>NC_090443.1:653892787-663892787 GCF_031143425.1 Pleurodeles waltl | reverse complement strand
AGTGTGGTGGGGTTTGTTCCACATTGAGTGATGTTTACTTCTACCCTATGGGGCCCCATCCTGCTAAATTGTAATTTGGTTCTAATCCTACACATTTACAGATGAATGAGAAATGTTTCTTTCTCAGGGGCTCATCTCTTGTGATAAGTAAAGCCTAACTGTGCCTATGGCATGTGGTATCAGTGAACAGATGTAGCACAGCCTGGTTGATGTCAGAATGCTCACAGTGCTCATGTATCAATACCACGTGTTATGTAAGAGTATGCTGTATAGTGTGTGCGGAATACTGGCATTAGGTTCAATGTAATTGTAAGTGATGCTGGAAAAGCTCCTACACAAGTGCTGTATTCATGTAGAGGTGGACTCCATGTGACTAGAAAGAATTCTGGATATCTATGGATGCGGCAATGCCCCCTATGAGTCTTTGTTTTGAAAGAAAAGACTTCTTAGAAGGGATACCTGTGAAAAACAGTCCAAAACCAGTCTGTGGTCTTTGTCTTTGCACACTCGAAGCTTGTCAGAGTTCTGGAAGTTGTTGCTAAAGAGGTGGAGGGCCACTGAAAGATGGTGCACTCATGGTTTAGTTGCAAACCTGTTAGGTAATATTTGTGGGTTGTAGGTCAGCTTTAGAAAACATACATCATTATTTAGTCTCTGGAGATTCCTGTGTTTTTTAAAATGTATATACTGTACATTTATTTTGGAGGTGGCCCCAGCTGGGGCAACTATTTTAGGGAGTGGTGAGTGTTTTAGTCATGGGTTGCCTAAGTTTTGTTTTGCGGGCCATTTGGCCGTTTCCTCTCACCATGAAAGAGGAAAGTGTTTCTGTGAGTTGATCTTCATGGGATTATCTTTTTTTTCCTAACTATTTTCCCTGACGTATATGTGATCTTTTACTGATATGGCCAGAAACCTTTGATCTACACTTGTGGTGCGGTGAGAAATGAATGGGGAGTGTCACAATTTGGGTGTTGCTGGTGGTTGCAATGTTTTTTGAGGACTCGCGTATGCCCCTCTAGTTCCTGCACATGGCATGCAATGAGGTTCTGCCTAATAGGGTGTTTTTTCACACCCTTTTTTGGTGTTGGGCTACCTTTTGGACTTCTTATGCAGATCACTCAGCACTTCCCTAGATATTTATGCAATGGTGTTTTATTGTGGTATGCTGAGGTAGGTTTGATAGGTGCTCCGTGGCCTGCTTATGAGTTTGATGGGGCAATGACTGGCATAACACCTAATGCTTCCCTGGACGATGTGTGTGTGGGAAGCCTTGTGAGAACTGACCGACAGGCCGGATGTGGTGCCAACTTGCATGGGGCTGTGATGGTCATTTACAGAGTCCCTTTTCCTCCTGGCATCCCCTATCCTCGGATCCAGAATATTTTAGGCTAAGGGACTTAGCAACACGCTAGTCTCGCTGTTTTGGAGGGAAATGATCCAGCAGACTTTGGATGCTTGGAAGCCCTTTGGGGAGAGGAGGAAGCAGAGAATTTGCTTGCGATGGAAATTAGGTGCACGCTCAGGACTCAGTGAGATTTCCCAATTCAGATAAGGAACTGGGATGGGCGATTGCTCTGGTGAAATTCCCAACTGACTTGGTGCCATGTAGTTGCTTCTTAACATGTTGAATTTGCATGGGCTTTGAAGTTTAATGGGACATAATTATCCAAAGTGTGTGGAAAACCTGTCTCCTGGCCCTGGAACTTAGCTTTGTTTTGGAATTGAATCGAGGCTTCCATTAGCTGGAGGCCTGTTATTGAAGAATTTGTATCCTTTAAACTTGTAGCTCTTCAGCAACGGCTCAGTTGCGAGGATCTAGGTGCCTGCTTTTATACACTGCTTGGGCGGTTGCCCTGCCCCCTAATCAGATTGACTTCCCCCGGGGCATAGCCACCCAACACCATCCTGGGGGCTCAGCAGTGGAGCGGAGTCTAGAACCCCTGCAGGCACCTGAATGGCAGAATCACTTGTGGATTCCTGATTGACAAAGTGTATAACAGCCCTGAGTTTTCCTCGAATGCAATTAAAGATGCGAGTGTTCCCCTAATGCTGCCACTAGTCTTTATTTTTTAAATTAGTTTTGAAGTGGAAATTATGTGAATGTAAACTTATTGGGGATTTTGTACCAACTGCGTAGTTGGATTTTGCGATTGTGTAAAGGCATTGCCTTCTAGATAGTTACCTCTCTCTGTTGTGGCTGTGGACCCGGTCCTCGCTGGCCTGGGTTCCCTGTCAGCTGTTGCATGTGTTCGATCAACCACTTGGTCCTTCCTGGAGTGGTGTGGTGGATGCCTGTCTTCCCTGCGGCTGAATGTAGGATGTATTTGGGTAGACCTGGGCTTGGTTTTGTGGGTGCAGATTTTGAGGAAACTGGCCAAGGATTATCGCTCTTCCCTCATGATACTCCTTTAGGAGGCATTAGTGAGCCATGTGGCTGAATCTGCTCCAGAAGTAGCAGCCTCTGAGCTCCAGCTGCTTCCCACCTCCCTGACCGCTGCCTTTAAGAATGGGTGGAAACCCTGTGGAGTTATGTGGCAGAGTTTCCTTCAAGACTGGTGTCATTTGCACACTTGTGGCCAAAGCGGTCGGTCAAGGGTGGTCTTTTTTAACTTATGTTAGAGCAGCTTAGCCCTGTCTCTCTGGTCTTGCTCTTGTTTTCCCTGTCCTCTTCCTGCTTCTTCCTGTAGTAGTGTAATATGTGGCCCTGTATTTCCCACCAAGATCTGGTGTCTAACCCTACTTCTTTGTCCAGCACACTTCGTATCTCAGTGGACAGCCCTTTTTTGAGTATTTTGAAAAAGAATGCAACCTGGGGCCCATATCAGTCCATGGCTGTCCTGTCTCTTGTCTTATCTAGAAAGTCAGTCATGGTCTCCCCATGCTTCATGCTCTCCTCCATTAATACTCCTATATCTGGGCAGTCAGGGAACCTTTGCCTCAGGGCTGTCGATACCTGGTGTCTGAATGAATTGAAAGTAGCGCCGTCATACTCAGTATTAGTCAGCATGACTGTTGGGATACCGGCTTGTAAAAACACTGTGTTAGCCTGCTCTCTGATGATCCTGCTGAGCAGACTCTTGACATCACCTTTAGCTAGGTTTATACCCACAATGTTTTTCTCAAAATATGAGATCCATTTTCCTGCCCCGTCTATTAATGGGGGTAGTTTATTCCGGAGCCCTCCTTTATCTATTTGTTACCATGGCACATAGATGTTCCCTGATATGCCCTTCTATAATAATGGACATATTCTGTGTCAGAGCAGCTCTGCGGGTCCTCAACGTAGCGCCCTTATCTTCTTAGCCATTCCTGCATGTATGGGAAGTTCAATTTGGGATCTCCTCCTCCATGCTGGATGCAGTCTTCTGCGACAGCCATGTCTTCTGGTTTGAAGCATTCATCCTCTGACTAAGGTTTATCATACTGACCCTCCCTTTTGGTTCAGCGATCTAGCAGGTGGCAAAATGATCATTTAAATACCTCCCCTTCTTCTCTAAACATTATTTCTCTGGGGGTCAGTCTGTGTGTCCTGTGCGTTTGGGAAGAATGGCGGAAGTCTTCTCCACTGCTCTCCTCGTGCACGCATAAAGGGGCCATTTTGCTTCTCCTGTACCTTAATTGAGTTTGGACTAGACTACTCTGATCCCTTATTTCTTGGTCAGCCCCTCTCCTGTGCTGATGGTCTGACAGGGTTTGGGTTCCCGATGGGGGCCACCCTTCTGGATCTTCTATGGACTCCTCGTCATGTGAAGCCCAGGACCTGGCTCCACTCTCCTTCTGGGAAGAGGTGCATTGCTCTGTTCTCCATTTGCACTTCCCAGGCGAGAGAGCGCTCTCTTTTACTCTTCTCAACCTGCTCATCTCCTCTAACTCTGACCTGGGCTGTCTCCTTCGCTCAGTGCTGTGCGCTTTTTGTTGGGAACATACTCTCAAGCTCACATTCTGTTGTCTTTTCTGCTGCCTGCGCATACTTTGGGGGAATGTACCCTGTGGCTCGCTCTCCAACATCAGACCCTGGAAGGCTGGGACATTTTCCTCCCCTCCACTGGTGGTGTCACTGTTGAGGCCCACTATGAACCTCCTAGTCACCTAAGAGTATTCTACTAGATGGAGTGGTGTGTATGCTCCCTGCCCTGCTAGGCTTTGAATGACAGAGCATGCAGATGGTGGGGTCAAGGTTGGGGGAACCCTAGCACCAACATAGGCTGGGAGTGGCTTGCTGCCCGGCAGTGGGCCCTACAGGCCCACAACCAGTGGATTGGTGTAAACTAGTGCAGATATGACTAGGATAGCAGGCATCAGGGAGAGCACCTCCTTACCTACAGATGGTGGGGGAGGAGAGCAGCAGCTTTGCTTGTGGGTTGTGAGTGGTTGCAGGTCGGGCCACCTTGAAGATGGCCCATAGTTCTAACGGTGCCTTTCTTTTAGCATGTGAAAGTATGTCCTTTTGTGCTCTATTATGTTGATGTCGAAGGTTCCTCCCTCTGGTCAGGGAAATGTGTGTGCCTTAGTATGTGTGTGGCATTCACAGCAGTAGCTTTTTAACCTCTGTGGGATATTTAGCCTGCATGTGGCTTAACATGGATTGCATGATGTGTTGGGAACCTTTTTAAGGGATTGGTATAGTTCTAACTTTCTTAAGTTTCAAACAATCCTAGATCCTGCTCTGATCATGGGGAAATATGTACATAGGATTATGCGAGCATTAACTACTAGCTATAATCTCAATTTCAGACAGAGATGCACCAAACAGACATTTCATAATACATAAACAATGCATATGAAGGGTCACAACCCGAAAGAAAGTGTAGTGGTTAGTGCAAATATTTTAAACAGTTTTTAGCAGTGGAACAGTAGATATGTGAGAAAAAGATAATGATGTCTTGCACATTAAAAACATTTAACTAGACATAGCATTTCAATGTGAAATATAGTTGCAATAGTTTGTCAGCAAAACAAAATCAACAATGCATCAATTGAAAAAACACAGTGAATGTAAAGAGAGAGAGAGGAAAAAAGAGAGGGAAAAAACAATGACAGGGA
Source organism: Pleurodeles waltl (assembly GCF_031143425.1). Lineage (NCBI taxonomy): Eukaryota > Metazoa > Chordata > Amphibia > Caudata > Salamandridae > Pleurodeles > Pleurodeles waltl. The sequence goes on along the minus strand of NC_090443.1, from coordinate 663,887,744 downwards.
AAAAATCATGACTTTGTCCAAAGAATAAACTCTTATCCCACTCATAGCGAATGCTGCCCAACGTAGAGGGGAGGCTCTGAGTGGTACACTGGACTAAGGGGCATATTTATACTCTGGTTGCGCTGAATTAGGGTCAATTTTATTTACGCTAATTCAGCGCAAACTTAACTCCATGTTTATATTTTGGCACTAGACATGTCTAGTGCCAAAATATTGGAGTTAAAGTCGTTTTCTGCCTGTAGAAAACTACCTTGCGTCAATGAGATGCAAGGTAGGCATTCCTGGGCAAAAAAGGACTCTAAGGCCCTAATGCCTTATTTATCCTCCTGTGCAAAAATGGTGCACGGGAGGGAAGTGGGCCTAAATAATGGCGCTAAGTTGCTTGCCGCCATTTTTTAACGCCTGCTTCAGGGCAGGCATTAGGGGACCTATGAGCATATTTCCATGGGTAAACAACATGGAATAGGCCCACAGGTGCTCTCCCCATGCCCAGGGACACCCCCACCCACACCAGAGGGACAGCGGATGATGGGGGACCCCATCCCAGGTAAGTATAGGTAAGTACAGGTAAGTATTTGGTTAATTTTTTTTAATTGCCATCGGGGTCCTGAAATGGGCCTCCATACATGGCACTGGGTGTAATGGCCATGCTCAGGGCACCCTTGTCCTCTGTTCTGGCCATTGGGGTGGTGGGCAGGATTCCTGTCTTTTATAAGACCAGAGTGGTGTGGTATGGTAGGTTTACAGTCAGAAAATGGTGCTAGGCTGGTTAGAGTAATTTTTTTTTACTACAACGATCCAAACATCATTTTTTAACGCTAAACCTACTACTCCCAAACTGCCATGCCCACCCAGCTAATGTCATTCTCCATGACGTTAGCCCAGACTTCGCACTGGTTTGCGCCATTCCACAAATAAGTCGCCCAGCTGGCATCTTGGAATGGTGCTAGCCGACGGTATACTTTTTGACGCTAAACCGTGTTAGTGCAGTTTAGCATCAAAAAGTATAAAAATGGGCCTAAGTGAACCCGATAATCTGTCAATATCAGCTCTGGGACAAAGATAGCAACAATTTTACTTGGGAAGAAGAAACAACTCAACAACTACAGGCCCTTCCCAGTCAACCACAAGCTACACCTCATCTCCAAGGTCCAAATCTTTTCCCTAACATCAGAATTGCACCCTGTTTCACACTCAGGGGCTTAGTGTACTAGTTGTGTCACACCCAGCACTCCAAGCAAATAACACCTCTCACTTCTTTCAGACACCACTAGTGTTTAACAGACCGGTTAGTGCTGAGAAACACTTTTAGACTAAAAAAGAAGATTGAACTGTTGGCCCTATAGTACATCCAGAGCCTCTGAATACCATCTGTGCCACACCCAACGATCCAAGCTGAACCCTGGTTTTCTAAAAGTCAAATGCTGGGACTAAGGATCAGATGTAGTCTTACCCCCTGATGGCAGTTTCAGGATGGACCTCTGCCCCACGCATTGAGCAGAACTTTCAATCAATTGCGGCATCTGCTCCCCTCTCTTTTTTGTGCAGATGTGAATCCGTTCGGCTGGGGTCCCATTCCTTTGGTTGCAGTCTAGGCTCGGAGGACCAATCTCTCCTGGCTGGCTCGTCAAAATGTTGCTCCAATGTGGATTTACCTTAAAGAAATTAAAGATAAGAGGTGTTTGACGAAACAGGAACAGTTGGTTTAATTAAATGCAGTGGCCAGTAGAGTGCAGTATAGAGTCAGGGTTCTGATGACTGTCTCTCAAAGTTAGAGTTTTGAGCACCTTTTTATACAGTTCTAGAAGTGTTATAAAACAATTCTATACATTCTTTGTGGAAAGGAATCTGGGCCTAGTCATGGAGCCGTAAATCTGACCATCTGATAAAGTACTCTGGTGGGTCTCAACCTTGCGAGTACAAAATTGTGGCCAGTAGGTAACATGTCCAGATGTCCGGCATGGGGAGCGTGTGATCACTGCATGCTGTGTGTGTGTTGTGTGCTGATTACCTCAATGTTCCTAGCTTCATACAGCATCTAACTTTATGGTGTTTTGGGAACACACACCCCTCTGGCCAAATGTGTTTTATTGGGGGTCAATCTCTTGTGACTATTATAGTGTTGCAGCCTCTCTGACAGATCAATCTGGGTTTTTTCCTGTTTGCATCTTTATCTACAGGGCACATCATCCCACCTGTGGTCTGTCAATCAGTTGCAAAAGTGATGTGAGTTTGTTGTTATGAGCACACATATCATGGCGTACTTTGACATTGTTTTTATTTCTATCAACAGTTAAGAAACAACTTTTGCTTCTTCAGCATTAATTGTCACTCGCTCCCAAGACATCAACAGTACTTATATAACTTCTTGCTGGACAACGTCCATGATGCCTTGTTCTTGACTGTAACACAGCTTCTTTGTCTGATGTCATTTCCGCACTACCCTTAGTGAGAAGGGATTTGCAAGACAAATCGCAAAGTGGGATGCCCATTGTTTTTAAGAATAATTACCAAAGCAAAGTGCAGGAGTTATCCACTCGGCCTGCAAAGTCTTGTTTTTTCACTCTCCCTCACTCACAATTTCACAGTATCTGGTGCCTTCATTTTTCATCCTCCTGGACAAGCTGGTAACTGGTGCTCGACACTTCCTGACTTGCTTTCTCCCTATATTCTCAAATATGTTAAATTCATACTGCTTAGGGGTTCAAGCATTCATTTGGAGGATCCCATGTGTAGCTCTGGCCAGCCCATTGTAGAGGGTCTTGGGGCCAGATGTAGGAAGCCTTTTGCGCCTCGCAAACGGCAAAAAACGCAGTTTGCGAGGCGCAAAAGGCCTTACGCGATGAAGAGTCACATTTTGTGAGTCGGTAACGACTCACAAAATGTGATTCCGACTTGCAAATAGGAAGGGGTGTTGCCTTCCTATTTGCGACCGCATCGCGATGTTGAGTTGCTTTGTGACCGCGAAAGTGGATGGTAACTCATTCGCAAAAGGGAAGGGGTCCCCATGGGACCCTTCCCCTTTGTGAATGCCACAAAAAAGTATTTTTCAGAACAGGCAGTGGTCCTATGGACCACTGCCTACTCTGAAAAAAACGAAACTAAAAGGTTTCGATATTTTTTCTTTTTGCAGCTCGTTTTCCTTTAAGGAAAGAAAAAAAAAACTGCTTTATTTAAAAGCAGTCACAGGCACGGTGGTCTGCTGTCTCCAGCAGGCCACCATCCCTGTGTGTGCCTAGACTCGCTATGGGGTCGCAAACTGCGACCCACCTCATTAATATTCATGAGGTGGGTCTTTGCAACCCCATAGCGAGTTGCAGAAAGTGTCTGAGACACCTTTCTGCATTTCATTTTGCGAGTTGATTATTTTACTGATTTTCCAGTGCTAGTCTAATTGACAAAGTCACTTTTGCGCCTTAGGTGATTCTCTGTATTGTGAATTATTTCAGACTGCTTATGATATATGCTTATGATATACAGATAGATAGATAGATAGATAGATAGATAGATAGATAGATAGATAGATAGATAGATAGATAGATAGATAGATAGATAGATAGATAGATAGATAGATTACATATATATGTATATTCACTTAAAAAAACAGAGGTTACAAGGATGTTATTGTTAGGTACTGAATTTACTTGTATAAACCATAGAAATTCAGCAGTTATAGTTAGAGTTATTTCAACTAACTATTGGCCAAATGTACAAAGGATTTATGCATTCATAGAATTGGGTTGTTTGCGAATGCAAAAAAACATTTGCATGTACAGAACCCATTGTGCGATTCAGTAATATATTACCAAATTGAAAAATGTTTTTGCGAGTTGCTGTTAAGAGGGGTCATGCAAAGGGCGTCCTTTCCTAATAGCGAGTCACACTGGTATGTGTGAATGTTTTGCAACCGAAATGTGGTTACAAAACATTTGTAGATTACCACCAACTTCAAATTGGTGGTGACCATTCGCAAATGGGAATTAGGATGCACAACTTTTTTCAGAGCAGGCTGTGGTACCATGGATTTTTGGAAAAAATGAAAACAAAAACTTTTCATTTTGTTTTGTAATGTATTTCCTTTAAGGAAAATGGGCTGCATTAGAAAAACAAAAAACACTGCTTTATTTAAAAAGCAGTCACAGATATGGTTATCTGCTCTGCCCAGCAGGTTATCAGGCCTGTGAGTGCGGCCATTCCCAATGGGGTCGCAAATTGCAAACTACCTCATGAATATTGATGAAGTAGGTCTTTGCAAACCCATTGGGAACCACTATCAGTGTGTTCAACACTGTGGCACATTTGTTTTTACTACTCGCAATTTGTGATTCTCAAACAGCTCGCAAACTGCGAGTCGGAAAACAAAAATTCGTACATCTGGCCGTATAACTCACACCCAAAGGTAACTATAACTTGTGCCCCCACCATGCACAATTGTTTCTACAATATTTGACTGCTAATGTTTCATTTATATTTTTAATATTGTTATAAAAGTGCTGTAATATCTGGGATAATTAGCAGTGGATGGTGAAGGAGCGGGTGTTGGCCACATGGTCTGTCTCTCTGGGTGTTATAATAAATATGAGAGGGTGCCTATGGGTGTGAGAGTGGGTATGAAAGTGTCTGTCTGGGTGTGTGAGGTTGGTGTGAGGGTATGAGTGGATCTGTGAATGGATGTGTGATAGCCTGAGTGGATCTGTGAGTGGGTGTATGAGTGCTTCTGAGTGAATGATTTAGTGTATGAATGAGTCTGTGAGTGTCTTTTTAAAAACGTTTCCGATGGTATTTGTGAATTTGTTGCAATGTTACATAGGGGCCGTGTAGAGCATCACAACATATTCATGGATATTGCGCGTGGTGAAAACAATCATCTTAAAGTCATAATTTGACCCTAAACCACTCCTGGGGTCAGGGTACCTATAGCCTAACCCTTTATAACACTTTTTATTTTATTTTTCCTCCCCGGGAACCATGTCAGGTAACCTAAAATGGTGGCTGCAACTTTCTGGTCAGGTTACAGCCAGCCAATCACAGCATTTTTGTTGACGGACGAATTTGAGAATTTGATGTGATAATCTAGAAAACGTGAAGGAAACGTGGCCCTAGATATACACATTTCCAACCAAAGGTGCAAAGACCTACCTCATCAACCAACAGTGTTATACCACTATTTTGAATATATAAGTAATAGACATAAAAAAGAGAAGCAAATGCTCCCATCCTCCTTTTCTGGAAAACAGACTACAAAAGAGGTTTCCCATTTGAAATGCTCAAATACAAAACATTGATGCTGAAGAAGGGGTACCAATTATAACATGTTCCATACCTCCTGGAAGAAATATTGTGTGAAAAAATACTTGAAACAAGCCAGTTCATTTTAGAAAGGTTCTTTTTACAAAAAATATCTACAAATACATGTAAATAAAAATAAACGAAAAGGGCATAATAAAGCCCTACATAGTACTAAAAGGAATCCATTGCTAATATTATTTTGCTCTCACTGTGGCAATAGACTTTTCACTCACAATAACATTTATTTGTCTTCTGCCGCAGCTGTGCAGTGATGCCTGTAACATTGTTTTCCTGCTTTAACAGAAATAAAAGTTTCAAAAAGTTGAATGCCAAGGAGGTTTGCGTGCTACATTGTTTCTCCCACATTTATCCCATCAGTAGATAATAGAAACCTTTTCCCGGCACGGCTCCCTCTACCTCCACAAGGGATCAGATAGAGTTTCCTGCACTTTTGGTTCTTCTGCTTGAACTGCAGCAATGACTAAAGGGAATAGATTGGCAATAATGTTTTGCTCTCACAATGGCGATAGACTGTATTGGGCTCCCTCACAATAACACTTATTTCACTCCTGTAATGATACAAGCCCTAAACAAATTTAAAAGAAGTACTCCTCTTTCTGTGTCTATGCAGTGACAACTGATAGTGATTTTATCAGTAGACGTTTTCCTCCTTTTTCTTTCCACATTCTGAGCAGCAACCGATATTTGTGTGGCACATTTCAAGAGAACACAAGCTGCACGTCAATTGTTTGATGAAAACATTGACACAAATTTGAGGGGGAACAAGTGTGAATGGAACAACAAATGGGGTCACTAGTAGAAGACTCAAACAGACCTTATACCAATATGAGAAGTTGTTAAAATAAAGGAAATCGATGGCGGGATGTGGCGTCAACACTGAACTTGGAAGAGTCCCTCATGGACCTAGTATTTAATTACCCCAACATATGAGAACCTGAACCACAAATCACTTGAGGAATGGTCACACTTAATGGCAACCACATGTAAGACCATGATGTGCGTGCATTCTATATATACCAAACTGGAGCTTGAGGAAGTTTCTGTGGTAATAGTAAGACTGAAGGAGTTACTTGAAAAATGCAGTGAACAGGAATAGATTCAAGACTTTTTCACACACAGGAAGCAAAGATTGGGGAAATGTGAGGAGGAAATAAAGCAAATAAAATGCAAATTTTTGCATGCTAAGCAGAACTACGCCCATGGGCGAATTCTCACCTTTCGGAGAAAATATGATGGGGCAATTAGACAGTTCAAACAACTTGGGGCAAAAAGACAAGAACTTGGTACCTCTGAATCTGGTTCGGCTATCTACTCAAACATGGACGAACAGTCTGCTACCACTGACAACGACAAGTTGACATTTGCATCATTTGATGAATATCATTTTTTATAATTAGATCACAACCAATGTCAAAGCCACCAAGAGAAAAAGAAAGAGAAAAATAAAAAATAAAAAAATAAAAAGTCCACAGAGGAGGGGCTCCAAAAAAGGACAGTTTGCTGCATGGGAGACCTTGCAGGAAACAATGGGTGGGAATCAATTGACTGTGATTAATATGTCTTCCTATATTTTGACAAATGATGAAAGGGAGTCATTGGACCTGGGTCTGTCCTTCTGCCCTACGGCACCTTTTGACTATTGCAGGACACAAATTGATCTGTTTATCTTTATTCTCAAAGTAAAATTGAAGAAACTGTTTTCACAACAGGATCTGAGGCAGCGAAAATGTGCCACTATTGCTAATTTTTCCCTACGTGACCATACTTTTGATAACCTTTGTACGTGATATTGAGGGTTTAACTGCTTTAGTAGAGTTTGAAGTGGGTACAACAGACTGGGATTGTGAAAGAGATTTTTTATGTTCTCTGAATTGGGAATTGGATAGAGTGAGCATCAGTCCTTTCAAATCTAAATCCAAATGCAACTCCTCTACCCCACATGACAATATCAACACACTTCATGAGGTTGTGGTTCGCAATCTGATGAAGCTTTAGTTACAGTCTAGACATGAGTATGGACACAATCTCACAAGGAGACAGAGAGCAGCTTTAGAATCCCTGATGAAAGATCCCAACATTATTGTCATACCCTCCAATGAGGGGGATAATGTTGTCCTTTGGGACACTAAGAAATACCGAGAAGAGGCAATCAGACAATTACATATGTCAGGTAGTTATGAAACTACTACTATCAAGGCATACAGACAGACTGTTGTGAGATACCACTCTCTTTTAGGAAACTGAAGGGATAAAGACCTCCTCAGTACTGAGGAATGCCAGTTTTTGCTGATAATCAATCCAGTCACACCTTGTTTTTCCATGCTACCGAAAGTACATAAAATCATGAGAATCCACTAGGTAGACCAATTATCTCTGCCAACAATAGTTTCCTGGAGCACACCTTGGACTTTTTCTAACTGCCTTATATTAAGTGTACACTGTTAATGCAAGGTTATTATAGGTTTTTTGAATAAGGTGAATGGAATCCCATGGCAAGAAAATTATTTGGTGGTGATGTAGGAGGCTGTCCTGGTTTCTAGTGAGTAAATAAGGTACTTAATCAATCAATCAATCAAAAAATGTATTAAGTGTGCTACTCACCTGGAAGGGTCTCAAGGGGCTGTGTGGGGGGGAGAGGGGATGGGATGCCGTTTTACTGCTCAAAAAGCCACGTCTTTAGGTGCTTTCTGAAGGAGGTCCTGGGTCTTGCGTAGGTTGTTGGGGAGGGAGTTCCAGGTCTTGGGGGCGAGGAAGGAGAAGGATCTGCCTTCGGAGGTGGTGCGTTGGATGCAGGGGACTGTGGCGAGGCCGAGGTGAGCAGAACGGAGGAGTCGAGTGGGTGCGTGGAAGTTCACTCGTTCGTTGAGGTAGGCTGGTCCAGTGTTGTGGAGGGATTTGTGGGTGTGGATGAGGATTTTGAAGACAATTGTTTTTCTGATGGGCAGCCAGTGAAGGGTTCTGAGGTGAGCAGAGATGTGTTTGTGTCATGGGAGGTTGAGGATGAGGCGTGCAGCTGCGTTCTGGATACGCTGGAGTTTCTGCTGAAGCTTGGCTGTGGTACAAGCGTAAAGGGTGTTTCCGTAGTCTAATCTGCTGCTGATGAGTGCATGGGTGACAGTTTCTCTGGTTTCTACGGGAATCCATTTGAAGGTCTTCTGTAGCATGAGAAGGGTGTTGAAACAGAAGGATGATATGGTGTTCATTTGCTAGGCCATGGAGAGAGATGAGTCTAAGATGATGCTGAGGTTGCGTGCGTGGGTGGATGGTGTTGGGGTGGTGGGCCACCAGGAGTCGTCCCATACTGTATTGTTGGGGCCGAAGATGATGATTTCTGTTTTGTTGGAGGTGAGTTTGAGGTGGCTTGCAGTCATCCGTTTGGCAGTGTCGAGGAGTTCGGCATGGAGGTTTGTCTTGGCAGTGGAAGGATTCCTGGTGAGGGAGATGACGAGCTGGGTGTCGTCTGTGTACGAGATGATGGTGATTCCGTGGGGGCAGAGGATGTTGGCGAGCAGGGCCATGTAAATGTTGAACAGAGTAGGGCTGAGGGAGGACCCTTGGGGGACTCCGCAGATGATCTTGGTTGCTGGGGACTGGAAGGGAGGGAGGCAGACTTTCTGGGTTCTTTCGGCGAGGAAGGAGGTGAGCCAGTCTAGGGCCTTGTGCCGGATTCCTGCATCGAAAAGGCGTGCACGGAGGGTTTGGTGGCAAACAGTGACAAAAGCTGCTGAGAGGTCCAGGAGGATGAGTGCGATGGTCACCCTTGTCGACTCTGGTCCTGATGTTGTCAGTGCAGGTGATGAGGTCTGCCTCAGTGCTGTGGTTCTTGCGAAATCCAGACTGGGAGGCGTAGAGTGCGTTGTTTTCCTCTAGGAAGTGAAACAGGTGGGGGTTCACTATCTTCTCAGCCACCTTGGAGGGAAAGGGGAGAAAAGAGATTGGGCAGTAGTTGGTGAGGTCTTACGGGTCTGCTTTGGGTTTTTTGAGGGGTGCGGTGACTTCGGCGTGCTTCCAGGTATCTGGGAAGGTACTGGCGTCAAAGGAGATGTTGATTACGGTGCAGAGCTGGGGAGCGATGATTGGGCTGGCATTGTTGAAGATGTGGTGGGGGAGTTCACGTTTCTTTTGGTTTCTTTATCGTTGGTAGGGGTCCAGGTGTGAAGTTGGGGTGGAGGGGTGTTGTGTTGTTGGTCATGTCGGTGGTGTCAGTGGTGGTGATTGTGAGTGCAGGTGGTGTGAAACTGTTGTGTATGTCTAAGATTTTGAGGTGGGAGTAGTTGGAGAGGGAGTTGCAGAGGTTTTGTGTGTGAGGGAGGTCGATGGCGCAGGATTTGGGTTTGGTGAGTTCTTTGATGATGGTGAAGAGTTCCTTGCTGTTATGTGAGTTACTATCTATGCGTTCTTTGTAGTAAGTCCGTTTAGTGGTCCGGATGAGTTGGTGGTGTTTGCGTATGGTAGTTTTGAGGGTGGAGAAGTTGTTCATGGAGGGCTCTTGGCGCCATGCTTTCTCAGTTTTGTGGCATTCACGCTTAGAGGCTTGGAGTTCAGGTGTTGTATGGGGATCTTGTCGCACATTCGGTAGGGTGTGGTGTGTTGTCGGTGGTGGGTGAGGGGTTTCATGAAGGAGAAGTGGACGCAGTGGTGGTTGGTCCAGTGGAGTTCAGTGGTATGTGTCAATGTGATGTGGTTGCTGGAGGTGAAGATTGCTTCCAGTGTGTGTCCTGCTGAGTGAGTGGGTGCGGTGACCAGTTGTTTGAGTCCTAGGTTTGTGAGGTTGTCTAGCAGGGTTGTGGAGTTGTGGTCGTGGGTGTTTTCCAGGTGAAAGTTGAGGTCACCAAGAAGAATATAGTATGTGGAGGTGAGGGCGTGGGAGCTGATGGTATCAGTGATGGCGTTACAGAAAGGGGGGCGGGGCCTGGTGGGCGGTAAATGAGTGTTCCTCTGGGGGTGGTGTTGGCGTTTATGTGAATTAGGAAGTGTAGGTGTTCTGCATTGTCTAGGGTGTCGAGGTTGTTGGTGGTGATCTTGATGGTGCTTTTGTGTATGATGGCAATGTCTCCTCCTGGTTTGTTTATGCGGTCTCTGTGAGAGATTTTGTAGCCTTCTGGGACGATTATGGCTATGTCGGGTTCTGATGAGGGGTTCATCCAAGTTTCCGTGAGGAAGGCAATGTCAGGGGAGTGTGTAGTGATAAAGTCCCAGAGCTCGATGGCGTGTTTGTGGATGGAGTGGTGTCTAGGAGTATGCAGTTAAGGTGGTTGCGGGGCTGTTGTAGTTGTGGTGTGTGTTGGTGTTGTTGTGGTGCGTTTTAGTGTTGTTGTGGTGCGTGTTGCTGCTGTCGGTGTTTGTGTGATTGCAGAAAAAAACGCATGAGTGGCATATGAAAGGTCCGTGTGTGTGCTTGGGGTTGGCCTGTGTGCAGGCGGGGTGCTGGCCTGTGTTGAGGGCATGGAGTTCTGTGGAGGAGTAGTGTGCTTTGGGGGGGTCGGAGAGGCGTGGACCAGGAGGACGGGTGCTGGGTGCAGTCGAGGCGCAGACGGGCGCAAAAAGGCGCGCCAGAGGCGTGGCCACCATTAAGAAGGGGAGGTGGGAGGGAGGAGCAGCTGGGAGGCGGGAGGTGGTGGCCAATGGGGGCGCAAGGGGTCGGGCCGCAGGGGACGCAGCAGCAGGGACGGGGAAAACCGGCAAAAGCCAGAAAGAGAACTGGGCAGCTAACACAGTGGCAAAAACGAAGTGGGGCTGAAAAAGGGCACAAATACAGTTAAAAACACAGCAGAGAACGAAATACGATATTACACCTTATACCAGGTCCAGTTAACCCTTATTAGTGAAATGTAGACAGTGTCTAGATGCCAGGCTCTCTAGTGGTAGTGTGGATGTGCAACCAAGGCCTACATAGGAGACATGCAAATCTCATACAATACCACTGTAGTCACAGAGTACGCACACAGTGTTACAAAAAAAAGGTACTTTATTTTGGTGACAAATACCAAAAATTCCATAGAGATTATACTCCCTTAGGAGGTAAGTAATAGACAAATTATATAGACAAGTATGCAGAAATAGCTGTAAAAAGAGTTAGAAAACAGTGCAAATAGTTCTAAGAATAGTTAGAAATGGGCCTAGGAGGAACAAAAACCATGTACTAAGAAAGTGGAATGCGAATGTCGGTTTCCCACCTACGCAAGTGTAGTGTGTAGAGGGGCGCTGGGAGTATTAGAAAACACCAAAGGTAAGTATTAGAACCCATCCCAGAGCCCAGGAAAGCAGGAGTAAATCACAGTAACTTTCCTAGAACACAAAAGAACATGAGAAAGAAGATTATGCAAGAACCAAAAGAGACTGCAAGACACCAACAATGGATTCCTGGACCTGAAGACCTGTGGAAGAAGGGGACCAAGTTCAAGAAGCACTGAATAGTCAAGGGAGAACAGAAGCCCCTGCTAACCCGGAAGAAGGTGCAAAAGGAGAACCACTGGTGAAGAACAACAATCAGCACTGCACCCAAGAAGAAGGATGCGGGTTCCTGGTTGGTGCAGATGATGTCCCACGCAGTCTGGATGGTTGCAGTCTGGTTTGTGTTGCTGGATTCCACCAACAAGCCTTGACACAAGCAAAGCTCGCAGTTAGTGGAAAATGACGCTTCCTGGGACTAGGAGGGACCTGGTGGACTCTACCCAGGACGGATAGTCAGAGAGGGCTCTCAGCAACTCAGAGAGCCCTCAGAAGACCAGGCAGTGCACATAGGAGTCCCACAGCACAGGGACAAAGAAGGTTCCCACGCTGCTGGAGAAGCGCGCAGGAAGCTCGCGTAACAGGAGAGAGTGCTGGGGGCCGGAGCTGCATGGTGCATGAAGAACTTTGTGGAAGGATGCCAATAAGCCTTGGCAATTGCAAAATACACAGTGCACAGGGGTATTGTCTTATGTTCTCTAACGGCCCAATCAATCTGTTTGCGACCACAAATATGCATGACACATCTGGCCCTCAGTCCATTAAGGACATTTTGGTCCATAGTTGCATGAATGCATGAGGAGACACTTGTAACTGGTTAAAAGAGCAGTAACGTTTTTATCGATGCAGGAGATGTGAGACCTGTAAGTGAAGCAAAAGCCAAATTACATATACATTACCCATGGGGAAATCAGTCAACATTAGCACATTTATCACATGCACTAGCGATTATTTTATGCATGTTATAAATTGCCCCTATGGATGGAAATACATTGGAAGCACTGTTTCTCCAGTGAAGAAGAGAATATTATAACACCTTAGAGCCAATAAGAACTCTGACCCCCAACTACCCTGTTGCTAGACTATGGTCAAATAAGCATGCACATAATCCTGAACTTTGAACATTCTTTGGTATTTATAGGATTGAGAATCCTGTTTTCCCTCTTTTTTTCTGTTGCTTTTAGTCTAATGTTTCTTTCTTGATTGAGAATTTGTTGGATGTCAGAGATTTGATTTCCTGTTTATTTGTGGTAATTAACTCCGGAGGGGTGAAAAAGTTGCAAAGGATTGTTTTAGTGTTACACTGGGTTTGACATTTGCAGAATAGCACTTTCAGGCATGAGATGTTCCAACCAATAGATTTTGGGGGTTATTCTAACTTTGGAGGAGTGTTAATCCGTCCCAAAAGTGACGGATATACCACCAGCCATATTACGAGTTCCATAGGATATAATGGACTCGTAATACGGCTGGTGGTAAATCCGTCACTTTTCCGTCACTTTTGGGACGGATTAACACCTCCTCCAAAATTAGAATAACCCCCTTTGTGTTTTAGGTTTGACCAGGAAATTGGTACCATTAATGTAGTAATCATAGGTTTGGTCACTGATTGTGTAAACTATGACAATTGACTGTTATTCCTCACATGTCCTCAATGTTAGTGAATGTGCAATCTATATTTAAATCAGAATTACATTTTTCAAATGTTTATTTGATTATGATAAGCCATGCAGGTTTGGGGGAATTTGGCCACTTGGCCACCATACCATAATGTGACTCTGTTGCATTGCTTTCCAGAAGACCCTCATGGTATGGCATTTCAGTGCTTATATTTGCTTGCATGGCTATAGAGCAGTTTTTTTATTTCGTCTATTACTTTATTTTAATTTTATTTACAATTATTTGTAGATTTGTTTGTGAAAAAGGTATCTTTTGAAAATGGATTGTTTTGTTTCAAATATCTTTTACACAATATTCTTTCTCACAAGTATGAAACATGTAATAATTGGTATCCCTTCTTCAGCATCAATGTTTTGTATTTGAGCCTTTGAAATGGAAAACCACTTTTGTAGTCTGTTTTCCAGAAAATTAGAATGGGAGCATTTGTCTCTTTTTAATGTCTATTACTTATTTATTCTAAATGGTGGTAGAACGCTGTAGGTAGTTGATTCAGGCCATGAGGGAGACCATTCTGGTCGAAACGCGTCACCAATAAAACCTTTTACTTACCTAGCTAATCACGTGTAGATTCTCTGTGTGACCAGAGCTTTTGTGTATTTGTTAATGGAACTTGCAACCATTCTCCTTCACCAGCCCTGCTTGGTGGATGTAACTGGGTTGCTGTAAGAAATTGTATATATATCCTACTGGCGGTCGTCAGTCTGTAGGTATAGTTATGACCTAGTTTCTATAGGAAGAGAGTTTTTTGTTTTGCAATTAACTTTGGTGCTGCTAGATGAATCTTCCCAAATTTTTTAAACCTATACTTCTGTAGGTTCAGTTGCTGTCTTGAAAGTTTCGGGGTGATCCATCAAGCCAGGACCGAAAAAGCATTTTCCCCATTTATTTTTCCATAGGGTATTTAGACATATATACAGCTCAAACCGCTGAACTGAAGTACACGAAATTTAGCAGATAGCTAGATCTTGTTGCACAGATTGTGCTTTTGGTATTTGTTGTAAATCTGTTCAATAGTTTTTGAGATAATGAAGGGCAAACAATATAGATTTTTAGGGTTTCTAGATCCTCCAACTGTTCCCATGCTGATATCTGCCTGGCTGCCAACACTTCAACAAGAAAGTGTTGCAAGCTGTCTTCGGATTCGGTTCCAGCGAGTCCCACAAAAATAGTTTTAAAAAAATAAGAAAAAGGGCTGGGTAGGGTGGCCCTCAGTGCCTAGGCTTGGTCTAGGAGTCCCTCACAGACCTCCAGGACTAAAAAGCGTTTTTTTTAATTAAAACAAATATCTGTGGATCCGGATTGTTTGAGATTTAAAAAAAGGGAGGTCTCCCACCCTTTTCTTTTATTTGGCGTACATGTGGGCCTGGTCCCAGGGACATTGGGGGATTGAAAAAGAAGGGGGTGCCTGGTACCCCCCCTAGGGTTCATATTAGCCCCAGGTCCTCCACCTCCCCAGGGTGATGATGCAGAAATGTGTGTGGGGATCTGCCTGTCCTCTCTGCAGCCCCAAGGACCTCCACCTCCCCAAGGCAAAATATTTATTTGAAATGAGGAAGATCCATATGGCCTCCCCCATAACCCTAAAGACTGACACCTCCCCAGGCAAAATGTAACATTTGTGCGGGGGCCTGCATGCGCCCTCGATAGCCCCATTGGACTGCCACTTCCTCTGGGCTGAAAAAAGATAACAAGGGTGGTCCGTGGCAGACACCCACCTTTGGGTCTACCACTTGCCTGGGCCAAAAAGAAACAGTTGGAGGGGAGACACGTGGTTCCTCTCGTTGAACCAATAATTGCCCTGGGGCCCGCCACCCCTCGGCTGGCTCCTGATGTTTGCCCTGACTTGGCGGGAGCTTTCATAGCTCCCATCACGTCTGAGCGAACACTCTGCTTCCAGCGGATGAGAGCTGCTAAAGTGCACTCACCTGCTGGAAGCAAAGACACTTATTAACTCATGCACCCACTCACAGACCCACTCAGAGACTCATAAACCCACTCACAGACCCATTCAGAGTCTCACACACCCACTCAGAGACTCATGCACCCACTCACAAATCCACTCAAACATTCACAGACCCACTCAGAGACCCACTTAGACTCTCACATATACACTCACAGACCCACACAGACACTCACACATCCACTCACAAAGACCCTCTCACACCCAGTGTCATACCTAGAGACACCCTCTAACATCATTTCTCACACCCAGACAGAACCACCCAAACCTACTCTCACACCCACACAGACCCTCTCAAACCCACTCTCACACCCAGACAGATACGCTCACACCCACTCTCAAACCCAGAAATGGCGCAGTGTGGGGATGAGTGGGTAGGGGGTTGGCCGAAGGCCTTGTGCGTTGGTGGTTGCATTAACCTATGCTAATGAAAATTACTTTACATTAAAAAGCAGCAATTCAGTGATAAAAAAACAAAGGTTACAGGGATGTTATAGTTAGGAAATAGAATGACAAAAACATGAAATATTTAGTCCTGTAGGCCAGACCCTGCAGCCACCCTACCTGCATTGGTCTTCAGGCATGCAGGGTTGGGTAGTTCTCTGGCCTTTAGCATTTAGCTGTGCACACACTGGGGTTGGGTGGTTATGGGGTTCTGTGCAGGGCCTGGCTGCAGGCTATACCCTGTGGGGAACCGCTGCAGTGAACAGGCAAAGACTGTTCATGGTGGTGGTTGAATTAAAATATAGTAATGAAAACTACTTTACGTTGAAAAAAGCAAAGAAATTCACTGAAAAAAAACAAAGGTTACAGGGATGTTATAATTAGGAAATTAGATTAGTAAAAAAATGAAATTCAATTAAAAAAACAAGTTACATTAAGGTGCGAGTTATAAGTGCAGGTCAAAAATGACTAAAGATGCAATAAGTAAATGTTAAGATATCACTGAAAAGTGATATAAGGTGTCTTAAGTCTTTTAAAAGTAAACAAAGTCTCTTTCAAGCACAAAGTACCTGGTTCACGAGAAAAATCTCTGCAAAGGACCGCAGAGGAGCCGAAGCGTGGAAACAAAGGGGGTATGTGTCGATTTCTCAGGCTGCACGCAGCGATGCATCATTTAGTTTCCAGGCAGGGATGGCTGTGCGTCGAATTCCAGCACTCGATTGTGGATCATCTTCGGGTTGCAGGGTTTTCAGACGCCCCGGGGACAGAGCGTGGATTTCCTGCACCGGCAGGACAAAGTCACAGGAGCTGCGTCATATGGTGGGCGCTGAGTCGAATTTTCTACCGCACATCAGGCGCTGCGTCAATTCCTCTCTGGAAGTCGGGCTGCCTCATTACGGCTCAGCTGTGCGTCGATTCGGTGGGCCACGCATCGAAGTTACGGTTGCTTCGCTGGCGCTGCGTAGATCTTCTCGTTGCAAAGTCGGGCTGCATCGTTCTGGTTCGGCATACAGTGAAATTTTCACAGCGGTGCAGGCTGTGCTTCGTTTCTGGCAGGCTGTGTGTCGGATTTCACCACACAAGGAGTCCTTCTTGAAGAGATGAAGTCTTTTTGGTCCTGAGACTTCAGGGAAAAGGAGGCAAGCTCTATCCAAGCCCTTCGAAAGCACTTCTTCACCACAGCCAGAGAGCAGCAAGGCAGCAGGGCAACAGCAAGGCAGCAGTCCTTCACAGAAAGCATACAGGTGAGTCCTTTGGGCAGCCAGGCAGTTCTTCTTGGCAGGATGCAGGTTCTGGTTCTAGTTTCTTCTCCAGGAAGTGTCTGTGAGGTAGAGTGTCTACCCCAAGAAGTCACTAAAGTCTGTGGGTTTGGGTCCTCTTCGTATACACATTTTGGCCTTTGAAGTAGGCTTACTTCAAAGGAAAGTCGCACTTGATGGTGAAATCCTGCCTTGCCCAGGCAAGGCCTCAGACACACACCAGGGAGTTGGAGTCTGCATTGTGTCAGGGCAGACACAGCCCTTTCAGGTGTGAGTGACCACTCCTCCCCTCCCTCCTAGCACAGATGTCTCATCAGAACATGCAGGCTACACCTCAGCCCCCTTTATGCACTGTCTGGAGAGAGGTGCAAACAGCCCAACTGTCAAACTAACCCAAACAGGGAATCCACAAACAGGCAGAGTCATAAAAATGTTTTAAGCAAGAAAATGCCCTCTTTCCAAAAGTGGCATTTTCAAACACACAATCTCAAAACCAACTTTACTAAAAGTTGTATTTTTAAATTGTGAGTTCAGAGATCCCAAACTCCACATGTCTATCTGCTCTCAAAGGGAAGCTATGCGTTAATCATGTTTAAAGGCAGCCCCCAGCTTAACCTATGAGAGAGATAGGCCTTGCAACAGTGAAAAACGAATTTGGCAGTATTTCACTGGCAGGACATATAAAACACATTAGTATATGTCCTACCTTAACCATACACTGCACCCTGCCCATCGGGCTACCTAGGGCCTACCTTAGGGGTGCCTTATATGCAGGAAAAGGGAAGGGTTGGAACTGGCAAGTGGGGACACTTGCCAAGTCGAATTTACATTTTAAAACTGCACATAGATATACTGTAGTGGCAGGTCTGAGACATGATTACAGGGCTACTTATGTGGGTGGCACAATCAGTGCTGCAGGCCCACTAGTAGTATTTGATTTACAAGCCCTGGGCACCTCTAGTGAACTTTAATAGGGACTTACCAGTAAATCAAATATGCCAATCATGGATAAACCAATTAACAGTACAATTTACACAGAGAGCCTATACACTTTAGCACTGGCTCGCAGTTGTAAAGTGTTCAGAGTTAAAAAGCCAGCATAAATAGGTCAGGAAAAATAGGAGAAATGAGGCAAAAGGTTTGGGGATGACCCTGCAAAAAGGGCCAGGTCCAACAGACTCCCATTCATGGACTCCCAGATTGGACCTATACAGTACCACGTTGTTATGTACCCCTCTCAGAACTGTACTCAATCACCATTGACTACTGACAATATATACCTCAAGCCTTAGGTAGCAGCCCCTCAGATGATATACACATCCAGTAAAATGGGAGGAGATGGGAATGGGAGAATGCTTGTAATCCAGATCTAAACAGGCCAGTCCATTTGCAAAGAGAATTTGGAATCAGTTGTTACAATACATGTTAGAGGTGAACCACTAATGCTGTACACCTTATATTATAACTGTCTGCTTCCACTACCACACATAGGCATTGGACATCATTACACTATCACAGATGCCAAGGGTCAGCAAGTGTAATGTCAGCTATCCATTTCTAATTGTGCACAGTCAAGACTTGAAAAGGCCCACCCCAAATGTCACTGGAAGTACTGATTGATGAACTCTGTCCTACAGTCAGCTCCTCCTTCTTCTGGCTCTTCATCACTTTCCATTTCACCATGTGCAGCCACGCGTATGGCTGCCTCACTGTTATCAGCTAGCAATGGTATACAGCGCCTCAGGGCTAGACTGTGGAGCATGCAGCAGACTACGATGATTTGACAAACCTTGTGAGGTGAGTAGAGGAGGGCACCTCCAGTTAGGTCCAGGCACCTGAATCTTGCCTTCGGGAGGCTGAAGGTTAGTTCAATGACACGCCTTGTCCTCCTGTGGGCCTCATTGAAAAGGAGTTCCCCTGGCGTGGCCGAGTACCTCACAGGTGTCATTGGCCAAGGAAGGTTTGGATAGCTCAAGTCACCTGTGAATACAATGGTAGAACTAATCAAATTGAAGGTTCAGCGAGTGGGTAGATAGTGATGACAGGTCACATTACATAATAACACATTACAGTGCTTACTTTCCAACCAGCCAGGCCCTCTCTGTGTGTAGTTGTACCGTCATGTGTGAGACATTGCTGTTCCGCATAATGTAGGAGTCATGCACTGAACCTGGAAACTTGGGTGTCACTTGGTAGATGTACGTTCCGCCAGACACACCACCTGCATGTTGCCAGAGTGGTAGTTCTTAATGTTCCTATTCACCTGTTCATTGACAGTGGGAGGAACCAGGGATATATGGGTGCCATCAATGGCCCCTACCATATGAGAAATTGGTCCCACCTGAAAAGAGTCCGGCTTCTCATAAGCCATGTCTGCTCTTTGGAGAAATCTGATGTAGCTGTCCAGGTGTTTCAAGAAAGTACATAGTACATCCTTCAACACCAGACTGAACATGAGCTGAGACATCCCTGTTATTAAAGTGACAGTATTCTGGAATGACCCAGTGACCAGGAAGTGTAGCAATACATGAATGATAGGAGGCACCAGATTTGGCTCCAACTGTCTACATAGATTCAAGATGGTCTGGTGATCCAGACAATAGATCTGGAAGACATGCCAGTCTTCCATGGTTGCCAGTTCTACCAGTGGACGGTACACTGGTGGTTGTGCCATTTCCCTCATGGCAGGATATCTATTTATAGAGGAGAAAATGTACAATGAGTCATGCAGAAGGCACATGTCAGCAGCACATGGAATAGTAGAAGACATTTAACGTTTGTGGGTTGCATAGCAGTGCTGACGCAAACAATACAGACCACAGAAATGCACAGCATACACTTGTCATTGCAGCACATTGGAACAAATGTGTTGGATTGGGCATATGACACATATTAATCTAGAAAATAGTGGGTGACTGTGCAGTCCTGCACTGATTACACATATGTAAAATTTATGTATGAATATCTGATGCCTCTGCACCTCAGAGTAGCTACACAGAACTATCCTCATATATTTATGCTCAACATGTCATATTATCAAGATTGTCCCATTCTGTAGCACAACCATCACAGCATTGGGTGACACAGCTATCAGGACATGTAGGTGTCTGACGCACTTATTTAAGCACATGTATTGAGTACATGTGCCCAAAATAGCAGGCACCTGACCTACTGTTCTGGACATTTGGAAGTGACCTAAGTCCACCAGCGGGAGTCATCATGGCAGTAGGCAGTCGCAACCACTGTGCGACTTGTTATAGGTTAACATTGCTGCCTATGCTGGACTGCGGCCAATGTCAATGACCGCTGGTGGTGACAGTCGTGTACGTGATGGCAATGAGTGCCATTTTCTGCAGTCTTGTTCACTTGACTCCTGACGCTGTTGCTGGCAATACCTCCACTACATGAGCTGCTGTGTGCTGCGTCTGGGAGCCATCATGCCACATCCTGCAGGTGATAGGGCCCTTGCCTTCACATGGGAAGAGCTGGAGAAGCTGGTGGAGGAGGTCATACACCTGTATGTACAGCTATATGGGGCACCAGTGGAACAGGTGAGTCCAAAGCCCCTGACATGTGCAATTGGTGATGTGTGTGACAGTGAGTTGGCTATGTAAACTGTTGCTAGAGTAGATGCATACTTGTGGCATACCGTACAAGTGTGTGTGCTGAGAGGATGGGTATGTGTGCTCATTTACTGTTATAATTGTGTAGTGTCAACTCCTGTTGGTATGGGGCATGTATACATGACTTTCTCCTTTTGTCTGTGTCATCTATGCAGGTGAATTCCCATCAGAAGAAAGAGATCTGGCATGTCATCACCAAGCTACTGTGGACCTTGGGGGTCCACAGCCGGCAGAGCACCCATTGTCGCAAGCAGTGGGAGGACCTGAGACTCTGGGCCCAGAAGACCGCAGAGGCCCAGCTGTGGATGTCCTCTAAACGAGGGAGGGTGCCCATTTGACCCTGACCCTGCTATTGGTTTGCATTTTGGCAGTGGCCTACCCTGAGGTGGATGGGCATTTGAGTGCAGCACAGCATCTACAAGGAGGTAGGTACTGACTGTTTCCTCATACTTTTCTCTGGTTGTATGGTGTTTGCTGTCTCACTGTAGCTTCTTTGACATTGTAGTAGGTGACAAATGTTTGTAGACTAGTGGGAATAAGTTGGTACTACCTTGCAAATGTAGGAAATGTGGATCTGGCATCATGAGTAAGTTCAGCTGTGTGTAAGATTTGGACTCCTGTATCAGGACATGGGGGGTCATTACGACCCTGGCGGTCAGTGGTAAAACGGCGGTAAAACCGCAAACAGGCCGTTGGAAAAAAAAATGGAATTATGACCGCGGCGGTTACCACTGCGGTCATCGGCCAATATACCATTCCGACCGCCATGGTGGTGTAGACCGCTGGGCTGGAGATTGCGGTCTCCAGCCCGGCGGTCGTCACTAGACCACCGACGGTATCAGGACCTTGCATACCGCCATGGATCTCGGGTGGTTGGGAACCGCCATGAGATCTATGGCGGTAGGCACTATCAGTGCCAGGGAATTCCTTCCCTGGCACTGATAGGGGTCTCCCCCACCCCCGCTACCCCCACAAATCCTCCCCCCACATCCCCCACCCCCCTGCAACCCCCAAAGGTGGCACAACCCCACTCCCCACCGTGACCCCGAACATGCACATATACACACCCCTACACGCACCCCCCCCAACATGCACATATACACACCCCTACACGCACACATACACCCCGACAACACATACCCGCCCACATACAAACAAACATGCACACTGTCCGACCCGCACACATTTCCCATACACACAGCACCCATGCACGCATACCCTCACTCACTCACTCCCTCTACACTCTCAAACGCACACCCCCATGCACGCACACAACACCCCCCCCACCCCCTTCCCTGACGGACGATCAACTTACCTTGTCCGTTGATCCTCCAGGAGGGGACGGGATCCATGGGGGCAGCTCCGCCACCAGAACACCGTCACCAGAACACCGCCACACCGAATCATGGGAAGTGATTCAGTGGCCGGTGTTCTGTTGACATAGCAGTGGAGGTTGAGCAACCTCCACTTTCCCGTCACCCGCCAGTGTGGCTGCTGGCGGCTTTCCATACAAAAAAGGACGGCGGCCTGCCAGCAGTCATAATACGCGGCGCGGAAGACAGCCACCACTGGCGGTCTTCAGCACGGCGATACCTCAGCGGTCTTGCGAAAAGACCGATGAGGTCGTAATGACCCCCATAATTCTGATTGCATGTAGAGATGCTCAAATGTCAATGCCACATGTGTCCACAATCCTGCCATTTCTATGGATATGAGCTGGTGTTTCACCATACCCATTGACTCTAACCCGGTC
Organism: Pleurodeles waltl; assembly: GCF_031143425.1. Classification (NCBI taxonomy): domain Eukaryota; kingdom Metazoa; phylum Chordata; class Amphibia; order Caudata; family Salamandridae; genus Pleurodeles; species Pleurodeles waltl. The sequence goes on along the minus strand of NC_090443.1, from coordinate 663,865,484 downwards.
CATCCATCTACATATGAGTTTTAGTGGCTCCAAGGTGTCTGACTACCCCTAGCTGTGCTGATCACCTGTTGTGTCAACTGGGTGACTCAATTATTTAGTATAGGGTCCACACATAACTAGTACTGGTTCAGGTATGGACTGCATGTGAGGCTGCCATCTCAATTACAACACAGTTTTGGCCTGTGTAGGACAGTACATAAGTGTGTATGTTGCTGTACACCCACTGTCCGTTCATCTCCATTCAATGGTGTATGTGAAGGTTACAACGATAGAACATTCTACTTTGGGTGTCTGATTTGTGTATTTAGACTCATCATGCTCTTCCATGTGACTGACATGTAGGCATTTCTTCTCTGTTTTAATGGGTTGGTTCTAGATGAGGTGAGTTCCTTGGCAGAGTTTGCCTTTTACAATATGTTATGTCAATACTATGCATGGCAAAGCCCTACCAATTCCTTAGCACCCTAGGTAATATGCTGCCTACATCATGTCTCAATGGTTACTTGGGGACACAACATATGAAGTGGGACAATGTTTGCTACCCTTGACCTAGCTGATGTGTCCAGGCTAGTGAGTATTATGTGCAGCATTACCTATGTCATGATGTCGTGGTATTTTTTAACCACTATTTCTTGAGCAGATATGTGTTGTAATTGGAAATGTTGTGTATGCTCTGACAGTCTTGTTGGTCCATGTGTACATCATGTGTATATGTCATTTCGGTGTGTAATATTTGTAGTCTGGAGTTAGGTACATGGACTAACTAGTCAGTTATGGTGTGATCGATGTTGGTTTACTCATGTTATGAAGACCTGTAACTGCATGTAAGGTGGAATGGTAGTTGGCCTATGATGTCAATTGTGGCTGTCTGAAGTGTAGTTGTTGTGAGACAGCACTCAGTAATTGCCTATGGATGTATCATGTGTGCTTTATAAGCCATTGTAGCTGCACATGCATTTATGCAGTGATTTGGTGTATTTGTATTTTATGTCAGCAGATGTCTCTCTGTGAATGTTTGAATGTCATGTCATGCCTGTACTCCAGACTTATATTCTACTCATTATTTGTCACCTGTATGGGAGTCCCACTTGTTCTGGCTTCATCAGTTCAGGTACCCATATTTCCATATATGTATAGTTGGTCAGGCAGCCATGTAATATGTATGTCAGGTGCTGTGTGGTTTGTGAATAGGGTAGTCTACACTATCAAGGGACACTACTAATTGAGAAGGACTGGTCAGGTGTTACCTCAGAACATGCATGATGTGTTGTGATCAGTCACCTGCTCTTCCAATAGATGATAGGAGAATGGAGAGATATGATCTGGAATCTGGTTGGTATTCCTACTTGTTGCAGGTTATGAGTAGCATGCTGATATGGTTTTACAGATGTTCTATAGGATTACTCCAGTTATGCAAACTGACTTGGAATCAGATGTGGATGTGAGAGTTGACATTAAGGGGTGGATAGTTGTAACATGTTGTGACATGATGTAGGATAAGTGTAATGCTAATAGCGATTGCCTAGCCTGGTGATGTTTACCTAAATTTGTGCATGTTTAAATGTGTGTATGTGAGGAATATGATAACCCTTTCTCTCCCTCTCTGTCTCTCCCTCACTCTCTCCATGTGTATGCATCAGCATTGGCATGTCATTGAGACAGGCATAGAAGAGTGGGGATACTGCTGGCCACAGGACCCGGAGTGCTGCGACCACCGACAGCTATGGACCCAGGGGCCCGGAGGGCAAGGGGAGAGCCACAGGAGAGACCGGATTTTCTGCATCATCATCCTTGGAATACTCCTCCAGTGGACACTCCCTGGCTGTGGCAGACCCATCTGGTACCACCCCAGCACCATCTTTGTCCGTCACCCCCTTACTACCACCGCCCTCCCTGTAGCTCCCCACCCAGTTGTCCATGCCTGCTCACGCAGGAGGGTCGGCATCTCCTTGGCCACATGCTCCTCTGCCCCTGCCCCAGTCAGCCCCACTGCCCTCACTGAGGAGACTATTGCCCTCCTGAGGTCGATCTCTGTGGGTCAGTCGACCATCGTGAATGCCATCCAGGGACTGTCAACTTAGATACAACAAAGCAATGTGTTTCTGGCGGCCATTCACTGTGCACTGGCTGGCATACAGAGATCATTTCATGCTCTGGCATTTGCACTGATGACAGCCAGTCACCCTTTGTCTTCCATCCACCCTTCATCTGTCTCTTCTCAATGCCATACCCCTCTTCCCCGTCCTAGCCAGAGTACACAGACAGACAAGCATGCATCCACCTCAGCATCCAAGGGTTCCGCAAACAAAAGAAGCACCACAAGACCCACCACTGGCATGCGCACAAATAAAAAGGACATTTGCTTGGATCACCATGGCCATTATTCTGCTAAGTACAATTAATTCATTTGTCTAACATGAGGAGGGACCAAAGGACACAAAAAAGAACAACATATAAATCAGAAAGTTGGACTGATAAGAGAGTACAACAGATACTGTGAACCTCCTTTGTTGGGTTTGTTTAAGTTGGTAGATTATGACATTATTTGAGAATTGTTTTGTTGGATTATTCCTGGTGAGACCGATTGGCCCGCCAGGTATTGTTATAATTTATAGTCCCTTACACTAAATATTTGTTGATCCTTATGTATCTAGTTGAGTCCTTAACATTTTAATTTTTTTTAATATGGTATGAGTGTAGTGTGTATGGTTGTCATTATTGTGTTTTAGTTTTTTGCCTGTGTTCCAGGGTTCACACTATGGGTTCTTATCAGAATGCTATTCATTTTTTGGAGTCTTCAGTAGAGTTTGAGTATAATTATAACATTTAAATAAATGTATCATTGTATATTGTTATTTGATAATTCTATGCTTTTTTGTTTGTTTGGTCTGTATTTTTGAGATCTCCTCCTCTGATACCTGGAATTCCTTCCATGATACCCAGAGTATCCTTGGGACATTTTTAGTATATTGCTGGTCACAAACAACACCCACCTGCAGACACAGCAACAGCCATTGCCTGCACAGACTTCCCCGCCACCCACAGCTTCACATACACTGCACCTGACACACCTGCAGACACCACAACCACATTCACTGGTACAGTCACCACACCTACCCTACCCACAGTCAACCCAATAGCAGACCCGCAAATATCTACCCCAGTCACCACATTCGCAGATACCACAACCACAGACACACCCACATGCAGCACTTCCACCATACCTGCAGTCACCACCCAGTCACCCATCCAGCACAGCATGACCCACCTCCTCCACCCCCTCCTTCCAAAACACATAAACGTCCACAGTCACGCACCCAACAGACATTGAGCACACACAAGCATTCCTCACACACACATGCACCACAAAACATTCACCAAGACTCCTCCTACAAGCACTCCCTCTCCCTCCACCCCCAAGCCCTTTTCCCATGACCATCCAAGTTTGTCTAAGGAGTTTTTCCTCTTAGAGTTGAACCTTTTCCCAGCTGCTCCCCCACCCGTGTCACCCCAAATGATCAGTTTCCCTCCCAAAGTCTAGCCCTACCACCTCCAAGTCCTCCCCTGGTCCCCGCTACTACCCATGCCCCTCCCTCCGCAAAGAAGTTGACCCCTCCAAAGTGTTCCCAGCCCTCCCCTAAGCTACATCCAAAGCCCCCCTGCCAAGCCCATGCCTAAAGACCTCCCTCCCAAACCAAAGCCCTCTACTCCACCTAATCCCTGAGGTGCCTGCCTGCCCCCTTGATGCCCCTACCTGTGGAGGCTGATTAGCAGTCAGGATTCAAGTAGGGGCACTTTAATATGCCATCAGTGCATTGTGCACAATCTTGTTTGAACAGGCCTAAGGGCAATGTATTATTATATATAGTTGTTAATTTATATATTTAAATTTTTTAATGTACTTACATCTGGGACACCCAGTATTTGGTCCCAAAGTTACATCTTTGTCTTGCTTTTCATTCCTTGTGGCTGTCGTGGTCTTGCCTTCTTTCTTTTGTGTGTGAGTGTGTTTTGGTGTTGTGGTTGTGCTACCAGTTGTGTCTGGACTGCTTGTGTGGTTGTAGGCTTTGCATTTGTCCCGCTATGATGGTTGGGCATGGTGTGGTGGGCATGTATGTGTTTTGGACATTCATTTATGTTGATATTGTGTGTTTTGTTAGTGTTGGAATTTGTTATTTGGTTTGTGGTGTGCCCTTGTGTAGGTGTACTGTGTGAGTGCATGTGTGTGGTGATTGGTATGTCCCAACCACTGTGTTATGTGTTTGCGTGATGTGATGTATGGCTCGTTGTATAGCTGGGTGACTGTGTGTATGGGGACAATGGTGTTGTTACGTTGTGCTTTTATGTATTGTCAGGTGGGGGGGTGTGTTGTGGAGTTGTGTACTTAGCTGGTGTTGTATGTTGTTGTGTTTGACAGTGCCGGTGTAATGTGTGTACGGCTCGATGTGTGTTTTGGTAGTGTGTATTGGCTGTCGTGTGTGTACTGAGTCTGTTAGTGTGTGTATGTGGCTGTGTGTGAATGTACAGGTCAGTGTAGGAGTTTGTGTATGTATCGCCATCGCCACCTGTACCGCTGTGTATGTTGTTTGAGTGTCACGACCTTGGCATTATGCGACAGTGACAGGTAAGTATGTGTACTCATGGTTGCTGCTGTCATCGTTGTCACTGGTTCTAGAGTCGTTGGGTGAGCAGGAGCAGAGGGAAGACGTCTAGTTCAGGTTCCATGGCAGCTGCAGACGAGTATGGCTTCCTGTAGGTGAGTGTCTCCATTTATGCTATTGGCTTCCGCCAGGGTTTCCGTGGTGGTTTGATCACGATGTTGAAGTAAGCCTCAGCAAGGCCTACTAGTGCAAGGGGTTCACCTTTCTCTGCACAAAGTCCTCAGGCCATGTAGGAAGAAGTTGGCACAGAAACTGAAATAAAAGACAAAGTTTATTAACCTCATGAGGTGGTACCACAGTTCAAACAGCACCCTTTGGTAATGTTTGAAGTAGCACACTGAACTGAGAGAGCATGGTCCTTTTATACCCACGCAGGGGCTAAAAGGAGGTGGTACAATTATAGAAGCAAGACTTGCATACATGGAAGGTCATGTGGAAATGCACAGTCGACAGGTAGGAGGAGCTAACAGTTTTCAAGGACTAACAGCTGCAGACCTTACTGAGCATGTGCGAAAGTGGGAGATGCTAAATATAACTTGTCACTAGACAGATTTTCAAGAGTAGTTAACAGAAAGGTAGGACAGAGCACATGGTGAGCACATGGCAGCATGTGGCAAAGAAAATGGCTGCCATGAACACAAAATGGATTTCGTGAAATGTTCACAATAGTTACTAAATACAAGATGTCTTCTGCTAATGCTTAATCTAATCGCTGCTAAACTACAACAACAACAGAAACCTTGGTGGTGTGTAGCTTCATAATCTGTCCAACATGAAGATGCCTCCCACTGCGCTGTCTGTGGCGGCCTGACCATATTGGCGGTGCCAGTGGTGAATTGGCTATATTCTGTAGTTCAGGCCGCCATAGTCATAATTTGGCGGTCTTCCCCACCAGCCTATTGGCGATACGACTGCCAATGCCAACATGGCGGTCTTGGAACCACCAAACTCATAATGACCCCTATAATGTATTCTTATTTGATAGCAAAATGTACATACAGAAACAGGGCACAGTCATGGGAACTTCCTTTGCCCCCACATATGAGAACCTCTTTTTGTGGTGGTGGAAGAAGAAGGTGGCCTGAGCCGAGGAGTATTACAGGTTCACTGTACAAGTAACATTTTGGGTCAGATTTATTGGTGACCTCTATTATCTGGAATGGTGGTCTTGAGGAACTTGAGAATTATATACAAGGCTTCTGGAATTATGTGATTGGTCAGCAATAGCATTTTTTTCATAGTTATAGATTTGCTGCATTTGCCACATAACTTACCATCTGATGCATAATCTGCACTTTTTTACCAAAAACAATTGTTTTTAGCTCAAACTGTTCAAAAGTTACAAAACGTGCAGTGAAACAAGTTGGCGTGCAATGGAAGACCCTCTGCGAAGCTTGATGGGCACTTTATTTTTGCTCATTTCTACATTTAAGTGTTAAACTGGAACTAATGGGGTGCAACCAATGTGCAGTCAGTGTTAACAAGTGTGGAAATGACAAAATAATGATGTAATAATATCATAAAATGTTCTGCATGATGCACATAATTTCCCTTTTCTTGCTGCATAATGTACTCAACCCTGCCCCATAATTTGCCCCTCCCCTGCTGCAAAATTGCTGTGGACCTGGTTATATATATGCAAGCTTGCAAACAATGACTTTCACGTCCAGTTTACTAGCAATACCAGCCCTACAAACACTGAATTTCATTTAATATCTACATGGCCCCCCTCGCTCACGTCGCACGACAACACAACCTCAACATCATCTCCTACCCCGACGACATCCAGCTGATCATATCCCTCACCGAAGATCCCCACACCGCCAAAGCTAACCTCCACCGAGGAATGAAGGCCGTAGCCGACTGGATGAAGGACAGCAGACTGAAGCTGAACTCAGACAAGACGGAGGTCCTCATTCTCGGACCCACCCCATCAGCCTGGGATGACTCTTGGTGGCCCACGTCACTAGGCACAGCCCCGGAACCCACGGACCACGCACGCAACCTGGGGGTCATCCTCAACTCCACTCTCTCCATGACCAGGCAAGTCACCGCCGTCTCCGCGTCCTGCTTCAACACCTTCCGTATGCTCCGCAGGATCTTCAAATGAATCCCCCTCAACACGAGAAAAACAGTTACCCAGGCCCTCATCACCAACAGGCTCGACTACGGGAACGCCCTCTACTCAGGAACTACAAACAAGCTCCTGAGACGACTCCAACGCATCCAGAATGCCTCGGCCCGATTCATCGTCGATGTCCCCCGCTGCAGCCACATCACACTCCACCTGAGAGGCCTGCACTGGCTCCCCATCAACAAAAGGATCACCTTCAAGCTCCTGATCCACGCACACAAAGCACTGCACAACACCGGACCCACCTACCTCAACAACCGACTCAGCTTCCACACCCCCACCCGAAGCCTCCGCTCAGCCAACCTCGCCACAGTCCCCCGCATCTGAAAAACCACCGCCGGCGGCAGATCCTTCTCCTACCTCACCACCATGACCTGGAACACTCTCCCCACCATCCTACGACAGACCCAGGACCTGCTGGCCTTCAGAAGACTCCTCAAGACCTGGCTCTTTGACCAGTAGCCCCCCCCCGCCCCAGCGCCTTGAGACCCTTGCGGTATGTAGCGCGCTTTACAAATGCAGTGATTGATTGATTGATTGATGTATATATCTAGGTTAGTTATAGGGATTTGTTTGCTTAGATTCCCAGAGAGGCACCAGTGAGTAACTCCATCCTACATGCAAACAACAGACATCCAAAAGCCCCTAAGTGAAGTATCCCATATGGCCAACTGTCCACCAGCAGTAAGTGGTTCAAGCGTTTTTCTCCGCTCCTGTCATTTTTAAAAAAAACTTCATTTCATGCTTCGGAGATATATGGAAAAAGGCAATCCCTAAACACACATATCCAGATCTTTCTCTTGAATATCATTGTTTGCCTGATCACAATATGGGCACAAAACTAATTTTGGGTGCATAAAGGATATTGTGCCCTAAACGAGATTACAGCCCAGTGAAAAAATGTGCAATCTAGGCATTTGGCAAAAAAACAAGAATCAAGTTTGCACACTGAGAACAGAGGAAAAAGTGCAATCAGTGAACAATGCTGCACTTTGAAGACTGAATATTGGAATCAGGTGAAAACTCTGCACTGCACTGTAATATATACTAAATGCCCATGTAATCATTATTTACTGGTTAAGGAATTTGTACCAGAGATTGCGCCAAGAGCGTGGCGGTGTTCTGCTGGCGGGCGCTGCTGGTGGTAGCAGTGCCCCTTTCCATTCCCTGCCTGACTACCACCTGCAAAAAGGTAAATTGGGCTTCTGGGGGGTGTTGTGTATGTGTGTGTGGAGTTGTATGCATGAATGTGTGAGTGTGTGCGTGAGTGTGTGCAGTGCTGTTTGCGTGGGTGTATGCATGTGTGTGAATGCATGTACGAATGTGTGAAATCATGACTGGATGTATGCGTGTATGAATGCATGTATGCCAGTGTGAGTGAGTGACTGTATGTGTGGCGTGGGTGTAGGCATGTATGGGGGGTGAGAGGATCAGAAGGGGGGAGTGTGGATGGAGGGAGGGGAAGAGGGCGTATGGGGAGTGTTGGCGGGTGGGTGAGCTGCCTACCAGTGACAGGAAAGGAATTCCTTGTCACCGGTAGGGCCTACTGCCATGGTAGTAGGCTGGCTCAAAATTCCGCTGACAGTACTATAGTGGCCGCTGGGCTGGAGATTGACATCCCCGGCCCGGCGGCTGCTACCGCCATGTCGGTCTGATTGGAGAAGTGGCGAGTTGGCTGCAGCCAACCCGCCATTCTCATAATGTGGCAGTATGTACCACCAGATTATTGGCGGTACTGCTGCTACATTACCATTCACCGCCAGGGTCATAATGACCCCCTATATGTAGTCCTTCTAGGGTCTTGTTCACAAAAATAAGGATTTCATCAGAAACATACCTTCTTTGCACACAATAATCCATAGATTAGGTTTTGTGAGAGCTTTGCAATTTAACGATGTTTTACTTCATTTTATTCTGAAAATTATCTCGCTTTGAAGAGCATTTTAACATTTATAAATTAGGATTATCAAAACATACGTGTCTACTAGCTATCATACCGGCTTTCCAATGATTCAACCATTTTCAAAAGCGGCGATTGCTGATTGACATAGTAAATTGAAAATGTATTTCTCAGTAAAGTTTACTTCCCAAAATATAAACAGGATGAGTACCTCCACTACAAGTAAGAATGCACCATGATATTCACACATACTAAGAACATACATCGTGCTTTTTCAGGAGACGCATTTGATTGAAGGCGATGGGTTGCCGGCGTGCCAAGAATGTATGACCTTGACTATCCCAGTGCTCACTGCAACAGTTCTTGCACTGTGAGCATATATTCTACCTATAAATTACAGTGTCTCATTAAATTATTTGGATAACCTCTGAAATACAATACAAAGTAAGAATCTTTTTGAGGATAGACGTTTTAGATTAACTTTGTACTGATCTTGTGTGTCAAAATACAACTGCTTGAGAAGTTCACAAAAAAGTCTTGGTTTGTAGATTAAAATGAGGAATTTAAACCTGTGGGCAGGGATTATACTTTTATTCTGCTTCGCACAAAATAAATATACGTGGTTGCTATGTTACAACAAACAGGGGGACTGATAGCTATTGGTTTACCATGTGCATATAGATGAATTTTTAAACATTTTAAACATATTGCTTGCAGGTGTAATGATATTTATTGGGAGGCAATGCCCTAGGTTCGTTCTAATACTTTTTTTGTCATAAAGAAAGGGAAGTTCGCAATGTTACCAATAGGTAAGGTTAGTGTGGGTAGAGTATGCACGGTTTGGGAGCATGTCACATTTATTCTTCCTAGAATGTGAGTTATGGAAACATGGGAAATTAAATAACAGCCAAAACAAATGTTCAAGGAATCTCAGTAGAGGTAAGCAAGAATAAAAAAGAGTCACATTCTAGCAAAGAAACGTCAGCCTTTCAAACATATATGCAAGTAGAAAGTAAACAACATTTCCTGACAGACTGCAAACCTTTCTCTTAGAATAAAACAAAATTACTTTAGAGGAATGGAAAAGAAGTGTGAAAGAGCGGGACATATACATTGAAATAGGTCTAGAATGTAAAAGATATTAAAAGAGGGTATTAATAGATTATTTTCCATAGTCTATATTAGGAAGGTATAACACGTTGAAAACATTTTATTTATCGATTGCATATGTTCCGCCTTTAAGGCACAGAATAGATAGAGGCTGTTGAAAAATCACACCTCCATTGGGCAAGTGAGAACATAAATTTCACTAGGCTTGAAAAATATCACTTTTGGGTTATGCATACAATATAGTGATATCTTTATTTTACTTCTTGCTAGGAATTTGAATTAGACTATACTTATTGCTTAATTTGCTAGTTAAATTAAGTCATTACTGTTGTTATTGTTATAATGTTATTTAAACTTAAAAAAACATTGGTGGACGGAGGGGAATTCGACATGCTGACATCCCAGCATTACCTCCCACATCCTGAGGGCCCTCCAACCACCACATTTAGAGTTGTTTGCCAGCACTGTGAACAACCCTGTACATTGACAGGAACAGTCCATTGCCCCACATTGTATGCTATGGTGGGTGGAAGAAAATGTCACTTACATAAAAGACCAGTGGATAATAAGGGCTACCTAAGAGCCACTAATAATAATATACATATAACTTTAGTAAAATCAAAAGTTCTTGGCTAACAGGAGTCTTAAAAACAAAGTAAGGAAGGGTGTAAGCCAAAGCAAGTGAGAAGAAAGGGAACTGAGAGAAGAACTGAAGGTGAGAATAAAAGGAAATAAGGAATGCAGGTGGAAAAAATTACAGGAAAGGGAAAAAGGACCAAGTAAGAGATTGCGCAAATGAAAATAAAGAAGGAACAAAGAAAGAAAGAAGGAAACAAGGAGGAAGAAGGGGAGAAACATGTAAAAAAAAACGCAGCAAGAAGGAGAGAAAAAAAGGAGAGCTATGAAAAAAGAAAGCAAGAAAAAAGGAGTGAGATACCAAAAAATAAGGGGAAAAAAGAGAATAAGGAGAAAAAGAATAAACTAGAATAAATTAGAAAATAGTGGAGAAAGAAGAGCAGAAAAAAGGAGAAAATGAAAGAAAAAGGTAAAGAGCGGAAAAACACTGGAAACAATAGTTTTCAAATAGTGTGTTTTCTTATCTGAGGCATTTATTTAATGGCAAGCATCTTACCAGGCTTTAGTATGGACTTTTTTACTTAAGAAGAGTGTGGGCTACCTGCTGCTCCGAAACTGCCACCTTTCACATCCTTATATGACCAGGGTGCAAAGTTTTTAAATCCAGGAGTTTTAGGGAGAGAACTGCAAACTCCTAGATTCTGCTGACAGACATCGAGCTGCTCCAAGACAGGTTATGAGCTAATGGTTGCTTGTGATCATCCTTTTGGAGACACCTGAATTAATGTTAATAGCATCACTCAATGCGAATTTTAAACTTGATTAAAGGAATGGACACATGCGAGGGAAGCGAGATAGGGAAATTGGTAGAGGTGTCAGCCACTACACTGGAGGTGATTGAACTTTCTTCTTAATCTTTTCATATTGTTTGGATTTTTGTTGCAAAATCTGATGGGTTTGAGTTTTTAAAAATACAGGGAACTTTCCTCTAGGCATGTGCACTTTCAGTCTTTTGCACATTTGGGGGCGCCATATTCGCTCCTGATGGGATCTGTTGTTTCAGGCTGGTCCCACATTAATGAAAGACACAGCAAGGATGCGTGATCTGGTCAGCTACTACACTGGGGGTGATTGAACGGTTTTCAAACCTTTCTCCTTTTTAATTTCTCAATATTCTTTGAATTGTTGCTCTGAAACTCGTTGGGTTTGATTTTTTTAAAATACGGAGAACTTTCTTGTAGGTATGCGTACTTTCGAGCTTTTGCACATTTGGAGCCACCATTTTGCTCCTCTCGTGCTCTAGTGTTTCAGGCTGGTCTGTTAATGTAGGACGCAACGTAGATGCGAAGTGGGTTTGCCACTGGCATACCAAAGGCATGTCAAAGACAAGCTTGTCTGTGCCCATCCACACACATCTGGGACCAGGGGCCAGGGACTATGCCCCTTCTGTATAAACCAAGGTAAATTACTATGCTTCTATGTTCCCCTGAACAAATTCTGCTTACATTCAAACAAATCCTGCTTACATTCAATCAACCCTATTCATGATACAGTATTTGTGACTATTGTATCTTTAGTTTTCAATGTGAGATGGGGCGACTCCATGTTTCTCCAGTTTCCTTAGCCTGTGATATGTGTGTAGTAAACTGTCATTCTCTGGCCGCCTACATGTAAGACATGTTTTTTTTCTGATGGAGCTAATGCAGAAAGTACTTTTTCTCACTCAAACATGGCTACACGAGAGGACTGATGTGGTCCAAGCACTGCCTCCCGGCTATTGAATCATTAGACAAGATAGTCAAGACAAAGCAGGTGGTGGAATAGCCATTATTTTTAGGCAAACCATAAAAGTGGTGTTTTCCCCACTTGAAATCATGAACAACGAAAGCCTTCTTGTTCCCCTAACACTCAGTCCAACTTTTACTTTCTCCAGTATCTTTCAGTACAGAACACTGGGATCACACACACATTTTATGCAATCTCTTTCTAATGTAGTTGCGGGTTTATCTATAAACAGACCCAATTTTATTGTGCATGGTGATTTTAATATACATATAGATGACCTTAACAATGGCTGTCTTGCTTTGTTGGACCTTGTGCAACTAGTAGGGGGGGTTACCCATGGCAAAGTTCATAGCATCGATCTACTGTTCATCAGTGTTAATAATCTTCAAATTGTGAGCCCCCCCTCACTTTGTCAGACCATTTTCTAGTATTGTCTACTGTCCCCATTCCCATCTCCTTATCTGGGAGGGAATCAGTTAGACAGTACTTCCTTCGACCAAGCTAACTCTGAAGGAATGGTCAGTCTCTCTTTCAACCACTAGAACCTTCCTAACTGATGACATTAACTCATCTACTAACTATGTTAATGACTGGATTACTAATTCCTTATATATTGCTTTACCAACAAGGTGGCACAAGACTGACCTCCGGGAAAGAAAATCTCCTTGGTCCAATACACATTTACTTGCTTTAAAAAAGGACAGTAAGCATCTGGAAAGACGGTGGAGAATAAACTATGTTGAACCTAGTAAATTGATCTATAGGAAAACCATTGGGGGTATCATGTTGAAATAGGAACAGCTCAATCAGCGTATTACTTTGCTAAAACTGAAAAGTCCGCTAATGCTCTCAATGAAATTTTTCAGATACTTAAGACAAATACAGAGCTTAAGTCTGTAGATTCAGCTTCAACTCAGCATTTTAATGACTTGGCCAGCTTCCTTCAAAATAAGATTTTGAATATTTATATTTCTTTACCTGCCACTCAAATAAGCAATAAATCCTCAGAAATTGTTTTTCCCTCAGCCGGCTAGTGAGCACTTGAGGCATTTCCAGCACTGGCTGTCAAAGGTGTGATAGATTTATTGAAGAAAGTGAAGTTGGGTACCCACTAGACCCCGCTACCCTTCATATTGTCCATCAAAGGTGCATCATTGCTGCAGTTCTGACAGATCTGTTAAATCTTTCCTTGATGAATAGATAGGTCATCTTGCAGTGGAAGCATACTGTGATCAAGCCCCCTTCTAAAAAAACAGGGATCAAATCCTCTTTGATTTAAATAATTACAGACCTATTTCCCTATTTCCAGGCCACTCATAGCTCTTGGGAAACAGGTTAGTACACATCTTTTTACATTTCTTGAAGCAAATGATATCCCTCACCCCACACACAGGGGGTTTAGACCTCAGCAAAGTATAGAAACAGGCTTGTTGGTGGTAGTTGAAGAACTCAGATGTTTGTTGGATCAAGGAGGGTCAGTGGCTGTTATCCTCTAGTCCTTAGTGTGACTTTCAGCATTGTAGACCATGCCATGCTTATTTGTAGAATTTCAAAAATAGGCATCATAGGCCGTGCCCAGGAATGGATTTCTTCTTTTCTGGTGAACAGAAGATTTCAGGTCCTAGACTGTTCATGTTACTCTGATAGTCTCTCAGTAAACTTTGGGGTTCTGCAAGGATCCTCTCCGAGCCCCACTCTTTTCAACCTATATATGTATCCGCTGGCCAAAATTGTATGGTTCTTCAGGAAGTAGCCAGCTGGATAGCTAATGGCTCACTTAGGTTAACTGAGAACAATGCTATTGAGCAATAATTTGACGCAGAAAGTTCGTTCGCCTGTGCCTGGCTGCCTCAAAAAGCTTCCTAGTCCCGAAAAAGTGACAAAGAGCCTTAGAATGTGGGTTGACTCACCATGAAGTACCAAGCCAAAACACTGCCTCCTGTCTCAGTGTCTTGCATCTTCTAAGATAGGTTCTTAAGCTTCTTCTCTTCTTTTGCCAGAAGACTAATTGTCCAGGCTCTTGTCATTTCTCGACTTGATTATGGCAATGCCTTCTATCTTGGTTCACCTTAATACATGATCAAACGACTTCAGGTCACACAAAATGCCATACCACAGCTTCTTATGGACTTTTCAAGACAATGGTAGGGGAAAAAAGCCCAGAATTATATTCACTAGCTTCCAGTGGTGCAGCAAATTCTATTTAAGCCATTATGTATCCTGCACAGATCCCTTCATAATAGAGGACCTATTCTGTTGAGGTCACTAGCTATTCCATTCATCCCCGGCAGGCCCCTCCGATCCTCTTCTGCACATTTAATACAGGTCCTCAAAATCCGCTGAATGCTCTGGGGCAGACTCTCCTTCTCGTATCAAACCTCCAAACTCTGGAGAACCCTTCTTTTGGAGGAGTGGCAGCTGTCTAATGAGCTCTCATTTCCTAACGCCTTGAAAACCTGGCTTTTCAGTAATTAATCTTCCAGTTAGTGGATGACTTTGATGACTGTTTCAGTGAGGGAAGCCATTGGGTAGCTATGCGCTCTACAAGTCCCATAGACTACAATACGATGGACTAGAATAATGTAGGAGGCTGGCTTGGTTTGTAGTGGGTACCTAACGTACTTACACCTAATACCAGGTCCAGTTATCCCTTGTTAGTGAAATGTAGGCAGTATCTAGAAGCTAGGCTTTCTAGGGGTAGCTGTAGCTGAGCAGCCAAGGCTTATCTAGGAGACATGCAAAGCTCATGCTATCCACTGCAGTTACACAGTACCCACAAACATGAAAGAAAATACTCAGTGTTACAAAAATAAAGGTACTTTATTTTGGTGACAAAATGCCATAGAGACTATACTCCCTTAGGAGGTAAGTAATAAACAAATTATATACACTAGTATGCAGACATAGCTGTAAAAAGTGTAAAACAACAGTGCAAATAATGAAAATCACAATAGTTAGAAATGGGCCTAGGGGGAACACAAAGCATATACTAAGAAAGTGGAATGCGAATGTCAGTTTTCCACCTAGGCAAGTGTAGTGTGTAGAGGGCCCAGAGGTGAGCAATAGAACCCACCCCAGCACCCAGGAAAGCAGGAGTAAATCACAAGTAACTTTCATAGAATAGACAAGAACATGAGAAAGAAGATCATGTAAGAACCAGAAGAGACTGCAAGACACCAACAGTGGATTCCTTGACCTGAAGACCTGTGGAAGAAGGGGACCAAGTCCAAGAAGCACAGAAGAGTCCAGGGAGAACAGGAGCCCATGCTAACCTGGATGAAGGTGCAAAAGAAGAACCACCGGTGAAGAGCAAAAGTCAGTACTGCACCCAAGAAGACAGATGCGGGTTCCTGGTTGGTGCAGATGATGTCCCATGCCGGATGGATGATTGCAGTCTGGTTTGTGTCACTGGATTCTGCCAACAAACCGTGGCACACGCAAAGCTCGTGATTGGTGGAGAATGGTGCTGCCCAGGACCAGGAGGGACCTGCTTGACTCTCCCCAGGAGGGGGCCCTCAGCAACTCAGAGAGCCCTCAGAAGACCAAGCAGCACACACAGGAGTCCCACAGCATGGGTGCAAAGAAGGTGCAAAAAAAGGCCCATGCAACACTACTACGAAGGGTCCCAAGCCGCCGGAGAACCACGCAGGAAGCTGTGCGTCACAGGATAGAGTGCGGGGCCCGGAATTGCACGGTGCACAAAGAACTTTGTGGAAGGACGCCAAAAAGTCCTGGCAACTGCAAAACATGGCGAGGCAAGCGTGGGGAGGCAAGCTCTTACTTCTACCAAAGTTGGAAAGTAGAACATCAGGATCGTTGGGACCTTTTCAGTCCACCACCCACGAGGCAGGATCCATTGTAGCTTGTCAGGAGAGGGGACCTACGGCGCCACTCGTCATTGCAGAGAGGTACCAGCTGAAGCAGGAGAATGACTCCTTCACTCCAAGGAAGATTCCTTCGTTCTTCTGGTGCAGGCTGAAGACAAGCTGTCCTTCTGCGGATGCACAACCGGGGAACAGTTGCTGGCATGAGCTGAAGATACAATGTTGCAGAAGTCATCTTTGCTTCTTTGTTGCAGTTTGTAGTGTTCCTGGAGGGAGCAGATGCAGTTTCTTTGGTAAGAAGGTGAATTAAAGGATGCAGAGGATTGCATTCCAAATCTGAAGAACTACCCAAGAGAGAGACCCTAAATAGCCCTGGAAGGGGGATTGGTTAGCTAAACAGGTAAGCATCTATCACGGTGGGGCTCTGACGTCACCTGCTGGCACTATCCACTCAGATGCTCCCAGAGTACCCTGCCAACTTGGAATCCGAGAGGGCAAAGCCCAGGGACCCTCTGGAGGAGCTCTCAGCACTAGCCCTGGGGTGGTTGATGGACAGGGGAGTGATCACTCCCCTTTCCTTTGTCCAGTTTCATGCCAGAGCAGGGACTGGGGGTTCCTGAACTGGAGTAGCCTGGATTTCCGAGGAGGGCACCATCTGTGAACTTCAAAGCATTTCTAGTGCCTTGGGGAGGTTACCCCTTCCAAGCCTGTAACACCTATTTCCAAAGGGAGAGGGTGTAACACCCCTCTCCCAAAGGAAATACGTTGTTCTGCCTTCCTGGGCTTGAGCTGCTCAAGCAACAGGAGGGCAGAAACCTGTCTGAGAGGTGGCAGCAGCTGGGGCTGCCTGAAAAACCTCAGAAGGCTGGAATGGCAATACTGGGGTCCTCTAAGGAGCCCCAGAATGCATGGAATCATACAATCAATGTTTGCAAAAGCCTTAGGGTATGATTCCAACATGTTTGATACCAAACATGCCTATGTTCGGAGTTACCATTATTTATCTGGACATAGGTAGTGACCTATGTCCAGTACACATGTAAAATGGGGTCCCCGCTCTCACGAAGTCCGGGACAATGGTCCCGAAGGTCGTGGGAGCACCTCTGCTAGTGCAGGGGTGCCTTCACACACAGGTACTCTGCACCCTGTCCTCAAGGATGGAGGGCCTGCTATAGGGGTGACTTATAAGTGACCTGGCACAGTGTTAATGGTAGTGAAAGGGTACATGCATCTTTTCACACAGGCTGCAATGGCAGTCCTGTAGAAGCCTTTCAATGGACTCCCTATAGGTGGCAAAAAACATGCTGCAGCCCAGAGGGATCCCCTGGAATCCCAATGCCCTGGGTACCTAGTTACCAGATACTAGGGACTTATAAGGGGGCACCAGTATGCCAATTGTGTGTGAAATACTGGATTACCAGTATCCGACAACCATAATTTATGGGAGAGAGCATAACTACTACGGTCCAGATTAGCAGGATCATAGTAGACCGGTCAAACACACTGACAAACAGGCCAAAAGTGGGGGTAATCAAGCTAGAAAGAGGCTACTTTCCTACAAAAAGAACTATAGAAACGAAAGGCCAGAAAAGCGACAGTGATGAACATTCATTTTTCTAAATATTCTGCCCAAGCAAAGTATCCTTCAGCACTCTCAAAAGGGCAGGAGAGGCAGCTGATGGCAGATTTTGAAGGGACAAGTTTCCAGAAGACTGGGTCACTGAGACTAGGAATGACTCTTGAAGAGAACAGAGTTATCCATGAATGCTCAAGGTTTGCTCCTTTTACATTAATAGTCACCAATTTTCACTGGTGTGTACAAGACAATGGTGGTCATCATGACCCTGACCGCCAAGGTAAAGGTAGCGGTTTCACCGGCAACAGGATGGCAGTGAAGACTGCCACATTATGAATGCGGCTGGTTGGAACCGCTGGGCCGAAGATGTGCATCTCTGACCCAGCGGTCCACAGAAGACCGCCGGCGGTATTAGGAGCCACCTTTCCACCAGTGTTTCCTTGGCGGTAGCACCACCACAAAAACACTGGCGGAATGGCTACCGGTAAAGAAATTCCCTGTCACCGGTAGATGACTCCTCCATGTCCCCCAGCAAACACTAAACTCCCCCTACCCCTCCAGACACAGTGCCCCCTCCCACCATTCCCCTCCAGAAAAAGCCACCCTCCAACTACCCCTCCAGACACAGTGGCCCTCATTCTGACCTTGGCGGGCGGCGGAGGCCGCCCGCCAAAGTCCCGCCGTCAGGTTACCGTTCCGCGGTCGAAAGACCGCGGCGGTAATTCTGACTTTCCCGCTGGGCTGGCGGGCGGTCGCCTTCAGACCGCCAGCCAGCCCAGCGGGAAAGAGGCTTCCACGATGAAGCCGGCTCGGAATCGAGCCGGCGGAGTGGAAGCTGTGCGACGGGTGCAGTTGCACCCGTCGCGTATTTCACTGTCTGCGCAGCAGACAGTGAAATACATGTAGGGGCCCTCTTACGGGGGCCCCTGCAATGCCCATGCCAGTGGCATGGGCACTGCAGGGGCCCCCAGGGGCCCCGCGACCCCCCCTACCGCCATCCGGATCTCGGCGGTCCGACCGCCGGGATCTGGATGGCGGTAGGGGGGGTCGGAATCCCCGCGGCGGTGCAGCAAGCTGCGCCGCCGCGGAGGATTCAATGGGGCCGCGGTACACTGGCGGGACCCCGCCAGTGGTGCCGGTCCGACCGCGGCTTTACCCCCGCGGTCGGAATCCCCATTGGAGCACCGCCGGCCTGTCGGCGGTGCTCCCGCGGTCCTCCGCCCTGGCGGTCAAAGACCGCCAGGGTCAGAATGACCACCAGTGTCTCCTGCCATTCACCTACACTTACATATACACATTCACTCACAAGCACCGATACTCTTATTCACCTCAGCACTCATACACGCATTCAACCACGCATACTCACACCCATCCAAACATGCATACTCACACGCAGACAAACACGCATTCACCACAACACTCATACTCGCATACACACATGCAGTCACACTTATATGCATACACGCACTCACTTCAACATTCAGACATGCATACAACCACACATACACACATTCATGCACACACGCAGACAACACACCCCCCACTCTCCCACCTCCCTCCCCTGTTCGACAATCAACTTACCTGGTCCGGGAAGGGGGTTGTCTGTCAGGGAACAGGAAGGGGAGCTTCCACTTCTGGCAGCACCCCGCCAGCAGGACACTGCCAGGTAGTGTGCTTGCTCATAATACAGTGTGCGGTGTCCTTCTGGCGGGGTGGGGCCGGTGGTGGAACGGCCCCAGCACCTCCACCCACCAGCATGACTACTGCTGGATTTCCACCCAAAGTGTGGCAGAATTCCCAGCAGTACCCGTAACATGGTGGGCGGTCAACCGCCAGCACTGACAGTCTTCTGGCACCGGCAGCTTCGGCTGTCTTCAAGGAAGACCGTCAATGTCATAATGACCACCAGTTTCTCAGTTACAAAGCGTGTTTTAAACTTTCTGAACCAGAAAACAATGTGTGCTGGTTATAGAATCAATTATTTACTTTTTGGTGAAGGTTGGTAGATTGTAAAGAAGAAAACCACTGAAATTAGCTCTCAGACACTTCAAAATGTAGAAAAGATAAGTAATACCATTTATTAGCTGGAGAAAAGATTTACGATTGAGTTTATGACCATTAGAGTGATTGATTTTGCAGGGCTATTCCCAGCATGTATTTAACACAAAACGTGAGGTAGCTACAGTAGTTAGGGCATTTCTACATGTTGCAAATAAAATATGAGTGAATGGTTGAAATGTGGTATTACAGATTTGCATTAGAATGCGGTCAATAGTATAAAGGATATCAAGGGTAACATTGAGATTAGGATGTGTCTTCTGGTGAAGCTCCAATTAGGGAAGGAATAAAGAAAAAGGGGATACCCACTTATAGGAGGTAGTTTGAATGACTAATAAAGGTGAACAGTATAACTTGGAAGTAGAGATCATTGATAATCGACAAATCAGTGTTTTGGGCACTGTAGGACAGATATATGTTGACCCAAATAAGAGCTATAATTTAAGAGTGATATCCATCTCAAACAGTAGGCGGAGGAAGTAATATAGAGTCACTGAAATGCATTTCACCTGAACTCTTCATTTTGGGAAGATGACTGTAAGAATTGGGTTGAGTTTTTAAATATTATGAGTCTTTCAAGAAGACTGGGCCCAGATTTACTTCAGGTCTTGTGGTGCCCATGCACCCCACATGGGGGTGCAAGGGCGATGCAAAACATAAGTGTGGACTTAGCAAGCCATGCAAAGCCACTCTGCATGGCTTGTAAATCTAGAATAAAGAAAGGCAGTGCAAATCGCTCACTGGCATTACCCTCTGGCAGGGAGATATTCCATGGGTAGAACGTGTATGCTTCCACACATCCATCCATGAATTTTGGCTCATTCCCAGATTCACCATTAGTGGTAGACCTGAGAATGCGTCAAAATGGTACACCTCCCCAGGTGAGGCGTAACAAGGAAAGATGTCTTTATTTCTCCTCATTTGCCCTCTTTCTACTTGTGCTGCATTCTGCAGCACATGTAAAAAGAGGAAAATGTCTCTCGGGATTGTTTTTGTGCAGCAAGGGTTATCTTCCTGCACACAAACAATTCTGCCTACAAGTGCAAGCACCCTTGCACCATGATGCAAGAGTGCCTGTTCTGGCGCTAGGTAGCCAAAAATGCACCAGCACTAGGAAAGGACTGGAATGCGCTGTATAATGATAAACATAGCACATTTCTGCCCTTTTAAAACAGCACAGCACAGTGGCTTGTTGTGTTGTGCTGCATGAAAGAATGATAAAGCTAACCCCTGGTATAAATGCCCTAACCATAGGCCAGGAAGATTCTCCAGTGAGAAGCAGTCAAACAAGACGAAAATGGATGTCCGCATGTCTGTATATCATACCCTTGGGGGAATCGGTCAGAGATTGAATTTCTTTCTGACAATATTATCCTATTACAGAATTGCTTGGAAGAATGTTATAGAACAGATTCATTATTATAACTCAGAGAGAAGCTGGATAAGATTGAAAATTAATGAAACAGGGTCGTGAATGAATGCTATGAACTGACGAAACAGTACTAAACCTATTTAACGTTTAAAATATGTTTATTCTAAAATGTGGTCTCATAGCAGATGAGGATATCTGTGAAATTTGAAAAATGTTGAACTTATTCTTCCTAAGTGGGTCCAGATCTCTTGATTTCCTAGTAGGATATATGTTGAATGGGCCTTTTCCAACGGATGATTCACCTAGGAGAACATGTCAAAGGAACGGTAAATTAATGCTAATAGAATACATGTGCAGAAATATGGAAACGTTTTAGGTAGTTACGGATTTTGCGGTGACAATGACATAATGACTTGTGTGATGAGTAGGGCTTCGCTGCATGGTAGAAATGCCATCAGTAATAACGCTGGCCCTGAATGTTATGTTCCCCATAGCTTGGAAAATGCTCTTATTATTTTCGCTGATTGTGTGAATGACTATGAAGTAAAATCCCAGTTTGAATTGATGACTAAGGTACAAAAGGTCATAGTTACATGGCTTCCCCATAATTTTAGAATGTATAGAAACAAAAGATTTGATGAAGAATGCTATCATCCATTGTGAGGTTACATAATATGCTCTCTGGCATACTAGACAGCAGAGATAGACATTCATTAGCCTTAACTATGACAAATAGGACTACTCTTGCTCAGAGTTAAACCTGGGTACTAGGGCCGTAATAAAAAAAATGTTTCTTTTCGTAGCAGTTTTGATTACAAAAACCCAGAATGTATCCGGGCTTTTGATATGATATGAAATGGTTGTAAAGCTCTTAGTAGGCAAATGAAATGTGATTTTACAGGTAACTCGCGGGAACATCTATGATTAGCCATAGAGAGCAAAGACCCACATGAATTTTGTAACATAGTATCACAGAGAGTACCGAGAATGAAGAATGGCCAGAAATATGTGATTTATGCAGAGAACATGTCCAGCAATTTTGCAACCGTCTGTGAGGTCAACAATGCATCTCCCATCGACAGTAGAGTAATAAATGACCATACACCAGCATCTTCACCTGTGATGCTGAGAGAGATTCACATAGCGATAAGTGGGTGAAAACAGATGAGGCCCAATTTTTGATTTTATTCCTAAGGTACAAATAATGTGCAAATAAGAGACTCGCACAGCCACCATTTCAAGGGTCTTTAATGCTGTAATTCATCTTCGACGGCAAGCAGAATTATTGAACGTTGCAAAAACAGTTCTAATCGTTAAAACAAAGATGCAGACATAATGAGACCTGTTGTTAACTGATTTCTTTATTGAGCTCAGAGCCTAAATTGTATGGAACTACGATTAATAAATGATTGTTGAAGTGGATTTATGAGGAAAACATTCGGGATGAATACAAATATGGGTGCTAGGCACGAAAATACAGGAACAACTTAAAAGTTGATGTTACCAAGTTGAAAGTGATGGAGGATAGAGATAGGTGTTTCTCTAGTAAATGATGTACCCCAGTACTTAATTTGTAAAAAAAAAACAAAAAAAAAAGTGTTAGGGCTCTTGTCACTCAGACCACTACAGCTCGCACACCACATTGCCCCAGCCATGCTGCCAATGCTAGTAACAACACAGCTGCTAACTATCAAACTACTACAAGTGTGACAATTTGGAATATGTCAGACCCCTAACATGAAATGATTGGCTTGGGAAGAGGGTAATAGTCATTTTTAATATACATTAAATGAATGATTAGCTTTTGTTGTGGTCATGTCTAAATTGACCAGACATCACCACCTTGTGGCAGATTGTCACACGTGCCAGTGTTGACAATTACATGTTGGTGTCTAGCACCAGAAACCACTGGCTCAAATTGAGCACTGATTTATCCTCAGCTGTAGCTTTGTTTAAGAAGGTACACCACACGATTAATTAGCAGTTTGATTATGAATAGCATATCGTGCAATGGCCAGCTAGAAAAGACATCACCCTTAGCTCAATCAAACCATTTGAAAATGTGCCTGTAAAATAGGTGTTTCTTCTATTGTAGCCCTATTGTGGGTTTATGGAGCCAACTCGTTTGCTAATATCGAGTATAGAGAAGAGATATGTTGTCATTCTATTCAAGTTACATTTAATTAAGGAAATATAGAGTGCAAAATCATTTGACTATACGTTTTGGTAATCATTTTTTAATCTTTAGTTGAATAGGCCCAAGAATTCTCCAAATGAAGTGGTTTCAATTCATTAAGGCTTGTTAAGGATGTAGAAATGTGTAACAAGATTAAAGGAAGATGGAAGACCTACAATAAAGAACCATTTTCCTCGTTGTACCTTCCATGTGAGGTGCTAATCACTAAGATGAAATTAAACCTTTGATAATTATTAATTGTATTTAGAAAAAATGTGATGATATTAACTTATGCCTTGGTGGATTAATGTCCACTCTCTTCATTTTTGGTAAATCGTATAAAATTTATGGATTGAGTTTGTATGAAATCTGTCTTTACTGTGGGGTCACCCTGTATTTTTTGCATTTTGCTGCACCCCATGTTTATGCTTGCTTTAGAACTCTTTGCATTTTAACTCTGCTAACCAGGGAAAAGTGCCTTTGGCCTCTCCCCCTTTAAACATGGGCAATTTGGCATAATCCTAATTGCGATATTCAACCCACCTGCAAGTACATGGTATAAAATGTACCCAGGACCTAAAAGTTAAATGCCACCAGTGGACTGTAGCACCTTTTATGCCATCCACTACACTGGCAATGCAAACAGGGCTTCAGGCCTACCCTCGTAATCTGGCTGTGGCAGTTTAAAAACTGCAATTCAACATGCCCAAAACCTTTTGACATGTCAAAATCTCCCTTTTAAATATTAATACCTCGCCCTATGTAGGCATGTAGTCCATAAGGCAAGGTGCCTGGTATTTGAGTGGTGCATAGTATTGACAAGTAGAGCCTATAGAAATTTAATGTTGATGTGCATACAATGACTGGCACCCAAATTTTCTTTTTCACTGTGGGAGTTCTAGATCCCCTATGAAGAAAACTAGAGCACAGAATCAAATCCTAATGCTGTATCTTGAGAATAGGATCAGCTAGACAAATCATTTAACAGCTATTTTCAATAGTTATTAAAAATCAAATTCCGTAGTTAAGTCAGATTTTTATTGAATATTAAAGGAAAGTAACTTTTGGAAATTACGTCTTCTTGCCTGAATTTCCTGGAGACTAAATTTGCATATGCTCCCTTTTGGACCTGGCCCTTTTTGCAGGACTACCCCAAATATTTTGCCTTCCTCCTCCTATTTTCCTATCCTTCTTTTAGTTGGCTTTAGGACTCTGGGCACTTTACCACTGCTAATCAGTGATAAAGTGCATGTATTCCTTTCTCTAAACAAGGTATGACTGGTTTACACCTGTTTGGCATATTTGATTTACTTGTAAAACGCTTTTAAAGTGGTATACCATATACCCAGGACTAGTGGGCCTGATGCGCTGATTGTGCAACCCACAGAACTAGCCTTTCATACCTGTCTCAGGCCTGCCACTGCAGTGCCTGCGTGTGCAGTGTACTGCCACTTCAACTTGGCATTTAAAACTACTTTCCAAGCCTTAAAATTCCCTTTTATTAAACATAGGTCACCACTAAGATTGGCCCTAGGCAGCTCTATGTGCAGGGTGCTGTGTAAGTAAGAGGCAGGACATGTACTTTTATATTTTGCATGTCTTAGTAATGACAAACATCCTATTTCATTTTTCACTACTGTGAGGTCTGCTCTTCTCATAGGTTAGCATTGAGAATTCCCTTATCCACTTTTAACTAGTATTTCTGATCAGAAAGGAGAAGCTTTGTTAAGTTTGGTATGTTTAGAATGGTAATGATAAGTACTAATTATT
Organism: Pleurodeles waltl; assembly: GCF_031143425.1. NCBI lineage: Eukaryota > Metazoa > Chordata > Amphibia > Caudata > Salamandridae > Pleurodeles > Pleurodeles waltl. The sequence goes on along the minus strand of NC_090443.1, from coordinate 663,840,542 downwards.
GGTGTGTTTGTCTTTTACATCACTACTTTAGAAATGCCACTTTTGAAAGTTGACATTTCTCTGTGCTTATAACTCTGTGTGCTTTGCAGCCTTTCTCCAATACACATTTGACCTGGGTGACAGCTACACTTTGTGCATACTCTCAGGAATGGCTGGGTGTGACAGGGGATATATTTCCATGCATCTGCCTACTAATAGTCTTCCTAGGCTGGGAGTGGGGGAGGTGGTTCACACTTACATGTCAATAGGTTGTATCCTGCCCTCACACAAATGGGTGATTTACCCCCTACTGATTGTCTGGAACCAGTGCTGGGCTGGAGGAATTGTTGTGCACTTCTAAGGGCTCCTTTGAAGTCACTCCTTCATCAAGGATATTTTTGAGTATAAGTACTGGGTCTCTGACTCAATGTTTTAAGACACTGTGTTGGACATGTAACGAGTCACTGTTGGCTCTACATGCTGCACATTCCCAGAGGACTGCTGTGCTGCCAGGAGGAACCACCATTAGGACTACCTGCTGTTGATGTGCTTGCCTGCTGCCTGTTGGGCTGCTGGATGGACTGCCACTTTGCCAAGTAGTTTTATATCCTGGCCTGCCTTCCTGCTACTCTGTTAGTGCCCCAAGTGTTCTCCAAGGGCATCCTGGCTTGTCCCTTGCTCTCTGCAATCTCAGCTCCACAAAACATTGTCCCTGAGCACCTCTACCATGGGACTTTATTTCCTGGGATTCCAGCAGCAGATTGTTCTGCAAGAAGCAGTTGTGACTGATTTCCCTGCTTTTGCCCTACGTTAGTGAGGTTGAAGTGCTTAAGTTTGACCCCCAAACCTCTGGTTAGAAAGGTGTGGCCATTATTTGAAGGAAGTTCCCAACTAATGCATGGGGAGCACTACTTGTATCCCCCAGCAGCACAGATCAGAGCGCTTCAGATCGCACAAAGAGAAACTGGTGTTTGTTTCCAGTACGACCTCCCCCCCAGCGAGGAAGTCACAATGTACAACTCCAGGGGGGAGAAGTGATGTTAAGTGGCACCATATCCCTTTCTGCAAAGATCGTCGCTGGCTGTTTGGAACCTCCCCTGTGGGGCGCCTCCTGCGGGAAAGTTGTCATGCCACAGAGGAGACATGCCCCGAAGCCTGGCCCAGCCATCCTTACTCGCTGGAGCTCTAGCTTGATCCAGAAAAGGTGCAAGGCTGATCTGACTGTACCGCATGTTTGCACACAGCTGACCCCCGGCCAGAGTGCGACAAGGACTGGGTGAGGTATTTTCTTTACACAATGCACACCAGGCTGTCCCACTGCTTTGGACTGACCGGTTGGTACTGCACTTGGGCAGCTACATCACACACGTAGGGGCAGCTGCATTGGTATTCAGAACATGGGAGGGACCTAACTAGGTCTCCCTGCATGGCCCTACAGTGGTGCTTCCTCCCTTCCCCCTGGGGACAGACTGCAGTGCATTGCTGTCTCTCTCAATAGTGTGGAAACCTCTGGAAGAGGACTCCAAGAATGGTACAGGGCTGTATTTAAAAGCAGAACCTCTTGAGGACTCAAGCAGAATTAATGTAGTACGTTTATTAGGCATGCAGGTGCTCCTGTGCCCTACTTGGAATGCCTGGTGAACATATACAGTGTAGAAGGAGTGCAGGTGTGCTGCACTCTATGTTTATGGTGTTGTTTGTGATCCATGTCGTTATGGTGATATTTGGTGATTTATATGTTTTCCTCTACTTAACTGGAATTGCATGCATTGATTGTATGATGTGTGGTGTTTTGATTTGTGTGCAGTCCAGGATAACAAGTACTATCTCAGTATTTGCATAGTATGCACAGTATTTATGATTCATGTCATTTTGGTGTTGAGTTATGCATTAAATATTATATATAATCCTGTGTGGAGCCTCTTTTGTGGTATATTCATTACATTGCTGTGTGACTGTTTTCCACAAATGATTTACACATTGACTCTGATGAGAAGCCTGACTGCTGTACACCAAGCTACCAGAAGGTGAGCACAGATTATCTTTGGTGTAACTTACTTGCCCTGACTAGAGAGGTGGATTCTGCCTGGCCAAGGCACATATCCTAGCCAAACAGAAACCCAATTTCTAACACCCCCTCACTTCTACCAGACAGTAATTAGCAATTGTAAAGGTGTGAAAAGGGTGTGAAGGGGAAACAAAATGCTGACCTGAAAGGGCAGAGATGACTCCTCTGAACCTTCCAAAAAAATGCAGGGTGGGGTTCTGAGTATCCGTTTTGATTTTACAGTGTCAAAATCTGTTCAAGTGTCAAAATATGCTTGACGGCTCTGCTGGGTTTACATATAGCACTTCGGGGTGCACTTGCAAGACAGAGTACAGAATGCCAAAATTCTTGTGCATCATCTGTGTGGTTACTGAAGAATGGAATTTGCCCCACCAGACTCCGGTCTTCGGGTTTTACATATAACACTGGGGTGCGCTTGAAAGGAAGGTAAATAGGCTGCCAATACAATTCTTGGTTATCCTCTTTCGGCTTGCTAGAAAACCAGACTGCTATCTCTGGGTCAGATATGGAAGAATACAATGATTACTGTAGTACACCCTCCACATACACACACACCCAGCTGTCAGAGCCAAGGAGTTTGTCATCTGAACCTTTATCCCATTGGCTAGAGTGTTCCCCGGGGTAATTCCATCCACTAGCTCATGCCAGGCATAAATGTGGCATTTCCAGGCACACACTTTAAAGCACTCATGGACCAGTGGAAGATCAAAAGAGAACTGAACCTGCTGCCTGGGACCTAAGAAGGGCTTAGAAGGCTTGATCTGCTCTCCCTCCTGTACTCAGGGAAAAGAAGTGGACTCTAGAGGTCATAAGGCAGGCCTCCTGTTCAAGCTACAGGAATACAACAAGCTACAACAGACCTGTACGGCAACTTCCAAGCTGATCAATGACAACTGTACCTGGAGTGGATTCTCCTATTTGCCTCTGCTGGACACCCTGTGGGTCTCTAAGTGCCTCCTCTGAGGTCCTGGGGAAATTTTGAAAGTATACTCTTGTGATTTATTTGGACTTAAAGGAATAAAGTCAGAAGATAAAATCCCACCCATGATCCAGGGAAACCAGCATCAAATGATGCCTATATCCCAATCTACCCTGATCATTGACTTTCATTTGCACTTTGTGTTTCTTGGAGCTCTTCCTACTTGCAATTTTAATAATATACGCCTCTGGTTCCCCTTCCTGGATTTTAGTCATTTGGGTGTCATTTTGTTTATTAAATATTACTCCTTTTTTAATTTGGTTTGGGATTTTTAATGTTGTCCAATTTAAATTTATTGCTGTTTTGGTATAGTATAAATACTTTTTGCATTGCCCTAAGTTAACCCTCTCTACTTTGTGTCATTGCTACCAGAGAGTTGAGCTCAGGCTAATTTAGTCACTTTGAGGGTTCACCCTCACAAGATGTGTGACTATTCCATGAGGTAGGAAGTCCTGTACCCTAAATAATAATCCAATTTCTTGCTGAACTGTTGTCCCAATATTTAAGAGAGGTGCCCTCCCAAATAGTAAACATAAGATTCTGTTCTTTCCCTCAAGTAAGCATCTAGTCATTTTATGTAACCTTGGGAGTTATCATAGAAGTGCAAATGAGACTAGAACAAATAAGATAAATGTTGTAAAATTGTATAGAACAACTCAAATGTTTCCATACATAAGCTAGGCTATTGGCCCCGTTAGAATAAACAGAGACAAGAGATTTCTCATATGCCTTTTGGAATATATGTTCTAATGTGAGCATATTATTAGCAGCATATTGTAGGAACTTGGTTTAATTGATTATTGTGGATTAGATATAAACAGGAGTATTGCATCCCACCTTGATTTTCAAAAGTATGATCTTTATGTATGTTCTTATAGTTAAAAAAGATCTTCGGATAGTGATAGTTTTTATATAAATATCTTTAATATATAGGTGATGTATTTTTATTAGATGCAAGAAATTGGCTTATTGTGAGTATTTTCAGGGTTTTTTGTGCAAAAATTTAATACAATGTTTTTGATTAATTGTATTATTGGAAAAGTGTTGCAATTGTTGCAGGGCATCATAGATTTGTAGAGTTTCCTCTAGTCCTTGGATGGATCATTAGCTGGTATCTCTGCCATATATTTAGGAAATCCAAATGTTATAAAGTAGGAAAATCAAAGTTTTACTCACAATAAGCTTCCACCTAAATTTGGAGCACATTTCTATGTTTGTTTAATTCACAGAGAATTTTCAGGGGTACTCATAGGAACTCATCTCATAAGAACTGTGACTGTCCCTGCATTCAAAGCATGATTAGGGTCACATACCTAACCATAACCAATGTATCGGCCTGATTACAACTTTGGAGGAGGTGTTAATCCGTCCCAAATGTGACGGATATACCACCAGCCATATTACGAGTTCCATACGACATAATGGACTCATAATACGGCTGGTGGTCTATCCGCTACTTTTGGGACGGATTAACACCTTCCTCCAATGTTATAATCAGGCCCCATATCATGCATGTGTACAGATATTAGCACCTTTTTGATTCCTCTTTATTACTAGCTCAGATAGGGTAGGAAAACATTCAAAAGAATACATTTTTGACAAGATTGATTGTGAGAATTCGCATAAGGATTGGGAATAGACAAAACCTTTCAGCAATATATAGAAACCACAATGTATACATGCACCCTCCCACCAATGGGACTCTCAAAGCCACCCCAGAGAGCAAATATGCTCATATGTAAAATTCACAACACTTGCATTACATTGAGCTGAAATCTCTTTACAGGGCAAAACTCTTTTTTATGAATATCAAACACAGTGGTGGCTACTCCGTTATGGCAGAGGAACGCTGCCCCACTGCCAGCAGAGGAAAACAAAAAATAAAATGATATTAGCAGGTTTATTGTCATTTTATTCTTCATCAGGAGCTGAGTCTTCAGGGTGGGGCGGTACATAGAATGGTGAGGGTGTGGTGAGCACTGCTGTCAGTGCGCATGTTGGTTTGGCTGGCCATCTTAGGACGACCAAACTAACATGCGCACTGACATCTCTCCAACCAAACTGCAACCGGGTGGAGAACAACAGCAGGTACAGGCTTGCAGTCCCTAATGGAGCTCAAAACTCGCTTGCTTCACCCAATCCTGGCGCTTCTCTCATGGGTATTACCAGCATGAGAGCAGCATCTGGACTGGCCGTAGGGAAGTCTGGGAGCCTCAGCCTGTGCTGCGCACTGTAGAAGAGTGGAGAGCAGCAGGTAAAATATTTCTTTTGTTGATTTATTATTTTATTATTGATCCCTGTGCTGCCCTACTACTTGTTCCTGACACCAGCCGCAACTGATCAAAAATCACCATTAAACTCTGCAATCCAAAGCAGGTGCACAATTACTTACTGAATTCACTTGTTTTCTTGTTGAGCACAATTTGTTTTTGAATAGCAAATAGGAAAATGGCCATATTTAAATGTTTCACTATCTGTGAATAGTTATCTAATTAGCAAAATCTAATTAGCAGATATGACAGCACTGGCAGAGGTATGCACTCTGTCCAAGTAGGGACCACACTCCTAGTCAGGGTAAGTCAGTTACACTCCCTGAATTAACCTGTGCTCACCCTCTGGTAGCTTGGCACAGAACAGGAAGGCTTAAATTAAGAGGCAATGTGTAAAGTATTTGTGTAACAGTTAAATAGTAAACCAGTGAAAACACCACACAAAAATAATCCACACCAGGTTAGAATAAGTAGATCTTATTTTAATGAATAAAACAAGGCCAAAACAACATAAATCCAATAAGTAGAAGCAGTGCCAGCCTTAGGGGTGTGCGAACCGTGCTGTCATGTAACGTCATTGTCATAAACTGCTGCACCACAGGAGGGCTGTAGCCTCACCCACATTGGACTGTATGAGTTTTAAACAACCACAGCAGGAAAAAAAGCAGCTGTGTGCACTGTATATTGTGTATGGTGCCCTGCCACGGGGCAGGGAGATTTATGAACACATCTCTCAATTCATTTGTTTCCAGTAAGTACATTTCATTTCCCCATTATCTGCAACATGAGAAGTTTATGCAACATGTTTTACCTGCATCAGGGATGACACAGATCTTGTTGTTTTAACTTGTGAATTGGGGCGTTGCTCATTCTAAAGTACAAGCTGTGAGTCGTCAGCCATTTTCTGCATTAAATTAGGAGCTCAAGCTTTCCAATGTAGTGTTGGATCTACCCTTCTTCTGCTGGAAAGCACTGCAGTTGAGGTCCTGCCACCTTTTCAATGTGTTTTTAATGTACTATAGACTCCTCAGCAGACCTCATTAAGGCTTACATTTTTGTGAAGAAGTAGCATTATATATTTGTCTATTACAGGTGCACTTTTATAGTTAAACTTTAAATGTTGTACTTGTTAATGATCTACTAAAATAAAATGGTTAACAAGGAAAAAAAAATCTTTTTACATTGCACCGCCCTCCCATTGCTGGAGGAGCATCTTTTTTTACGCTAGTCAGCAATGCGTCGGTTTAGGACCAAAGATGCATCAGAATTTCTGATGCATCAGTATAAATATACAACATGGAGTGCTGTATCATAAATACAGCGCTACCATGGCATCGTTAGTGGGTCCAGGGCTGGCACAAGAAAACTGGTGCATTGATTCGATGCACCAGTTTCTTGTAAATGAGACCCTTATTTTTAAAGAAAATCTGCAATTGTAGTGCTTAGAAATTTAGGGCCACATTTATGAGAAAATGGTGCATCAGAATAAATACACCAGTTTTCCTGCGCTAGCCCTGGACCCCCTAACAATGCAATTGGAGCAACACATTTATGATACAGTGCTCCATGGTGCACATTTCCACTGATGTGTCAGAAATTCTGATTCATCTCTGGCTCTAAACCAAAGCATTGCTGGACTAGTGTCAAAAATTATACCGCTACTCCAGCAATACAAGTGGGGGGGTCCAATGTAAAAAAAGAACAAAAAAAAACAGCATCACTTTAATGCATCCTCTGAGCAGGCATTACAAAAATTGATACTCTGAAGGCAATGAAATCTTATAGATTTCACTGAGCCAGTTCTGTGTGGCTTTTAACGGGGAATGCCTCCCTTGCATTACATTATACCTGGATTAGGTATAATGTAGTGCAAGGTTTCACAAACACAGTGTCAAAAAAAGTGATGCTACAGCAGTGCATGAGGTTTGCAAATATGCCACTTTAAGCACTAGACCGAGGAGCATAGGCCAACTACAGTGACCAACCTTGTCCCACTAAAACAATGCCTTCGAAGGAGGGTTGTGTCAATGTTGAAGATCCAATGCAAGAAGCAGGGGAAGTTCTGCAAAGGCAATGCATCAGGTCTGATCTGCACAGTCCGGGAAAGTTTCATTTCTCAAGCTGCGCAGTAGACTATCTCTGAGCTGGGATATGGAACCCCTTTGCGATGAAGGACATGCGATGGGGCTGGTTGAGATACGTCTGCCCGGAGCCGCGCAGTCAGTGATGCAAAGTCCTCGACCTCAGTAGCAGCAGTGATGCGTCGGTATTGAGGTAGGATGCAGTAGTTCCCATCAGTGCAACAACATTGATGCAATGGATTTTTGTAGAAGTACAGCTGCATAATTTGAGTGAAGTCTTTGATGTCCCTGAGACTTCAGAACAGGAGGCAAGCAGGCAAGCCCTTGGAGTCACTTAGTTCTGGGTGATGAAGAGATACTGGCCCAGTCCTTCTAACTCCCAGGAAAGGAGGGCAGCAGCCTGAAGGGCAAGCACTACAAAGCAGGGGTCCATCAAACTCCATCAGATTTCCAGCAGAGTGGCAGTCCTTTTAGCAGCACAGCAGTCTCCCTTCCTAACAGAGTATCCTCAGGTCCAGAAGTATACTGACTTGATAGAGTCAGAAACCCGGTTCTTATAAGAAGGGTACCTTTGATGTGGGGGTGACTTCAAAGAGGGGCTTTGAAGTGCACACAGGTCCTCCCTTCCCTGCCCTGGCTTCAGACACACCACAGGTGGGTAGGCAGCTCCTTGTGTGGAGACAGGCACAGCCCTATACAAGTGCAAGTGGCAGCTGCTTCCTCTCATCTAGCACAGTAAGGCCCATCGTCCCAGTGATGGGCCATCAGGAAGTAAATAGCACAACTCAGCTCCCTTTGTGTGTGACTGTTTCAAGTGAATGCACAAAGGCCAGATATCACTCAACCCAGATGTGTACTGGAGGCAGGCAGCAGTCACACAGGGCTTAAGAGCAAAAATTTGCCAACTTTCTTAAAGTGCCAGGTATAAAGTTGTAATCATAAATCGAACTTTACCATTTAAAGAATTTATCATTACAAGTCCATAGGTACCAAACATGCCAGTCCTACCCCTTCTCAATCCGGAATTATGCTTAATAACTGTAGTAAACAATCCTCAATATTGTCCTATGAGATGGATAGGCCTCACAGTATTGAAAACTAATTTGGGAGTTTTTCACTACCAGGATATGTAAAAATAAACACCATATGTCCTGATTTTTAACTACACCACACCCTGCACTGTAGGCTACATAGGGCATACCTTTGGGGTGTCCTATGTGTAAGAAAATGGGAGAGTATACAGCTTGGCAAGAGGTTTAAGTGCCCAGTCGACATGACAGTGAAACTGCACATACAGGCTCTGCAGTGGCGGGCCTGAGACATGTTTATGGGGCTACTTAAGTTGGTGGCACAATTAGTGCTGCAGACCAACTAGTAGCATTCAATGTACAGTCCCCGGGCACATATATTGTGCTTTACTAGGGATCTATAAGTAAATTAAATATTCCAATTATGGGTACACCAATGTTACTATGTTTTAGTGAAGTCAGCACATGCACTTTATCATTGGTCAGCAGTGATAAAGTGGCTAGAGTCCTAAGGCCAGCACAAACAGATCATCAAAAAGTGAAAGAAAAAAAGGCAAAATGTTTGGAGGAAAGGTAATTTCCAACACAGAGGCACCCACAAAAAGTGTTTGAATAGAACGTAGATTGACCCAAATGCTGCCTAGTTATGCCCATATATTTGTCACTCTTAAATTGGCATAATTGATTACAAGATACAGTGATGACATATTGAGAAATTCAACCACTTTGGAAATTACCTGCTGTATTTGTGGAACTTTTACATCACTTTATACATTATTTGGCAAAGATTAATGGCTATTATGTTTTGCGTTTATGATGTGTGAGTGGTCTTTATTGGAGGAGAAGTTTTGTGTGGATGGAGGCAGTTTCCTTCTTCAGCACCATGATCATGCAGTGGAGTATGGGGGTAGTTGAGTGGCTAAGGTGTGGAAGAAGATTTTTGTTACCACACGTTACCACTTCCTTTAGAGCCGTCTTTAGTTTGTAGATTTTGCAGCATCATTAAATATCAGATCACTGGGGTTGCCTTCTGTTGATGATGATGATGACAACAACATAGCACCTTAACATCCCAGAAAACCTTAAAAAGAAGAAATCAACTGACATCGGCTCAGCTGGAGGAATCACCAGGGATAACCAGACCCAGAAATACTGATTCCCAGGTAATTCCTCATTTAATTTCAATAAATAAAAGGCTGAGTTTTCCCCACTCCTGGAATTACCAGTTCCCCTGATAACAATGACTCATGGGGTGGGAAAAATCTGTCCTATTTTCTATATCACTTGTAAAGAGGACCATGAAGGGTGGCAACGAGGAGGTAACCCAGAAGTGGGAGGAGCTCATGAATGCTGCACACAATGCGAATAGTGATAGTAACACAGTAAACAGATATTCAGATGATTGCACAAACTGCAGAGATGGGCAAACCCACTGAGATGTCACATGAGCTTAACAGCATTTTTTCATTAGTCAGGACACAGACAATTGATAAGGGGTGACTTAGGTTCAAACAGATGTGCTCTCCGTATAATTTGTGACTTATTTTTTTGGTTCCCAAGAGGACCATTGCAATATGACAAGGAGGTAAAAAGAGATCAGCTTAGGAGAATAATGCATTTGCTATGTAATCAAAGACCATACAGGCTTAGTTTCTGTCAGAGCCAAGTTGATGTTTCATCAACACTTTCATCTGTATGCTTAGATCTAGCTTCTTCTACACCTCTGCTCTTATTCATTTATCCTGCTCACCTCTCAGCACCATACTAAGTTGAGACATCAGCTCACAAACACCGCCCTCATTTTGGAATTCAAAGCTGCACTGACAAAAGCTAAATCAGATCTCTGCTTAAAACTTCACTCACAGCTCCACTCACCCTCATTCATAGCTACACTAACATACAGGCTCAAGCACCATTTTCAGCTGCAGCTGTAGGAATACAATTCTCTTTTTCCTAATAAGACGTAAGAGCCAGGAACTGGAATTACACCAAAACACACTGAATTATTTGACAACAAATGACAAACTGCACATGCACTAAAAAAAAATGAATATGGGATAAATAAATTATCTTTGTGGAGCAAATTTTGATCCAAAACTAAACTTGTTCACTTTTAGGTGAATTCAAATCACAATTCTCAAAATAAGAAGATAAAACATGACGGTCACACTAAAATACCCATTCTTGTTCACAGACGGTTTTCCAGTGTGTATGGGAGGCATCCAGAATACCACCAGATATTATGCAGAAGATAAAGCCTTTTTTGTAGCGTTATCATCTGCCTGCAGTACCCCAGATAATCAAGACAAGGACTTAAGCTGTTTGTGTTCATTCACCCCCTTTATCACTTCCACCATTGATTGTCAGTTGTGAATCCGGTGTTGTAAGAAATTGAATTGAAAAGAAGTATTACTTGAGGGGGGGTGAGAACCACCTCAAATAATAATCACAATCCTTTTCAGGATGAACCATAAAAAGTAATTCAGAGGCAAATTTATGAAAGGGTTTAATTGCTTTCGCACCAAGCAATGGGGTGCACAACCCTTAAAATGCAATTTATCAAGCCACGCAAGCCACCTTGTGTGGCCCTGAGTGGCTTGATAAATCCAAAGTAATGCAACAGAATGCAAATTGCTGCTTTATTTTAATCTGCACCAGGGAGGCATTCAATGAGTGGTGTGTGGGTGTTCCCAAGCATGGATTTTGAAGCATTCACAGATTTTCCATTAGTGGTAGACCTGGGAATGAGCCAAAACTGCTACGTCTCCTCCTTATTATTTCCTTTTTCTATGGTGCTGAATTATGCAACACACATAGAAAGGGGAAAATGCCTCAAGGAATTCTTTTTGTGCAGGAAGGTGTCCAAGCCTGCACTAAAACAATCCTGCTTGCAATGCAGGCACCCTGGCACTACGGTGCAAGAGTGCTTGCACTGGCGGTAGGCAGCACATTGTGTACCAGGGCTGGGAAAAGGCAGAAATGTGCCATACAATTACAAAAACTGTGCATTCCTACCCTTTTCCTGTCACACCACAGCAAGGTGACTTGCCGCGATGTGTCACTTTTTGGTATATGTGCCAATCAAAAAACGTGTGTTTAACCATCTGGCAGCTTGGTACACAGGTATTCAGGTTCAACTCGAGGCAATGTGTAATGTTATAAGTAAATACAGGTAAACACAACATATTACAACACATTAAAAATCTCAAAACTGTTTAGAAAAATGGAATACATTTTAATGAATAATGTTACATCAAAGTAACAAACATCCAATGAGTAAAACAGTGATGTGAATTTTTAAAGTGTGAATTAGCAACCATGGTGTCTGGTTAACTAGACTGGGTCAAAGTCAAAATGTTGACTGTGTTGGTGTGTGGGTCGGACACTGAACCCAGGATTTTTCAGGTAAAATTATACCTTAAGACTTAGAAAATGTATTGAGAAAAAGTGGTGATCAATGAGTCATCAGCGAGTGAGCTGCAAGCCTGATCCAAAGTGAGGCTTGATGATGGTGAGTTGCTGAAAGCAGGATTGTGGCACAGGTGCCAATGAAGGCAGAAAGGCTCAAATCAATGAAGTCTGGAGTCTGGACCCAGGAAGGCATTGGTGTTGCTCGAATGGTGCTTGGTATCAATGCTTGCTGAAGTCGATGATTGGGTGCTGCTCACCATTAATGCTTGATACAACCATAGATGGGAGAGTATCTGGCATCAATGAGCGACAGAACTGTTGATTGGGTGCTGCTTGGCATTAATGCTCTGCATCAAATCTGGTGAATCTTGCAGTTAGGCTGAGAGGAGTACACTCTGACTCTAGCCAAGGGTCCAATACTTAGGGTCAAGACTTACTCCCACAAAGGCTGGCAGAGGGGATCAGGTCAGGTGCAGACAGCAAAGTGCTCAGACAGTGAACAAGTATATATACAGCAACATACAACCTTGAGACCTGTTCAGTGTCTTGTTCTATGTTGTTGTATAAATAATTGTTCACTGTCTGAGCACTGTGTCATCTGCACTAAATTGGATATAAAGGTAAGTGCATAGTGTCCTTCTACTAAAGATGTGAAAACAATACTCATACAAGATATTGCACCCTGTACCCTTCTCCAATAACATTGGCTATGATACAAGTTAGTAATTGAGTTTTCACACTTTCAAAGGAAAAGTAAAGTGTGTCTGTGAATGAGGCCTACAGGACATTTGTTTGCCTTATTACTTAAGGGAACTTAGGCAGTATTCCCATCATGTTTGCCTTAGTTTCAATGATAGATATGCTTGCTCAGTTCAAGGAATGAGGCTTTGGAAGGAGCCCTAACTCAGTCGGCACCTAGGCAAATCTGCATATTTTTGAAACTAGACAACCACCGGAGTCCAGGGGTCCAGTGGCTCTCACCAGGTAATATTACCAAGAAGTCCTTGCAAACGTCAACCTTTGGTAAGAAACACACATTTCTGTGACTGAAAGACATTGAATCTGCATGGAGCCACAGGGTTCCTAAAGCCCTGTGTTCCGAAACATCTCCCAATATAAATGTTGTGTGGGTGGCCCAAGAGAAAATGACACACAAGGCCCTAAATCACAATGTTGAGAGATAAGCAATAATGGTAGGTGCTGTAGTTGGGGCTGTGCTGTGGTGCCACCTAAGCAGAGCTACGAAATGCAGACATTTTTGAAAGCTAGACAACCAAGTGAGCCTTGGGTGGTGGGCCTTTCATAAATCCCACTAGGTTTTCTTTAAAAACCTCAAACTCTGACTGAAATCACACATTTCCCTCCCATGACTGTGAAGGAAACTTCCAGAATCAACAGGAATCCACAACATTCTTACCATTCTGTATTAGCCCACTTGTGTAAAAAGAAATGCTTCCCCACTTGTGTGGCTGGGACTAGTGCCTGTTACAGGAAAGGCTCAAACCATGGTCAATGGGAGCCGTCGCCAGGGGACTCCCTTTGACCTTAGTTTGATCTGCTTCTCTCACGGGCACTAGGCCTACCCACACAAGTGAGGTACCATTTTCAATGGGAGACTTGGGGACATGTCAAGTGGGTAGAAGTTTGTGGCCAGATTCTAGAGCTTTCCATCACAGAAATGAGAGGAAAATTTATTTTTTGGCAAATGTTGAGGTTTGCAAGGGATGCTGGGTAAAAATATCAGGTGACAGTCTTGTAAGTCAGCCCACCCTCGATGCGTGCTGCAGAAACACCCATTGCATTGTGACGCTGCCTCAGATTTACGGGTTTTCGTAAACCAGAGGCAGCACCAAAATCTAAAAGCATGGCACAATAAGGCGAAATACTTTCATTTCTCCTTGTTTTTTGCTCTTTCTATGTGTGCTGCATGCAGCACACATAGAAAGAGCAAATCGCCATTTAAGATTGCTTTTGTGCAGAAAGTTGTTCCTTCCTGCACAAAAACAATCTCCCCCTCAACGCAGCCATCCTTGCTCTAGGGTGCAAAGGTTGCTATGTTGGTGCATGGCATCAAATTTAGCACCGGCGCAGGGGGAAACACAGAGGTGGGCCGTATTCTGGTAAATATGGTGCATTCCTGCATTTTGAAAATGATGACGCTGGCAATTTGGAGCAGTGCCACGCACCATCATTTTCTGATAAATCTGGCCCTTTATATCCCCACAACAACAATGGTCTAGTGGACATCATTTTATATTTTGTTTGTATGGTCATCATGACAAAAAGTTACAGATGAACATGTCACAATTGGCCATTTTTTCCTGCTCATTTTCAATATTTCATTATTTCAACAGTTATTTTCCTTTGGAAAACTTTGAAGGAGCTACTCGTCTGACCCCTTGATTAATTTGGAATTTTTTCTACTTTTCTGAAATGTATAACTTTCCTGGATCACCCATGTGTTTAACACTGGTTTCCACCACAAACTGGAAGAAGGTTGAGAGCACAACGAAAATAGGAAAACAGCTACTTCTTTGAAAAATGCCAAAGTTGGTCTACAAAATAAAGTTTTTGGTTCAGCTCTGCATATTCCTGAGAGCAGGGAAGATGGTGACTTTAGTACAGCAAACCATTTCTGTATGACTTTTTAGGAAAAATATAAGACACTTTTATCTGGAAAACCTTTTCCCAATTTTTCCCAAAAAAACTCAAAATATTGCTATATTTTGCCTATTTTCTTGGTCCTCCCAGTAGAATCCACAAACCCTAGGTACCTTTAGAATCCCAAGGGGATTGAAAAAAGGGTGCATATTTGGTGTTTACACTTTATGTGGAAAATAAGTTACAAAACCCCTAGAGGGAACCTCCCTAAACAGCCAAAAAAGGCTTCAGCACTAGTTGAGAGGGGGTGGTGTAGAGGGTTGGATTACTAGGTCCCAGCAGTTCAGGGGTTAAAACTGGTTCTGGTCTGTGCTTACCTTTTTCCTGGATTTGGCTTCAGCCTGTCTAGTGAAACAAAGGGCAGACAGGCCCAGGTGTGTGTTGCATGAGCTGCATCAGCGATGGACAAGGTAGGCTTTTTCTGAAGTTTGGAAGGGCTGGTACACCCTCAAGGCTTCCCTTTGAAGTGCAGTAAGTCCCGGGACACAGATCCGCCCAAGCCATACTGTTAGGGAGATCCAGCCCTCTCCATACATAAGTCCTTTGTCCACTGTCAGGGAACAATACACATCACACCACATGATGGCCATTAACAGTCAGTGGACCCTGGACACTGGCTGAAGGGCAGACTTAGCTCAGGCACGAAAATGCCAGCTTTCGAAAAGTGGCCTTTTCAAAATAGTAATTCAAAATCCTACTGGATCATTAGGTTTCATTTTAAATTCCATTCACAATGAGCCTTTGAATTTCTTTTTGGCTAGTACTCCCAAACCATAGTTTTGCATTATAAGGTGTTATAATGCGACGATGCTTTTCTGTGGGTGAATAATGACTTTGGAGGTTTTTCTCTGCCAAGACATGTAAATTTTAAAAACTCATGTCCTACTTTTTAAATACCAACCTAGGGAAAATGTATAATTATTAAAAAGGTGGGTTTAGGCCTGGCAAAATGAATGAGTGCTGCAGTTGACTTGTAGCATTCACAGGCATTAGGTACATATACTACCCATACTATGG
The DNA here is from genome assembly GCF_031143425.1 of Pleurodeles waltl. NCBI lineage: Eukaryota > Metazoa > Chordata > Amphibia > Caudata > Salamandridae > Pleurodeles > Pleurodeles waltl. The sequence continues at coordinate 663,825,048 of NC_090443.1, read as the reverse complement.
AGTTATAAGTAAATAAATAAGCCAACTTGGTGAATGCCAATTTTACCATGTTTCTAAGGACAAGGACAGGACTATACAGGTTCCTATGACCAATTAAAACAGGTTCAGCACAAATGTAGCAGAGAAGGCAAAACTAATCTGGGGGAATACCACACAAAAGATGGTAATTTTCAACAATTGTACTGACACATCAATCTATACATATACAGTGATGTTTCAGGCATAGCCAGAAAGTCTTGCTGAAGTCACCCTGGGACCTGTTCCTACTGCTGTAACTTCTGCTGTTGTTAAATGCTACGGTCTTACAGCTTCTGCTGAGTGTTGACACCAATGCCTGCACTTTCTGAAATCACCCCCATTCAACCTCTCATGCAACCCCTGCATTCAGCAAGTTAGTAATTATTGTTATCAAGCACATAGACACCATGCCCATCAAATACTTATTAAAACACCGGACTTTTAGCTTTGGCAATGTTTGCATAAATAACATTTCCTGTTTCTAAGAACCAAAAATAGCAGGTGTTACTATTACCCAGTTTAATGCTACTCAAATGTACGGTCCTTGGAAGAACTGGAGGTCGAGTTTGCCTTCCCAGAACTTACGACCTTAGACTTCTGATGACAATAGTGAGCCATAACTCGATGAACTATCTTCCAGCTCAGTTCCTTAATTTTTTTCTGTTGACATTGTCACACAAAAACGAGTCCCTGTGTGCGGCAAACAAAATGTCCATCTGGTTTCACTATGTGTTTTACAGTTTAAATATACAAGCCTTTCTCCATAATGGTAGACTACAATGCCATAATCTATAATGCAGAAGTCACATGCTTAAAATTACAAGGGTACGGGTGCCATACTCCTGCTAGTGTGGCTGCTGTCTCTGCCTTCTATCCCATTAATCAATACTCCAGCCTGCCGACTTTAAGGCTACAACATGACCAGCTCTCTCTAAGGGGCAGGCTGCATGTACTCCATCTTCTCCACAAATCTATGCTCATACAACCAGGCATACACCCAGGGTATTTCTGTCTATCGAGTCTAATTATATTCTATAATAATTAATCTATATTACCATTTAACAGTGTGATGTATTTAAAGAGATACAATTTAATATATTTGAACAGCGCCCATTATAGAAAAATCATATCTTCAGCATGGGTGGCTTCATTCAGTGCCATATTTTACGGGCCCCAAAATAGAAAAGTTGAAATTTTCTTAATCTTTTCCAGCTAATTCAATTTCGCATGATGCCAAACAACACTAAATTATATGCTAAACTTAAATATGGTCATACCAAAATGGTTCAAATAGAATTTGCCCAAGACTACAAAAATTCTAAATATAACTCTTAGTAGTGAGAGTCAGGGGTATGTATGGGTAGCTAGAGAGTGAGAGAGGTTTGGATAGAGCACATGGAAGAGACAAAGATCAAACAGCGAGAAAGTTCACTTTCCCGGGGTCCCTTGAAAAGGGGGGCTCGGCAATCTCACACTTTGCCCATGTCTTAAAAAGTCTATGCCTTCGTTGTCCTCAAAATATAGCTAATTTGCACTATAATCTAAAAGAGTATTTTATCAGGGACTTATGAACCACCATCACGTATAATAAACAAAAAAGGTAGATTGAAATGCATAAAATATCATGTGAAAAAAAGATTCTGGATAGACACATTTCCTCAGCTTAGTTTCATGATGTGAAGCAAACCAAACAATGGATTCAGATTCAGGAAAGCTTTTAGGTATCTGCCAGCTTGAGTTAATTAGCCTTGAGAGGTTTACCCAGACAGTTCTCTTTAACTGTTTTTGTTCAGAGTAAATGGCTAAAGCCCACTTAACCGAAAGATTGTTCCCTCTAGTGTGCAACGTCTCTGACAGATAGAAAAGACAGAGCGACTTGCCTTGATCAATGTTTTTAACTGCTAACCAGGAGTGGCAGTCACCGTTCAAAACAATTTAGTGTGGTTTCTTTAAAAAAAAACTATTGATTTAATTGCACTGGACAGTTTTAAACATAGAAGATGTTCTGATTGGGAATGCTGCAATGAAAAAGTGTTTGTATGATTCCCGCGTGGTTGCTCTCCTAACAAGGTAAATTCCTCCCTTCCGAGGACATTAACTCCCCACCCCCACCCACGAAGAGAATACAGTATTTTTTCACCAAAAATCTGTGGTAAAATCATCCAAGTATATAACGGAAATGGGTGATAATATTGCATGCAGTTTTACACTAAGGCATGTGTTTTATTTAGCATGCATAGATAATGCATGTGTTAACACTGAACGTGTTAACAGTGCATACATTAATACCCAGCAAATACTAGTGGTATGGCCCACACATAAAGAGGCGGAATTTCCCCCAGAAAGCCCCCTACACCTAAACCCGGGTAAAAAACTATGGCAACCAAGTAAAAAATACAATTTCCCGAGGTCATATCATACACAACTAACCCTAAAAGCCTATAGATAGAGTCATCAGAAATTCTTAAAACTGCCAGCGCCAACATGGGTGTAGCTGTCACCCAGTAATTTATTGCCGTTCACTAATTCTCACACTACGTGCCATGCTGGTGGAGGAAGGTACCAAGCCAGTGAGCACCAAGGATAATATACCTCGCTAATTTACTTACAGAGTTGCAAAAAGACAGCTTGTGTGCAAAGACGTTTTTATTTCAGTCAATGGTACATTATGAACAGCTTGCTTTATTACCTTTTAAATGGCAAAGCCCATGAAAGATTTATTGACACGTCCTCACAACAGTAATAAAATATAGATTAACATGTGAATGAGCATTATCAGCATTGCTGCTTATGTGCACTCATCCTTGCACCTCCTGCAGTTGATTCTGGATATCCTTTAAAGGCAGGACACTGTCAAGTGCAAGACGGGACAGACCATCATTCTGAGTCTTATTTCTGGCTTGCTCATGATATGTGTGGGTCCTTCCAGTAGCCACAGTCCCTTCACTCAACAGAATGACAAGTGAAGAGTTGGTTATAGCCTGACGGCATGAGAAAGACTCCCAGGAGCGCAAACGTAAAATCTCCAATGTTAGAAATGGGGTCTTTGGTTGACAGTCAGGTTACCCCCTGTTCAAGCAAGGACCCTCACTCTAGTCAGGGTAAAAGAGAATCACCCTCAGCTAACCCCTGCTTACCCCCTTGGTAGCTTGGCAGAGCAGTAGGCTTAACCTCAGAGTGCTAGGTGTAAAGTATTTGTACCAACACACACAGTAACTCAATGAAACACTATAAAATGACACAACACCAGTTTAGAAAAATATGAAATATTTATCTAAACAAAACAAGACCAAACCGACAAAAATCCACATACACAAGTCAAGTTATTAATTTTTAGAGATTAAACTCAAAAATAGCGCTTAGAAACAAAAATGCTTCGATGAGATGTTAACACAGCATCGTGACGGAGTCATTCCCAACAAGCCGACACCAGCGGCGCCAGACACGGAGTCGTGTAGACCCCCAAGTACAATACCTTTGGTGAAGAGTGAAAACAAGCCGATGCGCGAAGTCGGGGATCGCGGCATCTGTGCGAAACGTTGAATCCGTGCACTTTGAGCGGCGTCGGTCACGACGTGGTGCGGCGACTTCCACGGAGTCGCGGACTTCAGCGGGGCTGCTGCGGCATCGGGCCTGCGAAGAGCATCGCGTTCCAGCGAAGGTCACGGCGTCGGGTGCAGGCGGCGTTACCGGATTCAGCAGCCGCGTCGGTCCGGAGTCGTCCGAAGTCGATTTCCTTGGATTTCCACCAGCTTTCCGTTCAAGGGCCCAGGAACTGGATAGGGCGCCACTTGTCAGAGTAGGAGTCTCTCCAGAGACTCCAGGTGCTGGCAGAGAGAAGTCTTTGCTGTCCCTGAAACATCAAACAACAGGTGGCAAGCTCTAACTCAAGCCCTTGGAGATTTCTTCACAAGATGGAAGGCACAAATAGTCCAGTCTTTAACCTCTTACTCTGGCAGAAGCAGCATTGCAGGAAAGCTCCACAAAGCACAGTCAGAGGCAGGGCAGCACTCCTTCCTCAGCTATCAGCTCTTCTCCAGGCAGAGGTTCCTCTTTTTTCCAGAAGTATTTCTCAAGTCTGTAGATTTGGGTGCCCTTCTTATACCCATTTTAGTCTTTGAAGTCACCTTTCTTCAAAGGGGACTCACACCTACTTGTGAAATCCTGCCTTCCCCAGGCAAGGCCTCAGACACACACCAGGGGGTTGGAGCCTGCATTGTCAGAGGCAGGCACAGTCCTTTAAGATGAGAGTGACCACTCCAACCCCTCCCTCCTAGCAGAGATGGCTAATCAGGAAATGCGGGTTACACCCCAGCTCCCTTTGTGTCACTGTCTAGTGCGAGGTGAAAAACAACCCAACTGTCAACCTGACCCAGACAGGGAATCCACAAACAAGGCAGAGTCACAGAATGGTTTAAGCAAGAAAATGCTCACTTTCTAAAAGTGGCATTTTCAAACGCACAATCTTAAAATCAACTTTACTAAAAGATGTATTTTTAAATTGTGAGTTCAGGGAACCCAAACTCCACATGTCCATCTACTCTCTAGGGGAATCTACACTTGAGTCATATTTAAAGGTAGCCCCCATGTTATCCTATGAGAGAGACAGGCCTTGCAAACAGTGAAAAACGAAGTTGGCAGTATTTCACTGTCAGGACATATAAACCACATTACTATATGTCCTACCTTACCCATACACTGCACCCTGCCCTTGGGGCTACCTAGGGCCTACCTTAGGGGTGCCTTACATGTAAGAAAAGGGAAGGTTTAGGCCTGGCAAGTGGGTACACTTGCCAAGTCGAATTTACAGTGTAAAAATACACACACAGACACTGCAGTGGCAGGTCTGAGACATGATTAAAGGGTTACTTATGTGGGTGGCACAACCAGTGCTGCAGGCCCACTAGTAACATTTGATTTACAGGCCCTGGGCACCTCTAGTGCACTTTACTAGGGACTTAACATTAAAACAAATATGCCAATCATGGAGAACCAATTATGTACACATTTTAAACAGGAGCACTTGCACTTTAGTACTGGTTAGCAGTGGTAAAGTGCCCCGAGTAATAAAAACAGCAAAATCAGAGTCCAGCAGACATCAACAACCTGGGGAACAGAGGCAAAAAGTTAAGGGAGACCACGTCAAGGATGAAAAGTCTAACATCCAACAAAAGAGGTGTTAGACCTGACAGCCTTAAGGGGGTCACCCTCAACTTTTTACCTGCCTCCATCCACTTTTTGACACAGTTTTTGTTGGTTTTAGGACTCTGCACACTTTACCACTGCTAACCAGTGCTAAAGAGCATATGCTCTCTCCCTTAAAACATGGTGACATTGGCTCATACCCAATTGGCTTATATAATTTACTTATAAGTCCCTATTAAAGTGCACTACATGTGCCCAGGGCCTGTAGATTAAATGCTACTAGTGTGCCTGCAGCACTGATTGAGCCACCTACATAAGTTGCCCCTTAACCATGTCTCAGGCCTGTCATTGTGAAGCCTGTGTGCACAGCTTCGCTGCCAATTCGACTTGGCATTTAAAAGTAGTTGCAGAGCCTTAATCTCCCCTTTTTCTACACATAAGTCACCCCTAAGGTAGGCCCTAGGTAACCCATAGGGCAGAGTGCAATGTAAGTAAAAGGCAGGACATGAACATATGTGTTCTATACGTCCTGGTAGTGTAAAACTCCTAAATGGGTTTTCCACTGCTGTGAGGCCTGCTCCTTTCATAGGCTAACACTAAGACTACCCTCATAAACTGTTTGACAGGTAGATTCTAACTAGAAAGGGGTAAACAGGTTATAGTTAGTATGGCCAGAATGGTAATGCAAAGTCCTGCTGACTGGTGAAGTTGGATTTTATATTACTATTTTAGAAATGCCTTCTGTGCCTTACAATCCACGTCTGGGCTGGGCTATTTGACAGCTCCATCGTGCATTTCAACCAGACAACCACAAACACAGGATGCTCAGTCACACCTGCACACATCTGCATACTGAATGGGTCTTCCTGGGCTGGAAGGGTGGAGGACCTGACACTTACATTTCTAAAGACACTGGCCTGCCCTTACCCAATGGACTGCCAAACCCCCTACTGGGACCCTGGCAGAGAGGTTTGTGCTGAAAGGGGACCTCATGCACTTCTAAGCCACTTTTTGAAGTCACCCCACTTCAAAGGCACATTTAGGTATATAAACTGGGTCCCTGACCCTACCAACTCAGACACTTCTTGACAAGATACCTACTGGGTAAGAAACTCTGAATCAGAACCTGCAACCTGCTAAGAGAAGCTACCTGGCTGCCCAAAGGACTCACCTGACTGCTTTGCTGTAAAGGACTGCTGCCTTGCTGTTGCCCTGCTGTCCTGCTGTCCTCTGGCTCTGCTGAGAAGTTCTCTCCAAAGGCTTGGATTGAGCTAGCCTCCCGTTTCCTGAAGTTTGAGGGTCAAAAAGACTTAGGCCCTCATTACAATCCTGGCGGTCGGTGATAAAGCTGTGGTAATACCGCCAACAGGCCGGTGGTAAGAAAAATTGAATTATGACCACTGTGGGAACCGCCAACACATACAGCCACTTTAACACTCCGACCGCCACGGCAGTAGCAACAAACACTGCAGCGGTAACCGGCAACAGCCAGGCGGAAGACAATGTACCGCCCACTCAATTATGACACACCAATCCACCACCTTTTCCGAGGCGGTACCAACACCATCAAAAGCACGATGGAAACAGTACACAGAAAGGAAACAACTCACCTCTCGACACTCAAAGAAGAACCACAAAGCCATGGAGCCCGAAAGGCACATATTTCCAATGCTGGTCTACCTCCTCCTACACCAGGAACACGAACGGCGGCAAAGATGACCACAGTGAGTACCGCACCTAGAACACAAGGGTGGGAGGAAAAAGAGAATGACACACACACGCAAGACCCCCACCCCCACCCACAACACCATACACACAAACAGATGCAACAACTTCACATATACACCCCATAACCCTCAGGAATGACACAAGGACAAAAGGAATTGATTAAAGTGAGTGTAATATAACAAATTTAGATAAATAAGACCTTAAAGCACTAAACAGTATGTATAATGTATACAAATGGAGGGACAATGCCCACTCCAAAATGTCCGTGGCCCACAGGGCCATAACACATAGGCAAAAGGCACACTTGACTGCTGCCTTAATACGGAGAGAACACTGCAGGGGTATTAGGTCGAAAACACACAGGCACCTCAGGGGGATGAGGAATGGGGGGGCACCTCAGCCGGACGATGGTACAACACCACTACTCCTGGAGGGGGGCTACATGCCCTCTGCAATATCCTGGGGAGTGCAAAGCCACAGACTCTCTAGTGGGTGGTGTGCCCACTGCTTGGTCCTGGGGAGCTCAAGGCCACAGTCTCTCAAGTGGGTGGTTTGCCCACTGCTTGGTCCTGGGGAGCGCAAGGCCACAGTCTCTCAAATGGGTGGTTTGCCCATTGCTTGGTCCTGTGGAGTGCAAGGCCACAGTCTCTCAAGTGGGTGGTTTGCCCACTGCTTGGTCCTGGGGAGTGCAAAGCCACAGTCTCTCCAGTGGATGGCTTCTCCACTGGTTCTGGAGGGGGCCTTTTGCCCAGTGTGCTTCATCCTGGCAAGGAGGAGGTGAGTGGATGCCTTCTTCCACTGGTTCTGGAGGGGGCATAGTGCCCAGTGTGTTTCATCCTGGCAAGGACGGGGTGAGTGGATGCCTTCTTCTACTGGTTCTGGAGGGGGCATAGTGCCCAGTGTGCTTCATCCTGGCAAGGAGGGGTTGAGTGGATGCCTTCTTTCACTGGTTCTGGAGGGGGCCTTGTGCCCTTGGATGCTGATCCTGGATGGTGCAAGGTCACAGTTTCTCACCTGGGTGTCACACCCACAGGTGTTGCAATGGCCAGCACGCTCTACAGCCCATGTAGTCACGACTACACACTGCTCGCCGGCGGTGACGGCTGCTCAGTGGATGGCAGTTGCGGGGCTGGCGGCGGAGTGTTCAGTGGTGGGGGGAGGCTCCAGCCCTTCCCCTGCAGCCTCAGACGGCTGCCTACTGGGTCTGCTGCTGCTGGCAGTGGTGCTGCTGGTGGGTGCAGGTGGCGTTGCTGGCGGTGGTGCAGGTGGCGGTGCTGTCAGTGGTGGGGGGAGGCTTCAGCCCTTCCCCTGCAGTGTCGAATGGCTGCCCACTGGGGCTGCTGCTGCTGACAGTGGTGCTGCTGGCGGTGCTGCCGGCGGTGCACTTGGCGGTGCTGTCAGTGGTGGGGGGAGGCTCTAGCCCTCCCCTGCAGCCTCGGACGGCTGAAGTGCCATGGCTGGTGTTGTTTGCCCAGATACTGCTCCAGCCCCAGGCACCAGATCCATCCTGCCTGCGGCATCAGTTCCTTTTACATTGGCCTTGGCAGCAGTTATCCCCTTACTACCCTTGGCAGATGGTGGTGCCTCCTTGCTTCTGCCAGCTGGTGTTCCTTTCCTGCCCTTGCTGGCTGGTGTTCCCTCCTTCCCCTTGCTGGCTGGTGGTGCCTCCTTCCCCTTGCTGACTGGTGGTACCTTCTTCCCCTGCTAGCTGGTGGTGCCTCCTTCCCCTTGCTGGCTGGTGGTACCTCCTTTCCCTTGTTGGCTTGTGGTGCCTCATTCCCCTTGCTGGCTGGTGTCCCCTTTTTGCCCTTGCTAGCTGGCAGCCCCTTCTTGCCCTTGGCAGCTGTGCTGACGGGTGCCTCCTTGGAGCCTCTCACACCTGCAGTTGCGCAAGAAACTACAGTGGCCGTGGACTGGGTGGCTGAGGTGCTGAGCTGGGTTCTGCCCACCCTGGCCCGAACTGAAGGACGGGGGAGGGGTGGGGAATAGGTCAAGGGTGGTGAGGAAAAGCCTTTTAGGAACACTGGGGCTGGAAGAGGGTGAAGGTTTGGGAGTGGAGGAAGAGGGAGTGGTTGTAGGAGGTGTATGTCTGCTGTGTTTGGGTGCAGGTGCATGGGCTGGATGCTGTTGTGAGGTGGATGGCTGTTGTGTGTCTGAGTGCTTGCGTTTGTGTACTTTGGGAGGAGGGGGAACAGACACAGTGGGAGAGGACACAGGGGAGATGTGCATGGTAGTGGGGGTGGTGACTTCCAGTGAGGGGTGTGTTGTGATAGGTGTACTGGTGATGGAGGTAGTGAATGAGGATGTAGTGCATGCAGGTGTGATTGGAGACGCAACTGGGAGGGAGGTGGATGACAGGGAGGAGGGAGACACAGTGGAGGCAGTGGATGTTGGTGTGTCTGCATCTGGATGGTGCTTGTGTGAATACCTGTGGGATGAAGTGTGGTGCTTGTGTTTGCCTGAGCCATTTCTGTGGGTTGATTTGGGTGCATGCTGGTCTGAAGGTGTTCTTGGGGTAGAATGGGGCTAAAGGGAATGGGACTGAGTAGAGGAAGTTGGAGGGGGGAGGCTAGAGACAGGGACAATGGCTGTCATCAGTGAGTTGGCCACAGCCTGGAATGCTCTCTGTTGGGCTGCCACGCCAGAGTGAGTGCCCTCCAGGTATGCATTTGCTTGTTGCAGGTGCCCTGCTAGACCCTGGATGGCATTCAGTATGGTTGACTGCCCAACAGAGAGAGATCTCAGGCAGTCAATAGCCTCCTCACTGAGGGCAGCAGGGCTGACTGGGGCAGGGCCTGAGGTGCCTGGGGCAAAGCAGAGGCCCACTCTCCTGGGTGAGCGGGCACGGGAAACTCTCTGAGGGGCCGCTGGGAGGGCGGTGCTGGTACGGGGGATGGCAGCAGTACCTGTAGTTGGGGTGGGCACAGAGGTGTCCACCACCACCAGGGAGTGTTCATCGGAGGAAGTGTCGCTGTCAGTACTGTCTCCTCCTGGCTCCCCTCGCCCTCCATCCCACTGGTGCCCTCACCGTAGGTGGATTCGGCCTCCAGGCCCATGTGGGGTGCAGCTCCCTCCGTCGCCGATGCATCTGCTCCTCCGCCAGATGATGCTGATGCACACAAGGACAGGGTGACAAAACAAAAAGTGGGGGGACAGACAAAGGATACACTTGGTCAATGCCAGCAACAACACTACCGTTGGCGCACACAATTCACAGGGAACAGCCCTATGCACTAGGCCATGCACTACCAGTTTCAATGCTAGTCACCAGCCCATGGTGTACAATGCCTGACGCCATAAGCTGCACACCTGAAACCCACAGGACCCTGCCCAGAAGTAGATGCCCACTAACATTATTGGGATTGGAGTGCATCTGAGCTTGCCCATCATTGAACATACCCTGCCATGTTCGCCCTGGCCTAGGGGCACCCACAGCCCACATGCCCCACTGAGGTAATACCTTAATGCGTGCAAAGTCATGATTCTGAATCTGTACTCACTCCCTTGTGTCTGCTGTGATGCCTTCAAGTGCCCATCCAACTCTGGATAGGCCACCGCCAGGATGCAGAACATCAGGGGGGTCAGGGAACAATGGGCACCCCTTTCTTGTTGAGAGGCCCGCCCCAGCTCCAGAGACTCCAGGTGCTGGCAGAGAGAAGTCTTTGCTGTCCCTGAAACATCAAACAACAGGAGGCAAGCTCTAACTCAAGCCCTTGGAGATTTCTTCACAAGGTGGAAGGCACAAATAGTCCAGTCTTTAACCTCTTACTCTGGCAGAAGCAGCACTGCAGGAAAACTCCACAAAGCACAGTCAGAGGCAGGGCAGCACTCCTTCCTCAGCTATCAGCTCTTCTCCAGGCAGAGGTTCCTCTTGGTTCCAGAAGTGTTTCTCAAGTCTGTAGATTTGGGTGCCCTTCTTATACCCATTTTAGTCTTTGAAGTCACCTTTCTTCAAAGGGGACTCACACCTACTTGTGAAATCCTGCCTTGCCCAGGCAAGGCCTCAGACACACACCAGGGGGTTGGAGCCTGCATTGTCAGAGGCAGGCACAGTCCTTTCAGATGAGAGTGACCACTCCAACCCTTCCCTCCTAGCAGAGATGGCTAATCAGGAAATGCGGGTTACACCCCAGCTCCCTTTGTGTCACTGTCTAGTGCGAGGTGAAAAACAACCCAACTGTCAACCTGACCCAGACAGGGAATCCACAAACAAGGCAGAGTCACAGAATGGTTTAAGCAAGAAAATGCTCACTTTCTAAAAGTGGCATTTTCAAACGCACAATCTTAAAATCAACTTTACTAAAAGATGTATTTTTAAATTGTGAGTTCAGGGAACCCAAACTCCACATGTCCATCTACTCTCTAGGGGAATCTACACTTGAGTCATATTTAAAGGTAGCCCCCATGTTATCCTATGAGAGAGACAGGCCTTGCAAACAGTGAAAAACGAAGTTGGCAGTATTTCACTGTCAGGACATATAAACCACATTACTATATGTCCTACCTTACCCATACACTGCACCCTGCCCTTGGGGCTACCTAGGGCCTATCTTAGGGGTGCCTTACATGTAAGAAAAGGGAAGGTTTAGGCCTGGCAAGTGGGTACACTTGCCAAGTCGAATTTACAGTGTAAAAATACACACACAGACACTGCAGTGGCAGGTCTGAGACATGATTAAAGGGTTACTTATGTGGGTGGCACAACCAGTGCTGCAGGCCCACTAGTAACATTTGATTTACAGGCCCTGGGCACCTCTAGTGCACTTTACTAGGGACTTAACATTAAAACAAATATGCCAATCATGGAGAACCAATTATGTACACATTTTAAACAGGAGCACTTGCACTTTAGTACTGGTTAGCAGTGGTAAAGTGCCCCGAGTAATAAAAACAGCAAAATCAGAGTCCAGCAGACATCAACAACCTGGGGAACAGAGGCAAAAAGTTAAGGGAGACCACGTCAAGGATGAAAAGTCTAACATCCAACAAAAGAGGTGTTAGACCTGACAGCCTTAAGGGGGTCACCCTCAACTTTTTACCTGCCTCCATCCACTTTTTGACACAGTTTTTGTTGGTTTTAGGACTCTGCACACTTTACCACTGCTAACCAGTGCTAAAGAGCATATGCTCTCTCCCTTAAAACATGGTGACATTGGCACATACCCAATTGGCTTATATAATTTACTTATAAGTCCCTAGTAAAGTGCACTACATGTGCCCAGGGCCTATAGATTAAATGCTACTAGTGTGCCTGCAGCACTGATTGAGCCACCTACATAAGTAGCCCCTTAACCATGTCTCAGGCCTGTCATTGTGAAGCCTGTGTGCACAGCTTCGCTGCCAATTCGACTTGGCATTTAAAAGTAGTTGCAGAGCCTTAATCTCCCCTTTTTCTACACATAAGTCACCCCTAAGGTAGGCCCTAGGTAACCCATAGGGCAGAGTGCAATGTAAGTAAAAGGCAGGACATGAACATATGTGTTCTATACGTCCTGGTAGTGTAAAACTCCTAAATGGGTTTTCCACTGCTGTGAGGCCTGCTCCTTTCATAGGCTAACACTAAGACTACCCTCATAAACTGTTTGACAGGTAGATTCTAACTAGAAAGGGGTAAACAGGTTATAGTTAGTATGGCCAGAATGGTAATGCAAAGTCCTGCTGACTGGTGAAGTTGGATTTTATATTACTATTTTAGAAATGCCTTCTGTGCCTTACAATCCACGTCTGGGCTGGGCTATTTGACAGCTCCATTGTGCATTTCAACCAGACAACCACAAACACAGGATGCTCAGTCACACCTGCACACATCTGCATACTGAATGGGTCTTCCTGGGCTGGAAGGGTGGAGGACCTGACACTTACATTTCTAAAGACACTGGCCTGCCCTCACACAATGGACTGCCAAACCCCCTACTGGGACCCTGGCAGAGAGGTTTGTGCTGAAAGGGGACCTCATGCACTTCTAAGCCACTTTTTGAAGTCACCCCACTTCAAAGGCACATTTAGGTATATAAACTGGGTCCCTGACCCTACCAACTCAGACACTTCTTGACAAGATACCTACTGGGTAAGAAACTCTGAATCAGAACCTGCAACCTGCTAAGAGAAGCTACCTGGCTGCCCAAAGGACTCACCTGACTGCTTTGCTGTAAAGGACTGCTGCCTTGCTGTTGCCCTGCTGTCCTGCTGTCCTCTGGCTCTGCTGAGAAGTTCTCTCCAAAGGCTTGGATTGAGCTAGCCTCCCGTTTCCTGAAGTTTGAGGGTCAAAAAGACTTAGGCCCTCATTACAATCCTGGCGGTCGGTGATAAAGCTGTGGTAATACCGCCAACAGGCCGGCGGTAAGAAAAATTGAATTATGACCACTGTGGGAACCGCCAACACATACAGCCACTTTAACACTCCGACCGCCACGGCAGTAGCAACAAACACTGCAGCGGTAACCGGCAACAGTCAGGCGGAAGACAATGTACCGCCCACTCAATTATGACACACCAATCCACCACCTTTTCCGAGGCGGTACCAACACCATCAAAAGCACGATGGAAACAGTACACAGAAAGGAAACAACTCACCTCTCGACACTCAAAGAAGAACCACAAAGCCATGGAGCCCGAAAGGCACATATTTCCAATGCTGGTCTACCTCCTCCTACACCAGGAACACGAACGGCGGCAAAGATGACCACAGTGAGTACCGCACCTAGAACACAAGGGTGGGAGGAAAAAGAGAATGACACACACACGCAAGACCCCCACCCCCACCCACAACACCATACACACAAACAGATGCAACAACTTCACATATACACCCCGTAACCCTCAGGAATGACACAAGGACAAAAGGAATTGATTAAAGTGAGTGTAATATAACAAATTTAGATAAATAAGACCTTAAAGCACTAAACAGTATGTATAATGTATACAAATGGAGGGACAATGCCCACTCCAAAATGTCCGTGGCCCACAGGGCCATAACACATAGGCAAAAGGCACACTTGACTGCTGCCTTAATACGGAGAGAACACTGCAGGGGTATTAGGTCGAAAACACACAGGCACCTCAGGGGGATGAGGAATGGGGGGGCACCTCAGCCGGACGATGGTACAACACCACTACTCCTGGAGGGGGGCTACATGCCCTCTGCAATATCCTGGGGAGTGCAAAGCCACAGACTCTCTAGTGGGTGGTGTGCCCACTGCTTGGTCCTGGGGAGCTCAAGGCCACAGTCTCTCAAGTGGGTGGTTTGCCCACTGCTTGGTCCTGGGGAGCGCAAGGCCACAGTCTCTCAAATGGGTGGTTTGCCCATTGCTTGGTCCTGTGGAGTGCAAGGCCACAGTCTCTCAAGTGGGTGGTTTGCCACTGCTTGGTCCTGGGGAGTGCAAAGCCACAGTCTCTCCAGTGGATGGCTTCTCCACTGGTTCTGGAGGGGGCCTTTTGCCCAGTGTGCTTCATCCTGGCAAGGAGGAGGTGAGTGGATGCCTTCTTCCACTGGTTCTGGAGGGGGCATAGTGCCCAGTGTGTTTCATCCTGGCAAGGACGGGGTGAGTGGATGCCTTCTTCTACTGGTTCTGGAGGGGGCATAGTGCCCAGTGTGCTTCATCCTGGCAAGGAGGGGTTGAGTGGATGCCTTCTTTCACTGGTTCTGGAGGGGGCCTTGTGCCCTTGGATGCTGATCCTGGATGGTGCAAGGTCACAGTTTCTCACCTGGGTGTCACACCCACAGGTGTTGCAATGGCCAGCACGCTCTACAGCCCATGTAGTCACGACTACACACTGCTCGCCGGCGGTGACGGCTGCTCAGTGGATGGCAGTTGCGGGGCTGGCGGCGGAGTGTTCAGTGGTGGGGGGAGGCTCCAGCCCTTCCCCTGCAGCCTCAGACGGCTGCCTACTGGGTCTGCTGCTGCTGGCAGTGGTGCTGCTGGTGGGTGCAGGTGGCGTTGCTGGCGGTGGTGCAGTTGGCGGTGCTGTCAGTGGTGGGGGGAGGCTTCAGCCCTTCCCCTGCAGTGTCGAATGGCTGCCCACTGGGGCTGCTGCTGCTGGCAGTGGTGCTGCTGGCGGTGCTGCCGGCGGCGCACTTGGCGGTGCTGTCAGTGGTGGGGGGAGGCTCTAGCCCTCCCCTGCAGCCTCGGACGGCTGAAGTGCCATGGCTGGTGTTGTTTGCCCAGATACTGCTCCAGCCCCAGGCACCAGATCCATCCTGCCTGCGGCATCAGTTCCTTTTACATTGACCTTGGCAGCAGTTATCCCCTTACTACCCTTGGCAGATGGTGGTGCCTCCTTGCTTCTGCCAGCTGGTGTTCCTTTCCTGCCCTTGCTGGCTGGTGTTCCCTCCTTCCCCTTGCTGGCTGGTGGTGCCTCCTTCCCCTTGCTGACTGGTGGTACCTTCTTCCCCTGCTAGCTGGTGGTGCCTTCTTCCCCTTGCTGGCTGGTGGTACCTCCTTTCCCTTGTTGGCTTGTGGTGCCTCATTCCCCTTGCTGGCTGGTGTCCCCTTTTTGCCCTTGCTAGCTGGCAGCCCCTTCTTGCCCTTGGCAGCTGTGCTGACGGGTGCCTCCTTGGAGCCTCTCACACCTGCAGTTGCGCAAGAAACTACAGTGGCCGTGGACTGGGTGGCTGAGGTGCTGAGCTGGGTTCTGCCCACCCTGGCCCGAACTGAAGGACGGGGGAGGGGTGGGGAATAGGTCAAGGGTGGTGAGGAAAAGCCTTTTAGGGACACTGGGGCTGGAAGAGGGTGAAGGTTTGGGAGTGGAGGAAGAGGGAGTGGTTGTAGGAGGTGTATGTCTGCTGTGTTTGGGTGCAGGTGCATGGGCTGGATGCTGTTGTGAGGTGGATGGCTGTTGTGTGTCTGAGTGCTTGCGTTTGTGTACTTTGGGAGGAGGGGGAACAGACACAGTGGGAGAGGACACAGGGGAGATGTGCATGGTAGTGGGGGTGGTGACTTCCAGTGAGGGGTGTGTTGTGATAGGTGTACTGGTGATGGAGGTAGTGAATGAGGATGTAGTGCATGCAGGTGTGATTGGAGACGCAACTGGGAGGGAGGTGGATGACAGGGAGGAGGGAGACACAGTGGAGGCAGTGGATGTTGGTGTGTCTGCATCTGGATGGTGCTTGTGTGAATACCTGTGGGATGAAGTGTGGTGCTTGTGTTTGCCTGAGCCATTTCTGTGGGTTGATTTGGGTGCATGCTGGTCTGAAGGTGTTCTTGGGGTAGAATGGGGCTAAAGGGAATGGGACTGAGTAGAGGAAGTTGGAGGGGGGAGGCTAGAGACAGGGACAATGGCTGTCATCAGTGAGTTGGCCACAGCCTGGAATGCTCTCTGTTGGGCTGCCACGCCAGAGTGAGTGCCCTCCAGGTATGCATTTGCTTGTTGCAGATGCCCTGCTAGACCCTGGATGGCATTCAGTATGGTTGACTGCCCAACAGAGAGAGATCTCAGGCAGTCAATAGCCTCCTCACTGAGGGCAGCAGGGCTGACTGGGGCAGGGCCTGAGGTGCCTGGGGCAAAGCAGAGGCCCACTCTCCTGGGTGAGCGGGCACGGGAAACTCTCTGAGGGGCCGCTGGGAGGGCGGTGCTGGTACGGGGGATGGCAGCAGTACCTGTAGTTGGGGTGGGCACAGAGGTGTCCACCACCACCAGGGAGTGTTCATCGGAGGAAGTGTCGCTGTCAGTACTGTCTCCTCCTGGCTCCCCTCGCCCTCCATCCCACTGGTGCCCTCACCGTATGTGGATTCGGCCTCCAGGCCCATGTGGGGTGCAGCTCCCTCCGTCGCCGATGCATCTGCTCCTCCGCCAGATGATGCTGATGCACACAAGGACAGGGTGACAAAACAAAAAGTGGGGGGACAGACAAAGGATACACTTGGTCAATGCCAGCAACAACACTACCGTTGGCGCACACAATTCACAGGGAACAGCCCTATGCACTAGGCCATGCACTACCAGTTTCAATGCTAGTCACCAGCCCATGGTGTACAATGCCTGACGCCATTAGCTGCACACCTGAAACCCACAGGACCCTGCCCAGAAGTAGATGCCCACTAACATTATTGGGATTGGACTGCATCTGAGCTTGCCCATCATTGAACATACCCTGCCATGTTCGCCCTGGCCTAGGGGCACCCACAGCCCACATGCCCCACTGAGGTAATACCTTAATGCGTGCAAAGTCATGATTCTGAATCTGTACTCACTCCCTTGTGTCTGCTGTGATGCCTTCAAGTGCCCATCCAACTCTGGATAGGCCACCGCCAGGATGCAGAACATCAGGGGGGTCAGGGAACAATGGGCACCCCTTTCTTGTTGAGAGGCCCGCCCCAGCTCCAGAGACTCCAGGTGCTGGCAGAGAGAAGTCTTTGCTGTCCCTGAAACATCAAACAACAGGAGGCAAGCTCTAACTCAAGCCCTTGGAGATTTCTTCACAAGGTGGAAGGCACAAATAGTCCAGTCTTTAACCTCTTACTCTGGCAGAAGCAGCACTGCAGGAAAACTCCACAAAGCACAGTCAGAGGCAGGGCAGCACTCCTTCCTCAGCTATCAGCTCTTCTCCAGGCAGAGGTTCCTCTTGGTTCCAGAAGTGTTTCTCAAGTCTGTAGATTTGGGTGCCCTTCTTATACCCATTTTAGTCTTTGAAGTCACCTTTCTTCAAAGGGGACTCACACCTACTTGTGAAATCCTGCCTTGCCCAGGCAAGGCCTCAGACACACACCAGGGGGTTGGAGCCTGCATTGTCAGAGGCAGGCACAGTCCTTTCAGATGAGAGTGACCACTCCAACCCTTCCCTCCTAGCAGAGATGGCTAATCAGGAAATGCGGGTTACACCCCAGCTCCCTTTGTGTCACTGTCTAGTGCGAGGTGAAAAACAACCCAACTGTCAACCTGACCCAGACAGGGAATCCACAAACAAGGCAGAGTCACAGAATGGTTTAAGCAAGAAAATGCTCACTTTCTAAAAGTGGCATTTTCAAACGCACAATCTTAAAATCAACTTTACTAAAAGATGTATTTTTAAATTGTGAGTTCAGGGAACCCAAACTCCACATGTCCATCTACTCTCTAGGGGAATCTACACTTGAGTCATATTTAAAGGTAGCCCCCATGTTATCCTATGAGAGAGACAGGCCTTGCAAACAGTGAAAAACAAAGTTGGCAGTATTTCACTGTCAGGACATATAAACCACATTACTATATGTCCTACCTTACCCATACACTGCACCCTGCCCTTGGGGCTACCTAGGGCCTGCCTTAGGGGTGCCTTACATGTAAGAAAAGGGAAGGTTTAGGCCTGGCAAGTGGGTACACTTGCCAAGTCGAATTTACAGTGTAAAAATACACACACAGACACTGCAGTGGCAGGTCTGAGACATGATTAAAGGGTTACTTATGTGGGTGGCACAACCAGTGCTGCAGGCCCACTAGTAACATTTGATTTACAGGCCCTGGGCACCTCTAGTGCACTTTACTAGGGACTTAACATTAAAACAAATATGCCAATCATGGAGAACCAATTATGTACACATTTTAAACAGGAGCACTTGCACTTTAGTACTGGTTAGCAGTGGTAAAGTGCCCCGAGTAATAAAAACAGCAAAATCAGAGTCCAGCAGACATCAACAACCTGGGGAACAGAGGCAAAAAGTTAAGGGAGACCACGTCAAGGATGAAAAGTCTAACATCCAACAAAAGAGGTGTTAGACCTGACAGCCTTAAGGGGGTCACCCTCAACTTTTTACCTGCCTCCATCCACTTTTTGACACAGTTTTTGTTGGTTTTAGGACTCTGCACACTTTACCACTGCTAACCAGTGCTAAAGAGCATATGCCCTCTCCCTTAAAACATGGTGACATTGGCTCATACCCAATTGGCTTATATAATTTACTTATAAGTCCCTAGTAAAGTGCACTACATGTGCCCAGGGCCTGTAGATTAAATGCTACTAGTGTGCCTGCAGCACTGATTGAGCCACCTACATAAGTAGCCCCTTAACCATGTCTCAGGCCTGTCATTGTGAAGCCTGTGTGCACAGCTTCGCTGCCAATTCGACTTGGCATTTAAAAGTAGTTGCAGAGCCTTAATCTCCCCTTTTTCTACACATAAGTCACCCCTAAGGTAGGCCCTAGG
Source organism: Pleurodeles waltl (assembly GCF_031143425.1). NCBI lineage: Eukaryota > Metazoa > Chordata > Amphibia > Caudata > Salamandridae > Pleurodeles > Pleurodeles waltl. The sequence continues at coordinate 663,806,040 of NC_090443.1, read as the reverse complement.
TAACCCATAGGGCAGAGTGCAATGTAAGTAAAAGGCAGGACATGAACATATGTGTTCTATACGTCCTGGTAGTGTAAAACTCCTAAATGGGTTTTCCACTGCTGTGAGGCCTGCTCCTTTCATAGGCTAACACTAAGACTACCCTCATAAACTGTTTGACAGGTAGATTCTAACTAGAAAGGGGTAAACAGGTTATAGTTAGTATGGCCAGAATGGTAATGCAAAGTCCTGCTGACTTGTGAAGTTGGATTTTACATTACTATTTTAGAAATGCCTTCTGTGCCTTACAATCCACGTCTGGGCTGGGCTATTTGACAGCTCCATTGTGCATTTCAACCAGACAACCACAAACACAGGATGCTCAGTCACACCTGCACACATCTGCATACTGAATGGGTCTTCCTGGGCTGGAAGGGTGGAGGACCTGACACTTACATTTCTAAAGACACTGGCCTGCCCTCACACAATGGACTGCCAAACCCCCTACTGGGACCCTGGCAGAGAGGTTTGTGCTGAAAGGGGACCTCATGCACTTCTAAGCCACTTTTTGAAGTCACCCCACTTCAAAGGCACATTTAGGTATATAAACTGGGTCCCTGACCCTACCAACTCAGACACTTCTTGACAAGATACCTACTGGGTAAGAAACTCTGAATCAGAACCTGCAACCTGCTAAGAGAAGCTACCTGGCTGCCCAAAGGACTCACCTGACTGCTTTGCTGTAAAGGACTGCTGCCTTGCTGTTGCCCTGCTGTCCTGCTGTCCTCTGGCTCTGCTGAGAAGTTCTCTCCAAAGGCTTGGATTGAGCTAGCCTCCCGTTTCCTGAAGTTTGAGGGTCAAAAAGACTTAGGCCCTCATTACAATCCTGGCGGTCGGTGATAAAGCTGTGGTAATACCGCCAACAGGCCGGCGGTAAGAAAAATTGAATTATGACCACTGTGGGAACCGCCAACACATACAGCCACTTTAACACTCCGACCGCCACGGCAGTAGCAACAAACACTGCAGCGGTAACCGGCAACAGCCAGGCGGAAGACAATGTACCGCCCACTCAATTATGACACACCAATCCACCACCTTTTCCGAGGCGGTACCAACACCATCAAAAGCACGATGGAAACAGTACACAGAAAGGAAACAACTCACCTCTCGACACTCAAAGAAGAACCACAAAGCCATGGAGCCCGAAAGGCACATATTTCCAATGCTGGTCTACCTCCTCCTACACCAGGAACACGAACGGCGGCAAAGATGACCACAGTGAGTACCGCACCTAGAACACAAGGGTGGGAGGAAAAAGAGAATGACACACACACGCAAGACCCCCACCCCCACCCACAACACCATACACACAAACAGATGCAACAACTTCACATATACACCCCGTAACCCTCAGGAATGACACAAGGACAAAAGGAATTGATTAAAGTGAGTGTAATATAACAAATTTAGATAAATAAGACCTTAAAGCACTAAACAGTATGTATAATGTATACAAATGGAGGGACAATGCCCACTCCAAAATGTCCGTGGCCCACAGGGCCATAACACATAGGCAAAAGGCACACTTGACTGCTGCCTTAATACGGAGAGAACACTGCAGGGGTATTAGGTCGAAAACACACAGGCACCTCAGGGGGATGAGGAATGGGGGGGCACCTCAGCCGGACGATGGTACAACACCACTACTCCTGGAGGGGGGCTACATGCCCTCTGCAATATCCTGGGGAGTGCAAAGCCACAGACTCTCTAGTGGGTGGTGTGCCCACTGCTTGGTCCTGGGGAGCTCAAGGCCACAGTCTCTCAAGTGGGTGGTTTGCCCACTGCTTGGTCCTGGGGAGCGCAAGGCCACAGTCTCTCAAATGGGTGGTTTGCCCATTGCTTGGTCCTGTGGAGTGCAAGGCCACAGTCTCTCAAGTGGGTGGTTTGCCACTGCTTGGTCCTGGGGAGTGCAAAGCCACAGTCTCTCCAGTGGATGGCTTCTCCACTGGTTCTGGAGGGGGCCTTTTGCCCAGTGTGCTTCATCCTGGCAAGGAGGAGGTGAGTGGATGCCTTCTTCCACTGGTTCTTGAGGGGGCATAGTGCCCAGTGTGCTTCATCCTGGCAAGGACGGGGTGAGTGGATGCCTTCTTCTACTGGTTCTGGAGGGGGCATAGTGCCCAGTGTGCTTCATCCTGGCAAGGAGGGGTTGAGTGGATGCCTTCTTTCACTGGTTCTGGAGGGGGCCTTGTGCCCTTGGATGCTGATCCTGGATGGTGCAAGGTCACAGTTTCTCAACTGGGTGTCACACCCACAGGTGTTGCAATGGCCAGCACGCTCTACAGCCCATGTAGTCACGACTACACACTGCTCGCCGGCGGTGACGGCTGCTCAGTGGATGGCAGTTGCGGGGCTGGCGGCGGAGTGTTCAGTGGTGGGGGGAGGCTCCAGCCCTTCCCCTGCAGCCTCAGACGGCTGCCTACTGGGTCTGCTGCTGCTGGCAGTGGTGCTGCTGGTTGGTGCAGGTGGCGTTACTGGCGGTGGTGCAGGTGGCGGTGCTGTCAGTGGTGGGGGGAGGCTTCAGCCCTTCCCCTGCAGTGTCGAATGGCTGCCCACTGGGGCTGCTGCTGCTGGCAGTGGTGCTGCTGGCGGTGCTGCCGGCGGTGCACTTGGCGGTGCTGTCAGTGGTGGGGGGAGGCTCTAGCCCTCCCCTGCAGCCTCGGACGGCTGAAGTGCCATGGCTGGTGTTGTTTGCCCAGATACTGCTCCAGCCCCAGGCACCAGATCCATCCTGCCTGCGGCATCAGTTCCTTTTACATTGGCCTTGGCAGCAGTTATCCCCTTACTACCCTTGGCAGATGGTGGTGCCTCCTTGCTTCTGCCAGCTGGTGTTCCTTTCCTGCCCTTGCTGGCTGGTGTTCCCTCCTTCCCCTTGCTGGCTGGTGGTGCCTCCTTCCCCTTGCTGACTGGTGGTACCTTCTTCCCCTGCTAGCTGGTGGTGCCTCCTTCCCCTTGCTGGCTGGTGGTACCTCCTTTCCCTTGTTGGCTTGTGGTGCCTCATTCCCCTTGCTGGCTGGTGTCCCCTTTTTGCCCTTGCTAGCTGGCGGCCCCTTCTTGCCCTTGGCAGCTGTGCTGACGGGTGCCTCCTTGGAGCCTCTCACACCTGCAGTTGCGCAAGAAACTACAGTGGCCGTGGACTGGGTGGCTGAGGTGCTGAGCTGGGTTCTGCCCACCCTGGCCCGAACTGAAGGACGGGGGAGGGGTGGGGAATAGGTCAAGGGTGGTGAGGAAAAGCCTTTTAGGGACACTGGGGCTGGAAGAGGGTGAAGGTTTGGGAGTGGAGGAAGAGGGAGTGGTTGTAGGAGGTGTATGTCTGCTGTGTTTGGGTGCAGGTGCATGGGCTGGATGCTGTTGTGAGGTGGATGGCTGTTGTGTGCCTGAGTGCTTGCGTTTGTGTACTTTAGGAGGAGGGGGAACAGACACAGTGGGAGAGGACACAGGGGAGATGTGCATGGTAGTGGGGGTGGTGACTTCCAGTGAGGGGTGTGTTGTGATAGGTGTACTGGTGATGGAGGTAGTGAATGAGGATGTAGTGTATGCAGGTGTGATTGGAGACGCAACTGGGAGGGAGGTGGATGACAGGGAGGAGGGAGACACAGTGGAGGCAGTGGATGTTGGTGTGTCTGCATCTGGATGGTGCTTGTGTGAATACCTGTGGGATGAAGTGTGGTGCTTGTGTTTGCCTGAGCCATTTCTGTGGGTTGATTTGGGTGCATGCTGGTCTGAAGGTGTTCTTGGGGTAGAATGGGGCTAAAGGGAATGGGACTGAGTAGAGGAAGTTGGAGGGGGGAGGCTAGAGACAGGGACAATGGCTGTCATCAGTGAGTTGGCCACAGCCTGGAATGCTCTCTGTTGGGCTGCCACGCCAGAGTGAGTGCCCTCCAGGTATGCATTTGCTTGTTGCAGATGCCCTGCTAGACCCTGGATGGCATTCAGTATGGTTGACTGCCCAACAGAGAGAGATCTCAGGCAGTCAATAGCCTCCTCACTGAGGGCAGCAGGGCTGACTGGGGCAGGGCCTGAGGTGCCTGGGGCAAAGCAGAGGCCCACTCTCCTGGGTGAGCGGGCACGGGAAACTCTCTGAGGGGCCGCTGGGAGGGCGGTGCTGGTACGGGGGATGGCAGCAGTACCTGTAGTTGGGGTGGGCACAGAGGTGTCCACCACCACCAGGGAGTGTTCATCGGAGGAAGTGTCGCTGTCAGTACTGTCTCCTCCTGGCTCCCCTCGCCCTCCATCCCACTGGTGCCCTCACCGTAGGTGGATTCGGCCTCCAGGCCCATGTGGGGTGCAGCTCCCTCCGTCGCCGATGCATCTGCTCCTCCGCCAGATGATGCTGATGCACACAAGGACAGGGTGACAAAACAAAAAGTGGGGGGACAGACAAAGGATACACTTGGTCAATGCCAGCAACAACACTACCGTTGGCGCACACAATTCACAGGGAACAGCCCTATGCACTAGGCCATGCACTACCAGTTTCAATGCTAGTCACCAGCCCATGGTGTACAATGCCTGACGCCATTAGCTGCACACCTGAAACCCACAGGACCCTGCCCAGAAGTAGATGCCCACTAACATTATTGGGATTGGAGTGCATCTGAGCTTGCCCATCATTGAACATACCCTGCCATGTTCGCCCTGGCCTAGGGGCACCCACAGCCCACATGCCCCACTGAGGTAATACCTTAATGCGTGCAAAGTCATGATTCTGAATCTGTACTCACTCCCTTGTGTCTGCTGTGATGCCTTCAAGTGCCCATCCAACTCTGGATAGGCCACCGCCAGGATGCAGAACATCAGGGGGGTCAGGGAACAATGGGCACCCCTTTCTTGTTGAGAGGCCCGCCCCAGCTCCAGAGACTCCAGGTGCTGGCAGAGAGAAGTCTTTGCTGTCCCTGAAACATCAAACAACAGGAGGCAAGCTCTAACTCAAGCCCTTGGAGATTTCTTCACAAGGTGGAAGGCACAAATAGTCCAGTCTTTAACCTCTTACTCTGGCAGAAGCAGCACTGCAGGAAAACTCCACAAAGCACAGTCAGAGGCAGGGCAGCACTCCTTCCTCAGCTATCAGCTCTTCTCCAGGCAGAGGTTCCTCTTAGTTCCAGAAGTGTTTCTCAAGTCTGTAGATTTGGGTGCCCTTCTTATACCCATTTTAGTCTTTGAAGTCACCTTTCTTCAAAGGGGACTCACACCTACTTGTGAAATCCTGCCTTGCCCAGGCAAGGCCTCAGACACACACCAGGGGGTTGGAGCCTGCATTGTCAGAGGCAGGCACAGTCCTTTCAGATGAGAGTGACCACTCCAACCCTTCCCTCCTAGCAGAGATGGCTAATCAGGAAATGCGGGTTACACCCCAGCTCCCTTTGTGTCACTGTCTAGTGCGAGGTGAAAAACAACCCAACTGTCAACCTGACCCAGACAGGGAATCCACAAACAAGGCAGAGTCACAGAATGGTTTAAGCAAGAAAATGCTCACTTTCTAAAAGTGGCATTTTCAAACGCACAATCTTAAAATCAACTTTACTAAAAGATGTATTTTTAAATTGTGAGTTCAGGGAACCCAAACTCCACATGTCCATCTACTCTCTAGGGGAATCTACACTTGAGTCATATTTAAAGGTAGCCCCCATGTTATCCTATGAGAGAGACAGGCCTTGCAAACAGTGAAAAACGAAGTTGGCAGTATTTCACTGTCAGGACATATAAACCACATTACTATATGTCCTACCTTACCCATACACTGCACCCTGCCCTTGGGGCTACCTAGGGCCTACCTTAGGGGTGCCTTACATGTAAGAAAAGGGAAGGTTTAGGCCTGGCAAGTGGGTACACTTGCCAAGTCGAATTTACAGTGTAAAAATACACACACAGACACTGCAGTGGCAGGTCTGAGACATGATTAAAGGGTTACATATGTGGGTGGCACAACCAGTGCTGCAGGCCCACTAGTAACATTTGATTTACAGGCCCTGGGCACCTCTAGTGCACTTTACTAGGGACTTAACATTAAAACAAATATGCCAATCATGGAGAACCAATTATGTACACATTTTAAACAGGAGCACTTGCACTTTAGTACTGGTTAGCAGTGGTAAAGTGCCCCGAGTAATAAAAACAGCAAAATCAGAGTCCAGCAGACATCAACAACCTGGGGAACAGAGGCAAAAAGTTAAGGGAGACCACGTCAAGGATGAAAAGTCTAACATCCAACAAAAGAGGTGTTAGACCTGACAGCCTTAAGGGGGTCACCCTCAACTTTTTACCTGCCTCCATCCACTTTTTGACACAGTTTTTGTTGGTTTTAGGACTCTGCACACTTTACCACTGCTAACCAGTGCTAAAGAGCATATGCTCTCTCCCTTAAAACATGGTGACATTGGCTCATACCCAATTGGCTTATATAATTTACTTATAAGTCCCTAGTAAAGTGCACTACATGTGCCCAGGGCCTGTAGATTAAATGCTACTAGTGTGCCTGCAGCACTGATTGAGCCACCTACATAAGTAGCCCCTTAACCATGTCTCAGGCCTGTCATTGTGAAGCCTGTGTGCACAGCTTCGCTGCCAATTCGACTTGGCATTTAAAAGTAGTTGCAGAGCCTTAATCTCCCCTTTTCCTACACATAAGTCACCCCTAAGGTAGGCCCTAGGTAACCCATAGGGCAGAGTGCAATGTAAGTAAAAGGCAGGACATGAACATATGTGTTCTATACGTCCTGGTAGTGTAAAACTCCTAAATGGGTTTTCCACTGCTGTGAGGCCTGCTCCTTTCATAGGCTAACACTAAGACTACCCTCATAAACTGTTTGACAGGTAGATTCTAACTAGAAAGGGGTAAACAGGTTATAGTTAGTATGGCCAGAATAGTAATGCAAAGTTCTGCTGACTGGTGAAGTTGGATTTTATATTACTATTTTAGAAATGCCTTCTGTGCCTTACAATCCACGTCTGGGCTGGGCTATTTGACAGCTCCATTGTGCATTTCAACCAGACAACCACAAACACAGGATGCTCAGTCACACCTGCACACATCTGCATACTGAATGGGTCTTCCTGGGCTGGAAGGGTGGAGGACCTGACACTTACATTTCTAAAGACACTGGCCTGCCCTCACACAATGGACTGCCAAACCCCCTACTGGGACCCTGGCAGAGAGGTTTGTGCTGAAAGGGGACCTCATGCACTTCTAAGCCACTTTTTGAAGTCACCCCACTTCAAAGGCACATTTAGGTATATAAACTGGGTCCCTGACCCTACCAACTCAGACACTTCTTGACAAGATACCTACTGGGTAAGAAACTCTGAATCAGAACCTGCAACCTGCTAAGAGAAGCTACCTGGCTGCCCAAAGGACTCATCTGACTGCTTTGCTGTAAAGGACTGCTGCCTTGCTGTTGCCCTGCTGTCCTGCTGTCCTCTGGCTCTGCTGAGAAGTTCTCTCCAAAGGCTTGGATTGAGCTAGCCTCCCGTTTCCTGAAGTTTGAGGGTCAAAAAGACTTAGGCCCTCATTACAATCCTGGCGGTCGGTGATAAAGCTGTGGTAATACCGCCAACAGGCCGGCGGTAAGAAAAATTGAATTATGACCACTGTGGGAACCGCCAACACATACAGCCACTTTAACACTCCGACCGCCACGGCAGTAGCAACAAACACTGCAGCGGTAACCGGCAACAGCCAGGCGGAAGACAATGTACCGCCCACTCAATTATGACACACCAATCCACCAACTTTTCCGAGGCGGTACCAACACCATCAAAAGCACGATGGAAACAGTACACAGAAAGGAAACAACTCACCTCTCGACACTCAAAGAAGAACCACAAAGCCATGGAGCCCGAAAGGCACATATTTCCAATGCTGGTCTACCTCCTCCTACACCAGGAACACGAACGGCGGCAAAGATGACCACAGTGAGTACCGCACCTAGAACACAAGGGTGGGAGGAAAAAGAGAATGACACACACACGCAAGACCCCCACCCCCACCCACAACACCATACACACAAACAGATGCAACAACTTCACATATACACCCCGTAACCCTCAGGAATGACACAAGGACAAAAGGAATTGATTAAAGTGAGTGTAATATAACAAATTTAGATAAATAAGACCTTAAAGCACTAAACAGTATGTATAATGTATACAAATGGAGGGACAATGCCCACTCCAAAATGTCCGTGGCCCACAGGGCCATAACACATAGGCAAAAGGCACACTTGACTGCTGCCTTAATACGGAGAGAACACTGCAGGGGTATTAGGTCGAAAACACACAGGCACCTCAGGGGGATGAGGAATGGGGGGGCACCTCAGCCGGACGATGGCACAACACCACTACTCCTGGAGGGGGGCTACATGCCCTCTGCAATATCCTGGGGAGTGCAAAGCCACAGACTCTCTAGTGGGTGGTGTGCCCACTGCTTGGTCCTGGGGAGCTCAAGGCCACAGTCTCTCAAGTGGGTGGTTTGCCCACTGCTTGGTCCTGGGGAGCGCAAGGCCACAGTCTCTCAAATGGGTGGTTTGCCCATTGCTTGGTCCTGTGGAGTGCAAGGCCACAGTCTCTCAAGTGGGTGGTTTGCCCACTGCTTGGTCCTGGGGAGTGCAAAGCCACAGTCTCTCCAGTGGATGGCTTCTCCACTGGTTCTGGAGGGGCCTTTTGCCCAGTGTGCTTCATCCTGGCAAGGAGGAGGTGAGTGGATGCCTTCTTCCACTGGTTCTGGAGGGGGCATAGTGCCCCGTGTGCTTCATCCTGGCAAGGACGGGGTGAGTGGATGCCTTCTTCTACTGGTTCTGGAGGGGGCATAGTGCCCAGTGTGCTTCATCCCGGCAAGGAGGGGTTGAGTGGATGCCTTCTTTCACTGGTTCTGGAGGGGGCCTTGTGCCCTTGGATGCTGATCCTGGATGGTGCAAGGTCACAGTTTCTCACCTGGGTGTCACACCCACAGGTGTTGCAATGGCCAGCACGCTCTACAGCCCATGTAGTCACGACTACACACTGCTCGCCGGCGGTGACGGCTGCTCAGTGGATGGCAGTTGCGGGGCTGGCGGCGGAGTGTTCAGTGGTGGGGGGAGGCTCCAGCCCTTCCCCTGCAGCCTCAGACGGCTGCCTACTGGGTCTGCTGCTGCTGGCAGTGGTGCTGCTGGTGGGTGCAGGTGGCGTTGCTGGCGGTGGTGCAGGTGGCGGTGCTGTCAGTGGTGGGGGGAGGCTTCAGCCCTTCCCCTGCAGTGTCGAATGGCTGCCCACTGGGGCTGCTGCTGCTGGCAGTGGTGCTGCTGGCGGTGCTGCCGGCGGTGCACTTGGCGGTGCTGTCAGTGGTGGGGGTAGGCTCTAGCCCTCCCCTGCAGCCTCGGACGGCTGAAGTGCCATGGCTGGTGTTGTTTGCCCAGATACTGCTCCAGCCCCAGGCACCAGATCCATCCTGCCTGCGGCATCAGTTCCTTTTACATTGGCCTTGGCAGCAGTTATCCCCTTACTACCCTTGGCAGATGGTGGTGCCTCCTTGCTTCTGCCAGCTGGTGTTCCTTTCCTGCCCTTGCTGGCTGGTGTTCCCTCCTTCCCCTTGCTGGCTGGTGGTGCCTCCTTCCCCTTGCTGACTGGTGGTACCTTCTTCCCCTGCTAGCTGGTGGTGCCTCCTTCCCCTTGCTGGCTGGTGGTACCTCCTTTCCCTTGTTGGCTTGTGGTGCCTCATTCCCCTTGCTGGCTGGTGTCCCCTTTTTGCCTTTGCTAGCTGGCAGCCCCTTCTTGCCCTTGGCAGCTGTGCTGACGGGTGCCTCCTTGGAGCCTCTCACAGCTGCAGTTGCGCAAGAAACTACAGTGGCCGTGGACTGGGTGGCTGAGGTGCTGAGCTGGGTTCTGCCCACCCTGGCCCGAACTGAAGGACGGGGGAGGGGTGGGGAATAGGTCAAGGGTGGTGAGGAAAAGCCTTTTAGGGACACTGGGGCTGGAAGAGGGTGAAGGTTTGGGAGTGGAGGAAGAGGGAGTGGTTGTAGGAGGTGTATGTCTGCTGTGTTTGGGTGCAGGTGCATGGGCTGGATGCTGTTGTGAGGTGGATGGCTGTTGTGTGTCTGAGTGCTTGCGTTTGTGTACTTTGGGAGGAGGGGGAACAGACACAGTGGGAGAGGACACAGGGGAGATGTGCATGGTAGTGGGGGTGGTGACTTCCAGTGAGGGGTGTGTTGTGATAGGTGTACTGGTGATGGAGGTAGTGAATGAGGATGTAGTGCATGCAGGTGTGATTGGAGACGCAACTGGGAGGGAGGTGGATGACAGGGAGGAGGGAGACACAGTGGAGGCAGTGGATGTTGGTGTGTCTGCATCTGGATGGTGCTTGTGTGAATACCTGTGGGATGAAGTGTGGTGCTTGTGTTTGCCTGAGCCATTTCTGTGGGTTGATTTGGGTGCATGCTGGTCTGAAGGTGTTCTTGGGGTAGAATGGGGCTAAAGGGAATGGGACTGAGTAGAGGAAGTTGGAGGGGGGAGGCTAGAGACAGGGACAATGGCTGTCATCAGTGAGTTGGCCACAGCCTGGAATGCTCTCTGTTGGGCTGCCACGCCAGAGTGAGTGCCCTCCAGGTATGCATTTGCTTGTTGCAGATGCCCTGCTAGACCCTGGATGGCATTCAGTATGGTTGACTGCCCAACAGAGAGAGATCTCAGGCAGTCAATAGCCTCCTCACTGAGGGCAGCAGGGCTGACTGGGGCAGGGCCTGAGGTGCCTGGGGCAAAGCAGAGGCCCACTCTCCTGGGTGAGCGGGCACGGGAAACTCTCTGAGGGGCCGCTGGGAGGGCGGTGCTGGTACGGGGGATGGCAGCAGTACCTGTAGTTGGGGTGGGCACAGAGGTGTCCACCACCACCAGGGAGTGTTCATCGGAGGAAGTGTCGCTGTCAGTACTGTCTCCTCCTGGCTCCCCTCGCCCTCCATCCCACTGGTGCCCTCACCGTAGGTGGATTCGGCCTCCAGGCCCATGTGGGGTGCAGCTCCCTCCGTCGCCGATGCATCTGCTCCTCCGCCAGATGATGCTGATGCACACAAGGACAGGGTGACAAAACAAAAAGTGGGGGGACAGACAAAGGATACACTTGGTCAATGCCAGCAACAACACTACCGTTGGCGCACACAATTCACAGGGAACAGCCCTATGCACTAGGCCATGCACTACCAGTTTCAATGCTAGTCACCAGCCCATGGTGTACAATGCCTGACGCCATTAGCTGCACACCTGAAACCCACAGGACCCTGCCCAGAAGTAGATGCCCACTAACATTATTGGGATTGGAGTGCATCTGAGCTTGCCCATCATTGAACATACCCTGCCATGTTCGCCCTGGCCTAGGGGCACCCACAGCCCATATGCCCCACTGAGGTAATACCTTAATGCGTGCAAAGTCATGATTCTGAATCTGTACTCACTCCCTTGTGTCTGCTGTGATGCCTTCAAGTGCCCATCCAACTCTGGATAGGCCACCGCCAGGATGCAGAACATCAGGGGGGTCAGGGAACAATGGGCACCCCTTTCTTGTTGAGAGGCCCGCCCCAGCTCCAGAGACTCCAGGTGCTGGCAGAGAGAAGACTTTGCTGTCCCTGAAACATCAAACAACAGGAGGCAAGCTCTAACTCAAGCCCTTGGAGATTTCTTCACAAGGTGGAAGTCACAAATAGTCCAGTCTTTAACCTCTTACTCTGGCAGAAGCAGCACTGCAGGAAAACTCCACAAAGCACAGTCAGAGGCAGGGCAGCACTCCTTCCTCAGCTATCAGCTCTTCTCCAGGCAGAGGTTCCTCTTGGTTCCAGAAGTGTTTCTCAAGTCTGTAGATTTGGGTGCCCTTCTTATACCCATTTTAGTCTTTGAAGTCACCTTTCTTCAAAGGGGACTCACACCTACTTGTGAAATCCTGCCTTGCCCAGGCAAGGCCTCAGACACACACCAGGGGGTTGGAGCCTGCATTGTCAGAGGCAGGCACAGTCCTTTCAGATGAGATTGACCACTCCAACCCTTCCCTCCTAGCAGAGATGGCTAATCAGGAAATGCGGGTTACACCCCAGCTCCCTTTGTGTCACTGTCTAGTGCGAGGTGAAAAACAACCCAACTGTCAACCTGACCCAGACAGGGAATCCACAAACAAGGCAGAGTCACAGAATGGTTTAAGCAAGAAAATGCTCACTTTCTAAAAGTGGCATTTTCAAACGCACAATCTTAAAATCAACTTTACTAAAAGATGTATTTTTAAATTGTGAGTTCAGGGAACCCAAACTCCACATGTCCATCTACTCTCTAGGGGAATCTACACTTGAGTCATATTTAAAGGTAGCCCCCATGTTATCCTATGAGAGAGACAGGCCTTGCAAACAGTGAAAAACGAAGTTGGCAGTATTTCACTGTCAGGACATATAAACCACATTACTATATGTCCTACCTTACCCATACACTGCACCCTGCCCTTGGGGCTACCTAGGGCCTACCTTAGGGGTGCCTTACATGTAAGAAAAGGGAAGGTTTAGGCCTGGCAAGTGGGTACACTTGCCAAGTCGAATTTACAGTGTAAAAATACACACACAGACACTGCAGTGGCAGGTCTGAGACATGATTAAAGGGTTACTTATGTGGGTGGCACAACCAGTGCTGCAGGCCCACTAGTAACATTTGATTTACAGGCCCTGGGCACCTCTAGTGCACTTTACTAGGGACTTAACATTAAAACAAATATGCCAATCATGGAGAACCAATTATGTACACATTTTAAACAGGAGCACTTGCACTTTAGTACTGGTTAGCAGTGGTAAAGTGCCCCGAGTAATAAAAACAGCAAAATCAGAGTCCAGCAGACATCAACAACCTGGGGAACAGAGGCAAAAAGTTAAGGGAGACCACGTCAAGGATGAAAAGTCTAACATCCAACAAAAGAGGTGTTAGACCTGACAGCCTTAAGGGGGTCACCCTCAACTTTTTACCTGCCTCCATCCACTTTTTGACACAGTTTTTGTTGGTTTTAGGACTCTGCACACTTTACCACTGCTAACCAGTGCTAAAGAGCATATGCTCTCTCCCTTAAAACATGGTGACATTGGCTCATACCCAATTGGCTTATATAATTTACTTATAAGTCCCTAGTAAAGTGCACTACATGTGCCCAGGGCCTGTAGATTAAATGCTACTAGTGTGCCTGCAGCACTGATTGAGCCACCTACATAAGTAGCCCCTTAACCATGTCTCAGGCCTGTCATTGTGAAGCCTGTGTGCACAGCTTCGCTGCCAATTCGACTTGGCATTTAAAAGTAGTTGCAGAGCCTTAATCTCCCCTTTTTCTACACATAAGTCACCCCTAAGGTAGGCCCTAGGTAACCCATAGGGCAGAGTGCAATGTAAGTAAAAGGCAGGACATGAACATATGTGTTCTATACGTCCTGGTAGTGTAAAACTCCTAAATGGGTTTTCCACTGCTGTGAGGCCTGCTCCTTTCATAGGCTAACACTAAGACTACCCTCATAAACTGTTTGACAGGTAGATTCTAACTAGAAAGGGGTAAACAGGTTATAGTTAGTATGGCCAGAATGGAAATGCAAAGTCCTGCTGACTGGTGAAGTTGGATTTTATATTACTATTTTAGAAATGCCTTCTGTGCCTTACAATCCACGTCTGGGCTGGGCTATTTGACAGCTCCATTGTGCATTTCAACCAGACAACCACAAACACAGGATGCTCAGTCACACCTGCACACATCTGCATACTGAATGGGTCTTCCTGGGCTGGAAGGGTGGAGGACCTGACACTTACATTTCTAAAGACACTGGCCTGCCCTCACACAATGGACTGCCAAACCCCCTACTGGGACCCTGGCAGAGAGGTTTGTGCTGAAAGGGGACCTCATGCACTTCTAAGCCACTTTTTGAAGTCACCCCACTTCAAAGGCACATTTAGGTATATAAACTGGGTCCCTGACCCTACCAACTCAGACACTTCTTGACAAGATACCTACTGGGTAAGAAACTCTGAATCAGAACCTGCAACCTGCTAAGAGAAGCTACCTGGCTGCCCAAAGGACTCACCTGACTGCTTTGCTGTAAAGGACTGCTGCCTTGCTGTTGCCCTGCTGTCCTGCTGTCCTCTGGCTCTGCTGAGAAGTTCTCTCCAAAGGCTTGGATTGAGCTAGCCTCCCGTTTCCTGAAGTTTGAGGGTCAAAAAGACTTAGGCCCTCATTACAATCCTGGCGGTCGGTGATAAAGCTGTGGTAATACCGCCAACAGGCCGGCGGTAAGAAAAATTTAATTATGACCACTGTGGGAACCGCCAACACATACAGCCACTTTAACACTCCGACCGCCACGGCAGTAGCAACAAACACTGCAGCAGTAACCGGCAACAGCCAGGCGGAAGACAATGTACCGCCCACTCAATTATGACACACCAATCCACCACCTTTTCCGAGGCGGTACCAACACCATCAAAAGCACGATGGAAACAGTACACAGAAAGGAAACAACTCACCTCTCGACACTCAAAGAAGAACCACAAAGCCATGGAGCCCGAAAGGCACATATTTCCAATGCTGGTCTACCTCCTCCTACACCAGGAACACGAACGGCGGCAATGATGACCACAGTGAGTACCGCACCTAGAACACAAGGGTGGGAGGAAAAAGAGAATGACACACACACGCAAGACCCCCACCCCCACCCACAACACCATACACACAAACAGATGCAACAACTTCACATATACACCCCGTAACCCTCAGGAATGACACAAGGACAAAAGGAATTGATTAAAGTGAGTGTAATATAACAAATTTAGATAAATAAGACCTTAAAGCACTAAACAGTATGTATAATGTATACAAATGGAGGGACAATGCCCACTCCAAAATGTCTGTGGCCCACAGGGCCATAACACATAGGCAAAAGGCACACTTGACTGCTGCCTTAATACGGAGAGAACACTGCAGGGGTATTAGGTCGAAAACACACAGGCACCTCAGGGGGATGAGGAATGGGGGGGCACCTCAGCCGGACGATGGTACAACACCACTACTCCTGGAGGGGGGCTACATGCCCTCTGCAATATCCTGGGGAGTGCAAAGCCACAGACTCTCTAGTGGGTGGTGTGCCCACTGCTTGGTCTTGGGGAGCTCAAGGCCACAGTCTCTCAAGTGGGTGGTTTGCCCACTGCTTGGTCCTGGGGAGCGCAAGGCCACAGTCTCTCAAATGGGTGGTTTGCCCATTGCTTGGTCCTGTGGAGTGCAAGGCCACAGTCTCTCAAGTGGGTGGTTTGCCCACTGCTTGGTCCTGGGGAGTGCAAAGCCACAGTCTCTCCAGTGGATGGCTTCTCCACTGGTTCTGGAGGGGGCCTTTTGCCCAGTGTGCTTCATCCTGGCAAGGAGGAGGTGAGTGGATGCCTTCTTCCACTGGTTCTGGAGGGGGCATAGTGCCCCGTGTGCTTCATCCTGGCAAGGACGGGGTGAGTGGATGCCTTCTTCTACTGGTTCTGGAGGGGGCATAGTGCCCAGTGTGCTTCATCCTGGCAAGGAGGGGTTGAGTGGATGCCTTCTTTCACTGGTTCTGGAGGGGGCCTTGTGCCCTTGGATGCTGATCCTGGATGGTGCAAGGTCACAGTTTCTCACCTGGGTGTCACACCCACAGGTGTTGCAATGGCCAGCACGCTCTACAGCCCATGTAGTCACGACTACACACTGCTCGCCGGCGGTGACGGCTGCTCAGTGGATGGCAGTTGCGGGGCTGGCGGCGGAGTGTTCAGTGGTGGGGGGAGGCTCCAGCCCTTCCCCTGCAGCCTCAGACGGCTGCCTACTGGGTCTGCTGCTGCTGGCAGTGGTGCTGCTGGTGGGTGCAGGTGGCGTTGCTGGCGGTGGTGCAGGTGGCGGTGCTGTCAGTGGTGGGGGGAGGCTTCAGCCCTTCCCCTGCAGTGTCGAATGGCTGCCCACTGGGGCTGCTGCTGCTGGCAGTGGTGCTGCTGGCGGTGCTGCCGGCGGTGCACTTGGCGGTGCTGTCAGTGGTGGGGGGAGGCTCTAGCCCTCCCCTGCAGCCTCGGACGGCTGAAGTGCCATAGCTGGTGTTGTTTGCCCAGATACTGCTCCAGCCCCAGGCACCAGATCCATCCTGCCTGCGGCATCAGTTCCTTTTACATTGGCCTTGGCAGCAGTTATCCCCTTACTACCCTTGGCAGATGGTGGTGCCTCCTTGCTTCTGCCAGCTGGTGTTCCTTTCCTGCCATTGCTGGCTGGTGTTCCCTCCTTCCCCTTGCTGGCTGGTGGTGCCTCCTTCCCCTTGCTGACTGGTGGTACCTTCTTCCCCTGCTAGCTGGTGGTGCCTCCTTCCCCTTGCTGGCTGGTGGTACCTCCTTTCCCTTGTTGGCTTGTGGTGCCTCATTCCCCTTGCTGGCTGGTGTCCCCTTTTTGCCCTTGCTAGCTGGCAGCCCCTTCTTGCCCTTGGCAGCTGTGCTGACGGGTGCCTCCTTGGAGCCTCTCACAGCTGCAGTTGCGCAAGAAACTACAGTGGCCGTGGACTGGGTGGCTGAGGTGCTGAGCTGGGTTCTGCCCACCCTGGCCCGAACTGAAGGACGGGGGAGGGGTGGGGAATAGGTCAAGGGTGGTGAGGAAAAGCCTTTTAAGGACACTGGGGCTGGAAGAGGGTGAAGGTTTGGGAGTGGAGGAAGAGGGAGTGGTTGTAGGAGGTGTATGTCTGCTGTGTTTGGGTGCAGGTGCATGGGCTGGATGATGTTGTGAGGTGGATGGCTGTTGTGTGTCTGAGTGCTTGCGTTTGTGTACTTTGGGAGGAGGGGGAACAGACACAGTGGGAGAGGACACAGGGGAGATGTGCATGGTAGTGGGGGTGGTGACTTCCAGTGAGGGGTGTGTTGTGATAGGTGTACTGGTGATGGAGGTAGTGAATGAGGATGTAGTGCATGCAGGTGTGATTGGAGACGCAACTGGGAGGGAGGTGGATGACAGGGAGGAGGGAGACACAGTGGAGGCAGTGGATGTTGGTGTGTCTGCATCTGGATGGTGCTTGTGTGAATACCTGTGGGATGAAGTGTGGTGCTTGTGTTTGCCTGAGCCATTTCTGTGGGTTGATTTGGGTGCATGCTGGTCTGAAGGTGTTCTTGGGGTAGAATGGGGCTAAAGGGAATGGGACTGAGTAGAGGAAGTTGGAGGGGGGAGGCTAGAGACAGGGACAATGGCTGTCATCAGTGAGTTGGCCACAGCCTGGAATGCTCTCTGTTGGGCTGCCACGCCAGAGTGAGTGCCCTCCAGGTATGCATTTGCTTGTTGCAGATGCCCTGCTAGACCCTGGATGGCATTCAGTATGGTTGACTGCCCAACAGAGAGAGATCTCAGGCAGTCAATAGCCTCCTCACTGAGGGCAGCAGGGCTGACTGGGGCAGGGCCTGAGGTGCCTGGGGCAAAGCAGAGGCCCACTCTCCTGGGTGAGCGGGCACGGGAAACTCTCTGAGGGGCCGCTGGGAGGGCGGTGCTGGTACGGGAGATGGCAGCAGTACCTGTAGTTGGGGTGGGCACAGAGGTGTCCACCACCACCAGGGAGTGTTCATCGGAGGAAGTGTCGCTGTCAGTACTGTCTCCTCCTGGCTCCCCTCGCCCTCCATCCCACTGGTGCCCTCACCGTAAGTGGATTCGGCCTCCAGGCCCATGTGGGGTGCAGCTCCCTCCGTCGCCGATGCATCTGCTCCTCCGCCAGATGATGCTGATGCACACAAGGACAGGGTGACAAAACAAAAAGTGGGGGGACAGACAAAGGATACACTTGGTCAATGCCAGCAACAACACTACCGTTGGCGCACACAATTCACAGGGAACAGCCCTATGCACTAGGCCATGCACTACCAGTTTCAATGCTAGTCACCAGCCCATGGTGTACAATGCCTGACGCCATTAGCTGCACACCTGAAACCCACAGGACCCTGCCCAGAAGTAGATGCCCACTAACATTATTGGGATTGGAGTGCATCTGAGCTTGCCCATCATTGAACATACCCTGCAATGTTCGCCCTGGCCTAGGGGCACCCACAGCCCACATGCCCCACTGAGGTAATACCTTAATGCGTGCAAAGTCATGATTCTGAATCTGTACTCACTCCCTTGTGTCTGCTGTGATGCCTTCAAGTGCCCATCCAACTCTGGATAGGCCACCGCCAGGATGCAGAACATCAGGGGGGTCAGGGAACAATGGGCACCCATTTCTTGTTGAGAGGCCCGCCCCACCTCCAGAGACTCCAGGTGCTGGCAGAGAGAAGTCTTTGCTGTCCCTGAAACATCAAACAACAGGAGGCAAGCTCTAACTCAAGCCCTTGGAGATTTCTTCACAAGGTGGAAGGCACAAATAGTCCAGTCTTTAACCTCTTACTCTGGCAGAAGCAGCACTGCAGGAAAACTCCACAAAGCACAGTCAGAGGCAGGGCAGCACTCCTTCCTCAGCTATCAGCTCTTCTCCAGGCAGAGGTTCCTCTTGGTTCCAGAAGTGT
This sequence comes from Pleurodeles waltl, assembly GCF_031143425.1. Lineage (NCBI taxonomy): Eukaryota > Metazoa > Chordata > Amphibia > Caudata > Salamandridae > Pleurodeles > Pleurodeles waltl. The sequence goes on along the minus strand of NC_090443.1, from coordinate 663,787,509 downwards.
TTCTCAAGTCTGTAGATTTGGGTGCCCTTCTTATACCCATTTTAGTCTTTGAAGTCACCTTTCTTCAAAGGGGACTCACACCTACTTGTGAAATCCTGCCTTGCCCAGGCAAGGCCTCAGACACACACCAGGGGGTTGGAGCCTGCATTGTCAGAGGCAGGCACAGTCCTTTCAGATGAGAGTGACCACTCCAACCCTTCCCTCCTAGCAGAGATGGCTAATCAGGAAATGCGGGTTACACCCCAGCTCCCTTTGTGTCACTGTCTAGAGCGAGGTGAAAAACAACCCAACTGTCAACCTGACCCAGACAGGGAATCCACAAACAAGGCAGAGTCACAGAATGGTTTAAGCAAGAAAATGCTGACTTTCTAAAAGTGGCATTTTCAAACGCACAATCTTAAAATCAACTTTACTAAAAGATGTATTTTTAAATTGTGAGTTCAGGGAACCCAAACTCCACATGTCCATCTACTCTCTAGGGGAATCTACACTTGAGTCATATTTAAAGGTAGCCCCCATGTTATCCTATGAGAGAGACAGGCCTTGCAAACAGTGAAAAACGAAGTTGGCAGTATTTCACTGTCAGGACGTATAAACCACATTACTATATGTCCTACCTTATCCATACACTGCACCCTGCCCTTGGGGCTACCTAGGGCCTACCTTAGGGGTGCCTTACATGTAAGAAAAGGGAAGGTTTAGGCCTGGCAAGTGGGTACACTTGCCAAGTCGAATTTACAGTGTAAAAATACACACACAGACACTGCAGTGGCAGGTCTGAGACATGATTAAAGGGTTACTTATGTGGGTGGCACAACCAGTGCTGCAGGCCCACTAGTAACATTTGGTTTACAGGCCCTGGGCACCTCTAGTGCACTTTACTAGGGACTTAACATTAAAACAAATATGCCAATCATGGAGAACCAATTATGTACACATTTTAAACAGGAGCACTTGCACTTTAGTACTGGTTAGCAGTGGTAAAGTGCCCCGAGTAATAAAAACAGCAAAATCAGAGTCCAGCAGACATCAACAACCTGGGGAACAGAGGCAAAAAGTTAAGGGAGACCACGTCAAGGATGAAAAGTCTAACATCCAACAAAAGAGGTGTTAGACCTGACAGCCTTAAGGGGGTCACCCTCAACTTTTTACCTGCCTCCATCCACTTTTTGACACAGTTTTTGCTGGTTTTAGGACTCTGCACACTTTACCACTGCTAACCAGTGCTAAAGAGCATATGCTCTCTCCCTTAAAACATGGTGACATTGGCTCATACCCAATTGGCTTATATAATTTACTTATAAGTCCCTATTAAAGTGCACTACATGTGCCCAGGGCCTGTAGATTAAATGCTACTAGTGTGCCTGCAGCACTGATTGAGCCACCTATATAAGTAGCCCCTTAACCATGTCTCAGGCCTGTCATTGTGAAGCCTGTGTGCACAGCTTCGCTGCCAATTCGACTTGGCATTTAAAAGTAGTTGCAGAGCCTTAATCTCCCCTTTTTCTACACATAAGTCACCCCTAAGGTAGGCCCTAGGTAACCCATAGGGCAGAGTGCAATGTAAGTAAAAGGCAGGACATGAACATATGTGTTCTATACGTCCTGGTAGTGTAAAACTCCTAAATGGGTTTTCCACTGCTGTGAGGCCTGCTCCTTTCATAGGCTAACACTAAGACTACCCTCATAAACTGTTTGACAGATAGATTCTAACTAGAAAGGGGTAAGCAGGTTATAGTTAGTATGGCCAGAATGGTAATACAAAGTCCTGCTGACTGGTGAAGTTGGATTTTATATTACTATTTTAGAAATGCCTTCTGTGCCTTACAATCCACGTCTGGGCTGGGCTATTTGACAGCTCCATTGTGCATTTCAACCAGACAACCACAAACACAGGATGCTCAGTCACACCTGCACACATCTGCATACTGAATGGGTCTTCCTGGGCTGGAAGGGTGGAGGACCTGACACTTACATTTCTAAAGACACTGGCCTGCCCTCACACAATAGACTGCCAAACCCCCTACTGGGACCCTGGCAGAGAGGTTTGTGCTGAAAGGGGACCTCATGCACTTCTAAGCCACTTTTTGAAGTCACCCCACTTCAAAGGCACATTTAGGTATATAAACTGGGTCCCTGACCCTACCAACTCAGACACTTCTTGACAAGATACCTACTGGGTAAGAAACTCTGAATCAGAACCTGCAACCTGCTAAGAGAAGCTACCTGGCTGCCCAAAGGACTCACCTGACTGCTTTGCTGTAAAGGACGGCTGCCTTGCTGTTGCCCTGCTGTCCTGCTGTCCTCTGGCTCTGCTGAGAAGTTCTCTCCAAAGGCTTGGATTGAGCTAGCCTCCCGTTTCCTGAAGTTTGAGGGTCAAAAAGACTTAGGCCCTCATTACAATCCTGGCGGTCGGTGATAAAGCTGTGGTAATACCGCCAACAGGCCGGCGGTAAGAAAAATTGAATTATGACCACTGTGGGAACCGCCAACACATACAGCCACTTTAACACTCCGACCGCCACGGCAGTAGCAACAAACACTGCAGCGGTAACCGGCAACAGCCAGGCGGAAGACAATGTACCGCCCACTCAATTATGACACACCAATCCACCACCTTTTCCGAGGCGGTACCAACACCATCAAAAGCACGATGGAAACAGTACACAGAAAGGAAACAACTCACCTCTCGACACTCAAAGAAGAACCACAAAGCCATGGAGCCCGAAAGGCACATATTTCCAATGCTGGTCTACCTCCTCCTACACCAGGAACACGAATGGCGGCAAAGATGACTACAGTGAGTACCGCACCTAGAACACAAGGGTGGGAGGAAAAAGAGAATGACACACACACGCAAGACCCCCACCCCCACCCACAACACCATACACACAAACAGATGCAACAACTTCACATATACACCCCGTAACCCTCAGGAATGACACAAGGACAAAAGGAATTGATTAAAGTGAGTGTAATATAACAAATTTATATAAATAAGACCTTAAAGCACTAAACAGTATGTATAATGTATACAAATGGAGGGACAATGCCCACTCCAAAATGTCCGTGGCCCACAGGGCCATAACACATAGGCAAAAGGCACACTTGACTGCTGCCTTAATACGGAGAGAACACTGCAGGGGTATTAGGTCGAAAACACACAGGCACCTCAGGGGGATGAGGAATGGGGGGGCACCTCAGCCAGACGATGGTACAACACCACTTCTCCTGGAGGGGGGCTACATGCCCTCTGCAATATCCTGGGGAGTGCAAAGCCACAGACTCTCTAGTGGGTGGTGTGCCCACTGCTTGGTCCTGGGGAGCTCAAGGCCACAGTCTCTCAAGTGGGTGGTTTGCCCACTGCTTGGTCCTGGGGAGCGCAAGGCCACAGTCTCTCAAATGGGTGGTTTGCCCATTGCTTGGTCCTGTGGAGTGCAAGGCCACAGTCTCTCAAGTGGGTGGTTTGCCCACTGCTTGGTCCTGGGGAGTGCAAAGCCACAGTCTCTCCAGTGGATGGCTTCTCCACTGGTTCTGGAGGGGGCCTTTTGCCCAGTGTGCTTCATCCTGGCAAGGAGGAGGTGAGTGGATGCCTTCTTCCACTGGTTCTGGAGGGGGCATAGTGCCCAGTGTGCTTCATCCTGGCAAGGACGGGGTGAGTGGATGCCTTCTTCTACTGGTTCTGGAGGGGGCATAGTGCCCAGTGTGCTTCATCCTGGCAAGGAGGGGTTGAGTGGATGCCTTCTTTCACTGGTTCTGGAGGGGGCCTTGTGCCCTTGGATGCTGATCCTGGATGGTGCAAGGTCACAGTTTCTCACCTGGGTGTCACACCCACAGGTGTTGCAATGGCCAGCACGCTCTACAGCCCATGTAGTCACGACTACACACTGCTCGCCGGCGGTGACGGCTGCTCAGTGGATGGCAGTTGCGGGGCTGGCGGCGGAGTGTTCAGTGGTGGGGGGAGGCTCCAGCCCTTCCCCTGCAGCCTCAGACGGCTGCCTACTGGGTCTGCTGCTGCTGGCAGTGGTGCAGCTGGTGGGTGCAGGTGGCGTTGCTGGCGGTGGTGCAGGTGGCGGTGCTGTCAGTGGTGGGGGGAGGCTTCAGCCCTTCCCCTGCAGTGTCGAATGGCTGCCCACTGGGGCTGCTGCTGCTGGCAGTGGTGCTGCTGGCGGTGCTGCCGGCGGTGCTCTTGGCGGTGCTGTCAGTGGTGGGGGGAGGCTCTAGCCCTTCCCCTGCAGCCTCGGACGGCTGAAGTGCCATGGCTGGTGTTGTTTGCCCAGATACTGCTCCAGCCCCAGGCACCAGATCCATCCTGCCTGCGGCATCAGTTCCTTTTACATTGGCCTTGGCAGCAGTTGTCCCCTTCCTACTCTTGGCAGATGGTGGTGCCTCCTTGCTTCTGCCAGCTAGTGTTCCTTTCCTGCCCTTGCTGGCTGGTGTTCCCTCCTTCCCCTTGCTGGCTGGTGGTGCCTCCTTCCCCTTGCTGACTGGTGGTACCTTCTTCCCCTGCTAGCTGGTGGTGCCTCCTTCCCCTTGCTGGCTGGTGGTACCTCCTTTCCCTTGTTGGCTTGTGGTGCCTCATTCCCCTTGCTGGCTGGTGTCCCCTTTTTGCCCTTGCTAGCTGGCGGCCCCTTCTTGCCCTTGGCAGCTGTGCTGACGGGTGCCTCCTTGGAGCCTCTCACACCTGCAGTTGCGCAAGAAACTACAGTGGCCGTGGACTGGGTGGCTGAGGTGCTGAGCTGGGTTCTGCCCACCCTGGCCCGAACTGAAGGACGGGGGAGGGGTGGGGAATGGGTCAAGGGTGGTGAGGAAAAGCCTTTTAGGGACACTGGGGCTGGAAGAGGGTGAAGGTTTGGGTGTGGAGGAAGAGGGAGTGGTTGTAGGAGGTGTCTGTCTGCTGTGTTTGGGTGCAGGTGCATGGGCTGGATGCTGTTGTGAGGTGGATGGCTGTTGTGTGTCTGGGTGGTTGCGTTTGTGTACTTTGGGAGGAGGGGGAACAGACACAGTGGGAGAGGACACAGGGGAGATGTGCATGGTATTGGGGGTGGTGACTTCCAGTGAGGGGTGTGTTGTGATAGGTGTACTGGTGATGGAGGTAGTGAATGAGGATGTAGTGCATGCAGGTGTGATTGGAGACGCAACTGGGAGGGAGGTGGATGACAGGGAGGAGGGAGACACAGTGGAGGCAGTGGATGTTGGTGTGTCTGCATCTGGATGGTGCTTGTGTGAATACCTGTGGGATGAAGTGTGGTGCTTGTGTTTGCCTGAGCCATTTCTGTGGGTTGATTTGGATGCATGCTGGTCTGAAGGTGTTCTTGGGGTAGAATGGGGCTGAAGGGAATGGGACTGAGTAGAGGAAGTTGGAGGGGGGAGGCTAGAGACAGGGACAATGGCTGTCATCAGTGAGTTGGCCACAGCCTGGAATGGTCTCTGTTGGGCTGCCACGCCAGAGTGAGTGCCCTCCAGGTATGCATTTGCTTGTTGCAGATGCCCTGCTAGACCCTGGATGGCATTCAGTATGGTTGACTGCCCAACAGAGAGGGATCTCAGGCAGTCAATAGCCTCCTCAATGAGGGCAGCAGGGCTGACTGGGGCAGGGCCTGAGGTGCCTGGGGCAAAGCAGAGGCCCACCCTCCTGGGTGAGCGGGCACAGGAAACTCTCTGAGGGGCCGCTGGGAGGGCGGTGCTGGTACGGGGGATGGCAGCAGTACCTGTAGTTGGGGTGGGCACAGAGGTGTCCACCACCACCAGGGAGTGTTCATCGGAGGAAGTGTCGCTGTCAGTACTGTCTCCTCCTGGCTCCCCTCGCCCTCCATCCCACTGGTGCCCTCACCGTAGGTGGATTCGGCCTCCAGGCCCATGTGGGGTGCAGCTCCCTCCGTCGCCGATGCATCTGCTCCTCCGCCAGATGATGCTGATGCACACAAGGACAGGGTGACAAAACAAAAAGTGGGGGAACAGACAAAGGATACACTTGGTCAATGCCAGCAACAACACTACCGTTGGCGCACACAATTCACAGGGAACAGCCCTATGCACTAGGCCATGCACTACCAGTTTCAATGCTAGTCACCAGCCCATGGTGTACAATGCCTGACGCCATTAGCTGCACACCTGAAACCCACAGGACCCTGCCCAGAAGTAGATGCACACTAACATTATTGGGATTGGAGTGCATCTGAGCTTGCCCATCATTGAACATACCCTGCCATGTTCTCCCTGGCCTAGGGGCACCCACAGCCCACATGCCCCACTGAGGTAATACCTTAATGCGTGCAAAGTCATGATTCTGAATCTGTACTCACTCCCTTGTGTCTGCTGTGATGCCTTCAAGTGCCCATCCAACTCTGGATAGGCCACAGCCAGGATGCAGAACATCAGGGGGGTCAGGGAACAATGGGCACCCCTTTCTTGTTGAGAGGCCCGCCCCAGCTGGGCCTCCGCCATCTTCCTTGCTGAGCGGCATAGGTCCTCCTATCGTTTGTGACAGTGGGTGCTCCGCCAGTCAAAGACCCTCAGGGTCCGCACCTCCTTGGCGATGGCATGCCGAATACCTACTGATGGGCGCTGACCTGCAGAAAAAGATACATAAGAAAAGGTATTATTCATACCGTCCAGACTGTTATACTCATGGCCCACCATATCCCTCCCATCACCTTATGCACATACATTGCCGACGGAACATGCAGCACTCTGCCCAGGACCCCTCAGCACCCCCCACACGAGGCTTACACACACAGCCCTCCATATATTCATGCCCCATGCATTGTGCTCACAGTGTACTCACCTGCTGGTCTGGAGGACCATAAAGTAAATGTTACTGGGGTAGGACCCCATCCACCAGTCTCTCCAACTCCTCGGAAGTGAAGGCATGGGCCCTCTCCCCAGACACTCGAGCCATGGTCACTTCCAGACACAAGTTACAGCAGCACGTGCAGTGTAGGTCCTCTCCTGTTCAGGTCAGGTAGCAAGTGAGTGAACAGATAGAAAATAATGGTCACGTCCGCGGCAGTGCATACCGTCACCGCCGGCATACATCACCATTGGCTCCTGGAACCCATAGGCCCCAATGATAGCCAATGGTGTGTTGCCCGCCTCCCGTAACGGCGCACAACGTCAGCAGAATTACCTTATTTCCACTTTTCCCTCCTCACAGGTCTGGCGGCCGCCATTTCAGGAGGGCACAGGCCATGGCACCTAACTGCTTCACAGCAGACATAGGCACATCAACGGACCTACACGTTCACATTGAGTTTCTGTAAAAAAAGCCGGGCATATTCATCTTTGAATATGACCATCTGCTCACCGTTTTTCACCCTAGACTTCAAGCGCTGAGGATGAATAGGAGATGGAGACATACCCCAGTGTACAGACCCCTGGTGGACCTGGCGACAATGAAGGACAGGCACATTATCCTTACCTACAGACTTGACTGGGCCACAATCCAAGAGCTGTTTGCCCAATTGGAGCCAGACCTGATTTCAGCTATCCACCACCTGACAGGTATCCCCCCTCTAGTGCAGGTCCTGTCAGTGCTCCATTTCTTGGTAAGTGGTTCCTTCCAAGTGACAGTGGCCATGGCATCAGGGATGTCACAGCCTATGTTCTCAAACATGCTGACCATAGTGTTGACCGCCCTGATGAAACACATGCACAGCTACATCGTATTCCCCCAGGTGGAGGATTTGGCCACAGTGAAGGCTGACTTCCATGCAATGGGACATATCCCCAACACTATTGGTGCTATTGATGGTACACATATTGCCTTTGTCCCACCCCAGAGAAATTAACAGGTGTTCAGAAATAGAAAGAGCTTTCACTCTCTGAATGTGCAGATAGTGTTCCTGGTGGACAAGTACATCTCCAATGTCAATGCAAAGTATCCTGGCTCTGTGCATGATGCTTTTATCTTGAGGAATAGCAGCATCCCATATGTGATGTCTCAACTCCAGTGGCACAGGGTGTGGCTATTAGGTCTGCCCATGGTCCCCACCCAGTGTCTGTTGGTATGTGGGTGTGGGTTTGGCCCTAAGGGTGAGTGTCTGGCTAACAGGTATCCCTCGATACTTACAGGTGACTCTGGTTACCCCAACCTCTCATGGCTACTGACCCCAGTGAGGAATGCCAGAACAAGGGCAGAGAAACGTTACAATGAGGCAAATGGGCGAACACGGAGGATCATTGAGCACACCTTTGGCCTCCTGAAGGCCAGATTCTGGTGCCTCCATCTGACAGGTGGATCCCTGTGCTACTCACCCAAGAAGGTATGCCAGATCATCGTTGCATGTTGCATGTTGTACAACCAAGCCTTGAGACTCCAGGTGCCTTTTCTGCAGGAGGATGAGGCTGGAATGGGTATGGCAGTGGTGGAGCCTGTGGACAGTGATGAAGAGGAGGCAGATGAAGAGGATGTGGACAACACCCTAAATAATTCAACAGTACAAGACACTGTAACTTCACCTACCATTGCAGTTTTGTGTTGGACATTGTACATGGCAGCCTGATTTTCCAAAATCTATGGCCACTTACTGTACCCTTTGGCATCTCTATTTTCATAAATCTGTGCCCCACTCTGGCTTCTGGTGTGTTTACTGCTGCCCACTTCAGGTCATACCTATGTATATATAACTGTACATTTGAATTGCAATGTTTACAGCTTGGTAAACTAATACATTTTTTGACACATTCTATTGACAGACTCTATACCTATATTAGTTCTAAGGGTGTTTATTTCTGTGATAATAAGTGTAGGGGGTATTGCGATGGGATGGGTTGATGTTAGAGGAATGTCCAGGATAGAGTCCAGTCTATTGCTATCACAGATGCATTGTCCAAGGGGGCATAGGGAGTGGGGCAATGGCAGTTCAAGGTGGACAGGGTGACATAGTGGGACACAAGAGTGACATTCAGGAGAGTGTTATTTCCTGGCAGGAGTCTTGGCAATGTTCTCTGGCTCCTGCCTGTATCGCAGGGACCTTTTGCGTGGTGGTTCTCCTTCTGCAGGGGGAGGGGTGCTGGTAGTCTGTTGTTCCTGTGGTGGGGCCTCCTGCCCACTAGCATCGGCCGAGGTGGAGGGCTGTTCATCAGTGTGGCTAGTGTCAGGGGCCCGTTGGTGTGCCACTACCTCCCTCATGGTAATGGCCATGTCTGCCAGCACCCCTGCAGTGGTGACCAGGGTGGTGTGGATGTTCCTCAGGTCCTCCTGATCCCCAGGTCCTGTCCCTCCTGCAGCCGCTGGTTCTCCTGAAACTTTGCCAGTATCTGGCCCATGGTCTCCTGGGAATGGTGGTATGCTCCCAGGATGTTGGTGAGTGCCTCGTGGAGAGTTGGTTCCCTGGGCCTGTCCTCCCCCTGTCGCACAGGGGGACTCACAGCTTCCCTCTTGTCCTGTGACTCTATCCCCTGAAACGTGTGCCCACTGCCACTGACCCCCGGCCCCTTATCGTCCTGTGTTTGCGGGGTTGCCTGGGGTCCAAGTCGTGGTAGACACACTGCTGATTGACGTGTCTTGGGGACAGAGGTATGTGCCCGCTGGGGCGGTGCTGTGGTGGTGTTTCCTGAGGGGGGAGGCTCTGTGGTGGTTTGGGATTGTGGCTGGGTCACCCACTGTCTGGAGGTCCCTGATGGGCCAGGTTGGTCATCCAGATCCAGGTGTGCAGAGCTACTGTCATCACTGTTGGCCTCTTCTGTGGGGGGACTGGATGTTGCTGGCACCTCCTCTCCGGTGACGTTGTGTGGGGGTCCCGTGGGTATGTAAATGCAGTGTTATTGTTTCTGCATGTGACATCTTGTGTATGGGTGTGTTTCCCTCTATGGTTGTTATTACCAAGGCAGCTTTGGCTTGTGTGAGTTGTGATTTGGTTGGCTAAGTGATTGTCACTAGTGTGCATGCTGTGGTGATGGGTGTCCATGCAGGTCTGTGATGGGGGTCCATGCATTGGTGTTGCATGCAGGGATTGGTATTGGGATGGGTGGGTTCTCATGGTGGGATATATGTGAGGTGGTGGAGTGATGGGGTTGAGGGTAAGGGTAGGAGTTTGTGATGGCATGCAGGTGGGGGGGGGGTGAAAATAGTAAAGATTTGACTTACCAGAGTCCAGTCCTCCAGTTACTTCTGCCAGGCCCTCATAATGCATGATTGCCAAGACTTGCTCCTCCCATGTTGTTAGTTGTGGGGGAGGAGGTGGGGGTCCACCGCCAGTCCTCTGTACAGGCATTTGGTGTCTTGCTACCACGGAACGTACCTTTCCCCGTAGGTCATTCCACCTCTTCCTGATGTCATCCCTTTTTCTGGGGTGCTGTACCACGGCGTTGACCCTGTCCAAGACTCTCCGTCATAGCTCCATCTTCCTAGCAATGGACGTCTGCTGCACCTGTGATCCTAATGGCTGTGGCTCCAACCGGATGATTTCCTCCACCATGATCCTTAGCTCCTCCTCTGAGAACTTGGGGTGTTTTTGTGGTGCCATGTGTGTAGTGTGAGTGTGTGTGTTAGGGTGTGTGGGGTGATCTATTGGGGTGTTTGCTGTGAGGTGCGTGGATGGTGTATGGGTGATGGTGTTCTGTGGCTCTGATTCAGTGGGTGCTCCTGGCGTGTATCTCTCTCTGTTGTCAATTTTATTTTGTCATAAAAGGTTGTGGGTATTGTGGGTGTGTGTTTTATAGTGTTGAGGGTGTGGTGTGTGTATGTGTTAGGTGTGTGTAGTTTGAACTGTCCAATGTGGTGTTGTTTTGTATGTGTGTGTGTATTTTGAGCGCGGCGGTATGTACCGCCAATGGTTTACCGCGGTTGAATGTCCGCTGCTGTGATTCGTGGGTCATAATGCTGTGAGCGTATTTCTGTTGGCGTAACAGTGTGGGTTTTTGTACTGCCATTTTATCACTGACCTTTGAGCTGGCGGACTTGTGTGTGTGTGTGTGTATAGTGGCGGATTTCTATGTCTGGGTCATAATACGCGTAGCGGTATACCACCGCTGTATGTTGGCGGCAGTCAGCATGGCGGTAAGCGGTACTTACCGCCAATATCATAATGTGGGCCTTAATCTCTGTAAAGAACTCCTTGTGCACCAAAAATTGATGCATAGCATGCTGGAATCGACACACAGCCTGCCATGCGGTGAGAAAATCACTGCATCGCCAAATGGGAAAAACGCAGCCTGGCTCCTGAGTGGAGATCGAGGCAGCAACCGGAACTTTGACGCACAGCCCGACGATCGACGCAGCACGATTTGGAACGACGTAGCCCAATTTACTGCAAGAAGAATCGAGGCAGTGCCTGCTGTGTGACAGAATTTCCCTGCATCGCCCACCAGATCAACGCAGCTCCTGTGACTTCGTTCTGCACGCCCAGGATTTCTCTGCATCGTCCCCGGGGCATCAAAATACCCTGCAACCCAAAGAGGATCCAAGCCTGCGCACCAGAAATCAACGCAAAGCCCTTGCTGCATGGAAACGGATCAACGCATTGTCTGTGTGTGCCCGGAGAAACCGATGCACCCCCACCCGTTTTCAACACATCTCCTCCTCTGCAGTCCAGTACAGATAATTTAGATGAAAACCAGGTACTTTGCGCTCGAAAGAGACCATTGTTGTTTTTAAGAACTAAAGACTCTATTTATCATTACAAAAGTGATATTTCAACTTGTATTTATCAAATCTTGAACGTTTTGACCTTAAACTATTCAGATAAATAATCTATATTTTTATTACCTGTGAGGTGTTTTTTTGTGGTGTTTGCACTGTGTTATTTCATAATTTATTGCACAAATACTTTGCACATTGCCTTCTAAGTTAAGCCTGACTGCTCAGTGCCAAGCTTCCAGAGGGTGGGCACAGGATAATTTAGATTAGGTGTGACTTACCCTGACTAGAGATAGGGTCCATGCTTGGACAGGGGGTAACCTGACTGCCAACCAAAGACCCCATTTCTAAAAATTACTTTATTATTTTGATATTTTCTACAAGTGTGTATCTGGGTAGTGCTACATATAGATGAATGTAAAGTGAATCTCTCTGTGTTGGGTACATCTTTTGCTCCTGCCTAGGCTTTGCTTCAGGTTTGCAGATGACTCGAGATCATTGGACTTTTTCCAGTGTGCCAAAAAAAGGGTGAAATCATCAACTGGCACAGAATTTGAGTGGGTTTTTAATAAAGTTATCAAAAAAGTTAGGAGGGCTGTTAGAAACAAGCAACCCAGTTGTGGTTTCCCTACCATCCTCTCACCTGCCCCACCTGTGTGTTTTAATTCTGCAATCAATAACATGGGTTCAGTTTGCATTGCTAAGCCAAGCTGGGTGGATGATCTGGTGTAAGTCCTCATCAACAGGGTCAAAGACTGTCAGTGATTGAATCATCTTGCAGTGTTGCTACCAAACCTGTGACACCATTTAGACAGCCCATTGTTGAAGAAGATCTAAAGCCTCATTTATACTGCTCTACGGCCACCAGAGCACAATTTTTTGTGACGCTTCTGTGGCGCAATGCCTTGCGCCATACTTACAGGCAGGCTCCCTGAGTCTCTGCTGCACCTGAGACCCGCCCCCCCACCTGGTCTGGCTCCTTAAGTTTGTGGAGGGAAGGCCAAAGACAGGCACCTCCATTTTGTGTTCCTCTGTGCATCTCCCCTGTGTCCTGATACAGCCCAGTGTTCAAGGATTGCAAAAAGACCTAGGTAAGGAGCCCAAAGATATTTCTGGGTAAATAGTATTATTTGTTTCAAAAAGTGCTTGTTTTACTGTGGACTCTCTGTGTTTCAGCCAGCCTGGCCTCTTTTAAAGTGGTGTTTTTAAAAAAATCGTTTTTGCTGTGACTGTGTGAATTCCCTTGCTAGTTTGTGCCCCCCCCCTTTTTTCCCCCTATTCTTGGTAAAAAGGCCACCTACATCTCTCAGAGTGTGGTTTTAGGAGACTGTTTTAATCAGTTTGTGTGATTTAAGTTGTGCTTAAAAACTGTTTGCCCCCCCGGTATTTTTACCTTAAAATAAAAAAAAAGAGCAGCCCGATTTTTAGAGAGTGCGCCCAGCACTATTGCAGTGTTTGTCTCTTAAACAATCTCCCCCTTACCTGGAAAGTAGACTCTGCTAGCTTGGAAGTGTGGATTCAGCCTGTCTGTATCCAAGGAGATACTGAATAGAGCAACAATTGCCTTTCCCCCTGCCCCCAGGGACTGGACTTAGCTGATTGGCTCCCTGAGTCTCTGCTGCACCTGAGGCCCGCCCCCCCCCCACCTGCTCTGGCTCCTTAAGTTTGTGGAGGGAAGGCCAAAGACAGGCACCTCCATTTTGTGTTCCTCTGTGCATCTCCCCTGTGTCCTGATACAGCCCAGTGTTCAAGGATTGCAAAAAGACCTAGGTAAGGAGCCCAAATATATTTCTGGGTAAATAGTATTATTTGTTTCAAAAAGTGCTTGTTTTACTGTGGACTCTCTGTGTTTCAGGCAGCCTGGCCTCTTTTAAAGTGGTGTTTTTAAAAAAATAGTTTTTCTGTGACTGTGTGAATTCCCTTGCTAGTTTGTGCCCCCCCTCTCCTCTTCCTCCCCCCTTTTTCCCCCCCTTATTCTTGGTAAAAAGGCTACCTACATCTCTCAGAGTGTGGTTTTAGGAGACTGTTTTAATCAGTTTGTGTGAATTAAGTTGTTCTGAAAAACTGTTTGCCCCCCCGGTATTTTTACCTTAAAATAAAAAAAAAAAGCAGCCCGATTTTTAGAGTGTGCGCCCAGCACTATTGCAGTGTTTGTCTCTTAAACAATCTCCCCCTTACCTGGAAAGTAGACTCTGCTAGCTTGGAAGTGTGGATTCAGCCTGTCTGTATCCAAGGAGATACTGAATAGAACAGCAATTGCCTTTCCCCCTGCCCCCAGGGACTGGACTTAGCTGATTGGCTTCCTGAGTCTCTGCTGCACCTGAGACCCGCCCCCCCCACCTGCTCTGGCTCCTTAAGTTTGTGGAGGGAAGGCCAAAGACAGGCACTTCCATTTTGTGTTCCTCTGTGCATCTCCCTTGGGTCCTGATACAGCCCAGTGTTCAAGGATTGCAAAAAGACCTAGGTAAGGAGCCCAAAGATATTTCTGGGTAAATAGTATTATTTGTTTCAAAAAGTGCTTGTTTTACTGTTGACTCTCTGTGTTTCAGGCAGCCTGGCCTCTTTTAAAGTGGTGGTTTTTTTAAAATCGTTTTTGCTGTGACTGTGTGAATTCCCTTGCTAGTTTGTGCCCCCCGCTCCTCTGCCCCCCCCCCCTTTCCTCCCCCCCTATTCTTGGTAAAAAGGCTACCTACATCTCTCAGAGTGTGGTTTTAGGAGACTGTTTTAATCAGTTTGTGTGATTTAAGTTGTGCTTAAAAACTGTCTGCCCCCCCGGTATTTTTACCTTAAAAAAAAAAAGAAAAAAAAAAAAAGCAGCCCGATTTTTAGAGTGTGCGCCCAGCACTATTGCAGTGTTTATCTGTTAAACAATCTCCCCCTTACCTGGAAAGTAGACTCTGCTAGCTTGGAAGTGTGGATTCAGCCTGTCTGTATCCAAGGAGATACTGAATAGAGCAGCAATTGCCTTTCCCCCTGCCCCAGGGACTGAAGTTTAGTTAACTTGCTCCTTATATAAGTTCCTTGTGGTTGTTGCATATGCTGTTGTGATAGGTTGTTGGGAGACTGTGTTTCATTGGTTGCTAGCTCCAGGTATGCAGTTGTGATTGGTGGATAGGGCTGAGATTCTGATTGGCTGTTGGTTCTAGGGCTGTGATTGGTGGATAGGGCTGAGATTCTGATTGGCTGTTGGTTCTAGGGCTGTGATTTGTGGATAGGGCTGAGATTCTGATTGGCTGTTGGTTTTAGGGCTGTGATTGGTGGATAGGGCTGTGATTCTGATTGGTTGTTGATTTTAGGGCTGGGGCTGTGATTGGTGGTCAGAAATAGGGCAGTGACTGGTGACTAGGGCTGGGTCTCCCATTAGTTGGCTAAATCAGGGTTTAAAGTCGGATTGGCTAGGGTTAGAACCATCTTCTTATTGGCCGTTAGGGCTATAAAAGGCCAGGATTCAGGGCGTCTCAGCCTGGGCGTCGAGGCTAAGGGCGGAGAGGATAAGGGCAGTTGTCTGTTTGGGCCTGTTCGGGACAGGTAGGGACTAGGGCCAGAAATGCTGCCCAATTCACATATGGCCAGGAATGGTGTCAACCCCTACACATCCCGCAACATGCAACCACATATCCTTCAAGGGCATCCAAACCATGAATCACAAACTGACCACAGACAGATTGCATTGCCCCACCACCCAACACAATACCCTACATACAACACATATACACATAACCCCCATAACTACTACAGTCAAACACCTTCATTCTCACAGCAAACACTACTCTGTCCCCTCCCACTAACACTACCCGCCACCACCCACACAATACAAAACTACAAATTACATTTCTCCCAGTTTCAGTTTCACAGATACACACTCTCTGCTGATATTAACCAACAACACTATCCACTGTTCGCTCCACACAGACCACCTGTCATCATAACAATGCCCAAACCCTGCATTCAAACACATCATCTACAAACACTCTTCCCCTCTCTTCACCAATTACACACAACCATACAATCCCCACATTTCACTCCACCACACATATTACCCCTTCCAGTCATCTCAACTAATACTTACTTCCCTGACACACACCCATCACATCCTACACACTTCATACATTCACCTCCAAAACACATCAATACCCCATCTAACACTCAAATTCCACTTAGCAGCACTAACTCACATACAAATCCCTCACCAAAAACAACTACACCAATAGCCCCTCTCATTATTCCACAAAAACAATACCGACCACAAACATCAACACATCAAAGCAACAGAAACTTACATTACACTCATTGTCATACCCACTCCCACCCCCAGGACTACACAAAGGATACAATTTCCATCCTATCTCCACCCCTACCCCCCCAGCCCTCACAAACACCTACCTCAAGCACCCCGACCCAGCAACTTTCATTCACTCGCCTCTCCTCCATTGCACAATTTAGAGCCTTACATCATGATCCGCATGCTCCTCCACCACCCCTAATCCATACTCCATCCACACTAAACAAACGCAAACAAAATAAAAAACATGCCACTCATAGCAACCTCGCATCCCCTTGTCTGTTACATAATAACACTACCCTACAAAAAACACTACACTCCTCATGGCTCTCTCAGCCACCAAGTCCACCACCCACACACACAGACCCAACAAAATGCCTCCTTAACCTGCTGGAAGAGGAACACTACATTGAAAAGCAAGACTATTGTGAGCCTCAAACAGTTATCACAACTAGCAACACTCCTGCTTCAAGCTCACATTACACTACTTACACTTCTACTAAACAAAACAACACTACCACTAACACACCTTATCTAAACTGCCAACTCATAAATGCTCGATCACTCTAAAAAAACAAGCACCACATCTACGACCTGCTCACAGACACACAACCTGACTTACTATTCATTACGGAATCCTGGTTGGGAGATGACATGGCACCAGTGTTGCACGAAGCCCTTCCTCCAGGCTATCAAACCATCACACAAAACCGTATAGGTAAGAGAGGAGGTGAACTAGCTATTATATTCAAACATGCAATAAACCTCAGTAAAACAGACAACATCTCCATACAAGGTTGTGAAGCCCTCCTTACCAGATGCCACCCTACTCCAACTTCCTACTGTAACTTTCTCCTCCTTTACAGACCTCCACCTAACAACTCCACTTTCCCAGATGCTTTTCTTGACACAGTCTCAAACCTTATTACACTATACTCCAATCTATGCATTCTTGGGGATCTAAACATTTGGTTTGACAAACCCAATATGCCCCATCCAAAAGCTATCACCACTGGCCTACTTGCATTGAACCTACATCAGATTGTAAACAATCCCACACACATCGCTGGTCACATCCTAGATGTCATTTTTGCTAAGCCTGAACTCGTTACTATTCATAGCATCCCACCAACCACCTGGTCAGACCACCATATAATAACTTTCCGACATACAACTCCACAAATCAACACACCCCACAACTACTTACATACATATACCTATCGACCATGGAGCAAACTCAATTTGGATCAATTAGAAACACAAATAACAGCAAACACAGATCTAGATACTATTAATTCTGTACCAAAACTTTATGAGTGGCTACAGGAAGCTTTTGATGTCCTAATACCACTCAGAAAAACTAAACACGACAAAAGAAAACCAACACCTTGGAGAAACACAGAATTTAAAAAGATAAAGCAACAAATCAGAAAGTTGCAGCGGACCTGGCTCAAAACAAACAACAGTCAAGACAAACTGCAGGTACACAAACTTAGCAGAATATACAAATCATCAATCAAAAAAGCTAAAAAAAGATACTACTCTGACAGAATTCAAAATGCTCAATCTACAACCAAGGAATTTTACAACATTCTCAATGAATTTCGAAAACCTACATGCATGGAAAGAAGTCATCCCACCTCTCAAGATTTCACAAACAAATTGGCAACTCACTACACAACCAAGGCAGACACACTGGACTCCTATTTAAAACAGAAGAAAACCGTCAGCACCAACCCCTTTACTAAAATACCCTCTAAGAATAAACCATCCCAACCTCTACAGTCCTTCAAACAAATATCCCAGGATGAATTTATGTATTTGGTCAAAGCAAGCAGACCTTCTGGTTGCCCTTCTGACCCTTGCCCACCACAAATCTTCAAGAACATCCTGCTATCTACTTCTGCTGCCACACCTGTAAGAAGAATCATCAACAACTCTTTAACTTCAGGCACTCATGGCCATCTGGGACGATCTTAAAAACACAGTCGTCCGAAATGGAGTTGCTGCACTACTTCTCTTGGACCTCTCAGCTGCCTTTGATACGGTTGACCATGACACCCTAACTCAAAGACTCCACGAAGCCGGCATACAAGGGATTGCTCTCGACTGGATTACTTCCTACCTCCAAAAAAGAGCAAATATCATCCACTCGCCCCCCTTCTCGTCCGAACCCTACCTCACAAAAGCAGGGGTCCCCCAAGGGTCAATCATCTCACCTTTGCTTTTCAACATCTACATGTTATCTTTACGAGAACTGATCAATGATTTCCATCTCACATGCTACAACTATGCAGATGACACACAAATACTACTTAAATTAGAAGACCCCAAAAACATTGAAAACTCACAAATCTCCAGTTGCCTCAGAGCCGTTGATCAGTGGATGACCTGGAGCCATCTCAAACTAAATACCTCCAAAACAGAAATACTCTTATGTGGTGACTGGAAAAGTTATGACCCTCTGTGCGTCTGGCCTGACGATCTCGGACCACCTCCTCAATTATCCAAGGAAGTGAAAAACCTAGGAATCACCATGGATTCCAAGCTAACTATGAATGCCCAAGTAGACAAATTAGCACGCACAAGCTTCATCACCTTAAAGACTTAACGACGCATCTTCCCCCACCTCGGATTTCCACACAAGGTGCAATCTACTATCTCACTTTTACTATCCAAACTGGATTATGCCAATAGCCCCTACCATGGATCATCTCTATCTGTTATGAAAAAACTACAACGTATCCAGAATTCCGCAGCCAGGCTACTACTACATATAAAGCCGCAAGCCCACATCTCCCCTGCCTTGAGAGCACTACACTGGTTACCCGTTGCCAGACGATGCACTTTCAAGCTGCTTTGTATCACCCACAAAGCTATACATGGAACAGGACTGATTTTTATCAGAAAGAAAATTACCAAATACAAATCAACAAAGAACCCTCCGCTCAAGACTGGCACCCCGCCTTAAAACAACACCATACAAGAAAAAGACTATAGGTGGTACATCCTTCTCCGTCCAAGCAGCCAAACTATGGAATTCATTACCCCCAACTATAAGAGCCACAGATAACTTTCTTGTCTTCAGAAAACTACTCAAGAGTTGGCTCTTTCCTTCATAACCACCTTTTTCAAACAACTATGAACTACATATGTCTATGTGGATAAATATTTTTTCAGATTATTTGTATATTTCTATTTTATTTATAGTTTCTTCGGAAAATATGTATTTCTACTGTCATAACAATAAAATACACACACACTCTTTAAACCTGTCTGACTAAGTATTTTTTACCCATGATTCTAATTATGTA
This sequence comes from Pleurodeles waltl, assembly GCF_031143425.1. Classification (NCBI taxonomy): domain Eukaryota; kingdom Metazoa; phylum Chordata; class Amphibia; order Caudata; family Salamandridae; genus Pleurodeles; species Pleurodeles waltl. The sequence goes on along the minus strand of NC_090443.1, from coordinate 663,768,332 downwards.
TTGTATGTGCATATGTGTGTGTATTCGTGTGTATGTGTGTATATGTATATATATATATATATAAATGTGTATGTATGTGTATATGTTGTTTCTGTGCTTGGCACTCTTCTATCATGTCTCTATCAAACTATCCTCCATTCTCACTCTGACTCACCCCTTCTACCACTGTCATCTCCTAAATATCTCTGCCAAAGCTCTTCCCTCCACCTCCACATCTAACTCACCACACCTCACTCTACCTCTGTGACCTCCCACACAACCCTACTAAATTCTCCTGCATTCATCTCACCCTGCTACTATACTCTCCCTAACCCTTCCACATACTCTTCCCCCTCCGCCCCCTTTATTCATCCCAAGCCTTTGGGTTGAGTAAATGAAGGATATACTCCCAATTAACACTTCTGGATTTCTTTCCTCCTCCACCCCCTCCATTACTCCAGTCTATCTAACTAACAAACTCTCATATCCGCAGCTCAAATTAACTCATAATAATACTAAAACTGTACTCATTATTAAACTATACTAATCCATCACTAATTCTTGTTGGGTTCCAGAGTAGCGTGCTACTCATCGAAAAGCGCTTCGACGCCTCGTCAGAGGTAGTAAGCGCTATATAAATACGATTACAATTACAATTAAGACACTTTTTGTGGCTTAATGCTGCCTTGTAAATACAGCCCCTTCACACATATCACTTAGCGTGGAAGGGAGTTGCAATAGGCGTTGCTGTGGGCGTGTAGTGCTTTCCTCTTATTTAGTTTCTAAGCACTAACATAACACACCAGAAATGCACTTCTGAGGTCAAAGAAGACTTTTATTGTTGTTAATTCTTCCCCAACCCCAATTTTTATGTATGACGAATTAGTAGCTTTCAAGTCCGCGTTAATCAAACAAAATATATCAGTTTGCAATATACACAGCAGGTTATATTTATAAGATATTGAATGCAAAGCAAAACAAATACTTCACTGTGTGGGAAACTATCTACAGCTTCATCTTTCTAAGGTCTGCAAGCTGATGACCCCTGTCAGCCGCGAGAAAGAGATTCATCTACCCACACGGGATTGCTGGCAGCTGGCGCCAAGCTCCAGCACGAGGTCCGGCAGATTCGAATCTGACCCTCTGCAGCCTGTTACATTCGTTACAAAGGTGTGCCCCCTCCTCTCAGACCTGGGAAACTGAGCAAGCCTTTTGGAGACTGGCCAGGTCTCCAAGACTACTCCTGTTCCCAAGCTCAAGCGAAGAAAAAACAACACCCATGTACTCTCTCTTATCATGTCTAGTCTACTGTGAGAAAAACATCTTGGTTCATCTTGTGCAAAAACACAGCTTGGAAAAATACAGCTTGGATTCTCAACTGCAATGTCTAACTCCACGTTAAAGGCAATAGGCAGCTAACCTAAGTATCAAATGCAATGTCTAGTGTCATGTCAAAGCCAATAAGCATCTAAGCTGAATACAAAATGCAATGTCTTATATCATGTCAAAGCCCATAGGCAGCTGAGCTGAATACAAAATGCAATGTATAATATCATGTCAAAGCCAATAGGCAGCTGAGCTGAATACAAAATGCAATGTATAATATCATGTCAAAGCCAATAGGCAGTTAAGCTGAATATAAAATGCAATATATAATATCATGTCAAAGCCAATAGGCAGAATATCTAATAGCATGTCAAAGTCAATAGGCAGCTAAACTGAATACATCATGTCAAAGCCAATAGGAATGCAATGTCAAAGCCAATAGGCGGCTAGACTGGATACAGCATGTCAAAGCCAATAGGCAGAATACAGAATGTAATGGCTAATGCAATGTCAAAGCCCATAGGCGGCTCAACTGAATACAGAAAGTAATGGCTAATGCCATGTCAAAGCCAATAGGCAGAATACAGAATGTAATGACTAATGCAATGTCAAAGCCCATAGGCGGCTAAACTGAATACAGAAAGTAATGGCTAATGCCATGTCAAAGCCCATAGGCGGCTCAACTGAACAAAACATACCATGTGCTACTGGTGAACATTGAGCAACTAATATGCGCAGTGGTGAAACACAAAGTCATTGGTCAAACAAACTCCATCAAATGGCAATACAGGGCGTTCCATTGCAACCCCCATTGCATTTTGATGCTGCTTCAGATTTATGAGGAATCGTAAACCTGAGGTAGTGCCAAAAACCTAACGCCACCCCAGAGGTGGTGTCAGCATGGCGCAACAATGAATAGGAATAGACCGTCATGGAGGGCTGCTGAGTATTTTGTTGCCTCCCGTACACAGAACTGAAGTATAGAGTATAATATTCCACATGGAAACCCTCCTGGTGGGGCCTCACAACCTTCCCTGTATGGTTGTCCCCCCGCAAACTCCCAGGTGTTTTCCACTAGTCATGATATGAGCAATGAAGTCAGTGCAGCAACTATCAGGGGGAGGCTGCCTGCCAAACTCATACCATCATCAAGCCGCTTATGTGGCCTGAACCCCACCGGCCCTTTTAGGAGCTCACCGCAGGGCCTGCGGGTGGAAACAGCGTTTCTGCCCGCAAGCACTGTGGTGAAAAGGGCCTTAACATTGATGCTGGCTCGTAATCAAGCTGGCGCCACTATGACGGTGCGGCATGTAAAGCAGCACCTGTTGCGCTTTCCACTGCCTGCAGTTCATGGGCAGTGCAGGGGCCCTCATAGGGCCTCTGGCAGCCCCGTTCCACCAGTCTTACAAAGGCTGGCAGAAAGGAGACTCGTAATCCCTAAGGGCAGTTCTGCAATTGGTGCTGCCCTGGTGGATTACAACCACCAAGACCACCAGGCTGTCCAAGACTTTGGCAGCGGTCCGACCACGTCCGCAACCCTGGCGGTCTGGTGACTGCCAGGGTCATAATGAAGCCCTACATCTTGTATGCATAATAGACTTGAAGATCATAGCGTAGTGGCTACTAGTTCAGCCTCCTCTAGAATTGACCACAGATCATTCCACAATCCAGCACATGCAACTAGGGTAACAAATGAGGCAGGGGCCAAGTTTACACTTAGGGTTCTGTCATGGAATGTTGGAGATATGCATTCTAAGTTTGAGAACACAAACTGCGGAATGTTTCCAAACCAATATTATGCCTGTCTCTTCCAATAAACCTGGCTCATCTCAAAAGTTCAGTGAGCAGGTTTTGCTACAAAAAGTGCAGAGGCAGTTTGCTGTGGTAGGGGTAGATCCTCAAGGGGGCTGATGACAGGAGTGAAACATGTGTCTACAGTGTAGAAGGGTGGGAGGCAATATCAGGTGCCATTTTATGTGCCACTGTTTTACTTCAGAAGGACAAACTGTTTGTATTTATAATATTTATTCCTTACTCCCAGCCAATAGATTAGAATCATGCTAGAAACTTCATATCCCAGACTGCTTTGTGGCCCCAGGTGGAGGCCATTTTCTCCAGCACCTGCACCCACTTGACCAGACGAACGAGCGCTATAAAGCATGTGGGGGCACCCCGCAGTGCAGGATGCACTAGAAACTTTGACAAGGGACTACATATCTCAGACTGCTTTGTGGCCCCAGTAGTTGGCCATTTTCTCCAGCACCTACACCCACTTGACCAGACCAACGAGCATTATAAAGCGCGAGGGAGCACACCGCAGCGTGGGACGTACTAGAAACTTTGACAAGGGACTACATATCCCAGATTGGTTTGTGGCCCCCGGAGGTTGCCATTTTCCCCAGCACCTTCACCTACTTGACCAGACCAACGAAGGCTATAAAGTGCGAGGGGGCATACAGCAGCAGGGGACCCGCCCAGCCAAAGCCCGGGCCAAGTGCAGGCCCATCCATGCCCATCGGAGCCCAAAGGAGGCAAGGCGTGGCCACCCCTCTAACATTCATTTTTGGGGATGGCAATATTGTCTTACACTATTCGTAAGGGATCAGCCTATGGCAAAAGTAATTGCGATGGGTAAAAGGAAAGCGAACAAGGGCGGGCTGGGGTGGCACAACGTAAAAAAAATAAACGGTAGAAGCATTCAGCAAGTAACTGCGTAATTAATGGCATAGATCATCTTCTGGTTGACTGTGAGGATATTTCGACCTCCTCTCCAGATAGAGCCTCTAAAAGTATGCAGAGTGAATGTTCCCCAGTAAGGCCAAGGGAGGGCCGTAGGAAAATCCCAGAGATGTTAACAAAATATGGGGCACCGGCCTTAACTCCCACAGGGCAGGGCAAAACGAGAAATTCTATTACTCATTCACCATTGTCACCAGCAAATGTGCCTCCACCTACTTGAAGAAAGGCCCTTCATTGCACCGATCGCTCCAGTCCCCTAAATGATTTATCACACGACAATCTTGACCCAAGTGTATTGATGGGTGGGATAGCAGACACAGGCGCAACAGACACAAGCCCAGACCTACCTAATGCTCAGTACATCTCATGTATAAAAGATCTAAAGGATGAGATATCGGAGCTCAAATCTATCGTTAATTTTCTTAATTACAATGGTCAAACAGCTAACATCTGTGGACATGACATCCAGCAGGGATCACAATGGTAGCACCATGCTTAATCCCTCAGGTCCCTCAACATCTTCAACTAAATTGCCCTCGAACACCGGTAACAAGATCTTCAACTGCACCCTTCCCACCGCTGCTACCAGCCTGTTGCCCCGCACTGGTCATCCTTTATCAGGCAGTGGGATCAAGAACTCTTCCCAGGGCCCCACATACAAATACCTAAATATGGGTGACAAACCAAGACTTCCCAATCAATTGCCTAGACCAATGAAAGATAAAGTTCCAAATTATGTTGGACAGCCTGTTGCTAATTGGGCTAATTCTAACAATACTGTCCTAATGGTTAATGTCCCCAAATTACATTTACCAGCACATGGGGAAGGGGGAGTTTCTGTGAGAAACAAGGCGATCAATTGGATCCGCCATGTGAGGGGCTGTTACTCTATAATACGCGAGGACATAATTGATGCAGTTAGAAAGCCAGATCCGGTCACCTGTCTTGACACAATTGAGCTGACACTTAGGGATAGGAGCATGGTCGACAATCTGGTCACCTTAGAGGCAAGGACAAGCGCACCAGGTTACTCACACATCCAGTTTAAGTATCCCAGTGTCCCCCGGGTGACAGGGCTGGGTTTACCAACCATTTAGAAGGAATTTCTTCTACTCTAGATGAGAATGATGGACTCCATGCACCACCCGACATCCCTGCTGATTTACTATCCCTTTCATGTGACATAACTACTCCTGGTTTGACTGATTCTTCTACTGCTGACTGTAAAAACATGCTCCACCCCCCTGTCCTGGACAGATCCAATCAACCGTTTCAGGAACATTTGGTCAATTGTAAAAGCACGGTTCCTGAGGGGAAGACAAGGATAGCATTCTGGAACGTGGCAGGTTTACTGTCTAAGGTGGTAATAGTAGACTGGCGTGATTTTGTTAACAACTTCACTGTTGTCTGCGTATAAGAAACATTTGCAGTAAACCCAATCCACCTAAATGGTTTTAGAACATATCACACCCCGGCGAAACCATCTAACTCTTGGAGAGCAAAGGGGGGATCTGGACCTACATTTCAAACACCCTGAGAGCAGCTAGTATAACTATGCTGGCTCAGCAACCCTATCATCATATCATTGTTGTTGAAACATCAGCAACATGGGTAATGGCCTTAATTAACTTCTTTAACAACATCCCGAAAGCTGAGTTAAAAACTTCCTTGACTCTAATAAAATGGGATATTGAAGCTCTCAGGAATAGAAAATTCCAGGATTTAGTATTTCTATGGGGGGGAGATTTCAATACCGAAGTTTGCACTAAGGCTCCAGAAAAAGGTCTGCTGTTTAAGTGAAAGGGGGAACACTGGCCACTCACATTTTACACACTCCACCTGTGGGGAACAATTGAATGATCTCATATTCATTACTTATCTTGCATTCTGTAGCAAGATTTGCTGCCCTCCTATAGCATTTGCAACAACGTTCAGTGGCCAAGGGAAAAACTCAGTGATAGATTACATATTGGTCACAAACAGACACGCCGCAGGGGCTGGAAATTTCATTTCCCACACAATTGCAAGCAGCGACCACTACCCTCTGAGCTTAGACTGGGATATGGCATCAAGGGATTTTTTATCCCAAGCGCTACAAATACTGTACGGTGGAAGAGATGGACATTAACAGGCTCAACGGGTATACCTTGCACTGGTCAAGGATTGATCCCCAAGAGATTCTAAAAAAGTTAATCTGTGGTTGTATGCAGGCTTTTGAAATTAGTCCAGACCAGAGTTCCGAGGGTATCATTAAGAGTTTCCAAAAGATTGCTGGGGATGTCAAGGAAGGACTAGTAATTACAGGTAGGGACAGCAGCAACAATAGGATGAGAGGGTGGTTTGATGAACATTGTACTAAGGCCCTTAGAATGCTGAAATTAGCTCTACAAATATGACCATGGTGCATAAACGAAGTCAGGGCTGATAGGGAAAACTATAAGGGTGTTTTACTGCAGAGGAAAACAGTTTTAAAAGAAGTTCTATGAAACAAACTGCAAGAAGCAAGCACTAGTAAAGACCCCGAAGCTTTTTGGCAGGTAATTAATTCACCCTACCTCCGGCCAGATACCATACCACACTTTGAAATGGCTATTAGTGAGGGAGACTGGGTTAGTTACTATTCCAATATTTATTCCAATCCTATTAACAGGTTGAGGATGACAGTACATATTGCGACTGATAGCGATTCTTTTCCCTGTTACTTTCCCTATCAAGCTGGCATTTACCTTGGATGAGATCATTGCTGCCCTAAATGCAAGCAAAGCCGTCAAGGCGCCGGGTCCTGACTTCATCCCAGTAGATCTGTTTAAAGCCAACACGACCTTCTGGGGGTCATTGCTTACTCAAGTCCTGAATGCATGTTGTCAAATTGGCCTATTGAAATCTTGAAGAGAATAAAACATTGTCCCAATCTTCAAAAAAAGAGAAAGACATAGCCCCACTTGTTACCATCCTATCTCTCTCCTAGATCCGGTGCTGTAAGTGGCAGGTTGTGTTATCCTGAATAGACTACAGGAATGGGCCCAGGACAAGAATGTCTTATCAGATTTACTGTGCAGATTCCAGGAGGGAGTAGGAACCGTGGAACACAGTTTGAACCTAAGCATGCTGATCGAGAAATTAACCTCTATTAAACAAGGGAGATTGAACCTGGTCTTTGTTGATTTAACTGCTGCCTTTGACTGCGTAATTCATAGAAAATTGTGGGCAATCATGGGGAACATGGGGGCGGACCTACCGATCATATAGGGGGTCATTCCAACCCTGGCGGTCGGTGATAAAGCGGCGGCCAACCCGCCAACAGGCAGGCGGTAAAAAAAAAGGAATCTGACCCTGGCGGGAACCGCCAACACAGCCCGCCACTTTAACACTCCGACCGCCACGGCGGGACAGACAAACAGCGCGGCGGTCACCGCCAACAGGCAGGCGGCAGACAATGTACCGCCCACCCTATCACAACTCACCAATCCGCCACCTTTTCCGGGGCGGGAGCCCCGCCGATAAAAACACGGCAGAAACAGACTACGAACGGGAAAACGCTCACCTCTACACACTCCACGAGGAAGGAGGACAGCATGGAACCCGAATTAAACATCCTACCAGCTATTGTCTACCAGCTCATCTACCAGGAGTACGAACGCCGGCGCAGACGACAACGGTGAGTACTGCACCTACGACACAGGGGAGGGGGGAGGAGGAAAGCTTACGGGCACACACATGCGCCATACACCCACCCCCCCACCCCAAATACCTACACCCCAATGCAGAGCAACAAATCAGAGTGACACCCCCCAAACCCACCGGAATAATGCAAAGACACAAATAAAATGATCTATAAAATATATGTATAAATAGCTCCATTGAAGGTATGGGAAATATGCAATATGAAAGATACAAAATAAGGAATGAACATAGTCAAAAATATATACATAGGCAATAAGTCCTGCCCATTTTGTCAAAGTTCCATAGTCCGTGGGCCAATGTGCACAAACACATGGGCAAAGCCCACACAGGAGACCAGATACCATTGGAGAGAACACTGATGGGGGATCAGATGATAAAACTACAGGCACCTCAGGAGGAAGGGAAGGGGGGGCACCTCAGCCACATGAGTCCACGACGCCAGATCCACGAGGGGCCTCCATGCCCACTGTCCCATCCTGGGGAGTGCAAAGCCACAGTCTCACAAGTCTCTACAGTGGGTGGCTTGCCCACTGTGCCATCCTGGGGAGTGCAAAGCCACAGTCTCTCAAGTCTCTACAGTGTGTGGCTTGCCCACTGTTCCATCCTGGGAAATGCCAAGCCACAGTCCATCAGATGGATTACCGACTCCACTGTTAATGGAGGAGGCATGGTGCCCAGAGTGCTTCGTGAAGCCCTGGAAGGGCCCAGCGGAGCGGTGCTTGAGATGAAGGGCCCAGCGGAGCGGTGCTTGAGATGAAGGGCCCAGCGGAGCGGTGCTTGAGATGAAGGGGCCAGCGGAGCGGTGCTTGACAGGAAGGGCCCAGTGGAGCGGTGCTTGAGATGAAGGGCCCAGCGGAGCGGTGCTTGAGATGAAGGGCCCAGCGGAGCGGTGCTTGACAGGAAGGGCCCAGCGGAGCGGTGCTTGAGATGAAGGGCCCAGCGGAGCGGTGCTTGAAAGGAAGGGCCCAGCGGAGCGGTTCTTGTCATGGTGGGCCCCTGTTCAGCAGTGCTTCTCCCGGCGGGGCCCTGTTCAGCTGTTCTTGTCACGGCGGGGCCCTGTTCAGCGGTGCTTCTCCCGGCGGGGCCCTGTTCAGCGGTTCTTGTCACGGCGGGCCCCTGTTCAGCGGTGCTTCTCCCGGCGGGGCCCTGTTCAGCGGTGCTTCTCCCGGCGGGGCCCTGTTCAGCGGTTCTTGTCACGGCGGGGCCCTGTTCAGCGGTGCTTCTCCCGGCAGGGCCCTGTTCAGCGGTTCTTGTCACGGCGGGGCCCTGTTCAGCGGTGCTTCTCCCGGCGGGGCCCTGTTTAGCGGTTCTTGTCACGGCGGGCCCCTGTTCAGCGGTGCTTCTCCCGGTGGGGCCCTGTTCAGCGGTGCTTTTCCCGGCGGGGCCCTGTTCAGCAGTTCTTGTCACGGCGGGGCCCTGTTCAGCGGTGCTTCTCCCGGCGGGGCCCTGTTCAGCGGTTCTTGTCACGACGGGGCCCTGTTCAGCGGTGCTTCTCCCGGCAGGCCCTGTTCAGCGGTTCTTGTCACGGCGGGCCCCTGTTCAGCGGTGCTTCTCACGGCGGGGCCCTGTTCAGCGGTTCTTGTCACGGCGGGCCCCTGTTCAGCGGTGCTTGTCCTGTGTTTCTAGGGAGCCAGACCTGGCCAAGACTTCACGCTCAGTCGCCATCCGACCTTGCGGTCGCGGGGCCCTCCTGTGATGGAGTCCTGGGCCCGTGGGTGTCGTCCGTCACAACCGGAATGGGGCTGGTGGGGCCCTCCTGGGCAGCTCGCCTGCTGCCTGACTTCTCCGCCCTGCTGCCCTTGCCCTCCTTCGCTGAAGCTCTGTGGCCCTTGCCGCCCTTTGATGATGTGGCAGGTGACGGGGCAAGGCTACTGTCCTTGGTGGCAGCCGTCTCAGGCTTGTCGCGCCGGCCCTTATTTTTTTTTGTCCTCTTCCCAGGGGGTGGGCTGGCTGTCCCCTTGCTGCTGACCGATGTTCCTGCCCTAGGAGCTGGTGGACTCCAATAGCCCTGCACTATGGTCACAGTAGATGCAGGGCTGGTGGTGGCTGAGGTGCTTTTTTTACTCTTACCAGATGGAGTGGGTGGGTCAGTGATTGGAACGAGCTCAAGGTTGGAAAGGAAAAGGACTTTGGAAGGACAGGGACGGGTAGGTGTAGTGGGTATGGGAGTGGAGGAAGAGGATGTGGTTGTAGGAGAGTCAAGTGTGCTGTCTTTGGGTGCAGGTGCTTGTGACGGAGGCTGTTGTGAAGTGGATGGCTGTTGGGTGGGTGGCTGCCTGCATTTGTGTGGTTTGGAAGAGGGGGTGACAGACACACTGGGAGAGGACACAGGGGACGTGTAAATGGCAGTGGGGGTGGTGACTGCACGTGTGCGGACTGTAATGGAGGGTGTGCTGGTGATGGAAGTATTGGCTGATGGTGGTGTGCATGCAGGTGTGAGTGGCGACGTCACAGGGAGGGAGGAGGGAGATGAGGAGGTGGGGGACACAGAGGTGGTAGTGACTGTTGGCATGTCTGCATCTGGATGTTGCTTGGGTGAATGCTTGTGGGATCTGTGGTGCTTATGTCTGGATGAGCTGCCCTTGGGTGTAGAGGTGTGTGCAGGCTGGTCTGATGGTGTGGATGGGATAGGCAGAGGAACAGGAGACTGGGACTGGGTGGAGGGAGTCAGAAGAGGGAGGCTGGAGACAGGGACAGTGGCTGCCGTCAGTGCTGAGGCCAGAGCGTTGAACGATCGCTGATGGGCAGCCTGACCCGAATGAATGCCCTCCAGGTATGCATTGCTCCGGTGCACCTCCCTTTCTACACCCTGGATGGCATTCAAAAGGGTAGACTGCCCAACAATGATGGTCCTGAGGAGGTCAATGACCTCCTCACTGAGGGCAGCAGGGATAACTGGGGCAGGGCCTGAGGTGCCTGGGGCGAAGGAGATGCCCGCCTTCCTGGGCGAGCGGGCACGGAGCGAAGGCTGAGGGGCTGCTGGGAGTGCGGGGCTGGTGCGCTGGGTGGCGGCTGTACCTGTTGTGGCGGTGGGCACGGATGTTGCCGCCACCGCAAGGGAGCTCCCTTCCGAGGACGCGTCGATGTCGCTGACGTCTCCACGGGTCCCCGTTGTGGAGCTCCACTCGCCCTCCGTCTCACTGGTGTACTCGGAGTCTGTTGCATTGCCCTCCGGGGCCATGTGAGATGCAGCTCCCTCGTGCGCCGATGCCACTTCTCCTCCGCCTGATGATGCTAATGCACACATGAACAGGAAGACAAAGAAAATGGGGGGGGGGGAGAAATGAAGACAGGTTGAGTGCATGCATTGGCAACATCGTTGTCGGAGAGGACAGACACAGAAGCCCCCTGCACTAGGCCGCGCAATCGGGGTACACTACTCAGTTATTGTGACTAGGCCTACAGGTCTATGGACGACAAATGCACACATGGGTGAGGCCGGACCATGGATAGCTGTACTTTGCACCCAACAGAGTTGGGGGGCGGGGGCACAGGGCCGTGTCTAACGGAGGGGCCTAGCCTACAGAATGCGCCCTGGCCTAGAGATAGCCACAGCCCTCCTCCCCCACCCAGACACCTTCACTGCGCGCAAAGATAGCAGAATGTGCTGATACTCACCCCATTGTGTCTGCTGTGATGTCCTCACGCGCCCATCCAAATCGGGGTAGGCCACCGCCAGGATCCGGGACATCAGGGTGGTCAATTGGCGGCTGGCACCCCTCCTACGTTGGGAGGCCATCCCCAGCAGAGACTCGGCGGTCTTTCTGGTCCCGCGGCAGATGTCCTCCCACCTCTTTCGGCAGTGGGTGCCCGTCTGTTGTGGAGCCCCAGGGCCCGGACGTCCTTGGCGATGGCACGCCAAATGTCGATCTTCTGATGGGCGCTGACCTATATGACATGTACAGGGTGGTAAAGGAAATCGCATCAGTTTTCTGCCTGGTCAATGTGAGTGGCCCCCCCCTCCCCAACCTTGCCATGTTGCACATGCTCTCATCTTTCGTGCGTTGCACTCCTCATTCGCCCCCCTCCCCACCATCTTACATACACCCCACTCAACACAGGCATAGCCCATTCAACGTGCACCCTGTGTACTAACCTGTTGGTCTGGAGGACCGTAGAGAAGCGCATACTGGGGGAGGACCCCATCAACAAGTTTCTCCAATTCTTCGGAAGTGAAGGCAGGGGCCCTTTCCCCAGTCGCAGCAGCCATTGTATCTCCCAGACCGAGGTCACAGCAGCACTTGCAGTATCGGTCCTCTCCTGTGGATGATCAGGTCTCGAGTGATTAATCAGATAGAAAATGGCGGTCACGCCTGCGGCGGTGCGTACCGCCGTGGTGCGTACCGCGACCGCAGGCGCCCATCCTCATTGGCTACTGAAACCCATAGGGTGCAATGTTAACCAATGCGGCTTAGCACCGCGGTCTTCGACCGCCTACCGCCACGGTGTGCCACGCCAGCGCATTGACCTCACATCCCACTGTCACACTTCACAGGTCAGGCAGCCGCCATTTCAAGGGCCCACATGGCTGAATTTCTACTGCGTCACACAGGCCTAGGCCTAGCATTGCCACTCATACAAGCCTTTCAATGCATAGCGATTCGTGTACTGTGCAAGCTGTGTGAATGAACCTGTGGGTTGCTTGACTCTGTGCTCCATGTTGTCCTTCCTAGGCACCGTCCGCTGGGACTTGCGAGGAGAAGGATGAATCCTCCCGTGTACCGACCGCTGGTGGACCTGTCGACAATGGAAGAACGACATATCATACTTACATACAGGCTTGACAGAGCAACTATACATGAACTATGTGCCCAGCTGGAGCCAGACCTGATGTCCCCCATCCCCCAACCCACAGGGATTCCCCCTCTGGTGCAGGTTCTGTCAGTACTCCATTTTTTGGCAAGTGGGTCTTTTCAGACAACAGTGGCCATATCATCTGGGATGTCTCAGCCTATGTTTTCTAAGGTTTTGTCCAGAGTGTTGTCTGCCCCGATGAAATACATGCGGAGCTACATTATTTTCCCTGAGGTGGGCAATTTGGCTACAGTGAAGGGTGATTTCTATGCCCTTGGACATATCCCCAACATCATTGGAGCCATTGATGGGACCCATGTGGCTTTGGTTCCCCCCAAAGAAAGTGAGCAGGTGTACAGAAACAGAAAAAGTTATCATTTGATGAATGTCCAGGTGGTCTGTTTGGCTGACCAGTACATCTCCCATGTAAATGCCAAGTTCCCTGGGTCAGTGCATGACGCGTACATCATGCGAAATAGCAGCATCCCTTATGTGATGGAACAGCTACAGAGACACCGTGTGTGGCTAATTGGTGACTCTGGTTACCCCAACCTGTCGTGGCTACTGACCCCAGTGAGGAATCCCCAGACCAGGGCAGAGGAACGGTACATTGAGGCCCATGTGCGAACTAGGAGGATCATAGAAAGGACCTTCGGGGTCCTGAAGGCCAGGTTTAGGTGCCTGCATATGACAGGGGGATCCCTAATGTACTCACCAAAGAAGGTGTGCCATATCATCGTGGCCTGCTGTATGCTTCACAATCTTGCTTTGCGACGCCAGGTGCCTTTTCTGCAGGAGGATGGTCCAGATGGTGGTGTTGTAGCAGCTGTGGAGCCTGCGGAGAGTGAAGAGGAGGAAGACGACGGGGACGACACGGACAACAGGGATACAGTCATACAACAATATTTTCAGTAGCACACAGGTAAGAATCACCCACGCCATTTTACATTTACTTAAGGCCTCATATGTCTCCACTGTCTGTGTTTCCCCCCAGTTCCTGTTAACTGATTTGTGACTTTCCCTTCCCTTTTCAGAGCTGTATGACCCACTGCCTGACTTCTGCTTTGTTTGCCCATGGACTAAAGCTTATTGAAATTGGTATGTTGTCATCACAAAGTAACTGGACATTATTGCACCGTTATGTGTAATACATTTGTTAAGAATACAAGCAGACTCCTGTTATTTTAAGTGCAATAAGTGATTTATTTTAAGTGCTACATATAGGTACATGATTGTAAAAGGGTGATGGGTGGGGGTGGAGTAATGTCCATGGCAGAGTCCAGTTCTCAGTCGCACAGGTGCATTGTCCATATGCCTGTCGAAGGATGGAGCAGGGGCAGTTAAAGGTTGGACAGGGTGACAATGTGGGACAGTGGGATGACATCAGGGGGTATCTTAGGCTGGCGGGGGTCTTGCAATCCTACTCTGTCTTCTTGTGAGATCTCAGGTTCCGCTTGCGGGGTGGTTCTTCTTCTGCAGGAGGTGGGGTTCTGGTGGCATGTTGTTGTGTGGGGGCCTCCTGTCCACTAGCGCCGGCGGAGGTGGTAGGCTGTTCCTGGCCTGGGCTAGTGACAGGGGCCCTTTAGTGTTCCACATGGTCCCGCAATGTGGTGACTATCTGGGTAAGGGCCACGACGATGGTCCCCATTGCGGAACCGATGTTCCTCAGTTCCTCTCTGAACCCCATGTACCGTTCCTCCTGCAGTGCCTGGATCTCCTGGAACCGGGCCAGTACCGTCGCCATCGTCTCCTGGGAGTGGTGGTAGGCTCCCATGATGGAGGAGAGGGCCTCTTGGAGAGTCGGTTCCCTGGGCCTGTCCCCCCCCTGTCGCACAGCAGCCCTCCCAGTTCCCCTGTGTTCCTGGGCCTCTGTCCCCTGGACGGTGTGCCCACTACCATTGCCCCCAGGTCCCTGTTGTTGTTGGGGTGGTGGGTCAACCTGGGTGCCCTGTAGTGGTGGACACACCGCTGATTGACGTGTCCTGGAGACAGAGGCATGGGCCCGCTGGGTGGGAGCTGTGCTGGTGTTCCCAGAGGGGGTTGGGTCTGGTGTAGCCTGTGGCTGTCTGTGGGGAACCGACTGTCCAGAGGTCCCTGATGGGCCGGGCTGGTCATCTGGGTCCAGGGAGACAGAGCTGCTGTCATCGCTGGGGGCCTCTTCTGGGGGTGGGATGGACATCTCTGTACCCTCCGTGGCGGTGTGGTGGCGTTCGGGTCCTGCAGGGGTATAAAGGTATGGTTATTGCTTCTGTGTGTGGCATTTCCTGTGATGGGTGGGTGTCCGTGTACCCAAGTGCAGGCATTCCCTTGTGGGGGCTTTTGTGAGGGTGGCTTGTGGGGGTGATGTGTGTGTGCAGTGGGCATGCTTTGGTGATGGGTGTCCATGCTTTGTGGTCGCATGCAGGGCTTGGTGTTGGGATGTGTGGGTTGTGATGGTGAGCCATTTGCAAGGAGTTGGTGTGATGGGGGTGGGGGTGAGGGTGGGGGTATGATTTGGCATGCAGGTGGGGTGGGGGTGGGAAGCAGTAGTGAAGATTTGACTTACCAGAGTCCATTCCTCCGCCTACTCCTGCGAGGCCCTCAGGATGCATGATGTGCAAGACTTCCTCCTCCCATGCTGTAAATTCTGGGGGAGTAGGTGGGGGTCCGCCGCCAGTCTTCTGCACCGCAATGTTGTGCCTTGATACCATGGAACGCACCTTCCCCCGTAGGTCGTTCCAGCGCTTCCTTATGTCATCCCGATTGCGTGGATGCTGTCCCACCGCGTTGACCCTGTCCACTATCCTTTGCCATAGCTCCATCTTCCTGGCAATTGTGGTGTGCTGCACCTGTGCCCCGAAGAGCTGGGGCTCTACACGGACTATTTCCTCCACCATGACCCTGAGTTCTGCGTCAGTGAACCTGGGGTGTCTTTGGGGTGCCATGGGGTGGTGTGGATGGGGTGTGGGGTGGCGTTTGTGGTGATGAGTGTGGTGCGTGTGGTGGTGTGTGGTGTTTGGTGTGTGGATTCTGTGTGGGTGATGGTGTTGTGTGCCTCTGTGTTGTGGGATTATCTATTCTGTGCTCTCTCTCTAGCCTTCGTCAATAATTTCGGGTCGTAGGGGTTTGTGGGTGATGTGGGTGTGTGTTTTATATTGTGTTGGGTGTGTGGGAGTGGTGTTGGTATGTGTATCAGGTGTGTGTGTTTCAAACTGACCAATGTGGCTGAGTTTTCTATGTGTGTGTGTATTTTGACCGCGGCGGTGTGTACCGCCAATGGAATACCGCGTTTGTAAGACTGCCGCGTGGATTTGTGGGTCGGAATGGTATGGGCGTATTTCTGTTGGCGTGACGGTGGAGGTTTGGTCATCGCCATTTTTTCACTGACCTTTGGTGTGGCGGACTCTTGTGGATGTCGGGTTTTTGGCGGTTTGCAAGTTGCGGGTCAGAATGACCGTGGCGGTTTACCGCGGCGGTGTTATGGCGGTCTTCTGACCGGCGGTAAGCGCCTTTTACCACCGAGGTCAGAATGACCCCCATAGTTTCTTAGGGAAACATATCATGGATGCAGTGCCAGAGTGCGATACGGACTAAAGGGCGAATGTACCCAGCCTTTTGGCATAGAGAGGGGTTTAAGGCAGGGTTGTGTTGTGGCACCCTTTCTCTTTTCCTTATACATGAATAGTCTGTGTAATGTACTATGTAATGTACTATGTGCTAATTGTAACAACCTGCCCCAAATAGGGTCTGGGACCGTTCCCACCCTTTTATATGCTGATAATAGTGTCATAATGGCACAAACCTCCCTAGCACTGGAACAGTTACTAGCATGCTTTGTGTCCTATATGGAGGAATTGGGGCTATTAGTCAATAAAAGCAAGACATTTCCTATGAGGTGCGGGAAAGTGCTACCGAAAACACCCAGCCTCATGATCAAAGATACCAGAATTGCTTACGTTATGTCCTTTTCCTACCTGGGGATCACGTTCGACGTAAAAGGGACGTGGCAGATGGCAATTAGAACCAGAGGATTACACTTCCAGAAAACTATTGCAGCCTTACACAATTTTGCTTGCAAGATTTGTAAGAAACCCACTAGGGAGATACTGACAGTGTATCAGGCCAAATGTGTGTCAACAGCCATGTATGGGCAGGCCTTTGGGGGCACGTAAACAATGACTCTCTACAGTTGATACAGAATGCCTTCCTGAAGTATCTTCTTTCTCTCCCACAGAGTAGTCCATCGCATGTATGCCACTCAAAACTAGTGGTCCCGCAAATCTCAAATCTAGTGAAAACTCAACCGATTTTGCTATGGCACAAGATATGGACTTCTGAGTACACCAAGCTGAACCAAGAGATTATATGGGACTGCCTTAGGTCCTCTAATGTAGGAAGAGTTGGCTTACGTGAAAAAAATTATGAGTGATCTAGGACACCCGGACTACTACTATAAACCCTAAACCCTAAACCCTACGAGCTGTCACAAGAAAAAATCTGAAAAAAGACTGCTTGTCACATTTAGAAGAACTAAGGGCCTCATTACAACCTTGGCGATCAAAGACCGCCAGGGTGGCGGTACAATTTTGCTGATTATGACCGTGGTGGAAGCGCTGCGGTCGCACCGCCGGGACTGGCGGTTTCCCGCCACTGTCGTCCTGGTGGTTTCCCGTCACTGTCGTCCTGGCGGTTTTAATCCACCAGGGCAGTGCTGCTTGCAGCGCTGCCCAGGGGATTATGAGTCCCCTTCCCGCCAGCCTGTCCATGGCGGCAGGAACTGCCATGGAAAGGTTGGCGGGAAGGGGAGTTGCAGGGCCCCTGATGGCCCCTTCACTGCCCATGCCTTTGGCATGGGCAGTGCAGGGGCCCCCTGGCACAGCCCCACACTGCTTTTCACTGTCTGCACAGCAGACAGTGAAAAGCACGACGGGTGCAGCTGAACCCATCGCATGGCTGCAACACCGCCTGCTCCATTAGGAGCCGGCTCCCATGTTGCGGCCAACATCCCCACCGGCCCAGCGGGGATGTAAAAATGGGCACGGCGGGAGTGCGGCTGCATTGGAGGCCGCACGGTTGTTACACCTTGGCGAGCAGCGGTTGCCACCTGCCAAGGTTGTAATGAGGCCCTAAGTCTAACCGTTGAACTGTTTAGGACAAGTGTTTCAAAAAACCAGTTGATCTTAACCTCACCTTGGATGCAACTATATCTGAAGGAGGTGAGCAACAAGCAGCACAGATTTGTTTTAACCATGTTTAGGATAGATATTTTCCATCACTTGGTGAGTTTTCCAACCACAAAAAAACAGGCCAAGGTCTATAGCCAAATGCCCGTGTGACATAGCTACTGAGCATAGCTCTTTCCATACGATTCTATTTTGTTCATTGTATAACTCGCCAAGAAAGATACTTCTGCTGCCATTACTGAGATCCATGGACTTGACACAATGTCAACCAGCTTATGTGTTCTTACAGTCTTTGCCAACAAAATACATTTGTAACATCATGCCCAAATTCTTATGGGCTATTCTCAGACATAGAAAAACAGTACATTTCGCTAGTGACTGAGAAGTAAATGTAATAACTATAGCTATTTGCAACCTGCTGGGTGATCTCAATCATTTTAATACTGTTTTATTTCTTGGGTTTTAGGATATTATTCTGATCAGATACTATACTGTATATATGTACATATATATTTTATCTTTCTTTGTATTATCTTTAACACAGCTTTTAACCAAATAACCATGTACTTCACAGTTTTATTTGGTCCCAACACCATGTATTTTACCTGAGTCTTAATGCTTTTTCTTTTATGTTTAGTTTGTGGTTCATGTATTGCTTCTTGTTGTTCTTATGCTTTTATGACAACTTCTGTCGAACAAAGCTTATTTGATTTGATTTGATTGGACTCTACAGCTGTAAGTCAGCTTGTTTCCCATATGACAGGACTACCTGTAGGCACTCTGAAAAATGTGGAGGTGATTTTAATTGTCAGTTTGAGCCCGTGGATAGCTCTAGTAGTGGGCTTGTGCCAGAGGAGAATAGAGTTTGGTCCATTCATAACATCCATTTGCTCCATCAAGAAATGTGCTGCTCACACTATTCCACTTAATGCCCTGACACTGAACCTTAATGCCCTGACACTGAATTATTTGTGCATGTATTAATGGTAGAACACACTAAGACAGGGATGGGAAACACACCTATATTAGACTGCCCGGTACTAGTCTAATTGATTATATATTAGTCGATGTCAGACTCTGGCCTTTTGCCACAGACATGGCTGTCATCAGCAGACATGATAGGAATCAAAATGTGCTTGAACGTGTTCTGAATTTTCCACTTACCAGGCTTTGAAATTCACATGTGCAACCCCTGGATGGTAGGACCCAATTAGTTCCTAACAGATGCAGGATACATTGACACATAGTGGCCCTATCCCAGGCTTCTGTGAAAAGTATGTATAACTCTGTGGAATGGGGTCTTGGGGTTCTTTGCAATTTAGATCCCAACCTGGGCCTGGACACCTCCTTGGCAAAGGTTGGGGAAGTCAATGACAAACTATTTGAAGACATTAAAAAATATTTTTTTAAAGAAGTAAGGTCCCTGAGAATGGGGCGGAACCTGACCTTGTGGTTTAACAATCACTATCGAACTGCCATACTTGGACTGATTAGCTCCATTAAGTCATTGGACAGGTGTGAGATCCAAGCAAGGAGAACTGCATACAAGAGTACTGTCAACAAAGCCAAAAGGGAACAGGGATCCATGGAGGTGGGAGTTACTTCTAGTGGCCACAAGGGATAATGATCAGATAAGCCACTTGGAACACTGATACAATAGAAAGCATCAGAAAGCAATATAGTGGCTGAAGAATGGAACGCACACTTCTCTAATGTGTATTCACCATCTACAGGAGAGGGTGATTCCTATGCACTGTCTAGAAACCCATCTTTGCCAACCATAGAAAGTTCCCTCGATAACTGTGGGTAGGATGTTTCCACACAAAGCTCCTGGCATTGACAAAAATCCCAGAGACCTGTTCTTATCAAGGATCTGACGTTTGGGGCCCATTTCCTACAGTTGTGTTTCATGATATTCTAAGTGGGTTACACATGCCCCCATCGTGGGCAGGGGTGGAAATCTTTCCCATTTATAAGAATGGTTCTCCATTGGTCCTAGCCAACTTTAGGCCTGTCAGCCTCATCAACACTACACAGAAACCTTTTAGCAGAGTCATTCTTTCGAAGGTACATGACTGCCTAAAGGATAATGCTGTACTATGCCCCTTTCTAGCAGGCTTTTGCACCTGTACATCCATGATTGATCAACAACTTAGGCTCCAGCTGATTTATTGGAAAACTATTGTACTTGAAAATGGCAGACTGTTAGAAATGGGGTCTTTAGTTGGCAGCCAGGTTACCCCCTGTCCAAGCAAGGACCCTCACTCTAGTCAGGGTAAGTCACACACAATCCAAATTATCCTGTGCCCACCCTCTGGTAGCTTGGCCCTGAGCAGTCATGCTTAACTTAGAAAGCAATGTGTAAAGTATTTGTGCAATAAATCATACAATACCACAATACAACACAACAAAAATACACCACACAGTGTTTAGAAAAATATATAATATTTATCTGGATATTTGCAGGTCAAAACGATCAAAGATGTAATAAGTAAATGTAGGGTTATCACTGAAAAGTGACATAAACTGTCTTAAGTCTTTTTAAAGCAAACAAAATCTCTTTTATCACAAAGTACCTGGTTCATGTGAAAAAAGTTCTGCAATGGGCAATGCTCCACCGTAAAGTCCATCCCCTGTAGGGAAATGGACCACCTCAAGAGTTTTGGATTCTCACCCCCCATCTGCATGAGCCATCTGAGGGGCCTGTGGTCTGTCTGAACCCGGAAGTGAGTCCCGAACAGGTAGGGTCTCAACTTTTTCAGTCCCCAGACCACAGCAAATGCTACTCTCTCAATAGCACTCCACCTCTGTTCCCGTGGTAATAGCCTTCTGCTAATAAAGGCTACTGGTTGGTCTTAGCCCTCTTCATTTAGCTGTGCTAGAACAGCCCCTATGCCATGCTCTGAAGCGTCTGTCTGTACAATAAATTCCTAGGAGTAGTCAGGGGCCTGAGCAAGGGGACCATGCATATGGATTCCTTCAGAGAATCAAAGGCTTTCTGACAAGCCTCTGTCCAATTCACCAACCTAGCTTGTTTCTTGGAAGTGAGTTCTATCAAGGGTGACACAATGGTACCATAGCCCTTGACAAATCTGCAGTAGTATCCAGTGAGGCCTAAAAAGGCTCTCACGTCAGTCTGTGTTCTTGGTGGTTGCCAGGCCTTGATAGTTTCAATCTTGGCCTGGAGTGGCTGCACCTTGCCACCACCTACTAGGTGTCCCAAGTACACCACGGAACCCTGCCCAATCTGGCACATACTAGCCTTGATGGTCAGGCTTGCCTGTTGCAGAGCCTGAAGCACATCCTTGAGGTGGAGCAGGTGTTCCTCCCAGCTGGAACTGTAGACAACTATGTCATCCAGGTAGGCTGCACAGTAGGCATCCTTGCCAGCTAGGACCCCGTTAACCAACTGTTGGAAGGTAGCGGGGACATTTTTCAACCCAAATGGGATCCCCCGGAACTGGTAATGGCCATCAGGTGTAGAAAATGCTGATCTCTCTTTGGCCTCCTCAGTCAGGGCGATCTTCCAGTACCCTGAAGTAAGATCAAACGTAACCAGGAACTTGGCAGCGCCTAGTCTGTCAACGAGCTCATCAGCTCGGGGGATGGCGTGAGCATCAGTCCGTGTGACTGAATTGAGACCCCGGTAGTCCACACAGAACCTGAGTTCTGGCTTCGCACCGGGGCAGCAGCCTTAGGAACCAGCACCACAGGGCTGGCCCAGGGACTATTGGATTTCTAAATAACCCCTAAAGTCAACATCTTGGAGACCTCCTCCTTGATGCTAGTAACCTGTAAATTTTGTTCTTCACAGGGGGACTGTCACCCATGTCAATTTCATGAACACATAGGTGGGTCAGTCCAGGAGTAAGGGAGAACAGGGAGGAGAACTGCTCTAACAGCTCATGGCAGTCTCCTCTCTGGTTTAGAGTCAGGGAGTCAGAGAGAATGACACCCTCCACTGACCCATCACCTTCTTTAGCAGAGAGGAGGTCGGGGAGAGGTTCACTCTCCTCTTCCATGCCCTCATCTGTGACCAGGAGCATACTGATCTCAGACCTCCCAAAGTGAGGTTTGAGCCTGTTGTGATGGAGGACCCTTAGGGGGTGCCTAGGGGTGTTGAGGTCCACTAGGTAAGTGGCCTCCCCTTTATGCTCCTTGATCTCAAAGGGGCCAGTCCAGTGGTCCTGGAGAGCCCCGGGCCCTACTGGCTCTATCACCCAAACCTTGTCTCCTGGTGAGAACTCAACCAGAGTGGTCTTCCGGTCATACCACTCCTTCGTCACCTCTTGACTGGCCTCGAGGTTACTCTTGGCCTGCTCCCAGAAGCGTTGAGTTTGGTTGCGGAGGGCCAGCATGTAACTGACCACATCCAAGTGGGGTGTCTTGGGAGCTTTCTCCCAGCCCTCTTTAACAATGCTTAGAGGTCCCCGACAGGGTGACCATAGAGAAGCTCAAGGGGGCTGAACCCCACCCCTTTCTGTGGCACCTCTCTGTAAGCAAACAAAAGACATGGTAAGAGGACGTCCCACTTACACCTCGTGGCTTCAGTCAGGCCATTAATCATGCCCTTCAGGGTCTTGTTGAATCTCTCAACAAGCCCATTGGATTGAGGATGATAAAGGGTGGTAAACCGGTAGGTCACCCCACACTCATCCCACATGGGCTTCATTTACGCAGACATGAAGTTTGTGCCCCTGTCAGACACAACCTTCTTAGGGAATCCCAAATAGGTAAATATTTCCAACAGGGCTGTGGTCACCACCGGTGCAGTCACTGTTCTCAAAGGGATTGCCTCTGGATAGCGGCTGGCATGGTCCACCAAAACCAGGCTAAACCTGTTGCCCAAGGCAGTTTTGGGGTCCAAGGGACCAAGAATGTCGATGCCCACCCTTTCATAGGGGGTGCCAATGACGGGGAGTGGGAGCAGGGGAACCTTAAGCTTTTTCCCTCTCTTCCCACTAGCCTGTATGTGGGGCAAGCTCTGCCAAACTTATCTGAGGCTAACCTCATTCTGGGCCAATGGAAGTGGGTAACAAGCCTGTTAAAGGTCTTGTCTTGGCCCAGAGGTCCTGCCAGGGGAATGTAGTGAGCCAGACCCAGTAGGAAGGCCCGTTAACACTGGGGTACTACCAGGACATGTGCTGCCCCAGGCCCTGGAACCTTAGGCTCACTGTAAAGGAGATAATTCTCCCAATAAATATGGTGAGTGCCAAAGGCGTCATCTGCTGCTTAGGCTGTGGCCTGTTGTCTCAGACCCTCAAGGGTGGGGTATTCCTTCTGCGCCTTGCAGAATTCTGCCCTGGTTGGCCCACCCTCTACTTGCCAGCCTGCAAGTTCAGGTAGGTTACCCAGGTCAGCTATGTCCTCCCCAGTTGGCTCAGGGGCCTCCTCCTCTTCAGGGGCCCCGTCTACCACCGTTGGAACATCTGAGGCGGGTTTCGTAGGCCTCTTGCCCTTCCTCTTTTCAGCTGTCTTGGCCATTGTTCCAGGCTCCAGACGGCCTTGACTCCCTTCCCGGGCAGCCATGGACCATGTGGTCATGCAGACCCACTCAGGCAAACCTAACATCTCCAGGTGGGATCTGAGGTCTACCTCTTTCCAGGCAGTATGCTCAAGATCATTGCCTAACAGACAATCTACAGGCATGGCAGGACTCACAGCTACTTTCAGAGTACCAGAGACCCCCTCACTCAAAGGGAACCATAGCCACCAGTAGGTGACTCTCGGGATTGCGACTATGACCTGGTGGAATGTATCTGGGACTATCTGCTCTGATGACACCAGCTGACTCTTGACAGTAGTCTTACTGGCTCCTGTGTCACGCAGAGCCTCCACCCTTTGCCCATCAATGGTGACCCACTGCCTATACGTTGAAGTATTTTCTGACATGTAGGCTTTAGCCACCATCTCTCTTTCTCCCAGGGACACTAGGGAAACCTCTGCCTGTTCCCCAAAGCTAACTGGGACTGTCTCCCCCCCAAGCACTACACTAGCCAACTTAGGTGTCTGTCCAGTGGTGGACTGTGCCCTCTTGAGGCACTGGGAGTCGCCCTTAGAGTGTCACTGCTGGTAGCACTACAAGCATTTGGGGATGAATTTCCCTAATGTTTTATCAAAATACCCTGGCTTGTTTGCAAACCTAGAAGAGGAATGGTATCAACCTTCCCCCTTGGGAATTCTTTTGGGGGCCTTTTGAGAACTCCTTTTCTTAAATTTTTTCTTCCCCCTCTTTCTTCTGTTGGGAACCCTGACCACCTTTGTGGGAGTCCCCCCCAGGTGCCTTTTTGGACACTCTGGTGCTAACCCAGAGGTCCACCTCCTCAGCAAGCTTCCTTGGGTCGGTCAGCTTACTATCTACCAAGTGCTGGCGCAACTATGTAAAAAAAGTATTGGGTATATGCTCTCTCTGAATCAAGTCATATAACCCTTTATAATCATCTACTTTGCTTCCCCGCACCCGTCCATTCAGTGCCTTACTGGAAAAGTCAAAGAAATCTACCCATGTTTGTGTGGACTGTTTGGTGCTGTCCCTGAAACTCTGATGGCATTTCTCAGGGGTCAGCCCAAACTTGGCAAGTAAAATGGCTTTCTGAAGTGGGTATGTGTTTTGATCCTTTGGATCCAGTGTGAGAAGTGTGTCCCTCCCCAGCACAGAACTCCACATAGCTGTACCCCATTACCCTTCAGAAACCTCATGAGCCCTTAGTACAACTTCATAAGCAGCTAGCCATTTATCTATGTCATCTCCCACCACAAAACTGGGCACCACATTTTTGGGTATACGAACCTTCTTTTCTGCAGCAGGTTCTGCCTGTATGCTGCCAACATTACTGCTGGACTCAGACTGTCTTGCCTTGATCTCCAGCTTCTTGAGACTCAGTTCATGAGCCAACAATAGTATTTTTTCAGCCAAGGCTCTCTCAGCTGCAGCTTCAGCTCTTTCAACTTCAATCTGTTTGGCTGCTCTTTCAGCCTCAGCTTGCTTGGATTCCCTCTCTGCCCTCCTTGCCTCTTGTTGAGCCTCAATTTTTAGCCTTGCCATTTGCAACTGAAACTCTCTCTCCTCTCTCCTTTCCTCTATGGTCAGGCTTTGATCAGAGACACTGCTCCCAGGTTTGGCAGGGGGCACAGTTGCAGTGGTAACATCCACTGATGGCAAGAAATCCTCTGGGGGGCCATCTTCTGGCTCCGCCTCCTCAGCATCCTCCTCTGAATGGGCTTCTGCCCAGGCCCTCAGTGCCTTTTGAAATTTCTCCTTTCTGGAGGCACCTTGGGTGGGTACTCCTATATCCCTGCAGAACCCTTTCAGCTGTTTGACATTGTATGTCTCCAACAGGACTAGGTCAAAATCGCGTGCTTGGGACCCAGCCTGAGACATTTTGAGTGAGGATTTTGGTCAAAGAATTGACAGGTAAAATGAAAATGCAGAAAAAAGATAAAAATCAAGTTGACCTTCAACTGTGGGTAGGTAGTGAAATACTTTTCTACTGTATTTCACTGCACAAATACAAGTCCTATCTTCACCGCTGATCACCGATGTTAGAAATGAGGTCTTTGGTTGGCAGTCAGGTTACCCCCTGTCCAAGCAAGGACCCTCACTCTAGTCAGGGTAAGTCACACACAATCCAAATTATCCTGTGCCCACCCTCTGGTAGCTTGGCACTGAGCAGTCAGGCTTCACTTAGAAGGCAATGTGTAAAGTATTTGTGCAAAAAATCATACAATAACACAATATAGCACCACAAAAATACACCACACAGTGTTTAGAAAATATATAATATTTATTTGGATATTTGCAGGTCAAAATGATCAAAGATGCAATAAGTAAATGTAGGGATATCACTGAAAAGTGATATAAAGTGTCTTAAGTCTTTTTAAAGCAAACAAAGTCTCTTTTAGCACAAAGTACCTGGTTCGAGTAAAAAATCTCCGCAATGGGCTGCAGAGCAGGAGAAGTGTGGAAACAAAGGAGGTGTGCGTTGATTCCTCTGGCCGCACACAGTGAGGCGTCGTTTAGTTTCCACGCAGGGATGGTTGTACGTCTATGGTCGGCCGTACATCCGGCGCTCGGTCGTGGATCCTCTTCAGGTCTCGGGTTTTCCGACATCCCAGAGTCTGTGCGTGGAATCCTGGGCTTGTGGAGTGAAGTCACAAGCGCTGCGTCGTTCCGGTTCGGCGTGCAGTGAATTTCTCACTGCGGGGCAAGCTGTGCGTCGTTTTTAGCAAGCTGTGCATCGAATTTTCACCGCACAAGGAGTCCAGTTGCAAGAGAGAAGTATTTTTGGTCCTGAGACTTCAGGGAGGAGGCAAGCTCTATCCAAGCCCCTGGAGA
Source organism: Pleurodeles waltl (assembly GCF_031143425.1). Taxonomy (NCBI): domain Eukaryota; kingdom Metazoa; phylum Chordata; class Amphibia; order Caudata; family Salamandridae; genus Pleurodeles; species Pleurodeles waltl. The sequence goes on along the minus strand of NC_090443.1, from coordinate 663,742,313 downwards.
GCACTTCTTCACCACAGCCAGGGAGCAGCAAGGCAGCAGGGCAACAGCATGGCAGCAGTTCTTCACAGAAAGCAGTCAGGTGAGTCCTTTGGGCAGCCAGGCAGTTCTTCTTGGCATGAAGCAGGTTCTGGTTACAAGTTTCTTCTCCAGGAGGTGTCTGAGTTGGAATGGGCAGAGGCCCTGTTTATATACCCAAATGTGCCTTTGAAGTGGGGGAGACTTCAAAGAGTGGCTTAGAAATGCACCAGGTCCCCTTTCAGTTCAATCCTGTCTGCGAGGGTCCCAGTAGGGGGTGTGGCAGTCCTTTGTGTAAGAGCAGGCCCTCACCCTCCCAGCCCAGGAAGACCCATTCAAAATGCAGATGTATGCAAGTGAGGCTGAGTATCCTGTGTTTGGGATGTGTCTGAGTGAATGCACAAGGAGCTGTCAACTAAACCCAGCCAGACGTAGATCGTATGGCATAGAAAGATTTAAGTGCAGAGAAATGATCACTTTCTAAAAGTGACATTTCTAAAATAGTAATATTAAATCCAACTTCACCAGTCAGCAGGATTTTATATCACCATTCTGGCCATATTAAATATGACCTTCTTACTCCTTTCAGATCAGCAGCTACCACTCAAACAATATATGAGGATAGCCCCAATGTTAGCCTATGAAAGGAGCAGGCCTCACAGCAGTGTAAAAACTACATAGGTACATGTCCTGCCTTTTGCCTACACAGCACCCTGCCCTGTGGGTTACCTAGGGCATACCTTAGGGGTGTCTTTTATGTAGAAAAAGGGGGGTTTTAGGCTTTGCAAGTACTTTTAAATGCCAAGTCGAAGTGGCAGTGAAACTGCACACACAGACCTTGCAATGGTAGGCCTGAGACAAGGTTAAGGGGCTACTTAAGTGGGTGGCACAACCAGTGCTGCAGGCCCACTAGTAGCATTTAATCTACAGGCCCTGGGCACATATAGTGCACAGTACTAGGGACTTATAAGTAAATTAAATAGTCCAATTGGGTATGATCCAATGTTACCATGTTTAAAGGGAGAGAGCATATGCACTTTAGCACTAGTTAGCAGTGGTAAAGTGCGCAGAGTCTGAAAACCAGCAAAAACAGTATCCAAAAAGTGGAGGGAGGCAGGCAAAAAGTTAGGGGTGACCACCCTAAGGCTATCAGGTCTAACAGACTGTATGCAGTGTTTGTAGATCTTAGATCTGCATTCGATGTAGTCACGAGAAATACACTGTGGCGGGTGTTAGCTGAGATAGGTGTCTCTGCATATTTAGGCTGTATTATTGAGAGATTGCACAAACAGAATTTTGCCCAAGTTCGCTGTGGGAAGTTAGGAGAGGTAACTGAACCTTTCTCAGTGAGCAGGGGCATAAGACAGGGCTGTGTCCCCCAGCTCTTTTTACCCCGTACATCAATGATCTGGTTGCCCGTTTAAATACTTGTGATAATGATGCTCCCAAGTTAGTGAACATGTGCGTTCCGGCCCTCATGTCCTTCTCTCATCCAAGTCATCGATGGGGATTCATAAAATTCTGGATGAGTTTAGTAGTTTCTGTGTCCAGAGGGTTATGGAAATCAATGTCAGTAAAACAAAATACTTACTTTTCAACTAATGTCACACCACACATCCTAGATCCTTTTTTAATGGACCCACACTAGATGAGGTTCACCTATTTGAATCTCGTGGAATTACTCTTGATGAGAAGCTGGATTGGGCTCACCATATTTCTAAACGAAGGCTCAAACTGAAGCAGCATGCTATGAGGCTGCTGAAGATTCACTGGGGGTCATTGTTTAAACCAGTTTCCCCAGTTGTCCAAATGTACTCTTACCAAGCACTGGGTGCAGCCCTCTAAGGTGCTGAGCTATGGGGGCATAAGTCTGCAAAAACTGTTGCGAATCAAATTGTGAGGCAAGTGCTGTGTCTCATTGTTAGTATTCCTTAGTTCTGCTAAGGTTTGATTTAGGGCTCAGGCCAATTTTGGAAAAAATTGCAGTCAGACCCCCAACCCTTTGGAGAAAACTCTGGGTCATACCTGAATTGTTACATTATCATTGTGGGCTAGAGGAAGTACTTAGTCACCCCAGTGCTGGCAACCTCCCTTGGATTAAATACATTATAGATGCATTCCTGAGCATGGGACAGACAACCTGTGGGAAGACCCCAGGGGGTCTGGTTTACTCATAAGTAAAGTGGAGTTTAAAAGGCAGTTCAAGATTTTTAAATTAAATAAGCTTTTGACAACATGGGCTTTGGGTTCCCTAACTATCTCTTTTATCTTGGTTAGGGATACTTATTTCACAGAACCATTCTTAAACGATGTAGAACTGCCTAGGAAATTGTATGGCATCCTTCCCACTCCATACTTACACTTTGAAATGGGTGAGTCGTGCCAGTCTAGCAGAGATGGCCTGTCCATCCTGTGGACACGACAATGAGACAGTGGTGCACATGCTTTTTTTGCTCAGTGTACAGAATGGACTCCCCATCTACAGGAGTCTCTGCATCACTCAATATGAGGTGGCATGCAGAATCCTACAGTTAAATACCACCTAAGAAAACTTGTTTCAGCACCTCTGGATAAAGCTGCTGAGTGTTCCCTTATTTTAACTTGATAGTGTATGTATGGTTGCTTGTATGATTGCACTTGTGCACGGATACTATTTTAATATTCCTTGTCCAAGTGGCCCTTGTGTTGGCTTTTAGAGCTTATGCTCTATTATTTTAAATTGTGATCCATTTATAGTTATTTATTTGGCAATTAATTATGTTTTATTGTTCTTGTGAACCATATGTTTTTGTCATTTTTCAACTGTTGTGAGTCTCTCTTTTCCGGCCAAAATCAAGAGTATTGAACTGAACTGTGTAAAGGATATTAGGCCAAGGGTAGCAGATACATTTCAATCATTTTTTACGGAATGCTGGCTCTCCAATGGTTGCTTTCCTTTAAAGGATTGCAGCATTATTTGCCTTATCTGAAATTCATTATATTTTTTATTGACTTTCATTTGCCTGTATATGTTCTAAAGTTGTGCTGGAAGATTTGGGTGGGGGTGCTTAGAAATCAATGGTGTAACAAAGGTACCAGAGGCCTTTATGAAAGCAAGCAAGCAAAATTTACCATACGTGCTCTGGTTAGTAACTGAAATACATCTATACCTGAGATGCAAAGGGCGCCTAGTGTCCCCAGACTCCGGTGTCACTGCATGTGCTGAAATATTAATAGCTACACTCCTCCTGGAAATACAATAATATTAATGGGTAAAACAGTAATCTCAGGGGGAGCAAGTTCTCTCAGCCATCACAAAGATAGAGGTTTCCATCTCTAAAAATCTCCTGTTATGGGTATTGAAAGTGTTTAGCACCCGAAAGAGTCCCCCGCAGTGTGATCAGAGGTATTGCTATTTATTCCTAAACAACACATTGCTTTGTCAACCTACTTTTAACTTTTCGAAACTTTATTTTTTTGTTGCGTGGTCTCTCTAACTTGCTCAAATTAATTATAATACCTGAGCATCCTATATACATTCCCACCTACTTTTAAATCTGTGATGTGGCATTCAAAGTATAAACCTACTTGAAAAACATGCTTTCAACACGCATTTTGTTAGTTCTGGACAAACAAAGTGTAAGCTATTGACTGTGTTTTTATCTCTTGTTCTTCAGCCTAATGAGAGTGGTGACCATTAGAGGGCTAGTTCAATGTTTTAAATCTTCTTTGGGGCTTTTCACATTTGCGCCCTCCACATCTTTGTAGAGAACCGACATGTCTTTGGCCTAATGTGTACTATATGTGAGCAGGCCTCCCATGAATGAATTGTGAAATATACTTTTAATGTCGAGGCATGAGGTTAGTTTCAGTAAGCAGTGGGCAGTTCAGTAGCATCACTGAGCTGAGGGCTCTATCCTTTTGTATATTTCGATTACAGCAGGTTGGAATTATTGCTGCCCCGCTTTCTCACTATGTTCTCTGTGTATTGCTGTGGGAGTTCTGGGTGGAGATATGCTTCTGTTGTGCATGAAATAAGCCATTGCCTTTACTCGGTTTTACTTCCAAATATAATGAAAATATAAACCAGAACAAAACAGTCTATCCTTGTCTCTGCTGTCACAGTCTTATTCGAAAGGATCACTGTCTTCTTAGAAAATGAACCAGATGTTAGCCTCGGACCCAAAAAATGGGTAGTTCTGTTTAATCCTGTGGAGGGCTGAGCAAGAATATAACAATCCAACACCTCTGTACATGAGTTTGTTCTCAGCCGACAATGGTGCTTGCCCCTCACTTCTTGTCATGAACCTTCTGCTTGCCATTTGCCAGGGTGTCTCACATGTATGGCACAGGTAGGTCCCGCACACTTAGCTCCTGACCATGGCAGAGTCAGGAGATATTCCTGGTGGGCTAAGCCTGAGGCACCTCCCGGAGGATACTTCTTAGTCCTGGGCAGGCGTACTTATTCTTGCATCTTGATTTTGACATCGTTGTTGCCAACGCTTGCCATATCAGGAGTCCGTACAAGCTGGGACAGGAGGGACTCTCCTGCTTCATCTTCCCCAGGATTATTGCCAAACTGAACCTACAACTCTTCTGTAATTACTTTATTCAGGTTGAGCAGCAGCTGCAGGGTTTGCAGTCTTGGCAGTCTCTGTTGCACATAGCTCCTAAAGGCTGTAAACTATAAAGCTGACTTTTATGTCTGGGCTAAACCAACAGATTTGCTCTGCAGTAAGGCAGTCTATCCACTTTATTTCTTTTGGTAGCAGTAGCATCAAAGTCATATCCTAAGTCTGTGCACAAACCTATGGACTGAGTACACATAGGGAAGACACCACCTTTGGGCAAGCATGCCCTCACACTCCACACGTACCCTATACAATCAGGGAGGGGGGAATCTCATCACGAGGGACTACATAGAATTTCCACAGGTAGAACATGTAGCCTGAAGCCTCAGAATGCAAAGAAGACCCATATTGCAGAATAATTACTCAGCTACAAACAACTATCATGTAATTGTCTGGTCATGAGGGCACTAGTTGTCCATGACAAACAGTGGAGTAACTCAAAATGACGACCCTCTCTGCAGAATGTGAAGAGGGGCCCCTGAGTCTTCTGTATCTCATAAATGTTTATCAGCCTTGGGCTGAATGGAGGCCCCCTGAATGGATTAAGGGCTTCTGAAGGGTTGTGTAGGGAGGAGAGGGGGCGCACGGCAGAAGCGGGGTGCATTACTCCCCTGGTGATAAGAGAGTGTAGACCTATTGGCCCACAGTATTTGTCATTGGGTGGCATCCACGGCATATAAAGCAGCTTTCTTGGGACATGAGTCTCCTGCTCGGGAAAGGTTTTGGTGTATTTTACAACACAATTTAACAGTATAATTATGCATATCCCAACGCAGATGTCTTTCAAGTTCACAAAACTGCCCCTCTTTTTCTCAGACAAAGAAAAAATACATTTAGGGAGGTCCCTTAACTCTCAAACTTCAAGCAAATGGGACTGCTTCCATTTGAATTTTCATCAATAGGTGCAGTGTTGAAAGCGCAGTAAGATCTTTGAATTTACCTCTTACTCAAATCTTAGGAATGTTGCTTCTGTGCCAAACAATGTGCTGGTTCTGGAAGTTGTGACAATAGCTTACCAGAGTTTCTACTTGCAACAGAGAAGAGGGAACGTTCCGTGCACTTTTAGAGTGTATAAGGCAGGGTGCTATGCTTAGAAAGTGGTTAAGCGCCCATGCTGCGTAAACCACATTGATGTTCCTGCACTCTGGGGCACTTGGAGGGTGTTCTGCAGCACGCATAGAGTACTCACATTAAGACTCGTGAAAGAAGTGGGAAATTCAGCTCTTTGCAAAGGCTGGTAAAATGGGGTTCTTCTTCACTTGTCAAACACATGCAATGAGTTTCAGGAAAGAAGCTTGGCCGAGACTTTATGATCATTTCAAGATGGTGGCCTATTCACAAAATTCTAAGGTTCCCAAACCAAAATTCATATTTTCATTTGATGCTAATACCTGGTTGGACTATGTAAAAGGTAGCATTTCGAAGTGATAGATGCATCACAAGTCGTTTTCCTTGATTTTTCATTGCGCTCTTTAGCCCTATTGCTACTAATATTGTTCATGAATTTTGCTTTTGCCAGTAGGAACTTCTTCTGGATTTATTTCTGGATACATTTGCATGGCTCTTCTCTTCCCTGATTGTAGGAGGCTGGACTGGCTTGTAGTGAGTACCAAGGGGTACTTACACCTTGCACCAGACCCAGGTATCCCTTATTAGTGTAGAAGAGGTGTCTAGCAGCTTAGGCTGATAGAAAAGGTAGCTTAGCAGAGCAGCTTAGGCTGAACTAGGAGACGAGTGAAGCTCCTACAGTACCACTAGTGTCATATGCACAATATCATAAGAAAACACAATACACAGATATACTAAAAATAAAGGTACTTTATTTGTATGACAATGTGCCAAAGTATCTCAGTGAGTACCCTCAGTATGAGGATAGCAAATATACACAAGATATATGTACACAATACCAAAATATGCAGTAATAGTAATAGAAAACAGTGCAAACAATGTATAGTCACAATAGAATGCAATGGGGGCAAATAGGGATAGGGGCAACACAAACCATATACTCTAGAAGTGGAATGCGAACCACGAATGGACCCCAAACCTATGTGACCTTGTAGAGGGTCGCTGGGACTGTAAGAAAACAGTGAGGGTTAGAAAAATAGAAAAATAGCCCACCCCAAGACCCTGAAAAGTGGGTGCAAAGTGCACCTAAGTTCCCCAAAGAGCACAGAAGTCGTGATATGGGAATTCTGCAGGAAAGACCAACACCAGCAATGCAACAACGATGGATTTCCAGACGAGGGTACCTGTGGAACAAGGGGACCAAGTCCAACAGTCACGATCAAGTCGGGAGTGGGCAGATGCCCAGGAAATGCCACCTGTGGATGCAAAGAAGCTGCCACTGGATGGTAGAAGCTGAGGATTCTGCACAAACGACAAGGGCTAGAAACTTCCCCTTTGGAGGATGGATGTCTGACGTCATGAAGAGTTGTGCAGAAGTGTTTTCCCACAGAAAGACCACAAACAAGCCTTGCTAGCTGCAAGGGTCGCTGTTAGGGTTTTTGGATGCTGCTGTGGCCCAGAAGGGACCAGAATGTCACCAATTGCGTCAGAGGACAGAGGGGGCGCCCAGCAAGACAAGGAGCCCTCTCAGAAGCAGGCAGCACCCGCAGAAGTGCCAGAACAGGCACTACGAAGTGGAGTGAAATGGTGCTCACCCGAAGTTGCACAAGAGAGTCCCACGCTGCCGGAGGACAACTCAGGAGGTCGTGCATAGCAGGTTAGAGTGCCGTGGACCCAGGCTTGGCTGTGCACGAAGGAAATCCTCAGTGAGTGCACAGGAGCCGAGTAGCTGCAAAACACGTGGTTCCCAGCAATGCAGTCTGGCGTGGGGAGGCAAGGACTTACCTCCACCAAACTTGGACTGAAGAGTCACTGGACTGTGGGAGTCACTTGGACAGAGTTGCTGAGTTCAAGGGACCTCGCTCGTCATGCTGAGAGGAGACCCAGAGGACCGGTGATGCAGTTCTTTGGTGCCTGCGGTAGCAGGGGGAAGATTCCGTCGACCCACGGGAGATTTCTTCAGAGCTTCTAGTGCAGAGAGGAGGCAGACTACCCCCACAGCATTCACCACCAGGAAAACAGTCGAGAAGGCGGCAGGATCAGCGTTACAGTGTCGCAGTAGTCATCTTTGCTACTTTGTTGCAGTTTTGCAGGCTTCCAGCGCAGTCAGCAGTCGATTCCTTGGCAGAAGGTGAAGAGAGAGATGCAGAGGAACTCTGATGAGCTCTTGCATTCGTTATCTAAAGAATTCCCCAAAGCAGAGACCCTAAATAGCCAGAAAAGGAGGTTTGGCTACTTAGGAGAGAGGATAGGCTAGCAACACCTGAAGGAGCCTATCAGAAGGAGTCTCTGACGTCACCTGCTGGCCCTGGCCACTCAGAGCAGTCCAGTGTGCCAGCAGCACCTCTGTTTCCAAGATGGCAGAGGTCTGGAGCACACTGGAGGAGCTCTGGGCACCTCCCAGTCGAGGTGCACGTCAGGGGAGTGGTCACTCCCCTTTCCTTTGTCCAGTTTTGCCCCAGAGCAGGGCTGGGGGATCCCTGAACCGGTGTAGACTGGCTTATGCAGAGATGTGCACCATCTGTGCCCATCAAAGCATTTCCAGAGGCTGGGGGAGGCTACTCCTCCCCAGCCCTGACACCTTATTCCAAAGGGAGAGGGTGTAACACCCTCTCTCTGAGGAAGTCCTTTGTTCTGCCTTCCTGGGCCAGGCCTGGTTGGACCCCTGGAGGGCAGAAACCTGTCTGAGGGGTTGGCAGCAGCAGCAGCTGCAGTGAAACCCCGGGAAAGGCAGTTTGGCAGTACCCGGGTCTGTGCTAGAGACCCGGGCAGTCATGGGATGTCTCCCCAATACCAGGATGGCATTGGTGGGGCAATTCCATGATCTTAGACATGTTACATGGCCATATTCGGAGTTACCATTGTGAAGCTACACATAGGTAGTGACCTATATCTAGTGCACGCGTGTAATGGTGTCCCCGCACTCACAAAGTCCGGGGAATTGGCCCTGAACAATGTGGGGGCACCTTGGCTAGTGCCAGGGTGCCCACACACTAAGTAACTTAGCACCCAACCTTTACCAGGTAAAGGTTAGACATATAGGTGACTTATAAGTTACTTAAGTGCAGTGTAAAATGGCTGTGAAATAACGTGGACGTTATTTCACTCAGGGTGCAGTGGCAGGCCTGTGTAAGAATTGTCAGAGCTCCCTATGGGTGGCAAAAGAAATGCTGCAGCCCATAGGGATCTCCTGGAACCCCAATACCCTGGGTACCTCAGTACCATATACTAGGGAATTATAAGGGTGTTCCAGTATGCCAATGTAAATTGGTAAAATTGGTCACTAGCCTGTTAGTGACAATTTGGAAAGAAATAAGAGAGCATAACCACTGAGGTTCTGATTAGCAGAGCCTCAGTGAGACAGTTAGGCATCACACAGGGAACACACACATATAGGTCACAAACTTATGAGCACTGGGGTCCTGGCTAGCAGGGTCCCAGTGACACATAACAAACATACTGAAAACATAGGGTTTTCACTATGAGCACTGGGCCCTGGCTGGCAGGATCCCAGTGAGACAGTGAAAACACCCTGGCATACACTCACAAACAGGCCAAAAGTGGGGGTAACAAGGCTAGAAAGAGGCTACTTTCTCACACTGATGCATGGGGGAAATGCTTAAAACTGCTACAGTTTACTAAGGGATATTTTAATCTTTGTGGATATTCCTCCTACGTTTGACCGTATTAAGCAGCCACTAAACTCCTTTCTTGGGTACTGTTTAATGCAGGGTGGAGCTGTTACACATGGGAGGAATAGAAGTTTCCTCTGACAACTGAGAAAGGGACTCAATAAGACCTCTAAGTGTTCAGTACTGTCAAATTAGGATGCCACTGACTCCTTAGGTGTGTGTTAGGTTCCTTTCACGGACCTAATGCAAGTGTTACAACAATAACACCTTAGGAATTAGGTCAGCTAGTATCTATAAACATATGTGGTTTAAATAACCCCTGAAAGAGAAGGAAAATAGCAGAGTATTTGAAAAAATTAAAAGCAAATATAACGCATGTTGAGTACTTCAACAAAGCTATATTGGATACTTTTGGGCTGAAGTTAGTGGTGTGTACTGAACAAAATGTTAAAACCAAAGGGGTGGCTAATTTAACAAGTAGTAAATGGTGTGAGTTCGCTGGGCGCAGAGCAGATCAGCTTGGAAGATGGGTCATGGTAGAGTGCCAGTTGAGTAAAGGGAGCTTTACCTTATGCTCTCTGTATGGTACAGTGCTCAATGATCCGACACTGTTATATTTTCTTTCAATTGAATTAGCAGAATGGCCAGCCCTTTATATTATATGCAGTGATTTGAATTTGAATGGCTCCTGGGATGGACTAAAAAACAGAATAGAGGTTAATAGTAAAAGCTGCTCGGGCATAAACCCAAACTATTTCAAGACCTTCATAACCTACAAAAGGAAGTAGGAGTAGTGGATGTCTGGGCAATACTGAGGGGACCAGACACGGGGTATACATATTATTCAACCCCACACAGGAAACTGACCCGGTTGGATTATTATTTTGTTTCTCCCAAATTATTAGAAGATCATAATAAATTAATCTTGGAAATTAAGAGGGAGGATATTAAAAGCTGTAGGAAGGGCTGAACATTTGAGAGAGGACTGTTGAATGATCCTGCATACCTGCACCACATGAAAGTATGGCTGAGTGAGTTTCTAGAAATAAATAGAGGGTCCGCCCCAGCAGAAATTGTATGCTGGGATAAAGGGGGAAACACTAAGCTTCAGTGTAAGACAACAGAAACATACAGCAGAACAGATTCAAGAATTATGTCCAACGCTTCGAGAGGCAGAAAATCAACTTACTATGGCTATTGAATGTGGCATGGATGTTAATGATGTTCTAAAGCAGATAATGATTGCAAAAACACTAATTAAGAAAAGGACGGCAGAAAGATTGGCGGAAAAATACCTTGCAAGACGTAAGGAGTGCTATGAGTATAGCGAGAAAGTGGGATGCCTACTGGTCGCCAGAAGGCAGCCTCCGGTTCAATCAGAGAAATTAAAGATAGGCAGGGTAAGCTAGTTTCAGACCCTGATTAATCAGGGAAGTCTTTTGTAGGTACTATGCAGAATTATATAAAGCTGCCCCTGTAGTAGAGGAACAGGCTTTGTATAGCTTTTTAAGCACTGTTGAGACCGGTAGGATTACCCTTGACAATCAGAAGAGATTAGGAAATGAGGTTGCTAACACGTCCGTCTATGTTAATTTATACACATCAGGACTCGTTTTAGGCTGATGAATCTTTGGGCCGAGTGGTGAGACACCGTAGGACGAGATAACTGATCAAAATATCAATCAATATGTCAATAACATTGTCAACATTTAACACCAAAATATATCTTACTTTAGGCATTAATAAACATTTGGCGCAACCATGACCTTTCAGTCATGAATAACCACACCTTAATGAAGTTTTATGAGTTTTATTCCCTATTGATTACAATCTAATAGCAAATGCATCAATCTCAAAGCCAGGAAGCATATAAGCACAGTCACAAGATGACAACCATAATAAGCTTTCAATAATGCTAAGATCAGTAGCATGGACAATCAGATGGATATAAGCAAATCGTAATACATCGAACTTTCTAAAGATACTAGTTCAGCATAGCATCACGTCAGTCACGTCAGTTTGTCAGTCAGAATGAATACCTCGTCTAACCTCTAATTAGCATTAGCATGTTGGGCTTCATGCAAAACAATTTTGAACACAAATTTGGAAAACTTCTAACTAAGGTCTCTAATCAAAAACATACAGCAGTTGGTACCTAGAAAGAAAAGCAAATAAGTAGATTTCATTAGCAACATTTGTTATTACCCTCCTCAAGATAGGTCAGCATACAGGATCGGTCTTCGTCTTCAGGACATCAGTTAGATCGCCGTCAGTCTATCTAAATTAAGCAAGGGACACTCTGCTCATAAGGAGAAAAGTGTAAGGGGCAGTCTATGGGCAAGGATGGTTTTATCTAAGTCTCAAGTCACAAAATAGAGTGACAGAGTTTCGGGATGCAATCGATATTATTCCCTACCTCAATGTCGTTTGTCTCCTGTGTCATGGGTTTTTATCCCTTTTTCATGATACATTCCCCCAAAATTCTATTGGTCAGTCAATACACCCCACCATTGGTAACCTATCAAATTATACATTAAGTAATGCATTTTGTCATTTTTGATAATTCCTTTCTTTCTAATTGGTCTTCATAATTGACGTATTTTCGTAGGTGGCTCATCCGGGATTACTTCATCGACTTTGCACGTATCAGGTCAAAAGTTCTCTTCTTCTCGCTTCATCGTCCTTGGAAGTGTCCATTAATGTTTGAAAGTATATAGCTGTTATGCTAGAAGCTACTAACATGCGGATGGGAGAATCGGGTGATGTTGCAAACTAGTGAAGAAAAGAACAATCACTGGGTCATGGTCTTTTGCAAGTCAGTACACTGAAGAGACAGAAAAATACGCTTTAATATGAGAGCTACACAGCTTTGCTTGACTCACGCTAACCTAAGATATACGAGTCCTAACGAATGCAGTCTTATGCGTTTTAATGTGCACAGCTTTGGCAATCTATGAACGATTACTTCTTACAGATGACATTAGTTTACACACATGAAAATCCTTTACGTTAATGAATATGTTTCAATTAATATTTTATTTAATGCAGCATTGTTAATCATAAGCATTTCACGTCTATAATATGTAATATCAAACTTAGCTCTCTCAAGGTTACAATGGAGGAATTAGAGGAGGCGATCCGAGAGCTATACAGTGGGAAAGCCGTAGGTACGGATGCAATCCTGTTAGAACAATAAAAGCACTGTATGGCCCTGTTGATGCTGATTATGTTAGAATTGTTTATTCACGTACAGCAAGGGGGCAATCACCCTCCATCCTGGGCAGCCACCAATATAATTGTATTCTTGAAGAAGGGTAAAAATCCTCTAAGCCTGAGTTTGTACAGACCCATCACACTTATTGATAGTGAAGTGAAGATCTATTCTAAAATTCTTGTAACCCACTTATCTGCTTGTATTCTTAAGCTAGTTACACAGAACTAGTATGGGTTAGTCCCAGGGAGGGATACTACCGACCACATCAGAAGAGTTATTACACTGTTCGATTGAACCAACGTCACAGAAAAACCCATGGCAATGGTTCTGCTGGATGCCGAAAAAGCATTCAACAGTGTCAATTGGAAGTATCTGTGGGAAATAATAGGGGTATATGGATTGGGAAGTAGCTTTATCACTGCAATCAAAGCTTTATATAGGCATCCAAACGGCCAGATACAAATGCTGGGAGGTCAATCAAAGGTCATACAAATCGAACAAGGTACTAGACAAGGGTGCCCATGATCCCCCTTGTTATTTGCACTCTATATTGACCCATTGCCACAACAAGTAGAAAAGAACACAGTAATCATGCCAGTAACCCATCATGGCTGGGACACTAAAATCTTAGCTTACGCTGACGATGTTGCCATTGTCACAGCTAACTTGGATTCAGCTCTCTTGGAAATCGAAAAAGTAGTATTTAATTCGGGGAAGGTATCTGGTACCTTACTGAATAAAGATAAAACTCAGATAGTGGTGAATGAGCATGCTAAGACAAGCGATATTGGAAGGGTGGACCACACAGTCTATTTAGGGATTGATATTAGAGTTAATGTGGAGCAGATTGTACCGGGCAACCTGACGCCGATCTTAAAAAAAGCTAAATACAATTTTAGCAGATGAAATAACTTACACATGTCTATTATGGGGCGATGCAAAATCCTTAAAACTATGTTCCTGCCCAAGGAGCTCTACTTATTTTGGGAGTTTGGAAAATCGTGGTTTAAAGCAATGGATCAGCTTGTGATGAGGTTTATTTGGTTGTATGGCAAGATTAGGAGAGTTAGTAAATACATTACTTTACCAAGGGAGATGGGGGGATGGTCTTTACCAAATTTTAAACACTATCAGCTGGCAGCCGTACTCCAATTAATGTATCCATTGCTAACTAGCAGGGAAACTAGGAGAGGAGTAGGGAACGTTACGGATATTTATGAATTGCTCATTGGTCATAAGGCCAGTGGCAGTTTGTTGACATTAACTGCACCCAGCTACTATGACAAAGTGTGGTTCACAGAACTAAATCCCGCTTTTAAATGCTGGAACCCCTGGCGGAATAAATTGGGATTAGGTAGATTTAATTGCTATACTCTGATTCAAAATAATCCATCCCTCCAGGAGATAAGTAGGGATAGACATATGGCAAATTGGAATATACAGCGAGTTCGAAAGCTAGGAGATCTCCTTGAAGGATCCGGGATGGGTACATTTGAGACTTTGAGGGAGAAATATTGCCTTGAGCAAAGGAAATGTTTTAAATATCTTCAAGTGAGAGATTTTATGTACAGGAAAACCGGGGAGCTAGCAGGGTTTACAAGATGTCCTCTAATGGAGATGATGACAACTGGGGCACGGACAACTATAAGTTCACTGTATGCTATACTGAATGCAGAGCAGCCAGAGGATTTAGAGAAGCATTGCAAGAAGGGAAGCTCGATTAAACATTAGAGAAGCAGAATTTTATGATTCACTACAATTGGGGTGTAGCACTTTGATTTCTGCAGCACTCCAGACACATTACAAAACAATTTTCAATTTATACTTTACCCCAGATGAAATAGCAAAGTGTGGTAGGACAGAAGGGATATACTGTCCAAGATGTCAGCTTTTTGGTGCAGATCTTATACACATGTTCGCCTCATGTATGAAATTAGAAACTTTGAAAAGGGATATTAGGCAATTTCTAAAAGAAGTTGTTAAAGAGGATGTGGAATTAACACCTGAGATTATGGTGTTAGGCGTATCTGACGCAATTGGATGTGCGGGGCCTATGATCTCTAAGTTTGTTTTTGTTTCAATGGCTATTCATCGGTTATGCATAGCCTCTGCATGGCTGGATGCACAATCTCCAGTATACCAGCACTGTCCAGAAAGCCTCCTCACTATATATCAGCTTGAGTGCTCATTGTATCAACAGAAGGGAAGGGAAGCGAGACGGAAGAGGCAGGTAATCTGGGGATTGCTCGGTGAGTGGATCAGAACTAAACAGTTTGGCAGTATGGAACAAAACAATGGTAGGGAGCGTAATTATATGATCTTGAGTAATATACACATTGTATTTTATGTATTTACTTCCTTCGGCCGTATCTATTAAGATTTGCTGCAACCTTTCACCTTTGGTGTATTGTCATATCATTGTATATGAGAGTTATTCTTCCCTTGCGGATGTAATTGATGTAATTAATGTAATAAATTGTATCTCAGGCATCCAATAAAAAAAAAGGAATTTGGAATGAATGCAGATCCTGGAATTACCGTCTACAAATATCCCAATAGTTTATTCAAGAGCCCCCATTTTATTTGGAGATTCAGTGAGTTATGCAGTGCTTCTGACATTTTCAGCACTTTATGTGCTCAATATTTTTGGATCTTTTGTATCAATTTGTTTCCTCTTTTTGGATAATAACAGATAATAATCTAGTATTTCAATATACTGTTAGGGATAATGAACACCATGTGACGTTGGCGACTGTTTGAGAAGGAAGAAGGAGAATATTTTGGGTTTAGATTGCATGCTTTGGCCATAGATCCAAAGAGTGTTTCACCTATTTTGGATTGGCCTTCCTCTACTAATTGGCCTTCCTCTACTAATATTAAAGAGACTCAGGTTCTTGCTGGATGTCCAAACATTTGTTGTTAAATTATCAAGAATTTTAAAGACATCATAAGTCGTGTCACTTGTGTTAGAGATTAGGTTACTGGGGTGTGAGCCCTGGTCAATTAGCAACTACAATCCTTGTCAGGGTAAGGCCCCACCAAACCCCAAATGAACCTGTGATGAACCCCCTGGTACCCCCTGGTAGCTTACCACAGAGCAGTTAGGCTTAATTTAAAGTATATGTAAAGTATTTGTGCAACACTTCAAACAGTAAAGGATCAGGCAAAATGATCCCACACTGGATTAGAAAAATAGAGCTGAATTTAAGAAATGAAAAGCCCAAAAAAATAAAATCCAATCAGTGGAAATGGAGTTATGAATTTTTAAAGATTAACTACAGTATTGCACCTAAAAGCATGACGCGCCAACTCCAGCTATCTGGTCGAGCAGAATCGGATCAAAGTCAAAAGGTCAGGCTGACCATGGTGAAGCGCAGGTTCGACATAGTCCCACAGTAGTTCAGGTAAAGTTTTACGTTCTCAAGTTTTGTGAGAAGATTTCCCTTAATGTTCGAGATGGTAACAGGGAGCAAGGAGAGTGTTGCGGGCAGTTGTCAGCATGGCTGTACTGACAAGTGGCAGTATTGCTATCTATTGGGAAATCAGTGTCGGCTTCCAAACACCCTGAAGTGTTTCAGTCACTAGGACCTTGATCACAGGACACTTTGCAACACAACAATACCTTTTATTACCAACAATATTTGTTCTTTTTCTATGCAATTTTGTACAAACCTTGTCTCCTTGTGCAAAATATACATATATGTATATATATATATATATATATATATATATATATAATTCACCAAAAATGATCACTGCACTCCATGAGATCCAAATAGTGCCTATTTATTGACACCAAATTAACAACCACCAACGCGTTTCAACTCCCCAAGGAGTCTTGTTCACAGTGAATGAGTCCCTTTTCCCAATTGCTATTTATACCCCATAGTGCTACATTATTTACAATGCATTCTGGGAACAAGACTCCTTGGGGAGTTGAAACGCATTGGTGGTTGTTAATTTGGCATCAATAAATAGGCACTATTTGGATCTCATGGAGTGCAGTGATCATTTTTGGTGAATTATATTTTTCGAGACTGGTCCTCTCCGTCACGAGCACCGGCAGCAGAGTGCACCACCCAGTAACTTTTAGACCATTCTTTGTTTGAAGATATATATATATATATACATATATATATATATATATATATATATATCCCCATATATAATATTACATTTGCAATTTTCAGTCAGTGCAATGATTAAATTAAAAACATTGTTTAAAGCTCATTAATTCTGTCCCATTTTTAATTTACAGCTGAGATTTAGGTATCGTCTGTGTGAAACGAAGAGTGCTGCACGCAGCCACATTATACACTTTGTTATGCCTAATCATATCACCAGAGCCAAATAATGTGTCCACCAGCAACTTGCTGATTCTGTATTTAACCGTAAACTGTTAAAATCCTCCAAGACAGTATGATCCAGGATGTGTCCAAACATATTGATTACTTTTTGGATCCACTGGTCACAGCCCTCCCATTATATATAAAGGATACTGCAGATGTTTTATGCAAGATTTATGTCATAGATTGGGAATAAGACATGTTACTCATGATGCCTGATGTTGCTATGTTATATACCAGCATACACCATTGTGATGGTTTCAGGGATGTACAACATTTTTGTGGGTCAGACCTATCAAGTTCCTTTAGAATAACAATACACTTCTGAAAATGATTGAATGTGTCTCAAATGCAACAATTTTCTTTTCAATGGAGAAGTCATTCAGCAGCTTCTGGGGACTATGATGGGCACCTGCTCTACCCCTGGCTATGTCAGTTTCCATATGGGTTGATGGGAGGAGCAGGTGCTTGGTGACTTTGTTCATTAGTTTGAAAGGGAGTAGAGAGGAAGCAGAATTATTTGCAAATGAGATCAATTAGGATAATCTGAATCTGTCTTTTACCAGTAAGATCAGTCACAATAGTATTCCTGTATGTGTCTGTTTGGGTGTAAGAAAACAAATTAGTCACCACAGTATTTAGGAATCCAACAGCGTGTACACAAGCACAGTCTGCATCAGGTGGCAGTGACAAAATGCATACCTTTTAGTGAACTTTATAGAGCTGAAGAAATTTGCAGTACAGATTAAGAATATCTGGAAATAGAGATCAATAGATTTAAGGCAAGAAGCTATTTGGACAGTATCTTGCAGGCAGCATCCAGTAGGACCAGAACCTGCAAAATGGAAACAGCTTTATTTAATATCAAATGTAAGCTGCAGAAAACTATTGAACACAGGGTCATTACCATGAGGAGTGAGCAGAACTCGCAGAGTTTCGCTCTGCAGAATTCCATGGAGTTACATAAAAACTCTGTAAAATTCTGCGGAGTTCTGTGAGGGTCGGAAATGGGGCATGCCATGCTTCCCCCACTGATTTTTAGGACCTGGAGCTTCCAGCATTAATGGCACCACGTGGCATTCCAGAGGGTGCTGCTTCTTTCTGCAGCTCAAGAAGATTTTCTACTTGAGCGGCAGCGTTCTCAATGTGGACGTTCATGACCTGCTGTGACTTCACACTTTGAGAAATCTCGCTGAGAGGTTTTCTAGTGCTTGAAATTCATGCTAGATGATTAAAATTCTCGCTCGCACTTGCCAACTCAACTATGGTGAGCCGCACTTGAGGAAAAACTCTGCTACACAGCGGTTTGGGGAGTTTTGCCAGAACTCACAACTCCAAAAGGAATGTGGAGTGGGCAATAGTTCCTAAATTCTGTTGGTAAAGCAGACATACATTTATTACTTTCAGAAGGGCAAAATCAATAGAGATCAATTAGTGAAAAGTGATATTGAAGACACTGAGACTGCCATTTCATGGCTCACTCCCTCTGAGGGTTTTGTAAAATGTGAGGCATGGCGACATGGAGTAAATATGAGTAACTTGAAGACACTGTTTAATGTGAATATCAAAACTAAAAGAATACTAACATGCAAAAGCAGCTACATGGTTTACATGATTACCTGTCCATTCCCTAAAACTATGAGGTCATCTAATTACATGTACATAAAAGAGTTTTCAGCAACTTAGAACAATACAAAATGATGATATGAGCTACCCAGTAGCTGGACACTTCATTAGTTTTCATTGTGGGGAATAAAAGTCCATTAAAATACAGTGGTGTAGTGTAAGTAGCTATAAATCCCAGAGAGGGCGATAGAGCAAAAGAACTTTGAGAGTTAGAGACAATATTTATATTAGATATGGACAGCAAAGAGCCCTATCATCTAAATAAGAATGATATTCTTACTTCTAAGTTCCTTTAAGTGCCTATTTACTGACTTGTCAAAATGTCATCCAAAATCATGATCAAAGCTGCCTGGTATAGCTGAAACGCTTCTATGTTGTTATTCTTCAGCCACTGCTATTAGAAATAAAACACTTTATGCAGCAACTGAAGTGCAGTGTAGAGTATATATATATATATATATAAATCACCAAAAGTATTCACTGCACTCCATGAAGTTTCAATAGTGCCTATTTATTTATGCTAAAATAACAACCACCAACGCGTTTCAACTCCCCAAGGAGTCTTGTTCACAGTGAATGAGTCCCTTTTCCCAATTGCTATTTATACCCCATAGTGCTACATTATTTACAATGCATTCTGGATGGTGTAGTTTCCAATTAAAAAACATTTATATCATTTTCCTAATTTTAAATACAAATACTAAAAATAAAAGTAAAAATAACAGATAAATAAAATAGTGCTTATAAAAAAAACCTTCCTCATAATATAATACTTGTTGCGTATGTTCTCCTCTATTGTGCTTATTTCATTCAGTTTCTAATTTATAACTTCATACTATTTATATTGGCCACTAATTATTTACTACATTATAATTGACAAAGAAGCTGTACACAAGTGACACAAATTTCCCCTATGACATCTATTCCATTTGTCATATGTGTATTAAGAGATAGTATAACTCTAGTGTTCCGGCATTTCTAACTAAATCATTCCTATATGTTGTTAATGACCTTGAGAGATTTAGTAAATTGCCTATTGGATTCTACTCTCTCGATCCTATGTAAACACATATCAATTCTCTCCAATGTGATACCTATCATTGTTCCACTAGGATGTTATGTACTTTTTTCATAGTATTTTATCAGTGGCCTACCCAAATGAATGCCATTGTTGTCATATATTTAATCATTTACCAGAATCACAAATGTACATGTAATTCTTCGTCCATGTTCAATCCATAAGGCATCTTCGTGCGGAGGTGAATAATAAATTTGCTCTCCATTTGTCTAAGTTTCCGAATTCTATCTCCTCCTCTTTCGCTTCTTTTCATTTGTGCTATGCCTATAAATCGTAATGATCTCCAATCATTAGTATGCGAATTCGCAAAGTGTTTTGCCATTGTGTAGCTCATGTCTTTGTTGGTAATAGCTCTAGTGTGTTCCAAAATCCTTTTCTTCAATGGACAGATTGTACTGCCAATGTATCTCAACCCACACTCACATTCAAGCATGTAGACTACATATTGGCTGTCGCAGGTGATTCTTTGTAAGATATTTATGGCCTCACCATTGTAATCCATGTAAGTTTTTGTATTTCTTGCAATTTGACACACTTTGCATTTATTGCATTTATAAAAGCCAGTTGTTTCATTCTTCAGCCAGTTCCTTGTAGTTGGTGCTTCATAATGGCTTTTTACCAATATGTCCTTTAATGAGCGTGATTTCCTATATGATATTTGTGGAATTCCACCTATTCTTTTTGCCAGATCTCGATCACTCCTCAATATCTTCTAATGTTTTCTAAATATTGATTCTATTTCCTTGCTTTCTTTGCTGAAAGTGAGAATTAGGCGAGGACATGTTTCCTCCTTATCACTTCCTCTCTTTACACCCTTGTCTGTCAGTGTTTCCTGTCGAGGGATCCTCTTAGCCCTCTTCTCACTCAGATCAATATTTGTTCTTGAATATCCGCGACGCAAGAAGCGTTTCCGTACCATATTGAATTGATTCACCATTTCTTTGTCATTTGAACAGTTCCGTCTCATTCTTAGGAATTCGCCAAATGGAATGCTCTTTATCAAAGGTTTTGGATGAAAGCTACTCCCATGTAGAACACTGTTAGTGGAAGTCGCTTTTCTGAATACAGTTGTATTGATTTGGTCATTACCTACGTATACTCTTATATACCAAAAATCTATTTGTTTTTCATTGATGTCATAAGTAAAACTCAAACCATATTAATTTTCATTCAAGATTTTTAAATACATTGCAAACTCCTCCTTGGTACCATTTCAAATCAGAAATAGATCGTCTATATAGCGTAGCCATAACACTACTTTATCCAGATGTTCGGAATATCCATCCTGCCATGCTATTCCCCTCTCCCACCACCCCAAGGTTAGATTGGCATAGCTTGGAGAGAGAGAGATTCCCATGGCAGTTCCGCGCACTTGTTTATAGATGTTTTTATTGAATAGAAAAATATTGTTAGTTAAACATAACTCCACCATCTCCACTAACATCTCTGAATAACTTTTTTCTTCGACTTTTCTTTGTCGTAAAAAGAATTTTAGTGCATTTAGTCCAACTTCATGTCTGATTGATGTATATAATGACACTGCATCCTCTGTCACTAATTTGTATCCCGATTGCCATTGGATATTGTCTATTGTTTGTAAGAAGTCTCCCGTATCTTTGATATACGAACTGAGAGAAGAGACTAATGGAGAAATGTAATGGTCGACATATTTAGATATATTTTCAAACAGCGATCCACACCCAGAGATGATGGGCCTTGCTGGAGGGTTAATTAATGTCTTGTGGATCTTTGGAAGAAAATAAATGGTTGACAACATTGGATATCTTGGATTTTGATATTTGAATTCTTCCTCATTAATCAGACATTCATTGCGCCATTTTTCCAATTTCTTTATGATCATCGCCTGTATATGATTCGTGGGATCATTTTTCAATATTTCATAACTCTCTTTGTCATTTATTTGTCTCATTGCTTCTATGACATAGTCCTTTTGATTAAGAATCACAATATTGCCTCCCTTTTCTGCGGGTTTGATAATGATATTTTGATTATCTGACAATTGTTTTAAGGCTTCCCGTTCAGATATGGTTAGATTTTCTCCTCTTTTGGAAGGTTTAGCATATTCTAATCTTTCCAAATCATTAATAACTAATTCGTAAAATAAATCCACTTTGTTTCCTGGACTTAAAACAGGACAACATTTTGAAACTGGTTTGTACTGGCTATATTCATGAATATTTGTTGGTATTCCAATTGTTTCCAATATCTGAGTTGACGTCATCTCATCATCTTCTAAGTTGTTCATTAGATCATAACAAACTTTTACATCTTCTATTTGATCAATTGTTAAACCCACATCATTTTGTGTATTTTGTTTGTCTTTGGGTCTTAGTTGATGTTTACTGAAATGTTTTGCTAACTTAATCTTTCTAATAAACTTATATGTGTCTATTTTGGTTTCCACCCTGTCCATATGATGTTCAGGACAGAATAATAAGCCTTTGGCCCATATTTATACTTTTTGACGCACAACTGCGCCAACGCAGTTGTGCGTCAAAAATTTTACCGCCGGCTAACGCCATTCCAACGCGCCATGCAGGCGCCTTATTTATGGACTGACGTTAGCTGGCGCTGCGGACTGGTGTGCGTCAAAAAAAATTACTCACACCAGGCAGCGCCGGCGTATGGGAAAATGGGGGTTGTGCCTCAAAAAATGGGGCAGGTCAGGTCTGAGGCAAAATTCAGGCCTCAAACCGGATTTGCGCAATTTTCTTTGACGCCCAACCTCCATTGACATGACTCCTGTCTTAGAACAGACAGGAGTCATGCCCCCTTGCCCAACGGCCATGCCCAGGGGACTTATGTCCCCTGGGCATGGTCATTCGGCATAGTGGCATGTAGGGGGGCCCAAATCAGGCTCCCCTATGCCACAAAACAATTCTGAAAAAAATACTTACTTAACTTACCTTTCCTTCCCTGGGATGGGTCCCTCCATCCTTGGGTGTCCTCCTGGGGTGGGCAAGGGTGGCAGGGCGTGTCCCTGGGGGCAGGGGAGGGCACCTCTGGGCTCCTTCCGAGCCCACAGGTCCCTTAACGCCTGCCCTGACCCAGGCGTTAAAAAACTGCGCCCATCAGGCTGTGCGTCGTTTTTTAAGGCCCACGCCCTCCTGTGCGTCAAAATGACGTCAGAGTATAAATATGGGTCACAGGCCTTAAAGTCATTTTTTGGAAGGGAACGCCTACCTTGCATATAATTAACGCAAGGCTGGTTCCCCCTTCCAAAAAATGACGCACATGGTTGAATTTTGATGCCCGCGGGGTCAGACGTCAAAGAATAAATATGGGGCAGGGTTTGCGCCGATTGTGCGTCATAATTTTTGACGCACATTCGGCGCAAACAGAGTATAAATATGCCCCTTTGTTTAATACATTCTCTTCTTCCTTTGTTAGTATGTGATTAGATAAATTTATCACAAATTTTTCTTCTTCAATCCTTTCCAAATCCTCTATTATTTCCTCTGTCTGTTGCGCAGAGGATAGTTCCTTCTTTCTTTTACTTCTTCTGATTTTCCTATGTCTGATTGTACGTTTTTTGAGTGGCCTCTGCCCATACTGCGTCCTCGGCCCCTGCCTTTTGATGTTTGTTGATCCAGACATATGATCTGCATTTCTTCCAACAAAGTTGTTCTAATATTTACATTGCCAGATTCTTTTCCTTCACTGATTTCAATATCCGATTCACTTATTGTTTCCAACATTGTTGGATTTTTTAATTTGACATCTTTAGAATGTTGTTCCTTGATGCGTTCAAATCTCTTTGCAAAGGTTAGCACAGTACCATTTTTGTAATCTAATTCATCCCGATGAAACTTTCTTTGTTTTTGTAATTCTATTTCAGATTCATATTTATTGAGTCTATCCTCCATTTTCTTCCTACATCTAAATATTTCTTCTTGATTACTCATATCTTTAACTTTTTCTTCCAGTATTTGCGCTTCCTTTATTGCTTCCGCCGCATCTATTTTGGCATATTTAATCAGAATCAACATCATGTTACGTGAACAGGTCATGTTGTTTTCACCCCATTCTGATAATAGTTCAGGTCTCATGTCTAGGTGATTGGGAAGTGTAAAGATCCTTAAACCTCTTGGCACTCTGCCAACCTCTATGTATTTCTCTAGAGCAATTATTTCCCAACTTTTATTGATCTCCTTACGATACAGTTTTTCCAATTTAAAGAATGTATCTTGTACCGTCATAGCATTATCTATGGGTTTTGCGACTTCTTCCAATCTTTCAATCCTTTGCATTGTTGAGAACAATGTTGCAGCTTTGAGAGCACGTTTTGCTGCTCTCTCTTCCATTTTTGTTTTGCTATGTATATTGCTCTACTCTGTGTACAATAGAAGAAAAATAGAAAGACAGGGAGAGGATAAACAAAAGAATGAAAAATCGAAGAGTAAAAAATAAAAACAGAAAGAAGGAGAGCAAAACGAATAAAGAGCAAAAAAGAAGAAGAGAAGACACAAATGAAAATTAACCTCAAAGGAGAGTTATGAGAGAAGAAACGAGAGAGAATAAAATGAAAAAGAAAGAGAGAAAAGGAAAAAGAAAGAGAGAAAAAGCACACCGAAGAACACCCCTATGCAACAAGTGCTAAATAATATTTAGTTTTAACTAAGAACTCATCAAGTTGTTATGGCATATTGTTTTCATTATCATGCACATATCCTCATGGCCTGTATTTAACAGGCTGCATCGATATCTCTTTATGTACTTTCAATGATGATTAAACGTGTATGTTGTTGTCTTTGTGTGGAATGCGGTTGTATTAGTTCAAAGCAAGACGGGGATTTCAATGAAAAAGACTCACCGCACGCGGTGATAACTAATCTAACTAACTAATACTGCCAGCCCCCCTGGGACCCTGCGGGCCGAATAAAGAACATTCTGCTGGGCCGGCAGGCAGAAACATTGCCTGGACATTGCCAGCGGTTCCACATGGAGCCGCGGTCAATGCCTCAGTGCGGTGGGTGCAGCTGCACCTCTCGTGCAGATCACTGCCCGTAAATCCGGCAGTGCCCTGCGTGATGGTGCACTGCACAGGGGCCGCTGCACTGCCCATGCCAAGTGCATGGGCAGTGCAGGGGCCCCCACGGGGCCCAGAGCACCCCTTCCACCATCCTTTCCCTGCCGGGTTCAAAGGCTGGTGGCTGTAGGGATCATTATCCGAGGGGCAGCAGTGCTGCCCTGTCAGATGATGATTGCTTCTACCATCAGGCTGCCTGTTGGAGGCAGCCTGGCGCCCTCCATGTGTACATTATATGGCGGTTCGGCCCGCCATGCCGGTGGTGGTCTTTTTACCCCCGCCGGCATGGCGGGCTGAACCGCTGGGGATCATAATGACTCCCTAAGTCCTGACTATAACTTCTTAGCGGCGACAGCCACTAGGTAATATATATGTTTGTATTCTGCCTATATATATATATATATATATATATATATATATATATATATATATATATATATATATATATATATATATTTTGGCGGTCACCACTGGGTAGTTACAAAGATTGTGTTTCTAAAGGAAATTCATTTTGTGTTGCAAATAACTTTGGTGCTGTTTGATAAATGTTCACTAAACTTTCAAGACTAGACTAGTTTGCACATGAAATGTTTCAGGGCAAACAGGACGATCCATCAATTGGGGACTAAGAAAAAGGAGGGGGACCCAAACATGTTTTCCCCTTTAATTTTATGTAAAAACTTTAGACACAGCTACATCCCAAACCGCTGAACGGATTCACATCAAATTTGGCAGTCAGCTGGATCCTGGCCCAGAAAGAGTGTTTTTGGCTTTTGGTGTAAATCTTTTCTGCAGTTTTAGAGAAAGTGAGGTTAAAAGAATTGGATCAATCATGATGCGGCTGACCTGAAAAGCTGACAAATCTCATCCTGAGATCTGATTGGTTACCACCACATCAACGAGGAATTGGTGGCAGCTCTCTTAGGACTTTGGACTTAGTCTTGTGTCCTAAACAAACTCAAAAAAAGACATAAGGGACAGGTTAGGGACACATGAACCCCAGGCCTGGGGCCAAAAACATTTTCTTTTTAACATGAGCAACATGTTTGTGGAGGGTCTGTGAATCGACTGTAAAATAAAAAAAAACACACAGGTCCATGCCTCTGTTTCTTAAACACCCTCCAAGGTGGGCCAGGAACTGGGGGGTAATGCAGCACATATTTTAGGAGGAGGTGATATGTTGCCCTCTCCTAGCCTTCAAGAGGCCCCAGGGACCCCATCCATGGGGATGGTAATTTAAAAATGGGAGGCGGCGCAGGGCCCCCCTCCCTGAACCAAACAAAGGCCCTGGGGAACCCATCGCCCGGATCCGGCTCAGTGACGGTGTCCCGGTGTCCTCAGCCAATGGGACATTGTCTTTTTCCCTACCCGCGTGCCTGGGCAGGGAAAATGGATTGTTCTCCCACCCGATGGGAGCACAAAGGTGGGAGAAAACATTTACAGCCCTGTGCTCTTGGGCAGGCAAATGTACTGAATTGCTCCCATCTCGCTGGAGCAAACCACAGCTGCTCCTGTGGAGTTGGAACAAGGGTGCACCCACCTTGGGTGCAAACGGGGGAGTGGGTGGAGTTGCAGGGGCCTGGTCCTCCAACCTGCAGCTCCAAACATGGGAGAAACTGTGGAGTACCCTAGGTGGGCACTGGGGCATCCCACCCTGCTTAAAGATAAACATTTCTGCAGGAACATGGAGGCGGTGGGGATGCAGGGATCCTGGGCCTCCACATGCAGCTCCCAATGTGTGACTAGTGGTGGCATGCCATTGGTGGACACTAGGGCATGCCACTTTAAATTAAAACAATGAGAATTGTAGCTCCTGCAGGAGCAAGCAGCTGGTGGGACCATGGGGGCTTGTGGGTTCCCCCCATGACCCCAAAAGAATAATAGTCTGGTGTGCCTCGAATGGGCACCAAGACACCCCTTAAATAAAAAAAAAAAGCTGGCTCCTTGCTGGCCCTATCGGGCAGGTTGCGGGCAGCTGGAGGGGTCGCAGGGGCCATGGGGCTCCCCCACGGCCCCTTATACATGGTGGGACCGGAAAATACCAATAAAACCTTTATTTAAAAAAAATAAAAAGTGAATAACAAATGAGTGACCACAGCTACTCATTTCTTATTCGTTGCTTGTTCACGGAGCAACCTATAATGCACTAGGAGGGCTATTTAGACATGTTTTGTTTATTGGTGATGTCCCTCGAAGGGACACTGATACCATGAAATTATTTATTGTTTTGGGGGGGGCTCTAGGGACTTATCCAGTCCCCCAGCAATGCTCTTTTCTTGATAGCTATCTTGCTTCCGCAGGAGTGAGAAGCACCTACTGGACCCTCAGGAGCTTGCTCTTAGCCGCAACATGAGGACTAATCATGCAGTCACCATTTCCTGACATGGGACCCCAGTCTCTGTGTCCTGACAATTTTTCTTAAAGTAAGGTACAAGGGTGCGGGATATGGGTACATGACCCCCTAGATCTTGAGGGGACTCAGAAGGGCACTCTCTAAGAACCAAATAAAAAAATATTTTTGGTTACAGACACCCCACAGGACTAACGTAGGAGCCAGTGGGACTCCCCTGCTCCTGTGAGAGTCTCCCTGGAGTGCAGAGGCTGCACAGGCTCCTGCATGAACCCTGCAGGACACAATACCATTTAAAAAAGAAAGAGAGTGTGAATGTCTGTGGTAGGGTGGCCGTGTACAGACAGTTGGCCTTGCAGCTAGCACATGCTATACTCAGCCAAAGGCTGTGCAATGTGATGGTTAAGCTGCTTGTAGGGGGTTGAGCATAGGGCCTACTGAAATGTAGGGCCTACTGAAATGTAAATTTGATTATAGCTATTGGTTATTTTTTTACAATGATGATTGGTCTGCTTTATATATGGTGATAGACTGACCCCTTGATAAAGCCATTCGGCCCACTTTTTAAATTTTCACATTGTGACCCTTTGACAAACTTAGTAAGTCTGACTTTCTTAAAATAACACACTTTATATTGTAACATCACATAGTCGGCCTGCAGGGGCTATAGGGATGTTACATTTAGGTGAAAGTGTCAGTGAAAACATACAGGGCCTGATTTAGAGTTCAACAGAGGGGTTACTCCGTCATGACAGTGATTTAGATTTCAGCAGTCGGGCTATCTGTCACTGTTGTGACGAGTAACCCCACTGAAAATGTTATTGTTGTCTCAAGTACACTAAAGTGAATTGTAACTCATGCCCCTCATGCACTGCTATTTACTTCACACATTACATCATTCATTATATGTTCTATGACATCAGTGATACCATCACTGCAACATCTGAATGGCATCATTCATGACAAAACTATGCATGGTGGGGGATAGTTACTTTAGGGCACGAGACATCACAAACCTTTTCAAACAAAAAATAATCCAACCATGTTTGAGACCATTTGTTATGACTGTCATCCCATCACTAGGAGGCGCTGTAATTGGACTATCTGTAGCCTTGGAGTCACCATGAACACTCACCCCAAGTCCCTTTCTGACTCCTGTTTGCTTCCCTTTTCGATATGGCATGTTATTGAAGACCCACATTTGCTTCCATGGACTTCAGATCCCATAAAGCACTGCCTGGTAGTCGGCATGACCTATAATCTGCTGTCCATTGTTTCCTATGGGAATAGTCCTGTTGTTCCTTGGTACTGGATTCTCTCCTCCAGGACTTGTGAGAGACTGGAATTGCACACACCTGTGATCACTCTTGTGCAGTCCAGCCATGTGACTCCACCCCGGAACTGCTTATTAGCTGGCAATTTCTGAAGCTCCTCGTTGTGCATTGGAGTTCATTTCCTTTGTGTACCAGACCTCTTGTTGGCTTGTGTTCCAGTCCTGTTCCAGCTTTGCTTCAGCCTGAACCTGCTCTCTGTTTCCCAAACCTGTTCCTGCTTGTTCCAGCTCCATGTGTTCCAGTCCTGTTCCTGCTTTGCTTCAGCCTGAACCTGCTCTCTGTTTCCCAGCTCAGTTCCTGCTTGCTTCAGCCTGAGCCTGTTCCCTGTTCCTGCTTTTGCATCCTAGTTGTTCCTTCTGTTCTGTTTCCTCTGGGTTAGAGTGTCTGGTAAGTGCACTATCCGTCCTCACCTCTTTATAAGTGTTTTCCTTTCTACTGGGATTGGCTCCTGGTTTCAAGGAGGCAATTCCTACCCCATCTTTTGTATACTGTCTTATGTAGTCTTAAGTGCCTAACAGTGGCAGTGTGCTACTGATGTTTTCCAGGAATTGCCACTGTGTTTCCAGCTGGACCCACAAGGGCTTATCTCGTATATGCAAGTACAATCATTTTTTGTGCCCTAAGTGTCCACAGACAGAATCACTTCTGCTGCCTCCTTTCTATGGTGCTCGCGAGGTGACTATCTGTGAGAGTAATCTGCACAGAGGCATTGATATTCCCTGTTGTTGTGGGAAGTTCTGATCCTTACACTTTAGTGTTAACTCCAATCTGGCAGCAGCGCCACGTCCCATCTCCTGCCGGAGAACCCCCTGCAAACAGGTAAGTCGGGTTCTCTGACAGGAGAGGGGGGTGGGGGGTGTTGTGTGTGTGAGTGTGTGTGAATGCGTGCATGCATGTGTAATGTGTGTTTGCATGAGTGGGTATAAGTGTACGTGCATGTTGTGTTGTATGACTGCGTGTGTACCTGGATTTATGTTCGTGAGTGTTGTGTGGATGTTTATGAATGTATGAATGCATGGGTGAATGTGTGTATGCGTGTGTGTATGGGTGTGTGTGTATGTGCGTCAATTTGTTTATATGTGTGGGGGGGTCGGGAGAGTGGGGAGGGTGGCAGAGGACTCTGAGGAGGGGGCAGGGGAGACCCGAATCAGTGCCAGGGAAGGAATTCTCTGGCACTGATAGTGCCTACCACCATGATTTCAGTAGCAGTACAGAAACCACTGAAACCATGGCCGTGGGCGGGGTCATAATGTCATAGTGACGGCTGCCGGGATGGAGACTGTAGTCTCCAGCCCTGTGGTTGTTACTGCCGTGGAGGTCGGTGTGGTACATTGGCGGTTTGGCTTAGTCCAAACCGCCAATGTCAAAATAGTGGAGGTAGGTACCTCCAGCCTGTTGGCGGTAATACCTCCACTTATTCCACCAACCGCCAGGGTTGTAATGATGGCCTTTGTCTTTAACCAAACCAAAGTATTTAGCTAATTGAGGAGGTTGCACATTGTCAATCCCCTATTTGCTAAGCTTTTTCCACAAACATGTCTGGTCAGCCCGGTCAAAGGCAAAACTGTAATCAATAAAGAAAGCTAAGAAAGAAAGCTGAGTGACCACCGTGGTTTACTTAAGTGGCTTGATGGGATAGAAATGACAATGTCATAATATTATCCTGGGTAGAGTAAATCTTTGAATAATGTAACAGGATATTATTCTAGCCCTCCAATTTAGCTAAGATCTACTGTTCAGGAAATATTCAACAGTTCTAACACTATGTGCATGATGGCTATTTATAAAATATACAAGAATGCAGAGTTTTATTTAGAGTTTGGAGTATGGGATACTCTGTCAAAATGTGGCTGATATCCCTTCCATCATAGGCTGTAATCCAGCATTAATACAATATTTTTGACTAAGTAACTGGTCCATCTAATTTAAATGTCTCATTATGTCCAATTATGTCCAATGGCACTAACCAATGATCTGGTTGCCTTGCAGTTCTATAAATCATGTTGTCCTCTCAATAATTTTCAATCCCTACGCTGTGAAAGTAAATGCTGATTTCTCAGCAGGAATGTGAGTTTTTTCCATTGGTCATCCTAATTCAGACATAAAATTAAATGGAACCATTACAATCAATTAAAAATGCTGAATGGGGAAAGTGGGCATGTAGTTATTCCCATCCATTGGTAAAGCAGAGGAGGGTTGTAACTGCCACAAGATTTCAGACAAAAAAGGGAGAGTGGGGGTCAGAAAAAGCTCCATGGGTTTTTTGTTATAAAAAAATGTTTGTGGGAGATTACAGACTTTCTCATGCTTACCAATACTGGGAATAATGCTAATTATAAGGAGAAGTTACTGGGGATTGCAAACAGCAGAGTTTGGAGTACCATATGTGATTCCTACATTAATATTCCATTTCTCCCCAGAAGTTTACTGAGGTATTTTGCCTGCTTCTAGCAGACAAGCACCCAGATTTAAGAACATTTTGCCTCTGCTTTGTGACAGAACTGCCTTGCGATACTGTATTTTGGGGAGGAGTTCCATGGGTGGAACTTGATGTAAACCCAGATTTACTAAAGACAGTAAACCTTAGTTTATGCAAACATGGTGCACCTCCGCAGGATGGTCATAATAAGGAGAAACATCTTCCTTTCTCCTTGTTATTTCTATTTTGTAAGTGTGTTGCATTCTGCAGAAAGAGGAATAAGCCTCCAACGATTGTATTGTTATTGTGCAGAAAAGTACCCCTTCCTGCACAAAAACAATCTAGCCCATAGCACAGGCACCCCAGGACCATGCTGCCTGATGTATACCAGCACCATGAGAGAGCTGGGTGCACCATAATTTAGTAGATATGGAATATATCTGCTCTTTTTCTTTCACACAGTGCAGCACGTTCCCTTGCTGTGCTGCTCATAGTGAAATTTTAGTGAATCTGCTCCAGTGTCCTTTCCCCCTGTGCCTGTTTTCAGTGGATTCCTGGTCCACGATTGCGGGCGGGGCCTGCAATCTTGGACCAGGAATCCCCACTAGGCACCAGGGATTTTATTGTGCTTTTATTTTGGGGAGCAACCCGTTGGGCAAGGGTCGCTCCCCTTGGGGGCTAATATTAATCCTATTTCGGCCTCCCCTGGGGGGAGATTGGCCTTTTTTTGGCCGATCTGCCCCGGGGGGGGGGGGGTCGAAAACCACTAGAACACCAGGGATTTTATTATCAATAAGTGTTTGGGCAGCGACCCTTGCCCAAACACTTAGACAAGGGTTGCTGCCCCGGGGGCACTCATTTTTTATATGTTTCGCCCCCCCTGGGGCTAGATCGGCCATGTTTTTGGCCGATCTCGCCCCCGGGGGGGGTCAAAACCCACTAGGCACCAGGGATTATGGGGTATGTGTGTGTGTTTTGTGTGTTTGGGGGCACCACTTGGGCAAGGGGCAAAGGGGGGAAAATTAGTATTGGCCATTTCTGCCCCCCTTGGAGGTAGATGGGCCTATTTGTATAGGCCCATCTGCCCCCAAGGGGGGCAGAAACCACCAGTACGCCAGGGATTTTTTTTTGTTCCCGTTTTTTTGTTTTGTGCTGGGGTTGCCCCCTTTTGCCCCCTTTGGCAAGGGTCACCCCCTAAAGGGGGCACAGAGCTGTTGTCCATTTCTGCCCCCTTTGGGAGCAGATTGGTCAATTTCATTTACGTCCATCTGCCCACAAGGGGGGCAGAATCCATTTAGGCACCAGGCATCCTGTGTGTGTGTTTTGTGTGGGGGGTCAGCACCTTTGGCAAGGGTTGAACCCCAAAGGGGGCACGTTACTGATGGCCATTTCTGCCCACCTAGGAGGCAGATCGGGCAATTTTATTTAGGCCTATCTGCCCCC
The DNA here is from genome assembly GCF_031143425.1 of Pleurodeles waltl. NCBI lineage: Eukaryota > Metazoa > Chordata > Amphibia > Caudata > Salamandridae > Pleurodeles > Pleurodeles waltl. The sequence continues at coordinate 663,710,128 of NC_090443.1, read as the reverse complement.
AAGGGGGGCAGAAGGCACCAAGATGTCAGAGGTTTTTGTTTTTTGGTTCCCTTTGTTTTTTTGTGTGCTGGGGGTGCACCCTTTGACAAGGGTCACACTCCACAGGAGGCACTGAGCTGTTGGACATTTCTGCCCCCCTTGGGGACAGATTGGCCACTACACAAGTGAGGTACCATTTTTATCGGGAGACTTGGGGGAATGCTGGGTGGAAGGAAAGTTGTGGCTCCTCTCTGATTCCATAACTTTCTGTCTCTGAAATGTGAGGAAGAAGTGTTTTTGTAGCCACATTTGGAGGTTTGCAAAGAATTCTGGGTAACACAACCTGGTGAGAGACCCACAAGTCACCCCATCCTGGATTCCCCTAGGTCTCTAGTTTTACAAAATGCACAGGTTTGATAGATTTCCCTAGGTGCAGGCTAAGCTAGATGCCAAAATCCACAGGTAGCACTTTGCAAAAAACACCTCTGTTTTCTTTGAGAAAATGTGATGTTTCCACGTTGTGTTTTGGGTCATTTCCTGTCACGGGCACTAGGCAGTATAATTTTTATCAGGATACTTGGGGGAACGCTGGGTGGAAGGGAATTTGTGGCTCCTCTCAGATTCCAGAACTTTCTGTCACCGAAATGTGAGGAAAAAAATGTTTTTTTAGCCACATTTGGAGGTTTGCAAAGGATTCTGGGTAACAGAACCTGGTGAGAGCCCCACAATTCACCCAATCATGGATTCCCATAGGTCTCTAGGTTTAAAAAATGCACAGGTTTGATAAGTTTCCCTAGGTGCCGGCTGAGCTAGAGGCCAAAATCCACAGGTAGGCACATTGCAAAAAACACCTCTGTTTTCTGTGGAAAAAATGTGATGTGTCCACATTGTGTTTTGGGGCATTTCCTGTCACGGGCACTAGGCCTACCCACACAAGTGAGGTATCATTTTTATCGAGAGACTTGGGGGAATGCTGGGTGGAAGGAAATTTATGGCTCCTCTCAGATTCCAGAACTTTCTGTCACCGAAATGTGAGGAAAAAGTGTTTTTGTAGCCACATTTGGAGGTTTGCAAAGAATTCTGGGTAACACAACCTGGTGAGAGCCCCACAAGTCACCCCATCCTGGATTCCCCTAGGTCTCTAGTTTTACAAAATGCACAGGTTTGATAGATTTCCCTAGGTGCAGGCTGAGCTAGAGGCCAAAATCCATAGGTAGGCACTTTGCAAAAAATACCTGTTTTCTTTGATAAAATGTGATGTGTCCACTTTGTGCTTTGGGGAATTTCCTGTCGCGGGCACTAGCCCTACCCACACATGAGGTACCATTTTTATTGGGTGACTTGGGGGAATGCTGGCTGAAAAGAAATTTGTGGCTCCTCTCAGATTCCAGAACTTTCTGTCATTGAAATGTGAGGAAAAAGTGTATTATTAGCCAAATGTTTACGTTTGCAAAGGATTCTGGGTAACACAACCTGGTGAGAGCCCCACAAGTCAGCCCATCTTGGATTCCCCTGGGTCTCAAGTTTTCATAAATGTACAGGTTTGATAGGTTTCCCTAGGTGCCGGCTGAGCTAGAGGTAAAAATCCATAAGTAGGCACTTTGCAAACAAACCTCTGTTTTCTTTGATAAAATGTGATGTGGCCACTTTCTGTTTTGGGGCATTTCATATCGCGGGCACTAGGCCTACCCACACGTGAGGTATCATTATTATCGGAAGACTTGAGGGAACGCTGGGTGGAAGGAAATGTGTGGCTCCTCTCAGATTCCAGAACTTTCTGTCACCGAAATGTGAGGAAAAAGTGTTTTTTTGCCAAATTTTGAGGTTTGCTAAGGACTCTGAGTAACAGAAAATGGTGAGAGCCCCACAAGTCACCGAATCTTGGATTCCCCTAGGTCTCTAGTTTTAAAAAATGCACATGTTTGGTAGGTTTCCCTAGGTGCCGGCTGAGCTAGAGGCCAAAATCCACAGGTAGGCACATTGCAAAAAAGACCTCTGTTTGCTGTGGAAAAATGTCATGTGTCCACGTTGTGTTTTGGGGCATTTCCTGTCACGGGCACTAGGCCTACCCACACAAGTGAGGTATAATTGTTATCGGGAGACTTGGCAGAACGCTCGGTGGAAGGAAATTTGTGGCTCCTCTCAGATTCCAGAACTTTCTGTCACCGAAACGTGAGGAAAAAGTGTTTTTTTATCCACATTTGGAGGTTTGCAAAGGATTCTGGGCAACACAACCTGGTGAGAGCCCCACAAGTCACCCCGTCCTGGATTCCCCTAGGTCTCTAGTTTGAAAAAATTCACAGGTTTGGTAAGTTTCCTTAGGTTCCAGCTAAGCTAGATGCCAAAATCCACAAGTAGCACTTTGCAAAAAACACCTCTGTTTTCGTTGAGAAAATGTGATGTGTCCACTTTGTGTTTTGGGGCATTTCCTGTCCCGGGTACTACGCCTACCCACACAATTGAGGTATCATTTTTATCGGGAGACTTGGGGGAACCCTGGGTGAAAGGAAATTTGTGGCTCCTCTCAGATTCCATAACATTGTGTCACCGAAATGTGAAGAAAAAGTGTTTTTTAGCCAAATAATGAGATTTGTAAAGGATTCTGGGTAACAGAACCTGTGGGAGCCCCACAACTCACCCCATCTTGGATTCCCGTAGGTCTCTAGTTTTCAGAAATGCACAGGTTTGGTAGTTTTGCATAACTGTCGGTTGAGGTAGACGTCAAAATCCACAGATAGGCACTTTGCAAAAAACACCTCTGTTTTCTTTGAGTAAATGTGATGTTTCCACTTTGTGTTTTGGGGCATTTCCTGTCGCGGGCACTAGGCCACCACACAAGTGAGGTACCATTTTTATCGGGAGACTTGGGGGAATGCTGGGTGGAAGGAAATTTGTGGCTCCTCTCTGATTCCATAACTTTCTGTCACTGAAATGTGAGGAAAAAATGTTTTTTTAGCCACATTTGGAGGTTTGCAAAGGATTCTGGGCAACACAACCTGGTGAGGGCCCCAGAAGTCACCCCGTCCTGGATTCCCCTAGGTCTCTAGTTTTAAAAAATGCCCAGGTTTGGTAGGTTTCCCTCGGTACCCGGCTGAGCTAGAGGTCAAAAATCCACAGGTAGGCACTTTGCAAAAAACACCTCTGTTTTCTTTGAGAAAATGTGATGTATCCACTTTGTGTTTTGGGGTTTTTCCTGTCGCGGGCACTTGGCCTACCCACACAAGTGAGGTATCATTTTTATCAGGAGACTTGGGGGAATGCTGGGTGGAAGGAAATTTGTGGCTCCTCTCAGATTCCATAACTTTCTGTCACCGAAATGTGAGGAAAAAGTGTTTTTTTAGTCAAATTATGAGGTTTGCAAAGGATTCTGGGTAACAGAACCTGGTGAGAACCCCACAAGTCACCCAATTTTGGATTCCCATAGGCCTCTAGGTTTAAAAAATGCACAGGTTTTGTAGGTTTCCCTAGGTGCCGGCTGAGCTAGAGGCCAAAATCCACAGGTAGGCACTTTGCAAAAAACACCTCTGTTTTCTGTGGAAAAATGTGATGTGTCCACATTGTGTTTTGGGGCATTTCCTGTCACGGGCACTAGGCGGTATAATTTTTATCAGGAGACTTGGGGGAACGCTGGGTGGAAGGAAATTTGTGGCTCCCCTCAGATTCCAGAACTTTCTGTCACCAAAATGTGAGGAAAAGTGTTTTTTTAGCCACATTTGGAGGTTTGCAAAGGATTCTGGGTAACACAACCTGGTGAGAGCCCCACAAGTCACCCCATCCTGGATTCCCCTAGGTCTCTAGTTTTTAAAAAATGCACAGGTTTGATAGGTTTCCCAAGGTGCAGGCTGAGCTAGAGGCCAAAATCCATAGGTAGGCACTTTGCAAAAAATACCTGTTTTCTTTGATAAAATGTGATGTGTCTACTTTGTGTTTTGGGGAATTTCCTGTCGCGGGCACTAGGCCTACCCACACATGAGGTACCATTTTTATTGGGCGACTTGGGGGAACGCTGGCTGAAAGGAAATTTGTGGCTCCTCTCAGATTCCAGAACTTTCTGTCATTGAAATGTGAGGAAAAAGTGTATAATTAGCCACATTTTTAGGTTTGCAAAGGATTCTGGGTAACATAACCTGGTGAGAGCCCCACAAGTCAGCCCATCTTGGATTCCCCTGGGTCTCAAGTTTTCATAAATGTACAGGTTTGATAGGTTTCCCTAGGTGCCGGCTCAGCTAGAGGCCAAAATCCATAAGTAGGCACTTTGCAAAAAACACCTCTGTTTTCTTTGATAAAATGTGATGTGTCCACTTTGTGTTTTGGGGCTATGGTTGCTACATGAACATTAAGACTATGGATGCTACATGAATATCTAATTCAAGGAGGATTGTTCTATTTATGGCAAACCTTGTGTTCTAAGAAATAAATGATTTATGAACTTTCTATGTTGTTATTACCATGTCCATACTGAAGTTTCTAAACCATATTAACTTTCAATCTTCTGATCACGAGTGCCCTGACAGCTGGCCTTTTCATTGTTAGTTTCCCTTGAAACATTGGAGGATTAAGGAAGATCCTCTTGCCAGGAGCACCGTGCCACATTTTGGAATACTAATATTATTACATGGACTCACTGTGAGCGCCCAAATCCTATGATTTTCTTCCTATGTATTTTTGTTCTGATTCTGGGTAACATAACCTGGTGAGAGCCCCACAAGTCAGCCCATCTTGGATTCCCCTGGGTCTCAAGTTTTCATAAATGTACAGGTTTGATAGGTTTCCCTAGGTGCAGGCTCAGCTAGAGGCCAAAATCCATAAGTAGGCACTTTGCAAAAAACACCTCTGTTTTCTTTGATAAAATGTGATGTGTCCACTTTGTGTTTTGGGGCATTTCATATCGCGGGCACTAGGCCTACCCACACGTGAGGTATCATTATTATCGGAAGACTTGGGGGAACGCTGGGTGGAAAGAAATGTGTGCCTCCTCTCAGATTCCAGAACTTTCTGTCACCGAAATGTGAGGAAAAAGTGTTTTTTTGCCAAATGTTGAGGTTTGCTAAGGACTCTGAGTAACAGAACCTGGTGAGAACCCCACAAGTCACCCAATCTTGGATTCCCCTAGGTCTCTAGTTTTAAAAAATGCACATGTTTGGTAGGTTTCCCTAGGTGCCGGCTGAGCTAGAGGCCAAAATCCATAGGTAGGCACATTGCAAAAAAGACCTCTGTTTTTTGTGGAAAAATGTCATGTGTCCACGTTGTGTTTTGGGCATTTCCTGTCACGGGCACTAGGCCTACCCACACAAGTGAGGTGTAATTGTTATTGGGAAACTTGGGGGAATGCTGGGTGGAAGGAAATTTGTGGCTCCTCTTTGATTCCAGAACTTTCTGTCACCGAAATGTGACGGAAAAGTGTTTTTTTAGCCACATTTGGAGGTTTGCAAAGGATTCTGGGCAACACAGCCTGGTGAGAGCCCCACAAGTCACCCCGTCCTGGATTCCCCTAGGTCTCTAGTTTTAAATAATGCACAGGTTTGGTAGGTTTCCCTAGGTGCCAGCTAAGCTAGATGCCAAAATCCACAGGTAGCACTTTGCAAAAAATACCTCTGTTTTCGTTGAGAAAATGTGATGTGTCCACTTTGTGTTTTGGGGGGCATTTCCTGTCCCGGGTACTAGGCCTACCCACACAAGTGAGATATCATTTTTATCGGGAGACTTGGGGGAACGCTGGGTGAAAGGAAATTTGTGGCTCCTCTTAGATTCCATAACATTATGTCACCGAAATGTGAAGAAAAAGTGTTTTTTTAGCCAAATGATAAGATTTGAAAGGATTCTGGGTAACAGAACCTGTGGGAGCCCCACAAGTCACCCCATTTTGGATTCCCCTAGGTCTCTATTTTTCAAAAATGCACTGGTTTGGTAGGTTTCCATAACTGCCGGCTGAGGTAGAGGTCAAAATCCACAGGTAGGCACTTTGCAAAAAACACCTGTTTTCTTTGAGAAAATTTTATGTTTCCACTTTGTGTTTTGGGGCTTTTCCTGTCGCGGGCACTAGGCCTACCCACACAAGTGAGGTACCATTTTTATCGGGAGATTTGGGGGAATGCTGGGAGATAGGAAATGTGCGGCTCCTCTCAGATTCCATAACTTTCTGTCACCGAAATGTGAGGAAAAAGTGTTTCTTTAGCCAAATTATGAGGTTTGCAAAGGATTCTGGGTAACAGAACCTGGTGAGAGCCCCACAAGGCACCCAATCTTGGATTCCCATGGGTCTCTAGGTTTAAAAAATGCACAGGTTTGGTAGGTTTCCCTAGGTGCCGGCTGAGCTAGAGGCCAAAATCCACAGGTAGGCACTTTGCAAAAAACACCTCTGTTTTCTGTGGAAAAATGTGATGTGTCCATGTTGTGTTTTGGGGCATTTCCTGTCACGGGCAGTAGGCAGTATCATTTTTATCGGGAGACTTGGGGGAATGCTGGGTGGAAGGAAATTTGTGGCTCCCCTCAGATTCCAGAACTTTCTGTCACTGAAATGTGTGGAAAAAGTGTTTTTTTAGCAACATTTGGAGGATTGCAAAGGATTCTGGGTAACACAACCTGGTGAGATACTCACAAGTCTCCCCATCTTGGATTCCCCTAGGTCTCTAGTTTTAAAAAATGCACAGGTTTGGTAGGTTTCCCTAGGTGCCGGCCAAAATCCATAAGTAGGCACTTTGCAAAAAACACCTCTGTTTTCTTTGATAAAATGTGATGTGTCCACTTTGTGTTTTTTGGCATTTCCTGTCGCGGGCACTAGGCCTACCCCCACATGAGGTACCATTTTTATCGGGAGACTTGGGGGAATGCTGGGTGGAAGGAAATTTGTGTCTCCTCTCCGATTCGAGAACTTTCTGTCATTGAAATGTGAGGAAAAAGTGTATTATTAGCAACATTTTTAGGTTTGCAAAGGATTCTGGGTAACAGTACCTGGTGAGAGCCCCACAAGTCAGCCCATCTTGGATTCCCCTAGGTCTCAAGTTTTCATAAATGCACAGGTTTGATAGGTTTCCCTAGGTGCCGGCCAAAATCCATAAGTAGGCACTTTGCAAAAAACACCTCTGTTTTCTTTGATAAAATGTGATGTGTCTACTTTGTGTTTTGGGGCATTTCATATCGCGGGCACTAGCCCTACCCACACTTGAGGTACCATTTTTATCGGGAGACTCGAGGGAACGCTGGGTGGAAGGAAATGTGGGGCTTCTCTCAGATTCTAGAACTTTCTGTCACCGAAATGTGATTAAAAAGTGTTTTTTTAGCCAAATGTTGAGGTTTGCTGAGGACTCTGAGTAACAGAACCTTGTGAGAGCCCCACAAGTCACCCAATCTTGGATTCCCCTAGGTCTCTAGTTTTTAAAAATGCACAGGTTTGGTAGGTTTCCCTAGGTGCCGGCTGAGCTAGAGGCCAAAATCCACAGGTAGGCACTTTGCAAAAAACACCTGTTTTCTTTGAGAAAATGTGATGTATCCACTTTGTGTTTTGGGGCATTTCCTGTCGCGGGCACTAGGCCTACCCACACAAGTGAGGTACCATTTTTATCGGGAGACTTGGTGGATTGCTGGGTGGAAGGAAATTTATGGCTCCTCTCAGATTCCATAACTTTCCGTCACTGAAAGCTGAGGAAAAAGTTTTTTTTAGCCACATTTGGAGGTTTGCAAAGGATTCTGGGCAACACAACCTGGTGAGAGCCCCACAAGTCACCCCGTCCTGGATTCCCCTAGGTGTCTAGTTTTAAAAAATGCACAGGTTTGGTAGGTTTCCCTAGGTGCAGGCTAAACTAGATGCCAAAATCCACAGGTAGCACTTTGCAAAAAACACCTCTGTTTTCTTTGAGAAAATGTGATGTTTTCACATTGTGTTTTGGGTCATTTCCTGTCACGGACACTAGGCGGTATAATTTTGATCGGGAGACTTGGGGGAACGCTGGGTGGAAGGAAATTTGTGGCTCCTCTCAGATTCCAGAACTTTCTGTCACCGAAATGTGCGGAAAAAGTGTTTTTTTAGCCACATTTGGAGGTTTGCAAAGGATTGTGGGTAACACAACCTGGTGAGAGCCCCACAAGTCACCCTGTCCTGGATTACCCTAGGTCTCTAGTTTAAAAAAAATGCACAGGTTTGGTAGGTTTCCCAAGGTGCCAGCTGAGCTAGATGCCAAAATCTACAGGTAGTACTTTGCAAAAAACACCTCTGTTTTCTTTGATAAAATGTGATATATCCACTTTGTGTTTTGGGGCATTTCCTGTCGCGGGCACTAGGCCTACCCACACAAGTGAGGTACCATTTTTATCGGGAGACTTGGGGGAAGGCTGGGTGGATGGAAATGTCTGGCTCCTCTCAGATTCCATAACTTCCGTCACTGAAATGTGAGGAAAAAGTGTTTTTTTAACAAAATTATGAGGATTGCAAAGGATTCTGGGTAACAGAACCTGACGAGAGCCCCACAAGTCTCCCTATCTTGGATTCCAATAGGTCTCTAGGTTTAAAAAATGCACAGGTTTGGTAGGTTTACATAACTGCCGGCTGAGCTAGAGGCCTAAATCCATAGGTAGGCACTTTGCAAAAAACACCTCTGTTTTCATTGATAAAATGTGATATGTCCACTTTGTGTTTTGGGGCATTTCCTGTCGCGGGCACTACCCACACATGAGGTACCATTTTTATCGGGAGACTTGGGGGAACGCTAGGTGGAAAGAAGTTTGTGGCTCCTCTCAGATTCCAGAACTTTCTGTCATTGAAATGTAAGGAAAAAGTGTTTTTTTTGGCCAAATTTTTAGGTTTCCAAAGGATTCTGGGTAACAGAACCTGGTGGTAGCCCCACAATCACCCAATCTTGGATTCCCCTAGGTCTCTAGTCTTAAGAAATGCACAGGTTTGTTAGGTTTCCCTAGGTGCCTGCTGAGCTAGAGGCCAAAATCCACAGGTAGGGACTTTGCAAAAAACACCTCTGTTTTCTTTGAGAATATGTGATGTGTCCACTTTGTGTTTAGGGGCATTTCCTGTTGCGGGCACTAGGCCTACCCACACAAGTGAGGTACCATTATTATCGGGAGACTTGGGGGAACGCTGGGTGGAAGGAAATTTGTGGCTCCTCTCAGATTCCAGAACTTTCTGTCATTGAAATTTGAGGAAAAAGTGTTTTTTAGCCACATTTTGAGGTTTGCAAAGGATTCTGGGTAACAGAACCCGGTGAGAGCCCCACAAGTCACCCAATCTTGGATTTCCATAAGTCTCTAGTTTTAAAAAATGCACAGGTTTGGTAGGTGTCCCTATGTGCCGGCTGAGCTAGAGGCCAAAATCCACAGGTAGGCACTTTGCAAAAAACACCTCTGTTTTCTGTGGAAAAATGTGATGTGTCCATGTTGTGGTTTGGGGCATTTCATATCGCAGGCACTAGGCCTACCCACACAAGTGATGTATCATTTTTATCGGGAGACTTGGGGGAACATAGAATAGGAAAACAAGTGTTATTGCTCCTTGTCTTTCTCTACATTTCTTCCTGCCAAATATAAGACAGTGTGTAAAAAAGACGTTTATTTGAGAAATGCCCTGTAATTCACATGCTAGTATGGGCACCCCAGATTTCAGAGATGTGCAAATAACCACTGCTCCTCAACACCTTATCCTGTGCCCATTTTGGAAATACAAAGGTTTTCTTGATACCTATTTTTCACTCTTTATATTTTAGTACATTACTGTATACCCGGTATAGAATGAAAACCCACTGCAAGGTGCAGCTCATTTATTGGCTCTGGGTACCTAGGGTTCTTGATGAACCTACAAGCCCTATATATCTCCTCAACCAGAAGAGTCCAGCAGACATAATGGTATATTGCCTTCAAATATCTGACATTGGAAAAAGGTACAGAGTAAAAAATAGAGAAAAATGGCTGTTTGTTTACTTCAATTTCAATATTTTGTTTTATTTCAGTTGTTATTTTCTGTAGGAAACCCTTGTAGGATCTACACAAATTACCAATTGCTGAATTGAGAATTTTGTCTACTTTTTGGAAATGTTTAGGTTTCTCGGATCCAGCATTGGTTTCACACCCATTTCTGTCACTGACTAGAAGGAGGGTGAAAGCACAAAAAATCATAAAAATTGGGTCTGTCCCAGTAAAATGCCAAAAACTGTGTTAAAAAAATGGGTTTTTGGATTCAAGTCTGCCTGTTCCTGAAGGCTGGGAAGCTGGTGATTTTAGCACCGCAAACCCTTTGTTGATGCCATTTTCAGGGAAAAAAACCACAAGCCGCCTTCTGCAGCCCTTTTCCCCATTTTTTAAAAAAAAAACGAAATTTTCACTGTATTTTGGCTATTTTCTTGCCCTCCTTCAGGGACCTCACAAGGTCTTCTAGAATCCCTAGTATGTTGGAAAAGAAGGACGCAAATATGGCATGGGTAGCTTATGTGGACAAAAAGTTATGAGGGCCTAAGTGCGCCCTGCCCCAAATAGCCAAAAAAAGGCCTGGCATCTGAGAGGGAAAAGGCCTGGTAGCGAAGGGCTTAAATAGTAACAAACAAGCAGAAAGGAAAGAATAGTAATGAACAGTGTTTTTTAACATAAGTTTCATATTCACAATGATCACAAACACATGCAATACATGAGGTCCGGTTTTGCGAATACGTTATAGAGAATGGGTGTTGTTGAAAAAGTCTAAAACATACATGTATACATATGATATACAGTATTTGACTACAGCTGTTTACTAATATAGGGGGTTATTCTAACTTTGGAGGAGTGTTAATCCGTCCCAAAAGTGACGGTAAAGTGACGGATATACCACCAGCGGTATTACGAGTTCCATAGGATATAATGGACTCGTAATACGGCTGGTGGTAAATCCGTCACTTTTCCGTCACTTTTGGGACGGATTAACACCTCCTCCAAAGTTAGAATAACCCCCATAATGTTGAAACTAATCTTTTGTAAAAAAAAATTGTAATGTCATTCTCTGTGACGACAGATGTGATCGCCATTATCATGTGACCTTTAAATAGAGCTATGTGATTGGAGGAGACACCTTTCTTACACTTTCATAGGAAGTTCCTACCTTTTCATTCTTCCTGAAGGTTCTGATCCTTTCAGTTGCATTTTTAGCAGTGTTGTACTGTTTTTTTATTTCTTTGACTTGCAAAATAGCTAGTGGAGGGAGTGAACATGCCGAGTCATGGCAAGAGAGAGACGAGGAAGAGGTATGGGTAGTTTCAGAGCAGACAGCAGCAGATACCAAACTACAGTACGAAGAGGACTCTGAAGATGAAGGGCAACCAGCTCGTAAACAAAGTGTGGCATGCGATTTCTTCACAATTCCTTCTGGCAAATCCAAAACTGTGGCCAAATTAGTAATATGCACTTTGTGTGGAAAAAAAACCATCTCAAGAGACTTCATATTTTTGTGGTACCACCAGCATGCTCTGTCACCTGAAGACATACCATAGAAGTCATTTGGAGAGAACATAGCGTAGTTGAGCAGAAGAAGGTACAGCTTCCTTAACAGTACCTGCTACCAGAGAGACAATATCAAGACAAGTCTAATCATGAAGGCCTGATCACCATCTTGAGGTACTTGATAATAGAACATAATGCTTGAAATGCAGTGTCACTCGCACCATGGGAGAGCAATCCTTTGACCTAATATTAGAAGGAGGAAGAATTAACACTTGTTATTTTTTGTTCTATTTTGTGCATAATTCTCCCCAGTTTCTTGGAGTTGTTTCTCTTGTTTGAGATACGTTTTTCTACTTTTTGATCCTATTTTGATAAAAAAAACTCCCAAAAAAGATAAAATCTGGTAGTAAATAAAAAAAATATATATATAAAGTAGTTCCAGGAACAGAGAAGAAAAGAAAGATTCTTCTTAGAACCGCTTTTTGAGGTTAAAAGGAGATACTCTATATGTATGTTTCTATTTAAAGCTGAATAATGAATGACTGAATAAGCAGATTCCTAAAAGTATGACTAAGGTGCATGGAGGAGTGAATGAGTCCATGTATGGGTGAGTAACAGAGTACAGGAGTGCAAGAGTGGGTGAGTGAGTGAGTGAGTGCATGACTACATGAATGGATAATGAGTGAGTGTACAAATGTACTGGTGATTTACTGACTACATGACTGGATGTATAGGTGAGTGAGTGACTACCTTGGTGTATGGCTGATTGATTTAATTTAAGACTGCTTGTATAGGTGAGTGAGATAGTGCATATATATGTGTATGGCTGAGCAAGTGACTGCATGAGCACATATATGGATAAGTGAGTGACTATATGAGTTCTCTATGGGCGATTGACTAAGACCATGGGCCTCATTACGACCCTGGCGGTCATAGACCGCCAGGGTGGTGGCCGGGGGTAGCACCGCCAACAGGCTGGCGGTGCTACATCAGGTATTCCGACTGCGGCTGTGAAGCCGCGGTCGCCCAGCTGGGTCCGGCGGTTTTTGGGGGAATCCTCCATGGCGGCGCTGCATGCAGCGCCGCCATGAGGATTCCGACCGCCTTCCCGCCAGCCTGTTCCTGGCGGTTTACACCGCCAGGAAGAGGCTGCCGGGAACGGGTGTCGTGGGGCCCCTGGGGGCCCCTGCACTGCCCATGTCACTGGCATGGGCAGTGCAGGGGCCCCCTAACAGGGCCCCATTAAGATTTTCAGTGTCTGCATGGCAGACACTGAAAATCGCGACGGGTGCAACTGCACCAGTCGCACCCCAGCAAATCCGCCGGCTCCATTCGGAGCCGGCTTCATCTTTGCTGGGGCTTTCCCGCTGGGCCGGCGGGCGATCTTTTGAAGATCGCCCGCCGGCCCAGCTGGAAAGTTAGAATGGTCCCCGCGGTCATTTGACCGCAGGGCGGTGTTTGGGCGGTTTCGGAATGACCCCCCATGAGTATGTGTATGGGTGAGTAGTGAGTGTCTGAGTGGTGTATGGCTGATTGACTGACTGTATGAGTGCATATATGGGCAAGTACGTGCAAAAGTGGTGTATGGGTGAAAGAGTGAGTATATGAGTGCATGTTTGGGCAAATGAGTAAGTGCTTGACTGGGGTATGGGTGACTGACTGACTGCATGAGTAGAGTATGGGTGATTGATTCAGAGCATGAACACATGTATGAGTCAGTGAGAGACTGTATGAGTACATGTATGGGTGTAAGAGTGAGTACATGAGTGCATGTGTGAGTAAGTGCATGAGTTTGTATGGATGATTGGTATAGTGCTTAATTGTATGTGTGCATGGGTGAGTAGTTGTATGAGTAGATGTATGGGTGATTGACTGAAAGCATGATTGCATGCATGACTGAGTTACTGTGTGTATGTGTGCATGTATGAGTGATTGGCTGAGTGTACGAGTGTGTGTATGGGTCAGTGAATGGGTACATGAGTGTATGTATGATTGAGTGAGTTCATGAGTGAGTAACTGACTGTATAAAATGTGTGTATGGGTGATTGACTCAGTCCATGAGTGCATGTATTAGTGAGAGAGTGTATTTGTGCATGTGTAGATGACTGAGTACTTGGGTGCATCTATGAGTGTGTGCATGCCAGAGTACTTGTATAGGTGAGTGACTGAGTGCATGTATCAGTGAGTGACTCAGTACATGAGTGCATGTATGGGTGAGTGAGTATGTGAGTGTATGTTTGGGTGAGTGACTGTGATGAAGAGTGTGTGTATGAGTGAGTGAGTGTATGAGTGTACAGGTGGGTGAGTTAGTAAATGTGTGAGTGTGTCAAGTGACTTGGTGCACAAATGCCTGTATTGAGCAAGTGAGTGGATATGTTATTGGCTGTGCGGGTGACTGAGTGAGTGGATGAATGTATGTATCACTGACTGGATGAGTGCGCAAGTGGTGAGTGAGTCTAAGAGTGCATGTATGGGTGAGTGAGAGACTGAAGGAGTGCATCTATGGGTGAAGGAGTGATCCTCCCTAGTTAACTAATTTAGCCACTACACCTCTCACCTAATCACCCAATGCCTTTCCCTTGCATGCCACCTCTGGTAAGCCTGTGTATGCACTAGGTTACATAGCCTAACAGTCATGTCACACATCAGACATTATCAGATAGCATCTGCACTAAAATATAGACCCAATTAGTATGACCATTCCCAACATGGAGTAAGGGAAAAAAGTCACATGCTTCTATGTACAACTAAGCTATGCTGTGCAGCAACTGTCAATGTCATTGCAGTGAATCATGTTAAGCCACTGTCTGCATCTCACACAAAAGCAACCAAACACATATTCCAACCTGCACTCAGTGTCTCACTCCCTCCACAAGTAACCTTGCCATTGCCACCTGAGGATTCCTGAGACTGTCAGACCCCCTCAGGATGAAGGCCCCAGAGAGGACAACACCTTTGGATTTCTGGACATTGAAGAACAACCTGGCCCATCGGGACATTTGGTCAGTCAACAAATCTCAGCCTCTCCCTGCCTAGATCACTACCTCCCAACATTGTTGCACCAACTTCACAGGCAACCATTCACCCCCAATCCTGTGTCCCAAGGACTGTTCAGTCTACTGTGTGCCCCATATTACAGGTACCTGAGTCTAACCTTGCCACCCCTGACAAAGATAAACCTGCAACCACTGGGAGTAGGAACACTGTGCCAGAGGAACATGCACGTTGGGCTAGTGTGCGCAGGAAGGATGCTCTGGGCCAGAGGATGGGGCCTCAAAGGGATACAACTGACCAGGAAACCATTTCCCAAGTCTTGGGAGCTCACCAAAGTTCTCAAGACAGGATGGGCCAAATCGTTACCATGTTGGGGTAAAATCAAAGGCTGCAGAGGTAACACAACCAGGAAGTCATGCATCAGTGGCAAGCACAAAATGTCCACATGGCTACCATTGCAGGGGTGCTGAGGGACATCAACACTACCCCGATTACCTTCTCCACACAACAGCAGGCTCTTCCATTAGCAACATTACATCTGCCACTTCTACAACTATGGCAGTTAGTGGAATGGAGCCACTGACAGGGAAAGGCCATGGCTCAGACACTTCTCCCTCTGTAGTTGAAGACTCCCCCAAAATGTGGATGTCCACCCAGACATCCAGCAGGAGCAGAAGCCAAGACCAAACCCACTGCCAGGAAGTGAACCTCTCCTGATTTGTCATCCTTGTGTGCCACAGATACACCCTGTTGACTGTTCTGAGACCTAACACAATTTTCCCATGGTACAAGGACACTGGACTTGTGTAACCAACTGGTGTACCAGCTACCCTGATGAAATCATCCACCGTGACTTCACCCATCACTTTTATGCTCATATTACTAGTATTTTTGTCACTGAAAGTCTTTCAACAAGCACAATAAATCAACCTTGAACATTGCAACTGTGTATGTGTCCTTTATAATCTATGTACAATAGCCATGCTTGCTTGCCAGAAGGAGACACATTACAACATAAATGTCACAGGACATATGAGCTTGAAATCCAGGTTTATATTATTGTATAGCCAGTATTGCAATCAGGAAATAGAGCATGACAGAGAATACCATCTGGATGTAAGCTGTGGTGTTACAAAAAGCACATACACAGGTTAACGAAACCAGGCACATGACAATCTATCTAGAAAGCTGGTGCACACAGATAAGTCCTCTGTATCACCATACATAGGGCCTGATTACAACTTTGGAGGAGGGTGTTAATCAATCCCAAATGTGACGGATATACCACCTGCCGTATTACGAGTCCATTATATCCTATGGAACTCGTGATACGGTGGGCAGGATATCCGTCACATTTACAACATTAACAACTTCCTCCAAAGTTGTAATCAGGCCCATAGTTTCTTCACATACCTATACCATAGCTACTAATTCACATATCCCATGGAACACACAAAGATCATTACAGAGGAACCCAGTACTGAAAACACATACTAAAGTTGGCCCCATACCTGTAGGATTGTCACTCACCTATGTCAGTATACAGTAACATGCACCTTGGACTACAAAGTAAGAACATAAATACAGCTAGGCCCCATGGCCATCACAAAGTACTCTCCCCATTGTGAACCAAGAGGCTATGATCCAACCTTCACATATGTACCAGAAATTTCACCTGACACATTATACACCATTTTATATTCTCCTCAACCCCACAGGTAAAAGAAAAGGACTAAGCATTTACCATAACTTCCTTTATGAAGGCTAAACTATCAAGGTACCACCCTACTTAAACTAAATTCATATTACCAGGTATCTGTCACGTACACCTCTCATGTCTGTCACAGTATTCCTCAAGCCTACGTTGCAGAGCCAAACAGAATCTGGGTCAATCAATAAGTGAAAAGAAAGAGGATGGGAGATTGCACAAAACATACCTCACATCTGAGAAGTCTTTGCCAGAAGTGTATGTTAGCATCTGCTGTAACAATATATGAGAAAGCAGTACAATCTATACTGTACACATTACAATCTATCAATCTGCATACACAACTCACTCATAGACATTGGAAGTCATTACACCCCAACAGATGAAGCAAGAAAGCAAGTATATTAGCAGCCATCTACTTCTGGTTGTACACATTCATCACAACAAAAGGTCCACTTCATATACCTGTATGTCAGTTGAAGTACTAATTGACGAGATCTGCCCTAGAGTCACTGGCTCCTTCTTCCTCTGGCTCTTCATCACTTGCCATGTCAGCATTTCCACTCGTAGGTCCAGCTGCCTCCCCCTTATCTGATATCAATTATATCTGACGTCTCGGGGCTAGATCGTGGAGCATGCAGTAGGCAATGATTAGTTGGCATACGTTGTGGGACTAGTAGAGGAGGGCTCCTCCAGAGAGGTCCAGGCACCTAAATCTTACCTTCAGGAGCCCAATTGTTCACTCTATTACATGCCTTGTCCTCCTGTGGGTCTCAATATAATGGACCTCCCCTGGTGTGGTTGGGTACCTCACTGGTGTCAACAGCCAAGGATGGTATGGATAGCCTGAGTCACCTGTGAACACAATGGTTGAACACCAGAAACATGTATGTGGGACTTGCTATATTGTGATGACAGGAGACATAAATTGCAAACATACACTACAGTGGAAACTTACCAAGCAGCCAGGCCCCCTCCATGTAGAGTCGTATCATTAGCTGTGGGATATTGCTGTTCTGCACGATGAAGGAATCATGAACAGAACCTGGATACTTGGCTGTGACTTGTGAGATATACTGGTCTGCCAGACACACGACCTGAACGTTGATTGAGTGGTAGTTTTTCTTGTTATTATACCCATGTTCATTGGCACTGGGAGGGACCAAGGTTACATCGGTGCCATCAATGGCTCATACCACATGTGGAATGTGTCCCATCTCATAAAAGTCTGGCTTCACATAGGCCAAATCAGCTTAGTGGGGAAACCTGATATAGAGGTCCAGGAGTCGCAACAATGCAAACAGTACATACTTCAAAACAAGACTGAACATGGGCCGAGACATCCCTACTGTAAGAGCCACTTTATTCTGAAAGGAGCCTGTGGCCAGGAAGTGTAGCACTGACAAGACTTGAATGATGGGAGGTATGCCATAGGGATTGCGAATGTTAAGCATAAGATCTGGCTCCAACTAAGTACAAAGATCCATGTTGGTATGATGATTAAGACAATATGGGGGTCATTCTAAGTCTGGCAGGCGGCGGAGGCCACCCGCCAGACTTCCCCCACCAAAATACCGCTCCGCGGTCGAAAGACCGCTGAGGGTATTTTGGGATTTGCCCTGGGCTGGCGGGCGACCACCAAAAGGCCGCCCGCCAGCCCAGGGCAAATCATCCTTCCCACGAGGACGCCAGCTCAGAATTGAGCTGGCGGAGTGGGAAGGTGCGACGGGTGAAGTGGCACCCGTCACGTATTTCAGTGTCTGCATAGCAGACACTGAAATACAAAGTGGTGCCCTCTTACGGGGGCCCCTGCAGTGCCCATGCCATTGGCATGGGCACTGCAGGGGCCCCCAGGGGCCCCGCAGCACCCCCTACCGCCATCCTGTTCCTGGCGGGAGACCCGCAAGGAACAGGATGGCGGTAGGGGGTGTCAGAATCCCCATGGCGGCGGAGCGCGCTCCGCCGCCATGGAGGATTCACATGGGCAGCGGAAAACCGGCGGGAGACCGCCGGTTTTCCGCATCTGACCGCGGCCGAACCGCCGCGGTCAGAATGCCCTGCGGGGCACCGCCGGCCTGTCGGCGGTGCTCCCGCCGACCCTGGCCCCGGCGGTCTCTGACCGCTGGGGTCAGAATCACCCCCTATGTCTGGATGACATGTCTTTCCTCCATGATGTCCAGGTCTACTAGTAGACAGTACACTGGTGGTTGTTTTACACTCCTCATAGCAGGCTAACTATGTGAAGACAAGTGAACATAATATGAGTAATGCCGTATACACACCTTGTGTGCACTTTATTTCCTCACACCTACAATCTGTAAAGGATGCCTAGCACATCTGACATCTGCAGTACAGCTCATAGAGATGCATCCAATTACATCCTTCTTGGTGCACATTGCCAACTATGACAATGGGATTGAACATATGATACTACTGTAAAGAGTAAATGTGTGTAAGACTTAGCTGTCCTGTACAAATCACACATATTTTTGTAATCAATCTATATTTTTCTGAGGATTAAAAACCTCTGAGTAGCTGTACATAGCTATCACCATATTTTTTCACTCAACACAGCTATAACTTCACATATGCACGCACAATATGTGATCCAAACATGATGGCACTATATAGAGATTTACAGCACTTTAGGGGATAAGTGAATGACACAGATTAGAAACACTTCCATCCATTAAATGTGCCCAAAATGGCAGGCACATGACCTACTGTACTGGACAGGTGGAAGTGACCTATGTCCCCCTGTGGGAGTTGTCATGGCTGTAGCCGATGGCAACCCCGTGTAACTTGCCATTGGAAAACATTTCTGCCAGAGCTTGAAAGGATAGTGGAGGTGGTCCTACCATGGTATGAACAGCTATATGGGGCACCAGAGGAGCAGCTGAGTCCAATGTCCTAGCTATGTGTGAAATGTGTTCTGTGTGATGTTGCATCGGACATGTGAACCTGTGAAGGAATAGATGCATGCAGATGGCATAATGGCACAATGAGAAGGCATGTGTGCAAGGATGATGGGTGTGTGTGCCTACTTGCTGTGACTACTGTGTACTGACCACTCCTATTGGTATGGCGCATGTGTACATGACTTCCTCCTTTTGTCTGTGTCATGCATTCAGGTCAACGTCCATCAGAAGAAGGACATTTTGCATGCTATTGCCAAACAAGTGCAGACCCTGGGGGTCCACAGCCGGCAGAGCACCCATTGCAAAAAGTGGTGGGACGACCTGAGACGCTGGGCCCGGAAGACCACTGCGGCCTGGCTGGGGATGTCCTCCCAATGAGGGAGCAGTGCCCATCAGACCCTGATCCCCCTAATGGCCTGCATTTTGGCAGTGGCCTACCCTGAGGTGGATGAGCATTTGAGGGCAGCAGTACTGTGACACTGTAGTAGGTTCTACAGGTATGTTGACTACTGGGAATACATATTACTCAAGTTGCATGCATAAAAGATGGAGATCTGGCCTTAGGGTAGTGCATGCGACGTTCAGATCACCTGTGTCAAGGAAAATCTATGACTGCATGTGGAGATTACCTTTTAACAGTTCCACATGTGTGACTCTACCCAGCCATATATGTGTCTGTAAGCTGCTCTGTCATCCTACCCATCTAGTATTTCCAGGTTCATTAATCAGATTACATAATAATGCAGTTTGGGAGGCTGGCCTGGCTTATAGTGGGTACCTTGTGGTACCTACACCTTGTGTCAGGTCCAGTTGTCCCTTATTAGTAGATTAGAGGTGTTCTAGCAGCTTTGGCTGATAGAGGTAGCTATAGCAGAGCAGCTTAGGCTGAACTAGGAGACATGCAAAGCTCCCACTATACCACTTATAACACTTAGGGGGTCATTTTGACCTCAGCGGTCTTTTTGAAAGACCGCCGAGGGACCACCGTGCGGAAGACCGCCAGTGTTGGCGGTTTGCTGCTCAGCCTATTATGACCATTGGCAGCTCTCTGTCTTTTTACGGACGGAGAGCCGCCAACAGCCATACTGGCGGGAGGCGGGGTAGTGGAGGTTGCTCCACCTCCACCGCCACGCCAACAAAACACCGCCCAACGAATCACGTCCTGTGATTTGCCGTGGAAGTGTTCTGTTGGCGGTGTGGTGTCGGCGGAGCTGCCCCCATGGCTCCCGTCCCCTCCCGGAGGATCTTTGGACAAGGTAAGTTGATCGTCCGTGAGGGGAGGGGGCGGGGGGGTGTTGTGTGTTGTGTGGGTGCATGGGTGTGTGTGTGTGTATGTAGAGGGGGTGTGTGAGTGCGTGTATGCTTGCGGGGGTGTTGTGTGTATGGGAATGAATGCATGTATGTCTGTGGGTGTGTCTGTATGGATGTGTGTGTGTATGTTTGAATGTGGGTGTGCGTGTCTGACTGTGTGTGTGGATGTAGGCATGTATGTCGGTGTGTGTGCGTGTAAGTGTGTAGGTGGTGCCTGCATGTGTGTCGTGTGGGTATGGGTGATGTGATGTTGGGGGTCGGGTGGGGAGGGGGGCCCTGCCACCTTTGGGGGGTGGCAGGGGTGGTGGGGGGGTAGAGGAGGGAGTCGGGTGGGGGTGGGGAGTGGGGGAGACCCCTATCAGTGCCAGGGAAGGAATTCCCTGGCACTGATAGGGCTTACCGCCATGGATTTAATGGCGGTTCAAACAGCTGGAAATCCACGGCAGTAAGCCGGGTCCGAATACCCCCGGCGGTCTAGTGACGGCCGCCAGGCTGGAGACCCAGGTCTCCAGCCCAGCGGTCGTCTCCGCCCTGGCGGGCGGAACAGAGAACCGGTGGATGACCATGGTGGTAACCGCCATGGTCATAATTCCACAAAGTAAGAACGCCAGCCTGTTGGCGGTCTTACCGCCGGTTCTCCGCCTTCCGCCAGGGTTGTAATGATCCCCTTAGTACTATATCATAAGAAAACACAATACTCAGAATTACTCAAAATAAAGGTACTTTATTTTAGTGACAATATGCCAAATGTATCTCAGAGGATATCTGATAATATACACAAAATATACACACACAAACCAAATCAGGTAAGTAAACAGTTAGAAAAGTAGTGCAAACACTGTAGAACACAATATAATGCAATAGGGAAAAATAGGCCTGGGGGCAACACAATCCATACACTCCAAAAGTGGAATGCGAACCACGAATGGACCCCAGGCCTAGTGTAGTGTGTAGAGGGTCGCTGGTCGTGTAAGAAAACTCTAAGGGTGTCCAAGATACCCCACCCCAAGACCCTCAAAAGTAGGAGTAAAGTTACCCTACTACCCCAGAAAGACAGTAAAGTCGAGATAGGGGATTCTGCAAGGACAACAACTGACTGCAAAGCACTGAAGACGGATTCCTGGACCTGAGGACCTGTACAGAAAGGAGACCAAGTCCAAGAGTCGCGCAAGTGTCCGGGGGGGGGGCAGGAGCCCACTAAACCCCAGATGAAGGTACAAAAGGGCTGCCTCCGGGTGGAAGAAGTCGAAGATTCTGCAACAAAGGAAGGTGCCAGGAACTTCTCCTTTGGTCAGAAGATGTCCCACGGCGTGCTGGAGGATGCTGGAGGATGTAGAGTTGTTTCCACGCAGAAAGAGCACAAACAAGCCTTGCTAGCTGCAAGAGTCGCGGTTGACGATTTTGGGTGCTGCCAGGGCCCAGGAAGTACCAGGAGGTTGCCCCTTGGAGGAGGAGACAGAGGGGGCGCTCAGCAACATGGAGAGCCCACGCAGTAGCAGCCAGCGCCTGCAGAAGCATCTGAACAGGTGTTCAGAAGATCTGAGCACAATGGTCAACTCATCACAACAAAAGAGGGTCCCACGAAGTCGGAGTCCAACTCAGCGAGTTGGGTAATGCAGGACAGAGTGCTGGGGACCTGGGCTAGGCTGTGCACAAAGGAAGTCTTGTAGAAGTGCACAGAAGCCCGAGCAGCTGCAGTTCACACAGTATACAGGATTTCTGTCTGGCGTGGTGAGGCAAGGACTTACCTCCACCAAATTTGGACAGAAGGGCCACATGGACCCAGCTCCTGTGTTCCAGGGACCACACTTGTCAGGATGAGAGGGGACCCAGAGGACCGGTGATTCAGAAGTTTGGTGCCTGTGTTGGCAGGGGGAAGATTCCGTCGACCCACAGGAGATTTCTTCTTGGCTTCCAGTGCAGGGTGAAGGTAGACAGCCCTCAGAGCATGCACCACCAGGAAACAGTCGAGAAAGCCGGCAGGATGAGGCGCTACAATGTTGCTGGCAGTCTTCTTGCTACTTTGTTGTGGTTTTGCAGGCATCCTGGAACAGTCAGTGGTCGATCCTTGGCAGAAGTCGAAGAGGGAAGTGCAGAGTAACTCTATTGAGCTCTTGCATTCGTTTTCTGTGAGATACCCACAGGAGAGACCCTAAATAGCCCTCAGAGGAGGATTGGCTACATAGAAAGGTAAGCACCTATCAGGAGGGGTCTCTGATGTCACCTGCTGGCACTGGCCACTCAGAGGTGTCCATTGTGCCCTCACACCTCTGCATCCAAGATGGCAGAGGTCTGGGACACACTGGAGGAGCTCTGGGCACCTCCCTTGGGAGGTGCTGGTTAGGGGAGTGGTCACTCCCCTTTCCTTTGTCCAGTTTCGTGCCAGAGCAGGGCTGGGGGGATCCCTGAACCGGTGTAGACTGGCTCATGCAAGGAGGGCACCATCTGTGCCCTTCAAAGCATTTCCAGAGGCCAGGAGAGGCTACTCCTCCCAGGCTCTTCACACTTATTTCCAAAGGGAGAGGGTGTATCACCCTCTCTCAGAGGAAATCCTTTGTTTTGCCTTCCTGAGACTGGGCTGCCCAGGCCCCAGGGGGGCAGAAACCTGTCTGAGGGTTGGCAGCAGCAGTAGCTGCAGAGAAAACCCTGGGATGTTAGTTTGGCAGTACCAGGGCTCTCTGCTGGAGACCCAGGGTTGCATGGAAGCACCACACAGGGAACACATACAGGGCATACTTTATGAGCACTGGGGTCCTGGCTAGCAGGATCCCAGTGACATGGGCAAAAACAAACATACATACAGTAAAAAATGGGGGTAACATGCCAGGCAAGATGGTACTTTCCTACATGCAGCTCTTAAGGTGTCAGACCACTCCCATTTGTAAAGATCAGCTTTATGTGCTACATGGGGCCTGCTATATTCAGTATAGAGCCTAGTTACCCTGTTTTCTGGTCCTGGTACAGGTATTGACTCCATGTGAGGCTGTCATCTCATTCAGTCAATAGGTATGGCCAGTATTGGACTGTCCAAATGGTTCGTTGAGGTGTCCCCATTGCCCCTTCATATTTATACTATGGGGTATGTGAAGGTTGTAACGGAAGGACATCCAACTATGGAGGTCTTATGTTGTCTATTTGTCCTTACCATGCATTTCCATGCCATTGACATATAGACAAATCACTTGTATCCCAATGCCTTTGTTGTAGAGGAGGTAAGTAGCTAGGCTGCCCTACACTTGGACAATGTGCAAAGTCCATCCTAGATGTGCCAATGTCCTACCAATAAGAGTGCAATATGTGATATTAGCTGACTACATCATGTCTCAATGGTTACTTGGGGGCAGATCTTGTACAGTGGGGCAATCATTGCTACTCTTAGCCTAGCTGATGTGGGCAGTTTGGACATAAATTGGTATTGTCTCACCTCATGTTTCATGATTTCATGGTTTAGCTATACTAGTATTTCTCATACAGGTGTTGTTGTGGGATATGTTGTCAGGTCAATGGCAGTCGTGTAGGTGCATGTGTACATCTTGTGTACACATTTTTCAATGGGATTTCTGTGTTGTCTCGACTTAGCTAGTGGATATCACGTCAGAAATGCCATGAGTGATGTAGGTGTACTCATGTTGTCATGTCGTGGCTCTGAATCTGCATGTCAGGTGGAATGTAATATGCCCTACTAGGAATTAGTAGGCTGTCCATTGTTTAGTACTTGTGTTGGGAAATGGGTTATTGGTAAGGGCAGATAAGTACCTACACTTAGCAATAGGTCACTAACCTCCACTTAGGTCCACTTAGGTCTCAATAAATTGAGCCCATCTCAACCCTTTGTAGCTTGGCAACGAGCAACAAGGCTTAACTTAGAAGACAAAGCATAAAGCATTCAAATATCACAAAACAGTAATTAAATAAAACACAGGAAACAGTTTAAAAATTCAAAACCAATGTTCAGCTTGAAAATGACACCAAAAAGAGTAAAATCAGATAAAGGGAACGTGAGATATGAATTTTTAAAGAATTAATACTTTTTAACATTTAGAAATTAATAGCGCCAATCTGGTCATCTGGTCGTACCTCGACCGGGGCAAAGTCAAAGTTTAAAACTGACTGCGATGGAGCCCTGCTCAGCTACAGCCCATGGGAGGCCTCGGTCAAAAGTTTACCTTCAGACTTAGTCGTTTTCTTGAAGATTTTCTTCAGCTGGACCAAGTCACCATTCCTCATGGGAGCCCTCGGTGGAGATTTTTACCTTCAGACGTAGTCATTTTTTTTAGCTGAAAATCCTTCGACCGGGGCCAATCTGAATCTTGATCCGACGTCCTCGGAGCCCTCTTCGGATACACTGCCTGAGAGGTCCCGGTCAACCTTCTATGTCTGGACTTAGTCAATTTTTCAGAGATTTTCTTTACCTGGATGAACCTGCAAGTCAGGCCGGGTCGCGGTTGAGACAAGCCTGCTAGAGTTGCCACGCCGAGTCGGCCCCTTTATGGAGCTTTTTTTTTAAAGTTCTCCAAACTCATCCAAACTCCTGCCTCTTCTCCCAGATGTTCTCTTAAGGTTCTTTTGACTTCCAAAGCTCACCCCAAGGTTCCAGAGGCTCTGAGATGCTCCTTTAGGGTGCCAACTACAACTCCCAGAACGCACCTGGTGCAAAATCCAATTTGGCCTCTGGACAGTAGTCAGTTGGTCAGTTTCTCTAGGAGTTGGTGCAGGGGACTCTGGTTAGCAATTTTTCACCTGTAGCAAACAGGGAGTCCTTCCTTGAGCCAGTTGAAGCCAGGCAAAGTCCTTCTTGTGGTGAAGCCCAAGTGTGCAGCCGGTGCAGTCCTCCAGAGTGCAGTGCCGAGGTGCAGGCCACTGATCTATCAGAGGAGTCCTTCTTCTCCTGTAGTTCTTCCTTGTAGGGATCTGAGGTGTGGGAGCAGGGGTCTGCCAGTTTTATCTTTACTCCTGGGTGAAAAACAGGGGGGCCTGGTTCTCCAATCAGGATCAGGGTCCTTTCCCCTGTGATAACTGCTTCCTGGGAAGTGTGGCAAAAATCAATCCCAAGGAGCAACGTTCCTCAAAAATCCATCTTGACTGAAAATGATTTTTGGAGGTTACACTTGGCTGAGCACACCCACTGGTGAGGCTAACAATCTTAAAAATACCCCTCTCCTGCCCTCTCCTATTCTAATCAAGGGGGCACCTAATTGTCTGGGTTTGCAGGATGTGTGGGAGGTGCTGGGTTGCTCCAAATGTCCTTCCGTGCCTTTAAAATGACACTGGGTACCTCAGCAGTGCACTTAGGGTGCACTACCTATGCTGGGGTCCCTAAATCTACATGCCCAACCATTTATTAGGGACTTATAGGTAGGTTGATATTGCCAATTATAATGAACCTAATTTGCAAATCTACCTTACACAGAACACTGGCCCTGGGACTGGTAAGCAGTACCCATGGCACAGCCAAGAGTCAGTAACCACCAGTATCTGTCCAAAAAGTTTGGGGGTGACCAGGGCAACAAGGAGGACTTATCTACAAGTTGTAACTATGTTCTCAGTAATTGGCAGTGGATGTATCATGTGTGCTAGGTAGGCCACAGGAGCAGTACATGCATTTATGGTGTAATAGGGAATGTCTGTGTGTAGTGACTGCAGCTAATCCTATACAATTTGGTACATGTATTGACATAGCTGTTCTCCATACATGGAATGTAAAATTGTGATGGACACTGTATAGGACTGCCACATGTTGTGTCTTCAAAGCAAAAACAACAAGTGATGGACGGAATGCTGAACATTGTCAAACACTCACCCCCAGTCATAGATCTGGGTTTAATCCATCGTTCTTTTGCTCACCATGCCACCCCAGTTTGGACCCAGCCATATGCAAATCAGTCTTGACCCTGTTCCTCATGGGAACAGTCCAGACCGAACTGCCAAGCAAGGTCCTCACTGGACCGGAAACAAGCATCCTAGGACCGGTTTCGGGGTTTCACCCCTCATCAGCCAGGCTAGCTTGAATCCAGTGGCATGGGAAGCACGGGACCCACGTCTGGGCATACCCTTCCCACTTAGGGCGACAAAGCAAAAACAACAAGTGATGGACGGAATGCTGAACATTGTCAAACACTCACCCCCAGTCATAGATCTGGGTTTAATCCATCGTTCTTTTGCTCACCATGCCACCCCAGTTTGGACCCAGCCATATGCAAATCAGTCTTGACCCTGTTCCTCATGGGAACAGTCCAGACCGAACTGCCAAGCAAGGTCCTCACTGGACCGGAAACAAGCATCCTAGGACCGGTTTCGGGGTTTCACCCCTCATCAGCCAGGCTAGCTTGAATCCAGTGGCATGGGAAGCACGGGACCCACGTCTGGGCATACCCTTCCCACTTAGGGCGACAAAGCAAAAACAACAAGTGATGGACGGAATGCTGAACATTGTCAAACACTCACCCCCAGTCATAGATCTGGGTTTAATCCATCGTTCTTTTGCTCACCATGCCACCCCAGTTTGGACCCAGCCACATGCAAATCAGTCTTGACCCTGTTCCTCATGGGAACAGTCCAGACCGAACTGCCAAGCAAGGTCCTCACTGGACCGGAAACAAGCATCCTAGGACCGGTTTCGGGGTTTCACCCCTCATCAGCCAGGCTAGCTTGAATCCAGTGGCATGGGAAGCACGGGACCCACGTCTGGGCATACCCTTCCCACTTAGGGCGACAAAGCAAAAACAACAAGTGATGGACGGAATGCTGAACATTGTCAAACACTCACCCCCAGTCATAGATCTGGGTTTAATCCATCGTTCTTTTGCTCGCCATGCCACCCCAGTTTGGACCCAGCCATATGCAAATCAGTCTTGACCCTGTTCCTCATGGGAACAGTCCAGACCGAACTGCCAAGCAAGGTCCTCACTGGACCGGAAACAAGCATCCTAGGACCGGTTTCGGGGTTTCACCCCTCATCAGCCAGGCTAGCTTGAATCCAGTGGCATGGGAAGCACGGGACCCACGTCTGGGCATACCCTTCCCACTTAGGGCGACAAAGCAAAAACAACAAGTGATGGACGGAATGCTGAACATTGTCAAACACTCACCCCCAGTCATAGATCTGGGTTTAATCCATCGTTCTTTTGCTCACCATGCCACCCCAGTTTGGACCCAGCCATATGCAAATCAGTCTTGACCCTGTTCCTCATGGGAACAGTCCAGACCGAACTGCCAAGCAAGGTCCTCACTGGACCGGAAACAAGCATCCTAGGACCGGTTTCGGGGTTTCACCCCTCATCAGCCAGGCTAGCTTGAATCCAGTGGCATGGGAAGCACGGGACCCACGTCTGGGCATACCCTTCCCACTTAGGGCGACAAAGCAAAAACAACAAGTGATGGACGGAATGCTGAACATTGTCAAACACTCACCCCCAGTCATAGATCTGGGTTTAATCCATCGTTCTTTTGCTCACCATGCCACCCCAGTTTGGACCCAGCCATATGCAAATCAGTCTTGACCCTGTTCCTCATGGGAACAGTCCAGATCGAACTGCCAAGCAAGGTCCTCACTGGACCGGAAACAAGCATCCTAGGACCGGTTTCGGGGTTTCACCCCTCATCAGCCAGGCTAGCTTGAATCCAGTGGCATGGGAAGCACGGGACCCACGTCTGGGCATACCCTTCCCACTTAGGGCGACAAAGCAAAAACAACAAGTGATGGACGGAATGCTGAACATTGTCAAACACTCACCCCCAGTCATAGATCTGGGTTTAATCCATCGTTCTTTTGCTCACCATGCCACCCCCAGTTTGGACCCAGCCATATGCAAATCAGTCTTGACCCTGTTCCTCATGGGAACAGTCCAGACCGAACTGCCAAGCAAGGTCCTCACTGGACCGGAAACAAGCATCCTAGGACCGGTTTCGGGGTTTCACCCCTCATCAGCCAGGCTAGCTTGAATCCAGTGGCATGGGAAGCACGGGACCCACGTCTGGGCATACCCTTCCCACTTAGGGCGACAAAGCAAAAACAACAAGTGATGGACGGAATGCTGAACATTGTCAAACACTCACCCCCAGTCATAGATCTGGGTTTAATCCATCGTTCTTTTGCTCACCATGCCACCCCAGTTTGGACCCAGCCATATGCAAATCAGTCTTGACCCTGTTCCTCATGGGAACAGTCCAGACCGAACTGCCAAGCAAGGTCCTCACTGGACCGGAAACAAGCATCCTAGGACCGGTTTCGGGGTTTCACCCCTCATCAGCCAGGCTAGCTTGAATCCAGTGGCATGGGAAGCACGGGACCCACGTCTGGGCATACCCTTCCCACTTAGGGCGACAAAGCAAAAACAACAAGTGATGGACGGAATGCTGAACATTGTCAAACACTCACCCCCAGTCATAGATCTGGGTTTAATCCATCGTTCTTTTGCTCACCATGCCACCCCAGTTTGGACCCAGCCATATGCAAATCAGTCTTGACCCTGTTCCTCATGGGAACAGTCCAGACCGAACTGCCAAGCAAGGTCCTCACTGGACCGGAAACAAGCATCCTAGGACCGGTTTCGGGGTTTCACCCCTCATCAGCCAGGCTAGCTTGAATCCAGTGGCATGGGAAGCACGGGACCCACGTCTGGGCATACCCTTCCCACTTAGGGCGACAAAGCAAAAACAACTAGTGATGGACGGAATGCTGAACATTGTCAAACACTCACCCCCAGTCATAGATCTGGGTTTAATCCGAACTGCCAAGCAAGGTCCTCACCCCGAAACCGGTCCCAGGATGCTTGTTTCCAGTCCAGGGAAGACCTGGCCTAGCAGTTCGGGCTGGACTGTTCCCATGGGGAACAGGGTCAAGACTGATTTGCATATGGCTGGGTCCAAACTGGAATGGCATGGGCAGCAAAAAAACGATGGATTTAGGCCCAGATCACTGTACTGGGGGTGAATGTTTGACAATGTTCAGCATTCCGTCCATCACTTGTTGTTTTTGCTTTGTCGCCCTAAGTGGGAAGGGTATGCCCAGACGTGGGTCCCGTGCTTCCCATGCCACTGAATTCAAGCTAGCCTGGCTGATGAGGGGTGAAACCCCGAAACCGGTCCCAGGATGCTTGTTTCCAGTCCAGGGAAGACCTGGCCTAGCAGTTCGGGCTGGACTGTTCCCATAGGGAACAGGGTCAAGACTGATTTGCATATGGCTGGGTCCAAACTGGAATGGCATGGGCAGCAAAAAAACGATGGATTTAGGCCCAGATCACTGTACTGGGGGTGAATGTTTGACAATGTTCAGCATTCCGTCCATCACTTGTTGTTTTTGCTTTTTGCCCTAAGTGGGAAGGGTATGCCCAGACGTGGGTCCCGTGCTTCCCATGCCACTGAATTCAAGCTAGCCTGGCTGATGAGGGGTGAAACCCCGAAACCGGTCCCAGGATGCTTGTTTCCAGTCCAGGGAAGACCTGGCCTAGCAGTTCGGGCTGGACTGTTCCCATGGGGAACAGGGTCAAGACTGATTTGCATATGGCTGGGTCCAAACTGGAATGGCATGGGCAGCAAAAAAACGATGGATTTAGGCCCAGATCACTGTACTGGGGGTGAATGTTTGACAATGTTCAGCATTCCGTCCATCACTTGTTGTTTTTGCTTTGTCGCCCTAAGTGGGAAGGGTATGCCCAGACGTGGGTCCCGTGCTTCCCATGCCACTGAATTCAAGCTAGCCTGGCTGATGAGGGGTGAAACCCCGAAACCGGTCCCAGGATGCTTGTTTCCAGTCCAGGGAAGACCTGGCCTAGCAGTTCGGGCTGGACTGTTCCCATGGGGAACAGGGTCAAGACTGATTTGCATATGGCTGGGTCCAAACTGGAATGGCATGGGCAGCAAAAAAACGATGGATTTAGGCCCAGATCACTGTACTGGGGGTGAATGTTTGACAATGTTCAGCATTCCGTCCATCACTTGTTGTTTTTGCTTTGTCGCCCTAAGTGGGAAGGGTATGCCCAGACGTGGGTCCCGTGCTTCCCATGCCACTGAATTCAAGCTAGCCTGGCTGATGAGGGGTGAAACCCCGAAACCGGTCCCAGGATGCTTGTTTCCAGTCCAGGGAAGACCTGGCCTAGCAGTTCGGGCTGGACTGTTCCCATGGGGAACAGGGTCAAGACTGATTTGCATATGGCTGGGTCCAAACTGGAATGGCATGGGCAGCAAAAAAACGATGGATTTAGGCCCAGATCACTGTACTGGGGGTGAATGTTTGACAATGTTCAGCATTCCGTCCATCACTTGTTGTTTTTGCTTTGTCGCCCTAAGTGGGAAGGGTATGCCCAGACGTGGGTCCCGTGCTTCCCATGCCACTGAATTCAAGCTAGCCTGGCTGATGAGGGGTGAAACCCCGAAACCGGTCCCAGGATGCTTGTTTCCAGTCCAGGGAAGACCTGGCCTAGCAGTTCGGGCTGGACTGTTCCCATGGGGAACAGGGTCAAGACTGATTTGCATATGGCTGGGTCCAAACTGGAATGGCATGGGCAGCAAAAAAACAATGGATTTATTCCCAGATCACTGTACTGGGGGTGAATGTTTGACAATGTTCAGCATTCCGTCCATCACTTGTTGTTTTTGCTTTGTCGCCCTAAGTGGGAAGGGTATGCCCAGACGTGGGTCCCGTGCTTCCCATGCCACTGAATTCAAGCTAGCCTGGCTGATGAGGGGTGAAACCCCGAAACCGGTCCCAGGATGCTTGTTTCCAGTCCAGGGAAGACCTGGCCTAGCAGTTCGGGCTGGACTGTTCCCATGGGGAACAGGGTCAAGACTGATTTGCATATGGCTGGGTCCAAACTGGAATGGCATGGGCAGCAAAAAAACGATGGATTTAGGCCCAGATCACTGTACTGGGGGTGAATGTTTGACAATGTTCAGCATTCCGTCCATCACTTGTTGTTTTTGCTTTGTCGCCCTAAGTGGGAAGGGTATGCCCAGACGTGGGTCCCGTGCTTCCCATGCCACTGAATTCAAGCTAGCCTGGCTGATGAGGGGTGAAACCCCGAAACCGGTCCCAGGATGCTTGTTTCCAGTCCAGGGAAGACCTGGCCTAGCAGTTCGGGCTGGACTGTTCCCATGGGGAACAGGGTCAAGACTGATTTGCATATGGCTGGGTCCAAACTGGAATGGCATGGGCAGCAAAAAAACGATGGATTTAGGCCCAGATCACTGTACTGGGGGTGAATGTTTGACAATGTTCAGCATTCCGTCCATCACTTGTTGTTTTTGCTTTGTCGCCCTAAGTGGGAAGGGTATGCCCAGACGTGGGCCCCGTGCTTCCCATGCCACTGAATTCAAGCTAGCCTGGCTGATGAGGGGTGAAACCCCGAAACCGGTCCCAGGATGCTTGTTTCCAGTCCAGGGAAGACCTGGCCTAGCAGTTCGGGCTGGACTGTTCCCATGGGGAACAGGGTCAAGACTGATTTGCATATGGCTGGGTCCAAACTGGAATGGCATGGGCAGCAAAAAAACGATGGATTTAGGCCCAGATCACTGTACTGGGGGTGAATGTTTGACAATGTTCAGCATTCCGTCCATCACTTGTTGTTTTTGCTTTGTCGCCCTAAGTGGGAAGGGTATGCCCAGACGTGGGTCCCGTGCTTCCCATGCCACTGAATTCAAGCTAGCCTGGCTGATGAGGGGTGAAACCCCGAAACCGGTCCCAGGATGCTTGTTTCCAGTCCAGGGAAGACCTGGCCTAGCAGTTCGGGCTGGACTGTTCCCATGGGGAACAGGGTCAAGACTGATTTGCATATGGCTGGGTCCAAACTGGAATGGCATGGGCAGCAAAAAAACGATGGATTTAGGCCCAGATCACTGTACCGGGGGTGAATGTTTGACAATGTTCAGCATTCCGTCCATCACTTGTTGTTTTTGCTTTGTCGCCCTAAGTGGGAAGGGTATGCCCAGACGTGGGTCCCGTGCTTCCCATGCCACTGAATTCAAGCTAGCCTGGCTGATGAGGGGTGAAACCCCGAAACCGGTCCCAGGATGCTTGTTTCCAGTCCAGGGAAGACCTGGCCTAGCAGTTCGGGCTGGACTGTTCCCATGGGGAACAGGGTCAAGACTGATTTGCATATGGCTGGGTCCAAACTGGAATGGCATGGGCAGCAAAAAAACGATGGATTTAGGCCCAGATCACTGTACTGGGGGTGAATGTTTGACAATGTTCAGCATTCCGTCCATCACTTGTTGTTTTTGCTTTGTCGCCCTAAGTGGGAAGGGTATGCCCAGACGTGGGTCCCGTGCTTCCCATGCCACTGAATTCAAGCTAGCCTGGCTGATGAGGGGTGAATCCCCGAAACCGGTCCCAGGATGCTTGTTTCCAGTCCAGGGAAGACCTGGCCTAGCAGTTCGGGCTGGACTGTTCCCATGGGGAACAGGGTCAAGACTGATTTGCATATGGCTGGGTCCAAACTGGAATGGCATGGGCAGCAAAAAAACGATGGATTTAGGCCCAGATCACTGTACTGGGGGTGAATGTTTGACAATGTTCAGCATTCCGTCCATCACTTGTTGTTTTTGACATGTTGTGTCTTCATCAGTGATTGTTGCCATTGTGTCATTTATGTAAAGAGGGATCAGCTAGGTATGTGATTGGAATGGCAGGCACTGTGTTGTTTGTGAAGACAGTTGTCTTTGCTTGCGTGAAACACGACATGTTAATGGACTGGACAGGTATAGATTTGGATTATGCATCATATGGTGTCATCGGTCAACTGCATTTCCTTAAAGTGATAAGAATGTGGAAAGTGATGAGCTGGATGAGGATGATATATCAGCTTTAGCCAGGGCATGATGAGCATGCTGACTTTGAGTTATGGGTGATTTGATGGGATGCTCCAGTAGTGCTCCCTTACACGGATTATGATGTGGGTGAGTGAGTTGACAAATGGGGTAGATTGAAGTACCATGTTTGACCAGGGAGTGCTAATTCCACCAACAGAAAGGAACTCAGTGGCTGGTAAGTGCCTTGAGGGAGACAGGATCCAGCACATCATCTTCAGAATCATCATCCAGTGGACACTTTCTGGTGGTGGTGGACACATCTGCGACCACCCCAGCACCACCTTTGTCTGCCACCCCTCTTTCTACCACCACCCTCTCTGTAGATCCCCACCCAGTTGGCCGTGCCCACTCACCAAAGAGGGTGGGCATCTCCTTTGCTGCAGGCACCTCTGTCCCTGCCCCTGTCAGCTCTGCTGCCCTCAGTGAGGAGGACATTGATCTCCTGAGGTTGATATCTGTGGGTCAATTGATCATCGTGAATTCCATCCAGGGACTGGCTACTTAGGTCCAACAAAGTAATATGTTCCTGGAGGGCATTCATGGTGCACTGGCTGGACTACAGAGATCCCAGGACCAAGCAGTGGGCAAACCACCCACTTGAGAGACTGTGGCTTCGCACTCCCCAGGACCAAGCAGTGGGCAAACCACCAACTAGAGAGACCGTGGCTTTGCACTCCCCAGGACCAAGCAGTGGGCAAAGCACCCACTAGAGAGACTGTGGCTTTGCACTCCCCAGGACCAAGCAGTGGGCAAACCACCCATTTGAGAGACTGTGGCTTTGCACTCCCCAGGACATCACAGAGGGCATGTAGCCCCCTCCAGGAGCCGTGGCATTGTACCATCTTCCGGATGAGGTGCCCCACCATTCCCAGTCCCCCTGATGTAGCCTGTGTGTTTTCGACCTTATGCCCCAGCAGTGTTCTCTCTGTATTGAGGCAGGAGTCAAGTGTGGCCTTGCCCTATGTGTTCTGGCCCTGTGGGCCACGGACATTTTGGAGTGGGTATTGTCCCTCCATCTGTATATATTGTACATATTGTTTATTGCTTTAAGGATGTATATATCTAAATTTGAAATATTACACTCACTTTAATCAATTCCTATTGTCCTTGTGTTATTCCTGAGGGTTACAGGGTGTATTTGTGATGTTGTTGCATCTGTTAGTGTGTATGGTGTTGGGGGTGGGGGCGGGGGTGTTGCTTGTTGCGTGTGTGTGTGTGTCACTCTTTTTCCTGCTCCCTCTCTTGTGTGCTAGGTGTGGTACTCACTGTGGTCGTCTTTGCTGCCATTCGGGTTCCTGGTGTCCAACATTGGAAATATTTGCAGTTCGGACTCCATGGCATCGTGGTTCTTCCTTGTGCGTCGAGAGGTGAGTCGTTTCCCTGCTGTTTACTGTTTCCACCGTGCTTTTGATGGTGTTGGTACCACCCTAGAAAAGGTGGCGGATTGGTATGTCATAATAGTGTAGGTGGTAAATTGTCTTCAGCCTGGCTGTTGGTGGTTACCGCTGCAGTGTTTGTTGCTACCGCCGTGGCAGTCGGAGTGTTAAATTGGATGTATTTGTTGGCGGTTTCTGCCATAGTCATAATTCCATTTTTCTTACCGCCGGCCTGTTAGCGGTATACTGCTACTTTATCACCGACTGCCAGGGTTGTAATAAGGGCCTAAGAATCTTATTCTTTGCAAATTCATAAGTTGGTTTGTGTATGATGGATTTTTGTCATTTTGGTCTTGTTTTGTTTAGATAAATATTCCCTATTTTTCTAAACCTGTGTTGTGTCATTTTATGGTATTTTTGCACTGAATTACTGTGTTTTTTGTTACAAAGACTTTACACATTGCTTCTGAAGTTAAGCCTGTCTGCTTGTGCCAAGCTACCAAGGGGGTGAGCGGGGGCGAACTGAGGGTGATTCTCCTAGATTGAGGGTCCTTGCTTGGATGGAGGGAACCTGACTGCCAACCAAAGACCCCATTTCTAACAGTAAGCCTGTCTAGAATGTTATTGTTACACCTGTTCTAGAGGCTCTTTTATCACTCATCTCAAATGTATGGAATAGATTTCTTCTCAAAAGACTGCACTTCAATCTTGTTCATCTTTTGCGGGCCTTTCCCACTCAAGGTCCTTGGTTTATACATATTACTATGTATCCTTCTGATATTCATTTCAGTCAAATCACATTTCACTTCCTAATATTTTGCATACTTTGTATACTTTATACTACCCATCGGAAGTGCTTTTTGATCCCAGTTTTACGAAGCACAAATATTAGATAAGCACTCCTTGCTATTTCTACAGAAATCGGGGAGCCCTGAAGTGTGCTATGTGGTGATAAATGTTATAAAATATTCTTTAATTACCAGGAACAATATTAATTCTCAAACAATGTACCTCTGCTGCATGATTTACTATTTTGCAAGATGTCTTTTTTGTGTTTTGTGCACGTATTTCTTACAGTTTAATCTGTATTTTCTGATTATGTGCTTTTATCTTTAACTGGTATCTCAATATGTTTTTTTACCATTGTTTTCCTTTTGCTAAGCACTGTTATGGCTGTCTTAAATCAGACGAATGAAGCTGAATGATTGATTGATTCGTTATGAAATGTGGCCACACACTTTATACACTTCTTGTCCCCATATGCTGGGAAGTTGCTGTCCTTTGATGTTCTTCCACATCGAGAGCCAGATTTATGGAGGACTTGCATTGGCCTTGTGGCACACAATGCAGTGCGAACAATACAAGCCCTATAATCAGACTTACTATGCCATGTAGAACCATCTTAGGTGGCTCTGAGTGGTATAGTAAATCTGGAGTACAACAAGGCAGTGTAAGTCACTGTCTTACATTACTCTGCAGTGGGAAGGCCCTCTATGGGTGGGACATGGGTGTTCCCATGCATCCACCCAGCGATTTTGGCGCACTCCCAAAATTACTAAGTTATTAAACGTGGTTATATGTCAAAATGCTGAGCCTTCCTAAGTGAAGTTAGCAAGGAGAATTATGTTTATTTATCCTTGTTGTTTCCTCTTTCTTCATGTGTTTCATTATGCCTCACAGATAGAACGAAGAGTTTGTCCCTTCCTCCACAAAACCGGTAACATAGGCACCCTTGCACCATGGCGCAAGAATCCCTGCATTGGCACTACGCTGCACTCAGTCCACCAGTGCAGAGGGAGAACAGTAATGTGCCATGTCTCGGTAGGTATGGCACATTTATGCCCTCTCCATTTTTCCCAGTTCAGAAAGATGTCTTGCTGCAGCGTTACATCAAATCGTTGTAAATCTGCCTCAGGGGCTTCAGACACTATAAATGAGTGTGTGTTATATCAGTGAAGGTATGCTTTCCTTCCTTATTCATCAGTGCTTTCATTTTTTCAGGTGTGAGCAGTAAAATGAAGTAGCAATGTTCCAGACAGAGAACAGTCTTCATGAAAAAGGAGGATTAGCTAGGTGTTTTACACAAACCTGTGACTTCAAATTTTGACTTCTGAGGTGGTGCTATTAGTTGGGAATAGCCAATTAGAAGCCAAAGCAGGTTTTACTCCTTGCTGACATCACCCGATTGATGCCACAGTTAAAATACCGTTGAACAAATCTGACTTGGTCAGACACCTTCATTTCTCTGAAACCCCATTTCACTGTTCTGTGTGCAGAACGTGCAGTATCTGCTGTATAACAATACATTGTAAAGTTTAAATAGGCACTCTCAAGTAGGCGGAATCTACAACAATGGCACTTTTCCTGAAATTTCATTCTAGCCACTTTGGTTCCATATCTAGGGATTTTTAGTATTTTGGTGTCTTGTTTTACCTGCCTGGTCCTGTGGCATTTCCTTGCAGGGATCTGAGCCTGTTTGGATAAGTGCGTATTGATGCTCCATTTCCAAACCTCTTCCGTTCTTTATTTGTTGTCCAGCTTCATGTTGCTTGTTGTGGCCACTTGCAAATGAAGAATGCTGTAGTTCCTTTCATTCAAAGTTCAATGGTGAAGGTTTTTGCCATTTTCACTGTCTAATATGTAGATTCCAGATGTCTGTTGCATTAATGCAATGTGAGCACCATTTTGGAACAGTACCCCTATTTTAAATAATATAAGAAAATAGTTTAAAAAGCCAATTTGCTTTTATTGGGATGGGAATGAACCAGCCATATTTCCCTGCTCCGAGTGTCCAGCTACATGTATCTGATATCTTATTTTTTTTTTTCTAGCCTCACACAAATCTTTTTTTTGTGTGTGGTAATTCTTAATTCAAAAAACAATAAGACAGTGCACAGAGCCATTCCACGTAGCAAAGTGCCTGATCATAGCGGTACAGACACCATAATACAGAATTAGTTGGGCATAAAGGTGAGTGCAAGTCGACAAAAGAGCATTACATGTCCTGTATCAAATTGAAAAACCCAATAAAACATCAAATGTTGTTGACTGTATCATAGTGTGATACTGCCATCAAACTACTCCATGCCCCGGCTAAGTTGGATATGGGGCCTTAAGGAGCTTGGGGGAAATGTATTCAGCAACCCCTCCACATAACCACCCGGGACTCCGTTGTATGTTGGCTAGGTCAAAGTGGAATGAGCAGGTCTAGGGCGAGTTAATAAGTAGGTATGGCACGATATGATATTTGGCCCTTCCACACAAATCTTGTTTATACACAAGCGGCCTACGTCTGTCCCTGGTTATGAACGAGATCCTGACCATATCCCGTGCCCTGGAGGGAGATCCCAACCATGCTTTCAAGAGTGGAAAGCTTTGCCTGTTATAGGTTTGGCTTATAGAATGGTGGTGACAGTGTCACATGTTTTATAAATCCACGGTTGTGCCAGACCTTTTTATCAGTGCCACTGGAGGTGAGGTCTGCTGGCTCACTTATGTCAAGCTGTGTTCATATGCATTTACTCAGATCGTAGCTCCAACATCCCAAGTTTATGTATCCCTGTTTTGAGTATAGGTCCTTTGTGGTACAATTATGGTGTGT
Organism: Pleurodeles waltl; assembly: GCF_031143425.1. Classification (NCBI taxonomy): domain Eukaryota; kingdom Metazoa; phylum Chordata; class Amphibia; order Caudata; family Salamandridae; genus Pleurodeles; species Pleurodeles waltl. The sequence continues at coordinate 663,672,028 of NC_090443.1, read as the reverse complement.
GTAAATGAAAAAGGGTAAAAGGGGCCAGCAGGGTGGATTTTGGATGTTATATGCCTGACTTGCTACACAAGATGGAAGTGACGTTGCTATCTCAGACACTGTAAGTGTATTGCTAAAATTCTTTTAGCTGGAAGGAGGAGGCTTAGACCCTAGGCTCATTTAGAAATTCAATTTGACCTTTTGCTGCAAAAGGACTGTTTTTTATCTTCCTGAATCACTGTAACCTAGATAATGAGGATGAAGGGGGACTTCCGACTTTGTTGTTCAAGGTGAAGGGATCCCAGAGATGAGGACCTGTCTTTTGTCTTTCCTGCTAATACTCTTCTGTGTGACCAATGAAAACCAGGTCGAGCAACCTCATACCTCTTTGTGCTTCTGTTGTGGGTACTTCAGGCTAGAACCATATCTGTCGGGCAAACCATCAATCTACACAAAAGCTGTGCCTGGAAAGCAGCCACAAAAAGACAAGAGAAAAAAACCCACTGCAAACAAGATGTGTAGACAGTGGATCCACAACTCCTGTACGTTGATACACTATAAAGGTGGGATGACTGACTTACTTGTTGTTTCAGTTCCAAGTTCTTTATGTCCATGAAGGTAATGCAAAGGAGAGTACTCAGAGGACTGATGTGCAGCCAGAGCTGATGATTGTTTAACAGTTAGATTACTAGAGGAGAGGGGGTAGCACCTGAGTGTAACTTTGCTTTAAGAGCTGTTCCCCTTTTCTGAAGCACTTGGAAGACAGCCTGTCTACTGAGACAGGGACGGAGCCTGCCAAATCTGCAGGAGGGGTGACTGTCCAAGAGGTGCAAGGTGCAGGGTGACCTCAGTGTACTGTGGTTTCCTGGAAAATGAAGACTGCAAAGGGCTATCTGTATGCCTAGGTATCAACATACAGCAGTCTCTGGTTCATGGTTGGAAATGTGCAGCATGACTGAAAACAGTCATAGAGAAGAGCAGTTAGGCATGCTATCCATGATGGTGTGGCCTGAATTGCTGTGGCAGAAGAAAAGGTGTGGGTGACCAGACATTCTGCATCAGAAGAGAACTTGCAGCCTGACCTGAGCTTCTGTGCCAACAAAGAAGTTGCTGTATGACCTGACCATTGCACCCAAAGATGAAAATGTGGTGAAACCTCAGCCTAAACTGGCCTGTGCTGGACCTTACAATCCAACCAAGATCGGCCTGTGTGGGGCAACAACCGCCTAAGATCAGTCTATGTGCTGCATCATCCCTGACTCGATCTGCCTAAGGGGCTTATACCAGTCTTCAAGAACCTACATTTCAAACCTGTGTGTTTGAGAGTCTCTCAAACAGCTGTTCCTATCTGCAAAGAGCCACCCCCTCACCAGAGGACTTAGAGCATCTGTCTAGGCACAGAGGCGATTTACAGAAGAATCTCTTACATGAACTGCTGGTTTGTGCTCTCTCAGAAGCAGAATAGCAGAGTCAGGAATCAGCAAGATATCTGGGGATAGAGGATGGCTACAAGAACACCTATGAGGTGTATTCCTTTAAGGCTATGGTTGACCGGTCTTAGGTGGCTTGTGCACCATGAATCCAACCTGGGTAAAGGGTTGGATTTCCAGGTCCTGACAGTCATCTGCAATATTTGAACACCATGAAGGTGTTAACGCGTCCCTTCATGATAATTTATTACACATCAGGACTCGTTTTAGGCCAATGAATCTTTTGACCCAGTTGAGAAACACCTTAGGACGAGATAGCTAATCAATATGTCAATCAATACATCAATAATGTCATCAATATTTATCACAACAATACATTTCACTTTAGTAAAAGTCATTAATCAATTCAAGACTCTACCATGACCATTGCAGCCATGAATAACCACACCAGTTTAGTAAAATGTTATGAGATTTATTCCCTATGAGTTACAATTCTAAGAGCAGATGCGTTAATCTCAAAACCAAGAAACACAATAGCATAGTCACGATATGGCAACTTTGATAAGATTTCATTAAGGCTAGAATAACAAACATTAGAACATAACACGACGTGAACATAGATCAATTTAACAGAGTGTCAATAATGCGTCAGTTCAAAAAAGCATAGATTCAGTTGTTTGTCTATTTGCGTCAGTTTAATGAACACCTGTCCTAACCACTGATTAGCATTGGCATGTTGGGCTTCATGCGAAACAATTTAGAACACCAATTTGGAAACATCTAACTATGGTCTCTGTCAAAAGTAAGCATTTGGTACCTAGAAAGGAAAAGCAAACAGACAAATCACAAACGCATTATCATAATTACCCTCCAAGGTTTAAGTCAGCACACAAGTTCAGTCTTCATCTTCAGGGCATCAGTCAAATTGCCATCAGTCAGAACTCAGCTCCAGGGCAAAATGGGGCATTTCCCTCATAGGGAGGTAAAGTGTAATCTAAGGATGTGGATGGTTCTAAGCAAACCAATTAGTCACCAAACAGAGTGACAAAGTTTCTGAATAAAATCAATAGCATTCCCCACCTAATCCTCTATGGCTCCCCGTGTCATGGGTTTTTATCCCTTTTTTGTACATTCCCCTAAAATGTCATTGGTCGTTGGTTATACCCCACTATCTGTATCCAATTGGAAAATGCATTAGGTCATTAATCTTTCACCCCATATTATTTTACAGACACTTCATTTGTCCACATCATTAACGTCTTCAGAGGTAGCACGTCCGGAATGATTTCATCCTTCTGTAATTCTTTGCACATCTTTTGGTCAATAGCTCCATTGTCTTTACCGGTTTAGATGACCTTGTACATTACATTAATCTACACTGTTGCATTTTGTCTAATATCATCCTGCAAGCAATGAAGAATTCGTGAGAACAGATCTGCTATCATTACATTCAGCTTCTAGTTTGAAGAAAACAAGGGGTCATGTCCTTTTGCAAGTCAGCATACTGCAAGATAGGAAAAATACATTCAATATGAGAGCCAGGCAGCTAAGCTTCGGCTCACGCTAACTTAAGGCCTACAAGGATTTCAGCACAACATTCAGTAATACAATCAATAATAATTAGTATAAACTTATTCAGTATAACAATTTATAAACATTTTAGTCATTATTATTATTCCACGTATATATTGACGGCCACTCCCCGTGGTCACATTTCAAGTGCACGTTTAGGCAAAATTTACTATTACAGTTTCTATGCAGCATTATCACACATTAATTCATAGACTTTTCATGTTAATATAGATTATACAAGCTATGCTCTCTCAGTCCCTCCTCTGATGACGTTCGTCATCACACAAGCCTTTCCATATCGACCTTTCACTTTAATTTTTCACCTTGCGCATAATGCGCATTTCAACATCTTGTCCCTTATGTGAACTCTCCCAAATTTCATTAAACATTTTCTCACTTTCGCTTTCCTCATTCCTTTTATTTCTCTTTGTCCAATTTCTCTTAATTTTGTCATTAATTTTGCATGCTCCCCATAAACCTAATTAACAGGCCAGAACAATTAATAGACCCCCTAATATTTTTGCAAGAACTCCATTCCAGATATTGCTAAACCAGCTCCCTACTCTGGCAATTCCTTTTCCCACTTTCTCCCACACTCCTGGTTCCTTCAAATCCTTTAAATCTGCACTATCTTTAGTTAGGTTAGTAAGTATACCTCTAATCTTTTTACTATTATCTGGTATATACGAGAAGCAATGACGCTCGTTGAGCATCTTGCAGACTCCGCCGCTCTTTGCTAAAAGAATGTCTAAAGCAAGCCGATTTTGAAGAGTCATAGCTCTTTCCGCAGCAAGTTCAGTATCCATCAGGAGTATATTTGTCAGCATATTATCCACAATAGTAGACAACTTTCCAATCTTTATGGAGTTTAAGATAACCCCTACTGAAGGAATTATGGCTCCCAATATGTCACCTACGACAGCAGCCGCTGTCTCTCGTTTTTGTCTAGCATGTTGTAATTCAGACGCTTTAGGTATTTGTTTTAAGTCATCAATCTGGTAAATCTTTGGGAAAACTATTCCCAAATAGCATGACCCATACCATCCCTTAGGGAGACAGTAATAAGCATTAAGTCCACAGATATAATAGATCCCAGGGATCGCTGGATCCTGTCCATTTAACATGAATGCCCATTTACTCTGAAACAAAAACACATGCCTGCATACACTCGTTCCCACAAAAAAAGTGTCATGTTCAGATTTCGGCCTATATATACAAAGCTTTCCTACATGTAGGGCATCTATAGCTAATTTGCCTTGTGTCTTTACTGCAGTGTAAGCATAATCATTTGCATAGGTGCATTTCTCTAACCCTTTTTCTAATCTTTCTTTTAATGCTTTGCGTCTATCATCAGTGTGATCTAAGAAGCTTTTCTCAATAGGTGTTAATAAGCAAGTCAGATTGTTGCGGTGTGCATAAGCTGTCGCAAATGTAAGTGTCGGTTCAAAGAAACCTCTAACTATCTTTATACTATGCTCTTTAGCCAATTTGTTCAGAAACTCAATCACTGGCACAAAAGAAAACACCACATCCAAATTTGAATAAAAGTATTGCACATGCTCTTGATTATAGAATCTTGTTAGTAGCAAACTACAACTTATCCTGTAAGTTAATGGAAGACTATGATAAGTGACCCCTTCTTGTACTGATGAAGGAATCTTTGTGCACACATAACAGTTTTTCGCGTCCATGGTTTCAACATACTCATTCAGCAAGCGATAGAAGACGTTAGTGGAGAGTTCCCCTTTTGAGTTAGTTCCCTCATGCAAGTGTTTTGTATCTTGCTCAAACTTTTCCCACTGTGTTATTGTTGTAGTTTCAGGTTTAGAAGCATTGTTAGTGGCTTTCTTATCCAACCACGGCATTCCCACAATCACACCTACAATTATTATTGCACACACATTACCTAATATAAGGCTTAACCAACCACACACTTTACCCTTCTTGTTACTACCTCTATTATAAGCCATGGTCTGTAAAGAATCAGAAAGCAGAATAACTCAAAGCAAACAATCAACTTGAGGACATTTTAAAAGCTCATTTTTTTTTTTTCTTGATGCAAACTCTCTCTTTCTTTCTGCGTGTATTTACAGCGTTTCACTCACTCCAGGACCCTTTTGTCAATCAGGTTAGCAGCTTGTCATAATCGGGTTTCAAAGTCAATTCATGTTATCAGTGTAACATCCGGTAGTTTATAAGTCTCTTTCTCAGCTTTTCAGCTTTCAATTTCAATTTTAGTTTTAACACAGTCTCTTTCTTTGATTGATTTCAGGAACCGTAATATTGGCCTGGTACTTCTCGATCAAAGCAGAATGCTAGAAATTCTTGTTGCCATTCAGATGTCGTTGCATATGCCCATTCAGGACCTGCGTACCTTCTATTTGCAGTTCTCTTTCTTTTCAACCTGCATTCACTTTGCAATTCTCCTTCACTTAGATCCTCTACTCGGGATGTATCAATTTCTTCTGCTATTGTTTCATCTGGCACGACCTTCTCTTTCGCAGCCTGCTTCTCTGGCCAGTTATCACCTTTATGCGTCTTCTTCCTGCTTGTCCTTTCAGGACACTGAACAGCACCCTCCTCTTGTGCTATGGTGTTTTCTCTTGATGGACCTGCAACTGGTTCAGGGGATGCCGGTGTGCTTTGGCCTCTCTCTACTATTTCCCCTTCTTCTTCTTCTTCTGGGTCTGGAACAGGTTCAAGCTCTAACCCGTATCCGTCTACTTCTGGGAGAACCTCTCCTTGTCTTATTTCTCCTGCTGCCTCTACTACGATAGGCTCACTGTCACTTCTCTCGAACTCGTTTACTGTTTGAGGGACTAGGCTGTTCTCAGTGGGCTCTCCTGCAGTCTCAGTTCCCCCTTGGCTACTTTCTGGCCCTGAGACTTCCTTCTCTGGGACTGCTGAGTCAGAAACTTCAAGTTCCTCATCAGTCGGACATGTTGCCTTCTTTGTGTGACTGGCATGTATCCAGTTTGGAACGCCTGCACATTTCACAGCAGTGGTTGTTGTCAGTATTACTTGATAAGGCCCCTTCCACCGTGGCTCCAAACACAACTTTCTCATGTGCTTCTTGACAACCACCCATTCACCGGTTTGCAGGTTGTGACCTGGATCACTGACGTGTGGCAATGTGTTGGCCTCCACCTGGTGGGAAAAAGAGCGAACCACATCAGCCAAACCTTTGCAGTAGTCCAACACCATGTCATTCGTGATATTCACAAGAGCATTGGCAGGTACTGCGGGTAGCCTCATAGCTCTGCCCATAAGGATCTCATGGGGTTATAGTCCTGTCTTCTTATCAGGGGTGTTTCTCATCGACAGCAGTACTAAGGGTAATGCATCTGGCCATTTCATATTGGTGGCTGCATACATCTTTACCAATCTCGACTTCAAGGTACCATTGATTTGTTCTACTAGTCCTGAGGCTTCAGGGCGGTAGCTACAATGCAGCTTCTGTTCGATGTGTAATGCAGCACACAAGAGCTTAATCACCTCATTGTCGAAGTGTCTGCCCCAATCTGATTCTAAAGAGACCGGAAAACCGAACCTGGGTATTAGTTCTCTAAGCAACAGCTTTGCAAGTGTGAGACTGTCATTTCTACGTGTGGGGTAAGCTTCAATCCAATGGCTGAAAACACACACAATCACCAACACATACCTCAATCCTCCACAAACAGGCATCACAATGAAATCCATTTGCATTCTGCTAAATGGACTGCCAGCTCTCCCTATGTGACTCAAAGTTACCACAGTCCCTTTTCCTGCATTTATCTGTTGACAGATGATGCACTTGTGACAGGTAACCTCTGTGGCTTGTCTGAATTTTGGTTTAAACCAGTCAATCTTGAATGACCTGATCATTGCATCTCTCCCAAGATGTGCCTGTCCATGATAAAGCCTTGCAAATTGTGACAAAAGACTGTTGGGTAAAACCAGTTTCCCCTCCTCCGAGACCCACAAGTCGTCAGCTGTCTGTACACATCGCATTCTCTGCCAGGAGCGTTTCTCTTCCCTGCTAGCATGACCCTGTAGTGATTTTAGCTCATCTAGTGTATCAACCACCCTCAAGGCAAAGTTCAAGCATGTTTCATTTTCAGTTTGTGGTAACAATTCCCACTGATCCTTGAACGATATACAGGTCAATGCGCTAAACCTTGTGACTTGATCTGCATATCAATTTCCCATTGACACAAAGTCTTGTGATTTAACATGAGCATAGCATTTCACCACGGCAATTTCAAGAGGTAACTGAATCGCATGTAACAAATCCATAATCTGTTCGCCATTTTTCACTGGAGAACCAGAAGAGGTCATGAAACCTCTCTGTGACCACAATTGGCCAAAATCATGTACAATGCCGAATCCGTATCGGCTGTCTGTATAGATAGTGACTTTCAGATTTTCAGCTGCGTGGCATGCCTTAGTAAGGGCAATTACCTCTGCCACTTGTGCGCAATACACTCTCTCGAGCCAGGAAGCTTCAATAATACCAGCTATTGTACATACAACATAACCGGCTTTCAGTATTTCGACTGAGTCTCTCAAACGATCCATCAACAAACATAATGCAGTCATTTTCTTTTAACTGTGTATCTTGAATGTCAGGTCGGGGCTTGGTACATAGTTCTGTTACCTCAAGACAATCATGCTCCACTTTCTCTTCATTATTAATCTTGGTACCTTCAACAGGAAGTAGAGTTGCCGGGTTCAATACAGTACATTGCTTTAAGGAGACATTTGGTGACCCCAAAATAATTGTCTCATATCGGGTAAGTCAGGCATTTGCCATATGTTGGGTTTTAGTTCGAGTCAACAGGATTTCAAGTGAATGGGGAACCATTACTGTTAAGGGATGTCCCATCACTATGCCTTCACACTGCGTGAGGCTTTGACCAACTGCTGCAACTGCGTGCAAACAACCCGGTAAGGCTGCTGCAACTGGGTCCAAGGTAGCTGAAAAATATGCTACAGGACGGTTTGCACCTCCATGGACCTGTGTCAAAACAGACAAAGAACAAGCATCACGTTCATGACAAAACAGTAGAAAAGGCTTCTTATAATCAGGCATACACAAAGCTGGTGCCCTGCACATGCACTCTCTCAATTCCATGAATGACTCAAGCTCTTCCTTGGATAGGCTTATGGTATACGGTTCATCCTTAGTTTGTTTGCTTGTCAGCTTTATCAATGGTTTAGAGATAATTGGGTATCCACTGGCGACAGTAGCCCACCATTCCCAAAAACATCCTGACATCTCTCCTTGTTGTCGGGGGGTTCATCTGCAAAATAGCTGTCACCCTTTCCTTTGATATTCTCCTAGACTCTTTTTCAATCAAGTGTCCTAAGTACTTCACCTCTTTTTGACAGTACTGAAACTTCTTTGGAGACACTTTGGGGGTCATTCCGACCCTGGCGGTCATGGACCGCCAGGGCCGGGGACAGAGGAAGCACCGCCAACAGGCTGGCGGTGCTTCAGGGGCAATTCTGACCGCAGCGGTAAAGCTGCGGTCAGAAAAGGGCAACCAGCGGTTTCCCGCCGGTTTTCCCCTGCCCCAGAGAATCCTCCACGGCGGCGCTGCAAGCAGCGCCGCCATGGGGATTCCGACCCTCTTCCCGCCATCCTGGTCCTGGCGGTAAAAACCGCCAGGAACAGGATGGCGGGAACGGGTGTCATGGGGCCCCTGGGGGCCCCTGCACTGCCCATGCCACAGGCATGGGCAGTGCAGGGGCCCCCTAACAGGGCCCCATAATGATTTTCAGTGTCTGCCTAGCAGACACTGAAAATCGCGACGGGTGCCACTGCACCCGTCGCACCCCTTCAACTCCGCCGGCTCCATTCGGAGCCGGCTTCATTGTTGAAGGAGCTTTCCCGCTGGGACGGCGGGCGGCCTTCTGGAGGTCACCCGCCGGCCCAGCGGGAAAGTCAGAATGACCACCGCGGTCATTTGACCGCGGTACGGTCTTCTGGCGGTTCCCGCCAGGCGGGCGGCTTCCGCCGACCGCCGGGGTCAGAATGACCCCCTTTAGGTCCATTCTTTCCCAAATGGTTCAATAGGGCAATTGTGTCATACCTGCAGTCATCTTTTGTTCTGGAAGCAATCAGTAAGTCTTCAATGTACTGCACCAGAGTCAAACTGAAAGGCAGTTCTAGTGACTCCAAATCCTTCTTGAATATCTAATTGAAGATGAACGGTGACTCAGAAAATCCTTGAGGAATTCTGCACCAACTGTACACCTTGTCCAGGAATTTGAAACTGAATAAAAACTGGCCATCCTCATGAAGAGGCACCGAAAAGAAGGCTTGTGACAAGTCTACAACGGTGAAACACTCTGCATCACACCGAACCTGGAACATAATCACTGCTGGGTTCAGCACTATGGGGCAACACTTTACTACAATCTTGTTTATTTTCCTTAAGTCCTGCACAATTCAAACCTTCCCACAAGGCTTTTTCAGACCCATTATTGGTGAATTACATGGGCTACTCAATACCTCTTTCAGGACTCCTTGTTTTACAAAATCCGCAATTATCTGCGACACCTGAATAAGGACATCTTGTGCCATGTGGTACTGCAGCACCTGGGGAAACACTGCATTCGGCTTCACTTGCACCTTAACCAGTTCTACCCCTTTTACCAGTCCCACTTCCTTTCCTGTTAGATCCCACACCTTCTCTGTCACTGTCCCTTGTAACTCAGGTGGCAAGTCAGTCACTGTAAGCATTGGGAATAAGGTTATCAAAGGGTAATCTTCATTTGCAGTCTCTGTTTCTGATTCTGTAAATTGCCCATCATCCCCTTCATCATCACTGTTTGTCTGCACCTCAATTCCATCATTAGAACAGGTAATCGAACATTTCGTCTTGCACAGCAAGTCTCTTCCCAGTACGGATACTGGACTAGAATCGCAGACTACAAACTTATGCAGTCCCTGAAAGTTGCCAATCTCAACTTGCACCGGATCCGTAATCGGATTTGTCAAGTATTGGTTTGCTACTCCTACCACTCTTATGGTACGACCTGAAAGTGGCAATTTCGGAACTTCTGCACTTCTGACTGTAGAGCGTGTAACTCCTGTGTCAACCAAGAAGGAAACCTTGTGACCCATTACCTTTCCCTCTACATAGGGTCCCGCTGATCTACTTCTAGGGACGCTGCAAGCCTGCACTCTTCAATGTCTGAACTATTATCCGACCATTCCTCATTCATTCCATCTTCCTCACGCAATGGGAATTGCTATACTGTATTATTTTGGCTCACTACTTGACCTGTGACCTGCTGAGGAAGCATCACCTGTTGCTGTCCCATTGGAGCTAATGGTAATTGCATTTGCTGTCTAGGTACCATGGGAACCTGCTGTTGTACTTGCTGCATTTGTGCTGGTTGAACATGCAGCATTTGCATTTGCTGCATGGGCTGTAGCCCCTGCATCTGAACCATGTTATTTTGGAAGTTCTGATTTTGACTTCTCATTTTTGGACCTCTCACATTTTGTAATGTACCGACATTTGTGCTTTGTTGAACAACACCATCCTGCACCGCATTCGGACATTCCCGCTTCCAATGCCCCACACCCCGCACGTATGACATGGTGACATCCTTTTCATCCCTTGTATGTCATTTTGAACTACAACAGTGTTCAAGTCTGGACCGCGATTCACAAAACCTCGGCCTCTCGGTTGCACCTGAAACACACCATTCCCTTGTGGCTGTTGCTGTACCATCTGCTGGATTCCATTTCCCTGCATACCTGCCTGCGCTGCCCTTATTTGCATCACCATCACTTTTTCCTTCAGTTTTCTCTGCTTCAGCTCAATCTCGTCACTACAGTATTTCGCATACTGCAACAACTCATCAATCGGCTTCGCTTGCCAACAAATCAAGTGATTCTTAATCATCTGGCTAACCTCTGGTCTCACCCCCCCAACGAATTTAAACACAAGGTGGTTCATGTCTTTCGGCTCAATAGTCTCAGTGCCACTGTAATGTTTGAACGCTTTCAACAACCTCTCATAGTAAGCATGGATCGATTCTTTAACCTCCTGTGAGGTCCGGTCGATTTTCTGCCAATCAGTCACTTGCGGCGACACTTTCTGCTTCAAAAACTCAATCACTTTATGATAGTACTTCATCACCTCCTCAGAGGGTGCTCCGGTCGCCTTATGCCGATTCCTTCGTCAGCCAGTCCACACCTCTCTTGCACTCAAGCCATAAGTCGAGCGGAACAATGATCTCAAACAAAATATTTAAGTCTTCCCAGAGACACTTTGCAAGCTTCACAAACCTATCTGTCTGCTGATAACACTCTATCGGTTTCTCCCTTAGTCTGGGGTAATCATTTGTGAAGGACAGAATGTCTCCCCTGCACTATGGTACATGGACTAAAACCCCTCCAGCGGTTTCTCTCATTGGTAATATTTTTACTGTCCCAGTATCCGATGAAGCTTTAGTCAGACTTGATCCTGGACTGTTGCTTTTCTCCTTGTCTCTTTTCTTTGCCCATCTGCCACTTTTCTAAGGCTCCCCAGATCTACACACTCTGCAATATTTCTTTAAGATGCGCTTTTATTCCGGCTGACCTCATATGGTCAAAATCTTTATAGTCGAAGTCTATTCTGTAACTTCTTTTCAAATGCTTAGTATTCTCAATGTCAATATTGTATTTGTCTGCCAAGTTCGCCAACCTCTGGTGCACTTTGCCCACTTCTTTAGTAATCTTGGGGCACAGATACCCCAAGATACCCCAAGTTACCTTAACTCTGCTTTTGTGTACGACTCTAATCTGTTTACCCTTATTGTCCCTTCCACTAGTTCAGCAGCTTTCACACCCAGTTTCACAAAATTCAGGTACTCATCTTTCTCTGACCTTTCTGGTTTATCTGCAGTTACTGCAGTCTTTTGTGAAGCATAAGTCTTGTCTAACCACTCATTTAACTGTTGCACCGAAAAACCGTGCAGTGAATTATTCCCTGCATGCATCATTGGCGACTGTGAAGCATTCGTACTTATTGTTTGTGGGGTTAGCACACCTAGCCCTGCCTGTCTCATTGCCTCCAACGGGGCTTCAACCGGGCTAAGGTCTAACAAAGACCTTGGTCTTTCGATTAATTGCTCTGCTGGGGCCATTAACTGGGGGTTTCTATGGATCCTCCTCTTATTGCATCTTGGGTCATTACTCCCTGATCACACATGCCAGGCTTACCTTGCGCATACAATGGCACCGGTGGACCGACAGTAATTGGCAATGATATGGCAGCTGGTGTCTGACCTGGTCCCAAACTCCGTGGAGCAGCAACTCCAAAAGTTTGATTCTCTGAAGCCGGGGCGGGAAACTAATGGAGGTCCAGCTGCTGGATTATACCCTAGTATCAGCTGTTGCTGCGGCTGGGGCAGCAATTGTGGAGTTGGCTCAAGCTGCACTAACCTTGATTTTGTATATATCGGGTTAGACGGCACTATCAGATTTGTAGTAGTCTCTAGTACTGGGATGTCTGGATAGATTCTCTGTATCTGTGTCGGAGCTTGCAACTGTATCTGCATGTCTGGCGCAGTGCGTACACTGACACCATTCTGTATCAAATCCGTATCACTAGTCTGTACTGTATCGGTAACTCCCTTCTCCTGCGTCTGGTTCCCAGGACCCGCACTAGTGCTCAGGACATTGTCGCTTACCGCATAAGGTGGTGGGCGATCATGCAATATCTGATTTAGGAATTCTTCATCGTCTGAATCATCTTCTTCTATCCAAGATCTCTTGGGGCCAGATGTAGGTAAGTTAAATTTTGCAACTTGCAATTTGCAAGTCATACTGACTCGCAAATTGCAACTCGCAAACCCAAATGCAGAAAGGTGTCTCAGACACTTTCTGCGACTCGCTATGGGGTCACAAAGACCCACTTCATGAATATTAATGAGGTGGGTCGCATTTTGCGACCCCATAGCGAGTCCATGCACTTACAGGGATGGTGGCCTGCTGGAGACAGCGGACCTCCATGTCTGTGACTGCTTTTTTAATAAAGCAGTTTTTTTTTTTTTTTTTTTTTGCAGCCCGTTTTCCTTAAAGTAAAAACGAGCTGCAAAAAGAAAAACTTCTGAAACTAATTGGTTTCAGTTTTTTCAGAGTAGGCAGTGGTCTGCTCTGAAAATTTTTTTTTGGGGGCATTCACAAAGAATGAGTTACCACCCACTTCAAGTGGGTGGTAACTGCGAGTTGGTTTGCGACCGCATTCGCGGTCACAAAGCAACTCAGCATGGCGATGCAGTCGCAAATAGGAAGGGAACACCCTTCCTATTTGCGAGTCGCAGCCTCAAATTGCGAGTCGGTACCGACTCGCAATTTGAGGTTGTGCATCTCGTTAGGCTTTTTGCACGCCGCAAACTGCGTTTTTCGCCGTTTGCGACGTGCAAAAGGCTTCCTACATCTGGCCCTTAGTCTCTTTAGGCTTACTGTTTTACGTGTGGCTTTCTTCCCCTGCGTCTCGTCTCCTTGTGCTATTGCTGGGAACAATTTGAGTCCTTCAAATATTCCTCGTCTCCACATTTTGCTCTCATTGTCCCATCTAGCCTCAGCTAAAGTTTTTTCTGTTCTTTTTATTCTCCTTTCGAATTTCTGCTGTCTTTGTTTAATAGCCATTAAATCCCAGACTGCTAATGCCTCGTACTGAGCTGGCCTTGGAGGTGGCTTTTGTACACTTAACATCCACCTCAAATTCTCTAGAACTCACGTATTGAACGTTACATGCTCCGGGAATGCCAAAACATCCCTCTTTTTCTGTCAGTTTGCGCCACTGTTTCATCCACAAGCAAGGTGCACACCTTTTCCTCCATGACTATATAAGCTGGAGTACCCTCAGGCGGTATAGGCTCCCCTTCACTCGCCATAATGTATGCTTCTCCTTTCAGAGCGCTCTTAAAAGCTTTGATAAAGTTCATCTTTACGTCTTTTTCTTTTATTTGTATTAATCAGAAAGTGACTTTAATTCCCAGGACACTCTTCATCCACCTTTCTCAACCTATTGCCTCTCACGGATGGCAGCCAATCCGTGCGCGACCCCTCTCGGCAACTGACCTATCTCAGCGCGGCACTACTGATCTCACACTCACACACTGCAGCTGACAAAGTCTTGCGGCTTGTCGCCCCCTCACTGGATCCACACCTAGCTAATGCAAATTATTGCGAGCACCTTTAACAACAACAACAACTCAAATTTGCCGGTTTACTACAGGAAGGGTACACATTTGCTTCAGAACTTTACAGAGATTTCACTTGAAGCCTCCGCCGCTACTCTCTCCTTTTCAGTTCCCACACCCGCAAGCAGAATTCGACCTGCAAATCCTACTCTTGACTTGTCAATGGTTCATTCTAGTGCACTTTAGAACTCGCCAAATCTTCATCGAAGGTTTCACACACACAATTTGACTCAAACTCCACTTGTCAACCACGCCCGATTGACCTAATTAAACCGCACAAATTACAACATAAACCCAAGTGTCTCCTACACTTGTGAATATACTCGGGAGTCTTAGACCACGACGGGTCCGTACATTAACAACCAACCACATGGATAATTTTGAGCACAAAGCCCACACTCATATGAAGTACGCCGACTTCCCTACTCTCATACTGCGGAGTACGCCCACTCCAGCTAGAACAACATTACCTGGCCTAAATACACACAAACTTCACAAATCACCTGCAAAAAGCATAAGCTGAGCAAGCGCAAATCCTACACCACACATGCTAAGATGCCGAGAACATTCCCAACTCAATTAGGCAGGCTCCGAGATCCCGGGAAAGTCATGGTGAATTTAGAAACACATCATACCTCCAATTTGCATTTTCTCAGAAAAACAATCGAAACAATAATTTTCTAGCCAAACTGTCGCTCTGCTACCAGAACTGTTAACGCGTCCCTTCATGATAATTTATTACACATCAGGACTCGTTTTAGGCCAATAAATCTTTTTTACCCAGTTGAGAGACACCTTAGGATGAGATAGCTAATCAATATGTCAATCAATACGTCAATAATGTCATCAATATTTATCACAGCAATACATTTCACTTTAGTCAAAGTCATTAATCAATTCAAGACTCTACCATGACCGTTGCAGCCATGAATAACCACACCAGTTTAGTAGAATTTTATGAGATTTATTCCCTATTAGTTACAATTCTAAGAGCAGAATCGTTAATCTCAAAACCAAGAAACATAATAGCATAGTCACGATATGGCAACTTTGATAAGATTTCATTAAGGCTAGAATAACAAACATTAGAACATAACACGGCGTGAACATAGATCAATTTAGCAGAGTGTCAATAATGCGTCAGTTCAACAAAGCATAGATTCAGTTGTTTGTCTTTTTGCGTCAGTTTAATGAATACCTGTCCTAACCATTGATTAGCATTGGCATGTTGGGCTTCATGCGAAATAATTTAGAACACCAATTTGGAAACATCTAACTATGGTCTCTGTCAAAACTAAGCAGTTGGTACCTAGAAAGGAAAAGCAAACAGACAAATCACAAACGCATTGTCATAATTACCCTCTAAGGTTTAAGTCAGCACACAGGTTTCAGTCTTCGTCTTCAGGACATCAGTCAAATCACCATCAGTCAGAACTCAGCTCCCGGGCAAAATGGGGCACTTCCCTCAGAAGGAGCTAAAGTGTAATATGGGCAAATCTAAGGACGTGGATGGTTCTGAGCAAACCAATAAGTCACCAAACAGAGTGACAAAGTTTCTGGATAAAATCAATAGCATTCCCTACCTAATCCTCTATGGCTCCCCGTGTCATGGGTTTTTATCCCTTTTTTGTTGTACATTCCCCTAAAATGTCATTGGTCGTTGGTTATACCCCACTATCTTTACCCAATTGGAAAATACATTAGGTCATTAATCTTTCACCCCATATTATTTTACAGACACTTCATTGGTCCAGATGATTAACGTCTTCAGAGGTGGCACGTCCGGTATGATTTCATCCTTCTGTAAATCTTTGCACATCTTTGGTCAGTAGCTCCATTGTCTTTACCGGTTTAGATGACCTTGTACATTACATTAATCTACACTGTTGCATTTTGTCTAATATCATCCTGCAAGCAATGAAGAATTTGTGAGAACGGATCTGCTATGGTTACATTCAGCTTCTAGTTTGAAGAAAACAAGGGGTCATGTCCTTTTGCGAGTCAGCATAATGCAAGATAGGAAAAATACATTCAATATGAGAGCCAGGCAGCTAAGCTTCGGCTCACCCTAACTTAAGGCCTACAAGGATTTCAGCACAACATTCAATAATACAATCATTAATAATTAGTATAAACTTATTCAGTATAACAATTTATAAAGATTTTAGTCATTATTATTATTCCACGTATACATTGGGGCCACTCCCCGTGGTCACATTTCAAGTGCACGTTTAAGCAAAATTTACTATTACAGTTTCTATGCGGCATTATCACACATTAATTAATAGACTTTTCATGTTAATATAGATTATATAAGCTACGCTCTCTCAAAGGCTTTAGTAAACTACCTGCAGTGCTCCGAATTGTCTTGCCTTTCCACTGCATTAGTTCATTCACTGCTTTCCATCCTCTGCTTTTATTTTTTCTATCTATGATTCCTTGCTTAACTGACCTCTCTGTCAGTTATGCTGACCCTGCTGTTTGGATTTTGCTTTAACTTTGTCCTATTGCTGTTTTCCCCTTTTATCTTCCTTGCTCAGAAGAGCCTAGAGCTGTTGCCTGATTCAGAGACTTCAGTGCTGCACTCCCTCTTGGATTAGGTTCACTGTGGCCTGCCTTTCCAAAGCTAGAGACTTTACCTCTTTACTATTTAATTATTGTAAATGTTTTGTACTTTTCATCAGTACTAAAATACTGTGTGTCTGGTACGTCCTCCTATAAATACATTTGTTATAATAAGATACAAGAAGACAAGAGGTAAAATCTAATGTTGAATCATAATAAGGAAAATTAAGGAAAAACTCACCATACAAATTCCGTAGACTGTTACTGAACTTAATTTCTGTTTAAAAAGGGGCCATGAGATGAGAAGCTTATGAAAAAAGAAAACAACAGATGGAATCAGAAGGGGGAGTAACCAGCTCCATAGAACAGCCGCTTAACTGCCAAAATCTGAAATGAGGAAAGCTGGTTATAGCTAAATTGGGAAGAAAGAGAGGCAGTAAATATAATGAACTCAGTGCAAATACCAGGAATCTGCTCATAATAAGGGACAGGCTAGACATTTAACCTATCAAGTATTGGTGTATGTGTGTGTGTGCGTGTAGGGGAGTGTAGGAAGTTGGCTCTGTATGCACTATTTCAAAGTAAGGAATAGTATGCACAGAGTCCAAGGGTTCCCCTTAGAGGTAAGATAGTGGCAAAAAGAGATAATACTAATGCTCTATTTTGTGGTAGTGTGGTCGAGCAGTAGGCTTATCCAAGGAGTAGTGTTAAGCATTTGTTGTACATACACATAGACAATAAATGAGGTACACACACTCAGAGACAAATCCAGCCAATAGGTTTTGTATAGAAAAATATCTTTTCTTAGTTTATTTTAAGAACCACAGGTTCAAATTCTACATGTAATATCTCATTCGAAAGGTATTGCAGGTAAGTACTTTAGGAACTTCAAATCATCAAAATTGCATGTATACTTTTCAAGTTATTCACAAATAGCTGTTTTAAAAGTGGACACAGTGCAATTGTCACAGTTCCTAGGGGAGGTAAGTATTTGTTAGGTTAACCAGGTAAGTAAGACACTTACAGGGCTTAGTTCTTGGTCCAAGGTAGCCCACCGTTGGGGGTTCAGAGCAACCCCAAAGTCACCACACCAGCAGCTCAGGGCCGGTCAGGTGCAGAGTTCAAAGTGGTGCCCAAAACACATAGGCTAGAATGGAGAGAAGGGGGTGCCCCGGTTCCGGTCTGCTTGCAGGTAAGTACCCGCGTCTTCGGAGGGCAGACCAGGGGGGTTTTGTAGGGCACCGGGGGGGACACAAGCCCACACAGAAATTTCACCCTCAGCAGCGCGGAGGCGGCCGGGTGCAGTGTAGAAACAAGCGTCGGGTTTGTAATGGAAGTCAATGGGAGATCTAGGGATCTCTTCAGCGCTGCAGGCAGGCAAGGGGGGGGTTCCTCGGGGAAACCTCCACTTGGTCAAGGGAGAGGGACTCCTGGGGGTCACTCCTCCAGTGAAAGTCCGGTCCTTCAGGTCCTGGGGGCTGCGGGTGCAGGGTCTCTCCCAGGCGTCGGGACTTTGGATTCAAAGAGTCGCGGTCAGGGGAAGCCTCGGGATTCCCTCTGCAGGCGGCGCTGTGGGGGCTCAGGGGGGACAGGTTTTTGTACTCACAGTCTTAGAGTAGTCCTGGGGTCCCTCCTGAGGTGTTGGATCGCCACCAGCCGAGTCGGGGTCGCCGGGTGCAGTGTTGCAAGTCTCACGCTTCTTGCGGGGAGCTTGCAGGGATCTTTAAAGCTGCTGGAAACAAAGTTGCAGCTTTTCTTGGAGCAGGTCCGCTGTCCTCGGGAGTTTCTTGTCTTTTCGAAGCAGGGGCAGTCCTCAGAGGATGTCGAGGTCGCTGGTCCCTTTGGAAGGCGTCGCTGGAGCAGGATCTTTGGAAGGCAGGAGACAGGCCGGTGAGTTTCTGGAGCCAAGGCAGTTGTCGTCTTCTGGTCTTCCGCTGCAGGGGTTTTCAGCTAGGCAGTCCTTCTTCTTGTAGTTGCAGGAATCTAATTTTCTAGGGCTCAGGGTAGCCCTTAAATACTAAATTTAAGGGCGTGTTTAGGTCTGGGGGGTTAGTAGCCAATGGCTACTAGCCCTGAGGGTGGGTACACCCTCTTTGTGCCTCCTCCCAAGGGGAGGGGGTCACAATCCTAACCCTATTGGGGGAATCCTCCATCTGCAAGATGGAGGATTTCTAAAAGTTAGAGTCACCTCAGCTCAGGACACCTTAGGGGCTGTCCTGACTGGTCAGTGACTCCTCCTTGTTTTTCTCATTATCTTCTCCGGCCTTGCCGCCAAAAGTGGGGCCTGGCCGGAGGGGGCGGGCAACTCCACTAGCTGGAGTGTCCTGCTGGGTTGGCACAAAGGAGGTGAGCCTTTGAGGCTCACCGCCAGGTGTGACAATTCCTGCCTGGGGGAGGTGTTAGCATCTCCACCCAGTGCAGGCTTTGTTACTGGCCTCAGAGTGACAAAGGCACTCTCCCCATGGGGCCAGCAACATGTCTCGGTTTGTGGCAGGCTGCTAAAACTAGTCAGCCTACACAGATAGTCGGTTAAGTTTCAGGGGGCACCTCTAAGGTGCCCTCTGTGGTGTATTTTACAATAAAATGTACACTGGCATCAGTGTGCATTTATTGTGCTGAGAAGTTTGATACCAAACTTCCCAGTTTTCAGTGTAGCCATTATGGTGCTGTGGAGTTCGTGTTTGACAAACTCCCAGACCATATACTCTTATGGCTACCCTGTACTTACAATGTCTAAGGTTTTGTTTAGACACTGTAGGGGTACCATGCTCATGCACTGGTACCCTCACCTATGGTATAGTGCACCCTGCCTTAGGGCTGTAAGGCCTGCTAGAGGGGTGTCTTACCTATACTGCATAGGCAGTGAGAGGCTGGCATGGCACCCTGAGGGGAGTGCCATGTCGACTTACTCGTTTTGTCCTCACTAGCACACACAAGCTGGTAAGCAGTGTGTCTGTGCTGAGTGAGAGGTCTCCAGGGTGGCATAAGACATGCTGCAGCCCTTAGAGACCTTCCTTGGCATCAGGACCCTTGGTACTAGAAGTACCAGTTACAAGGGACTTATCTGGATGCCAGGGTCTGCCAATTGTGGATACAAAAGTACAGGTTAGGGAAAGAACACTGGTGCTGGGGCCTGGTTAGCAGGTCTCAGCACACTTTCAATTGTAAACATAGCATCAGCAAAGGCAAAAAGTCAGGGGGCAACCATGCCAAGGAGGCATTTCCTTACACAACCCCCCCCCAAACGAAAGAGGATGAGACTAACCTTTCCCAAGAGAGTCTTCATTTTCTAAGTGGAAGAACCTGGAAAGGCCATCTGCATTGGCATGGGCAGTCCCAGGTCTGTGTTCCACTATAAAGTCCATTCCCTGTAGGGAGATGGACCACCTCAACAGTTTAGGATTTTCACCTTTCATTTGCATCAGCCATTTGAGAGGTCTGTGGTCAGTTTGAACTAGGAAGTGAGTCCCAAAGAGGTATGGTCTCAGCTTCTTCAGGGACCAAACCACAGCAAAGGCCTCCCTCTCAATGGCACTCCAACGCTGCTCCCTGGGGAGTAACCTCCTGCTAATGAAAGCAACAGGCTCGTCAAGGCCATCATCATTTGTTTGGGACAAAACTGCCCCTATCCCATGTTCAGCGGCATCAGTCTGCACAATGACCTGCTTAGAATAATCTGGAGCTTTTAGAACTGGTGCTGAGCACATTGCTTGTTTCAGGGTGTCAAAGGCCTGTTGGCATTCCACAGTCCAGTTCACTTTCTTGGGCATTTTCTTGGAGGTGAGTTCAGTGAGGGCTGTCACAATGGATCCATATCCCTTCACAAACCTCCTGTAATACCCAGTCAAGCCAAGGAATGCCCTGACTTGAGTCTGGGTTTTTGGAGCTACCCAGTCCAGAATAGTCTGGATCTTGGGTTGGAGTGGCTGAACTTGGCCTCCACCTACAAGGTGGCCCAAGTAAACCACAGTTCCCTGCCCTATCTGGCATTTGGATGCCTTGATAGAGAGGCCTGCAGATTGCAGAGCCTTCAAAACCTTCTTCAGGTGGACCAGGTGATCCTGCCAGGTGGAGCTAAAGACAGCAATATCATCAAGATAAGCTGTGCTAAAGGACTCCAAGCCAGCAAGGACTTGATTCACCAACCTTTGGAAGGTGGCAGGGGCATTCTTTAAACCAAAGGGCATAACAGTAAACTGATAATGCCCATCAGGTGTGGAGAATGCTGTCTTTTCTTTTGCTCCAGGTGCCATTTTTATTTGCCAGTACCCTGCTGTCAAGTCAAAGGTACTTAGAAATTTGGCAGCACCTAATTTATCAATGAGCTCATCAGCTCTTGGAATTGGATGGGCATCTGTCTTGGTGACAGAATTGAGCCCTCTGTAGTCCACACAAAACCTCATCTCTTTCTTTCCATCTTTGGTGTGAGGTTTGGGGACTAAGACCACTGGGCTAGCCCAGGGGCTGTCAGAGCGCTCAATTACTCCCAATTCCAGCATCTTGTGGACTTCCACCTTGATGCTTTCTTTAACATGGTCAGATTGTCTAAAGATTTTGTTCTTGACAGGCATGCTGTCTCCTGTGTCCACATCATGGGTACACAGGTGTGTCTGACCAGGGGTTAAGGAGAAGAGTTCAGGAAACTGTTGTAGGACTCTCCTACAATCAGCTTGCTGTTGGTCAGAGAGGGTGTCTGAGTAGATCACTCCATCTACTGTGCCATCTTTTGGGTCTGATGACAGAAGATCAGGGAGAGGTTCACTCTCTGCCTCCTGATCCTCATCTGTTACCATCAACAGATTCACATCAGCCCTGTCATGGAAGAGCTTAAGGCGGTTCACATGGATCACCCTCTTGGGGCTCCTGCTTGTGCCCAGGTCCACCAGGTAGGTGACCTGACTCTTCCTTTCTAGTACTGGGTAAGGGCCACTCCATTTGTCCTGGAGTGCCCTGGGAGCCACAGGCTCCAGAACCCAGACTTTCTGCCCTGGTTGGAACTCCACCAGTGCAGCCTTTTGGTCATACCAAAACTTCTGGAGCTGTTGGCTGGCCTCAAGGTTTTTGGTTGCCTTTTCCATGTACTCTGCCATTCTAGAGCGAAGGCCAAGTACATAGTCTACTATGTCTTGCTTAGGCTCATGGAGAGGTCTCTCCCAGCCTTCTTTAACAAGAGCAAGTGGTCCTCTTACAGGATGACCAAACAGAAGTTCAAAGGGTGAGAATCCTACTCCCTTCTGTGGCACCTCTCTGTAAGCAAAAAGCAGACATGGCAAGAGGACATCCCATCTCCTTTTGAGTTTTTCTGGGAGCCCCATGATCATGCCTTTTAATGTCTTGTTGAATCTCTCAACCAAGCCATTAGTTTGTGGATGGTATGGTGTAGTGAATTTATAAGTCACCCCACACTCATTCCACATGTGCTTTAGGTATGCTGACATGAAGTTGGTACCTCTGTCAGACACCACCTCCTTAGGGAAACCCACTCTGGTAAAGATACCAATGAGGGCCTTGGCTACTGTAGGGGCAGTAGTCGACCTAAGGGGAATAGCTTCAGGATACCTGGTAGCATGATCCACTACTACCAGGATATACATATTTCCTGAGGCTGTGGGAGGTTCCAGTGGACCAACTATGTCCACACCCACTCTTTCAAAGGGCACCCCCACCACTGGAAGTGGAATGAGGGGGGCCTTTGGATGCCCACCTGTCTTACCACTGGCTTGACAGGTGGGGCAGGAGAGGCAAAACTCCTTAACCATGTTGGACATATTGGGCCAGTAGAAGTGGTTGACTAACCTCTCCCACGTCTTGGTTTGTCCCAAATGTCCAGCAAGGGGAATGTCATGGGCCAATGTTAGGATGAACTTCCTGAACAGCTGAGGCACTACCACTCTCCTAGTGGCACCAGGTTTGGGGTCTCTGGCCTCAGTGTACAGGAGTCCATCTTCCCAATAGACCCTATGCGTTCCATTTTTCTTGCCTTTGGACTCTTCAGCAGCTTGCTGCCTAAGGCCTTCAAGAGAGGGACAGGTTTCTTGTCCCTTACACAGCTCCTCCCTTGAGGGTCCCCCTGGGCCTAAGAGCTCAACCTGATAAGGTTCAAGCTCCAAAGGCTCAGTTCCCTCAGAGGGCAGAACTTCTTCCTGAGAAGAGAGGTTCCCTTTCTTTTGCTGTGTTGCAGTTGGTTTCCCAACTGACTTTCCTTTCCTCTTGGTAGGCTGGGCCATTCTTCCAGACTCCAGCTCTACTTGTTCACCCTGTGCCTTGCATTGTGCTCTTGTTTTCACACACACCAGTTCAGGGATACCCAGCATTGCTGCATGGGTTTTTAGTTCTACCTCAGCCCATGCTGAGGACTCCAGGTCATTTCCAAGCAGACAGTCCACTGGGATATTTGAGGAGACCACCACCTGTTTCAGGCCATTGACCCCTCCCCATTCTAAAGTAACCATTGCCATGGGATGTACTTTTCTCTGATTGTCAGCGTTGGTGACTGTGTAAGTTTTTCCAGTCAGGTATTGGCCAGGGGAAACCAGTTTCTCTGTCACCATGGTGACACTGGCACCTGTATCCCTCAGGCCCTCTATTCTAGTCCCATTAATTAAGAGTTGCTGTCTGTATTTTTGCATGTTAGGCGGCCAGACAGCTAGTGTGGCTAAATCCACCCCACCCTCAGAAACTAGAATAGCTTCAGTGTGGACCCTGATTTGCTCTGGGCACACTGTTGATCCCACTTGGAGACTAGCCATACCAGTGTTACCTGGATGGGAGTTTGGAGTGGAACCTTTCTTGGGACAGGCCTTGTCTCCAGTTTGGTGTCCATGCTGTTTACAGCTATGACACCAGGCCTTTTTGGGATCAAAGTTTTTACCCTTGTACCCATTGTTTTGTGAAGAGGCTCTGGGCCCACCCTCCTGTGCAGGTTTTTGGGGGCCTGTAGAAGACTCTTTACTATTTTTAGTTTTGGTTGTCTCATCACCCTTCCCCTGGGGAGGCTTTGTGACCCCTTTCTTTTGGTCACCCCCTGTTGAAGTCTTGGACACCCTTGTCTTGACCCAATGGTCCGCCTTCTTTCCCAATTCTTGGGGAGAAATTGGTCCTAGGTCTACCAGATGCTGATGCAGTTTATCATTGAAACAATTACTTAACAGGTGTTCTTTCACAAATAAATTGTACAGCCCATCATAATTACTTACACCACTGCCTTGAATCCAACCATCTAGTGTTTTCACTGAGTAGTCAACAAAGTCAACCCAGGTCTGGCTCGAGGATTTTTGAGCCCCCCTGAACCTAATCCTGTACTCCTCAGTGGAGAATCCAAAGCCCTCAATCAGGGTACCCTTCATGAGGTCATAAGATTCTGCATCTTTTCCAGAGAGTGTGAGGAGTCTATCCCTACACTTTCCAGTGAACATTTCCCAAAGGAGAGCACCCCAGTGAGATCTGTTCACTTTTCTGGTTACACAAGCCCTCTCAAAAGTTGTGAACCACTTGGTGATGTCATCACCATCTTCATATTTTGTCACAATCCCTTTGGGGATTTTTAACATGTCAGGAGAATCTCTGACCCTATTTATATTGCTGCCACCATTGATGGGTCCTAGGCCCATCTCTTGTCTTTCCCTTTCTATGGCTAGGAGCTGTCTCTCTAAAGCCAATCTTCTGGCCATCCTGGCTAACAGGAGGTCATCTTCACTGAGAGCATCCTCAGTGATTTCAGAAATGTGGGACCCTCCTGTGAGGGACTCACTATTTCTGACTAACACAGTTGGAGACAGGACTTGAGGGGTCCTGTTCTCCCTATTTAGGACTGGAGGAGGGACATTGGCCTCCAAGTCACTAATTTCTTCCTCTGTGATGTCATCATCAGAGGGGTTGGCTTTTTCAAACTCTGCCAACAGCTCCTGGAGCTGAATTTTGGTAGGTCTGGAGCCAATGGTTATTTTCTTTATATTACAGAGAGACCTTAGCTCCCTCATCTTAAGATGGAGGTAAGGTGTGGTGTCGAGTTCCACCACCTGCATCTCTGTATCAGACATTATTCTGCTAAGAGTTGGAATACTTTTTAAAGAATCTAAAACTGTTTCTAGAATCTAATTTCAAACTTTTAACAAACTTTTAAACTCTAAAAGACAATGCTAAACAGGGACTTAACACACAAGGCCCTAGCAGGACTTTTAAGAATTTAGAAAAATTTCAAATTGCAAAAATGAATTTCTAATGACAATTTTGGAATTTGTCGTGTGATCAGGTATTGGCTGAGTAGTCCAGCAAATGCAAAGTCTTGTACCCCACCGCTGATCCACCAATGTAGGAAGTTGGCTCTGTATGCACTATTTCAAAGTAAGGAATAGTATGCACAGAGTCCAAGGGTTCCCCTTAGAGGTAAGATAGTGGCAAAAAGAGATAATACTAATGCTCTATTTTGTGGTAGTGTGGTCGAGCAGTAGGCTTATCCAAGGAGTAGTGTTAAGCATTTGTTGTACATACACATAGACAATAAATGAGGTACACACACTCAGAGACAAATCCAGCCAATAGGTTTTGTATAGAAAAATATCTTTTCTTAGTTTATTTTAAGAACCACAGGTTCAAATTCTACATGTAATATCTCATTCGAAAGGTATTGCAGGTAAGTACTTTAGGAACTTCAAATCATCAAAATTGCATGTATACTTTTCAAGTTATTCACAAATAGCTGTTTTAAAAGTGGACACAGTGCAATTGTCACAGTTCCTAGGGGAGGTAAGTATTTGTTAGGTTAACCAGGTAAGTAAGACACTTACAGGGCTTAGTTCTTGGTCCAAGGTAGCCCACCGTTGGGGGTTCAGAGCAACCCCAAAGTCACCACACCAGCAGCTCAGGGCCGGTCAGGTGCAGAGTTCAAAGTGGTGCCCAAAACACATAGGCTAGAATGGAGAGAAGGGGGTGCCCCGGTTCCGGTCTGCTTGCAGGTAAGTACCCGCGTCTTCGGAGGGCAGACCAGGGGGGTTTTGTAGGGCACCGGGGGGGACACAAGCCCACACAGAAATTTCACCCTCAGCAGCGCGGAGGCGGCCGGGTGCAGTGTAGAAACAAGCGTCGGGTTTGTAATGGAAGTCAATGGGAGATCTAGGGATCTCTTCAGCGCTGCAGGCAGGCAAGGGGGGGGTTCCTCGGGGAAACCTCCACTTGGTCAAGGGAGAGGGACTCCTGGGGGTCACTCCTCCAGTGAAAGTCCGGTCCTTCAGGTCCTGGGGGCTGCGGGTGCAGGGTCTCTCCCAGGCGTCGGGACTTTGGATTCAAAGAGTCGCGGTCAGGGGAAGCCTCGGGATTCCCTCTGCAGGCGGCGCTGTGGGGGCTCAGGGGGGACAGGTTTTTGTACTCACAGTCTTAGAGTAGTCCTGGGGTCCCTCCTGAGGTGTTGGATCGCCACCAGCCGAGTCGGGGTCGCCGGGTGCAGTGTTGCAAGTCTCACGCTTCTTGCGGGGAGCTTGCAGGGATCTTTAAAGCTGCTGGAAACAAAGTTGCAGCTTTTCTTGGAGCAGGTCCGCTGTCCTCGGGAGTTTCTTGTCTTTTCGAAGCAGGGGCAGTCCTCAGAGGATGTCGAGGTCGCTGGTCCCTTTGGAAGGCGTCGCTGGAGCAGGATCTTTGGAAGGCAGGAGACAGGCCGGTGAGTTTCTGGAGCCAAGGCAGTTGTCGTCTTCTGGTCTTCCGCTGCAGGGGTTTTCAGCTAGGCAGTCCTTCTTCTTGTAGTTGCAGGAATCTAATTTTCTAGGGCTCAGGGTAGCCCTTAAATACTAAATTTAAGGGCGTGTTTAGGTCTGGGGGGTTAGTAGCCAATGGCTACTAGCCCTGAGGGTGGGTACACCCTCTTTGTGCCTCCTCCCAAGGGGAGGGGGTCACAATCCTAACCCTATTGGGGGAATCCTCCATCTGCAAGATGGAGGATTTCTAAAAGTTAGAGTCACCTCAGCTCAGGACACCTTAGGGGCTGTCCTGACTGGTCAGTGACTCCTCCTTGTTTTTCTCATTATCTTCTCCGGCCTTGCCGCCAAAAGTGGGGCCTGGCCGGAGGGGGCGGGCAACTCCACTAGCTGGAGTGTCCTGCTGGGTTGGCACAAAGGAGGTGAGCCTTTGAGGCTCACCGCCAGGTGTGACAATTCCTGCCTGGGGGAGGTGTTAGCATCTCCACCCAGTGCAGGCTTTGTTACTGGCCTCAGAGTGACAAAGGCACTCTCCCCATGGGGCCAGCAACATGTCTCGGTTTGTGGCAGGCTGCTAAAACTAGTCAGCCTACACAGATAGTCGGTTAAGTTTCAGGGGGCACCTCTAAGGTGCCCTCTGTGGTGTATTTTACAATAAAATGTACACTGGCATCAGTGTGCATTTATTGTGCTGAGAAGTTTGATACCAAACTTCCCAGTTTTCAGTGTAGCCATTATGGTGCTGTGGAGTTCGTGTTTGACAAACTCCCAGACCATATACTCTTATGGCTACCCTGTACTTACAATGTCTAAGGTTTTGTTTAGACACTGTAGGGGTACCATGCTCATGCACTGGTACCCTCACCTATGGTATAGTGCACCCTGCCTTAGGGCTGTAAGGCCTGCTAGAGGGGTGTCTTACCTATACTGCATAGGCAGTGAGAGGCTGGCATGGCACCCTGAGGGGAGTGCCATGTCGACTTACTCGTTTTGTCCTCACTAGCACACACAAGCTGGTAAGCAGTGTGTCTGTGCTGAGTGAGAGGTCTCCAGGGTGGCATAAGACATGCTGCAGCCCTTAGAGACCTTCCTTGGCATCAGGGCCCTTGGTACTAGAAGTACCAGTTACAAGGGACTTATCTGGATGCCAGGGTCTGCCAATTGTGGATACAAAAGTACAGGTTAGGGAAAGAACACTGGTGCTGGGGCCTGGTTAGCAGGTCTCAGCACACTTTCAATTGTAAACATAGCATCAGCAAAGGCAAAAAGTCAGGGGGCAACCATGCCAAGGAGGCATTTCCTTACACAACCCCCCCCCCAAACGAAAGAGGATGAGACTAACCTTTCCCAAGAGAGTCTTCATTTTCTAAGTGGAAGAACCTGGAAAGGCCATCTGCATTGGCATGGGCAGTCCCAGGTCTGTGTTCCACTATAAAGTCCATTCCCTGTAGGGAGATGGACCACCTCAACAGTTTAGGATTTTCACCTTTCATTTGCATCAGCCATTTGAGAGGTCTGTGGTCAGTTTGAACTAGGAAGTGAGTCCCAAAGAGGTATGGTCTCAGCTTCTTCAGGGACCAAACCACAGCAAAGGCCTCCCTCTCAATGGCACTCCAACGCTGCTCCCTGGGGAGTAACCTCCTGCTAATGAAAGCAACAGGCTGGTCAAGGCCATCATCATTTGTTTGGGACAAAACTGCCCCTATCCCATGTTCAGAGGCATCAGTCTGCACAATGAACTGCTTAGAATAATCTGGAGCTTTTAGAACTGGTGCTGAGCACATTGCTTGTTTCAGGGTGTCAAAGGCCTGTTGGCATTCCACAGTCCAGTTCACTTTCTTGGGCATTTTCTTGGAGGTGAGTTCAGTGAGGGCTGTCACAATGGATCCATATCCCTTCACAAACCTCCTGTAATACCCAGTCAAGCCAAGGAATGCCCTGACTTGAGTCTGGGTTTTTGGAGCTACCCAGTCCAGAATAGTCTGGATCTTGGGTTGGAGTGGCTGAACTTGGCCTCCACCTACAAGGTAGCCCAAGTAAACCACAGTTCCCTGCCCTATCTGGCATTTGGATGCCTTGATAGAGAGGCCTGCAGATTGCAGAGCCTTCAAAACCTTCTTCAGGTGGACCAGGTGATCCTGCCAGGTGGAGCTAAAGACAGCAATATCATCAAGATAAGCTGTGCTAAAGGACTCCAAGCCAGCAAGGACTTGATTCACCAACCTTTGGAAGGTGGCAGGGGCATTCTTTAAACCAAAGGGCATAACAGTAAACTGATAATGCCCATCAGGTGTGGAGAATGCTGTCTTTTCTTTTGCTCCAGGTGCCATTTTTATTTGCCAGTACCCTGCTGTCAAGTCAAAGGTACTTAGAAATTTGGCAGCACCTAATTTATCAATGAGCTCATCAGCTCTTGGAATTGGATGGGCATCTGTCTTGGTGACAGAATTGAGCCCTCTGTAGTCCACACAAAACCTCATCTCTTTCTTTCCATCTTTGGTGTGAGGTTTGGGGACTAAGACCACTGGGCTAGCCCAGGGGCTGTCAGAGCGCTCAATTACTCCCAATTCCAGCATCTTGTGGACTTCCACCTTGATGCTTTCTTTAACATGGTCAGATTGTCTAAAGATTTTGTTCTTGACAGGCATGCTGTCTCCTGTGTCCACATCATGGGTACACAGGTGTGTCTGACCAGGGGTTAAGGAGAAGAGTTCAGGAAACTGTTGTAGGACTCTCCTACAATCAGCTTGCTGTTGGTCAGAGAGGGTGTCTGAGTAGATCACTCCATCTACTGTGCCATCTTTTGGGTCTGATGACAGAAGATCAGGGAGAGGTTCACTCTCTGCCTCCTGATCCTCATCTGTTACCATCAACAGATTCACATCAGCCCTGTCATGGAAGAGCTTAAGGCGGTTCACATGGATCACCCTCTTGGGGCTCCTGCTTGTGCCCAGGTCCACCAGGTAGGTGACCTGACTCTTCCTTTCTAGTACTGGGTAAGGGCCACTCCATTTGTCCTGGAGTGCCCTGGGAGCCACAGGCTCCAGAACCCAGACTTTCTGCCCTGGTTGGAACTCCACCAGTGCAGCCTTTTGGTCATACCAAAACTTCTGGAGCTGTTGGCTGGCCTCAAGGTTTTTGGTTGCCTTTTCCATGTACTCTGCCATTCTAGAGCGAAGGCCAAGTACATAGTCTACTATGTCTTGCTTAGGCTCATGGAGAGGTCTCTCCCAGCCTTCTTTAACAAGAGCAAGTGGTCCTCTTACAGGATGACCAAACAGAAGTTCAAAGGGTGAGAATCCTACTCCCTTCTGTGGCACCTCTCTGTAAGCAAAAAGCAGACATGGCAAGAGGACATCCCATCTCCTTTTGAGTTTTTCTGGGAGCCCCATGATCATGCCTTTTAATGTCTTGTTGAATCTCTCAACCAAGCCATTAGTTTGTGGATGGTATGGTGTAGTGAATTTATAAGTCACCCCACACTCATTCCACATGTGCTTTAGGTATGCTGACATGAAGTTGGTACCTCTGTCAGACACCACCTCCTTAGGGAAACCCACTCTGGTAAAGATACCAATGAGGGCCTTGGCTACTGTAGGGGCAGTAGTCGACCTAAGGGGAATAGCTTCAGGATACCTGGTAGCATGATCCACTACTACCAGGATATACATATTTCCTGAGGCTGTGGGAGGTTCCAGTGGACCAACTATGTCCACACCCACTCTTTCAAAGGGCACCCCCACCACTGGAAGTGGAATGAGGGGGGCCTTTGGATGCCCACCTGTCTTACCACTGGCTTGACAGGTGGGGCAGGAGAGGCAAAACTCCTTAACCATGTTGGACATATTGGGCCAGTAGAAGTGGTTGACTAACCTCTCCCACGTCTTGGTTTGTCCCAAATGTCCAGCAAGGGGAATGTCATGGGCCAATGTTAGGATGAACTTCCTGAACAGCTGAGGCACTACCACTCTCCTAGTGGCACCAGGTTTGGGGTCTCTGGCCTCAGTGTACAGGAGTCCATCTTCCCAATAGACCCTATGCGTTCCATTTTTCTTGCCTTTGGACTCTTCAGCAGCTTGCTGCCTAAGGCCTTCAAGAGAGGGACAGGTTTCTTGTCCCTTACACAGCTCCTCCCTTGAGGGTCCCCCTGGGCCTAAGAGCTCAACCTGATAAGGTTCAAGCTCCAAAGGCTCAGTTCCCTCAGAGGGCAGAACTTCTTCCTGAGAAGAGAGGTTCCCTTTCTTTTGCTGTGTTGCAGTTGGTTTCCCAACTGACTTTCCTTTCCTCTTGGTAGGCTGGGCCATTCTTCCAGACTCCAGCTCTACTTGTTCACCCTGTGCCTTGCATTGTGCTCTTGTTTTCACACACACCAGTTCAGGGATACCCAGCATTGCTGCATGGGTTTTTAGTTCTACCTCAGCCCATGCTGAGGACTCCAGGTCATTTCCAAGCAGACAGTCCACTGGGATATTTGAGGAGACCACCACCTGTTTCAGGCCATTGACCCCTCCCCATTCTAAAGTAACCATTGCCATGGGATGTACTTTTCTCTGATTGTCAGCGTTGGTGACTGTGTAAGTTTTTCCAGTCAGGTATTGGCCAGGGGAAACCAGTTTCTCTGTCACCATGGTGACACTGGCACCTGTATCCCTCAGGCCCTCTATTCTAGTCCCATTAATTAAGAGTTGCTGTCTGTATTTTTGCATGTTAGGCGGCCAGACAGCTAGTGTGGCTAAATCCACCCCACCCTCAGAAACTAGAATAGCTTCAGTGTGGACCCTGATTTGCTCTGGGCACACTGTTGATCCCACTTGGAGACTAGCCATACCAGTGTTACCTGGATGGGAGTTTGGAGTGGAACCTTTCTTGGGACAGGCCTTGTCTCCAGTTTGGTGTCCATGCTGTTTACAGCTATGACACCAGGCCTTTTTGGGATCAAAGTTTTTACCCTTGTACCCATTGTTTTGTGAAGAGGCTCTGGGCCCACCCTCCTGTGCAGGTTTTTGGGGGCCTGTAGAAGACTCTTTACTATTTTTAGTTTTGGTTGTCTCATCACCCTTCCCCTGGGGAGGCTTTGTGACCCCTTTCTTTTGGTCACCCCCTGTTGAAGTCTTGGACACCCTTGTCTTGACCCAATGGTCCGCCTTCTTTCCCAATTCTTGGGGAGAAATTGGTCCTAGGTCTACCAGATGCTGATGCAGTTTATCATTGAAACAATTACTTAACAGGTGTTCTTTCACAAATAAATTGTACAGCCCATCATAATTACTTACACCACTGCCTTGAATCCAACCATCTAGTGTTTTCACTGAGTAGTCAACAAAGTCAACCCAGGTCTGGCTCGAGGATTTTTGAGCCCCCCTGAACCTAATCCTGTACTCCTCAGTGGAGAATCCAAAGCCCTCAATCAGGGTACCCTTCATGAGGTCATAAGATTCTGCATCTTTTCCAGAGAGTGTGAGGAGTCTATCCCTACACTTTCCAGTGAACATTTCCCAAAGGAGAGCACCCCAGTGAGATCTGTTCACTTTTCTGGTTACACAAGCCCTCTCAAAAGCTGTGAACCACTTGGTGATGTCATCACCATCTTCATATTTTGTCACAATCCCTTTGGGGATTTTTAACATGTCAGGAGAATCTCTGACCCTATTTATATTGCTGCCACCATTGATGGGTCCTAGGCCCATCTCTTGTCTTTCCCTTTCTATGGCTAGGAGCTGTCTCTCTAAAGCCAATCTTCTGGCCATCCTGGCTAACAGGAGGTCATCTTCACTGAGAGCATCCTCAGTGATTTCAGAAATGTGGGACCCTCCTGTGAGGGACTCACTATTTCTGACTAACACAGTTGGAGACAGGACTTGAGGGGTCCTGTTCTCCCTATTTAGGACTGGAGGAGGGACATTGGCCTCCAAGTCACTAATTTCTTCCTCTGTGATGTCATCATCAGAGGGGTTGGCTTTTTCAAACTCTGCCAACAGCTCCTGGAGCTGAATTTTGGTAGGTCTGGAGCCAATGGTTATTTTCTTTATATTACAGAGAGACCTTAGCTCCCTCATCTTAAGATGGAGGTAAGGTGTGGTGTCGAGTTCCACCACCTGCATCTCTGTATCAGACATTATTCTGCTAAGAGTTGGAATACTTTTTAAAGAATCTAAAACTGTTTCTAGAATCTAATTTCAAACTTTTAACAAACTTTTAAACTCTAAAAGACAATGCTAAACAGGGACTTAACACACAAGGCCCTAGCAGGACTTTTAAGAATTTAGAAAAATTTCAAATTGCAAAAATGAATTTCTAATGACAATTTTGGAATTTGTCGTGTGATCAGGTATTGGCTGAGTAGTCCAGCAAATGCAAAGTCTTGTACCCCACCGCTGATCCACCAATGTAGGAAGTTGGCTCTGTATGCACTATTTCAAAGTAAGGAATAGTATGCACAGAGTCCAAGGGTTCCCCTTAGAGGTAAGATAGTGGCAAAAAGAGATAATACTAATGCTCTATTTTGTGGTAGTGTGGTCGAGCAGTAGGCTTATCCAAGGAGTAGTGTTAAGCATTTGTTGTACATACACATAGACAATAAATGAGGTACACACACTCAGAGACAAATCCAGCCAATAGGTTTTGTATAGAAAAATATCTTTTCTTAGTTTATTTTAAGAACCACAGGTTCAAATTCTACATGTAATATCTCATTCGAAAGGTATTGCAGGTAAGTACTTTAGGAACTTCAAATCATCAAAATTGCATGTATACTTTTCAAGTTATTCACAAATAGCTGTTTTAAAAGTGGACACAGTGCAATTGTCACAGTTCCTAGGGGAGGTAAGTATTTGTTAGGTTAACCAGGTAAGTAAGACACTTACAGGGCTTAGTTCTTGGTCCAAGGTAGCCCACCGTTGGGGGTTCAGAGCAACCCCAAAGTCACCACACCAGCAGCTCAGGGCCGGTCAGGTGCAGAGTTCGAAGTGGTGCCCAAAACACATAGGCTAGAATGGAGAGAAGGGGGTGCCCCGGTTCCGGTCTGCTTGCAGGTAAGTACCCGCGTCTTCGGAGGGCAGACCAGGGGGGTTTTGTAGGGCACCGGGGGGGACACAAGCCCACACAGAAATTTCACCCTCAGCAGCGCGGAGGCGGCCGGGTGCAGTGTAGAAACAAGCGTCGGGTTTGTAATGGAAGTCAATGGGAGATCTAGGGATCTCTTCAGCGCTGCAGGCAGGCAAGGGGGGGGTTCCTCGGGGAAACCTCCACTTGGTCAAGGGAGAGGGACTCCTGGGGGTCACTCCTCCAGTGAAAGTCCGGTCCTTCAGGTCCTGGGGGCTGCGGGTGCAGGGTCTCTCCCAGGCGTCGGGACTTTGGATTCAAAGAGTCGCGGTCAGGGGAAGCCTCGGGATTCCCTCTGCAGGCGGCGCTGTGGGGGCTCAGGGGGGACAGGTTTTTGTACTCACAGTCTTAGAGTAGTCCTGGGGTCCCTCCTGAGGTGTTGGATCGCCACCAGCCGAGTCGGGGTCGCCGGGTGCAGTGTTGCAAGTCTCACGCTTCTTGCGGGGAGCTTGCAGGGATCTTTAAAGCTGCTGGAAACAAAGTTGCAGCTTTTCTTGGAGCAGGTCCGCTGTCCTCGGGAGTTTCTTGTCTTTTCGAAGCAGGGGCAGTCCTCAGAGGATGTCGAGGTCGCTGGTCCCTTTGGAAGGCGTCGCTGGAGCAGGATCTTTGGAAGGCAGGAGACAGGCCGGTGAGTTTCTGGAGCCAAGGCAGTTGTCGTCTTCTGGTCTTCCGCTGCAGGGGTTTTCAGCTAGGCAGTCCTTCTTCTTGTAGTTGCAGGAATCTAATTTTCTAGGGCTCAGGGTAGCCCTTAAATACTAAATTTAAGGGCGTGTTTAGGTCTGGGGGGTTAGTAGCCAATGGCTACTAGCCCTGAGGGTGGGTACACCCTCTTTGTGCCTCCTCCCAAGGGGAGGGGGTCACAATCCTAACCCTATTGGGGGAATCCTCCATCTGCAAGATGGAGGATTTCTAAAAGTTAGAGTCACCTCAGCTCAGGACACCTTAGGGGCTGTCCTGACTGGTCAGTGACTCCTCCTTGTTTTTCTCATTATCTTCTCCGGCCTTGCCGCCAAAAGTGGGGCCTGGCCGGAGGGGGCGGGCAACTCCACTAGCTGGAGTGTCCTGCTGGGTTGGCACAAAGGAGGTGAGCCTTTGAGGCTCACCGCCAGGTGTGACAATTCCTGCCTGGGGGAGGTGTTAGCATCTCCACCCAGTGCAGGCTTTGTTACTGGCCTCAGAGTGACAAAGGCACTCTCCCCATGGGGCCAGCAACATGTCTCGGTTTGTGGCAGGCTGCTAAAACTAGTCAGCCTACACAGATAGTCGGTTAAGTTTCAGGGGGCACCTCTAAGGTGCCCTCTGTGGTGTATTTTACAATAAAATGTACACTGGCATCAGTGTGCATTTATTGTGCTGAGAAGTTTGATACCAAACTTCCCAGTTTTCAGTGTAGCCATTATGGTGCTGTGGAGTTCGTGTTTGACAAACTCCCAGACCATATACTCTTATGGCTACCCTGTACTTACAATGTCTAAGGTTTTGTTTAGACACTGTAGGGGTACCATGCTCATGCACTGGTACCCTCACCTATGGTATAGTGCACCCTGCCTTAGGGCTGTAAGGCCTGCTAGAGGGGTGTCTTACCTATACTGCATAGGCAGTGAGAGGCTGGCATGGCACCCTGAGGGGAGTGCCATGTCGACTTACTCGTTTTGTCCTCACTAGCACACACAAGCTGGTAAGCAGTGTGTCTGTGCTGAGTGAGAGGTCTCCAGGGTGGCATAAGACATGCTGCAGCCCTTAGAGACCTTCCTTGGCATCAGGGCCCTTGGTACCAGTTACAAGGGACTTATCTGGATGCCAGGGTCTGCCAATTGTGGATACAAAAGTACAGGTTAGGGAAAGAACACTGGTGCTGGGGCCTGGTTAGCAGGTCTCAGCACACTTTCAATTGTAAACATAGCATCAGCAAAGGCAAAAAGTCAGGGGGCAACCATGCCAAGGAGGCATTTCCTTACAGGGAGTTTGTGTTACTGTCCTTGTGGTGACTAGGGTATGATAACACACTTACGCTGTTAGGTTTTATAAGCCAATATCAGTCACCAGTGACAAATGAGAGACAAAGTTTGGACTAATAGGCCTCATCCATGTTTTCAGAAGCATTTCTCTGCATACCTGAGTGTATCATGTAAGTACTTGGCTATATTTCAGAGTGAATGCAGGTGTCTACCTGTAGTAGCACTATCCGATATTTCAGTGAATCTGCCAGTATATGACTACCTGTTTTATGACTAGTATGGCTCTGTAAATCTCAACATAACTACTGAACATACACATCATCACTTCTGCTAGAGAATACAGGACTATGTGAGAGTGTCCCATTTGCCTTTTAAATTATTTAAAAAATATATTTAAAAAAAGATATATTACCATCCAAGAACATAGAAACCTAGTCTACAATTTACCAACCACTACCCTAGCAGAATTCAAATACATTCATGTGAACTTTGACAAAATAATTCTTCATGTGCACTTTTGATATTCTTTTTTCACTTTAAAGTCTCAGTTTTTAACTCCTCTTTTGGAACAGAACTAATAGGATTATAAATCCCACAATTCCAAGCAACACATTCTTTGTAAGCAGCACAACATATATAGACTTATAGAACTTTCAGATCTTGTAATACATTGTAAATTTTGACTTTAACACTTAGGGGGTCATTCTGACCCTGGCGGGCGGTGGCCGCCAGGGCCACCGACCACGGGAGCACCGCCAACAGGCTGGCGGTGCTCCCACGAGCATTCTGACCGCGGCGGTTCAGCCGCGGTCAGAAGCGGCAAGTCGGCGGGCTCCCGCCGACTTACCGCTGCTCGGGGGAATCCTTCATGGCGAGGATTCTGACAGCCCCTCCCGCCATGAACAGGATGGCGGTAGGGGGTGCCGCGGGGCCCCCGTAAGAGGGCCCCGCAAAGTATTTCAGTGTCTGCCATGCAGACACTGAAATACGCGACGGGTGCAAACTGCACCCGTCGCACCCCTGCAACTACGCCGGCTCAATTCTGAGCCGGCGTCCTCGTTGCAGGGGCATTTCCTCTGGGCCGGCGGGCGCTCTTTTGGAGAGCG
This sequence comes from Pleurodeles waltl, assembly GCF_031143425.1. Taxonomy (NCBI): domain Eukaryota; kingdom Metazoa; phylum Chordata; class Amphibia; order Caudata; family Salamandridae; genus Pleurodeles; species Pleurodeles waltl. The sequence continues at coordinate 663,635,438 of NC_090443.1, read as the reverse complement.
CCCGCCGGCCCAGAGGAAATGTTAGAATGGCCGCCGCGGTCTTGTGACCGCGGTGCGGTCATTTGGCGGCGGAACCTTGGCGGACGGCCTCCGCCGTCCGCCAAGGTTAAAATCAGGGCCTTAGTGTACACTGTCTTTCTAGGGATTAGAGCATGCAACAAAATACAATATTTTGTATACGAAGTTCATTGGCAACATATTGTAAACATATTTGACACTAAGCTACCCATTACCTCACACAAAATGCATGTTACTTACCTATTAATAAATATAGATAACTAATGAGACTAGTTCTTGATATCTAATCTCACCTTTTTCAATCTGATTCTATAAATCTCATACTGTGTTCCAACAAACTAATAAATACAACATAAATATGTCTTTCAAAGTGTTTTCCTCACTATTACATTAAATTCACATACCTGAAAATTGAGCACGCTGGTGAAATGTTGCTGTTTTTGCTCTCAGACAGAGTCAATCAGGAATAGTGAGACCAAAGCATAAGGATGGATGAGCACTCTTACACATGACAACCTGTTCAACTTTGCACTGTGTGATTCTTGAGATACAAACAAATAAAAACATACCTTTCATTTTTTACTTTTCTAAATCCAAATCTGAATGGTCAGTATTTATTAACCCTTTCATGCACTTTTCTGAAGCACCCAGTCTGTTAGACTTTTTATTCATAATCGCTGGTCAATCATGATTGTCGCAATGAATTTGTGAAAAAAAACAGGTGTCCAAAATCACATTTAGCTTGATACTTCAACAGTATACTACACATCATTAGCAATATCTTTTGTGGAAAGTAAACTTTTGCCACACAGTGATGACTAGAAATTCTTTTAACTTTTAAAAGGACAGTACTGTCCCTTTAAGAGTCTTCCCCAATACACTCTGCTCAGTCTGAATAAAAATATTCAAAATTATGCCACAAACAAATGCAGCCTTTCAATACACACCAACCCCTCCAAAGTGCACAAATACATATATCAGTTTTTCTGCCACTTCATATATCTCAACTTCAATCACTCTTCTTGAAAGTGTCACTAAGTCTCCAAATGCCTACATCATAGTACCAGTACATCAATAAATGGGTCCATCAGTCTGTAAAGAGTCTTTGAATGCTGTATGAGGGTGTGATTACATCTACAAATGGGTGAGTCAGGCTGTGACTGGATCTGCAACTGGGTATATCAGGGTGTAAGTGGGTCTGTAAATGGGATGGATGCATCATGGTGTGAGAAGATGTGCAAATGGTTGTGTGAGGTTGTGACTGGGTATGCGAATGGGTGTGTGAGGTTCTGACTGGATATGTGAATGGGTATATAAGGGTGTGATTGGATCTGCGAATTAGTGGATCAGGGTGGTAAATGATCTGCAAATGGGTGTGTCAAGGTGTGACTGGATCTGCAAATGGGTGCATTAGGTGGAAGTGGGTCTGTGAATGGGTGTATGTGTGACTGGATCTGTAAATGGGTGCGTCATGGTCTTAGTGGATCTGCAAATGGGTGCATCAGGGTGTGACTGAATCTGTGAATGGGTACATCGGGGTGAGTAAAACTATAAATGGATGCATCAGGGGATGAGTGGGTCTGCAAATGGGGACATTAGTGTGTAACTGGATCTTCAAATGGGTGCCTGTGGTTGTCACTGGTTATGCGAATGGGTGTGTCAGGGTCTGAAAGGGTATGTGAATGGGTGCATGAGTTTGTGAGTGGATCTGCAAATGGGTGTATCAGGGGTGAGTGGGTCTGTGAATGGGTGTATCAGGGTGTGACTGGATCTGTGAATGGGTGTGTCATGGTCTGAGTGGATCTGAAAATGGATGCATGAGGTTGTCACTGGTTATGTGAAGGGTGCATCCGGCTGTGATTGGATTTGCGAATGGGTGCATCTGGGTATCATTGGATCTGTGTATGGGTGCCAAAGATATACGCAAGTCAAAAATGGTCCTAACTATATCTACCTAGTGGCGAACGCCACAAAGTGATCTATATATCCAAAACAAACAATTGCAAAGCAATTGACTCGTTGCACTCCTGGAGAGTTTATTACTTTATACAAGAGTGTACTACAAACAACACCACCAACGCGTTTCGACCTCTCGGTCTTGTTTACAGTTTATAATAAAACCTTCCCATAAGTCTCTTTTATAATCTTTTTACCCACTACCAACCAAGCGCATTATGGAACATGTGGTCTCACCAAAATTAAATAGAACACAGAGCATATCAATAACTCGGAAACATCAATTTTAATCACCCATTAAACTCAACACTGATAAAAAATGCTAAAGAATAATAATAATAATAGTAGTTATCAAACACAAAATACAAATTAAATAAAGCATCATATAATGCCAGATGGGTAAGAAAAATGTTTCCAGAAAAACTTCTGGATACACTATACCTCAGGAGGAAATCATGTTATTCTAAGAGAGAACCCTATTCGGGGAAAACTCATATTCCTTATAATTCCTCATCTAGTATATACAGTTAGCATAATTCCAGGGTCAGTTCTTCATTGTACATGTTCATATTTACGTATTCATATAGTACTTTCTCCCCCTTATGTTAGCAAACTCTGATGTTCACTCCCTCCAGGGCCCCCTCAAATTGTTGTTGTTTCTTGGATAACAGCATGTTTTGTCACAATGTATATTCCTCGTAAATGGTAGTGAAGTTCTTCATCCTCATTGAGACCCTTCAGGATCTTTGTTTTAAGCAGAATTATTAGCCGTGATTCTAAACGCCTCAACCTCAGTTCCTGATCTCCTCCTCTCTCATTTTTTTCAACAGTCACAATGCCAAAGAACTTCATGTTTGTCCAATATTTCTCCTCATGTGTGTTCAGATGTTTTGCCATAGCATAAATTGCATCTTTATTTTTTACAGCTCTTATCTGTTCTAGTATCCGTTTCTTTAAGGGGCAAATCGTACTCCTCACGTAGTGTAACCCACATCCACACTCAATTATATACACTACTTGGGTAGCATTGCACGTGATTCTTTTGATAATCCTGATTGGATTCCCTTTATGATCTTGATATTCTCTTGTATTTACCCCTATGCGACAGGCTTTCCACTTTCCACTACATATAAAGCCAGTTGTGTGAGTTTGTAGCCAATTCGGAGACTTTGTCAACTGGAAGTGAATGTTCACCAGAAAGTCTTGCAAAGATGATACCTTCTTGTATGTAACCATAGGTCTTGCTCCAACACGTTTTCCAAAATCTGGATCTTTTCTTATGATGTCCCAATATTTATTGAGAATGTTCAGAATAAAATGATTTTCTTTACTATATGTCAAAATCATTCTTATGGTGGAATCTTTGTTTACTTTATTCAATATAGACTTATTTAATATTTCCTCTCTTGTTCTGGATCTCGCTTTTTGTTCTCCAAGATTTATATCTTTTCACTTATATTTTCTCTGAATAAATCTTTGTTGAGTTTCTGTCAATTTTGATTCCACTTCTTGTTCCGTAGAACAGTTCCATTTGATCCTGATAAATTCTTAATATGGTATGATTTTCCTCAAAGAGATCAGATGGAAGCTATCACCATGTAATATGCCGTTTGTCGAGGTGGCTTTTCAATGCAAAGTGGTCTTGATCTTATTATTTTCCACACATACTTGGACATCCAGAAATTGAACGGATTCAGATCTAATATTGTAAGTGAATTGTGAACCCATCTAATTCTTATTTAACAGTTCAAAATATTGTGCAAACTCCTTTTCCGTTTTATTCCAAATGATGAATAGATCATCTATGTATCTCAACAACATTATTGCTTTCTCTGCAAATTCCTTGTTCTCTTCATGCCTTGCCACATGTTTTTTCCCACCATCCCATAGTCAGGTTCACATAGCTAGGCTAAAAGGAAACTCCCATTGCTGTTCCACAAACTTGGGCACATATCTGATGATTGAAAAGGAAAACAATATTCCTCAAACACAAATCGATCGTCTTCAACAGCATTTGTGAGTGTTTCAAATACTTAATATCCTGTTGTTGCAAAAAATTGTGTACTGCCATCAGTCCTATCTCATAATTTATTGATGTATAAAGGGATACCACATCTATGGTCACTAGTTTGTATCCTTGATCCCAATCAATTCCAGATAGTGCTCTCAAAAAATCCCCTGTATCCTTAAAGTAGGTCGGAGCTAGGAAGAAATCCACATATGTCGACAAGTTCTCATATAATGATCCACAGCTGTAGATTATTGGATGGCCAGGTGGTTTCTCCAAACGTTTATGAATTTTAGGGAGAAAGTAAATTGGAGGCATGATTGGACTCTCATTTCTCAGGAAGGATCTCTCATCAGTATTTAACAAGCCCTCACCATACCACGTGTCTAACAGTTGATTTAATTCCATAATAAGTTGATTAATGGGATTAGTTTCAAGTTTCAGATAATGATTTTTTACATTCAGCTGTCGATACGCTTCTTTCATATAGTCTTGTTTTTCCATAATCATTATATTCCCCCCTTTGTCGGCGGGCTTGATTTCCAAATTTTGATTTTCCATCATTTTCTTGAAAGCCTCTCGTTCTTGACTGGTTATATTTTCCTTTGTTGTATGCTTGATTTTATTTAATCTTTCCAAATCTTCAACCACCAGATCATGAAATGTATCCATCCTATTTACTGGTGATAATATTGGACAGAATTTGGATTTAAGTTTCAAGTTAATATGACAATGTGCATCAGTATTTATTTCTAATCCTTCCAGCAGTTGTGTTTCAGAGAATTCATGGACTTCAAAGTTATGCATCAAGTCATTTGCTGTTTTGACATTCAATTTTTGTTCAATTATCAGATTGTTTGTTGTTGGACCTTTTAATTTGGGCACAAATTTGTACAAGTCAGTTCTTGTTTCAACATGGTCATAATGCATTTCTGGACAGAAGGACATACCTTTGTTTAGGAGGGTAATTTCTTGGTGTGTCAAATCATGATTCGAGAGATTCACAATCAGATTCTCATTGGGGTTCCCATCAATTACTTGATTTTGCTCATTTGTTTGCTTCTCAGTGGATATCCTTTAGCTTTTTTTCCAGACCCCCTTCTTGTTTTCTGATGTTTCCTCGATCCAATGTGAATTTTCTTCCTCGTCCTCGCATTTGACCCCATCCTCCTCCTCTTGGTGTCTTCTGGTCCATGTAGACCAGTTTCATTTTGTTTAAAAATGTCGCCTTTCTTATCGGTACTAATGTTCCCTCACCCTCACTTAACTCTGCATCTGATTCGCTTATTGATGTCTCTGGAGATTGCGTTTTCTTGTCAGAAATATTAGAATTTTGTTGTTTGAGTACATCAAATCTTTTCGCAAACGTTAATATTCTTCCAGTTTCATAATCAATCTCATCCCTTCTGAATTTTCTTTGTTTTCGTTCTTCAATCATTATTTCATATTTTCCAAGTTGACATCCATGATCTGTCTTAATTCATTGCTTTCTTCTCCTTTATTTAATATTACGATCTTTTCTTCTATTTCCTTTGTTTCCTTCAAGATTACCTCTACATCCTTCTTAGCATACTTGATGATAATACGCATCAAGTTTTTTGAGCACTCCATACTGTTTGCACCCCATTCTTCAAACATTTCTGATTTCTTATCTGGATGGTTCGGTAATGTCAAAATCCTTAACTCTCTTGGAACTCTGCCAACTTCTATATGTTTTTTCCCAGTGTCAGAATTTCCCAGCTTTTTGTGATTTCCTCCTTTAATAAAAGTTCCAGTTGGATATACAAGTGTTACAAATTGTTTTGTGTATGGGTTTCTTCTGGCATTTCAATTGTCCCTCTCACTGTCCTTTTTTCCTTTGAAAACAAACATTCTGCTCTTTGTAATAGCTTTGCCACTCTCGTTTCCATTTCTTGCACTTATAACATCTCAAAATCATTCACAACCCAAAACAACACTGTCACTAGCCTGTTTTGAGCATACACTCATTACTTATCAAGGTGGGTGTCTATTGCAACCAATATTTTTTTTATTTTTGGTAATTGTACACAATATCATTAACCTCTTTTTCTGTTGAAAGTACTCTCCCGATCCAATTTCGGAATTAATTCTAATTATTCCCTTGTCTGATCGTACCGACATTTCATTTTCTGACATTTATGCATTGCTTTCCTCATTGAACTTAAACAACACTTACCCAGAGTGAAGGATCCGTTCAGATGGTCTCCTCTGATTCCGCTCGTTCGGGTCCTGTCAACCCTCAGTATACTGTGTTGTTATCTACTTGCAGTTATTTCCAAGTTCTATTCAAAAGAAAAATGTGCCGAGCGGCTATTATCCAAAGTGTTTATTTCTGTCTTTGACGCATGCTCCAATTGGTGATTTTCAGTAAGAGTCACCATACACCAGGGCTCCCATAGGTTGAAACTTTATTGTTGTCGTGTCCTAAGTTGTCTAGAAACAGCAGCCACTTTGAATTACTTCCACTGTCATTGTTTTGGAGATTGTAGAGGAATGGTCCTCTCCTCACATGTGCACCCGTGAATCTGCGGGCCACAAGGTGGACCGTTTGATGGATTTTATATATATATATATATATATATATATATATATATATACATATATATATATAGATATATATATAGAGAGAGAGATACAGATATATATATATATTTTATTTAACTGACAAAAATAAAGGTTACAGGGACATTACAGTTAGGAAATAGAATTTAAAAAAAGACCTTAGAAATTCATTGAAAAAAACAATCCTGCTTTTTCCCTGGTGTCCCTTTGGGATATCCCTACCCTGGCCACATTTCTTTTTTTCATCTTTTTTTCTTGGACTTGTCTGAAGCCAGAGTGATACCAAATTTGGCAGAAAGGTATCTCTTGGTCCAGAAAGCGCCCTTTTTGTTATTTGGTGTAAATCTGTTCAGTAGGGGACAGGGGATCAATACCGTGAGCCCCTAGCCCGGGTGCTGGAGTTCCCCTGGTATTCCCTCACCATGCAATGTTCATGTGTGTGGTCTGGCTAGTGATCTGAAAAAGTTTGTAAATAGGTCTGCTACTTTAAAAAAATTGAAGGTGGATAAATTGTAAATGAAAGTTTGTGTAGTTTTAGTTTTGTTTGCATAGGAAAAATAAGTTTCTCTAGCTATAAGTAAGCTTTAATCTTTGTTTTCTCCATTGACTTTCTATTGTTATTTTACATTTTTAATAAAAATGTGTTTCAAATCTTGGAATTTTGTGTCTAAAGTGGAGAGTTGTTAAGTGGGGTGTCGTACAGTACAGTGGAGGGGAGAATTATGAAGTCTATTGTCATGGACTGGAGTATTGTGGATTGGAACATAGTAGAGTAAAGTGTAGTGTGGTAGTGCATCATACACTGTGGTAAAGTATAATATGGTGTAGTTGCATGGAGTCTCATATAGTGGAGTCAAGTATCTTAGACTGGAGCAGTGAGCTGTAGAGTGGAATGGCATTTCAAATAGTAGATTAGCTTGTCCTACACAGTCATAGGCAGGGTTAGAGTGTTTTAGAGTGGAGTAGGGTGAAATAGAGTGCCATAGAGTGGAGTATTGTGGAGTGTCATAGAGTACAGCGTAGGACAGTGTCATATAGTGGCGTATCATAGGGAGGAGTTTAGTGGCATGTCATTCGGTGTCATACAGTGTGGTAAAGTGGCATAGAGTGGATGGACATAGAGGAGACAGAGTGTAATTGAGTGACACAGAGTGTAGTACAGTGTCATAGAAAGGAGTTGTATATAGTTAAATAGCTTGGAGTGAAGTGGTGTACAGTGGAGTGGTGTAAACTGAAGAGTGGTAGAATGGATTAGTGTAGAATGGGGTGGCATACATTGAAGTAGCATACCGTAGAGTTGAGTAAAGTGTTATAAATTGGAGTGGTGTCTCATGCAGTAAATTGAAGTGCTGTGTCTTACAGTGTTGCAAGCTGTCATAGAGTGGAATAGAATGCGGCGATAGAGTGGAGTAGAGTCTAGTAGCATACAGTGGTGTTGCATACAGTGTGACAGCACAGAGTGAAGTGACAAAGAGTGTGGTCTTGCACAGTAGGGAGGAGTAGAGTGGAATTGAGTAGTGTGGAATATCATATAGTGGAGTGGCTACAGTGGTATGCTATACGGATGTATGTGAAAATTAACAGCAATGTAGATTATGGTGTGCAGAGTATCAATAACCAGCAAATTGTGTTGCTGTCTGTTTTTCTGGATGTAACAATCAATGCAGGGCCACACATGGTGGCCTTGTGTTCCTTTTAAAATCTGGCTGAAGTATTGCATTGCCCATGTGACATCCTGAGCGACGTAAGGGTACCGCAATCCAACAATACAGCTAGGCCTTAGTTATATTTTGGCCCAGGATATACTGTGATACATTTACAGTACACTGTGGTACATGGTGAAGACAAGCTAGTATATAAATGGGTAATGACTGTTTTTAGAGAATGAAAAGGCAGACATAATATTTTAGTACACTTTAGATGTGTTCAGTGTTAGGGCCTTAGATATAGTTAGGTGTTTGTGCTACATCACCTACAGTAGTCTGTGGAAAATGCATTGGTGAAAAACACATTTAAGACCCCCTTTTTATCTTTGCACTCCATGAAGGATTCCACACAAAAATGAACATCATCTTAAAATGTAGAGAATTCTGTAGGCCCAGAAAGTTGTTTAGTGATTTGGTGGAAAGTTATTAGGGAACTAATATCCAAGACATTTCTGTCTGTAGGAATACAAACTATAACTACAGAGTGGAAACCCGATAATATGATTTTTTTCTTTTTATTTATAGTGGTTGGCATGTTTCTGCTTATTGGTTTGCATAATCATGTGATCATAAGCATGTCTTTTAGTTGTTCATGTAATAATTCTTAAACTGTACATATGCTGTCTAGTTTTTTTTTTTGGGTGTCATTGCTTTCTTAGTAGGATGGAGCCACATATGAAACTCAAAGGGAATGAAAGCCAATCGTTATTATAAAAATTGATAATATTATTTTGGCCAACAATCCAAAATGAATGGTTTAATCACTCTTGTTCCCTAGCTCATAAATGTCTCTAGTTGGCATTTTGGGAAAGCCCGTGAGATAAGAAAAAAAAGTAACTTCAGCCACAAAAGCGTACAAAGCATCAGTAGCAGCAACAAAAGTAGAAATTAAGCCTGGGAAGATCCTGAAACTGCAGGACAGCTGAAGGATAGTAGTGCTTTTTGAGAATAGTTAACTATCTTTTCCTTCCAAGTTGTGATTGACCATAGATAGACACAATGATCCAAGTTCATGTATGAGTTGAGGATTTTGCTAAGATTTTCAATCCAAGCAATCAGAGTCAGGGTCAAGTGGCCACAGAAGAAGTTATTTATGACCAAGAGTCTGCCATTTACCTGAGAAAAACAATTGCTGTAAGAGGTATGGTCCTGGCAATCAATAATAGCCCTTCAGATAGAGCACATAGGCCCTCATTATAACAATGGCGGCATAGACCGCCTACCGCCCCGCGACGGCTGCCAAAATACCGTCGCAGCGGCTACTAGCCACCCGCCATATTATGACCGTAGTCGGAATTCCGCCAGAAGGAAGGCGGAATTCCAGCTGCGGCCATGCGCCAGTAGACTGCCACAGACTGTATCATGACCCATGATACAGCCTGCCGGTGTTCTGCTGGCGGACACTGCTGCTGGCAGCAGAGCCCCTTCCTGTCTCCTGCTAGAGGACCCTCTGAAATCAGGTAAGTCGGGTGCTCCTACAGGGGAGGTGGGTGGGGAGGTGTTGAGTGTGTGTGGGGGGGTGTATGTTTGTGCATGCATGAATGCGGTTATGTGGCATGTGGAATGCATGTGTGCATGTATGGTTGTGAGTGTGTGTGTATGTTGTGTTGTGTGAATGCGTGAGTGCCTGTATGTATGTCAGTGTGTGTGGATGTGTGTGAATGGATGAATGCATGCGTGGGTGAATGTGGGTATGTGTGTGAATGTGTGTGTTCGATGGTGTATGACTGTGTATGTTGGGGGTTTGGAGTGGTAGGGGGTGGGGGAGAATCTTGGGGAGGAGGAGGGGGCAGGGATGACTGCTATCAGTGACAGGGAAGGGATTTCCTGTCTCTGATAGTGCCTACGGTAGGGAAGCCACGAAAACCATGGCAGGGTCATAATCCTGCGGGTGGGACAGTGACGGCACCCTGGCTGGAGACTGAAGTCTACAACCCAGCTGCTGTTACCACCATGGCGGATGGAGTGGTAGATTGTTAGTTTGGCTTGGGCCAAACTGCAAATGTCATATTTTGGGGAAGTGTACTGCCATCCTGTTGGCAGTTTATTTCTCCAAAATACCACCGTCTGCCATGGTCATAATGAGGGACATAGTCCAGATGGAATCAATATAGACCTATTTAAAACACATCTTTCATTCTGGGTCACTATAATCATAAATGTCCTGAGAGCTGCCAATGTAGGCCCATTGGTTTCAACTAGGCAGGAGGCAGAAGCCATCCCAATTTTCAAGAGGGGAGACAAAGGTCTCCCTGGCTGTTATCATGCCATCTCTTTGCTAGAAAACACCGTTAAGATTCTGGTCAGGGTACTAGTCTCAAGATTTGTAGAACGGGCACTGGAGAACAAGGTGCTGTCAGAGGAGCAGATTGGGGTTTGCCCGGGTTGGGCACTATGGATAAGTGCGTAAATGTATACCCCAAAATATGTCAGGGAAATAAAACAAACCATGTATACGGCCTTCATGGTCCTTGTATGCACCTTCAATACAGTATAACATCCAAAGCTTTGAGACACAATGGAGGGCATGAGCATCAATAAGGCACTGGCAGACCTGCTCCTTCAGTTACATTAGTATTCCTCACAGAAGATACATTATAATAAACAGGGTGCACTCTCTCCTCAAATTTACTGTCCTGTTTGGATACAACAGGGTTGTGTCATGGCACCCTTTTTTTGGTGCTATGTTAATGTATTAGTAGAATTTGTATGCTCTAAAGGGAAAGAGCTGTTCAGGTTTGCTTCCACTCTGTCCCAGGATTAGTGTATGTGGACGATGTGATGTTATTAGATCCAACTGCTAATGATCTTCAGGTTCTCCTAGATGGATTTTGCATTTTTATGAATTATTTAAGGTGTGAAAACCAATCACTCAAATCATTTGTAAAGGCATGTGGGCCAGAGTGTTCCAAATCTAAAAGAATGACTTTGTCCATAGAGTAGGTGGTCAAAGTCCAAAGGTTTACCTACTTAGGTTTTCCTATAGACACAGCAAGCAACTGGAAGTTCTTATGAAAATGTAGGTCTCTCCAATTGGGTCGGTTAACACCATGTTTAGTTTTTCTGAAAGGGTTGGTTGTAAGCTGGTGAAGGAACTAGTTCACATCTTTATGAGCAAATGCCTCTCGATCAGCACTTATGGTGTTGGAACGTGAGGGCATGTAGATGTTGACTTCATGCAAAAGGTCAAAAATAAATTTCTATGTATACTCCTGGCCCTGCTACAATCCTCACCCACTATCTAATGCCATGCAGAGGGGGGTTACATTTAATTGCAACTACTATTGCCAAGGTTGAGAGGGTCGAAAATCCCAGAAGCTCCTTTCTCTAGAGGTGTAATCACAGATTTTCTGACTCTTGACAGTGCATCAGATATTCCCTAGTTGTCACGAGTTGGGCACACCCTCAGTGATCTGTGTAGGTCCCCAAATTGTACATAGGTCCAGAGGAAACTCTGCATGTCACACTGGGCGCGGTGAGAGGCCAGTTTTTTCATTGGTTTCATGATGTGCGTACGGAGGAACTGTCTCCCAAACAGTTGCTAAGCCTGTCTAGAATGCTATTGTTACACCTGTTATAGCGGCTTATTTATCACTCATCTCAAATGTATGGAATAGATTTCTTCTCACAAAACTGCGCTTCAATCTTGTCCATCTTTTGCTAGCCCTTCCCACTCAAGGTCCTTGGTCCATAAATATTACTATGTATCCTTGTGATGATCATTCCAGTCACATCACATTGCACCATCTAATATTTTGTAAACTTTATACTACCCATCGGAAAGGCTTTTTGATCCCAATTTTACGAAGCACTCCTTTCTATTTCTACAGAAAACGGGAAACCCTGAGGTGTGCTGTGTGGTGATAAGTGTTATAAAATATTCTTTAATTACCAGAAAGAAATATTCATTTTCGAACAATGTGCCTCTGATGCATGATTTACTATTTTTGTGTTTTGTGCGCGCAGTTTTAACCTTTTAATCTGTATTTGTATGTGTTTTTAACTTTTTAACTGGTATCTTGATATGTTTTTTACAATCCTATTCCTTTTTGCTACGCAATATTATGGCTGTCGTAAATCAGCCAAATAAAGTTGACTGATTGATTGATTGGTTATGAAATGTTGTCATGCACTTCACACGCTTCTTCTCCCCCATATGCTGGGAAGTTGCTCTTCTTTCATGTCCTTCAACATCGGGAGCCAGATTTCTGAAGGACTTGCATTGGCCTGGTATCATGCAACACAATGCAAACAGCACAAGCCCTAAAATCAGATTTACTATGCTACGTACAACTATCTTACGTGGCTCTGAGTGTCATAGTAAATCTGAAGCATTACGCTCCATGGGTGAAGCATGGGTGTTTCCACGCATCCAGCCAGTGATTTTGGTGCACTCCCAAATTTACTAGAGTAGTAAACATGGTAATGTGTCAAAATGCTGAGCCTTCCTAGGTGAAGTGTAATGAGGAGAATTGTGTTTATTTATCCTTGTTGTTTCCTCTTTCTTCATGTGTTGCATTATGCAGCACAGACAGAAAGAGGAAAATGCCTAAGACATTTTTTTCTGTGCAGCAAGGTGCCCCTTCCTGCACAAAAGCAATCATGCCGGTAACTCAGGCACAGTTGCGCCATGGCACAAGGATGCCTACATTGGCCCTCAGTTTACCAGAGCAGAGGCTGAACAGTAATGTGCCATATCTCGATAGATATGGCACATTTCTGCCTTCTCTGTTTTTCACAGCGCAGAAAGCTGTCTTGCTGCATTGTATTGCATCAAATCTTTGTAAATCTGCCCCCAGGTGCTTGAGGCACTATAAATGAGTGTGTGTTACATCAGTGAGGATATTCATTCCTGCCTTACTCATCAGTTTTTTCATTTTTTCAGGTGTGAGCAGTGCAATGAAGTAGCGATGTTCCAGACAGAGAACAGTCTCCATGTAAAAGGAAGATTAGTTAGGTGTTTTCCACAAACAAAATGGCCCTAACCTGTCATTAAAATATTTGACTTCTGGGTTGGTACTAATAGTAAGAATAGCCAATTAGAAGCCAAATCAGGTTTTACTCCTCACTGACATCCACCCAATTGATGTCACTGTTAAAATAGCATTTAACAAATCTGACTTGGTCAGCCACCTTAATTTGATTTTTATGTCTCTTTACCTCCATTTTACTGTGTGCAGAACGTGCAGTATCTACTGTATAGCATTACATTGTAATTTTCAAATAGGCTTTGTCAATTATGCAGAAGCTACAACAATGGCGCTTTTCCTGAAATTTTATTCTAATCACTTTGGTTATATATCTAGAGATTCTTAGTATTTTGGTGTCTTATATATACATACCTGCCTTGTCCTGTGGCATGTTCCTTGAAGAGATCTGAGCCTAGTTGGAGAAATGTGTGTTGAGCTCCATTCCCAAACCTCTTCCCTTCTTCATCTTTTGTCCAGTTTTCTGTTGCTTGTTGTAGCCACTGGTAATTGAAGAATGCTGTAGTTTCTTTGATTCGTTCAGTGGTAAAGGGTTTTGCCATTTCCAGTGTCTAATATGTAGACTCCAGGGGCCAGATGTATCAAAAGGTTTTCCCATTCTCTGTCAATGGGAAAATGTGTTCCTACATATGGCCCCAGATGTTGATTGCATCAATGCAATTTAACTGCCATTTTGGAACAGTACCGCTATTTAAAAAAATATAAGAACATAGTTTAAAAAAACAATTTGCTTTTATTGGGATGGGAATAAACCTGCCTAGTGCATATCCATTTTTCCCTGCCCTGAGTGCCCAACTACATGCATATGATATCTTGTTTTTTTCCCTAGCCTCACATATGTCTTGTTTGTACACAAGCACCCCAAGTCTCTCCCTTGATATGAATGAGATCCTGGACATGTCCTATGCCCTGGAGGGGAACCCCAAACATGCTGTCAAGAGTTGGAAGCTGTCCTTGTTATAGGTTCAGCACATAGAATGGTGGTGGCACTGTAACATGTTTTATGAATCCATAGTTGTGCCAGACCTTTTTATCTGTGCCACTGGAGTGTAGGTCTACTGGCCCACTCATGTATATCTCTGCTCATATGCACTTACTCAGATCGGAGCTCTAAAATCCCAACTTTACATGTCTCTGTTTTGAGTATGGGTCCTCTGTGGTGCAATTATGGTGTGTGCAAATGAGAAAGAGTAAAGGGGGCTAGCAGGGTGTATTGTGGATGCTATATGCCTAACCTTCTACACAAGATGGATGTGAGGTTGTTATCTCAGACACTGTAAGTGTATTGTTAACAATCACATAGCTGGAAGGAGGAGACTTGGAACCTAATTTCATTTAGAAGTTCAATTCGGCATTTTGCTGCAAAAAAGGCAATTTTGTCATCTTCCTGAATCACTGTAACCTGGATAGTGAGGATGAAGGGGGACTTCAGGCTCTGTTGTTCAAGATGAAGGAGATCCCAGAGATGAGGCCCAGTCTTTTGTCTTTCCTGCTCATACTGTTCTGTGTGACCAATGAAAGATAGGTGGAGAAATCTCATGCCTTTTTGTGCTTCTGTTGTGGGTACTTCAGGCTAGAACCATACCTGTTGTACTAACCATCACTCTACACAAAGGCTGTGTCTGGAATGCATCCACAAAAAGACACTTGAGAAAAAACACACTGCAAACCAGATCTGTAAAGAGTGGATCCACATCTCATGTATGCTGTTACAGTATAAAAGTGAGATTCCCTGACTTACTTGTTGTTTCAGTTCCAAGTTCTCTAAGACCAATTAAGGTAATACCCCTGAGAGTACTCAGAGGATTGATGTGCAACCAGCGTTGGTGATTGCCTAACAGTCAGATTACCAGAGGAGGGGGGGAATCACCTGAGTGTAACCTTTGCTGTAAGAGCTGAGCCACTGTTCTGAAGTACTTGGAAGCCAGACTGTCAACTGAGACAGAGAAAGAGCCTGCCAAATCTGCAGGAGGAGTGACTGTCCAAGGGGAGAAACGTGTAGCATGACCCCAGTGTAGTGGGGTTGCTCCGAAAAAGAAGACTGCAAAGATCTGTCTGTGAGCCCAGGTGTCAGTGGACAGCAGTCTCTGGTTAGAAATGTGCAGCACAACTGAAAATAGTCACAGAGCAGTCAGGCAAGGATCCTTGGTGGTGTAGCCTGAATTTCTGTGGCAAAAGAAAAGGTGTGAATGACCAGAAAGTCTGTACCAGAAGAGAACTTGCAGCCTGACCTGATCTTCTGTGCCAGCAAAGAAGTTGCTGCATGACCTGACCATTGCACCCAAAGAAGAACATGTGGTGAAACATCAGCCTAAATTGGCTTGTGCTGGACCTTACTAGCCAATCAATATCAGCCTGTGTGGGACAACAACCACCTAAGATCAACCTATGTGCTGCATCATCCCAGACTTGAATTGCCTAAAGGGCCTTCGAGAACCTACATATTAAGCCTGTGTATTTGAGAGTCTCTCAAACAGCTGTTCCTGTCTGCAAGGAGCCACCTCAGTCACCAGAGGAATTAGAGCAGCTGTCTGGTTACAGAGGCGACTGACAGAAGAAGCCCTGACATGAACTGCTGGATTGCGCTCTGTCAGAGGCAGAAGAGCAGAATCAGGAATCAGCAAGGTATCTGGGAATAGAGGATGGCTACAAGAACATTTGTGAGGTGTATTCCTTTAAGGCTATGATGGACTAGTCTTATATGGCTTGTGCACCATGAGTCCAGCCTGGGTTCCAGGTCATGACAGTCCTCTGAAATATTTGAATACTATGAAGGCTTTAGTAAACTACCTGCAGCTTTCTACATCATTATTTCATTCACTGCTTTCCATCCTCTTCTTTTGTTATTTATTCCTTGGTTAACTGACCGCTTTGCTAGTTTTGCTGACCCTGCTATTTGGATTGTGCTTTAACTTTGTCTTGTTGCTGTTTTCCACTTTTAAGACACTTAAAGAGAGTTTACCTCTTCACTATTTCATTATTGTGAATGATTTGTACTTTTCATTAGTACTTAATTACTGTGTGTCCGATTAGTCCTCCTTGGTACAGATGGAGACACATTCTGAAGAGTAAGGAGGATTGTCATCAGAACTTGCTAGATAAGATTAGCAAAACCTGATAAGTGATCAAGTGGGAGAGGAGCCAGGTAGATGCCCGGCTGTTCTGAAACAAACACAGACTGAGAAACCTTGCTTGGTGAAAGAAAGGGAACTCTGAGAGAAACTGTGCACATTGACAGAGTACACGGTAATCAGCAGCTGAGGCTAATCACATTTGACAAAGACACTGGAGAAAACTGTCCAGATTAGGATAGACGAGCAGGGCCAATAGTGGGAAACAACACACTCATCCTCAAGTGCCCAACAGACCAAGGTGCATCTTGTTCATGTCCCATATGTAGTACCATGTGTAGAATTTAGTTCTAGGATGCACTAAAGCAATGGAGTGGGAAACCGTGTGTTTGTTGGATGTTAAGCACCCCCACACTACCTCCCTAAAAAGCCATTGTGTCGATTAAGCACCAAGTGCTGAAAAGGCTATATTTGATCTAGTCTAAAGAATCGTTGGAGGATGGACCCAGGACATCAGAAGAAAATTTCCTCAACCCCTGCGGTGTGGCACTATAGCCTTTGTTTGACCCATAGTCCAATGAATGGGATCTGACCGCTTTATAAAGTGAATACCAGCAGTGGTGAGCATTCTTATTCTCCATGATGCTCATATTGCCAGGCAACATTTCCATCACGTGCAAGCTTCCATATGACTTTCAGCCCAGGAGCAAACCTCTGTTGCACAATACAGCTCACCCTCTTCTACTCGTTCAAGCACTCTTTCACTAATTCTCTTACTGTTTCCCTCAGTCACTTCTCCTGTTCATCACTTTCATTCATTCACACCCACTCTCGTTTACATAGAAAACAAACAAAATATATTTTTCAAACCATTAATGTTAGATCTAAAAAAAATTTTTTTTTTTTACTTTTGTGTTTTTTTTGTGTTTTAACTTGTTTGAGGAAAACAAAAGCAAAAAATGGCAGAGAAACTTATGATTTTTGCATGCTCTTACACTTTGCTGTGCACAAGAGATGACCTTACCACACACAAAGAAATGCAGCCCAAGGTTAAAAAGAAGGGATAATTCTCTCCTTTCTTCTTCTTCTGGAGATCTTCAGGCAACCTCTAGACAGGAGAAATGTTGTGTTGCGTCACTAAAGGATTTGTACTTGCCTCTTCTGCATTCCTCCTTCTATTTTCAGCATTGAACTGCTGTTGTTCATCCTTGGTTTGCTCATACATACACAATATTCTGAAGCTGTGTTATCCTCCACTAACACTTCTCAGCTTCTTGTCTCAGAAAGTGCACATCACTTGCTGGAAGATATTATTTTCTCACCCGATGGAATGGTGAGAAATTTTCAGACAATGGATTCTGATGGATATGATGGTCTGGGTCTGGACCTTGTCTCGTTTGTTATTCCTCTCCACTCAATGTTCTTCTGAATTTTCCTTATGCTGTTCTTACCCAGTCGTCATTGCAAAGGATGACAAATATTTAGTTCCCCAAACAGAAAAAGCACAACAAAACACTACACAATATACTTGGCTGAGTCAGGAAATTCAGGTGGACAATGTTAGAGCCCAAACATTATTAATAAAATTGTGACACCAAAACAAAATGAAATAACGTGTTTACACGGGAAATACTGAAGTGTTTTGGAAAACATGACTACTTTGGTGGCAGCCATAATCTAGTTTGACATAATAATAAATAGCTGTCTAATGAAATATATTTTGTCTATTAATAATTAAATAGAGTGAAAAACAAATATTAATATGTACTAAAAGGATTAATAGTTTACATATTATGAAATGTTTTATTCTTCACGTTTTAGCATAGGTTTTAAAAAGGCTCACGTTAGCAGAATGCAGCAGCAATGTTCAAAATGCTAATGCTGTGAAAAAAAAAATTCCAATCATTCTGTGTGACGTGTTCACTGTGGAAAAGTTATGTTCTTATGTTGTAACATTTGTTTGTCTTGCTGCAAGATAGTGTGTACCCAAGAACAATAGTTAATAGTCTTCCTATATAATGTGCAACAAATTTATTCCACTGTGGAAACTGGTGACTGCAGTGGGAGAAGATGAGCCAATTGTGAATGCAGAAAATGAAGAAAAGATACTTCCGAAAGATGGAGTAAATGTAAAAGGTTCTGACCTAACCCACCCCATAGACTGTCCAATAGAAACCTAGTTAGTTGCTTTCTGGGACTTTAATATAACAATGTAATGATGTGCTGTGTCTTTCTGCCACTGACAGTTCAGATGCATTAAGGCCAAACATTACTAAACTGTTCCCAATTAAGATGACCAGATGTTCCACTGATGAAGACATTGCTGTCTGCTGATTCGATTTAGGCGAGATATAACCAAATGTGCATTTGTCTTTCTTGCTGATTTTTATGTTTTCTCTCTTTAGAAAACCCAACAGCTATTTTGGTTAATGCCATAGTCAGTTGTTTTCTAAATTAATTTTTGTCTTCTTTTCTTTTTGCATGAAGCCCAAACATGCTTAGCAAATTAGGGTAATAGTTAAGGATGACATAATCTAAATTTGACTGTTTCACTTAAATTGATTGTAAACAAATTCCTCTGCGATAACTAAATGTATTCTGTGTCTATCATTCATTTGTTATTATTGTTATTCTGGATAGTGGTTCTTGACTGTGTAATGATAAATATTTTGTCTAGACTAAGATTCTTTGGAAGGTGTGGTCAACCTGTGTTATTCAGGTACTTTTATCATTTGGTCTTGCATTTGGCCTACATGACCTTAGCATTGTTAATCTAAAGGGCAATAAATGTTTGAACTTTACTAAACTGGTGTGGTGATTCATGGCCACATGGGTCATGGTGCGTATAAATTATTGACACCAATGTGAAAAGTGATGTTCATTGATTTGATCTTGTTGTTGACTATCTCACTCCTATCTGAGTCCAAAGATTTGTGTCAACCTCTAAGGGTAATTGATGGTTACCCTGTATGTGTCACCTTATAAATACATTTTCAAAAGAAATATAAGGCTGGACACGCCCACAACAACACCGATCATATTATAACTGTGCCTAGCAGAATTATATAGAGAAATTCTACTCAGCAGAGCTGGCAATCAGGGACAAAGAAGGGAAAATTGAAAATAATGTGTATTCACTAGAAGCGGTCAGTGTAAATGTCCTTTTGAAAGTGTAGTCATTCTCTTGAAAGTAAGCACTGCGGAAGAGAATAAAACATTTGTTACAATAAGTAGACAACAAGAGGTAAAATCTAATGTTGAATCATAATGAGGAAAATTAAGAAAAAATTGCCTTACAAATTCCATAGACTGTAAGTGAATTTAAATTCTGTATGAAGGGGCCATGAGATGAGATGCTTATGGAAAAAAGAAACGAACAGATGGAATCAGGAGGGGGAGCAACCAGCTCCATAGAACAGCTGCTTAGCTGCCAAAACCTGAAATGAGGAAAGCTGGTTATAGCTAAATTGGGAGGACGGGGAGGTAGTCAACAGAATGAGCACAGTGCAAATACCAGGAATTTGCTCATACCTAGGGACAGGATAAATGTTCATCCCATCAAGTACTAAGGGGAGGAGTGTGTGATTTTGTGTGTTTATGTGTGAGTTTGAGTTACTATCGTTGTGGGGACTTGGGTATGATAACACAACCGTACTGTGGGGACTTGATTGCAGTGTGGGGACCTGATCCCATGTCCCCACAAGGCAACGTCTTCTAAATAATAAAAATGACTTCAGGAACATCTGTGTTAATTCTCAAAATGTATTTACAAATTGCCTTGTGGGGACCTATGTTTGATCAAGTGTGTTAATATTTTTACAAAGTTGTGCCCCTGTAGACGTGAGGCGGTACTGCAGTCTTAAACATACTTAAAAACAATCAGAGTTTATAAAGCACAGCTAAACACCCGCTAGGGTCTCAAAGCGCTAAGGGGGGGTGTGTCATGTACCAGAGATGGATTAAAAAAGCCATGTCTTCAGTTCCTTCGTGAAGCTGGGAAGGGAGGTTGTTTGTCTGATGTGGATGGGTTGGGCGTTCCAGGTGGTGGCGCGAGGTATGAGAAGGAGCATCCTCCTGTTCTGGTTTTCCTGATGCAGGGTTTTTCTGCGAGAGAGAGAGATGGGCTTGATAACGCGTCCTTCTATGTTAATTTATACACATTAGGACTCGTTTTAGGCCGATGAATCTTTGGACCCAGTGGTGAGACACCGTAAGACGAGGTAACTGATCAATATATCAAGCAATATATCAATAATATTGTCAACATATATCACTACAATGTATTTCACTTTAGACATTTGTTAAACCTTCGGCGCAACCATGACCTTTCTGTCACGAATAACCACACCTTATTAAGTTTTGTGAATTTTATTCCCTATTGATTACAATCTAATAGCAGATGTATTAATCTCAAACCAAGAAGCAAAGAGCATAGCCACAATGCGGCAACTATGATAAGGTTTCAACAATACAAAGATCACAAACATAAGATAGTAATATGAAGGTAAACAAATCAAAATGCATAGAACCTCATATAAGTCTTAGTTCAGCATAGCACCACGTCAGTCACGTCCGTTACGTCAGTCAAGGTGAATGCCTCATCTAGCCACTAATTAGCATCAGCATGTTGGGCTTCATGCAAAACAATTTAGAACATCAATTTGGAAAAACATCTAACTAAGGTCTCTAATCAAAAATACACAGCAGTTGGTACCTAGAAAGAAAAGACAAATAGATGAATTTCAATAACAACAACATAATTACCCTCCTCGGGATAGGTCAGCATACAGTATCAGTCTTCGTCTTCAGGACATCAGTTGAATCGCCGTCAGTCTATCTAGTCTAAGGGCAGGGGACACTTCCCTCATAAGGAAGAAAGTGTAATTGGGGCGACTAAGGGTGAGGATGGTTTTATTAAGTCTCAAGTCACCAAACAGAGTGACAGAGTTTCTGGATGCAATCAATATCATTCCCTACCTAATGCCCCCGAGTCTCCTGTGTCATGGGTTTTTATCCCTTTTTCATAATACATTCCCCCAAATTTCTATTGGATAGTCACTATACCCCACTATCTGTAACCTATCAAATTATACATTAAGTAATGCATTTGTCATTTCGAGATAGCTTATAACATTTTGAT
Organism: Pleurodeles waltl; assembly: GCF_031143425.1. Lineage (NCBI taxonomy): Eukaryota > Metazoa > Chordata > Amphibia > Caudata > Salamandridae > Pleurodeles > Pleurodeles waltl. The sequence continues at coordinate 663,613,968 of NC_090443.1, read as the reverse complement.
TGGTCTTCATAATTGACGTTTTTCGTAGGTGGCACATCCGGGGTTACTTCATTTTCTGGCACATTCTTCGGGTCAAGAGTTCTCTTTTCCGTGGTTCAGTGTCCTTGAAAGTGTCCATATTTTGTTGCAAAGCGTATAACTTTATACTAAAGCAGCTAGCATGCGGATGGGAATATAACTGTCAATGATACAATAAGCGGAGAAAGGAACAAATGCTGGGTCATGGCCTTTTGCGAGTCAGCACACTGAAGAAACAGAAAAATATGCTTTAATATGAGAGCTACACGCTAACTTAAAGCTTATGGATTCTAATAAATGCAATCTTTGTACGTGTTAACATATTCAATTAATCAAAATACAAATAATCATTTCTTCTTATTAATATTAGTATATACGTACACTAATTCTCCACGTTTAAGATACGTTTCAATGAAAAATATTATAAATGCAGCATTGTTAAATATAAGCATTTCACATCTAAAATAGGTAATGTTTAAACTACGCTCTCTCAGGCTGACCGTAGGGTCCTGTGGTGTATGTGAAAGTTGAGTCGATGGTTAAGGTAGGCAGGTCCGGTGTTGTGGAGGGCTTTGTGTGCATAGGTGAGGATTTTGAAAGTGATTCTTTTCTCAGTTAGGGAGCCAGTGCAGTGTGCGTAGGTGTTGTGAGATGTGGCAGTGTCGGGGTAGGTCGAGGATCAATCTGGCGGCGGCGTTTTGGATGTTTTGCAATTTGCGAGTGAGTTTTTTGTTGATTCCAGCATAGAGTGTTTTGCCATAGTCTGGTCGGCGGGTGATTAGGTCATGTGTGACTGTCTTTCTGTGCTTGAGGGGGATCAATTTGAAGGTCTTGCGCAGGAGGTGGTAGGTGTGGAAGCTGGTTGAGGTGACTGAGTTGATCTGTTGGTTAATGCTGAGGTTGGGGTCCAGGATGATTCCAAGGTTGCGGGCTTGGCTGGCAGGGGTGCACACTTTGCATTTAAGCACATCAGAAACATACACTAGCAGAAGAAAGGACAGATTTTTCAAAGAAAAAGTACCATAACCTTGTGTTTGTCCAGATATTTTCCATGCAAATTAACCTTTTCTCTGTTTATTAAAATAAAACTTTATTTGCATGAATATGTTGAATGCACAATTTTTGGGCCTGAAAATTGTTAATGAATGTATAAATACTGCTAAAAGCAACTTGTTAGTTTTGAAACCCAGGATACTTCCCTATCGTCAATTGATCTTTAACTGCAATTAAAGAATGACGATGCACTATATTGCAATAAAATAGCAATTGGTTTGATCAATTTTTGCAAATATTCTAGAGGCATCAATGCCTATTGTTACATTTCGCTGTTCATACCAGGATTTCTGAGTCTTTATGCTGCTTTGCCTTTGTTTACATGCTAATATGCACTACGGAATATGTTCTTTTAGATGGTTGTTTGCTGAGTTAGTGACTAGAAATGCATTGTGCTAAGGGCTACGTTCTCTCAGAGAGCAAACTGAAGCAATGCCATGTCCACAGAATGGGGACATTTATTTTTAATGAAAACAGCATGTTGGCATGTTCTTAGAAAATTAGTAAACTTCTATGAAGATATATTCGAATATCACCATATGTGATTACATCAACATCATTTGAACTGCTTAATGTAAAAACTGTTCCTAACACATTACAAATGATAAGAGCCGGTTGGCATTCCCAAGGGTGTGTGAAGAACAATGATAAAAAGGAGGATGCACCTAAAGAGTTTTTCCTACTGATTGCAAGTGTACATTGTACCACTGACTAGAGTTTCCCTGTTAGGAAGATTTGCACTTTTCTACCTATTGCTGCTTAATGTTTATGTAAAAAATGCATGGTTTTATTCACCAAACAGAGTGTCTTTGTTTAAATATGAAATAATAAAGTTTTTGTACTTCGTTTCCCAATCAGGTGCCAAATATACAGAGAGGTCCCAAGAAGTTATTCAACATTGTGGTTGCAAAACATTAATATGTATATAACATTGCAACTTGCAAATAGGAGGGAACATGTATTTTACACTCCCTTGTATTTGCAAAGACCTTAAACTCGTTTTTCCATTCAAAGAGGCTTTACTGAATTGCAATATGTGTTTAATGCTTAGCAAAACACCGTTTTGTGATTGCAACCTCTTGGATTTTGAGAATCGCTGAGTTTGCAACCACTTAATACGTTCGTACATCAGGCCTGTGGTGCTGACATCTGTGCCCAAATTCGCTAATATTTTAAAAAAAGGCACTGCAAGATATGACTCATTTCTTCTCTCACCAAGCACTCGTGCACTCTTCCTGCCCAGCAACAACAGACACACCCTTGAGCCATAGTGCAAACATGTGTATTCTCTAAAGCACATGTTTTGTACCACAAGGGGGCCCTTCCAGTACTAAAACTATGCCTTAACACTTTTCCTACTTTGCATTTATGCTGTACAATGTGCGATACATGCAAAGTTGGCAAAATCAGGAGAAATCTAAACATTCCTCCTCGCTACACCTGCCACAAGGAGGCATGAGGTTTTGGCACACATCCCTGTCTACCAATGTTTGTAGCTAGGGATTTGCATTAAAAGCCATGGGTGATTACATAGGAAAACCTATGTACCGCTCATAGAGGACCCTTTTTTAAAACAAGTACTGAAAAGTAGAGAATAGAGCAACTTTGTATGACTTCAGGAAAGATGAGCCTCATGCAGAACATGTGCACAATCACTGAGTACACACCGGGCACTGGTGACTGCAGGTCAGCCAGGAGAAGGGTCATCAAGATCTCTGTGGTGGAGGCCACTAACATGGGCAAAAGAGGTGGATCCCTTTGGTAGCTGTATTTCATGCAGTTATTGTGAGACATTGTGCACATGTTTATATAGCATACCCAGTATTTATGGAATATGGAACTCCATGGAATTCCACTGAGTCGGCTCCACCCAGGCCTACTATTTAGTCACTTGTTATGATAGAAGGTGTTTCTCATTTATCATGCACATGCCAGTAATGCATTAAAATGTATCTTTAGTATCAAACTGTAAGGCATCTTAAAACTCTTTCCATTGAATTTACACCAACAGGATCAGTATTGTATACAATACATTTATTATGTATAGACCTTATATTCAAGCATCTTCTTGAAACAGCTGCTGTTTTGAAAGCAGTGCCTACAAAGATAACACTATGCGATTTATGAAGTATCTTTAAAATAACTCCTTTTGACAATGGTGCATGAGCTTATCCTGCAGCTATATGCAATAAAATATGTTAACCAAATAATTGAACAGCAGATTACTTCTTACATTTCAGACTTTGGTTGCATCTTTTAGATTAAAGCCCCTCCTCATTCCTTCAATTGAGAATGTTAATATCATCTGCCTTGTGAAGAAAATCAGGCAAGCCATAAGGATGATGGACCTCGCACATAACAAAATGCACATTAACAAGTGAATAGGCCCATACTCTTGAATCTCCTAATGCTAGTTCCCCTCCCAGAGTGGGGGATGGGCCCTCCTGTTAAGAACACACCTTTGAAAAGAAAGGCAGCATGATCGGTGCTTTACTTAAGACCATGACAGCAGCTAGGAAGGGATTGAAGCATCCAAATAGAAGACGTGGCTGATCTGAAACCTTTGCTTACGGTATAACAGAGATCAATGGCAAATGCCCTGAGCACAAAATTGTTGCAAAAAGCTTATAGCTACTCAAAGTCATTCCTATGACTATATACTTGTGCCATAAAATGAAGCATTTTTGGAAAGCCTTATACCCCAAGACAAGAAGAGCTTTCACTGCAGACATAAGGTACATAAAGAGTGAGCGAGCACATTACAGTAAGGGGTAGAAACATTTTCTAGTTGCAGTGATTGTACAAAAAACAGTTAGGAACGACATTTGAATTATAAAATTAATTATGTTTTTACCATGATATATTGAAAATTATTATATTGGTCAACATTTCGGAGCAAAGATTGTGTGGTTCTCTAAACTGCAGACTTCTGAGGGGGTCCATTATTATTTAGGCCTACGTTTAGCAAGGAAGCTACCACACCTATATTTGAATTTGATGCATGAATGTTGCTGTTAGTAGACTGTGATATAATAAGGGCAGCACGTTTTAGAATGGGCCACTACACTTAATATTTAATATTTGGGATACTCCTAGAAAATTATTTGTTTACATCTAAAAAGAAGTAGGCATGATGAATATGCATCCAGGCACAAAATATTAGCTGTGTACCTGTTTCTGAATATAGGCGTGCTACAGCACCTAAAGCTCACATACTAACACTGAAAACACTCCAAACTGGGGACTTAGCTGTAGGGAATACGTATGTTGATCATGTGCCTGCATGGCACTGGGGGGATTCAATCAAAGTTCCTACATATAATGAATTGTGCCCCAAATCTTTGACCAAAAGCTCTGCACTGTGGAACACCAACCCACTGAGGCAGTGTGGATCTAATGAGGTGGGAACAGAGCAAATATGCCTGGATTCCATGCTAAATCAGATCCACTGAACTAATGTGTTCTTGTGTGACGTTATGCTACCAAATGAAACCAGGCACAAATATGCCTAAACATAAAATCCTGTGATATTCTCATTCACAACATCCGTAATTTCCTGCAAAAATATACATTTCACACAGCCTGTCCTTATCTACTTGACATTGTGTTGAAATTTGTTCTAGAGGGATTCATCAAATGTAAATCACACATAACACCAGTGGCTTGGCTTAGCTTTACCAGGCAATGCTTAGAATCACACAGAAACGTTACAGTCAATTACATCATTTGCATGCGACTCAGAAAAAATATCATTGTTAGTTTGCCTAATGGAGTGCAGTGGAATGCTAAACATGTTTAAATGGCACTGCCTCAAGTTTTAAATCAATTTTGTCACAGAGACAGCTCCATGTTTTTGAACTGTGCTATCTTCAGCTTATGCTTTAATTTGTATTTATCAAGTTATTGCATGTGCATACAGTATAGACATCCCGGATTGTTTCAGAAGTTGTTCACTGCTCCCTTTAGTATGATACACCCTATGGAGTCTTTAAGCATGGAAGTTCAGTAAGAAGTCTTAGACTACCCATTGGACTGTGATCATCCACAATAATTATGCTTGTGGATAAGCAGCCAAGAAAGACTTTTGAAGAGTCTCATGATTTATTTTGATATTACTAGTATAAACATTTGTCTTAGCAAAACCCCTTATGTATTGTTGTTTTGTGCAATACGTTTATCTGCTCAGTACATATTTGTACTTCCAAATGAGTTACAGTGGATTGATCAGTTAGCCCTTTTGACTCATCAGATGCTAGGATTGTATTTTATTTTAATTGCATCTATATAGTGCTTACTACCCCTATTGAGGCATGTAAAAGCCCTAAAGTGGATGGTGCACCACTCCAGAACAGAAGGTTAGTGCTTAGTCCAGTGATCCATTCTATGCCTTTAATTCAGTTTCTGTGTTGTAGAGTAAATTAATAGGAGTTAGGTGTGAGCCTTAGAGGGACGTATGTGAACTCATGTCAATGCTCATTGGAATGAATAGATTGAGGAGATTAGGCATTGTTAGGCTGCAGCAGTGGCTTTCAAAGGGCAGGTTGTGATCTATAAAATGAGGTGTGAGCAACTTTGAAGAAATACAATAATAGAGATACCAGACCAGTGGAGCCCAAGGATGGATTCCAGACGAGAAGACCCTGAAAAGGAAAAGACCAAGTCCAGTATCCCTTGGTGGTGCCCAGGTGGTGCATCTAGCAATGCAAACCCTCCTAAGGATGAAGTTCCTGCAGGACGGTGAAATAAGAAGTCCAGCTCTGGGGTCCAGGGGCTGCAGAGAATCCTAGGAGTTGCCTATGAACTGTCCCTCACCGGATTGCAGGAGGGTCAGTGACCAGCCAGGCCACCAACAAACATTGACAAATGCAAGAAGAAGATGAAACTTTGTTTGCAATGCTTTGGGGCCAGCAAGGGCCAAGAGATTCTACTCTTAAGGGAGAGTTAGGGTTGGCCCCCAGCACATGGGAACGACAGCAACTGTCATTGGAGTCCCCACGAGTGACCCACAGTTGATGGTACAGGGAGTCACAAGGAGGCCTCAGCAGCACAAAAAAACAGAAGTCCTGTGTTGCAGGAGTTGCAGGATAGAGGCTGATCTTTGACTTGCAGAGTGCTGGAGGTTGGTGCCTGAAGATCTCTTGGAGGTAGAGTCAACACGTCTTGACATAGGGGGTCTGATCCAGTGGCAGGAGCAGGGACCCACAGTCTCCCAGGTTGGTTAGAAGACAGACAGGACCCAGAGGAGGCCACAGACCCACCACCTGTGATGCAGAGTTTTCAGATGTCCGTGGGTCAGCAGACTCGACCAACGCGTCAAAGTTCTCTTGAGGTGCATGTGGATGCAGAGAAGTGACTCCTTCACTCCAAGGGAGATTCCTTCTTGCTTCCAGGTGCCAACAGAGACCTGGTGACCTTCGAAGATGCACAACATTAGATGTTGCAGAATTCGTGCAGGGTCCAGTGAAACAATATTGCAATGGGAGCCTTCCCACTGGGAGCAGAGGTGTTTTGGTTCCAAAGCAGACCAGCAGCAGCTCCAGAGACCACGAGCAGAAGATGTCTTGCAGAGACATCCTCGTAGAGTCTTGCTTGATGAACACTTCCTTGAAGCAAAGCACAAGATAGTGGTTAAGCAGCACAACATTTTATACTGGATTTGCTTCACTTTGCTTCAATTTTATGAAGTTTTATTAACAGGGATGCAAATGTCCCAAATGATCCGATTTGAGTACAGCCTTACAGATGAGGAGACATTACTTAATGCCCATGAGGAAGAAATTTGCCTTCTTGGGTACTGACTGAGGCAGCAGTCTGATCTTCCCTTTGATGCTAGAGGAGTGACCTGCACTAGGTGACTGAGCAGCTACAGGTATTAGCAGCTACAGGTATTAGAGGGCTTTTATTTAGTATATGTTTTTGTGTGTGACTGCTGATTACTCAGTTGGGGGTAGGTTTGGAGATACAGGGGCTCATTTACAAGCCCTGTGACGCAGGACGGCAAAGCAAGTGTCTTCAAGCGCCATATTGCACCAAAGGGAAAGGGCAGAAATGCACCATAGCTACACACAAAGGGCCATATTTATACTTTTTGACGCAAAACAGCGCAAACGCAGTTTTGTGTCAAAAAACTTTAACGTGGGCTAACGCTATTTCTTAGTGCCACCCATGCGTCAAATTTATATTTTGACGCACGGTGGTGCAAAGCATGAGTTAGAGTAATTTGTTTTTACTTTAACCATTGCGCCGTGTTGTAAAGCAAGAGGACCTTAACGCAGGGAAAATGACTCTAATCCGGTTTGCGACGTTGCACTCCGGATATGCACCATTTCCACCGCATTAGCATCAAAAAGTGGCACAAACGCAGCAAGCAGTGCTAAGGAGCCCCAAAATAGATCCCAGAAGCCAGGAGAGACCCCAGGGAGACCCCAATCCAGCAGGAACTAGCCAAGAGGCCACAGACAAGACCCAGGGGAGAGACAAGAAGAAAAGGAAGTGTTGTTTCAGTGCAAAGGAGCATGAAATACTGGTCAGAGAGGTGACAGAGCACCAGTATCAACTTTTCATCACCTCAAAATTGCCAATTGGGAGGACAGAGGCAATTTGGCATTAAATTGTCGACAAGATAAACAGTGTGGCAGTCGTCCAGAGATGTGCAAGAAATGCTGGAATGACTGTAAGCACAGGACGAAGGAAAAAATGGCAAGGAACAGGAAGGCAGCACTGCAGACTGGAGGTGGGAGTCCAGCACTGCAGGAGGCCCTGGACGAGATAGAGGAGATGGTGGCAGCCGCCAACCCAGAGCAGATCGTCACAGGACAGCACAGACTACCAGGAAACAACACATATGTAGGGTAAGTTGCATGGGGGACCAAAGTGCCTAAATGTTAACTGCAAGCAGTGGGAGGTATACCTACTACAAATGCATGTCAGCCATGGAAATCAGGCAGTGGAAAGGGCAAAGGAGCACGGCACAGGTGCATGGGCTGTGCAGGGGAAAGCATGGGTACAGAACAACACAACACCAACCTTTGCATGGGGGTACTCTGCCATGCCAAGCCTGTTAGAAAGGCAAAGGGTAGGGTAGAATGTAAAACTGGGCTGCTGTCACAAGACAGGTGGTATTGTCAGAACGTGAACTAGGGGACAACGGCCAGTCTCAGGCCATTTACTCAAGCGGAATTTCCATTGACAACAGTTGCCACTACCACCTGTACTGTGTGTGCTGGTCAAGTAGGAAATGGCAGTTACGTGCCCATGGAACAAACACAACCAAAATAGAGGGTTCAGGATGACGACGTGATAAATACCCTCTAATTCCTAACAAAGTGTAAATCCTGTCAAATGCTCATGTCACACTAATGGACTTAAAATTCTGGACTATGTAAATTCTGGACTATGTAAATATTGCACTACAGCACTTTAAAATAAACAGCACCTACACAACCACATTGTCTCTGTGTAATGTGACACATCAACTGTGCAGGAGATTTGTGATGCATGTAACATGTCAATGGCCACAGAATGTCAATCTAATAGTATAGAAAGAATGTGGGCTGATATCTCTGCACAAGGGTTTGGATTTTATCATCATCGGTGCTGCCTTTGGCTTATTTCTGAAGTTAAAGCGTCACAAACAGTATAATGCTGTGTAGAAATGTATATGTCAGGCCCAAAGTATTTACAAGATGAAACTCAATGCTGCCCACATCCCCTACAAGACAATCATTATGTATGTGACATATGACTCTAAACTTTAATCCCACACCCACACTATACAGCAGGAATGGATGTATACGAGTGTTTGGACAATAAGGTCACCTGAGAGTACAATGTAATAAATCATAGGTGTGATTTATGTATACCGAACTCCATACGATTACCAAAGCACTCAGTTTATCAGAGTTCACATGAACCTCAGGCTGCAGGCAGACGTCCCACAATGCCCAACACAGGACTCAAATGATGACAGATTTAAAATCACACCAACCTTCACAATACATTGGGAACCATAGTTACCTTGAGTGGTGGGTCCAATGGATGGCAGATGCATAGAGAAGTAGCTTTGTTGTAGCTGCCAATGTGACTGCTCATTTGGAAGTGAGAATAACCATGTCAATAATGGGATGTGGATGCAGAATGGAACACACAGGCAAACACAAATTTGACACTGTACACTCATGCAAAGGCCCTGATCCCCAAGCATATGACACATACTATAAAGGAGTACATCAAACTGTATTATATATGTATGAAAGGAAACTTAAACTATGTCAAACACCTAAACTAACCTAACCTATCCTAACTAGACATTACCCACAACTAGCCCTAACTACCCTAAGCTAAACTTAATTACCACATGTAACTAAACACTCTAAACATCAACCCCCACCCCCCTTATATGACAGGACACGTGTAGGTCAACATATACTAACCTAAACACATACTAACTAATCCTAAACAAATATGTATTTTTTTTGTCTTTTTTTTGTTTTTAATTTATTTTTGAAAGTACACATAAACCCCAACATCGACCCCCACCCACCCACAAACCAACATGTTATAATATAACTCCCCTGCCCCAACCCACCTATCCTAACTAAACTAACAGCCTACTCTAACCTACCACTAAATAACAGTATGAGAAAAGAGGACGGAGGGGACGGAATTAGGGGTGAGGAACAATCAAATCAAAGATTTGCCCTGCTTAATATTTTTTTTATCAATCGCAATCTCCTGCTGTTGTGGGCCACCTCCTGCTGAAGATTTTCCATGCGCCACAACACGTGGGTATCACGTTGGAGGTTGCGGAAAGCTGCCATGTCCATTACTCCAGCTGTGGTGGTCTGACTAGCACTTGATGTTGCAGGTGGTGGTGCCGTCGTTGGAGATGATGGTGCAGATGGTGCTGCTGTTGGGCCTTGTGCTGATGAGGTTGAGGGACCAGCTGGAGTGGCTGTCATCCCAGTGTCCACTGTGCTTGGAGTTGGTGTGGTGGTGGCTGTTGTGGCCAATGCTTGCCCCCCTTGGCTAAAAGCTCTCCATGCCCCTGTGGCTCTCTTATGATGATACCGCCTAGCCATCATACTGTACCCAGCCTCCACATCGAGGATATGTCTGTACCACACTGCCCGCCGCTGAAATTCACGGATTTCCTGTGCGTTTATGATTCATGTGGGCAGCTGTAAAAATAGAGACAGGCAAACATTAGTGACATTGTGTGATAAATGTACAGATGATAATCTAACACCTCCTCACAAATAGCACATGCAGTCCAACTCACAGTACAGATGACAGAATGTCTCTGAGGAACGACATGCCAATGCAGCCTACCCATCAACTATCTAACAGCACAGCAATGCACAACAAGGTGTGTACTTAATGAAATGATCTGTGCATATATGTAGTGCTACTGGTCACACAACAAGTGCTGCAAGTACTCAACATGTGACAGGCCAACTAATCCCTCTCTTCTGGATCAAATTCAAGGCACACAAGACCTGTGATTTGAATATGGAACTGACAGGATTGTATGCAGTTGGTAATCATAAGGGGGAATTGTAGTTTGGCACAAATGAATGCTTGAGTTACATGTCTGTCATCTATCCTGTGACCAGCACACCTAGCTACATATATTTTCTCCCCCTAACCCTGTGCCTTAGGGAGGATAGGCATAAATACATATTTATAAACATCAAGGACAACCACAAAGCTTTGTCCAGCTGTACATGGTTTTAGTCAGTGTACCACAGGTAAGGAGGCCTCCCAACTAGGGCCCATATTTATACTTTTTTAGCGCCACATTTGCATAATTTTTTGACACGAAGGCGCAAACTTGCAAAATACAATTGTATTTTGTAAGTTTGTGCTGCTAAAAAAGTATAAATATGGGCCTAGGATTGAGCCAACCATTGGACAATCACATCTACATTCATGTTTCTATGTGTGGACAACCATCAACATCAGATCTCACTGACACATTTCCTAAATCAACCACATTGATGCAAGCCCCCATCTGGCCTTGACCTGCATGCAAGCCTATGACATATCACTCAAGTGCCACGTAAATGGAGTATAACATGTGGAGCTAGATGCTGTGGGACAGTCACCCATACAGTCCTAATTGTTCATTACTTAACAGGGATGCACAGCTTTGTGTGTAAAACTGATGCATCACTGTTTTGTGTGAATAAGGGTATGACTTGCTGACTAAATTATGACACTGGTCATCTCCAAATCAACTTCTGGCATACATGTGGCTACAAATCACCTTGTTCACCTGCCCATACCTATTGTGCAGCACTCGACTCCCAATATATGACTCTCTAGCATTGAATGTCTAACTCTTCAATGGAATACTTTGTCAACCTCCTGTCAAGTCACATATCTATTTACACAACTTTATTTGGTTACTTGACCATCAAAGCATAAATACAATCCGAATATAATAAAAGCATAAAAAGAGTAAAAGCAATATTATAGACATATTCATAGAAAAAATGGCATTAGAGTACTATATACATGATACTAATTCATGAAAAACGACCATTTAAAAACTCTTCTTATATGCCGTGTGGTTCCAGGGATTTGCTAATACAAGTGTAAAATACAATATAATAATAGAAGTTAAAATACTATGCAAAGGAAAGAAAATCGTAGATCTACTGTTTAAGAAAACTCTTTCTTATATGCCATGTGGCCACAAGGAACTTGTTAACCGCAACAAACAGGTATTTTGAAGTATTACTCCTTAAAATTCTCATCGCCACCTTATATTGGGTCACCCCTAGAGCACGACTAATGGTGCAAATCCATTTGGATCGAGGAGCAGAATAAACTGGACAAAAAAACAAAAAGTTATTCTCGGTTTCTTGACTACCACAACAAGCGGGGCACAAATCTGACGAGGGATCAGACCCCCATTTGCTGGTCAGGGATAACAAAGGGAGTCTCCCAAATCGTAAACAAGCATACAACCCCTTCCCCCGCAAGTCAGAAATAAGGTTCAAATAAAATTCAAAATGAGGGAACGAGTTAAAGTCCAAGAATGAGGCAGTCAAACGGCCATCTAGATTACTACAAATTAGCTCATTCCTTACATAGGACCAGTAGGATGTTTTCACAATAGAACTGTGTGACTTCTCCAAACCCTGGGGATTTTCCCACAAGCTTTTCAATCCCAAGATGTGAAGCCATTTGGATACATGTTTGACCCATGGGATGGAAGTCACATTTGGTCTCTTCAAAAGGTCACGGAAGGAATCTCTATATATAGCAAGTTCTGGTACTGTCCAAATTCTCACCCAATATAGAAGCGGTTTGAGAATAATCAAATCCATTATAGGTTTAAAATCTAAGAACAGGGGTTTTAACGGGGTACTCTTTGGACAAGCAACTAGGGCTCTGGCAAAATTATTTTCGCCTACCGATATTTTGGTGCAATCTGAAAATCCTCATATTTCTGCACCATAAGCAGCTGCCACCTGTGCTTTGGCCAAGTAGATTTAAATAGCAGGAGAAACAGCTTTAGACACAGAGCTTTTATAAAAGCACAGGATAGCAGTTGCTCTGTTTTGAAGGAGCCCCGTACTCTTCCCGGTCTGATCCTCCCAGAGCATATTGCTTGACATCCTTACTCCTAGATAGTCGATAGAATTAATCCTGGTTAATGCAGACCCATCTAAGCTAATTGTACATCTGCCCTGGTGTCCCAAACCAAAGACCATAAGCCTAGTTTTGTCAACATTCAGTTCTAATCCATAATCCATACAAAAGGATTTAAAGTGGTCGACTAGCGTTTGGAGTCCCATCGGGGTCTTAGAAATAAAGAGAGAGTCATTTGGGGACTACCTAATTAATAAAAAGAGAAAACAACAGTGGAGCCAAGACACATCCTTGGCATACTCCCCTGAAGATGGGAATTTTATCTGTCAGTTCACCTTGGTCTCCCCACCACACCGGTGCATAGGTGTTTGCATGCAATCGCCTCAGAAGTTCAACTATTTCGTAAGGAATTCTCTGCCTCAATAGTACTTCCCATAACTTCTTCCTTGGAACCAGATCAAAAGGTGTTCGCAAATCCATGAACACAACATACCAAGGTTGTTTATCAAGGACTACATACTTCCAATGCAAGAGCACCAATCTAAATACCTGGTCTATTGTACTTATTTTTTGGGCAAAAACCCGCCTGCAAAGGCGAGAGGACCTGATTGTCATGTCCCCTTTCCATCAGTCTATTCAATAGTTGTTTGGCAAATACTTTTTGTATATTATCAATCAAACTAATTGGTCTATAATTTACAGATAGATTGGCATTCCCCTTTTTATATACTGGGATAATTTCCGCACCTTTCCAGGTGCCCAGGATTGCACCCCCTGTAGCAATTTTATTGGAAAGCAAGTTTATATACCTGGACCATATCATCAACTCTGATGTATATAAGTCCCCTGGGATCTTGTCAGGTCCTGGAGCCTTACCAGATTTTAAAGATTGTATTGCTTTTGCAGTCTCCTCCACGGAAAAATTGATAATATCCGCAGATGCTAGAGGGTCCTGCCTAAATCGCTTGGGGCTATCACTAGAAATAGCTTGAGGAGAAAAGACAGAATTACACTCATTGCTGGTGAACATATCCGGAGGGGCGGCATAAAGTTGGGAGAAGTGAGTCACCCAAACCTCTGGTTGAATATAATTCCTGGGGTTACTCCTCTTCCCCCTATATCTTTTAGATACCAGTTCCCAAAAGAGCTTATTGTTTTTTCCTTCGGCTGCAGTAAGCATATCCCGCCAAACATCATCTTCCCATGACTTTTTTGCCTGCGCTATTGCTTTTTTGTACATATATCTGGAAAAACGAACTTCACACAGGGAACCTTCCCTGATTGCGATCTTAATTGCCAGCTGTGCCTTGGCACAGTCCGTACTATACCATGCATTGACTGCTGGTAAGTTAGGGGGTTTTGATCTAGACTGGTCTTTTTTTGTAGAAAATGCTCTGCAGTCTGTTTAGCAATGACTTGTGTATAGTAAGAATAGGAATACTGCTTACCTCGTGATCAGCATAATCAGATATCTCATCAATGAAAGCTCTGTAAACTCCCGAAAGTAGATAAGGGTTAGACATTACCTTAGGCCAACATATTCTAGTGCAATTAATAGTCTGTAAGGGAATGGGAACCTCAGACAATCGTTCATGAGCGGACCTCCTGAATTCATCTCCACTTAGAGTGAGGAGTAGGGGATTATGATCGCTCTCTGGTCAGACGTCCACCTTCATGTCATTTAAACGAAGGCCACAATCTAATGCCCACTAGAAAGTAGTCAATAGTACTAGAGGAAATACCTCTATTGATTGTCGGCGTCATGTCCAAATCAGATGGCATGCGTCCATTACATGTCCTAAGGCCATGTTTTAAGCAAAGTGCTGCCATCTGAATTGCCACCCGAGATCGGGTACATAAACTAGTTTTAATTAATTGCGGAATTCCCCACAGATCGTCTTCTTCTTCCGTTAACCCACTGCTCAGCATGGATGGTTCAAAGGTGCAATTGAAGTCACCTCAGATTACCACCATAACTGATGGATGAAGAGAGTCTAGGAATTCAGACAATTGGCTTAACGTCTGAGATTCTAGGCACCGCGGTACTGTGCGAGCATATACATTGATTATAATGATCTTCAAGTCTACATGAAAAGTTAGTTGGACTCCCATCAAATATACTGAGTCTCTGTTGAGTAATAAATATTGGCAACATAGACTCTTGTTTATTAGTAACAATAATCCGCCTTTAGCATGACCCAACCCCTTGGTAGGTGGTTGAGCTGGAATACTAAACGAAGTGAACCCATGAATATAAGTCTGGTGCTCGGCCCAAGTTTCTTGAAACAAACAAACATCGTGGCTGCTAATATAAGAGGACCAATCTAAATCTCCCAGTTTCTTAGCCAAACCTGCTAAATTCCATGACATCAACGATAATTTAGCTTCGTTCGACTCGGGGTCAACGGACGGGACAGTGTCTCCTTCGGGACATGAGGCCTCGTTCGGTAACCCAGGAAGCTCTTTATAAATAGGGTTTAGTCATCCAATTACTGAGGGCTGCAGCTGAAGTTCGGTTCTACTTGTGGAGTACAAACAGGAGTGGTGAAAGACTTCCCAGTACCGGAAGCAGGGTGTTGGGTGACAAGACTAATGCCAATCCCTCTCGAATAACTGAACTGGTGTGTACGGGCTTCGAAATCAGTTCCTTCACCATGGCCCTATTGAAAAAACAAACAGAAAAAAAAAAATATCTTGAACCCACAGCGCTATGCCTTTCCACCGTATATATGTGAGAACGTATAACAGAAAGACAATCGCGTTGTGTCCGAAGCCAATGAATAGTTTTGTTGGTCAAGGACTCTGCATCTTCGAAGGCACCAGCCAATAATTTTGGGACACCAATCATATAAATTTTACAACCATTATGTCCAAGGCCCGACCTCTGGTGCTGTTTTAAATCAATTACTGTTTGGGGTTGTGCAGGAGGTGCCAAAGAAATTGAGGGATTTTCCAACCCATGCGAAAATGTTTGACTACCGTCTCTCAGGGGTTCCACTTCCATAGCACGAGTTTGTATAGGGTTAGAAATAGAAAACCCCCGGTAATACCTGGCAGTAGAGCCTTGGGCAACTTGCCTTTGGTCAGCGCATGCATTTACTATCTGAGGTTTGGACCCAATACTGGAGGATGAGAGAGTAGCAACAGATGAGGCTGAATCTTTCACATGTGGTAAATTATCAACTCCTGTTACAGGCCTTGTCATTGCAGAGCTCCCGCCACCCCCTGCCTTCTGGCATAATTGCTGACACTTGCAGATGGAACACTGTAATAAATTATCTTTCATAAAATTCATGAAAAGCAGCAGTGTAGATTTTATCTCATCAATTTTCTGAAGGACGGGAGTCAGATTGATAAAATTATCAGGAGGATATGGACCCTCAGGTGCAATAACAGCAGCAGAGGGTTCAATGGTTGCAATATAGTCATCCACTATAATCCCCGGCTCAAAATTATCTGTACTTGTGGTCAAGACCTCTTCCACTGCCAAAGGTTCAAAGCGATTTACACATAAAACATTAGGGACTACCTTAACAGCAGGACTCAACGGGATAGGGAATGATTCAGTCCTCAAGGCTAAAGCGTCCTCTATACTTGCAGGAGAACCCAAGGCTCCCCCTGGAGATATCGGAGAGGTGTAAGAAGGAGGCCCCCGTATATCCTGGGGGCCCTAACTTTGTCAGTGCCGGCACGGATGCAATTTGTTTGTGTCCTCCCACTCTTCCCCTTGGTAAACATAGAAGGAATTATCTTCCCCTTGGACGCTCCACTACTAGTACATGGCAATTGGGAGTTGCCATGGAGGATAGCTTCGACCTCTTCAAATAGTTGATCAATGGCATGGAGAGCATCCCCGTTAGAAGCAGGCCCTATACACATTTGGGCACTTAACTTAGTTTTGGCTTTTTTTACATCATTCCGGGAAGCTGCAGTGTCAACAGCTTTACTTTTCCCTATTCCTCCTCAAAATAATGTTTTTTGGCCTTTTTACTTGCAAATATCCACTGGGTTCGTCCAGCCCGACTCCTCCCCAGTGGTGACAAGTGTATCAATCAGCAACTCCTTCCCAGGGATGCCTCGTTGTTCATGCTGGAGAAAATAAAATCCAAGACCTGCTGGGTATTACCGCATAAAACTTAGAGGGGTTGCCCAGCCCGGCCCCTGGCGGTTTTGATGGGCGTGGATGGGCCTGCCCTTGGCCCGGGCTTTGCCCGGGTGCGGCCCGCATGCGTCCCGTGCAGAGAGGTGGCGCAGCACGTTTTCAGCACCCGCGTCTGTAATCCAGCCCCCTCAGTACGCCAGAAGGCTCCTGGGACAGCAGGTCCCACCAGAAGGTAGGGGCAAAAGGAGGTGGAAGTGACCAGCAGCGAGGCGGTGCGGTGTGTATTCAGCGCCCGCGTCCATAATCCAGCCCCCTCAGTACACCAGAAGGCTCCTAGGACAGCGGGTCCCACCAGAAGGTAGGGGCGACAGGAGGTGGAAGCGACCACATATCAGATCATGTGCCAGCTCATCATATCTTCCAATGAGTCCAACACACAGGAGTCAATCACACAACAGAGGCAAACACAACACAGGACAAACATTTTCACACTTACTGGATACGTCTGGGTCCTCGAATTGAGCCACTTCAGCTATGGTGTAGGGGGCTGGTCCACCTGTAAAACATGGAAGGGTGATATGTGCTCAATGTATGCTTACTCTACAAAAGTTGGAGCAACAAATCACTGTGTGTGACATTTTATATGATAGAGCTGCACATCAGGCATGTAGACACCCCAACAGACATATCACTGCAAACATGCATTGACACAGTCACTCCAGTGAGTGATAGACACACATATGCACACATGCACTGGCCCTAACAATTGTGTGGTGCCTGTACAAGGCTGGCCTGGTTTGTAGTGGGTACCTTGGGTACTTATAACTTATACCAGGTCCAGTTTTCCCTTATTAGTGAAATGTAGTAGTGTTCTAGCAGCTTAGGCTGATAGAGGTAGCTATAGCAGAGCAGCTTAGGCTGAACTAGGAGTCACGCAAAGCTCATGCAATACCACTTTTAGTTACACAGTACTTATGCACAAGTAAAGACAAAACTCAGTGTTACCAAAAATAAAGGTATTTATTTGGGTGACACAGTACCAAAATATCTTAGAGACAACACTCCTTCTGGTGGTAAGTATTATACACAATATATACACTAGCCACCAAAACTGGACAAGTAAATAGTCATAGAATAATGCACACAGTAGTAAAAACCTATAGAATGCAATGGGAGAAAATGGGTCTAAGGGCAACACAAACCATATACTAAAAATGTGGAATGTGAATCACGAATTCCCCCCTAGACAAGTGTAGCGTGTGCAGAATCACTAGGAGAGTAAGAATACAGTAAAGGTAAGTAAATTACCCCACCCCAGAGCCCTGAAAAGCAGGAGTAAATTACTGCAAGTTTCCTTAGGACACATTACACCTCATTTTTGGCATTTTGCAGCAGCCAACCAAGTCTGCAAAGAACAACTACTGGATTATTGGACCTGAAGACCTGCAAAAGAAGGGGACCAACTCCAGAAGTTGAAAGAAGTTCCAGGAAGGACAGGAACCCCTGCCAACCCAGACGAGGGTGAACAAGAAGAGTCCCCAGTTAGTAGAAGACTGCAGAAGTGCACCCTAAGAATATGCCAGTGGGTTTCTGCATGATGCAAAAGATGTCCCACTGTGTGAAGATTGCTACAGATGAGATTTTGTATTGGAAGGCTCCAACAAGCCTCGGCTATGACAAAAGTGCGTTTTTCATCAAAATGGTGCTGGATGGACCCAGGAGGGACCCGGGGCCTCAACTCTCTGTGAGGGGGAAGAGGGGGTTCTCTGCACTTTAGAGAGCCCTCAGAGTGCCAGCCAGCACCCCCAGGAGCCACAGGATCTGGGTTCAAAGGAGGTGCAAAACATGGTTGATGCAGCAGAAGGTCCCACGCCACCAGAGAACAACTCCGCGAGTTGAGCATCACAGGGTGGAGTGCTAGGGACCTGGGCCAGGCTGTGCATGAAGGAATTTTGCAAAGATTGCACAGAGGCCTCAGGAGGCAAAGAAGACACAATACACAGGGGTACCATTGTTCTCAGGGAAGGCAAGGTCTTACCTCCTCCAAATTGCGTCAGCAGGACCTCAGGACAGTCCATGTTGATGATGTCCACCCTCTGTGTCCTTAGGAGCATGCTTGTTGCCATGAGAAGAGTCCCCGTGTACCGGTTGTTGCCTTGGAAGGTGCCTGCTTGGAGCAGGGGGGGGATTCTGTCACTCCACTGGAGATTTCTTCAGTCCTTCTGGTGCAAGATGAAGACAGGGAGTCCAAAGAGCATGCACACCATGGAAACTGTTGCAGTTGCTGACTTGGAGCTGAGGTGTTTGAAGAAAAGTGTCTCTTGTAGACCCTTTGTTGCAGTTACAGCGTTTCTTGGAGCAGGCTTTGGTTGATCCGAGGTCAGAAGAGTCTGAAGTTGTTGCAGAGGATTCCTTAAGGAAACTTGCAAGCAGAATCTGGAGAGAACCCACAGGAGAGACCTTAAATAGCCATGAAAGGGGGATTGGCTACCTTATCAGGTATGGACCTATCAGGAGGGGGTCTCTGACATCACCTGCTGGCACTGGCCCCTCAGAGCCCTCCAGAGTGCAACCACACCTTGCAAAGCAAGATGGTTGAAGTCGGGGACACACTGGAGGAGCTCTAGGCACCACCCCTGGGGTGGTGATGAACAGGGGAGTGGTCACTCCCCTTTCCTTTGTCCAGTTTCCCACCAAAGCAGGGGAGAAGGGGTCCCTGAACCGGTGTACACCTGTTTATACAAGGAAGGCACCTTCTGTGCCCTTCAAATAATTTCCAGAGGCTGGAGAGGCTACCCCTCCCCAGCCTGTAACACCTATTTAAAAAGGGAGAGGGTGTAACACCCTGCTCTCAGAGAAAATGCTTTGTTCTGCCTTCCTGGGACTGGGCTGCCCAGACCTCAGGAGCGCAGAACCCTGTCTGTGAGGGGGCAGCAGCTGTAGTTGCAGTGCAAGCCTCAGAGAGCTGGTTTGGCAGTACTGGGGGTCCATGGTGGAGACCCCAGGATGCATGGAATTGGCTCCCTAATACCAGATTTGGAAGGGGGGGACAATTCCATGATCTTAGACATGTTACATGGCCATATTCAGAGTTACCATTGTGAAGCTACATATACATATAGGTACACCTATATAGCATGTAATGGCATCCCTGCACTCACAAAGTCCAGGGAAATGGCCCTGAACTAAGTGGGGGTACCTTTGCTAGTCCAGGGGGGCCCTCACACTTAGTAAGTTTGCACCTAACCTTCAGCAAGTGAAGGTAAGACATGTAGGTGACTTATAAGTTACTTAAGTGCAGTGAAAATGGCTGTGTGCACTATTTCACACAGGCTGCAATGGCAGTCCTGTGTAAGGGTTTGTCTGAGATCCCTATGGTTGGCAAAAGAAATGCTGCAGCCCACATGGATCTCCTGGAACCCCAATGCTCTGGGTATCTAGGTACCATATACTAGGGACTTATAAGGGGGGTCCAGTGTGCCAATTGAAATTGGTAAATGAAGTCACTGGCCTACTGAGACAAATTGAAAAGCAGAGAGAGCATAAGCACATATGTTCTGGTTAGCAGAGCCTCAGTGACACAGTTAGGCACTACACAGGCATACACATTAGGCCACAAACTATGAGCACTGGGGCCCTGGCTAGCAGGATCCCAGTGAGACAGGCAAAACACACCGACATATAGGTTTTTATCTATGAGCATTGGGGTCCTGGCTAGCAGGATCCCAGTGACACAGTAAAAACACACTGACATGCACTCACAAATAGGCCAAAAGTGGGGGTAACCATGCTAGAAAGAGGCTACTTTCTCACAGTGCCAAACATGGTGCTCCATCTCATCTTTTGTAATTGGGAGACACATGCAATGCCACATTCCTGATGCACTGCAATACCAGTGACTCAGGTATTGTGGCTTGTGCATCAAGGGACAATGAGTAACTGTGTGATGGACATGTGGGTTGATTTGCTTTCCTGATATTGTGCTTTCAGTGGTCCATAATAGGTGTGCCAGTGTTGTATGTAGTTTACATATGCCACATTGGCAGTGTACCCTAAGCCGTATATGCCCCCTATGACAACATGATGGCAGGGTTCCTGTGTGTTAATTGATGACAATGTTACGCTAAACATGGATTAGCCACTTTTCTGTTTCAAAACTGTAAAACAATGTATGCTAACAGTGTCTTAGTTGATTATCATTGACAGAATGTATGGGCACAGGTGTAGTCATTACACCTGAAATGTGTCATTCTGGGCCATGTGTACCTATATCAGGTATTGTGAATCACACGTTGCCAGATTCATCAACTTCAAATTAGCAAGTTGGGTGAGCAGAAGTAGTACACCCGAACTGACACTGTTCGCTAATGAAAAATGGGGTAGCACATGTCCTACTTCTGCAATCATGAGGAGGTGGGTCTCTATTTGAAAACACCTTGGGAATGGCGGCACTCAGCAGACCACCATGTCTGTGACTGCCTTCATACTGAGAACTTTACATTTGTAGAAATGCTGCATTATTTCAGCAGGGGTGTACCGAAAGTAATTTAACAATCTATTTCTTCACTAAAATTGTATCATGGAAGCAGTCAGTGGTCCCTTGCACAACATCATGCTCAAAAATAGTTTGTGACCATGCATTCACAAAGAGCAGGGATCCCATGCTGACCATTTCACTTTAGAAAATGGGTTGGCACCAAAGTGACACAGATGGTAACTGCAATAGCTCAGTCCTGGCAATTGTGCTCAAGCAAAAAATGTCATTGGGCCCTGCTACTCAATAATACGATTTCAACGCCTACTCTGAAATGCCACGAGAAGACCCTGTTTTGTGATAATGAAATCTGGTAGCATAATGGCCCATTTGGGTTTGTCCATGTGAATGATTATTTGTCCAGAAGTAAACACACAGAAACAGTGAACTTAGGCCCAGATGTGTAATTTATTTTGTGTCGCATTTGCTTCATTTGTGGACGTAACAGCTGTACAAATTAGCAAAATAAATTTGAATGTAGCAAGTGTGTGCTACTTTTGTGTCCAGAAATTACGCAAATGCAGCGCAAACAAAGTAGAAATATGGGCCTAAGATAATAGTGAAGGTTATGAAGAGCTTGGTATGCATGGCCCTGAATACTGTTCGGTGATGGTTCCATAAAACTGTGGACTGCATTGTTTCCATGTATCACCATGTGAAATACATCCCATTCCTGGTACACTCACAGTTTGTTCAACTTGCATTGTAAATGTCCACAAACATTGCATGGGCCATGTCACAACATCTGCTACTGTCACTCCAGAGCATTGCACTGTACACATTAGTCAATTTGGTACTCACCAACAGGGCCATTAATCACCACACCCAGGTGATCCAGCAGGTCCTGCTCTTGGGCCACCAGGTCAGCCCAGAGATGCCTTAGTTGGTGATCATTACATTGGGTGTTGAAAATGCGCCTCAGGTGGAACAGCACCTTTGCCCACCTCATCAGTCTTGCCTCTGTGTGATACTCCTGTATCACACGGCCCCCAGGCTCCAACATCAGGGGGAGGAAGTGGCACACCAGCCACACAAATGCCCCTAGCTCCACCTCACCCATGCGCCCCAGCCGTGGTCTTCCGACATCACACCGAAACAATAATTCAAAAGTAAAGAGGGAAAAACAGGGAAAGGAGATAGAAAAAGGAAACTTATCTAACCCAGAGGCAGCCCAAAACTACCCCAACTAATACTACCCACAAATAGGCTCCCAACAGTACAAAGACAAATCTAATTACAACTAAAGACACAAATACACTTACACAGGATACAAAAGACACTTACCAAACACCAAAAGACAATATATAGAGCACGCAGGAGACAAAATCACAAAATCCACAGAGAGATAATCCAAAACACAGCCACACAGTCTAGAATAATCACAAACTGCAAAGTGAAAGTACACGCACTGAACCATTTCTGCAAACAGGATATCCTATTATATCACTTCCTGTCTCATTTGCTGCCCGTTCTTTGTCTTGCGTGTACATTTTTGACGTTTACGGGGTTTGCGTCAACGTTTTTTGACGCATATATGTTAAAATCCCACGCATTCATGGATCAATACATTTTCAATGGATATCTGCATGTCTGGGGTGCGCTGGTGGAATTAACACAAGGGGCCAATTGATGTATAATGTGCATGAGTGTCATTTTTTTATGCATTTGCGTAATTTTTTGACGCATTTGCATAAAATTCTGTCTTAAACTGTGTTTGTGTCATTTTTCAAATTTAGACATGCATGCAGCCTATAACTAGACAAAGATAGTATGGTATGACCTGCAGTGTGTCTTCTAGTGTTTGGGCACATGTGGCAGACCATACTACTGCAGCCCATAATACTCATGTTGTTGTGCAGGATTAGCTATCTTAACTGATGCAACAGTAACACAAACTTTTGAAATTAAAATGGATTATTCAAGTTTGTGCAGGGGTTGCATCAATAGAGAACAGCAAGACTACGCTTCTAAAAAATGAATCACGATCTGTGTGTTTTGTATGTGAGTTGTCTGTTATATTTATTTGTGTACCTCTGTCGGAACGGCATGCAAAACATTTGGCTTAATGTTCATGTATGAATGTGTTACAAATGGGTATAACCATCAGATGCCAATCAATGAGGTACATCAGTCATGATATGTGTTTGTAATCTCTGTTGCCTCTTATGCTGTGTGTACTTGCTTGGCATTGGGGTCAATACATTTCCCATGACAAACTATACACAGGAAAGATTGAGGACAGCTGCTGAGGGCTATGTCAGATATGTTACCCCTCACATCTCATGATATGTTGGCTACCACTTCATGGTCACTTGTGTGTATAGTACCCATGAGTCAGGCATTTGAACATGCTAGGTAGGTACAGTGTTTGTGAGCCAGAGTCTCAAATCCAATCATAACATTGTCATGTACACCACAGTTTGACTAATGTAAATGACCTATGTTCCTCTTGTGGATGTGGTGGACCAGCAGACCATGCTCCATGTGTTCACATATTTCCAGTGGTTCATTGCACAAAAGTGTCCAGTTCAAGAGTGTGGCCATGTGTACCCTGTGTCAGTATTGGCCTCCATGGTGTAACAGTTATGTGCAGTTCTAATCAGGAGTCTGTGGAGCCAACCCTTGAATTAACTGAGTATCCTTCGAAGCATATTTGACCAAAAGCCAAAGATCAGGTAACAGCATACAAGGGATAGGGCAGCTAGGGTACAGCAGTAATTACAGAAGGGTGACGACAGAGCAACCTTGGTGTGGTCAAATATGTTATGGATCAGTAATAGACAAACAGGCAGGTTTCATCACTACATTTGTACACAGGGTAGGGCTCTGAAATTCCCACCACAACAGGGAACATCAGTGCCTCTGTGCTGATTAATCTCACAGCTAGTCACCATGCAAGCCCCATGAAAAGGTGGCGGCAGAAGTGAATCTGTGTCTGGACCGTCAAGGCACAAAAATGTATTGTCCTCACATACACATTAGCAGCCCTTGTTTTTTGGGCTGGAGCCACAGTACCAAATCCAGGCATACAGCCATGGCACACTGTCACTGTTTGGCACTAATGAATACATGTAAAACCATACAAGGGATGGGGGCTGGATTCGCCCATTTGAAAACATGTCCTAGAACAAAATAAGATAAGAAAACAAATTAAACTATTCTATACACTTGAGGACTGATCGTAGACCTACCAGACACAATACCCCAAGACGAAATGGAGGGCATGGAAACCAACTATGAGGCAAATGTAGCCACAAGGATGGTTTCTGGTTAACACAAAGACTGGAACCAATCTGGCTAACAGAATGCAGGCTCTGTCAGAAACAAACATGAACAAGGCAAATACACAGTGAGCAGAGTCTGACTGAAACGAGCAGGAACAACACTGTGAAAACAAAGAGCAGTTTTTGGTGTACTCTGCACTGTAACACAATCCCACCAGGGCTCTGGTACACAAATGAATCGTACTCCATTGCACAACAAGGAGATTCAGGAAATGGCAGCTTTTAAGCAGTTCCAGACAGCAACAAGGGCAGGGCAGAGACAAATGGCTGGGCTGCATGAGAGTGCTCACAGGTGTGTTCAGCTTCAGTCTCTAACAAGTCCTGTAGTTGAGAATCCAGTATAAGGGGCAAACCCCTTTCACATGGGAAGCAATGGACAGCAGATTACAGGTCTTACCGACTACCAGACAGTGCATTCAGACTGCTAAAGCAGAACTATGGCATGCCATACTGAAGGGGGAAGCACACAGGAGTCAGAATGGGAGTCTGGGTGAGTGTAGGTAATGATTCCCACGGTACAGACAGTCCATTTACAGCACCCCCTAGAGAAGGGTGGGTAGAGACTTAAAACATGGCAGTGGCAGGACTTATTACCTGGGATGGACTGTGCAGGGCATGTCTTGTGAGCATTGCTTGTCATACCTGGGACACTTGTGCTATCCATTTTCAGGTTTGATGAACTTCATTTCACACATGCTCCTTGCAGAGATGGCTGATGTCACACTTACTGCTGTCAAGGGTCTGGTCATACATTCCTGTTACCAATGCAATTTCACATCCACTGCCTAATGTATGATGCACTTTTTTACCTTGTGTTGTGTTGGCAACATGGATGTGCCTCATAGCTTTAGTCCTATGAAATTGCCCTTCAAATGTGAAATAGACAGGATTTATTTAATAAAAACTGCGAGTGATGTTTGCTGTACATTCATACCCATCAAATGTGATGTGGCATCTGAAGTATGCAAATTTGTCTTTCTGCAATGCTCCATGAGGCAATACTCTGATTATGATTTCTAGAGATCATGTGATGCATAAATAATTACCCAGAGCATCATTGAGTGATGAAGTGAGGTGTTTAATTCCATATCAAACCAAGTGGTGATAGTGACTATTGTTAGAAACTTTTGTACTATGGCCCTCATTACAACCCTGGCGGTCGGTGGTAAAGCGGCAGTAATACCGCCAATATGCCAGCGGTAAAAAAAAGTGAATCATGACCATGGCAGAAACTGCCAACACAGACAGCCACTTTGACACTCCGACCACCACGGCAGTAGAAACAAACACCGTGGCGGTAACTGCCAACAGACAGGTGGAAGACAATGTACCACCCTCTGTTTTACAAGGCACCAATCATCCAGCTTTTCCAGGGCAGTACCAACGCCATCAAAAGCACAGCAGAAACAGTACTTGGAAGGAAAACCACTCACCTCTCGACACCCAACGAGGAACCAGGATGCCATGGAGCCCGAGTCACAGGTGCTACCAATGTTGGTTTACCTCCTCTTCTACCAGGAACATCAAAGACCGCAGCAATGACCACGGTGAGTACTGCACCTAGCACACAGGGGAGGGGGAGGAAAAAGAGAGTGACACACATACGCAACACGCAACACGTAATCCCTCCACCCCCACCATCACTCACAACACCATACACACAAATGCATGCATCAAAATTAAATATACACCCCGTAACCCTCTGGAAGAAGGCAAGGACAAAATTAAATGATTGTGACAAGTGTAATCATCGAAAATCCAGAGAGGGAAACAGGTCTGTAACAGATCATTATATTCAAATATGTACAGCAACTACACAAGTCCGGATAGTGTTCCATTCATTGTCCGTGGACCAGTGGTCCCAAAATGCATGGGTGAAGCCCACACATGCTACCTGCCTCAAACTGGAGAGAACACTGCAGGGGCATCAGGTCGGAAAAAAACAGGCACCTCAGTTGGAAGGGAGGGGGGCACCTCAGCCGGATGATGGGATGACACCACTGCTCCACAAGGGGGCTCCATGCCCACTGTTTGCTCCTGGGAAGTGCAAAGCCACAGTCTGACAAGTCTCTCAAGTGGGTGGTTTGTCCACTGATTGGTCCTGGGGAGTGCAAGGCCACAGTCTCTCCAGTGGATGTATCTCTCCACTGGTTCTGGAGGGGGCTTGGTGCCCAGAGTGCTTCATCCTGCTAAGGACTGGGGTAGTGGATGCTGTTCTCCACTGGTTCTTGAGGGGGATTTGTGCCCAGACTGCTTCATCCTGCCAAGGACTGGGTGAGTTGATGTATCTCTCCACTGGTTCTGGAGGGGGCATTGTGCCCAGAGTGCTTCATCCTGCCAAGGACTGGGGTAGTAGATGTATCTCTCCACTGGTTCTGGAGGGAGCTTTGTGCCCAGAGTGCTTCATCCTGCCAAGGACTGGGTGAGTGGATGTATCTCTCCACTGGTTCTGAAGGGGGCTTTGTGCCCAGAGTGCTTCATCCTGCCAAGGACTGGGGTAGTAAATGTATCTCTCCACTGGTTCTGGAGGGGTCTTTGTGCCCAGAGTGCTTCATCCTGCCAAGGACTGGGTGAGTGGATCTATCTCTCCACTGGTTCTGGAGGGGGCTTGGTGCCCAGAGTGCTGCACATGGTGTGTGGCAGTTCCCATTCCCGCACCTGGGTGTCAGAGCCACGAGATTTCCTGGGAACAGGTAGCATGATACTCCATGGAGGTAGAGACACACTCCACCCTGCGACGACTTAGACTGACAACTGCTGGTACTGCCAGTGCTGGTTGTGGTGCCTCATGTACTCTGTGCAGGGTCCAGGACATCTCCTGCAGCCTCGGACGACTGCCCACTGGGGATGATGTTCATGTCAGCTTGGGGCACTGTCTGACCATGTCGCGGGGCAGGTGGCGGTGGTTGTGGCGGTGTCAGCGGCGGAGATGCTGGCGGAGGTGCATGTGTCAGCACCTGTGGAGGGAGACACCAGGACGTCTCCTGCAGCCTCGGACGGCTGCCCACTAGGAATGATGCTGGGGACTGTAGCAGAGGCAGCAGACGTGTAGGTGGGCGTGCAGGTGGCGGTGCAGGTGGCATTGCAGGTGGCAGTGGTTGTGCGCTAGCCACCACCGTACAGGTTGCTGTTCTGTCTTGCAGAAGGGGTGTCACCAGTCCCTCACCCGGAGACTCGGTGCCCTGAGCTGACTTCCCTTTAGCCTTGTGTCCCTTCCCTACCTTGTAAGTCGCTGCTGGGACCTTGGCACTGTCCTCTTTTGTCTTGGAGGAGGCCTTGCTGGGTGGTTGGTGCGGCTTTCCCCTATGGCATGTTGTCCCCTTCTTCACCTTGGCAGGTGGCGGAATAGGGTGATCCTTGGCCTCACTATGTGGCACACTGGCAGCCCTGATGGGTGCAGCCCACGATGTTACTGGACTTGCAGGAACCACAGTGGTCGAGGATTTCGAGATGCTGGGCTGGGATCTGGACATCCTGGCCCTCGGGGAAGGACAGGGGGAGGGAGGTGTAGGGAAGAGGTCAACGTTAGCAAGGAAAAGTTTTGTAGACACACTGGGACGGGAAGATGGAGGGGGTTTGGGAGTGGAGGAAGATGTAGTGGTTGTAGGAGGTATACGTCTGCTGAGTTAGGGTGAGGGTGCATGGGCTGGAGGCTTTTGTGAGGTGGATGGCTGTTGAGTGGGTGTGTGCCAACGTTTGTGTACTTTGGGAGGAGGGCTCACAGACACACTGGGAGAGGACACAGGGGACGTGTGCATGGTGTTGGGGGTGGTGATTACACGTGAGCGGTGTGTGGTGCTGGTGATAGAGGTAGTGGCTGAGGATGTAGTGCATGCAGGTGTGAGTGGAGATGAGACTGGGAGGGAGGAGGAGGACGTGGAGGAGGGGGACACAGTGGAGGCAGTGGATGTTGGTGTGTCTGCATAGGGATGGTGCTTGTGTGAGTGCCTGTGGGATATGTGGTGCTTATGTTTGCCATGTCCACTCTTGTGTGTTGATGAGTGTGCATGCTGGTCTGATAGTGTGCTTGGGATAGGCTGAGGTAGAGGGAATTGGGTCTGGGTAGTGGAAGTTGGAGGGGGGAGGCTGGACATAGGGACAATGGCTGCCATCAGTGCTGAGGCCAGAGCCTGAAATGCTCTCTGTTTGGCTGCCACGCCAGAATGAATGCCCTCCAGGTCTGCATTTGTTTGATGCAAATGCCTCTCAACACCCTGGATGGCATTCAAAACGGTTGATTGCCCACCAGTGAGGGATCTCAGGAGGTCAATAGCCTCCTCACTGAGGGCAGCAGGGCTGACTGGGGCAGGACCTGAGGTGCCTAGGGCGAAGGAGATGCCCACCCTCCTGGGTGAGCAGGCACGGGAAACTCGATGAGGGGTTGCTGGGAATGCGGTGCTGTTAGGGGGGGTGGCGGCTGTACCTGTTGATGCAGTGGGCACAGAGGGAGCTCCCATCAGAGGAGGATTCGCTGTCACAGGTGTTTCCTCCGTCCCACTGGTGCCTTAAGACTCCGTACATTCATCCTCCTGGGCCATGTGGGTTGCAGTGCCCTCCTGCTCCGGTGCCAATGCTCCACCGCCAGATGATGCTAATGCACAGAAGGACAGAGTGACAAAATAAAAAGGGGAGGAAAGACAGAAGAGACGCAGGGTCAATGCCTGCAACAACACCACCATTGACGGACACAACACATAGGGAGCAGCCCTATGCACTAGGCCATGCACTAACAGTTCTGGGGAAAATCACATGCCCATGGGGGACTGTGCCTAAACCCATTTCATGTACACCTGGACCCCACAGGAGCCTGACTAGGTGTAGAGGGCCACTACCACGTTTGGGGTTGGACTGGCACTGAGTCTGCCTAACAAGGGATCTACCCTGCACCACGCCAGCACAGTTACCTCATTTCCCCTTGTCTTTCCTTACAGGTCAGGCAGCCGCCATTTCAGGGGGCCACATGGCAGGGCACCTTTCTGCGTCACAGCACTTTTGGCCAGGAATACGGACATACAGCGCAAAACACTAATTACATCACTAATTTCAACCTTGTGAAACCTATGTGGTGTATGACCCTCTGCTCACCCTTTTCCTCCATAGGGCACGTCAGCTGGGGCAGATGATGAGATGGCGTCATTCTCCGGTATACAGACCCCAGGTGGACCTGTCGACAATGGAAGACAGACACATCATTATCACCTACAGACTTGATCGTGCCACAATCCATGAACTGTGTGCACAGTTGGAGCCAGACCTGATGTCAGCTATCCGCCGTCCCACAGGAGTCCACCCTCTAGTGCAGGTCCTGTCAGTACTCTATTTCCTGGCCAGTGGGTCCTTTCAAACAACAGTGGCCATAGCATCAGGGATGTTACAGCTAATGTTCTCTAACGTATTGTCCAGAGTGTTGTCTGCCCTGCTGAAATACATGTACAGCTACATCGTATTCCCACAGGTGGCGGATTTGCCCACAGTGAAAGGTGACTTATATGCCCTGGGACATATCCCCAACATCCTTGGAGCAATTGATGGTACACATGTGGCATTTGTCCCCCCCCCGCAGAAATGAACAGGTGTACAGAAACCGCAAAAGTTACCATTCGATGAATGTGCAGATGGTGTGTTTGGCAGACCAGTACATCTCCCATGTGAATGCCAAGTATCCTGGCTCTGTGCATGACGCTTACATTTTGAGGAATAGCAGCATCCCTTATGTGATGGGGCAACTCCAGAGACACCGTGTGTGGCTAATTGTTGAGCCCAAGGTCCCAACACATTTTACATAGGTGTCTGGGTATGGGAGAGTCCCTAAGGGTTGGTGTATGTCTAACAGTTGTCCCTCAATATTTGCAGGTGACTCTGGTTACCCCAACCTGTCATGGCTACTGACCCCAGTGAGAAATCCCAGGACAAGGGCAGAGGAACGCTACAATGAGGCACATGGGCGAACTAGGAGGATAATTGAGCGTACTTTCGGCCCCTGAAGGCCAGGTTCTGGTGCCTCCATGTGACAGGTGGCTCCCTATACTACTCACCGAAGAAGGTGTGCCAGATAATCGTGGCATGCTGTATGTTGCACAACCTGGCTTTGCAACGCCAGGTGCCTTTGCTGCAGGAGGATGGGCCTGATGTTGGTCTTGTGGCAGCTCTGGAGCCTGTCGACAGTGAAGAAGAGGAGGCAGAAGAAGAAGATATAGACAACCAAAACAACATCATCATGCAATACTTCCAGTGAGACACAGGTAAGAGACTGGCACTGCTCCTCTCATATCAGACTACTGTAGGACATTGCATGATTCTGTCTTTTTACCTCTGTGTATGGACCCTGATAGTTCGCTTTGGCTTTCCATTTTACAGATCTGGGTACCACTTTCTGCCTTCTGCTAAGTTTACTGCTGCCCAACAACTGTCGAACCTTGTTATGTGGAAATGAACATTGACATTGCTATTTTTCAGATAGGTTGCAATTACACATTTGTGAAAGTACAGACTGACTCCAGATTGATTTGTGATTCAAGGGTGTTTATTTCTGTGCTAATAAGTGGGGGGGGCTGTGCAATGGGCTGGGGGGATGGTGGAGGAATGTCCATAGTGAAGTCCAGTCTATTGGTATCACAGGTGCATTGTCCAAGGGGGCATAGGAAGTGGAGTAAGGCAGTTCAAGGTGGACAGGGTAACATAGTGGGACAGAAGGGTGACAATCAGAAGAGTCTTATTTCCTGGTGGGGGTCTTGGCAATGTTCTCTGTCTTGTTCCTGGATCTCAGGGACCATTTGCTGTCTGGTTCTCCTTCTCCAGGGGGTGGGGTGCTGGTGACCTGTTCGTCCTGTGGCAGGACCTCCTGTCCACTAGTGCCGGTGGAGGTGGAGGGCTGTTCATCGCTCAGGCTAGTGTCAGGGGCCCGTTGGTGTGCCACCTTGTCCCTCTTGGTGTTGGCCATGTCTGCCAGCACCCCTGCAATGGTGACCAGGGTGTTGTTAATGGACTTCAAGTTCTCCCTGATCCCCAGGTAGTGTTCCTCCTGCAGCCGCTGGATCTCCTGAAACTTGGCCAGTACTGTGCCCATGGTCTCTTGGAAATAGTGGTATGCTCCCATGATGTTGGAGAGTGCCTCGTGGAGAGTGGGTTCCCTGGGCCTGCCCTCCCCCTGTCGCACAGCAGTCCTCCCAGCTTCCCTGTTATCCTTTGCCTCTGTCCCCTGAACTGTGTGCCCACTGCCACTAACCCCAGGTCCCTGGTTGTCTTGGGTTGATGGGTTTGCCTGGGTTCCCTGTAGTGGTGGACACACTGCTGATTGACGTGTCCTGGGGACAGAGGGATGGGCCCACTGGGTGGGTGCTGTGGTGGTGTTTCCTGAGGGGGGAATTTCAGTGGTGGTTTGTGACAGTGGCAGGGGAACCGACTGTCCGGAGGTCCCAGATCGGCCTGGCCGGTCATCTTGATCCAGGCGTGCAGAGCTGCTGTCGTCACTGTGGGCCTCTCCTGTGGGGGTACTGGATATGTCTGGCACCTCCTGTCCGGTGACATTGGGTAGGGGTCCTGTTGGGGGATACATGCATAGTTATTGTATCTGTGTGTGCCATCTTGTCCAATGGGTAAGTTACCCTCTACTCCTGTGCTTGGCTTATTGTCTTTGGCCTTGTTTGATTGGTAATTTTGGGGCCTGGGTGAGTATCTGCACTGGACATGCTCTGGTGATGGAGGTCCATGCACTGGTGTAACATGCAGGCCTTGGTTCTGGGATGTGTGAATTGTGATAGTGGGTTATAAGTGGGGGGTAGTGGTGATGGATGTGAGGGTTGGGCTAGGTGTTTGTGATAGCATGCAGGTAGGGGGGATATAATAGTAAAGATATGCCTTACCAGAGTCCAGTCCTCCTGCTACTCCTGCAAGGCCGTCAGGATGCATGATCGCCAAGACTTGCTCCTCCCATGTTGTTAGTTGTGAGGGAGGAGGTGGGGGTCCACCGCTAGTCCTCTGTACTGCTACCTGGTGTCTGGATACCATGGAACGCACCTTCTGCCATAGGTCGTCCCACCTCTTCCTGATGTCATCCTGTGTTCTTGGATGCTGTCCCACTGTGTTGACCCTGTCGACAATTCTGCACCATTGCTCCATCTTCCTTGCAATGGATGTCTGCTGCACCTGTGATCCGAATAGCTGTGGCTCTACCCGGATGATTTCCTCCACCATGACCCTGAGCTCCTCCTCAGAAAACCTGGGGTGTCTTTGAGGTGCCATTATGTGGTGTGGGTGATGTGTGAGGTGCTGTCTGTTATGCTGTGTGATGTGTTGTGTTGGTGTGTGTTGTATAAGGTGCTTGGATGTTGTATAAGTGATGGTGTTGTGTGCCTGTCGATGCTAGGGTTGTGTTTGCTATTCTCTCTCTTTCTGCTTCTTCCAAGAAAATTGTTGTAAGGGGTTGTGGGTAATGTGGGGGGGTGTTTTATAGTGGTGTGGGTGTGTGGGTGTGTGGGTGTGGTGTGTGTATGTGTATCAGGTGTGTGTATTTTGAATTGTCCAACGTGGTTGTGTTTTGTAAATGTGTGTGTATTTTGAGCACAGCAGTGTGTACCGCCAATGGATGACCACGTTTGAATGACCGCTGCGTTGATTCATGGGTCGTGATAGTGTGGGCGTAGTTCTGTCGGCGTGACGATGTAGGTTTTGCTATCGGCAGTTTATCACTGACCTTTGGTGTGACGGACTTGTGTGGGTGTCTGTATTGTGGCTGATTACGAGATGTGGGTCGTAATACCTGTAGCGGATTTCCACCGCGGCCACGGTATCTCGACGGCTGTCAGCACGGCGGTAAGTGGGATTTACCGCCAGGGTTGTAACGAGGGCCTATATGTCATCTGCAACACATTCCTGCAGCTATGTTAGGATTTTCCCCTCATTTTCCCAGACAGCATCCTCCTCCTCCTCCTCTTCAGGCAGTTGTTGTTCAGGTTCATATAGGGAAATGTTCCTCCTAACACAAATGTTGTGCAGGATGGCACAGGTCAAAATGATCTTGCAGACCATTTATGGGGAATATTAGAGGCTGCCCCTGGTGTTGTCCAAGCACCTGAATCTGGACTTCAGGATGCCAAAAGTCCATTCAACTATGGTGCGTGTCCTACGATGTGCCTCATTATAGGCACGCTCTGCTGTTGTGCTTGGGTTGGCAAATGGGGTCATGATCCATGGCTGGATCCCGTAACCCTGATCAGCTGAAAGAGAAAATGGGGGTATGTATTTTGTTGTTGGTTGCACCGGCAATGTCACTTTGCATGGCAGTTGTTATCTTGTGTCGTCTGTGACCCATATGTGTTTGTGGTATTGTGTGGGATCTTAGGCTTCTGTGAGGTTCTTTCTGGATTGGGTTGTTTGACTAGCTAAACTGGTGTTTGGCTAATTGACTTGATGTCTCTGGTATATTCAGAAACTTGCAGTTCAGTGTGTATCTCCCATGCGTTCTGTAGTGAGCAGATGTGTCCATGTGCATTCACTGGAGTTAACATGATACTGCCACACACATAATAGATTTCACTGTGGTGGTAACATGGTTGCACTACATGGCCTGGACATCTCATCCAATTAGACATATGTAATTGCAGGTGAAATGCAACAGTGAGGCCATTTGTTTTGGCTAGGTGACAATGCACACCACTTCTCCATAAGTTGGCAGCACTGAAGTTTTCAGTATTGACAATGCACACTTATCCCATGTGTAACTAGTTCTATGCAAGCCTGTTTTTGTTCCCTCACCCAGTTAGCTCATGTGCAACCTTGCACCTACACTACTGAACTTGCTCCAGGTGAGCTGGCTAACTTGGCTGCAGGGGAGAAGGTTTTAGTGTAGGAAGGTCCATCTCCCTGTACATCTGTTATGTAAATGGGGTATTGTCTCATTCAGTATGTGTAGCAGTGTGCACTTTGCATTAGTGTCACATCAACATGTTTTCATTGCACAGTCCACTTCCTTATTGTTAGATGGCAATGTCACCCCAGGGGTGATATGGGATGTTGGTACTGCCTCAATAATTCCATGTCGCCTTCATTTGAGTCAGCGTCAACATGCTATGTCTCATGGTGTTTGGCCTGCAGCAACACTAATAGCACACCCCTTACACAGGACGTGTTGCTTGGAAAGGTGTGGTATTGACTGTTGCCTTATGTGATATTGAATGGTTAATCTTCCAGGTTGTACTGCCGGTTAAGGCCATGTCATTGTCACTGTGTGGTTTTAAATTGGCCCTTCGTGGCTCTAGAGTTGCATCTATTGTTATTTGCAGCTGTCATTTGTCCATAGGTGTGGAGCCCATTGGGTCAGGATATAAACATGACTACCAGTGCCACACCTCAGTGTCTTCCTGCCCATGTGTCAATGTAGTGGTGTATGTCTTGTGTGTCCTACAGAGTTGCTGTGCTCTGTGTGAATT
The DNA here is from genome assembly GCF_031143425.1 of Pleurodeles waltl. Lineage (NCBI taxonomy): Eukaryota > Metazoa > Chordata > Amphibia > Caudata > Salamandridae > Pleurodeles > Pleurodeles waltl. The sequence continues at coordinate 663,578,949 of NC_090443.1, read as the reverse complement.
ACTAGGTTTCTGGACTTACCGACAAGAAGGCCATTGCCAGATCGTGCATCCTGGAAGTGCCGATTGATGGTGCTGTGGAGGAAGATAAAGGAATCATGTACACTCCCAGGATACTTTGCCATGATGATGATGAACAATCCCTGGTGATCAACAATGGCCTGCACATTGATGGAGTGGGTGTGCTTTCTGTTGCGGTATAGGTACTCGGTTGCATCAGGTGGCACAATCCGGACATGTGTGCAGTCAATGGCACCAGGCATGTGCGGGAAGCCATTAATTTGGTAAAACCCCTGTTTGGTCTCCTGCTGCTTCTGCTGTGTGTTGGGAAAGCTGATGTGGCGGGTGTGAGGAAGATGATGGCATCAAGAATACTTGGGAAGAAAGGCGGAGAATGAGGGCTGTGAGACCCCGACAATCAGGGCACCAGTAGTTTGAAGTGAGCCACTTGCCAGCATGAGCAGGACAGCTAGCAGTTTGGTCTCCAGTGGAATAATGTGGGGTGTCTGCAAGCTGGCTGTTAACTGTGACTCAAATTGGCGCAGCAGCTGCTGTATGGCTTGTCAGTTGAGTCTGTACCTCTGGATGATATCCTGTTCTCTGAGGCCCAGGAGGGTTGCCCTGGTCCTGAATAGCCTCTCCTGCCTTCTGAATTGCCTTTGGGGTCCATGTTGGTGTGGTGGTAGCTGCTGCTGTTGGTCCTGTGCTCTGCGTCTTCTGGCAATCTGCATAAGTAGCACCTCCATGTCGTCCTTCTTGAGCAATGATGTTGCTTGTGTGAGTTTTCCTTAAGTAGTGGTGTGTTTGCCCCATTTTAACGCCTGCCCTGACCCAGGCGTTAAAATTTGATGCAAATCAGGATTTGCGTCATTTTCCGGCTCCGCCTCCCATCCGTGCTTCATTTTTGGCCAGGTGGATGAATATTACGCACGGGTTTTCATTTTTTGGATGGGAACGCCTACCTTGCACCTCATTGAGGCAAGGTGGTTTCACGCATCCAGAAAATGACGCACACTTTGATATTTTTACGCTAGATGGGTCTAGCATCAAAATATAAATATGGTGTTAAGTTTGCGCCAGATTAGTGTAAAACAAAAATTAGGCTAATCTGGTACCAAGGGAATATAAATATGGGCCAAAGAGTTTTTTAAAGCCAATGCAGGCATCCTTGCAATATGGTACAAGGATGCCTGAATTTTGAGGTTAAAACCCCAATCAAGAGAGTTGTTTCCTCTTTCTATGTTTGCTGAAGAATGCAGCAAACATGGAAAGAAATAAAAACAGGGAGGAATATCACTTCAATGCCACTTCTGGTGTGGTGTAGGAATCTGACGCATTCCCAGGCTTGTAAATCTGGAAATGTTTCAGACTCCTTAACGTTCCTTGGGTGTTGCATGGAAGCACCCACAGCAATACCCATGGAATGCCCTTTTCAGACAGTTTTATGCAAGGCCATGAAAAGCCATGCAAGGTGGCTCTGCGTGCCTTGTAAATATGGGATGGCACACTATACCACCAAAGCATCAAAGTAAGTGATGCCTTAGTGGCACAGTGTGCCAATAGGACCTTGTAAATGAGGCCCACAGTTTATAGCTTTCCATCTCTGTCTGGGTCCATCTGTTAGGTGCAGCTGAGATGGGTAACCTACTTGTGGTTTTTGATATGGTGTCATCTATTACACTTCTGGTTGGCTGTAGAAGTATACATAGATGCTCACCTTAACTTGTTTATATTTGGGGCTATTCTTCCTATTAGGATTACTTCTGTATTATTGGGGAATGGTGCCTTTTTAATAAATCAAATGTAATAAATACAAACAAATAATAATGTTTCCCTATTTTATAAACCTAATTACTTGACTCCCTGCCAGGCATCAGAAGCCTTCCTCATTCTTCATGCTAGCCACCCTTACTGGTATGGGATGTTTCAGAGCTTTCAAGATAAGGAATGTAGTATACGCTAGGTGGCTCAGCTCTAATGATGAATTTTAAACAACTCCTATCAGCTGGTTATTATCCCTACTGGAGCTGAATTTGACAGTATTTTGGAATGTGCGGATACTGGGTAGGCATAATGTATTTCTCATGTATCTTCTGGTCACTGACTGAGTGTTTACATGACAGTTTTTTAACAATTCTCCTTTACTGTTTAAAGCTTGCATTCTTTTCTACTTCCAAGAGTAACATCACTGGAAATACTCAAATAACCTTCAGGAGTATGCTAAATCCATTGCTTAATACATTTGTACCCAGTACATTTTGAGCTACTCATATAAATGTGTGGTGATACTGTTTTGTTGCTGAGCTTCTGCTCCTTTTCCAAAAATAGCAAAAGTCCAGCATTTTGCTGCAGTAAGTTTGCCTCAACTAAAGGGAACCTTAGTTGAACCTAGCTGCGTGAGACATGGGCAAAACAGATATTAATCAAAAGAAGACTGCACACTTTGAACATTGCAGAACAGTACTCACTACAGCTTGTAGCAGACAACATTGCTGATTGGGAAGCACACCACACTGCTGGCTCAAATGAGAGACATGAAAGCTAACTGCCTAACAATTTGGACATAGTCGGTATGAACTTGGATATAATACATGCACATTTGGATCTGATAAAAGGCAGAGGTATAAATATATATATGGAGGGCAGAGTGTGTACAACTGAAGGTAGACTACATGCTTTAAAAGAATGGGTTTGGGAGCTATGTCAGGACTTCAAAGCAATAGACAACAGTGCATGCGATGGTCAGTGATATTACATGGAGAGCACGTAGCAATAATATTTGGCTGTTGGGTGTGCTGGGATCATACCACATGCAACCCTTTGTTGAGAATCTGTTATCAGACCTTATCCCAGTAGCTACAGTGTCTACATTTTGTTGGTTGAAAGAGCACACAGAGCTCTCGGTTCTAAATTGAAGCATAGAAATAACCACAGACCAATTATTACTCAGAACCATAGGGATCGGTGCTCCATCTTAAAAACTACCAGGGAAATTGATGATTCTTGTTAAGAAAATCACATGTGGAGTGTACAAAATTTACCTTTTCTGCATGATCATCCCAAATAGTTTGCCTTTTGCTGGACTCTATATTTTTGCCTGATATAAAACTCTCTACACGTTACCCTTGCTAACTGGTGATAAAGTGTGATCATCCTTTAAACTTTTTTGAATTTGCATAATGATGATTGGTATATTTCACTTGTCTGTAAGCTCTTAGCATATGGTACCAAGTGTATCCAGGGTCTGTAAGTTAAATACCACCAGATGACTGTAGCACCTATTACGCCATCCACAACAGTGGCAGTGCAAACATGGCTTCAGGCCTTACTTGTGTAGTCTGGCTGTTGAAGTTCTGAACTGTAAATTCAACCTGTCAAATGAACGCTTTTTGACAGGTCAAACCTTCCTATGAAATATTTATGTCACCCCTGAATGGGCCCAATGGTTCATAATACAGGCTCCAAGGTATTTTAAAAGGGTATATTAAATTCTAATGCTGAACATGTTCTTACAGTGACTAGAATCTCAAAGCTATGTTACCTGTAGTAAGGCTGGATGGCTAGGAAAACACTGGGATTCAGTATTACATACTGACATTGCAGAACCGGAATTGGACTATCTAGATAAATAACTAAACAACTATTTTTAATAGTTCTTAAAAATTCAGTCCAATGGTGAAGCTGGATGTTTAATAAATATTTATGGAAAATATTTTTTAGGAAGTTATCTTTTCCCTGCCTGAAGTTCCTGGAGGCTAATCTACATTTGTACTCATTTTCACAACCAGTGTTTAGCATTCAAATAGGTATGAAAGACATGTGAAATACCTTTTCTGCCTTCTACCCAGGACAAAGACTGGACTCCAAGGGTCTGGTGATTGACTTCTTACATAGCTATACTTACCTATGCCAATACTACAAGTCACAACTGTCGGACCAACCCTCCCGGCTCACAAGCAGTACCTCACAAAAACTCAAATAGTAAAAGGTGATTTCTGGCAGCCTTTACACATGGACTCAAGAGTAAGACATCTCAGAGGAGTCGTGGTTAAACAGAGATTACCCTTTTCTCACATGAGCAATAAGTATTTTTCACACACAGGCAATGAAGGAGATGCAGTTAAGTTTTTAATAGGTTTTATGAACAAGACTGCAATCTACTGTAAAATGCATAGGCTGCAATGAATAGGGTAATAACCAATGCAAGAAACAGAATTGTAAAAACAAGAGTCGTGAATATAAAGTCCCCCACCATCTTGGAACAACATGAAATGTAAAATAGGGCCTAATACCGAGGCATAATGAACCTAGGGCCAGATGTAGGAAGATTCTGAATTGTGACCCGCAAATTGTTATTCAGAATGTTGGATGGTGTCCCTGACACCATCTGCGACTCGTAAGGGGGTCGCAAAGGCGCACCTCATGAATAATCATGAGGTGGGTCGCAAATTACGACCCCTACGTGTGGCGGCATTTACAGGGATGGTGTTCTGCTGCGGACAGCAGACCACCATGTCTGTGACTGCATTTTAAAAAAGCTGTTTTTTTTGTAATGCAGCCCGTTTCCTTGAAGGAAAACGAGATGCATTACAAAAACGAAAAATAAAACATTTTTGTTTCATTTTTTGAGAGCAGGCAGTGGTAACCAGGTTACCAAATCGCAAAATGGGCTTTGTGCATTGCAAAGTGCTTATTGCACGTCGCAAACAGCAAAATTCACTGTTTGCGATGTGCAAAAAGCTTTCTACATCTGGCCCCTAATCTCTAACCTAAGGAGAGCTAGGTGTGTTAAACCTAATCTGCCAGTACCATCTCCATGGGAAAAGCTCTCCAACCCTTTCTACCTTGGAACAAGGTCTGTAGATCAGACTCTGTCTGCATCAAGGCCATGTGTAGCTTAGATAGCGTTGATGGCATCTAGTAGGAAACCCTCTGATAACTTTGCTGCATGAGATGTATTTATAGAGATCTTGTAGGACCCCTGACACAGGTATGTTTCCAAAGAATAGATAAGAAGGCATGCTTGGGACGGCAATTAAATAAACAAATCCCTGAAAAGTACGCTTTGATCCTGTCACACGTAAGTGGGGAAGGGACATGATGTGAATACCTATGTATATCACTTGTCCTTGACGCTGATAGTGACACCTTCACAGAGTGACAGTGATAACATGAAATCAAAACGTCTTTGTAACTATAAACATAGCAGCCATCTTGGAAGAAATAATTAAATGTATGTGCTAAAATAGAGCAGGTTAAGTGGGTTAAAAGTGACTAGGTTACGGGGGCACAGGTCTGCAAGCTAGAAGGCTAAGCGAAGTCCTGATTCACAATACAACTAAAAAGGATCCACTACACTGTGAGTCACTAAGTCCTTCACTGAGGTCTTCGGGGGCTTTAGAAGCATGCTCCTTTGGTGGATCAGTACTGGACCCGTGGTGAGGAGACTGTCCTCGAGGTGGTGGTGTCTACATCAGCCCTATTACCACTTTCCCACTGAGTTGACAGACGGGAACCAAGGTTCCTGCCCATCAGCCCATTGGGAAAGGTGTGCTGTAGCTTTGCCGCCAGCTCATAATAGAGGCGATGGCAATGCTGCTGCATACAGGGTGCACCAGCACCCTTCAAATGCACACTGTCTGCACAGCAGAAAGTGTGCATTTCAAGGGAGCTGGGCAGGGGGCCCCCTGTGGCCCGCTGCACTTGTTCTCCCCCAGCCTTTTCATGGTTCTCAAACCCCATGAAAAGGCTGTCAGGAAACAAGGTTGTAATCAGGGTGGCACTGATATCAACACCGGCTTGGCTGATTACAACCAGGATCTCCGTCAACCCATCAGGATTACTGATTCTGGTGGGGATAGAGTTAGGTTGACAGGTCTGTCTTCCAACTTCATAATGTGGTGGTTGGACTGCCACACCTGCGGCGGTCCGACCACCTGCGCAAGGCTGGCAGTCTTTGGACTGCCAGTCTCATCATAAGGCACTAAGGTGGTCATTACAACCCTGGCGGACGGTGTTAAAGCCGCAGTAAGACCGCCAACAGGCCGGCGGTAAAAAAATTGCAATTATGACCGTGCGGGAAACCGCCAACAAAGACAGCCACTAAACAAACAGCGCGGCGCTCACCGCCAACAGACAGGTGGAAGACAATGTACCGCCCACAGTATCACAACCTACCAATCCGCCACCTTTTCCAGGGCGGATTCACCGCGGATAAAAACACGGTGGAAACAGCAATTTCAAAGGGAAAATGCTCACCTCTACACACTCCACGAGGAAGGAGGGCACCATGGAGCCGGAACTCCATATCCTGCCAGGGCTAGTCTTCCTGCTCCTCTATAAGGATCATCAACGCCGGAGGCGAAGACCACGGTGAGTACTGCACCTACGACATAGGGGTGGGGGGAGGCAAAAACACAGGGACACACACACTCAACACCCCAACCCCCACCCCGACCCTCACCCACTACAACACACACACACCAATGCATATCTATACATTACAGTAACACCCCCCAAACCCCCGGAAGAATGCAAAGACAAAAGGAAATGAGTGGAACCATTGTAACATATCAAAATACAGTAAGCAAATATATACCTCAGCCGGATGAGTGCACCACGCCAGATCCACGAGGGGGCTCCATGCCCATTGATGTATCCTGAGGAGTGCAAAGCCACAGTCTCTCAAGTCTCTGCAGTGGGTGGGCTGCCCACTGTTCAATCCTGGGGAGTGCAAAGCCACAGTCTCTCAAGTCTCTACAGTGGGTGGCTTGCCCACTGTTCAATCCTGGGGAGTGCAAAGCCACAGTCTCTCAAGTCTCTACAGTGGGTGGGTTGCCCACTGTTCAATCCTGGGGACTGCAAAGCCACAGTCTCACAAGTCCCTACAGTGGGTGGGTTGCCCACTGTTCAATCCTGCGGAGTGCAAAACCACAGTCTCACAAGTCTCTACAGTGGGTGGGATGCCCACTGTACCATCCTGGGGAGTGCAAAGCCACAGTCTCTCAAGTAGATGCAGGTCTCCACTGGTTCTGGAGGGGGACTAGTGCCCAGAGTGCTTCATCCTGTGCAGGACAGACAGAGTGGATGCTGTTCTCCACTGGTTCTGGAGGGGGACTGGTGCCCAGAGTGCTCATCCTGTGCAGGACAGACGGAGTGGATGCTGTTCTCCCCCGGTTCTGGACGGGGACTGGTGCCCAGAGTGCTTCATCCTGTGCAGGACAGATGGAGTGAATGCTGTTCTCCACTGGTTCTGGAGGGGGACTGGTGCCCAGAGTGCTTCATCCTGTGCAGGACAGATGGAGTGGATGCTGTTCTCCACTGGTTCTGGAGGGGGACTGGTGCCCAGAGTGCAGCACACACCCGTGACGGACCCAGTTGCGTCACTGGCCCTGCCGCAAATGGGCTAGCGGTGCTTTCCATGGCGGTCTTTGCCCTGTTCAGCGGTCCTTGGCCTGTTCAGCAGTGCTTGAGTTGCCAGTGTCAGACCTGTTCAGCAGTGCTTTCCATGGCGGTCTTTGCCCTGTTCAGCGGTCCTTGGCCTGTTCAGCGGTGCTTGAGTTGCCAGTGTCAGACCTGTTCAGCGGTTCTTTCCATGATGGTCTTTGCCCTGTTCAGCGGTCCTTGGCCTGTTCAGCGGTGCTTGAGTTGCCAGTGTCAGACCTGTTCAGCAGTGCTTTCCATGGCGGTCTTTGCCCTGTTCAGTGGTCTTTGGCCTGTTCAGCGGTGCTTGAGTTGCCAGTGTCAGACATGTTCAGTGGTGCTTTCCATGGCAGTCTTTGCCCTGTTCAGCGGTCCTTGCCAAGGCGGTCCTTCATTGCCCAGCAGAGCTGTGGCTGGCGGTCCTTCATGGGTCAGCTGGGCTGTGGCTTGCGGGGCCCTCCTGGCCAGCTGGGCTGTGGCCTCCTGGGCAGTGACTCTGGCGGTGGCCTCCAGGGCAGTGACTCTGGCAGTGGCCTCCTGGGCAGTGACTCTGGTGGTGGCCTCCTGGGCAGTGACGATGAGGCTGGCGGTGGCCTCCTGGGCAGTGACTCTGGCGGTGGCCTCCTGGGCAGTGATGATGAGGCTGGCGGAGGCCTCCTGGGCACTGATGATGGGGCTGGCGGTGGCCTCCTGGGCAGTGACGATGGGGCTGGCAGAGGCCTCCTGGGCAGTGACTCTGGCGGTGGCCTCCTGGGCAGTGATGATGAGGCTGTCGATGGCCTCCTGGGCAGTGACGATGGGGCTGGCGGTGGCCTCCTGGGCAGTGATGATGGGGCTGGCGGTGGCCTCCTGGGCAGTGACGATGGGGCTGGCGGAGGCCTCCTGGGCAGTGACTCTGGCGGTGGACTCCTGGGCAGTTACAATGAGGCTGGCGGTGGCCTCCTGGGCAGTGACGATGGGGCTGGCGGTGGCCTCCTGGGCAGTGATGATGGGGCTGGCAGAGGCCTCCTGGGCATTGACTCTGGCGGTGGCCTCCTGGGCAGTGACGATGGGGCTGGCAGTGGCCTCCTGGGCAGTGACGATGGGGCTGGCGGAGGCTTTGGAGATTTCTTCTGCCCCTTCCCCACCTTGGGAGGAGTCACAGCTGAGTCGACACTCCCCCCGGGAACCTTGGGAGCAGCTTTGCTGGTTGGAGTCTTCCCCCTCTCCCACCGGGCACTGTCCAACTTCTGGTGCTTCACGGGGGGGACTGGCTGTACTGTGGCTCCGTGCCACACTGGTTGGCCTGGTGGCCGGTGCACTCCACATACCTGTAACAACAGGCACCACTGGTCCTGGAGATTTTTTGGCTGAGGTGCTAGTACGGGACCTATGAGTTGGACGGGGGGAGGTAAATAGGTTAAGGGTGGACAGGAAAAGTTTTTGGGAGACACTGGGACGGGTAGCTGGAGGGGGTTTGGGAGTGGAGGAAGAGGTGGTGGTTGTAGGAGGTGTAACTTTTGTGGATTTGGGTGCAGGTTCATGGGCTGGAGGCTGTCGTGGGGTGGATGGCTGTTGGGTGGGTTTGTGCCTGCGTTTGTGTATCTTCAGATGGGGGCATCACAGACACACTGGGAGAGGACACAGGGAACGTGGAAATGGTAGTGGGGGTGGTGAGTGCACGTGAGCGGGGTGTGGTGGTGGGTGTGCTGGTGCGGGACGTATTGGCTGTAGTGGTAGTGCATGCAGGTGTGAGTGTAGACGAGACTGGGAGGGAGGAGGTAGACGAGGAGGACGGGGACACAGTGGAGACAGTGGATGTTGGTGTCTCTGTATGTGTGTGATGCTTGCGTGAGTGCCTGTGGGATGTGTGGTGCTTATCTTTGCCTGAGCTTCCCTTGTGTGGTGAGGTGTGTGCAGGCTGGTCTGATGGTGTGCTTGGGATAGGCAGAGGTACAGGCGATTGTGTCTGGGTGGAGGAAGTTGGAGGGGGGAGGCTAGACATAGGGACAATGGCTGCCATCAGTGCTGAGGCCAGAGCTTGAAGGGTTCGATGAAGGGCAGCCTGACCAGAATGAATGCCCTCCAGGAATGCGTTTGTGTGTTGCAACTCCCTTTCTACACCCTGGATGGCATTCAAAATGGTAGACTGCCCAACAGTGAGTGACCTGAGGAGGTCAATGGCCTCCTCACTGAGGGCAGCAGAGGTGACAGGGGCAGGGGATGAGGTGCCTGGGGCGACGGTGATGCCCACCCTCCTGGGTGAGTGGGCACGGGGCGAAGGCTGAGGGGCTGCTGAGAGGGCGGTGCTGGTAGGGGGGGTGGCGGCTATACCTGTAGAAGTGGGGGGCATAGATGTTGCCGCCACCACAAGGGAGCTCCCATCGGAGGATTAGTCCGTGTCGCTGGTTGCAGATCCTGTGACTGCCGTGGTGCTCCCCTCGCCCTCTGACCCACTGGTGTATTCTGAGTCCGTTGTGCGGCCCTCCATGGCCATGTGGGATGCAGCTCCCTCGTGCTCCGGTGCCACTGTACCTCCGCCTGATGATGCTAATGCACACAAGAACTGGGAGACCACAAAAAGGGGGGGACGACAGAAGAAAGACAGGTTGAGTGCATGGCTTACCGCTACCGTTGGCGGACAATACAGACACAGCAGCCCCCTGCACTACGTCGTGCTGTTGGGCTCTACAGAGGCAGTTCCTGGGAAATGGCTTCCAAGGCTATGGACGACATCTGCACACATAGATGACACAGGGGCATGAATACCTGTACTTGGCACACTACAGAGGTGGGGTGGGGTGCCACATGGCCTGCCTTACGGAGGGGCCTAGCCAACGGAACTCGCCCTGGACTAGGGAAACCCACAGCCCTCCTCCCCCACCCAGACACCTTCACTGCGCGCAAAGCCCAATGAATGATAGTGTACTCACACCCTTGTGTCTGCTCTGATGCCCTCAAGCACCCATCCAACTCCGGGTAGGCCACCGCCAGGATCCGGAACATCAAGGGGGTCTTGGTTCGACGGGCACCCCTCCCACGTTGGGAGGCCATCCCCAGCTGAGCCTCCGCCGTCTTCTTGCTCCAGCGGCGAATGTCCTCCCATCTTTTACGGCAGTTGGTGCTCCGTCTGTGGTGGACCCCCAGGGTCCCAACGTCCTTGGCGATGGCACCCCAAATATCCTTCTTCTGGTGGGTGCTGACCGACATGTACAGGGGAAGAAGAGAAATCATTACCAACTGCAACGTCAAAGTGAGTGGCCCACATCCCTACCCTTGCCATGTGGCACATGCATTCACAGTCCTTCATGCACCAGAACTGTGCCCCCTTCCTTCTTACAACCAGCCCTCTCCAAACAGGCATAGCCCATACAACATGCTCCCTGTGTACTTACCTGTTGGTCTGGGGGACCGTAGAGTAGCGTGTACCGGGGGAGGACCCCGTCGACGAGCTTCTGCAATTCCTCTGCAGTGAAGGCAGGGGCCCGTTCCCCAGACGCACAAGCCATTGTCTCTTCCAGACCGAGGTCACAGCAGCACTTGCAGTGTAGGTCCTCTCCTGTCGAAGATCAGGTATCGAATGATTCAACAGCTAGAAAATGGGGGTCACGTCTGCGGCGGTCACGTCCACGGCGGTGCGTACCATCACTGCCGGAGAACATCGTCATTGGCTCCTGGGACCCATAGGGTCCAATGTTAACCAATGCAGCATTGCGCCGTGGTATTCGACCGCCTACCGCAACGGTGTACAACGCCAACGCAGATACCTCACATCCCATTGTCCCAGTTTAGAGGTCAGGCAGCCGCCATTTCAGGGGCCCACATGGCCTAATTACCAACTGTGTCACACATACCTCGGCCTTGTCTCACAACACAAATACAGGCCACATTTTGTGTATGAATGGTGTTCTGTGTAGACTGTGGGTACATACCTCTGAGTTGTTTGACTCTGTGGTCGCTGTTGTCCTTAATAGGCACTGTCCGCTGGGACATGTGAGGAGATGGCGGCATCCTCCGGTATACCGGCCGCTGGTGGACCTGTCGACAATGGAGGAAAGAAGTTTGATCATGACCTACAGGTTTGACCGTGCCACAGTCCAGGAACTGTGTACCCAGTTGGAGCCTGACCTGATGTCAGCAATCCGCCATCCCACAGGAATCCCCCCTCAAGTGCAGGTGCTATCAGTGCTCCATTTCCTTGCAAGTGGGTCATTTCAAACAACAGTGGCCATGGCATCAGGGATGTCCCAGCCTATGTTTTCCAACGTGTTGTCCAGAGTGTTGTCTGCCCTTCTGTAACACATGCAGAGCTATATCGTTTTACCTCAGGTGGAGGACTTGCCTACAGTGAAAGGTGACTTCTATGCCCTTGGACATATCCCCAACATCATAGGTGCCACTGATGGGACCCATGTAGCTTTGGTCCCCCCCCCACAGGAGTGAACAGGTGTACAGGAACCGGAAGAGTTATCATTCCATGAATGTACAGATGGTATGTTTGGCAGACCAGTACATCTCCCAGATAAATGCTATGTTCCCTGGCTCTGTGCATGACGCCTACATCTTGCGGAATAGCAGCATCCCTTATGTGATGGGTCAACTCCAGAGGCACCGGGTGTGGCTATTAGGGGACTCTGGTTACCCCAACCTGTCATGGCTACTGACCCCATTGAGGAATCCCAGGGCAGAGGAACGCTACAATGAGGCCCATGGGTGGACTAGGAGGGTGATCGAACGCACCTTCATCCTCCTGAAGGCCAGGTTCAGGTGCCTCCATATGACAGGTGGTTCCCTATTCTACTCACCAAAGAAGGTGTGCCAGATCATCGTGGCCTGCTGTATGCTTCACAACTTGGCTTTGCGACAACAGGTGCCTTTTCTGCAGGAGGATGGTCCAGATGGCGGTGTTGTGGCAGCTGTGGAGCCTGTGGACAGTGATGAGGAGGAAGCAGAGGAAGAAGACATTGACAAGAGGGACTCAGTCATCCAGCAATATTTCCAGTGACACACAGGTGAGAATACATTCCTGCCTACTACAAGTACTTTAACACTTCTACCTCTATCCTGTCTGTCGATTTCAACCAGTGCATGGTCACTGAGTTGTCATTTTCCCTTGCGGTTTCACAGGTGTAGTTTCCAACGTGTGTCATCTGCTTAGATTCCTCATGGACTTGAGATGTGTGACATAGGTATGTTGACATTACATTTGAAAAAGCATTTTGTCACTGTCATTGCTAATACACAATTTAGAAATCACAGACTGACTCCAGATTGTTTTGTGCTTCAAGGGTGTTTATTGAAGTGCTCAATATTGGAGGGGGTAGTAAAATGGTGAGGGGGGATGGTGGAGGAATGTCCATGGCAGAGTCCAGTCTATTAGTCTCACAGGTTCATTGCCCATATGGGCATAGGAAGTGGAGCTAGGGCAGTTCCAAAATAGACAGGGTTACAAAGTGGGACAGTGGTTTGACAATCAGGGTGGTCTCATTTCTTGGCGGGGGTCTTGGCATCGTGGTCTGTCTTGTTCCTGGATCTCAGGGACCGCTTGCGGGGTGGTTCTCTGTCTGCAGGGGGGGTTGCTGGTGTGGTGGTCCTGTGGCGGTGCCTCCTGTCCACTAGCGCCGGCGGAGGTGGTGGGCAGTTCATCATCCATGCTAGTGTCAGGGGCCCCTTGTAGTGCCACAGTGTCCCTCCTGGTGTTAAGTATTTCCTTCAGCACCCCTACAATGGTGCCCAGGGCGGAGCTGATGGTTCTGAGTTCCTCCCTGAACCCCAAATACTGTTCCTCCTGCATGCGCTGGGTCTCCTGAAACTTGGCCAGGACCGTTGCCATCGTCTCCTGGGAGTGGTGGTATTTTCCCATGATGGAGGAGAGGGCCTCGTGGGGAGTGGGTTCCCTTGGCCTGTCCGCCCCCCTGTCTCACGGCAGCCCTCCCAGTTCCCCTGTGTTCCTGTGCCTCCATCCCATGGACCGTGTGCCCACTGCCACTGCCCCCAGGTCCCTGTTGTTATTGGGGTGGTGGGTTATCCTGGGTTCCCTGTAGTGGTGGACACACAGCTGATTGATGTGTCCTGGGGACGGAGGTATGGACCCGCTGGGTGGGTCCTGTGCTGGTGTTACCAGAAGATGGAAGGTCTGTGGTGGGCTGTGACTGTGTGAGGGGAACCGACTGTCCTGAGGCCCACGATGGTCCGGGCTGGTCATCTAGATCCAGCTGGACGGAGCTGCTGTCATCACTGTGGGCCTCTTCTGTGGGTGGGGTGGAGATGTCTGGACCCTCCTGTCTGGTGACGATGGGTAGTGGTCCTGCAGTGGTGTAAAAGCATGATTATTGCATCTGTGTGTGTCATGGTGTGCAATGGGTGGGTGACCGTGTACCCCAGTGCTAACATTCCTATGTGGGGGCTTGTGTGATGATGGTTGAGGGAGGTGTTATGGGTATGTGCAGTGGGCATGCTTTAGTGATGGGTGTCCATGCTTTGTTGTGTCATGCAGGGCTTGGTGTTGGGATGTGTGGTTTGTGTTATTAGTAAATTTGTGAGGAGTTGGAGTGATAGGGGAGGGGGCGAGGGTGGGGGTCTGTGATAACATGCAGGTAGGGTGGGGGATGTAATAGTAAAGCTTTGACTTACCAGAGTCCATTCCTCCACCGACTCCTGCGAGGCCCTCAGGATGCAGAATCGCAAAGACCTGCTCATCCCATGTTGTTAGTTGTGGGGGAGGAGGTGGTGGTCCGCTGCCAGTCCGCTGTACCGCGATGTGGTGTCTTGAGACCACGGAACGCACCTTCCCCCGTAGGTCGTTCCACCTCCTCCTGATGTCGTCCCTATTTCTTGGGTGCTGTCCCACTGCGTTGACCCTGTCAACTATTCTTCGCCATAGCTCCATCTTCCTAGCTATGGAGGTGTGCTGCACCTGGGATCCAAATAGCTGTGACTCTACCCGGACAATTTCCTCCACCATGACCCTGAGCTCCTCCTCCGAGAACCTGGGGTGTCTTTGCCGTGCCATGGGGTGGTGTGTGTGATGTGTGGGGTGGTGTGTGTGGTGATAAGTGTGCTGATATGTAGTGGTGTGTGTGGTTTTGTGCGTGGAAGTTGTGTGGGTGATGGTGTTGAGTGCCTGTGGCTGCTAGTTTGTGGATGGTGGTGTCTCTCTCTGGCCTTCTTTCTGAATTTTTGGTCGTAGGGGTTTGTGGGTGATGTGGGTGTGTGTTTTATATTGTATTGGGTGTGTGGGTGTGGTGTGTGTATGTGTATCAGGTGTGTGTATTTCGAATTGTCCAATGTGGCGGTGTTTTGTATGTGTGTGTGTATTTTGAGCGCAGCGGTGTATACCGCCAATGGAATACCGCGGTTGAAAGACCGCCGCGTGGATTCGTGGCTCGTGATAGCGTGGGCGTATTTCTGTTTGTGTGACGGTGTTGGTTTTGTTTTCACCAGTTTATCACTGCCCTCTGGTGTGGCGGACGTGTGTGGGTGTCTGAATTTTGTCGGATTTCGAGATGTGGGTCATAATAGCTGTGGCGGAATTCTGCGGCGGTGTGTTGGCGGTCTTCTGCACGGCGGTAAGTGGTTTTTACCGCCAATGTTGTAATAACACCCTAAGTCAAAAGGCAAACTCTTTGAACCCAGCTGTCTACTCTATCACCCTGTAAACAAAAGCTGAATATATTCCTTGCCTTTTGCCTTGTGCATTGCTCCATTGCCTCCAAATCAGCATCCACATGCATGCAGTTCTGAAGGAGAAGTAGCTTTTACAACGTTGTGTTTACTATAAATCCATGACCACGCATTACCTTTACCATACAATGCCTTTACCACGCAATTCCTTTACCACGCAGGGCTTTACAACACATTTGCCTTTAGCACTTATGCCTTTACCACACATGGTATGTATATGTAAGGCAAGTGTGTAAGGGTGCGTATGGGGTATTGTGTGGTAAGGGTATTTTTAGGGTTTAGGTGTGGGTAAGGGGATAAGATGATAAGATTAGTTTTAGGTTTTAAGGGTGGGTAGGGGTATATGGTGATAAGGGTATTTTTAGGGTTCAGGGGGGCGTAGGTTTACTGGTTAGTAAGGGTATGTTTAGAGTTTAGGGTGGGTAAGGGTACAGGGTGCTAATGGAATATTTAGCATCTAGCGTTGGGTGGGGGATAGGGTATTTTAGGGGATGTGATGGTTTAGAGTATAAGGTCGGTATCATTAGGTTTTAGGGTTAGGTATAGTGGGATAAGGATGTTTTCAGGTTTTAGGGGTTGGTAGGAGTATAGGGTAATAAGGGTATTTTTAGGATTTGGGGTGGTTAAGATTATAGGGTTCTAGTGGTATTTTTAGCGTTTAAGGTGGGAAGGGTTATAAGGTGTTAAGGGTATTTTTTTTGGTTTTCGGGTATGTAGAAGTATAGGGTGGTAAAAGTATTTTGTAGGTTTTAGAGGTGGCTAAGAGTTTTGAGTAGTAAGGGTATTTTTAGAGTTAAGGGATGGGTAGGGCACAGGATGGTAGGTGTATTATTTAGTGTTTAGGGTTGAGTAAGGTTATAAGGTTGTAAAGGAATTTGTAAGGTTTAGGATAGTAAGGGTTAGTGGGCGGTAAAGGTATTTTTAGGGTTAGGGGCGTATAGAGATATAAGGTCGTAAGGGTATTTTTAGGGTTTAGGGGTAGGTAGGGGTATAGGGTGGTAAGGATATTTTTAGGATTTAGTGATGGTTAGGGGTATTCGGTGGTAAAAGTTTTTTTTTTAGGATATAGGGATATTTAGGGGCATATGTGGTCAGGGTATTTTTAGGCTTTAGTGGTAGGCAGCGGTATAGGGTGGTAAAGATAATTAAAACATGATAGAATTAACACACAGGCTGCCCTAAGCACCTTGCTAGGGCCCCTCCTTTGGATAGGGTTGCTAGGCTGGATCAGTCTGGTGACGTTCCTGAGCAGAGGCCATCAAGTAAGAGCAGGCCTGCATGTCCTACCTGCCTGCCTATGACACTTTCCAACTCCTCTCCTGGAATGTCAATGGCATAAACACTAAAGTTAAATAGGGTGCCATCTTTCAATACATCAAGACCTCTTTTGTCTCAAGGCAATTATACTAGGGTCTTATCACTCTGATATACTTGGCAGTGCTTATACACAAACAAATCCTGATGCAAGTCGCCAATGTGACCCATGATTAAATAAGCACATTTGCAATAGTGGAAGGTTTGGTTGATAAACCTGATGGGCATAAGCTTCCATATATGTGCCTCAGTGACCTTAGCCAGAGAAACTCTAGATGCTCTCACAAAGTGCATACTGAATTCCCTAGTGGGTATAACAGTCCTCGCGGCGGTTTTAACTCAGTGATGGACATGAAAAAAATGTAGGTGGAACACTGTGAAGGCCCGCAGTTTAACCCTCTTACCTCAATGAACATGGTCTCTAGCACTATATGAAACCTGGCATGTAACACTCCTCAACTCCATCCATTTCATGCACTTCTCACAACATACAGAAATCCTTAACCAGATTGGGATTATTTTTATCCTCTCTACAAACACAGTATGTTTTGTAGAGGCTCAAATAATTCAACATGCCCTCACAGACCATTCTCCCACACAGGTTCAATTGAGACTGCCTGGAGTGTGCAGGGATTGGACATGGAGGCTTAGCACATTATGCTTAGTAGGAAATGGCACAGCCCGATGCTGAGAGCAAATTACCTTGCTGAGCTTGCATCATTTCTAATATGCAGAGATTCACAATATTTACAGGAATATGGCACATCCCTGAGTTTTCCCCTGTGCCGACACTAAACCATCTGCCTCAAACCACCCAGCCACCCTTGTGCCATGGCCCAAGGATGCCTGCATGGCGGGGCTGATTGTTTATATGCAGGAAAGGGACAGCTTCCTGCACATGAACAGCAATTAATGGTGGTTTGCTCCTTCTATGTGTGCGTGCTGCTGAATACAGCACACATAAAAAGAGAAAAAAACAAGGAGAAATAAAAGTATTTCTCCTTCTTGCACCACTCTAGCACCACACCTGAGGTGGCATTAGTTTTTGGCACTGCCTCAGGTTCAAGATTTCTTGTAAATCTGGTCCAGCTCAAAAAAGCAATGGGTGTTGTGTGGTTATGCCCAGAAACTACATCGGTGCAGCCCATATTTACAAGGCTGCATTAAGCCATTTAAAGTGGCGTAATGCCAACTTCTAGGAGGGCACAGTGCCACTTGTACGTCGATAAAAGGGACACTCTGATGATGAAAGGGCCTTGTAAATGAGGTCCATGGTGTTTCCATGATAGGGACGTTTGGGAAACATAAAAGACATAGGCCCTCATTATGACATTGGTGGTAAATGCCGCTAACCGCCATGCTGTTATCCACACACCATATTATGATACACACATCAATCCAACAGAATACTGCTGCACATTCAAATCCTCCAGACCAAAGGTGTTAAAGGGGCAGTCCCAAACCCCATTATTTTACGCCAAAAAAACAACGCCCATCACATTATGACCCATGAATCACCACAGCGGACATTCAACGACGATAAACCATTGGAAGTACATACGGCAGCGCACAGAATGCACATTCAAAACAACAGTACATTGGCCAATACCAAGCACACACACCTGACACTCATACACACACCACACCCACACACTCACACCACTATAAGACACACACCCACATTACCCACAACCCCTTTTGAACAACAATTGCCACCAGGAGACTGAGAAGAAGGGCACAGAGACAACTAGACACACACACCACTTACACTCCTACATCCCTCATGCACTCCACATCACACACCCCACCACATTACCGAAAACACCCTTACCAGCACCCATCACACAACACCCACGGCACCACAAAGGTACCCCCATTTCAATAAGGAGGAGTTAAGGGTCATGGTGGAGGAAATTGTCAGGGTAGAGCCACAGCTCTTTGGAGCACAGGTACTGCAGATGTCCATTTCAAGGAAGATGGAGCTATGGTGGCGAATCGTGGACAGGGTCAATGCCGTGGGACAACACCTAAGAATGAGGGACGAAATCAAGAAGAGGTGGCATGACCTAAGGGGGAAGGACTGGCCGTGGACCCCCACCTCCTCCCACAAACTCACAGCATGGGAGTAGCAGGTATTGGCAACACTGCATCCTGAGGGACTTGATGGAGTAGCCAGAGGACTGGACACTAGTAAGTCAATATCTACTACCTATCACCGCCCCCCCCCCCCAATACCTGCATGCCATCTCACACCCACACCCTTACCCCCATCACTCCACTCCATACCACAGACTGCACCTACACATTACACTAACCCCAAGGCCAAGCCCTGCATGCCAAGCCAATGCATGGACACCCCCTCCCAGTCCTGCCTGGACATCCATCACTAAAGCATGCATAGCATAGGGAAACTAACAATCACACAATACATCACCATACACAAGCAAAAGCTGGAAGGGCAACACCAACAATAGAGGGGAAGCCAGGGAAGTACGAATGTCATACACTTGAAGCATAATACATCACTTACATCCCCACAGGTACCCAAGCCAATGTCAGTGGAGAGGAGGTGCCACCACTATCCAGTCCCCCAACAGAGGCACCCAGTGATGACAGGAACTTTGGACCTCTGGATCTGGTGAACCTACCTTGCCCATCAGGGACCACTGGACAGTCGGTCACCCAAGCCCACTCACAAACCACCAAAGAGCCTCCCCTATCAGGATCCAACACCACAGCACCCACCCAGCGTACCCAAACCTCTGTCCCCAGGACACATCAATCAGCAGTGTGTCCACCTGTGCAGGGACCCCAGACCACACCTCACACCCAAAACAATCAAGGACATGTGGTCAGTAGCAGTGGGCACACCGTTCAGGGGATAGGGGCACAGGTCAACAGGGAAACTGGGAGGACTGCTGTGCATCAGAGGGAGGACAGGACAAGGGAACCGACTCTCCAGGAGGCACGCTCCGAGATCCTGGGAGCCTACCAACATTCCCAGGACACAATGGGCCCGATCTTAGACAACGTGCAGGAGAACAGGCGGCTGGAGGAGGGACAGTATCAGAGGATCATTGAGGACTTGCAAGCCATTAACAACACCCTGATCTCCATTGCAGCGGTGCTGGCAGACATGGCCAACATCATGAGGGAGGCAACAGTACACCAGCGGGCCCCTACCACTAGCCAGTCCATCGACCAGCCCTCCACTTCTGCTCCCGCTAGTGGGCAGCTGGCCCCTCCAAAGGACCCACAGGCCACCAGCACCCCTCCCCTGCAAAAGGTGAACCACCCCACAAATGTTCCCTTCAACCCAGACAGAAGCCAGAGACACTTGCAAAGACCACCGCCAGGAAATGGAACTTTCTTGATTGTCCCCCTTGTGTCCCACTCCTTGTCCACCTTGAACTGCCATTGCTCCCCTTCCTATGGCCACTTGGACACCGCACACTGACATTGTTGTCATATCACCAACATCTGTAAAATGTAATCCATAGGCGACAGTAAGTAGAGGTAACAAGTGGGTAGTGCCACCATGCCACTGCCACACAGAATACACCAATAGCCTCATCCTCAGCCTCCTCATCCTCACTGTCCTCTCAATTATCCTTCTGGTTCACCCATGTGCCTCATTATAATGTTCTTCAGCCCTTGTCCTGGCATCCCTCACAGCTGTCAGCAGCCACAATATGTTTGGGTAGCCAGAGTCACCTGCAGGCATTGAGGGATAACATTTAGCCACACACTATCCTATTAGGTAAACATCAGAGACACTAACATACACCGGGTTGGGCTCACCTATAAGCCACACCCTGTGCCTCTGTAGTTGGGCCATCATATTTGGGATGCTGCTATTCCTCAGGACAAAGGCATCATGCACCAATCCAGGACATTTATCATTGACTTGGGAGAAGTACTGGTCCTCCAGGCACACCATCTGCACATTCATGGAGTGAAAACTTTTATGATTCCTGTACACTTGTTCATTCTGGCAGGGGGACAAACGCAATATGTGTACCGTCAATCGCACAAATAATACTGGGGATATGTCCCATTGCATAGAATCTGGCCTTCACTGTGGCCAAATCTTCCACCTGGGGGAAAGCAATGTAGCTCCACACATGTTTTTTTCCCAGGGCAGACAAGACTCTTGCCATCACGATTGAGAACATTGGCTGTGACGTTCCTGCTGCCAAGCCCAAGGTCACTTGGAAAGAACCAGTTGCCAGGAAACAGAGCACTGATAGAACTTGCACAAGAGGGGGGATCCCAGTCGGATGATGGATAGCTGATATCAGGCCAGGCTCTGACTGGGCACACAGCTCTGTGATTGTGACCCTCTCTAGTCTGTAGGTGAGTATAATGTGCCTGTCCTCCAGGGTAGCTAAGTCCACCAGGAGTCTGTACAAGGGGGTATGTCTCCATCTCCTATTCATCCACAGCGGTAGGTATCTAAGGGACACAAGAGTGTGTAGGCCATCACAATTTGAACAACTAAACCACAACAGCAGTCAACATTGTGCAATTGTGCATTGGAACATTGTAAATTCCAAAGTATGCGCCTATTTATCCTGTGATGCAGCAATTATCAATAGGCCTGGTCACCCCCCCCTGAAATGGCGACCGCCTGTCATGTGAGGAGGGATAGTGGAGGGTGGTGGTGAGGTGTTTCCGCCAACGTCCAGCGTCGTGGCGGTAGGCGGTCGTGAACCCCCATGCAATTCCTCATTGGATAATATTGGACCCTATAGAGTACAGTGGCCAATGGGGATGTACGCCGGCAGTGACGGTGTACAACACAGCGGATGTGACCGCCATTTTCTATATCATTCTTCACTTGTTTCCTGACCTTCAACAGGAGAAGACCTACACTGCATGTGCTGCTGTGACCTGTGTCTGGAACCTACCATGGCCCGTGTGACCAGGGAAAGGGCCCCAGCCTTCTCTTCGGAGGAGTTGGAGCGACTGGTGGATGGGGGCCTACCCCAGCACGGACTGCTGTATGGGCCTCCAGACCAACAGGTGAGTACACTGTGGGCACGATGCATGTGGCATGGATGCATGGAGATATGTGTGAAGGCACTGTGGAAGGGGGGATTATCTGTTGGTGGTGTACATGTCATGCGCTTGGCAATGTGTGTGCCAATGTTGATGGAAATGGGTATGGTGGGCCATGTGTGTGACAGCCTGGACTATTAGTTTAATGGTGTTTGCCTGTCTGTATTGCCTCTGCAGGTCAGCACCTGTCAAAAGAAGGGAATATGGTCTGCCATCGCCAAGTAGGTGCATACCCTGGGAGTCTATGGCAGACGGAGCACCCACTGTGGGAAACAGTGGGAGGACCTGAGACGCTGGGCATGGAAAACCGCGGAGGCCAAGCTAGGGATGGCCTCCCAATGAGGAAGGGGTGCCCGTCGGACCCTGACACCCCTGATGGCCCGCATACTGGTGGTGACTTACCCAGAGCTGGATGGGTGCTTGCGGGAATCAAAGCAGCCACATGGGGGTGAGTACAGTGAGTATCATAACAATTTTTGGCTGGTGGGGTGGTAACCGGGTGGTGGTTGCGTGTTAGTGGGTGACCCTAAGGCCAGGCCAGACATTGCCACATAGGTCCTCTAATGGCTGCATGGCAAACACAGGTAACCTAGCTTGTTAGTAGTCACTTCCAGGGTGGGTCCCAGGTGTGCTGCAGTTGGTGGTGTGTGCTCCTTATTATGCTTTGGTGACTAGCCATGTCACTGGAAGTGCAATGCATTTTGTGTAGGCCTGTTCCCTGTGTGTGAGGGTGCTATGTACGCCAATGGTGGTGTTGGTGCAGTGATTGACCCAGTGTATCCTTTGTCTCGCCCCCCCTTTCTTGTTTTATTATCATGTCCTTGTATGCATCAGCATCATCTGGCAGAGGAGCAGGGGAACTGGTGACAGAGGGAGCTGCATCCAACATGACCCTGGAGGCAGAGTCCACAGACGTCGAGGGAACCAGTGGGACGGAGGGTGAAGGGAGCACCACGGCAGAGACTGGAGGTGACAACACAGACTCTGATACCTCCTCCAATAGGGGCTCCCTGGTGGTGGTGGACAACTCTGTGACCACCCCAACTGCAGGTACAGCCACCACCCCTGTACCAGCACTGCCCTCCCAGTAGCCCCTTAGCGAGTTGCCCGTGCCCGCTCACCCAGGAGGATGCTCATCTCTTTCACCCCAGGCACCTCAGGCCCTGTCCCGTGAGTCCTGCTGCCCTGAGTGAGGAGGCTATTGACCTTCTGAGATCCATCTCTGTAGGGCAGCCAACCTTTGTTAATGCCATCTAGGGCTGGAATTCCAGATGCAGCAATGCAATGCATTCCTGGAGGGCATTCACAGTGGATCAGTGACCCAACAGAGATCGATTCAGACTCTGGCCTCCTCTCTGATGGCAGCCATTGTCCCTGTTTCTACCATCCCCCCTTTAACTACCACTTCCCAGTCCCACTCCCCTCAACCCCAACCCATCGCAGGCACTCATACAGATGAGCATGCACACAAGGCAATACCCAAATGTGGCACAGGCAAACACAAGCACCACACCTCATCCCACTGGCACTCACACAAACACCATACAGTTGCAGACACAATCACATCTACTGCCTCCACTGTCTCCCCCTCCTCCTCCTCCACCTCCCTCCCAGTCATGTCCACACTCACACTTGCATGCACTACATCTACATCCACTATCAGCATCACCACACCAAGCAGAACACACACCTCACTGGCAGGCACCTCCACAACAACCTTGCACGCATCCCCTGTGTCCTCTCCCACCGTGTTTGTCCCCCCCTTCTAAGGGACACAAACGCAAGCACTCACACACCCAACAGCCATCTACCTCACATCAGTATACAGCACCTGCACCCAAATCCAGCAGACATACACCTCCAACAACCACTCCCTCGTCCTCTACTCCCATTACTCCTCCCTCCTCCCGCCCCAACGTCCCTAAAAAGATTTTCCTTTCCAAATTGACCTCGTCCCTATCCCCCCATCCTGCATGTAGCTGTGTATCAAGGACACAGCCCAGCACCTCAGCCAAACAGTCCACAGGGACTGTGGTAGCACCACCTACTCAAGGTGATAGGGATAACACACCTACAACATAGAAGGGGAAGGAAGCAGCACCACCAGGGCAGAAGGGTAAGGGGCCTGCATCACCAGGGAAGAGAGTGAAGGGGCCTGCACCAGCTGTGAAGAAGGCGTGTGCACCAGCTGTGAACAAGGGGAAGGAGCCTGCACACCAGGCAGAGAGGGGAAGAGCCTATCCATCCCTGCAAGGAAGGGTAAGGGATCCATGACCCATTGACAGGAGGAGACGAGGCACTATACGCCTGTGGAAGCTATCAGGCTAACACTGCCACCACCACCAGCTGTGGAAGTGCAGCCATCACTGAGTGCAGGGTCTGCCCAGGAATCCCCTCCAACCACCACCACAATGCAGCCATCAGGGAGTGCAGGGTCTCCCCAGGAGGCTCCTCCAACCACCACCACAATGCAGCTACTGGACAGTCCAGGGTCTGCCCAGGAGGCTCTGCCAACCACCACCACAATGCAGATATCGGACAGTGCAGGGGCTGCCCAGGAGGCACCACCAACCACCACCACCACAGTGCAGCCATCACCACCAGCGGATGCCATGTAGGCCACCCTCCAGGGGCTGCTGTGCGGCCTGCTCTCTCCAGAACCAGTGGGCAAGTCACCCACTTGAGAGACTGTGGCCTTGCACTTCCCAGGACAAAGCTTTGTGCATGTTGCCCCCTCCAGAACCAGTGAGCAAGACACCCACTTGAGAGTCTGTGGCCTTGCACTACCCAGGACAAAGAGCAATAGGCATGTTGCCCCCTCCAGAACCAGTGGGGAAGTCACCCACCTAAAAGACTGTTGCCTTGTACTCCCCAGGACAAAGAGCAGTGTGCATATTTGCCCCTCCAGAACCAGTGGGGAAGTCACCCACCTGAGAGACGGTGGCCTTGCAATCCCCAGGACAAAGAGCAATGTGCATGTTGACCCTTCCAGACACAGTGGGCAAGTCACCCACTTGAGAGACTGTGGCCTTGCACTCCCCAGGACAAAGCAATGAGCATTTTGCCCCCTCCAGAACCAGTGGGGACATTCCAGTATGCAGCTGAGGTGCTCCCCTCCCCCTGAGGTGCCTTCCCACTTGCAAAATGATGCCACTGCAGTGCTCTCTCCGTCTGTGTCAGGAAACAGGTTGGGCCTTGGACTGTGCCTGTGGCCTTGTGTGCCCTCATGACTTTGGACTGGGCATTGGCCCTTCATGGACATTTGTATATATTTGGTTTGTGTGGTGGAGTTTGCTATGCTAATACATTGTCTTTGCTCCAGCATTATGGTCCTTGTTTTATTATGCTGTGTGTCGTGTGCCATTGGTTTATGTGTGCAGCTGGTTGTGTGTATGGTGTGTGTGTGTGATGTGTGTTGTGCGTGTGTGTGTCACTCTCGTTTTCCTCCCTCCCTCCCTCCCTTGTGTGCTAGGCGGCTGTACTCACCTTTGTCATCTTAGTTGGCGTTGGTGTTCTAGGTGGAGCATGACGTAGAAGATCATCGGGAAGACTTGCAGTTCGGGTTCCATGGCAGCGTGGTTCTTCCCTGTGTCTCCAATGTTGAGTCCTTTCACTTCTGAGCTCTGTTTCCACCGCGCTTTTGATGACTTTGGATGGTACTTTGTCTCCCACCTGGCTGTTGTTGACTACCGCTGTGGTGACTGTTGTTTTCGCCATGGTGGTTGGTGTGGTACATTGGCTGTCTATGGGAGTTATCAGCGCCACAGTCATAATTTGGCGGTACTTAACGCCAGCCTGTTGGCGGTATTACCTCCACTTTATCACTCACCGTCAGGGTCGTAATGAGGGCCATAGTGTTTTATATTATTTTGCTTTAAATACAGGAATAGTTTCATCCTCTACTACTCTTTGTATAGCTTTTAAGGCAGTTATTAAGGGGGGAGGCATCTCTATCAAGCTTCTTTTAGGTTGCACCTATGACTACTAACTAGGTGGACTCCTTAGACTCTTTATTCCATTGTTACTTACGGAAAATACATCTTTCAGTACATTGCATTTGTGGAAGCTTTGTCTTCTGATTGGTTGCACCTGCACAACTTGGGTTTTCATTAAACTTTTCCAGGTTGTCCATTGCATAAAAAGCACCGGTATCCATGTCATCTCATCTCTAACTCTTTCTTTATCTTCAATCCCTAACTCACCAGGGCCTTCTCTTCCTAGATCTTATCTGTGACCTCTTCTTGACATTAAAAGCCCTCCTCACTGGCTAGCTACCGTACCCCTACTGACATAAGAGCCATATTCACCTCATTGCTTTCCAGCCTCTGTAACCCAATCCAACATCCTCCTGTGCATCTACTGCCCCTATGTCCCTTAACTCGCACTAAAAGCTTGTGTTCCCTTTTCTCCTTTGCCCCTAAATACGTCTTCAGCTGAGCTACCTTGTTATCAATAAGTGTTCCATGAACAAGGATCAATTAAACATCTTTGACTTCAAAATGAGAGATATCCTTGTTAGCAAAACCTGATTAAACAATTGTGTATTAGAATTGCATGTGGTAGTCACACTTGAATTTCAAATACCAACAACAAACCCCAAGAAGCGGTCCAGAGGAGGAATAGCTGTTGTTTTCAAATAAGCAGTCAAATGAGCCAGAATAGACTCAGTTCCAGCCCTGTAATCAGACGTAACTATGACATTCGTACCAAACACCTTACTAATCTGACTCTTGGCTGTCATTGCATGGAGAAACCATTGCAATAACAATATTTCTCTTTCCTTCCATTTTGGGATGAAAGAGCGAGAGGGACAGAAAGTAAGAGATTGAGGGAGAGGGAGAGAAATAATGAGAAAGAGATTGATAGAAAAAGCTTGAGAGGGAGAAAGGAGAGAGACAAGGTGAGACCTTTTTTAGGCTTTGATGAATAATATACATAGAATGAGATATTATAGGACAAATTAAAAAGAAAAGTGAGGTCACCTTTCAGTATGAACCTTAAACCTTTTAAGTTTAAAAGAAATTAAGAAGGGCAATTAAAACAGACACACCTCTACTTTCAGTGTGAGAGACTGTGATGTTCACCATTAGGCCACAGATGACTTCTTACTGTGCTCTTTCCAGACATACCTAAGACATACAACCCAGTGTGAGAAAAGGTATTTTTTTGTCATGGTTAGCCTCTACTTTCTGCCTGGTATTTGATTTGGTCTCAAAGTTGTTAGTGCCCAGGGCACCTAATAACCAGGTTCCCTGGGCCAGATCTCTTTCCCAAAACTGTTGTAATGCATTGGCACAAATGGCAACGTCTTTAGCTGCAACTATATATGTACCCATATGTGTACCCAGGGGCCACTTTAGAGGTGACCCCTGCAAAGCTAACTAACCCTGGCATGGTTGCTGGCCAGTCCCAACCAGCCTGCCACCACCAGACAAAATGATGGATCCGTGGGTTGAGGGGTTTTGCTCTCTGGGACCAGAACAAAAGCCCTTCCTGGGCAGAGGTGTTACACCTCCTACTCTGGGAATGAGCACTGCCTGTCTGCAAGCTTCAAAGGGCTTGCTGGCTTTCAAATACGGCCACCAGCTCTGCTGCTAGCAGCAGATGGCCACCTCCATTGTAAACTCCCACATTTGGCAGGAGCAACAGCAAGAAAATGCATTAGGAACAGGAGGAGTGGCCTACTCACAGCCTGCACCGCCCCTCAGGTGTAGCAGACAAAGTGACCTCTCCATTTAGTTTTCCTCCATCATGCATGGTAGGAAAATAGCAATCAGGGTTAGAGATGTGACTTCCTCCTACTGGAAGGCGTCACATAGTGGGTGAATCCACCCTAAGTTAGGAGGCCCATTAGCCTCTACCAGGTACTCCCCTAAACGCCCCCTAAATATTTCCAAGTTTGCACAGTAGCTCTTAAGGGGTGGTAGGTGGTAGTAGTAGCAGGCAAGCTAAAAGGAAAGACAGAACTTCACAGAAGGTGCCACTCGAACTACAGGATTAGTCAAAGTGTTCTGTATTACTGTCAACTCGATTGAAAGAACAGTAAAATTGAGTTAGTGGGTCATTGTCTCATGATTGTAGGAAGAATGAGACCAGACTACCACAATGACAGTATTTGACACATAGCAAAGAAGAGTCAGAACTGATCTTATAATAAAATCTAGTAATATAAATTTCTTCTGAGCAATGGTGGGGGGCTATAAAATCTAAACATAGAAACTGTAATCATGGAGTCGGAGAAGTTGGCTCATACTCGAGTGGTTGAACCAGGTTAAACGTTTACCGAATACACACAGGCATGAATGATGATGATTTGATTGGGCTCGTGTGGATATTACTCAGGTAGAAAAAGGCAGATGTCATGTAGTGAGTTGGTGTCGCTTTCACCACATCCACCCAAGCAAGTGTTTAATTCATTTACTGTGTAAAATTAAGTCACAACTCAATAAATCACACAGCCCAGGTGAGGAGGGTTAGGGGTTTGATGGATGGATGGGAAAGGGGATTTAGGGAAAGCTTTGACAAAGACAAGTCCTACACAAAAGAAACCACAGCAATATTCATTGGGGGCGGAGCAGCACCCCATCAACAATCTGTTGTGGAAGGAACACTTCAGTTAAATGCATGCAACAAGCTCCCCTTCTGCCCCAGAGAGGTCCCAGATGATATATTCTAAATGTTATGTCTTCTATTTTTGAAAAATAGAAATTATGGAAGATTGAAGATAACCCACACAGTTCCAAAGATTATGATTGCTAAAGGAAAATTATACTGTATTGCCAAATTGGGTAATGCATCTCTCCATTCTTCTTGAAATGTCAGTCTCTCCTGGGTGCCTGTCTGAAGTCCAAACTTGTATTGTAGGTAAGATGGAGCTTTGAGATTTCCCAAGTTTTGTTCATGCAAGAGAGGTCTAGGAGAAGGCCTGCGTCTTGAGAAAAAAACAGTAGCTGTATTATAGAGTAAAGGAGGAGGACAAAAGGAAGCAAGGTAAGCTTCATGAGGAATAAGAAGTGTACCAAGAAGACTCAGAGGCAGATCAAGAACATAAGGAGTTTCACGTTTGAGCCAGCAATGCAGCAAACACATACTCAGCAGCATTTCCAAATAAATGCACCTCTCTCCAGTTCACAGAGATGAGTGAGTGAGTACTGGGCCTCAGAGCCTTTGCCATCATCATGGTTTCTCTTTGAGGTTGATAACTTTCTTCTTCTAGCTGTTGAGGTAGTCTCTCCCTGAGTCCTTCTACCCTTCACCTCCAGATTCTGAGTAACTCCATCCCAGACCAAGCAACGTAAACCTGTGAAGTGCACTGCAGTTGAAATGAAGATTAGAACAAATCAAATAAAGAAACCGGACCATAGTATTTTGTGTAGATTTGTGTTTGGTAACTAAAGTTGCTAGTCTGTTCTGAGGATTCAGAAAAATCTAAAGAGCAGACCGTGCAGGTAAATTTCACTAACAGTGAAAGGTCAATCACTTGCAGGAAAAATGATCACCTATCAGCCCCGAAACATTGCAAATCCTCCGAAACAAGTATATACATTTCTTGAACTCCTTCCCTCAATGTCAGCCACCACATACATCAGTCATAACTCACAAATTCACAAACACTCAACATATCACCACTCATTGGCAAAAAAAGAGTTACTTTAGTATTAGTTATTTTAGTTACTTCTTCCATTCCAAGTACAGTGGTTGAAAAAAATATCTTCTCTTTTATGGCAACTTAACACATTGTTGACATTGGCATTGACAGTCTTTTGTTTTAATCAATGATCTTCAAGGGCAGCTCTGCTAAGTGAGGTAAAAAAATTAAAGGATAGGCCATGGCATGTGAAGGAGGCAGACATTGTCTCCAATGTCCTGAAGTGTATGTGGGGCTTCTTCACTGCATACTTGTCCATCTCTGATCCAGGATTATAATATGTGACTTTAAAATGGTGGGGCAGCATAAATCAGACACAAACATAACTTTGCAATTTTTTTTTGCAAAGGAAGAAGGACCAAAAAGAAGTTCAACCAGAATTAATTAAAAAGTTCTATGGTGGCACTGACATACTCAGTCCAGGAAGTAGAGTTTGTCATCAAACTCTGGTGGTTCACCCAGAAGTTGGTCAGCTAACACTTGATTTGGACCAAGGAGGACTTCTCGTGGTATTTCGGGAACGATGTAATCAGTTGGTATAAAATGCTGATTCATTTTAATCATGGTTAATCTCTCTACATTTTGAGATGAGAGAGTGGTCCTTCTGATTGTTACAACTGCACCAGCTGCACTGAAAATACGTTCAGCAGACATGCTGGCTACAGGTCAAGCCAGATACTTTATTGCCAGCCCGCTGAGTTCTGTCCATTGGAACTTATTCCTATACCAATGGACCGATGTTTTTTTTTCCACATACACCTCTTTTGGGTAATCAAGATACACCTGGAGCTTCCTCTAAATGGTCATTGGTGCTGCCACCTGATTGACCACTTTTTCTTTCACCTCTGCACTGGACTTCACACCTGTCACTTGTTGGGTTTGATTTTTCTGTTGCTGTTGTCACCAGTTTTGTTGTTGGTGGGGTAGTTGGATGTAAGACAAGACTGTCCTCTCTGGAAGTTGAACGCGGTACCCCAGAACTGTGGAGTGGGACTCTAAGTTCCAGCCATTCTTCTTCCAGTTATCCTTCTTGCTCAATAATCCACCTCTTATATTGTGAAATATTCCCTTCAGAAAAATGAATGATAGCGGAAATAATTTTTTGTAGCGTGGCTCAAGTAGGCTGCAGCAGATGTATTCTTTGGGTGAGGTGATATCATTTTGCAGCCTTGCATTGTAAGTCAAGCAATAGCTTAAGTTAGTAACCAAGGCATGACCTTCTGGATTTTCATTTGAACACCCGAATGCAAATCTTTCAGACACCTTCTTTAGCTGTTCCTATAGCAGATGCAATAATAGGATAGCTTGGTCCATTGTAATATCCTCCTTGCTAACTTCCCGTGTGAACACCTCACAAGGGAGCAGCATCTGTGTGAGGCATTTGACTAGGGCCTATCCATGGCCATAGCTCTCGCAACTCCATCTGACCCTCTTTGAATGACATAGGCCCTCATTACGAGCTTGGTGGGCAGAAAAGCCCACCTGCCAAACTCTTGCGGGCAAGCCACCGACAATGCGGTGACCTTCCAGTGGCCCCTATTACAGGTTTTCCACTAGGTCAGCGAGCGGAAACAGATTTTCCACCCACTGGCTAAGCGGGAAAGAGCCCACAACATTGACGCCGGCGGGTAAACAACAGCACCCTTCACGCTTTTCACTGTCTACTAACCATGGGGCCCCCTGCAACCCATCTACGCCAGCTTTTACATGGCGGTGCAACCTCCATGTTAAAGGTTGCAGTGAGGGGAGTCGTAATCCCCAGGGTGGCGCTGCAAACTGCCAAGGTCATAAAGCGGTGGTCCTAAGACTGCCGGACTCATAATGAGGGCCATAGCCATTGATCTGTTTGTACTGCTGTACAGATGTTGCAATACATAAGAGGTTGAATTCAACGTGTTGGCACCTCCTGTAGCAGGGCTTCACTGGTACTCTGTTATCATGCTGAATAATCCACAACTGTTTCCAGGCTTAAAAAGAATGGCTGAAATGAATGCAGATGCGTCTGCAGGTGGTCAGTATATTGCTGATTATGTCTTCTTTTTTAAGAATATTTTGCATAACCAGGTTGATGCAGTTCACCGAACACTGGACCCTGGAAAGCCACCATCTGCCATGGCCTTGACTATGCTACTGCCATTGTGCATGGCAAAAAAATCCAACTCAAAGACCTCTGGATCACAGCCATTCCTGCTGAACACTCTTAAAAATTTCTTCAGGGCCAATAGCTTTTGCTTTACAGCCAGAAAGAGATCCAGTGTGAGGTGATGCACATGTAATCAGTTACCTGACAACTGGTCCACATCTCTGTTGTCAGGTGGATAGTGTGGACAACAGTTTACTGCAAAGCTTGTGCAAACAATTGCAGCAAATCTTGGTGCAGCGCTGGAACAGCAACTCTGGCAAAATAGGTCTGGCTTGGAACTTTCCTATTGGGCAGCGGACTGTCACAAACTATAAGAATCCCGCTCCTTCCACAAAATAAAAAGGGATGAGATCCAGCACTCACATTTCTGCTAGCTTTTCATTGTACAGAGGTGCCATTGGGTGGTTGTGGTTGTATTGTCCCTCCTGTCTAAACATACCTGTAATTGTAGCCTGGATTTTCTTTTTGTGTGGGGCCACTGACGCAGGCAACTTTTCAGATGTAGGTGGTAGTAGACTCAATGTGTGTTGTGGTGCAATCACCCTATGCTGTGGTATCTCCATCTGACTCTGAGTCTTCCTGTGCCATTGTGAGGTCACTAGGGTGATTCTGGTGCGCTGCTGGGGATAGGGCTGCTTTGCATGAGAAAAATGTCACCGTCTTCTTCCTCACCTTCCACGGTGATTTGACCAGGTGTAGCTGATGTTTCCTGGCTGTCTTCACGTTCCACCACAACCACTTTGAGCCATTTGTTTAAGATGCTGCTCCCACAGGATAGTGTGATGTTTTTTCATATAGGTTGTCTGGCCTCCAATACTATAATGTAAACCAGGCTTACCTCAACGAACACTCATGTAAAAATTGGAGCATATAGTAATGTTCTCCTCCTGTTTGCTAATTGTAAAAAGTCCCAAACTGGGGAGGAATGCTTTCTTATTGGGCCACTGCCAATGCCTGAAGAAGCTCTGGATGTTGGTGGTCATGGGTGTGTTGATTTCCTCTCTGCAGTGCATACTTGTACTGAGGTAGGGGTTGTTGCAGGTCTCTGCTGGGGCCTTCCAAATATGGGAGCTGGATGTGCTGCCTGTGCCACATTCTTCAGAGCAGATTGGATAGTAATATCAGACTCCTCTGTGTCATCTTCCACAACGACTGTGTCAACGTCATCATCCTCATCATCCCCTTCCATGAGTCTAGGGCCTTCTGGAAGTTTTCTTTTCCCTTGCCTCTCCTGGCATGTCCCATACTCTGCCAGGGTCCACTCTGTGTGTCTATCATGGTTATCAGAAGTGGTGCTATGAGAAGATGATGGAGTAGTACCCTTCCTTTTTTTGCTGGAGATCTGAGAGCCCTTGATTCTAAGAAGAGGAGGTTTGTGCTCAACAGAAATCTTGACCTCCTCTTCTGCTGCAACTTTGGGAAGATCTGGGTGCAGCTGCTGTCCTCTTTTCTCTGTTTCCTGTAACGCCTGTGTACTACTTTGTGAAATGGACTAATCCAATTCCACATAACTGCTCGTCAGTAATGTGGCATTGGATTCCACATGATCGCAGTGGCTGCCTCACTGACAGACATGGTCTTGGGTTGGTGTGGTGATGTTGATGCAGGAGTGCTCCCAGGTTCTTCCTCGGAGGCCCGTGTGGCAGGCACACATCTCCCGAAAAAAGCTGCAGTGGCACGCCACTGGCAGAAAACTATTTCTTCTCACTAGCCACTTTCTTGGGAGCAACATTCCTTGGGGCCATTTAAGAACTCTCAGTTGGCAGTGACACTAAGATGCATAAGTGAAATAGTTTGGTGCCTGTGGACCAAAGTAACTGTAGGGCCTTCTCTTTGGCAGTACTGGGGTGATGTGGGGTCTCTTCTCTTGTACACCTAAAAACAACAGAGCAAGAAACTAGTGCAGGGAAATGCAATCTTAGTGTGGCTAGTTGCTTATGTAATATACCTAGTATTTCATAAAACATTGTAAAGGCAAACGAGACCACACCACAACACCATAAAAAATCACATTTCAAATCAGACAGCACAACAACAGGCAAATCAAGCTCTTTACTTCATCCCAACCTGTATTAGGAGACACCTGGGGTAGTTAGAGAGAGGTGCAAGGGTAAATGGTATAATCATTTAAATAAAATAACCTATGGCGACAAGGTGTTCCAGTGGAAACGGAATAATCACTAACAAAATTTATTATGTTGTTGATTTGTCCGCTGTATTCCACAGCCAGGATGTCCTGGAGGAAATGGAACTACACCTTAGAAACTGAATGATGCGTGTTTCTTTGGTGGGTGGATGGATAGAGGAATGTATTGTATCAGATGGATCAAGGCAAAATGCAGAATTAAATAAAAATAAAATAAAAATAAAAAGTTATAAAAAAATATATAAAATATGAAAATAAAAATGAAAAATAAATTAAAAAAAATAAATTAAACATCAAAATAAATAAGAAAATAAAAATTAAAAAGAAATGAATAAAAAAGTAAAACATAAATATTAACAACCAAAAATAAATTTAAAAAATAAAATGTAAAATAAAAAAGTTAAAAAAATATTACAAAGCAAAACTAAAATATGAAAATTAAGATAAAAAAATAAATTCAAAAAAGAAGTAAAAAGTGCCATAACAATTACATTAAAATGTTAAATAAAAAACAATAACAGAAACTTAAAAAAACAAATGATCAATAATTAACAATGTTTGTATGCATGCCTAAGTCAAAGACACACTGGCTGCACATTGTATGCACAAAATGGCTGCCAGTCAGCCACATGCCCAAACAACAACAAGGAGCAAGGAGGTATGGCAAACAAAGAACACATACTAGCCTATGGCAAAGGGACACTGGCTGCATGCACAAAACAGCTGCAGCCACAGGGTCACACAACAACAACAATGAGCAAGGAGAACAAAGAAGAACACATGCAAGTCTATGGTGAAGGGACACTGGCTGCCAGCACAAAATAGCTACCAGCCAAGGAGCAAGGAGAACAAAGAGGAACACATGCACAGCTATGGCAAAAGGATACTGGCGACATGCACAAAATGGCTGCCAGCCACATGGTCAAACTACAGCAACAAGTAGCAAGGAGGATTGGCAAACAAAGAACTCATGCAAGCTTATGGCAAAGGACACTGGCAGAATGGACACAATGGCTGCCAGTAAGCCACATGGTCAAACAACAACAGGGAGCAAGGAGGCATAGCAAACAAAGAACACACATAAACCTATGACAAGGGACACTGGCTGGATGGACAGAATGGCTGCCAGTCAGCCACATGGTCAAACAACAACAACAAGGAGGAAACATGGAGAACAAAGAACACATACAAGCCTATGGCAAAGGAACACTGCCTGTATGCACAAAATGGCTGCCAGCCACATGGTCAAACAAAATCCTCCTATGTCATCAAATATTATTACCCCACAATATATACACTTTTCAAAAAATGAAATGCAAACAATAGCCAACATTTGAAATGTAATCCAATGCCATCCCTGCGCTAAATTAAGTTTTAAAAACATATATCACTGAAACATTTATTTCATGCACTGATGACTACTTGTACTGGTCTGGGCTGACTTTCTTAATGGCCCTTTAGAAATCTAGGCCATGTACTTAAATAATATTGCAAATGTTAACGAGATGTAGACAAGGTACTAAGCTGTACAATAATTTTCCCTTACAAAATGTGAAAAATCTATTAAATGCACAATAAATCACAACTAACCTGATACTTAAAGTCCAGGCCACCCACCACTATACATTTTTAAAATCCAATTAAAGTGCAAAGAAATACTGCTGCATGCCTAATCAAACAAACAACAACACCCTTATTCAATATAGTTTTAGAACTTAGTTTGTGATTTCACAAAAACTAAGGGGCTGATTAGGAGTTTGGTGGAAGGAAACATCCGTCCGCCAAACTCACAATGGGTTGATTGCTGCTGTGCTGGTGACCTCCCCGCCAGCCCCATTACAACTTTCCCACTAATCTGACCAGCGCAAACCAAAGTTTCCGCCGGTCAACCCAATGGGAAAGGTCCAGCAGCACTGTCACCACTCATAATATAGCCAACGGCAATGCTGCAGCACAACAGGGGGCACCAGCACTCCTGAAATGCGCACTGTCTGCCCCCTATACTTGTTCTATTCCACCCTTTCCATGGCAGTTGAACCACCAGGAAAAGGCTGGTGGAGAACAAGGTTGTAATCAGCAGAGAGCGTTAAGTTCAGCACCGCCCAGCCTTATTGCAACCTGCACTGCTCTCAGACTGTCGGGACCTGAGATCCTGGTGGGGACGGTGATAGGTTGGCAGGTCTGTCTGCCAACCTCATAAAGTGGTGGTTGGACAGCCACTGCAAAGCTGTCAGTCTTTGGATCGCCAGCCTCATAGTCAGGCTCAAGTTTTTAAATCCACAGGTATTTCCAGGAGACAAGGAGAATGATCCTTCCACCTCAAAATCCAAGTGAAAAGTGATGACCAGGGGATGGACAAAGCACTAGGAGGAGCCTGCTGGACAGAAACAGGTAGTTGGAGTCTCTGACACATTTCCTCCTTGTTTGAAAAAAATGTCTTCTCAATCTGAAAATCAAATTGCAGGTTATTGGAGGAGAAAGTCTAGTCAAAAAATCTATTTATTATTAGATTTAGTGCCTCTGGAGTACAAAATCTACTTTAGAAGTGGGTTCGTGCTCGCAAGCAACCTGTTTTGGCCACCAACATGGTTGGAAGTAACGCGCTTGTGAGAAAACGTAAAAACCCAGTCTCATGAACGCGAAAAACTCCGTTCTAAGCTGTTGTGCAGAACTGGGGAACTCCATACCACTCTGCATATCGCAGAGTGCCCGAATTCTGCAAACTCAACAGGTGGACCGGAGTTCTATGCCCAGGCCCAGTTAGCAGGGGCCCTTAGCACTAACAACTTTGAACCCACATCAAATACCAGGCAATAAATAGGGACTAACCATGACAAAAGAGGACTTTTGTCACAGTACCCCCAAACAAAAGAGGATGAGACTACCCTTTTCTTAGTGAGTCTTCCGAATCTAAGTGCAAGAACCTGGAAAGGCCATCTGCACTGGCATGGGCAATCCCAGGTCTGTGTGCCACTTGAAAGTTGATTCCCAGTAGGAATTTAGACCAGTTAAGCAGTTTGGGATTTTCACCTTTCATCTGATGCAACCATCTGGGAGGCCTGTGGTGTGTCTGAACTATGACGTGAGAGCCAAACAGGTATGATCTCAGCTCCTTCAAGG
Source organism: Pleurodeles waltl (assembly GCF_031143425.1). Classification (NCBI taxonomy): domain Eukaryota; kingdom Metazoa; phylum Chordata; class Amphibia; order Caudata; family Salamandridae; genus Pleurodeles; species Pleurodeles waltl. The sequence continues at coordinate 663,542,436 of NC_090443.1, read as the reverse complement.
CCCAGACCACAATAAAGGATTTCCTCTCTATGGCAGACCATTTTTGTTTCCTAGAGAGTAAACTTCTACTTATAAAATCAACAGGCTGGTCATGCTCCTCATCATTTTTCTGGCTAGAACCGCTCCTACACCCAGTTCTGAGCCATCAAATTTGACAATAAACTGCCTTGAGCGCTGCATTGTGAATGTGGTGCACTGCACAGCACTACTAAAGCATCACAAGAAGTGACGTTCTCGTGGTGCCAGGGCCTTTTAAATCTGTCCCTTAGTGTTCCTCAATAACGCTCAAAGCTTCAACCATTAAGAAGCAGTGCAAGAATATGAAGTAGAGAAACAAGGGAAACAGCATGGGAAATGGAAGATTCTGTAACATGGGCAGAACATTCCTGAAGACTTGAAAATTCCATGCTCTAAGTGAAAAAAAACGCATAAAGCAATTTGTGCCATAGTTAGGCATAGTTAGGCCCATATTTAGCAGTCACAAACTAGCTTGCGACTGATTAACGATTAGTTATTTTTCAGCACTTTAGGCCTAGATCCAGGCCCAGATGCAGAATAATGTAGATGACAAAATAAAGTCACATCCAATTATGAGATATGGTCCAACCTAAAGAAATATATGTGGGTAAACAGCATTGGTACACGAAGAAATGACAAAGCTTCAGGATTCTAGCCATTAATACCAAACCAGTAGGTGTGGAAAGAATAGATAGAATGGCCCAAGATAGACTGTATCAAATGCCACTGAAAGACCAAAAAGTATGACAAAAAAACATTAAGGCCCTCATTCTGACCTTGGCGGTCTTTTCGCAAGACCGCCGAGTTACCGCCGCGGTGAAGACCGCCGACCGCGGCGGTATGCCGCTGTGCGCATTCTGACCGCTGGGAGCGTTCCGCCGGAAAACCGCCAGCAGCCACACTGGCGGTCGGCGGGAAAGTGGAGACTGGTCAACCTCCACCGCCACGCCAGCAGAACACCGCCCACAGAATTACGACCCACATTTCTGTGTGGCGGCCTTCTGTTGGCGGTCTTCTGTTGGCGGTCACCTCCCCATGGCTCCCGTCGCCTCCCGGAGGACCAACGCACAAGGTAAGTTGACCGTCCGTGAGGGGAGGGGGTGGGGGGGTGTTGTGTGATGTGGGCGTGCATGGGGGTGTGCGTGTGAGTGTGTAGAGGGGGTGTGTGAGTGCGTGTATGCGGGCGGGGGGTGCTGCTGTGTCTATGGGTAATGTGTGCTGTTCGGCAGGTGCGCATGTCTGCATGTATGTGTGCGGGTATGTGTCCCCGTTGTGTATGTGTGTGTAGGGGGTGTGTATATGTGCATGTTGGGGGTGTGTGCATGTCGGGGTGCATGTATGTGCATGTCGGGGTGGGGGTGGGGAGGGGGTTCGTACCACCTCTGGGGGGTGGCAGGGGGGTGGAGGGTGTGGGGGGAGGACTCGGGTGGGTAGTGGGGGGTGGGGGAGACCCCTATCAGTGCCAGGGAAGGAATTCCCTGGCCCCGATAGTGCTTACCGCCATGGTTCGCACGGCGGTTCCCGCCCGCAAGAAACCGCGGCGGTAGGCAGGGTCATAATACCCTTGGCGGTCTTGGGACGACCGCCGGGCCGGAGTGCGCAAACTCCAGCCCCGCGGTCATGACCGCCGTGGCGGTCGGAGTGGAGAAGTGGCGGTCGGTCGCGGCGGAGACCGCCGCGGTAAGAATGCCATTTTTAATACCGCCGGTCTGTTCGCGGTCCGACCGCCGTCTCTCCGCCGACCGCCAGGGTCAGAATGAGGGCCTAAATGTATCCAGCATGCAGATGGCTTTACCACCTACAGCACTAAAAGCTGTCTCAGTGCCAGGATCATATTGGAAACGTAATTGGTAGGACCTGGCTAGTTTATTATAGAAGGATGAAGGTAGATAAAATGTGCCCCACTTCTGGAATCACTTGCCTTAAAAAAAAGGGTAGAAATTAAATGTATGCTAAAAAGGCCAGAAGGTACCAGAGAAGCTTTTTTCAAAAGTCAAAATCTGCCCAACTTTTGACATGAATTGTCTGCTTTCAACACAATACAAGAGACCAGATGGATTTGGCTGGCCAACACAGTGTATAAAAGTTTGAATCAACAGGTGGAATGGCAGTTGTTCTCCACGTTGTAAACTGCACAGTGTCCTGTTAGTAGTATACGGGGTTACAGGTAGTGTAGAATTTTGAGATATTTTTTTGTACAATACCCAGTCCCAATCCTTGGGTTGTGACTTGATCTTTATATTCTGATGATGACATGACCCATTGAATAGTTTTACTCCTACTACTTTTCTCGTTATGTAGGATAGCAACTGTGAATTAATTTGGGAGTATTTTCTGTTGTATAGTCTAGTTTGAAGAATGTTTGCCCAGTGTGTACATCTGGCTATGCCAAGACGCATGATGATCAATACATATTATGGAGCATGTTCACCAATCCAAGATGCTTGCCATGGTTTTCACTTGAATCATGTGACCCTTGAAGGGAGGGGCTTTCGACTGGGAAGGATATATATAGTGTGGCTTTGGCTGCCCGTGTGTTTGCAGCCATCGGGACTTGCCGAACGGAGCAGATCTGTGTACCACGCTTGTAACCAGGATGAAGTAAGTTAATGTTGTCTCTATATTGTGGTGTTTTAAGGTATGATGACAGAGTGGTTTGTTTATCCGAACCCAGGTGTCCATTCTTGTAGAGTTAATAGAGTCTGGATACCTTTTTGTAGAAGCAGTATTAAGGATTCCCTAAGGGTTCCTCACTGGGGGTGGAAGTATGAGGCAAATTATGTTGAGCGGAGCAGATCTTTAGACTGTGATGGGAAGTTGAATAAAGTAAGTTGAATTTGTCTCTGTTTTCAGTAATTTGTGGCAGATTAGATTTAGCGGTTGAGCTTTATTCTGTTTTTGTTTAGTTAATAGTGTCCTGATATAGGCCCTCATTCTGACCTTGGCGGGCGGCGGAGGCCGCCCGCCAAAGTCCCGCCGTCAGATTACCGTTCCGCGGTCGAAAGACCGCGGCGGTCATTCTGACTTTCCCGCTGGGCTGGCGGGCGGTCGCCTTCAGACCGCCAGCCAGCCCATCGGGAAAGAGGCTTCCACGATGAAGCCGGCTCGGAATCGAGCCGGCGGAGTGGAAGCTGTGCGACGGGTGCAGTTGCACCCGTCGCGTATTTCACTGTCTGCGCAGCAGACAGTGAAATACATGTAGGGGCCCTCTTACGGGGGCCCCTGCAATGCCCATGCCAGTGGCATGGGCACTGCAGGGGCCCCCAGGGGCCCCGCGACCCCCCCTACCGCCATCCGGATCCCGGCGGTCCGACCGCCGGGATCTGGATGGCGGTAGGGGGGGTCGGAATCCCCGCGGCGGTGCAGCAAGCTGCGCCGCCGTGGAGGATTCAATGGGGTGGCGGTACACTGGCGGGAGCCCGCCAGTGGTGCCGGTCCGACCGCGGCTTTACCGCCGCGGTCGGAATCCCCATTGGAGCACCGCCGGCCTGTCGGCAGTGCTCCCGCGGTCCTCCGCCCTGGCGGTCAAAGACCGCCAGGGTCAGAATGACCACCATAGTGTCTCAGAAACAGTGGTAAGCACTCCCCCACATGTCCCTCGTGGTGGTTTTTATTGTAGTATATCTAAATATTATGTGGAGCTGAAGTGGAGGCTTTTGTATTCGGCACCACTGGCACTGGTATGAGTGTTGAGTTTGGTCACTCTTTCTAATGTAGGTGAGGTTTCGTTGTAAGTACGAGTGTGTGGTTTGGCTCAAGTTTGCATGAGATGGCTTTAATTCCATTCACAGGTGACTGCATGTCGTGTGTATTGTGAGCAGGCGATCCATGTTTATGTATGGCGTGTTTTGGGTTGTGATTTGTTTTTAGGAACATATTGGTTTATTAATATAAGATATTTATTATGTTGTAGAGCAACAATTGTTGTAATGTATTCTTTCTTGATACATTGTCCTGAGGATGGTCTCAGTTACTATTTGAGTCGCGGGAGGCCGAAACGTCCACCATAGACCCTCATGATGAAACTCATCACATATCTGATGGAATATTTCATGAAGGATTCTGATTGCCTGTGTGGAATCAGGCACGACTGATTAAATATTAACTGTTGTTTGTATTAAATTGTTAGGGGGGTGTTCCCTAGAAGCAAAATTAGTGGGACTGGGGTAGGTTACCTGTGCTTGCATACATGATTAATCAATGTTGATGTTGCTGCTCTAATTTCTTCTATAAACTTGATGAGCATATAAAATTTACTTCCATTTTACATTCCGCCGTATGTGGATTTATTGAAATATAGAATTGGTCCATGGTTGGACTAAAACATTAAGGCCCTCATTATGAGATTGATGGCAAATGCCGCCTACCGCCATTGAGACGGCTGCCAACATACCGTTGCAGTGGCTACCGACCATCCATGCGAATATGACCGTAGACAGAATACCGCCAGAAGACTGTCGATGGTCATTGCGGCGGACGGTAGTAAGGTGGCGCTGCTGCCAGCAGCAGCGCCACACCAGCAAAACACCACCTACTGTATCATGTTTGGCGGTGTTTTTCTGACAGCAGCGCCGTGTCCCGTCTCCTTCCAGAGGACCCCCTGCAAGTAGGTTAGTCGGGTATTCCGACAGGAGATGGGAGTGGGGGGTATTGTGTGCGTGTGTGGGGGTGTGTGTGACTGTGTGTGAATGAGCGCATGCGTGTGTAATACGTGTGTGCATGAGTGGGTGTGAGTGTACGTGCATGTTGTGTTGTGTAATTGCATGTGTGCCTGGATGTATGTTCATGAGTGTTGTTGTGAGTGTGTACGAATATTTGAATGCATGGGTGAATGTGTGTATGCGTGTGTGTATGGGTGTGTATGTATGTGCGTGTATATCTGTACATGTGCAGGGGGTCAGGAGAGGGAGGGGGATGGTGGAGGAGGGCTCTGGGGAGGAGGATGGGGGATGGGGTGACCCCTATCAGTGCCAGGGAAAGAGTTCCCTGGCACTGATAGTGCCTACCACCATGGTTTCAGTGGTGGTACCAAAACCACTGAAACCATGGCAGTGGGCAGGGTCATCATGCCATGGGCGTCCTAGTGTCGGCTGCCGGGCTAGAAACTGCAGTCTGCAGACCGGCAGTCGTTACCTCTGTGGCGGTTGGTGTGGTACATTGGCGGTTTGGCTTTGGACAAACAGCCAATGTCATAATAGTGGAGATAGGTACCGCCAGCCTGTTGGTGGTAATACCTCCACTATTCCACTGACCACCAGGGTTGTAATGAGGGCCTAAATGTTGATATTCGTCTATATTGAGTAAATTATCAAAATAAGCTCTTCTTGAACATTTGTTACATTAGAATGACTTCTAATTATGCCATAACATTTTTTAGTATAAATCCAGGGTGCCTGAATCACAAAGATAAATATACATGTTTTTGTAAGTTTACATTTGTTTTAGAACACGATAACGTGTACTCCTACACATTGGTGTCCCAATGTATGCACTACATGGACAATCCTTGAGATCTCCCATCCTTCCCTACAGAGTTCTGTGTTTGATGGTGTTCCCTTTGGAATCTCTGAACCCGATCAATTTCCAATGATCAAGATAATTATTGTAGGACTGGACACAGTAGTATGAGCCACAGACAGTCAGAGTGAGTAGTCCTGGCTCTGTGTGTTCTAGCACTAGCATAAGGGCTTTGAGTTTGGCCAGCTGGGCTGTGCAGTCCCCTAGGGTCTGCTGTGTAAGTATTATGAGGGTGGAATACACCATCCTTCATCACTCCTCTCACAGCTGTGCAAGTAGCTGAGTATTGATGTTTGGTACCTACAGCTAGTTATGCTGAACCATCAGTGTAAATTACAGCACGGTATCTGTCAAGTGGCAAAATATCTAGAGGTATGGGGTACTCCTGTTTGTATTGGAGAAATGATTGTGTCTGAGGTTTTGGATCAAGGATGTAATCTATACAAAGAGACAAAGCAATGCGTCCTTTGTTGTGACATTTGCCAGCAAATTAAGGGTTCCAACTTCAAACGTCCACCTCAGACATCCCTCTTACTGTCCAATAGGCCACTACAATGTGTGTACCTGGATCATTGTGGTCCGCTCCAAGAAGATGGTGCATACAAATACGTTTTATTTGCTGTGGATTCTTGTTCTGATTCCTGTGGGTATGGCCTCAGCCATCGGCTGACATTCAAACTGTTATAAAAGACTTGCTGATCTTTATCAGTACATGTGTGGTTGCAGCATTCCATTCGAACCAGGGCCCTGTCTTTGCCGTTAAGACATTCAGGGACACAATGGGGGTGATGGGTGTTGAACTCCATTACTCTTAACCATACCATCCCGAGGGAAACTCGGGAGTGGAGAGGAGGAATCGAGATCTAAAGCAGTCCTTAACAGCTAGAGATTTAGGTTCAGCCCGTAGTTGGCTTCATCACCTATATGGGGTCCAGAGAGCACTGAACAATCTACCAAGAAGGTCCTTGGGGGGACGCACTCCTTATGAGGTTCTTGCTGGTATACCTATGCATGTCTCAGATCTTGATATCCATGGTATGGTGGCAGGCAGATACACCATTTGACAAAAATGAACATCTCACTGTCTTACAGGAGCTTCAACAATTTTGTGATGATAATTCATCAGCCAGTACTGCCACCTTAGGAATAAAAGATTTGCCAACCACTTCTACTGGCTGGATTCCTAAAGTTGGGGATCTGGTCTGTGGGAAGATCGCTGTGAAGAAGGAATTCGTCCCATCTTACAGAGCACCGGTCCAGGTCTTAGGAATAAAAGGTACTAGAAATGTTATCCTACCACCGCTGCCAGGCTCCAAAGCTAATAGATTCATTTCCATTGATGACATCAAACTTCCCCATGTGGCCGATCCTGCACAGTAGACCCAGAGGTCCCTTGGGTAGTTCCCGGGCCCCTCTCACTACCAAACAGGGTATACCTCTTCAAAGAAGAAACAACAATGCTTCTGACTCCACAAGCATGTCCAACTATGCTACAAATATCTCCTCGACCATGGGGAGGGCAGAAAATGAGCTCTTGCGGATTTCTGTTACCACCTCAACAACATCACCTGTCCAAGATGTGGCTGTCTTCTATTCCAAAACAACACAAACTGACAACATCGTCTACTATGAGCCTCCACGTAAAGTGGATCCATCCACCAGTAATGCACCAGCCCCTGTGTTTGCAGAGACTGCTTCTGGTTACTTAATCGATATTGATGACTTTTCTTCAACTTCACCCACCACTGCAATTTAAACTGTCTTGAAGACACATAAGCTGCAGGTAGGGCTTAAAAATAACTATTAATACACCCATGGAATTACTTATGGTTATTCTTGACATTATTTGCATTTTTCCTATGAATTGGTTTTGTGACTCTTTTCTTCCTGCTTATAAATGGTCATTACCTTCCTGAACGCTCCTCTGTGGAGCCTGTGGATGATGTCTTAACTCCATATCATTCCTCACATAAGGTCTGGAGAGACTTGTCCCTTGTGAACATTTCAGCTGTACCAAATCCTGATGGGATTGGGTGGGAAAAAGTTCCATTTGATATATACAGGCCTACTTAGGTCATTCAAATTCCATATGTCCTCAAAATATCTATGACTGATGTCATTACACCTGGTGTTGTATCTGATGATTGGGGACATTACTACATGCACCATGCAACTAGACACAGATCAGTATTCAATTACACACAGTGGGAACACTGTTCAACCCCACCTGTGGGGAGCCCAAAACATTATGCAGATACATTTACATGTTTTTCTGAGCATGACACAAAAAACTCAGAGTTATATTACTTCAAATTACCAGCTTCAAAAATTAGGAAAATTTGCTAACTGACTAAAAACTGATTTATGCAGATTCCTTTTTTTCCCATCTTGCAGTTGAAGGTTACGAATACTGGAAGAGAACAATTGATGTAAAAAGTGTATGGGAAACACAATATTGACAAGTACAGGGTAGGGAAGCTTTATTTAGAGCGTGTCTTATTCCTGTGCAAATTTTTAAATGACAACATTCAGCAGATTTCGTGTCTAGGGTTAGCAAAAATGATATAAATAAATGCACCCAGTATCCCCATGCCAGCAACATTTAATAACTGGCATTCCTTCCTGAATATCACAGAGGAAGAACTAGATGCAAAGGTTCAGGCTGGCACCTATAACTCTTCACTTTCCAATCCTGGTGGGTGGTTAGTATGGCCAATAGACACAAATGGGTGTTTGGCACATTTTATGAATTCTTCAGGGGTTTCAAAATTGGGCAGTCAGACCCTTGCTTTGTCTTGGGTCTGCACATGGGTATAGTCACAACATACAGTGTGGGTAAACTGTGCCAACAGTGGGTATACACTAACATGTTAGAAGCAGTTAAGGAACATCTTAACACTCTTTCTGAAGATACAGACACATAGGACTTCTTGTTAGGGCCAAGAGAGCCACGCTCTAAAAGATTCATCTATGCCATACATAATAAGACCTGGAAGCTCTCCCAGATAGAAGCTGCTGCACGTTTAAGGCAGATAGACAAAGAAAATTTAGAAAAGGCTTTGGCTGTTCTCAACAATGGCAGGAACACTCTGACCAACAGGATTTATTCCCTAATGAATATAGGCCCTCATTATGACATTGGCGGTAAGTCCTGCTTACTGCCATGCTGACTGCCGCCAGCATACCACCTGCGTGGCGGATTACCGCTACCCAGATTATTACACACACATAGCAATCTGTCACTATACAGCCACACACACAAGTCTGCCAGCCCAAAGATCAGTGATAAACTGGCAGTAGCAAAACCCACACCGTTACGCCAAAGAACTACACCCACAATATAATGACCCACGAATCACCGTGGTGAACATTCAACCGCGGTAAACCATTGGCAGTACATACCGACGTGCTCAAAATACACACACACATACAGAACCACACTGGATTGGACAATTCAAACTATACAAACCTGACACACATAAACACACCACACTCTCACACCCATACTACTATAAAACACACACACACACACGACCCACAACCCTTTACGACTAACAAAAATTGCCAACTGAGAGAGATAGACCAAGAGCACCCACAGAACCAGAGCCACATAACACCATCACCCATACGCCATCCACGCACCTTAATGCACACACTCCAACACAGCACCCCACACACCCTCACACACACCACTCACACTACACCTATGGCACCACAAAGACACCCAAGGTTCTCAGAGGAAAAGCTAAGGGGCATGGTGGAGGAAATCATCCGGTTAGAGCCACAGCTATTCGGATCACAGGTGCAGCAGACATCCATCGTTAGGAAGATGGAGCTATGGTGGAGAATCGTGGACAGGGTCAACGCCGTGGGACAGCACTTTAGAACAAAGGATGGCATCAGGAAGAGGTGGAACAACATATGGGAAAGGTGCGTTCAACTGCAGTAAGACACAAAATAGCAGTATAGAGGACTGGCAGTGGACCCCCCCTCCTCCCACACAACTAACAAAATGGGAGGAGCAAGTCTTGGCAATCATGCATCCTGAGGGCCTGGGAGGAGTAGCAGGGGGACTGGACTCTGGTAAGTCAAAACTTTATTACTAACATCCCCCCTACATGAATGCCATCACAAACCCCCCATCACTCCACCACCTCACATACACCCCACCATCACAACCCATCCATCCCAATACCAAGCCCTGCATTTAACACCAATGCATGGACCTGTAAGGACACCCATCACTAAAGCATGCACACTAGAGACAATCACCTAGCCCAACAAATGACTACTCACACAAGTCAAAGCTGCCAGAGCAATAACAACCACAGAGGGCAACACACCACTGCACAAGATGTCACACGCAGAAACAATAAAACTGCATTTACATCCCCGCAGGTCCCCCACCCAACATCACCGGAATGGAGGTGCCAGCAACATTCGGTCCCCCCACAGAAGAGGCCAACAGTGATGACAGCAGTTCTGGATGCCTGGATCTCGATGACTAACCTGGCCCATCCGGGACCTCCGGACAGTCGGTTACCCAGGCACAGTCCCATACCACCACAGAGCCTCCCCCTCAGGAAACACCACCACAGCTCCCATCCAGCAGGTCCATACCTCTGTCCCTAGGACACGTCAATCAGCAGTGTGTCCACCACTACAGGGACCACAGGACACCCTACAAACACAGGACAATCAGGAACCTGGGGTCAGTGGCAGTGAGCACACTGTTCAGGAGACAGAGGCACAGGACAAGAGGAAAGCTTGGAGGACTGCTGTGCGACAGGGGGAGGACAGGCCCAGGTAACTGACTCTCCAGGAGGAACTTGCAGGGATCCTGGGAGCATACCACCATTCCCAGAAGAAGATAGGCCAGATACTGGACAACTTGCAGGAGACCCAGCGGCTGCAGGAGGGACAGTACCTGGGGATCAGGGAGGACCTGAAGGACATAAACACCACCCTTGTCACCATTGCAGGGGTGCTGGCCGACATGGCCATCACCAAGAGGGAGGCAATGGCACACCACCGGGCACCTGACACTAGCCACACTGATGAACAGTCCTCCACCTCTGCTGCCACTAGTGGACAGGAGGCTCCGCCACAGAAACAACAGGCCACCAGCACCCATCCCCCTGCAGAAGGAGAACCACCCTGCAAACAGTCCCTGCGATCCCGGTAGAAGCCAGAGAATATTGCCAAGACCCAGCCAGGAAATAAGACTCTCCTGGTTGTCACCCCTGTGTCCCACTCTGTCACCCTGTCCACCTTGACCTGCCATCGCTCCCCTTCCTATGCCCACTTGGACCATGCACCTGTGATACAAATGGACTGGACTCTATCCTGGACTTTCCTCCACAATCACCCCAGCCCATTGCACATACCCCTTTACTCATTGGTACTTAAATAAATACCATTTAAAAAAGTACAAGTATGGAGTCTGGCAAATGATTGAACTATGTATTCGTTTAACAAGCTTTAAACACTGCAATACAGGAATGTATACATAGGCATGACCTGTAGTAAGCTGCAGTCAACTCACCAGGAGCTAGAGTGGGGCACAGATATCTGAAAATAGAGATGCCAAAGTGTTGGAAAATGGGTTATTGGTAAGGGCAGGTAGGTACCTACACCTAGCAACAAGCCACTAACCTCCACCTAGGTCCAGTTAGGTCTCAGTAAATTAACCCCAGCTCAACCCTTGGTAGCTTGGCAACGAGCGTCAAGGCTTAACTTAGGAGACAGAGGCCCTCATTCTGACCCTGGCGGTCGGTGATAAAGCGGCGGCCAAGCCGCCAACAGGCCGGCGGTCTAAAATATGCAATTCTGACCCTGGCGGGAACCGCCAACACAGCCCGCCAACTTAACACTCCGACCGCCACAGCGGTACAAACAAACAGCGCGGCGGTTCCCGCCAACAGCCCGGCGGCAGACAAAGTACCGCCCACCCTATTACGACCCACCAATCTGCCACCTTTTCCGGGGCGGGAGCACCGCCGATAAGAACACGGCGGAAACAGACTACGAACGGGAAAACGCTCACCTCTACGCACTCCACGCGAGATTCCGGCAGTATGGAGCCAGAGTTACAGGTCATCCCCGCACTCCTATTCCTCCTCATATACCAGGAGCACGCCCGGCGGTGCGGAAGACATCGGTGAGTACTGCACCTACGACACAGGGGAGGGAAAAGATTACCGGCACACACCCACCCACCCACACCCACTACAACACACACATCAATGCATTCCCACAGATCACTGTCACAACCCACAAACCACCCCCCTCCGAAATAATGCAAAGACCAAAAGAAGAGATCATAAACGGGCAGATATATTGAAATATGTACGCCATTAATCCCAATAAATAAATAAACTATGTACAAAATATATACAGCTACTAAATGTAGTCCAACCACTGTCCGTGGATCACAGGGGTCCTGTGCAAAGGGGCAAGGCCCAGTCCCACGACAAGAACTCCACGGAGAGAACACTGCAGGGGCATCAGAAAGAAAATAGGACAGGCACCTCAGGGGGAAGGGAAGGGGGGGCACCTCAGCCACTTGAGTACACGACGCCAGATCCACGAGGGGACTCCATGACCACTGGGCCATCCTGGGGAGAGCAAAGCCACAGTCCATACAGTCCATACAGTGGGTGGCCTGCCCACTGGGCCATCCTGGGGAGAGCAAAGCCACAGTCCATACAGTCCATACAGTGGGTGGCCTGCCCACTGGGCCATCCTGGGGAGAGCAAAGCCACAGTCCAAACAGTCCATACAGTGGGTGGCCTGCCCACTGGGCCATCCTGGGGAGAGCAAAGCCACAGTCCATACAGTCCATACAGTGGGTGGCCTGCCCACTGGGCCATCCTGGGGAGAGCAAAGCCACAGTCCATACAGTCCATACAGTGGGTGGCCTGCCCACTGGGCCATCCTGGGGAGAGCAAAGCCACAGTCCATACAGTGGGTGGCCTGCCCACTGGGCCATCCTGGGGAGAGCAAAGCCACAGTCCATACAGTCCATAACAGACCCCACTGCCACTGGAGGAGGCAAGTTGGCCAGAGGACATCCTGCAGCCCTGCCCGAGATAGATCCTGCCCTGCCACGTCTGCCAAAGGGCCAGCGGTTCTTGCCCTGAAGGGCCCAGTTCAGCGGTTCATGAGACGGCGGGGCCCAGTTCAGCGGTTCTTGCCTTGAAGGGCCCAGTTCAGCGGTTCTTGCCTTGAAGGGCCCAGTTCAGCGGTTCTTGAGACGGCGGGGCCCAGTTCAGCGGTTCTTGAGACGGCGGGGCCCAGTTCAGCGGTTCTTGCCTTGAAGGGCCCAGTTCAGCGGTTCTTGCCTTGAAGGGCCCAGTTCAGCGGTTCTTGAGACGGCGGGGCCCAGTTCAGCGGTTCTTGAGACGGCGGGGCCCAGTTCAGCGGTTCTTGAGACGGCGGGGCCCAGTTCAGCGGTTCTTGAGACGGCGGGGCCCAGTTCAGCGGTTCTTGCCTTGAAGGGCCCAGTTCAGCGGTTCTTGCCTTGAAGGGCCCAGTTCAGCGGTTCTTGAGACGGCGGGGCCCAGTTCAGCGGTTCTTGCCTTGAAGGGCCCAGTTCAGCGGTTCTTGCCTTGAAGGGCCCAGTTCAGCGGTTCTTGAGACGGCGGACGGTCTATGGCCAACTGCTAAATGCCTGGTGGTGCCCTCCTGGGCAGCGGGGATGGTGCTCCTTCACTGCCCACCTGGGCTGTGGGTGGTGGGGCCCTCCTGGCCAGCTGGGCTGGGTCCTCCCTGGGCAGCGGCTATGGGGCTGGTGGGCTCTCCCGGGGCAGCTGTGCCGGTTCCTCCCGGGGCAGCGGCTATGGGGGTTGTGGGCTCCTCCTGGGCAGCAGGCCTGCTGCCTGACCTCTCCAACTTGCTGCCCTTGCCCTCCTTAGTCGTCGGCCTGTGGCCCTTTCCTCCCTTTGGAGCTGTGGCTGGTGACTGTCTCTGGGTGGTGTCCGGGGGGGATGTAGAAGGCGGGCTCCTGCGGCGCCCCTTCCGCCTTCTGCTCCTCTTCCCAGGGGGTGGGCTGGCTGTCCCCTTGCTGCTGGGCGAAGATCCAGACATGCGGGCTGGCGGGCTCCAATACCCCTGCACCCTTGTCAAGGGGGCTGCAGGGCTGGTGGTGGCTGAGGTGCTCTTCTTACCCCGACGAGAAGGAGGGGGGGGCTCAGGGTCAGGAAAGAAGTTAGTAGTGGCGAGGAAGAGCTTCTTGGGACAATGGAGAGTGGTAGGTACAGTGGGAATGGGAGTGGAGGGAGAGGATGTGGTTGTAGGTGAGTCACGTTTGCTGTCTTTGGGTGCAGGTGCAGGAGGGATAGGCTGTTGTGAGGTGGATGGCTGTTGGGTGGGTGGGTGGCTGCGTTTGTGTGGTGTGGAAGAGGGGGTGACAGACACAGTGGGAGAGGACACAGGGGACGTGTAAATGGCAGTGGGGGTGGTGACTGCACGTGTGCGGACTGGAGTGGAGGGTGTGCTGGTGATGGAAACACTGGCTGATGGTGAGGTGAATGGAGGTGTGAGTGTAGACGTCACAGGGAGGGAGGAGGGAGACGAGGAGGTGGGGGTCACAGAGGTGGTAGTGACTGTTGGCATGTCTGCATCGGAATGTTGCGTGTGTGAATGTCTGCGTGATCTGTGGTGCTTATGTTTGGATGAGCTTCTCTTGGGTGTTGAGGTGTGTGCAGGCTGGTCTGATGGTGTGGGTGGGACAGGCAGAGGAACAGGAGACTGGGAGGAGGGAGTTAGTAGAGGCAGGCAGGAGACAGGGACAATGGCTGCCGTCAGTGCTGAGGCCAGAGCCTGGAACGATCGCTGATGGGCAGCCTGACCCGAATGAATGCCCTCCAGGTACGCATTGCTGCGATGAACCTCCCTCTCCACCCCCTGGATGGCATTCAAAAGGGTAGTCTGCCCAACAATGAGCGTTCGGAGGAGGTCAATGACCTCCTCACTGAGGGCAGCGGGGGTAACAGGGGCAGGGCCTGAGGTGCCTGGGGCGAAGGAGATGCCCGGCTTCCTGGCAGAGCGGGCACGGGGCGAACGCGGAGGGGCTGCTGGGAGGGCGGAGATGGTGCGCTGGGTGGCGGCTGTACCTGTAATGGCGGGGGGCACGGATGGTGCCACCCCCGCAAGGGAGCCCCCTTCCGAGGACGTGTCCGTGTCGCTGCAGGCTCCAGTCGTCCCCGTCGTGGAGCTCCCCTCGCCCTCCGTCTCACTGGTCCAGTCTGACTCTGTGGCATGGCCCTCCTGGGCCATGTGAGATGCAGCTCCCTCCTGCCCCGATGCCACTTCTCCTCCGCCTGATGATGCTGATGCACACAAGCACAGAAAGACAAACAAAAAGGGGGGGGGGAGAGAGAAATAAAGGGATATTGAGTACATGGATCTCCGGTACAGTTAGCGGACATGACAGACACAGATGCCCCCTGCACTAAGTTGCGCACTTGGGGTCCGCTACGCATTCCGTGGAACATGCCCTACACGCCTAGAGTTGACAACTGCACCCATGGATGACACGGCCCAGGGATGGCTGTACTGACAAACTACTGAGGGTGGTGGCTGGGGACACAGGGGCTTACGGGGGTGCCCAGCCTACAGATATCGCCCTGGCCTAGGGGGACCCCCAGCCCTCCTCCCCCACCCAGACACCTCCACTGCGCGACAACAGAGTAGATAATGCTTGTACTCACCCCCTTGTGTCTGCTGTGCTGCCCTCACGCGCCCATCCAAATCAGGGTAGGCCACCGCCAGGATCCGGAACATCAGGGGGCTCAGTTGATGGCAGGCACCCCGCCTAAGTTGGGAGGCCATCCCCAGCAGAGACTCGGCGGTCTTCTTGGTCCCACGGCGGATGTCCTCCCACCTCTTGCGGCAGTGGGTGCCCCGTCGATGGTGGACCCCCAGGGCCCGGACTTCCTTGGCGATGGCACGCCAAATCCCGATCTTCTCATGGGCGCGGACCTATGTGACACGTACAGGGAGGGAGAAATACCACGTTCAAGTTACTCAGCATTTTCCTTTCCAGTGGCCCAACGCCCCCCATCCCCGCCAGGCCCCCCGCCAGGCCCCCCGCCATGCCCAACATGCCCCCCATCCCCGCCAGGCCCCCCGCCATGCCCCCCGCCATGCCCAACATGCCCCCCATCCCCGCCAGACCCCCCGCCAGGCCCAACATGCCCCCCATCCCCGCCAGGCCCCCCGCCATGCCCCCCGCCATGCCCAACATGCCCCCCATCCCGCCAGGCCCCCCGCCAGGCCCAACATGCCCCCCATCCCCGCCAGGCCCCCCGCCATGCCCCCCGCCATGCCCAACATGCACCCCATCCCCGCCAGGCCCCCCGCCAGGCCCAACATGCCCCCCATCCCCGCCAGGCCACCCGCCATGCCCAACATGCCCCCCATCCCCGCCAGGCCCCCCGCCAGGCCCAACATGCCCCCCATCCCCGCCAGGCCCCCCGCCATGCCCAACATGCCCCCCATCCCCGCCATGCCCCCCGCCATGCCCAACATGCCCCCCATCCCCGCCAGGCCCCCCGCCAGGCCCCCCGCCAGCCCCAACATGCCCCCCATCCCCGCCATGCCCCCCGCCATGCCCAACATGCCCCCCATCCCCGCCAGGCCCCCCGCCAGGCCCCCCGCCAGCCCCAACATGCCCCTCATCCCCGCCAGGCCCCCAAGCCAGCCAGTGGCCCCAAATCCATATTGAATTAAACTCACTTGTTGGTCTGGAGGACCGTAGAGTAGCGCATACTGGGGGAGGACCCCATCCACAAGTTTCTCCAACTCCTCTCCAGTGAAGGCAGGGGCCCTTTCCCCAGTCGCAGCAGCCATTGTCCCTTCCAGACCGAGGTCACAGCAACACTTGCAGTATAGGTCCTCTCCTGTGAAAGTTCAAGTCGCAAGTGGATAAGTAGATAGAAAATGGCGGTCACGTCCGCGGCGGTGCGTACCGCGGCGGTGCGTCCCGCCACCGCCGGCGCCCTTCGCCATTGGCTCCTGAAACCCATAGGCTTCAATGTTAACCAATGCGGCTTCGCGCCGCGGTCTTCGCCCGCCGCCCGCCGCGGTGTGCCACGCCAGCGCATTGACCTCACATCCCATTGTCACACTTCACAGGTCAGGCAGCCGCCATTTCCAGGGCCCACATGGCTCAATTTCAACTGCGTCACACAGGCCTAGGCCTTGCATAGCCACTCAGACACGCCATTCACTGCATAGAGAATCGTATACTGTGCTAGCTGTGAGTACGTACCTGTGGGTTGCTTGACTGTGTGCTCCATGTTGTCCTTCCTAGGCACCGTCCGCTGGGTTGGGCGAGGAGACGGATGAATCCTCCCGTGTACCGACCGCTGGTGGACCTGTCGACAATGGAAGAACGCCACATTATCCTGACCTACCGTCTTAACCGTGCCACTATCCATGAACTGTGTGCCCGGCTGGAGCCCGACCTGATGTCCCCCATCCGCCAACCCACAGGGATTCCCCCTCTGGTGCAGGTCATGTCAGTACTACATTTCTTGGCAAGTGGGTCATTTCAGACAACCGTGGGAATTGCTTCCGGGATGTCTCAGCCCATGTTTTCGAAGGTGTTATCCAGAGTGTTGTCTGCCCTGATGAAATCCGTGAGGAACTACATCATTTTCCCTGAGGTGGGCGAATTGGCTACAGTGAAGGGTGATTTCTACGCCCTTGGACATATTCCCAACGTAATTGGTGCCATTGATGGGACCCATGTGGCTTTGGTTCCCCCAAGAGACAGGGAGCAGGTGTACAGGAACAGAAAAAGTTACCATTCAATGAACATCCAGGTGGTGTGTTTGGCTGACCAGTAAATCTCGCATGTAAATGCCAAATTCCCAGGGTCAGTGCATGACGCCTACATCCTCAGGAATAGCAGCATCCCTTACGTGATGGAACAGCTACAGAGACACCGTGTATGGCTAGTGGGGGACTCTGGGTACCCCAACCTGTCGTGGCTACTGACCCCAGTAAGGAATCCCCGGACCAGGGCAGAGGAACGGTACAATGAGGCCCATGGGCGTACTAGGAGGGTGATCGAACGCACCTTTGGCCTCCTAAAGGCCAGGTTTAGGTGCCTGCATATGACCGGTGGATCCCTAATGTACTCACCTAAGAAGGTGTGTCACATCATCGTGGCCTGCTGCATGCTTCACAACCTGGCTTTGCGCCGCCAGGTGCCTTTCCTGCAGGAGGATGGTCGAGACAGTGGTGTTGTGGCAGCGGTGGAACCTGAGGAGAGTGACGAGGAGGAAGACGACGGGGCTGAAACAGACAACAGGGACAGAATCATTGAACAGTACTTCCAATAGGACACAGGTAACATTTCAAATATAATTTAGTAAATGTTAACTACTCTGCAGCATCTCTGCTGCCTGTCTATTTGCCCCAGTGTATGATGACTGAGTTTTGGCTTTTCCCTCCCTATTTCAGATCTGGGGTCCCCACTACGAGTCCTGTGCTTCGTTTCCCCATGGACTACAGCTTTGTGGCAGCTGTTTGTTGACTTCACCATGTACAAGGACATATTTGCACTGTCATGTCAATTACAATCTATTGAAATCACAGCCAGACTCCTGATATTTTGGTGCAAAATAGGTGTTTATTGAAGTGCTCAAAATGGGATGGGTGGTTTCAAGTGGGTGGGGGCTATGGTGAAGGAATGTCCATGGCAGAGTCCAGAGTAACAGTCACACAGGTGCATTGTCCAGAGGCCTGTGGAGAGATGGAGCATGGGCAGTTCGAGGATGGACAGGGTGACAATGTGGGACAGTGGGATGACATCAGGTGGTATCCATTGCTGGCGGGGGTCTTGACATCCTACTCTGTCTTGCGAGATCTCAGGGCCCTCTTGCGGGGTGGTTCTTCTCCTGCAGGAGGTGGGGGTCTGGTGGGCTGCTGCTGTGCGGGGGCCTCCTGTCCACTAGCGCCGGCGGAGGTGGATGGCTGTTCTTGGTCCAGGCTAGTGGCAGGGGCCCTTGGGTGTTGTTCAGTGTCCGCCCTGCTGTTTACGAGGTCCTGCAGCAGCCCTACCATGGTAACCAGGGTGGTGTTGATGGCTCTGATGTCCTCCCTGTACCCCCGATAGTGTTCCTCCTGCAGCACCTGGATCTCCTGGAACCGGGCCAGTACCGTCGCCATCGTCTCCTGGGAGCGGTTGTATGCTCCCATGATGGTGGTGAGGACCTCGTGGAGAGTGGGTTCCCTGGGCCTCTCCTCCCCCCCCTGTCGCACAGCTGCCCTCCGAGTTCCCCTGTTTCCCTGGGCCTCTGCCCCCTGGCCGGTGTGCCCACTACCACTGCCCCCAGGTCCCTGTTGTTGTTGGGGTGGTGGGTTATCCTGGGTGCCCTGTAGTGGTAGACACACCGCAGATTGACGCGCCCTGGAGACAGAGGCATGGGCCCGCTGGGTGGGAGCTGTGCTGGTGTTCCCAGAGGGGTTTGGGTCTGTAGTGGCCTGGGCCTGTGTGAGGGGAACCGACTGTCCAGAGGTCCCCGATGGTCCGGGCTGGTCATCGGTGTCCAGGTCGACAGAGCTGCTGTCATCGCTGACGGCCTCTTGGGTGGGGGGTGTGGAGAATTCTGGCCCCTCCGCCGCGGTGTGTTGACGGTCGGGTCCTGCAGGGGTATAGAGGTATGGTTATAGTTTCAATGTGTGGCATATGGGTGTATCTGTGGGTTCTCGTGTCCCCAAGTGCTGGCATTCGTGTGTGGGGGCTTTGGTGAGGGTGGCTTGTGGGGGGGATGTGTATATGCATTGGGCATGCTTTGGTGATGGGTGTCCATGCTTAGTGGACGCATGCAGGCCTAGGTTTTGGGATGTGTGGGTTGTGATGGTGAGACATTGGCGGGGAATAGGTGTGCTGGGGGTGGGGGTGAGGATGGTGGTGGGGGTGAGGATGGTGGTGGGGGTGAGGGTGGGGGTGAGGATGGGGGTGGGGGTGAGGGTGGGGTTCGAGGATGGGGGTGAGGTTTGGGGTCTGATTTGGCATGCAGGTGGGGGGGAAGCAGTATTGAAGCTTCAACTTACCAGTATCCATTCCTCCGCCGACTCCTGCGAGGCCGTCAGGATGCAGGATGTTCAAGACTTCCTCCTCCCATGATGTGAATTGTGGGGGTTGAGGTGGGGGTCCTCCGCCAGTCTTCTGCACGGCGATGTTGTGCCTGGATACCATGGAACGCACCTTCCCCCGTAGGTCGTTCCATCGCTTCCTGATGTCTTCCCGATTTCTGGGGTGCTGTCCCACTGCGTTCACCCTGTCGACAATCCTCTGCCATAGCTCCGTCCTCCGGGCAATGCTGGTGTATTGTATCTGTGTGCCGAACAGCTGGGGCTCTACCCGAACGATTTCCTCCACCATAACCCTGAGTTCTTCGTCTGTGAAGTGGGGTTGTCTTTGGGGTGCCATGGGGTGGTGTGTATGATGTGTGGGGTGGAGTATGTGTATTTAAGTGAGTTGAGTGTGGTGGTGTGTGTTGTTTTGTGTGTGGATAGTGTGTGGGTGATGGTGTTGAGTGGCTGTGGCTGTTATGTTTTGGATGCTGGTGTCTCGCTCTTGTCTTCTTTACGAATTTTTAAGCGTAGGGGTTTGTGGGTGATGTGGGTGGGTGTTTTATATTGTATTGTGTGTGTGGGAGTGGTGTGTGTATGTGTATCAGGTGTGTGGGATTCAAATCGTCCAATGTGGGTGAGTTTTGTTCGTTTGTGTGTATTCTGACCGCGCCGGTGTGTCCCGCCAATGGAATACCGCATTTGAATGACCGCCGCGTGGATTCGTGGGTCGTAATGGCATGGGCGTATTTCTGTTGGCGTGGCGGTGGTGGTTTGGTCACCTCCACCTTTCCGCCGACCGCTGGTCTGGCGGTCTGTTGTGGCGGTCGGATTTTCGGAGGTTTGCCTTCTGCGGGTCAGAATGACCGTGGCGGGTTTCCGCGACCGCGGCGGGATTATGGAGGATTTCTGACCGGCGGTAGGCGCCTTTTACCGCCGAGGTCAGAATGACCACCAGAGTGTAAAGCATTCAAATATCACAAAACAGTAATCAAATAAAACACAGGAAACAGTTTAAAAATCCAAAACCAATTTATAAAAATAGTTTATATTTTTATCTTTAAAATGACACCAAAATGAATAAAATCGGATAAGGGGAACCGGAGATATGAATTTTTAAAGAATTATTATTTTTCTAGCGCTTAGAAACAAAAAGCGCCAATCGGGTCATCCGGTTGCACCACGACCGGGGCAAAGTCAAAGTTTCAGGCCGACCGCGATGGAGCCCTGCACAGCTACAAGTCGCGGGAGGCCTCGGTTAAAAAGTTACCTTCTGACTTAGGGCCTGATTCTAACTTTGGAGGACGGTGTTAAACCGTCCCAAAAGTGGCGGATATACCACCTACCGTATTACGAGTTCCATAGGATATAATGGACTCGTAATACGGTAGGTGGTATATCCGCCACTTTTGGGACGGTTTAACACCGTCCTCCAAAGTTAGAATCAGGCCCTTAGGCCCTCATTCTGACCCTGGCGGTCGGTGATAAAGCGGCGGCCAAGCCGCCAACAGGCCGGCGGTCTAAAATATGCAATTCTGACCCTGGCGGGAACCGCCAACACAGCCCGCCAACTTAACACTCCGACCGCCACAGCGGTACAAACAAACAGCGCGGCGGTTCCCGCCAACAGCCCGGCGGCAGACAATGTACCGCCCACCCTATTACGACCCACCAATCTGCCACCTTTTCCGGGGCGGGAGCACCGCCGATAAGAACACGGCGGAAACAGACTACGAACGGGAAAACGCTCACCTCTACGCACTCCACGCGAGATTCCGGCAGTATGGAACCAGAGTTGCAGGTCATCCCCGCACTCCTATTCCTGCTCATATACCAGGAGCACGCCCGGCGGCGCGGAAGACATCGGTGAGTACTGCACCTACGACACAGGGGAGGGAAAAGATTACCGGCACACACCCACCCACCCACACCCACTACAACACACACATCAATGCATTCCCACAGATCACTGTCACAACCCACAAACCACCCCCCTCCGAAATAATGCAAAGACCAAAAGAAGAGATCATAAACGGGCAGATATATTGAAATATGTACACCAGTAATCCCAATAAATAAATAAACTATGTACAAAATATATACAGCTACTAAATGTAGTCCAACCACTGTCTGTGGATCACAGGGGTCCTGTGCAAAGGGGCAAGGCCCAGTCCCACGACAAGAACTCCACGGAGAGAACACTGCAGGGGCATCAGAAAGAAAATAGGACAGGCACCTCAGGGGGAAGGGAAGGGGGGGCACCTCAGCCACTTGAGTACACGACGCCAGATCCACGAGGGGACTCCATGACCACTGGCCCATCCTGGGGAGAGCAAAGCCACAGTCCAAACAGTCCATACAGTGGGTGGCCTGCCCACTGGGCCATCCTGGGGAGAGCAAAGCCACAGTCCATACAGTCCATACAGTGGGTGGCCTGCCCACTGGGCCATCCTGGGGAGAGCAAAGCCACAGTCCATACAGTCCATACAGTGGGTGGCCTGCCCACTGGGCCATCCTGGGGAGAGCAAAGCCACAGTCCATACAGTCCATACAGTGGGTGGCCTGCCCACTGGGCCATCCTGGGGAGAGCAAAGCCACAGTCCATACAGTCCATACAGTGGGTGGCCTGCCCACTGGGCCATCCTGGGGAGAGCAAAGCCACAGTCCATACAGTCCATACAGTGGGTGGCCTGCCCACTGGGCCATCCTGGGGAGAGCAAAGCCACAGTCCATACAGTCCATAACAGACCCCACTGCCACTGGAGGAGGCAAGTTGGCCAGAGGACATCCTGCAGCCCTGCCCGAGATAGATCCTGCCCTGCCACGTCTGCCAAAGGGCCAGCGGTTCTTGCCTTGAAGGGCCCAGTTCAGCGGTTCCTGAGACGGCGGGGCCCAGTTCAGCGGTTCTTGAGACGGCGGGGCCCAGCGGAGCGGTGCGTGAGACGGCGGGGCCCAGCGGAGCGGTTCTTGAGACGGCGGGGCCCAGCGGAGCGGTGCTTGAGACTGCGGGGCCCAGTTCAGCGGTCCTTGCCCTGAAGGGCCCAGTTCAGCGGTTCTTGAGACGGCGGGGCCCAGTTCAGCGGTTCTTGAGACGGCGGGGCCCAGCGGAGCGGTGCGTGAGACGGCGGGGCCCAGCGGAGCGGTTCTTGAGACGGCGGGGCCCAGTTCAGCGGTTCTTGAGACGGCGGGGCCCAGTTCAGCGCTCCTTGCCCTGAAGGGCCCAGTTCAGCGGTTCTTGAGACGGCGGGGCCCAGCGGAGCGGTGCGTGAGATGGCAGGGCCCAGCGGAGCGGTTCTTGAGACGGCGGGGCCCAGTTCAGCGGTTCTTGAGACGGCGGGGCCCAGTTCAGCGCTCCTTGCCCTGAAGGGCCCAGTTCAGCGGTTCTTGAGACGGCGGGGCCCAGTTCAGCGGTTTTTGAGACGGCGGGGCCCAGTTCAGCGCTCCTTGCCCTGAAGGGCCCAGTTCAGCGGTCCTTGAGACGGCAGGGCCCAGTTCAGCGGTTCTTGAGATGGCGGGGCCCAGCGGAGCGGTGCTTGAGACTGCGGGGCCCAGTTCAGCGGTTCTTGAGACGGCGGGGCCCAGTTCAGCGGTCCTTGCCCTGAAGGGCCCAGTTCAGCGGTTCTTGAGACGGCGGGCCCAGTTCAGCGGTTCTTGAGACGGCGGGGCCCAGCGGAGCGGTGCTTGAGACTGCGGGGCCCAGTTCAGCGGTCCTTGCCCTGAAGGGCCCAGTTCAGCGGTTCTTGAGACGACGGGGCCCAGTTCAGCGCTCCTTGCCCTGAAGGGCCCAGTTCAGCGGTTCTTGAGACGGCGGGGCCCAGTTCAGCGCTCCTTGCCTTGAAGGGCCCAGTTCAGCGGTTCTTGAGACGGCGGCCGGTCTATGGCCAACTGCTAATTGCCTGGTGGTGCCCTCCTGGGCAGCGGGGATGGTGCTCCTTCACTGCCCACCTGGGCTGTGGGTGGTGGGGCCCTCCTGGCCAGCTGGGCTGGGTCCTCCCTGGGCAGCGGCTATGGGGGTGGTGGGCTCTCCCGGGGCAGCTGTGCCGGTTCCTCCCGGGGCAGCGGCTATGGGGGTTGTGGGCTCCTCCTGGGCAGCAGGCCTGCTGCCTGACCTCTCCGACTTGCTGCCCTTGCCCTCCTTAGTCGTGGGCCTGTGGCCCTTTCCTCCCTTTGGAGCTGTGGCTGGTGACTGTCTCTGGGTGGTGTCCGGGGGGGATGTAGAAGGCGGGCTCCTGCGGCGCCCCTTCCGCCTTCTGCTCCTCTTCCCAGGGGGTGGGCTGGCTGTCCCCTTGCTGCTGGGCGAAGATCCAGACATGCGGGCTGGCGGGCTCCAATACCCCTGCACCCTTGTCAAGGGGGCTGCAGGGCTGGTGGTGGCTGAGGTGCTCTTCTTACCCCGACGAGAAGGAGGGGGGGGCTCAGGGTCAGGAAAGAAGTTAGTAGTGGCGAGGAAGAGCTTCTTGGGACAATGGAGAGTGGTAGGTACAGTGGGAATGGGAGTGGAGGGAGAGGATGTGGTTGGAGGTGAGTCACGTTTGCTGTCTTTGGGTGCAGGTGCAGGAGGGATAGGCTGTCGTGAGGTGGATGGCTGTTGGGTGGGTGGGTGGCTGCGTTTGTGTGGTGTGGAAGAGGGGGTGACAGACACAGTGGGAGAGGACACAGGGGACGTGTAAATGGCAGTGGGGGTGGTGACTGCACGTGTGCGGACTGGAGTGGAGGGTGTGCTGGTGATGGAAACACTGGCTGATGGTGAGGTGAATGGAGGTGTGAGTGTAGACGTCACAGGGAGGGAGGAGGGAGACGAGGAGGTGGGGGTCACAGAGGTGGTAGTGACTGTTGGCATGTCTGCATCGAAATGTTGCGTGTGTGAATGTCTGCGTGATCTGTGGTGCTTATGTTTGGATGAGCTTCTCTTGGGTGTTGAGGTGTGTGCAGGCTGGTCTGATGGTGTGGGTGGGACAGGCAGAGGAACAGGAGACTGGGAGGAGGGAGTTAGTAGAGGCAGTCAGGAGACAGGGACAATGGCTGCCGTCAGTGCTGAGGCCAGAGCCTGGAACGATCGCTGATGGGCAGCCTGACCCGAATGAATGCCCTCCAGGTACGCATTGCTGCGATGAACCTCCCTCTCCACCCCCTGGATGGCATTCAAAAGGGTAGTCTGCCCAACAATGAGCGTTCGGAGGAGGTCAATGACCTCCTCACTGAGGGCAGCGGGGGTAACAGGGGCAGGGCCTGAGGTGCCTGGGGCGAAGGAGATGCCCGGCTTCCTGGCAGAGCGGGCACGGGGCGAACGCTGAGGGGCTGCTGGGAGGGCGGAGATGGTGCGCTGGGTGGCGGCTGTACCTGTAATGGCGGGGGGCACGGATGGTGCCACCCCCGCAAGGGAGCCCCCTTCCGAGGACGTGTCTGTGTCGCTGCAGGGTCCAGTCGTCCCCGTCGTGGAGCTCCCCTCACCCTCCGTCTCACTGGTCCAGTCTGACTCTGTGGCATGGCCCTCCTGGGCCATGTGAGATGCAGCTCCCTCCTGCCCCGATGCCACTTCTCCTCCGCCTGATGATGCTGATGCACACAAGCACAGAAAGACAAACAAAAAGGGGGGGGAGAGAGAAATAAAGGGATATTGAGTACATGGATCTCCGGTACAGTTAGCGGACATGACAGACACAGATGCCCCCTGCACTAAGTTGCGCACTTGGGGTCCGCTACGCATTCCGTGGAACATGCCCTACACGCCTAGAGTTGACAACTGCACCCATGGATGACACGGCCCAGGGATGGCTGTACTGACAAACTACTGAGGGTGGTGGCTGGGGACAAAGGGGCTTACGGGGGTGCCCAGCCTACAGATATCGCCCTGGCCTAGGGGGACCCACAGCCCTCCTCCCCCACCCAGACACCTCCACTGCGCGACAACAGAGTAGATAATGCTTGTACTCACCCCCTTGTGTCTGCTGTGCTGCCCTCACGCGCCCATCCAATTCAGGGTAGGCCACCGCCAGGATCCGGAACATCAGGGGGCTCAGTTGACGGCAGGCACCCCGCCTACGTTGGGAGGCCATCCCCAGCAGAGACTCGGCGGTCTTCTTGGTCCCGCGGCAGATGTCCTCCCACCTCTTGCGGCAGTGGGTGCCCCGTCGATGGTGGACCCCCAGGGTCCGGACTTCCTTGGCGATGGCACGCCAAATCCCGATCTTCTCATGGGCGCGGACCTATGTGACACGTACAGGGAGGGAGAAATACCACGTTCAAGTTTCTCAGCATTTTCCTTTCCAGTGGCCCAACGCCCCCCATCCCCGCCAGGCCCCCCGCCAGGCCCCCCGCCAGGCCCAACATGCCCCCCATCCCCGCCAGGCCCCCCGCCATGCCCCCCGCCAGGCCCAACATGCCCCCCATCCCCGCCAGGCCCCCCGCCAGGCCCCCCGCCAGGCCCAACATGCCCCCCATCCCCGCCAGGCCCCCCGCCATGCCCCCCGCCAGGCCCAACATGCCCCCCATCCCCGCCAGGCCCCCCGCCAGGCCCCCCGCCAGGCCCCCAAGCCAGCCAGTGGCCCCAAATCCATATTGAATTAAACTCACTTGTTGGTCTGGAGGACCGTAGAGTAGCGCATACTGGGGGAGGACCCCATCCACAAGTTTCTCCAACTCCTCTCCAGTGAAGGCAGGGGCCCTTTCCCCAGGCGCAGCAGCCATTGTCCCTTCCAGACCGAGGTCACAGCAACACTTGCAGTATAGGTCCTCTCCTGTGAAAGTTCAAGTCGCAAGTGGATAAGTAGATAGAAAATGGCGGTCACGTCTGCGGCGGTGCGTACCGCGGCGGTGCGTCCCGCCACCGCCGGCGCCCTTCGCCATTGGCTCCTGAAACCCATAGGCTTCAATGTTAACCAATGCGGCTTCGCGCCGCGGTCTTCGCCCGCCGCCCGCCGCGGTGTGCCACGCCAGCGCATTGACCTCACATCCCATTGTCACACTTCACAGGTCAGGCAGCCGCCATTTCCAGGGCCCACATGGCTCAATTTCAACTGCGTCACACAGGCCTAGGCCTTGCATAGCCACTCAGACACGCCATTCACTGCATAGAGAATCGTATACTGTGCTAGCTGTGAGTACGTACCTGTGGGTTGCTTGACTGTGTGCTCCATGTTGTCCTTCCTAGGCACCGTCCGCTGGGTTGGGCGAGGAGACGGATGAATCCTCCCGTGTACCGACCGCTGGTGGACCTGTCGACAATGGAAGAACGCCACATTATCCTGACCTACCGTCTTAACCGTGCCACTATCCATGAACTGTGTGCCCAGCTGGAGCCCGACCTGATGTCCCCCATCCGCCAACCCACAGGGATTCCCCCTCTGGTGCAGGTCATGTCAGTACTCCATTTCTTGGCAAGTGGGTCATTTCAGACAACCGTGGGAATTGCTTCTGGGATGTCTCAGCCCATGTTTTCGAAGGTGTTATCCAGAGTGTTGTCTGCCCTGATGAAATCCGTGAGGAGCTACATCATTTTCCCTGAGGTGGGCGAATTGGCTACAGTGAAGGGTGATTTCTACGCCCTTGGACATATTCCCAACGTAATTGGTGCCATTGATGGGACCCATGTGGCTTTGGTTCCCCCAAGAGACAGGGAGCAGGTGTACAGGAACAGAAAAAATTACCATTCAATGAACATCCAGGTGGTGTGTTTGGCTGACCAGTACATCTCGCATGTAAATGCCAAATTCCCAGTGTCAGTGCATGACGCCTACATCCTCAGGAATAGCAGCATCCCTTACGTGATGGAACAGCTACAGAGACACCGTGTATGGCTAGTGGGGGACTCTGGGTACCCCAACCTGTCGTGGCTACTGACCCCAGTAAGGAATCCCCGGACCAGGGCAGAGGAACGGTACAATGAGGCCCATGGGCGTACTAGGAGGGTGATCGAACGCACCTTTGGCCTCCAAAAGGCCAGGTTTAGGTGCCTGCATATGACAGGTGGATCCCTAATGTACTCACCTAAGAAGGTGTGTCACATCATCGTGGCCTGCTGCATGCTTCACAACCTGGCTTTGCGCCGCCAGGTGCCTTTCCTGCAGGAGGATGGTCGAGACGGTGGTGTTGTGGCAGCGGTGGAACCTGAGGAGAGTGACGAGGAGGAAGACGACGGGGCTGAAACAGACAACAGGGACAGAATCATTGAACAGTACTTCCAATAGGACACAGGTAACATTTCAAAGATAATTTAGTAAATGTTAACTACTCTCCTGCATCTCTGCTGCCTGTCTATTTGCCCCAGTGTATGACGACTGAGTTTTGGCTTTTCCCTCCCTATTTCAGATCTGGGGTCCCCACTACGAGTCCTGTGCTTCGTTTCCCCATGGACTACAGCTTTGTGGCAGCTGTTTGTTGACTTCACCATGTACAAGGACATATTTGCACTGTCATGTCAATTACAATCTATTGAAATCACAGCCAGACTCCAGATATTTTGGTGCAAAATAGGTGTTTTTGAAGTGCTCAAAATGGGATGGGTGGTTTCAAGTGGGTGGGGGCTATGGTGAAGGAATGTCCATGGCAGAGTCCAGAGTAACAGTCACACAGGTGCATTGTCCAGAGGCCTGTGGAGAGATGGAGCATGGGCAGTTCAAGGATGGACAGGGTGACAATGTGGGACAGTGGGATGACATCAGGTGGTATCCATTGCTGGCGGGGGTCTTGACATCCTACTCTGTCTTCTTGCGAGATCTCAGGGCCCTCTTGCGGGGTGGTTCTTCTCCTGCAGGAGGTGGGGGTCTGGTGGGCTGCTGCTGTGCGGGGGCCTCCTGTCCACTAGCGCCGGCGGAGGTGGTTGGCTGTTCTTGGTCCAGGCTAGTGGCAGGGGCCCTTGGGTGTTGTTCAGTGTCCGCCCTGTTGTTGACGAGGTCCTGCAGCAGCCCTACCATGGTAACCAGGGTGGTGTTGATGGCTCTGATGTCCTCCCTGTACCCCCGATAGTGTTCCTCCTGCAGTACCTGGATCTCCTGGAACCGGGCCAGTACCGTCGCCATCGTCTCCTGGGAGCGGTTGTATGCTCCCATGATGGTGGTGAGGACCTCGTGGAGAGTGGGTTCCCTGGGCCTCTCCTCCCCCCCCTGTCGCACAGCTGCCCTCCGAGTTCCCCTGTTTCCCTGGGCCTCTGCCCCCTGGCCGGTGTGCCCACTACCACTGCCCCCAGGTCCCTGTTGTTGTTGGGGTGGTGGGTTATCCTGGGTGCCCTGTAGTGGTAGACACACCGCAGATTGACGCGCCCTAGAGACAGAGGCATGGGCCCGCTGGGTGGGAGCTGTGCTGGTGTTCCCAGAGGGGTTTGGGTCTGTAGTGGCCTGGGCCTGTGTGAGGGGAACCGACTGTCCAGAGGTCCCCGATGGTCCGGGCTGGTCATCGGTGTCCAGGTCGACAGAGCTGCTGTCATCGCTGACGGCCTCTTGGGTGGGGGGTGTGGAGAATTCTGGCCCCTCCGCCGCGGTGTGTTGACGGTCGGGTCCTGCAGGGGTATAGAGGTATGGTTATAGTTTCAATGTGTGGCATATGGGTGTATCTGTGGGTTCTCGTGTCCCCAAGTGCTGGCATTCGTGTGTGGGGGCTTTGGTGAGGGTGGCTTGTGGGGGGGATGTGTATATGCATTGGGCATGCTTTGGTGATGGGTGTCCATGCTTAGTGGACGCATGCAGGCCTAGGTTTTGGGATGTGTGGGTTGTGATGGTGAGACATTGGCGGGGAATAGGTGTGCTGGGGGTGGGGGTGAGGATGGTGGTGGGGGTGAGGATGGTGGTGGGGGTGAGGGTGGGGGTGAGGATGGGGGTGGGGGTGAGGGTGGGGTTCGAGGATGGGGGTGAGGCTTGGGGTCTGATTTGGCATGCAGGTGGGGGGGAAGCAGTATTGAAGCTTCAACTTACCAGTATCCATTCCTCCGCCGACTCCTGCGAGGCCGTCAGGATGCAGGATGTTCAAGACTTCCTCCTCCCATGATGTGAATTGTGGGGGTTCAGGTGGGGGTCCTCCGCCAGTCTTCTGCACGGCGATGTTGTGCCTGGATACCATGGAACGCACCTTCCCCCGTAGGTCGTTCCATCGCTTCCTGATGTCTTCCCGATTTCTGGGGTGCTGTCCCACTGCGTTGACCCTGTCGACAATCCTCTGCCATAGCTCCGTCCTCCGGGCAATGCTGGTGTATTGTATCTGTGTGCCGAACAGCTGGGGCTCTACCCGAACGATTTCCTCCACCATGACCCTGAGTTCTTCGTCTGTGAAGCGGGGTTGTCTTTGGGGTGCCATGGGGTGGTGTGTATGATGTGTGGGGTGGAGTATGTGTATTTAAGTGAGTTGAGTGTGGTGGTGTGTGTTGTTTTGTGTGTGGATAGTGTGTGGGTGATGGTGTTGAGTGGCTGTGGCTGTTATTTTTTGGATGCTGGTGTCTCGCTCTTGCCTTCTTTACGAATTTTTTAGCGTAGGGGTTTGTGGGTGATGTGGGTGGGTGTTTTATATTGTATTGTGTGTGTGGGAGTGGTGTGTGTATGTGTATCAGGTGTGTGGGATTCAAATCGTCCAATGTGGCTGAGTTTTGTTCGTTTGTGTGTATTCTGACCGCGGCGGTGTGTCCCGCCAATGGAATACCGCGTTTGAATGACCGCCGCGTGGATTCGTGGGTCGTAATGGGATGGGCGTATTTCTGTTGGCGTGGCGGTGGAGGTTTGGTCACCTCCACCTTTCCGCCGACCGCTGGTCTGGCGGTCTGTTGTGGCGGTCGGATTTTCGGAGGTTTGCCTTCTGCGGGTCAGAATGACCGTGGCGGGTTTCCGCGACCGCGGCGGGATTATGGAGGATTTCTGACCGGCGGTAGGCGCCTTTTATCGCCGAGGTCAGAATGACCACCTTAGTCTCTTTTTCGGAGATTTTTCTTTACAGGGACGAACCACCAAGTCAGGGCGGGTCGCGGTTGAGGCAAGCCGGCTAGAATTTCCGCGGCGGGTCGGTCCCTCTCTGGAGCTTTTTTACAAAAATTCTCAAATCTTCTCCAAACTTCTGGGGCTTCACCCAGATGTTCTTTTAGGGTTCTTTTGGGGTCCACAGCTCACCCCAAGGGTCCAGAAGTTCTGAGATGGTCCTTGGGGGGTGCGGACTTCAACTCCCAGAATGCACCTGGCACAAACTCCTTTTTGGCCACTGGACAGTGGTCAGCTGGTCACTTTTCAGGAGTTGGTGCAGGGGGACTCTGGATAGCAATTTTTCACCTGTAGCAAACAGGGAGTCCCTCCTTGAACCAGTTGAAGCCAGGCAAAGTCCTTCTTGTGGTGAAGCCCAAGTGTGCAGCTGGTGCAGTCCTTCTGAGTGCAGGTTCCAGGTGCATGCCAGGGGTCCAGCAGGGCAGTCCTTCTTCTCCTTTAGTTCTTTTCTTCTTGAAATCTGGCGGGGATCTGAGGTGTGGGTGCAGGTCTGCCAGTTTTATCCTTGCTCCTGGGTGAAAAGCAGGGGGGTCCTGGTTCTCCAATCAGGTACAGGGTTGTCCCCCTGTGATGACCACTTCCTGGGAAGTGTGGCAAAAATCCATCCCAGAAGGCAACATTCTCTAAAAATCCAACATGGCTGAATCTGATTTTTGGAGGTTACATCTGGCTGAGCCCACCCACTGGTGTGGCCAAAAATCATAAACACACCCCTCTCCTGCCCTCTCCTAATCTAATCAAGGGGGCACCTAGTTGTCTGGGGTTGCAGGATGTGGGGGTGTTGCTGTGTGCTCCAAATGTCCTTCTCTGCCTTTGAAGACCAGTTTGGCAGCCCTCCCCCTTCCTGCCTCACCATCTGCTGAGGGGAGATTCTCTCCCACAAGCACATTCTTTTGTGTGAAGCCAGGCCACTTCACACCTCATCAAGGCAGCTTGACTAAGCTGCTGCAGGCTGGCCAATCCGAGCACAGCAGCAAAAACAATGCAGGGCTGAAATTGGCAACTTTTTAGGTAAAGTCTAAAACATTTTACCTGAACAAGTTATATTAAATCCAACAACTGGAAGTTGTGGGATTTATTACAACAATTAATTTGATACCAAATTCTTGGTATGCAACATTTAAGGAGACTTTAAAATTTAAAATAAAGTCTCCCCATTCTAGCCTATAAAGGCCATTTACTTCAATGAGGGAAAAACTAATTTGGCTGTTTTTACCTCACCAGGGTTTATAAATCTATTTTTATAAAGTCCCTGCTTATAGTTACATGGCACCCAGCCCTAGGGGCACATAGGGCACACCTTAGGGGTGACTTATATGTAAAAATAAGGTAGTTTAAGACTTTGGAACTACTTTTAATTCCAAAGTCGAATTTGCATATAACTTTAATTTAAAAGCAGCCAGCAAGGCAGGCCTGCCTTTAAAATGACACTGGGCACCTCAGCAGTGCACCTATGGGTGCACTACCTATGCTGTGGTCCCTAAACCTACATGCCCTACCATATACTAGGGACCTTATAGGTAGGTTAACTTAGCCAATTATAATTAGCCTAATTTGCATATCCATTTTACACAGAGCACAGGCCCTGGGACTGGTTAGCAGTACCCAGGGCACCATCAGAGTCAGGAAAACACCAGCATAAAGTAGAAAATGGGGGCAAAAAGTTAGGGGGCCTCTGCAATCAGCCCTGTTTTCTCACACAAGCGCCCCCCAGCCCACACGCCCAGGAGACTCAACCCAACCCTGGGAGAGTCTTCCTGGCTTGTTAGGCGAGGAAGACAGTGAAGAAAACTGGCTGTCCCTTTGCAGGGCCTACTCTGCCTTACATCCTCCTGTCATGGTCACTCCCTCTGGGTAGTGAAGCCATCCCAACAGTGAAAGGACCCATCTCAAATGAAACTTCCCTCTAGGGGGGTCTTCCTCCTCTCTCTCTGCCAACTTGGGTAGTGAGGTGCCCACCTCCCCTACTCCTAACTTTGCTAGGGCAACACCTAGCTTACCCAAAGAGGTCACCCAACACTTGAGCAACCCCACCATGACCAACAGGGTCAGGGGGCCTACTTTGCTATTGGTCCTGGGTTCTGCCTCCCAGGCCAAGTACAGTGCTGCCAGGAAGGCTAGCACCCAGCAGAGGCTACTGACAGCTGTCAGTACCCAGAACCACACCCTAAGCTCTCCACTGACAGGTGGCTGAGCTGCTTTAGGGGCAACTGTGGGGCCCTGGCACCCCTCTTGCTGTCTAGAGTGGATGGCTACCACCTCCTGTGGCAGACACCCTCCTTCCACTCTCCCTTCTGTCAGTGCAGGGGCAACACCCTGCATCTGGACAGCTGCCTGACTACTCAAGACTTCCTTGGGGTAAGGGGAGGCCTCACCAGTGCCAACTCTGGGCTCCCCCCCTACTGGGGCAGAAGGCCTTTGGCTCCCTGGAACTCTCTTTAAGAGTGGCCTACCCTTCCTTTTCTTCTTTCCTTTTCTTGGGGACCCCTGTCTCCTAACTGTAGGGACTGACTCCCCAGGACTTTGGGTTGGGGGGGCGCCTTGGGCGACCGCCCCATCTGGGACCAGACCCACCTCTGGGAGGTCATTGCCCATGATACAATCTAGGGGGAGGTCAGCACTGACTACCACCCTAAACCAGTCAAGGATACCCTCCCTCTCTAGGGGCACTATGGCTACAGGTTTGGAGGTGACCTCCCCTGTGGCTATCCTGACTTTCCTTGTCTCTCCTGGGACATACATGTCTGGGGTCACTAACCGGTCACTCACTATAGTGTGACTGGCACAGGTGTCTCTCAGGCCAGTGGTAGGGATCCCATTCACTTGAATGTGGTGGAAGTGCCTACTCCCACCCTCAGGGATCACCAGCTTACCATCTGGTCCTGTCTCCCAGCTCAATGCTAGGAGGACTTCATCATCTGAGGAGTCCTCCTCTATGGCTACACTGGACAGCCCAGTGCTAACCACCTTCTTTGGACCGGCTGCATCTCCTCTGAAGTGACCTGTCTGCTGACAGTCAAAGCAAGCCCTACTGTCCAAGAGCTTTTTTAACCCTGGGTCTCCCTGTCTCTGCTTGTCAGAGTGGGAGTGGGATTTACTCTCCTCCTTCTTAGGGTTCTGGGGTACAGAGGGAGTCTCTGTGGTGGGCTTACCACCTCCCTCCTTAGGTTTTTGGGGACCTGACCCCCCCTTCTTGGAGTCTCCCCCCTGGGACTTGACAACCACCCTGGTTCTCAACCACTCATCAGCTGCCTCCTCTAGCTCTCTAGGGTTGGTCTGCATAGAGTCCACTAGATGCTGGCGTAACCTTTCTTGGGTACAATTGGTCAAGATGTGCTCTCTCATGATCAGATTGTATAACCCCTCATAAGTATTTACTTTGGTACCAATAATCCAGCCCTCTAGTGCCTTAAGTGAGGTGTCTACAAAGTCCACCCAGGACTGGGTGCTTGTCTTTTGGGTGTCCCTCAACTTGAGCCTATACTGCTCTGGAGTCAGACCAAACTTTTTAGTCAAGCAACTCTTCATACTGGGGTATGAGTCTGCATCCTCCCCACTCATGGTTAGGAGCCTATCCCTCCCAGAGTTGGGAACTAACTCCCAAAGAAGTGAACCCCAGTACTGAGGCTTGACTCTCCTCATCTGGAGGGCCCTCTCAAAGGCCCCCAGCCACTTATCTATGTCATCCCCCTCTACATAGGCAGGAACCACCCCCTTGGGTAATCTGGGGCAAACTCCCCCACCCATGGACACCTCAACTTCTTTGTCGCTGCCACCATTAATTTTCTCTTTCTTTGCCCACTTTTTCTTTTCTAGGGCCAGCTTGTCTGCTTCCAAAGCTATGTATGCTAGCTGGGCCTCCAGCTCTCTTTCCCTGATGGATGGGTTCTCTCCTCCTGAAAGGACCCCCTTCCCACCACTATCTTTGGGTCTGCCCCTAGTGACTGTATTTACTGAGGACCGTTCTTCCCCATCCTCACTTAAGCTCAGATGCCTTCCCTCCCCTGAGTGGTTAGAGCTAGCATCCTCCCTTCCTTCTTCCTCCTCTGGAGCTTCCTCTGGGCCTACCTCTTGGGCCTCAGCCCATGCTGTCAGGGATTTGATCAGGACTTGCTTCCTGAGGTCAGTGGTTGCAGGCAACCCTCTTTCAGTACACAACCCCCTAAGCTGGACTACTGTCAGTGTGGGTAGGCTAGCCAGATCAAGCTCCATGGTTCCCTAGTTTTGTGTCAACAAAAACTTTTTGCAAAAATTGGAAACAATAATTTAGAAAAATTACAAAAATTCAATAATAGAAATTAATCCAAATTAAAAAAATAAAAAAAAAAAAATAAAAAAAAATTTGCACTAAGACAATTTAAAGGATTTTTAATTTGTTTTACTTAAAACTGTAACGTGATACTGAACACAAGTACAGGATCCCACCGCTGCCACCAAAAATGTTGGAAAATGGGTTATTGGTAAGGGCAGGTAGGTACCTACACCTAGCAACAAGCCACTAACCTCCACCTAGGTCCAGTTAGGTCTCAGTATATTAACCCCAGCTCAACCCTTGGTAGCTTGGCAACGAGCGTCAAGGCTTAACTTAGGAGACAGAGGCCCTCATTCTGACCTTGGCGGTCTTTTCGCAAGACCGCTGAGTTACCGCCGCGGTGAAGACCGCCGACCGCGGCGGTGTGCCGCTGTGCGCATTCTGACCGCTGGGAGCGTTCCGCCGGAAAACCGCCAGCAGCCACACTGGCGGTCGGCGGGAAAGTGGAGACTGGTCAACCTCCACCGCCACGCCAGCAGAACACCGCCCACAGAATTACGACCCACATTTCTGTGTGGCGGTCTTCTGTTGGCGGTCTTCTGTTGGCGGTCACGTCCCTATGGCTCCCGTCGCCTCCCGGAGGACCAACGCACAAGGTAAGTTGATCGTCCGTGAGGGGAGGGGGTGGGGGGGTGTTGTGTGATGTGTGCGTGCATGGGGGTGTGCGTGTGAGTGTGTAGAGGGGGTGTGTGAGTGCCTGTATGCGGGCGGGGGGTGCTGCTGTGTCTATGGGTAATGTGTGCTGTTCGGCAGGTGCGCATGTCGGCATGTATGTGTGCGGGTATGTGTCCCCGTTGTGTATGTGTGTGTAGGGGGTGTGTATATGTGCATGTTGGGGGTGTGTGCATGTCGGGGTACATGTATGTGCATGTCGGGGTGGGGGTGGGGAGGGGGTTCGTACCACCTGTGGGGGTGGCAGGGGGGTGGAGGGTGTG
Source organism: Pleurodeles waltl (assembly GCF_031143425.1). NCBI lineage: Eukaryota > Metazoa > Chordata > Amphibia > Caudata > Salamandridae > Pleurodeles > Pleurodeles waltl. The sequence continues at coordinate 663,506,611 of NC_090443.1, read as the reverse complement.
GGGGGAGGACTCGGGTGGGTAGTGGGGGGTGGGGGAGACCCCTATCAGTGCCAGGGAAGGAATTCCCTGGCCCCGATAGTGCTTACCGCCATGGTTCGCACGGCGGTTCCCGCCCGCAAGAAACCGCGGCGGTAGGCAGGGTCATAATACCCTTGGCGGTCTTGGGACGACCGCCGGGCCGGAGTGCGCAAACTCCAGCCCCGCGGTCATGACCGCCGTGGCGGTCGGAGTGGAGAAGTAGCGGTCGGTTGCGGCGGGGACCGCCGCGGTCAGAATGCCATTTTTAATACCGCCGGTCTGTTCGCGGTCCGACCGCCGTCTCTCCGCCGACCGCCAGGGTCAGAATGAGGGCCAGAGTGTAAAGCATTCAAAAATCACAAAACAGTAATCAAATAAAACACAGGAAACAGTTTAAAAATCCAAAACCAATTTATAAAAATAGTTTATATTTTTATCTTTAAAATGACACCAAAACGAATAAAATCGGATAAGGGGAACAGGAGATATGAATTTTTAAAGAATTATTATTTTTCTAGCGCTTAGAAACAAAAAGCGCCAATCGGGTCATCTGGTTGCACCACGACCGGGGCAAAGTCAAAGTTTCAGGCCGACCGCGATGGAGCCCTGCTCGGCTACAAGTCGCGGGAGGCCTCGGTTAAAAAGTTACCTTCTGACTTAGGTGGTCATTCTGACCTCGGCGGTAAAAGGCGCCTACCGCCGGTCAGAAATCCTCCATAATCCCGCCGCGGTCGCGGAAACCCGCCACGGTCATTCTGACCCGCAGAAGGCAAACCTCCGAAAATCCGACCGCCACAACAGACCGCCAGACCAGCGGTCGGCGGAAAGGTGGAGGTGACAAAACCTCCACCGTCACGCCAACAGAAATACGCCCATGCCATTACGACCCACGAATCCACGCGGCGGTCATTCAAACGCGCTATTCCATTGGCGGGACACGCCGGCGCGGTCAGAATACACACAAACGAACAAAACTCAGCCACATTGGACGATTTGAATCCCACACACCTGATACACATACACACACCACTCCCACACACACAATACAATATAAAACACACACCCACATCACCCACAAACCCCTACGCTAAAAAATTCATAAAGAAGGCAAGAGCGAGACACCAGCATCCAAAAAATAACAGCCACAGCCACTCAACACCATCACCCACACACTATCCACACACAAAACAACACACACCACCACACTCAACTCACTTAAATACACATACTCCACCCCACACATCATACACACCACCCCATGGCACCCCAAAGACAACCCCGCTTCACAGACGAAGAACTCAGGGTCATGGTGGAGGAAATCGTTCGGGTAGAGCCCCAGCTGTTCGGCACACAGATACAATACACCAGCATTGCCCGGAGGACGGAGCTATGGCAGAGGATTGTCGACAGGGTCAACGCAGTGGGACAGCACCCCAGAAATCGGGAAGACATCAGGAAGCGATGGAACGACCTACGGGGGAAGGTGCGTTCCATGGTATCCAGGCACAACATCGCCGTGCAGAAGACTGGCGGAGGACCCCCACCTCAACCCCCACAATTCACATCATGGGAGGAGGAAGTCTTGAACATCCTGCATCCTGACGGCCTTGCAGGAGTCGGCGGAGGAATGGATACTGGTAAGTTGAAGCTTCAATACTGCTTCCCCCCCACCTGCATGCCAAATCAGACCCCAACCCTCACCCCCATCCTCGAACCCCACCCTCACCCCCACCCCCATCCTCACCCCCACCCTCACCCCCACCACCATCCTCACCCCCACCACCATCCTCACCCCCACCCCCAGCACACCTATTCCCCGCCAATGTCTCACCATCACAACCCACACATCCCAAAACCGAGGCCTGCATGCGTCCACTAAGCATGGACACCCATCACCAAAGCATGCCCAATGCATATACACATCCCCCCCACAAGCCACCCTCACCAAAGCCCCCACACACGAATGCCAGCACTTGGGGACACGAGAACCCACAGATACACCCATATGCCACTCATTGAAACTATAACCATACCTCTATACCCCTGCAGGACCCGACCGTCAACACACCGCGGCGGAGGGGCCAGAATTCTCCACACCCCCCACCCAAGAGGCCGTCAGCGATGACAGCAGCTCTGTCGACCTGGACACCGATGACCAGCCCGGACCATCGGGGACCTCTGGACAGTCGGTTCCCCTCACACAGGCCCAGGCCACTACAGACCCTAACCCCTCTGGGAACACCAGCACAGCTCCCACCCAGCGGGCCCATGCCTCTGTCTCCAGGACGCGTCAATCTGCGGTGTGTCTACCACTACAGGGCCCCCAGGATAACCCACCACCCCAACAACAACAGGGACCTGGGGGCAGTGGTAGTGGGCACACCGGCCAGGGGGCAGAGGCCCAGGGAAACAGGGGAACTCGGAGGGCAGCTGTGCGACAGGGGGGGAGGAGAGGCCCAGGGAACCCACTCTCCACGAGGTCCTCACCACCATCATGGGAGCATACAACCGCTCCCAGGAGACGATGGCGACGGTACTGGCCCGGTTCCAGGAGATCCAGGCACTGCAGGAGGAACACTATCGGGGGTACAGGGAGGACATCAGAGCCATCAACACCACCCTGGTTACCATGGTAGGGCTGCTGCAGGACCTCGTAAACACCAGGGCGGACACTGAACAACACCCAAGGGCCCCTGCCACTAGCCTGGACCAAGAACAGCCAACCACCTCCGCCAGCGCTAGTGGACAGGAGGCCCCCGCACAGCAGCAGCCCACCAGACCCCCACCTCCTGCAGGAGAAGAACCACCCCGCAAGAGGGCCCTGAGATCTCGCAAGAAGACAGAGTAGGATGTCAAGACCCCCGCCAGCAATGGATACCACCTGATGTCATCCCACTGTCCCACATTGTCACCCTGTCCATCCTTGAACTGCCCATGCTCCATCTCTCCACAGGCCTCTGGACAATGCACCTGTGTGACTGTTACTCTGGACTCTGCCATGGACATTCCTTCACCATAGCCCCCACCCACTTGAAACCACCCATCCCATTTTGAGCACTTCAATAAACACCTATTTTGCACCAAAATATCTGGAGTCTGGCTGTGATTTCAATATATTGTAATTGACATGACAGTGCAAATATGTCCTTGTACATGGTGAAGTCAACAAACAGCTGCCACAAAGCTGTAGTCCATGGGGAAACGAAGCACAGGACTCGTAGTGGGGACCCCAGATCTGAAATAGGGAGGGAAAAGCCAAAACTCAGTCATCATACACTGGGGCAAATAGACAGGCAGCAGAGATGCAGGAGAGTAGTTAACATTTACTAAATTATCTTTGAAATGTTACCTGTGTCCTATTGGAAGTACTGTTCAATGATTCTGTCCCTGTTGTCTGTTTCAGCCCCGTCGTCTTCCTCCTCGTCACTCTCCTCAGGTTCCACCGCTGCCACAACACCACCGTCTCGACCATCCTCCTGCAGGAAAGGCACCTTGCGGCGCAAAGCCAGGTTGTGAAGCATGCAGCAGGCCACGATGATGTGACACACCTTCTTAGGTGAGTACATTAGGGATCCACCTGTCATATGCAGGCACCTAAACCTGGCCTTTAGGAGGCCAAAGGTGCGTTCGATCACCCTCCTAGTACGCCCATGGGCCTCATTGTACCGTTCCTCTGCCCTGGTCCGGGGATTCCTTACTGGGGTCAGTAGCCACGACAGGTTGGGGTACCCAGAGTCCCCCACTAGCCATACACGGTGTCTCTGTAGCTGTTCCATCACGTAAGGGATGCTGCTATTCCTGAGGATGTAGGCGTCATGCACTGACCCTGGGAATTTGGCATTTACATGCGAGATGTACTGGTCAGCCAAACACACCACCTGGATGTTCATTGAATGGTAATTTTTTCTGTTCCTGTACACCTGCTCCCTGTCTCTTGGGGGAACCAAAGCCACATGGGTCCCATCAATGGCACCAATTACGTTGGGAATATGTCCAAGGGCGTAGAAATCACCCTTCACTGTAGCCAATTCGCCCACCTCAGGGAAAATGATGTAGCTCCTCACGGATTTCATCAGGGCAGACAACACTCTGGATAACACCTTCGAAAACATGGGCTGAGACATCCCAGAAGCAATTCCCACGGTTGTCTGAAATGACCCACTTGCCAAGAAATGGAGTACTGACATGACCTGCACCAGAGGGGGAATCCCTGTGGGTTGGCGGATGGGGGACATCAGGTCGGGCTCCAGCTGGGCACACAGTTCATGGATAGTGGCACGGTTAAGACGGTAGGTCAGGATAATGTGGCGTTCTTCCATTGTCGACAGGTCCACCAGCGGTCGGTACACGGGAGGATTCATCCGTCTCCTCGCCCAACCCAGCGGACGGTGCCTAGGAAGGACTACATGGAGCACACAGTCAAGCAACCCACAGGTACGTACTCACAGCTAGCACAGTAAACGATTCTCTATGCAGTGAATGGCGTGTCTGAGTGGCTATGCAAGGCCTAGGCCTGTGTGACGCAGTTGAAATTGAGCCATGTGGGCCCTGGAAATGGCGGCTGCCTGACCTGTGAAGTGTGACAATGGGATGTGAGGTCAATGCGCTGGCGTGGCACACCGCGGCGGGCGGCGGGCCAAGACCGCGGCGCCAAGCCGCATTGGTTAACATTGAAGCCTATGGGTTTCAGGGGCCAATGGCGAAGGGCGCCGGCGGTGGCGGGACGCACCGCCGCGGTACGCACCGCCGCGGACGTGACCGCCATTTTCTATCTACTTATCCACTTGCGACTTGAACTTTCACAGGAGAGGACCTATACTGCAAGTGTTGCTGTGACCTCGGTCTGGAAGGGACAATGGCTGCTACGCCTGGGGAAAGGGCCCCTGCCTTCACTGGAGAGGAGTTGGAGAAACTTGTGGATGGGGTCCTCCCCCAGTATGCGCTACTCTACGGTCCTCCAGACCAACAAGTGAGTTTAATTCAATCTGGATTTGGGGCGACGGGCTGGCTTGGGGGCCTGGCGGGGGGCCTGGCGGGGATGGGGGGCATGTTGGGCCTGGCGGGGGGCATGGCGGGGGGCCTGGCGGGGATGGGGGGCATGTTGGGTCTGGCGGGGGGCATGGCGGGGGGCCTGGCGGGGATGGGGGGCATGTTGGGTCTGGCGGGGGGCATGGCGGGGGGCCTGGCGGGGATGGGGGGCATGTTGGGCCTGGCGGGGGGCCTGGCGGGGATGGGGGGCATGTTGGGCCTGGTGGGGGGCATGGCGGGGGGCCTGGCGGGGATGGGGGGCATGTTGGGTCTGGCGGGGGGCATGGCGGGGGGCCTGGCAGGGATGGGGGGCATGTTGGGTCTGGCGGGGGGCATGGCGGGGGGCCTGGCGGGGATGGGGGGCATGTTGGGCCTGGCGGGGGTCCTGGCGGGGGGCCTGGCGGGGATGGGGGGCATGTTGGGCCTGGCGGGGGGCATGGCGGGGGGCCTGGCGGGGATGGGGGGCGTTGGGCCACTGGAAAGGAAAATGCTGACAAACTTGAACGTGGTATTTCTCCCTCCCTGTACGTGTCACATAGGTCCGCGCCCATGAGAAGATCGGGATTTGGCGTGCCATCGCCAAGGAAGTCCGGACCCTGGGGGTCCACCATCGACGGGGCACCCACTGCCGCAAGAGGTGGGAGGACATCCGCCGCGGGACCAAGAAGACCGCCGAGTCTCTGCTGGGGATGGCCTCCCAACGTAGGCGGGGTGCCTGCCGTCAACTGAGCCCCCTGATGTTCCGGATCCTGGCGGTGGCCTACCCTGAATTGGATGGGCGCGTGAGGGCAGCACAGCAGACACAAGGGGGTGAGTACAAGCATTATCTACTCTGTTGTCGCGCAGTGGAGGTGTCTGGTTGGGGGAGGAGGGCTGGGGGTCCCCCTAGGCCAGGGCGATATCTGTAGGCTGGGCACCCCCGTAAGCCCCTGTGTCCCCAGCCACCACCCTCAGTAGTTTGTCAGTACAGCCATCCCTGGGCCGTGTCATCCATGGGTGCAGTTGTCAACTCTAGGCGTGTAGGGCATGTTCCACGGAATGCGTAGCGGACCCCAAGTGCGCAACTTAGTGCAGGGGGCATCTGTGTCTGTCATGTCCGCTAACTGTACCGGAGATCCATGTACTCAATATCCCTTTATTTCTCTCTTCCCCCCCCTTTTTGTTTGTCTTTCTGTGCTTGTGTGCATCAGCATCATCAGGCGGAGGAGAAGTGGCATCGGGGCAGGAGGGAGCTGCATCTCACATGGCCCAGGAGGGCCATGCCACAGAGTCAGACTGGACCAGTGAGACGGAGGGCGAGGGGAGCTCCACGACGGGGACGACTGGACCCTGCAGCGACACGGACACGTCCTCGGAAGGGGGCTCCCTTGCGGGGGTGGCACCATCCGTGCCCCCCGCCATTACAGGTACAGCCGCCACCCAGCGCACCATCTCCGCCCTCCCAGCAGCCCCTCAGCGTTCGCCCCGTGCCCGCTCTGCCAGGAAGCCGGGCATCTCCTTCGCCCCAGGCACCTCAGGCCCTGCCCCTGTTACCCCCGCTGCCCTCAGTGAGGAGGTCATTGACCTCCTCCGAACGCTCATTGTTGGGCAGACTGCCCTTTTGAATGCCATCCAGGGGGTGGAGAGGGAGGTTCATCGCAGCAATGCGTACCTGGAGGGCATTCATTCGGGTCAGGCTGCCCATCAGCGATAGTTCCAGGCTCTGGCCTCAGCACTGACGGCAGCCATTGTCCCTGTCTCCTGCCTGCCTCTACTAACTCCCTCCTCCCAGTCTCCTGTTCCTCTGCCTGTCCCACCCACACCATCAGACCAGCCTGCACACACCTCAACACCCAAGAGAAGCTCATCCAAACATAAGCACCACAGATCACGCAGACATTCACAGACGCAACATTCCGATGCAGACATGCCAACAGTCACTACCACCTCTGTGACCCCCACCTCCTCGTCTCCCTCCTCCCTCCCTGTGACGTCTACACTCACACCTCCATTCACCTCACCATCAGCCAGTGTTTCCATCACCAGCACACCCTCCACTCCAGTCCGCACACGTGCAGTCACCACCCCCACTGCCATTTACACGTCCCCTGTGTCCTCTCCCACTGTGTCTGTCACCCCCTCTTCCACACCACACAAACGCAGCCACCCACCCACCCAACAGCCATCCACCTCACGACAGCCTATCCCTCCTGCACCTGAACCCAAAGACAGCAAACGTGACTCACCTCCAACCACATCCTCTCCCTCCACTCCCATTCCCACTGTACCTACCACTCTCCATTGTCCCAAGAAGCTCTTCCTCGCCACTACTAACTTCTTTCCTGACCCTGAGCCCCCCCTCCTTCTCGTCGGGGTAAGAAGAGCACCTCAGCCACCACCAGCCCTGCAGCCCCCTTGACAAGGGTGCAGGGGTATTGGAGCCCGCCAGCCCGCATGTCTGGATCTTCGCCCAGCAGCAAGGGGACAGCCAGCCCACCCCCTGGGAAGAGGAGCAGAAGGCGGAAGGGGCGCCGCAGGAGCCCGCCTTCTACATCCCCCCCGGACACCACCCAGAGACAGTCACCAGCCACAGCTCCAAAGGGAGGAAAGGGCCACAGGCCCACGACTAAGGAGGGCAAGGGCAGCAAGTCGGAGAGGTCAGGCAGCAGGCCTGCTGCCCAGGAGGAGCCCAAAACCCCCATAACCGCTGCCCCGGGAGGAACCGGCACAGCTGCCCCGGGAGAGCCCACCACCCCCATAGCCGCTGCCCAGGGAGGACCCAGCCCAGCTGGCCAGGAGGGCCCCACCACCCACAGCCCAGGTGGGCAGTGAAGGAGCACCATCCCCGCTGCCCAGGAGGGCACCACCAGGCAATTAGCAGTTGGCCATAGACCGGCCGCCGTCTCAAGAACCGCTGAACTGGGCCCTTCAAGGCAAGGAGCGCTGAACTGGGCCCCGCCGTCTCAAGAACCGCTGAACTGGGCCCTTCAGGGCAAGGACCGCTGAACTGGGCCCCGCCGTCTCAAGAACCGCTGAACTGGGCCCTTCAGGGCAAGGACCGCTGAACTGGGCCCCGCCGTCTCAAGAACCGCTGAACTGGGCCCTTCAAGGCAAGGAGCGCTGAACTGGGCCCCGCCGTCTCAAGAACCGCTGAACTGGGCCCTTCAGGGCAAGGACCGCTGAACTGGGCCCCGCCGTCTCAAGAACCGCTGAACTGGGCCCTTCAGGGCAAGGACCGCTGAACTGGGCCCCGCCGTCTCAAGAACCGCTCCGCTGGGCCCCGCCGTCTCACGCACCGCTCCGCTGGGCCCCGCCGTCTCAAGAACCGCTGAACTGGGCCCTTCAGGGCAAGGACCGCTGAACTGGGCCCCGCCGTCTCAAGAACCGCTGAACTGGGCCCCGCCGTCTCAAGCACCGCTCCGCTGGGCCCCGCCGTCTCAAGAACCGCTCCGCTGGGCCCCGCCGTCTCACGCACCGCTCCGCTGGGCCCCGCCGTCTCAAGAACCGCTGAACTGGGCCCTTCAAGGCAAGGAGCGCTGAACTGGGCCCCGCCGTCTCAAGTACCGCTGAACTGGGCCCGCCGTCTCAAGCACCGCTCCGCTGGGCCCCGCCGTCTCAAGAACCGCTCCGCTGGGCCCCGCCGTCTCACGCACCGCTCCGCTGGGCCCCGCCGTCTCAAGAACCGCTGAACTGGGCCCTTCAGGGCAAGGACCGCTGAACTGGGCCCCGCCGTCTCAAGAACCGCTGAACTGGGCCCTTCAGGGCAAGGACCGCTGAACTGGGCCCCGCCGTCTCAAGAACCGCTGAACTGGGCCCCGCCGTCTCAAGCACCGCTCCGCTGGGCCCCGCCGTCTCAAGAACCGCTTAACTGGGCCCTTCAGGGCAAGGACCGCTGAACTGGGCCCCGCCGTCTCAAGCACCGCTCCGCTGGGCCCCGCCGTCTCAAGCACCGCTCCGCTGGGCCCCGCCGTCTCAAGAACCGCTCCGCTGGGCCCCGCCGTCTCACGCACCGCTCCGCTGGGCCCCGCCGTCTCAAGAACCGCTGAACTGGGCCCCGCCGTCTCAGGAACCGCTGAACTGGGCCCTTCAAGGCAAGAACCGCTGGCCCTTTGGCAGACGTGGCAGGGCAGGATCTATCTCGGGCAGGGCTGCAGGATGTCCTCTGGCCAACTTGCCTCCTCCAGTGGCAGTGGGGTCTGTTATGGACTGTATGGACTGTGGCTTTGCTCTCCCCAGGATGGCCCAGTGGGCAGGCCACCCACTGTATGGACTGTTTGGACTGTGGCTTTGCTCTCCCCAGGATGGCCCAGTGGGCAGGCCACCCACTGTATGGACTGTATGGACTGTGGCTTTGCTCTCCCCAGGATGGCCCAGTGGGCAGGCCACCCACTGTATGGACTGTTTGGACTGTGGCTTTGCTCTCCCCAGGATGGCCCAGTGGGCAGGCCACCCACTGTATGGACTGTTTGGACTGTGGCTTTGCTCTCCCCAGGATGGCCCAGTGGGCAGGCCACCCACTGTATGGACTGTATGGACTGTGGCTTTGCTCTCCCCAGGATGGCCCAGTGGGCAGGCCACCCACTGTATGGACTGTTTGGACTGTGGCTTTGCTCTCCCCAGGATGGCCCAGTGGGCAGGCCACCCACTGTATGGACTGTATGGACTGTGGCTTTGCTCTCCCCAGGATGGCCCAGTGGGCAGGCCACCCACTGTATGGACTGTTTGGACTGTGGCTTTGCTCTCCCCAGGATGGCCCAGTGGGCAGGCCACCCACTGTATGGACTGTTTGGACTGTGGCTTTGCTCTCCCCAGGATGGCCCAGTGGGCAGGCCACCCACTGTATGGACTGTTTGGACTGTGGCTTTGCTCTCCCCAGGATGGGCCAGTGGTCATGGAGTCCCCTCGTGGATCTGGCGTCGTGTACTCAATTGGCTGAGGTGCCCCCCCTTCCCTTCCCCCTGAGGTGCCTGTCCTATTTTCTTTCTGATGCCCCTGCAGTGTTCTCTCCGTGGAGTTCTTGTCGTGGTACTGGGCCTTGCCCCTTTGCACAGGACCCCTGTGATCCACGGACAGTGGTTGGACTACATTTAGTAGCTGTATATATTTTGTACATAGTTTATTTATTTATTGGGATTACTGGTGTACATATTTCAATATATCTGCCCGTTTATGATCTCTTCTTTTGGTCTTTGCATTATTTCGGAGGGGGGTGGTTTGTGGGTTGTGACAGTGATCTGTGGGAATGCATTGATGTGTGTGTTGTAGTGGGTGTGGGTGGGTGGGTGTGTGCCGGTAATCTTTTCCCTCCCCTGTGTCGTAGGTGCAGTACTCACCGATGTCTTCCGCGCCGCCGGGCGTGCTCCTGGTATATGAGCAGGAATAGGAGTGCGGGGATGACCTGCAACTCTGGTTCCATACTGCCGGAATCTCGCGTGGAGTGCGTAGAGGTGAGCGTTTTCCCGTTCGTAGTCTGTTTCCGCCGTGTTCTTATCGGCGGTGCTCCCGCCCCGGAAAAGGTGGCAGATTGGTGGGTCGTAATAGGGTGGGCAGTACATTGTCTGCCGCCTGGCTGTTGGCGGGAACCGCCGCGCTGTTTGTTTGTACCGCTGTGGCGGGCGGAGTGTTAAGTTGGCGGGCTGTGTTGGCGGTTCCCGCCAGGGTCAGAATTGCATATTTTAGACTGCTGGCCTGTTGGCGGCTTGGCCGCCGCTTTATCACCGACCGCCAGGGTCAGAATGAGGGCCTTAGTCTTTATTTTGAAGATTTTCTTCAGCGGGACGAACCTGCCAGTCGAATCCGACCTCCTGGAGCCCTTGTCCGGATACGCGATGCTGGATTCCTCGGTGGAGATTTTTACCTTCGGACTTAGTCGTTTTTTCGAGGTGAAAGTCCTTCGACCGGGGTAAACCTGGATCTTGATCCGACGTCCGTGGAGCCCTTCTCGGATACGATGGCTGGGAGGTCCCGGTCAACTTTTTACCTTCGGACTTAGTCTCATTTTCGGAGATTTTTCTTTACAGGGACGAACCACCAAGTCAGGTCGGGTCGCGGTGGAGGCAAGCCGGCTAGAATTTCCGCGGCGGGTCAGTCCCTCTCTGGAGCTTTTTTACAAAAATTCTCAAATCTTCTCCAAACTTCTGGGGCTTCACCCAGATGTTCTTTTAGGGTTCTTTTGGGGTCCACAGCTCACCCCAAGGGTCCAGAAGTTCTGAGATGGTCCTTGGGGGGTGCGGACTTCAACTCCCAGAATGCACCTGTCGCAAACTCCTTTTTGGCCACTGGACAGTGGTCAGCTGGTCACTTTTCAGGAGTTGGTGCAGGGGGACTCTGGATAGCAATTTTTCACCTGTAGCAAACAGGGAGTCCCTCCTTGAACCAGTTGAAGCCAGGCAAAGTCCTTCTTGTGGTGAAGCCCAAGGGTGCAGCTGGTGCAGTCCTTCTGAGTGCAGGTTCCAGGTGCAGGCCAGGGGTCCAGCAGGGCAGTCCTTCTTCTCCTTTAGTTCTTTTCTTCTTGAAATCTAGCGGGGATCTGAGGTGTGGGTGCAGTTCTGCCAGTTTTATCCTTGCTCCTGGGTGAAAAGCAGGGGGGTCCTGGTTCTCCAATCAGGTACAGGGTCGTCCCCCTGTGATGACCACTTCCTGGGAAGTGTGGCAAAAATCCATCCCAGAAGGCAACATTCTCTAAAAATCCAACATGGCTGAATCTGATTTTTGGAGGTTACATCTGGCTGAGCCCACCCACTGGTGTGGCCAAAAATCATAAACACACCCCTCTCCTGCCCTCTCCTAATCTAATCAAGGGGGCACCTAGTTGTCTGGGGTTGCAGGATGTGGGGGTGTTGCTGGGTGCTCCAAATGTCCTTCTCTGCCTTTGAAGACCAGTTTGGCAGCCCTCCCCCTTCCTGCCTCACCATCTGCTGAGGGGAGATTCTCTCCCACAAGCACATTCCTTTGTGTGAAGCCAGGCCACTTCACACCTCATCAAGGCAGCTTGGCTAAGCTGCTGCAGGCTGGCCAATCAGAGCACAGCAGCAAAAACAATGCAGGGCTGAAATTGGCAACTTTTTAGGTAAAGTCTAAAACTTTTTACCTGAACAAGTTATATTAAATCCAACAACTGGAAGTTGTGGGATTTATTACAACAATTAATTTGATACCAAATTCTTGGTATGCAACATTTAAGGAGACTTTAAAATTTAAAATAAAGTCTCCCCATTCTAGCCTACGAAGGCCATTTACTTCAATGAGGGAAAAACTAATTTGGCTGTTTTTACCTCACCAGGGTTTATAAATCTATTTTTATAAAGTCCCTGCTTATAGTTACATGGCACCCAGCCCTAGGGGCACATAGGGCACACCTTAGGGGTGACTTATATGTAAAAATAAGGTAGTTTAAGACTTTGGAACTACTTTTAATTCCAAAGTCGAATTTGCATATAACTTTAATTTAAAAGCAGCCAGCAAGGCAGGCCTGCCTTTAAAATGACACTGGGCACCTCAGCAGTGCACCTATGGGTGCACTACCTATGCTGTGGTCCCTAAACCTACATGCCCTACCATATACTAGGGACTTATAGGTAGGTTAACTTAGCCAATTATAATTAGCCTAATTTGCATATCCATTTTAAACAGAGCACAGGCCCTGGGACTGGTTAGCAATACCCAGGGCACCATCAGAGTCAGGAAAACACCAGCATAAAGTGGAAAATGGGGGCAAAAAGTTAGGGGGCCTCTGCAATCAGCCCTGTTTTCTCACACAAAGGGTACAGTAAGTGGTCATAGAATTGGGAGAATCTGCCTGCCATGTACAATGTGAAACACAAAACTGTCAATGTAAAGTGAAGCTACAGTGTCTTACCTTTGTGTCACTGGAAGTATTGTTGTTTTATTGCTGTTCTGTTGTCCCAATCCTCATTCCCTGCCTCTTCATCTTCACTTTCCACAGGGTTCACTGCTGCCACACACCCATCTCCAGCCACATCCTCCTGCAGAAAAGGCACATGGTGTCTCAAGGCAAGGTTATGCAACATGCAGTATGCCACGATGATCTGGCAGACCTTCTCGGATGAGCAGTCCAGGGATCCACCAGTTAGATGGAGGCAACGAAACCTGGCCTTCAGGAGGCCAAAGGTCCTTTCGATAATCCTTCTTGTCTGCCCATGTGCCTCATTGTAACGTTCCTCTGCCCTTGTCCTGGCATTCCTCACTGGGGTCAGTAGCCATGAGATGTTGGGGTAACCAGAGTCACCTGCAAATATTGAGGGACAAATGTTAGCCTCAACCTCACCCTTAAGGCCCACATCATACACATACACCAACATCCACTGGGTGGGAACCGGGGCTCATCTATTAGTTACACCCTGTGCCTCCGGAGTTGTGCCATCACATTGGGGATGCTGCTATTCCTCAGGATAAAGGCATCATGCACAGACCCAGGAAATTTTGCATTGATGTAGGAGATGTACTGGTCTGCCAGGCACACTATCTGCACATTTATCCCGTGAAAGCTCTTTCTAGTCCATAACACCTGTTCATTTCTCCGGGGGGGGACAAATGCAATATGTGTACCATCAATAGCCTGAATAATGTTGGGGATATTTCCATTTGTCCCGTTGCATAGAAGTCAGCTTTCACTGTGGCCAAATCCTCCACCTGGGGGTATACGATGTAGCTGCACATGTGTTTTATCAGGGCAGCCAAAACTGTTGTCTGCCGTATAGAGAACATTGGCTGTGACATTCCTGCTGCCAAGCCCACTGTCACTTGGAAGGAGCCAGTTGCCAAGTAATGGAGCACAGATAGGACTTCCACCATAGGGGGGATCCCAGCGGGGTGATGGATAGCAGACATCAGGTCAGGCTCCAATTGGGCACACAGATCTGTGATCGTGGCCCTGTCAAGTCTATAGGTGAGGATGATGTTCCTGTCCTCCAGGGGTCTGTACACGGGGGTGTCTCCATCTCCTATTCATCTGCTGCGGTTATAATCTAGGGGGCAAAACGGTGAGCAGCTGGCCAGTATTCCACATTTCCAAACACTACACTGCATTGCATGTTGTGACTGTAACAGTAAATTGGTATGTAGGCCCAAATGATGCATATGTGTACTATGACACAGTTAGGTGCCATGGCCTGCCCCCCCCCCTCCGAAATGGCATCTGCCTGTCCTGTGTGGATGGACATGTGGAAATGAGGTCCTGGACACCGTGCTGCATGTATGGTGGGCAATGTCTGTGCATAAGGGGATGTGAGGGCTATGGTGGGCCATGAGTGTAACAGGCAGGACGGTCTGACTGATACCTTTTTCTATGTGTATTTTTCTGCAGGTCAACCCCCATCAGAAAAAGGGTATATGGCATGCCATCGCAAAGGAGGTGCAGACCCTGGGGGTCTACAACAGGGGGAGCATCCACTGTCGCAAACGGTGGGAAGACCCGAGATGCTGGGCAAGGAAGACAGTGGAGGCCCAGCTGGGGATGGCCTCCCAATGAGGAAGGGGTGCCTGTCGAACCCTGACCCCCGATGGCCCGCATACTGGCGGTGGCCTATACGGAGCTGGATGGGCACTTGAGGGCATCACAGCAGCCACAAGGGGGTGAGTACAGTTTCCCAATGTATTACTTGCACGTGGTGGGGTGGTCTCCGGGTGGGGTATATGAGTCTGTGTGTGCCCCTAGGCCATTGCAGGGTATTGTTCCATGTTGGGCAGGGTATGATGTGAACCACCTCCAACCAAGCTAGTAGGCATCCACTACTGGGCAGGGGTCTGTGGGTCTCAGGTATGCTGCTATTGGTGTTAGGTATTCCTGTCCATGGCCTGGTGACTAGCATTGTGACTGTTAGTGCATTGCCTAGTCCGTAGGGCTGTTCCATGTGTGTGTGTGTGTGTGTCCTGTACGCCAACGTTGGTGTTGGAGCATTCATTGACCAAGGGTATCCTTTGTCTCTCCCCCCCCAGTTTGTTTTGTCACCCTGTCCTTATGTGCATTAGTATCATCTGGCAGAGGAGCAAGGGGCACAGGCGACGGAGGGAGCTGCATCCCACAGGGCTCAGGAGGCTGAATGCACTGACAGTGAGGGCACCAGTGAGACAGAGGGCGAGGGGTGCACCACTGGGAGACTAGAGGGGACAGTTCGGACAGTGATACCTCTTCCGATGGAAGCTCCCTGGTGGTGGCGGACACCTCTGTGACTACCCCAACTACAGGTACAGCTGCCAGTCCTCTCCCACTGTGTCTGTGCCCCCTCCTCCCAAAGTACACAAATGCAAGCACTCAGACACCCAACAGCCATCCACCTCACAACAGCATCCAGCCCATGCACCTGCACCCAAAAACAGCAGACTGACACCTCCTTCAACCCCTTCCTCTTCCTCCACTCCCAAACCTTCACCCTCTTCCCACCCCAATGTCCCTAAGAAGCTTTTCCTCGCCACCGTTGACCTCTTCCCTACCCCCACTCCCCGTCCTTCATGTCAGGCCAGGGTGGTCAGAACCCAGGCGAGCACCTAAGCCACCCAGTCCACGGCCACAGTAGTGTTGACAGTTACTGCAGGTGGGAGAGGATCACGGGATCCAGCCAGCAGCACTAAAAGTGTGCCTGCACCAGGTGCATCAAGGAAGGGCAAGGAGGCACCACCAGCTGTGAAAGGGAAGGGCAAGTGGCCAGCACTTGCAGGCAGGACGGACAGGAGGCCTGGTGCTGGGACTCATTTGGAGCCCCCACCACCAACCATGGCAGTTCAACCGTCCGAGGCTGCAAGGGATGGGCTGGAGCCTCCGACAGCACCGCCACCAGCACCACTGACAGCAGCAACAGCCCCAATGGGTAGCTGTCCGAGGCTGCAGGGGATGGGCTGGAGCCTTCCCCCACCACTGACAGCACCACCACCAGGACCACTGCCAGCAGCAACAGCCCCAGTGGGCAGCCGTCCGAGACTGCAGGGGAGAGGCTTGAGCCTTCCCGCCACCACTGACAGACCAGACACCAGCACCGCCACTGCTACCACTGAGCAGCCATCACCACCAGCGGACAGTGTGTGGTTCTGCCTCCATGGACTGTAGTGTGTCCTGGACCCTGCAAATTCTGTAGGTGTGACACCCAGGTGAGAGACTGTGACCTTGCACTCCCCAAGATCTGCATCACAGGATACTATGCCTCCTCAAGAACCAGTGTAAAAAAACATCCAGTCACCCCATCCTTCCCAGGATGAAGCACACTGGGCACAAGGCCCCCTCCAGAACCAGTGGAAGGAGACATCCACTCACCCCATCCTTCCCAGGATGAAGCACACTGGGCACAAGGCCCCCTCCAGAACCAGTGGATAAGCCATCCACTTGAGAGACTGTGGCCTTGCACTCCCCATGACCAAGCAGTGGGCAAACAACCCACTTGAGAGACTGTGGCTTAGCACTCCCCAGGACCAAGCAGTGGGCAAACCACCTACTTGAGAGACTGTGACCTTGCACTCCCCAGGTCCAAGCAGTGGGCAAACCTCCCACTTGAAAGACTGTGGCCTAGCACTCCCCAGGACCAAGCAGTGGGCAAACCACCCACTTAAGAGACTGTGGCCTTGCACTCCCAGGACCAAGCAGTGGGCAAACCACCCACTTGAGAGACTGTGGCCTTGTACTCCCCAGGACAGCGCACAGAGCATGTAGCCCCCTCCAGGACCAGTGGCGTTGTGCCATCTTCCGGCTGAGGTGGCACCCATTCCCCGTCCCCTAAGGTGCCTGTGTATTTTTGACCTGATGCCTCTGCAGTGTTCTCTCCATGTTGTTACAGGATTGAGGTGGGGCCTTGGCCTACGTGTTGTGGCCCTGTGACCCACGGACATTGAAGACTGGGCAGTGACCCTACATTTGTAAATATGTGTATACTTGTTTTGGATGCACGTATTAATACTATTTTATCTTATTACACTAACTTTCTTCAATTCATTTTGTCCTTGCATTCTTCCTGAGGGGTACGGGGTAGATTTGTAATGTTACTGCATCTGGATGTGTGCATGGTGTTGGGGGTGTTGCATGTTCTGTGTGTGTGTGTCACTCTCTTTTTCCTCCCCCCTCCCTTGTGTGCTAGGCAGCAGTACTCACCGTTGTCGTCTTCCCCCCTACCACTAGCCAGTCTATTGAGCAGCCCACCACTTCCGCTGCAGCTAGTGGACAGGAGGCCCTGCCACAGGACCCACAGGCCACCAGCACCCCTCCCCTGCAGAAAGTGAACCACCCGCAAACGTTCCCTGCAAACCAGAAAGAAGCCAGAGACACATGCCAAGTCCAAGACCACCACCAGGAAATGAGACTCTCCTGATTGTCCCCCTTGTGTCCCACCCTGTCACCTTGTCTACTTTGAACTGCCTTGCTCCCCTTCCTATGGCCCCTTGGACACTGGACCTGTGCTACAAACAGACTGGAACAATAACCTGGACTTTCCTCCACTGTTACCCCATTCCATTGCACTTTTCAGTCAATTGTTTGCACTGCAATAAACACCCATGAACACAATTTGAGTGACACTGTTTTATGTGTTGAAAATGTTGAAAATGTGCCATTTTGGGAACAGTGTCATGCACCGACCCATGATACTTGGCAGTGATGTGGGAGATGTTCTGGTCCACCAGGCACACCATTTGCACATTCAGTGAGTGGAAACTCTTACGATTCCTGAACACCTGTTCATTCTGGTGGAGGGGACAAACGCAATATGTGTACCATCAATCGCCCCAATAATATTGAGGATATGCCCCATTGCATAGAATCCTGTCTTCACAGTGGTCAAATCTTCCACTGGGGGAAAGCAATGTGGCTGCACAAGTGTTTCACCAGGTCACACAAAACCCTTGCCAGCACGATTGAGAATATTGGCTGTGACATTCCTGTTGCCAAGCCCACTGTCACTTGGAAATAACTAGTTGCCAGGAAATGGAGCACTGATAGCACTTAAACAAGAGTGGGCATCCCAGTGGGATGACGGTTAGCTGATGTCAGGTCAGGCTCTATTTGGGCACACAGCTCTGTGATTGTGGCCCTGTCCAGTCTATAAGTCAGTATAATGTGCCTGTCCTCCAGTGTAGCCAAGTCCACAAGGGGTCTTTACACAGGGGTTTATCTTCTTCTACCATTCATCTGCAGCAGTAGGTATCTGAGGGACACAAGAGTGAGTAAGCTGTCACAATTTGAACAATGGAACACGACCTCATAGTGCATTTATTTGATGGGACAGTGGGACCGGCAAGGTATGTGCAAATCTAGGCAGTGACGCAGTTAAGGTTAAACTGATCGTTGTCCACCACCATGAAATGGCGACCGCCTGTCCTGTATGTAGGGACAGGGGGAAGTGAGGTTACTCCTCCGACGTTGGGCATTATTGCTGAAAGCGGTCTTGAACCACTGTGCAATTTCTCATTGGATAATATGGGGCTCTATGGAATAGAGTGGCCAATAGGGATCAGTGCCGGCGGTGACAGTGTACACCACCACGGACGTGACCACCATTTTCTGTCTGAAATCTTAACTTGTTTCCTGATCTTCAAGATGAGAACACCTACACTGCATGTTCTGCTGTGACCTGTGTCTTGAACCTAACATGGCAATTGGTGAATGGGGTCCTGCCCCAGTACAGACTGCGGTATGGGCCTCCAGACCAACAGGTGAGTACACATGGGCACGATGCATGTGGGAAGGATGCATGGAGATGTGTGTGCAAGGATCGTGTCATCAGGGGGGAATGTCTTGTGGTGGTGTACATGGTGGGCGCCGGCAGATGTGTGTGCCAATGGTGATGGAAACGGGATTGGTGGGCCATATGTGTGACAGGCTGGATTGCATGTGTAATGGTGTCGTCCCGTCTGTATCGCCTTTGCAGGTCAGTGCCCATCAAAAGAAGGGATTATGGGGTGCATCGTCAAGGACTGGACCCTGGGAGTCTATGGCAGGCAGAGCACCCACTGTTGGAAACGGTCGGAGGACCTGAGACGCTGGGCACGGAAAACCACGGAGGCCCAGCTGGGGGGGCCTCCCAATGAGGAAGGGGTTCCCATCGGAACCTGACCCCCCGACGGCCAGCATACTGGCAGCGGCCTACCCAGAGCTGGATAAACGCTTTCGGGCATCACAGCAGCCACAAGGGGTTGAGTACAGTAGCCATCACAACAATAATTGTTAGATGGCATGGGATCCGGGTGGTGGGTGTCAGTTAGTGTGCGCCCCCTAATGCCAGGCCAGCCGTTGCAGCGTAATCCAGCTCAAGGGTAATGGTTGAAAGGGAAATAAAGGTAACCTAGCTAGGTTGCATTCCATGTCCGACATGGTTTTATAGGTCCCAGGAGGGGTGCAGTTGGCATTTTTGGCCCTCATCTTGCTGTGGAATCTAGCCAATTGTTTGGCAGTGCTATGGATAGTGCTCAATCCTGATCCCCGTGTTTGACGATACTGTGTATGCCTTTCTCTCTTTCTCTCTTCCTCCCGTTTTCCTTCTTTCATCCTTTCCATGTGTGCATTAGCATCATCTGGAGGAGGAACAGGGGCACTGGTGCCAGAGGAAGCTGCATCCCACAGGACCCGAGAGGCAGAGTCCACTGACGCCGAGGGAACCAGTGGGACGAAGGGCGAGGGGAGAACCATGGCGATGACAGGAGATGACAGCACAGATTCAGATACCTCCTCCGATGGAAGCTCCCTGGTGGTGGCAGACATCTCTGTGATCACCCCAGCTGCAGGTACAGCCGTCACCCCCATACCAACACAACCCTCCCAGTAGCTCCTCAGCGAGTTGCCCGTGCCCGCTCACCCAGGAGGGTGGGCTTCTCCTTTGCCCCAGGTACCTCAGGCCCTGCCCCAGTCAGTCCTGGTGCCCTGAGGGAGGAGGCTATTGACCTTATGAGACCTATCTCTAAAGGGCAGTCAACCATTGTGAATGCCATCCAGGGGCTGGCATCCCAGATGCAGCAATGCAATGCATTACTGGAGGGCATCCACAGTGGATTGGCGGTGCAACAGAGATCAATTCAGGCTCTGGCCTCCTCTCTAATGGCAGCCATTGTCCCTGTTTCTACCATCCCCCCTCCAACTACCACTTCCCAGTCCCAGTCTCCTCAACCCCAACCCATCCCATGCACACATACAGACGAGCATGCACACAAGACATCACAAAAGAGTGACAGACAGTTGCACATACAACCACATCTAGGGGCATATTTATACTCCGTTTGCGCCGAATTTGCGTGGAAAAAAACGACGCAAAACTAATTCCATATTTATACTTTGGCGTTAGACGCGTCTAGCGCCAAAGTTCATGGAGTTAGCGTCATTTTTTTGCGTGAACGCCTTCCTTGCGTTAATGATATGCAAGGTAGGCGTTCCCGTCTTAAAAAATGACTCCGATGCAAATGCGTCGTATTTATACTCCCGGGCAAAAATGACGCCCGGGAGTGGGCGGGTCTAAAAAACCCGCATTAGCGACGGATTTTAGCGCCTGGGTCAGGGCAGGCGTTAAGGGACCTGTGGGCTCAGAATGAGCCCAGAGGTGCCCTCCCCTGCCCCCAGGGACACCCCCTGCCACCCTTGCCCACCCCAGGAAGACACCCAAGGATGGAGGGACCCACCCCAGGGACATTAAGGTAAGTATATATTTTTTTTTTTGTGGCATAGGGGGGCCTGATTTGTGCCCCCCTACATGCCACTATGCCCAATGACCATGCCCAGGGGACAGAAGTCCCCTGGGCATGGCCATTGGGCAAGGGGGCATGACTCCTGTCTTTGCTAAGACAGGAGTCATTGCAATGGGGGATGGGCGTCGTAAAAAAATGGCGCAAATCGGGTTGTGGCGATTTTTTTGCCTCAGCCTGACTTGCACCATTTGTGGACGCCCATACGCCATTTTCCCCCTACGCCGGCGCTGCCTGGTGTACGTCGTTTTTTTCAACGCACACCAGACAGCGCCGGCGGCTAACGCCGGCTAAGGTCATTGAATAAATACGTCGCCCGCATGGCGCTTCAGAATGGCGTTAGCCAGCGCTAATTTTTTTGGGCAAAACTGCGTTAGCGCAGTTTTGCATCAAAAAGTATAAATATGGCCCCTAGTGTTTCCACTATCTCCCCCTCCTCCTCGTCCTCCACCTCCCTCACAGTCATGTCCACACTCACACCTGCATGCACTGCATCAACATCCACCACCACCATCAGCACACCAAGCAGCACACACACCTCACTAGCAGACACCTCCACAACATCCATCCACGTGTTCCATGTGTCCTCTCCCACCCTGTCTGTCACCCCCCTCCTAAAGGACTCAAATGCAAGCCATCCACCTCACACACTCACACTGCCCATGCACCTGCACCCAAGTCCAGCAGACATACACCTCCAACAACTATTTCCTCAACCTCCATTCCCATTCCTTCTCCCTCTTCCCACCCCACCATCCCTAAGAAGCTGTTCCTTGCTCAACTTGACCTCTTCCCTACCCCTCCCCCCTGTCCTGCCTGTAAGAGCAGGGTCCCAACGACCCAGCCCAGCACCTCAGCCAAACAGTCCACGGGGATAGTGGAGGCACCTCCCTAGCAGTGGAGGCAAGGCAGTAAAGGATCCCACTCCACCAGCCAGGAAGGGTAAGGATCCCACACCTCCTTCATGAAGGGGAAGAAGCCCTCAACTCTTGCCAGGAAGGAGCCCTCAACGCCTGCCATGAAGGGGAAGAAGCCCTCGACTTCTGCCATGAAGGGGAAGGAGCCCTCTACTCTTACCATGAAGGGGAAGGAGCCCTCACCTCCAGCAGAGGCTGGCAGGGTACCACCACCACCACCAGAGGTCATAAAGCTCTCACCTCCAGCTGAGACCTTACTGCCCTCTCCTCTTGCAGAGGCTGCACCTTCACCTGCTGAGGCTGCACCTTCACCTGCTGAGGCAGTGCAGCCGTCACCTCCAGCAGAGGATGCCAAGAGGCATCTTCACCTGTTGACACAGTGCAGCCCTCACCTCCAGCAGAGACTGGCAGGGTGACACCACCACCACAACTACCACCATCAGCGGTCACAGAGCCCTCACCTCTAGCTGAGACAGTGCAGCCAACTCCGCCTGTAGAGTCTGCACCTTCACCTGCCGAGACAGTGCAGCCCTCACCTCCAGCAGAGGCTGCCCAGGAGGCACCTTCACCTGCTGACACAGTGCAGCCCCCACCTCCAAATGAGACAGTGCAGTCCTCATCTCCAGCAGAGGGCATGTAAGCCACCCTACAGGGACTGCTGTACAAGGAGCCCACTCCAGAACAAGTGGGCAAGTCACCCACCTGAGAGACTATGACCTTGCACTCCCCTGCAAAGATAATTGGCATGGAGCCCCCTCCAGAACCAGTGGGCAAGTTCCCGACTTTGGCTGAGGTGCACCCCATCCACCATCCCCCTGAGGTGCCAGCCCACTTGCAAAATGATGCCCCCTGCAGAGCTCTGTGCGGATGATGTCAGGAAACAAGTTGGGCCTTGGACTGTGTCCTGTGGCCATGTGGGCCCTTAGTAGTTTGGACTGGGCATTGGCCCTTTGTGAACACTTGTACATATCTCTTTGTTATCCAATTGGTTAATTTGATGGCTGTTTCCATTCAATACATTCTCATTACTGCCTTCTTGTTGTCCTTGTACTATTATGCCATGTCGTCTGCAGCTGGTTGTGTGTATGGTGTGTGTGTCTGAGTGTGTTGTGTGTGTCATTCTCCTTTTCCTCCCTCCCTCCCTTGTGTGCTAGGCGGCTTTACTCAACGTCTTCGTCTTTCTCTGCATTGGTGTTCAAGGTGGAGCATGACGTAGAAGTGCATCGAGAAGACTTGCAGGTCCGGTTCCATGGCGGCGTTGTCCTTCTCTGAGTCTCTGATGGTGAGTCTTTCACCTTCTGTGCAGTGTTTCTGCCAGGCTTTTGATGGCGTTGGTTCCGCCCCGGAAATTGTAGTGGTGTGCTGTGTTGTGATATGGTGGGTGGTACTTTGTCTTCTGCCTGGCTGTTGATGGCTACCACCATCGTGCGTGGTGTTAACGCCCTGGTGGATGGTGTGGTACATTGGCTGTCTACGGGAGTTCTCACCACCATGGTCATAATTTGGCAGTAATTACCGCTGGCCTGTTAGTGGTATTTCCTCCACTTTATCACTCATCGCCAATGTCATAATGCCACCTATATCTTTTTGTATGTTTTTAGCTATTTTTAACATGTTTTTAAATGTGATTTTTAGCTAGTTTTTAATCATTAAAGCTTGTTTTAGTTCAGAACATTTTTTCGCTTGAATTCATTCACCTTCGGTGGCGTCATCCTGTGGCATCATACTTGTTATGGCACTGGGGAGGGTGTAGTGAATCCTATCTTGTTTCAATGAGAAGCACGAGCTAGCTTAGCCTTATGGCTTGTAGACTCGTGCTCCTATCACCAAGTGACTTTTACCCTACTTAGTTTGCTCTGTTTTAGCGCACTTAATTAATTATATCCTTCCAAGATGGATGCCTTGTTTCAAGGTAGGCCAATGTTTAGTTTCACACTATCAGTGCCACTGCGCTAAGGCGTGACTATTAAGCGACAAAGATACACAAAATGTAGGTATTCACATTAGGTACTTTCCCTCTGCGTGATTTGAGGACATTGTTTACATAAATTGCCGCCCCAAGCAATTCTTGTTATCTATTGTTTGGGAACAGACCTACGTCCGGGTCCAATCAGATCTGAATAAGTGAATCTCACACAAGACAGATAGTCAGAGGGATTCCTACCAGACGTCATTGATGCTATCGATGCTGCACGTTGCTTTGACGCTGGCCAAGTATTTGTGTCCCCAAGAAGCCTGTTCTAGAAACCTCATTCCAAGGCAAACAAGGGTTGGGAGGCTATTCTCATGGATACGGCATTGGCAGATTAGGTAAACATGCCTAGCTCTCTTTAGGTTAGAGGATGGGATCACCTTTTTAGGGTATTAGGACATATTCCATATCTCATGTCATTTCATGTTATTGCAAGATGATGGGGGTCTTTGTACTAATGACTCTCGTCAATGCTGTTTCTTGCACTGTTCATTATCCTGTTCATTGCAGCCCATGCAACTTATTGTAGATTGCAGTCTTGTTAATAAAACCTATTGAAAACTTTACTACCTCTCTTTCATTGCCTGCATGTTGACTGAGACATGCTGTTCATGTGGAAAAGGGGTAATCTCCGTTCAACCATGACACTCCCTGAGATGTCGCACTCTTGAGTCCATGCATAAAGGCTGCTGCAAATCACCTTTTACTGTTTGGGTTTTTGGTGAGGTACTGTTTGTGAACTGGGAGGGTTAGGTCGACAGTTGCGACTTGTTGTAGTACTGGCCTACCTACAAACATAAGGACTGTCATCCTTAAACCAGCAGTCTTGCCTAGAGCAAGAGTCAAACTACGACATGACACCACCAACGATGGTGTTTATGTACTAATTTGCGGATACCCTGATTATCACTGTCTCACACATGTCCCTCTCAGTCCTTTCAGGATGCACAAGACAGATGTAGCGAGAGAGGGGGTCGTCCTGATCGATGTCCTGAATATATGAAACAGAAGAAATACACCAACCTCGGGGACAGTAGCCCATTGTCCATTGTTCCTCACACCCTGAAACTCCCCCTAAACCAGGATTTAAGGGAATCTCCTGGCACCAGAACTCAGATCTTACGTGGAAAAGAAGAGAGAAGCACAAAGAGATGTCTGCACCAACAACAGTACCTGGACCCCAGTGCAAAGAAGAGGACACAGAGACACCTAAGTGGACCAGTACTGGAACCGAGTACCCGACATGTGCTGGAGGTGAAAACTCATTGGTCCCAACCAGAGGGAACTCAGTGGACACCAACACTCCAAGGAAGACTCCCCTGACTGATGGCACCAGTCCTCTGTAAACAACAGGAGTAAAGAAGGGCTGAGATCAAGAACTGCAACCCAACAGCCTCTGAGTGCCTTCGACTGAAGAAACTCAAATTTCAGCATCTAAGGCATGGCATTGAGGCCTGTGTCAAGTTTCAAGCCTATACTCCTTGCCAAATAGCCTCTAGCCACCAGAAAGCCTGTGAAACACCCTTGCAGTTACCAAGGATTGTCTGTCAACAGTCCGGAAACTGACAACCACACGATGTTCACTGATTCCACAGCGCCCCCCAGCATAGGGACTGATGTCATCAGCGACCCCACTCCTGTGGGTTTGCAGCCTGAAGGAAGTGACTTCGACTGAAGCAGCAAAACATCTTTGGTACGACCAGCCCATGATTGACATCTAAAGACTACCTCTGCATCCGGAGCTACCGTATGAGGTGGTGAAGATCTAACTGTGAAATCCTGGTCCTGCCCCCCCCAAAGACCTCTACATTTGAAGGGTGGAATTTGCGTCCACCCCCAAGTCCAGTTTTACAACAGAGTGCTGAATGCAACTGCCACTGTGGGCCGTTGAGCACCAATGACTGTGAAGTCACGTCTGCAACTAGACTCCCTGGGTAAGGTAACAAAAGTTTGACTTTTGACTCTTGGTCTAGGTCCCCAAAGAACATTAAGTTCCTGTGGGTTCACCGAAACTCACCCTGCAAGTGCCTGAGTGCACACTGCTATTTTTCCCATTGACTTCAATGGAAGCCCTTTAAAACAACAAAGTACTGTACTTCAAAACATCACAACTCCTATTGTACAAAAGCTACTACGTTTGTTTTGGTGTCTAAATTAAGATGAAAAACTAATCTATTTTTCAAGATTGTTGGTGGATTTCTGTTGAGTCATGTCATGTACTTATCATCCATATTGGTAATGTCAAATGCTTTACTTATGTTCCTCTAAGTAGCCTGACTGCTCTTTGCCACACTACCAGGACTGAAGTAGTGTTTACCAAAAGTGAATCTGAGGTCTACTACTGGGTATTCTATTGGTATTTCATGGTAAGACTAACTAGCCTTACTAAATAGTACCTTCACCTTGCTACAGGATGTAAGAGAAAGAGAGAAAGAGAGAGAGAGAGAGATTGTTTTTACAATGATCTCTCCATACAAATACTTCAAACACTCAGATTAGCAAGATATTCAGTTGGAACATTATAGTTACTTTTTGATGCAGACCAGAGTCATTTCTGACTTACAGGTAACGCTTTTGAACTGTCACTCACAAGTTGTAAGTTTTAAATCCTAGAATGTCATGGCAATGTGTCTCTTTCGTCCCTTTTCTTTAGACTGTAAACGTTTGTAGTGATGGAACATTCACGTCTCTTTGCCATCAAAAGCTTTGGATTGCATGTCCTAGGTCTTACTTGAGACAGTGCAAACGAATGACCTGTGACATAATGGAGATGGTCTCAAACCCATACATTGAGAAATGCAGGTTTGATTCCAGGTGTGTCTTTAGACGTTTTCCTCGTTTAGTTTCTTTTCAAGTCCAAAAGTTTAAAGTTCATACTGAAAGCAAACCTCACTCATAATTGACAAATACAGGTTTCTTTTCACTTTGTTCTAAAATATCTCATTCCATGTATATCATTCATCAAGGCCTAAAAAAACCTCCCTCTCCCTCCCCTCTCTCTTCCATGCTCTCTCTGTCAATCTATTTCTCTCAATTTCTCTCCCTTTATCTCTACCTGTCACTTTCTGTATTTCTCTCTCTCTTCCATCCCTTAATGGGATGTGTTGTAAAGTGCCCTGTTTTGGATGGTCATCCCCCACTTTTTGCTGTCAAATGCTGTGGTTTTGACCTGTAAGTGTACTGAGGCCTTCTAACCAGGTCACATTACCAATTCTCTTCCCCTGAAAGTATGTGTCGAAAGGAATAGGCCAATTGGTAAGCACCTTACGACCT
Source organism: Pleurodeles waltl (assembly GCF_031143425.1). Classification (NCBI taxonomy): domain Eukaryota; kingdom Metazoa; phylum Chordata; class Amphibia; order Caudata; family Salamandridae; genus Pleurodeles; species Pleurodeles waltl. Next base: position 663,479,758 of record NC_090443.1, on the reverse strand, counting down.
CTGTAAAACCCTAATAAAAGTTACTCAGGGTACGCAGGGCAAGGGTCGTAGAGAGGGTCAGCAGGGCTGCAGCACTGATTGTGCCAACCTGAGTGACCCAAGTAAACGAGGGACTGCAGAGCTGCCATGTCAGCCTGCATGAGCAGCTTGCTGCTCGAATTAAACTTCGCCTGCACCAGATGCAGGCAGAGTCCCTGTTACTGCCCATTGTCAGGTCAGTCACACCTAAGGCAGGTTCCCTCTTGCCCAGGAGGCATGGTGCACTGTTCCATGAGTGGTGAAATATGTGCAGGAGCACAGATGCCCTGTGCTGGCATTTAAACTGCAGCCAAAGGATGGTCACCAACTCCAGAGCACCCCCTCAGCATAGGGACTGACATTGCCAGCAACTCCACTCCTGTGGGTTTACAGCCTGAAGGCAGTGACTTGGACTGGAGCAGCAAAGCATCTTTATCATGACCAGACAGTGATTAACATCTAAAGGCCACCCCTGCACCCGGAGCCGCTGGACCATGTGGTGAAGATCCAACTGTTGAATCCTGGTCCTGGCCACCCAAAGACCTCTACATCCGAAGGGTAGAGTGTATGTCCACCCCAAGTCCAAAACGCACCAGCCACTCTGTACCGTTTAGCAGCAAGGACAGCTAAGTTACCTCTGCAATCGGACTCCATGTTCAAGGTAACAAACGTTTGACTGTTGACTCTTGGTCTAGGGCCCTGCAGAACCTTAAGTTTCTGTGGGTTCACTGGAACTCATCCTACAAGTGCCTGAGTGCAGACTGCTATTTTTCCCATGACTTCAAAGGAAGACCTTTACAATGGTAAAGTACTGTACTTCTAAACATCACATCTCCTGTTGTATAAAATATACTTTGTTTGTTTTGGTGTCTAAAGTAAGATTAAAAAGGAATCTTTTTTTCTAAATTGGTGTTGTATTTCCTGCTGACTCAAGTAATTTACCTATCATCAATATTGATAATGTGAAATGCTTTCTGCATGTTCCTCTAAGTAGCCTGACTGCTCTTTGCCACACTACCAGGACTGAGCTAGGATTTTTCAAAAGTGAATCTGAGGTCCACGTTTGGGTATTGAGTTGGTATATCATAGTAAGACTATCAATATTACCGTATAATACCTTCACCTTGCTACAGGATGTAAAAGAGAGCAAGAGAGCGATTGTTATTGCAATGGTCTCTCCATGCAAGTACTTCAAAGACTGAGAGTGGCAAGACCTTTGGTTGAAATGTTATAATTAAATTTTTTTGCAACAGAGACCAACGTCACTCCTGCCTTACTGGTAAAGCTCTTGGACTGCCACTCACAAGGTGGAAGTTTTAAATCCTAGTATGTCATGGCATTGTGTCTCCTTATTTCTTTTTCTATTGACTGTTAAATGTCCGCAGTAATGGAACATTCATGTCTCTTTGCAATCACGATTTGTGTATTGCTTGTCATAGGTCTTTCTCAAGACAGAACAGTATAAAATCACCTGTGGCCTAATGATCATGGTTACAGATCCTCACATTGACAGGTGATGTTTCTATGCTAAATGTGTCTGTAGATGTTTACCTCTTTTAATTTCAACTCCAAATGTTTAAGGTTCACAATGAAAGCAATTCTTACTCGTTGTATTTGACAAATACACTTTTCTTTTCACTTTGTTCTAAAATATCCCTTTCTATGTATATCATTCATCAAAGCATAAAAAACCTCTCTCTCACTCTCTCTCCTTTCTCTCTCTCTCAAACTCTTTCCGTGAAGCTATTTCTCTCCCTCTCCCTCAATCTCTCACTTTCCACTTGTCTCTCTCTCTCTTCCATCCCATAATGGGATGAAAGCGAGAGAGAGAGAGAGAGAGAAAGAGAGAGAGGGAGAGAGAGAGAGAAAGAGAGGGAGCGAGAGAGAGAGAGAGAGGGAGAGAGATTGTTATTGCAGATAGCAAGACCTTTGGTTGGAATGTAACAGTTTTGTGTTAATGCAACGCAGACCAGAGACACTTCTGTCTTACTGGCAAAGCTCCTACACTGTCACTCACAAGGTGGAAGGTTTAGATCCTAGTATGTCATGGCAGCGTGTCTCTTGATTTTCTTTTCGTTTGACAGTTAAACCTTCATAATAATGGAACATTCACGCCTCTTTGCCATCACGATCTGTGAATTGCAGGTCATAGTTCTGTCTGGAGACAACATAGTACATAATCATCTGTGGCCTAATGATCACATTACAAGCCTACACACTGAGAGGAGAGGGCTTGCTTCCAGGTGTGTCTGTAAACATTCTCTTACCTTTAATTTCTTTTCAACTCCAAATGTTCAAGGTTCCTATTGAGAGGAAATCTCACTCATTTTAAATGACAAATACACTTTTCAATTTGTCAAAAAATATCTCATTCCTTGTAGATCATTCATCAAAGCACAAAAAACCTTTCTCCCTCATTTCTTATCTCTCTCTGAAGATCTCTCTGTCAATATTGTTCTCTCAGTTGTTCTCCCTCTCTCTCAATCAGTCATTTTCTGTCTCTCTCTATTGCTCTCTCTTCAATCTCATACTGGGATAGAAGAGAGAGAGAGATATTGTTATTGCAATGGTCTCTCCATACAAATACTTCAAAGACAGACTAGCAGGATATTTGGTTGGAATGTTACAGTTATGTTTTGATGCAGCGCAAATGAGAGTCACTTCTGCCTTCCTGTTAAAGCTCTTGGACTGTCATTCATAAGGTGGTGGTTCAATTCTAAGTACGTCATGGAAGTGTCTCTCATTATTTGCTTTTCTTTTCAGTGTTAAAACTTTGTAGTGATGAAACATTCACATCTCCTTGCCATCAGGGTCTGTGGATTGCATGTCACAGGTATGTCTCAAAAGAGCACACTACAGAATCGCTGTGGCCTAATGGTCACAGGCACAGCCTCTCACAAAGAAAGATGAGGGTTCTACTCCAGGTGTATGTGTATACTTTCCCCTACTTTCTTCATACTGAAAGCAAATCTCAATTGATTTAATTGACAAATACACTTTTATTTTCACTTTGACTTAATATAGCTCATTCAACGTATATCATTCATCAGAGCCTAAAAAAGCTCTCTCCCTCTCTCTCTTTATTACCCTTTTCATTTGATAGTTAAACCTTTGTAGTGTGGAATATTTATGTCTCTTTGCCATCAAGATCTGTGGATTGCATGTCACAGCTATGCATCGAGCGAGCTTGTTAAAAAGTCACATATGGCCTAATGGTCACAGTTACAGACCCTCATACCTACGAGGTGAGGGTTCAACTCTAGGTTTTTCTGCAGATGTTCTCTTCTTTTAATTTCTTACATGTCATAAGTCTGTCTTGAGACATAGTAGTACAGAATCATCGGAGTCCTAATGGTCATGGTCACAGACACTCCTGCTGACGGATGAAGGTTCTCTTCCATGTGTGTCGATTGACATTTGCCTCCTTTTATTTCTTTCCAACTCAAAATGTTTAAGGTTCATACTGAAAGCAAATCTCACTCCTTTTTATTAACAAATACACTTTTCTTTTCACTTTGTTCTAAAATATCTCATTCTACGTATATCATTCATCAAAGCCAAACAAAAAACTCACTCCTTCTCCCTTGTTCTTCCTGTCAATCAATTTCTCCCAATTTCTTTCCCTCTTTCTCAATCTGTCAGTTTCTGTTTCTCTCTCTCTCTCTAAGTGACAAATACACTTTCCTTTTTAATTTGTAATTCAATATCTCATTCTGCGTTTATCATTCATCAAGGCCTAAAATACTTCCCTTCCTTTCTCTCAAGTTTGCTCTGTCAATATATTTATCTTAATTTCTCTCACTTTCTCTCAATCTTTCACTTTCTGTCTCTCTCTCTCTCTTCCATCCCATAATGGAATGGAAGAGAGAGAGAGATTGTTATTGCAATAATCGCTACATACAAGGACTTCAAGGAGTCAGACTGGCAAGATGTTTAGTATGAAGGTTATAGTTACATTTGGATGCAAAGAAAAACAGTGTCACTTCTTACCTAATGGTCAAGTACTTATACAGTGACTTAGTAGGCTGAAGATTCAAATTCTAGTATCTCTCTGCAGTGTGTTTCTTCATTTAGTAGAGTGTTGACTATTAAACCTTTGTAGTAATGGAACATTCATTTTAGTTCCACTCACATGTGTGGGTGGCATGTCATAGGTATATTTTGAAAACTTCAGGGAGGCACCTGTGGCCTGATGTTTGGGGTCACAGACCTTCACACTGAAATTTGAAGATTCCACTCCAGATGTGTCTCTAGTCATTCCCATTCTTTAATTTCTTTTAAACTTCAAAAGTTTAAGGTTCATACTGAAAAGTGATCTTACTTGTTTTATGTGACAAATACACTTTTCTTTTTAATTTGTCCTAAAATGTCCCATTCTCTATATATAACATTCATCAAAACCTCAAACACTTCCCTTCTCTTTCCTTCCTCTCTTTCCTCTCTCTCTGTCTCAAGTTCCCGCTCCCAATCTCTTTCTCTAAATTTTTCTCCCCTTCTCTCAATCTCTCATGTTCTCACTCTCTTACTCTTCGATCACATAATGTGATGGAAGTGAGAGAGAGAGAGAGCGGGGATCTTATTGCAATGGTCTCTCAATACAATGACTTCAAGGAGTCAGACTAACAAGATGTTTAGCATGAATGTTATAGTTACATTTGGATGCAGGGCAGAACATTCACTTCTGACCTAATTGGTAAGTATTTGTATATTGTGGCTCAGTAGGGTGAAGGTTGAAATCCTAGTATCTTTCGGCAGCCTGTTTGCCTATTTACAGGGGTTTTGACTGTTAAGCCTTCATATTGATGGAAGTGTCGCGTTTCTTTCTGCTCACATGAGAGGTGCATCTCAAAGGTATGCATAGAAAGCTCCCTTCAAGGCATCACTGGTAGCTTAATGGTTAAGGTCACAAACCCTCACACTGAAAGTTGAGAGGTCTCCTCCAGGAGTGTCCCTTCTTTAATTTCTTTTAAACTTCAGAATTTTAAGGCTGATAGTGAAAGGTGATCCCACTGATTTTAAGTGGCAAATATATTTTTATTTTTAATTAGTCCTAAAGTATCTCATTCTACACATAGCATACATCAAAGCGTAAAAACCTGAGTGTCCTGGTCCATTCCTAAGATGCAAACTCAACATGGCATACAGCCTGTGTGCCCTGTCCACTATGGACTGCATGCAATATAGGTAAGTCGCCCCTCTGGAAGGCCTTCTAGCCCTACGTCAGGGTGCACTATACTAAAAGTGTAGGCATAGATGCATGAGCATTATGCCCCTTCTGTGTCCTTGCCAAACCTGGGACATAGTAAGTGTACAGAGCAACCATTTTAAATGCATGTGCTGAGCACTGTTCAGTACGAATTTCACAGCTACTTGATCACTATGCTGAACCCTGGGTTATTTGGTATCAAACAACTCAGAATGATAAATCCAATCTACTAGTATTTAATTTATTGCAAAATGTGCCCAGGCGCTATCTTGGAGGTGACCCCTGCAAAACTAACTAACACTTGCATGGTTGCTGGTCAGTCACAACCAGCCTGCTACCACCAGACAAGATTCTGGAGACCTGGGGTGAGAGCTCCTGCTCTCTGGGTCACAAAACAAAGCCTTCCCTGGGTGGAGGTGTAACAGCCCTGCCCTGCTAGTGTGCTTCAAAGGGCTTACCGCCTTTGAAACTCAACCCCCAGACTGCTGCTAGCAGCAGATGGCTGCCCCCATTGTAAACTACCACTTTTGATGAGAGCAAAGAAGGGAAGCTGCACAAATGACAGGAGGAATGGCCACTCCCAGCGTGCACCACCCCTAAGGTGTTGCATGTGTGGTGACCCCTCCATTTCAATTTCCTCCATCTTGTATGGTAAGAAAATATCAAATCAGGGATAGGAAAGTGACCTCTGCTCAAAGGAAGTGGTGACTTAGTGGGTGCAGCCACCCTAAGGTAAATTACCACTTGGTCACTACTAGGTACTCCCCTAAACACCCCCTAAATACAGTATTTAGGGGGCACCCCTACACCAGAAACTCATACTCTAAGGACACAAGAAGATCAGCAACAAAGAAGACCCAAGGCTCGAGAACTGAATTCTTGCTGCAGCAAGAAAAAAGGCGTCAAACCCTGCCTGCTGAACATAGGACTCAACAATTGCCGCTGAGGGGTTGCTTGGAAATCAGACAGACTCTAGAAACCCCAGAGGACCTCCACTCTTCTGAATATCACTGAAGATCTCCCTTCAGAGTGAAGGCATCACATTTTTGCAACAAAGACCCAAAAGCCAGAGAAGTCCAGTTCACTGACTGGCTGCTGACCAAGGAACTGAATGCCACAATCAGACCAAATTTAACCAAACACACCTGAAGGACAATTCCTGCAAGTGTGGCAAGTTTGGTGGCACTGCACTCTCCTTTGGCAGAACCATGCAATTGTTGGTGGGACTGGAACCCCAACATCAAGCACATGAAGGACAATCCACTCTGGATTACAAGAGGACCAGGAGGAAACTCCAGTTGAGGGACTTAAGAATACACCAGAAATACCCATCAGAGTGGCCCTGTGGGCCTTTCAGCGACTCTCATATTGACTTACCTCCTACTTCCAAGGACACCTTAGTGCACAGCTCTTGGCTCACCTATTCACTCTGCACCCAGCCCTGGGCCCTGCACCTGAGGCCCAGCTGTGTCAAAGGATTGAAATCAACCTGTGCAGGGCTTTTCCAAGTGGTTCCCTGCGATGGTCCTGTGCCTCCTCCAAATACTTTCTGCAGATGCTCCTACAGAAACTGGGAACCACCCAAACTTCTACAGCTGGTTCTTAGGGCCTACAACTAAGAGGAGACAATGGGAAATTAAATGCTTAATTTTATATGCATTTCTAATGTTTTTCTCCATTGATCCCTATGGTGCGCAGTAACACACAGAACAGGCATTTTCTAAATTTTGAAAAATCATAACTTTAAAAAGTACTTACCTGATTTTGATGATCTTGGTCTTAAAAATGTTATAAATCCTTTCATTTGCTGATGCCACTTTCTCAGTTTGTCAGCACATGAATAACTCTCTAAATTGTCTTTATCTTAATTAAATTTTTTGCAATTGGCTAAAAAGTTTGCACATGTTTAAAATAACTTCTAGGGCCCTGGTTAGGTCCCTACAACAATAGTTAGAATATAAAAGCCTTACTTTAGTTGACCTTATCCAAAAGGGGTTCAAAATGTATAAAAAGGTTCCAGCTTTAGTAAAGTAAACATGTCAGATACAGATAACCGGAGGTAGGAGCTCGACCTGGCTCCTTACAAGGCATATAGGTATGACCAGTTAAGGAAGCTCTGCAAGCTGTACAGGATACACACTGGGAAACATGACAAACAGACAAGCTTAGGGGCATATTTACACCTTGTTTGTGCTGGATTTGTGTATTTTTTTTTACGTAAAACTGGCGCAAACTTAACTCCATATTTATATTTTGACGCTAGACCCATCTAGCGTCAAAATATTGGCGTTAGCGTCATGTTTTGCTTGCGGAAAACTACCTTGTGTCAATGAGATGCAAGGTAGGCGGTCCCTGGCAAAAAATGACTCTAAGGCCTTTGCGACTTATTTATCCTCATGTGCAAAAATCACGCACGGGAGGAGGAGGGCCTTAAACAATGGTGCTAAGCCTGTCTAGTGCCATTATTTAACGCCTGGGTCAGGGCAGGTGTTACTTGTCCTGTGGGCCATTTTCCATGGTCAGAGGACATGGAAGCAGCCCACAGATGCCTTTCCCTGCACCCAGGGACACCCCCACCCACCTCCACCCACACCTGGAGGACACTCAAGGATGGAGGGATCCATACCAGGTAAGTTCAAATAAGCTTTTTTGTTCTAAAAGTTCTATGGGGGGCCTAACTTGGGCCCCCCTACATGGCACTGTTCCCAATGGCCATGCCCAGGGGACAAAAGTCCCCTGGGCATGGCCATTGGGCAGGCTGGCATGACTCCAGTCGTTACTAGGACAGGAGTCATGTCCATGGGGGTTGTGCATCAAAAAATCACGCTAGTCAGGTTAGAGTCCTTTTTCTGATTCTAACCTGACTAGCGCCATTTTTTGACGCACAACCTCCTGTTTCCCCTACACCTCCCCCACCCGGTTAGGGTCATTTATTTTGAAGCTAATATGGCCTTACCGCTGGATAGCATCATTCCTTTAATATGATGCCCGGCTTGTGTCCAGGAATTGCGCTAGCTGGTGGCAAACTTTTTGCTGCAAACCTCCACTAACGCAGGTGTGGGTCAAAAATTATAAATTAGGGCCTTAGGGCCATATGTACGAAAGCTTTTTCCCATAGACACAGAATGGGTAAAATCCTTTCGTACATCTGGCCCCAGCATGAGGAACAAAACGCTACAAAGGGAGTAGATTTTCAAGTCTCAGGGGTAGAAGAGGATCCTGTGGACCATGGGGATGAGGGTAGTTCTTCTGCCTCTAGCATTAATGTACCCACAGAAGAAGACCCGAGCTCAGCCAGGTTGACCAAAAGACTAGCCCTGGAAGCTTAGCTTTTGGAGATTGAAACAAAGAGAAAAGAGTTGGGGCTAGAGCCCATTTCTGGTGACAGCATACACATTTTGAGAGAGAAACCTTTCAATCTCAAACTCCCAAAAGGAGTTGTCCCTCCCTTCTCTGAAGGGGATGATATTGGCAAATGATTTTCTGCCTTTGAAAGAGACTGTAGTGGGGGGAAATTGAGAAGAAACACTGGGGGACACTGTTATGGGAGTTGTTCTCAGCAAAGTGCAGTGATAGGCTCCTGACACTAAATGAGGCAGATTCTAAATTATATGACCTTATGAAGGGTTCCCTAATTTAGGACTTTGAGTTTACAACTGAAGAGTACATCATAAAGTTCAGGGAGGCTTGAAAAACCCAGAGACAAAACTGGGTAGAGTTTGTGGGCTATTCAATAAAAATGCTGGGTGGGTGGCTGCCTGAGAACAAGGTACCAGATTATGATGGTCTGTGTCACCTGTTCGTTAAAGGGCATCTGCATAGTAATTGTTACAATGAGAGGCGGCATCAAGAGCTGGTAGTCCAAGGTACATGTTCCCCTGAGGAACTGGAGAGGAAGGCAGACCACTGGGTCAAAACAAGGGTGACCAAAACTACCACTGACAGGGGAGGCCAAAAGTAAGAGGCCAACTCCCCCCCAAGAGAAAGATGGTAACCAAAATAAAAACTATGGGTGTCATTATGAGTTTGGTGGTCTTTTGAAAAGACCACCGCAGTGACATCCGCAAAAAGACTACCATGTTGGCGGTCATCCGACAGCCGTATTAAAAGTCGGTCTGTGAAGCCAAATTTAAAAAAACGCCAGGACACTAGAGGATGGAAAAGAGGCGGCAATGCCAACAAAAATCTTCCCAAGATATTACGATACACAAATTTACAATCCGCAAATCACGACAGCAGTTCTTTCATGGTGGAAAACCATTGGAGGTGCGAACCGCAGCGGTCCCAACTAACATCACACTGAACACAGCACCACAATGGATAGTTTGAATACCCCACACCTGACACACATCTACACACCTGGCACACCTACTCACTGTACAATATAACAAACCCGTACACAACCCACAACCCTTTGTAAACAGAAGACCAAACAGTCACAGACAACCAACATTTACAGAGATACAAAATTCAAGAATAGGCACCCATATACATTTCACTATGCACACATCACACACCTGCACAACATATACTGCACACATTTTAGTACCACACCCAATCCACAACAGCCGTCACCCACTCACAGCACAGCACCTACACCTCACCATTTACCTTTTATGGCAGCTTTTTTCTTTGACTACTACCACACTGTCTGGTCAACCACTACCATGTCCCCACAAAAACCCACACATTTCACGGATGATGAGATCAGGGTCATGGTGGATGAAATTGTCAAGGGAGAGCCACACCTGTTCGTAGCGCAGGTCTAGCAAACATCAATTGCAGGACAATGGAATTGTGAGTGCATCTACACCACAGGTAACCATTCACCCCCAAACCTGTGTCCCAAGGACTGTCTCATCCATTGTGTACCCCAGAGTACAGGTGCCCCAGTCTCCTCTTGTCACCCCTGATAATGATGGTCCTGTCACCACTGGGAATGGGCACACTGTGTCAGGGGCACAGGCACATGGGGGTAGGGTGTATGGGAGGGATGGTGAGGTCCTGAAGAATGGGGCTCCAAGGGAAAATTCTGACAGGAAACCATCTCCCAAGTCTAGGGAGCCTACCAACATTTCCAAGGCATGAAGGGTCAGGTAATTACCATGATGGGGGAAATCCAAAAGCTGCAGAGGGTCAATCATCAGGAAGTCATAGAACAATGACAAGCACTAAATGTCATCCTGGGTTCCATTGCTGGGGTGCTGAGGGACATCAGCACTACCCTAAGTAGGTCTGCAATACAACATCAGGTCTCTTCCACTAGTATTGAGTCATCAGGGCCTTCAACATCTGTGGCTGCTGCTGGAATTAAGGCTCTGCCATGGGAAGGATATGCCTTAGACACCCCACACTCTATAGTAGTGGAACCCCTCTGCAAACGTGGATGTCCTCCTAGACAACCAAGAGGAGCAGCTGCCAAGACCAAACCCGCTGCAAGGAAGTGAACCTCTCCTGACTTGTTCCCCTTGTGTGCCACAGATGCTCCTTGTTGACTGATCTGAAGCCTATCTCCCTTTTCCTATGGTGCAATGACACTGGACTTATGTATACTAATGGTGTAGCAGCTACCCTCACGATTTCAGCCAGAATGACTGAACCCTTCACTCTTCACCTTGTGTTTTTTTAACTAATAATCACACATAGGCGGTCATTCTGACCCTGGCGGTCAAAGACCGCCAGGGCGGAGGACCGGGGGAGCACCGCCGACAGGCCGGCGGTGCTCCAATGGGGATTCCGACCGCGGCGGTAAAGTCGCGGTCGGACCGGCACCACTGGCGGGCTCCCGCCAGTGTACCGCCGCCCCATTGAATCCTCCACGGCGGCGCAGCTTGCTGCGCCGCCGAGGGGATTCCGACCCCCCCTACCGCCATCCAGATCCCGGCGGTCCGACCGCCGGGATCCGGATGGCGGTAGGGGGGGGTCGCGGGGCCCCTGGGGGCCCCTGCAGTGCCCATGCCACTGGCATGGGCATTGCAGGGGCCCCCGTAAGAGGGCCCCTAAATGTATTTCACTGTCTGCTGCGCAGACAGTGAAATACGCGACGGGTGCAACTGCACCCGTCGCACAGCTTCCACTCCGCCGGCTCGATTCCGAGCCGGCTTCATCGTGGAAGCCTCTTTCCCGCTGGGCTGGCGGGCGGCCTGAAGCCGACCGCCCGCCAGCCCAGCGGGAAAGTCAGAATTACCGCCGCGGTCTTTCGACCGCGGAACGGTAAGCTGACGGCGGGACTTTGGCGGGCGGCCTCCGCCGCCCGACAAGGTCAGAATGAGGGCCATATTCTTTTACTGTCCACAATAAATTACACTTAAACACAGGTCCTGTGTAAGTGTCATATATCAACCATGTACAACTGTTATGTATGCTAAATATAGTATCAACCTGTCCCTCTGTATTATACAAACTTTGGTGTGGACTTCACACGTGCACTCCATCAGCAGGAGACTCATTAAATTAGGATTGTAACATGGACAGATTCCAAAACATGTGTATACTACATCTACACCCATTTATTGCTAGATATGCAAACAGCACATAGAGTATAATTATAAATAAATAAAAATACCATAAATGTACTCTCTTGTAAGCTTTACTTTTTCAACTCATCACCATATGTCAATCTATCTTCCATCCCCACTCTGACTCATCCCAAGCCCATTCTACTACTTTCATCTCCAAAATAACCCTGCCTAAGCTCTTCCCTTCTCTTCCACATCTAGCTCACCCAAACCTCAGTTTACTACGATGATCTCCCAAACAATTGTACTAAATTCTCCCTCATTTATCTAACTTTTGACTCATCCAAAACCCCTCCTGCTACTGTGATCTCCCTAACCCTTTTCACAGACTCTTCGCTCCTCCATCTCTCCTTTACTCATCCCAAGCCTTATCCTATTACTACAAACTCCCAATTAACACTTCCGGATTCTTCCCTCTTCTATCCCTCTATTACTCTAGTCAATCCAACTAACAAACTCACATATCCTCTGCTTGAATTAACTCATAATAATAGTAAAATTGTACTCATATTTCCCTATACTAATCCACCACTAATTTCTCTTGGGTTCCGGAGTAGCATGCTACTCGCCAAAAAGCATTTCAATGCCCTGTCAGGGGTAGTACGCACTACATAAATACTATTAAAGTACAATACAATATATTTGATAGTAGCTTCAGGATGTTTGCCAAGATGTCATACACTACTAAACCACAGAATATAGACGCTAGGGACATGTCAGTCTTTCTACAAGCCAGGAGGCATGCGGATTGGTCCTTTGTATCGCCTGGTAAAGCCTTATCACATACCCACACCTTAGCTTCCTAATAATCATACCCCATGGTGCAGAGATCAGTATTGATGTCCCAGTCCAGGGATCGTTCACTTGCACTGGTCACGTACCTGCAGGCTCGCCACTCACCCACGTCAGTCCAAAGAGATATGCACATTTGTCTGCAAAGCAGGAACCCGCTAACAGCTAGGTTCAAGGAAGCTTACATACAATAAAAACCATTGCAATGGTAGAAGCTATGGTTGTACATTTTCACATGTGTCAGACTCATATGGACACACAAATTACACCATTTTACCACCTCCAGCACCCTATCGGTTATCGTGATGGGAAAACTCAATTCCACCCTAGTGTCCTGACAGTCTGGCCATGTTAGTTACACCGTCACATACTCATGGCAATTAGTAGCTGGTTTCAGCCTTGTCTGCTTCTTATATCTGCCTGCAATTCCCATCTGCTTCTGACACTGTCTGTGACTTGTCAAGGATGAGGAGCCAAACTGGAACTCGGAAAATCTGTGATTGACAGAGATAAGGGATAGGACATAGCAGGAAACATTCCTCAATTCAGACAAGTCATGTTCAGAAGTGTGACTTTGCATGTTTATTAACAAAACATGACACTGTAGACCACTCTGTCCTGTACACTATACCAAATTCCAGTCTGCATGCACAACTCACTTATAGGCATTTGAGCTACCTAAAACCTCACAGATGGTGGTAAAACGGAAGTGATATGCTACTCGTCAACTCTAGGTTGCAAAATGAAATCTCAGCATTGAGAAGACATCACATACCTTGATTCAGTTGAAGTACTGATTGATGAGATCTGACTTGAAGTGTCCAGCTTCATTTTCATCTGGCTCATCATCACTTGGGAAATCTGCATTTCTATCCACAAGTTCTGCTGGGTCGCCCTCATCTGGTAGGAAAGGTATCTGATGTCTCATGGCAAGATTGTGGAACATGCAGTAGGCAACAATTATTTGACATACCTTGTTGGGTGAGTAGATGAGGGTTCCTCTTAATACGTGCAGGCAGCAAAATCTTGCCTTCAGGAGCCCAAAGGTCTCCACGATATGCCTTGCCCTTTCGTGGGCCTCATTGTAGTGGACCCCCCCTGGCACCTCCCCGGTGTCAACAACAAAGGATAGTTTGGATAGCCAGAGTCACCTGTAAGGAAATAGGTAGAAACAAACAAGCATATATTGAGGACATGAACATTTGTGATAGCAGGAGATAAACCTTGCAAACACACATGTCAAATCAGACTTGCCAACCAGCCAGGCCCTCTTTGTGTTGAGTTGTGTCATCAGCAGTGGGATATTGCTATTCCACATGATAAACAAATCAGGACTGATCCTGGATACTTTGCACTAACTTGAAATGTACTGGTCTGCCAAACACACCTCTTGAACGTTGATGGAGTGGTGGTTTTTCCTTTTCCTATATACCTGTTTATTGGCACAGGATACACAGTGCCACCCTTGGCTCCAACCACATGTTGAATGTGTCCCATAGCATAAAACTCTGCCTTCACATAGACCAAATCCACATGTTGGGGAAAACTGATGTAGCTGTCCAGGTGTCTTAACCATACACACAGTACATCCTTAAAAACCAGACTGAACATGGGCTGAGACATCCCTGCAGTTATAGCCACTGTTTTCTGAAAGGACCCAGTGGCCAGGAAGTGTACCACTGACATGACGTGAACGACTGGAGGTATGCTATAGGGATTGTGACTGGCAGGCATCATATCTGGCTCCAACTGATCACAAAGATAAATGATTGCATTTCTATTCAGACAATAGGTCTGGATAGTATGTCTTTCCTCCATGGCATGCAGGTCTACTAGTGGGTGGTACACTGGAGGTTGTCTTCCTCTCCTTGTGCCAGGGTAACTACGTGGAAACATAAAAATATTGTATGTAACAGGAACAATGCACTCATAATGAATATGCCCATATACAACTCACACACATCTGCAGTAGAGGTCATGTACAACATCTGACATCTACAATACAGCATATTGCTATGCATCCTATGACACTGCCCTTGATGCACATTCCCTGATTTTTCTAATGTACTATACATGCATATTTATCTGTGACTGTAAATGTTTGATAGTCCAACCGACTTTACATATGAAACACATATTGTAGCACCAAATCTACATTACCAATGCACATAAGATGTCGAGAATAGGTGTACAGTTCGAACACCACAGTTACACGGCTTTAACTACTCACATGTACAAACAGAAAACTAAACCTGAAGGCAGTACTTACTGATCTTTAGCACAATATAGGGATTTGTTCATGATGCAGATTCCAAAACATTTCCTAAGAAGAAATGTGCTCAAAATGGCAGCCACCTGATCTACTGTACTGGACATGTGGAAGTGACTTAACTCTGCTGGCGGATGTCGTCATGGTGGTAGGCGGTCACAATCGTGGTGGACATTGCCATTGGAACATATTGCTGCGTCTAGTGGATTTGGGCCAATGGTAATGTCCGCCGGTGGTGACGGTCCTGTACTGGCTGACGTAACCGCCATCTTCTGCAGTATTGCTCACTTGACTCCTGACACTGGTGCCATCAAGACCTCCACTACCTGAACTGCTGTGTACTGCTTCTGGGAGCTATCATACCATGTCCTGCAGGTGATAGGGCCCCAGCCTTCACCCCAGAAGAACTGGACAAGCTTATGAAGGAGGTCCTATCCCTGTATGAACAGCTATATGGTGCACCAGAGGAGCAAGTGAATCGAATGGTATACCAATGTGTGAATGGTATGGTGTATGATGGTGTACCTGAAATGTAAAG
Source organism: Pleurodeles waltl (assembly GCF_031143425.1). Lineage (NCBI taxonomy): Eukaryota > Metazoa > Chordata > Amphibia > Caudata > Salamandridae > Pleurodeles > Pleurodeles waltl. Next base: position 663,464,417 of record NC_090443.1, on the reverse strand, counting down.
TAGTGAAAGTTTTGCTGCATGCAGATGCTAAATTGTGCATGAGTGTGAACTGGGAGGACGCAAATGTTTATCTGCTTGCTGTAAGTGGGTCCCTTGCTCACTGTGCCACTGGAATCAAGCTAGCCTGGCTGAAGAAGGGTGATACCCTGAAACCGGTCCCAGGATGCTTGTTTCCGGTCCAGAGAGGACCTGGCCTAGCAGTTCGGGCTGGACTGTTCCCATGAGGAACAGGGTCAAGACTGATTTGCATATGGCTGGGTCCAAACTAGGGTGGCATGGTGAGCAAAAGAACAATGGATTAAACCCAGATCTGTGACTGGGGGTGAGTGTTTGCATTGTCAGCACTCCGTCCATCATCCTTTTGTGTTGCTAAACCTTCCACCCCCAAGACCTCCTGTGCCTCCCCTGCAAGGACCCATGTCCCTCCCCCTGCCAAGAAGTCAACCCCTCCATTGAAAACCCAACCTTCCCCTCAACCTAAGACCAATTCCAAACCCTCCTCCCAAGCTAGATCCCAAAGTCCCCCCTCCAAGACCTAAACCCAAACCCCCTCTGTCCCCACCCCACCTGATAAACCCTGAGGTGCATGCCTGCTCCATAGATGTCCCTACCTGTGGAGGTTACATGGCAGTCAGGAGTCAAATTCGGGGCACACATATGTGATTATGTGATTGAGGCTTTTATTTGGGGACTGGCCTATGGCCTTTGTTTTTCCAATATTGTGGATCTAATAATAATTTAAACCAACCTGTTGTTGGTTTCCTGATTATATCTTTGTAATGCATTTCTCTTCCTAGTATGAATTTGTTCCTGGCTGACATTAGTTGTGTGTCTGTATGTGTGAGTATTCTGCTTGGGCTATGTGTGTTTATTAGGCAGTATTTGACGTTGTGTGCTGAGCTTTTATCTGAAAGTGGTAGGGTGTATGTTCTGTGATGGACATTTGTGCGTTCAAGAGTTTTTGTTGTCTTGGTATTGTGTGTTGTTTGTGTTGAGATGTGTTTGTTGGTGTGTTGTGTGGCTCTGTGTGCTTTGACTGTGTGTGTGTTATGTGCATGAAATATTAGATACAGTGTTCTTTGTAAGTTGATCAGTAAGTAGTACAATTGATCATCTGTATGTATTTTTTGCCTGTTGGTGTTCCGTTGTGATCTATGTGTGATGTGTCCATGGGTATTGTCCCCTGTAGGTCCCTGTCATGAGATTGGTGATGTTGCGATTGTGTTGTGGTTGTGACGTGTTGTGGGGTTGTGTGGTACTGTGTGAGTGTGACCCTGTGCAGTGTTTCCGTGAGTACCCGTCTGTGTTTGCCACATGTGTTTGTGTGTGTGTGCGTGTGTGTGTGGTGGCTTGTTTGTTGTGTATATGTGAATGTGTGTGTGACTGTAGGAGTGTACGCATGTTAGTGTGCTGTTCCGTGTAAGTGTCGTCCTCGCACCTCCTTCCCGAATGTATGTTGTGTGAATGTCCCAAAGTTGACAATCTACAACAGTGACAGGTAAGAGTGTGTACTTACGCCTGTTGTTGTTGCATCGTCATTGCAGATTCCAAAGTCATTGGGTGAGAAGGAGCAGCAGGAAGATGTCTAGTTCTGGTTCCATTTCGGCTGTGGATGGTGAGTGTCTCCTTTTATACAGTTGGTTTCTGCCTGGGTTTCCATGGTGGTGCGACCACAGAGGAAACCTTGGTGGTGTGGAACCTCGTAATCTGTTCAGCAGAAACATGGTCTCGCTGGCCGGCAGGTAGCTCCCATCATCTGTTGCAGCCAAATCGCAGTGGCAGTGCCGGTGGTGCTTTGGCTGTATTGTGATGGGAACAGCGCCAAGGTAATGATTTCGCGGTTTTCCCCAAAGGCCCCAAAACTCACACAGGAGGGTGGACCCTGAGACTCCTCATCGCATAATGGTGGGTACAAAGGTAGGAATTTTGCCCCAACCTGGCTTGGTGCCAAGATTGCAAGAATAGAGGGCACCAAAATAAAGACCCTAGCTGTAAGAACAAAAAGAATGCCTCTAGCCAACCTGCAGTAACTGCAGTAGCCTCCAGGTGGGATCATAGTTGTGGCCTGACCATGTCAGTGAGCACACAGAGGCAAAATTAGTCATAGAGGAAGGGTAGAGTTATCCAGTGCTGCCTGGCCAAGTAATATGCAAAAATACAGGCAGCACCTGTTTATTAATGGGGAAAAATTAGAAGCCCTGAAGGACACAGGAGCTAGTGTTGCCAAGGTAACCCAGCACTTGTTCTTCTCAAATCAGTTCCTGATAGGGAAGACTTATCCTTTTACCAATGCTGACAATGAGACAAAGTTCCATCCTATTGCTATGGTAACATTTAACTGGGAGGGGAGTAGTAGGGCATAACAAAATGGTTGTGTCCTCATCCATCCCAGTAGATTTCCTGCTTGGAAATGATCTGGAACATTACCCCTGTGCTGAAGTAGGACTGAAGACCAATGCGGCAATGCTTGGGATCCCAGAATGGGCTTGTGTCAAGAATAGGTCACAGTGCAAACTTCAGAGAGAAAAAGGAGAGCTGGGTCCTGAAACAGTGTACCAACCTCCCAAGTGAAAGAGCAGGAAGACTGGAGAACCAGCTTCAAATCAGATCCCAAGACAGAACCCCTCTTCCCAGGAAGAGGACATGCGATTCCCAGAGGGAACTGAGTTTGCAGAACTTGAGTCTTACCACACAGAGCTCTTGGGTCCGGAGGGACCCTCTGGGGATGATCTGTGCCCGGGGCAGAGAACCTGTCCCAGTCTTGAAGGCCTGAGGCAGCGCGCTGCACAGGAAGAAAAGGGTAACATTAGTGATACCCACAGGGTTTGTTGGGAGGATGGACTCCTGTTCACTGAGGCCAGAGACCTCAAGCCTGGTGCAACCAAGAGAGTGGTAATACCCCAAGAGTTAAGAACGTTTCTCCTCACTCCAGCCCATGACATTCCCCTAGCTGGGGCTTTGTGCCAAAATAAAACTTGGATTAGACAAATAAACCATTTTTACCAGCCTGGAAAGTCCCAGAAAGTAAAGGACTTTTGCCAGTCCTGCACTACCTGTGAAACAAGTGGCAAAGCAGGTGGCCACTTAAAGGCACCCTTAATTATTCTACCTGTGGTTGGGATGCTCTGTGAAGGGGTAGGGGTTGATATTGTTGCCCCCTTGACCCTCAAACAGCATCAGGACATATATGTATATTCTTGGGGTAGTGGATCATGCCACTAGATACCCTGAAGCTATGCCCCTTAGGACCATTACTGCTCCTGCAGTAGCAAATGTCCTCCTGAGTATTTTTTACCAGAGTGGGGTTACCTAGTATCAGACGGAGCTTATAACTTCATATCTTCATACCTAAAACACACGTGGAAGGAATGTGGTATGATTTCTAAGTTCACAACCCCATACCACCCAGAAACAAATTGGTTGGTTGAAAGTTTTAACTAGACCCTGAAAGCCATGATTGGAGGACTCCCTGAAAAACTCAGAAGAAGACGGGATGCCTTACTTCCATCTCTGCTTTACTTCTACAGGGAAGTACCACAACCCGAAGTAGAATTCTCTCCTTTTAAACTTTTGTTTGGACATCCTGTTTGGGGAACATTAAGGCCCTCATTACAACCCTGGTGGTAAATCCCGCTTTCCGCCGTGCAGAAGACCGCCAACATACTGCAGCGGTCGCAGAATTCCACTACAGGTATTACGACCCACAGCTCGGAATCTGCCACAATACAGACACCCACACAAGTCCGCCACCCCAAAGGTTAGTGATAAACTGGCGATACCAAAACTGACACCGTCACAGCAACAAGAATACGCCCACAGTATCACGACCCACGAATCAACGCAGTGGTCTTTCAACCGCGGTATTCCATTGGCAGAATACACCGCCGCGCTCAAAATACACACATATTTACAAAACACAACCACATTGGACAATTCAAAATACACACACCTGACACACATACACACACCACACCCAAACACCCAATCCAATATAAAGCACACAGCCACATCACCCACCAACCCTTACTACCAAAATTTTGAAAGAAGGCCAGAGAGAGACACAACCTAAAACAACACCAGCATCCACAGACACACAACACCATCACTTACACAACATCCACGCACCTCAAACAACACACACCAACACATCCCCTCACACATCACAACAGACACCACCTCACACATCACCCACACCACATCATGGCACCTCAAAGACACCCCAGGTTCTCTGAGGAGGAGCTCAGGGTCATGGTGGAGGAAATCGTTCGGGTAGAGCCACAGCTATTCGGATCACTGGTGCAGCAGACATTCATTGCAAGGAAGATGGAGCTATGGCGCAGAATTGTCTACAGGGTTAACGTAGTGGGGCAGCATCCAAGAACACAGGATGACATCAGGAAGAGGTGGGACGACCTACAGGGGAAGGTACGTTCCGTGGTATCCTCTGTGGTATCCAGACACCAGATTGCTGTACAGAGGACTGGCAGTGGACCCCCATCTCCTCCCCCACAACTAACAACATGGGAGGAGCAAGTCTTGGCAATTATGCATCCTAGTGGTAAAGTGCTCAGAGGTCAAAAGCCAACAACACCAGGTCAGAAAAAAATAGGAGGAAGGAGGCAAAAAGTTTGGGGATGTCCCTGTCAAAAAGCCAGGTCCAACATGACAACAAGATTTTAGTGCAAAGAAATGCTCACTTTATAAAAGTGGCATTTCTAGATTAGTAATATTAAATCCGACTTCACCAGTCAGCAGGATTTTGTATTACCATTCTGGCCATACTAAATATGACCTTCCTGCTCCTTTCAGATCAGCAGCTGCCACTTCAACAGTGTATGAGGGCAGCCCCAATGTTAGCCTATGAAGGGAGCAGGCCTCACAGTAGTGTAAAAACGAATTTAGGAGTTTTACACTACCAGGACATATAACTACACAGGTACATGTCCTGCCTTTTACCTACACAGCACCCTGCTCTAGGGGTTACCTAGGGCACACATTAGGGATGACTTATATGTAGAAAAAAAGGGGAGTTCTAGGCTTGGCAAGTACTTTTAAATGCCAAGTCGAAGTGGCAGTGAAACTGCACACACAGGCCTTGCAATGGCAGGCCTGAGACAAGGTTAAGGGGCTACTGAGGTGGGTGGCACAACCAGTGCTGCAGGCCCACTAGTAGCATTTAATCTACATGCCCCAGGCACATGTAGTGCACTCTACTAGGGACTTACAGGTAAATTAAATAGTCAATCATGGATAAACCAATCAATAGTACAATTTACACAGAGAGCATATGCACTTTAGCACTGGTTAGCAGTGGTAAAGTGCTCAGAGGTCAAAAGCCAACAACACCAGGTCAGAAAAAAATAGGAGGAAGGAGGCAAAAAGTTTGGGGATGTCCCTGTCAAAAAGCCAGGTCCAACATGACCCCCCACCAGCCTAAAGCCAGGGGAGAACAATCACTATCCTGATGTACTTCCCTGTTTGAGGCGACAGAACAAGGACCCAGGCCCACAACAGCAGGGGCATGCTCCAGTTCTTCGCCTTCCTGACTCCCATTGGATCCCTCTGTCCATACTCTCAGGGCCCACTAAGCCCATCCATGGGGAACCTTTCTCCTTTCCTGCGGATCCCATCTGTGTAGCACCTAACCTTACTTTGCTCACAGATGTATCCCAGGAGCAGGATAGTACCACCATGACCAACATAGTGGTGTTGCCCACTCTACCCCTGGGGTGTGACACTTGTCCCCTCCCCAGGAATAACTCTGTCCACCCGGACAGCAAGCCACAGTGATTACTGACAGCTGCCAGGGATGAGAGCCAGGCCCCAGGCCTCTCAAAGCTCTCCAACCACTGTGGCTGTGGAGAGTGGGGGGCGGTAGCCCCAGGTGCTGGGCACCCTTTAACCACTCTCCCTTCCACCAGGTCAGGGATGACAGCCTGAACCTGGTCCTCCCCTCTGGGGCTTTGTACCCTCCCTCCTGGAGCGGTACCCCCAGGGTCCAACATGGTCAGGGTGCTTACAGAAGTCACCCTGTACCATTCCTCCACCAGTGCAGGGCTGTTAACCTGCCACTGGCCCTCCAACCTGGGGCCTGTACCTTCAGGTTGGACTAGGGCCCGGGGTGAGGCTTCCCTCCCCCTGCCCTCCCTTCTGGGGTCCAGCACCCTCCAACTAGGAGTGGCCTCCTCAGAAGACAACATGGTAGGGGCACTGTTATCAGTAGCCCCTCCCTCCAGGTCCGGGGGGACACCCTGAACCTGGTCTTCCAGCCCAGGGTCTGTACCCTCAGACTGGATCACTGCCTGGCAAACCAGGACTTCCTGGGAGACACACCTACCCCCCACCAGGTCAGAGTTTAACCTCTGCACCTGCCCATTCAACTCAGAGTCACCACCCTGAAGTTGAACAATTGCCTGGCACGCCAGGACTTCCTGGAGGGCACCCTGACCCTCCACCAGGTCAGAGTTTAACCTCTGCACCTGACCATTCAACTCAGAGTCACCACCCTGAAGTTGAACAATTGCCTGGCACACCAGGACTTCCTGGAGGGCACACTGACCCTCCACCAGGTCAGAGTTTAACCTCTGCACCTGACCATTCAACTCAGAGTCACCACCCTGAAGTTGAACAATTGCCTGGCGCACCAGGACTTTCTGAGAGGCACACCTACCTCCCACCAGGTCAGAGTTTAACCTCTGAGCCTGGTTCCCCAACCCAGGGTCACCACCCTGAGGTTGGGCAATTGCCTGGCACGCCAGGACTTTCTGGGGGGCACACCTACCCCCCACCAGGTCAGAGTTTAACCTCTGAACCTGGTCATCCAACCCAGAATCAACACCCTGAGGTTGGACAATTGCCTGGCACAGCAGGGCTTCTTGGGAGGCACACCTACCTCCCACCAGGTCAGAGTTTAACCTCTGAACCTGGGTATCCAACCCAGAGTCACCGCCCTGAGGTTGAACAATTGCCTGGCACGCCAGGACTTTCTGGGGGGCACACCTACCCCCCACCAGGTCAGAGTTTAACCTCTGAACCCGGTTATCCAACCCAGAGTCAGCACTCTGAGGTTGAACAATTGCCTGGCACGCCAGGACTTTCTGGAGGGCACACTGACCCTCCACCAGGTCAGAGTTCAACCTCTGAACTGGGCCATTCAACTCAGAGTCACCACCCTGAAGTTGAACAATCGCCTGGCATGCCAGGACTTCCTGGAGGGCACACTGACCCTCCACCAGGTCAGAGTTTAACCTCTGAACCTGGTTCTCCAACCTAGGGTCACCATCCTGAGGTTGGACAACTGCCTGGTACACCAGGGCTTTCTGGGGGGCACACCTACCCCCCACCAGGTCAGAGGTTAACCTCTGAACCGGGATATCCAACCCAGAGTCACCACCCTGAGGTTGAACCATTGCCTGGCAGGCCAGGACTTTCAGGGAGGCACACCTACCTCCCACCAGGTCAGAGTTTAACCTCTGAGCCTGGTTCTCCAACCCAGGGTCACCACCCTGAGGTTGAACCATTGCCTGGTATACCAGGACTTTCTGGGGGGCACACCTACCCCCCACCAGGTCAGAGTTTGACCTCTGAACCTGACCATCCAACCCAGAGTCAACACCCTGAGGTTGGACAATTGCCTGGCACAGCAGGACTTCTTGGGAGGCACACCTACCTCCCACCCGGTCAGAGTTTGACCTCTTCACCTGGTAAGCCAACCCAGAGTCACCACCCTGAGGTTGAACCATTGCCTGGCATTCCAGGACTTTCTGGGGGGCACATCTACCCCCCACCAGGTCAAAGTTTAACCTCTGAACCCGGTTATCCAACCCAGAGTCACCACCCTGAGGTTGAATCTTTGCCTGGCATGCCAGGACTTCCTGGGGGGCACTCTCACCCCCCACAAGGGACACGCCGTCCCCAAGGGCCACTCAAGAGTCTGGTTGGCGCAGGTCTCCCGACCTCTGCCCATCCGGCAGAGTCTGGGTTTCCCCCAAACCAGAAACGGTTTCACCTGGGTCATTCCTGGGGGGCTCTGCTCTCAGAGCTGACCCCTGACTTTCAAGATCCTCCACTGGGGTCGGCCACCCCCTCTCAACCCTATGTCTGGACTTCTGCACCCCCTCACTAGGAGTGGTACTGCCAGACACCAGAACTGTTGGGATGCTGTCTACAGTCATCCCCCCAAGTTCTTCTGACACTGCGGGGCTTCCCTCAAAAGGTAGCCCTACGGTACAGGTTAGGCTCTGAGACCTACCTGGGACACTACAATCCTCTCCCACCTCACTTGGTCGGGAACCACCTAGACCACTCCCTTCAGGAGCACCCCCAAATGCCTCTTCAGACTCTCTGGTACTCACCCAAAAGTCTGCCTCCACTGTAAGTTCCCTGGGGTCAGAGAACTCACACTCCACCTGGTGTTGGCGTAGCTCTGGAAAATAAGGACCAGACATATGCTCTCCAGCAATTACATCACTCTGCCCTTCACATGTATTAACCACAGTACCCTTCACCCAACCACCCAGTAACTCAACCTTGGAAAAGCACTCTACTTCACCCTCCTGAGACTGGTGAGACAGTATCTGTCTGTCCCTGACACTCAACCCAAACTCTTCTGGGATGTCTCTACACTCTATATCCAGGACGTCCACCAGGGGGGAACCCTTTTCTCTGTCACTCTCTGCTAGAGTCAGTAAAGTGTCCCTCCCCCCAGTAGGAATATGACTCCCTGTGCCAGTTCCCCAATCCTTCTCAGGGACCCTGTGCATAACGGGAACTACCTCATACCCTTGAACCGCCTGGGGTGTGTCAACTCTCTTCTTCAAGTTGGGTACCACATCTCTGGGCTTGTGCCCTTCTTCAGCAGTACTAGATGCAAGATTTTTGCTGCCACCATCTGAACTGGACTCAGCCCTTCCGGCCTCCAGTTTCAGCTCTTTACAGCTCAGCTCTTGAGCTGCAATCTTTTCTTCTTCCAGGGCTAAGAGACTTGCTGCCTCAGCCCTTTCAATAAACTCATCTAGCTCTTCCATCCACCGTGCTTGAGCCATGAGCCATTCTTTTTTTACTGGGTCTCTTTCCTCATCTGAGTCGTCCTCCTCCTCCTCTGAGGGGTACTTAGTCATTTGGTTTCTTGCTGCCTCTCTCTCTGCCCATCTGTCTTCCTCCCAGACTATGTAGGCATGTAGCATCTCTGCTTTAGTAGATCTCTTTGCTACAGGAAGGCCACATTCTCTGCAAAGCTTCCTTAGGTCAGCCTTAGTGAGGTGGTCAGTAGGCAAAAAGAATAAGTAGGTAAGCGATCCCATTCTGATAGGATCTTACCAGCAAAAACCAAAATCCAAAGTCCAAAATATCAATAGTATATCCAGGAGGACATCAGAGACCAAAAGTCAAAAAAGAGATAAAAAATCAAGTTGACCTTCAACTGTGGGTAGGTAGTGAAATACTTAGCTACTGTATGTCACTGCACAAACACAAGTCCTATCCCACCGCTGCCACCAATGTTAGAAATGGGGTTTTTGGTTGGCAGTCAGGTTACCTCCTGTCCAAGCAAAAGCCCTCACTCTAGTCAGGGTAAGTCACACACTATCGAAGATTATCCTGTGCCCACCCTCTGGTAGCTTGGCACGAGCAGTCAGGCTTAACTTAGAAGGCAATGTGTAAAGTATTTGTGCAATAAATCATACAATACCACCATATAGCACCACAAAAATACACCACACAGTGTTTAGAAAAATATATAATATTTATCAGGATAATTGTAGGTCAAAAAGAATAAAGTTGCAATGGAAAATTGTAGAAATATCACAGGGAAGTGATATAAAGTGTCTTAAGTCTTTAGAATGCAATACAGTGTCTTTCAAGCACAAAGTACCTGGTTTCTGGTGGAAAATCTCCTCAGAGGGCCACAGGAGAAGAGATGCGTGGAAAAAGGGGTGTGTGCGTCGATTTCTCCTCAGCACACACAGACTTGCGTCGTTCTTTTCCACGCGGGGAAGTCGGGCGTCGTTTTCCGGCGCGCAGACAGTCTCTTTTTGTGGATCGCGGGGATTACCAGATGTCCCGGGTCTGTGCGTGGATTCTCCTGCTTGTTTTCCGGCTGCGCGTCGTTCTGCGAGGCCGTGCGTCAAAGTTTCGCACTCACGGTAGGCGTCGCGTCGATTTCTCCTTGGAAGTCGGGCGGCTTTGTCCTTGCGAGGTTGTGCGTCGAAGTCTCGATCGTCCCGAGGGCGTCGCGTTGATCAGCGTCGGTGTGCGGCGTTTTTCTCGCCGCGAAACAAGCTGTGCGTCGAAATTTTCGGGGCACGGAGCGTCCACGTGAAAGGCAGAAGTCTTTTTGGTCCTGAGACTTCAAGGAACAGGAGGCAAGCTCTATCCAAGCCCTTGGAGAGCACTTTCACAGCCAGACAAGAGTTCAGCAAGGCAGCAGGGCAACAGCAAGACAGCAGTCCTTTGGAGAAAGCAGACAGGTGAGTCCTTTGAGCAGCCAGGCAGTTCTTCTTGGCAGGATGTAGTTTCTGGTTCCGGTTTCTTCTCCAGCAAGTGTCTGATGAGGTAGGGCAGAGGCCCTGTTTTATACTAAGTTGTGCCTTTGAAGTGGGGGTGATTTCAAAGAGTCTCTAAGAAATGCACCAAGTTCCCTTTCAGCTCAATCCTGTCTGCCAGAGTCCCAGTAGGGGGTGTGGCAGTCCTTTGTGTGAGGGCAGGCCCTCCACCCTCCCAGCCCAGGAAGACCCATTCAAAATGCAGATGTATGCAAGTGAGGCTGAGTACCCTGTGTTTGGGGTGTGTCTGAGTGAATGCACAAGGAGCTGTCAACTAAACCTAGCCAGACGTGGATTGAAGGGCACAACAAGATTTTAGTGCAAAGAAATGCTCACTTTCTAAAAGTGGCATTTCTAGAATAGTAATATTAAATCCGACTTCACCAGTCAGCAGGATTTTGTATTACCATTCTGGCCATACTAAATATGACCTTCCTGCTCCTTTCAGATCAGCAGCTGCCACTTCAACAGTGTATGAGGGCAGCCCCAATGTTAGCCTATGAAGGGAGCAGGCCTCACAGTAGTGTAAAAACGAATTTAGGAGTTTTACACTACCAGGACATATAACTACACAGGTACATGTCCTGCCTTTTACCTACACAGCACCCTGCTCTAGGGGTTACCTAGGGCACACATTAGGGATGACTTATATGTAGAAAAAAAGGGGAGTTCTGGGCTTGGCAAGTACTTTTAAATGCCAAGTCGAAGTGGCAGTGAAACTGCACACACAGGCCTTGCAATGGCAGGCCTGAGACAAGGTTAAGGGGCTACTGAGGTGGGTGGCACAACCAGTGCTGCAGGCCCACTAGTAGCATTTAATCTACATGCCCCAGGCACATGTAGTGCACTCTACTAGGGACTTACAGGTAAATTAAATAGTCAATCATGGATAAACCAATCAATAGTACAATTTACACAGAGAGCATATGCACTTTAGCACTGGTTAGCAGTGGTAAAGTGCTCAGAGGTCAAAAGCCAACAACACCAGGTCAGAAAAAAATAGGAGGAAGGAGGCAAAAAGTTTGGGGATGTCCCTGTCAAAAAGCCAGGTCCAACAGTTACCCTCACACCCATCAGCCCAACAACCCACAGATACCCCACTAACACAACCCACACATCCCAAAACCAAGCCCTGCATGTAACACCAATGCATGGACACCCATCACCAAAGCATGTCCAGTACAGAGACTCACTCATGCCCCAAAATCACCAATCACACAAGGACCAAGTCAATAATGCAAGCACAGGAGTAGAGGGTCACTCACCCATTGCACAAGATGGCACACACAGATACAATAACTATGCATTTACACCCCAACAGGCCCCTTATCCAACGTCACCGGACAAGAGGTGCCAGCAACATCCAGTCCCCCCACAGAAGAGACCCACAGTGATGACAGCAGCTCTGCACGCCTGGATCAGGATGACCAGCCCAGCCCATCAGGGACCTTGGGACAGTCGGTTCCCCTGACACAGTCACAAACCACCACTGAACCTCCCCCCTCAGGGAACAAAACCACAGCACCCACCCAGAGGGCACATCCCTCTGTCCCCAGGACACATCAATCTGCAGTGTGTCCACCACTACAGGGAACCCAGGCAACCCCACTAACACAGGATGATCAAGGACCAGGGGGCAGTGGTAGTGGGCACACTGTTCAGGGGACAGAGGCACAGGATAACAGGGAAGCTGGGAGGATTGCTGTGCGACAGTGGGAGGACAGGCCCAGGAAACCCACTCTCCACAAGGCACTATCCAACATCATGGGAGCTCACCACCATTCCCAGAAGACCATGGGCACAGTACTGGCCAAGTTTCAGGAGACCCAGCGGCTGCAGGAGGAACATTACCTGGGGATCCGGGAGGACTTGAAGTCCATTAACACCACCCTAGTCACCATAGCAGGGGTGCTGGCAGACCTTGTCAACACCATGAGGGACACAGTGACACACCAACGGGCCCCTGACACTACCCTGGATGATGAACAGCCCTCAACCTCTGCCGGCGCTAGTGAACAGGAGGCACCACCACAGGAACAACAGGACACCAGCACCCCACACCCTGCAGATGGAGAACCACTCCACAAACGGTCCCTGAGATCCAGGAACAAGACAGAGAACATTGTCAAGACCCCCACCAGGAAATAAGACCCCCCTGAATGTCAACCTTCTGTCCAACTATGTCACCTGTCTATCCTTAAACTGCCATTGCTCCACTTCCTATGCCCCTTTGGACAATGTACCTGTGAAACCAATAGACTGGACCCCACCATGGACATACCTCCACCATCACCACAGCCCATTTTACAACCCCCTCCAGTTATTTGCACAGGAATAAACACACTTCAATCACAAAACAGTCTGGAGTCAGTCTGTGCTTTCACTACTGTGTAATTGCAACATCTCTGAAATGTAGCAATGTCACTGTACTTGTGAACATACCAATGTTACACAGCTGTAGGCCAGGAGTAAACATAGCAGAGGGCACAAAGTGGGACCCAGATCTGTGAAATGGAAGGTCAAAGTGACAAGTCAGTGTCCATACACTGAGTGAAAATGACAGACTTATGCTAGCTCCAACATTAGTATGAGATGTGGGAAGCAGTGACATCTTCTTACCTGTGTCTCACTGGATGTATTGCATGATGATGTTGCTTCGTTTGTTGATATCCTGTTCTTCTGCCTCCTCTTCTTCACTGTCCATAGGCTCCACAGCTGCCACAAGACCACCATCTGGCCCATCCTCCTGCAGAAAAGGCACCTGGCATTGCAAAGCCAGGTTGTGCAGCATGCAGCAGGCCACGATTATCTGGCACACCTTCTTTGGTGAGTAGTATAGGGAACCACCTGTCAGATGGATGCACCAGAATCTGGCCTTCGGGAGGCCGAAGGTGCGTTCGATTATCCTTTTAGTTCGCCCATGTGCCTCATTGTAGGGTTCTTCTGCCCTTGTCCTGGGATTCCTCACTGGGGTCAGTAGCCATGACAGGTTGGGGTAACCAGAGTCACCTTCAAATGTTGAGGGACAACTGTTGAACACACACTAACCCTTAGGGACAACCCCATACCCAGACACCTATATCAACTGTATTGGGATCTTGGCCTCACCTTTCAGCCACACACGGTGCCTCAGGAGTTGCCCCATCACATAAGGGATGCTGCTATTTCTCAAAATGTAAGCGTCATGCACAGAGCCAGGATACTTGGCATTGACATGATAGATGTACTGGTCTGCCAAACACACCATCTGCACATTCATCGAATGGTAGCTCTTCCGGTTTCTGTACACCTATTCATTCCTGCGGGGGGGACAAATGCCACATGTGTCCCATCAATGGCACCAATGATGTTGGGGATATGTCCCAGTCACCTTTCACTGTGGGCAAATCCTCCACCTGAGGGAAAACGATGTAGCTGCGCATGTGTTTCAGCAGGGCAGACAACACTCTAGATAATACGTTAGAGAACATTGGCTGTGACATCCCTGATGCCATGGCCACTGTTGTTTGAAAAGACCCACTGGCCAGGAAATGGAGTACAGACAGGACCTACACAAGAGGGGGTATCCCTGTGGGATGGCGAATAGCTGACATCAGATCTGGCTCCAACTGAGCACAGAGTTCCAGGATTGTTGCACAATCAAGTCTGTATGTGATTATGATGTGTCTCTTTTCCATTGTGGACAGGTCCACCAGGGGTCTGTACACTGGAGGATGATGCCATCTCATCACCTGTCCCAGCAGACGCTCCCTATGGAGGAGAACAGCAAGTACAGAGTCATCCAACACTGAGGTATCACAATGTGTTATTTGCAGAAACTTTGTTAATCCGCAATGTGCCGGTATCTGTCTGTGTTACCGGCCTAGATAGGTGTGACACAGTTATTATCCATCCCATGTGGCCCAATGAAATGGCGGCTGCCTGACCTGTAAGGTGGGACAAGGGGATATGAGGTAACTGCGCTGGCGTTGTACACCGTCGCGGTGGGTGGTCGAAGACTGTGGCGCAATTCTGCATTGGTTAACATTGGGTCCTATGAGTCCCAGGAGCCAATGACGATGTTCACTGGTTGTGACGGTACGCACTGCCGCGGACGTGACTGCCATTTTCTGTCTCTTCACTCACTTGATACCTGACCTTCAACAGGAGAGGACCTACACTGCAAGTGCTGCTGTGACCTGTGTCTGGAAGCGATGATAACTACAGTGTCCAGACACCAGTGTCCCCAGGGAATGGGCCCCTACCTTCACTTCGGAGGAGTTGGAGAAACTAGTGGATGGGGTCCTCCCCCAGTACCCACAACTGTACTGTCTTCCAGACAAACAAGTGAGTACACTGTGAGCATGCTGCATGGGAAATGCCTGCTTTGAGTGGTGTGGATGGGGGGACTGAGGCCTGCATGTGCGGATGGTGAGTGTATGTGCGTCAGGGCATGGGTGGGAACTGGTGGGCAATGAGTATGATGGTCCGGGCGGGTGAGTAATTTCCTTTCCCCCTGTACCATTCCTCTAGGTCAGTGCCCACCAGTAGAAGGGTATTTGGCGTGCAATTGCCAAGGACGTTCGGACCCTTGCGGTCTACCAAAGACGGAGCACCCACTGCCGTAAAAGATGGGAGGACCTGCGCACCTGGAGCAAGAAGACAGTGGAGGCCCAGCTGGGGATGGACTCCCAACGTGGAAGGGGTGCCCATCGCACCATGACCCCCCTGATGTAGCGGATCCTGGCGGTGGCGTATCTGGAGTTGGTTGGGCGAATGAGGGCATCACAGCAGCCACAAGAAGATGAGTACTCTCTCATTCAGCTGACTCTGTGCGTATAACAAGGTGTCTGGGTGGGGGAGGTGGGCAGTGGGTTCCCCTAGGCCAGGGCGAACTTGGTAGGCAAGGTCCCTTGTGAGGCAGGCTATGTGGCACCCCAACCCCACTAGTGGTAAGAGCCATCTACACCTAGTCAGGCTCCTGTGTCTTCCAGGTGTGCAGCAATTGGGCTTAAGCCTCGTACCCCATAGTCAGGTGAAATTTGTAGGAACTGTTAGTGCATAGCGTAGTGCAGAGGGCTGCTCCATGTGTGTTGTGTCCGCCAACGGTAGTGGTGTTGCATGCACTGAACATGTTTGTCTTCTGTCTTTCCCCCCCTTTTTGTGGTCTCCCTGTTCTTGTGTGCAATAGCATCATCAGGCGGAGGAGAATTGGCACCGGAGCAGGAGGTAGCTGCAACACACTTGGCCCTGGAGCGTTAAGCAACGGAGTCTGAAGCCACCAGTGTGACGGAGGGGGAGGGGAGCTTTACGGCGGGGACAGGAGCATACACCAGTGACAGCGACTCCTCCTCTGATGGGAGCTCCCTTGCGGTGGCGGGCACCTCTGTGCCCACCGCATCAACAGGTACAGCTGCCACCCCCCTACCAGCACCACCCTCCCAGCAGCCCCTCAGCATGTGTCCCGTGCTCGCTCACCCAGGAGGGTGGGCATCTCCTTCGCCCCAGGCACCTCAGCCCCTGCACCAGTCAGCCCTGCTTCCCTCAGTGAGGAGGCTATCGACCTCCTGAGATCCCTCACTGTTGGGTTATCTACCATTTTGAATGCCATCCAGGGTGTTGAGAGGCATTTGCAACAAACAAATGCATACCTGGAGGGCATTCATTCTGGGCAGGCGGCCCAACAGAGAGCATTTCAGGCTCTTGCCTCGGCACTGATGGCAGCCATTGTCCCTGTGTCCAGCCTCCCCCCTCCAACTTCTTCCACCCAGACCCAATCCCCTGTACCTCAGCCTATACCAAGCACACCATCATACCAGCATGCACACACATCAACACACAAGAGTGGCTTAGGCAAACATAAGCACCACACATTACACAGGCACTCACACAAGCACCATCCCCATGCAGACACAGCAACATCCACTGCCTCCACTGTGTCCCCCTCCTCCACGTCCTCCTCCTCCCTCCCTGTCTCGTCTCCACTCACACCTGCATGCACTACATCCTCAGCCACTACCTCCATCACCAGCACACCCATCACCACACACCGCTCACGTGCAATCCCCATCCCCACTACCATTCACACATCCCCTGTGTCCTCTCCCAGTCTGTCTGTGATCCCTCCTCCCAAAGTACACAAACGCAGGCACACACCCACCCAACAACCATCCACTTCACAACAGCCTCTGGCCCATGCACCTTCACCCAAATTCAGCAGACATGTACCTCCTACAACCACTACCTATTCCTCCACTCCCAAACCCCCTCCATCTTCCCGTCCCAGTGTGTCTAAAAAGCTCTTCCTGCCTAACATTGACCTCTTCCCTACACCTCCCCCATCCTTCCCGTAGGGCCAGGCTTTCCCAGTCCCAGCCCAGCACCTCAGCCACCAAATCCCCAGGCACAGTGGTGCCAGCAACTGCGGGGTCATGGAGTGCGCCACCCATCAGGGCTGCCAGTGTGCCACGTAGCAAGGGCAAGGACAATCCGCCACCTGCCAAGGTGAAAAAGGTGCCCACATCCCAGAGGGAGAAGCCGAAACGACCAACCATCAAGGGTTCAGCAAAAACAAAAGGGGATAGTGGCAAGACAACTGCGGCACCATCAAAGGTGGGATAAGGCCAAAAGCAGAAGAGCAGGTCAGGAGAGGGCATGGTGACACCGACTGAGGGACCAGTGTCACACCTTCTGTCCATGATCACACCACCCTGTACGGTGGCGAACACCACTAGCTGCCCCGCCACCACAACCGCCACCTGCACCGCCACCGGCACGTCTACAGCCTCAGCGACAGTCCCCAGCCTCTTCCTCAGTGGGCAGCCATCCGAGGCTGCAGGAGACGTTCTGCTGTGTCCCTCAGCAGGTGCTGACCCATGCACCGCCACCAGCACTGCCGCCAGCACCGCCGCCAGCACCGCTGCAAGCACCGCCGCCACAGACACCGCTGCAAGCACCGCCACCAGCCCCGCAACGTACTCGGACAGTGGCACCACCGCTGACATGGCCACCATCCCCAGTGGTCAGTCGTCCGAGGCTGGTGGACAGTTCCTGGAACCTGGGCAGCTTCCATGAGGCATGACTTCCATCACTGTTTGCACCTGCAGGTGGAAGGCGAAGCCGCAGCAGTGTAGGGTATGTTGCTGCCTCCATGGCGTATCATGCTACCTGCACCTCGCCAATCTCGTGGCACGCACACCCAGGTGAGGGATTTGTACTGGACACACTGCACGTGGAGCACTCTAGGGTACCATGCCCCCTCCATATCCACTTGAGAGACTGTGCCTTCGCACTCCTCAGGATACAGCAGTGGGCAAACCACCCACTGGAGAAACTTGAGGGACTGTGGCTTTGCACTCCCCAGGATACAGCAGCGGGCACACCACCCACTGGAGAGACTTGAGAGACTGTGGCTTTGCACTCCCCAAGATAATGCAGTGGGCAAACCACCACTGGAGAGACTTGAGAGACTGTGGCTTTGCACTCCCCAGGATACAGCAATGGGCATGGAGCCCCCTCGTGCAGCAGTGGCATCATGCGTTCATCTGGCTGAGGTGCCCCCACACCCCCTGAGGTGCCTGTATATTTTTTATCTGATGCCCCAGCAGTGTTCTCTCTGTTTCCGGTCAGGTATCTTATGTGGGCTTCGCCCATGCATTTTGGGCCCAGTGGTCCACGTACAATGCTTGGTACAATATCCAGACTTGTGTAGTTGGTGTACATATTTGTATATACTGAATTTTGAATTTTGACTATCTTATTTTTCATGATTACACTGGTTACAATCATTTCCTTTTGTCCTTGCATTCTTCCAGGGGGTGGGGGGGGGTGTATATGTAATGTTGCTGCATGTATTTGTGTGTATGTTGTTGTGGATGAGGGTGGGGGTATTGCGTGTTGCATGTGTGTGTCACTCTCTTTCCCCCCCCTGTGTTGTAGGTGCAGTACTCACTGTGGTCATCGCCGCCGCCGTTCGTACTCCTGGTAGATGAGAAGATACACCTACATGGGCAGGACGTGTCGTTCGGGCTCCATGGCGTCCTGGTTCCTCGTTGGGTGCAGAGAGGTGAGTGTTACCCCCTCTGTGTACTGTTTCCACTGTGCTTTTGATCGCGTTGGTTCCACCCCGGAAAAGGTGGCGGATAGGCGTTTTGAAATACAATGGGTGGTACTTTGTCCTCCACCTGTCTGTTGTCGGTTACCGCCGCGCTGTTTGTTTCTACCGCTGTGGTAGTCAGAGTGTTAAAGTGGCTGTCTATGTTGGCGGTTTCCGCCATGGTCATGATCCCATTTTTTTTTCCTTGCCGTGGTCTCCCCTAACCTTTTGCCTCTGTTTCTCAGGTTGTTGATGTGTTCTGGACTCTGTTTTTGCTGTTTTTGTTACTCTGGGCACTTTACCACTGCTATCCAGTGCTAAAGTGCTAGTGCTCCTATACAAAATATGTATGTAATTGGTTTATCTATCATTGGCATATTTGATCTACTGGTAAGTCCCTAGTACAAGTGCCCTAGAGGTGCCAATGGCCTGTAAATCAAATGCTACTAGTGGGCCTGCAGGACTGGTTGTGCCACCCACAATAGTATCTCTGTAAACATGGCTCAGACCAGCAATTGCAGTGTCTGTGTGTGCAGTTTTAAACTGCCAATTCAACTTGGCAAGTGTACCCACTTGCCAGGCCTAAACCTTCCCTTTTCTTACATGTAAGACACCCCTAAAATAGGCCGTAGGTAGCCCCATGGGCAGGGTGCAGTGTATGTATATGGTAGGACATATACTAATGTGTTTTATATGTCCTAACAGTGAAATACTGCCAAATTCGGTATTCACAGTTGCAAGACCTATCCCTCTCATAGGTTAACATGGGGGCTGCCTTTACATATGATTAAAGTGTAGATTCCCTTGGCGAGCGGATAGACTTGTGGAGTTTGAGGTCTCTGAGCTCACAATTAAAAAAAACATCTTTTAGTGAAGGTGATTTTAAGATTGTATGTTTCAAAATGCCATTTTCAGAAAGTGAGTATTTTATTGCTTAAACCATTCTGTGACTCTGCCTGGTTGTGGACTCCCGGTCTGGGTCAGTTTGACAGTTGGGCTGTTTGCACCTCCCTCTAGGCAGTGACACAAAGGGAGCTAGGGTGTAGCCTTCATATCCTGATGAGACATCTGTGCTAGGAGGGAGGGGAGGAGTGGTCACTAACACCTGAAAGGGCTGTGTCTGTCCTCACACAATGCAGTCTCCAATCCCCTGGTGTCTGTCTGAGGCCTGGCCTGGGTAAGGCAGAATTTCACATATAAGAGCGACTTTTCTTTGAAGTAAGCCTACTCCAAAGGCCAAAATGGGTATAAGAAGGGAACCCAACACCACAGACGTTAGATCACTTCTGGACATCAAGAGGAACCTCTGAGCAGAAAAGAAGTGCTGCCCAGCCAGAGACTGTGCTTTGTAGAGCTATCCTGCAGTTGCTGCTTCTGCCTGTGTCAGGAGACAAAGACTGGACTTTGTGTGCCTTCCTGCTTGTGAAGAAATCTCCAAGGGCTTGTCCTGAGCTTTCCTCCTGTTGTTGAAGTAATAGGGCCATCAACGACCTCCCCTGCCAGCACCTGGACTCTCTGCTGAGACTCCTGTCCTGCCAAGTGGTGCCTATCTAGTTCCTGGGGCCTTGACAGGTAAAGCTGGCAGACCAAGATTGAAAATCCACGCACAGACCACTGTGCAGTGAAATTTCTGACGCAACCTCCGAGGCGTGGCTGAAGAAACGACACACTGCCAGCTCTGCTGCACAAATTGATGCCACGCTTGCAGCACGGCTAGAAGATCGATGAATTGCTAATGATAACGCGTCCTTTTATGATATTTTATTACACATCAGGGCTCGTTCTAGGCCAATGAATCTTTTGACCCAGTTGAGAGACACCGTAGGACGAGGTAGCTAATCAATATATCAATCAATACATCAATAATGCCATCAATATTTATCACAACAATGCATTTCACTTTAGTCAAAGTCATTAATCAATTCAATGATGCTACCATGAGCTTTCAGCCATGAATAACCACACCTTGTTTAGTAGAATTTATGAGTTTTATTCCCTATTAATTACAATCTAATAGCAACTGCATTAATCTCAACACCAAGAAACATAATAGCATAGTCACGATATGGCAACTTTGGTAAGCTTTCATTAAAGCAAAAAACACAAACATCAGAATATAACACGGCGTGAACATAGACCAATTTAGTAGAGTGTCAATAATGCGTCAGTTCAACAAAACATAATCTTGGTCGTTTGTCTATTTGCGTCAGTTTGGTGAACCCCTGTCCTAACCACTGATTAGCATTCGCATGTTGGGCTTCATGCAAAACAATTTAGAACACTAATTTGGGAAACATCTAGCTAAGGACTCTGTCAAAAGCAAGCAGTTGGTACCTAGAAAGGAAAAGCAAACAGACAAATCGCAAATGCATTGTCATAATTACCCTCCGAGGATTAGTCAGTTCACAGGTTCAGTCTTTGTCTTCAGGACATCAGTCAAATCGCTATCAGTCAGAACTCATAAGGAGGTAAAGTGTAAATGGGCAGTCTAAGGGTGAGGATGGTTTTAATAAAATCTCAAGTCACCAAACAGAGTGACAGAGTTTCTGGATAAAATCAATAGCATTCCCTACCTAATTCCCAATGTCTCCCTGTGACATGGGTTTTTATCCCTTTTTCAAAGTACATTCCCCCAAAATTCTATTGGACATTTGCTATACCCCACTATCTTTAACCTATCGTATAACACATTAGGTAATCCTAATCTTCACCCCATATTGTTTTACAAGTTTTTGATTGGTCTTCGTAATTGACGTCTTCAGAGGTGGCACGTCCGGTGTGACTTCATCTTTTTGTAATTCTTTTGCACATCTTTTGGTCAGCAGTTCCATTTTCTTCACCAGTTTGAATGACCTTGTACATTACATTAATCTACATTGTTTCATTTCGCTTTTAACATTTATTTTGCAAGACGATGAGAAGCGGTGTGAAACGGATTTACATGGTTACATTCATCTTCCAAGTCGAAGAAAAGAATAAACAGGGTCATGGCCCCTTGTGAGTCAGCACACTGGAAAATAGAAAAATGCATTTAATATGAGAGCCAAGCAGCTAAACTTTGGCTCATGCTAATTTAAGGACTATGAGGTTTTCAATACAGATTAAGTAACGCAAATGTTAGTATAAGCTCATTTGAATGTAACAGAAACATTTTGGTCATCATTATTAGCTTGCGTATACATTGGTGGCCACCCATCGTGGTCACAATTCAAACGCACCTCTAAGCAAAATTGCTAATACTATAGTTTCTATGCGGCATCATCACATCTTAAATCATAAACATTTCATGTTAATATAGATTATATAAGCTACGCTCTCTCACTAACGAAGGCTGGTAACATCGCAACCCACACAGAGCGGTTTTGCTAATGCCGTGCTGCAGGATTTTCGATGCAAACCTTGCTGAATAAGGGAAAAATGACGTAACGCCTGCCCGGACCACTGTGCCACCCAGATCGATGCATCGCTCTCCTGCGGAGACTGAAAATGATGCATGAAAACCTGACCGGAGAAGGAAAAACAAACACGGTCTTGCTTACTGGTGAGAAATCGATGCACGGCTTACCTTTTTCGATGCACACTTACCGGTGTGTGTTATTTTCCCCCGAACCTGGTACTGTTTTAATGCTAACAGTGTTTTACCTGCGTACAAAAGGATTTAAGACTCTTTTGCTTTTAAAATTAATAACTTGACTTGTGTATGTTGGATTTTTGTCATTTTGGTCTTATTTTGTTTAGATAAAATTTTCTATTTTTCTAAACCTGTTTTGTGTTATTTTGTAGTGTTTTCACTGGACTACTGTGTGTGTTGCTATAAATACTTTACAACTAGACTTTGAAGTTAAGCCTTCCTGCTCGTGCCAAGCTACCAAGGGGGTGAGCGGAGGTTAGCTGAGGGTGATTCTCCTTTACCCTGACTAGAATGAGGGTCCTTGCTTGGACAGGTGATAACCTGACTGCCAACTAAAGACCCCATTTCTAACAAATGGTGTGGGCCCTATCTCATTCTTGAAAAGAAAGGGGAATTCACCTGCTTGGTAGACTAAAATCCCAAAAGAATAATTAATCTCAACCGACTAAAACCCTATTATGATAGAGCTAGAGCGACCATGCTCATGGTTACCGATGAGGGACAGGAAGAAGAGTAAGCATCTCCCCGATCTCCTCTCCAGCAACCCACAAGATGGTTCTGTGAATGGAGTGGTCTTATCGGACACCCTCACAGAGCAACAGCCGACTGATTGCAGGCAAGTCCTCAGCTAGGATGCTGAGTAATTCTCCCTAACCCCTGGAAAGACTAATTGGTTTTCCCATGATGTGGACACTGGTGACAGCGTGCGTGTCAAAAATAAAATTTTGAGACAGTCAGACCATGTTAGGAAGAGCATACAAGCTGAAGTCAAAAATGTTAAATATGGTTGTCATTGAACCCTCAGAGAGTTCCTGGGCTAACAGAGTAGTCTTAGTCCCCAAACCGTGCTCCAAAGACAGAAAACGGAAATTGGGTTTTGTGTTGACTACAGAGGCCTCAATTCTGTAACAGAAACTGATGCACACCCAATCCCATAAGTTGATGAACTAATTGACAGACTAGGAGCAGCCAAGTATCTGAGTACTTTTAATGAGACACCAGGGTACTGGCAGATTGGTCTGACCCCAGGACCAAAAGAGAGGTCAGCATTCTCAACTTCAAGTAGGAATTATCAGTTCACTGTTATGCCCTTTGGATTAAAGAATGCCCTTGCCACCTTCTAAAGGTTGGTGAACCAAGTCCTTGCTGGGCTGGAATCCTTAGGTGCGGCTTACTTAGATAATATAGCTGTCTATAGCTTCACCTGGCAGGATCACTTCATCCATCTGGGGAAGTTTTTGGAGGCTCTGCAAAAGGCAGGCATTACTATCAAGAACAGTTAGTGCCAGATAGGACAGGATAAAGTTTTTTACCTCGGCCACCTGGTTGGTGGAGACCAAGTTCAACCCTTCCAACCCTTCAACTCTAGATTCCTTGACAGGGCACTATAGGAGTTATGTGAAGGATTATGGCACCATAGTGCCCCCCTCACAGAATTTACCTCCAAGATAATGCCCAAAAAGGCAGACTGAGTCGCAATTAGTGAACAGAGGAATTTCACATCCTGGTGCTGGGTAATGACCTCAGAACCAGAAAGTGCCTCCCATGGAAGTGGGAGGAGTCTAGCCAGCACATACAGCAGAGGCACACCCAGCTGAGAGGAACAACCACAGCCATGGCTAGCCAAACAAAGGAGGGAAACACAGGAGGGAGGAAAAGAAAGCTAAACTTTTCAGACAAAGAATTGGAAGTCCTCACTGAGGAGTTCTGCCTACATCATGAGGTCCTGTTTGGGAAGGCAGCAATGAGTGTACCTGACTCACAGAAAAAAAAATCTGGCTGAACATACAAAGTAAAATCAATGCCATTGGAGTCACTTACTGCTCCAGCGAGGAAGTGCGCCAAAGATGGTATGACCTAAGGTCACGAACCAAGGAAAGGGTTGCAGAGCGGATGAAGGAGGTGCATGGAACAGGTGGGGGACCATCCACAGTACCACCACCCACAGCAATTGAGAGTATGGTAGAGACCACACTGGAGCCAGAGGCTGTTGTTGGAATTGGGGACCAGGACAGTTCAGCACCAGGAACCTCCAAAAGTAAGTAGCACACCTCATTTATTCAAACTTTTTCAAGGCACCAGGCACACAACCACAGTTCACAAAAGCATGCATCATCCAAATAATTTCATGCCTATAAATCCAGCTCAAGTTTAGCGCATTATGGGTAATGTAGTACAGTAGTCCAAATTTTGATGAATTTTTATTTTGATAAGCCACACATCTGAGAGGCACTGATCGTGTATTTCCTGTGTCCAACAGGTCCCCCTCAAGTATCCACTGATGAACCTAGTGTGGAGGGAGGTGATGATGCCATCATGGCAGCAGAGGAGGCAGTCAGCATTTCCGCTGAGCAGTGCAACACACCAACCATTGTTCCCAAAGCACCTGAAACAACAGAGGAAACAGATGTGGACTATCGGGGTGTAAACCTGACTCCTGGTCCACAGATGGGTGAAAGCCAGCCACAGAGATTAGCAGGGCGTGGGCGTAAAAGGCGTTGTCTGACACATGATGAAGGTGATGAGGATTTGAGTACACAACTATTCCTGGGACTGGAGGCATCCCTACTCAGCAGTCACAACATGCAAAACAAATATATGCGGTTGATGAACAGGAATTTACACTGTATGCAACAGGCTCTCACAAAGGGCTTTGGGAATGTGAAAACACAATTATCCACCATGAATAACAACATGGTCAATGTCACCACTGCCATCACTGACCTATGTTGGGAAATGGTGGCAGAGCGATTGGACCAGCTTTGTCAGTCCTTTGGCCGTCCAGCCACCACAACAACATGCCTGTCAAAACGCACTGTCACGCTCCAGGTTGAACTGGGACATTTTGCTGGAGATGTGGCCGGGGTACTAGGCTGCATTACTGTAGCTGTGGACCTACTTCATACCTCCCAGGCAGCAAGACGCACTGGGGACACCCCTCAGGACAGTGAGGACATATCGAGCGTGAGCAGCATTTCCGCCTCAGATGCACAGATCCTGCGTAGTAGCATTGCCCACCAGACATCTGTGGACCAACCAGACACAGGCAATGGTGGTCGTAGCTGTAGGAGGGTGTGATGTTATGTCTCTAGATTTATCTTAAGGCACATGATTGGAATGTGTTAGGTGATGTTACAAAATATTTGTTTACTGCTTGGTATAAGCCACTATTTACATAATGCACTCCTGACATTAAAGGATATTTTTTTCTATGACCTGGCTATGTGTGTTTTACATGTGTGAGTGTAGTTATGGTTGGCACTTACCTGCCAAAGTAATGAGTTGCTATGTGATCCCGTCGCCGTCTGCCCTCCATTGCGATGCTACCATCCCCAGGCTGTCGTAGTGGTGGCTACTGCTCCTCATCCTCAGAATCTGTGTCATCTATGATGAGATGTACGCCATGCCTGGTTGCAATGTTATGTAGGATGGCACATGTCACCTCAATCTTGCATGCAATCTCTGGGGCATACTAGAATGCACCTCCACTTTTGTGCGGGCATCTAACACGTAATTTTAACTTGCCAAAGGTCCTTTCAATGACAGTTCTGGTGCTCCGATGTCCAATGTTGTAACGCCTCTTATTCTGATTGGCAGGTGTCAGGTATGGGGTGAGTATCCATAGCCTCAAAGCATATGCACTGTCACCTGTGTAACAAAACAGCAAATATGAGCATGGCTTTACATGGTTATGCACCCACATGTATTTCTGACATTGGTGTGTACTACACAGTACCTAATAAATATCCATCATCAAACTCCCCACATTCAAGGCGTTGGTATATCCCACTGTGCCTCAAAATATACACATCATGTGTGCTCCTTAGGTATTTTGCCACTATATCGGTTATGACATTGTGGCCATCACATACCACCTGGATGTTGAGTGAGTGAGTGAGTGAGTACATTTCCTATTGCGGAACACATATTCCAGATTTACAGGAGGACATATGGGTACATGTATCCCGTCCACACACCCTAGTACATGGAGAAAGTTGGCAATTCCGTAGAAGTTCATTTTGGTGTTGTGTATTTCCTCCCCATTCCTGGGAAGGTAAATGTATCTGGACATGTGTGCGAGTATGGCATCTAAAAAACGTCAAATAATCATGACAGGGCACTTTGGGACCCCCCACCAGCAACAGCAATCACTCCCTGGTAGCTACCCAAGACCAATAGGTGCAGTGAGCACAGCACTTGCACATGTGTGGGGATGGATCAGCTGCGCTGGGTTTGGCTTTCTAGGTGAGGTTTCAGCAGTTCAATGATCTCTAAGATGACTGTGCTGCTCAGTCTGTATTTCTCATATATTTCCTCCTCATTCTGTTGAAATATGGTCTGCCTGGTTCTGCATATCCTCTCCTGTCTCTGCCTCCTCCTCCTCCTCTGCTGGGCAGCCTGGAATCGCCTCCTCCATGCAATCACGTAGAGTGCAGCCATTGTGGTAAACCCAGATGCCTTCTAGGTCTGTTTTATACTTTGGTTCTGCTTACCAACTGTTTGGAATCAGTGCTAATCTGCGTATGCAAAATGGCCTATTTGTGACTAATCGCAATTTGCGACTACCATGTACATTCAGTTTACGAGTGGCAAATTGCGATTTCTTATTTGCGAGTGGCAAATGTTTGCGATTCATTAGTTGGTTGCATCGCTATTTGGGACTCCGAAATGGCATTTGTATATACCATTTCGTATTTTTCACTGTCACAAATAGCGCTGCGACCCATTTGCGAGTCACAAATCGTACGTACATGTGCCCCCAAGTGACTTACTAATTTGTTAATTGCGATTCTGTGTTTTGCTATTGCTGATTTGTTATTGCGGTTGATAAATTAATCACACATTGCGAGACATTTCTTACAAAATACTTTTCGTTAAATGACATTTCAATACATTAAGCCCTTAGTATTGTGCTGGGTTCAGTGGCAACAGTAGGCTGAAATCAATCAATATTGTCTCAGTTTATCATCACGGGGGCAATGTATCAGTTGTAGAATATTTATATTATTTTGTTTTGATGTCCCATTAGTCTCTTAAACTAATTCACTTTCAGTCTTTTTTGTAGGGCCAAGGTGGCAGTCTCTTAAAGCTTGTTCACTCATGTTTTTGGCACTCATTCCATCACATATTTAAACTATTCTTGGTACCATCTGAACTTCCTTCAGTTTCTGGGACATTTGAAGACCATCCATAATATAATAGACAGTTTAGTTGGGGACTCAAAATCAGGCTTTCTCACTCCGATTTGTTTTCAACTTAGTTACTGCCACCAGAGATGTAGGGTCATTTTCCAAATGTGCTGTATAATTCATTGGAAACTATGTCTCCCTTTATATTTGTTGTATAACTTGCTTTTTGTGAAGCTAGAGACTGTTTAGATAAATATATGTCCCAGTTGCCATGTCCTGCCAAATGTTCTCGACATACAATTATGAGGTGTGCTTTGTCCATGTGACCATATTAAGCTGTCTCTCCATGTGACTGAATGAATGAATGCAAACGGCAAAGGGCCCAGTCACGGAGCATCCAGGTGCAAACTCGAACACTGTTCCTCACTTCAACTGTCAAAAAATAAATCTATCAGAAAACTTAAAAAAATAAACAGACCAAGAGGACATAAAGAAAGAAGGCCCCTAAGCAGGAACTAATTAAATTAGGCGATGACACAATTAATCTGGGCCGAGAATAACCAAGGCCCTGATTTATCCTTTTTGGTGCAAAACTGCACTAACTCAGTTTTGCACCAAAAAGTTTAGCACTGGCTTGCACCATTTCTGTGCACCAACAGGGCACCATATTTATGGAATGGTGCAAGCCGGTGCAAAGGGTAGGTTAGCGGAAAAAAAAACACATTAGTCAGGTGGTGCTCGCGGAATGGAAGAAGGGGGTTTTGCACCAAAAAATGCCGTTAGGCAGGTTAGAGTAAAAATAATGACTGTAACATGCTTAGAGTCATTTTCTGACGCAAAACCATCAATACCACATGACTCCTGTCTTAGAAAAGACAGGAGTCATTCCCACCACCCCAATGGCCAGCACAGGGGACCAAGATCCTCTGGGCATGGCCATTGCAGCCTGTGCCATTTATGGGGGCCAATTTCAGGGCCCCCTACGGCACTTTAAAAAATAAAATGTAATACTTACCTGTTCTTACCTGGGATGGGGTCCCCCATCATCTGCAGTTCTTCTATGGAAGTAGGGTCACAGGTTCCTTAACACCTGCCCTAAGCTTTGCACCATTTTTTGACCCCTCCGTGCACCATTTCTGCACAGGAGTATAAATATAGCGTTAAGCCATAGAGTCATTTTTTGCACTGGAACACCTACCTTGCATCTGATTAAGGCAAGATAGGTTTCTACTTCCAAAAACTGACTTTAACTCCATAAATTTGGCACTAGACGGGTCTAGCGCCAAAGTATAAATATAGAGTTAGTTTTGCACCGAATTACAGTAAAAAAATGGCCCTAATTCGGTGTAAACAGAGTATAAGTATGTCCCCAAGTTTTCAGGCTTTTCTTAAAGGTGGCTTTATTAAAGTCAAAGAGAACCAGTAAGTTGGTTTCAAGTCTTGACCCCAGTGCAGCAAAAGATTTGCCAGCTATATATTTTAGCCTAAAGGTATTTTTTTTTTTAACAAATTAGAGCATGAAGATTTAAGGGGCCATTGTGTCCTATAATGAGAGAAGAGATCAGATAAATATTTGGGGCCGGTAACATGGAAGGACCTAAAAACCAGACTCAAAAAAATATTTAAAAAAACTCTTATGAAAACCAATGGGATTCTCTGAGCCCCTGAGAGGTGAAGCTTTTTCTGGGAAGCCTGAGCACAAGCATAGCAGCCAAGTCTTGAACAATCCGGAGCCTGTGTAGAGGTTGCTTACAGATGCTGAAATAAAGGATGTTACTGTACTCCAACCTTGAGGTTATGAGTACAAAAGATATATTTTTCCTTGCAGCCAAAGATATAAAATCAAAATAGTATTTGCAGATTTAATCAATGAAAAACACACACCTATAACTGAAGGACTTGCAACCGAAAGGACAAAACACTTTTACTCCTAAATTTATATCCATCTTTCAAGAAGCTGGGGGGGGGGGGGGACACAAAGTCAGGCCACCAAATTGTTTGGGAGAAAAAATGGTGCTTCCCAAACAAGAGTATTGATTGCTTTCAATCTAGCGAATAAAGTCAACAAAACAATTCTTGTGTTCTGACCCAAAGGAGTTTTCATCCAAGGACAAAAGAACTTGAATGTCATCAGCATAGAAAGTAGTAAAAAATCCCAATGGAATATCAGAGGTAGCAGTGGGGCCATATAAATATTGAATAAAGAGAGACTGAGTAAGGACTTTGCGGAACACCATATGCTAATAATTTCCTTGCAATCAAAACTGCCCAAAAGATACCTTTATCTCCTCTCCACAAGGAAGTACTTAAGCCAGGGTCAAGTCTAGCCAGTATTCCAATTTCAAAGAGATGCTGAAGAAGTATCAAATGTGAGAGGATATCAGACACTGTTGATAAGTCAAAAAGGATCTGGACAGCATTGTGGCCACTATCCAGAGTCAGCTTTATGGTTTCAAAGCACTCAAACAGAGCAGATTACGTAGAGTGTGTTGGCCTGACACCTGGTTGAAAAGGGTGAAGAGCCTTAGCATTTCTAAAGAAAGTCATGAATTGTTCATTTACCAACTTTAACAAGCTAGAAGGTAAGAATGGGAAGTAGTGAAATAGGCCTAAAATCAGCTAGAATCGAAAGATCAGCCAAAGGTTTTTTCAAGAGAGGTTTAACCACTGTCACTTTCCAAGACGATGGAGCTACAGAGATAGTGGGGTATTCAGTATATGATTAACACATTTTGGTAGCCCTTTAAAAGATAACAGGTGGGCATGGATCTAGAGGAGAGCAAGATTTACATGAAAGAATAGCACATGATGATTGCAACATAGAGGTAGGCTGAAAAACAGTCAAAAAGGAATTTGTGAACAGAATAGCGTGTGCAACACCTTGCAGGTGACTCGACTTTAGGCTATTGTCGACAAAGCCGTTATGGATAGTTGCAATTTTTCCTTTGAAAAAATTAACAGCTTGTTACAGAGGGATTGTGATGAACAAATATCTCCTAACAAGGCTTTAGGTTGTAAAAAGGATTGGAGAT
This sequence comes from Pleurodeles waltl, assembly GCF_031143425.1. Taxonomy (NCBI): domain Eukaryota; kingdom Metazoa; phylum Chordata; class Amphibia; order Caudata; family Salamandridae; genus Pleurodeles; species Pleurodeles waltl. The sequence continues at coordinate 663,434,010 of NC_090443.1, read as the reverse complement.
TTGAAAACTCTTCTTAGAGTCAAAGTTAGAGAGCTCTGCTTGAGAGGTATAAAAAGTATTTTTTTGCCCCCCTTATTAATGTATGATAACTGTTCAAGGCAATTTTAAATCTAATAAAGCAGTTAGATTTATAGGTCATATGTCACTTTTGTTCTAATTTCTTACAAAGAATCTTTTCCTTAGCTGATAAAGGCTTAAACCAAGGAGCAGAAGGGATGGAGGGGTTTATGCTGGGGCACGCCAAGGAAGCTAGATCATCAGCAGTTTCCAATATCCACTGATTAAATGATTCTAGGTCATTGGGAAATTTTCCCGTAAGAGAGGGACAGGCCACAGCTAAGTGGCTATCCAATTTGGAATCTGTAATTTTACCCCACTTGTTGGTACACAAAGAAACAGAATCTGATTGTCGGGTGGCAGGGAGCCAAAAGTCTACAGTTCTAATGAAAATGAATAACAAGAGGTCCCAAAAGGCCTGAACGTCCAGCACCCCTAAAAATAGTGAAGGGAAATTACTGCTAATCAGGTCCAAAAGTGTGGTCAACTGAATAAGGCACCCAATGCTAATTGAAAAAGACCTAAAATCATTAAAATGTTGCAAAAACTGTTTGTGTCCATGCTACAAGAATCTTCAAATTGGGTTGCAGTGCCACGTAATAATCTATAATGCATTATGAGGGAATCCAAAAGTGACGGGATGCATCCAACAGGGCCCAATCATCTCAAATCTCGGCACAATGTCATGGCTCATGATGGCCTACATACTGTGTCTCTGGAAAGTCTAGCACAAAAGGTGGGTGGTTGTCAGTCTCAGTGAAGCAAGTGGCAAGTGGCATGCAGTAGGATGCAGTAGGATGATGGTGGCACTGTGAATGATGATGGTGATGGGGCACCACATGCCAAAGTTGAGGGAGCCACCAGAGGACTGTTTGATAGACTGGGGACAGAGAATGATAGCATTGGTCAGGAAGTGTATGCTGCAGATAGTTGTGGACAACTCCTGATCATTTGTTATGAGTCTGCAGATGACAGTGCACAATGGGAAATACTGCACAAATTTCAAACATGCAAAGTGTAGTAGCAAGGTGGGCATGCTAGGAAGTATGTTCCGAAGCAAGAATGATGATTTCTCTGTTGGAATGATAAGATGAGAGTTCCATGGTACTGGTGAGGGACAGGATAATTGGTGGCATCTGTATTTTGGCTCATGATAATCACAAGTCAGTCTCACAGTATTAGTGTTGGAGGATGGGTCATGAGTAAGGATAGGTTTGCACCTACCACTAGCAATAAGGCCACCACGCCAACACAAGGGCCAGTCAAGGTCTCAAAACATTAGCCCCTGGCCCAACCCTTGATAGCTGGCTGGGAGCAGGCGGGCTTAACTTAGGAGACAGGTACGTAAAGCATTTAAATACACCAATGCAGCAAATAAGTAAGACACAACACACAATAAAACTCCCAAACCAATTTATGAAAATAGGAAATATTTTTATCTTTAAAATTACACCCAAATGACAAAAATCCAATAGAAGGAATCAGGGAAATGAATTTTTAAAGGTTAAATTAAAAAGAATTTGCTTTCTACTGCTTAAAAGCCAATAGCTCCAACTGGGGGCAGCTGGTCAAGCTAGACAGGGACCAAATCCCAATTTGAGGCCAACTGCAATGAAGCTCTACTTGGATACACTGAGCGGGAGACCTTGGTCAAAGTTTTACCTTCGGAATTAGTCGTTCTTCTAGGAATTTTCTCCCGTCATTGCCCAAGGCTCCTCATCAGGCAGGGATCAGATGCAACAGGATCGGTTTGCTTTCCCACGGGGCCCGGTTAAATCCTGGAAGTCTTGTAATAGAGAAAAGCTCACCAGAGCACATAAAACATTTGTATAGTGTCCCTAATTATAGTTACATGGCACCCACACACTTGGGGCACCTAGGGGAGACCTTAGGAGTGACTTGTATGTCAAAATAAGGTTGATTACCACTTTGGAAGTACCTTTAATTCCAAAGTCGCATTTGAATACATTTTACTTTTTAAAGACAGTCTGCAAGCCAGGGCTGCCTTTATAACCGACAACAGGCAACACAGCAATGCACATTCCAGTGCAGGAAAACTGTTATGCCTCTAAACCTTCCTGCCCTATTATACACTAGTGACTTATAGGTAGTTTGCATCCCCCTTGCTTTGATATATACTAGGGACTTACAGAGGTCTGTCATTGCCAATTATAACTATACCAAATTCCATAAACCTTTTTCATGATAGCAATGGTCCTGGCCCTGGTTAGCAGAGCCCAGGGCACGGTCAGAGTCAGTTACCACCAGTGTCAGTCAGAAAAAAATGGGGGAAATACGGCTAAAAGGATGACTTTCTAACAATTATTGACACAAATATCCACTTGAAAGTGACAAGGACAGCTGTCTATTGACAAACCTATTCTAGCCTGCACTTCTACTGTACCTACTACTGCATATATCAGCTCAGTGGCAATTACCAATATACATGGTGTCCTGTGCATGTGGTTGATGCTTCATCTTCGAGTCCTCATTTGGTTGATTAATAGCTCGGATATCACCCTGGTCACAAAGGGTAAGGGTTGAACTCATCTGGGGTATTAGATGACTGCAGTAGTGATGAAGCATTAAACACACATTTTATGTGGATGGGAGACCTATAAAATAAAAGGTATATGTCCAACAAGCTTAATGATGTGACTGAGGAACGAAAAGCATAGTATACAAGTTGGTCATTCTCCTTTTTTGTGGTGCACCAATTGTCTGGGGAAGACAAGTTGACGGTTCATTATATTCATCGCACTTAGGGTGTCACACTAAGGAAAACAAAATTGTGTTGAGTAGAATGATTGAATTTGTCTCAGTCACTGATAATTACTCCTGGGTACTGTTTCAGTCCATCTTTTTTGTTCACTATGGTACTCCAAAGTGCTACTATATGCAAATCAGTCTTGGTTCTGCTCTAATAGAAACAATCCAGTCTGAACTGCCAAACTAGGACCCCAAATTTATTGCCATTTGCTTCATACTCTGTCAGGGGGTGAGACAGGACTGCTCGTGCCCTCTAGCTCTGCTTTGTTTTGCTTTGCTCATGGCTTGAGTTTGACCTGCCCAACTTCTTTTGATTGCCTTGGCTGTTATGGTCCATCTGGGGTCCTCCGCCTTAAAGAATGAGAACTAGGCTGCATGTTCCAGCTGCTCAAGGGGGCTCATGTCCAAGAGTGAGCACCATAGTAGGATCACAATGGAACCACAGGGGATCCCAAAGGACTGCAAAGGCAACCGGAGGCCAGGCTGTGAGGCAAAGGCAGCAACTACTGTAGCTTGATCCTACACTTGTATAGTTGCTGGGTGCAGCTTCCATACTTAAAGAGAGTTGTCAGAAGATGTGATAGAGGGGTGAAGGTGAGTAGAAATGGTTATTGCAGCTGTTCCCAAGGCTAAGGTGTGCCCACCCCCTGAAGTCTAATAGACTGCCAGCAAACCTCCATGTAATTGCTCCTTTTGTGGTTGTAACTCATATATTTCATGTACTTTAAGCACATTATGCTCCTAAGCAGTTCATGCATGTTAAGGATCTATGAAGAAGTACTAGCACTTTGCACTGGGTTTGCATCACAAAGTTGACATGAACCTGCAGAAAGGGTATGGCAATTTATTTTCCAGTGAAAATCATGTTATGCTTGAAAGTAGCTTTAAAGTAATGCAAAGTAGAGCTGTGGGCTACTTTGTACTATTTTGCATCAAGAGGGCGTACCATGGGTAGAACATGGGTATTCGGATGCACCACTCATGGGTTTTGATGCAAGTCACTAACTGAAAACTTGTTAGGCAGGGATTTGCATAACAAATGATGCCTTCTTGATGTAGGTGCATTGGAGAAAGATTTTCCTTTTGCCAAACGTTTCCTACTTTGCATGCATGTTGTACTGTATGGTATCCTTCCAGTTAAAGTGTGCCTAACATTGCCATATATAGAGCACTTCCAACCACATCAGGAGCCACACACAAGTAGCCCAGGAGTGGTGATACAGCTTCTCATAGTCCAGGAGTCAAGTAGCAAGAAGCATTTTTCATACCCGCATATAGGGTGCTTCCATCTTTTTATCTTTGACTGCCTGGTTGCCAGCTGATGAAGTCATTGACTTTATTTTGAATGCTTACAGTGTGGCTCTAAGCACAGCTATGGATGATTATAAAAATCTTGAACCACTGACTAAGAGACAATCAGTCATCATTGTGACTTGAGATTCAAGATAGTCAATCGCACAGCCTCGCCTTCTTTTCTCCTTCATACTGAGCAACATCAAGCACAACTGAGTAAAATTGGACAGAAATCTAGGAAGACAACCTTAACCTCATCCCTGCAATGTCTATTCTGCGGAAGCAAACCATTGCAATCAATATGGATACACAACACAGTTAATTGCCATGTGGATATCCCACAAACATGGAAACTATTAAAAATCAAACTATAATTTATTTTCTCAGGAAAAAATGAACAAGATTGCCAATTACGTGGACCGTCAGGAAGCTAACTTCCCTGCAAGCCTGCCTTACTCTATAATAGGGCCAGCATAAAAAATGATTTAGCCAATACAACTATTACCAGTGGGGAACCGAACAACCCAAGGATATTTACAGGTATTTGTGCAGAAGCACTCTCTAAATCAGTCAGGGATCTCTTTATCATACCATATCATGCCACATACACCCCATGCCCCGAAATGCAAAAAGTGGAGGACTTGTCAATCACTGACCGCACATTACAAGTACTGGAGGCATTTCTACACCTCTCCCATCCAAGGGTGTGAGGCCAGCCAGCGTGAGAAGAATCAACCCCACTAAGGAAATAAATATCTTTTCACCACAACCAGAAGAGAGTCCCTCTATCTATCTCTCTATCTATCTATCTATCTATCTATCTATCTATCTATCTATCTATCTATCTATCTATCTATCTATCTATCTATCTATCTATCTATCTATCTGTCTATCTGTCTATAAAGATATATAGATATAGATATATGTAGGTACATATATATATATATATATTTCCAACTGGTGGTCGTCAGAAGGTAATTATAATTAGGACCGAGTTTCCATAGACAAAGCATTTTGGTTTTGCCAATAACTTTGGTGCGTTTGATGAATCTTCAAAAAATTTCAAAAACTAGTATGCTACTAACTTCAGCTTTTTTTGTAGTTTGCCCCCCTGGGTGGGCCAGGTCCCAGGGGAATATTATTTTATAATATAGGGATGGGGGGCGCATGTATCCCCTTCCCCAGGCCTACTACGGTCCTGGGGGCTGCCTGTTCCGGAGCCCAGCTGATAATAAACAATGGGAGGAGGGCCATGCAGCTCCCCTCCCAGGCTGATTTTGGTCCCGGGGACCCCATCCCCACGTCCCAAACAAAATGCAATATGATGGTCTCCCTCCCCTTGCAGTAATTGGATAGGCCCCAGGGGATGGGGTCCTCCAAGCAGAATTTGAGAAATTGCTGCATGGCTGGGGTGCGAGGTATGGTTTCCTTAGGGCACAAGTTAGAGTTCATAAGATAAGTATGACTATAACTGTTGAATTTCTATGGTTTTGTGTGCGTCAAATCTGAAACTAACTGTAAGGCCCCTATAACCTTTAGTATTTTAGATAGATAGATAGATAGATAGATAGATAGATAGATAGATAGATAGATAGATAGATAGATTTAGTTTTCAGTGCTAAAGTTACTATAAAGGCAGCCTGAAATCCAAAGCCAGTCTCAACAGCCAGATAAGCATTTCAAGGGCCTTCTAATGCTGAGCCAAAAAACAGGATGACTATGAACTGCATGACTCAGAGTGATGTTATAGAATACAATGGGAATGAGTGTGGATCAGAAATGTTAGGGCCGAGGCCAAAGGCCGTCTTTTGCAAAAAATGTCAAACTCTTTCCAGTATTGGTGTACTCACCTGCTTCATTATTAGCAGAATCTCAGCCATCAAAATGAAATGCCAAACCAAAAAGGATAAAGATCAAACTTAAAGAACCATGCAAAATTAAAATAATAGAACACACCTGGGAAATCCACAAGGCTGACATGAAGGAAATAAGCATCATTAGTTCTGAAATAGGAACATCAAGAAAAAATTAGATACAAGAAGTGACTATATAATGCGCAAGGTAACCAATGGTAAGGCCTGCAGCACCCAAAGCCTCAACACTTGTGACCAACATACACATTTCTTGCTGCCACTGAGTCAAGCAGCCAACTAGCTCCACTTCTAGAGCCATTTACAGTATTACTATCAAACTTGATCCAAGACAATGCCTGCTTTCTGCACCAAGGCTCACATTTACATAACTGTTTCACAAATGCAGTGCAGCCCCCAACGTTGCTGTGCTGCTTTGAGTAAGAGGGAGAGAGCAGGAAAACACCATATTTACTAAGATATGGAACTGCTCTCTCCTGAATGCTGGAACACACTCAGATTGGCGAGCGCCACACATGCACTTTTGCACATTAGTGCCAAGGTGTCTGCATTAGTCTAGTGTAGGTTTTGTACTGGAAGAGTACTCTTCCAGTGCAAAATACTATGCCTAGATAAACAGTAAAACTTTTCCTACTTTGGAAGTGTACTGTACAGTGTAGCTCATATGAAAATTTAGAGAAGTTAGGAGAAATAAATGGATTTTCATTTTTAAATCTTACCTCAAAGTGGCATTATTTTTTGGTGCAAAGCCCTGTCTACTATTGTTAGTAGATATGGTTGTGTTGAAAACTATAGGTTATTGTATGGGAACCTCCATGTACCACCTATGGAACACCCTCTTCGTGAAGAGCTATGCAATAAGCACATTGCACTTCTTTGCATTACTTTGAAGCAACTTTTCAGTGCAGGTTTTGGACTGGAAAGCTATTAGAAGTTTTTTATGGCACAACCCAGCAAACATTGTTTGTAAATCTGGCCCACAGATCCAGTATTGCTGTTCCTCTATGCTCGAGACTGTATCTCTCAACTTCAGCAATTGTTTCTGGCCCTTGTGTAGTCACCCACTAAATAGATCTCACCTGCATGGTATCTTCATTGCAATTCCTTATCTGAGAAAGAGCAGCACCATTGATGTAAAACAAGTGAATCCCATGTCAAGCAAGAGGGATGAGCACGCCATTGTTTAAACAAGTGGAATTTAAATGCCATGGTATATGTAGACTAATTATCAGGAACATTGGGCATCTTTGAGTAAAAGGCCTAAATGTCATCCTGCCCCCTGCCCCCGTATGCCTCAATCATGTAATATGGGCCAGCCTTAACTAGCGGCTTGAAATCAGTAGAAATTCAGGCAATGCTAAAAATCTCACTATCCCTATCCCATAGGCTTTTTAAGCACCAGCAAAAAGTCACAACAGACCCAAAACAATGTACAGTAACAATCACAAAGGATAGTAGATTGATGAGTGCTTTGCCAGTCCTAATGAGAGAAAACACTAATGAAGGGCATCGACTGGGCTTGCCATGGGTCTATCTCCCAGCAGGTCGGAGCAGTACTAGAATTTGCCTATCTCCTGAATGGAAGCAAAGTGTTATGTTTGCTTGCTCCCAGCCTACCATCCACATCCTCTTAAATGACTGCAACCAATCTCAGAATAATGCACTACATCATAAGACCTTGAGTGGCAATCTTTCATCAAGATGAACAATATCTGTTATTTCCACAATCCATGCACAGCAACAGAAGCCTAAAGGGTGACTTCATTAAATATTACATCCGGGCCGGTCGACACTCTATGGTGGGTTACATAGTGAATGTCTACAACCCTCTTAAATGCAATACAAACAACATGCCTGTACTTCAAGCACTTGAAGATACAGTTCAGGCAATCAGGAGCAGGAACAGTAAATAGGCCTAGCATTCAGAATTGGTATGAAGGATTTTCAACACCCCTCATAAAGGAGATGTCAAAAAATGTAATCACTAACAAAAAGTGCCATGGGTATTTATGAGTTAGATATGATCTGGGAGAGGAAAACCAGGCTTGAAGTGGGTTTCTCACTATTGTGAGTAAGCTGTTTCATGCAAATTCCTGAATGGCTGAACTGATAGAGTATACACAGCTAGTCAGCAAGATCTATAAATCAGGAATCAGGACAAGCCTGTTTGACTATATCCTAATCAACATTGAAGCCTGCGTTTAGGAACCAGATAAAGGTGATACCTTGACCAGAAAGCAACTACAATCTTCTAGTTATCACAATCAAGCCAGTATGACAATGTTTTTCCTTAGAGGTAGAATTCCTGCATATTGGTCAGTAATCATCACCACAATAATAGAAGAGTAATCAAATGGAGGATTGAGAATTACATCAGACTGTCCATGCTTTTAATGGGGGAACCAGCAGACAATTCAAAGAACATTTTCTCATCCAGGAAAGCTTTCAAGGAAATGAGGCTGAACGCATACTATAAAGTGATCACAAAGGCCTTTTTTACTGGAAAACCTCTAAACCTCCAGAGGTGAAAAACATCCATGGCCATCATGAACGGTATGATGAAGAGTGCTGGCAAAGAAAGCACAAGCTCTTGTGTGCTCTCGTGGCTCTTCACCATTTGGTCAAGAAAAAGCAAAATGTTATTAAACTTAAGACAGAGTATAAAGGTCTAATAGTCGAAAAATCCTCAAAGCCCAACAGAGATTGTAAGATGAACTCAAGAAAGGAACTAATTCTAAAAACTGAAAGAAATTCTGGGAACTCCTTTCCTAAGGTTTCTGGGGAAACATTCATTCCATTCAGTCATTTATAGGGACAATCACCATGCAGTGATAGCAGGAACATCAACATAATTATTCTACTGTGAGGTAGAGCTAGCTTTTGAGAAACAGATGCCAAACAAAGTACTAAAATCCAACTTTGTACCAGTGAACATGTTCTGAGCAGAATCTAAAGTAGAGGCCACAGTCTCAAATTAAAGGCAGCAATAGAAGATGATACCTTACCCAGCACAAAAAAGGAAGGTGGGCAGAAGAAATCTCACAAACATTAGCCCAAATTCCATGCTTGAGGGTGCTGGAAAGATATTTGGTCAAGCATTGCTAAACTGTTTCCAGGGCTGGGCCAATCAAAAGCTATCCCCTGATGCATGATCAAAAGAGAATTAGAAGGGTGTACAAGGCTGTGCGACTTTACCTAATATTCACTCATCAAAGGTTCGAACTATGGCTCATACCGGAACCACAAAGGGTAGAAACTCACTGCTAGCCACTATATAGGCCCTCACATGCCACAACCTATGTTCAAGTGTATTATGAGCTTCTGGGGGAGTGACCTTAAAGCATCTCAGTCCCATCAGGAGTTGACACCCTACTTTTTAGCCTTTTCATAATCAATGAATCGAGGAACTCAGGTTTGGCACACAAATGCTGTGCAACATAATACAACCTATAATTATATTCTGTGACAATAGACTGCTACTTTCTTTGACAAAGTTACCAATAAGGCTATTCAAAGGCTTTGCAGATTATTGCAAGGTAAAAGATTTGACTATCAATGTAGCAAAAAGCAAAGCCATGGCCACAAATTAATATCCCTATCTGAAAAGAACATTCCAGGTCAATGACCGACACCTGAAACATGTGAACAATTTTTATTATATAGGCAACTGCTTCAATTGCAAGCTTAATTAAACATCTCTGTTAGCACACCGAGGCAAGTAGCTGCACTGATCATAAGATGGCATCAGAGAATAGGCATCTAGGCACTCATCCTGATCCTCCACTTGTACAGGGCAAATGCTTTTCTCAATCATTTATTGGACCAAACTATTGGGGTGTAGCAGGACAAGGGAATTACAGAGAGTGCCTCATTAAGGCCCATATTTATACTTCTTCAGCGCCCCATTTGTGCCGCTTTTTAATGCAAAAATGGGGAAAACTTACAAAATACAATATTTTGCAAGTTTGTGCCGCTTTTGCGTAAGAAAATGATGTAAATGTGGCGCTAAAAATGTATAAATATGGGCCTAAGTACGCAAAAGAAAGTGGAAGGAATGTTTGCAAATAGTCTAATCACTGCCAGTTGCTCAGGGTAGCAATTCAACACATCATTTTTAAACCACTGTGCCACTCTAGATAGAGGTCTACCTTGAGGAACAAAGGATGGACAATAATTTCCTAAGATCACTTCTTCTACTTGCTACTCTGTTGATTTCTGTACTTGGAGCGTCACACCCAACCTATAACTGATATTGTTGTTGTCTTCCCTATTTTATACTGCATACGGTTCTGCTGTAACTTCCAGGCCACAACTTATCTCAGGTCCATGACAAAGGTGGCATCCTGCAAAGAAGATGCTGCAAATTGCTGGACTGTATATGTGAAGAACACTTTCCCAGAGCTGGTTTTTAGCCAGCCTGCATTATTCACAGATGGCATAGTCAGCCTAATCAAGGAGGAATACTGACTCCTAAATTATGGGATGCAGTGCATGCATTAAAATATGGCTCACTGTCATGTAAGTACCTTTCACACTGCGGAAGCATTGGTCCCAAATCCTACCTGGACTGGATTTACCCTTAGGAACAATGAATTTAGGGCCATATTTATACATTTTGACGCAAAGCTGCGCCGCTGCAGTTTTGCGTCAAAAATTTTACCGCCGGCTAACGCCATTTCGATGCGCCGTGCGGGCGTCAAATTTATACTTTGCCGCACGGCGGCGCAATCAACAGGTGGGAGTCATTTATTTTTACGCACATCGCGGTGTCAAGTCGTAAAGGAAAACGACGTTAAAGCGACGTAAATGACTGTGGGTCGATTTACGACAGCGCAACCTGGAAAGCGCCATTTTTTTTGACGCAATAGCGTCAAAAATACCCGCGAACACTGCCCTTTCAGCAGAGGAGAGCCAAAATGGATTCCAGATGCCACTACAGACCCCAGGAAGATGACAGCAAACCAGGAACCAGCCAGGATGATCCATACAGGAACCAGGACATATATAGAAAAAAAAGAAAGTGTCGCTTCAGTGCAGAGGAGCAGGAAATCCTGGTTAAAGAGGTGACGGAACACCAGCACCAACTGTTCATCACCTCTAAGTTGCCAATCAGTAGGAGAGAGGCCATATTGCAACAAATTGTTGACAAGATCAACAGTGTGGCTGAAGTACGCAGAACAGTCACCGAGTGTAAGAAACGCTGGCATGACTGCAAACGTAGGACAAAGGAAAAAATGGCCAGGAACAGGAAGGCAGCACTGCAGACTGGAGGGGGGAGTCCAGCACACCAGGAGGCCCTGGACCACATGGAGGAGATGGTCGCAGCCGTCAACCCTGAGGAGATCGTCACAGGGATTCAAGGACAGGACAGTGCAGACTACCACGAGACAACACACATGCAGGGTAAGTCGCATGGGGAATTAAAATGCAATAATGTTGACTGTAAGCAGGGGGGGAAATACCACTACACATTGCATGTAAGTCAGCATATACATGGAGTGGCATGGGTAAAGGGGCACGGCAGGGGGGCATGCCCTGCACATACAGAAGCTGGGGCACAACATTACACAACACCAACAACAGTCCCATGGGGGCATCCTGTCATGACAACAATGGAGCTAAGGGAAAGCCTCGACAGGAGGGAAGGCCACTACGTCAAACTTACATCCTGGCACTCGTCAGCCAAAATATCTCCTACATCAACTAGGGCCCTATCAGCAATCCACTAGCCATAACAACAACTGCAATGTAACTGCAACAACAGTTGACACTAACACCTCTGATCTCTGTGCAGCTCAAGTAGCCAATGGCAGCAACCTCCCCATAGAACATACATACCTAAATTAGGGGGTGAGGATGACATCTGCAACAATCTCCTGAAACAAGATAAAGGCCCCAGTACACTCATATGTCAATGCCCATAGTTGTCACATACATCACCCAAAGTAAACAGCAATAGGAGCGACACAGCACTAAGGACACACACATGATGCATATGTCAGGGTCCTTCACGTGCCTGGCTATCAAGGCAACATCACAAATGTCATACTGCTCAGACAACAGCATTGAGGAGGGGACACATGCAACTGGTCACTTAAATACACCTGCACAGTCAGAGGACCAAATAGGACATTGATACGATAATCAGGGCAATCCAATTAAACACACATTACCCAACATCAGCTGGACACATTAACAATGTCTACATCCATATCACATCAAAACATTGCCATGCATAGGATATGCCACATGTCAATTACAATTAAGTCAATGTGAACAATCAGGGATTGGGGCAGGTCCTGAGAGGCAAGTGTGCTGCCAGGGCAATCAGAACAACCACAGCCAGTGAAAGGTCTCACCATAAGAATAGATATACATGGAGGGTCGAGTAGGACAAAAAGATGGCTATTCCCTATTTGGTACAAAGCAACACCTAGAGGCGATTAGGCAGACAAGTCTGATAACTCTATATCATACATGTGACACACAGGTGGGCCATAGGCCTATAACAATGCCCATATGAAGAACAGCAGATACCAATACCAAACAAGATCACAAAGTAAATCCATCAAAAGGCTGGCATGTTACGTCAAAATTGTCACAACACAGACACACTAATTGTACCCTGTTTCATTGCAGAGGAAAATGGATCTCCTGCCGATATGCCTGTCCCAGATTTCCCTGATGACATGGATGACGAGCCGATACACATTCCCCAGGAGACCATTCAAAAGGTCCTTGAAACCCTCCAGACCCCACCTTCAGTCACAAGGAGGAGCACAGAACAAGCAGCCATCACAGAAGAACCACCCACCACCCCAATTGCAAGACCTGCCAGCTCCTACACAGCTGAGGACTCTGACGACACTGGCACCAGCTTTGAAAGAACTGCAGTTGGAGAACAGCGGGAGCTGGCCAAGGAGGTGCGGGTGGGGATGCAAAATATGGCAGCCAGCCTTGAGGGGGTGCGCTCGTGCATGATGTCATCTGCAGATCAGGCAGCAGCCATGCAAGCTCTAACATCCATACTGCAAGGACTACAAGAAACTATAAAGGAATTCACCACTGCAGTAAGGGAGTTGCCACAACACCTCGCACCCCAAACTTTCCACTGCATGCACGAATGCAATCATGACTCCCTCAGGGCCGACCTAGCTGCCTACCATCGTGATGTAGCTGCTATTCTCAAGAACCAGCAGACCCTCCTTGCTGCAGTACTGCCCTTAAGACCTTCACAGGGAGCAGCCACCGGGATGTCTGACTCCACGTCTTCTAACACTGAGGTGTGTGTTGCCCCTTCACAACCAACAACAACAAGGACAAAGCAGGCAACACACACATCAGAAGAAGAAGACATGGAACAGATCACATTCACACGGAAGAGTACCCGGAAGCACTAGTCCCTGCACCATGGCCTACTTTGACCAAGGTCCTACGTTTTGTCAAATGCCAGTCTCACTACAACTATACTCAATGACTGTTCTGCTAACCACTGTATAACTTGTCAGCAATGCCAGTGAATGTCTCTCTCCTACTAATTGACAAATCCTGTCCCTCTGCACTGTCTGTAACATCACCCCAGCATGTCAGGAGCATCATCCACACCCCTTCTGTAGGATCACCATGTAAGAATGCACTAGAACGGACTCAGCAAACATGGACAATGTACATTTTGCACTACAGCCCCTATCAATAAATAGCACTTGCCCACTTAATATGTCTCTGTGTTATTTGACACATCAACTGTGCAGTAGAAAACTCTAAAGTGCCTGTGTGATAACCATGTAGCTTGTCAATACAACTGTCCTGACATCATGTAGTCTGATACATCTGTGCAGTGGCCAGGATTGCATCATAGCCTGCCCATCCTGAGGAGAATAACTGATGAAGGGAGACACCACACACAATCATGCTGTTTTGGACAGAATAATGCTCCATCAATAGCAATCAAAGTCAACTAATGGTGGCTGATAAATGTGGGCACCATGCAATAATAAAACATTAAATTATGCAGTATAATCTAAACAAACACAACTAAACACAGCATCATATCACCCTTTCTGAGTATACTTCCATGAAGGGAAGTCATGCTGAATTTTTGCACACATGATCTATGTCAGTAATGAAGACAACAAGACAAGAGTGTTAACAACACCTCATCTACAAAGATGTCCCTGAACATCACACTGCAGTCAGAGCTAATAAATTACCCACAATACCAAGTCTGGAAGCACAATTTGTGATGTAGAAAACATACTCATCAACACAAATCCTTGGTGATCCATGTAAACTCCAAATGGTGGTTCTATCAAATGGTGGATACTTACCAAGTTAGCACAGTGGTAGCTGCCATTTTAAACCTCTATTTTCTTCGGTGTGTAGCATAGGACACAAATGTCATAGAACAACAATCACCTACACTGATGTCAAGGCCATGATCAAGTAGCAGTTAAGACATAATGCAAAGGGTTAACTATATATTTATTCATATGTATTCACACCAGAGGCAACTAAGGGAAAAGTCATACCTACACTAATCTAACCTGACTACTCCTAACCCACAACTGTCCCTAACTAACCTAAGCTAAACTTACTCTACACATATAACGAATCGATCTAAACATCAACCCCCCCACCCACCATTATGAGTCAGGACACATGCAGGACAACACATACTAACCTACACACATACTATACTATCCTAAACAATCATATATTTTTTTGTATTTTTTTTATATATTTATTTTTTCTTCTAAACAGACAGGAATCCCAACATTGAAAACACACACAAAAATGAAAAATAGAAAGAATAAGGACCCCCCACCCTCCTCCCTAACACTAACTAAGCTAACAACCTATACTAACCTAACACTAATCCCCAAAACCCACCTATCGTGATAAAAAGGAAAGAGGAGAGAGGGGAGAGATAAATTAAAATAGACCAAATAAGTCCTAGAGGTTGGCCCTCCGTAGGGTCCGCCTGATGGACCTGACCCGCTTCTTTATGTACGCCACATCCTGGCTCAGCTTGTCCACCTTCCGAATGAACTTGTCCATTTTCCGGTCTAAAGCCTGGAATGCCGCAGGGTCAATTGGAGGTGCTGCTGCTGTCTGTGTGCTGCAGAGGTGCTCTGTGTGGGAGTTGTTCGTAGCCCACTGGACTGTCCTGCAGCTCTGATATTGCTGGGTCCAGGTCGTGCTGCAGAGGCAGGGACAACTGTCCCCGCCGTTGCTGGGGCCACTTGGGGAGAACTGGTGGATGTGGTGGTGGTGGCTGTAGTGGGCAACGTTGGGCCACCCTGTGGTGAGGCCCACCATGCTCCGGAGGCCGGATCCGCCTGGTATTTTCTGGCCATCTGTCGGAACCCCGACTGCACCTGCAGGATGTGCTGGTATCTCATGGCCCGCCTTTCAAAATCATGCCTCTGTGCGGCACTCATGTTTGCAGCTGTGAAGAGAAAGGGCAACTATTTACCATAGGAAATGCATTGGGTGGAATAGCACAATGGGTCAATTGGAAATTACTTTTACTGTAGTTGTAACAGCTCATATCACCACATAGATCATTGAAGGTCTCAGAGGAAGTACATGGGAAGCCTGCATACAAAAGGGCATCTCACACCTAGCATATACATGTCTATACATAATGGGTGACATCCGCCTAAACTTCTCATCAAAATAATTAGTAATGCAGCTGACATTATGGCTGCACCTCCTCCCCCTATTGCCTTGACTACATATGTCAGTGTATGTGATAACAATCACAACCCTCAATATCTGCGATTTGTAATTGTTTTTGCTAGTATAGAACTCATGTGCCATAACCGAGTGTGTACACTAGGTTCAAAACAAAGCTTCAAATGGTCACAAGTATGTGTGACATACTGGTTGCTACAGTCCTAGGTACCCTATTCCCAAACACATGGCAGTCTTTGAGGGTGGGGTGGGAAGAACCTCCAACAATCCCATAATCTATGCACACCCAGGAGTGTTTAGAAAGATCAACAAGTTTTTGCCTCCACACACACAACACCAGTGAAGGCCTAGCAACAAATTGGAGTCAGCTAAACCTTGTCCTATCCAAGGTCCACACATGTCCAAATGTACTGACTTAGGCCAACATCACATACTACCAGTGAGGCATATTTTACTACAGCACAGAGGAGCAAGAACACCCATGATCATGAATAGCATGTACACCTAGGCCATTGCACTCTAGTCCCACACACTTCTAGTTCAACTTGTGGAAGGGCATGCCCCCGGAAGATCCAACCTACAGTGTACTCAGTCCATCGTTAACTAGGGAAGCAGCAGATTTCAGTCAAGCCTTTTGCAGAAGCTATCTGGGAGAATGTCAGTCTGAAATGCAGACTCAGTCCGAGACAAGTCCCAGAGCAACTCTTACATTAACCAGTGTATTCCACATGACTCACCCCATTCCCCATAGCGGGCCCTACTGGAATGGCCTACAGACCCAAAATCTGAGAAATGGATAAGCATAGGTCAACTCAAAATGAAGTGATAATTGAAATCCCACTAATGGAACAATACTAATGAATGGGCAGCGCATCAAACCTTGAATTCTGTTGAACACACAGTAGTCCATCATGCATCACCACCAAACATTAAAAATAGCACACATGCAACACTCACTGTAGGTGTTGGTGTCCTCAAAATGAGCCACCTCTCCCACTGTGTACGGCGCAGGTCCACCTGTAAAGCATGGAAGGAAGAATACACTCAGAATCCGTGCACTGACAAACAATTGCAATTACAAAGACAATGTGAGAATATGACATGAGTAATGAAACCCTTTCACACATGCTTATACTGCATGGAATTATTCATGAGCAACATTTACATTGGATGAGTGTCCTGCTACAGTTACACACCCTACTACACACATGCAGTGGCCTGGACAGTCATGTGGTATCAAAGATGCACCTCCCTTAGTATGCTCCAACAATATAGGGGTGCATTCATCTCATCATGTGCATCCAAGAGAGACATCCAAAAGCTGGTTACTTGAGGACTGCATGACCTCTCAAACTCAAACAGCCTATGTGGTCATTTTCCCTACACACCAACCAGACACACATGTGACATATGCGTGGACAACATTGCTAACTTCAATTGACGTGAAGGCAGCACTCATTTATAGGATCATGTAGGGTTTACAAATGTCAGTCTAGCTATGGCATATACATATGTAGGTATGATGTTTCAACATCCATTTTTCACTGGCTATTGTGAGCTGTAGAGTTCTAATTGAGTCATTAATGTGTTGCTTGTCTGACACAAAGGCAGCACTACATTACATACTGCTACAGGGAACCGGTATGTGTAGAAAACATGAGCTACCTGACTGCTAGCATTTGTCTTCCTTCACATTGTGCATCAATTACCCAGTAGGTTTCCCTAGCATTACACACAGTCAGCTACTTATCTGGCAGATTGGGTAACAATCATCACATGTCGCCACACAGCTTTAAATTGTGCACATGTAATTGATGTGTACTCACCAACATGGCCACCAATCCTGATTCCCAGGTGGTCCAGCAGATCTTGCTCCCTGGATATCAGATCAGCCCAGCGGTGCTTCAGTTGATGTTCATTCCTTAGGCTGCCATATACACGGACCAAGTGATGGCGCACCTTCCCCCACCGGACTTTACGGGCCTCCGTGTGATACCCCTGTATCACCCTACCCCCAGCCTCCAGCATGAGTGGGAGGAAATAGCAAACAAGCCATATCAATC
This sequence comes from Pleurodeles waltl, assembly GCF_031143425.1. Lineage (NCBI taxonomy): Eukaryota > Metazoa > Chordata > Amphibia > Caudata > Salamandridae > Pleurodeles > Pleurodeles waltl. The sequence continues at coordinate 663,416,261 of NC_090443.1, read as the reverse complement.
CACCCAATTCCTCCTCACCCATCCTGGCAAGCCGTGGCCTACCAGACATGTCAGCACTGACAAAGAGGAAAAAGTTGTAGAAAAAGGAAAAGGGGGAAATGGGGAAAGGTAGAGTGGTGAAATACAAAGAAAACTTAAGAAGAAGAGCCCAACTACCCCGTATATTACAGTACCCACAACAGACTCCCACAGACAATAAATGAAACACTGGACTTGACAAAAAAATACAACACAGACTCAGACAGCATTCAACAACAAGACAATGATGACAAAAGCACAATTGAGAAGGTACACTGGACACAAAAGCACTAATACACAGGACAACACTTTCCACACAGCCACACAGTCTAGAATAATCTGAGACTGCAAAGTGAAAGTGAAAGTACACCCACTGTACAGATTCTGTAAACAGGATATCCTATTACATCACATCCTGCATAAAATGGCCGCCGTTTCCCCCGCTATGCGTCATTTTTTCACGCATACAGCTTGTGCGTCATATTTTTTGACGCATAGGAGTGCACATAATGCAGAGTCAAAAAATGTTTCTTCATTGGTCCATTATATTTGTTTGAGGCTTATTTTACAGTTCTAGAGTTGAAAATTAAGCCGCTGGCAATTATGATATCTAATTATGAAAAATAATTTTGACTCTGCATTATCTGCACTCCTGTGCGTCAAAAATTATGACGCACAAGCTGTATGCGTGGAAATATGACGCATTATGGAAAAAAATGGAGGCCGTGTAATGCTGGATATTATTATATCTATTTTTAAAATAATTTTTTGACTCAGCATTATCTGCACTCCTGTGCGGCAAAAATTATGACGCACAAGCTGTATGCGTGGAAATATGACGCATTATGACAAATATGTCTTTCATTTGTCAAATTGTAAAATTAATTTTGTGATGACCAAACGGTGCTAAGTGATACACATTTGGGGTTAGCTATGGCAAATGTCCCTTATAGGATGTATAGAAGGTATTCACAGTGCAATAGTAATGATTGGTCAGAATGGATATTACTCATAATTGTACACATATGTGGGTAATTGCTGATGGCTATTTTCAAAATATGAATGGGATGCCAGGATGTATTCCTTAGCAAAAATGTGTCCACAATTATCAAGGTAATCAAAATTATATAAAGTCCAAATAGGTAGTGCAATTGTCGCCTACACTTTTTAAGGGGGTAACCATGTCCTAATTACGAGTTAATGTATCTTAAATGTGTTTTACTTTTGACATGTAGGGCACACATGCGCCTTATGCATGTGTGTGCTTCACATGTGCATAAATAATGTCTATTTGGGGGGGCAGTAGAGGTGGACTTAGGCCCCCAGCACCCTAGGGTTTGCTCTTCCACACTTGCAAATTCAGTAATGCTAAACCTTCAGCAGCAGGCTCATGGAAGCAAATAGGGTATGATTCACTGTTTGCCATTCTGTAATCCCATTTGCCCATTTTACGTTTGCCCTATTGATTCTTTGGAGAAATCTGACATACCATTTTGCATTGATATTTTTTGCAAAATCTCAATGTTCCTCATGTCCTGATAGCAAATAGGTTGTTGATGTATGTGGCCCTTTATGCATTACCTGGTTTAGTGGCATGTTTCATTCTTCCTGCTAGGTTACAACTGGGACACTACTGTGATCGGCTGCTTGCAAATATTTTGTTGATTGGATGGTACATGTACATGTGTGTGGTCCAATATTGATCCAGTATCAACTGTCAGGGTGTATGTTGTCACTGTAACTTCCAGGTCTCCTCATGAGTTAGTGGCAGCTAATCTTGTTTATATTGGGTATTGTTTGTAGCAAAATTTGAGAGACGCCATTGAGGACATGGTCACCTACACATGGATGGTCCCACCCTGTCACTGAAAACGTGTACTGAGACTTTCAACTGGGCAACCTTGGTGTGCTGAGTGAGAGAATGTCTCAGGTGTCTGGATCCGGCATGTGTCATTGCAACATTTGTACTCCAGTTGGCCTCTGTGGATGGTAATGTATCAGGAAACATCATAGCCTCTGTGCAGAAGTAAATGGCTGGTATTCAACACACACGACTCATCTTTATCATTTGAACAATGTTACTCAGCGTTTGAACAGTCAGGGTCCTCATATGTGTTACCTTTTCATGGAAATTATCTGAGGTTGCTGGCTTTGATGGAGGCCATTTACACCATCATACACTATGGTCCTGCTCCACTGTCACACTTTGTAGTTTAGGCATTAATGAGGGCCAGACAACGGAAGGGCCAAGATTTGGCTATTCAAGGGCACTGTCACAAATCGGATGCAAATAACAGTCAGATGATGCTATACTATGTATTTGAGTATACATTGATGAGGCTAATGACAAATTAGTGTCTGAGGTACAAGAGGTTTTGGACCACATGTGTGGTCCATAGGTGGACCCCAGGTATCTGTAAAGTGACCCACGGACAGGTGCCAGTCAGGCTGACAGGATGCTGGGTCAATCAGGAGCAAATTCTTTCAGTAATTACATGATCACGTGTTCTGACTAGGACTGGTCAGAGGGAGCAGTAGACAGTTGAGATGTCACACTGTGTATGTCCTGTGTTGTTTTGAAGGTGACACATGAACCCTGATAAAGTTTTCTACAGCAACATTAGTGTCAAAGCTTAATGATGTAATAGCTCAAATTCTAACATGTATGCAGTAGGAGGCATCAGCAGGGACGGGGCATGTATATTTGGGTGGTGTGCATGGAGGGGATCACTGGTGTGGCCTCCATCTGTGTCTCACTAGTCCTGTCAGATGGGATTTGCTGATAAATAGCCTACAGTACCTTTCACAGAAGAATCAATCTACAGGTGATACCAGGCCTCATAAACTCAAAGCCAGTGTATTATATGAGCTGAGTTCCATGCAGTGAGATGGTAGTATGACAATGGTAGGCATAGGAAAGGGTGTGGCACACTGGATGACTCTTGTGAGTGTGTGTGTGTAGATGAGGGAATGTCAGTGTACACAAATCGGCATTCCAGGGACCTCTTCAGACAGGTGGGGTGTGAGCAGCTGCAAGTGTGTGTAATGTTTTTAGAAAAGGGCTGACATGTAGATGTGCTGGATGCTTGTCATAGGTGTAGCACTTGTGCTGTGTATGTTCTGCTTATGTGTAACTCTAGTGACAGATAGTCATTGCAATGATAGTAAGTAGTTGGAATTACTGTTGGCAAGAGTCTAGTACTACATTCCTGTTCCTGAAGCATTAGCATGTGAACTGCCTGATGTATGAGGCCTGTTTTCCCCTAGTTGAGTGATGGTTTTTTAGTTGTGTGCCATCTGCTGCGATGATCCATGTTTACTACATGTATGTGAGTCATATGTATGGTCCTCAGCTACTGCCTTTCAATGGTGACCTGTACAGGATGTCTGTCATATACATTGTGTGTGTATTTGACCATTTTATGGTGGCCATTACATTTGTGGTGTATTTTTTTGTGTCATGATTGTTATATCATTATTGCTCAATGAGACAACATTCTTCTTCAGATATTTCAAGCTAAAGGTGGGCAGAAATGAATAGGCCAAACCATGATGTGGTGTTTGTTATCAGTGTTTATTTACAATAGTGCATTAAGTGGTGATGGTGATAATTATGAAAAGAAATTATTTACAATGTGTTGGCGCCTCCGCACTCCAGCAGCCGTGTTTGGTTGTTCCCCCTCCTGTTGCAGGCCAGCATCCTCCTCTTCGTCGTCTTCAGGCATGTATGGGTCTGGTTCGAGGAGGGGAATGTTCCTTTTTACACAAATGTTGTGCAATATTGCACATGTGAGTATGATCCTACAGACCATCTCGGGGGAATATAGTAGGCTACCGCCAGTGATGTCAAGGCAGCGGAATCTTGACTTGAGGATCCCAAAGGTGCGCTCGACAATGCTGCGTGTCCTCTTATGGGTGTCGTTGTATGCCCGCTCTGCAGCAGTACTCGGGTTCCCAAATGGTGTCATTAGCCATGGCTGGATGCCATACCCCTGATCAGCTGAAGGAAAAACACAGAATGGGATCATGTAGATGTAGCTTGCATTATTGAAAATACCTTTAATGGCAGTAGTTGTCTTGTGTTGTGTGTGACTCTTTTGTATACTGATGTGACATCCTATACTTGTAGGCTATACCATCTGCATTGTGTTGTTTCCTTGGCTGAGCAAGTGTTTGTCTGCTAACCGTTTGTCAGCAGTATGTTTTGGGATTTGCAGTACAGTGTGCCCTCCCTAGCATTGTGACTTGTGATACAGGTGTCCGTGTGTCTTCACTGAGGGTGAGATGATAGTTCCATTCACATTTAAATTTGGAAGTGTTGTTAACACGTTCATATCAAAGTACCCTGTACATCCCATACCTTGAAACTTATGCAATGTTTTAATGTACAGGTCATTGTGACACCTACTATTTGCAAGGTGACATTTAGGCAACCACACTCATTAATGTCTTCACATAAGGCTGTACAGTAAATTCCAATGTGTGACAGGTTCAATGGTGACTTAAGAAACATGGCTAGTGATGTAAGGACATCAGTGTGTTCCTGTCTAGATGTTGCTGTTGTGGTGTATGTGTTGTGTGTCATAGAGGGTTGCTGTGCAGTGTGTATATAATTAGGTTTCAGTACTTACCAACAAGTAGTCCATTGCCATACCGTCCATCCTGGAAGTGTTGGTTGATGGTGCAGTGACGGAAGATGAAGGAGTCATGTACACTCCCAGGATATTTAGCCACGATGTTGGTGATCAATCCCTGGTGATCGACTATGGCCTGCACGTTGATTGAATGTGTGTGCTTCCTGTTGCGGTAGAGGTGTTCTGTTGCAGCAGGTGGCACAAGGCGTACGTGTGTGCAGTCGATTGCACCAAGGACGTGTGGGAAGCCACTGATTGCGTAGAACGCCTGTTTTGTTTACTGCTGCTTCTGCAGTGTGTTAGGGAAGCAGATGTGGAGGGGTGTCAGGCGAATGATGGCATCCAGTACTTTTGGCAGAAATGCGGAGAATGATGGTTGGGATATTCCGCCAACCAGGGCACCAGTTGTTTGAAACGAGCCACTTGCCAGCAGGTGAAGTACGGCAAGCAGCTTTGTTTCTGTTGGGATGGTGCGGGGTGTCACTAAAGTGGGGGCCAACTGCGGTTCAATGTTGCGCAGCAGCTGCTGAATGGCCTGCCAGTTCAACCGGTACCTCTGTATGATGTCGTGTTCCCTGAGGCCATGCAGGGTTGTTCTTGGGCGGAATATCCTCTCCTGCCTTCTGCGCTGCCTTTGGGGTCCCTGCTGGTGTTGTTGTAGCTGCTGTTGTTGCTGCTGGGCTCTGTGCCTGCGTGCACGCTGGATAAATATCACCTCCACGTCTCCCTGTTGCTGCTCTGCTGCTCTGCTGCTCTGCTGTTTGTTCTGTGTGTTCTGATTAAATACAGGTGTGTTTGCCCCATTTTAACGCCTGCCCTGACACAGGCGTTAAATTTTGACGCAAATCGGGCTGTGCGCCGTTTTTTTGCTCCGCCTCCCGGCCGAGAGTCATTTTTGCCCGGAAGCATAAATACGACGCACGGCCGTGTGCGTCGTTTTTTGGACGGGAACGCCTACCCTGCATATCATTAACGCAGGGCGGGTTGCCACATCCAAAAAATGACGCACACGGTGGAATTTTGTCGTCTGCGGGCTCGGGCGTCAGAGTTTAAATATGGGGCAACGTTTGCGTCAATCGGCGCAAACGGAGTATAAATATGCCCCTTAGTATCTCACGTTTTAGGTTGGAAATCCTTATGACAGACTACATAGGCAAACTGGGAAAACACAAAATCCAGCAGTGGACTTTGTGACTTTGGTGCCAGGAATAGACTTTGGGACTGATTTAGAGTTTGGTGGACAGGTTACTCCGTCACAAATGTGATAATTATTCTTCCTGCCATATTATGATCTCTATAGGCTATAATATGGTGGACAGTATATCTGTCATGTTTGTGATGGTGTAACCCCATCCACAAAACTCTAAATCAGGCCCTTTGCCCTTTTCATGCTTTTATGTACAAAAACATAGTATTTGCTACCATTATTCAAAACTTACTGTGTTTCTCAACCTAGTGAAACATTTTGTAATAGGGGAAAATGAACACCATTCTACTTTGTTGTGGTATCTTACATCTAATCTGCATGGTTCCCCACCTGCAAGAACAAATATATAAGTAGGTGAAAGGAAGAGCCAGCTTATCGACAAGCATGCAAAATGTTTAAGTTTGTTATTATTACTGCAATTTAAACAATAACATGCTTTGTATATTGTGTACATTAGTCATTGTTTTGGAGAATGCTAAACTTTTTTCTAATTGATTTTGCCTTTTCATAGACAACAAACTCAATGGGTCCTATACTCAACATACTACACTTATTCTTTGGTTCTAAATTATGAAGTTGACATCAGAATCGTGAATATTACAAAATGATTAAAAACTTTGAACAAAATGGTGCATGCAACCTTTTTACTTCAAATTCATAGTGAAAGGATAAATATAAAAAAGTTATCTGTCTAATACTAATGAAATACACACTGAAAAACTAAAATATAATAAAACACTTCTAAGATATGTAAATATTTTATGCACTTTTTAAATTACAAAAATGATCTTACTGGATCATTTGTTTGTTCAGCGGATGTGAATTATCAGTTAGATGATATGTGGTGGAAGGTCCTGGATTGTGGAAAAAAGATGCTCATAGCTTAATATTTGTATGCCTAAATGCACTCACTTTGTGTGAGTACTATTAGTAATTCCGGGGAAAGTAGTGCTAATTTTAGTGGTAGTGCTAATAGGGGTGCTGAAGATATTGACTTCCAAAATGTTATTGTTTTTAGAGGAGACATGAGTAGACAAAACAGAGTTCATGAGTTTGGTAGTGGATTAATTTGCATTTTGTAAATCCCCCTACGATCTTGTCTGCAATGGATACCAAATTACATACTGGAGGGAAAGCAGGGCCAGCGATACCTGTTGATCTCGGTAGTAAATGCTGCCTTGTACCTGAGCATACTTATCCTTTCTGAACCACCTAGCAAAATCAAAATGCTCTCTGCACTTTTTCCATGAAGAATAGAGTAGTGTGTTTTAGAGTGGAGTAGAACTAAATAGAGAATCATAGAGTGGAGTATCATCAAGTGGAGTATCGTAGGGTACAGTGGAGGAGAGTGTCATGAGTGGAGTACCATGTCATATCGTGAAGTGATGTATTACAGAGAGAGTTGGGTGGCGTGTCATAATGTGTCATACAGTGCAGTACAGTAAAGGCGAGTAGATGGACAAAGAGTGGAGTAGAATGTCATAGAGTGACACAGATGTAGTACATTGTTGTAGAGTGGAGTTGCATACAGTGGAGTAAAGTGTTAGACAATAGACCAGCAAAGAGCAGAGTATAGTACAGTGGCATAGAGTGGGTTAAAGTGTAGTACAGTAGAGTGGAGTGGAGTACCCTGAAGTGGGGTAGTATAGAGTGGAGTAAACTGTCATAGAGTGGAGTGGCATGTTGTAGACTATAGTGGTGTGGAGTGTAGTAGAGAGGGGTGGCATAGAATACAATTTATTTAAAGTGTCATAAATTAGACTACTGCATTGTGCAGTAGAGTTTAGTGGAGTGTTGTACAGTAAGAATGTACAGAAAGTGATGTAGACTACAGTAGGGCAGTGTGGCATACATCCTTGTTGATTTTTGTAGAGTGGACTGGTGTACAGTACAGTACAGTTTTGTAAACTGTGGTACAGTAGGTTGGTATACAGTGTTATACAAAACAATAGCAATGAGTGGCATAGAGTGGAGTAGCGTACAGTGGAGTAGTGAAGTAGAGTAGAGTACTGTGCCAGAGTAGAGTGGAGTAATATGGGGTGCAGTGGCATACAAAGAGTATCATACAGTGTTGTATAGTAGACAATAGTATCATAAAATAGAGTGGACTAAAGTGCTGTACAGTGGCATACAGTATACTACAGTGTTGTACAGTGGATTGAATAGGTGTAGATGGGATAAAGTGTTAGAGAGTGGCACACAGTGTAGTAAAATGGTGCATAGCAGCATTGAGTGAGGAAAAGTCTTGCACAGTGGAGCAGAATAGTGTAACAGTATGGAGTAAAATACAAGAGAGTGTTTTGTGTGTCATAGAGTAAAGTAGCATGAAGTTGAGTGTACTAGCATAGGTTATAGACTGGAGTGGGGTCTTGTACAGTAGATTGGAGTGCTGCTGTGGTGTACAGAAAAGTGTTGTATAGTGGAATAGAGTGTCGTACATTGGAGTGTATGGTTTTAGAGTGGAGTATAGAGTTGGACAGTGGAGTGTACAGGTATAGAGTGGAGTAGAATGTTGTAGAATACCATGAAGTGTGGTAGACCTGTATAGAGAGGAGTTATATGGAGTAGAGGAGGATGTCATGCAATGGAGTGGTGTAGAGTGGAGTGGTGTACACTGTAGTGGTGTAGAGTGGATTGCTGTAAAGTGGGGTAGCATACAGTGTAATAATGTACAGTGGAATACAGTGGATTGTAGAAAAGTGGAGTGGCATACAGTGGAATAGCATAAAGTGGAATGGTGTACAGTGGAGTGGCGTATAGTGGAGTAGGGTACAGTGGACTAGCGTGGAATGGGGTGGCATACATTGAAGTTGCATAACATACAGTTGAGGAAACTGTCATAAATGCAACTGATGTCCCATGCAGTAGAGTGGAGTGCTGTGTTGCACAGTGTTAGAAACTTCTGTAGAGTGGAGTAGAGTGTTTAGTGTTGTACAGTAGAGTGCACAAGCAGAGAGTTGAGTGCAAATTTGGGCAGCTGAGTGTACTGGAATAAAGCGGCGCAGAGTCTACCAGAATGTCACAGAGTGTTGAGGGGTTTTATAGAGTGGAGTCATATAGAGTGAAGGAGAGTACACTGGAGTGGCAAAGAGTGGAGTAGCTTTCAGTGGAGTATCATAAAGTGGGATAGTATAGAGTGGAGTAGCATAGGCCAAAGTGATGCACAGTGGAGAGGTTTAGTGCATCATATTGTATAGTTTGGCAGTAGACATTGGGGTGTTGTAAAGTATAGTACCGTATAGTGTAGTAGCATATAGTAGAGCGGCTTACAGTGAAGTGGATTAGACTAGAGTGGTGTATTGTGGGGTGGGGTATATTGAAGTGAGATAGAGTAAAAAAAACATACAGTAGAGGGGCTAAGATTGAAGTTGCATAGAAAGGAGTGTTGTGTAATAGCATAGAATGGAGTGGTGTACAGTGGAATAGCATAGAGTGGGGTACAGAGGAGTGGCAGAGAGTAGAATAGCTTAGGTGTAATAGTGTATAATAGAATAGTGTAGGGTGTAGTGACTTACATTGGAGTGGTGTAGACTGGAGTAGTGTACAGTGGAATAGGATAGAGTAAATTAGCTTATAGTGAAAGTGGGTAGAGTGGAGTGGTGTAGAGTTGAGTGGCATCCAATAGACTAGCATAGAATTGAATGGCGTAGAATGGAGTGATATACACTGGAGTGTTGTGAAGTGGATATTGTATATTGGAGTGACATACAATGGAATAGTGTACAATGGAGTAGTGTACAGTAGAGTAGCATAGACTTTAATAATGTATGATAGAGTCGCATACAATGCAGTGGTGTACAGTGAAGTGGGGAAGACTGAAGTGGGGTACATTGCAATAGGGTAGAGTGGAATAGCATACAGTGGAGTGGGGTACAGTGGAACTAGGAAGAGTGATATTGCACATAGTGGAGTAGCGTATACCACAGTGGCATGCAGTGGAGTGGCAGTGACTAAAGAGACATAGGCGGTCATTCTGACCCTGGCGGTTGACAACCGCCAGGGCAGAGTGCCGCGGAAGCACCGCCAACAGGCTGGTGGTGCTTCTGGGTCAATTCTGACCGCGGCGGTAAGGCCGCGGTCAGAAAAGGGAAACCGGCGGTTTCCCGCCGGTTTCCCGCTGCCCCAGGGAATCCTCCACGGCGGCGCTGCAAGCAGCGCCGCCATGGGGATTCCGACCCCCTTCCCGCCATCCTGTTTCTGGTGGTTTTCACCGCCAGAAACAGGATGGCGGGAATGGGTGTCGTGGGGCCCCTGGGGGCCCCTGCAGTGCCCATGCCACTGGCATGGGCACTGCAGGGGCCCCCTAACAGGGCCCCGTTGAGATTTTCAGTGTCTGCTTGGCAGACACTGACAATCGCGACGGGTGCACCTGCACCCGTCGCACACCAGCAACTCCGCCGGCTCCATTCGGAGCCGGCATCCTCGTTGCTGGTGCTTTCCCGCTGGGAGGGCGGGTGGACTTTTGGCGGTCGCCCATCAGCCCAGCTGGAAAGTCAGAATGACCGCCGCGGACTTTTGAGCGCGGTACGGTCTTCTGGCGGTTCCCGCCAGGCCGGCGGCTTCCGCCGCCGGCGGGGGTCAGAATGACCCCCATAGAGTGGAGTACAGTACAGTTGAGTGGATTATAATGGAGTGGTGTAGACTGAAGTGACATACAGTGGTGTGGTTAAAGTGTAATCATATACAGTTGTGTGCTATAAATTAGAGTGGTGTCCAATTGAACAGTATAGAATGAAGAGGTTTAAAGTAGAATGCCATACACCGGAGTGGTGTACAGTGGAGTAGTCTACAGAGGAGTGGCACACAGTGGAATAGCACAGAGTGGAGTGGCACAGAGTGGAATGGTGTAGAGTGGAATAACACATATTGGAGTAGCATATAGCAGAGTTGCATAAGGTGGAGTGGCGTACACTGAAGAGATGTAGAGTGGAGTTGTACACAGTGTAAAAGGGTAGAGTGGACTGGCATTCAGTGAAGTTGTGTACAGTATAATTGCATAGAGTGGAGTGGTTAGACTGAAGTGTTGTACAGTGGAGTGGCGCAAAACATAATAGTGCATAGTGGAGGGGAGCACAGTGGAGTGGCATAAAATAGAGTGGTGTAGACTGGAGTGGCGTGCAGTGGTGTGGAGTAGAGTGTAATAGCATTCAGTGGATTGACATTCATTGGAGTGGGGTCCAATCAAATAGTGTAGAATAAAGTGGCATAGAGTGGGGTGCCATACAGTGGAGTGGCAGTGAGTGGTGTAGCATACAGTGGAATAGCATACCGTGGATTGTTGATGAGTATAGTGGCATAGGGTGTAATAGAGTACAGTGGAGTGACATAAAGTAGAATGACGTAGAGTGGAATAGAATATAGTAGAGTAACACCCAGTAGAGGTGCATACAGTGGAGTGACAGAAACTAGGGTGGCCCACAGTGTATTATCTTATAGTGGAGTGGCATAAAGGAATGTCTTGTTCAGTGGAGAGCCATAGAGTGGAGTGGCATAGAGTGAAAAAGCATATAGTGGCTACAGTGGCATGGCATATGGAAGTTTGTGAAATTTAGGGGAATGTAGATTATGGTGTGCAGAGTAATGCAAAACAGTGAATTGCACTGCCTTGAGTTTCTCCATAGTTGCCAATCAATGCAGGGCCATGCATAGGGCCTTGTGCTCCTTTGTAAATCTGACTTAAGTATTGCATTGCCCATGCAACACCGTGAGTGATGCAAGGGTATCACAATCCAATAATAATGCTAGGCCTTAGTTATATTTTGGGCCATGGTATACCATGATAACTTTGTAGTTTATAGTGGTACATGGTGATGGCAAGCCAGTATATAGTTGGGTAATGGCTTTTTTTATAGAATGAAAAGGCAGCCATATTCTTTTACTACACTTAGGCTGTGTATAACTAGGCAATAGGCCCCTACCTTTATTTAAATGGAAGTAGGTAGAGAAATGTATTTATTGTTTTTATATATTTTTAAATACTTTTAGTGGCATACACCTCAGTAGCTTCAGACATGTTTGTGAAATTCAGTGAAAGTTCCAAAGTGACAGTTATCACAAAGTTTAAATGTGTTACAGCTTGAAATATACCTACTGTTCTTAACTGAGGTACTCAAAAAGAATCATCTCTGCACCATGATACATAATCCTGATTACATTTCATGTAAATCCATATAGCCATTTTCACGCTACATCAAATACAACAGTCTATGAGAATGCATTGGTGGAAAAAAGCATTTTGAGACCTCCCTTTATTTTACACTCCCTGTATGGCCCACCACAAATATGTTCATCATATGAAAATATAGAAAATGCTATAGGTCTGGAACGTTTTATGGTGATTCATCAAATGGGTGGAAAGTTATTAGGAAGCTAATATCCGAGGAATTCCTATCTTTGAGAATACTAACTATAACTACAGAGTAGCAATCAACTTTATTGTGATTTCTTTCTTTTTATCTATTGCGTTTGGTATGTGTTTTCTTAATAGGTAACAAAATCATGTGACCATACATGTGTCTTTTAGTTGTTTATTTAGTAATTCTGAAACTTAACACATGCAGTCTAGTTTATTTTTTCAGATTGCTTGCTACATTTTGAGGATTCTGTTACGTATGAAAGCCAAAATCAATGGAAGGCAATCATTGATATTGTTATGAAAATTCAGATTATTATTGTATTACTAGTGGCCAATTATCATGTCCTCCAAATAGTAGTGGCTGACTGCTAGGTAACTTTTCAATGCTCTTGAACAAGGAAGCACAAGCAGCATGTTTTTTGTTTGACATTTTGCACAAGTTTTATTTTGTGAATAAGAGAGCATGCAAAGAAAACGTATGTAGATAAAAATCTATTCAATTCCTTATGTGTTTGTTTATAGGTTTCCATTTCCATGTGACCATAAATGGGTCTTTCAGCTGTTTATGTAGTAAACCTGAAACATTATTTGTAGTCTAGTTTATTTTTTGGGCTTCCTTGCTACTTTAAGTAGTATTGTGCTACAAGATATCACTAAGAGGAAAAACTTTATAATTTAAGAATATCTTAGTCTACTTACCGAAGTACCCAAAAGAATTTTCTGTGTACCATCATATGTAATGCTGCCAAATTTCAGCAAAATTCGACTGCCCGTTTTCAGGCTATGTGATACACAACAGTCCAAGTTACATGCATAAGATATATAGCATGTTTGGGGACCCCACCTTTTCTCTTTGCACCTCCTTGACCAAACGCTGGAAAACTTTAAGTACTGTGACATCGAAAAGGGGGCAGCAGGTCTGCAACTTTCATGGGCATTCGTCAAATTGGTGCACAGTTAATGAGAGACCAAAATCCCCAAAATCCCTATCTCTGGTCACTCCATGTAATTTGCAAAGGTAGTTTGCCAGACATTTCAGCTGCTGTCTGGGAGGTTTTGGGGTGACATGTCAAACAGGGGCTGAGAAAAAGGGGAGGCCCGAAAACAGATTTTCCAGATGCAATTTCCCCTAGGGATTTTAAGCATGTCTTCAGCCTGAACCTCAGAACTGTATTACACCAAATTTGGCAGAAAGCTAGCTCTTGGCCAGAAAGAACACTTTTTTAAGTTGATGTAACTCTGTTCAGTAGTTTTGGAGCTATTAAAATGAAAGCAATTATGTATATCTAGAGATACAGATCCACTGCGGTGGATCCGCAGAACCATGCACCAACATCAATGCTCCGATTGGCTGGCCAAAGGTTGTATGAACGAACCATGCATGGCAGAACCATGCATTGCTTAATAATGTGATCAGAACTGTAGTGTGGTTAGTTTTACGTATTCATTGCACTTTAGCTTCAGGCTTTAGGCCTTTGTGCACTTTGCCCTGAATATATTTTATTAATTTGCTGACAGCTTAGAGCCTCTGTGCACTTTGCTCTACATGCTTTTTATTAGGCTTCGTACTGTTATTTTTCAAATAGCCAGTTCTACAGTGTTGTTTTTTATTCATATCACACTGTTTTGCCTACTTCAGCACTGGAGTTCTCCATAACATATTTACTCTGTGCTTCAGTCAAGGATACAGTCTGGTACATTGCCGATAGACGTGGTAGGAGTTTAGACTTGGCATTCCTGCGTAGGGACATTTTGTGATTATGATGACATGTTAGTTATAAAATCACTTCCTTGTCCCAATACACGCAAGAGGGAGATTCCGACCAGGGAACCACAACTAGACGCTGACTGCCTCGTTGCAGATGCTGAACCAAGATCACAGGTCTTTGCTCAGGAATGAGGGCTGATGTCTCCACAGTGATTCTAATAGGCAAGCTAGAAGCTTAACATGCTGTGCTGTAGATAGAACAAGCAGAGGGAGAGTAGAAACTGTTTGACAATATGATAGCTTTGTTCTTATGTTTTACTCTCCTGGTGACTATTACAATCCTACTGTGTTGTATCGTTCTCGGGTATTGCGGCTCACGCCTTAATATCTAAAATACAGTTGTTCTATTAAAAAACATTATATAAAACTTATACTGTCTTTGTCATTTGTATATGAGATCACATTGGAAATAAGAGAGTTGGTTTGGATCTGAGTAACCACGACTTCCCTGAGAAGTTCCAAAGATGTCATGCGCTCGGCTGCCGAATCATTCCTTCCACATGGGAGAAATGCGGCACTGCTAGTTAGCCGGAGCAAAAAACGGATTTAGGGTAACAGAGTTCTTTACACGTGGGTCAGACTCAGTCCCCCACACCGTTATAGATCCTGCTACCTAGAAATCCAGTAGTCTCATTTAGAATAATGAGAGCCCACGCGACATGGCGCCGCCAACGTTTGGTCTGGCTCTAATGATTAGGTCCGACTGACTCTCTTGGTCTCATATATATTTTGACTCCTCGGTTCCGTATACGGAGACGTCCGTGGGGCTGAGGGTTTCCGCCGCCACGGCATAGGTGCTTCCTATTGCTTAGTGGTTGGTTGTTCAAGCTTGAACTTTGAAAGGAAAAACCCCGATATTGGTGTGCCTTCTCTGACCTGAAGCTATTTTTATAAAAAATGGCGAATCCTAATGTAGTGAATATAGCACTTAATATGCGTCATCCGCTCACGGGACATCTGTTGACACATGGACTGACAGTCCAGGGGGGTCCAGTCACTTTTGTGGTGGATGCCCATGCAGCCTATAGAACGGAACTTTTTTATTCTTTGGTCGGATTTCCAGCAGTGGATGGGGGAACAAATACTTTTCACGAATACACTGTTGCGAATGTCCCTGGACAATACAGGGCTTACGCTTATTTAGAAATACCTCTATCTTATCAAGAACACCATAATTGGCTTGATGGCGCCCTCCCACACACAGTAGCACAAGTTAGGTTAGGTCCGCTGAGTAATGATGGTCCTACCTGGCCTTTATTGGCTACATATACCCCTCATCCTGCGGTTGCTCAATTGGCAGTGGTTGAAGTTCGTCGTTTATATACAGAATTAACGGCTACATATAGACGGTTAGTTCAGTTTGTAATGCAGACTCTAAACACGAATGCAGCGAGTGCTGCTCCAGCGCACCCACAGGCAGTGGTTCCGGGTATTAATCCGGCCACTGTACACTCAGTTATGGGTAAAGTACAGGCTAAACGAGAGGAGACTCCATTTTGGCTGGCGCAAAAAATTAATACGCTGGAAGCAGTATTTCCCCATACGGGACCTCAGGATAAACATAGAATTTTGACGATGTGTTTGCCGTATGGGATGGTTCCTCCGGTGGACCTTTGTAATACCTGGGGCACGGTGTTTGTCGCGCTCTACACTACGGCACACGGTACACCGACATTAGCTAATTTACCGGACGTGCTTAAACCGATTCAAGATGAATATGGGGCTGCTCCTGCCTTAGATTTGGGCATGCAGTTACTGGGCAATTTTGCCACAGTTTCTTCTATTATTTTGAGTAATCTCAAAGGAGAGGCAGTAGCACTAGCAGTGCGAATGCGTCTTCGGGATGTTCCGCTGCTTAATCAGGAGCGGGAGCTTCCGAGAATAATAGCGGAAACATATTCTAGTATTGGTCGTGATAGCCTAGGGGCTAGACCACAAAAACCCCAGTTACAGGGTAAAAATAATAAAGATAATGCTAAACAGCAACAACCTGAGGGTTCGAAGAAGCGCTGGGAAAAGAAACAGCAAACACCTAAGAAAGATGGTGGGCAGTCTCCGCAACCGGAGACCACACAGAATAAGTATAATCTCAGGAATAGGGATACTTCGAAGACGCCTGATAGATATCAATATACTGATACACGCCAATCTCGTTCCTTTCAGGACTCCTCGGAAACGAGAAGTGAAAGAGGTGGGCGGTCAGAGCGGAGGACGGAGTACGTGAAACCGAGACAGGATTCACAACGCTCAGCGGAGGTTTCTATTAAACAAGAAGAGAAACCGCTGCAACAAAAACAGCAATTTAAAAAGAAGAA
This sequence comes from Pleurodeles waltl, assembly GCF_031143425.1. NCBI lineage: Eukaryota > Metazoa > Chordata > Amphibia > Caudata > Salamandridae > Pleurodeles > Pleurodeles waltl. The sequence continues at coordinate 663,399,964 of NC_090443.1, read as the reverse complement.
AGTGGCAGCAGTCTCAGTTAGACATGCCGCTCAAGAAGAGAGTTCTCTTGACGAACAAGACGTGGGCATTAGCACTGTTAGACAGCGCGGCAGAGGTCACAATAGTTCGCCGGAGTCTTCTAGAGCATCTGGAGGGGAAAGCAACTGATGACTTCATACAAGTCGAGACGGCGGATATGCGAGTCTCGGATCCTGATAGAGTATATGAAGTGACTCTACGATTGGAAGGGGACATTGACCGTATTGTAAACGCCATTTTTTGGGACCATGTGGTAAAATCATATGATGTTCTGCTGGCCGAACAAGATTGGCCACCTGACTTTGTTCGCGACTGTCCGGTTGGGGAGGAGGTTATTACACCTTCCTTCTCACCACTTGTTCCAAGAGAACTAGCGGAGTCCTATAGTAAATCATGGGCTCTAGCACAGGCTCCCGCCTTGTATACAAATAACGTGGGATGGGACAGACAATCACCTTATCATGTAATTCCGATAAGGGGCGAACCTCAGCCACAACCGCAGTATCCTATCAAATTTGAAGCTAGGGCATCGGTTAGGAAAATTCTTACACAATTGGAGTACCAGGGTGTAATTGAGCCCTGTGTCTCGCCGATGAATAATCCCTTATTTCCGGTTGCTAAACCGGACCATTCATATAGGATAGTGGTGGATTACCAACATTTGAATAGTCATACACGCACATATGCAATACAGAATTCACAAAGCGCAGCGCTTATGAATAATATAGTGCGTAAAAAATACAAGACAACATTAGATATCTCGAATGGATTTTTCTGCCAGAATATAGCGCCCGAGAGTCGGGACTATACCTGTTTCAGTGCGTTTGGCTCTCAGAATTTTTTTTGTCGTTTGCCTCAGGGGTATAAGAATAGCCCAGGACTGTTTTCGGCTCGTGTAACTGAAATGCTGCATAAGTTCGACCCTGAAGCATTATCATATGTTGATGACATATATCTGACAGATGATGAGATTCTGCAACATCTAAGGCGTGTATCGCGCATTGTTGTGGGGTTTGCTGATATTGGCTATAAGTTTAATTTGAAGAAATCAAAGATTGCCTTCCTCAGCGTCATTTTCCTGGGATATGAGTTGTCGAGTGAGGGCAAGAGCTTAGCGCCACATTTTTTGGAGAAATGTGCTTTATTGCAGCCTCCTAATACGGTTCGGAAGCTCCAGTCATTGTTGGGGTTTCTGAATTTTGGCAGAACTTACATTCCTGATTATGCGACGCGTATAAAACCCTTGATTCGCCCGAATTTTTCGGGTAGATTTTGGACGATTGAACATACACACATACTACGAGAATTACAAAGTGATCTCTTAGCAGTTAAACACTTACACACACGGGACAATAAGACACATTTAGTCATCAGGGTGATACCTGGGGCTGTTGGGTTTACTTATGTCACCTTTAATGAGGGGGAGACAGTCCCGATTGCATACAAGTCTCACTTGTATTCTGCTGCAGAGCAACGTTTTGCACAAACTGAGAAAATTCTCACTGCAGTACAGATGGCTGTTATTAAAGAAAGACCGCTGGCCCAGGGTCAACGCATTGTTGTCGTTTCCCCAATTCCGGCCTTAGAGGCAGTTACAAAAGCGAGTGTTCCAAATTCGAAAGCTTTACACAGCGATGGATACAATGGGCTACGTCTTTGACAGCCACTGATGTAGATTATGTATTTGACCCTAAACTGCAGACTCAAGAATTTCTTCAATATGAAATGGAATACCCTGTTCCTGCTGGTACGTTGCCTATTGACCAATATCAAGTGGTCGTGTATACCGATGGCTCTGAGCAACCAGCGGTTGGTACTAAACAACAGTATTCTGCTGCATGTGCGGTGGTGAGCGGCACTATGGAGGGGGAAGTGTTCTGCCCCCGACATACTTATACTAAAACCTTGGGAGATTGCACGGCACAGCTGGCTGAGCTCAAAGCTCTATTGTTAGCGTTGGAGCACGCGGATCCGGCGCTTTTAACCTTGCTGGTCTGTGACTCCTACTACTGTGTGCAGTCTTTCAACGAATATCTACACTATTGGAAGATGAATGGGTTCAGAGATTCTAAAGGCAACACAATTAAACATAAAATGTTGTGGGGTAAGGTTGCGGATCTGAAGGAAACGCTTCCTAAAGTCCATGTTGTGCATACACTTGGACACCAGCGCGTTGGGATACACGTTGCTGGGAATACTTTGGCTGATGAAGCCGCAAAATCGGCAGTGGCTGTCGCCACTGTAGCCGCAGTGACTCGTTCGAGTTCCAAACCAGACACAGAAATTTCGGCTGCCATAAAGGCTACGGCTGATGGCACGCCCTTTCCTAAAGGATTTCCTTCTAAATATAATTACTGCTTGAATGGTGCGCTGAATGCTACTGTTACAATTCCAGGCATTGGTGTACGTGAAATTCCCAATAAAATTGAGAGATCTCGATTAATTTCTGCAGCACATAAGGGGGTGGCTTCTGCACATGCTGGTGTGGCTGCCACGATTTCACTTTTACAGGCTCGTTACTGGTGGCCTGGTCTCTATAAAGAGACGAAGCAATATGTCCTTTGTTGTGACGTTTGTCAACAAATTAAAGCGTCGTCGGCTAGACGCCCGCAGCAGACGCTCCTTCTGATTTCAAATAAACCATTACAGTGTATGTACTTGGATCATTGTGGTCCGCTGACACCAGATAGTGCATACAAATATATATTGGTTGCTGTAGATTCGTGCTCCAGATTTGTGTGGGTATGGCCACAACGCTCGGCTGACGCTCGAACTGTTATTAAAGATTTGCGCATCTTTGTCGATATATTTGCAGTTGCAGCTTTTCATTCGGACCAGGGCCCTGCTTTTGCCTCTAAGGCATTCAGGGACACCATGACTTCGTTGGGGGTCCAACTCCAATTCTCGTCTCCATTTCATCCCGAGGGAAATTCTGTCGTGGAGCGTTTAAATCGTGATTTAAAGCAGTCCTTAACGGCCAGAGTTATAGGTACGGGTCGTGGATGGCTAGCCCACCTATATGGAGTACAGAGAGCACTTAATAACTTGCCTAGAAGGTCACTGGGGGGTCGTACTTCATATGAGTGCCTGTTTGGAACACGAATGTATGTTCCTGATCTAGATGGTCCTGGTGTGGAGGCGGCAGATACGCCCTTTGACATAAATGATCGTGTCACTGTTTTGCAGGATTTACAACAATTCCGTGAAGATAACTCTTCTGCCAGTGCTGCCTCCTCAGGAATTAAGGATGAGCCAGTAACACCTACTGGTTGGATACCCAGGATTGGGGATCTAGTGCGTGAAAAGGTCGCAGTTAAAAAAGAATTTGGTCCTTCTTATCGAGAACCTGTCCCTGTGTTGGGGGTGAGCGGCACGAGAACTGTGATTTTACCGCCGCTGCGAGGGGCCAAGGGAAATCGCTTTGTTTCCATTGATAATGTCAAGTTACAACATGTGGCCGATTCTGCACAGCAGACCAAGAGGGACACCCAGTAGTTCCGGAATCCTTCTCACTACTGGGGAAGAGGTCCCGCTGCAGGTGATTTTCACCGACACTGTTTCCTCTCCGAGCTTGGGGAGGGTGGATGATGATCTTGCGATTGTTCCACCGACGGCGATTAATATGGAATCTTTTGATCAAATTGCTGTACGTTCTACTGATGTTTCTGAACATGTGGTTTATAGCGTGCCACGGCGAGAGCCTCCATCTGCTTCTTTGTTCACAGTTGCACCTTTTGCTAGAACTGCTTCTGGCTGCTTCAACGACGCTGATAATGATGTGTCCGGCTCCTCGTCCTCGATGTCTTCTGTCCACGGTCCACGGCGGCTGCTGGGTTGGCTTAAACGCACATATTTTGTTTTTCCTTGGAACTATTTTTGGCTGTTTTTGGCCGTGATGACTATTTTATTATGGTTGGGATTTGTGGTTACTTTTTTTCTGATAATACATGGTCATTTTCTTCCTGATCGATCTGACATTGAGCATTTCTGCGATACCAGTTCCGGATGGAATTGTGTGGGATAAAGTAATGTTTGATATATATGGTCCCACTGAATTGATTCAAATACTGTATGTCCTCAAATTATCAATGAATGATATTGTTATACCTGGCATTGTTTCTGATGATTGGGATGTGAAGACAGTAGATTCTATGCTAACGGATTTGCAATATTATACTGTCTATGACGATGATGATGCTTACCAGTTTAGAGATAATCATGGTGACATGTTTTGTTACAATTATTATGGACACCACTTTATTCATAAAGCTAGTACACATTGGGTCCAGAATGGTACGCTTAACACTTCATCGTTACATCCAGGCGGGTGGTTATTATGGCCTGTAGACACTAATGTGTGTCATCAACGTTTTGTCACCTCTTCGGGGGGGTTCAGGACTAGTAGGGCAGACCCTTGTTACGTATCACCAGAACATGCTGATATTATAACTACATACAGTGTGGGGAAGCTTTGTCAACAATGGTTGAAGTCATCCACGCTGGATGCAGTTAAGTCACATCTCATGTTACTGTCTAATGATACTGATTTACAAGATTTTTTGTCGGGTCCCAAAGTACCACGGAAGAAACGGTTCTTATACGAAGTTTATAATGAGATTTGGAAGCTTTCACAACAAGAGGCTGCAGCCCGGTTGAGGCAGATTGATCAGGAAAACCTGATGCAGACTTTGTCTGTTGTTGATAATGACATGCATACCCTTTCTGACCGTGTTTACACGATTGACAGCATTGTTTCCTCTACCATTGACATTATTAAATCGGACATGTCTTCTTTATATCATGGGCAGAGTCAGACGCGGTCCATCATACAGCTGGGTTGGACTCTTCAGACCTTGAAGGCGGGTCGCGTTCCATGGCAGCTCGTTCGTGCTAGAGAGATCTTTATCTCTTTTAATTTGACTCGTCAGCAACAACTGATTGCTAAAAAGGAAGCGACATATGTTATGTTGAATATTGAGAAATTAGAGAAACTGCCTTTCACGGTAGCTGAGATTCCGTCAGCTGAGTGGTTGATTCATGGGGTTATTAATTTGCCTATCTCCACTTTGCAATTTACTTCGTGTTTGAAGCACATTCCGGTGGGTAGATATGAACTATTGGGAGACAGTTACATACACGAGGTGTGGGAGCTTCCCTTTCAGTACAGATGTGTTAATGGTTTGAAGGAGGTTTTTCTTAGCGGCAGCGAATGCGAAGCTTCTGTCAGCCATTCAATGGTTTGTAAACAGCTGTCCTTGCACGGGGCGTGTAACGCTTCGATTGCTAACTTAGCTTGTTATCTGAAGGGAGTTCCAGTCCCGGTTATTAAAAACACTTTCCAGGTGCTTTCTAACGGCAGTTACATTGTTCTTAACAGCGAACGCTGCTGTGGCATGCGTGCCGGAATAGTTTACATTGTCGTTGTCAACAAGGCCGTTACGTGCTGCGGGAATATGTTGTTTCCCCCCACTCATTTTAGGGAGGTAGCGGACATCTGGCCTCATATTGCTACTTCCAAGGTTGATTTCGACAAGTTGAGTCGGCTAAAAGCTTTATTGTTTCAAAAGCATGTGGCCCTTACATCTGCTAGCGAGACCTACGCACTTCAGGTGGCAAGGTCATCGGCGGAGATACAGTCCCTTTTGAATACTAACTTTCCGAATCACTTCGGTGAACTTGTGGGACGTATATTTAATGCATCCAGCACTGCTGGTATTGCACATTTTTTCAAAGTCGTTGGTGTTGGTTTTGCTCATACCTTCTCTTCCATATTCGGTTTGATACCTTCGGCTATACATTCTATTTTCGGAAGCATTTTTGGGCGTTTCCCGATTACTTTGGCTTTATTGGCTGGAGTCTTGCTGTTGTTGCTATTTTTTCGCAATGGCTGTCCCGTCACGACGAGATCCTGTATTGCTGCTCCCGTCAGCGCAGCTGTGTCGTGAACGCATGATGCAGCATTTTGGAGCGACACTCCTGGGACATTTGGAGTGTGACTGGTCTCTGTCATTCAGACCGGTTTTGGATTGTGTGCAACCCGTGTGTCGATGCCTTTGGTGCTCGTTTGAACATGCACTGGCTCTCTGTCTCTCATTGCAGCGCCCTCCAATGGTCGATACTGATCTGTTGATGTTCCCGATTAGGGCTCATTCCCAGACTTGTGCACTACGGTTGCGCTTGCTTCGTGAGGCAGTTTATGAGATTCCCTTCCTGGAGGAAGATGGTATTGTCTCTTTCATAGGCCCTGCACGGGGTGCCACCCTGAATGGTTTTGGGGCTTTGGATCACACCTGCTCCATGGTACTTTGTGGCGTGGATCTTCCGATATTGACATATATCGAAGTGGAGGAACTCCTGCGTTCTATTGCTTCTATCTGACGATCGGATTTTTACGAAATTGACACTATATTGAATTTGGTTTTATGATCACATGTTACCTAAATTTATGACTTTGTTGTCTTCTTACCTTGTCGAAATAATTGTTTTAGGTATTGTTTATATTTAGGGCATCCTTTTATATTATTGGAACCACTTGCTACCGACAAGGGGAGGGTGTAGTGTGGTTAGTTTTACGTATTCATTGCGCTTTAGCTTCAGGCTTTAGGCCTTTGTGCACTTTGCCCTGAATATATTTTATTCATTTGCTGACAGCTTAGAGCCTCTGTGCACTTTGCTCTACATGCTTTTTATTAGGCTTCGTACTGTTATTTTTCAAATAGCCAGTTCTACGGTGTTGTTTTTTATTCATATCACACTGTTTTGCCTACTTCAGCACTGGAGTTCTCCATAACATATTTACTCTGTGCTTCAGTCAAGGATACAGTCTGGTACATTGCCGATAGACGTGGTAGGAGTTTAGACTTGGCATTCCTGCGTAGGGACATTTTGTGATTACGATGACATGTTAGTTATAAAATCACTTCCTTGTCCCAATACACGCAAGAGGGAGATTCCGACCAGTGAACCCCAACTAAACGCTGACTGCCTCGTTGCAGATGCTGAACCAAGATCACAGGTCTTTGCTCAGGTATGAGGGCTGATGTCTCCACAGTGATTCTAATAGGCAAGCTAGAAGCTTAACATGCTGTGCTCTAGATAGAACAAGCAGAGGGAGAGTAGAAACTGTTTGACAATATGATAGCTTTGTTCTTATGTTTTACTCTCCTGGTGACTATTACAATCCTACTGTGTTGTATCGTTCTGGTTATTGCAGCTCACGCCTTAATATCTAAAATACAGTTGTTTTATTAAAAAACATTATATAAAACTTATACTGTCTTTGTCATTTGTATATGAGATCATATTGGAAATAAGAGAGTTGGTTTGGATCTGAGTAACCACGACTTCCCTGAGAAGTTCCAAAGATGTCATGCGCTCGGCTGCCGAATCATTCCTTCCACATGGGAGAAATGAGGCACTGCTAGTTAGCCGGAGCAAAAAACGGATTTAGGGTAACAGAGTTCTTTACACGTGGGTCAGACTCAGTCCCCCACACCATGAATAGAGCCTGCTACCTAGAAATCTAGTAGTCTCCTTTAGAATAATGAGAGCCCACACAACAGAACCAAGGCCGCGTCTTTTTCATACTAGCCTTTTCCACACACGCCTTTATTATGAACTTCATTATAAAAGCATGCCTAGTAAAGGTATATCTGGTAACGCCGTGTGTGGTTGTGTGATACAACATCCCCTACCCTTTTGTCCCCCCCTAAACCTTAAAACCTACCATGTGCTAAAAACTACCCCACCCTGTCCTAAATACAACCCGCCCCCCTGTCCTAAACCCTAAAACCTATCCTGCTTGTCCTCAAAATGACCCTAAACCCCCACCCCAACCTAAGCCCTAAAAGTTACCTTGCACTGTCCTAAAATATACCCTGCCATGCTCTAAAAACTGCCCTGACCCCCCTGCCCCTAAACCCTAAAACCTACAGTGTCCTAGAAACTACCCATCCTGTCCTAAAAACTACCCCAACCCCTTGCCCCAACCCTAAACCCTAAAACCTACCCTGCCCTGTCCTAAAAACTACTTTGACCCTATGTCACCGCCCTAAACCCTAAAAGCTACCCTGCCCTGTCCTAAAACCCACCCCACTCTGTCCTAAAATCTACCCTGACCCCCACCTCCTCCTTAAACCCTAAAACCTGCCCTGTCCAAAAAATGACCCCACCCTGTCTTCAAAACTACCCTGACCCCCGACCCACCCTAAACCCTGAAACCTGCACTGTCCTAAAAACTACCCTACCATGTCCTAAAAACTACCCCGACCAGCCATTCCACTCGAAACCCTGAAACCTACCCTGCCCTATCCTAAAAACGATCCTGACCCCCACCCTGCCCTAAAACCTAAAACCTACGCCACCATATTCTAAATACTACCCCGACCACCCGCCCTGAACTCTAAAACCTATCCTACCCTGTCCTATAAGCTATCCCAACCCCCGCCACGAACCCTAAAATGTACCTCACCCTGTCCTAAAATCTACCCCGACCCCACCCTGAACTCTAAAACCTACCCCACCTTATCCTTAAAAATTCCCCCACCTGTCCTAGCCCCACTTACCCGGCCGCCGTGTTCCTCTCCATGCTGTTCCTGCTGTGTGTCTGAGCTACACATATGCATGGTGCCTGAACTACACATTTGCGTAGTTAAGGCACATGTGTGGTTGAGGCAAGTGTGGTAACGCTTGTATGGCTACGTTACGCGTTGCTCTGGCTGCATAGACAAGGGCGTTTCCCCTGGCCACAACCTGAGAGGAACGTTGTGGTTGCCATTTTAAGCATAGGGACTTACTCACATGGTCACCCACCCACTTCCTCACCCATACAGCCACTAACACACCCACTGACAGACCTACAAAATCACTCACAGACCCACATAGCCACACACACATGCACTCTGCCAAGCACTCCATCCGTACATTCATGGAGTGGAAACTCTTACGATTTCTGAACACCTGTTCATTCTGGCGGGGGGGGACAAATGCAATATGAGTTCCATTAATCACCCCCATTTTGTTGGGGATATGTCCCATTGCATAGAAGTCAGTCTTCACTGTGGCCAAATCCTCCACTTGGGGGAAAACAATGTAGCTGCTCATGTGTTTAATCAGGGCAGACAACACTCTGGTCAGCACTATTGAGAACATTGGCTGTGACATTCCTGCTTCCAAGCCTGCTGTCACTTGGAAAGAACCAGTTGCCAGGAAATGGAGCACAGCTAGAACTTGCAAAAGAGGTGGGATCCCAGTGGGGTGACGGATAGCAGATATCAGGTCAGGCTCCAATTGGGCACACAGCTCTGTGAATGTGGCTGTGTCAAGTCTATAGGTGAGGATAATGTGCCTGTCCTCCATTGTTACCAAGTCCACCAGGGGTGTGTACACAGGAGTATTTGTCATGTATGTCCAATTTAGGACTGTGACGCAGTTATTATCCAGGGCCTGCCCCCCCCTGAAATGGCGTCTGCCTTTCCTCTGTGGAGGGACAGGTGGAAGTGAGGTAATTCCGCTGACATTGTGCGCCGTTGCGGGAGGCGGTTGGGAACCGCTGTGCAACTCCTCATTGGTTAACATTGGGCCTTATGGGGTACAGTGACCAATGGATGTGACCGCCATTTTCTATCTGATCCCTTACTTGCTACATGACCTCCAACAGGAGAGGACCTACACTACATGTGCTGCTGGGACCTATGTCTGGAACCTACCATGGCTCGGGTGACTGGGGAAAGGGCCCCTGCCTTCATCTTGGTGGAGTTGGAGTGACTGGTAGATGGGGTCCTACCCCAGTACGGACTGTTGTATAGGTCTCCAGACCAACAGGTGAGTACCCTGTGAGCACAATGCATGGGGCATGAATGCATGGAGTGGTGTGTGTGAAGGCCTCGTGTAGAGGGGGTTGGTGGAAGTCCGCTGGGCGGCGTGTCCCTCTCTTGGGCAAGTCCTATCTGTGTTCCATTTCCTGGCAACTAGTTCTTTCCAAGTGACAGTGGGCTTGGCAGCAGGAATGTCACAACCAATCTTCTCAATCGAGGTGACAAGAGTGTTGTCTGCCCTGATTAAACACATGTGCAGCTACATTGTTTTCTCCCAGATGGAGGATTTGGCCACAGTGAAAGCTGACTTCTATGTAATGGGGCAAATCCCCAACATCATTGGGGCAATTGATGGAACACATATTGTATTCGTCGTCCCCCCCGGCAAAATGAACAGGTATTCAGAAATCGAAAGAGTTTTCACTCCATGAATGTCCAGATGGTGTGCTTGGCGGACCAGTACATCTCCCATGTCAATGCAAAGTATCCTGGGTTGGTGCATGATGCCTCTATCCTGAGGAATAACAGCATCCCAAATGAGATGGCCCAACTACAAAGGCACAGGGTGTGGCCTGGTTCCCACCCAGTATATGTTGGTGTATGTGTATGGTGTGAGCCATATAAGATAGTGCGTGCCTAAATGTTGTCCCTCTATATTTGCAGGTGAATCTGGTTCTATGCCCACTCACTGTACCCTTCGGCAACTCATTTTGCAGATGTTGGTGCCCCACTATCGCTCCTGATGTGATCACTTCTGCCAACTACAGGTCTATCCTATGTGAACATTGCTGCACAGTTGAATTGCAATGTTTGAACCTTGTTCAACAAATACATACTTAAAACATTTGACATACTCCAAACTTGTATTTATTCAAAGGGTGTTTATTGAAGTGCTAAGAAGGAGAGGGGCACGTGCAATGGATGGGGTGATGATGGAGGAAAGTCAAGGGTATTGTTCTAGTCTATTTGTAGCACACTTGCAGTATCCAAGGGGAAGGGGAGAAATGGCAGTTCAAGGTGGACAGGGTGACAAAGATGGACACAAGGGTAACAATCAGGAGAGTCGCATTTCCTGGCGGGGGTCTTGGCAATAGTCTCTGGCTTATGCCTGGATCGCAGGGAATGTTTGCGGGGTGGTTCTCTTTCTGCAGGGGGAGGGGTGCTGTTGGCCTCTTGGTCCACTAGTGGCAGCAGAGATGGAGGGCAGTTCAGATGTCTGGCTAGTGGCAGGGGCCCGCTGTTGTAAGACTGCCTCCCTCATAATGTTGGGCATGACTACCAGCACCCCTACTATGGAGACCAGAGTGGTGTTGATGGCCTGCAAGTCCTCCCTGGTCTCCTGGTACTGCCCCTCATGCAGCCTCCTGTTCTCCTGCACGTTGTCCAGGATCTGGCCCAGCGTATCCTGGGAATGTTGGTATGCTCCCAGGATCTGGGTGAGTGCCTCCTGGAGAGTCGGTTCCCTGGGCTTGTCCTCCCCCTGGTGTACAGCACTCCTCTCAGTTTCCCTGTTGTCCTGTGCCTCTGTCCCTCGATCTGTGTGCCCACTGCCACTGACCCCCGGTCCCTGATTATGTTTGGTATGAGGTGTGCCCTGGGTTCCCTGTAGTGGTGGACACACTGCTGATTGATGTGTCCTGGGGACAGAGGTATGGGTACACTGGGTGGGTGCTGTGGTGGTGTTTCCAGATGGGAGAGGCTCTGTGGTGGTGTGTGACTGTGCCTGGGTAACCAACCAACTGTCCAGAGGTCCCTGATGGGCAAGGTTGGTCATCCAGATCCAGGCAACCAGAGTTCCTGTCATCACTTTGGGCCTCTTCACTTGGGGGACTCGATAGTGCTGGCACCTCTTCGCCACTGACATTGGCTGGGATACCTGTGGGATGTAAATGCAGAGTTAAAGTTTCTGTGTGTGACATATTGTGCATCAATGGGTTGCCCTATTTGGTTGTATTTGCCCTGGCAGCTTTCACTTTAGTACGTTGGTGTATGGTGGGATGTACAGTTCTCCCTCGTGTGCATTCTTCAGTAATAGGTGTACATGCAGGTGATGGAAGTGATGGGAGTGAGGGTGAGGGTTGGAGTATGTGATGGCATGCAGGTAGGGAGGTGATAGTGATAAAGAGTTGACTTAGCAGACTCCAGTCCTCACGCTACTCCAGCCAGGCCCTCAGGATGCATGATTGCCAAGACGTGTTCCTCCCATACTGTGAGTTGTGGGGGAGGAGGAGGGGGTGCACCGCCAGTGCTCTGTACAGCGAGTTGGTGTCTTGCTACAGTGGAAGGTACTTTCCCCCGTAGGTTGTTCCACCTCTTCCTGATGTCAGCCCTGGTTCTTGGGTGCTGTCCCACGGCATTGACCCTGTTCGCGATCCTCCGCCATAGCTCCATCTTCCTAGCAATGGATATCTGCTGCACCTGAGCTCCAAATAGCTGAGGCTCTATCCTGATGATTTCTTCCACCATGACCCTTAGCACCTCCTCTGAAAATCGTGGGTGTCTTTGCAGTGCCATGGGTGTTGTCTGAGTTGTGTGGGTGAGGGTGTGAAGTGTGATGTGTTGGGGTTTGTGATGTGGAGTGCGTGAGTGGTATATAGATGATGGTGGTGTGTGGCTCTGGTTTTGTCTGTAGTCGTAGAGTCTGTCTCGTGCCAAAGGTTTGTAGTTGTAAAGGGTTGTGGGTAATGTGGGTGTGTGTTTTATAGTGTGTGTGTGTGGTGTGTGTATGGGAGTCAGGTGTATGTTATTTAAATTATCCAATGTGATGTTGTTTTGTTAGTGTGTGTGTATTTTGAGTGCAGCAGTATGTACCGCCAATGGTTTACCGCCATTGAATGTCCGCTGTGGTGATTCGTGGGTAATAATGTGATGGGCGTAGTTCTGTTGGCGTAACGGTGTGAGTTTTGATACCGCCAGTTTACACTGACCTTTGGTGTAGCGGACTTGTGTCATTGGCTGAATAGTGATGGATTGTTGTGTGTGTCATTATAGGATGAATGGTATGTTGGCGGCAGTCTGCATGGCGGTAGGTGGGATTTTCCACCAGTGTCAGAATAAGGGCCATTGTCTTTGCCTTGCATTGTTGTACATTGCACATTTTTACTTTCGTGCCATTGTTTTTAAACACACAGTAAATTCACTTGCTGTGCAGCCACTTTCCTGGGATTCTTTCTGTCTGCACATTCTCTGACTGCTCATTGCGCACAACAACTGCCAGGTGTTGTTTTCTGTCCCTTCAGCAGTCATTATCAAGCTTCTATAGACAGTACACAGTAGCTCTTCACTGTATACATTAGGTCCGTAGTGTTTATTTTTAGAGAGGAAGATTCCAGTAGAGCTGACATGTCTGGGGAACAGATGGCCCCTGGGCTATGTAGCCTGTGTAAAATGTGTTCACACTTCCCTATGTGGACCACTTGACTATGTAAACAGGGGTATGGGGTTCCCCACTCCCAGAGATCATAAATAATAATAATAATAATAATGAGCTTTCCTGCACAGCCAATTACAGGTTGGGCTCAGGACACTAGTTTTGCATTTTGGTGGCACTATTCTGTTTTTTCTGATTATTGCCAGTATTGTAATTGCATCTAATTTGCTTCATAATAGACTATGTTAGTTGCAATAAATATATTGTGTACTTTCAATGTGTCTTTTTACTGTTGCTATGGATGTGTGTGACTGAGATAATGTATGAAAAGGACTGACCTGTTTTCCACTGTTCCCTGAGAAAGGTGGCTAGAGTGTAGTGCCTTTTGGGTTGCCACAATTACTTGTCACTCTGTAAGGTTAGGTGGGCAAGTAAGGTACCTTGAGCTAGTCAGGTATTTTGGTAAAATTGTACTAATTTGGCAGAAGTAACGCAGCTCCCGCATTCTGTTGTCCCACGGCATATTTCTACAAAAGCAGACTCCCTGTGATAGTGCCATTGCAGAGCCTGAGTGGGAAGATTAAGCTGTAATCTCAATTTGGGTTTTAAACCCCCTTGCTTTAAACTTCCCTTTTTTGTACATATGTCACCACTAAAGCAGGCTGTAGGTAACCCATAGGGCAGGACACAGTGTAATTTAAAGATAGGACATGTATTGTTTAGTTTTACATGTGCTAGTAGTGAAAAACTCTCAAATTAATTTTGCACTACTTTGAGACCTACCGCTCTTTTAGGATAACATTAGGGATTCCTCATTATGTATAATAAGCTATAATTCTTGATTGAGAGGAGCTAGATATGTCATTTTTAGTACAGATGCAGTTGTAATAATAAATTATCTTTGTTAGAAATTGGGTCTCTACTTGGTAGAGGTTTGCACTCTGTCAAGCAGGGCAAGTAAGACAAGGATTAAACATACTCATTCTCTGGTAGCACAGAACAGTCAGGCTAAACTAAATAAGCAATCTGTAAAGTATTTGTGAACACACAGTAGCATAGTAAAAACACCACAAAAGGGACTCCACACCAGTTTAGAAAAATATCCAATGGTCAACAAGACCAAAATGACAAAAAAACAACATGCAAAAGTCAAGTTATGAACTTTCAAAGATTAAATAAAAATGCAGTGGTTAGAAAAAAATTGGGGTCATTACAACATTGGCGGTAAAAGCCGCTTACCGCCGTGCAGAAGACTGCCAATACACCGCCGTGGAAATCCGCCACAGCTATTAGGACCCACATCTCGGAATCCACCAATATTCAGACACCCACACAAGTCCGCCACACCAAAGGTCAGTGATAAACTGGCGAAGACAAAACCTCCACCGTCACGCCAACAGAAGCACACCCATGCTATCACGACCCACGAATCCACGCAGCGGTCTTTCAACCGCGGTATTCCATTGGCGGTACACACCGCCGCGCTCAAAATTCACACACATCTCCAAAACACCGCCACATTGGACAATTCGAAATACACACACCTGATACACATACAAACACCAATCCCACACACCCAACACAATATAAAACACACACCCACATCACCCACAAACCCCTACGGCCAAAAATTATTGACGAAGGCGAGAGAGAGAGCACAGCATAGACAACCCCACCACACAGAGGCACACAACACCATCTCCCACACAACATCCACACACAAAACACCCCACGCCACTACACATCACCACACTTATCACCACATACACCACCCCACACATCACCTACACCACCCCATGGCACGGCAAAGACACCCCAGGTTCTCCGAAGAGGAGCTCAGGGTCATGGTGGAGGAAATCGTACGTGTAGAGCCACAGCTATTTGGATCACAGGTGCAGCACACCTCCATAGCTAGGAAGATGGAGCTATGGCAAAGAATCGTGGACAGGGTCAAGGCAGTGGGACAGCACCCAAGAAATAGGGAGGACATCAGGAAGAGGTGGAACGACCTACGGGGGAAGGTGCGTTCCGTGGTCTCCAGGCACAACATCGTGGTTCAGCGGACTGGCGGCGGACCCCCACCTCCTCCCCCACAACTAACAACATGGGAGGAGCAGGTCTTGACCATTATGCATCCTGAAGGCCTCGGAGGAGTCGGTGGAGGAATGGACACTGGTAAGTCAAATCATAACTATCATATCCCCCACCCTACCTGCATGCTATCACACACCCCCACCCTCACCCCCTCCCCTCCCCTATCACTCCAACTCCTCACTAATGTACTAATAACACAAACCACCCATCCCAACTCCAAGCCCTGCATGACACAACAAAGCATGGTCACCCCTCACTAAAGCATGCCCACTGCACATACCCATAACACCCCCCCAACCATCATCACACAAGCCCCCACACAGGAATGCTAGCACTGGGGTACACGCTCACCCACCCATTGCACACCATGACACACACAGATGCAATAATCATGCTTTTACACCTCTGCAGGACCACTACCTAACATCACCAGACAGGAGGGTCCAGACATCTCTAACCCACCCACAGAAGAGGCCCACAGTGATGACAGCAGCTCTGGCCAACTGGATGCAGATGACCAGCCTGGACCATCGTGGGCCTCGGGACAGTTGGTTCCCCTTGCACAGGCACAGCCCAACACTGACCTTCCACCCTCTGGAAACACCAGCATAGCACCCACCCAGTGGGCCCATACCACTGTCCCCAGGACACGTCAATCAGCTGTGTGTCCACCACTACAGGGAACCCAGGATAATCCACCACCCCAACAACAACAGGGACCTGGGGGCAGTGGTAGTGGGCACACGGTCCAGGGGACGGAGGCCCAGGAACACAGGGGAACTGGGAGGGCTGCTGTGCGACATGGGGTGGACAGGCCTAGGGAACCCACTCTCCACGAGGCCCTCTCCTCCATCATGGGAGCATACCACCACTCCCAGGAGACGATGGCTACGGTCCTGGCCAAGTTTCAGGAGACCCAGCGCCTGCAGGAGGAACAGTATTTGGGGTTCAGGGAGGAACTCAGAAGCATCATCTCCGCCCTGGGCACCATCGTAGGGGTGCTGAAGGACATACAGAACACCATGAGGGACACCGTGGCACTCCAAGGGGCCCCTGACACTAGCATGGATGATGAACTGCCCACCACCTCCGGCGGCGCTAGTGGACAGGACGCCCGGCAGCAGGACCACCACACCAGCACCCCAGCACAGCACCCGGAGAACCACCCCGCAAGCAGTCCCTGAGATCCAGGAACAGGACAGAGCACGATGGCAAGACCCCCGCCAAGAAATGAGACCACCCTGATTGTCATCCCACTGTCCCACTTTGTAACCCTGTCCATATTGGAACTGCCCCAGCTCCACTTCCTATGCCCATATGGGCAGTGCACCTGTGAGACTAATAGACTGGACTCTGCCATGGACATTCCTCCATCATCACCCATGACCATTTTACCACCCCCTCCAATAATTAGCACTTCAATAAACACCCTTGAAGCACAAAAAAATCTGGAGTCAGTCTGTGATTTAGAAAATGTGTATTAGCAATGACAGTGACAAAATGTGTTTTCAAATGTAATGTCAACATACCTATGTCACACATCACAAGTCCATGAAGGATGCAACCAGATAACACACGTTGGTAACCACACCTGTGAAACCATAATGGATATGTACAACTCAGTTACCAAATACTGCTTGAAATAGACAGACAGGATAAAGGTAGAAGTGTGAAAGTACTTGTAGTAGGCAAGAAAGTGTTCTCACCTGTGTGTCACTGGAAATATTGCTGGATGACTGAGTCCCTGTTGTCAATGTCATCTTCCTCTGCTTCCTCCTCATCACTGTCCACAGGCTCCACAGCTGCCACAACACCGTCATCTGAACCATCCTCCTGCAGAAAAGGCACCTGGCGTCACAAAGCAAGATTGTGAAGCATACAGCAGGCGATGATGATCTGGCCACCTTCCTTGGTGAGTAGAATAGGGAACCACATGTAATACAGAGGCACCTGAACCTGGCCTTCAGGAGGCCGAAGGTGCGTTGGATCACCGTCTTAGTCCGCCCATGGGCCTCATTGTAGCGTTCCTCTGCCCTGGTCCTGGGATTCCTCACTGGGGTCAGTAGCCATGACAGGTTGGGGTAACCAGAGTCCCCTAATAGCCACACCCGGTGCCTCTGGAGTTGACCCATCACATATGGGATGCTGCTATTCCGCAGGATGTAGGCGTCATGCACAGAGCCAGGGAACATAGCATTTACCTGGGAGATGTACTGGTCTGCCAAACATACCATCTGTACATTCATGGAATGATAACTCTTCCAGTTCCTGTACACCTGTTCACTCCTGTGGGGCGGGACCAGAGCTACGTGGGTACCAACAATGGCACCTATGATGTTGGGGATATGTCCAAGGGCATAGAAGTCACCTTTAACAGTAGCCAAATCCTCCACCTGAGGGAAAACTATGTAGCTCCTCATGTGTTTCAGCAGGGCAGACAACACTCTGGCCAACACGTTGGAAAACATAGGCTGGGACATCCCTGATGCCATGGCCACTGTTGTTTGAAATGACCCACTTGCAAGGAAATAGAGCACTGCCAGCACCTGCACTTGAGGGGGGATTCCTGTGGGATGGCGGATTGCTGACATCAGGTCAGGGTCCAACTGGATACACAGTTCCTGGATTGTGGCACGGTCAAACCTGTAGGTGATGATTAAAGGTCACTCCTCCATTGTCAACAGGTCCAACAGCGGTCGGTACACCGGAGGATTCCGCCATCTCCTCACATGTCCCAGCTGACTGTGCCTAGGAAGGACAACAGCGACCACAGAGTCAAGCAACTCAGAGGTATGTACCCACAGCTACACAGAACACGAAACATAATCCAAAAAGTTGTCTGTAAGTGTGTTGAGTCCAGGCCTAGGTATGTGTGACGCAGTTGAAAATTAAGCCATGTGGGCCCCTGAAATGGCGGCTGCCTGACCTCTAAAGTGGGACAATGGGATGTGAGGTAACTGCGCTGGCGTTGTACACCATCATGGTAGGCGGTCGAAGACCGCTGCGCAATGCTGCATTGGTTAACATTGGACCCTATGGGTCCCAGGAGCCAATGAAGAAGTGCGCCAGCGGTGATGATACGCACCGCCACGGACGTCACCGCCGCGGACGTCACTGCCATTTTCTATCTGTTCAATCACTCGATACCTGATCTTCGACAGGAGAGGACCTATACTGCAAGTGCTGCTGTGACCTCGGTCTGGAAGAGACAATGGCACGTGCGTCTGGGGAAAGGGCCCCTGCCTTCACTGCACAGGAGTTGGAGAAGCTAGTGGAGGGGGTCCTCCCCCAGTACACGCTACTCTACGGTCCTCCAGACCAACAGGTGAGTACATAGGGTGCAAGTTGTATGGGCTATGCCTGGGTGGAGAGGGCTGGTTGTAAGAAGGAAGGGGGCAGAGTTGTGCGAGCATGAAGGACTGTGAATGCATGTGCCACATGGCAAGGGCAGGGATGTGGGCCACTCACTTCGACAGTGCAGTTGGTAATGACTTCTCTTCTTCCCCTGTACATGTCATGTAGGTCAGCGCCCACCAGAATGAAGGCTATTTGGCGTGCCATCGCCAAGGACGTCCGGACCCTGGGGGTCCACCAGAGACGGAGCACCCACTGCCGGAAAAGATGGGAGGACATTCGCCACTGGAGCAAGAAGACGGCGGAGGCTCAGCTGGGGATGGCCTCCCAACGTGGGAGGTGTGCCCGTCGCACCATGACCCCCCTGATGTTCCGGATCCTGGCGGTGGCCTACCCTGAGTTGGATGGGCGCATGAGGGCATCACAGCAGACACAAGGGGGTGAGTGCAACATCATTCTGCGGACTTTGCGCACAGTGAAGGTGTCTGGGTAGGGGAGGAGGACTGTGGGTTTCCCTAGGCCAGGGCGAGTTCCGTAGGCTAGGCCCCTCTGTAATGCAGGCCATGTGGCACTCCATCCCACCTCTGTAGAGTGCCAAGTACAGGTATACATGCCCCTGTGTCATCTATGTGTGCTGATGTCCACCATAGCCATGTAGGCCATATCCCAGGAACTGCATCAGTAGAGCCCAACAGCGCGGCGTAGTGCAGGGGGCTGCTTTGTCTGTATTGTCCGCCTTACCGGTAGCGGTAAGCCATGCACTCAACCTATCTTTCTTCTGTCGTCCCCCCCCCTTTTTGTTCTCTTCCTGTTCTTTTGTGCATCAGCATCATCAGGCGGAGGTACAGTGGCACCGGAGCACGAGGGAGATGCATCCCACATGGCCATGGAGGGAAAACACCACGGACTCTGAATACACCAGTGGGATGGAGGGCGAGGGGAGCTTCACGGCGGTCACCGGATCAGCAACCAGCGACACGGACTTGTCCTCCAATGGGAGCTCCCTTGTGGTGGTGGCAAAATCTGTGCCCCCCACTTCTACATGTACAGCCGCCACCCCCCCTACGAGCACTGCCCTCCCAGCAGCCCCTCAGCCTTCGCCCCGTGCCCGCTCACCCAGGAGGGTGGGCATCACCTTTGCCCCAGGCACCTCAGCCCCTGCCCCTGTCACCTCTGCTGCCCTCAGTGAGGAGGCCATTGACCTCCTCAGGTCACTCACTGTTGGGTGGTCTACCATTGTGAATGCCATCCCGGGTGTAGAAAGGGAGTTGCAACACACTAATGCATTCCTGGAGGGCATTCACTCTGGTCAGGCTGCCCATCATCGAACCCTGCAATCTCTGGCCTCAGCACTGATGCCAGCCATTGTCCCTGTCTCTAGCCTACCCCCTCCAACTTCCTCCAGCCAGACCCAATCCCCTGTACCTCTGCCTATCCCAAGCAAACCATCAGACCAGCCTGCACACACGTCAACACACAAGGGAAGCTCAGGCAAACAAAGGCACCACACATCCCACAGGCACTCACACAAGCATCACCCACATACAGACACAGCATCATCCACTGCCTCCACTGTGTCCCCCTCCTCGTCGTCTCCCTCCTCCCTCCCAGTGTCGTCTACACTCTCACCTGCATGCACTACCACTACAGCCACTAGGACCCGCACCAGCACACCCACCACCACACCCCGCTCACCTGCACTCACCACCCCCACTACCATTTACACGTCCCCTGTGTCCTCTCCCAGTGCGTCTGTGACGCCCCCTCCCAAAGTACACAAACGCGGGCACACACACACCCAACGTCCATCCACCTCACAACAGCCTCCAGAACATGCACCTGCACCCAAATCATCAAAGGTTACACCTCCTACAACCACCTCCTCTTCCTCCACTCCCAGACCCCCTCCAGCTACCCATACCAGTGTTCCTAAGAAACTTTTCCTGAGCAACGTTGACCTCTTTCCCACCACCCACCCTCCAATTCATAGGTCCTGTACTAGCACCTCAGCCAAAACATCTCCAGTACCAGTGGTGCCTGTTAGAGGTATGTGGAGTGCACTGGGCACCAGGGCAGCCAGTGTGACATGGAGCCAAAGCACAGCCAGTCCCCCCTCTGTGAAGCACCAGAAGTTGGACAGTGCCCGACGGGATAGGGGGAAGACTCCAGCCGGCAAAGCCGACCACAAGGGTCCCGGGGGGAGAGTCTAGTCAGCTGTGACTCCTCCCAAGTTGGGGAAGGGGCAGAAGAAAGCGCCAAAGTCTGGGAAGAGCAGCACGGCGGAGAAGGCCACCATCATCCCCGCTGCCCAGGAGGCCACCGCCAGCCCGATCGTCACTGGCAAGGACGCCACCGCCAGAGTCACTGCCCAGGAGGGCAGTCCCATCGTTACTGGTCAGGAGACCACCGCCAGAGTCAGTGCCCAGGAGGCCCCCGGCAGCCACAGCCCCACTGGGCAATGAGGGACCGCCAAGGCAAACACCGCTGCACAGGTCAGAGACAGCAAAGTCAAGCACCGCTGAACAGGGCAAGCACCGCTGAACAGGGCAGAAACTGCAAAGTCCAGCACCGCTGAACAGGGCAAAGACCGCCATGGCAAGCACTGCTGAACAGGGCAAGCACCCCTGAACAGGGCAAAGACCGTCATGGCAAGCACCGCTGAACAGGTCAGAAACTGCAAAGTCCAGCACAGCTGAACAGGGCAAAGACCGCCATGGCAAGCACCGCTGAACAGGGCAAGCACCGCTGAACAGGGCAAAGACCACCCTGGCAAGCACCGCTGAACAGGTCAGAAACTGCAAAGTCCAGCACCGCTGAACAGGGCAAAGACCGCCATGGCAAGCACCGCTGAACAGGGCAAGCACCGCCAACGCAAGCACCGCTAGCCCATGTGCGGCACCATTCCCCCTCCGGAACCAGTAGAGAACAGCATCCACTACCTCAATCCTTAACAGGATGAAGCACTCTGGGCACCAGTCCCCCTCCAGAACCAGTGGAGACTGTCATCCACTTGAGAGACTGTGGCTTTGCACTCCCCAGGTTCGTACAGTGGGCAAACCACCCACTGTAGAGACTTGAGAGACTGTGGCTTTGCACTCCCCAGGATGGTACAGTGGGCAACCCACCCACTGTAGAGACTTGAGAGACTGTGGCTTTTCACTCCCCAGGATGGTACAGTGGGCAACCCACCCACTGCAGAGACTTGGGAGACTGTGGCTTTGCACTCCCCAGGATACATCAATGGGCATGGAGCCCCATCGTGGATCTGGCGTGGTGCTGTCATCCAACTGAGGTGCCCCCCTTTCCCTTCCCCCTGAGGTGCATGTTGTATTTCTATCTGATGCCCCTGCAGTGTTCTCTCCGTTTTGTTCAGGTATCGTGTTTGGTCCTCGCCCATGCATTTTGGGCCCAGTGGTCCACGGACATTGAATGGTGCATACCTGCACTACTAATCGTGATGTATATTTTGTTGAATGTGTATATATATCTGTATATATTAGCTTACTGTATTTTGATACATTACAATGGTTGCACTCATTTCCTTTTGTCTTTGCATTCTTACGGGGGTTTTGGGGTTGTTACTGTTATGTTTGGATATGCATTAGTGTGTGTGTTGTAGTGGGTGAGGGTCGGTGTGGGGGTGGGGGTGTTGCACGTGTGTGTCCCTGACTTTTGCCTCCCCCCTCCCCTATGTCGTAGGTGCAGTACTCACCGTTGTCTTTGGCGCCGGCATTGATGATGATCGTACAGAAGCAAGAAGACTATCGCAGGGAGTATTTAGAGTTCCGGCTCCATGGTGCCCTCCTTCCTCGTGGAGTGTGTAGAGGTGAGCGTTTTCCCATTGAAATGGCTGTTTCCGCCGTGTTTTTATCCACGGTGAATCTGCCCCGGAAAAGGTGGCGGATTGGTAGGTTGTGATACTGTGGGCGGTACTTTGTCTCCCGCCTGTCTATTGGCGGTGACCGCCGCGCTGCTTGTCTGTACCGCCGTGGCGGACGGAGTGTTAAAGTGGCTGTCTTTGTTGCCGGTTTCCGCCACGGTCATAATTCCCTTTTTTTTTCCACCGGCCTGTTTGCGGTCTTACCGCCGCTTTAACACCGTCCGCCAGGGTTGTAATGCCTCCCTGTAGCTCTAACCAGGACTAGCTGGTTAAAAGTGCTGTCAGATCACGATGCAGCAAAGGACTTGTACAGGAGTCACGCAGATCCGCTGACAGGAGTTTTGTTTCATCAATGCTTGGTGATGATCCAGAGGAGGGGATGCGTTGTGCTTGCAGGTGATTCATCGTTTCCTGATTGGGCAATGTCGTTGATGCGTTTATGTCCAGAGGAAATGAGTAATGGTTCTGATGCATTGGTGCTGTGTCGGCCAAGCGGGGCTACGTTGTAATTTGGGGTCCTTTGGTCACACAGTCGGCGAGTGGTGTGTGCAGCTTCGGTGCAGACAACAGCAAAGCGGCTTTTCTGCAGCGGGATGCGTCAGCTCCACTGACGTGCTGGTGTTGTTGTATTAGTTCTTGTGCTGCAGCACCACACTCGCTCTCCAAGGGCTAAGGACTGGATTTGGCACTACTTGGTAGACGTACAGCAGAGGAGGCCAGGTGCTGGTAACAAGTTGCCAGTGAAGTCTTTCATATCCCTGAGACTTCAGAAACAGGAGGCAAGCTATGTCAGGCCCTTGAGGAAACTTTTGTTTGCAGGATATGGAGAAATAGATCCAGTCCTCCTACTCCAAGGCAAAAAGTAGCAGGAAGCAGGACAACATAGTAGAACAAACAGCAAAGTGGCAGTCCCTGCTGATAGTATAGCAGTCCTTCTTCCTAGTAGAATGTTTTCAGTCCCGAAGTGTTCTGTGTATATGGTGTGAGATGCCCAGTACTTATACCCAAAAAGGCCTTTGATATAGAGGTAACTTCAAAAAAATTCTCTGAAGTGCCCAAGGTTCCCCTTCATCCCAGCCCTGACTCCAGACTACCATTAGGGGGTAATTACCCTTTGTGTTAGGGTGGGACACAGCCTACTTATATGTAAGTGTGAACTGCCTCTCTCTCTCCCTGTCCAGAACAACTATCAGTATGCCGATGAATGCAGATGTATCTCCTGTCACACCCAGCTCTTCCTGTTTGTGGCTCTCTGGAGAGAATGCACAATTGTAGCTGTCACCTAAACCCAAACATGTATTCAGAGACAGGCTAAGGCATGGAATGGTTAAAGTAAGAAGATGTCATCTTTCTAAAAGTGGCATTTTCAGACCCGCAATTTAAAAAACAATTTTACCAAAAGATCCATTTTTAAATTGTGAATCTAGAGATACCAAAATCCATTGTTCTATCTTTTCCCAATTCGAAATTGCACTTAGAAGCTGTTCCAAGGTAAACACAATGTTAGCCTGTGGGAGAGATAGTCCTTGAAATAGAGAAAAATGCATTTTTCACTACTTGGATATGCTAAACTTAAAAGTGCATGTCTAACTTTTTTAATACATATCACCCTGCGATTGGGGCTAACCAGGACCAACCTTAGGGTGACGTATATGTAATAAAAAGGAAGGAGTGGGCCTGGCAAGAGGGTAAACTTGCCAGGTCAAAATGGCGGTTTAAACTGCACACAAATGTTTTGCAATGACAGGCCTGAGACATGTTTGAAAGGCTACTGTAGAGGGTGGCATAACCAGTGCTGCAGGGCCATTAGTAGCATTTGACTTACAGGCCCTGGGCACACATAGTGCACTTTACTGGGGTACTACTAAATAAAAAATGCCTGTTGTGGAGAAGGCATTGCTACCATATTTTAAACACAGAGCACATGCACTTTAGCACTGACAATCAGTCAAAAAGTTCACAGAGTCCTGAAGCCAACAATAACAGGGTCAAAAAAAGAGGAGGAGGAAGGCAAAAAGTCTGGGGATGTTCCTGCACAAAATGGCCATTTCTAACACTCTTTAATGGCAAAGTAGGATGTATTGTTACTATCTTGAAAATGCTTCTTTCAGAAAGTTGGCATTTTCCTGTTCTTTGACATGTCTGCCTGCAGCCTGCCTCCAATACACATCTGGAATGGGGTGATACCTGGGCTTTGTGCATTTCCTCTAGACAGCTACACACAAAGGAAGCTTAGGTGTAACAGACGGGCCTTCCACATCCTGATGGGCCATGCTGGGCAGGATGGGAGGGAAAAGCCCAGCACAGCCTCACACTTAGATCTGAATAGGCATTGTCCTGTACCCCACATAAAGGACCGCATACCCCTGCTTTAGTGAATCTGGAGCCAAGGCAGGAAGACATGGTTTAGGTGCACTTCAAAGACCCTTAGTTGAAATCACCCCTACTTCAAATGCACAACTGGATATAAGTACTGGAACTCTGACCCTACCAACTCAGTACACTACTGGACCTGTAAAGAACCAGGAAGATGGACTGCTGTGCTGCTACAAGGACAGCTGCTTTGGACTGCTGCTTTGGAAGAACTGCTTTACTACTGTGCTGCCCTGCTGCTTGCTACCCTCTGTGCTGCTGAGGAAGGACTGGACACATCTCACTTGAACCCAGAATTACACCAAGGGCATGTTGGCTTGCCCCCAGTCTCAAGGACATCAAAGAATTCTCATCATCCTGCGGTAGCACCTGGACTTTGATTGCCGATTGCTACAAGTCTTGTCCTGCCGTGTAGTGCCAATCCAGTCCAGGGCTTTTGGAAGTGGGTATAAAATGCTGCAACTCCTAGAACCTGTGCATCAATTCTGTTGCACCACTTAGAATCGGTGCATCTCTCTTGACACCAACACATTGCTGCTGCCACAAGGATCGCAGCCACTGCATCACCTATTGCGCAGTGCATTATCTCCAGCTTCTGACTCACCTCTGATTTTGCAAAGCTCAGCTCTGATGCATTACCTACATCCAAAGGATCAACAATGACACATTTCTTCCTAAGCTCCCTGCTTCTCAGATTCAATGTCAAGGCATCCAAGAACATAGGCCAAGATGGGTCCCTGTATCTGACCTGCATCCCATTGCTCTCAGCCTGAACATTTGGATTTACCTCAGGCTAGTGCTACCAGATAGCCCCCATTGGTAGTTTATACTGTTACGCACTATAATTTCATTTAATGTTTAAAAATTAATATCTCAAGTTCCACTTGTTGTTTTTTTGCCACTTTGGTCTCTTTTTTTTCATACAAATATGATCTACTTTTCTAAACTGGTGTGTAGTCATTTTGTGATATTTTTACTTTGTTACTGTTTGAAGTGTTGCATTAATATTGTCTCTGAAGTTAAGCCTGCCTGTTCTGTGCCAAGCTACCAGAAGGTGAGCACAGGTGAGTTTGTGTGGAGGATCTATCTTACGCTGACTAGGATTGTGGATCCTTCCTCAGCAGGGTGCATACCTCTGCCAAATAGAATCCCAGGGCCTCATTTACAAGTAATTTGCGCCACTGCTGCATCATTTTTGTTTCGGGGGCAGCGGTAGCGCTAGCATTGCATTGCACTGCTCCAGATTAATTAACTGACGATTTTGGCCCAATGCATCAGATTGTAAAACTCTGCATCAGATTATACCTGCACCAGGTATAATGTATGCAGAGTAAGCGTTCCCAGGCAAAAAGCCATGCCATCTGTGACTTAACTGCATCAGCATTTTACTATCTGCTTCCTGTGTGGCTACCAGATGAAAAGAATCCCTTCACATAAATCCAGCTGACTGGTAATCAAGGGCCTTGGAAAGTTAAGTCTTGAACTCAACAAAACTACCAAACTATGAGAACAGGAGAGCTTAGACAGTGGTCAACTCATTTAAAGATGCCCTTTGGATGTAAGGTTATATTGACAGATGCAGATTTTCAACGGTTTCAGGCAAAATATATAAAGGGAATACACTTTCCGCATCCTATTCTGAGCCTGCAAACAGGCGATGGAATGTCTGCTACTAAACAGCAGTTTGCCATACCTCTGAAACAATTAGGACAGGCAGCCCAAAATTGAAGGTAAGATGCACAAACCATATGTTGAATGTGATTTATACAAGCATGACAATGCATGGTAGTTGGGTCTCACTGATTCACAAGTTGAGAAAATTGGGGTTCACTCAGGAACCCTAGTATCTAGTGAAACAAAATAATTTCAACAAAGACAGGGGAAATGGGTTTTTCAAAATATGGGACTACAGATCTTAAATACAAATAAATATTTCAAAGGGTTTCTTTCACGTGTGATATTGAGTTAGGGAAAATGTAGACTTGACTAATATGCGCAGAGTCATGTGTACCTCATTGTAATGTTAAAACATGATCTCATGAACTTTCTGATAAGATTTAAAAGAATATGGTAAGATTATCTGAACTGCAATCCCAAGTAGACACTGTTCATTGGGTTGCTGAGCTATGACTTCAAAGTTCTTTCCACACTCACAAGGATGGCGTACCAGCAGTAAAAGTACTATCCAATGAAGAATGGGCAGCAAACATAATTAGTGCAGCCCTTGGTGGATATTGGACTAAAAATATCAGCTCCCATTATCCATCAGCATCTAGGCATTCTATCTTTATACCCCAATAGTGATGAACTCAAGCCTTCCTCCACTACAGTGGGGGTTAGCATTGTGCCTGAACATGGAGGCAATCTAGAATAAAGACAGTACAGGAAAACTTGGTGGGATCTCCCCTGGAGCGAATAGATCCACAGCAGTGGCATACATCTTTTGTGAGAATGATAGAAGAGGATTAAGAGATAATAGACCTTATTTTACCCAAGGAGAAATGTACAGGTACCTTACCCAAAGAAGTGTGGAGGTAGGGAGGGAACCTGGACAGTGGGAAACCTTAAGGAGGTGACCCATTGTGGCAATTGCGATCAGTCTAAGCAGTTTGGCCCATATTTCTGGGCTTTGTGGCGCACGACAGCACAGCAAGTCACCTTGCTGTGCTGCCCTACGTAATAGGGAAAGAGGAGGAATGTCCTGCATTTGTACAGTTCAGCACATTCCTATCCTTTCCTCCTGTGCTGACATCCTTTTGGCGGCCTAGTGCCAATGCTGGTACCATTGGCGACATTGTGCTCTAGCTGTCTTCCCTTGCACAGGTGCACAAAAATGGACAAAAAATGTGGTCTCGTGACAGGCAGTTATCTCTGCACCATAGTGCAAATGTGCCTCTGGAGTCTGTAGCATATGTTTTGTACTGAAAGGGTAGCCTTCCGGCATAGAATACTATGCCTACACAAAAATGTTTCCTACTTTGGATGTGTACTGTACAGTGCAGCACACATGCAAACTAAAAAAGTTAGTCAAGGACGGCTTGTAGAAATTAAAACATTTCTCCTTTTCAATGCCAGCCTAGGAGAGGCATTTTCAGCACACAGTCTTGTCTACAAATGCTAGCAGAAGGGTTTTAGGTCGTTCAAAGCATCATACCTGAAGACCTACATCTCAATTAATAGTTTGGCGGACAGGATACTCAGTCACAATAGCGACAGAACACCCAGTGTGCCAAATCCTTGGCCTTCCTCCATCATTTAGAGAAGGGTTGAATTTAAGTTTTCTGATAATAGAGCTCCCAATGCCTCTGTTGATGGAAAATTGTCTTTGATGGCACAATGGAGCAGGAAAGCCATTCCACTGCCTGTCCTATTTAGGGTGGACTAGTAACGAGAGACATAAAAAATAAAGACCCTCTTCCCCGAGTCCTCGGTGTGTGGGGTTTATAGTATTTTGTTTTTCTGAAAAAAGCTACCAGTTTGGTTGGCAGAGATAATGACCTCTGCCAGCCTGACGGACAGATTAAGGGCCTTATTTATACTTTTTAGTGCAAAACTGCACTAAGGCAGTTTTGCCCCAAAAAGTTTTGCACCGGCTTGCACCATTTTTTAGCACCAGCTGGGCACCATATTTATGGAATGGTGCAAGCCGGTGCAAAGGGTAGGCTAGCTTAAAAAAAAATGACGTTAGGCAGTTTTGAGTCAAAATAAATGATTCTGACCAGATTAGCATCATTTTTTGATGCTAAGGGGCATATTTATACTCTGTTTGCACTGAATTAGCATCATTTTTGTTTTACTCTAATTCAGTGCAAAACTAACTCCATATTTATACTTTGGTGCTAGACCCGTCTAGCACCAAATTTATGGAGTTAAAGTCATTTTTTGGAAGTGGAAACCTACCTTGCCTTAATGAGATGCAAGGTAGGCATTCCCGTGCAAAAAAATGACTCTATGGCCTTAACACCATATTTATACAACCATGTAAAAACGGTGCAAGGGAGGGAGGAGGGGTCAAAAAATGGGGCAAAGCTTGCTTTGCCCCATTTTTTAAGACCTGGGTCAGGGCAGGTGTTAGGGGACCTGTGGCCCTATTTCCATGGTGGAACACCATGGAATAAGCCAGAGGTGCCCTCCCTAGGCCCTAGGGGCACCCCCACCCACACTAGAGAGACTGCGAGGATGGGGGACCCCATCCCAGGTAAGTACAGGTAAGTGCATTTTATTTTTGAAAGTGCCATAGGGGGCCCTGAAATGGGTCCCCATACATGGCACCGGGTGCAATGGCCATGCCCAGGGGACCCCTGTCCTCTGTGCTGGCCACTGGGGTGGTGGGCATGACTCCTGCCTTTTCTAAGGCAGGAGTCATGTGGCATGGTAGGTTTAGCACCATAAAATGACGCTAATCTGGTTAGAGTCATTTTTTTTTACTCTTTTTGATGCTAAACCCTCTTCTTCTATACTGCCAGCCCCACCCGACTAAAGTAATTTTTTAAAACTCTAGCCTACCCTTTGCACCGGCTTGCACCATTCCATAAATATGGTGCCCGGCTGGTGCACAGAAATGGTGCAAGCCGGTGCTAAACTTTTTGGTGCAAAACTGAGTTAGTGCAGTTTTGCAGCAAAAAGTATAAATAAGGGCCAATATTTTGTACGTTTGCGCCACTTTTGTGTCATAAAATGACGTTAATGCAGTGCAAAAAAAGTTTAAATCAGGGCCTTGGTGCTAGATGGGTCTAGCACCAAAGTATAAATATGGAGTTAGTTTTGCACCGAATTAGAGTAAAAGAAAATGACACTAATTCGGTGCAAACAGAGTATAAATATGCCGCAGAGTATAAATATGCCCCTAAATATGGCGTTAATAAGGCCATAGAGTCATTTTTTGCACGGGAACGCCTACCTTGCATCTCATTAAGGCAAAGTAGGACTCCACTTTCAAAAAATGACTTTAACTCCATAAATTTGGTGCTAGAGGGGTCTAGCACCAAAGTATAAATATGGAGTTAGTTTTGCACCGAATTAGAGTAAAAAAAAATGACACTAATTCGGTGCAAACAGAGTATAAATATGCCCCTAACAATCATCAAAAGCTAAATCAGGCTCAAATCATTAACAGTGCAATAAAAAATGACCATGGCTAAACATTTATGCCCATATTTATACTTTTTTAGCGCTGCATTTGCGCCACTTTTTGAAGCAAAAGTGGCGCAAACTTACAAAACACAATTGAATTTTGCAAGTTTGTGTCGCTTTTGCGTAAAAAAATGCCACAAACGCAGCACTTTAAAAGTATAAATATGGGCCGTAATTTGTTTGGGTTAACAGATACAAATATAGATAAGGGATGTCATCATTTGCCTACTCCTCCTCAAATAAGCATCATCGAATGAGCAGTTTAGATCAGTCAGCAAATTAATGAAGTGCAAAACATGTGGCAGAGTAACTGATGATAAATGTTGGGCAAATGGTGAGGACATTTGTTTAGAATAGTTTCAGGTTATTATTTTACTTCAGTTTGTATTTGGTATTTTATTTGGTCTCTCTTTATTTATTCAATTCTTGTAAGTTATACATGCATACTGTTTTGTTGACTTTTTTCCTTTATTTTATTTAATCAGTTTATAACTTGAAACTCATAGGTGTCATATTTGATGTCCATGAACTCCAATTGAATAGCTATGTCAAGCTTGGGATCTCTTAAGCCATTTCTACAATGTGAATATTAAAAAATAAAAAAAAATACAAAAATAAGTATACGCCAAACATAATGGAAAAATTATGAAATATTTAATTTATTTTACAAGTAGAGCATACGATTCAATTCAATTTAATTCAGATAGATCTCGTCAGACATCAACAATATACACAACATACACATCTGGGATGGCTTATGACACACACACGTAGCCACACACCCATACACACATGCACACACACCTATATACACACACACATACTATACACACACCAGGGCCCGTATTACACACATCATGGCCAACACACACATGCCATAGACACACAAACCCGCAGACACACAGCACAGGCACTTCCTAACACAACAATCCACAACAGCACTGATACACACAATGACATCACAACTGCAACTACGCTAATGCTTCACCAAGCAATGTCATTGCACACCGCCACATGACAACACATACTAACAACAGCATGTAACAACACCAGACAACCAATAAACGTAATTACACTGCCACACAACGAAGCATACATCACAACACGCTAACACCACACACAATGCATATGACATAGCCATCGTCACACACACAGACGCATACAGAACAACCACACATGGGCACACAACACCAAAATAACACACCTCCACCCAAACACTGCACAATTTTGATACATACATGCATGTGACAAAAATAAACATATCTAACACACATTAAACAGCAATGACAGTGGGACAAATGAAAGTGCTACACCCACACATGCAGCCCAGGCACACCAGCTGGCACAACCAAAACACATATGTCACACACGCACAAACCAAAGCCCACAAATACCAAACAGCCATGTTGAAAGAAAGGCAGGACAAGTATGCCAACATCGAATCCAACAACATTTTGGGAAAGATGTATTATAAAAAAATATATATAAAAACAAACATATGTACAATTAAAAGGCCAATGGCTAGTCCAAAGTGCCAAAGGCACAAATGGCACATTAGAGTGCAAAATGACCTCCACAGGGTAGGGGCATCGAGGGGGCAGCAGGCACATCAGAGATTGGGGGGTGGGTGGGGGGGAGATTTGCGCTTGGGTTTGGGAGGATGGTCTTTGGGCTTGGGTTTGGGAGGGGGGTCCTTGGGCCTGAGCTTGGGAGGGGTAGACTTCTTTGCAGGGGAAAGGACATGGGCACTAGCAGGGGAGGACTTGGAGGTAGAAGGGCTGGACTTGAGGAGGGACGAAGAATGCTTGGGGGTATAACGGGATGGGAGAGGAGTAGGGAACAAGGAAACCTCTGAGAGGAAATGCTTTTTAGACACATGGTGGTCATGGAAAAATGGTTTGGGAGAGGAGGGAGAGGGAGTAGTTGTAAGATGTGTCGGTGTGGATGTCTTGGGAGCAGGTCTGCATGTGGAATGCTTGTGGGTGCTGGATGTCTTTTGGGTGGGTGAGTGTGGGCATTTAGGTGTTTTGGGAGGACGGGGAGGAGATGCAGGGAGATGCCATGCTGGATGGGTGACTGTCTGTTGGGGTGGTGTCTGCAGGTATGGTAGTTGTGCTATATGTGGGGGGTGTTGGTGGTTGTTGTGGGTACAGATGTGGTGACTAGGGTGGATGTCAGCTGGTCTGATATTGTGGTGACTGTGGGTAAGACAGGTGTTGTGGCTGGATCTGTGAATGATGGTGTGGTGGCTGCAGGTGCGTCTGGTGTGGTGTCTATAAAGGAGGGGGTGGTGGGAGAGTCAGTGTAGGTAGTGGATGTTGGTATGTCTGCAGGTGGGTGTTGTTTGTGTGCATGCTGGTGGTGGGTCTTGTGGTGCTTGTGCTTGTCAGTGGTACCCTTGTCTGTTGAGGTGGATGCATGCCTGTGTGTATATGTGCTTTGGCTGTGTTTGAGGACAGGGGTTTGTGATTGGGAAAAGGTAGGTGGAGGGGGAAGAAGACAAAGGGAGACTGGCTGCCATCAGTGTGGAGGCCAGAGCCTGAAAGGATCTCTGGAGGCCAGCCAGGCCACCGTGAATGTCCTCCAGTTACGCATTGCTCTGTTGGACATGAGCTGCCAATCCCTTGATGGCATTCACAATGGTGGGCTGGCCCACAGAGATGGACCTCAGGAGGTCAATACCCTCCTCACTGAGGGTAGCAGGGCTGGCAGGGGCAGAGGTGCCTGCAGCAAAGGAGATGCCCACCCTCCTAGGTGAGTGGGAACAGGCAACTGGGTGGGGAGCTACAAGAAGGGTGGTGCTAGTAAGGGGGGTGGCGGCCAAAGATGGTTCTGGGGTGGTCCCAGATGGGTCCACCACCACCAGGGAGTGTCCTTTGGAGGAGGATTCTGAGAAGAGGTGGTAGATTCAGTCTGCCCTGTGGTACTCCCCTCCCCCTCCATCCCACTGGGTTCCTCACTCTCGCTGGTTGAAGCTTCCCGGGTCCCATAGGCTGCTGCTTCTCTACTCCCCTGTGTCCCTTCTCTTTCACCTGACAATGCTCATGCAACAAATAGAGAGAGAGAGAGGGAGAGAGGGAGATAGAGAAAGAGATGGGGAAAATGGGTTAAAATATAGCTCTCATACACACACTGGTTAACAAGCACAACTGTGACAATACTTATCTTGGCTAGGCCATCGCAGGTGCCAATACACATTACCTACATAATGCACAACAAGCCACTGCTACCCACACCTGTATGCCAACCCTCACACCTACATCAATATCTTAGTTGGACAGCACAACTGGAGTCATCCACATGATGACTACCAAAGCCATTTCTGCTGGCACAGCATGCCCTGGATGCAGTATCAATGGTACGCCTGAATACACATCATACCTCTTCATGCCCTATCATCCATTGGATGTACAGCTGATTGAACAAAACACTTCTGTCCACTACAGTTACAATACCTGATCAGACCAGGCCTTCTGTAACATATCCATTATATTGAAGACAACTCCACTCACAGACCACACAGCACCTGCCTGTCACATTACATGCCAGACCAAATACTCTGTAGAGTGATGCCAATGTAGAAATCAACACTGATTTGGCCATTATAAGTCAGACACCCAAACAGTTGACATCTGGTGCGTAAAATATGAGTCTGTGGTACAGTCATTTGTATTGTCTGATCTAATCATATAGCCAGATCAGCAGACACCAAACACATATATGATAACTGATCATACTGTGAAGTGCATCTACAAAGTACCATATATCACATATAACACATTCATACTCAATCACTGAGTGCAGTGTCACAACAGATGTACTTCAGGAACACACATATTACATTATGGTCCACTTACAATGCCAGAAGACATGCAGTTACACCTGTTAGACTGCACAACATGACAACTCCACCCTCACACACCATTCCAGAAATGACAATACCTGTCACAGAGTCCAGACAACACACATCTCAGACCGTAAATGTCAGGATGCATTAGGCACACATGGACCAAACCCACTGCCTGTACACCACTTATACATTCCACTACTGCATAAGCCAGCCTGGGGAGACTAAATGCAACATTAGATTCACATCTACATGCCATGTGTAATGCAATAGCCCCACCTCTCCTAATCTGCCACTTCAGCTTGGCCAAGGCAAGCAGAAAAGTCCCTGCCCATCAGATGTGCCCCCAACTTACCATTAGGACATGATGTAGGCAGTAACTCTGCAATGTAGCATATAAATTGCTAGGGCATTGTCATACATCCCATATACATACCATGGTGACATATAGGAGATCTGGCAAGGCATTTAACACCTCTAGTACCATCCATTGCACCTAGGAATGCATGGTGTCTGCAATCAGACCTCATCAATTGTAAATGTATCAGTATCCCAGTTTGCCTAACATCACATACCCTATAGTCAGCAGATCACCTATATATGGCAATACAGCTATCAAATCAATAATCCAATCCCAGGAAGGCCATATCTGTTGTGAACTGTAACAACAGCCCCGCATTCAGTCAATACCATTACCACTACATGATGTATTCAGTCCCTATGATATAACTAGAGTCACACAGTAGCATACACAGGTATGCTACACAGATGGCAGTGAACTGACACCTCAGAGCCACAAATGCAGATGGTTGGAGCTGGTCATTCTCAGTGTGTAAGGGGGTACTAATTCTCACATCCTTTGCATAGGCAGGATGGTCTCACACATGAACCTTTGTCATTTAGACCATCTCTACATTCCAGACATGGAGAGGTCTTGGAATGGGAGATGTACATCCACTGACAGTAAATAATTCCAACACACCTACTATTTATACTCAGCCAGGGTGCATAATACCCATTTCCAATAGACAAAACACAGGATGTCATTACAACAATGTCACTTTGCCTGCAATGAGGCACCTAATCCCTATTAAGCCTAGCTAAGTTCCAGGATACAGTCAGTACTCACCCCCTCGTGGCTTCTGTGCTGCCCTCAAATGCCCAACCACCTCAGGGTAGACCACCGCCAAAATGCGGACCATTAGTGGGGTCAGGGTCCAACGGGCACCGCTCCCTCATTGGGAGGACAACCCCAGCTGAGCCTCAGCGGTCTCCCTGGCCAAGAGTCTCAGGTCCTCCCACAGCTTTCTGCAATGGGTGCTCCATGGCTGTGGAACCCCGGGGGTCAGCACTTGCTTGGTAATGGCACACCAGATCCCTTTCTTCTGATGGGCGTTCACCTGCATGGATGAAACAGACTGAAAGAGAAAGTCAGATACACATGCCCCATTCCAACAGCATTGGAGAATACATATCTGATTCACCAAGTGTACACAATTGCCCTTACTCTCGCCTCATGCACCTCAACTCCATGCCCCCTGCATGCATGTACTCCCTCCCAGTATACTTACCCCTTACACCATCACACACACCCCTATTACACATGACTATGGCATTGGGCTCACCTGTTCCTCTGGTGCCACATACAGCTGTCTATACGGGGAAGGGCCCGCCACAAGCTTTACCAGCTCCTCTGAGGTGAAGGCTGGGGCCCTATCAACTTTAGGACGTGGCATGATGGCTCCCAGAGACAATACACAGCAGCACAGGTCATGGAGGTCTTGCTTGCAAGAGTGTCAGCATGCGCATAATGTATGTAACAGCAGCGCCACACATGTCTACAGTGTTAGGTGGGTGCAATGATGACATGTTTTGCTTACATGTATAAAGTACTTATCACTTAGTACATTTTCTACTCTCTATCCTAGATACCCTGCCATGAGAAGATTGAGACATGCACCAGTGTACCAACCACTAGTTTACCTTCCAACCATGGAGGACCGGCATATCATCCAAACCTTTCATCTGAATCGTCAGACCATCATGGATCTATGTGCCCAGTTGGAGCCTGATCTATTGCCTGCCATACGCAATCCCTATGCCACCCTCCCACAATCCTATCAGTGCTACACTTTCTTGCCACTGGGTCCTTTCAGAGTACAGTGGGCTTGACAGCAGGGATGTCACAGCCCATGTTCAGTCTTGTGTTGAAGGATGTACTGTGTGCTTTATTGAAACACCTGGATAGCTACATCAGGTTCCCCCAATGTGCAGATTTGGCCTATGTGAAGGCAGATGTCTATAATATGGGACACATCCCTCATGCTATAGGGCCCATACATGGCAGCCATATAGCCTTGGTCCCTCCCAGTGCCAATGGACAGGTGTATAGGAAAAGGAAGAGCTAGCACTTGATCAATGTTCAGATGGTGTGTCTGGCAGACCAGTACATGGCACAGGTGACAGCCAAGTTTCCATGATCTGTGCATGATTCCTACATTCTGAGAAACAGCAATGTCCACCGATGATGGCATGGCTAGACACAGAGAGGGCTTGGCTCGTTGGTGTGTATGCATTTGGATGGATGTCTCTGTTAAGGCACATTCGTCCATGTGGCTGTACCTGTATTGTAACAGTTCCTACCTTTATGCACACAGGTGACTCTGGCTATCCAAACCTTCCCAGGCTGTTGACACCAGTGAGGTACCCTGCCACAGAAGCGGAACTTGAATTCAATGAGGCCCACAGCAGGAGGAGGCGTGAAATCGAAAGGACATTTGGCCTTCTGAGTTCAGGTGTCCAGACGTCTCTGGAGGTGCTCTCCTCTACACTCTCCAAAAGGTATGCCAGATCATAGAAGCCCCCTGCATGCTCCACAATCTTACCCTGAGATGTGAGATACCATTGCTAGATGATTTTGACGAGGCAGCTGGACCAGTGGCTGGTGATGCAGACATGGAAAGTGATGAGGAGGCAGATGAGGATGGTGCAGCTGACTCTAGGACTAAGCTCATCAATCAGTACTTCCAGTAACATACAGGAATGCTGACTGTGTATTTGCAAGTGATGTATATCCACATTGATTGGTGACAAGGGTCCTCCTGATTAGAATCATCAGTGGTGTTGTAATGTATTCCTATCCCTTTGTGTGTGTTGGGGGAAGTGACTGCTTGAATGTAAGGTGCAGAGTTCAGAGTTTACATGTATCTTATCTTACATGGGTACTCACTGCAGGTTGCTAGATTCACATCTCCTATGGACAGACCTGTGTTGAGCTATACGTCCTGCATTCTCCTGTTCTCACATAATTCCACCAACTTATTGTGTTATGTCAATCAATACCTCTGCTACCCATGGCTTCAGGCATTCATGCTCATTAGCCATTGGTAACTGTTTACAGAAAAGTGTTTTTTCACATGACAGGTGGCAGCTACAGTGTATTGTGATGTGTTTCCTGTCACTGGGATTGTCGAAATGTTATATGTTGTGTCCTGATTCGTTGGCAATCTACACTGAGCTGGACAACTATGTACTGCATATGTGATTTGTGTGGCACCATGCCTTCGATCCTGATGTAACTCTCTGCCATTACTTTTGCAGGTTGAGTGAGTATACTCCTGTGTGTGCCTGAAACAGTGACTACCTTACATCTGTCTTGGGACATATCTGTTGTACTGTCTTCTGCAGAGGATGCATCCCTCTGCTGTCCATTACACTGCCTGTTGGTTTAGGTGGCCATACCCCCATAACATGTTGCAGACAAAACACTTGTAATTGTTCAAATAAATACACAGATGCTGTTGCTGTGTCCAATAGTGTTTGACTGGGCATTCAGGGGAAATGTGAAAATACAATATATTGTGCATACAGTGACAAGCAGGTGATGACTGGGGTCATGGTAGTTGGAATCATCAGAGTAGGTGGCACAGCTGTAGATAGCACAGGTCCAGTGCCCAGGCTCCATGAGGAAATGAAGTAATATCATTAAACAGTCAACAGGGTGTTTCAATGGCACAAAAGGGAGAGAAATCAGGAGAGTTTCACTTCCTGGCAGTGGGTTTGGTCTTGGCCTCTGCTCCAACCAGATGTGTGGGTGGACGTCTACGTTTGCGGGTGGATCATCAGCTACAGAAGGAGGGGTACCAGAGGCCTGGGGTTCTCCTGGCAGGGCCTCCATTTCACTAGCTGCGGCAGATGTGGAAGGCTCAGTTGTGTTGTGACTAGTGGAAGGGGACTGCTGGTGGGTGGAGAAAACACATAGGGAGGTGTTGATGTCCCTGAGTAGTCCTGCAATGGAGGCCATGGTGGCATTGTGAGCCTGCCACTGCTGCATGACCTCCTGGTAGTTATTCCCTCTGCAGCCTTTGGTTTTCCCCCAACATGGTAATGATCTGGCCCATCCTGTCCTGGAATTGTTGGTATGCTCCCAGGACTTGGGAGATGGTTTGCTGATCAGTTGACTCCCTTGGGGGCCCTGTCCTTTGGTCCACAGGTTCCCTCCCACGCCCCAGGTTTAGGGATGAAGGTTTGGCTGTGATGTTGATGCTACAAGGTGGGGGGTTGATGTGGGCAGGGTGAGGCAGGGAGAAGTGGACTGATCAGGTGTCCCAGATGGGCCAGGTAAGTTGTCAATTTCCAGACATCCAGAGGTGTTGACCTCATTAGGGCCTTCATCCTGAGGAGGGCTGTCTGTCTCTGATATCCTCTCCATGGTGGCAGTGTCAGGGCTATCTGTGGATGGAGGGAGAGATAGTTAAATGGCGGACGTGTGATTGGTTATTTATTTGTCAGATACGTACAGTGGCTTGACATGATTCTCATTAATGGCAATGGCAGATGCAGCACTGCAAACAATGTTTGTGGATAGTGGATTGTGACATGTGTACCATGCTCCATTGAGGTAGGTGTCAATCAGGCAAGGTAGCTGTTGTTAGGTGGGTTCAGGCCCTGTGTGATGGATCACATGACAGGTGTGCCCTGTTAGCTCATGGTAAATCAGGATTGCTAGATGTGAGTGGGGATGGCTGTACTTTGAAGCATGTTGTCCACGTGGGAGGAAGGTATGTGTGTATGCATGGTAGCTTGTCCTGCCTGTGCACTTGGTGTATGGGGTATTCATTTTTACTTTCAATCCCATGATCAGTCCAATTCAGGGTTTTTGATCTGGATAAGTTGCCATTAGGTTTGGTGACAGTGCTGTTGCTGTGTTTGGCCTTGCTTGCCATTGTGTAGTGCCATTTCATTGCTCTCATTGCCATGCAATGATCGTCAGTCGAAGCATCCAGATGATTTAGCTAGTGCAATAGTCATACATGCAAGAGATGTGCTGTGAGATCCACATTGCAGGTTTTGATGTAGCTGTGCTAGTGAATTGTGGGAGTCCTAGTGATTGTTATTAGCACTGCAATTCATGCCCTTGCCAGGGACTGTGTGGGCTTTGGGGCTGGGTGGTGTTGTGGCCTTCAGGATAGGGGCATTAGGTGATTAGGTGGGAGGTATAGTGGGAGATAGAGTTAATTGGGCTGTGTTTGGAAGCATGTTGGACATGACGAATTTGTGCCAGGGGAGTGGTAGTTACTTGCCAGAGTCCAGTCCTACCGGTATTCCAGTCAGGCCCTCTGGGTGCAGGATGTCTAAGACCTTCTCCTCCCATGATGTGAACTCTTGGGGAGGAGGTGGATGGACACTGCCAGTTTTCTGCACGACAGCCTGGTGACGTGATGTCGTGGAACACACTTTCCTCATAGGTCGTTTCACCACTTCCTGATGTCCTCCCTTGTGTGTGGATGGTTGCCTACTGAGTTGACCCTGTCGACAATTCTCTGCCGTAACTCCAATTTCCTGGCAATTGATGGTTGCTGGTCCTGTGCTCCAAACAGTTGTGGCTCTATCCTGCCAATTTCATCGACCATGACCCTAAACTCATCGTCTTTGAAGCGTGGGTGCTTTTGTTGGGACATGGTGGTGGTTGTGTTGTGGGTGGGGGTGGGTGTTGTGTGTGCAAGGGTGCAGTGTAGGGTGCTTGGTGAGGTGGGGTGTTTAGTTTTATGTGAAGGTCAGTTGTGGTGTTTGGGTGTGTTCATTGTGTGTGTATTGTGTTGTCCGTGCAGTTGTATGGTGTGTGCTGAACAAAATGTGAATGTGCCTATTGTGTAAAGGTGATATGTGTACATTTTTGCCTGATCTTGGTGTATGCAATTGTCATTTTAGTTGCAAAGGATTGTGAGTTGTGTGGGAGTGTGTTATATAGTGCAGAGAGTAGGTGTGTCTGATGTGTAAATGTGTCAGGTGTGTGGTATTCGACCTGGCCAATGTGGTGTTGTGTTCTGTCTGAAGTGAGTTTTTGAGCGCAGCAGGTTGCATCGCAATGGTTCTCTGCCATGGTAGAACCACTGTGGTGATTTGTGGCTCACAGGCCCTCATTACGAACTTAGCGGTTTGGCCCGCAATGCCGGCAGTGGCGGCTGAAGCCTCCAGCCAGCATGGTGGGCCAAACCGCCATATTTTGAACATGGTGAGGGCCGCCAGCGGCAGCCCTCACCCACCGCCAGGCTCCCGCCGTCAGGCAGCCTGGTGGCGAGTTGAAACACCATCCGCAGGGTAGCGGCGCTACCCTAAGGATAATGTTCCATTTCCTGTCACCCTTTTCCTGGTGGGATATCCCGCCAGGAAAAGGCTGGCTAAGGGGGTGCCCCGGGGCACCCCAGGGGGCCCCTGCACTGCCCATGCACCTTGCATGGGCAGTGCATGGAACCCGGTGCAGAGCCCCGTCGCGCAGGTCACGGCCCCATTTTTGGGCAGTGATCTGCGCAACGGATGCTACTGCACCTGCCGCACAGAGACATTGACGGCGGCTCCATGTGGAGCCGCCTTCAATGTCCCGGCAGAGCCCCTCTGTGAGCCGACGGGCAGAAACAATGTTCCTGCCCGCAGACCCACAGAAATGTTCATTATTTGGCCGGCAGGGTTCTGGGGTCACTAGCTGTCAGTGTTTTGACCGCCAGCATGAACACCATAATATGGTGGGTGGACAGTTGTCTGGCTGGTGGTGCTGGTGGTGGAACTACCTCTTTCATGCCCACCTGTGTCCTGGAGATGTCAGAATTCTGGCTGTTTACTGGTGGTCTCCAGTGTGTGACTCTTAATACGGCAGTCTGATTACCGCCAACATGGTGGTCTTTTAGCAGCTGCCACCGTGGCGGTCTTCCGAAAAGACCACCAAAGTCATAATGAAGTTTATAGTGTCGGAAAGGGATGTATGTTTCCAGCAGAGAGCAAAGTGTAATATCATAGGTGAAGCTTATTCCGGCCATTGTACTTTTTATGAACAATTTATTTGGGCTGGTGTCCACAACTGCAAGTGGGCAATTGTACATTGGAATTGCGCTACTGCAATCTTAAAATTATTATTTAAAAGTATGAATATCTACTTTTCCATTAAAAGTTTTATGCCTTAGGAGGTCGCTTAAGGTGCCTTCTGGTGCATGCAGTATATTATAGGCCCATCTGATCACATTCTCCAAAGGTCTAGAGTAGGCACTAAGAATGGAAAGCTCAAAGTATAATGCTTGGACAGGAATTGCTTGACTTAGGGATAATATCTTATGAAGAAGCTTCCCTTCGAAGAAATTTCAAACAGATAATTTGCTTATTGTGATATATTCAATGGTATAAGATCAAATATGAGGTATATTTGCCCCATTGATATCGATTGATTTAAAATGCTGTCTGCAAGAGTAACAATAAAATCTTTTTTAGGGCATGGATGGGCTGTTGTCTTATGGCCTATAAGGGAAAAATTAGATGTACTTTCGAGGGACAGAAAACAAATCTTCCTAGGAATTTGTATGTTGCCAATATGTCCATGTTATTACCACCCAACTTCAGATTTAAAGGGCAACACTTCCTCTTTCTTCTAAAAGGCACCTTGGTCTGCGTGACCTTTACTTTCAGAAAATTATCCTCCTCACACTTAAGAAGGACATCAAGACTTTGCTGAAGACCAATAGGTGTAAGGGCAAAAATGACTATATCGTCAGAATACATTGACACATGCAAATTTTGAAGGGCAATTTGTGGGGAAAATTGTTAATGTTATTAAAACAGGCCGGTAAATCAGAACAATTAAATTGAAAACAAAAGTGGAGCTAAGATAGGTC
Organism: Pleurodeles waltl; assembly: GCF_031143425.1. Lineage (NCBI taxonomy): Eukaryota > Metazoa > Chordata > Amphibia > Caudata > Salamandridae > Pleurodeles > Pleurodeles waltl. The sequence continues at coordinate 663,357,920 of NC_090443.1, read as the reverse complement.
CCTGTTTCAGTCTCAATTCATTTTGTGTCAAAATGTTAGGAGGCAGTCCCTTGTTCCCAACGTTATACAACTATGCACCAGGTAGATGTATGAAGTGCAATAATAAGTCTTACTAATTCACTAGGAAACCCCAGTCTCACCAGTCTTTACTCCAAAGCATAGGTATATCAACCCTATCAAAAGTAAGAGAAATGTCAACAAACATAGAATATAAACCTTGGATTTTAGACACCTTGGGGCATATGTAACAGCCCCTTGCGCTGCCTTAGCACCGCCTTAGTGTCACTTGTTAATGCTAAGGTGGCCTTTTCCCCACCCCATACTTATAAAGTTGCACAATGCATGCTTTGTGCCACTTTGTAACCCCTTATGCCACGTTATGCCTGTGCCAGACATAATGTATGCAAGGGAGGCATTCCGGTGCTAGGAGGCCCGCAAAATGGCACATTGAAATTTAACAGATTTCACTGTGGTATTTTTGGTGCCATTTTCAATGCCTGCTCAGAGTATGACACACCCATAGAATCCTTTTGGGCCTCCTTGCAATTTGCTACACTGCTGTCAACATTTTTGACGCTAGTGTAACTAAGCATCACAATAACATAAAAAATGACAGCCATGGTGCACTGTATTATCAATATGGCAAAACCATGGTGTTGTTTGGTGACGGTAGAGGGGCGCAGAAAAAGTGGTGAACCAGCTCTGATGTGACACTTTTTAATAAATATGTGCCCTTGTATTTATCAATACCAGTTTGAACTATTGCGATGTTATCAGTCAGAGACTGTATGGGTCTAAAATGTGGCTGGACTAATGGAATCACGCCCTTCAAGCATGCCCATTCACTGAGGTGGTCTAAAGCACCTGAGGTGAGGATCTTTCCAGTTGCATCAACAAGGGTAATTTGATGATAATTGGTGGGAAAAAGGTGAGAGCCTTTTTTTTGTGAAGCAACAACTACACTTCTTGTTCATGAGCTTTGAATTTGCCCCGCAGAATAACAATAGGAGAAAAGAGGGGTGAGACATTTACTCCAGCCTTCTGGGTCACTCTATAAAACTTTTATGGGGATCTTATTGAGACCTATCACTGTGGAAGATCTTGCTTTCCTTACATACGTCTCAATCTGTTTCGACTTTGGTGGTATTTTGTGCCAACCTAGCATGTGAGAGGGTTTTAGGGGAGCCTCGAGGTGGACTTAATCACATAGAATTTAAAAAAGTAGTTCATCTATTAAGACAGAGGGATGGGTATCATGGTGGGATTTTTCCTACTGAATTTGAATTTAGAAATAAGATGCCAAAAGATTTTACAGTCTTTTTGTAGTGTTGCTTATTGCAAATCCACTCAATTCTTATCCATTATTTGTTTGTTGGTTATAGAGCACATTTGCCTCTTTTTCCTTCAAAGAGCTTGAATTTCTTTGCCCCTGGTGACTGAAAATTTGATAAACTGGTTTTGAATGAGCCTGTTTAACAAATGTCTCACTTTTTTGGATCTTTGATGAGAAGTACCTTTTTTCTTTCAAGGTATGCCCCACCTATGAATCTCTTGCACAGCATCAGAAATTATCTCTTCAAATATGTAAGTGGAGAAGCACCCTCTTTTCATGAGCATAGAACCTGGTGAGCACTCCACTGGATTTGCCCAAAGCCCCTTGAAAGCGCCTCTGTTTTATGTCAAAGTGCTGCAGTGGCTCCCCTGAGCAAAGAAATCACTGCCGCATCCCGGGCGTTTCTTGCTCATCAAGTGAGTCGACATCGCACTGTGTACCGTGCCCTTGGGGCACGAGGAAGTGAAATCCACAGCGAGAGCACTCTTAGCAGTAACCCTGTGACGAAGCGCTCTACATAGAGCACACCCGGGGCACCAACCAGACCAGATTGCTGCCGGCCTCACCACTGCGGCCCAGTCGGGCTGTTATCACACTCACACACCAGATCAGGTGCAATGGAGTGGACGGCAGCAGCCCCAGGAGAGACCTCATCGGAGTAAGTCCCCTCTTCCCCCAGTCACTCCCAGATGAGCATGAGACTCTGATCGAATTGAGCATTGTTCGGTTTTGAGTCCCCCTGCTCCTGCGAGGGCCGGTCGTGGCCCCTGGGGTCCCCTGGGACCACTGTCACCCCAGATTGGGTGGTGGCCTCAGAAGAGGCCCCCACACATGAACGGAGGGGGTGCGTGCTGCTCCCTTCCCTGCACCAGTCATCAGGTGGCCCCTGTTTTGGCACCGAGTGTCACAGTGTCCTTTCCTCGGGATCTGCACGCCGCCAAACAACAGGCCCACCTTCCGGGTCATCAACATCAGAAAGCTATTATAGCACAGAGCTATGGTGAAGCCAGTCGGGGGGAAGGGAATTAGGGTAGGGAACAGCAGGGAGAGAGATCTGAAAAGGAAAAATGGTTAAGCATGTATGTATATACTTGTTCATAACAGCATTAACATTCAAATATACATTTAGGCAAAGGCGTCTCCGTTTCCACTAGTGTTGAAACTATTATGGAATAAACCAAGGTGTCTTAGTGGATGCAAGAACTGAGGGCCAGATGTAGCAACCGTTTTGCATGTCGCAAACTGCGAAAAATGCAGTTTGCGACATGCAAAATGGCCATCGCGATTCAGATTCACATTTTGCAAGTCGGTACCGACTCGCAAAATGTGAATCCGACTCGCAAATAGGAAGGGGTGTTCCCTTCCTATTTGTGACTGCATAGCCATGCTGAGTTGCTTTGTGACCGCGAAAGCGGTCGCAAACCAACTCGCAGTTACCACCCACTTGAAGTGGGTGGTAACGCATTCGCAAACGGGAAGGGGTCTCCATGGGACCCCTTCCCCTTTGTGAATGTCGCTGAAAATATTTTTTCAGAGCAGGCAGTGGTCCAATGGACCACTGCCTACTCTGAAAAAATGAAACCAAATGGTTTCATTATTGTTTTGAATTGCAACTTGTTTTCCTTTACGGAAAACGGGCTGCAATTAAAAAAAAAAAAAACTGCTTTATTAAAAAAAGCAGTCACAGACATGGAGGTCTGCTGTCTCCAGCAGGCCACCATCCCTGTGAGTGCAGGGACTCGCTATGGGGTAGCAATTTGCGACCCACCTCATTAATATTCATGAGGTGGGTCTTTGCGACCCCATAGCGAGTTGCAGAAGGTGTCTGAGACACCTTTCTGCATACCATTTTGCGAGTTGCAAATTGCGAGTCGGTATGACTCGCAATTTGCAACTCGCAAAAGTTTCTGTACCTACATCTGGTCCTATGATCCTTATCGAATAAACAAATGCGTCTCCGTGAATGCAAGAGTTGAGACCCTAATGGAATAGACATAGGCGTCTCCATGAATGCAAGTGTTGAGACCCTTATGGAATAGACAAAGGCGTCTCTGTGTGTGCAAGAGTTGAGACCCTTATGGAATAGACAAAGGCGTCTCCGTGAATGCAAGTGTTGAGACCCTTGTGGAATAGACAAAGGCGTCTCTGTGAATGCAAGTGTTGAGACCCTTATGGAATAGACAAAGGCGTCTCCGTGAATGCAAGTGTTGAGACCCTTATGGAATAGACAAAGGCGTCTCCGTGTGTGCAAGCGTTGAGACCCTTATGGAATAGACAAAGGCGTCTCCATGGATGCAAGTGTTGAGAACCTTATGGAATAGACAAAAGCGTCTCTGTGTGTGCAAGAGTTGAGACCCTTATGGAATAAACAAAGGCGTCTCCGTGAATGCAAGAGTTGAGACCCTTATGGAATAGACAAAGGGGTCTCCGTGAATGCAAGAGTTGAGACCCTTATGGAATAGACAAAGGCGTCTCTGTGAAAGCAAGTGTTGAGACCCTTATGGAACGGACAAAGGCGTCTCCGTGTGTTACAAGAGTTGGTAAAAACATGATACTTCAGGATGTCATAAGCACTAGACAAAACTAGGCGTGGCCCTTCTCTGAATCATGGAACAAGAACAATTGGTAGAATCATGATACTTCAGGATGTCGTGAGCCTTAAACAAAACTGGGCGTGGACCTTCTCTGAATCATGGAACAAGAACAATTAGTAAAATCGTGATACTACAGGATATCGTGAGCATTAAACAAAACTGGGCGTGGCCCTTCTCTGAATCATGGAACAAGAACAATTAGTAAAATCGTGATAATTCAGGATGTCGTGGGCATTGAACAAAACTGGCCGTGGCCCTTCTCTGAAACATGGAACAAGAACGAACTGAGACCTCTGAACCTTGAGAAGGCAAGAGCTTGACCATGGACATACTCTGAACATCAATCATGCAACTACTATGCATTTATAAACATAAAACGTTTGGTCTCAGTCTAGAAATTCGCAAAAGACTTAAATATGTGTCTCACATATCATCAAAGACTTAAATATGTCTCTCACATATTAATCTTCCAAAAACAATTAAACTATGATTTGCTTATCTTTGAGATGTTTTCACATTTGGCACCTAGGCCTGAAAGTTTTACTCATGTAAACTGAAGTGCCTTGATTATTGGACCAAGGGTGCTTTACTCATATGAACTGAAGCGCTTTGATTGCTGTGCAAAGGGCGCTTTACTTCCAATGAACTGAAGAGCTTTGAATGTCGTGCCAAGTGCGGTTTACTCCTCTGAACTGAAGTGCTTTGAATACCATGCCAAGTGTGCTTTACTCCTGTGAACTGAAGCGCTTTGAATACCATGCCAAGTGCACTTTACTACTATGAACTGAATCGCTTTAAATGTCGTGCCAAGGGCGCTTTACTCCTGTGAACTGAAACGCTTTGAATGCTGTGCCAAGGGTGCTTTACTCCTGTGAACTGAAGCACTTTGATTGCTGTGCCAAGGGTACTTTACTCTTGTGAACTGAAGCGTTTTAAATGTCATGCCAAGTGCGCTTTACTCCTATGAACTGAAGCGCTTTGAATAGCATGCCAAGTGCGCTTTACTCCTGTGAACTGAAGCGCTTTGAATACCATGCCAAGTGCGCTTTACTCCTGTGAACTGAAGAGCTTTGAATACCATGCCAAGAGTGCTTTACTCCTGTGAACTAAAGCACTTTAAATGGCGTGCCCGGGGTACTTTACCAGTGTGGCCTGAAACACTTTGCTCGTTCTGCTAAGGGGCGCTTTACCTTTTTTGAATTAAAGACTTCCTTCAAACTTGGAAACAGCAATGCCGTACCGCTACGAGTACGACCAACTCGTTTTTTAATGCACCATGGAAACAAGGATACTTCAGTTGGATGACACTCTGCCATTCAGGAACTCTGCTCTTCTCCAGAGAAATCTTCACGAGGTCTGGCTGCATCGAAGTCTTCAAAATAGTGAGCAACGTGCTTGGGTGCGGCTGGGCTTTATAGGCCTGCCACACCCCAAGATGGCTTCTGCGTCTAAAAACATGTGAATTGTAGTCCCTTCATGGAATTGCACTGATAAGTGCAACTTGTCCACCAGTGACCTGAACCTGCAGTTCTATGAGCTTTGCCACAGGGCAGACAATGTTGATGGCCACCTTTGGAGCAAGAGGGGATGACAAGTGGTGCGCAGAAAGCACTACAGAGCCACGCAGCGGAGTTTCGGCCGGGACCTGGACCGCGCATGGTTCTATTCCTGACACTGAGGAGCACTGGGGGACCCCTTAACTTAACACTTTTACTCAAGGTGCATTATGAGGTGGCCGTTTACTGACCATGCATTGGCCATATGTGTTTACTAATGTTCCTGTCATGGAAATTTAAGTTGCTTCCTTGATGTATATGATATGTCTTGGGTATGATTTGCCATGTATTCTCCGATGTACCATTTATTATCTGATGTGTTTGTTAATGTCCTGTTATAGGTAATTATGCTAATCTTTTTTTATGACTTGCCATGTGTTTCCTGATGTTCCTAGTATGGGCATTTATGAGGATCTTGTAACATGTGCATTATTGTATTAATGTTTTCCTGACTACTGCTTATGTTGCAGAATAATGAGTAACCTGTGTGTTATCTGTGACTTCTGCTAGTTTCTGCAGAGTAGCAGTGCTATGTAACGATCTGACAACTGCTTGGGTAGCAGGGTATGACTGATATGTTGTGTTTGGTCTAATGATGTTGTGTACAATGCAGTTTATTTTTATATAACTTATGTAGGAGGCTGGCCTGGTTTGTAGTGGGTGCCTATGGTACTTATACCTTATAACAGGTCCAGGTTTCAATTATTAGTGAAATGTAGGCAGTGTCTAGAAGCCAGGCTCTCTAGGGGTAGCTGTAGCTGGGCAGCTAAGGCCTATCTAGAAGACATGCAAGGTACATTCAATACCACTGTAGACACACAGTACTCACACACTTGAAAGAAAAAACTCAGTGTTACAAAAATAAAGGTACTTTATTTTGGTAACACAACTGCCAAAAATAGCATAGGGACTATACTCCCGTAGGAGGTAAGTAATACACAAATGATATACACTACTATGCTGAAATAGACATAAAACAGTTAGAAAACAGTACAACTAGTGAAAATCACGATAGTTAGTTAGAACACAAACCATATACATAGAAAGTGGAATGTGAATGTTGGATTACCACCCAGGCATGTATAGTGTGTAGACGGGTGTTGGGATTATTAGAAAACACCAAAGGTAAGTAATAGAACCCACCACAGAGCCCAGGAAAGCAGGAGTAAATCACAGTAACTTTCCTAGAACACACAAGAACATGAGAAAGAAAATTATGCAAGAACCAGAAGAGACTGCAAGACACCAACATTTGATTCCTGGACCTGACGACCTGTGGAAGAAGGGAACCAAGTCCAAGAAACACAGAAGACTCTAGGGAGAACACAGCTCCTGCTAACCCGGGAGAAGGTGCAAAAGAATAACCACCGGTAAAGAACAACAGTCAGTACTGCACCCAAGAAGACAGATGCGGGTTCCTGGTTGGTGCAGATGAAGCCTCAAGCCAGATGGAAGATTGCAGACTGGCTTGTGTCACTGGATTCTGCCAACAAGCCTTGGCACACACAAAGCTCCGGGTTAGCAGAAAATGGTGCTGCCCGGGTCCAGGGGGGATCTTGTTGGCTCTACCCAGGAGGGGGAGTCAGAGAGCACTCATAGCAACTGAGACAGCCCACAGATGACCAGACAGTTTGCACAGGACTTCCACAGCACTGGGACAAAGAAGGTGGAAAAGGAGGCTCATTCAGCACTACAACATAGGATCCCACACCACCGGAGAGCCGCTCAGGAAGCTGTGCATCGCATGATGGAGTGCTGGGGGCTGGAGCTGCAAGGTGATCAAAGAACTTTGTGGAAGAATGCCAATAAGCCTTGGCAACTGCAAAACATGTGGTACATGGGGGTGCTGTCTTGCATGGGGAGGCAAGCTCTTACCTCCACCAAAGTTGGACAGTAGGACGTCAGGACCATCGGGACCACTTCAGTCTGCCAGCCATGATGCAAAATCCAAGCAACTTGTCAGGAGAGGGGACCCACACAGCCGTCGTCATTGCAGAGAGGTGCCTGCTGAAGCAGAGGAGTGACTCCTTCACTACAAGAGAGATTGCTTTGTTCTTCTGGTGTAGGCTGTAGACAGGTTGTCCTCAGAGGATGCACGTCTGGGAAACAGTTGCAGTTACTGGCAGGAGCTGAAGATACAAGGTTACAGAAGTCATCTTTGCTTCTTTGTAGCAGTTTGTAGAGTTCCTGGAGTGTCCAGATGCAGTTTCTTTGGTGAGAAGGTGAAGTAAAGGATGCAGAGGATTCCTTCTGGAGTCTTTCAATCTGAATCTGAAGAACCACCCAAGAGAGACACTAAATAGCACTGAAAGGGGGATTGGTCAGCTAAACAGTTAAGGACCTATTAGGGGAGGGCTCTGACGCCACCTGCTGGCACTGCCCACTCATATGCTCCTAAAGTTCCCTGCCAACTTGGAATCCAAGATGGTAAAACCCAGGGAGCCTCTAGAGGAGCTCTGAGCATCACCCCTGGGGTGGTGCTGGACAGGGGAGTGGTCGCTCTCCTTTCCTTTGTCCATTTTTACACCAGAGCTGGAACTGGGGGTCCCTGAACTGGTGTAGACTGGATTATGCAAGGAGGGCACCAAATGTGCCCTTCAAAGCATTTCCAGTGGTCTGGGAGGCTACCACTGCCATACATGTAACACCTATTTCCAAAGGGAGAGGGTGTAACACCCCTCTCCCAAAGGAAATCCTTTGTTCTGCCTTCCTGGGCTTGAGATTCTCAAGCAACAGGAGGGCATAAACCTGTCTGAGAGGTGGCAGCAGCTGGGGCCGCCGGGAAAACCTCAGAAGGCTGGAATGCAATACTGGGGGTCCTCTAAGGAGTCCCCAGAGTGCATGGAAGCATACAACCAATGCTTGCAAAAACAATGGGTTATGATTCCAACATGTTTGATACCAAGCATGCCTATGTTCAGAGTTACTATTATGTAGCTGGACATAGGTAGTGACCTCCTATGTCCATTACATGTGTTAAATGGCATCCCTGCACTCACGAAGTATGGGAAAATGGTCCTGGAGGTCGTTGGGCCACCCCTGCTAGTGCGGTGACAGGCTGGAGGGCATGCTCTAGGAGCGACTTACAAGAGACTTGGTGCAGTGTAAATGGTGTATGCACCTTTTCACACAGGCTGCAATGGCAGCCTGCAGAAGTCTTTACATGGGCTCCCTAGGGGGGGCAAAAGAAATGCTGCAGCCCATAAGGATCTCCTGGAACCCCAATGCCCTGGGTACCTAAGTACCATATACTAGGGACTTATAAGGGAGCACCAGTTGAAGTGTTGAAGTATTTCAATTTTGGGTGAAATACTGGGGTACCAGTATGCAACAATACAATTTAGAGGAGAGAGAGCATAATCACTGGGGTCCTGGTTAGCAGGATCCCAGTTAACTCAGTCAAGAACACTTACATCAGGCAGAAAATGGGGGTAACCATGGCAAAAAGAGGGTACTTTCCTACAACTTAGTGTTGTGTTTCCTTTGTGGTGGGGATAGTGTGTCACATGTGTTGTGTGTGTTGTGCAAACACTTTACACATTGCCTCTGAGATAGGCCTGACAGCTCATGCCAAGCTACCAAGGGGGTGAGCAGGCTTTATCTTGAGTGTGTAACTCCTTCACCCTGACTAGAGTGGGTGGGTTCTGCCTGGCTTAGGTGCATACCATAGCCAAACAGAAACCCCATTTCTAACAATGTCCTACAGTTGTAGCTTGTCTATGTGAGGGCATGGTGTGCCATTGCATGGCATGGCAGCAGATAATGATGTTGTTACTCTGTGTGACTGTTGTGCTGGCATTGACCTGTTGCAGCCTGTCTCTCTCTCTCTCTCTCTCCCACTCTCCCTCCCTCCCTCTCCTCCTCTGTCTTAGTGTGCATCAGCATCAACTGGTGAAGGAGAAAGGGGAGCAGCAAGTAGGGAAGCTGCAGCCCACAGGACCCAGGAGGCTGAACTCAGCAGAGCCAAGGGGACCAGTAGGACAGTGGGTGAGGGGAGTGCCACCAGGCAGACAGGATCAACCACATCATCTTCAGATTCTTTCTCCGAAGGTGGCTACCTTGCCATGGCGGACCTATCTGGGACCACCCCAGTAACATCCTTGTCCGCCACCCCCCTTTCCAGCACCACCCTCCCTTTAGCTCTACCCCTAGTTGCCGACTCAACAAGGAGGGTGGGCATCTCCTACTCCACAGGCAGCTCTGCTCCTGCCCCAGTCAGCCCTGCTGCTCTCACTGAGGATTTTCTCACCGCTGGACAGGCTGTGTGTCAATTCCGGCAGGCTGTGCATCGATTTTCGGCGCACAAAGAGTTTCTTTGCAGAGATGAAGTATTTCTGGCCCTGAGACTTCAGGAAACAGGAGGCATGATCAATCCAAGCCCTTGGAGAGCACTTCTCAGCAGAGCCAGAAGCCATCAAGACAGCAGGGCAACTGCAAGGCAGGAGTCCTTTACAGCAAAGCAGTCCAGGTGAGTCCTTTAGGCAGCCAGGCAGCTTCTCTTGGCAGGTTTCAGGCTCTGGTGCAGAATGCCTTTCCAAGAAGTGTCTTTGTCAAGAAGTGACTGTGTTGGCGGGTCAGATACCCAGTTTATATGCCCAAAAGTGCCTTTGAAGTGGGGGAGTCTTCAAAGAGTGGTTTTGAAGTGCACAAGGTCCCCTTTCAGTACATCCCTGTCTGCCAGGGACTCAGTAGAGTGTTTGGCAGTAGATTGTGTGAGGGCAGACCACTGTCCTTTGAAATGTAAGTGTCAGGCCCTCCACCCTTCCAGCTCAGGAAGACCCGTTCAGTATGCAGATGTGTGCAGGTGTGACTGAGCATCCTCTGTTTGTGGTTGTCTGGGTGAAATGCACAAGGGAGATGTCAAGCAGCCCAGCCCAGAGGTGGATTGGAGACAGGCACAGAAGTACGATTTATTGTTTAGTTACTTAAAACCATAAAAAGGTGAAAAAGAGGCAAACACTTTTCAAAAATACATTTGTGATGTTACTAAGTCATTATCGAGGGATTATGCGCATTGTCCTGTTGTTTCAATTTGCACTCCATAGGAGCTCATTTTAAAACATAGTAGAGTATTGCTACTTAAGATTTTGCTTGCTCCAGTGTGAGTAGAGCGTTGCTTAATGCCCCGCCGCCCGCCAAGCGGGAACCGCCAGAAGACCGTACCGCGGTCAAAAGACCGCGGCGGTCATTCTGGGTTTCCCACTGGGCTGGCGGGCGACCGCCGAAAGTTCGCCCGCCAGCCCAGCGGGAAACACCCTTCCCACGAGGACGCCGGCTCAGAATGGAGCCGGCGGAGTGGGAAGGTGCGACGAGTGCAGTTGCACCCGTCGCGAATTTCAGTGTCTGCAGAGCAGACACTGAAATTCTTTGTGGGGCCCTCTTACGGGGGCCCCTGCAGTGCCCATGCCATGGGCACTGCAGGGGCCCCCAGGGGCCCCACGGCACCCCATACCGCCATCCTGTTCCTGTCGGGCGAACCGCCAGGAACAGGATGGCGGTATGCGGTGTCAGAATCCCCATGGCGGCGCAGCAAGCTGTGCCGCCATGGCGGATTCCCATGGGCAGCGGAAAGTCGGCGGTACACCGCCGGCTTTCCGCTTCTGGCCGCGGCTGTACCGCCGCGGTCAGAATGCCCGGCGGTGCACCGCCAGCCTGTTGGCGGTGCTACCGCCAACCTCCGCCCTGGCGGTATTTACCGCCAGGGTCAGAATGACCCCCATAATCTTTTGTCAGGCATTGAGCTGTGAGCCATCCTCCTGTGAATCACAGGGGGGGTGGTGCTTATTAAATCTTGCTTTTGTGACACCTGCAATGGATACTTCACCTAAGCACAGTTCAGCTGCAGGTCCCCAGGTGCAAAGCACACCATCACTGTTTGTCTCCGTGTCCGTATGCCTTTTTTGTTACATTTGTTCCTTAGTAGGGCTTTTCGTTCTAGTGCAAGATGATTGCATGAGCAGAGGACATGGAGGAGGTCTTTCGTGTCCTCACCACACAGGCGACAGATAGAGTTGGTTACATCCCTCAGCCAGGGGGGTGCATTTAAAGCAAGTGGTAGGAGACCAAGTCGATACTTTAAGAATTGATCCTTTACACGTCTCAAGAAGCCCTGGCCTAGGTAAGACTGTTGAATCAAAGACATGTAAGTGTGCAAAGCCATCCATGCATGAGACCTCCGTGAGAACGCTGCTTTGTCCTCCAGTAGTGACTGAAGCCTAAGTGATTTCTCAGCTGCTTTCTTGAAGGCGTTGTGCAGGATTGGCGTCCTCCAAAGGTCGGTGAGCCCAGTCTTCTTAAGTGAATCTTCTAAGTGGATTCTGAACAGGGAGGTGTTCTTGCGTTCAAGTTCTTGCCACATATGGTAGTTAAGATTGCCCAGGGATGCACCCCGGGCTTTGCTCCAGAAGTTTTTGTAGGTAACGCGTTGAGCCAGTGATTGGTTCAGTAGACCAAACTACAGTCTCAGTTGAGCACGGGAGGTGAATCTGGGGATGTTAAAGATTGTACTGTAAACTTTGCTCACTGCGTAGTTTAAAATATCTGAATCCCTACCTCTTTGTACTTGGCTCCTGTATGTTATTGTGGGCAGGAGCTTAGCTTTTACCACTTTTAAGAGGGGGGTGTATGAGGGCCCATTCATATAAGTTTTTAGTCTTTTTAGAGATAGCACTATGGCTAGGCTTTTTACCATTAGGCTTTTCCTTTGATGCATGAAGTTCCCTGATTTGTCAATAACAACTCCAAGATATTTATACTTGTCTGTTTGAACAAGTCATGTCTTATCCCAAAACCAAGCTTTCAAGGGTGCCTTTGTTCTAATTGATAGTGTATGTGTTTTGCCAAGGTTTGCTGTCAGGGCATTAGTGGTTGAGTAGTGCTGAGTGGCTATTAGTAGTCTCTGAAGGCCTATTTCCATATGGCTGATCAGTATGAGGTCGTCAGCGTTCATGAGACATGGTAGTTCAAGGTCCCCAATTTTTGGAGAGTGTGAGTGTGTGAGGGTGAGTGAGCCCGCCAAGTCTGCAAAATATAGATTGAACAGTGTGGGGCCCAAAATGCAACCCTGTTTTATACCTTTGGTAGTAGGGATCCGCCTTGAAAGATGAGTGCCTGTGCTCAATTTTACCTGGACCCATGTGTCCGCATGAAGGGCTATTATCAGGCATAGAAGTGGATGTGGAAGCCCCCATTCAAGCTTCTTCCACAGCTGATTCCTGTCCACATGGTCGAATGCCGGCTGGAAGTCAACAAAGCAGAGATGGAGCTGATGATTCAGTGTTATAGCTTTGTTGGTTAAAAGGGCAATGACAATGATGTTTATGATGATGCCAGTATGTTTGGAGAATCCTGTTTGAGTTGTGGGGATTATTCCCTTCTCAGTAAACCATGCAAGCAGATGATCCAATAACAGGCCTGCAAAGTACTTTGCGCCATTGTCAATTAAGGCAATCAGACAATAGCTATTGGGAAGCGGCCTGTCCCCAGTTTTAAAGATAGGGGAGATTATAGTCCCCTTCCAGGACTGTGGAATCGTTCCTGTCAAACCTATTTCTAGGTAGAGAGGTTTGAAAATCTTTTCCCAGAAGGGTCTATTGTACTTGAATACTGCAGGTGGGAGTCCATTTGGTCCTGGGGTGCCTTCTCTCTGGCCCGTGGCTATCTGATTTTTTATAGTAATCAAGTTAGTGAGTAATGTGAGCAGAGTCCTTAATAAGGGCCTGTGTGGAAGAAGAGTTCCTGGTGAGGTTGTGCTTTGTGTGGCCATGCTAAGTGATGTCGGGCTGTTGAAATGAACTCCAAGATGTTTGGCCCAGACAGATTCTGGTATATGCGATGAAATGACACCATGATATAGACGTGTGAGGTTGCATATTGTATGCCAGAAGCGTGCACTGTTCTTACTCCTTGCATCCGAGTGTAGCCTGGTCCATCAGTCTTCACTGCGGCTCCTATTGATTGCCCATTTTAGCTTATTCAGTGTCTGTTTGTGGTGCCTTAGGATTGTCAGAAGGTCTAGATTGCCCAGGCTGCCATGGAGACGCCTTATACTGGAGTTGATTTTTAAAATTTGAATAATATGATACTGCTGGAGGCGAATCCTCAGTAAATCTGCCGTTCAGGGCTCTTAGCTGTAACAATTCTAAGCCATTGAGCAAGGTCCTGCTGACCTTTGTGGCACAGCCGTATTTATTGGCCCCATGTATGGGATGGTTCCAAGCTCTGGAAAGGACTGTTATGGTTTCATCTGTTGAGGATCCTAATAGATGCAAATTGAAATAGTCTGAGACGATGATGTCGGCCATGTCGGCTATGGCGCCACTGCTTACATAGTTCTCAAGTAGAGCCACTAGGTTATTAGCATCACTGAGTTTAAGTTTGGGGTGAAGATAGGTGTTTACGAGAACTATGTCTGCTGTGGGTGCACTTACTGTGGCGGCAATTGATACAATATTGATAGAAGAGCAGGTGGAGTGCAAAGGGGTGACTCTAACCAATAGTGCTAGAGAGACTTAAGTGGCCAGGCCACCTTGCGGGTGTCCATACTTCACCATCCTGGTTACTGGGGTGGTGAAGCACATATAGCCCTGCAAGTGGAGTGGTTCATCCAGCCAAGTTTCCTGCATTAGTATAATGTCAAAAGTGCTGATGTATTGGATGAAGTCGGGGTTCAGTGCTTTAGAAAGGAGGCGTTTACATTCCATGGGCACATGTAGAGGATCTCCTTTGACGATATAGAGATTAGCTTTTTGTCTGAGGTTTGCCACCCTTGCCTATTGCAGTTGTCGATTGTTTTTTAAAACCACCTTAGATCATTATTGTTTGAAAAAAAGTTGGCTGAGGTGAAGAGTTTTTGGGGCCGAGAGTCACCCCTAGCATTAGTGGAGGAACTTGAGGACACAGGAGAGCAGCCCCGAGCGCTCCAGAGTATGGAGTGTGTTTCCCTGCACTGGGGGCCTGATTCAAGGGCAGGATCCGGTGGTAGCAAAGGAGTTGGGTAGTCAACCTCACGGTGCATGGTAATATTGATACCTCGGTGTTCGAAGGTTGTGCTTTCTACTAGGATTGTTGGGGCGATTAGGCTTGTCTTCCATGTGGCCTTAGTGGATTCAAGAGCGGTAGTGTTAGTTGGGTGGAGAAGTTCTACTGCTAGGAGATCAGTTGAATTGAGGCCACTTGTGGAGGAAATATGTGAAAGTAGCCGAAGAATATTCCCCATGTTCAAAATATCACCAGATCCCTTAGATTTGTAGTGAGGATGAAAAATGAGTGAGTTGGTGGTTGAGGGATCTGGTTGAGTTTTGAGTTTCTGCGGTGGATGCAGAGGGTTCTCTGGGGAGGAGTTTCTTCCCAGATTCCAGCAATTGTTTGGCCTGTTGGTTGTGGAGGTCCCCGCTTGTACGTGTTGTGTGGGGCTAGAAGGTGTAATAGTTGCTCCCAGGACCTGTGGAGGAGGGGCCATTAGCTGGACAAGGGAGGGAATGAGGGAAGTTGCTTGTGTAAGTTGTCTGTGACTTTTGGAAGATGAGGTCACAGCGGAATGCTGGGGCTGCTGGCATAGGAGTTCCCCGGTGATGCCCACCCCTTCTGTAGGCCAGGGGTGGTCACTTTTAGCAGCGTTCTTCTGCTTGGTGGCCAAATTCGAGGATGGGACCACAGAGATTATTGTTAGAGCAGGTAACCCAGGAGAAATAGCTTTGTTGGAGGCCCAGATGTCAGGTATTGTTAGTTTGGGTGCAGCTTTCGGGATCGCTCCATTCCCTGCAATTCGCTTCTTGCGGCCTTTCCTCCACTGAGTATGTCTCTGCTTGGCGTTGAGTTTCACCATGGCATTGCCATCCACAGGACTGCCAGTTGAGAGTATATCTCTTGAAGGTTCGGGTACGGTTACTGTTGGGGTCAGATTGCAAGAGTTTGCTATTGCAGGAGTCTCCTGGATGGGACCGTTTGCCCTGTCATCACTTTTTGTTCCCAGGCCGATTGTTGTGGTCTTGAGTGGACCCAAGTGAATCTTTCCCAGGATTTGTGTGGAAAGGTCAGATGAGGGATGCAAGTGTGGGTGCAGACTGGAGGCTCAGATCTTTAGAGATGAACGGAGGTTGGTTAGCATCAAAGGTAATGTGGCTAGTTTGTCTATTATTGGGCCGCATGAGCAGCTCATGGAAAGGCTCATGGAGTTATCTTGTGAATGTATGAAGAGGGATTTGAGGTTGCCTAATTTCTCAAAAATGCCTGCTAAGAATACTGCCAAAGTGTTGAGCAGAGTTATCTGTACGCCCATTTTGTCCAATTGATAGTGAAGTGCTTCAAGTAGAAGCTGCATGGTGTTAAGCAGGGAGGCCCGGGTGCCATCCGTATGAGGATTGAGATGGTTTGTAGCAGGGTCCTGTCCAGTTGTCGATGTGGCGCTTGTGTCTGTGCTTACTCTAGTGCTTGCACCGTCATTGGGAGACGGTTGACTAAGAGGTGGAATGGCCAAGTTGTTCCTTGCTTGGTCATCTGGAGGCTGCTGGCTGGATTCTGAAGTAAGTCAAGTGGCAGAAGGGGAGTCTTGGGAGTATGCAACAAGCATATCTTCCCACTCTTGAGTGTTTAGGTAGGATAGAGTTTCTTTTTCTGCCACTGTGTTGAGGCCCTCTGTTTTCATATTTGCTGGAAGAGATGAAGGGGTGGGGATCTGAGATCCTTCATTTGTTACGGTTCCCTGGCGAGCAGCATCTGGGGCCATCAAAGGTATGGCCAGAATGTCTGTGGACAGCTCTCCCACCTAGTTGATAAAGTCGGACTGTGCCGATTTCAGTCCACAGAGCGCTATATTAATTTGGTGGGCCGCGCTGTGTTGGAGGGAAGCCCACCATGAATTCTCTGGAGTCTGCCTGGGCTCCTCATGCACCTCTACCCTGAGGAATTTTGCAGGTTGCTCCAAAGGCATCAAGGTTGTACTAGCTGCAGGAGGCTGAGCAGGGGTTGGGCTTAATGAAGCCCCATATTGTGACAGAGTCATTTTGTGATGAAGAGCTTTCTGCTCTGTTTGCAGGGATCAACAGGATTAATGGTGGCTGTAACCCCTGTGTGTCATTGTTATTGGAGAGGAGGAGAGATCTGCCATTTTTTAGAAAGGAGAACTTGGTGTAGATTTTCGGTTGGGGGTTGGTGATGCAGCATTTTTTGGATTGTTCCCGGCTACTTCTGGGTTCCACACTGTGCCCAGCAGAGGTCTGGAAATGGGTTGCTCGTCTACTCCTTCCTGGTCTGGCTCTGACTCAATCTCAATGAGGAGTGGGGCATTCTGTGCCTCATGTTGGCAATCCTGAGCATGCGGTCTCCTCTTCCTTTTTCCCATTGCGGTTTTGTTAGGGGGCGTCTTTCTTGTTTTGCCGGACCACATGGTGATATGGTCTCTTCCAGGTCTTCTTTCCCTTTTTTGCCTCCTACGGTGCCCATGGGTTTCTGTTGATGGGGTGATTGTGGTGTTGATTGTGGTGATGGAAGTGGAAGTGGTAGGGTGGAGGAGTTGACAGTCGGCTGTTGAACTGTCACTTGTGAGGACACTGGGCTCCACTGAGGTAGAGTCAGATGCAAGTTGAAGAGTATATGGAGGAATCAATGCTGGTGCCGCTGATGCTGCTGGCTAGGCAAGTAGGGCTTACTGGCCATCCGCAAGCCGCACCCACCCTAGGAGGGCCGCTTCCGTGGGTGCTGGGGCACACCCTTAGCGGTGACTGAGTACAGTCAGCGCACTTGCCTGTCGCCTGACGCCTGCACATTGAAGAATAGGTCTAGTTGGGCCAGGTATTGCCCCCCCAGGCTAGTTGGGTTGGATTTGCTTCAGGATTGCGGCGTCTAGCCTGGGGTGGGAGGGTCCAAATGCAGGGGACCAGGGGGCCTGATTATCCTGTTTAGCTGCGAGAGCCCCTGGTAGGCAGAACGGACAATGGGGTGGTCAAGGGCTAGGCCGGGCAGCCCGACCTGGACCGACCCCACCTTGCCACCCTTTGCATGAACCTGCCTGGTTGTCGGCACCACCAGGGGCCTGACCAGAGCGGGGTGGCTCAGGAGGATCAGGGAGGTCCGGTGCTCAGGATCTGAGGGCTCAGGGGTGTGGGGGGAGCAGACAGCAACACGTGAGGCAAAGACGCAAGGCAGGGGTTGGCCCGAGCCGCAAGACAGTGACAGGAAAGGCGGGAGAGTGAGTAAAGGGGGGATGGGGATGGCAGAACCAAATGGGAGGAGCTGAGTGGGAGGAGTCCACGGGGGCAGGAGGGAGGGAGGGAGGAGGGAGAGATGGTGCAGATGCTGATAGCAGCAGGATTGCAAGCCAGGCAGTGGAGGCGAGTGAATGAAGCCCGACCCAACCAGCCTGACCCTGACACCTCTCCTACCCCCTGCCCCTGCACACTGCATACTGCTGCAACCTCTTCTCTACCTCCTCCTCTCCTCTTAGCACCAGTGCCAGCACCAGTGCCTCACGCTGCCCCTCTGCCCCCTCGCCTTACCTCCCCCTCCTCTCCTGTCCCGCCTTGTCCACAGCACCCCGGCACGGCACGGACATGGGCACGGACAGGGATGGCCGGCGGTGCTCTTCGCGCTCCTCACTCAGTTCAGCGGCGGCTCTGGTTTCCGTTTCCAGTTCAGACGGAAACCTCCTTGAGTCATTGCGTTGTGTTGAGCTGCACCATCAAAAGATAGTGCTGACTGATCATATGTGCAGAGCCCTCAAGGATTTCCCCTCAAGGAAAATAACTGCTCGGGAGTATTCCTCTTGCTCACGATGGGCAGCGGAGTCCTAGCAGATGTTGTCATGTTTCCGGTGGACCCTGTGCGGGTCTCTGGTGCACAGGTTGTAATACGGGCCCCGATTCAGGTACTCATGGCGGTGCCGCCACCCTCCCAATGTGGCCTTCACTGCCGGCCTCTGCGCGCTGCTCCCACAGGTGTCTGCTCACTCCGCCCTCTACCGTCGGCACGCAACCAGGCTGGCGCACTGCCCTGGAGCTTGAGCACACACCACTTCCTTTGATTGCCCTCCACATCTGACAGGTGTCAGTCTCTCCTTAGACCTTCACAGCATCGTCAAGGCACAGAAGGATGTAAGTGCAGAGAAATGCTCACTTTCTAAAAGTAGAGTTTCTAAAATAGTAATATAAAATCCAACTTCACCAATAAGCAGGATTTTGTATTACCATTCTGGCCATACTAAATATGACCTATTTACCCCTTTCTAAACAGAATCTACCCCTCAAACAGTGTATGAGGATAGCTCCAATGTTAACCTATGAAAGGAGCAGGCCTCACCATAGTGGAAAGCAAATTTAGGAGTATTCTACTACCAGGACATATAAGACACACAGATATATTTCCTGCCTTTTACCTACATAGCACCCTGCCCTCTGGGTTACCTAGGGCCTACCTTAGGAGTGACTTGTATGTGGAAAAAGGGGAGTTTAAGGCTTGGCAATTACTTTGAAATGCCAAGTCGAAGGGGCAGTGAAACTGCAAACACAGGCCTTGCACTGACAGGGTTGAGTCATGGTTAGGGGGCTACTTATGTGTGTGGCACAACCAGTGCTGCAGTTCCACTAGTAGTGTTTAACTTACAGACCATGGGCACATGTAGTGCCTTTTACTAGGGATATACAAGTAAATTAAATATGCCATTTGGGTATGAGCCAATGTCACCATGTTTTAAAGGAGAGAGCATATGCACTTTAGCACTGGTTAGCAGTTGTAAAGTGCGCAGAGTACTAAAGCCAACAAAAACAGTGTCAAAAAGTGGAGGGAGGCAGGCAAATTGTTGGGGCTGACCACCCTAAGGCTGTCAGGTCCAACATGCGGGGAGAGCTACCCAACCACTTGGGAGCTCTCATCGAGAAGGCAGAAGTATCTGGAAAGACCATCAGCATTGGTGTGGTCAGTCCCTGGGCGATGCTCCACCGTAAAGTCCATCCCCTGTAGGGAAATGGACCACCTCAAGAATTTAGGATTTTTACCCCTCATCTGCATTAGCCATCTGAGGGGCCTGTGGTCTGTCTGAACCTGGAAGTGAGTCCCAAACAGGTAGGGTCTCAGCTTCTTCAGTGCCCAGACCACTGCAAATGCTTCTCATTTAATAGCCATCCACCTCCGTTCATGTTTTATAGTCTTCTTCTAATAAAAACTACCAGTTGGTCTAGACCCTCCTCATTCAGCTCTGCTAGGACCATCCCTATGCCATGCTCTGAAGCGTCTCTTTCTGCAAGATGAATTTTCTGGAGTAGTCAGGGGCCTTGAGCACGGGTGCCGTGCACATGGCTTCCTTCAGGGAGTCACAGGCTTTCTGACAAGCCTCTGTCCAATTCACCAACCTAGATTGCTTCTTGGATGTAGGTTCTGTTAAGGGGGCCACCATGAAGTCATAACCTTCAACCAATCTTCTGTAGTATATGGTGAGACCTAAGGAGGCTCTCACCTCTGTCTGTGTTCTAAGTGGTTGCCAGGCCTTGATTGTTTCAAACTTGGCCTGGAGGGGCTACACCTTGCCACCACCTACTAGGTGTCCCAAGTACACATGGAACCCAGCCCAATCTGGCACTTGCTGGTCTTGATGGTCAGTGTAGTAGGCTAGCCTGGTTTGTAGTGGGTACCTTGGGTACTTACAGCTTACACCAGGTCCAGTTATCCCTTGTTAGTGAATGTAGTAGTGTTCTAGCAGCTTAGGTTGACAGAGATAGCTATAGCAGAGCAGCTTAGGCTGAACTAAGAGACATGCAAAGCTCATGCAATACCACTTATAGTTACACAATACTTATGCACAAGTAAAGACAATACTCAGTGTTACCAAAAATAAAGGTATTTATTTGAGTGACACAGTACCAAAAATATCTTAGAGACAATACTCCTTCTGGAGGTAAGTATTATACATGATATATACACTAGACACCAACATTAGACAAGTAAATAGTCATAGAACAATGCAAACAGTAGGAAACCATATAGAATGCAATGGGAGAAAATAGGTCTGGGGCAACACAAACCATATACTAAAAAAGTGGAATGTGAATCACAAATTCCCCCATAGACAAGTAGAGTGTGTGGAGAATCCTTGGGAGAGTAGGAATACAGTAAAGGTAAGTAAATTACCCCACCCCAGAGCCCAGAAAAGCAGAAATAAAGTACTGCAAGTTTCCTTAGGACACACTACACCTCGTTTTTGGGATTTTGCAGCAACCAACCAAGTCAGCAAAGAACAATTGCTGGATTATTGGACCTGAAGACCTGTAAAGGAAAAGGACCAAGTTCAGAAGTCAAAAGAATTTCCAGGAAGGACAGGAGCCCCTGCAAACCCAGAAGAGGGTGCAAAAGAAAAGTCCACAGTTAGTCAAAGACTGCAGAAATTCACCGTAGGAAGACGGCAGCAGGTTCCTGCATGATGCAAAAGATGTCGCACAGCATGAAGATTATTGCAGATGAGATTTTGTGTTGAAAGACACCAACAAGCCTTGGCTACGGCAAAAGTACATTTTTCATCAAAAGGGTGGAGGATGGACCCAAGAGAGATCTGAGGGCCTCAACTCTATGTGAGGAGGAAGAGGGGGTGCTCAGCACTTTAGAGAGCCCTCAGGATTCCAGCCAGCACCCCCAGAAGCAACAGGATCTGGGTTCAAAGGAGGTGCAAAATGCAGTTGATGCAGCACAACAAAAGAAGGTTCCACACTGCCAGAGAACAACTCAATGAGTTGAGCATCACAGGGTGGAGTGCTGGGGACCTGGGCCAGGCTGTGCATGGAGGAATTTTGCAAAGAGTGCACTGAGGCCTCAAGAGTCAAAGAAGGTACAATACACAGGGGTATCATTGTTCTTGGGGAAAGCAAGGTCTTACCTCCTCCAAATTGCGTCAGCAGGACCTCAGGAAAGTCTATGTTGATGATGTCCACCCTCTGTGTCCTTAGGAGCATGCTCGTTGCTGTGAGAGGAGTCCTAGGGTACTAGTCATTGACTTGGAAGGTGCCTGCTTGGAGCAGGGGAGTGACTCCATCACTCCACAGGAGATTTCTTCGGTCCTTCTAGTGCAGGATGAAGACAGGGAGTCCCTAGAGCATGCACACCATGGAAACCGTTGCAGTTGCTGACTTGGAGATGAGGTTACTGAAGAAAAGTGTCTCTTGTAGACACTTTGTTGCAGTTACAGTGTTTCTTGGAGCAGGCTGCGGTTGATCTGAGGTCAGAAGAGTCTGAAGTTATTGCAGAGAATTCCTGAAGGAAACTTGCAAGCAGAATCTGAAGAGAACCCACAGGAGAGACCCTAAATAGCCCTGAGAGGGGGATTGGCTACCTTATCAGCTAAGGACCTATCAGGAGGGGTCTCTGATGTCACCTGCTGGCACTGGCCACTCAGAGGCCTCCTGAGTGCCCACACACCTTGCAAAGCAAGATGGCTGAAGTCTGGGACACACTGGAGGAGCTCTGGGTACCACCCCTCTGGTGGTGATGGACAGGGGAGTGGTCACTCCCCATTCCTTTGTCCAGTTTCCCGCCAGAGCAGGGCAAAAGGGGTTTCTGAACCGGTGTAGACTGGTTTGTGCAAGGAGGGCACCATCTGTGCCCTTCAAAGCATTTCCAGAGGCTGGGGGAGGCTACCCCTCTCCATCCTGTAACACCTATTTCCAAAGGGAGAGGGTGTAACATCCTGCTTCCAGAAGAAATGCTTAGTTCTGCCTTCCTGGGACTGGGCTGCCCAGTCTGTGAGGTGGCAGCAGCTGTAGCTGCAGTGCAAGCCTCAGAGAGCTGGTTTGGCAGTACTGGGGGTCTGTGGTAGAGCCCCCAGGATAAATAGAATTGGCTAACCAATACCAGATACGGAATGGGGGGACAATTTCATGATCTTAGACATGTTACATGGCCATATTCGGAGTTACCATTGTGAAGCTACATATAGCTGTTGACCTATATGTAGTGCATGCATGTAATGGTGTCCCCGCACCCACAAAGTCCAGGGAAATGGCCCTGAACTTTGTGGGGGCACCTTTGCTAGTGCAAGGGTGCCCTCACGCGTAGTAACTTTGCACCTAACCTTCAGCAAGTGAAGGTTGGACACATAGGGCCAGATGTATGATCACGGCCCATTGCGATTCGGTAATAGCAATTTTTAAGAAATCGCTATTACCGACTCGCAAAGGGCCATGTATCACATTTGCGAATCGGTAATAGTGATTTCTTAAAAATCGCAAATGCTATTATCGAATCGCAAATTGCAATACTGGCCCCATTCTGAACCAGAAATCGCAATTTTGGAAATGCAAAAGGCCAGGGTGCTGGGGGCCTAAGGCCCCCTCTCCTGCACCCCAATATATATTTTTTTTTTACATGTAAAGTACACACATGCCAAAAGGGCATGTGTGCTTTACATGTTTAATTTAAAAATGCAGTTTAACTGCATTTTTAA
Source organism: Pleurodeles waltl (assembly GCF_031143425.1). Lineage (NCBI taxonomy): Eukaryota > Metazoa > Chordata > Amphibia > Caudata > Salamandridae > Pleurodeles > Pleurodeles waltl. The sequence goes on along the minus strand of NC_090443.1, from coordinate 663,335,018 downwards.
ATTTTGCACCAGGTTACCACCAGGTTGCAAAGCATGGTATTTTGCAAGTGCAAAATGCCATGTTTGGGAAAATCACAATTTGCGATTTTTTCCTGAATAGCCTTGCGACCTGGAAATTGCAAATCGCAAATTGCGACTCGCAATTTCCAGGTCGCAACGCAAAAAATCGCTATTTTAGCGATTTCTTAGTTGTGGTCTGCAAATGCATTTCATGCATCGCAGACCACGGTTTTGCACTCGCAAACGGCCGATTTTACTGTTTGCGAGTGCAAAATAATTTCATACATCTGGCCCATAGAGACTTATAAGTTCCTTAAGTGCAGTGAAAATGGCTGTGAAATAGTGTGTGCACTATTTCACACAGGCTGCAGTGGCAGTTCTCTGTAAGGGTTTGTCTGAGCTCCCCATGGGTGGCAAAATAAAGGCTGCAGCCCATATGGATCTCCTGGAACCCCAATGCCCTGGGTACCTAGGTACCATATACTAGGGACTTATAAGGGGGGGTCCAGTATGTCAACTGAAATTGGTAAATTAAGTCACTGGCCTACAGTGCCAAATTGTAAAGCAGAGAGAGCATAAGCACTGAGGTTCTGATTAGCAGAGCCTCAGTGACACAGTTAGGCACTACACAGGCATACACATAAGGCCACAAACTATGAGCACTGGGGTTCTAGCTAGCAGGATCCCAGTGACACAGTAAAAACACACTGACACACACTCACAAACAGGCCAAAAGTGGGGGTGACCATGCTAGAAAGAGGCTACTTTCCTACAGTCAGGCCTGTCTGTTGCAGGGCCTGAAGCACCTCCTTGAGGTGGAGCTGGTTTTCCTCCCAGCTGGAACTGTAGACAGCGATGTTGTCTAGATAGGCTGCACAGAAGGCATCCTTGCCAGCTAGGACCCATTAACCAACCGTTCGAAGTTAGCGGGGGCATTTTTCAGTCCAAAAGGCATTACCTGGAACTGGTAATGTCCCTCAGGAGTAGAAAAAGCTGATCTCTCTTTTGCCCCTTCAGTCAAGGCGATCTGCCTGTTCCCTGACGTGAGGTCAAAGATACAAAGTAACTTGGCAGCACCTAGCCTGTCTATGAGCTCATCATCTCGCTGGATGGGGGTGTGCATCTGTCTTTGTGACAGAGTTGAGACCCTGGTAGTCCATGCAGAACCTAAGCTCTGGCTTGCACCAGGAGCAGCAGCCTTGTGAACCAACACAACTGGGCTGGACCAGGGACTACTGGACTTTACTATCACCCCAAGAGCCAGCATCTTGGCAACTTAATCCTTCATGCTGGACCTCACTTTATCTGACACTCTGTACATTTTATTCTTTACAGGGGAACTGTCTCCTGTGTCAATATCGTGGACACACAAGTGTGTGAGCCCAGGGGTGAGGGAAAACAGGGAAGAGAACTGCTCCAACAACGCATAGCAGTCTCCTCTCTGATCTAGGGTCAGGGAGTCAGAGACTGACATACTTCACTGATCCATCACCTTCTTTGGCAAGAGAGGAGGTCGGGGAGAGGCTCACTCTCCTCTTCCATACAATGATCTGTCACCAGAAGCATGCTGACTTCCGACCTCTCAAAATGAGGCTTCAGTCTATTTTGATGGAGCACCCTTAGGTGGTCTCTAGGGGACTTGAGGTCAGTGGCCTCCCCCTTACACTCCTTGATCTCGAATGGGCCAGTCCAGTGGTCCTGTTGTCTGCTATGTCATTTAGATCAATGACAGTTGAGTGTTGCCTTTTTTAAAAACTTTTTTTATTTCCTGGTGTTACTAGAAGTAGTGTGGGGAAAAAATGGGTATATATGTTAGACCTTCTAAAGTGCTAATATACTCAGACTTTTTCTTTCTTCTCTTTACTGGTTGCACTGTTGCTTTCAGCTTCCTTACACCAGTTTGTGTTCTGCGTTTTTTTATTGTCATATTGGCAAGACATCCTTTTCTCCCCTAAATGGTAATGATCGCCTCCTCCACCCACAAACATCAAGTGTTCAAGGCCTTTGAAATTAGCATGCACAGTCTTTCAACAGCTAAAGTAAAAAACAAAAAAAAACAAGTAAAGATTTAGCAAGAGTTTGTGGGCAGGCATGAGCATGATCACAATCAGAGAGTACTTAGGATTGAAGAAGGAATTGAAAATCTTCAGACGCCCAAAAGGGTGGCACCTCTACTGCCTCCATCGCTGGTCAACAGGACTGCAGCAAGGACAGGGAGTGCTAGTACTCCATCAACGGAAGCCGCACCGAGTCATAGCTGGGCTGCTTCTGTGGATGCTGGGGCTTGCCTTATGCTGAGGACCTACGCCTACAGCTTCTCCCACTAACCTGATTTGGTCAACTGTATCCCCACACAGCAAAGCACCTATTAGAGTAGCTCTCACCTCTTGCTATGACCCTGACTGCACAGTCCTCCGTCTGCCACTAGACACTGGCCTGCCCAAGTCCTGCTAGTTGGGGCCGTGCACTAGAAATCAGGATGTAACACCCCACTTCCTCTGAGAGCGCTGGTGAACAGAAGCGGTTACCAAAAGTAGAGGAGCATCAGTCCCTCCTACTCCTTGCGCCATGACACCCAGCAGGCACCCAAGTCAGCCCCAGGCACCCAAGCCTAAGCCTAGAAAGCCTAGATGCCTGTACTAGTGGGGGGTGGGGTGCAGCTGGAGAAAGAGTTATAAAAAGCAGACTGGCCTGGAGTGGAGCTCGCAATGACCCTGCTCTCCGCTCACGAGCAGCTCCACTGGTCCCGCTCCTCTTGCATTTGAAGTCAGCACTACATTGTCTGTAATCCTGTAATCCCATAACATATAAAAAAATCTGAATTTTATTTCTAGGAGACAAAGCAATGAGCTACACTCTAGTATATCACTTTTCTTTTTTGCTCATAACACATATTTTCTTCCTGTCGGCAGATACAGGTGCTTCAATCGAAGCCACCAATTGCCTCTAATATTGTTTGTGTACTTGCACTGCTCTCACAAATCAAGTTAGGAATGTCAAAATAATTTTTAACCTCCTACTTCACATTTCTTTTCATTTACAACATATCTTAAAACTCAAAGTTTTACATTTTGCATTCTGATTATATTATTATGCTGATGTTATTACATTTTCTGAACAGTCGTGGACACCCTGAATAGGCATCGCAGAACTCCAGTGGTCCACAGACCACAGGTTAGGAGTATTGGCTATTACGTAAATTCACAATTGGATAACACATACTGGAGTTTATCTTGACTTGTCTTTGGCGGTCACTTATTACTTCCTGGACAGGTGCAGGATTGTGCTGTGATGTGTTTCACATAATAATTACATTTGTCATTTGGTTCCTAGAGTATTTATGTTGAAAGATAATACTTACTTGTGGTGTCCTTCTTTCTTGTGTGAGTTGAAACCACTGTTTACATTCTCTGGTGAGTTGACTTTGGGGAATTCATAAGAATGAAGTTTGGAGTTCAGGATTGTAGTGGAAGGCCATACCACCTCAGCTCTTTTGAGATCTGTAATTGTCAAGTATAAATTCCCTTCCGAGAACACATCTGAAACTTGCCTCTCATTACAGATGGTCATCAATAGGAGGATAAGTAACTTGGGCCCACAATCCCTTTCAGACAGTAGAGTTCTGGTGGATACCCCTGCCCCGGTGAATGAAGGTGTCTCTCTTGCCCACTTATACCCACTGGGTGTCTAGTACACTCAATCTTGCCTCCTTCAAATATTGCTCAAAACAGGACAGTTAAAAGTTTGATCTTATAGTGCGCGCAGGCAGGGAACAGGCTATATTTTCATGGTCATATTGCGTATTAGAATGATATACCATGACCACGAAGGACCCTGAGGAACTGCTTTTTGCAAGTGGACTGAAAGCAGTCAACACTGTCTTCTACATCTCTGCCTGTGCCTACCTATTGTGTGGTAGATTACTACTGTAATAGAGTGGTATGTAGATGTGGGGAAAAGAACAGTAAATCTATACTTCCTCTATAGGCACTCACATTTCAGTATGTTGGTCTTCAATATTTTGTCTACTATAATCTTATAAAACGATATTCATTGTCTCAATATTCAGTAGTATATTTTTTGAGATACCTGAAGCCAGTTCAGCTTATGTACAAAGGAATCTGCCATTAAAAAATGGTAAATTCACACAAACTCTTTTGAAAAGCCATGTGATCAGGTTTGCAATCACACATAATACTTATACACTTCAATAAAAAAATTGTGATGAACCCAAAAAATGAATTACAATCTGTTTCTTTAGAGATAAATCTACTATGCATTTTGTTATGTTAAACAGCTGCCCATAACATTTTATTTCCCATATTTAGAAAGACATTATAAGCTGGTGAGGAATAGTGTCAGTAGCAAACAGAGGGGCATATTTACAAGAAAGTTGTGCATAGGTCCTGATGCACCACTTTTCTTGCGTCCTCCTGTGTCCCCCTTAATGACACCATGGTTGCACCATATTTACAATGCGGTGAACGATGGCGGTCATTAGCACAACAGCATTAAAGGTTTTTCCGCTGTTGTGGCCCTTTGCTTCACTAGAGCCAAAAATGTTGGCGCTAGTGCAACAATGCACAGGGAGGCCCCTAGGCCAAGACAGGAGTGTCACTTTAAAACCTGCAGTGGGCAGGTGTTGAAAAATGACGGAATAAATGGCACAGTGAAATCTTGAAAATTTCACTGCAACATGTTTTTGGCCTCCCTGTGGAGGAACAATGTGCATAATGTGCGCAAGAAGTTACAAAACGGTGCAATGCATGCATTGCTCCACTTTGTAAATATGGCGCAGGGGAATGGCCTCCTTAACGCTGTCTCAGTGTAAGAAAAATGACGCCAGGGCGACTCAAGACAGCAGTAGGGACTTGCAAATATGTCCTCAAAATTCTGACGATTTAAAGAATAAATCTATACTACAATTATCAAATGCTTATTTTGCTCATGATGATTTTTTTTAAAGGCAGGTTCTACACTCTTGAGAAAAATATCTTGACAAACTGAATTGACATTAACCAGAGCAAGTTATAGAAAGCCAAGTAAACAAAACACAGGTTTATATCACATGGTCAGCCAACCTTGAATTGTAAAAGCGCATACAATTTGTTGAGAGCAGCATGAGAAATATTGCGGACTAGGCTGCCATAACTGTCTTTACAAATTATCAAGCAATTAGTAATTTCGGTGCGAATCACAAAATTCGGCCGTTTGCGAATGCAAAAATGCATTTCAAGATGTATGAAAGGCATTCGCTGTGCAATTTTAAGGAATCGCAAAAATAGCGATTTCTTAAAATTGTGATATTTAGAGAATGGCAAATTGCAATTTTCTGAATAGGAAATCACAAATAGGGAATTCTTATTTGCGATTTCCAAAGGATTTGTATCAAGCATTTCTTAAATGCGAATTGGACATTTAGGAAATGCAATTACCACCAAATCCAATTTGGTGGTAAACATGTGTAATTTTAAAAACTGCATTATAAATGCATTTTTTAAAATGACATGTAGCGCACACATGCCCCTAGTGCATCACATGTCCGCAAATATTTTTTTGGGGTGCATTAGAGTGGTCCTTAGGACCCCAGCATCCTGGGGTTTGCATTACCTAATTTGTGAATTCCCAACTGCAATTCGCAAATTGGGAAGTGCAAAACTATTCGCACCTATGGGCCTACAGGCCCATAGGGATGAATGGAGTCCCATTCTCTAATTACGATTCGGTAATAGTAATTGCGAATTTTAAGAAATGCCATTACTGAATCTCAAATTTCATACATCCCATTTTGCATTTCTTAAATGGCTATTTCTTAAAATTCGCTATATAAGAAATGCAAACCAGGAGCATGATACATCTGGCCCTTGATTCACAATTCTTTATCCAGAAATAATTTGCGAGTTACACTAGACATAATAAACAAAGAAACAGAGCTGGCAAAATGAAACAGCGTTGCCTAATATGTTTTTTGAATTTTTTCTGAACCTTATTTGCGCATGTATTCTGACTCCGTGCATTGTGTCACTATTATTCAGTGCCACCGTGCTTGTGGCCTGTCCCTAAAAGCGTATTGTAAAATTGGTTTAACTGGACTGTGTACTTATCTTTCCAGTAAAGCTATTGTAAGTTGACATAGAAAGTATTGGGAATTCACAAAAGGTCCTTCAAGTGCATTCTAAAGACAGCCAATTTAAAATAAGTATTAAATCTTAAACACAAAATTTGGTGTGGTATGATTAAAAATACAAGTGGGGCAGCAGCCTGTAATGTGTCCAAGTAGTATCATACTGCTCGGGGAGACAATTCTAGGTTTGTGTAGTCTGAATAATGAGCAACCCATCTTTGGACTCCTGTGGCCATCAATGATTCTTGACAAAGAGGTTACAGAATAATTACAATAATTTTTTGAAGACCTTGAGGTGATGTATTTTTGCAGTTACTGCTTTCTCTTTTATAAGTGCTTTGATGATGTTTCCTGACCTGAAACAGCAGTTGTCTTTTTTTTTTTTTAGAAAAGTCAGAGTGGGTGAAGTTTAGCTCAATTGTATCACCATCTGCAAGGATACGTTGGTGTGTCCTAAGAAGCAATAACACACAAAGAGAGAACGAGAGGAACGCACACCACACGTCATCCCAAGAAAATGCTAATCACAAAGAGTGTGGTGGTGTAGGACTCAAAGTGTGATGTTTTGTCAACTTCTGATAAGCTAAACCATTTGTCGCAATTCATCTCAAGAATGTGGTTCTAGTCTATCAACCAGAATATTTTCTTAATGGAAGTGGTTTTACACACTAATAGTGTCATGCTTCATCCTTGACCACCTCTCCCCACCCTCGTAGGACGATGCCACCAGGGTGGACTCAACCTCTTCATAAAACCTACACCTGAGGGAATTCTTATATAGAAGACTACTGGATAAAGTCAGGGATCCAGATCTAAATTGGTGGTGTTCACAGATATGATTGAAAAAACGCTAGGACAGTCATCGAGGCCTAATTACCCTGTCTACTCTAGCCAACATGTTTCTGCCCGCTCTATGAGCCTAAAGCGGTCTGGGGCTTTCGTCAGGGCTGAGGATCCCTAAAATTTAAACCCAAGGTATATTGCCCAAGGAATGAAAAAAACAATCAGTGTTAGTTTGGGGTCTTTGGTTGTTAGTCAGGTTACCCCCTGTCCAAGCAAGGACCCTCACTCTAGTCAGGGTAAGTCACACACAATCCAAATTATCCTGTGCCCACCCTCTGGTAGCTTGGCACTGAACAGTCAGGCTTTACCTAGAAGGCAATGTGTAAAGTGTTTGTTGAATAAATCATGCAAGAACACAGTAGAACTACACACAAATACACCACACAGTGTTTAGAAAAATATATAATATTTATCTGGTATGATGCAGGTCAAAACGATCAATATTCAATAAGTATACTTTGAAATATCACTGTAAAAATGATATAAAGTGTCTTTAGTCTTTTCAAAAGCAACAAGTGTCTCTTGCAAGCCCAAAGTACCTGGATTGTGTTCAGATTTTCCACAAGCGACGGCAGAGGAGGAGTTGCGTGGAAAACGGGGAGGTGTGCGTTGATGTTTATGGCGCACACAGACGATGAGTCGTTGAGTTTTCACATAGGGCAGGCTTTGAGTCCATTTCAGGCGCATAGACTGCGATCCTCTTCAGGTTGCGGGGTTTTCGTTTGCTCCGGGGACGATGCGTTGAAATCCTCGATGTGCAGGATGAAGTCACAGGGGCTGCGTCAATCCGGTGGGCGATGCCTGGAAAATTCTGCTGCACCGCAGGCGCTGTGTTGATTCCTCTCAGGAAGTTGGGCTGCGTCGTTCTGGCTCAGCTTTGCATTGATCCAGCGGGCCATGCATTAAATTTCCGGTCGCAATGCTGGCGCTGTATCTTTCTCCTCTTTGGGAAGTCGAGCTGTGTCAATCCAGTTCAATGTGCAGTGATTTTCTCATTGCGATGCCGGCTGTGCGTCATTTCTTGCAGGCCACACAAGGAGTTCTTTTGCAGAAATGAAGTCTTTTTGGTCCTGAGACTTCAGGGATCAAGAGGCAAGCTCTATCCAAGCCCTTGGAGAGCACTTCTCAGCAGAGCCAGAGGACAGCAAGGTAGCAGGGCAACAGCAGGGCAGCAGCCTTTGCAGAAAAGCATTCAGGTGAGTCCTTTGGGCAGCCAGGCAGTTCCTATTAGAAGGTTGCAGGTTCTGGTTCAGGGTTTCTTCTCCAGTGGTATCTTGTCCAGAAGTGTCTGAGTTGGTAGGGTCAGAGACCCTGCTTAAATACCCCAATATGCCTTTGAAGTGGGGGAGACTTCAAAGGGTGGCTTAGAAGTGCACAAGGTCCCCTTTCAGCTCCATCCTGTCTGCCAGGGTCCTAGTAGGGGGTGTGGCAGTCCTTTGTGTGAGGGCAGGCTACTGCCCTTTAACATGTAAGTGTCAGGCCCTCCACCCTCCCAGCCCAGGAAGACCCATTCAATATTCAGATGTGTGCAAGTGTGACTCAGCATTCTGTGTTTGGGGTTTGTCTGAGTGGGATGCACAAGGGAGCTGTCAACTAACCAAGCCAGACTTGGATTGTAAGGCACAGAAGCATTTAAGTGCAGAGGAATGTTCACTTTCTAAAAGTGGCATTTCTTAAACAGTAATATTAAATCCAACTTCACCAGTCAGCAGGATTTTGCATTACCATTCCTGCCATACTAAATATGACCTTGTTACTCCTTTCAGATCAGAATCTGCCACTCAAACAGTATATGAGGGTGGCCCTAAAGTTAGCTTCTGAAAGCCACTGATATGGGTGGCACAATCAGTGCTGCAGGCCCACTAATAGCATTTAATCTACAGGCCCTGGGTACATATAGTGCACTTTACTGACGTCTTACAAGTAGATTAAATAAGCAAATTGAGTATTAACCAATGTCTCCATGTTTTAAAGGAGAGAGCATATGCACCTTAGCACTGGCTAGCAGTGGTAAAGTGTGCAGAGTCCTAAAACCAGCAAAAACAGTGTCCAGAAATTGGAGGGAGGCAGGCAAAAAGTTAGTGGTGACCACCCTAAGTCTGTCAGATCTAACAGTACCCCTTTCTATGTGAGGGTTTACTGAGATAACACTACCGGTCTTGACAAAAGCCAAAGCGGCAAAGCACACTAGGTGCATCCAGCCGAGGAACCCACTGCTTAGCCTTATGCTGGCCATCTTAATATATATGAAGTCACAGCTCAAAGAGTCAAAGGACTTTTCCATATTTATAGAGATGGCAAGGGCCTTAGGATCGCCGCCTAGGTAGGTGGCATGTAATACCTGTACCTATGGCAGAATATTAAGTACTGTGCAATGTTTAGCTATAACATCCAGCTGATCACCATGAATAAGACTGCTAATATGGGGAAGTAATCTGTTGCCCAAAACTTTGCTTAGGACCCTACCCTGTAATCTATATTAATGATAGGTAGGGGTCTATAGGACATCACTCGGTCTCTGGCCTTGTTCCTTTTCAAAAGACGGACATGCAAGACTTTTCTCATCATTTTTGCGAGACAACCAGAGGCCCTAGTCGCAATATACAATTTGGTCATGATAGGTGCAAGGGTATTGAAAAATGTTTCATAGAATTGCATGGGCAAACCATCTGAACCAGGCACCTTGCCAGTGTCATAATGGTCCCCTAGCTTATAGGACTGCTTATTCCCCACCCAGGGAGTTCGCTACTGCAGCAGGCAACCTATTTGCCCCAGCAGCTATAACATAATTATACTTTTTTAGCTGCTGTGTCCTTTCAAGGACACCACCAGCGATTTGACCCCACTACACTGGACCGACCACCACTGCATCCATTTTTCCATCTGCACACCCACAGTGTACGGCCACTCAACAAGCCCCACCTACAGACATTGGAACCATATCTCAGAGGAGCAACTCACCAGCATCCTCAGCAACTCTCCTCCCCCGACACAACAGACACCAACACCTCAGCTCAGAACCTCTGCAATTGGGTCACCAACTGCGCCAACACCCTGGCACCTTTCCGAACTACTACAGGAAAACACTCCTCCAATAGAGCCAGCTGGTTAGCCCCTGTGCTCTAGGAATCAAAGTGCTCATGCAGGAGGCTGCAGAAGATGTAGAGGAAAAGCAAACCCCCTCAAGACCTGGCAACCCTCGCTGCCGCCACCCCACCGCAACCTGATGAGGTCTACCCAGAAGGATGCCCTGCAGGACCGCATCAACTCCACCTCTCACAATACTAAAGAAGTTTTCAATGTCATCAAAGAATTTGCCAAACCACAAGCCGAGACCACCAACATCCCTCCATCTCAGGAGCTCTCCGACAGACTGGCCAACTTTTCCACAGGAAGATCAAGGACATTTACAACAGTTTTGGACCCCAACACTCTTTGAACCCACCAACTACACCCCACCAGGATCAGGCGAACCCCCTCGACTCCTGCACACCTGAAACTCTCTCACAACAGACGATACCCTCTCCACCATGAGCAGCATCCAATCCGGATCCCAGACCGACCCCTGCCCACACTACATTTTTAACAAGGCTAGTGCTGCGATCGTGCCAGAACTCTACAAGACCATTGAATGCTCCCTAGAAGTAGAAACCTACTTCAAAGACTGGAAGCATGCCGAGATTCACCCTCTTCCAAAGAAACCCACATCCGACCTGACCAACCTCAAGAATTACCGCCCCATCTCACTGCTACCCTTCCCAGCTAAAGTTGCAGAGAAAGCAATCAACACTCAGCTACGACAACACATCGAGGACAACAACATCCTGGACGTCTCCCGATCAGGATTCAGAACCAACAACAGCCCCAAAACTGCTGTGCTCACATCCACAGATGACTTTCATTCCCTCTTCGACCAAGGACAGACAGCAGCCCTCATCCTACCCGACCTCTCAGCCACCTTCGATACAGTATCCCACCGTACACTGTGCACCAAACTCCATGCAGCAGGCATGCAAGGCAAGACCCTTCAATGGATTCACTTCTTCATGACAGGCAGAACACAGAAAGTCAGGCTCCCGCCCCACCAGACAAAGCCTACCGCTATCAGCTGTGGAGTACCCCAAGGATTGTCGCTGACCCCCACTCTGTTCAATATCTACATTATGCCACTCGCCCCCATTGTCAGAAACTACGGGATGAATATTGTCTCCTATGCTGAAGACACCCAACTGATCTACTCCCCGACCGAGAACCCATCAACAGCCAGGAAGAACTTCAGAGATGGAATGGAAGCAATAGCCACCCGGATGAGGGAGAGCTGCTTCAAGCTGAACTCAGACAAAACTGAGATTGTTATCCTGGGACCCTCACGGTCGCCCTCGGATGACTCCTGGTGGCCCTCAACACTCAGCAAACCCCTCCACCCCTATGGACCACACACGCAACCTTGGCGTCAACCTCAACTCAACACTCACCATGACCAGGCAGGTCAACTCTGTTTCTCCACATGCTTCCACACCCTTTGAGTCCTACGAAAGTTTGTCATATGAGTACCAACCGGCTGCTGGAAAAATGTGACACACACCCTTATGACAAGCAGACTAGACTACGGCAACACCCTCCATGCTGGAACCTCCAAGAAGAACCAGAACAAGTGTCACAATACCTTAGTTCGATTCCCCAGGAGCAGAAGAAAGGTCCTCAGTCCAGACCCAGGCTACTTGCAACTGATGGAGTTCTCTGTTTCGAGCACCCTTCGGGGGGAAAGGGGAATAGGAAAAAGAGAGACTGCCTCAGAGGTCTGCTTCCTCAGCTCTGCCTGTCAAACTCTTCTCAAGTTATCTTGGAAGCGGCACCTGAAAAGATTACAACCACAGTCACTAGGGACATACTGCTTTCTACAATGCACAACATTATGTTTACTTCTGTTTTTTACCTTAAAACCCTTTACCTGAATTTTCTGAGGAATTTGCCTCTCTCTTATATGGTAATTTTTATTATTAGTAAAAGGTTGCTCAGAGGACGTTCTTTAAACTTGAAGTAATAATCAATTTGATTTTGTTGCATTTTGCTGACTCCTTGCAGGTATATGTAATCAGTTTGTTTTGCCTTCACTTCCTCTGTTTAGAATTGGTGATATATATATATATATATATATATATATATATATATATATATATATAACTTTTATCAGGTAACAATATCCTCGATTCCATACATGAGTGTTACAGAAAATACCTCCCTCAATTCAGACGACTGTACAGACGGAAGTAATTTAATATGCCTTCTCAAACGTGAAAGAAAATTACCAGTCTCTGACTTCTGGGATTTCTTGGCCTTCAAAAAATAACACCACTGAATACTTCAGAACTTTTATCAGCTTCAAACAGTTACAAATATTGTCTGTAGCTTACTTGAATGGTTCTTGCAATTTCCACGCAGTAGGAACTTTGTTGGAAACTTTTACCTCACGTAATGCACTCTCTCCAAACACGTCTGGATTTCAGTCAGAACACAGTTAAAACAGTTAAAGTGCACTGCACCTGAGCAGCACGTTCGTATTAACAACATCTCAATCTCAGGAGTGCAAACACTACACCTGTAAATTTGTAACTGAACAACCTGGTAGCCATCTTGGCTTTCTCTTGCTTTTCTTTCCTTGTAATGTCTGTAATATAATTTGAAGAACAATCTGCCAATAAGGACATCGCATTTTCCACTGTGGATACTTCTTGACCTGAAGGTATTTTGCTTTGCTTATCTACTTTACAGGAGTCAGGATATTGCAACTCTGAGGGTTCTTGACAACAAGCTACAACCGATTCAGAACACCGCTGCAAGACTTGTCCTAGACGTCCCCACTGAAAACACATCACAGAACACCTGAAGAACCTCCACTGGCCCACAGTTGAGAAGAGGATCAACTTCAAACTCCTCATACACGCCTACAGACCCCTCCGCAATGACCGACCCAACTTCCCCAACAACAGCATCAGCTGGTACTCCCCTCCAAGACCCCTCCACTCGTCTCAACAGTCACTTGCCAACATACCCCGAATAAAGAAGTCCTCGGCTGGAGGAAGTTCGTTTTCATACCTGTCAGCAACAATTTGGAACACCTTACCACCAAACCTCAGACAATGGCCATTGCTGCCTCAATTCAGGAAGGAACTCAAGACATGGCTCTTCGACTGATCTCTGAGGTCAGGGGGCGAGTCCTAGGCAATTCCAGTCTAGTTAAGATTTCCTCTTGCTGAGCGCAAATAGGTGCGATCCCCCACCATCTTGGTGATAAAGTGACCATGCATAACCAGTTGGAACACCTTCCACTCCACCAAGGACTATGAAGCCATGCCCTCGTTCTCTCTGATATCATAGTGAATTGTGTCCCTGAAGGTCGAGCACTGCCCTGAAGATCCAGGGCTGCAGCATTACATGTCCAGGTTGGGGTAGAGTTTAGCAATATCCCAAGCAAAAGACAGCAATAACAGATAGTGATTGGAGTGGGTTTTTGCAAGGTATTCAGCCCATGTCACATGTTCATGTATATTTGCAGTGCATAGGAATGTATTGAGAAAGACAGACACGTCATGCATACAGGAATAGTAGAGATGTTTTGAGATGGGCATCATTCACTTGTCTAGATGAGAATTATCTTTCAGGAGCTCGGTGATCTTCAGATATCCTTAAAATTGTTCATGACTTTGAAAAGAGAAGATCCTTCCCTATGTATCAGTATAAATGCTATACTCAGCTGACATAAGATCACTGGCTGTGCTCAAATATTGCTTTGTTTAAAGAGGGCACTGTTTTTTCTCACTCCAGACATCCTCTTTAGAGAGCTCCCATCTGCAGGTACTGGAGAAGTCCCTTGCTTCTTCAGTTTAGTAAGGCTTCAAAGACCAGACTCCTCTGTTTCAGGAGTAGTCCCTGTTTTTGTGTAAGCTGTTGTAAAAGGGACTGTTTATCTTTTAATTGGCTCCAAGACATGAGCATAATTTGTTGTTGTAAATAATTGATTGTTCCTCACACCCCATATTCACCATGTCCATCACTGCCCAGTGGAGTAATATGATGATGCACAACAAAAAGCCTCCCGGAGTTTAGGCATTAAATCAGCCAACTCAAGAGGTGAAACATGGAACTGTTCACCCATGCCACAGTGGGAAACTGATGTATAATCTCCCTGGACAATGACAACACTGTTATTGGAAAGCAAACTTTCAACACAGGGCTCTATTCATCCTATTGAAACAGGAAGTTGTTAGAAATAAAATACAACATATTGCGAAGCTTAAGGTCCTGCTATCATTTAATGCAAAACAGCAGGCAGCAAAACAAAGAGCAAAAGACAATTGTTATTTCAGACCTCTCCCTAGAAAATGGTTAGTTGGATGTAAGAGATAAAAAACATATAAAATTGACCAAGTAAATATACGATTTCTCTTAATACAAGTCATCATAATAAGACCATGTGACAGACACTTGTTGATCTCAGCAAAATGTATCTAATGTGAAGGTGTCAGAATCTTCCTTTCAAGTCTACGTAGGACAGTCTTGATGGGAAGACATGATTCAAATACAGAATACTAGCTCCATCCTTTTCACAAACTCCCTCTTTCCTTGCCATCTTTTTGAAAATGTGGTTATGCTACTGGAAAATGTGCAATATACTATATGGAACATTATGGCCTCTGGTCCTCCTACGGCCCAGATATGCAATTAATACATAGCCAATGGAATCTTCAAACAAATAGAAAACAACATTCATATTTGAGTAAGAGTGGAAACATTTATGGTTACATATTGTAGGAAAGTCCTCCTTTTTGCCCTGGTCACCCCCACACTTTTTGGACAGGTACTGGTGGTTACTGACTCTTGGCTGTGCCCTGGGTACTGCTTACCAGTCCCAGGGCCAGTGCTCTGTGTAAAATGGATATGCAAATTAGACTAATTATAATTGGCTAAGTTAACCTACCTATAAATCTCTAGTATATGATAGGGCATGTAGGTTTAGGGACCACAGCATAGGTAGTGCACCCATAGGTGCACTGCTAAGGTGCCCAGTGTCATTTTAAAGGCAGGCCTGCCTTGCTGGCTGCTTTTAAATTAAAGTTATATGCAAATTCGACTTTGGAATTAAAAGTAGTTCCAAAGTCTCAAACTGCCTTATTTTTACATATAAGTCACCCCTAAGATGTGCCCTATGTGCCCCTAGGGCTGGGTGCCATGTAACTATAAGCAGGGACTTTATAAAAATAGTTTTATAAGCCCTGGTGAGGTAAAAACAGCCAAATTCGTTTTTCCCTCATTGTAGTAAATGGCCTTCATAGGCTAGAATGGGGAGACTTTATTTTAATTTTTAAAGTCTCCTTAAATGATGCATACCAAGAATTTGGTATCAAATTAATTGTTGTAATAAATCCCACAACTTCCAGTTGTTGGATTTAATATAACTTGTTCAGGTAAAGAGTTTTAAACTTTACCTGAAAAGTTTCCCATTTCAGCCCTGCATTGTTTTTGCTGCTGTGCTCTGATTGGCCAGCTCTAGTAGCTTGGCCAAGCTGCCTTGATGAGGTGTGAAGTGGCCTGGCTTCACACCAAGGAATGTGCCTGTGGGAGGGAATCTCCCCTCAGAAGATGGTGAGGCAGGAAGGGGGAGGGCTGCCAAACTGGTCTTCAAAGGCAGAGAAGGACATTTGGAGCAACCAGCAACACCCCCACATCCTGCAACCCCAGACAACTAGGTGCCCCCTTGATTAGATTAGGAGAGGGCAGGAGAGGGGTGTGTTTATGATTTGTAGCCACACCAGTGGGTGGGCTCAGCCAGATGTAACCTCCAAAAATCAGATTCAGCCATGATGGATTTTTAGAGAATGTTGCCACCTGGGATTGATTTTTGCCACACTTCCCAGGAAGTGGTCATCACAGGGGGAAGGACCCTGCACCTGATTGGAGAACCAGGACCCCCCTGCTTTTCACCCAGGAGCAAGGATAAAACTGGCAGACCTACACCCACACCTCAGATCCCCATCAGATTCCAACAAGGAAGAACCAAAGGAGAAGAAGGACTGCCCTGCTGGACCCCTGGCCTGCACCTGGAACCTGCACTCAGAAGGACTGCACCAGCTGCACACTTGGGCTTCACCACAAGAAGGACTTTGCCTGGCTTCAACTGGTTCAAGGAGGGACTCCCTGTTTGCTACAGGTGAAAAATTGCTATCCAGAGTCCCCTGCACCAACTCCTGAAGAAAGCGACCAGCTGACCACTGTCCAGTGGCCAAAAAGGAGTTTGCGCCAGATGCATTCTGGGAGTTGTAGTCCGCACCCCCCAAGGACCATCTCAGAACTTCTGGACCCTTGGGGTGAGCTGTGGACCCCAAAAGAACCTTAAAAGGACATCTGGGAGAAGCCCCAGAAGTTTGGAGAAGTTTTGTAAAAAGGCTAAAAGGCTAAAAGGACCGACCCGTCGCGGCAACTCTAGCCGGCATGCCTCAACTGCGACCCGGCCTGATTTGCTGGTTCGTCCCGGTAAAGAAAATCTCAGAAAAAGAGGCTAAGGGGGTCATTCCAACCCTGGCGGTCATTGACCGCCAGGGTGGATGACCACGGAAGCACTGCCAACAGGCTGGCGGTGCTTCCCTGCCCATTCTGACCGCGGCAGTAAAGCCGCGGTCAGAAAAAGGGGATCCGGCGGTTTCCCGACGGATTTCCCCTGTCTGTGCTGAATCTCCATGGCGGCGCTGCGAGCAGGGCCGCCATGGAGATTCCGACCCCCTTCCCGCCACCCTGTTTCTGGTGGTTTTTACCGCCAGGAACAGGATGGTGGGAACGGGTGTCGTGGGGCCCCCTAACAGGGCCCCAGCATGATTTTCACTGTCTGCTTAGCAGACAGTGAAAATCGCGACGGGTGCAACTGCACCCGTCGCACCCCTGCAACACGGCCGGCTCCATTCGGAGCCGGCTTCTGGGTTGCAGGGCCTTTCCCGCTGGGCCGGTGGGCGCTCCCTTGGCGGGCGCCCGCCGGCCCAGCGGGAAAGCCAGAATGGCCTCCGCGGTCTTTTGACCGCGGAGGGGCCAATTGGCGGTTTCCGCTTGGCGGGCGGTGCCCGCCGCCCGCCAATATTGGAATGACCCCCTAAGTCCGAAGGTAAAAAGTTGACCGGGACCTCCCAGCCAGCGTATCCGAGAAGGGCTCCATGGACGTCGGATCAAGATCCAGGTTTACCCCGGTCGAAGGATTTTCACCTTGAAAAAACGACTAAGTCCGAAGGTAAAAATCTCCACCGAGGATTCCAGCATCGCGTATCCGGAGAAGGGCTCCAGGAGGTCGGATTGGACTGGCAGATTCGTCCCACTGAAGAAAATCTTCGAAAAAAAGACTAAGGGGGTCATTCCGACCCTGGTGGTAAAACCCGGCAGGGCCGTGAACGACGGAAAGCACCGCCAACAGGCTGGCGGTGCTTTCCTGCCCATTCTGACAGTGGCGGTAGAGCCGCTGTCAGAAAAGGGGATCCAGCGGTTTCCCGCCGGATTTCCCCTGGCTGGGCTGAACCTCCATGGCGGCACTGCAAGCAGCGCCGCCATGGGGATTCCGACCCCCTTCCCGCCAGCCTGTTTCTGGCGGTTTTTACCACCAGGAACAGGATGGTGGGAACGGGTGTCGTGGGGCCCCTGGGGGCCCCTGCACTGCCCATGCCTCTGGCATGGGCAGTGCAGGGGCCCCCTAACAGGGCCCCAGCATGATTTTCACTGTCTGCTAATCGCGACGGGTCTAACTGCACCCGTCGCACCCCTGCAACACCGCCGGCTCTATTCGGAGCCAGCTTCTGTGTTGCAGGGCCTTTCCCGCTGGGCCTGCGGGTGCTCCCTTGGCGGGCGCCCGCCGGCCCAGCGGGAAAGTCTGAATGGCCCCCGCGGTCTTTTGACCGCGGAGCGGCCAAGTGGCGGCGTAAGTTTGGCGGCCGGCAACCTCCGCCCGCCAAACTTGGAATGACCACCTAAGTGTGAAGGTAAACTTTTAACCAAGGCCTCCCGCGGCCTGTAGCCGAGCAGGGCTCCATTGCGGTCGGCCTTAAACTTTGACTTTGCCCCACTCGAGGTGCAACCAGATGACCCGATTGGCGCTTTTTGTTTCTAGGCGCTAAAAAAAAAAAAAATTCATATCTCCGGTTCCCCTTATCCGATTTTATTCGTTTTGGTGTCATTTTAAAGATACAAATATAATCTATTTTTATAAATTGGTTTTGGATTTTTAAACTGTTTCCTGTGTTGTATTTAAATACTGTTTTGTGATATTTGAATGCTTTACACTCTGGTGGTCATTCTGACCTCGGCGGTAAAAGGCGCCTTCCGCCGGTCAGAAATCCTCCATAATTCCGCCGCGGTCGTGGTAACCCGCCACGGTCATTCTGACCCGCAGCAGCGAAACCTCAGAAAATCCGACAGCCACAACAGACCGCCAGACCAGCGGTCGGCGGAAAAGTGGAGGTGACCAAACCTCCACCGTCACACCAACAGAAATACGCCCATGCCATTACGACCCACGAATCCACGCGGCGGTCTTTCAAATGCGGTTTTCCATTGGCGGTACACACCGCCGCGGTCAGAATACACACAAACGAACAAAACTCAGCCACATTGGCCGATTTGAATTCCACACACCTGATACACATACACACACCACTCCCACACACACAATACAATATAAAACACACACCCACATCACCCACAAACCCCTTCGACCAAAATCCTAAAAGAAGCACTGAGAGACACAGCAGCGATCACAGAACACCATCACACAGAGGCACACTACACCATCACCCACACAATATCCACACACAAAACAACACACACCACCACACTCAACACACTTAACTACACATACTCCACCCCACACATCATACACACCACTCCATGGCACCCCAAAGACACCCCCGCTTCTCAGACGAAGAACTCAGGGTCATGGTGGAGGAAATCGTTCGGGTAGAGCACCAGCTCTTCGGCACACAGATCCAATACACCAGCATTGCCCGGAGAACGGAGCTATGGCAGAGGATTGTCGACAGGGTCAACGCTGTGGGACAGCACCCCAGAAATCGGGAAGACATCAGGAAGCGATGGAACGACCTACGGGGGAAGGTGCGTTCCATGGTATCCAGGCACAACATCGCCGTGCAGAAGACTGGCGGAGGACCCCCACCTCAACCCCCACAATTTACAACATGGGAGGAGGAAGTCTTGAACATCCTGCATCCTGACGGCCTCGCAGGAGTCGGCGGAGGAATGGATTCTGGTAAGTTGAAGCTTCAATACTGCTTCCCCCCCACCTGCATGCCAAATCATACCCCAACCCTCACCCCCATCCTCGAACCCCACCCTCACCCCCACCCCCATCCTCACCCCCACCCTCACCCCCACCACCATCCTCACCCCCACCCCCAGCACACCTATTCCCTGCCAATGTCTCACCATCACAACCCACACATCCCAAAACCTAGGCCTGCATGCGTCCACTAAGCATGGACACCCATCACCAAAGCATGCCCAATGCATATACACATCCCCCCCACAAGCCACCCTCACCAAAGCCCCCACACACGAATGCCAGCACTTGGGGACACGGGAACCCACAGATACACCCATATGCCACACATTGAAACTATAACCATACCTCTATACCCCTGCAGGACCCGACCGCCAACACACCGCCACGGAGAGCCCAGAATTCTCCACACCCCCCACCCAAGAGGCCGTCAGCGATGACAGCAGCTCTGTCGACCTGGACACTGATGACCAGCCCGGACCATCGGGGACCTCTGGACAGTCGGTTCCCCTCAAACAGGCACAGGCCACTACAGACCCAAACCCCTCTGGGAACACCAGCACAGCTCCCACCCTGCGGGCCCATGCCTCTGTCTCCAGGGCGCGTCAATCTGCGGTGTGTCTACCACTACAGGGCACCCAGGATAACCCACCACCCCAACAACAACAGGGACCTGGGGGCAGTGGTAGTGGGCACACCGGCCAGGGGGCAGAGGCCCAGGGAAACAGGGCAACTCGGAGGGCAGCTGTGCGACAGGGGGGGGACGGGCCCAGGGAACCCACTCTCCACGAGGCCCTCACCACCATCATGGGAGCATACAACCGCTCCCAGGAGACGATGGCGATGGTACTGGCCCGGTTCCAGGAGATCCAGGTACTGCAGGAGGAACACTATCGGGGGTACAGGGAGGACATCAGAGCCCTCACCTTCACCCTGGTTACCATGGTAGGGCTGCTGCAGGAACTCATCAACACCAGGACGGACACTCAACAACAACAAAGGGCCCCTGCCACTAGCCTGGACCAAGAACAGCCAACCACCTCCGCCGGCGCTAGTGGACAGGAGGCCCCCGCACAACAGCAGCCCACCAGACCCCCACCTCCTGCAGGAGAAGAACCACCCCGCAAGAGGGCCCTGAGATCTCGCAAGAAGACAGAGTAGGATGTCAAGACCCCGCCAGCAAAGGATACCACCTGATGTCATCCCACTGTCCCACATTGTCACCCTGTCCATCCTTGAACTGCCCATGCTCCATCTCTCCACAGGCCTATGGACAATGCACCTGTGTGACTGTTACTCTGGACTCTGCCATGGACATTCCTGACCATAGCCCCCACCCACTTGAAACCACCCATCCTATTTTGAGCACTGAAATAAACACCTATTTTGCACAAAACTATCTGGAGTCTGGCTGTGATTTCAAAATATTGTAATTGACATGACAGTGCAAATATGTCCTTGTACATAGTGAAGTCAACAAACAGCTGCCACAAAGCTGTAGTCCATGGGGAAACGAAGCACAGGACTCGTAGTGGGGACCCCAGATCTGAAATAGGGAGGGAAAAGCCACAACTCAGTCATCATACACTGGGGCAAATAGACAGGCAGCAGAGATGCAGGAGAGTAGTTTACATTAACAAAAGTATGTTTGAATTGTTACCTGTGTCCTATTGGAAGTACTGTGCAATGATTCTGTCCCTGTTGTCTGTTTCAGCCCCGTTGTCTTCCTCCTCTTCACTCTCCACAGGTTCCACAGCTGCCACAACACCACCATCTGGACCATCCTCCTGCAGGAAAGGCACCTGGCGGCGCA
Organism: Pleurodeles waltl; assembly: GCF_031143425.1. Lineage (NCBI taxonomy): Eukaryota > Metazoa > Chordata > Amphibia > Caudata > Salamandridae > Pleurodeles > Pleurodeles waltl. Next base: position 663,313,913 of record NC_090443.1, on the reverse strand, counting down.
AAGCCAGGTTGTGAAGCATGCAGCAGGCCACGATGATGTGACACACCTTCTTAGGTGAGTACATTAGGGATCCACCTGTCATATGCAGGCACCGAAACCTGGCCTTTAGGAGGCCGAAGGTGCGTTCGATCACCCTCCTAGTACGCCCATGGGCCTCATTGTACCGTTCCTCTGCCCTGGTCCGGGGATTCCTTACTGGGGTCAGTAGCCACGACAGGTTGGGGTACCCAGAGTCCCCCAATAGCCATACACGGTGTCTCTCTAGCTGTTCCATCACGTAAGGGATGCTGCTATTCCTTAGGATGTAGGCGTCATGCACTGACCCAGGGAATTTGGCATTTACATGCGAGATGTACTGGTCAGCCAAACACACCACCTGGATGTTCATGGAATGGTAACTTTTTCTGTTCCTGTACACCTGCTCCCTGTCTCTTGGGGGAACCAAAGCCACATGGGTCCCATCAATGGCACCAATGACGTTGGGAATATGTCCAAGGGCATAGAAATCACCCTTCACTGCAGCCAATTCGCCCACCTCAGGGAAAAGGATGTAGCTCCTCATGTATTTCATCAGGGCCGACAACACTCTGGATAACACCTTCGAAAACATGGGCTGAGACATCCCAGAAGCAATTCCCACTGTTGTCTGAAATGACCCACTTGCCAAGAAGTGGAGTACTGACAGGACCTGCACCAGAGGGGGAATCCCTGTGGGTTGGCGGATGGGGGACATCAGGTCGGGCTCCAGCTGGGCACACAGTTCATGTATAGTGGCACGGTCAAGCCGGTAGGTCAGGATAATGTGGCGTGCTTCCATTGTCGACAGGTCCACCAGCGGCCTGTACACGGAAGGATTCATCCGTCTCCTCGCCAAACCCAGCGGACGGTGCCTAGGAAGGACAACATGGAGCACACAGTCAAGCAACCCACAGGTACGTACTCACAGCTTGCACAGTAAACGATTCTCTATGCAGTGAATGGCGTGTCTGAGTGGCTATGCAAGGCCTAGGCCTGTGTGACGCAGTTGAAATTGAGCCATGTGGACCCTCGAAATGGCAGCTGCCTGACCTGTGAAGTGTGACAATGGGATGTGAGGTCAATGCGCTGGCGTGGCACACCGCGGTGGTCGGCGGTCGAAGACCGCGGCGCGAAGCCGCATTGGTTAACATTGAAGCCTATGGGTTTCAGGAGCCAATGGCGAAGGGCGCCGGCGGTGGCGGTACGCACCGCCGCGGTACGCACCGCTGCGGACGTGACCGCCATTTTCTATCTACTTATTCACTTGCGACTTGAACTTTCACAGGAGAGGACCTATACTGCAAATGTTGCTGTGACCTTGGTCTGGAAGGGACAATGGCTGCTGCGCCTGGGGAAAGGGCCCCTGCCTTCACTGGAGAAGAGTTGGAGAAACTTGTGGATGGGGTCCTCCCCCAGTATGCGCTACTCTAAGGTCCTCCAGACCAACAAGTGAGTTTAATTCAATATGGATTTGGGGCCACTGGCTGGCTTGGGGGCCTGGCGGGAGGCATGGCGGGGGGCCTGGCGGGGATGGGGGGCATGTTGGGCCTGGCGGGGGGGCCTGGCGGGGGGCCTGGCGGGGATGGGGGGCATGTTGGGCCTGGCGGGGGGCCTGGCGGGGATGGGGGGCATGTTGGGCCTGGCGGGGGGCATGGCGGGGGGCCTGGCGGGGATGGGGGGCATGTTGGGCCTGGCGGGGGGCCTGGCGGGGATGGGGGGCATGTTGGGCCTGGCGGGGGCATGGCGGGGGGCCTGGCGGGGATGGGGGGCATGTTGGGCCTGGCGGGGGCCTGGCGGGGGGCCTGGCGGGGATGGGGGGTATGTTGGGCCTGGCGGGGGGCCTGGCGGGGGGCCTGGCGGGGATGGGGGGCGTTGGGCCACTGGCAACGAAAATGCAGACAAACTTGAACGTGGTATTTCTCCCTCCCTGTACGTGTCACATAGGTCCGCGCCCATGAGAAGATCGGGATTTGGCGTGCCATCGCCAAGGAAGTCCGGACCCTGGGGGTCCACCATCGACGGGGCACCCACTGCCGCAAGAGGTGGGAGGACATCCGCCGCGGGACCAAGAAGACCGCCGAGTCTCTGCTGGGGATGGCCTCCCAACGTAGGCGGGGTGCCTGCCGTCAACTGACCCCCCTGATGTTCCGGATCCTGGCGGTAGCCTACCCTGATTTGGATGGGCGCGTGAGGGCAGCACAGCAGACACAAGGGGGTGAGTACAAGCATAATCTACTCTGTTGTCGCGCAGTGGAGGTGTCTGGGTGGGGGAGGAGGGCTGTGGGTCCCCCTAGGCCAGGGCGATATCTGTAGGCTGGGCACCCCCTTAAGCCCCTGTGTCCCCAGCCACCACCCTCAGTAGTGTGCCAGTACAGCCATCCCTGGGCCGTGTCATCCATGGGTGCAGTTGTCAACTCTAGGCGTGTAGGGCATGTTCCACGGAATGCGTAGGGGACCCCAAGTGCGCAACTTAGTGCAGGGGGCATCTGTGTCTGTCATGTCCGCTAACTGTACCGGTGATCCATGTACTCAAAATCTCTTTATTTCTCTCTCCCCCCCCTTTTTGTTTGTCTTTCTGTGCTTGTGTGCATCAGCATCATCGGGCGGAGGAGAAGTGGCATCGGGGCAGGAGGGAGCTGCATCTCACATGGCCCAGGAGGGCCATGCCACAGAGTCTGACTGGACCAGTGAGACGGAGGGCGAGGGGAGCTCCACAACGGGGACGACTGGACCCTGCAGCTACACGGACACGTCCTCGGAAGGGAGCTCCCTTGCGGGGGTGGCACCATCCGTGCCCCCGCCATTACAGGTACAGCCGCCACCCAGCGCACCATCTCCGCCCTCCCAGCAGCCCCTCAGCGTTCGCCCCGTGCCCGCTCTGCCAGGAAGCCGGGCATCTCCTTCGCCCCAGGCACCTCAGGCCCTGCCCCTGTTACCCCCGCTGCCCTCAGTGAGGAGGTCATTGACCTCCTCCGAACGCTCATTGTTGGGCAGACTACCCTTTTGAATGCCATCCAGGGGGTGGAGAGGGAGGTTCATCGCAGCAATGCGTACCTGGAGGGCATTCATTCGGGTCAGGCTGCCCATCAGCGATCGTTCCAGGCTCTGGCCTCAGCACTGACGGCAGCCATTGTCCCTGTCTCCTGCCTCCCTCTACTAACTCCCTCCTCCCAGTCTCCTGTTCCTCTGCCTGTCCCACCCACACCATCAGACCAGCCTGCACACACCTCAACACCCAAGAGCAGCTCATCCAAACATAAGCACCACAGATCACGCAGACATTCACACAAGCAACATTCCGATGCAGACATGCCAACAGTCACTACCACCTCTGTGACCCCCACCTTCTCGTCTCCCTCCTCCCTCCCTGTGACGTCTACACTCACACCTTCATTCACCTCACCATCAGCCAGTGTTTCCATCACCAGCACACCCTCCAGTACAGTCCGCACACGTGCAGTCACCACCCCCACTGCCATTTACACGTCCCCTGTGTCCTCTCCCACTGTGTCTGTCACCCCCTCTTCCTCACCACACAAACGCAGCCACCCACCCACCCAACAGCCATCCACCTCACGACAGCCTCCCGCTCCTGCACCTGCACCCAAAGACAGCAAACTTGTCTCGCCTACAACCACATCCTCTCCCTCCACTCCCATACCCACTGTACCTACCACTATCCATTGTCCCAGGAAAATCTATCTCTCTACTGCTACCTTCTTTCCTGACCCTGAGCCCCCCCCTCCTTCTCGTCGGGGTAAGAAGAGCACCTCAGCCACCACCAGCCCTGCAGCCCCCTTGACAAGGGTGCAGGGGTATTGTAGCCCACCAGCCCGCAGGTCTGGATCTTCGCCCAGCAGCAAGGGGACAGCCAGCCCACCCCCTGGGAAGAGGAGCAGAAGGCGGAAGGGCCGCCGCAGGAGCCCGGGTTCTATATCCCCCCAGGACACTAGCCAGCCACCGTCAACAGCCACAGCTCCAAAGGGAGGAAAGGGCCACAGACTCCCGACTAAGGAGGGCAAGGGCAGCAAGGTGGAGAAGTCAGGCAGCAGGCCTGCTGCCCATGGAGGACCCGTCACAGCTGCCCAGGAGGAGCCCGCAACCCCCATAGCCGCTGCCCAGGGAGGAACCGGCACAGCTGCCCCGGGAGAGCCCACCACCCCCATAGCCGCTGCCCAGGGAGGACCCAGCCCAGCTGGCCAGGAGGGCCCCACCACCCACAGCCCAGGTGGGCATTGAAGTAGCACCATCCCCGCTGCCCAGGAGGGCACCCCCAGGCAATGAGCAGTTGGCCATAGAATGGCCGCCGTCTCCAGCACCGCTCCGCTGGGGACCGCCGTCTCAAGAACCGCTGAACTGGGCCCTTCAAGGCAAGGACCACTGAACTGGGCCCCGCCGTCTCCAGCACCGCTCCGCTGGGGACCGCCGTCTCAAGAACCGCTGAACTGGGCCCTTCAAGGCAAGGACCGCTGAACTGGGCCCTTCAAGGCAAGAACCGCTGAACTGGGCCCTTCAAGGCAAGAACCGCTGAACTGGGCCCCGCCGTCTCCAGCACCGCTCCGCTGGGGACCGCCGTCTCAAGAACCGCTGAACTGGGCCCTTCAAGGCAAGGACCGCTGAACTGGGCCCCACCGTCTCCAGCACCGCTCCGCTGGGGACCGCCGTCTCAAGAACCGCTGACCTGGGCCCTTCAAGGCAAGGACCGCTGAACTGGGCCCTTCAAGGCAAGAACCGCTGAACTGGGCCCTTCAAGTCAAGAACCGCTGAACTGGGCCCCGCCGTCTCCAGCACCGCTCCGCTGGGGACCGCCGTCTCAAGAACCGCTGAACTGGGCCCTTCAAGGCAAGAACCGCTGAACTGGGCCCTTCCAGGCAGGAACCGCTGGCCCTTTGGCAGACGTGGCAGGGCAGGATCTGTCTCGGGCAGGGCTGCAGGATGTCCTCTGGCCAACATGCCTCCTCCAGTGGCAGTGGAGTCTGTTATGGACTGTTTGGACTGTGGCTTTGCACTCCCCAGGATGGCCCAGTGGGCAGGCCACCCACTGTATGGACTGTATGGACTGTGGCTTTGCTCTCCCCAGGATGGCCCAGTGGGCAGGCCACCCACTGTATGGACTGTATGGACTGTGGCTTTGCTCTCCCCAGGATGGCCCAGTGGGCAGGCCACCCACTGTATGGACTGTATGGACTGTGGCTTTGCTCTCCCCAGGATGGGCCAGTGGGCAGCCCACCCACTGTATGGACTGTATGGACTGTGGCTTTTCTCTCCCCAGGATGGCCCAGTGGGCAGGCCACCCACTGTATGGACTGTATGGACTGTGGCTTTGCTCTCCCCAGGATGGCCCAGTGGGCAGGCCACCCACTGTATGGACTGTGTGGACTGTGGCTTTGCTCTCCCCAGGATGGGCCAGTGGTCATGGAGTCCCCTCGTGGATCTGGCGTCGTGTACTCAAGTGGCTGAGGTGCCCCCCCTTCCCTTCCCCCTGAGGTGCCTGTCCTTTTTTCTTTCTGATGCCCCTGCAGTGTTCTCTCCGTGGAGTTCTTGTCGTGGGACTGGGCCTTGCCCCTTTGCTCAGGACCCCTGTGGTCCACGGACAGTGGTTGGACTACATATAGTAGATGTATATATTTTGTACATAGTTTATTTATTTATTTGGATTACTGCTGTCCATTTTTCAATATATCTGCCCGTTTAAGATCTCTTCTTTTGGTCTTTGCATTATTTCGGAGGGGGGGTTTGTGGGTTGTGACAGTGATCTGTGGGAATGCATTGATGTGTGTGTTGTAGTGGGTGTGGGTGGGTGGGTGTGTGCCGGTAATCTTTTCCCTCCCCTGTGTCGTAGGTGCAGTACTCACCGATGTCTTCCGCGCCGCCAGGCGTGCTCCTGGTACAGGAGCAGGTATAGGAGTGCAGGGATGACCTGTAACTCGGGTTCCATACTGCCGGAATCTCGCGTGGAGTATGTGGAGGTGAGCGTTTTCCCGTTCGTAGTCTGTTTCTGCCGTGTTTTTATCGGCGGTGCTCCCGCCCCGGAAAAGGTGGCGGATTGGTGGGTCGTGATAGGGTGGGCGGTACATTGTCTGCCGCCTGGCTGTTGGCGGGGACCGCCGCGCTGTTTGTTTGTTCCGCCGTGGCGGGCGGAGTGTTAATGCGGCGGGCTGTGTTGGCGGTTCCCGCCAGGGTCAGAATTGCATATTTTGGACCGCCGGCCTGTTGGCGGGTTGGCCGCCGCTTTATCACCGACCGCCAGGATCAGAATGAGGGCCTCTGTCTCCTAAGTTAAGCCTCGTCGCTCGTTGCCAAGCTACCAAGGGTTGAGCTGGGGTTAATTTACTGAGACCTAACTGGACCTTAGTGGAGGTTAGTGGCCTATTGCTAAGTGTAGGTACCTACCTGCCCTTACCAATGACCCATTTTCCAACACATATATGGTTATTAGCATTTCTGTCTATGAGTATATATGAACATATTTCAAACATCCTGTCACAAAACAAGGTTTCAGAATGATTCATAGAGTGAGTGACTTACCCTCATGCAACAAATTAAGGCATTTAAGAAAGCATCTCTGGCGATCATATTAAACAGTCTTGTTTGAAGCACATTCTCTCATAATCCCTGTGGTCCATCAATAAACAGAAATCATTCAGTAATTCAATTGCTTCTTCACAATGTTCTGCTGCCTCATGACTATCATGCTGCTGAAGTGTTTACTTGACTTTCTGTGTTTTGAAGCTGCATTTCTTTAACCCCATTGGTGCGGGCGTCAACCGCTGGCCCACGCCTGCACTACCTTCCTGGTGCGGGTCACGACCAGTGGCTGACTCCAGGGAGGGGATTAGTGTTTTATTTTCTTTATTTTTACTCAGGGCTCCCTCCGCCTCCCACCTGCCCCCATCTGCGAGGTGTGTGGAAGTCAAATTTTTTCCCCACCGGAGGATAGAGGAGCAGGTGGGCGTCCTCTCCCCACTCTGGTGGGGGGAAAAAAGGGCAAAACGGACTCCCCAGATGCCAGGGAGGCATTGATGGAAATGGGAGAGTCTCCCCTTTCCATCAATGCCTTTCTGGCACCGTGTCATGGCCATGGATCGCAGCGAAGAAGCGAAGGTATGGTGACGACGTTTACTATTAGACACATCACATACACCCCGGAGAAATTTTGTGGCTCTATCTGCCTTCTACGTAGGCTAGCACTTTAGAGGGACAGTTTAGCCAGTAGCAGAGATGGCATCTCATTGAATGACTGCTGCTCAAGCCCTAACTCAGGTTATGGAGGATAGCTCTGAGGCAGGATCAGATACTGAGACCGCATCTGAGGGAGAGGACAATGGGGCAGAATCTGGGAGTGATTTTTCAGTCGGCAGAGTCCCATCCGACGACACCTCTTTGAGTGATTCTGAGGGAGACAATGACGACAGTTGTGTTGTCCCTTCGCAAGCACAGTCTGTGCATCGGGACAAAAGTGGGTTAGCCAAACCCAAACAGCAGGTGTGTGCGGCCGCAAGCACAGAGAGAGTGCTCTCTTGGCAGTCCCCCTGTTTAGCTCAGCTCCAAATTCCACCTTTTACTGGTGACACTGGATGTAAAGTCGATGTGGCCAACTTTTTGCCAGTTGACTACGTCCATCTTTTTTGGGATGTTGACTTCCTTCAGGAAATTGTGCAGCAAACAAATTTGTGTTCAGACCAATTTCTGAGGCAGCATGGAGGCACTCTAAGGCCCCGTTCTGGGGTTCGCCAGTGGACTCCCACTTCACTGGTGGAGTTGAAGATACTTTTGGGCCTTACGCTCAAAATGGCATTGGGCGTGATGTATACGTGCTCACTACAATTCATGATGAGAGCACTTCCCCCATCACGGTTTGGGGTCCGATGGCCGAAGTCCACAAGCCCATCTGTATATTTGATTACAATAAGTACATGGGCAGAGTGGACAAGAACGACCAGGTTCTTCAACCACACAATATGTGTCGTAAAACTCACACTTGGTACAAGAAACTGTTTACCCACCTGATTCAGATGGCAACATACAATGTGTATGTTTACCGTCAGACAACCACAAGAAGACTCATGACTTTCCTTGAATTCCAGTTGTCTGTAATTGAAAGCCTCACTGCTGTTACAGAAGCAGCAGCAGCCTCCACCTCAAATGTTCTGGAGGATGTGGCAAGGCTGTAGAAGCGACACTTCGCTGATCGCATTCATAAAACACCGAAAAAGGATCGTCCATATCGTTGCTGTAAAGCATGGAAAGCGGCAGGAGAGTCTGTATTACTGTCCCCAGTGCCCATCTCAACCAGGCCTCTGTGTCCCTACTTGCTTTACGTTGTATCATACTAAAGTAAAGTTCTGGGAAATAGACTGGGTGGAGCTGCCGCTGGGTAATCCTTTCAGTGGCTGTGCATGGCTACTGAACGCCCATGGGCCACTGCTTCGTTGGACAAGCAGCCACAAAATTTTACTCCATCTACTTCAAGAAATCATGGACTTCCTTATGGCCTGCTTGAGACCTCTATCCACTGTAAGAACGTGGTAGGTGTTCTGTTCAATTAACGTGCATTATAGTCCCCCTACTGCACATACTAGACAGAACATATGCCACATTGTCACAGAGTACCCTGTGTGGCAAAATGTTAAAGGCATGACTGAATTTTGAAGTGCTTGTTAGAGAACTTATGTATGCCACACAAGGAACTCTATGATTGCCAACGAGAATCAGTGTAAGTGTAATAAGTCATACAAATGTCCTGTCGGACACATTCACCAACATTTCTAGTTGTTTGAAATTGTGCAAACTCAACTTATAGCTTCACTTTCAAAGCAAAAGTAGAAGTGTTGGTGTCAAGGAGACCAGATCCTCAGGCTTGTGCATGTTCCCTACATGTCCACCTCTTGGCAGCTCAAACTCCACTAGTTATATAGCACAGACTTAAAGAATGGCCAAGAGGGGGAATGGGTTTTGGGTTGGGAACAGCGGGGAAGGAGACCTGTGGAAACAAAGGTTAAACAACACAATTGCAAGATTAATCACAATGACTTTCAATAAGTTTTGTTTGAAAATAAAACACTTATGCTGAAAACCTGAATGGCCTGAGACTTCACTATAACTAGGCCTCAAGGATCTAGGTACCTGGAAATCAAGAAAAGGTTATGCAAGGTTTTCACATGAACATTCCAGAATTAGCATATTATATTTTTAACAATAAACTCTGTCCAAAATACTGTTTAAGACACTCTCTGCATTGTAGCAAGAATCAAGGAGCTCATGGTTTCATTTCTTCATGCATAAACTGTACAAATACCATGAAATACACTCCTATGTCACTTTTTGATTAAAGGTTTTCAAGACTTAAACGTTCAGGGAATGTTATGCTCTTTAATCAAACCACTCATCTAAGTTTCAATGTAAAAAAAATGATCGCACACTTCGCCGATCTGTATTTCAAAAGTTTAAGCATCAGGAAAGAATTGCGCACTCTGTTGCCAATTCGAACATCTAAATTATTATGCAATGAAATGATCGCGCACAACGCCGATCTCTGCTTTCAAGATTTAAATGCAGGAAAAAGAATTGCGCACTCCGCCAATTCTGATTTCACAATGTAACTGCCATGAAATGATCGCGCACACTGCCGATCTGAATGTCACAAACTAAATGCCTGGAAGGAATCGCGCACACTGCTGCTGATTCAGAATTCACAATGTAAATGCCATGAAATGATCGCGCTCACTGCCGATCTGAATGTCACAAAGTAAATGCCTGAAAGGAATCACGCACACTTTTGCCGATTCAGAATTCACAAGGTAAATGCCATGAAATGATCATGCGCACTGTCGATCTGAATGGCAAGAAGTAAATGTCTGAAAAGGAATCGCGCACACTGCTGCCGATTCGGAATTCACGATTCAAAGACCATGAAATGATCGCGCACACTGCCGATCTGAATACCGCAAAATAAATGCCTGCAAGGAATCGTGCACACTGTTGCCGATTTGGAATTCACAAGATAAAAGCCATGAAATGATCGCGCACACTGCTGATCTGAATACCACAAAATAAATGCCTGGAAGGACTCGTGCACACTGTTGCCGATACAGAATTCACAAGGTAAATACCATGAAAGGATCACGTACACGTGATTTCAAGATTAGGCCAAAAACTCGAAAGTTACTAGAAAATGGAGTTAGGGCCTAACCCGACCTCCGCCTTACCGCCCTGCCTGAAGATCACCAAATAAGCAAGAGCAGGCCTGGAAATGGCTGGTTAGGCCTCGGGGACAGGAGCTCTGGAAAATGCTGCTGCTCTGCACCGGGACCTCTGAATAGTGAGCATGTGGAGCTGGGCTGGCTCCCTTATATAGAGCCAAGCCCCACCCACGAGCCACACCCAACCGTGCTGCAAGAAAGGCTTCTAGAAAGTCTTAGAATAAAGGACCGCACCCTGTAGTCCTGCAAACAAGCCTTGCAAATGAACAATGAATTACAAACAGTATTAATGACTTTTCAAGGTGAAAGTTCTGCAATGCATAAGGGTATCATACTGCATAGAAACACAATGCATGAAATATGCCTCTGCATAAGGTCTGGGTTTTTGCATTTATGTCGCCCATAGATCATGCACTGTCCTGATGTTGACAGTTGGTGAATGAGCCTCAGAGGATATTTGTTTGACTTTTTACTTTAGAGACCTTAGGATTTCTTCACCAGCATGTCTGCCTTAGTTTCAACTGTAGATATGCTCGCTCAGTTCGAGGAATATACCCCCCACAGCATACTCGGACACCCCCAACTTGCATCTACAAACTAGTATAGATTCACTTGGCAATTATACAGGATTAGAGAGGACTCTGATGAGGACACCGACATGAATGGGTAAGGAAAGCTTATGGTAGGTGTGCCTTCACAGGGATATTGCACAGGTAGAAGGCAGATAGTAAAGGTGGTACAGATGTACATCATCTACACCTATGGATTCAAACCCATTAGTGCCATCCCAGTACTAAAGGAGAATGACACGTATGGGTCAGTATTTGACCTGCTTTTCATGTTCATCCTCCATCAAAACTTAGTAGATGTTCAATTTGTTGTATGATAAGTGCATTGCAGTCTCAGCAGTGCACATAATGTTGGCTGGGACATATGCTACGTTCTCACGGATGCCCCTATGTGCCAAACACTACCCATTTTCATAGAATATGAACTTCTCTTTATGGAACATCGCGAGAGTTCCCCAGCATGTCTGCCTTAGTTTCAAAGGTAGATATGCTCACTCAGTTCGAGGAATCGCTTTGTACTGCATAATCGGACACCCCAACTTGCATCCACAAACTGGAAGGATTTGGATTTAGCACAGTGAGTGCGCTAAAGGCACATGAAAAACATGTCTTCCTGAGTCTCGGGTGGCTGTCATGGGAGTCATTAGTAAAGGTTTACGCATGCCTTCGGTAATGTTCAGGAAGAAGGAGGTGGTTACTTGACTGGTGGTAAAATGTAGTCAAACTTATTACGTCCTGTGGCGTATGAATGTGATGGGCCCTTGTCTGGCAGTGGTAAGTTAATGTGAGTGCAATGATTGGTTGGATAGGCCTGTGGCCTGTGGTATGAAAGAGTTGTTTGTTGTGTGTGAATGGCTTGTGAATGGACCATAAAGAGGTTGCTGCCTGGATGTGGCTTTCTGGCCCATCTTCAGAAGGCTTGGTTTCAAAATTCAGATACTTTATTCATGTTTGGAAACCATAATTTATGGATGTGCTAAAACCAACCAGTATGAGTGGTGGATTAACATTAACATACTAGTACCAGGGGAGTCAAAGGGTGCAGGACTTGGTGGCTCCCACCAGTTTTCCTTCGTCCAGTATCCCTTTGAAATCACAAACGTTGCTTAAAAAACACTTTTGCCTTGCAGTTTAGTGAGAGGAAGTCCTGGAATCTGCCACCAGCCACAAATTTTCTACCACCCACCATTCCATTAAGTCTTCAGGGAAAAACATTGCCTCACTTTAGTGGGTGGGCAAGTGACCACAACAGGGAAGTACCCATAACAGATTGTGGAGACATCAAAATTACCTACCAGAAGACCGCCTGGTTTTGTAAGTCACCTGAGTATTTTGTCCTCGGCTCAGGGGCCATAAAGGGAAGCTTACCAAACCCAGATATTTCTGAAAACTAGACACCCGGAGCAGTCCACGGAAGTGTGGCTTGTTTGGGTTTCACAAAGGTTTCTTACCCAGAATACCCTACAAAAGTGAAACTTGATAAAAAACACTATTTTTCCTTGAAACTACAGGAATGTGCAAGGATCCACAAAGTTCCTACCACCCAGTGTTTCTCCACTTGTCCTGATAAAAACACAACCCCATTTGTGTGCCTGTGTCTAGTGACTGCGTCAGGAATGGATCACTCTGGGTTTAACAGTAGCCCTCATGCAAGGACTACCATTGACCCTTGTGTGATCCATTCCTGTCGCGGGCACTAGCCTACCCACACAAGTGAAAGACAATTTTTATCGGGAAACTTGGGGGAATGCTGGGTGGAAGGAAATTTGTGGCTCCCTGAGATTCCAGAACTTTGAAGCACTGAAATAGAGGAAAAAGTGTTTTTTGCAAAATTTCGAGGTTTGCAAAGGATTCTGGGTGCCAGAACATGGTGAGAGCCCCACAAGTCACCGCATTCTGAATTTCCCTAGGTGTCTAGTTTTCAAAAGTGTATAGGTTTGCTAGGTGTCCCTAGGTGCCAGCTGAGCTAGCGGCCGAACTCCACAGCGAGGCACTTTGCAAAAAACAGGTCCATTTTCTTTGGCTAAATGTGATGTGTCCATTTTGAGTTTTGGGGCATTTCCTGTCGTGGGTACTAGGCCTACCCTCACAAGTGAGGTACCATTCTTATTGGGAGACTCTGGGGAATGCTGGGTGGAAGAGAATATGTGGCTCTTCTCAAGTACTTGAACTTTCTATCACCAAAATGTGAGGGGAAGGTGTTTTTCTTGCTAACTTTTGAGGTTTGCACAGGATTCTGGGTAACAGAACCTGGTGAGCACCCCACAAGTCACCCCATTCTAAATTCTCCTAGGTGTCTAGTTTTCCAAAATGTATAGGTTTGCTAGGTTTCCTGAGGTGCCGGCTGAGCAAGAGGCCAAAATCCACAGCTGGGCACTTGCAAAAATAGGTCAGTTTTCTTTGGAAAAATGTTATGTGTTTGTGTTGTGTTTTCTGGCATTTTCTGTTGCGCGCATTAGGCCTACCCTCACAAGTGAGGTCCCATTTTTATTGGAAGACTTGGGGAAATGCAGGGTTGAAGGAAATTTGTGGCTCCTCTCAGATTCCTGAACTTTCTATCACCGGAATTTGAGGAAAAGTTTTGAGGTTTGCAAAGGATTCTGGGTAACAGAACCTGGTGAGAGCCCCACAAGTCACCCAATCCTGGACTACCCTCGGTGTCTACTTTTAAAAAATGCACAGATTTGGTAGGTTTCCTCAAGTGCCGGCTGAGCTAGAGGCCAAAATCCACAGCTTTGCACTTTCCAAAAACCATGTCAGATTTCAATGTAAAAATGTGATGTGTCCATGTTGCTTTTTGGGGTGTTTCCTTTCACAGGCACTAGGCCTACCCACAGAAGTGAGGTACCATTTTTATTGTGAGACATGGGTGAATACAGAATAGAAGAACAAGTGTTACTGCCCATTGTCTTTCTCTACATTTTCTCCTTCCAATTGTGAGACAGTGTGTAATAAAGAAGTCTATTTGAGAAATGCCCTGTAATTCATATGCTACTATGGGGACCCCCAAGTTTAGAGATGTGCAAATAACCACTGCTTTTTAACACCTTATCTTGTGCCCATTTTGGAAGTTTAAAAGTTTCCTTGATATTTCACCAAATTGATTGCTGTATACCCGGTATACAATGAAAACCCATTGCAAGGTGCAGCTCATTTATTCGCTTTGGTTACCTAGGGCTCTTGATAAACCTACAAGCCCTACATACCCCCTTAATCAGAAGAGAGCAGCAGACATAACGGTATATTGCTTTTGAAAATCTGACATCGCAGGAAAAAATTACAGAGTAAAACGTGAAGAGAAATGGCTGTTTTTTTACCTCAATTTCTATTTGTTTCATTTCAGCTGTTATTTTCTATAGAAAAACCTTGTAGGATCTACACAAAAGACCCCTTGCTGAATTTATAATTGTGTATACTTTTTAGAAATGTTTAGCTGTCCGGGATCCAACATTGGTTTCACACCTATTTCTGTCACAAACTGGAAGGAGGCTAGAAGCACAAAACATAGTAAAAATGAGGTATGTCCCAGTAAAATGCCAACATTGTGTTGCAAAAATGTGTTTTTCTGATTCAAGTCTGCCTCTTTCTGAAAGCTGGGAAGATGGTGGTTGTAGCACTGTAAACCCTTTGTTGATTCCATTTTCAGGTTAAAAAAAACACATGCTTTGTTCTGCAGACCTTTTTTCCATTTTTTTCTGAAAAAAACAATGTTTTTGCTGTATTTTAGCTAATTTCTTGGTCTCCTCCAGGAGAACCCACAAACTCTGGGTACCTTTAGAATCCCTAAGATGTTGGAAAAAAGGATGCAAATTTGGTGTGGATAGGTTATGTGGACAAAATGTTATGAAGGCCAAAGCGCAAACTCACCCAATTAGCCAGAAAAGGGCTCAGCACTGGGTGGGGTGAGGAAAGGCCCAGCAGCTAACGAGTTAAATCCACATGAATTATACTTCATTTTCAATATAAATAAACATAAGCGTATAATGACCCAGTGAACATGCTAACATGGCACCATAAACGTATTGTAAAGTCTAAGTTATGGGATAATCGTATTTGGATCATGATTTGGTATTTGTAGCCATCATATAATGAGGAAAAAAGGAAATAATATGATATATGGACATGGTATTTATCATATTCTGAATGCTCATGTAATTCCAGCATCTGATATAATATATTTTAAGGCGTATCTGAACATGGTAGGCACAACACTGGAGGCAAAGAGTGTAGACAACTTGAGTAAGATATTTTTATTGTGGGAGTGGCATTAATTATTCAGGTGGTTTGTTTCCTTGCTAGAAATTAATCTTATTTATTCTAAAGTGGTAAACTATGCATGCCTTATTAAGCAGAGTGTTATCTGAACTGTGAGTAAAGCAGTGATACACCCCACCAGGTGACTTGCATTTGTTTAGGATTATCTTAAATCCCATGATCAATAAAGGGTAGCAGCAGGTCAGCCAGGAACCTATATCTTCAAATCTGTAAATGGGTATTCTACAAAAATATTGATTATCACTGTTGTAAAATCAAGGTTTAGTTGGACTTGCATTATACTTTCTGTGTAAGAATAGAATTCAACCTGCATGGGGAACCACACACACATATATTGGTACATCAAATGGTGTGGGTCACCTTTACATTCTTTGAAATTCTAGCAGGCACACAATGGGGTGAGGCATATTTGTACACATTGCTAGACGGCCAGTATGATCCATGGGATGACTAAAATCCTGCAATGTTCAAAGGCAGGGGGAATTTTAGATGATAAAGAAAAACTTCAAATACCACCCTATTTCAGGAACGGTAGTGAAGATACATGTTGTTCTATTGTAGACTTTAGATGCTACAAGGCCCAAATTAATCAGCCTATTAATAATAGTGCATCAAAATTGTGTGTGCAAATGGCCCACCTTTTAACTTGATGTATAGGTTTTGGGAAGTTTTAGAAGACTGGGTTTAAATGGTCTATTTGTCTGTATGTTGCACAAAAAACTTTTTTGGGGGGGGGAGTGTGATTCTCCAGATCTCCCAGATCTCGGACCATTGAGATACCTTTAGTAGCCCACTCTTCAGGTTAACGAAGAAGCTAAGGCCCAACTTGTTTGGGACTTACTTCCGGGTTTAGACAGCCCAGAGGCCCCTCAGATGGCTAATGCTGATGAGCAGTGAGAAGCTAAAAATGCTGAGGTGGTCCATCTCTCTACAAGGAATGGACTTTAATGTGGAACACCGCCCTGGATCAGAACACACCAATGCTGATGGTCTGTCCACGTTCTTCCGCCTTAGTGATGAGAACTCCCATGAGGATGGGTAGTTCTCTCCACTTTCAGCTGGGGGGAAGGGGACACGTTTTAGACCTGTCAGCTCTTGGCATGGTTTACCCTGTCTTTTTGGCTTCTGACCTTTTGTTATATTTCTGTGCTGAACTTCGTTTTTGCTGGTTTTAGGACTTTGGGCACTTTACCACTGCTGACCAGTGCTAAAGGGCACTTGCTCTCTGTCTACAATGCATTGGTAATTGGCTTTTCCATGATTGTCCTATTGGATTTACCAGTAAGTCCCTAGTAAGGGGCCCTAAAGGTGCCCATGGCCTGTAAATCAAATGCTACTAGTGGCCTGCAACACGGATTGTGCCACCCACATGAGTAGCCCTGTAAACATGTCTCAGTCCTGTCAGTGCAGTGTCTATGTGTGCAGTTTTAAACTGCCATGTCAACCGAGCTAGTGCACCCACTTACCAGGCCCAAACCTTTTCTTTTCCTACATGTAAGTCATCCCTAAGGTAGGCCCAAGGCAGCCCGATGGGCAGGGTGCAGTGTATTCAAAAGGTAGGATATGTACTGGTATGTTTTATATGTCCTGATAGTGAAGTACTGCCAAATTTGGTTTTCAATTTTGAAAGGCCTATCTCTCCCATAGGTTAACATGAAGATTGCCTTTATAACTCTTGTAAGTGCAGCCTCCCATTGGCAGCAGACAGAGATGTGGAGTTTTGGGGTCTCTGGACTCACAATTTAAAAATACACCTTAAAGAAGTTGGTTTTTAGATTGTAAGTTTGAAAATACCACTTTTAAAAAGTAGTAATTTTCTTGCTTAACCATTCTATGCTTCTGCCTGGCTACTGAATACAGGTCTGGGTCAGACTGACAGTTGGGCTGTTGTGAATTCCCTCTAGACGGTAACACAAAGGGAGCTGAGGTGTTTCCTGCATTTCCTGATGGGTCCTCCTGGGCTAGAGTGGGAGGAAGGAGCTGATACCTGCACTTGAAACGGCTGTGCCTGTTCTCTCACAGTACTGTCTCCAACCCCCTGGTGTGTGTCTGGGGAAGGGCGAGGAAGAGGCAGGGTCTTGTGCACTACAAAGACTCCCTTTGGAATTTTGCCTACTTCAAAGGCAGAAATAAGTATAAGTATTGGACTGCTGACCCAACAACTTGAGATTACTTCTGGAACAAGAGTAACCTCCGCCAAGGAGAAGAGCTTGATACTTGAGGAGGACCTGCCAACCTGCCTGTTGCTTTGCTGTGCTGGCTTGCTGCAGCTGCTTCTTCCTGAAGAGGGATCGGACTGGACTTTGCTTTCTGAACTCCTCCTTGTGAAGTTTCTCCAAGGGGTTAAACTGAGCTTGCTCCCTGTTCTGAAGTCACAGTTCCATCAAAGACTTCATTTGCCAGCACCTGGGCTCTCTTTCTGGGACACCTACCTTGCCAAGGGGTGCACATCCGGTCCCTGGGGCCTTGAAAGGAGAAGCTGGTGAACCCAAGGTGAAAATACACTCACTAGAGCCCTGTGGTGGGCATTGGGGTTGTGGTAATCACTCCTGTGTAAACTTAGACAGGAGTCATTTTTTGGCTGCTTTTGCGTCAAAAAAGGACAGCTTAGTAGTGGCAGATATTTTGCCACTAATCAGCCTGCCATAATTTTTTACACACTAGCACCATTTCCCCTAAAGCCATTCATCACCGGCTAGGGTCTTTTTTTGAGACGCTAACCATTCTTTAGCACCATCGTGCGTCTTTTTTAAAATATGGCTCAGGGATGGCGTTAGGCAATGGTGTTAACTTGCTTTAAGAAAAATTACACACAACTGCGCTAGAGCAGTTAAAATGGCTAGCGCGGATGAGCGTCATTTTTCATAAATATTGGCCATGGTATTTGCAGCAGCATACATACAGGCTTGTCAGAAGTCTTCACAAAGCCTGGGGCAAGAACATTTTGGTGGTTATTACAACTTTGGAGGAGGTGTTAATCCGTCCCAAAAGTGACTGTAAAGTGACGGATATACCACCAGCCGTATTACGAGTCCATTATATCCTATGGAACTCATAATACGGCTGGTGGTATATCCGTCACTTTACCGTCACTTTTGGGACGGATTAACACCTCCTCCAAAGTTGTAATAACCCTCAAAGTGCCTTTTCCATGCTCTCTCTGTTTTTAACACCAGGTTGTGCTGGGCAAAACAGGCCTTTTATATTCCACTGGGCTTTCCCAGTAAGTGGGAGCCCTTCGGAGGATGGTTTTGAAAAGTCAGAACAGCTCCTGGTCCCTCTGTCACTTTTCAAAGCTCCCTTCCCCACTCCGGCCGAGATAAGCATTTGTTTTTTTTTACCGTTTTATATAGCACAAACTAGGCCCAAGGACACAGAAGCGCTTTACCAGATTGCTTGAACTCTGATTTTTTTAGTGAATGGTAGGAATGCGGAGTTTAAGTGATTTGCCCACAATCAGAGGAAGTTGCACTGACGAGAGGTACCCTAGCTCTAAAATCGCCAGCTCTGGCAATTAGGGCACACTCCTTAACCCTAAATATATAAACAATGTTTACAGAGCGTGTAACATGGCATCTGGCACCATTTATTGGTATCGTCTGTCTTGTCCCTTTTTGATGCCCCTGCTTACATAATCCCTCCAAACAACTTCAAAGTTTTAACATCGATGCCAGACCTTTACATTCAGAATATTTATGTATGTCTTCATGCTTAAATGTGGAAAGGTATGCTTTCATTTTGATTTAGAAGCTCACGTTTTACTACGCAGTATGCCGCACAGTAGCATGAACTTTTCATCTTCTTTTAAAATCTAAAGGCAAGGTATCCACATAAACCAAGTCATCTCGTGCTGGGAAAGCGGAATTCTTAAATGTTGTGTTTTAAAAGTTCAAGTTATATTTCATTGCATGCAACCCACTACCTTTGAATTTGAATTTTCTTTCAAAATGTTTCAACATCAACGCTGTGCTCTCATGTTGCTAAAGTTAAAGTGACTTTTAAATGCAAGCGGCTTGTTCTAGAAGCTCAATATATTATTATTGGTATGCAGCAAAATACCACATATTTTCTTTTATAACCAAAAACGCATTTCTTTATTAAACTCAGCGCTCATGTTAAACAAAAATATGTAAGTTTGAAGTATGTTCAACGTCAGAAGCTCTTATTCGACCACACTGAATGCTGCATGCACACTAACATTAAAAACTATTACTATCAGATCAAATTATATGAATTTTACTTATACTCGGTGATCTCGTGCACAATACTTGAAATGTATTCCAAAAGCAAACATTGTGATAAAATGTTGGAAAAATCTTAAAATAACACATTGCTCCAGGGGTCGTATTTTGATGGCTCTGCACAGAGCAGAGTGCCTTTTTAGGGTCGAGCTCACAAGCGCTCAGTCCCTGTTGTAATCTCTCTTTGGGCTTTTAAACATGCCCATGTCATTCCTGTCACTATCATTGGTTCGTGGACTTGCCTTTTAAAATCTGCTTGATTTCATTAGTGAAAAGCATGCATAGATCATGCCTTTTCTGGTGTTTAGCCTTCCTGGAGTGCACTGGACAACTAGTGGAATACTGGAAACATATGAGGCTCCATGTTTTCAGGCTGGTTTCTGCACTACTTTATCTTTTAATTTTCCACGCAGTGCAATCGCACTGGGTTTTACATAGCACGATCGCGCTCTTTTTTTTGTTTTCAATTTCTGCGCAAACGCACTAGGTTTTACATAGCGCAATCGCACTCGTTTTTTTTCTTTCAATTTGTGTGCCAAGAAAATTCCGGTTAGGAGTTTAAGCTAATAGCTATAACTCGAGCAAATGTGAGACCAGTTGCATTGCATATGCTTGTTTTGTGCTTGGGGTGTCTTATGAGAAGCATATAACTCGGCATTTCTCTCACTTAATGCATGCACTTTAAACAGAACAAGCCTTTAACAATTAGGGAAGATTGCCTTTTTTGGCTATAAACTAGGGGTGGATGGACTTGCTGGTCTGCGACTCAGTCGAATTCTGCAGAGTTACATAAAATCTCAGTGGGATTCCGCAGAGTTCTGCCAATGGGTGGACGTAGGCACCTCCCAATTCTCTCACTGTGATTTAGTGCTGGGAGCTCGTTCTGCACTGAAAAATCAGCACAACCGGCACTACACGGTACACCAGAGGGCACAGGTACTGTTGATTTTGCTGTTACTCTAGTAGATTTTCTACTCGAGCAACAGCCTCCTGACTGCAAATTGTCACAGTCACCACACGTTCGAAAAATCTTGCTGGATTTCCTTCTAATGACTAAAAATCACTCAAGGAGCCATCAAATCTCGCTCGCGCTCTCCAACTTACCTTGCTGGAGCCATGAACAAGAAAAAAATTCTGCCTTTGTGAATGGTGAATTTGGTCAGAACTCTGCTTTAATAGAGTAACACAGAGTCGCAAAAATTCCACCATTTCCACCAGCAGAACAAAATATTTTGCCCACTCCTATTACTAACTTGTTCTGTCTAAACTTCATGCATTAACTTGGAGAAACTTGGAGAAATTTAGAGTATAATGCAATGTCACCAGACAGGTCGCTCCCCCCATCTGCCACGCAGCCCCCTGTGGGTTGAACCTCCGTTGCCGCTTTTGCTACCTGACTACTCACTCCTTTTTCCCCGGGTTTTTCCCCGGGTGTCTCCCCAGGTTTTTCCCTCGCCGCTGAGCCCCTGCTGCCCCGCCCCCTTCACTCCCATTGGCCGCCCGCTCCCACCTCCCAGCTGCTCCTCCCTCCATCTGCCCTCATATGGAGGCCGCAAAGCTGGCACACCTAAGGCAAGCCCGTTTGCGCCCGTCCGCGCCTGGACCGCACCCAGCACCAGAACCCCTGGAACCTACACCCCCGCAACCCCAGACTGCACTACGACACAAGCACCCTCCACGCACTCAACACCAGACGAGACCACCCCTGCTACCGGGCCACCCCGAAATGCACCCAGGGGCCTTTCACCTGCCGGAACTGCAGATTCACCAGCATCCAACCCTCCACACCACCAGCCAGAGAACCCAACCACCTCCGCTGCATCCTCCTCAACACCCGCACCGCTCGCAAGCACGCCATCAAACTTTGGGACCTCCTAGACTCCACCGCCCCAACGTCGCCTTCCTGAAGGAGACCTGGCTGAACGGCACCTCAGCACCAGACATCGCCATAGCCATCCCACAGGGCTACAAGATCTCCCGCAGAGACCGCACCAATGGAGTGGGAGGAGGAATCGCCATCATCCACAAAGACTCCATCAAAATCTCAACGAACACCAATGACACCCTCACCACCGCCGAGCACATGCACTTCCAGATCCACACCGACCCCAACACCACCCTTAGAGGAACTCTCATCTACAGACCTCCCGGACCCCGCCCACAGTTCAGTGACGCCATCGCTGACCTCATCAGCACCCACGCCCTCGCTTCCACGGACTACATCCTCCTCGGGGACCTGAACTTCCACCTCGAGAACAACAACGACGCCAACTCCACCGCCCTGATCGCCAACCTCGGACTCAAACAGCTCATAACGAAACCCACTCACGCCGCTGGACACACGCTCGACCCCATCTTCTCCGCAAGCCCCCACGTCTCCTTCAACCACACCACCGAACCGACCACAGATGCGTCCACTTCACCTTCATAAAACCCACCACACAACGCCGCACCCAACAGCTACCACGCCGCTGCTGGGGCAAGGTCACCGAGGACCAACTGACTACCACCCTCGCCCTGAGACCACCCACCGGCCCCACCGACCCAGACACCGCTGCGACCAACCTCACACAGTGGATCAACGACTGCACCAACACCCTCGCCCCTCTCAAGACCTCTACAACCAACCACACCAACAAGAAAGCCACCTGGTTCACCGAGGACCTCCGGATCTCCAAGCACACCTGTCGGAAGCTGGAGAAGAAATGGCTCCACGATCGAACACCAGACAACTACACAGCCCTCAAGAGCGCCACCCGCAAACATCACCAACTCATCAGGACCGCCAAGAAGACAGCCTTCAAGGACCGCCTAGACAACAACGCACACAACACCAAAGAGCTCTTCAGCATCGTGAAAGAACTCTCCAACCCCAGCTCCATCACCAACGACATCCCGCCATCTCAAGACCTGTGCGACTCCCTGGCAACTTTCTTCCACCGCAAGATCACCAACATCCACGACAGCTTCAACCCGACCCCCCCGCACCCACCACTGAGTCCACCACGCCTGCGACTACCACTCGCACCAGTCGCCTGACCATCTGGTCCAGCGTTAGCGACGAAGACACCATCAAAACCATGAACTCCATTCACTCTGGATCCCCATCGGACCCCTGCCCTCACCACGTCTTCAATAAAGCCAGCCCAGCCATCGTGCCCCACCTCCGGAAAACAATCAACTGTTCCTTCAAGACAGCAACCTTCCCAGAAAGCTGGAAGCACGCCGAGATCAACGCCCTTCTGAAGAAGCCCAAGGCGGACCCCAAGGACCTCAAGAACATCCGGCCCATCTCCCTGCTCCCTTTCCCGGCAAAAGTGACCGAGAAGATTGTCAACAAACAGCTGACCCGCTACCTCAAAGTCAACAACATCCTGGACCCTTCCCAATCCGGTTTTCGCAGTAACCACAGCACTGAGACCGCCCTCATCGCCGCCACTGATGACACCCGGACCCTGATGGACAAAGGAGAAACAGCCGCCATCATCCTCCTGGACCTATCAGCAGCCTTTGACACGGTCTGCCACCGCACCCTATCAGCACGCCTCCATGACGCCGGTATCCAAGAGAAGGCCCTGGCCTGGACCACATCCTTCCTCTCCGGCAGAACCCAGAGCGTCCGCCTCCCACCCTTCCGCTCCAAAACCACCGAGATCATCTGCGGCGTCCCACAGGGATCCTCCCTCTGCCCGACACTGTTCAATATCTACATGGCCCCCCCTCGCCCACGTCGCACGACAACACAACCTCAACATCATCTCCTATGCCGACGACACCCAGCTGATCATATCCCTCACCGAAAATCCCCACACCGCCAAAGCTAACCTCCACCGAGGAATGAAGGCCGTAGCCGACTAGATGAAGGACAGCAGACTGAAGCTGAACTCAGACAAGACAGAGGTCCTCATTCTCGGACCCACCCCATCAGCCTGGGATGACTCTTGGTGGCCCACATCACTAGGCACAGCCCCGGAACCCACGGACCACGCACGCAACCTGGGGGTCATCCTCGACTCCACTCTCTCCATGACCAGGCAAGTCAACGCCGTCTCCGCGTCCTGCTTCAACACCCTCCGTATGCTCTGCAGGATCTTCAAATGGATCCCCCTCGACACGAGAAAAACCGTTACCCAGGCCCTCATCATCAACAGACTTGACTACGGGAACGCCCTCTACTCAGGAACTACAGACAAGCTCCTGAGACGGCTCCAACGCATCCAGAACGCCTCGGCTCGACTCATCCTCGATGTCCCCCGCCGCAGCAACATCACACTCCACCTGAGAGGCCTGCACTGGCTCCCCGTCAACAAAAGGATCACCTTCAAGCTCCTGATCCATGCACACAAAGCACTTCACAACACCGGACCCACCTACCTCAACAACCGACTCAGCTTCCACACCCCCACCCGAAGCCTCCGCTCAGCCAACCTCGCCCTCGCCACAGTCCCCCGCATCTGAAAAACCACCGCCGGTGGCAGATCCTTCTCCTACCTCGCCGCCAAGACCTGGAACACTCTCCCCACCATCCTACGACAGACCCAGGACCTGCTGGCCTTCAGAAGACTCCTCAAGAACTGGCTCTTTGACCAGTGGCACCCCCTCCCCCCAGCGCCTTGAGACCCTCGCGGGTATGTAGCGCGCTTTACAAATGAAGTGATTGATTGATTGATTGATGCAAGGGTGAATTTTTTAGAATGAAAGTGTCGTAGGGATTGTGAAAAATCAAAGCACCACACCAAATGCAAGTGTGGCAAAAGTGCGCCACCCAAGTTTACAGTAGAGTGGTAAGGGTGTGGCATGAACCCGGTGGTGAATTTTTTAGAACTCGTGTAGTAGCCCACTGTCAATTATAGAAAACACATTTTCTGTTGGAATGACCTCTAAATTTACATATGCATACCATTTTACTGATATAGCTAGATAATGGAAATCCAGTTTCATTCGATGTTCATCATTTGCACATTACCAAGTAAAGTGTCTTCATTTGTTTTTATCCAATACAAATCTTTGTTTCCATCACGAGTTTCATTTCTGCTTTCATAATTGCTGATATATGTTGAAATATGTGTGAGGTTTATTTCAGGTATTTCAATTTTGTTGTGTTAGAAAAAAATTGACATCCTACATCCGTTTCTTTCACACTCCCTGTACGCCCTCAAATTTAGCAACTAGGTCACTTTTACAAAATCCTCTCACTTTGCAATTAGAATAAGAAAAGCAAACTCAAGTTTTGTTGTTAAAAGAATAAACATCAATTTGTCAGAAGATATAGCTTGACATTTGACTTTTGTATTGTGAAGACACAACAAACATCACAAAAACACAAAATGTAAAGCCATCTTTAGTTCTCATTCACCTCCTGAATTCCATCATGGTTCTTGGGGGTTCTGCAGCACCTCCTGCACACAAACGTCCAGCGGCTATGGTTATATGTTCGAACTTTATACACCTTAAACACCGAGCCATCATGATACACCCAATTTTCTTTCACTCAGCAACTAGTGATCCTAAATGATAAAGTCTACACTGAGTTACTGATGCCACAGATCATATAGATCAGGAAGAATGGCATACAAGACTTATTAATGTACATACAATTCAATTATTTCCACACATTTGCTTAGTTTTTTTATTTGAAACAGAGAAATACGGAACAAGCGTAAAAATGGTGTTCTCAACAACAGTATTCTTCTTCGGGGTTTTCTTTATCAGATATAGCTTCAGAAATGAACAAAATAGTTGTCATACACACTACCCACATCACCATCCCAGTAGGGCTCCCTTTAGTTTCTGAGTGGCTATGGGTAGCCATTGATGCACCTATGTTTTTTCTGACCTCTCCTGTCGTCATATTTGCAATCCATGATTTGTCATTTAGATGGTCAATTAGCAACAGAAGCATAGTGCACAATCCTCTTGGACCAATAGTCAAAATGATTGTCAAGGGGGGTTGTGCCTGTTTTGTATCACATCATTTAGGAATTATTAGTTACTTTTTTGACCCAGTTCATTATTTTATTGAGGTTTAACCTTTTTTTTCTTTTCAATCAATCCAAACATTTCTTGCACAGAGGCAAAGATTTTATTTTTTTTGTCTGGTAATGTACATCATTTTTCAAGTGTAATGTTCATTGGCAAAGTGCTTGACTCTGCTGTAGATCAGGCCCACCCAAAGTAGTATCACTCTTTTGAACATGAGTGGCTACAGTCCACATTTCCAAGTCATGATATGATAAGTGGCAGCTCAAGATATAGTCATAGGGTACAGACCTTTTTGCTCGCACCCCAAGAAAGATTCCTATGGCTCAACTTTGTAAGTCTTTTTATTCTGACATAATAAAATCCCCACACCACAGAGCGTGTTTCTGTGTGTATGCATTTGTGTGTGGGAGAGTGTACATGTGTTTGTGTGTATGCATTATGAATGATTTTATGTGAGGGGTTGTGCCACATAATGCTGGAGTATCACTGTGTGGTCCCAAGCAGTTAGTTTGGGTCCCTGTCATCCATGAGAGACAGTATAGGTACAGAGAGATCATTTTGTCATACCTCTGAAAGTGCATGGGATCCTTGCCGCTTGACCCATCTTCACTCAGGTCATTGTACCAAGTTTGGTGTGTCTGGTTTGTATTCAGAAACCTCTGAAGTATCTCAAAGCAAACACTGATAGATCCTTCTTATGTATTGTACTCTTTCATGCCATCTCAGACTGACCAGCCTGTGACTTGGAATGAAGCAACACCCTATCAAAAGTGTTAGCGATCGGGATGGCTACTGCAGCACATAAGCAAAGTAAATGTGTTAATTGCCCATTCCCGTCTCTTATGTTCAGTAGTGGCTGAAGAGTCACTGAAAGGCTGTCTTAGATGAGTCCATGAGGGCATGTGACTCTAAGAGGCATAGCCCAAGCTTGAGAGAGAGGCATTTGAACCAGATTTGTGTACTCCCAAATGTTCAAAGGCTCCCACATTATGAATTGTTGGCTGTGTGCCCACAGTTGTCACAATCTGCAGATATACAATTGATCTTTTGAGACAGACTAGCAGTGGAAACTGTGCAGCCAGGCAGAAAATAATCAAAATAACGTAATCGATATTGGCTGTGCACCCCCAAGAGCTTACACTCAAAGGAGGTACATTTCCCTTTGTGGTGAGAACTTATTTTTAATGCTTAAAGAACCAAGGCTCAGCCACTGGTGTGGTATAATGAGGACAACAGTCCAAATCATGTAGCGCTGATGAGGCAAGAGGCTTATTATACAATTGAACCCAAACCAATATAACTGTTGATGAGAGCTGTTTTCACTGGATTATCATTTGCTGATAGATCACTGACAGAATACTGGAACCACCAACATTGTGCAACTAAACAATTGTATCAAAAATATTGTTAGAGAATTTTAGTTTTCCCATACTTCTATAAGTACCAAAATATAGAAAAATATGTTTCACATTAATATCATTAAAACGTACAAAAAAGTTTCTTTATATATATATATATATATATATATATATATATATATATATATGTGTGTATATACATCTATATGCACACCCACACACACATATATACATATATAGCGAGAGAGATATAAATATAGGTATATTGATATAGATATACATATACATATAAAGTGTAAATTAGTACATCTTAAATATTTTCATGTAGGGTATAATATGTAATCCCACTAATATCACCAATATTTAATACTGCATATAAACATATACTTATTATATAAAACACATGCATATGAATGTGTGCATGTTTTTATTGATGTACATAAATAACACAGTTCTTAAATATATTTTAATTTATGTTTCTGTTTAATTAGAAGTGCTAGAATGAAAAGCAAAATATCTATCTATCTATCTATCTATCTATCTATCTATCTATCTATCTATCTATCTATCTATATTAAAAAATATTAACAAATCAATTCCAAAGCATTACATAAATTACTAAAATAAATAAAAAAGCCATTTACAAAAAACATAAACATTTTTATAAAAAATATAAACAAATAAAATATAAACAAATACTATACACTTAAAATTATAAAAACATGTATTAATACATTTAATCAATATTACAAAATGTTTTCAAGTCTGGGGCTATTAAATTTACTATTCCCACTCCAGACTGTTCAAAAGTAGGGAAAGGGTTGGCCTTCGAAGGGGTTACATTTACCAATCCCACTCCAGTCTAAGCAATAGTAGGGAGAGGGTTGGAGTTGGGAGAGGTAAGATTTAGTATTCCCACTCAAATCTGTGCAACAGTAGGAAAAGTGCTGGACTTCTGAGAAGTTAACTACTATTCCCACTCAAGTCTAAGCAACAGTAGGAAAAGCATTGGACTTCAAAGGGGTAGGATTAAATATTCCCACTCCAGTTTGTGCAACAGTAGCGAAAGCTTTGTACATCAGAGGGGTATAATTTACTGTTCCCACTCCAGTCTGTGCCACAATAGGTAAAGTGTTGGACTTCGGAGGGGAAAAATATGTGTTGGGCCCCCCAGACTGTGCAGCAGGAAAGGTAAAATTACTATTCTGACTCCAGTCTAAGCAACAGTAAGGAAAGCGTTGGACTTCGGACGGGTAAGATTTACTATTCCCACTCTAGTCTGTGCAGCAGTAGAGAAAGTGTTGGACTTTGGAGAGGTTAAAATTACTATTCCTACTCCAGTCTTAGCAACAGTAGGGAAAGCATTGAACTTCAGAGGGATTAAAATTATCATTTCTACTCCAGTCTAAGCTACAGTAGGTAAAGCGTTAGACTTTGTAGGGGTAAGATTTACTATTCCCACTGCAAACTAAACAACAATAAGTACACCTCTTCACTTCAAACACATTACATAATTACATAACCGTAGCAATTTTGAGAAAATATAAAACTCTTAATATAAACATTATTACTTAACATAAAATTACATATATGTACAACCCGCAGAAACAAAAATAACAAAGACAGACTATGAATACCAGATTAGCTCATTAGTGGAAAAAGATTGTCTATTGATCATTTGCATAGATAATGAATAATACATTAAAACTAGTTGGTAAATATTTATTACCTAATCAACTTACTACCCTAGTCCCCTACAAACCTACCTACCTGCACCTAAAAGGTAATAAATTAAGTCAGTATTACATAATATGCATAATTATTATCAGTCACATACTTACTTAAAAATGATGAATTGATTAACAATGAGTTACTACTTAATTAACATCCTACCCTATCTCCCTACAAACCCAACAACCCCCTACAACACTATAAATTACTATTAACAATTAAATTAATAATTTGAATTCACGTGAAACCACAAACTATATGTAAATTAATTATATTATATAATATTAATTATACAAACAACAATAACACATAAAATTAATTTATGAACAAAAACACACTAAAATAAGTAAAACACAATATCCTCTTTAACTATATTATTAAAAACAATATTAACAACAATATTCTTGTTAACTATATTTCTTACCTTAAAAAATTATATTCTTAACACTGACATTTCTGCATCACAATTTTTTTCTATTACAATATTTCTTGTCATATTTCAGTGTTCCGATATTAAAAACTTGGCATTTTGTGCAAATACCTTTACAGGCAGTCTACAGAAAGATCTTTATGCTATGCGTGTTGTCAGAGGTGCAAGGGAAGAGTCCAAAAAACCTTTACATTTAACAGAGGTGTTTCACCCTGAGACTGACATATTGTTGTGCTATGAAGGTGGCAAAACGGCCCTGCCACAAAGTCCCTCAGATGACCACTAAAGCGGCATCTCACCCCATGGACCTGTACTTGCATTTTAACTTTTGAAGCTACATCCCACTACAGACTGTTTCGCTGCTGAAAAAATGGGATCACAGGGGTGTTAGATGGACCCAGGCTTTCCCTCACCAGGGACAAACTCTTGGCTCCCTAACTGCTCTTTCATGCTAGAAATATGTTTGGAAGTGCACATTGAGAGCACCTGTTGTTCAGCTAGGTGGTGTGACACCTTGATGTGTAGCTCAAAAACACAGCAAGGCTTACCACGCCAGCCTACAGGGCAATAAATAACCTAACTCTCACACCAAGTCTGCATGTTGCTGTTTCCGTGACAGTAATTGAAACCTTTCTGAATACCTGGTTGACTCTATATTGAGGTGTCCCATACCAGTTATCTGTGATTTTGGACAAATAAAGCTTTTTAATCATCTTTAATTGTTAGTCTAAGGGAATCACCCCTAATTTACACTGATATGCCCAAATATGGTCATGTAGCTTGATTGTACCATGGGAATATGGACAGATGCTCACCGCCAAGGCTTTACAAGGCTGTTGCATGTTTTGTGTTATTTTTGTCAGTTACTGAATGAAATTGGGTGGAGAATAATTCAAGCATTCTATTCATCCTTCTCTGTGATCAACATTAAATAAAATCTTATTGTGAACAGCAACACCTGAATGCCATGCAGAAAGCCTGCATCTGGAAAGCAGGACACTTAGGCCTATATTTACATAATAGTAATGCAGTGCAGTAGCGAGAAATGCTGTGCTGGGCTGAATGAGAGTGCAGGAGAGCACCATATTTACAGAAATATGTCTCTCTCCTCCCCTCTTCCTAGCTTCAGAGCTGATTTTAGCTTCCAGGTGCCATGCACACACCTTACCGCCATAGTGCTAGGCTATGAGTGTGAGTCTGGCAAAGGTTTGGCACTAGAAGGGTATCCTTACAGTACAAAGTACTATGAGTAGACACACCTTAAAAATGTTCATACATTGTATGTGTGCTTTACAGTGCAGCATGCACACAAAGTTTGGAAAGAAAGGAGAATTGAAAACAATTCTCCTTTTAATGCCTGCTTTTAAGCGGTGTTCATTTTTTGTGCAATAGGGCGAGCTAAAGGCTTGTTCACAAAAAGGGACAATCTACAGTATGAAAGGCCTATTTGAAGTTGATTGCTATTAACGGTGTCTTTGCCCGGACCTCGTGTGCTTGGGCCGGTGTTGGAGTCTGTTTTTTTAATCAATATTAATACGAAAAGCTCGCAATATATTGTGTGATGAAGCTGCATAGAAAATGTGTTAACATAGAAAATAATGCACACGTTGAAATGTGCCCACGGGAGTGGCTACCAATGTACACGAAAACTAATGAAAAAGCTTGTTAATTCTGAATTTATATGCAATAATGTTAGAATTTTTATTAGTATATCAACATTAGAGTTGTGTGTTAAGAGTTTGCTTTATTAAATCAGAGGGCCTTAGCTAAGCGAGGGTTTGGGCCTAGCTGCCTGGCCTCATATTGAATTGTATTTTCTAACGTGTAATGTGCTGTTTTCCTGAAAGACACAAAGCTGTATTTTTCCAGGAGTTATGTGTGTGTGTAGCTGTAGTAAATTCTTTCTCATGAGAACCAGCTTGCTCAAGGCAACATTCTTGCTAGATGCAACAGTGTAATTTATAACAGGTTCAAGGTTAACCGTACTAGGAGAAGACAGTGAAGACACTGACTGGAGTTGTCTATTCACCTTAAACCATCCTTTACCCATTCTTTGCCTAATGCTAACTTCTCCTCTACCTGAGGGAAGAAATCAGTTCTGTAGCTATGCTATATTGAGACTCTGCCCCGTCCTATCTCTGCAGATGGTGAATCGACTGATGTCCTGAGAACAAAGACTGATGCTGTTTGCTGATCTGTTGGATTGGTAACTATCTGATGCAAATTGTAATTGTCTGTTTGCCTTTTCTTTCTAGGTACCAACTGCTATTTTGATAGAGGCCTTAGTTTAGATGTTTTCTAAGTTCGTGTTCACTACATTTTTTGCATGAAGCCCAACATGCTAATTTGAGGTTAGTTAAGGCGTTCACTAATATTTTGTGCAAGTAGACAAATGACTGAGTTCTTGTTTTGTTGATTCATGTACTAATGAGACTCTGCTAAGTCGATTCGTATAAATGTTGTGCCTTGGTCCTAAAGGGAATTAGTAGATGTATTGATTAAAATCGTGTTTTGATTATTGATTGGATTGTTTTGGCGTGGGTTTATTACAAATGAGACTAACAGACATAGGGGGTCATTCCAACCCTGGCGGTCGGTGTTAAAGCGGCGGCTAACCCGCAAACAGGCTGGCGGTTTAAGAAATTGAATTTTGACCCTGGGGGAAACCGCCAACAGAGACGGGACAAACAAACAGCTCGGTCACCGACAACAGACAGGCGGGAGTCAATGTACCGCCCACCCTATCACAACCCACCAATCCGCCACCTTTTCTGGGGCGGTAGCCCCGCCGATAAAAACACGGCGGAAACAGACATTTCAAACGGAAAACGCTCACCTCCATACACCCCACAAGGAATCTGAACAGCATGGAACCCGAACTACACATCCTACCAGCTATTGTATTCCTGCTCCTCTACCAGAAGCACGAACGCCGGCTCAGAAGACTACGGTGAGTACTGCACCTACGACACAGGGGAGGGGGGAGGAGAAAATATTACGGGCACACATACGCTACACACCCACCACCACCCTCACCCACTACAACACACACATCAATGCATAGCAATACATCACTGTTACAACCCCCAAACCCCCCGGAAGAATGCAAAGACAAAATGAAATGATCATAAACAGTCGAATATATTGTATTATCGGCATATAAAAATATCACACATTTAAAACTAATATATACATAAATATTAAAAGTCCGATAATTTTAGCAGTCATTGTCCGTAGACCACTGGGCCCAAATCACATGGGCAAGGCCCACACAGGATACCTGACACCAACGGAGAGAACACTGCAGGGGCATCAGATAGAAAAACTACAGGCACCTCAGGGGGAAGGGAAGGGGGGGCACCTCAGCCACATGAGTACACGACGCCAGATCCACGAGGGGCCTCCATGGCCACTGTCCCATCCTGGGGAGTGCAAAGCCACAGTCTCTCAAGTCCATACAGTGGGTGGTTTGCCCACTGTACCATCCTGGGGAGTGCAAAGCCACAGTCTCTCAAGTCCATACAGTGGGTGGCTTGCCCACTGTACCATCCTGGGGAGTGCAAAGCCACAGTCTCTCAAGTCCATACAGTGGGTGGCTTGCCCACTGTACCATCCTGGGGAGTGCAAAGCCACAGTCTCTCAAGTGGATGACAGTGTCCACTGTTTCTGGAGGGGGACTGGTGCCCAGATTGCTTCGTGTAGCCCTGCCCGACACAGATGCGGCACTACCCCTTCCGCCAATGGGCCAGCGGGGCTTGAGATGAAGGGCCCAGTTCAGCGGTGCTTGAGATGGCGGTGCCCAGCGGAGCGGTGCTTGAGATGAAGGGCCCAGTGCAGCGGTGCTTGAGATGAAGGGCCCAGTTCAGCGGTGCTTGAGATGAAGGGCCCAGTGCAGCGGTGCTTGAGATGAAGGGCCCAGTTCAGCGGTGCTTGAGACGGCGGTGCCCAGCGGAGCGGTGCTTGAGATGAAGGGCCCAGTGCAGCGGTGGTTGAGATGAAGGGCCCAGTGCAGCGGTGCTTGAGACGGCGGTGCCCAGCGGAGCGGTGCTTGAGATGAAGGGCCCAGTTCAGCGGTGCTTGAGACGGCGGTGCCCAGCGGAGCGGTGCTTGAGATGAAGGGCCCAGTGCAGCAGTGCTTAAGATGAAGGGCCCAGTTCAGCGGTGCTTGAGACGGCGGTGCCCAGCACAGCAGTGCTTGAGATGAAGGGCCCAGTGCAGCGGTGCTTGAGATGAAGGGCCCAGTGCAGCGGTGCTTGAGATGAAGGGCCCAGTGCAGCGGTGCTTGAGATGGCGGTGCCCAGCGGAGCGGTTCTTGAGATGAAGGGCCCAGTGCAGCGGTGCTTGAGATGAAGGGCCCAGTGCAGCGGTGCTTGAGATGAAGGGCCCAGTTCAGCGGTCCTTGCCCTGTTCAGCGGTGCTTGCCTTGGCGGTCCTTGCCCTGTTCAGCGGTGCTTGCCCTGTTCAGGCGGTGCCCAGCACAGCAGTGCTTGAGATGAAGGGCCCAGTGCAGCGGTGCTTGAGATGAAGGTCACAGTTCAGCGGTGCTTGAGATGGCGGTGCCCAGCGGAGCGGTTCTTGAGATGAAGGGCCCAGTGCAGCGGTGCTTGAGATGAAGGGCCCAGTGCAGCG
The DNA here is from genome assembly GCF_031143425.1 of Pleurodeles waltl. Lineage (NCBI taxonomy): Eukaryota > Metazoa > Chordata > Amphibia > Caudata > Salamandridae > Pleurodeles > Pleurodeles waltl. The sequence goes on along the minus strand of NC_090443.1, from coordinate 663,280,478 downwards.
GTGCTTGAGATGAAGGGCCCAGTTCAGCGGTCCTTGCCCTGTTCAGCGGTGCTTGCCTTGGCGGTCCTTGCCCTGTTCAGCGGTGCTTGCCCTGTTCAGCGGTCCTTGCCCTGTTCAGCAGTGCTTGCCTTGGCGGTCCTTGCCCTGTTCAGCTGTCCTTGCCCTGTTCAGCGGTGCTTGCCCTGTTCAGCGGTCCTTGCCCTGTTCAGCGGTGCTTGCCCTGTTCAGCGGTCCTTGCCCTGTTCAGCGGTGCTTGCTTTGGCGGTCCTTGCCCTGTTCAGCGGTGCTTGCCCTGTTCAGCGGTGCTTGCCCTGTTCAGCGGTCCTTGCCCTGTTCAGCGGTGCTTGCCTTGGCGGTCCTTGCCCTGTTCAGCGGTGCTTGCCCTGTTCAGCGGTCCTTGCCCTGTTCAGCGGTGCTTGCCTTGGCGGTCCTTGCCCTGTTCAGCGGTGCTTGCCCTGTTCAGCGGTCCTTGCCCTGTTCAGCGGGGCTTGCCTTGGCGGTCCTTGCCCTGTTCAGCGGTCCTTGCCCTGTTCAGCAGTGCTTGAGTTGGCGCTCCTTCATTGCCCAGCTGGGCTGTGGCTGGCGGGGCCCTCCTGGGCAGCTGGGCTGTGGCTGGCGGGGCCCTCCTGGGCAGCTGGGCTGTGGCTGGCGGGGCCCTCCTGCACTCCTGGGATGGGGTTGATGGGGCCCTCCTGGGCAGCTGGCCTGCTGCAGGACTTGTCGGGCGTGCTGCCCTTCCCACCCTTCCCTGGTCGTCTGTGGCCCTTTCCCACCTTTGGCGGTGTGCCACGTGGCACCCCACTTCCAGGTGGAGCCAGGGTAGGGATTTTGGTCCCTGGTGTCCTTGGCCTCTCGCGCCGGGCACTGGTGATCTTTGGGTGTTTTTCCGGGGGTGGGCTGGCCGTGCCTTGGCTCCTACCAGAACTAGTTGCCCTTGAGGGTGGGGGACTCCACAGTCCTTGGACAACAGTCTTGATAGGTCCTGGTTTGGTGGTGGCTGAGGTGCTGATTGCAGTCTTATTCGATGGACGGGGTGGGGGAGTTGTTGGAAAGAGGTCAAGTTTGGAAAGGAAAATCAATTTGGAAAGAGAGGGACGGCTAGGTGTAGTGGGTATGGGAGTGGAGGAAGAGAATGTGGTTGTAGGAGTGCGAAGTCTGGTGTCTTTGGGTGCAGGTGCTTGGGCTGGAGGCTGTCGTGAGGTGGATGGCTGTTGGGTGGGTGGCTGTCTGCATTTGTGTGGTTTGGAAGAGGGGGTGACAGACACACTGGGAGAGGACACAGGGGACGTGTAAATGGTAGTGGGGTGGTGACTGGACGTGTGCGGAGTGTTCTGGTGGGTGTGCTGGTGATGGACGTAGTGGCTGAAGATGTTGTGCATGCAAGTGTGAGTGGAGACGTCAGAGGGAGGAGGGAGACGAGGAGGAGGGGGACACAGTGGAGGCAGTGGGTGTTGGTGTGTCTGCATGTGGATGTTGTTTGTGTGAATGCTTGTGTGATGTGTGGTGCTTATGTCTGGATGAGCTTCCATTGGGTGTTGAGGTGTGTGCAGGCTGGTCTGTAGGTGTGTCTGGGATAGGCAGAGGTACAGGGGATTGGGTCTGGGTGGAGGCAGTTGGAGGGGGGAGGCTAGAGACAGGGACAATTGCTGCCGTCAGTGCTGAGGCCAGAGCGTTGAACGATCGCTGATGGGCAGCCTGACCCGAATGAATGCCCTCCAGGTATGCATTACTCCAGTGCACCTCCCTTTCTACACCATGGATGGCATTCAAAAGGGTAGACTGCCCAACAATGATGGTCCTCAGGAGGTCAATGACCTCCTCACTGAGGGCAGCAGGGGTGACAGGGGCAGGGCCTGAGGTGCCTGGGGCGAAGGAGATGCCCCCCTTCCTGGGTGAGCGGGCACGGGGCAAACGCTGAGGGGTTGCTGGGAGGGCGGTGCTGGTGCGCTGGGTGGTGGCTGTACCTGTTGTTGCGGGGGGCACGGATGTTGCCGCCACCACAAGGGAGCTCCCTTCCGAGGACGAGTCGCTGCCACTGACATCAGCACGAGTCCCTGCTGTGGAGCTCCCCTCGCCCTCCGTCCCACTGGTGTACTCAGAGTCCGTTGCATGGCCCTCCAGGGCCATGTGGGATGCAGCTCCCTCGTGCTCCGATGCCACTTCTCCTCCGCCTGATGATGCTAAGGCACACATGAACAGGAAGACCACAAAAAAGGGGAGGGGGAGAAAGAAAAGACATGTTGAGTGCATGGATTACCGCTACCGTTGGCGGAGAGGACAGACACAGAAGCCCCCTGCACTACTCTGCGCACTTGGGGTCCACTACTCAATCAGTGGGACATGGCCTACAAGCCTATGGACGACAACTGCACACATAGATGACACAGGGCCATGAATAGCTGTACTTGGCACCCTACAGAGGTGGGGGCGGGGGCACAGGGCCATGCCTTACGGAGGGGCCTAGCCTACAGAAATCGCCCTGGCCTAGAGATACCCACAGCCCACCTCCCCCACCCAGACACCTCCACTGCGCGCAATGTCACCAGAATGAGAGTGTACTCACCCCCTTGTGTCTTCTGTGATGTCCTCACGCGCCCATCCAAATCGGGGTAGGCCACCACCAGGATCCGGGACATCAGGGGGGGTCAATTGACGACTGGCACCCCTCCTACGTTGGGAGGCCATCCCCAGCAGAGCCTCCGCCGTCTTCCTGCTCCCGCGTCGGATGTCCTCCCACCTCTTCCGGCAGTGGGTGCCCCGTCTGTTGTGGACCCCCAGGGTCCGGATGTCCTTGGCGATGGCACGCCAAATAGCGATTTTCTGGTGGGCGCTGACCTATGTGACATGTACAGGGGGAGAAAAAAAAACATCACATTCTGCATGCTTGATGTGAGTGGCCCCCCATCCCCACCCTTGCCATGTGGCCAATACTCTCATCTGTCGTCTGATGCATGCCTCAATCGCTCCCCTCCCCACCATCTTTCATCCACCCGACTCAACCCAGGCATTGCCCACAAAGCATGGTCCCACTGTACTTACCTGTTGGTCTGGAGGACCGTAGAGTAGCGCATACTGGGGGAGGACCCCATCCACGAGTTTCTCCAATTCTTCAGAAGTGAAGGCAGGGGCCCTTTCCCCAGTCGCAGCAGCCATTGTCTCTTCCAGACCGAGGTCACAGCAGCACTTGCAGTGTAGGTCCTCTCCTGTGGAAGATCAGGTATCGAGTGAATAAGTAGATAGAAAATGGCGGTCACGCCCGCGGCGGTGCGTACCGCGGCGGTGCGTACCGCGACCGCCGGCGCACATCGTCATTGGCTCGTGAAACCCATAGGATTCTATGTTAACCAATGCGGCTTTGCGCCGCGGTCTTCGACCGCCTACCGCCACGGTGTGCCACGCCCGCACATTGACCTCACATCCCATTGTCACACTTCACAGGTCAGGCAGCCGCCATTTCAAGGGCCCACATGGCTTAATTTCTACTGCGTCACACATACCTAGGCCTTTCCTCAACACTCATACAAACCATTCAATGCATAGTGAATCGTGTTGTGTGCAAGCTGTGGGAACGTACCTGTGGGTTGATTGACTCTGTGCTCGCTGTTGTCCTTCCTAGGCACCGTCCGCTGGGCAATGCGAGGAGATGGAGGAATCTTCCTGTGTACAAACCGCTGGTGGACCTGTCGACAATGGAGGAAAGACATGTCATACTGACATACAGGCTTGACCGAGCCACTATACAGGAACTGTGTGCCCAGCTGGAGGCAGACCTGATGTCACCCATCCGCCAACCCACAGGGATCCCCCCTCTAGTGCAGGTGCTGTCAGTACTCCATTTCTTAGCAAGTGGGTCATTTCAAACAACAGTGGCCATATCATCAGGGATGTCTCAACCTATGTGTTCCAAGGTGTTGTCCAGAGTGTTGTCTGCCCTGCTGAAACACATGAGGAGCTACATCATTTTCCCTGAGGTGGGGGATTTGCCTACAGTGAATGGTGATTTCTATGCCCTTGGACATATCCCCAACATCATAGGTGCCATTGATGGGACAAATGTGGCTTTGGTACCCTCCAGCAGGAGTGAACAGGTGTACAGGAACAGGAAAAGTTATCATTCGATGAATGTACAGATGGTCTGTTTGGCAGACCAGTACATCTCCCATGTTAATGCCAAGTTCCCTGGCTCAGTGCATGACGCCTACATCCTGTGGAATAGCAGCATCCCGTATGTGATGGGTCAACTCCAGAGGCACCGGGTGTGGCTATTAGGGGACTCTGGTTACCCCAACCTGTCCTGGCTACTGACCCCAGTGAGGAATCCCAGGACCAGGGCAGAGGAACGCTACAATGAGGCCCATGGGCGGACTAGGAGGGTGATCGAACGCACCTTTGGCCTCCTGAAGGCCAGGTTCAGGTGGCTCCATATGACAGGTGGATCCCTAATGTACTCACCAAAGAAGGTGTGCCAGATCATCGTGGCCTGCTGTATGCTTCACAACCTGGCTTTGCGCCACCAGGTGCCTTTTCTGCAGGAGGATGGTCCAGATGGTGGTGTTGTAGCAGCTGTGGAGCCTGTGGAGAGTGAAGAAGAGGAAGCCGGAGAGGACAACATAGACAACAGGAACACAGTAATAGAGCAATATTTTCAGTGACACACAGGTAAGAGTACACACCGGCATATTACATTTACTTAAAGACTCCTACCTCTCTACTGTCTGACTTTTTCCCCCAGTGTATGGTAACTGTGTTGTGACTTTCCCTTCCGTTTTCAGAGCTGTGGGCCCCACTGCGTGACATCTGCTTTGTTTCCCCATGGACTACAGCTGTGTGACAGCGGTTTGTTGGCATCACAATGTGAATAACAATTTTGGCACTGTCATGTCTAATACATTTGTTAAAATCACAGACAGACTCCAGATTGTTTATGTGCAATAAGTGTGTTTATTCAAGTGCTCTAATTTGGATGGGTGGTTGCAAATCGGTGAGGGGTGATGGTGGAGGATTGTCCATGGCAGAGTCCAGACTCAGGTTCACAGGTGCATTGTCCAAATGCCTGTGGGAAGTGGAGCAGGGGCAGTTTAAGGTTGGACAGGGTGACAATGTGGGACAGTGGGATGACAATCAGGGAGGTATCCTTTGCTGGCGGTGGTCTTGACATGTTACTCTGGGGGTCATTCTGACCCTGACGGGCGGCGGAGGCCGCCCGCCTGAGTTCCCCCACCAAAATACCGCTCCGCGGTCGAAAGACCGCTGAGGGTATTTTGGGATTTGCCCTGGGCTGGCGGGCGACCGCCAAAAGGCCGCCCGCCAGCCCAGGGCAAATCAACCTTCCCACGAGGACGCCGGCTCAGAATTGAGCCGGCGGAGTGGGAAGGTGCGACGGGTGCTGTTGCACCCGTCGCGTATTTCAGTGTCTGCATAGCAGACACTGAAATACTAAGTGGGGCCCTCTTACGGGGGCCCCTGCAGTGCCCATGCCATTGGCCCCCAGGGGCCCCCGGCACCCCCTACCGCCATCCCGCCAGGAACAGGATGGCGGTAGGGGGTGTCAGAATCCCCATGGCGGCGGAGGATTCTTATGGGCAGACCGCTGGTTTTCCGCATCTGACCGCGGCCGAACCGCCGCGGTCAGAATGCCCTGCGGGGCACCGCCGGCCTGTCGGCGGTGCTCCCGCCGACCCTCTTCTTCCTGGATCTCAGGGCCCGCTTGCGGGGTGGTTCTCCTTCTGCAGGGGGTGGGGTTCTGGTGGCCTGTTGGTCTTCTGTCGGGGCCTCCTGTCCACTAGCGCCGGCGGAGGTGGTAGCCAGTTCTTGGTCCATGCTAGTGTCAGGGGCCATTTGAGGTGCCACAGTGGTCCGCAATGTGGAGATTACCTCATTCAGGGCCACTACGATGGTATCCATGGCGGTACTGATGTTTCTCAGTTCCTCCCTGAACCCCATATACTGTTGTTCCTGCAGAAGCTGGATTTCCTGAAACCTGCCCAGGACTGTCACCATCGTCTCCTGGGAGCGGTGGTATGCTCCCATGATGGAGGAGAGGGCCTCGTGGAGAGTGGGTTCCCTTGGCCTGTCCCCCCCCTGTCGCACAGCTGCCCTCCCAGTTCCCCTGTTTCCTTGGGCCTCCGTCCCCTGGACTGTGTGCCCACTACCACTGCCCCCAGGTCCCTGTTGTTGTTGGGGTGGTGGGTTAGCCTGGGTTCCCTGTAGTGGTGGACACACCGCTGATTGACGTGTCCTGGGGACAGAGGTATGGGCCCGCTGGGTGGGTGCTGTGCTGGTGTTCCCAGAGGGGGGAAGGTCTGCTGTGGCCTGTGCCTGTCTGAGGGTAACCGACTGTCCCAAGGTCCCCGATGGATCGGGCTGGTCATCTAGATCCAGGGAGACAGAACTGCTGTCATCACTGTGGGCCTCTTACGGGGGTGGAGGGGACATTTGTGGACCCTCCTGCGCGGTGACCTGGCGTTCGGGTCCTGCAGGGGTATAAAAGTATGGTTATTGCTTCTGTGTGTGCCAATGGCGTGCAATGGGTGGGTGCCCGTGTACCCCAGTGCTGGCATTCCTTTGTGGGGGCTGTTGTGACGGTATTTTGGGGGGGGGGTGATGGGTATGTGCATTGGGCATGCCTTGGTGATGGGTGTCCATGCTTTGGGGCCGCATGCAGGGCTAAGTTTTGGGATGGGTGGGTTGTGATGGTGAGACATTTGCAAGGGGTAGTTGTGATGGGGGTAAGGGTGAGGGTGGGGGTATGAGTTGGCATGCAGGTGGGGTGGGGGGGATGAAGTAGTGAAGATGAGACTTACCAGAGTCCATTCCTCCACCGACTCCTGCGAGGCCCTCAGGATGCAGGATGTTCAAGACTTGCTCCTCCCATGTTGTAAAATCTGGGGGAGGAGGTGGGGGTCCGCCGCCAGTCCGCTGTACCACGATGTTGTGCCTTGATACCATGGAACGCACCTTCCCCCGTAGGTCGTTCTATCGCTTCCTGATGTCGTCCCTATTTCTTGGGTGCTGTCCCACAGCGTTGACCCTGTCGACTATTCTGCTCCATAGCTCCATCTTCCTGGCAATGGTGGTGTGCTGCACCTGTGTCCCGAACAGCTGGGGCTCTACTCGTACGATTTCCTCCACCATGACCATGAGTTCAGCATCTGAGAACCTGGGGTGTCTTTGAGGTGCCATGGGGTGGTGTGGATGATGTGTGGGGTGGAGTGTGTAGTGATAGGTGGGGTGCTATTTAGTGGTGTGTTGTGTGAGGTGCGTGGAAGTTCTGTGGGTATTGGTATTGTGTGCCTGTGGATGCTTGGTAGTTGACTGTGGTGTCTCTCTCTCGCCTTCTCTCAGAATTTCTGGTCGTAGGGGTTTGTGGGTGATGTGGGTGTGTGTTTTATATTGTATTGGGTGTGTGGGAGTGGTGTGTGTATGTGTATCAGGTGTGTGTATTTCGAATAGTCCAATGTGGTTGTGTTTTGTACGAGTATGTGTATTTCGACTGCGGCGGTGTGTACCGCCAATAGAATACCGCGGTTGAAAGACCGCCGCGTGGATTCGTGGGTCGTAATGGCATGGGCGTATTTCTGTTGGCGTGACGGTGGAGGTTTGGTCATTGCCAGTTTATCACTGACCTTTGGTGTGGCGGACTTTTGTGGATGACGGTATTTTGGCGGTTTGCCTGTTGTGGGTCAGAATGACCGTGGCGGTTTACCGCGACCGCGGCGGTGTTATGGCGGTCTTCTGTCTGGCGGTAAGCGCCTTTTACCACTGAGGTTGGAATGACCGCCATAATATTAGACTGTAACCAATAGGGAAATAAATATCTTAACTGACTAAACTGGTGTGGATATTGTGACTGAGAAGTCAATGGTGTGTTCAATTATTGATTTTATTAAATGTTTATTAACTAGTGATTGTTGTTATTGATTGATTATTGATCTATTGATTGGTGATGACAAGGAAATATTTCGTACTGGGAAGTCTCCAAACATGTCACATGACACAAGTCAGATGCAAACGTTTAAAGCAGTGACATGTACCACTGTATATGAGGGTTCAGGTTACTCTTGCCAGTCAAGTTGCTAAGATGTTTGCTAATAGTTACATCAACATTGTGACAATAAGCAAAAAAAGGCTAGTAAGAAAATTCTTCCTCAAGAGGCCTACCCTCTGCCAGGATAACTGACCTAATTTCTTCTCAGTAGGGAAGGGTCCCAGTCTTTGATGCCTCCTCGAACACCTCTAGAAAGTATAGCCCATTGGGAAGATGAGATAAACAGGAGAGTTTACTTTGCTGACAACTGATTGGTTGATGGGAAATGGGAGAAATGCTAAAATAATGTTTTGTAGAATTATATTAGTGTGTAGCTATCCTTTTTATTCAAGAGCTTGTTTTCCCTGAGAGACAAGAGGCAGAGAGTTTGCTGTAGAACGTAGGAGGAAGACCTTTGAGATGCCAGATGACAGAGCTGAAAATACTATATAGTTTCTACTTATCCCCACTACTTTCATGCTAAAGGTACATGCCTATGCATTCTTATTCTCTCATTCATATCCACTCATGTGGGTTTTCGGATCTAACACCTTACTTTTTTGTTTGATTTAATTGCCCTTTTAACCCAAATTAAATTAGATTTGTGATTTTTCTTTATGGAACACACTTATTGCATTTTCTCTATTCTATTTGTAATTCTTTCCAGCATGGTTTTTTACCTTGGTTTCAACTATCAACTTTTAGACTGTTTGAATCTGTAACAATGATGACTAAATTTTAAATACTTACTGAATTATTAATTGATTCAAACTAATTTGTTAATAAACCCTTTACACTCACACCAAATCTCTTTGTTATTTCCTGGGAAGCCCAATTTTGACTTCGCTGTTCATGGCAATTTTATGTAAATGAGCTTATCATCTCTCTTTGTCGAATAACAAAAGTCCATATGACCAATAGCAGGGGGTTATTTGATGAGTGTACTTGACGATTAAAACATAATAATCCCTGTTGCAACACAACCTATTTTCTTCTGAGAGTGAGGGGATGGGACATCGTTAAATATGAGGAGGTTCAAATCTCTCTTTGAAGGGTTTTTTGTGAGTACAATTCTTTATAAAAGTTTGTAAAGGTTTCAGCAAACCCATGTTGTCTCTGACTCATTGCCTGTCTAAGACAGCCAAGAAAACCCTTTCCTCTCTAAATCTTTATTGGCCAGCCTGCACAACAAACGTCTTGCCCTATCACTCCATTTGTACATCCTATGATGGGGCAGAATTCATGCCTGTTGAGCTGTGCCCAGTAATATGTGCACAAAGAGGAGCTAGCCACAGGTAGGTGTCTAAGCATGTCTTCTGAGCCAACAGTAGCACACTTTTTCTCTGGCAGCTCAACCTCATACTCCAAGGTCACAGCCTCCCAGTCTCTGATAACCACCTTACCCCTCAAGTACGACACACCCCTCTCTCATAGTATAGATTTAAAAGCCTCCTAGAGAGTAGTAGCCTAGGGGAATGAGTGTGTATTTAAATCAAAGTTGTCAGTTATTTTATCCCTGAGAAAGTCAAGGTGCTCATCATTGAGCCGCCAGGTCGTGAACCATCACATTTGTCTTGTTCCCTCTGTGCCTTTTTAATGTAATTTCAACTGGGGAGAGATCAGAGAGATTGGGGAGCCCCCTAGAATGAATCTGTATTTATTCTATCCCTGTTGAGTCTGTCTCTGGGCAAAAATGTTTTTAATACATGAGTTAGATTGGTGAGTCAGTAAATGTGTGGTGCCTCACCCCTACATTTCATTTAATTTACATAGAAGGTATCTCACCTGGAAAGGGACTTGGGGTGGTTAGTAGCAGCAGAGGAACACACATCAAAGGATGGGACCATGAGTGTATTGAGATCACCTTCCACCATCATCAGCCCGGGGGGGGTAGGGTGCAGTTTAGCATCATTTGATATACACCACTGAGAGTATCCTCCATCAGACCACATGGCTCATATACACTAATCAAAGTCCACATGTTTTTCTAGCTTTCCACTGATATACAGGAACCTGCCCCATGTATCAACCTGAGCCACAATTAATGTGAGAGGAAAAGTCTTGTGCAACATAATAGCACCTTCTCAGGTGGAACCTGTATGATACACTCTGGTGAAGCCATGGCAGCCCAAGAAGTTGCACTTGGTTCCAGATAATTGGCACTTCTGTAGAAGGAGGGAATTTGTGGCATATTATCTGACATATTTGTGTTACCACCCAGCTTGTTTTTATTATTCAGTCCATTTAGTCCATTTACATTCCAGGATAAAATACATGGCTGTCCAGGACACCATGCTTGAGGATCCCCATGATGGTCCACCTCCCTCAATTCAGCATGTCTTTATGGAGCATGTCCAGCTTTGCTTGCAGTGATATCACAAAATCAACACAACCTTAAAATTAAAACAAAATGTTGAATTAATCCCCTTATCCCGCAATACTTCCTTCCTCAAAGCATCTGTTATCAACCAAAGTAATAAACCATTAACTTCAAACCAAAGTTCTCTGAAGGGGCATAGTGGAGAGGCCTCATGTTGTATTCATCTCATCAACACCTCAGGCACCCATTAAACTCTGGTTAAGGGCCCTTGCAGCCACCAAAGCATATTGGCACTTGGTGCAGACCATGCACAGCAGTCAGTCTATTAGACAATTAGAGGCAGGAGCCTTTGCACCCAATCCAGTATCTATGTGAAGAGTGCGCTTGTTGTTTCCCTCTCATCGCTGTTGTAACTTGTTACCGAATCGCAAATTGGATTTGCGAGTACAGACCGATTCAGTATTAGGAAGGGCGTGTCAAGGGCATCCCTTCCTTTTAGACCTAACAGCCTCATGGTGGTCACCCCTAACTGTTTGCCTGTCTCCCTCCACTTTTTAGATACTGTTTTTGCTGGTTTTAAGACTCTGCGCACTTTACCACTGCTAACCAGTGCTAAACATGGTAACATTGGATCATACTCAATTGGACAATTTGATTTACTTATAAGTGCCTAGGAAAGTGCACTATATGTGCCCAGGACCTGTAGATTAAATGCTACTACTGGGCCTGCAGCACTGATTGTGCCACCCACTTAAGTATCCCCCTAACCTTGTCTCAGGCCTGCCATTGCAAGGCCTGTGTGTGGAGTTTCACTGCCAATTCGACTTGGCATTTAAAAGTACTTGCCAAGCCTAACAATCCCCTTTTTCTACATATAGGTCACCCCTAAGGCATGCCCTAGTTAATCCATAGAGCAGGGTGCTGTCTAGGCAAAAGGAAGGACATGTACCTGTGTAGTTTACATGTCCTAGTAGTGTAAAACTCCTAAATTCATTTTTACACTGCTGTGAGGCCTGCTTCCCTCATAGGTGAACATTGGGGCTGCCCTCATACATTGTTTGAGTGGTAGCTGCTGATCTGAAAGGAGTTGGAAGGTCATATTTAGTATGGCCAGAATGGTGATACAAATCCCTGCTGACTGGTGAAGTTGGATTTAATATTACTATTTTAGAAATGCCACTTTTAGAAAGTGAGCATTTCTCTGCACTTAAATTTTTCTGTGCCTTACAATCCACGTCTGGCTGGGTTTAGTTGACACCTCCCTTTTGCATTCACTCAGACACCCCCCAAACACAGGAATCTCAGCCTCACTTACATATATCTGCATTTTGAGTGGGTCATCCTGGGCTGGGAGGGTAGAGGGCCTGACACGTGCATGTCAAAGGACAGTAGCCTGCCCTCATACAAAGGACTGCCACACTCCCTACTGGGACCCTGGCAGACATGATTTAACTGAAAGGGGACTTTGTGCACTTCTAAACCACTCTTTGCAGTTTCCCCCACTTCAAAGGCACATTTGGGTATTTAAACAGGGCCTCTGCCCCTACCAACTCAGATACTTCCTGGAGAAAAAACCTGAACCAGAACCTGCATCCTGCCAAGATGAACTGCCTGGCTGCCCAATGGACTCACCTGTCTGCTTTCTGTGAAGGTCTGTTGCCTTGCTGTTGCCCTGCTGTCTTGCTGCTCTCTGGCTGTGGTGAAGAAGTGCTCTCCAAGGGCTTGGATAGAGCTTGCCTCCTGTTCCCTGAAGTTTTAGGACCAAAAAGACTTCGGGGGTCATTACGACCCTGGCGGAACAAGTCCGCCAGGGCCGTGGGACGCGGTGGCACCGCCGACAGGCCGGCGGTGCCCCGCGGGGCATTCTGACCGCGGCGGCTCAGCCGCGGTCAGAGAAGGGAAACCGGCGGTCTCCCGCCGGTTTCCCGCTGCCCCAAAGGAATCCTCCAAGCCGGCGCAGCATGCTGCACCGGCATGGGGATTCCGACTCCCCCTCCCGCCATCCAGTTCCTGGCGGTTCTCCCGCTGGGAACCGGATGGCGGGAGGGGGAGTCGCGGGGCCCCTGGGGGCCCCTGCCGTGCCCATGCCTATGGCATGGGCACGGCAGGGGCCCCCGTAAGAGGGCCCCTAAAAGTATTTCAGTGTCTGCAAAGCAGACACTGAAATACGCGACGGGTGCAACTGCACCCGTCGCACCTTCCCACTCCGCCGGCTCTATTACGAGCCGGCGTCATCGTGGGAAGGGAGTTTTCCCCTGGGCTGGCGGGCGGTCTTGTGAAGACCGCCCGCCAGCCCAGGGGAAAACTCGGAATACCCTCCGCGGTCTTACGACCGCGGAGCGGTATTTTGGAGGGGGGAAGCCTGGCGGGCGGCCTCCGCCGCCCGCCAGGCTCGGAATGAGGGCCTTCATCTCTTCAAGAAGGACTCCTTGTGCAGCGAAATTCGACGCACAGCCTGCCAGAAACGACGCACTACATGAGGAACCGGAATGATGCAGCCTGACTTTGCAATGAGAAGGTCGATGCAGCTCCAGCAAGCGACCGTAAATTCAACGCACAGCCCGCCGACTCAACACACAGCCGAGCCAGAACGACACAGCCCGACTTCCAAAGAGGAATTGATACAGTGCCTGGCGTGTGGTAGAAAATTCAACGCAATGCCCACCGGATCGACGCAGCTTCTGTGAATTCATCCTGCCAGCGCAGGAAATCCAAGCATTGTCCCCAGGGCGTCAGAAAACCCCGCAACCCGAAGATGATCCATGACTGAGCGCCGGAAATCAACGCACAGCTGTCCCTGCATGAAAACTAAACAACGCATCACTGTGTATGGCCGAAGAAATCGACACACACCCCTTTGTTTCCACGTCTCTACTCCTCTGCGGTTCTTTGCGGAGATATTTCACGCAAACCAGGTACTTTGTGCTTGAAAGAGAGTTTTGCCCTCAGTACAACCCTGACGGTCGGTGTTAAAGCGACGGTAACACTACCGGTGGTAAAAAAAATGGGATTACGACCGCGGCGGAAACCACCAACATAGACATCCACCTTAACACTCCGATCGGCACGGCTGTAGCAACAAACACCGCAGCGGTCACCGACAACAGACAGCCGGAAGACAATGTACCGCCCTCCCTATCATGAGAGGCCAATCCTCCAGCTTTACCGGGGTGGTACCAACGACATCAAAAGCATGGCGGAAACTGTACATCGAAGGGGAACCACTCACCTTCCGACACTCCACGAAGAACCAGGACACCATGAAGCCCGAATTGCAGATCCTCCTCATGTTGGTGTATCTTCTCATACACCAGGAAGTAGAAAGAAGGCGGCGGCAGCGATGACGGTGAGTACTGTACCTAGCACACAGGGGAGGAGAGGAGGGAAAAGAGAGTGACACACACATGCGGCACGCAACACCCCCAACCTCACCCACAACACCCTACACACTAACACATCCAACAACATTACTGATGCACCCCGTCACCCCCTGGAAGAATGCAAGGATAAAAGGAAATTAGTTTAACCAGTGTTATGTTGGAACATTCAGATATAGCAATAGAATTTTAAATAATCAGTATATACAACATTTTACATTATGTACACAAGGCCGTACACTGTCCCTTGTAAATGTCCGTGGGCCAGTGGGCCCAAAAAGCATGGGCGAAGCCCACACATGACACCTGCCTCAAAACGGAGAGAACACTGCAGGGGAATCAGGTAAAATAAACCAGGCACCTCAGGGGGAAGGGGAGGGGGCACCTCAGCTGGAAGATGGTACGATGCCACTGCTCCTCGAGGGGGCTCAAGGCCCACTGCCTGGCCTGGGGAGTGCAAAGCCACAGTCTCTCAAGTCTCTCAAGTGGGTGGTTTGCCCACTGACCACCTCACATGCAGCACTCAGGCCACCCCCCAACATGTGGCTTCCATGCACACCACTCCAAACAGGCATTGCCCAGGCATCATGCTCACAGTGTACTCACCTGTTTGTCTGGAGGACCCTAGAGTAGCATGTTCTGGGGGAACCAGTTTGTCCAACTCCTCCACAGTGAAGGCAGGGGCCCTTTCTGCAGACACTGTAGCCATTGTCGCTTACAGACTCAGGTCACAGCAGCACTTACAGTGTAGGTCCTCTCCTGTTGATGGTCAGGTATAAAGTGAATGAATGGGTATAAAATGGCAGTGACATCTGTGGCAGTGCATACCTTCACCTCTGGCGTACATTGCCATTGGCTCCTAGGACTCATAGGGCCCAATGATAACCAACGCGAAGTTGCGCAGCGCAGTTACCTCATTTCCCCTTGTCCCTCCTCACAAGTCAGGCAGCCGCCATTTCAGGGGAGCACATGGCATGGCACGTAACTGCGTCACAGCACATATTGGCACATATACTGACTCACGATTTAACAGACGGATTCTGTTACATTAGTCAAGACACAGTTGTGCTATCTATGTGGTAAATGACCTTCTGCTCACCATTCTCCTCCATAGGCTACAACCGCTGAGGCAGCATATGAGATGGTAACATCCTCCGGTGTACAGAATCCTGGTGGACCTGTCAACAATGGAAGACAGACACATCATTATCACATACAGACTTGATCGTGCCACAATCCAAGAACTGTGTGCCCAATGGGATCCAGACCTGATGTCAGCTATCTGCCAGCCCACAGGTATCCCCCCTCTTGTGCAGATCCTGTCAGTGCTCCATTTCCTGGCAAGTGGCTCCTTCCAAACTACAGCAGCCGTGGCATCAGGGATGTCTCAGCCAATGTTCTGTAACATGTTGAGCAGGGTGTTCTCTGCCCTGCTGAAACATATGCGTAGCTACATCGTGTTCCCCCAGGTGGAGGATTTGGCCACAGTGAAAGCTGACTTCTATGCCTTGGGACATATCCCCAACATCATTGGTGCCATTGATGGTACCTGTGTAGCATTTGTTCCCCCCTGGAGAAATTAACAAGTGTACAGAAATAGAAAAAGCTACCATTTGTTGAATGTGCAAATGGTGTGTTTGGTGGAACAACATATCTCCCATGTGAATGCCAAGTATCCTGGCTCTGTGCATGACACCTATATCTTGCGGTATAGCAGTATCCCTTATGGATGGGCCAACTCCAGAAGCACCGGGTGTGGCTAATAGGGGAGCCCAAGGTCCCCACACAGTATGAGTAGGTGTCTGGGAATGGGGTAGTCCCTAAGGGTTAGTGTGTGTCTCACAATTGTCCCTTGATATTTGCAGGTGACTCTGGTTACACCAACCTCTCATGGCTACTGACCCAGTGAGGAATGCCAGGACAAGGGCAGAGGAACGTTAAAATGAAGCACATGGGCGAACTAGGCATTTTATTGAGAGGAAATTCGGCATCCTGAAAGCCAGATTCCGGTGCCTCCATCTGACAGGTGGCTCCCTGTACTACTCACTGAAGAAGGTGTGCCAGATCATTGTGGCTTGCTGTATGTTGTACAACCTGGCATTGAGATGCCAGGTGCCTTTTCTGCAGGAGGATGAGCCTGGTAATGGTCCTGTGGCAGCGGTGGAGTCTGTGGACAGTAGGGAAGAGGAGGCAGAGGAAGAAGATGTTGACAACAGGACAAACATCATCCTGCAGAACTTCCAGTGACACACAGGTAAGAGACTGTAACTCCTCTTCACATATCAGTTTACTTTAGGACATTGTACATGGCAGCCTCTTAACCTCTGTCTATGGACACTGAGGGGGTCATTCCAACCCTGGCGGTCGGTGTAAAAGCGGCGGCCAACCTGCAAACAGGCAGGCGGCCCAAAAAATGGAATTCCGACCCTGGCGGGAACCGCCAACACAGGCCGCCACTTTAACACTCCGACCGCCACGGCGGTACAGACAAGCATCGCGGCGGTCACCGCCAACAGACAGGCGGCAGACAATGTACGGCCCACCCTATCACAACTCACCAATCCGCCACCTTTTCCGGGGCGGGAGCCCCGCCGATAAAAACACGGCGGAAACAGACTTCGAACGGGAAAACGCTCACCTCTAAACACTCCACGAGGAATCTGGACAGCATGGAACCCGAACTACACATCCTACCAGCTATTGTCTACCTGCTCCTCTACCAGGAGCACGAACGCCGGCGCAGAAGACAACGGTGAGTACTGCACCTACGACACACATCAATGCAGAGCAACAAGTCAGAGTGACACCCCCCAACCCCCCCGGAAGAATGCAAAGACAAAATAAAATGATCATTAAAAATGAAGTATATTATAGCGTAATTGAAGTTAAGTGAAATATGAAATATATAAATAAAATATATTACATCATGAACAATATATACATAGGTCAAAAGTCCGGCCCATATTGGCTATCATCTATTGTTCGTGGGCCAATGGGCCTAAACACATGGGCAAAGCCCACCCAAGAGACCTGATTCCATTGGAGAGAACACTGCAGGGGCATCAGATAGTAGAACTACAGGCACCTCAGGGGGAAGGGAAGGGGGGCACCTCAGCCAGTCGAGTCCACGATGCCAGATCCACAAGGGGCCTCCATGCCCACTGTACCATCCTGGGGAGTGCAAAGCCACAGTCTCACAAGTCTCTACAGTGGGTGGGTTGCCCACTGTACCATCCTGGGGAGTGCAAAGCCACAGTCTCTCAAGTCTCTACAGTGGGTGGCTTGCCCACTGATCTATCCTGGGGAGTGCAAAGCCACAGTCTCTCAAGTCTCTACAGTGGGTGGCTTGCCCACTGATCCATCCTGGGGAGTGCAAAGCCACAGTCCATCAAGTGTATTACAGACTCCACTGGTTCTGGAGGAGGCATGGTGCCCAGAGTGCTTCGTGAAGCCCTGGCCGACACAGATCCGGCCCTGCCAATGGGCCAGCGGTGCTTGAGATGAAGGGCCCAGCGGAGCAGTGCTTGACAGGAAGGGCCCAGCGGAGCGGTGCTTGAGATGAAGGGCCCAGCGGAGCGGTGCTTGAGATGAAGGGCCCAGCGGAGCGGTGCTTGACAGGAAGGGCCCAGCGGAGCGGTGCTTGACAGGAAGGGCCCAGCGGAGCGGTGCTTGAGATGAAGGGCCCAGCGGAGCGGTGCTT
Source organism: Pleurodeles waltl (assembly GCF_031143425.1). Classification (NCBI taxonomy): domain Eukaryota; kingdom Metazoa; phylum Chordata; class Amphibia; order Caudata; family Salamandridae; genus Pleurodeles; species Pleurodeles waltl. The sequence goes on along the minus strand of NC_090443.1, from coordinate 663,263,055 downwards.
GACAGGAAGGGCCCAGTGGAGCGGTGCTTGAGATGAAGGGCCCAGCGGAGCAGTGCTTGAGATGAAGGGCCCAGCGGAGCAGTGCTTGAGATGAAGGGCCCAGCGGAGCGGTGCTTGAGATGAAGAGCCCAGCGGAGCGGTGCTTGACAGGAAGGGCCCAGCGGAGCGGTGCTTGAGATGAAGGGCCCAGCGGAGCGGTGCTTGAGATGAAGGGCCCAGCGGAGCGGTACTTGACAGGAAGGGCCCAGTGGAGCGGTGCTTGACAGGAAGGGCCCAGCGGAGCGGTGCTTGAGATGAAGGGCCCAGCGGAGCAGTGCTTGAGATGAAGGGCCCAGCGGAGCGGTGCTTGACAGGAAGCGCCCAGCGGAGCGGTGCTTGACAGGAAGGGCCCAGCGGAGCGGTGCTTGAGATGAAGGGCCCAGCGGAGCGGTGCTTGACAGGAAGGGCCCAGCGGAGCGGTGCTTGACAGGAAGGTCCCAGCGGAGGGGTGCTTCAGATGAAGGGCCCAGCGGAGCGGCGCTTGAGATGAAGGGCCCAGCGGAGCGGTGCTTGACAGGAAGGGCCCAGCGGAGCGGTGCTTGAGATGAAGGGCCCAGCGGAGCGGTGCTTGACAGGAAGGGCCCAGCGGAGCGGTGCTTGACAGGAAGGGCCCAGCGGAGCGGTGCTTGAGATGAAGGGCCCAGCGGAGCGGTGCTTGAGATGAAGGGCCCAGCGGAGCGGTGCTTGACAGGAAGGGCCCAGCGGAGCGGTGCTTGACAGGAAGGGCCCAGCGGAGCGGTGCTTGAGATGAAGGGCCCAGCGGAGCGGTGCTTGAGATGAAGGGCCCAGCGGAGCGATGCTTGAGATGAAGGGCCCAGCGGAGCGGTGCTTGACAGGAAGGGCCCTGTTCAGTAGTGCTTGTCACGGCGGGGCCCTGTTCAGCGGTGCTTGTCACGGTGGGGCCCTGTTCAGCGGTGCTTGTCACGGCGGGGCCCTGTTCGGCGGTGCTTGACAGGAAGGGCCCTGTTCAGCGGTGCTTGACAGGAAGAGCCCTGTTCAGCGGTGCTTGACAGGAAGGGCCCTGTTCAGCGGTGCTTGTCACGGGGGGCCCAGTTCGGCGGTGCTTGTCACGGTGGGGCCCTGTTCAGCGGTGCTTGTCACGGCGGGGCCCTGTTCAGCGGTGCTTGTCACGGCGGGGCCCTGTTCGGCGGTGCTTGACATGTGTTCCCAGGGAACCAGATCGGGCCAATATTTTCCGCTCAGTCGCCATCCGACCTTTCGCTTGCGGGGCCCTCCTGTGCTGGAGTCCTGGGCCCGTGGGTGTCCTCCTTCACACCCGAAATGGGGCTGGTGGGGCCCTCCTGGGCAGCTCGCCTGCTGCCGGAAATGTCCGCCCTGCTGCCCTTGCCCTCCTTCGCCGATTCTCTGGGGCCCTTGCCTCCCTTTGTGGATGTGCCAGGTGACGGTGCCAGGGTAGTGCCTTTGGGGGCTGCCGTCTCTGGCCTCTCGCGCTGGCCCTTCCCTTTTTTAGGTTTTTCCCAGGGGGTGGGCTGGCTGTCCCCTTGCTGCTGGCCGATGTTGCTGCCCTAGAAGCTGGTGGACTCCAATAGCCCTGGACTATGGTCCTTGTAGGTGCAGGGCTTGTGGTGGCTGTGGTGCTGTTTGGACTCTTACGAGATGGAGGGGGTGGGTCAGGTGATGCAAAGAGGTTAATTTTGGAGGGGAAAAACTTTTTAGGAGCAGTGGGAAGGGTAGGTGCAGTGGGTATGGGAGTGGAGGAAGAGGATGTGGTTGTAGGAGAGTCAAGTGTGCTGTCTTTGGGTGCAGGTGCTTGTGACGGAGGCTGTCGTGAGGTGGATGGCTGTTGGGTGGGTGGCTGCCTGCGTTTGTGTGGTTTGGAAGAGGGGGTGACAGACACACTGGGAGAGGACACAGGGGACGTGTAAATGGCAGTGGGGGTGGTGACTGCACGTGTGCGGAGTGTTCTGGTGGGAGTGCTGGTGATGGACGTACTGGCTGATGGTGGTGTGCATGCAGGTGTGAGTGGAGACGTCACAGGGAGGGAGGAAGGAGATGAGGAGGAGGGGGACACAGAGGAGGCAGTGGCTGGCGGCATGTCTGCATGTGGATGTTGCATGTGTGAATGCTTGTGTGATCTGTGGTGCTTATGTCTGGATGAGCTGCCCTTGGGTGTTGATGTGTGTGCAGGCTGGTCTGTAGGTGTGGCTGGGATAGGCAGAGGAACAGGGGAGTGGGACTGGGATGAGGAAATTGGAGGGGGGAGGCAGGAGACAGGAACAATGGCTGCCGTCAGTGCTGAGGCCAGAGCGTTGAACGATCGCTGATGGGCAGCCTGACCCGAATTAATGCCCTCCAGGTATGCATTGCTACGGTGCACCTCCCTTTCTACACCCTGGATGGCATTCAAAAGGGTAGACTGCCCAACAATGAGCGTCTGGAGGAGGTCAATGATCTCCTCACTGAGGGCAGCAGGGGTAACTGGGGCAGGGCCTGAGGTGCCTGGGGCGAAGGAGATGCCCGCCTTCCTGGCCGAGCGTGCACGGGGTGAACGCTGAAGGGCTGCTTGGAGGGCGGAGCTGGTGCGCGGGGTGGCGGCTGTACCTGTTGTAGCGGTGGGCACGGATGTTGCCGCCACCACAAGGGAGCTCCCTTCCGAGGACGTGTCTGTGTCGCTGACGTCTCCACGGGTCCCCGTTGTGGAGCTCCCCTCGCCCTCCGTCTCACTGGTGTACTCAGAGTCGGTTGCATGGCCCTCCGGGGCCATGTGAGATGCAGCTCCCTCGTGCTCCGATGCCACTTCTCCTCCGCCTGATGATGCTAATGCACACATGAACAGGAAGACCACAAAAAAGGGGGGGGAGAAAAAATGACATGTTGAGTGCATGCATTGGCGACACCGTTGGCGGAGAGGACAGACACAGAAGGCCCCTGCACTACGCCGCGCACTCGGTGTACACTACTCAATTATTGCGACTTGGCCTACAAGCCTATGGACGACAACTGCACACATAGGTGACCCAGGGCCATGGATAGCTGTACTTAGCACCCTACAGAGGTGGGGGGCGGGGGCACAGGGCCATGCCTTATGGAGGGGACCAGCCTACAGAAGTCACCCTGGCCTAGAGATACCCACAGCCCTCCTCCCCCACCCAGACACCTCCACTGTGTGCTAACATAGCAGAATGTGCTGGTACTCACCCCCTTGTGTCTGCTGTGATGTCCTCACGCGCCCATCCAAATCGGGGTAGGCCACCGCCAGGATCCGGGACATCAGGGGGGTCTATTGACGGGAGCCACCCCTCCTACGTTGGGAGGCCATCCCCAGCATAGCCTCCGCGGTCTTCCTGCTCCAGCGGCGGATGTCCTCCCACCTCTTGCGGCAGTGGGTGCCCCGTCTGTTGTGGACCCCCAGGGTCCGGACGTCCTTGGCGATGGCACGCCAAATGTCGATCTTCTGATGGGCGCTGACCTATGTGACATGGACAGGGTGGGAAAATAAATATCATCATTTTCTGCATAGTCAATGTGAGTGCCCCCCCCTCCCCAACCTTGCCATATGGCACATGCTCTTATCTGTCGTGCGATGCATGCCTCATTCGCTCCCCTCCCCACCATCTTTCATCCACCCCACTCAACATAGGCATTGCCCACAAAGCATGGTCCCAGTGTACTTACCTGTTGGTCTGGAGGACCGTAGAGTAGCGCATACTGGGGGAGGACCCCATCAACAAGTTTCTCCAATTCCTCAGATGTGAAGGCAGGGGCCCTTTCCCCAGTCGCAGCAGCCATTGTATCTTCCAGACCGAGGTCACAGCAGCACTTGCAGTATAGGTCCTCTCCTGTGGATGATCAGGTCTCAAGTGATTAAGCAGATAGAAGATGGCGGTCACTCCCGCGGCGGTGCGTACCGCGGCGGTGCGTACCGCGACCGCCGGCGCACATCGCCATTGGCTCCTGAGACCAATAGGGTTCAATGTTAACCAATGCTGCTTTGCGCCGCGGTCTTCGACCGCCTACCGCCACGGTGTGCCACGCCAGCACATTGACCTCACATCACATTGTCACACTTCACAGGTCAGGCAGCCGCCATTTCAAGGGCCCACATGGCTTAATTTCTACTGCGTCACACAGGCCTAGGCCTTGCATTGCCACTCATACAAGCCATTCAATGCATAGCGAATCGTGTTCTGTGCAAGCTGTGGTTACGTACCTGTGGGTTGCTTGACTCTGTGCTCCATGTTGTCCTTCCTAGGCACCGTCCGCTGGGACTTGCGAGGAGATGGAGGAATGTTCCCGTGTACAGACCACTGGTGGACCTGTCGACAATGGAAGAAAGACATGTCATACTGACATACAGACTTGACCGAGCCACTATACAGGAACTGTGTGCCCAGCTGGAGCCAGACCTGATGTCCCCCATCCGCCAACCCACAGGGATTCCCCCTCTGGTGCAGGTTCTGTCAGTACTCCATTTTTTGGCAAGTGGATCATTCCAAACAACAGTGGCCATATCATCAGGGATGTCTCAGCTATGTTTTCTAAGGTTTTGTCCAGAGTGTTGTCTGCCCTGATGAAATACATGCGGAGCTACATTGTTTTCCCTGAGGTGGGCGATTTGGCTACAGTGAAGGGTGATTTCTATGCCCTTGGCCATATCCCCAACATCATTGGTGCCATTGATGGGACCCATGTGGCTTTGGTTCCCCCCAGTGAAAGTGAGCAGGTGTACAGGAACAGAAAAAGTTATCATTCGATGAATGTCCAGGTGGTCTGTTTGGCTGACCAGTACATCTCCCATGTAAATGCCAAGTTCCCTGGGTCATGCGAAATAGCAGCATCCTTACGTGATGGAACAGCTACAGAGACACTGTGTGTGGCTAATTGGTGACTCTGGTTACCCCAACCTGTCGTGGCTACTGACCCCAGTGAGGAATCCCAGGACAAGGGCAGAGGAACGGTACAATGAGGCCCATGGGCGTACTAGGAGGGTGATCGAGCGGACCTTTGCCCTCCTGAAGGCCAGGTTTAGGTGCCTGCATATGACAGGTGGATCCCTAATGTACTCACCAAAGAAGGTGTGCCATATCATCGTGGCCTGCTGTATGCTTCACAACCTGGCTTTGCGACGCCAGGTGCCTTTCCTGCAGGAGGATGGTCCAGATGGTGGTGTTGTAGCAGCTGTGGAGCCTGTGGAGAGTGAAGAGGAGGAAGACGACGGGGACGACACAGACAACAGGGACACAGTGATACAACAGTATTTTCAGTAGCACACAGGTACGAATCAACCCCGCCTTTTTACATTTACTTAAAGTCTCCTGCCTCTCTACTGTCTGTTTTTCCCCCCAGTTCCTGTTAACTGAGTTGTGACTTTCCCTTCCGTTTTCAGAGCTGTGGGCCCCACTGCGTGACCTCTGCTTTGTTTGCCCATGGACTACAGCTGTGTGACCGTGGTATGTTGTCATCACAATGTAACTGAACATTTTGGCAACGTTATGTCTAATACATTTGTTCAAAATACAAGCAGACTCCAGATTTTTTAAGTGCAATAAGTGATTTTATTAAAGTGCTAAGTTTAGGGACATGATTGTAAAACGGTGATGGGTGATGGTGGAGTAATGTCCATGGCATTAGAGTCCAGTTTTCAGTCTCACAGGTGCATTGTCCATATGCCTGTGGAAGGATGGAGCAGGGGCAGTTTAAGTTTGGACAGGGTGACAATGTGGGACAGTGGGATGACATCAGGGGGTATCGTTTGCTGGCGGGGGTCTTGGCATCCTACTCTGTCTTCTTGTGAGATCTCAGGTACCGCTTGCGGGGTGGTTCTTCTTCTGCAGGAGGTGGGGTTCTGGTGGCCTGTCGTTGTGTGGGGGCCTCCTGTCCACTAGCGCCGGCGGAGGTGGTAGGCTGTTCCTGGTCCATGCTAGTGACAGGGGCCCTTTGTGGTGCCACATGGTCCCGCAATGTGGTGACTATCTGGTTAAGGGCCACGACGATGGTCCCCATTGCGGAACTAATGTTTCTCAGTTCCTCTCTGAACCCCATGTACTGTTCCTCCTGCAGTACCTGGATCTCCTGGAACCTGGCCAGTACCGTAGCCATCGTCTCCTGGGAGTGGTGGTATGCTCCCATGATGGAGGAAAGGGCCCCTTGGAGAGTCAGTTCCCTGGGCCTGTCCCCCCCCGTCGCACAGCAGCCATCCCAGTTCCCCTGTTTCCCTGGGCCTCTGTCCCCTGGACCGTGTGCCCACTACCACTGCCCCCAGGTCCCTGTTGTTGTTGGGGTGGTGGGTCAACCTGGGTGCCCTGTAGTGGTGGACACACTGCTGATTGACGTGTCCTGGAGACAGAGGCATGGGCCCGCTGGGTGGGAGCTGTGCTGGTGTTCCCAGAGGGGGTTAGGTCTGCTGTAGCCTGTGGCTGTCTGTGGGGAACCGACTGTCCCGAGGTCCCCGATGGGCCGGGCTGGTCATCTGGGTCCAGGGAGACAGAGCTGCTGTCATCACTGGGGGCCTCTTCTGGGGGTGGGATGGACATCTCTGGACCCTTCTGGGCGGTGTGGTGGCGTTCGGGTCCTGCAGGGGTATAAGAGTATGGTTATTGCTTCTGTGTGTGCCATTTCGTGTAATGGGTGGGTGGCCGTGTACCCCAGTGCTGGCATTCCCTTGTGGGGGCTTTTGTGACGGTGGCTTGTGGGGGAGATGGGTATGTGTAGTGGGCATGCTTTGGTGATGGGTGTCCATGCTTTGGGGAAGCATGCAGGGCTAGGTTTTGGGATGGGTGGGTTGTGTTTGTGAGCCATTTGCAAAGAGTTGGTGAGATGGGGGTGGGGGTGAGGGTGGGGGTATGATTTGGCATGCAGGTGGGGTGGGGGGAATGAAGTAGTGAAGATTTGACTTACCAGAGTCCATTCCTCCGCCTACTCCTGCGAGGCCCTCAGGATGCAGGATGTGCAAGACTTCCTCCTCCCATGCTGTGAATTCTGGGGGAGTAGGCGGGGGTCCGCCGCCAGTCCGCTGTACCGCGATGTTGTGCCTTGATACCATGGAACGCACCTTCCCCCGTAGGTCGTTCCACCGCTTCCTGATGTCGTCCCGATTTCGTGGATGCTGTCCCACAGCGTTGACCCTGTCCACTATCTCCATAGCTCCATCTTCCTGGCAATGGTGGTGTGCTGCACCTGTGCCCCGAAGAGCTGGGACTCTACCCGCACTATTTCCTCCACCATGACCCTGAGTTCGGCGTCAGAGAACCTGGGGTGTCTTTGGGGTGCCATGGGGTGGTGTGGATGAGGTGAGGGGTGGTGTATGTGTTGTAGAGTGTGGTGAGTGTGGTGGTGTATGGTGTTTTGTGCGTGGATATTGTGTGGGTGATGTTGTGATTTGACTCTGTGTGATGGTCTACTCTATGCTGTGCTGTCTCTCTCTGTCCTTCAGTCGTAATTGTGGTCGTAAGGGTTTGTGGGTGATGTGGGTGTGTGTTTTATATTTAATTGGGTGTGTGGGAGTAGTGTGTGTATGTGTCTCAGGCGTGTGTATTTTGAATTGTCCAATGTGGTAGTGTTTTGTAAAGGTGTGTGTATTTTGAGCATGGCGGTGTGTACCGCCAATGGAATACCGCGGTTGAAAGACCGCTGCGGGGATTTGTGGGTCGGAATGGCATGGGCGTATTTCTGTTGGCGTGACGGTGGAGGTTTGGTCATCGCCAGTTTTTCGCTGGCCGTTGCTGTGGCAGACTTTTGTTGATGTCGGGTTTTTGGCGGTTTGCCAGTTGCGGGTCAGAATGACCGTGGCGGTTTACCGCGACCGCAGCGGTGTTATGGCGGTCTTCTGACCAGCGGTAAGCGTCTTTTACCGCTGAGGTCAGAATGACCATCTGACTGTTCCCTTTGGATTTCCTTTTTTCAGATCTGTGTACCCTATTCTGCCTTCTGCTATGTGTACTGCTGCCCAACAACTGTCATACATTGGTGTAGGAAAATGGCTCCCTGTTGCAGTTACCCCCCACTTATTGCCTGATACTGATGCTGGCTTGACTGAGAAGTGTGCTGGGACCCTGCTAACCAGGCCCCAGCACCAGTGTTCTTTCACCTAAAATGTACCATTGTTTCCACTATTGGCACAACCCTGGCACACAGATAAGTCCCTTGTAAAATGTACCAGTGGTACCAAGGGCCCTGTGACGAGGGAAGGTCCCTAAGGGCTGCAGCATATGTTGTGCCACGCTAGGGGACCCCTCACCTAACACATGCACACTGCCATTGTAGATTGTGTGTGTTGGTGGGGAGAAAAAGGCAAAGTCGACATGGCATCCCCCTCAGGATGCCATGCCTACAAAATACTGCCTGTGGCATAGGTAAGTCACCCCTCTAGCAGGCCTTACAGCCCTAAGGCAGGGTGCACTATACCACAGGTGAGGGTATAGCTGCATGAGTAATATGCCCCTACAGTGTCTAAGTCTATTCTTAGACATTAAGTATATGGCCTGGGAGTTTGTCAAAAACAAACTCCACAGCTCCATAATGGCTACACTGAATACTGGGAAGTTTGGTATCAAACTTCTCAGAATAATCAACCCACACTGATGCCAGTGTTGGATTTATTAAAAGATGCACACAGAGGGCATCTTAGAGATTCCCCCTGTATTTTACCTAATCCTTCAGTGCAGGACTGACTGGTCTGTGCCAGCCTGCTGCTGAGAGACGAGTTTCTGACCGCCTGGGGTGAGGGCCTTTGTGCCCTCTGAGGCCTAAAACAAAGCCTACATTGGGTGGAGGTGCTTCACACCTCCCCCCTGCAGGAACTGTATCACCAAGCAGAGAGCCTCAAAGGCTCAGGCTTCGTGTTACAATGCCCCAGGGCACTCCAGCTAGTGGAGATGCCCGCCCCCTGGACACAGCCCCCACTTTTGGCGGCAAAGTCCAGGGGAGATAATGAGAAAAACAAGGAGGAGTCACCCACCAGTCAGGACAGCCCCTAAGGTGGCCTGAGCTGAGGTGACCCCTGCCTTTAGAAATCCTCCATCTTGGTTTTGGAGGATTCCCCCAATAGGAATTGGGATGTGCCCCCCTCCCCTCAGGGAGGAGGCACAAAGAGGGTGTAGCCACCCTCAAGGACAGTAGCCATTGGCTACTGCCCCCTAGACCTAAACACACCCCTAAATTGAGTATTTACGGGCAACCCTGAACCCAGGAAATCAGATTCCTGCAACCTGAAGAAACAAGAAGGACTGCTGACCTACAAGCCTGCAGAGAAGGAGGAAGACGACAACTTCTTTGGCCCCAGTTCTACCGGCCTGTCTCCAACTTCGAAAACCTGCTCCAGCGACGCATCTGACAGGGACCAGTGACCTCTAAAGCCTCAGATCACTGCCCTGGACTAAAGGACCAAGAAACTCCAGTGAACGGCGGCCCTGTTCAAACCCAGCTACTTCTTTGCAACAAAGAAGCAACTTTCAAAGACTGCACGTTTCCCGCCAGAAGCCTGAGACTTCACACTCTGCACGAAAGCCACCGGCTTGAGATCCGGAGAACAAACACCACAGGGAGGCCTCCCCGGCAACTGCGAGCCCATGAGTAACCAGATATGAATCCCCTGAGCCCCCACAGCAGTAGGCTTATCAGAGGGTAGTGTTAAGCATTTGTTGTACACACACAGGCAATAAATGAGGAACATACACTCAAAGACTTACTCCAGGCCAATAGGTTTTTATATTGAAAAATATATTTTCTTAGTTTATTTTAAGAACCACAGGTTCAAGATTTACATCAAACACTTTAAATGTAAGGTACTTCACTTAGATACTTTAGGAACTTCAACAGTAACGTGCACCGACCACGGGAGCACCGCCAACAGCCTGGCGGTGCCCCTTAGGGCATTCTGACCGCGGCGATTTGGCCGCGGTCAGTGCAGGAAAAACGGCGGTCTCCCGCCGGTTTTCCGCTGCCCGTCAGAATCCTCCAAGGCGGCGCAGCATGCTGCGCCGCCTTGGGGATTCTGACACCCCCTACCGCCATCCTGTTCCTGGCGGTTCGGCCGCCAGGAACAGGATGGCGGTAGGGGGTGTCGCGGGGCCCCTGGGGGCCCCTGCAGTGCCCATGCCAATGGCATGGGCACTGCAGGGGCCCCCGTAAGAGGGCCCCGCTTGTATTTCACTGTCTGCATAGCAGACAGTGAAATACGCGACGGGTGCAGTAGCACCCGTCGCACCTTCCCACTCCGCCGGCTCGATTACGAGCCAGCTTCATGGTGGGAAGGTCGTTTTCCCCTGGGCTGGCGGGCGGCCTTTTGAAGGCCGCCCGCCAGCCCAGGGGAAAACTCAAAATACCCGCCGCGGTCTTCCGACCGCGGTACGGTATTTTGGCGGCTCCCGCCGGGCGCGCGCTGACCGCGCCCGGCGGGAGTCAGAATGACCCCCTATTTCTTTGAAATAGTATATACAGAGCCAACTTCCTACAATTGGTATGAGTAAATGAACATATACCCTGCAATGCTTTGCTAATGTTTTAGTAATACATTTGTGAATCATCAGACTGACTCCTGATTGGTATTTGATTAAAGAGTGTTTATTTAGTTGCTAATTGGTATAGGGGTATGTGCAATGGGCTGGGGTGATGGTGGAGGAAGGTCCATGGTAGACTCCAGTCTCTTGGTATCACAGTTGCATTGTCCAAGGGGGCATAGGAAGGGGATCAATGGCAGTTCAAGGTGGACAGGGAAACAGAGTGGGGCACAAGGTCAGGAGAGTCCTATTTCCTGGCGGGGGTCTTAGCAATGTTCTCTGTCTTCTGCCTGGATCGCAGGGACCGTTTGCGGGGTGGTTCTCCTTCTGCTGGGGGTGGGGTGCTGGTGGCCTGTTGGCCCTGAGGCGGTGCCTCCTGTCCACTAGCGCAGGTGGAAGTGGAAGGCTGTTCCCCGGTTTGGCTAGTATCAGGCGCCCTTTGTTGTGCCACTGCCTCGCTCATGGTCTTGCCCAGGTCAGCCAGCACCCCTGCAATGGTCACCAGGATGGTGTAGATTTTGGTAAAATCCTCCCTGATCCCCAGGTACTGTCTCTTCTGCAGCCGCTGGGTCTCCCGCAACTTGGCCAGTACCTGACCCATGGTCTCCTGGGAATGGTGGTATGCTCCCAGGATGTTTGAGAGTGCCTCGTGGAGAGTGGGTTCCCTGGGCCTCTCCTCCCCCTGTCGCACAGCAGTCCTCCCAACTTCCCTGTTGTCCTGTGCCTCTGTCTCCTGAACCGTGTGACCACTGCCACTGACCCCAGGTCCCTGATCGTCCTGGGTTTGTGGGGTTGCCTGGGGTCCCTGTAGTGATGGACACACTGCTGATTGATGTGCCCTGGGGACAGTGGCATGGGTCCACTGGGTGGGTGCTGTGCTGGTATTTCTGGAGGGGGAGGCTCTGTGGTAGGTTGGGACTGTGGCAAGGTAACTGACTGTCCAGAGGTCACTGATGGGCCAGGTTGTTCATCCCGATCCAGGCGTGCAGAGCTGCTGTCATCACTGTGGGCCTCTTCTGGGGGGTACTGGATGTAGCTGGCACCTCCTCTCCGTGGACGTTGGGTAGGGGTCCTGTTGGGATGCAAATGTATTGTTAATGTAACTGCATGTGCCATCTTGTGCATGGGTGAGTTTCCCGAGATGATTGTGATTTCCCTGTCGGCTTGGCCTCGTGTGAGTGGTGATTTTGTGGGCTGGGTGAGTCTCTCTATTGAGCATGCTGCGGTGGCCGCTGTCCATGCAGGTCTGTGAGTAATGTCCATGCATTGTTGTTGCATGCAGGGCTTGGTATTAGGATGGGTGGGTTGTGCTAGTGGAGTATATGTGAGGTGTTGGAGTGATGTGGGTGAGGGTAGAGGTAGGAGTTAGTGATGGCATGCAGGTAGGGTGGGGGACATAGTAGTAAAATTTGGCTTACCAGAGTCCAGTCCTCCTGCTACTCCTGTGAGGCCCTCAGGATGCATGATTGCCAAGACTTGCTCCTTCCATGTTGTTAGTTGTGAGGGAGGAGGTGGGGGTCCACCACCAGTCCTCTGTATAGCAATCTGGTGTCCTGATACCACGGAACGCACCTTCCCCCTAAGTCATTCCACCTCTTCCTGATGTCATCCCTGGTTCTTGGGTGCTGTCCCATGGCATTGACCCTGTCCACGATCCTCCGCCATAGCTCCATCTTCCTTGTAATGGAGGGCTGCTGCACCCTTAGCTCCTCCTTAGAAAACCTGGGGTGTCTTTGGGGTGCCATGGATGTGGTGTGATTGATATGTGCAAGGATGTGTGGGGTGATGTGTTGTGTATGCTGTGATGTGCGTGAATGATGTATGGGTGATGGTGTTCTGTGCCTCTGATTAGGTGGGTGCTCCTGCCTTGTCTCTCTCAGTTAGCTATCTTTTTTTTCATTGAAAGGGGTTGTGGGTATTGTGGGTGGGTGTTTTATAGTGGTGTGAGTGTGTGGGTGTGGTTTGTGTATGTGTGTCAGGTGTGTGTAGTTTGAATTGTTCAATGTGGTGGTGTTTTATAAATGTGTGTGTATTTTGAGTGCGGCAGTGTGTACCACGGTTAAAAGACCGCCGCATTGATTTGTGGGTCGTGATACTGTGGGCGTATTTCTGTTGGCGTAACGGTGTGGGTTTTGCTATCTCCAGTTTATCACTGACCTTTCGTGTGGCAGACTTGTGTGGGTGTCTGTATAGTGGCGGTATTTTATGTGTGGGTCATAATACCCATAGCGGAATAGCCCCGCGGTCACGGTATGTTGGCAGCCGCCAGCATGGCGGTACGCGGCTTTTGCCACTAGGGTTGTAATGAGGGCCTTTATATCACTTTTCCAGTGATATCTGAACATATACTTATTGCATTTTAATTGTTTTGACCTGCATATTACCAGATAAATATTATATATTTTTCTAAACATTGTGGTGGTCGTTACAAACCTGGCGGTCGGGATTAAAGCGGCGGTAAGACCGCCAACAGGCCGGCGGTAAAAATTTGCAATTATGACCATGGGCAACAAAGACAGCCACTTTAACACTCCCACCGCCACGGCGATACAAACAAACAGCGCGGCGGTCACCGCCAACAGACAGGCGGGAGACAATGTACCGCCCACACTATTATGACTGGCCAATCCGCCACCTTTTCCGGGGCGGATTCACCGTGGATAAAAACACGGCAGAAACAGGACTCCAGAAGGAAAGACGCTCACCTCTACACATCCCACGAGGAACGAGGACGCCATGGATCCGGAACTCCAAATTCTCCCTGCAATTATCTTCCTGCTCCCCTACCAGGAGTACGAACGCAGGCGGCGAAGACCACGGTGAGTACTGCACCTACGACACAGGGGAGGGGGGAGGGAAAAAACAGGGACATACACGTGCAACACCCCCACCCTCACCCACTACAACTCACACACTAATGCAAATCAATACATCACAGTTACACCCCAAAAAACCCCCGGAAGAATGCAAAGACAATAGAAAATGAGTGTAACCACTGTAATATATTAAAAGCAAGTAGGCAGAAATATATATATACACCATGTACAAAATATATACCAAGCATAGTAGTCCAGGTAGTGCTCTAAGAAAGTCCGTGGAACACTGGGACCACACGGTATGGGTGAGGCCCACACAAGATCCCCTACCATGACGGAGAGAACACTGCAGGGGCATCAGAGAGCAACTAAACAGGCACCTCAGGGCGAGGGAAGGGGGGGGCACCTCAGCCGCTTGAGTGCACGACGCCAAATCCACGAGGGGGCCACATGCCCACTGTTCCATCCTGGGGAGTGCAAAGCCACAGTCTCACAAGTCTTTACAGTGGGTGGTTTGCCCACTGTACCATCCTGGGGAGTGAAAAGCCACAGTCTCTCAAGTTTCTACAGTGGGTCCTTCATAGCCCAGCGGGGCTTTTGCTGGCAGTCCTTCATGGCCCAGCGGGGCTTGTGCTGGCGGTCCTTCATGGCCCAGTGGGGCTTGTGCTGGCGGTGGCCTCCTGGGTAGGTGGGCTGGTGCTGGCGGGCCCCTCCTGGGAAGGTGGGCTTGTGCTGGCGGTCCTGTCCTCGGCAGCTGGGCTTGTGCTGGCGGACCTGTCCTGGGCAGCTGAGCTTGTGCTGGCGGTCCTGTCCTGGGCAGCTGGGCTTGTGCTGGCGGTCCTGTCCTGGGCAGCTGGGCTTGTGCTGGCGGTCCTGTCCTGGGCAGCTGGGCTTGTGCTGGCGGTCCTGTCCTTGGCAGCTGGGCTTGTGCTGGCGGTCCTGTCCTGGGCAGCTGGGCTTGTGCTGGCGGTCCTGTCCTGGGCAGCTGGGCTTGTGCTGGCGGTCCTGTCCTCGGCAGCTGGGCTTTTGCTGGCGGTCCTGTCCTCGGCAGCTGGGCTTGTGCTAGAGGTGGCCTCCTGGGCAGCAGGGATGATGGCGGTCTTCTCCGCCGTGCCGCTCTTCCCAGACTTGCCGGTTTTCTTGAGGCCCTTCCCCACCTTGGAAGGTGTCACAGCTGACTCCACACTCCCACCGGGACCCCTGGGAGCGGCTTTGGTGGCTGGAGTCTTCCCCCTCTCCCGCCGGGCACTGGCCAACTTCAGATGCTTCACAGGTGGGGGACTGTTTGTGCTGTGGCTCTGTGCCACACTGGCTGCCCTGGTGGCCGGTGCACTCCAGATTCCGGTGACTACAGGCACCACTGGTCCAGGAGATGTTGTGGCTGAGGTGCTAGTTCGGGACCCAGGAGACGGACGGGGTGGGGAAGGTGTGGGAAAGTGGTCAAGGTTGGACAGGAAAAGTTTTTGGGACACACTGGGACGGGTAGCTGGAGGGGGTTTGGGAGTGGAGGAAGAGGTGGTGGTTGTAAGAGGTGTATGTTTGCTGACTTTGGGTGAAGGTGCATGCGCTGGAGGCTGTCGTGAGGTGGATAGCTGTTGGGTGGGTGTGTGCCTGCGCTTGTGTATCTTGGGAGGGGCCGTCACAGACACACTGGGAGAGGACACAGGGGACGTGTGAATGGTAGTGGGGTTGGTGACTGCACGTGAGCGGGGTGTGCTGGTGGGTGTGCTGGAGAGGGACGTAGTGGCTGTAGAGGTAGTGCATGCAGGTGTGAGTGTAGACGAGACTGGGAGGGAGGAGGGAGACGAGGAGGAGGGGGACACAGTGGAGGCAGTGGATGTTGGTGTGTCTGCATGTGTGTGATGCTTGCGTGAATGCCTGTGGGATGTGTGGTGCTTATGTTTGCCTGAGCTTCCCTTGTGTGTTGAGGTGTGCGCATGCTGGTCTGTAGGTGTGCTTGGGATAGGCTGAGGTACAGGGGATTGGGTCGGGTGGAGGGAGTTGGAGGTGGGAGGCTAGACACAGGGACAATGGCTGCCATCAGTGCTGAGGCCAGAGTCGGAAAAGCTCGCTGGAGGGCCGCCTGACCAGAATGAATGCCCTCCAGGAATGCATTTGTTTGTTGCAACTGCCTTTCTACACCCTGGATGGCATTCAAAATGGTAGACTGCCCATCAGTGAGGGACCTGAGGAGGTCAATGGCCTCCTCACTGAGGGCAGCAGAGGTGACTGAGGCAGGGCCTGAGGGGCCTGGGGCGAAGGTGATGCCCACCCTCCCGGGTGATCGGGCACGGGGCGAAGGCTGAGGGGCTGCTGGGAGGGCGTTGCTTGAAGGGGGGGTGGCGGCTGTACCTGTAGATGGGGGTTGCACAGATGTTGTCGCCACCAAAAGGGAGCTCCCATCAGAGGACGAGTCCGTGTGACTGGTGTCAGCTCCTGTCCCCGCCGTGGAGCTTCTCTAGCCCTCCGTCCCACTGGTGAAGTCCGATTCCGTAGTGTGGCCCTCCATGACCATGTGGGATGCAGCCCCCTGGTGCTCCGGTGCCACTGCTCCTCCGCCTGATGATGCTAATGCACACAAGAACAGGGAGACCACAAAAAGGGGGGGGACGACAGAAGAAAGACATGTTGAGTGCATGCATTACCGCTACCGTTGGCGGACACGACAGACACAGAAGCCCCCTGCACTACACCGCCCTCTTGGGCTCCACTGTTCAATTCCTGGGAAATGGCCTACAAGGCTATGGACGACATCTGCACAACTATGTGTGATAAGTGTGCTGATATGTAGTGGTGTGAGGTGCGTGGAAGTTCTGTGGGTGATGGTGTTGTGTGTCTGTGGATGCTGTTGCTCTTGCGGGTGCTGTCTCTCTCTGGCCTTCTTTCGGAATTTTTGGTAGTAGGGTTTTGTGGGTGATGTGGGTGTGTGTTTTATATTGTAATGGGTGTGTGGGAGTGGTGTGTGTATGTGTATCAGGTGTGTGTATTTCAATTTGTCCAATGTGGCTGTGTTTTGTAGAAGTGTGTGTATTTTGAGCGCGGCGGTGTGAACCGCCAATGGAATACCGCAGTTGAAAGACCGCCGCATGGATTCGTGTGTCGTGATAGTGTGGGCGTATTTCTGTTGGCGTGACGGTGGAGGTTTTGTTTTCGCCAGTTTATCACTGACCTTTGGTGTGGCAGACTTGTGTGGGTGTCTGAAATTTGGCAGATTCCGAAATGTGGGTCATAATAGCTGTGGCGGAATTCCGCGGCCACGGCGGTGTGTTGGCGGTCTTCTGCACGGCAGTAAGTGGCTTTTTACCGCCAATGTTGTAATGAGGGCCTGTGTGTTGTATTTTTGTGGTGCTATATGGTGGTATTGTATGATTTATTGCACAAATACTTTACACATTGCCTTCTAAGTTAAGCCTGACTGCTCAGTGCCAAGCTACCAGAGGGTGGGCACACGATAATTTGGATTGTGTGTGACACTACCCTGACTAGAGTGAGGGTCCTTGCTTGGACAGGGGGTAACCTGACCGCCAACCAAAGACCCTGTTTCTAACACTTACTAATACTGAATCGCAGAGGTATGTATGGTTGATTTGTGACCGTGAATGCGGTCGCAAAACAATTGCAGTTACCAACAATTTGAAATTGGTGGTAACCCATTCGCCAAGAGGAAGGGGTCCCCAGGGAACCCCTTCCCCTTTGTGAATACATGCAATAACGTTTTTTAAGAGCAGACAGTGGACCCACAGACCACTGCCTACTCTTCAAAAATGAAAAGAAAACATTTCCTTTAAGAAAACCGGGCTGCATTTTAAAAGAAAAATGATTGCTCTATTGAAAAGCAATCACAGACATGGTGGTCTGCTGAGCACAGCACGCCACCACCCCTGTGATTGTAGCCATTCGCAATTGCCCATCAAATTGTGACCTACCTCATGAATATTAATGAGGTTGGTCCATTTGCGAGCCCTTGTGATTCACAGTATGAAACTCCTGGATTTTCATATATTCTAATAGCAATTACCTAATTGCAATTGGCTGAAAATCGCAATTAGGTAATCGCTATTGTGCAGAAGGATACATCTGGCCCCTAGTCTCTGGAGTATGCTTCTCTCAGGATGGTATCCCTATACATGTAGCTAAGGAAGTGGGCAGGGGAATTTTACTGACAGAGGTGTGTGTGCTTGCTCGAGTATGAAACATTGCAAGAGTGTGTCTGATTGGATCCACATTTTAATCCCTTCACTAACAGGCCTTTTCCCCCTCAGGTGCCAGGCCTTTTTTTGGCTATCTGCAGCTGTTCACACTTAAGCCCTCATAACATTTTCACCGCATAAGCTACCCACGTCAAATTTGCGTCTTTTTTTCCCAACATCATAGAGATTCTAGAGATACAAAGAGTTTGTGGGTTCCCCTGAAGGAGACCAAGTAATTTGCCAAAATACAGTGAAATATTCATTTTTTTTTTAACTGGGAAAAAAGGGCTGTAGAGGAAGACTTGGGATTTTTCCCTGAAAAAGGCGTCAAAAAAGGGTTTGTGATTCTCAAGTCACCATCTTCCCAGCGTTCAGTAACAGGCAGACTTGAATCAGAAAACCAAATTTTTCAACACAATTTAGGTATTTTACTGTGCCATACCCATTTTTACTATTTTTTGTACTTTTAGCCTCCTTCCAGTTAGTGACAGAAATGGGAATGAAGCCAGTGCTGGATCTCGGCGAGCTAAACATTCCTAAAAAGTAGACTGACAAAATTCTAAGTTCAGCAAGGGGTCATTTGTGTAGATCCTCCAAGGTTTTCCTACAGAAAACAACAGCTGAAATAAAACAAAATTGAAAGTGGGCTGAAATAAACTGCTATTTTTCTCCACGTTTTACTCTGTAACTTTTTGTGAAAGCAATATCTTGTTACGTCTGCTGGACTCTTCTGGTTGTGGGGAAGTATAGTGCTTGTAGGTTTATCAAGAACCCTGGAGTCCCACAGCCAATAAAGGAGTTGCACATTGCAATGGATTTTCCTTGTATACCTGGTATAATGCAATTAATTTGGTGAAATATAAAGAGTAAAAAATAGGTATCAAGGAGACCTTTGAATTTCCAAAATGGGCACAAGATAAGGTGTTGAGAAGAAGAGGATATTTGCACATCTCTGAATTCCGGGGTCTCATAGTAGCATGTGAATTACAAATAGTCATCTTTTTTACACACTGTCTTACATTTGGAAGGAAAAAATGTAGAGCAAGACAAGGGGCAATTACACTTATTCCGCTATTCTGTGTTCCCCCAAGTCACCCGATAAAAATGGTACCACTGAAAACGGACGTGTTTTTTGGAAAGTGTCTAGCTGTGGATTTTGTCCTCTAGCTCAGCCGGCCACAGGGAAACCTACCAAACCTGTGCATTTTTTAAAACTGGACACCTAGGGGAATCCAGGATGGGGTGACTTGTGGTGCTCTCACCAGGTTCTGTTACCCAGAATCCTTTGCAAACTTCAAAGTTTGTCCCAAAAAATACTTTTTCCTCACATTTAGGTGACAGAAAGTTCTGGAATCTGAGAGGAGCCACAAATTTCCTTCCACCCAGCGTTCCCCCAAGTCTCCCAATAAAAATGGTACTTCACTTTTGTGGGTAAACTTAGTGCCCGCGACAGGAAATGCAACAAAACACTATAGCCCTCATTGCAACCCTGGCGGTAAATCCCGCTTACCCCCGTGCAGAAGACCACCAACAGACCGCTGCGGCTGCGGAATTCCGCTACACGTATTACGACCCACAGCTCGGAATCCGCCACAATACAGACACCCACACAAGTCCGCCACACCAAAGGTCAGTGATAAACTGGCGATAACAAAACCGACACCGTCACGCCAACAAGAATACGCCCACACTATCACGACCCATGAATCAACACGGTGGACTTTCAACTGTGGTAAACCATTGGCGGTACACACCGCCGCGCTCAAAATACACACAGACTTACAAAACACCACCACATTGGACAATTCGAAATACACACACCTGATACACATATACACACCACACCCACACACCCAATCCAATATAAAACACGCACCCACATTACCCACAAACCCTTACAACCAGAAATGTAAAGCAGACCAGAGAGATACACTACCTGAAACAACAGCAGCATCCACAGACACACAACACGATCACTTACACAACATCCACGCACCTCAAACAACACACACCAACACATCCCCTCACACATCACAACAGACACCACCTCACACATCACCCACACAACATCATGGCACCTCAACGACACCCCAGGTTCCCTGAGGAAGAGCTCAGGGTTATGGTGGAGGAAATCGTGCGGCTAGAGCCACAGCTATTCGGATCACTGGTAGAGCAGACCTCCATTGCAAGGAAGATGGAGCTATGGCGGAGAATTGTCGACAGGGTCAACGCATTGGGACAGCATCCAAGAACACGGGATGACATCTGGAAGAGGTGGAACGACCTATGGGGGAAGGTGCGTTCTGTGGTCTCCAGATACCAGATTGCAGTACAGAGGACTGGCGGTGGACCCCCACCACTAACAACATGGGAGGAGCAAGTCTTGGCAATTCTGCATCCGGAGGGCCTTGCAGGAGTAGCAGGAGGACTGGACTCTGGTAAGGAAAATCTTTACTACTTTATCCCCCACCTTACCTGCATGCCACCACAAACCCCACCCTTACCCTCACACCCATTACCCCAACAACCCACAGATACCCCACCAACACAACCCACACATCCCAAAAACAAGCCCTGCATGCAACACCAATGCATGGACACCCATCATCAAAGCATGTCCAGTACAGATACCCACACAGACCCCAAACCAACTATCACACAAGGATCAAGCAAAGAATGTAAGCACTGGAATAGAGGGTCACTCATCCATTGCACACAATGGCACACACAGATGTAATAAACATGCTTTTACACCCCTACAGGACCCACAGCCAACGCCACCGGACAGGAGGTGCCAGACATATCCAGTCTCCCCACAAAAGAGACCCACAGTGATGACAGCAGCTCTGCACGCCTGGATCAAGATGACCAGCCTGGCCCATCAGGTACCTCAGGACAGTCAGTTCCCCTGACACAGTCAGAAGCCACCACAGAGCCTCCCCCCTCAGGAAACACCAGCACAGCACCCACCCAGCGGGCCCAACCCTCTATCCCCAGGACACGTCAATCAGCAGTGTGTCCACCACTACAGGGAACCCAGGTAACCCCACTAACACAGGACGATCAGGGACCTGGGGGCAGAGGGCACACGGTTCAGGGGACAGAGGCACAGGACAACAGGGAAGCTGGGAGGACTGCTGTGCGACAGGGGGGGGGGCAGGCCCAGGGAACCCACTCTCCACGAGGCCCTCTCCAACATCATGGGAGCTTACCATCATTCCCAGGAGACGATGGCAACGGTACTGGCCAAGTTTCAGGAGACCCAGCGGCTGCAGGAGGAACACTACCTTGGGATCAGGGAGAACTTGAAGTCCATTAACAACACCCTGGTCACCATTGCAGGGGTGCTGCAAGACCTTGTCAACACCAGGAGGGACACAGTGGCACAACAAGGGGCCCCTGACACTAGCTTGGATGATGAACAGCCCTCCACCTCCACCGGCACTAGTGGACAGGAGGCACCGCCACAGGAACACGACACCAGCACCCCACCCCTTGCAGATGGAGAACCACCCTGCAAACGGTCCCTGAGATCCAGGAACAAGACAGAGAACATTGCCAAGACCCCCGGCAGTAAATGAGACCCCCTGAATGTCACCCTTCTGTCCCACTTTGTCACCCTGTCCATCCTTCAACTGCCATTGCTCCACTACCTATGCCCCTTTGCACAATGCACCTGTGAAACAAATAGACTGGACTCTGCCATGGACATTCCTCCACCATCCCCCCAGCCCATTTTACAACCCCCTCCACTTATTAGCACAGAAATAAACACACTTCAATCACAAAACAATCTGGAGTCAGTCTGTGCTTTCACAAATGTGTAATTGCAATAACCATGGAATATAGCAATGTCAATTTACTTGTGCACATACCAATGTAACACAGCTGTAGGCCAGGAGGAAACATAGCAGAGGGCACAAAGTGGGACCCACATCTGTGAAATGGAAAGGCAAAGTGACAAGTCAGGGTCCATACAATGAGTGAAAATGACAGACTTATGCTAGCTCAAACAATAGTATGAGATATGGGAGGCAGTTACATCTTCTTACCTGTGTCTCATTGGAAGTATTGGATGCTTATGTTGTTTCGGTTGTCAATTTCCTCTTCTTCTGCCTTCTCTTCTTCAATGTCCACAGACTCCACAGCTGCCACAAGACCACCAGCTGGCCCATCCTCCTGCAGAAAAGGTACCCACCGTCGCAAAGCCAGGTTGTGTAGCATACAGCAGGCCACGATGATCTGGCACACCTTCTTTGGTGAGTAGTATAGGGAACCACCTGTCATATGGAGGCACCGGAATCTGGCCTTCAGGAGGCTGAAGGTGCATTCGATCACTCTCCTAGTTCGCCCTTGTGCCTCATTGTAGCATTCCTCTGCCCTTGTCCTGGGATTCCTCACTGGGGTCAGTAGCCATGACAGGTTAGGGTAACCAGAGTCACCTGCAAATATCGAGGGACAACTGTTAGACACACACTAACCCATAGGGACAACCCCAGACCCAAACACCTATTCACACTGTACTGGGTCCTTGGCCTCACCTGTTAGCCACACACTGTGCCTCTGGAGTTGCCTCATCACATAAGGGATGCTGTTATTCCTCAAAATGTAAGCGTCATGCACTGAGCCAGGAAACTTGGCATTCACATGGGAGATGTACTGGTCTGCCAAACACACCATTGGCACATTCATCGAATGGTAGCTCTTCTGGTTTCTGTACACCTGTTCACTCCTGCATTGGGGTACTAATGCCACATGTGTCCCATCAATGGCACCAATGATGTTGGGGATATGTCCCAGGGCATAGAAGTCACCTTTCACTGATGGCGGATAGCTGACATCAGGTCCAGCTCCAACTGGGCACACAGTTCCTGGATTGTTGCACGATCAAGTCTGTATGTGACTATGATGTGTCTCTCTTCCATTGTCGACAGGTCCACAAGGGGTCTGTACATCGGAGGATGCTGCCATCTCATCACCTGCCCCAGCAGACGTGCCCTATGGAGGAGAACAGCGAGCAGTCAGCCAACATTGAGGTATCACAAAATGTTATTTGTGGAAAATAATTATTCTGCAATGTGCCTGTAACTGTGTGTATTCCAGGCCTAGATAGGTGAGACGCAGTTATTAATAATGCCATGTGGCCCCCTGAAATGGCAGCTGCCTGACCTGTAAGGTGGGACAAGGGGATATGACTGCACTGACGTTGTACACCGTTGTGGTGGGCGGTCGAAGACTGCGGCGCAATTTAGCATTGGTTAACATTGGGCCCCATGGGCCCCAAGAGCCAATGACGATGTACGCCGGCAGTGACGGTACGCACGCCGCGGACGTGACCGCCATTTTCTGTCTGTTCACTCACTTGATACCTGACCTTCAACAGGAGAGGACCTACACTGCAAGTGCTGCTGTGACCTGTGTCTGGAAGCGACAATGGCTACAGTGTCTGGTGAAAGGGCCCCTGCCTTCACTTTGGAGGATTTGGAGAAACTGGTGGATGGGGTCCTCCCCCAGTACACGCAACTATACGGTCCTCCAGACAAACAGCTGAGTACACTGTTAGCATGCTGAATGGGCAATGCCTACTTTGAGTGGTATGGCTGGAAGTAACATGGGGGGACTGAGGCCTACGTGTGCGGATGCTGAGTGTATCTGCATCATGGCATGGGTGGGAACTGGTGGGCAATGATTATGACGGTCCGGCCGGGTGAGTAATGTCCTTTCCCCCTTTACCATTCCTGTATGTCAGCGCCCAACAGAAGAAGGCTATTTGGCGTGCCAACGCCAAGGAGGTCTGGACCCTGGGGGTGTACCACAGACCACCCACTGCTGTAAAAGATGGGAGGACCTGCGCTGCTGGAGCAAGAAGACAGCGGAGGCCCAGCTGGGGATGGCTTCCCAACGTGGAAGGGGTGCCTGTCGCACCATGACCCCCTGATGTTCAGGATCCTGGTGGTGCCTATCCGGAGTTGGATGGGTGCTAGAGGGCATCACAGCAGCCACAAGGGGTTGAGTATACTCTCCTTCAGCTGACTCTGCATGCATTACGAGGTGTCTGGGCGGGGGAGGTGGGCAGTGGCTTCCCCCAGGCCAGGGCGATCTTGGTAGGCAAGGTCCCTTGTGAGGCAGGCTATGTGGCACCCCAACCCCACTAGTGGTAAGAGCCATCTACACCTAGTCAGGCTCCTGTGACTTCCAGGTGTGCATCAATTGGGCTTAGGCCTCCTACTCCATGGCCATGTGAAAAATCTAGTAACTATAAGTGCATGGCGTAGTGCAGAGGACTGCTCACTGTCTGTTGTGTCCGCCAATGGTAGTGGTGTTGCATGCACTGAACATGTCTTTCTTCTGTCTTCGCCCCCCTTTTTGTGGTCACCCTGTTCTTGTGTGCAATAGCATCATCAGGCGGAGGAGCGTTGGCACCGGAGCAGGAGGGAGCTGCATCCCACTTGGCCCTGGAGGGTGAAGCTACGAAGTCTGAAGCCACCAGTGGGACGGAGGGAGAGGGGAGCTCCACGACGGGGACAGGAGCAGAGACCAGCGACAGCAACTCCTCCTCTGATGGGAGCTCCCTTTCGGTGGCGGGCCCCTCTGTGCCCACTGCATCAACAGGTATAGCCGCCACCCCCCTACCAGCACCGCCCTCTTAGCAGCCCCTCAGCATCTGTCCCGTGCCCGCTCACCCAGGAGGGTGGGCATCTCCTTCGCCCAAGGCACCTCAGGCCCTGCCCCAGTCAGCCCTGCTGCCCTCAGTGAGGAGGCTATTGACCTCCTGAGATCCCTCGCTTATGGGCAGTCTACCATTGTGAATGCCATCCACGGTGTTGAGAGGCATTTGCAACAAACAAATGCATACCTGTAGGGCATTCATTCTGGCCAGGCAGCCCAACAGAGAGCATTTCAGGCTCTTGCCTCAGTACTGATGGCAGCCATTGTCCATGTGTCCAGCCTCCCCCCTCCAACCTCCTCCACCCAGACCCAATCCCCTCTACCTCTGCCTATCCCAAGCACACCATCAGACCAGCATGCACACACATCAACACACAAGAGTGGCTCAGGCAAACATAAGCACCACACATCCCACAGGCACTCACACAAGCACCATACCCATGCACACATGCCAACACCCACTTCCTCTACTGTATCCCCCTCCTCCACGTCTCCCTCCTCCATCCCAGTCTCGTCTCCACTCACACCTGCATGCACTACATCCTCAGCCATTACCAGCACGCCCATCACCACACACCGCTCACGTGCAATCACCACCCCCACTACCATTCACATATCCCCAGTGTCCTCTACCAGTGTGTCAGTGAGCCCTCCTTCCAAAGTACACAAACGCAGGCACACACCCACCCAACAGCCATCTACCTCACAACAGCCTCCAGCCCATGCACCTTCACCCAAATTCAGCAGACGTATACCTCCTACAACCACTACCTCTTCCTCCACTCCCAAACCCCCTCCATCTACCCATCCCAGTGTGTCTAAAAAACTTTTCCTGGCAAACCTTGACCTCTTCCCTTCACCTCCCCCCGTCCTTCCCCTAGGGCCAAGCTTTCCAGGTCCCAGCCCAGCACCTCAGCCACCACATCCCCAGGCACAGTGGTGCCAGCAACTGCAGGGTCATGGAGTGCGCCATCCATCAGGGCTGCCAGTGTGCCACGTAGCGAGTACAAGGACATTCCGCCACCTGCCCACATCCCGGAGGGAGAAACCGAAAGTACCAGCCACCAAGGGCTCAGCAAAATTGAAAGGGGATAGTGGAAAGACAACTGCGCCACCATCAAAGGTGGGGAAGGACCAAAAACAGAAGGGCAAGTCAGGAGAGGGCATGGTGGCACTGACTGAGGGACCAGTGTCACACCTTCTATCCACGTCCACGCCAGCCTGTACGGCGGCGAGCACCGCAAGCTGCACCGCCACCTGCACCGCCACCTGCACAGCCTCCAGCACGTCTACAGCCACTGTGACAGTTCCCAACCTCTTCCCCGGAGGGCAGCTGTCCGAGGCTGCAGGAGACATCCTGTTTTCTCCCTCAGCAGGTGCTGAGCCATGCACCGCCACCAATCCCGCCGCCACAGACCCTGCAGCCAGCACCGCCACCACAGACACCGCCTAAAGCCCCGCCACCACAAACACTGCCGCAAGCAATGCCAGAGACCCCGCGACATCCCCGGACAGTGGCACCACCGCTAACATGCCTACCATCCCCAGTGGTCAGGCGTCCGAGGCTGGAGGAGAGGTCCAGGACCCTGGGCAGCTTCCATGACACATTACTGTCATCACTGTTGGCACCTGCAGGTGGAAGGCGAAGCCGCAGCAGTGTGGGGTATGTCGCTTCCTCCATGGCGTATCATGCTACCTGGACCTCGCCAATGTCATGGCACGCACAACCAGGTGAGGGAATTGTACCGGCCACACTGCACGTGGAGTACTCTGGGCACCATGCCCCCTCCAGAACCAGTGGAGTATCACATCCACTACCTCAGTCCTTGGCAGGATGAAGCACTCTGGGCACCAGGCCCCCTCCAGAACCAGTGGAAAAAGACATCCACTACCTCAGTCCTTGGCAGGATGAAGCACTCTGGGCACAAGGCCCCCTCCAGAACCAGTGGAGTATGACATCCACTACCTCAGTCCTTGGCAGGATGAAGCACTCTGGGCACCAGACCCCCTCCAGAACCAGTGGAGACTGTTATCCACTTGAGAGACATCGGCTTTGCACTCCCCAGGATAAAGCAGTGGGCAACCCACCCACTGGAGATACTTGAGAGACTGTGGCTTTGCACTCCCCAGGATAAAGCAGTGGGCAACCCACCCACTGGAGAGACTTGAGAGACTGTGGCTTTGCACTCCCCAGGATACAGCAATGGGCATGGAGCCCCGTCGTGCAGCAGTGGCGTTGTGCGTTCATCTGGCTGAGGTGCCCCCCCCCTTCCCCTGAGGTGCCTGTTTCATTTCGATCTGATGCCCCTGCCGTGTTCTCTCCATTTCCAGTCAGGTATCTAGTGTGGCCTTCGCCCATGCATTTTGGGCCCAATGGTCCACGGACAATGATTGGTGCACTATCTGGACTTGTGTAGTTGGTGTACATAATTGTATTTACTGGATTTTTAACTTTGATAATGAGCTTTCACATGATTAAATTTGTTCAAATAATTTCCTTTTGTCCTTGCGTTCTTCCAGTGGGTGGGGGGTGTATATGTAATGTTGCTGCATGTATTTGCTGTGGGTGAGGGTGGGGGTTGGGGTGTTGCGTGTCACGTGTGTGTGTCACTCTCTTTTCCCTCCCCCTCCCCTGTGTTGTGGGTGCAGTACTCACCGTGGTCGTCGCTGCTGTTTTTGGTGCTCCTGATAGAAGAGAAGGAAGACCAGCATAGGCAGTATCTGCAATTCGAGCTCCATGGCGTCCTGGTTCCTTGTGGGGTGTGGAGAGGTGAGTGTTTTCCCTTCTGTGTACTGTTTCCGCCGTGTTTTTGTTCATGTTGGTTCCACCCTGGAAAAGATGGCGGATAGGCCTGTTGTGATACGGTGGGCGGTACTTTGTCTTCCCCGTGTCTATTGGCGGTTACCACTGCGGTGCTTGTTTCTACCGCTGTGGCGGTCAGAGTGTTAATGTGGCTGTTTATGTTGGCGGTTTCCACCATGGTCATGATTCCATTTTTTTTCCGCCAGACTGTTTGCGGTATTACCGCCACTTTAACACCGACTGCCAGGGTTGTAATGAGGGCCTATGTGGACATATCAAAATTATCAAATACAAAACAGTTTTTGCCGGGGACGGGGCACCTCCGATTTTGGTCCTGGGCTCAGCAGCCATGTAGGGAAACCTACCAAATCCAAACATTGCTGAAAACTAGACAACCGAGGGAATCTAGGGAGGTGTGACCTAAGTGGATCCCCCAGTGTTATCTTACCCAGAATCCTGAGCAAAATTCAAAATTTGGCCCAAAAAACACTTTTTCTTCACATCCAAGTTCTGGAATCTGAGAGGAGCCATAAACTTTCTTCCATCCAGCATTCCCCCAAGTCTCCCAATAAAAATGGTACCTCACTTGTGTGGGAAGGCCTGTTGACCACAAAAGGAAATGCCACAAAACACTATGGCCCTCATTATGACATTGGCGGTAAATCCCACTTACTGCCAAGCTGATGGCTGCCAACTAACCACTGCAGTGGCCGCATATATCCATTCACCATATTATGACACACACACACCAATCTGTCAGCATACAGCCACATACACAAATCTGCCAGACCAAAGGTCAGTGATAAACTGGCAGTATCAAAACCCACACTGTTACGCCAACAGAACTACGCCCACCACATTATTACCAACAAATCACCACTGCAGACATTCAACGGCGGTAAACTATTGGTGGTAAATACTGTTGCGCTCACAATGGACACACACAAACAAAACAACAATACATTGGACAATTCAAACAACACACACCTGACATCCATACACATACCACACCTACACACCCACACCACTATAAACACACACCCACATTACCCACAACGCTTTATCATTACAAACTATTGCCAGCAGAGCGACACCAAGACCACTGACATAACTAGAGCCACACACTATTCACACCTGTACATCACTCACGCACCCCACGTCACACACCCCAACACATTACCCAACACACCCTCACCAACACATCTCACACAACACCCATGGCACCACAAAGACACCCCGTTTTACAGAGGAGGAGCTAAAGGTCATGG
Organism: Pleurodeles waltl; assembly: GCF_031143425.1. Classification (NCBI taxonomy): domain Eukaryota; kingdom Metazoa; phylum Chordata; class Amphibia; order Caudata; family Salamandridae; genus Pleurodeles; species Pleurodeles waltl. Next base: position 663,234,813 of record NC_090443.1, on the reverse strand, counting down.
TGGAGGAAATTATCAGGGTAGAGCTACAGTTATTTGGAGCACAGGTGCAGTAGATATCTGTAGCTAGGAAAATGGAGCTATGGCGGAGAATCGTGGATAGGGTCAAGACCGTGGGACAGCACCCAAGGACTAGGGATGACATCAGGAAGAGGTGGAACGACCTACGGGGGAAGGAACCTTCCATTGCAGCAAAACACCAGCTTGTTGTACAGAGGACTGGCGGTGGACCCCACCTCCTCCCCCACAACTAACAGCATGGGAGGACCAAGTCTTGGCAATCCTGAGGGCCTGGCCAGAGTAGGAGGAGCACTGGACTCTGGTAAGTCAACTCTCTACTACTACTACCCCCCACATGCATGCTATCACATACTCCCACCTTCACTCCCATCACTCCACCATCTCCCACACACCCCACCTTCACATCTCACTCAAGCCCTGCAGGCTCTACCAATGCATGGACACCACTCACAGCCCTGCATGGGCACACATCACCAAAGCATGCATACTATAGAGAATTAACTATCCTGGTTATATGTCGGTACCACGGGTGCTTCAAGCACCCGTGGCTCAACAACAAGGTCGGAACAATGACCTTTTTCTAACCACTAATGCCTTTACCACGAATGCGGTTACAACAATTTTACCGTTGTAAATGCATTACTGGTAAAGGCATTAGCAATCAGCATGCACAATCCAGCATGCTTCCCCCCTAACCCCCACCCCCAAAAATGACTGTGACCCCCCAACCCCATAACAACCCCGACCCCAAAAATTACCAGAACCCCACCCCCCTCACCTAAAACCTAAACCACCCCAACCCCCACCCGTCCCCTTAAACCTAAACCCTGGCCCTGCCTCCCCCTAAACCCTAATCACCCCAAGCCCCCCACCCCAACCCAAAAACTAAAAATGCCCTGAGTCCCCACCCCTGCCCCTAAAACCTAAACACCCCAACCCACTTCTTAAACCTAGCCCTATCCCCTCTAAACCCTAATCACTCCCCCACATCTCCCCAAAAAACAGCCCCAGACTCAGCCCAACTTACCTCCTCCTTCACTGCGTCCACTCTGACTCCCTTCTTCTGTACCTTAACCATGCATGTACGTTGTTCAGACATGCGTGGTTAAGGTACCAAAACCAGGAAGCTGTGGAAAACGAAAGTGTTGTTTCGCTTTCGTTTTTCACAACTTCGTGGTTCCGGACTCGTTTTTCCGGGTGTTTCCCAACTATCCCACCATACACCAATGTACAAAAGTGAAAGCTGCCAGGTAAAATCCAACCAAAGAGGGTAAGCCATGGATGCACAATATGTCAGACACAGAAACATAACACATTATTTACATCCCCACAGGTACCCCAGCCAATGTCACCGGAGAGGAGGTGCCAGCACTATCCAGTGCCCCAACTGAAGAGGCCCACAGAGATGACAGCAACTCTGGTCTTCAGGATCTGGATGACCTACCTGGCCCATCAGGGACGACTGGACAGCTGGTTACCCAGGCCCAGTCACACACCACCAAAGAGTGTCCCCCATCAGGAACACCACCACAGCACTCACCCAGCGTATCCACACCTCTGTCCCCAGGACATGTCAATCAGCAGTGTGTCAACCCCAGGCCACGCCTCATATCCAAGATAATCAGGGACCTGGGTCAGTGGCAGTGGGCACACGGTTCAGGGGACCGAAGCAGAGGCCAACAGGCAACCTGGGAGGACTGCTGTGTGCCAGGGGGAGGACAGGACCAGGAAACCGACTCTCCATGAGGCACTTGCAGAGATCCTGGGAGCTTATCAACATTCCCAGGACACGATGGGCCAGATCCTGGACAATGTGCAAGAGAACGGGTGGCTGCAGGAGGGACAGTCGCAGGGGATCAGTGAGGGCTTGCAGGCCATCAACAACACCCTGATCTCTTTAGCAGGGGTGCTGGCAGAGAGGCAGTCTCACACCAGAGGGCCCCTGCCACTAGCCACACATCTGACCAGCCTTCCACTTCCACTGCCGCTAGTGGCCAGGAGGCCCGACCACAGACCACACAGGCCACTAGCACCCCTCCCCCTGCAGAAGGTGAAACACCCCGCAAACGTGCTCTGCGACCCAGACAGAAGCCAGAGACACTTGCCAAGACCCCCACCAGGAAATTAGACTCTCCTGATTGTCACCCTTGTGTACCACCCTGTCACCATGGCCACCTTGAAGTGCCATTGCTCCCCTTCCTATGTACTTATGGACAATGCACCTGTGCTACAAAGAGGCTCGAACTATACACTGGACTTTCCACCATAATGACCCCATCCCATTGCACTTGCCCCTCCATAATTTAGCACTTCAATGAACACCCTTGGAAAAAAAAAGAATTTTGGAGTATGGCATGTATATAAAATATGTATTAATTGAAACAGGTACAAACATTGCAAATCAACTGCTCCTGTCCTGTGTCGAGGGACAGGTGAAAGTGAGGTAATTCTGCTGATGTTGTGTGTCGTTGCGGGAGGCGACCATGAACCGTCATGCAACTCCTCATTGGTTAGCTTTGGGCTCAATTGGGTACAGTGGCCAATGGTGATCTACGCTGGTGGTGACAGTATGCACCACTGCGGACATGAATGCCATTTTCTATCATATTCTTCACTTGCTACCTGACCTTCCATAGGAGCGGACCTGCACTGCATGTGCTGCTGTGACCTGTGTCTGGAACCTACCATGGCCTGTGTGACCAGAAAAGGGCACCAGTCTTCACTTTGAAGGAGTTGGAGAGACTGATGGATGGGGTCCTACCCCAGTACGGACTGCTGTATGGGCCTCCAGACCAACAGGTGAGTACACTGTGAGCACAATGCATGTGGCATGAATGAATGGAGTTGTGTGAGTGAAGGACTCATGTAAGGGGGTGGATGGATGTCCTCTGGGCGGCGTACAGGTTGTGTGCTGGGCCATGTGTGTGTAAATGGTGATGGAAATGGGTATGGTGGGCCATATGTGTAATAGGCAGGACTGCTTGTCTAAAGCTTATTTTCCTGTGTGTATTGTCTCTGCAGGTCAGTGCCCATCAAAAGAAGGGCAAATGGCGTGCCATTACCAAGGATTTGCAGACCCTGGGGGTCTATGGCAGGCGAAGCACCCACTGTCGCAAACAGTGGGAGGACCTTAGACGCTGGGCACAGAAGACAGTGGAGGCCCAGCTGGGGATGGCCTCCCAATGAGGAAAGGGTGCCCGTCAAACCCTGATGGACCGCATACTGGTGGTGGCCTATCCTGAGCTGGATGGGCTCTTGAGGGCATCACAGCAGCCACCAGGGGTTGAGTACAGTGCCCATCATTAAAACGTACGCAAGGTAGGGTGATGTCCGGGTGGGGGATGTATGTCAGTGGGTGCCCCTAGGCCATGCCTGAGGTTGCAGCATAGGTCCACTGGTGGCTAGGGTTCAGAAGGGAAATCTTGCAACCTAGCTTGTAGGCATCCACTACTGGTCAGGGCTGCATTTGGCTGTGTTTGTCCCTACCCCATGCCTTGGCCACTTACTATTCCTCTGGTAGTGCAATGTATATTGCGTAGGGCTGTTCTCTCTGTTTAACAGTGCTGTGTACACCAACGGTGGTGTTGGTGCAATCATTGACCAAGTGTATCCTTTGTCTCTTTCCCCCTCCGTTTTTATTTTGTCATCCTGTCCTTATGTACATTAGCATCATCTGGCGGAGGAGCAGAGGCACTGACAATGGAGGGAGCTGCATCCCACAGGACACAGTAGGTAGAGTCCAAAGACGGTGAGGGCACCATTGAGACGGAAGGCGAGGTGAGCACCACGGCGGAGACTGGAGGGGACAGTTCGGACACAGATACCTCCTCCGATGGAAGCTCCCTGGTGGTGGTGGACACTTCTGTGACCACCCCGGCTACAGGTGCTGCCGCCACGCCCTGTACCAGCACCGCCCTCCCAGCAGCCCCTCATTGAGGCCCTGCTGCCCTGAGTGAGGAGGCTATTGACCTCCTGAGATACATCTCTGTAGGGCAGTCAACCATTGTGAATGCCATCCAGGAGCTGGCAGCCCAGATGCAACAATCTAATTCATTCCTGGGGGGCATTCACACTGGATTGGAGGCACAACAGAGATTGATTTAGGATGTGGCCTCCTATCTGATGGCAGCAATTGTTTCTGTTCCTACATCCCCCCTTCAACTTCCACTGCCCAGTCCCATTCCCCTCAACCCCAACCTATCCCAAGCACACCATACAGATGAGCATGCACACAAGACAACACCCAAGAGTGTCACAGGCAAACACGAGAACCACACTTCATCCCACAAGCACTCACACAAACACCATGCAGTTGCAGACACAACAACATCCACTATTTCCACTGTGTCCCCCTCCTCTTCCACCTCCCACCCAGTTACGTCCACCTGCATGCACTACATCATCATCCACTAAAAGCATCAGCACACCAAGCAGAAAACACACCTCACAGGCAGACTCCTCCACAACATCCATGCACATGTCCCCTGTTTCTTCTTCCACTGTGTCTATCCCCCCTCCTAAAGTACACAAACGTAATCACTCAGACACCCAACAGCACATCCACCTCACAACAGCCCAAACACCTACACCCAAAAGCAGCAGACAGATACCTTCAAAAAACACTCCCTCATCCTCCACTCCCATTCCTTCTCCCTCAGAAGGCAGGCAGGAAGATCAAGGAGCCTGCACCATCAGGCAAGAAGAGCAAGGGGCCTGGACCAGGGACTGTGATGGAGCACCCACCACCAACCATGGTTGTGCAGCCATCCGGGGATTCAGGGGATGTGCAGGAGCCTCCCCCCACCAGCAGCACCACCACTGTGCAGCTTTCTGTGGTTGCAGGGGATGGGCAGGAGCCTCCCACCACCATCAGCAGCACCCCTACTGTGAGGCCGTCACCGCCGGCGGACGGTATGTAATCCTGTCTCCATGGGCTGCTGTGCAGGCTGCCCCCTCCAGAACAGGTGGGTATGACACCCACCTGAGAGACTGTGGCCCATCACTCCACAGGATCAAGCACAGGGCACGTTGCCCCCTCCATAACCAGTGGGTATCATACCCACCTGAGAGACTGTAGCCCATCACCCCCCAGGATCAAGCACAGGGCACATTTTCTCCGCCTGAACCAGTGGGTATCACACCCACTTGAGAGACTGTGCCCCATCACTCCCCAGGATCAAGCACAGGGCACGTTGCCCGCTCCAGAACCAGTGGGTATGACACCCACCTGAGAGACTGTGGCCCATCACTCCCCAGGATCAAGCACAGGACATGCTGCCCCCTCCAGAACCAGTGGTCTTGTTACATCTCTCGACTGAGGTGCCTGCCTATTTACCAACTGATGCCCCTGCAGTGTTCTCTCTGTGTTGAAGCAGGTGACATGTGTGGTCTTTGACTTTGGCCTGTGACCATTTGGCCTACGCAAATTGTGGACTAGGCTGTGTTCCTTTTTCTGTACATATGTATATATTTATTATCTTGCATAAGTTATTTTTCATACTATGATGATCTCATTACATTCACTTTTGTGAAATCGTTTTGTCCTTGCATTATTCAGCCGAGTTACGGAGTGAAATTGTTTTTGTAATGCATCTGGTTGTCTGTATGATGTGTGTGTATCGGGTGTGTGTTGTGCAAGTGTGTGTCACTCTCTTTTTCCTCCCCCCCACCATGTGTGCTAGGCAGCTGTACTCACCATCGTCGTCTTTGCCAGCGTTGGTGTTCATGGTGGAGCAGAACCTAGAATATCATTGGGAAGACATGCAGTGCAGATTCCATGGCGTCGCGGTTCTTCCCTGTGTCTCAAATGGTGAATCCTTTCCCTTCTGAGCTCAGTTTCTGCCAGGCTTTTGATGTCGTTGGTACCACCCCGGAAAAGATGGTGGATTGCAGTGTCTTAATATGGTGGGCGGAACATTGACTTCTGCCTGGCTGTAGGTGGCTACCGCTGTGGTGGCTGTTGTTTCCACCCTGGCGGTCGGTGTGGTACATTGACGGTCTATTGGAGATCTTTCTGCCATGGTCATAATTTGGCGGTAGTTACCGCCGGCCTGTTGGCGGTATTACCACCACTTTATCACTGACCGCCAGGGTCGTAATGAGGGCATAGCTGGACATATCAAAATTATCAAATGCAAAACTATCTGTTTTTTCCGGGGGCGGGGCACCTGCGTTTTTGGTCCTGGGCTCAGCAGCTATATAGTGAAAACTACCAAATTCAAACAATTCTGAAAACTAGACACCCAAGGGAATCAAGGGAGGTATGACTTGAGTGGATCCCCCAGTGTTATCTTACCCATAATCCTGAGCAAACCTCAAATTTAGCTTACAAAATCACATTTTTCCCACATTTCTGTGTAGGATCACCGCACCGGGACAAATTTCCTACCGTCTAATGTTCCCCTCAGTCTCCCAGTAAAAATTGTAGCTCACTTGTGTAGGTGACAGGAAGAGCCTAAAACATGTCGAAATTGAGGGGGAACTAAAGAGAGTTCAAAAGGGCAGTTTGAAAAAAAAACATTTTGAGGCTGACAAGTGGGGCAGAATTTTTATCGGTATAGATGCAACAATGCTGCAGATTCCAGAAGGTTCCATCACAAAAAGGTTTGCAGGGCATTTTGGGTAAGAAAATGGGGCGGGGTGTATGTGAGGCACACCACCCTGGACTCACCCAGATGTTTAGTTTTTAAATGTTTCTAGGTCTTGTGGATTTTTCTACAGGTCAGCGTCCAAAAGTGCAGCCCTCACCATTCCAAGTGGGACAATTTTGAGAGTTAGACAAGCTCTCATGGCCCAAATGTAAAACCAAAATTCAAAATAATCCAATGTCCTCTTGCTTGCCGTGGGATAAGATGTTTTAGTGTGCGGTGGAGAGCTGAAAGACTGTTACCTCCTTCAGTTGGTGTGGGGTCATAAAAATGCCCATACTGGTTGGTAGCCATCACCCCACTATTTTTTTATTTTTTCAATTCCCTGGCATCTAGTAGGCTTTCTGTCCCTCCCAGAGAGTGGATCGAGGGGTAATTGTCCCATCTGCCCACCGGTGGGCAGAACAACTTTGGCCCCGTTTATTTGGGGTGGGGAATGGCCATTCCCCCACCCTCTTCTTTTAAAAAGAAAAACCTCCCTGGTTCCTGGTGGGCTTTCTGCCCTCCTCAGGGGCAGATGGGCCTACCAAAAATAGGCCAATCTGCCCCCCCAGGGGGGCAGATATGGCCAACAGTAATGTGCCCCCATGGGGAGCGACCCTTGCCCAAGGGGCTGCCCCCAAACAAAACACACACATACACATACCAATCCTGGGTGCCTAAGTGGTTTCTGCCCCCCTGGGGGCAGATCAGCCTAATACAAATAGGCCGATCTGCCCCAAGGGGAGCAGAAGTGGCCTAAAATAAATTTGCCACCCAGGGAAACGTCCCTTGCCTAAGGGGTTGCTCCCCTTGTGTGAAATTGGCGCATAACAAGTAATTCCCAGTGCCTAGTGGTTTCTGCCCGCCTAATAAAAATAGACCAAGAAATGGCCTAAAATAAATTCGCCCCCAGGGGAACGACCCTTGCCTAAGGGGTTGCTCCCCTTGCGTGAAATTGACACAGAAAATTATAAATATCTGGTGTCGAGTGGTTTCTGCCCCCCCTTGGGGGTAGATTGGCCTAATGAACATAGGCCGATCTGCCCCTAAGGGGGACAGAAATGCCCTAAAGATAATTTTACATCCAGGGGAGCAACCCTTGCCTAAGGGGTTGCTCCCCACATATGAAAAAATGAAACAAAAAACAAAAAGATCGCTGGTGCAGGCAGTTTCTGCCCTTGGGGGCAGGTCGGCCTAATTACAATAGGCCGATCTGCCTCCAAGGGGGTCAGCAATGGCCTAAAACAAATTTGGCCCTCCAGGGGAGCGACCCTTGCCTAAGGGGTCGCTCCCCTCACGTGAAACTGACACAAAAAAAATCCCTGGTGTCTAGTGGTTTCTGCCCCCTTGGGGGCAGATTGGCCTAATAAAAATAGGCCGATCTGCCCCCAAGGAAGGCAGAAATGGACTAACGATAATTAGGCCCCCAGGGGAGTGACCCTTGCCTAAGGGGTCTCTCTCCACATATAAAAAAACGAATGATCCCTGGTGTCTAGGGTTTTCTGGGGACAGAGTCGCCTAATTATATCCTAATATATATGTGTGTGTCTGTATATATATATACCAACACAAAAGAATGATGGACGGAGTGCTGACAATGCAAACACTCACCCCCAGTCACAGATCTGGGTTTAATCCATCGTTTTTTTGCTGCCCATGCCATTCCAGTTTGGACCCAGCCATATGCAAATCAGTCTTGACCCTGTTCCCATGGGAACAGTCCAGCCCGAACTGCCAGGCCAGGTCTTCCCTGGACTGGAAACAAGCATCCTGGGACCGGTTTCGGGGTTTCACCCCTCATCAGCCAGGCTAGCTTGAATCCAGTGGCATGGGAAGCACGGGACCCACGTCTGGGCATACCCTTCCCACTTAGGGCAACATTACCAACACAAAAGAATGATGGACGGAGTGCTGACAATGCAAACACTCACCCCCAGTCACAGATCTGGGTTTAATCCATCGTTTTTTTGCTGCCCATGCCATTCCAGTTTGGACCCAGCCATATGCAAATCAGTCTTGACCCTGTTCCAATGGGAACAGTCCAGCCCGAACTGCCAGGCCAGGTCTTCCCTGGACTGGAAACAAGCATCCTGGGACCGGTTTCGGGGTTTCACCCCTCATCAGCCAGGCTAGCTTGAATCCAGTGGCATGGGAAGCACGGGACCCACGTCTGGGCATACCCTTCCCACTTAGGGCAACATTACCAACACAAAAGAATGATGGACGGAGTGCTGACAATGCAAACACTCACCCCCAGTCACAGATCTGGGTTTAATCCATCGTTTTTTTGCTGCCCATGCCATTCCAGTTTGGACCCAGCCATATGCAAATCAGTCTTGACACTGTTCCCATGGGAACAGTCCAGCCCGAACTGCCAGGCCAGGTGTTCCCTGGACTGGAAACAAGCATCCTGGGACCGGTTTCGGGGTTTCAGTATATGTGTGTGTGTATATCTATCTATCTATCTATCTATCTATCTATCTATCTATCTATCTATCTATCTATCTATCTATATCTATCTATATATATATATCTATATATATATATATAGATATATATATATGTGTATAATTATGTATATTATATAATTACCGTAAAATAATTTGCCCCCCTGGGGAGTGGCCCCTCCTCAAGGGGCTACTCCCCTTATGCATAAAAAAAAAAAGAATTTCCATGGTGTGTAGTGGGTATTTCTGCTGCCCGATCACATTGCTATTGGGCAGCAGAAATGCTGAGAGAGACATAAAAGGAGAGAAAAGGCCTTTCTTCTCCTTTCATGCCTCTCTCATACCCCTCCACATGATTGGAGGAGAAATGCTTTTGCATTTCTCCTCCGATCGGTGCTGGAACCTGAGATTCCATCATGAAGGAGTATGCCTCTGATGAGGTCAGAGCACAACTGCATGCTGATGTGATCAGACGCCACTGGGGAGCCAGGGCGGGTGGGGTGGAAGGGGAAGAGACTCCCCTTCCATCCCTGCCTGTGGGTGCAAGGCCCCCGGGGAGAGCGCTAGCGCTTCCCCCGAGGGCCCTTACGTGGATGTAATGGTTATGTCCTGTGCACCTGAGCGGTGCTGCCCAGTATGCAACCGTTACGCCCGGGGCACCTGAGGGGTTCAGCCAGGTAGTTCGTACTTGTATCATGGAGGAGACCTCTCTCCCCTCCACATACCCAAGATGCAGACTGTAGGAAAGTACCATCTTGCCTGGCATGTTACCCCCATATTTCACTGTATATATGGTGTTTTAGTCTATGTGTCACTGGGACCCTGCCTGGCAGGGCTCAAGTGCTCATAAGTATGTGCCCTGTATGTGTTCCCTGTGTGATGCCTAACTGTCTCACTGAGGCTCTGCTAACCAGAACCTCAGTGGTTATGCTCTCTCTGCTTTCCAAATTTATCACTAACAGGCTAGTGACTAAATTTACCAATTTACATTGGTATACTGGTACACCCATATAATTCCCTAGTATTTGGTACAGAGGTACCCAGGGTATTGGGGTTCCAGGAGATCCCTATGGGCTGCAGCATTTCTTTTTCCACCCATAGGGAGCTCTGACAATTCTTACACAGGCCTGCCAGTGCAGCCTGAGTGAAATAACGTCCACGTTATTTCACAGCCATTCACCACTGCACTTAAGTAAGTTATAAGTCACCTAAATGTCTAACCTTCACCTGGTGAAGGTTGGGTGCAAAGTTACTTAGTGTGTGGGCACCCTGGCACTAGCCAAGGTGCCCCCACATCATTCAGGGCAAATTCCCCGGACTTTGTGAGTGCGGGGACACCATTACACGCGTGCACTGTACATAGGTCACTACCTATGTACAGCGTCACAATGGTAACTCCGAACATGGCCATGTAACATGTCTAAGATCATGGAATTGTCCCCCCAATGCCATTCTGGCATTGGGGGGACAATTCCATGATCCCCCGGGTCTCTAGCACAGAACCCGGGTACTGCCAAACTGCCTTTCTGCCCTCCTGGGGTCCAGGCAGCCCTGGTGCAGGAATGCAGAACAAAGGATTTCCTCTGAGAGAGGGTGTAACACCCTCTCCCTTTGGAAATAGGTGTGAAGGCTGGGGAGGAGGAGCCTCCCCCAGTCTCTGGAAATGCTTTGATGGGCACAGATGGTTCCCATCTCTGCATAAGCCAGTCTACACCGGTTTAGGGATCCCCCAGCCCTGCTCTGGCGCGAAACTGGACAAAGGAAAGGGGAGTGACCACTCCCCTGACCTGCACCTCCCAGGGGAGGTGCCCAGAGCTCCTCCAGTGTGTCCCAGTCCTCTGCCATCTTGGAAGCAGAGGTGTTTGTGGCACACTGGACTGCTCTGAGTGGGCAGTGCCAGCAGGTGACGTCAGAGGCTCCTTCTGATAGGCTATTACCTCTCTTGGTAGCCAATCCTCCTTCCTAGGTAGCCAAAACTCCTTATCTGGCTAGTTAGGGTCTCTGCTTTGGGGATCTTACCAGATAGCGAATGCAAGAGCTCACCAGAGTTCCTCTGCATCTCCCTCTTCACCTTCTGCCAAAGGATCGACCACTGACTGCTCAGGACGCCTGCAAAACCGCAACAAAGTAGCAAGACAACTACTAGCAACCTTGTATCGCTTCATCCTGCCGGCTTTCTCAACTGTTTCCAGGTGGTGCATGTTCTGGGGGTAGCCTGCCTCCTTTCTGCACCAGGAGCTCTGAAGAAGTCTCCCGTGGGTTTACGGAATCTTCCCCCTGCAACCGCAGGCAACAAAAGACTGCATCACAGGTCCTCTGGGTCCCCTCTCAGCACGACGAGCGTGGTCCCTGGAACTCAGCAACTCTGTCCAAGTGACTCCCACAGTCCAGTGACTCTTCAGTCCAAGTTTGGTGGAGGTAAGTCCTTGCCTCCCCACGCTAGACTGCATTGCTGGGTTCCGCGTGATTTGCAGCTGCTCCAGCTCCTGTGCACTCTTCCAGGATTTCCTTCGTGCACAGCCAAGCCTAGGTCCCTGACACTCTAACCTGCAGTGCACAACCTTCTGAGTTGTTCTCTGGTGTCGTGGGACTCCCTTTTGTGACTTCAGGTGGACTCCGGTTCACTTTTCTTTTTAAGTGCCTGTTCAGGTACATCTGCGAGGGCTCCCTGACTTGCTGGGCACCCCCTCTGTCTCCTCATCCAAGTGGCGACATCCTGGTCCTTCCTGGGCCACAGCAGCATCCAAAAACCCTAACTGCGACCCTCATAGCTAGCAAGGCTTGTTTGCGGTCTTTCTGCGTGGGAACACCTCTGCAAGCTTCTTCACGACGTGGGACATCCATCCTCCAGAGGGGAAGTTCCTAGTCCTCTTCGTTCTTGCAGAACACCAAGCTTCTTCCAACAGGTGGCAGCTTCCTTGCACTCTCAGCTGGCATTTCCTGGGCTCCTGCACACTCTCGACACTGTCGCGACTCTTGGACTTGGTCCCCTTGTCTTACAGGTACTCAGGTCCGGAAATCCACTGTTGTTGCATTGCTGGTATTTGTTCTTCCTGCAGAATCCCCCATCACGACTTCTGTGCTCTCTGGGGGTAGTAGGTGCACTTTACACCTACCTTTCAGGGTCTTGGGTTGGGCTATTTTTCTAACCCTCACTGTTTTCTTACAGTCACAGCGACCCTCTATAAGCTCACATAGGTTTGGGGTCCATTCGTGGTTCGCATTCCACTTTTGGAGTATATGGTTTCTGTTGCCCCTATACCTATGTGCTCCTATTGCAATCTACTGTAACTTTACATTGCTTGCATTACTTCCTTTTGCTATTATCTGCATAATTTCGGTTTGTGTACATATATCTTGTGTATATATATTATCCTCATACTGAGGGTATTCACTGAGATACTTTTGGCATATTGTCATAAACATAAAGTACCTTTATTTTTAGTATATCTGTGTATTGTGTTTTCTTATGATATTGTGCATATGTCACCAGTGGTATAGTAGGAGCTTTACATGTCTCCTAGTTCAGCCTAAGCTGCTTTGCCATAGCTACCTTCTATCAGCCTAAGCTGCTAGAATCACCTCTTCTACACTAATAAGGGATAACTGGACCTGGCACAAGGTGTAAGTACCTCTGGTAGCCACTACAAGCCAGGCCAGCCTCCTACATTGGTTGTGCAGCGGTGGGATAAGTACTTGTAACTACTTACCACTTTGTCATTGTGTACTTTTCATAAGAGAATAATATACAAAACAAGTTCAGTGTATGTACACCTAATCAAAAAGTTTTGCTTTTCTCCTCTTACACTTTCTACTAAGTGCTGAAAAGTACTCTAAAACTTTTAAAAGTTTCCCAAAAGTTAGGAAAACTTTTTTGTTCTCTGTTCTTTAAAAAGTTCTGAAACTTTTTCTTTCTTCTCACTGTCTCTAAACCTTCTTCTATCATGTCTGATGTAGACTCTTCTCTTAAAATGGTCAACCCTACCTATGACAATTTGAATTAGAAGAGCCTAAGGCGTCTCTGCTTAGATAGAGGTTTAGTGATAGGAAAGAACCCCACAAAAGAGTTTCTATATAACATGCTTATTGTGAATGATGAGTCCCAAGCAGGCACTTCAAATGAGAAGTTAATAGATGGCTCCCATTCTGACTCAGGGGACAACCTTGAGTGAGGTGGGGAGGGTTCTGTTCCAAATCTGCCCCGTAGCAGACCACCTAGTAATGCTGGTAGTAATAGAAGCTCCCATCATAGTAGGGGTGTTTTTATTCCTGGAGGTCAGGTTATTAGATTCCAGTCAGTTAGGGACATATCCCCCTCTGTTGTTTCCAATTTATCTTCTGTGTCCAAGCATTCCCAAACCACCCACCCTGAAGACAACATGTTAGAAAGGGAACTCAAAAAGTTGAGAGTGGAAGAGACCAGACTGAAGCTTAAACAGCAACAGCTGGCTCTAGACAGTGAATCCCTAGACCTGGAGAAGGAGAGACAGAGATTGGGGTTTGGACCCCATGGTGGCAGCAATAGCAGTATTCCTGATTGTAATCCTGTTAGAGAGCATGATTTCCGGAATCTACACAAGATAGTCCCCCCTTACAAGGAGGGGGATGACATCAACAAGTGGTTTGCTACACTTGAGAGGGCCTGTATGGTACAGGGGGTCCCTCAAAGGCAGTGGGCTGCTATATTGTGGCTATCTTTCAATGGAAAGGGTAGGTATAGGCTCCTTACTGTTAGAGAAAATGATGCTAACAATTTAGCAGTTTTGAAGGATGCACTCTTGGATGGATTTGCCTTAACCACTGAACAATACATGATTAAGGGCCAGATGTAGGAAGCCTTTTGCGCCTTGAAAACGGTGAAAAACGCAGTTTGCGAGGCGCAAAAGGCTGAACGCGATGCAGAATCACATTTTGCGAGTCGGTACAGACTCTCAAAATGTGATTCCGACTCTCAAACATGAAGGGGTGTTCCCTTCCTATTTGTGACCGCATCGCGATGCTGAGTTGCTTTGTGACCGCAAAAGCGGTTGCATACCAACTCGCAGTTACCATCCACTTGAAGTGGATGGTAACACATTCGCAAAAGGGAAGGGGTCCCCATGGGACCCCTTCCCCTTTGTGAATGCCCACAAAAATAGTTTTTCAGAGCAGGCAGTGGTCCTATGGACCACTGCCTACTCTGAAAAAAACGAAACCAAATGGTTTTGGATTTTTTTTTTTTTGCAGCTCGTTTTCCTTTAAGGAAAACGGGCTGTAAAAAGAAAAAAAAAACTGCTTTATTAAAAAAAGCAGTCACAAACATGGTGGTCTGCTGTCTCCAGCAGGCCACCATCCCTGTGAGTGCCTAGACTCGCTGTGGGGTCGCAAACTGCGACCCACCTCATTAATATTCATGAGGTGGGTCTTTGCGACCCCATAGCGAGTCGCAGAAGGTGTCTGAGACACCTTTCTGCATCTCAGATTGCGAGTTGCAATTTGTGAGTCGCTATGACTCGCAAATTGCAACTCACAATTGCATACCTACCTACATCTGGCCCCTAAGTTCAGAGACACCAGAAAAGAGTTCTCACAAGACTGGATAAACTTTGTTGACTGTTCAGTGAAGGCCTTGGAGGGGTAGTTACATGGCAGTAAAGTTTATGACTATGAAACCCTGTATAATCTTATTCGGAGAGAGCATATTCTGAATAACTGTGTGTCTGACTTGTTACACCAATATCTAGTGGACTCAGATCTGACCTCTCCCCAAGAATTGGGAAAGAAGGCAGACAAATGGGTCAGAACAAGAGTGAACAGAAAAGTTCATACAGGGGGTGACAAGGATGGCAAGAAGAAGGATGGTAAGTCTTCTGACAAGGGTGGGGACAAAAATAAAACTGAGTCTTCATCAGGCCCACAAAAATCCTCTGGTGGGGGTGGTGGGTCCAAATCCTCTTCAAATCAAGTTAAAAAGCCCTGGTGTTATTTGTGTAAAGTCAAAGGCCATTGGACAACTGATGCCAGTTGTCCAAAGAAGAACACCAAACCTCCCACTACCACATCCCTTACTGCAAATTCTAGTGTCCCTAGTAATAGCAGTGGTGGTGGGAGCAAACCTACTAATAGTCAATCCAAGGGAGTAGCTGGGCTCACTTTTGGTAATTTAGTTAAGGTTCGTCTTGTTAGGGAGACCACGGAGGCTGTGTTAGTCTCTGAAGGTGCCATTGATTTGGCCACCTTGGTTGCTTGTCCCCTTAATATGGATAAGTACAAGCAACTTCCCCTAATAAATGGTGTTGAGGTTCAGGCATACAGGGACACAGGTGCCAGTGTTACCATGGTGATAGAGAAACTGGTACACCCTGAACAACACTTACTTGGTCACCAGTACCAAGTGACAGACGCTCATAACAACACTCTTAGCCACCCCATGGCTGTTGTGAATCTCAACTGGGGGGGGGGGGTTTACTGGTCCAAAGAAAGTTGTGGTTGCCTCAGATTTACCTGTAGACTGTCTACTAGGGAGCGATTTAGAGACATCAGCTTGGGCAGAAGTGGAGTTGGAGGCTCATGCATCAATGCTGGGAATTCCTGGGCATATTGTTGCTTTGACCAGGGCTCAGGCCAAAAAGCAAAAAGGACAGTGTAACTTGGATCCTGAAACAATGGACCAAGTGCTCCCTAAAGCTAGGGGTAGCAAGGGTAAATCCCTACACACTATCCCTCCCTCTACAGATGATTCTCCTTCTGAGGAAGAAGAATTTCCTCCCTGTGCAGAACCTTCACCAGATGAGCTGGCAGCAGACACTGCTGAGCTTTTGGGTGGAGGGGGGCCTGCCAGGGAAGAGCTGAGTGTGGCACAGCAATCCTGTCCCACATTAGAGGGTCTCAGACAGCAAGCTCTCAAGCAGCAAAATGGGGATGTCAGTGACTCACATAGAGTTTACTGGGAGGACAACCTCTTGTACACAGAGGCAAGGGACCCAAAACCTGGAGCAGCCAGACAGGGGTAGCAACTTTATGTCTGCATACTTGAAAGCTATGTGGAAGGAATGTGGTGTAACATACAAATTCACCACTGCTTATCATCCACAGACTAATGGACTGGTAGAGAGGTTTAATAAAACTCTAAAAGGTATGATAATGGGAATCCCTGAAAAACTCAGGAGGAGATGGGATGTCCTGTTACCTTGCCTCCTTTTGCTTACAGGGAGGTACCCCAGAAAGGAGTGGGCTTCAGCCCCTTTAAACTCCTCTTTGGACACCCTGTAAGAGGTCCACTAACACTTGTGAAGGAGGGTTGGAAACAACCTTTAAAAGCTCCCAAACAGGACATAGGGGGTCATTACGCCGAGGCCGCGGGAGACAGAATACCGCCATTGCCGGCGGTATTCCTGTCCCCCTATTATGACATTTCTGCTGGGCCAGCGGACGGTAACAGTGTTACCGTCCCCTGGCCCAGCATAAATGTCACATCAACATTGCAGCCAGCTCGTAATAGAGACGGCGGCAATGCTGAGGTGCAGCGGGTGCAGTAGCACCTGTCGCGCATTTCACTGCCAGAAATTCGGGCAGTGAAATGCGCGACGGCGCTATGCCTGGGGGCCCCTGCACTGCCCATGCCAAGTGCATGGGCAGTGCAGGGGCCCCTAGGGGCACCCCAAGTCCCCTTACCGCCAGCCTTTCAATGGCGGTGTTTACCACCACGGACAGGCTGGTGGTCGGGGACTCATAATCCCCAGGGCAGCGGTGATTGCACCGCTGCCCTGGGGATTATGACCGCCAGGTGGAAACCTGGCGGGAAAGTGGAGGGGGCGGCGGTATGGCTGTGGCTTTTCCACCACGGTCATAATTGCTGGCGGAACACCGCGAGCCTGTTGGCAGTCTTACCGCCAACTTACCGCTGGCCGCCAGGGTCGTAATGACCCCCATAGTGGACTATGTACTTGGCCTAAGATCCAGAATGGCTGAGTACATGAAAAAGGCCAGTAAAAACCTTCAGGCCAGCCAAGAGCTCCAGAAGCAATGGCATGACCAGAAGGCTGTTCTGAACCCCTACCAACCAGGACAGAAGGTGTGGGTATTAGAGCCTGTGGCCCCAAGAGCACTCCAGGACAAAATGGAGTGGACCCCATCTAATTGTTGAAAAAAAGGGTGAGGTTACCTATCTGGTAGACCAGGGCACCGCCAGGAGTCCCCTTAGGGTGATTCATGTCAACCGCCTAAAACCCTACTATGACAGGGCTGATCTCACCCTGCTCATGGCAACAGATGAAGGACAGGAAGAAGAGAGTGACCCTCTCCCTGATCTCTTCTCCTCCACTGAAGAGGATGCTTTATTGGAGGGAGTAGTTTTGGCAGACTGTCTTACTGCAGAACAGAAAGACAACTGCATAAACCTCCTTGGACAATTTTCTGAACTCTTTTCAACTGTGCCTGGCACCACATCTTTGTGTGAACACACAATTGATACTGGAGACAGCATGCCTGTCAAAAGTAAAATCTGTAGGCAGCCTGACCATGTCAGGGACTGCATAAAACAAGAGGTTCAGAAAATGCTTGATCTAGGAGTGGTTGAACCTTCTGAAAGCCCATGGGCGAGTCCTGTGGTGCTTGTACCAAAGCCTCACTCAAAAGATGGAAAAAGGGAGATGAGGTTTTGTGTCTCAATCAGGTAACAAAAACTGATGCTCACCCTATGCCCAGGGCAGATGAGCTCATAGATACACTGGCATCTGCCAAGTATCTAAGCACCTTCGATTTGACTGCAGGGTATTGGCAGATCAAATTGGCTGAGGATGCTAAACCTAAAACTGCATTTTCAACTATAGGAGGGCACTACCAATTTACAGTGATGCCCTTTGGTTTGAAAAATGCACCTGCCACTTTTCAGAGGTTGTCGAACACAGTCCTGCAAGGGTTGGAGGCTTTTAGTGCAGCATATCTAGATGATATAGCTGTCTTTAGCTCCACCTGGGATGAGCACCTGGTCCACCTCTGGAACGTTTTGGAGGCCCTGCAAAAGGCAGGCCTCACTATCAAGGTCTCAAAGTGCCAGATAGGGCAGGGAAAGGTGGTTTATCAGGGACACCTGGTAGGAGGAGAACAGATTGCACCACTTCAGGGGAAAATCCAAACAATCATGGATTGGGTTCCCCCTATAACTTAGACCCAGGTGAGAGCCTCCCTAGGCCTCACTGGGTATTACAGGAGATTCATTAAAAACTATGGCTCCATAGCAGCCCCACTTAATGATCTCACCAGTAAAAAGATGCCTAAAAAGGTAATGTGGACAGCTAGCTGTCAGAAAGCTTTTGAGGTGCTCAAACAGGCCATGTGCACTGCACCGGTCCTAAAAAGCCCATGTTACTCCAAGAAATTCATTGTTCAAACTGATGCATCTGAATTAGGGGTAGGGGCAGTCTTATCACAACTGAATTCTGAGGGCCAGGATCAACCAGTTGCTTTTATCAGCAGAAGGTTGACCCCTAGAGAAAAGTGTTGGTCTGCCATAGAGAGGGAGGCCTTTGCTGTGGTCTGGGCACTGAAAAAGTTGAGGCCATACCTGTTTGGCACTCACTTTATTGTTCAGACAGACCACAAAACTTTACTTTGGCTAAAACAAATGAAAGGTGAAAATCCTAAATTGTTGAGGTGGTCCATATCTCTACAGGGAATGGACTATACAGTGGAACATAGACCTGGGAGTACCCACTCCAATGCAGATGGACTCTCCAGAAATTTCCACTTAGACAATGAAGACTCATCAGGTCATGGCTAGTCTTATTGTCCTTCGTTTGGGGGGGGGGGGTTGTGTAGGAAAGTACCATCTTGCCTGGCATGTTACCCCCTTATTTCACTGTATATATGTTGTTTTAGTCTATGTGTCACTGGGACCCTGCCAGGCAGGGCCCCAGTGCTCATAAGTATGTGCCCTGTATGTGTTCCCTTTGTGATGCCTAACTGTCTCACTGAGGCTCTGCTAACCAGAACCTCAGTGGTTATGCTCTCTCTGCTTTCCAAATTTGTTACTAACAGGCTAGTGACTAAATTTACCATTTTACATTGGTATACTGGTACACCCATATAATTCCCTAGTATATGGTACAGAGGTACCCAGGGTATTGGGGTTCCAGGAGATCCCTATGGGCTGCAGCATTTCTTTTGCCACCCATAGGGAGCTCTGACAATTCTTACACAGGCCTGCCAGTGCAGCCTGAGTGAAATAACGTCCGCGTTATTTCACAGCCATTCACCACTGCACTTAAGTAACTTATAAGTCACCTAAATGTCTAACCTTCACCTGGTGAAGGTTGGGTGCAAAGTTCCTTAGTGTGTGGGCACCCTGGCACTAGCCAAGGTGCCCCCACATCGTTCAGGGCAAATTCCCCGGACCTTGTGAGTGCGGGGACACCATTACACGCGTGCACTGTACATAGGTCACTACCTATGTACAGCGTCACAATGGTAACTCCGAACATGGCCATGTAACATGTCTAAGATCATGGAATTGTCCCCCCAATGCTATTCTGGCATTGGGGGACAATTCCATGATCCCCCGGGTCTCTAGCACAGAACCCGGGTACTGCCAAACTGCCTTTCCGGGGTCTCCACTGCAGCTGCCAACCCCTCAAACAGGTTTCTGCCCTCCTGGGGTCCAGGCAGCCCTGGTGCAGGAATGCAGAACACAGGATTTCCTCTGAGAGAGGGGGTAACACCCTCTCCCTTTGGAAATAGGTGTGAAGGCTGGGGAGGAGGAGCCTCCCCGAGCCTCTGGAAATGCTTTGATGGGCACAGATGGTGTCCATCTCTGCATAAGCCAGTCTACACTGGTTTAGGGATCCCCCAGCCCTGCTCTGGCGTGAAACTGGACAAAGGAGTGACCTGCACCTCCCAGGGGAGGTGCCTAGAGCTCTTCCAGTGTGTCCCAGACCTCTGCCATCTTGGAAACAGAGGTGTTTGTGGCACACTGGACTGCTCTGAGTGGGCAGTGCCAGCAGGTGACGTCAGAGGCTCCTTCTGATAGGCTCTTACCTCTCTTGGTAGCCAATCCTCCTTCCTAGGTAGCCAAACCTCCTTTTCTGGCTATTTAGGGTCTCTGCTTTGGGGATCTCACCAGATACCGAGTGCAAGAGCTCACCAGAGTTCCTCTGCATATCCCTCTTCACCTTCTGCCAAAGGATCGACCGCTGACTGCTCAGGATGCCTGCAAAACTGCAACAAAGTAGCTTTGCCCTGGCGGTTCGGGACTGATCAGCGGTGCTTTGCCATGGCGGTGCTTGCCCTGTTCAGCGGTCCTCACCATGGCGGTTCGGGACTGTTCAGCGGTGCTTTGCCATGGCAGTTCTGGACTGTTCAGCGGTGCTTTGCCATGGCAGTACTGGACTGTTCAGCGGTCTTCACCATGGCGGTTCGGGACTGTTCAGCGTTGCTTTGCCATGGCGGTTCTGGTACGGACATTGGTGTGTGGCATGACGTTCCCTCATTGCCCACCTGGGCTGTGGCAGCCGGGGCCCTCCTGGGTACTGACTCCGGCGGTGCTCTCCTGACCAGTTACGATACTTGGGCCCTCCTAGGCTATGACTCCGGCGGTGGTCTCCTGACCAGTTACGATACTTGGGCCCTCCTGGGCTATGACTCCGGCAGTGGTCTCCAGACCAGTGACGATACTTGGGCCCTCCTGGGCTATGACTCCGGTGGTGGCGGTGGTCTCCTGACCAGTGACGATACTTGGGCCCTCCTGGGCTATGACTCCGGCGGTGGTCTCCTGACCAGTGACCACGGTGCTGGCGGTTGGGTCTCGACCGCCGGGAATGATGGCACCCTTCTCCGCCGTGATACTCACAACATGCTGGCCAGACTTCCTCTGGGCCTTCCCCACCTTTGGTGGAGTCACAGCTGACTCTCCAATCCCATTGGAACCCATGTGAGTTGTTTTCCCACCAGGAGGCTTCACACGTTCCGTCGTCCACTCTCCAATTTCAGAGCCTTTATAGGGGGTGGGCTGCCAGTGCCTTGGCTCCGGGTCACACTGCCTGCCCTGGTGGCCGGTGCACTCCACATACCTTGAACTGAAGTACTGGGTTTTTCAGAACCCAGTGGTGCCAGGGAACACACCCTAAGACTTCAAGTCCTTCCTGTTTCAGACTACAGAAACACAGAGGCGGTCATTCTGACCCTGGCGGTCAAAGACCGCCAGGGCGGAGGACCGCGGGAGCACCGCCGACAGGCCGGCGGTGCTCCAATGGGGATTACGACTGCGGCGGTAAAGCCGCGGTCAGACCGGCAACACTGGCGGTCTCCCGCCAGTGTACCGCCGCCCCATTGAATCCTCCAAGGCGGCGCAGCGTGCTGCCCCGCCGAGGGGATTCCGACCCCCCCTACCGCCATCCAGATCCCGGCGGTCCGACCGCCGGGATCCGGATGGCGGTAGGGGGGGTCGCAGGGCCCCTGGGGGCCCCTGCAGTGCCCATGCCACTGGCATGGGCATTGCAGGGGCCCCCGTAAGAGGGCCCCTAAATGTATTTCACTGTCTGCTGCGCAGACAGTGAAATACGCGACGGGTGCAACTGCACCCGTCGCACAGCTTCCACTCCGCCGGCTCGATTCCGAGCCGGCTTCATCGTGGAAGCCTCTTTCCCGCTGGGCTGGCGGGCGGCCTGAAGGCGACCGCCCGCCAGCCCAGCGGGAAAGTCAGAATTACCGCCGCGGTCTTTCGACCGCGGAACGGTAACCTGACGGCGGGACTTTGGCGGGCGGCCTCCGCCGCCCGCCAAGGTCAGAATGAGGGCCAGAGTCTTCTTGGTGAAGTCAAAGATCTTGTTTATTGGCTGCAGCCAGTAACAGGTATCCTAGAAGTACAACACGGTGTATATTCTCAGGAGACTGCTCTCATTGCAAAGCTAACCTTCTCTTTTATACAGAATATTATGCTTTAGGCAAACATTCCTTATTTTACAGTTGACCATTCACATATTTTCACTACAAAGAAATAGCAGGGTTATGATGACAAGCCCATATTTCAGTTTGTCCAGCCCTCAATCAATTACCCGGCAAGGCTCAGTACTTTCATCAGATATCAACGGACCCCCAATATAAACAGGCACCTCCTCCTTGTAAAGCAAGTCATAAAGAAAGAAACAGGGACAGGTGCGTGTAAGATTAGGCATGGTTTGTGTGTGATGAAAGGTTTTATGATGTGTTGTGCCTTGATACTAATCTCATTCGGCCACTGGGAAAGAAACTGGCCGAACAGGTTTGGCTTCAGGCAGTGGAGTCAGCTTGCCCAGGTCACAGAGGAATCAGCAAAGATGTACGTGTCCTTCAGACTCGTTTTCAGCATTAGACATTGGCCTATGTGAGGGCAATCACAAAATGCCTGTCGTTTAAATGGAACACGAGGGTTCAGGACGGAAACTCTGATATTCGGGTGATTTCGTTACCCGAATATGAATACAATGCTTGTGCATACTATTCTAATAATTCTCGGTCTGCTGATACCAAAATCGTTGTGATACGACGATGTTTATAACACGGGTCCAGAATTTTCAGTACCACAGAACAGGCACCACTGGTATTGGAGGCTTTTTGGCTGAGGTGCTACGACGGGACTGATGAATTGGAGAGGGGGTGGGGCAAAAAGGTCAACTTTACAGAG
Organism: Pleurodeles waltl; assembly: GCF_031143425.1. NCBI lineage: Eukaryota > Metazoa > Chordata > Amphibia > Caudata > Salamandridae > Pleurodeles > Pleurodeles waltl. Next base: position 663,212,083 of record NC_090443.1, on the reverse strand, counting down.
GGACAGTTTCTGACGAACACTGGGATGGGTAGTTGGAGGGGGTCTGGGAGTGGAGGAAAAGGAGGTGGTTGTAGGAGTTGTAACTTTAGGTGATTTGGGTGCAGGTGCAGGCACTGGAGGCTGTCGTGAGGTGGATGGATGTTGGGTGTGTGATTGCCGGCGTTTGTGTACTTTGGGCGGGGGCGTCACAGACACACTGGGAGAGGACACAGGGGACATGAAAATGGCAGCGGAGGTGATGAGTGCAGGTGAGCGGCTTGTGGTGCTGGGTGTCCTTGTGCGATTCCTTGTGCCTGTAGATGTGGTGCATGCAGGTGTGTGTGTAGACGAGACTGGGAGGGAGGAGGGAGAAGAGGAGGAGGGGGACACAGTGGAGGCAGTGGATGTTGCTGTGTCTGTATGTGGGTAAGGCTTGCGTGAGTGCCTGTGGGTTGTGTGGTACCTATGTTTGCTTGACCTACTTGTGTGTGCTGACTTGTGTGCATGCTGGTCTGTAGGTGTGCTTGGGATGGGCTGGGGTACAGGGGATTGGGTCTGTGTGGAGGAGGTTGGAGGGGGGAGGCTGGACACAGGGACAATGGCTGCCATCCGTGCTGAGGCCAGAGATTGCAGGGTTTGCTGAAGGACAGCCTGACCAGAATGAATGCCCTCCAGGAATGCATTACCGTGTTGCAACTTTCGTTCTACACCCTGGATGGCATTCACAATGGTAGACTGCCCAACAGTGAGTGACCTGAGGAGGTCAATGGCCTCCTCACTGAGGGCAGCAGGGGTGACTGGGGCAGGGCCTGAGGTGCCTGGGGCGAAGGTGATGCCCACCCTCCTGGGTGAGCGGGCACGAGGCGAACGCTGAGGGGCTGCTGGGAGGGCAGTGCTGGTAGGGGAGGTGGCGGCTGTACCTGTAGAAGTGAGGCGCACAGATGGTGCGCAACCACACGGGAGCCCCCATCGGCGGACGAGTCCGTGTCGCTGCTTGGTGATCTGGTGGCCGACGTGAAGCTCCCCTCACCCTCCGTCCCACTGGTGCATTCTAAGTCCATGGTGTGGCCCTCCATGGCCATGTGGGATGCAGCTCCCTCGTGCTCCGGTGCCACTGTACCTCTGCCTGATGATGCTGAGGCACAAAAGAACAGGGAGAGCAGAAAAAGGGGGGGGGAAGACAGAAGAAAGACAAGTTGAGTGCATGCCATACCGCTACCGTTGGCGGACAAGTCAGACACAGCAGACCCCTGCATTATGCCGTGGTCCTGCCCTCTGCATATGCAATTTCTGGGATATGGCCGACATGGCAATGGTGGACATCTGCACACATGGATGCCACAGGGGCAACTATACCTCGACTTGCCACTCTACTGAGGTGGGGTAGAGTGCCACATGGGCTGCATTACAGAGGGGCCTAGTCTTCGTGTTTCTGCCTGGCCTAGGTACACCCACAGGCCTCCTCCCCCACCCAGACCCCTCACTGCCAAAGTCCGCAGAATTAGGTTGTACTCACTCCCTTGTGTGTCCGGAACCTCAGGGGGGTCATGGTGCGACGGGCACCCCTCCCACGTTGGGAGGCCATCCCCGGCTGAGCCTCCGCCGTCTTCTTGCTGCAGCAGCGAATGTCCTCCCATCTTTTCCGGCAGTGGGTGCCCCGTCTCTGGTGGGCCCCCAGGGTCCGGACCTCCTTGGCGATGGCACGCCAAATGTCCCTCTTCTGGCGGGCGCTGACCTACATGACATGCACAAAGGGAAGAGGAACAGTCATTACCAACTGCACGTCGATGTGAGTGGCCCCCTCCCTACTCTCGCCATGTGGGCCATTCATTTACATGCATTAATGTTCTATGAACTCTGCCCCCTTCCCTCTTACAGCCAGCCCTCTCCACCCAGGCCTAGCCCATACAACATGCTCCCTGTGTACTAACCTGTTGGTCTGGAGGACTGTAGAGTAGCGTGTACTGGGGGAGGACCCGGTCTACCAGTTTCTCCAACTCCTGAGCCGTGAAGGCAGGGGCCCTTTCCCCAGACGCAGCAGCCATCGTCGCTTCCAGACCGAGGTCACAGCAGCACTTGCAGTGTAGGTCCTCTCCTGTCGAAGGTCAGGTATCTAGTGATTGAACAGACAGAAAATGGCGGTGACGTCCGCGGCGGTGACATCCGATGCGGTGCGCATCATCACCGCCAGCGCACCTGTTCATTGGCTCCTGGGACCCATAGAGTCCAATGTTAACCAATGCTGCATTGCGCCGCGGTCTACAACCGCCTACCGCCACGGTGTGCAACGCCAGCGCTGTTACCCCACAATCCCATTGTCCCAGTTTAGAGGTCAGGCAGCCGCCATTTCAGGGGCCCACATGGCTTCATTTACCTCTGCATCACACATAGCTGGGCCTACACTCAACACACATAAAGGAAGGGTTTTGTGATTGGTGTTGTCTTGTGTGTAACTGTGGGTACATACCTGGATGAAAAATGACTGATTCGTCGCTGTTGTCCTTCGTAGGCACCGTCAGCTGGGTCATGTGAGAAGATGGCAGAATCCTCAGGTGTACCGACCGCTGGTGGACCTGTTGACAATGGAAGAACGACATGTCATCATCACCTACAGGTTTGACCGTGCCACAATCCAGGAACTATGTACCCAGTTAGAGCCAGACATGATGTCACCAATCCGCCATCCGACTGGAATCCCCCCTGACGTGCAGGTGCTGTCAGTGCTCCATTTCCTTGCAAGTGGGTCATTCCAGACAACAGTGGCCATGGCATCAGGGATGCCCCAGCCTATGTTTTCCAACGTTTTGTCCAGAGTGTTGTCTGCCCTGCTGGTGGAAGATTTGGCTACAGTGAAAGGTGACTTCTATGCCCTTGGAGATATCCCCAACTTCATAGGTGCCATTGATGGGACCCATGTAGCTCTGGTCCCCCCCCCCACAGGAGTGAACAGGTGTACAGGAACAGGAAGAGTTATCATTCGATGAATGTTCAGATGGTCTGTTTGGCAGACCAGTACATCTCGCAGGTAAATGCTATGTTCCCTGGCTCAGTGCATGACGCCTACATCCTGCGGAATAGCAGCATCCCTGATATGATGGGTCAACTCCAGAGGCACCGGGTGTGGCTATTGGGGGACTCTGGTTACCCCAACCTGTCATGGCTATTGACCCCAGTGAGGAATCCCAGGACAAGGGCAGAGGAATGCTACAATGAGGCCCATGGGCAGACTAGGAGGGTGTTTGAACGCACCTTCGGGCTTCTGAAGGCCAGGTTCAGGTGCCTCCATATGACAGGTGGTTCCCTATTCTACTCACCGAAGAAGGTGTGCGAGATCATCATCGCCTGCTCGATGCTTCATAATTTGGCTTTGCAACGCCAGGTGCCTTTTCTGCAGGAGGATGGTCCAGATGACGGTTTGTGGCAGCTGTGGAGCCTGTGGAGCCTGTGGACAGTGATGAGGAGGAAGCTGAGGAAGAAGACAACGACAACAGGGAGTCAGTCATACAGCAATATTTCCAGTGACACACAGGTGAGAACATTTTCAGTTTTACCATTACATTAACTTTCACACATCTACCTCTATCCTGTTTGTCGATTTCAACCAGTATTTGGTAACTGAGTTGTTCCTTTCCATTACGGTTTCACAGGTGTGGTTACCAACGTGTGTCATCTGCTTGCATCCTTCAAGGACTTGTGATGTGTGACATAGGTATGTTGGCTTTACAATGGGGAACGCATTATGACTCTGTCATTGATAATACAAATTTAACAAATCACAGACTGACTCCAGATTGTTTTTTGTTTCAAGGGTGTTTATTGAAGTGCTCAGAAAGGGGAGGGGGTTGTAAGTGGAGCTGGGGCAGTTCAATTATGGACAGGGTAACAAAGTGGGTCAGTGGGGGGACAATCAGGGTGGTCTCATTTCCTGGCGGGGGTCTTGCCATCGTGCTCTGTCCTGTTCCTGTCCTGTTCCTGGCTCTCAGGGACCGCTTGCGTGGTGGTTGTCCGTCTGCAGGGGGTGGGGTGCTGGTGTGGTGGTCCTGTGGTGGTGCGTCCTGTCCACTAGCGCCGGCAGAGGTGGTGGGCAGTTCATCGTCCTGGCTAGTGTCAGGGGCCCCTTGGAGTGCCACGGTGTCCCTCATGGGCTGCTGTATGTCCTTCAGCACCCCTACGATGGGGCCCAGGGTGGAGCTGATGGTCCTGAGCTCCTTCCTGAACCCCAAATACTGTTCCTCCTGCAGGCGCTGGGTCTCCTGAAACTTGGCCAGGACCGTCGCCATGGTCTCCTGGGAGTGGTTTATGCTCCCATGATGGAGGAGAGGGCCTCGTGGAGAGTGGGTTCCCGTGGCCTGTCCGCCCTCTGTCGCACAGCAGCCCTCCCAGTTCCCCTGTGTTCCTGTGCCTCCGTCCCCTGGACCGTGTGCCCACTACCACTGCCCCCAGGTCCCTGTTGTTGTTGGGGTGGTGGGTTATCCTGGGTTCCCTGTAGTGGTGGACACACAGCTGATTGACCTGTCCTGGGCACAGAGGTTTGGGCCCGCTGGGTGGGTGCTGTGCTGGTGTTACAAGAGGGTGGAAGGTCTGTGGTGGGCTGTGCCTGTGCAAGGGGAACCGACTGTCCCGAGGCCCACGATAGTCCAGGCTGGTCATCAGGATCCAGTAGGGCAGAGCTGCTATTGTCACTGTGGGCCTCTTCTGGGGGTGGAGTGGTGTTGTCTGGACCCTCTGGTGTGGTGACGGTCCTTCGTGTTCCTGCAGGGCCATAAGAGCATGGTTATAGCATGTGTGCGTGTGATGGTGTGCAATGGGTGGGTGTCTATGTACCCCAGTGCTAGCATTCCTGTGTGGGGGCTTGTGTGATGATTGTTAGAGGGTGTTCTGGGTATGTGCAGTGGGCATGCTTTAGTGAGGGGTGACCATGCTTAATTGTGTCATGCATGGCTTGGTGTTGGGATGAGTGGTTTGTGTTATTAGTACATTAGTGAGGATTTGGGGTTTTAGGGGAGGGTGTGAGGGTGGGGGTGTGTGATAGCATGCAGGTAGGGTGGGGGATATGATAGTTAAGATTTGACTTACCAGTGTCCCATCCTCCACCGACTCGTCCGAGGCCCTCTGGATGCATGATGGTCAAGACTTGCTCCTCCCATGTTGTTAGTTGTGGGGGAGGAGGTGGGGGTCCGCCGCCAGTCCGCTGAACTGCGATGTTGTGCCTGGAGACCGTTGAACGCACCTTCCCCCGTAGGTCGTTCCACCTCTTCCTGATGTCCTCCCGATTTCTTGGGTGCTGTCCCACAGCGTTGACCCTGTCCACGATTCTGCGCCATAGCTCCATCTTCCTGGCTATGGAGGTTTGCTGTACCTGTTAGCCAAATAGCTGTGGCTCTACCCGGATGATTTCCTCCACCATGACCCTGAGCTCCTCCTCGGAGAAGAGGGGGTGTCTTTGGTGTGGCATGGGGTGGTGTGTGTGATGTGTGGGGCGGTGTGAGTGTTGATGTGTATGGTGATGTGTAGTGGTGTGTGGTGTTTTGTGCGTGGATGTGGTGTGGGTGATGGTGTTGTGTGCCTCTGTATGGTGATGTTGTCTTGGCTGTGCTGTCTCTCTGGCCTTCGTCCGTGAATTTTGGTCATAGGGGTTTGTGGGTGATGTGGGTGTGTGTTTTATATTGTGTTGGGTGTGTGGGAGTGGGGTTTGTATGTGTATCAGGTGTTTTGGAGATGTGTGTATATTTTGAGCGCGGCGGTGTGTACCGCCAATGGAATACCGCGCTTGAAAGACCGCCGCGTGGATTCGTGGGTCGTAATAGCATGGGCGTGTTTCTGTTGGCGTGGAGGTGGAGGTTTTGTTTTCGCCACTTTAACACTGACCTTTGGTGTGGCGGAGTTGTGTGGGTGTCTGTATTTCGGCGGATTCCGGGATGTGTGTCATAATAGCTGTGGCGGTGCTCCATTTCATAAGTGCCTTTTACCGCCAATGTTGTAATGACCCCCTTGATCAGAAACCATGATCCGACCATGGAGGAATATTTTTTTGCTCTCTCTTTTTTGCTCTCTGAAATGGAATATGGTTGTACATTAAAACATAGACAAACGTAAAATGCCCAATACTTTGCATCAAATGCTGGGTTTTCTGTCCATTGTGGGTTACAATAAGTGTGGCATTTGTTCTGTTTGTAAATCAACCATTAAAGGCACAGAGGAAGTGTTTGGTCAATGCAAAGTGAAACTCCATGAATTTGCAAATTGTAAAACCAAGAATATGGTATACTTCATGAAATGTCCTTGTAACCTGGGATATGTTGGAAAAACAACTCAAGAAATAAGGAAGCATATAATTCAGCATAAATCTCACATCCTTAATGAGATAATTATGACTCCATTAGTACAAGATTATCTTTCAAATACCCATACAGAAAATTACATCTGATTGGGGATTCTTAGAACTGTGGTCCCAGTAAACAGTGATGTGGAATCAGTACTTGTAAGAGCTGAGGCACGTTAAATACGGAAATTGTTGACATTAGAAATGGGTTTGAATGAACTCTCAGAGGTTAATAATATATGAATTTTTCACAAATGATGTTGATGTACTGAGAAACCTTGCTGCAGCGAAGAAGCATTGTATATTAAATACTCTTTACGTGTGAAAGTGATACTCATGTGATAATCTATTATGAAACTAAAAATCATATGACTCTCCAGCCACAGGGGGATAAACGATAACTAAGTACCATTAAATGATAGATCACAGATTGCTTGCCAGTTTAGCGTGAAATTACAAATCCCATGCTCTTAAAGTCATACTAAGAAATTGATGTATACTAAATAGTGATTAATTGTGAAGGCATTATGCATGTGATAATCGAAAACCAAAAATCCCAAGACTCTCCAGCCAGAAGGATGGATGCTGATACTAGGTACTTTTGAAAAATATGATGGATCTTGGATTGCACGCCCTGTTAGGGTGAAACTACAAATCCCATGATCATACAGCCATAGAGACACATTAACTGAGTACTATCAAAATAAATGCATTGTGTGCCACCCTGGTGAGAACTCTGTTGCTGTAGAAGTGCGTGCTGTGTCAGAAATGAAGTTCCCCCACTGAAAAGGCTGATGAAATGTGACCGAATAAAGAGAAGTAAAAACTATCTTTGCATGCTGGCCTGAGTGATTACAGCTGGGTTGTGGATTTAGCGAGTGGGCGGTGAGAAGGAACTCAAATGCCCCTGCTAACGGGTCTTAGTGGAAGAGCCCGGTGGCTGTTGTGCGATGAAGCAGACATATTGACATATCTGAGAGGAAGCACTCAATGAAGGTAAAACTTAGTTGGTTACTCCCAATGAAATAATATTAGTTACCGGAACAACAGGATCTAAGTTGCTGCTATTTCTCCTTTTCCATTTTCTAGTTTCCAAAAAGAAATCATTTTAGAAGTATCCTTAAGCCTAATGAGGTATGCTTTTTATACAACCTCTAATAAGGTGGAAAGTGAAAGTTAATTGTTTTACTCTTTGGTTTAAAGAAATAATTGGATTATTATTTTTTTAACACAGAAACGGCCAATGTTGTGGTGTAGTCAGCTGAGCAAAGTAGATGGTCCTGAAGAAGATCTAATTGAGTAAAGACCCCAAAGGAGATTGAAACATGTTGACAAATGTAGGAGTGTGTTGGTGTTTTTTTTTACTTTACAAAAGGATTGAATTTATGAATTGGACAATTGGATACCTATTAACACCCTTTTGAGGGACTATTTTTACATGGACAAAAGTTATATGGGTATGTTTTGTGAACTTCTGGGGTAGTATGTTGCAACTGCTATTTTTATTGATTGTGTAATTGTATTTTTTGTTGTTATTGATTAGGCATGGGTTGGGCTCACAATTGATGATTAGAGTTGTTTTTGTGTTTTTTTGTGATTTTTGATTAATAGCATAATGAATTTAGGATAATTGATTTATGTTTTGGAAGCATTTAAAAACACCAGAAAAAGTGTCAGAAACAAGCGCCCAAAATGTAATTATAATGATCTGCAGTGTGTGACAGTCTTTTTTTTTTTTTATGGTATGTAAGCACTTCCATGGGAATCCACAGGCAGCACACCTTGCCTGTCAGATCACGACACAGCTATCTACAAGATGGCCATATCACCTTCCAGCTGGAGCCTTCTGTGAATCAGGATGCTGAGGTTTGCAGAGGCAGCGTAGAATCAAGGGCCCACCATCTTGTTGGACCATTGGTCACACCCCTTTTCAGACCTCTTTTCACAATGGATAGGCACACTCAAGAATACTCATGAGGAATATCTTTTAAGATTGTTATGAAAATCAACATCCTTACTGTAACACATGCCAACATTGGTGTGGTTCCCCCCCCTAACTATTTGCCTTCATACCTACTGTTTTTGATGACTTTGGTATTGATGACCTTTGAACTCTGAACACTTTAGCACTGCTATCCAGTGCTAAAGTGCCTGTGCTCTTTCCCTTAAACATGGTAACATTGGCATATACCCAATTGTCATGCTTAATAAACTTGTAAGTCCCTAGTAAAGTGACACTACATTTGCCAAGGGTTTGTAAACTAAATGCTACTATTGGACCTCCAGCACTAGTTGTCATACCTACTTAAATAACTCTTTAGACATGTCTCAGTGCTGCCATTGCAGACCCTGTGTGTGCAGTTTAAATTGCCATTTCAACCTGGCAAAGTAAACTTTTGCTAAGCCCAAACCTTCCTTTTTAATGCATATGTCACCCCAGGATAGTTCTTGGACAGCCGAGAGGGCAGGGTGCAATGTATTTAAAAGGCAGGACACCTACTTTTACGCTTTAAGGTAGTAGTAAACCTTTACATTTATTTTTTTCACTATTGCAAGGCCTATCTCTCCCATTAGATAACACTGGAGTTACCTTCTTATAGTTTATAAGTGTAACTTCCAAGTGGGAACAGACAATCAGTTCATGTTTGGTATCTTTGGAATTGTAATTTAAAATCCTACCTTATCCTGAAGTTGGATTTTCAATTACAATTTTGAAAATGCCACTGTTAGAAATTAGGCATGTTCATGTCTTGGTGATTTTGGTGTCTGCAGCGTATCTCTGGGTCACATGATTGGATGTGGCTTACAGTTGGACTTTATTTATTCGTCCTAGACAGGCACATACAACGGGGAGCTTTGGTGTGATTAGATGGGCCATCAGTGGCAGGATGAATGGGAGGATCTCAACCCAACTTACACTTGAGAAGGCTATATCCTGTCTCTTCACAAAGGGCTGCACATTCCCTGAAGTTAGTTTGGATCCAGGGCCAGGAAACCATGGCATCTGTGAAATTCAAAGGCATGTCTCTAGAAGCAGGACTACAGACGCCAACTCTTTAGTATACTTATGGACTTGTGGATGCTTTGCCATGACGAAGGACTGGAATGTTGCTACAAGGACTGCCACTCTGCTAGACTGCTGCTGTAAAATAACTGCTGTTCTGTTGTGGTGACCTGCTATCCTTCTGCCTAGGAAAGAAGACCTGGTCCTGCAATTTTATCTTGAACCCAGGATCTCAGAGTGACTCCAAGGGCTAGTCTCCTGGTCTCCTGATCTGCACCTCAGGGCCATAAAAGGTTCCTCAACCAGCTCCTAGACCCAAAGGCAGTGTGTTCCTGACTCAAAAGTGGTACCAATGAGGTCCTGGACCCTCTGTGTGGGTCAGTGAGCTTTTAGGCTCTTTGCGACCACAAAGGGCCCATTCACACCAAGACTGTGCAGCTAGCATGAAATTCAGCATGGAGTGCTACAAGCCAGTCTCTTCACGCTGCAGCATCGACCGCTAGTGGGGGACCAGCAACGTGAGGCTCCAGCCAGCCCATCCACGACACCTGGACTGCCCTTCACGCCATGCCGACACCCCCCTGCTATGCTCTTCTTGAGGTCCTCTACAATGAGAATAGGACTCCTGTCACAAAACTTGAGAAGGTAAACCTTCAGCTGGATTAACCCAGGGCTGCGCCAGACCTGTACTCCATTACAGTTGGACTGAACTTTTGAATTTGACCTAGTCCAGTGCAACCACTTTTATGTGCCTTTTTTCACTTCATTCTTTAAAAATTCATAACTCCAGTTCTACTGATGGGACTTTTGTGGTTTTGTTAATTAAATTGTGCTGTATGTTTCTAAGTTGCTGAGGACGCTTATTGTGTTTTTACTGATTTACTCTTTAAAGTCTTGAACGAATTCTTTACACAAAAGTTAAGTTAAACCGGACTGCTCTTTGCCAAGCTACAAGCAGGTTAAGCACAGGTTAATTTGGGGTTTGCTTGTTGTAAGAAAATGGGTGTATTATGTGATAGGGTTAGGGCCTTATCATGCAGTATACTCATATTTGTCTGCTTGGATTCAGTCAAAATTATTTACTTATACTTCATCTCAACCCCTTTGGTAGATGTGTCACAGAGCAGCAAGGCTTAGCAAAGGAACAATGTGTAAAGCATTTAACAGCACTAAACAATGAAACAAGAGAGTCATCAAATAAGAAAGAAACACAACAATTTATAAAAATAGAGCATATTTGTATAAAGTCTACTAGAGGGTTCTAGAGATATGAATTATTAAATTGTTTAAAAACTTTAACTTTACTTGCAAAGAAGCATTGGCAGGTCAAAACTTTTCAAACTTTAAAAAAGTTTATAAAAGTTTGAAATACTGAGTTTGGTGAAAATTAAAAGGGCCACTAGATTGTTTTTAAGGTGAGTTCCAAACTTTACAGGGCAAACGCCTTTGACTTGAGGTGGTCCTGATGCTGAGGGATGCAGGTTTAAGGATGCTCAATGGATGCTCCAGATGCTGTGCAGTCCACAGGGGTGAAGACCAGTCAAGTCCTCGGTCCACAGGTGAGTCGAGGTGACTCCAGCCACAGATCTCAGAGTCCCACTAAGTCCTCTATGCAGGGGTCAAACTGCTGCTGAGGATAACCTTTCGTTCTTGCCTTACCGCTATGTTATAAATATGGCACAGGGCATTGCACCACCAGAAAGTTGCTAAAAGTGACGATCCAGTGGCGCAAAGGACTCATAAATTAGGCCCCCTATCTTTTTCCAGAGTAGTCCGGCTGTCCTCTGGGACAGGATCTACATCCTGTAATCCTAATAAAAATATGGAATACCTCGGCTGGCACATGATATGAGCTCCTGAAAATGAAAAGACATGAAAAGACAGTGGGAACATTAGAAAGACGTCTAGGTGCACTACAGTCTTAATAGTGATCTTGTTAATTTACTTTTACACCATAGTGTCATCTCATCCAAGATTATATGAAGTTAGCATTAATTGAATGCTAAATATATTCTCGGCAGGTCATTCTACTATATATGTTTTGGAAAAGTAAATCACTCCTGCTATTTTTTTAATATTTTTCTGTTTCTTTAAAAAGATTACATGTAGAAGAAGCTTGTCAACACTCACCAAGCAAGTGGCTGCACGGGTAGGATAGTTGATTTTGAATTTAGTTGGCTGGTCTTGGAGCTGGATAGACTGTAACATCGCTTCCCTTTCTCTTCCTTTCAATCTAAATAAAACATGTGTCAGATCGACTTTCTATATTTGTTTAACACCTAAGTAATCTGTAGAACCGAAGCTGCTTCCCTCTTCACTAGTAAAAAACTAAATTTGATAATTTGCTAGCTCATACCTCTGGAACAAAAAACAGCTTGCAGTCAATTGCCCCATGACGTTCTGTTCACATTGACTAAAATAATGGTGATGCGGTAGGGCAAGCAATGTTCTCATTAAAGAACTTCTTTTGAGAGTACTTTGTATCATTTTGTTCTGATTAGGGTGCTTGCATCGGATAACAAATTTGCACTGGGCAAGCTGGTGAAATTCATTAAGTAGAAAGAATGTTTTTTTCTTTTTAAGTGCCTTACGGGTGAAAGAAGTATAAATACTGTTAGAAATGGGGTCTTTGGTTGGCAGTCAGGTTACCCCCTGTCCAAGCAAGGACCCTCACTCTAGTCAGGGTAAGTCACACACAATCCAAATTATCCTGTGCCCACCCTCTGGTAGCTTGGCACTGAGGAGTCAGGCTTAACTTAGAAGGTAATGTGTAAAGTATGTGTGCAATAAATCACGCAATAACACAGTATAAACACCACAAAAATACACCACACAGGTTTACAAAAATATAGAATATTTATCTGATTAACTGCAGGTCACGTACAGGTTGAAATATCACTTTAGAAAATGATAAAAAGAGTCTTAAGTTCTTAAAAGCAATGTGTCTCTTGCAAACACAAAGTACCTGGATTGCGTCTAAATTAGTCGGGAAGCTTCATTCCGGCTTGTCTATGAGTCGCTCCAGTGGGCCTTGTGTTGAAGTTCTGGTTGCAAGGCTGGTGCTGTGTCGATCTCCACTCGGGGAGCCGGGCTGAGTCGTTCTGGTTCCGCATGTGGTGATTTTTCCACTGCGATGCAGGCTGTGCATCGATTCCGGCAGGGTATGCGTCAATTTTCACCGCACAAGATATTTTCAGAGATGAAGTCTTTTTGGCCCTGAGACTTCAGAAAACAGGAGGCAAGCTCAATCCAAGCCGTTGGAGAGCACTACTCAGCAGAGCCAGAGGGCAGCAAGGCAACAAGGCAACAGCAGGGCAGCAGTCAGGTGAGTCCTTTGGGCAGCCAGGCAGCTTCTCTTAGCAGGTTGCAGTTTTTGGTTCAGAGTTGCTTTCCCAGCAGGTATCTTTTCAAGAAGTGTCTGAGTTGGTAGGGTCAGAGGCCTTGTTTAAATACCCAAATGTGCCTTTGAAGTGGGAGAGACTTCAAAGAGCGGCTTAGAAGTGCACAAGGTCCCCTTTCAGTTCCATCCTGTCTGCCGGGGTCCCAGTAGGGGGTTTGGCAGTCCATTGTGTGAGGGCAGGCCACTGACCAAGAAGACCCATTTAGTATGCAGATATGTGCAGGTGTGACTGAGCATCACGCAATTGGGGTTGTCTGAGTGAAATGCACAAGGGAGCTGTCACCTAACCTAGCCAGACGAGAATTGTAAGGCACAGAAGGATTTAAGTGTAGAGAAATGCTCACTTTTTAAAAATGGCATTTTTAGGATAGCAATATTAAATCCAACTTCACCAATGAGCAGGATTTTCTATTACCATTCTGGCTATACTAAATATGCCATGGTTACTCTTTTCAGATCAGAATCTACCACTCAAACAGTATATGATGGTAACCCTAATGCTACCCTATGAAAGGAGCAGGCCTCACAGCAGTGTAAAACGAATTTAGGAGTTTTACACTACCAGGACATATAGAACACACATATTCATGTCCTGCCTTTTACCTACATAGCACCCTGCCGCGTGGGCTACCTAGGACCTACCTTAGGGGTGACTAATATGTGGACAAAGGGGAGTTTAAGGCTTGGCAATTACTTTTCAATGCCAAGTCGAATTGGCAGTGAAACTGCACACACAGGCCGTTCAATGGCAGGCCTGAGACATGGTTAGAGGGCTACGTATGTGGGTGGCACAACCAGTGCTTCAGCCTGTTAGTAGTATTTCATTTACATGCCCTGTGCACATGTATTACACTATGCTAGGGACTTACGAGTAAATTAAATATGCCAATTGGGTATGAGCCAATGTCACCATGTTTTAGGGAGAGAGCATATGCACGTTAGCACTGATTAGCTGTGGTAAAGTGCGCAGAGGCCTAAAGCTGTCAAAAACGGGGTCAGAAAAAGAGAACGAGGAAGGCAAAAAGTTTGGGGGTGACCCTCCAGAAAGGCCATTTCCAACAAATACAATATAGATAAACAAGTGGCAATCATAATATGATTATTGTAATGCCAGAATATATAATGACTTTGGTGAAAGAGAAACGCCTCTACTCTTATCTTATGGTCGGAAGACAATTTTGAGCATCTTCCCAGTAAAGAGAAGAACTCTGCTAAGTTAGTTCAAGTTGGTGTTGATGCAAGAGGCTGATGCTCACTCTTAATTTTAGTAAAAACCTGCAAATAACATAGGGAGGAAATAAATAAATACAGCATTGTATTGATTCCATATCAAACTTAAAATTCATGTAATTTCAGATAGTTGTCTAGAACATTATTTCTTTGTAAAACATGCCTTCTAACTATGCAGGTAGGTATTGGCATATTTAGTCAGTTTATATGAAAGAGGTCTTGGTCCAAAAATGTATTTTGCACTGAGATTGTAGCTCTAGCAAGAAGGGCAATGCATTATAAACAGGGGTGGGCTGAGCTCGCAGAGTTTCACTCCACCGAACTCCACAGCGTTACATACGTGAGATTCTGCAGAGTTCTGTGAGTAGCAGAATTTGGTAACCCGTGCTGGTTGGATGTTGTTTTTTACCACCTGGATATTGTCCAGCATTGTACAATCAGTGAGAGCAGCACCACGTGTCACACCAGAGGGCACTACTTTTTCTGCCACTCAAATAAACTTTCTCCTTGAGCAGCAGCTTTCTTGACCTGCCACTACCTCACAAATTGGGAAATCTCTCCAGGAGGCAGTCTAGTGCTCAATTCTCTTGCTTGCCAACTTAACATGAGAGAGCCGCGCATGAGAAAAAACTTCAATACGCAGCGGTTTGTGAGTTTTTTCTGGAATTCTGCTCTGCAAGCTGAGCGCCTAGTGGGCAAAACTCTGACAAAGGAGCAGAGTTTGTCGCCCACCGTTAATTATAAATTGTTGTAAAGTATTGCCCTGCACTCAAAAAGCTATTGGATGTAAATAGAAGTTCTAGGAAAGGGTTAAATTGTATGCCACCTGGGGGACATCCAGTTTTGATAGGAATTATTTTTCATGCAGCAGTTATTACAGTGGTATGTAAGTATGAGCATTTCACAGCTTCACCAGGATATGGTAGAAATTCAGTACCTGAGTTTGTATAATATTTGGGTCTCAAATTCAAATTTTATCACATCATTAATCACATGATTTCACAGAAAAGTAGGCCTTGCATGGTTGTGCATTGCCTCATCCCCCATTGTCCTCTCAGTCACTGGTACAGAAACACAACTTGAAGCTGCCCACATTGTGATTGTGTCATGTCTTGGGGACATGCTGCAGATTAGGCTGCTGGTTATGCTGTATGAGGAGTTTTTATCCATCTTAGACCCCCTGCCCTCTCCTCCCCAAGGTGCAGGTTGTTTCCTGCCTCAATTAGGCTTCACTCAGTAGCTGAATTGTATCGCAGAGGTCTTCCTGGGCTGGCACCTGAAATTTTCCAGGCATATTTACACAGCAACCTCATATATGCAAGGCAATTTAGGACCATAGTTACTACACCCTAAACACTCTGGGGCTGACTGTTCCAGTTTGCCCGTCTGGGAAGCTGGAAGATACCAGTTAAAAAAAAAAGGCCAATACAGATGAACTGATTTGTAGCAATATTTGACCTAGAAACTTCTAGAAGGTTCTAGCTGCAATTTAAGAGGGCTATCATGATCACCATTCATTGTGATTTCCCATTTCATATTGCCACACTTCCTGTACATACACTTCCTGTTTATTATACTATGTGAGGCAGCTCTGAAATTGAAGACCTTGCATCGTAAATCAAAGTCTCCCCTTCAATGGTTTGAGTGACCTCCAATCTCCTCTTTTCTGAGTCTCCTGCATTCAGTAGATTTGCAGCGTTCAACACTTTCCAGTAAGATCAATCCATGTGTGAAATTCTCAAATTCCTACTGATGAAGCTTCAATCATTATGTCAGTTTCATCTCTCCAAAGGTTTACCTATGAGGTTTATCAAGCCCGGAGACTTTTTCCTCCTGGCTTGGGATTCCTTCCTCACTGAAACCTCATAATTTAACTCACAAAGAGGCCAAAGGAGCACATAACTCATTCACCAGGCAAGCCAGAATACCAGAAATACAGCTCAGCACCCAGCCATTGATAGCCTGCAAGCTAGAAGTGAGCGAGTCAACAAATTGACAGGGACAGCAAGTGAGAGCCGAATCAAGGGTCTGCTCTGGGTCAAAGAGCCTTGAACATATTTGGCATACAACAAACATGTTAGAATATGATACGTTTTTTTCAAAACTCAAAGAAGTATATTTCTCTACTTCACAAAAGTGATTTATCTTAGCACAACACAACAGATAATATCTCTGCAATGAGAAGTATTTATTAAACATGACAGCTTTTACAGTAAACGAACGCTGAGAAACATTCCTACTGTGTAGCCATTTTACTTATGGCTCCATTCACGTTAATTTAGCAAACTAGGCCTGCCGCTGTGCACTTTAACCTAGACATATTTCATTCAGCTTCGTAGCCACATTGGAAGTCTTATTTTATTGCTCTCTATCTAGCTGTTCTTTGCCAAGGTCAGCACTGCGTTCTTCTTTCACTCTGTGCTTTTCTCAAAGCTACAGTAAGATAGGTTGCCAGTAAACTTGGTAACGCTTTGTCTCTAGTGTTCATAGAAACATACATATCCTTACGTAGGGACAATTTCTCAGAACATCATACTGCCTCTGATTGTCCTTTTATATGTGAGACTAATGTAAATGAGAGAAACGTATGCGATCTGAGTGACCACGATTTCTCTGAGGAGTCAATTGTGTCATGCGCTCAGCTGCCTAATAATCCCTGCCCTTGGGTAGAGGTAAGGTGCTGCTAGTTAGTCGATGCAAAAACTGGATTAGGCCGACAGGAGTCACCTGTAGTGGGTTTAGACTCAGTCCCCCACAGTCAAGTGATCCTGCCGCTCAAATCCAGTAATCTCATTAGAATAAGAGAGCCTACGCGACACTACCACTGTCCTGATGACAATTACACTAGTGAACTGAGAGGTAAGTCAGTTGTCATGCGTACCCTACATGTGGCCTAGATTTTTATCATAGCTCGCGCAACATTTTACTCTATTAAATCAAACACAAGAGGTTTTTATACAACGTTCATCCACAATTCATCTCTTTGATGGTGCTCTCATATGTGATAAGGAAGAGAAAGTAAGATTGATGGAACAAAATATTTGCCTAGGATCAATCACAAAGTTTGGAGTAGAAGGGATTGATTACATGTTTTCTGTTTGCACACTGTGCAAATCAGCACTAGGTTGGTATCTCTTTCTCATATCTAGATTACCGATTTGTCCTTAATTTTTGGAGGATTAAATTATAGTATAGGTTGCAGACAGAATCCATATTTTATTTTTGGCAGTTTTGCATATCGCAAATAAATACACTTCACAGCAGACACAAACTACTTAACTCATTTTTTGTGCATAAGGATACTTACCAGCATTCATAGGCTGCTGAGCTGAAACTGGGATTCAAAGCTGGTTCCCCTTGTTCCAGGGTCAACAGCTGTAGTCACTACACAATGCCAACTCCCCTAAAAACTCAGCTTGTTTTGGGCTTGAGGGTCTAAAAGGCCCTTGAACTAAGCCAGGTTCAATCTTTTGGTTCAAGTCTGGTTTCAGCTTTTAGTGACACACCCAGCTCTACCTCTACTGCAAACATAACACGTAAAGTGCTATCTTTAGTACTGTAGAAACTATTCCTTCATTTACACTTGTGGTCCTCTTGCCATAACAGAATGACTATATTATGTACTTTAGAAGAATGTCTTTCTCTCATACCTTTGACACAATAGAGGTAACATAAATATCTGTGTTGTTTCAATATGACTATACAGCTCTAGACAATGTATCATGTTGCTTCAATGAAATCATAACAAGGTCAAAAATATTGCGGTAAAAACCTATGGTGTAATCCGAGTAATCAGAGTAATTTTGGTAATTCCTCATTACTCTTTGATGTAGAATTATCAAGAATAACACAATTGTTCCTGCTCATGTAATTAACCAACAGTGCAGGAGTCGGCCGACGCCCACTCAACCTCCCTGGTGTGGGTCACGACGATTGGGCAACACCCAAGAGGGGGTTAAAAAATCCTCAGCATCGCACCAGAGGATTCTTTTTTATTTAAAAATACCCGGGGAGACAAGGAAGATCTTCTGTGTCTCCCCCGATACCCCACATACCCCTTTGTGACTTCAGCGCGCCGAGACATCACCATCTGTTTCCTCCATCGGAGCAGGAAGCGGCCTTGTGGTCTCTTCATGCTTCAGTGGGGAAAGTAGCCCCAGACGGCCTTCCCGACGTTGGGAAGGCCTCGTTTGAAAGGGGAGACCCTCCCCTTTCAAACAAGGCCTTCCCGAATGGGCTTCCTGGCCCCCACTAGACACCAGGGATTTCACTTTGGGGGGGTCGGCCCCATCAGCAAACGGGCCGCACCCCCCTCCCGGGAGCATTTTTTTTTTTTAAAGGTGGGGTTTAAGAATAAAAAAAAAAGATTAAAAAAAAAATTCACCCAAGAGCAGGGCAGTCATATTTTTTAAATAGTTGCATGGTTTCCGTGGGGCCTCTATGGCCTCCAAGGAAACCATTCAGCTATTAAAAAATAATATAGATCTATAAATATATAGATCTATATATATATATAGATATATCTATCTATATAGATATGTATATATATATATAGCGATCACTTTTGTCAATGTGTGTGTGGTTTCCACACCCACATCTAAAAGTGACTATATAGAGTTGTCTTGAATTTGCAGCTTGCGTCTTCAAAGCAATGCACATACTGACACGTTTCAACTGTAGCTTTTAGGTAGCAATAAAAAAGTCAAGTAAGTCTTGTGATTATGTTTCTGCTACAAAAGGATCATACTTCTGTCTAGTGGCAGTTTTGATGCCATAAAGTAGCGCAGAAGGTTTATATGCCTACTGCAAAGATCAAATCTGTATTTTATGTAAATAGCTGAATACATTAGTAAAGTCAGCCATTACCTCTGCTATAATACAAATGAAATGTATGTGCGGTGGGGCCATGGATAGATGAAGGGCACTTTTGCTGGGTGGTAGAGTGGAATCCAAGGAGGAGGTCATGGGAGTGAGAGCCCCAATAATGATTGTTGGACTGGGAGCTAGAGGTGCTAAAGACTGTGACGATTAGTATGTGACAAGGTGAAGTAACAGTGTGTCTTTTTTGGAGTGTCTTGAAAGAATGTGTTGATTGAGGGAAGAAGCAAAGGTACGGTGACCTCTACTGTTGCACATATCACACACACACCTACCAGTAATTTTGCGACCATCTACGTAGGATAGTGTTTTAGAGCTACAATTTAGCCAGTAGCAGAGATGGCATCTCCTTGGATGACTGCTGCTCAAGCCCTCACCGGGGTTATAGAGGGCAGCTCTGACGTAGGATCAGACTGAGACAGCAGATACTGAGTCAGCATCTGAGGGATAGGACAGTGGTGCGGACTCTGGGAATGATTTTTCAGTCAGAAGAGTCCCATTCGATAATTTGTCTTCCATTGATTATGAGGGAGGTGATGAGGACAGTCCTGCTGTCCCTTCGCAAGCACAGTCTGTGCAGCGGGACAATAGCGGGTTAGCCCAACCCAGAGAGCAGGTGCATACGGTGGCAAGCACAGAGAGAGTGCTCTTTTAGGAGCTCCCCTATTTTGTTCAGCCCCAAATTCCACCGCCTAAATCGTATTGTGGAGACATCAAAATTATCTATCACAAAACGACCTGGTTTTGCAAGGCAAGAACCTGCTTTTTGGTCCTGGGCTCGGCGGCCTTATAGGGAAACCTACCAAACCCAGACATTTCTGGAAATTAGACATCCAGGGGAGTCTACAGAGGTGTGATTTGTGTGGATTCCCCAAAGTTTTCTTACCCCGAATACCCAACAAAGGAGAAATGTTGAATAAAAACTAAAAATGTTCTTGCGTTTGTGTCACACAAACTACAGGAATATGCTGGGATCCACAAAATACCTAACCCCCAGAGTTTACCCACCTGTCCTGATAAAAACACTACGTCACTTGAGTGCCTGTACCTAGTGCCTGCATCAGGAATGGATCACCCCAGGGTCAACGGTTGCCATCATGTAAGGAACAACAATGACCGTTGGGTGATCTATTCCTGTCACAGCCACTAGGCCTACCCACACAAGTGAGGTACCATTTTTATCCAGAGACTTGGGGGAATGCTGGGTGGAAGGAAGTTTGTGGTACCTCTCAGAATCCAGAACTTTCCATCAAAGAAATGTGAGGAAAAAGTGTTTTTTTACCAAATTGTGAGTTTGCAAAGGATTCTGGGTAGCAGAAACTGGTGAGGGCCCGACAAGGCACCCCATTCTGAATTTCCCTAGATGTCTAGTTTAATTTTTTTTATATGTTTCCCAAGGTATAAGCTGAGATAGAGGCCACAATCCAAACCAGGCACTTTGCAAAAAACACGTCCGTTTTCTTTGGAAAAATGTGATGTGTCCATGTTGTGTTTTGAAGCATTATCTGTCACTGGCACTAGGCCTACCCACACAAGTGAGGTACCATTTTTATCGGGAGACTCTAGGAAATGCTGGGTGGAAGGAAGTTTGCAGCTCCTCTCAGATTCCAGAACTTTGCAGCACCGAAATCTGAGGGAAAAGTAGTTTTTTTGCCACATTTTGTGGTTTGCAAAGGATTCTGGGTAACAGAACTTGGTGAGAGCCCCACAAGTCACCCCATCCTGGATTCTCCCAGGAGTCCAGTTTTCATACACGCACAGGTTTGGTAGGTTTCCCTAGGTGCTGGCTGAGCTAGGGTCAAAATCCACAGCTAGGCTCTTTCCAAAAAACATGTCAGATTTCAATGTAAAAAGTGATGTGTCCATGTTGCGTTTCCTGCCGTGGGCATTAGGCCTACCCATGCAAGTGAGGTACCATTCTTATCAGAAGACATATGGGAACACAGAATAGCAGAACAAGGGTTATTAACCCTGTCTTTCTCTACATGTTGTCCTTCCAAATGTAAGACAGTGTGTGAAAAAGACATCTATTTGAGAAATGCCCTGTAATTCACATGCTAATATGGTCACCCCAGATTTCAGATATGCGCAAATAACCACTGCTTCTCAACACCTTCTCTTGCGGCCATTTTGGAAATACAAAGGTTTCCTTGATACCTATTTTTCACTCTTTATATTTCACCAAATAAATTGCTGTACACCTGGTATACAATGAAAACCCATTGCAAGGTGCAGCTCCATTATTGGCTCTGGGTACCTGGGGGTCTTGATGAACCTATAAGCCCTAAATATTCCTGCATCCAGAAGAGTCCAGCAGACGTATTATATTACTTTTGAAAATATGACATTGCAGGAAAAAGTAAAACGTGGAGAATAATGGCTGTTTTTTCACCTCAATTTCATTTTTTTTTTATTTCACCTGTTATTTTCTGTAGGAAAACCTTGTATGATCTACACAAATGACCCCTTACTGAATTCAGAATGTTGTCTGTCACTAAATGGAAGGAAACTAAAAGTATAAAAATTAGTAAAAATGGGGTATGTCCCAATAAAATGACAAAATTGTGTTAAAAAATGTGGTTTTCTGATTCAAGTCTGCCTGTACCTGAAAGCTGGGAAGATGGTGATTTTAGCACCGCAAACCCTTTGTTGATGCCATTTTGAGGGAAAAAAAACATGCTTTCTTCTGCAGTACTTTTTTCCCATTTTTCTGAAAAAAACTAAATTTTAGCTGTATTTTCGGTAACTTCTTGGCCTCCTCTAGGGGAACCCACAAACTCTGGGTACCTTTAGAATCCATAGGATGTTGGAAAAAAGGATGCAAATTTGGCATGGGTAGCTTATGTGGACAAAACGTTATGAAAGCCTAAGCGCGAACTACCCCAAACAGCCAAAAAAGGGCTCAGCACTGGCGGGGTGGGAATGGCCCAGCAGCTAAGGGGTTAAGAGTAATTTTGGGGAAACAATCCTACCCCAAGACCACATTTAGCCAGTGCAAGTGACTGCTCATGCTTGTTATTCATGCATTTAATGCTCTTTGCATTCTTGCATCCATTTTGAAAGGAAGAGAAGATTTTGTTCTATGAAAATAGCTCTAAATGCTGCCAGTATTTTGGGGAAAATGCTACCTCAAGAGGGCATTTAGCAAGTGCGAGCTGCAGCTCGCACTCACTTTTCGTGTTCTGTTGCAATTAGAGCTATTTTTTTTGTCAAAAATATATTCTTGCATCAATTTTGGACGCGAGGGATCATTTTTGTGCTAAGAAATGGCACTGAATGCATAATTACTCTTCTTGTGTATCCATGCGTAATGTTGCAAAATGTATATGTAATTCGTGTGATCATGCTGCACTGAATTATATAAGTTACGCCCACCTCCAATGTAAAGTGCAAAAACTATTGGGTCAGAAATATACTGCACAGAAATATTGATATTACTTCAGTAAATAAATATATTTAGAAGTATTTGACTTCAGAAAATTAAAAATTATTAGATTAAAACATATGTAAAAATTTTATATACATATAATATAAACAATGTTTGAATTATTGTAATACTTAAAAAAATAAAAAAATATAATACTGAGAACAAATTTAAATAAATAAATAATATGATAAAATAATATTAGAATACATTAAATTATTCTAGGGAATTAATTTAATTTAACAATACTAATAATAATTTGACAAAATGTAAAACCACAACATATACGGATATGTAGAGATCAAAAAATAAATAAAAATAATATGTGATACAATCATGAAATAATTACAATTACATTTATAAAATATTCTATTAAAATACACATTGCTCAAAAAATAAAACAACACAAATGTAAAATTAAAATAAATATGCTATAAAATAACAGCTGAAAAATATATGTAAAAACAGAAGGAAATAAAAGACAAACAACTAAACTAAAATAAAATTTAATTTTAAAAATGTAAAAGACACTCTTGTGAAAATGATCCTACAAACATGAATAAAAATAGATACCACTTTAAAAATTACATACTATCTCAAAATAATAAACATAATACTTGTGACACAAATAAGAAGCAATCCCACTCCATTAAAAGTAATCTTTAAAAAATTAAAAAATTAAAGAAATTAACATTTAACTCTTAACTTAAAGGTAAAAAAAGTTAAATTTAAAACATTAAATAAATCTCAACAAAAGAGATCACAGTAAAATGCTAAATATTAAAAATAGTTAAACTATAATGAATTAAAATTAATTAATTAAATTAATTCAAACGGTTCTATAATTTACTTAATTAATAATCTAATTAACCCAAAAATGTTAAACATTTAATAAAGTTTTTTAAACCTAAAAATTAAAACACTACTTGCCATACACCCCTTAAACTCAAAAATCCAGCAATAAGTTCAGAATGCAAGTACCATCCAAATCAATTCTTTAAGTTATATCACCAAAGCAAAGAAAACAATAAAAACCCAGAAAAAATTACAAATAATCAGCAATAAAATATTTATAATTTATACAATCTAAGAAAATGTTATAGCAACATTTAAAAACATGATATTTTGTCACACATCTTGTCAACACAATGATTTTTAGATGGTATATGAGTCCAAACATATTTCTGTAAAATATTAAGGTAGTACACCATCATATCATAGTATGTGATTTATGTCTATAGTGATGATGACTTTGGAGGTTATTTAGAGTTTAGCAGCCAGGGTACTCAACCACAAACAAGGCTTAATACCTTTAAGTGAGTCAGAGTCATTAATATTTTGTTTATTGAAACAAACTCCCATGGTAGCTGCTTAGCAAACTTTGAATGCCATCAATGGAGCTGCCATGACGGCAGCTCCTTTAAAGGTACAGCCATTTACACTAGGTCAGTGAAGCTCAATAAATATGGTGGAAAGCTGGCCACGCAGCAAAACTCCAAATGAGAGCAATTGTTCTCAATCACAGGCCTAACACATTTCAGTTTCAAACACGAATGATTTAAATAAATCCAAATAAGGCTAATGCCTTACATATACAGGGTATCTTTTATTTTAATAATTTACACAGCCCTCTGATGCAGGAGAGGTGTTGATCTGTGATACAACTTCAAAGGAAGGTAGCTTAAGTCATATCTTTATATGTAATTGAGCTGATACTCTAACATGCAAATAAAATAATTGATGTACCCAGCTGACTCTTCCTCAAATAGGAAGGCCTGGGAATTGGATAGGTACATAGTAATTTTTGTAATCATAACACAGAGCTAAAGGGATTACAACTAACTAATATTGACTAACTCCCCCCTGCTCAATGTGGACTGATCTAAAATATCCTTTATCTCTCAATTATCATGGATAATATCACATATTCATGGGCAGTCAAAATGTACAACTGAATTTTATTATAATTTAGCTATTAAGGCTATTAAATGCCATTGGGCAAAGTTGGACATTCAAACAAACTATTGTTGACCCTTTTGAACTTTCACAATTATGTGCTTAGCAATAAATACTTCTGGTTTGGAAGGTCACTTGACAGGGAAATATGAGTGTGCGTCTTATAGCACAATATGGGAAAAGAGTTAGTGGTGCTGGAACTTCTAAGCTCAGTACAAACTAGGCATGGCTTTTACACAGGTTACAATTGAAATCAATAAGACTGTTTGGCAAGCATCTGTGACGCAAGCAATTAATAATTAAATTGAGCTAGATAACAGTGTGGTAAGTTGGGGAAATTACAAGAAAGCAACTCAGAGTTTTCTTCATTAACCCACTCCATTAAGTTTACCCACAATAGAGATAATAATAATGTTAGGCTTTTTGAAACCCAGAGACTCGGTTAAAATACTCGATCTGGAGTTCTCTCAGATTTAAATGTTAAGTGAGCTGAATAGCAATACTCAATTCTCGACTGAGGATGAGCTTCTGCATCGGTCTTGAAGATTTACTGGGTGGGTGTTGTCACAATTCTCCCTATAATCAGTTCCACTGGCTGTGGTTTGGAGTGCCCAGGAAAACCAATGATGGTCTGGTAGGAGCTGCATGTGGGTGATGAATAAGTAGGCCATGACATATGGTGTCAAATTGTTTTCTGGGAACAGTATTGGTTGCTGTGGCTACTATTTTACCTGTTGTCTACACAAAATTAGGAAGACATGCAATATTTTTGGAGGAGTTGTGAGGGGGAAAGGGGTATAATGGAACATTGAGAGTCTTCAGAGTCACATGTCTTTTGGTTCCATCTAAAAATATTTTGAAATAAAATATTATTAAAAATAGTTTTTTCCCTGAATGTCAGGTAAATATACCCAAAGAAACAATGAGTAAAGGTATACAAGAAAAGGAAAAAATACTTATAAAGCATTAATATATGAAAATGTTAAATGAAGTGCAATAAAAATAAAATGTGTAAATAAAATAACTAAAAAGTTGGAAATCTAGAAAAAAAGTCAAAACACAACAGGCAATTCCTTTAAATGTCTCAAATTAATTAAGTTCTCATGAGATAATTTACATTAAATGGAAACACTCTCTTAACAATATTAAGATAACAATAAACAAAATTAATAATTTTGACTAGTGTTTAATTTGTAAATGAAAATGTGCTGGTGCCCAAAGTTCTCCAGTGAAATTCGTGGCTGCTGCAATTAAATGTGGGAGCACTGAATGCTGGAACAGCGCAATCCTAAAGCCATACCGGGCCTCTATAATCCATTTACAGCCACTCCCTGCCCCTTCAGTTCACTTTTGCAGCTTTCTGCTTTCTAACTTTGTGACGCTTTCTCGTTCTTCTCTTCCTCCGTCTTTCCCATATGTGTCCTTTGCTTGCAGTAAATGCCTGAGGCTGAAAAATAAGTGTCGCCCTCAAAAATAAGTGCTGGTGGCCCGCACCGAAAACCACAGACTCAAATTAAACACTGATTTTGTCAGAATTTCCTATTAGCTACTAATCCTTCACCCAGTTTATAATACTAACATCTGTAGCATAACCACTAAACTAGAGAATTACATCTATCCCATTCAGAACATCAACATTGAAGTGGAGATGACAAAATGTAAGTAAGCATTTTAAAACCATCTTTATGTAAAAACACTAGCAGGGGCAACACCAGGGGTACAATCGTGAAAAGCAACAGTAGCAGCTGCCACCCTAAATGACTTCAATGGGATGTCACTTTCTGTCTTTCTTTCTTTTATTCTTTCTTTCTCATAATTTTTAAGCGTAGATGGTTGATATTGTTTATCCTGTCCTTCTGTTGAGCCAACAACCTCCACGAACCAATAACCAATTCTATATTGAAACCTATACCACGGTAAGCTAGATGAAATCATCCAGTTAACGTACGTAGAATAATGCAGAACGAATGAACATATCTTTATATTGTACATTTATGTCGGTTTTCATAGACTTTTTTTACTCTGTGTTAATGGGCCATGCCCCAAAAATGATTTATTTTGATAATTATTATAAATTATACATTGTTTTCAGCAGTTAATGTCCATAATATTGAATATCTCCCCTTTTGCGTGATCTATTATTATATAATTTCTGTAAACTGACTTTTCAAGTTAAAAAGGTCTACTTTTCTTGTCCTTTTTTATAATCAATGTATTATGCTGACTTCCTCTAAATCAGCTGTCTTTAAATAGGTGGCAATATATAGATGCTGAAAAAGATCCCCAGCTTGGGAGGAAGAGCATGTGAACATGTGGTACACGTACCTGCACTTGCCCTATCTGATCGAAAGAAACGCCAGCCTTATAGAAGGATTTCCAGATGTCAGGAAGGAAGAACAGGTTGATCCTGAATTGAGAAAAACTGCCTATTAGTGCGCATATTATTTTTCCTGTAGGAAATCCCAGCGACCACGAAGTCAACCTCGTGACCCCTGGAAGACAACCGAGCAACAGAGCCTTGCCTAATAACTCTCATCTTAGTGATTCTGACACAAGTCAGAGTCATCATTCATCTGCTCAAACCTAATTAAATGGCAGACAAATTTCAGTTTACTTTTGCTTAGGTGTCCCATTTTCAAATTTGAGCAGTGTCTGCCACTTATAGTGTTACATGTGACTCTATTACTGTGAAGCTATCACTCTCACAGCTGTCATTCTAGATATCATTGGCTAACCCTAACAATTATATTATTACATCATCCATCCCCCGAGCCCCCTCAGTGACCCTGTTTGCTCTTCCGTGGTCATTATGTACCCACCTCGACAGAAAACAGAGAGAACAATAAAGATTTGAAGAAGCACATACTCCACCTCGATCAAAAAATGGGATGAAAGCCTGAGCTCATTTACAAATAACACAAAGGTAATCTTTTATTAAAATTAGACTTGTTTCTTCTTGGCTGAAACATGTCCCCATGATTGCCCTTTAAGTCCAGCACTTAAATATTGTTGCACTTCCTGCATGCTTAACAACTGCTGCTGTTGAATCTGGTCTTCACAAACACGACTACTCTATTTACTGTTTTTGCCCTAAGTGATAACGTACTTTGGGGATTTAAGACTCCCTAGCTCCTACTTGCGCCATAGTAGCATATTTTTTTTTAATGCTAATGTGGCCCAACGAGG
This sequence comes from Pleurodeles waltl, assembly GCF_031143425.1. Taxonomy (NCBI): domain Eukaryota; kingdom Metazoa; phylum Chordata; class Amphibia; order Caudata; family Salamandridae; genus Pleurodeles; species Pleurodeles waltl. The sequence goes on along the minus strand of NC_090443.1, from coordinate 663,184,704 downwards.
TCAAAATCACACCGCCAATTTTGGAAAGTGACGCAATGCATGCATTGCGCATGTTTGTAACACTTTGCGCTACATCATGCCTGCACCAGGCATAATATATGCAAAGGTGGGTTGAAAAAGTGGTACAAAGAAATCTAACAGATTTCTTCATGTCATTTGTTGGGGCACTTTTAACGCCTGCTCAGAGCAGGCATTAAAAGGAGGAACACCATTGTTTTTAATGGGCCCTCAATGGGCTTTACAGGATTAGTGTCAACATTTTTGATGCTAGCCCTGCAAAGCTCTGAACTAGCATCTAAAATGTTGATGCTAGTTTCCCTAACTACCACTATGGTGCGCCCTATCTTAGATACGGCGCACAAGTGGTGAAAGTAGGAGGGTGCTAAGGGGTGCAGGAAAAGTGGCTCCCCACTTTCCTTAAATCAGGCCCATTATATTTAGAAAGCCATTTCAACTGGATTTACAAATGTATTTGTAATGCACACTGCCATTCACAAGAAGAGGTTTCCCAAGGGGTGTTCATCCCCCTTAAGAAATAAAGTGAAAATCACATTTGTGGTGTAACCGTTTTTGCATAGAATAGAGCCACATGTACAAAGCTATTTAGTGGTCACAACAGGTCTAATTCAGAGAGACGGGCTGTTTGCAACTGCTAAAAAGCCTTTTTTAATGTACTGACCATGTTTTGTGAGTTGTTAACCACTTACTGAATCACAAAATAGGGTTTGTGTTTCGGTAATAGGAAGGGGCATGTTAAGGGCGTTCCTTCGTAATAGCAACTTGCAGCGGTATGTGTGAATGTTTTGTGACTGCAATGCAATTGCAAAAAAATCACATTTTATTGACTCTTTGAAGGAGGTGGTAACCCATTTGCAAACATGATGAAGTCCCCTAGGGACCCTTTCCCCTTTGTGAATGTGGGTGCAAGCATTTTTTTAAAGCAGACAGTGGTCCAACAGACCACTGCCTGCACTGAAAAAATGCAAAGAAAACTTTTCATTTTTGATTTTGAAATGCATCCTTTTACCTTTAACAAAAACAGTCTGCACTTAAAAGAAAAAACGCTTTATTAAAAAAAGCAATCAGAGGCATGGTCTTTTGCTGACCCAAGCAGGCCATCATCCCTATGATTTCAGGCCATTCATAATGGGTTGCAAATTGGTACCCGCCTCATGAATACTTATGAGGCTGGTCCAATGGCGACCCACTGGGAATCCCTATATGTGTCTTAGAAACATAAGTACATCACTGTTTGTGACTATCTAATCACAATTAGGAAGGCACAAACAGAATTCTTCGTACCCGTGGTCCAAGATGTTTAGTACACTGAGGGTAACCATTCCCAAAATGAAGGCAGTCTATATTTAATAGTTTACACTCTGCATGTGCAGTTATCAGATAATGGGAGGTGAAGACAGTGGTCTTTGTTACATTCACAAAGTGGTATTATGGACCCCTGACACATTATGCATGTGATTGCTGGCATGAATGTCTGCTGTTCCATATGCCTTCCCAGTATCAATTACTTTTAAAAAGGAGTAACATTCTAATTCCTGATTCATTAATATTTATGAGGTGGATGGAGTTTTTATCAAAAATAAACTTGGCGGTCTGATGATTTTTAGCAATGCAAAAACTGTGTTGTGACCCCCACTTTTGTAAATGTGGTTCCTTATGTTTTAGTTGTTCTTACAATCTGGGTAGCTCACATCTTTTTGTGAAATAGTATAATTGACCCCTAAGCTTTTGTTTTTGCTGTGGAAAAGAATTACTACTTTGTTAACCTACAATAAAGGTTTGAATATCTGATGCATAACCATAAGCCCAATGGCTTGAACACTTACTGCATAAGGTCAGTGAGTTGCTGCAGAAAATTGCACATAATATGCAGGCCAAGGACTAAAATCTCAGAGACCTATTCATAAACTATGTTGTGTAGTATGTGTACCAGTACTAGGAAAGCATACCACTAATGTACTACAAAATGCTATTCAAAAATCTATATGCAGAGGTCTATACCCCTGCCTCTTTTATCTTTATGTGTGGAGGTCTTGAACCGACAGGGGAGATCTTCACACACATACACCTACTTTTTAGTAGTTGTAGGAAAGAGGAGTATTATACGGTGTGGGAGTTAGTCCTCACCATGTAATACTCTCACCATACCATAGAGATGGCCTTGCATTCATTCCAGTAAATCTCTAACTCGGTCCTGGTAGTGTGGCAAAGAGCAGTCAGGCTTCACTTAGAGGAACATGTGTTAAGCATTTCACAGCACAAACAGAGGCGATTGTAATTGACCCACCTTGAAAGAAATGCAACACAAATTTATAAAAATTGAGCTTATTTTTTATAAATTTAGACACCAAAATAAACAGTACAGTAGAACTGCAGATACCAGTTTTAAAAGCAATAGAAAATCACTGCAGAAGTTGCATTTAAACGTTGCATTGAGTTCAATGGCAAAATATCAAAGGTGACAAAAATGCACTTGAATAGCGAGTTGCATGAAACCCTTCAGGGGCTAAGGTAGTGCAGTCCCTGGTACCAGATCACGTCAGTCAGAGCAGTTTTACTTTTCCTATGACCTCCAGGTGCAGAGTTGTCCTGGCTATCCATAGTGCTGAAAGGGACTCACATTGAAGTCAATGGCAGGGATGCCACTGGTGACAAACAACCACTTGTGAGTTGAGCTGTGGGGAACCCTTGCAGGGTCGAGGTTGTGTGGGCCCTGCGACCAGGCCAGAACAGTCTGTTCACTTCTACTACGTCTGGGTGTAGAGTTGTCCTGGCTGTCTGTGGTGCTGAACTGGGCATTTACTGGTGCTGATTTTACCACTGGCCTGACAATGTTGACAAGGAGATACAAAATCCCAGCTGGGGTGAGGTTGCAGTTGTCAGATGCACGTTGCATGCCATGCCCTTCACTTGCACCGTCGAGTGTAGGGATCATCAACCACCAAGCCTTGGTAGCAGAAAGTACAGCAAGATGCTTTGGAGACATCTGGAGTTCCAAGGGAGTATGGTAGGGGCCTGTAACTTCAGGGACCCTGGACTATGACTCTCATAATGCACTTCACCAACTGGATACATTCGATCTCTCAGAAGGCCCGATGGCCAGTGATTCTTTGGTTCCGGAGCGTCTTTTTACCTGCAGTTTGCAGGGGATCGGCACCACCAGTCCAAGGGAAAATGAGGGTGCTTCTAGCTTTCACAGGGGTCACTCTCTTTGGGTGTGAGGAGTTTCAGCCAATGACAAGGATCTTTCATGCAGTTCCCAGTCTGCTTACTCAGGTCAGAGTACCCCTCTTTTGCTTTGGTGCAGTGGGCAGAGTTCTGATTGTTGGTGATGCAGAACTCCTCTGTGTCCTTCTTTGAAGTTAGTCCATCAAATCTGAGGTTCTGGTGTAAGGGGTATCACTCAAATCCTGGATTTAGGAGAGTTAAGGGTGTGGGGACTAGTGGCCAATCGGCAGCTAGCTCCTGCAGCTAATCAGCCCTTGAGATGACTGCATCCAGTGAGACAGCTCACCCTTAGCTATCCAGAATCCTCTATTTTGCCACTTCTAAGATGGCAGAAATAAACATGTAGCGCACATACTGGGCTGCTCACCCCAGAGGTGTGGTCAGCCTGCTTGGGTAGTGCATAGTCCTGCATAACTAATTTCCTGCCTGTCCATGAGCCAAAGTACCTGGAGGCTGGGGCAGGGCTGTTTCCTTGTGGGAGGAAAGAGCTGATGACTACCAATGGCGGTGAAGCCTTTGAAGCTCACCACCATGATGGATCTATTCACTAGCCCAGCTGTAGGGTGGGAGGTGTGATATCCTTCATGCCTTAGTCTTTTGTTTCTGATCTATGGGAGAGCCCAGGCTGCCTGGCAGGTCAGAAACCTGTCTTGGTGGCATAAAGTCTGGAAAAAAGCCTGAGATGCTTGGCCAGAGCACCAAGGAGGGTGGCAAACAGGTGTGTAGCCCCAAGTGCACCACATGGGTGTGTGTCAGGTGTTCCTCAACATAAGATTCATATCGAGGGACAAAAGGCACATTGTTTGACACCAAACTCAACATATCTACAGGGTACTATAATGGAGTTAGCAGCCCTGGTCAACCGGGGCTTAAGTCCCATATTATCCCACAGACCGGCCTGCACTTATAGTGTACCTTAATGGAAAGGACACTATAGAGACATATAAGCTTGTGCTTATATGCCTGCATCTTAAGTACAATTCACCCTGCCTTCTGGGCTGCACAGGCCTTCCTTAGCAGTGTCTAACATATATGTAAGGCAGTGCATGGGACTGTATCACTCATGGTTCGGAACAGTCAAACTCGAGCAGTTTGCACCACTCTGGCAGTCTGCAATGGCAAGCCTGCCATCAGTAGTTTGCCTGGGTCACCTAGGGTGGCACAAACTTGTGCTGCAGCCCTGGGGACCCCTTTACCACTTATGTCCTGGGTACCCTGGGAACCATCTACAAGGGGCTTACAAAGGGGTAATGTTTTGCTAATCAGAAGTTTACCATGTTGACAGTTAATTTAGAGAAAGAACCCATACACTAGGGCCTGGTTAGCAGGTCCCAGTGCACTATCAGAGTCAAAAACCCAGCATCTAATGGGTCAAAATGGGGCAAAAAGTGGGGGACATCTGCAAACAGCCCAGTTTTCTTACAATAGTAAGTGTGTGAGGAAAAGGACGAGTAGCTGGAAACAGTGGAATCCTTACTACTAAAGGGAATGATTTTCGGGAGGAGATAGGAGGCGTTGTGGGAGGATTGATGTATTTGAGGGACATTCACCCACCCACCCACAAATAAGTAAGCCCCCTTAATGTTTTCAACTGCACTTCTATAATTACTACATCCATGAAGGACCTAAAGAAGTGATACATGTACTCCATTTTATAGCTGGAGTGAATCCAGTACCACCCACAGCACTTGCAGGCACTGCAACATCCTCTTACAGAAAATAATGGATGAAGGGACTTAAAATAAAACCAATGTAAGAAGCAATGTTAAAAAATGTAATAATTTAAACTGTTTAAAATATAACTACATTTAATTTAATATTAATAACTTGTCTATAGATAAAAATAATACTGTTTTTTATTGTAAAACATTGTACTACCCGTTTTAGGTTTAAACAAATAATTCAACAATAATATTTATTCAAAATCACTAAATTAAGTTTAATTAATTTTATATATATGTAATGTACCCTTCTACACTCCCTTAACATAGCAGGAGAACCAGGACACCTCTGATGTGAAAAAAAACTATTTATTACAGCAAAAGTTCCAACGCGTTTCGGCAACAGCCTTTATCACGGATAGATTGTTGCTATAGTGCTACAAATAAATAGCCCAAATTTATTGTAGAAATAAAAAACGGACAAAACCCCAATTCACACACCATTGAGATTGCCAGGCCTTTTCCCCCTCCTGTGCCAGGCCTTTTTTTGCCTATTTGGGGCAGTTCGCGCTTAGGCCCTCATAACTTTTTGTCCACATAAACTAGCCAAGCCAAATTTGCGTCTTTTTTTTCCAACATCCTAGGGATTCTAGAGGTACCCACTTCAAAAAAATGGGAAAAAGTGGCTGCAGAAGAAGGCTTGTGGTTTTTCCCCTGAAAATGGCATCAACAAAGGGTTTGTTGTGCTAAACTCACCAGCTTCCCAGCTTTCAGGAACAGGCAGACTTGAATCAGAAAACCCAATTTTTCAACACAAATTTGGCATTTTACTGGGACATACCCCATTTTTACAATTTTTTGTGCTTTCAGCCTCCTTCCAGTCAGTGACAGAAATGGGCATGAAACCAATGCTGGATACCAGAAACCTAAACATTTCTGAAAAGTAGACAAAATTCTGAATTCAGCAAGGGGTCATTTGTGTAGATCCTACAAGGATTTCCTGCAGAAAATAACAACTGAAAAAGAAAAATATTAAAATTGAGGTTAAAAAAACATCAATTTTTCTCTACGTTTTACTCTGTAACTTTTTCCTGCAATGTCAGATTATCGAAAGCAATATACCGTTACGTCTGCTGGACTCCTCTGGTTGCGGGGATATATAGGGCTTGTAGGTTCATCAAGAACCCTAGGTACCCAGAGCCAATAAATGAGCTGCACCCTGCAGTGCGTTTTCATTCTATACCGGGTATACAGCAATTAATTTGCTGAAATATAAAGAGTAAAAAATAGCTATCAAGAAAACCTTTGTATTTCCAAAAAGGGCACAAGATAAGGTGTTGAGGAGCAGAGGTTATTTGCACATCTCTGAATTCCGGGGTGACCATACTAGCATGTGAATTACAGGGCATTTCTCAAATAGATGTCTTTTTTACACACTCTCCTATATTTGGAAGGAAAAAATGTAGAGAAAGACAAGGGGCAATAACACTTGTTTTGCTAATCTATGTTCCCCCAAGTCTCCCGATAAAAATGATACCTCACTTGTGTGGGTAGGCCTAGAGCCCGCGACAGGAAATGCCCCAAAGCACAACGTGGACACACCCCATTTTTTGACAGAAAACAGAGCTGTTTTATGCAAAGTGCCTACCTGTAGATTTTGGCCTCTAGCTCAGCCGGCACCTAGGGAAACCTACCAAACCTGTGCATTTCTGAAACCTAGAGACCTAGGGGAATCCAAGATGGGGTGACTTGTGGGGTTCTGACCAGGTTCTGTTACCCAGAATCCTTTGCAAACCTCAAAATTTGGCTAAAAAAACACATGTTCCTCACATTTCTGTGGCAGAAAGTTCTGGAATCTGAGAGGAGGCACAAATTTCCTTCCACCCAGCGTTCCCCCAAGTCTCTCGATAAAAATGATACCTCACTTGTGTGGGTAGGCCTAGCGCCCGCGACAGGAAATGCCCCAAAGCACAACGTGGACACATCCCATTTTTTGACAGAAAACAGAGCTGTTTTTTGCAAAGTGCCTACCTGTAGATTTTGGCCTCTAGCTCAGCCGGCACCTAGGGAAACCTGCCAAACCTGTGCATTTCTGAAAACTAGAGACCTAGGGGAATCCAAGATGGGGTGACTTGTGGGGCTCTGACCAGGTTCTGTTACCCAGAATCCTTTGCAAACCTCAAAATTTGGCTAAAAAAACACATGTTCCTCACATTTCTGTGGCAGAAAGTTCTGGAATCTGAGAGGAGGCACAAATTTCCTTCCACCCAGCGTTCCCCAAAGTCTCCCGATAAAAATGATACCTCACTTGTGTGGGTAGGCCTAGCGCCCGCGACAGGAAATGCCCCAAAACGCAACGTGGACACATCCCATTTTTTTACAGAAAACAGAGCTGTTTTTTGCAAAGTGCCTACCTGTAGATTTTGGCCTCTAGATCAGCCGGCACCTAGGGAAACCTACCAAACCTGTGCATTTCTGAAAACTAGAGACCTAGGGGAATCCAAAATGGGGTGACTTGTGGGGCTCTGACCAGGTTTTGTTACCCAGAATCCTTTGCATACCTCAAAATTCGGCTAAAAAAACACATTTTCCTCACATTTTGGTGACAGAAAGTTCTGGAATCGGAGAGGAGCCACAAATTTCCTTCCACCCAGCGTTCCCCCAAGTCTCCCGATAAAAATGACACCTCACTTGTGTGGGTAGGCCTAGCGCCCGCGACAGGAAATGCCCCAAAACGCAACGTGGACACATCCCATTTTTTGACAGAAAACAGAGCTGTTTTTTGCAAAGTGCCTACCTGTGGATTTTGCCCTCTAGCTTAGCCGGCACCTGGGGAAACCTAGCAAACCAGCGCATGTTTGAAAACTAGAGACCTAGGGGAATCCAAGATGGGGTGACCTGTGGGGCTCTGACCAGGTTTTGTTACCCAGAATCCTTTGCAAACCTCAAAATTTGGCTAAAAAAACACATGTTCCTCACATTTTGGTGACAGAAAGTTCTGGAATCTGAGAGGAGGCACAAATTTCCTTCCACCCAGCGTTCCCCCAAGTCTCCCGATAAAAATGATACCTCACTTGTGTGGGTAGGCCTAGCGCCCGCGACAGGAAATGCCCCAAAGCACAACGTGGACACATCCCATTTTTTGACAGAAAACAGAGCTGTTTTTTGCAAAGTGCCTACCTGTAGATTTTGGCCTCTAGCTCAGCCGGCACCTAGGGAAACCTGCCAAACCTGTGCATTTCTGAAAACTAGAGACCTAGGGGAATCCAAGATGGGGTGACTTGTGGGGCTCTGACCAGGTTCTGTTACCCAGAATTCTTTCCAAACCTCAAAATTTGGCTAAAAAAACACATGTTCCTCACATTTCTGTGGCAGAAAGTTCTGGAATCTGAGAGGAGGCACAAATTTCCTTCCACCCAGCGTTCACCCAAGTCTCCCGATAAAAATGATACCTCACTTGTGTGGGTAGGCCTAGCGCCCGCGACAGGAAATGCCCCAAAACGCAACGTGGACACATCCCATTTTTTTACAGAAAACAGAGCTGTTTTTTGCAAAGTGCCTACCTGTAGATTTTGGCCTCTAGATCAGCCGGCACCTAGGGAAACCTACCAAACCTGTGCATTTCTGAAAACTAGAGACCTAGGGGAATCCAAAATGGGGTGACTTGTGGGGCTCTGACCAGGTTTTGTTACCCAGAATCCTTTGCATACCTCAAAATTCGGCTAAAAAAACACATTTTCCTCACATTTTGGTGACAGAAAGTTCTGGAATCGGAGAGGAGCCACAAATTTCCTTCCACCCAGCGTTCCCCCAAGTCTCCCGATAAAAATGACACCTCACTTGTGTGGGTAGGCCTAGCGCCCGCGACAGGAAATGCCCCAAAACACAACGTGCACACGTCAATTTTTTTGAAACAAAACAGAGGTGTTTTTTGCAAAGTGCCTACCTGTGGGTTTTGCCCTCTAGCTTAGCCGGCACCTGGGGAAACCTAGCAAACCAGCGCATGTTTGAAAACTAGAGACCTAGGGGAATCCAAGATGGGGTGACTTGTGGGGCTCTGACCTGGTTTTGTTACCCAGAATCCTTTGCAAACCTCAAAATTTGGCTAAAAAAACACATTTTCCTCACATTTTGGTGACAGAAAGTTCTGGAATCAGAGAGGAGCCACAAATGTCCTTCCAGCCAGCGTTCCCCCAAGTCTCCCGATAAAAATGATACCTCACTTGTGTGGGTAGGACTAGCGCCCATGAAAGGAAATGGCCCAAAACACAACTTGGACACAACATATTTTTTCACAGAAAACAGAGGTGTTTTTTGCAAAGTGCCTACCTGTGGATTTTGGCAGAAATGGTCTAAATACAATTTGCCCCCCAGGGGAGCGACCCTTGCCTAATGGGTCGCTCCCCATCTCTAAAAAAAGAAAAAGAAACCACCAAAAAAAATGTGCCCTGCCGCCTAGAGGCAGAAATGGCCTAAAATAAATTTGCCCCCCCAACCCCCACCCCCCCCGGGAGCGACCCTTGCCTACGGGGTCGCTCCCCCTGCGTGACATTGGAACCAGAAAACAAATTCCCGGTGCCTAGTGGTTTCTGCCCCCTTGGGGGCAGATTGACCTAAAATCGGCCAATCTGCCCCCAAGGGGGGCAGAAAGGGTCTAAATACAATTTGCCCCCCAGGGCAGCGACCCTTGCCTGATGGGTCGCTCCCCATCTCTAAAAATACAAACGAACAAAAAAAAAACACACAAAAAAAATTGCCCTGCCGCCGCCTAAAATAATTCCCCCCCCCAGGGAGCGACCCTTGCCTAAGGGGTCGCTACCCTTGCCTAAGGGGTCGCTACCCTTGCGTGAAATTCACACAAAGAAAAAAAACTCCCTGGTGTCTAGTGGTTTCTGCCCCTCTTGGGGGCAGATTGGCCTCATCAAAATAGGCCAATCTGCCCCCAAGGGGGGCAGAAATGGCCTAAATATAATTTGCCCCCTAGGGGAGCAACCTTTGCCTAAGGGGTCGCTCCCCACCTAAAAAAAAATAAACATGAAAAAAAGAAACAACAACAAAAAATGATCCCTGGTGCCTAGAGTTTTCAGGTTCGGGGTGGAAGGGGAAGGCCTTTCATGCTACCATTACCAGGCTGGGCAGATTGTCCCTCCTCCATCTGGGAAAAAAATAATTTATTTGATTTCTCCTTCCGTCAAGCTTCCCACCCGGAAGCCATAATTGCTGAAATATATTAGAATTCCTTAATTAAAGCACATATATATATATATATATATATATATACATATATATATATATATTTATACATATATCACTTTTAATCATTTTTGCTGCATAATAAAAATGTATGTTTTTAATTTAGGTAGGAAGCGGTGTTAATGTAACTTCAGAGAATACATTTATTTTAATTTAATAAGGTAAACATAATTATAGTTTTAGTTTAAACCTAAGTTTTAAATGCTGTAACTTTTTTATATTGTTCTGGACTTCATCTACATATATAAGATAATTAATGTAGAAATCTGTTTTCTATTTTTTTTTTAAGTGTAAACTTTAGAACTTTTCACCAACACTTTACCTTAGGGAGATCACCGCCCTGACTGTGCATGTCGCTCCTACTTGTGTGAAATTTCAAATACATTTGTAAAGTCACTACTATTAGTAACATTATGGTCGTATTTAATGTTAATATTGATGCTACCTCCTATTTTACAGGATGGGGGCATGTAAGTATACCCTTTTGAGTAACTTTAGACTTCTAAAGGATGAATAGCCAAAAGTTCTAAAGTTATTCAATGGTTTAAGGGATTTACCTGATTCTTTCACCCTTCTGAGGTTGATAGCAGAAGTGCATCCAATTAAAAAGAGGTACCTTGTGTTTTCGGAGATTGCTAAAAGAGAATGCTTTCTGTTTTCACATTAGAATAGCTTTGAGATAAAATACCAGGAAGCCATTTGCTAATAATAATGTGGTTGAATACATCCATGGAAAGCTACAATACATGGAAAGCTTATCTAGGAACAGTTTGAGGGGCACAAGTGGACACAGTCTCCAAATGGGAAGCCATGTTGACTTCATTAAAAGAAACAGCTATGTTCCCAACAACAGCAGACTGCCAGTCTGGGACATGATAAAAAAAATGATGGTTAATGCAGGCCCTAAAGGAACAAAAGCAACAACTTAACAATGCAGCCAGGTACCTAAAGCGCCAACACTCAGAAAGCACCCATCTTGGCTACAAGAAGGTGTTATGGGATGCTAAGTAGGCCCGCATGGACCAGGTGTGCATCAAAATCATGGAAGATTGCAAGGAAAAGATTAGCAAGCCGCTCTGGTCGATCATTAATCAACTCAAGCGAGGGCCCGTTGGAGTCCTAAGCGATATAGTGTCAGAGGAACAGTGGGTAGCCCACATCTCCAAATTACACCATAATCAGAAGGCGGCTGAATTACCATCAAACACAGCCAGCGAGACAGCTCTCTTAAACTTTGAGGAGAAACAAATAGAAGGGAGACTACAGACCTGCAGATGCAGGGGGGGCCTGGTTTAAATGGCCTCACTTTAGGAGTATTTAAAAACAGCAAAGTTTTCTAGAGCAGACAATTATGCAAAATGTTTAATGCCTGCGTTGTGGACAGCAATTTACCAGGTTCATTGAAGGGGGCAATATTACACCTTATCTACAAGAATGGCCCCTATTGGAACTCAAACAGTTACAGTATGATTGCACTGCTTGATATTGACACAGAATATTTGTGGGCCTCCTGCTAGAGGACTTGGAAGCCTGGGCTACAAATTTAAACTTAATATCCCTAAATCAAACTCGCTTCTGCCCTTCATTGAGCACCTCTGACAACCTTACAGCTATGGTCATACTAGCATGGAAATACATAAGAAAGAAAATAGCTTTGTACACTTGCTTTTTGGACTCATCCAAAGCATTTGATTTTGTAGATAGGCATTGGCAGTGGAGAAAGTTAGAGGACTACAATATTCTGCCAAATCTGCTAGAAAAAATACAGCTCTTACATTCTGAAAACTGGGCCAGGGTCACAATTGACGGCAATAAGAGAGTAACTTCCAAAATATGCATATACAGAGGCAATAAGCAAGCTGTGTGCTGGCCCCAACTTTATTCAATCTATACCTGGAAGACTTGTGCATGAAACTGATGGCACCAGCTCCCATCCTCCTAAACTGGGACAGAAATTGATAACATCACTATAATATGCAGACAATATAGTTGTATTGAATCTTTCGGGCCGGCAAAACTTGCTAAATGATTTCCACCAATATTGCAAGCAAAACGAGCTATCAGTGAACCTGGAGAAAACTAAGGTAGTCATTTTTGGAAATCGAGTAATCAAGAAAAATCAGTGGCTTTGTGGGAAACATCCGGTGGGCAGAAGTGGTAGCTATGAATACCTCGGCGTCTGCCTACATGAGTGCTGGTCTCACTGTCTGCTTTTAAACACCCTGAAAGCAAGGATGGCATCCCAAATTGCAAAGTCCAACCTGGTGTCCACTGTTCACCATGATTAAGGCAAAGTTTCTTCCAACGTTGTTGTATTGTTCGGAAATCTTCCCTGGCAAATTTGCCAATTTCTTGAATGTCACTGAGAGCAAAGTCTTTCACTTTCTTTTTCCACTGCCACACAGGCCCTCTTCGGTGCAAATAAAACTGGAATTTTGTCTCCAGGAGCTAGAACTGGTAAAAGAGGGGGCCTTTCTCAAATATGCCTCATTGTTAAGACAGGCCACACCAAGCTCACTGAAGGTGCTGATTTGAAAATAAATTGGTCTTAACATGCCCCAGAATCTAAACATGTGGTCGGAGAGAATTTCGATAACAGACAACCATCTGCAGGCTAAGCAACTTTGGCAAAAAAACTTACCACACAGATCCTTTAAGCATCGGCTGAACAAACAAATTAAGCAGCTTTCTTGGAGCAACAACAATGATAGGTTCAGCCAACGTTCTCATGCATGGATAACTATCAACACTTACAAGGTGCCCGCTGCTCAGCCATACATACTTATTTAAAAAAAACACTTAAAAATAAAAGTGCTCAATGCTAAACTTGGCCTGCTCCATTCACTTGACACAACTCCAAAATGGGTTTTGCCCTCAAACTGCAAGAGATGCAGGCTATGTGCATACCCCAGAGAGGACTTTCTACATATACTATGCAAATGCCCTTCTCTCCTTCCTGGGCGAAAACTTTACCTCAGACACATCTTAAACACCAATTACATTAGGACCTGCAGCCACGGAATTCTGTCCTGCCTAAAAGGGGCTGAAATCTCAATACATGCAAAATTAATTTTAAAAGCAGACCACGTGCTTAAGCAGGCCTCAAACAATCAAGAAAGAAGTTTGAACGCGGCGGCCTAACAGCGTCTGCACATGTCTCCTTTCTTCAGTTTTTTTGCCCTGCCGTATCACAACTTGCACTGCACTATTGACTTTTCAGTCTTTTGCTGTTAGGCTCCTGAGCTCACATACTAAAACAGTGAGCCACCATTACAATGCATACCTTTTAGACTTGGCGGGGTTCCACAGTGGCTTATACTCCCTCCCGCCCTCTAGCCCTCACAATTACAAACATTGCAGCATTTGCACTTAGCTGGTGTCACAGCTCCACTGCCTAAACCTTTTATTTGTATTTTGGTACCTCTTTCTCATAAGTCTTATAGTGTTCAGGGCATCTCATAAATTGTCTGTGCTCTGTTTTTAACTTTTCTTAATTTCTGATTGCAATGTTTTTTATTGATTGTGTAAATAAATAAAAACTTGATAAAAATGTTCAACCATTTTTATTTCTATTTTTATTTTCAGACCATGGAGACTTCGTTTTTGACACACTAAAACTTTGCTCTGACACTAAAGGAAATGGCCACCTCTGATCTTTCTGGACTTCAAGTTTTTGACCAACTGTTTACTCCCAACAACGCAACAACTTTATACACAGTGATATGGCTGAGCAGCTAACATTTATTTCTTTCAAAGGTCATTGTACACAGTGTTTTTTATGTAAATTCAGTCTTGTCACAAAAGTATAGCATAAAAAACAAGGACTAGGATTGGTTACAACAGTGTGCTCTTTTTCTGCCTCCACTGTGATCAACTAGGCAAACAAATCTGGACTATACCTAAAAAGTTAAAGATCTTGAGGGACGGGCTTGAAGGCAGTAGCTGTCTTACCTAACAGGAGAAGGTAGACCAGGGGTTTGAAGGGGAACATCTGGAGGTGGACGAAGACCAGTAGAAGGAGTAGGAAGATGAGGAGGGGAAAAAAGGAACAGGAGACATACCTTGAAGAAAAAGAGGACCAGGTAGGAGAGGAGGAAGAAAAGGATCTCTATGATGGTTAGGTCTACCAGGGTCCATAAGAGAGGAAGAGGAGGGGCAGAACCAGGAGAATGAGACATACAAGTCTGAGTAGGAAGAAGAGGATCAACGCATCTGGAACCTGAAAGAAACTGAGTAATTGGACCTTGACCACCAGGGAAAATATGATGCAGAGGACTATAGCTAAGAGTATCGGGTTGTCAGGGACCAGAAGTAGAGGGTAAGTGATGACCAAGGAGTCTAGGAGTAGGATGACCAGGAGAACCAGTCTGTACTGTATTGTTGGGACTGTCTCTCTCGAAACAAATATTGAATTATTGTATGTTTTAGGTGCTGAGGTTCCTTCAATGAGACCACTCATGTAATGTGCAAGTCTATACAATCTCTTCACACAGAGGAAAAGCAATGGGTGACTTCATGTTAATATTTTACTGATGCAGTTTAAAGGTAAGTTGCAAAACAACAAAGAAGAAAGCAAGAAATACAACCTTGAGTTCTAGGACACAATGATGGTCATCAGAATTAATGTTTTTCTTAGACCATATACAATCTTCAACGCAAATACAACCCAGAAAGCAACAAATAATCAAAGGAACAGGTTCTTTACTGAAAGAGGGGGTGACACAGAGGTGATCTACCCTATTCCTTTGACTTTTTAGATCTAAAGTCAAGGTGGCAAAACATTATACTGATCATTATTTAAAATACAATCTGGTGGTGTTGTTGGCACAGCTTTGATAGAATTCTTAAATAAAATATCAGGAGCAACTTTACCTGTTAAGAATAATTCTATGGCTAGGTATTACATATAGAATCATAGAAGGGTAACAGTGATTTAGGGGGGAAATTTTCACTGAGGTGTTCTGAGTGACATGAAATAGACAATGGGAGCAAAACTTGAATTCTCTCTAATGTCACTCAGAACTTTGAGGTGAAAAAACATCCCTGTAATTCATTTTTTACTTAACTACAATTTTATGGTATACCTGGCCCCAAAATCATCTGCTTTTGCTTTCAACACATACGCATGGGCAGAGAAATAACGGGGAAGCCGTGTATAACATGGCTTGTCCTCCCTGACCTTAACTGTGATCCATATCCAATTATCATGACCTTTCCTGCCTTCCTTCCTCCTCCTGCAGCTATGCTTTTTAGGTCGAGCCCAGACGGTGCTTGTGCCATCTCTTAAAGTGGTATTGTCTCTACATTATTGACTTACATCCAGCGAATTGCTTTTTATTTGTTACTTGGAGTGTCCTTCCAAAATGCTTGCTTGCTGTTGGTGAATCCTACCTCCTTTTCACTCCTTTTTGTCTTTTGTTTCCTCCCGCGGAGCACTGCCCAAGTACTGTATCTTTATGCTTTGGTTGTTTATCTGTTCATTTTGTGGGTTTTAGACCTGGCATCCTTGGCGTGGTCTCCCCTGCTTTTTTTGCCTCTGCTTCCCATGTTTTGACGGTGTGCTGGACTCTGTTTTTACTGCTTTTACCACTCTGGGCACTTTACCATTGCTGACCAGTGCTGAAGTGTAAGTGTTCCCTGTGTAAATTGTATGTGTACTAGGCTTTTCCATGATTGGCATATGTGATTTACTAGTAAGTCCCTAGTAAAGTGCATTAGAGGTGCCTGGGCCTGTAAAGCAGATGCTAATAGTGGGCCTACAGCAATGAGTAGCCCTGTAAACATAGCTCAGACCCTCCACTGCAGTGTCTGTGTGTGCAGTTTTAAGCTGCCAATTAAACCTGACAAGTGACTGAACCTCCCCCTTGTATACATGTAAGGCACCCCAAAGGTAGGCCCTAGGTAGCCCTATGGGCAGGGTGCAGTGTATGTTGTGGTGTGTTTTACAAATCCTAACAGTGAAATACAGCCAAATTCATTTTTCACTGTTGCAAGGCCTATCTCTCTCATAGGTTAACATGGGGGCTGCATTTAAATATCTTTTAAGTGCAGTTTCACTTTGAGAGTAGATAGAAATACTTTAGTTTGGTCTCTCTGAACTCACAATTTAAAAATACATATTTTAGTAAAGCTGTTTTTTGAATTGTCAGTTTGAAAATGCTACTTTTAGAAATAAGGCACTTTCTTTCTTAAACCATTTTGTGACTCTTCCTGCTTGTGTATTCCCTGTCTGGGTCGGACTGACAGCGGGGCTGTTTGTGAATCCCCTCTAGACAGTGACACAAAGGGAGGTGGGGTGTAGCCTGCATAGCCTGATGGGCCATCTAAGCTAGAGTAGAGGGAGGAGTGGTCACTTACACCTGAATGGGCTGTGTCTGCCCTCACACAATGTAGTCTCCAACCCTCTGGTGCCAGTCAGGAGCCAGGCCTGGGCAAGGACGGATCTTGTGAACAACAGAGAATTACTTTTAAAGTTTGCCTACTTCAAAGGCAGAAACAGGTTTAAATAGTGGACCTAAACCCCCAGTTTTTCAGATTACTTCTGGAACCAAGAAAAATAGCTGGGTAGCTGAAGGAGGAGTACTGTCCCTTTTCCTGTCCCTTTTCCTGTGACTGTGCTTTGCTGGGTTGGCCTGCAGTTGCTGCTTCTGCCTTAAAGCAGACAAAGACTGGACTTTGTGGTATATTGCTGATTGTGAAGAATCTCCAAATGCTTGAATTGAGCTTGCCTCCTGTTTTGAAGTCTCAGGGCCATCGGATACTTCCTCTGCTAGCACCTGGACTCTCTGCTGAGACTCCTGCCCTGCCAAGTCATTCCCTATCCAGTCCCTGGGCCCTTGAGAGGTGAAGTTGGCAGAACAAGAACTGAAATCCACACACAGAACACTGTATGGTGAAACTTTTGACGCACCACCTGCAATGCACTCGAAAAACGACACACCACCGCCTTCGAGGCAGATCAAAACTTTGCAGCTGGAGTAACGACGGAACACCCGCTTGAGGCTGCTGAAAATGACGCAAACCCCACACAGCACAGTTTTCCAACACTTTGCGGCCGGATTTCTCACACATCATCACTGGATGTCAAAAATCAACCCAAGCCTGGGTGGATCTGAAGTGCCCATTCGGAAATCAACACATCTCTCTCTTGCTGGAGGGAAAAATGATGCATCGCCAACCCGACAGGGGAGCAAACGGCGCACAGCCTCACTTGCAAGTAAGGCATTGACAGATTGCTGACTCTTCCGATGCCTGCTCGCCTGTGCAGCTTTATTTTTTATGCAAACCACGTACTTTGTGTAATAACCACATTTCCATTGTTTTCTATGGAGTAAGACTTTTATTCTTTTAAAAATGCATATCTTGACGTGTGTATGTTGGATTTTTGTAATTTTGGTGTTGTGTGAATTAGATAAATATTACCTATTTTTCTAAACTTGTGTGTGTCCATTTTGTGGTGTACTCACTGTCTTACTGTGTGTGCTGGTACAAATACTTTACACTTTGCCTTTGAGATACGCCTGACTGCTTGTGCCAAGCTACCAAGGGGATGATCAAGGGTTATGTAAAGTGTGTATCTCCATTGCCCTGCCTGGACTGAGGGCCCCTGTTTGGACAGAGTGCAAACTGACTGCCTACCAGAGACACCATTTCTAACACTGGGACAATTTTTTTTTCTTTGATTCCTTATTGTGTTACTGTTCGCCAGTTTGTTTGTGTTCCTCATCCTTTACATTTTGCTCCTGGCCTCCCCCTCCAAATGGCTGGTGCCTGCCCCTTTAACAATTCTTGTGCCCTGTGCTCCGCTTTTCCTTTAACTCTGCCCCTTTAATTTCCTCATCTGCTGCAGCTGGAAAAGACCAGCTGCTATGCTCTGATCAGAGCTGCTGCAATGGGGGTGCTCTGCTGCTCAGTGAGTGCAAGTGCAGTCTCTCATTGATCCCACTTGTCTGTCCTCCCTAAGGTTGATGGCAGTCTGTTAGTAGCTGCGGAGGGGGCTTGAAGGGCTCAGTAGCTCAGGCAGCACATTCATGGCAGATTTGTGTGAGGGGAGCAGGCAACATCATGTTTTGTCCTCTCCATAGCTCTAAGGTATTTGTATTCCTCTGCATCACACTGCTTGTGACCCACAAAAACTAAAACACACAGGTATACACTGGCACACATAGATGTACATAGTCACACCTAAAAAACACAAACACTCTCACTTTTGCTTGCATGTGTACTCATAAGCAAAACCGTACACAGAAATACATGTACTTAACACATTCACTGCCACATAGTAATACTGCATCGCAACATATACGCTCAGTAACCATTTAACATCATTCCTTTTTAATGATGGGAATATGTACAAAACCTATGATGATGTTGCCGATAGTCATTCCTCCCTGCAAACTAAATCTAGGGATGACCAGCATATGGAAACGTTAGATCATTTTACTTGGGTTCAAGCTCATTTCTTCCTATCTAAATTATCTTGATGTTTGCGTAAAGGTGGTGTAAAGAATAAGAAATCACCTTATATGGGGGCGTTGATGCCTTTGGGGGCGCATCTCAAACAGATGAAGGATAAGATCTGTAAGGGACAATTGGTAGACATTTTCCTTTACAAATATATTGATGTGGTGCAGAGAGTGCATATGGATTATGGGGGTTTTGTTTGGTTTAAGCACAATGAGAAATTTCATGCCAGATTAGCGGTTAATCCAGAGAAGGCGTGGGGGAGAGTGATAATGAGCCCTGGATGCGATGGCTTCGCACAGCTAAGAATGTCCCAGTAGACCACACTGCTACTATTTTGCCATTGCAAGACAAACTCTTCAGGGAGGGCCCCCCCACCCAATTTGGGGTGGGAAGTTTCGGGAGAGGGCAACATGGCCAAAATGAGTCTTGTTAGTCCTTCAATTAGAGGACCAATGTAAATTTAGGCACAACTGCTTCAACTGCGGGGGAAGCATCCATTAGTCCAGTGTTTTTGAGGGGCTCAGTGGGGATGCAAGGGTAATACTGGAGGAAGGAGGATAGGGGAAGAGGTCCGATGCAACTCCTGGTGGGAAAAGAGCTCTACTCCCATTAAGTTTCAGATCTTAAGTTACTGCTTGCAGTTTTATCTGAAGCAGGAGGAAGGTTATTGTTTGTGTTATCAAGACTTCAGAGTTTAGAGATGGGCAAAAAATGTGAGGTGTGCGTTGGACAATTCAGAATTAGTGAGGGCCAAGCTGGATAAGGAACTTGCTCAGGGGAGGATTCTTGGGTGTTCTAGCTCTTGGCCTTTGCCGGATTAAGAAACCACAGTTGGAATTTAGATTGAGTAATCACTTGACTTGGCCCATGGGAGCATCTGTAAATGATTTAATAGCCCAAGAGGATTTTGTGGTGCATTATGCTTCTGTGGATGAGGCCATTGCCTTGGTTAAGTATTGTGGAGTTGGGCGGAGATGGTTAAATCTGACACTCAATCTGCCTTCAGGATTTTTGCCAGGACATTTAGAGGATGTTTCATTGTTGGGTATGCAGTTTGAAGGTTCTATTTCCATTATTAGGATGATGCAGATGGGTTTCTTGGTGTTGTGCTCATTGCTTGAGACTTTCAGCTCTCTTTTGCAGTGTTTTTTCTAATTACAGAATGGGGTGCATCACGTTAAAGCAGTAGCTGAATGATTTTCTCTTGATGGGAAGAGGTGGATCTTTGGAGCTCTTTAAGGCATCCATGGCAGATATGGGACATAGAATAGCCTTCTTGGAGTTTTTTCCATTAGTAGTGGCTCTGCTAATATGAGGTAAGAAGCTGACTAATAGGTGTGTAGTCTTCTATGTCGTTAATCAATCGGTGGACAATTTGGTGAATTCTCAGAAAGTACGCAATAAGAAAGTTTTGAAACTGTTGAGGATTTTTGTCCTGGATTGCTTGAAACTTTACATTATGTTCAAGGCCAAATACATTTCAGTTGTGAAAAATGATATTGCTGATGCGCTATCTCGGTTACAGTGGCAGAGATTCCTTAGGCTTGCACTGAGAGCCAGGGTAACTATTTTTGGGGATATGATCTGAGGTGTCTAAGAGAATTGTTGCGGGTTGGGCAAGGGAGGGTGGGGCTCAGGTGGACAGGAGACAATTGATTTCTGTTAAGTTATTGCAGGATATCAGTATTGAGTTTGGGGAGGATTTGTTTCTCACTGTGGGAGGCTGTGTTGTTTTCCCTGTCCATGTACAATGCTTTTCGCATATCTGAATCGGTGGTTATGAAAGGGAAGGGTGGTTTATTGTGTTCTCATGTTCTGGTGGGTTAGGAGGGGATCAGAATATGTTTGGCTGGATTCAAAACAGATCAATTAGGTAGGGAACAACAGGTTCTCCTGCAACCAGCGGCTGTCCTGACATGTCTGGTGGGTTGCTCTTTTTCTTTTGCTCACTTTTTGCCTGTAGATTGGAGATATGTGTTTATTCATAAGGAAGGGTCTAACTTGAATTATTTTCAGGTGTTATCCGTTCTGAGGATGGTGCTTGGTAAGTTTTTGGGAATTTCGCCAGAGATTATGGAACATGCTCCTTTCGTATAGGAGCAGCTACTGAAGCAAGAAGGTCGAGCACTTCTGATTCTGGTGTCATGAACATGGGGCTTTGGAGGTCGCAGTGTTATAAACGCTATATTCAGGCAAGTTTGCTTGATGTTTGAACCAATTATTATTTGTTATGGGTGCATGTTCTTTGGGTAAATTTATTTTCCTTTCAAGTTGTGTGGCAGGTCCCTGCAGCGGCACTTCCACAGTTTGGATAGTTGGGCATTTGACCGTCTGTTGGGCAGTGAAACATGCAGAATCAAGACATTTTGACTGTCAGTTGGGACTTGATAGAGCTCATGTGTTGGTGTAGTTGGGAAGGAGTGTCATGAGATGGGGCAAACTGCTGGGTGTTCTATCTAACAGATTAGCAGCTGTTTTTTGTTCGGATTGCATCTAGGAGAGAATGATTTGGTGTCTTAATCAGAAATTGGGTTGTCGAAAGCAAGGAAGGTAGATGTGGCAAGGATTAAAGAGAAGTGGACTGGTACACATATTTTGTGGATGAAGTTGGTGTCCAGAAGGTATTGGCACAGTGCGAGGAATCCTTGGCCATAGAAAGGCATCAGAAGAAGGTCAGTAGAGAAATGAGAGGATTTTTCAGTTTTAGCACATATGGTAATTGTTCAGGAAGATGTTTTTCTTTTTAGTCAGGATAGGGTTAATCTGTCACTCCTAGGCATTAGATTTCACTTGTCTTGTTGGAATTGAGGTTAAGATTGCTGACCTTTTTGGGGAGAGGCTCAGGGACTAATGGCACAGTTCGAAGGGAAATCTCTTTGATGGGTGGGGCAAGAAAAAGCCTGCAGGTTTTACTGGTTGGCTGTGTAAAAGGCGTTTCTTGGATGGGAGAGGAAGTACAAAAGCAGAGCAATGAGAGGACAAGGACATTGAGCAAGGATCAAAGAGATGGAGGGCCAATGTTAACAATGCACAGTAGAGACCAATGTCAGAGGGGTACTGGATTTTGGGTACAAGGTTGGGATAGGAAAGATCATCACTGTGGTTTACACTTTATTGGAGTATTAGAGGGAAGGGTTATATAAAAACAAACTGTATTGTACACAACATGTCACTAATACCCTGCTGCCCAAGCAGTTGTCAGAACGTTACACCATACTGTTACTCTGCAGGAATCAGCAGTAGTCACACATAACACATAAGTTACTTATCATTCTGCAACATAAGCAGTAGTCAGGAAACATTACTACACAATGCACTTGTCATGACAGTAACCTAAATGCCCATACTAGGAACATTAGAAAGCATATGGCAAGTCATAAAAACATCAAAAATAATGCCTATACCAGGAACATCAGAAAACATGTCAAGTCATGAAAAGCATAATATCATAAGTGCACCAATTATAATACCCTCTTGATGATTACTGTTCACAGATTATGAAAAACACAACCATGGCATGACTCTGAAAGCACCCCTACTTATACAAAAAAAGGGGTAGTATCCCTAGCCCCATATGTAAAGTACAGGAGTGCTGGTGCTCTGAGTACTGAAGGGTGTAGACGGGCCCTCAGCGGGACTGGGCCTCCTGTGAGGCCCCCGTCCGTCCCGTGCAATAATACCCTCAGCAGTGAAGATACCCCTGCGGTCCCTCAAATATGCTGGGGAGGGAGAAAAAAACAAGAAAGCCTGCACTGACGTGGAAGGCAACCCCACTCCTTGTCACCACCATCTTGGATTGGGGAAAAGGATGCAATAGTGAATCAGGTACATGCACCTAAAGAAGAAAAATAATGCATGCTGGGAGGAGAGGAAGTGCTCAACATGCTGGGAAAGGAAAAAGGCAGGTACAAAAATACCACCATGTGCAAGGGTTCGGCTTATGACTGGAGACATGGTAAGTGGAGAGCAGGTGTGCAAAGCAGAATGCAGAGATTAGCTGTAAACGCGCATAATGCGCTACACGCGGTCAGGCCTGAAACCCCTTCGGGGTCTCAAGCCCACCGCGTCTGCCTTTATGGCCGAACTTAAAGAAAGGGAAGCGGCGAGTGCCGCGACCCCTAATCAAGCTCCTTGGAGCATCCGCGGCCTGTGCCCGAGCCGCGGCATCCCCCGCGGCCCACGCGCCGGCCGCGGTGTAAATGGAGTGCCACGCCGCGGCAACCTGAGCCTGCGGCCGCGGCAAGCGCCGCGGCCACCGCGGCATGACAGTATGCCACCCCGAGGCCCCAGGTTTGTGAGGGAAGAGACGAAAAATGCGACGGACCAAAAGAGGAGCATGAACTGAAGGAGCATCTTCCCATGAACACTCACTCATAGGGTATCCCTTCCAATGAATAAGATATTGGAGGCGCCCATGGAAAAACCGAGAGTCACAGATTTCCTGAACCTCATACTCAGGTACATTATCAACCAACAGAGGAGGGGGACAGGGTAAGTGCCTATGAAAAGGATCGGGACGGTAAGGCTTCAATTGAGAGACATGGAATACAGGGTGGATCTTCCACGTCCGGGGCAGGCGAAGACGCACAGACACAGGGTTGATCTTTTTGAGAATTAGGAAGGGGCCATAAAAGCGAGGTTTGAATTTGTTCTGAGTGAGTCGGAGAGGTAGGAATCTAGAGGAGAGCCAGACCTTGTCATGAACCTGATATTGAGGAGCCGCACAACGTCTTCTATCTGCTATCTTTTTCATGCAGAACTTAGTGGCCACAAGGTTGGAATGGATAATTCGTTGTATACCCCGTAACTGTCGAACATAGGAGGAGATGGCAGGAAGATTGGAGTTATCTCTCAGGGGAGTTGGGAAGGACTTGGGATGGAAACCGTAGGAGCCATAGAAAGGAGAGACCTTCGAGGCACTGTGTAGAGAGTTGTTATAGGAGAATTCTGCAAGCGGCAAATAGGTAGCCCAATTACTTTGTGTAGCATTGCAGAAGCTACGTAAATACTGTTCGAGACCCTGATTGAGTCGTTCCGTTTGCCCGTTGGTTTGAGGGTGGAACCCGGATGACAAGGCCACCTTGATTCCCAAGGTCTTACAAAATTGATTCCAGAATCGGGAGATATATTGAGGACCCCTATCTGATATAATGACCTGAGGTAACCCATGAAGCCGAAATATTTCTTGAGTAAAGATTTGACCCAATTCCTTAGCCGTTGGTAACTTTCTTAAGGCCGTGAAGTGAGCCATTTTGGTGAAGGAGTCCACGGTTACCATTATTACGTGGTTTCCCATTGAGGAAGGTAATGCGCACATAAAATCTGTGGAGATGGTGTGCCATGGGCCGGGGGGAACTGGTAATGGACGGAGTAATCCTACTGGTCTGGTACGGGGTGTCTTGGCTTGAGCACATATAGGACAGGCAGATACATATGTCTCAGTATAAGCCTTGAGAGTTGGCCACCAGAAAGAGCGCAGCAAAAGTTCTTGGGTTGCTTTCATTCCTCGATGACCTGCGATAGGGGAATCATGGCACATATGTAAAGCTTCAGTTTGTACTACTTTAGTGGGTAAAAACAGGGCCTTGTCATGATAATAATAGCCATGATCTGTATGCAGTTGCGGACGCAACTCTTTCAGTTCTGTTTCGTCTAGACGGGCATATTCGGACTTGACTTGGTCTAAAAAAGTCTGTGCTACCCCAATGATCTTGTCGTTATCAAATAAGTTCTGAACAGTAGAATCGCTGCACTCAGGATAACGTTGGGACAAGGCATCCGCCAGGATGTTCTGAGAACCAGGGATGTAAGTGATATAGAAGTCATATTGGCTGAAAAAGAAAGCCCATCGAGCCTGCCGGCTATTTTGACACTGAAAGTTTCTTAAGCACTGTATATTTCTGTGATCTGTCCGGGCTTCAAAAGGTTCCTTTGATCCCATCAAAAAGTGTCTCCATTCTGTGCACGCGGTTTTTAAAGCGAGTAATTCACGTTCTAACACGGAATAATTCAGCTCGGAATCAGATAAAATGTGTGATAGGTAAAATACAGGGTGTTCTAAATCATCATCGTCTTGTCTTTGCAATAAGGCAGCTCCAATGGCCCTTTCTGAGGCGTCTGCGACAACAATGAATTGCTTGCTGGTGTCTGGGTGTCGTAGGATAGGGGCTTGAATAAAGGCTTTCTTTAATTCCTGAAAGGCTAACTCAGCGTCTTGTGTCCAACAAAAACCCTTCTTTAGGTGTTCTTTTTTAAGGGTTTGAGTAATATAGCTGGTTCGCTGGGCAAAGTCTGCTATGAACTGTCGATAGAAGTTGGCTAGTCCCAAAAAACACTGAGGGGGTCATTCTGACCCCGGCGGTCATGGACCGCCGGGGCCAGGGTTGGAGGGAGCACCGCCAAGAGGCTGGCGGTGCTCCACAGGGTATTCTGACCGCGGCGGTTCAGCCGCAGCCAGAAAGGGAAAACCGGCGGTCTCCCGCCGGTTTTCCGCTGCCCTGGGAATCCCCCATGGCGGCGCAGCTTGCTGCGCCGCCATGGGGGATTCTGACACCCCATACCGACATCCTGTTGCTGGCGGTTCGCCCGCCAGGAACAGGATGGCGGTATGGGGTGTCGTGGGGCCCCTGGGGGCCCCTGCAGTGCCCATGCCAATGGCATGGGCACTGCAGGGGCCCCCGTAAGAGGGCCCCACATTGTATTTCAGTGTCTGCATTGCAGACACTGAAATACGCGACGGGTGCCACTGCACCCGTCGCACCTTCCCACTCCGCCGGCTCAATTCTGAGCCGGCGTCCTCGTGGGAAGGCTCTTTTGCACTGGGCTGGCGGGCGGCCTTTTGGCGGCCGCCCGCCAGCCCAGTGCAAAAGCCAGAATCACCCCAGCGGTCTTATGACCGCGGAGCGGTGTTCTGGAGGGGGGAACTCTGGCGGGCAGCCTCCGCCGCCCGTCAGGGTTAGAATCACCCCCTGAGTCTCCTTGATGGAAGAAGGAGATGGCCAATTCAATATAGCCTGCACCTTGTCTGAATCCATGGCGACTCCGGTTTGGTTTATGCAATATCCCAAGTATTTTACTTCCGTCTGATCAAATTCGCATTTTTCAGGTTTGCAAAATAAATGATGTTGTCGGAGTCTCTCTAAGACTTGGCGAACGTGCTTGGAATGTTCTTCTGGGTGAACCGAAAAGATTAGAATATCGTCAAGATACACCACCACTGTTTATTGCAAAAGATCAGAAAAGATAGAATCCATGAACCTTTGAAAAATGGAAGGGGCATTAGGAAGCCCGAATGGCATTACTCTATATTCGTAGTGACCAAAAGGTGTTCTAAAGGCGGTCTTCCACTCATCACCTTCTCTTATTCTTAGAAGATGGTAGGCTCCTCGGAGATCCAGCTTGGTAAATCTCTTTGCTCCTCTGACTGCTTCTAAGATGTCCTTTATGAGGGGTAACGGATACCGATCTTTAATAGTGATCCTGTTTAACCCTCTGAAATCGATACAAGGACGCAAATCTTTAGTTTTCTTTGGTACAAAGAAAAGAGGAGCCCCGGCGGGTGAAGAAGAGGGAGTAATCAACCCGCTTTGTAGGTTCTCATCAAGATACTCCTTCAGAATCTGTTTCTCCGGTTCTGTGAGGGAGTACATACGCCCAAAAGGAACCACTGTATCTGGTTCTAAAGGAATGGCACAGTCGTATTCTCGGTGGGGTGGCAGTTCAGGTTTTTCTGGCTTCTGGAATACATCGGCATAATCCTGATAATGCCTGGGAACTCCCTGTAGGACGTTAATGGAGCATCCCATCTTAGGAGTTGCTGCTGAGAGACCTTTTGGGGACCAATAATCCCCGGCGTGATAGCAGTGGTGTTGGCAAAAGTGAGAAGACAAGGAAATGGTTTTTGTTTCCCAGTTAATGTAAGGATTGTGCCGTGTGAGCCATGGAATGCCCAGGATCATGACGTGGTGTGGTGATGAAATTAAATCAAACGAAAGATTTTCTTGGTGTTTTCCAAACTGTAGACAGAAGGTAGGGGTAGTATATTGTACAGGTCCAGAGGCCAAGAGTGACCCATCCACGGTATGTACCTGTTCTGGTACTTCCTTAGGTATTTGTGCTATCTGTCGTTCTTTGGCCCAGGCTTCATCTAAATAGATGCCACTGGCTCCGCAGTCTAATAAGGCCAAGGTTCTTTCTTCCCGGCCATCAGTTAGATGAAGGATAACTGGTAAGAGAAAAAGGGCAGTTCCTTCCTCCCTGGAAGAACAAATAGAAGGTATGTCACGATATCCCGTCCTCACCCTTCTTACTGGGGACGGGAGTTGGCGTTTCCCAAGGGCTTGGTTGGACGAATGGGGCAAGTGCGAATTAGGTGACCAGCTGCACCACAATATAGACAAAGCCCCTTCCTTCGTCTATGTTCTCTTTCACTGGCTGATAAAGGTCCTCGAGCCGTGTCAATCTGCATTGGTTCTTCCTCGGTATTCCCCTTAGGTTCAGGACGGACTTCCTCGGTACGATGAGAGAAAGAGCGAGACGGTACTGAGTGCGATGGCAAACGACTCTTCTTTTTCTCCATTCTTCGTTCATTTAACCGATATTCTATCGTCAGAGCCTGGTCTATCAATCCTTTAAGGTTCTCTATTCTAGCAGAGTGCACTAGTTCATCTTTAATGTCCTCTCTGAGACCTCTACGGAACAGTGTCACCAAGGTACGTTCCACCCAAGTTGTTTCTGCTGCTAATTGTCTGAAACGGGTGATGTATTGTAATACATCTTGATTCCCTTGTTGAACTTCGCAAAGAGCTTCTTCTGCGGACGCCTCGAGTCCAGGGCGTTCAAACATCTGTTTAAAAGTAGTGATAAAGGTGGAATAATTAGATAGGCAGGGATCGTTTCTGGTTACTAGAGGGGTGGCCCAAGCCAAGGCTGGCCCCGATAAGGCACTAATCAAATACCCCACCTTGGTCTTGTCTTGTATAAATTGCGAGGGGCGAAAAGCAAAGTAAACCGTCAAGGCATCCAGGAATTCTTTTAATTTGTTAGGATCTCCGGAAAAACGAGGTGTAGTGGCAGCTACTGAGGGGACATCTGTGGTCCTGGATGCAAAGGCTTGTCGATAGACAGTATTTTCAGTACGTAACTGTTGGAGTTCTTGAGCCTGTTGTTGTATCGTCATAAGCAGGGTCTGGCTCGTAGGTTCCGTGTTTGCCACTGGATTATCCATGATACCGGACTGCAACTGGAGTTTTGGGCGTTGCAATCTGTCACGGTTTTCAATGGGCTTACCGTCGAGGTTGAGAAGCGTAGGGGAACGTCCCCGGTTCCGGCAGGTTCTGCTCTGGCCGAGGTAGGGGCGACCCCTTCCGGTAGCCACGGTGCTGTTTGGCAAGAGCAAACCACTACAGTCCGTGCCCCCCAGAAGGAGTCCCAGAAGAAAAACCCCAGTAGGGTAAAAAACCTCCACAGGAACTCCCTGAAACGAAAGGAGGACACCAAGGCGTTAGGACTGAAGATCAGGAAGACTGGAGAACAAGACAGGTCAGGAAACAGGATTCGCAGGAAGAAATTAAGCGGAGCGTGACTACCACCAAGGAGTGTTGCAACGCAATGAACCAGCATCTGAATTCCCCTCATATACCCCCAGACAGGAAGTAGGAAACAGGAAGTAGAAATACCACCATCTTGGATTGGGGAAAAGGATGCAATAGTGAATCAGGTACATGCACCTAAAGAAGAAAAATAATGCATGCTGGGAGGAGAGGAAGTGCTCAGCATGCTGGGAAAGGAAACAGGCAGGTACAAAAATACCACCATGTGCAAGGGTTCGGCTTTTGACTGGAGACATGGTAAGTGGAGAGCAGGTGTGCAAAGCAGAATGCAGAGATTAGCTGTAAACGTGCATAATGCGCTACACGCGGTCAGGCCTGAAACCCCTTCGGGGTCTCAAGCCCCACCGCGTCTGCCTTTATGGCCGAACTTAAAGAAAGGGAAGCGGCGAGTGCCGCGACCCCTAATCAAGCTCCTTGGAGCATCCGCGGCCTGTGCCCGAGCCGCGGCATGACACTCCTCACATGCCTTCCCAACAAAAGCCTCCTGACTTATGTGGAATGGGGGAACTTCAACCAGTTGTGGAGCGGGGCAATGATTGTTATCCGGACCTCCTGAGGCACCTCTCAGTTCTGCTGATTGCACCAGGAGCCCCGACAGGTGCCCCAAAATGGAAGGGGATTTGAATAAAGAGAGAAAGAAACACTGTACTCCTTTTCATCAGGTCCAGCCGGGTACGGTTCTTCAGGTTATGGAGGACTGTCAGTGGAGCCCCTGGAAATTGCCTTTCTATGATGAATTACAGTATTGACGAAGCTATGTGCTATTAGGAGACTGTTTCACAACATTCAATAAAGCATGCACTGGTCTCATTAAACAACATTCAAAAGGCATGCACTGATCTCACTAAATTCGTCTAATTAGGTTATCACAGCACATTCACCTGGTAATATCAGCAACTTGGCCCTCTCTCTCTTTTCACAGATTAATATATACAAGAGGTGATGAAGTCTGAATGTCTCTAAAGAAATTAGGCAGTTCTGCAAGTCTCTTTCATGGATCTGTACTTTCACATTAGGATTTCTATGGTAAAACTACAACATAAAATGAGTTGTAACACTAAAAGCAAGAAAACTCACACATAGAGTATGCCTAGCACTGAATTGCATAATCACTATTAACATAAAATGAATTGCAATACCAAAGCAAGTAAGCTCACACATAAAGTAATCCTAGCACTGAATTGCGTAATCACTATTAGTACAAAAAATAAACAAGTGGAAGATAGTAAAGTTCTGTCACAGTTCTCGGTTACAAAATGAAAGTTGTCAAGGCACTTGTGCTAAATCTGTTATTCAACTCTCATCAAGGGCCCCAAACATGAATCATGTTTGTATCCTTAGAAGAGGCCTTTCAAAGTCTCAAGAAGGCTAGAGTGCAATCAGTCTCAGTTTTCAGCTTTCCCCAAAATCAAAGCGACCATAATAAAATTCTACACAAACAGATTCCAGACAGCATGCTCCACTTAGCTGACAGAAGTGTGTTCTTTCCAGAAGATCTCTGCTGAGGCTCTTTGCTGCCAGCCAGAGGGCAGCAAGTGTGGCCTGGAGGGAATTCCAGAGTGCAGAGGGTTTTCCTTGCCAGACAGGAAGAAAGCCAAACAGAGTCATGTGCACAGCAGGAGTATTTATAGCCAGCATAACTCATGCTTTTGAAAACACCTGCTCCCTTGAGACCTTGGGGGCGTGGTGGTTGCCTGGCAACCAATAAACAAGTGAACCTAAAGCAGGTGGACTTGACACAGTCACATATGTTCAACAAGCATTGGTGAATACAAATATATAGTGCAACAAGCATTGGTAACATCAAGTACATA
Organism: Pleurodeles waltl; assembly: GCF_031143425.1. Lineage (NCBI taxonomy): Eukaryota > Metazoa > Chordata > Amphibia > Caudata > Salamandridae > Pleurodeles > Pleurodeles waltl. The sequence continues at coordinate 663,154,653 of NC_090443.1, read as the reverse complement.
TAAAACATTGGCAATATCTATCATAAAATGCAGACAGTACAATGATGTTACAAGCAACCCAGTGGTGCTACAAGCACATGATTAAACCAACACACCTGAGGATGTTGAAAAGTTAGGCATGGTTGTTGGGTCCTGACAGTCCCCCTACCAAAGCTCTTAGAAGGGGGCAAGGTTTATTTGGATAACGGAGATGGTACAAGCGAACCAGATGTGGACCATGGATGGCAGAAGCAGGTTCCCATGAATTGTCCTCGGGCCCATAACCTTTTCAGGCAAGTAGATAATGTAAAACCCTCTGAATGCGTTTAGAATCCAGGACTTTTGCAACTTCAAACTCCCCGTTGCCATGAACATAGACCGGGGCGAGGATGGTAGTGGGCATGTGGTAGAGGCATAAGGTCAGATAAGGGAAACGTAGAAAACTGGATGTATTTTTCAAGTCATCAGGTAGTGGAAGTTGCACAGCTACAGGGTTTATTATCCTGGAAATGGTGAGAGGACCAATGAAGCGTGGATTTAGTTTTTTAGATCCTGCTAAAAGGAGGTTCTTAGTGGATAACCAGACCTGATACCTTAGTTGGTAAGTAGGAGCTGGTGTTATCTGCTTGCTTTCTTACTTGTGCCTAGTAAGTTTCAAGATTACGTTGTGCATGGAGTTTGATGTTGTAAATCTTGGTATGATGTTCCTATACTGAGGGGTATTTTACTGTTACTCGTGTGTCCATTATTGGAAGCATTCGTGGGTGGAAACCAAATAGGGAGGAGATGTGTAATATGGTGGTGGCAGCATTAATGCCGTTATACACAAATTCCACAAGGGGCAAGGCCTTATCCCATTCTGTGGACCAAGTGGAGATTAAACACCTCAGGATCTGTTCTAGTGACTGATTGGTACGCTCAGAGTGACCGTCCATCTGTGGGTGACAGGCAGAGGACAAACGGATGTCTATCCCTAATGAGGAGCAGAAACTGCGGCAGAATGAGAAACAAATTGGGGATCACGGTTGGATACTATTGAGGAAGGGAGATCACGTAATCAAATTATATGTTACATAAATAGATCTGAGTGTTCTCGGGCTGAAGGAAGAGTTTTCAGGGGTATGAATTGGCCATTTTGGTCAGGTAGTCTACTACTACCCAGATGACTGAATGCCCATTTGAAAGTGAGAGATCCATATTGAAATCCATGCTAATAGCATGCCATGGGGCTGGTTGGATTGGCATAGGTTGTAAAAGACCTGTTGGGGGGTATGTGGACTTTTAGATTGCATGCAGGTAGGGCCAATCTGGATGTAATCTTTGACATCTTGTGGCAAGATAGGCCACCAAAAATGCCGTTTGCGCAAGTCTAAGGTCTTTTTCTCCCGGAGAGGGCCAGCTAGAACTGAATCATCCACAATTTAATACAGTATCCCATAGTTCTTGTGTGGCAATGAAAAGTTGGTCTAAGTGATAATGTAATCCCTCATGTTCAGTGATTCTGGGAGGGTAAGACCCAGTGTCTTTTGCAGCACGCATTTGAGTAAGAAACTCATGGGAAGAACATAGCACAACAATTTTGTCTGGAGAAATGATAGGTTTAGCTTGGTCACTGTTTTGGTCAGTTGAAGAGAACCCCCATCCCTAAAGGGTGTCTGCTTTTTGTTGGGCACTTCCTGGTCTATGTGCGATAACAAAACAAATTTGTTAAAAATCAATAATCAGTGGAGCTGTTGTGGAGTCAAGGACTTTGTGGTTTTAAAAAATTGGAGGTTGGGGTGATCGGTGTGAATGGTAACAATGTGTCTGGCTCCCAAAAGGTGATGGTGGCATTCTTGAAAAGCTAGCTTGATCGCTAAGAGCTCCCGCTCTCCCACAGTGTAATTTTGTTCAGGTGGTAGCAGCTTCTTAGAGAAATATGCCACTGGATATACATGCCCAGACTCAGCATCTCATTGGGAGAGAACACCACCCACTGCTACCTGTGATGCATCAGCGTCTACAAAAAATGGCTGGGACGGATCAGGGTGATGGAGAATGGGGGCTTCGGTAAAGGCCTTTTTTAATGACTGAAAGGCTTTCTCAGCTTGAGAATCCCAAAGAAAAGGAACACATTTCTTCAGCAAGCGTGTGATTGGTGACACTACTGTGGAAAATTTTGAGACATGCCATACCCCCAAAACTTTTTTGGGCATGACGCACAACTGCTCTAATTTGGTAAATACGTGGTATTTGCGTAATTTCTGAAGAACTGCCTGTACATGTCCTTTATGTTCCTCTGGGGCAGATGAATAGATCAGAATGTTGTCTATGTAAGCTATTACACAGACGTTCAAGAACTCTTGTAACACCTCATTTATTTTAAAAAATGGAAGGCAGCAGGGGTATTACACAGACCAAAGGGCATCACTGTATTTTTAAATAGCCTAAACTTGGTCTGGAATTCTGTTTTCCATTCATCTCCCTCTAAAAGACGGATGAAAGGTTAAGACCCCCTCAAGTCAAGTTTGGTGTAGATGGTGGAGTTACACACTTGATCTAAAAGTACCAGTATTAGAGGCAGAGGGTAGCATTTTTTGCTTGTCACCTTGTTAACTGTGTGATAATCTATACAGGCATGCAAATCGCCATCCTTCTTAGGTATGAAAAACAAAGGTGAAGATACTGGTGATGTAGAGTGGCGCATAAAACCGATATCCAATAACTCATCAAGGTAAGCGCAAAGGTATTGAGTTTCTGGCTCACACCGAGCATATGCTCAGCTGCGTGGTAGTGTAGCTCCATAGATCAAGTCAATATGACAGTCGTAAGATTGTGGTAGTAGTAGTTGGGTGGCCTGTTGTTCACTGAAGATGGCTTGAAAGTCCCGGTAAGGACCAGGTAAGGCCTGTGAGTTAGGGACAGAAGCAGCAAGAGTGGATGTGCAGAGCAAGGGTGTCACCAGTTGAGGTGGTTCCTGATTGCGGGAATACCAGCAGTGCTTTGAGTCCAAAGTGACCCTCCTAGCTACCCAATCTATTTTTGGGTTGTGTACCTGAAGCCATGGGATACCTAAAAATGCATAAAAAAGTGGAGTATCAATGAGATGAAATTGGATCTCCTCAAAATGTTTATTGGCACAGATCATGGTTAAAGGACTAGTCTGATGGCCGATGAGTCAGGAGGATAATTCCAAACCATCAACAGATCTTACTGGCTCTGGAGTGTCTTTCTTAATCATAGTGATCCCCAAGGTCTTAGCAAGACCTATATCCAATAAATTTCCAGTGGCTCCTGAGTCAAGAAATATAGGAAGGACCTTTTGTACTTGGGCAGGCAAAATCAAGGTGACTATTAGGGTAAGGTGATGAGGTACCTGAGTCATGGTATTAGCTAGGTAATGTGAGACCTTACTCATAGGGTTGCTCGATAAGACGGTCCCAAGTTTTACCAAGCCTGATAGTTTTCCACCTGCTCGGAAGTTCCTGAATCTGACATAGCTACAGCACCCACTGCTTTCCTTAGAAGTAGTGGATATATTTGTACATTCTTGAGCAAAATGCCCAGGTTTGCCACAATACAAAGATTAAACTTCCTTCTACGCTCCTTCTCTTCCTTGGACAAGGGTCCTCTCACTCCTCCAATTTGCATGGGTTCTGAGGAGTTGTGATTAGAAGTGGGTGGTTCTTTCCTTTCTGGCTTACCCACCACTATTCGAGATTCACCTCGTGATTTCTCACCTCTTCTTTCTGCCAAATGATGATCTAAATGAAATGTATGGTTGGCTGTTTCAGTATATGAATATCAGTGTGTGTCTAGGTGTGTCAGTGTATGCATCAGTGTATACCTGATTAGGTTCATGTGTATATCAGTGAGTGCTTTTATATCTCACTGTATGCATCAGTGTGTGTTTGTGTCTATTGGTGTATGCTAAAGTGTGTGTTTAGGTGTATCAGTGTATATGTAAGTGTGTCACTAGGTGCATAAGTGTATTCATCAGTATGTGCTTTGATGTGTCAGTATGTGCATTAGTGAGTGCCTGTCTGTGTTACTCCAAGCATCAGTGTGTGTGTCTGAGTGTGTTGATCTGTGTATTATTGAGTGTCTGGGTGTGTTAGTTTATGAATGAGTGTGTGTCCAGGTGTCTGAGTATATCATTAACTGTGTGTTTGATTGAGTGTGTGTCGCCATCAGTGTGTGCCTGGGTGTGTTACTGTATGTATTAGTGTGCAGCAGGGTGTGTCAGTGTATGCATTAGTGTTTGCCTGGGTATATCAGTGTATGCATCAGTCTGCACATGAATGTGTCAATGTAGAGATCAGTGTATCATTGGGTGTGTTAGTGTCCCAATCACAGCAGTGTCAGTGAATATGTCACTGTGTTGCTAGCTCTGTAAGTTTGTGGTTCAGTATGTGTATGGGAGTGTCAGTGTATGCTTGTGTTAGTAGTTGGCTGTGCTAGTGTGTGCATGACTGTGGACCTGGGTGTCTCAGTATATGAATTAGTTTGTGACTACATGTGTCACTATATGTATTAGAGTAAGCATGGCTATGTCAGTGTATGTATCAGTCGATATCTGGTTGTATTAGGGTATGCGTAGGTATGTGCATGGGTGAATCATTTTACACATCATCGTATTTGTGGGTTTTTCAATTAATTTTTTAAAATTTTAAATGAAGAGGGAGACTGTCTATGGGGCCTGGAGTATGTCCAGGGTTTGTACCCACCATTATACATTACATGTATTTTGTATTAGAACTTCAAAAAAAGGAATACATTGCTGTGTGTGCCTGGGTGTCTCAATGTATGGATGAGAGTGTACCTGGATGTGTCAGTGTATGGATCATTGTGTGCCTGTGTATATCAGTGTACGTATAAGAGTGTCCCCGGGTGTATCGATGTATACATACATGTGTGGCTGGGTGTGTTAATGTACACATCAGTGTGCACCTGGGTGCGTCAGAGTAAGAATGAGAATGTACCTGGGTTTGTTAGTAAATGCATAAGTGTTTGCCTGGGTGTATCACTATGTGCATGAGAGTGTACCCAGGTGTGTCAATGTATGGATCATTGTGTGCCTGTGTGGATCAGTGCATACATTAGAGTGTCCCTTGGTGTCTCAATATATACATGAGAGTGGGCCTGGGTATCTCAGTGTATGCATCAGTGTGTGACTGGATCTGTGAGAGTCTATACCTGTGTTTGGTTTTATACATCAGTGTATGTGGTAGTATCTGTCAAAGTATCTAAGTCTAAGCATCAATGTTTCGTCAGTGTGTTAGTCTATACACATATGCATACATAGCTGTGTTTACTCTACTGTGTTGGTGTATTAGTATTATTAACTATCTGTAGCTGGGTACACTGGATGGAGAGAGATGTACTCAGTTACCTACATTGCTGTAGTAAAACTATCTTTTGATGTGTATAAAAAGAGACAAAACATAAATATAAGTAAAAGTTTGATTGTGTTGAGTTATTAATTCCAAGTTTTCAATCTGTAATAAAAGTGATATTGTCAAGTTTAAGACATAAATATATACTACTATATAGAAATTACAAATGTTATTTAAACATGTCATATTCCCTTATCCACTGTTCTCAGCTTCAGTACTTTTGCACTATACAATAGGTGCATATAGATACTCATCCTTGAACGGTGGGGAGGGGGACAGTCATGTAGACTTTAAAAAACATGTGTACATAGCACATTATTTCAAATTAACATTACTATGTGTGGCACTCATTAATTATATTAACCAAACACTTATAGCTATAGTTGTCAAATTTTACACAGAATATTACAGCTTTTTAATGCAATTGATGTGTAGGAGTCATAGTAGTAGTTTAAAAAGTGTCTAAAGACATCATCCTTGATAGGGGGCATGATATCATAAACTCCAGTATTCCTGCAAAGAGAAGTATAATATATCATAAGTTTTTCTTTTTATCATCAGTATATGCATATTGCAGTTCATAGATTGTGATCTCCATTTTCATTTTGGTACTATGTTTCCAATTTCATCCAAGAGGAAAACTATTTTAATATTTACAATCCATAAGAAATACATAAACCTTGTTATGTCATATGATGCCTTATGTTGTACTATTAAAAGTCCCATACATCTACTATTCTATTTCTCTAGTAGTAATTCATGTTAGAATTTTGGTTTAGGAAACAGAAAGTAAGAATTTGGTAATTTATATGGTAATCTCTGCTAAAATGTAAGCTTACTATCATTACACTCTGTCCATACAGTTATATTCTTTATATGTATATAATGGCCAGCTGTAACACTTACTCCCTCATGAAAAATAATGGCTGTGAAAATATATGTTTTACTACAAACTGAGATTAGTCCTGCTTTAAAATTTGTAATTTCAGTTTCCAATTTAGTTCCATCTGCTTTGAATGGTTGTAGCATTAAGATGATATGCTTTCCAGGTTTTCTTATGTTCAAACTGGAAAGGAGGTCTGAGTTGCATTTCATGCTTGTATTATTTTGTGAAGCAACTTTAAACAACGTTTCAAAACTGGCAGTTTTAGAATCTGGTTGAACTATGTAGATACCTTGTTCTGAATCTATTTCTGTTACTGAAGAAATGGAACAATTTTCACAGTCATGCTGTCATGAGTAACTTAGTCCAAACAGGTCATCAAAAGGTACAGTCTCTTCCAAAATACCTAGTAGGACCATCAAAGATTCTTGTGCATATCTTGAGTATTTTGTGTGGAGTGGACAGATCCAGTGCAGATATCTGCAAGATCACTAATAGAAGATGCAGAGTATGTTTTTGTTCTATCACTGCACAACCATTCTAACAAGCTCAACAGTGCATATTTGTAATGAGTTCCTTGTATTAGGAATGAAACCACATATGACAAGTTTTTTCATGTGATAGGGTCTTAAAAATAGGTTCTCCTTTCACAGGAGCAAGTTGTAGTAAGTCACCAAAAACAATTTGATGCTTGTCTTTAGTATCTGTTGCATTCTCAAATACACAAAAGCATTTATTAAGTGTGAGACCTAGCTCACCTCATCAATAACTAAAACATTTAATTTCTTCAAAACTCTGGAAACTTCGTGGCAAGCTTCACCAGATATCATTTTCTATGCCAGTTTATTGTAGTGCTCAATAGGGAGCATTAGTAGATGATGCAAAGTAATTCCTTTGATATTGTGTGCAGCTAATCCAGTCGGAGCTCTTATTACACATAACAAAATGGACTCCGTAGTCTTCTGTAGATATGTGCTTAGAACTTGCATTAGAAAGCTTTTTCTATGGCCCGCTTGTCCACTGACATACAAAAGAATTGTCTTTAAACTGGTTTATATATTTCTTTCTGTTCATTATTGACTTGCTCTACCAAGGTAGCATTTTCTTATCTTATTTGTTGCATTTCCGTTTCCACTTTAATCACTGCTGTAGCAGCTTCACTTTGTATTACTGGGTGTCCAAGAGGATCATGACTGAGAGGTGCAGAACTCCGGCTGGTTCCTTTGCAATCTCAGTAGCCATTGCTTCTTCTTGTTCTGTTTCTTCATTTAACATTTTCATATAACTTGGAAATATTGGATACTGAATAATGTCTTTCACAGCATTGAAAGTGTCTTCATAGGAATCAAACTGTCCTAGTAACTCTGCTTCTGATTGCCACAGTTTGAATAGCTGGTGAAGTGCCAAGTAGAACATTTTTTTTTCCAGCAGTTTGACAAGTATGTTTTTTATGGTTGATTAAACTATCCTTTGCATGTCAAACTAAACAACCAGCTACACCATATTTGCCTTCATCAATGTTTTCTGAAACATTATTTCTGTAACTATAGCGTTGCAGAATTTCATAAAGGCACATATTTTCAGATGTGGACGTCTTTTTTGGATAGCACATGTCTGACATATTTGTTTTTTATAATATCTGTACTCTCTGGATCAAACTCTGCTAACTATTGAATTTATGGATAAGATTTCAAGACTCTGTTTCACATGTTGGCAAGGCCTAGGCTAACCCAAACAATTCCTCTAGACTTTGAGAACAAGCTTGCTGAACTCAAGCTATCACAGCACTCATATGAGCTTGTCTCTCTCTGTGAGAGCATTTTGAAACTGAAACTGTATCATTTCTTTGATAGAGTTTTTTCTGCAGAAATCTCCTCCCTATGTTTCCTTCGCCTCTGTTTTCTTTGACTTTGTGATGTATGGAGTGACATATTTGTGCGCCACTAGGTGTGTCAGTGTATGCATCCGTCTGTGCCTGGGTGTCACAGAGTATGCATCAGTGTACATCTGAATATCTCTGTGAATGTATCAGTGCACCTGGGTGTGTCAATGCATGCACCAATGTGTGCCTGGGTGTGTCAGTACATGCATGATTGCTTTCTTGGGTGTGTCAGTATATGTATGAGAGTGTGTCTAGATGTGTAACTGTGTACAGAAGTGTGTGCCTGGGTGTGTCAGTGACTTGATGAAAGTGTGTCTGTGTGTCTCAATGTATATATCAGTGCGTACTTGAGAGTGTCAGTGTATATATCATTGTGTGCCTGGGTGTGTCAGTGTATGGATCACTCTCGCTTGGGTGTTGCAGTGTATGTATTAGTGTGCACATCAGTACCTCAGTCAATGCATCAGTGTGCACCTGGATGTGTCAGTGCATGCAACAGTGAGTGCCAGGGTGCATCAGTATATTTATTAGTGCATGCCTGGGTGTGTCAGTGTATGCATCTGTGTGTGGCTAGGTGTGTCAGTGTATGGATCAGTGTGTGCATAGGTGAGCCAGTGTATGCATCATTCTGCGCCTGGTGTTGTTAGTGTATCCATCAGAGTCAGCTGGGTGTGTTAGTGTCTGCATTGGTGAATGTACAAGTGGCTCTCTCACTGTTTCACTAGATATGTGACTGACTCTATATTTTTCTTATTAGCTTTATGAGTATCTTATCTTAACTAGAGTGCATATATACCTGGGCATAGGAGTCTGGAAGCTAACATCTTAGTCAGTCAAAGTCAGAACATGTTTTATGTTTTAAGAAGTAAACACTCCCTTCTATAGCCTACATCCATCTCACTATTGCAGTCAGGCACTCACTCACTCATGCATGCACACTCTCTCTCACCCTTGCATGCACTCATACACTCTTTCAGTCTCCCATTCACCACACACTCTTACTCACCCACAGATGCACTCATACACTCATTCACCCATACATGCACTCATGCACTCACTAAGTCATCCATACATACACTCATACACTATTTCAGTCAGTCATACTCCATTGTCACATTCATTCACTCACCCATATGTGCACTCACTCACTCACACACTACTCATACACTCAGTTACAGATTCACACACTCTTGCAGTCACTCACTCACCTATACATACACTCATGCACTCAGTCAGATACCCATACATGCACTCATTGAATCAGTCATATTTTATATAATTATGTCAACAATCTGCTCAGGTTCTTTCACCTAATATTCATTTATTAAATTACAAATTTTGTAAAATAAAGTACATCTCACTACACAGACCTGAGAAGTGTGCTTGTTATACTGTATGTTTCTCTTTATCAGTTAGAATTTCTTATCACTGGAAAATGTTAAAAAAACCAGCCACAAGAATGGAAGTCCACTCTCATAGCAGGCAACCAGTAACGGCAACCTTTTTAACTTTGGTTTGAAGGTTACACAATCAAGAAACCAATCAGAATCTCACTTTCATATCAAACTTATGTTGTACAACTTATAACTTGCTTCTATAGTTAACCCTTTCCAGCACTCCTCAAAAGAGAGCCCAATATGGTAGGACTTTTCGCTGAATCTGCAGATTCACCGCAGCGCTCAGCAGGGCCCACTCTGTAATTTTGCAGCTGGATCCACGGTTCTCAGTGTGGACTGCCTGTGTAAATTCACAGATGGGTCTATGGATCCATGGGGAAGTTTGGAATTTGTTTCAGCATATTGACAAACACACATCCACATAAAGGGTTTTTTATGACACAAAACCAAATTGTAACATCAAATAATCATTTAAAGTCATTATTGGCTCTATATGCGCTAAAACAAAGTCACAGTCTTGGCGTTTTTGTATGCCCTTCCCCCTCATGCTCCTGTAGCTGTGTTACCATGGTAGTACAGTCTGCAAAATTCTGCTGTAGAAGGTCACAAGTTCATAACAGTTTCTGAGTGGACCATGCACACTTTTGATCCATGTTTAGCAGGTGTCTTTGAAGCTTTCACAATAAACATATCACAGGTACTTATACTGTTTTCTGTTTTTTGTAAAGCCAATTTAAAATTTACTTACAATTCACATAAGCTCACTACCTACTTTCAAGAAAAACATATCTACAACAACCAATTAAATCTGTTCTTTTACATTGTACTTACTACCCTCCATTTTAACTGAATTTCATTTTAACCATCCTAATTCACTTGCATCCTTCTCCTGTGAGCTACTCCAGATTACCTCCAAGATGTTCAGAGTGTGGATTGTGGGATACAGCTATGTGTTTTGGGCCAGAGTGAGTGCACATAATTGATATTGGCAGTGACATAGGTTTATCTAATGTGGCTATTACCTGGATTGGTTAGAGAGGTTTACAGTGGCATCGATTACTTCCTTTGTTTGAAACCATTAGGGATTGCCAACATCCAGACCTTATGATTATGTCCTGTGGTGACAATGAACTGGGCACAGTAACTGGGGTTGGTTTGGAAATCCTAATGAAGGATACCTTTGGAAAATTAATGACACTGTACCCGCACACTGCCCTGGTTTTTTCAAACATTTGCCAAAGGCAGATTGGAATTGGTCAATTCTAAAACAATTTAGAAAAACTCAATTCTGCCCACAAATAGACAAATCCAGGAAAGGGTCATAACATGGGTTGTATATACCTATACCACAACACCTTACGATTTGATATGGTGGTATATACAGAAATGACGGTGTTCACCTAACAAGTAAAGGCAACAGGTGTTCTTGCAACTTGTAAGACTGCATCCTCTATTATGTCTAGTAACCACCTTCTCATCATAAACATGAAGGCTCTTTTCAGAGCCAATCCATTCCCCAAATTCATATAGATATTTTTATAAACGTATTTTTTCAAATGTCGTTCAGATCTGTAGATCCATCCGTGGATCTCGTAAAGGAAAAAAAACTATTTTAAACTTTTTGTGCACATTTATTTCAATATGCCACATTATATCAACATATGTGACCAGGAAACCCCTACCCTAACTCATTTATATGCATCAATGCCCACATATTGGCCCCGCGACCCTTTGCCACTGACTCTTTCTTGCATATGTGAATGTGTGTGAGAGTGTCTATCTGACTGCCAGACTGTGTCTAAGAGTGTGCCCTAGTGTGAAACTATGTGCCTGAGTGGCTGCTTCAATGAACGAGTGGATGTGCAAATCTCTATACTGATGTGAGGATGGGTGTGAGTGTCTCTCTGAGTGTGAGAGTTAGTGTCAGAGTGTCTCTGTGTTTTTCTATCAGAGCATACATCACAACTTCTCTAGATGTGAGAGAGTCTATCTTGCTATGACAGTGTGTGTGAGCGTGCCGGCCTGGGTGTGACAGTGAATGTCAGTGTGTCTCTGGTTGTGAGACTATGTGTGAGAGCATCTATGTTGGTGTGGGACTGAGCATGAGAGTCTCTGCCTGGGTGTGAGAGGGAGTGTGACAGTGTCTGCCTAGATGTGAGAGTGTGCGTGAGAGTGTCTCTCTGAGCGTGAGAGTGAGCGTGAGAGTCTCTCTGTGTGTTGATATGAGAGTGGACATCACAGCATGTTGGGTGGGTGTGAGAGTGTTTATCTTGCTTTGACAGTGTATGTGAGAGTGCCTGTCTGGATGTTAGAGTGGCTGTCAGAGTTTGTCTCTAGGTGTGAGACTACATCTGAGGGGGTCTTTGTTGGTGCAAGACTGAGCATTAGAGTCTCTGTCTGGATGTGAAAGGGAGTGTGACAGTGTCTAGTCTATCTGGATGTGACAGTGGGTGTGAGAGTGTCTCTGAGTTTGAGAGTGAGTGTGAGAGTATCTGTGTGTGTTGCCACATGTGTGGATGTCACAACGTCTCTCTAGCTGTGAAAGTGAATGTGAGAGAGTCTACCTTGCCATGAAAGCGTGTGTGAGAGTGCCTCTCTTGATGTGAGAGTGAGTGTGATGGTATCTGCCTGGATGTAAGAGTGGGTGTAAGAGTGTCTCTCGGAGTGTGAGCGTGAGAATGTCTATGAGTGTTGCTATGAGAGTGGATGTCACAACATCTCTCTATCTGAGAGAATGGATGTGGGAGTGTCTATCTTGCTATGACAGTGTGTGTGGGAATGCCTATCTGGGTGTGAGAGTGAGTGTCAGGGTGTGTCTCTTGGTGTGAGCCTACATCTTTGGCGTCATATGACGAATCTTCACAAAATGTTCCCAAAAAAGTGTGCCGTGATTCTTGTTGAAAATGGAAAGTTTCAAGGTGATCTGTCTAGTAGTGGCTGAGAAAAAGGGGAGGGTCAAAAACGTGTTTCCCATGTTAATTCCTGTAGGTGTTTTGAACAGCCCCAACCGCTGGATGGAATTACACCAAATTTGACAGAAAGGTAGGTTTTGGTACACAGATTACGCTATTGGATATTTGGTGTAAATCCATTCAGTAGATTATGAGAAATAAAAGGGGAAATACATTTGTATATCTAGGACCGAGGGTCAGTCGTGGCGATTTTGCAGTGATTGTGGTGAATTTGCGTATGCGCTCGCCAGCAGGAATGCTGTAATTGGCTGGCCATAACCTGACCAGAAAGTTGTGACTGCCATTTTAGCTAACAGGACATGGTCCCCAGGGCTGAAAAATAAAACGAAAAGTGGCATAAAGGGTCAGGGTGGAGATAACCATTCCCAGGGCTGTGATATAGGGATCTTTGAGGGTGAAATTATGACCAGATTTTTTTTTCCAGCAGTGTGATAATCGGAAATACGCTGTGACGCTCAGAGTGCCCCCTGGTGCAACATTGCAACATTCACTTATAGTAGCACTCAGAAACTCATGCAACCACTCACATTTACTTGTACAAAACAGTAGAAATTCAGCAGCTATAGTTAGAGTTATTTCAAGTAACCATAACTCGCACCCTATGGTAACTATAACATGCACCCTCACCCTGCACAGTTTACTTATCAATAATTTTATTGAAATGTTGCAGTGATAATATCAAAGAAGATGGCATCAATGATATAATTTGTGGAGTAATTAGCTCTGCATAGTGAAGGCAAGAGTTATAGTTACCTTAGTGTCCTATTTATAGTTACTTTACGGCACAAGTTATAGTTACTTGATATAATGAGAATAGGTGAATTTATATGGTTTTGTATATTTAAAATGTGAGGCTAAGTGTACAATGTTTAGAGTTTTTAGGAAAGTGATCTTGGGAGTGGATAGGTGGTAAGATTGAGGCACTTCATATATTCCCGCTGTAGATTAGAACAGTGGACATGTCTCCAGAGGGTTTCCGGACAGACTATACTGTAATGATGCTTATAAGGGGGAGGTTTGGGATATTATATCCCTTATCACAAGAGATCCCATTAATATAGAAAAAAACAATATTATCAGTGGTCGCAAATAAATTACAACGATCGAATTCAACAAACATTTGTACTTAGATCAATCCATAGTGCTATGAACTCGGCCTCATATACTGGTCTTATAGAGGTTACCTAGGGCAGTAGAGATCTGATTTCCCTTTATTATATGCTGTCACTATGTAAATATATAAGATATGATAAGTATAGATGCAGAAAGCCAGGATAAGTAGGCATATTAGAAAAAGAGTCATGCAGGAAGCCAAGATAAACTATACTCAGGCCAGTGAGAGGGATCCATCTACCCACCTCGGTATAAGAACTAGCTGAATACAAGGACCTTAACATACCCATAGTGGACAGATCAAGTATGGGAGCTTGAAACAATAGCCACACTCATGGGGAGAGGTGGTGTATAAATACATGCATTTGGAGTACCCAGCTTTGCATATGTAAAAATAATGTAACAATAGTACTAATAGAGAAAGGGATCAGCAGTGTCTGTGGAAATGTATTAGGCATTTTGTTGGTAATTCATTAGATGTGTTTTTAATTTGCACTGTGACTATGTTTGATTGAGTATATATATATATATATATATATATATATATATATATATATATATATATATATAGGCAAAACAAAAGATGCACTTACTTACCATAATCAAGACTGCGATACTCGAAATGCATTGGTGTTGATGATGGTTTGTTCTGGAATACATTAAATACTAAAACGAAGTCTTTTGGAGTGCTGCATTTTATATTGGATGAAAATTAAATGCAGAGAAATGGTCAATCCATGACGCAAGCACCAGCTGTCGAGTGCGCCATGACAGGACTGTTTTGTTTGGATATATTTATGTGTATATATTCACAGAAAAAACATATTCACTAGGCCTTATAACCACCCAACACCATGCCACGATTGCCGTGGGCCTTGCATAGCGCAGGTTGGCCACAGGGCCTGTCTCTCTCAGTGGATCTGTGAGTGGGTGTGTGAGTGTCTGATTCCTTCTGTAAGTGCATGAGTGAGGCTGTGAGTGGGTCTGAGTGGGTGCATGAGTACCTGTGTGTGAGTGGGTGCATTTGTCTCTGAGTGCATGTATGAGTGAATGAATTAGTGTATGAATGAGTCTGTGGCTTTTCTTTCAAATGTTTTCACTTTTGCAAATATTTTGCAAATAATTTGTGAAAATCTTTGAATATTCGCAGATTTTCATGAATGACGCAAAATTATTTTAAACACATAGGCCCTCATTACGACCATGGTGGTTGGTGATAAAGCGGCGGTAATACCGCCAACAGGCCGGCAGTAACCAATATGGAATTATGACCACGGCGGAAACGCTCAGACCGACCGTCACAGCGGTATCAACAAGCACCACGCCAGTAACCGCCAAGAGGCAGGCGGAAGACAATGTGCCACCCACACAATTACAACCAGGCCAATCTGCCACCTTTTCTAGGGTGGTACTAACGACAAAAAGCATGGCGGAAACACTGCACAGAAGGCAAAGGATTCACCTGTGGAGACTCAGGGAACAACCATGACGCCATGGAGCACGAGCTGCACATATTTCTGATGCTTGTCTACCTTTTTCTGCATTATGAACATCAACATCGGCGAAGACGACCACGGTGAGTACTGCCGCCTAGCACACAAAGGAGGGGGGAGGAAAAGGAGAGTGATACACACAGGCAACATGCAACACCCCCACCCCAACACCATATACACAATCAGATGCACAAACATTACATATTTACCCTGTACTCCTCAGGAATAATGCAAGGACAAAATGATTTGATGAAAGTGAGTGTAATACGAAATAATAACATGAACACGTGCATCAAAATATAAACGTATATACATATTTACAAAAGTTGGGACACTGCCCAGTCCTCAATGTCCGTGGGGCACAGGGCCACAACGCACAGGCCAAGGCCCCACCTCACTCCTGCAACAACACAGAGAGAACACTGCAGGGCCATCAGGTCGAAAATACACTGGCGCCTCAGTGGGACAGGGAATGGGGGGCACCTCAGCCGGAAGATGGTACAACGCCACCGGTCCTGGAGGGGAATACATGCTCTGTGTGATGTCCTGGGGAGTGCAAGGCCACAGTCTCTCAAGTGGGTGGTTTGCCCACTGCTTGGTCCTGGGAAGTGCAAGGCCACAGCCTCTCAAGTGGGTGGTTTTCCCACTGCTTGGTTCTGGGGAGTGCAAGGCCACAGTCTCTCAAGTGGGTGGCTACTTCCACTGGGTCTGGAGGGGGCCTTGTGCCCAGTGTGCTTCATCCTGGGAAGGATGGGGTGAGTGGATGGCTTCTTCCATTGGTTCTGGAGGGGGCCTTGTGCCCAGTGTGCTTCATCCTGGGAAGGATAGGGTGAGTGGATGGCTTCTTCCACTGGTTCTGGAGGGGGAAACATGCCCTGTGATGCAGATCTTGGGAAGTGCAAGGTCACAGTCTCTCACCTGGGTGTCAGACCCAAAGGATTTGCAGGGGCCAGGACGCACAACAGCCCATGGAGGCATGACTACACACTGTCCGCCGGTGGTGACGGCTGCTCAGTGGTGGCAGTGACGAGGCTGGTGTCAGTGCTGGCAGTGGTGATGGTGGCGGTGCTGGCAGTGGTGGGTGGAGGCTCCAGCCCATCCCCTGCAGCCTTGGACGGCTGCCCACTGGGGCTGCTGCTGCTGGAAGTGGTGCTGGTGGCAGTGCTGGCAGTGGAGGGGGGCTCCAGCCCATCCCCTGCCTCCTCGGACGGCTGCCCCCTGGGGCTGCTGCTGCTGGCAGTGGAGCTGGTGGTGGTGCTGGTGCTGGTGGCGGTGCTGGTGGCGGTGCTAGCAGTGGGGGGGAGGCTCCAGCTCTTCCCTTGCAGCCTCGGACGGCTGAACCACCATGGTTGGTGGTGGGGGCTCTGCATGAGTCCCAGCGCAAGGCCTCCTGTCCTTCCTGCATGCAGCCGGGGATTGCCACTTGCCCTTCCCTCCTGCAGCTGGTCGTGCCTCCTTGCCCTTCCTAGACTCTGCTGGTGGTGCCTCCTTGCCCTTCCCTTTCGCAGCTGGTGGTGCCTCCTTGCCCTTCCTTGATGCACCTGGTGCAGGCACCCTTCCAGGGTTGCTACCTTGTGCTAGGGGTCCTCGCCCACCTCCAGTAGCTGTCGACACTACTGTGGCCGTGGACTGGGTGGCTGAGGTGCTCTCCTGGGTTCTGACCACCCTGGCCCGACGTGAAGGACAAGGGGGGAGTGGTAGGGAAGAGGTCAATGGTGGAGAGAAAAAGCTTCTTAGGGACATTAGGGCAGGAAGAGGGTGAAGGTTTGGGAGTGGACGGAGTGGAAGTGGTTGTAGGAGTTGTCTGTCTGCTGTGTTTGGGTGCAGGTGCATGGGCTGTATGCTGTTGTGAGGTGGATGGCTTTTGGTTGTCTGAGTGCTTGCGTTTGTGTACTTTAGGAGGTGGCGGCATAGACACAGTGGGAGAGGACACAGGGGACGTGTGCATGGGTGTGGGGTGGTGACTGCCAGTGAGGGGCGTGTAGTGATAGGTGTGATAGTGGTAGCAAATGAGGATGTGGTGCATGAAGGTGTGAGTTTAGACGCTAGTGGGACAGAGGTGATTGAGGAGGAGGAGGGGGACACAGTGGAGGCTGTGGATGTTGGTATGTCTGCTTCTGGATAGTGTTTGTGTGAGTGCCTGTAGGATGATGTGTGGTGCTTGTGCTTGCCTGAACCACTCCTGTGTGTTGTCCTGGGTGTATGCTGGTCTGCCTGTGTGCTTGGGATATGTTGGGGTTGAGGGGAATGAGATTGGGTAGAGGAAGTTGGAGGGGGTATGCTAGAATCAGGGACAATGGCTGCCATCAGGGTGGAGGCCAGAGCCTGATTGATGTTTGTTGGGCCACTATGCCAGGGTGAATACCATCCAGGAATGCACTTGTTTGTTGCAAATGGCCTGCCAGCCCCTGGATGGCATTCACTATGGTTGACTGCCCAACAGAGATGGATCGTAGGACATCAATAGCCTCCTCACTCAGGGCAGCAGGGCTAACTGGGATAGGGCCTGAGCTGCCTGGGGCGAAGGAGATGCCCACCCTCCTCGGGCACGGAAAAAACGCTGAGGGGCTGCAGGGAGGGCGGTGCTGGTATGGTGGGTGGTGGCTGTACTTGTAGTTGGGGTGGGCACAGAGGTGTCTGCCACCACCAGGGAGCTTCCATCGGAGGAGGTATCACTGTCAGAAATGTCCCCTCCAGTCTCTGCCATGGTACTCCCCTGGCCCTCCATCCCACTTGTGCCCTCACCGTCGGTGGATTCGGCCTCCTGGGCCCTGTGTGATGCAGCTCTCCCCATCGCCGGTGCCTCTGCTCCTCTGCCAGATAATGCTAATGCACATAAGGACAGGGTGACAAAACAAAAACGGGGGAGAGGGAAAGGATACACTTAGTCAATGGCGGCAACAACACCACTGTTGGTGTACACGACACACACACACAGGGAACAGCCCTACGCACTAGGCAATGCTCTAACAGGCACAATGCTAGTCACCAGCCCATGGACAGGGATACCTAACACCAATTCCAGCATACCTGAGACCCTTGGACCCCTGCCCATTAGTGGATGCCTACTAGCTTGGTTGGAGGAGGTTTACATCAGACCCTGCCCAACATGGGACCTACCCTGCAATGTCCGGCCTGGCTAGGGCCACCCACAGGCCCACATCCCCCACCCAGATGCCACCCCACCATGAGTAAGTAGTATATTGGGGCACTGTACTCACCCCCTTGTGGCTGCTGTGATGCCCCCATGTGCCCATCCAGCTCCAGATAGGCCACTGCCAGCATGCGGGCCACCAGGGGGGTCATGACTCGATGAGCACACCTTCATCATTGTGAGGCCAGCCCCAGCTGGGCCTCTGCCATCTTCCGTGCCCAGCATCTCATGGCCTCCCACCGTTTGCGACAGTGGGTGCTCCGCCTGCCATAGACCCCCAGGGTCCGCACTTCCTTGGCGATGGCATGCCATATACTCTTCTTTTGATGGGCGCTGACCTGCAGAGAAAATACACACAGCACACAGGGAAAGGTATTAGTTAGACCGTCCTGCCTGTTACACTCATGGCCCACCATAGCCCTCACATCCCCTTACGCACAGACATTGCCCACCATACATGCAGCACGCCGCCCAGGGCCCATCCACCAACCCCTCCTACATGAGGCCCTCACACACAGCATTCCATGCATTCATGCCCCATGCATCGTGCTCACAGTGTACTCACCTGTTGGTCTGGAGGTTCATGCAGTATTCGGTACTGGGGTAGGACCCCATCCACCAGTCTCTCCAACTCCACAGCTGTGAAGGCAGGGGACCTTTCCCCAGTGACACGAGCCATGGTTGGTTCCAGACACAGGTCACAGCAGCACTTGCAAGTAGCAAGTGAATGAATAGATAGAAAATGGTGGTCGCGTCCGCAGCGGTGCATACCGTCACCACCAGTGTGCATCACCATTGGCCACTGTAACCCATAGAGCCCAATGGTATCCACCGAGAAGTTGCATGGTGGTTCTCGACCGCCTCCCGCAACGGCGCACACCATCAGCGGAATTACCTCATTTCCACCTGTCCCTCCATACAGGACAGACGGACACCATTTCAGGGGGTTAGGGGGGCAGGCAATGGCACCTAACTGCGTCACAGTACCATTTGGGCCTCTCCAACAATATACTGTTACAGTCACAACATGCAATGCAGTGTAGTGTTTGGAAATATGGAATACTGACCAGCTGCTCACTGTTTGTCCCTTAGGTTGCTACCACTGAGAATGAATAGGAGGTGGAGACATCCCCCCGTGTACAGGCTCCTGGTGGACTTGGCAACAATGGAGGACAGGCACATTATTCTCACCTATAGATTGCACAGGGCCACAATCACAGAGCTGTGTGTCCAATTGGAACCTGACCTGATATCTGCTATCCGTCAGCCCACTGGGATACCCCCTCTTGTGCAAGTCCTATCTGTGCTCCATTTCCTGGGAACTGGCTCCTTCCAAGTGCCAGTGGGCTTGGCAGAAGTAATGTCTCAGCCAATGTTCTCAATACTGCTGACCTGATTAAACACATGAGCAGCTATGTCGTTTTCCCCCAGGTGGAGGATTTGGCCACAGTGAAAGCTGATTTCTATGCAATGGGACATATACCCAACATTGTATGGGGTTATTGATGGTAGACATATTGCTTTTGTCCCCCCCCGGAGAAATGAACAGGTGTTCAGAAATCGAAAGAGCTTTCACTCCATGAATGTGCAGATCGTGTGCCTGGCGGACCAGTTTATCTCCCAAGTCAATGCAAAGTATCCAAGTCTGTGCATGATGCCTTTATTCTGAGGAATAGCAACATCTCATATGTGATGGCTCAACTCCAGAGGTACGGGAGTGGCTAATAGGTGAGCCAGTAGGTGTTGGTGTATGGGTATGGTGTGGGCCCTAAGGGTTGGTGTGTGGCTAACAGTTGCCCCTCGATATTTGCAGGTGACTCTAGTTACCCCAACCTCTCATGACTACTGACCCCTGTGAGGAATCCCAGGACAAGGGCAGAGGAAAGTTGCAATGAGGTACATGGGCGAACAAGAAGAATCATAAAAAGGACATTCGCCTCCTGAAGGCCAGGTTTCATTGCCTCCATCTAACAGGTAGATACCCGTACTACTCACCCAAGAAGGTGTGCCAGATCATCGTGGCATGCTGTATGTTGCACAACCTAGCCTTACATCGCCAGGTGCCTTTTCTGCAGGAGGATGAGGCTAGAGATGGGCGTGTGGCAGCAGTGGACCCTGTGGACAGTGAAGATGAGGAGGCAGAGGATGAGGATGAGGACAACAGAAGTGCAATAATACGACAACATTTCCAATGACACACAGGTAAGACAATGTAACTTCACTTATAATTAACAGTTTTGTGTTTGACATTGTCACTGGCAGGCTGATTTTCCCACTTCTATGGCCACTTACTGTATGCTTTGGCATTTCTACTTTCAGGTTTTTGTGACCCACTATCGCTCCTGGTGTGTTGACTGCAGCCAACTACAGGTCTTTGCTTTGTACACAATACTGTACAGTTGTATTGCAGTGTTTAAAGCTTGTTAAACGAATACATAGTTCAATCATTTGACAGACTCCATACTTGTATTTATTCCACTGGTGTTTATTTAAGTGGAAGTGCAATGGGCTGGGGTGACGGTGGAGGAATGTCCAGGAGAGTCCAGTCTATGTAGATCACAGGTGCATGGTCCAAGGGGGTATAGGAGGTGGAGCAAATGCATTTCAAGGTGGGACACAAGGGTGACAATCAGGAGAGTCTTATTTCCTGGCAGGGGTCTTGGCAATAGTCTCTGGCTTGTGCCTGGATCGCAGGGACCATTTGCAGGGTGGTTCTCCTTCTGCAGGGGGTGGGGTGCAGCAACTTGTCCAGTATCTGGCCCATCGTCTCCTGGGAATGGTGGTATGCTCCCAGGATGTTGGTGAGTGCCTCCTGGAGGATCGGTTCCCTGGGCCTGTCCTCCCTCTGTCGCACATCAGTCTTCCCAGCTTCCCCGTTCTCCTTTGTCTCTGTCCCCTGAACCGTGTGCCCACTGCCACTGACCCCAGGTCCCTTATCGTCCTGTTTGTGGTGTGCCCTGGGGTCCCTGTAGTGGTGGACACACTGCTGATTGACATGTCGTGGGGACAGAGGTATGGGCCTGCTGGGTGGGTAGTGTGCTGGTGTTTCCTGAGGAAGGAGGCTCTATGATGGTATGAGACTGTGCCTGGGTAACTGACTGTCCGGAGGTCCCTGTTGGGCCAGGTTGGTCATCCAGATCCAGGCGTCCAGAGCTGCTGTCATCACTGTAGGCCTCTTCTGGGGGGGGGCTTGCACCTCCTCTCTGGTGACTTTAGGTGGGGGATCTGTGGGGATGTAAATGCAGTGTTATTGTTTCTGTGTGTGACATCTTGCTCATGGGTGTGTTGCCCTCTATGGTTGTTATTGCCCTGGCAGCTTTGCCTTGTGTGAGTAGTTATTTAGTGGGCTATTCCCTCTAGAGTTCATGCTTTAGTGATGGGTGTCCATGCAGGTCTGTGATGGGGGTCTGTGCATTGGTGTTACATGCAGGGTTTGGTATTGGGAGGGGTGGGTTGTGATGGTGGGGTGTGTGTGAGGTGGTGGAGTGATGGGAGTAGGATAATGGTAGGGGTTTGTGATGGCATGCAGGTGGTGGGGTGATGGTGATAGAGATTTGACTTACCAAAGTCCAGTCCTCCTCCTACTCCTGCCAGGCCACAGGATGCATGATTGCCAAAACTTGTTCTTCCCATGCTGTTAGTTGTGGGGGGGAGGTGGGGGTCCATCGCCAGTCCTCTGTACAGCTATTTGCTGCTGTGGAATGCACCTTCCCCCATAGGTCGTTCCACCTCTTCCTGATGTAGTGCCTTGTTCTGGGGTGCTGTCCCACGGCGTTGACCCTGTCCGCGATTCTACACCATAGCTTCATCTTCCTAGCAATAGATGCCTGCTGCACCTGTGATCCGAATAGCTGTGGCTCTACCCAGATGATTTCCTCCACATTGACCCTTAACTCCTCCTCTGAGAACCTGGGGTATAGTTGTGGTGCCATGGGTGTAGTGTAAGTGGTGTGGGTGAGGGTTTGTGGGGTGATATGCTGGGGTGTGTGATGTAAGGTGCATGGATGGTGTATAAGTGATGGTGGTGTGTGTCTGTGGTCTTGCTATCTCTGGTGGCACTTGTTTTTAGTCGTAAAGGGTTGTGGGAATCGTGAGTGTGTTTTTTATAGTGGGGTGGATGTGTGGGTGTGTGGGTGTGGTGTGTGTATGGGTATCAGGTGTGTGTTATTCAAAATGTCCAATGTAGTGTTGTTTTGTATGTGTGTGTGTGTATTTTGAATGCGGCGGTCTGTACTGCCAATGGTTTAGCGTCATTGAATGTCCGCCACGGTGATTCGTGGGTCATATTGCTGTGGGTGTAGTTCTGTTGGCGTAACAATGTGGGTTTTGCTGCAGCCAGTTTATCACTGACCATTGATCTGGCCGACTTGTGTGAGTGGCAGTATAGTGACGAATTGCTATGTGTGTGTCATAATATGGGTAGCGGTAATCCACTACGGCAGCGGTATCTTGGCGGCAGTCAGCATGGCGGTACTTACCACCAATGTCATAATGACGGCCATAATTTATGCCTAAAACACACTTATCACACCTCTGGGTCAGGGTACCTCCACCCTGACCCATTATGCTACGTTTCATTTTATTTTTCAGGCCAAGGAACTGTCTCCTGGGACCTTACAATGGCGACTGCAACTTTCTGTTCAAGTTGTGTTCAACCAATTACATTGCTTCTATTTGTGCGCGCATTCGCGAAAATTGGCGAATTATTCGCAAGCTCAGCTATACAAATTTGGATTTTCTTTAATTTCTCATAAACAACAGAACGGATTTATGCCAAATAACCAAAAGCGTAACCTGTGTACCGACAGCTAGCTTTTTGCCAAATTTGGTATAATTCAGTCTAGGGGTTTAGACCTGTAAAGGTCCTATGGAAATTAATATGAGAAACACAACTTTTTTGACCCCCCTTTTTCTCAGCCCCCACTTGACAGATCACCTCAAAACGTTCGGAGTGCAACAAGAATCCCTGGGGCACTTTCTTTGGAAATTTTCGTGAGTATTCGTCAAACGGTGCCAAAGATATAGGCAAGTCAAAAAATGCTTTTTCTCTGGAAACATGGTCCTCACTATAAACTACCTACAGGCGACCACCAGTAGGTAATATATACATACACACATATCTGTATGCATGTATGTATGTGGAGCGTGAGTTATAGTTCCCTTCGGGCATTAGTATTTCTTTTTAGGATAATAGAGCTCCATGAGTTTCTATATCTAAATGTTATAAATATACATAAGAGGGTGGGCTTGACATGCCGTATATAATTTAACATTATTTTGCTTCCCACTTCCTTTTGCATGTGAATTAATGGGGCAGTAAGTTGACCAACAAGCCTCCTCTTTGGGTGGCAAAAGGCTGGCATAAGTAGCCTTCTAACAGGGCTTCTCAGAATGATACTTCACTGTAATTTCCTAGTCTTAGGACATGCTTTGTCTTTGTTCATTTTCATAATTTTCAAAAGGACTTCACCCTTCATAACTCCTAGTTCTTCCATTATCTTCAGGTGCACCATGCATTCACCTCTTATCTTAAAGATGTTTGGGATGCTTCAGACTTCAACCCACTTGAGGCCCTGATCACAATGGGAACATTAGGAGACAAAAAGATACCTTGTGCATACAGATCCCTTGCTATGAAGTATCCTGACCAGTAAACAAGGAGGAAGTGAGAAACAAAAGAGAAGCACCGTAGTTTCCCAAAACCAGTACATAAATTAAAGAGTGGTCTTCCATAGGCCTCAAAGCAAATCACCATCGAGTGGGCACCTGGTGAGGTTCCCCATAAAACTCTCTCCCTCTTGTCAAGTCAAGAGGCATGCTTTATCACAGAGTTTTCACGAGGGAGCCTAAGCCTAAACGCTTAGCTCGTGAGATTCTACCTGCTTTCTCTCAGGGTGAACTTGCACAGTATTTCAGGGTTTCTGAAATAAAGAGCGAAAAGGCAGCCTGGAAAGCTCAAGAAATCCTATTTTATACAAAGGGCCCCAGGACAGTACTAAAAACAAGGGCTATAGAGGTTATGATGACCTTAGTGTTGTATGGCCAAACATGTTTCAGTAGTGGGTTTATCGTACCCAACTTTTCTCAAGAACTATACAATTTGGAGCGCCAGAGAAACATTGCAAAATTGAAGGTTCTCAGCACCAGAGATTTTCCCCAATAGATGTGTATTATGCATACCATGCATCCATTGATACATATAATCCTATATCTGGTAATTCCTGTATAGGTATTTGGTATATTTAGTTTGTATGCCTTTACATTGGCAAAGGGGGGAAGCTGTATTTATAGTCACACATTCGGCAAAAAATCACCACAACTCATTACCTATATAGTTCCTCCTTCAATACAGGAATTTCCAGGCACAGTGCCTGACTGAGGAAATGTGAAAACTAGGCTTTTCCACTTTTTTCATATGTCAAAAGAGGTTTAATTTCCGCATTGTGCTACAACTGTTGAAAACTGTAATGCCAGTCCTAAATCCGTGCTTTCAAAGTCACATTTGTTGATGGTGTAAGGGCACATTGCAGATCAAATGCATGACATAAATGTGCTTACCATGTCTTAACGGACAGATAAACTCCACTGGTAGGTGTTTTAGAAGCCTCCAAGTGCTCAGATTCAAAAATCCCATTACATGCGGTCAGAAAAAACTAAGGTGGTCATTATAAGAATGGCGGTAAAAACCGCAGTGACCGGCGCCAACATACTGTCACCGTGGCTACCCCCTGTCCACCATCTTATGATCACTGCTGGACTCCTGCCACAAGAAGGGCGGAAATCCAGCAGTGATCATACTGGCGGAAGGTGGTAAGCTGGCGCTGCTACCACCAGCACCGCCACACCAGTAGAACGCAGCCAGTTGTATCATGACCTGTGATACTGCCTGGCGGTGTTCTGCTGGCAGGGTGCTGCTGGCGGTAGCAGTGCCCCTTCCCGTTCCCTGCCGGAGGACCTCCTCAACAAAGGTAAGTCAGGCTTCTGATAGGGGAGGGGGGTGGGAGGGTAGGAGTGTTGTGTATGTGTCTCAGTGTGTGCATGAATGTGTGAATGTGTGAATGCGTCTATGTGTGTTGTGTTGTTTGCATGGGTGTATGCCTGTGAGTGCATGCGTGAAGTGAGTGCATGCCTGCATGTTAGTGTGACTGTGTGTAAGAATGTGTGTGAGCATGTCTGGAAGTATGCACATATGAATGTGTGTATGCCAGTGTGAGTGATAGGGTGTATCCGTGGTGCATGTCTGCAGGTTTGTGCATGTATGGGGTTGGGGGAGTGAGTGTGAGGATTGGAGGGGGTGGGGGAGTGTGAGGATTGGAGGGGGGGAGTTTGGATGGAGGGGGGTGCAGGTGTGTGTTTGAGGGTGAGGGAGCCGCCTACCTGACAGGGAAGTCATTCTGTCACAGGTAGGGCCTACTGCCAGGGTTTTTGTGGCATTGCTAACGCCACGAAAACCATGGTGGTAGGCAGGCACATAATGCCACAGGCAGGACTATGCCGGCCACCCAACATCTCCGGCCTGACGACTGATAATGCCATGGCGGTATGAGTGGAGAAGTGGCGGGTTGGCTGCAGCCAACCCACCATTCTCATAATGTGGCGGTTTGTACCGGCTGCCTGTTGGCCGTACTACCGCCACATTTCCAATCACCATCGGGATCATAATGACCCCCTAAGTTACCACATAAAGAATCCATGTCTCACTTACTGACAGACTACAGGGTGTACATTTTGCATTGTAATTATCTGATCACAGGTTTAAATATTGGTTGTATAAAAAGTAATTTATTTTGGCACTTCAAATATTGTATAGTAATACTGAGCAAATTAGAATAACTTCAGAAAGAAAAGATCGTGTAATATGTAACCATTGCTTTAGCACATATCAGAAACTGAATTGCTTTTTCATGCTTCTGCATCACGCCTCTTGATGCCTTTATATCAGATGTTATTTTTAGTGATAAATTAAAGACTAAGGCCCTCATTATGACTTTGGCGGTTTCCGGGCAAGACCGCTGTGCAGAATACCGCCACCATGCCATCAGTGCTGGTGGTACAGTGACCGCCGTATTATGAGTCACAAAGTGAAAACTTCCCAAAAACAGCCATAAATAAAACACCGTCAGGTCGACCAATGATGAAAGAATGACTGTCCGACCACCAGCCCACTTCCCTATCACGTGTCAGTTCCCTGCCCAGCGTTCCATGCACAGCAGGACACTGTTGGCAGTGAGTATCGCTGCAGTTCCAAAAGGTACCGCCAATAATAGGTAACACCACATTGGACAGTTTGAATACCCCACATCTTAGACACATACACTAACCACATACACCTACTCACGGCACTATAAACGCCCCCCCCCTCACAACCCCACAATCCCTTGCGAATCCTACAAATAGCACAGATAGTGATGACCCATTCACACAGATACCATACAACACAGGAATTTTCACACTGCACACTCAGCACACACCACACAACTGCACGCTTTGCATTAGGCACACATCACACAAACACCAACACCACAACCCACCTGCACCAAAATCCAAATACCCCCACCTCACCAACTTGACACGTCAAAAGCACCCACGTTTGACTGATGATGAGTTGAGGGTCATGGTAGAGGAAATCGTCAGGGTAGAGCCACACCTTTTCGAAGCCCAGGTCCAGCAAAAGTTGATGGCAAGGAAACTGGAGTAAAGGCAGAGGATAGTTGACAGAGTCAACTCAGTTGGCACACTCACACACAAGGGAGGACATCAGGAAGAGGTGGAAAAACCTATGGGGAAGGTGTGTTCCATGGCGTCCAGGCACCAGATAGCCCTGAACAAGACTGGCGGTGGGCCCACCTCCATCCCTTGAGATAACATCATAGAAGGAGAAGGTCTTGAACATCATGCATCCTGATGGTCTGACTGAAATTATCAGAGGGCTCGACTCTGGTAAGTCAACAACACCCCCCAGGCACTAGCCACTCCTGCCCAGCATGTGTCCCCACCACCTGTCACTCCCCAATCCACTGCATCCCACACTTCTGCACCCCCCCAGCCACTCCATGCCCCTCCCCTGCATGCCACACCACCCCACTGCCATCATCCCCACACAGTCACCCCCTAATGCACAGATGCCAAGCACAATGCCAAGCACCACAACTCCCACAATGCAACACTCCCTACACATCAGGGGATCACAGTCCCACTTCACAGTGTAACATCTGTATGGCAAACCAAACCACATGCCACACCAACTGGCAGCCTCGACTGCATTCCACAACATGGCAATGACGGCAATATTATCCACTATCCTCAACCCTCAATGGCGCACGGAAACAATGGCACAATCTGCATCCCACAAACAATGTCTGCATTACTGTAGCTGTCATTGTCATCACTGCGAAGCAAGTGAGGCTACACTATGGTTCACATGATGTGGCCAACAAAGACATCTACAAAATGGAACTCAGTCACTTTCCATCCACAGGTCCTGCTGCCACTGCCACTGTCACCTGCCAGCAGATGCCAGGGTCAGCCCTCCTCAGGATGAAGGCCCCAGTGGATGTCTGGACAGTGACGATTTGCTTGACCCATGAGGGACGACTGGTCAGTCCATACCCAGCAGCCTCAGCCTGGACACACCAGACTCCCCCTCCTATATGGCCACCACAGTACAGCCAGCCTTTTGTCTTCAAACCAGTGCCCCAGTGACGAGTCAATCAGAAGTGTGCTCCACAGTACAGGGGCCAGAGTCAAGGGCACACACTCAAGACACTGTGGCAGGGGAACCAGGGGCCAGGTGTAGTGGGAGGGGACCTGTGGTCCAAGGGATGGTGCATGCACAACAACAGACTGCCCAGACAGCCCTCTACCAAGTCCTGGGTGCACACCACCAAACTCAGGGCACGATGGGCCAGATACTCACATCAATGCAGGAGAACCAGAGGCTGCAGAGGGAACACCATCAGGATGCCATGCAGCAGTGGCAGGCCCTCAATACCACCATGGCCTCCATTGTGAGGGAGCTCAAGGATCTGACCACCATCCTGCGTGAGTCCACCACCCACCAGCAAACCCCTTCCACTAGCCACATCCCAACTGAGCCCTCCACTACATCGGCAGCTAGTGAAATGAAGGCCCTCCCTGAGGACCCGCAGACCACCAGCACCCCTCCCCCTGTAGCTGAGGGACCCTCACGCAAGCGAGGACATCCAACCAGACATCCTGCAGGGACTGATGCAAATACCAAGACCACCACCAGGAAGTGACCCTTTCCTGAACATTCTCCCATGTTTGCCACTGACACACCCTGTTGACTGTCCACTGTCATCTCTCCGTTCTCCCATGGCCCCCTATACTGGACCCGGACTACACACAGCTGGCCAGACTACACTGGTGAGTTCACTCACCATGACCCCACCCATCAACCCATGCAGTCACAAATAAACACTATTGAGCACCGCTACTGTCTACATGCATGCTTTAATGTAAGAAGTATCATTTATTGTGACATTACATGTTTAACTGTCAAACCACTGTCCTGCCAAAGTTTGTGAGACTGACAGAAGGGGGAGAAATGTGCTGCATAAATGATAGGCTAGCAGGCAGAGGCTGGAGACATATGTCAAGGGAGGCAACAGGTGATGCAGGAACCAGAGTGTACCACACAAATGCTCTGCAAGTAGAACCCCCCACAACACGCATTTGCCACAGTTACAAAGCCCCAAGGGTGAGTTGGCAAGTGTCAGTTATAGCCATATGCCCATGTCAGACCCACATTCCCAAGACAACCAACTCCAATGATTATTCCATCACAGCACACAAAGCTAAACTTAAGGCATGTTCCACAGTCAATACAGTAATGTTGCACTGCCTCCCAATGTGGACTCTTAGGAGAGGTAGCAATACTGTTGACACCACAATTAACAGCACACATATTGCAGTTGATATAGCAGTACAGGGAAAAATGCAAAATCATGTCAAATGTGAAGCAACACAACAGCAGGGAGATGATTGAACTTAAATGTGCACAGTAACAACTCCACTGATGGTGAGATGTGACCTCCCAAACCCACCCAGAGGCAGAGCTGCACCCAATTCCACCAGTGCTGAGGAGGATCTATGTCACAAGGCAGCCAGGAGTACAGGTCACATAACATACATCTGGCACATACTTGTGGCTCAGTGGAGGTATTGTGAATCAACTCTGCTCTGGAGTCAGCTGCATCCTCATCATCTTCATCCTCTTCACTCCCAATGTCCCCTTCAGCCGGCACTGGTCCAGCTGCCGCTCCTCCTCTGCATCCAGCAATGGGATGTGACATATCAGGGCCAGATTGTATAGCATGTAGCAGGCAACCACGATATGGCACACTTTCAGTGGTTTGTAGAGTAGGGCACCTCCAGAGATGATAGACACCGGAATCTGTCCTTCAGTAGCCCAAAGGTTCTTTCGCTCACACGCCTTGTCTTACTGTGGGCCCTATTGAAACGGTTTTCCGCATCTGTAGTCAGATATCTCACAGGTGTCAGTAGCCAGGGAAGGTTGGGATAGCCAGAGTCACCTGTGTGCACAGACGTAGGATTCTTGTCAAGACCGGGAGGGAGACAGGGCAGGGTGTGAAAAGAGTTGTGTATACAGAGGCACACATATGAATGGATACATACCGTTGAGCCAGGCCCAGTCCCTCTGTAGTGGTACCATCATGTGTGGGATGTTGCTGTTCCACAGAATGTAGGAGTCATGCGCAGAACCAGGCAACTTGGCTGTCACTTGGGAAATACTTTGGCCAGTGAGACACACCACCTGCACATTGATAGAATAAAAAAAGTTTTGGTTCCTGGACACTTGTTAATTTCTCCTGGGTGGCACCAAGGCAGTGTGTGTGCCACGTATGGCCCCTATCACATGTGGGACATGTGCCAAATCGTAGAAGGCACCTTTGACAGTGGTTAAATCAGCACATTGGGGAACCTGATGTAGCAGGGCAGATGTCTTAGCAGGGCACACTGTACATCCCACAAAACGTTACTGAACATCGGCTGTGACATCAATGCTCCCAAGCCCACTGTCATCTGGAATGACCCTGTGGCAAGAAAGCGGAGGACTGACAACACCTGGACTGGGATGGCACTGGGATGATGGATGGCAAGCAACAGATCAGGCTCCAACTCGGTCACCAGCTCCATGATGGTCTGACGGTCCAGGCGATACATATGAATGCTGTGTCACTCTACCAGGGTGGCAAGGTCGACCAGGGGCCAGTACACAGGAGCATGTCTCATCCTCAACATTGCATCATATCTAGGAAGGAGGGAGAAGGCAAAATAAGCTTCATTGACTGTGTGGACACAGTAAAACTGTGCAATAGTTACACATTTTCACCTATGACACAGCTAGCATTCAGCCACTATTCACAACATACACGTAAAATGGCAGCCATGTGTCCTGCATGCAAAGGACAGATGGAAGTGACCTGATACCGCCAGCGTTAGACGTCATGGCGGTAGGCAGTCACAACCACCATACAACTCCTCATTGGATAACATGGTTGTCTATGGGAGACTGTAGCCACTGGTGATAGCCGCCGGCGGTGACGGTGATGTCTGCGACAGATGTGACCGGTATTTCATGTGGAAATGCTCACTTGACTCCTGAAACTCTTGCACACAAGACCTCCACTGTGTGTGGTACTGTGTACTCACTCTGGTAGCCAAGATGCTACGTCCTGCAGGTGATATGTCCCCAGCCTTCTTCCAGGAGGAACTAGAGAAGCTTGTGGACAGAGTCCTATCCCTGTATGGACAGTTGTATGTGGCACCAGAGCAACAGGTGAGTCTAATGTCACTGTCCTGTCTGATAGCGATGTGTATGTGGATGTAAGGCATTGGGACGTGGCAAACAGAGTGGATGCATGGAGATGGGTGAGGAGTCTGAGCATTAGTGCCGTGTAGATATGCGGGTGTGGCCGTGAGATTTGTGCTGTCCCTGTGCAGCCACTCTACATGACTTTCTCCTTCTGTCTATGTCACCCATGCAGGTCAGCACCCATAAGAAGAAGGGGATTTGGTGGCCATCGCCAAGCAGGTGCTGACATGCTGGGCCTGGAAGACCGCAGAGGCCCAGCTGGGGATTTTCTCCCAATTAGGGAGGGGTGCCCATCGAGCGCTGACTCCCCTAATAGCCCGCATTTTGGCGATGGCCTAACCTGAGGTAGATGAGTGCTTGAGGGCAGCACCTCGTTAATGTGTTGCTTAGATGAGTTTGGGTTGAGGACTAGTGGGAAGCTACAGCGTAGGTACTAGGTAGATGCCTGTCCACTATGGGTCTCAGTCACCCTGCCAGGATTGGTATCACAGATGTGTGCCCATACCATGCAGTCAGTGACTTATGTGGGCAAGTACTTCCAATGAGTAACATGTGTGCTCACCCTCAAACAAGTTTTGGAACCCAGCTCCTGCCAATGTCATCAGTCCTCCTGAGGTGTCAGGGCATTGTCATCTGTGTTTTCTGACCACTGTGCCAGGGGAGATGAGTAAGTCCTCATTTTGCTGCCTTGTACGGTATGTGTAGTGAGGCAGAGTGGGGCAAGATGTCATTGTTCAGTTGATACAGGAGTACAGGAATTGTTTCCCTAAACGGCCATGTGGAGTTGACAAGTACTGGGCATGTGTGAATCACATCAAGTACAAGGGTACAATTGTACCACCATCAGCAGTACACATCAGCATAGCTATAGTTTACCTCATGGTGTCCCACTGTTGTAGTATGTATCAGTGACTGCTTGGCATGGCATGACAGCAGATGATGATGTTACACTGTGTGACTGTCATTGACCCATTGCACCCTGTCTCTCTTTCCCAGCCCTCCCTCTCCTCCTCTGTCTTTGTGTGCATCAGCATCATCAGGCAAAGCACAAGGGGCACCAGCAAGTGGGGAAGCTGCAGCCCACAAGACCCAGGAGGCTGAATCCAGCGGAGCCAAGGGGACCAGTGAGACAGAGGGCGAGGGGAGTGCCACCAGGGAGAGAGGATCAACCACACCCTCTTCAGATTCCTTCTCCGATGGTGGCTCCCTGGCAGTGGCGGACCCATCTGGGACCACTCAAGTTACATCCTTTTCCGCCACCCCCATTTCCAGCACTGCCCTCCCTGTAGCTCCCCACCCAGTTGCCTGTGCCCGCTCACCCAGGAGGGTGGGCATTTTCTTAACCGCAGGCACCTCTGCCCCCACCCCAGTCAGCCATGCTGCCCTCAATGAGGAGGCTATTGACTTCCTGAGGTTCATCTCTGTGGAACAGTCAGTCATCATGAATGTCATCCAGGGACTGGCATCAGAGATGCAGCATACCAATGCGTTCCTGGAAGGCATTAACAGTGCCCTGGCTAGCCTGCAGAGATTGTTTCAGGCTCTGGTCTCCTCATTGATGACAGCCACTCCTTTCGTTCCCCCTTCCAGCTACCTGTTCCCAATCCCACATCCCTCTCCCCTCACCCATCCAAGGGACATTTTCTGATCCACATGCTTCCACATCAACAGACATGGTACGGAAGGACAAACATAAGCACCACAAACACCACCACTGCTATGTACACACACAACATTCAGATGCAGACATGACAACATCCACTCCCTACCATGACTCAACCCGCCACCACCTTAACAGCCACCACACCACTCACACTTGTGGTCACCACCTCATCAGTCCCAGATCCTGCTACAAGTGCACTCACTGCCATCCTCACCACAACATCAGACCTGCATACATGCACTCCATATACCACATGCACACTCAGCATGACTGTCAACCCCCACCACATGCAGCACACCCAGCTTACCTGCAGACACCACCACAAAATTCATTCACAAATCCCCCTGCAATCTCTCTGCATTCCCCCCCTCCTTCCACTCCATCTAAACGCCCACAGTCAGTCACCCAACAGTCACGCAGCACACACATGGCATTCAAGCACACACCTGCACCCAAATCACCTCCACATACACATCTCTCAACCACTCCCTCTATCTCCACTCCCATACCTTTCTGCTATGACCATTGCCGTGCACCCAAGAAACATTACCTCCATGAATTTTCCCTGTTCCCCACTAGTGAACTTGTCCCTACCCCCCAAGTGCCCTGTTACCCTCCCCACACCCCTGCCTACCACTTCCCAGTCCTACCCTGGTCGTTGCCCTGCCCCTTCCCACCTAAGACTTCCACCCCTGCCAAGTCCACAGGCCCCTCCCAAGCCAAAACCCAAACCCACTCCCCCAAAATCTAAGTCTAAGCCCAAACACCCCCCAGCCAAGCCTAGGGACCCCTCTCAAAACCCAAAACTAAGGACCCCCCACCCAAACCACCACCCCCAGCCCTCCTCTTACCCTTGAGGTGCCTGCATGTCCCATTGATGCCCCTGCCCATTGGAGGCCAGCAGTTTGCAGTCAGATTGGGCCCTCATTCTGTGCCCAGTTTGCAAGGGGCACTATGGACATTATGGACTGGGCCTTGGGCCCCTTTGTAAATTGTTACTTATAATGGTTTTGTAGGTTTTAATAAATATATACAGCACTGCACCATTGGTGTAGATGATAACAACCTTGTCCTAGCTTTCCTTCGACATGTATGTGTGGTAAATATTTGGTGGCTGTGAGTGTGTAGGTGTGCGTTGGTATGGGTGTTTGTTTGCATGTGTGTTTATGGGCGTGGCTTACCGTGCCCTGTGTGTGTGCTGTGTGAGTGTAGTAAGATCCTTTCCTGCAGTGTGTGCTAGACAGGTGTACTTACAGTTGGTGTCTTTGTCGCTGGAGTTTAATAGTGAGCAGGAGCAGTGGGAAGACTTGCAATTCGTGTACCATGGCGCCTGTGGACATGCCTCTGTTCCAGAAGGTGAGTGTTCTCTTTTGAGTGATTTGTTGCTTCCAGGCTTTTTGTGGCGGTGCAGCCGCCCCAGAAATCCTGGCGGTGTGCAGCCTGGTAATAGGGTCATGGGAAACTGCCTCACCGCCGGCCTGGATATGCCTGCTGCCAGCTGCAGCGGTCTCTCTGCAGTGGCGGTTCGGGCGGTGACTTTGCTGTGTGCGACTGCCAACTCCACTCTGGCGGTCCACGTACCGCCAGACTCGTAATGACCACCTAAGGGCCTGATTTAGAGTTTGGTGGATGGGTTACTCCGTCACAAATGGGACAAATATCCTGTCTGCTGTATTACGAACTCCATAGGCTATTATGGGATCATAATACAGCAGAAGTGATGTCCATCATGTTTGTGACAGAGTAACACCATCCACCAAACTCTTAATCAGGCCTTAAGCCAATCCTTCAGGAATTGGTTGTCATGACTCACAAATTAAATCTTCTAACATTTGTCTAAGCCTGTTTACAGCAATGATATATATTGCCAATTATACTTATTTTAGACACAGCTCTAAGTTGTTTTTAATACTTCCAGCAGATACATCAGCATATACAATACATAATTTTGTTGTGGATGTGACATGGGTGCACATTATTGTTTTCCTACCCCAAGGTATTCAGTCAGGAAATTACAGAAGCTGAGTTCACATGGCTTCTCTTCTTAAATTGGAAAGCTATTTGCCTGTCAAGCTGGAATGTGTATAGTTAGGTTCAAGATTGTGTTTTTCAGAGACAGCATTGCTATTCATAGAAGTTGAAGGACTGGATAATTAATGTCAAATATTTTTTGTATTATCACTCTTGGTTTATGGGTTATCAATAACAATAAATACTAGTTAATATTTTTACTAAAACAGTGTACGGTTCTATGGTGCTGAATATAAAACACAGTAATACTGCAGTTCAATAAACATAATAGCTTAAACTATCTCAACAGTCTGGAATGTTCATACTGATCTAACACACAATGATAATTGAAGATGCGCAGCAGCAATGAGAGGAATGTTCGAATAAATCTCAGCCACAGATAATTGCATTCCATGCTATTGATATTTATTGACAATAACATTATAGCCAGAGACCTGCCACATGCGAATCAGTGTTGGTCCTGCTCCAGTAGAAGTAGGCTGCATGCAAGGTCAAGTCCCCTCCAGACAGAAGCCCAACTAACACAGACTGGCTTGTACCAACGTAGGTTTCAGCAGTGAGTTTCGCTTCAGTTCTGAGACACATTGAGCATTCAACCCACATCTGGGTATAGCCCTTGTACTTAGGGCATCTACTGTAACACATAAGATAATGTTGTGAATTAATCTATGCCACAGCCATTTACCCAGGCTGCATTCCAGTCTATTATTTTACATCCAGACTGATACCTTAGACAGAGACCATCCATAAACAGATTAGTATTGGTGCTGCTCCAATGGAAATGGTCTAGCCCAAAGTGCCATACCAAGTTCTATCGAGAAGGCAAACCACACTTTGACATGATTAGGTCTCATCAGTGAAGTTGGCACATTGTGCACATGACAAACAGCTATGCATGTCCTATATGCATATGGTGTCTATTGAAACAAATAAAAAGGTGCTGGGACGAGTGCTTAAATTATTCTCACCCCTGGAAATGGTTTAGGTTGCTTTCTAGTGCATTGTTTTTTTATTTATTTTTTATTGTCCTCATTCAACCCCGCATTTTGAGCCACCTCTTGGTCCGTACACCCTTCTCACCATCTAGATAAGAGAGGGACCCAAGCCAGGGGGCACCATTATATCTCCCGGTCCGCTTTAACAGACAAGAGAGAATAGCGAGCAGTGAATAATCATTGGACGATAAAGGACAGGCCAATTTCAAATATTTCAAACAAGCAAATTTCTAATATTTCTTAAAACTCACCCCCAATTTAACAAAGGCAACCACAGTTCCGCATTTATCCTAGTACGCCGCGTATTCAAGTCCATGTTCGAAATCGCCTGCTGCATTTTATCCAGATACCCTTTATGCATTGCCAGAGGGATCGTTGCAAACACGAAATTCCATTTAGGCAAAATAAACATTTTAATTAAATTTACTCTCCCAAGTATCGTCAAAGGGAGATGTGCCCATTTCTGCAGCATACCTTTACACTCAGCTAACAATTTTCGTGCATTCCTTTCAACTAGATCCTTAAGGTCATGAGTCACTAAAATACCTAAATACTGTACTTCCTGCTTACTCGGTATCAACCCTGCCTCCGTATTCCATTGCATAGTTTCAGTTTTTCCCACATTAACCCGATATCCCGATATGCTTCGAAATTGCTCAGCCAATTCATTGACTGTATTAAAGGCCAATGATACATTATTAGTGTATATCAAAAGATCATCTGAATATAAAGATATTTTTTTCCCCAACTGTTGCAGCGAAAGGGAGGGATGAGGATATTTTGCTTAATCTTTCTAGCAAATGGTTCAATATACAGGTTAAACAAAACAGGAGACAAAGGACAACCCTGCCTAGTGCCTCTAGAAATTGTAATAGGCCCTGTGAGATTCCCATTAACCAACACCTTGGCAAAAGGAGCTGTATATATCTGATCGATAACCCCACAGAACTTAGTTCCTATATCGGCCCGCCTTAGAATTGATTTTAAATAATCCCAGTTTACCTGATCGAAGGCTTTCATTGCATCTAAAATAATAATTGCCAACGGTGACCCGAAAGTTGTAGCCAAATCTATCGCCCCGATCAATTCAAAAGTCAACTCATGCAAGTATCTACCTTTAGAGAAGCCTTTCTGGTCTGGGTGCACCAAGGTATGGACTATCTTACTCAGCCTGTCCGCTTAAATTTTAGCTAATAATTTATAATCGCTGTTCAACAATGATATAGGCCTATAAGAAGCACATTTTGCAGGGTTTTCATCAGGTTTCAAAATTAATGAAATAACAGCCTTATTCCACGAAAAAGGAATACTATATCGATGCTCAAAAATCCCCCCAAACAAATCTGTCAAGGCTGGGATTATCAAATCCCCTATTGCCTTATATACCTCCAATGGGATGCCGTCAGGGCAATTGTTGTATGCCCACTGTGATAGACAGAGACCAGACACATGTACATTTGTCTAAAAAAAAATAAAAGCAATAGTGCCAGGTTATATAAATTGCCTTGGTTGTGCTAGTTTGCAAAAATATGCTATTTAGCACCGTTTTGAACACACAATCTAAGGCCCTCATTACAAGTTTGTTGGAACAGCGATTAAGGGTTATTTACCACATGTGGCAAATACCACCTACTTCAAGTTTTCAACAGGAAAATGTGGCTTAACATTAGGAATGGCATAAGTGGCATAATTATGGATAGCATACTTATTCTTTATTACCCCAAAATTACTCGTACTTATGCATAATTAGTGCTATTTTCTTAGTTCAAAATGATGTGGTAGGTCAAAAGTTGTGCATTGTAAAATTTCACACAATTTGTAGCTCCTGACAGCTGTCTAAGCAGACAATGCATTACAGGGGACCGTTTCAAGATGACGTGTGCAATCAGAGACATTTGTCCATATACCAGACTCTTTACCCATGTCTTGAGAGATTCCTGAGACATGCCCTCACATTAAATTTTCACTTAAGAGAACTCAAAGTTCATTGCACATAATTATTTACACTTATTTTCATGTAATTTCCCTGATATGTTGTACAATTTGATGGTGGGGCAATGATACAGTTTCAGTTACCTACTTAAAACAGTTTCTGCAGAATGCAACCTTCCTGTGTGCTTTGTGGTTGCCCTTACTGTACTTGGGACATCTGGTGTGATAAATTCAGATTGTGAAAAAGTAGCTTCTGGTGGCCGATGGGAAAAGTAAAGACTCAATGTGTACGAATTACCAGTACCATTGCCTCTTTTGATTTTTATGAAGTCAGCAGCTTTTGGCTTTTCAGTTCCTACCAGACTACTAAAGAAATTGATTAGGATGCAACTGCATGGACATTTACTTTTGCAGCATCTGCAATTAAATGCAATCCTTCAGGTAAAAAAAATGAACCAAGTATATTTGTAGATGATCCTAAATTAATGGATTGATTTGCCATTTGGCAAATAATCGCTCAAGACATTGGATCGTGCTTGACATGGATACTTCCCTGGAGCACGTCAAAAACTAGATATTGCAGGTCTAATCCATGAAATTTTAGATGATCAGGCCCTACTGAAGACAGGGAAGCACTCAACAATATGGAAAGGACTCAACAATCTGGAAAAGATCATCTAAGATTTTAAAGTATTTATCCATCAGAAAAAGCTAGAGAAGCTAGTGATAGCTTATAACAAAGGCCACACTTACTTGTATTCAGCTGACAAGTCCTACACATTGGATAGCCAAGGGAGATTCAACAAAACAGGACAATTTTCCAAGAAATGCTTTTATGAAGTGTTCTTAATCTTCTGTTTTCAGTAGTTCATATTTTAAAAACAGTCACCAACCAGAGACAAGAATTTTTACTTACCAAAGCAGTCCCTCTTGAAATGACCACACTAATTTCTCTCCTTTATAAATGAGGGGCATAAGAAGTGTAAATCAAAGGAGAGGCTGCAGAGGGCCAGATTAAGAGGGGGAAGGGAGGAAACAACCAGTACCCTCAAGACAGTCATGGAGAGAGGCATACCCAATAGCACTGGTACTTTTGGCGAATCAATCCTACAACAAAGAAATGACCCCTGTGATTAAACATATGGAAATATGTAGTGACAGAGGCTGAGACATCAGCACTTCATAAGGGTCTGTTTTTTGTTCCAACCACGTGCACAATTGTATTTAATATAAAGGTGCAACTATAACATTTCTTTCAGAAGAAAGGGCTCAATCACTTCTTCCAAGCTAATCTCTATCCATCTATAGATATCCAATGTGACTGGACTTAAAGTTCCATTAACTTTATTCCACCAGAGCACTCACTGTTTGAGTGAAATAACCAGACCACTGCGGTTTTCTTTTTAGTAGTAACTTACACTCACAGTTTATGAACACTGAAAACTAGTGAACTTACTCAAAAGTGTAAAATTACTTAAATGTGTAATTTACATTGGTAAATCCGGTCCAAAGTGTCTAACAAGATTCTCACATTTGAACAGATGGTAACTGTAAGAAAATGCCTCTTTTTGTATGGTCACCACTAATTTTTTGCTGATTCTGCTGGGTTTTTTTTTACTGCACTGGGTCTCCGCTAGCCAAGCCCCTTTGCATGTGCTCTGAGCACCCAAACATGTCAAAATTGGCTATACTTGTGATTGGCATGTTTAAGTTACCTATAAATCCCTAGTATATGGTACAAAAGTGTATACAGGGCATGTAACTTAAATGCCACTAGTGGACTTCAACACAAATTGTGCTACCATTAAAGTGATAATGCAAATCATTTCTCTATGCCTGCCCCTTCAGACTGTATGTGCCGTTGTAAAACTGTAAATTAAACCTGGCAAAATGAACCTCTTGCCAGGCCTAAATATTTCTATTTCATATTTATAAGTTACCCCTAAAATAGACCCCTAATGTGCATAGTTCAGGGTGCATAATAGTGAAACAGTAAGTCACATATTAAAGGTTTCACATGTCCCAGCAGTGAAAAACCTCAAAAGGTACTTTTCAATTTGATAACCCAGGCTCTCCCATAGGAAAGCACTAGGTTACATTATAACACTTTATAATGGTTAACAGTTAACACAGTTTGGGAGTAGCTAGAACAATGGTTCAAGGAGTACTTTTATTAGTGATTTAAAATCCTACTTAATAGTTAAGTCAGATTTTTTATTGAGGTTTTGAAAATAGTGCTTATAAAATGTCCTTTTCCTACTTAAGCCTTTCTGCGAGTGTTCAGTGTCACCCAGGAGCTGAATGGCTCCTTGATTAGGTGTGAAGTGGCTCCTAGAGTTAGGATGAAGGGAAAGGGATTGACCTTCTCCTGACAGGATGGCCATCTGGGCTGTGCCTAGAAACTTAATTAGCTTCAAAGGATACATACCCTGTCACTCACAGATGTAGCTTACATCTTGGCCAGCGCACTCTACTGTCCACAGACAATTTGCATGCCTTTGTGTGGCATAGAAAATACAAATTAATGCAGTGCAGCACATAGCACTACCTTGTTTTACTCTGCATCAGGCATTCCTATGTATTTTGACAGAAACCCACATTTACAAAGACTTGTAAACCTGTGTTTGCACCAAATGGTAAGCCTACATGACTAAGGTATAACAAGAAGAAATGCATCTATTTGTCCTAGTTACTTTAACTTTCCATGTGCGCTGGATTCTGACATTATTACTAGTGGTCGACTTGTGGTTAGTACTATCCACCACAACTAAAAATACACTTTTTCACACCAGGAAAAGGGCTTGGTTTTGTCCAAGAGAAGACATTTTCACTTCCAAGAACAAGGCTGTTAATGATGATAAGTTGGTTTGTATCACGACATTTAGTACCAAAAGCAATCAAATTAAGAAAATCATTAATAATTGTTGGAAAGATGAGGTTAAGTATCCAGACAGACCATTGTATACATACAAAAGAGGCAATAACAGCAGGGATCAAGTTGCAGATCCTTCCTGGCCTCCCTGTCCACCACTTGTCACACCATGAGCGATGTAGAAGCTGTAAAGCTTGCAGCCTTTGCCTTGAGACCAAGGTTTTCCAACATGGGTACAAAAGGTTCACACCGAGAAATGCTGTGAATGTGGTGTATGCTATCTGGTGTCAACGTGATCTGATTTTTATCGGACAGACTAGACAAAAAATTAAGGAATGGATACCATAATACTGCAGTCACATAAAGTGTCAAACTGAGGGGGCTCAACTGGTTGAACATTTTCGCAATTTACGTTATTTTCTAGATGACTAATTGTTAAAAGGATTACTCTGGATATGAGAAGATGTGACCTTATCAATAAGCTCACAATACATGAATGCAAATAGATCAAAAATATGCCCTGTGTGAACCATAGGATGGATGAGTATAAAGAATGGAATTGTTTTATTTGTGTGAGGAGGGCTGACAATGCATTTAATTGTATTCTATTATGTAGAGGGTTCCTAATTTTCAGTGCAGGCATTTGACTAAGCATTTGTTACCAGTATATATGCATGGGCATCAGAATGTTATGTCTGAAATACATAATTATGTATAATGTTTTACTTCATCTCAACAGATGCTTAGCAAGCTAGGCATTACTGATGACACTAGACACAGGCATGTAGCAACATTGTACTTGAGTCACACTCTGAACTGTCTGTTTTCTGTCATTTACCCATGCATCCTTTTCCCCTTCTTTACTGTGATTCTACTTCAGTCTATTTTGTGATCTCAGCAGAGATGGTTCCTTCATTATGACGAAGGAGCGTCACCTCACTGGCTGTGACAGAAGTAGAAAAATAAAACAATAGTTTTCTATTGGTTTATTTTTCTGCTTCTGGCACATCATTGCAGGCAGGGGTGGGGCTGGGCCACGGGAGGTGGGAGGGATGGAGGAGAGTGCACTTAGTGCCCAGGTGTGTTTGGTCAGCCGTCTGTGTTAGGTTTCTCCAGCCCGGCTGTGTCTAACAGCTGGGGTGGAGAAACTGCACAGACCCCAGGGCTGGGACACCAGAAGAGGGTCGAGGCAACATGTCTCCATCCCTCCCCCCACATATTAATCATTATGAATTTACTCATATCTCTACAATGGTTTTAGTTTTAGCTGAGGGACTATCACGAACATGTTCTGTGTGTGGATGTTGGCTTTTGTGAAGACACTGGCTGGTGAGCTTGGCACATCAAATCAATCTTCCTTAGACACAAACAAGCTATGCCAATGGCTTACGTTGAAGTGGTCTCTTTTGTATTATTAAACTGGCTTGTGATGGTATATTATGTACCCACTTTAGATTGACCTTTGTCTTTTCTTCAGCTGAGTGGGTTAATTCACAATCATTTTGCAAAGTAAGCTGTATGTGGTCACAATGAATAACCCCGTGCAGCACCCTCAGACACTTTATTTTGGAGATCCACTGTTCACCATTTCGCTCCACGGTCTCAGAAAAAATTAATTGTTTTTTCTAATTATGTTATAGCATCATGGAAAGACAGGTCCTGGTTGCTTTTTGAGATATATATGCCCAGGGTAAGCTTCAATCCCAGCATCCCTCTTCGGTCTCTCTTAAGGAAGCTATGTCAATTACCTTTTGAATATCCTTTTTTAATTACTCATTAGATGCTTAGAGATGTGGCCATGTACCACATGGACATGCCATTTTTCTCACAATATTTATTTAGGGGTCAAGACGACAACAGTTAACGATTGAATTGCTTACTTCGATTTAAAATCAACTGGGAGGCTGGGTGGAATTCTGCATTTGAAACTCCCCACTTACATGCTCTCACAAGTATAGAAATACAATTTTGTTTTGGTTTGTACTCATGTTGTTCTGTTAATTTTTGTTCTACTTGTACAAAATTCTCAATCACTGCATCTTCACTATGCAGCTTACACTGTTTACCACTTGCATGACAGTGTCACCGACTGTATTTGCATTAAATGATTTATCATGTACTATTTTGACTCATTGCTGCTTGATTTTTATGAAATATAGGGTTGGGGATGATGTAGTCTCATTCTCTTATAATTGATAATTTGTGCACTAAATTATTTTCAGTAAAAACCACAGTGTTTATGCACTGTTCATGATACCCACTATTAGAAATGGGGTCTCTAGTTGGCAGAGGTATACACCCTTGTCCACGCAGGGGCCACAATTCTAGTCAGGGTAAATCACAACACAGTCCAAATTTTCCTGTGCCCACCCTCTGGTAGCTTGGCATTGAGGGGTCAGACTTAACTTAGAAGGCAATATGTAAAGTATTTGTGCAATAAATCTTACAGTAACACAGTAAAAACACCATAAAATTACACTACAGAGGTTTAGAAAATAGATAATATTTTTCTGAATAAAATAAGATAAAAATGACAAAGATCCAATAAGCACAAGTAGAAATATCACTTTTAAATGGTTAAAAAAGTCTCAATCCTTAGAAATCAACAGTTGTTTCTTTGTTACACACAGTACCTGAGATGCACCAAAAATGACAACGCATGGAGACCGCAGAGGAGGAGATGCGTGGAAAAATAAGGTGTTGGGTCAGATTTTCTGATGCGGCACAGACGATGCATTGTTTATTTCCCCGCTGCAAGGCGTTGTTTTTCAGGCGCACAGTCTTGGATCCTCACTGCGAAGCAGGGATATTTTGATGCCCAGGGATGATTGGCTGAAAATCCTTGATGTACAGAAGGAGCAGGTGCTGCATCATTCCAATAGGTGATGCAACAAATTTCCTGTCACAAGGCAGGCACCCCATCAAATTTCCAATCAGGAAGTCGGTGCTGCTTCATTACAGTTGGCAGTGTGGCAATTTCTCAGCCACGAGGAAGGCTTTGCATCGATTCCTGCAGGCATTGCATCAATTTTCGATGCACAAGGTTTTTCTTGAAGAGGTGAAGTCGTTGTTGGCTCTGAGACTTCAAAAACAGGAGGCAAGCTCAATCCTAGCCCTTGGAGAGCACTTGAGGGGAAGGCAGAGTCCATCCAGCAGGGCAGCAGGGCAGCAGGGCAGCAGGGCAACAAGCAAGTCAGCAGCCCTTCTCAGCAAAGCAGTCCAGAGAGTCCTTTGGGAATCCAGGCAGTTTCTCTGACAGAGTGCAGGTATAGGTCGTAGAAGTGTCTGATTTGGTGGGGTCAGAGACCCAGTTTATATACCCCAAAACCTCCTTGAAGTGGGGGGAACTTCAAAGAGTGGTTTCGAAGTGCACAAGTTCCCCTTACAGCCCAGTCTTGTCTGCCAGAATCCCTTTGGTGGGTTATCAGTCCTTTTGTGAGGGCCTTTGAAATGTGTGAGCCCCTCCACCCTTCCAGCTCAGGAAGATCTGTTCAGTAAACAGATTAATGCAGAGGTGACTGAGTGTCCTGTGTTTATTGTTGTCTGGGTGGAATGCACAAGGGGAGCTGTCAAGCAGCACAGACCAGACGCGGCTTGGAGATAGGATGTAAGGCACAGATGGCAGTAAGTGCTGAGAAATGCCCACTTAGTAAAAGTGCCATTTCTAAAATAGTAATAATAAATTCAACTTCACCAGTAAGCAGGATTTTCTATTATCATTCTGGCAATCCCAAACAAGACATGGCTACTCTTTCCAGATTAAAATCTAACAATTAAGAGTAGAAGAGGGCAGTTATAATGTTAATCTATGAGAGGACCAGGCCTCACTGTAGTGGAAAATGAATGTATGAGTTTTCCACTACCAGGACATGTAAAACACATAAGTAACTGTCCTGCCTTTACCTACATAGCACACTGCCCAAAGGGGAATTTAAGGTTTTACAAGTAGTTTTAAATGCCAAGTCTAAGTGGCAGTGAATCTGCACACACAGACCTTGCAATGGCAGGCTTGAGACATAGTTAAGTGGCTACTTATGTGGGTGGCACAATTGGTGCTGCAGGCCCACTAGTAGCATTTAATTTACAGACCCTGGTCACATGTAGTGCACTTTACTAGGGACTTACAGGTATATTAAATATGCTAATCAGATAGGAACCAATGTTACCATGTTTGGGGGAGAGAGCATATGGACTTCAGCAATGGCCAGCAGTGGCAAAGTGTGCAGAGCCCTAAAACCAGTGAAAACAGTGTCAGAAAAATTGAGGGAAGCAGGCAAAATGTTGGGGGATGACCACCCTAAGGCTGTCAGATCAAACACCCGCTTTCTGAGGGAA
Source organism: Pleurodeles waltl (assembly GCF_031143425.1). NCBI lineage: Eukaryota > Metazoa > Chordata > Amphibia > Caudata > Salamandridae > Pleurodeles > Pleurodeles waltl. The sequence continues at coordinate 663,109,718 of NC_090443.1, read as the reverse complement.
TATAGACTAGCCATGTTTGTTTCTGTGGCTCTTGCATATGATAAAGACTCCACAAAAGTAACCTTTGATTTTCAGAAACTTCATTGGATATTTTAGGCTATTCAGGAAAACCTTAACAGAACAAGGTGCTGTCTGTAGCTGATGTGGGAGGTTGGTTCTCTATAAAGTTGACCAAAATTACTGCACTGTACAGAGAGTTCAAGCAACCCAACTTTGGTATCCAGAGGTAAAAAGCAGACCACGTAATGCTCTGTTTTTGTGGTAGTGAGAGCGATCCATTAGGCTAATCCAGGAGATGTGCTAAGCAGTTGTTTTACTTACAGTATCAATAAATGTGGACACACACTCAGAAGAATAATTTGAGACCAATTTACAAAAACACTTCAGATTTTCATAAAACGTTTAAGTACAAGATCATCAATATATGGTAAGTACTTCTTTTGTTAAGATTTTTCAAAGTTTAGAAAGAGTTCTGCTTTTGTTCGTAATTACGCTCCATGTGAATCAATGGGAAAACTTTAAAAATCCACAAAAAATCAGGCAATTCTCTAAAAAATGTCATATTCTGCTTTTAGGTCGAGGCCATTGAAGTGTCCAAAGGGCCAACTAGGGATCATCAGGCGGTTCATGGTTTAAGCAGGAGCAGTGGCAGAAGGTCTTGGAGCTGGCGGCCAAAAGAGAAGTGGACCACTTGGAAACACACTGCAAAGTTGGACTTTAAGGTACGTCCTCTGTGTCCCTTTGGAGGATGGAGGTTTCAAGGGGTTAGTGACCCCTAGAGAACAGCTGGTTGGTTGGTGCCTGGGCCAGGGAGGCCAGGTGCAGTACAGATTTGTCATCCAGGAGTTGTGTGCGTTAGGGTCCTTGGAGTCAGGAGCAGGCAAATTTGAGGGTGAATTGCAGGTCGGCAGGGCCACTCTGGGCAATGGTTCCTGGGTGTCCTAAAGTCCCTCGACTGGTGCTTGCTTCTGGGCTTTTGGGATACCAGAGTGGCCTTTACTTCTGGATGTCTGATGTTGGTGATCTGATATCCCTGGTACGCCACAGCCCTGGAGAGTCGCAGTTCCACCAACCTTCACACAGTGGCAGGTCTTGTCCTTAAGGGCTGTTGTGTTGAATTTGGTTGAGATGCTTAGTCTGGGTCATTGGTCAGCAGCTAGTCACTTCACTGGACATTACAGGTTCCTTGCCTGCAGAGTGCAGGGAGTGATACCTTGGCTCAAAAAGAGGTCTTTTCAATTTTTAGAAGGCTTCAGGTGCTCTGGGGTTTTGTAGAGTCCTTCAGGTTTCCAGGCAACACCTCAGAGTAGATTGTCAAGTTCTTGGAGCAGCAGACAGGGTTTGGTGCCTTTTTCTTTGTACAGCAGGACTCCTTTGTTCCTGGTCCTCTTGTGCCCATCGAATCTAATCTCTCAGTCTAGGGATGCCCTCCAAATACTGCATTTATGCAGCATTAGAGGGACTACCTGTTAGTGACCAATTGGTCACCTACCTTAGGGTGGCTACACTCACTAAGTGACCACTTCCTGTGGGAAGGGGTCATATCACTAACCCTGATTGGCTATTTTCCTATCATCAAAGATGGAGGAAAATTAAATGGAGTGGTCACCTCGTCTGCCACATGTGAGGGCTGGTACAAGCTTTGGGTGGCCACTCCTCCTATCCCTGCTAGGTTTCCCGGCAAAAATATGGTGCTTGCAGCAGAGGTGGAGGTCAGATTTCAAAGGCGGTAATGCCTCTGAAGATGTTTGATGGTGCAGGGTACCTGCCTGGGGGAGGAGGTGTAGCTCAAAAGGCTTTGTGTTCTGGTTACTGAGAGCAACAGGCTCTCACCCCAGGTGTCCAGAATCATGTCTGGTGGTGGCAGGCTGGTTAGGACCAGTTAGCAACCATACCAGAGCTGTTAGGTTTCACAGCGGGTATCTCTAAGGTGCCCTCTGGGTACATTTTATAATAAATCCAACACAGGCATCAGTGTGTGGTTTTTCTTCTGAGTTGTTTGATACCAAACAACCCAGGCGGTCAGAGAGGCCATCATGTAGCTGGGGAACCCATAATGACCAGTGTCCAGCATCTGCATTTGCTATGGCTGCCCTGTATACTTACTATATCTAAGAGTTAGCAACAACACAGTATGGGCATATTGGCTCATGCACACACATGCCCTCACTTGCGTTATAGTGCACACTGCCTTAGGGTTGCAAGGCCTGCCCGAGGGGTGACTTGCCTATATTGGATGCAGTGTTAATGGATATGGCACTCTTGGTGAGTGCCAGGTCTAGTTTGCAACTTTAGGTACACATTGTCATGCACTTGCAATGGCAGTCTGCATGAGGTTGGTGTGGGGCCTCTCAGAGTGGCATAATTAGTACTGCAGCTCTGGGGCCCTCTTCAGTAACCACATCCTATGTACCAGGGTTACCATTTACTTGGTACCTACAAGGGTGGCTGAAGTGCCAAAAAGAAAGAGATATGGCCCTGGGAACCTCTTTAGCAGGGGCCCAGGACACTTACAGTTTGAAACCACATCATTTTCCAGGCAAAAAGTGGGGGCTAACCATGTCAAAAGAGGCCCTTTCTCACAGCTGATAAAATTAAAATGCAAATTTTGCAAGTCAATGCTTCTTGATGTCTCTGATCTTCGGAAACCCACAAAAGGGCTCTTTTCCAATGCAAACAGGAACACAAAATTGTGCAAAGGTAGAACATTCAAGCAAAGATGCTTTTTCAGGTAATTTTTGGCAGAAGCTTCTTCGGGACTATTTCAGTGGCATTAGTTCTTTTAGACCTTTACCAGCTAAAGGGCACACAAGACACTAAAGGGCTCATTTACAAGCCCCTGGCGCCACCATAGCATAATTATTTCACTCCACAGTTGTGCAAAACAGTTCCCACCCAACGCCGTGTTTACAAACTAAAGCAATGTCACCATTGCACCAGTTTGTAAACTCTTGAACCACATTGTGCCTGAGTCAGGCATAATATATGTAAGGGAGGTGTTCCCCCACAGGAGTCCCAAGAAATGGTGTAGTAAAATCAACAAGATTTCACTGCGCCATTCTAGCGTCATTTTGTTAAGGCCTGCCTAGGCCAGGAGTTAAATTTTTTTACCCTAGTCCAGCGAAGCGCAACAACTGCACCAAAAAATTTGATGCAGTTGTGCTAACAAGCGCAATGGTGCGCTGGATTTTAAATACAGCTCTACCATGGTGTTGTTAGTGGGGCGCAAGGCAATGCAAGAAAACAGGCACATCAGAGCTGATGTGCCAGTTCCTTGTAAATGAGGCCCTAAGAGCCAATTTCCCACCAGACAAGCCAGAAGACATTTGCTCAGTTGGTTTATGGACCAGTTTTCCTGGCACAGCCCTGTAGGAAATCTGTAAACTGAAATGTTTGTATATATCATTAGGTATTTCCTACAGCAAGCAAACTAGACTAAATGGGTTCTTTTCAGCAGCAGAAACAGAGGAGTCCCTTTCTACTAGGTTTCAGTTTTCGTCTACAGGCACAATGGCCTCTCTCAGCATAGGCTTTTAAATGGAAAATATGTAATTTGAAAGCACTTAAAGCCTGAACAAGATTTACTAAGGAATTCTGTTGTCCTCCCATGATGTCCTGAATTGGTATTTATAAAGCCACACATGGGGTGAGTGAGTGAGTGAGTGACTTTGTAAAGAAATACTACACATTGCATTGTTTATTTTGTTGTAGTAGGTATTTCATGGGCAGTGCATGGGAATACCTATGCACCCAGCCTTGGAACTTGATGCGATCCCAGATTTACAAACACGTGTACACCTAGGAATGCACCACATGGTGCACCTACCACAGAGCAGTGTAGCAAGGAGACCTGCGTTTATTTCTCCTTGTTATTTCCTGCTTCCATGTGTGATGCATTCTGCTGCACACACAGAAAGAGGAAATTGTCTCAAAGGATTGTTTTCATGCAGGAAGTTATCCCTTCCTGCACAAAAACAATCATACCCGTAATGCAGGCACCCTTGGACTTTAGTGCAAGGGTGCTTGTGTTGGCACTAAGCAGCGCACTTTGCAAAGAGAGACAAAAATGCTCCAAATCTTTATAGATATGGAGCATTTCTGTACTCTCTCTTTCATGTAGTGGAGCATAGCAAGTTCCCTTGATGTGCTGCATTTTTTTAAACAATAGTCAACATGTCCCCAAATCACTAACTAAATCCCACAGCTTCTCGCTTACCTTCCCAATATCTGATATATCTCCGGTTGTGGAAATTACCTAGAATCCAGGAACAAAACATCATATAGAAAGTGTGGTTCTAAAAATTCTGGACCCATGTAATTTACTTTGCCACAGCAGTACGATTTTAGTATCAAAAGACCGATAATGACTAGTACACTAAGCATGAGCATTTTCGCTCAATTCCAGCAGTGTTTTCACCTCGAAATCACCATTTTCGTCCTGCACTCGTGGCTCCCATTTTATACACGGCAGCCATTTTTAAAAGTTGCCCTCACATAGGCTTATAATACAGTCAGATTTGATTCCAAGGACACGTACACCTTGATTGACTTTTCTCTGACCTGGGCAAGCTGGAACCATTGCCTCAGGCCAAACCTGTTTGGTCAGTCCCTCTCCCAGTGGCCGAATCAGATAGCATCAAGGCACACCATGCCATAAAACCCTTATTATCGCTCACACACCCTGCCTAATCTTGCTCACACCTGCACCTGCTCTTTTCTTCTTCTTACTTTACGAGGGGGAGGTGCCCGTTTTTATTGGGGGTCCACACTTATCTGATGTAAAATACTAGGCCTTGCCAGGTAATTTATTATGGGTTGGATGACATGAAATATGAGGTTTCATCATGACACTGTTTTTTCCTTTGTAGTGAAAACATGTGAATGACCAACCAAAATGTCAAGAATGTTTGCCTGAAGCTTAAAAAACTGTATATAAGGATACCTGACTTTGCATTGAAACACAGTCTTCTGAGAACATACAAACCGTGCTGTTGTACTTCTAGGACGCTTGTTACTTGGCTGCAGCCAATAAATTTGATCTTTGACTTCACCTAGAAGACTCTGAGTTTCTGTGGTCTGAATCAGGAAAGTACCCGAGGTCTTTGGGTGTACCCTGGCACCGCTGGGTTACCGGATCAGTACCGGTTCTGAAAAACCCAGTACCTCAAAAGGTGTCTTCAGCATGAAAGTGCTCTTCCCAATTCCTGTATCTACCCAGTACCCAATCTACTATTTCTGAACTCGAAGGGAATTCGAACAACCTCTATTAGCATCATATAAGGAAGAAAGTCAAAGAATATTACAAGACCAACCGTTCTATAGGCAAAAGAGAGGACAGGACCATTCAAACCCATTTGATGGAAAAGGCAAGGTCACAGAAGCCAAGGGCAGCTCTCATTACCCAACCCCCGGCGTTTGCGTGTATTCTTTTGAAGTCACAAACAATAATAGGTGGCTAGAGAGTTTCTGGTAAGAGAACAAAATATTCTTTCTCTGCTGTCTCATAAATTAAAGGTAACTCATTTCAGATCTTTTCAGCCCAAATAACATATGTCAGATGCGTAGCCATCACTGGACTCAAGATAATAATTTTGGTTCACATTCTATTTTTCTTTTTGCTGCTGCAGGAATGTAGCCATTTTCAGTAAACTTATTTCCACCACCCAGATATATGCTGAATGTGATGGTAAATGTCCTGCTCGGTACTATAGCTCACTCATACTATCAATGTTACTACGTGTGTTTTTTTAAGCTTTACATCCATGAACTTTTAGTTTTTATCATTATTTAACGGGTGACACCTGGTAATGTCCGCCATTGGCCAAAGAGCAACATGGGAACAGCCAGAGCTTTAATTTCTTGAAAAGACACATCATTTAAACAGGCATGCGTGTTGGGCCTTGACAGGAGGCTCCACTCCAAGGAAGCATTTTTTGTTTTTTTTAAACTGAGAAGTCCACAACAATATATTTAGGGGGACTGCTTTCGCAATTTGATTTTTCATAGGGCGATATCTTCTCTTAGACCACTGCATATATCTAATTGTGGTGGTCACCTATTTAGCTGGGCCATTGCCAGACAGCATATGTAGATAAATTAAATTGTAGGTTATATTCCTATTCGGGTTCCTATTCAAGTTACACATTAAGCAATTTCATCGCATTTGGATTCCGGTACCTATACCATCGCACAGCGCAGTTTGTTTTCCTTCTTTCTCCACAGTTTTACAACCACAAATAACAGATGAGATAGATGTTGTGATATGGAAGCTCACTCCAGATTTTGATTTTATAAAGGCAATGGTTCATTTAAAAGCTTTCATTTTCTGATATTAGTTTGGCAAAATGACAAGGTAATTTCACCACCTTAATTTGCTTCTGAAGTTCCTAATCCTTTTAACACCTCTCACACTATTTCTAAATACATGCACAAAACAAAACCAACATGTTGGGTTCAATAGAGCTAAGGGAAAAAACAACAACACAAATATTTGCATCATTCAGAAACTCTCAGATGGAGAATATCTCTATTTTAAAATAAGCCCATCAATGCTGACCAATTACAAATTCGCGAAGTGCCTATGGTTTAAACGAATGAGGGTCACTCATTTATAACCAATATTTTAGCCCCCCGCCAAGCACTGTTAGCAAGAGAAAAACAAGAAAGGTTATTTGCAAATGTATCAACTTTCAATGAAATTTAAAGCATAACTTACAAAAATGAATAAGTGAGGCATGCATATACATATGCATTGTACTCATTTCCCACACACCTGCACATATGAGGTCAAACTGGTTTCGTTACTAAATCGACTGCTCGTAACTGAATGCGAAAATAACTAATATCTCTTGAAGGTGAGCGAGAGTGTTGCAGTGACAGAGTTCAACTTGTGCAAGACAAAGAAGTATGCTGATTCTGTATCAATTGTGCCAATAGCTGCCCACACGCCTGATTTAAGTGGTACCTTTATTTCCGGAGGAGCTGTGTAAAACCCAAAAAAGCTCTTTACAAAAAGATGACGTGAGATTGACTGCAGCACGTACACATTAACAGCGTCGTTATTAGCAGTAATGTTAAACAGCTCATTAGTTTACTTCTCTTGTTATCTACATAAGGTAAACATGTTTTCATGTGCAGAATTTCCTTCTACTACACCCTCAGAAAATATGGGAGTATTTAGGCCAATTTCTCACTTTATAAAGTACATTTTGCTACGTAAAACAGTTATGTTAAGACTTGCAATCTTTGTGGGAAAGCACATTAATACGTATGAGTGAATCCCTAGAGTCACAGTATTTGGGTCTACACCATACTGACATTGTCACCTTCCTGAGCACGCTCATTGAAAGACCACTTTTAATTCGCCCACCCATGCTTACAGAAGTATGAAGATAACCTCTGAGGCACCCAAAGTTTCAAATGATTCAGAGCTTGAAAGATGGCTTTGGGTGGGATGAAGCTTTCAGTCTTTCACCAAGTTTCGTGAGCTGATTTTCGGGCATTGTGGGTTCTTTTTTTAGTCCCTACAATGGGGGCTAGGCCATCGTCATGTTTATTTTTAAAAGGTCTTATTAGGCAGGTCAGTCCCCTACAGTTCAGGACAGATTTAATGCAAAATGGGACATGCCTCAAAAGGGATTGGTAATGTATCTCCCCTTCCTACATAAGCATAATAAACACTTATGTCACCTATATTGGGGATATCCCATTGTTCGGGCAGGAATGTCCCCTGCAAGGCGTACATTCATGTTCTCTGCTAAGTGCCCAACTACCTGCATCCCGATATCTAATGTTTTGATTTTGGACTTAACCTCACACAAATATTGTGTGTGAAGACGCATTTGGTTGGCCTGTTGCTGGATATGAGGGATACCCCGGGCCTGTCCCATGAGCTAGAAAGGCCCACCTAGAGTGCCCGGATTGGACTACTGTCCTTGTTATTGTTTTAATGCATGAAGCAGTGGAGGCAGTGTTCTGGGCTTTCTGAATCCATACTTGTGAACAGACCATTTTATCTGTGTCACTGAAGTGGATGCCTAATAGCCCTCTCATTAGGGTGGCCAGATTTTGTGAAGCTATGACAAGGACAGGCCAGATATAAAAGTAGGACTAAAGGCTGATAATGATAAAGGTATCAAGATATGAATATGGCCTTGCACTATCTATCTAACATTTATGGGAAGGGGCCTTCCTGTGGCTCTATAGACCCGTGGACCCCACCCAGGGGCTGGAAATCCTTTTCCTGGGGAGGGATCCATGTTGCCCCATCTGGGAGCCTCAAGATGCCATGAGGGGCCCACCCCAAGGTCAACATTAACTTGTATGTGGTGGAGGGGGTCCACAGCCCCCTCCCTGAGACTTTAAAGGTCTCCAGTAGCCCACCCTGCCCAGAAATTCAGAAAATGCAGAGGAGGGCCCACGTGGCCTCCATCCCCAAGGGGGGAGCTCACCCCCGGGACTGAATCATTTAAGGAAGGGGGGCCACATGCCCCCTCTCTCTGAGCGATTAATGCCCTTGGAGCCTCCTTTAGGGCAAACTTAGAAGCTTTATCCAGGGGTGGCCACTCCCAGGATATAGCAATTTCCCTGCCCGCAGCATGGGCAGGGAAACCTGTGCTTGCTCTCACTTGGCAGGAGGATTTTTAAATCTAGCACCAAGTGGGGGCAAACACCAAGTCTGCTCCCAGCTAACAGGAGCAGGGAGTAGCATTATTAGCTACTCTCTGTGGGGTGAAGCAATGGCAGCCCTAGCCATGAACAGCCTTTTGGTGAAACATGTTACCGAAATAATTACATTGCTATTATCCATGATAATGTCAAAAATGTAATGAGTGCTGTAATTAGTGGGGTCATTGGCAGTGCATGGACTGGACACGAGCTATAGTTACCATAGGACAAGAGTTATAGTTACTTGAGGTAACTCTAAGTATAACTGGTGACTTTCTATGGTTTTGTACATTGAAAGTGTGAGCCTAACTATAATGTTCCTGTAATCTTTGTTTTTTTAAGTGAACATCTATGTTTTTTTATAAATTCTACTTCCTAACTATAACGTCCTTGTAACCTTTGTTTTTTCAGTGAATGTCTATGTTTTTTTTTTAACATATACTAATTTTCATTACATACGTTAATCCAACCACAGCAGATGGTGGCCACAGGGCCTGGCCTCCAGCCATGTCTGAGGCCAACCCCCCTATAAGCACCCAACCTTGCACCATGCACGGCCTTCGCCCGTGCGCAGTAGAGGTTGCCCGCAAGGGCTGGCCTGCAGCCAGACGCGGCCAACTTCCCCCCAACTACCCAACCTCATGGTGTGCATGGCCCTTTGGATGTGCGTGGTGGGAGTTGGCTGTGGCCTTTCTGGGTGTGAGAACAGGTGTGTGAGTGTGTGTTTGGGGGTGAGAGTGGCTGTCAGATTGTCTGCCTGGGTGTGAGAATGCATACATCAGTGTTTCAGTGGGTGCGTCAGTGTGTGCGTGGATCTATGAGGGTGTCAGTGGGTCTGTGAGTGACTGTGTGATAGTCTGAGTGGGTCTGTGAGTGGATGTGTTATAGTCTAAGTGGGTCTGTGAGTGGGTGCGTAACTGTCTGAGTGGGACTGTGAGTGGGTGAGTGAGGGTCTGACTGGGGCTGTGAGTGGGTGCACAAGGGTCTGAGTGGGTCTGTGAGTGGGCGTGTGAGTATCAGAGTGGGTCTCTGAGTGGTTGCATAAGTGTCTGAGTGGGTGTGTGAGTGGGAGAAATATTGAACGATAGAGAGAGAGAAAGAGAGTGTGAGAGAGTGTTTTTTAGACTATGATATATAACATACTTAGAATGAGATATTTCTAAACAAATTAGAAAGGAAAAATGTATTTGTCATTTAAAAAGAGTAAGTTTAACTTTCAGAATGAGCCTTAAAAATGTGTAGTAAAAAAAAGAGGGAGATGATTCAGGCTGGACTCGATCCCTTAACACCTTCAAACTGAGCTATTGTATTCTGGGACTGCCTCGGAAGCCTCAATCTTCCCCCCAGTTTCCCATTGCTACAGCAACCTAATAGCTGAGTTAAGAGCATCTCCATGGTTGCGGATTAACCCTTTCATCTCTGTTCTCTGCACGCATACCTGCGTCAGGAAGCCTGAACAGTCACCCAAAAACCAAGAAATCTGGGATGTCTGGTCACCTTACCACTCATGTAAAGCTATACCAGGGTCATTGTGCTAGCATCCCAAGCATATTTTGCACGTTTGCTTATGAGGCCTGCGTGGTATGTGCATTGTGTGTATTAGTGATCCAGGGTAATGGTATCAGTTTTGGAATACCCTGAATTGTGCACAAGATGGAAGTGAGGCTGTTTTCCCTGATAGTGGAATTTTATTGCTGACACTAATGAAGCTGGAGAGAAGAGATCTAGACACTGAAGAAGGAAGACATTAGACAAGTCTCCTTTAAAAATTCAATTACAACGTTTGATGAGGAACGTTGCATATTAGTCTTCCTGTAGCCATGCCAGCTGGTGGATTTTGTGGGTGAAGGATGGGACTGGAGTCTCTGTAGCTCAGGGTGAAAGGGACTCCTTAGGTGAGGCTAGCCTTTTGTCTTTCTGCTGACCACTCTTCATTGTAGCTGATGATAGCTAGGTACAGAAAGCGCACATCTCTTTGTGCTTCTGTGGTGGATACTCCAGGTTGGTGACCCACTGTGAGGAGCATCACAGTACACAAGGTTGTGTCTGGAGAGCAGCCTTCTTAAAAGGACACCTGATAGGAGAACCACCTTAAACCAGTTCTGAAAGTGTAGACAGTAGATCCACATCTCCTGTCTGCTTGACTGTATAAAAATAAGACTCACTGACACACTGGTGGTTTCATTTCAACTTTTTCTGTGACCAAAAAAGGGAGTGAGCTGCAAAGTACTCAGAAGCCTGCTATGCAACCAGAGATGGTGTCTTCCTGACAGCCAGCTTCCCAGAGATGAGGAGACATCCCCTTTATGGGGATCCCTTTCTGGAAGAAGCTGATCACCTGATCTGAAGTGTCTAGAAGCCAACCTGCATGCTAATCCTGCAAGAGTATTGAGTGTTCAGGTGAAACCAGGTGCAGCATGACCCCACTATGGGTTGGGTGTGCCAGAAAAGAAAGGCAGATGAGAGAAATGTGTGTACCCAGGTGTCTGGTTGATCTGCAGCACTATGACCAGAAAGAAGATGTGTCTTGGCCTTTTCAACTGTGACCAGAAAGATTATAATGGTTTGACCTGTGCTGCTGGGACCGGAAGATGTTTTCAACTGAGATATCCTGCTGTGACCAAGAGAACAGTGTGCCTGAGCAACCTTACTGAAAGACGTGGGATCTCTGGGTGGCTCTATTGCCTCGAAAGTTGTCTGGTTGTGGGTACGCTGAAACCAGCCCTGCCTAACCGCCATGAACACAGGACATCATGTCCTCTGTTCCAAGGATTTGTATTTGTATTTGGTATTTATAAAACAGTAATTATCCACTCCCTCTGCAAGTAAGGGCGAATTTTTTTCAGCATTTTCAGAATCCAAAAACTAGGTTTAATAACCTGATTGACCTGCAGCTTAAAAGAAAGGGTATTGTCAAAAATAACGCTCAAATTTCTAGTGGCGACAATTGGAGCCGGTAAGGCTCCATAATCTGTCGGCCACCAGCAAGGGTTCCACAATCCCTTAGCGGATCCAAAACATAGGATTTCAGTCTTATCACTATTTCATTTAAGCCAATTTGAGCCCATCCACCTATTGACTTCTTGCATACAGTTCTTAAAGCGATCTGCCACTTCCTCCCAATTCTTGGAAACTGGGATAATCAATTGAGTGTCATCAGCATAGGAGGTAGGCATAAAACCAAAAGTCCTTATTAGTTTAACTAAGGGTGCAACATACAGATTGAAAAGTGTGTTGCTAAGTGAAGAGCCCTGGGGGACACCACAAGGTAAGTGATAAGCTGGGGATGTAAAGTCCCCACAATTCACTCTAATCTATCTCTCTTTCAGGAAAGATTTGAGAGTATTTAAAGCGGTGTCCCTAATCCCTGCCTGATAAAGGTGGGATATCATAATCTGAGGCGAAATGGTATCAAAAGCCGCAGATAGGTCTAGCAGAACTAATATGGCTCCATGTCCCTCATCCACCATTCTATGGATCCTAACCGAGGTAATGATGAGCGCCGATTCGGTGCTATGTGCCTGCCTAAAGCCATGTTGGGAGGGATCTAACCCTTCTGAAGTAATTCAACAACTGCAAAGACCCACTGCTCCAGAAAACCAAGTTGCTGTCTGCCAGCAGCAACCTCACAAAAGATGTGACTGCAGCAGGAGGCCAGAAGAAGCTTCATCAGAGTAGCCAGCTTATGCACCCACCAAGCATTGAGAAACAGGCGGGGCTTGGGCAAAGTCAGGCAGAGGCAAAGCACTCAAGAGGCACCACGAACTGAGCAGCCAGGCTTTACTGGGTGAGAACAAACCTTGAACTCTAAAAGAATGATCACATGTTTAATATAAAGGGTGTAATCACCACCTTAGCCTAATCACGCTAATTACTTAATCACTCGGAGGACACAGCCAGGAACAGATGGAGGGAAACTGAGGGAAAGTAGTGGGTAGAGGAGCAACCAACCTAGATCCCAGGATACTAACTTGGATCTTGCTAATATTGTGTGCAGTATATGTTCTATTATGCAGTGAACTACTTCTCTTTTTGTTAGTAAAACATTGGGCTGGAGAATCAGTTTTTGTGCTGCTGTGTGATTCTTGAGTCCTGAGCTTGAGTAAGCCTACACAACCTCCCTGAGAAGTCTGTGGCCCTGATTCAAAGCTTGGGGGGCGGCGGGAGCCGCCCGCCAAGCAGAAACCGCCAGAAGACCGTACCGCGGTAAAAAGACCGCGGCGGTCATTCTGGGTTTCCCACTGGGATGGCGGGCGACCGCCAAAAGGCCGCCCGCCAGCCCAGCGGGAAACACCCTTCCCACGAGGAAGCCGGCTCAGAATGGAGCCGGCGGAGTGGGAAGGTGCGACGGGTGCAGTTGCACCCGTCGCGAATTTCAGTGTCTGCAAAGCAGACAATGAAATTCTTTGTGGGGCCCTCTTACGGGGGCCCCTGCAGTGCCCATGCCTTTGGCATGGGCACTGCAGGGGCCCCCAGGGGCCCCACGACCCCGCATACCGCCATCCTGTTCCTGGCGGGTGAACCGCCAGGAACTGGATGGCGGTATGGGGTGCCAGAATCCCCATGGCGGCGCAGCAAGCTGCGCCGCCATGGCGGATTCCCATGGGCAGCGGAAAGTCGGCGGTACACCGCCGGCTTTCCGCTTCTGGCCGCGGCTGTACCGCCGCGGTCAGAATGCCCGGCGGTGCACCGCCAGCCTGTTGGCGGTGCTACCGCCGACCCCGGCCCTGGCGGTATTTACCGCCAGGGTCAGAATGACCCCCTGTGGGTTATTGCCACTGCTACCATTGGAGTTAAGTGTTGAAGTGGTTGTACTTAGCCCAGATTTTCCTAGTATTGCTAGCAGCAGGGGTATGTCCTGTGCCCCCCACCCCCAAACAGGGTCTAACACCCACAATAGGCATTCTAGTAATCACTTTCACTAGGTAGTGCTTTGTGGGGATTTTTACTAAACGTGACAATGCAGCAATGTGTTAAAATAAGCTGCACAAGGCTGTAATGTGGATCGTTTGTGACATTTTCAATGTAATGATGAAGGATTATTTGTAAAAGATAAAGATGTGACACTATCTGCATTGTTAAAAACATGTATGGCCCATGCATAGTTGCAAAACGTAAGCAAAGTAGTGTAAACCTATTTAAATCATTGAGTTGTAGAAGTGCATGATAGAAGGGAGTGAGAGGTAAGAAGAGACCTTTGGAATGTAGTAGAAATCCAGGAGGAGACTTAGCAGCCAAGAACGCAGTGAACTGAGTATGAACCTAGGTGCAGACGCCGCATTTAACTGAGGGTGGAGGATAAACTCTGAGGTCACAAGACTGAAGAATCTGCTGGTTGCCCCATCCGGCAAAAAGGATAACTTGTGGATAGGCTTCTTTGACAAGACTAAAACAGTAGCACCAGCACGCATGACTGTGTAAAAAAGATGGCCTGACAACAAACACAAAACTAAGAGGATGTTAGCACACAACAGATGGACTGCCATGACAAAAGTGGGTGAATCAGAGTAACATATGTAGCTGACGCCCGTGGAAACGCAAGTGTCTGTAGCGACTGGGCCGGAGCAGGTTAGCAGACTGGAAGGGCCAGACACCACTGACATGAGGGACACCACAGCTCAGGGTAAGCTAACCCACATACCAATGCATGTCAAATGAGAAAAATTGCAAAGATAACGTGCAAAATAATATACGTGACACAGCTGCACTGAATGTCCATGTCGCTTCGATGGCATCATGGTAGATCATGTGTACGTTGATCTAAAAGTACCATGATAAATTGTACGGTCACAAGATTCTGTGAAATCATTCCTTCCTAAATAGCATGGAGGTAATGGCCTTGTCACAGCTGCCAAATGTTCATTGAGTGTGAAACTCTGCCTCTTTTATTGAAGTTGCACTATGTATTATGCAAAGTGTGAAATGTTTACATATGCAAGTAAGCCTTCACACACTACAAATATCAAACTTGCAAACCAATGTTGGACAAAGATAAATATTGGTTGCAGATATCAGACATTACAGAAGACACTGCCAGCAATACTACACTTGCTCGCAATATCCATAGGCCTCTTTGAAAAAAAAATCAATATAGAAACAGATGCCTTGTACTATTCATTTACATTTGTATGCATAGTGTAATTTTAGTTGTAACCCCAGACACTTAAAAGGCGCAATCGTTTAACAATCACAGCCACGGACTGTTAATGTTCTGGGCTAAAGCATTCCTAGGTTTACAGACTTACTCAAGTGGTATAAAATAAAATGTAGCCAAATGACTAGGCATGTTGGAAATTCTAATATACCAAGTACCATGGTATAAATGTATTCGTTGCCTAAATGGAGCAGTTCGTTTCTGAAAGTTAACAATAGACTATGACAGTCATTGTGTCTGACAAAATGTCAGTCACACCATCACCCATTACATTGTGAGGCGTCACAAACTTCCTGGCTTCAATACCATGTGTCATTTTTATTAACATCATGCTGCCTCATTTTTATTTTAAAAGAACGTTCTATAATAATAGCTAGAAATTGCATTTATGCAGTTGTGAGATTGTTGAATGAGGCATACTCTGCACTTCTTTATGAATATCATGTAGAACTCTCAATGGAATTTTGGTCTTCAGCTCTTAACAAAACCATGCACCTTCAAATCTCACAGGCAATTGTCTATAATAAATGCCCATGCAAGTCTCAATTTCACAAACTTTTGGAAGTTAGTACGGAGACACAAAAATAACATTAATGGGCACGGGAGGAGAAGCGACAGATGTCGGTCATCATTTAAACAATTTAAATATTTACCACACGCATCTACATCACTAGTATGTACAGGAATGAGTGAGACCCACATGAAAGACATGCACAATTCCAAGAGGCCAATATATACACTTATGCTCATGAAGTAACCTCTGAAACACAGTATGTTTTTAGTCACAGATCACCTACAGACGTGTCATACAACAGTGATTGTATGCGTGTGAAAGACAAACAATTTCACACTCCCGAGCATCATGATACATATATATATATATATATATATATATATATATATATATATATATATATATATATATATATATATATATATATATAATGTTTCAGAGATAGGCGGAGGAAACAACAGCATCTGTTCTTCCAACTGAAATATTGATAGTGTCCTCAGCATCAGCATAAATTCACTCTTCTGCTGGCCCAGGATCACGCAGGCAGCCAACAGACCCTGGGATGGAGATTTTGGAGTTTGACAGAAGCAAACACAACACCCACGTGCTCAATTTCGTATCATAAAGAGGATCTGATGAGACTACATGGTATAGTAAGGTTTCGCCTCCCTTAAGGTGAGCATGGCAATGCCTTAAAATGTAGACATCTACTATTCCCTCCATGGCATGGATGTGTCACTGACACACATGTGATAGAATTTTGATAGCATTGGAAATTCAGATGACCTAGCAAAAACGAATTACCATCTCACCTCACCTCATTTTACCTGAATGTTCCATACTGGAATCTGTAGAGGCCTTCAGCATCCAGCAAATGTACATTTTTAACAATTAGCTTGACTCAGTGAACGGTCTTGGGATGAGCATATACAAGAACCTTTTTGACAGAATGCATTTGCACAAAATATGTGATGAAGGCAACATGGCTGGTCACTCTCAGGTCGCAGCAGGGCTAGTTCGCTCAACACATACCTGCAACACAGTCAGCTTCAATGGAAGGTGGCATAGATGATTTTGATGAAACGATCTTTCAAAATCAGAAAGTCAAATCTGATGGTACATAGCATACACTCTTAGGCATCCATGAAGATCTCAAAGCATATTACTCTATTTAAATGATATGGGAAAGGATGCACATAACATCAAGTTGCACCCCAAGGGATATTGGGCACCCTGTCACATATAAAGGATGCAGTTGTATACCAATGTGTAATGGAGGGAATTCTGAAGGCAATGCAAGGCCTTGACATCTGCCCTTTGCAGCTGCATTGTGGATGTGATACATTCCTTTTGCACAACATGTTGAAGAAGTGCATGAACTGAATGAAAAAGCACTGTTTTCACAGTGGAGTTGAGTCAAATGTTTAGGAATATCACAAAATCCCAGTGGCCATAGCATCTCCAATGCTTCACTGTGCTAATAATTTGATGGATTGTATTCCTGTGCTTCAAAGACGATAGCAACACTATCTATATTAACATCATCTGTGCCTTCAACATGTGCATTAACATCCCAGCGCCACGCAGAACCTTATGAGAAAGACTTTCCTCTGTCTAATATATACCTTTTGTAGCTCCCAAACACCATATGCTGCCGTGTCAAGTTCTCTTTCTTTCAACCCTTTATGTTGTTATCCCTGATCTCTAAAACATTACTTTGTTTTGTTGCAGCTGCCTACATCATTTATTGGTTGGTTGTCTGATGACATGACAGCCTTCTTAGCAGGTGCAATGCTAGAAGAGAAAAGTAGCTGATATAGCTGTTTTGTGTCCAGGGGCAGCACCATGTATGTCTTTTCATCTGTGAATTTCATTACATAGCTGCAGGCTACCATCATGCATTAATCCTTTTAATGCTACTCCACAGAGCACTTGAAAGTATGTTACATAACAAACAATCCACAACAGGATACTGGAAACATATAACCAGTCCACACATTGAACAATCTTCCTCATTTGAATGCTCGTCCTGGCTAAATAAGTAGCACGTTGCTCTCCTTGTTAACTAAGGTAGCAATATATTAATACAGTTTTCTTTATTTTGTCATGTTGTTCTACTTAATGGTATCTTAATATTCAGTTTTGCGTCATTCTGAATGCTTTTGTTTCTGATTTGGTTTCAGTTTCCAGTTTATGAAAGCACTTTGATTTCTAATTTCTTACTTATTTACCAATTTCAAACATGCGGCCTATCTGCCCACCGCTGTGATGGCCCCAAACACCACACTGGTATTTTATTTTCACCTTTGACTAGCGTGCATGCCACTACTTCCCTTCTTCGGGGACTGCGTGTCTTACTCTGTCACCAGCAGCCCAAAGCATATAGCGATTTCTGTTTAGCTGGGGATACTGCGGGACCACAAGCTCAAGCTGTCAAATGTTTCTCCCATTGAGGAGACATTCATTGGCTAGTGTCTCATTGCAAGACTGCTGCCGTTTCAGTTTGGGATGCAAGACCTTGGATATAAATACCCTTACATTGCTACTGGAGGCACTGTGACTCATTTAATTGTTTTGACAGTTATAGTGTCTCAGTTGCTCCCCGCACATCCAAGTTTCATCTTCCCTTATTTAACCTGATTATTTTAAATCGAATGCTCTTGGGAGACATATTTTCTCAAAAAATCTGAATATATAATTTATTTTATATATAGGGGCTTGGGATATATTATTGGTGCTTGCACAAATACTTTGCGCACCATGACTCAGCAAAGAAAAGGGTGTCCTAATGTTCCTGAAGGTAGAGTCAATGAGGAAATTATCAGAAAATTAATACAACATGAAATGTGTAACTGTATATGTGAAACAATTACACAAATGATAAATTAGGAAGAGATCTAATTTAGAATCAGAGAAGGAGAATGGTCCCATCTCTGAGACAGAACCTTATACTGCAAACAAGACAGTTAAAAAGAGGGCAAAAGCCAAGCACCTAGAGATTGGATCTCTACCAACTACATTGTTGGGAGCTCTAAGTGGCTCAAAAAAGATGGGAGGTCTAAGCACCTCGAAAAAGAGTGGTGCCCTATGAGGCATGGAAGAGAGAGGTGCCCGAAGTGGCACAAGTGATTTGGGCAACCCTAGAGGCAAACAACTATTAGAGACTTAAGATGTTGAGTTTAATGACCAAGTTGATGAGGGAAATAGCAATGATGATAATATGTTTGAACTTCATCATATGGGTATTTATGGGGTGACCTATTTATTGAAGATTCAACTCCCTCGTGCTCTAAAGACATTATTAGAAATTATTTGGGGGAAGAAATGTTCTCTCCCTACAACATTAAATATCCCAGGAGTGGTGGCCTCTTGAGCATGTAAGTAACTTTATTAAGAGGTGGATCAGAAACCCCTTAGAAAAAAGAGGTACGCAATGTATTCAAGGCGGAATGCTCAAGACCGGTCATCCATGAGAAGATCTGTTTTACATCAAACCTTGATTCTGAATTCATCACTTTCCTTTTTAAAATGGGGAGAGATCCCAGAAAGGGATTAGAGAGATCCCTAAAGATTTGCCAGGATCGTCTCTTAGACATTGTTGGACTCCTTGCTAGGATAATAGATATGCCTGAAGAAGGTTATATTAAAGGACACCTTCTAGCTTTAGATCTCCTGTGGAGCTGGAGCCAGCATGCAATGGTTGTCCTAGGAAAATGACAATGGTGGCTTCAACGCAGAGAGACACAAAGCCATCCTGTTGAAAATTTGTCACAAACTGGAAGACCTAGCAGATAAAAGTTAGGGCTCTTCGGGAGGTTTATGGTATGGAGAAAGAGTATCCCTAGATCAGAAAGCAAAGGTATAACTGGCTTGGTGGCTGGACAACTTGGTCACCTGGAATGTGTGAGCAATCTTTGGTTGTTCTCAAGACTTCATTCAGGAGTTGAGTGCTAGTCTAATTGGTTGGGGGGCACACTTGGGTGTACCGGAAACTAGTGGATTGTGGTCAAACACAGAGTGGTTGAATCATATAAACTTTTTAGAATTGACAGTAGGTCTCTATGCCCTCATGGGCTTCAGACATTGCTTCCAAGGCCGGGCAGTTCTTTTGAAAATGGACAATGTTTCTGCAGTAGTGTATCGAAATCGTTTGAGGGGCACACAATCGCAAAATCTGGTTGACTTAGCGAACACACACACACACACACACACACACATCCATCAAGGGGCCAAAAAATGGTATGTGTACTCACCCCCTTGTGACTGCTGTGCAGCCTTCAAGCGCCATCCAGGTCCGGGTATGCCTCCACCAGGATGCATTGCATGAGGGGGGTCAGTGCCCAACGGGCACCCCTTCCTCGTTGGGAGGACTTCCCCAGCTGGGCCTCACAGATCTTCCTCACCCAGTGCCGCAGGTCCTCCCACCTCTTCCTGCAGTGGGTGCTCTGCCAGTTGTAGATCCCCAGGGTCCGCACCTCCTTGGCGATGGCATGCCAAAATCCCCTCTTCTGGTGGGCGCTTACCTACAAGGGAAGGACAGAAAAGTAACACTGAGGTCAGACACGGGCCAATCATATACAGCTGGCTATACGTCCACTATGGGACGGACATTTCAAACAGCCTAACAGCACACACACACGCAGCATGTCAGGAACCCTGGACCATACAGTGTCACAAGTGCACACATGTATGCAGCCAACACCCACCATTACACATATCCATGCACCCCAATCCTCCTACTCACCTGTACCTCTGGCCGACCGTAGAGCTTGGCGTACAGGGGCAGGACCCCGTCCATGAGCTTCTCCAATTCCTTGTTGGTGAAGGCCGGGGCCCTTTCCCCTGCAACACGTGCCATTTCCATGACCAGAGGCAGGACACAGCAGTACACTCAGTGGAGTACCTGCATGCACGAGATCAGGGAGTCAAGTGAAGTTGGGGTGATGAGTTTGCGTACGCACCGTTGCGGTGTGCAGTCACCGCCGGCGGCGTTCATGATACACTAAGGATGCCCATTGACAACCATGTTAACCAATGAATTTGCACACGGCGGTAAACACCGCCTTATGCTATTACGTCAATCGCTTGCAGTATGAGGTCACTTCCACCACAACACTTCTGGGTTACAGGGAGCAGAAATTTTGGCCTTAACTACGCAGTTGTAAAACCCTCATCAGCACAATGCACGCCCTATTGTCCCCTAAACACCCATGGGCATGTAAGAATATACATTACCTCACCTGACCAGTCCTGATATATCATTGTGGTCATGTTGCTGTAATGTCACACACACTAAGCTTTTGTGTTGTCGACAATCATGCCAGCAGTGCTGAATGAGAAACAATGTGTGCAGATGTGTGTGTGTTGCTCACACGTGTTTTCAACTCCTCCTAGGTACAGACCCTTGTGGCGAGGGAGCGCCCCATCGGTGTACAGACCACTTGTTGATTTGCGGACCATGGTGGAGCGTCACATCATTATCAATTACAGACTCACTCGTGCTACTATTCATGAACTTTGTGCATTACTGGATCCAGCACTGAGACCGGCTAATCATAATCAGCATGCCATCCCTACTGAAGTGCAGGTGCTCTCTGCACTCCATTTCCTGGCCACGGGCTCATTTCAAGTAACAGTGGGCATGGGTGCAGGTTTTATAATGTTTAGCATTATGCTGTCCAGATTCCTCAATACATTTGTACGACACCTACAGTTCTATGTGAGGTTTCCCCAAAGTGCTGACCTCCCTGCCATCAAGTAGGACTTCTATGCCTTTGCCAACATACCCCATGTGATAGGTGCCATTGATGGCACCCACATAGCTATCATCCCCCCAAGAGTAAGTCAACAGGTGTACAGAAGAACTTTAATTCCATGAACATTCAATTGGTGTGTACTGCAGACCAGTACATCTCACATGTGAATGCCATGTTCCCTGGATCAGTCCATGATTCCTTTGTGCTGAGGAACAGTAGTGTGCCACACAAGATGGAACATCTACAAGAGGGTGGATCATAGGTAGGTGTTTCGAACACTTATTGCCACATAGCAGACAGCCAGGCTGTCTGCCTCTGAGGGTTGTCAATGACAGTCCTGTTTTGCACCATTTTCTAGGTGATTCTGGCTATCCCAGCTTGCGTTGGCTCCTGACACCAACGAGGAATCCTGGAACAGATGCAGAGAGGAATTACAATAAGGCCCATGGATTTACTAGGAGGGTGATAGAGCGTACTATAGGTCTCCTGAAGGCTAGAATTTGTTGCCTACATATCTCTGGTGGTTCCCTGGCCTATGAGCCTCAAAAGGTGTGTAGAATAGTGGTGGCCTGCTGCATGCTGCACAACATGTGAGAAATTCTATCCCCCTCTTGGAAGATGATAGGGCTGTATATCCAGACCAGCTTCCTCAGAGAGGGGATGAGAGTGATGGTGATGATGAGGAGGGGGAAGATGTAAGCACCAGGACTCAAATGATACAACTTTACTTCCAGTAGCTCTTTGGGACAATTAGATGAGATTGCTGTCTGTATAGGACAGGTTACAATATAGTGTAATAGTTCAACACATCTGTAGGTACAACAACATGGAATGCGTGTGGTGCATTTCCTGCTACTCAGATAATAATAAATAAGCTATCATACAGCTGCATCCATACTTCACCTTGTTTCAACTTAGTGACAGAGGACATTGTACCAGGTGAAATGGTGTTTTATTTGGTGCAGGGATTAAATCGTGCAGATTACAGTGACGGGAGTGGTCTACTGATGGTTGTACAATATGGCAACATGGTCCCAGCATTTGTTGGCAGTAGTGGTAGGTCCATCAATGTTTACAAGAGTTTGATGCAGTTTTCACACGATTTGGTCGTTGATTCAGTGGGACACTTGGAGGACAGTTCTTGCCAGAGTCACTTCTTTGAGGAGGCCTTGGTCTTGGCACGTGTTCCTGTGCCATATCTGGGCCTGAGGGTCCGTTTGGGTGCCTGGTGTTGGCCTGTACAGGTTGAGATGGATATCCCCTGTGTGTTCTGAGAGGGTAGTACATGTGCAGTTGCTGCTGATGCTGTTGTTGTCTGGTCTGTATCCTGGCCTGTAGTAGGGGCTTCCTGGTCTGTGTGGGCATCAGGCTGTGTTGGGACAAGGTGCAGCAGCGCACCTGCTATGCTGGCCATTGTGGCATTGTGCACTTTCCACTGCTCCATGGCCTCTTGGTGGTGTGGTAGCTGCATCATTTGACTCTGCTCCAGGGTGGATACTATCTGGGCCAGTCTGTCCTGGGTATGGTGATATGCTCCCAGGACCTCAGAGATCACGTCCTGGGCTGCAGCATTCATCCTGTGGCCTCCCCCCTGGGCCACTGATGCCCTCCTACTAGGCCTAGCCCCCCGGGCCTGTGCCCCCTGTGCCTGTGTCCCCTGCACAGGTCTGGCGGTACCACTTGTACTGGGGCCACCACCTGTTTCCTGCCTGTTGGTAGGGGGTGACTGTGGCCTCTGTCCATGTGTTTCACCAGTCTGTGGCCTGAATACACAGGTGTGGGGATGGTTGCCCTGGGCTGATGTTGATGGCTGGGTGGTAGGGGTGTCAGTGGTATCCTGGGTGGGGCTGCTGAATGGTGACAGTCCAGGACTGTGTGAGGGGCCAGGGTGATCGTCAATGTCCGGGTTTCCATCCCCAGTGTCCTGGGAGGTGCCTCTGTCTCCCCGTGGGGCACTGCCACTCCTTGTCCTGTCCGTCAGGGTGGCATGGGTGGTGGTGCCTGTTGGGGGGAATGGACATGTCTGTTACAATTGCATGATTGGATGGAGTGCACAGGACTGGGCGGTTTTGTGCAGGTTTTTACACTTTGGGGCCATGCAGGATGCTTTCATGAGGTTAGGATTGCTTTTTGCTTAGGATGTGGAGGTGAATTGTGGGTGCTGTAGGCCATTGTGATTCTTTGTAGGGGTGGGTGGCTATGCTCATGAGGAAAGATGTGGGCCTGTTAGTGGGTTTGTGGGCATGCAGAGTGACTGTATGTAGTGATTGTAGCCCGGGTGGGGTTGTGGTCCTGGTGGTAGTTGGAGGGGTGAGGTGGTGCATGCATTCCAGGTGTGATGGATATGGGGTAATTGTAGATGACTTACCCGAGTCCATTCCTCTAGTGAGTCCAGTGAGTTCCTCAGGGTGCAGGATGGCCAGTACCTTTTCCACCCAGTCAGTGTAGTCGGGTGGTGTTGGTGGAGGTCCTCCCCCAGTCTTCTGGACTGCAATGTGGTGCCTGGATGCCATGGACCTCGTTCCATCTCTTGTGGATGTCGTCCCTGGTGCATGGATGGTGTCCCACTGCATTGACCTTGTTGACTATTGTCTGCCATAGCTCCATCTTCCTGGCGATGGGTGTGTGCTGGACCTGTGCCCCAAATAATTGTGCCTCCACCTTCAGGATCTCGTTCACCATGGTCCTTAGCTCCCTTTCTGTGAAGCGTGGGTGTTTGGGGGGTGCCCTGGTGAGTGTTGTGAATGGTGTCTTGTGTGGATCTAGGTGAGGGTGCTCTTATGCGGTTGGGTATAAGTATTGTGTATTGTGGCGTTCGGTGTCTGCTTCTGGGGTTCTCTCTATAAGTTGGCCTAATTTCATTGCAAAGGATTGTGGGGTATGTCTGTGAGTGTTTTATAGTGTTGTGGATGTGTGTCAGGTGTGAGGGTTTCAAACTTGCCAATGTATGCATTTCTTGCTGTTGGTCCACTTGCCGCCCGTGGCAGTCTGTACCGCCAATGGTTGTTCGGCTTCCACTGACCAACGCAGTGATTTATGCTTCATTATTTGGAGGATGGGGTGTTTGTGTGCCCGGTGGTGGCGGGGTGGGAGGTTCAGCATTTCCACCAACAACGTCCTGGCAGTGACTGGTGCCAGACAGATTTTTGTTGGATTCTGATTTTTTCTTCATTATATGGGGGTTTCTGTTTGCGGCCAATGGCGGTCTTCTGTTCGCCGTCACCACGGCGGTCGACGGTGTTTACTGCTGTGTTCATAATGAGGGCCTATGTCTGATACCATCTTTTATCCTAGATTTAATTCATGCAAGAAACTGTGTGTAGTGGATTGCATGACCGAATATGATTCCTGCATGAATGAATTTCGACCCAATGATGTTAAACAATCATTGATTCCTTTTGTAAAACTTTTTAAAGCATTGACAACAGCAACATTTGCCAAGTGGGTGAAGTGTACGGTGCACAAAGCAGGCATTGATCTAAATACATTTGGGGCACATTTCGTGAGAGGTGCTATGGCTAGTTAAGGCCTCTGAAAAGGTGGTAGATTGGAGGATATTATGAAAGCAGCTGACTGGTCTAATGCTTCCACGTTTGCAAAAAAATTATATTTGGTCCATTGTACACATGTCTGATGTGGTACTAGAGGACTACCAACATGCATAGTGATAGCCTACGGTCTTGTAATGAAATAGCGATTCTCAAAATTCTGTGCTAAGAGAATCTGAATTTCATTAAAAACACGGAGGCTAACATTTTCCCTCCCTCACCTTCCCCTGTAGTTGGCTTCATTTAACAAAAAAAAAGAAGAGAATAAAAGGGAAAAAAACAACAAAGTAAGAAGGAACTAATGTGTTTTTTGTGACAATGATGTATTACAGTTCTTTAAGGAACATTTAATGAATATGATCATTCTTTAGCACTTGTTTATTTTGTGAGTTCTCATTGCAGAATCTTTAACAATATTTTTCATTTTAAATAATGCACACTAGTTCAGCCTACTATAATGGTCACCGTGGTGGCTTCTTTATCCTCCCTCTCTACCTAAAGGAAGGAGAGCAAGCTTATTCAGCAAGTCGTGCATGCAAGAGGAAGATTGTTCTATGCGTTGACTGATTATGTGTTGCCAAAATCTTGTTCTAGATTGTAACATACATTCATGTTTGCCTCCGTGTCTTTAATTAAGTCAGATTTTCTTACCATAGAATTTTGAGAATCACTTTTTCATCTTCTACTTCCACAGCAGAATGGTTGTGTACCTGAATTTTTGTTAATAACAATTGAAGATACATTCATAGTTATCTTTCTGATAACCAGAGTATATTGAATAACACACCAGAAACCTAGGCCCTATTTTCTTGCTTTCTTTCTTGCCATGCTTTGCACATTAATATGAAACATAACATTGTTGGATGGAAATAACATAAATCATATCGGATTTGATAACCCCATGTTGTATAATGTACTACAAACAGTAGTTATGTCAATCGCCCCAATATTATTTGTGTTACACCTGGTAGATTCCCCATCCCTAAAACAGAAAAGGAGAACTGGCAGGTATCTCTCACAGATTTGTGGAGCCCTTGAGCCGTTCCAATGCCATATTGGTGTAATTTTTGTAATGCTAATGTGACATTGGAAGGGGAAAAATGCCACGCCATAGTTACAAAGTGGTGCAATGCATGCATTGTGCCACTTTGTAAACCCCTTGCGCCACATTATGCCTGCACCAGGCACAATGTATGCAAGGGAGCCTTCTGGCACTGGGGGGGGGGGTGAAAAAATGGTGCAACGGAATCTTTGAGATTCCTTTGTACCATTTTTATCTGCATTTTCCGATGACTGCTAAGTGCAGGCATTACAAAGAGGCTCCTATGGATTACAACGGGCCTCTGGGTGCTTTGCAGGATTAGTGTAATCAATTTTTACGCTAATCCTGCAAAGCGCCGGACTAGCGTAAAAAATGATGACGCTAGTCTCCCTAACGTCCCCATGGTGCACCATATTTTCAATTCGCAGCTACCATGCTGGCATTAGACTGGCACTGAGAGGTGCAGAAAAAGTGGCGCTGAAATAGGTGCAGTGCCACATTTCATAAATCTGCCCATGAGTGCTCTCTGTTCCTCAATATCAAAGCTATACCTCATGGAGGAGGCCTAACAAGGCCAACATTGGTCTGGGGTTGATTGTGTTCCCTTCTTGATGTGGCCTCACCTAGCAGTTCAGGATGGATGTCCCCAAGATGAGCAGGGTCGATGCTGACTTGCATTAGGTAGGTCTCTGTCCAGACTGGCACAGTGGCTAAGTAATAATGGTTGGAATGCCAGAGTGATTGTCAATGGCCTAGACTATTTGCAAGCATTCCCCTGATCACCTTTTGAGTATTTAGAGTTAGGAGTGAGACACAGCAGTCAGAAAACCCCTAATTTGCAACTGAAGATTAAAATGAGCGTGCCCAGTACACCCATATGAGTACATGCACACAATGATTAGTAATGTACAGCTATATGAGTCTTTAATATTCAGTATTGAAAGCCATGTGGCATGGAATGACCATAATTGTTTTAAACAACTCAACAGACAATATGACATTTAGTAAAAATGTTAGATGTACCTCACTCATATGTTATCAAACACTGCTTACCTATTGGTCTCCCCTATATCTAGTGTCTAAATGTTATCAAATATCCAACATATGTATGCTGTATTAGTTCACTTGAATTTTAATATGCAAAGCCATGTTTAGTTTCTCCATATTCCTTCTTTTGTTATCTGGTGAGCAGTCAGAACTCAGTCATTAAGCATCTGCCCCCAGCAATAATTCCTTGTGTCTAACCCCACACCTCACTTTCATCATCATTGATGTCTTATACACCGAGGCAGGGTCACTCATGCTCAGGTTTTGTTTTGGTACAACGAGGTGCAAACAAGTCCTTTTTGCAGAAGCATACAGAAGCTATAAAAGTAATCTCAAAATGGATTTCTACAAGGTAATTTTCTATTGTAGGCATGGCTATTAGGTGTACACCACAGAAGGAGAAACATAAATTAACTTCCCTATTAATTTGACTGGTATCAGAAAAAAACATTGGAGTTGTTGGGTGGCCTGGAGTTTAAAGTAGGGGCCCCTAGTGTGATTAAGTTTTATGACAGAATAATGTTTGGCCTCTCTAATAGGAGGATTCATGTTATCACAAAATTCTAGAGAATGATGTAGGAGGAACAATCACCTTGCCAAACACACACAAGATCGCTGGTGATATTTCCTCCTGGTCCAATACACAGCTTTTAGAATACACACCAGACATTTACCCCAAAAGGCAGAAAGAGCTGCACTTGGGTAGATATTTTGTGCGAAGCTGTAGACTCTTGTTTGATCAAAAAGGCAAGTGAGATCCCTTTGTGGCTAAACCCCTGACACAGCTATTGACACACACACAAACACTCACACACCCACACACAGATCCACTCCGACACCCACTCAATCACACACTCACGCACCTACTCACATACCCACTCAGACAATGAAGCAACCACTCACAGACCTACTTGCAAACTCACACACCCACTCACAAACTCACACAGACGCTCACACACTCACTCACAGAGACACTCTCACAACCACTCTCACACCAAGAGACTCCTTCTCACGCCTACTCTCACACTCAGCAGTTATAGTTGGAGTTATTTCAAGTAACTTTAGCTAACGCTTTAAGGTAACTATATCACGTGCCCTTGTCACGCACTGTTAATCACCGTAGTTATTACAGCTCTCATGACAACTTTCATAATGTCACTAAAAAAATCAATGAAACATTAGCATTTAAATTATTGAAGATAAAACTGTGCATGGCGGTGGCATGAGTTATAGTTACCTGAAACAACTCCAACTATAACTGCTGAATCTCTATGGTTTTGTGCGAGTAAATTCAGAACCTAACTATAACAAAAATTATTAATTCTCCTGGAGTGCTACGGTTTTTACAATTGTTTCTACAATTGTTGGTTTGGAGATTGTAATAAGGGAAGGTCCGTTCCTTCTGTGTGCACTAGCTGAATATGCGCACCACAACAAGGATCGCTATATATATATATATATATATATATATATATATATATATATATCCTCCCAACAGTGTTCGGAACGCGGAAGCCTTGCTGCAGCAGTCCTGGTCGGGTTCCGAAAAGCCCTTAATTTTCATAAACACTCCTCTTCGTACAAGGATAACCAGGACACCTCTGAAGTGTTTATATTGCAAATTTATTCAGAAAATTGATTTCTCTCCAACGCTTTTCAGCCGTAGCCTTGGTCACAGACGGAGTGGGTGTGTATCATACACAATTAAATAACATATGAAACAAAAGACGGACATACCCACAACTCTCCCTGATAACATCTCAACAGTGGCAGCCATCTTTAAACAATCAAAATCGCATTATTCTGGTATTATTTCATCACATCATCATTTTTTAAGAAGTGTAATACTCAATTAACAATTCAACCAATTATTGATCCAACTTAAACATTCAATATTTATGGAGCAAATATAAATTTCACCTCATCTAAAATAGTCTCAATCAACCTTATGAAACTCTACATATAATAGTTTATATTTGATTCTTGAATTAAATGCAATACCTATAAACAAACCCCAGTGGGCATAATTCATTATTTTGGATACTTTCCTTGGTCAATACATATACCACACTTCATCAGTATTTTTATTTATATTTTTATTAATCAAATCATATCTCTACTCATATGCCTACTTGCTCGACCACTGTAAAATCTTTTTCTTCCACACGCCTCAATTACTCACACCATTATGTGCAACAAATTAATTCCAAATAACATGAATACACCCAATAACACATACATAAATATAAATATAAAAAGTATCATAAATACCTATCCTATCCCAGTACGGCTCTTATTATCATAATCATGCTCTTTAACTCAAATGTATACTCATTTCCTCATTGGAGTTCAACCCTGAGGGATCTAGTGTCTCAAAATGTATTATATATTTTGATTCTAAAATTCTCAATTCTTGTTCTCTGTTCCCTCCTCGACTATTTATTTTTACCTGGTCTATCACTACAAACCGAAGCAGGTTTTCATTACCAAAATGTACATTGTGAATGTGTCTAGCTACTGGGTAGCTCTTATCATGATTTTTAATAGCTTGTCTATGCTCAAGCACCCTCTTTTTCGCACAATTAACTGTGCTTCCCACATAAGTTTTCTCACATGTGCACATCAGACAGTATACACAATAGATAGTATTACAATTGAAATTTCCTTTGATGGTAAAACATTCATCTCTACCTGGTACTATCAACTTCTTACAATTGACACTATTCCTACAATCCTTACATCGCATGCAGCAATAGAACCCAGGTGTTGCCATATTCTTCGCACTCTTCTCATGTGTCACAAAAGTATGGCATAAATCATCCTTAAGAGATCTACTTCTCCTAAAAGTCACTTGCGATCTATCACTTAGGCATTTGCACAATATCAGATCAGTCTGTAATATATGCCAGCTTTTGTTCATGACAAATCGTGACAAATCTAATTGTGGTATTTTCTTCATCCTAATCTAAGTTCACCTTGCACAGTAGATCCTCCCTACAAGTTTTCTCCACCTTTTATTTCGCTTGTCTGATGGCCTGAATGCCATACTCTCTTTCTTTGAATCGTTCACACATAACTTCACATTCTTTATAATAATCTGACATACTGCTACAGATTCGGCGAGCTCTTAACAGCTCCCCGTGTGGAATGATTGATTTTTCAGTCCATCAAAGTTTTTTGTAGTGACATAGCAGGTGGCTGCTGGTGGAGTGTCTTGTGGAAACCTGCCATTTAGGAGTCTGAGCCCAGGGGCCTCGAGACCTTTAACCAAGGAAAGTGCTGTTGTACTGGGTTTCCCTCGCTCTATTAACCCCATTGACTGCTGGGGTACGGCCCATAAATGATCTTTCATGATGGTTTGGGCATCCCTTTCGAAAGGGGGTTAGTAGTTTTAGTTGAAATCCCCAGATATTAGAAGCTCCAGGGATCCCAACTCCTGATAGGCAGTTAGTATTGTATCAATCAGTTTGTAGGATATGTGTTTCTTGGATCGTGCATCTGGATGTGTACATTTATTAACAAGAGAAGGCTATAACTAGCAGGAAATCTTTGTTTTCCTCATATATATTTAATCCTGCTGAAATAAAAATTGCTAATCCCCCCTTTGGGTGGCCAAACCTTTTCTCTCTGATTGCAGGGGGAAAAAAATCCATAAATCCATCAATTGCGAATGGGTGTGTAGCCCAAGTTTCCTGCAGAAAGATAATATGATTTTTTTTTAAAAGCCTTGTCAGACCTTTATGTTTGATATTTGATCTAAACCCATTTATGTTCCAAGAGCAGAATTGAAGGGGTTTATCAAGTGGAGTTGACCACCCCATAGGGGCCCGGGTGTTCGGAAGTCATTGACGATTTTCTAAATGAATTGCTTCTGACATCCAGCCCAGATCTAGCTGCAGCAGGGGGTGCGTACTAGATGCTTGGAACCCTGTGGAGTGATCATAATTTTTTCCAACTGCAGATCTGAGAACTGAAAATGTTCTTTTTTTTTAACTCTTTTGAATTCATAAGGTTTGGCACATTGATTTGGTCCTCTAGAGGATCAGGATAGCCCGTTTGTTTGGGTAGGCTGAATTTAATTCCCCATTTTAGGAAGGAGATTTCTTCTTTGACAACTGTTCCAAGCACTTGCGACATCTTCCATGTTACCAGGGTTGATTCATATGATCTTCCTTCATTGTTTTTAGCCACCTGTAGGAATTCAAGTGAGACAATGTCATTAGATTTTATATCTTTTGGAACCGGAATAGCTTGTAACAATTTTAATATGTTACCTCTATTAAGGATGTCATGTAAGCCCCTAGATTGATATTGTGGTTCCACAATTAGTTGTTTGAGGTCTCTAGATGGAACGTAATCGGGGCTTCGTATAGATACCCCCGGTTCTCCCATTTTGATTGTTCTTTTATGTTCTGTCGTCCCTATCTGTGATGGAGAGTCTCTATCTGACCATCCTGAATTTGCAACAAATTTTCTTACAGCTGAGCTATTTGGGGATTTTTCTTCTGAGAGTGGTCTAAGCATTTCTTCAATTTTGGGCTGGTGCTGAGCGGTTTGTGCCCCTGTTTGAGCTCCTTGATGCCCAGCATATCCAGTGTTGGGAACTGTTATAGTTATACCCTCTTCATCAAATGGCATCATGTTAGTTACAGGACTAAGGCTTGATTTGACTTCCGCCTCCAGTTGCTGTAGATTGATGTTCAATTAATCCTGCTTTTTTTGGCCTATAACGTTTGTGATTTGTGTGACTCATTTGTGTTTACAGTGAATTAACTGCACCTTTGAGTGTGGTTTATTTTGCTGCTTATGATTTTGTGGGATGGAGCCCCTTGTTTGGGAATTGAATAATGGAAATAATTTACTTGTCGTTGGGATACATATCTTGCTACTTATGGGGTCATGAGGCATTGAGGTACCATTTATTTTATCTGGATTTAAAGACGGGCTTGAGTTAACAACGGGCTACCCATGGAGACACCCCTCATTTTATTTCTGGCTTTACGCTGCTTTTTTTTTTTCTTTTTGTGGGTTGCTTTTCTAAGCATAACCGGTGTCCCACAGATTTGGG
This sequence comes from Pleurodeles waltl, assembly GCF_031143425.1. Lineage (NCBI taxonomy): Eukaryota > Metazoa > Chordata > Amphibia > Caudata > Salamandridae > Pleurodeles > Pleurodeles waltl. Next base: position 663,077,922 of record NC_090443.1, on the reverse strand, counting down.
AGGAGAGGGGGAGGTGTATATGTTTGAAACTCAGGTTCACTTCTTTCCTCGATCTCTGGAAATTTTGATGAGCACACATTTCCCTTTGGTGCTGTTTTCTGACCGGATCCTGATTCTTCTAGGGATTCTATTTCCATGTCAGTCATTTCCACAGGGTAGCCATAAGCTCTGTTGCCCATATTTCCATTTTGGATGACTTCCTCCATTTGCCTTTGTGATTCTTCGACTGAAATTTCACCCCCTCTTTTCATATTCAGATGTTCTTTGATGTTAATTATCATTGAATTTAGTACTTCTGGGAGTGAGGCCAGCTTGTTGATTATGGGCTCATAAGTGCACTCAGTTATTGTCATTTCTGCGAGGTTCTGAGCTCGCTTTATCAAATTGTTTAAGTTTGCCAGTTTCTGATCGATCCCTGACATTGATTTAGCCATGGCGTTCAATAGGTCCACCTGAACATCCATTTTAGAGGACTGATGGGACAGGGCATCCAGTGTTAGTTGCAAAGCTTTAAAGAAAATATCCCAAACAGCATTTTGATCCAGTTGTTTTTGTATATTTTGTGAAGGTGATACAGTCTCATAATTTACCTTAGTTCCGGGTTCAGTTATTTTTGTCTTTGATGTGACAGAGGCATTTGGGGAACTGTATTCGGGGGCAGAAATGTCCAGTTGAGTTCCTAAAATTGCAGCTTGATCTTTATTTGGATCCATGTGTGGTCGAGAAAGATTAAGCCCTGGTGATAGTGGGTTTTTGCGGTTCTCCAAGGTGAGGATAGTTTCTGGAGGGTGATTCCTTTCCCCCTTTGACCAGCCTCTTGTGGCCTTGGGGCAGGGAGACTTTGGAGTCCTTGGCTCCTTTTATAATTATGTTTACCTCAAGGGGAGGTTGAATACCTGTTTGTGAGAAGTCAGTTACATTTTCTAAGGATGGAATGTTGGAAGTATCAGGGGACGGTGAAGATGACCGGGGGTCAGTAATTCTAGGTCAATGATTGGCCCCCAGACGTTTCCTTAATGATTGTCGTCCATTGATATATTGGTGTTATCAAGGTCAGTTTTTCCAGTCTGCCCCTCCTCCATCATCTCACTTTTGTTGCCTTGCTCGAAGAGCAGGCTGCTTTCACTTTTTATAGGGGAGATTGGATGAGGTAGAATCATGGAGCCATTTGGTAAGGAAAAAATTGCATCCACAGGATCCTTCAGGAAGTCTATTGTGCAGGGAATGTTCGCAGATTTTTTAAATCTTTGAAAGAAAGGGGTTATCGGGGAAATCAAGGGTTGATGTTTTAACTTCATATTTGATTCCCATTTTGACGCTGAGGGCGGAGAGGAGGTTTTGCGACCCTTGACCCTGCCACTGCACCTTGTGCCGGTCTGCCTTCTGCTCTAATTTTGTTTTCCCCGCCGCTGCTTCCCTGCGGCCCCGCACATGCTCGCCCATTCGCCACCCTGCTCCCACCTCCCACCTGTTCCTCCCTCCAACCTCCCCTTATATGGCGGCTGCTGAACAGTGAAGGGAGCGACCCTTGACCCTGCTCCCAGGCAGGTCGCTCCCCTCGCTGCTGCCACTGCACCTTGTGCCGGTCTGCCTTCTGCTCTAATTTTGTTTTTCCTGCCGCTGCGTCCCTGCGGCCCCGCCCCCTGCCTCAGCTCTAATTTTTGTTTTCCCTGCCGCTGCATCCCTGTGGCCCAACTTGCCCATTCGCCGACTCGCTCCCACCACCCACCTCCCCTTATACAGCGGCTACTGCACGGTGAAGGGAGTGACCCTTGACCCTGCTCTCAGGTAGGTCGCTCCCCTCGCCGCTGCCACTGCACCTTCTGCCGGTCTGCCTTCTGCTCTAATTTTGTTTTCCCCGCCGCTGCATCCCTGCAGCCCCGCCCCCCTGCCTTAGCTAAAAAATTTGTTTTCCCTGCCGCTGCGTCCCTGCAGCCCCGCACCCCCGCTCACCCATTCGCCACCCCACCTCCCACCTCCCCTCATACGGCAGCCGCTGCACGGTGAAGGGAGTAACCCTTGACCCTGCTCTCAGGCAGGTCGCTCCCCTCGCCGCTGCTACTGCACCTTGCGCCGGTCTGCCTTCTTCTCTAATTTTGTTTTCCCCGCCGCTGTGTCACTGCGGCCCCACCCCCCTGCCTCAGCTCTAATTTTTGTTTTCCCTGCCGCTGTGTCCCTGAGGCCCCTCATCCTGCTTGCCCATTCACCGCCCCGCTCCTACCTCCCACCTGCCCTTCCCTCCCACCTCCCCTTACATGGCAGCCGCTGCATGGGCGCGACACTGGCGCACCGAAGGCACGCCTAAGGCAAGCCCGTCTGAACCTGTCCGCGTCCGGACCGCGCCCAGTGCCAGGACCTCTGGTCCCCAAGACCGCCACGGCAACCAGCGCCCCTACACCGCCAGCACCCTCCTCACACTCAACACCGGACGATCACACGCCTACTTCCTGGCCTTTCTGAAGCGCACCCAGGGACCCTTCAGCTGCCGGAACTGCAGCTTCACCAGCCTCCAAATCGCCAAACTACCCACCGAGACAGACCGCAACTACCTCCGATGCATCCTACTAAACACCCGTTCTGCACAGCAAACACGCCGTCAAACTCTGGGACCTGCTCGACACCTCCACCCCGGACGTCGCCTTCCTGACGAAGACCTGGATGAACAACTCCTCGGCCCCCGGACATCACCATAGCCATCCTGGATGACTACAAGATCACCCGCAGGGACCGCACCAAAGGAGTCGGAGGCGGAATCGCCATCATCTACAAGAACACCATCAGGGTCACGACCTGCACCGCCGACACCCTCAGCACCGCCGAACACCTGCACTTCCAGATCCACACCAACCCCAACACCACCCTCAGAGGAACTCTCATCTACAGACCCCCGGACCACGGCGTCAGTTCCGCGACTCCATCGCCAATCTCGTCAGCAGGCACACCCTAGCCTCCGCCAACTACATCCTCCTCGGCGACTTGAACTTCCACCTGGAGAACAACAACGACTCCAACTCCATCACCCTAATCGACAACCTCGCCACCCACGGACTCAGACAGCTCATCACTACACCAACACACTCCGCTGGCCACACGTTGGACCCCGTCTTCTCCGCTAGCCCCCACATCACCTTCAACCACACCCCTGGACCACCACCGCTGCATCCACTTCACCTTCCGGAAACCCACCGTGCACAACCGCACCCAACAATTCCCCCGCCGCAACTGGAGCAAAGTCAGCGGAGACCAGCTGAACATCAGCCTCATCTGAAAACCACCCACTGAACCTACCAACCCCAACCTCGCAGCCTGTAACCTCTGCCGCTGGATCGACGACTGCGCCAACACTCTCGCCCCGCTCAATAAACCCTCCAACAGAGGCACCAGCAAGAGAGCCAGCTGGTTCACCTAAGACCTCGAAGCCTCCAAGCAAACCTGCCGGAAACTGGAGAGAAAATGGCTCGACGAACAGACACTGGACAACCATGCTGCCTTCAAGAACACCATAACCTCATCAGATCTGCCAAGAGAACCTCCTTCTAAGACCGCCTTGACAACAACGCACACAACAGCAAGGAGCTCTTCAACATTGTGAAGGAACTCTCCAAACCCAGCTCCAGCACCAACAACATCCCACCATCGCAAGACCTGTGCAACTCCCTTGCCACCTTCCTCCATCACAAGATCACAGACATCCATGACAGCTTCAACAACCAGACCACCCCATCAACCACCGACTCCTAAGAATCTCCACCCACTATCAACTATGACCCCCTGCTCGTCTGGGCCAACGTGAACGTAGATGATATAATCTAAACCATGACCACTATCCACTCCATGAGCACATCGCCATCAGACCCATGCCCGCACGCATATTTAACAAAGCCAGCGCCACCATCACACCCCACCTCCGCAAAGTCATCAACATCTCCTTCGAGACCGCGACCTACTCGGAGAGCTGGAAGCATGCTGAGATCAATCCCCAACTCAAGAAACCCATGGTGGACCGAGAGACCTCAAGAATTTCCGTCGCATCGCCCTGCACCCATTCCCGGCCAAGGTCACTGAGAAGATCGTCAACAGACAACTGACCCACTACCTCAAAGAAAAACCACAGTACCGAAACTGCCCTCATCGCCACCACCGATGACATCAGGGCCCTGCTTGACAATGGCAAAACTGCAGCCCTCATCCTCCTGGACCTCTCTGCTGCCTTCGACACCATCTGGCACAGCGCCCTACGCACACGCCTCCACAATGTGGGATCCGGGACAAAGCTCTGGAGTGGACCACCTCCTTCCTCTCTGGCAGAACCCAGAGCGTCTGCCTCCTCCATTTCTGATCTGAAGCCTCCAAGATAATCTGTGGCGTCCCCCAAGGATCGTCCCTCAGCCCTACACTATTCAACGTCTATATGGCCCCACTCGCCCTCGTCACCCAGCTACACAACCTCAACACCATCTCCTATGCCGATGACACCCAATTGATCCTCTCCCTCACCAAGTACTCCCTCAACGCCAAATACAACCTCCACGAAAGAATGAAGCCCGTCGCCGAACAGATGAGGAACAGCAAACTGAAGCTGAACTCAGACAAGACGGAGGTCCTCATCCTCCTGCCAACCCCTCAGTCTGGGGCAACTCCTGGTGGCTGACCGCTCTGGGACCAGCTCCAACACCCACCGACCACGCACGCAACCTGGGCGCCATCCTCGACTCAACACTCTCCATGATCATGCAAGTCAGCGCCGTCTCCTCATCCTGCTTCAACACCCTCAGCACGTTCCGCAAGATCTACAGATGGATCCCCACAGATACAAGAAGAACAGTCACCCAGGCCCTCGTCAGCAGCAAACTTGACTACGGAAACGCCCTCTATGCAGGAGCCCTAGCCGAACTTCCCAATAGACTACAACGCATAAAAAGCCCCTCCACATGCCTGATCCTCAATGCACCCCGCCACATCACTCCCCACCTAAGAGACCTACACTGGCTCCCCTTCAACAAAAGGATAACCTTCAATCTCCTCAGGCACACAAGGCTCTCCACAGCACCGATCCAGCCTACCTCAACAGATGACTCACCTTCTACCCCCCGTCCCGCTAACTCCGCTCAGCCGACCTTGCTCTCGCCACCGTCCCTCGCATCCGAAGAGTGACCACCGGAGGCCGATCCTTCTCCCACCTCGCCTCCAAGACCTGGAACACCGCTCCATTGCTCCTGCGAAAGACCAAAGACCTACTGACTTTTAGGAAGCGCCTCAAAACCTGGTTATTTCAGCAGTAGCAGCACACCCCTCCCCTCAGAGCCTTGAGACCCTCACGGGTGCGTAGTGCGCTTTACAAATGTATTGATTGATTGATTGATTGATTTGTTGTGCTTCTTCTTTTTGCTTGTGGCTGAAAAGCCCTTTATTTTCCTGATCGCATCTTTGTGGTCTATAAGTTTCCCTTGGGGTTTTCTTGTCTACTTCTTTGTCGCCTGATGCACGTGTGTCACACCTCAGATTGAGCGCACGAGCATGCGTGGTTTCCTTGAATGCTGCCCAAAATTACTGCTGGTTCTTGTTGAAGTCACTGAAGGTCAGGGCCTGCTGGGGCAGCTAGAGTTTCCTCCGGGACTCCCAGAACCCTTGACTATGGGTAAACAGGTTTGCTGCTACAAGCCGCACCCAACCCTGGCTGCGCAGCTTCTGTGGTGGTAGGACTCACCCGACCTTTTCTTCACATTCACAGCCCTGCCGCATGTGAAGTATGGTGGTGTAAAAGTTTAGAGAGGCTGTATGGTAAATAATGAGGCAGTACAGCGATAAGTCAGGAATCTTTACGGCAGAGAACTAATAAGAGGGAGGGTCCAAGGCATCACCGGTTGTTTTTGAAGGAGGACTACTGTAGTGAGGGTTTAGTACTAGTGGGAATTCCTGAAAACAGTGGTGCAGAAGGACCTTTGGTGGCAGTGCGTTTGTTGCTAAATGGTAGTGTTCGTACCCAGATTTGCTGTAAGGTACAGGTTGCCGATGACAGGACAGGAGTAAAGTAAGAAAGCGGCATAGAGTAAAGGCAGCAGCATTGATGGCTTATCAGTTTGTGTTGCCCAAGTGGGTTGCCTCGTGCGTGAGCCACTAAAAGGTTTTTATATTTATTTTTTAGCCTTGAAGAAACACTGCGCCTGCGTACTAGACTCGTTCCTCGATCCATGGTGACTCCGCTTTCAGCCGCCTCCTAGGTGCCTCCTGGGTGCTTTGTGGTTGTGCCACAGCCTGTGGTCCTCCGTCCACCTCTTCTTGGCAGTATCGCCCGCACTGCACGTTCTGGTACAGTGCAGGTTTTTATTTTTTGTGCTTTGGGGAATTTGGGGGATTTGGGGTAGGTACCCCCCCTCTCTTGTCCACTTTGGCCCCTGCTGACCTGTTGACCTGTATCCATTGCGCCGCTGGCTCCTGGATGCTTCCCCAGTGCTGATCAAGCGCCTTCCCTTGTGTGCTCAGAGGGGAGGTAGGTGTGGGTCTCTCTCCTTCTTTTCGCCACCCTCGCGGTCTTTCTCCCTGCCAGAAATCCCAGCTCCCCTGTACCAGGAGTATTAGGAGTTGGTTTAGGTGAAAGGGGCTAGAGTCCTTCCTGCGGTGTCTTGTGGCGTTTATTCCCTAGCCACTACACTACTGCTGCTCTGCTCATTCGGAAGCGGGAGTGGCATGCCCTGTGGCGTCTTCTTCATGGCACCGCCGCTGCTATGACTCGCGGCGGCCTCTTTGCTGCCACTGCTGCTGCCACTTTCTTCTCTTTCTCCCCTCTTGTAGTTCTGAAGCTCTGAGGAAGGAACAAGGAGCAGAGAACAAGCGGCTCCCTGTGACTCTGCGGTGTCCTCTCACGGCACCTCACAGATACTCCCAGAGCTCCTGCAGCCCACAGCCGCTGCTGCTATGCTCCGCTTTGCCTCCTCCCCCTCTCGTCCGCAATGTCTCTGGCACGTCAATGCGCTTCTGCTTACGACCTATCAAAACTGGATCAAACACTTCCCTGGTGGAGTTCAGAACCTGCAGGGATTAGACAAAGTGGCATTTCAAAGTCAGTATTAAAAAAAAACACCCTTGCCATGGGAAGGAGTTTGTCAGGACAAATTCAATGATAAGGAACATGATGAGGCTGCTCCACTGCAACCCACTATTGCAGGTAGGAGTATTTGGACTTCCCCCATGTTAACTCTCATACGTAGTGAAAACACACATGGTTATTGTTCACTCTCTGGGCATACATGCTCTTGTGCATGTACATGCCTACATTGGCAGGCTGTATACATTTTTAGGAGCACCATAGGTGCAAGTGCATACACACCTGCCTGTGATGGCAGCCTGGATACATGTTTAACGATACCATAAATGCAAGTGCACATACCCATTCCTGCTATGACAGGCTGGGTACATGTTTAAGAACGCCAGGGCGCAAGTGCGCACACACAAGCCTGCTATGGCAGGCTGGATGAATATTTAAAACATGTGTCGGATGGATACATGTTTAAGCACACTATGGGTGCAAGTGCACACACACAAGCCTGCTATGGCAGGCTAATGATGTATGGAGAACCAGTGGACATGCGTGTCCACACTGGGTAGCCCTACTTCCTAAGATAGGTAGGAAAGGTGCCCACACTTTTACAAAGGGAAAGGGCCCATGGCCCTAAGGCCACTAGGTAGAGAATCAGCAAAACCTAAGGGAAGAGCCGATCTCCTAGGTAGGGAAAACCCATGGGGGTTCTTCACTACCGAGGCAAGGAACAACCATGTGTACCTGTCGAGCCTTCCACCTACCAAAAGCTCTACCCTTCAGGGGGTGCTCTAGTGGTACCTTAGGCCTCACTCAGGATTGACTACGGAGTTATAAGTGCCAACATGAGCATCAGTGCAACTGCACCTTCACAGTCCTCCATTGTCAAGCCAAATACCTGCTTAACAGGCTATTCTAGTGAGTGGCACACTCAGTGCAGTGTCCTGCCAGTAGCCAGGTTTGTACCAACCATGGGTATGTGGTGTACAATTCTATAGGGCACTCCTGGGTACAGTACCTTATCCAGTCACATAAGCACTCCTTCCTGGCATGTGAAGGAAGGGCACACACACTTTCCTACTGCAATAGAGTTAGAAAATGCTTAGAGTCCTAAGGTTATTTAGAGAGAGTCAGCAAAAACAAATGGGAGGGAAAGTAATAAGGGCCATCTCCAACAGCTGGCAATAAAGTATCTAGCATGCCAGGTTGCCAGTGTATCTTCAGATCAGTTTTTAATTGTAGCTGGGGCAGTTTTATGTTCAGAAGGACCAGACTCTCTTTTGAAACGTGAAGAGACTAATAGTGATTAAAATTAACAAACATTTCATATCCAAAAATTAAAACGCTCTGGAAGACAAGCCCATGGATGAGTGCAATTGGTTGGTGTCAGAAATGGGGTCTTTAGTTGGCAGAGGTATACACCCTTGTCCAAATAGGGACCACAGTCCTAGTCAGGGTAAGTCAAACACAATCCGAATTATCCTGTGCCCACCCTCTGGTAGCTTGGCACTGAGCAGTCAGGATTAACTTAGAAGGCAATGTGTAAAGTACTTGTGCAATAAAGCATGCAATAACACAGTGAGAACACCACAGAAAGTCACCACAAAGGCTTAGAAAAATATAGGATATTTAACAAAATGCAGGTCAAAACTATCAAGATTTGATAAGTACACGTTGAAATATCACTTTTAAAATGATGAAAAAGAGTCTTTAATCTTTGAAAGCAACAATGGTCTCTTGCAAGCACAAAGTACCTTGTTTGAATCAAAATTACAGGCATGAAGACTGCAAAGGAGGAGATGCATGGAAAACGAAGGGCGTGCGTCAGATTTCTGGGTGCACACAGATGATGCGTTGATTCCTTTCCACGCGGCAAGGGCTTTGCGTAAAATTCTGGCATGCAGGCTTAAATCCTCTCTGCGATGTGGGGTCTTTTGACTCTTTGGAATGATGCGTAGAAATCCTGGGCATGCTGGATGAAGTCACAGGTGCTGCATCGATCCGGTGGGCGATTAAGGGAAGTTTCTGTCACACGGCTGCCGCTGCATCGATTCCTTTTGCAGGAAGTTGGGCAGTGTCACTCCAGCATGGCGATGCGTCGATCCAGGGGGCTGTGTGTTGAAGTTCCAGTTGCAATGCTGGCGCAGCGTCGATCTCCACTCGGGGAGCTGGGGTGCGTTGTTCCGGTTCGGCGATGCAGTGATTCTCCCCCTGCTGGGCAGGCTATGCGTCTATTCCAGCAGGCTGTGCATTGATTTTCACTGCACAAGGAGTTTGTTTGCAGAGGTGAGGTCTTTTTGGTCCTGAGACTTCAGGAACAGAATGCAATCTCTATCCAAGCCCTCGGAGAGCACTTCTCAGTGGAGCCAGAGGCCAGCAAGGCAGCAGGGCAACAGCGAAGCATCAGTCCTTCACAGCACAGCAGTCCAGGTGAGTCCTTTGGGCAGCCAGACAGCTTCTATTGGCAGATTGCAGGTTCTGGTTCAGAATGTCTTCCCAAGAAGTGTCTGAGTTGGTCGGGTCAGGGACCCAGTTTATATACCCAAATGTGCCTTTGAAGTGGGGGAAGACTTCAAAGAGTGGCTTAGAAGTTCACAAGGTCTCCTTTCAGTACAATCCTGTCTGCCAGGGTCCCAGTAGGGGGTTTTGCAGTCCATTGTGTGAGGGCAGGCCACTGTCCTGTGAAATCTAAGTGTCAGGCCCTCCACCCTTCCAGCCCAGGAATACCCATTCAGTGTGCAGATATGTGCAGGTGTGACTGAGGATCCTGTGTTTGTGGTTGTCTCGGTGAAATGCACAAGGGAGCTGTCAACCAGACGAACCCAGACATGGATTGGAGACAGGCTGTAAGGCATAGAAGGATTTTAAGTGCAGAGAAATGCTCACTTTCTAAAAGTGGCATTTCTAAAATAGTAATATTGAATCCAACCTCACCAGTCAGCAGGATTTTGTTTTAACATTCTGGCCATACTAAATATGACCTGTTTACCGCTTTCTAATCAGAATCTACCACTCAAACAGTTTATGAGGGTAGCCCTAATGTTAGCCTATACAGGGAGTGCAGAATTATTAGGCAAGTTGTATTTTTGAGGATTAATTTTATTATTGAACAGCAACCATGTTCTCAATGAACCCAAAAAACTCAAATATCAAAGCTGAATATTTTTGGAAGTAGTTTTTAGTTTGTTTTTAGTTTTAGCTATGTTAGGGGGATATCTGTGTGTCCAGGTGACTATTACTGTGCATAATTATTAGGCAACTTAACAAAAAACAAATATATACCCATTTCAATTATTTATTATTACCAGTGAAACCAATATAACATCTCAACATTCACAAATATACATTTCTGACATTCAAAAGCAAAACAAAAACAAATCAGTGACCAATATAGCCACCTTTCTTTGCAAGGACACTCAAAAGCCTGCCATCCATGGATTCTGTCAGTGTTTTGATCTGTTCACCATCAACATTGCGTGCAGCAGCAACCACAGCCTCCCAGACACTGTTCAGAGAGGTGTACTGTTTTCCCTCCTTGTAAATCTCACATTTGATGATGGACCACAGGTTCTCAATGGGGTTCAGATCAGGTGAACAAGGAGGCCATGTCATTAGATTTCCTTCTTTTATACCCTTTCTTGCCAGCCACGCTGTGGAGTACTTGGACGCGTGTGATGGAGCATTGTCCTGCATGAAAATCATGTTTTTCTTGAAGGATGCAGACTTCTTCCTGTACCACTGCTTGAAGAAGGTGTCTTCCAGGAACTGGCAGTAGGACTGGGAGTTGAGCTTGACTCCATCCTCAACCCGAAAAGGGCCCACAAGCTCATCTTTGATGATACCAGCCCAAACCAGTACTCCACCTCCACCTTGCTGGCGTCTGAGTCGGACTGGAGCTCTCTGCCCTTTACCAATCCAGCCACGGGCCCATCCACCTGGCCCATCAAGACTCACTCTCATTTTATCAGTCCATAAAACCTTAGAAAAATCAGTCTTGAGATATTTCTTGGCCCAGTCTTGACGTTTCAGCTTGTGTGTCTTGTTCAGTGGTGGTCGTCTTTCAGCCTTTCTTACCTTGGCCATGTCTCTGAGTATTGCACACCTTGTGCTTTTGGGCACTCCAGTGATGTTGCAGCTCTGAAATATGGCCAAACTGGTGGCAAGTGGCATCGTGGCAGCTGCATGCTTGACTTTTCTCAGTTCATGGGCAGTTATTTTGCGCTTTGGTATTTCCACACGCTTCTTGCGACCCTGTTGACTATTTTGAATGAAACGCTTGATTGTTCGATGATCACGCTTCAGAAGCTTTGCAATTTTAAGAGTGCTGCATCCCTCTGCAAGATATCTCTCTATTTTTGACTTTTCTGAGCCTGTCAAGTCCTTCTTTTGACCCATTTTGCCAAAGGAAAGGAAGTTGCCTAATAATTATGCACACCTGATATAGGGTGTTGATGTCATTAGACCACACCCCTTCTCATTACAGAGATGCACATCACCTAATATGCTTAATTGGTAGTAGGCTTTCGAGCCTATACAGCTTGGAGTAAGACAACATGCATGAAGAGGATGATGTGGTCAAAATACTCATTTGCCTAATAATTCTGCACTCCCTGTAGAAGGAGCAGGCCTCACAGCAGTGGAAAATTAATTTAGGAGTTTTCCACTACCAGGACATATAAAACACACATGTTCATGTCCTGGCTTTTACCTATGTAGCACCCTGCCCTCTGGGTTACCTAGGGCATACCTTAGGGGTGACTTATTTGTAGAAAAAGCGGAGTTTAAGGCTTGGTAAGTACTTTTAAATGCTAAGTCAAAGTGGCAGTGAAACTGCACACACAGGCCTTGCAATGGTTGGTTAAGGGCTACCTAAGTGGGTGGCAGTGCTGCAGGCCCACTAGTAGCATTTAATTTACAGGCCCTGGGCACATGTAGTGCATTTTACTAGGGACTTACAAATAAATTAAATGCCAATTGGGTATGAGCCAATGTCACCATGGTTTAAGAGAGAGAGTATATGCACTTTAGCACTGGACATCAGTGGTAAAGCGTGCAGAGTCCTAAAGCCAGCAAAAACTGTGTAAAAAAAGTAGAGGGAGCAGTGCTTAATTTGTGCTTGTTGTTTCCGGTGCTGAGCACTGGCACTTATTTTTGAGGGACGGGGCTTATTTTTCTGCCTCAAGCATTTGTTGCTAGCAAAACACACATATGGGAAAGACAAAAGAAGGGAAAAACGGAAAAGCATCACAAAGGGAGAAAGTAGAAAGCTGCTAGAGTGAGCTGAAGGGGCAGGAAGTGGCTGTAAATGGATTAAAGAGGCCTGAGATGGCATCAGGATTACGCTGCCTCTGTATTTAATTGCAGCAGCTGCGTGTTTAAGAGGACGGCTTTGGGCATCGGCACCTTTTTATTTACAAATTAAAAAAAGTTAGGGGTGAACACCCTGAAGCTGTCAGGTCTAACAGTGGTATTACAAATATGACAAGTCATCACTATCTGGACAACCTTGATAAGGTTTAGGATAAATTCTGCTTTCCAAATTAAAATAGGAAAAATAACACAGATAATATGACTGTTGTCACTGTGTAATTATAGTGAGGTCAAACCATTTATTGGAATAGCATTTTTGGTTTCACTTCTAACTTAGACACCTTTTCACAAATCTTTATAAAGTTCTCCCAAACAAAAGCTCATCTAGCTCAGTTGCTACCTTGAAGGTTTGTGGTGATCTGTCACACAGGGCCCCAGAAAAAGGGAAGTCCCAAAATGCTTTTTCCCATGCAGTTCATATAGGGGAAATTAGACGATGATACAGAAAAAGTAGCTCAACTGAACTATAGCAAATTTGGCAAACTGAGTGTAGCGCTCACTCTCTCCAGATACCTAAGCCCTGATTGGTGACACCACCCCAGCTATGTCCAACCGTCCCTTAGTGTGCAGGTTGCTTGTAGAACCTACTCTGTCCAGAGACACAGGCCCCATTAGGTGGACAGTCCTCTACTATGCACAATCTGCACTCAGTGTGCAGACTGTAAATTGAAAATGTGTGGTGGGTATCCTTGAGGGGGCTGGCAAACAGAGGGCCATTGGTAGTATGTGGGGAGATATAGACAGGAACTCTGCCTGAAGGCTGTCTGTAGGCTGTGAGCGGATGGGAGTATGTTGCTCGTGTGTGAGTTCAACTGTTCTAGAAAAATAAAGCTTAAAAATATAGTGATATCTGGACATTTGTGGGCAGATTTAAGAAAAGTGACACTGCATCTTGCGCCCCTAAGCTCCCCCCTACCGCCACCATGTGTGCACCGAATTTAAAATATGGTGCACCACTGCGCAGGGTATGAGGCAATAACGTCAAATTTCTGGACACTATTGATGTACTGTTCAGGTTTAGCGACAACATTTTGGCACTGACCCTGAACAGTACATAGGGGCTCATTGTAAATAATGGCGTGCATGCATTGCACCACTTTGTAAATCTGGCACTGCGATTTTGGCCTCGTAGGGCCACATTAGCATAAAATAAATGGTGCTAATATGGCGCAAGGAGGTGCTAGGGTCACTTAAATCCTGGCCTTGGTATTCTAATTGACCTAGAGGGATTTTGGTCCTGTTGGATGTTCTAGTACTTATGATGTGGGCCCAAGAGATATACAAGGGGCAGGGTAGGGATACGATGGCACCCTGGTTCTTTTGGGGGCCTCAGAGGGGATGCCTATGGAGGCCAAAATTTAGAAAACATATTTTCATGCTGCACATCTTGAGGGGCCATGGTACCATGCAAATATTAAAAAGTAAAGCTTGCACTTACCCACTGGAATGTTGGAGTGATGCTTGTGTAAAGGTACTGCAGTAGTACAGCTGTACTGTCAAAAAAATTTAAATGGGAAAACATAGACTAGGTGTCCATGGGAGTGGGCCATGAATGGGGCAATGGATGCCTGCAGGAGAAGGACGTTTGGTGCAGGGCCATGCATGGCTGGCACTTGATTGCACTTGGGGCACTGGGTGGCTAAGGCCTGACTGCGCATGGTGAAACACTGTGCCCAGCTAAAGGCTGGCTGCAACAGGCTGAGCGCAGGGGCTATGCACAGGACAGTCTCTGCACCTAACCCTGCATGGATGAAGGCTGTGCACAGATGGGGGCTGGCCACCTGCAGAAGGTAGACCAAATGCGGTGCATGGCTGGGTTCAGTTGTTCGCTGCAGGGTTGAGCGCAGGTCCCTTGGCCAAACTCTCGCTGCATACAGTTGAGCGATGCACACAGTTTGGGGTTGGCTTCCATGGGGAGTTTAAGGGTGTCCACACTCTACGTCCATCACCCTGCTGTGTATAATCAAAATATATGCCCAGTGGGTACGTTTTGTGAATAAAATTGAAAAGCCCTAGAAATTCAAAGAAAGAAAACTAAGAATAAAGTCAAGTTATGGTTAAGGTAAGGTACTAACATTTACTGAAAATAATGAAAGGTTAAAGTAAAGTTGGAGTTGGGTCCTGTAAAAAATTCAAAGCTAACATTTAGAAAAAAACCTGAAATTCACCATTTATAATGTACTGAGCTAACAACAACTTGCGCTCCTGCCACACACTTCTTATGGGTTGGTGTGGCCAGGCCCAACCTGCCGGCATGCATGGTCTTTGACTATGTGAACAAGGGGGGTGTAGGCTGAAGTGCCTGGTGGCCAGACCAGACCATGACTATCTACACCCAGCACATGCAAAGCATACCCCTCATTTTAAATGATTTTTTTCACTGTGAAAGTCTTCTGTGATTCCCTCGGAAATCCCACAAAAGATCACAGATGGCTGGGTTATAACCTGTGATAGTCCTGCAGAATCACGAAAGGCCCCATTTTTTTCTTATATTAATTAGGGGTGGGCGGAGCTGACGGAGTCCGACTATGTGTAATGGTCAAAGAACTCCATGAGCTCCGGTGAATTCCGCCTGCGGGCGGAGTTGCTTGGAACACCTGTTCATGTTACGTTTTTCATATTCAGGAGCACGATTTCTGTTCTTGTGCTCCAAATATCTTGCGGACAGCACCATGCAGTTCGCATGGGTGATACCATTTTGTTTTTTCAGTCTCTCTGTGCATGGTGCTGAGCTTAACTTTAATCCACCCTTAATCTTCTCAATCCCACTCTTTTCTAAATTATCCACCCCTAATTTTCCTTGATTTCATCAGGGTGAGTATTTGCATTTCTGTATTTTACATTTCTATAATGTTTTTTGTGTGTTTTTTGTGACTTTTTAAACACTATTATTTGTTGTTTGTCCCTTTACTTATTTTTGATTTGTTTTTCTTTCTTCCTTTCTTCTATTTCTTCCTTTTTCTTCTTCCCACCCAGCTCTATTGCAGAGGGCAGAAGAAGAAATGGGGGTGCCGGTGTAGCTGCTAGCCACTTACTTTATAGGTGTTGTTACCGGCATGGCCAAGGGCTGCAGCTCCGCCCCATTTTCACTGTGGTGGATTTGGCAGCACTGGTATTTGTTGTGCAGCTCCACCTCTCTCTATGCTGGCTGCAAGTGGCAGGCCTGGGGGCAGTTACGCTCTTCGGAGCATCAACTGCTGTGGGTAAAGGTGCGGCAGTTGGTTTGTCGGCACATTGGGGTCCAGCGCACATAGCAGCAGTTGATGCACCATTGGGCGGACATTATCGAATGTGAACAGGATCTGCTCGACCTGCTGGGCATCAAGGTGTCGAGGCTCAGAGAGTAATAGTTATTTATGTGTTATTTATTTGTTGTGTGTGTTCCACAATGCTAATTTATTTCTAATAGCAGTGCTAACTCTCAGAGGTAAGTTAAGTTTACATTACGATGAATGTTTATAACGTGATCTAGTTTGCGATAGCCAGGTGCTCAGTCAGCGCCTTCTGAGCCATGCTGACAGAGACTCCTCCTGTAACCAAGAATAAGAGAGTGCTACTAATAATAAGTAATATTAGTGAGGTAGCATTCCCTTCTCTGTGCCTTTCTTTATGTAGTTTATGCAGTCCCTCCCAATCACAATCTACCAGTGATGTGTAGTATGGTATTATCATAGTAGGTATGCATCTATGCATTGAAAAAAAAAGGAGGCTGAGTTGTCCCATTAAAGGTGGTTGAGAAGCAAAGATCATTTGTTGCAATATGATTGCATTGTTAGTGGTATGTAGGGCCATAATTCCAAGCCCCTTTGCACTGCCAGAATGTCACGTTTAGTGAACGTCCAGTGGCGGACACTGCATGGCCATATTTAGAAGGCCATGTAAAGCCATGTAAAAATGGACTGAGTCAATGCAGCGTAAGTTGCTGCGTTGACTCACCCGGTGACGGGGAGGCATGCCATGGGTGTTCCCACGTAACACCCAAGGCATTTGACACCTTTCTAGATTTATAAGGTTTTGTAAACCCGGGAATGCATCAAAAGCCTATGCCTTCTCTGGTGAGGTGTAAGGGAGATACAACAAGAAGAAATACCTTTAGTTCTCCTCATTTTTACCCTTTTCTATGTGTGTTGCATTTTGCAGCACACATAGAAAAAGTAAAATTCCTCTTGTCCCTTCCTGCACAAAAACAATCTTCCCCGCAATGCATGCACACTAGCCCTATGGTACCTGTGTTGGCTTATAGCAGCCCATTGTGCGCCAATGCAGCGGACAAGGCAGGAATGCACCATATTTTGTAGATATGGCACATTCCTGCCCTTTTCTTTTCATGCAGGGCAGTGCAGCAAGAAGGCTTGTTTGTAAATATGGCCCATAGTTTAGGAAATTTGGAGTAGGGCTTAGTTGTAGGAATTAGGAAAGTAAAAGTAATAGGTCAACTAGAGGTGAGTTGATCGATACTAGGTAACCTGATTTAGAAAAATGCAGTGTTACTGTATTTGCTTCTGCTTGTCAATTTTTGTTAGGGGAGATTTACTGCATCACTAATCTTTTGTTTATCTTCTTTATTTTATACCTCAGCACCTAAGGAGAAGAAGAGGGCAACATCATTGGCGGGTCCAGGAGGAGATAAGGGTGCAGGGCCACCACTAGTGCAGATGCTAGCAGATCTGCTGGCCCCAGTAAGTCTTCCTGTTATATTTGCATTATTATTTTCCTAATTTTCACCTCTCCACATTTCAAATAGTTTTTCTTTTCTTTTTACTGCGCCTGTCTACCTTTTTTGCACTTATTTGTGTTCTATCCAAGATTTGTTAAATTCTTTATATCCCTATATTTATCTATTTTTCATGTTTCTGTGCTTGCCTTTCTCCTGTCTGTACCAACTTTCTTCTGCTTTGTCACTAACCTAAGCTTTCCCTTCTCCCCTTATATATCTTGCGGACTGGTACTTTGATATTAAGAGGACAGATTTTTAGAACAGGTAATCTACCTTCAAGATTGCATTCCCAAGTCAGCTTTTCTATGCATGTTTGTGAAGATTTTCTTTGCCTTACTCAGGCCCATTTGATTTGCCAACTAATGCCTCACCTTAGGATCTCCTGGATTGGCCTTAGAGTTCCACCCTTTTGTTTCACTTCAGTCACTTAGCACTGCCCTCTGTTATGAAACGTTTGTGGTTGATTTGTGTACCTGGTTTTTGCTAACGACCAACAAAATTCCTAAAGTGAATGATAGAAGAAGACAGAACTGTAGCGATATATTGTGGTTGTATTTTGTTGAATGTAAAATGTGTAAAAATGTTTACAGCCTCACTAACCACCAGTGCAGGGACCAGTGGCATTACCAATGCGCTGGATGCAGCAGCGGTCAGAGGGGGAGAACCAGTAGCAGCAGGGACAGAAATTGGTAAGTCATATTGCTCTTGCGCATCGACTATTACTAGTACACTCCCTGCAAGGTCCTTGCTTGTGAAGCCCCTGATTTTGCAGCTACATTGGGGGTTGAGTTCTTAATGGCCTTAATGGCCTCTTCTACATGCAAGTAAACAAACAAAAGATCATAAAGAACTGACGCTACAAATTATGGCTTGATTGAAAAGTGAACAAAGGAAGGACAGCTAAAAAGAAAGAATGGGTGTGCTAACGCAGATGTCTTAATTAGAAATTTTTAATGAATGTCTATGTATTTTGAATAATGCCATGTCGAAAAAGGAATAACTTAGAAAATAATGTGCACGTTTGAAATTGTGACCTCGGAGATTGGCCATCAGTGTTCAAGAAATGTACTAATTAATGATTAATGTATATGAAATATTGAAAATATACTAGATTAGTATAGTAATGAGTCATATTAAGGGTTATGAATTATGTCTTGCTTATTAATTGTAGGCATTAAACGTAGGAAATGTCTTGGCCTAGTTTTGCCAGGCCTCATGCAGAAGCTGTATTTTTTAGCGTTTACTGAAAAAATGCTGACAGAGTGAACTAACTGTGAAATGCTCATTGTTTTAATAAAATGCTTAGAATTTTTTTTTCTGTGAGAACCGACGGACAGGAGATGATGTCTCTAACAATGTAACTAATAATGTGTAACATGCATGAGATGTACTTTCCCAGGACGCGAACAATGAAGACACTGACTGAAGACGAAGATGCAACAATTTCGATACCTGACGAGCCGGATGGTGAGAACATCGTAAAGCTGACCAATCAACGACATGTGAACTGTGAAAAATTAGAATTCATAGATTTGGTAAAGGGAACTTATTGGGTAGAGTAATAACATACAATTAATTGACCAATTGGAAATTGGGGGATGGTTTCGGAAACTTTGATATAACAATGTGACAGAGAGAAAAGAATTCAGATATTACCCCGTTATGAACTGCGATATTGAGAAGAAGAGATTTGAGATTCTGTCATTGGGCTTATACTCTCTGACTGCGAGTCTGATGCGTTGCTGATCGACTGATGACCTGAGGATGAAGACCGATTCTGCTTGCTGACCCATACCATGTATAGGTAGATATGACAATGACTGAATTGCATTTGTATGCCTTTTCTTTGTAGGCACCAACTGCACTGACTTAGTTTTTTTCCTTAGGTAGATGTTTTCCAAATTTGTGTTCTAAATTGTTTTGCATGAAGCCCCACATGCTGATGCTAATTGGAGTTAGTTGAGATTATTTACATGACGACTGACAAATTACAGGGACAAATAGTTTTGAAGAACTATCTTGCTGAACTTTATGGATGTCATTGTTTTCTTGAATTGGGCTTTATTAATGTTTTATGTTGATGCCTTAGAATGTCTTTTGATTCAAGCTTTGATTAGGTCATGTCTTCTGCAACTTGCTGATTAACAAGTATTATTAGAATTGATCTGATTAAGAGTTGATGATTAAAAAATTCATGACTTTTTATTGTCAACGAATAGGGAATAAAATTACTAAAGTTATACTTAAAGGTGTGGTTATTAATGACTGAAAGGTCAAGGTGTGTGAAAATTACTGACTCCATTGGTTGTTGAACTAACTATTGGTTATTGACTATTTCATATTGATTTCTGATTCTGTATCAAAACTGTGGTAACAACACTCTATACAAATCAAAAGGTTCATCAACCTATACGCGTCCCCTTGTAAGTTTACTTACCAAGGACTGGTGCGCCAACAGGTGTAATGGTATATGAGTGAAAGGATGTGTGGGTTAAAGGAAAGGATGAATAGGTGAGTCATAAGAGATGCACAGGTGGGTGAAAGGATGGATGAAAGGGTTAAAAGTGAAGAAAGGACACCTCACTGGGTGAAAGGTGGATGGGTAAAATGATGTTCAGGTGCGGGATGGATGGATGGCAATGAACAATGTATGGGTAAATGGATGGATAGGTGAAAACAGAGTGTTTGAAAGGGTGGATACTGGATAGGTGAGTGTATGGATGGACGAGTGGATATATGGATTGCTGGATTGGAATGGTGAAAGATTGAACAAGACAGTGTAGACCTTAAATGGTGGGTATCAAAGGGTGAATAAAATGGCTGAATGAAAATATAAATGCATCATTGCTTGGATCAGGAAATAAGGGCGCTCTTCTGGAGAGGGATAGGTCTGTTCACCTACTTTGCTTGATTTGTATGGTTATCAAAGCTTTGGTTCAAAGTGGGGATATATTAATTTTCTGACTTCTTCCTTAACTCACTGTATTTGAAGCAAGGCAGATATGTATCCTCCAACCCATCATCATACATCCCTCCCCATTAGTCACCCACACTACTATGATGTAACAGCAGCATGGCTTAGTTCAGCGGTACGATAGTGTGGTCTGTGCAATGTGAATCTGCTTTAGTTAATTCAGCATTTGTGAAGATGTCCATGGATCGCAAACTTAAAACGTGTTTTTCCCTTCACTCCCAGTGTCCACTCTGTTACCACCTAGTACTTCAGTCCTTTATTCTTTCCAAAATTCTGTCTCAATTTGAAAAATCCCTTTTGCCATGCTCAACATATATGTATAAGTGATTCATATTTATTGGCTTCCATAACAGATTCATGCCAGTTCAAATTTTACCCTTTTGACATTTGTCAACTACATTGAGGCATGTGTGAGTAAAGAAATGGCCCTGTGACTTGTCGTAATGAGCCATATCAAATTCCAATGGCCCTAGGGGACCAGCAATTTACTGCTACTGTGCCACTCTACTTTTAAAAAAAATGTTTGCCATAATTGTTTGTTTATAATTTGTCATTTTCTTTTTTCTTTCCTGCTATAGCTACGTCTGGTAGATATCCAGCTAGTCAAAAGATAGCAGCCTGGCTGTAGAAGCATAGGCTGAAGGGCATGTGCAGTGAATAGCGGCTGCTGGTGGCACTTCAGGAGGAGGAGGATGAGGCCCAGGCAGCAGCCAACATGTCCCCAGTCTTAGCTCCTCCAACCGGCCACCAATGCCTCCAGCCTCCTAGCAGCACCTTTATTGCATCCGACAGCTGGCATCAGCCCCTCCCTGTTCCACCATTGCTGCCCCCTCAAACTCAAACAGCACCTTCCAACGCTCCAACCTGCAACACCTTTGCACTTCTGGACCACCAGATGGCACAAATTGAGGCAACCCTGGATGATCTCTGGACCAGTCTGAAGAACACCCTCTTCTGACTCTTTTTTAAATGTTTTTGTTTTGGTGGGAGGGACACTTGTAGTGAGTGAAGAGGTGAGAAAGGGAGCTAGGAGCAGGTTTTGCACTTTGAACTTTTATTGTAGACTTTTGTTTCTTTTGTTGTGGACCTTTGTTGGACTTTTGGGGATGGGCCATTTGTTTGGGTATGGGGATGGGGGTGGGCTTGTTATGGGTAGAAAGGGTGGGCTTTCTATTAATGAAAATAAAATATTATAATTTATTTTACTTAATTTATGCCTCAAATCTTTAGTCCGGTGTTTTAGTTTGCACTGCTGTCTTTTAGTGTAGCCTGTTTTTTATATCTGCTAAAAATAAGTCTATGTAATTTACCCTTGCTCTACTGCCCCCAGTCACCATATTGACCATTAGGAGATGATTGCATTGCCTATTTTGCCTACAAAAACCTAGATACACACAAACAACATCTTGTTCAGTAGAAGTTAACTTCTAACTAAACAAGTTCACTTCAATCCATAGTTCTTCTTTTACCTGAATAGATGAAGTGAGGGCTGATACCTCATTCTTCTTACTGCAGGGTTTTCCCAAGGTGGCATCTTATCTTAACTTAAGGGTGTAGTAGTAGTATCAGGCTAATGTGCTAACAGGGAAGACACAAGTTGCCACTCCTACCTAGGTCCTGCTTGACCTCTTTTGCCTTCGCCCCTGCACTGGACTTAAGACCTGCCACTTGAAACCAAGCCAATGCAGAGGGTGGGTCTAATTCTACTAATGCTGTTGTTACTGGTGTTCTTGTTGCTGGCTGTGGTGAGACAAGAATGCTCTCTCTGGAAGTTGAAGGCAGCACCCCAGAACTGCGGAGTGGGGCCTAAGTTCCTACTGTCCTTCTTCCAGTTCATCAGCTCACTCAGCGATCCACCACTTGTATTTTGAAACATCCACTTCAGAAAAAGGTATGAAACCGTGAAGAAATGTTTTGTAGCGTGCATCAAGTAGGGTAATCTTTTATTTTCTTAAACCGCAAAGGCATAACCAGACGTTTTATATCTGGTCCAATCCCTGTTTGCCAACTGGTCAATTTCTCAAACATTACAACCAAAGTCCCAGTAACTGTTTCATAATATTAGTACGTATAGGCTCTCATTACGACTTTGGCGGTCTTTTTAAAAGACCGCCAAAGCTGCGGGCGCCAACATACCGCCAGTGCTGGCAGTATGTTTGGCGCCCTATTATTACATTTCCGATGGGCCAGCGGACGGAAACAGCATTTCCGCCCGATGGCCCAGCGGAAAAGTCACCACAACATTGAAGCCGGCTCGTAATCGAGCCGGTGGCAATGTTGAGGTGCGTCGGGTGCAGCAGCACCCGTCGCCCATTCCACTGCCCACAATTCGGGCAGTGAAATTGGCGATGGGGCTGTACATGGGGGCCCCTGCAGTGACCATGCCAAGTGCAGGGGCGCTGCATGGGCCCCCAGTGCCCCCCCACAGTCTCACATACCGCCAGCCTTTCCATGGCAGTGATTTACCGCCATGGACAGGCTGGCGGATTACAACTGCCGGGACCGCCAAGCTGCAGGCTGGTGGCAGCCTGGCAGTATTGGCGGTATTACCGTTGCAGGTCCGCAATAGTCATACTGTGGCGGTAAGTACTTGTAGCCTGTTGGCGGTACTACCTCAACATTATCGCCACTCGCCAGGTCATAATGACCCCCATAGTCAGACAGACAAACATAGTTACAGTGGTTACAAAATAATGGCCTATGTGCACCACATGATGGTCAGGAAGCTTCATGTTCATGGAAACAACACATGCATAGGAAGACAAATGTCTTACTATTTTGCTCAAGCTAGCATGCATGAGTACACCATGAGGCTGTTTTTGTGGCAAGCTTTGCATCTTAATTGCTCTCCAAGCAAGTGGAGTGAAAAACAATAAACATGGATCATGGGGGCTATGAATTGTTCAACAACAGGCCTCGCTTTATCATTGAGTATCACAGAGCCTGAAAGTCCAACATGGACTCCATTCCTAACAATATGACTGCAATTCTACATTCCGCCCTCTGATACTCGATAACCTACACCTATTCTACCACTGAGATCATCTCCAGAGCATCCTCCAACCCAAGAACACCTTTCCTTGGAGTGTAATGAGAGGGTACTACATCCCTATTGCAACACCTTTCTAATAATATCTTTATGCAGGTGGATCAAGCCTGTATTAATAAGCACAAAGTTATTAGCATCACTACTCCTATTAGTAGTACTCCTATTACCAGTGCTTCCATCAACCATGATGCCCAGTTGCGGAACCATGCACCCAGTTATTCCCATATTCTACCGAGATCTGTGGAGGTGCGCACATTTATAGCTTCCTTTTGAACCTTCCTCATCCTCCATTGGCCTTGTTTATCTTGTCACTATCCTCTTTGGCCAGGATGATGTCTAGCACAATGCAATTTTGTATTACTACAGCCCTCATATCTATTAATTCTTCTGTTATATTGCCCAGGGCCTCAGCTGTAGAATCTTTCAGTACTTCTATTAGCACTGCGAGTTGGTGTACTCTAGCTGTGGGGTACATAATCCCAAATGGGGATACCATGACACCCATAGCTGCCATTTTTTTGTCTTTCCAGGTGGCATCCCTTTTTGTGTGAGGCCTATAACAGGCCATATCACCTGACTGAGACATATTGGTGATATGGGTGATCCGTTCCAGCACTAGTGCTAGGTAGTAGGTACCATACCATCCAACAAGAAGGTGGCAATATGCGGAGTCACCACATATGAAGTAGATTCCCCGTGGCCAGGATATTTTACCCGATAGCCCTTTAGGACCGTCCCTCAATCTCTCTAAGCTGGCAATGGCAGGGCACTTAAAGGTGTCTACATATAAATTGGACCCTGCATTAATTGCGTTGAGAACCTCGCATCCTGCGGAAATGCCAAGACATTTAAACACAGACCATATCCTGCTCTCTTGAGTATTGGCAGCAGCTGGGTTTTACCTCAGCTGTATGCTATGTACCATGGGGCTATTCTGATTTTGAGAATCTGCAGGTGTGGTACTCCTAAGCTTTTCACAGTCCTATTCCCTGGTGCCTGCCAACTTGCTGGGTATTGTTTTTTCCTCCTCTCCCCTTGTCCAAATTCTGCCAGCCGACCCAGGAATTTCTCCTCCTGTTCATGCCAGCCTTCGGTCTGACATGCGTATGTTCTGTTCTGCGGTTCCCCATAACCCACTAGACATTAGCTTATGCCATATTGGTACTCCAAAATGCTGTTGAAACAATTGTAATGTCATATTACACGCTACATATCTACTCAGTGGGATGGGCACATCCTGCATGTCTGTTGGCAAGTGGGTGCACACATAAAAGTCTGATATGTTTGTCAAGTTTACATACCTATCTACCATTTGTATGAATGTGTTAGCAGCGTACATCTCTCTGTATTTGTGCCAGACAACCTGGCCCCTACTTCCCTCTTCTCCTAGTCCTCCTATCTTTGCTACTCCCAAAATATCTGTTAGTTGTTCCTCATACAGCATTTCATTTTAGCTTATGGAATGGTGGTCATCTAGAAAAAGTATATATATTGTATTTATCCACACCCAACTGTCGGGCTGAAGTCCATGTTCTGTTGGCGTATCTGCTTCTGGTAAGGCCTGCAGCACCTGGCTGTGAAGATAACAGTGTCTCTGTTAGCTTTTTGCAATACTGCAGCCAATAGATCATCTGATACTGCTAGCGGGGCAGTAAGTATGTAGCCTGGGATATTCATGGGGCGGCCAACTAAGATCTCCTGGGGACTCAGCTTTGTCACCCTTTCGGGGGTCCTTCTCATGGCTAACAGCACTAGTGGCAAAGCATCAATCCATTAAAGTTCAGTGGATGCACAAATCTTCCCAATTTAATTTTTCAACACTCTGTTCTTTCTCTCCACAGCCCCAGCTGCTGGTAGGTGGTAGACACAATTATATTTCTGTGATATTCCCAGTCTCTTGCACAATCCCTGGATGGCCTAGGAGATGAATCCAGGTCCATTGTAAGAACTCAAAGAGGCTGGTATCCCAAAACAGGGAACCAATTATTTGATCAAACACTTACCAACAGTTTGTGCGTCGCAGTTCTCAGTAGGGTACGCCTCCACCCATTTACTGAACATACACAATGACAAGGACGTACTTATACTCATGGGTGGGAGGCATTTCAATAAAATCCATTTGTTGACTCTTGAAGGGTCTGTGTGGTGGTGGGAAGTGACCTGGTGCTGTGGGTGTACCCTTGCCCGTGTTATACTGAGCACGAATAGTACATTGTCTGCATAACTGTTTAGCATATTGACAAAATTGTGTGCTGTGCCAACATTGGGAAAAGAAAAGTATCATCCCAACCCACCCCACATGGGAAAGTCCATGCAAAATGCTGGCTATGGATAGTAGTAGCATTGATGGCAAACATATCTTATCCTTCAGAGATATCTAAATCTCCCTTTGTTTTGTGTGCAACCTCCCCTCATCCATTCCTCCTGCTCTTGTTCCCCGGCCTGTTGTTGAATACATTTTGGATTAAAATATGTACATTCCTATTTAATCTGCGGGGTAGATGCCACCTGAACCATTTTGTACTCACACCCAGCCACACTATTCTGGCTTCCCCATCAATGAATACATTTCCTTCAGAAACACAGGCCCTCATTATGACCCTGGCGGTCTTCTGACCACCAGTGCCACAGTGGCAGTTTCATTGCCAATGGGTTGGCAGTAAAGACCGCCACATAATGAGTCTGGCGGGTTGGTCTCTACCAACCCTTCACATCTCTGCCTGTACCACCAGGGTAGTAGTTGGACCCGCCGGGCTGGAGATGAGCATCTTCAACCCGTTGAGTTTTTGTGGTTGTCAGTAATATGTCCACAGCGTGTGGGACATGCAGAATCAAAATATGTGCCAGCACTATGTTTTAGGATTGTTCTTCTGCCAGGGCTGCAGAGGCCACCACCCTCAGACAGGGTGGAAGTGCTGCTGCAACAGGATCAAGGGTGGCAGAAAAGGATGTCACTGGGCAGTATAAGGACCCATGTTTCTGAGACAGCACCCCCAATAAGCAACCACCTTTCTCATGGAAAAAGAGGTGGAAGTCCTTGCTGTAGTCTAGGAGGCCTATTGCAGGTTCTGTGCCCAATCTTTTTTAGTGTCTGGAATGATGTCTCGTAGTCTTGTGACCAGGGAAGTTTATCTGGCACTTCTCTGTGGGTGAGGTTTTGCAGTGGGCATGCAATCAGAAAAAAGTTTAGTTTCCAGTGTCTTCAGTATCCTGCTACCCCAAGGAAGGCCCTCACCTCCTTCTGTGTTTGCGGTCTGGGGAAGTGCGTGATGGTGGCTATCCTGTCTGGTAATAATTTCCATGTTCCTTGCGACAGTCCTTGGCCCAAATATCACTGCCTTTGCTGGAACTATTGCAATTTCTTTGTGGGTACTTTAGGACCCTTCTATGCTAGATGACATAATGGGGCTATAATGTCCTGGGTGCAGGCTGTCTGGGAGGGTGAGGCCAGAAGTAAGTCATCAATGTACTGAATTAAGGTGGACCCCTCAGGTTGTGGGTGGCTGTACTGGAAATACTGGACAGGATGGTAGCTGGATTTGGGACCACTGGAAATGAGAAGACAACTACTTTGTTCAGTTCTCTGAGGTCTTGCCTGAATCTATATACTGGGGCCATGTCTGGTCCCTTAGAGGCCTTCTTCACTGGGAGGATGAGAGTGTTGCAGGGGCTGTCTTGTGTTTTCCTGAGGACCCCTTGTCTCAGAAGACCCTGTATCACTGAGGCTATCCCCTCTTTTCCCAGTTTAAATATCTTATATTGTGGAACAGGCAGCAGTGGCACCCCCAGTCTCAGCCTGACCTGCACAGGGGGGTCGTCTAGTACTCGTCCCCATCATATGGACCCTGTGCCCAGACTTCATCCGGGGACGGATTTCTGCAATTCTTGTGGTATTCCCTGAGCCTTTCCTTGATGGCCACATCTCATAAATGCCTGAATGGATAGTCTGTTCACCCTATTCTCTAAGAATACCCCGGTAGGTGAACAACAGATGGTGCACTGAAACTTACAAAGCAGGTCCCTCCACATCAACTTAATGGGGCAGTACCTACTGAAAACCAACTGATGATCAACAGTGGTAGGGCCCACTATCAGTTTTAGGGGCTGCATCAAAAATTCATCAATATGTTGTCCTGTCAAGCCTACCGCTGTTATTTGTGTTCCTGACAGTGGTTCCTCCTGTATGTCAGAAGCCTTCAACATCGATCTTGTGGCACCTGTGTCAACCAAGAAAGGGATGGTCTTAGCACTGTCCTTTCCACATATTGACCCCCAAGTCTACCGGTATTATTGGGGCTGCTAAACATGTCTCCCCTTAACGCAGCCATAGAAATACCTTTCTTGTGGCGGCGGTGGGTAAGAGGGGTAGCCTCCATTCTCATTGTGCTCAGAGGGCCACGATCTGCCATCTCCTCTCTGTGGCGGTGGTGGTGGAGGTGCATGTGTGAGACCATAATGTTGTTGGATGGGCCTCGAGGTGCCTGATTCTTGTACATTGACAGTTGCATGAAATACATTGGCTGTATAGGAAGGTGGTGTATTCTGTGGGTGGGAGGGCTGCCACTGCTGGCTCCTACCCCTGAGTTCCCTGTCTAGCAAGCAGCAATCCACTTTCCAAAGTCCTTGCTGGTTGCAGTGGAAGCATGTTGTCATGGAAGGGGGTGGAAGGATGCTCTCCCATTCGATCCTGACCCCTGTTCTCTTACTCTATCCCTGCGTTGTCTTGTGCTATAGAATCTTTCTGGCACCATCATCAACTTCATCTTTTCTCTTTTTGTTTTCTCTTTCTCATGTGCCCGTAGAAGTGCTTGATAATCTGCTCAATATCTCGCCGCCACCAGCACTTTGTCCATGGGCTCCTGCTGCCAGCAGACAAAAGAGATCTGAAGGTGGGTCTGAATGTGTTGTGGTAGCCCGTACACAAATGTGGTGACAAAAGCCCGGCATCGCTTCGCCTAGTGGGTTTTTAATGCCACTGCTCTGTTGATAAACTTGTAAGAGGCTGTCATAATAAGAGTTCACACTTTCATTTTTCTCCTGCTTTGTGTGTATTATTTTTGACCAATCTACCTTTTCTTCTGGCACCTTTCCTCTTATATATTCCATCACAGCCGTCCTTGCCTTTTCTACCTCATCTCCTGGTTTTCCCCCCATGTTCCCTTTTCAGCTCCTCTATCAGCCAATTTTTCACTTTCTTGCAGTCCTCCCACAAATCACTTGGGACTAATATGCTAAACAAAGTATGCAGATCCTTCCAGAGCAAACCTACCATGGCCATTATTCTATTTAATTCTGTGTACTATTTGTGTGGTTCTTCTCTTAATTTTGAAAAATCTTCAGTAAATGCCATCAAATCAGACTTAGTCCAAGGTACATGAATGTATGTTGATGAACTTGACTCATCTCCTAATGATGCCATGGGTACCTCTTACAGGGCAATGGTTAGGGCAGGTTTGGTAGGCGCAGGGTAAGCAGTGGTGTTAATCTGGTCCATAACCTGGACAGCCATGATGCATCCAAGCAGTTCATTCCATTTCTTTAACCTTTGTATAGCATAGCATAAGGTATCAGTCACTTTAGCATCCTTCCAAGAGTGCAATTCGCTGTCTGTGAAGCTAAGCCATGAGGTGTCCCAGGCATAGGGCTGTGGAAGGGAAGACACATCGTTAATGTGCTGTACATAGATGTGGTTTACCTTAGAGTGCTGGTTCATTAAATCTTCTTTTCTAGGCTATTATTAACAAAGTCTGTGAGCAAGACTTGGCATTTAGCACTACCTGTCTTAGTAAACATATTTTTCAGTGGTGCTGGGGAACCATGTGTGAGCTCCGTGGGGTGATCTGTCTAAAGGTATGTTTTGACAGACTATCTCTCCTGCCTCCTGGAGGAGTGTCCGTGTCCTCCAGGGCTTGTGTTAGCAAGTTAATGTTGTGCGCTGTGTGATGTGTATAGACACACATGTTCCATATCAAAATATGCATTCCCTTGCATCAAGATCGTAGTCCTCAGAACCATCTGTGAATGTTTGTTTCCACGATGTTTTGATGAGGTGTGGTATTCTGCCACTCTTCTCTTTGCCTGTGTATCTTGTCGTATTTTTTATCTACTTTCATCTCTACATGTGCCACGTCCTCTTTTATTCCTGCTAGCGACAGTGTGTCTGAAACATCCTCAAGTGCTGGCCTTTTTACTTCCTCATTTACCAGGTGCTGTGTCAGTTCACGGTAACCTGCTTTCTGATCCGATGTTAGTTCAAGGGGCTGAGCCTCTGCACTAGACTTGTTGACAGTGCGATGGTCGGTATTGTGTTGTTCCATGTTTTCTATGAATGTCCCATTCTATCCATTATAATATCTTCCACTATTGGATCTTTCCCCTCTTGCTCTTCTCATTGCTGTGATTCTGCAGTGGTCACATGGTATGTTCCAACCACCTGTAGCACTTCATTCCTCCAGTTTTCCTTCTCCACCTGCTCCAGCACATTAGGCTGGTAGAACCCATCCTTCAGCTCCAACAATTCCTTATGCACCTTACTCTTCACATCATCGTTTTTCTCAGGTCACGCAATTTAGCAATCCTCATACAGAAAGTTTCCCATTCTAGAGGCCTTACCTTTTTCCCTTTAAGGATCAGCATTTGTCGCAGATAGGACAACTTAGTCATGTCATAAGTACCCGTTAAGGGGAACTGCAAGTCTGGTCTCCTGGCCTTCAATGCATGCCACATTTCAAGATAAAGGAGTGAGGTGTAGCTGTGGCGTATAGCACAATGATATTCGGGTGAATATCTAGGCGGGGCTGGCTGCAAAGTTTTTAAGTCTCTCTTACTGAGTGGGTTTCTCATGGGGCTCTTGCTGAGTGGGTTTCCCATGGTGCAGAACTACTGTCTCTGTTTGCACAGTACAGACAATGCAATGATACTCTGCATCATTCGACTAGTCCAAATGCTCAGACCTTTTACCACATCAGGTAAGCCAGCCCAGAATCAAAAGGTGCTACAATCATCCAGCCATTCGCCAGTGTATGCTGTTAGTGAGAGCAGAGAAGGGGCAAGGGGCATATCATTCATGCGACATTGCATTTGATACTAGTTCACCATAAGCAGTCACTAGTTAAACAGATATTATTAGCCAAAGGTGCTGTTTTACCGGCGTCTTTCTGCAGCCAGGAAATAGGGTGACAAAAGCAGTATTTCCACCTCCTTGTGATCCTACCCACTGGGAAGGGTGCAACTGGATGGAAGTGAAACCAACGGAATCTGCCTTAAGCGGCGCACAGACTGAGCAGAAGATGATGAACTCTGCACGCACATTCAGTCATACACGTAAGTCACAAAAAACAGGGGGACGGGCCCTCAGTTATACCACTGCGCCCTATCCTGTGTACTTGCGTGTATCTACGAAATAGAAAAAGAGCTACAGTATCAGCAATGTAATGATACTGTCAATCCACATAAAGTGAGTGAGGCAGATGAACACTACTGATGGTGGCCAGTCTGAAAGATAGGGTGCAAGGTCGGGCAACATTGTGAGATGCAGGGTAAGAAAGTCACTGTCCAGGTAAGGATAGCAGCATTGTACTGTCACTTTCTCTTAAATGTCAAAATACCTCTATTCAGAGCCCTTACCAGAACTAAACAAACAAAAGTGAAATCTCCAGACATCTAATCAACATGTATTGAGAAAAACTGAAACATATACTACACTTTAAGGTAACAAACAATATATGGTATTTAAAGTCAAACAAACAATTATACCAACCTTAACAGATTAGCCCAAAGTCACCCACCCCTTTGTTCCCGGGGCCCCACAGAGCAACTCTTGGGAACAAACCAGAGGAGTCACTAGACACCAGGCATCTGGAAAAATGGGCAGCAGAAGACCAAACCTGGTGTGGTGCTCAGGAACACAGCAGGGAACCACCTGCCTGCTGAACCGGGGTGGATCACGACCACCCCCACTGGCTAGATCAAACCCACAGCCCCACCAGCTGTAAAACTCCAAAAGCAGAAAGAAAACACAGGCACAGACCCACCGGTTGTAGACCAGGGCAGCCCCACCGGCAGGCCACAAAACACGTCCCCTCCAGCCAAAAGCAAGACTGCCCCACTGGGAGTTCACAAAACACACACAGGAAGAAAAGTGGAGCGCCAGCTTCACACAGCACAAAATAAACAGACAATCAATGAATTGACCAGAAGGAAAGACAACAGTGAAGGCTAAAAGATACCAGAGTGTTAACACACAACTCCAGTAGCCGGCACAGGGCGGAAAGCCATCAAGGCAGGATCACGAGCAGCCTCTTCAGCATGCTACAGGAAACATTAAAAATCAAGGGCCAGAAAGAGGAGAAAACTCAAAGGGACAGAGAAACAAAGAATAAGAAAAACAATATTGTTAGATCTGGCAGCTCTTGGTGTGGTTCCTCTGTAATTTTTGCTTCTGACCTCCTGTTTTTGGACCCTGTACTACAATTCGTTTTGGCTGGTTTTGATACTTTGGGCAAGTAAAGAATTGATGCATCACTTGCTTCTCTGATGCACTGTTGCCTTGCTGCTGTATTTTTGACGCATACCAGGTACTTTGTGCTAAAATAATGCATTCATTGATTTCTATGGATTAAGACTCTTTTTATTTAAAAAAAATCATATTTTTGCTTCTGTATGTTGTGGTCTTGTTTAATTTAGATAAATATTGGCTATTTTTCCAAACTTGTGTGGAGTCCTTTTGTGGTGTTTTAACCCCTTAGCTGCTGGGCCGTTTCCCCCCCAGTGTTGAGCCCATTTTTGGCTATTTGGGGTAGTTCGCGCTTAGGCCTTCATAACTTTTTGTCCACATAAGCTATCCACGCCAAGTTTGCGTCCTTTTTTTCCAACATCCTAGGGATTCTAATGGTACCCAGAGTTTGTGGTTTCCCCTGGAGGAGACCAAGAAAATAGGCAAAATACAGTGAAAATTTCATTTTTTCCAAACAAATTGGAAAAAGGGCTGCCGAAGAAGGCTTGTGGTTTTTTCCCTGAAAATGCCATCAACAAAGGGTTTCTGGTGCTGAAATCACTATCTTCCCACCTTTCAGGAACGGGCATACTTGAATCAGAAAACCACATTTTCCAACACAAATTTGGCATTTTACTGGGACTATACCCCATGTTTACTATTTTTGGTGCTTTCAACCTCCTTCCAGTTAGTGACAGGAATGGGTGTGAAACCAATGCTGGATCCCGGAAAGCTAAACATTTCTGAAAACTAGACAAAATTCTGAATTCAGCAAGGGGTCATTTGTGTAGATCCTACAAGGTTTTCCTACAGGAAAATAACAGCTAAAATAAAAAAATATTGAAATTGAGCTGAAAACAACAGCCATTTTTCTTTATGTTTTACTCTGTAACTTTTTCCTGCGATGTCAGATTTCTGAAAGCAATATACAGTTTTGTCTGCTGGACTATTCTGGTTGCGGGGATATAAAGGGCTTGTAGCTTCATCAAGAACCCTAGGTACCCAGAGCCAATAAATGAGCTGCACCCTGCAGTTGGTTTTCATTCTATACTGGATATACAGCAATTCATTTGCTGAAATATGAACAGTGAAAAAGAGGTATCAAGAAAACCTTTGCATTTCCAAAATGGGATCAAGATAAGGTTTTGAGGAGCTGTGGTTATTTGCACATCTCTGAATTCCGAGGTGCCCATACTAGCATGTGAATTGCAGGGCATTTCTCAAATAGACGTCTTGTGTACACACTCTCTTATATTTGGAAGGAAAAAATTTAGAGAAAGATAAGGGGCAATAACACTTGTTTTGCTATTCTATGTTTCCCCAAGTCTCCCGATAAAAATGATACCTCACTTGTGTGGGTAGGCCTAGTGCCCGCGACAGGAAATGCCCCAAAACACAACATGGACACATCCCATTTTTTGATAGAAAACACAGCTGTTTTTTCCAAAGTGCCTACCTGTAGATTTTGGCCTCTAGCTCAGCCGGCACATAGTGAAACCTACCAAACCTGTTCATTTTTTAAAACTAGAGACCTAGGGGAATCTAAGATGGGGTGACTCGTGGGGCTCTGACCAGGTTCTGTTACCCAGAATCCTTTGCAAACCTCAAAAAGTGGCTAAAAAAACAAGTTTTCCTCACATTTCGGTGACAGAAAGTTCTGGAATCTGAGAGGAGCCACAAATTTCCTTCCACCCGGCGTTCCCTCAAGTCTCCCGATAAAAATGATACCTCACTTGTGTGGGTAGGCCTAGCGCCCGCGACAGGAAATGCCCCAAAACACAATGTGGACACATCCCATTTTTTGACAAAATACAGAGCTGTTTTTTGCAAAGTGCCTACCTGTAGATTTTGGCCTCTAGCTCAGCCGGCTCATAGGGAATTTGCTCTTTGCAGTAGGCATATAAACCTTCTGCGCTTCTTTATGGCACTAAAACTGCCACTAGATAAGTCTGACCCTTTTCCCCCCAGGGAAACCACACACATATTGACAAAAGTGATATATATATGACAGCCAACCACCTGAAACTCAACTCAAGCAAAACCAAAATAATCCTCTTTGGCCCACACAAAAACACCTGGTACCCCTCATGGTGGCCCACCACGCTAGGCCCTGCACCCACCCCCGCCAACCACGCACGCAACCTCAGCATCATCCTAGACTCCTCCCTCTCGATGACCCAACAAATCAACGCTCTCACCTCCTCATGCTTCAACACACTCCGTATACTGAAAAAAACATTCAAATGGATCCCCACAGAGACCAGAAAAACTGTCACTCATGCACTCATCAGCAGCAGACTTGATTACGGAAACGCCCTCTACGCCGGCACCACTCTAAAACTCAAGCGCAAACTACACGCATCCAGAACTCAGCAGCACGACTCATCCTTGACCTCCCCGGACACATCTCTCCACACCTCAAATCCCTCCACTGGCTCCCCATTGACAAAAGGATCACCTTCAAGATCCTCATCCTTGCACACAAATCACTTCACAACACAGGCCCTACCTACCTCAACGAGAGTCACCTTCCACACCCCTACACGAAACCTCCGCTCAGCTGACCTCTCTCTCGCCTCTGTCCCCCGCATCAAACACACCACCACCGGGGGCAGATCCTTCTCCTACCTTGCACCCAAAACCTGGAACGCCCTCCCAACCCACCTTCGCAAGACCCAAAACCTACTTCTTTTCAGGAAGGGCCTCAAAACCTGGCTTTTCGAACAGTGATCCTCCCAGCCCCTTTCCCTCCCCCCCCCCAAAGCGCCTTGAGACCCTCACGGGTGAGTAACGCGCTTTATAAATCTCTTTGATTGATATATATAGATCTATCTATATATATATCTACATAGATATATCTATAGATATATCCATGTACATAGATATATCTACATAGATATATCTATATATAGATCTACATATAGTTCTATTTTTTTTTTAGTTGTTGTATGGTTCCTTGGGGGCCAAAATGGCCCCCAGGGAAACCCTACAACATCTAAAAAAAAAAGATTGCCCCCACAGGGGGTCACCCTGCCCACGGGCGACCCCCTGTCTTTTTATTTTATTCACTTTTATTATTTTTTTAAAATACAATTTCCCTGGGGGGGATGGGGGGGGGCGATCGCGCCCCCCCTCCCCCCCAGGGGGCACCTACCTTTTATTTATTTTTTATAAAATATGCCCCTGGGGGGGGTGGCCGGTTTTCTGAGGGGGACAACCCCCCCAAGTGAAATCCCTGGAGTCTAGTGGTGTTTCCTGGCCCCCGATCGCAGCAGAGCTGCGATCGGGGGCCAGGAAACACTTTCAGAAGGCCTCGTAAGAAAGGGGAGACTCTCCCCTTTCTTACGAGGCCTTCTGAAACTGTTTCCTGGCCCACGATCGCAGCTGCGATCGTGGGCAAGGAAACAGTTTCAGAAGGCCTCGTAAGAAAGAGGAGAGTCTCCCCTTTCTTACGAGGCCTTTTGAAAGTTTTCCTGCCCCCCGATCGCAGCTGTGCTGCGATCGGGGGGCCAGGAAACCTGAAAGTGTTTCTTGGCCCCCGATCGCAGCACAGCTGCGACCGGGGGCCAGGAAACACTTTCAGGAAGGCCCCCCAGGGAAACCCTACAACATCTAAAAAAAAAAGATTGCCCCCACAGGGGGTCACCCTGCCCACGGGCGACCCCCTGTCTTTTTATTTTATTCACTTTTATTATTTTTTTAAAATACAATTTCCCTGGGGGGGATGGGGGGGGCGATCGCGACCCCCCTCCCCCCCAGGGGGCACCTACCTTTTATTTATTTTTTATAAAATATGCCCCTGGGGGGGGGTGGCCGGTTTTCTGAGGGGGACAACCCCCCCAAGTGAAATCCCTGGAGTCTAGTGGTGTTTCCTGGCCCCCGATCGCAGCACAGCTGCGATCGGGGGCCAGGAAACACTTTCAGAAGGCCTCGTAAGAAAGGGGAGACTCTCCTCTTTCTTACGAGGCCTTCTGAAACTGTTTCCTAGCCCACGAGCACAGCTGCGACCGGGGGCCAGGAAACACTTTCAGGAAGGCCTCGTAAGAAAGGGGAAACTCTCCCCTTTCTTACGAGGCCTTCCCGAACGTGGGGAAGGCCGTTTTCCCCATCGAAGCAGGAACGGCCGCAAGGCTGCTTCCTGCTTTAAAGGGGAAAACACCTTTGAAACGTCAGCGCGCCTTGTGGCGCGCTGACGTCACAAAGGGGCGGGGGGGAGACACAGAAGTTTCCGTGTCTCCCGGGGAAAGGTAAAAAAAATCAAAAAATCCTCGGGTGCGACGCACCCGAGGATTTATTAATACCCTTCCTGGTGTCGGCCACTGGTTGTGACCCGCACTAGGGAGGGTGTGTGGGCGTCGGCCAGTGGCCGACGCCCGCACCAAAAAGGTTAACTGTGTTTCTGTGTATGTTTGTACAAATATTTTACACATTGCCTCAGAGTTAAGCCTGGCTGCTTGTGCCAAGCTACCAAGGGGGTGAGCAGGGGTTATCTGAGCTATGTATCTCCCTTATCCTGACTATAGTAAGGGTCACTGCTTTGACATAGTGCAAACTGACTGCCAACCAGAGACCCCATTTCTAACAAATATGATCCATGTCAGGGGCCCACAACCCAAGAGGCCACCCAACTCATTCCCCAGCCAAAAAGGAAGAGATTCAGAAACAGGATAGCAAAAACCAAGAGCTGGCACAATACTTGCCACAGCCCAGGCTCCCCTTACAGGGACTGGGAAGTGAATTATAGGTACCAGCCTTAACCATTGCATCGAGCCTGTCCTCGGTAATATTAAGGAAGTCTTGCCAATCTTTAAACCTTGCCGGAGTGGGGATACTGGGCGTGTTCAAGTCCTTCATTTTTGTTAACCCCAGACAGGATGTCTGCTGAATAGTGTCATTCAAGAAAATCGTTTCCACAGGAATCAGGCATGCTCGAAATAGAGCCTCCCTACCCTGTATCTGCCAATCTTGTGTTTCCCATACACTTTTCAAGTCAATAGTGCTCTTCCAGTATTCGTAACCTTCAACTGCAAGCCGGGAAACAAAGAGATCTGAATAAATCATTTTTGTGTCAGTTAGCAATATTTTCCTAATTTGTGTTGGAGGTAATACGACTCTACTTGTTTTTGTGTCATGCCCAGAAAAGTATATACATTTATCACTATAGTATTTTGGGCTCCCCACCGGTGGTGTAGAACAGTGTTCCCACTGTGTGTAGTTTAATACTGGCCTCTATCTAGTGGCACGGTATCAGTAGTAATGTCCCCAATTGTTATAGCAGAACATTTCCCCATAATTCATTGTATGTTCATATACATCATCACTTTCAAAAGCAGAATAGTCCTTCATTTCATTTAGCATGGAATTATCTGGTTGGACATCCCAATCATCAGATACAACATCAGGTGTAATTACATCTGTCATAGAAATTTTTAACACGTATGGTATTTGAATAATTTCTGTAGGCCCGTATGTATCAAAATGAACTTTGTCCCACACAATCCCATCAGAAATTGGTATTGCTGTAACATTTACAGGGGACAAGACTCTTCGAACCTTATGTGAGGAAAGATATGGAGTTAAAACTTCATCAACAGGCTCCACAGAGGAGTGATCAGGAATATAGTGACCATTTACGAGCAAAAAGAAAACAGTCACAAAACCAATCCATAAAAATAATGCTAAAAAACAGAACCATAAATAGTTCCATGGGTATATCAAATAGTTCTTTTTAAGCCATTCATACAGCGTACTTCTTTTTGAAACATTGTCAATCACAGTAGTGGATGAGTCTGAAGAAAAATCATTAATGTCAATGAAATAGCCAGAGGCAGTCTCTGCAAATACGGGAGCCGGTGCACTATCCGGACTTTGGTCCACTTCACGTGGAGGCTCTTTTGGTAGACAGTGCCATTAGTCTGTGATATGTTTGTGTAAAAAACAGCTAAATCTTGGACCAGAATAGTCACCAAAGTGGTGACAGGAACTAGCAAGAGTTCATTTTCCGCCCTCCCCATGGTCGAGGAGGTATCTGGAACAGCGTTGGACATTGTTGCATAGTCTGTAGTATTGTTGTTCATCCTACTATGTAGATGTATGTCCTGTTGGGTAGTGAGAGGGGATCGGAAACCACCCAGGGGACCTCTTGGTCTACTGTGAAGGATAGGTCACATGGTGTAATTCGATGTCATTGATGGAAATGAATCTGTTCGTTCTAGAGCCAGACAGCGGCGGTAAGATGACAGTCCTGGTACCTTGGATTCCCAAGACCGGTACAGGTGCTCTGTATGATGGACTGAATTCCTTCTTCACAGCGATCTTCTCACAAACCAGTTTCCCAACTTTAGGAATCCAGCCAGTCGAAGTTTTTGCTGAATCCCTTATTCCTAAGGTGGCAGCACTTGCAGATGATTTATCATCACGAAATTGATGAAGCTCCTGTAAAACAGTGAGACGTTAATTTATGTCAAATGGTGTTTCTGCTGCCACCATACCAGGGGCATCAAGATCTGTGACATACATAGGTATCCCAAAGAGAACCTCATGTGGAGTACGTCCCCCAAGGACCGTCTTGGCAGATTAGTCAGTGCTCTCTGGACCCCATATTGGTGATTAACCAGCTGCGGCCTGAACCTAATACTCGAGCTTTTAAGGACTGCTTTAGATTACAATTCCGCCTCTCCACGACCGAATTTCCCTCGGGATGGTAGGGTGAGGAGTAATGGAGTTCAATACCCATCGTTCCCATGGTGTTCCTGAATGTCTTAGAGGCAAATGCAGGGCCCTGGTCCGAATGGAATGCTGCAACCGCATATGTACCGATAAAGATCAGCAAGTCTTTTATAACAGTCCGAGCATCAGCCGACGGCTGTGGCCATACCCACAGGAATCTAGAACAAGAATCTACACGACTAGAATGGATGTGTATGCACCATCAGGCTGTAAGGGACCACAATGGTCTAGGTACACACACTGTAGTGGCCTGTTGGACACTAAGAGGGATGTCTGCGGTGGGCGTTTGATATTAGAGCCCTTCATCTGCTGGCAAATGTCACAGCAAAGGACATACTTTTTTGTTCGTCTGCATAGACCAGGCCACCAGAAGGCGTTTCTGTAAGAGTGTTATCGTGGCCGATATACCAGCATGTGCAGAAGCGACACCCTCATGCCCTGCTTTAATTAGATCTAATCTCTGGTCTTCGTTGGGGATCACTTGATCTCCAAACCCAGGAATTGTTGCGTAGGCAACATTCTGTGCACTGATGTGGTAAGTATAGTTTGTAGGGTATCCTTTTGGAAGGGGCTTGCCTGCAGCTGAAGCTTTCACGGCAGTCAATATTTCATTATCCAATCTCGTCTGTGAATGAGTCACTGCAGCCACAGAAGCCGTAGCTACTGCTGCCTTGGCCGCTTCATCAGCCAATGTATTACAGGTAACATGTACTCTTACACGTTGGTGGCCCAAAGTATGTACTACATGGACACACGGTAGTTTATCCTTAAGATCAGCTACCCTCCCCACAATAGTTTGTGTTTAATGGTGTTCCCTTTAGAATCTCTAAACCCGTTCAGTTTCCAATGACTGAGATAGTCATTGTATGACTGAACGCAGTAATATGAGTCACAGACTATGAAAGTCGGGCTTCCTGGCTCTGTATGTTCGAGCGCTAGTATAAGAGCTTTAAGTTCAGCCAACTGGGCTGTGAAGTCCTCTAAGGTCTGCGTGTAGGTATTGTGTGGGTGGAAGACTCCATCTTCCATCACTCCGCTCACGGCTGCACGAGCTGTGGTGTATTGATGTTTAGGACCTACAGCCGGTTGTGCTGAGCCATCAGTGTATATGACAGTATGGTATCTGTCTAGGAACGAGATATTTAGAGCAGCGGGGTACTCTTGTTCGTACTGAAGAAACTCTTGTGTCTGAAGTTTTGGATCAAAAATATAATCGACATCGGTGGCGGTCAGGTACGTTGCCCATTGAATCCAACGTGGGTGCAGTGCTTGCTTTGGTGTCAGCCTCTAAGGCCGGCCCCGGGGAGACCACAATAATACGTTTCCCCTGGGCAAGTGGCCTCTCTTTTATGACAGCCATCTAAACTGCCGCCAAAATCTTTTCTGTACGTGTAAAACACTGTTCTGCATTGGATTATAAATGTGATTTATATGCTATAGGTACCGTATCACCCTCATTGAAAGTGACATAAGTAAATCCAATGGCACCAGAAATTATTCTGATGACCAAATTTGTTTTATTATCACGTGTGTGCAAGTGTTTAGCTTCTAGCATGTCCTGTTGCATTTCCCTAAGGATGCTTGTGTGTTCAATTGTCCAGTGTCTGCTAGAAAAATTGGGCTGAACCAAGTCATAAAGTTGCTTGATACGTTGTGCATAACCTGGAATGTATGTTCTGCCAAAGTTAAAGAAACCTGTAATGACTGTAATTTCTTAAGTGTGTTAGGAGGGTGTAGTTGAGCACATTTTTCTAGAAAGTGCGGGACCAGGCTCTTTCCCTCATTTGATAGCTCATATCCCAGGAATAATACGCTGAGAAACCTGATCTTGCTTTTCTTAAAGTTGAATTTGTAACCGAGGTCTGCAAATCCCAAAATGATCCGATCGACCCTTGCAAGATGAATGTCAAGGTCGTCTGTGAGATATATGTCATCCACATAGGATAACGCCTCAGAATCAATATCATGTAATATTGATGTTACACTGGCTGAAAATAGCCCTGGGCTATTCTTATAGCATTAGGGCAGTGGTTCCCAACCTGTGGGCCGGGGACCCCTGGGGGTCCGCAAAGCCTCCTCAGGGGGTCCGCGACAGCTGGGACCTAATAATATTACATTTTTTAAGCAATCAGTAATGACTCAGTGGGGGTCCCCGGGTTCCAATAATGATTCAGTGGGGGTCCACGGGCTCCAGTATTGATAAAATGGGGGTCCACAGAAGTCAAAAGGTTGGAAACCACTGCATTAGGGTAAACGACAAAAGCGTTTCTAAGAGCCAAATGAGAATGCACTCAGGTCCCGACTTTCATGTGCTATGTTCTGGCAAAAAAAGCCATTAGATATGCCTAAGGTTGTTTTATATTTTTTACGCACTATATTGTTTATTAGTGATGTGCTATGTGAATTTTGTATAGCATATGTGCGTGTATGACTATTTAGATGTCTATAATCAATGACTATTCTGTATGAATGGTCTGGCTTTGCAACGGGGAATAACGGATTATTCATTGCAGATGTACAGGGCTCAATTACTCCCTGATACTCAAGTTGGGCGAGGATCTCCCTCACTGGAGCTTTTGCTTCATGTTTGACAGGATATTGTGGCTGCGTTTGGGGTGCAGACCTAACGGGAATGACATGACAAGGAGACTCCTTGTCCCAACCTACATGATTGCCATATAACGCAGGTGTCTGCGCTAAAGCCCATTCAGCAGCATAGGCTTCTTTTTCTGCTTCTGGAACAAGTTCGGAAAAAGAAGGCAAAATGGCATCTTCCCCATGCGGGAGCTTACGGACGTGTTCAGGTGGCCAGTCTCTTTCGGCCAGTAGGATGTCACTAGTAAGTTCATCCCAAAATATCACACTTATAGTGCGCCCCACATCTCCCTCTATCTGAATTTTTAAATCATAAACCCTGTCGGGGGGAGAATGCAGCTGTCTGCCGTTTCAACTGCGATAAAATCGTTAGTGCTGTCGCATCCAGATGATCTTTCAGACTCTGGCGACATATCGTGACCTCTGCTGCGCTGCCTAACAGAGTCACTGCCCACGACTTGTTCCTCAACAGTGTTCTCAAGTATACTGGCATTTTTAGCTGTCAGTGCTGTCACTTTTTTCCTTTTAAATTGTGGCTTTTGCTGAGGAGTCTTTTCTTCTTTTTTAATGGTAGACTGCGGCCAGTCTTTCTTTTCTTTCACGTATTCAGGACGTCAATCAGGACGGCCCCCTCTCTTGTTATGTCTATCCGGTGTGCCCTGAAAGGAATGAGAGGGACTTGAATCAGTATATCTGTCTGGAATTTTAATGTTCTCCCTATTTCTGAGATTGTATCTCCTTTCGGAGTTCTCCAGATGTGGAGAATCAGCTCCCTTATTTCTTCTATCTTTGAAATCCTTTTGTTTGTCCCAGCGCTTCTTAGTGCCCTCTTGTGCCTGCTTTGTACCCTCCTTATGGGTGGTACCTTGTAACTCCAATTTCTTTGGTTTGGCTCCCAAACTATCCCGCCCTATACTAGTATAGGTATCGGAAATCATTTTCGGTAGCTGTCTCTCTTGTTCCTGGTGTGGAGTTTCCCAGAGACGCTGGCGTATTGCCACTGCTACCGCTTCCCCTTTAATGTTACTGAGTATAATTGAGGAAACCGCATCAAAGTTACACATTATTTTTATCCCCAAATCCAAGGCTGGTGCATCCCCATGCTCATTTTGTATTTGCTTTAACACTTCCAGTAAATTGGCAAGTGTTGGGGTACCATGTGTGGTAGTATATATGGCAGCGAAGACTGTACCCCATTGGCACAGTCATCCATCGAGGGAACCATCCCAAAGGGAAAGCACATATAGCAAAAAGCCAATTTGCGACTTGCAAATTGGTATGCAGAACGGTGTCTCAGACACCGTCTGCGAGTCGCTATGGGGTCGCAATGACCCTCCTCATTAATATTAATGAGTGGGTCGCAAATTGCGGCCCCATAGCGAGTATAGGCACTCACAAACATGGAGGCCTGCTGTAGTCAGCAGACCTCCATGTTCGTGACTGCTTTTAAATAAAGCAGTTTTTTTTTTTTAAGGGGACCCCTTCCAATTTGCGAGTGGGTTACCATCCACTTGAAGTGGATGGTAACTGCGACACCCTTTGCGACCGCATATGCGGTCGCAAATGGTATTGCATACCACTCCGAATCGCCATTAGGAAGGGAACACCCCTTCCTATTTGCGATTCTGAAATGCATATTGCGAGTCGGTCCCGAGTCAGTTTCTGCATTGGAAACTGGAATTTGCGACTCGCAAACGGCATTTTTTGCCGTTTGCGACTCGCAAATAGTTTCCTGCATCTGGCCCAT
Source organism: Pleurodeles waltl (assembly GCF_031143425.1). Taxonomy (NCBI): domain Eukaryota; kingdom Metazoa; phylum Chordata; class Amphibia; order Caudata; family Salamandridae; genus Pleurodeles; species Pleurodeles waltl. The sequence continues at coordinate 663,035,211 of NC_090443.1, read as the reverse complement.
AGTGAGCAGTCTATGTTTTTCCTGTGGTCCGGTATGGGGAAACACAGCTTCTAGCTGATTAGTTTTCTGGGCAATCCAGAACGGTATTTTTTTCACTGGAACTTTACCCATGATAGTATGTACTGTTTGTGGATTAATCCTAGTAGCCAATTGGTAACCACCAGGTGCTGGTGGTGCTGGACGCGCTGGTGTTGTGTTCAATCTTCGCATCACAAACTCAACTAATTGTCTATATAATGTCACCAATTCATTATATAAATATCGCAGATCTGCTATTGGCATATTTTGTATGCCTGGGTGAGGTGTGTATGTGGCAAACATAGGCCATGTTGGTCCATCATTACTTAGGGGACTTAGCCTCACTCTTTGTAATACATGTGGTAGGGCGCCTTCAAACCAGTTCTGGTGCTCTTGGTATGTAAGCGATATTTCATGATACTGGTATGCTCGGTACCGTAAAGGTACGTTTGCAATTTCATATGTTTCGAATGTATGTGTTCTTTGGTCTGCCTCAGGAAAGGTGACCCAACAGTAAAATGTTTCTGTTTGGTATGCTTTATTAGCTTCTATTATAAGAGTAACATTCCCGCCCTCATCTGTAAGGCCATGCGTTAATAAATGTTGTGTTAGTGCATGTCTAGCTTTTCCAGGAATGTCTATGGCAGCAGCCATTTTTGTTTAGAAAACTGAACACCAAAATGGGGAGTTCAAGTCCTTTAATGAGTTCGAGCTCGAACAACCTACAGCTTAATCAGGTGTTACCTTTTCAGCTGAGGAGAATTTTCCCAAAGACAACGGACGTCTCCGTATAATGGTAATTAGGGTACCTGTTGTCTTTGAGACAGTGATGGTCGGGGTATCCGTAAATTAGTGCCTAAACACTATCGTTGGTGGCACCATGTTGTGTTTTGGACTCTTGCTCTGGGCAAGACTGCTGGTTAAAGGATGACAGTACTTTTGTTTGTAGGCGACTATGCCTATACTACAACAAGTCGCTTCTGTTGTCCCAACCCTACCTGCTCGTTAGCAGCACCTCACCAGAAACACAATAGTAAAAGGCGATTTGTGGCAGCCTTTATGCATGGACTTGAGAATAAGACATCTCAGGGAGTGTTGTGGTTAAACAGAGATTACCCCTTTCTCGCAGATATATCATGTCTCACACAAACACAGGCAATGACAAAGATGCAGTAAAGTTTTAATAGTTTTTATTTGACATAACTGCAATTTGCGATAAGTTGCATGGGCTGCACTGATTAGGATAATCAATAATGCAAGGAACAGAATTGTGAAGACGAGAGTCATTATTACAAAGACCCCCACCATCTTGCAATGCATAAGAAAGACATACGAGAAGTAATATGCCCTAATACCCTAATGTGAGAGGCCTAACCTCCTACCTAAAGGAGAGCTGGGTTTGCTAAACCTAATCTGTCAATGCCATGTCCATGAGAGGAGCCCCCAACCCTTGTTACCTTGGAATGAGGTCTCTATCTCAGACTCCGCAGGGACACGAAGACTGGGTCAGCGTCAAGACGACGTGCAGCATCGATATCAGCGATGGTGGTGATGCCCTTAGGTCGGAATCCCTCTGATTATCTGTCTCAAGTGTGATGTATTTATACAGATCTACAAGGACCCCTGACGTAGGTGTGTTCCCAAACAATAGATAACAGACATGCTTGGGACGGCAATTATTATAAACAATCCCTCGACAGTATAGAGAGGGAAAATCCCTAAATGTGAACACCTACTGTTTGTTTGTCTTTGTTGCTTGATCTTGACGCCTTAGCAAAGTATAACAAGTGGCCTAACTATAAACAAGGCAGCCATCTTAGAAGAATTAAATAATTAAATGAGCTAAGACAGAGCAAGCTAAGTAGGTTAAAAGTCACTAGGTGACGGGGGCACGAGTCTGCAAGCCAGAGGCTAAGCTAACTCCTGTTATCCCATTAAAACAAACTATGATTCACTACACTAACAAGCCCACAATCCATCACCATACATAAACAAAGGTGGCAGGGCAACAGCAACGATATAGGGAAAGCTAGGGATGTAGAATATGTCACAGAAATGATGCATAATACATCACTTACATCCCTGCAGGTGCACGAGCCAATCCCAGCGGGGAGGAGGTACCACGACTATCCAGTCCCCCAAAAGAAGATGGCCTCAGTGATGACAGTAACTCTGGCCATCTGGATCTGGATGAACTTCCTGGCCCATCAGGGACCACTGGTCAGTTGGCCACCCCAGGCCACTCCCAGTCCACCATAGAGCCTCCCCCCTCAGTATCCAAAACCATAACACCCACCCAATGTCCCCACACCTCTGTCCCCAGCACACGTCAATCAGCAGGGTGCCCACCTGTACAGGGACCCCAGTCCACACCTCACAGGCAAGACAATCAGGGTCCTGGGATCAGTGTCAGTGGAAGTGGGCACACCATTCAGGGGACACAGGCACAGGGGGACAGGGATACTGGGGTGACAGCTGTGCGCCAGGGAGAGGACAGGTTCAGGGAACCGGCTGTCCTGGAGGCACTCACTAATGTCCGGGGGGCCTACCAACAATCCCAGGACAAGATAGGCCAGATTCTTGACATTATGCAGGAGAACCAGCGGCTGCAGGAGGTACACCATCAGGAGATGAGGAAAGATTTGCAGGCCCTCAACACCACCATGGTCTCTATAGCAGGAGTGCTAGCTGATATGGCCAACATAATGAGGGAATATACAGCAAACTAGCGTGCCCCTTCCACTAGCCAGTCAACTGAACAGCCCACCACATCTGCTGCAGCTAGTGGACAGGAGGCCCTGCCAAAGGACCAACAGGCCACCAGCACCCCTCCCCCTGCAGAATGTGAACCACCCCACAAACATTCCCTGCGAGCCAGACAGATGCCAGAGACACTTGCCAAAACCAAGACCACCACCAGGAAATGAGACCCTCCTGAATGTCCTCCTCGTGTCCCACTCTGACACCTTGTCTACTTTGAGCTGCCTTTGCTCCCCTTCCTATGAATCCTTGGACACTGGACCTGTAGACTAAACCAATACTCTGGGCTTACCTCTACCATCAATCCATTCCATTGCACTATTCTGTCTATAGATTTTACTACAATAAACACCCTTGAGCAAAACTTGAGTGATAGTGCTAGATGTGATGAAAATGTGAAATTATGGTAACAGTTACATCTTGTGCAAATTACCTAAACTCTGTGATAGCATACAAATAATGAGCTGTAGCTGTCTGTAGTCATCACATCAGTACACAGTTGTTATAACACCAACATCTGCAAAATGAGAAGGCATAGGTGACAGTCATTTGAGATGCAAAGGAAGTGAATGTGTTATGCTCGTTGTCGGTACAGATTAGAGAGACGATCAAGTTCAGGTGGAAAAGGGTTTATTCACAAACAACCCAAGGAAGAAACTGCTGCTCCACGACCCAACCGACACCGAATCTATCTGCCGTCAGTGCCTGGAACATCAGTGTCAACCAGGCTCCAGAATGTGAGTTCTGATGTCACGGAGGTTCCAGACCTAGCGCATGCATGCTAGGAACATAACATTAAAAGAAATAGGAACATTACAACACATCCCCCTCCCTCACAAGATTATCCCACAACCCGGAAAATAGTAACAAATAAATGTAACACAAAAAATGTAAAACAGAAAAGCAGTTTACACCATATCACAAGGTATAGTCTTTCATCCCAAATGGTTTAGAACAACACAGAAAGACAGATTACAATGAGTCAAGTTGCATAGTCTTTCATCCAGAGTGGCTTAGAACGTAACCTGGATGAAACCTTCGGGCCAGATAACTCCTTAGATGTTTCCGTGATATTTCTCCTTTGATCTTTCAAGGTAAAAGAGTTGGAGTCATCCCCTACACCTCTCCATCTCGCAATTCTGGACATGCTCCACGCATCCCCATTGTAAAGAATCACAATGTTTCTCTTTACTTCTCTAATGCGGAAAGGGCCCCTGAAGGATGATTTACCCTTGGTTTTAAAACAAGGGTTTCTCACCAACACCAAGTCACCCACCTTCCACTTAACACTAGAAACACAATGTTTGTCATCAAAACGCAACTTGTAATTACGTTGGTACTCTTCCCTGAGACCAGGTGCCATAACAAATTTTCCTTGATTAGTACCAACCTGTGCCAAACTGTTACCGAGCCATGCTGGAAACAACTTAGTGCAACCCAACTTTCCCCTCATGTATTCAAAAGGAGATATATTGGTCACACTGTTCGGGGTGTTGTGATATGCCCACCACAAGTCCCTCAAGAGATTAGCCAAAGGAGTTCTGGTTTCAACAGCTTCTTGCACACAAGCTTTCACCATCCTATTCATACGCTCAGCTAAACCATTGGCCTGGGGCAAGTACAAAGCTGTCCTCAAATGCTTGACAGCTAGGGAGTCTAAAAAGCGCTTCATGTCTTGCGAAGTCAATTGTACCCCATTGTCAGTAACCAAATGGCTAGGTATACCTTCCCTAGAGAACTCTTCTTCCAGAAACTCAATTACTGTCTGGGTATCAACTGAATTCACGCATTTGGTCACCACCCATTTGGATGTATAATCCACCATGAGCATGACATATCGTTCGTTCGCTGGTAAAAGATTAAAAGGACCCATAAAGTCAAGACCTAGCTTCATCCAGGTTTTTTCCGGAATTACCACCGGAGACAGTGGCGCTTTCGCCACAACCTTACTTTTGTCATTCCTTGCACAACTCATACAGTCCTTCACAATTGTCTCAGCCTCACGGTCCAACCCTGGCCACCAGTATATGGCCCTAAGTCTAGATTTGGTTAAACTTCTTCCCAAATGCCCTTCATGAGCCAGATTCAGAATTTTGTTTCTCACACCCTCAGGAGGTACGGATTTGCTTCCCCTAAATAACTCACCTCCATTAAAAGAGAGTTCATCCCTCACATTCCAATAGCCTTTCAAAGAGAAAGGGATGTCCCTATACTCTGGCCATCCTTTGACAATGAATTCTTCAAGCTTACGTCTATCCAAATCTCTCTCCACAGCCAACTTCCACTCCTCATCGTTGATGGCTGTCTCTCTCACCCAATTGACCATAACATCATCTTCCACTTCCTCGCTACTATCAACTGAAGAACGGGACAAGAAATCTGCCACAATATTCCTCGGCCCAGGCACATATTCCACAACAAAATTGTACTCCATTAAACCCTCCGCCCACCTACGTATTCTCGGAGTCAATTCTTCATTCTTCTTGGGGGAGAAAATCTGGACAAGAGGCTTATGGTCAGTCCTCACCACGAAGGGTAACCCCCATAAATAGAATTTAAAGTGCTTGACTGCCCACATACACGCAAGTGCCTCTCTTTCTATGACAGAATAATGTTGTTCAGCCTCCTTGAGGGAACGAGAAGCAAAGGCAATTACTCTCTCCTCTTGACCCATTTTTTGGATAAACACAGCCCCCAAACCTTTAATACTTGCATCAGTGTACAGATAGGTTTTGGCGCACACATCAAAATGCCCCAAGGTGGGCATCTTTCCAATACAGTTCTTTACAAACGAGAAAGCAGTCACACATTCCTTCTCCCAGACAAATATGCAACCCTTCTTCAATAGTGCTCTCAACAGTTGCGTCACACTGGAAAAATTGGGAATGAATTTAGAGTAATATTCCGCCAATCCTAGAAATGACCTCACATCATCTTTGTTTTTGGGTTCTGGTGCATGAATTATAGAATCAACTAACTCTAGTTTGGGTCTGATCCCTTCACCAGAAATAGTATGACCCAAGTATGTCACAGAAGTGACTCTAAATCTACACTTTTCATTCTTAACCGTGAGTCCAGCCCCCGCTAACTTGCTCAAAACTTTTCTTAAAATCTTGTCGTGTTCATCCACTGTTTTACCATAAACTAATATATCATCCTGGAAACATAATGTGCCGGAAATCCCCTTTAAAATCGTTTTCATAATACGTTGAAAACATGCAGCTGCAGAGGCCAGACCAAAAGGCATCCTCAAAAACTGATAAGCCCCCAAAGGTGTTACAAAGGATGTGAGGTGCCTGGACTCAGGGTGCAAAACAATCTGGTGATAAGCCGAGGATAAGTCCAACACACTAAACACCTTAGAACCACCAAGACATGACAACTCTTCAGTAATATTAGGTAGGGGTTGACGATCCACCCAAATATACTTATTAAGATCTCTGAGATCTACACACATGCGGATCCGCTTCCCGTTATCCTTCGGTGCCAATACGACAGGGGCCAACCATTCCGAAGATTCTATCTCTTCAATCACCCCTGCCTCTACTAATCTGTTAAGTTCTGCTTTGAGAGGTTCTAACATCAACTTTGGTACTCTTCTAACTTTGTGTACTACTGGGGTTACATTTTTCTTAAGAATGATCTTGTGTTCAAAACTTGCCAAACAACCTAATTTTTCGCTAAACACACCTGGGAACTCCTTGAAAATCTCCATCGAGTCATTTGCATTACTCACCACCATAACTTGGTCATCTGAATTTGGATCTAACTTAATACCCATGTCCCGTTGGTGACGCCAACCTAATAGATTATTGCCACGTTTGGCTACATAAACCTTCCCTACAGTAACTCTATCTCGGAACTGAATTTTCATGACCTTGTACCCAACTACCTCTATTTTGGCACCCCCATAACTGATAAGGTTTATGTCAGGTTTACTTAGAAAATCTAGAGTCTCTCCAAAAATTGCCTGCCAGTTCTTATCACCAACCATTGTATAGGGAGAACCCGAGTCTGCTAGAACAGTAACTGTCCTATTATCAAGTCTAATGATACACTCAGGCATGATCACCGGTCCCACATCTACTATACTAGTGTTGTGTTCAATTTGATCAATCTCCTGTCCAACATATAAAACAACCTTGTTACTATTTCCAGTGACAGAATCTATGTTGCTCTTGTCATTGTTGCAGACTCTAGCGTAATGGCCTTTCATTCCGCAATTCCTACATATTGAATTTCGTGCAAAACAATTAGGACTATTAGCTGCATGACCCATGTTACCACAACGGTAACATCGTAAAGATTTACTGTCTCTCTTCTTTTCTTGAATTGAAGATTGTGTCTTATTGTCTCTGCCAACCCTTAAAACTTCCTCTAGGATTCTTGAATCTTGTACAGTGGAGAGACTATTCCCATCGGAATGATTCATCTCTTTGATCCAGTTGCTGGTACTTTCCATTCCTTCAACAATTGCGATTGCTTCTCTCAAATCAGGATTCTTAGTCAATAATTTCTCCTGAACTCTCTTGTTATTGGTGCAACGCACCAACTGATCACGAATAAGAGAGTCTGTGATTTCACCGAAATCGCAAGTGCGTGCCAATGTGCGTAAAGCAGCGATAAAATTGCCCACACTCTCCATAGTGCCCTGAGATCTGGCAAAAAATTTATGTCTTTCAAGAACAACATTGAGTTTGGATTCAAAGTGGGTCGCCAACATTGCTACCGACATCTCATAAACGTCTCTAGGTTCGCCATCCGCTCCACCTATGGTCAAAAGTTCTAGACTGTCATAAACACATCTGCCTTCAATTCCTAGATTGTGTAGAAGAACCGCTTGTTTCCTAGCTGGGGAGAATTTTTCTCCACCTATAGCTATTAGGTAAGAATCAAAAAGATTTTTCCACCGTTTCCATGGAAGAATGGGGTCGCCTTTGTCCAGTAAGAAAGGAGGTGGTTGGGACATAGTAGGTGTAGCCATGGCAATTAAAGTCAAAATTGCATCTGGAATACAAACTGTGTGGAGAATGACACTTTATACTATTCCTCACACCAGGAAAACACAGCGAGCAGTTAAGATTCCAACACAACAAAGAAAGAAAAAAAAATATATAGTGGTTAAACTAAGTTCCTTCCAAAAATGCTTCCACTATTGCTCCAATAAGGAAATAAAAGCGAGCAGTTCAAGTCTTCTTGTGGAAGTGGAATCAGTCTAGTTTATTTACCGAGGTTCAAGGATCCCGTAACAACTGCTGAGTCAGGAAAGCACGTGACTCCGAACCAATAACGTTCCAACAAAGAAAAAAAAAATGAGCGCGAGGGAGTGCTTCCTTTATAAATCAATACCATAAGAGAACAGTCTGTCCCCCAGGTCACACTAAAGGAAAATACAGGCAGCGCACTTGAATACTGTCCACATCTAAAGGAAACCTCTCTCCATGTTGCGGTGAACGCTACGCTCTCACCAGTCTCAGGAAACGGTAGGCATCAGCTGACGTCTGAAGTCTCTAGAGCAAACAGCGTCACACGCGGAGGCTAATCCACACGAACAACACCGGATTAGCTACTATCGATACCCCCAGCAGTGCCAGAAAACTTCTCGAAATGAAGAACGGGAAACAGCGGCAAGGAACGTCCGGTTAGCTGACAGCGCAGCTCGAAATGTTGCACGAAGGTAAATCTGTGGGTTCTGGGTTGTTTGCTTCCCTCGTCGCCAGTGTTATGCTCGTTGTCGGTACAGATTAGAGAGACGATCAAGTTCAGGTGGAAAAGGGTTTATTCACAAACAACCCAAGGAAGAAACCGCTGCTCCACGACCCAACCGACACCGAATCTATCTGCCGTCAGTGCCTGGAACATCAGTGTCAACCAGGCTCCAGAATGTGAGTTCTGATGTCACGGAGGTTCCAGACCTAGCGCATGCATGCTAGGAACATAACATTAAAAGAAATAGGAACATTACAACAGAATGCCATCCTGCTACAGCCACACTGAAAACATAAATAATCAGAGGAATGGTCAGTTCCACTGTCTCACCTGTGTGTCATTGGAAGTACTGACATATAACTGATGTTCTGTCATCCACATCCTCCTCCTCTGCCTCCTCATTCTCACTGTCCTCAGGGTCCACTGCTGCCACAGGGGCATTATCAATCTCCTTCTCCTGCAGATAAGGCACATGTCTTCTGAGGGCCAGGTTGTGCAACATGCAGAATGCTACAACTATCTGGCATACCTTCTCAGGGAAGTAGCATAGGGCTCCACCTGTCTGATGGAGGCATCTGAACCAGGCATTCAGGAGGCCAAAGGTACATTCTATGATCCGCCTGCTTCGCCCATGTGCATCATTATACCGATTCTCAGCCTTTGTCCTGGCATTCCTCACAGGGGTCAGGAGCCACAATAGCTTTGGGTCACTAGAGTCACCTGCAAGTATTGAGGGACAAACATTAGCCTTACACAATGATATGGTGGATAACTCCTGAAGGTATACACTGACATATATTGAGTGGGGACTCTTGCTCACCTATTAACCACCCCCTGTGCCTCTGGAGTTGTGTTATCACATTTGGGATGCTGCTGTTCCTCAGGACGAAGGCGTCATGCACCGACCCAGGATACTTGACAGTGACGTTAGAAATGTACTGTTCCACCAGGCACACCATTTGCACATTGAGTGAGTGGAAACTCTTTCGATTCCTGAACACCTGTTCATTGTGCCAGCTGGGGGAACAAACACATTATGTGTTCCATCAATAGCCCCAATAATATATGGTATATGTCCTGTTCCATAGAATCCAGCCTTCACAGTGGCCAAATCTTCAACTTGGGGGAAAGGGATGTAGCTGCACATGTGTTTGACCAAGGCAGACAAAACCCTTGCCAGCACAATTGATAACACTGGCTGTGACATTCCTGCTGCCAAGCACACTGTCACTTGGAAAGAACCAGTTTCCAGGAAATGAAGCACTGATACAACTTGCACAAGAGGGGAGATCCCAGTGGGATGACGGATAGCTGATTTCAGATCAGGCTCCAATTGTGAACACAGCTCTGTGATTGTGGCCCTGTCCAGTCTATAGATGAGCATAATGTGCCTGTCCTCCAGTGTAGCTAACTCCACAAGGAGTCTGTACACGGGGTCTTGTCTCCTCCTCCTATTCCCTCGCAATGGTAGGTATCTAAGGGACACAAGAGTGAGTAGGGTGTCACAAATTGAACAATGGGACCACCACCTTAGTGTGCATAGAGCATTTATGTATTTGGACAATGTGAATGGCAATGTATGTGCAATTTACAGCAATGATGCAGTTTCTAATTTCTGAATGTTGTCCACCACCATAAAATGGTGACCGCCTCTCCTGCAAGTATGGACAGGTTGAAGTGAGGTAACTCCACCAGCATTGGGCGTCATGTCGGTAGATGGCCTTGCACCGCTGTGCTATTCCTCTTTGGCTAAAATCGGGCTCTACGGAGTACAGTGTTCAATAGCGATCACTGGCGGTAGTGACGGTGTACACCGCCAAGGACGTGACTGCCATTTTCTGTCTAAAACCTCACTTGATTCCTTACTTTCCACAGGACAACACCTCCACTGTGTGTGCTGCTGTGATCTGTGTCTGGATCCTGCCATGGCCCGTGTGACCAGGGTAAGGGCCCCTGTCTTGACTTTGGAGGAGTTAGAGCGTCTGATGGATGGGGTCCTACCCCAATATGGACAGCTGTATTGGCCTCCAGACCAATATGTGAGTAGACCATGGGCACAATGCATGTGACAAGGTTGCATGGAGATGTGTGTGCTTGTAGCATGTCATTTGGGTGGGGGGTATGACTGGTGGTGGTGTGCATTTATGGCCCCGGGTGATGTGTGTGCCAATGGAGAAGGAAATTATATTTCTGAGCCATATGTGTGACAGGCTGGATTGTATGTTTAATGGTGTCCTCCTGTCTGTATTACCTCTGCAGGTCAGCGCCCATCAGAAGAAGGGATTGGGGCATGCCATTGCCAAGGACGTGCGGACCCTGGAGGTCTATAGCAGGCGGAGCACCCACTGTAGGAAAAGGTAGGAGGACCTGAGACGCTGGCCCCAGAAGAGCGCAGAGGCTCAGCTGGGGATGGGCTCCCAACGAGGGCGGGGTGCCAGTCGGAATCTGACCCCCCCTGATGGCCCGCATACTGGCGGTGGCCTATTCAGAGTGGATGGCCACTTGAGGGCATCACAGCAGCCACAAGGGGGTGAGTAGAGTGAGTGTCACAGCAATTCTTGTTCGGTGGCATGGGATCCTTGTGGTGGGTTTCAGTTAGTGGGTCCCACTTAATGCCAGCTCAGCCATTGCTCCTTGATCCAGCTCAAGGTAAATGGGTATATAGCAAAATCTAGTAACCTAGCTAGGTTGCATTCTATGTCAGACAGGGCTTAGTAGGTCCCAGGAGGGTTGCAGTTGGCAGTGGTTGGCTCTCATGTTGCTGTGGCACCTAGCCAATGGAATGCTATTGTGAGATGCATAGTGCTGAATTCTGATCCCTGTGTGTGATGGTAATGTGTATACCAACTGTGGTGCTAGTGCTGTAATTGACCCAGTGCACCCTTTCTCTCTCCTCCCCTATTTTCTTCTGTCATCCTGTCCCTGTGTGCATTAGCCTCATCTGGCTGAGGATCAGGGGCAACGGTGCCTGAGGGAGCTGCATCCCCAGGACCCAGGAGGCAGAGTCCACTGACACCAAAGGGACTAGTGGGACGTAGGGCGAGGGGAGCACAATGCAGAGAAAGGACGGGACAACACTGACTCTGATTCCTCCTCCGATGGAAGCTCCCTAATGGTGGCGGACACCTCTGGAACCACCCCAGCTACAGGTACAGCCGCCACCTCCCGTACCAGCACAGCCCTCCCAGTAGCTCCCCAGAGAGTTGCCGGTGCATGCTCACCCAGGAGGGTGGGCATCTCCTTAGCCCCAGGCACCTCAGTCCCTGTCCCAGTGAGCCCTGCTGCCCTCCGTGAGGAGGCTATTGACCTCCTGCGATCCATCTCTGTAGGGCAGTCAACCATTTAGAATGCCATCCAGGGGCTGGCATCCCAGATGCAGCAATACAACGCATACCTGGAGGGCATCCACGGTGGGTTGGGGGCCCTACAGAGTTTCAGACTCTAGCCTCCTCTCTGATGGCAGCCAGTGTCCCTGTTTCTACTGTCCCCCTCCAACTACCACTTCCCAGTCCCAGTCTCCACAACTCCAACCCATCCCAGGCACAGATACAGACAAGCATGCACACAAAACATCACATAAGAGTAGCACAGTCAAACACAGGCAGCGCACTTCAGGCCACAAACACTCCCACTAACAGATAGTTGCACACACAACCATATCCACTGCCTCCACTGTCTCCCCCTCCTCCTCCTCCCTCACAGTCACATCCACACTCACAACTGCATGCACTGCATCAACAGCCAACACCACCATCACTACATCAAGCAGCACATACACCTCACTTGCAGACACCTCACAACATTCATCCATGCATCCCCTTTGTCCTCTCCCACCCTGTCTGCCTCCTCTCCTAAGGAACACAAACATACACATTCAGACACCCAACAGCCATCCACCTCACACATGCACACTGTCCATGCACCTGCACCCAAGTCCAGCAAACGTACACCTCCGACAACCACTCCCTCAACCTCCACTCCCATCCCTCCACCCACATCCCACCCCAATGTCCCTAAGAAACCTTTCCTGGCCCAACTTGACCTCTTCCCTCCTGCACCACCCCCTGTCCTGCCCGTAAGAGGAGGGTCCCACCAGTAGAGCACCCCAGCCAGTCTGCCACTGCTCCCATCAAATCATCAGATGCTGGCACAAAGGGGCCCCAGAGTGTGCAAGTGTGCCAAAGAAAGGGAAGAGGCCCTCACCTCCAGCACAGGCACAGCAGCCCTAACCTCCAACAGAGGGCAAGGAGCCCCGACCTCCAGCACAGGCACAGCAGCCCTCACCTCCAGCTGAGACACAGGAGCCCTCATCTCCAGCACAGGCACAGCAGCGCTCACCTCCAGCAGAGGGCAAGGAGCCCCCACCTCAGCACAGGCACAGCAGCCCTCACCTCCATCTGAGGCACAGGAGACCCCACCTCTCCAGCACAAGCACAACAGCCCTCACCTCCAGCAGAGGGCATGTAGGCCACCCTCCAGGGACTGTTGTTCAAGGAGCCCCGTCCAGAACCAGTGTGTAGGTTCCCCACTTCAGAGACTGTGGCCTTGCACCACCCAGCAAAGACATATGGACATGGAGCCCCCTCTAGAACCAGTGGGCAAGTTCCCCACTTCAGCTGAGGTGTCCCAACCACTCCCCTCTTCCCCCTGTCCTTTTCCAACATGATGCCCCTGAATAATGGGTTCTGGATTGTGTCAGGAGTCAAGTTGGGCCTTGGACTGTGCCCTGTGGCGAGTGGCTCTTTTGTACTTTGGACTGGCCATTGGCCCATTCTGGACATTGTCGCCTGCATTTGTAATCGAATGGACAATATGGTGGATGTTGGCATCAAATTAAAATGTTTATTGATAATTACTGTGGTCCTTGTTTTATTTTAACATGTGTCCTGTAACATTGGTTTAACTCTGCAGCTGCTTCTGTGTATGGTGTGTGTGTGAATGGTGTGTGTTGTGAGTGTGTGTGTCACTTTCCTTTTCCTCCCTCCCTCCCTTGTGTGCGAGGTGGCTGTACTCACTGTTGTCGTCTTCGTCAGTGTTGGTGTTCCAGGAGGGCAATGGCTTAGAAGAGCATCTGAAAGACTTGAAGTTCTAGTTCCATGGCAGCGGCGGAGTCCTCTGTGTACTTGTTGGTGAGTCTGTGTTATGTTTCTGCCAAGCTTTTGATGCTGTTGGTACTGCCCAGGAATACCGGAAGGTTTATAAAGTCATAATATGGTGGGCAGTAACTTTTCTGGCTGTTGATAGCTACCTTCGTGGTCAGTCATGTGAACGCCCTGGCGGTTGGTGTGGTACATTGGCTGTTAATGGGAGGTATCACTGCCATGGTCATAATTTGGTGGTAATTACCGCCAGCCTGTTGACAGTATTACCACCACTTTAACAGTCACAGCCAATGTCATAATGACCACCATAGTCATGTAAAAGAAACAAGGAAAATACAAGAAAAGAAGTGTTTGTGATGGCCTACATTCATTGCCTTAAATGATGGTAAAATGTATTGCAAATAAGGAGGGAATTCTGTGCCCATTCAAAATGAAACTTAGGGGGTAATTATGACCCCGGCGGTCAGTGGAAATGTGGCACAAAATTGCATAGACAATATTTATTGCATTACAAATTAGAAAATTCACGGAAAGCAAATTTAGGCCCTCATTATAACATTGGCGGTAAATGCCACTTACCGCCTGGATGGCGACGGCCTCCAACAGACCATCACCGTGGCTACCTACCATCCATCATAATAGGACCGTAGCTGGATTTACACCAGAAAGCTGGCGGAATTCCGGCTACAGTCATGGCGGCAGACGGTGGTAAAGTGGTGCTGCTGCCAGCAGCAGGACCACGCCAGGGAAATGCCACTGCTGTATCATGACCCATGATACAGCCTGGGGATGTTCCGCTGGTGGACACTGCTGCTGGTAGCAGCTCCACCTCCCGTCCCCTGCCGGAGGACCCCCTGCAAGCAGGTAAGTCGGCTTCTCCAACAGTGAAGGAGGGTGTGGAGTGTTTGACGGTCAGAGTGGTACATTGGCAGTTTGGCTTGAGCCAAACCGCCAATGTCATATTTTGGGGAAGGCACCACCAGCCTGTTGGCAGTACCTTTCCCCAAAATACCGCCGTCCGCCAGGGTCTTAATGACCCCATAGTGTTAGCATAAATAAATTCCCTTGTCTCAATAGTAAATTGTCAAACACTGCACTGCCCATATTTAAAGTGACCCACTACTGGAGGTAAACCCCAGGCCTTGTGCAAAGTACGACTAGTTGGTCTGGGAGGAAGATTTTCCCTCATCAAATGATCTTTCAAATTTTTTATATCGGGAAATACAAATAAAGGGCATTCAATGTATAGTTCACCCACAGTCAGAATAGGCCAATGCTTCAGAATATACTTTTTTAATTGATTAGAGAAAGGGGAAACAGTTGTCACACAGACAAAGCGTTTATTATTACTTTATCCTTAGGTGATAGTACTACATAAAGAGGGCAATGCAGGGGTAGTCTCTAGCAAGCAATTTTTGTGAGAGAGTTTTAGCTTACTGGTAAAAGTCTTCCTGGAAAAATTGTGAGTGAGGGAATGAGTCATGCAGTGCCCTGGAATGATGAGTTGGTTATGCTAAAACAATATTTCTATCTATGTGTATACAGTACAATATTGTATAGAACTCACCTTCTGAGGATTTTACCAAGAGATGTAGAAAGGCGATCTGTGATCTGCTATGTGTCAAAGTGAATTTTAGCCCATTACAATTAATATTGAACCACTGATATTATCTATGTAACGTTCCATATGACAATATTGCTGTGAAATGGATTGGTGTCAGAAAGAATTTTATTGCATTCAAGGTTACCCATGAAAAGTATAGCAAAATGTGGGGCAAAAATGGCCCCCATTGACATGCCTTTTACCTGTTGATAAAACTGGCCATCAAATTGAAAGAAGTTCCGTGGGAGGCATAGATCAAGAAGTTCCAAAATAAAGGAAGTAGGGACAGAGTGGGGGCATACTGGGGACTTACCCGTTTACTGAGTACTTTTTCAACTACTGCAATGCTCTCAAATTGTAGAATGTTAGTATAAAGGGGTTTAACATGTAAGGTACAGAGGAAGCTGGTGTTGGAATCAAAAAGAAGATATTCTACCTGATTATTTACATACATGCTATCCCTAATGTAACATGGAGTGTTTGGCACCAAATCCTTAATATGAAAGTCAACGTAGTGGCCCAATGGTTCTAATACAGAGCCACACCCTGATATAATTGGCCATCCAGGAGGTGTTTTTTCATTCTTACATACTTTAGGCAGAGTTTAAATCATGGATGTCCTAGGGGATGTGGTAGTTAGAAACAAAAACTAATTTTGGGTGAGGAACTCCTCTTTGAGTAATTATACAGATCAAACTTTGGATCTCTTAAGTAGGATCAGAATTCAGTTTAAAACCATGATTAGTATTAGCCAATTTTTTATAAATCTCAGTTTTATAGGAGTCTATGTCCTGTATTAGAGCACCACCCCCTTTATCAGCTGGTTTAGTCACCAGTGATGCATTGAGTTTGAGATCATCAAAGGCCTGCTTCTGCAGGATGGAGAGATTGTACGGAGTAAACCAAAATGTTTGCTCTAAGGCAGCAATGTCTTTAAGGACCATGGCCCTCATTATGAACATGGCGGTCTGTTCCGCTCCGCTGGCGGTGGCGGCAGAAACATGCCAACAGAGAAGCTGGCCGGATCGTCAAATAATGAACAAAACGAAAGTCAGGCATCCTGCGAACCACCCACTGCTAGCAGAGGAGTGGCGACGACGGCAGAGTCCGCCCACAGGCCGTCGGAAAGGCCCAACCCGCCCATCAAATTATGAACCACCATTCTGCCACCAGTTCTGGGGCAGAAACCACTGTCACACAAAGCCAGGCGGAAACTAACCAAATGTAAGGAAACACTCACCGGAGTCCCGCAGAACGCACCGCGGCAGACATGGATAGAGAGCTGCAGTTCATGCCAGCCCTGCTCCTTGCCATATACCTCCAAAACCGAGACCACTGACGAAGACGACAACGGTAAGTACAGTAACCTTCTGAACAAGGGAAGAAAGGGCACAGTCACATACCCACTCCACTCCACCCACGCGACAACGCCCCCCCAACCCTTCACAGCAACACAACCCATACTCCCCACATCAAGAGGTACTTACCCGACACAAGGCTAATCCAACATGACCATGGTACATACAAATGCCCCACACCCATAAAAAATGAAACAAAAGAATAGGGTTCAACGGCGTGCAGCCCAAACACAGGCCACACAGAAACTTTAATATGAAGCTCAACGAGCCAAACAGTCTAAACATGGCCAATGGCCAGTCCGTATGTCGACAATTGCCGGGGCCACAATGGGCCCAACCTGACTCCCACAAGTGCATGGTACTCTACCACATGGGGCACCATTTGGGCATCCAGGTACCTCACGGAACGGGGGCAGGGGGTGGTGGGGGTAGGGATTTTCGACGGGGTGGGCATTTGCCTTTCGTTTAGAAGGTCTAGGGGGTGGGCTTGTCCTTTGAAGGGGGTGGGGGCTGCTTGGAATGGGTGGAGCTAGATGGCCTAGGCTCAGTCCGGGCCTTTTTTGTATCTGGGGAAGGGGCACGGGAATGTGAAGGGCGGACAGGGGTGGGCTGTGATGTGGATGGAGCGGAAAGGGCAAGGAGGTGTGCACGTTTGGTGACAGCACAGGGTGGGTCAGTGGGTTGGAAGAGGTCAGCACGGGAGAGGAAAAGTTTCTTTGGTGCAATTGGGGTGGACGTGGATGAGGGCGTGGGAGTGGAGGCAGAGGGTGTGGATGTATGTGGTGTAGGGGTGCATGTAGTGGGTGCAGGTGACTGCTCAGTATGGTGTGGTGTGGTGTGGTGGATGTCTGATGGGTGGGTGTCTTGGTGTGTTTGTGTGTTTTTGGAGGAGGGGGATGGACACAGTGGGAGAAGACAGAGAGCTAGTGTGGATGTATGTTGTGTGGGTGTCTGCAAGTCTGGTGAGTGTGCTGCATGTGTTGACTACAGTAGTTGTGGTGAGTGCAGGTGTGGTGTATGGGAAGCATGTATGGCTGTCTGCTATTGGGGTGAGTGCAGGAAGAGGAGCAGCAACAGTGAGTGAAGGTGCAGTGCATGAGGGTGTGGATGTAGAGGGGACAGACAGGGGGGCGGAAGAGGTTGGCACACTGGGGGAAGTGGATGTTGTTGTGTGTGCGGGTGTCTGTTGGCTGTGTGAATGCTTGTGGTGGGAGGTGTGGTGCTTGTGTTTTGATGTGTGTTTCTTGTGTGTTGATGTGCTTGACTGGGTGTCTGAATATGTTCCTTGGACGGGTGAAGGGAGTGGGGTGCTGAAAGGGGTAGAGGAGGTTGGAGGGGGGACAGAATGGCCAGGGAAACTGGCTGCCATCTGAGAGGAGGCCAGAGCCTGAAAAGATCTCTGTAGGGCTGACTCTGCACCATGAATGCCATCCAGATAGGCATTAGTCTGCTGCACCTCTGATGCTAGCCCCTGGATGGCATTGACAATGGTTGTCTGCCCTACAGAGATGGCTCTCAGGAGGTCAATAGCCTCCTCTGTGAGGGCAGCAGGGCTGACTGGGGCAGGGGAGGAGGTGCCTGGGGCGAAGGAGACGCCCACCTTTCTGGGTGGGCGGGCACGGGCAACTCAGTGGGGAGCAGAAGGGAGGGCAGTGATGGAATGGGTGGTGGTGGAAGATGTCACGGTAGTGGTGTGTGCCCCAGGGTCCGCCACTGCCGGGGAGCCCCCATCGGAGGAGGTCTCGGGGTCACTACCTCCTGTAGTAGTAGCCTTCCCTGTGGAACTCCCCTCACCCTCCCACCCACTGGTCCGCTGGGCATCGGTTGTCTCTGCCTCGGAGGATCCATGGGCCGCTACCTCCCCACTTGCCAGTGCCTCATCTCCCTCGCCTGATGTTGATGCTGTACCAAACCAACACAAGAGAACAGGGATGGGGAGACAAAACAGGAGAGACACTTCTAAATAGCTGAATGCAGGTACATAATGGCCAGACTTACACCCACCCAGAAGACACACCCAACAGGCAGCACCGTTCACTATGCCCATGGCCATGCCCCTCACTACTGACCAGAATACTGATCTACACCCATCCCCTGGACTACCTAAGGAGGGGACATATGGGAGACCTAACAAAGACACCCTTACACCCCTTGGGGACCATAAAGTAGACGGACACCAGTGAAAGTCTCTGCCTCTAAGCAGCATGAACCCTAATGCACAACCAGACATCCTTCCAGACTGAAGTATGTGAAATGAGTACTCACCCCCTTGTGACTGCTGTGCAACCTTCAAGCATCCATCCAGGTCTGGGTATTCCACAGCCAGGATCCGTCGCATGAGGGGGGTCAGTGCCCGACGGGCACCCCTTCCACGTTGGGAGGATTTCCCCAGCTGGGCTTCACTGATCTTTCGCGCCCAGCGCCGCAGGTCCTCCCAACTCTTTCTACAGTGGGTGCTCTGCCGGTCCACATTTCCTTGGTGATGGCATGACAATGTGACCTCTTCTGGTGGGCGCTGACTTAAAAGGGCGACACAGAAATGGAACACAGAGCTCAGGCACTTGCACAATAGGAATAACTGGCTAATCGTCCACTGTGGGACGGACAGTATTCTCAGACTTACAGGGCAGTTGTACGCAGCATGCCATGCACCATGGCCCATGCAGGCTCGGAGGTGCACACATATGTCCAATCAACACCATCCATTACACACACACAGTGCCCCCCAACCCAGACTCACCTGTACCTCTGGTCGTCCGTACAGTTTCGCGTACGGGGCAGGACCCCGTCAACTAGCTTCTCCAGTTCCTCATGGGTGAAGGCCGGGGCCCTTTTCCCTGCAACATGTGGCACATCTGTAGCCAGAGGCAGGCCATAGCAGTACACAGAGTGGAGTACCTGTCCGCACGAGATCAGGGAGTCAAGTGCTCAAACAATGACGAATGCGCGTACCGTCCGCGGTGGTATGCACCGTCACCGCCCGCGGCGATCATGATACGCCAGGATTTCCCATTGGCATCCATGTTAGCCAATGAGGGTGCGAACAGCGATAAACACCGCCTTACGCTGTGACGTCAACAGCTAGCGGTATTAGGTCACTTCCACAACGAAAGGGCAGATCTACAGTGGGTAAACATTTTGCCATCACCTAAGTATCTAGAATTAATTACTACTCACAATGCAGGCCCTACTAGCCACAGGAAGCACCTAGGCCTCTGTCAGATTCAGTATAGTAGCACACATGAAATACTCTGTTCCTTCCTTGTGATGTGCATGTACATCTGTCAGGTAGCAGTTATTGTCTAGACACTACAATGAACAATGCAGTGCACAAATGATGACACGTGTGCCTATGTATGTGTCTTCATCACTCCTTTGTGTAACCCCTTGTAGGTACCGACCCTTGTGGCGAGGAAGGGCACCATCAGTGTACAGACCACTTGTGGATATGGGGACCATCGTGGAGCGTCAGATCATAATCACTTACAGACTCACATGTGCAAGTATTCAGGACCTTTAGGCATTACTAGATCCTGCACTATCTCCGGGAAATTGTAATCAGCATGCCATTCAAACTGAAGTAGAGGTGCTCTCTGCACTCCATTTCCTGGCCACGGGCTCATTTCAAGTGACAGTGGGCATGGGTGCTGGTTTTTCACAGCCAATGTTCAGCATGACAAGATTTCTGAATGCATTTGTCCAACATCTGCAGTCCTATGTGAGGTTTCCCCAAAGTACTGACCTACCTGCCATCAAGTCTGAATTCTATGCTTTTTCCAACATACCCCATGTGATAGGTGCCATAGATGGCACCCACATACCGATCATCCCCCCAAGAGTGAGTGAACAGGTGTTCAGAAGCAGGAAGAACTTTCACTCCATGAACATCCAATTGGTATGTACTGCAGACCAATACATTTCACATGTGAATGCCATGTTCCCAGGTTCAGTCCATGATTCCTTTGTGTTGAGGAACAGTAGTGTGCCACAGAAGATGGAACAACTACAAGATGACAGAGGGTGGATCATAGGCAAGTGTGCCTGTCAGTAACTGACACATTGCAGAAAAACAGCCTGTCTGACTAAGGGTCATAACAATGACGAGTCTGTATTGCACCATTTTCTAGGTGATTCTGGCTACCGAAACTTGCGTTGGCTCCTGACACCAGTGATGAATCCCAGGACGGATGCAGTGAGGAATTACAATGAGGCCCATGGATGTACTAGGAGGGCAATAGAGCGAACTATAGGTCTCCTGAAGGCTAGATACAGGTGTCTACATATCTATGGGGGTTCTCTGGCCTATGGGCCTGATAAGGTGTGTAGAATAGTGGTGGCCTGCTGCATGCTGCACAACGTGGCAGTGAGACATTCTATCGCCCTCCTGGAGTTGGAGGGTGCTATAGGTCCTGATCAGCTACCTCAGAGAGGTGAGGAGAGTGATTGTGATGATGAGGAAGGGGAAGATGTCAATTCCAGGAACCAACTGATACAACTCTACTTCCAGTAACTGTGTGGGACTTAGGCCTGTCATTGGGGTTAGTGACTAATACTGTCAGTGTGCTCTGTCATATGGGGGGTTGGTAATGATAGGTGAAACAGGGCCTACTTCTGCATGGTACTGACTGAAAATATATGCATTTCCTCCTTGCCACCATATGGGCACACAGGACTCCCATCATGCACAGATTCGACAATAACGTTGTTCTCTGCCAGTTGCATTGTTACTCCACTTTATTCACAATTTAACACAGGCGACAGTGTTACAGGTGTGAAAAGTGTGTTATTGGTTGAAGTGCGTGAATTGTTCAATTTACAGTGAGGGGAAGTCGTAAGGGTGGGGTGTCCTCAAAACCAACATGGTGGCAGCCTTGTTGGTAGTATTCATGGGTCCATCTTGTCTAACAGTATTTCATCTTGCCTCTCAGCAATGTGTGGTTTGTGATTGGGTGGGATGGTTGCTTTGCATTTGTTGCAGAGTTAATTGTTGGAGGGGTCCTTGTTCTTAGCTGGGGTCCCAGTGCCATATCGTGGCCTGAGGGTCCGTTTGGGTGCCTGCTGTTGAGCTTCATGGGATGACATGGTAGGTCCTTGTGTTTCCTGTGTGGGTAGTTCCTGGGATGTTTCTGCTGCTGGGGTGATCTGATGCTGGTTGTCCGGTGCTGTTGTGGGGGCCTCTTGTCCTGTGTAGGTGTCCAACTGTTTTTTGACCAGCTGCAACAGTGCTCCTGCTATGGTGCCCATTGAGGCATTGTGCTCTTTCCACTGCTCCATGGCCTGTTGGTGTTGTTCCTGCTGCATCCTCTGACTGTGCTCCAGGGTGGACACAATCTGTGCCAACCTGTCATGGGTATGTTGGTAGGCCCCCATTACCTCAGAGATCATGTCCTGTGCTGCTGCATCCATCCTGTGGCCTCCCCCATGCCCACTGCGATCCTTGCACTTGCCCTAGCCCCCTGTGCCTGTGTCCCCTGCACAGCTCTGGCAGTACCACTTGTACTGGGACCCTCGCCTTCCTGCATGTTGGGAGTGGGAGACTGTGGCCTCTGTACCTGTGTTCCACCAGTCTGTGCCCTGGGTAAACTGGTGTGGGTACACCTGCCCTGGGCTGCTGGTCTTGACTGGGTGGTAGGGGTGACAGTGGTTTCCTGGGTGGGGCTGCTGCATGGTGAGAGTCCAGGACTGTGTGTGGGGTCTGCCTGCTCATCGGTGTCCAGGGATCCTTCACCAATGTCCTGTGAGGTACCTCTGTCTCCCTGGGGGCACTGGCACTCCTTGTTCTGTCTGTGAGGGTGGCATGGGTGGTGGTGCCTGTTGGGGGACATAGACATGTCTGTTACATCTGCATGAACGTTTGAGGTGTACAGGACTGGGCTATTTTGTGCTGGTGTTACTTTCAGTGGCCTTCCAGGGTGCCTTTGTGAGGTTGACATTGCATTTTGCGCCAGTGTGGGGTTGCATTGTGGTGGGGGGTGTCGTTCTATTGTGGGTACATGCAGGGGTGGGTGACTGTGCACAGGTGGAGGGATGTGGGCCTGTTAGTGGGTTTGTGATCATGCAGGGGGGTGGATGTAGTGGCTGATGCCTGGGTGGGGTGTAGGTCCTGGTGGGTGTGGGGTGGTGCATGCATTACAGGTGTGGTGGATATGGGGTAATTGTAGATCACTTACCTGAGTCCATACCTCCAGTGAGTCC
The DNA here is from genome assembly GCF_031143425.1 of Pleurodeles waltl. Lineage (NCBI taxonomy): Eukaryota > Metazoa > Chordata > Amphibia > Caudata > Salamandridae > Pleurodeles > Pleurodeles waltl. The sequence continues at coordinate 663,012,466 of NC_090443.1, read as the reverse complement.
AGTGAGTCCCTCTGGGTGCAGGATGGCCAGTACCTTTTCCTCCCAGTCAGTGTAGTCGGGTGGTGTTACTGGCGGTCCTCCCCCAGTCTTCTGCACTGCGATGTGGTGCCTTGATGCCATGCCCCGGACCTTCTCCCGCAGGTCGTTCCATCTATTTTGGATGTCGTCCCTGTTGCGTGTATGGTGTCCCACTGCATTGACCCTGTTCACAATGGTCTGCCACAGCTCCATTTTCCTTGCGATGGGTGTGTGCTGCACCTCGGCACCGAATATTTGTGGCTCCACCTTCAAGATCTCATCCACCATGGTCCATAACTCCCTTTCGGTGAAGCGTGGATGTTTGGTGGGGACATGGTGAGTGTGGGGAATGGTATCGACCCTGGGAAGGAGGTAGGGGTGCTCTTCTATGGGTCGGTGTGTGTGTCCTGTATGCTGGCGTACGCTGTCCGGCTCTGGTGCTCTCCGTCTTTTTGTCCTGCTTTCGTTTCAAGGGATTGTGGAGTGTGCCTGGGGGTTTCTTATGGGGTTATGGATGTGTGTCAGGTGTGTGGGTCATACGCCTATCCAATGTGTGCACTTCTTGCTGTTGAGTCCACTTGCTGCCTGTGGCGGTCGCAGCCACCAATGGTCGTCCGGCCTTCACTGTCCACTGAGGTGATTTGTGCATCATTATTTGGGGGGTGGGATGTGGGTGTGCTTGGCGGTGGTGGGGTGGGGAGGGCCAGGATTCCCGCAGACAGAGTCATGGCTGGGAGTGGTGGACTGGTGATTTTAGGCAGGGGTGGGATTTTCGTTTATTATATGGCGGGTTTCCATTCATCGCCAATGGCAGGATTAGTAGGTGTTCCCGTGCAAAAAATGATCTTAGTGCCATATTTATTCCCCCATGCTAAACTCGCACACGAGGGGGAGGAGAGGTCAAAGAATGGTGCAAAGCTTGCTCTGCACATTAATCAAAGCCTCGGTCAGGGCAAGCATTACGGGACCTGTGGGCCTATTTCCATGGTGGAACACCTTGGAATAAGCCCACAGGTGTCCTCCCCAGGGACACCTCCACCCACACCAGAGGGACACCGGATGGTGGGGGACACCAACTGAGGTAAGTAAAGGTAAATACAAGTAAGTAATTTTTTTAAGTGCCATTGAGGGCCCTGAAATGGAACCCCCTACATGGCATTGGGTGCAATGGACGTGCCCAGGGGACCCTGATCCCCTGTGCTGCCATTGAGGTGGTGGCCATGACTCCTGTCTATTCAGGAGTCATGTGGTATGGATGATTTTGCGTCAGAAAAATTACGCTAGGTGGAGTCATCATTTTTTTTACTGTGCCCTGCCTAACATCATTTTTGTTAGCAAACCCCCTTCTTCCATACTGCCAGACCCACCCAGCTAACATCATTTTTTTTTTTTTATGCTGGCCTACCCTTTGCAACGGCTGCACCAATCCATAAGATTCTCTGTATGAGCATTGGTACTACTTGGATTTGACACACATTTCTGTATGTACTGTGTCACCGACATTGCCTGAGTCTCATTATTGTTTATTGCAATTTGCCTTGACATTTATTTATTACCTAATATTCGTGATGGCACACTTCTACGTATATTTATAATTGTCAAACTTAAGGCAAATTATTGTGTCTCCTTTGACTATACGAGGAAAGCAGGAAGTTGCATACTTTATGTTATCCCTCTATAGGTATGTCTTTGTTCCTTCATTTTGTCCATGATTTCTTATTACTAAATAATTTTACTTTGATAGTACATATCAAACCCATTGTACTTCTATGTGCAAATTATTAATTATATCTTGCTGTTAAGGGACCCCTGTTTCTTTTAACATGCTATAACCCTATGTCCCTTGACATCCTTGGGTTTCCCTTGTATGTACTAAGATTGCTCTTACAAAGTTACCATTTTCTTGTCCCATCTATTTGGTGTCTGCAGCCTATGTCCTGGGTCACATGACTAGGTGTAGTTGACATTTGGTCTTTGTGGATAACTCCCAGGCAGTGAGATAATGGGGGAACAATGTGGGAGCAGGTGTTGTCAAGAGGAGGAGGGAGAGCTGTCACCTTCCAGACTTGCACTCACAAAGACCCTACTGGGGCCATGGTAGGGAGACACCTTTGGAAGTGAACAACTCAGAAAGCTTCTCCTACTTCAAAGATGGCACCAAGGATAAATAGTGGACCCTCAGACCCAGCTCTTCAGATCACTTCTGAGCCCTTGGAATCTGCCAGGAAGAAGGACTGCCCAGCTGTGAATCCCTTCTGACCAGCTTGCTGGCCAAAGTCTGCTTTGCTGTACCAGGACTCTTCTGCTGCTGTAAGCTGCCTTGCTAAATCCAGCCTGTTTAGACCCAGGACTCCAAGTAAACTCCAAGGGTCAGTAGGCTGGACCCACTGTTGAAGCCACTGTTGAAGCCACAGGGACATAACAGGCACCGTCATGGATCTCAATCCATCTTTCTGCAGTCAGCCATTGACTCTGACCCAGAGCAACACAGTTCATGCAAGTTCATGCAATCCTCAGCGGTATCTTTGAAGCTGACATCAACCCCATCCCAGCACGACCTATGTTGTCCCCGTGCAGATGTATTGTACTGTTGGTCTCCACAAGCCCGCTGGCTTCCTCAACAAAGACGAAAGACCATGCATTAAAAGCTAGTTCATTGCATTGTGTGGTCTCATAACCACACCACCATACACTACGACGTTTTCCTCACAAAAGATACACAGTAAACCTGCTTAAATAGGTTGACTTAGTGTGCACAGTTTGGTTAGCGAATTGGTGGCATTGTGGGTGGAGGGTGAAAACTTTAATGAGAGAAAAGTAGTGTTTCTTATTACAGTGAGAAGATGCCCCTTTTTGCTTCATCACCTCAATTTGATGCAGAATTATATTACTATTATTAGAGTCATTACACTCTGGCACTGCTGTCCAGGGCCAATTGGATGTGCTCTGACCACTAAAACATGGCGAATTTGGCTAATCCGTGAATGACCTGATAAAATGCCTTATAAAATCACAGTATATGGTGCAGAAAGTACACTTGTGGCAGAGATAGATGTGTCAACTGTGAATGGGAGCATATATTGTGCCTTATTCTAAAGTGACCAGGAAAACATGGCTTCAGCCCTACAATTGTGACCTAACCACTGCAGTTTACAATGCACTGAGACCTGTCAAAATATGCCTTTTAATAGGGGAAACACTTCCTTTTAAATAATAACAAATTACCACTATGTAGCCCTTGTAACCCGCAAGGTAGAATGCATAGTAGTTAATGTTTCTATGTTTCTACAGTGACCAGATGTCAGCATCTATTTTCAAAATGGAAAGCCTTGGCTGTCCTATTAGAAAGATGAAGTACGGCTAGACATTTGGAGTTCTGTATTGTGGGATTGGGATTTGCTAGAAGACACTGATTATCTTTAATGTTTATTAAAAGCCTAATTCAATGGTGAAGTTGGACTCTAAATAAATATTTTGGAGAAGTAACTTTTAGAAAGTGACATTTCTCAAGCCTAACTTCCTGAAGGCTAATATTTGTTAGCATACCAGCAACTGTCAATCACGTTTGTGGTCATAATGAGGTGTGAAAGTCCTCCTAGGAACTATGCAATAGACCAGTGCTTCTCTGGCAACTTTACCACTGCTGACCAGAGCTAAAGTGCAAGTGTTCCCTATGTGAAATTGTATGTGTAATTGGCTTTTCATTAATTAGTATATTTGATTTACTAGTTAGCCCCTAGCAAAGCAGAGGTGCCTAGGAACTGTAAATCAAATGCTACTAGTGGGCCTATAGCACTGATTGTGCAACCCACATGAGTAGCCCTGTAAACATGGCTAAGACTTGTCACTGCAATGCCTGTGTGTGCAGATTTAACCTGTCAAGTTGACCTGGTAAGTGTACCTACTTGCCATGCCCAAACCTTCCCTTTTTATACATGTAAGGCACCCCTAAGGTAGGCCCTAGGTAGCCTCATGGGCAAGGTGCAGTGTATGTTAAAGGTGATACATGCACTGTTGTGTTTTACATGTCCTAACAGTGGCCTATCTCTCTCATAGGTTAACAGGTGGGCTGCCTTTAAGTATTCCTAAAGTGCAGTTTTCCTTTGTGAGCAGATTGAAATGTGGAGTTTGGGGTCTCTGAATTCACAATTTGGTTTTTAGATTGTTAGTTGGAAAATGCCACTTTTAGAAAGTAGGAATTTGCTTGCTTTAACCATTCTGTGACTCTGCCTGTTTGTGGATTCCCTGTCTGGGTCAGACTGACAGTTGGGCTGTTTGTGAATCATCTCTAGACAGTGACACAAAGTGTGCTGGGATGTAGCCTGCATATCTTGATGAGCTATCTGGGCTAGAGTAGAGGGAGGAGTGGTCACTTACACCTGAATGGGCTGTGCCTGCCCTTACACAATGCAAGTCTCCAACCCCCTGTTGTGTGTCTGGGGCCAGGCCAGGTCAAGTCAGGATCCTCTAAACAGCAGAGACTTTTCTTTGAAGTTGGGCATTTTCAAAGGCAGAAAGGGGTATATTTATTGGACCCCAAACCCCAGACTTTAGATTTCTTCAAGATTTGTTTCTGGAACCAAGAGGAAACTCTGCAATGAAGAAGAGCTGAAGAGCTGAGGAGAAGTGCTGCCCCTGCTTGTGCTTTGTTGGGCTATCCTGCAGTTACTGCTTTTGCCTGTGAAAGGGGACAAAGACTGGACTTTGTGGTATATTCCTTCTTAAGAAACATCTGCAAGAGCTTGGACAGAACTTCTCCCCTGTTCTGAAGTATTAGGGCCATCAAAGACTTCCTCTGCCAGCAAATGCTGAGACACCTGCCCTGCCAAGTGGTGCCTAATCCAGTCCCTGGGCCCTTGAAAGGAGAAGCTGGTAGAAAAACCTAGAAAACCAAGTAAACCGACTTCAGATGACTCCGGACCGATTCTGCTGCCGAATCCCATGACGCCACCTGCAACCAAAGCTGTGGTCCTCGCTGGAGTGCGACAACTCCAACTCTACACTTCAGAGCTTGAGTGAGACCCAGAGGAACTAGTATCTAACTGGCAGTTCCAAAGTGTTGAAATTAATTTCAGCTTCATCCCACTCAAGGCTTCCAAGCACTTTCATCAAACAACTATGGGCCTGATTTAGATCTTTGCTGTCGCACTGCCAAGCCCGCCAACCTAGGACCCGAAAAGACTGTCAAGATGATGGTCTTCACCCACCGTATTTAGATGTATTGCGGCTGAGCCGAAGACCGCCACAAGGGAATCCACTCCATCGCTCAAGCTGCATCCTGCAGCCGACACAGTAGACTCCAATGCTGAGGATTCAGCTCTCCATCGCTGTCTTAAACGAGGGATCCCAAGAACCATATTTGAATCATACAGTGAAGCTGGTGTTGTTTCAATGGCGGGTCCATGACGTTGGGAGTCTGTCATGTGACCCGTTCAGTATAGTACTATGGCAGTGGCCATTGACTGGAGGTTAGCAGCCCATAACTGTGGTATATTGAACGAGTGTGAACACTTGGAAAACCCACTCCATTTCAGACAATAATTCTTTGCCATTTCATTGCAGAACGCCATTTGGTTGAAGGAATTTCCACATAAGAGCCAGGTGTCTTTTCTATTTTTCTCTTCCTCTGTGTCTTTTGTCATAAAATGTTTTTGTGGATTATTCTTCATCTTTTTTCACAATTTTTCACTATGGCAGGAAGGATAAATCCACATATCATAGAGGGAGAGCTGCCTGCTATGGTGGAAGAAATCATTAGAGTAGAGCCACAATTGTTTGGCGCACAAGACCAAAATACAACCATATTTCAGAAAAGGCAAAGTTTGTCCAGAATAGTTGACAGAGTGATTGCTGTGCTGTATCTAACAATCTGGGCACGTGAGGAGATTAGAAAGAGATGAAATGATCTTCAGGGGAAAGTCCATTCACTGGCCTCCAAGTGTCACTTGGAGTCAAAGAGGAGTGTTAGTTGTTCTTTCAGCCCCCCATTACAGCACTTTTCCTAGAAGGAAAAGGCCTTGCAGATCGTGCATCCTGAAGGCTTGAGTGTAATCCCCGGTTTAGTGGAGTCTGCTAAGTTGCATTTAGAAATGTCACAACAATTGCCAATGGAGTCCTGTCCATAAGTTAAGTGTTTATAATGGTTCAGGAACCTCAGCAAAACAGATGTAACTAAACTTGATCACACAAAATATCTTGCTTCAGACTAATTACTAGCATCATGGTTGTATCTCTCTCCGTGCAATGTGAAACATGTGTAGACAGATTGTGTGGTGTTCTCCATGGATCATCCCTTGCATCTGCTCAGTCCCCTGCTTTCTATCAATGTATAGTGTTGTTCTCCCACAAACAGGTAAAAAAATACACCCACTTGCAAAGGAAGGTATAGTGTATCTAAGTGAAATTTACACCTATTCACATCATACACATGTATGTTCATCTCCATTATAGTCATTGAAACAGATATGTGCAACTCACTTTTGAAATAAGTATTGACTATGGTGTCAACTGATGACAACAACTACCATGATGCGCCGTTTTTTGGATCTGCAAAACAGTAGTGCAATTTAACGTTTCCCACCTTCCTTTACTTCCATATGTCCCTACATCTCAAACACTTGTGCATTTCACAGTGATCATATCACATGTCATGCTATGGATTCAAATGTTACCTGTTGCATATGTCGAGCATGTGGACACCTTTTCATTGCTGCACTGAAGTGATGCAAGTGCTCACAGAAGGCTGTTGAATCCAAGATTGCCAATAATGTGATGTGGCATGCTGAATAGAAGTAGTAGCCACACACAATTACTTTTCACTGTCCATTTCATGACCAATGACAGCTTCAATTTTTAGGTTGAACCACATTTATTTTAAAGTTTTGCAGCCTGTTAGGCCATGGAATGGTCCAGTACTCTACTTTACTCACACCTGTGTTAGGTAGAATGTCTGCTACATGTAACATACAATTCAGAAATAAAATGTTTGCATTTCAGGACATCTCTACAACATCAGCACTGGAGCATGCATCTGTGTAAATCGGCCTGCATGCGTAAAGCTATGAAAATCACACAAAGAGCCTAATCAATCTATCACTCTGTTTCTACTTTTTAGGTTGGCCCATTTGTAGATAAAGGCACATAAAATGCACAATCTAGATATCAATTACATATTCTTTGCATCCTTCTCAGGTCCAAACCTCTGAGCCAGTGGACCACCATCTGCCATCCAGGACACCTCCACTCCAGACAAGAAGCAAACATTCAGTGAGGACTCCACTGCTTTTGAGCAAAACAATAATAATACCTCCAGTAATACCAGTATCCAGTGTGAGGGGGCATACCTCTTCAAGGACACAGGCCAGTGGGAGTAAGGGTCATGGGAGGGAATCTGTTGTCCAGCATAGTGAGCCAACTGGCATCTTAGTCACCCAGACCACCATTGATCAAGTTTTGGAGCAGTATGACAGTCCCAAAATGTGATGGGCCAGGTTGTAACTGAGCTCGAGGAGATCAAGGAGGTGCAGAGGGAGCTCATGTTTGAAATACAGAACCACAAGCTGACTGGGGTGCTTTGTGAAATCTACCACCATGTGAGCAGGGCTTTTCCCATTTCTATCTGCCTCTATCCGAGTTCTGTCTGCATCTGGCCCAAGTATACCACTGCAAGCCACAGACATGGAGGTCCTGACACATGAGGAGGCTGCCCCTGCTATCCCAGTCCTTGCACCTGTGCCCCCCTCCTCACCGGAGGGGATGGTCATCCAGACTGCCAGGAGAGGTTGCCAAAACCATCACCATCACCTCCAAGAGACACAGATCCTAATTTCTTCCAGTATGTGTCTACCATTCACTCTGTGGACTATTTCAGGGGCACATGTACCTTTTCTGAGGACAGTAGTATTTTGTACTTTGGACTCCAAAATGTTTCGACTCTACTACCATACTTTCATCCACCATGATGGAATCTTTTTATTAATGTTCTCATTTATTGATTCACCTTTTATGTTCTTTGTATCATGCAAATAAATTATATGGACACAACCTACAAGACTCTTGATGGATTTATTGTGGCTTTTTACTCATCATGTCTGTCTGCAACCATCATGTTGTCAAATCTTTTGAACATTTGTTTGGAAAATTTAAATTGACAAAGAGGTAAGGGGTTACCCTTTTCATTCAAACAAAGCAAAAACAATTCATAATTTATTGGGAACATAAATATATAGCTAACAAGTCCTTAAAAAATCAGAGCTGAGTTGTACAAACCATGCAGAACTCTGAATAGTCTGTGTCATTCAGGGGTGGACGCTTCACGACCTTGACACCATGAAGAAAAGGGAATATTGCAGGGGATCAAATTAAATAGGTAAACTATCATTGATGCATGAGCTGGGACCATACATCCTGCCCTCCCAATAGGAATCCTGCATCGATAATACCAATAGTCTGGATCATGGCAGTAACAAGATTTGGTAGTATCTAAGTAAGTGACACAGCCACCATATCTCCTGTGAGGAGACACATCAACAGCTTCCTTCACTGAACACAAATTGAAGATTTAGCCAAGGTGAGGGGAGAACAGTATGCTGGGGCTTGACATACACAGGCCGGTTGAGCAAGTTATGTGGCATATATTGCCTTGATGGCACCATCAGACAGAAACACAATCTCCTGAACATCCATTCTATCAGCGTACCAGTTGTCTCTGTACAAGATCTGTCCATCTCAAGACACTGTCTGTCCCAGGGTCAACACATGTTCACTTTGTACTTTCACACAGCAACATATCACTACAAATGTCACAACTTTGAAACGTCCAAATGAAGATGGGATGGTGAAGGTCCCTGAAACCGAGGATAATTAATGATTCACATATTAAAATTTGACTCAAATGACAAGTTAGGATGACACATCTACTTAGCACAAGCAAAGTTATTCAATGCCAACAACACAGTAGTCAAGTAGGGGAACTCTGTTCCACTAACATCTTTGCCTTGGACTTTCCTGCATTGACCATTCTTAACAATTACCATTGCAGACTGATATGTTGACTATGTCAAAAGTTGCCTTGATATTGGAGGTTACAATTTGTAACAAGTAAACTTACACTCAGCTGAAGAAGCGGTCAGTCACATCTCAACGTACATCAACTCCTTCTTCTTCTCCACTGTCATCTTCACTGGGCATTTCAATATACTCACCAGGTGGTTTTTCACAATCACCTTCCTCTGTGATAAGAAGAATGTTCCATTGCAGAGTGAATTTGTAGAGTATGCAGCAGGCATCCATGATTTGGTACACCTTATCTGGTGAGTAGAAGAAGGTGCCACCAGTCTTGTCTAGGCACCTAAACTTGGCTTTCAGGAGCCCAAAAGCCTGCTCCACTGTCCTCTGTGTTCTTTCATGGACCTCATTGAAGCATCCTTCCGCTGGCAGTGCTGGATTCCTCAGTGGTGCCAATAACCATGGTTGGTTAGGATGCGCTGAGTCTCTTACCTGGAATCAACACATTAGTAACATATCAAGCCATTGTCCCTTCCTTAACTAGAATTCAAACAAAAGATCATATTGTACTTATCAACATGCTGGCCCCCTTCGGTCCAAGATGTGACAGCTGCTGGGCTATGGTGCTGTTCCGTAGTACAAATGAATCATGTGTTTACCCAATAAAGTGGTCACACACACTCGAGATGTATCGATCCAGTAAGCAAACAACTTGCACGTTGATGGAATAAAAGTTCTTCCAATTGAGGTAGACCTGTTCACTTGTGTCTGGTGGCACCAAGGCAATATGCGTACCATTTATTGCCTCAACCACATTTGGTAGTCCTCTCAAAACACAAATCCAGTTGACCTGGGAACTGGATGTAGCTGTTGATGTGTCTCATCAAGGAAGCAAGGTCCTCTTGTAGCACACCACTGAACGTTGGTTGGGGCATGCTCCCAAATATTGCCACAGAGTATTTAAAGGAGCCTTGGGCACAAAATGAAGTACTGCCATGAGTTTTTCTATTGGTGTTATTGATGTTGTAGTCCTATTGCTAGGCAGGAGATCTGGTTCCAATTGCTGGCACAAATCCAGGTGGTTTTCCTATTTTGTCAAAACTTTCCCTTTCCTACATGGTGGCAAGGTCCAGAAAGGGCCTGAACACATGAGCCTGTCGGCTCCTACCCATGGCTGGGTTCAAATGTCTGCATGTATGGAAAAGAAAATGGTCACACCATACTTTTAACATCAACACACATTGTAAGCATTGGTAACATTAGGAATATCATTGTGTGATAGTATGCACATTGTTATCAAATGTTTGGAACTTCGAAATTTGTTTGTTTCATTTTTTTAAAAAAAACACATTAAATGCAAATAATAAATTTGAAATGTAGTATTTTCACATATTTAATGTTATTTTTTTTTCAAAATACTGTCAACTGAGGTATTACTTTCCCCGTGGCACTATTGATGTCAAACACAGTCATGGTTCACAATTTAATGTGTCATATCTTGCCAAGAACAGTGTTGTTTATATCTGACATTTCTAAATGTACTGGCCTCCATTTTTGTGTGCTGGTGAAACACTAACAATTAAAAACTGCTCAGCTTCACATCCTAAATTGGTGGATGCCTGAAATTGCCTAAGGACATTGGCTACCCGGAGGCCATTGACAGAAGTGGACCACATAGTAGGCGGTGCCCTCCACTACGGTCTCTGCCATAGGCTAATGGGTATAATGGCTATGCATGAAAGTCAATGGCTGTGTCTGACTCCTTCACAGATAGCGTCCACCATGTACCTGCATAAGGCATGTTGAAAAAAGCTCACTTGCCTCCTAACACTTCAGCCAAATGACTTGCTCATTTTTTTGCTGCTGTTAATGACCTCTGGGGGCCATGACGCCTGCAAAGCAGGTGACAGGACCCCTGCCTTCAGCATGGTGGAGCTGGAGCTCCTTGCCAGGGAAGTCCTGTCCATGTACAGCTATGGGTGAAGTGTTGTGATTAGAGTGGAGTGAATGGAATGATTTAGCTTTGGACAGAATGTTGTTTGTCACTGTTAGAAATGTCTGTGCTCAGAAATGTAAAGTTATCTGGTAGGAGAAGCTGTAATATCTGTCCATTTAACTCACAATTCCAGTTTCATCAGACAAACTTCTTGCATGGGAGGTCCTGTCCCTCTACAGTCAGCTCTATGGGATCCCAAAGGAACAGGTACATGTCTGATTGGGAAATGTTTGACTAACTTAATTTATTATTTTTTTGTCCGCAGTCTAATTTGTCCCTTTTAGTTCCTGGGTGAAGTGTTGTGATTGGGGCTGAGTAAACTGTATGATTTAGCTAGGGACAGAATGTTGTTTGTTACTGTTAGAAATGTCTGTGTAGAGAAATGTAAAGTCACCTGAAATCTGTAATATTTGTCCATGTAACTCACAATTCCAGTTTCATCACACAAACTGCAGGCCCCTTACCACCAGTGACTAGTAGACAGTGTAATAGTAATATGAGAGGCAACATACAGCCAATATCAAAATGATAGTGTGTAAAGTGGCAGAAAATGTTTTAAAGTAATGGAGTTGTCTGATGCTGTCCTTTGAAGTGTGATTGCAGCCCATGTTGTGGAATAGGGTGCTCAGTGTGCTTTCATACATGTGATGCTACCACATATAGGGTAGCCTATTTCCTGTGCTGCAGTGTTGAAGGTGCTCAAATAAACACTGCAAATCAGTATTTCCTAGTAACCTCTAAATGTTCTAAGAAAAGATTGAGTTACTGTTTAGTGAATACATGTAAGCGACACTACAAAATTGTGTCACACCACTATAAAAAAAAGTCACATAAAACCTCTTCTATCATCCATACAGGTCAACGCCCAACAAAAGAGGGAAATGTGGAAGGTCATCACCAAGATGTTGTGGACCCTGGGGGTCCATAGGTAGTGCAGCCTGCATTGTCGGAAGAGGTGGGAGGACCTGTGATTCTTGATGCTCAAGTCTGCAGAAGGCCAGCTCGGGCACACGTCTCAAAATACAAGCAAGTGCACCCCACCCTGACCCCCCAATGCCCTGCATCTATGTGGTGGCTTACCCAAAGCTTCATGGGTAGTTTCTGGAGGAGTAAGTTCATCAGACAGTGTCTGATGCTGTGTCTGGTGAATTTCTTTCTCTGAAGTTTGCCACTAGATTCCTCATCACAAGCCAAGTACTGTTTTGAGCAGACACATAGCTACATGCAAACAAAGGGGTACCTGCATTTCTGTGTCATGAGGGATTGTTGAATCAAACATGCCCCATTTAATTATTAGGTCAGGTTCTATTCTATTCTATTATGTTCTATTCACCTGTATTTATAGAGCGCATGGCTACCTATCGGGCTTCCCAGCGCTAATAAGGTTAAGACTATAAGCGTATATAACAAGTACCTAACAGAAGAGAAAGGTTTTCAATTTCTTTCTAAAACTCATGTAGTTGTTTTCTTTTCTCAGTTCTATTGGTAGAGCATTTCAGATTTGTCAGCCCAGATATGTAAAAGACCGCCCTCCACATCTAGTTAATTATGGGGACTGCTGGAGGTCAGGATTATTGGGCCTGAGGTCCCTATTTGATTGATAAGGATTGATCAGTTGCCGTAAAATAGGTGGGCCTAAATTATATTCAGATTGATGCACAATACAAAGCAACATACATTTTATTCTATGTTTATAGGCAGCCAATGCAAAGCTGTGAGCATTGGACGCGCTGATTGTGTTTTTGGAACACCCCCAGTACTGAGTCAGCTGCATGCTGGATGACTTGTAATCTTGAAATTACAGTCTGTGGGCTGCCCAGATAAAGTGAGTTGCCATAATCCAAATGAGAAATGGTTAGGTCTTGAATCACTGTTCTGCGAGCATCGACAGGCAGCCATTGCTGAATCTTACGTAAGGCTCTTAAAACGCCAAAGCAGCTGCCCACTAACCTCTGCACTTGAGATACCATAACAAGATGCTTGTCCAGCATGAAGTCTAAGCTCCTAACTTCTGTTAGGGGAGACGGGCACGCACCTAAGAAGGAGGGTGACCATATTTGATTACAAATTGAGGGGTTATTGCCAACTATCACAACCATACTAGACAGCTGGTTGCCATCCAACTACAAACTTTCCAGAGGCAGGTTTTGAGATTCATAGAGGTAGAATCCACAGGCTCTCAATCACACATGCGATGCTACATCACCAAATTCAGTAGGTGATGTAGGCCCTTTTACTGGTGCTGTGATAAACTGTGCACTTATGATGCAGTTTGTGTATCAGACATGTCATTGGTAACTTAGTGCTATGACACAATGACAATGAGCATCTGCTCCAAAAGGACTGGAAACATGTATACAGTGGTACCATTCCTGATCTGGAACATGTTTGAAAGCTGTTTGTACAGCCAATTTCTATTGAGTTCACATGGACTGCAGCAGGTTGTCCTTCATAAATGTGCATGTAAGGCAGTGTGTGAAACCATGTGAAATTGTGTGCCAAAATGTATTGATTGCACCCAACTAGAATGTGTCCACATTGGTGAGAGAGTTACATGTCCCCCAAACAACATGTTGGTATCCTTAGTTCTGTCTATATGAGAAATAAATGATGGTGAGATGTGTGATCTTGAAAGGGACATTTGGAGATGGAAGGTTAAATCAGATATATGTTGTGGCATCCCGTCCTGAGAATCCAATTTCAAGCCCAGCTCATGGCTCTCTTGGATATGTGAATATACTTTAGCTCCGTACTGCAGTGGGTTACAAACGTCTCATAGTCTATGTGTTTACGCATGCTGTTGAAGCCTAGCATGGGGAATTTCTAGACCTTGAGTAAATGTCTGATCAAAGTTTATGTCCAATTGTATTTGCATAGGTACACTCTACTGTTGTATCTGTCTTTTCAGCAGCATCTGGGAAAGACAAAGGTGACAGTGGCCATGTTGAAGGGGAGGAAGGTAACCACTGTGGTTCTGGTGTGGACACCACTGACACTGAGGGAGCCAGTGGCAGGGTCATTGAGGGGACTGGCACGCAGGCCACCACTGGCTTACCATCTTCTCAGGAGGTCTCCAATTAAGACAAGTCCCTAGTGGTGGCGGACTCTGGAAAAATGTTTACACCTGCATCATCGTCCACACCCATGTTTCTAACTCCACCCTCCCTCTTGCTCCCCTCAGTTGTCCGCAGCTGCCCCCTAAAAGGGGTGCCATCACCTTTGCTGCAGGCCCTTCCCACCTACCCGGCTGTCCCAGGCTGCGCTTAATCAGGAGGCTGTTGAACTTTTAAGCATGCCCACCATTACACCAACACACACACACCACTAGCACACCCACACTCATCACAACATCACCCCCCCAGACAATCAGTAAAAACCAGAAATCAAAACATACAGCACATACACCAGACCCTCAGGCACCCACATCTTCAACAAACTCATGCACAATAGACATAGCCAGTACTTCCCAACCCAAACTCACTACAAACCACCGTACCCATTTTCCAATGGAGCACCTATTTTTTGGCCTGTCCCTGACCTCTTCCAAACCTAAAATCACCACTCCCAAACATTGTTCTGCCCCTTCCACATTCCAAACCATCCCTTCCACATCCCTCCCTAACCCCCTCAAACACACATCCAGCCCTCCCAAAGGCCATTCTACCCCTTCCAAATCCCAGCCCACCTCTTCCAAATCCCAAACCATCCCTTCAAAATCCCTACCTACCCCTACCAAACCCAAACATTCCCCTTAGAACCCTAAACACACCCCTCCCAAACCCAAGGACCCCCCCACAGTGACATCATTGAGGTGCCTGGTCTCTGCCTCATAGATGCCCCTTCCAGAGGAGGTTTATTTTGGCAGTGACATTAGGAGGCATGTTGGCATACACCCACACTGTAGAATACAAGCCTAGTGTATTTTTCCCTTATGTACAGTTTCATTAATTTGTTTATGAGAGAATTAGCTCATGTTCATGAAACATTTTTATTTTGAGAATACCTTGTGCTTGCCTTATTTAATGATTGTTACTAACTGTTTGCTGATAATGTAATTTCTGCTAGTGTGTGTGTCATACACTCACTCCCGTTTGTGACAGTGACCAGCACAGTTTGTGATTTTTAGTTTTTACTATACAACTTGCATACACCAGTATACACTAGTTTTGCACATTTGCGATTGGTGCGAGCATTCATGTTGTTACTGGAAACTTACATCAACATTAAAAGTGCTTTTGTTATTGTGACTGGAGAGTGCACGTGTGTTTATTTTGGCATGATGTGTCAATGATATGCCCACATGCATTACACAGGGAACCTGGCACTTTATATTTAAGTGAAATATATTATTTGTTATATATTGCACACACCAAGGATCCATCTGACCTTCATACATCTCTGCAGTGTTTGTAATGTAGAAGTATAATTAGTAGTACATTTGGTGCCCGCCACTTTTTAGCAGGCTGGAATGGAATTTCTACAATATCATGCAATTGTTTAGTTCATACTGGGCATACTTTTCCAGTTAATACTTTTGATTTTATTGGGAAATAATTGCACACACCTGTGCAAACATATTCCTCCATGAAGGCAGTTCGTACCAGATTGGTTGGTAGTACTTATAGCTCAATGTCTGTTCTGATGCATTTTCTAAGTACATTACACACATAAGCATTGCACATCATTATGTTTTTTTGCCAAAAATACTTACACATACACAAGTCCAGTGCTACTGTAAAGCAACAATTATGAGGATAACCGGTATGAAAGCTACTTAACATCTGTTTTGGCGATAACAGGGTTGATTTTCAGCTTGGCCCTGGCCCAGGAGCAACGGCAGGGCTGGTATGAGTGGGTTCATGGTGGCAGGAAATGTGGAAAGCATAAAGAAGGTGAGTTTTGTCTTTTTATCCTTCCCAATCCACCAACTCAGGTATGGAGGTTTAGCCTCCACAGTTGTGTCAGCAGAAATGCATATTGTTATTGGCTTAGTGGGAAGAGAGGCTCGCATCTCGCCGCCAGCCAATTTAGCCTATGGCGCCATTGATGCAGGTGGTGATTCCTGGTGGTCTTTTACCTATGCTCCTGCTAACATCTAAATAGGGCAGGTGGACCATCATGGTGGCGGATAGGTTTTCATATGGAACAGCGACGGCGGGACTGTTCTCGCCAAAATCGAAATCAGGCCCTAAGTCCCATTCTCCATTTGAACTTAGAAAATTTTAGGTGAGAAATCACCTAAGCTGTAGAGCGTCACCAGGACCAACCTGTTCCAAGTATCTGGCGTTCAGTTCCATAGCTACAGTTTCAGCTGCAACCCTCATGAGAACAATATTTCTTCTCAGAAATAGAGAAAATCCCTTTCTGCATTGAAGCTTAGATGAAATGTCAATGCAAGAAATGTCAATGTTTTTCTTCCAGAAAATGACCAAGTCCCTTTCTCAAGTGGGACTTAGAAACGTTTTCAAACTTTCTGACTTTCTGACTTTCACCAGCATCAAACCACTTGGTATATTGAGGGTTCCATTGTGTTCGGACTCAAATCGTACCCAGGTCCCGGCCTGCCACTTTCATAGACTACAACTGGCGCTTTTTACTTTTTGGTGTTATTTTCACTTGAAAATTTGACAAAATGCATACCTTTGGTTCCCAGTATTGATTTGTGTCGCTTTGACATCATCTTGTTTAAAACATTTTTTCTCTTTTAATAAATTGGAGTGGGATTTTTAGTGTATTGTGAACTTGACATTCGAACTGTTTTGGCACTCCTAAAAGCTTTACACATGTTCTTTAGGTTAGGTTTGTCCATTCTGTGCTATAGCTACCAGGGATTGACGTTTACATTATTGTAACCTTTGATTGGACTTAATAGAATAGCGACTAATAAGCTAAATAGCACTTTATACATATTATCTAGCAGGAACAAATGCTAAAGATTTTATCTTTTGTAATGAAAAGAAGACCAAGGTATTCAGGAATGTGCAAAAGATTTGTTAGTTTGTGAATTTCATTAAAAGGACTATGGGTATGCAGATGTCAGAGTGTGACTACACGTATCCCTATCCATGTATAACCCTCCTTTGCCCTCATTTCATTAGCAGGGTTCCTCAAACTTTATTTCAAAGGTTTACATGCATCATCAGAAATCATTATTAGAACATGTAAGCCCTACTTGTGTGACTGGGCCAGTCATTGAGTACAAGGGCTCTCATCCTGCACCTTCTAAAATGTATACATAATTTTATGCAGATGTTTACACTGTAAAGGGCACAAGAATTTATGTTTAAGCAAATGACATGAAATATAACCCAAGGTCCTGAATAAAGCACCTGTAGGATCGATCGATTAATGTTCAGCACCATACCTGTCCCTGCCACAAGACCTCATTAATGCTTCTTCCACTTTGTGCCACGCTATTTCCACAGCCGAGTGTAGTTGAAGCATTACCTGATCTTTTATTGAATACTTTTTAATTAAAACGATAGCCACACAAAATAGAAAAAGTAACTAATTTTCCTTGTAAGATTGTGCTTTTGGTACAGGGTCCTTTTTGAATTATATAGTGTAGGAGGTACAAATGACTTTCAAGTGACATGTAAGAGAAGCTTGAGGTGCTACACCCTTTCTGATGACTTCAGAGGGATTGCTTATAATGAGCTCAAAAACTAGTGATAATATATGGTACCGTACCCTAATGCAAACAGGCAGTGTAGTATCATAAGCCCGAATATTATGTAATTTACACATGGAAATGGCATATTACATTGTTAGAAAATAAAGTGGGTTTGTTAATATGCTCACGAATATAAAATGGCAGTACTACTGAGTGACTGTGCAAATATGGACACATATTGAGGATTAGCGAATGATGGAGGAAATATCGAAATGCACCAATAATAATTCAGTGATGGTGTAAATTAGAACGTGACAGAATGAATGGCACAAATGTAACTAAGAAAGTAAATCCGTCCTGACATTTATTATTCCTCGCGCACATTCTCACTACATTTGAGATGAATAAATAATTATGCAAATCTGAACATGCGTTAATGATTACTGCGAAAAGAGGCAAATTTAAATATACAGTTAGGAGTAATGAGGAGCAGTGCAAATCTGAACATGCCTTAATCCCTTAGCTGCTGGCCCTCCCTCTCCCAATGTGCTGAAACTCTTTTTTGGCTATTTGGGGTAGTTTGAGCTTCATCCTCTGTAACTTTTTGTCTGCACAAGCTACCCACACCACATTTGCGTCCTTTTTTCCCACCATTCTGGGGATTCTAACGGTACCCAGAGTTTGTGGGTTCTCTTCGGAGGAGACCTGCGACATTAGCCAAAATACAGCTAAAAATTGTTTTTTGGGGAAAAATGTGAAACTGCTACAGAAGAAAGCATCTGTTTTTTCCCTACAAATTGGATCAGCGAGGGGTTTGCAGTGATAAAATCACCATCTCCTTGGCTTTCAGGAATAGACAGATTTGAAAACCAAATTTTTCAACACAGTTTTGGCATTTTACTGGGACATAGCTCATTTTTACTATTTGTTCTGCTTTCAGTCTCCTTACAGTTAATGATAGAAAGGGGAATGATTCCAATGGTGGATCCTGGACAGCTAAACGTTTGTGAAAATAAGACAAAACTCTGAATTCAGCAAGGAGTCATTTGTGTAGACCCTTCAAGGTTTTCCTATAGAAAATAACAGTTGAAATAAAAAATATTGAAATTGAGTTGAAGAAAATAACCATTTCTGTTTCCGATTTCTTCAGTAACTTTTTCCAACTATGGCAGATTTTTGAAAGCAATATACTGTTACGTCTGCTGGACACTTTTGGCTGCGGGATGTATAGGGCTTGTAGGTTCATCAAGAACCTAAGGTAAGCAGAGCCAATAAATGAACTGCACTTAGTAATTGGTTTTCTTTGTATACCGGTTATTTAGCAACTCATTTGATAAAATGAAAGTGAAAAATAGGTATCAAGGAAACCCACGTATTTCTGAAATGGGCACAAGATAATGAGTTTAGAAGCAGTGGTTATGTGCATGTCTCTGAAAATGGGTGTCTCTATTCTAGCATGTGAATTGCAGGGCATTTCTGAAAATGACTTCTTTCTTACACACTGTCTTACATTTGGAAGGCAAAAATGTAGAGAAAGACAATTAGCAATAACACTTTTTCTTCTATTCTGTGTTCCCCCAAGTGTTCCAATAAAAATTAGACCTCACTTGTGTGGGTAGGCCTAGTGCCCGCAACAGGAAATACCCCAACAAGCAACATGGACACATCATATTTTTCCTTTGAAAACTGATGTGTTTTTTGGAATGTGCCTAGCTGTGGATTTTGGGCTGTAGCTCAGTCGGGATTTAAGGAAAACTATCAAACCTATACATTTTTAAAAACTAGACACCTAGGGGAATCCAGGATGGGGTGACTTGTGGGATTCTCACCAGGTTCTGTTATCCAGAATCCTTTGCAAACCTCAAAATTAGGCAAAACAAATATGTTTTCCTTAAATTTCGGTGCTGCAAAGTTCTGCAATCTGAGGGGAGCCACAAGCTTCCTTGCATCCAGATTTCACCAAGTCTCCCAATAAACATGGTACCTCACTTGTGTGGGTAGGTCCAGTGCCTGCAACAGGAAAGGCCCCAAAACCCAATGTGGACACATCACATTTTACTAATGAAAACTGATGTGTTTTTTGTAAAGTGCCTAGCTGTGGATTTTGACCTCTAGCTCAGCTGGCACTTAGGGAAAACTACCAAACCTATACATTTTTTAAAACTAGACACCTAGGAGAATAGACAGTGAGGTGACTTGTGGGGGTCTCAGCAGGTTCCGACACCCAGAATCCTCTGCAAACCTTAAAATGTGTCAAAAACCACATTTTTGTCACATTTCAGCAATGCAAAGTTCTGGACACTGAGAGGAGCCACAAACTAAATTCCACCCAGCATTCCCCCAGATCCCCCGATAAAAATGTTACCTCACTTGTGTGGGTAGGCCCCAAAATGTACTGTGGCGTTAATGATAACTAAGGTGAATGTACTAATTAGTCGGGATCTGGAACAATTTAGTGAAACCTATCAAATCTAGACATTTCGGAAAAGTAGATATCAAGGGGATTCCAGGGAGGTATCGCTTGTGAGGATTTCCCAAAGATGTTTTTCCCCAGAATGCCCTGCAGAGGTAAGTCATTGAATAAAAACAAAAATTTTTCCTGCACTTCTGTGACGTAAACTACAGGAATATGCAGGTATCCACAAACTGCTTACCACCCAGGGTTACCCAACTTGTCTTGATAAAAACACTACCCAGCTGGTGTGCCTAGGCTTACTGCCCATGGCAGGAATGGTTCACACAATGGTCAATGGTGGTCCTCCATGAAGGCTACTGTTAACCCTGAGCCGATCCACTCCTTGATGCAGGCACTAGGTACAGGCACACCCCGTGGGTGTCTAGTTTTCAGAAATGTATGGGTTTGGTAGGTTTCCCGATATGGCCGCCGAGCCCAGGATCCAAAACGCAGGTCCCTGCTTTACAAAACCAGGTTTTTTGTGATAAATAATTTTGATGTCTCCACAATTCGATTTGGACCCTTTCCTGTCACTGTCCTGTGCGAAGATGGGGGTTACCCACCCCATCAGGACTGCAAGGTGGGTTTCTGAACTAACCTCATTTTGAGCGTAAGGCCGAAAACTATCTTCAACTCCACCAGCAAAGTAGGAGTCCACTGGCATGCCCTAGAATTGGGCCCTAAAGTGCCTCCATACTCACTTAGAAATTGTTCGGAATTCAAATTTTGTTGCTGCACAATTTGCTGAAGGAAGTCAACATCCAAGAAGAGATGGACGTAGTCAATTTGCAAAAAGTTGTCTGTATCTACTTTACATCCAGCGCCACCATTAAAGGTTGGTTGGAATTTGAGACTAAACTATATTGGGGGGCTGTCAAGAGAGCACTCTGTCTGCGCTTGCTACCTAAAGCTGTATATATATATATATATATATATATATATATATCTGTATATATATATATATATATATATATGTGTCTCTCTCTCCACATGTATATACTTTTACGTGCAGTTTCCCTGGGGGCTGATTGCAGCCCCCAGGGAAACCACACAAGCAAAAACAAAAGTGATCTCTATATATGCATATATATACGTACATATGGATAGATACATATATGTATGTAAAATATATACATATATCATATATATATATATATATATATATATATACATTAAATATATGTAAATATATATTTATATATGAGCGATTTCTCACCCTCTATAGAGTCTCTCTCTTGCAATATATATATATATATATATATATATATATATATATTTATATATATATATATATACATTATAATATATATATATATGTGTGTGTGTGTATATATATATATATATATATATATACATATATATATATACACATACATTTTTAATAGCTGTGTACTTTCCTTGGCGGAGCGATTGTGGCCGCCAAGAAAACCACACACCTATAAAAAATAATTTGCCTCCCCACGGGGCCAGCTCCTCTCTTGGGGCAACCCCCTGTCAATTTAATTTTTTATTTTTATTTAATTTTTATTTTATAACCCCTGGGGGGGCGTGATCACCCTCCCAGGGGTAAATACACTTTTTTTTTTTTTTAAAAGGCCTTAGTTAGGTGGGGTGGTTGCGTGTTTTCTAAAAGGCTGACCCCCAGTCAATATCTTTTTTATATATATATATATTTTAACCTCTGGGGGGCCGACATACGCTCAATGGGGTCTAGGATGGTTAAGAGATAGGCAAATATTAACATGCATAATGGGGTCTCTTCTCGATATAGTATGGACATTCTAAGAACAATGGTGTTCACGCTTCAAATAATGATTGCACTAGCATAATGATGGTTATTGTTTATTCACACATAGGGGGTTATTACAACTTTGGAGGAGGTGTTAATCCGTCCCAAAAGTGACGGTAAAGTGACGGATATACCACCAGCCATATTACAAGTCCATTATATCCTTTGGAACTCTTAATACGGCTGGTGGTATATCCGTGACATTTGGGACAGATTAAAACCTCCTCCAAAGTTGTAATACCCTCCATAATGTTGGCATTCTAGTGTTGTGTCTCTCATGATTTAGAATAAAACCTTTCTGGTTACCCAAGGATCTGTATCAGTGTGTGACATAATTGCTAGAATAGAATGTTCGAAAGCTTGCCTTAGAATTTTGAAGTTCACAGGTACAAGCGGAGGATCAACATGTGTGATTTACTGCTCCCTGTGTGGCTTAGTCATTCAATGGGTACCAGGCCAGGGAAGATGCTACAACTGGCATTGAGATAGAGGATAAGTAACCCAAATAGAAAGTGCTCTCCTGGAGAGTTTGCTGTGGTATAAGCAAACTGCGCGTACATGCCACATGTGTCGGAAGCTGGCTATCTATGTAGTGTTCCAAAGTAAAGGAACACTATGCAAAATAATAACCCTAAATGCTCTCATTTTGTGGTAGTGTGGGTGAGCAGTTTGGGCTTAGCAGAGGATACTATTAAGCATTTCTTGCACACACAGGGCCAGTGATTGAAACACAAACTGAAAAAAGAAATCCAACACCAATTTATAAAAATTATACAGATTTTTATACAAATTTAGACACCAAGATCATCTTAATCGGGTAGGTACTTTTTGAGTTATCAATTTTTAAGTCACAATAAAATACACTGGTATTGACTCTAAAGCGGTGATGTTATCCAATGGGAAAAGACACATATACTGCGTACGGGTACTTAGCAGCAACTTACAGGTCAGTCTACTAGAGCGAAGGCAAGTATGGGGCAATGACCAAGGCAGAAGAAACTAGTCACTTCAGGAGGCACTGGGATGTCCAGGTGTAGAGGTACTTTTCTGCGTCTGGTACCCTAATGGTTTTCTATGAATATATGCTTCATTCGGGCACTTAGTAAAGACTTACCGGCTGTTCTTCTAAAGTTACTTTGGGGGGCACTGGGGCATTGAGGTGCAGAGATGCATTTTAGCATCGGGTGTCCTACTCACTTTAATGGGAAACGGTCCTGTGAAAAAGAGACTGCAAGTGGAGACTGGGTAACAAATCCAGCTGAACCCAAAGGGGGCTCCAACCGTAAGGGTCTTGGGTATGCAGGCACACCATCGGTCAACAGCAACTTGGACAGGGGGCATGGGTGCAGTGGGTCTTTGTCACACAGTGTAGCATTGTAAAGACTCCTCCTGATTCTAGATTCCTGTACAAAAGAGGCTGCAGGCAGTGACTGGGGGAACAGTCTGGCTAAACGCAAGGTAGGTCCCAGCTCTGGTGTGTTTTCTGCAGTCCGGGGCTCTCATGGTTTTTTGGGGTGTCTACAGGGAAGTAGCTCCACTACTCCAAAGGAGATGCTGGTTGTTCCTTGAAGCGCTGTCAGTTCTCCCCGGCTTTTGGAGGCAGAGCAGTTGCAGGACCAGTCAACCTTGGCATAACTCTCAAGGACAGCAGGCAGGATGGCAGAGTTGGGGCCAGGTCAATTGCTGCTCCTCAGTTCTTGCTTTTTGCAGCTCTTCAGTGTCATTCTTCTTCTTTGGTCCAACAAATCTGAATTATTTGTGTCAGGGGGCCACAAATATAACTTTGGGGTCACTACACCCCCTATATGACCACTTCCTGTTGGAAGCGAGCATAGCTCTGTCCCAGAGTGCCTAATTCCACCACACACAAGATGGTGGAATTCCTATTTTCATGTTCACTTCAGGTAGCCCCACCTAGGCATGTGACTAGCCTAGGAGTGTAACATGCCTCCTTACTATCTAAATTCCCACCTGTCATGGTGCCAAATGGCCTGAGGGCAAGGTGTTGCTTCTCCTAGGTCTGGGGGCACCCAAGGGTCGCAAATCAAAATCATCAGGTACTTTGAAGTCCTAGGCCTTGGTATGCAGATTTACTTGTCATCCTGCTGCCAGAGCAGGCATGGTTTCTGACCTCTAAAAGCACGGACTCTCACCTCTAGTGACTTGTTATCATTCGTCCAGCACACTAGAGAACTATTAGGTTTCAGGGGGCACCCCCTAAGGTGCCCTCTAAGTGCATGCCCTAATAAATCCAATACTGGCATCAGTATTAATTTATTAAGATGAGGTGTTTGATACCAAGCATAATTATTTTTCGTGCAGCCATCATGTAGCTGAGTCACTCGTGATGGCCTGGATCCAGTACATACTCTAAGATGGATGCCTGGTCACTTGCAATTTCTAGTAATAGAACTAGACATCACAAGGGCATATCTGCTCATGCAGACATGTCCTCACATGTATTATAAGGCACCCTGCCTTAAGGCCTGCTGTAGGGGTTACTTTCATATAATATGTCCAGTTACTTTGGCACGGCACACAATGAGTGTGGCATGTCTTGATTTCATTAAGGGGTTGCACCCTGACATGAAGTCTGCAATAGCAGGCTGTGCAATTTGTGTTTGGGTCCCTTAGGCTGACATAAAATATGCTGCAACCCTTGGGGACCCTCTTTAGAAACCACTACCTATTTACCAGAGGTACAACTTACTAGGGATCTAAAGGGCTGCTGAAGTCTTTTAAAAATTGGGACTCTAGTTGGCAGCGGTATGCACCCTGTCCAAACAGGGACTATAATCCTAGTCATGGGAAGTCACAACACAACATAAATTACCCTGTGTACATCCTCTGGTAGCTTGGCACAGAGCAGGCAGGCTTAACTTAGAAGGCAATGTGTAAAGTATTTGTACAATAACTCATACAGTAGTATGGTGAAAACACAACAAAAAGACTCCACACCAGGTTAGAGAATTAGAGAATATTCGTCTGAGCAAAACAAGACCAAAACAACAAAAATCCATCCAGTTGAAGTTGAGAATTTTTTAAGATTTAATATCAAAACAGTACTTAACCTGTTCTGTGCCCAGGACGTAATGGTTACGTTCAGAGGCACAGTGCTGCTGTGCCCAGGACGTAACCATTACGTCCTGGTCACAGAGCCCAGAGGGAGCTCTAGTGCTCCCTCTGTGGGGTTTCCCCCCACCCCCCCCAGTCAGGGATGGAAGGGGAAGCCCTTCCCCTTCCACCCCCGACCCTCCCCACCCCCCCTGTGATGTCAGCGCGCACGCTGACAATCACAATGCCTCCTCCTTCGCGCTGGAAGCTCAGCTTCCATCGTGATGATCGGAAGAGAAATGCAAAGCATTTCTCTTCCGATCACGGGGAGGAGGCAGAGAGGCTTCAAAGGGAAGCAAATGTATTTCCTTCCCTTTGAAGTCTCTCTCTGCGTTTTGGCAGCCGGATTGTAAAGCAATCCGGCTGTCAAAACGCCCACTAGACACCAGGGATGTCTATTTCATTTATGAAACAGACAAAAGGGAGTGACCCCTTGAACAAGGGTTGCTCCCAGAGGGGGCATTTTTTTTAAGGCCTTTTCTGCCCCCCCTGGGGGCAGAAACCTCTAGGTACCAGGGATACATTTTAGTTTTTTTGTTTAGTTTTTTTTTTTTTGAGGAGGGGATCGACCCCTTAGGCAAGGGTCGCTCCCCTAGGGGGCAAATTATATTTAAGCCATCTCTGCCCCCTTGGGGGCAGATTGGCCTATTTTTATGAGGCCAATCTGCCCCCAAGGGGGGCAGAAACCACTAGACACCAGGGAGTTTTGTTGTTGTTGTGTTTTACAGACGGGGAGCGTCCCCTTAGGCAAGGGTCGCTCCCCTGGAGGGGCAAATTGTATTTAGGCCATTTCTGCCCGCTTTGGGGGCAGATCGGCCGATTTTAGGTCAATCTGCCCCCAAGGGGGGCAGAAACCACTAGGCACCAGGGATCTTTTTTTTGCGCCGGCACGCAAGGGGAGCAACCTTGTAGGCAAGGGTCGCTCCCCGGGGGGGGGGTGGGGGGGCACATTTATTTGATGCCATTTAGATCGGCCTATTGGTATTAGGCCGATCTCCCCCCAGGGGGGCTGAAACCTCTGGGCGCCAGGGCAAATTGTTTTTTTGTGGTTTTTTTTTGTTTGTTTGTTTTTTTACAGATGGGGAGCGACCCATTAGGCAAGGGTCGCTCCCCTGGGGGGCAAATTGTATTAAGATCATTTCTGCCCCCCCTTGGGGGCAGATTGGTCGATTGTAGGTCAATCTACCCCAAGGGGGGCAGAAACCACTAGGCACCAGGGATCTTTTTTTTTGCGCTGTCACGCAAGGGGAGCGACCTTGTAGGCAAGGGTCGCTCCCCGGGGCGGGCGGGGGGGGCAAATTTATTTTAGGCCATTTATGCCCCCCTATTAGTATTAGGCCGATCTGCGCAGAAACCTCTAGGCGCCAGGGCAAATTGTTTTTTTGTGGTTTTTCTTTTGTTTGTTTTTTTAGAGATTGGGAGTGACCCATTAGGCAAGGGCTGCTCCCCTGAGGGGCAAATTGTATTTAGACCATTTCTGCCCCCCTTGAGGGCAGATTGGCCGATTATAGGTCAATCTACCCCCAAGGGGGGCAGAAACCACTAGGCACCAGGGATCTTTTTTTTGTGCTGTCACGCAAGGGGAGCGACCTTGTAGGCAAGGGTCGCTCCCCGGGGGGGGGAATTTATTTTAGGCCATTTCTGCCCCCCCTGGGGGCAGATCGGCCTATTGGTATTAGGCCGATCTGCCCCCAGGGGGGGCAGAAACCTCTAGGCGCCAGGGCAAATAGTTTTTTTGTGTTTTTTTTTGTTTGTTTGTTTTTTTAGAGATGGGGAGCGACCCATTAGGCAAGGGTCTATCCCCTGGGGGCCAAATTGTATTTAGACCATTTCTGCCCCCCTTGGGGGCTGATTGGCCGATTTTAGGTCAATCTGCCCCCAAGGGGGCAGAAACCACTAGGCACCGGGGATTTTTTTTTTGGCGCCAATGTCACGCAGGGAGAGCGACCCCATAGGCAAGGGCCGCTCCTGGGGGGGGGGGTTGGGGGACAAATTTATTTTAGGCCATTTCTGACCGCCTGGGGCCGGCTGAGCTACAGGCCAAAATCCACAGGTAGGCACTGTTTTCTATGAAAAAATGTGATGTGTCCACGTTGTGTTTTGGGGTGTTTCCTGTCGCGGGCGCTAGGCCTACCCACACAAGTGAGGTATCATTTTTATCGGGGGACTTGGGGCTACGCTGGGTGGAAGGAAATTTGTGGCTCCTCTCAGATTCCAGAACTTTCTGTCACCGAAATGTGAGGAAAATGTGTTCTTTTAGCCAAATTTTGAGGTTTGCAAAGGATTCTGGGTAACAGAACCTAGTCAGAGCCCCGCAAGTCACCCCATCTTGGATTCCCCTAGGTCTCTAGTTTTTAAAAATGCACAGGTTTGGTAGGTTTCCCTAGGTGCCGGCTGAGCTAGAGGCCAAAATCTACAGATAGGCACTTTGCAAATAACAGCTCTGTTTTCTTTAAAAAAATGGGATGTGTCCACGTTGTGTTTTGGGGTGTTTCCTGTCGCGGTCGCTAGGCCTACCCACACAAATGAGGTATCATTTTTATCGGGAGACTTGGGGGAATGCTGGGTGGAAGGAAATTTTTGGCTCCTCTCAGATTCCAGAACTTTCTGTCACCGAAATGTGAGGAAAATGTGTTTTTTTAAACCAAATTTTGAGGTTTGCAAAGGATTCTGGGTAACAGAACCTGGTCAGAGCCCCACAAGTCACCCCACGTTGGATTCCCCTAGGTCTCTAGTTTTAAAAAATGCACAGGTTTGGTAGGTTTCCGTAGGTGCCGGCTGAGCTAGAGTCCAAAATCTACAGGTAAGCACTTTGCAAAAAACAGCTCTGTTTTCTTTAAAAAAATGGGATGTGTCCACGTTGTGTTTTGGGACATTTCCTGTCGCGGGTGCTAGGACTACCCACACAAGTGATGTATCATTTTTATCGGGAGACTTGGGGCAACGCTGGGTGGAAGGAAATTTGTGGCTCCTCTCAGATTCCAGAACTTTCTGTCCCCGAAATGTGAGGAAAATTTGTTTTTTTAGCCAAATTTTGAGGTTTGCAAAGGATTCTGGGTAACAGAACTTGGTCAGAGCCCCACAAGTCACCCGATCTTGGATTCCCCTAGGTCTCTAGTTTTCAGAAATGCACAGGTTTGGTAGGTTTCCCTAGGTGCCGGCTGAGCTAGAGGCCAAAATCTACAGGTAGGCACTTTTTCAAAAAACAGCTCTGTTTTCTGTGATGTGTCCACGTTGTGTTTTGGGGCATATCTTGTTGCGGGCGCTAGGCCTACCCACACAAGTGAGGTATCATTTTTATCGGGGGACTTGGGGCTACGCTGGGTGGAAGGAAATTTGTGGCTCCTCTCAGATTCCAGAACTTTCTGTCACCGAAATGTGAGGAAAATGTGTTCTTTTAGCCAAATTTTGAGGTTTGCAAAGGATTCTGGGTAACAGAACCTAGTCAGAGCCCCGCAAGTCACCCCATCTTGGATTCCCCTAGGTCTCTAGTTTTTAAAAATGCACAGGTTTGGTAGGTTTCCCTAGGTGCCGGCTGAGCTAGAGGCCAAAATCTACAGATAGGCACTTTGCAAATAACAGCTCTGTTTTCTTTAAAAAAATGGGATGTGTCCACGTTGTGTTTTGGGGTGTTTCCTGTCGCGGTCGCTAGGCCTACCCACACAAATGAGGTATCATTTTTATCGGGAGACTTGGGGGAATGCTAGGTGGAAGGAAATTTGTGGCTCCTCTCAGATTCCAGAACTTTCTGTCACCGAAATTTGAGGAAAATGTGTTTTTTTAAACCAAATTTTGAGGTTTGCAAAGGATTCTGGGTAACAGAACCTGGTCAGAGCCCCACAAGTCACCCCACGTTGGATTCCCCTAGGTCTCTAGTTTTAAAAAATGCACAGGTTTGGTAGGTTTCCGTAGGTGCCGGCTGAGCTAGAGTCCAAAATCTACAGGTAAGCACTTTGCAAAAAACAGCTCTGTTTTCTTTAAAAAAATGGGATGTGTCCACGTTGTGTTTTGGGACATTTCCTGTCGCGGGTGCTAGGACTACCCACACAAGTGATGTATCATTTTTATCGGGAGACTTGGGGCAACGCTGGGTGGAAGGAAATTTGTGGCTCCTCTCAGATTCCAGAACTTTCTGTCCCCGAAATGTGAGGAAAATTTGTTTTTTTAGCCAAATTTTGAGGTTTGCAAAGGATTCTGGGTAACAGAACTTGGTCAGAGCCCCACAAGTCACCCGATCTTGGATTCCCCTAGGTCTCTAGTTTTCAGAAATGCACAGGTTTGGTAGGTTTCCCTAGGTGCCGGCTGAGCTAGAGGCCAAAATCTACAGGTAGGCACTTTTTCAAAAACAGCTCTGTTTTCTGTGATGTGTCCACGTTGTGTTTTGGGGCATATCTTGTTGCGGGCGCTAGGCCTACCCACACAAGTGAGGTACCATTTGTATCGGGAGACTCGGGGAACGCTGGGTGGAAGGAAATTTGTGGCTCCTCTCAGATTCCAGAACTTTCTGTCACCGAAATGTGAGGAAAATATGTATTTTTAGCCAAATTTTGAGGTTTGCAAAGGATTCTGGGTAACAGAACCTAGTCAGAGCCCCACAAGTCACCCCATCTTGGATTTCCCTAGGTCTCTAGTTTTAAAAAATGCACAGGTTTGGTAGGTTTCCCTAGGTGCCGACTGAGCTAGAGGCCAAAATCTACAGGTAAGCACTTGGCAAAAAACAGCTCTGTTTTCTGTCAAAAAACGGGATGTGCCCACTTTGTGTTTTGGGACATTTCCTGTTGTGGGTGCTAGGACTACCCACACAAGTGAGGTATCATTTTTATCGGGAGACTTGGGGCAACGCTGGGTGGAAGGAAATTTGTGGCTCCTCTCAGATTCCAGAACTTTCTGTCACCGAAATGTGAGGAAAATGTGTTTTTTTAGCCAAATTTTGAGGTTTGCAAAGGATTCTGGGTAACAGAACTTGGTCAGAGCCCCACAAGTCACCCGATCTTGGATTCCCCTAGGTCTCTAGTTTTAAAAAATGCACAGGTTTGGTAGGTTTCCGTAGGTGCCGGCTGAGCTAGAGTCCAAAATCTACAGGTAAGCACTTTGCAAAAAACAGCTCTGTTTTCTTAAAAAAATGGGATGTGTCCACGTTGTGTTTTGGGGCGTTTCCTGTCGCGGGCGCTAGGCCTACCCACACAAATGAGGTATCATTTTTATCGGGAGACTTGGGGGAATGCTGGGTGGAAGGAAATTTGTGGCTCCTCTCAGATTCCAGAACTTTCTGTCACCGAAATGTGAGGAAAATGTGTTTTTTTAAGCCAAATTTTGAGGTTTGCAAAGGATTCTGGGTAACAGAACCTGGTCAGAGCCCCACAAGTCACCCCACGTTGGATTCCCCTAGGTCTCTATTTTTAAAAAATGCACAGGTTTGGTAGGTTTCCGTAGGTGCCGGCTGAGCTAGAGTCCAACATCTACAGGTAAGCACTTTGCAAAAATCAGCTCTGTTTTCTTTAAAAAAATGGGATGTGTCCACGTTGTGTTTTGGGGCGTTTCCTGTCGCGGGCGCTAGGCCTACCCACACAAGTGAGGTATTAATTTTATCGGGAGACTTGGGGCAACGCTGGGTGGAAGGAAATTTGTGGCTCCTCTCAGATTCCAGAACTTTCTGTCACCGAAATGTGAGGAAAATGTGTTTTTTTAGCCAGATTTTGAGGTTTGCAAAGGATTCTGGGTAACAGAACTTGGTCAGAGCCCCACAAGTCACCCGATCTTGGATTCCCCTAGGTCTCTAGTTTTAAAAAATGCACAGGTTTGGTAGGTTTCCCTAGGTGCCGACTGAGCTAGAGGCCAAAATCTACAGGTAAGCACTTTGCAAAAAACAGCTCTGTTTTCTGTGATGTGTCCACGTTGTGTTTTGGGGCATATCTTGTTGCGGGCGCTAGGCCTACCCACACAAGTGAGGTACCATTTGTATCGGGAGACTCGGGGGAACGCTGGGTGGAAGGAAATTTGTGGCTCCTCTCAGATTCCAGAACTTTCTGTCACCGAAATGTGAGGAAAATATGTATTTTTAGCCAAATTTTGAGGTTTGCAAAGGATTCTGGGTAACAGAACCTGGTCAGAGCCCCACAAGTCACCCCATCTTGGATTTCCCTAGGTCTCTAGTTTTAAAAAATGCACAGGTTTGGTAGGTTTCCCTAGGTGCCGACTGAGCTAGAGGCCAAAATCTACAGGTAAGCACTTTGCAAAAAACAGCTCTGTTTTCTGTCAAAAAACGGGATGTGCCCACTTTGTGTTTTGGGACATTTCCTGTCGCGGGTGCTAGGACTACCCACACAAGTGATGTATCATTGTTATCGGGAGACTTGGGGCAACGCTGGGTGGAAGGAAATTTGTGGCTCCTCTCAGATTCCAGAACTTTCTGTCACCGAAATGTGAGGAAAATGTGTTTTTTTAAGCCAAATTTTGAGGTTTGCAAAGGATTCTGGGTAACAGAACTTGGTCAGAGCCCCACAAGTCACCCGATCTTGGATTCCCCTAGGTCTCTAGTTTTCAGAAATGCACAGGTTTGGTAGGTTTCCCTAGGTGCCGGCTGAGCTAGAGGCCAAAATCTACAGGTAGGCACTTTGCAAAAAACAGCTCTGTTTTCTGTGATGTGTCCACGTTGTGTTTTGGGGCATATCTTGTTGCGGGCGCTAGGCCTACCCACACAAGTGAGGTACCATTTGTATCGGGAGACTCGGGGGAACGCTGGGTGGAAGGAAATTTGTGGCTCCTCTCAGATTCCAGAACTTTCTGTCACCGAAATGTGAGGTAAATATGTATTTTTAGCCAAATTTTGAGGTTTGCAAAGGATTCTGGGTAACAGAACCTGGTCAGAGCCCCACAAGTCACCCCATCTTGGATTTCCCTAGGTCTCTAGTTTAAAAAAATGCACAGGTTTGGTAGGTTTCCCTAGGTGCCGACTGAGCTAGAGGCCAAAATCTACAGGTAAGCACTTTGCAAAAAACAGCTCTGTTTTCTGTCAAAAAACGGGATGTGCCCACTTTGTGTTTTGGGACATTTCCTGTCGCGGGTGCTAGGACTACCCACACAAGTGAGGTATCATTTTTATCGGGAGACTTGGGGCAACGCTGGGTGGAAGGAAATTTGTGGCTCCTCTCAGATTCCAGAACTTTCTGTCACCGAAATGTGAGGAAAATGTGTTTTTTTAGCCAAATTTTGAGGTTTGCAAAGGATTCTGGGTAACAGAACTTGGTCAGAGCCCCACAAGTCACCCGATCTTGGATTCCCCTAGGTCTCTAGTTTTCAGAAATGCACAGGTTTGGTAGGTTTCACTAGGTGCCGGCTGAGCTAGAGGCCAAAATCTACAGATAGGCACTTTGCAAAAAACAGCTCTGTTTTCTGTGATGTGTCCACGTTGTGTTTTGGGGCATATCTTGTTGCGGGCGCTAGGCCTACCCAAACAAGTGAGGTACCATTTGTATCGGGAGACTCGGGGGAACGCTGGGTGGAAGGAAATTTGTGGCTCCTCTCAGATTCCAGAACTTTCTGTCACCGAAATGTGAGGAAAATATGTATTTTTAGCCAAATTTTGAGGTTTGCAAAGGATTCTGGGTAACAGAACCTGGTCAGAGCCCCACAAGTCACCCCATCTTGGATTTCCCTAGGTCTCTAGTTTAAAAAAATGCACAGGTTTGGTAGGTTTCCCTAGGTGCCGACTGAGCTAGAGGCCAAAATCTACAGGTAAGCACTTTGCAAAAAACAGCTCTGTTTTCTGTCAAAAAACGGGATGTGCACACTTTGTGTTTTGGGACATTTCCTGTCGCGGGTGCTAGGACTACCCACACAAGTGAGATATCATTTTTATCGGGAGACTTGGGGCAACGCTGGGTGGAAGGAAATTTGTGGCTCCTCTCAGATTCCAGAACTTTCTGTCACCGAAATGTGAGGAAAATGTGTTTTTTTAGCCAAATTTTTAGGTTTGCAAAGGATTCTGGGTAACACAACCTGGTCAGAGCCCCACAAGTCACCACATCTTGGATTCCCCTAGGTCTCTAGTTTTAAAAAATGCACAGGTTTGGTAGGTTTCCGTAGGTGCCAGCTGACATAGAGGCCAAAATCTACAGGTAGGCACTTTGCAAAAAACAGCTCTGTTTTCTGTGATGTGTCCACGTTGTGTTTTGGGGCATATCTTGTTGCGGGCGCTAGGCCTACCCACACAAGTGAGGTACCATTTGTATCGGGAGACTCGGGGGAACGCTGGGTAGAAGGAAATTTGTGGCTCCTCTCAGATTCCAGAACTTTCTGTCACCGAAATGTGAGGAAATATGTTTTTTTAGCCAAATTTTGAGGTTTGCAAAGGATTCTGGGTAACAGAACCTGGTCAGAGCCCCACAAGTCACCCCAACTTGGATTCCCCTTGGTCTCTAGTTTAAGAAAATGCACAGGTTTGGTAGGTTTCCCTAGGTGCCGGCTGAGCTAGAGGCCAAAATCTACAGGTAGGCCCTTTGCAAAAAACAGCTCTGTTTTCTGTCAAATGGGATGTGCCCACTTGGTGTTTTGGGACATTTCCTGTCGCGGGTGCTAGGACTACCCACACAAGTGAGGTATCATTTTTATCGGGAGACTTGGGGGAACGCTGGGTGGAAGGAAATTTGTGGCTCCTCTCAGATTCCAGAACTTTCTGTCACCGAAATGTGAGGAAAATGTGTTTTTTTAGCCAAATTTTGAGGTTTGCAAAGGATTCTGGGTAACAGAAACTGGTCAGAGCCCCACAAGTCACCACTTCTAGTATTCCCCTAGGTCTCGAGTTTTCAAAAATGCACAGGTTTGGTAGGTTTCCCTAGGTGCCGGCTGAGCTAGAGGCCAAAATCTACAGGTAGGCACTTTGCAAAAAACAGCTCTGTTTTCTGTGATGTGTCCACGTTGTGTTTTGGGGTATATCCTGTCCCGAGCGCTAGGTCTACCCACACAAGTGAGGTTTAATTTTTATCGGGAGACTTGGGGGATCCTAGAATAGCAAAACAAGTGTTATTGCCCCTTGTCTTTCTCTAATTTTTTCCCTCCCTTCCAAATGTAAGACAGTGTGTAAAAAAGACGTCTATTTGAGAAATGCCCTGTAGTTCACATGCTAGTATGGGCACCCCGGAATTCAGAGATGTGCAAATAACCACTGCTTCTCAACACCTTATCTTGTGCCCATTTTGGAAATACAAAGGTTTTCTTGATAGCTATTTTTTACTCTTTATATTCCAGCAAATTAATTGCTGTATACCCGGTATAGAATGAAAACCCACTGCAGGGTGCAGGTCATTTATTGGCTCTGGGTACCTAGAGTTGTTGATGAACCTACAAGCCCTATATATCCCCGCAACCAGAAGAGTCCAGCAGACGTAACGGTATATTGCTTTCGAAAATCTGACATTGCAGGAAAAAGTTACAGAGTAAAACGTAGAGAAAAAGTGATGTTTTTTTCACCTCAATTTCAATATTTTTGTTTTTCAGTTGTTATTTTCTGTAGAAAACCCTTGTAGGATCTACACAAATTACCCCTTGCTGAATTCAAATTTTGTCTACTTTTCAGAAATGTTGCGGTTTCTGGGATCCAGTGTTGGTTTCATGCCCATTTCTGTCACTGACTGGAAGGAGGCTGAAAGCACAAAAAAACGTAAAAATGTGGTATGCCCCAGTAAAATGCCAAAATTGTGTTGAAAAATTCGGTTTTCTGATTCAAGTCTGCGTGTTCCTGAAATCTGAGAAGCTGGTGATTTTAGCACCGCAAACCCTTTGTTGATGCCCTGTTCAGGGAAAAAACCACAAGCCTTCTTCTGCAGCCCCTTTTTCCAATTTTTTTGAAAAAAATGAAATTTTCACTGTATTTTGGCCAATTTCTTGGCCTCCTTCTGAGGGACCCACAAAGTCTGGGTACCTTTAGAATCCGGTAGATGTTGGAAAAAAAGGATGCAAATTTGGCGTGGGTAGCTTATGAGAACAAAAAGTTATGACGGCCTAAGCGCGAACTGCTCCAAATAGCCAAAAAAAGGCTCGGCACAGGAGGGGGAAAAGGCCTGGCAGCAAAGGGGTTAAGAGAGACTAGTTGTCAAAAGGTTACTTGAAGTCATGATGGACCAGTGCAAATCCAAAATCCAGGCTGACCACGATGGAAGGTAGGCCGGCTACAGAACCCAAGCAGGGTCCACTGAAACAGTACTTTTGATACAGTGTTGAGCAAAGCTTCAACACTGACGGCACAATGCAGCAGTATTTTCCACACAGTGGGGTCACTGAGTCATCGTCGGCCTCAGTTGAAGGGAATGTGATGCATCATTGTCAGGCAGGGCAGAGCATCATCGGTCACCTGCACATGCTGGGAATCCTCTGTCATTGGGCAAGCGCTGCGTCACTGTCAAAGAGTGATGAGTCCATTTTTCTACCGCACTGGAGGTAATGAATCGCTTTTTGTGCAAAGCAGCTGCAGAACCCACTTCTGAGGCTCAGAGCTTGGAGAGGACACTTCAAGCAAGGGTGTGACTCACAGAAAGCAGAGTTCAGCAGCACCAGGAGAGTTGTAGTCAGTCTATGTCCCTGAGGCTGCAGGAGAAGAGGGGGTAAGCCAGCAAGCCACTGGAGCCCACTCTGGTGGGAAGCAGAGTCTTTCCAGCAGAGTCAGAAAGCAGCAGGCAGTAGGTCAACAAGCAGAAAAGCAGTCCTTCCAGAAAAGCAGTCCAGTTGAGTCCTTTGAGCAGCAGAGCAGTTCTTCTGTTCCAGGTCCAGAATGTCAGATTTGAGGGGAGACCCAGTAAATTATGCCCCAAAGTCACTTTGAAGTGGAGAAGACATCAAAGAGTGGCTTCAAAGTGCAACAGTTCCCTTTCAACCTAGTCCTGTCTGCCAGGATATTTTTGGGGGGTTATCAGTCCTTTGTGTGGGGTCAGGCCACACGCCTTTGAAGCCTACATGTAAGACCCTCCACCCTTCCTGCCCAGGAGGACTCATCAGTCTACAAATGTAGTTCAGAGTCTTGTGTTTGTGGCTATCTGGATGGAATGTACAAATGTGGGTATCACCCAGCCCAGTCCAAACATGTATTGATGACAGGCTGTAAGGCACACTGAGCAGTAGGGTACAGAGAACTGTCTATTTTCTAAAAGTGGCATTTCTTAAATAGTAATGTTAAATTTGACTTTACCATTAAAAAGGATTTATCA
Organism: Pleurodeles waltl; assembly: GCF_031143425.1. NCBI lineage: Eukaryota > Metazoa > Chordata > Amphibia > Caudata > Salamandridae > Pleurodeles > Pleurodeles waltl. Next base: position 662,976,277 of record NC_090443.1, on the reverse strand, counting down.
TTACCATTCCAAAAATGTGAAACATGATATAGCTATTCCTTTATGATCAGGAATTACAGCTTACAATATATTAAGGAATTCCCAGTGCTGGCCTAGGAGGGGAGTATGCCTCATAAGGTGTAAAAAAAAACATTGGGAATATTTTTACTACCTGGACATGTAAAACAGAAAAGTGCATGTCCTACCTTTTAAATACACCTCCCCCTCAACCTGTGGGTCACATAGGGCCTTCCTTAGGGGTGACATATTTAATAAGAGGGGAGTTTAAGGCTTGGCAAGGAGTTTTAAATGCCAAGCAAAGGTGGCAGTAAAACTGCACACACAGGCCTTGGAATGGCAGGCATAAGACATGGTTAAGGGGCTACTCATGTGGATGGCACAATCAGTGTTACAGGCCCACAAGTAACATGTAATTTACAGTCCCTAGGCACATGTAGTGCACTTTACTAAGGAGTTATAAGAAAATTAAACATGCCAATTAGGTAGGAACCATATTACCATGTTTAGGGGAGAGAGCACAAGCACTTTAGCACTGAGCAGCACTGATAAAGGGTTCAGAGTCCCAAGGCCAGAAAAAACGGGATCAATAAAGGGGGGGAGGCAAGCAAAACGTTGGTGGAAGACCATCCTAAGGCTGTCACGTCTAACAAATTCCTTTGTCAATTGTGTTACAATTATACATAGCTTTCTTTAAAGGAATAATCACTGGCACTTGGGTCTGGTTAGCAGGCCTCAGTACAGCATTAAAAACCAGCATCTAATAGTTCTAAAGGGGTAAAAAGTGGGGGGCACATCTGCAAAGAAGTCCAGTTTCCTACAGCATGTGCCTTTGTTGAAGTACCGATTCTACAGCTGGCATAGGTGGAGTCAAAACACAATTCCAGGTCATGTAAATCATGTGAATGGAAAGAGAGCTTCATGGAAACATCGACACATCATTGGTCAAAGAACTACAACCAAGATCTGGCAAAAAGGTACTGCACTGGAAGTCAAGTTACTCAATATAGGGAGCATTAACGCTAAAGGCTGATTCAACCAAGTTTAGAAAATGCAATTAAAGACAGTTATCATATTCCAAATGGCACTGACAGTGGATCAACCAGGTGTAACACAATGCAAACTGAAGTATGAAAGAAATAAAGTAAATAACTTACTGAGCCCGATGGACAGTCATCACTCCCCATTCAATGGTAACCCCAAGAGAACTATCTGGGGTTGGCTAAAGGAGCAGTCCATATGTACAGTGGCCAGAAACTCTGCAGAAGGCCATTCTACTGATGGAACCCATCAAGGATGACCACCAAGGATGGCCCATCACAGGACCAGGGCATGAATAGAACAGATTCTGATTTCCAGTCCAAGAAGCCAGAGAAAGCGTTACTTTCTATGTCAGTAAGTTCTACACGAGTTTACAAAGCTGCCACCTTCCTCAAGACACCTCCACCAGTTGACGCTGCCAAAAAGCAAAGAATTTGCAATAGATGGACTGCCTGAATAGAGACATTTGAAGATTTCATTGATGCACTTGAAGAGACTGATAACTGGAAGATTATCAAATATCTCAAAACTCTTGCTGATGATGGTGTAAATGAAACCATAAAGAAAATGCAGAGAACTCACAAAGTCACTGACCGCTAGATTAAGAATGCATTGAAGCTTAAATTTAATCCAGTACCAAATGTCAACTATGAATGATGTTTTTAGTCAACAACATCAAAGAGTTGATTAAACAGTCTATGAATTTGTGGAAAGACTCATCACACTCATTAAACACTGTAAGTGCAATTAATTTAATGATGAAGAAGCTATGTGGCTTAGAGTGATCAATGGATGTTTGTCCAATTCATTCAGACAATGGATGCTGAGAGAAACTCTTAGGGCCATATTTATACTCTGTTTGCGCCGGATTTGCGTCGTTTTTTTTTACGCAAATTCGACGCAAAACAAACTCCATATTTATACTTTGGCGTTAGACGCGTCTAGCGCCAAAGTTCATGGAGTTTGCATCATTTTTTAGCGTGGACACCTACCTTGCGTTAATGATATGCAAGGTAGGCGTTCCTGTCTAAAAAATGACTCCCAGGCCTGTGCGCCTTATTTACACTCCCGTGCAAAAATTACGCACAGGAGTGGGCGGGTAAAAAAAAATTACCGCCTGCTCAGGGCAGGCGTTAAGGGACCTGTGGGCTCGGAAGGAGCCCAGAGGTGCCCTCCCATGCCCCAGGGACACCCCCTGCCACCCTTGCCCACCCCAGGAGGACGCCCAAGGATGGAGGGACCCATCCCAGGGACATTAAGGTAAGTGCTGGTAAGTATATATATATTTTTTTTGTGGCATAGGGGGGCCTGATTTGTGCCCCCCTACATGCCACTATGCCCAATGACCATGCCCAGGGGACAAAAGTCCCCTGGGCATCGCCATTGGGCAAGGGGGCATGACTCCTGTCTTTGCTAAGACAGGAGTCATGTTAATGGCGTCTGGGCGTCAAAAACAAATGGCGCAATCGGGTTGAGGCGATAATTTTGCCTCAGCCTGACTTGCCCCATGTTTTGACACTCAAGCTCCATTTTCCCCTACGCCGGCGCTGCCTGGTGTGTGTCATTTCTTTTGACGCACACCACTCCGCAGTGCCGGCTAACGCCGGCTAACGTCATTGAATAAATACGGCGCCCGCATGGCGCTTCAGAATGGCGTTAGCCGGCGTTAAATTTTTTGACGCACAACTGCGTTGGCGCAGTTGTGCGTCAAAAAGTTTAAATATGGCCCTTAGTCTGGAGCAGGTTTTGACAGCTGCCAGAGCTGAGGAAAGTGCTGACAAACAAGCTGCTGATATGTAGGCTGAAGGTGCCCAGAGCGAGTCAGTCATGAGTGTGAAAAGTTATTCTAAACAAAAGACTGAAAAACACAAAGTGATGTCTACATGAAAAAGAAGTTGTGTTTCAGATGTGGATTTGCATTTCCATATGAAGGCAAGTGTCCTGCCATTGGTCAAATATAAAAAAGCTTTGGTAAAGAGAACCATTTCATGATGATGTGCAGGATGAAGGAAAAAGTAAGTTTGTCACTGTGCGTAGGCAAATGGCCGCCAGAACATTGCAGAAGCAGAGTTTGACATACACCCACAAGGCCAAGCGGTGACTTCAGTGGAGGTAAATAGATACTAAACAAAGTCATCATCAAACAGTTCTTCTGCCTAAGTAATAAGTGGAAGTGAAGAAAGCGATTGTACAATGTCAATACTTAACAAAGAAAAACATGCACATACTGGTCACTTATGAGGAAAAAAGTCAGTCAAAGAAAGGTCGACATGTTAAAGCACAAAAATTGTACAAACTCTGCCAAAAAATTACATTGAAAATGAAACGTATATTCAATACTTTTTATTATCAATAGTGGTGTATTGATAAATATAATGTCTGAAAAGAAGTACAATGAACTGTCTCAGTTTTGCGCGGGCCATGCCGTCAAAGACCAAAATATATACTTGGGCTGCATCGACACCCATGAAGAGTTAAGGTTCATTCGTAGTGACAGTGAAACAAAAGAAAACAAAGGTACAAGCACTGACCCATGTACTTCAAGGTACAGCGGAAAGTGCCTGCTTGCTCATTTTCAACAGGGCTGCTGACATGGTACTGATTTCAGTGAATAACAGCATGACTGTTCATCACGAAACAGTAAGTCAATTCCTTTCATTGTATCATGGTTTAGGAAAGCTAAAGACTATGAAATTAAACCAGAATATTATTTATGAATATGTCCGTTCTATTGCTTAGAGACACAGAAGAGTTGCTTTTCATTTACAAGAAGCTGTTGAAAAAGAACCTGAATCATTACTTAAGCATGACCTTATTGAACGTTCCACTGGTCCAAAACTATGGGTTTCTTCCATAGTAGTAGTGCCTAAACAGGACAATGAAGGAGCCGTGCTCATGTGCGTTGTCAAGCAGTTGAATGAGAGTGACATCCAGGGCCGCACATTGCTGATATGATCCTGCAATTAATTGGTGCCAAAATCTTCTCCTGACTTGATTTGAATAAAGGTTATCATCAGTTAGAACTAGACGAGCCTGCAGATGTAGTACATACTTTGTTACACATGTTGGGTTGTTTAGATACGAGAGACTAAGACCCATATTTATCTTTTTGAGTGCTGCATTTGCGCCGCATTTTGACGCAATTTCAACGCAAACGTACAAAATACTGTATTTTATAAGTTTGCGCCACCTTTGGGTAAAAAAATGATGAAAATGTGGCGCTAAAAAAGTAGAAATATGGGCCTAAGGCCCTCATTATGACATTGGTGGTAAATCCCACTTACCGCCATGCTGACTACCGCCAACATACCGCCGCCGCAGCAGATATCCGTTCACCATATTATGGCACACACACACAAATCTGTCGGTGATAAACTGGCTGTATCAAAACACACACGTAACGCCAACAGAACAACTTCACATTATGACCCATTAATCACCACGGTGGACATTCAATGGCGGTAAACCATTGGCGGTACATACCGCCGCACTCAAAATACACACACTGAAACAAATTAGCACCACATTGGACGATTCAAACTACACACACTTGACACCCATACACACACCACACCCACACCACCACACCACTATAAAACACACACCCACACTACACACAACCCTTTATCATTACAAACCATTCGTGCAAGACAGACAACACGACCACAGACAAGACCAGAGACACACACCACCATCACCTATACACCACCCACGTACCTCACAACACACACCCCAACACATCACTGTACGCACGCTCACCCACACAACTCACACAACGCCCATGGCACCACAACGATACCCCAGATTCTCTGAGGAGGAGCTAAGGGTCATGGTGGAGGAAATCAACAGGGTAGAGCGACAGCTATTTGGAGCACAGGTCCAGCAGATATCCATTGCTAGGAAGATGGATCTATGGTGGAGGATCGTAGACAGGGTCAATGCCATGGGACAGCACCCCAGAACAAGGGGTGACATCAGGAACAGGTGGAACGACCTACGGCAGAAGGTAAGTTCCATTGCAGCAAGACACCAGCTCACAGCACAGAGGACTGGTGGCGGACCCTCACATCCTCCCCCACAACTAACAACATGGAAGGAGCAAGTCTTGGCAATCATGCATCCTGAGGGCCTGGGAGGAGTAGGAGGAGAGCTGGACTCTGGTAATTCAACTCTATACTACTACTACACCCCTACCAGCATGTCATCACATACCCCCACCCTTACCTCCACTCCCATCACCCCACCACCTCCCACACACCCTATCATTACAACCCACTCCTCCCAATGCCAATCCCTGCATGCTCTACCAATGCATGGACACCCCTCACAGACCTGCATGAACACTTATCACTAAAGCATGCACACTAGAGAGAATCAGCTAGCCCACCACATAACAACTCACACAAGGTAAAGCTGCCAGGACAATAACAACCATAGAGGGCAACGCACCCATGCACAATATGTCACAAACAGAAACAATAACACCGCAATTACATTCCCACAGGTATCCCAGCCAATCTCACTAGAGAAGAGGTGCCAGCACTACCCAGTCCCCCCACAGAAGAGGCCCACAGTGATGACAGCGACTCTGCTCGCCTAGATCTGGATGACCAACCTTGCCCATCAGGGACCTCTGGACAGTCGGTTACCCAGCCACAGTCACACACCGCCAGGGAGCCTCCCCCTCAGGAAACACCACAACAGCACTTACCCAACGTGCCCATACCTCTGTCCCCAGGACACGTCAATCAGCAATGTGTCCACCACTACAGGGCACACCCCAAACCCAAGACAATCAGGGAAAAGGGGTCAGTGACAGTGGGCATACTGTTCAGGGGACAAAGGCGCAGGACAACAGGGACACTGGGAGGACACCTGCGTGCCAGGGGGAGGGAACTGACTCTCCAGGAGGCACTCACCGAGATCCTGGGAGCATACCAACATTTCCAGGATACACTGGGACAGATCCTGGCCAACGTGTAGGAGAACAAATGGCTGCAGGAGGGAAAGTACCAGGGGATCAGGTAGGACTTGCAGGCCATTAACAACGCCCTGGTCTCCATAGTAGGGGTGCTGGCAGACATGGCCAACATTATGAGGGAGACAGTCTTACAACAGTGGGCCCCTGCCACTAGCCAGACATCTGAACAGCCTTCCACCTCTGCTGCCGCTAGTGGCCAGGTGGCCCCACCATAGGTCCAACAGGCTACCAGCACCCCTCCCCCTGCAGAAGGAGAACCACCCTGCAAACATTCCCTGCGATCCAAGCAGAAGCCAGAGACTATTGCCAAGACCCCCACTAGGAAATAAGACTCTCTTGATTGTCACCCTTGTGTCCCTCTCTGTCACCCTGTCCACCTTGAACTGCCATTGCTGCCCTTCCTATGCCCCCTTGGACAATGCACCTGTACTACAAACAGACTGGATCTATACCCTGGACTTTACTCCATAATCACCCCAGACCATTGCACTTCTCCCTTTTCTTCATAGCACTGCAATGAACACACTTTGAAAAAATACAATTATGGAGTATGTCAAATGAGTTAAGTATGTATTTGTTTAGCAAGGTTTAAACATTGCAATTCAACTGTACAGTAATGTTTACATAGGACATACCTGTAGTTGGCTGTACTGAACACACCAGGAGCGATAGTGGGGCACCAACATCTGTAAAAAGAGTTGCCAAAGGGTACAGTGAGTGGGCGTAGGAGTGGGGAATAACAGCCTGCCAGTGACAATGTGAAACCAAAAAATTACAATGAAATGTGAAGTTACACTGTCTTACCTGTGTGTCATTAGAACCATTGTCTAATCACTGCAGTTCTGTTGTCCTCATCCACTGCCTCCTCATCTTCACTGTCCACAGGGTCCATTGCTGCCACACGGCCATTTCCGGCCTGTTCCTCCTGCAGAAAAGGCACATGACATCTCAAGGCCAGGTTATGCAACATACAGCCTGCCACGATTATCTGGCAGACCTTCTTGAGTGAGTAGCACAGGGATCCACCTGTTAGATGGAGGCACCGAAATTTGGCCTTCAGGAGGCCAAATGTACGTTCAATGATCCTTCTTCTTTGCCCAAGTGCCTCATTGTAACATTCCTCTGCCCCTCTCCTGGGATTCCTCACAGGGGTTAGTAGCCATGATAGGTTGGGGCAACCTGAGTCACCTGCAAATTTCGAGGGACAACAGTTAGCCACAGACTATCCCTTATGGCCCACACCATACCCATATACCAACATCCACTGGGTGGGAAGCAGGGATCACCTATTAGCCACATCGTGTGCCTCTATAGTCGGCCCATCACATTTGGGATGCTGCTATTCCTCAGGATAAAGGCATCATGCATAGACCAAGGATACTTAGCATTGTCATGGGAGATGTACTGGTTCACCAGGCACACTATCTGGACATTCATAGAGTGAAAACTTTTTTCTATTTCTGAAGACCTGTTCATTTTGCCGGGGTGGGGTACAAATGCAATATGTGTTCCATCAATTGCCCCAATTATGATGGGGATATGTCCCATTGCATAGACGTCAGCCTTCAACGTGACTAAATCCTCCAACTGGGGGAAAACAATGTAGCTGCACATTTGTTTTATCAGGGCAGCCAACACTCTTGTCAGCACTATTGAGAACATTGGCTGTGACATTCCTGCTGCCAAGCCCACTGTCACTTGGAAAGAACCAGTTGCCAGGAAATGGAGCACATATAGGACTTGCACAAGAGGGGGGATCCCAGAGGAGTGACGGATAGCAGATATCAGGTCAGGCTCCAGATGGGCACACAGCTCCGTGATTGTGGCCCTGTCAAGGCTGTAGGTGGGGATAATGTGCCTGTCCTCCATTGTTGCCAAGTCTACCAGCATTCTGTACACGGGAAGATGTCTCCATCTCCTATTCATCCGCAGCGGTTGCAATCTATGGGGCAAAAGAGTGAGGAGCCCGTCATAAACAGTACATTGTAGTTCCATGCATGATGTGTATTTGAAATGTATTAGTGGCATATGTCCCTTATGTACAATTGTGATCTGTGCCGCAGTTATGATCCATGGCGTGCCCCCTGAAATGGTGTCCACCTGTCCTATGTGGAGGGACAGGTGGAAGTGAGGTAATTCCTCTGACGTTGTGTGCCATTGTGCGCCGTTGTGGGAGGCGGTCGGGAACCGCCGTGCAACTTCTTTTTGGTTATTATTGGGCCCTATCTGGTACAGTGGCCAATAGGTATGTGTGCTGGTGATTTCGGTATGCACTGCCGCGGACGAGACCACCATTTTCTATCCGTTCACTCACTTGCTACCTGACCTTCAACAGGAGAGGACCTACACTGCATGTGCTGCTGTTACCTGTGTCTGGAACCTACCATGGCCCATGTGGCTGGTGAAAGGCCCCTGCCTTCACCTCAGTGGAGTTGAAGAGACTAGTGGATGGGGTCCTACCCCAGTACGGACTGCTGTGTGGGCCTCCAGACCAACAGGTGAGTACACTGTGAGCACGATGCATGGGGCATGAATGCATGGAGTGGTGTGTGTGAAGGCCTCGTGTGGGGGGGTTGGTGGATTTGCCCTGGGCAGCGTGCAGCATGTATGCTGGGCCATGTCTGTGCAAATGGGGATGGGAAGTGCTATGGTGGGCTATGAGTGTAACAGCCAGGACGGTCTGACTAATACCCTTCCCTGTGTATATTTCCTCTGCAGGTCAGCGCCCATCAAAAGAGGGTATATGGCGTACCATCACCAGGGAGGTGCAGACCCTGGGCGTCTACGGCAGGCAGAGCACCCACTGTCAGAAACGGTGGGAGGACCTGAGACGCTGGGCACAGAAGATGGCGGAGGCCCAGCTGGGGATGGCCTACCAACGAGGAAGGGGTGCCCGTCGAACCCTGAACCCCCTGATGGCCCACATACTGGAGGTGGCCTATCCAGAGCTGGATGGGCATTTAAGGGCATCACAGCAGCCACAAGGGGGTGAGTACAGTGTCCATCATTACTACTGATGAATTGTAGGGGGGTATCCGGGTGGGGGATGTGTGTCTGTGGCCCTAGTCCAGGCCTGACATTGCAGAGTAGGTCCCATGTTGGGCAGGGTTCTGATGTGAAATTCCTCCTACCTAGCTAGTAGGCATCCACTACTGGGCATGGCTGCGTGGGTCCCAGGTATGTTGCAGTTGGCAGTATGTGTCCCTCCCCATGCCCTGGTGACTAGCATTGTTACTGGTAGTGCATTGATTAGTGCGTAGTGCTGTTCCATATGTGTGAGGGTGGTATGTACGCCAACAGTGGTGTAGGTACAGCCATTGACCAAGTGTATCCTTTGTCTCTATCCCCCCTTTATGTTTTGTCATCCTGTCCTTATGTGCATTAGCATCATCTGGCAGAGGAGCAGAGGCACCGGCAACGAAGGGAGCTGTATCCCACAGGACCCAGAGTCCACCGATGCTGAGGGCACCAGTGGGACGGAGGGAAAGGGGAGCACCACGGTGGAGATTGGACGGGACAGTTTGGACAAGGATACCTCCTCCGATGGAAGCTCCCTGGTGGTGGCAGACACCTCTGTGCCCACCCCAGCTACAGCTGCCACCCTCATACCAGCACCACCCTCCCAGGAGCCCCTCATCGAGTTGCCCGTGCCCGCTCACCCAGGAGAGTGGGCATCTCCTTTGCCCCATGCACCTAAGGCCCTGCCCCAGTTAGCCCTGCTGCCCTGAGTGAGGAGTCTGTTGACCTCCTGAGATCCATCTCTGTTGGGCAGTCAACCATTGTGAATGCTATCCAGGGGCTGGCAGCCCAAATGCAACAGACCAATGCATTTCTGGAGGGCATTCACACTGGCTTGGCGGCCCAACAGAGATCTATCCAGACTCTGGCCTTCTCTCTGATGACAGCCATTGTCCCTGTTTCCACCCTCCTCCTCCAACTTCCTCTACCCAATCCCATTCCCCTCAAACCCAACCTATCCCAGGCACACAGGCAGACGAGCATGCACACAGGACAACACACAAGAGTGGCACAGGCAAACACAGGCACCACAATTCATCCCACAGGCACCCATACAAACACTATCCATATGCAGACATACCAACATCCACTGCCTCCACTGTGTCCCCCTCCTCATCCTCCTCCTTTCCACCTCCTTTCCAGTTCCGTCTACACTCACACCTGCATGCACTACATCCTCATCAACTACCGCCATCACCAGCACACCTATCAGAACACACACCTCACTGGCAGACACCACCCCAACAGCCATGCACACTTCTCCTGTGCTGTCTCCTACTGTGTCTGTGCCCCCTCCTCCCAAAGTACACAAACGCAAGCACTCAGACACCCAACAGCCATTCACCTCACAACAGCATACAGCCCATGCACCTGCACCCAAACACAGCAGACAGACACCTCCTACAACCACTCCCTCTTCCTCCACTCCCAAACCTTCTCCCTCTTCCCACCCCAATGTTCCTATGCAGCTTTTCCTCTCCACCACTGACCTCTTCCCTACCCCACCCACCCATCCTTGACGTCTGGCAAGGGTGGATAAAACCCAGGCAAGCACCTCAGCCACACAGTCCACGCGCCCAGTAGTGTCCACAGCAATTCGTGGTGGGAAAGGATCCCGGGCACTAGGCAGCCACACAGAAATGGTGCCTGCCCCATGTGCTGCTAGGAAGGGCAAGGAGCCCTCCCCAGCTGCTGCCAGGAAGGGCAAGGAGCCCTCCCCAGCTGCTGCCAGGAATGGCAAGGAGCAATCCCCAGCTGCTGCCAGGAAGGGCATGGAGCAAACCCCAGCTGCACCCAGGAAGGGCAAGGAGCAATCCCCAGCCACTGCCAGGAAGGGCAAGGGGCCTGCATCAGCAGGCAGAAAGGACAAGGGGTCTAGTGCTGGGACTCAGTCGGAGTCCTCACCACCAACCATGGTGGTGCAGCCGTCAGAGGCTGCAAGGGATGGGCTGGAGCCTCCCCCCACCACCACCAGCAGCACCAGTAGTGGGCAGCCATCCGAGGCTGCAGGGGATGGGCTACAGCTTCCTCCCAGCACCACCAGCAGCAGCACCACCATCAGCAGCAGCACCACCAGCAGTGGGCAGCCGTCTGAGGCTACAGGGGATGGGCTGGAGCTTCCCCAACCACCAGCGGCAGCATCAGCATCACCACCACTGAACAGCTGTCACCGCCGGCAGACTGTGTGTAGTCCTGCCTCTATGGGCTGCTGTGCACCCTGCCCCCTGTAATTCCTGTGGGTATGACACCCACCTGAGAGACTGTGACCTGCAACACACTAAGGGGGTCATTCTGACCTTGGCGGTCCATGACCGCCATGGCGGAGTGCGGCGGAAGCACCGCCAACAGGCTGGCGGTGCTTCCTGGGCGATTCTGACCACGGCGGTAAAGCCGCGGTCGGAAAAGGGGAGCCGGCGGTTTTCTGCCGGTTTCCCGCTGGCCCAGGGAAACCGCCATGGCGGCGCTGCTTGCAGCACCGCCATGGGGATTCCGACCCCCTTACCGCCAGCCTGTTTCTGGCGGTGTCCACCGCTGGAACCAGGATGGCGGGAACGGGTGACGTGTGGCCCCTGGGGGCCCCTGCACTGCCCATGCCACTGGCATGGGCAGTGCAGGGGCCCCCTAACAGGGCCCCACAAAGATTTTCACTGAAAATCACGACGGGTGCCACTGCACCCGTCGCACCCCTTCAACTCCACCGGCTCCATTCCGAGCCGGCTTCATTGTTGAAGGGGCTGTCCCGCTGGGCCGGCCGGCGGTCTTCCGGCGGTCGCCCGCCGGCCCAGCGGGAAAGCCGGAATGACCGCTGCGGTCTTTTGACCGCGGTGCGGTCTTTCGGCGGGAACTGCTTGGCGGGCGGCGACCGCCGACCGCCGTGGTCAGAATGACCGCCTAAGATCTGCAACACGGGGCTCAAAGCCCCCTTCAGAACCAGTGGGTAAGCCACCCACTCACCCCTTCCTCCTCAGGATGAAGATCACAGGGCAAGATGCCCCCTGCAGAACCAGTGGGGAAGCCACCCACTCACCCCATCTTCCCCAGGATGAAGATCACAGGGCACGATGCCCCCTCCAGAACCAGTGGGTATGGCACCCACTCACCCCATCCTCCCCAGGATGAAGATCCCAGGTCACGATGCCCCCTCCAGAACCAGTGGGGAAGCCACCCACTCCCCTATCCTCCTCAGGATGAAGATCACAGGGCACAATGCCCTCTCCAGAACCAGTGGGAAAGTCAGCCACTTGAGAGACTGTGACCTTGCACTCCCCAGGACCAAGCATTGGGCATGTTGCCCCCTCCAGGACCAGTGATGTTGTTCCATCTGCTGGCTGAGGTGCCCCCCCGTTCCCCATTCCCCTGAGGTGCCTGCCTATTTTCCAACTGATGCCCCTGCAGTGTTCTCTCTGTGTTTTTGCAGGACTCAAGTGTGGCCTTGGACTTTTTAATGTGGCCCTATGGCCCACGCACATTGAGGATTGGGCCGTGTCCCTTGATTTGTACATATGTATATACTTTTGAATTAAATGTACGTATTTCTACTTTATTTATATTATTACACTCACTTTCATCTATTCCTGTGGTCCTTGCATTATTCCTGAGGGGTACGGGGTAAATATGTTTTCTTACTGCATCTGATTGTGTGTATGGTGTTGGGGGTGGGGGTGTGTGTTGTGCATGTATGTGTCACTCTCTTTTTCCTCCCCACCTCCCCTGTGTGCTAGGTGGCTGTCCTCACCGTGGTCATCTTTGCCGTCATTGGTGGCCGTGGTGAAACAGGACATAGAAAATCATGGGGAAAATCGCAGTTCAGGCTCTGTAGCAGAGTGGTTCTTCCCTGAGTCTCCAATGGTGAGTTGTTTCCCTTCTGAGGTCTGTTTCGGCCAGGCTTTTGATGTCGTTGGTACCGCCCCAAAAAAGGTGGCGGATTGGGCTGTCATAATACAGTGGGTGAAACATTGGCTTCCGCCTGGTTGTAGGCTGCTACTGCCGTAGTGGCTGTTGATTCCACCCTAACGGTCGGTGTGGCAAAGTGGCTGTCTGTCTGAACTCTTTCCGCCATGGTCATAATTTGGCGGTAGCTGCTGCCAGCCTTTGGCGGTATTACCACCACTTTATCACCAACCGCCAGGGTTGTAATGAGGGCATAAGGGCCTGATTAGGATCTTGGTGGATGGGGATACTCTATTACAAACGTGACAGATATCCTGTCCGCTGTATTACGATTCCATTTTATCATATTGCATTCCTAACACAGCACATTGAATATTCATCTTCTTTGTGACAAAGTATTCTATCAGCCAAGCTTGTAATCCGACCCTAAGGTTTGATGTGTCATCCACTGAAGAACTTTTGCACCACAAAAGGATGATGAAAGGAGTGCTGAAACTCACCCCCAGTCACAGATCTGGGTTTAATCCATTGTTCTTTTGCTCACCATGACACCCCGGTTGGACCCACCATATGCAAATCAGTCTTGACCCTCAGCCCAAATTGCCAGGTCAAGCTATGTCCTCCCTGGAATGGAAAGAAGCTTCCTGGGACCAGTTTCAGGGTATCACCCTGCATCAGCCATGCTAGCTTGAATCCAGCGGGACAGTGAGCACAGGACCCATGTCTGAGCATACCGTTTTCACTTTTGGTGAATATAGCAACACAAAAGGATGATGGACAGAGTGCTGAATCTTTTCAAACCCTCACCCCCCAGATCCCAGACACAGATCTGGACTTAATCCATTGTTCCTTTGCTCATCATGCCTCGCCAGCTTGGACCCAGCCATATACAAATCAGTCTTAACCCTGTTCTCCATGGGAGCAGTCCAGCCCGAACTGCCAGGTCAGGTCCTCCCTGGACCGGAAACAAGCATCCTGGGACCGGATTCGGGTATCAGCCCTCATCGGCTAGCTTAGCTTTAACCCAGTGACACAATGAGCATGGGGCCCACATCTGGGCATACCCTTCCCACTTAGGGTGACTTTAGCAACACAAAAGGATGATGGTTGAAGTGCTGAAACTTTGCAAGAACCATAGTTATTTTTCTCACCATGACACCCCAGTTCAGACCCAGCCACATACACTTCAGTTTTGACCCTGTTGCCCATTAAACAGTCCAGCCTGAACTGCCAGGCCAGGTTCTCCCTGAACCGGAAACAAGCATCCTGGTACTGTTGTCAGAGTATCACTCCTCATCAGCCAAGCCTGCGTGAATCCTGTTGCATAGTGAGCACAAGACCCAGCTCTAGACATTCTCTTCCCACTTAGGGCGACTTTAGCAAAACAAAAGATGATGGATGGAGTGCTGAAACTTCTCCAACACTCACCCCAGTCACAGATCTGGGTTTAATCCATTGTTCTTTTGCTCACCATGACATCCCAGCTTGGACCCAGCCATATGCAAATCAGTCTTGACCCTGTTCCCAATGGGAAATCCAAACTGCGAGGCCAGGTCCTCCCTGGAATGAAAACAAGCATCCTGGGACTGGTTTTGTGGTATCACCCCCTCATCAGTCAGGCAAGCTTGAATGCAGTGGGACAGTGAGCTTGGGGCCCACGTTTGGGTATGCTCTTCCCACTAAGGGTGACTTCAGATACACAAACGGATGATGGACAGAGTGCTGAAACTTTTCAAACACTCAGCCCCAGTTACAGATCTGGGTTTAATCCATTCTTTTTCTCACCATGGCTCCCCAGTTTGGACCCAGGCATTTGCAAATCAGTCTTGGCCCTGATCCCCATGGCAACAGTCTTGTTCCAAGACATCATACAATGCATCCTACAAGCTGTTGTGAATGCTTTCAACTATAGTGATGACACTGGCTTTTGGAGGTCTGCAGAAGGAGCATGATAGAGTCCTCATAAAAGTATGCCAATTACTCAATGTGCAGGCATGACTTTAAACACCAGCAAATATGAGTTCAGGAAGACACAACTGAAATTATTTGACATCTTTTCTGATGGGGGTATAATGCCTGATCCTGCACAAGTACAAATACTGAACCCACAGAAGATGTATCAATGGTACATTCTATTCTTAGAATGGCCAGCTGCTGTCCATGACACATAAATGACTTTGCCATTGTTAGTGCTCTATTATGAAAGTTAAACAAGAACAATGGTCACAAGATTGTGAAATTAGCTTCAAGAGAATCAAACATGCAACAGAAATTGCTACAGAAAAGGCCTATGTCAATCCAAAGCACCATACCAAGATTGTAGCTCATGCTAGGTCTGTTGGGTTAGGCTCTATACTTGCACTGCTTAGTGGATGCCTAAATGCAAGATTGCATATTGTGACCTATGCTAGTAGACGTTTATCTCAAATGGAACATGTTTTCTCACAGCCTGAAAAGGAAAGTTTGGCTGTAGTATGGCTTGTGAACATTTCCACGTATTCCTGTACGGAAAGCCTTTTATGCAATTCAAAAGTCAAAATGCCTCCTCTAATTGCATGATGAGGACTATGATTGGAAGATTATGATTATACAATTGTTCATCACCCAGGAAAGGATCAAAATCCCGCTGACTGCCTTTCAAGAGGGCCCAACCGAGGTTGTGGCACTCCATCCAAAATGACCAAGGCCTACATTAATTTCATTGTTAAGTCAAATACACCAACTGCTGTACTGTTAGCCCAGATTGTAACTGCTATGAGTCATGATAGTTGAAAGACATAACTACACAGCAGTTTTGGAACAAATAGAATCAACCTCTCAGTAAATATGGTGAATATCTAAAGTACAAGAATGTCAAAGATGAATTGTCCATAATGTAGGAGTTATTTTGTGAGGATCGAGGATCCCGATTCTGGAGAGTCTACGACAAAAGATGATAGAACTGTCTCATGACCGACATTGTGGTTATGTTGCTACAAAAAGAGCCCTGAGAGACAGAGTTTGGTTTCCACACCTAGATGAAAGAGCTGAAAAGGAACTCAAACCCTGTCACATATGCAATTTCCTTTCAACCAAAGTCACTCAGCATATTCTCAACATGTTAGAACTCCCTAAACATAACTGGGAGAGACTAGCCATGGTTTTCTTTGGTCCAGTTGATGGTGGACATCATTTAATGGTGATAATAGATGATTATTCACATTTTCCATTGGTCGATGATATCTCATCCACGACACAAGAACAAGTACTCAAAAAACTTAATGGCATATTTGCAACATGGAGTTTGCTGGCCATTGTGAAATCTGACAATGGTCCACCTTTAAATAGCAAATAATTTAAAGAATTTCTGGAGCATCTGAACCTAAAGCATCAAAAGATCACACCCTTGTGGCCACAAGCCAATGGAGTTGTTGAGAATTTTATGAGTACACTAAAGAAAGCTGCACAACATGCAACTCTTGAGAAGCTCAGTCTAAAAGCAGTATTGAACTCTACTTTATGAGCTTATTGGTCGACACCCCATTCGATCACAGGTAAAAGTCTTGTGACTTTGATGTTCAGGAGAGAATTAGCAACAAAGATACCCTAATGGATTTCAGGAGAGCCATAGCAACAAAGATACCCCTATTGACCAGAGATACAGACACTAATGAAAACCTGATTCTTATGAGGGACTTGGCACAAAAACAGAAAACTAAGATGTATGCAGACAAGAGGTGACATGCAAAATGCTTCTCATTCCAAAAAGGAGATTTGGTGACTGCTCGAGTGCTATGGAAAAGAAAATCTTATGCTCCTTATGATGCTGAACCTTTTCAAGCAGCGTCTACCAAAGAACAAATGGTGAATGACCACTAACTTAGGAAGTCCCTTACGACATACTCTTCTCATTTCAGGGCTGTGTTTTATGAGTCTTCAACTCGAAGTTGTGAAAGAAACACTGATTTAGAAAACTCAATGACTGTTGCTGATTACCATCATAGGCAATTTCCAACATTGAAGACGACATATCAAATCGCCAAGAAGATTAATTGAAGAAATTTAGTTGTGAATGTTTCTATATATGTAGATATGTGTGTCTGTCTCATGATTGAACAGTTGCAATTTTTCATTAATAGAGAAGGAATTTACTGTCTTGCATTATTTAGAATGAAACCCTTCTGGCTCCCGAGGACTCCGTATCAGTGTATGATGTAAATGCTAGAACAGAATGTATGGAAGCTTGCTTTAGAATGTTGGAGTTCATAGATACACGCATAGGAATAAAGACCTGTGATATACAGTTATGTGCGTGGCCTAGTCATTCAGTGGGTACCAGGCTAGGGAAGACCCTGCACTTATCATGATGGTAACAAGTCCCAGTATGATAGTTGCTTAGGCAAATTGTATTTTGGTAACTGTTGGTAAGTTGATAAAACCATTATTTATAATGCCTGAAGTCTTGGACTGAGTGATTCGTGTAATCTGGCAGCATCCATTCACTAACCTATTCAACTACTGACCAACTCGGCCATTCAAAATGCACTAGCTAATTAGACCATTCAGTATCAGATTAGCACCTCACCCACAGACATCTCACACAGAAACTCACTAATTAAGAATTATTTTCACTTATAAAATAATCATAGTCCTCTTGCGTTTGCCAGTGCGTTGCTGTTTCTGACAGCATTCAGCCCTTCAAGAGAAAGAATACGCATTAAGTCAGGTAATGGTCCCAGCATGCTTGGAGTGACATAAAAAATTCTGTTGGCCTTCAATTTCCTGCTCCACGCTCATCCTCATTCAGAATAGTTTTATTGAGAAAAACTAAGACCTGAAGGCACGTTTATCACAAATGAGAACATTTAAAAATGCAAGAGTACCTTTGTAGCACATTTTTCGGAAACCAGGTTCCTACAGCTTGCCAGTTTGAAAAAATGTGTCTGTTCCAGTGATGTAATATAACGTTTTGAACAACTTGAATCAGCTTTGAAGCGGCAGCGGAGTATTTTAAGATGACAGGACAAATTTATAAGCAGAGCTCCAGGGGTGTAATCTCCAAAATGCTGCACAGCAAGTAGTGCTGTGATCCAAAACTCGTTTAATTGGCCTCTGGACGCTCAGTGTGATATTAAATAATGAATGAAATCGGACACACATAAATCACCTGCAGTTTCATTAACATTTTAAAAGCTGAAAGGCATTGTTCACAAATGCTCTAACCAAACGTAGCCCGTTCGATGCTAGCAACTAGTTAAAAAATATGTCTAACAGATGATCTGGTTAAAACGCTGCACTGTCTTAGAGTAATGATCGACAATAACGTATATTACATTCTTTAAAGTAAAAAACAACTTACGCAAGGTGCTAGAATTAGGATGATTACATTTTAACTATTGACTATATACTTCGAAGGAAGTGAACGTCTCGCACGCACAACAGAAAAATATCAGAACACCAATGATAAGAAATGCCAGATGCATGAACATAGTGAAGAACTAAGGGGCCTAGTTACAAGAAACTGGCACATCAGTACTGATGTGCCAGTTTTCTTGCGTCACCCCTGTCCCACCTAACAGCACCCTGGGTGTGCCCTATTTACAACATGGCGCGCCATGGCGCAAGTTAGGCCAATAGTTTCAAAACTTTTGATGCCATTGCGGCGCTTTTCTCTACTAGTATAAAACATGTTGAGGCTAGTGCAGCAAAGTGCAAGGAGGTCCATTGATTAAAATGGACGTGTCACTTTAGCGCCTGTCTTGAGCAGGTTTTAAAAATGATGCAAATATGATGGAGTGAAATCTTGTAGATTTCACTGTGCCATTTTTGCAGGCCTCCTAATGCCGGAATGCCACCCTTCCATACATCATGCCTGGCACAGACGTAATCTGGCACCAGGGTCACAAAGTGGTGTAATACATGCATTGCGCCACTATGTAAATATGGCGCAGCGAAAATTGCCTCCTTGAACCACATTAGCGTAAAAATAAATGATGCTAGTGTGGCACAAGGAGGCTCTCGGGCCTTGTAAATCTCGCCCGCGGGTCTCACTTACAAGAAACTAGCGCATCATGATCGAGGCACCAGTTGACTTGTGCTGCCATTGGCCTCCCTAATGACGCCTTGGGATTGCTGTATTTACAGTACAGTGCTCCATGGCGCACAGTGTCCACAGCTGCTTCAGAAATTCTGATGCAGTTGTGGCACAAAACTGTAGCTTTGCTGAACTAGTCAAAATGTTGACGCTAGTCCAGCAAAGCTATGTGGGGCCCCATTGATAACAGCACTGTGTCACTTTAGTGCCTGCCCTGAAAGGCATTAAACAAAACCACACTGCTCACTGTGATGGCACAGAATGGTACAATTGCACCAGTTAGCAAATTCCGCGATTTGTGGGGGATTGTTTGCGCAACCTCAGATGCTTTAGCTTACAGAAGAACTTTATCAGATACATCCAAAAGTTAAGAAATTATGAAATACATAAGCACAATTAGGAACAATGTCAGATACAGACACATAGTTTAAAGCAACTTCTATCACATGCTCTCATTGAAAAAAATAGTAACAAATACATGAAAGCAATTAGGACAATGTTAGATAGATGTGAACAATTACAAAAAAGTCTGGACAACGAGGAATAGATACAAGACTACCATAATAATATCCTAAATGCAAAAACATAGAGACAGAATTTTGAGCACTACAGCTGTGCCTGGCCAATCCCCACTGTTGGGAGTATAAAGAGGACTTGATTGTACCAACCTGGGTTGAGGGTCTGAGGTAGCAACATGCATTATACTCTGTATGTGTTTGGAAATTGCCTTCTTCCTTTAATAGCGGGGCGACATCTGATGTTGTGAATGGGGGTTGGCCAAATTTATAATTGTGCTAACATAGGTCCTAATGACAATCATTGGCCAAATTCCACTTTGGGAACAAGCTCCCTAAATGTGTTTGCACTTACTAAGAAGTGCAAAGTTATGAAAATGTGTCCATAGCAGCATACTTACATTTCATACAAATCCCATTCAGCATGGATGCCACAGGAGGCTGCAAGAAGGTATTTGCTTACTGTCACCTGAGGTGCACCAGGAAAACACAAAGGCAGCTACTGACCTTGTTAATCTCCTTTGAGCGACCCAGAGAGTCAAGTCCTGGGACTTATGGGATAGCTGAATGGAGTAGCAGAGCAGTACTTGCAAAGATAAGTCATTGCAGCTCCCAGACCAATGAGATAGTGGAGACATTCCTGATGCTTCTATGGACGATGAGTTGCAAGCTATTCAACTTCACATAGCTCCAGCTATAAGCCTTACTGACATACATTCAGGTTGTAGTTGCATTTGATGTGTTTAGTTAACCCATGTTAATAACACTTTTAAAAGTACACATTAATCAAGAGTGAGTACATTTCCATGAGTTTTTAAAGCTATTTGCTAGTAGTTGGGTCCTTCTTAACAATATCACGCTTTGCCGTCCACACCTTGGCGCAATTAAGCGAAACCTATTGTTACAAAAGGTGTCACAGCTCTACTCCCTCCCTCCTGCCCCAACGCATTCATGTTGACTTTGTCCTTGGAAAGTTTGGTAAGTTTCATTGGCCAATTTTTAGTTGTGACACTATTTCTCACAAAGGTGGTGAGAGTGGAGACGTTTAAAGCCTCTTAAGGGATTGAGTGCTTCACCATTGTTATATTGCCATCCTATAATGTAGACCCTGGCCCCTGCAGACCTTTCCATGGAGGGCTCCCCAACCCTCCAGAGGGTCCCTAGCACTTCAAGGGGGGCACATTCAGCCCATGTTCAATGAATATCTGTGAGATATGGGGGACTCTGGGGCCCCTCATCACTGCAGGGGGAGCCCATCATTTTGTATCACTCCACTGGTTCTATCTTCTATAAATATTGACCATCAGATGAATTTAAGGTATGGGTATTCCTTTTCCTTCTCTAATAGATTAATATACCAAAGAGGAACCACAACTAATGACACAAATCAAGTTATAAGTTATCCAGCTTTTACATGCATCTTGTCTCAACTTTTTTGAGTATGAATATACCGTAGTCTTGATGGTGTATGGGTTGATTTTGGTTTCTTCTAAAGAATGCCGCAGACAATTTTGGGCGATCTTGTGGTAGGCAGAAACGTTGTCATTTTTTTCTGACAGGAATGCTCTTTATTAGCTCCAAGGTGTGCTTAGTCGTTTTTGATCAATTGTGCCCTTCTGAGGATAGTAATACCTTGACAACAATATCATACTACCGATTTCTACTTTAGCCAGAAGAAAGAGCCTTCTCAGCAACAAGACCAGGGTCAGTTTGTCGTAGTTTGGACTCTTGCTCTGGGCAAGACTGCTGGTTTGAGGATTACAGTACTTATGTTTGTAGGTGACTATGCCTATCCTACAACAAGTTGCAACTGTGGTCCCAACCCTTCTGGCTCACTAGCAGTACCTCACCAACAACCCAAACGGTTAAAGGTGATTTGTGGCAGCCTTTATGCATGGACTCAGAAGTATGATGTCTCAGTGAGTTTCGTGGTTAAACGGAGATTACCCCTTTCTCACAGATATATCATGTCTCAACCAAACACAGGCAATGACGAAGATGCAATAATGTTTCAATAGTTTTTATTTAATACAATGCGGTAAATCACATGGGCTGCAATGATTAAGATAATGAACAGTGCAAGAAATAGAATTGTAAAGATGAGAGTCATAATTAGGAAGACCCGACCATCTTGCGTTAGCATGGAAAGACATAAAGTACGTAGTATGTCCTAGTATCCTATCATGATAGGTCTAACCATCTACCTAGAGGACAGCTGGGCATGTTAAACCTAATCTGCCATGGCCATGTCCCTGGAAGGAGCCCCCAATCCTGGTTACCTTGAATGAGGTATCGAGCTCAGACTATGGAACAACACGAAGTATGGGTCAGTGTAAAGGCGACGTGCAGCATCAATAGCAGCGATGGTATCTGGTCGGAATCCCTCTGATTACCTATCTAAAGTATGATGTATTCATACAGATCTACTTGGACCCCTGATGTAGGTTGTTCCAAAACAATAGAGTTAGAAAGTTTGTTTGTCTTAGTTGCATGAGTTGACGCCTTAGCACAGTGACACTTAAAACATAACTCTTAAAAAAAAGGCCTAACTATAAACAAGGCAGCCACCTTAGAAGAATTAATTAAATAAATGGTCTAAGGCAGAGCAAGCTAAGTAGGTTAAAAGTCACTAGGTGACAAGGGCACGAGTTTGCAAGCCAAAGGCTAAGCTAACTCCTGTTATCACATTAAAACAAACTAGGATTCACTACAAGTTCACATTGCTTAATTACCTTCACTTGCACCTTCATGTCTGCACAAAGGCAGTGGGAGATTCAAGAAGCAGACATTCTCCTAAGCTTGCTGCTGGGCCATGGAGCCAAAGAGCATCATTCAGAGAAAAGCTGATGGTCCATCTGTCCACCAGGTCTGTGAAGGCCATAGCCTCTGCTCTGCTAGCAGAATACTGCCCAGCAGATTTAGAGAGTCCCACCTACATAGGGGACATGTTTGGCCTTCAGTGGAGGTGCTCCTTCAGCAGCTTCATTAAAATCATATCCTTTTCTGAGTGGATGCCATGTTTGATGCACCCACTTCGTAAAGTGTTTTTTAGGAAGAAACTCCTAAAGAGGGAATATGGTCTTGCAGAATAAAAAAAAAACATTGTTGCAATGAAGACGTATATTTCTTTCGGTACAGAGAGGCCAGTGCAAGAGCTTTATCCTGGTGGCTGTCTTGTCTTGCATTACATTTCCTGGCAGGGAAAACAAGTGATGGCTACCTCATGTTAAATAGGATGAGTGAATTGCCACTGTGACCTAATTGTCATGTGTCAGATGAGCCATGAGGCGAAAACTTTCTAACAGTGGATTTAGCTGAGGCTCTACTTTCAAAATGTCTGCAGTTCCTCCACCACTAAAACATGGGATGATGGAAGTATGAGGTTGGCAGAATGCCGCCTATGTCATTTATCTGAAAAGTCATTCAGCATGTCTTGACAGCCTTGCTTTATTCCTACTCAGATGATGGGGGTTGATAGGGTCTAAATGCCCTTCCTGGGTCTCTCAGCAAGTAAATATGAAACTGCTAAGAGACACCGGGAAGAATAAATCACAGGAAAAGCACATATGTAGCATGGCTTTTAGAGATTTTTTAAAGAAGTGATTGTTGAGGGTTTAAAAAATGAAGGCTTCATTGAGCATTAGCCGGATTGTGCTTCTGAATATCGGCCCCTAGAATAGCGTGTTATACGAATATTGAAGGCAGAAAATAGAGGGACAAAATATCGAAAGGTAATTACATATAGGGGAGTATAATTGTCCTATTTCTAATTCCAAATCTATGTGCCTTAAAGATATATATAGAATGTAAGTACATATATGTGTAGTTAGGTATAGACAATCAAGACATACTTATCTGTCAAATGTTTTTTGATATTTTATCTTCAATATTGTACCCATCGATATTATGGAGTCGATATACAGGGACACACCCCTAATTGTTGTTACAATACCTCTATTTGTCCCATTCCCTCTCGTTTTTGTACCTCACACCTTAAATAATAGATGTTGTCTTGTGACCAAGACTTTAGTTTTGGAACCCTGAGGTATAATTATAGCCTGACTTCCCAATGCGAGCAACATCTGTAATTCTGTTAAAATCACCCTGTGTATTGCTTCCGTAGTGTTAGTCCTAACAGTCTTCCTCCAACTTTTTGCCTGCTTTCCTCCATTTTTCTGACCTTGTTTTTGCTGACTTCAGGACTCTGTGCACTTTACCACTGCTGATCAGTGCTGAAGTGCTTGTGTGCTGTCCTCTAAACATGGAAGCTCCATCCTTGGTGTTGGTACGGGGGCAGTCATTTGATAGACCTTTGGAATCCCTACTTCGGTCTGGGATTCTGGAGTGACTTTTTCATGACCCAGGCATCACAGGCACAGTCGTCTCTTCATTGGCCCAAGGAGAAGAGGTGCTGTTTAGATGTTGGTGCAGTCTGTCTTGCCAGCTCAAGCAGTCAGCGGTGCAGTCTTTCTGTGGTCCTTTCTCCAGTCCAGATATGATCTGAGGTTCAGGGTGCCATATTTATGTCCACAAAGTGCCCTGGAGGGATGATGCAGTCTCTAGTCTATGGTCTAACAGGATCCCTCTTGCCCTGTGATGACTTGTGATTTGTGGCTTCTAACAATCCCAGAGTGAACTATTCTGCCTACTCTCAGAATGTCTGAACCCTTCCTCAGTGGTGAGGAGCTTGGTAGCCAATCTTAGAGGTGTGGCTGCTTGAGGGCAACATGCTCAGGGAAAAAAACTGTTTGGTTACTTGTTTCTATTGGTCCAGCCAACCCCAGAATTAATTAGTCACCTGTCGCGCCGCGCGGTGCGGCGCGAGCCGAGAGCTCGACTTCGACCGGGCGTTCGGCTCGGGCCGCGCACCGCGTTATTAAGACGCGGCGCGCCCCCAGCCTCTCCTGCGCGTTTCGAGGCCCCAGATTTGCTTGGGGCCTCGTTCTTCCTTCTGCCTTTCACTGTCCCAGGGGTCTCTGAACCCTCTTACCTGTTTTTCTTCGTTTCTTTGTCCTTTCTTCTGTTTGCAGTCTGTTGTGTGCCTTTCTTTATGTCTTTTCCTCCTTCCCAGATTCCTGTGCTTTCCCAGCATTCCTTGTTCCCTATTCTCTATGGTTCCTCTACTATTCTGTTCTATATATTGTTTCCCTATCTAAGATGGTGTCCTTTTACTTCCTGTGGGTCACTTCCTGTTTGTTGGTATATAAGGGCTGTGTTTTTCCTCTTTCCTTGCGCTGCAACACTTTCTGCTCAGTTGGTGTCTTCGCTCCTGATTCCTTGCCTTTTGGTTTTGGACTCAGCATTCTGTATTTTCTGATTTTTGCTCCTTTTGGATTCCTGTTTGTTGTTCTTGTTTTTCTCCAGGACTTTTCCTGTTTGGAGGTTTTTCCCCTTGGAAGGGGTTTTTCCCTCTGGCGCTACTTTCTGAAGGGCACGGTCTGTTCTTGGTGTCTCCATTGCCTACAGCACCGTGGCTACCAGAAAGAGTCGCCCCTTTTTGGGCCAAAGCCGAACATTGAAGATTCACGCCACCAGATCTGCAAATTCCAGGCGCAAGCAGCACGTGAGTCGTGACAGATTGCAGCGCCCAACCATTCCGACGTCCTCAAACACCATGGATAATACAGTGGCGGCTGCTGCAGATCCGGAGCAATCTCTGTTAACCACGATTCAGCAACAAGCCCAGGAGTTGCAACAACTACGTAATGAAAATGCTGCGTTACGACAGGCTTTGGCCCTCCGCACCAGTGATGTTCCGACAATCTCCGCTTCTACCCCTTGTTTCTCTGGTGAACCAACCAAGCTTCGCGAGTTCTTGGATGCTTTAACGGTGTATTTCGCCTTCCGACCTACTCAATTCTCCCACGACAGGACCAAGGTGGGTTATCTTATCAGTGCCTTATCCGGCCCAGCCTTGGCCTGGGCAACCCCGATGGTGTCCTCCGACGACCCTGTATTGTCAGACTATTCCGCCTTTGTGAGTCGCTTCAAACAAATGTTTAGCCGTCCTGGATTGGAAGCCTCCGCTGAAGAAACCTTGTGCGACATCCAACAAGGCTCCCAAGACGTCCTGCAATATATAACCCGTTTTCGTCAGCTGGCGGCAGAGACCACTTGGGTGGAACGTACTCTGGTAACATTATTTCGTAGAGGACTCAAAGAAGAAATAAAGGATGAACTAGTGCATTCTACCAGAGCGGAAGATCTTCGTGGCCTGATGGATCAAGCACTGTCCATCGAATATCGTCTTCAGGAACGGAGATCGGAAAAGAAAAGGAGTAGAGGGTTTACCCAACCAAGTAGCTCCCGTGCATACCTGCAGCGTTCCGAGGAACCTCGCACTCCTGCTAGAGACATCGAAGGGGAACCCATGCAGGTGGATACTACCCGAGGTCCGCTCTCTGCTAGTGAACGAGAAGACAGACGCAAGAGAGGGTTGTGCCTGTATTGTGGTTCTGCTGGTCACATACTCCGTACCTGTCCAGTACGTCCGTCCAGACCTTCGGGAAACGCCACCTCCCGTCCTCTGTAAGAAGGGAGGGGACGGGATCTACAGCTATACCTTCCATCAGCTCCTTTAATGACAATACAACTGCCTTGTTCATCTTTCCTGTCCTGTTACAACTTCCTGACGGTCGTCAAGAAAAGACTATGGCATTACTAGACTGTGGTGCTAGTGGTATATACATGGACAAGACATGGGCGGCTGCTAACCTAGTTCCTACTCAAGCAAAAGAAGTACCCGAACAGGTACACACTGTGGATGGATCTTTGATATCCTCTGGTCCTGTAGACACCACTACCCTGATGTTAAGTCTACAGGTGGGAAACCATCAAGAACACATCTCCTTCGATCTTATTACGTCCCCTAACCATACCATCATTCTTGGAATTCCGTGGCTCATTAGACATAACCCATATATAAATTGGGTTACCCGGACAGTCTCTTTGTCTTCGCAATTTTGTCACGAGAACTGTTTTACTTCCGACAAGTATTGGTCTCCGAAAAGATCCTTAGCTACTGAAGGTGCCACTGGTATGTCCATTAATACGGTCCAAGGGGTCCCAGACCACTATTTGGAGTTTCAGGATATTTTCCAAAAACCGTCAAAACCTGTGCTACCTCCACATCGAGAATATGATTGTGCAATTCCATTAGAACCCGGCACAATTGTTCCTTTTGGGAGGATGTACTCCCTCACGGAACCCGAAAGGGAAGTTCTAAAGGAGTATCTGGACGAAAATATACAGAGTGGTCTTATTGTTCCATCGTCGTCTCCGGCTGGGGCCCCTCTCTTTTTTGTGCCCAAGAAGACTAAGGATCTTCGTCCGTGCCTGGATTTTCGAGGTCTGAATAAAATCACCATTAAAGATCGTTATCCTTTGCCTCTCATCAGGGACATACTGGAAGCAATCAGAGGGGCCCAACGTTTTACTAAATTGGATTTACGAGGAGCCTACCACCTTTTACGCATAAGAGAAGGCGACGAATGGAAGACAGCATTCAGGACCCCATTTGGCCATTTTGAATATAGGGTTATGCCGTTTGGTCTTACTAACGCCCCGGCAATCTTCCAGAGATTTATGGACTCAGTGTTTTCAGACCTACTTAATCAGACAGTCGTGATCTACCTAGATGACATTCTTATTTATTCTAGAAATCCTGAACTCCATACTTCCCATGTGAAACAAGTTCTTCAAAGACTTCGTGATCATCAACTATTTTGCAAACCCGAGAAATGTGAGTTCGACATAACGGAAGTCAAATATCTGGGCTATCATTTAAGTCCCACCGGCATAGCTATGGACCAAGAAAAGGTACAAGCTATCCTAGAGTGGCCTTCTCCTTCTACCATAAAAGAAACACAATGTTTCCTAGGTTTAGCAAACTTCTATCGACAATTCATTCTAGACTTTGCCAGTCAGACTAGCCACATAACTCACACCTTAAAGAAGGACAATTTAAAGAAGGGATTTGTCTGGACTGAGGCTGCTGAAGCAGCCTTTCAAAGCTTAAAGAGAGCCTTCACCCAAGCCCCCATCTTAAGACATCCAGATACCACCAAGCAATTTATAGTAGTAACTGATGCTTCTGAGAGAGCCATCGGAGCTGTCTTACTCCAACGACAAGAGGATGATGGCCTTGAACATCCTGTTTTCTATTTGTCTCATATCCTTTCCACAGCTGAACAACATTATTCCGTACTTGAAAGGGAATTATTGGCTCTGAAAACAGCCTGCCTTGAGTGGAGGCAGTTTCTGATGGGTTCCAAGGAACCATTTGAGGTGAGGACAGACCACCGTAATTTACAATGTTTAAGAAATTTTGTATGCCAGAATAGTCGTCAGGCCCGCTGGGCCTTTTTCTTCAGTCAGTACGATTTTTATATTACATATATTCCAGGATCCCAAAACATTCTGGCTGATGCTCTGTCTCGCCGATATCCAGAGTGTTCTCCTTCCTCATCCCAGTATCTTCTAGAACCCAGTAAGATCATTGGAGTGGCTCAGTCTTTCCTGGAAGAAGTACAACAAGAATACGCCAACCAATCGGACCATGACATAGAAGAACTAAGACCATTATTGTACAAGAAACAAGGATATTTTTATTACCAAGACCTGATATTCCTCCCTACAAACAAGGTGCAAAAGAAAGCATTACAAATGTGCCATGATTCCCCTGTAGCTGGTCACAGAGGCATCAAAGCCACACAAGAATTACTTTCACGATTTTTTTGGTGGCCTACCTGGAAACTGGATGTGGAAAGATACGTTCAGGCCTGTCCCATATGTGCCCAAGTCAAAATACCTCACACCAGACCGGCAGGATTACTACAACCTTTGCCTGTTCCATCGGCCCCATGGCATACTATCTCTACTGATTTTATGTGTTCGCTCCCACCATCAGCAGGAAACCGGGTTATCATGGTCACAGTGGATTCTTTCACAAAGATGGCTCATTTCACTGGCCTAAAAAAGCTGCCTACTTCCCAAGAACTAGGTCAAATATTCATAGATCATGTCTTCCGTCTCCATGGACTTCCACATACCATAATCTCTGATAGAGGACCTCAGTACATCTCCCGATTTTGGAAGCATTTTTGTAAAACACTGAATATGAATAGAGCCCTGTCTTCAGGGTTCCATCCTCAGACCAACGGACAGACTGAGCGTCTGAACCAAGGACTAGAGCAATATCTTCGATGCTTTTGCAATTCTACCCAAAGTAACTGGAGCACTTACCTCTCTTTAGCTGAATTTTCCTACAATAACTCAGTCCATAGTGCCTCCAAGGTCACTCCCTTTTTCTGTTCCTATGGTTTTCATCCTACCTCTTTCCCTACTTCTCCACAATCCAACTCTCCTCTACCTGCTATTAACTATTTCTCCAAACGCCTTCTCCAACTCCATAAACTAATTCGATCTAATTTGTTACATACCAAGAGGTATATGAAGAAGGCTGCAGACAAGAGACGTACAACCAATCCAAATTATCATCTGCAAGATAAAGTCTGGCTCTCCTCCAAATTCTTGCCCTCACGTCTCTCTCAAAACAAGTTCACACCTCGTTACTATGGGCCTTTCCGTATTCTCCAGTTGGTCAATCCTGTCGCTGTCCGTCTTCACTTACCCCATACATGGAAGATCCATCCGGTTTTTCATGTTTCTCAGCTTAAACCTTATGTGCCTGATCCTTACTCACGTCAGTTTCCTTGTCCACCTCCTGTCCTTGTGAATGATGCTCCTGAATATGAAGTGCAGGAAATCTGTGACTCTAGTCTTTTTCATAAACGACTTCAGTATCTGATTCATTGGAAGGGTTATCCTCTCAGTGAATGTTCATGGGAAGATGCCTCTTCCGTTCACGCTCCTCTCCTGACTCAACGCTTTCACTGTTTATTCCCTCTTAAACCTGGGCCTTCGGGAGGGGGACCTACTGTCGCGCCGCGCGGTGCGGCGCGAGCCGAGAGCTCGACTTCGACCGGGCGTTCGGCTCGGGCCGCGCACCGCGTTATTAAGACGCGGCGCGCCCCCAGCCTCTCCTGCGCGTTTCGAGGCCCCAGATTTGCTTGGGGCCTCGTTCTTCCTTCTGCCTTTCACTGTCCCAGGGGTCTCTGAACCCTCTTACCTGTTTTTCTTCGTTTCTTTGTCCTTTCTTCTGTTTGCAGTCTGTTGTGTGCCTTTCTTTATGTCTTTTCCTCCTTCCCAGATTCCTGTGCTTTCCCAGCATTCCTTGTTCCCTATTCTCTATGGTTCCTCTACTATTCTGTTCTATATATTGTTTCCCTATCTAAGATGGTGTCCTTTTACTTCCTGTGGGTCACTTCCTGTTTGTTGGTATATAAGGGCTGTGTTTTTCCTCTTTCCTTGCGCTGCAACACTTTCTGCTCAGTTGGTGTCTTCGCTCCTGATTCCTTGCCTTTTGGTTTTGGACTCAGCATTCTGTATTTTCTGATTTTTGCTCCTTTTGGATTCCTGTTTGTTGTTCTTGTTTTTCTCCAGGACTTTTCCTGTTTGGAGGTTTTTCCCCTTGGAAGGGGTTTTTCCCTCTGGCGCTACTTTCTGAAGGGCACGGTCTGTTCTTGGTGTCTCCATTGCCTACAGCACCGTGGCTACCAGAAAGAGTCGCCCCTTTTTGGGCCAAAGCCGAACATTGAAGATTCACGCCACCAGATCTGCAAATTCCAGGCGCAAGCAGCACGTGAGTCGTGACAGTCACCATTCATAAACAAATGTTGAAGGAAAAATCTGACACATTATGATCTTACTCAAAAATGAAAACAATAAGGTGATAGATGGAATGCTTGAATTAATCTCAGCCACTGGCAATCACTCGGGCCACATCTCAACCCACTGTTCTTCGCCTACCATGCCACCTCAGTTTGGACCCAGCCATGCGAACAGTCCAGCCTGTACTGTCAGTCCAGGTCCTCCCTGAACTGGAACACAAGGGGGCACCCCTAAGGTAGGCCCTAGGTAGCCCCATGGGCAAGGTAAAATGTATGTTAAAGGTGGGACATGTACTGATGTGTTTTACATGTCCTGATATTAAAATACTACCAAATTCGGTTTTCACTGGCCTATCTCTCTCATAGATTAACATGGGGGCTGCCTTAAAATATTGTTAAAGTGCAGATTCCCTTTGAGAGCATATAGAAATGTGGAGGTCTAATTTCACCTGATTATGGGCTCGTCTGCTGAATTCCAGTGCCAAAGTGAGCCCAGAACCCATGTCCGGGCATACCCTGTGTACTTATAGCACCAACTGCAAAACCAACAAGTTGATACGTGAATCCATGAATTAATCTCGGCCACTGGCAATCACTTAGGGAAGCATCCCAATTGATCTGTTTTTGCCGACCTTGCCACCTCAGTTTGAACCCAGCCATATGCACATCAGTGTTGACTGTGTTCCTCATGGGAAAAGTCCAAACCAAACTGCCAGACCGGGTCCTCCTTGAACCAGAACACAAGCAACCCAAGACAGGTTTCACCATTGTTATGGGCTCTTCAGCAGGGTATAGCTTGGCTCCTCAAAAGTGAAACATAAATTGTAAATTTCTGTAACTCTGAAAATTTTAACATATTATAAATTTGCAATTCTTCTCTACTGATATTTTGTAATGGTCTAAAACGTCAGGCCCCAGCCATCTAATCTAAGGATAGACAAGTTCCTCTCTCATTATCTCCCACAAGGCACATATTCCCTATAAAAACATGTTTGCCATTTGTAAAATAATATTTCAACATAAATGCTACCTTAACATTTTCGTTCACCATTAAATGCAAGACCCAAAACAGTGTTTCTGCACCAAAAAATGAAAGGGGGACAATCCACACTAGTATTTGACACACAGTGTTACCCTCTACCCAGTAAGCCAATCATCCTGACAGAACTAAATTTCGAAACAATAACCTACTTCACTGTTTAAGGGCCATTTGACAGGAAGCAATATTTGCTAGATTATGCCTCCTTCAAGAACTACCCAAATATATTCTGACATTATCAGGTCTCCTGACAAATTCTTGTGGAATGTCAGAACCCCTCTATTGTACTCATCACCCCACACATCTTACAGCTAACTACAGCAACAGCAGCAGACAGTAGACATAACTCATTTAGGAGCACTGATCATTGTGAAATTTGTCACCAAACTACTATTATAATCCAGGAACTCTCCTCACATTTACTGGATCTGAGAGCTGGCTCGAAGGGACAAGAAATAGCACTGCATGGCTTTGCAAACTTCCTCCTGAAAAACCACTGCATCCATTTCAAAAGCCAGGATGATGGAAGAAGGTAGTTTGGTGGGCCTCATCCATCATAACTATATTACCAGTAAGGATGCTGCTGGCTAATAGTTCCTTGTCTGATGCATTCCTATTGTTCTGCCACCTCCCAAAAAATGATTTACTTCTTCACAACCAAACTTGACCAAAAATAATACATTCACAGCCTCAAAGTACCCTTGTGTTTACAACCAGATCTACTCCACAAACTGATGGCAAAAGGGACAGCCCAGCTTTCGTTCTCCTTCCTATTAGGGCTTTGGATCAATCAATCACTCCATTTTTCAATCAATCAATCAGGATTCTTTTAGAGCATGGTTAATCACCTGTTCGGGTCTCAAGGTGCT
The DNA here is from genome assembly GCF_031143425.1 of Pleurodeles waltl. Taxonomy (NCBI): domain Eukaryota; kingdom Metazoa; phylum Chordata; class Amphibia; order Caudata; family Salamandridae; genus Pleurodeles; species Pleurodeles waltl. The sequence goes on along the minus strand of NC_090443.1, from coordinate 662,944,123 downwards.
GGTAGGGGGGATACTGCAGCTCAGTCAAGGTGCTTCAGTCGAAGAGCCAGGTCTGGAGATCCTTCCTGAATTGAGGCAGAGAGGGAGATTGCCTGAGATGAAGAGGAAGAGAGTTCCAGGACTTAGCGGTGAGGTAGGAGAAAAATATTCCTTCCGGCTGTGGTCTTGTGGATCCCTTGGATGGTGGCCATGGCAAGGTGAGTGGAACAGAGTTTTCTGATGGGCGTGTGGAAGGTTCGGCAGTGGTTGAGGTATGCAGGTCTGATGTTGTGGAGGGCCTTGTAGGCATGAGAGAGGAGCTTGAAGGTGATTCTTTTGTTGATCGGGAGTGTTAGACTTGGCATCCTTGGTGTGGTCTCCCCAAACGTTTTGCCTTTGCTTCCCAGGTTGTCAATAAGTGCTGATCTCTGTTTTGACTGTTTTTGATACTCTGGGCACTTTACCACTGCTAACCAGTGCTAAAGTGCAGATGCTTCTGTGTAAAATGTATGTAAAAATTGCCTATCCATGATTGACAAATTGGATTTACTCCCTAGTAGAGTGCACTAGAAGTGCCCATGGCCTGTAATTCAAATGCTACTAGTGGGCCTGAAGCACTGGTTGTGCCACCCACATTAGTAGCCTCGTAAACATGGCTCAGACCTGCCACTGCAATGTCTGTGTGTTCAGTTTTAAACTGCCAATTCAACTTGGCAAGTGGCCTAAACCTTCCCTTTTTATACATGTAAGGCACCCCTAAGGTAGGCCCTAGGTAGCCCCATGGGCAAGGTGCAATTTATGTTAAAGGTGGGACATGCACTGATCTGTTTTACATGTCCTGACAGTGAAATACTGCCAAATTCGGTTTTCACTGGCCTATCTCTCTCATAGATTAACATGGGGGCTGCCTTAAAATATTGTTAAAGTGCAGATTCCCTTTGAGAGCATATAGAAATGTGGAGTTTGGAATCTCTGAGTTCACAATTTAATAATACATCTTTTAGTGGAGTTGTTTTTTGGCCTGTGAGTTTGAAAATGCCACTTTAAGAAATTAGGCATTTTCTTGCTTAAACCATTCTGTGACTCTGCCTGTCTGTGGACTCCCTGCCTGGGTCACTTTGACAGTTGGGCTGTTTGCACCTTTCTTCTAGACAGTGACACAAGGGGAGGTGGGGTGTAGCCTGCATATCCTGATGAGCCATCTGTGCGAAGAGGGGAGGGAGGAGTGGTCACTCAAACCTGAAAGGGCTTTGCCTTCCCTCACATAATGCAGTCTCCAACCCCCTGGTGTGTGTCTGGGACATGGCCTGGGCAAGGCAGGATCTTGCCAACAAGAGAGACTTTGCTTTGAAGTTTACCAACTTGAAAGGCAGAAAGGGGTATAAGTATTGACCCAGACCCCTGAAAATCAGATTACTTCAAGGATTGAAGAAGAACCTCTGCCTGGAGAAGAGCTGAAGGCTGAGGAGAAGTGCTGCCCTGGCCTGTGGCTGTGCTGTGTTGGGCTATCCTGCAGTTGCTACTTCTGCCTGTGCAAGGGGACAGACACTGGACTTTGGTTTCCATTCCTGTTTGAGCGGTATCTCCAAGGGCTTGGAATAGAGCTTGCCTCCTGTTTTGGATCCTAAGGGACAGCAAAGACTTCACCACCTTCACCACCCAGTTCTGATTCGGCCTGCTGTGGACTCTAGCTTCCTAGAGGGTGCCATTCCAGTTCCTGGGTCCCTGGAAGTGAATTTCTGGAGAAAAACCTGTCTAACAACACCAGATAATGCCATGCGACTTTGTGAAGGAGGCCGCAGCCTGTAACCCCGACGCCGCCTGCCCTGAGGCCGTGGACGTCACAGAAGTGTGACGACCCCGATGACCTTGTAGGCTTCACGTTGCTGCAGCTGCTGATCCCGTCCGACTTTGCTGACTTCGGAATGTCATAAGTCTGACATCCATGACATCCGACAACATTGCAGCACCTTGAGACCTGTGACGTTATTGCAACCCCGTGAGGTCGGCCCACAGCATTGTGACTTCGCCAGACTTCGTGCCTGCCAGAACCAAGGGAGCAACTTCGCATCTGAAGCTGCCTAACCTCCTCTGCTCAGGAGTAAGGACCCGACTCCGCTGCACGTCGCCTCTGCCCTTCTGCCCCATAGCACCAGAACTGATGCCGCATCGGATCCAGCGACTCCTTGCTCTCCGACTCCGTGCACTGGCCTGCTTTCTACTTGTTTATTAAGGTACTTTACCTGGGGGTCGAACAACTCCGTAAACGGCTCCATTGGCATTGCATTTTTGGAAACAACTCTGTCACAACGCCATTTAATACCAACTTGCAGCATTTGTGTCTCTAGGCACTATTTTTGTGCTTTTAAGTGCTAAATTCATATTTTTAACTGTGTATTGTGGATTTTTATCGTATTTGGTTTTGTTTATTTAGATAAAATAATAACTATTTTTCTAAACCTGTGTTATGTCATTTTGTAGTGGTTCAATGTATGATTGTGTGTGTTTGTACAAATGCTTAACACATTATCTCTGAAGATAAGGCTGCCTGCTCGTGCCAAGCTACCAAGGTGGTTAGAGGGGGTTAACTAAGTGTGATTCTTCTTTACCCTGACTAGAGTGAGGGTCCTTGCTTGAACAGGGGGCACCCTGACTGCCAAACAAAGACCCCATTTCTAACAGGGAGCCAATTGAGGTCTCTCAGATGCCAGGAGATGTGGCAGCAGTGAGGGATGTCCAGGATAAGCTTAGCAGCAGCATTCTGGATTCTTTGCAGCTTCTTTAGGTACTTCTGTGAGGTGCCAGCATAAAATGCATTAACGTAGTCGAGCTTGCTGCTGACAAGTGCCTGGGTGACTGTTTTTCCAGATTCTAGGGTGCTAGAAATGGGGTCTTTGGTTGGCAGTCAGGTTACCCCCTGTCCAAGCAAGAACCTTCACTCTAGTCAGGGTAAAAGAGAATCACCCTCAGCTAACCCCAGCTTACCCCCTTGGTAGCTTGGCACAAGCAGTAGGCTTAACTTCAGAGTGCTAGGTGTAAAGTATTTGTACTAACACACACAGTAACTTAATGAGAACACTACAAAATGACACAACACAGGTTTAGAAAAATAGGAAATATTTATCTAAACCAAACAAGACCAAAAAGACAAAAATCCACAATACACAAGTCATGTTATCAATAAAAATGTAAAAAGAGTCTTCATGTAATTTTAAACACACACTAACGCTGTTAGTGTGAAAATGTACCTTGGGCACGTAAAAAATAAACCTGCACGGGCGAGTGTGCATCAAAAAGAGTTTGCGATGCGTTTATTTCACTCACAAGCAAGACCTTGTGTCGTTTCTCCTTTCATCAGGTCGGCGTGTGTCGAATCTTTTACTTCAGCCCCGGGCGTCGATCTTTGGGTCGCGTTGCAGGCGAGCATCGATTTTCAGCCGCGAAGCCGTGGCGTGTCGATTTTTCAGCCACAGATCGGAGTCGCGTCAATCTTTTCCCCACATGGCGGTCTGTGCTTGGATTTCTAATTCCTAGGCTGCCAACTTCTCCTTTCAGGGTCCCGGGAACTGGATGGCACCACTTGACAGAGACTCCGGGTGCAGGCAGAGAGAAGTCTTTGCTACCCTGAGACTTCAAACAACAGGAGGCAAGCTCTAAATCAAGCCCCTGGAGAGTTCTTCACAAGCAGGAAGGCACAGGAAGTCGAGTCTTTGTCCTCTTGCACTGGCAGAAGCAGCTACTGCAGGATAGCTCTACAAAGCACAGTCTCAGGCAGGGCAGCACTCCTCCTCAGCTCTACAGCTCTTCTCCAGGCAGAGGTTCCTCTTGATGTCTAGAAGTGATCTAAAGTCTCTGGTTTTGGGTGCCCTTCTTATACCCATTTTGCCCTTTGAAGTAGGCTTACTTCAAAGAAAAGTCTCTCTTATTTGTGAAATCCTGCCTTGTTCAGGCCAAGCCCCAGACACTCACCAGGGGGTTGGAGACTGCTTTGTGTGAGGGCGGGCACAGCCCATTCAGTTGTGAGTGACCACTCCTCCCCTCTCTCCTAGCACAGATGGCTCATCAGGAAATGCAGACTACACCCCAGCTCCCTTTGTGTTACTGTCTAGTGAGAGGTGCAACCAGCCCAACTGTCAAGCTGACCCAGAGAGGGAAATACACAAACAGGCAAAGTCACAGAAATGGTATAAGCAAGAAAATGCTCACTTTCTAAAAGTGGCATTTTCAAACACACAATCTTAAAATCAACTTTACTAAAAGATGTATTTTTAAATTGTGAGCTCAGAGACTCCAAACTACCTATGTCTATCCACTCCCAAAGGGAATCTACACTTTAATCATATTTAAAGGTAGACCCCATGTTAAACTATGAGACGGACAGGCCTTGCAACAGTGAAAAATTAATGTAACAATATTTCACTGTCAGGACATATAAAACATATTACTATATGTCCTACCTTAACCATACACTTCACCCTGCCCTTGGGGCTACATAGGGCCTACCTTAGGAGTGTCTTATATGTAAGAAAAGGGAAGGTTTAGGCCTGGTAAGTGGGTACACTTGTCAAGTAAAATGTACTGTTAAAACTGCACACAGACACTGCAGTGGCAGGTCTGAGACATGATTACAGAGCTACTAATGTGGATGGCACAACCAGTGCTGCAGGCCCACTAGTAGCATTTGGTTTACAGGCCCTGGGCACCTCTAGTGAACTCTACTAGGGACTTACTACTAAATCAAATATGCCAATCATGGATGAAACAATTACATACACATTCTGTAAAGGAACACTTGCACTTTAGCACTAGTTAGCAGAGGTAAAGTTCCCAGTGTAACAAAAACAGCAAAAACAAAGTCCAGCACACATCAACAACCTGGGAACAGAGACAAAAAGTTAAGGGAGACCACACCAAGGATGAAAAGTCTAACATACGGGGATCCACTTGAAGATCTTTCAGAGCAGGTGGAGTGTGTGGAAGCAGGAAGATGACACGTGGTTCAAAGAGAGCGAGGAGTTGAGGATGATGCTGAGGTTATAAGCTTGGTCGGTTGGTCTGGCGTGGGGGCTCTGAGTGCTGCAGGCCACTAGAATTTGTCCTAGGCAGAGGGGGTGGTGCCCAAAATGAGGACTTCTGTCTTCTAAGAGTTGAGTTGGAGGCAGCTGTCTTTTATCCAGGCAGTAACTCCCTTCATGACTATAGGTTAGTCGGCGAAGGAGACGATCAGCTGAGTGTCATCAGCGTTAGAGACAATGTTGAGTCTGTAGTTTCTGATGATGTCAGCTAGCAGGGCCATGTAGATGTTTAAGAGGGTGGGACTCAGGGAGGAGTCCTGGGGGACACTGTAGCTGATCTCTGTAGGTTCGGATGTGAACAGTGGGAGTCTGACTCTCTGTGTTCGGCCAGTGAGGAAGGAGAGAACCGATTCCAGGGCTTTGCTGTTGGTGCTGGTGTCATGTAGTCTTGGGCAGAGGGTTTGGTGGGAGACTGTGTGGAAGGCAGCCTAGAGGTCCAGGAGGACGAAGGCTGCAGTTTCACCTCGGGTGAGGAGATTGCAGATATAGGGGGTCATTCTGACCCCCGCGGGCGGCGGTCGCCGCCCACCTGGAGGGAGCCGCCATATGGCCGCTCCGCGGTCGAAAGACCGCGGAGGCCATTCTGGCTTTCCCGATGGGCTGGCGGGCGACCGCCAGAAGGCCGCCCGCCAGCCCAGCGGGAAACCCCTCCCCACGAGGAAGCCGGCTCCGAATGGAGCCGGCGGAGTGGGTATGTGCGACGGGTGCAGTGGCACCCGTCGCGTATTTCAGTGTCTGCAAAGCAGACACTGAAATACAAAGTGGGGCCCTCTTACGGGGGCCCCTGCAGTGCCCATGCCATTGGCATGGGCACTGCAGGGGCCCCCAGGGGCCCCACAACACCCCATACCGCCATCCTGTTCCTGGTGGGCGACCCGCCAGGAACAGGATGGCGGTATGGGGTGTCAGAATCCCCATGGCGGCGCAGCAGGATTCTGCAGGACAGTGGAAAACCGGCGGGAGACCGCCGGTTTTCCTGTTCTGACCGCGGCTGAACCGCCGTGGTCAGAATGTCCTGAGGAGCACCGCCAGCCTGTTGGCGGTGCTCCCGCATCCCCGGCCCCGGCGGTCCTTGACCGCCGGGGTCGGAATGACCCCCATTGTCTGTTGTGGCAAGGAGAGCAGTCTCCTTGCTGTGGTTGCTTCTGAAGCTGGATTGGGAGGGGTCCAGGATGTGGATGTTTGTGGTTGGTCTTGAATTCAGTGAGTTGGGCGTTGATGGATTTCTTAATGAATTTGGCCGAGAAGGGGAGCAGCGAGTTGGGTCTGTAGTTCTTGAAGTCCATCGGGTCTGCAGAGGGTTTCTTCAGCAAAGGGTTTGTTAGAAATGGGGTCTTGGTTGGCGGTCAGGTTACCACCCTGTCCAAGCAAGGACCCTCACTCTAGTCAGGGTAAAGGAGAATCACCCTCAGCTAACCCCCGCTCACCCACTTGATAGCTTGGCATGAGCAGGCAGGCTAAACTTCAGAGTGCTAGGTGTGAAGTATTTGTACCAACACACACAGTAACTCAACAAAAACACTGCAAAATGACACAACACAGGTTTAGAAATATAGAAAATATTTATCTAAAGTAAACAAGACCAAAGCGACAATCCACCATACACAAGTGAAGCTACTAATTAAAATGCAAAGGGTCTTCATGTTCTTTTAAACACAACGCTAACACTGTTAGTTTGAAAATGTACCTGGGTCGCATCAAAATAAAACGGAGTTGAGTGTGCGTCGAAAAAGGTAAGTGGTTGGTGGATTTTTCACCCGCAAGCGAGCTCGTGCTTCATTTCTCCTTCTTCGGTCGGGTCAGTGTGCGTTGTTTTTCCTCCCCGCATGGGAGCGATGCATTGATCTGGGCAGTACTCGGGTCCGGGCATGATTACAGGGCTACTAATGTGGGTGGCACAACCGGTGCTGCAGGTCCACCAGTAGAATTTGATTTATAGGCCTTGGGCACCTCTAGTGCACTGTACTAGTGACTTACCAGTAAATCAAATATGCCAATCATGGAAATACAGTCAACAATATAATTTACACAGAGAGCATATGCCCTTTAACACTGATTAGTAGTGGTAAAGTGCTCAGAGTTGAAAAGCCAACAGCAACAGGTCAGTAAAATGGGATGCAGGAGGCAAAAATATTTGGGTTGATCCTGCATAAGGGAAAAAGTCCAACAGGATTGATCTCTGTGTGTTTCTAGTCTTCAGGGAAGTAGCAGTCTTGATGAAGCAGTTGATGGCACAACAGAGTTTGGGGGTGATGGTGCCACTGGCTCGGTTGAACATGTGGTAGGGGCAGGTGTCTGAGGGGGCTCCGGGGTGGATGGTCCTCATGATCAGTAGGGTGTTGTCGGTGGTGAGGGTGATCCAGTTGGTCAGGGTCGACTGGGATCTGGAACATTTGGGTGAGGTGGTTTTGGGTGGGGCTGGTGGGTCCTGTGTTGGGAATCTGGCATAAATGTCAGGGATCTTGCAATGAAAGAAGGTAGCAAGTTTAGTGCAGAGGACTTGGGATGGGGGATGTCCATGGTGTCAGAGCTGGGGTTGGTAAATTATTTTATTATGGTGAAGACTTCTTTGCTGTTGTGTGCATTGGCATTGATTCATTATTGTATTAAGATTTTCTCTGTGCCTCTGATGAGGCAGTGGTGTAACATAACTGCAGTTTAGAGGGCTGCATGTTCTGCGGGGTCCTGCTGCACCTCCATCTTCTCTTGAGTAATCTACAGATGCATCTGGACTCTTGGATGGCGGGGAGAATCAGCTGGATCACAGTCTAAGTGTTCCTATCCTGGTCAGGGCATGTGTGAAGCAACTTTCTCATTTAAGGTGAGCCTGATATTTTGCCTAGTCCATATTTGGCTGAGCAAAAACATAATTGAGTGAGAACTGAAAACGTATCCTCACCCACGTTCTCTTGCCCAGCACTCCTAGCATAAACTCTCTGCCTGGCATCTTTGATCAATTGGAATCATTAGTCACGACAACTCCCAACTAGCTAGGACTATGTACAACCATAAATAGAAATACAACACAATGAGGAACAGCCACTGGTTGAATGATGAACATGCTTCTTCTCTGTGCACTTAACCACTAATAGCCAGTACTAAACTGCTTGTGCTCTCTCCCTAAACATGGTTGAATTGGTTTATACCCATCTGGCACTTTTAATTTACTTGTAGGGTCCCTAGTAAAGTGGTATGCCATGTAACCAGGGATTGTAAATGAAATTCTACTAGTGGGCCAGTAGCACTGATTGTGCTACCCACCTTCATGGCCCTGTAAAACATATCTCAGGCCTGCCATTGAAGCCTGTATGTGCCGTTTTAAAATGTCATTTTGACCTAACAAAATAAACCTTTTGCCAGGCCCAGACCTCCCTTTTTAATTCATAGAAGTTAACCCTAGGGTAGGTCCTGAACAACTCAGATGGCAAGGTGCAGCGTATTAAAAAATGGGCAGGCATATACTCTTAAGTTTTACATGTCTTGGTAGAGAAAAAATCTTAAACTCTTTACTAGAAGGCCTACCTGTCCTGTAGGTTAATATTAGGTTACCTTATTACATTTATTAAGTGATAATTTTCAATTAGGAGCATGTAGACAGTACATGTTTGGTGTCTAACAATTTGTATTTTACAGCCCTCTTCAATGGTAATGTCAGAATATAAGTCACAATTCTGAAAGTGCCATTTTTAGAAATTGGCATTTTCTTGTCCTTACCCATTGGTGACTGCATTCTGCCCCTGGGTCACATGATAGCTGCAGCTGGCTTTTATGTATTGCTTCCGGACAATGAGACAAAGGGAGGCTAGGTGTTGCCAATATTAGCCACTCTGCCTTAACAAGGTGTAGGAGCTGTCACCTCCCACACTAGCACATCACAAAGGCTCTGCTTGAACACACTCACAAAGGGTTTGTCATCAGTCTTTTGTGTCCCCCCACACGCATGGGCCAGGGCAAAGAGGAAGGAGATGCCTCACACCCCGGGGGGGTGGAAAGCTCCAGGATCTTCTCCTACTTCAAAGTAGGCACCAGGTATACATAATGGACCCTCAGATCCAACTCTTCTGTACACATCTGGACCTGTGTAAGGCTCAGAAGAAGGGCTGCTTTGCTGCTTTGCTGCAAGGACTGTCGCTCTGGTGCCCTGATGTGCTGTTCTGCTGCCCTCTTGCCTAGACCTGCATCTTGAGCGCAGGACCACCAGAGTGAGTCCAAGTGCTAGATGACTGGCCTCCTGATAAGAGCCTCAGGGACAGAACAGGCCAAACATCCATGAACTTAGCACCTGGACTCTTCCTTCCCAAGTCATGCCACCCCAGGCCTGGACCCTTGGAAGTACCCTTGGAAGTAGACCTGAACATGCTCTGCCAGCCCAGCTGTTATCAAGCAGAACTAACGTTGCATGATTCAGTGCCTCTAAAGCGCCACATCGGAGCCACAGAGCTATGCATCATCTCATGGAACTTCGCATCAGAACCTCTGCATGACACATCCTCAAATCAGAACGGCATGATGCAACCTTGGTCTTTGCAGTGCAAGCTCCTCATCAACAGCATCATCAATAATGATGCAGAACTCCAAATCCCAAGCCACAGAACTTCTTTGGAGCCAGCCAGTGCTCAATACATCTTTGATGCACGACCGCACATGGCTAGCCCCTCGTCAACGGCGTCCTTGACTATGACACCTGGTCTTGAATCGCAGAGTTGCAGTTTCTTGGAACAGGTGTTGTGTAACTTATCTCCACACTAGGAACTTGTATCGCCTTAGCTGTGCTGTGCATCCTCCAAACAGGATCTCGCAATGTTCTGCAACTAGGATTTAAGGTACTCTTGGTCCACCAGACTTACTTGGACTCTGTACTTAGCCTGTGCTTCATTGCAGTCAGCCTGAACTTTTGACTTTGCTCCAGTCGGATGCACTCAGATAGCCGCATTTGCCCCTTTGTGCTTTTTTGGTGCTACTTCCATTTAAATCTTCAAAATTGCATACCTCTGGTCTACCGATTGGATTTTTGCTGTTTTGGTCTTAAATTATTTATTAAATTTTGCTCTTCTTTTCTTAGTTGGTATGGGGGGTTTCTTATGTTTAATCTCACCTCATTACTGTTCAAATAGTGCATAAATACTTTACACATTGCCTACAAGTTAAGCCTGACTGCTCTGTGCCAACCTACCAGAGGGTTCATCCCAGGTTAATTTACGGTTTGGTTGTGACTTCACCCTGACAAGGATTGTGGTTGTGGTTTGAGTTGGGTTTTATCCCCCTTATGAGCCTGTATCCCAATTTCTAACAGGCATTGAACATCACCAAAAATCATAAACTGAAAATTGGCACCATCACCCCTATTGTAAACAAAAATCAAAATACAATTTTTGGAACACTTTGTAACTATAAGGTCTTCTCTGGCCTGCCTTTCATTGCTAAATTGTTGTAGCCAGTTCCGACAGTTCAGTTGCCCTCCCTCATTGAGAAGAAGGATCCACAGAGTGACTTTGAATCTGAATTCCACACTTGATCAGGGACTGACATTTCTCTTGTGAATATTAAGGAAGTACTTCCCATTGTACTGATACCACTTGAAACTATTAGGAGCATCTGAGACAAATAACCACTAACACTTGCTGGACTGGCTTCAAATACCCAAAATGTCACATTGTGATTCTGACGTGTCATTATACACTGCCATCAGTTCTGGAGTCCTGTAAGTTCTGGCCCTCTGCGAGCTTCTTCAATAACTGATTAGCTTACTGCTCCCATACATTCAATTCACTTGATGTTGGTCACCACTTGCTGATGACAATTAACTATCCTATCTGAATGAGGGAGCTATACCTGGCTGATGAGGTCTTATTAAGGCAAAACTGGTACCAGGTTGCTTATAATCCGATTTAGGAAGGACCTGACTTGGCTAATCTGTCTGGATTTTTCCCATTGGAACATGGTCAAGACTGATATACATATGGCTGGCTCCAAAATGAGGTGGCATGGTGGGTGAAAAATGGTGGGTTGGGATGTGGCCCTAAGCAATTGTTAGTGGCTAAGATCAATTTTAGCATTTAATCTCTCACATTGTTGTTGTTGCACCTGCTTGTAATGTGGCACATCATTAAATGGGTGCCTCAGATCGGGCAGGGAAAGTGCGTTGTGAAAGAGTAAAATACACTGTTGCATTGTAACCACAACCCTGTATCTGCAAGGGGGGGCACAGCATTGAAAACTGTTTGAAGCAGCTGGCCCATCTTTCGCTGTGCAGGCAGTAATCAGGCCTGCGATTTAAAATGGAAAGTTATCACTGTGTAAGTGGTGCAGTGAGTGAGCGCACCTGCCGCAGGAGAATCTTTGTGGATTCCAAGAGATTTGCATTCCCCCGTTCCAAGGGATGTCCTCAAAGAGAAAGATTGCTCAGCACCACATCTATATGGAACACAGTCAATGTGCTTCCTGACAGCTCCTTTGCCTCTACACCTACATCTGTAATATGGTATGGGCACAGAGGCAAATAGTTTACTTATTTAAATGGAAAACCTCTCTTTGAGATTGCAATAGCACACATTTAGCATCAGCAAATATGTGTGGCCCCTTCTGCAATATCTGTGTGTCTCAGGACAGTAGAAAGCAGTCACACTAGCCCATAGCTCCCACAGGTCCCTTGGTCCCCTGGTGGCATGTGGCCTCAGGTGTCTAGATATTTCAATAGACCTATCAAATGGGAGAGAATGATGATCTTCTGCATTATGGATTTGCAAGAGTACCCTGTCCATCAACCACCGATCTTCGTGCTCTTTTTGAGCCAGTAGGACATCATCTTTTGCCACCATGGCTCTGCTATTTGAAAGCTTACTCCACAGGGGTAATGGAGTAGAGTCCATCAGAATAATTGCATCAGGCTGCCTACCTATTTAGAGAGGATGGAAGAACAAACTCCCCCCATGTCAGTTTGTTCTTGAAAAATAAACAAGTTTAGTGGGTGATCACCTGACAGAAGGCAGCTTTGCACCAAACTAGCATTGCCTTCAGTAAAACTACCATGATGGCTGTTCCTCTGAAAGCACATTGATCACCTAGTCAGTGGTCATATCTAAATATGGCATGGGGTAGTCTGGCCTGGTGACAGAGGCAATGATGGCAGATGGGTGGGCTATCCACGAAACTTTAAATCGACCCTAGGTCTTAGATATTTTGTCTTGTTGGTGAGCCATAAACATTTCTATTAGACCATTATCCAACATCATTTGTAAAGATTTTGTTCTGGAAAATATCGTACAACAAATTACTGATATGTTAAGTTAACATTTAACAATGCCCTTTACTGATGAAATATTCAGGGCGTTGTAATTGCTCCCTTAAGTTTGGGAGAAACTTGCTTGACATAGCCACTATATCCCTGAATAAATTGTATCTGTTACAGTAAAGATTACTGAAAGCCTAGTGGGAAATGAACTTAATACATAGAAGATAATTTACTTCTTGTGCCTGACATTTGAGATTCTATACTGTAGAAGACTCAGAACTTGTTTCAATGGTAAAAAAGAGATTTCAATTTGATGGAGATTATCTGAAAATCAGCCAATAAATCGCTGACTCCTAATCCCATTTCACGTTGTTGGACTGCCCTATATGAAGTTCCTATGAAGGTATGTGTTTCTCAAGTGGTATCTCCAGGTACTGCTCCTCCGCTATGGCGGAGGAGCGTTGAACCCCACCCGCCAGCAACAGGAACTATAAAATAAAAACAATAATGATCAGTGTTTATTATTGTTTCTATTTTTGCAGGGCCACGTGAACTGACAGGGCCCGAGGGGGAGTGCACAGCACGGCCGTCTCGGCCCAGCTAAACACACATGTGCACTGGGCTCTGTCCAATCTGGCGCTGTGTTGCCGGGTAGGAGAGAGCAGGTAGAGCCTCCTACTCTGCCTTAGAACACCAAGCCAAGGTGATCCGGCCAATCCTAAGGCTGCTCTCATGTGAGAGCAGCGTTAAGATTGGTCATTGGCAGGCTTGGAGCCTGTGCCTGCAGCGAGTGGAGCGGCAGCCAGAAGAGCGGTAAGGCAGCAGCAGTGGTGGAAGGACCTTTCTTTTTTCTTTTTTTAAATTTCTTTATGTTGTTGTACCCCTGACCCTCTGCTTTGCCTCCACATGAGCTGACCCTGGATAGTTCCTCCAATTTTGCCATTGTGCCCCTCTATATCCACGCTACTTCCACTTGTCCTCTAATTAACTCTAGTGTGCAGACAAGCCTTCTGACTTACATAGATGAATGTGGCAGCTATTCTTTCCATCAGTGTGGTAGGTGACTGAAATCCACCACAATGGAGGACAGAACGTTCTCTGGCTAATCTCCTAGTTTCACATTCCATGTAGATATTTTGGACTGAGACATTTCTGTGCAGCTCTTCCCATCTAGAAAGAATCGGACACCCCTGGTCACCCTTGGGGGAAAATCACATATGGAGTTGAATGGGGGTATTGCCATTCCACCCATCTGTTTAATTTATGCATATAATTCCTGAACACCTCTGCCGATTCTGGCTCCTTTTTCAAAATTATATAGCCTTGTTGAATCTCAGAGCTGAGACAGGAACAGAGCCACTGCCTGTTTACTTGAGATCGAGGTTTGACTACAGGGTCATAAACCAGTCTTAAATTGGGCAATAAAACATATATACACAAGATAGATTCCATGATTCGAGATCACACATTTCACCCATCCCTTTCAACCTCTCCAGTGTGGGATACTATCATTCCACTATTGAAACCATAAAGTCTTTACAAAAGAGACATAGCTTACATTTACCTAAAAATCAATAGCTACATTCACCACTGTTTGCACACCAATGTGTAGCTTCCTCTGACGGTGTATGTGTTTATTATTGGAACAAAATAGAAAGTGGAGGTTCTAAACTCTAAATTTGGAAAGTATTATAGATGTTATCCTTTACAAATAGAAGGCTCATTATGGCCCTCATTCCGACCCTGGTGGTTTCAAACCGCCAGGGTGGAGGGCAAAGGAAGCACCGCCAACAGGCTGGCGGTGCTTCCCGGGCCATTCTGACCGCAGCGGTAAAGCCGCGGTCAGAAAAGGGGAACCGGCGGTTTCCCGCCGGTTTTCCCCTGGCCCAGGGAATCCTCCATGGCGGCGCTGCCATGGGGATTCCGACCCCCTTCCCGCCAGCCTGTTCCTGGCGGTTTACACCGCCAGGAAGAGGCTGGCGGGAACGGGTGTAGTGGGGCCCCTTTGGGCCCCTGTACTGCCCATGCCACTGGCATGGGCAGTGCAGGGGCACCCTAACAGGGCCCCACAAAGATTTTCACTGTCTGCTTAGCAGACAGTGAAAATCGCGACGGGTGCCACTGCACCCGTCGCACCCCTGCAAATCCGCCAGCTCCATTCGGAGCCGGCTTCCTCTTTGCAGGGGCTTTCCCGCTTGGCCGGCGGGCGATCTTTTGGAGATCGCCCAGCGGGAAAGTTGAAATGACCCCCGCGGTCATTTGACTGCGGTGCGGTCTTTGGGCGGTTTCCGCCCGGCGGGCGGCGCCCGCCACCCGCCGGGGTCGGAATGACCCCCTATGTATGTTTTGCCCCCTCCTCCCCATATTGCAACTGCATAAACCGCATGGTAATGTGTCCCATTTTCTCTACAGCGAGGTAATATCAATATTATCTTATGATGGTAAGCTTAGTGCTATTTGCCATGGAAATGAAAATTATGGAGTACAATTTAAGAATTATTTGTGGTTATTTTGACTTGAAGAGCATGCAAGAGTCCTTGTAAGGAGGACAAATATCCATGAAAAAGGGGGCTCATCTACCAATCAGGAAATTAACCTCTCCAGAAAAGTCGCAGAAAGGGCCTGGTATTAAAAGTCAGTTGTCTTTGTTAGAAGACATTTATAAGACTCCATGAAGCCTTGCACTGAAGATTGAGCGAGGAAGCTGCGAGAAGCACAAATTTTGCAACAGTCATGGTGGCATTATGTATTTGACATCTGAATTCTTGGTGTCGATGGAAGGGTATGCTGATATTACATCTCAGCCTCATGGCATTACTTGGGCATCTCACATCCTTCTGGCTTTTTGAAAGTGACATCTAGAGAGAAAAGATATCCATCAAGTCAGTGGCGATCTCTAGTTACGATAGGCGCTGTATGGCTGGGCCAGTAGAAGCAGACTTTCTGCCAGGTCAGTAGATTGACAGACCGCCCACCAGATTTAAATGGCTTATATTATTGGTGACTCTGGAGATTTTTTTTGTATCAATTTCTTTTAAACCTATTAATGGTTTAGCTGGCATTCCCTATAAATTGTTTCAGGGCCAAACAAGTCAAATTACCAAGCAGGAAATAGCAGACCATTCAATAATTAAGTTTAGGTGTTTTAAAAGACTGGCCACAAGGCAGAGGAATCTTTGCTCTATCCTCCTCTCTCTCCGCACCAGTGGCTACCTCAGAGACAAAAAGAATTGACATTTATGCAGACATGAAATTGACTTTCTTTACATATCCACTTGCAACTTCATTGCCAAATACATTAACTTAAATTTACTTTCTAAAGAGAAATCTTACTTGAAAAGTAACATATAAACATAAAAGCTAATTTTTTTAAAACAAATTAAATGTTTCAAGCTCTTGATAAATCAGTATACGAGGTGGATGGCAAATATACTCTTGAAAGTTTGAAAGTCATTGGGACTAGCTAATAGGCAGAGTTGTTGATTTAATGATGGCTACATAGATAAAACAATTTAAGGAAATATAGCCAAGAAGTTATGATTGGATTCCATTCAAGTAGCTGATACATTTACTGAATATATAGGCACGATTGCTTGCATCTAGCTGAAGGACGTTTCCTACAATAACCTTTGAAAGTTTCAATTAGGTTTCATGACGGATTGCATACAGAACATAAAGTGAAAGCTTTAGGCTCAAATTAAACTACTAACTGTTCGTGCATAACATTTTCCATTCCTGTATTTTCTGCTATCCTTGAGAAGATATGAAAACACTGCCTGAAATTGTAAATGAAGTTATCCTACAAAAAGAGAAATTCCATCCCTTTCAGCTCTCTAAATTTTGAATATTTGATGTGTAGCAGCTATGTATCCGGTCACCAGATGGGAATGATTTCTGTGAGTTAAGCATGTATAGCCTTTTTGTTTGACCTGGAATCCTTGTTGTGGTCCCCCCTCCCTTTTTGCCTTCTGACCACCTGTTTTTCTGACTTCATTTTTGCTGGCTTTGGGTTTGTGTGCACTTTACCACTGCTGACCAGTGCTAAAGTGCAGGTGCTTTGTACTCTAAACATGGTGATACTGGCTTCTCCACAATTGGCATATTTAATTTACTTGCAAGTCCCTAGTGCCCTGGGCCTGTAAATTAAATGCTACTAAGAGGCCTGCAGCACCGATGGTGCCACCCACCACAGTAGCCCTTTAGACATGTCTCAGGCCTACCACTGAAGAGACTGTGTGTGCAGTTTTTAAACTGCCATTTTGACATGGCAAATCCACTGACTTGCCAGGCCCAAACCTTCTTTTTATTACATATGTTTTCCTAAGGTAGGACCTAGTGAGCCCCAAGGACAGGTTGCACTGTATTTAACATGACCTGGTAGTAAATGTTTTCACTACTGCAAGGCCTACCTCTCCCATAGGTTAACATTAGGGTTACCCTGAAACAACATTTAAGTGTAATGTTCAATTGGGAAAAGACAGAAATTTGGAGTTTGGTGTCTCTGGACTCACAATTTAAAATCACAAAGTATGATGAAGTCAGATTTTAATTTGTATGTCTGAAAATGCCACTTTTAGAAAGTGTATATTTTCTACCTTTAAGCTTCCTATGCCTCTGCCTGTCTGTGAATACACGCCTGGGGTTGGTGACAGCTGGGCTTTGTGCATTCATTCTATACACTCACACACAAATGGAGATGGGGTGTGACTTTCACATGCTGATGGGCCTTCCTGGGCTAGACAGGATGAAGGAGCAGACACTTACATCTGAATAGCGCTATGCCTGTCCCCACACAAAGAGCTGCATAGCCTACTGTAGAGTGTCTGGAGCCAGAGAAGGAAGGGCAGGGACCTTGTGCACATCAAAGACCTCTCTTTGAAGTATCCCCCACTTCAAAGGCTCAACTAGGTATAAGTACTGCACCCCAACCCCACCACATAAGTACACTTCTGGATCTGAGGACATTCTGCCAAGAAGAAAGACTGCTGTGCTGCCAGGAGGAACTGCCACTCTTCTCAGCTACATTGTTGTATTGGCCTGCTGCCTCTTGCCTGGGAGTGAGAAGGACTGGACTTAGTTCTCCATATCCTCTACAGGTATGAGTGAATCCAAGGGTGTGTGGTTTGGCTCCTTTTCTGGAAGTCTCAATGTCATCAAAGACTTTCCGGAAACCTGCTTCAGCTGCAGGACTGTGCCACTGTAAGGCCTGCCCTGCCAAAAGGAGCCAATCCAGTCCTGAGCCTTGAGAGTGGACTCTGCAGCTGTTTTTCTTCATAAATAGATGCATCAAGGATGCTGCGCTGATCGGAACAGACACAGCACCATGTTGACTCTGACGCAGTGTTGATACTGCAAGGACGTGGGTCCAAAATGCGAGGTTCAATGGCAATGCAGTGCTGGTCAAAAGTCATTACTGAGCTGCTTGATTACTATGCAGCATCTGCATCGAAAGGGGTTTGACTATGATGGGGGACCCGACTGCAAGGCTCGACCATGACACACCTACCCGACTGCGTGAATCAGAACTGACGTATCAAGGCTTTGTCACTTGCTCCATCCAAGGTACATTTTCAGAGGGCCCTGCGTGGGACCTGAGCAAGCCTACCCTCCATCGCGGTCAATGTGAACTTTGGATTTACCTCAGTCTAGCATGACCACAAGTAACCTTTTAGTGTTATTGACATTAAAGCACTGCATTGCAGTTTATTCCTTAAAAATCTATATCTTGAGTTTTACCAATAGGTTTTTTTGTTATTTTGGTCTAGGTTTACTCAGATTACCATTATCATTTTTCTAAACTGGACTGGTGTTTGTTTGTGGTATTTTCACTACATTACTGTAATTTAAGTGTTTCACAAAACTTACCAATTGCCTCAAGTTAATCCTGACTGCTCTGTGCCAAGCTACCAGAGGGGGAGCACAGGTTAATTTAGGGTGTATATCTGACTTAATATTACTAGGACTTTGGTCCCTACTTGGACAGGATGCATACCTCCCCCAATTAGAGACCCACTATCTAACACTTTTCATTTGCTGTTGTACTTTGTTTGGTTATATATGTGCAGGTATAACTTGAGTTGGTGGCCCTCATCATGACATTGGCGGTAAGTGATAAAGTGGTGGAAATACCGCCAACAGGCCGGCGGTAATTACCGCCAAATTATGACCATGGCTGTGATAACTCCCATAGACAGCCAATGTACCCCACCATCCACCAGGGCGTTAACATCAGCACCAAGGAGGTAGCCATCAACAGCCAGGCGGAAGACAAAGTACCGCCAACCATATCACAACACAGTACACCGCCACAATTTCTTGGGGCGGAACCAACACCATCAAAATCCTGTCGGAAACGGAACACAGAAGACGAAAGACTCACCTACAGAGACACAGAGAAGACCAACGCTGCCATGGAATCGGAACTGCAAGCCTTCCCGATGCTCTTCTACGCCATGCTTCACCTGGAACGCCAACACTGATGAAGACAAAGACGGTGAGTACAGCCACCTAGCACACCAGGGAGGGAGGGAGGAAAACAAGAGTGACACGCACAACACACACTAGACACACATACACATTACATACAACATGCTGCAGACGAGAAACAGTGGCTCACGACACACGACAGAATAATGCAAGGACAACACAAATGCAGTAATGAGAATGTATTGAATTGGAAAAGCCACCAAATGAACCAATTGGATAAAAAGAGATATGTACAAATGTCCACAAAGGGCCTATGCCCAGTCCAAAGTACAAAGGGCCCATATGGCCACAGGGCACAGTCCAAGGCCCAACTTGTCTCCTGACATCATCTGCACAGAACTCTGCAGGGGGATCATTTTGCAAGTGGGCAGGCACCTCAGGGAGATGGGGGCTAGGGGGGGGCACCTCAGCTGAAGTCGGGAACTTGCCCACTGGTTCTGAAGGGGGCTCCATGCCCATTTCTCTGTGCTTGGGAGTACAAGATCACAGTCTCTCAGGTGGGTGACTTGTCCATTGCTTCGGGAGGGGGCTCTATGCCCATTTCTCTGTGCTGGGGAGTGCAAGGTCACAGTCTCTCAGGTGGAGGACTTGCCCACTGATTCTGAAGGGAGCTCCATGCCCATTTCTCTGTGCCAGGGAGTACAAGGTCATAGTCTCCCAGTTGGGTGATTTGCCCAGTGCTTCTGGAGAGGGCTCCATGCCCATTTCTATGTGCCGGGGAGTTCAAGGTCATAGTCTCTCAGGTGGGTGACTTGCCCACTGGTTATGGAGGGGGCTCCATGCCCATTTTTCTGTGCTGGGGAGTGCAAGGTCACAGTCCTTCAGGTGGGTGACTTGCCCACTGCTTCTGGACGGGGTTCCTTGTACAGCAGTCCCAGGAGGGTGGCCTACATGCCCTCTGCTGGAGGTGAGGGCTGCAATGTGTCAGCAGATGAAGGTTCCTCCGGGACAGCCTATGCTGGAGGTGAAGGCTGCACTGTCTCAGCAGGTGAACGTGCGGCCTCTGCAGGAGGAGTGGGCTGCACTGCCTCAACCGGTGAAGGCTCCATGACTACTGGTGGTGGTGTCATCCTGCCAGCCTCTGCTGGAGTCAAGGGCTTCTTTCCCTTCATGGCAGAAGTTGAGGGCTTCTTCCCCTTCATGGCAGGAAGTGCGGCCTCCTTCCCCTTCATGGCAGGAGTCGAGGGCTTCTTCCCCTTTATGTCAGGAGGAGCAGCCTTCTACCCCTTCATGTCAGAAGTTGAGGGCTTCTTCCTCTTCATGGCAGTGGGTGTGGGATCCTTACCCTTCCTGGCTGGTAGAGTGGGATCCATCAGTGTCTTGCCTCCACGACTAGGAGGTACCTCCACTGTCCGCATGGACTGTTTGGCTGAGGTGCTTGGCTGGGTCGTTGAGAACCTGTTCTTATGGGCAGGACAGGGGAGGGAAGAGGTCAAGTTGGGGAAGGAAAAGCGTTTTGGGGATGGTGGGGTGGGAAGCGGGAGGAGGGATGGGAGTGGAGGTTGAGGAAGTGGTTGTTGAAGGAGTATGTCTGCTGGACTTGGGATGTGAGGTGGATGGCTGTTGGGTGTCTGAGTGCTTGCATTTATGTTCTTTAGGAGGGGGGACAGCCAGGGTGGGAGAGGACAGAAAGGACGAATGCATGGATGTTGTGGAGGTATCTGCTAGTGAGGTGTGTGTGCTGCTTGGTGTGGTGATGCTGGTGGTGGATATTGAAGCAGTACATGTAGGTGTGAGTGTGGACGTGACTGGGAGGGAGGTGGAGGAGGAGGAGGGGGAGACAGTGGAGGCAGTGGATGTGGTTGTGTCTGCAACTGTCTGGTGTTTGCTAGAGTGCTTGTGTGCTGAAGTTTGGTGCCTGTGTTTGAATGTGCCACTCTTGTGTGTTGTCTTGTGTGCATGCTCATATGTATGTGTGCATGGGATGGGTTGAGGTTGAGGAGACTGGGCCTGGGAAGTGGTAGTTGGAGGGGGGACGGTAGGGACAGGGACTACGGCTGCCATCAGGAAGGAGACCAGAGCCTGAATCAATCTCTGTTGGGCCGCCAATCCAACGTAGATGCCCTCCAAGAATGCATTGCATTGGTGCATCTGGGATGCCAGCCCCTGATGTTTGCCATGTATGCCAGCATCCCTACTATGGAGATCATTGTGGTGTTGAGGGCCTGCAAGTCCTCCCTGATCTCCTGGTGGTGTTCCTCCTGCAGCCGCTTGTTCTCCTGCATGTTGTTCAGGATCTGGCCCATCGTGTCCTGGGATTGTTGGCAGTTACCCAGGACATTAGTGAGTGCCTCCTGGAGAGTCAGTTCCCTGGGTCTGTCCTCCCCCTGGCGCACAGCGGTCCTCCCAGTGTCCCTGTTGCCCAGTGCCCCTGTCCCCTCAACGGTGTGCCCACTGCCACTGACCCCGGGTCACTGATTGTCTTGGATATGAGGTGTGGACTGGGGTCCCTGTACAGGTGGGTATATTGCTGATTGACGTGTACTGGGGACAGAGGTGTGGGGATGCTGGATGGGTGATGTGGTGTTCGTAACTGATGGGGGAGCCTCTGCGGTGGACTGTGTGTGGGCTGGGGTGACTGACTGACCATTTGTCCCTAATGGGCCAGGTTGTTAATCCAGATCCTGAAGTCGAGAGTTACTGTCATCACTGGGGGCATCTTCTGTTGGGGGACTGGATAGTCGTGGCACCTCCTCTCCACTGAGATTGGCTGTGACACCTGTGGGGATGTAAGTGATGTATTATACTACATACCTGTGACATCCCTATGTTCCCCTCTATTGTTGCTGTTGCCCTGCCACCTTTGTTTTGTATACTGGTGTATTGTGCTCTTGTTAGTTCTCCTTGCTGTGCATGCTTTGGTGATGGGTGTCTATGCAGGGCTGGTAGGGCTGTCCATTATTTGGTATGCCAAGCAGGACTTGGCATTGGGGTTATTCATATGTGAGGTGCAGTGTGTGGGATGGAGTGGAGTGATCAGAGTGAGTGTGAGGGTGTGAGATGGCATGGAGGTATGGGGGTTGATAAGTGGTAAATGTTGACTTACCAGTGTCCAGTCCTCCGGCTACTCCAGTGAGTCCCTCAGGATGCAGTAATGCCAAGACTTGGTCCGCCCATGCTATGAGCTGTGGGGGAGGAGGTGGGGGTCCACCGCCAGTCCTCTGTATGGCGAGCTGGTGCCCTGCTGCCAAGGAACGTACCTTTCCCCATCTTCCTGATGTTGTCCCTTGTTCTTGGATGCTGTCCCACAGCGTTCATGCTGCACATGATTCTCCGCCATGGCTCCATTTTCCTTGCAATGGATATCTGCTGTACATGTGCTCTAAACAGCTGTGGCTCTACCCTGACTATTTCCTCTACCATGACCCGCAACTCCTCATATGTGAAATGGGGGTGCGTTTGTGGGTCCCTGACTGTTGTGTGATGATTGTAAGTGTGTGGGTTTTACTAGTGCAGTTTCTAAGTATGCATGAGTGTAAGTAGGCATGATAGGGACACTTGATGGTACTAGGAGAATAAAAAGGATTAACACAACATGGAAGTGTCCTGTGTTGTTTGTATGAATGTATACATGTATGTATCCATCACAGAGACAGTTCATAGTACTAAGAAAACAATGGGCTGTGATCTAGGAACAAAGATAAAACTACTGGGATCTATGGTCCTAGATTGTGATGAAGGGCATGAGACCCCTATGGCCGTGAAAAGTCGGCCGTGACATGCAGATCCATTGACTCAGGAGCACTAATTAACTCCAAGTTCTCTTTTTGCTTTTGGATTTTCTAGGAGCCTATAGATTAATTTAACTGATTAATGATGTAGATAGCTTGAGCATGATATCAAATATTTCCAAACTTAGGCCCATATATATACTTTTTAGCGCCAATTATGTTTTGTTAGTTTGGGCCGCATTTGCATAAAAAAATTACGCAAATGCGGCGCTAAAAATAATAAATATTGGCCTTAATATAGAGCCCATCTGTATTTATCTATATTCTGGATGAGGGGTCAATGATGAAGCATGCCACAATGATGAGTGCATTTAACAAAAGAATGCAATTGTAGGAGGAAAGTATGCATAGTAGTTAAGAGTCTACCCCTCTGTGAGAGGTACTATAATAGTTATAGTCCCTCTGTTATTTATTGCTCTTTGAAAGTAATTGAGCATCATAACTCAACTAGTTACTTTCCTTCTGTTTTTAATCTTGGTCTTCATCCAATTACATTGATTAAAAGTATGATACATGTTTGTGATGAATAACCAATTTTAGCATTTTTTTTTGTTCTCTCCTATGTGCGCTGGTGCCGGAATACAGGCATTCCTGTCCAGATAGTTTGAACCCACCAGTCACTATCAGAACAGTACGGCTAAGAGCCCCCTGACGGGGAGCCCGTCAGGCGTTGCAGCGCCAGCCTGGCGAGGAGCATTTCCCGATGATGATACCAGTCATCCATTGTGATGCTTGAGGGCTTCTGCTCCTGAGACTTCAGGTCCCCTAGGCCATTGTAGAACACGTGGAACAGTGTACCTTTATATTTATCACTATTGTTGGGAGACTGTACACTGGACCAGATAACCTCCCGGTCCCTCCCCCCTTTTGATTTAGATTGCATCATTTTAATGCCTGCTCAAACAGGTGTTAAAAATGATCGAAAAATGGTGCAGTGAAATGTTGTAAATTTCACTGTGCCATTTTTTCGGGCCTCCTCATGTCAGAATATCACAGTTGGATTCATTATGCCTGATGCAGGCATAATGTGGTAGAAGTGTTTACAAAGTGGTGCAATGCGTGCATTGGGCCACTTTGTAAATAATGCTTGGGCTAAAAGTCTCCTTAATGCCGCCTTGGCATAAAAGAAAATGATGCTAGGCTAATGGTAGGTTGACTATAGTTTGGTGCAAAGGTGGCACAAGGGACTTGTAAATATGTCCCTTTGTGTCTTAGGACACTCGCTGTAAGAACAAGACTGATGGATTTTGGGCAGCAGCTCCACTGAGTGTGTGGTACTGAGTCTGATCTAAAACCGTAAGATAGCTGTCTGCCTAACACTTTTGGCCAGCTAGTAGCACCTCAGCAGTATCCAAGAGTAAAGGTGATAAGTGGAAGCCAATTGCATGTCACTCTAAGACTCCTCAGGGAACTTGTAGTAGAACATATCTTACCCCTTTCCCTCAGTTAGACCTGTCTTGTACATGCAAAGACAAGCAGAAGCAGTATTGAGTTCATCATGCTTTATTGAAGCAACTGCATTCTATGGAAAAAAGCATGAATTGTGATTATTAGGATAATGAAACACAAAGATATTATTGCAGTGACCAGACAAGTGAAACAGAAGAACAGTCCCACCATACTGTCACAGAAATGGTTCTAAAATCCCTACCTACACTCCTCAGATTCTACATGACAGCAATAGCAGTGGTAGCCCCAATCTTCCCATCTAGTCCCTGGAAGGAAACCCAATCCCCATACCTGTGCTATAGGTAAAGACGAGGTCTGTTGGTCTGCTGGGAGTACTCCCACATAAATGCAGAGAAAAAGCAGAGTTTCAGCAGAACTGCAGCAACAATGTGCAGCATAAAATGGCTGGCTGGCTGGCTGGAATGCCCTCTCGAATGTGGTGGTGGCAGTTTGGTATTTTATAATAAAACATCTATTGTTCTAAGAACTGCCCTGATGTGACAACAAATATTTTCTGTGTAGGGTAGACAATGTATTCTTTGGACAGCAATACCCGGTAAACTATTGTGTGCAGCCTTGGGTTGAGCACAGGATGAAAATGTTTCACAAATAAATGAATAACAAATTCAGCATGGAAGGGCAACTCATAACAATAAAAAAAAACATCTCCACTAAAATGAAGCTTTGCTAAAATAATAAGAGGAACAAAAATGAAATGTACCTAGGTGAAAGGGTGCAGGCTTCATGCCCAGAGCCAAAATAATGTTCCTGTGTAAATGCTAAAATATCCTTACAGCACTAGTACCCAAACTTTAGAATGATCTCCCTGTGGACCTGAAATCTTCACACTCGGAAGTGAGGTTCATAAAGCTTCTTAAAACCCATTTATTCTAAAAGCCTGGTAATGTTCCAGGGTGCATGTAATGCATCGGCTGGTGTGTTTGCTCTCAGCACTGGAATGCTTGGTGGGGAAGCTATGCACTTGACAAATAACATCAGAATAGAATAACAAACAGTACTCTTTTGTTTGACTTTTTTATCAGATGTTAGGGGTACCCACATACAATGGATTTATGACTAAGGATCTGATTTAGAGTTTAGCAGACTGACATGATGGACAAACATTATGGATATCCCGTCCTTCGTATTACAAGTGCTTTATAAATCAATGCATTTGTAATAAAGCGGATGGATAATCAATCACATTTGTGAGGAAATACCTGTCGACCAAACTCTAAATTAAGATGTTAGTTTTCTGGATGTGTAAAAAGATCTTTATTTCTAGAACTAAACCACCTAATTCTTGGAATCTAATTATGAGACAGCTTGTCCCTTAGATTTCTTTGTGGTAACTGTCATAGATCAGAAGGGGCTCAGTCTGTTTCACACATAGGATGTGGTGTCCACTACCCTGGCATAGGACCTAGACACCCACCTGCTTTGCAGAGATCTCTAAGCCTTTAGAGCAACTGCCAGTGGAGCTGTTGCTTTCAAGACTGCAGAATTGGCCAAATGGCCGCCATGATTGTTTCATCTGCTCATCAAACCTTTTTTCTTTTTAAAGCGTAAACTTCCAAAACAGATGTTTGTCCTTGGAACATGAGAAATCAATGGCCAGGACTTGTAGGGAGTTTTCTTCCAGTGCTTGAAGACCCAATGGGAGGAGCAGAGGAGGCAATGTGTTGGCTTTGATCCATTCAGATGCATGTGTTGCATCAGTTCCAATCTGCGCAGCCGGAGATGTATCATGGATGAGCCCTTTGCGATGAAGGAGATGCATCATTGTTAAACCATGCAGCCGGCGATGCAAAGCCCTCAAGCAGTGATTCAGTGGTATGGAAGGAGATGTGTCGGTTTCGACCAGAGCAACCGTGGTGATGCATGCATTTTGCTGGTGAAGCATAGGGAAATCCACTTCCAAGAGCTCAGGACTGGATTGGCTCCACTTGGCAGGGTAGAACCCACAGATAAAAAAGTCAAGGTGCTGTTGCAGGATTGCAGTAAGTCCTGGATTTCCTGAGACTTCAGAACAGGAGGCAAGCAGACAAGCCCTTTCGTGTCACTCTGGGTCCAAGTAGTGTAGGCCCAGTCCTTCTCACTCAGACAAAAAGGACTGCAAGCTGGACAGCACAGCAGAAAAACAATTGTCCCACAGCAGCAGTCTAGCAGCGTAGCAGTCATTCAGCAACACAGCAGTCCCTTTTCCTTGCAGAGTATCTACAAGTCTAGATGTATACTGGTTTACTAGGTTCAGAGGTTCCGTTCTTATACCCAGTGTTGCCTTTGAAGTGGGAGTGGATTCAAATAGAGGTATTTGAAGTGCACAAAGGTCCTCCCTTCCTGCCCTGGCTTCAGTCTCACTACAGGGAACTTAGCAGTCCTTTGTGTGGGAGCAGGGCACTGCCTATTTGATCTAAGTATCAGTTCCTCCCTCCCATCCTGCCCAAGATGGCCCATCAACATGCAGATGGCCACATAGTGCCTCCTACCCTCTCTTTGTGGGAGACTCTCTGGAGGGAATGCAGGAAACCAGCTGTCATTCCAGCCCAGTCATGTATTGGAGACAGGCTGCAGGCACACAGAACTAAGAGCAGGGAAATGCTGACTTTTAATAGTGGCAT
The DNA here is from genome assembly GCF_031143425.1 of Pleurodeles waltl. NCBI lineage: Eukaryota > Metazoa > Chordata > Amphibia > Caudata > Salamandridae > Pleurodeles > Pleurodeles waltl. The sequence goes on along the minus strand of NC_090443.1, from coordinate 662,917,551 downwards.
TTTAAAAATTGCAATAGTATATCGGTCTTTGCTATTAACGATAATGTATCATTACAATTCCATAGGTACTAAACGTGATAAGTCTACCCCTTCTCAATCAGGAATAACACAATATTAAATGTAATAAGGAATCCCCAATGCTGACATAGGACAGCGATAGGCTCACAGTAGTGAAAAATGAATTTGGGAGTTTTTCACTACCAGGACATGTAAAACTTAAAAGTATATGTCCTGTCTTTTAGTTACATAGCACCCTGCCGTATGAGCTACCTACCTACCTACCTAGGGGTGACATATGAAATAAAAGGAGAGTTCAAAGCTTGGTAGGGGGTTTTAAATGCAAGTTTACATGGCAGTAAAACTGCACACACAGGCCCTTTTTGGCAGGCCTGATACATGTATAAAGGGCTACTTAAGTGGGTGGCACAATCAATGTTGCAGGCCCACCAGGAACATTTCATTAACAGCGCTGTGGCACTGGTAGTGCACTTTACTAAGGACTTATAAGTAAATTAAACATGCTGGTTGTGGATACACCAATGTTACCACATTTTAGGGGAGTGACACATGAACTTGAGCACTGGTTAGCAGTGGTACAGTGTCCAGAGTCCTAAAGCCAACAAAAACAGATCAGGAAAAGTGAGGCAAACCAGGCAAAAACTTGGGGGGAAGACCACCCTAAGGCTGACAGGTTTAGCATGAATCCCCCCCAGCCAAAAGTATATCATCCACAAAACCAGCACTGGGGGCCTCCATACCAGCCTAAACCTGGTTCAGCAGTCTCTGGAAGGTGGCAAGGACAGTCTTGAGTCCAAGTGTATTACTCTAAGTTGATAATGGCCATCATGCGTGGAGAAGGCTGACCTCTCCTTGGCTTCTTCAGTTAGGACAATCTGTCAGTATCCTGACATAAGGTCAAAAGTACTCAGGAACTCAGCAGCCCTCATCTGTCAGTCAGCTCATCCACCCTGGGCATAGGATGGTCATCAGTCTTGGTGACTGAATTGAGCCGCCCATACTCTACACAGACCCTGAGCTCAGGTGTAGTACTCTTAGGGGCAGCTTTTGGTACAGGGCTGCACCAGGAGCTAATGGAAGGTTCAATCCCTCCTAATTCTATCATTGTTAACACTTTCTCCTTAAAGCTGCCCCTCACTTTGTCAGACAGCCAATAGCTTTTATTCTTGGCAGGGAGAATGTCCCCTGTATAAATGTCCTGGATATTCAAGTGAAGTGCGTAACCCTAGGAGTGAGGGAAAACAGAGAGGAGAACTGTCCCAACAGCAGGTGACAGTCCCTCTGATGTTCAGGAGAAAGGGCAGGGAAAAGGTTGACACCTTCCACTGACCCATCCTTCTCTTTGGAGGCTAAGAGGTCAGGGAGAGGTTTACTCTCCTCCTTCTCCCCTCCATCTGTCACCAACAACCTGGGGACCTCAAAACTCTCAAAGTGGGGTTTGAGACAGCTGAGTTGGAGACCCCTTAAGGGGTGACTTGGGGTCTTGAGGTCCACCAAGTAGGTGGCTTTCCCCTTCCTCTCCACAATCTCATGCAGCCCATGCCAATGGTCTTGGAGGCCTCAGGACTCCAGGGGCTCCATCACCAACACTTTTTGTCCAGGTTGCAATTCCACAGAGGCAGCAGTTTGGTCATACTACTGCTTCAAACTGCTTCATCACTTCCTATCTGTCCTCTAGGTTGTGTGAAGCTTGCTTCCACAACTTGGCCATCTAGTTTCTGAAGGCCAGTATGTAGTTAACTACTCCCTGGGTAGGTTTCCTGGGAGAATGCTCCCATTCTTTTTTCTCCAGACAGAGAGGTCCTCGTACGGATACCCATGCAGAAGGTCAAAGGGGCTGAGCCCAAGAAGAGGAGGCATGGCAAGAGAACATTTCATTTATGTCTAAGAGCCTCAGAAAGGCTCCTCATCATGCCTTTCAGGGCTTTGTTGAATTTCTCAACAAGCCCATTGGTCTGTGGATGGTGGGGGGTTGAGAACTTATAAGTAACTCCACACTCGTTCCACATTGACTTCATGTAAGCAGACATAAAGTTGGTGCCCCATTCCGACACCACTTCCTTGGGGAAACCCACTCCCAATCAGAACTCTGACCACTGATGGTGTAGTAGTAGATCTCTGAAGTACAGTCTCTAGGTAGCCAGTGGCTTGATTCAGCAGAACTAAGATAAACCTATGACCAGAGGTGGTCTGGGGATCCATGGTCCCTACAATGTCGACACCCACCCTTTCAAGGTAATCAGCAGGTTTATGATCCTTTCATGGACGATGCACAATTGTATAATTGTACTCTTGCAATCTGAATTCCCATTGTTTAAGGGGAGGAGGCATCTTGGCTTTTGGATTGGCAAAGATGCTCAACAAAGCTTGATGATCAGTCACCAGTGTAAAAGACTTTCCATACAGAAATACATGGACATGTTTACAAGCATGTACCACAGTCAAACCTTCTTTCTAAGGCTGGTAGTATTTGAGACCAACTTCTACTAGCATAGTCCACAATATGCCTTCAAGCACTTGGGTGTCCACTATGCTGTGGAAGGATAGTGTCTAACCACACTGGGCTAGTTTCAACCACAATCTCTGAATGAAGCTTTGGATTAAAGTATGCCATTTCTGTTGCATTGTCAAGTGTGTGTTTGATTCTATTGAAACTTCTGTCACACTCTTGTGACCATTGAAAAGAAACATTTTTCTTTGTCATTGATTTTAATTGAGCCCTAGCAGCGCCACTATCTTGTATGTATCTTGAACAGTAACTGACCATGCCAAGAGAAAAATACACCTTTGAAACATCTTGTGGGGGGGTCAGCATTTGGCAAACCTTGTATTTCTATAGCATCAGGTGTCATACACCCATAAGATCAGCTATGGCAAAATAATTTCAGTTTTGTCTTGTTGAACTCACACTTGTCTGCATTCAAGGTCACACCTGCATCACTGAGTAATTGACAAACTATTTTGAGAGCTTTTATCGTGCTCTTTCTGTTGACCTCCAAAAACTGTTTTGACCACTGACTCCACGTTGCACTTAGCCTAGCAGCACACCGTCACATTAGTGACCCCAAGGTTCATTTTGCCTATGACTTTATTTTAGCATTAGCCACTGCCACCTTAAAAGCTGCAAGTAGTTTTTCATGTTGTACAATGTACTCATGGTTTTGTTTTTCGTGTTCTTTCCCACTAAGGGCTTAGGCTGATAAGAATGTACTAAGACGGCAGGGAACATTTTATTTTTTAGGTGGCACCTTGGGATTGTAGCCAAGTCCCAATGTGTTATTTTCAAAGCTGGCCTAAAGCATTCAGCATTTTTTGAAATAATAAACTTCTGCAATGAGAGGGAGGTTCTAGAATTTTCCTCTCTTGTTTGTTCAAAGTATAAGAGGCAGAGACCAGATGGACTGGTGACCAAGAGTAATTCAGCTCAGACATGCTCAGGACCCTGCGGTGTGTCATCCTTCCAGTGAGGATAATTGATCTCTGTCTGTCCTTGATCGATTCTGGGATATGAGGAAATGAAGCAGTTGTACCCTTGCCTCATGGTGATGCAGTTTTTTAAATTCATTTTTTGCTTTGCATTATAATATAGATACATTTATTTGCTGTGTATATTGCAGTGGAGAATCATTTGTACATGTTTTCATTTCATTGCTGTGACCATTTTTAAATGTGTACTTTCAGCATGCTAATCTCCTTTTACGAACCTTGCGAAGTGAAGTAATAAATGTCTTCTTTAGACTAAGAAGCGCATTCCAGAGATTTTTGTCAGTGCATGAGTGTTTCAGTTTGGTCCTTAGTGAAGCCAAACACCTGGCAAGCAGTGCCAACCCAGTCCTGGACCCGTGGACGTGAGCCTAAGTTGTTTGTTGCAGCTGAAACAATGCTCCCTGCTGACCACGGCACGGATCAGAAATGGAACATTACCCCTGTTGCAAGGATCGAAACCAGCGCATCAGACCCCTTGTGTGGAACAGAGTCAGCGCATTGCCTGTCCAGTGTGGATTGACCTTGGTGCATTGCTTTTGGAAACACTGCATCTTTGACCTGACGCATCGCTGCTGTTGTGTGGAAAAAATTGATACATCTTCACTACTGCGTGAGAAGGATTGATACATTGCCATCACAACAGGGACATCTTCAACATTGACATAACCAGGATGAAGGTACTTTTTTTCAGAAGGCCTCACTGGGTCCCTTTAGCTGGCCCACACTCCATGGCGGTCAGCCTGAACATTCATTCTACAGTTTTTTCTTTAAAAAATTCATATCACAAGTTCTAAATATTGGATGTTTGTTGCTTTGGTCTTGTTTTATTTATTAAATACATTTCTATTATCCTACATATGTGTAGCATCTCTTTGTGTGGTGTTTTCACTGTTTTACTGTTCAAAGTATTGCACAAATACCTTACACACTGCCTCTTAAGGTAAGAATGACTGCTCTGTGCCAAGCTAAGGACAAGCACGGGATAATTTAGGATGTGTTTGTGACTTACCATTATTAGTATTGTGGTTCCTGCTTGGACATGGTGCATACCTTGGCCGAACAGAAACCTAATTTCTAACACCAAGGTTGGGTGATTCAGGCTTGCAAGGGTCTTCTGAAAGCAGACCACACTTTTTGTTAAATGTTACACTAGCAGTTCCATCTGCCTTAGGCTCAGGGGCAGCAGGTTGCCTTATGAACATGAATTTCACTGAATTACCTAGTATCGCTATGAATAAAAGATTAAAATCAACTCATTAAAGGTATAAATGGGATGTTTTTAACCTCAGGGGCTGTGTGTAAAAATACATTAAAGTTGGAAATCACCACCGATTTATGATATTATAAATTGTCATTTTTGGTTTGATTAATAGGCCTAATTTTCACATTGTCTTTTGAACTTCTTGGCTACTCCAACACAAAAGCGAACTGCCCATTCTTCAAAATTGCATGGTAGATTACTGTTCTGGTCCCATGACAATCCATATGCAGGACATCCCGAGAAAAGACTTACAATTTTATGATTAGACACATTCATGACCTACTATCATAAGGGACATAGGCAGATATGTGAAACAGTGATTTATTTGTGCTCATATGAGGTCATCCCATGAAAGAATTCAGAACCTCTAGTTCTGTTAACTACCCCAAAAAGGCACTACATGAAAATATCCATGGATTTCATTACTGACCGTCCTCCTTAAAACAAATTTGTAATACCTATGGTGGTGAATTATTTCACTAAAGATGCTCATTTTATCCCACTTCATAAACTGCCGATGGGCACACAGTTCAGCGCGAATTTGTGAAGAAGGTTGTATTTTTGCATGTATTGACTTCTGAATTCATTGATGACAAAGGTTCTGGGTCATCACAAAGTGGAATTCAGACTGTTAATTTCACGTGTACTAGCTATTTCCCCAGTCAGACTGAGTGAATTAACCAATAATTTCAATAATTTCGTAGGTGTTACACCTTAAATCAAAAAGAACAGTAGTTTTTGTGGTTATCATTACCAAAATTTGTCTACAATAACTGATTTCATTCATCTTCAGGTAATTCTCCCTTTTCTATTCTTTTGGTTTTCAACCTCAACTAATCTAGTATAATGCACCTTCTAGTTTCATCAGTTACAGCTCTGTAATCCTCAATCACTTTAGGACAGACCAGCACATTATTTTATTTACGGCAAACAATGGGCAATTTGATGACCGTCAGAGGATAAATCCTCCCAGTTATATGAAAAGAGACTTGTTTTTTTTTTCTTATCATTTTGTGACATTGCAGCATTTTCATCGAAACTTTTCACCTAGTACTTTGGGCCCTTTTCTGGTGTTACATCTGGTGAGACAAAGTGCAGTCTGTTTAAATCTTCACTAGAGGTGATTGTGTGGGAACTGAACCCCAATATTTTCTAAACCCCAGAATCACATGAACTCCAATATTTATCTTTGGTGTTTCAATCCCACCATTTTTCTCATTGATATAGTGGCAAAAAACAACCCTCTCATTCAATCCAACAACTTTTGCAAGTTAATAGAGTAATACAATTTTTAAACTGGGACTGCTTTTAGATACAAAATAAGTTCAACAGGTTTAATACAGATCTGTTAATAGTACAGTTCAGGAGTATGAAAATCTCAGTCATAAAGTCTTAAAATACAGAAGTAAAGAATCACAAAAAATGACAGAGCCTCATAAAGTTCTCCTCTAATGCTAAGTGTTGTACTCATAAAGAGTACTGACAGCATTCTAATAAGAAGCAAACATCTAAAAAAAATTGTTTTGAGTCTCAGGAGAATAATGGAAAGTCACCCAACCTATATAAAACAGGGGTTTCTGCACATATTTTATGCATACTAATTAATAAAACTGCAATTTCAGTATGGCATGATCATTGTCACATTGTCACAGGTCACATTAGCCAATCAATGGCAATTTTGTAGTTTCCTAAAGGTTCTAAACACTAATCCATTTTTCATGGTAAGAGAAATCTTCTGCTTGCTCCTTGAGCAACTGCACTCCAAGAGAGGTCCAATCCAATATGAAACATTTATTAACAATATATTAAGCATCATAATCTTTTGCTCACCTTCACAAGAACCTTCAGTTGGAAATCCTTCAAAATCATACTTATAATAAAAAGATTAATTGTAAATGTAAATTGTAAAATGTAATTCACAATACATGCTTTCTAACTCTATCATCCATTGACGTCATTGTACTTCTGTGCTCCGTGGATACAGTGGAGAGAAAACCCTTGCAGCGGGTAGCTGTTTGGGGGTGATGACCAGAAGCAGCATGAGCAAAACAATAGCAACTGAATTCATTTAACTAAATGATGTCTCACATCAAAGTGTGGCATAACTATACCACCTCTTTTATAACACTTCTATATAAATTAATTGAATCATTTTATTTGCAACATAATTATTTGCTTGAATACAGTCAAATGCATCATTGACCTTACTAATTCACACAATTAGTTTATCATCCAAATTTCCAAATCATGAAAATCTTTAATGAGCACATCATTTTTTCTAATATTTATTGTTCAACCTGTCACATGTAAAACTACTATTCCCCTCCTCCAGTTATTAAAGGTGGTTCCTTACGTCTACAAGTGGAAGCTGTACTTAATAATAGGAGAATGAAAAGGTAGTTGCAATATCTGGTCAGCTAGAAGGGTTATGAACCAGCAAAGAGCTATTGTGAACCTGTCACATTTGTTCATGCCCCACATTGGTAGCTTCCTTCCATTGAAAGTTATCTAACAAGCCAGCACAAAGAGGGGAGAGCCCGAAGGAAGAGGGTACTATTAGGAAAAAACAGGGTGTGTGGACACGGGTATTTTCTGTCAGAAGTTTCAGCAAAAGCTGCTCGAGAGTCTCTATGAGACTGGCGGACTGGCTGACTCTGGCTGATGTGCCTGGACTGCGAGGGGAGATCCAGGATGTGGGGCATCCAGGTCGGGGGAAGGTGTGCAGCAACTTCTTGTGTTTTATTGACTCCTTAGCTGTTGTTACAATTTGTTCACAGTATCATTTGTCCTTCGCATATATTGTTTTTCCATTGTTTTGAGACCCTCGATTTCCTGACTTTTACCTGACTTTTGACTTGCTTACAGATTACTATTTGGCTTGATTTGCTGCGTGTTGTCCCTGACTCTCTTACTTGTTGCATAGGATTACTTTAAACCTGGGCTTCATCATTTCAGATACCAGCTTTCTCCACAGTGACTTAGGTTCACTGCAGCCCTCCGTTCTGACACCAGGAAGCATAACAAAAAAACACTTTTTTAATTGAATTGATATTGACTGCGAACTTCAGTAATTGCTTGTTTTTGATATTCATAATAAACATTTGTCTTTAGTTTAAAAGAACACTGCTGTGAGCATTGGCATAGCTTCAAGGGGGTGTTTGGGGTATAACACCCCTCTAAAAATATGTTCTGTAAGAAATAGTTGGGTACAAGTGCTGTCAGTCAGTTATGATGAGGTTTCTGTTGGATTTCACCAGGGAGTTTTATGTGCCCACCCTGAACAAAAAAAAAAAACACACACACATTCTCTCGTGTCTCTGTTTAGAAGGCCTTAAAAATGTTACTTTGTTTGAAAAATACTGTTTTAAGTACCCCTAACAATCTGCACTCCTCTCTTTCCACTGTCCCTTACATCCCCATCATGTCCTGTGTCTCATATACTGCATTTTAAAAAGGCATCTCTGGGTTTGTTGGGAAATCTGAAGTGTACACCCCCACCCCCACCCCCATAAACCTGTTGAACAAACTTCGCCCAAGGCTGTGAGTCCCCTGAACTTTGAGAGCCTTAAACCAGATGAGACCGGGGTTCTCCAGCTGTCACTTTTCTCTTTCAACCCCCCCCCACATACACTCCAGAGCTTTTTTCTGCTATCTGTTCTTACTCATGTATGAGCAGTGCTACGACTAAGGGAGTGGGCGCTCGAGTCCTTCATTTCCTGACATGGCCTCAAAGCAGTTACCTTAAACGTCCAAGAAGTACAAGTCTACAATGTACAGCTTCCACGCAAGGGGTTTTCAATGAGGTGAGTGTGTCCTTATTACGTTGCTGATCTTCTTCTTGAAGGGTTCTTCTTTCTGTAGGGGATGAAAAGTGGGCATGGAATATTGGGAGTCCTTATCCAATTCAGTGATACCATATCCCCCTTCTCCCGTTTCTTGCCTTTCCAGGGAGCAGCCTATAGACTGCTTTCCCTCTGCCCTGGATATTTCTACAAAATGGCACAGTGAAAGAACATTGAAAAAAATAATTTTGCTCAGTCATGGTCCTCCCAAAACCTGGCACTAGATAACTGCATATCTCATTGAACTCATGAACATTAACTGATCTCAGATGTTCTTATGTGTAAGGAAATGCCTCCTTGGCATGGTTACCCCCTGACTTTTTGCCTTTGCTGATGCTATGTTTTGAATTGAAAGTGTGCTGAGGCATGCTAACCAGGCCCCAGCACCAGTGTTCTTTTCCTAACCTGTACTTTTGATTCCACAATTGGCACAACCTGGCATCCAGGTAAGTCCCTTGTAACTGGTACCCCTGGTACCAAGGGCCCTGATGCCAGGGAAGGTCTCTAAGGGCTGCAGCATATCTTATGCCACCCTGGGGCCCCCTCACTCAGCACAAACACACTGCTTGCCAGCTTGTGTGTGCTGGTGAGAACAAAACGAGTAAGTCGACATGGCACTCCCCTCAAGGTGCCATGCCAACCTCACACTTCCTATGCAGTATAGATAAGTCACCCCTCTAGTAGGCCTTACAGCCCTAAGGCAGGGTGCACTATGCCATAGGTGAGGGCACCAGTGCATGAGCACTGTGCCCCCACAGTGTCTAAGCCAAACCTTAGACATTGTAATTGCAGGGTAGCCATAAGAGTATATGGTCTGGGAGTCTGTCAAACACGGGCTCCACAGCACCATAATGGCTACACTGAAAACTGGGAAGTTTGGTATCAAACTTCTCAGCATAATAAATGCACACTGATGCCAGTGTACATTTTATTGTAAACTACACCCCAGAGGGCACCTTAGAGGTGCCCCCTGAAACCTAAACCAACTACCCGTGTAGGCTGACTGGTTCTAGCCGCCTGCCACACTCGAGACATGTTGCTGGCCACATGGGGAGAGTGCCTTTGTCACTCTGTGGCCAGTAACAAAGCCTGCACTGGGTGGAGATGCTATCACCTCCCCCAGGCAGGAGCTGTAACACCTGGCGGTGAGCCTCAAAGGCTCACCCCCTTTGTTCCAGCACCGCAGGGCACTCCAGCTAGTGGAGTTGCCCGCCCCCTCCGGCAACGGCCCCACTTTTGGCGGCAAGGCCGGAGGAGATAATGAGAATAACAAGGAGGAGTCACTGGCCAGTCAGGACAGCCCCTAAGGTGTCCTGAGCTGAAGTGACTCCAACTTTTAGAAATCCTCCATCTTGCAGATGGAGGATTCCCCCAATAGGGATAGGAATGTGACCCCCTCCCCTTGGGAGGAGGCACACAGAGGGTGTACCCACCCTCAGGGCTAGTAGCCATTGGCTACTAACCCCCCAGACCTAAACACGCCCTTAAATTTAGTATTTAAGGGCTTCCCTGAACCTTACGAAGAAGAGGACTGCTGAGCTGAAAAACCCTGCAGAGAAGAAGAAGACACCAACTGCTTTGGCCCCAGCCCTACCGGCCTGTCTCCCTCCTTCAGAAGAAAACTGCTCCAGCGACGCTTTCCCCAGGACCATCGACCTCTGAATCCTCAGAGGACTGCCCTGCTTCCAAAAGACCAAGAAACTCCTGAGAACAGCGGCCCTGTTCAACAAAGACTGCAACTTTGTTTCCAGAGGAGCAGATTTAAAGACCCCTGAAATCCCAGCAAGAAGCGTGAGACTTACAACACTGCACCCGTCGACCCCGACTCGACTGGTGGAGAAACAACGCTACAGGGAGGACCCCCAGGCGACTCCAAGACTGTGAGTAACCAAAGCTGTCCCACCTGAGCCCCCACAGCGACGCCTGCAGAGGGAATCCCGAGGCCCCCCTGACCGCGACTGTCTGAATCCAAAATCCCGACGGCTGGAAATGACCCTGCACCCGCAGCCCCCAGCACCTGAAGGATCGGAACTCCAGTGCAGGAGTGACCCCCAGGAGGCCCTCTCCCCTGCCCAGGTGGTGGCTACCCCGAGGAGCCCCCCCCTTGCCTGCCTGCATCGCTGAAGACAACCCTTGGTCTCTCATTGAAACCTATTGAAAACCCGACGCGTGTTTGCACACTGCACCCGGCCACCCCCGTGCTGCTGAGGGTGTACTTTCTGTGCAGGCTTGTGTCCCCCCCGGTGCCCTACACAACCCCCCTGGTCTGCCCTCCGAAGACGCGGGTACTTACCTGCTGGCAGACTGGAACCGGGGTACCCCCTTCTCCATTGAAGCCTATGTGTTTTGGGCACCACTTTGAACTCTGCACCTGACCGGCCCTGAGCTGCTGGTGTGGTGACTTTGGGGTTGCTCTGAACCCCCAACGGTGGGCTACCTTGGACCCCAATTTGAACCCCGTAGGTGGTTTACTTACCTGCAAGAACTAACATTACTTTATCTCCCCCAGGAACTGTTGAAAATTGCACTGTGTCCACTTTTGAAATAGCTAAATGTGTTTTATGTAAAAAGTATATATGCTATTGTGATTATTCAAAGTTCCTAAAGTACTTACCTGCAATACCTTTCAAATTAGATATTACATGTAGAATTTGAACCTGTGGTTCTTAAAATAAACTAAGAAAATATATTTTTCTATAACAAAACCTATTGGCCTGGATTTGTCTCTGAGTGTGTGTTCCTCATTTATTGCCTGTGTGTATGTACAACAAATGCTTAACACTACTCCTTTGATAAGCCTACTGCTCGACCACACTACCACAAAATAGAGCATTAGTATTATCTCTTTTTGCCACTATCCTACCTCTAAGGGGAACCCTTGGACTCTGTGCATACTATTCCTTATTTTGAAATAGTACATACAGAGACAACTTCCTACATTGGTGGATCAGCGGTGGGGTACAAGACTTTGCATTTGCTGGACTACTCAGCCAATACCTGATCACACGACAAATTCGCAAAATTGTCATTAGAAATTGATTTTTGCAATTTGAACTATTTTTCTAAATTCTTAAAAGTACTGCTAGGGCCTTGTGTTAGTCCCTGTTAGCATTTCTTTTAGAGTTTAAAAGTTTTGTGAAAGTTTGAATTAGAACCTAGAACTAGTTTTAGATTCTTAAAAAGTATTCCAACTTTTAGAAGCATAATATCTAGTACAGATGTGAATGTGATGGAACTCAACATCACTCCTTACCTCCATCTTAAGATGAGGGAGCTAAGGTCACTCTGTAAAATAAAGAAAATAACAATGGGCCCCAGACCTTCCAAAATACAGCTCCAGGAGCTTTTGGCAGAGTTTGAAAAGGCCTACCCCTCTGAGGATGACAACCCAGAGGATGATAGTGACTTGGAGGAGAATTCCCCCCTTCCAGTCCTAATTAGGGAGATCAGGGACTCTCAATCCCTGACTCCAAACATAATAGTCAGAGATGCTGCTTCCCTCACAGGAGGGGCCAGCACCTCTGGAACCACTGAGGACAGCCTCAGTGAAGATGACCTCCTGTTAGCCAGGATGGCCAAAAGATTGGCTTTGGAAAGACAGATCCTAGCCATAGAAAGGGAAAGATAAGAGATGGGCCTAGGACCCATCAATGGTGGCAGCAACATAACTAGGGTCAGAGATTCTCCTGACATGTTGAAAATCCCTAAAGGGATTGTAACTAAATATGAAGATGGTGATGACATCACCAAATGGTTCACAGCTTTTGAGAGGGCTTGTGTAACCAGAAAAGTGAACAAATCTCACTGGGGTGCTCTCCTTTGGGAAATGTTCACTGGAAAGTGTAGGGATAGACTCCTCACACTCTCTGGAAAAGATGCAGACTCTTATGACCTCATGGAGGGTACCCTGATTGAGGGCTTTGGATTCTCCACTGAGGAGTATAGGATTAGATTCAGGGGGGCTCAAAAATCCTCGAGCCAGACCTGGGTTGATTTTGTAGACTACTCAGTAAAAACTCTGGATGGTTGGATTCAAGGCAGTGGTGTAAGTAATTATGATGGGCTGTACAATTTATTTGTGAAAGAACACCTATTAAGTAATTGTTTCAATGATAAACTGCATCAGCATCTGGTAGACCTAGGACCAATTTCTCCCCAAGAATTGGGAAAGAAGGCAGACCATTGGGTCAAGACTAGGGTGACCAAGACTTCCACAGGGGGTGACCAAAAGAAAGGGGTCACAAAGCCTCCCCAGGGGAAGAGTGTTGAGACATCCAAAAACAAAAATAGTAAAGAGTCTTCTACAGGCCCCCAAAAACCTGCACAGGAGGGTGGGCCCCGAGCCTCTTCACAAAACAGTTTTGGGTACAGGGGTAAAAACTTTGATCCCAAAAAGGCCTGGTGTCGTAGCTGTAATCAGCCTGGACACCAAACTGGAGACAAGGCCTGTCCCAAGAAAAGTACCACTTCTAACTCCACTCCAGCTAACACTGGAATGGCCAGTCTCCAAGTGGGATCAACAGTGTGCCCAGAGCAAATCAGGTGTCACACTGAAGCTACATTAGTCTCTGAGGGTGGGGTGGATTTAGCCACACTGGCTACCTGTCCTCCTAACATGCAAAAATACAGGCAGCAGCTCTTAATTAATGGGACAAGTGTAGAAGGCCTGAGGGATACAGGTGCCAGTGTCACCATGGTGACAGAGAAACTGGTTTCCCCTGGTCAATACCTGGCTGGACAAACTTATCCAGTCACCAACGCTGACAATCAGACTAAAGTACATCCCATGGCTATGGTAACTTAAGAGTGGGGAGGGGTCAATGGCCTGAAACAGGTGGTGGTCTCCTCAAATATCCCAGTAGACTGTTTGCTTGGAAATGACCTGGAGTCCTCAGCATGGGCTGAGGTAGAAATGAAAACCCATGCAGCCATGCTGGGTATCCCTGAACTGGTGTGTGTCAAGACAAGGGCACAGTGCAAGGCTCAGGGTGAAAAAGTAGAGCTGGAGTCTGGAAAAAGGGCCCAGCCTACCAAGAGAAAAGGAAAGTCAGCTGGGAAACCAGCTGCAACACAACAACAAAAAGAGAACCTCTCTTCTCAGGAAGAAGTTCTGCCCTCTGAGGGAACTGAGCCTATGGAGTTGGAACCTTATCAGGTTGAGCTCTTAGGCCCAGGGGGACGCTCAAGGGAGCAGTTGTGTAAGGGGCAAGAAACCTGTCCCTCTCTTGAAGGCCTTAGGCAGCCAGCTGCTGAAGAGTCCAATGGCAAGAAAACTGGAACACATAGGGTCTATTGGGAAGATGGGCTCCTGTACACTGAGGCAAGAGATCCCAAACCTGGTGCCACTAGGAGAGTGGTAGTGCCTCAGGAGTTCAGAGAGTTCATACTGACCTTAGCCCATGATATTCCCCTTGCTGGGCATTTGGGACAAACCAAGACGTGGGAGAGACTAGTCAACCACTTCTACTGGCCCAACATGTCCCAGAAAGTTAAGGAGTTTTGTGTCTCCTGTACCACCTGTCAAGCCAGTGGCAAGACAGGTGGACATCCAAAGGCCCCCCTCATTCCACTTCCAGTGGTAGGGGTCCCCTTTGAAAGAGTGGGTGTGGACATAGTGGGTCCACTTGAACCTCCCACAGCCTCAGGAAATATGTACATCCTAGTAGTAGTGGATCATGCTACTAGGTATCCTGAAGCTATTCCCCTTAGGTCGACTACTGCCCCTGCAGTAGCCAAGGCCCTCATTGGTATCTTTACCAGAGTGGGCTTCCCTAAGGAGGTGGTGTCTGACAGAGGTACCAACTTCATGTCAGCATACCTGAAACACATGTGGATGAGTGTGGAGTGACTTATAAATTCACTACACCCTATCATCCACAAACTAATGGCCTTGTTGAGAGATTCAACAAGACATTAAAGGGCATGATCATGGGGCTCCCAGAAAAACTTAAAAGGAGATGGGATGTCCTCTTACCATGTCTGCTCTTCGCTTACAGGGAGGTGCCTCAGAAGGGAGTAGGATTCTCACCCTTTGAACTTCTGTTTGGCCACCCTGTAAGGGGACCACAAGCTCTTGTGAAAGAAGTCTGGGAGAGACCTCTTCATGAGCCTAAACAAGACATAGTGGACTATGTACTTGGCCTTCGCTCAAGGATGGCAGAGTACATGGAAAAGGCAAGTAAAAACCTTGAGGCCAGCCAACAGCTCCAGAAGTTTTGGTATGACCAAAAGGCTGCACTGGTTGAATTTCAACCAGGGCAGAAAGTTTGGGTTTTGGAGCCTGTGGCTCCCAGGGCACTTCAGGACAAGTGGAGTGGCCCTTACCCAGTGCTAGAGAGGAAGAGTCAGGTCACCTACCTGGTGGACCTGGGCACTAGCAGGAGCCCCAAGAGGGTGATCCATGTGAACCGCCTTAAGCTCTTCCATGACAGGGCTGATGTGAATCTGTTAATGGTAACAGATGAGGATCAGGAAGCTGAGAGTGAGCCTCTCCCTGATCTTCTATCATCAAACCCTAAAGATGGTTCAGTAGATGGAGTGATCTATTCAGACACCCTCTCTGGCCAACAGCAATCTGACTGCAGGAAGGTCCTGCAACAGTTTGCTGAGCTCTTTTCCCTAACCCCTGGTCAGACACACCTGTGTACCCATGATGTGGACACAGGAGACAGCATGCCTGTCAAAAACAAAATATTCAGACAGTCTGATCAAGTTAAGGAAAGCATCAAGGTGGAAGTCCACAAGATGCTGGAATTGGGAGTAATTGAGTACTCTGACAACCCCTGGGCCAGCCCAGTGGTCTTAGTCCCCAAACCTCACACCAAAGATGGAAAGAGAGAGATGAGGTTTTGTGTGGACTACAGAGGACTTAATTCTGTCACCAAGACAGATGCCCATCCCATTCCTAGAGCTGATGAACTGATAGACAAATTGGGTGCTGCCAAATTCTTAAGTACCTTTGACTTAACAGAAGGGTACTGGCAAATCAAAATGGCACCTGGACCAAAAGAAAAGACAGCATTCTCCACACCTGATGGGCATTATCAGTTCACTGTTATGCCCTTTGGTTTAAAGAATGCCCCTGCCACCTTCCAAAGGTTGGTGAATCAAGTCCTTGCTGGCTTGGAGTCCTTTAGTGCAGCTTATCTTGACGATATTGCTGTCTTTAGCTCCAACTGGCAGGATCACCTGGTCCACCTGGGGAAGGTTTTGAAGGCTCTGCAATCTGCAGGCCTCTCTATCAAGGCATCCAAATGCCGGATAGGGCAGGGAACTGTGGTTTACTTGGGACACCTTGTAGGTGGAGGCCAAGTTCAGCCACTACAGCCTAAGATCCAGACTATTATGGACTGGGCAGCTCCAAAAACCCAGACTCAAGTCAGGGCATTCCTTGGCTTGACTGGGTACTATAGGAGGTTTGTGAAGGGATAAGGATCCATTGTGACAGCCCTCACAGAACTCACCTCCAAGAAAATGCCCAAGAAGGTAAACTGGACTGTAGAATGCCAACAGGCCTTTGACACCCTGAAACAAGCAATGTGCACAGCACCAGTTCTAGTAGCTCCAGATTACTCCAAGCAGTTCATTGTGCAGACAGATGCCTCTGAACATGGGATAGGGGCAGTTTTGTCCCAAACAAATGATGATGGCCTTGACCAGCCTGTTGCTTTCATTAGCAGGAGGTTACTCCCCAGGGAGCAGCGTTGGAGTGCCATTGAGAGGGAGGCCTTTGCTGTGGTTTGGTCCCTGAAAAAGCTGAGACCATACCTCTTTGGTACTCACTTTTTAGTTCAAACTGACCACAGACCTCTCAGATGGCTGATGCAAATGAAAGGTGAAAATCCAAAACTGTTGAGGTGGTCCATCTCCCTACAGGGAATGGACTTTATAGTGGAACACAGACCTGGGACTGCCCATGCCAATGCAGATGGCCTTTCCAGGTTCTTCCACTTAGAAAATGAAGACTCTCTTGGGAAAGGTTAGTCTCATCCTCTTTCAAGGTGTGTAAGGAAATGCCTCCTTGGCATGGTTACCCCCTGACTTTTTGCCTTTGCTTATGCTATGTTTTGAATTGAAAGTGTGCTGAGGCCTGCTAACCAGGCCCCAGCACCACTGTTCTTTCCCTAACCTGTACTTTTGATTCCACAATTGGCACACCCTGGCATCCAGGTAAGTCCCTTGTAATTGGTACCCCTGGTACCAAGGGCCCTGATGCCAGGGAAGGTCTCTAAGGGCTGCAGCATATCTTATGCCACCCTGGGGACCCCTCACTCAGCACAGACACACTGCTTGCCAGCTTGTGTGTGCTGGTGAGAACAAAACAAGTAAGTCGACATGGCACTCCCCTCAGGGTGCCATGCCAACCTCACACTGCCTATGCAGTATAGATAAGCCACCCCTCTAGTAGGCCTTACAGCCCTAAGGCAGGGTGCACTATACCATAGGTGAGGGCACCAGTGCATGAGCACTGTGCCCCTACAGTGTCTAAGCCAAACCTTAGACATTGTAAGTGCAGGGTAGCCATAAGAGTATATGGTCTGGGAGTCTGTCAAACACGGACTCCACAGCACCATAATGGCTACACTGAAAACTGGGAAGTTTGGTATCAAACTTCTCAGCACAATAAATGCACACTGATGCCAGTGTACATTTTATTGTAAACTACACCCCAGAGGGCACCTTAGAGGTGCCCCCTGAAACCTAAACCAACTACCCGTGTAGGCTGACTGGTTCTAGCAGCCTGCCACACTCGAGACATGTTGCTGGCCACATGGGGAGAGTGCCTTTGTCACTCTGTGACCAGTAACAAAGCCTGCACTGGGTGGAGATGCTATCACCTCCCCCAGGCAGGAGCTGTAACACCTGGCGGTGAGCCTCAAAGGCTCACCCCCTTTGTTCCAGCACCGCAGGGCACTCCAGCTAGTGGAGTTGCCCGCCCCCTCCGGCCACGGCCCCACTTTTGGCGGCAAGGCCGGAGGAGATAATGAGAATAACAAGGAGGAGTCATTGGCCAGTCAGGACAGCCCCTAAGGTGTCCTGAGCTGAAGTGACTCCAACTTTTAGAAATCCTCCATCTTGCAGATGGTTGATTCCCCCAATAGGGATAGGAATGTGACCCCCTCCCCTTGGGAGGAGGCACAAAGAGGGTGTACCCACCCTCAGGGCTAGTAGCCATTGGCTACTAACCCCCCAGACCTAAACACGCCCTTAAATTTAGTATTTAAGGGCTTCCCTGAACCTAAGAAATTAGATTCCTGCAACTTACGAAGAAGAGGACTGCTGAGCTGAAAAACCCTGCAGAGAAGAAGAAGACACCAACTGCTTTGGCCCCAGCCCTTCCGGCCTGTCTCCCTCCTTCAGAAGAAAACTGCTCCAGCGACGCTTTCCCCAGGACCAGCGACCTCTGAATCCTCAGAGGACTGCCCTGCTTCCAAAAGACCAAGAAACTCCTGAGAACAGCGGCCCTGTTCAACAAAGACTGCAACTTTGTTTCCAGAGGAGCAGATTTAAAGACCCCTGCAATCCCCGCAAGAAGCGTGAGACTTACAACACTGCACCCGGCGACCCCGACTCGACTGGTGGAGAAACAACGCTACAGGGAGAACACCCAGGCGACTCCAAGACTGTGAGTAATCAAAGTTGTCCCCCCTAAGCCCCCACAGCGACGCCTGCAGAGGGAATCCCGAGGCCCCCCTGACCGCGACTGTCTGAATCCAAAATCCCGACGACTGGAAAAGACCCTGCACCCGCAGCCCCCAGCACCTGAAGGATTGGAACTCCAGTGCAGGAGTGACCCCCAGGAGGCCCTCTCCCCTGCCCAGGTGGTGGCTACCCCGAGGAGCCCCCCCTTGCCTGCCTGCATCGCTGAAGAGACCCCTTGGTCTCTCATTGAAACCTATTGAAAACCCGACGCGTGTTTGCACACTGCACCCGGCCGCCCCCGTGCTGCTAAGGGTGTACTTTCTGTGCAGGCTTGTGTCTCCCCTGGGGCCCTACACAACCCCCTGGTCTGCCCTCCGAAGACGCGGGTACTTACCTGCTGGCAGACTGGAACCGGGGCACCCCCTTCTCCATTGAAGCCTATGTGTTTTGGGCACCACTTTGAACTCTGCACCTGACCGGCCCTGAGCTGCTGGTGTGGTGACTTTGGGGTTGCTCTGAACCCCCAACGGTGGGCTACCTTGGACCCCAATTTGAACCCCGTAGGTGGTTTACTTACCTGCAAGAACTAACATTACTTTACCTCCCCCAGGAACTGTTGAAAATTGCAGTGTCCACTTTTGAAATACCTAAATGTGTTTTATGTAAAAAGTATATATGCTATTGTGATTATTCAAAGTTCCTAAAGTACTTACCTGCAATACCTTTCAAATGAGATATTACATGTAGAAATTGAACCTGTGGTTCTTAAAATAAACTAAGAAAATATATTTTTCTATAACAAAACCTATTGGCCTGGATTTGTCTCTGAGTGTGTGTTCCTCATTTATTGCCTGTGTGTATGTACAACAAATGCTTAACACTACTCCTTTGATAAGCCTACTGCTCGACCACACTACCACAAAATAGAGCATTAGTATTATCTCTTTTTGCCACTATCTTACCTCTAAGGGGAACCCTTGGACTCTGTGCATACTATTCCTTACTTTGAAATAGTGCATACAGAGACAACTTCCTACATTATCTCATCTTATTTTTCCTGATTTCGCAACCTAAAAGGAGATTCTGAACTATCAGTGTTGACATTTTTTGCGGCAGGTTCATCACCCCTCTCATTATTCGTTTTATTCCTTTCTTTAAATGTTGTACCATCTTCAGACTTGTTTAGTCCCTGTCCCATTCCTTGCTCCAGCGGGCCATGGTTCCTTTCAACACAGTTTTTTCCTTAGTACTGTAAAAAAAAGCATGGCCTTATACCTGAGCCACTCACTTCTTCTTCAGATTTTCCATTTGGCTCAGGAGATTCTTTCTGCCACTCAAGTTTTTTCCTCTAGTTCTGCGACTCTTCCCAAGAGACACCTGTCCTACACAGGCACTGTACATTTCGTGTATGAGCACAGTCCAGTTCAATACAAAGCCCAATGCAACCCAATTCTTGAAAATATAACAAGTGCTCAGAGAAATTACAGGCTGCTTAAAAGGGCGATTGTCGGATTACTTTCCTCATTCAAAAAAATCTCATTTTCCACCAATTGAATTTTGCAAATTCGCATTTTTTTATTCTGGAAATCGCATATCTTCCTTTTTACAAGTTTTAATTGCTCAGCATTTACCGAGGTGTTTCAAAACAAAAAAGCTATAGATTTTTATTTCGTTCACCAAATCAATAGTGTATAAGATACTAATCCCTACTTACTTCAATAACTTATTTTGACATATTTTTTTACAGTAAATAAATGGCGTGACTGTGCGCTTTTTAAGGATTATCAGTCTATTTAGATAAAAATCGATTCAGACTCTGCTCTGTGATGGGAACGTTTGAAAAGGCATAGGTCTAACTACCGAGAGGAGATGACAAGCCATTCTGATAGTAGATATGAGCTCGGCAGTGATAATTAACAATTTCTAAATAAATACACCACATTGAGGCGACTTATTGAACAGGATTTTCGATTTGATCCAATCATATTAATACTTTAAGTGCAATATCTATTTAAATCAGAACTCAGTCTTGTGTTTCTTTTTGCAATACATAAGATGTGGGCCCTCTGTGTGCGACTCATTATTTTTGTTTGAACTGGATCCAAGTGTGGATATTTATAATGCGGTCACATAAACGGAACACTATGGACGTTTAATTTTTGATCGTTAACATATTGTTTTCAACAGACAAAAATCCCATCTTTATATGGTCATGCTTCGCTTAAACTGGCATTCTTAGCTCCAAGCCTTTGCTCTATGTCCTGAGATGGCCCAGGAAACTATTCAGGCAAGGTTGAAACAACTGTGACATTATAAATGGGTTGCAGATCATTCAATAATTATGCATGAATATCTGATATTCCACACAAGCAGTGCTTTGTAAGTGTGTCGGATTTTATAAACATTCATACAATGTTTAGCATGCATAGTCATTCAAAGATCCATATCAATAGTGCTCATTTCTGATTCAGAATGTGCTTGATAGCTTAGACATCTGCATTCACCCCCTACAGGCCTGGCAACACCGACGACTCTGATGACGCAGAAAAAGAGGGTCCAACATATATTCATATATCATGTAACCAAAATCGTATAATGTAGTGTGATTTTAGTAAAGAAAATAATGTACGTGGGAAATTGTGCCCTCGGAGTAGTTCGCCAATATTATAAACGAGCTTTATTAATCATGAAGAATTGAAAATTGTAGTAATCCATCATAATTGCAAATGTGTGCCATGATTTCTCATTGAAACGGTTTTGCTTAGCTTAAATTTAGTAGAGGCTTTGGCCTAGTTGCCTGGTCTCAAATTCTAACTGCGCGGCTTTTCCTTGAACTAATAAAATGAATATTTTACTTTAAAGTTGTATTTCTCCAGTAGGGATGACTAATGCACTTATCTCCAAGGTTTCGTACTAGGCCAGTTTCATCCCCTTTGAAGCAAGGTCAGTCTCTGCAGGTGCGGACAATAAGAGCACTGATACCGAAAATAATTGGTAAACCATGTTGCAACTTGTGTTCCAAGGCTCCAAGGACAATGTATGCATAAATGAGTACTAGGAGAAAGACACTTTCCATTGGTCAAATTGAAGCCATCCTATGAACCCTCCAATGGAAGATCCTGCAGAATTTGGAATGTTTCTTACTTAAACCCACTGGACAAAGAGAAGTCAGCCATTTCCCTTGATGCCATGTTTGAAGCCAAACACCATACGCCATCTTAGACGACATCTTGATGCCCTTTTCTCTAACACAGAGAAAGAGACTTTGAGAATTCTCACCCTAGACACTATAACTTTAAATTGCTCCGCCTAGCCCATGCAGTAACTTTGCCCCATTCTCCTTGCTGCTGTAAGGAAACTTGCCCTTAACTTTGCTCCTTTGAAATTCTGCCCCATGCTGATCGAACCGGTACCTGAAGGACGAAGACTTTCTTGAATGCTGATTGTAATTGGTAATTATGAAAGGATAATTGTATTATGCATTGTGTTTTCCTTTTAGGTACCAACTGCTGTTTTGATAGGGCCCCAGCTAGAAGTTTTCTAAATTTGTACTGACTAAATTAGTTTTGCATGAAGCCCCACATGCCAATGCTAATTAGAGGTTAGTCGAGGTATGCACTTGACGCACCATGTCGAATTGAAATCTTGTCATGCTGACCAATGTATGCAATTAGTCAAATTCAATTACTTATATTAGTGATTTGTATTGCTATACCTGAATGTATTATTATTCAGATTTTGCGTAGATTGCGTTTCTTCCGCCACTATGGACAGCTAGTAATGTTCGTATACATATATCATTTGGTTTTGAGACTTATATACATTGTGCTAGCTTTGTTAATATAGGGAAATAAATTCACTAACTTTTAATAAACTGGTGTGGTTATTCATGACTGAAAGGTAACGTTGCGTCGAAATACCAATTGTTATTGATTCCTAATATGTTATCTCTATCTATTAATTGAGTATTGGCTATCGGTTACAACAGTTATTGATTATTGATCTAAGTGACCCGACTATTCTAGGATGAGGAGAGTCCAACTTGGCTAAAAGGTTCACCGACTTCCAACGTGTCCAGGTATAGGTAACTTATAAGGGCTGGACGCGTTATCAGTAGATGGTAGCAGAGATTGATGGTTTCGCCCTTTGGGACCCCATGCAAGCAATAAACGGAGTTAAGTTAGAATTTTCTTTGATAAAACAAGTTGGAGAGATGATGATGCCCTAAGTCCACAATGACTTTCCCGGGATCTTAGAGCTTGTGAATGGAGGACATGGAGGTGTGAGAATGTTTCGGCGTTTCTAGTGACGGTATGAGTGAAGTTAGGGTTTTGCGCTTGCATAGCTTTTTGCCGCAGATGAATTGAGAAGTTTGTGAGAATTTTAGACGGGGTTACGAACTCCAGTTGAAATTTTAGAGGAGCGTGACTCCAAAGTGTGAGAATAGGGAAGTCGTCGAACTTCACGTGTGTGTAGCGCTTTGTGCAGAAAAATTGTCCACGTGGTTGTTGATGTTGAGACGGGCCCTGCGAGGTCAAGAGACTCCGGAGTATGTTGAAAAGTGTATGAGACACTTGATTGATGTTGTAATCTGTTCGGTTTAATAGGTTGATCGGCGTGGTCAACAAGTTGGTATGAATATTGAGGCATGAAAGAAAAATTTCGACTTTGAGATTTGACGAATTCTAAAGCGCCCTAGAATAGTTCATTGATCAGTTGAGAGTAAAGTTTGCGGGTCAAATTTTGCTTGAGAAAGTGGGAAACCGAGAAAGTGGAATAATTGCTGAGGCTAGTGAAAAATCCCTAAGGTTTCTGAAGCGATTGTATTACCCTTCCTGTAGTAAACCAACAGATTTGTTTTCTTCTTTTAGGTTAGTGCTCGCAATATATTGCAGAAATTAGTTTTGAGTGAAGCTGAATGAAGGAGGACAAGCCGCAGGACTTTGTCAGCCGCAGTGTGTGAGTGTGACGTCACTAGGAGCTGCGCTGGGATAGGTTGGTTGGCGAGAAGGGTCGCGCACGGATTGGACGCAGTCCGTGAAGCGCAATTGGTGGGGAAAGGCAAGCGAAGAGTATTCCGGGAATTAAAGTCACTTATGATTACTTATTTTTGAAAAATAAAAGACGGAAAGATGACATTTTTCAAACCATTTAAGAGTGCCATGAGGGGAGATGTTTATATTAAAGCAAATGTAGGAGAAGAAACACTGTCTGAGGGTACACCAGCTTACATCATGATTGAGGAAAAGGGTGTAGCACCAAGTCTTTGGTTAAAGCAATGGTGCAAATTAACAGAGAAGCATGGAAGTGTAGCGTTCCCTATCCATGGGTCGTTTAACCTAAGGGTTTTGGAGAATCTAAGATTTGCGCTATATGACAGGAAAGTACCTCCAAGGCCAGCACAGTTTGAGGCACTAGGAATTTGGGAGCTAATAGCTAGAAACCAACAACAAAAGAAATTTGAGACAAGAATAAGAAAAGTAGAAAAGACACTAGCGGATGATAGGTGGGATAGCACACAAAAAGTTTGGAGGTCAGACGTATTGCAGGGAATTCAATTGTTTCCAGCAAACACTGATGAAGCAGAGACGGAAGGAAGGAAAGCTACGTATAAAACAAATAGGAGTCAGTCTAGAGACAGAGAGAACAACAGAAACTCGAAAAGGTCAGACGAGTCAGACGATGAGGAGTTCATTATACAATTGCTAAATGATCGCCCGCCACCATATGTGGAAAGCGAAAAAGGATCAAGCATTAGCACTGCCCCTCCAGAACCAACACAGGGTAATGTAACACCGAATTTGAGAATATCACAAAAACAAAGCAGTTCCGATATGCCTTTTTCACCACAAAAACCACAAGTTCAGAGAATATATCCTGACGTGCCTAAATTGAAACCTGCCGATAATTATCAGCCGCAGGTTCAAAGGCACTGCTGCAATGAGCATAACTTGGGAGCGACTTCTGGCTTAGTGGCTCAGGGAGGACAGAGTTATCAAAGACCGACATTGATTCAAGCTGAATCAACACAATTTTTGATGCCTCAAAAGCAGGTACAAGAAGTGCTGAGGTACACTCGAGTAACAGAGAGACAGTTAGGTATGCCACCAATAATGAACCATAATGTGGGGATTAATATGCCACAGAATTCAGGGAACAGACAGAATCCAGATGTAATATCTCTGCCCATTATCACTGTGGGTCCGCCAGTACCATTGTATATACAGGCAAACCCAAACGTATGCGACCAAGGGGTAATGACACAAAGTGAGACAGGGAGAAGATGCATAGAAAACACTCCAGAAACGACTCCGATAGCAACACTGCCAAATGGATCTGGGTTGTTGTCGGGATTTAGTCCAATCCCAATTTGTGCTCCGTCGACAGTGGTAAGGTCAAGTCCACCACTATTAATACCGTTACCGTTACAGCAACCACCAGTGGCAGTTGATGTAAGTGCTACACTGATGGGACTGAACGTACAACAGCTAACACAATGGTTCAACAGTCTGAACGCCCCACAGAGTACATCCAGCGGGAAGGGAGAGGAATACCTGAATAAAATAAGATTGGGCATGGAAGCAGATGAACTGGTGGAGGGAACAATGGGTCTGAACAGGTTAGAATCATACACAGAAGAAGAGCTGAGATACATGTGCCCTAGGATTACAAGAGAAGTGAGCAGCATACATAAGAAGTTACAAGAAATTGCAGACAGAAATGAGATTGACATAGGTAAGACTAAACATTTGAGCAGAAGTTACAGTCTAGACTTTGAGACAAAAGATTTTGAACACATGAGATCAGCAGGGATGAAAATGCACCTTAAGGAGATACTGCAGAGCGCGCAGGTCTGGAGATGTCTAGATAAGTGGGAAAGCAGGTGGGTTACGAAAAAGGACAAAAAGAAGGAAAATACCCCAGATCGGAACGAAAAAGCACAACAAAATGACGATCTGATAACCATGTTGCCAATGAGAGAGACAGCAGGGGGAAAACTTGTACATGTACCATGGCACAGGTGTGATATTCAATCCTTCATGGATGATTTCCCTAAATTGAGAGAGAAACCGATCGAATGGTATCAACAAACAGATAGATTTGTGAAACTCGCAAAATGTCTCTGGGAAGACCTGAATACCTTGTTTGAAATTGTGGTTCCGGCAGATTTATGGGAAGATTGTAAAAGGGCTGTAGGTTGGCCGACGAGTGAACCAGAAAGAGATAGGGACACAGGTGCACCATCACCTACAGTAATGAGTTTATACCATAAGGTGATTGAGCACTTGAAGACCAAGGTTGCGTCGAAAAATGTGGATTGGCAGAGGATTGACAGAACAGCACAAGAGGCTAAAGAGTCGATACATGCGTACTATGAGAGATTGTTGAAAGCGTTTAAAAATTACAGTGGCACAGAAACGATTGAAGCAAAGGACATGCTCCATTTCATGTTCACATTTGTGGAAGGGCTGAGACCCGAGGTCAGTCAGATGATTAAAATGCATTTGACTTGTTGGCAGTCAAAGTCGATCGATGAAGTGTTGAACTATGCAAAATACTGCAGTGATGAGATTGAGACAAAACAGAAAAGGTTGAAAGAAAAGGTGATGCAGCTTAGAGCAGCTCAGACAGGTTTGCAAGGTTTGCAAGGTTTTCAACAACAGATGGCGCAGCAGCAACAGCAGGGAAATGCTATGTTTCAGCCGCAGATGAGAGGCGAGGTCGAGGAGGTTTTGTGAATAATGGTCCTGACATAAATACTGTTATGATTCCAAATGGTATACAGGCAATGAAGAAGGTGATGCCATGTCACACGTGCGGAATCGTCGGGCATTGGAAACGGGATTGCCCAATGATGGTGCATGAAGGTGTAGGTCAGCAAAACAATGATGTCAATGCGTTTCAGAATATGAGAGGACCGAAAGTGAGAGGTCCAAATCCAAGTTTTCAGAATAATGTAAATCAGATGCAGGGTTTACAACCCATACAACCGCAACAGGTGCAAATGCTCCATGCGCAAATGGCGCAGTTGCAGCCAATGCAACAGCAGTTTCCCATGGTACCTAATCAGCAAATGCAAATACCCTTAGCACCAATGAATCAGCAACAAGTAATGCTTCCTCAACAGGTCACGGGTCAAGGAATGAACCAAAATGACACAGTACACCAATTCCCATTACACAGTGAGAAAGGAATAAACGATGTATGGGAGAGTGAAAGTTCAGATGAGGAGGGAAATTGTATGCTTGCAGCATCTTTGGAAGTTGATCAAAAGGGTTGGTATGTGGAAGGAAGAGTCATGGGTCATCGCGTCTCATTCTTGGTTGACACGGGAGCTACACGCTCTACTGTTAGGAGCATTGAAGTACCAAATTTGCCACTTTCAGGGAGAACAGTTCAGGTAGTGGGAGTAGCAAATAGGTACCTGACGAACTCAATCACAGATCCAGTGCAAGTCAGAATTGGTAACTATCAAGGGTCACATACATTTGTGGTGTGTGACTCAAGCCCGATATCACTATTAGGGAGAGACTTATTGTGCAAATTGGGGTGTTCGATTATGTGTTCAAATGATGGAATTAAAATTCAGACAAACAGTGATGGGGAAGAAGAGGATGGTGTAGGAGGGGATGAAGTGGAGACTGTCGATGAAGAGTATCCCCTGATTACTCTTTACCCAATGCTCACTGAAGCAGATATTCCTGCTGAGTTACAGGAAACAGTCGTAAAGGAAGTCTGGGATATGACAGGGAAAGAAGTAGGATTGGTCAAAGGAGTAGAACCAGTGAAAGTGACTGTAAAACCCAATGTAACCTTTCCCCAGACCCCACAATACCATATGGCGCAAGACACCCTCATGAAAGTCGCCCAACTCATTGATGAGTTCGTAAAACAGGGAGTACTAAAAGAAGTGTTAAGCAGTCCATGTAATTCACCAATTATGGGACTGATAAAACCGAGTGGAAAGGTCCAGATTGTTCAGGATTTCAGGAAGATAAATGACATAATAGTCAAATGTTGTCCCGTAGTACCAAATCCAGCTGTGATAATGTTTCAAGTTCCCTGTGATGCTGAATGTTTCTCAATTATCGATTTGTCTCAAGCATTCTTTTCTATGCCTCTTCATGAGAACAGAACATTTCTCTTTTGTTTCAAATTCCTGGACAGGGTCTACAGTTGGTGTCGAATTCTGCAAGGGTTTTCGGAGTCACCATCAATTTTCAATCAGATTCTAAAGAAAGATTTGGAATCGTTGGAATTACCGTTCGAATCAACATTGGTGCAATACATTGACGATGTGCTAATCGCATCTAAGACAGAAAGTGACTGTACAGCTGATACCATTGCCCTATTGAACCATTTGGGAAGGAACGGACACAAAGTGTCCCCTTCAAAATTACAATTCTGCCAGAAGAAAGTGAAATATTTGGGTCACCAAATAGAGAAAGGGTCACGAAGAATCATGAAAGAAAGAATAACAAGCGTACTTCAGATGAGTCCACCAAAGACGAGAAGAGAGGTGAGAAAGTTTTTGGGAATGGTGAGCTATTGTCGTCAATGGATTCCCAATTTCTCAACTCTAGCAAAACCTTTACTGAAACTGACCCAGAAAGATGCGCAGAATGAAATAGAGCTGAAAGGAGATGAGATGGATGCTTTCATTGAACTAAAGGAATGCATGTGCAGGGCTCCAGCTTTAGGTATGCCTGACTACACAAAGCCTTTCACATTGTTTTGTCATGAGCGTGATGCATGTTCCTTGTCTGTCTTGACTCAAACCCATGGTGGCGTAAACAGACCAGTAGCATATTTTTCAGCTACTTTGGATCCGGTCGCAGCAGCACTGCCAGGGTGCTTGCATGCCATAGCAGCAGTTGGTATCAGTCTAAATCAAAGTGAAGGAATAGTGATGGGACATCCTTTAACAGTCATGATCCCCCACTCAGTTGAGATACTTTTGACACGTTCCGGAACACAGCACATGACCGGTGCTAGGCTTACAAGGTACGAGACAATAATTTTGGGTTCACCTAATGTGCAGCTGAAGAGGTGCACTACGTTGAATCCAGCAACCTTGTTTCCCAGTGAAAATGCCGAAATTGAGAACGCTGAACACATCGAGCACGACTGTCTTCAGGTGACTGAATTTTGTACAAAACCAAGACCTGATATCAAAGACACCCGGTTGGAAGAAAATGATCAAGTTCTTTTTGTTGATGGTTCATGTTTAAGAGATGCACTAGGAATATTGAAAGCAGGATATGCTGTATGTACAATAACAGGTGTTCTGGAAGCATCTTGGCTTCAAGGAGTTTACTCTGCACAGGTAATGGAACTGGTAGCACTTACTAGAGCTTGCCAACTTTCTGCACTGATGAAAGTCACCATTTACACTGACAGTCAGTACGGATTTGGAATAGTGCATGACTTTGGACAGTTGTGGTCACAGAGAGGCTTCATGACCTCTTCAGGATCACCAGTGAAAAATGGTGAAAGAATAAGAGAATTGCTGCATGCCATCCAGTTACCAGGAGAAGTAGCAGTGGTAAAATGCAGTGCACATTCAAAATCGCAGGATTACATTTCTTTGGGGAATGGATATGCAGATCAAGTCGCAAGGTTTTGCGCATTAAACTGTATATTGCTCAGAGATGAATGGAACTTGATAAATGAGCCAGAACTTGAACAAAGTGAAGCTTTTGCTCTAAAGGTTGTAGACACAATGGATGAATTGAAGTCCTTACAGAACGATGTTAGTGAAGATGAGAAACTCTCATGGACCAAATTGCAATGCGTAAAGAAACTAGATGATTTGTGGGTTTCAAATGAAGGGAAATTGGTTCTGCCAAACAGTCTGTTGACACAATTGGCCAGGTTCTACCATGGACAGGCTCATCTTGGAAGGGACGCCATGGTCAGACTATTTAAAACTGATTGGTTTAACCCCAAATTCCGCCAAGTTGCTGAAGCAGTTTGCCATCGTTGTGTCATTTGCCAACAAATGAACGCAGGGAAGGGGACAGTAGTAAATTTGAGCCACATTGGGAGGGCATGAGGTCCATTCAGCACGATGCAAATGGATTTTATTGAAATGCCTGTGCATGGAGGCCTGAAGTATGTGTTGGTGATTGTGTGTATTTTTAGTCACTGGATTGAAGCATACCCTACACGCAGAAATGACAGTCTCACAGTTGCAAAACTACTCGTGAGAGAACTAATACCACGTTTCGGATTCCCGATCTCCTTAGAATCAGATAGGGGAAGTCACTTCAATAACGAAGTAATAAAATTACTTTGTGCAGTGCTGAACATTGAGCAAAAGTTGCATTGTAGCTACCGCCCTGAAGCCTCAGGTCTAGTCGAGCAAATTAATGGCACATTGAAATCGAGGATGGCGAAAATATGTGCATCAACAAACTTAAAATGGCCTGACGCATTGCCCCTGGTGTTAATGTCAATGAGAAACACCCCTGATAGAAAGACTGGACTGTCCCCGCACAAGATTCTCATGGGCAGAGCCATGAGACTTCCAGCAGTTCCTGCAAATGCTCTGTTGAATATTACAGATGATATGGTGTTGGACTACTGCAAAGTTCTAGCTGATGTGGTGCGATCTTTTTCTCACCAGGGGGAGGCAACCACCTTGCCACCGATCCAAGGTCCAGGACACGCCCTGAAAGCAGGTGACTGGGTCGTGATAAAGAAGCACGTGAGGAAGTCGTGTCTGGAACCCCGTTGGAAAGGACCTTTCCAAGTGATTCTGACAACTACTGCCGCTGTGAAGTGTGCGGGAGTTCCCAACTGGATTCACGCCAGTCACACGAAGACAAAGCATATCGCCAGTGAAGTTAAGGATCAGAGAAACATTAAACGAAAGTGAAGGACCAAAGTTGAAAGAGAAAAGAAAAGAAGCGTCTGTTGAGACAGCAACATCGAGTAAAGAGAAAGACTCAGCCAAGGAAGAAAGCACCGGCGAGAGAGAATCAAAGGGAGATGCAAAATTGAAAAGAAAAAGAATACCGAGCAGAAGGTATTCCGGTCCAGAGTGGGCATACATAGCCGCTAACGATTGGTCAGACGAATTCGTATCCCTCAGTCTTGAGAACGAAGAGGCAGAACTTCACTTTGGCACTTGAGGAGTGAAGCTCCATGAACTTTACTGAATAAGACATTGATAACCTGATTGACTTTTAAACCGGCTAAGACATTGCTAAACTTGATTGACTCTGAAACCGATTTTTGAACAAAGCTGCTAACCGATTTTGAGACAAAGCTGCTAAAACGATAAAAGACGAAGCTGCTAAAGAAAACTGTGTGAACATTGAACTCATTCAGCTTTGTATATATCTGCAAATCCGATTTGGTAAAAGTGTCTTCAACTTTCTGATTCTATACAGATCATGACAGGCTACACTACACAGGGGCATAAAATGAAGTGTTGTAAATACATGTGTATAGGTCTAATAACTGCATGCGTACTAATCATTGTAGCAATAGTTCTTGGAATGCATGAAAAGGATGAGAAAGGGACGAATGATGCTTTTACTTCTAGACCTACTACTACTACTGAACTAACAGCTTTAAAGAGACTCGAACAAGACGAAAGACATCTGCATGATAAAAAGGAACTTTCGTCTAATGTTTTCTATCGCTTGCTGAGTGAGTATGTTGAGACCATGGATGCGAAAGATTGTTATGTATGCACACAAATACCTACCTCAGTAGTGGAAGGGGTGATATATCATAGCATGCCTCTTACGTACGGGATTACATGTAGTTTAATAATGACCAGATTTTATGGCCAAGAATATATTCATTACTTTTATTCTAATTATGATGTTACATTTGCATATGTCCCCATAATCGAGTACCTGAGTAAAGTAGCCAGAGATTATTATGTAAAATTGATGAGGGGCTTCTTTGAGCCGTTGTCACCTTTTCACACAGCTCACGCACATAGAGAGAACCTTACATGCTTGCTTTCACCGATGGAGATAAGCTTTTTAGATAACACTGACGATAGGAGGAAAGAGGTGAAGGAGAAATCAGAAAGGGAATTACACAAAAGGACATCTGTAGATAATTATGCTTTTGCTGCGATAAAGACGCAAGGAAAAATAGCTTTAGATACATTACACGTAGGGAGATTCTGTATACATAGACATAAATCATATTATGACACAGTCTTTGTGGGAACGAGTGAATGTAAACATACGTTTTTGCTTCAACCTAAATAGACGTTCATGCTGAATGGACAAGACCCGGTTATTCCAGGGGTATATTACATTTGTGGACTTAACGCCTATTATCGTCTTCCTAAAGGATGGTATGGGAGATGTTATTTGAGAATAATATTCCCAAAGGTTTATCAACTGGACGACTTAAAGACATTCCCAAAACTGTCTGAATCACATCATGTTCAGAAGAGGGAGACAGCTTCTGGTGTGGTAGGTGATATATTTGGCGCTCTGATTCCTTCAGTGGGAGTCATATTGAATTCAATCAAAATACGAAAGTTGTGTACCATTGTGGATAACATGCTGACAAAATTCTCAGGAGCTATAATCCTGATGGATGCTGAACTCGCTGCAGAAAGAGCTATGACTCTTCAAAATCGGCTTGCCGTAGACATTCTTTTAGCAAAGGATGGCGGCGTTTGCAAAATGCTTGGTACACTTCACTGTTGTACATATATACCAGACAGCAGTGGGCAAATTAGAAAGATGCTTACAAACTTAACTAACGAAAGCACAGATTTGAAGGATTTGAAAGAGCCAGGAGTATGGGAGAAGGTGGGAAAAGGATTTGCTTCGGTTGGAAATTGGCTCAGCAACGTTTGGAACGGATTGTTACTGAAAATAGTAAAGGGAATATTAATAATATTGATTTGTTTATTAGGCATTTGGGGAATATGGAAAGCTATCAAAATGTTGAAAACAAGGAACAAAAGGAAAAGAGAAGAGAAAATAGAAAACAAGATAGTAGAAATATACAGAGAAATCTAAGGGAACGAAAAGAAAGAGGGAGTTGACGGAAGTGCCAAATTACTAGAACAGAATTTTAATGGAATAAAATTTGTGGGAAGATTTGATGTGATGACATAATTAGTCATCAGAGGAGGGATTGATGACGCAGAAAAAGAGGGTCCAACATATATTCATATATCATGTAACCAAAATCGTATAATGTAGTTTGATTTTAGTAAAGAAAATAATGTACGTGGGAAATTGTGCCCTCAGAGTAGTTCGCCAATATTATAAACAAGCTTTATTAATCATGAAGAATTGAAAATTGTAGTATTCCATCATAATTGCAAATGTGTGCCATGATTTCTCATTGAAACTGTTTGTGCTTAGCTTAAATTTAGTAGAGGCTTTGGCCAAGTTGCCTGGTCTCAAATTCTAACTGCGTGGCTTTTCCTTGAACTAATAAAATTACTTTAAAGTTGTATTTCTCCAGTAGGGATGACTAATGCACTTATCTCCAAGGTTTCGTACTAGGCCAGTTTCATCCCCTTTGAAGCAAGGTCAGTCTCTGCAGGTGCGGACAATATGAACACTGATACCGAAAATAATTGGCAAACCATGTTGCAACTTGTGTTCCAAGGCTCCAAGGACAATGTATGCATAAATGAGTACTAGGAGAAAGACACTTTCCATTGGTCAAATTGAAGCCATCCTATGAACCCTCCAATGGAAGATCCTGCAGAATTTGGAATGTTTCTTACTTAAACCCACTGGACAAAGAGAAGTCAGCCATTTTCCTTGATGCCATCTTTGAAGCCAAACACCAGCCGCCATCTTAGACGACATCTTGATGCCCTTTTCTCTAACACAGAGAAAGAGACTTTGAGAATTCTCACCCTAGACACTATAACTTTAAATTGCTCCGCCTTGCCCATGCAGTAACTTTGCCCCATTCTCCTTGCTGCTGTAAGGAAACTTGCCCTTAACTTTGCTCCTTTGAAATTCTGCCCCATGCTGATCGATTTGCATGAAGCCCCACATGCCAATGCTAATTAGAGGTTAGTCGAGGTATGCACTTGACGCACCATGTCGAATTGAAATCTTGTCATGCTGACCGATGTATGCAATTAGTCAAATTCAATTACTTTGATTAGTGATTTGTATTGCTGTAACTGAATGTATTATTCAAATTTTGCGTAGATTGCGTTTCTTCCGCCGCTATGGACAGCTAGTAATGTTCGTATACATATATCATTTGGTTTTGAGACTTATATACATTGTGCTAGCTTTGTTAATATAGGGAAATAAATTCACTAACTTTTAAAAAACTGGTGTGGTTATTCATGACTGAAAGGTCACGTTGCGTCGAAATACCAATTGTTATTGATTCCTATTATGTTATCTCGATCTATTAATTGAGTATTGGCTATCTGTTACAACAGTTATTGATTATTGATCTAAGTGACCCGGCTATTCTACGATGAGGAGAGTCCAACTTGGCTAAAAGGTTCACCGACCTCCAACGTGTCCAGGTATAGGTAACTTATAAGGGCTGGACGCGTTATCAACTCTTACACGAGGGGCAGGCTTGATAGTAGATTCACTGCCCTGTGAGTCTCCCCGATAAAGTCCTATGTGGTAAACTGCGGTAAATTTAGGGGTTAGTATCAGGTTTTTACAACAGATTAAGCACACATCGACACTTCATTTTGGTGGGACGAGAAAATACATTTAGGTGGTAGAGACCTCCACATAATGAAACCTCTATGTTCCTCCTTCTAGCAACTCAAGACAGAGAGCTGAGGGAAGCATGCCTCAAAAACACATATACCAAGATTTTTCATGAGTGGTACACGGATAGTACCGGCCGCCAGTGGGTGTGGTTTGTTACGCATCATGCCACAGACTACCAAAACTACTGGTAGACAGTATAGAATCTTTAAAAGCATGAAAAAGCACCCTTTCCAACCCCTGGCGAAATTGGGCCTCCTTCATGACATCTTGGATGTGGAAGATAACACCTCATATTTGTGCCACTGGAAGGCCACCACTTTTTCAATAAGTAAGATTTATATTCTCCATCACTAGAGGACTGCCGACACACCCACAGTGATGGAATGGATGACTGAACTGGTGAATTTAACAGTACTTGAGGACATCGAAGACAAACGGATAGACCATATGGCACTATTTGAATGAACATGGGGGCAGATTTATTGAAAGTGGCACTGCCCCGAGTGCCGCGCCACTTTCCCTGCTCCCCTTAGCACCCCCTACTGTCACCATGTAGGCACCGTATTAAAAATATGGCGCACCATGGCGCAGGGTAGGGGGCAATAGTGTAATTTTTTATGACGCTATTTATGTGCTCTGCAGGAGTAGCACCCAAATATAGACACTACTCCTGCAGAGTAAATAGGGGCCCATGCTAAAGAATGGAAGCCCCTTTTAACACCTGCTCTTGAGCAGGCATTAAAAGTGGCGTAATAAATTAGACCATTTTTCCGGCTCCCATGACAGGGGAACGCCCCCTTTGCATACATTATGCCTGGCGCAGGCATAATGTAGCGCAAAGTGTTACAAAGTGGCGCAATGCAGGAATTGCACGACTCTGTAAATACGGTGTGGGGATTTTGGCCTCGTTGGGCCACATTGTCAAAACAATCGACGTTAATGTGGCGCAAGGTGGCACTAGGGGCCCATAAATATGCCCCATGATACTCATGCATAGCATTAGACATCGTGTCCATCATCCCAATACTCGTCCTGCTAAAGCCTCACATCATAACACAAGAACCCCATGTTATCTGGACCTACATGCAAAAGGAATCTTCACTTAGACATACATTCTCTACTGTATGCCCCAATATACAGGATGACTGTTTACCCTTCGCCAGGAAAATTTCATTCGTATTTCGGTTCTTTTCTGCCTCACATCCCTTCCATTCTCTCTCCTATGTAGGCTAGCACCCCATTTCACTATTTCACTATATCTTTCAACAACATTCAGTACTCCTTACAATCCCTAAGGCACAGTCCGAGACAAAACATGCTACGATATCTACGAATCACGCACCCACCATGGCCACTCCATTTCCTTTGAATAGAAAGAAGCTCTACGACCCTATACATATGATAACATCGAAGTGTTTCTATACTTGAGTTACCTCTGGTCTGGTTTAAAGCACTTTCACCCGATCACTATAGTTCTGAGAGTGTCGTACATCACCCTTGCACACCTGTTGTTGCACGTTTTCAAAAAAGCATTAAAGACGTACTTCAGAATGTCATTGAATCAAACGTATGTACCTGCTGTTGATTTTAAGCAAACAATATTGGTTATAAAATACGGAAACCTCTGTCGGTTTAAAGGGGGGGCAGAAAAACTACAATAAATAATTTGAAACGAGAGCAATCAGCTTCTGAAAATATAATTAAAAAATTCTAATTACTATATTTCTCCAGGAGCACCTAGTGGCTTTTAATACATTTACCACGGTGCTTAGTCTTTATACTGTATTATATTTCTAATATCAATCAACTTTACATTCGATAGATAAAGAATTTGACAACCAATCAGTCTAATTATATTACTTAGGCGAAGTTTAATTAATTCCATACATATCATCTGCATAGTTACGGCTTGTTTACACAATACAACATTGATTGTAACACAAATGACACAGTTCTTACTAGCGAAAAAATGTAACTTAGAAGATTAGTGTTGAGCTTAACTAAAATCAGTAATAACCCTAATGTGTTGTACCAAATTTAGATGAATGACAATCGCAGCTGATGAACAACATAGACGTATTTCTCCCCTTCAAAATTAAATCTGAGGAGGTTAATACACAGCTCAACTTGAGTCAGTAATTACATTGTGAAAAAACTGATCAGACGTGGTGCTGTGAGTTAAAAACTAGCAACAACAGTTTATGTCCGACGCAAGGGCACCTATGAAGCTAGGTAAACATGATCCCAATGGGCTAAAGTTATTAGCCAACATATAATGCTTTTTTTGTAGTTTGGCATTGAGCGTTTGGTACCTATACTTATCCAGAAATCTCTACTAATTCCTCAGAATTAAAAGGAAGTGTTTTGTGAGCATTTATTACTTTAAGGAAGGAGATAATCTAGGATCTAGATTGATTGATCTTGTGTACACCAGGCGCTTGGTAAGAAAAGCAGCAACAAGCATTTGCAATGGAAAGGGTCTCGCGTTTGTTCGAGTTAGAGCTAGCAGCGTTGCAAATTCCTAACTGGACTTTTCTTGCCACATAAATTGAAAATAACAAGTAAGACAGTTGACAAATGCAAGCAGGAACTATATAGGAAGTCCACTTCATTTTCTTCTCTATTTCATTTAACGTTTTGATGTAAAATGTTAGTTGCATCTATACTAAAGCATACATGTGTACACCCACCGTCCGTGTCGAGAAACAATGCAAGGATTCAGTTACAGATCAGTCTACAGCACTGCATGAATGACTGAAAACAGACAATCCATGGGTAACAGTAAATCTATTGAAAAGGTAAAAATGTCCAAAGCCCATTAGTCCATACAATTTACAATTTATTTTTGCGTTCACATTCCTGGGTTATTGAACTCTTTGGGACCATACAGTGTTTCAATACAAACTAAGCTAGCGCTTTTTGTGCAAACCATATACATTAGTTCACTATTATGTACAACACTGAAGTCCAGATGCCACACTTAAAGATCTAATGGAGATGTCAAAAATGTTTAAAGTTTTTGGTTTACGAAAGAGTGATAAGCAGCTAACCGGTTAAAAATAACAGAAGGCATATATAACTCGCCAGAGCCCTGAGCATTCCTAGGTGCAGAGCATCAGCACACCCCTCACTCAATCGAGTGCAATTCGTGTCCGAAGGCACGTGGTCATAAATGAACTAAAGTGCTAACCTAGACACTAAACCGTTTTTTAGGAAGACTGCCATATGGCAAGAGTCCATATGGCAAGAGTCCTTAGTCGGTTAATCTTGTATGCCTATGTATCAATATTTATGGGAAAGTTAAGGCATATTGGGGCATATTTATACTCCGTTTGCGCCGAATTTGCGACGTTTTTTTCGACGCAAATTCGACGCAAAACTAACTCCATATTTATACTTTGGCGTTAGACGCGTCTAGCGCCAAAGTTCATGGAGTCAGCGTCATTTTTTTGCGTGAACACCTTCCTTGCGTTAATGATATGCAAGGTAGGCGTTCCCGTCTAAAAAAATGACTCTGATGCTATTGCGTCGGATTTATACTCCCGGGCAAAAATGACGCCCGGGAGTGGGCGGGACTAAAAAACCTGCATTTGCGCCGGATTTTAGCGCCTGGGTCAGGGCAGGCGTTAAGGGACCTGTGGGCTCAGAATGAGCCCAGAGGTGCCCTCCCCTGCCCCCAGGGACACCCCCTGCCACCCTTGCCCACCCCAGGAGGACACCCAAGGATGGAGGGACCCACCCCAGGGAAGAA
Organism: Pleurodeles waltl; assembly: GCF_031143425.1. Classification (NCBI taxonomy): domain Eukaryota; kingdom Metazoa; phylum Chordata; class Amphibia; order Caudata; family Salamandridae; genus Pleurodeles; species Pleurodeles waltl. Next base: position 662,879,850 of record NC_090443.1, on the reverse strand, counting down.
AAGGTAAGTTGTGGTAAGTATTTTTATTTTTTTATTTTTTGGCATAGGGGGCCCTGATTTGTGCCCCCCTACATGCCACTATGCCCAATGACCATGCCCAGGGGACAGAAGTCCCCTGGGCATGGCCATTGGGCAAGGGGGCATGACTCCTGTCTTTGCTAAGACAGGAGTCATGTTAATGGCGTCTGGGCGCCAAAAAAAAATGGCGCAAATCGGGTTAAGAGTTTTTTTTTGGCTCAGCCTGACTTGCCCCATTTTTGGACGCCCAAACGCCATTTTTCCCTACGCCGGCGCTGCCTGGTGTACGTGGTTTTTTTTCACGCACACCAGGCAGCGCCGGTCGGCTAACGCCGGCTAACGCCATTCAATAAATACGGCGCCCGCATGGCGCTTCAGAATGGCGTTAGCCGGCGCTAATTTTTTTGGCGCAAAACTGCGTTAGCGCAGTTTTGCGTCAAAATGTATAAATATGGGCCATTATATTTTTACAGGGCTTTACGGTTTGTAGTCAATACATTTGTAGTCAATAAAGTAAACATTGGATGAATAGAGTTTTGTGAAAGGACATAGAAAGATTCTTAGGCCATGCATAGAGGCCACCATGTGCAAAATCGTTCAGAAGCTTCTTGCTTTGAACTGGTAAGTAACAGCTCCTGGAAGTACTACTCAGCAAGCAGATAAACGCTGGCAAGTCCACAATGCGTGTGCAGAACTTTCTGGACCAGTGTTTGCAACCACATAAAATTCGGCATAAAATACGTTCTTGTGCAACATTTTACTGCATAGCTTTTAGCCGCACTACATGTTCAAGGCTAGGGCATTCAGGGCAGTGTATTGTTGTCATTGAAGGATAACACAAAATAACTAAGCCCATCAAAAATTCAGCACTAAAAGTACAACAATGCAAAAGAAAAACCTTGACTGAATAAGCTTCATTCCCATGGAGTTGGTAAAATTGAGGGACTGGCTTCTTTTAACAAATCTGTTAATTACGTGCGTTAGTTAGTCCGGCTGGATCAACAAAAACAAACCAATACTGCAGCTCAGAGAGCACATTAAGACCCTAATTGATACTTTTTGCCGCTAAACTGCGTTAAAAAATGTTTAGCGTCAAAAAGTATACCGCCGGCTAGCGTCATCCCAAGACTCCAGCCGGGTGTCATATTTATGGGATGATGGTAGCCAGTGGTAAGGCCCGGCTAGTGTCATAATGAAGGACGCTAGCCGGGTGGGGGAGACGTAGGGGGAACAGGTGGTTTACCATCAAAGGATTATGCTAGTATGGGTAGGGGCATAAATAATACCTGTAACCAGACTAGCGTCATTTTCTGATATTAAAACCCTATGGACATGACTCCTGTCTTCGTTAAGAAGGCAGTCATGCCCACCACCCCAATGGCCATGCCCAGGGGACATATGTTGTGGCCATTGGGTTCAGTGCCATGTAGGGGAGCCCAAGTTAGGAACTACAAAAAATAAAATAATAAACTTACCCCTACTCACCTATACTTACCTGGGATGGGATCCCACATCCTCCGCTGTCTCTCTGGTGTGGACGGGGGTGTCCCTGGGGTCAGGGAAGGGCACTGTGGGCTGTTTCCATGGTCTCTGACCATGAAAAAGGCCCACAGGTCCCCTAACGCCTGCCCTGACCCAGGCGTAAAATAATGGCGCTAAGCAAGCTGAGCGCCATTATTTAAGGCCCCCATTCCGCTGTGCTTGATTTTAGCACAGGGGATTAATAAGGCGCTGAGGCCATGTCGTCAATTTTTGCCCAGGAACACCTTGCATCTCATTCACACCCGGTAGTTTTCCGCAGGAAAAAAATTACTTTAACTCCAATATTTTGGCGTTAGACATGTCTAGCTCCAAAATATAAATATGGAGTTAGGTTTGCGCTGAATTAGCGTAAAAAAATGACGCTAATTCAGCGCAGAGTATAAATATGCGCCTTAGTTGCAAAATAAAACATGGAAATGTTAATCTGATGACATGAAGGGGATGGCACCTTTAGAACTCCCAAACTATTTTAACACACATAAATATCAACATCAGTGTAAATTTAGTACTAAGGGAGATCCATTTACAACATCTTCACAACATGCATGACTTGCTGAGTGAATGAAAACTGAAAGAAAATTCACACCCAAAATGTAAGTGTCATAGTGATTTTCAATAATACAGAAAAATGTATGCTGTTTTTTTCTCAAGAGAGGGCGGGTGACTCCAATTTGTCAAAGACTTGATATCTACGCATCTAGATGCATAGATATCAAGATGTCAAGCAGTTACTATTAAGAGTGAGTTTATATTCAAGCTCTTGAAGTTTATGTTTTAGTACTCACCCCAGACTCCCAGATCTTCTAACAGATGGCTAGCATAGTACCTCATTATCAAGCAGTACTATTAGCCTATAGTTGGCTGGGTCTGACCTTGAGCCACCTTTATGTAATGGGTGAATTATAGCACTACACCAAGACTCAGGAATTCTAGAGGACATGTGTAGGAGACTGGCCTGGCTTATAGTGGGTACCAATGGTACTTACACCTTGTGCCAGGTCCAGTTATCCCTTATTAGTAGAGTAGTAGTGTTCTAGCAGCTTAGGCTGATAGAGGTAGCTATAGCAGAGCAGCCAAGGCTGAACTAGGAGACATACAAAGCTCATGCAATACCACTTATACCATATAGGTACTATATCATAAGAAAAACAATACTCAGTGTTACTAAAAATAAAGGTACTTTATTTTAGTGACAATGCAGCAAAAATATCTCAGAGGATATACTCCCTTAGGAGGTAAGTAAAATATACAAAATAGACACACAAACCAAAATCAGGTAAAACAGTCAGAAAGTAGTGCAAACACTGTAGAATACAATAGGTTGCAATAGGCCTAGGGGCAACACAAACCATATACTAAGAAAGTGGAATGCGAACCACAAATGAATCCCTAGGCTAGTGTAGTGTGTAGAGGGTCACTGGGAGTGTAAGAAAACACTAAGGGTGTCCATATACCCCACCCCAAGACCCTGGAAAGTAGGAGTAAAGTACTACTATTTCCCCAGAAACACACTAAAGTCGTGATAATGGATTTTGCAAAGGCCGCAACAGACTGCAAAGCAATGAAGACGGATTCCTGGACCTGAGGAGCTGCAAAGGAAGGGGACCAAGTCCAAGAGTCACAAAAGTGTCCAGGGGGGTAGGAGCCCACTATACACCAGATGAAGGTGCAAAATGACTGCCTCTGGATGGAAGAAGCTGAAGATTCTGCAACAACAAAAGGTGCTAGGAACTTCTCCTTTCTGCAGAAGATGTCCCATTGCATGCTGGAGGACGCAGAGTTGTTTCCTTGGCAAAATACTGCAAACAAGTCTTTCTAGCTGCAAGAGTCATGGTTAGAGAAAAAGGGTGCTGCCCGGGCCCAGGAAGGACCAGGATGTCACCACTTGGGAGAGGAGACAGAAAGGGGGCCCTCAGTAATGTAGAGAGCCAATGCACAAGTAGGAAACACCCGCAGAAGTCCTTGAACACAGGTTCAAGAAGTCTGAATGTGGTGGTTGTCTCAACACTGCAAAGGGAGGTCCCACGACACCGGAGATCAACTCAGGGAGCTGAGCATCGTAGGACAGAGTGCTGGGGACATAGGCACGGCTGTGCATGCAGGACTTCTTGGAACTGTGCACAGGAGCCCTTGTAGTTACAGTTCATGCGGTGCACAGGATTACTGTCTGGACGGGGTGGCAAGGAGTTACCTCCTTCATATTTGGACAGTTGGACCACTGGACAGTCTAGGTCACTTGGGTCCACCACCTGTGTTCTGGGGCCACGCTCGTCAGGATGAGAGGGGTCCCAGAGTACCGGTGAAGCTGAAGTTTGGTGCCTGCAGGAGCAGAGGGAAGATTCAGACGACCCACGGGAGATTTCTTCGTGGCTTCCAGTGCAGGGTGAAGGCAGGCATCCCCCAGAGCATGCACCACCAGGAAACACTAGAGAAAGCCGGGCGGATTAGGCGCTACAATGTCGCTGGAAGTCTTCTTACTACTTTGTTGCAGTTTTGCAGGTGTCCTGGAGCAGTTAGCAGTCAATCCTTGGCAGAAGTTGAAGAGAGAGGTGCAGAGGAAATCTGGTGAATTCTTGCAAGTTGTTATCTGAGGAAAAGCCCACTGGGGAGACCGTAAATAGCCCTCAGAGGAGGATTGGCCACATAGTCAGGTTAGCACCTATCATGAGTGGTCTCTGATGTCACCTGTGGGCACTGGCCACTCAGAGGCCTCCAGAGTGCCCTCATACCTCTGGAAACAAGATGGCAGATGTCTGGGACACACTGGAGGAGCTCTGGGCACCACCCCTGGGGTGGTGATGGACATGAGAGTGGTCACTCCCCTTTCCTTTTCGCACCAGAGCAGTGACTGGGGGTTCCCTAAACCGGTGTAGACTGGCTTATGCAAGGAGCGCACTATCTTTGCCCTTCAAAGCATTTTCAGAGGCTGGGAGAGGCCAACCCTCCCCAGCTTTTAACACCTTTTTCTAAAGGGATAGCGTGTAACACTCTCTCTCAGAGGAAATTCTTTGTTCTGCCTTCCTGGGACTGGGCTTCCCAGACCCCAGGAGGGCAGAACCCTGTCTGTGGGGTGGCAGCAGCATGTGCTGCAGAGAAAACCCCAGAGAGCTGGTTTGACAGTACCCAGGGTCCATAGTGGAGCCCCAGAGATGCATGGAATTGGCTTCTCAATACCAGATTTATCATGGGAGGACAATTCCATGATCTTAGACAGGTTACATGGCCAAATTCGGAATTATCACTGTGAAGCTAAATATAGGTATTGACCTATATGTAGTGCACGCATGTAATGGTGACCCTGGACTCACAAAGTCCGGGGAAATGGCCCTGAACTATGTGAGGGCACCTTTGCTAGTGCAAGGGTGCCCTCACACTTTGTAACTTTGCACCTAACCTTCAGCAAGTGAAGGTCAGACATATAGGTGACTTATAAGTTACTTAAGTGCAGTGAAAATGGCTGTGAAATAATGTGTGCATTATTTCACTCAGGCTGCAGTGGCAGTCCTGTGTAAAGGTTTGTCTGAGCTACCTATGGGTGGCAAAAGAAATGCTGCAGCCCATAGGGATCTCTTGGAACCCCAATACCCTTGGTAACTAGGTACCATTTACTAGGGAATTATAAGGGTGTCCCAGTGTGCCAATTGAAATTGGTAAAAGTGGTCACTAGCCTATAGTGACAAATTTAAAGGCAGAGAGAGCATAAGCACTGAGGTTCTGATTAGCAGAGCTTCAGTGACACAGTTAGTCACTACACAGGTATACACATTCAGGCCACAAACTATGATCACTGGGGTGCTGGTAGCAGGATCCCAGTGAGACAGCAAAAACAAACTGACATACATGTAAAAATGGGGGTAACATGCCAGGCAACATGGTACTTTCCTACAACATCACACAGTAGTCAAAGAGATTCGTAGGTTAACCTGCCCAAAAAGTTATATGATGTTTGAACAACACCTGCCGGATGCCATTGGGACCCAGAGCCCCATCTTGTTATGCCGTAGAGATAATGCGACAGAGACGAAGCAAAGAAAAGGTCTTAGCTTCTGATTGAGGGCACGGGGCTCAAAAGACTGAAATGGGAATCTAGTCAGTACTACAATGTAGGTCTGCACTCTCATGCCCTGCAAAATGTTTTCAAGCATGCTTACAGAAAAATGGCTGACCAGAAAGGATGCCCATTCCCTCTACGAGATATTAATGCTACCAAACCCCCTTTGACCATTTGTCGATTTATTATAAGGGGGCCACAATTTTCTTGAATTCGGGTACTTACTGGAACTTATAAGCTTTGCCCAAAAAAGGTCAGAACATCTCTGTTTCTCTCCTATAGGCCTTCTGAGATTCCTTAAACTTAATCAATAAGACAGGTTGGTAAAATCTTAACCATAAAAAGGAAACAAGATTGGCCCATAGATTAGTTGGGGACACACTCCCAGCCACTACAGAGTTCAGGTAATTAACACATTCTGCCATTACCTCACCACTAATGGAGGGGCTCCATTTTATATGCTTTAAAGTCTCTATACATGCTCCACTTCCCACAGCCCGAGCTGCAGCATGATGACAGAGGCTAGATTTTATAATTATGGTCTGTGAAGGGGAACATTTCCACATCCCAGATGGTGTAATCCAAGTAGGAACATGTCTGCCCATAAGATCTTGTCCAACTCGGGGGAGTGTCTTGTAACAGATGGTCGTTCAGTACTTTATAACCCATGCTGTTTAAATGCAGTGCCACATGTTCACCCAAGGAGCTACGGGTGCAATCATTTGGCTTTTCATTGTTCAGGTACCAATGAATGATTGCAAAAATCAGGACCCTCGAGAACTTCAGCTGTATCTTCAAACAGATTTGTGTTAAACTCCGCAGTCAGCAAACAATCATTGTAGGGCTGATCACTGGATAATCAACCCAGATCTGCATCAGATGATTCAACTTCTCCCTTTTTTCTTTCGCTCCCGGACTAATGTAAACATTTATCAAAAAGAGGGATTGCTGCTATCTCCAGTTACTGATCTTAATACCCTTCAGCCAGTTTTCCTCCAAAGTAAGTGTTGTGATGCAGCCTTTTAATTTAACAGCAACATAAATAGATAGCCCACCCCTAGCATGACAATTTTTATGCTGTCTACAAACAGCTTTCCAAAATTCCAGAAAATCTGGCAGTGGAGAGCTTGACTTCACCCACGTTTCCTGCAAGACAATTATTTCAGAACAATTTAAGAACGACAATAGGTCCACAGATTCGATCTTCTGAACAACCCCACTAATGTTCCATGAACATAGTGTCAGGGATTCATATTTTAACATAGGAGGCACTTCCAACAAAGATCATTCAGACCACCAATGTAATAGGGCTGAATGCAACCAATCCTAATTAATCCACAATGGGTTACCAACTTCTGTCCTTCTTTTACCACTGTGTGTAATAGAACTACCCTAAGCACCTTTCAGGATTCAGAATGGCTTCAACTCGAGGGGGACCTTAGGCTTGAATGGTTCAGCCAGCAATGCAGGGCAGCCAGGATTCTTATAGGGACTGATTGTAATATCCCAAGAGTAAAATATATCTTCTCTAGAAAGAATTACTGTGCTAGGACAACAGTGACTAATGTCACCACAGTGGCTTCCCCTGTCTGTGAGCCCTTTTGGGGAGGACATTTAATAGAGACTATATCACCAGATCTAAAGCAACTCATCTCCAGGATAGCCTTAAAAATTCTTAACATTTTCCCTCTATTCAAAATGTCATGAGCGTTTCCAAGCAGTATTCTGGCTTAAAAAGTAACTTTGCGGTTACGCTCTCACAAGGAGGCGATGGAAAACAGAATGGTGGCCTTGGATGGATCTTACCCACCAGCCTAGAAACACCTCTAAATTCCTCAGACCTCAGGTCCAAACGGCCATCAAAAGAGATAGTGTCCTGATAGATTGGGTTTGCTGGAGAGGTCTGGCTGCTTTAACTTTTAAGAGGCATCGAAAAAGAGCTATTAACTCTTGGACTCACATTTGTCATGACTAACTGTTTCACTGGCAGTGATATGATTCACTGACATTACTAAAGTGTTTAAATGACTGTGCCCCCCAGAGCTTGCGGTAGTTGATTTAACAGAGCAACAGCATTACTTTTTTGAGGGGGTCCAATGCTTCTTCAGAAATGGTTCCATCCCCACTAGCAGGGGCAATGGTCAGTAGGATTTGCACAGACTCACTTGGTGGTTACGAACCACCCTGATTAACCAAGGATGGACCAGATGGCACTGTCAAATCTACTGCATCCTGAGGCTGTTGTAAATCATGATGAATCTTTTGCTTTGCATTTATTTACATTTCCCACAAGGAGGAATTACGCCTTTTTTTCCCACTGTTTTCAGAGCATTTTCCTTTCTCTCTTGCTTAGTGCATGCTGCACACATGGGTCTACCCCTGATGTAAATGATTTAAATAAAACAGCTTGTGGGGTACAGAGGTGATGTGGGGATTGAGCTAGTTCTATGGGTTTGATTCCAAAGGAGTGACCCTTGTCACAGTCTGAGCTATCCAAAATACCTTGCTCAAAAACTGTGACAACTTCATGGTGGCTCAATTTGTTGTTTATTAAGTATTTTGCAGGAAAAAGCAATCATCCAGTGTTTTAATTTTTTTCCATGTCAAGTCAGAATGGTGAAGGCACTAGGCAAAATGAACAACTGAGCTTAAAAAGGTTGGAAGGGATGAAAGACTTCCTATAATTGGAGAACAACAACAACTGCTTGGACTAAGTTGGTACTTGCTTGCGCTCTAATAATTAACTGATTTAAATTGTCTGATTTACAATCGATCCCCACCACATAAGTGGCTAATGTTCTCAACAAGTCAACTCGCACATCCAATTTATCAGTGTGATAATTCAAAGCCAGAACAGTAGATTGCAAAGTTTGCAAAAACAGAGACCAAACAGGGGCACAAGATTCAGCTGTAACACAGACATGAGCTGGGTATGTGAACAATCCACAGATTCAGTTCAAAAGCCGGATACATCTAAAAGCAATTGATCGTTAGGCTCTTTTCCATTGGAATCTGTAGGCGAGTTACCTCCACCAACCACACTTGGTGCTTTCCTTGGAAGCCTGGGTAAAATGCTGCCAGTTGGATTGTGAGTCCATTGTGCAGCAGGTGGGCTAGTGATGGGGTCCATACTATTATCCCACTGACAAACTTGACTTTGATGGTCTTGCACATTCTGCAGTGAAAACACAAGAGGAGAATAAACTACTTCCAAGGCGTCAAAGGAATGATCTCTTGAAATAACTATTGAGGAAACCTCATGCTTCAGTGGATCCACAGCTGAGTTGACCACCTGTAACATCTGTGACATTGATGGAGTTTTTTTTCTTTAGAGGTTGACACATCCATGTCTAATTCCTCAACCTCTAGGGTACTTGCTAGCCAAGAGTGACTTGAAAGAATGGCTGGTAATACAGGAGAATATTTGTGCTTCTATTTCAAGTGATCGGGCCCCTATGCAGAGGCCTCTGTGGCAACAATTGTCACAGATGCACTCAAACTAACCGAGTGTTCGATATCACCACCATCCACCTTTTTAAGAATGGGTCCTTCTAAAATAGGTAAAAAAAGGGGGTCCAAAGAATTCAAAGCTACAGATTTAAACAGTTTAGCATCTTGTGCAAAGGTCTGAGTGGCCACTGGTGCAATGGGGCTTAAGAATGAAGATTGTGGCCCATCCCCTTGACCCAGCAGCAACGTGTTTGTGGTGTTGCACACTACATTATTCTGTCTGCGCTTTTATGTAATACCAGGTTCCCTTCTTGCTTTGTCAGACCTCATAGTATTTGAAATTCTTATAGCCCCCTCAGCCCCCTTCAAAGTTTAACCGGTGGACTGTGAAGAAAAAAAACCAACACACTGCAGAACTCTTCAATGTCCAATGTTCAATGTTAGATGGCAGTTTCACACCATAGCAGCCAGTCAAATGGGGGAGGAAGTGTGATGACTTGCAGATTTGGGAGGTTCTGGGGGGGGGACAGGCAAAACAGGAGAGCTCAGCCCATGCAAGCCGCACTGGCATAATGCCAGCCGCCTCGTCCCAGTGTGAGCTACCTGCGGCCTAAGCTTTCTGCCTGCCCGTGGCCCTTACTTGCTTTGCACTTGCATTCCAACTTCAAAGACTCAGGGCCAAAAAAAATGCATCCACATCCTCCGATTGGTGGGCCACGCTCTGCTGCCTCGCTGCTCTCTCCAAAGTCCACGCTCCGGTCAGCCCTCAAAAGCTACAGTGCAACCAGAAACGGCAGAAGACAGCGAGCCCCAGATCTCAGCAAGACCAATGGGACCTGGAGCCTGAGGGCAGCCTACAGGACCAAGTGGCTCCAATATATGAGGCAGGACCAGACACGGACCTGGAATGAGGACGATGACGCAGGAAGCGCCAAACAAGTGCTCCGAGCTCTGGCGTCCTTGCATCGCCTCCGCCAAAGACTCCAAAATCCTCCTCCTCCAAGCATTGCATCACGTACTCACAGGAAAGCATACTTAATTATAAAATGTTTAACTAACCTATTTTTGATTTAAAAAAGAATGCAACAATAAAAGTTATAAAAAAATACAAATAATTGTATTTCATTGTATACCTCATGTTTTATATTTCATAATTATTAAAGCGCAATAAACATGTTTTTCTATGGATAGAAATTTATTTTTTAACTTTAAGTTCAAAAAATTAATTATTACAAATTACTACTTTGATGTATTTCACATATTTAATTTAAATGTTTTAGTCAATAATTGTTAATTCAATGTACTATTTTGTCTACACTTGAAGTGCATATATAAGAAAGCTTACATTATTAATTAACAAAAAAAAAAAATATTTAGCTTTGTGTTACTCAGTTTGTTTTTTATTACCATGCGGCAAACTATGCCCCAACTATTGAGTCTCGTTATGGAAAAGTACGGGAGAAAATATATAAATGTAGCTGGAAGGAGTTCTTAAATAAGTTTAAGTTAACTTCAAAATAAAATGTAATGGTTTGAACCGCTTGTAGCAGCATACTCTTGGGTGGGCCCTTGACCTCTTATATTCGTTTTTAAAAGGGAAATTTAAAGAGTATTATCAATAATTAAGGGGCCTATTTAAGAGCTCCTAGCACCATTTCAGCTCCATATTAGAGCTATTTATTTACGCTGTGGCCTTAGAAGTCCATAAACGCAGTGCCATATTTACAAAGTGGCGCAATGCATGCATTGCACCACTTTGTAACCCTTTGCGTTACATTTTGCCTGCGCCAGAAATAATGTATGCAAAGGGTCTCTGGATAGTATTTCATCTCTTCATTCATTCCTAAGATAGCCAGCTACTGTAACTGCTATGTGCCTTTTTTTTTTACTCCATCAGCACCCAATTGAGAGTACTAAAAAGCAAAGAACACATGAACAGGCAATGAAGTGCCAATCTGCATTCAAAGCAATCCATAATAATTCTGTTGAAAATATGTGAAGCATTGTAGCTACCAAATTTTGATCCCTCATTACAAGAAAAATAGATAGGGTACTTTCATTGATATTAAGAGTGATCCTTGCCTGGAAGACCAGAAGGACACTGATCCAGAAGCACTACAATGAGTGGTTCCCTATGCCAGTCATAGTCTGATCGATACAGAGAAGGAATCCTCACAAGCAGACAAAGAAGGTTTGGCTATGGTCTGGCCATGTGAAAATTGCATCTCCAAGTTCTCTTTAGGATATTTATCAACCAAAAAATCAAAAGTGCCTCTGAGAATAAAATGATGGAGCTTCAGACTTAAATACTTTAAACTCAGGATAATTTTCTGCCTGAAAAGGTCAAGCTCATGCTCGCTTTGCCTCAAGATCTCCTCTTGCAGTGTTTGCCACCAAACACTGAGTAGATAAGACTTGCCCTATTGCTCATTAAAAGTCAATTTAAGTAAAGCATCAGTTGTTGGCCTGACTCACGCTCACATATCTGATCTTATTGACTCACAGCATTGGAGAGAACCACAGCAAGAGCAAAAAAACATACCAGCACTGTAGTTGGAAAGGTTTTCCAAATGTTCATACAGAACTAACCTGAATTAAATGGAGAGTCATAAGAGGGTACTTGTCTTGTGATTCCACATGCTTTCTGAAGTGACTAGTGTAATTCACTCAGGAATGGCACTGTGATATTGGTGCCTCCAAAAGACCACTATGCAAAAAATTGTGGCTGAACTAGTAAAGTAGACAATAGAGGAAGTCACATCTGTCAGCATGGTGGTCATGGGTGTTCCTAACTCCACCAATGAAACAGCAGTACCTGCCCTTAATAAAATCATCTTTACATTTGGCATTCTGGCGATAGCAAAGTCAATTGACAGACCTGCTTTCAATGGATAAAACGTAAAGGATTTTACTTGTTGCATAGGCTTCACGCATTAAAAGGTCAAAGGTATTGTGCATCACCTTATGTATGTGTGAAGAAGGAGCTTTGTTAGGGCAGTCTTTTCAACAATGTTTTGCCAACCTCCTCCACTTTTCTGACCATGGTTTTGCTGGTATTAGGACTCTATACACATTACCACTGCTAACCAGTGATAACCAGTGCTTGTGCCCTCTTGCGATATTGGCTTATCTCAAATTTACATATTTAATTTACTTTTAAGTCCCTAGTACTATATGTACCCAGGGCCTGTAAATTAAAGGCTATTAGTGAGCCTGCACCACTAATTATGCCACCCACTTAGGTGGCCCCTTAAACATGTCTCAGGCCTGCCATTGCAGACCCCTGCGCGCAGTTTTTCACTGCCATATTTATCTGGCAAAATAACCCCATTTGCCAGGCCCAAACTTTCCCTTTTTTAAACATATAAGTCACCCCTAATGTAGCCCCTGGACAACCTTGAGGACAGGGTGTAGTGCATTTCAAAGGCAGGACATGTACTTTTAAGTTTTCGGTCTTGGTAGTGAAAAATTCATAATGTCGTTTTTCACTACTGCAAGGCCTTCCTCCCATAGGATGACATTGGGATTACCTTATTACATTTTATATGGGTAATTCCCTATTGTGAAGAGATATACTTTCCAAGTTTGGTGTCTCTGGAATAACAAATTAAAACCCAAACTTGTGATGAATTTGGATTTTAAATTGCAATTCTGAAAATGGCACTTTTAGAAAGATGCCATTTTCTTACTTTAGACATTGGTTGTGTGTTGTCTGTCTCTGATCACGACAGGGGTGGGTGACAGCTGGGCATTATCTATTTCCCCTAGACAGCCACTAACAATGGTAGCTCAGGTGTGATTTGATGAGCTGTCCTGGCAGGATGGGAGGGAGGAGTGAATCCAGCCTCATCTACACCTGAATAGGCGGTGTCCTGTCCCCACACAAAGGGCTGCATACCCCCCCAGTAGTGAGTCTGGACCTAAGGCAGTAGGGATAGGGCCTCTGTGTTTTTCAAAGGCCTGCATTTGAAGTCTCCCTCCCTTCAAAGGCACCACTGGTTAGAAAAACTGGACCTCAGAAACCATCACTTCAGTACACCTCTGGACCTTTGTCTACTCTGCCAGGAAGGACTGCCATGTTGCTGTAAGGACTGATACTCTGCTGGATTGCCACTCTGATGGAGCTGCTTATCTGCTGTGCTGACCTGCAGCCTACTTTCCTTTTGGCTGGATAGGAAGAACATGAGCTAGAACCCATCTTTAACCCAGGACCCCAGAGTGACTCAAATGGCTAGTCTACTGGCTTCCTGAGCTGAGCATCAGGGACTTAACAGGCTTTCCACAGCTTCTAGACCTGTATTTATTGAGCTCTTGACACCTAAGAGGCACTTTTCATGTCTTGAACATTTATAAGTGTTTTTTAAGTTCTTAAAGTCAAGCTTTTTGGGCTCTTCACAAATGTGGATGGGCCCATTCACTCTAAAACCTTGTCGCTAGCCTGAAATCCAGCGCAAGCAGCCACACGTTCATCTGTTCGCACAGCAAGAATCCTCTGCCCAGATGAATCACAACCACATGGCTCCAGCCCGTCCCTCCACAATGTCCAACCTGCTCCTTGTGCTCTGCTGAACATTGCCAGCGAGATCTCCTTCCTCCTGCCGAATGTCTTCCCTGGGAACAGGACTCAGCACAATTCTTGAGAAGGTAAAATTTCAGCAGGAATAATCTGGAATTGTTTCTGACCAGCGCTCTATCATGGTCTGCTTGCACGTTTGACTTTGATCTGGTCAGCACAACCAGATAGCCACGATTGGCACTTTGTGGTTTTAAGTGCTGTATTGCGGTTTGCTCTTTAAAAATTCACAACTCTGGTTCTACTGATTAGATTTTTCTCATTTTATGTTTTACAATTTGGTCTATGTTCTTAACCTGGTGTGGAATCTTTTTGTGTGGTGTTTTCACTGCTTTACTGTTTGAAGAGTTGCATAAATACTTTACACACTGCCTCTAAGTTAAGCCTGACTGATCTGTGCCAAGCTACCAGAGGGTGGGCACAGGTTAATTTAGGGTTTGCCTGACACTTACCTTAAGTGTTGCTGTGGTTGCTGCTTGATCAGGGCTCATGTCCCAGTCAACCAGTAACCAAATTTCTTACAAACTTCAAGTTGCCAAAGCTGCACATTCACCAGTCTAAGATCATGTGCCACACGCATGCCTAAGAGGATACCTCACACAGTAATACAGGAGCTCATATATGGAAGGAAACTTTGAACCAAAATTCCACACATATTTAAGAGTAAGAGGTGGGGAAAGTCAGCTAGACCTTGTAAAGGAGATCGTATGTCGAGCTAAAGGTTTCTGGAAAGAGACCCAAACTTTCATCTCAAACCTTATTTAGTCACTGTTTTTAAAAGGTGTATGATTGCTCCATGGAGAGATTAACCCAACTCATTGTATTTCCATGCATTTCATGGCATCCTTGTAAACTCTCATCAGCTGAGAGGTTCTTGGATTTGAAAGTCTATCCTATTGAAGAGCTTCCTGTCATTTATGATGCAGCTGATGACTGTGAACTCACCAAATAGTTCCATGCAAACTCTTGGTCTCAGTTCTGATGATCCCGTCATTATCCCTTCTCCCTTTCCTCTTCCTCAGTCTTCTCAACCTGGTTATGAGGGGAAGGCTCCACAAAGACTTGTTGAAACTTAAAACTAATAGTAAGTTTTCATATAAGTTGTGGGCTATATCATGCTTTGTGCCTGATGAGTGCTTCACAACCAACGCATCATGAGTTACTTCCCCCTTCATCAAGAAGATGCATAGTCTGGAAGAAAAGGCCAATGTACGGGGAGAAAGGAGAACTGTGTCTTCTCCACACTTGTTTGAAGGGCTTGCCTCTAAATCCAAATAAAAGGGTCCTCTTTTATGTATATATGTTAGCAAAGAGAGAATAAAGCTCTCTTGTTCACTGCTCCTTAGAGAACCTCTAGGATTCATTTCAAATAGTCAACTGGACTCTACAGAGATTTTTTCCACATTAAAGCACCTGAGGCCGTATTACACAAGGTGCCCTGGGCGTGTAAGGTGTGTGCACTCGCTTTGTGTACCCTTATGGTGCTTTAGTATTGCAGAAACTCAGGGCCAGTTTTAAGAACCCCCTAGCACCACCTTGTGCCACATTAGCGTCATTTGTTTGACAATAAGATGGCATTAGGTTGGCAAAAATGCTGCACCATATTTACAATGTACGCATTGCGCCACTTTGTATACCCTTGCGCCACATTATGCCTGTGGCAAGCATAATATATTCAAGGGGACAATCCGGCATTAGGAGGCACAGAAAAATGGTGCAGTTGAATCTATGAGATTCCTTTGCTCTATTTGTAGTGTTATTTCTAACTCCTGACTAAGGTATGTGTTAAAATGAGGCTCCCATTGTTTTCAACGAGTGTCAAAATGTATGACTTTAGTTCCCTAACGTGCGTCATGGTGTGCCGTATCATAAATACGGTGCACACATGGTGGACTTAGTGGGGGCAGTGGGGCGCAAGAAAAGTGATGCATTTTGTTTTCAAATATATTTTTATTAATTTTCAACAATGTAAAATACATAGCCTGTGGCAATATCTTCAGATCTATTGCAAGTTCTTTTTCAAGAGGTCTCACATCGTAGAAGTAACAACATTGTATCACATTACAGTTAATTACAAAATCACGTAGATAGGACCTGGCCCTGAACAATAACATCAGAAATACATGTCACACACCACAATTATCCATTCAATAACCATCCAACAATGTATATCTTAAGCATGTGTTGTGTCAGAGATCCATAACATCACTTACATATCTGGACGTAACCCGTTGATCACGTTTGGCATAGGGCATTCACATGGCTAATATAGGGGAGGGAGCAAAACTTGGTTAAACAATACAAACTATAGTATGTGTCCAGTATGTGTGGTTCAGGGCCAGAGGGGGAACCCTGGCTACTCCCCAACCCGGGACCTCAGCCGAGGCAGGAGCAGGGGGAAAGGGAGGGTGGAAAGTAAGCACCCAGTCCTCAACAGCCCTCAAGCCCTGCACAACAAGGGGTCTGTTCATCAATCATATTGGGCATATTGTCCATCCTACCCATCAAGGATCCTGGAGACTAAAGGTATATAAGGCCCCTGGAGGATATGGTAAATAGCAGTAGCCACGCCATGATTTTATTTGGTGCGGGATGTTAGGGCCGGGCTGTGTGTTATACCTCTATATGTTATTCTGTCAACTTGGGTGAACCCGCAGGGCTGGTGTCCTCTCCCTCTCGGGCTACTGTTTTATCAGTCAACTTTATAATGTAGGTGTCCCAGATTGTCTCATTTCCAGTGCCACCCCTATACTGTTGATCATGACAAATCCTGTGTCCTCTGTTACAGACCAGCAGGACACCTTTCGTAGGAGGTTGTGTTGCTTTCCAGAACACGGCAATAAGTTGCCTAAACCATACGAGTGCTAGATCCACAAATCTTAGGTAGTGTTTCGTACGTGCAGTTCTCTTAGTTATTCCCAGGAGACAGAAGAGGGGGTCCAGCGGAAGGCATACATCTATACTATCCAACATGTGACGCACCACTTGTGTCCATGTACTATGTAACACTGGACACTCCCATGTCATATGTAAAAAGTTACCATTGTCATGATTGCACCTTGGACAGGAGGGGGAGGTCCATGGGAACATACTATGTAGACGATGGGGCGTTAAATATGTTTGATGAACATAATTGACTTGTGTATATTTCTATCTAGTATTCCTAGAAATATAGCGCACCCTTTCCAATGCCATCTTCCATTGCTGTTCAGTCAGATCATTGCCCAAGCAATTGTCCCACTTAGTCTTGTTATGGGTCTGAGGGGCACCTCTTGTCTCCCTGAGTGATATATAGAGATTGGAGATCACCCTCCTGTCTGAGCCACGTGTTAGAATATAATGCATCCCCTGATGTATTGTGGGTTCTGTAGGGCCTAGTCACCAAATGTTCCTGAACACTACCTGTATTGCTGCATAAGTAAGGCACTGTCCCGTATCTAAACCATAGACATCTCTCAAATTTGAGAAAGTACGCAGCTGGCCCTCTGCATAGAGGTCATCCAAGTGAGTGAGTCCCCCCTCCCTCCAGTGATTAAAGTTATATATGTGAGTCAGAGCTCGCAACTGTGGTACATCCCATATTGGAAGTTTAGGTGAGAAGAGGAGCAAATGGTGTAGTGGCAGGGCATACCTTGTCAAAACCTGCTTCGCTGTCCTCATCAATAATTCCAGTTTTTTATTGGAAGCATCTCTTGTGAGAAGCCAAACTAAAACTCTTTTTTCCCCTATCATTGCTTGCACCATGTTTCCTTGGATTGTTTGATCTCCGGCTAATCAAAGCATCAACCACTGGAGTTGGGTCGCTGCGTAATATCGTTCTTTATCTGGCACCGCCATACCAACCTCGACCAAGGGAAGTTGGAGTGTCTGCAGGGATACCCTCCTATGACCAGAGCCCCAAATGAGTGCTGTAATTAAACTGCGTATAGTTTTAAACTAGGATTTCCCAAGAGGGATCGGTAGTGCCAGTAACAGATAAAGTCATCTGGGAAGAACCAGCATTTAGACAATGGCCGTTCTACCCATTGAAGAGAGGGGAAGGCGAGTCCAAAAGGTCATGGATTGTTTAGTGTTGGACAGTGCCTTGCCATAGTTGCCTTCTATCAGGTCCATCTCAGAATGATAAACTTTGATCCCTAAATAACAGAAAGTCCAAGAGGCCCAAACAAGTTGTTCTTTGTCTGTAGGAGGTCCGCTACATTACTAGTCTTGCATAGGGGGAAGGCACAGGACTTAGTCCAATTCACTTTCAAGCCTGCCACCTCCTCAAAATGGTTTGATATACAGAATAACTCTGGTAGAGCTCCAGCAATGTTCCTTATAAAAATTAAAACGTCATCAGCATATAAGGAGGTGACATGCCATTGTCTGCCCGTCCAAGTACCCCAACCTACTTCCTTCACTCGCAATTGCACCGCTAGTGGTTCAATAGCTTGCGTGGCTTTGTTGCGTCCCTCTTTGACTAGAAAAGGGGTGAGACACCTGCCCATCAGTGCGGACTCTTGCCCGAGGGGTGGAGTATAGCAATTGTATCCACTTTATGAAACAAGGGCCAAGTCCAAAGCGCTCCAAGATCTGAATCCAGTATGTCCAGCCTAGCATATCGAATGCCTTCTCAAGATCTGAATCAAGTATATCCAGCCTAGCATATCGAATGCCTTCTCAAAGTCCAAGAATACAGCCACTGTGTGGCCTGCATCCCTGGAGACTGCGTCTATAATGTGACACAGTCGCCTGGTGTTGTGGAATGTGGCTCTGTGAGGCACAAAGCCGCACTGGTCGGGGTGAATTAAGGTCGAAATCACCTGGAGTAGTCTGTTAGTCAGGGTTTTACTCAGTATCTTATAATCGATGTTTAACATTGATGGAGGTCTGTATGAGCCTACTCCGAGCGGGTTCTTGCCCGGTTTGGGCAATACTATTATAAGTGCCTTGCAACGCGACGTTGGGAGGTTCCCTTGTTGATAAGATGCCTTATACTTGTCCAGTAACAGGGGTGTGAGTATGTCTTTGTAAGTCGAATAAAATTCAGTGGGAAACCCATCCATTCTGGGGGGGTTTCCTTTAGCTATCTGTTGTATTACAAACTGTAGTTCTTCTATTTGCAACAGGAGTTCTAAATCCTGAAGCTGACTCTGGGACAGGGTAGGTAATAGGAGTGTCTTTAAATATGAGCAAAGAGGGGAAATGGGTGGGGTAGGAGGTGCTGAGTACAGTGTTTCATAATATTGTGTAAAAGAAAGCTTCGATGATTGGCTCTTAGGAGTTCACCAGCTCCCCACCATTGTTACAATTTGCTCCTATGACCATTTTAGGTGTTTCAGAGCACACTACCCATGACAATATGCGCCCTGGTCTATCCCCATCCCTATGCTGTTGGGCTAGATGAGCTTAATAGTTCACATTACTTAATCGCCTCAGTTCCTCCTGGTATTGCTGGTCCTGAGTCGCCAGCAATGGGTGGGTCCGTAAGTCGCTTATGGCCTCTTTTTCCAGCTTTGGTATCTCACATCCACAATTCAGTATACTCCAGGTAAGAACTGATTTCACTCCCCAAGAAGTGGCCCTGCAATGGCCCCGCAACACCACCTTCATCACGTCCCAGTCCACCCTGGGGTCATCTACCAAGCCTGTGTTTTGTTTAAAATATTCAGAAAGAGTGTTACCTATCATGGACCTGTATGCTGAGTCTTGCATTGCTGCCGGTCGTAGTTTCCACAGTGGAATCCACGGTTTAGTGTTGCCCCAGCAAAAAGTGACCTTGTGGGGATTGTGATCCAACAGTGTCCTACCTAGATATTCAGAACTACGGATATAGGGCCAAAAAAGTCATAGAAAACGTAGTCAAACCTTGTGTGTATTTGGTACCCGAGGTGTGCAGTTTGAGTATTCATTGGTCATCGGGAGATGTAGCTGCCAAATATTGTGTAGACTCATGGAGTGGGACCATAGTTGGAAGTGTTTGGTGTCTTGTAGGCCGGGAGGACTTGGGATTGGTGGGAGTGAGCAATATAACAAGGTGTTCTGTATGTAATTAAAATTAACGAGGTAAACAACTCCCCGATTCCTGACTTGAACATTAATACGTAGCATGCCAAAACCCCTCAAACAGCCAAACATTACTGTAACAACTGTAGTATACTTGGGTCCTTTCCGTCAAGGCATAAGCCTGTCACCTCCCCCTCTTCCGGGGGGGTAGAGGGTGAGAGAAGTAAGGTCTATAGCAGACAAGTGTCAGTGCCGTAGCCCCAGGGATTGATCAAAGGACATAGAGGACAGGTCCTTGGGAGGAGGGGGGCTATTTAGGTGGGATAAAATTCTGCCCCACTGTCATTTCTTGTTTATATCATAGCATCTTTACCAGTAGGAGAACAAAGGATCAAAGAGTATCAAACGTCGTCCGCCAAACACGGTGTTCACGTCGGGCCCTCTTCCATGGGTGAGTTCTGGGACGGTGATGGAGTTCTGGCATCCATGTCAGAGTCAATGGATGATTTGCTGGCCAACTGCAAGGCCTTTTTCAATGCTCCCTCCTGCACTCTAGCGACCTGGGCCTTTGATGGTCTCACTCTGCTGGTGTTGCGCTTGCGTCTGTTTGCTCGTGGTGTTAGCCAGGTATCCTCATCTTGTGCATGTAACCAAGTCCATGCATCTTCTGGAGAGGTGAACACTTGCGTTGCTTCTCCGTCAATCGGCCACAACTTTGCTGGGAACAAAAGTACATACTTGTAGTTCAGTTCTTTTAGATGTTGTAATAAAGAAATTGCGTTGCTTTTGTACTTCCGAAGTAAAATCTGGATAAGCTGAGATCTCAGCATTTTCATGATGGCTTGGGCCTTTGGTGAGGGATAATTGCAATATCAAATCACGGTCTCTAAAATTAAGGAGGTGAGCTACTATTGTTCGTGGTGGAGTACCCGGACGTGGGGCTCTACCAGGTGCTCTGTGGGCCTGTTCCACCGAGAAGAACTTTGAGCGTTTCCCATCTAGCACGTTAGCGGTCAACCATTGTTCCATAAATAAATCTACACTAGGAATTTCTATTCGTTCTTGAAATCACACCAGTCTGATATTATTACGGTGGGATCTTCCTTCCACATCCTCTGCCCATTTGTGGAGAGCAGTCGTTTTCAGTTTCGCCTGTGTCATCTGCATCTGTAGATCTTGAACCATAGGGTGAAGGGCAGCGGATGAGGATTCCACTTCCGTGACCCGCTCTGCTAAATTATGGTGGTCCACTTGAAGAAGATTAACCTCCACGGCTATTGTGTTGATTCTGGTCTACAGTGAAGATTTTGTGGCCAGAATAGCCTGGAGGACCTTGTCAAACTGTGTGGAGTGCAATTTGAGTGTTGCATCTAATTGATGGAGGGTCTCTATCACGTCTCCCTCCTTCGGGAGTTGCTCTAGGTCTTGCCCAGTGTGCTTAGTGCTCTTAGATTTACCCATCATTGCACTGTCGTGCACTGGGTGCCAACCTCCCAATCATACAGTTAGAAGAGCACTTACGTAGTTACAGATGGAGCTCAGAAGCTCAAACCTCCCAGAAACTACCCAGTTGCTTGACTCGGGCAACAGGCACCACCTCTGTGGTGCGGCAGAACACAGGATGTATTGTGGGGTCTTCCCTTCACAGATCAACGTTACTCCTGCACGTGGTTGGGAAGGCAGGCAGTTGATATAGGCCTTCCACCTTATCTCATTGTCCTATGCAAAATCCTTGTCAAAGTGTGGCCCCAGCTCCCTACCGCTCATTAGGTGCTGCTGCACTCCCCTTATTTTTCCACTCACGTTGTAGTCAGTGTGCTCCAGTCACTGCAGCAAGGAAGGGCACCAGTGCCATTCAGGATTTCTGTTTCTGTTGTCTTAATCAGCCCTCGGTTTGGTTCATACCCAGAAACAAAGGGGGCGGGGGCCCGTGCTGCCCGCTGGAATCTTTTAGTGAGGGACCTGCTGCACCGGACACCGTCCAGCACGCACTCCCTCCCACAATCTGGTTCTGCTCTGGATCTGAGCACCGCAGGGCGGGCTGTGCGTTCTAGTGGCAGCCCCACCCTTTTCATGCTTCATTAGGCCTCACCAGCGCATATGCATCTCAATCCAGGTAGCGGCCGTCGGACACCTTCTCATTCCTCTCCAGCATCAGCATGTGTCCCTCCCCCCCCCCGGGGGCTCCAACCTCAATTTGTCATGTCATGGTTCTTCTCAGACTCGGTCTCAGGATTTTAGCCTTCGGGCCATCGTGGAGCTCTGATTCAGGCGACTGCTCCGGCCGTCACCTTGACTCCGCCCCCAGAAAAGTGGAGCATCATATGTGATGCGCCAATTTTCATAAATTTGCCCCTTTGGGTAAGACTGATAGCATTGATGCACATGTGCCCCAGTGCAATTGTGAGAGGGAGTTCCCTCATTTGCATGGGGACATGGCCCCATGCAAACAAAGGAATCTCGATGTCTCTGGGCCATAAAAAAGTGGCACACTCTCAGTGTGATCCTAGAGAGTGGGCCTCAGAAGGGGTGAAAGGTGGTTCCATTAAGCTCCCCAGACATACTGCTGCAGGTGGATGTAGTCACTCACTGAACCCACCTGCAGGGGAATCTCTCTCCCCTCTTGAAAGAGTAGGCAAGTTGCTGCCTACACAGTGAAATACAAAGCGGCTTGTAAACAGCCACTCCATATTTCAATTGAATGCGCTGCCCCCCGAGGCAGCTCGAGTTTGCCGCTGTCCAGCTTTTTAAATACATTGCACCCTGCACTCTGGGCGGTCCAAGATCTACCCTAGTAGTGGCTTATATATGCTATACATATGAATCTTGCCCATTTTATGGGGCAGACTGATACATGATTGCATTAGGTGCCAGCGATTGCCCTTGTAGACATTGTAGGTCCTCTACTGAAAAAAGGTTTGTTTGAAGTTGAATCAGATATATATAGAAAGGATATATTGTGCACCAGTACATTAGCTGTGCCTCTGTTATCCAGTACAACATAGTGGAATAGAGTTGGTACAAAAAGGGATGTGAAGTGAATTAATGGTATGACTTTGAATTACCAGTTGGGTTAAATCCATTTAGTATAAATCTATTATAGAAGAAATGTGAACTTTGATAATTAATCGTTGGGTAGCAAGTTTGGCTTCTGAAATTAGGCTATAGGGCCACAATAGTGAGTTGTGTGAACTTGCTCATTTTAAGTTGGTAGAAGGGGTTGTCAATACAGGAAGTAATGGGGACACAATGCATGTCCAATCATGGAGGAGGAATGTGCTTTATAAACAGCGTAAATTGTGAACATGCCATTTGGACATTTGTTTGGCGAGTGCTTTGAACTGCCTATGAGGAAACAAGTTTCAGGGTATAATTACCACAGGGATAAAAAGGATTGATATATGATGGTCCTCTAAAATTTGCATTCCTTGATATATTATGAGTTTGGCTCTGGTTTCAGTATAGGATTGACATGTATGCTTACAGCGTTAGTTGTGGAATCGGTTCAAAAGTGATTATGCCATGAAATAAATCCATCCTCCATATACACAGCTTTTAAATAGAATTGGGATGGTGTCGGGGTAGTGATAGTGTGTCTGTTTAAACTGTTTGACACGTTTTTGATGGGTTGAATTGACATTCCCGCTGTTGACATTGAAGGTACATTGGTATTCATAGAGGGACCTTTGGTTAGTGATCTGGGTGTGAATTCTTTAGACAGATTTAGGCGGTCATTCTGACCGCGGCGGGCGGCGGTCGCCGCCCGCCATGCGGTCACCGCCGAATGACCGCCCCACGGTCAAAAGACCGCGGCAGCCATTCCAACTTTCCCGCTGGGCCGGCGGGCGCCCTCCAAAACAGCGCCCGCCGGCCCAGCGGGAAAGCCCCTGCAACAATGAAGCCGGCTCCGAATGGAGCCGGCAGAGTTGCAGGGGTGCGACGGGTGCAGTGGCACCCGTCGCGATTTTCACTGTCTGCTAAGCAGACAGTGAAAATCTTTGTGGGGCCCTGTTAGGGGGCCCCTGCACTGCCCATGCCAGTGGCATGGGCAGTGCAGGGGCCCCCAGGGGCCCCACGACACCCGTTCCTGCCAGCCTGGTTCTGGCGGTGAAAACCGCCAGAAACAGGCTGCCGGGAAGGGGGTCGGAATCCCCATGGCGGCGCTGCAAGCAGCGCCACCATGGAGGATTCCCTGGGCCAGGGGAAAAACGGCAGGAAACCGCCGGTTCCCCTTTTCTGACCGCTGCTTTACCGCCGCGGTCAGAATAGCCCAGGAAGCACCGCCAGCCTGTTGGCGGTGCTTCCGCTGCCCTCCGCCCTGGCGGTCAGAGACCGCCAGTGTTGGAATGAGGGCCTTAGTCCTTGTCAATGAGGAATAAGTAATAGTTTTAGGTTGTCTTCTTTTTCAGAAATGACTATCGCCTAAAGTATAAGTTATAAATTATGTAAATTCATGATACATGACGTATTAATTAACAAATTGTGCTCTACTTGATTTATATAGGGAATCTGGATGGATTAAGAGGGTCTTTGCAGACAGTAGCACTCCTAGGGTCTCCTTTAACTTTGGCCCTATTAGTCTTGGGTTGTTGGCTGGCGGAACCGAGACACTGCCACTGCCAGTTAAATGTGGTGATATTTTGGGTGTTGTCATCAACTCTCTCTCTCTCAGTCCATATCTCCAAAACTTTCTTACACTGCTTTTATTGTTAAGTATCTTAAAGATATGCTTCCTTTTCTTCCAAAGAATGGGCATTTTTCAGTTATACAGGCTAAAGATAGCTCATAATTGGTTTATTACAATATGTATTATCTGGGAATGGCAATTTCCCCAGATGCACGACTGCTGATAAATCTGATCCAATGCTCCCACTTGACTGCGCATTTGCTTTGACTTCTGATTGGAAAATCATTATTATATGTGTGCTAAAAATTCGATATAATTCTTATGACCAATCGCTGGCTTGGGTGAAGCTGAGCATTCACGTTTTAATCAAAGATTTCTTCTTATATTTTTTTTTATATTTTTGACGTTTTATAGGTTATTGTTAATGTTCTATTTTGAAACTCCAAGAGATATTTGCTCCATACACTTTAATCAATTAATTTAAATAATATATTGGGCCCAGTGAGTGCAAAAATCTTTTTTTCTTTTTTTCACAGACTGCAAATTAACAAACGGCGGGGAAACTGTGCTTTTTTGCAAAAAAAGCCTTAGAGTTTGGATGATTCCTCTCCAGGTAGCAGCAAATTCTTTGTTTTCCACACTTTTATAGCAAAAACTATAGTTTGCAGCTTATTTCGCTTTGGTTAGAATAACAATATGCAGAAAATACCCATATATAGGCCCATGATGCACCTTGTCATCAATTCTTTTTTATAATGCAGCTCATTGTGCAACAGTAACACACTTCTCTTCGTTAGGGGAAATAAAGAATCAGAGCGTTACCGTCTCAAAAATCCAAATTCTTTGTCATGTAGGCAATGCTGAGATGGTTTTCTAAAATAGGCAAAGCTAAAGTTTTCACACACGCAAGCATTTTTATGCCAACTTGCATAATGTCCATTTGTTTACAGTAAAATGGCAGATGGTTAGTTGCCATATTCGTAATAATGTGTGGTTCACTTAGCATAATACCAGCAGCATTTTAAGTATATTAATGCACTCTGTAAGAAAATGCTACTTAGAACGCACGTCTTATTCGCATATTAAAATCCCATTTAAACATGGTGTATCTGTTCTTCATTTGAGGCAATATATGTTAATTTTACTGAAATTTCAACGCTCTGAATTCAACAAAGTCAAGCAGATATACAGTTGCCAGATTTGTAAACCACAATATAAATTACAGAATTTTCAAATACTTGCTCATACCATGGGTCGCTTCATTTTCAAAACATATTACAATAGAAATTCTGGAGAAATATCCCAGTGTTTCAGTTCAAGCCTCATTTGTTTTATTGTTCTTTTTAAAGGCTTTATGAGTGTTGGAGTTTGGCACAGACGGCACAACGTTTTCAACACATTTTACCCGTGGGCCTCTGAGAAATCACAGCCTGTGACTTGGTGGACGAAGTGTGATATATTCACTTGCCTCAGTTGAATATATGGAATGGTGATATGAATTCAGACAGGTTATTCTCATATATGTAAGGCGAGGCAGTAATTTAAGAAATGAGGAAAAGAGAGAATGGAAGGGAGAGCAAGAGGGCGAGAAAGAGAGAAAGGGTGAGTACGAAAGCAAGAGAGTGCAAGAAAGGAGTGAAAGCGAGAGAGGGAGAGGGAAGCATAGCGAGAGAGAGAGGCAGAAACTTGGAGCGCTAGAAAGACCAAGAGACAGAAAGAGAAAGTGAAGTAGGGACAGAGAGAGAAATAGAGACAAAGAGAAAGGGGGCAAGAGAGAGACGGAGAAAGAGACGGCAAGATGTAGAATCAGAGAGACAGAAAAATATGTCTCAGTGTTCCCTTTCTACCAGAGCTATCCAAATCGAGAAGCATGAACGCCCTTTAAACATCATGTAAAAATGTTCACGTTTGCCAATATTTGAAGGTAAAAATATATGGCCCTGATGAATAGTTAACAGTCTGTATACATCTTAATGCACATTCTTTTATGAGTGTATTTTAATGGAAGCAGCACCCATACAAGAGAACCTCCTGACCAAGTACCCCTCAAAAACCAAACATTTAGGGCATGACTTAGATATTGGTGGACAAGTTACTCTGTTGCAATGGTGACAGCAGTGATGTAACAAAGGACTCTGCAGCCCCGTGGTGCGGGGAGGCCCGAGCTCCAGGGGGACCTCTCAGCACAGTACACTGTGCACGGGCAGCAG
The DNA here is from genome assembly GCF_031143425.1 of Pleurodeles waltl. Taxonomy (NCBI): domain Eukaryota; kingdom Metazoa; phylum Chordata; class Amphibia; order Caudata; family Salamandridae; genus Pleurodeles; species Pleurodeles waltl. The sequence goes on along the minus strand of NC_090443.1, from coordinate 662,853,391 downwards.
GTCCCTGACTGGGTCTGGGAAAGGGGATCCCTTCCATTGACTTTGCAGGGGCGCCCCTTACGGTTCGGTACGTGTCTGGGTGATGGATATCCCGTCTGCCGAAATCTAAATCCTGTTATGTCCCATGGGATTTAGATTTCAACTAGTCCGCCAATATCTTAATTAGGCCTTTAGGGAGCCCTTAATTGTTGCAAAAACACACTCCATGGGTGGGTGGGTTATTGCATACATGTTTCAAATATGATCTTTGTGATTTTATCATTAACTCAACTCCAGTGAACATAACACAAGAAAGAAACTAATTCCAAGCTGCACTATGTAAGGAAATTCCATACTTTGTATCAATAACTGGTTACTGGTGCCCCCCTGAGCTACTTCACTAGGTGATGGTCAATTTGTATTAGCAAGTTGATATTTGAACAGGGTGTGTTTAGGGCAACCCTTCCAAATACCAATGCCCAGTAGCATATATTAATGTTTTGTGACTGAGTTCGGTCACGAAAGATTAATACATTAGGGCTAGATGTATGTACAACTGGTCACAAAATGCTGGTTGGAATTTGCGGCCGTGGCGGGAAGGAGTGGCTGAAAGCCGAAAACAGTGTTTCCCAACTTTTTTCGGCTTTCAGCTGCTCCTTTCCGCCACTGTGTTCCTGCCCCCCTCATGCCCCTAGCCGCTCCCATTCGCTCCCCGCTCCCGCCTCCCAGCTGCTCCTGCCTCCCACCTTCCCTTCTTAATGGCAGCCGCGGCATGGTGCTCTGAGTGACCCCTGACCTGCTTTAAGGCCAGGAGTTCGCTCCACACGCTGGGCAGCTCCACCTAGCTGTGCTCATGCCCTTCACCCCGCCCTCGCTACTGCCGGGAGTTTGAGGCCCTGCACCACCCGCAGGCTCCGGCCTGCGCCTCATCCCTGGCATCTAGTGGGGTCTGTGAGTATTGTGTGTTTGTTACTGTATCTGTCTCTGTTTTTTTGTGTGCCATCTGTGACATTTGTTCTCTGGTTGTGCCATTTCTGTGCTTTTGTGCCTTTTTCTCTGTGTGCCTTTATCGTCGGTTTTCTCAAGCGTTTCCCGCCCATTTACGGTTTTCAGCCGCTCCTTCCCACTGATGCGGCCCTGCCCCCCTGATGTCCCCAGCCGATTCCATTCACTCCCGCTTCCACCTCCCCTTCTTAATGACGGCCGCTGCGTGGTGCTCTGAGTGACCCCTGACCTGCTTTAAGGCCAGAAGCTCGCTCCATATGCCGCGCAGCTCCACCTCGCTGTGCCCCGGCCCTTCACCCCGCCCTCGCTACTGCCGTGAGTTCAAGGCCCTCCACCACCCGCAGGCTCCCGCCTGCGACTTATCCCTGGTGTCTACTGGGTTCTCTGAGTATTGTGTGTTTGTTACTGTATCTATCTCTGTTTTTTTGTGTGTCATCTGTGCCATTTGTTCTCTGGTTGTGCCATTTCTGTGCTTTTGTGCCTTTTTCTCTGTGTGCCTTTGTCACAGCTTTTCTCAAGTGTTTCCTGCCCGTTTTCAGCTTCAGCTGCTCCTTCCCGATGCTGCATCCCTGCCCCCCTCACGCCTCCAGCCGCTCCCATTCACTCCCTGCTCCCACCTCCCAGCTGCTCCTCCCTCCCACCTCCTCTTCTTAATGGCAGCCACTGCGCGGCCGTGCCCCTGGCATCCTGGAGGCGCACTAGAGGCAAACCCATCTGTGTCCGTCCGCGCCTGGATCGTTCCCAGGGCAAGACCCCCTGGCCTGCGCTCCCCCCATGTCACCCCTCGTCGCTACAGTGCCAACGAACTCCATGCCCTCAACTCAGGCCGCTCCACAGACTACATCCAAGCCACCCTGAGGCACACCCACGGACCCTTCTCCTGTCTGTCCTGCAACTTCACCTGCCCCCAAGCCACCAAACACCACACGAGAACCACACACAACCACCTCAGCTGCATCCTCCTCAACACCCGCTCCGTCCACAAGCACACCATCGAACTCGGAGACCTTCTCACCTCATCATCCCCGGATGTCGCATTCCTCACCGAAACCTAGATGAACCCCTCCTGGGATCCAGACATCGCCATAGCCATCCTCGAAGATAACAAGATCACCGGCAGAGACTGCACCAACAAACAAAGAGGAGGGAACGCCATAGTCCACAAGAACACCATCAGAATCTCAACTAACACCAATGATACCCTCGACACCGCTGAACACCTACATTTCCAGATTCACATCAACACCAACGCCAACACCACCCTCAGAGGAACCCTCATCTACAGGCCCCCAGGCCCCTGCCCACAGTTCAGGGACTCCATCACCTACATAATCGGCACCCAGGCCCTTACCTCCACAGACTACATTCTCCTCAGCGACTTGAATTTTCACCTTGAGAACGCCAACGACAGCAACTCCACCGCCCTGATTGACAACCTCGCCAACCTCAAACAACTGGTCATGACGCCCACCCACTCCGCCGCCCAAACGCTAGACCCCGTCTTCTCTGCCAGCAGCCATGACTCCTTCAGACATACCACCGAACTTCAGTGGACCGACCACCGCTGCGTCCATTTCACCTTCCAGAAACCCACCGCTCACCACTGCCCACAACAGATCCCCTGCCGCAGCTGGAACAAGATCTTGGAAGACCAACTGATCTCCACCCTCGCCCGGGCCCCGCCACCTAGCACCACCGACCCCAACACAGCCCCCCTCAACCTCAGACAATGGCTGGACGACTGCGCCAATAGAAAATCCCCAACTACTCCACCAGTGCCAAGGCCATATGGTTCACCGCCGACCTACAGTCCTCCAAGCGAGAATGACGCAGAATTGAGAAGAAGTGGTGCCACAAACCAACAGAGAGCAACCATGCCGCCCTCAAGATAGCCTCCCGCAAACACCATCAGCTCACCTGGACCACCAAAAGATCCTTTTACAAAGACCGCATCAACAACAACGCCCACAACAGCAAAAAGCTCTTCAGCATCGTCAAAGAACTCACCAACCCGAGGTCATGCTCCATTGACACCCCTCCTTTGCAAGACCTCTGCGACTTCCTCGCCACCTTTTTCCATCGCAAGATCATGGGAATCCACGACAGCTTCAACTCTTCACCCCCCACCACCACCACGGCCACCACCAACCCTGATGCTCCTAGCCACACCAACCTCTTTCTGTCCTGGACCCACATCAATGACGAGGACACCATCAAAACCATGAGCTCCATCCACTCCGGCTCTCCCTCCGACCCCGGCCCCCACCATGTCTTCAACAAAGCGAACCCGATCATCGCCCCCCAACTCCATATGATCATCAATAGCTCCTTCGAAACCGCCACCTTCCCAGAGAGCTGGAAGCAGGTCAAAGTCAATGTCCTTCTGAAGAAACCCAAAGCGGACCCCGAAGACCTCAAGAATTACCGACCCATCTCCCTCATCCCCTTCCTGGCAAAGGTCATCAAGAAGATCATCAACGGCCAACTGACCCACTTCCTGGAAGACAACAACACGCTGGATATCTCCCCAATCAGGATTACGTAGGAACCGCAGCACCATGACCGCCCTCATCGCTGCTACCGACGACATCAGGACCATGCTCGACAAGGGCGAAACCACAGCCCTCATCCTATTGGCTGCTTTTGACACAATCTGCCACCACACCCTCTGCACTCACCTCTATAACACAGGGTCCGCCACAAAGTTCTTGACTGGATAATGTCCTTCCTCTCCGGCCGAATGCAGAGAGCCCACCTTCCTCCCTTCCTGTCGGGGGCCACCAAAACCATCTGCTGCATTCCCCAAGGATCTTCTCTCAGCCCAACTCTTTTTAAGATCTACATGGCACTGCTCACCAACATCCTCCGATCCCACAACCTCAACATCGTCTCCTACGCTGACGATACCCAGCTGATCCTCTCACTCACCAAGGACCCCGCCACCCCCAAAACCAACCTCTACGATGGACTGCACGCCATCGCCACCTGGATGGAGAAGAGCCGCCTCAAACTTAACTCGGACAAGACAGAGAACCTCATCCTCAGCTCCAACCGCTCCGTATGGGATGACTCCTGGTGGCCAGCCACCCTAGGAACCACACCAACACCCACCACCCACGCACACAATCTAGGCTTCATCCTAGACTCATCGCTCACCATGACCCAGCAAGTCAATGCCATCTCATCTTCCTGCTTTAACACCCTCCGCATGCTTTGCAAGATATTCATATGGATCCCCACAGATACAAGAAGGCTGTCACCCACGCTCTCATCTGCAGCAGACTGGACTATGGCAACGCGCTCAATGCAGAGACTACAGCCAAGCTCCAGAAGAAACTACAACAGATACAGAACGCCTCCGCATGCCTCATCCTCAACATCCTTAGCCGCAGCCACATCTCAGCCCACCTCAGAGACCTGCAGTGGCTCCCTGTCACTAAGAGGATCACCTTCAAACTAATCATCCAAACTCACAAAGCCCTTCACAACACAGGCCCAGCCTACCTCAACAAGCGATTCCCCTTCCATACTCCCACCCGCCAACTCCGCTACGCCAACCTTGCCCTCGCCACGGTCCCTCGCATCCATCGAACTACAGCAGGTGGCAGATCCTTCTCCCACCTTGCCGCTAAGACCTGGAACACCCTCCCCGCCCACCTTCGACAGACCCAGGACCTCCTGACCTTCAGAAAATGCCTCAAGACCTGGTTATTCGAGCAGTAGCAGTCCTTCCCTCCCCCCTCTCAGCGCCTTGAGACCCTAGCGGGTGAGTAGCATGCTTTACAAATGTTTGATTGATTGATTGCTTGACCAGTACTTTTGTTACCAGTGTGGTAATTTGCAAAGCAACCTATGTACTAATAGGTCATTTTGCAATTTACTGATTCACGTTTGATCGATCACAATACAACCGACCTCAGGAATAATAATGGGGTATGTTGAGGGTTTGACCCATTTGGATTTGCTGCCATCAAAGGGATGATAGACTGTTAGGTTCACCAGACCACCATGTCTGTGATGGCTCTTAAATAAAGCAATCATTGTTTTTTAAATGCTGTCCATTTTCATTTAAGGAAAATGCAATGTGTTTAAAAATACAAATTAAATGTTTCATTTTTATTTTTTAAGAGTAGGCTGTGGTTCAAATATTTTTAAACATTCTTAAAAGGGAAGAGGTCCTGAGGGTAGAGAGTATGATTGTTTTGTGATCGCAGTTTAGTTGCAAAACATTAGTGCATACCACTACGGTTGCTGTTTGGAAGGGTGCACTTGACTAAACATTCAAATACCGAATCATTATTAGGTTGCAAACCCAAATTGAGATTCAGTAATGTGTTACTGAATCACATATTACATTTGACACATTGGAAAAGGCCTTTTAACAGTCATAAATGGCCTGTGATTTGGGTTGTTTATGACTCCAAAAAGGATTTGTACATCTGGTCCCCTAACCTTCAATAGAAACATGATGGTAAACCATTTGAAAAAGGGAAGAGGCCCCTACTAGGCTGACTGCAACTATGTTTCTTTTGAATTATGAGGAGGCAGGAATATGCTTTCTCCACATCAACTGAGCCCAACAAATGCACTATTTCCATTGCATGTACTCTCAAGAGAACCAGTGTCAGTTCTCCAGCCTCTTCCCTGTGCTAGGAGTTTAATTGCAGGTCCACAGAGGGACTGCTACTTTTCAGGTTTTGACTCAAGCGTAAGTAAGTAAAAAATGTTTAGAGCGTGCATATGCCAATTGTGTCTTGCCGCTTGTGTTTGTTATAGAACCAGATTAAAACCTACTGGGGCAGAGAGCAAGAAAACAGCTGTGTTTCAAGCTATTTTCTGATTTGTTTTAGATTGGGCTGAGCTTTAAGCTAAAAAGGCAGAGAATGCCACAGTTTGCATGTGGAAAAAATAAAGTTTTTGATCCTCCAAAGGGTGCTGTTGATTTTAGGACTCAGCATATTTTTGGCAGAATTGGCTCAAAGCATACTTTTGGGAGTATACAAGTGGAGTTTTATGTTAAGATACTGTTTTGCTTTCCTTATCTTATGACCGAGCTGACAAAACTTCTCTGGAATGCACTTCTTTGTTTAAAGATTACATTTATTATTATTACTTCACCACTAGGTTCCTGAGAGACGAGATTAGTAGGTTGAAAGCACACGTTTAAAAGTAGTCACAGCAATGAAAGCAAAATACATCAAAGTACTTCTCAATTGTAATGTACACAGCAAATACATGTGATTATATTATAGCATAACTTCAAAGCAAAGAATAAAAGTCAAAATTCATCACCATTTTCTTATGCCTGCAAGTTGATGACTCCTGTTCAACTGCAAGAAAGAGATTTTCCACCCAAATGGGAGGTCAGGCAGCTGACGTCCGCTCCTGACTCAAGTCCTGGAAAATTCCCCTTTGCTGCTGCCCAGGGACATCGTCTTATAATGCAAAAAGCCTGCTAACAGGCCCCTTAGTCAAATCATGCTGGCTACTGTGCATAGTGGGAACAGAACAAGAGTTGTAGAGTGGCCAAGTCTCCAAGCCTCGCTTGTTCCCAGGCTGGATAAAGAGGAAAACACCAAATATATGCTCTCTTATCACGCTAGGGTTCGGTGTAAACACAATACGAAAAACACAGCTTGGTCTATCATGTGGAAAAATACAGTTCATCTGCAATGTCTCAACTGCAATGTTGAACTCCATGTTAAAGCCAATAGGCAGCTTAAACTGAATACAAAATGTAATATCTAATGACACGTTAAGGCCAATAGGCAGCTAACCTAAATACAGAATGTAATGTGCTACTGATGAACATTGAACATCTAATATGCACAGTGGTGAAACACAAAATCATTGGTCAAACACAATTAATGGCATAACATCTCCACCCTATGACCAACAACGTTTGTTTACATTCCTCTTATTTCAAACAAAAACAAAAAAAAACTAAAAAACTAAAAACAAAAACATTATAAGCAAATCAGATTGAATAGAGTCCCTAAAATAGCAAGTTGATGTAGCATGAGTTCTACTCATGTAAAGGTACACGGTCCACCTGAAAGGTTTGCTGGAATGTAAGTGAAAGTCAGGTTTCCACACGAAAAAACAGACAGTTAACTGGCAATGTTGCTTAGTTCCAGTGGAAGAATGTAATCAAACAAGTTGACAAGCTTTATATTGATCCCATGTAGAACTTGAACTGAAGGTGCCAGTTGCACAAAATGGATCCATGGGGTTTGTACTTTAATCAATCAGGTTCAGGTTGGGGGTGCTGTCCCTCCCCCGACCCCACACGCAAACACCCGAAGGAAGACCACACAGCACACTCATGGTCAGTTGCGAGTCGTGGTAGGATCTGCAAAAGAAAAAAGTATGACTTTTCTTGCAAATAACATTTGTCATCTGGAATATGTTCCCATTTATCCTGTCCTGGTTTCATGATCAACAGAACATTGTTGGGACCCTTTGCCATAATTTCTGCAGGTTCTGGAGGGTTATTTGGGGATTCAACCCACACCTTAGCACTGAGGTTTCTATCTGCTGCACCACAGCTTCCCTTTCCTTGCACTGTCAGAAGGGCTGGGGCAGACTCCTTCTTTACCAAACCTTCATTCACTGCACTTATGACAAGTTGAGCAATCTGTCTCCAATCTGTATGAATAAATCAGATTCTCTTCTAGTTATCAGAATAATTTTGATTTCTCCTTGGTAATCTGCAGCAATCTCTCACCCAAAAAGTTAATCAATTTGCGATATCTGTCCTGGTAACTTTCCTCTCCCCAACTGATCTTTGACTGTTTGTGGGACATATCTGTTGTGTGTGCTGACAAATAGGGCATTGCAAAATCACATTTTTTATCAAATCTAAGGGAATGTGCATCTCTCTAATCTCTGCCCACCTGTAAGTGTTGTTTTCTCCCAGATGTCCACATTTCTGGTGCACCCACTTAGCCATCCCCACCAAGTCAGAATTCTGGGTTGACACTTCTGACTTTGCACTTTTCTCATTTACATCTGCAAGGGAATTGAACCAGTTATGTACAAGCCATTTGGAAAACCAAATGGCTAATCCATTGTCAGTGAACCAAGAATCAATGTAAAAATGACACGTCTCAAGCAGCTCTTGCTTTAAAGTCTGACACAAATTGTACAACTCTGTATATTGGTTACTTTTTCCAACTCCTGTGATAGACAACAACTTTTCAGTAACTGGATTGTATAACACTGCTTTCCATTGTCTTTTAGTACTCATGCATTTCAATGAATCATTAGTCTTTTTATCCTCAGGGGACACAAATTCAAATGGTGCACTCAATTTCACTGATGACTCTTTTACCTGTGGTACTCGCTGCACCCTCTCCTCATCATGTAAAGGGGCCTGTGACACCTGTTCATGTAGGGCTGCAGTGACTCAAGCCCTTTTTTGTATGTATCAGATCCAGTGTATGATACTAGCCTCTTGTGCCTGTTCTGTACTGTGAGATTTAGGTGAACTCATCACCCACTGCATGATTGGCAGTTCAGGTTTCAGAATTACATTATCATTTAATGTCATTTGCTCAGTATTCACTAGAGCCCAATAACAAGTCAAAAGCTGTTTTTCAAAAGGAGTACAGCGCTCCACAAAGTCAGATAGTTTTCTAATCCATAGTTCCAGGGGCACTCTTGTTCTCCCCTGTTCCTGATTTACATGTAAATCAGTGTTTCCCTCTTGCACTGCGCACAAATCTAAAGTCTGTTGAATTATTTTATTTGCCAAATCAAAAGCACGCAGCTGCTTCTCACTCCCTTCAAACTCATGTTTTTTTCTAGTTACTTTCTACCAAAGTGTTAAGATTTTACTCAGATGAGGGCTATACTGTTTCCAAAGAAAAAAGAAGCTTGTGAAACTCGGTGTCTCTTGCTTAGTGCAAATAGTAAGAAAATTTACAATCTTTTGTTCTACCTGTGACAACATCTGTCTATTTTCTGGATTCCACTGAATTCCCAGAAACTGCACCTTTTGCAACAGTACCTCTGCCTTGTCTGAATTAATTTTACACATCGTACTTTGCAAAAGCGGTCTAAAAATAACATTGTCAACTTCGTGCTCAGTGTAATCTTTTAATGAATGCACTTGAACTACTGCCAAAAACTGTGGACTGCTCTGCACAGAGAGATCTACAATCTGCTCAAGAGGCTCACACTGGCACCCACCTTTTTTAACCTCCTCATTACTGGAATGGGAAAAGACAGATTCTCTTGCAACAGCTTTATAAATTTCAGTTTTATCTTGCAACAGTTTGTTGTGGCTAATTTGCTCACGTTAATTCTTATTTTCATGTTCTAACTGCCTAAATCTCTCATGCATTTTTCTTTTAGCAGACAAAAGTATCCAAACCCTTCTGTCAAGGACAAAAGGGACATCATTTCTTTCAAAAAGCATATTTTCTAAATATGAAAACACTTTTGCTTTATCCGAGCACTCATCCCAAGACTCACAAAGTCCTGATAAACAAGAAAACATGTTTCTCACAGCACCATAAGGCAGTTTAATTTCACATGCATTTTTAAACATGGCCTGCCGTGCTTCTTTAATTCTCTCTACAACAAAAACAATTACACTTTTTAATCATGCACCTCCAATCTCTAAATCGACTCCCAGACAGACGACGCACGCCAAAATGTTTTGCTTTCCTTATCTTATGACCGAGCTGACAAAACTTCTCTGGAATGCACTTCTTAGTTTAAAGATGACATTTATTATTATTACTTCACCACGAGGTTCTTGAGAGACGAGTGGAAGCACACATTTAAAAGTAGTCACAGCAATGAAGCAAAATATATCAAAGTACTTCTCAATTGCAATGTACACAGCAAATACATGTGATTATATTATAGCATAACTTCAAAGCAAAGAATAAAAGTCAAAATTCATCACCGTAGGGCACTGCTCTTCATCTTTCTTATGCCTGCAAGTTGATGACTCCTGATCAACTGCGAGAAAGATATTTTCCACCCAAACGGGAAGTCAGGCAGCTGACGTCCGCTCCTGACTGAAGACCTGGAAAATTCCCCCTTGCTGCTGCCCAGGGACATTGTCTTATAATCCAAAAAGCCTGCTAACAGGCCCCTTAGTCAAAACATGCTGGCTACTGTACATAGTGGGAACAGAACAAGAGTTGGAGAGTGGCCAAGTCTCCAAACCTCGCTCGTTCCCAGGCTGGATAAAGAGGAAAACACAAAATATACGCTCTCTTATGACACTAGGGTTTGGTGTAAACACAATACGAAAAAACACAGCTTGATCTATCATGTGGAAAAATACAGTTCATCTGCAATGTCTTAAATGCAATGTCGTACTCCACGTTAAAGGCACTAGGCAGCTTAAACTGAATACAAAATGTAATATCTAATGCCACGTTAAAGCCAATAGGCAGCTAACCTAAATACAGAATGTAATGTGCTACTGATGAACATTGAACAACTAATATGCGCAGTAGTGAAACACAAAGTCATTGGTCAAACGCAATTAATGGCATAACAGATACTCAGGGCCGGCATGAAAAGCTTTGTGAACTAAACAAAGGGGTTTGAAACTGACATATTTTTGAACTGGAAGCCAATGTGGATCAGAAATGGCTTGTGAGACCGACTTAAATGTGGGAATCTTCATAAATAGACAATCTGCTGTATTTTGGAGGACCTGAAGTTTATTCCACAGCTGTTGTTGAATGCCAACAAAGAGAGCATTACAGTAGGCAAATCTAGATAGTTCTACAGCAATGATAACCATGTTTTTGGAGTTCAAAAGGAATAGAGGGAAAAAACGTTCCTAGAGCTCTTTGGAATAAAAAGCAAGAAGACTGATTTGATCAGAAAAAGTTTGCCTTTTCCTCAAAGAGAACACCCAGATTCTTGACATTTGACTGGGGAGGGAGGTAGATCCTGAGGGCACCAAATGGGGGTCCACAAAGAGATGTCCTTTCTGAAAAGAAGAACCTCAATCTTGTCTGAATTTAATTTGGGGCATTTACTTTTCATCCAACCAACGATCTTCAACATGCAGTCGCTTAACCGTTTTGCTACCTCTCAAATGTCACTGGTAATTGAGACTACAAACTGAGTATCATTAGCATAGGGGACTAGAGAAAAAAACAAAAGAATAGGTCAGGTTTGCTTGTGGTGTGACATATAGATTGAATAGTGTAGGGCTTAGTAAAGACCCTTGGGGCACTCCACAAAGAAGTGAAAAGCGTTTAGATGTAAAATCACCCTGAGATACTGATAGTTCTCTGTTCACAAGAAAAGAGCTTACAAAGTTCAAGGTCGAACCTCTGATACTGATGCTCTCAAAGTGATTAATGAGCATTCAGCAGTTGACACTATCGAAAGCAGCGGATAGGTCAAAAAGGATCAGAGGTGCCTTTCCATTGTTATCCACAACATTTTTTATTTCCTTTCTAGCTGCAACCAGGGTCGACTTAATACTATGGTTAGTTCTGAAACTACACTGAGAGCTATCAAGCAGATGGCTTTCATCAAGGAAGGCAATGAGTTTGGTATTCAATGCTTTTTCTAGGATTTTGGCTGGCATGAGAAGGCGAGAAATAGGACAATAGCTTTTTACATTTTGTGGGCCAAGAGAGGTTTTTGTTTTACCAAGTGTAGGACTGAGGACTTTTTCCTAAAAGAAAATGTCCTATGGTGATTATCCTATTCAAGAGTTTACCGAGATGATCTGCCACTATTTTCGCAATGCGATGAAGGAAATTGAGGGGACATTGGTTAGTGGGAGCTCCTGATTTAGTGGACTTGATTCTTTTAACAACCGTCTCCACAATGAGGGGGTAAAATTGTTAAAAACATAGGGCCATATTTACAAGGCCTATTGCACCACCAGGACCTTCATTTTTAGTGACAATCCGGTGGGACACACTGCAGGGCCATATTTACAGGGACACTTAAACCACCCTCTGTGGCTTTTCATGGTTTTGTAAATATGGACTGTGTCAAAACAGCAACGTGCACTGTGTTGACTCACGCTGCAACACAGAGGGCATGCCATGGGAATTACGCGGGTGTTCCCACTTAACACCCATGGCCTTTTCTTTTGACGCAGGCTTGCAGCAAGAAGGCTTGAGGTGCTGCACTGCATCAAAAAATTGTAAATATGATCCATTATTTGTATCTCATGGGAGGTCACTGATAGGGATGTCTAGCTTTGTATTCTGTTCGGATGCAAACTCACTGTAAACTGTGATTACTGTCTACAGGAAAAAGTCAGATAAATTGACATAGAGACATTGATTAAGACCGAATGTATTATTGTTACTCAAGGTATCAAGTGTTTTATCTATTCTAAATAGCTCTTAAGTCGAGTTTTTTGTGTTATTCATTTTAGCAGTGAAATAGATTTGACTTCTATGATCATGGTCTTGTAGTCATTATTATATTGTTTATATGATTTCTAATAGTCTTTAAAGGGGCTAGCTGGAAAACTGCTTAGTAAATCCAGTCAGTTAAATTTTTTGTTGCTAAGTCTAAGTCGTTCTTGGGAGTACATTGTGAGTCTAATAGAATTTCATTTAGCTTGATCTCATCAATTTCATGCCATGTGCGAGATTTAATCATAGCTAAAGGGTTGTTGCTTGGAGTGTTGTTGGCCGGAACATTTAGAGTGAAAACTAAAACTTTATGGTCTGGCTAAATCAATGGCAAGGGAGACTCAAATTCTAACACTTGGTTACTAGTAAAAATTCCATCAAGGATATGACCAGCTACGTGGGTTGCCATATTAACATTTTATGTGAGATCAACACTGAGCAGATTATCAGTTAACTTGTCTGTTTCTTTATTCTCCAAAGTCTCTAAGTGGATGCCTATATCCATTTTATTTAGACCCAGCTTTTAAGTTGCTGCTAATGTTTTTCCTGTCCCAGTGTTGAGTCCTTTGTTAATGTTTGGGGCATGTTTTACATGTTGGTGGCACATTGCACTTGAATCTTCAGAACTGTGTTCCACAAGAATTATCCAGACACATGTTGTGTTCTTCCCCTACATTGTGGTGATTCTAAAGTTATCTCTTGGTTATGGATTCCTCTAAAGGGAACTGGAAAAACAGCCAAAACTTAGCAAAACCATTAGGGGGTCATTATGACCCCGGTGGTCGATGTTAATGTAGCAGTAGTACCGCCAACAGGCTGGCCGCACTCACCGCCACATTATGATATTGACGGGTTGGCTGAAGCCAACCCACCAATGTACCACTCCGACCGCCATGGCGGTAGCAGCTGCCGAGCTAGAGATAACCATCTCCAGCCCGGCGGCCGATATTGTGCAGCTGGCAGTATTATGACCCTGCCCACCGCCATGGTTTCTGTGGTGTTCATAATGCCACGAAAACCATAGCGGTAGGCCCTAGCAGTGACAGGGAATTCCTTCCCTGTCACTGATAGGAGGCCCCCACACCCCCTACACTCCCCATACACCTCCCAACGCCCCAGATCCACACCCCCCTTACACACACATGCATACACATACTCATCCACACATGCATACACGCACACATACAGACATCCACGCACACATCCGCACACACATCGAAACATACACCCAGACACACATTCACATTTTCATACATACACGCACTCACACAGTTCCATTCATGCACTCACACACCTTCATTCACGCACTCACACACCTACTTACACGCATGCACACAACACTAAACACACACACCCATTCACGCATGCACTCACATATCCATGCACCCCCCCACTGTCAACACCAGAGCAATACGCGCTCTATTGGCGACAAAAATGCAAAAACCCAGCACTCAAAACAAAGTAATTTATGCATTGTGCTGATATGTTGTGGTTTAACCTTTTGCATTGCAGAGTTCAATCCTGAAAACTTATTTTTAATATGCTTACAAATACTGTTCCTTTGCAATGTTTGGCTGCAGGTTTTCAGAGTGTGTTAGGGTGTGGCCCCTTTCCAGGGCCTTCCAGAGACTTTCCCTGCAACATGCCTGGGCGTGGTTCTGGGCTGGGCCAAGACTCTATAAAAGAGAGCCAGCCCAACTCCCAGTACTCACTATTCAGAGGTCCCGGTGCAGAGCAGCAGCTTCTTCCTGAGCTCCTGTCCCGGCGGCCTATTTGGATCTTACAATCTTCTGCCCTAATCCTTCATTGGTGATCATTGTTCCAGGCGGTAAGACGGTGGTTGGACTGTCCCGACACCGTTATTTAGAATTTTCATATTCTTGGTTTAAATTCTTAAATGAGTAACAGATTACTTGCACGCTACCATTTCTTGACATTTATATGGTAGTTTACAAATAGGCAAGACGCGCAATTTATTTCATAAAGGTTTGACTTTGTTACTCATTGTGCGCTACCATTTCTTGACATTCACATGGTGGCTTAAGAACCGTCAAGACGCGCAATTCGTTTTATGATTTTTAAACATTGTTGTCCATTGCGCGCTACTATTTCTTGACATTTACATGATGTTTTATGAATTGGCAAGACGCACAACTCGTTTCATGAGCATTTAACTTTGCTGTTCATTGCACGCTACCATTTCTTGGCATTTTACATGGTGGCTTAAGAATCGGCAAAAGAAGTGCGATTTGTTTCATTGTACTTTGATCTTGTTATTTATTGTGAGCTTATTCCTTGACATTTACATCGTGTTTTATGAATCGGCAAGACGCGTGATTCGATTAATTATGATTTGACTTTGATATTCATTGCGTGCTACTATTTCTTGGTATTTTACATGGTAACACTCGAATTGGCAAGACGCATGATTCTCTCCTCGAGTTTACTTCATGTTGTTTATTGTATGCTACTATTCTAAGATATTTATTATGTAATATTCGAGTTGACAAGTTATGTGATTTGTTTCCTGACTCCATATTGTGTTATTCATGGTGCACAATCCTTTTATGGTGTTTACTATATATATATATATATATATATATATATACATATATATATATATATTTATATATATATATATATATATATATCTGCAATATGCGCAATTTGTGTTGAAACATTTTAAGAGTACACAGAAGGACAGAGTTTCTAGATGCAATATTGTATGGTCCTAGTATACATTCTCAAAAACAGGATTTATATGACTGGTTTAAAATGTAGTCAGAATGTTTTTTCTGATTCTCATGTAAAGGAAAGTACTTGAATAAGAAAGTTTTCATTTAATTCATCTTGATTCCCCTACAGGTAGACGGCCATCTTGAAACTTAGTCATTTTAAACTTAACTCTTAGATTGTTCATGTTTTCAGAGTGACTAGGCTTAGAATCATAGTCTAGTATTGATTTCAGAAGATATAATTTTCATATTGTGTGTTCTAACCTTTTTCTTACTACATGTCTCCTTCCCAGCTGTTCCCTTCCTAATCCCCTCTTCCCCTCTTGAACTCCCTCAGTCTCTGTGATTTATCTATCAGAGTCTTGGAGCTGTTCAGTGGTGGACGTGTTGGGAACGTGCACAGACCCCGAGGATCTGGTGACTCTGACACCCACACACACAACACCCCCTCACCTCCTCCCCTGTCGGAAACCGGACTTACCTGGATCCAGGGGATCTTCCGGCAAGGGGCGGGATGGGGCGCTACTACCGCCAGCAGCGTCTACCAGAAGAGCACCGCCAGGACATATTATTTCTCATAATACGGCTGGCAGAAGTCTACTGGCGTGAAACTGCTGGTAGTAGCAACGGCACCTTACCGCCATCCACCAGCATGGCCACATCCGGATTTCCGCCCTTCTTGTGGCAGAAATCCGGCTGTGGTCATAATATGGCTGACGGCTGATAGCTGCGGCGACGGTCTTTTGGCAGCCATCATAGTGGTAGTAGGCGTTTTTTACCGCCATTGTTGTAATGAGGGCCTTATTTTCCTAGACGCATGGTAAACAGTGCTGTGCAGAAAAGTGTATGTTTGTTCCATAAAAATGACATTGACAAATGACTTGTTGTGTTAAAATCATTATCTTTCCAGCTTTCCTGAAGAATCACAGTTGTTAACAAAACACTTTATACCACAGTTTTACATTTTGCAAGTGGTAGTCCATTTTTTGTTGTTTCAACCTACTTGAAGCCTGTGGTGGAAACAGCTGTGAAAACCATGAGTGAACCTGCAAAGCTTTACAAACTAGGCAATTCAGCAAGGGGTTGTTAGTGTTAATTGCTTTTAATTTACCTCACATTAATTTTTGAAAATAACAATAGTGTAAAAAACAGGAAAAACTAGAAACAGCTGAAAATTTGTTTTACCTGTAATTTCTTTGTGCTGATTTGCAAAAGTTATATGGCATACACTCTGTCAGATAAAATCTGATGAGTGAAAACTGATATGAAGGAGAGCTGTGCATTTTAATTTGCCTAACTTGCTAAGTTTAGGAATAGGGGTGATGTGGGTAGTTTGGTTTAATTCTAAGTTTGTGGTTACTCATACTATAAACTGATACAGAAGACATTTTGATAATGTGTTATTTCTTGCAGAAAGGCTTACATAAGGAAGTCGATAATGTAGATATATTCAATGGATAATAACAGTGTACCTCTTTTCTAGTTTCCCACACTTCTACCAACAAAACCATTACCTCACTTGTGTTGTCGTGCCTTGCAGGTTTGACAGAGTAAGGCCCCACTATGCAAAGTGGAGACATCAAATATTTGCCACCAAAATAGACCCATTTTGGTGAAGAGGGTACAGCAGTGTTTAGGCCCAGGTTGAGATGTCTCACATGACAAACTACTACCTCCAGATAGTTCTGAAAGCAGGACACTCAGGGCAATCCTGGGTAGTGTGACTTGTCTGGATCCCTCTACATTTTTACGCCAAGATTTCCCTGCAAACCTCAAACAGTGGCTAAAAACATGTATGTTTCTCATATTTCTAAGAGGAAAGTTCCAGAATCTGTGGGGATTCACAGCATTCCCTCCACCCAGTTTTTCCACTGTTCTCCCAATAAATAGGCACCCCACTTGTGTGGCTAGGTCAGGCACCCACAACAAGAGTAGTTGAAAACTGTTACTATGTAAAGTCAATATGTTTCTTCCCTGTTCCCTGGTCTGATTCTATTCTGGGTGCTAGGTCCTGCCACACAAGAGGTATGTTATTTTTATCAGGAGAAATTTCGGATCACAAGATGACAGAATTTTTTGGGATCCCTGCAAAGTCTGAAACTTTCTCTCAGAAATTTGAGGAAAATGTGTGACTTTAGTGAAAGTTTAAGGTTTTCAAGATATTTTGGATAGGATAATTTAGTGAGATTTATGCAAGTCAACCACCATAGATTCACCTGGGTCTTTAGATTTCAAAAATGACCAAGGTTTGCCTAGAGCCTGAATAGTGCAGCGATTAACCACAGCAAATAGGAGCAAATTCAAATTTACCCCCTTTCTGCTGCCCCATATGTCAAAACTACAACCAAAAGAATCCTAATTTCTCTTCACTTGCCTTGATGATGGGGGTGGTATTGGACCCACAGTGAGGGCAAAAAGACTTTTGGGGCACTTGGGGAGGAGGTGCAGTCTGATGTTGGGACCAGTCAGTACCCCACCCCATTATTTTGTTTAAACATCGTTGCATCCTGTTTCGCTTTCTTGGCATAGCTCACCCTGACCTGATCCCCAGGAAAACAGAAAGACTGTTTGGCTACTTCTGGGATGGTGACATGGCCTGTTGACTAGGTGACTCCCCCTTTTTTTCCCTGGTGTCTGGTGGTGTTTCTGTCCATCTCTATCATCTCAATTTTCTTTTATAAAATGAAAATGAGTCTGCTACTTATAGCACAATAATGTTTCTTCTTTAATGAGGTGGATGACCCGTTCATGTCTATAAGACCATGGAGCTAATACAGTCAATATCAACAGTTTGACCACTACATTAAAGAGGGTAAGGCACACTTAACATCTACTTCAATGTGCATGTAATTAAAACAAGACATGAAAAATACATGCATACATGCTGCATGGATCTCAACAATTCAGAGTTTAATTTGTGACAGTGGTTGGAAGTGGCAAGGCTTAGCAGGATGGGCATGGAGGTCCAGCTAGCCTACATTTGACTGTGGCCCCTGTACAAAATTAAATTATTCGTTGAGAAGGATGTATGCCCCACTCAGGCAACAACTAGAATCCTTTCCAGGGTAAACCAAAAGGTTACTAAATTAAGCTGTTCTTAACCCTCAGCTAGCTTGGCACAAAGCAGTCAGTTATAATCCCACTTTGCCCATTGTGATTACTGGAGTGTGGGACCATGGCTGCCCATTCCTTTGAACACTGTAGGAAGGAGACCACAGCATAAGAAGAGTAGTGGAAGTAACTTTGTCCATTCCATGGAAGGGTTTTTCCACTACCTTGTGACTGGAGTCGGTTTGCACACAGTTTTGCGATGAGCAGTCTTGCCATCCTACAGCTTCAAACTGGACTACACCTTGGAAGGTTTCATACAATGCAAGATTGCCCCACCCTTTATGACTTGATGAAAACCCTTGTTGATGGTTTTGAATGCCCGCGATAGATTAGGTCAAAACGTCAATGTTCTTTTGTTTGTCTGGATTAAAGCTTTGATTCCCCCATTGGACTTCTAAGAGACACTTCTAGTTGCCCTTTGCAAGTTGGATAGACTGATACCTGACAGAGAGCCAGCAGGTGGGTTGAGCACTGCTATTGTATTTTATTGGTTCTTTGTATTATATTTTGTACTTCTGGTCACTGCTTTGCACAAGCACTTGTGTCACAATTCTGCACATGTAGGATCAACCCTGGTTTGCCATGTACAGAGATGATTGTGTGCACCTTTGCTATGATACATGATATGTGCAGTAATTTCTTACTCAGTGATGTGTTTTCTTTTTCTTTTCTTTTTGATGATATGTATTGAATCAGTATAATATGCAGGTTTGGCCTAAAGAAAGTTTGGCTTGGCTTAGATTTTTTTTGTTACAGACAGGACCATTATTGAATGTACCAGGCATAATTCAGAGGCAATGTGTAAAGTATTTATGAAGCACACCAACAGTAATAAAGTGGAAACCCAACATACAAAAAAATCACACATCAATTTAGAAACATAGAGTAAATTTAAATAAATAAAATGAAACCAGAATAATACTGTAGGAAGTTGGCCCTGTATGTACTACTTCAAAGTAAGAAATAGCATGCACAGAGTCCAAGGGTTCCCCTTAGAGGTAAGATAGTGCCAAAAAGAGATAATTATAATGCTCTATTTTGTGGTAGCGTGGTCGAGCAGTAAGCTTATCACAAGGTAGTGTTAGGCATTTGTTGTACACACACAGGCAATAAATGAGGAACACACACTCAAAGACAATTCCAGGCCAATAGGTTTTTATATAGAAAAATATATTTTCTTAGTTTATTTTAGGAACCACAGGTTCAAGATTTACAAACAATACTTTAAATGAAAGGTATTTCACTCAGGTATTCTAGGAACTTTGAATAATCACAATGGCATGTACAGTTTTGACACAAATGGCAATAAGCTAGTTTAAAAGTGGACACAGTGCAAAAATCAACAGTTCCTGGGGGAGGTAAGTAGATGTTAAGTTCACAGGTAAGTAAAACACTTACAGGGTTCAAAGTTGGGTCCACGGTAGCCCACCGTTGGGGGTTCAAGGCAACCCCAAAGTAACCACACCAGCAGCTCAGGGCCGGTCAGGTGCAGAGGTCATAGTGGTGCACAAAACACATAGCCTTCAATGGAAATAGGGGTGCCCCGGTTCCAGCCTGCCAGCAGATAAGTACCCTCGTCTTCAGAGGGCAGACCAGGGGGGTTTTGTAGGGCACCGGGCGGGACACAAGCAGGCACAGAAAGTACACCCTCAGCGGCACAGGGGCGGCCGGGTACAGAGTGCAAACAGGCGTCGGGTTTTCAATAGGAATCAATCTGGAGACCCGGGGGTCTCTTCAACAATGCAGGCAGGCACAGGGGGGGGCTCCTCGGGGTAACCTCCACCTGGGCTAGGCAGAGGGTCGCCTGGGGGTCGATCCTGTACTGGAGTTTGGTTCCTTCAGGTCCTGGGGGCTGCGGGTGCAATGTGGTTTCCAGGCGTCGGGTTCCTTGAAGCAGGCAGTCGCGGTCAGGGGGAGCCTCTGGATTTCCTCTGCAGGCGTCGCTGTGGGGGCTCAGAGGGGTCAACTCTGGCTACTCACGGGCTCACAGTCACTGGGAAGTCCTCCCTGTAGTGTTAGTTTTCCGCAGGTCAAGCCGGGGGCGGCGGGTGCAGAGTGGAAAGTCTTACGCCTCCGGCGGGAAACGTGTGGTCTTTAAAAGTTGCTTCTTTGTTTCCAAAAGTTGCAGTTTCTTGAACAGGGCCGCTGTTCTCGGGAGCTTCTTGGTCCTTTAGATGCAGGGTAGTCTTCTGAGGCTTCAGAGGTTGCTGGACCCTGTGGGATGCGTCGCTGTAGCAGTTTTCTTCAAAGTAGGGAGACAGGCTGGTGGGGCTGGGGCCAAATCAGTTGTCGTCTCGGTCTTCTCTGCAGGGCTTCAGGTCAGCAGTCCTTCTTCTTCTTTAGGTTGCAGGAATCTATCTTCCTTGGTTCTGGGAGCCCCTAAATACTAAATTTAGGGGGGTGTTTAGGTCTGGGAGGGCAGTAGCCAATGGCTACTGGCCCTGAGGGTGGCTACACCCTCTTTGTGCCTCCTCCCTGTGGGGAGGGGGGCACATCCCTAATCCTATTGGGTTCTAAAAGTAAGAGTCACCTCAGCTCAGGACACCTTAGGGACTGTCCTGACTTGGGGGTCACTCCTCCTTGTTTTCTCATTATCTCCTTTAGCCTTGCCGCCAAAAGTGGGGACACTGGCCAGAGGGGCGGGCATCTCCACTAGCTGGGATGCCCTGTGGCGCTGTAACAAAGGGGGTGAGCCTTTGAGGCCTTTGAGGCACACCGCCAGGTGTTACAGTTCCTGCAGGGGGGAGGTGAGAAGCACCTCCACCCAGTACAGGCTTTGTTCCTGGCCACAGAGTGACAAAGGCACTCTCCCCATGTGTCCAGCAACATGTCTGGTGTGTGGCAGGCTGGCAAAAACTAGTCAGTCCACACTGGAGTTGGGTATGTTTTCAGGGGGCATCTCTAAAATGCCCTCTGGGTGTATTTTTACAATAAAGTGCACACTGGCATCAATGTGCATTTATTGTGCTGAGAAGGTTGATACCAAACTTCACAGTTTTCAGTGTAGCCATTATGGTGCTGTGGAGTTTGTGTTTGACAGACTCCTAGACCATATACTCTTATGGCTACCCTGCACTTACATTGTCTAAGATTTTGCTTAGACACTGTAGGGGCATAGCGCTCATGCACCTATGCCCTCACCTGTGGTATAGTGCACCCTGCCTTAGGGCTATAAGGCCTGCTAGAGGGGTGACATATCTATGCCATAGGTAGTGTGAGGTTGGCATGGCACTCTGAGGGGAGTGCCATGTCGACTTAGTCATTTTCTCCCCACCAGCACACACAAGCTGGCAAGCAGTGTGTATGTACTGAGTGAGGGTTCCCCAGGGTGGCATAAGACATGCTGCAGCCCTTAGAGACCTTCCCTGGCATCAGGGCCCTTGGTACCAGGGGTACCAGTTACAAGGGACTTACCTGGGTGCCAGGGTTGTGCCAATTGTGGAGACAAAGGTACAGTTTAGGGAAAGAACACTGGTGCTGGGGCCTGGTTAGCAGGGTCCCAGCACACTTTCAAATCATAACTTGCCATCAGCAAAGGCAAAATGTCAGGGGGTAAACATGCCAAGGAGGCATTTCCTTACACATACCAATCCAATCAGGAGAACCACAGATATTAACTTTTAAAGTTTTTAGTTAAAATAATGCCAAAAAGAACAAAGCACCAATAATGGTGATCTGTTGGCGGAGGAAAATCACAAGTTTAAGATGACTGTGATCGAGCACAGGTTAGATGCAGGGACCTGGTTCATCCAGCTGAAAAGTTCCCTACTTAAGGTGGGCATGAAGAACTAGATTTTCCTTGATCGAGGCTAATATGAGGAGGATTTTGGTGTGGAGAGCTGATTGAGCATTGCTGACTTCATTGCTGTAGCGCAAAGATGCAGTTTTTGCTGGAGGTTCACGCTGACAACCATCGCTGGGTATAAGTGCTTTAGCATGAATTACAGGTCTCACATATCTAAAAGTGGCTGTAGGAAAGTCCTCCTTTTTGCCCTGGTCACCCCCACACTTTTTGGACAGGTACTGGTGGTTACTGACTCTTGGCTGTGCCCTGGGTACTGCTTACCAGTCCCAGGGCCAGTGCTCTGTGTAAAATGGATATGCAAATTAGGCTAATTATAATTGGCTAAGTTAACCTACCTATAAGTCCCTAGTATATGGTAGGGCATGTAGGTTTAGGGACCACAGCATAGGTGGTGCACACCTAGGTGCACTGCTGAGGTGCCCAGTGTCATTTTAAAGGCAGGCCTGCCTTGCTGGCTGCTTTTAAATTAAAGTTATATGCAAATTCGACTTTGGAATTAAAAGTAGTTCCAAAGTCTTAAACTGCCTTATTTTTACATATAAGTCACCCCTAAGGTGTGCCCTATGTGCCCCTAGGGCCGGGTGCCATGTAACTATAAGCAGGGACTTTATAAAAATAGATTTATAAACCCTGGTGGGGTAAAAACAGCCAAATTCGTTTTTCCCTCATTGAAGTAAATGGCCTTCATAGGCTAGAATGGGGAGACTTTGTTTTAAATTTTAAAGTCTCCTTAAAAGATGCATGCCAAGGATTTGGTATCAAATTAATTGTTGTAATAAATCCCACAACTTCCAGTTGTTGGATTTAATATAACTTGTTCAGGTAAAGAGTTATAGACTTTACCTAAAAAGCCAATTTCAGCCCTGCATTGTTTTTGCTGCTGTGCTCTGATTGGCCACCCTGTAGCAGCTTAGGCAAGCTGCCTTGATGAGGTGTGAAGTGGCCTGGCTTCACACAAAGGAATGTGCCTGTGGGAGAGAATCTCCCCTCAGCAGATGGTGAGGCAGGAAGGGGGAGGGCTGCCAAACTGGTCTTCAAAGGCAGAGAAGGACATTTGGAGCAACCAGCAACACCCCCACATCCTGCAACCCCAGACAGCTAGGTGGCCCCTTGATTAGATTAGGAGAGGGCAGGAGAGGGGTGTGTTTATGATTTTTAACCACACCAGTGGGTGGGCTCAGCCAGATGTAACCTCCAAAAATCAGATTCAGCCATGTTGGATTTTTAGAGAATGTTGCCCACTGGGATGGATTTTTGCCACACTTCCCAGGAAGTGGTCATCACAGGGGGACGACCCTGTACCTGATTGGAGGACCAGGACCCCCCTGCTTTTCACCCAGGAGCAAGGATAAAACTGGCAGACCTGCACCCACACCTCAGATCCCCGCCAGAATTCAACAAGAAAAGAACTAAAGGAGAAGAAGGACTGCCCTGCTGGACCCCTGGCCTGCACCTGGAACCTGCACTCAGAAGGACTGCACCAGCTGCACACTTGGGCTTCACCACAAGAAGGACTTTGCCTGGCTTCAACTGGTTCAAGGAGGGACTCCCTGTTTGCTACAGGTGAAAAATTGCTATCCAGAGTCCCCTGCACCAACTCCTGAAGAAAGTGACCAGCTGACCACTGTCCAGTGGCCAAAAAGGAGTTTGCGCCAGGTGCATTCTGGGAGTGGTAGTCCGCATTCCCCAAGGACCATCTCAGAACTTCTGGACCCTTGGGGTGAGCTGTGGACCCCAAAAGAACCTTAAAAGAACATCTGGGTGAAGCCCCAGAAGTTTGGAGAAGATTTGAGAATTTTTGTAAAAAAGCTCCATAGAGGGACCGACCCGCCGCGGAAATTCTAGCCGGCTTGCCTCAACCGCGACCCGGCCTGATTTGGTGGTTCGTCCCGGTAAAGAAAAATCTCCGAAAAAGAGACTAAGTCCGAAGGTAAAAAGTTGACCGGGACCTCCCAGCCATCGTATCCGAGAAGGGCTCCATTGACGTTGGATCAAGATCCAGGTTTACCCGGTCGAAGGATTTTCACCTCGAAAAAACGACTAAGTCCGAAGGTAAAAATCTACACCGAGGAATCCAGCATCGCGTATCCGGAGAAGGGCTCCAGGAGGTCGGATAGGACTGGCAGGTTCGTCCCGCTGAAGAAAATCTTCAAAATAAAGACTAAGGGGGTCATTCTGACCCTGGCGGTAAATACCGCCAGGGAGGAGGTTGGCGGTAGCACCGCCAACAGGCTGGCGGTGCACCGCCGTACCGCCGCGGCCAGAAGCGCAAAGCCGGCGGTGTACCGCCGACTTTCCGCTGCCCATGGGAATCCGCCATGGGGATTCTGACACCGCATACCGCCATCCTGTTCCTGGCGGTTCGCCCGCCAGGAACAGGATGGCGGTATGGGGTGCCGTGGGGCCCCTGGGGGCCCCCACAAAGAATTTCAGTGTCTGCTTTGCAGACACTGAAATTCGCGACGGGTGCAACTGCACCCGTCGCACCTTCCCACTCCGCCGGCTCCATTCTGAGCCGGCGTCCTCGTGGGAAGGGTGTTTCCCGCTGGGCTGGCGGGCGGACTTTCGGCGGTCGCCCGCCAGCCCAGTGGGAAACCCAGAATGACCGCCGTGGTCTTTTGACTGCGGTACGGTCTTCTGGCGGTTCCCGCTTGGCGGGCGGCGGTAGAATGACCCCCTAAGTCAGAAGGTAACTTTTTAACCGAGGCCTCCCGCGACTTGTAGCCGAGCAGGGCTCCATCGCAGTCGGCCTGAAACTTTGACTTTGCCCCGGTCGAGGTGCAACCAGATGACCCGATTGGCGCTTTTTGTTTCTAAGCGCTAGAAAAATAATAATTCTTTAAAAATTCATATCTCCGGTTCCCTTTATCCGATTTTATTCGTTTTGGTGTCATTTTAAAGATAAAAATATAAACTATTTTTATAAATTGGTTTTGGATTTTTAAACTGTTTCCTGTGTTTTATTTAATTACTGTTTTGTGATATTGGAATGCTTTACACACTGTCTCCTAAGTTAAGCCTTGACGCTCGTTGCCAAGCTACCAAGGGTTGAACTGGGGTTAATTTACTGAGACCTAACTGGACCTAAGTGGAGGTTAGTGGCTTGTTGCTAGGTGTAGGTACCTACCTGCCCTTACCAATAACCCATTTTCCAACAGTGGAATTTTCATAGTTGTGAATTGAAATCTGACTTTACAATTAGAAGGGATTTTAAATTGCATTCATTTGAGTGTAAACAACATATCTTTATCTTCTCTCAATCTAATGTTAGCACTTATTAAATGTAATAAGGTAACCCAATATTAGTCAATCGGAGAGAAAGGCCATTCAATGGTGATAGATAACATAAGGGTTTTTCCACATCATGGCATGAAAAAATGTAAACACACATCTTCTATCTTTTAAATGTGAGAGACCCTGCCATGTGAGCCTTTAGGACCTACCCTAGGGGTTACTTGTAAGTATTAAAAAGGAAGATTTAGGCCAGGCAAAAAGCTCATTTTTCCACACCAAAATGGCAGTTTAAAACTGCATGAGAGGCTGCAGCAGCAGGGCTGAGAGACGTTTTAAAGAGCTGGTTTAGTAGGCAGCACAAGGAGTGCTACTGCCAACTATTAACATTTAATTTACCGGTCCTGGGTAGAGCTAGTACTATTTACTAGGGGCCTAAACGCAAATTAAATGTGCTGATAAGGTGTAGTCCAATTTTGCCATTTTTGAAGGAGAGACCACAAGCACTTTAGCACTAGTTTGCAGTGGCAAAGTGCAATTAAAAGTCCTAAAGCCAACAAAAATGAATTCAGGTAGCAGGAGGGGGGAGGCAAAAGGTTTGGGGGAATACACACCAAGGATGTCAGGACTAACACCTCTTAAAATAATTGGTCTAAAATTATTAGAATCTTCCCAGGACAATGACAGAGCCTCAAATGGCTAGGGTACAGCCATCTCAGCCTTCTCCTGCTGTTCCATGAGCAAGGCTTGCTTTAACAGGAGGGGGAGGGTAGAGAGACAAGGAAAGGAATAAGAGTCGATGTGGAAAGAGGTAAGGTGGGACTAGACAGAAGTGCAGGGATGGGAGCAGGGGAAGCTTAGAGAAAATAGTGGCAGCACCAGGTAAGAGGAGTGGGTAGATAGAAATAAGGTGCACAAGTGGGCAGAGGAAGGTCATGAGTGAGAGCAGAGGGGCAGGGTGGAAGACAGAGGAACAGTTGTGGGCAACAAAGAGAAGAGGGTGAAAGGAGTGCAAGAGAACAGGGGAAAGCAAAGATCATCCAATTAACCTCAAACCTGTCATGTAGCACACCCAGTAAATCATGCAATGAGACATACGGCTCTGACAAAACACCTATTTACCCCCGCTACTCCTGCTCTCCAGCATACAGAACTGTGACAGTGCACCCAATCATGAACAGCAGCACACCCTGCTACTCAAACTGAGACCCACTCACAGCTCTACCAGTACACTAGAGTTCAAACCTGGAATAAGCACTGCATCTCTGACAATGTGCCTCAATGCTGTACAATAGCATCCCTGTATTGTAACACATCATTTTAAATACACCTCACCCATGTCCCACAGTAAACCCCGATAATCCTGCACTGAAGCAAACATGGTTCTGCCAGCACACAGACACAGACACACACACACACACACACACACATATATACATATGGTACAAGGCTTTCACCATTGTTCAGCTCAGTGTGGATGGTGATATGCTAGTCCTCTACTTTGCTGCAAAGATGGCAAAGGTTTTTCTACCTCATCACCGATGCCACAGTGGCAATCCTAAATTTATAAATGCATAGAAATTCTGCTACAAAAACAATTCTCCTGGGCATACGGTCTGTGGGGCTATGGAGTGTTCTCTATAAAGGATCTGCTATCCATTTAAAACTTTAGAACTACCCAAGGTTCTCTGCTTCCTCCTTTGTACAATTTATGTGGCAGTCTTAGCCTGAAATGTGATTGTTTTATTTTGTATAGATTATATTCTGAGGAGTTCCCATTTAATATTGCCTACTGGCGGTAGCCAATAGGTAGTTATAGTTAACACCAACCTTTCCCATAAACAATGCATTGTTTGTTTTGCTAATAACTTTGGAGCTGTTTCATTAATCTTCATGAAATGTTCAAAAAGTGTATGCTAATGTCTGCTGCTTGGAAAGTTTTGGGGTGATTTATCAAGTGGGGGCCAACTAAAAAGAGTGTCCTACAACACTTTTTCTCCATGTTATGTCAATAGGGATTTTCCAATCGTTCAACACGACTACAGCCCGAACTGCTGAACAGACTTACACCAAATTTGACAGAAAGATAGATCTTGCTCCAGGAGGATCTGTTTTTGTTATTTGGTTTAAATCTGTTTAGTAGTTTTGCAGTAATTAAAGGAAATAAATTATAGATATCTAGGGACACAGATCCATTTGCGCTGATTTGCAGATTCCAGGCCAAAACCACAGTTCTGATTGGCTGACCGCAACCTGAAAGAAAAGTTTTGTCTGCGATTTTCTTTCTTGCTTGGGCCGGGGGAGGGAAGAAAAAAGCAAAAAAGTATAAGGAGTCAGGATAGAAGTATCCTGACTCCACAGGACACATGAAAGGATCCCTCAGGGCCATTCAACGCAAAAAAAGCCCATTTGTATTTTCTGGTGATCTACTGCGGTGCTCATAGTGGCCTCCTGTGTAAAATCGTGAAGGGTCCGCTGTTTTAAAGCTGCTTAAGAAAATCAATACAACCATTTGCATGCAAAACTCCCGCTGCACAAGACCAAAGACCATGCAAAGCATGGAGTTGGGTGCATGTGGAGGGATTGGCCGCAGGTCCACAGGCTGGGTCCTGTTGCCAACCATTGCCACACATGGCCTAAGGCCAGACGCAGCAGTGGTTGTATTCATATACGGTAATTATATAATACTTTACATTTAAAAAACATTGACATTTACTGAAGAAACCAAGGATGACAGAGACGTTATAATTAGGCTGACGTTTTGCCCATACAAAACTATAGAAATTCAGCAGTTATAGTTATTCTTATAGGTATAGTTATCTGAAGAAACTATAATTTGTGCCATAAAGTGACTGGGCCTTGGCCATGTCCCTTGTGCTGTCACTAACCCACCCACATGCCCTTTTTGGTCAGCTTGCTGCCTCTGACCTCCTCCCACCTTCTCTCCATAGTCAGTGCATCTCACTATTGCCCTCCATGATGTGTTGTGCTTCCAGTACCCATCCTGCCTGCCCTCCATGGTCAACTTGCTGCTCCTGCTAAGCCCCTTTGCCCACTGCTATCTATTCGACATGTGCAGACCACCATACCCTCACTCCTGTCTTGTCTAGTTTGCTGTTGTGCCACTACCCCCTCCCTCCAGCCCTTCATCATCTGTTATGCTGCAACTGTCCCTCTAGTCTTTCCAGTATGGTCAGCTTGCTGCCCTTGCTTCTTTCCCCTCTGCTGTCCAGTTGATTGACTCTGTCCCCTCCCTATTGCTTTTCATGGTCCGTGTGTTTCACCACTGCTCTGCTTGCCCTGTGTGGTGCATTGTACTGGTGCAGCCCCTGAAGCCTGCCCTATAAGGTCAATCTGATGCCCCTGCCCATCTCCCTCCTGCCCTCTGTTATCAGAATGAATGTCCCTACCCATTCCTCTTACCCACAGTAATCCAATGTTTCATACTTGCCAACATTTTGAACTTGGTAAGAGGGAGGTTTTGAAAAAAAACCTAGGGAATTTAATGTCTCCATTGGCTTATTTTGAAAAAAAGGGGACTGTAGGCACAAGACAGATAAAATAAAGTGCTTTTGGGCTTAAAACATCAGGAGTCTCATGTCTTAATCAGGTCTGTTGGTATGTATGGTTGTACTGCCACTGCCTCTTCCCTCTGCCCTCAGTTGTCTATTATATTACCACAGCCTGTCTTGCTTGCCCTGCATGGTTGGTTTGTTCCCCCTGTACCTCCTTCACCTACCCTCCATGGTAGGTTGTGCTGCCACTCTACCTCCGTATCAGAAAAAACAGGGGTCTACCCTAATAATCCTACTATACCTGGGTAGAATGAGTATATTCAAAATAACGCAAGTGGTGAATAGTAGGGACAGATACAACAAATGACTTGCTCTCAATGAACTTCTCAATTGAACATTGGTAATGTATTTTAATTACAGCAAACATTTAACAAATGTTGAGGACAACAACACCTTAAGTGATGAACAAACTAAAAAAACTGAAAATTCTCTACATAAAGTTATATACAAGTATTTACAACAGTTTGATTGCACCTATACATATTTTTTGTTATATCTTCATCAATCTCCATCAAATTTTAGAAATGTGGTTAAAAGTATATTGAAACTATAATCCACATAGAGGAAAGATGGTTGCAAATGTGGTCACATCCAATAATCCTGCTTTCCCAAGCACTTATTAACCGAGGGATGTAAACTATAGTCAACGTCCATATGTCATTAATTTTTATATGGCAACCTCCTTATGATAAGGTCGAAGCGTTTTGGCCCGTATAAGTATGGACCTCTTCAGGACTCATGGAGTGATAAAGACCTAATAATCATGGATATCTTAGACTTAAGGTGGTGCCTATAATGTCAGGATTTCCCATCTGTCGCCTCATAGAAGTTTTATTAATAAGGGCAATCAGGTAAGCATCCTCCAGGCCAGCTGTTAATCCCGCGTTCCTGCGGCCTGCCCAGTGTGGTCAACTTGTTGCCTCTTCACCCTCCTCCCTGCATTCAGTTATCCAAGTCCATGCCCCTGACGACTGCCTCCCT
Source organism: Pleurodeles waltl (assembly GCF_031143425.1). Classification (NCBI taxonomy): domain Eukaryota; kingdom Metazoa; phylum Chordata; class Amphibia; order Caudata; family Salamandridae; genus Pleurodeles; species Pleurodeles waltl. The sequence continues at coordinate 662,823,606 of NC_090443.1, read as the reverse complement.
ACAGTATTCTGATGAACAACTAGATTGCTAACATTATATATTAATTACAAAAGTGTGGCATACTTGACGTCATCTTAATGTAATCAAAACTGTAATACCGAAAGCATTTCCTTTAGAAATTATAAAAAGGAAAGGGTCTTATTTTCATAGAAATTATGGTTAGTGCGCTAAAAAAACAGAATGAGTTCTCAAATAGTGACAATAGTGACAGTTGAAATTCTTTGCTATCTTTCAATTTTTGTCCAGTTGATCACTTGATTATATGTTTCACTTAGGGGAGAGGATGTGGTGTTGCATCCAGAGCTGCAGACTTTAGAGCCTTTTGACAGCTCCTGCTCGCTTAAAGCGGAGTTCTGTTAAACAGCTACTTCCCGAGGTGAGCACCTCAGGAGGTAGCAGGAGCCAGCTCTGTGGGGTGGCGGTCCCCGTGGCTATGTATGGCCCTGGGGAGGTGGTGGTCCCTGGGCCTGAAGGCGGGCTATGTGGGCCCCTCATATATTTGTAAAAGGCTTTTGCCTTGGGGAACAACAGGGCTGCGGGTGAGGGGGCCATGCGGGCCCCCGCATACATTTAAAAGGCAGTTACCACAGGGATGTGGGGGTCCCCAGGGCAACAGGGTCCATGTGGTACCCCTGCAGTTTGCATTACATCTGCTGCGGAGGTGTGGCTGTTCCCGAGCCTACAAGGGGGCCGCACAGCCCTCCTGCACAGTTTACGTTACTTTTGTCCTAGGGAGGTGGTGGTTCCCCTCCGGCTGTCAGGGGACGCTTGCTCCCCACATATATTTAAAAGGCATTTGCCCAGGGAAGGTGGCAGTCCCTGGGATTCATTTGAGGGGTTTCACTGACCCCCACACTTTAAAATACATGGGCCCCTGAGAGGTGGTGGTCCCTAATGCTTCTGAAAGCCGGGGGGGGGGTCATGCACCCCCTCCTATTTTTGTCCAAAATGCCCCCAGTACCTGGCCCACCCAGGGGGAAAAGCATTTTAAATGCAGGAGACCGCATTTTCTAAAAAAATCATGGTTGGATGCATGAATCCGAATGCAGATTTCTCTGTGATCTAAAAAAATAAAGCTTTTTAGCCTTGGGGTGCTCCCAGGGGTCAAGGCTAGTTTGGTAGGGCAAACATACTCTGCCCTCTTTTCTGAAGCTGAGTCCCAATTTGACAGCCAACAGTTCCTGTTTGAAGTGTTGGCAGCCAATTAAATTTGAGCATGAGATCTGCCTCGATCCGCCCGAAAAGATTTCATACAAATACATTTTGTGTTAAAGGTTCTAAATATGTTTTTTTTTTTATTTAACTGAAACAATATTTAAATAAACTAAACGTTTTTCAGTAAACAGTATCCTCAAAACTCACTCATAAAAAAATACATGTAAAATCTCCATAACATGAAAGAATTCTTTTCAGAACATTGTTTTGGTTTACCCTCAATGCAACATGTACATTTTTCCTTATTTTTGAATAACTAATACACAACCAACCAAACAATATACATCATAGCCTTTAACAAATAAACTTTAATATACTAGGAAAAAAATTCACATTAAATCAATTAAAATACAATCAATTATTGCCAATTAAAAAAAAACATAGGATATTATTCAGTTACCCGAAAGTAATGCATTCTTTTATTATTAATTAACAGACTACTCACTCAATCCCCGATAAACCCTGCAACTCAAGTTTGAAATTTAATGCACACTTTATAAAAAAATACATTGAATATATGAATAGCAATTTAGAAATGTTTTAAAATAAATAATGCTTTAAATGTTTTAATAACACTACCCACCCACTACCCCAAGAAATAATGCAACTCAAAATTATTTTTAATACTTACTTAAACAATATATTAAACAGCTAAACAAATAAGTAACTGTCAATGTATGTAGCAAAACAAATCTTTTACCAATTAACAATAATTAAAATATAATAAAAACTCTGCCCACCCACTCTCCCAATAAAACATAACCTGAATTTAAAATGCAATACATAATTTAAAAATGTATTTAATGTTAAATAAATAAGATTTAGCATATAACACAAATTAAAATGTTACAAATTAATTAAATAACAAATACAATTACAAAAAGTAAACCAACCCATGGCCCTAATAAGCCCAACAAGCTGAGCAAACATATATGACAATAACATTTAGAAAACAAATAGGCCCTCATTACAATCCTGGCGATCGGCGTTAAAGTAGCGGTAATACAGCCAACAGGACGGCAGTAAAAAAATGTTAATCACGACCATGGCAGAAACCGCCAACACATACAGCCACTTTAACACCGCAGCGGTAACCGCCAACAGACAGTCGGAGGAAAAGTACTGCCCACTGTATAACAACAGGCCTATCCGCCACCTTTTCCGGGGAGGAACCAACGCTATCAAAAGCACGGCAGAAACAGTGCACAGAAGGGAAACCACTCAACTCTCGACACTCAAGGAAGAACCAGAATGCCATGGAGCCCAAGCTGCACGTCCTGCCCATGCTGGTGTATCTTCTCATATATCAGGAGCACCAATGGCGGCGCCGACGACCACGGTGAGTACTGCACCTACAACACAGGGGTGGGGAGGGAAAAGAGAGTAACACACACGTGCAACACGCAATACCCCCACCCCCACCCTCACCCACAACACCATTCACACAAATACATGCAGCAACATTACATATACGCCCCCTGGAAGAACGCAAGGACAAAATGTAATCATGAAAAGTCAGATAGTGAAAGTAAAAAAATCTGTATATACAAGTATGTACACCAACTACACAAGTCTGGATAGTGAACCAATCATTGTTCGTGGACCAGTGGTCCCAAAATGCATGGGCGAAGCCCACACAAGATACCTGACTCGAAACGGAGAGAACACTGCAGGGGCATCAGATCAATATTAAACAGGCACCTCAGGCAGAAGGGGAGGGAGGGCACCTCAGCCGGATGAACGCATGACGCCACTGCTCCACGAGAAGGCTCCATGCCCATTGCTGTATCCTGGGGAGTGCAAAGCCACAGTCTCTCAAGTCTTTCCAGTGGGTGGTTTGCCCACTGCTCTATCCTGAGGAGTGCAAAGCCACAGTCTCTCAAGTCTTTCCAATGGGTGGTTTGCCCACTGCTCTATCCTGGGGAGTGCAAAGCCACAGTCTCTCAAGTCTTTCCAGTGGGTGGGTTGCCCATTGCTCTACCCTGGGGAGTGCAAAGCCACAGTACCTCAAGTGGATAACAGTCTCCACTGGTTCTGGAGGGAGCATTGTGCCCAGAGTGCTTCATCCTGCCAAGGACTGAGGTAGTGGATGTGATTCTCCACTGGTTCTGGCGGGGGCATTATGCCCAGAGTGCTTCATCCTGCCAAGGACTGAGGTAGTGGATGCCTTTCTCCACTCGTTCTGGAGGGGGCATGGTACCCAGAGCGCTCCACATGCAGTGTGGCCGGTCCCATTCCCTTACGTGGGTGTGTGTGCCACGAGATTGCCTAGAAACAGGTAGCATGATACGCCGCGGAGGCAGAGACATACCCCACCCTGCTGCGGCTTCGCCTTCCACCTGCAGGTGCATACGGTGATGAGAGTCATGCCTCATGGAAGCTGGGCAGGGTCCAGGAAGTCTCCTCTAGCCTCGGACGGCTGACGACTTGGGATGGCAGGCATGTCAGCTGTGATGCCACTGTCCAAACACGTTGCGGGGCTGGTGGCGGTGCTTGCGGCGGTGTCTGTGGCGGCGGTGCTGGCGGTGGTGCATGTGTCAGCACCTGTTGAGGGACACAGCAGGACGTCTCCTGTAGCCTCGGACGGCTGCCCACTGGGGAAAATGCTGGGGGCTGTTGCTGAGGCTGCACACGTGCAGGTGGCGGTGCATGTGGAGGTGTAGATGGCGGTGCTGATGGCGGGGCTGGTGGCGGTGCTGGTGGTTGTGCTGGTGACGGGCAGGTTGCGGTGTTTGCCGCCGTACAGGTTGGTGAAGTCGTTGACAGAAGGGGTGACACTAGTCCCTCAGTCCTTGCCACTGTGCTCTGTACTGACCTGCTCTTCTGCTTTTGTCCCTTCCCCACCTTTGATGGTGCTGCAGGTGTCTTGCCACTGTCCCCTTTTATTTTGGCGGAGCCCTTGGTGGCTGGTAGGTGTGGCTTCTACCTCCAGGATGTGGGCACCGTCTTTACCTTGGCAGGTGGCGGAATGTCCTTGGCCTCGCAAGGTGGCACACTGGCAGCCCTGATGGGTGGCGCACTCGATGACCCGGCAGTTCCTGGCACCACTGTGCCGGGGGATTGGGTGGCTGAGGTGCTGGGCTGGGACTTGGAATGCCTGGAAAGCCTGGCCCTAGGGGAAGGACGGAGGGGAGGTGAAGGGAAGAGGTCAAAGTTTGCCAGAAAATGTTTTTTCACGACACACTGGAATGGGAAGATGGAGGGGGTTTGGGAGTGGAGGAAGAGGTGGTGGTTGTAGGAGATGTACGTTTGCTGAATTTGGGTGAAGGTGCATGGGCCGGAGGCTGTTGTGAGGTGGATGGCTGTTGGGTGTGTGTGTGCGTGCATTTGTGTACTTTGGGAGGAGGGCTCACAGACACACTGGGAGAGGACACTGGGGATGTGTGCATCGCAGTGGGGGTGGTGATTGCACGTGAGTGGTGATGGGAGTGCTGGTGATGGAGGTAGTGGCTGAGGATGTAGTGCATGGAGGAGTGAGTGGAGACGAGACAGGGAGGGAGGAAGAGGACGTGGAGGAGGGGGACACAGTGGAGGCAGTGGATGTTGCTGTGTCTGCATGGGGATGGTGCTTGTGTGAGTGCCTGTAGGATGTGTGTTGCTTATGTTTGCCATGTCAACTCTTGTGTGTTGATGAGTGTGCATGCTGGTCTGATGGTGTGCTTGGGATAGGCTGAGGTACAGGGGATTGGGTCTGGGTGGAGGAAGCTGGAGGGGGGAGGCTGGGCACAGGGACAATGGCTGCCATCAGTGTTGAGGCCAGAGCCTGAAATGCTCTCTGTTGGGCCGCCTGGCAAGAATGAATGCCCTCCAGGTATGCATTTGTTTGTTGCAAATGCCTCTTGACACCCTGAATAGCATTCAAAATGTTAGATTGCCTAACAGTGAGGGATCTCAGGAGGTCAATAGCCTCCTCACTGAGGGCAGCAGGGCTGACTGGGGTAGGGGCTGAGGTGCCTGAGGCGAAGGATATGCCCACCCTCCTGGGTGAGCGGGCACAGGACACACACTGAGGGGCTGCTGGGAAGGCAGTGCTGGTATGGGGTAGGCTGCTGTACCTGTTGACGCGGTGGGCACAGAGGTGCCCGCCACCGCAAGGGAGCTCCCATAAGAGGAGGAGTCGCTGTCGCTGGTGTATGCTCCTGTCCCCGTCATGGAGCTCCCCTTGCCCTCCATCCCACTGGTGGCTTCAGACTCCGTTGCTTCACACTCCAGGGCCAAGTGGGTTGCAGCTCCCTTCTGCTCCGGTGCCACTGCTCCTCTGCCAGATGATGCTATTGCACGTAAGAACAGGTAGACAAAACAAAAAGGTGGAGGCAGAAGAAACACATGTTCAGTGCATGCAACACCACTACCGTTGGCGGACACAACACTCAGGGAGCAGCCCTCTCACTAAGCCATGCACTAACAATTCCTAGCAAATAATGGCCATGGGGGAGGAGGCCTAAGCCCAATTGCTGCACAGCTGGAAGTCACAGGAGCCTGACTAGGTGTAGATGGCTATTACCAGTAGTGGGGTTGGGGTGCCACAGAGCCTGCCTAACAAGGGACCTTGCCTACCACGTTCGCCCTGGCCTAGGGGAACCCACAGCCCACCTCCCCCACCCAGACACCTCACAATGCGTGCAGAGTCAGCTGAATTAGAGTTTACTCACCCCCTTGTGGCTGCTGTGATCCCTCAAGCGCCCATCCAACTCCAGATAGGCCACCGCCAGGATCTGGTACATCAGGGGGGGTCATGGTGCGACGGGCACCCCTTCCACGTTGGGAGGCCATCCCCAGCTGGGCCTCCACCGTCTTCTTGCTCCAGTGGCGCAGGTCCTTCCATCTTTTACGGCAGTGGGCGCTCCGTCTGTGGTAGACCCCCAGGGTCCGGACGTCCTTGGGGATGGCACGCCAAATAGCCTTCTTCTGGTGGGTGCTGACCTAGAGGAAAAGTGAAGTAAAAATGGATGTTTCTAGCCCGTACATTTCATCTCATGCATTGCCAAACACCTCCCACCCTGGACCTGCCATACATAAACACACAATCCTGACATGCTGGCCTGTCCCCCTCCCCACCCTCTTCCATCCACGACACTCCATACACTCATGTGCCATCCACCATGCTCACAGTGTACTCACCTGTTTGTCTGGAGGACCGTACAGTTGAGTGTACTGGGGGAGGACCCTATCCACCAGTTTCTCCAACTCCTCCGAAGTGAAGGCAGGGGCCATTTCCCCAGGCACTGTATCCATTGTCGCTTCCAGACACAGGTCACAGCAGAAGCTTGCAGTGTAGGTCCTCTCCTGTTGAAGGTCAGGTATCAAGTGAGTGAACAGTAAGAAAATGGCAGTCACGTCTGCGGCGGTGCGTAGCGTCACCGCTGGTGAACATCGTCATTGACTCTTGGGACCCATAGGGTCCAATGTTAACCAATGCTGAATTGCGCTGCGGTCTTCGACCGCCCACCACAACGGTGTACAACACCAGCGCAGTTAACTCATCTCCCCTTGTCCCACCTTACAGGTCAGGCAGCCGCCATTTCAGGGGGCCACATGGGATGGGAAAAAACTGCGTCAGACCTATCTAGGCCTGGAATCCAGACAGATACCGGCACATTGCGATATACCTATGTTTTAGCAAATAACACATTGTGATACCTAAGTGTTGGATGACCCTCTGCTCACTGTTCTCCTCCATAGGGCACGTCTGCTGGAGCAGGTGATGAGATGGCGGCATCCTCTGGTGTACAGACCGCTGGTGGACCTGTTCACAATGGGAGAGAGATACATCATTATCACATACAGACTTGTTCATGCAACAATCATGGAACTGTGTGTCCTGTTGGAGGCAGACCTGATTTCAGCTATCTGCCATCCCACAGAAATCCCCCTTCTAGTGCAGGATCTGTCTGTACTCCATTTCCTGGCCAGTGGGTCTTTTCAAACAACAGTGGCCATGGCATCAGGGATGTCACAGTCAATGTTCTCTAACGTGTTGCCCAGAGTGTTATTTGCCCTGCTGAAACACATGCGCAGCTACATCTTTTTCCCTCAAGTGGAGGATTTGCCCACAGTGAAAGGTGACTTCTATGCCCTGGGACATATCCCCAACATCATTGGTGCCATTGATGATATACATGTGGCAGTTGTCCCACCCCCCGCAGGAACGAACAGGTGTACAGAAACCGGAAAAGCTACCATTCGATGAATGTGCAGATGGTGTGTTTGGCAGACCAGTACATCTCCCATGTGAATGCCAAGTGTCCTGGCTCTGTGCATGACGCTTACATTTTGAGCAATAGGAGCATCTCTTATTTGATGGGCCAACTTCAGAGGCACCGTGTGTGGCTAATTGGGGAGGCCAAGGTCCCAACACAGTTGACATAGGTGTCTGGGTATGGGGTTGTCCCTAAGGGTTAGTGTGTGTCTAACAGTTGTCCCTCGACATTTGCAGGTGACTCTGGTTACCTTAATCTGTCATGGCTACTGACCCCAGTGAGGAATCCCAGGACAAGGGCAGAGGAACGCTACAATGAGGCACATGGGCAAATTCGGAGGATTATAGAATGCACCTTCAGCCTCCTGAAGGCCAGATTCTGGTGCCTCCATCTGACAGGTGGCTCCCTATACTACTCACCGAAGAAGGTGTGCCAGATAATCGTGGCCTGCTGTATGCTGCACAACCTGGCTTTGTGACGCCAGGTTCCTTTTCTGCAGGAGGATGGGCCAGATGGTGGTCTTGTGGCAGCTGGGGCGCCTGTGGACAGTGAAGAAGAGGAGGTAGAAGAAGAAGATGATGACAACCGAAACAATATCATCATGCAATACTTTCAGTGAGACAAAGGTAAGGAGATGTAACTGCTTCCCACATCTCATACTATTGTTGGTGCTAGCATAAGTCTGTCATTTTCACTCAATGTATGGACCCTGACTTATTACTTTGCCTTTCTATTTCACAGATCTGGATCCCACTTTGTGCACTCTGCTATGTTTACTGCTGGCCTACAGCTGTGTTATATTGGTATGTGAACAAGTACATTGACATTGCTATATTCCAGGGGTTTTGCAATTACACATTAGTGAAAGCACAGAGAGACACCAGATTGTTTTGTGATTCAAGTGTGTTTATTTCTGTGCAAATAAGTGGAGGGGTGTGTGAAATGGGCTGGGGTGATGGTGAAGGAATGTCCATTGCAGAGTCCAGTCTATTTGTTTCACAGGTGCATTGTCCAATGGGGCATAGGAAATGGAGCAATGGCAGTTTAAGGTGGACAGGGTGACAAAGTAGGACAGAAGGGTGACATGCAGGGGGAGCTTATTTCCTGGTGGGGGTCTTGGCAATGTTCTCTGTCTTGTTCCTGGATCTCAGGGACCATTTGCGGGTGCTTCTCCATCTGCAAGGGGTGGGGTGCTGGTGGCCTGTTGTTCCTGTGGCGGTGCCTCCTGTCCACTAGCGCCGGCAGAAGTGGAGGGCTGTTCATCGTCCAGGCTAGTGTCAGGGGCCAGTTGGTGTGCCACTGTGTCCCTCCTGATGTTGAGAAGGTCTGCCAGCACCCCTGCAATGGTGACCAGGGTGGTGTTGATGGACTTCAAGTCCTCCCTGATCCCCAGGTAGTGTTCCCCCTGCAGCCGCTGGATCTCCTGAAACTTGGCCAGTACAGTTCCCATGGTCTCCTGGGAATGGTGGTAAGCTCCCATGATTTTGGCGAGTGCCTCGTGGAGAGTGGGTTCCCTGGGCCCATCCTCCCCCTGTCGCACAGCAGCCCTCCAGCTTCCCTGTTATCCTGTGCCTCTGTCCCCTGAACCGTGTGCCCACTGCCACTGCCCCCAGGTCCCTGATCATACTGTGTTAGTAGGGTTGCCTGGGTTCCCTGTAGTGGTGGACACACTGCTGATTGACGTGTCCTGGGGACAGAGGGATGGGCCCACTGGGTGGGTGCTGTAGTGGTGTTTCCTGAGGGGGGAGGTTGAGTGGTGGTTTCTGACTGTGTCAGGGGAACCGACTGTCCCAAGGTCCCTGATGGGCCGGGCTAGTCATCTTGATCCATGCGTGCAGAGCTGCTGTCATCACTGTGGGTCTCTTCTGTGGGGGGACTGGATATGTCTGGAACCTCCTGTCCGGTGACATTGGGTATGAGTCCTGTTGGGATGTAAATGCATAGTTATTGTATCTGTGTGTGCCATCTAGTGCAATGGGTGAGTTACCCTATACTCCTGTTCTTGCATTATTGCTGTGGTCCTTGTGTGATTGGTGATTTTGGGGCATGAGTGAGTCTCTCTACTGGACATGCTTTGGTGATGGGTGTCCATGCATTGGTGTTACATGCAGGTCTTGATTTTGGGATGTGTGGGTTGTGTTAGTGGGGTATCTGTGGGTTGTTGGGGTGATGGGTGTGAGGGTGGGAGTATGTGATGGCATGCAGGTGGGGTGGGGGGATGAAGTAGTAAAGATTTGCCTTACCAGAGTCCATTCCTCCAGCTACTCCTGCGAGGCCCTCAGGATGCATGATCGCAAGACTTGCTCCTCCCACGTTGTTAGTTGTGGGGGAAGAGGTGGGGGTCCACTGCCAGTCCTCTGTACAGCAATCTGGTGTCTGGATACCACGGATGGTACCTTCCCCCGTAGGTCGTTCCACCTCTTCCTGATGTCATCCTGTGTTCTTGGATGCTGTCCCACTGCGTTGACCCTGTCGGCAATTCAACGCCATAGCTCCATCTTCCTTGCAATGGATGTCTGCTGCACCTGTGATCCGAATAGCTGTGGCTCTTCCTGGACGATTTCCTCCACCATGGCCCTGAGCTCCTCCTCAGAGAACCTGGGGTGTTTTGAGGTGCCATGATGTGGTGTGGGTAATGTGTGAGGTGGTGTCTGTTGTGAAGTGTGAGGGGGTGTGTTGGTGTGTGTTGTTTGAGGTGCGTGGATGTTATATGAGTGATGGTGTTGTGTGTCTGTGGATGCTGGTGTTGTGTTAGGGAGTCTCTCTCTCTGGTTTTGGTTGTAAGGGTTTGTGGGTGATGTGGGTGTGTGCTTTATATTGGATTGTGTGTGTGGGTGTGGTGTGTGTATGTGTGTCAGGTGTGTGTATTTTGAATTTTCCAATGTGATTGTGTTTTGTAAATGTGTGTGTATTTTGAGCGCGGCGGTGTGTACTGCCAATGGAATACTGCGGTTGAAAGACCGCTGCGTTGATTCGTGGGTTGTGATACTGTGGGAGTATTCCTGTTGGCGTGATGGTGTAGGTTTTGGTATCGCCAGTTTATCACTGACCTTTGGTGTGGCGGACTTGTGTGGGTGTCTGTATTGTGGCGGATTCCTGGCTGTGGGTCGTAATACCTGTAGCGGAATTCCACTGCCGCAGCGGTATGTTAGTGGTCTTCTGCACGGCAGTAAGCCGAATTTACCGCCAGGGTTGTAATGAGGGCCATAATGTTTTGAATAAAAAATAAAAAAATGAAGCATTATAGTAAAAAACAATTTTAACAAACAATAATTTAGGCTTTGATGTTATAATAAATCTTTTACAAATTATTTACTTACATTTGACATTTTGGTCTGCAATATCTTTGCAGTTCTGATATTTTGACCACAATATTATGATCAGAGAGTGTTCTTGGAATTGTTTTTGGTGGAAACCACCACTATGCAAGCCTGAATTCCTTATGGTTACTGAAATATGTGCAGTTCATTATATTTTCATACACACATAACCATAACACATGACTATGATGCAGATCAGCCAGTGGCAAAAAAACTGATAAAAATAATTAATTGAAAGGAAATAACTTGCTAGCACAAACTAGACGTTAAGCTGTATGTTAAATAAGGGATGTTTTTTCTATGAGTTTAGACAGCTTTCCAGCAATAATTTAGCCAAATGAAGAAAATAGCAATCTATCAGAATTACCACAGACTAGAGCGGCTGTATGGTTAGAAGTGGGAAAAGTACTAACTTTTTTAATTTTTGAACTTAGAAAAATGAAACCCATCAAGAAAAAGAGGTTCATTCATTTTTAATCATTCATGAGTTGTTTTGTATACTTTATAGCAACACATTCTACCAGATGATAGTCTTTCACCAAAATGCCTATAACACTGATATAATAATAACAAGTTTTTGTGCATCGTTCTATAACACACTTTCGATTTACTAAGCTCTGTGAATAACGGATGTCACTTCTATCCAGTTTAATGGCACTCAATTTACCAACCCTCAAAGGGTTAGTTTCCTTTCTTGGAATTTGATATTGAGATTGCTGCAGGTGTTCAAAGTGAGCATTAACTCACTGAGCCTTCAGGTATCTCTGACCTGCAAAGTCTCACAGTATGGAGAGCTCTCCCACTACAGATTAACTTGATAACTAAACATTATCCTGTGGAAAGATCCTGCAGGAAGATTTTGGGAGCCGATTGATTCTTGAGCTGTTGAAACAACTCTGCCTCACAGTAAGTACCACTTGTTAGCTGTGCCAAGTACTGCCTAAAGAAGGTGTCTCCAACCAATTGATTGTGAGCTAACAGTAGCTCCCAGACACCGTCAGAGTAGCTCACAGCCTGAAGTTCATTTTTAGAGAAGCACAAGGTCACATTTGTCCTTTTAAAACTAAGGATAGACTGTGTTTTTTTAAAAACATTATCATCTGGCTGCAGATAGCAGAGCCTGATAATGAGCAGTACTCAGTCAGATTCATGGGCCAGGCTCGAGCACAGAGGTGAAAAACTGAAACACTGAGATATTTTACTCTTAAATAAAAGGCCGTGTTCACTTAATTTTGGAGCATGAGATCAAAATTGCATTTCTGAATGCTTTTAAATGGGGGGAAATTAAAATGAAAAGTTACTATAATGATTAACTCTTCATTTAAATTTTCTTCCATTTCAAAGTGTTGCATTTATAAGCAGCAAGCCTTTGCGCTCAGTGGCCAGTAGACATTGCGCCATATTAATACCTGAAAAACAGTCATTTTTTTAAAATGGAAGAACTTTTAAGTGAAGGCAGCTTTTTCGATGAAACATTAAGGGCCTGATTATGACCTTGGCGGAGGGGATTACTCTGTCAAAAATGTGACAGATATCGTATCCGCCGTATTACAAGTTTCATTATATCCTAAGGAACTTGAAATATGATGGACGGAATATCCGTTATGTTTGTGACAGAGTGATTCCCTCCACCAAGGTCATAATCAGGCCCTTACTCTTAGGGCCCGAATCAGGGTTTGGCAGTCGGACCACCACACCTCCATGTGGTGGTACTGAAAAGACCGCCATGCTGGCAGTTTTTCCAACTGCCCTGTTATGAGTTACACAGGCAGGACCAATGACCACCAAGAAAATAAGGAAGATCGCCAGTGGAGCGTCAGCCTGAAAATAGGCGGTCCAGCCTCCAGCGCCGTGAGCTCCACGACCAACCTCCTAGCATACTACAAGCACATAATCGCTGTGGCGGATCCTCCTGGTGGTCGGATAATTGTGGTCCAAACGACGACGGTTCACGATCAGCAAAGTAATAGACAACTGCACATTGGATAAATCTGAAAACAACACAGCTGGCATGTATTGCCACAGTCGACACACCTGCAAAGGACACTATAAAATAGATCCCTTCACAGAATACAAAACAGTGCATTTTCAATGCAAATCACAGAAGCCAGAGCATCTGTTCCCAAAATACTGAATAGATTAAGCACCTATTGTTTTCACCATCCTCCAGAACACCCTGCACATACTTTTGTCCATTCGCACCCTTTTTCTTTTCCCCTGTATAGTACGCCCCTGTCACCCTTTCTTTCCCACCATGTCACAGACGAAAAATCCACGTTTTTCAGATGATGAGTTAAGGGACATGGTGGATGAAATAATAAGGGTAGGGCCACAATTGTTTGGAGCACAAGTCCAGCACACTTGTCTCCGTAGGGAAATAGAAATGTGGGACAGGATAGTCAACAGAGTCAATGCTGTAGGCACCATCTTGCACATAAAGGAGGATATCAGGAAGAGGTGGAATGACCTCAGGGACAAGTTCCATTCCTTGGTCTCCAGGAACCAGCTGCAGGCCAAGAAGGCTGGTGGTGCCCCCCCCAAGTGCCCCATTATATCTCTTTCTGTATGAAGAGAAGGTCTTAGCCATTGTGCATCCTGAGGGCCTGACAGGAGTACCTGGGGAAGTGGAGTCTGGTAAGTCACAACACAAAAATACATCTCAAAATGCCACGGCATGCATGCCCACAGCTCATCTTTACCCACTGTCATGTCCATGCACTCCACCAACATTCAATACCCAAGGTATGTGAGTGTTAACACTGTCAATATTTATTGTTAACACAGCTACTAATGTTCATCGCATGCCATTAATACAAATTGGGCCTGGAAGTCTTTTAATATACCTAAATAATCCCAGGGCTCATTATGAGCCTCATTACAACCCTGGCGGTCAAAGACCGAAGGGGTTGTTTTGGCGATTGTACCACCAACAGGCTGGCGGTACAATTTGCCATATTATGACCGCAGCGGTTTTTCCGCCATCGTTATCCCGGCAGTTGTAATCCACCAGGGCAGCGCTGCTTGCAGCGCTGACCTGGGGATTATGACTCCCCTTCCCACCAGCCTGTCCATGGCAGTAGAGACCGCCATGGAAAGGCTGGCGGGAAGGGGAGTCACGGGGCCCCTGGGGGCCCCTGCACTGCCCATGCACTTGGCATGGGCAGTGCAGGGGCCCCCAGGCACAGCCCACCCTGCTTTTCACTATCTGCAAAGCAGACAGTGAAAAACACAACGGGTGCAGCTGCACCCGTTGCACGACCGTAACACCGCCGGCTCCGTTAGGAGCCGGCTCCAATGTTATGGCCGACATCCCCGCTGGGCCGGCGGGCGGAAACTCTGTGGGGATGTTGTAATGCGGCCGGCGGGATTGAGCCCGCATAGGCGGGTGCTCGGCGGTCCAACCTTGGCCGGCGGCCTCCGCCGCCCGCCAAGGTTGTAATGAGGGTCTATATGTCTCAACAGGTAAATGTACCCCAAACCTAAATGCAGTCTGCATACAGATGTAATACACAACTTTTTTATAGTGTGTGTAGTAGAGAGAATGACCAGAATGGACCTCCCAGAAGGCACTGTCTCATTATCTCCAAATACCAGCCCGATGGTCACTTGGCTCAATACATCTGTTAGTGAACTCTCAAATGAAGTGTACTCACCTGGGGAAAGAACAGTTGTATAGTGTATGTACTAGAGAGTGCTACCTGACTGCAACTCTCAGGAGGCACTGATTCTCTAACTGCAACTACCAGCACAGTGTGCAATTGCCCAATTATGCCTGTGTCTTAACTCCCAATTGAAATGTACTTACCTAGGAGGATACCATTTGTATTGCTTGTGTAGTAGAGAAAGTGACCTGACTGCAGCTCCCAGATGGCACTGTTTCATTAATTCTAAACATCAGCCCAGTGGTCATTTCCCCTAATACATCTGCTAGTGAACTCTTAAATGAAGTTTACTCACCTGGGGGAGAACATTTACGTATTGTGTGTACTAGAAAGAGTTACTTGACTGAAACTCTTTGGAGGCACTCTTTCTGTAATTGCAACCACCAGTACAGTGTGCACTTGCCCAATTACTTCTGTGTCTTAACTCTCATTTGAAGTGTACTCATCTGGGAAGATATTTGTCAGGTAGAGGGAGTTCCCTGACTGCTAAGGCCAGGAAGGATATGTGTCTGTAAATCCACTCACCAGACCAGTGTTCTCTTGTCCTATTGTTTGCTAAACCACAAAAGAATTGTACTCACCTGGGAGGATACTATTTGTCAAGTGCATGAAGTACAGGGTATAACTTGACTGCAAC
This sequence comes from Pleurodeles waltl, assembly GCF_031143425.1. Classification (NCBI taxonomy): domain Eukaryota; kingdom Metazoa; phylum Chordata; class Amphibia; order Caudata; family Salamandridae; genus Pleurodeles; species Pleurodeles waltl. Next base: position 662,808,572 of record NC_090443.1, on the reverse strand, counting down.
TCCCAGGAGGCACTATCTCTCTGAGTCCAAACACCAGACTAGAGCTCACATAACCACATACTGCTTGGCAAGACTCCATTGAAGTGTACTCACCTGAGAGGATATCATTTTGGAAGTGTTGGGAAGTAGAGGAAGTAACCTAACTGCAAAGCCCAAGAGACCCTGTCTCTAACTCCAGATACCAGAACAGTGGCCACTTGTCCAAATACCCTTGTTTGTCAACTCTCAAAATAAGTATACCCACCTGGGACTGACTAAATTACAGATGTCATTGCCAACATAGCTCCATCTTGACTTGCTAACCCAATATGAAATATTGGTGGACAGGAATGACACGTTAAACACTGAGTATGACAAGTATATACAAGGCCTCAATAAGCATCACCAGATTTGTATTAGCAGCAGACACATTCACACTACACTAGGCACATGATGACTCCAGTCACATATGCAACAAAGTCCTGGGTCAGCCTGCATCACAACCAACTAGGCCTCCTAACGAGCAAAACCATATCTCACCTAACCTGTTTTGCCTGCACTGGTGGCAAGATGGCATTTTCAGGCCATCCCCCTTAGTGCTAATGATCTGCACATTTCAGCAGCAGCTTGAGTCAAAATGAATTGGCTTGCTTCTCATATGGCACGTCAATACACCCAGTACCATGTTTACTTGCCACAATAGGATTAACTGTAACTTAACTTTGTAGAAGGTCTCTTCTTACTGTAAAACTATAACTGTTGGAGGTAGATGTCACTACAACCAGTAACGTACATTTTACATCAATAGGTGGTGCTGCCGCTTGGCACACAGAGGGCACAGAACAGACTGCCATTACTTCCCAGGATGAAGCCCTCAGTGACGACACTCCTGGATGTCTGTACTTGGTTAATGCTTCTGACCCATCTGGGCAACCTGGTCAGATGGCAATAGTGAACCTCACTGTGGCCACTACATCAGCCCCCAGCCCAGTTGGCTCAACATCACAGGCAGCCATTTGCTCACCAACCTGTGTCCCAAGCACAGTGTCTACGATCTTGTACCCCCAGTCCTGGATCCTGAGTTGCAGTGCAACACTTCCAAAAATGAGGGTCCAGGTCCAAGTTGGAGAGGGCATCCTGTGGCAAGGGCACAGGCCTGTGGGGTAAGGCACATGGGACGGATGCTGTGGGGTGAGGCCAGTAGGGCTGATCCTGACCAGGACACAATCAGCCACGTCATAGGGGTCTATCAAATGTTCCAAGATGCGATGGGCCAGGTCTTGACTGAACTCCGGGACATCAAGCAGTTACAGAGGGATAAGCACAGAGACGTGCAGGAACAGATGGAGGCCTCAATACCAACCTGGCCTCCCAAACAAGGGTGCTGAGGGACATTTACACCACCCTAAGCAGTGCTTTTCAGCATCAGTGTCCCCCTTCCTTTGGCTCAACAACACTAGGCGCATCAACATCGGTGCCAGCCACTGGAAGTGAGACCCAGCCAGAGGAAGAACCAACCCCAGACATCCCTGCCTCTGTAGGAGCAGACCCTTCCCCCACACAAGCGGGGACATCCAGCAAAGAATCCAGAAGCTGCAGATGTCAATACATCCACCACTGCCAGCAAGTGACCTCTTCCTAAAGGACCTCATTTGTGTGCCACACATTCACTCTGTTGACTGATCCTCAACCACTTACCAGTTCCAATGGGAGGAGTATTCTGGACTTTGGACTCCCAATGGTGTGACATCTACTCCAGTGATTTCATTCACGATGACTGACCCTTTCACTTTACATATTTTCTTTCTGTCCAAATTGAATTTGTCAGAATTCACATTTTAATACATTTACCCATCATAAACTCATTGTCTGCTTGCTACATTTTCACATTTCCCTACGTAGAGATGTAAGACCATGTGAACCATACGATGAAGACACAAGCTACTTGTGCAAGCAGGGATATGTTACAGGTACACAGTGTTCAGCTCAGGATTACACACCATCATATTAGTGCAAGTGTCTGGTCAAACCAAAAATTGTATTCCAGTATACAGCACATATACTGTCAATATGCCTAGACTCTTAAGAACAAGACTGTGTGACTCATACTGAATCAAATTACATATTTAAAGCTACAGAACCCCAGCTCACAGTAGGAAGGGCTTTGACAGGCATTGTCCTGTAAAATAGGCAAACTTTAAAGTGCTTGAGGTCAGCAGGTTGAGTCTTATCACATGCCACACCAAGGTAATCCAACATCACATAATCCAGGATCCTGAAAGTTGGCAGAACAACAGTCCCTGAACACAGGCCCATCATAATCTGATTGTCATACATCAGTGTTGTGGCACAGGGACTGTGACTTGCAATGATGAAATCATATACAGCTAGATACAGGTCATACAAAAAGAGTGTTTAGCCAATGTGAAGGAAAATGACTGGATCAAGAGCTAGCACTAAATTTTTTAGAGCACATGATGACACAAATGATGCACCAGGCCCACCACAAGATACAAAAGTGCAAGGGCCACTTCTGTACCCTTCACCTTAACACTGTGCCAACTGTCTTCGTTCAGGTCACATTAATCCATACACTGCAACCTACATTAACTGGAACAGTCCATGTCCACTTTGTATGTCAGAACAGCATCAGATACCTGCCAATGCCACAGCTCTGAAATGCCCACATGAAGATGTCATGGTGAAAGTACCTGTACAAAGAACAAAACCGGGAGTATAGGCTTGAATCCATACCTATGACACAAGTGACATAGCAAGCACATGGAAAATAAAGTGCATTGCAGGAAGACTGACACAAGCAAAGCAGCACCTTCAAGGTGGGAATGTGTTAAAAGCTATCTTATCAAACAGCTTTTTGCTTAATATTGTGGAGTATCACCTCCCTAGCTGTTTCTAAAAAAACTAAACTCCATACATTCTCACAGCTACAGTTCATCGTACAGTCACTACATCACATGGAATACTTATACTCTTGGAAAGTAGCTGTTGATGAGATCTTCACACAAGTCAGCTGCTTCATCTGTCATCCTCACTTGGCATCTCAGGAGTCTCACCCAGTGGCACTGCAGACTCCCCCTCCTCTGGGATGTATGGGATATCCCTCCCCAGGGCAATGTTGTGGAGCATGCAGCATGCCACAGTGATCTGACTCGCTTTCCCAGGTGAAAATAGCAGGGATCCACCAGTCCGATGAAGACAGCGGAATCTCCCCGAATCCGTGGGCCTCATTGAAGCAGACTTCCCCGCGCGTAGTTGGATTCCACAGTGGCGTCAACAACCAAGAATGCTTTAGATTTGCTGAGTCTCCTCTTAAGTAATAGGACATAAGTGCCACAATGAGACCCTCACTTCATGATTGTAGCACCTGACATTGCATACACACAATCATGACAGACATGACTTACCAAGCAGCCAGGCCCTCTCTGGTTGCAGCTGTGACATAAGCTGGGGTATGGGGCTGTTCTGCATTAAGAAGGAATCATGGGCTGAACCTGGACAACGGGCACAGGCATGCGATATATAGAGAACCGCCAAACAGACAACTTGCATGTTGATGGAGTAGAAGTTCTTTCTATTGCAATAGACTTGTTCAGTTGCCTGCAGTGGCACCAAGCCAACATGTGTGTCATCACCACTCCCCACCATATATGGGAGGTGGGCTAAGCCATAAAGTAATCCTTCACATTGGCTAAATCCTCACATTGGGGGAACCTGATAGAGCTGTCAATGTGTTTCAACATTGCTGAGAGGCAATCCTTCAACAATAGCCTGACCATAGGTTGGGACATACCAGCAGATAGGGCCACCATATGTTAGAAGGACCCTGTGGCCAGGAAGTACAATTCTGACATGACTTGTACAATGGGTGTTATGTTGGTTGCATAACTAATAGCTGGCATCAGTTCTGGCTCTAACTGACAACATAAGTCCACTATTGCTTGCCTATTCAGTTGGTAGAGCTGGACGACATGACATTCTTCCATTGTCTGAAGGTCTGGCAGTGGACGGTAGACAGGAGATTGTCGCATCCTCTCTCTCCCAGGGTACCTACGTGTGACAAGACACAATTGGTAAAATTAATCAGTGTGTCCCCAGCAACATACATGATGCATGCCAACAATGTCATGTGACAAAGCATTTCTGACTGGTTAGACATGACACCCAGTACACATCCCAGCTGGCAACTACAGTGGGGTCAAATGTGAGCCCCATGGCTTTCACAACATGTGTCCACAACATGGATTTGAATGCAACTCAAAGATGTGCTACACAATTGCCCCTCGAAATGTGACTGTATATTCCGACAGCAAAAAAGACCATCTGCAGTGGCTCATGCACCACTGTTAAATGCCATTTATGCCCTGCAACAAACTACAATGGTAGTTGCGTAGAAGGACCTATGTGACAAGACAGAACAAGGAAGTTTGTGCTGAAACTAAACATATATTGTAGGTGTGACACAGTTTAGAAAGCCAAATACAGCATTTCAGCCCACCAAAATGGTGGATGCCTGACCTACTCCATGGATATTAAGAACCCCCTGCGACCACCAGTGAAAGTTGTCATGGTAGTAGGCGGTTGTTACTGTGGTGGACACAGCCATAGGCTAACATTGTTTCCTGTAGTAGTCACAGGCCAATGGCTGTGTCCGCTGGTGGTGACGACCGTGTATGTGGCAGACATGACTGCCATGTTGTGAAAATTCACTCACTTGACTCCAGACACTTCTGCCAGCAACATCTCCATGACCTGAGCTGCTGTGTGCTGCCTCTGGAAGCAATCATGGTACCTTCAGCAGGTGATAGGACCCCTTCCTTCTCTCCTGAGGAGCTGGAGAAGCTACAAGGTCCTACCCTTGTATCGACAGTTCTATGGCTCACTAGAGGAGCAGGTAAGACTCTTATAGGCACAATTGATTCTGTTCAATGCCGTCTTTTCCCTCCTCATGGGCTTTAATGTGCCCCTGTGTGCCAGTTAGATTTCTTGTTTACCTGTTGTTGCAGTCTGTGTGGCATCAATGGGATGTACATGATGCAGGCATTGGTGGGCATTGCCATATGTTCAGTCACTTTGTGTTGAGTGAGGTTTTTAGGGTCCTAGATCCTCCTTCTGGTGGATGCACATAACTAGGTAAAGATACTTTACTGGCATCCACTGCCATCCTTTTCTTTACGATGTTTGTAAATGTTAGACAACATGTATGTGCTTGACAGCATGGGCTGTGTATGCATTTTGTATGAGTCATTTGAGGATCTTGTAAGCAATGTGTATAGTACCACAGATATTTCACCCCACATATAGCCTTGACAAACTGGAGTATGGAAGGCATATCCTGATTTTGCCCTCCAGGTTGCCCCACACACCACATGACAAATTGCTGATGCCCACATGTTGTACTGTCATGCAGATAAGTGATGGAAATGGAGTGACATATAGGTTATGTATGCTCATCCTACAGAGACCAGGGCCTTACAAATATATGTCCCAGTATGGGACATAGTGCAGACTGTCGCAGAGTTATTGTGGCAATGCAACTGTGGCAGAGTGCCCACTCCTTGTACACCAGTAGAACCTGTCATCTGGGCAACATGATGCTCTAGTGGCAACACTTGTCCTGAATGCCGCAATCCATTGGCTAGATTAGAAATAGGTACTGAGGTAAATCCATGAACTAATCCATATGTGCTTTTTGCATCATAGTCAAAGTGGTTGACTCATGACAAGTCCCTTACTCCCACAGCTCTGTTGTCACCTTCACAGAAGTCATATTTGTACCTGCACAGGCTTAGTGCACTGATGACAGCCCTCACAGTGCAGACAGTGTGTTGATTCCTGGGAGGCCATGAAATGTGACTCAGTAGCTTGGTCACATTGCAAACATTGTACAATGCATACCTTTGCATGATGGATGTCATCTCTCTAGGATAGACACAAATGTCCAAAGGACTGTTCTGTGGTACAGGTACATACCACAGAACCCACCCCCTGAAGTGGCATAGGTCTGCATTTGGTAGGCCATGTGTCCACACATGCACAAGGAAGACACTTTCTCTACCCACCATGCCAGCCCCTTCATTGTCATTCAAGTGTAAGGGTGAAGTTTGTACTATGGCAGTCACCTGTAGGGACTGTGTGCAGCGAGTCAGTCTCACACAGTGTGACTATGTTGCTCCAGTCAGGCCTCCGGAGTTTACCCTCCAGACACCAGACATGTGTGTAGTGTTTCATTGTGGCTCACATCACAGTACATGTTGCTGGAGCATGGGCTACCTGATGTCAGTAGGCTTGCCTATTCATTGAAGGCCATGAGCAGGGTGGTAGAATGGTCTGCAGATGGATACAAAAGTTTGTAGTCATGTACCTGTAATTATTGGCTTGTGTGCTTTACACTTGTGGTGTGTTAACAAATTGAAATTTCTAATTTGTTTTTTCTGATGTGTGTGACTCAATCATTTGTGCCAAAACTTGATTGTAATCTCTTGCATCCATGCAGGTCAACACCCATCCGATGAAACACATATGGAGAACCATCACCTGGAATGTGCAGATACTGGGGGTCCACAGCCAGCGGAGCGCCCACTGTGGCAAGAGGTCGAAGGACCTGAGTCGCTGGGCCTGGAAGATCACAGAGGTCCAGCTGGGGCTGTCCTCCGATAGTTGTGTGGTGGGGTCATACTTCAGACCATGACTCTCCTAATGTCACACATTCTTTCAGTGCAGTACCTAGACCTTGATGGGCCTTTTAGGGGAGCACATCTGCTGCAAGGGTGTGAGTACATGGCATAATCCTGCCTGTCACATTGCAATGTTAATGTGTTAGGTTCTGACATCTCTCCCTGACGATTAGGGATGTGTCAAGTATGAAACAGAAGATGAGTGTCTATTTGTGTAGACATGTAATGTGGTGGATACTGATGTTCCTTGCCTATTGGCCCAGGGACATAGGACACAACTGTGTACAATATACACACAATTTGCTTTCCAGAGGCAACATATGGCTGTGTACATTTATCAATCAAGTACTGTTTGTTGATATATTAGTTGCAAATTCTATGCAACAGACCACCACTCCTCAGTGTTCCAGGCCAAAGTAAAGGAAGTGATGGATTCAATGATTCAATGAGTATATTGGCATTTGCCACTCAGAAGTTACTTGTCTTCAGCATGTGACAGGTGCTGGTGCCTCACTACTGTCTGTAATGTGAAGATGGCCAGCTTATATGTGACAGAGTATACATTATTTTTGGGTACAGCTACAGATCAATACCTTCCCTTGGTAAGTGGGGAAAGTCCATGGCCATAATTTGTGTGCCATCACTGTTGCCAACATTCCTTGTGCCTACATATTACCATGTGTCTCAAATGTGACAGTGTGACAAAATGCGTACACTCCTGTTTCATGCAGGGCCTGCTTGTGTACATGGGGTGATTCCTGTATTCCCTCACATACATGTGCATTCAAACTTGTGTTTGGAATAGGACATTTCCAATGGGGGTACATTTCATGTGGTGCCACAGATAAGAGTGTGTCACCATTCGATTGTTGGCTCATATATACACTAAGCCATCATGTCATTTGGCATGGACAACTGCAGTAGCAATGAGGTACAAGACATGTATGACTAGATATTTAGCTACAATTTGAATTTCGAGGCCATTGATGTGACATCATGTAACAAAGTGCATTGTACATGTGTGATGGGTAAGGTTTTTTTTCTGACTGTTTGGTAGGCATCATGGGATGTCTTGAAGGCACGTTAAAATCACATGTGCTTGGGTACAGCCATTCATTCACAGACATCTGGACATACAGACATGTTTCCAGTGTGACATGAGCATTTCAATGTCACCTTCTCCAGCATACTATACTGTTGTCAGCAGCATGTTCTGGGAGCATCATTTCTTATTGTTGTGCAATTTAGTATGTGATAAATAAATGTCTCTCTGACCTTGTGTTCAATCAGTGGGAATAGATTTGGCATTGGCTTGCTATTATATGTCAGCAGGTAAGTGATGTATGCTCCTTGAAACAAAGCATTGAAGGTAATGTGGTATCCTATCCTACTTGTTCAATGGTTACTGTGATTGCACAACTTCAGCCATGCAATTGTAGTTGTCTTGGGTAACTGTTTGCAGTTCAGATGGCATGCCTACATAGAGTATGGTACATGTAGAGGCCACTTGGGTACAGTTTGTTGCAGGGGCCTACTTAACATCATGCTAATGTTTGCTAATTACAGGGTTGTTCAAATGTGATCAGGGACATGTGCTGACCATATTTCTCTTTGTATTTGCAGCATCAGCCAAGGCAAGTGCAGGAGACAGGGCACAGTCAAGTGGGGAAGCAACTGGCCACAAGACCTCGGGTCAAGACACCACCAACACAGAAGGACCCAGTGGCCTGGAGGGTGAGGGAAGTGCCACGAAGGAGATTGGATCCATATCATCATCATTGGATTCTTCTGCCAGGGGCCACTCCCTAGTGGTGGCAGACCTATTGGGACCTATTACAGTACCATCTTTGTGCACCACCTCAGGTTCTATTGCCACCCTTCCTGTTGCTTTCCATCCAGCTGGCTGTGCCAGCTCACCCAGCCCCTGTTCCCCCTGCTACCCTGAGTGAGAAGGCTGATGACCTCCTGAGGAGTATCTCTGTGGGACAGACTGCCATTGTGAATGACATCCAGGGATTGGCCTGTCAACTTCAGCAGACCAATGCATTCCTGAAAGGCATTCATAGTGCCATGTTTGGCCTACAGAGATCTTTTCAGGCTCTGGCCTCCTCATTGATGGCAGCCAGTCACCCCACACCTTCCGTCTCACTCCTCTGTTCAATCCAAAACCCCCATTACCCTACCTATCCCAAGTACACAGACAGATCAACATGCACCCAACTCAACACATAAAAGCGGCACACATAAACAAAAACACTACAAAACACACCAGCACTCAAGCACTCAACATACACCCACACACACATCAGCCCCCACCTCCCCAGACACCTTTGCCACCCCCACAATCCACATCAGCCCATACACCATATCAAGCATACCCACTGCCACCACCACAACAGTCAGTGACACACCCACCACACCCACCATACCTGCAGACACCCCAACAGACACACAGATAACCACTACACCCACTATACCCTCAGACACCATCCCAACAGACACACAGACATCCACCAAATCCACCATACCTGAAAACACCACCACAGCAGACAAACACACATCTACCACTACAAACATACCTGTAGACACCACCCCATCAGACACACACACGCACAAGTCCATCACCCAGCATCTCTACCTTTGAGCCCCAAGACACACAAACACCCACACTCGCACACTCAACAGACACCACTCAAACAGAAGCATATCTCACAAACACACACTGCCAAAACATCACACACCAGACAACTACTCCCTCAACCTCTAAATCCCCAACCCTTTCTGATAACCGTCCCCGTGTTCCTAAGCAAAGATTTTAGTTAACTTGACCCTTCCCCTGTTTTCTCCACCCTATCCTAAACCTAAAAGGCCAGACCCACATCCCAATCCATCCCTTCCACTTCCAAGTCCTCCCCTGTCACACCTGGCCCCCCTGCAAGCAAGGTTGAAAGAGTCAACTACTCCCAAACCCACCCATCCTATATCTGATTCCCCTTAAGGATGATCCTTGAGCTGCCTGTCTGCCCACTTGATGCCCTTCGCTGTGCAGGTTCCCTGGCAATAATAGGAGTCAAATGTGGGCACAGTACTTTGCACAGAAAGACTCCTAGACTGGACAATGGCCTTGGACACTTTGCATTTGCTTGTTAATAAACCCAAACATTTATTATTTTGGATGCACATTTGTCCTACAATTCCTTTTCAACTTTTATGTTGTTCTTGAATAACTTGTGTTGTATGCCTACAGTTTTGTGTGTTTCAGCCTTCTTGCTGATCCATTTGCTGTTGTTTGCAAAATCTGACTTTGTGGGGAGTGCCGTGTCACCCAAGAAAAAGGGAGATGTTGACTGTAGGGATCTGTTGGTGTACTTGCAATCAGGGTGGCACTGCATTGTGTTCTGTGTGGTATGGTAAGTATTTCATCTTCTGTTGTCCAATATCAGCATGTATGGTGTTAGACGTGTCCCCTGATATGGATGGTACATTTTCTCATGTGTGGGAGCTCGAGTTTTGTTAGTGCAGACATGAATGGTGTTCAGTTGTGCTAGCTTCCTTAGCATTTGATTCTGCGTGTGTCCATTTTGCTGTGTGTACCTTGCAGCTACTTCATCTAGATGTCTGGCCCGTGCTGCAGCAGTTGTAGGTGCTTTCTTGACTTCCACTTCTACATTGTGCAGATAGGCATGTCACTTGGCTCTACTATTGTTTTACTCTGAAATACCCGAAGGGCCAGTCCCTCTGAAAATGTTGTTTTAGTCGCATGCGCAAAGTGTAATGTGTACCAGGACAGCATCCTTCCCTGAGTGCGCCTGATGGTCCCATCCCTATTGTGCATGTATTGTTTGCATAGTGAGCTTTGTATATTTTTCGCTCTGTCTATAGTGCATCCCTTCGTCCCTTCCATTGTGTTGCAATGTGGGTGTTGTGTGGGTCCATTGCAGGGCTGTTTATTGGGAGTGGTGCTTGTGTTCCAGAACACATCCATACATATGTGTGTTGAATGTGATGGCAGTCCATGGCATATGAGGAATGTGAAGGTGTCAGTTGTATTTGTAGACATGATGTTGTTGTGCTGATGTTGTTGTGTGACATAATGTTGTGTGCACTTCACTGTCCCTATGTTTGAGATGGGCAGATGTGTGTTTTTGTGTTGTATTGCAGTGAAGTGTGAGTGGCGGGCGCAAAGGGAGCATTTTGTGGCTGTGAATGTGTCCTTTATGAATGACTCGGGCTGTGTACACAATGACACGCGTACTTGATGCCCATAGCGTGACCATAAATATCATGTGGATGACAGCACAACAATGTTATTGAGTGTAATGACACAGGTAGGTGTGTGTACTTACGGTCGATTGTTTCCATGGCAGCATGGATTTTGGGCTCCTTCGATGATCAGCAGCAGCGGCAGGACATATGTGATGAGCTCCATGGCAGCACAGGACATGTAAGGTGGATTGCAGGTGAGTTGCTCACTTTATACTCCCCATTTCCGCCTGCTAAGATGTAGTGATTGGATATCAAAAATTTTTATGCTGGTGTAGCAAAGCGCCACAATAAAATTGACGCCATTGTGCTAACAACCGCCATGGTGCACCGTATTGTAAATGCACAACCATGGTGTTGTTAGGTGCTGGTAGGAGGATGAACGAAAAGTGGCTCACCATCTATCTATCACCATGTCTAAAAGCCACAGGGTACAAGACGCCTAGTGTTTGTAAATGTGACACTTGGAAATGGGAGAAAATTTAAACGATGAGTTTTATAGAATCGATATCAACAAAGTTAATTTTCATTTAATTTTCTTGCCACAGTGCCATATTTGTAAGTGAAGAATACAGCCATTATTTTAAGCGGGAAAAATTTAAAGTGCAGAAAAATGCACCATATTCTGAACATTTTTGAATAACTTTTTTATGCATGTTACATTTCAACCATTTAAAAAAAAATTGGTTGTATGTTTTTATTTTACATGTAAAAGTGCCTCATATTGATAAAGGTATGTCCTGTGCCACAGTCTCTTAGTCGCCTGTACACATGTATCCCATACAGAAGCACACATGCCCATACAGTCCCAAATATCACACTCTCACTGACACACATTGCAGCCCTATCCCTTTGCCCCTAATCAAAGTATTTTGTTCCAATCATAGTATCTGACTCCATGGAGATCAGGCACAAGGTCAATTATGCTGCGTGTGGGGGTATCTGGTAACAATGCAACAGTTGCTTAGCTTTCAGTAGCTCACAATGATTTTCACTAATCAGAAGTAGCTCTCACTACAGACAAGGCTGGAGACGGCTGGCCTAAAAGAAGGTTGAATGATGGCTACCATGAAACAAGAAGTTATTGTTTTCATTCCTAAGGCTACAAAAATGGCACAGTAAATAAACAATGGGTATCAGATTTCTCTGCTGAAAGCATATGAAAAATGTCCTATTCTCTGTGGCATAAACTAGCCTGAAATGAGGTCACGAGTGAAAGCTAATGTGGAGAATTGAAAAACCAGTTGGACCTGGGCGTGGTAGATTATAATCACTTCACATCAAGAATTACTTTATCCTTCTGTGTCTCCATTTCAATCCGGTCTGCAACAACAGTCGGCATTAACTTGAGTAGAGGAAACACAGGGCTTGGCACACACCTTATTGATGTTACATAAACTCTTTATAAAGAAAGAAATATGTTGGTGCTTTACTCTGAAGAGCAATAGGAGCCAAGGGTATCTCTTGCCTCCTTCCTTATTTATAAATACAATAAATCTTCTCTCGGACCCACTATACCAGACCAGTAGATTTAAAGGGCTGACAATTTTAGAGCAGCTTTATGTCTGTATGACATAATTTGAGAATGATACCGTGTTGTTTTTATATGATTATTCAGGGGTTTCAAAACAACTAAACAATCCTTCACATTTTTAATGGTCAGGTCTACACCTGAATATAAATACATGTCAGCAAACAGCTAATAGAAAGCTCACTGACATTAAAAATATTGTGCGCAATCATCAAGTATGCCGTTAGAGGTTTGCTTTTACTGGAAAGTCTAAGGCAAAATAGTCCAGTACGTTGCACTTGTTCAAAATGTTTGTCACAGTAAATAAATCTGCAATTTGAGGTAACAAATAAACATTTCTATGACTGTTCAACACTATTACCTAGTGACTAATGAAGCTTGCTAGATGTGGCACAAAATGGCTGGACATTGCAGCATGGTGTCCCAGTAGGAGGAGAGTATGTGAGTATGCAAGGTTAAATGTCCTGTTTGCGCATATTGTGCATGTGCATGGAGCCTGTCAGCTTACATTCCATACTCCTGTGAGTCCATTTTAAGGTTGGAGATCTGGATAAGTGAGCATTTGGATTAGTGACAAAGCTGTAGCTGTGTTTATGCTTGTCTGCCATTGTGATGTGCCATTGCATTACTATCATTGCCATGTAGTGGTCCTCAGTCGTACCATCTAATTAGTATAGCTAGTACAATAGTCATACATGCAAGGGATGTGCGGTGATGTGCACATTCCAGGTTTTCACGTTGATGGGCTAGTGCATTGTGGGAGTTGTAGTGATAGTATAAGCCAATGCTATCCATGTCTTTGGCAAGGGCAGTTGGTCTGGGTGGAGGTGTGTCATGCAGCAGGGTGCATTAGGTAAATGGGAGTGGGGTGTAGTGAGACATACAGTGAATTGGGGAGAACTTGGGTGGTGAGGAAGCATGCAAGACACAACAATTGTGTGACATGGAAGTTGTAGGTACTTATTAGAGTCCAGTCTGCCAGGTATTCCAGTCCGGCCCTTGTGATGCAGAATGTCCAAGACCTTCTCCTCCCAAGATGTGAACTGTGGGGGAGGTGGTGGGGGCCCACTGCCAGTCTTGTGAACGGCGATCTGGTGTTGTGATGCCATGGAATGTACCTTCCCCTGTAGGTAATTCCACCTCTTCCTGATGTCTTCTCTTGTGTGTGGATTGCTGCCTACTGAGTTGACCCTGTCAACCATTCCCTGCCATAGTTCCATTTTCCTGGCAATGGAGGTTTGCTGGACCTGTTCTCCAAACAGTTGTGGCTCTACCCTGACAATTTAATCTTCCATGACCCTCAACTCATCGTCTGTGAATACTGGGTGCTTTTATGGGGTCATGGTAGTGGTTGTGTTGAGAGTTGGGGGGTGTTGTGTGTAAGGGTGCAGTGTTGGGTGATTGAAGAGGTTGTGGGTAGTGCGTTGTGGTGCGTTGTGGTGTTTTTTTGTACTCGTTATGTCTGTATTGTGTTGGCAGTGCAGTTGTGTGGGTTGTGCTGAGTTGTGCTGAGTGAGATGCGTATGTGTGCCTAAAGTGGATAGGTGCTATATTAGTGTATTTGCCTGCTCTCAGTGTCTCTATATGTGGTATTAGTTGCAAAGGATTGTGCGGTGTGTGGCGGTGTGTTAAACACCGCAGTGAGTAGGTGTGTCCAGTGTGTGCATGCGTGTAAAGTGTACCTTTTCAATGTGGTTTATGTTCTGGCAGGAGTGAGTACTGAGCGTGGCGGTTCAGACCACTATTGGTTTTCCGCCACGGAAGAACTGCTGTGGTGATTTGTGGCTTGTAATGTGGTAGTGGAATTGTGTTGGGCTGGCTCTGTTGGTTGTGGAACCACCTCTTTCCCCCCTCCTGTGTCGTGGCAGTGTCAATATTTTGGCTGTATTACACCGAACTTCACAGTGTGACTCTTAATACGGTGGTTGGATTACCACCAACATGGCAGTCTTTTGACAGCTTCCACTGTGGCGGTCTTGCCAAATGACTGCCAAAGTCCTAATGAGGCCCATAATGCTGGCTTGCAGCTATGTAGTAGTTGTGGCTCATTAATGAGTACTTTCTGCTTGTGGAAAACATAGGGGAGCCAGGTGGGAGTCTAAGAAAACCGTCATCTCGTCCGTGTTGAAGTGAACTCTGAATAAAAAACATACTGATGTCACCAAAAAAGGCAACCAGGCATAGGGGCCAATTTAACACCACTCCTAACAAAATGCGACTGACCAATGTTCAAGCACTGCTACCGGTGGGAACGAGTCCAGAGAAAACTCTTCTGGGCTGAGAGAAACACCAGACAACAGCAGGGAATGCCAGCATGTTTAGGGCAAAGGTTGCACTTGAATGAGAACGCAACAAGACACACAAGCCATTTAAAACAATTAGTTTCTCCCAGACAAGGTAAGACCTATCCGGGGAACTATGTGGCGGTCATGTTGAATTGTGCATTGGAGTTATTGTGATCATTGCTGAAAATGTGTAGTGGCTTGAGGACGCTCATCTACAGGAATGTAAATAACTACGTACCTTTATATGAAAAACCGTTGAAAAAACACGAGTAATGGTGCAAACCCTTTAGGGGGCCTACAGATCGAATGCAAAAAATCAAAGGCTCTTAGACAGAAAATATGTACAATGAACATAATAGAAAGGACATCAACCCTTATGAACAATATTCTGAGAGAGTCCTAAAAGATTACCCCTTCATGTTCTGAAATGAAAGTAGAAGAATCAGCCCTATGATGTAACATTTTCGGATATGAAACCACATATCATCCTTGTCATTAAGGCCATGTCATGCTGTGCTGTATGTTTCAATTATCCTGGCTTTGGTTTTATTCAGGACCACTGAAACAGGTGGCCCGCTGTCTTTTGTCTAGCCTAGGAACAGCACTGACCACCATATGTCATCCTATAGGAAAATTCTATAACGTTCTTAAGTTGCATAAAAGCTCTTTCTAGTGAGTTATCCAAAATATTTTTTACCTCTCAAAGTCGATTTTTATATCTGTAGGGGAATTATAACTTTAAAAATAATCATATGTGCTGCCTGATAGGATAGCAGTCATTAAATCAGTTACAGTAGGTTCAGCATTTCTCTGTTATGGAAGATGGAGTGATTTATTGTTTCCATATGTCAGGAAAGGAACTTTAAACTCCTGAGGTGGGCCACATTAAATAGAGACTCATGCAAAGGTTCACAGTCAAGCAGGACACAGAGGCCCTCATTACAACCCCAGCGGTCTTCCCAGAAGACCGCTGAGGCAGCGGGCGCCTGAATACCGCCAGTGTCGGCGGTATTTCTGGCTCCCTATTTTGACTTTTCCACTCGGCCAGCCAAAAAGTCACATCAACATTGATGCTGGCTCGTAATAGAGCCGGCGGCAATGCTGAGGTGCAGCGGGTGCAGTATCGCAGTTCGCACATTTCACTGCCTGAAATTCGGGCAATAAAATGTGTGATGTGGCTATACCTGGGGACCCCTGCACTACCCATGTCAAGTGCATGGGCAGTGCAGGAGCCCCCAGAGGCACCCCAAGTCCCCCTTAAAACCAGCCTTTCCATGGCAGTGTTTACCGCCGTGGCCAGGCTGGCGGTCGGGGACTCGTAATCCCCATGGGCAGGTGAAAGCCTGGCGGTATAGTGGTGGGGCCGGCGGTATGGCCATGGCTATTGCACCACGGTCATAATAGCTGGTGGAACACCACCAGCCTGTTGGCGGTGTTACCGCCAGCTTTCCGCCAGCCGGCAGGGTCGTAATGAGGCCCAGAGTGTTCAAAAACAAGGTTGAGGTTTGGTGAGAATATGCAGTGATAGGGTCTTTAGAAGCCACCAATTATTGCCCAGAGACCTGAATAGAAATGCACCAGATCACCATCTCCTCAGAACACTTCTGGATCTTGGGTGACCTCAGAAGAGAAGCTTGCAGTCAGAGGTCTGCCTATGAAGATAACTAAGGTGTAATCTGTTATTCACTTGTACCCAGTGATAAGGAATGGTCTCCAAGAGTATTTGTCAGCCTCTTTCTACAGTCTAAGGGCCAAAAAAAGACTGAGGAAGGACTCTGTCCTATGAGGGAGAAACAGATTCCGAGATGGAAAAATTATTTACTGGGCTATGTGAGAGACCTGGCTGAAGAGAGACATGGACCCTAGGAGCTGCATTGAAAGCCTGATAGCTGTTGGAGAGAACAGTAGTGTATTTTACAGAATCTTCAAGTAAATTGGACTCTTCATTGTAGCAGGGAACAAGTATAGAGTGGCCTGTCTCACCTGTGGAGCTGTGACTGGAGTTTCCAGAAGAGTTTCAGGATGACTGAAAGTATTGGAGTGTCACAGCAGTGACTGTGCCTCAATTAACTTGCCCCTGATCTCCCATCCTCTGTAAGATTGAACAGTTTACTAGTTATATTTTCTTGCTTTACTTTTTGGCTCAAGAGTGGCCTCGGTGGATGTCTGCAAATAATACTCATTGCCTCAGAGTTTGCTTTCACGCCTCTAATATACCAATGAGCATTTTTGACATTTTCTTCAAAAATCAATGTCTTATGTTCCATTAATACATTGTAACCCTGTTTATTTCATTGCCTTTATTTTAACTAATGTTTCAAAATGAGTTTGTGCATTTTATTGTGCTTTGTTCATACATTCAATGCATTTCCCTGGGGGAAAGGCTGTTGCGTGTGCTAGTTATCTGTGGTTAAGCAGAGTTTTCACAATTGTGGTATATTATTTTGATAGAGTGATCACCTTCCAAATATGATAATATATTAATCAAGACCCCATGTGATATGTCTAGATTATACACAAAGTGAAGACTACATCAAATCCTAAAACAGAAAAAGTTATCCCACTCTGGAAAAGAAACATGTTTATCCCTCCATTATGGATCCAACCATCCATGCCCAAAGCAACATGCATTCACCAGTGAGGTATGTGATGTTTACTGTACACATAGCAACAGAGTCTACATTCTCCATAATGCAGAAACCTCAAACATTTGCCAGTAAAACCATAACAATCCACAACATACAGACCCACACAACACCTCACAACAGATATCCGTGGAGTTATAACTCTTAAGCGCATACAGAGCAAACGTTAAAATGACAATGGTCTTATCATTCTCCTTCATGCAGTAACAACTGGAAGAGCACTAATGGAGCCCTCATTCTTTATCAGGCATGCCTGCAAGAGGAGCTGTTAATCTCCACATCACATTCAACAGCTAGCAAGCTGCTAATGGAATCATAATGCCTCTTATGCATACAATAAACATCAGTAGAACCATCTAGCTCCACTACGTATACCACAACTACAAGTCTGACAGTGAGTCCCACAATGTCTTCCGTGCATATACCAACTGGAAAAGTGCTAGTGGATCAGTAGCCAGAGGGGGAGATAAGGAATTTTAAATAACTAGCTCAGTACCTCCTCCCAAATATGGTGACGTGTTATTCAATGGGTGGGAACACAGTTCAAGAGTTCTGGCTCAGTCTCACATCCCAGTGATGAAGCATGCCATCATGTGAGGGTGAAGGGTATTTTTTAAAAGAAAAGAACATCTAACAAGTGTGAGAAATAGTTTTCATCAATGTAGGGTTCTAGTATTACCCTAACCTAGAGCAAATCATCCTTGTGAATAGTACATGAAGGTGCAGGTGGAATCAATACTCTCCTGCAAGCACAAAAGACAAAACACAGGCTCTCACCATTGACGCCATCACTCCCTTCTGTGCACATATAAAAACAAAGCTTGCACTAACACGTTTTGCATAAATAATCAGGAAATAAACATTATTTACAGTACTTCCTACCATCTATATTGTTATAAAAATACATATGTAATAGCGGTAGCAGAACAAACCTTTGAACAACAACAACACTGCAATAACAAATCAGACATATCAAGCGCCAAATATTTTTTCTTGCAGTTTTAAAATAAATATTTAACCGTAAACCACAGTTGAAATTTCATTCGATCAACAACCAACTTTGCCAGACATTTTACCAAAAGGTTAATCAGTGGTGGTTCACTTCTAATTTCTCACTACTTGAATGTTACCAATAGGTTCCACCCCTTTTCTCAAACAGAAAATTCGAGGCATTTAAAAAAATAATCAATTATATTTGACAGCTTCATGAATATCACCAAGAAGCACAAACCCGTTTCTGACGGTACAAGCCACTTATATTAAATAGTGTTCTATCCATGAACAGCGTGAAAGTAGTCTGCTATTTTCGTTGTAAGGTTTTTTGGAGAACAATAAGAGCATCAGACACACTCACCTATTCGATCGGCTCCAGTCTTCCATTTGTTGTGGTACAGATGACAGGAACACAGATGGTGAGTAACAATAAGCGTCTATTCTAAATAAGTGTAAAGGTGTAAAGGAGCCACCCCTCGACTCGTCCCGGCTCCACCAACCGCCGCTGCCGTCTCCGCGTTCACTCGCATCTCGAGGGCTCCAGGATTTGGTGTCAGGATTCGGTATGTACCATTCAAATTTACCTTGAGTACAACAATTTCGCTTTCTTTTTTTTTTTTTAACACTCGACAAACAACATTCATATAACATTAATGAACAAAAGTTTAAACATAATCGAAACAAAACATTCTAAATCATTAAAGCCTGTATACACAGCCCAGAAGCACAAAACAAAACCACCAAAATTTAGTTCATACAGCTAGCTTTAGCTTCCAATATAAATAATTTTCCTGGGTGGATTTGCACAGATTCACATTTCCTGTATCCATGGGACGACTTTGAACATTAGGAAACTCTAGTACCTTTTTCGGGAGATGCTCTGCTGGACCTGGACCATCCCCAGACTCTTCGCAACTTTCAACCCCTGCAAGACTCTTCTCTGGTATCTTTAAAATTTTGGCCATATTTCACCAATGACCCCCATCCACCATTACAGCATTTCCACAAGTTTTAGTTACCCTCACCGGATCACTAAAACAGGCATCACCTTTTTTTTTCAAAAATACTTTTTTTATACATACTAAATCCCCTGGCCTTATCATTTTTTGTTTGGTGGCTTTGATGGAGTTGTATCTGCTTTTCATTTGTATCTGACTCAAACGAATACTCTCCCTCTTGTCAACACATCCACCATCTCTTGAAACCTTATTCCTTGCTGAACTTGCTAACCATGCAGGAAATAGAATGGAATTGCGTTTGCGACCTCTTAAGGCTTCAGAGGGGGACACCTTAGTCACAGAGTGCGGTGTAGAACAGTAAAACCATAACATGGTTTTAACTGCTTTTTCAGTATCAAAATTATTGTTCCTAGCCCATTGTATACAATCCCCTTCTACTCTATTCATTTTCGTGACCAAACCATTAGTTTGAGGATGATACATGGAACTCTTTAGGTGCCTGATACACGATTGTTTAAAGAAATTTTCCATTTCAATATTGACAAATTTAACCCCGTTGTCTGCAATGATCGCTTCTGGAAAACCTTCCCGCATGCAAAAGTCTTTCAGGAAACCCACTGCATTGGTCGCAGAAGGTGTGGCACAAAAACTTACTTCTGGCTGTCTGCAGTGATAATCCATCAGAACAAATGAGTACTCTCTGGAAGATCTATAGGTTGTGAAGGTGGGGTACTAGCTTTTACCCCTTTCTCAGCACGTTTGAAAACCACACACCCCTTTACCACAGCGTCCACATCCTTATCTATAGAAGACCACCAATAGTGCTCTCTCAATCTCCGTTTCGTCATAGTTCCCCTAAGGTAACCTTCATGGGCAGACTTAATCAACCCCGCACGAACACCACCCCGTGGAATACACTTCTCACAGCTCAAAAGCACCCCATCCTCAATAGAGATTTCTTCTGCAATTTTTCAAAATGGTTACACAGACCACGTCAAATTTTTCTTCTTCGGCCAACCATTTGTCACACATTCCCTCACTTTGGCTAGTACCTCATCTTCACTTTCAGCTTTCTTCCAGTCAGCTTCACTAAAAGCTTTACACGTAGGTAAATCCACACTAGCAACAAAACAGTCCTCTTTATCTTCCTCTTTTTTAATCTCATCCAACCCATCGATCGGTAACCTAGAAAGACAAATCAGCTCTTACATTGTCTCTACCTTGTAACATAACATTTACATTTTTCACTTTTTACCAGACACATGCAAGAAGTTCTTTTTCAATAACTGAGTAGTGAAACTCAGCTTCTCTTAAAGCCCTTGAAGCATAACCAATAGTTACTACACCCTGTGATGATTCCTGTGTTAAAACTGCCCCCAAACCATACTTACTGGCATTGACCTTGATAGTATACATCAACTGTGTATCATATGAACGTAGCACTTTGACATTCGTCATTTCTGATTTCACCAACTCAAAGGTGTCCTGACTATCCTTGGCCCAACTAAACGCAACACTGTTGTTTAACATATTAGTTAAAATGTTCATTTTAGAAGCATAGTCAGGAATAATCCTGGCGTAAAATTCGCACAAACCTAGAAAAGAGCGTAGCTCCTCTTTGTTCTTGGAAGAAGGACATTCTCTGACTGCCTTGACTAAACCTGGCCTGGGTTTGATCCCTCCTGAGGATATAGCATGCCCTGGGAACTCAATTTCCTTCTTCCCAAATTCACACTTTTCCCCTTTGACGACTATGCCATATTCCTCAAATCTCTGTAAAACTGACCTGAGAATAGCATCATGTTCTACTAGTTGTTTTTCGAAAATGAGAAAATCGTCCTGAAAAATCAAAACCCCATGAAGATCCTTTAGTAACTGAGTCATAATCTGCTAGAAAATGGAGACCGCCGAAGCAAGACCAACAGGCATTCTACAGAATTGAAAACTGCTGAAAGGTGTATTAAACGCTGTGTAAGGCCACAAATTTTCCTCTAACTCCACTTGGTGATACGCCGATGCCATATCGATTTCGAAAACCACTCCGCATCATTAAGCTCTTCTAAGATATCACTGATTCTGGAAAGCGGAAAAGAATCAATCCAAATCTCCTTATTTAAACTTGTTAAGTCAGTACACAAACACATCTCCCCATTACGCTTGTGTGCTACAACAATAGGCGACAACGAAAGACTCGAATCAACTGGTTCAATCACCCCACTCACTTGCAACTTCTCCAGCTCCTGCTTAAGGTCATCTCTAAAACTGAAAGGTACTGACCTCAATTTGTGTTTTATACGAACTGCTCCTTGTTTGACTTTTGTTCTGTGTTTAAATCCCCTGATACAGCCTAATTTACCTTCAAATACTTTTGTGAATTCTTTGTATAGATTCTGCACCTCCGATACATCTGATTCTTTTACCACCATCACCTGTTCACTAGTACCAGTTTTAAGCACCAATCCAAAAAGGCTCTGATGAAACCATCTAAGAATATTAAGTCCCTTGACCGCCACGTAAACCTAACCATAGATCTTAAGCCCCTTGAACTCCACAATGTTCTCATAACAATAAGCGCTTATTCTACATAAGTGTAAAGGTGTAAAGGAGCCACCCCTCGACTCATCCCGTGTCCACAAACCGCCACTGCTGTTTATGTATTCACTCGAATCTCGAGGGCTCCAGGATTTGGTGTCATGATTCAGTGTTCAACATTCCAATATAGCTTGTGTACAACACTATCCCTTACCTTGTGAAGGACAAAAAAGCACACATTTCCAATAAAAGATGGTTTTGACCGGACTTAGTAAACAACAAGGCAATGCTAATTTAGATGAATGGGCACATTAAAATAATTATACAACTGAAGAAAGTATGTGATTTACTGGTAAATGTAGTGCAACTACTATATCATTGAAAGGGTCATCTGCCAAAAGTGCCAGATCACAAACAGTATGTGTTTATTACTAAATGGTTCCATAAATCTACTACATCTACAATATTAATTTGGACTATAAGTGTAATTGGATTTTTAATCCGATACATGTGCCACGATTTCTTAAATTCTTGTGAACATGGATTTTGACTGTAGAACCATACCCAATGGAAACAGCAAAGGTAATCAAGATTCATAAAATGCACCCTTTGTTGCACACCAGAGAAGAGTCAATTCTTCTAGTTATCCTACTATTCTATCGCTGGATGTGTGTGTTGGTCTCGAAATGGTTTTTGTATGCGTTCTTTCTGTTGTCTGGGTCATTTATGTCAATTAGCAGTGGCAGCTCCTCTGCTAAGGCAGAGCATCGTCCCACTGCTTTTTGCAGTGGATAAAAGGGGAAAATAAAATGATAAAAACGTAATGTTATTATCATTTGATTTTTCCTCGGGAGCAGGGTTAGGACCTGGCGGGGCAAGGCTGGGCTATAGGAGAACTATGAGCACATAAGTGCGCATGATGCTTTGGACGGCTGTTTTGGGCTGGCCAACCAGTCATGCGCACTTTGCATTTCTCTACCCAGCTGTATTGAACAGGGGTGGGTCTCCAGGCCTGGCCTTGCAGCCAAGCCCTTATAACCACCTAACCCCATGCCACACATGGTCTTTGGCTGTAGGCAATGCAAGTTGGCCACAGGGCCTGTCTGTCACTGGATGTGTGAGTGGGTGTGTGAGTGTCTGAGAAAGTGTGTGAGTTAGCTCCTGACCCTCTGAGTGAATGTATGAGTGAATGAATTAGAGAATAAATGAATAAATGTTTCCATAATTAGGAATATTTTGTGAATAATTCACGGAAATTTATGAAACTTTGTGAATTTTTACTACTATCATGCACTGTGACACCAAATTATATACAACCTATGATTTGCCCCTAACGCACACCGATATATCACACCCTTGGGCTCATGGTAACCCTTATGTCATTTTCAATTAGAATTTTGACCCCTGGGGACTGTGTCCCAATAAATAAAATGGCAGTTGCAAATTTTTAGTCAGGTTGCGGTCAGCCAATTGTAATGCTTCTTTTTGCACGCATATTCATGAAAAAGTGCGAAGCCGCAGATATGCACATTTATTTGCTCTTAAACATCTCCTAAACTACTGAACAGATTTACACCAAATAACAAAAAGCACAATCTGTGTACCGGCAGCTAGCTTTTTGCCAAATATAGTGTAATTCCGTCCAGTGGTTCATGCTGTAGACGTGTTGACAGGTCCTATGGGAATTATCATGGGAAATGCCATTTTTCTTTAGCCCCCTTTTTCTTGCCCTGACCATTATGACCATGCCCTGACAGATCAACCCTAAACTTCCTGTGCGCAAAAGAATCTCTGGGCCAAATTTTTGGGAACATTTTGTAAAGATTCATCAAACGGTGCCAAATATATAGGCAAGTCAAAAAACACCTTTTCGATGGAAACATGGTCCTAACCATAACTACCTACTTTCTGTATATGTATATATTACTAGTGGCAGTCGCCACTAGGTAGTTATAGTTAGGACCTAGTTTCCATAGAAAAAGCAGTTTTTTGCTTGTGTATATCTTTGGCGCCTCTTGACAAATCCTCATGAAAATTTCCCCCACAATTTGACAGTCATGTGAACTGCTGTCTGGAACGTTTTGGGGGGGATCCACAAAGCGGGTGCTAAGATAAAGGGGGGTTGAAATTTAGAGCTTTTGTAATGTTATTTCTCATAGGAAAAATTGAAAAGTGATAGCGTCAAATCTACTGTTCGTAATTATAAAAAAAATGGCAGGAAGGGAGCTCTTGGTTCAGAAAGAGCCCTTTTTGTTATTTGGTGTAAATCTGTTCAGTAGTTTTTGGAGAAATTGGAGAAGATCCAAATTTGTGTATCTAGGGACACGGATTCATGACCCTTTCCAATCTTGTGCTGAGATCTGATTGGCTATCAACACTTCAACAAGGAAATGTTGGCAGCCATGTTTGAATTGGCTTCAGTCAAGTCCCAGAACAAAAGAAGAAAAAATACAAAAGGTTTCAGGGTATGAACACACTGACCCCTTTGCTCTGGTGCTGGTGTCCCAAAGGGACTCCCCAGGACTAAAAACATTTGTAATTTTTTTTTCAGTTAATCACATTGGGGTCACAAATCTGTGGCTAAAGTGCGGGGATCACCATACTTAGGGCATTACAGAAATTAGATACGGGGGTGCAAAGGGCCCCCTCGCAGACCTAGAGACAACCACCTTACCGGGTCAGTTATCTAATAAGGTGTGAGGGGCCCACAGCCCCCCTGCTGCCCCACGGAGCACTACTTCCCCAGGGCAAATAGTAGAATATGTAAAGGGGATCAGTTTCGGACCCCCCTTAGCCCTGTAGACCACCACCTCCCGTGGCTATTCACGTTTGAGGGGGACCACATGGTCCTCCTTGTAGAACTACTGATGTCCTGGGGACCACCAACCCCGAGGGCCGGCTCCTGCCACGTCTCGGGTGGATCACTCCTAGGACATAGCTGTTTGCTGTGGCTTGGCTTCAGCTTTGAAACTGCAGCCAAGTCATTGCAAACACGCTTTTTGACAGCAGCTCCTTTTACCAAAAAGTGAAGTTTTGATCTCTGTTCCCTGCATGCAGACATGCATGCAGGGAACAGAGATCAAAGCATTACTCCAGCAACCAGGCAGTTGCTGTTAAAAGCAGTTGTGCCTCCTTGCTGGAGCAATGGTACCTCTGGGAAGGCCTTGTGGCTCCTCCCGCTGTCCCAGATAGCCCGTAAAGGGCATACTATAAAATAAATTAAATGATAGTCAAGGACCGCTGTGGAGGCCATAAGGCTCCCCCGCGGTCCCAGATAGCCCATAAAGGGCTAAAATAAATAGCAAAAAGAGAACAAAATAGCTTCAGTTTAAAGGTGGCAGACCTTCACACTGCGCATTGAGGATTCAAATCCAAATGTATCCCTGGTCGTTTCCCTCCTTTATTATTTTTTTTTTTCAAATGTTTACAGCTCATACTGAATGGTGATCTTACACTTTTCAATTGACAATTACATTTTCTTTTCAATATGTGCAGAAATATCCCCTTGTAAATATATCATCCATCAAAGCCTAAAAACTCTCTATCTCTATCTCTTTCACTCTCACACTTTTTCTGTCTGTCTCTCTCTCTTTCAATCTCTTTCTCTCACTCACACATCAACTCAGACCCTTACGTGGCCACACACTGTCCTACTCAGACCCTCTCGCACCCACTCACAGACACACTCAGACCCTTGTGCACCCACTCACAGCACCACTCAGACCCTCATGCACCACTCACATACCCACTCTCACACTCGTGCACCCACTCCCAGCCCCACTCAGACCCTTATGCACCCAATCAGAGCCTCAGTCAGACCCACATGCCCCCACTCACAGACCCACTCAGACACTCACCCACCCACTTGCAAATCTACTCAGGCTCCCACTCACTCACAGACCCACTGACATCCTCATACAGACATTCACACTCCTGTGCAGACACTGACGCAGCCACTAAGACAGTGATGCATGCACTCTCACACCCAGACAGAGACTCTCACAGACACTCACGCCCAGATTCACCATCTTACACCTATTCTCACCCCCAGAAAGATAGGTTGTGGGCAACTCCCACCTCACAATGCCAACGGGCCATGTGCAGAGTACTGGTTGGTTCATTGTCCACAGGAACTGGCTGGAGGCCAGTCCTTGTGGGCAACCCCTGCTGCACTCAGGTGAAGGCCGTGCATGGTGCAAGGTTGAGTGCTTGTAGGAGGTTGGCTTCAGGGCCTGGCCACAGGCCAGGCTCAGTGGTCAACCTCCCTGCACACTGCCAAAGGTGGTGGTTGGATTAACATATAGGTCCTCATTACGACCCTGGTGTTCAGTGATAAAGTGGCAGTTATACCGCCAATAGGCTGGCGGTAAATACCACCAAATTATGACCATGGCGGAAAGATCTCCGATAGACAGCCAATGTACCACACCAACAGCCAGGGCAGAAACAATAGCCACCCCGGCGGTAGCCACCTACAGCTAGGTGGAAGTCAATGTTCCGCCCACCATATTAAGACACAGGAAACTGCCACCTTTTCTGGGGCGGTACCAACAACTTTAAAAGCCTGGCAGAAACTGAGCTCAGAAGGGAAAGGACTCACTATTGGAGACACGGGGAAGAACCACATCATCATGGAACCAGACCTGCATGTCTTCCTGATGATCTTCTACGTACTGCTCCACCATGAACACCAATGCCGGGGAAGATGACGACGGTGAGTTCAGCCTCCTAGCACACAAGGGAGGGGGGAGGAAAAAGAGAGTGACACACACAACACACACCCCATACACACACACACACCATGCACACAAGATGCAGCTCCTCCGCCAGATGATGCTAATGCACATAATGACCGGATGACAAAACAAAAATGGGGGGGAAGAGACAAAGGATACACTTGGTCAATGGCTGCACCAACACCACCGTTGACGTACACAGCCCCCTCACAGACAAGGAACAGCCCTACGCAAAATGCCATTGCACTACCAGAGAAATAATTAGTGGCCAAGGCATGGGGAGGGGCACACATCGCAAACTGCAGCACACATGGGACCCACACAGCCGTGACCAGCAGAGGATGCCTACGAGCTAGGTAACAAGGTTTTCCCTTCTGAACCCTAGCCACGAGGGGACCTACACTGCAATATCAGGCCTGGCTTAGGGGCACCCACTGACACACATCCCCCACCTGGATACCACCCTACCATGCGTAAGTTGTGATGATGGGCACTGTACTCACCCCCTTGCGGCTGCAGTGATGCTTCCAAGCGCCCATTCACCTCAGGATAGGCCACCACCAGTATGCGAGCCATCGGGGGGGTCAGGGTTCGACGGGCACCCCTTCCACATTGGGAGGCCATCCCCAGCTGGGCCTGTGCCGTCTTCCGTGCCCAGCGTCTCAGGTCCTCCCACCGTTTGCGACAGTGGGTGCTCTTCCTGCCTGTTGGAAAATGGGTTATTGGTAGGGCAGGTAGGTACCTACACCTAGCAACAAGCCACAAACCTCCACAAAAGTACAGTTAGGTCTCAGTAAATTAATCCCAGCTCTACCCTTGGTAGCTTAGCATCGAGCGTCAAGGCTTAACTTAGGAGACAAAGTGTAAAGCATTCACATATCACAAAACAGTAATTAAATAAAACACAGGAAACAGTTTAAAAATCCAAAACCAATTTATAAAAATAGCTTATATTTTTATCTTTAAAATGACACAAAAACGATTAAAATCGGTTCAGGGGAACCGGAGATATGAATTTTTAAAGTATTATTATTTTCTAGCGCATAGAAACAAAAAGCGCCAATCGGGTCATCTGGTTGCACCAGGACCGGGACAAAGTCAAACTTTCAGGCCGACCGCGATGGAGCCCTGCTCGGATACAGGTCGCGGGAAGCCTCGGTTAAAAAGTTACCTTCTGACTTAGTCTTTATTTTGAAGTTTTTCTTCACCGGGACGAACCTGCCAGTTGGATCCGACCTCCTGGAGCCCTTGTCCGGATACGCGAAGTCGGTTTCCTCGGTGGTGATTTCTACCTTCGGACTTAGTCGTTTTTTCGAGATGAAAATCCTTCGACCGGGGTAAACCTGGATCTTGATCCGACGTCCGTGGAGCCCTTCTCGGATACGATGGCTGGAAGGTCCCGGTCAACTTTTTACGTTCGGACTTAGTCTTTTTTTCGGATGTTTTTCTTGACCGGGACGAACCACGAAGTCAGGCCGGGTCGCGGTTGAGGCAAGCCGGCTAGAATTTCCGCGTCGAGTCGGTCACTTTATGGAGCTTTTTTCTAAAATTTCTCCAATCTTTTCCAAACTTCTGGGGCTTCACCCAGATGTTCTTTTAAGGTTCTTTTGGGGTCCACAGCTCACCCCAAGGGTCCAGAAGTTCTGTGATGGTCCTTGGGAAGTGCGGATTTCAACTCCCAGAGTGCACCTGGCGCAAACTCCTTTTTGGCCACTGGGCAGTGGTCAGCTGGTCACTTTTTCAGGAGTTGGTGCAGGGGACTCTGGTTAGCAATTTTTCACCTGTAGCAAACAGGGAGTCCCTCCTTGAACCAGTGGAAGCCAGGCAAAGTCCTTCTTGTGGTGAAGCCCAAGTGTGCAGCTGGTGCAGTCTTTCTGAGTGCAGGGTCCAGGTGCAGGCCAGGGGTCCAGCAGGGCAGTCCTTCTTCTCCTTGTAGTTCTTTCTTCTTGAAATTTGGTGGGGATCTGAGGCGTGGGTGCAGGTCTGCCAGTTTTATCCTTGCTCCTGGGTGAAAAGCAGGGGGGCCCTGGTCCTCCAATCAGGGACAGGGTCGTCCCCCTGTGATGACCACTTCCTGGGAAGTGTGGCAAAAATCCATCCCAGAAGGCAATAGTCTCTAAAAATCCAAAATGGATGAATCTGATTTTTGGAGGAGAGATCTGGCTGAGCCCACCCACTGGTGTGGCTAAAAATCATAAACACACCCCTCTCCTGCCCTCTCCTAATCTAATCAAGGGGGCACCTAGCTGTCTGGGGTTGCAGGATGTGGGGGTGTTGCTGGGTGCTCCAGATGTCCTTCTCTGCCTTTGAAGACAGTTTGGCAGCCCTCCCCCTTCCTGCTTCCCCATCTGCTGAGGGGAGATTCTCTCCCCCAAGCACATTCCTTTGTGTAAAGCCAGGCCACTTCACACCTCATTAAAGTGGCCTGGCAGAAGCTGCTGCAGGCTGGCCAATCAGAGCACAGCAGCAAAAACAATGCAGAGCTGAAATTGGCAACTTTTTAGGTAAAGTCTAAACTTTTTACCTGCACTAGTTATATTAAATCCAACAACTGGAAGTTGTGGGATTTATTATAACAATCAATTTGATACCAAATTCTTGGTATGTAACATTTAAGGAGACTTTAAAATTTAAAATAAAGTCTGCCCATTCTAGCCTATGAAGGCCATTTACTTCAATGAGGGAAAAACGAATTTGGTTGTTTTTACCTCACCAGGGCTTATAAATCTATTTTTATAAAGTCCCTGCTTATAGTTACATGGCACCCAGCCCTAGGGGCACATAGGGCACACCTTAGGGGTGACTTATATGTAAAAATAAGGTAGTTTAAAACTTTGGAAGTACCTTTAATTCCAAAGTCGAATTTACATATAACTTTAATTTAAAAGCAGCCAGCAAGGCAGGCTTGCTTTTAAAATGACACTGGGCACCTCAGCAATGCACCTAGGTGTGCACCACCTATGCTGTGGTCCCTAAACCTACATGCCCTACCATATACTAGGGACTTATAGGTAGGTTAACTTAGCCAATTATAATTAGCCTAATTTGCATATCCATTTTACACAGAGCACAGGCCCTGGGACTGGTTAGCAGTACCCAGGGCACCATCAGAGTCAGGAAAACACCAGCATAAAGTGGAAAATGGGGGCAAAAAGTTAGGGGGCCTCTGCAATCAGCCCCAGTTTCTCACACAACCCCCCCCCAGCCCACACGCCCAGGAGACTCAGCCCAACCCTGGGAGAGTCTTCCTGGCTTGTTAGGCGAGGAAGACAGTGCAGAAAACTGGCTGTCCCTTTGCAGGGCCTACTCTGCCTTATATCCTCCTGTCAGGGTCACTCCCTCTGGGTAGTGAAGCCATCCCAACAGTAAAAGGACCCAACCCAAACTGAAACTTCCCTCTAGGGGGGTCTTCCTCCTCTCTCTCTGCCAACTTGGGTAGTGAGGTGCCCACCTCCCCTACTCCTAACTTTGCTAGGGCAAGACCTAGTTTACCCAAAGAGGTCACCCAACACTTGAGCAACCCCACCATGACCAACAGGGTCAGGGGGCCTACTTTGCTATTGGCCTTGGGGTCTGCCTCCCAGGCCAAGTACAGTGCTGCCAGGAAGGCTAGCACCCAGCAGAGGCTACTGACAGCTGTCAGTACCCAGAACCACACCCTAAGCTCTCCACTGACAGGTGGCTGAGCTGCTTTAGGGGCATCTTTGGGGTCCTGGCACCCCTCTTGCTGTCTAGAGTGGGGGGCTACCACCTCCTGTGGCAGACACCCTCCTTCCACTCTCCCTTCTGTCAGTGCAGGGGCAACACCTTGCATCTGGACAGCTGCCTGACTACTCAGGACTTCCTTGGGGTCAGGTGAGGCCTCACCAGTGCCAACTCTGGGCTCCCCCCCTACTGGGGCAGAAGGCCTTTGGCTCCCTGGAACTCTCTTTAAGAGTGGCCTACCCTTCCTTTTCTTCTTTCCTTTTCTTGGGGACCCCTGTCTCCTAACTGTAGGGACTGACTCCCCAGGACTTTGGGTTGGGGGGGCGCCCTGGGCGACCACCCCATCTGTGACCAGACTCACCTCTGGGAGGTCATTGCCCAGGATACAATCTAGGGGAAGGTCAGCACTGACTACCACCCTAATCCAGTCAAGGACACCCTCCCTCTCTAGGGGCACTATGGCTACAGGTTTGGAGGTGACCTCCCCTGTGGCTATCCTGACTTTCTTTGTCTTTCCTGGGACATACATGTCTGGGGTCACTAACCGGTCACTCACTACAGTGTGACTGGCACAGGTGTCTCTCAGGCCAGTGGTAGGGATCCCATTCACTTGAATGTGGTGGAAGTGCCTACTCCCACCCTCAGGGATCACCAGCTTACCATCTGGTCCTGTCTCCCAGCACAATGCTAGGAGGACTTCATCATCTGAGGAATCCTCCTCTATGGCTACACTGGACAGCCCAGTGCTAACCACTTTCTTTGGACAGGCTGCATCTCCTCTGAAGTGACCTGTCTGCTGACAGTCAAAGCAAGCCCTACTGTCCAAGAGCTTTTTTAACCCTGGGTCTCCCTGTCTCTGCATGTCAGATTGGGAGTGGGATTTACTCTCCTCCTTCTTAGGGTTCTGGGGTACAGAGGGAGTCTCTGTGGTGGGCTTACCACCTCCCTCCTTAGGTTTTTGGGGACCTGTCCCCCCCTTCTTGGAGTCTCCCCCCTGGGACTTGACAACCACCCTGGTTCTCAACCACTCATCAGCTGCCTCCCCTAGCTCTCTAGGGTTGGTCAGCTTAGAGTCCACTAGATGCTGGCGTAACCTTTCTTGGATACAATTGGTCAAGATGTGCTCTCTCATGATCAGATTGTATAACCCCTCATAAGTATTTACTTTGTTGCCAATAATCCAGCCCTCCAGTGCTTTTAGTGAGGTGTCTACAAAGTCAACCCAAGACTGGGTACTGACCTTCTGGGTGTCCCTGAACTTCATTCTATATTGCTCTGGGGTCAGACCAAACTTCTTGGCTAAGCACCTTTTCATACTAGGGTATGAATCTGCCTCCTCCCCCCTTAAGGTCAGAAGCCTATCCCTCCCTGAGTTGGGGACCAACTCCCACAAAAGGGAACCCCAGTATTGAGGCCTAACCCTTCTCATTTGGAGTGCCCTCTCAAAGGCCTCCAGCCACTTATCTATGTCATCCCCCTCTACATAAGTAGGGACCACCCCCTTGGGTAATCTGGGGCAAACTCCCCCACCCATGGACACCTCAGCTTCTTTATCGCTGCTTCCATCTCTTTTTTCTTTGCTTCCCCATTTTTTCTTTTCTAGGGCAAGCTTCTCTGCCTCCAAAGCTATGTAGGCTAGCTGGGCTTCCAGCTCTCTTTCCCTGATGGATGGGTTCTCTCCTCCTGAAAGGACCCTCTTCCTACCACTAGCTTTGGGTCTGCCCCTAGTGACTGTGTCCAGTGAGAACCGTTCCTCCTCTTCCTCACTTGGGGTCTGATGCCTTTCCTCCCCTGAGTGGTTAGAGTTAGCATCATCCTCTTTTGGTTCCTCCTCTGGAGCTTCCTCTGTCTCTACCTCTTGGGCCTCAGCCCATGCTGTCAGGGATTTAATCAGGATTTCCTTCCTGAGATTAGTGGTTGCAGGCAACCCCCTCTCAATACACAACCCCCTAAGCTGGACTACTGTCAGTGTGGGTAGGCTAGCCAGATCAAGCTCCATGGTTCCCTAGTTTTGTGTCAACAAAAACTTTTTGCAAAAATTGGAAACAAGAATTTAGAAAAATTACAAAAATTCAATAATTGAAATTAATCCAAATTAATTACAAAAAAAAAATTAAAATTAAAAA
This sequence comes from Pleurodeles waltl, assembly GCF_031143425.1. NCBI lineage: Eukaryota > Metazoa > Chordata > Amphibia > Caudata > Salamandridae > Pleurodeles > Pleurodeles waltl. The sequence goes on along the minus strand of NC_090443.1, from coordinate 662,776,123 downwards.
CAATTTTTGCACTAGGACAATTTAAAGGATTTTTAATTTGTTTTATCTAAAACTGTAACGTGATATTGAACACAAGTACAGGATCCCGTCGCTGCTTCCAATTATGTTGGAAAATGGGTTATTGGTAGGGCAGGTAGGTACCTACACCTAGCAACAAGCCACAAACCTCCACAAAAGTACAGTTAGGTCTCAGTAAATTAATCCCAGCTCTACCCTTGGTAGCTTAGCATCGAGCGTCAAGGCTTAACTTAGGAGACAAAGGCCCTCATTCTGACCTTGGCGGGCGGCGGAGGCCGCCCGCCAAAGTCCCGCCGTCAGGTTACCGTTCCGCGGTCGAAAGACCGCAGCGGTAATTCTGACTTTCCCGCTGGGCTGGCGGGCGGTCGCCTTCAGACCGCCCGCCAGCCCAGCGGGAAAGAGGCTTCCACGATGAAGCCGGCTCGGAATCGAGCCGGCGGAGTGGAAGCTGTGCGACGGGTGCAGTTGCACCCGTCGCGTATTTCACTGTCTGCGCAGCAGACAGTGAAATACATGTAGGGGCCCTCTTACGGGGGCCCCTGCAAGGCCCATGCCAGTGGCATGGGCACTGCAGGGGCCCCCAGGGGCCCCGCGACCCCCCCTACCGCCATCCGGATCTCGGCGGTCCGACCGCCGGGATCTGGATGGCGGTAGGGGGGGTCGGAATCCCCGCGGCGGTGCAGCAAGCTGCGCCGCCGCGGAGGATTCAATGGGGCCGCGGTACACTGGCGGGACCCCGCCAGTGGTGCCGGTCCGACCGCGGCTTTACCGCCGCGGTCGGAATCCCCATTGGAGCACCGCCGGCCTGTCGGCAGTGCTCCCGCGGTCCTCCGCCCTGGCGGTCAAAGACCGCCAGGGTCAGAATGACCACCAAAGTGTAAAGCATTCACATATCACAAAACAGTAATTAAATAAAACACAGGAAACAGTTTAAAAATCCAAAACCAATTTATAAAAATAGCTTATATTTTTATCTTTAAAATGACACAAAAACGATTAAAATCGGTTCAGGGGAACCGGAGATATGAATTTTTAAAGTATTATTATTTTCTAGCGCATAGAAACAAAAAGCGCCAATCGGGTCATCTGGTTGCACCAGGACCGGGACAAAGTCAAACTTTCAGGCCGACCGCGATGGAGCCCTGCTCGGATACAGGTCGCGGGAAGCCTCTGTTAAAAAGTTACCTTCTGACTTAGTCTTTATTTTGAAGTTTTTCTTCACCGGGACGAACCTGCCAGTTGGATCCGACCTCCTGGAGCCCTTGTCCGGATACGCGAAGTCGGTTTCCTCGGTTGTGATTTCTACCTTCGGACTTAGTCGTTTTTTCGAGATGAAAATCCTTCGACCGGGGTAAACCTGGATCTTGATCCGACGTCCGTGGAGCCCTTCTCGGATACGATGGCTGGAAGGTCCCGGTCAACTTTTTACGTTCGGACTTAGTCTTTTTTTCGGATGTTTTTCTTGACCGGGACGAACCACGAAGTCAGGCCGGGTCGCGGTTGAGGCAAGCCGGCTAGAATTTCCGCGTCGAGTCGGTCACTTTATGGAGCTTTTTTCTAAAATTTCTCCAATCTTTTCCAAACTTCTGGGGCTTCACCCAGATGTTCTTTTAAGGTTCTTTTGGGGTCCACAGCTCACCCCAAGGGTCCAGAAGTTCTGTGATGGTCCTTGGGAAGTGCGGACTTCAACTCCCAGAGTGCACCTGGCGCAAACTCCTTTTTGGCCACTGGGCAGTGGTCAGCTGGTCACTTTTTCAGGAGTTGGTGCAGGGGACTCTGGTTAGCAATTTTTCACCTGTAGCAAACAGGGAGTCCCTCCTTGAACCAGTGGAAGCCAGGCAAAGTCCTTCTTGTGGTGAAGCCCAAGTGTGCAGCTGGTGCAGTCTTTCTGAGTGCAGGGTCCAGGTGCAGGCCAGGGGTCCAGCAGGGCAGTCCTTCTTCTCCTTGTAGTTCTTTCTTCTTGAAATTTGGTGGGGATCTGAGGCGTGGGTGCAGGTCTGCCAGTTTTATCCTTGCTCCTGGGTGAAAAGCAGGGGGGCCCTGGTCCTCCAATCAGGGACAGGGTCGTCCCCCTGTGATGACCACTTCCTGGGAAGTGTGGCAAAAATCCATCCCAGAAGGCAATAGTCTCTAAAAATCCAAAATGGATGAATCTGATTTTTGGAGGAGAGATCTGGCTGAGCCCACCCACTGGTGTGGCTAAAAATCATAAACACACCCCTCTCCTGCCCTCTCCTAATCTAATCAAGGGGGCACCTAGCTGTCTGGGGTTGCAGGATGTGGGGGTGTTGCTGGGTGCTCCAGATGTCCTTCTCTGCCTTTGAAGACCAGTTTGGCAGCCCTCCCCCTTCCTGCTTCCCCATCTGCTGAGGGGAGATTCTCTCCCCCAAGCACATTCCTTTGTGTAAAGCCAGGCCACTTCACACCTCATTAAAGTGGCCTGGCAGAAGCTGCTGCAGGCTGGCCAATCAGAGCACAGCAGCAAAAACAATGCAGAGCTGAAATTGGCAACTTTTTAGGTAAAGTCTAAACTTTTTACCTGCACTAGTTATATTAAATCCAACAACTGGAAGTTGTGGGATTTATTATAACAATCAATTTGATACCAAATTCTTGGTATGTAACATTTAAGGAGACTTTAAAATTTAAAATAAAGTCTGCCCATTCTAGCCTATGAAGGCCATTTACTTCAATGAGGGAAAAACGAATTTGGTTGTTTTTACCTCACCAGGGCTTATAAATCTATTTTTATAAAGTCCCTGCTTATAGTTACATGGCACCCAGCCCTAGGGGCACATAGGGCACACCTTAGGGGTGACTTATATGTAAAAATAAGGTAGTTTAAAACTTTGGAAGTACCTTTAATTCCAAAGTCGAATTTGCATATAACTTTAATTTAAAAGCAGCCAGCAAGGCAGGCTTGCTTTTAAAATGACACTGGGCACCTCAGCAATACACCTAGGTGTGCACCACCTATGCTGTGGTCCCTAAACCTACATGCCCTACCATATACTAGGGACTTATAGGTAGGTTAACTTAGCCAATTATAATTAGCCTAATTTGCATATCCATTTTACACAGAGCACAGGCCCTGGGACTGGTTAGCAGTACCCAGGGCACCATCAGAGTCAGGAAAACACCAGCATAAAGTGGAAAATGGGGGCAAAAAGTTAGGGGGCCTCTGCAATCAGCCCCAGTTTCTCACACTGCCATAGACCCCCAGGGTCCACACCTCCTTGGCGATGGCATGCCGTATACCCTTCTTTGATGGGGGCTGAACTGCAGAGGCAATACACACAGGAAAATAGATTTAGACAAACAGTCCTGCCTGTTAAACATATGGCCCACCATACCCGTTTCCATCACAAGTTGCACACACATGGCCCAGTACACTACATATACACCGCCCAGAGGACATCCACCCACCCCACTTACAAGAGGCCTTCACCCACACAACTCCATGCATTCATGCCACATGCATCGTGCCCACAGTGTACTCACCTGTTGGTTGGAGACCCATACAGCAGTCCGTACTCAGGTAGGACTCCATCCACCAGTCTCTTCAACTCCTCCGAAGTGAAGGCTGGGGCCCTTTGCCCGGTCACACGTGCAGTGGTATGTTCCAGACACAGGTCAGAGCAGCACATGCATTGTAGGTCCTCTCCTGTGGAAGGTCAGGTAGCAAATAAGTAATCAGATAGAAAATGGCGGTCACATCCGCGGTGGTGTTCCCGACCGCCTCCCGCAACAGCGCACAACAACTGCGGAATTACTTCACTTCCACCTGTCCCTCCATACAGGTCAAGGGGACGCCATTTCAGGGGTGGGGTCAGGCCCTGGAATAATGCTGTATCACAGGAGGTATTTGGACATACTGGACAAATCACAATGACCCATTACAAGTTTACAGGATGCAAAGTTCTGTTGAAGCTCCATTGTTCAGTTTGTGACCAGCTCCTCATTCTTGTGTCCCTTAGATTCCTACTGCTGCGAATGAATAAGAGATGGAGGCATACCCCCGTGTATAGACCCCTGGTGGACTTGGCAAAACTGGAGGACAGGCACATTATCCTCACCTATAGACTGGACAAGGCCACAATCATAGAGCTATGTGCCCAATTGTAGCCTGACCTGATATCTGCTATCCGTCACCCCACTGGGTTCCCCCAAGTGCTATCAGTGCTCCATTTCCTGGCAACTGGTTCTTTCCAAGTGACAGTGGGCTTGGAAGCAGGAATGTCACAGCCAATGTTCTCAATAGTGCTGACAAGAGTGGTGTCTTCCCTGATTAAACACATGTGCAGCTACATTGTTTCCCCTCAGGTTGAAGATTTGGCCACAGTGAAGGCCGAGTTCTATGCAATGGGACATATCCCCAACATAATTGGGGCAATTGATGGAACACATTTTGCATTTGTCCCCCCCTGGAAGAATGAACAGGTGTTCAGGAATCAGAAGAGTTTCCACTCTATGAATGTACAGACGGTATGCCTACGTCAATGCATCTCCCACGTCAATGCTAAGTATCCTGGGGTCGGTGCATGATGCTTTTGTCCTGAGGGATAGCAGGATCCCAAATGAGATGGCCCAACTACAGAGGCACAGGGTATGGCTAAAAGGTGAACTCTGGTTCCCACCAGTATATGTTGGTGTATGGGTATGGTGTGGGCCATATGGGATAGTGTGTGGCTAAATGTTGTCCCTCAATATATCAGGTGACTCTGGTTACTCCAACCTATCATGGCTGCTGACCCCTGTGAGGAATGCCAGGACAAGGGCAGAAGTTACAACGGTATAATGAGGCACATGGGCGAACCAGAAGGATAATTGAAAGGACCTTTGGCCTCCTGAAGGCCAGGTTCTGGTGCCTCCATCTGACAGGTGGATCCCTGTGCTACTCACCCAAGAAGGTCTGCCAGATAGTGGTGGCATCATGCTTAACCTGGCCCTCAGACGCCATGTCCCATTCCTGCAGGAGGAGGAGGCTGGAGATGCCCGTGTGCCAGCAGTGGACCTTGTGGACGTGAAGATGAGGAGGTAGAGGATGAGGAGAAGGGAACATGTGTGATCAGACAATACTTCCAATGACACACAGGTAGGACAATGTTACTTCACATTTCAATGACATTTGTTTGAACTTCTGTGTCACTGGAATGCTGATATTTCTCACCTCTATGACGACTTACTGTTCCATCTGGCAATTCATTTTGCAGATGTTGGTGATCTCACATATACTCCTGGTGTGATCACTGCAGCCAGCTACAGGTCATTAATCTATGCTCATTTTCTGTACAGTTGATTTGCAATGTTTGTACCTGTTTCAATGAATACATATTTCATATTCATGACATACTCCAAACTTCTTTTTTTCCAAAGTTGTTTATTGAAGTGTGAAAATATAGAGGGGCAAGTGCAACGGGATGGGGTGATGATGGAGGAAATTCCAGGGTATTGTTCTAGTCTGTTTGTAGCACAGGTGCATTGTCCAAGGGGACATAGGAAGGGGAGCAATGGCAGTTCAAGGTGGACAGGGTGACTGAGTGGGACACAAGGGTAACAATCAGGACAGTCTCATTTCCTGGTGGGAGTCTTGGCAAGTGTCTCTGGCTTCTGTCTGGATCACAGAGAATGTCTGAGGGTGGTTCTCCTTCTGCAGGGGGAGGTGTCCTCGTGGCCTGTGAGTCCTGTGGCAGGGCATCCTGTCCACTAGCGGTAGCGGAGGTGGAAAGCTGCTCAAATGTCTGGCTAGTGGCAGGGGCCCGCTGTTGTGTGACTGCCTCCCTCATAATATTGGCCATGTCTCCCAGCACCCTGGAGATCAGGGTGTTGTTTACGGCCTGCAAGTCCTCCCTGATCCCCTGGTGCTGTCCCTCCTGCAGACGCCTGTTCTCCTGCACATTGTCCAGGATCTGGCCCATCGTGTCCTGGGAATGTTAAGCTCCCAGGATCTCTGCAAGTGCCACCTGGAGAGTCGGTTTTCTTGACCAGTCCTCTCCCTGGTGCACATCAGTCCTCCCAGTTTCCTGTTGGCTTGTGCCCCTGTCCCATGAACGGTGTTCCCACTGCCACTGACCGCAGGTCCTTGATTGTCTTGGGTATGAAGTGTGGCATGGAGTCCCTGTAGAGGTGGACACACTGCTGACTGACATGTCCTGAGGACAGAGATGTGGGTATGCTGGGTCGGTGCTGTGGTGGGGTTTCCTGATAGAGGAGGCTCTGTGGTGGTGTGTGACTGGTCCTGTGTAACGGTCTGTCCAGAGGTTCCTGATGGGCCAGGTAGGTCACCCAGATCCTGAAGACCAGAGTTGTTGTCATCACTGTGGGCCTCTTCAATTGGGGGACTTGATAGTGCTGGCACTTCCTCTCCACTGACATTGGCTCGGGTATTGTAGAGATGTATATGAGTGAGGGTGAGGGTGGGGGTATGTTATGGCATGCAAGTGGGGGGGTGATAGTAGTACAGAGTTGACTTACCAGAGTCCAGTCCTCCTCCTACTCTGGCCTGGCCCTCAGGATGCAGGATTGCCAAGACCTGCTCCTCCCATGCTGTTAGTTGTGGGGGAGGATGTGGGGGTCCACCGCCAGCCCTCTGTACAGCGAGCTGGTGTCTTGCTGCAATGGAGCGCACCTTCCCCCGTAGATCATTCCACCTCTTCCTGATGTCATCCCTAGTTCTTGGGTGCTGTCCTATGGCGTTGACCCTGTCCATGATTCTCCGCCATAGCTCCATCTTCCTAGCTATCGATATCTGCTGCACCTGTGCTCCAAATAGATGTGGCTCTACCATGATGATTTCCTCCACCATGACCCTTAGCTCCTCCTCTGTGAAACGGGGGTGTCTTTGTGGTGCCATGGGTGTTGTGTGAGGTGTGTAGGTGAGGGTGTATTGGGGTGTGCGATGTGGGGTGTGTGAGGGGTGTATAGGTGTGTATAGTGTGTGGCTCTGGTTGTGTCTGTGTTCTTGATGTCTCTCTGCTGGCAATGGTTTGGAATGGTAAAGGGTTGTGGGTAATGTGGGTGGGTGTTTTATAGTGGTGTGGGTGTGTGGGTGTCATGTGTGTATGGGTGTCAGGTGTGTGTTGTTTGAATTGTCCAATGTGGTGTTGTTTTGTCTGTGTGTGTCCATTTTGAGTGCGGTTGTATGTACCGCCAATGGTTTACCACCATTGAATGACTGCCATGGTGATTTTTGGGTCACAATGTGGTAGGCGTAGTTCTGTTGGCGTAACAGTGTGGGTTTTGATACCGCCAGTTTATCACTGACCTTTGGTGTGACGGATTTGTGTCTGTGGCTGAATACTGACAGATTGATGTGTGTGTGTCATAATAGGGTGAGCGGATTTCCACCGCGGCGGTGGCAGTAAGTTTGCGGCAGTCAGCGTGGGTGTAAGTGGGATTTACCACCAATGTCATAATGAGGGCCATTACATCCTATCGACTTAAATAGTGAAGTAAACCAGAGCATATCAAACATTAAGAAAGTGAATCGCTGGTAGGAACTTATTGGCGTGTACCCAAATAGACGTCACATCCCAAGTCACACACTCTAAAAAACAACAAATACAATTTGGCAGAAAACCAAATTAACATGATGTTATGGTCAGATTCGAACCCTAACAGTTTCAGTCTTAAAGGAACTGATGGTGGCATTATGCTGCCACAACACTGGTTCTCAAATCAAGCATTTTTTCACATAAAAGGTAATCACAAAATGCTACCTGTACTTATCTAAATATCATTCCTTGTTCACCTGAAACGGATTAAGTTGCTCCTTTCCACACTGTAATCACTATACCTACTAACATAACTGGAGAAAGACAGTGTGACAATAAAAAAGACTCAATAACAGTGGCGGCTGCTATTGATAATAAGTGATGGGCTGGAGGTTGGGTGGATGTGGTGGGAGATAAATAACCCATAAAAAATAATTAGAAAAGTACTTATCTGCCAAAGCCAGCCGCTGTCTGTCTTCAGCTGCTCCGGTCGGACTCCTGATTCCCCACAGGCTGGCACACACTGCGCAGGCTCTCAGACAGCAGCCAAGACATTCCTGTCATGCTGGTAATACTATTTACCAACATGAGAGCAGTGCCATGATTGTCCTGAGTGGGATTGTGTAATTCTTGCTCAGGGCCTGGGAACATGTGCCTCTTTGCCACCCAGCGGTGCAGCATAGCTGGGTTGAGAGATCTAACTGCGCATGTTGGTTATACTGTCCTTGGACAGTCAGCCAAACCGAAATGTGCACATACTGTGTGCACACCTCTTACCCCTGCTTCTATCATGGCCCTGCCCTACCCTAGATTTTTCTGGCTCTAGCCATAAGAAATATAAAATGATAGTAAAATGGTTTTAGTATCATTTTATTTTTCACTTTTCCGTCTGCTGGGTCTCAGCACTGGGGGTGACTCTCCCCCGCCATAAGAGAGAAGCCGTCATTGCTCAAGAATCCCAAAGTAGATATAGTACTCTTGAGCAAACCTATACACTCAGAGCCCCAATTTGCTTAATTTAAAATGCATTCAATCTCACAATGTCACTTCTCAAACTAGAATGATCATGTTGAACCAAACAACCCCCTTTCAATATTCAACACCCCACTAAAATTGCACTCAAATATGCTCACTTGTTGTAACAGAGAAGTTCTAATAGAAAAAGGAACAAAAAAGATAAAAGGAGAGTGAAAGAAACTGACATGAGGTCACATAGACTGTGTGGACCCTACCGACATATCACACAAAACGGCATGTAAACGTGAACAAGCAACAGAACAAAAGACACACAGAAAAGGAAGGTGAACAGCAGACCCTCTGTTTAACAAGTCAATTTGTACTATAAATAAAGCATCTTTTCCAACTTGCTGCACACTATCAAAACATTACTGTAACAAAAAAACAATTTATTACCTTAGGTTTTGTGACAAAATCCTTGGAGCTAAAGTCTAAATTGACCTTCTTGATACGGGATTCTGGAGTCAAAGAGTAATTCCATAAATGGCAATAAGCTAGGAAAGGATTCAAAGCACTATAATTCAAATAGGTCAATTTTAGCTACAGGAATACAACTCAGCACCCCTTAGCTTTCAATGAAAGAAATGTTCCCACTCACCACGAGGCAGATCAGAAACAGAAGGGCTTATTTACAAGCCTCTTGCACCGCTGGTGTGTCACTTTTTCCCAAATAAAAAGTGACACACCAGCGGTGCAAGGGGCTTGTAATAAAGCTCCAGAGTGGGTTTAAACCTTCCTCTTATATATGCCTTAGTCAATAGAGTACACCTGTGATAGGGCATGACCTGCGACAGACATAAAAAAAGACCCGCAAGCCCGTATAGGTCATGACCTAAAACCATTACACCAATTCAAAAGCAAGGATCACACTAAATAACACATCTGTTGAAAATATCCTCCTCTCATAACCTGACAGTCATAGGCTCTGGGTGCCATACATCAATGCTCATCTCCAAAAACAAGAAAAAAGAAAAAAAAAACAAGCAAAAAGAAAAATAGTTGATGACTGACCTATCATTTCGAACCCAAAATGAACCCCTAACGTTCTACTTGAAGTTGTTACTTCAAAATGCAGCAAATCCGGAAACCCTGGAGTGGGCTCACTCATAAAGTCATTACTTACTGGCAATTCTCATTACTCCAAATAACCTATTTCTCATCCCAGTACTTACACATATGAGGTGTTTCACCTCTGCTCAGACCAGCGTTATCTAGCCATAACCAATCAAAAAGATTTTTGTGCAAAGCCCTTCCTACCCCCCCCTAAATCTCCAGTCACCCTTCACCAGTTCTGGATAGAAAAGGGCATGGAGCCTAGAATACATCCTGTACATCCCCATGCCCAAAAAACAAATGGAACAGGTTGTGATCCGGGAAGTAACAGGGAGGGTGGGATGTAAGGATTGGTAGGAGAAATAGGGTACTCAGAGTAATGCATCCAACCGGGAAACAGACATTCTGAGAATCAGAAGCCAAGGAAATTGAAGAGCGAATCCATTGACTCAAAGTAGGGGTAAAAGCTTACAGGCCATGACGAAACATACCAAACTTCACAAAGAGGGTTTAACATTGACGAAAAACCTTGGTGCGTGAGAGATGGACGGACACAGCCCGCAACACATCCAAACTGTGTAAGGCAACCTCCTCAGGAGAAGCAGGATATGAAAAAAAGAAGGCTGTTATCTCCTGGTGATGGTGAAAGGAGGAGGCAACTTTGTGAAGAAAGCCAGGGCCCAAGTGAAGAACCAGCTGATCAAAAAACACCTGCAAATACGGAGGGCAGATTGACAAAGTCCCCCGCTCACCCACTCTCTGGGCTGAAGTGATGGCTACCTGAAAAAAGTTTCCAAGGAAAGGAACTTCAAACCTACAGTGCCCAGGGGCTCAAATGGAGACTGAAGGGCCAAAAGAACCAGAGGCAAGTCCCAAGGAGGAACCACAGGTGGAACCTGAGGGTTCAGTAACGAAAATATCTTAAGGAGATAAGAACCCAAAGGAAGGAGCTCAGGCAAACCAAAAGGTGAGCAAACACCCCAAATAGCTGTCCATTGGACAATCAATGTAGAAACAGACAAACCCTTCTGGAAACCATCCTGAAGGAATTGAAGGACCGAAGCGGCAGGACAAGAGGCAGGATCTAAAGACCTACCCATGCACCACTGAACAAAGGAAGACCAAGGATGAGCATAAGCCTTCCTGGTGGAATATTTTCAGGAGTTCTGAATGGAAACAGCCACAGGAGAGGAAAGAACTTCAACATCAAACTCCCCAGTTCAAGAGCCAAACCATCAGACACATCCGGCGGCAAGTAGACGGAGGAAGATTGGGTGTCTGAGGAAGACAAGGGTGGAACGGGAGAATCCACTCTGGCGCAGCCAACATCAGAAGCAACGGAGGAAACCAAGCCATCTGAGGCCAAAATGGCACCACCAGGATGAGAGAAATTGACTCCCTCTGAAGCCTGGCCAATTGCAGGGGTGTAAGAGGGAACAGAGGGAAGGCATACTGAAGCAGCCGTAGCTAAGGGTGGGACACAGCATCTATCCCCCAGCAATCTTGTTTTGGGGGCCTGGAAAAAAGTTGAGGAAGGAGGGAATTGGTCTTGGATGCAAACAGGTCAACCTGAGGAGGGCAGAATCGGTGGCAAATCTGTGCGAACATATCTGGGGCCAGACAGAAGTCTAAGGAAGATTGAAAAACTCAGCTGGGCCTGTCTGTATGGACATTGTCCTTCCCCCGAATATATGTGGCTGAGAGGGAGAGAAGGTGAGATTCCGCCCATCTCCCGACCTGAAATGCAAGACAGGCCAGAGCCCAAGAACCTGTCTCTCACTGCATGTTGACAAAGGATTAGGCTACAGGGTTGTCTGTTTCACACCAGCACCACCTGGTCCTCCAGCAAGGGAGAAAAATATATCAGAGCCAGCAAAACCACCTTCAATTCCCTCCAATTCGAGGAGAGTCTACTCTCTTGAGGAGATAACTATCACTGAACGGAAAGGGTGCCCAGAGTATCCTCCAACTTAGAACGCTGGCATCCGTGGTAAACACCTTGGGAGGGGGCAGTGCCAGAGGAAAGACCGTGGCCAAACAAAGGGGATCAAGCCACCACTACAGAAAGCATAAGATGGTTGTATGATGGAACAAAGCATGCCAAAACAATGCATGACTTAACAATGCGGTCGGAACCAGGACCACGTAGTTTCCACACATGCCTTTAGAATAAATTTCATTGTAAAAGCATGCCTAGTAAAGGCATGTGTGAAAACGACTTGCAAAAAGGCATGCATGGTTCTTTCATTCAATGCCCCCCACCCACCCTGAGGCCTAAAAAAAAAAACTATCCCAACCTCCACACTCGCCCCTAAAACCTAAAGTACTCTGACCCCTCACCCATCTTGAACCCTAAAAAAACTACCCAACTGTCCACCCCATAGAATTAAACTACCCTGACACCCCCCACCTGCCCTGAACGCCCAAAAAAACTACCCCGACCTCCCCAAACTACCCTGACACCCCCACCAGCCCTGAGCCTTAAAACCTTCCCCCAATAAGCAAGCTACCCTGACCCCTCTCCCACCCTGAGCCCCAAAAAAATTAAACCCACCCCACCCCACCCCTAAAATCAAAGTTACTGCAACCCCCTTTCCTGCCCTGAACCCTGAGCCCAATCCCCCACCCTAAGCCCTAAAAAAATACCTAAATTCCCCAACCCGTCCCTTAAAAGAAAAATCCAACCCTGACAACCCACCCACCCCAATCCAAATCCCAGTCCCTTAATCCAACACGACACCCCTGCCCTGCTTACCTCACGGCGTCCTCCGTATCCTCTCCCAAACAACTCATGGCCTTTCTTGTGCCTTAACCACACATATAAGTAGTTTAGCGATTTTTGGTTAAGGCAAAGAAAAAGCCATGCGTTGTTCCAGCAACCATAATTAAGCTTGCTGGGAAACGTCAACATTGTTTACAATGCACGGTTAAGGACGTTTCCCCCATGAGTTGCTACGGGAGACAGGCACCAGAAAGTCCAGCTGATGCAGACAAGGCACTCAATGCCACAGCAGATAGCAAACCAGAGGACCCAAGTGCAGCCGAGCCCCTGGTACGACAAAAACGTTGGATGCTTGAAAGAAAAAGAAAGACAATGAAAAAATGCAAACCAGAATGCAGCATGAGATAAATCCAGGAAACATTAAAGGCAACCTACCATGTAACCCTGAAGCAATAGCCAGTCTCGAGCAGGCGCCAGATCCCTTGTGCCCAGATCCAGGAGGAGATTGCGCAACTGCTGTGCCCTGTCTGAAGGAAGGCTGCCCAACCCCTCTGCCGTTTGGACACGGGCCCCAATGAACTGCAGATCTTGTGTAAGAGTCAGATGTGGCTTTTCCCAGTTGAAAAGCAGGCCAAAGTCCTCCAGAGTCTTGCATTCCAGCACAATCTGAGATTGGAAGATGGACAGCACAGGATGATGGTGAAGCCAATCATCCAGGTACGGATGAATCATCACCCCAAAACCATAAAGATAAGCCACCAGAGGGGCCATCAACCTGGTGAACACCCTGGGAGAGGTGGCCAGAATGAAGAGGAGGAACCAAAACTGCCAGTTTACACCGCCCACACAAAAGCAAAGGAACTGCTGATAGGACAGAGAAATGGGAATGTGGAGGTAAGCATCCCTCAAGTCCAATGAGGCCAGCCATTCGCCCAGGCAAATGAGGGAAATAATGTGCTATAGAGTGTCAATCTTGAAGTTAGATTTCTTCAAAAATAGGTTCAAATGCCTGAGATTGAAAATGAGCCTGACCTTCTCAGCAGATTTTGGACTAGAAAAAAGGGAGAGTAGCACCCCTTCTCTCGCTGCCCCACAGGAACAGGTACCACAGGCCATTTTGTGACGAGGTCCGCAATCTCTTGGGACAGCACAGGAAGATCGGAGGAGGTGGGCAATGACTACTGTGCCCGCATGGGGAGTACAGGCAACAAAGTCGAGGGAGTAACCGTCTGAGATGATCCTGAAACAAGTCTTTGCTAAGTTGGAAGAAAAAGGCCAGACGACCCCCTACCAGGAGGAAGGAATTGTTAGGAACGTTTCCCGTCTTTAGGAGCAGAGAGAGGCTGAGGTTTGGAAAAGGAGAAAGTAGGAAAGGCGGCAGAACACTTAGGTCTGGACTGAAAACGTCTAGAGAAACCCCTTGTGCGCTTCTTAGGTGGAGCCTTCTGGGAAGTGGAATCCCGTAATCGAGAAGGAAAACCTTCTGATTCTTACAGGCCTTGTGGAGCATCTGCTCCAGATCCTCTGCAAAAAGACAGTTGCCAAGGAAAGGCCTAAGCAGCAGTCCTGACTTTTGAGAAGAGTCCACATTCTAATTGCGCAGATAGATATGGCAGTGGGCAGAAAAAGAAGAGTCCATGGCTGAAGCAGAAGCATTTAGCATATCACAGGAAACATCTGCCAGAAATTGACCCTGAGTCTCCATAGAAGAAAAAAGAGAGGAACATTGTACCCCATTCTGGATCGCCTCCGTCAAAAAACTGACATCTTTAACCAGGGACTGAGAGGCATAAACAGCATAAATGGCAACCCGAAGGTTCAAACCGGAGAAACATTTCTTCAAAGAAGCTTCCAACCGACGATCAACAAATCCTGAAATTGGGACTTCCTCTGACATAATAGAAGGACGGCCATCCAGGTGAGAATTCAGGGGATCAAACTTCAGGGAGGAAGTCAAGATTGCCTTTGGCCAGAGGATAAAGGTGCATCAAAATGTAGGCAGATCAGCCTTTTCGAGATCCTGCTGCTCACAAAGGAGAAGATCTAATACCTCTCTGTTGGCAGCCCAAAAAGTCAGTGGATGGGAATGAAACTTCTGAAAATGGCCCAAGCTAGGACCAGGAACGTCATCTTCCATAGGGATACTGAGGTCATCTCCTAAATATCTGAATAAAGCCAACACATCAGACTTCTGAAATAACTTGTACTTCGGCAACACCTTAGACACCAGAAAAACAATGTCCTTGCATAGTTTGGAGAAGGCCAGAAAGAGGAAGAAAAGGGAGAAGACACCATCAAAGAAGACACTGACGAGGTGGGAGAAGAGTTAGAGTAGTGAGAGCCACCCAAGTCCTTGGACCTCAAAAACACCTCAGAGAGGGAGAACAGCAATACCTGGAATTTCTCATCAGAAAGACTCACACCCGAGGATGACCCAGGAAGAGAATCCGCAGACTTGTGGCGTTTACTCCGAACTTGAGAGGCACTGGAGTGATGATGGCGCCTTAGTAGGCCACAACAAAGTCCGAGAGAAGAACTGAGGCCCCATTTTTTTTTGCATTAAATATATATTTATATATAACTTCAAAAATGAAAACAAATGAGACGTGCAGAAAAGAATGTGCCATAGGCGGGAACTGAACCCATGTCTACAGGGAGGGCTGAAGCACACATAAGTCTGCAGTTAAGCCACAGTCCCTGGCACATTAGGCCCACAGTTACTAACACTCCAGGCTGAACCCTCTGGACACCAAACAGAGTTGCCCCTTCACTAATCCTCCACAGTGACTAACAGCCCAAAACCATCACAGGAGCTGCATTAATGACCTCCCGCCACATGAGAAAGATGAATACGCCAGCCACCAGTGAACCAGCAAGACAACCTGCCAATTTACAACCGAATGCGATTAACAGCGCAGCAGGTGAACCGCCCTTTGCAGAAATGGGTGCCGTACAACCTGGCCACCCTAGATACAGTGAATGGCGGGATGACAAATCTAGCTGCAGAACCACCGCACACAACAGAAGAAGGAAGTGCGTGGTAGAGAGAAATAATGCAGAGGTAAATGCAGCAGCAGCCCCCTAGTCCAAGACAAGGAGGACATGAGCTGCTCAGGACACCCAACAGGTAAGCCCAAACATCCCAAGGCCACTGTATGAAAAAAGCCCCACCTCAGGAAGACCTAACCAACCCAAGAACCGGGGGAGTTTGCCAGAGAGAAACCACAGCCCTAGGCACAGTGCACAGCACAGCACCCAAGCAGGGAAGTAAGAAAAATTATACAGTCAACCTCAAGAGGCCCGGCCTCCTGGGGCTTATCTTTGATTAGAGCAGCATAGACATCAAGTAGAGCAGAAGAAAAAAAAACAGGATGTCTTCTGGACTCCATGCCCTTTTAGAACCAGAACTGGTAAAGGGTGATTGGAGATTTAGGGGTAGGGGTAGGAGGACCTTTGTGTAAAAATCTTTTTGATTGGTTATGGTTAGGGCACGTGGGTCTGAGCAGAGGTGGAACACCATATATGTGTAAGTATTGATACAAGAAATAGAGTTGAGGAGATAATACTGTTTATACAGCCATTTCTGTACTCAAAATACATTCTAAAACAATCCTTCATTCCTGGCATGAGCACGTTTCGAATCCTAGACTGAGCCCTATACACATCGAGTATAGTTTCCCCTGCACCGATTCTCCTGAAAGCTTACAAAAGATTTTAGAAAGCTGAACTCAAACTATAATGTAAGTTCAATGTTACCTAGCCCATATTCCATTCACCCTGCCAACCAACGATTTGAAATATAACCAAAGTACAAAAAAGGGAGAGAAAAAAGACCAACTAACTTATCACATAACCATTTCTGTCCTCAAAATACATTCTTAGCGAAACTTTAATTCCTTAACCCTAGCATGTCTCGAACCACAGGCTAAACCCTCTGCACACCAAACAGAGGTCAATCAATCAATCAATCAATCATAGTATTTATAAAGCGCGCTATGTACCCGTCAGGGTTTCGAGGCGCTGAGGGGGGGGGGGAGCGCTGCTGGTTTAGCGGTCGAAGAGACAGGTCTTGAGGAGCCTTCTGAATGCGAGGAGGTCCTGGGTCTGGCGAAGGGATGTGGGGAGAGAGTTCCAGGTCTTGGCGGCGAGGAAGGAGAAGGATCTGCCGCCGGATGTCTTGCGCTGGATTCGGGGTACGATGGCGAGGGCGAGGTTGGCGGATCGGAGTTGACGTGTTGGGGTGTAGAAGTGGAGTCTGGTGTTGAGGTAGGAGGGTCCGGTGTTGTGAAGTGCCTTGTGAGCGTGGGTCAGGAGTTTGAAGGTGATCCTCTTGTCTACCGGGAGCCAGTGGAGTTCCTTTAGGTGAGGGGAGATGTGACTTCGGCGGGGTATGTTGAGGATCAGTCGGGCGGAGGCATTTTGGATACGTTGGAGGCGTTTGATGTCTTTGGTTGGGATGCCTGTGTAGAGTGCGTTGCCGTAGTCAAGTCTGCTGCTGACGAGGGCCTGGGTCACCGTCTTTCTGGTTTCTGTTGGAATCCACTTGAAGATTCTGCGGAGCATTCGGAGGGTGTTGAAACAGGAGGAGGAGACGGCGCTGACCTGTTTGGACATGGTGAGGGCGGAGTCCAGGATGAAGCCGAGGTTTCTTGCGTGGCTGGCAGGGGTGGGTGGGGGTCCGAGGACGGAGGGCCACCATGAGTCGTTCCAGGCCGAGGGAGTGCGTCCGAGGATGAGGACTTCCGTCTTGTCGGAGTTGAGTTTCAGGCGACTGTTGTTCATCCAATCGGCGATGGATTTTAGTCCCTCGTGGAGGTTTGTTTTGGCGGTGAGCGGGTCTTTGGTCAGGGAGAGCACGAGCTGGGTATCGTCGGCGTAGGAGATGATGCTGAGATGATGTTGGCGGGCCAGTTGAGCGAGGGGGGCCATGTAGACGTTGAACAACGTGGGGCTGAGGGAGGATCCTTGGGGGACGCCGCAGATGAGGTTGGTGGCTTTGGAGCGGAAAGGGGAGAGACGGACTCTCTGCGTTCTGTCGGAGAGGAAGGATGAGATCCAGTGGAGGGCTTTATCTTGGATGCCGGCTTCCTGGAGGCGGGTCAGTAGGGTGCGGTGGCAGACGGTGTCAAAAGCGGCTGATAGGTCGAGGAGGATGAGGGCTGAGGTTTCGCCGTTGTCCATTTGATGTCTGATGTCATCTGTGGCGGCGAGGAGGGCGGTCTCAGTGCTGTGGTTTCGTCTGAATCCGGATTGTGAGGGGTCCAGGATGGAATTGTCTTCGAGGAAGTGGGTGAGCTGAGTGTTGACGATCTTCTCGATGACTTTCGCTGGAAAAGGGAGGAGAGAGATCGGACGGAAGTTTTTGAGGTCGTTGCGGTCAGCCTTGGGTTTTTTGAGGAGGGGTTGGATTTCTGCGTGTTTCCAGCTGTCCGGGAAGGTGGCAGAAGTGAAGGAGAGGTTGACGATCTTGCGGAGTTCGGGGGCGATGGTGGCGTTGGCTGAGTTGAAAACATGATGGGGGCAGGGGTCCGTGGGGGAGCCTGAGTGGATGGTGTTCATGGTTGCTATGGTTTCTGCCTCGTCCACGTGGGTCCAGGCGGTGAGGCGGCAGTCGCGGGAGGAGACGTCGGGGTGGGGTCTGGCGGTGGACCGGTGATGAAGCTGTCGTGGATGGTGGTGATTTTCTGGTGGAAGAAGGTGGAGAGGTCGTCGCAGAGTTTCTGGGAGGGCGGGATGTCGTTGGAGTTGGCTTTCGGATTGGAGAGTTCCTTCACGATGCCGAAGAGTTCTTTGCAGTCGTGGGCGTTGTTGTTGATGCGTTCGGTGAAGTGGGCGCGCTTGGCGGTGCGGATCCGTTGGTGGTGTTCGCGGTTGGCGTTTTTGAGGGCGGCGAGGTTGTCGGGTGTGCGTTCTTGGATCCATTTCTTTTTGAGTTTCTGGCAGTTGCTTTTGGAGGTGGTGAGATCGTCTGTGAACCAGGCTGGTTTTCTCTTTCCTTGGGTGGTGGTGGGTTTCTTGAGAGGGGCAAGGGTGTTGGCGCAGTCGAGGATCCATTGATGGAGGTTGATGGCGGCTGTGCTCGGGTCGATTGCGTCGGGTGGAAGGTTGTTGACGAGGGTGCTGGTCAGTTGTTCTTGGGTGATTTTGCCCCAGCGGCGGTGGGGAGGTAGCTGGATGCGGTGTTGCTCTGTGGTTTTCTTATAGGTGAAATGGACACAGTGATGGTCAGTCCAGTGGAGTTCGGAGGTGTGGCTGAAGGAAATGTGGTTGCTAGAGGTGAAGAGGGGGTCAAGGGTGTGTCCGGCGATGTGGGTAGGTGTGTTGACTAGCTGGCGGAGACCGAGGTTGAGGAGGTTGGAGGTCAGTGACGCGGTGTTGACGTCGTTGGCATTTTCCAGATGGTAGTTCAGATCTCCCAGGAGGATGTAATCCGGGGAAGCGAGGGCGTGGGTGCTTGCAAGGTCGGCGATGGTGTCGTTGAAGGGGGGTCTTGGTCCTGGAGGGCGGTAAATGAGGGTTCCTCTGAGGGTCGTGTTGGGGTCCGTGTGGATCTGGAAGTGGAGGTGTTCGGCTGTCCTGAGGGTGTCGTCCGAGTGGGTGTGGATTTTGAGGGTAGCTTTGTGAGCGATGGCTATTCCGCCGCCAATTCCGTTGGTTCAATCTCTTCTGGTGATTTTGTAGCCGTCCGGTATGGCGATGGCGATGTCCGGAGACGAGGAGTCGTTCCACCAGGTTTCGGTCAGGAAAGCCACGTCAGGAGCAGTGGTGTCGAGCAAATCCCAGAGCTCGATGGCGTGTTTTCGTGCGGAGCGGGTGTTGATGAGGATGCAGTTCAGGTGGTTGGGGTTGGATGTTTTCGTAGTTGGATTGGTCGTTCTGATGCAGGAGAAGTTGCAGGTACGGCAGGAAAAAGGTCCTTTAGTGTGCTTCGGGGATGCCCGGTAGCATTGAGTGGAGGGGCCGGGGTTGAAGGCGCGGAGTTCGTTGATCGAGTAGCGGATGCGGGGGGCGCAAGGGCCAGGGGGTGTGGCGCTGGGCGCGGTCCAGGCGCGGACGGGCGCGGACGGGCTTGCCTCTGGTGCGCCTCCGGCGTGCCAGCGGCGCGCCCGCTGCGCGGATGCGCAGCGCCAGCCATTAAGAAGGGAGGGGGGAGGGAGGAGCAGCTGGGAGGCGGGAGGCGGGAGGGAGCGGCAAATGGGGGCTCGAGGGGGGCGGGGCCGCAGGGAGGCAGCGGCAGGGAACGGGGAGCGCACAAGGGGCAAAACACTGAAAACGAGCAAAATACAAGCAGTTACAATAAGAAAAGCACACAATCAGAAAAACAAAATGGCACAATATACGATCGGGGAGACAGCAATCAGGGGGGCACAAAGGGGGCACAAGCGCCGGCGGCGAGGCGCTGAAAAAAGCGAGAAAAAAAACGAAAAACACTTACGGGACGGAGGAAAGCGGCACACGGGTCAAGTGAAGCTAGTCAGAGCCCACTAGACCCCAGGGATGAGGCGCAGGAGGATGCCTGCGGGTGGAGGAGGGCCTCGAACACGCAAACAGCAGTGTGGTCAGGGGACAGAGGCAGGAGGCAGCAGGTTGGTGCTGCGGTCGTGGGGGGCGAGCTCAGGACCTGAAACAGGTCAGAGGTCGCTCACTCGCGACGCGCAGCGCCAGCCATTAAGAAGGGAGGGGGGAGGGAGGAGCAGCTGGGAGGCGGGAGGGAGCGGCAAATGGGGGCGCGAGGGGGGCGGGCCGCAGGGAGGCAGCGGCAGGGAACGGGGAGCGCACAAGGGGCAAAACACTGAAAACGAGCAAAATACAAGCAGTTACAATAAGAAAAGCACACAATCAGAAAAACAAAATGGCACAATATACGATCGGGGAGACAGCAATCAGGGGGGCACAAAGGGGGCAGAAGCGCCGGCGGCGAGGCGCTGAAAAAAGCGAAAAAAAAACGAAAAACACTTACGGGACGGCGGAAAGCGGCACACGGGTCAAGTGAAGCTAGTCAGAGCCCACTAGACCCCAGGGATGAGGCGCAGGAGGATGCCTGCGGGTGGAGGAGGGCCTCGAACACGCAAACAGCAGCGTGGTCAGGGGACAGAGGCAGGAGGCAGCAGGTTGGTGCTGCGGTCGTGGGGGGCGAGCTCAGGACCTGAAACAGGTCAGAGGTCGCTCACTCGCGACGCGCAGCGCCAGCCATTAAGAAGGGAGGGGGGAGGGAGGAGCAGCTGGGAGGCGGGAGGCGGGAGGGAGCGGCAAATGGGGGCGCGAGGGGGGCGGGGCCGCAGGGAGGCAGCGGCAGGGAACGGGGAGCGCACAAGGGGCAAAACACTGAAAACGAGCAAAATACAAGCAGTTACAATAAGAAAAGCACACAATCAGAAAAACAAAATGGCACAATATACGATCGGGGAGACAGCAATCAGGGGGGCACAAAGGGGGCAGAAGCGTTATCCTCCAAAACATATACAGCTGCTTTTAGAAAGCTAAGCACAAACCCTTACATATGCTCAATGTTGCTCATGTATACTTGCCCATATCCCATTCACTCTGTCTGCCAATGATATTAAATGTGGCCAAATTCCAAAGAGAGGAAAAAATGAACAACTCATTGTCCAAAAAGATCAGAGTCAATGTATGGGATATTGCCACTCCACCTGAGATTACCTCGAACCCTATTCTTAACCTATAAAAGGCTCACAGAAGTTAACACTGTGCTGTATGTATCTCCAGGATCACCAACCTAAAATGCTGGCCTTACAAATGTTTTCTGGAAAATGGACTTACACTTACCCTCTATCGCAAAATAATTAAACAATGCTTAGACCTTGTGACCAAATCACCAAGCCCCACTGCTTAATAATCCCAAAGCACTCTGTAGCATCTGAATATCCCCAAATGTCATTTATTTATTAATTATTTATCATCTTCATTTATTATTTATGTCTTATGCTGGCATAGAAGACACCTGAAATTGAGGTATCTCTCCTACAAAACTGATGTTACCTTGCAGAAAAGCAACCAATTCATGATCGATGTTCAAACCACATTGTACTGTTTTGAAGCGATTTATGAAATATGTTTCCCTGTTCAATATAAACTGGACAATAAAAGCAAGAAGTTTGGAATAATGCACCACTAATGGACTCTATTCTTAGATTATCTTTTTGTATATTTATGCATATATTACCTACTGATGGTCGCCAGTAGGTAAATATATTTAGGACTATGGCCCTCATTACAACCCTGGTGGTAAATGCCTCTTATTGCCGTGCAGAAGACTGCCAACATACCGCTGCGGCTGCGGAATTCCGCTACAGCTATTACGACCCACAGCTCGGAATCCGCCATAATACAGACACCCACACAAGTCTGCCACACCAAAGGTCAGTGATAAACTGGCAATAAAAAAAACAACACCATCACGCCAACAGGAATTCGCCCACACTATCACGACCCACGAATGAACGCAGCGGTCTTTCAACCGCAGTAATCCATTGGCGGTACACACCGCTGCGCTCAAAATACACACACATATACAAAACACAACCACATTGGACAATTCGAAATACACACACCTGATACACATACACACACCACTCCCACACATTCACAACACTATAAAACACACATCCACATTACCCACAAACCCTTACTACCAGAACACCAGTATCCACAGACACACAACACCATCACTTACCCAACATCTACACTCCTCAAACAACACACAACAACATATCCCCTCACACATCACAACACACACCACCTCAAACATCACCCACACCACATCATGGCACATCAACAACACCCCAGGTTCTCTGAAGAGGAGCTCAGGGTCATGGTGGAGGAAATCGTCCGGGTAGAGCCACAGTAATTCGGATCACAGGTGCAGCACACCTCCATTGCAAGGAAGATGGAGCTGTGGTGCAGAATTGTCGACAGAGTCAATGCAGTGGGACAGCATCCAAGAACTAGGGATGACATCAGGAAGAGGTGGAATGACCTACGGGGGAAGGTGCGTTTGGTAGTCTCCAGACACCAGATTGCTGTACAGAGGACTGCCGGTCTTGGCAATACTGCATCCTGAGGGCCTCGCAGGAGTAGCAGGAGGACTGGACTCTGGTAAGGCAAATCTTTACTACTTTATCCCCCACCCCACCTGCATGCCATCACATACCCCCACCCTCACCCTCACCCCCATCACTCCAACACCTCACATATGCCCCACGATCACAACCCAGCCATCCCAATACCAAGCCCTGCATGCAACACCAATGCATGGACACCCATTACCAAAGCATGTCCACTACAGATACCCACACAGACCCCAACTATCACACAAGGACCAAGCCAAGAATGCAAGCACTAGAGTACAGGGTCACTCACCCATTGCACACAATGGCACACACAGATGCAATAATCATGCCTTTACACCCCTACAGGACCCCTACCCAACGCCACCGGACAGGCGGTTCCCCTGACACAGTCCCAAACCACCACTGAACCTCCCCCCGCAGGAAACACCAGCACAGCACCCACCCAGTGGGTCCATCCCTCTGTCCCCAGGACACGTCAATCAGCAGTGTGTCCACCACTACAGGGAACCCAGGCAACCCCACTAACACAGGATGATCAGGGACCTGGGCGCAGTGGCAGTGGGCAGTGGGCACACGGTTCAGGGGACAGAGGCACAGGAAAACAGGGAAGCTGGGAGGACTGCTGTGCGACAGGGGGAGGACAGGCCCAGGGAACCCACTCTCTTCGAGGCACTCTCCAACATCATGAGAGCTTACCATCATTCCCAGGAGACGATGGCAACGGTACTGGCCAAGTTTCAGGAGACCCAGCGGCTGCAGGAGGAACACTACCTTGGGATCAGAGAGGACTTGAAGTCCATTAACAGCACCCTGGTCACCATTGCAGGGGTGCTGGCAGACCTTGTCAACACCAGGAGGGACACAGTGGCACAGCAAGGGGCTCCTGACACTAGCCTGGACGATGAACAGCCCTCCACCTCCGCCGGCTCTAGTGGACAGGAGGCACCGCCACAGGAACATGACACCAGCACCCCACCCCCTGCAGATGAAAACCATCCCGCAAACGGTCCCTGAGATCCAGGAACAAGACAGAGAACATTGCCAAGACCCCTGCCAGGAAATGAGACCCCCCCTGAATGTCACCCTTCGGTCCCACTTTGTCACCCTGTCCATCCTTCAACTGCCATTGCTCCACTTCCTATGCCCCTTTGGACAATGCACCTGTGAAACAAATAGACTGGACTCTGCCATGGACATTCATCCACCATCCCCCAGCCCATTTTACAACCCCCTCCACTTATTTGCACAGAAATAAACACACTTCAATCACAAAACAATCTGGAGTCAATCTGTGCTTTCACAAACGTGTAATTGCAATAACTATGGATTATAGCAATGTCAATTTACTTGTGCACATACCGATGTAACACAGCTGTAGGCCTGGAGGAAATATAGCAGAGGGCACAAAGTGGGACACACAACTGTGAAATGGAAAGGCAAAGTGACAAGTCAGCGTCCATACACTGAGTGAAAATGACAGACTTATGCCAGTTTCAGAAATTGTGTGAGATGTGGGAGGCAGTGACATGTTCTTACCTGTGTCTCACTGGAAGTATTACGGTTTCTGTACACCTGTTCACTCCTGCGGGGGGTACCAGTGCCACATGTGTCCTATTAATGGCACCAATGTTGTTGGGGATATGTCCCAGGGCATAGAATTCGCCATTCACTGTAGGCAAATCCTCCACCTGAGGGAACACAATGTAGCTGTGCATGTGTTTCAGCAGGGCAGACAACACCCTGGATAACACGTTAGAGAACATTGGCTGGGACATCCCTGATGCAATGGCCACTGTTGTTTGAAAGAAACCACTTGCCAGGAAATGGAGTACTGACAGCACCTGCACTAGAGGGGGTATCCCTGAGGGATGGCGGATAGCTGACATCAGGTCTGGCTCCAACTGGGCACACAGTTCCTGGATTGTTGCACGATCAAGTCTGTATGTGACTATTACATGTCTCTCTCCCATTGTCGACAGGTCCACCAGGTGTCTGTACACCGGAGGATGCCACCATCTCATTATCTGCCCCAGCAGACATGCCCTATGGAGGAGAACAACGAGCAGAGAGTCAGCCAACACTGAGGTATCACAAAATGTCATTTGCACATATTTACTAATCTGCAATGTGCCTGGAACTGTGAGTATTATAGGCCTACATAGGTGTGACGCAGTTAATATTAATGCCATGTGGACCCTGAAATGGCAGCTGCCTGAGCTGTGAGGTGGGACAAGGGAATATGAGGTAACTGCGCTGGCGTTCTACACCGTCGCGGTGGGCGATCGAAGACCGCAGCGCTTTTCTGCATTGGTTAACATTGGGCCCTATGGGTCCAAGGAGCCAATGACGATGTACACCGGCGGTGACGGTACGCACCGCTGCGGACATGACCGCCATTTTCTGTCTGTTCACTCACTTGATACCTGACCTTCAACAGGAGAGGACCTACACTGCAAGTGCTGCTGTGACCTCAGTCTGGAAGCGACGATGGCTCATGTGTCTGGGGAAAGGGCCTAGTGGATGGGGTCCTCCCCCAGTACACGCAACTGTATGGTCCTCCAGACAAACAGGTGAGTACACTGTGAGCATGCTGCATGGGCAATGCCTGTTTAGAGTGGTGTGGATGGAAGATACATGGGGGGGGCGGAGGCCTGCATGTGCGGATGGGGAGTGTATGTGCGTCAGGGCAAGGGTGGGAATGGGGGGGCAATGAGTGTGATGGTCTGGACGGGTAAGGAATGTCCTTTTCCCCAGTACCATACCTCTAGGTCAGCGCCCACCAGAAAAAGGGTATTTGGCGTGCCATCACCAAGAAAGTCCGGACCCTGGGGGTCCACATCAGACGGAGCACCCAGTGCTGGAAAAGATGGGAGGACCTGCGCCGCTGGAGCAAGAAGACGGCGGAGGCCCAGCTGGGGATGGCCTCCCAACGTAGGAGGGGTGCCCGTCGCACCATGACCCCCCTGATGTTCCGGATCCTGGCGGTGGCGTATCTGGAGTTGGATGGGTGCTTGAGGGCATCACAGCAGCCACAAAGGGGTGAGTACACTCTCATTCAGCTGACTTTGCATGCATTACGAGGTGTCTGGATGGGGGAGGTGGGCAGTGGGTTCCCCTAGGGCAGGGCGATCTTGGTAGGCAAGGTCCCTTGTGAGTCAGGTTATGTGGCACCAAAACTCCATTAGTGGTTAGAGCAATCTACATCTAGTCAGGCTGCTGTGACTTCCAGGTGTGCAGCAATTGGGCTTAGGCCTCGTACCCCATGGGAATGTGATTAATCTAGGAACTATCAGTGCATGGCGTAGTGCAGAGGGCTGCTCACTGTCTGTTGTGTCAGCCAACGGTAGTGGCGTTGCATACACTGAACATGTCTTTCTTATGTCTCCCTCCCCCCTTTTTGTGGTCTCCCTGTTCTTGTGTGCAATAGCATCATCAGGTGGAGGAGCATTGGCACCGGAGCAGGAGGGAGCTGGTCCCACTTGGCCCTGGAGGGTGAAGCAACGGAGTCTGAAGCCACCAGTGGGATGAAGGGCGAGGGGAGCTCCAAGGCGGGGACAGGAGCAGAGACCAGCAACAGCGACTCCTCCTCTGATGGGAGCTCCCTTGTGGTGGTGGGCCCCTCTGTGCCCACCGCATCAACAGGTACAGCCGCCAGCCCCCCTACCAGCACCACCCTCCCAGCAGCCCCTCAGTGTGTGTCCCGAGCCCGCTCACCCAGGAGGGTGGGCATCTCTTTCACGCCAGGCACCTCAGGCCCTGCTCCTGTCAGCCCTTCTGCCCTCAATGAGGAGGCTATTGACCTCCTGAGATCCCTCACTGTTGGGCAGTCTACCATTTTGAATGCCATCCAGGGTGTTGAGAGGCATTTGTAGCAAACAAATGCATACCTGGAGGGCATTCATTCTGGCCAGGCAGCACAACAAAGAGCATTTCGGGCTCTGGCCTCAGCACTGATTGCAGCCATTGTCCCTGTTTCCAGCCTCCCCCTCCAACCTCCTCCACCCACTCCCAATCCCCTATACCTCAGCCTATGCCAAGCACACCATCAGACCAGCATGCACACACATCAACACACAAGAGTGGCTCAGGCAAACATAAGCACCACACAACCCATGGGCACTCACACAAACATCATACCCATGCAGACAAACCAACATCCACTTCCTCCACTGTGTCCCCCTCCTCCATGTCTCCATCCTCCCTCCCAGTCTCATCTCCACTCACACCTACATGCACTACATCCTCAGCCACTACCTCCATCACCAGCATGCCCATCACCACACACCGCTCATGTGCACTCACCACCCCCACTACCATTTACACATCCCCAGTGTCCTCTCTCAGTGTGTCAGTGAACCTTCCTCCCAAAGTACACAAACGCAGGCACACACCCACCCAACAGCCATCCACCTCACAACAGCCTCCAGCCCATACACCTTCACCCAAATTGAGCAGACGTACACCATTACCTCTTCCTCCACTCCCAAACCTCCTCCATCTACCCGTCCCAGTGTGTCTAAAAAACATTTCATGGCTAACATTGACCTCTTCACTACACCTCCCCCCGTCCTTTTCCAGGCTTTCCAGGTCCAAGCCCAGCACCTCAGCCACCACGTCCCCCGGCACAGTGGTGCCAGCAACTGCGGGGTCATGGAGTGCGCTAACCATCAGGGCTGCCAGTGTGCCATGGAGTGAGGGCAAGGACATTCCGCCATCTGCCAAGGTTAAAAAGTTCTACATCCCGGAGGGAGAAGCCGAAAACACCTGCCACCAAGAGGTCAGCAAAAACGAAAGGGGATAGTGGCAAGACAACTGCGCCACCATCAAAGGTGGGGAAGGGCCAAAAACTGAAGGGCAGGTCAGGAGAGGGTATGGTGGCACCGACTGAGGGACCAGTGTCACACCTTCTGTCCACGTCCACACCAACTGGTACGGCGGTGAACACAGCCACCTGCACCACCACCTGCACCTCCACCTGCACCGCCATCTGCACCGCCTCCGGCACGTCTACAGCTGCTGCGACAGTCCCCAGCCTCTTCCCCGTTGGGCGGCCGTCCGAGGATGCAGGAGACATCCAGCTTTCTCCCTCAGCAGGTGCTGACACATGCATTCCCCGCTGCCACAGACCCCGCCGCCAGCACCGCCGCCACAGACCCCGCCGCCAGCACGGCAGCCACAGACCCCGCTGCCAGCACCGCCGCCACAGACCCCGCCTCCAGCACCGCTGCCACAGATCCCGCCGCCAGCAACGCCGCCACAGACCCCCCCGCCAGCACCGCCGCAACAGACCCCGCAGCCAGCACCACCATGACTGACACCCCCGCATGCACCGCCACGACTGACACCGCCGCAAGCACCGCCACGACTGACACCACCGCAAGTACCGCCAGCAGCTCCATGGTGTCCTTGGATGGTGGCACCACCGCAGACATGCCTACCATCCCCAGCGGTCAGTCCTCCAAGGCTGGTGGTGAGATCCAGGACCCTGGGCAGCTTCCATGAAGCATTACTGTCATCACAGTTGTCACGTTCAGGTGGAATGCGAAGCTGCAGCAGTGTGGGGTATGTCGCAGACTCCATGGCGTATCATGCTACCTGTAGCTCGGCAATCTCGTGGCACACACACCGAGGTGAGGGAATTGTACCGGCCACACTCCACGTGGAGCACTCTGGGCACCAAGCCCCCTCCAGAACCAGTGGAGAGATACATTCACTACCTCAGTCCTTTGCAGGATGAAGCACTCTGGGCACCAAGCTCCCTCCAGAACCAGTGGAGTATCACATCCACTACCTCAGTCCTTGGCAGGATGAAGCACTCTGGGCACAAAGCCCCCTCCAGAACCAGTGGAGAGATACATCCACTACCTCCGTCCTTGGCAGGATGAAGCACTCTGGGCATCAAGCCCCCTCCAGAACCAGTGGAGTATCACATCCACTACCTCAGTCCTTGGCAGGATGAAGCACTCTGGGCACCAAGCCCCCTCCAGAACCAGTGGAGAAAGGCATCCACTTGAGAGACTGTGGCTTTGCACTCCCCAGGATAAAGCAGTGGGAAAACCACCCACTGGAGAGACTTGAGAGACTGTGGCTTTACACTCCCCAGGATAAAGCAGTGGGCAAACCACCCACTGGAGAGACTTGAGAGACTGTGGCTTTGCACTCCCCAGGATAAAGCAGTGGGCAACAAGAAATAAAAATATCACTCTCCCTAGATCTTTTGTACAATCAGTTCAGTCCAATAATGCACGGACACTGAAATAAGACTATCTTTGATAGTGATCAAATATTTATTCACAATAGCAAAATAATTCAAGAAAAATAAATGTGTATTTTAAATCATTGATCAACAAAACCCCCCTTCCCCAAAACCGATACAAAAATACAAACAAAAGAAACCCATGAGACAAGTCATTATACACAAAACCACATATACACAAACATATAAAACATATAAAACATTCAACATAAAAACAATATAACACTCAAAACACCAATATTGTCCATACATTCAGGTGAGTTTTTTTCCTTCTGTGTACTGTTTCCGCTGTGTTTTTGTTTGCGTTGGTCCTGCCCTGGGAAAGGTGGTGGATAGCCATTTTGTGATAGGGTGGGCGGTACATTGTCTTCCGCCTGTCTGTTTGCGGTGTCCGCCACGCTGTTTGTTTGTATCGCCGTGGTGGTCGGAGTCTTAAAGTGGCTGTCTATGTTGGCGGTTTCCGCCACGGTCGTAATCACATTTTTTTCCCGCCGGCCTGTTTGCGGTTACACCAAATTTGGTAGAAAGCTACCTTTCGGTACGTAGATTGTGCTTTTGGGTATTTGGTGTAAATAAACGTTGTAGTTTTCGAGAAATTGAGGAAAATCCAAATTTGTATATCTCTGGCCCCACATAAAATGTGAATATTTGTGCATGTTCATGAATGCGTGTGCAAATAGAAGCACTGTAATTGGTTGGCCAAAACATAACTAGAGAGTTGCGGCTGCCTAGGGCTGAAAATAGAAATGGTAAGTGGTATAAGGGGTCAAGGTGGAGGTACCATGACCCCAGGAGTTAAATATAGGGGTGTTTTAGGGTCAAAGTATGGATTTAAAATGATTTTTGTACACCACATGCGATATTTGAAAATATCCTTTAATATCCTCAAGTTCCTGGATATTTGAGAAGATTTGAGAATATGAAAAACAAATGTTCAAAAAAATTCACAGACTCATTCATGCACTAATTAATTCACTCCTACACACTCTGAGACTCATGCGCTCCTTCATACACCCACTCAGATACTCATCCACCCACTCAGACCCACTCATAGACTCACACACCCACTTTCAGACCCATCCACGGATCCACTGAAAGAGACAGGCTCTGCGGCCAACCCACTGCTGAAGGTAGTGCGCAACAGTGGTTGGATTAACGTATAGTAACAAAAATTACTTTATGTTAAAAAGCCATAGAAATTCACAGAATCATAGAAATTATACTTAGGTTAAGAAACTATAACTCTGTGCCCAAAGTTACTTTCGACATGAGTTATAGTTTCTTCAAATAAGTATAACTAGAACTGTTCAATTTCTATGGTTTTCCATGGGTAAAATGTCAACCTAACTATAATGTCCCTGTAACCTTTGTTTTTTTCAGTGAATTATTATGGTTTTTTAACACACATCAATTTTTGTGTGAAGGCTGCAGTAAACCAATCAGGGTCTTGCTTTTCCCCAGGATCTGAGGAGGATCCTCAAATCCGCGGATCGGCCAAAAAAAGGGCAATGTTTTCCCTAAGAGGGTTCCCTAAGGGACCCCTCTATATGTTCTATGGGGTCAGGAACCTGTATCCTGACCCCTTATATGTTTTTAAACTGCTTTTTTCCCACTTCCCAGACAATGCAAGAAACAAAATGGCGTCTACAACTTGACTGTCAAGTTGCTGCCAGCCAATCAGGGCCATACTTTTTCTTCGAATCCAATAAGGATTCAAGGAGGATCCACATCACTATATATACAAATGTGGTTTTCATTAAATAACTAGAAAACTACTGAACGGATTTACACCAAATCCCAAAAAGGTCACTTTATGGACCAAAAGCTAGCTTTCTGCCAAATTTGGTGTAAATCCGTCATAGTGGTTCAACCGCTATTATTGTTCAAAATCCCTATGGAAATTAATAATATGCAGTAAAAACTTTAGTGACCCCCCCATATTTTTAGCCCCAGCTTGACAGATCAACCCAAAACCTTCTAAACAGCAGCTGACATGAGCGTAAATCTTTCTTTGAGAAAATTTTGTAAAGATTCATCAACCAGTGTCAAAGTGAAAGAACGCTTGTTCAATAGAAACTGGGTCATAACTAGTACCTAGTGGCGATATTTCAATATTCACAGAAAAAAATCAAAGCTTACAGGACGCTATAGTTAGGCTCACATTTTAAAAGTACAAAACCCTGGAAATTCACCTGTTATAGTTATGTAACTACAAATCGCACCCCCATCAAGCACAGTTTTTTCATCCAAGATTTTACTGCAAATATTACATTGATATTATCAATGATGTTATCAAAGATGTCATGAGTGCCGTAACTTGTGGCGAGTGCACGGCGAGGGCGCAAGTGATAGCAGCTCTGCACGCCTGGATCAGGATGACCAACCTGGCCCATCAGGGACCTCTGGACATTTGGTTACCCAGCCACAGTCTCAATTCACCACAGAGCCTCCCCCCTCAGGAAACACCAGCACAGCACCCACCCAGTGGGCCTATCCCTCTGTCCCCAGGACACATCAATCAGCGGTGTGTCCACTACTACAGGGACCCCAGGCAACCTCACAAACACAGGATGATCAGGGACCTGGGGTCAGTGGCTGTGGGCACACGGTTCAGGGGACAGAGGCACAGGACAACAGGGAATCTGGGAGGACTGCTGTGTGACAGGGAGAGGACAGGCCCAGGGAACCGACTCTCCATGAGGCATTCACCAACATCCTGGGAGCATACCACCATTCCCAGGAGACCATGGGCCAGATACTGGCCAAGCTGCAGGAGACCCAGCGGCTGCAGGAGGGACAGTACCTGGGGATCAGGGAGGACCTGAGGGACATCCACACCACCCTGGTCACCATTGCAGGGGTGCTGGCTGACATGGCCAATACCATGAGGAAGGCAGTGGCACACCAAAGGGCCCCTGACACTAGCCAAACCGAAGAACAGACCTCCACCTCCGCCGGCGCTAGTGGACAGGAGGCCCCGGCACAGGAACAACAGGCCACCAGCAACGCAACCCTGCAGAAGGAGAACCACCCCGCAAACGGTCCCTGCAATCCGTGCAGAAACCAGAGAATATTGCCAAGACCCCAGCCAGAAAATAAGACTCTCCTGATTGTCGCCATCTGTCCCACTCTGTCACCCTGTCCACCTTGAACTGCCATTGCTCCACTTCCTATGTTCCCTTGGGCAATGCACCTGGGATACAAATAGAATGGACTCTACCCTGTACTTTCCTCCATCAGCAACCCAGCCCATTTCAATATCCCTTACACTTATTAGCACATAAATAAACACCCTTGGAACAAATTCAAGGATTGAGTCTGTGAATTTTATGACAAATGTATTACTTTCACAAACTGTAAACATTGCAAATCAAATGTACTGTAATACTTACATAGGTATGACCTGCAGTGGGCAGCATTAAACACACCAGGAGGCAGAGTGGTGCCCAGAGATCTGAAAATAGAGATGCCAAATGGTACAGTAAATGGCCATAGAAATAGGGAAATCAGGCTGCCATGTTCAATGTCAAACACAAAACTGCAATGAAAGGTGAAGTTACAGTGTCTTACCTCTGTGTCACTGGAAGTACTGTTGAATGAGTGTACTTCTGTTGTCCACATCTTCTTCCTCTGCCTCCTCTTCGTCACTGTCCACAGGCTCCACCACTGCCACACGACCATCCCCAGGCTCATCCTCCTGCAGAAAAGGCACCTGGTGTCTCAAGGCCAGGTTGTGCAACATGCAATGATGATCTGGCACACCTTCTTGGGTAAGTAGTACAGGGATACACCTGTCAGATGGAGGCTCCGGAATCTGGCCTTCCGGAGGTCAAAGGTTTGCTCAATGATCCTCCTTGTTCGCCCAGGTGCCTCATTGTGATGTTCCTCTGCCCTTGTCCTGGCATTCCTCACTGGGGTCAGTAGCCATGAGAGTTTGGGGTAACCAGAGTCACCTGCAAATATTCGAGGGATACCTGTTAGCCAAACACTCACCCTTAGGGCCAACCCCACACCCATATACCTACATCAACTGGATGGGGACCATGGGCTCACCTATTAGCCACACCCTGTGCCTCTGGCATGAAGACATCACATATGGAATGCTGCTATTCCTCACGATAAAGGCATCATGCACAGAGCCAGGATACTTGGCATTGACATGGGAGATGTACTCATCTGCCAAACACACCATCTCCACATTCAGAGAGTGAAAGCTTTTCTTATTTCCGAACACATGTTCATTTCTCCGGGGGGAGGACAAATCCAACATCTGTACCATCAATGGCACCAATGATGTTGGGAATATGTCCCAGTGCATAAATGTCAGCCTTTACTGTGGCCAAATTCTCCACCTGTGGGAATAGGATGTAGCTGCGCATGTGTTTCAGCAGGGCAGACAAAACTCTGGTCAGCACGTTTGAGAACATTGGCTGAGACATCCCTGATGCTATGGCTGCTGTCACTTGAAAGGAACCACTTGCCAGGAAATGGAGCACTGACAGGACCTGCACTAGAGGGGGATACCTGTGAGCTGGCGGATAGCTGAAATCAGGTCTGGCCCCAATTGGGCACACAGCTCTTGGATTAACCCTATCAAGTCTGTAGGTTAGGATAATGTGCCTGTCCTCCATGGTCGCCAGGTCTACCAGGGGTCTGTACACGGGGGGATGTCTCCATCTCCTATTCATTCTCAGCGATTAAACTCCAGGGTGAAAAACAGTGAGCAGAGGGTCATATTCACACATATGTCAATATCAATATGCATTTTTTCATTTACAGAAATGGTATGTGAGCTCGAGAGTTAGTTGATGTGCCAATGTCTGCTGTGACGAAGTTAGGTGCCATGGCCTGTGCCCCCCTAAAATGGCAGCTGCCTGACCTGTGAGGAGGGAGAAGTTTAGTGAGTACAGATTCTGAATCATGAGCGTGTTAAGGTTTTACCTGGGCGGGGGATGTGGGCATTGGGTGCCCCTAGGCCAGGGTGAACATGGCCGGGTATGTTCAATGATGGGCAAGATAAGATGCACTCCAACACCAATAGTGTTAGTGGCCATCTACTACTTGGCAGGGTCCTGTGGGTTTCAGGTGTGCAGCTAATGGCTTTAGGCATTGTACACCATGGGCTGGTGACTAGCATTGAAACTGGTAGTGCATGCCTAGTGCATAGGGCTGATGCCTGTGTGTTGTGTACGCAAACGCTAGTGTTGATGCTGCCATTGACCAAGTGTATCCTCTGTCTCCCCCCCTTCTTGTTTTGTCACCCTGTCCTTGTGTGCATTAGCATCATCTGGCGGAAGAGCAGAGGCACCGGTGATGGAGGGAGCTGCAGCCCACATGGGACTAGAGGCTGAATCCACCAACAGTGAGGGAACCAGTGGGACGGAGGGTGAGGGGAGCACCACGACGGAGACAGGATGGGACACTACAGACAGCGACTCCTCCTCCAATAGAAGCTCCCTGGCGGTGGTGGACACCTCTGTGCCCACCCCAACAACAGGTACAGCTGCCACCTCCATACCAGCACTGCCCTCCCAGCAGCCCCTCAGCATGTTTCCCATACCCGCTCACCCAGGAGGGTGGGCATCTCATTCATCCCAGGCCCTGCCCCAGTCAGCCCTGCTGCCCTCAGTGAGGAGGCTATTGACCTCCTGAGATCCCTCTCTGTTTGGCAGTAAACCATACTGAATGCCATCCAGGGTGTAGCAGGGCATTTGCAACAAACAAATGCATGCCTGGAGGGCATTCAATCTGGTGTGGCGGCCCAACAGGGAGCATTCCAGGCTCTGGCCTCGGCATTGATGGCAGCCATTGTCCCTGTCCCCAGCCTCCCCCTCCAACTTCCTCTACCCAGTTCCAATCCCCTCAACCCCAGCCTATCCCAAGCACACCTTCAGACCAGAAATCACCCAAATCAACACACAGAGTGGCTCAGGCAAAAACAAGCACCACACTTCATCTCACAGGCACTCACACACCAACATCAACTGCCTCCACTGTGTCTCCCTCTTCCTCCTTGTCCACCACCCTCCAAGTAATGTCTCCACTCGCACCTGCATGCACTACATCCTCATCCACTACCTCCATCACCAGCATGCCTATCACTACATGCCCCTCACTGCTAGTCACCTCCCCCACATCCATGCCCACGTCCCCTGTGTCCTCTCCCACTGTGTCTGTGAACCCTCCTCCCAAAGTACACAAACGGAAGCACACACACACCCAACAGCCATCCACCTCACAACAGCATCCAGCTTATGCACCTGCACCCAAACACAGCAGACTGACACCTCCTACAACCACTCCCTCCTCCTCCACTCCCAAACGTTCACCCTCTTCCTGCCCTAGTGTCCCTAAGAAGCTTTTCCTTGCCAACATTGACCTATTCTGTTCCCCTCCCCACCCCTCATCTTTCACCTCGGGCCAGGGTGGCCAGAACCTAGCCCAGCACCTCAGCCACCCAGTCCACGGCCACTGTGTTTTCTACAGCTGTGAGAAGCTCCAAGGAAGCACCGTCAGCCCAGCCATTGTGCCACCAACACCTGCCAAGGCCAAGAAGGGTTCACCACCTGGCAAGGGCAAGAAGGGGACAGCAGCCAGCAAGGGGAAGGATTCACAACCAGCCAGCAAGGCCAAGTCAAAGACTCCAGCTGGCAGAAGCAAGGAGGCACCACCATTTGCCAAGGGCAGGAAGGGGGACAGAACGCTAGCCATGGCACTAGCTGTCCAAGGCTGCAGGTGAAGGCCTGGAGACTACCACCACCACTGCCAGCACCGCCACCTGCGCCGCCGCCAGCATCACCACCTGTAGTGCTGCCAGCACCGCCACCTGCACCGCCACCAGCAGCACCACTGCCAGCAGCAGCAGCAGCCCCCGAGGCTGCTGGTGAAGGCCTGGAGGCTACCACCACCACTGGCAGCACTGCCACCTGCACCGCGGCCAGCACCGCCACCAGCAGCACCACTGCCAGCAGCAGCAGCAGCCCCAGTGGGCAGCCGTCCGAGGCTGTAGCTGAAGGCCTTGAGGCTACCTCCACCACTGCCTGCACCACCACCTGCAGCGCAACTGGCATACACTGATCAGCCGTCACCGCCGGACAGCAGTGTGTAGTGGTGACTACATGAGCTGCAGTGCATCCTGGCCCCTACAAAAGCTGTTGTTGTGACACCCAGGTGAGGCACTGTGACCTTGCTCTCCAAAAGATCTGCATCACAGGGCACAATGCCCCCTCTAGAACCAGTGGAAGAAGGCATCCACTCAGCCCCTTCTTGACAGGATGAAGCACACTGGGCACACGGCCCCCTCCAGAACCAATGGAAAAAGGCATCCACCAGGACCAAGCAGTGGGCAAACCACCCACTTGAGAGACTGTGGCCTTGCACTCCCCAGGACCAAGCAGTGGGCAAACCACCCACTTGAGAGACTGTGGCTTTGCACTCCCCAAGACCAAGGAGTGGCCAAACCACCCACTTGAGAGACTGTGGCCATTCACTCCCCAGGACCAAGCAGTGGGCATGGAGCCCCCTCCAGGAACAGTGGTGTTGTACCAACTTTCGGCTGAGGTGCCCCCCCATTCCCTGTCTCCCTGAGGAGCCTGTGTGTTTTTGACCTGATGTCCTTGCAGGTTTCTCCCCGTATTGAGGCAGGAGCCAAGTGTGGCCTTGGCCTATGTGTTTTGGCCCAGTGGGCCACGGATAATTTTTGAGTGGCCATTGTCCCTCCTTTTGTATATATTGTATATGTTGTACATACTGTTTTTACTTTATGAACGTATTTCTTAAAATGACTATTATTACACTCATTTTACTCCATTCCTTTTGTCCTTGCGTTATTCCAGTGGATTACAGGGTGTATATGTAATGTTGTTGCATGTGTTTGTGTGTATAGTGTTGGGGATGAGGGTGGAGGTGGGGGTGTGGTGTGTTGTGTGTGTGTGTGTGTCACTCTCTTTTTCCTCCCACCCTCCCGTGTGTGCTAGGTGCAGTACTCACCGTGGTCGTCGGCACCAGCGTTCATGTTCCTGGTGTATGAGAAGATACACCAGCATAGGGAACACCTGCAGCTCGGCCTCCATGGCGTCCTAGTTCTTCCTTGAGTGTCGAGAGGTGAGTCGTTTCCCTTCTGTGTTCTGTTTCCGTCGTGCTTTTGATGGCATTGGTACCGCCCCGGAAAAGCTGGCGGGTGGACGGGTTGTAAAGCAGTGGGAGGTACATTGGCTTCCGCCTGGCTGTTGGTAGTTACCACTGCGGTGTTTGTTGCTACAGCCGTGGCGGTCGGTGTGTTAAAGTGCCTGTATCTGTTGGCGGTTTCCA
This sequence comes from Pleurodeles waltl, assembly GCF_031143425.1. Taxonomy (NCBI): domain Eukaryota; kingdom Metazoa; phylum Chordata; class Amphibia; order Caudata; family Salamandridae; genus Pleurodeles; species Pleurodeles waltl. The sequence continues at coordinate 662,739,163 of NC_090443.1, read as the reverse complement.
CTGTGGTCATGATTCTATTTTTTTTACCGCGGCCTGTTGGTGGTATTACCGCCGCTTTATCACTGACCGCCAGGGTTGTAATGAGGGCCTTAATCATTTGTGTATTTTTTTGATGTATGCTGGTTTCTGATTTTTTTGTGGATTGCTCTGGGGTTCAAATAATTGAATATACTGAGGCCATCTTTCAGTAATGACTCAAGGTGGGTCCCTGGATTCTATTGATGATTCAGTGGGGTCGAAACCAGTACTCATTAGGTGGAGTTCCTCAGAAGTCAAAAGGCTAAGAGCCACTGGTGTAGGAAAAAGAACATGCTGTTCACCAAACACGTAGAAAGCTACTCTACTTTATTTCATTTTATTAATTTCAAACGAAATCCGTGCTGTTATTTCAAAAGACGAAAAAATACAAAGCTATGCAATGATTTGAGTTCTGATCGTATTGAACGTGTATCTTGTGTTGATAATGTACTCTTTTCGTGTGCATGCTTTCACATGAGTTAAGTGGTTTTGCCACTTGCAACAGTTGCACCAGTTCTTGAGTTCGCTACATACCTAACTTTCTGCATCTGGCAGGACGAGAGCCCTTATAGCATGCTTCCATCAACTAATAGCATATTGACGTAGGCCAAAGGGTTAACTGTGTAAGTGCTAATCACACTTTTAGTATTAATATAGTCTCTTTGTGTTTATGCTTTAACGTTCTTTTACTGTGCCCAGCAACCTATAGCTATTTACTAGGTTCATGTAATTTGCTTCCAAGCAGATAATTACGGTAACAACATAGGCCCTGTCTAAAATCATTGACATTTCCATCAGCCAGCCATACATTGATATGGATGATGAAGCCATCACAAAAAAGTATGTCTCAACATGGTCCTCAACGTGGTCTTTGTACAAACACATTTTGTTTCTGCCAGCACAAGTGATCCACAAATGAAAACAACAGCTACTGGAGTAGCATGTAAAATATTTAGGCATATTTCCTGAGCCATGACACTTACATGTGCCAGGTACACACTGCAAAAGAGAATCAGACAGCTATTAAAGCATGGAGGCAGCTAGTGGTGAATATGTAACAACACATTAAAACATATTTTCATATGGTAAATACTGATAGTTGGAGTGCTGGAAAAAAGGCAGAGATAGGGAAAATCTGACACTTTATGAAATGGAACGCGAGGGCCCACTAGGAAAAGAGGAATTACTGAGGAATTAGCAAATTCCAGGTGCGATTCATCGAGGAATTAATCATCTGGGCCAGAGTTACACCTGCAATTTTAGGCTGCTTTCAGCTGCTGAAACCGTCAGGTGAAAGTAAAACAAATCATAATTCTGAATGGCCAGGTAACTGCAGTTACTGGACCTATCAAAATTGAGAGGCCACTCAAATAATGAGTGCCTAACGGGTGCTAAGGCAGTGCGGAAAATGTAATTAGATGTCTGAAATATTGAGTTACTCTTTGTACTGTAAAAACATCATGAAGTCCTTCATTTCACAGATGAGACTTCTGCATTGCTGGGGTTTCGGTGGGGCTTGCATCTCTATGTCGCTGGTATACTAATAAATAAGCAGAAGAAGTTTCTTAATTTTGGTTGGCCACTCCTCTCCTCTATTAAAGTGCTATCCGGAGACTGTAGGACGTTATATATCAACAATATATAAGAAGTTGTCATAAAATAACCACATTCCCATGGACATAGTATTGCAACAAATCACAAATTGGGCAAAAATGCCACTAAATATGATGATCAGCTGAAGCCAAATAATGGGCAGCCAGACCTAGCAGAAGAAAACAAAAGGCAATTCCCTTTTGTACACACACATACACACACGGGTCTCTGCACATAATAATCTTCACAGATTAATTTAAAATCTAGTATTAAACAATACACTGGTCTATTAAAATATTGAAGCCAACTATCCAAAATGATTCATTTATAAACAATACGAAGCAAAACAAAATGCAATGACAATAAACCCCTTTGACTTAGGTCAAAAAGTGCTCCATAATAGTAAATAGCTCACTGACTCCAAAATCGTCACAGGGGTCCTGGTTTTGATTTTAGCGGGACGGACATCCCCTCATCTGTATCACGTTCATCATAAGATTTAATGGAGTCGTAATAGGGTGGACAGGATGTCTCTCACGCTTATGATGGAGTAAACCCATCTAACTCTAATCAGCCCCAGAACCATGAAAATGTTACTAAATGGCTATACAAATGCAAACAACAATCATAACAGGAGCAGAACCTGGAAAGTGTGACTTATTAGCGAAGTTGTTTTGAAATGTAATTGGACGCCTTTATGCAAGGAACTTCTTGCAGACTTCCATTGTTTCATTTCATTGAACTTTGTAAATCATGCTTTTTTGGTAAGTATAGGTTTCCCTTGTAAATTCAAGTGCAAGTCACACCTAAATTGGCAAAGTAGAAAATATGTTTTTGTGAAGTTCCCCACTTTTAAATTTGGAGAACAGATGTTTCTAACCTATGGGCAGTGTGATACTTCTTAATATTTCTTCATTGTTTGTGTCTTTCCCTAACCTATGATAAACCTTTCCTTAAAAGTAATATGCATACCTTACCTTTCTATAAGTCTACCAAAAGTGTTCATAAAACATGCAGGCTATTGTAATGTAAAACACGTTATATTTTTCTTCCCCAGCTAAACTTTTTCTACCCACATTTTATAAACAAAAAACCTAGCATATGGACTTGGAAATAGCCATGTGGAGCTTCAGGTTTTTAGTGGGTGTGCAACTGCAATCTGAATCAATTGTTAGCAATTAAGGGGAACATGTACTAAGGCCAGATGCTAAAGCATTTCCTTGGTTGCAAACAGTCCAGTTCACACAATTGGGCATTTGCAACCAGAAAATATGATTTTTCGGATGTACAAAGCCCAATTTGTGATTTGGTAACATGTCACTGAAAAGCAATTTGTTCTTTTGTGATTTGGAATTTGGAAGGGTGTGTTCAGGGCATACTTTCCTAATACCAAATCTGAATGGTCAGTACAAAATATGGTCACAAGATATTCTCACTTTACCACCAACATCAAAGTTGGTGGAAACCCATTCACAAATGGGAAGATGTCCCCAAACAAACCATTCCCCTTTGTGAATGGTTGAAAAACATATTTTTAAAGTAAAGGCAGCGGTCTAACCACTGCCCATGCAAAAGAAATGACAAGAAAACTTTTCATGTTTTTTTTAAAAGCATCCGGTCTTCCTTGAAGGAAAATGGGTTGCATTAAAAAAAAAAAGTGATTGTTCATTTAAAAGCAATCACAGAAATGGTGGTCTGCTGACCCTAGCAGGCCACCATTCCTGTCATTTTACCATTCCCAATGGGCCTCAAACTGAGACCTACCTCATTAAGATTCATGAGGCTGGTATATTTGCAACCTATTGGGAATCGCAAAAAGTGTAAAAAAAACACTTTAGTACATTAGTGTTTGGAATTACCAAACCGAGAATCACAAAAATTCAATATTGGTTAACACTGCAAACACTAATGTTAGTACATCAAGCCCTAAGATTAGAAAAGGCAATTTCCTACATATAAGTTCCTGTAAAATTGCTATTTCTAATGTATGAAACACTTTTGAGTTACATTTGCATATCCTAGTAGGTCGCAAATCAACCTACCAAGATGAATATAATGAGGTAGTTTGCAATTTGTGGCTTATTATGAATGATAGCCCTCATAGGGATGGTGGCCTGCTGTGATCAGCAAACAACCATGTCTGTGGGACCACTGTCTGTTCTCAAAAAGTATTTGTTTTTTATTCTCAAAGGGGAAAGGGTCCTTTCCATTTGCAAATGGGTTACTAACTCCTTGAAGGAGTCTGAAAAATGCAAATGTTTTGCAACCATAATTCAGTCGCAAAACACTCATATATCCCTTTCAGATTTGGTATTTGGAAGGGATGTCCATGTCCTAAACATGTCCCTTCCAAATACAGGATCGCAACCACAAATTGCGATGCAGGAATGTGTTACCGAATAGCAATTTGTGGTGTGTACATAAGCAAAAGCATTTTTTAAGTCAGAAACAGCCTGATCGTGTTTCCCACTGCAAAAATGGTTTGTATATATGGCCCCTCATTGTAAAGTTGATATTAAATTAAGTCTGCTGTTCCTGTGCTTTTTAAATGAACGCCAAGTGTTCAAATTTAAACTATGTAAGCTTCACCTGTGTCTTTTTGTCAACAGGTAACACGGTCAAAGTACCACAACACCAGTAAGGCTTTAACAATTTCACATTTTAGTAAGTGTGGCCCCTGTCAGTTATAACTACACAAACGTTTGTTAAGAAACAGCAGGAATATAATTTGTGTTGCATATAACTGATTAGCAAAAATAACAATGATTAGCTAACATGGATTATTATTTTAAATTCCAATAAAATGACTTCCATAAAGCTGTTTTTCTGCCTTTAAGTTATTCAGTTTGATACTGATAGATTCACATGCTGCCATGGTTGGGGTCTCTGTAGGGTACCATTAATTTCTCTCACATCTCCCCCTATCCTGGGAAAAGTGTTAAGAGGTGAAAATGGTCCATCGATCTAAAGAAATAGATTTCTGAATGTTAAACCCTAACTGTTTGACAGCCTTCTGTGTAAAGTAAAACTGTCACTGCTCAAGGGCTTGGCCATACATGGTTCTGGTGGCCTGCCACTGCCTTTAATCTTGCTACCCACTGAAAGGGGAAGTTTTCCACTGTTTAAAAGCATGCTTTCATAAATAGTGTCTTCTTCTCTGTTTAGTGTATGTAAGTTAAAATAGCACAATCATCAATGGATTCCTTTGAAGGTGTGAGTTAACACAGGATAAGGATTGTTACTTAATGTGTGTCAAGAATAAGGCTGTGCGCAGTCCAGGTCAAGCCCGAAACGCCGCTGCGCGTATTTGCGGCACTTCATGCACACCACTTGTCATCCCCTCTTGTTCTAGAAGTGATTATCAGCGTCGCCTGCCCTGTGGTAAAGCTCATGTAGCTTCAGGGTCAGGAAATTGGTGGACAAGATGCACTTATCAGTGGTATTCTATGAATGGACTACAATTCCCAGGTTTCTAGAGGCAGCGGCCATCTTGGGGTGTGGCAGGCCTATAAAGCCCAGCCACACCCAAGCACATTGCTCACTATTTTGAAGACGTTGATGCAGTCAGAATTCGTGGGGGTTCCTCTGAAGAAGTGCAGATTTCCTGCATTGCAGATTGATAGCAAATCGGAGTATCCTTGTTTCCATGGTGAATTCAGATACGAGTAGGCCGTACTTGTAACGGTAAGGTCTTGATGAGCCCAATCATAAAGGGAGTTGTTACTTCCAAAAGTAAACGGCCCCTTAGCACGATGAGCAAAGCGCTTGCAGTCCAAAGAGTAAAGCGCTCCTGGCACGGCGCTTCAGGCAAAACGAGTAAAGCGGCCTTGGCGCGGCGATCAAAGCACTTCAGACCACATGAGTAAAGCGCCCCTTAGCACAACGAGAAAAGCGCTTCAGGTCACACGTGTAAACCGCCCTTGGCACGATAATCAAAGAGCTTCAGTCCACACGAGTAAAGCGCCCTTGGCACAAAAATCAATAGCGATTCAGGCCACACGAGTAAAGCGACCTTGGCACAGCGGTTGTTGGACTTTTGCTTATGCATGGTCATCCCCAGTCTTTTTGCCTCCTGCCTCCTATTTTTTTCTGACCTGTTGCTGTTGGCTTTTCAACTCTGAGCACTTTACCACCGCGGTCAGAATGCCCTGCGGGGCATCGCCGGCCTGTCGGCGGTGCTCCCGCCAACCCTGGCCCCGGCGGTCTCTGACCGCCGGGGTCAGAATCACCCCCATAGTAATGTGGTTTATATGTCCTGACAGTGAAATACTGCCAATTTCGTTTTTCACTGTTGCAAGGCCTGTCTCTCTCATAGGATAATATGGGGACTACCTTTAAATATGATTAAAGTGTAGATTCCCCTAGAGAGTAGATGGACATGTGGAGTTTGGGGTCCCTGAACTCACGATTTTAAAAATACATCTTGTAGTAAAGTTGATTTTAAGATTGTGCATTTGAAAATGCCATTTTTAGAAAGTGAGCATTTTCTTGCTTAAACCATTCTGTGACTCTGCCTTGTTTGTGGATTCCCTGTCTGGGTCAGTTTGACAGTTGGGTTGTTTTTCACCTCGCACTAGACAATGACACAAAGGGGGCTGGGGTGTAACCTGCATTTCCTGATTAGCCATCTCTGTTAGGAGGGAGGGGTGGAGTGGTCACTCTCATCTGAAAGGACTGTGCCTGCCTCTGACAATGCCGACTCCAACCCCCTGGTGTGTGTCTGAGGCCTTGCCTGGGCAAGGCAGGATTTCACAAGTAGGTGTGAGTCCCCTTTGAAGAAAGGTGACTTCAAAGACTAAAATGGGTATAAGAAGGGCACCCAAATCTACAGACTTTAGAAACACTTCTGGAACCAAGAGGAACCTCTGCCTGGAGAAGAGCTGATAGCTGAGGAAAAAGTGCTGCCCTGCCTGTGACTGTGGTTTGTGGAGCTTTCCTGCAGTGCTGCTTCTGCCAGAGTAAGAGGGCAAAGACTGGACTTTGTGTGCCTTCCATCTTGTGAAGAAATCTCCAAGGGCTTGAGTTAGAGCTTGCCTCCTGTTGTTTGAAGTCTCAGGGACAGCAAAGACTTCTCTCTGCCAGCACCTGGAGTCTCTGGAGAGACTCCTGCCCCGACAAGTGGTGCCCTATCCAGTCCCTGGGCCCTTGAAAGGAAAGCTGGTGGAATCCAAGGAAATCGACTTCGGACGACTTCAGACCAACGCCGCTGCTGAATCTGGTAACGCCGCCTGCACCTGATGCCGTGACCTTCGCTGGAACACGATCCTCTTCGCAGGCCCAACGCCGCAGTAGCCCCGCTGAAGTCTACGACTCCGTGGAAGTCGCCGCACTACGTCGTGACCAACGCCGCTCGAAGTGCGCGGATTCAATGTTTCGCACAGACGCCGCGATCCCCGACTTCGCGCATCGGCTTGTTTTCACTCTTCACCAAAGGTACTGTACTTGGGGGTCTACATGACTCCGTGTCCGGCGCCGCTGGTGTCGGCTTGTTGGGAACTACTCCGTCACGACGTCGTGTTAACATCTCATCGAAGCATTTTTGTTTCTAAGCGCTATTTTTGAGTTTAATCTTTAAAAATTCATAACTTGACTTGTGTATGTCGGATTTTTGTCGTTTTGGTCTTGTTTTGTTTAGATAAATATTTCCTATTTTTCTAAACCGGTGTTGTGTCATTTTGTAGTGTTTTCATTAAGTTACTGTGTGTGTTGGTACAAATACTTTACACCTAGCGCTCTGAAGTTAAGCCTACTGCTCTGCCAAGCTACCAAGGGGGTAAGCAGGGGCTAGCTGAGGGTGATTCTCTTTTACCCTGACTAAAGTGAGGGTCCTTGCTTGAACAGGGGGTAACCTGACTGTCACCCAAAGACCCCATTTCTAACATTGGTGATCAGCAGTTGGGATTTGTACTTGACATACAGTGATTAAGTGTACACTACTGTTTTGAGTTCAGACCACTACGTGACCACATACTACTTGTCTTGTGATTCTGCTTTTTGTTCTCTGATGTACTCCTGGAAGTATTGCTAATATTTTTGGACTTTGGTTATTGGTTGTGAAGCCTTTGCAGAATGGAAGTCAATTTCTGGCACCTATTTATGTATAAAAAGTGGCAGCTTAAAGCATTCTGCATGGAAAGGGGACTGGCTGTGAACAAGAAATCCAGAAGGGAGGATCTTGAGTCAGCCCTGTTTCAGTATGAATTGAAACGTTGTCAGGCAACACCACCAAATGAGTCTGGGGAGGATAACTACTCTGAGGAGGACAACTCTGAGGAGGAGGGCAGTGGCCCTGAGGAAGGAACAGAAAGAGATGATTGGCTCCTAGCTCGAATCCGGAGTCTGGAAGAGCTAGATGCAGAGCTTGAGAGGGCTGAGGAGAAGAGAGCCTTAGTCCTGGAAAAAGAAAGGATTACAGCTCAAGAGCTGAGCTGTGAAGAGCTGAAGCTGGAGGCCATGAGGGCTGAGTCCAGTTCAGATGGTGGCAGCAAAAATCTTGTATCCAGTACTGCTGAGGAAGTGCACATGCCCAGAGATGTGGTGCCCCACTTGAAGGAGGGAGTTAACACACGCCAGGAGGTTCAGGGGTATGAGGTAGCTCCAGTGATGCACAGGGTCCCTGAGGTGGATTGGGGAACTGGCATGGGGAGTCATATTCCTACTGGTGGGAGGGACACTCTATTGACTCTAGGTGAGAGTGACAGGGAGAGGGGTTCCCCCCAGGTAGAAGTCCTGGTTATGGAGTGTGAAGACATCCCAGAAGAGTGTGGGTTGAGTGTCAGAGACAGTCAGGTACTGTCTCACCAGTCTCAGGAGGGTGATGTGGGGGTGCTTTTTCAAAGCAGAGTCACTGGATGGTTGGGTGAAGGGTACTTTGGTTAATTCATGTAAGGGGCTGAGTGATGTAATTGCTGGAGAGCATATGTCTAGTCCTTATTTTCCAGAGCTACGCCAACACCAGGTGGAGTGTGAGTTCTCTGACCCCAGGGAGCTTCCAATGGAGGCAGACTTCTGAGTGCATACCAGAGAGTCTGAAGAGGCATTTGGGGGGGCTCCTGAGAGGAGTGGTCTAGGTATTTCCCAACCAGGTGAGGTAGGGAAGGATTGTAGTGTCCCAGGTAGGTCCCAGTGTAGTGGGATGGGTGAGGGACCCCATGTCCAGTCTCTGAGGAGAGGGAATGGGGATGGGCTGAGGTCCAAGGTGCCCGAGATCCGGTCCCAGGTCCTGGAGGGTTCCATGAGGGAACACCAGGAGGGGAGCCTAGCCTGTACCATAGGGCCATCTGTTGAGGGAGATCCCACAGTGTCAGGAGAACTTGGGGGGGGGGCAGCTGTAGCCAGCGTCCCACCAGTTCTGGTGTCTGGCAGTACCACTCCTAGTGAGGGGGTGCCGAAGTCCAGACAGAGGGTTGAGAGGGGGTTGTGAACCCCAGTGGAGAACCTGGAGGGTCAGGGGTCAGCTCTGAGAGCAGAGCCCCCCAGGAATGACCTTGGTGAGACCATTTCTGGGTTGGGGGGAATCCAGACTCTGTCAGATGGGCAGAGGTCAGGAGACCTGCGCCAGCCAGACTCTTGTGTGGCCCTTGGGGACAGTGTGTCCCTTGAGGGGGGTAAGTGTGCTCCCCTGGAAGTCCTGGTGTGCCAGGCAGTGGTTCAACCGCAGGGTGGTGACTCTGGGTTGAATGATCAGGTTCAGGAGGTAAACTCTGACCTGGTGAGGGGTAAGTGTGCTCCCAAGGAAGTCCTGGTTCGCCAGGCAGTGGTTCAACCGCAGGGGGGTGACCCTAGGTTGGATGAACAGGTTCAGAGGGTAAACTCTGACCTGGTGGGGGGTAGGTATGCCCCCCAGGAATTCCTGGGTTGCCAGGCAGTGGTCCAGTCTGTGGGTACAGACCCTGGACTGGAGGATCAGGTGCAGGGGATAAACCCTGACCTGAAGGAGGGGGGCGGTTTGCCCAATCACCCCCCCTGGTGTGATTTCAAAGGGTACTCTCCCTAAGGGGTGGGTGCAGAACCCTGAGAGCGGGGGAAGGGGAGAGAAAGACTCACCCCTGACCCCAGAGCAATCTAAGGGTACAGACCCTGGATTGGAAGGCCAGGTTCACGGTGTCCCCCCTGACCTGGAGGAAGGGGCTACTGCTAACAGTGCCCCTACCATGTTGTCTTCCGGGGTGGCCACTCCTAGTTGGGTGGTTCAGGACCCCAGAAGAGTGGGCAGGGGGAGGGAAGCCTCACCCCTGGCCCTGGTCCAACCTGAAGGTTCAGACCCCAGGTTGGAGGATCAGTTGCAGGTTAAAATCCCTGCACTGGTGGAAGAATTGTGCAGGACTGCTTCTACAAGCACCCTGACAATTTTTTACTCTGGGGGTGCCGCTCCTGGAGGGAGGGTACAGAGCCCCAGAGGGGAGGACCAGATTCAGGTTATCTTCTCTGACCTGGTGGAAGGGAGAGTGGTCAAAGGGTGTCAGGCACCTGGGGCTACCACCCCCCACTCTCCACAGTCACAGTGGGTGGAGAGGCCTGAGGTCAGGGTCTGATCCCTAACAGTCATCAGGGGTCACTGTGGCTTGCTGTCCTGGTGGACAGAGTTGCCCCTGGGGGTGGGACGAAAGTCACACCCCAGGGGTGGAGTGGGCAACACCACTGTGTTGGCCCTGCTGGTACTATCTGCCCATTGCAAAACATCTGTGAGCAAAGTAAAGTTAGGTGCTGCACAGATGGTGTCTGCAGATGTGGAGAAGGGTTCCCCATGGGTTAGCTTAGTGGGCCCTGAGAGTATGGACAGAGGGATCCAACTGGAGTCAGGAAGGCGTAGAACTGGAACATGCCCCTGCTGTTGTGGGCCTGGATCCTTGTTCTATCGCCCCAATCAGGGAAGTACATCAATGTATTGATTGTTCTCCCCTGTCTTTAGGCTGGTAGGGGGTCGTGTTGGACTTTTGCTTATGCAGGGTCATCCCCAGTCTTTTTGCCTCCTGCCTCCTATTTTTTTCTGACCTGTTGCTGTTGGCTTTTCAACTCTGAGCACTTTACCACTGCTAACCAGTGCTAAAGTGCATATGCTCTCCGTGTAAATTGTATGTAATTGGTTTATCCATGATTGGCATATTTGATTTACTAGTAAGTCCCTAGTAAGGTGCACTAGAGGTGCCAGGGCCTGTAAATCAAATGCTACTAGTGGGCCTGCAGCACTGGTTGTGCCACCCACATAAGTAGCTCTGTAATCATGTCTCAGACCTGCCACTGCAGTGTCTGTAAGTGTATTTCTACACTGTAAATTCGATTTGGCAAGTGTACCCACTTGCCAGGCCTAAACCTTCCCTTTTCTTACATGTAAGGCACCCCTAAGGTAGGCCCTAGGTAGCCCCAAGGGCAGGGTGCAGTGTATGGATAAGGTAGGACATATAGGCGGTCATTCCAACCTCGGCGGTAAAAGGCGCTTACCGCCGTTCAGAAGACCGCCATAACACCGCCGCGGCCGCGGTAAACAGCCACGGTCATTCTGACCCACAACAGGCAAACCGCCAAAATACAGACATCCACAAAAGTCCGCCACACCAAAGGGCAGCGAGAAACTGGCGATGACCAAACCTCCACCATCACGCCAACAGAAATACGCCCACACTATCACGACACACGAATCCACGCGGCGGTCTTTCAACCGCGGTATTCCATTGGCGGTACACACCGCCGCGCTCAAAATACACACACACTTACAAAATACAACCACATTGAACAATTCAAAATACACACACCTGAGACACATACACACACCACTCCCACACACCCAATTAAATATAAAATACACACCCACATCACCCACAAACCTCCACTCCTAGAGATTCGTGAACACGCACCGAGAAAAGACATCCGAGCACCCAGACGCCCAATTCACTGTCACCCAGCAATATTTGCACGCACTTCACACAACACAACAATACACATCACTACACTTAGTACCACACAATCCACCCTACACATCACCCACACCACCCCATGGCACCGCAAAGACACCCCAGGTTCTCTGAAGATGAACTCAGGGTCATGGTGGAGGAAATTGTACGAGTAGAGCCACAGCTGTTCGGGGCACAGGTGCAGCACACCACCATTGCCAGGAAGATGGAGCTATGGAGCAGAATAGTGGACAGGGTCAACGCTGTGGGACAGCACCCAAGAAATCGTGACGACATCAGGAAGAGGTGGAACGACCTACGGGGGAAGGTGCTTTCCATGGTATCCAGGCACAACATCGCGGTGCAGAAGACTGGCGGCGGACCCCCACCTCCTCCCCCAGAATTTACAACATGGGAGGAGCAAGTCTTGAACATCCTGCATCCTGAGGGCCTCGCAGGAGTAGGCGGAGGAATGGACTCTGGTAAATCAAATCTTAACTACTTCTTCCCCCCACCCCACCTGCATGCCAACTCATACCCCCACTCTCACATTCACCCCCATCACATCCTACTCCTTGCAACTGTCTCACCATCACAACCCACCCATCCCAACACCTAGCCCTGCATGCGTCCACAAAGCATGGACACCCATCACCTAAGCATGCCCACTGCACATACACATACAAATCCCCCCCCCAACCACCGTCACAACAGCCCCCACAAAGGAATGCCAGCACTGGGGTACACGGGCACCCACCCATTGCACGCTATGACACACACAGAAGCAATAACCATACTTTTATACCCCTGCAGGAACCCGAACGCCACGTCACCGCGCAGGAGGGTCCACAAATGTCCACTCCACCCCCAGAAGAGGCCCACAGTGAGGACAGCAGCTCTGTCTCCCTGGATCTAGATGACCAGCCCGGTCCATCGGGGACCTCGGGACAGTCGGTTCCCCTCACACAGCCACAGGCCACAGTAGACCTTCCCCCTCTGGGAACACCAGCACAGCACCCACCCAGCGGGCCCATACCTCTGTCCCCAGGACACGTCAATAAGCGGTGTGTCCACCACTACAGGGAACCCAGGCTAACCCACCACCCCAACAACAACAGGGACCTGGGGGCAGTGGTAGTGGGCACACGGTCCAGGGGACAGAGGCCCAGGGAAACAGGGGAACTGGGAGGGCTGCTGTGCGACAGGGGGGGACAGGCCCAGGGAACCCACTCTCCACGAGGCCCTTTCCTCCATCATGGGAGCATACCACCGCTCCCAGGAGACGATGGCGACGGTCCTGGCCAGGTTTCAGGAGATCCAGCTTCTGCAGGAGCAACAGTATATGGGGTTTAGGGAGGAACTAAGAAACATCACTTCCACCATGGGTACCATCGTAGTGGCCCTGAATGAGGTAGTCACGACATTGCGGGACAGTGTGGCACCTCAAAGGGCCCCTGACACTAGCATGCACCAAGAACTGCCTACCACCTCCGCCGGCGCTAGTGGACAGGAGGCCCCGACACAAGACCAACAGGCCAGCAGAACCCCACCCTCTGCAGAAGGAGAACCACCCCGCAAGCGGGCCCTGAGATTCAGGAAGAAGACAGAGTAAGATGTCAAGACCCCCGCCAGCAAAGGATACCGCCCTGATTGTCATCCCACTGTCCCACATTGTCACCCTGTCCAACCTTAAACTGCCCCTGCTCCACTTCCCACAGGCATTTGGACAATGCACCTGTGAAACTGATAGTCTGGACTCTGCCATGGACAATCCTCCACCATCACCCCTCACCGATTTGCAACCACCCATCCAATTTAGAGCACTTGAATAAAAACACTTATTGCACAAAACAATCTGGAGTCTGGCTGTGATTTAGAACAAATGTATTAGACATGACCGTGCCAAAATGTTCATTCACATTGTGATGCTAACAAACCGCTGTCACACAGCTATAGTCCTTGGGGAAACAAAGCAGATGTCACGCAGTGGGGCCCACATCTCTGAAAACGGAAGGGAAAGTTACAACACAGTTACCATACACTGGGGGAAAAAGTCAGACAGTAGAGAGGTAGGAGTCATTAAGTAAATGTAATATGCCGGTGTCTACTCTTACCTGTGTGTCACTGAAAATACTGCTGTATTACTGTGTTCCTGTTCTCTATGTCGTCCTCTTCGGCTTCCTCCTCTTCACTCTCCACAGGCTCCACAGCTGCTACAACACCACCATCTGGACCATCCTCCTGCAGAAAAGGCACATGGCGGCGCAAAGCCAGGTTGTGAAGCATACAGCAGGCCACGATGATCTGGCACACCTTCTTTGGTGAGTACATTAGGGATCCACCTGTCATATGGAGGCACCTGAACCTGGCCTTCAGGAGGCCAAAGGTTCGCTCGATCACCCTCCTAGTCCGCCCATGGGCCTCATTGTACCGTTCCTCTGCCCTTGTCCTGGGATTCCTCACTGGGGTCAGTAGCCAGGACAGGTTGGGGTAACCAGAGTCCCCTAATAGCCACACCCGGTGCCTCTGGAGTTGACCCATCACATACGGAATGCTGTTATTCCGCAGGATGTAGGCGTCATGCACTGACCCAGGGAACTTGGCATTAACATGGGAGATGTACTGGTCAGCCAAACACACCATCTGTACATTCATGGAATGATAACTCTTCCGGTTCCTGTACACCTGTTCACTCCTGCTGGGGGGGACCAAAGCAACATGCGTCCCATCAATGGCACCTATGATGTTGGGGATATGTCCAAGGGCATAGAAATCACCCTTCACTGTAGGCAAATCCCCCACCTCAGGGAAAACGATGTAGCTCCGCATGTGTTTCAGCAGGGCAGACAACACTCTGGACAACACCTTGGAAAACATAGGCTGGGACATCCATGATGATATGGCCACTGTTGTTTGAAATGACCCACTTGCTAAGAAATGGAGTACTGACAGCACCTGCACTAGAGGGGGGATCCCTGTGGGTTGGCGGATGGGTGACATCAGGTCTGGCTCCAGCTGGGCACACAGTTCCTGTATAGTGGCTCGGTCAAGCCTGTATGTCAGTATGACATGTCGTTCCTCCATTGTCGACAGGTCCACCAGCGGTCTGTACACGGGAAGATTCCTCCATCTCATAGCATGTCCCAGCGGACGGTGCCTATGAAGGACAACAGCGAGCACAGAGTGAAGCAACCCACAGGTACGTAACCGCAGCTTGCACATAACACGATTCCCAATGCATTGAATGGCTTGTATGAGTGTTGGTGCATGGCCTAGGTATGTGTGACGCAGTTAGTAATTAGGCCATGTGGGCCCTTGAAATGGCGGCTGCCTGACCTGTGAAGTGCGACAGTGGGATGTGAGGTCAATGCGCTGGCGTGGCACACCGCAGCGGTCGAAGACCGCGGCGCTAAGCCGCATTGGTTAAGATTGAACCCTATGGGTTTCAGGAGCCAATGACGATGTGCGCTGGCGGTCGCGGTATGCACCGCCGCGGTACGCCCCGCGGGTGGCGTGACCGCCATTTTCTATCTGCTTAATCACTCGATACCTGATCTTCAACAGGAGAGGACCTACACTGCAAGTGCTGCTGTGACCTCGGTCTGGAAGAGACAATGGCTCATGCGACTGGGGAAAGGGCCCCTGCCTTCACTGCGGAGGAGTTGGAGAAACTTGTAGATGGGTTCCTCCCCCAGTATGTGCTACTCTACGGTCCTCCAGACCAACAGGTAAGTACACTGGGACCATGCTTAGTGGGCAATGCCTGGGTTGAGTGGGGTGGATGAAAGATGGTGGGGAGGGGAGCGATTGAGGCATGCATCAAACGACAGATGAGAGCATGTGCCACATGGCAAGGGTGGGGATGGGGGGCCACTCACATCGAGCATGCAGAAGGTGATGACAATTTTTCTCTCCCTGTACATGTCACGTAGGTCAGCGCCCACCAGAAAGTCGCGATTTGGCGTGCCATCGCCAAGGACGTCCGGACCCTGGGGGTCCACAACAGACGGGGCACCCACTGCCGGAAGAGGTGGGAGGACATCCGACGCTGGAGCAGGAAGACGGCGGAGGCTCAGCTGGGGATGGCCTCCCAATGTAGGAGGGGTGCCAGTCGTCATTTGACCCCCCTGATGTCCCGGATCCTGGCGGTGGCCTACCCCGATTTGGATGGGCGCGTGAGGACATCACAGCAGACACAAGGGGGTGAGTACAAATACATTCTGCTGACTTTGCGCGCAGTGGAGGTGTCTGGGTGGGGGAGGAGGGCTGTGGGTATCCCTAGGCCAGGGCGATTTCTGTAGGCTAGGCCCCTCCGTAAGGCATGGCCCTGTGCCCCCACCCCCCACCTCTGTAGGGTGCCAAAACAGGTATCCATGGCCCTGTGTCATCTATGTGTGCAGTTGTCGTCCATAGGCTTGTAGGCCATGTCCCACGGATTGCGTAGTGGACCCCAAGTGCTCGGCGTAGTGCAGGGGGCTTCTGTGTCTGTCTTGTCCGCCAACGGTAGCGGTAATCCATGCACTCAACATGTCTTTATTTCTCCTCCCCCCCTTTTTTGTGGTCTTCCTGTTCATGTGTGCATTAGCATCATCAGGCGGAGGAGAAGTGGCATCGGAGCACGAGGGAGCTGCATCTCACATGGCCATGGCGGGCCATGCAACTGACTCGGATTTCACCAGTGAGACGGAGGGCGAGGGGAGCTCCACAGCGGGGACTCGTGCTGATGTCAGTGACAGCGACTCGTCCTCTGAAGGGAGCTCCCTTGTGGTGGCGACAACATCCGTGCCGCCACCCAGCGCACCAACACCGCCCTCCCAGCAGCCCCTCAGCGTTTGCCCCGTGCCCGCTCACCCAGGAAGGTGGGCATCTCCTTCGCCCCAGGCACCTCAGGCCCTGCCCCTGTCGCCCCTGCTGCCCTCAGTGAGGAGGACATTGACCTCCTGAGGACCATCATTGTTGGGCAGTCTACCCTTTTGAATGCCATCCAGGGTGTACAAAGGGAGGTGCACCAGAGTAATGCATACCTGGAGGGCATTCATTCAGGTCAGGCTGCCCATCAGCGATCGTTCAACGCTCTGGCCTCAGCACTGACGGCAGCAATTGTCCCTGTCTCTAGCCTCCCCCCTCCAACTCCCTCCACCCAGACCCAATCCCCTGTACCTCTGCCTATCTCAGACACACCATCAGACCCGCCTGCACACACCTCAACACCCAAGGGAAGCTCATCCAGACATAAGCACCACACATCACACAAGCATTCACACAAGCAACATCCACATGCAGACATACCAACAGCCACTGCCTCCACTGTGTCCCCCTCCTCCTCGTCTCCCTCCTCCCTCCCTGTCACGTCTCCACTCACACTTGCATGCACAACATCTTCAGCCATTACGTCCATCACCAGAACACCCACCAGAACACTCCGCACACGTGCAGTCACCACCCCCACTACCATTTACACGTCCCCTGTGTCCTCTCCCAGTGTGTCTGTCACCCCCTCTTCCAAACTACACAAACGCAGGCAGCCACCCACCCAACAGCCATCCACCTCACGACAGCCTCCAGCCCAAGCACCTGCACCCAAAGACACCAGACTTCACACTCCTACAACCACATCCTCTTCCTCCACTCCCATACCCACTACACCTATCCGTCCCTCTCTTTCCAAATTGCTTTTCCTTGCCAACCTTAACCTCTTTCCAACAACTCCCCCACCCCGTCCATCTTATAAGACTCCAATCAGCACCTCACCCACCACAAAACCGCGACCTGTGAAGACTGTTGTCCATGGACTGTGGAGTCCCCCACCCTCAAGGGCATCCAGTTCAGCTAGGAGCCAAGGCACGGCCAGCCCACCACCGGAAAAGCATCCTAAGATTGCCAGTGCCCGGCGCGAGCGACCAAAGACCCCAGGGACAAAAATCCCTACATTGGCTCCGGCAGGAAGTCGGGTGCCACCTGGCACACCGCCAAAGGTGGGAAAGGGCCACAAGCGTGCAGGGAAGGGTGGGAAGGGCAGCACGCCCGACAAGTCCGGCAGCAGGCCAGCTGGCCAGGAGGGCCCCACCAGCCCCATCCCAGGTGTGCAGGAGGACACACACAGGCCAGGTACTGCAGCCCAGGAGGGCCCCGCAAGCCACGTCCCAGGTGGGCAGGAGGACACCCACAGGCCGAGAACTGCAGCCCAGCAGGGCCCCGCAAGCCACCAGACAGATGGGCAGGAAGGCCCCGCCAGCCACATGTCAGGTGGCGAGTGACATCCATGCCTGGGCCGGATCCGCTGACCAGGACACTCATCTCAAGCACTGCTCCGCTGGGCACCGCCTTCTCAAGCACCGCTGAACAGGGCCCTTCATCTCAAGCACCGCTCCGCTGGGCACCGCCGTCTCAAGAACCGCTGAACTGGGCCCTTCATCTCAAGCACCGCTGAACTGGGCCCTTCATCTCAAGCACCGCTGAACAGGGCACAGCCGTCTCAAGCACCGCTGAACAGGGCCCTTCATCTCAAGCACCGCTGAACAGGGCACCGCCGTCTCAAGCACCGCTGAACTGGGCCCTTCATCTCAAGCACCGCTGAACAGGGCACCGCCGTCTCAAGCACCACTGAACAGGGCACCGCCATCTCAAGCACCGCTGAACAGGGCACCGCCGTCTCAAGCACCGCTGAACAGGGCACCGCCGTCTCAAGCACCGCTGAACAGGGCACCGCCGTCTCAAGCACTGCTGAACAGGGCACCGCCGTCTCAAGCACCGCTGAACAGGGCACCGCCGTCACAAGCACCGCTGAACAGGGCACCGCCGTCACAAGCACCGCTCCGCTGGGCACCGCAGTCTCAAGAACCGCTGAACTGGGCCCATCATCTCAAGCACCGCTTTGCTGGGCCCTTCATCTCAAGCACCGCTCCGCTGGGCACCGCCGTCCCAGGAACCGCTGAACTGGGCCCTTCATCTCAAGCACCGCTGAACTGGGCACCGCCGTCTCAAGCACCGCTGAACAGGGCCCTTCATCTCAAGCACCGCTGAACAGGGCACCGCCGTCTCAAGCACCGCTGAACAGGGCCCTTCATCTCAAGCACCGCTCCGCTGGGCCCTTCATCTCAAGCACCGCTGAACAGGGCACCGCCGTCTCAGGAACAGCTGAACTGGGCCCTTCATCTCAAGCACCGCTGAACAGGGCACCGCCGTCTCAAGCACCGCTGAACTGGGCCCTTCATCTCAAGCACTGTTGAACAGCGCACCGCCGTCTCAAGCACTGCTGAACATGGCACCGCCGTCTCAAGCACCGCTGAACAGGGCACCGCCGTCTCAAGCACCGCTGAACAGGGCACCGCCGTCTCAAGCACCGCTGAACAGGGCACCGCAGTCTCAAGCACTGCTCCGCTGGGCACCGCCGTCTCAAGAACCGCTGAACAGGGCCCTTCATCTCAAGCACCGCTCCGCTGGGCCCTTCATCTCAAGCACCGCTCCGCTGGGCACCGCCGTCTCAGGAACCGCTGAACTGGGCCCTTCATCTCAAGCACCGCTGAACTGGGCACTGCCGTCTCAAGCACCGCTGAACAGTGCCCGCCGTCTCAAGCACCGCTGAACAGGGCCCTTCATCTCAAGCACCGCCGAACAGGGCACCGCCGTCTCAAGCACCGCTGAACAGGGCCCTTCATCTCAAGCACCGCTCCGCTGGGCCCTTCATCTCAAGCACCGCTCCGCTGGGCACCGCCGTCTCAGGAACCGCTGAACTGGGCCCTTCATCTCAAGCACCGCTGAACTGGGCACCGCCGTCTCAAGCACCGCTGAACAGGGCACCGCCGTCTCAAGCACCGATGAACTGGGCCCTTCATCTCAAGCACCGCTGAACTGGGCCCTTCATCTCAAGCACTGCTCCGCTGGGCACCGCCGTCTCAAGCACAGCTGAACTGGGCCCTTCATCTCAAGCACCGCTGAACAGGGCACTGCCGTCTCAAGTACCGCTGAACAGGGCCCTTCATCTCAAGCACCGCTCCGCTGGGCCCTTCATCTCAAGCACTGCTCCGCTGGGCACCACCATCTCAAGCACCGCTGAACTGGGCCCTTCATCTCAAGCACCGCTGGCCCATTGGCGGAAGGGGCAGGCCCGCATCTGTGTAGGGCAGGGCTGCACGAAACACTCTGGGCACTAGTCCCCCTCCAGTACCATTGGAGACTGTTATCCACTTGAGAGACTGTGGTTTGCACTCCCCAGGATGGCACAGTGGGCAACCCACCCACTGTAGAGACTTGAAAGACTGTGGCTTTGCACTCCCCATGATATGGCAGTGGGCAAGCCACCCACTGTAGAGACTTGAGAGACTGTGGCTTTGCACTCCCCAGGATGGCACAGTGGGCACCCCACCCACTGTAGAGACTTGAGAGACTGTGGCTTTGCACTCCCCAGGATGGCACAGCGGGCAACCCACCCACTGTAGAGACTTGTGAGACTGTGGCTTTGCACTCCCCAGGATGGCACAGTGGCCATGGAGGCCCCTCGTGGATCTGGCGTCGTGGACTCATCTGGCTGAGGTGCCCCCCCTTCCCTTCCCCCTGAGGTGCCTGTAGTTTTCCTATCTGATGCCCCTGCAGTGTTCTCTCCGTTGGAGGCAGGTATCCTGTGTGGGCTTTGCCCATATGTTTTGGCCCAGTGGCCCACGAACAATGGCTGATAGACATATCGGACTGGACAATATATGTATATAAAGTTATAGATGTGTGATATATTTTTTACTCAGTCTTACAATATAATTCTATATTTATAATCATTTCCTTTTGCCTTTGCATTCTTCCGGGGGGTTTGGGGGTGTAACTGTGATGTGTTGCTATGCATTGATGTGTGTGTTGTAGTGGTTGAGGGTGGGTGTGTCGCATATGTGTGTCCCCGTAAATGTTTGCCTCCCCCTCCCCTGTGTCGTAGGTGCAGTACTCACCGTTGTCTTCTGTGCCGGCGTTCGTGCTCCTGGTAGAGGAGCAGGAAGACAATGGCTGGTAGGATGTGTAGTTCGGGTTCCATGCTGTCCAGATTCCTCGTGGGGTGTATGGAGGTGAGCGTTTTCCGTTTGAAATGGCTGTTTCCGCCGTATTTTTATCGGCGGGGCTACCGCCCCGGAAAAGGTGGCGGATTGGTGGGTTGTGATAGGGTGGGCGGTACATTGTCTCCCGCCTGTCTGTTGCCGGTGACCGCCGCGCTGTTTGTTTGTCCCGGCGTGGCGGGCGGTGTGTTAAAGTGGCGGTCTCTGTTGGCGGTTTCCGCCAGGGTCGGAATTGCATTTTTTTTACCGCCAGCCTGTTGGTGGTTTGACCGCCGCTTTAACACCGACTGCCAGGGTTGGAATGACCCCCATAGTAATGTGGTTTATATGTCCTGACAGTGAAATACTGCCAATTTCGTTTTTCACTGTTGCAAGGCCTGTCTCTCTCATAGGATAATATGGGGGCTACCTTTAAATATGATTAAAGTGTAGATTCCCCTAGAGAGTAGATGGACATGTGGAGTTTGGGGTCCCTGAACTCACGATTTAAAAATACATCTTGTAGTAAAGTTGATTTTAAGATTGTGCATTTGAAAATGCCACTTTTAGAAAGTGAGCATTTTCTTGCTTAAACCATTCTGTGACTCTGCCTTGTTTGTGGATTCTCTGTCTGGGTCAGTTTGACAGTTGGGTTGTTTTTCACCTCGCACTAGACAGTGACACAAAGGGGGCTGGGGTGTAACCTGCATTTCCTGATTAGCCATCTCTGCTAGGAGGGAGAGGTGGAGTGGTCACTCTCATCTGAAAGGACTGTGCCTGCCTCTGACAATGCCGGCTCCAACCCCCTGGTGTGTGTCTGAGGCCTTGCCTGGGCAAGGCAGGATTTCACAAGTAGGTGTGAGTCCCCTTTGAAGAAAGGTGACTTCAAAGACTAAAATGGGTATAAGAAGGGCACCCAAATCTACAGACTTTAGAAACACTTCTGGAACCAAGAGGAACCTCTGCCTGGAGAAGAGCTGATAGCTGAGGAAGAAGTGCTGCCCTGCCTGTGACTGTGCTTTGTGGAGCTTTCCTGCAGTGCCGCTTCTGCCAGAGTAAGAGGGCAAAGACTGGACTTTGTGTGCCTTCCATCTTGTGAAGAAATCTCCAAGGGCTTGAGTTAGAGCTTGCCTCCTGTTGTTTGAAGTCTCAGGGACAGCAAAGACTTCTCTCTGCCAGCACCTGGAGTCTCTGGAGAGACTCCTGCCCCGACAAGTGTGCCCTATCCAGTCCCTGGGCCCTTGAAAGGAAAGCTGGTGGAATCCAAGGAAATCGACTTCGGACTGACGCCGCTGCTGAATCTGGTTACGCCGCCTGCACCTGACGCCGTGACCTTCGCTGGAACGCGACGCTCTTCACAGGCCCGATGCCGCAGTAGCCCCGCTGAAGTCTGCAACTCCGTGGAAGTCGCTGCACCACATCGTGACCAACGCCGCTCGAAGTGCGCGGATTCAATGTTTCGCACAGATGCCGCGATCCCCGACTTCGCGCATCGGCTTGTTTTCACTCTTCACCAAAGGTACTGTACTTGGGGGTCTACACGACTCCGTGTCCGGCGCCGCTGGTGTCGGCTTGTTGGGAACGACTCGGTCACGACGCCGTGTTAACATCTCATCGAAGCATTTTTGTTTCTAAGCGCTATTTTTGAGTTTAATCTTTAAAAATTCATAACTTGACTTGTGTATGTCGGATTTTTTTCGTTTTGGTCTTGTTTTGTTTAGATAAATATTTCCTATTTTTCTAAACAGGTGTTGTGTCATTTTGTAGTGTTTTCATTACGTTACTGTGTGTGTTGGTACAAATACTTTACACCTAGCGCTCTGAAGTTAGCCCTACTGCTCTGCCAAGCTACCAAGGGGGTAAGCAGGGGTTAGCTGAGAGTGATTCTCTTTTACCTTGACTAGAGTGAGGGTCCTTGCTTGAACAGGGGGTAACCTGACTGTCAACCAAAGACCCCATTTCTAACAGCGGTCAAAGCGCTTCATTCCACATGAGCAAAGTGCCCCCTTAGCACAACGAGCAAAGCGCTTCAGGTCACAAGAGTAAAGTGCCCCTGGCACGACAATCAAAGCGTTTCAGGCCACATGAGTAAAGCGATCTTGGCAGGAGGATCAAAATGCTTCAGGCCATATGAGTAAAGCACCCCTTAGCACAACGAGCGTAGGGCTTCAGACAAAGCAAGTAAAAGCGCTCTCTGGCATAATGAACAAATCGCTTCATGTATGATGATCAAAGCGCTTCATGAACAACAAACAAGGCGCTTCTGGCCAATGAACAAAGTGCTTCAAGTTCAATGAGTAAAATTTTCAGGCCTTAGTAGTAAATGTGAAAACATTTTGGAGATAAGCAAATTATAGTTTCATTGTTTTTTGGGAAGCATAATATGTGAGATACATATTTAACTCTTTGAGAATTTCTAGGCTGAGATCAAACGTTTATGTTATGAATGCATAATTGTTACATGATTGATATTCAGAGTATGACCATAGTTCAAAGCTCTTGCCATCTCTAGGTTCAGAGGTTGCAGTTTGTTATTGTTCTATGATTCAAAGAAGGGGCTATGCCCAATTCACAAAGAGTCTCAATCTGATACCACGGAGACGCCTTTATTCAAGAGTCTATTAGTGAGTTTATACTGTTATGAATGAGTATATGCATATTTGTTCTAACTGTTTCTTTTCAGATCTCTCTCCCTGCAGTTCCCTACCCTCATTCCCTTCCCCCCAGCCTGGCTTCATCATAACTCTGTGCTCTGATAGCTTTCT
This sequence comes from Pleurodeles waltl, assembly GCF_031143425.1. Classification (NCBI taxonomy): domain Eukaryota; kingdom Metazoa; phylum Chordata; class Amphibia; order Caudata; family Salamandridae; genus Pleurodeles; species Pleurodeles waltl. The sequence goes on along the minus strand of NC_090443.1, from coordinate 662,715,883 downwards.
GAGTTGGTGACGGCAGGAGGTGGGCCTTTTGTTCAGCAGCGTGCAGATCCTGAGGAAAGGGCACTGTGACAATGTGGTACCAAAACGGTCTGTGTTTGGCTATTATCATGAAGGTGCTAAAAGGTGGATTTTGGGTTGGGACCAGGAAGCAGGGAGCTCTGCCCATCAGCAGGCTCTAACCTTGGGTGGCTGATGGATTCCACCATCCAGAAAAGTTAGGTGTAAACAAATTGGTCTGAACTTTCCTTGACAACAAAGATCATGTGCAGTGCTGTCTTCCTGGAAGATACCTGGCAGGTGAAGACTGCAAGAAGAGAGAAGGAGAGGACATTTAGCACACAAAAGCAGAGACAAGGACAGTTTGAGTTTTGTTTATAATTACGAATGTATGCATGTGGTATTAGTGTAGTGGGAAGGTAGATGAAAAACAATGGACTGATGTGGAAGGTAAACGGCAAAGACACAGTGTGGGAAATTGGGTTATTAGTTCAGGGGAGGTAAAACCCTACTTAAGCACCAACCACAATTCTTGTCAGGGTGAAATACAAACAAATCCCAAATTAACCTGTCCTTAACCCTCTGGTAGCTTGGCACAAAACAGTCAGGCTTAACCTAGAGGCAATGTACAAAGTACTTATGTAGCACCTCAAAAAGTAATAAATTGAAAACATAACACCAGAAAAATCCCACACAAATTTAGAAAAAAAAGAGTGAAGTATAATACATTAGTTGGTACCAAAACAGCAAAAATACAACCGGTAGAACTGGAGATATACAGTTTTAATGATTCAAGAGAAAATTGTGCTAAATAGCACAAAACAGCAACTGTGGTTCTCCAATTGTGCCAAACCAATTCAAAGATACAGGTTCAGGCTGACCACAATGGATCACGTGTCATATGCAAGGACCCATTTAGGCCTGATGAACAAAGTACCTTAAATCCTGGGTGTGGAGCTTTGTGAGATCGTGCGTGGTGAATGTGTTGTGCAGTGGCAGATGCGATGGGTTGAGGGCTGTGGTGCGAGGTCCTGCATTGAGGATACTTTGTGCAGCTGCAATTCTGAGGAGCTAGTGTGCTTGGACTGGAGGTCCTGTATCAAGGATGCATCACACAGGGGCTGTTCCTAAGAGTTATGGGGCTGCAATGCAAGGTGCTGTGTCGAGGAGGCATCACACAGTGGAAATTCCAAAGAGTTGTGGAGTCCTTTGGCAGGGATGCATTAATTGGTTCTGATTCAGAGTTGAAAGGCGATGCATCTCACTGCACTGGCTCTGCTAGGACCACAGCAAAGCTGGTAGAATGCCTTCAAAGGGTCCTGGAATGGGGTGGCACCACCTGGGGCAAGACTATTAGTAGACAGATCCAGGTGCTGTGTTCAAGGTGGTTGGAGACTTTTCTGTCTCTGAGGCTCTGACCAGGAGACCAGCCAACTAGTCCTTGAGGCCACTCAGGTGGCCCTGGGTTCAAGATGCAATTTCAGTCCTTTCCTCTCAGGCAGCAGACAATAGGGTAGTATAGTATCAGGAAAGCAGAGTAGCAGTCCTTCTTGTAGCAGTGCAGCACAGCAGTCCTGCTGAGTCTTTCACAAATCCAGAGATGTGCTGAAGAGTTGGGTTTGAGGGTCCAATATTTATGCTTGGTGCCAGCTTTGAAACAGGAGAATTTTCTCGAGGATTCCACCCACAGAGGTGCTTGAATTTTCCTTCCTCCCTGCTCTAGCCCCAGTATGCCCAGGGCTAGTTTCATACCCTTTGAACCCTTTGTGAGTGTGCTGAGGCAAAGCCCTTGTGTTTAATACAAGTGTGGTAGGCAACGGCTCCACCCTCAATCAAATCAGAGATAGCCCATGTTGCCAACATTTGTTCTCCCTTTTTCTCACTGCCTCGGATCAATTAACAAAGACCAGCTGCAAGCTACACCTACTCATGTGAACCAGGATACAGACTGCAGGCACCAAATAGTAGGGACACAATAAAGACAACTTTCTAAAACTGGCATTTTCAGAATTATGACTAAAAATTCAACTTTAAAATGGGTTTAAAACATGCACCAAACTTGGTAATTCCACCTGCTCCCAATTGAAAGTTATAAATTATTAAATGTAATAAGGTAACCTAAAGTTATCCTATGGAGGAAGTAGACCTTATGGTAGTGAAAAACACGTTTAACAGTTCTTCACTACCACGGCATGTAAAAGTTAAAAGTACATGCCCAACAGTTTAAATACACTGCACCCCATCCTCTGGGCTGCTCAGGGCCTAGCCTGGGCGTGATTTGAATGTATTAAAAAGAAAGGTTTAGGCCTAGCAGAAGGTTTACTTTGCCAGGTCTAAATCCAGACAAGCTGCAATGGTAGGTCTGAGAAAGGGCTTAAAGGGTACTTCATTGGGCTGCAAAATGAGTGCTGCAGGCCCACTACTAGCATTTAATTTATAGGCTCTGGGTATATGTAGTATCACTTTACTAGGGACTGACAAGAAAATGAAAGGTGGCAATTGGAGGTAAGTCAGTTTTAACATGTTTAAAGGAGAGAGAATAAAAACGTTAGCACTGATTAGCAGTGGCAAAGTACACAGAGTCCTAAAAGCTAACACAAAAAGGATCAGAAAACAGGAGGGTAAAGGCAAAACATTTTTGGACGACCATGCAGAAAGGCCCAATTTGAGCTCACAGTCAGTATGTGATTCAATGAGGACCTGGAGCATCATGATGTAGTACAGAAGTCTGTCTTCAGCTTTTTCATAAAGAATAGCAGGGTTGGGGTTTCCTGGTGGATATGGGAATATCATTCCAGATTTTCAGATCTTGGCTGCATAGATGGAGAAGGTCTGTTATCTTGTTTATTTTGGTTGCTTTGCTGTCTTCATTCATATGGTGTCCAGGGTAAGGCATAGAGCAACAGATATAATGAGTTTGTCAGCCAGCTAGGTGGCTGTGCTTAACAAGCTCATAGAGGTTTGAATATAGTATACGTGCAATCTCACATGTAGGTTGGCTTGTACTTAACTTTATCTTTTCATTTCTTTCTTAACACTTTATTTTAGCCACCAGGACCTTAAAAGTACAAAACAAACGCATACAAAAATATAAATACGAGATTGACGGACAAATTGTTCCAAAAAATGTAAATTAAACAAAATAAAAACTATAACTATGATGAGTCCCTACAAGCATTTTATGGTTACAGCAATAGAACTGTACTTTCAGGGAGCAATGGCATGCTGAGGGAGTAAAGTTTTAGTTCTAAGAATTCACATGGTTCCAAGGAACTTAGCATCAGAGATAGCTAAAACCTGATGGGTATCCGACCTTAGAATGCAAAGAGCGATAGAATAACTACTAACGTCTAATAATCTACAGGCATGAGCACGTCAATTCCTGCGAGGCACTGCATAGGCAGGACAAACAAATAAACATGGGGTAGATTTTTGATGTGAGTGTTGAATACTGGGCAGGCCGATGATCCCCCTGGTGACGAGTTACAAGTGGACAATCTTAATGGTAAAGCCCCACACAAAACTGGAAATAAACTTCCTGTCCTTAGGGGCCAGAATCACATCCCTGAATGCCTCATATCTTCACACATCTTTAAAATCACTAAATTCATGTGACAACCCGCGCCATGCAGCTCATCAGAGTCTGCCACCCTCCAGTAGTGTTTCTTTATGTTGCTCTTGGAAGGAAATGAGGCACAATCTGGACAATCCCAAAACTCACAGAAACCAGGCAGGTACAATGAATCTTTAATATTTCTGTGCCAAGGAACACTAGGTAAATGATCGGCTTTCAGTACAACCTGGAGAGCTGGAATATAGTGACCTAGGTCCGGGTGTTCCAAAGCCACCTCCAAAACAAGAGAGGATGCAAGCAAGCTTTGGACCCTATTCCCTTATTACCAAAGTCCATGAAGAGAGGGACCAATGGAATACTCTGCGGAAGATGGGCAAGGTTCTTCACAAAATTGTTTTCAATCAAGGATAGTTCTTGGGCATTAGAATAGCCCCATAACTCTGCACCATGAAGGGCGGAGCCCATGGCCTTGGCCTCATAGACCTGAAGTGCCAGATGAATGGGCTTAGTATATGAAGCAGCAAATTCCTTGAGCAAAGCACCAGTGATCTGTTTTTAAACCTAGATAGCTGAAGGATTTCACCATCCCAAGTGGGATGCCTCTAAGTACAATGTTCCCTTGGAATAATTTATGCGGATAATACAGCATCAACTTTGATTTAGAGGTGTTGATCTCCAGTCCCCTAGTGGAGCAGAACTCAATATGCAATAGGAATTTCTGTAAACCACTCAGGGTCTTGGAGATCAAAATAGTGTCATCCGCAAGTAACATGACAGGAACTTTAGCTTCCCGTAGAGAAGGTGCATCTGTCTCCACCTGTGCCAAGAAAGGAGCAATGTCACTGATAAATAATGAGAATAAGGTGGGAGCCAGGACACAGCCTTGCTGTACTCCCCTTGACACTGAGATTTTGTCAGTTAACGGACCTTAATCACTCCACTTGATACGGGCATAATTATCCTCATGGAGGCGTATAAGTAATGTGAGAATGTAGGAAGGCATTGTCATATCTGGGAAACCCTTCCACAACTTTGTGTGGATCAGATCGAATTCTGATTTAAAATCTACAAATGTAACAAAGATTCCCTCTGCCGATTACAACCGTTTTCTAATTAAAAAGCAAAAACCTAAAGACTTGGGGGCATATTTAAGAAAACTGCAGCACCACTTATCTTATGCCCTTTACCACCCTCCTACCGCCACCATGTGTGCGCCATATTTAAAATATGGCACACCATGGTGCAGAGTAGGGTGCAATAGTGCCATTTTTCATGACGATATTGATGTACTCTGCAGGAGTAGGGCCAAAATATTGGAGCTACTCCTGCAGAAACATAGGGGCCCATTATAAACAATGGAAGACCCCTTTTACCAGGCATCAAAAGTTACATTTTTTCACCCTCCTAACGTGGGATCACTACATGGCTCAGGCATCATGTAGCGCAAAGGGTTACAAAGTGGTGCATGCATGCATTGCACCGCTTTGTAAATATGGTACAAGAATTTTGGCCTCCTTGGGTCACATTAACGGCAAAATAAATTATGCTAATGTGGCGCAAGGTGGCATTAGGGTCTTATAAATATGCCTCTTAGTCCATGGTAGAAGTTTTCCTACGAAAGCTCGCTTGTAGTGAGCTCAGGAAATCAAAATCAGACATGCAAACCTGGATCTTCCCCAACAAACAGTGACAAAAAACTTTTTGTAAGCAGTCTAACAGACAGATGGGTCTGTAATTGCAGGGCAAAGATCTGTCTACCTTTTTGTGAATAGGTACAGCAACAGCACCTTTTTAGGAATCGGAAATTGAAGACCCTGCCACTATTGCATTGGGTATAAAAAGGATGTAACTGGACCAAGCATCCATGTCGGTCAAAAACAAGTCAGCTGGAACCCCATCAGGATCAGACGCCCTGTCATGCTTGACCAGTCCAAGTGAATGGACCACATCAGAGTGTGTAAACGATTAGGTATTAGCAGAGGTAAATTGTCTGGAATGGGCAGAGAAAGCCCCATGAGGCTCTCTAGCTAAACTAGCAAGATCGACAGAAGACAATTGACTAAAATAATCTACCTAATCTGCTGCTGCAATATTCCTTGTTACATTCAATGCACCCTTGTCGGGACCACGTGCAACCAAAGACCAGAACTTTAGACAGTTCTTCTCAAGTGAAGCATCTTTTAACGCTGCCCACCATCATTCAACTCATTCACGTTTAGCTTTGCAGATCGGCGATTTATAAGACTTCCTGGTAATGCGAACGGAATCTATGGGGGTCATCATGACCCCAGCGGTCGGCGTTAATGTGGAGGAAAGTACTGCCAACAGGCTGGCGGTACTTTCCTCCATATTATGACATTGGCGGTTTGGCTGAAGCCAAACTGCCAATGTACCACACGGACCGCCAGGCTGAAGACTTCAATCTCCAGCCTGGTGGCCGTCACTTGCCTGCCTGCGGGATTATGGCCCTGCCTACTGCCATGGTTTTCGTACATCCTTACCGCCACAAAAACTATGGTGTTAGGCACTATCAGTGACAGGGAACCTCTTCCCTGTCACTGATAGGGGTATTCCCCACCCCCCTACACAGGTCCCCCCCCTTCACCTCCTTCTCCAGACCCCCTTCATACACGCCCCTCCCTTCACACATGCACACACTCATACACACACCCATTCCAACATTCATCCATGCATGCATACATCCATTCACAAACACATCCACACACACTTACATACATACATGCAGACACGCAGTCACACAACTCAACATACATGCACTCACACCCCCAAAAATGCACACACACAGAACACACAACACACATACCCATACACACATGCACAGTCATACACACACTCCCCACACACATACACAACACCCCCACTCTCCTCCCCTGTCAGAGCACCCACTTACCTGGATCCAGGGGGCCCTCTGCAGGAGACAGGACGAGGTGCTGCTGCCAGCAGCAGCATCTGCCAGCAGAAGACTGCCAGGCCGTATTACTTCTCATAATATGGCCGGCGGCGGTCTACTGGCGTGGCGCTGCTGCTGGCAGCGGCACCACCTTACCGCCATCCGCCTACATGGCCACAGCTGGATTTCCGCCATCCTTCTGGTGGAAATCCAGCTGTAGTCATGATACGGCTGATGGCTGGTAGCCACGGCGACGGTATTTTGGTGGCCGTCGCCGCAGCGGTAGGCGGTATATACCACCAAGGTCCAAATGAGGGCCTATGTTCTTAGACTTAATGGCAGTAGCCAATAATCAATTTGATACCCAACATTCCTTATTAAACCAAGGATGTTTTCCTTCGGGTCTGCTACTACCAGATTTACTGCCTACAAAAAATGTGCTGCAATACTCTCAAAACAAGAAATGTGAGATGTTAGCAATTGAGAGACCCGCCTCTATGTGCGTTAACAAGGTCTTGAAAACAACATTCACACCACTTAAGATATTTGGATGAGCTACTACCTGACGCCATGTTAAGTGATGTTTATCATTAGTCATACTAATGACTTTCGTCAGTGTGGTAGAGGTAGTGAATATAAATGATTTTAACAAGGAGAAAGCATTTGAACAGAGGGCAGATTGTGGACACTCTGTCCTCTCAATGATCATCATGTCAGTGACAAAAAGCCTTAGTCTTATGACAACTAGGCAGAATTCAATTCCACTTGTGTGTTTGACTTTGTTATACGTGTGATGACCCTTTGCATCTGATCTAGACCTGCCATTAAGGGCCCTAAGGCAAAATTCTATGGTCAAAGCTTTTAGGTGAATGGCTACTTGTGACCCCCTGTTAATGGGTGGAATATCTAAGGGAGAGACAGACCACATCTGATCTTCCTCATGCATGATGCGGAGATCGTCCCAGTCAAGAGGCTCGAAAGTGACATTAAAGTACAATAAGTTTAAAATGCCGGGAACACTGACTAAGGGATGTTTCCAATGTAAGAAGAGTATGTGAAGCCAGTCCCCCAGACCTCTCTTGCATATACATTAATAACGATTACTCCTAGATTTGGCCCAATTTATAGATGGATGCCCAGTATCTCAGGAGAGCTAATAGATAACTGTTGAATGTGGCAGTTTAATGTTGTTTTAACCCAAGTGGTTAAGCCACCAGATGGTCTGCCTCTCTTGCTAGGGTGTGCTGAAATGCAAAAATTCAGATAGCCAGAAATAAAGATCGGATCTAGGGCCCATGTCTCCTGGAAAAGACAGATGTCATAGTCCTCAATAAATTGAGTGCAAGCAGGTAAGATCTTAGACTTCAGTTCTGCCACACTCCAAGAGACAAGACACACCCAACATGTTGAAGTGCTGATGGCAAAGTAGATGTAATAGCGGCCTGGTTAACTGGCTCGTTCTGAATTTTCTGCTGAAGAGAACAGTCAAAACTTAGTGTGCCAGTAGGGTCAGGGACAGCAGTAGCTAAGATGCCGGTGCAAGTAGAACTGATCATGTAAAACGGGAACCAGGATGGATGTAGGGCAAGGACTAGAGGACAACAAGAGATTAGAATCATGAGTGTTGAGAAGTATAGATGCATATCGACCAGCTATAATCAGGAGAGAGTGTGTAGATTGCATCGACAAGGGAATAAAGAGGTCGAGAGAAGGGGCAAATGACGCTCTAAGTAAGTTGTTTCGTTTAATCCTGATGAACTGCTCCTTGGGTGAGAAGCAGATCGAGCCTTAAGGTAAGAAGAAAACCTGGGATAATTGAACTGGATGCTAGAATGCTTAGGTGCACAAGTTCTTGCATCTAAAGTCACCACCTAATCCACCATACTCCTGTCTCTGAGTGTCAGTTCAATCATGTCATAATGTGTATATGATCTGTCTTCCTAATTGCCCCAATTATATCATCAGGAATCACAGAAGACAACCTCTCTCATGGCGTATCCAATGAACTGCCTTGTTTTTAACAGATTCTCCACCTTCCCTGCATGCTGCAGGATGTAACTTAGGAGCATTACCAATTATGACAATGTTGGCAGATTTAAGCCCACTAGCAGTTGGATGTGCAACACAAATAGATGCACCATTATCCAGATGCTGGATTCCGACCGTAGGAGGCTGACAGTAGTCTACTGTGGCAGAACCTGCCGCCGACTTCCTGAAAGCCCAAGAGCTGCTGTGACTAAGACCCTGCCGAAGATCCCACAATCTGCAATCAGCTAGAGATTGGCCAAAACAAGGGATGTGGCTAGTGTTAATGAGACAACAGGTAGGAAAATAATTCTTATTAAAAGTTGCCAATGGGCAATTTAGATAACACAGCAGTTTTATCAAGAGAATGAGGTTCAAGAATGTGAGCACTATCTAGGGGAGTCTTTCCTTCCGAAGGTAACAGCTGCTTAACAATAGAGATTAAGGTGGTCACCATGGATTTAAGCTCAACCACCTCAATTTTTAGATCTCGTATGTGGGAAATGTACTGCGACTGAACCAGATTAAAACCAACATTTTGTATCAATAAACTCAACTGTTGGGGTCTCTATGACGGGATCATCATGTGAGTCTAGAGTGGCACTTAAAGGGCTAAAATGATTACTGCAAGGAAAGGCATTGCATTAAGCAGATTGCGTCAAGTCAGTCTGGGGTGACGTAGTGCAAGCAGCAACATGACCCACCCCACCATCCGCTTCAGGCACCAGACTCTGCGGCTCCCACTTTTTAAACATGTTGGGAATCATCCTGTGGTTCGACCCCAAGGTTTGGGAGCGCACACTCTGTGCACGTGGGGGAGCACTGTCTAAAGGAGAAGTCAACATTTTCTCACATTCAACCAAAAGATTGTCAATCTATTTCTAACACACAATTATGCCCTGAATTCTTCAAAGTTTTGAGGTTTTCTTTTTTACTAGGCCTGCCCCACCCTCTGCTGCCTTTCTTTTACCTATACGCAAAATCGTATATCCTTGGCTAAGCAACCAAGCCAATGTCACTCCACCCCACTAAGATGTAACGGCCACAAGCAGTATCTACAAGTTCCTCTTAACGGAAAGTTAGTGGGGTGGCCCAGCCTCCTCCGGGCTCCAAAGGGCCTATTCTAATTTTGTTATGCACACTGTTATCCTAACTTGGGCATCCTAGAACTAATTCATTAGACTGCATACATTGAAAATGTACGGACTGAAGGATAAATAGAGTTGGGGGTGATTACTGGAGGAAAAACTAGGGTTTAGGACATTTCCTAAAGATGAGTTCTGTGGAGCTGTGGCAAATGTCTAGTAGCAGCATATTTCAGAGTTTAGAGAGACATAAAGAAACCATCTTGCCTTGAAAGTTTGGTATATAGTTCATGGACCAGTTTATGACAAGATGAACAAAAACTGCATGACAATATGTATTAATGGAAAAGGTTGTGTAAGTATAGAAAACCTGTTAGTCCTGGCATCCTTGGCATGGTTTCCCCCTAACCTTTTGTCTTCAGACTGCTTGTTTCTGCGGACTTAATTTTTCTTGGCTTTAGGAATATGGGCACTTTATCACAGCTAACCAATGCTAAAGTGTTTGTGCTCTTGCCCTAAACCATGGGAATATTGGCATCTACCCAATTGGCATATTACACTTATTGATGAGTCCCTAGACAAGTACACTACATGTGCCCAGGGCCTGTAAATTAAATACTACTAGCGGGCCTGTAGCACTGATTGTGCCAACCTCTTAAGTAGTACTTTAAACATGTCTCTGGCCTGCCATTGGAGAGCCTGTCTGGGCAGTTTTGATCTGCCATTTTGACCTGGCAAAACAAACCTTTTGCCAGGCCCAATCATTCCTTGTTAATACATAGAAGTCACCACTATGGTTGGCCCTGAAGAGCCCAATGAGCAATGTATTTAAAAAGTAGGGCTTGTTCATTTTAGTCTTACATGTGCTCATGGTGAAAAACTCTTAAGTGTGTTTTTCACCATTTAAAGGCCTATCCCTCTGATAGGCTAACATTGGAATTGTCGTATTGCCCTTTATAAGCGTAGTCTCCAAATGGAAATAGATAACCCCTTCCAAGTTTGGCATCTCTCCAACCTAGAACCCAGAGTGACTTCAAGGGCTAGTTGTCTGGCCTCCTGATCTGAAGTCTCAAGGACACAAAAGACTTCCAACCACCCAGCTTCTGCTCCTGAACTCTCTCATCTGTGAATCTACCCTGTCAAGTGGTGCCACCCCAATACCGGACTATTAGAAATGGGCCTACGGTGCCTCCCAGTGGAACCTATGCATCCTCTCTCCTGAGTGGCTCATCCCCAAGCAGAGGTGGTGCATCTACTTGGCTTAGTGGTGTATTCTCGTGTAGAACTGACTAGTCACCCCTGTTGTATGGGGTTCTGAGTCTATGCAACAGGACCTCACACTACAGCCTCGCCACATCTTGGATTCAATGGATTGCATTGGCTGCTCAACGCGTCTTTGACTCAGATCCACACAATGCTCAATAACTAGGATTAAAGTACTTTGTTCAACGGGCCTAACTGGGTCACTGTAGCTGGCCCGGGCTCCATCACAATCGGCCTGAGAGTCCCTTAAAGGCCTTATCAAGTATCCTCCACTTTGGAAACCTACACACAAACAAAGACGTCCCCTCAGCTATAGATCAACACAGTCATTTATGTGTAAACAATATTTATCTGAATGTACAAGCTGCATTAATTATCACATAGATGTAATTGTGACTGCATTATAAAGTCGTTCTCTCTCGCTGTGATGGAGCACCTCATGCACAGTTAGAGACGATCAATCATTTCCACTTGAAATTCACTTGATTACAGCAACACTTCTTACATCAATGACATGGCGCAAGGAATAGCTGCAGTGGCAACTTGCAAACACCAGCGAGGAAGTGTTAGAAAGTGTTTGGAGTGTAGGTAATTTCAAACACACAAAATTTCATTCAAAATAAAGACAAGAATATGTCTTGATTTGTGTAAAAAGGCCAGAATTCACCAGTCCATAATTTAGGTTTCAAAATGGGATTGCTGCTTCACTTCATCTTTCGGAAGGTATCATAGCTGTTTTACTGTAAACTGGCCGTACTTTGTTGTCATCCTTAAAGAACCACATGCCACTGTTTAGTTGTCGAAAATCAGCCTAATGGAGAGTATCAGTCACATCGATTACATTTCATCCTGGTTAAGGTGATGCTTTTTGTGGTTTCTACATAAAAGTATTTTACCTCTAACGTTGGATTTGTATAAGTACTATAGAGGCATGCTTCTATTTGGAAGGGTCTATGGTTGAAGTGAATGGAAGTTGAATAATGCCAATTTTTGCTGAAACAATGCTTGCTGCTCCTAGCTTGAAAAAATAAGGTGGATGCAGTTTAATAGGGGAACCCGGATTAATTGACGGTTAGTAACGTCTGCAATTCCTTTAATAAAGAAGAAAAAAAATCAGGTAAAGACGTTACAGAGGAAAAGTGGGTACCGGATCTAAGCAGCAAAGTAAGACATTTAGAGTTTGTCTTCGAAAGCTTGCATAGACAGAGCCAATTACTAGCGCGGTCAGCGTACGAGGAGAGGCAGATATAGTTTGACTAATGCAGAAGGATTTGTTAGAAACCTAGCTACAGGAAATATATTTAATGAAATGGATGAAACGTGCACGGTGCAAAGGGCACAGTGGTGTTCGCTAAATTCGGCCTTATGCATCAATGTGGCCACTTAGGGGCATATTTATACTCTGTTTGCGCCGAATGTGCGTCAACATTTTTGACGCACAATCGGCGCAAATCCTGCCCCATATTTATACTTAGACGTCCGACCCCGCGGGCTTCAAAATTCCACCATGTGCATCATTTTTTGGAAGGGGGAACCAGCCTGGCGTTAATTATATGCAAGGTAGGCGTTCCCTTCCAAGAAACGACTTTAAGGCCTGTGCCCCTTATTTATACTCTGACGTCATTTTGATGCACAGGAGGGGGCAGGCCTTAAAAAACGGCATACAGCCTGATGGGCGCCGTTTTTTAACGCCTGGGTCAGGGCAGGCGTTAAGGGACCTGTGGGCTCGGAAGGAGCCCAGAGGTGCCCTCCCCTGCCCCCAGGGACACCCCCTGCCACCCTTGCCCAACCCAGGAGGACACCCAAGGATGGAGGGACCCATCCCAGGGAAGTAAAGGTAAGTTCGGGTAAGTATTTTTTTCCGATTTTTTTTGTGGCATAGGGGGGCCTGATTTGGGCCCTCCTACATACCACTATGCCCAATGACCATGCCCAGGGGACTTAAGTCCCCTGGGCATGGGAGCTTGACTCCTGTCTTTGCTAAGACAGGAGTCATATCAATGGAGGTTGGGCATCAAAAACAATGGTGTAAATCCGGTTTGAGGCCTGAATTTTGCCTCAGACCTGACTTGCACCGTTTTTTGACGCACAACCCCCAGTTTCCCATACGCCGTCACGGCCTGGTGTGAGTCATTTTTTTTGACGCACACCAGTCCGCAGCACCGGCCAACATCATTCCATTAATAAGGCGCCCGCATGGCGCGTTGGAATGGTGTTAGCCGGCGGTAAAATTTTTGACACACAACTGCGTTGGCGCAGTTGTGCGTCAGAAAGTATAAATATGGGCCTTAATCTTAATGGAAGACGAAAGACGCGATAGATAAGGTTTCAGTGGGACAGCGTTGTCGATCGATGAACTAATCCAATTATTAAAAGCTATGGCTACTGAAGAGGTATGTTCAAAGGGCGGCAGTTGAATATCGGAAAGTGCCTTAGTGGGGAGGGATGGCTTGTGAATGGACAAGGCACGCAAAGACAGAGGTATGGAATTAAATACTAGTTGGACCTAGTGGCGTGTCCAGTGTGCCCTCGACCCTCTTGCAAAGAAGAAAATGAACCCCGTAACCACTTTTTGAAGTGTGAAATACAGCAACAATCAGGTTTCGGTGGGCTCCTCAGGATTCTGGTCTCCGGTGCAACTGCACCTGCACCTGCTACACCACTGGAGGCTATACTCCTGGTTGGGCCTGCACATAATAAAGAATTAGGAGAACGGCAAAGTGGTGAGACCACAATAAACGAACTTGTGGAAAGCCATGTAATTCTTCTATATTTGGAATGACCTGATCCCAGATATGACCTGTTAGGTGAAGGGAATATGAAGTCCTTTGATCCTGTTCTAGTGCACACAGAGCAGCTAAAAGAATAACCGAGTCCGAGAAGAAGAAGGAAATCCAGCTGACCTAGGACCTCAATGTTGACATATGTCAAGATAATGAAAGAAACAAGGTTTGCTAGATTGTTACTGAAGTTAGCTTGGGATCAGGAGAGAAGTACATTAGGATTCCAGAGAAAAGGAATGTATAGCCAGCGTTAAGGAGAAAATCAAAGACTCCCCACCAGTAAGGGTCGAACTATTAGCAAGGGTGCAGTTATACTGAGTCTGATCATCAGCAGCTAGTCCTCTCCTTAATGGTTAGGGGAAATTTCAGTGTGTAAAGGAGTAATCGTTCTAACGTGCGGCTGTAAGATCTGGGGTTGTGTTGTTAAACCTTGTTTCTGCCAGAAATAGCACATCTGATTTATGGACAGTGGTTAAATCCCACAAATCCAGGCAATGTGTAAGCAGAGAACTGAAGCAATGAAAAAGAGTGTAAAGCAAGGCATTAGCGCCTCACAAGCGGCAAAAAACGCTGTTTGCGAGGCGCTAATGCCCGCACGCGATGCAGAAACACATTTTGCAAGTCAGAACCGACTCGCAAAATGTGTTTCCGAGTCGCAAATAGGAAGGGAATGAAAAAAAACGAAACAAAAGCTTTCGGTAATTTTTTCTATTTGGAGCTCGTTTTCCTTTAAGGAAAACAGGCTGCAGATAGAAAAAAAAAACTGCTTTATTGAAAAGCAGTCACGGACATGGTGGTCTGCTGTCTCCAGCAGGCCACCATCCCCGTGAGTGCCTAGACTCGCTATGGGAGCGCAAACTGCGACCCACCTCATGAATAATAATGAGGTGGGTCTTTGCGACCCCATAGCGAGTCGCAGAAGGTGTCTGAGACACCTTTCTGCATAGCAAATTGCGAGTTGCAAATTGCGTATCAGAAGGACTCGCAATTTGCTTTCTACCTACATCTGGCCCTAAATGTCGAAGAAGGGCTTTGCAGTATTATTACATGCATCAGTGCACGCTGTGTCTATGCACGTATTAAAGTTGCAGCGTTGATATGATATAAACCGGGACAGTGCTTCATTTGTAAACACAAAGGTGCCGGTTCCCACAACCCTCCTCTTAAACATGCGGCTGCTGTAATTAAATGTGTGAACATGGAATACTGAGGCGGCGTAATCCTGAAGCCATCCGGGGCCTCTTCAATCCAAATAAAGCCACTCGTTGCCCGTTCAGTTCACTCTTGAAGCTTTTCACTTTCTAACCTTTGTGATTCTTTTTCGTTTTTCCCTTCATCCGTCTTTCCTATATGTCTTTCGCTCGCAGCAAATGCTTGAGGCATGAGAATAAGCCCCGGCCCTCAGAAACAAGTGCCGGTGCTCAGCACCGGAAAAAACAAGCACAAATTAAGCACTGAACCGGGATCTTTAAGATTATCGATCTCATTGGCGGCCCTGAACATTTTGAACACGTGGAGCACCGAAGAAAGGATTGCACATAGGCTGATGCACTCGCAATCAAAACCTTTTTGAAGAGGTTGACACCTGTAGAACTAGCTAGGGTATAGTTTCTTAGGCTGTTGTGAGGCTGTCAGAAATATCAATGACCTACTAGATTACTGCGATTTCCAAATGCCTGGAAAAACAAAGAATAGATCAAAACAGAGTGACAGCAGCAGGACTGTCGGTGCGGAAGTGGCATATCACCTAAGTGGGAATGGTGCCGCAGCTAACTTAGTCATCCACACATACATTCCTTTCAGTGAGTTAGGCACCTGTACCAGAGCTCTGGCTGTAACCTAAATGTCATTCATGCCTTAACCGTTTATGTTATGTGAGTGATGAAAGGTTGTACAACTCTGCAATGCTGGTATCTGTTCTGAGGAAATGGAAGATTGCACTTATTGCCTCCTGCGAAAGAGGAAAGCTATAGCCAAGCTGTCCCTATTCTGTGCAGAACTAAGCTTGCACTGCTGTTGCTCAGTTTGCATCTGCTTGTGCTGATGCTACTCTGCTGTACCTGTCCACTGAAGGAGAGATACTTGAACTGTTTCTGTCGAAGGTGTAGCACCCGACTTATAAAAACAAAGGATAATTTCAATGCCCTTGCATAACATGCCCTGGCCACTCAAAAGCTTTTATTGGACCCTGGACAAAACTAGTTGTGGGGCCTTGATCCAGAGGCCCTGCTTTCAATCACAACTTCCCAGCTTGACTAAGCTGTGTGACCCAAAGCAATGACTTGTCTTCCCTCTGCTTCCTTTTCAATGATCATTATATTTGAAAGCAACTTGTAATAAATTAGTTCACGATGTGCATTGTAAAAAAACCTTGCTTGAATATATTTGAATAGACAACAATATTGCTCCCATCTATGACAATGGTAAAGGTCTTATAAAGAAGGCATACAACAACTGAGTTGCCTTTTGGATCACTAACACAATTTTCATCAGGGTAGAAGGGAGAAGAATGAGATAGCTACCTAAATTCTTATTTACACTGTGCCTAACCAGGAAAAACTGGTTTCAATCTTGGTTTCGAAGCTTTACATAAAAAATTGCAACCCTAGAAATTACTTTTCTCCACTGCCACTGTGCCTCCTTTTCCATAATCACCGCATTTGAGAACCCCTTGAAATAGTTCAGGATGCACACTGTACAACAATCTGTCTTGTATGTTTATTAGATTATAATGTTTCTCATTCTATAATAGGCTTATATAGTATGAAACAAGACAATTGACTTGTCTCTTGTATCTTGTATCACTAATAGAATTGTCACAGTAGAAAGGGTATGGTTCACTAATTTTAATAAAGGCTGCCCAGTGCACTGAAAGTATCTAATGTGCTAAAGTGAAATAATCAACATCCACTTATTTATGTAAAGATCTGTATCTCAGCTGTAAGTAAAGTGGCAGTCACTGACATTCATAGAAGAGAAGGAGGACCAGGCAGAGCCAAGAGCTGTTCTCCTAAACCTCTGTGGCACTACTTTTTCTGACAGGATGAAACATATATGGGACTGTATGGAATTATGGAAAGTGGTGTCCCCGGTCCTATTGGTGCTTTCAGGATGGGAAGGATGGGCTGTTTCATGGTCTGTTTTACAGTGCAGGCTTCAATTACAAAGATTCACCCTAAGAAACATGCTGCATACTGACAACATCACTAATCGTCTGTTGCAAGGCCTGCCCCATCACCTCTCCCCCTTCTGAGGCTGATGAACATGACATATGAAGTAGGGATTGTTTCACAGTATTTTGATGTGAGATACCTATATTCCTGAGGAAGACATCTGAGCCCAAAGGGGCAATATCTAAGCACCAAAACATGTTGATGTTAAAGAGAGTTAGCCCTACTGTTTTAATTGTGCTAGAGAGTCCACCACACAATTATTATTAGCTCACCCATAGAAACATTTACTATAGGTCGAAAAGTTTATCAAAGGGTGTTCATACATGTTGGTATAAGTGACATAACCTATCCTAACCAAACTAGGGAACCCATGTCTGGTAAACTGTACAACCTGTAAGTAGTGGTAGTAATCGATACTTCCCAGTGCAATATATGCAACCCACTAAGAGAGCATACCACACGGGAGATGAGCATTCATCATCCTCTATTAGTACATGAAGTAAATGGTAATTCTACAACAATTTTGGGTGTTTCTTGCAGGAGTTTTGTATTTCCCGTATGTTCATGTCTGCTTACAAAAATGATATAGAAGACCTTTAACTCTTCTTGCTCACTATTTAGTATGTTAGCTACCTGTATGTATCTGTCGTGCATGTGTAAGAAAATAATGTAATGCTATTCTTACTGCTGCCACCTACCTTTTACTCATTACTTGTGTTAGGGGAGGTTGTGCTTCGGATGTCCATATTTTACCTTCATTCTATTATGAACTCCGTATAAAACTTTCCTCTCCACATAAGAAAAATGTATCCATGCTTCTTTTCATGCATAATGTGAGAGAAAGAGTGAATCCTCAAATGTGAACAGAGCTTGTTTTTGTTTTTGTGCATGAAACAAGCAGTTGTTGAACTGTTTTAGATGACTTTGAAAAAATATTTAAGAGATCTGATAAGTGGTTCCATGGTATGTAGTACACATTCAGTCAGTTTTGGCATTTTAGCCAACAGCACTTTGCAGGCTAGGGTTTTGATTCCATTGCTTACTTAATTATTCCTACTACCCCTATCATGCTTCTTCAGCCATCTCTGTCCTGGGATTTTCTATCAGTCTGACTCCTGGTGTAACTCATCTCCTTACAGTCAGCTTGGAGGCCTCATGGTTTTCTTTAACACTGCCCAGGTAGGTGATGGCCTCAACCTCTTCCAGTGCACTGCCTGCAAGTGTCACCGCAGTTGTGCTGGCTATGTTAGCTTTCAGGATCTTGGTTTTACCCCTTTGAATGTTGAGGCCAAGTTATGCTTATGCCACACTGTTGATCTTTTCTTGCATCTGCATATGCATGAACAAGAGTAGGGCCAGTTCATCTGCAAATTCCAGGTAGTCAAGCTGCATCCAAAGTGCCCACTGGATGCAATTTCTTCTCCCTGATGTGGATGTCTTTGTGTTCCACAAGAGTAAGCAACCTGGGCAGGCTCTGTTTCTCACTTGCAAGGCTTCTATTTGTTGTCCTCTATGGACTATTTTGCAAGTCATGTCCTTGCAAGAGTTCCTGATGCTTCTTACGAATTCATCTGGCACACCCTAGTAGTACAGGTGTTTCCAAAGAGTCTCTCTGTCGATGCTGATGAATGCTTCCTCATAGTCAATGAAGTTGACTTAGAGGGGGGAGTTCCATTCCATTGACAGCTCAATGATGATGCAAAGTGTTGTAATCTGGTCTGTGCCGAATCAACCTTAGTAGAAGCAAGCTTGCTCATCTCACAGCTGAGCATTGACTTGTTCCTTCTTTCTGCTCAGAATGACTCTGTTGCACACTTAGGGTCCGATTCACAAAGCTAAACTTACACTTTTGGTTTGAGCTTAAGTGTAAGTTTACAATGGTTTGGCATTCACAAAAGTAAGTTATGGGGAGTATCTTTAAGTCCGTACTCAGGTGAATGATCCACACTCAGGGCAGAGCATCCGCACTCGGGTGGATGATGCGCCCCCGGGGAGGAGCATCCGCACTCTGGGAGGAACCCAATGAATAGCAACAGGAAATGACACAGAGGAAATGAAAGACAAGAAGTTGCAGGCAGCCATTTTTTGTCATTCTGAGTCATCCTCTCCTACAGACAGGATCCCCTGCCATCTTGCTGCTCTGTGCACCCTAACTGCCTCCAACATGGCTGAAGAAGTAGATGCGAGAGCACCCACCTTCAGTGACAGAGAATTGTACTTCCTAGCTGATGGGGTGCTGGATCACTCCCTTCAGCTTTATGGGGGCCTGGAGGACCATCTGAGCAATGCAGCGCTGCAGTGCAGTGGGCATTTACCACAGGCGGGCCAGGACCTGAAACGGGCTCGACTGAAGGCCCAAGAACTGTTGTGTCAGTCCTTCCAGCCCCATGTGCAATGGCCCCACCTCTCGCCACTGTACCGGAGGATCCTGACAACAGCCTGGCTGACCCTCCATTCTCAGCTTGAAGAGTTGGCGCAGCAGAGACCTGGTAAGTACATGGGCTCCATACTCTCTGTGTGGTAGCATGGTGTGTGTTGTGACTGATCTGTACCAACATGTATCATATGTCACCATGTCCACACTCTGAACAATCGCTGCGACCATACCTCTTGTATACATATGAAGTCATGCAATGCCAACACCATGACTAGTGAATCAAGGGCCTCATCACTGCTGAGTGCAAGGACAAAGGAATGGCCCAGTCACTGACCAGTGTGGGGTCAACGGGTCACATTTTGTATTGCATACTGTTACCTGCATGCCTTTGTTGTATATTTCATCAGTGTGAAGTCTAATGTAATGTATCTTGGAGTAATGGCTGCCCTTGGAATACTTGGCTCATACAAAATACACCTAAGATTTCCAAGGGTTAACAAATGCACGTCTTCACAGCAGTGGCTTGTATGTCTCATGTAACATTTAGCTAGCTGATCTAACTTTTCACACATGCCAACTGGTGTATAGAAACCCCAGGCAGTCTTCACCTGTCAAATGTGGAACATGACATGTAGATTGGCTGATAATTTCAGGGATCCACCAGTACATGTACCCACAGCTTAACAAAGGTCAGTACCAAGGCCTGAAGTTTACATGTGCGCACATGCAAGCATTTATGTGGATTCAGACCATGCTACACCCCAGATAACATGTGATTGTTTGAGACTACCAAATCTGCAATTGACAGGGTTATCATACTCATACTTCAGGCTGGACAGCCCAGTCCAGACTGTATTCCATCTCCACTTGCAGACATACTTGTGAAAATGATTAGGTACCAAGGACTGGGAACCCTCGATCCTATTTTGCAAGGAAATATGAACTTCTATTCAATCTTTCACACATATAGCTTTAATGGTCCATGAGAATCTGGCCTAGATATTGAAATTTTGCTTAAGGACTGGCTTTTTCAATACAGAAGGGCATACCACCCACAATTGTGGCTGATATCAATGTGGGAGTATGTCTGGGCATCTCAATGAGAGTAAACATACATTTGGGATCTAAGTCACCTGATATTGGTCAGTCAGATAAACGGAGTGCAGAGTCAGCACTTGATGTGAACACTCATGTACCTTGCCTATATTTGTACACCTAGTACATAATGTTCTCAATTCTATTTCAGTGGACCTGGCTGGCCAAGAACACCAAGAAGAGCACCGGGAACAGAGACAAGCTTCCTGGTGATGTTGGAAGCCACAGCTTGAGGAAGAGGAGGAGGGACCAATATCAGGAGGCAGGGGAGCTGAGGGTGACTGGATGGAGGCTGTAGAAACTTTAGGGGGCCCTGAACTGGACATCTCTGGCCAGGGGAGGGAGGATGCCCTGTCATCCCTTGATTTCGAACAATTGGACCTGTCAGAGGTGACCCCACCACAGGAAGAAGAAACACCTGACCCCTCCCTACCACATGGTGCTCTTAGTCCATCGGGGCACCCAACTGCCACCCTTGCCAGCAGTACCGCTCTGAGTTCCTGACAGAGTTCCAGGAGGAGCTCCCATGTTCTCTACACCCTACATCCCTCCTGTTGTACCCAAACCTCTCCCTGTTTTGTCACACCTATGGCTGCATCCCAGGAAGGGATGGTGGCAGCTGAGGAGGAGCAGGCAATCTGCTGTCAGATCCTACAGCAGATCCATAAGGAAGTGTGTGGGATCTGACACAGGATATTGATTAGAACTTTGCTCTCATCAATGCCAGCACCACTTCCTTGGGTGCAGCCATCATAGCCCTGTCAGAGCATCCATCCCATTCTACCCTCCATGTCTTGTCTCCCTGTTAATAATCCCTACACTATTTACCCTCTACCCCTTATACTGCCAGTGTGTCTCAGCCCAATGGGGTGTCAGGTCCCCCAACGTCCAGCCAGAAGAAGGCCACCATGGCTGCGGAACTAATCATCCTTACAAAGGAGGATGACCAGGAGGACAATTGACTGGACTTTATATCTTTACTGTGGGACTTTTTATTTTCTCCCTGTACATAGACTGATTACCCTGATGTTTTCTGACGTGTTATTTTGTTTGTCCAATCCCCTCCATGTCCCCTGCCCCTACTCTATGAAGAACAATATATGATTTAGTTTCTCCCTTCCCAATGGACAGTTTTTGTTTTCTTAATATGAATATTTTGTTAAAATAATAATATTTATGAAAGTATACATGTAGAGTTGTTTAGCTATGTCTTCCACATGACCCAAATGTACACCAATGGTTCTACTGATAAATGTCCTACACACGTTGTTGACACGTATATGGCCTACAGCCACATTAAGCATCTGACCTTCATCAACTATTGGTCAACTCAAATTAAATGGAGAATATGTCTTTTATTCACATAGTACTGTGCACACATATATCACATTGCTCAAGGGAGATCTCACTTGTATCTTCTCAGGTGAGATGGTGAGGATCATTGTAACGCTGTGCTTTTCCTAGGGTTTCTTAGTTGCAGGTGGTTCTAATTCCAGGGGGAGGGTCTACCTGAACAAGGGGAGGTTGTAGCTTCACAGAGGGAGGGTGTACCTGCACAGAGAGGTGGTCTACCTGTACAGGGGGTGGGTATAATTGCATAGGGGGATGGTCTACCCGCACAGGGTGAGGGTCTACGTGTACAAGGCGTGGGCATCCCTGTACAGGCAGGGGTTGTACCTGGACAGGGGGTGGTGAGCCCTGTAGAAGGGGGTGCCCTGTACAAGGGTTGTCAGACCCTGTACATGGAGAGGACGTGGCTGTGGAGTGGAGGGCCTGTGCAAGGGGTGTGTTCCTATTGTGGATTGTTGTGAGCCTTGTGCAGGCTCCCTGACCAGGGGTTGGGAGAGAGATGGGGCTGGTAGATGTCTTGACTCCCCTCCATAGATTGAATGTGAAGGGTTTGGTATCATTTTAATTATGCCCTCCATCATCTTCATAGGCAATGCATGGTGCCTTGCACTCTCTTCCCTCTGTATGACCATGATGTCATACATCCTCTTGCCCATGTTGTCCCAGGATCTATCCATCCTCTCCAACACCTGGGTTATTCTGTGCACCAATTGTGGGATTTGACGCATGTCCTGTAGGGAGACAGACATGTCAGACCATGTAACCTCAATGGCACAAATGTCCTGCCTCACTGCCTGCTGCTGTACGAAATAATCCTCCTACTCTCTGACATCAATATTTGCAAGCCCTCTCTGACGGCCTTGGAATTGACATGCACATCCAACAGCTGGGGGGGTGACAAAGTGGGAGGTTGTGAGGAGGAGATATGTGCCTAAGGGCAACTTGCTCCTCCCAAGGGCTGGCATGTCTCCCAGATGTTGGAGTGAAGGCCTGGGAGACACTGTCAGGGTAGGAGTGTGTAGGGAAACCAACACTTCTGACTTCGATGTGAGGGCTGTAAAGAGGTGAGGATGGGTTAGGTGGGAAATGGACAATCCTATGGGGTATAGGAGGAGGCACCATGCCTACCATAGCAGATGTAGATTTAGCAACTAATCTGCATGGGCAAACAGCTGGTCAGGTGATTGACTTCCAAATCACTTGCAGTCAGGCCCTGATCTTCTACCTCCTCTACTTCACCCTCCTCCTCCTCCTTTGCGATGCTGGCAGCTGACAAGGCAGCTTGAAAGAGGAGTGGGTTCCACCTTCAGATTTCCTGGTGCCTGTCACTGGTTGATAGTGCTTCCTCCTAACTCAAGTCCTTCTCTTCACCATCTATGAGACATAGTTTGAAACAGGCTAAGTAATTGGCTTTTAACATGATGTGGTGCAACAGAGGGATTGAGGTAATCAATTTTCACATCAACGGATGTGCCATATGTGACTTGGTTTGTGTACCCTTAGATGTGATACTCACACTGTGATATTGAGGTGTACAATACAGATATACTATGCAAATGCAAACTCACCAGTTCCCAGCACAGGTCTGTGTGGTGTTGTGGTCCCCCTAGATGTCAACTGCTGGACCGGGCTCCTTGGTTGTGTTGCAAAAAAACTGGTCTGTGATCCAACTGCTTAATAAAGAAGTGACAACACAGTTACTGTTCAGCATGTATAATATGTGTTAATGTACACCTGCAACACACATCACTGAACTTGTGGGGTATCTTTTACACACCAACTACGGGAGAGCGCTACAATGGCAATATCTGCTCATCCCCTTCCACATGATTTTGGTTCTTATTGATGGGTAGGGTATCAATAGATGACACTATATGGCTCACTTACCTGACGGACGGATGGCAGTGAGTTTGACTGCTGCAGCCAGGATGTCTCCCAAACCCCTGGATGGTGTCATCTGAATCACTGAAATTGTCCTGGCAGCAGCTGTAATATAACACACGTAGCGATTAGTGAATGCAAAGGGTGGTGGTGATGAATCTACTTGTACATGTCAGAGGAATGGATCTACAGGTTTCAGCAGCCCTCATATTACCCAGGTATCACAATTACAGGCAAACATTTCATTGGTGGTTACTGAGAATTAAGGGACAGTAATAACTTGGTCATCCTGCACTGACTACCTTTGAATATACAAACAATTTCAATGGCATCATGCATCCTATGCATGATGTGGTATCTGCTGATTTGTATATGGCTCTTCTACAACATGCAGGGCTGTATGAACTTTTCACAACAAATGTAGTCAGTACATTGACAAGTACATGAATGACGTATACAATTATCTAACAAGGTATAGGTTACATTTATTTTGGTACACTCCCCACAGCACCAACATTGCTAGGTTTGTACTGTAAGGTCAGCCATTTCTGTTGTGCACTTCTCATTTAGCCCGTGTTTCCAATGTATGTGTACAACATCATGGTCTTTTTTACCTGGCACTGTATACAGTCATGTACAGCCAGCACCCAACCTGTAGTCCTCTATTCAGGAGTTCACCCATGTGTGATTATGGTGGCAAAGTGAAATAACCATAGATCTCGGATCCCACAAATTGGGCAAGTGGAAAAGCTGGGCTGATCCCAACATTTACTCTTTTCACATTGTGCAGTTCAGGAACTAGGGGCCCTGACAACACCTTGAGCCACATTAACATCATATATTTTGACGTTAATGTGGTGATAGGTTGGCAAAAATGCTGCAGCACTTTCTAAACCCTTGCGACACAATATGCCTGCGCCAGGCATAATATATGCAAGGGGTGTGTTCCGCCGCTAGGATGTCCAAAAAAATGGTCAGATAAATTTAACAGATTTCACTGTGCTACTTTTTTCTGTCATTTTTAATGCCTGCTCAGTATGAGTGCCACAAGGCACCAGAGGATAAAACTTTGTGCAACTCCGTCTGCACACACACCAGTAAATCATGTCTATGAGGCCAGGGCTCTTGGAATGTGTCAAGACTGAACAAGTCACTGTGTTGCCTTCCTCTGCACCTGAGTCACATTCCATGAGCAATGGAGATATTTGTGACCCTTCCCGGGATTGATAAAACCATGTATACCTGTGAGAGCACAAACACCTTACACATTTTGAGGAGAGGCATACAGATTTGTTACATTTGTTTCACTACCCAATCAATATCCACCTACATGAGGGGCAATATGTACTCTTAGGTAAGTACTGTATATATGCATTATTGGTAGACCTATCATTGGCCAACATGTCAGGTTGTGGTATATTGTTGTGTTCCATATAAGGGCATATGAGGATGAGTGAAAACAGTGATGTTACACACACTTCACATACTGCTGACATTTACACCACAGTTTAGGAACATTAGCATTTGGGAGAGTAGTTTTTATATTTCCTTATCAGTGTCTGACATCTACCCAGTGTGTGGTGCCTGACCAGATGTCACACCTATACATGTTACAGAGCTCAATGTCAGGGGCCTACAATGATATATGTATGTTAACATACTAGTTGGCACATGTGATACACAACATTACCTGGTTCATTTCACAGGTTTACCACAGTTTGTGACTCCTGTATACTGTAGCTATGACTTAACTGGTAGAAATGTAGGAGATGATGCCCTCCCCTGCCATACTTACATACCATTTTGTACTGATGGTATGGGTCTTTGTGCTCCATGACATTGCCTCCCTGATGGTGCAGTGACCTGTGCTCCCGTGTGTGACTGTCCTCTGACTGTATGTTGCAACAAAAGGGAAAGGTCATCAGACACAACCAAAATATTTGCTTATGTGCAATCTGTCACAGTACTATACATTTGCATCTCCATGCCATCAGCAGTGGTAAATGAATGAGGGACATTATCTATTAACAAGCACCAGTGTTTAGTGGATGAGGGCGCAGCAAAGAGCCAATGTTTGGGACTGAGGTATTGTAAACTGCAATTGCCATTACAAAGGATTCTGGAACTTGTAGTGCTATGGACTTTGTGAGACCGATGAGGATGGGACACCATACAGATTACACTTACTTGAGACAACATTCATGGACACATTTTTAGAGTATCACAAATATCACTTATTCTTTGTCATTGTTAGCATCACATTTTACCTGGCATCACCTTGTGGGCATCAGTCCATGTGGGGTGAGTCAGAGGTGAGCTCCAGTTTCTACACCAAGGAGGGCTCCAGCCGCCTCTATCCTGGTGTTCTTTTCTTTCACCATCCTCCTCTCATCCTGCCACTTCTTCTTGATGTCCTTAACAGTCCGGATTACCTTCCCTATGTATTGACTACCATCACCAAGTGCTGCCATAAGGTTGCCTTCTCAGAGGGACTGCTGCTGTAGGGTGGGAGACCATGCAGTCTCTTGTAATTCCTCACAACAAATTTCAGCATCATGGTGTTCTCCTCCTCTGTGCAATTCCTTTTCCTCCTGGTGGGCATCATTGGATTAAGATTTGTAGCAAAGGCACAGTGTGGTTGTGGTGAAACCAGTAACTTGATTGTATGCTGCTTTTATCTGGCTTCTGGGTCGCAGGTGGCATTAATAATGTGCAGCTGCACACGGTTACAATAATTCCATCCCGGGTCAGATGCTCTGCCCTGTGTGCGGATGCGCCAGCCCAGATGCGGGTGCTCCACCCTGGGAGTGGATCATTCACCCGAGTATGGATGCTCCGCCCTGAGTGTGGATCATCATCCCGAGTGCGGACGTAATGATACTCCTCGTAACTTACCTTTGTGAATGCCAAACAATTGTAAACTTACAGTTTTGGTCTAAAGGCCAGACATTGCAGGGTAGGTTCCATGTTGGGCAGGAGCTGATGAACACCACCTCCAACCAAGCTAGTAGGCATCCACTACTGGGCAGGGGTCTGTGGGTCTCAGGTATGCTGCTTTTGGCATTAGGTGAGTGAGTGTATCATGTAAGCCAACTGTGGTGTTGTTGCTGCCATTGACCAAGTGTATTCTTTGTCTCTTCCCGCCAATTTTTGTTTTGTCACCCTGTCATTATGTGCATTAGCATCATCTGGTGGAGGAGCAGAGGCACCGGAGCTTGAGGAAGCTGCATCCCTCAGGGCCCAGGAGGCCGAATCCACCAACGGTGAGGGCACCATTGGGACAGAGTGCGAGGGGAGCACCACTGCGGAGACAGGAGGGGACAGTTAGGACAGTGATACCTCCTCCGATGGAAGCTCCCTGCTGGTGGTGGACACCTCTGTGCCCACCTCAACTACAGTTACAGCCACCACCCCTGTACCAGCACCGCCCTCCCAGCAGCCCCTCAGCGAGTTTCCTGTGCCCGCTCACCCAGGAGAGTGGGCTTTTCCTTTGCCCCAGTCACCTCAGGCCCTGCCGTTTTAGCCCTGCTGCCCTGAGTGTGGAGGATATTGATCTCCTGCGATCCATCTCGGTTGGGCAGTCAACCATAGTGAATGCCATCCAGGGGCTGGCAGGCCATTTGCAACAAACAAATGCATTCCTGGAGGGCATTCACTCTGGCATGGCGGCCCAACAGAGATCAATCCAGGCTCTAGCCTCCTCCCTGATGACAGCCATTGTCCCTGTCTATAGCCTCCCCCCTCCAACTTCCTCTACCCAGTCCCATTCCCCTCAATCCCAACCTATCCCAAGCACACAATAAGACCAGCATGCATCCTAGACAACACACAGGAGTGGCTCAGGCAAACACAAGCACCACACATCATTCCACAAGCACTCACACAAACACGATACAGATGCAGACATAACAACACCCACTGCCTTCACTGTTCCCCCTCCTCCTCCTCATCCACTACCTTCCCAGTAGCATCTCCACTCACACCTGCATGCACTACATCCTCATCCACTACCCCATCACCATCACACCTATCACTACACACCCCTCACGGGCAGTTACCACCCCCACATCCATTCACACGTCCCCTGTGTCCTCTCCCACTGTGTCTGTGCCCCCCCTCCTAAGGTAGACAAACATAAGCACTCAGACACCCAACAGCCATCCACCTCACAACAGCATCCAGCCCATGCACCTGCACCCAAACACAGCAGACACCTCCAACAACCACTCCCTCTTCCTCCACTCCCAAACCTTCACCCTCTACCCGCCCCAGTGTCCCTAAGAAGCTTTTCCTCTCCATCGTTGACCTCTTCTCTCCCCCTTTCCCCATCCTTCACGTCGGGACAGGGTGGTCAGAACCCAGGCTAGCACCTCAGCCACCCAGTCTACGGCCACAGTAGTGTCGGAGGTTACTGCAGGTGCGAGAGGCTCCAGGGAACCAACCATCAGCACTGACAGTGTGCCTGCACCAGATGCCACGGAGAAGGAAAAGGAGGCACCACCAGCTGCCAAGGGGAAGGGCAAGGAGGCACCACCAGCTGCCAAGGGGAAGGGCAAGGAGGCACCACCAGCTGCCCAGGGAAAGGGCAAGGAGGCACAACCAACTGCCAAGGGAAAGGGCAGACAGGAGGCGTGGTGCTGGGACTGATTATGAGCCCCCACCACCAACCATGGTGGTTCAGCCGTCCGAGGCTGCAGGGGAAGGACTGGAGCCTCCCCCCACCACTGGCATCCCCACCACCAGCACCACCACCAGCACCGCCACCCGCATTCTCACCAGAACCACTGCCAGCAGCAGCAGCCCCAGTGGGAAGCTGTCCGAGGCTGCAGGGGAAGGGCTGGAGCCTCCCCCCACCACTGCCTGCACCACCACCAGCACCACTGCCAGCAGCAGCAGCCCCAGTGAGCAGCCGTCCGAGGCTGCACAGGTTGGGCTGGAGCCTCCCCTTACCACTGCCAGCCCTGACACCAGCACTGCCAGTGCCACCACTGAGCATCCATCACCTCCGGTGGGCAGTGTGTAGTCCTACCTCCATGGGCTGTAGTGCGTCCTGGCTCCTGCAAATCCTGTGGGTCTGACACCTAGGTGAGAGACTGTGACCTGGCACTCCCCAAGATCTGGATCACAGGGCACAAGCCCCCCTCCAGAACCAGTGGAAAAAGCCATCCACTCACCCCCTCCTTGCCAGGATGAAGCACACTGGGCACAATGCCCCCTCCAGAACCACTGGAAGAACCAATCCACTCACCCCCTCCTTGCCAGGATGAAGCACACTGGGCACAAGGCCCCCTCCAAAACCAGTGGAAGAAGGCATCCACTCACCCCCTCCTTGGCAGGATGAAGCACACTGGGAACAAGGCCCCCTCCAGAACCAGTGGAAGAAGACATCCACTCACCCACTCCTTGCCAGAATGAAGCACACTGGGCACAAGGCCCCCTCCAGAACCAGTGCAGAAGCCGTCCACTCACCCCCTCCTTGCCAGGATGAAGCACTGGGCACAAGAAGCCATCCACTTAAGAGACTGTGGCTTTGTACTCTCCAGGACCAAGCAGTGGGAAACCACCCACTTGAGAGACTGTGGCTTTGCACTCCCCAGGACCAAGCAGGGGGCAAACCACCCACTTGAGAGACTGTGGCCTTGCACTCCCCAGGACATCGCACAGGGCATGTAGCCCCCTCCAGGAGCAGTGGTGTTGTGCCATCTTCCAGAGCAAGTGCCCCTCATTACCCATCCCCCTGAGGTGCCTGTGTATTTTCAACCTGATGCCCCTGCAGTGTTCTCTCTGTGTTGTTGCAGGAGTCAAGTGGGCACTTGGCCTATGTGATGTGGCCCTGTGGCCCACGGACATTGAGGACTGGGCAGTGTCCCTCCATTTTTTCAAGTGTATATACTGTTTTGATTTTGAACCACAATGTTCCCTTATTATATCTTATTACACTCACTTTAACCAATTCCTTTTGTACTTGCATTATTCCTGAGGGATACGGG
This sequence comes from Pleurodeles waltl, assembly GCF_031143425.1. Taxonomy (NCBI): domain Eukaryota; kingdom Metazoa; phylum Chordata; class Amphibia; order Caudata; family Salamandridae; genus Pleurodeles; species Pleurodeles waltl. The sequence continues at coordinate 662,686,379 of NC_090443.1, read as the reverse complement.
GTGTATATGTAATGTTACTGCATCTGTTTGTGTGTATGGTGTTGGAGGTGGGGCTGGGGTATTGCATGATGCGTGTGTGTCATTCTCTTTTTCCTCCCCATCCCTTGTGTGCTAGACGGCAGTACTCACTGTGGTTGTCTTCGCCGGCATTGCTGTTCAAAGTGAATGAGGAGGTATACAATCATGGGAAATATGTGCACCTCGGGTTCCATCGCATCCTGGTTCTTCCTTGAGTCTCCAGAGGTGAGTCCTTTGCCTTCTGTGTTCTGTTTCTGCTCTGCTTTTGATGTCGGTACCGCTCCGGAAAAGGTGGCGGATAGGCCTGTTGTGATACTGTGGGCGGTACGTTGTCTTCCGCCTGGCTGTTGGCGGTTACCGCTGCGGTGCATGTTGCTACCGCTGTGGCGGTCGGTGTGTTAAAGTGGCTGTCTGTCTGGGTGGTTTCTGCCGTGGTCATAATTCCATTTTCTTTTACCACCGGCCTGTTGGCGGTATTACCGCCGCTTTATCACCGACCGCCATGGTTGTAATGAGGGCCCTTATACCTGGTGCAGGTATAATGTGGCACAAGGGTTTACAAACTGGGGCAAAGGTCCAATTGCGCCAGTTTGTAAATACAGTGCGGGTGGGGGACTGTTCTGCACCACCGTAGCGTCCGAAGTTTTGTCAGTGGTTTAAACTAATTCACTCTTCTATCCTTACCAAGTCTGTGGCAGTACAAATGGGTGGCTGAACACAATACACATAGGCCCTCATTACAACCTTGGCGGTAAAGGCCGCCTACCACCGTGCCGATGGCTGTCAACATACCGTGACCGCGGCGGTATTCTGCTAGGGCATTATGACCCACATTGAGAAATCCGCCACTATACAGACACCCACACAAGTCCGCCAGACCAAAGGTCAGTGATAAACTGGCGATAGCAAAACCCATACCGTTACACAAACAGGAATACACCCACAGTATCACAACCCACGAATCACTGTGGCGGTCATTCAACCATGGTAAACCATTGGTGGTACACACTGCCGCTCTCAAAATACACACACATTTACAAAACACCACCACATTGGGCAATTCAAACTACACACACCTGACACACATACACACACCACACCCACACACTCACACCAGTATAAGACACACACCCACATTACCCACAACCCTTTCTACTAAAAAAAGATTGCCAACAGAGAGAGATACAAGCCAGGAGTACCCACTCAATCTGAGCCACAGAACACCATCACCCATACATCATTCACGCACCTCACACCACACACCCTAACACATCACCTCACAAATCACCCCCCACATCCTCACACATATCACTCACACCACAGCCATGGCACCCCAAAGACACCCCAAGTTTTCAGAGGAGGAGCTAAGGGTCATGGTGGAGGAAATCATCTGGGTAGAGCTACAGCTATTCGGATCACAGGTGCAGCAGACGTCCATTGCAAGGAAAATGGAGCTATGGTGGAGGATCGTGGACAGGATCAACGCCGTGGGACAGCACCCCAGAACTAGGGATGACATTAGGAAGAGGTGGAATGACCTACGGTGGAAGGTGTGTTCTGTGGTTGCAAGACACCAGGTAGCCGTACAGAGGACTGGCGGTGGACCCCCGCCTCCTCCCCCACAACTAACAACATGGGAGGAGCAAGTCTTGGTGATCATGCATCTTGAGGGCCTCGCAGGAGTAGCAGGAGGACTGTACTCTGGTAAGTCAAATCTTTACTTCTATTTCCCCACCCTACTTGCATGCCATCAAACTCCTACACCTACCATCACCCCCATCACTCCACCACCTCACATATACCCCACTATCACAACCCACCCATCCCAATACCAAGCCCTGCATGCTTCACCAATGCATGGACCCCCATCACAGACCTGCATGGACACCCATCACCACAGCATGCCCATTAGAGAAAATCACTTAGCCCACAAAATCACCACACACACAAGGTAAAGCTGACACGGAAATCACAACCATACAGGGAAACACACCCATGCACAAGATGGCACACGCAAATACAATACCACTGCATTTGCATCCCCACAGGACCCCTACTCAACGTCACCAGAGAGGAGGTGTCAGCTACATCCAGTCCCCGCTGAAGAGGCCCACAGAAGTGGCGGCTGGCAGCTTTAGGAGGGAGGGGGGGCGGGCGGGACACACACGCACACATACACAAAGACACGCACGCACGCACATCCATTAACAACACTCATACCATTCAAACATGCACGCACGCACCAAACATTCATTTTAAAAGATCGCACACACTCATTCTTTCACACACACATGCACACATGCACGCACATCCATTAACAACACTCATAACACTCAAACATGCACACGCGCACAAAACATTCAATTTAAAACATCACACACACATACGCACACACACTTACCTTCAGCCTCCAGGTCCCAGGAGGGTTGGGACTGCTGCCTTCCCTCCTTGGATGACCTTAGGTCAGCCAATGAGGGAAGGCAGCAGTCCCAGCCTTGTCACAGAGAGGGATGGGGTCAATGAGACTGCTGACCTCACCCCACTATGTGACGAAGTGTCACTGATTGACACTCGCACTGGGCACTTCAGGGCTTAAACTGAGGCGCCCAGGGAGAGTGTCAATTGGTGATGCTTTCCTCGTCACCCAGGGGAGGGCCTCGAGGCACCTTTGCTGAGCCGAGGAGGTCACGCCCATAGGAGCTGTAACCTCCTCAGCCCAGCAAAGTTCAGCTCAGGCAGCCAGGAGTGTGCGCAAAACTGGCTGCCTGAACATGGAGAGTGTCTTTTCAGCCTGACAGACACTCTTCATGAGGGGCAACAGGTGGGGGGGTGTGGCCCCTTCACCCTAAAGGACGGGCCGCCACTGGCCCACAGTGACAACAGCAGCTCTGCAAGCCTGGATCACGATGACCAACCTGGCCAGTCAGGTACCTCTGGACAGTCGGTTACCCTGCCACAGTCCCAACCCACCACAGAGCCTCCCCCTCCAGGAAACACCAGCACAGCACCCACCCAGCGGGCCCATGCCAATGTACCCCGGACACGTCAATCAGCAGTGTGTCCACCACTACAGGGTCCCCAGGCAACCCCACAAACCCAGGACGATCAGGGACCTGGGGTCAGTGGCAGTGGGCACACGGTTCAGGGGACAGAGGCACAGGACAACAGGGAAGCTGGGAGGACTGCTGTGTGACAGGGGGAGGACAGGCCCAGGGAACCAACTCTCCAGGAAGCACTCACCAACATCCTGGGATCATATCACCTTTCCCAGGAGACGATGGGCCAGATTCTGGCCAAGTTGCAGGAGACCCAGCAGCTGCGGGAGGGACAGTACCTTGGGACCAGGGAGTACCTCAAACACATCTGCACCATCCTGGTCACCATTTCAAGGGGGCTGGCTGACATGGCCAACTCCATGAGGGAGGCAGTGGCAAACCCATGGGCCCCTGACACTAGCCACACTGATGAACAGCCCTCCACCTCCGCCGGTGCTAGAGGACAAGAGGCCCCGCCACAGTACCAACAGGCCACCAGCCCCCCACCCCCTGCAGAAGGAGAACCACCCCGCAAACGGTCCCTGCGATCCGGGCAGAAGCCAGAGAACATTTCCAAGACCCCTCACCAGGAAATAAGACTCTCCTGATTGTCACCCTTCTGTCCCACTCTGTCACCCTGTCCACCTTGAACTGCCATTACTCCCCTTCCTATGTCCCGTTGGACAATGCACCTGTGATACCAAGAGACTGGACTCTAACTGGACATTCCTCCATCATCACCCCAGCCCATTGCACACCCCCCTCCACTTATGAGCACTTAAATAAACACCCTTGGAACAAATACAAATCTGAAGTCTGTCAATTGATTCAAATATGTATTAGTTCAACATTATCAAAGCATAGCAAGTCAAATGTACATTTAAATATACTTTTGAATGACCTTTGGTGGGCAGCAGTACACATAGCAGGAGCCAGAATGGGACACAGAGATCTAAAAAAAGAGATGCCATAGGGTACAGTCAGTGGCCATAGACATAGGGAAACAGGCTGCCATGTACAATATCCAACAGAAAACTAAAATGTTATGTGAACTTACAGTCTCTTACCTGTGTGTCACTGGAAGTACTGCTGAATTATATTGCTTCTGTTGTCAACATCTTCTTCTTCTGCCTCCTCTCCTCACTGTCCATAGGCTCCACTATTGCCACAAGTCCATCTCCAGGCACATCCTCCTGCAGAAAAGGCACCTGGGGTCTCAAGGCCAGGTTGTGCAACATGCAACAATGATCTGGCTCACTTTATTGGGTGAGTAGTACACGGAGCCACTTGTCAGATGGAGGCACTGGAACCTGGCCTTCAGAAGGCTGAAGGTCCTTTCAATGATCCTCCTTGTACACTCATGTGCCTCATTGTAACGCTCCTCTGCCCTTGTTCTGGCATTCCTCACTGGGGTCAGTAGCCATGAGAGGTTGGGGTAACCAGAGTCACCTGTGAATATTGAGGGACAACTGTTAGACACACACTAACCCTTAGGGACAACCCCATACCCAGACACCTACTTATACTGTGTGGGTACCATGAGCTCACCTACTAGCCACACCCGGTGCCTCTGGAGTTGGCCCATCACATATGGGATGCTGCTATTCCTCAGGATAAAGGCATCATGTACAGAACCAGGATTTTTGACATTCACATGGGGGATGCACTGGTCTGCCAAACACACCATCTTCACATTCATAGAGTGATAGCTTTTTCCGTTCCTGAAAACTTGTTCATTTCTCAGGAGGGGGGGACAAATGCCACATGTGTACCATCAATGGCACCAATGATGTTGGGGATATGTCCCAGGGCATAAAAATCAGCTTTCTCTGTGGCCAAAACCTCCACCTGGGGGAATACAAAGTAGCTGCATATGTGTTTCAGCAGGGCTGACAACACTCTGGTCAACACGTTGGAGAACATTGGCTGAGACATCCCTGATGCTATGGCCACTGTTGTTTGGAAGGAACCACTTGCCAGGAAATGGAGCACTGACATGACCTGCACTAGAGGAGGGATACCCGTGGGCTGGCGGATAGGTGACATCAGGTCTGGCTCCAATTGGCACAGAGTTCTAGGATTGTGGCACGATCAAGTCTGTAGGTTATGATAATGTGTCTGTCCTCCATTGTCAAAAGGTCCACCAGGGGTCTGTACACCGGAGGATGCCGCCATCTCATATTCAGCCTCAGCGGTTGAAGCCTGTGGAAGAAAACGGTGAGCAGAGGGTCATCTTCACACATCTATTGCACTAATGATGATTTGTTTACTTTACAGAACCAAGATGTGAATCCGACCATCAGTTGCTGTGCCAATATCTGCTGTGACGCAGTTAGGTGCCATGCTCTGTGCCCCCCTGAAATGGCGGCTGCCTGACCTGTGAGGAGGGACAAGTGCAAATGAGGTAATTCCGCTGGCGTTGTGCGCCGTTGTGGTAGGGGGTCGAAGACCTCCGCTCAACTTTGCATTGGTTATCATTGGGCCCTATGGGTTCCAGGAGCCAATGGCGATGTACGCCAGTGGTGACGGTACGCACCGCCGTGGATGTCACCATCATTTTCTATTTGTTCACTCACTTGCTACCTGACCTTCACCAGGAGAGGACCTACACTGCAAGTGCTGCTGTGACCTGTGTCTGGAAGCGACAATGGCTCATGTGTCAGGGGAAAGGACACCTGGCTTCACTGAGGAGGAGTTGGAGAAACTGTTGGATGGGGTCTTACCCCAGTACACGTTACTCTACGATCCTCCAGACAAACAGGTGAGTACACTGTGAGCATGATACGTGGGACATGAATGTATGGATTGCTGTGTGTAAACCACATGTAGGGGGGGACAGAGGCTTCCTGGCCAGAGTGAGGCATGTAAGGTGGTCAATGTAAGTGCGTCAGGGGATGGAAGGGATATGGTGGGCCATGAGTGTGAAAGTCCGAACGGTTGACTAATTGCATTTTCTGCTGTCTTTTCCATGCAGGTCAGCATCCCCCAGAAAAAAGGTATTTGGCTTGTCATCGCCAAGGAGGTGCGGACCCTGGGGGTCTTTGCCAGGCGGAGCACCCACTGCCACAAAAGGTGGGAGGACCTGCGCTGCTGGGCAAAGAAGACGGCGGAGGCCCAGCTGGGGCTGGTCTCCCAACGAGGAAGGGGTGCCTGTCGTACCATGACCCCTCTGATGTTGCGCATCCTGGCGGTGGCCTATCTGGAGTTGGATGGGCGCTTGAAGGCATCACAGCAGCCACAAGAGGGTGAGTACAGATTCTGAACCCTGTTTTTGCATGTGTTAAGAGGTACCTGGGTGGGGGATGTGGGCTATGGCTGCCCCTAGACCAGGACGAGGATGGCAGGGTAGGTCCCTTGTTGGGCAGGCCCTGATGCACTCCTACCCCAATAGTGTTAGTGAGCATCTACTACTGGGAAGGGTCCTGTGGGTTTCAGGTGTGCAGCTAATGGCGGTAGGCATTGTACGCCATGGGCTGGTGACTATCTTAGTAACTGGTAGTGCATGGCCTAGTGCATAGGGCTGCTCCCTGTGTGTTGTGTACGCCAACGGTAGAGGTGTTGCTGGCATTGACCAGTGTATCCTCTGTCTCTCCCCCACATTTCTGTTTTGTCACCTTGTCCACGTGTGCATTAGCATCACCTAGCAGGGGAGCAGAGGCACGGGCAATGGAGGGAGCTGCATCCCACTTGGGCCTGAAGGCCGATTCCACCAACGGTGAGGGTACCAGTGGGACGGAGGGCGAGGGGAGCACCACGACAGGGAAAGGAGGGGAGACCACAGACAGAGACTCCTCCTCCAATGGAATCTCCCTGGCGGTGGTGGACGCCTCTGTGCCCACCCCAACAATAGGTACAGCTACCACCCCCCATCAGCCTCCCAGCGGCCCCTCAGCGTGTTTCCCGTGCCCGCTCACCCAGGAGGGTGGGAATCTCCTTCGTCCCAGGCACCTCAGGCCCTGCCCCAGTCAGCCCTGCTGCCCTCAGTAAGGAGGCTACTGACCTCCTGAGATCCCTCACTGTTGGGCAGTCAACCATTCTGAATGCCATCCAGGGTGTCGAGAGGCATTTGCAACAAACAAATGCATACCTGGAGGGCATTCACTCTGGCGTGGCGGCCCAAAAGTGAGCATTTCAGGCTCTGGCCTCAACTCTGATGGCAGCCCTTGTATCTGTCTCTAGCCTCCCCCCTCCAACTTCCACTACCCAGACCAATCCCCTCAAATTCAGCCTATCCCAAGCACACCTTCAGACCAGCATTTATCCAAATCAACACACAAAAGTGACTCAGGCAAACACCAGCACCACACTTCATCTCACAGGCACTCACACAAGCACCATCCCCATGAAGACACACCAACATCCACTGCCTCCACTGTGTCGCCCCTCCTCCTCGTCATCCACCTCCCTCCCAGTGGCATCTCCACTCACACCTGCATGCACTAAATCCTCATCCACTACCTCCATCACCAGCACACCCATCACTGCACACCCCTCACGAGCAGTCACCACGCCCACATCCATGCACACGTCGCCTGTGTCCTCTCCCACTGTGTCTGTGACCCCTCCTTCCAAAGTACACAAACACAAGCAGCCATCCACCTCACAACATCATCCAGCCCATGCACCTTCACCCAAACTCAGCAGACATACACCTCCTACAACCACTCTCTCTTCACCCTCCTCTGTGTACTAGGTACAGTACTCACTGTGGTCATCGCCGCCGCCTTTCGTATTCCTGGTAGATGAGGAGGTAGACCAGCATGGGCAGGAACTGTAGCTCGGGCTCCATGGTGTCCTGGTTCTGTGTTGAGTGTCGAGAGGTGAGTGGTTTCCCTTCTGTGTTCTGTTTCTGCCGTGCTTTGGATGGTGTTGGTACCGCCCCAAAAAAGGTGGCGAATGGGTGGGTTGTAATGGGGTGGGCGGTACATTGACTTCCGCCAGTCTGTTGGCGGTGACCGCCGGGGTGTTTGTTGCTACCGCCATGCGGTCGGAGTGTTAAAGTGGCTGTCTGTGTTGGCGGTTTCCGCCGTGGTCGTATTACCGCCAGGTTAACACCGACCGCCAGGGTTGTAATGAGGGCCATACTATTGGGAGGTGAATAACATTTATTCCAATTTTTGATGGTGGTGTGTTGTCTGACATTATTTGCAATTGTACACACCACAATATGTAGAGCAGTCCTGACTTGGACACATTACAACTGTAATTGTGTTCTGTATTCTCAACAGAGCTGCATTAGGAACAGCTCTACAGTTTAGTTTTACATGCTGTAATCTATCCCTGCTTGTCACACATACCTTTGTGGTGGGCCACTCAATATGTAAGATTTGCAATTTTATGTGCTTTACAGTGTCTTTATTTTAAGAATGTCTAAACATTGCAAATTATAGATCTTTTATTGACCTGCACTATGTTCAACATTATTGTTATGTTTGTTTTGATATTTCTCAGGCCTCTCTGAAGAAATTATTAACAATCTACTCTTTTCTGCGTGAACCTGCACTTAAGACCCCATTTGATTGATGGACCTCTTATTGCCGTTCTTCATCATCTGGGTCTTCCTGCTCCACAATTTCATCCTCCCAGGGCACATTGGTGTGCACACATGTTTTGCAGAAAGCTGTAGTCCATGATGGTTTTGAAGACTACTGGGAGAGAGTACAGCAATCTTTCTCTGGACAAATCAAGGCACCAGTGTCAGGACTCCAGTAGTGCGCGGGCGCAATTGCCCATATATTGAAGCCACCATCTTGGTGAAGCCACGCACATAGTGTGGTAAAAGTCATCTGCCCAGACATATGGGCCATTGTTGGTTTCATTGCTTTCGTGAAAATTTTCCACCTTGAACATTAGAGGAACATTAGAGAAAGATATCCGTACTCTTATTGTTTGCAAATACACATTGTAATGGGCATGGAAACGGACAAATCAAGTAGGACTTCATTTCCCAGCTTCCTCTGCAGAAAATTACTTTGGGTGTGGTCAGGTTATAAATACCTGCCACACCCGGTTAACCGACGCTTCCTATTCTGAGTGTCTTTGGAGAGCGGGTCCCTTTCGCGTCTCTGCCTGAGGTTTCTCCATCCTGTTTGTATTTGTGAGCGGCTGGCTTGCGGCAGTGAGAACTTTCCTTTAGGGCATTCTTGCCCTCTTGGTGAATTCCGAGTTTGGAGTTTATTTAGATTCAGAAAATGTTCTAAACGAGTCGCTTTGCAACATTGTTTTCTGTTCACAGTTATTTTTCGTGTGACTAAAATTAACCATTCTTTCCTTGTAGCATTTGCCTTTTGAAGTTGAATACACAACTGCTTGTGTATATTCCGCTAATTCTGTGCAATTCAAAGAATCATGTTCTTGGTCACTTTCTCTGTGAAAGTCGGCTACACAATTGCTTATGTTTATTCCGTTTAAGCTAAGGTGTAATTTTCCTACATTTTGAAAGTGCTGATTTAAGGTTATACGATCATTCAAGTTTCTATGATATTTCTTAGCGGAAGAAAGTGACATTGTGCTAGGTTTCCATTTTCTTGTCAAAATCGGAGTAAGTTTAATTGATCAGAAAGATCAATGCTATAATTTAAATTCACCTGAGTGGCATTAAAGAATTCTAATGTCAATGTATGACTAAAAATTATACAGGCAATATTTTTGCAACACATTTTGGCATACTGCGTTTTTGGACTTCTGTAGTAACAGTCATACAGAATTTTATTTCTTTGGACAGAAAAAGAGATTAGTGAAAACTTTGAGAGACAGTGAATTGTTGTTGAATATCATTTATTGCATGTGTTGTATTAACCTTTTCCTTTCCAGAGCTCCCTTCTGGCTATACGTCTCCGATTACCCCTTCCCCCGGCCGGGCCCCTCTAAAGTTCAGCACCATAACAGCATCTGACTTTGGTGTTGCCTGGAAGTGGGACCCTTATCAGCATCGTGCAGATCCCGAGAACTTGGACCTCCTGACAGAATAGGAGGCCGACATGTTTTCTCTTCTCTTGATCTGCACGATAGCTGGCAAGATGGCTACCTTAGATACAGTGATGCAGGCATTAACGCAATTACAAAAAGAACTACGGGACTCTAGGAATGAAACTGCAGCTTTAGTTACTAAAGTCACTCACTTACAAACTAAGGTGGACGGTCCTGGAGGTGCACCTTTGCCGCGTTTACCCCCATCTCCCACCAATGTATCTGTCAATGTTCCTACTCAAATACCATTAGCCTCTCCTGAGAGATTTTCTGGAGATGCCAATAAAGTCCAGATATTTCTTACCCAAGTGGAGTTACATTTCACTTGTCGTCCGTCTGCTTTCCCTGATCCACAGTCCAAGATTGCATTTTTAATTTCTTACTTGTCAGGAGGCGCAGCCAATTGGGAAGTTCCCCTGGTGAGACAAGATAGTCCTTTGCTTTCCAATTGGCGTTGATTTGTTGATGAATTTGAGAAGGTGTTTGATCGACGAGCAGTTACCATGTCAGCGGATAAAGAACTACTGGAACTACGACAAGGAAACAAAGACCTTATTTCTTATCTCTCACAATTCAATCGGTTAGTGGTTGAGACAGCTTGGCCAGAGGAAAAAAGAGCTGCGCTTTTTTATCGAGGCCTTAAGGAGGAATTAAAAGATGATTAGGCTCAAATTGATCCTCAACCTAAAACATGGACAGATTTGATAAATCTAACTCTAAGACTTGATCATAGACTTTCTGAAAGAAAAGGGGATAAGAAAAGACCTGAAAGTGGCACTTGGCATTAAGAAGATATCGCCCCTCTCTTTCCTCCACTTCCTCAGATACTGTTAGTGAACCTATGGAAATTTGAACACTTCGCCAACCATTAATAAAAGAAGAAAAATAACAAAGAAGTTGTAAAGGTCTATGTTTATATTGTGGAAAGAAGGGACACTTCTTAAGGGATTGTTCAGTAAAACCCAAAAACAAAACATATTCTTTTCCTAATAACAAAAGTCAAGGTGCTTCGGTAGGAAATGTTGAGGAAAACTAACAAACCCAAGAGATAGAGAAGGGAATCCCTTGGGTGTTCTTACAATCCCTTCTGTACATTCCTGTTCAAATCAACACAATAGACATTTTCGTTTTCCAATACAGCTTTTGATTATGGATAAATGGCAGAAGGCTTTTGCTCTAATAGATTCAGGAGCCACTGGAAATTTTGTAGATTCCCAAACTGCACACCGATTACAACTCATGTGTAAAAAAAAGGTAAATACCTGAAATTGTACAGGCTGTGGATGGCAGTGAACTTGCTGGAGGTCCAATCACCTCTCACACTTCGTCAGTTCAACTGGCATGTTATAATTCCAATGGCCATCAATATTTAGAACAAATACAGTTTGATGTGATTAAAGCCCCCCAATATGGTTTCATCTTGGGTATGCCTTGGTTAAAATTACATAACCCACACATAGATTGTAAAAAGGAGACTCTAACCTTCTCATCATCCTATTGCTCCAACACTTGTCTTATCACTAAACAAGTTATTCAACAAATAGCAACAGCTGCAGAAAAAATAGTAACATTGCCTTCTCAGTATGCCACATACGCAGATGTATTTAGTGAGCAAGCAGCTAGTACACTACCACCCCATCGTCCTTATGATTGCCAAATAGATTTGACACCTGGATCTGTGATCCCTAATTGTAGAATCTACACCCTTTCTGAAAAAGAAAATCAATATTTACAGGAATATCTTGACCAATGTTTTTAAAACAAGTTAATTAGACCATCACGATCTCTAGCAGCTTCCCCCCTGTTCTTCGTTTCGAAGGCCAATGGAGAGTTGAGACCTTGCATTGATTATAGAGCCCTGAATAAAATCATGATAAAAAATAAATATCCTTTGCCTTTGATTCCTGTGCTATTGGATCAAGTAAATGACGCTGTCATCTATACGAAACTTGATCTTAGAGGGGCTTATAATTTGGTCCGTATACGAGAAGGAGACAAATGGAAGACAGCTTTTAAAACCCACTATGGCTTGTTCGAGTACCAAGTAATGCCTTTCGGCCTCTGCAATGCTCCTGCTGCATTTCAATATTTTCTCAATGACGTTTTAAGAGAATATCTAGATCTATTTGTCATTGTCTATATTGATGATATCCTAATCTATTCAAGTGCAAAAGAAGACCATGAAGAACGTGTGAAAAAGGTACTCCTAACATTACAAAAGCATCACCTATACTGTAAACTTAGTAAATGTGAGTTTCATACAGAAGAAGTGGAGTTTTTGGGCGTCACTTTAACACCCAAGGGGATGCAAATGACCGACCAAAAAATCCAAGCTGTTATTGATTGGCCCACACCTAAATCTGTTCGAGACGTCCAGTGTTTCCTGGGTTTCGCCAAATTTTTATCGGCGTTTCCTTGATCATTTTTCCCAAAAAGGGGCTCCCATTACGAAATTACTTCGCAAAAATACTCCTTTTATTTGGTCATCACAAACTGAAGAAGCCTTTCAAATCTTAAAACACCCTTTTATCACTGCCCCTATCCTAGCCCATCCACGAATTTCCGATCCATTTATTGTAGAAGCGGATGCTTCCGATGTATCAATTGGGGCCATTCTTTCACAACAACATCCTACTACAGGACAATCACATACTGTTGCCTATATGTCCAAAAAACTTAACATGGCAGAACAAAATTATACAATTGCAGAAAAGGAATTATTGGCAATCCGTGAAGCATTCAAAGAATGGAGACATTATTTGTCCGGAACAGTCCACCAGATCACAGTCTATTCAGACAACAGAAACTTACAATTCATGAGTTCAGCCCCAGTGTTAACCCCAAGACAATTACGATGGATGTTGTTTTTTGCAGAATTTGATTTTGTTGTTACTTTTAGACCAGGCAGTGATAACAAAAAAGCCGATGCTTTAACATGACAAGATTCTACATTAGTGCATGAAAAACCTCAGCCAATGTCAATCATTAATCCTTCAAAAGTTATGTCTTTAATAGCAGCAGAGGAATTTCTTGATTCTATTCGTACCCATTTCCACTCCACCGAGTGGCCAATTTGGCTTAAAAAAGGCACTGATTACTCAATACGACAAGGATTACCTTTTTATAACTCTAAAATCTTTTTACCCACAAAAGAGTTACAACGCACAGCGTTTCAATGGTTGCACACACATCCAGTAGCAGGCCACCCAGGACCTCAAAAAACCTTAGAACTTATGAAGAGATATTTTTGGTGGCCGACTTTTTCCAAAGATATTAAACAAATTACTGATTTATGCTAGACTTGCGCACGTTGTAAAAGCTCTCATGTTAAGCCAAAAGGGCTATTAATACCTTTACCAACTCCTGATTACCCATGGGAACATATCTCAATGGACTTCATTTCAGGTCTCCCTGAAGTCAACCGGGTAAACACAGTATTAGTAGTCATAGACAGTCTCACTAAATATGCTCATTTTATAGCTTGCAAAGGACTTCCCACATCAGGTGTCTTAGTTAATCTCATTCTGCAAAATATTGTGCGTCTACATGATCTTCCAAAGGTTATACAGTCCGACGGAGGATCTCAATTCTCAGCACATTTCTTACACAAATGGTGTCAGGCTTTACATATAGATCTAATCTCTCCACAAGTTACCATCCACAAACTGATGGTCAGACCGAAAGATTAAACCAGACTTTAAAACAATATCTACGCTGTTACACAGCAGAAGATCCTTCTTCTTGGCCAACACTTCTCTGGCTTGCCGAGTTAGCCTATAATAATTCTTGTCATTCTTCAACAAAAAAACACTCCATTCTATGGTCTTTATGGTTTACACCCACGCATTTTACCTGTTGATTTACCAAGTTCCACACCAGAAATGCCTGCAGTACAAGGGATGCTATCGCATTTAAAAAAGGTCCATTTACAACTTCAGAAAAATCTTCAACAAGCCAAGGTAAGATACAAAAAACAATATGAGAAAAAAAATCAGCCTGGCCCAGAATACAAAGTGAAAGACATGGTTTGGTTGTCCACAAAAAATGTGACTATCAAAGATAAAAATATGTTTCATCCAAAATTCATAGGGCCCTATGAAATACCTTGATGCCTCAATCCCGTAACATACAAATTGAAGTTACCCCGTCCTTACAGATTCATCCTGTTTTTCACACTTCATTACTTAAACCTGCTATTGCAAAGTGTAACACACGTACACCCCCAATTCTTGTTCAGGACCAATGGGAATATGAAATGCGGTCCATTTGAGATTCTCAATTCCGTGGCAATTCTTTATGGTATTTAGTGGCTTGGAAGGGCTATGGTCCTGAAGAGGACTCTAGAGAAGCTATTTCACAAATCCATGCCCCACGGTTAATACGTCAATTTCATCTTCACTATCCCAACAAACCAGGTCCGCCCCCGCGCCTGGGGAGAGAGTGTACTGTCAGGACTCAAGTAGTGCGCAGGAGCAATTGCCCATATATTGAAGCCACCATCTCGGTGAAACCACGAACATTGTGTGGTAAAAGTCATCTGCTCAGACATTTGGGCCATTGGTGGTTTCATTGCTTTCGTGAACATTTGCCACCTTGAACATTAGAGGAACATTAGAGCAAGATATCTGTACTCTTATCATTTGCAAATACACGTTGTAATGGGCATGGAAACAGAAAAATCAAGTAAGAATTCATTTCCCAGCTTCCTCTGCAGAAAATTACTTAGGGTGTGGTCAGGTTATAAATACCTGCCACACCCGGTTAACAGACGCTTCCTATTCTGAGCGTCTTTGGAGAGCGGGTCCCTTTCGCGTCTCTGCCTGAGGTTTCTCCATCCTGTCTGTATTTGCGAGCGGCCGGCTCGCAGCGGTGAGAACTTTCCTTTAGGGCATTCTTGCCCTCTTGGTGAACTTCGAGTTCGGAGTGTATTTAGATTCAGAAAATGTTCTGAATGAGTCACTTTGCAACATCGTTTTCTGTTGGCAGTTATTTTCCGTGTGACTCAAATGAACCTTTCTTTCCTTGTAGCATTTGCCTTTTGAAGTTGAATACACAACTGCTTGTGTATATTCCACTAATTCTGTGCAATTCAAATTAATCATGTTCTTGGCCACTTTCTCTGTGAAAGTCGGCTACACAATTGCTTATGTTTATACCGTTTACGCTAAGGTGTAATTTTCCTACATTTTGAAAGCGCTGATTTAAGGTTATACGATCATTTAAGTTTCTATGATATTTCTTAGCTGAAGAAAGTGACATTGTGCTAGGTTTCCATTTTCTTGTCAAAATCGGAGTACGTTTAATTCATCAGAAAGATCAATACTATATTTCAATTCACCTGAGTGGCATTAAATAATTCTGATGTCAATGTATGACCAATATTTATACAGGCAATATTTTTGCAGCACATTTTGACATACTTCGTTTTTGGATTTCTGTAGTAACAGTCATACAGAATTGTATTTTTTTGGACAGAAAAAGAGATTAGTGAAAACTTTGAGAGACAGTGAATTGTTGTTGAATATAATTTACTGCATGTGTTGTATTAACCTTTTCCTTTCCAGATCTCCCTCCTGGCTGTACCTTTCCGACTACCCCTTCCCCCGGCCGGGCCCCTCTAAAGTTCAGCGCCATAACTGCATCTGACTTTTGTGTTGCCTGGAAGTGAGACCCTTATCAGCATTGTGCAGATCTAGAGAACTTGGACCTCCTGACAACCAGAAACTAGATTACAGGATGCCCAATGTCCTCTCAACAATAGACCCAGTCCTGCTGAGGGCATTGCAGTAGTTATGCTGTGTCCCAGTCTGGGGGTGCGCATGAGGGGTCATCGCCCATATCTGCAGCACGTATCCTCGGTCAGCTGTAAAGACAGAAAAGGAACAATATGTTGATGTGCTAAGCCCACAATCATTTAGATACAACTTTAGTTCATAATGGACGCATTAACTTTTCACACAGTAATGGAGGTGTTATGACACTGATAGACATATAAGCACTTTTACAAATACAACTGTTGTGGTGTTGGTGTTACCTTTACTATTTATTTGTATTGTGGGTGCCAATGACATGCGGATGCCAACTCTGCATTCTTATGTATGTTAATTTAGTAATAGAGCAGAAGATTCTCTCACACGTCAAATATTTCTTCTAATTAAGTTATGTTGGCATATCATGGACTCATGCATGTTGGGGGGTTAACATTTGCTGATGATGCTGTCCCATTCATGGTAACATATGTGATTGTGCCAGTAGTACTCAATGTTGTACATTGGATATGGCCATGGAAGTTTTATAAGTGCATGCCATCATGCTACATGATTGTCTACACACAGCAGTGCACTGTGTCTACTGTGTTGACAGTACCAAACATTGGTC
The DNA here is from genome assembly GCF_031143425.1 of Pleurodeles waltl. Lineage (NCBI taxonomy): Eukaryota > Metazoa > Chordata > Amphibia > Caudata > Salamandridae > Pleurodeles > Pleurodeles waltl. Next base: position 662,669,979 of record NC_090443.1, on the reverse strand, counting down.
CTCATTATGACATTGGTGGTAAATCCTTCTTACCACCACGCTGACGGCCGCCAACTTACCGCTGCCGCAGTGGATATCCATCCACCATATTATGACACACACACACCAATCCGTCAGCATTCAGCCACATACACAAATCCGCCACACCAAAGGTCAGTGATAAAGTGGAGGTATCCAAACCCACACCGTTAAGCCAACAGAACAACACCAATCACATTATGACCCACAAATCACCAGGGCAGACATTCAACGGTGGTGAACCATTGGCGTACACACTGCCGCACTCAAAATTGACACACACATACAAAACAACACCACATTGGATGCTTCAAACAACACACACCTGACACCCATACACACACCACCCCAACACACCCACACCACTATAAAACAGACACCCACATTACCCACAACCCTTTACCATTTCAAACCAGTCCCAGCAGAGAGACATCAAAACCACTCACACAACTAGAGCCACACACTATTCACCCCTATACACCACTCATTCACACCACATCACACACCCCAACACATTACCCAACACACCCTCACCTACACACCTAAAACAACACCTATGGCACCACAAAGACACCCCTGTTTCACAGAGGAGGTGCTAAGGGTCATGGTGGATGAAATTATCAGGGTAGAGCCACAGATATTTGGAGCACAGGTGCAGCAGATATCGATAGCTAGAAAGATGGAGCTATGGCGGAGGATCGTGGACAGAGTCAACGCCGTGGGACAACACTCAAGAACAAGGGATAAGATCAGGAAGAGGTGGGAATGACCTATAGGTGAAGGTACATGCCATTGCAGCAAGACACCAGCTCGCTGTACAGAGGACTGGCGGTGGATCCCCACAACTAACAGCATGGGAGGAGCACGTCTTGGCAATCGTGCATCCTGAGGGCCTGGCCGGAGTCGGAGGAAGACTGGAATCTGGTAAGTCAACTCTCTACTACTACTACCCCCTACATGCATGCCATCACATACCCCCACCCTCACTCCCATCATTCCACTACTTCCCACTCACCCCACCATCACATCTCACTCATCCCAATGCCAAGCCCTGCATGCTCTACCAATGCATGGACACCCCGCAGAGCCCTGCAAGGACACTCATCACTAAAGCATGAACACCATAGAGAATTAACTATCCCACCATGCACAAACGTTCACAAGTGAAAGCTGCCAGGGCAAATCCAACCAAAGAGGGCAAGCCACGGATGCACAATATGTCAGACACAGAAACCATAACACTCATTTACATCCCCACAAGTACCCCAACCAATGTCAGCGGAGAGGAGGTGCCAGCAATATCCAGTCCCCCAACTGAAGAGGCCCAGAGTGATGACAGCAACACTGGTCTTCATGATCTGGATGCCCTACCTGGCCCATCAGGAACTTCTGGACAGCCAGATACCCAGGCTGAGTCACACACCACCACAGAGCCTTTCCCATCAGGAAACACCACCACAGCACCCACCCAGCAAACCTACACCTCTGTCCCCAGGACACCTCAATCAGCAGTGTGTCCACCTCTACAGGGACCAAAGGCCACACCTCAGACCCAAGACAATCAGGGACCAGGGGTCAGTGGCAGTGAACACAGCAGCTAGGGACACTGGGAGGACTGCTGTGCGCCAGAGGAGGACAGGACCAGGGAATCGACTCTCGAGGCAGCACTAGCAGAGATCCTGGGAGCCTATCAACATTCCCAGGACACTTTGGACCAGATCCTGGACAATGTGCAGGAGAACAGGTTGCTGCAGGAGGGACAGTACCGGGGATCAGGTAGGGCTTGCAGACCATCAACAACACCCTGATCTCCATAGCAGGGGTGCTGGAAGACATGGCCAATATAATGAGGGAGACAGTCTCACACCAGCAGGCCCCTGCCACTAGCCAGACCTCTGAACAGCCTTCCACCTCTGCTGCCGCTAGTGGCCAGGAGGCCCTGCCACAGGACTCACAGGCCACCAGCCCCCCTTCCCCTGCAGAAGGAGAACCACCCGCAAAGGTTCACTGAGATCCAGACAGAAGCCAGAGACACTTGCCAAGACCCCCACCAGGAAATGAGACTCTCCTGATTGTCACACTTGTGACCTACTCAGTCACCTTGTCTACCTTGAACTGCCATTGCTCCCCTTCCTATGTCCCCTCGGACAATGCACCTGTGCTACAAACAGACTGGAACAATGTCCTGGACTTTCCTCCATCATCACCTCACTGTTGGGCAGTCAACCATTGTGTATGCCATCCAGGGCCTGGCAGCCCAGATGCAACAATCTAATGCATTCCTGGAGGGCATTTACACTGGATTGGTGGCCCAACAGAGATCGATTTAGGCTATGGTCTCCTCTCTAATGGCAGCCATTTCCCCTGTTCCTACCGTCCCCCCTCCAGCTTCCACTGCCCAGTCCCATTCCCCTCTACCCCACCCATCTCAAGCACACAGGCAGACGAGCATGCATACAGGACAACACCCAAGTGTCACAGGCAAACACAAGCACCACACTTGATTCCACAGGCACTCACACAAACACTATCCAGTTGCAGACACTGCAACATCCACTGCTTCCACCGTCTCCCCCTCCTCCTCCTCCTCCACCTCCCACCCAGTTCCGTCCACACTCACACCTGCATGCACAACATCATCATCCACAACCAGCATCACAACACCAAGCAGAACACACACCTCACTGGCAGACACCTCCACAAGAGCCATGTGTCCTCTCTAACTCTGTCTGTCCCCCCTCCTAAAGTACACAAACATAATTACTCAGACACTCAACGGCCATCCACCTCACAATACCATACAGCCCATGCACCTGCATCCAAAAGCAGCAGACAGACACACCCAACGACCACTCCCTCATCCTCCACTCCCATTCCTTCTACTTCTTTCCATCCCAAAGTCCCTAAAAAACTGTTCCTGTCCACCATTGACCTCTTCCCACCCTTCCCCCCTGTGCAGCACATATGGGCAGGGTAGGAAGAACCCAGCCAAGCACCTCAGTCACACAGTCCACTGGCCCAGTCGTCACCACACCCACTCGTGGTGGAAAGGGATTCAGACCACATATCCTGAAGGTGAAGGAGACTGCACCAGGCAGCCTAAAGGGAAAGGAGCCTGCCCCAGCAGCCAGCAAGACCAAGTAGCCTGCACCAGCAGCTAAGAAGGGAAAGGAGCCTACCCCAGCAGCCAGGAACCAAGTAGCCTGTACCAGCAGGCGAGAAGGGAAAGGAGACAGCCCCAGCAGCCAGGAAAACCAAGGGGCCTGGGCCAGGAACTGTGACGGAGCCCCCACCACCAAGCATGGTTGTGCAGCCGTCCGAGGTTTCAGGGGATGGGTAGGAGCCTCCGCCCACCACTAGCACCACCACTGTGCAGCCATCTGAGGTTGCAGGAGATGGGCAGAAACCTCCTCCCACCAGCAGCACCACCACTGTGCAGTTGTCACTGCCGGCGGACGGTATGTAAATCTGCCTCCATGGGCTGCTGTGCAGCCTGTCCACTTGAGAACCAGTGGGTAAGACACCCACATGCCCATCACTTCCCAAGATCAAGCACAGGGCTTGTTGCCCCCTCCAGAACCAGTGGGTAAGACACCCACTCGACAGACTGTGGTCCAGTACTCCCCAGGATTAAGCACAGAGCATGTTGCCCTCTACAGAACCAGTTGGAATGACACCCACATGCCATCACTCACCAGGATGAAGCACAGGGCACGTTGCCCCCTCCAGAATCCATGGGTAAGACACCCACTTGACAGACTTTGGCCCATCACTCCCCAGGATCAAGCACAGGGCATGTTGTCCTCTCCAGAACCAGTAAGTATGACACCCACATACCCATCCCTCCCCAGGACCAAGCACAAAGCACGTTTCCCCCTCCAGAACCAGTGGGCAAGACACCCACTAGACAGACTGCGGCCCATCGCTCCGCAGCACCAAGCACAGGGCACGTTGCCCCCTCCAGAACCAGTGGGTAAGACACCCACTTGACAGACTGTGGCCAATCACTCCCCAGGATCAAGCACAGGGTATGTTGCCCTCTCCAGAACCAGTGGGTATGCCACCCACATGTGAGACTGTGACTTTGCACTCCCCAGGATCAAGCACAGGGCACGTTGCCCCCTCCAGAACCAGTGGGTAAGACACCCACATGCCCATCACTCCCCAGGATCAAGCACAGGGCAAGTTGCCCCCTCCAAAACCAGTGGGCAAGACACCCACTCGAAAGACTGTGGCCCATCATTTCCCAGGACCAAGCACAGGGCACGTTGCCCCTCCAGAACCAGTGGGAAAGACACCCACTCGAGATACTGTGGCCCATCACTCCCCAGGACCAAGCTCAGGGCACGTTGCCCCCTCCAGAACCAGTGGGTATGACACCCACATGTGAGACTGTGACTTTGCACTCCATAGGACCAAGCACAGGGCATGTTGCCCCCTCCAGAACCAGTGGTCTTGTTACATCTCCCGGCTGAGGTGCCCCCCATCCCTCTGAGATGCCTGCCTAATTGCCAACTGATGCCCCTGCAGTGTTCTCTCGGTGTTGAAGCAGGTGACATGTGTGGCCTTGGACTTTGGCCTGTGGCCATGTGGCCTACGCAAATAGTGGACTGGGCTATGTCCCTTTTTCTTTACATATGTATGTATCTTTTATCTTGCCTAACTTATTTTTCATGCTGTGTTGATCTCATTACATTCACTTTTGCGGAATTGCTTTGTCCTTGCATTATTCATCAAAGTTACATTGTGAAATTGTGAAATTGTGAAATTGTGAAATTGTTTTTGTGATGCAGCTGGTTGCATGTATGGTGTTGGGGGGGTGTTGTGCATGTGTGCGTCACTGTCGTGTTCCTCCCCCCCTCCCTTGTGTGCCTTCGTTGGTGTTCGTGGTGGAGCAGAACGTAGAAGATCATGGGAAAGACATGCAGTTCAGGTTCTATGGTGGCATGGTTGTTCCTCATGTCTCCAATGGTGAGTCCTTTACCTTCTGAGCTCTGTTTCGCCAGGCTTTTGATGTTGGTGGTACTGCCCCAGAAAAGGTGGCAGTTTCCTGGGTCATAATATGGTGGGCGGAACATTGACTTCCGCCTGGCTGTAGGCTGCTCCCGCCGTGGTGGCTGTTGTTTCTGCCCTGGCGGTCGGTGTGGTACATTGGCTGTCTTTCGGAGATCTTTCCGCCATGGTCATAATTTGGCGGTAGATACCCCCGCCTGTTGGCGGTATTACTGCCACTTTAACACCAACCACCAGGGTCATAATGAGGGACATGATGTATTGTTTTAAGTTTTGTGCTATGCAATGCAAATGTGGGACTCTCAAGACAGCCCAGCCTCACTTATTTGGGACACTGTTGCCAATTTGTTTTTTATACAAGATGCATTGTTTTGTGTTTGCCATTGGAACTTTCAGGGAATATACATCATTGCCCCTAGACAGGCAACATGTAGACATGGTCAATGCATTGCTGCCTGGTGTATGGACTAAACTCTGTGGACAAGGGACTACCTTGCTGCACATTGGGAAGCCTTGTCTGACATTTGGAATTATAATTTGAATCACAATATTCATCAGACACAGGATGGCAGGTAAGATAATATGATTGAAGAGCTACTTTGCTAGGGCGCACATGGGCTGAGTATGCAAGTTTTATTTTTCATCATAATTGTTCTAAGGTGTTGGATACTTAACATGGCTCCTGACAATGGATTTAACTTGTGGATACATAGAAAATGAAGGACCTTACTTGCACACAGTATTGTTACACAGACTTTTAGATGTAGTTGCATTTCTGAGGCTCTTTCCAACATTTATAACCAAACCCAGGGCATCATTTCCAGTTTGTTTGCATATCACAGCACAGGGAGTCACGGAGCTGCACTGCCCTACATTAACAGAAATGTTCATATATGTGACATATGAATGACATGCAGCACATTTGTGCATCTTCTGCATGCACATTATCACAGATAGGTGATTGATGGGAACATATGCCCTCTTACATCACAGTGCAGTTGTGTCTGCATTTTGGACTCACTTATTATGATGCCATTGATGACTTTCCTGCATATGGATTAAGAAGGTAGGCTCATGACAATTGGTATGTGTGCTGCATAATGCAGCACACAAATGCAAGTAACTTTGGATAGAAAAGCAATATGTTGTCCTTGTTATACTTCCCCTGGGGAGACATATATGGATATATTGTGCATATCACCATGTTCTTGCACACCTGGAAAAACTGATAATTGCATTAGGTGTTGGATGGATGACCTCAACATGAGGCCCATGTGACACATCCTTGATGCAGAGTGAGGTAATGCAGCACTTTGCACTAACTTACGTTTGCACTGGTGTATCAAAACTTGTGGGGGTTACCCCTGCAAAATACATGCAAAGGGCCACCTATAAAGTACTGGCTTCAGTGCTGTTAGTGTCTGCAGCAGCGGTTTTTATTGGAGCCACTCCATTATCTCCTACTCCACAGATTCTCTCAGTACCACTCTGCAACAGTCGCCCTCACTTCTTCTGAACCCCTCTTGGACTTAAATTTCTATTCCTTTTTTGAAGCACTACTCATAGTTACTGAGGGCCGTATTTATACTCCGTTTGCGCCGAATTTGCGTCGTTTTTTTCGACGCAAATTCGACGCTAAACTAACGCCAACTAACGCCATATTTATACTATGGCGTTAGAGGCGAATAGCGCCAAAGTTCCCGGAATGTGCGTCATTTTTTAGCGTGAACCCCTTCCTTGCGTTAATGATATGCAAGGGAGGCGTTCCCGTCTAAAAAATGACTCCCAGGCCTTTACGTGGTATTTATACTCCCGGGCAAAAGTGACGCCCGGGAGTGGGCGTGGCTAAAAACGGCGCATTTGCGCCGCTTTTTAACGCCTGGGTCAGGCATGGCGTTAAGGGACAAGTGGGCTCAAAATGAGCCCAGAGTGCCCTCCCCTGCCCCCAGGGACCCCCCCTGCCACCCTTGCCCACCCCAGGAGGACACCCAAGGCTGGAGGGACCCACCCCAGGGACATTCAGGTAAGTTCAGGTAAGTTTTTTTTTTTTTTTTTTTAATAATATTTTGTGGCATAGGGGGGCCTGATTTGTGCCCCCCTACATGCCACTATGCCCAATGACCATGCCCAGGGGACAGAAGTCCCCTGGGCATGGCCATTGGGCAAGGGGGCATGACTCCTATCTTTACAATGATAGGAGTCATGTTGATGGGGGATGGGCGTCGTTAAAAAATGGCGCAAGTCGGGTTAAGACGATTTTTTCGACGTAACCTGACTTGCACCATTTTAAGACGCCCATGCGCCATTTTCCCCCTACGCCGGCGCTGTCTGGTCTACGTGGTTTTTTCCCACGCAAACCAGGCAGCGCCGGTCTGATTGCGCCGTCTAACGCCATTCCATAAATACGGCGCCCGCATGGCGCTTCAGAATGGCGTTAGACGGCGCAAAACTTTTTGACGCTAAACTGCGTTAGCGCAGTTTAGCGTCAAAAAGTATAAATATGGGCCTCACAGTTTTATAATCTGTGTGATACATGTTCTTTGCAGCAGACAATTTGAGCCTATGCCCTACTTTAAGATACAGAAAAACTGCCACTACAGTATATTCAAACTCTCACCAGCAGTAACATTTCTTACCAGAGTTATCTTGACAATTTTGATTGTTGCATGAAAACTGCTGCATGCACAAGCAAAATCAGTGCCTCTGAACCTATCATTTGTTTTTCTACACAGAACCCACACCCAAGTCAATGCACTGGTCATGCAAGCCCCGCACCCACGCTCACACCCAGTCACAAGCTATTAGGCCAGAGGCCCAAACACAGTTCTAGGGGAGACCCCTGGAGCTTGCCCCCCCAGGGGGTGATGAGGGCTATTGTTACACCACAGTGTCTTTGTTCATATCTATAAGGCCATACAGAGGCACATAGGATGGCTTTGCAGGGCCTCATAAATGTGAATGGAATACTGTGTCTCAGAAAAAGTGTAATGGAAATGGACACCTCAGCCGTACTTGCTGCTTGTACATGAGGGCCATAGTAGTTTTCAGGCTCTGTACATATGTGAGTTACGGGGTTATGTTGCACATGCATCATGTATCAGTTCACATGTATGAGGCATTGACCTGTTACATATACACTGCCTCACTCATCCAACCCAAATATGTCTACATTGAGCAACATGATTTACTGTTATGAGTTTGGTTATGTGCTTGGGATGTACTTACCAACCAGTAGGCCATTCCCATATGTCCCATTCTGGAAGTGCTCATTGATGATGGAGTGCCTGAAGATGTTGGCGTCATGAGCAGTCCCTGGGTATTTTACCAGGACATTAATGAACAACCTCAGATGGTCCACAATTCCCTGTACAGTGATTGAATATATAATTGCAGTAGAGGTGGGCTGCTGCAGCAGGAGCTAGCAGTTGCACACGTATGCAGTCAATTGCTCCCAACACACGTAGAAAACCAGCAATGGGGTGGAAGTCCTGCTTGTTTTCCAGTTGTGTCTGGTGTGTGAGGGTTATGGTGGCATCCAGGACAGAGGGGAGGAATGCAGAAAATAATGAATGCAATATCCCTGCCACTCTGGCTGTGGTGGTTTGGAATGGCCCAGATGCCAGCATGTGTAATACAACTAGCAGCTTAGACTGCAGAGGGATGTTGTTGTACCTCTGAGATGTCTGTAGTCTTGGTACAATCTGGTGCAAGAGCTGGACAATGGATTCCCTCTTGAGCCTGTAAAAGGTGATGACTTCCTCCTCCCTCACGACAATGACGGTGATCCTTTTCCGGTAGATGTGCTCCTTTCTCCTACACTGCCTCCTTGTTGGGGGAGGTAGTGGTGCCCGTCCTTGTGTTGGTGCTCCGAGTTGTAGTAGTAGTAGCTCGTGGTGTAACTGAGCTTGCCAGAGTGTTTTGTGCATGTTCGACTTTTATACTGGTGCCAATGCGTAATTTGGGCTGGAATTCTGATGCATTTTAGAGTCTGCCTATCATTTTGTTGTGATGAGTCACTTTCCCCAATTATTGTAAATATGGAAGCATCAGTTCTGCATTGGTTTTATGTGGGAACACTTACCTTGCATTCTATTAACTTAACCTGATGCGACAGGTTGTCGCACAGGTTAAACATGAAGCATGGGGAAGAAAAGTGATGCATTCCAGAGAATGTGGCACTTCGTAAATATGGAGCAGTGACTGCGCTGCCATTGCATTAAAAAAAAAGATGTAACAATGCAGCAAGCTCCTTGTAAATATGAGCCTGATTCCCTCTATATTGACGTTTATGTTGACCAGCTAGAGATTCCTACTTAATTTCGAAGAATTGTATAACAGCTCATGCAGCTCCACTTTGTATTCACATGTATGGACTGGATTGGAATTGGAGCAGTGTACACAGAAGAAGCCTCCCCATTTGCTTAAAAGGAAATGAAGACAATGCCCTTCTTCCCTGTCCTTCTTTGCTTAATTCGCTAGCTAGACCACGCTAGTAAAGATCATTAATTAACAGGACTGCCATTGTTTGTTGCTTTCATGGAAAAAAGGAGAAACAATAGACAGCTGTGTATCACCATGCTTGGAACAGGACCAATGTACTATTGCACCAATTAGTGATATATTTAGTGAGTGTGAGTGACGATGATTCATGTGGTGGCAGACAGTGAGGGTGTTGTTCAACTAATTTTTAAACCTGATTTGAATGATTTGCAATGTTTGGGGCCTGATGAGTGATTCTCCCTTAATGTGATTTCCCTTTCATAATTGGCTAGATTTACTTATGTGGTCCACTCCTTACTGTACATTCGTTAGGGTTTTTCAGAAACCAGACCAGTCAGTCTAGTTAAAAAATCTACACACCACGCTCAACTTCATTTTCTCTTCTTCCTCATCAAAAACACTGCACTACCTGTCTCTCTCTCAATCTCACTTGGGTTGGGAGTCAGAACTTGAATTCAGGACTCAGGGCAGGATTACCTCAACAACGCCAGAAGAAGGAATTTATCAACAAAGCTTATCTACTTCAAAGGGAAACCAATATTGCTCAAAGAGACCCACAAGAGATTGGAGAGAGGTGCACTGAATTGGGAAATGCTGAGTAGTGTCCTGGCTCAAGTGTAAAACTCCTATAATTAACTGGTTGTGATTCAGACTGTCCTATGAATTACTGCCAGATTGCACTCTTGAATGGGGTCAGAAATCTTTTCGCTGAAATCCTGCTGTCACAGATTAATGATTGGGCAGAAAGGTGCAAAATTATTCCCTTAGAGCAGTCAGGTTTTAGGGAAATTCATGGCACAATTGACAACATTCCCAATTTGCAAGTAATTAATGAAAAATATGTATCTTTGAAAGGGGAGCAGATCTCTGCAGCCTTCATAGATTTCTCCACAGCATTTGATAAGGTTGACCATGTTCTGTTATGGAATAAGCTTTTAAGATTAGGCATGCCCAGCCCCCTCTTTGACCTCATGCTTGCTCTTTACTCCTCCACCTGGTTTAGAGTTTTGCTAGGGGGTGAACTATGTTTATCTCATGTTATACTAACTAAAAACAGCCTAAAACAAGGATGTATGTTAGCTGCACTGTTTTTTTCTCTGTATTTTTCAGACTTACCAGCACATTTAACTTCATGTGAGTGTTTTGCTCCCAAACTAGGAGGCAGATCGTTATGCTGTCTACTTTAGGCAGATGACATAATCATTTTAGATGGTACCCCAATGGGGCTTAATAATAGGCTAAAAGCCCTCAAGCAATATTCTGAAGCGCACTTTTTAAAGATAAATTGCTCAAAAAGTAAAATCTTGTGCTTTCATGGGAACAAAAAATAAAAGTACAGCAATTTTAATTGGGCCTTGGGAGCTCAACAGCTTGAAAGAGTAACCTTTTACACATTTCTGGGTAAAATTGTCTGTGGGAATCTCAAAGAAAGAGAGCATATTGAGCATAATCAAAGAAAGGCCCAATCTCAAGCCAATGGTTTGAATACCATCTATGGAATGGGAAAAAGGCATTTTAAGCATCTCTTAGAGGTATATCGGGTAAAGATACCTCCATAGTTACTGCATGGTATTGAGAATATTACAGTTTCTAAGTGGGACTTTCTTGACAAACTCGAAGGACGTGTTTTAAGAAATATTTTAACCGTAAACTCTGCCTTCTCTTCACCGTTACTAAGACTTGAGTTGGGCCTACGTATCGCTTTTATTCAAGGCCTGGCCCCAATAATCCCTTGGATGTTGAATCTGATGACGAGCTGTGACGATTCCTTGTGGTCACTGCTAAAAAAAGAAATACTAGCTGGTCACAAAGTAAAATATACCATCAGTAGGAATTTCTCATATGCCATGGATCTCTTACAACTAGATCCATCTGCAATTTTTACCCTCTCACCAGCACAGCTTAAATTTGCTCTCAGTTAAGCAACTTGGGCAATGAGTTTCAGCCAGGACAGTCAGGCCTGTACACATAGACAGTTTCCATATGATAGCTGACTCTTTAAGGCCAGGGGTCACGCAGCCCTACCTTATCTGGAACTTGCCTCATGGGGTGAGAAGATTCTGGCTCCTGCTGCGACAGGGGCAGCTTTCCCTGAACACATTACAAGCAAAATGGTTTGGCTCCTCTGCCATTTGTAATCCATGCTATAATGGCGTTCAGGATGATCGACCTTATTGCCTTATCGTCGCAAGTGGTTGCACCCCATCTGTCTATCTCTCTAACTAGATCTGCATCACATTTATTTCAAGCCTTATTTATTCCGCCTATTCTGTGCTAGAGCTTTCAACTAGTTTAAGTGTTTTTTTAACTTTGTATTAATTTATTTCAAACTGTCTACCAAAGTTTAAATCAATTGTTATTTCTTATATTTCTTCTCATTGTGTATTTATGTTTTTATCTTATGTGGATCTTCATCGGAGTTCCGTAACATAATAAACTTGAAAACTGAAAATGAAACTGATTTGGAGGACTGCAACTGGAGACATGTCACAGGATGAAGGCACTCGGCTAAATGTTCTGAAAGTTGTGAGACTGACCAGCAAGGTACATGCAGCTACTTCTCTGAGATTAGTTATAAAATTGTTCTGACATCTCAGTTAATCACACATGAGTCGTGATTGCAGCAGCTTATGTTCTTGCTCTGCCTATTGATCCTCATGAAGCCTATCTTCTCCTTGATTCCACAATACCAATATTTACTGTTTTGCAATCCACAGGTCTTCTCTTCTTCTCCATGAAAGCTCCATATCACTACTGTTTACCATTCCAGAAAGGTTCAGCCATGCACCTAAGATGGACATTCTGAAAAGATGACTGTTTGAAATGCGTTTTGACCTGAACTGTCATTCCTTCATATCCTCCTATAACAGAATTAATGATGATGTGCTGTTCATCGACCTGTTGAATATTGTTGTTGTGTTTGTCTTTGTCACAACTTTCCTCAAGCCTCGATTCACATCCAGTCATCAAGCCCCTAACCCTCTTCACCCAGTTTGCGTGACGTATATAGGTGTGACTTATGAATTTTACATCATATATGGATCACACGCCTAGTGGGGTGGTTACAGTGAAAGTAATAGTGAAACCAACTCACTACTTGATCTTATCTTACCTGAACAATACAATAGCCCACTCCAGCCTCACTCACACAGCCAGGCATGAACAGGGCAACAACATCATCATTGACAGGAATCAATATAGCACACATGCAGACTAGTACAATGCTCGAAGGGAGGAAGACTTTCGTCCTTAAATATCCTAGACCACAAGGGCAACTCACAGGGTAGACGTTGACACAGTAAACACTTAAATATTGAATTTTCCACAACTGTCGAACAACACCTGTCCCCATGATACATAGTACTAGTGTGTACTGTGTCACCTGATCGACACAGTAAAATTACACTTTTGGTGTAAGTTTACTCGTGTAGTTGAAGTGAAAAACCAGCAGCTTTACAATAAGCCCAGGTGTAGAAATCTGCTCCGCCTACAAAGTTTGCAAAATTCGGGCACTTTGAGCTACGCGATTTAGTGTGGAGTTCCCGAATTCCACAATCTAGTGTGGAGCAGAGTTTATTTGCGTGTGAGAGGTTAGGTTTTGGTACTCTCTTGTGAGTGCCACAGTACTCCCAAGCAGCTAGCAAGCATGCACAAGACTTTGTGTTCACTCACAGTGTTTCGGGCCACACGCACAAGACTTTTCATTTACTTGTGCTGCTTCCAGCTGTGACAGCAGCCAAAACAGACTCGCTCAGGAGTGCAAATGCACCTGGAATACATTTTCTACTCCAGATACATCTAAATTCAGTCAGACAGTGGTTTTTGAATTGGATTTTCTTCCCCAATGGACCCTTCAAGGTGTTTTCTACATTGAGAATCCTTTTTTTCCAAACAGTAAGGAAGTACTCCAGAGACTCCAGCAGGCTCCTCCCAGTAATTTGGCCATCTCCTGGTCACATTTCACTTGGATTTCGAGGTGGAAGGATCACTCGCTTTGTCTTCTGGATATACCTTTGGATTCAAGGACTTTGTTTTTGTGAAGTCACACAAGTAAGTTCCAAAATTATTTTAAAAAGGTTGTTGTTTTTTTTTTTGTGCATGCACCAATATTTCTTTGCACTTAATTTGATTTTAAAAAGGTGGGTGGCCTGAAGTTTAAGTATGGGTCTAATTTTTTGTTTTGCATTTCATTGTTTTTTCGTCTTTTGTAAAGGAAAATTGAATTGCTGTACAGTCCATGTACCTGTACATTTCTACATGCTTGTAACATTTGCAATATTATTTTACCATGTGAACTAGATTTCAAAAGGGCCATCTACCTAGTAGGTCCATAAGTAGCAGTCATCAGTGCATTAAATAAATATTTCAGTGGTATATGTTTTAAAGTCTTCATTTAGGGCAGGTATGGCATTGAATTAAATAAAAAAATGTTGACTATTTTTTGCATTTTTTTTGTGTGGTAATATTTGATGGCATAGGAGGAAGGTTATACTGTTGTTGTGAAATGTAATGTTTATAGCTCAGTTAATTTTCTTGTTTTGAATTGCGGAATTAATATTAGTGTTTTCTTCAGTGGTACCACCATGCCTCCTTATGGCCAGTGCGTCTGTGTGTGTGTTGGTGTGTAGGTGTTTGTCATTGTCCACCATTTGTCTTTGTTTTCCATGCCATGTGGCTAGTGGTCATTCTGTGTAGTCTATCTTCATAGGCTTGCATGTGTTCTTGACGTCTCTTTGTTTGCAGCTGTTGTTTGACCATGTGGCTGGCAACCATTTTCTGCATACAGCCAGTGTGTCTTTGCCATAGGCTTGCATGTGTTCTTCTTTTTTCTCCTTGTTCCTTGTTGTTATTGTTTGACCATGTGGTTGGCAGCCATTTTGCACATGAAACCAGTGTTCCTTTACCATAGGATTGCATGTGTTCTTTCTTTGTTCCCCATGCCTCCATGCTCCTTGTTGCTGTTGTTCCACCACGTGTCTGGAGGCCATTTTGTCTATGCTGCCATTTTCCCTTTGCCATAGGCTTGCATGTGCTCTTTCTTTGTTCCCCATGTCTCCTTGCTCCTTGTTGTTTGACCATGTGGTTGGAGCCATTTTGTTCATCCAACCAGTGTCCCTTTGCATTAGCCTTGCATGTATTCTGTGTTCCCCATGCCTCCTTGCTCCCTGTTGTTCTTGTTTGACAATGTGTCTGACAGCCAATTTGTCCATCCAACCAGTGTCCCTTTGCTATAGGCTTGCATGTGTTCTTTCTTTGTTCCCATGCCTCCTTGTTCCTTGTTGTTGTTTCACCATGTGGCTGGCAGTCAATTTGTCCATCCAGCCAGTGTCCCTTTGCCATTGGCTCACATGTGTTCCATCTTTGTTTCCCATGCCTCCATGCTCCTTGTTGTTATTGTTTAACCATGTGGGTGGTGGCCATTTTGTGTGTGCACCCAGTGTTCCTTTGCCATAGGCTTGCATGTGTTCTTCCTTTGTTCTCCATGTCTTCTTGCTCCTTGTTGTTTCACAATGTAGTTGGTGGCCATTTTGTCCATTTTGCGTTAGACCTGCATGTGTTCTTTGTTCCGCATGCCTCCTTGCTCCTTATTGTTGTTGTTTGACCATGTGGCTAGCAGCCATTTTGTCCATCCAAGCAATGTCCCTCCTTTTGTCATAGGCTTGCATGTGTTCTTTGTTTGCCATGCCTCCTTGATCCTTGTTGTTGTTTTACCATTTGGCTGTTAGACATTGTGTGAATCCAGCAGTGTCTCTTTATCATAGGCTTACATACAAAAATTGCTAATTATTGATCATTTGTGTATTTTAATTTTACTTTTTCTTTTTTTGTTTTTCTTTTCTTTCTTGTTTTAATTTTTATTCTATTGTTTTTTAGTTTAATTTTTACTTTTATTTTTAATTAAAATGTTCTTTTTAGCATGTATTTTACATTTTTTAATGTTTATTTTTTATATATTTTTTATATTAATGCTTATTTTTTTATTTTCTTGTCTTTTATTTTAATTTTAATTGTACATTTAAAAAAAAAATAGATTAAAAAAAATATATGTATTTCATTTATTTACTTCTGCATTTTGCCTTGATCCATCCAACCATTCACTTCCATAAACAGTCCTCCATCCATCCACCAAAGGCACACAGCCAACTACAGAATTTGGTTTCTTTAGGTGCATAATAATTCCATTTTCTTCTGGATACCCTGGCTGTGGTACGCTGCAGACAAATCACTGCAACCTAATTAATTTTTCTAACGATTATTCAATTTCCCTGAACCACCTTGCTGCCATATAGTTTTTAAGGATTACTTCATTTACCCATGCACTTCTTTCTGACAACCACAGGTGTCTCATCTAAAACAGAAACAGATGGAGATACAGCAAAGAGCTATATCTGCATGTTATGCTGCCTGATTTTAAATTAAATTTTATGGTCGGCGGTGTGGTTTGACTTTATAATGTTTGATTAAATTGATATTTATCACATAAGTAACCAACCACACTTAGTTTGCATTTGTTTGTACTATTTCAACCTGCAACAATGCCATGTTTCTCTAACTACATGCTTGGTTGCTTTTAGTTGAACAAGAGGAGAAGAGTTATCACATCTCCCGCAGTACTGTCAAAGAGAAGGCCTGTACAGTTAAGTCTTCAAATCTCTTTGCCTTGTGAAGCTTAGTGCCACTGCCACCTAAGAGCTTTAAGACAGTCCAACAGAAAGTTGTGCCCAAGAAAGTGGTCAGTGAGAAAAAGCAGCTTTCCATCAGTAGTGTGCCGGCCGCAACCTTTTTCGAGAAACGTGAGCCTGCTACACTGGCCACCGGTGAAGAAACTGAGAGCAGCACTCCCTCATCTACATTAGCACCCCAACCTAAGCCCAACATCATGTTTCCCTAGGGCAGCCACTGCAATCATGGTGACACCCACAAGCAGTGTCTTTGAACTGGATTTGTCCCTTTCGCAAAGAGGTACCCAATTGTTTCAGGATACAGAGTAAAGTGGACAGCAGATGCAGCCAGCACTATTAGATCTTCCTGAAATTGAAGCAGAACAGGGTGTTGAGTTTCCTGCCGAGCAAGAATCTCCTCCTTTATGATCAGTGGCTCCCAGGTCTTCAGGAAGAAAAAGGAAGGATACTACTCCACCATGTTCTCCAAGCATCACTTCCGATGGCGATGATAGAGACATGGACTAGACCCAAGCAGAGTCTGGGTGATGCCAGGGGAAGCAAGGAAAAATATAAGTTATAGAAAGACTTAGAATCCTGGAAGAGGATGATGAGGTGGATGACGATGATGAGCCAGTTATTGTGGAAGCTGGCATGAAGGTGTCCGACATAACTACCCTAACCGGCTCCAAGGGATGTGGCACAGACAGCACCACCAGCTCCCATATTTGTAAGGCCCCAGAAGAGACCTGAACCAACCCATACCTCAGTAGAAATATGTACTGCAGAGAGGCAATCAACACACCCACCCACCTACCTCCAGTTCTTTCTTAGGCATTGACAGTGGCCCAGTAAGAAAGTACTTTTCCCTAGTTTGGGACTTTTTAAAGATTAGCATACTGGAGGAGAACATTGCGATATGCTCCATTTGCCACGCAAGTGTTCATTGAGGTAAGCTTGGTTCACAATATGGTACTGGAGAGCAGCTGGCCCATATGGAAAAGCATCATGCAATTCGAGTGGGAGGAGCACCTACAAAAATTGCTGAACGTGGTTGCAGTGTGAAACGAGGAGAGCCAGGAAACATCAGCTACAACTTGTCAAATCATGGTGGAAGGTGAAGAAAAAGAGCATTAGAACCTCATACAAAGCAGCCATGACCCCAGCAGTGCACCAGAATCACCCACCTTGAGCAGAACAAACAAATCAATGACTATGTCATTCTAAGAGGGGATGCAATTGAGAAAGCTATGAACATGGATGCGGACAAATGGGGCCTACTTAAATGCCTGACACAGATGCTGCTCTCTTTTGAGGTTTTCATGTGGGAAGTTAGCAAGCAGGACAGTACAATTGGCCAAACTGTCCCGTTGTTTCATCTGCTGCATGAGCTGCTAAAGAAGGTGTCTGAAAGGTTTGCACTCGGAGGTGTGACCAAAAACCCAGAAGCGCATGTCTTAGTTGAGAGCTTAATCCTTTGCTTGACTTGGTATACAAGGCTGTAAAATGACATTATCTCATCCAAAGAGTACATCGGTGCCACCCTACCTGATCCACGCAACAGAAACATTCTTCACACTTTCATTTATTTTTCTGTCGGGATGTTCCACAATACAAGAGGTGGATTGTTGAGTAAGCCGGAGAACTGGAAGAAGAATGGCTGGAACTCATAGTCCCACTCCAGATTTATGAGGAGGCCTCCTTCAACTTCCAGAGAGGGCAGTCTTGTCTCATAGCCACCAAAACCAGCAAGAAGAATACCGACAACAGCAGCATCATAAGAACTGGACCTAAAATCTTCATTGGCTTGGTTTCAAGTGGTAAGTCTTAACTCCAGTGCAGAGGCAAAAGCAAAAAAGGTTTAGCAAGTGGAGCACCAATGTCACTTCAGAGGATGTATCAGGAGTATGTGGATGACCCAAAAGAGGTGTATATGGATCAAAACCCATTGGTGTATTGGTATCGGAGGAAGGGCGAACAGTCACAGCTCAGCGGGCTGGCAATAAAGTATTTGGCTTGTCCTGTAGCCAGCGTGTCTGCTGAACGTGTGCTTAATGCAGCAGGTGCAGTTGTTACAGTGAGAAGGACCAGTCTCACACCTCAAAATGTAGAGATATTAACCATGATCAAAATGAACCAGCATTTTGTACCACCTGATTACACCATTCCCAAAACACCACAGGAGCAGGAAGAGGATGATTGGTCAGAATCAAGTGTGTTTGCTGACCAACTTCTGGTTGAACCACCTGAGTTTGAGGATGAACTCTACTTCCCGGAGTGGGTATGCCAGTGCCACCATAGAACTTTTTAAATTATTTCCGGTTGAACTTCTTTTTTGGAAAAACAAATTGCTAGTGGAACATTATGTTTGCGTAAAATTTATGCTGATCCACAATTTTTTTGTCATTTATTATACTCTCAGATTGGAGTTGAACCTGGAGCAGTGAAAAAGCCCCCACATTCCCTTCAAGACATTGGAGCATTGGAGACAATGCCTGCCTCTCTCACATGCCATTGCATATCCTTTTTTTTTACATCAGCTAGCAGGGCTGCTCCAGAATATCATTGATGAAAAGACTGCTAGTGTCAATGCCAAATTTCAATGTGTTGCTATTTACTACCATCAAATAGGAGATAAAGGGCCTCATTACGACTTTGGCAGAGGAGATTACTCCGTCCCAAATGTGACGGATATCCCACCCGCCGAATTACAAGTCCATTATATCCTATGGAACTCGTAAGATGGCAGGCTGGGTATCCATCACATTTGGGATGGAGTAATCCCCTTCGCCAAAGTCGTAATCAGGCACATTTTGTCAACTACTGTGCTTGGATTGGAAGAGGTAACTACTAACTATTGCACCAAAGATTGGTGATATATTAGTGATGATGAGTGATGATTGATGATGTATGTGGTAGCTGACAGTGAGGGAGGGAGTTCCACAAATCTGTAAACTTGATTCTGATGACTTGCAATGTTTGGGGGCTAATGGGTGATTATTTTGTTTCTGAAAATTATTGGTCTTTCAAAATTAGTGACATTTACCTGGAGGATCATCTCCTTTATTCTCAGCCCTCAGATTTGACCAGTCACTTTAGTTACCAAACACAAATATACACAAAATACTCCAGTTCTGTTTCTCTATTTGTTCTTCAACAGCAGTGCACTACACCGGTCTAGCATGCTCGGTTTGAGACTGGGACAGATTTATTCACAATCAGGAGGATGGAAGGATTCTGGGTGGAAGTCCCTTAACAGCTAGAAGGGAGAAAGTTATGGACTTCAAAGAGAAACCATGATGATAGCAAAGACTCTGAGGCCTAGTACTCACTCAGATCTGTAGACTGGAGAAAGGTGCACTGATTTGGGAAATGCTGTTGAGTATGTTTTTGCTGCATTGCTGGCTCGAACGTCAAACTCCTGCTATGTTTTTGCTTTGCCTCTGAGTCTTCGTGGTACAATTCTGACTCCTCATGTAGCTTACATTGCTTCCTTATGTCCTTCTCCTTTATTCCATAATACAGTTACTGTTTTTTTCAATACTCAGGCCTTCTCTGTGTCCTATCCTTTACAAACAAAAACATGGTGAAAGCTCAAGACTCCGGCTTTCTTACTATACAGGTTCGGCTAGGCACACAAGAGTGATGGACATTCCATGAAGAATAGAGATGCACTGCCCAATTTGACAATACAGTATCATTTTTCTTTTAACAATCATAATTTTTAGAACTGAAATGGTTAACTTTAATCCACCATTATTTGTATTTTTCAAACCTAGAAGACATAACATTTAGAGATGTCCTATCTTGGGTCTCTCTAGGGCAGAATGACTGTTTGCAATGCATCTAAGTGAACCGTGTCACATAGGTGGGAGTGGCACCTTCTCTCTTTCCTGTTAGCGCACTAGCCTGTTACTACTACCAGCCACCCCTTACAATGCCATCTTGGGAAAACCCCTACAGTAAGAAGACTCTCACTTCTTCTACTCAGGTGAGAGAACAACTATGGATTGAAGTGAACTTGTTTAGTTAGTTTTTGACCCCTACTACAGAAGGTGTTATCGGTGTGTACTAGGTTTTTGTAGGCAAAATAGCAAAGGCAATTAGTCCCTAGTAGTCAGTATATAGTTGCAAAGGGCAATAGAGTAAGGGTTTAAGTAAATGACACACACTTTGTTTTAGCAGAATAAAAAAAACAGGCTACACTAAAAGACAGCAGTGCAAATTAAAACACCAAAACAAAGATTTGAGGTGCAAATGAAGTAAATTAAATATCCCCTTTAATTAATTAAAAATAGAAAATCCTCTCTCTCCAGCCACCACTCTCCCCAAACAAATGTTAACCCCATCTCCAAAAAGTCCAACGAAAAGCCCAAAGTCCATTCTGACTTTCTCCCCACCCACTTCACCTACAACAAGTCCCTCACTACCAAAAAAAAAAAAGCCCTTAGAAGAGGGGACTGTCAGTGTGGGAGCTGGTCCAGGCTCTGCTCAATGCTGGCAAGCTGTCTCTCCATGCGGTCCATCTGCTGTTGGATGCAATACAGCAATGCCGTGTTGGATCTGGAGGGAACAGCAGCAGGTGCAGTCTGGGACCGTGAAGGCTGGTGGTGGCACCAACGATGTACTGGCCAGAAATGTAGGGGCTGACATGCTGCTTTGCTAGTCCTGGGTCTGAGGCAGCAGGTTTAGCCTTTTCCTCCTGCAGTGCCAGCAGCCACCAGTATACGGCCTGAATGTTCCCCAATCTCTGCTGCAGTGGATGGACAAGTATCTCCTGCCTGGTTGGTGGTGGTCATCGAGCAGGAGTAACTATATTGAGAAAAAGAAGAATAAAAAAGACAAATTGTAAACAATGCTCTGAACAAACACTTCTTCAAAAGTAGGTAGTGGGTGGTACAGTATGACTAGATGCTGGTCCCCTAGGGACATCAGAATTTGATGTGATTATAATTAGGAGAGTGACAGGGACTATTGTATTTGTTTACCCACACATGCCTCACATAAAAAGCACTGAGGGCCATATTTATACTTTTTGACGCACAACTGCGCCAATGCAGTTGTGCGTCAAAAATTTTAACGCCGGCTAACGCCATTCCAAAGCGCCATGTGTGCGCCTTATTTATTGAATGACGTTAGCCGGCGCAGCTGACTGGTGTGCGTAAAAAAAAATGACTCACACCAGGCATCGCTGGCATAGGGGAAAATGGAGCTTGGGCGTCAAAAAATGGGGCAAGTCAGGTCTGAGGCAAAATTTTGGCTTCAACCCGATTTGCGCCATTATTTTTGACTCCCAACCCCCATTGAAATGACTCCTGTCTTAGCACAGACAGGAGTCATGCCCCCTTGCCCAATGGCCATGCCCAGGGGACTTGTGTCCCCTGGGCATGGTCATTGGGCATAGTGGGCATGTAGGGGGGAACAAATCAGGCCCCCCTATGTCACAAAAAAAAAACAAAAAAAATACTTACCTGAACTTACCTTAAGTTCCCTGGGATGGGTCCCTCCATCCTTGGGCGTCCTCCTGGGGTGGGCAAGGGTGGCAGGGGGTGTCCCTGGGGCCATGGGAGGGCACCTCTGGGCTCCTTCCGAGCCCACAGGTCCCTTAACGCCTGCCCTGACCAGGCGTTAAAAAATGATGCAAAAGCGGCTGGACGTCATTTTTTAGTGGAAAAATAAAAAAAATGAATTATCTCTCATTTATGAATAAGGCATTATGCACTATGGAGTACAAGTTGTTGTGCCAAATGCATGGAGGCATGCTAGCCAGTGCTTCAAGTAGTTTGTTATTGCCTGCAGCTGGGGCAGCTGTAGTTGACAATTTTCTATTTTTAATTCCAGTGGCCGTGCTCTTCCAAAACTGCCTTTTGCTCAGTTTCTTGCCTGACACCAAAGAGGCAGAGGAATAAAAAGGATACTTCACACATGTTATGTATGAAATGCAGATATATTTATCCTGTCTGCCGTAAGTAGATGGTGAGGATAAGGATGCACTGTACTACAGGGAAAGGAACGGGCTATATAGATTGTATTTGGCATGTTTGTCACAAACTGAAAATCAAATCATGCACTCACTAATCCCACTTTACTCACTGCCCCCCACCACCACCACCACAAATTCTTTCCAACAATGTATGCACTGGGCAGTAAGAAAAGGAAACTTGATTTACTCTACTGCAGAATAAGCAAAGGGATTAGGCAGGTAGGCAGGGCTTTTGCTGTACAATAGAGTCATGTCACTGATCATCATTTTATCATGTGCATAAGCTTTGGCTTATTCCGTCACTGTATAGACAGAAATCTAAATGGAAAATCTGAACAGGTGTAAAATAAATCTGTTATGAGAAACCATTAAAAAAAATGTGGAAACACTTTCCATAGCCATACAAATGTGGCACATGCCAAGAATAGATTTTTCAATGTGTTTGGTAGGCTGGACGGAAGCAGCTAGGGAAGAATAAAGGAGTGAAGTACTAAGAGGTGACTGAGTGGGTGAAGGGAAAATAAAACACCTTGTGTGTTCAGTTTGCAATGTATTGAAAACTTTGTAAATGCCTTATTAACTGAAGCAGACTCACATTGCACAGCCAACACTGCAGGTATGAATTGAACTATGCTGCACTTGTTTGACCATGGGTGATGAAATGTCAGGAGAAGGATGGGGGTTTGATGAATAATGATGATGGGTGGGATACATATCTGCCTCGTTTAACAAATACAGTGAGTCAGGAGATTAGAACATACATTAAAATTCCCCCCACTTTCATATATAGCTTTGATAACCATAAAACACAAAGGGCCTGATTCTGACCCCGGCGGTAAGGAACCGCCGGGGCCAGGGTCGGCGGGAGCACCGCCAACAGGCTGGCGGTGCCCCGCAGGGCATTCTGACCGCGGCGGTGTTGCCGCGGTCAGAAGTGGAAAACCGGCGGTCTCCCGCCGGTTTTCCGCTGCCCATTAGAATCCTCCATGGGATTCTGACAGCCCATACCGCCATCCTGTTCCTGGCGGTTCTCCCGCCAGGAACAGGATGGCGGTATGGGTTGTCGTGGGGCCCCCGTAAGAGGGCCCCACAAGGAATTTCACTGTCTGCATTGCAGACAGTGAAATTCGCGACGGGTGCAACTGCACCCGTTGCACCTTCCCACTCCGCCGGCTCAATTCTGAGCCGGCGTCCTCGTGGGAAGGGAGTTTTACACTGGGCTGGCAGGCGGCCTTTTGGCGGTCGCCCGCCAGCCCAGTGTAAAACACAGAATAGCCGCAGCGGTCTTCCGACCGCGGTGCGGTATTCTGGAGGGGGGAAGTCTGGCGGGCGGCCTCCGCCGCCCGCCAGACTTAGAATGAGGCCCAAAGTAAGCAAAGTAGGTGAGCAGCATGCCCCTCTACAGAAGAGTTCCCTTCTTTATTAATCCAAGCAATTATTCAGTCATCCTTTCATTCTCCCTACTCTATTCACCCATAGCCACCATGGTTTAAGCTTTACTTTCTCTCATCCAACCTTTCACCAACATTCACAAGCCATTATCCATCCATTCAGTATCAACTATCTACCCTTTCTTTCAATCATCCTTTTACCTATTCATACATTTACCCAGTTCTCACCCATACATCCTTTCACCCACCCATGCATCGTTTCCGTTCACTCATTTCACCCATCCTTTCTTTTAACCTTCAGTTCTTTCCTGTTTCCATCAAGCCATCATTTCTAGTGTATATTATGTGCTGTTTTGCTGAGTGGCAGATAACATCTAACCAATCCACCTCTGTAACTGGTAATGCAGAGGCTCACGATCATGACAAAGCCCTTGTAGCTAGTGAGCAATAATAACTGTCAATAAGCAAGCAATATTGCTTACCACCACTCGTCCCTGCTGACACCTCTCCCCAGCTCCATATTATCTTGCAGAGAAACTTAAGCTGGCTCCACTTTTTTAATCAAAAAGATGCAACCGCAATACATCATTACTGTTCGGTTAGCACTGCGGTATTATCTATCAAAAATATCACTCTGGGCATTTTGTTGGTTCACAATGTTAGAAAAGCCCGGTAGTCAAGCCAACTAAAAACTTTGTGTAATGGAGGGACAGAGCTATACCCTATTATGATGATGACTCAAAATCATTGAGGCACAATGAAGGGGTGGAATAAAAATGATTAATGAGAGAAAGAAAAAAGAGAATGCAGTATAAAAATGTAAATAAGGTAAAAATTATAAGTGCTACAATAGTGGGCAGATGTCAGTTAGGAAAATAATAAACATATTAAATATTAGGACTTACTGGGATGAGCAGAGCCCTCAGTAATGTTGCTGGTGGTCAATGCCTGACCAGCTCCTGCTGGACCTGCCTCTGCGGTGCGCCTCTTCTTGCCCTCGGGTGCTGATGTAAGAAATAAAGAAGATAAAAAAATAAATTAGTGGTACAAGATTATTATATAACAGGCAAACCAATAACATTGTGCTTATATCAGATTGCCTATGGTACGAGTATGATCAGCTCTCGTTGAGATGGTTTCACTCCCAAAATCCCCATTCCAAATTTCCTTAACAACAACTACAGTTGGAACGAATACATTGCAATGAATGATGTTTGATTGTATTCTAATTTTGTCGAACTCCCTTGATGGACCAACTCATTCTCCCTTTTTTGCAATGCACAGATGAAGTACTGTACTACACATCACTGTGAAGTTTCTTGGGACTGCACATGCTACATAAAGAAAGTCACAGAGAATGCTAACACACTGATATAACTAATTCACGATGGTGATAGGAGGACATAGGAGTCTGCATTGCTAAGGCTTCTTAAATAATCAGCCAAAGCAAGCGTCTATGAGTACGATGATGTAGAGCCACGCACCTGCCTAGCTCTAACTGGATCACATAATAACTATTATTTTTAACATAAACTAAATGTAATTTACTTCTGAGTGTGAGAAGCATGCTAGTCAAAAAAATATTAGCTTTGTAGAACACAAAAACAACAATATAGTTAATACTCACTGAGCCTTGGAACCTCCATGCTTGGCAGGTCCTGCTCGTGGTCAATTATATTCGTGCATCAGTGTATCAGCTGCTGGGTGTAGCGCTGGATAGGGGATACTCCTGCAGGGAGTAACCTCTGCGAGTCCTGCTGCCTGCTGCCAGCATGGAGGGTAGGTGGCACTGCATATAGAAAACCAGTACTGCCCCCTCCTCCTCTGAAAAGATGATCTGGGGCTGCATCCCTTGGTGGCCTCTGCTGCCCACAATGTAGACACCTGCTGCTGGCTGTCTGTGGGGGCCTGGCACTGCCACTCACCTTTCTTCTGGTTCCTTCCTGCACTGCCATGGTGCAAGGTGGTGGGGAGAAGGCAAGAAACAGAAGGAGAAGGGAGGAAGGAAGGAAGAAACAACTTAGGAAGTAAAGGAAAAAAATACAAATACAAAATGTCTAAAATAAACATGTAAAAATTAAAACAATTAAAATACACAGACACAAAAAGAAACACTAATACAATAAATAAAAATGAGAGCTAGATTAGCTAAAAGTGTGGAGGGTTGAAAAGATTATTATTACTAAGGGATGAAACAAATAGGCCCAGCACCATAAACAGAGTGAAAAACAAGATGGCCATGCCCATGCAAACCATGTGGTAACATTTGTGTGAATTGTGAATGCAAGAAGTGCTTTGTGTTGCATTTGATATAAAATGCAACACAAATGGGCATGATGGGGAACTCTGCCTGCCCACCAAACTCTGCATAGTGCAGCAGAGTTTTTTTGCTCCTTCGCAGAGTTCTGCGTAGCGTGACTCCGCACTTGCTGCCCAGGCCTACTTTACAAGTATTAAGTAATCAAAGTAGTAACTAACAAGTAGTAAGTAATAGTAACTCCTTTTAAAGTTATAGGGATTACTTATTGCTCACAAATTTACTACTCATAAAGTTGCTGTTGGATAAGTTATGAGTCATAAAATTACACTGCAAGAGTAACCTAACACTAAAAGTGTAACATAATGTACCTTTCTGAATTAGGACTTGAGTTGCTTAAAATACTTAAACTTCTCCTAAGTCCTCACTCTAGGATTTCAGACCTATTGGGGGTTATTACAACTTTGGAGGTGGTGTTAATCCGTCCCAAAAGTGACGGTAAAGTGACGGATATACCACCAGCCGTATTACGAGTCCATTATATCCTATGGAACTCGTAATACGGCTGGTGGTATATCCGTCACTTTACCGTCACTTTTGGGACGGATTAACACCTCCTCCAAAGTTGTAATAACCCCCATAGTTTTAATTGTTTTAATAAACTAAATACTAGCTCTCCATTGCTGAGAAGTTACTACTGCATGTTTTTGTAATATGGATTATTTGACATGGTGGTGATCCGGCCTCAGTCTTTGATAAATTATGGTAATAACCCATTAACTGTGTTTTTATTTCAGTCTAGTTGCCTGTGATGGATTCCCCTTCTGGGTGATCCTATAGTTGGAATTCACCTCATTCAGAATAAGTGGGAGAGAGACCTTACTTTTGATGCCTTCCTTGTTAGCACTAACCCACTACTACCACCACCATTGAGAAGGCCCTTTGAGATGCCCTGCAATGAGGCTTTAGAAGAATGAGAGAGGTAGCTGCCATTGCTTTATCTATTCAGGTAAGAGAGCTAAGATATTAACTAGTTTAGCTAGTAACGTCTGGTGCTAAAAGCAGTACAAAGACAAAAGAAAGATTGCAAGTGATATGCACTAGAACATAAAAATGTATTTTTACAAAAGAATGCCACCCTTTCCACCCACAACAGGCCCACCCCTCTACACAAACAAATAGCCCCAAATATACTGTTATTATTTGCAAACCTTCCCCCAACTTGCCTTTATAATTCATACTCTCGCCACCCACAACACAGCCCACCCACCAAAAACTGTCCATAAAAAAAGGACACAGAGGGCAATCATGTGGGAAGTAGGAGGGTCACTTGCTGAACCAGGTTCTGTTGGGCACACCAAACCGACACCAGCTCACATAGGGTGCAGAGGAGAAGGCGGTCTGTCATCATTGATGTTAACAATGATGGGGTGATGTTCCGCTGGGCAGCAGTGATGGTCCTGGGCTCCTGGTGGTACTGGCACTGGCATGGCAGAGTTGAAGGTGGGCCAGTCTGGCAGGCCAAGAACTGGAAGCACATGCCTCCTCCTCCTCCGGGGCTACCAGTCTGCAGTATTCACCCACAATGGCTTTCATCCTCTGGTGTCACAGCCAGGTAGCTATCTCTTGCCAGGGTGGGTGACATCCAGAAGTAGGAGTAGCTACATCAAGAAAAAAATAAAATAATGAAAAAAACAAATTATAATGTTCAATGCAAACATGTGTTCATAGTGGCACAGTAACAGAACATTTTTGGTCCCTTAGGACCATTGGAATTTTTGAGGTGATTAGTCATGGGATCAAGTTTGTTCAACACATGCATCACATGACAACATCACTGACTTGTAGGAATTAAGTCAGAATACCACCAGAATCGAAAAGTGTTTTTTTTTAATTTAAAGGATTTCACACTGAAACTAAACAGACACTTATGTAAATTACCTCTCGCTAATGAATAAGGTGCATACGCTGCACAATTATTAGTATGCTTGATGTGCAACATTAATGGAGGCATGCTAGCACATCTGCTACTCTGAAGTGTGCAGTGTGTTTTTGGGGCAGCTGTAATAGAAAATCTATTAACTTGTTATAACTAATTCAAATGGCCCTGCTCTTCTCTGACTGCCTCTTCAATTCTATCCTGACTACTTATTTAGAAGAGACAAAGTGACAACTCTGTCACACACATGACACACAATAGATGCCCTGTTCGCAGTAAATAGACAGATTATAAATGATGCTCTGCAGTACATTGAAGGGAACATGGTATATTTTATTTGTCATGTTTGTCACAGAAAATCTTATCCACCAAACTCCGAATCAGGCACCTAGTCCTACATTACACCCTGGCCTCACCCTCTACCACAAATTATTTCTAACAAATACCTTTACTTGGCAGCAGAGAAAGTCCTCCTCTGGAACTGCTCCCCATCCAACCACTTGTGCCTCCTCTGACCCACTCCCAGCCTGGCTGCTGGCATTGGCTGTGGCACTGGTGGTCTGTGCGGCTAGGGGAAAAATACATAAATTACCCATTTGAGATACATATTCACTACCTGAGTAATTAACAGCATTACCTCACTACAGTTTGGTTAACAGGGTCTTCTATTGAAACTATCAATTTGGAAGGTTTGTTGGTTGACAACATGTTAAAAAAGCCAGGTACAAATAAGACAACATTGGGGGTTCCATAACCTTGGCTACTCTTTCTCTTTTAGACTACTTGATCAAGAAAGCCTTCTGAACCAACATATTTGGTGAGTAGTAGTTTACTTGGGCCTTCAGTCCTCATTACAGTACCAACAATCTGTCCTCCTAGTTTTACAGAACCACAAGACATGCAAAAGAGGGGAGAGGGAAAGATTACTAAAGAAAGAGAAGATGAAAGCTGCAGACAGTCTGCTGCCAAACCAGGAAATATATAAAAACAGGATAATGCAGGGATAACAAACAATAGATAGGGGATCTGAAAAAACTAGAAAGTATTAAAAAATACACAAGGCTGCATGATTTTACTAGAGGGGATAGATAAAAGTAAGAAATAATGATAAGCAGGACTTACTGGGTCCAGCCCAACCATATGTGTGACCAGGGTGCTAGTGTTGGTAGTTCTACCTACTATGGCATTGGTGGTGGTAGCCCTTTTACCCTCTGATGCCCTCTTGCCTTTGGGTGCTAATGTAAGAAGACAAAAAAAATGAATAGTTGTACAACTGTTCTCTGAAAAAATATTTTGAAAGGCACCACAGCAGCATTATACTTTCTAAATCAGATAGCCTATTGCCGTATTCCTAATTTCTGAAACCTAAAATTGCATTTTGAAATACTAATGCACCACAACAGATGATCTTTACTTCTCCATCCCCCTTGATGAGCCAAGTCGGTCTCCCTTTGCAATGCCTATTACACATTAGGGATCTTCGGACTGTATGAGATAAAAACAAGCATAGAGAAGAACGCTAACACCCTGATATACTCTCATCTTAATAGTGACACGCAGGAGGAATTGGCATCACTTCCTAAATCAGATCAAGCAGGTGCCAAGCACCTGTCTAGCTCACTCTGGGTCAGAATTCAGACAGTAAAATGTATTTGACGCCCACTCCACTCCTAGGGTGCAACACTACTCCAAGCCCAGGGCCCAGATTTATCAAGGATTTCTTGTTTGTGTTGGCCTTGCCTATTAGGATTGTTTTTATGCAGTGAGGTGTCTCCTTCCTGTACAAACAATCCAAGATGCCATGTAATATGTGGCACCCACGCATACTGGCGCAAGGGTGCCTGAAAAGTCTCATTAGGCAGCACTTTGTGTCGCCCCAGTGTAGTACGAGAGAAGGTGTTAGAAATTGTTTTTGGTTGGCAAAGGTATGCACCATGTCCAAGTAGAAACCACAAGCTTAGGGTAAGTCATCAACACACCCTAAAATATCCTGGTCCCACTCCTGGTAGCTTGTCTGGCTTCAGACTCACTATAATCGAGTATGCAACTCTTTGTGCTCCAATTGTGGGTGGTCGCCTAGAGGGAATACACAAGACATGTAAAACGTAAAAGCACATGTCCTACCTTTTAATGACATAGCACCCTGCCCCATGGGCTTCCTAGGTTCTCCCTTAAGGGTGACTCATACGTAATAAAAGGGCAGCTTAAGGCTTGGAAAGGGGTTGTACGTGCCTAGTCGGCATGGCAAAGTAACACTGCATTCAGGCTACAATGACAGGGCTGGGGCATGTTTTAGGAGGGCTTCTTAAGTGAATAGAACAATAAGAGTTGCAGGACAACAATAACATCTCATTTACAGGCCCTGGGGCCTGTTATATGCATTCTACAATGGACTTACAAGTCAATCAAAAACACCAGTTTGGTATGTGCCAGTCCAACCATGTTTTAGGGAGAAGCCACAAGCACTTTAGCATTGGTAAAGTGCACAAGGTCCTAAGGCCTACAAACAAAGATTGGATGAAAACAGGCAAAATCTTTTGGGGAAGACAAACCTAAAGCTGACAGGGCTAACATGTGCCCCCCAGCTGAAAGTGGGGAGAACTACACAATCTCCCGTGAGTTCTCTTAACTAAGGCAGAGAAACCTGGGGAGACTATAAGCATTGATGTTACTTGACCCATGTCGGTGTTACACAGTAGAGTCTATTCCCTGAAAGGAGATGGACCATCTAAAAAAATGTGTGATTCTCACCCCTCATTTGCATTCACCACCTGAGGGGCCTGTGGTATGCCTGATCTGCAAGTGAGTCTCAAACAAGTATGGTCTCAGCTTTTACAGTGCCCAGACAACAGCAAAGTCTCTCTCAATAGCACTCCACCTCCTAGAGATGAAAGCTACAGGTTGTTCCAGGCCTTTATCATTAAAGTGTGAATAAACTGCTCCTATGCCATGCTTTGAAGCATAACTTTGTACAATGAACTCCGTGAAAAAGTCAGGGGCCTTCAGCACATGGGTGTACATATGACCTGTTTTAGGGAGTTAAATGCTTTCTCGCAAGCCTCTTTCCTCTGGTTGCTTTTTAGACTCCAGCTCAATTTAGGGGGCAACAATGGTACCTAATCCCTTGACAAACCTCCTGTAGTATTCTGTGAGGCCTAGGAAGGCCCTCACCTTAGTTTGAATTTTTGTGGGCTCCCAGGCCATGATGGTCTCTATCTTGGCTTGGAGGAGCTGTACCTTACCCCCACACACCAGGTGTCCTAAGTAGACCATAGAACCCTGCCTATCTGCAACTTACTGACCTTGATAGTCAAGCCTGCATTTCACATGGCCTGAAGCACTTCCTGTAGGCTCTTTGAAGGGAAGGTTCATGCTCCTCTTAGTCCTCACCATCTGTCACCAACAACGTGGTGACCTCAGACCTCTTAACCCCTTCGCTGCCAGGCCTTTTCCCCCTCCTGTGCCAGGCCTTTTTTTGCCTATTTGGGGCAGTTCGCGCTTAGGCCCTCATAACTTTTTGTCCACATAAGCTAACCAAGCCAAATTTGCGTCCTTTTTTTCCAACATCCTAGGGATTCTAGAGGTACCCAGACTTTGTGGGTTCCCCTGAAGGAGGCCAAGAAATTGGCCAAAATACAGTGAAAATTTCGTTTTTTTCAAAAAAATTGGAAAAAGTGGCTGCAGAAGAAGGCTTGTGGTTTTTCCCCTGAAAATGGCATGAACAAAGGGTTTGCGGTGCTAAACTCATCAGCTTCCCAGCTTTCAGGAACAGGCAGACTTGAATCAGAAAACCCAATTTTTCAACAGAATTTTGGCATTTTACTGGGGCATACCCCATTTGTGCAATTTTTTGTGCTTTCAGCCTCCTTCCAGTCAGTGACAGGAATGGTCATGAAACCAATGCTGGATCCCAGAAACCTAAACATTTCTGAAAAGTAGACAAAATTCTGAATTCAGCAAGGGGTCATTTGTGTAGATCCTACAAGGGTTTCCTACAGAAAATAACAGCTGAAAAAGAAAAATATTGAAATTGAGGTGAAAAAAACCATCAATTTTTCTCTACGTTTTACTCTGTAACTTTTCCCTGCAATGTCAGATTATCGAAAGCAATATACCGTTACGTCTGCTGGACTCCTCTGGTTGCGGGGATATATAGGGTTTGTAGGTTCATCAAGAACCCGAGGAACCCAGAGCCAATAAATGAGCTGCACCCTGCAGTGCGTTTTCATTCTATACCGGGTATACAGCAATTCATTTGCTGAAATATAAGGAGTAAAAAATTGCTATCAAGAAAACCTTTGCATTTCCAAAAAGGGCACAAGATAAGGTGTTGAGGAGCAGTGGTTATTTGCACATCTCTGAATTCCGGGGTGACCATAGTAGCACGTGAATTACAGGGAATTTCTCAAATAGATGTCTTTTTTACACACACTCCTATATTTGGAAGGAAAAAATGTAGAGAAAGACAAGGGGCAATAGTACTTGTTTTGCTAATCTATGTTCCCCCAAGTCTCCCGATAAAAATGGTACCTCACTTGTGTGGGTAGGCCTAGCACCCGCGACAGGATATGCCCCAAAACACAACGTGGACACATCACAGAAAACAGAGCTGTTTTTAGCAAAGTGACTACCTGTAGATTTTGGCCTCTAGCTCAGCCGCCACCTAGGGAAACCTACCAAACCTGTGCATTTCTGAAAACTAGAGACCTAGGGGAATCCAAGGAGGGGTGACTTGTGTGGCTCGGACCAGGTTCTTTTACCCAGAATCCTTTGCAAACCTCAAAATTTGGCTAAAAAAACACATGTTCCTCACATTTCTGTGGCAGAAAGTTCTGGAATCTGAGAGGAGCCACAAATTTCCTTCCACCCAGCGTTCCCCCACGTCTCCCGATAAAAATGATACCTCACTTGTGTGGGTAGGCCTAGAACCCGCGACAGGATATGCCCCAAAACACAACGTGGACACATCACAGAAAACAGAGCTGTTTTTAGCAAAGTGACTACCTGTAGATTTTGGCCTCTAGCTCAGCCGCCACCTAGGGAAACCTACCAAACCTGTGCATTTCTGAAAACTAGAGACCTAGGGGAATCCAAGGAGGGGTGACTTGTGTGGCTCGGACCAGGTTCTGTTACCCAGAATCCTTTGCAAACCTCAAAATTTGGCTAAAAAAACACATGTTCCTCATATTTCTGTGGCAGAAAGTTCTGGAATCTGAGAGGAGCCACAAATTTCCTTCCACCCAGCGTTCCCCCACGTCTCCCGATAAAAATGATACCTCACTTGTGTGGGTAGGCCTAGCGCCCGCGACAGGATATGCCCCAAAACACAACGTGGACATATCACAGAAAACAGAGCTGTTTTTAGCAAAGTGACTACCTGTAGATTTTGGCCTCTAGCTCAGCCGCCACCTAGGGAAACCTACCAAACCTGTGCATTTCTGAAAACTAGAGACCTAGGGGAATCCAAGGAGGGGTGACTTGCGGGGCTCGGACCAGGTTCTGTTACCCAGAATCGTTTGCAAACCTCAAAATTTGGCTAAAAAAACACATGTTCCTCAGATTTCTGTGGCAGAAAGTTCTGGAATCTGAGAGGAGCCACAAATTTCCTTCCACCCAGCGTTCCCCCACGTCTCCCGATAAAAATGATACCTCACTTGTGTGGGTAGGCCTCGCGCCCGCGACAGGATATGCCCCAAAACACAACGTGGACATATCACAGAAAACAGAGCTGTTTTTAGCGAAGTGCCTACCTGTAGATTTTGGCCTCTAGCTCAGCCGGCACCTAGGGAAACCTATCAAACCTGTGCATTTCTGAAAACTAGAGACCTAGGGGAATCCAAGGAGGGGTGACTTGCGGGGCTCGGACCAGGTTCTGTTACCCAGAATCCTTTGCAAATCTCAAAATTTGGCTAAAAAAACACATGTTCCTCACATTTCTGTGGCAGAAAGTTCTGGAATCTGAGAGGAGCCACAAATTTCCTTCCACCCAGCGTTCCCCCACGTCTTCCGATAAAAATGATACCTCACTTGTGTGGGTAGGCCTAGCGCCCGCGACAGGATATGCCCCAAAACACAACGTGGACATATCACAGAAAACAGAGCTGTTTTTAGCAAAGTGACTACCTGTAGATTTTGGCCTCTAGCTCAGCCACCACCTAGGGAAACCTACCAAACCTGTGCATTTCTGAAAACTAGAGACCTAGGGGAATCCAAGGAGGGGTGACTTGCGGGGCTCGGACCAGGTTCTGTTACCCAGAATCCTTTGCAAACCTCAAAATTTGGCTAAAAAAACACATGTTCCTCACATTTCTGTGGCAGAAAGTTCTGGAATCTGAGAGGAGCCACAAATTTCCTTCCACCCAGCGTTCCCCCACGTCTCCCGATAAAAATGATACCTCACTTGTGTGGGTAGGCCTAGCGCCCGCGACAGGATATGCCCCAAAACACAACGTGGACATATCACAGAAAACAGAGCTGTTTTTAGCAAAGTGACTACCTGTAGATTTTGGCCTCTAGCTCAGCCGCCACCTAGGGAAACCTACCAAACCTGTGCATTTCTGAAAACTAGAGACCTAGGGGAATCCAAGGAGGGGTGACTTGCGGGGCTCGGACCAGGTTCTGTTACCCAGAATCCTTTGCAAATCTCAAAATTTGGCTAAAAAAACACATGTTCCTCACATTTCTGTGGCAGAAAGTTCTGGAATCTGAGAGGAGCCACAAATTTCCTTCCACCCAGCGTTCCCCCACGTCTCCCGATAAAAATGATACCTCACTTGTGTGGGTAGGCCTAGCGCCTGCGACAGGATATGCCCCAAAACACAACGTGGACATATCACAGAAAACAGAGCTGTTTTTAGCAAAGTGACTACCTGTAGATTTTGGCCTCTAGCTCAGCCGGCACCTAGGGGAAACCTACCAAACCTGTGCATTTCTGAAAACTAGAGACCTAGGGGAATCCAAGGAGGGGTGACTTGTGTGGCTCGGACTAGGTTCTGTTACCCAGAATCCTTTGCAAACCTCAAAATTTGGCTAAAAAAACACATGTTCCTCACATTTCTGTGGCAGAAAGTTCTGGAATCTGAGAGGAGCTACAAATTTCCTTCCACCCAGCGTTCCCCCAAGTCTCCCGATAAAAATGATACCTCACTTGCGTGGGTAGGCCTAGCGCCGGCGACAGGAAACACCCCAAAGCGCAACGTGGACACATCCTAAATTTTGGAAAAAAACAGAGGTGTTTTTTGCGAAGTGCCTACCTGTAGATTTTGGCCTCTAGCTCAGCCGGCACCTAGGGAAACCTACCAAACCTGTGCATTTCTGAAAACTAGAGACCTAGGGGAATCCAAGGAGGGGTGACTTGCGGGGCTCGGACCAGGTTCTGTTACCCAGAATCCTTTGCAAACCTCAAAATTTGGCTAAAAATACACATGTTACTCACATTTCTGTGGCAGAAAGTTCTGGAATCTGAGAGGAGCCACAAATGTCCTCCTACCCAGCGTTCCCCCAAGTCTCCCGATAAAAATGATACCTCCCTTGTGTGGGTAGGACTAGCGCCCACGAAAGGAAAGGGCCCAAAACACAACTTGGACACATCACATTTTTTTATAAAAAGCAGTGCCTACCTGTGGATTTTGGCCTGTAGCTCAGCCTACACCTGAGGAAACCTAGCAAACCAGTGCATTTTTGAAAACTAGAAACCCAGGGGAATCCAAGATGGGGTGACTTGCGGGGCTCTGACCAGGTTATGTTACCCAGAATCCTTTGCAAACATCAAAATTTGGCCCAAAAAACACTTTTTCCTCTCATTTCGGTGACAGAAAGTTCTGGAATCTGAGAGGAGCCACAAATTTCCTTCCACCCAGCGTTCCCCTAAGTCTCTGGATAAAAATGGTACATCACTTCTGTGGGTAGGCCTAGCGCCCACAAAAGGAAATGGCCCAAAACACAACGTGGACACAACATATTTTTTCACAGAAAACAGAGGTGTTTTTTGCAAGGTGCCTACCTGTGGTGTTTGGCCTGTAGCTCAGCCGGCCCCAGGGGGGGGGGGGCAGAAATGGCCTCAAATACATTTGCCCCCCCAACACCCACCCCCCCCCCCCGGGAGCGACCCTTGCCTACGGGGTCGCTCCCCCTGCGTGACATTGGCACCAAAAAACAAATCCCCGGTGCCTAGTGGTTTCTGCCCCCTTGGGGGCAGATTGACCTAAAATTGGCCAATCTGCCCCCAGGGGGGCAGAAATGGTCTAAATACAATTTGCCCCCCCAGGGGAGCGACCCTTGCCTGATGGGTCGCTCCCCATCTCTAAAAAAAGAAACAACAAAAAAAAAACACACAAAAAAAAAATTGCCCTGGCGCCTAGAGTGTTCTGCCCCCCCCCCCGGGGGGCAGTTCGGCCTAATAATAGGCCGATCTGTCCCCCGGGGGGGCAGAAATGGCCTAAAATAAATTTGCCCCCCCAACCCCCCCCCTCCCCCCCGCCGGGAGCGACCCTTGCCTACGGGGTCGCTCCCCCTGCGTGACATTGGCACCAAAAAACAAATCCCCGGTGCCTAGTGGTTTCTGCCCCCTTGGGGGCAGATTGACCTAAAATTGGCCAATCTGCCCCCAGGGGGGCAGAAATGGTCTAAATACAATTTGCCCCCCCAGGGGAGCGACCCTTGCCTGATGGGTCGCTCCCCATCTCTAAAAAAAGAAACAACAAAAAAAAACACACAAAAAAAAAATTGCCCTGGCGCCTAGAGTGTTCTGCCCCCCCCCCCCGGGGGGCAGTTCGGCCTAATAATAGGCCGATCTGTCCCCCGGGGGGGCAGAAATGGCCTAAAATAAATTTGCCCCCCCAACCCCCCCCCTCCCCCCCGCCGGGAGCGACCCTTGCCTACGGGGTCGCTCCCCCTGCGTGACATTGGTGCCAAAAACAAATCCCCGGTGCCTAGTGGTTTCTGCCCCCTTGGGGGCAGATTGACCTAAAATTGGCCAATCTGCCCCCAGGGGGGCAGAAATGGTCTAAATACAATTTGCCCCCCCAGGGGAGCGACCCTTGCCTGATGGGTCGCTCCCCATCTCTAAAAAAAGAAACAACAAAAAAAAAAAAACACAAAAAAGAAATTGCCCTGGCGCCTAGAGTGTTCTGCCACCCCCCGGGGGCAGTTCGGCCTAATAATAGGCCGATCTGTCCCCCGGGGGGGCAGAAATGGCCTAAAATAAATTTGCCCCCCCAACCCCCACCCCCCCCCCCGGGAGCGACCCTTGCCTACGGGGTCGCTCCCCCTGCGTGACATTGGCGCCAAAAAGCAAATCCCCGGTGCCTAGTGGTTTCTGCCCCCTTGGGGGCAGATTGACCTAAAATTGGCCAATCTGCCCCCAGGGGGGCAGAAATGGTCTAAATACAATTTGCCCCCCCAGGGGAGCGACCCTTGCCTGATGGGTCGCTCCCCATCTCTAAAAAAAGAAACAACAAAAAAAAACACAAAAAAAAAAATTGCCCTGGCGCCTAGAGTGTTCTGCCCCCCCCCCCCCCGGGGGGCAGTTCGGCCTAATAATAGGCCGATCTGTCCCCCGGGGGGGCAGAAATGGCCTAAAATAAATTTGCCCCCCCAACCCCCCCCCCCCCCCCCGGGAGCGACCCTTGCCTACGGGGTCGCTCCCCCTGCGTGACATTGGTGCCAAAAAACAAATCCCCGGTGCCTAGTGGTTTCTGCCCCCTTGGGGGCAGATTGACCTAAAATTGGCCAATCTGCCCCCAGGGGGGCAGAAATGGTCTAAATACAATTTGCCCCCCCAGGGGAGCGACCCTTGCCTGATGGGTCGCTCCCCATCTCTAAAAAAAGAAACAACAACAAAAAACACACAAAAAAAAAATTGCCCTGGCGCCTAGAGTGTTCTGCCCCCCCCCGGGGGGCAGTTCGGCCTAATAATAGGCCGATCTGTCCCCCGGGGGGGCAGAAATGGCCTAAAATAAATTTGCCCCCCCAACCCCCACCCCCCTCCGCCCGGGGAGCGACCCTTGCCTACGGGGTCGCTCCCCCCTGCGTGACATTAGTGCCAAAAAACAAATCCCCGGTGCCTAGTGGTTTCTGCCCCCTTGGGGGCAGATTGACCTAAAATTGGCCAATCTGCCCCCAGGGGGGCAGAAATGGTCTAAATACAATTTGCCCCCCCAGGGGAGCGACCCTTGCCTGATGGGTCGCTCCCCATCTCTAAAAAAAGAAACAAAAAAAAAAAAAAACACAAAAAAAAAATTGCCCTGGCGCCTAGAGTGTTCTGCCCCCCCCCGGGGGCAGTTCGGCCTAATAATAGGCCGATCTGTCCCCTGGGGGGGCAGAAATGGCCTAAAATAAATTTGCCCCCCCAACCCCCACCCTCCCCCCCCCGGGAGCGACCCTTGCCTACGGGGTCGCTCCCCCTGCGTGACATTGGCGCCAAAAAACAAATCCCCGGTGCCTAGTGGTTTCTGCCCCCTTGGGGGCAGATTGACCTAAAATTGGCCAATCTGCCCCCAGGGGGGCAGAAATGGTCTAAATACAATTTGCCCCCCCAGGGGAGCGACCCTTGCCTGATGGGTCGCTCCCCATCTCTAAAAAAAGAAACAACAAAAAAAAAAACCACAAAAAAAAAATTGCCCTGGTGCCTAGAGTGTTCTGCCCCCCCCCCCCGGGGGCAGTTCGGCCTAATAATAGGCCGATCTGTCCCCCGGGGGGGCAGAAATGGCCTAAAATAAATTTGCCCCCCCCAACCCCCACCCCCCCTGGGAGCGACCCTTGCCTACGGGGTCGCTCCCCCTGCGTGACATTGGCGCCAAAAAACAAATCCCCGGTGCCTAGTGGTTTCTGCCCCCTTGGGGGCAGATTGACCTAAAATTGGCCAATCTGCCCCCAGGGGGGCAGAAATGGTCTAAATACAATTTGCCCCCCCAGGGGAGCGACCCTTGCCTGATGGGTCGCTCCCCCATCTCTAAAAAAAAAAAAAGAACAAAAAAAAAAAACACAAAAAAAAAATTTGCCCTGGCGCCTAGAGGTTTCTTCCCCCCCCTGGGGGAAGATCGGCCTAATAATAGGCCGATCTGCCCCCAGGGGGGGCAGAAAAGGCCTTCCCAAAAAATTGCCCCCCCTGGGAGCGACCCTTGCCAAAGGGGTCGCTTTGTTGCGTGACATTCGCGCGCAAAAACAAGCTCCCTGGTGTCTAATGGTTTCTGCCCCCCTTGGGGGCAGATTGGCCTTATCAAAATAGGCCAATCTGCCCCCAAGGGGGGCAGAAATGGCCTAAATATATATTGCCCCGTAGGGGAGCGACCCTTGCCTAAGGGATCGCTCCCCACCTAAAAAAAAAGAATTCATCTAAAAAAAAAAAAGGTCCCTGGTGCCTAGAGGTTTCTGCCCCCCCTGGGGGCAGATCGGCCTAATAATAGGCCAATCTGCCCCCAGGGGGGGCAGATAAGGCCTTCCTAAAAAAATGCCCCCCTGGGAGCGACCCTTGCCCAAGGGGTCGCTCCCTTTTGCCAATTTCAAGAAAAAAAAAAAAATCCCTGGTGTCTAGTGGGGTTTCAAAAGCCGGATTGCAAGCAATCCGGCTTTTGAAACCTGTGAGAGACTTCAAAGGGAAGGAAATACATTTCCTTCCCTTTGAAGCCTCTCGGGGCCTCCCCCATGGGATTGAAAAAGAAATGCAAAAGCATTTCTTTTTCAATCGCGCTGGAAGCTCTGCTTCCAGCGCGATGGGGGAGACCCTGTGACTAATCAGCGCGCGCTCGCGCGCTGACGTCACAGGGGGGGTTGGGGGGGGTCGGGGGTGGGAGGGGAAGGGCTTCCCCTTCCATCCCTGACTTGGGGGGGGTGGGGGGGAACCTCACAGAGGGAGCGAGAGCGCTCCCTCTGGGCTCTGTGCACAGGACGTAATGGTTACGTCCTGGGCACAGCAGCACTGTGCCTCAGGACGTAACCATTACGTCCTGGGCACAGAAGGGGTTAAAGTGGAGATTGAGATGTTTGGTATAAAGAACCCTTTGGTGTTGTATGGGTGTCTTGAGGTCCACCAAGTTGATGGCTTCCCCTTCCTCTCAACATTCTCCTACGGCCCAGTGCAAAACTCCTAGAAAACCCAGGGCTCCATGGGCTTCATCACCCACACTTTTTGTTCAGTTTGGAATTACGCAGGGGTAGCCATCTGGTCATACCACTGCTTCATTACCTCCTGGCTGGCCACCAAGTTTTTCAAATACTTTTTCCAATACTTGGTCATCTGGCTCCGGAGGTCCAGCATGTAGCTAACCACATCCTCAGGAGGTTTCCTGGAAGCTTGCTCCCACCCCTCTCTAACCAGACTTAAATGTCCCCTTACAAGGTGTCCATACAGAAGCTCAAAGGGGATAAATGTAACACCCTTCTGTAACACCTCTCTGTAAGCAAAGAGCAGGCATAGCAAGAGAACATCCACATTATGCCTCATGGGCTCAGGTAGGCTCTTGATCATGCCCTTGAGGGTTTTGCTGAATCTCTCAACAAGCCCATTGTTTTGTATATGGCAGAGTATGGAAAGCCTGTGAGTAACCCCACACTCCTTCCATATTGACTGCATGTAAGCAGACATAAAGTTGGTGCTCCAGTCAGCCACCATTTATTTTTAGGGAAACCCACTTTGGTAAAAATCCCCATCAGGGCCCGAGCCACTGCAGGTGCAGTCCTCAGAACTATGGCCTCTGGGTATCCCATGGCATGGTCCACCAAGACCAGGATAAACATATTGCCAAAGGCTGTATGTGGATCCATGGGCCCTACGATGTTGATGCCCAGCCTTTTAAAAGAGGTGCCAAAGACAATCAAGGGATTAAAGGGAGTATTCAGCTTCTGCCCTGTCTTCCCACTGGCTCTTTCCACTGGTCTGGCATATTAAGCAAGTCCTACAGAAAGTATCTGAGGATATCTTCATCTGGGCCCAGTGGAAGACAAGCCTTGAAAAGGTCTTGTCCTGACCAAGATGTCCTGCCATGGGTAGCTCATGAGCTAACTG
This sequence comes from Pleurodeles waltl, assembly GCF_031143425.1. Classification (NCBI taxonomy): domain Eukaryota; kingdom Metazoa; phylum Chordata; class Amphibia; order Caudata; family Salamandridae; genus Pleurodeles; species Pleurodeles waltl. The sequence goes on along the minus strand of NC_090443.1, from coordinate 662,629,213 downwards.
CAGTAGTAAGGCCTTGCAGCATTGGGGAACTTCCAGTCCCCTTTTTGCCCCCCTCATAGGTACATTAGGATAACTATATAGTAGGCCGTTCTCTGAAAAAGATGTGATGACTTCAAAAGGCATTGCCAGCTGCCTGAGATTCAGCCTGTTGCCTCATGCCCTGCAGGGTTGGGCATTCTTTCAGTGCCTTACAAAACTCCTCCCGGCAAGTAGCGGCCAACCAGCAGTTTCAAGAAGACCACCAAGGGAGGTAATGTCCTTTCCAGTGGGCTCTGGGGCAACCTCCTCCGGTGCCCCATCCACCTCATTGGGGGACATTCAGGGGCTGGTTGACCATTGACCTGGTGGTTGCACAAATCCACTGAGGCAAACCTATCATTTCTATGTGTGACTTGAGCTCCACTTCCTTCCTGGTAGTGTGCACAAGATTTTTCCCTAGTAAACAATCCAATGGCATGGCAGGGCTCACAGCTATTTTCAGAAGACCTGAGACCCTCCATTCAAATGGAATAAGAGTCACAGGGTAGTGACCCTTTTGGTTGTCAGCTATTACAACGAGGTGGAAAGTACTGGGTATGATGTGAGATTTCCCTTGAGAACCATTTTGAGGGCTTGGAGAGAACTCCTTCTTTTTATCCCTCCTCTCCTTCTTCTGGTGGGAACCCTGACCACCCTTTTGAAAGTTCCCTTCAGGTGCCTTCCTTGGACACTCTAGTATTGACTCAGAGACCCGTCTCCTCAGCAAGCTTCCTGGGGTCATCGCACCTCTTCCTAAAGTATTTTTGTTCAGCTTCCTTCACTGGGTCACTCTGTCTGGCCCCCATGCCATCATGGTAAGCGTGAGCTTTTAGCTTTTTCCTGGTCCAGTGCGACCAGATATTCCCCAGTGGCGATTCTTGCTTCTAAGTGCTTTCTACAGATTGTTTTAAAAAAATTCATAGCTCAAGTTCTACCTATTGTTATTTTCTCATGTTTGTCTTATTTTATTCATTAAATTAATCTCTATTCTCTACCCAGGTGTGACAACTTTTTGTGTGTTTTTTTTACTGTTCTACTGTATGAAGTGCTGCACAAATACTTTACACATTACCTCTAAGTTAATCCTAATGCCTCTGCGTCAAGAAGCCAGGGGCTGTGGACAGCTTAATTTAAGGTTTGCCTGACACTTAACCTGAATAGGTTTGTGGTTCATGCTTTAACAGGGTGCATACCTCTTCCAGCAAGACACCACATTTCTTTTGTACAAATAAACACTGTGCCAAAACTCAGTATCTGGTGCACATCTCAGATATTAATAAGTTTCCTTCATACTCATTTGTCAATCTTTAGATTTCACCTTATGATTTGCTCTATACCCTGTTCCCAATGAAAAACCACTGTAAGGTGTAGCTCAATTGTTGACTCTAGGAGCCTACCTTGGGTTCACGGAAAACCCAAAACCCTATACGCCCCCACAATCAGATGAGTCTGGCAGATGATTTGTAAATCAACTATCATGACAAGAAGTTACACATGCAAAGGTTGTCACAAAAAGCTATTTTTTCCTAACTTTATATATATATATTTTATTTTAATAGTTATTTTCTTTGGGAAAACCATGAAGGAAACAACACAAATGACCTCTTTCTGAATTCAGAATTTTGCTTACTTTTCAGAATTGTATAGCTTCCCAGTATGACACTTGGTTTTCACACCTGTTTCTACCATAAACTGGAAGTAGATTGAAAGTAGAAAAATTGGAAAACTGAGCTACTTCTTAGAAAAAGGCAAAAGGTATGGCAAAATTGTTTTGATAGAGCTCTGCGTATTCCTGAAAAACCTTTTTTTGATGCTATTTTTAGGAAATAAACCAATACTTTTTTGCAGCACAATTTTTCCAGTTTTTCTAAAAAAAACTAACATTTAGCTATATTTTGGCTATTTTCACAGCCCCCGCCAGGGGAATCCACAAACCTTCAGTGCTTTTAGAATCTCCATGATGTTAGAAAAAAGGGCCCATATTTAGCATGGATACCTTCTATGAAAAAAATGTGCTGTTGGCCTAAGCATGAACTACCCTAAACAGCCAAATAAGGGTTCAGCACTCAAATGAAAAAGTGTCAGCAGTCTTTTAAATTCAAAGCATTATGTGGGGTGCAAAGAGCAAGTCATAGAGTTACCTCATCTTTCTTGGTTAGAAGGTTTTGTCATAGCACCCCAAATAGTCACTGAAATTAATCCCCTGTAAGGTCTTAATGTGGTGGATTTCGTTTCAAGCACAGGTGGTGAGGTTGGAGTAGATACTTCCTTATAAACAGTGGTCTCAGAATTGTCACTTGATATTTTAGAAACAGTGTAAGTCACAACAGGGTCAGACTGACCATTTATCCTGTCGAGCATTGCCCTGTGAAGCGGGAGGTAAGGAGAGGGGCAGGAACTTCTAGTGTCTGATTTTGAAAGCTTTGGGCTGTTGCTGGTGCCTCTTTCTCATTCAAAAGCTCCTTGAAGTAATTATAGGAGAGGGAGAGAGATCAAAACAGGTCGAGAGAGAAGAAAAAAGATAGAGACAATGAATAGATGGAAAGGCAGAGAGAGGTAAGGAACGCAGCAGGACTGGTTTCAACATTTTTCCCAGAGGTGCTTATGGCTCAGAGGCTGACCCTGTCACATACTCCTCCTTAAGATAAGGTTTTTTTACCTCTTCAGTGCCATATATATTTTTGATTTGTTAATTAGCTTTCTCACACAGTGGTAGGACAGTATTAAATTAATGATGAAAGGTGCACTGCTATCCTTTACTTACCTTATGATGCAGTAGCTATGCATGGCCATGTGAACAATCAACACAAATAAGAATATGTTTCATGTACCCTATTGACTGTGTGTCAGCTTTTTTCACATATAAACAAAACAAAACTATCTAAATACACATTTCAAACCAGTGGATTTTGTGTATAACAATGCACCTATTGTGCATAGACATTACCCTACATGGATTAACATTCCAGAATATATGTATATGTATTTTTAATATGAACTTGATACTTGATAGAGAATATTAATGTGAAATTATGTTTACATAAGAGGATTAAACCCATATATTCTTACAAACTTCTATGGTTTGTGGTTGTGCTATATTCTTTTGAATGTCGGGTGTTAGTATAGTGGAGTTTGAGTGATTTATGTGATTTTGTTATTTTTACCCTGAGGGGAATTTTGTAACTTTATTGTTAAGTGGAATCCTTTAACCTTGGTGTGTGGGGTCTCCTCCTTGTCTGTGCTCAATACCTTCTGCCAACTGGTATAGGTTGGAGTGGGAATAGTAAAGTTACCCCTTTATTGTCCAACACCTTCCTCAAGTTGGTACAGAGTGGATTGGGAATAGTAAATTTCACCCTTTTAGTGTAGAACATGTTATTATAAATGGTTTATGTTGGAGAATGATTATTTAATTTTATAGTTTTAGTGTGCAATCTTTTGTTTTAATTGTATATGTATGTACTAGAAAATGTTTGTGATATTTCATTAATATTGTTGGTTAGTAATTTAATATAAAATAGCTGTAAGTTTGTGAGAAATATTATTAATTCCAATTTTCCATACCATAGAGATATGTAACACATTTTTGTGCATCTATGTATTTTAAAATGTATTTTACAAATCAATGACAAATTGAAAATAAACATGTATATATAGATAAATAAATAACACATTTAATACATCTTTATTTCATAAATAAAAATGTAAATCATATTGCATGTACATTTTCCTATTTTTGTCTCATTGTTTAATTTAACTTTTTTTTAATGTTTTCTAAACTAGGTTACATACCTGTTTTTAACATCACTTTAACATAAGTATTTTTGCATATTTTAAATAATTGTATAATTTTTATAATTTATCATATATTTGTTCAGATTTTTGACATTCTTTCCTATTCATTTCTATTGGAAAATAGTCTTTTTATAGTTTAATATAGTGGCCATCCTTTTTTACCACTACCTTCTACTTTGTAGTGTATTTTTGTCAGTTTTAGTCTATTTTCTGGGATTTGGGATGTGGCAAGGTGCTGCTGTTCATTGGAACAGGTAAGTCATTTTTTAATAAAGCTTTTTTTAATAGTTTTGAGGGTATGAGGTGTGGGGGACTGGAGTTTGTTATAGTTTTGTTTGTGGGATTATTGTACATTTAGTTGTATTAATAGAGTTGTTTTCTACTAATATGTTGTTTGGGGTGTTTATACACTGTTTTAGTAATGCCATGTATTTTATGATGATTAGGTGTAATGTAAAAGTATTTTTAGAAATGTTATGTGTTTTCCTGGAGAGTTTTCTATCTTACTTTACAAGGTTTTCTTCAACTAACATGTCCTATTGGCATTGGAAGTTGCCATTTATTTTCAGGAAAACCACTTCTGGTTCATAATAAGCCATTATTTTTATCTCTGATTTCCTTTTTTTGGGGTTTCACACTTTTTGTGTTTGTATGGTTCCTGTTTACTTTGGATTGCTCTTAGGGATGTTTAGTAGATTTGTTTTATTTTTGCATTTTTTGAGGGAGTTGGAAAATATTTGTCATTTTTTCGTGGATTATTACTTTTGACTCCATGGATACAGAAGAACATCTGGAGCTACTGAACAATATTTATTTTTGGGTAGGAAATGTTAAAATATATTGTGTGTGTAAATAATAAGTGCTTGTTATTTAGAAATGTATGATATGTGTGTTGTATTTATTTTACGTGATGAGTTGAGTTTGTTCTTGGTTTTTCAAGGTTGGTCAGGTTAATGTTTTCATGTAAATAATCTATATATGTTTTATTACCTCAATCTTTTTTAAAATTGGAGTCTTAGTTAATGTTTAGATTGATGTAATAAAACATTAATTTAATTATTTATGCAAATAATGATTTGTCATCTTGGTTTACATTCTGTAACAGTTTTTGGGACATTTTTGGGTTACTATTTATTTTATAACATGCTTTTTGCTATTATTTCTAATTATTCTACTGCGTTGTTGTTCATTGTAAGGTTGACTTTAAATTGTAGCATGCTGTAGATTCTTTGGGCTTGTTTGCTAAGTCTAGGTGCAATTTGGCTAACAGATTGCTCCATTCATATTTGTTGGTCACTTTGCTCTTTTTGCAATGTCCTATAACTTTATGAAGTGTTGGTTGAGTTCTGCCTAGTGTGGAATTGGAAGACATCATGCCATTCTTCCACTGCAATATTTATTTGTGCCACTTGTACCAAGGTGCTCTTGTTGACATTCCATCATAGTATTTGGAATTTGGGTTGCCGTCTGTGTCTGCAGCAATATAATAAATAATAATGGCCACTGGACAGTTATTTCTACTCACAAATAAAGTCCTCCATCTCCTATTTACTTGCAACATTGGATGGATACCATTCAGTGATTAGTTTGTATTTCACAGGTAGCAGCATGTGAGCTGTCTTGGAGAAACCACTTGCATTGTTCCTGATTTGAAAGGTGGTACTGTGGATTTATCTGGATTACCTGCAGTAAGTATAGTGGGGATTAGGTGTAGGTTGGACAGACCTAAATGAGGGAGGCTGGTGATTAGCAGTGTTATATTGGTAGGCCAGTCATCCCACATAGGGCCAACACTCTCCTCGTCCTATTGTTTATGCCACTGTGATAGCAGTCTGCAGGAACAGGGGTTCTTTCATGAAACTCAATACAATACTCAGTGCATGAAGGTTACACAAAGTTTGAGCTGTCGTCCCCGGGTGCTGTGAATAATTAAAAGAGGCACCTGTTATTCAATGGACTTGTGTTGGAGCATGGATGTGAAAAAAAGACACAATTACACACATAGGATGACACAACTTGTTTAGTGCACATGAGACACATACTTTAATACAGAATGTTATTTCCATGGACTTTGCAATGGGTCTAGTGACATTAGACAGCAACATATCTTACCTGCGAGTGCCATAGGTGGAATGACAACATGGTGTCAGCTTCTCTCCCACAGTTCACTAATATGTGTAGTGTCCCAGGAAGGAACAAATTGCGTTCGATATACTTTTTAGTAATTTCACATTTTTATATTGACCCCTGTTCCTTTCTGAAGAAAATGATAAGCCCCAATAGACAAATCAAATGAATTGAACCTTCTTTTGTGTCTCCACTGCTCTCAATCTTTTGTCAAGCAAATATTCTCAAAATGGCATATTTCAATATGATTTGTCTTTTCCATAATATCCTACGTTGGCAATACATTCTTGTAACAATTCAAAATGTGTAGTGTTCATTTAATATAGTAAAACAATACTGACCAACATCTAATGAAACTTTACTGAGCACACATATCAAAGTCGGAACATTTCTGATATTAGGTTACTCTGGTTGGCTGCAATGAACCATGTTCAAAGACTGAATATAGCCACTTTTCGCAATGAGCAAGTCCTGTCTTAAGTGAAGACAATTATCTCCAGAAGGACTCAAATGAAATTGGAAGCGTATTTTCCTTTAACAAAAGGTCAGCTTTAAAGAGTTAAATTTATCCAATCGGATCTGGCACAAGATCTGAACTTACCTATCTAAAATGCTTTATTCGATCTCAAACTCAACATCTGCTTTTAAGAAAATGCCTTAAAAAAATTGCAGTGTTTAATGTTACCAACAAGGACTGCATGTATAGCCAACCTAAAAATCTGCATATGTGTTGAACTGCTTTTGCTTATGGTGTGTAGGGTGGAAATATAACCTCAAGCTACTCACAGGAGCAGTTGCTTAGCACAGACCTTTGCACTCCACGTGGTGCTGGGGATAAGGGTAAGCTAAAAGGGGGCCCACTCAGCTTTGTGCCCTGATCTGAGAGCTCTTTAGTGCCTCCAGAATGGGGGCCTTGATGTACTTTGCAGGGGCGACCCTGCAAGTTTTGTTTTGTTCGTCACTGCACAGGTGCTATGCTACAGAGTCAAATATGTGTACTCACAAAAGGGAAAGTCACAGAGACTGTCACATGGACCAGGGAGAAATTGCATTAGGCTGAGTGCAGGAGTGATTCACATGTACACTGATTCAAGCACTAGCACTTTCCAATTTCAAAAGCCTGATGGTAGAAGCAAAATGCCCCATCCACATTGCTAAATGTTTTCTAACACATCATGAAATGAAGCAAAGTGCTCATGGGCTTATTTACCACTGATTTGATCAGTGCTTCTGTGGGTGTGTCTAGCCTTATATTTCTTTTGATAATTTATTTATGAGCTGGCACGTATAGGGTAACCATCAATTACCCTTAGAGGTCTACATGGATCTTTGGAATCAGATAGGAGTGAGAGGGTTAACAACAATGAAATCAAATCAATAAGCATCACTTTTCATATTAGAGTCAGTAACTTATATGCACCATGACCCATGGGGCCATGAATCACCACACCAGTTTAGTAAAGTTCAAACATGTATTGTCCTTTAGATCAGCAATGCTAAGATCAAGTAAACCAAACACAAGACCAAATTATAAAAGTACATGAATAACATGGGCTGACCAAACCTTTGAAAGAATCTTAACCTAGATAGAATATTTATCATTAGGCATTCAAGAACCACCAAGCAGATTAACAACAATAGCAAATAAATGATTGATACAGAATACATTTAGTTAATGCAGATGAATTGTTAACAATCAATTTATATAAAACAGTCACATTTAGAATTTGGCATCTCTAACTATTACTCAAATCAGATATGCATGTTTGGGCTCCATGCAAAAAGAAAAGAAGGCAAAAATTAATTTGAAAAATATCTGACTACGGCGCCAACCAAAAATAGTGCTTGAATTTTTAAAAGATAGAACATAAAAAATCAACACGAAAGACTAATGCAAAATATGACTATACCTCTCCTAAAAGGATAGGCAGGCAGCGAAGTCTTCATCAATGGAGAACCTTCTGGTCATCTTCATTGGGCAGTGACAATATACAAAACAGTTCAGTAATGTTTGGCCTTAAAGCATCTGCACTGTCAGTGGCAGAAAGCTAACACCTAGCACATTATTGGCTAGCGGAAATAAAAGCACATCTGAACACAGTAAGGATCTGATCAGAACTGACTGAATTTGCATCACCTAATTCTGTTATATTAAACTCCTAGAAAGCAACTTGCTAAAACTATATTGGTCAATCTATGGGGTGATTCGGGTCAAAAGCCAATTGAATTCACTCTACATTCTCTGATGTAGCCTTTTTCAGTTTTCTGTGTTCACCATTCGTTTTTCCTTTCTCCAAGCAATCACCAGTTTCTGCAGGGAAATACAAATGTTTGCAAATTAGACACAAACCTATTCATGAACTCAGTATGCTTTTGTTCCCCAAGTACTTGTTATCTTCAGGATGCCAGACAAATGTGGCAACATAAGAACATAACTGTTATCACTGTGAGCAAAGAACATGTCACTGGATACTTAGAAAAACATTTCACAACGTTAGCAGCTTAAACATTGCAGGTGCATTTATTTCTAACATGAGGTCTTTTTAAAACTAATTCTTAAGCATGCAGAGTTAACCATTTCATACTTTTCAAACCATAAATTATTTATTAGATTTAAATATGCACACACTAAATATAATTTATTACACAGTTATTTTATTATTATGTCAAACTAGATTAATAGCTGCAACCAGAGTGCTCATGTTTTCTTAAGTGCACATTTTTCCAAAACACTTGTTTTCAGCATTACACATTTTAAACACATTTCATTTTGGTATCACACTTTTACTAAATATATTTATTTCTCCAGCACTTCTGCTAAGATTGTCCTCTGGAGAAACAGCACGACTCTTGCTTTCATTAGTGCTAATCTCACCCCAGCACTGATGAAAGCCTACATATTTTAAGGGTTATATTCTTGATTTTCCATCGCTAGTTATACCAATTTTCAAATCAAATACCTCAATAGAGTTGTCTGGTCTGGCACCTTCCTCAAACACTTCATTTTTAAGAAACTGAAATGTACTAGCCTTCCACTGCTTACCCAATTGTATCATCAGCCATGACGGCCTCTTGGAGACACCTGATCAAATTGGAGAACATTTTCCCTTCTTGCAACACAAGGTCCTTCTCTTGCAGAAAGCTGCTCAACTTGGCTCTCTGAATTAAAGAACAGGGCTCTTTTATTGGGAGACTTGGCATGATCAGGGATTAAGGCGGAGTGATCATCCTTTCGATGAAAAGCATCTTAAATCTTTCCTGATCCTTGTGCGGAATTCAGGCTATATGCGAGCAAAGAGTGGCATTGCCAGCAATTATCTCACTGTGCAGTTGCTGTATGTGGCTCGATCCCTGTAGAATTGCCAACATGCTCTCTCTTAAGTTAGTTCAGGATCAACATCGGGCATAGTATCGGGCCTCTACTGTGTTCTCATCAAACATCTCCATTCCCTCACGAGCCTAACTGCTACCAGACTGCACTGGCAACCACTCAGGGAGAGCTTACGAACCACTACAGCATACTCTGGGAATCCTGCTCGAAATTCCATTATATTAAAATTTGAAATGTCTGGTACCGGTCCCCCTTGAAGCTCAAGTGGGCTAATCCCAGCCATGGCATGTGAAGGTCCATGCCCCACACCTTTTGCCCCTCAAGAATAGAGTCTGTCAGGCTTCATTTTCAGGTCAGACAGCCAGGAGCTAAACATGCCCTATTTACGCTGGTTCCTGGCTGCCTGTGCTGAACTTTGCTGGGCTGAGCAGGTTACAGCTCCATTGAGCGTGACCTCCTCAGCTCAGCCAAGGTCCCCAAGTCTTTACCTCTCGGAGACAAGGGGTAGTGTCACTTATTGTCTCAAACCTACATTTGTTGGCTTATTGTCTCAAACCTCAAACCTGGGTGCTTCAACTTTAAGCTCTGAAGCTGTCAGGGCAGAGTGTCAATCAGTGACACACTATCACAGAGTGAGGTGAGGTCAGCAGTCTCACTGACCCCATCCCACCCTGTGACGAGGTTCTGCCTTCCCTCATTATCTGACCTAAGGAGTCCCAGTCCTCCTGGAACTTCCGAGGCTTAAGACTGCTACCTTTCCTCATTGGCTGACCTTAGGTCAACCAATGAGAGAAAGTAGCAGTCCTGACCCTCCTTGGACTTCTGAGACTGAGCTGCAGCTAAGTATGTTTTTTCCATGAATGTTCAGTGCATGTGTTCATGTATGTTCGAATATTTGATGTTGAGTGTTGTGAACTGATGTGTGTGTGCGCATGTGTGTGTGAATAAATGAGTGTGACTGTGTATGTGTGTGCGTGTGTCCCATCAACCCACTCCCTCCTAAAATTACCAGCCACCACTGGCTAATCTCCTACATCATCATCACTGCTGGAGATGCAATGCAAATCGCTTTGGTCTGTTCCATATTCTGTGGGCCTGCCCAACTCTTGCCACCTATTGGGGCCAGGTGTGGGACTTACTCAAGTGCTGTAACACAGTGATGATTCCAGAAGAGACAAGAACTCTTAGGCTAGAAACTTAAATAATTGGACATAACCAACTTGAATTCTCATACCAAGCCCCAATAGAAGTTGTTGAAGAAATAAATGTATCACAGCATCTTTTCACAACAAGTTATACATATAAACATTGGTGGAGACTGGGACTGGCAGTTTAAGGTGCCACCTGTAGGGCCAGTTGTTGGGCCTGCAAACCTGGATGTGCTCCAGTAAAGAAAACATCTGCCTTTGCAGGAACTATTGTTTGTTGTAACCTGTTGAAAGTTTTACAGATGCAATGCTTGTTTACAAAGACCAATGCTTGTTGGAACCAATGCTTGATTAAGACCAATGCTTCTTAAGGACACATGCTGCTCAAGCCTTAGGCATCCCTATGACTGTGGCTCCCCATGTCTCAGACTGGGTGTGGCTGGATGCAGCAGGTATTTAAACCACACCCAGCCTGAGTGAAGGATTTTCATGTTCAGTTATCCTGGATGCCACTTATGGGGAGTTGAAGATATCGATGGAATTGACTACTAAAACGGCAGTAACACACTTCACTTGCTCAAAAGCAATTTATTTGTGATAACTTGACACTTGCTGACCTGTTATTTGAAAGTCAGATGTTTCAAAGTGCGATGTGCCTAACAAGACACATTATTGGCATTTAAGGTCAATGGGATACTCACCGCTAGTCGAATAATAATGCTTATCATTGTTGCTTGCTATATGTTGCAGAAAGGAAACTCTTTTTTGCGATTATCATAAAAAGTATGTATTGTGAATATGTTTGTTATCGCTATATGACATTTGCATAGTTTGTGCTGGTGATATAAAACATTCTGTGAATGACCTGAAAGTTTCATTGCTATGCTCAACTTAAGCTGTGCTGTAACAGTGATAAAACTGAATGCTTGTGCTATTGATATTAACCCTATGTTCCCAGAGTGGTGTAAACATTGAACTGTGATTTTTTGGTACTAACCCTATGTTCCCAGAGTGATGCAAATTTTGCACCGTAATCTTTTGATATTAACCCTATGCTTCAGTGTGATCAAAAGACACTGAATGTAGGTTCATGGGAGTTCTAGTACAGTACATTAATTAACCCACGAACGTCTGCAAACATAATTACCTGAGAATTTGTTGCTATTACTTGTTACCTATTGAAATGTCTATGGAGTTGAGTGAGTCAGCATCTTAGGAAATCTCAGCAAGGTCATCAAACAAGATATCCATGGAACTTCAATTACATTTAGGAAGGCATTAATTAAGGTGACATGAGACCAATCTAGGGTCACAGTCCTCATAGATATTATATGAGGTACAAGGTTCTTTTTTAACTACAAGTAATCCATATTGTTTCCCAAACATTCCTAAAGAGAGGGCAAGCCATCTACAGTAGAAAAGGGGAACCTAACAGGTACAACAATCTTGCACACAGTAGTCAGAGACTAGTATGTACATTGTCACGAGTTAAGAGCTGTTTGACTGATGATTTATCGTAGGAAATTGCGGCTCTTCAAGGACCATCACCAGTCATTCAGATCCAGACTTGTGCTTCCAGTGTCTCTTTCTCTATCTCTTTCATCCATCTCCTTTCCCCCACGGAGTTCTGATGCTGATCATGTTCATTTAAGTGGGAGGCACATAGGACGTCTGGCAGTAATTTGGAAAAAGCAACTTGGTCAACATTGTGTCTCCGTGGAACAAACAGGATAGTGCTTGACACCAGTGCACCTCTGCCTGAGTTGATCACAGGACTACTTGAATCCCTGGCACTGTTGAAGGCATCATGAAAAGCTAGGGTTGCTAAAGTTACCACTACTTGGCAGTGCTTAATTTGTATAAGAGTGAGTACCAGTACCAACAGGTAAGTTTAGATGTCCACAGCTACCACTATTACATGTTGGCATGCTAAATGCTAATACTGCGTAGACTGAAATCCACCTCATACCTCTAAAATTGCCTACTAAACAATCCATGTTTCATCATCTCACTCCTGAAGGTTTCTGCTTTCTCTCTCTTTTTGACTTTTTTCTGTCTTACATTCTCCTTCTTTCCCCTTTATGTGGTCAGCTTCTCTCGGATCTACAGACTTAAACTAAGCACCGCTAATTGGGAGACTTGGGGCCAGATTCATCATAGTATTGTTACTCCTATGTCATGCATGTTGTTGCAAGGGCAACACAATACTAAAGTCAAATTTAGCAAGCAACACAAGGCCACCTTGCTTGGCCCTGCGTTGCTAGGGAAATCTGGAGTAACAAAAGGCAGAGCAAGAGGCTGCCTTGTGCTACTCTGTTCTGGGAAGATGTTCCATGGAGTAGAGTGTGGTTGTTCCCAAACATCCATCCATGGATTTTGGCGCATTCCTATATTTAGCATGACTTGTAAACATGGGAATGGGTCAAAATGCTATGTCTTCTTTGTTGTTTCTTCTGACTATCATAGGTGGCAGATGGGTTCTCCTCATACAGGGGACTGTGAACTTCACCTGGATTCCCTTCCCAGGGTATGAAAACTACCTCTATCCAATATCATCATGGGTCATCAGATCTCCTGAGACTTACTGCCCATGTGGGATAGGTATCCAGTCCTTGTTTCATGATTACAAGGCTCCCACCAAAGTTCTTTTTGAGCCACAATGACAGAATATAATAGAGTTGTGAATCTCCCCACAATTTTGTGTATCCCAACACCAAAGGTATTTGCTGAAAAATAGGTAAAGAAACTACATTAAAAGTGTATCCCTTTAGTACTTTACTCCTGACAGTAATCTTGCATGCCAATGGAGAAGTATCTCACATTCACTGAATTCATCAACAAAATAAGGTGAGACATATCTGCTTCACACAATAGGTACAATAACTATATGGAATACATGCTACACTAATGGGAAGATAGCTGAGTACCTGAAATAATTGACCCATCTCTAGAAACTCTCCATTGCCTGCAGTTGGGCTCAATCTACAGAGTCCCTGACCTTCCGTCCCTGGTGAAAGTAGTCTGATATTACTCATAGTTAATTTTTACATTTCTGTCCTTCACCAATCACAACAGTGGATAGGTAACAGCCTAAGTTAATCCAATTGATCTGTGTATTACAGTTATCACCCCATCATCAGTCTTTCCATCATGGCAGAAAACATTGAGAGCATAGTGACAGCTACTGAGTGGTAAAATACAAATTAAGCTTTAGAATGGGCGGTAGTAAAGTGACCACCATCTTCCAAGTATTTGATTATGCTTTGCACAACCTTGACAAAATAGAGCCTAACTTCTCAACTTATTGGAATTGGTCAAAAATGATCCAAATTCTCTTCCTCCCCCTATTTATGGCATCCACTATGGGTGATCATTTTTCCCACACTATATGACATAAATATGAAGACTTAGATAAGCTCATAAGAGACATTCACTTAATTATTCACAAATAAAAATGTAGAAATGCAACTCACCGAATATACAGAATATTGAGAAAGGTATCATCCTACCCCTATGCTGAGAGCCTGAGTAAAGAACTTCTCTTCTTTGCTCCCCTATCATCCCCTCTTAAAATGTTTATTTTGCATCATGGAATTTTCCCACGACTACTAAATTGTAGGATTTGCTCTAGGCAGAAGCTTACAACTTGACCTGGTTATTAAAAATAAAAACATATCAAATGTCAGACCTAACAGTGTAAAAACATAAAACACATAATTCCGGAACCAGACAGACACTGAGTGGTTCAGACCATGCTCCTCTCCTGACAAGGCCTCCTTGCAAATCTTCCAGCAAACTTTCTAGCAGGTTATATAGCACACAATATTTAACAGAATATTTTGGGCCTGATTACGACCCTGGTGGTCTTGAGACCGCCAGGGCCGCTATGGTGGTTGGACCGCTGCCAGTGTGGCAGTCCGAAAGCCACATTACGACTGTGGAAGTTGCACCACAGTCAGACCACCTGCACTGCAAGTCTTCCTCCTCAGGATGGGCTGGCGGTGCTGACGTTCCTAATGTGCAAGGGGAGTGCTGCAAGCAGCGCTGCCCTGGGATTACGAGTCCCTTCTCTGCGGGAACGTTCCCCGCCATGTAAAGGCTGGTGGAGACAGGGTGCAGGGGGCCCCAGGGGAGCCACTGCACTGCCTATGCACTTGGCATGGGCAGCTCTGTCACGATGTGCACTGTCTGCTCTGCAGATAGTGAACATAATGACAAGTGCTGGTGCACCCTAAGCACAACAGCATTGCTGCGGCTGTATTATGAGCTAGAGACAATGCTGTTGGGTGTTTCCTACTGGGCCAGCTGGCGGACACATCATTTCCACCTGCTGACCCAGCGGGAAACTCCTGAGGAGGCTTGCGGGAAGGCAGCAGCAGTGGTGGCAACCTGCCCATTGGGACTTCAACAGATGGGCTTTTCTGTCTGCCAAAGTCGTAATGACCTCCTTTATGCCAGGCATCCACAATTTTGAACTTTGGCACCCTCAATTTCCTTCAGAAGAAAAATATTGTCCTTAGGTTACAGGATTTATATTCCAAGTGGCCTTCGTACCTTCCACTCCTAAAGAATACATCAACTAAATTCCCCTTAATATGTGGATGGTGATCTCGGGAGCCTTCAATGCTCTGTGCAACAAAGTAAAATGTGTGGAAATCAGTATTTAAAACAGGAAGAACACTTGAAGTCAAGGATCTGGATAGATATGACATTGAAACTCCTTCCCATGAACTGCATTGCTGCCTATCCTTTATCAAGTTTCAGAATGCTCTAAAACTGTTGAATTTTAAAAAGCTTTTCACACAATGTTTCTAATTTTGCGATCCATCCTACCACCATGAAGCTACAATAAGTGATAAGAGCGTTGATTTGCTATAAGAATATGTGCCTATGGGTTCAGTGGCTCAATTATGTATCTGTAAAATGTTGACTAAGTCGACAAAATTTGAGAGTTTGTACGTTTCATGAGTGGGTGTTAGACCTGACAGCCTTGGGGTGGTCACCCCTAACTTTTTGCCTGCCTCCCTCCACTTTTTGGACACTGTTTTTGCTGGTTTTTAGACTCTGCACACTTTACCACTGCTAACCATTGCTAATGTGCATATGCTCTCTCCCTTTAAACATGGTAACATTGGATCATACCCAATTGGACTATTTAATTTACTTATAAGTACCTAGTACTGGGCACTATATGTGCCCAGGGCCTGTAGATTAAATGCAGCACTGGTTGTGCCACCCACTTAAGTAGCCCCTTAACCTTGTCTCAGGCCTGCCTTGTCTCAGTTTCACTGCCAATTTGTCTTGGCATTTAAAAGTACTTGCCAAGCCTAAAACTCCCCAATTTCTACATATAAGACACCCCTAAGGTATGCCCTAGGTAACCCATAGGGCAGGGTGCTGGGTAGGCAAAAGGCAGGACATGTATCTATGTAGTCTACATGTCCTGGTAGTGTAAAACTCCCAAAATAGTTTTTACACTGCTGTGAGGCCTGCTCCCTTCATAGGCTAACATTGGGGCTGTCCTCATATATTGTTTGAGTGGTAGCTGCTGATCTGAAAGGAGTAGGAAGGTCATATTTAGTATGGCCAGAATGGTGATACAAACTCCTGCTGACTGGTGAAGTTGGATTTAATATTTATATTTTAGAAATTTCACTTTTAGAAAGTGAACATTTCTCTGCACTTAAATCTTTCTGTGCCTTACAATCCATGTCTGGCTGGGTTTAGTTGACAGCTCCTTGTGCATTCACTCAGACACACCCCAAACACAGGATACTCAGCCTCACTTGCATACATCTGCATTTTGAATGGGTCTTTCTGGGCTGGGAGGGTGGAGGGCCTGCTCTCACACAAAGGACTGCCACACCCCCTACTGGGACTGTGGCAGACAGGATTGAACTGAAAGGGGACCTGGTGCACTTCTAAGCCACTCTTTAGAGTCTCCCCCACTTCAAAGGCACATTTGGGTATATAAATAGGGCCTTTCCCCCTTCCAACACAGACACTTCCTGGAGAAGAAACTTGTAACCAGAACCAGCATCCTGCCAAGAAGAACTGCCTGGCTGCCCAAAGGACTCACCTGACTGCTTTCTGTGAAGGACTGCTGCCTTGCTGTTGCCATGCTGCCCTGCTGCCCTGCTGCCCTGCTGCTCTCTGACTGTGGTGAAGAAGTGCTCTCCAAGGGACTGGGTAGAGTTTGCCTCCTGTTCCCTGAAGTCTCAGGACTTCTCTCTTGCAACTAGACTCCTTGTGCAGTGAAAATTTGACGCACAGCTTGCTAAAAACGATGCACAGCCTGGCCCACAGTGAGAAATTCACCGCACGCGAACCAGAACAACGCAGCCCGACTTCGCAAGGAGAAGATCGGCGCATGCGTTGCGACCCGAACTTTGACGCTCGGCCCACTGGATCGACGCACAGCCGACCTGGGATGACGCGGCCCAACTTCCAGAGGGGAAACCGACACAGCGCCTGCCGTGCGGAAGAAAGTTTCACTCAATGCCCACCGGAACGACGCAGCATTTGTGACTTTATTCAACAAGCCCAGGATTCCAGGCACAGACCCCGGGGTGTCTGAAAACCCTGCAACCCGAAGAGGATCCACGACAATCAGCCGTCCCTGCGTGGAAAATAAACAACGCATCACTGTGTGCGACCTGAGAAATCGACACACACACCCTTTGTTTCCACGCTTCTCCTTCTCTGCGGCCCGTTGCAGAGATTTTTCATGCAAACCAGGTACTTTGTGTTAAAAAGAGACTTTTGTTTGCTTTTAAAAGAATTAAGACCCTTTATATCACTTTTCAGTGATATCTCTACATTTACTTATTGCATCTTTGATCATTTTGACTTGCAAATATCCAGATAAATATTATATATTTTTCTAAACACTGTGTGGTGTATGTTTGTGGTGTTATATTGTGTTAGTGTATGATTTATTGCACAAATACTTTACACATTGCCTTCTAAGTTAAGCCTGACTGCTCAGTGCCAAGCTACCAGAGGGTGGGCACAGGATAATTTGGATTGTGTGTGACTTACCCTGACTAGAGTGAGGGTCCTTGCTTGGGCAGGGAGTAACCTGACTGCCAACCAAAGACACCATTTCTAACATTGGTGGCAGCGGTGGGATAGGACTTGTATTTGTGCAGTGAAATACAGTATTTCACTACCTACCCACAGTTGAAGGTCAACTTGATTTTTATATTTTTCTGCAATTTAGTTTTTCCTGTCAATTTTTTACCAAAATCCTGACTCAACATGTCTCAGGCTGGGTCTCAAGCAGGAGATTTTGACTAGCCCTGTTGGAGGCATACACTGTCAAACAGCTGAAAGGGTTCTGCAGGGATATAGTACCCACCCAAGGTGCCTCCAGAAAGGAGGAATTTCAAAAGGCGCTGAGGGCCTGGCCAGAAGCCCATTCAGAGGAGGATGCTGAGGAGGAGGTGCCACAAGATGTCCCCCCAGAGGATTATTTGCCATCAGTGGATGTTACCACTGCAACTGTGCCCCCTGCCAAACCAGGGAGCAGTGTCTCTGATCAAAGCCTGACCGCAGAGGAAAGGAGAGAGGAGAGAGTTTCAGTTGCAAATGGCAAGGCTAGAAATTTAGGCTCAACAGGAGGAGAGGAGGGCAGAGAGAGAAGCCAAGCAAGCTGAGGCTGAAAGAGCAGCCAAACAGATTGAAGCTGAAAGAGCTGAAGCTGCAGCTGAGAGAGCCTTGGCTGAGAAAAAATTATTGTTGGCTCATGAACTGAGTCTGAAGGAGCTGGAGATCAAGGCGAGACAGTCTGAGTCCAGCAGTAATGGTGGCACCACACAGGCAGGGCCTGTTGGAGAAAAGAAAGTTTGTATACCCAAAAATGTGGTGCCCAGTTTTGTGGTGGAAGATGACATAGATAAATGGTTAGTTGCCTATGAAGTTGCACGAAGGGCTCATGAGGTTCCTGAAGGCCAATGGGGTACAGCTATGTGGAGTTATGTGCCAGGACTGGGGAGGGACACACTTCTCATACTGGACCCAAAGGATCAAAACACATACCCACTTCAGAAAGCCATTTTACTTGCCAGGTTTGGGCTGACCCCTGAGAAATACCGTCAGAGGTTCAGGGACAGCACCAAACAGTCTACACAGACATGGGTAGATTTCTTTGACTTTTCCATTAAGGCACTGAATGGATGGGTGCAGGGCAGCAAAGTAGATGATTATAAAGGGTTATATGACTTGATTCTGAGAGAGCATG
Organism: Pleurodeles waltl; assembly: GCF_031143425.1. Taxonomy (NCBI): domain Eukaryota; kingdom Metazoa; phylum Chordata; class Amphibia; order Caudata; family Salamandridae; genus Pleurodeles; species Pleurodeles waltl. Next base: position 662,610,552 of record NC_090443.1, on the reverse strand, counting down.
TACTCAATATTTATTTTACAGAGTTGCACCAGCACTTGGTAGATAGTAAGCTGACTGACTCCAGGAAGCTTGCTGAGGAGGCGGACCTCTGGGTTAGCACCAGAGTGTCCAAAAAGGCATCTGGGGGGGACTCCCACAAAGGTGGTCAGGGTTCCCAACAGAAGAAAGAGGGGGGAGAAAAACTTAAAGAAAAGAACTTCTCAAAAGGCCCCAAAAGAATTCCCAAGGGGGGTGTGGATACCATTCCTCTTCTAGGTTGGCAAAGAAGCCAGGGTATTTTGATAAAACATTAGGGAAATTCATCCCCAAATGCTTAGAGTGCTACCAGCATGGCCACTCTAAGGGCGACTCCCAGTGCCTCAAGAGGGCACAGTCCACCACTGGACAGACACCTGGGTTGGCTAGTGTAGCGCTCAGGGGAGAGACAGTCCCAGTTAGCTTTGGGGAGCAGGCAGAGGTTTCCCTAGTGTCTCTGGGAGAAAGAGAGATGGTGCCTAAAGCCTACATGCCAGAAAATACAAAGGGCAAAGGGTGGAGGCTCTGCGTGACACAGGAGGCAGTATGACTACTGTCAACAGTCAGCTGGTGTCATCAGAGCAGATAGTCTCAAATACATTCCACCAGGTCATAGTCGCTGACAATCGCGAGAGTCACCTACCAGTGGCTCTGGTTCCCTTTGAGTGGGGGGGAGTCTCTGGTACTCTGAAAGTAGCTGTGAGTCCTGCCATGCCTGTAGATTGTCTGTTAGGCAATGAGGTTGAGCATAATGCCTGGAAAGAGGTAGAGCTCAGATCCCACCTGGAGATGTTAGGTTTGCCTGAGTGGGTCTGCATGACCACACGGTCCATGGCTGCCCGGGAAGGGAGTCAAGGGCGTCTGGAACAATGGCCCAGATAGCTGCAAAGAGGAAGGGCAAGAGGTGCGTGAAACCCGCCTCAGATGTTCCCACGGTGGTGGAGGGGGCCCCTGAGGAGGAGGAGGCCCCTGAACTAACTGGGGAGGACATAGCTGACCTTGGTAACCTACCTGAACTTGCTGGCTGGCAAGTAGAGGGTGGGCCCACCAGGGCAGAATTCTGCAAAGTGCAAAAGGATTGCCCCACCCTTGAGGGTCTGAGGCAACAGGCCACAGCGCAAGCAGCAGGTGACACCTCTGGAACTCACCATATTTACTGGGAGAATGATCTCCTTTACAGTGAGCCTAAGGTTCCAGGTCCTGGGGCAGCCCGTGTGCTGGTGGTCCCCCAGTGTTACCGGGCCTTCCTACTGGGTCTGGCTCATGACATCCCCCTGACAGGACACCTGGGCCAAGACAAGACCTTTAACAGGCTTGTCACCCACTTCCATTGGCCCAGAATGAGGTTAGCCTCAGATTCTTTCTGCAGAGCGTGCCCCACCAGCCAGGCTAGTGGGAAGACAGGGAAAAAGCTTAAGGCTCCCCTGTTCCCACTCCCCGTCATTGGAACCCCCTTTGAAAGGGTGGGCATCGACATTGTTGGTCCCTTGGACCACAAAACTGGCCTTGGGCAACAGGTTTATCCTGGTTTTGGTGGACCATGCCACTCGCTATCCAGAGGCAATCCCTCTGAGAACAGTGACTGCACCGGTGGTGACCAGAGCCCTGTTGGCAATATTTACCCATGTGGGATTCCTAAGGAGGCTGTGTCTGACAGGGGCACAAACTTCATGTCTGCGTACATGAAGTCCATGTGGGGTGACCTACCGGTTTACCACCCCTTATCATCCTCAATCCAATGGGCTTGTTGAGGGATTCAACAAGACCCTTAAGGGCATGATTAATGGCCTGACTGAAGCCATGATGCGTAAGTGGGACGTCCTCTTACCATGCCTGTTGTTTACTTACAGAGAGGTGCCCCAGAAAGGGGTGGGGTTCAACCCCTTTGAGCTTCTCTGTGGTCACCCTGTCAGGGGACCTCTAAGCATTGTTAAAGAGGGCTGGGAGAAGGCTCCCAAGACACCTCCCCAGGATGTGGTCAGCTACATGCTGGCCCTCCGCAACCAAACACAACGCTTCTGGAAGCAGGCCAAGAGGAACCTCGAGGCCAGTCAAGAGGTGAAGAAGGAGTGGTATGACCTGAAGACAACTCTGGTTGAGTTCTCACCTGGAGACAAGGTTTGGGTGATGGAGCCAGTAGAGCTCAGGGCTCTCCAGGACCGCTGGACTGGCCCCTTTGAGATCAAGGAGCATAAAGGGAAGGCCACTTACCTAGTGGTCCTTAAGACCCCTAGGCACCCCCAAAGGGTCCTCCATCACAACAGGCTCAAACCTCACTTTGAGAGGTCTCAGATCAGTATGCTCCTTGTCACAGATGAGGGCATGGAAGAGGAGAGTGAACCTCTCCCCGACCTCCTCTCTGCCAAAGAAGGTGATGGGTCATTGGAGGGTGTCATTCTCCCGGACTCTAAACCAGAGAGGAGACTGCCAGGAGCTGTTAGAGCAGTTCTCCCTTACTCCTGGAATGACCCACCTATGTGTTCATGACATTGACACAGGTGATAGCCCCCCTGTGAAGAATAGAATTTACAGGTTATCGGATAAGGTGAAGGCCAGCATCAAGGATGAGGTCTCCAAGATGTTGACTTTAGGGGTTATTGAGAAATCCAGTAGTCCCTGGCCAGCCCTGTGGTGCTGGTTCTTAGGGCCACTGGCCCCGGTGCGAAGCCAGAACGCTGGTTCTGTGTGGACTACCGGGGTCTCAGCTCAGTGACACGGACTAATGCTCACCCCATCCCCCGAGCTGATGAGCTTGTTGACAGACTTGGCGCTGCCAAGTTCCTCAGTACATATGATCTTACTTCAGGGTACTGGCAGATTGCCCTGACTGAGGGGGCCAAAGAGAGATCAGCATTTTCTACACCTGATGGCCATTACCAGTTCTGGGTGATGCCATTTGGGTTGAAAAATGCCCCCGCTACCTTCCAACGTTTGGTTAATGGGGTCCTAGGTGGCAAGGATGCCTTCTGTGCAGCCTACCTGGATGACATAGCTGTCTACAGTTCCAGCTGGGAGGAACATCTGCTCCATCTCAAGGAGGTGTTTCAGGCTCTGCAACAGGCAGGCCTGACCATCAAGGCTAGTAAGTGCCAGATTTAGCAGGGTTCTGTGGTGTACTTGGGACACCTAGTAGGTGGTGGAAAGGTGCAGCCACTCCAGGCCAAGATTGAAACTATCAAGGCCTGGCAACCACCTAGAACACAGACTAAAGTGAGAGCCTTTTTAGGCCTCACTAGATACTACTGCAGATTCCCCAAGGGCTATGATACCATTGTGTCACCCTTGACAGAACTCACTTCCAAGAAACAACCTAGGATGGTGAATTGGACAGAGGCTTGTCAGAAAGCCTTTGATTCTCTGAAGGAAGCCATGTGAACAGCCCCCCATGCTCAAGACCCCTGACTACTCCCAGGAATTAATTGTGCAGACAGATGCTTCAGAGCATGGCATAGGGGCTGTTCTAGCACAGCTAAATGAGGAGGGCTCAGACCAACAAGTAGCCTTTATTAGCAGAAGGCTATTACCACGGGAACAGAGGTGGAGTGCTATTGAGAGAGAAGTGTTTGCTGTGGTCTGGGCACTAAAGAAGTTAAGACCCTACCTGTTTGGGCCTCACTTCCGGGTTCAGACAGATCACAGGCCCCTCAGATGGCTCATGCAGATGAGGGGTGAGAATCCAAAACTCTTGAGGTGGTCCATTTCCCTACAGGAGATTGACTTTACGGTGAAGCATCGCCCGGGGATTGACCACGCCAACGCTGATGGTCTCTCCAGATACTTCTGCCTTAGCGATGAGAGCTCCCAGGAGGTTGGGTATCTCTCCCCACTTTCAGCTGGGGGACACACATGTTAGACCTGACAGCCTTGGGGTGGTCACCACTAACTTTTTGCCTGCCTGCCTCCCTCCACTTTTTGGGCACTGTTTTTACTGGTTTTTAGACTCTGCACACTTTACCACTGCTAACCAGTGCTAAAGTGCATATGCTCTCTCCCTTTAAACATGGTAACAATGGATCATACCCAATTCGACTATTTAATTTACTTATAAGTCCCTAGTACTGGGCACTATATGTGCCCAGGGCCTGTAGATTAAATGCAGCACTGGTTGTGCCACCTACATAACTAGCCCCTTAACCTTGTCTCAGGCCTGTCTTGTCTCAGTTTCACTGCCAATTCGACTTGGCATTTAAAAGTACTTGCCAAGCCTAAAACTCCCCTTTTTCTACATATAAGACACCCCTAAGGTGTGCCTTAGGGAACCCATAGGGCAGGGTGCGGTGTAGGCAGAAGGCAGGACATCTACCTATGTAGTTTACATGTCCTGGTAGTGTAAAACTCCCAAATTCGTTTTTACACTGCTGTGAGGCCTGCTCCCTTCATAGGGTAACATTGAGGCTGTCCTCATATATTGTTTGAGTGGTAGCTACTGATCTGAAAGGAGTAGGAAGGTCATATTTAGTATGTCCAGAATGGTGATATAAAATCCTGCTGACTGCTGAAGTTGGATTTAATATTACTATTTTAGAAATGTCACTTTTAGAAAGTGAGCATTTCTCTGCACTTAAATCTTTCTGTGCCTTACAATCCACATCTGGCTGGGTTCAGTTGACAGCTCCTTGTGCATTCACTCAGACACACCCCAAACACAGGATACTCAGCCTCACTTGCAAACATCTGCATTTTTAATGGGTCTTCCTGGGCTGGGAGGGTGGAGGGCCTGGTCTCACACAAAGGACTGCCACACCCCCTACTGGGGCCCTGGCAGACAGGATTGAACTGAAAGGGGACCTGATGTACTTCTAAGCCACTCTTTGAAGTCTCCCCCTCTTCAACAGCACATTTGGGTATATAAACAGGGCCTTTGCCCCTTCCAACTCAGACACTTCCTGGAGAAGAAACTTGTAACCAGAACCTGCATCCTGCCAAGAAGAACTGCCTGGCTGCCCAGAGGACTCACCTGACTGCTTTCTGTGAAGGAATGCTGCCTTGCTGTTGCCCTGCTGTCCTGCTGCTCCCTGGCTGTGGTGAAGAAGTGCTCTCCAAGGGCTTGGATAGAGCTTGCCTCCTGTTCCCTGAAGTCTCAGGACCAAAAAGACTTCTCTCTTGCAACTGGACTCCTTGGGCGGCGAAAATTAAATGCACAGCTTGCCAAAAATGACACACAGCCTGCGCTGCGTTGAGAATTCACCGCACGAGGAGAAGATCAACGCGGCGCCTGCGTTGCAACTGGATCTTCGACGCACGGCCCACCGGATTGACGCACAGCCAACCTGGGACAACTCGGCCCGACTTCCAGAGGGGAAATCGATGCAGCACCTGCTGTGTGAAAGAAATTTCCACGCAACGCCCACCGGAACGACGCAGCGCTTGTGACTCCATTCCACAATCCCAGGATTCCATGCACAGACCCCGGGGCATCTGAAAACCCCGCAACCCGAAGAGGATCCATGACCAAGCACCGTAAATTGACGCACAGCCATCCCTGCATGGAAACTAAATGACGCATGAACGTGTGCGGCCCGAGAAATCGACGCAAACCCCCTTTGTATCCACGCTTCTCCTCCTCTGCAGCCCATTGCGGAGATTTTTCACGTGAACTAGGTACTTTGTGCTAAAAAGCGACTTTTGTTTGCTTTTAAAAGACTTAAGACCCTTTATATCACTTTTCAGTGATATCTCTACATTTACTTATTGCCTCTTTGATCTTTTTGACCTGCAAATATCCAGATAAATATTATATATTTTTCTAAACACTGTGTGGTGTATGTTTGTGGTGCTAAACTGTGTTAGTGTATGATTTATTGCACAAATACTTTACACATTGCCTTCCAAGTTAAGCTTGACTGCTCAGTGCCAAGCTACCAGAGGGTGGGCACAGGATAATTTGGATTGTGAGTGACTTACCCTAACTAGAGTGCTTGGGCCGGGGGTAACCTGACTGCCAACCAAAGACCCCATTTCTAACAGTGAGTTATTTGAGAAATGTTTTTGGAGCAGACTACTTGTTTGAACAAAAAATGCTTCACAAAATCCTATTTTTAATCTATCACCTTATCAGTATCTCATGTGACTTTTGAAAGTGAGGGCTGCCCTCTTGGGTCTAGATTATGGGTGAGGAGGTAATTGAGTGATAAAAAATCACACCCAGAATAACCTTACTGGCCAAAAATCCGACCGCAAGATCCGAATGTATGCCCATTTATGAGTTTTTACCAGGTCCTGCTGGATCCAAAATACAGAATGTGATTTTTTCCACACCTATGTTTCTAACCACAAACAGTTTTCCTAGCCGGTATTATTGGGGAAAAAAATGCACGTCTTGAAAGATTTTGGCAATGGGGAATTACAAAAGCAACTGGAAATATGTAATTTCCTGGTGCAATAACTAAGGCTGATGCAGAGGATAACCCACAAATAGCATCATTTTGATTTCTGAGAAGCCCACACCATCGCCAAAACGTTGCTCCTGACAGTAAGCTTCATTCATAGCACTCCTGGCAGCCATCTTGTGGATTTGCAATACACTTCTTCATGGGCCATTTGCTACCCATGTTCAGTATCAACACTAGAGTGAAAATCTGTCACTAAACAACCCTAATTGTGAATGCAGTCTCTGCAGTTGAAGGCTGCAGGAAGCAGGAGAAGTTCAATTGTGTACTAATGGTTATTATTCATCTCATATTTTTTCTTTTTCTGCATGTTCTATTACAATAATTTTGAGTGTGTCTTTTCATGTGATTAATTTGTATATGCTTTACAACTCAGGCTCCAAAGGTGTGAATCACATGCAGTTTTAATGATCAGTACTTTTACATGTGATTTCTTCTGAAATTTAACATTAGATCGATCACTCGATCAGCATAATATACATCTAACAACTCATCCTTCATTTTGACACAACACTGTTCCTTATTTGCAGAACCTTTTTTGTCTTCTTTGATAACTCATCAATCAATATCATAAACTTACCACGTATGCTGGTACTAGGAATATGTTTGTTAGAAATGCATTTGAAATGTACATTTGCTGAAGGGTGTAAAACTAAAATATCTATTTTCATAGATTTAGTGAATAGAGAATGGTGATTTTATTAAAGACGAGAAGACTAGCATTGTGCATTAACTTATATTCACTATGTCCAAGCAGCAAAGTTCTAAAACCAGAGTAGTGTTTGACTCATGAAGAAAACCAGAACATTGGCACATGAAGCCCTCAACATTCAATCTTCTCCCTCTGTTTCCACAGGCCACCTTTGCTTCAATTGTGTTCAAAAACGTGTCTTAAGCTTTTGCAGAAAACAAAACCAGTAACAATCTATAGGAAAAAAAATAATTCACTGAAAAACATACAATATTAGCAATCCATCTGCACAATAACTTTCTACATCAATTAGAATTCCTTCTTTCGCAAGACACACACTGTAGCCTCTGTAACCAAATATCTTCCCATCTCCCTTTCAATCTCTCTCCAAATATCTAGGAAGGAAGGGATGAACACTGTTAGCCTCCTTGTCATTTGTACAATCACAATTCTCTATTCACTAACGCTATGAAAATGAGCATTATTTTGCAAATCAAAGGCTAGCATTTTGCATGTTCAAAGCCTCTTAAAGTTAACACGCTCCACAGGTTTAAATTTCTTGGTGAATTTGGCCAATCTGCTGCTTTCCTCACCTCCTTCAACTGCGCTCCTGCTGTAAAAACTCTAGGAGCCATCCCTTATCTCACCGAATGTGATTTAAATGTATCAATATCCATGCCAGACGCTTTCATAACTTCCTTCACCTATCTAGCAATGTAGCTACTGAAACAGTTTTATGAGCTTTCACATAAGAAATTAACAATTGGCTCATACTTTCACTCCTGAATTCTGGCACCTTAGATTGACAATACTTCATGCAACCAACAGCACGATATTTTGGATAACTGAAATCTTGTACAAAAAAAAGTCTGACATGGTTTTGTTCTTTCTCCATATCTAAAAAAACCCACTCAATCTGGCTGATAAAACGTACTGGAAATATCTAAGGGCTGAACATGAGAAATCCTTCTAAAAGAAATTAAACAGAGCAAAGTCGCTAACTTCCTTGTCAACTCCTTTAAAGACAAAAACTGATTGTTGGCCAAGTTTCATACAACTTTAAAACCATATTGACATCTGAAATATTTTTGTAACATGACCTTGGAGGTACCCTCAAGTGAATCCCTTTAATAACTCGGCAAATCAAAGGTGTTTTCCCAATAGAAAATCCATTCACCAAAGAATGGCCTGCTGTGACCGCAATCTTTAATGCTTAATGATCCCATGGGAAAATATTCTTCGATAACAAGCTAACCAAAAAATTCTCAACGTCTACTTCATCAGCCTCCATTGGATTCAACTACCTTTCAAAACACCAATGAACCGAGACATTCCATGCCCATTTGTATATTTTTTAGTCTACCAAGTAAATCTAAATAAATCAAAGAGGGAGAAGATGGAATGTTGAGGAGTTTTATGGACTGACTGTTCTGATTTTCTTTATGAGTCATGCAATGTTCTTGTGTTGGAACTTTTAAGTGTTTGCTGCTTGGAAGTAGTGTTTTAAATGTTAATGTATAATGGTAGCCTCCTATAAATTTATTTATTTCTTGAATAGCATTTTTCTCAGGCTGCATTTGAAGACTGATATTTCAATGATAATATTAATTTGATTAAGTTTACACTTTTCTGTACAGCAACTAAACCAAACAGTATTAGCGCACACCATGTGGAACAAGAAATGTTGTATCATTTTAAGTGGGAAATAACAGACCCTCCAACTGACAGAACAGCTGAATGTACGGCCAACATCTCAAGGATGAAGCTAGAATAGTTATAGCTAGAAAATATATATCATATTAGTATCTTGACAGCTAAGAGGGTGATTTGAGAACAAGAAGGCTCAGCAAGATGATTTCGGTAGTTTTCCCATTGTAGTGAGTCTCTGCCCTTAAGACCTTGCTGTTTGCCAGAGATAGTTAGAAAATAAACTAACTATGATAAATTGTATGATGGATGTGCATATTTATGGGAATAAATACTGTAAATCTCCCAGGTAAAGGGAGATGTAGTCAAATTGTCTCTTGGACAAAGCTTGTGTGACTTAGCAATAAAGATAGCTCGACTGGGTGTGAAGGACGACTGATTGCTGCCAGGAAGAACTGTGTTTCCAAAGTCTGAGCAAGAAGTGATTACAGCATTGCTGCGTATTCATTTGGATTTAGGATAAAAGTGCTTGATTTTCATGAGGGGTTGAAGATATATTTGAGACTTATAAGCAAGTTTCCTTAGTTTGGGGATAGTGAAAAGGTATTATCAAGAGTAAACTATTTTTGTTTAGTGAGAAGGATGTAGGAAAATCTCTGGGACTGGCAAGAACTACCTTATCAAATTAGATTGTAACTTAAGTTAGGCGTGATGAATAAGAATTCTGTTTTTAGTGGAGTCAACATCAAGAAAATTCTCATACATAGCTACTGTGCTGGTGTTTCATGAGATAGATTCAAAGAGCGAGGAGGTCATTAAGACAGGACATCTTTACATATCGGGCTTGATACAGTGTTAGGCAACCAGGCTACTACATCACAAATATGATGCAGTACACTGTCTGCAAACCCTGGATATGCCCGCTTCAATTAGATATTGTAAAATCTTACGTTTTCCATTAATCGAGCCCCATTTGGCTCTGCTAACAGAAAGCTTCACATAATGGAGTAGGGGCTGTCAGAGGAATGACATTACACTGCTTACCCTTTTTATGGTGGATGGTGAGATGAATTTTATTTTCTGTCCACCACTGCCAGCAAAACCTGGCAGCGAGTTCCAGAATCTACGTATAATAACCTACACACCCTGGGAGAAAGGTCAGAGGGTGTGGCGGGTCATTAGTTTTTTGTCTTTCAGAAACAAATTTCCACTTTGAGACTTCGACCACCAGGGTTAATATGGCAGTAGTATCGCAAACAGGCTGGTAGTACACACCGCCACATCAGGATATTGGCGGGTTGGCTGCAGCCAACCCGTCAGTTTACCATTCATATCGTTATGGTGGTGAGAGAGCGTAGTTTAAATATTACATATTATAGACGTGAAATGCTTATGTTTTAACAATACCGCATTAACGATATTATTAATTGAAACGTATTAAACGTGGAGAATTGTTCACATGTGTAAACTAATGTCAACTATAAGAAATAATCATTTATATTATGCCTAACTGAACACATTAACACGTATAAAACTGCATTAATTAGAATTCGTATATCTTAAGTTAGCGTGAGTCGAGAACTAGCTGTGTAACTCTCATATTAAAGCGTATTTTTCTGTTTCTCCAGTGTGCTGACTTGCAAAAGACCATGACCCAGCAATTGTTCTTTTCCTCACTTGTTTGCAACAATGCTAGATTTTCTTATCCGCATGCTAGCAGCTTTTAGTATAAAATTATGAACTTCGAAACAAACATGGACACTTTCAAGGACATTAAAGCGTGGAGAAGAGAACTCTTGACCTGATGTGTGTGCCAAGGAAATGAAGTAACCCCGGATATGTCACCTACGAAAAACGTCAATTATGAAGACCAATTAGAAACTCAGGATATATCATTAAATGACAAATGCATTACTTAATGTATAATTTGATAGGTTACAGATAGTGGGGTGTAGTGACTGTCCAATAGAATGTTGGGGGAATGTATTTTAGAAAAGGGATAAAAACCCATGACACAAGAGACAAAGGGCATTAGGTAGGGAATGATATCGATTGCATCCAGAAACTCTGTCACTCTATTTGGTGATTGAGACTTAGATAAACCATCCTCGCCCATAGACTGCCCCATTACACTTCCTTCCTTATGAGGGAAGTGTCCCTTGCCTTTAACTTAGATAGGCTGATGGTGATCTAACTGATGTCCTGAAGACGAAGACAGATCCTGTATGCTGACCTATTCTGAGGAGGGTAATTATATTGTTGCTAATGGAAATTCATTTATTTGCCTTTTCTTTCTAGGTACCAACTGCTGTGTGTTTTTGATTAGAGACCTTAGTTAGATGTTTTCCAAATTGATGTTCTAAATTGTTTTGCATGAAGCCCAACATGCTAATGCTAATTTGAGGTTAGATGAGGCATTCATCTTGACTGACGAAACTGACGTGACTGATGTAGTGCTATGCTGAACTAAGACCTTTAGGAGGTTCTATGTATCGCGATCTTCTTATATTCACATGATTATCTTATGCTTCTGATCTTTGCATCATTGAAAACTTATCATAGTTGCCGCCTTGTGATTATGTTCATTTGCTTCTTGGTTTTGAGATTAATGCATTTGCTATTAGATTGTAATCAATAGGGAATAAAATTCACAAAACTCCATTAAGGTGTGGTTATTCGTGACTGAAAGGTCATGGTTGCGCCGAAGGTTTATTAATGTCTAAAGTGAAATATATTTTGGTGTTATATGTGGACAATGTTATTGACATATTGATTGATATATTGATCAGTTATCTCGTCTTACGGTGTCTCACCACTGGGTCCAAAGATTTATCGGCCTAAAACGAGTCCTGATGTGTATAAATTAACATAGACGGACGCGTTAACAGTTCTGGTAGCAGAGCGACGGTTTGGCCCTTGGGGGCCCTAGGACGGAGTTTCATTGTTTAATTTGTTTTTCTGTGATAATGCAATTTGGAGAGATGATGAGTTGCTAGGTTCGCCATGGCTTTCCCGGGATCTCGGAGCCTGCCTAAATGAGTTGGGAATGTTCTCGGCGCCATAGTATGCGTGGTTAGGGTCTTTGCGCTTATTAAATCTTATGCATCTTGCAGGTGGTTGTGAAAATTTGCGTGTGTCTAGGCCAAATTAAGGGGGTCATTCTAACCCTGGCGGTAAAAACCGCCAGGGCGAATGACCGCGGTAGCACCGCCAACAGGCTGGCGGTGCACCGCTGGGCATTCTGACCGCGGCAGTTCAGCCGCGGCCAGAAACGGAAAGTCGGCGGTGTACCGCCGTCTTTCCGCTGCCCGTGAGAATCCTCCATGGCGGCGGAGCGCGCTCCGCCGCCATGGGGATTCTGACACCCCCTACCGCCATCCTGTTCCTGGCGGTTCTCCCGCCGGGAACAGGATGGCGGTAGGGGGTGCCGCGGGGCCCCTGGGGGCCCCTGCAGTGCCCATGCCAATTGCATGGGCACTGCAGGGGACCCTGTAAGAGGGCCCCATAAGGAATTTCAGTGTCTGCTTAGCAGACACTGAAATTCGCGACGGGTGCAACTGCACCCGTCGCACCTTCCCACTCCGCCGGCTCCATTCTGAGCCGGCATCCTCGTGGGAAGGGTGTTTCCCGCTAAGAGGGTGATTTGAGAACAAGAAGGCTCAGCAAGATGATTTCGGTAGTTTTCCCATTGTAGTGAGTCTCTGCCCTTGAGACCCTGCTGTTTGCCTGAGATAGTTAGAAAATAAACTAACTATGATAAATTGTATGATGGATGTGCATATTTATGGGATTAAATACTGTAAATCTCCCAGGTAAAGGGAGATGTAGTCAAATTGTCTCTTGGACAAAGCTTGTGTGACTTAGTAATAAAGATAGCTCGACTGGGTGTGAAGGACGACTGATTGCTGCCAGGAAGAACTGTGTTTCCAAAGTCTGAGCAAGAAGTGATTACAGCATTGCTGCCGTATTCATTTGGATTTAGGATAAAAGTGCTTGATTTTCATGAGGGGTTGAAGATATATTTGAGACTTATAAGCAAGATTCCTTAGTTTGGGGATAGTGAAAAGGTATTATCAAGAGTAAACTATTTTTGTTTAGTGAGAAGGATGTAGGAAAATCTCTGGGACTGGCAAGAACTACCTTATCAAATTAGATTGTAACTTAAGTTAGGCGTGATGAATAAGAATTCTGTTTTTAGTGGAGTCAACATCAAGAAAATTCTCATACATAGCTACTGTGCTGGTGTTTCATGAGATAGATTCAAAGAGCGAGGAGGTCATGAAGACAGGACATCTTTACATATCGGGCTTGATATAGTGTTAGGCAACCAGGCTACTACATCACAAATATGATGCAGTACACTGTCTGCAAACCCTGGATATGCCCGCTTCAATTAGATATTGTAAAATCTTACGTTTTCCATTAATCGAGCCCCATTTGGCTCTGCTAACAGAAAGCTTCACCTAATGGAGTAGGGGCTGTCAGAGGAATGACATTACACTGCTTACCCTTTTTATGGTGGATGGTGAGATTAATTTTATTTTCTGTCCACCACTGCCAGCAAAACCTGGCAGCGAGTTCCAGAATCTACGTATAATAACCTACACACCCTGGGAGAAAGGTCAGAGGGTGTGGCGGGTCATTAGTTTTTTGTCTTTCAGAAACAAATTTCCACTTTGAGACTTCGACCACCAGGGTTAATGTGGCAGTAGTATCGCAAACAGGCTGGTAGTACACACCGCCACATCAGGATATTGGCGGGTTGGCTGCAGCCAACCCGTCAGTTTACCATTCATATCGTTATGGTGGTGAGAGAGTGTAGTTTAAATATTACATATTATAGACGTGAAATGCTTATGTTTTAACAATACCGCATTAGCGATATTATTCATTGAAACGTATTAAACGTGGAGAATTGTTCACATGTGTAAACTAATGTCAACTATAAGAAATAATCATTTATATTATGCCTAACTGAACACATTAACACGTATAAAACTGCATTAATTAGAATTCGTATATCTTAAGTTAGCGTGAGTCGAGAACTAGCTGTGTAACTCTCATATTAAAGCGTATTTTTCTGTTTCTCCAGTGTGCTGACTTGCAAAAGACCATGACCCAGCAATTGTTCTTTTCCTCACTTGTTTGCAACAATGCTAGATTTTCTCATCCGCATGCTAGCAGCTTTTAGTATAAAATTATGAACTTCGAAACAAACATGGACACTTTCAAGGACATTAAAGCGTGGAGAAGAGAACTCTTGACCTGATGTGTGTGCCAAGGAAATGAAGTAACCCCGGATATGTCACCTACGAAAAACGTCAATTATGAAGACCAATTAGAAACTCAGGATATATCATGAAATGACAAATGCATTACTTAATGTATAATTTGATAGGTTACAGATAGTGGGGTGTAGTGCCTGTCCAATAGAATTTTGGGGGAATGTATTTTAGAAAAGGGATAAAAACCCATGACACAAGAGACAAAGGGCATTAGGTAGGGAATGATATCGATTGCATCCAGAAACTCTGTCACTCTATTTGGTGATTGAGACTTAGATAAACCATCCTCGCCCATAGACTGCCCCATTACACTTCCTTCCTTATGAGGGAAGTGTCCCTTGCCTTTAACTTAGATAGGCTGATGGTGATCTAACTGATGTCCTGAAGACGAAGACAGATCCTGTATGCTGACCTATTCTGAGGAGGGTAATTATATTGTTGCTAATGGAAATTCATTTATTTGCCTTTTCTTTCTAGGTACCAACTGCTGTGTGTTTTTGATTAGAGACCTTAGTTAGATGTTTTCCAAATTGATGTTCTAAATTGTTTTGCATGAAGCCCAACATGCTAATGCTAATTTGAGGTTAGATGAGGCATTCATCTTGACTGACGAAACTGACGTGACTGATGTAGTGCTATGCTGAACTAAGACCTTTAGGAGGTTCTATGTATCGCGATCTTCTTATATTCACATGATTATCTTATGCTTCTGATCTTTGCATCATTGAAAACTTATCATAGTTGCCGCCTTGTGATTATGTTCATTTGCTTCTTGGTTTTGAGATTAATGCATTTGCTATTAGATTGTAATCAATAGGGAATAAAATTCACAAAACTCCATTAAGGTGTGGTTATTCGTGACTGAAAGGTCATGGTTGCGCCGAAGGTTTATTAATGTCTAAAGTGAAATATATTTTGGTGTTATATGTGGACAATGTTATTGACATATTGATTGATATATTGATCAGTTATCTCGTCTTACGGTGTCTCACCACTGGGTCCAAAGATTTATCGGCCTAAAACGAGTCCTGATGTGTATAAATTAACATAGACGGACGCGTTAACAGTTCTGGTAGCAGAGCGACGGTTTGACCCTTGGGGGCCCTAGGACGGAGTTTCATTGTTTAATTTGTTTTTCTGTGATAATGCAATTTGGAGAGATGATGAGTTGCTAGGTTCGCCATGGCTTTCCCGGGATCTCGGAGCCTGTCTAAATGAGTTGGGAATGTTCTTGGCGCCATAGTATGCGTGGTTAGGGTCTTTGCGCTTATTAAATCTTATGCATCTTGCAGGTGGTTGTGAAAATTTGCGTGTGTCTAGGCCAAATTAAGGGGGTCATTCTAACCCTGGCGGTATAAACCGCCAGGGCGAATGACCGCGGTAGCACCGCCAACAGGCTGGCGGTGCACCGCTGGGCATTCTGACCGCGGCGGTTCAGCCGCGGCCAGAAACGGAAAGTCGTCGGTGTACCGCCGACTTTCCGCTGCCCGTGAGAATCCTCCATGGCGGCGGAGCGCGCTCCGCCGCCATGGGGATTCTGACACCCCCTACCGCCATCCTGTTCCTGGCAGTTCTCCCGCCGGGAACAGGATGGCGGTAGGGGGTGCCGTGGGGCCCCTGGGGGCCCCTGCAGTGCTCATGCCAATGGCATGGGCACTGCAGGGGCCCCCATAAGAGGGCCCCATAAGGAATTTCAGTGTCTGCCTAGCAGACACTGAAATTCGCGACTGGTGCAACTGCACCCGTCGCACCTTCCCACTCCGCCGGCTCCATTCTGAGCCGGCGTCCTCGTGGGAAGGGTGTTTCCCACTGGGCTGGCGGGCGGCCTTTCGGCGGTCGCCCGCCAGCCCAGTGGGAAACCCAGAATGACCGCCGCGGTCTTTTGACCGCGGTACGGTCTTCTGGCGCTCAGAATCACCCCCTAAGTGTTGTTTAGAAGGAGTGGGCGTACTCCACAGTATGAGAGTAGAGAAGTCGGCGTACTTCATGTGAATGCATCGCTTTTCGCTCAAAATTATCCATGTGGTTGGTTGTTGTATACGGACCTATTGAGGTCTAAGACTCCGGAGTATGATGATAAGTATGGTTTATGTTGTAATCTGTGCGGTTTAATAGGTCAATCGGGCGTGGTTGACCAGTCAAGTTTCGAGTTTTGATGCATGTGTGAAACCTTCGATGGAGATTTGACAAGTTCTAAAGTGCACTAGAAGGAGTCATTGACAAGTCGAGAGTAGGATTTGCAGGTCGAATTCTGCTTGCGTATGTGGGAACTGAGAAGGAGAAAGTAGCGGCCGAGGCTTCAAGTGAAATCTCTGTAAAGTTCTGAAGCGAATGTGTTACCCTTCCTGTAGTAAACCGGCAGATTTGTGTTGTCATTTTAAGTGCTCGCAATAATTCGCATTAGTTTGTATGAGTTGTAAAGGGTTAGTGAAGTGTGGACGAGCCGCAAGACTTTGTCAGCTGTAGTGTGTGTGAGTGTGACATCAGTGGTGCCGCGCTGAGATAGGTCAGATGCTGAGAGGGGTCGCGCACGGATTGGCTGCCATCTGTGAGAGGCAATAGGTTGAGAAAGGGTAGGTGAAGAGCGTCCTGGGAACTAAGCCATTTTTCTGATTAAATACGAAATAAAGAATTGCAAAAATGAATTTTCTCAAGGCATTCAAAAGCGCTTTGAAGGGAGATGTATATATTGTTGCAACCAATGGGGAACCTACACCACCTGAGGGTACTCCAGCTTATACAGTTATGGAGGAAAAGGGTGTTCCACCTTGTTTATGGATGAAACAATGGTGCAAATTAACAGAGAAAGAGGGGTGTCTAGCGTTTCCAGAACATGGGACATTTAATCTAAAGGTGTTAGAAAATTTGAGGTGGATGTTAAGTATACAGAAACCACCTCCGAGACCGGCACAATATGAGGCTTTGGCGATTTGGGACCTGATGGCTCTTAAACATAGGCAAGAAAGGTTTCACAGAAGACTGAAAAGAGCAGAAAAATCCTATGCAGAGGCTAGATGGGACAATGAGAACAAAATGTGGAGTCGAGGAATAGTAGATGGGTTAAAGCTGTTCCTGGCAATAACACAGGGAGAAGAGACACAGGGAAAGAAAGCTTCTTGCAAAACCGACAAAGATTCAGGCAAAACCAAAGAAAATAAAAGGTCCTGGGAAGAAGAAGATGATTCAGATGATGAGGCATTTATGGATAGATTGTTACATGATCGTCCACCACCGTATGCGGTGAGCGACAGTGCTCCAAGTATTAGCTTGGATCCTGGGAACCAGACGCAGGAGAAGGGAGCTACTGATACGGTACAGACTAGCGATACAACCTCGATACAGAATGGTATCAGTGTACCCACTGCACCAGATTTGCCGATACAGTTGCAGCCTCCACCGCAGATAAAAATGATTTACCCTGATGTCCCAGTGCTTGAGACTACTACGAACTTGGTGGTGCTGCCAGACCCGATATATACAAAGCCAAGGTTAATACAGATTGAGTCAACTGCTGATACCTGGGTATAACCCCGTAGCGGGTCCACCGATAGAACCTGTACCAGGTACACTAGAGCAGACCTATGGTGTTGCAGCTCCACGAAGCTTGGGACCAGGTCAGACACCTGCCGCTATATCGTTACCTATTACTGTTGGTCCCCCGGTGCCGTTGTATGCACAGGATAAAACAGGGATATGTGAGCAGGGAATTATGACTCAGGAAGCGATAAGAGGAGGGCCTATTAGAACTCCACAAATAATGGCCCAGGGAGAACAGGTATGTGAACAACCGAGACCCTTAATGGACCTTAGTCCAATAGGGGCACCTCTTGAAGCGATGCGTCAAGCAGGGTTGGGAGTCTTGACTCCCCAAACCATGAATACGAATACCTCCCACTCTCCAATGATACATGCAGGGAACATTTCACTGCAGGGTTTTACAGTACAACAGCTAAATGAGTGGTTAGAGAAAACTTGTACTTCGCAAAAGACTACAGTGACCACAGTTGAACCTGAGAAAGAAAACCAAGATGAATACTTTAATTTTGTACGACTAAGAGCAGAAGCTGCTGAGTTAGTGGAAGGAACAATGGGAGTGAATAGGTTGGAATCATACACTGAGGCAGAATTGAGGTACTTGTGCCCTAAGATTACCAAAGAGGTAGGCAAAGTACACCAGAGATTAACGAATTTGGCAGACAAATACAATGTTGATATTGGAAACACTAAACATTTGAAAAGGAGCAACAGATTAGATTTTGACACTAAAGATTTTGAACACATGAGATCTGAAGGCATGAAGGCACACCTGAAAGAGCTGTTGCAAAGTGCACAAATTTGGGGTGCACTAGAGAAATGGGAAGGCCGATGGGCAAAGAAAAGAGATAAGGGAAAGGGAGATAGCACAGGGTCTAATAAAGTCGCGACCACACCCAATCTAGACACAGTGAAAATCCTACCTATTAGAGAAACAGCTGGTGGTGTCTTAGTGCATGTGCCTTGGTCTAGGGGAGACATTTTATCCTTTACAAATGATTATCCTAGGTTAAGAGAAAAGCAGATTGAGTGGTATCAACAGACAGATAGGTTCGTGAAGCTTGCGAAGTGTCTCTGGGAAGACTTGAATACTTTGTTTGAGATCATTGTTCCGCCAGATTTATGGCTCGAGTGCAAGAGAGGGGTAGATTGGCCCACGAAGGAGCCAGCAAGGGATAAGGTGACTGGAGCACCTTCTGAAGAGGTGATGAAATATTATCATAAAGTAATTGAGTTTTTGAAACAAAAGGTGTCGCCGAAAGTGACCGATTGGCAGAAAATCGACCGGACCTCTCAAGAGATTAAAGAGTCAATACATGCGTATTTTGAGAGATTGTAGAAAGCGTTCAAATATTATAGTGGTGTTGAGACTATCGAACCGAAGGATATGAAACATCTTGTGTTTAGGTTCGTCGAAGGGCTGAGACCGGAGGTCAGCCAGATGATTAAGAATCATTTGATTTGTTGCCAAGCTAAACCGATTGATGAAGTGTTACAGTATGCGAAATACTGTAGTGATGAGATTGAGTTGAAGCAGAAAAAGTTGAAGGAGAAAGTGATGGTGATGCAGATAAGGGCTGCACAAGCTGGAATACAGGGAAATGGCGTTCAGCAAATGATACAGCAACAACCACAAATGAATGGTGTATTTCCGGCACAGCGGAGAGGCAGAGGTCGAGGTTTTGTGAACCGTAATTCGGATATGAATAATGTTGTTATTCAAAATGACGGTCAGGGAATGAAAAAGATGTCACCATGCCATGCGTGCGGGGGCATGGGGCATTTGAAACGGGATTGTCCGAATATGGTGCAGGATGGTGCAGTTCAGCAGAGCATTAATGTCGGTACATTACAAAATTCACGAGGTCCAAAAATGAGACATCAGAACTCGAATTTTCAGAATAATTTGGTGCAAATGCCAGGGGTACAACCCATGCAGCAGATGCAAATGCCGCGTTTCCAAACAGTGTCAGTGCAACCAATGCAGCAGCAGATTCCTATGGTGCCTAGACAGCAAATGCAGTTACCCATAGCTCCGATGGGACAGCAACAGGTGACGCTTCCTCAGCAGGTCACAGGCCAGGTAACAAACCAAAACAACACTGTACAACAATCCCCATTACGAGGTGAAAGTGACATGAATGGGGATTGGTCAGATGACAGCTCAGACAGTGAAGAGAGCAGACTTGCAGCATCTTTAGAGGTAGATCAGAGAGGCCCATATGTAGAGGGAAAGGTAATGGGCTATAAGGTTTCATTTTTAGTTGACACAGAGCTACACGCTCTACAGTTCGAAGTGCAGAAGTACCGAGATTACCTCTTTCAGGGCATACCATACGAGTGGTCGGTGTGGCAAATCAGTACCTGACTAATCCAATTACCGACCCAGTACAGGTTGAAATTGGAAATTTCCAAGGCCTGCATAGATTTGTTCTATGCGATTCAAGCCCAGTGTCCTTATTAGGGAGAGACTTATTATGTAAGACCAAATGTTTGATTACCTGTTCCAATGATGGAATAGAAGTACAGACAAACAGTGACGATGAGGGAGATGAGGGTCAATTCATAGAAGAAGGAGGAGAGACGAATGAAGATTACCCTCTAATTACTTTATTCCCAGTGTTTACCTTGATCGATCTACCTGCTGATCTACAAGGGTCCGTAACAGAGAAAGTGTGGGATTTGACTGGAAAAGAGGTTGGATTAATCAAGGGAGTAGAACCAGTCAAGGTACAGATAAAGCCAAATGCAGTGTTCCCACAAGTGTCACAATAGTCACAATACCACATGACTCAGGATGTCCTCATTGAAGTAACACAGATAATTGCAGATTTTCTCAGACAGGGAGTTTTGAAAGAAGTTTTGAGCAGTCCGTGTAACTCTCCTATTATGGGTTTGAAGAAGCCCTGTGGGAAGGTTCGAATTGTGCAGGACTTGAGAAAAATAAACGAAATTGTGATAAAATGCTGCCCTGTGGTACCTAATCCAGCAGTAATAATGTTTCAGGTTCCATGTGATGCTGAATGGTTTACTGTGGTAGACCTATCACAAGCATTTTTCTCGATACCTCTTCACGAAGACAGCCAATTTTTGTTCAGTTTCAAATTCCTGGATTAGGTGTACAGTTGGTGCAGAATTCCTCAGGGGTTTTCTGAGTCACCATCCATCTTCAATCAGATATTGAAGAAGGATTTGGAACCTCTTGTGCTGCCTTTCAATTCGACTCTTGTGCAGTACATTGATGATTTGTTGATTGCATCTAAAACCAGAGACAGCTGTAAATATGATACCATTGCATTGTTGAATCATTTGGGAAAGAATGGACACAAGGTGTCACCCAAGAAGTTGCAATGCAGTCAAAAAGAAGTGAAATATTTGGGACATCTGATTGAGAAAGGGTCCCGAAGAATATCAAAAGAAAGAATAACAGCTGTTTTGCAAATGAATCCCCCAACAACAAAAAGAGATGTCAGAATGTTCTTGGGAATGGTGGGCTACTGTCGTCAGTGGATACCCAACTTCTCGATCATCTCAAAACCCTTAATAAAATTGACAGGAAAAGAGGTCAAGGACGAACCATGCACAATCACTTTGACAAAAGAGGAGCTTGAATCATTTCTAGAATTGAAGGAATGCATGTGCAGGGCTCCAGCATTAGGAATGCCTGATTATGAGAAACCTTTTCTGTTGTTCTGTCATGAACGTGATGCTTGTTCTTTATCTGTTTTAACACAGGTCCACGGAGATGTAAATCGCCCTGTAGCATATTTTTCAGCTACTTTGGACCCTGTCGCAGCAGCCTTACTGGGTTGTTTGCGAGCCGTCGCAGCAGTTGGTCAAAGCCTTTCACAATGTGAAGGCATAGTCATGGGATACCCCCTGACAGTAATGGTTCCACATTCTGTCGAAATTCTGTTGACACGAACTAAGACGCAACACATGACAAATGCACGACTTACTAAATATGAGACGATTATTCTGGGGTCACCAAATGTTACATTAAAGAGATGCACTGTGCTGAACCCGGCAACTTTACTTCCCAATGAGAATACAGAAATCAAAGATGGGGAAGAATTTGAGCATGATTGTCTTGAGGTGACCGAACTCTGTACCAAACCTCGCCCAGACATACAGGATACCCAGTTAAAAGAAAACAATTGCATTATGTTTGTTGATGGGTCCTGTTTAAGAGATTCAGCAGGAACATTGAGAGCCGGTTACGCAGTATGTACCATAACTGGCATAGTCGAAGCCTCCTGGCTCGAGAAAGTGTTTTCTGCACAGGTGGCAGAATTAATAGCTCTTACAAAATCCTGCCACGCTGCTGTAAATTTGAAAGTCACTATCTATACTGACAGCAGATATGGATTTGGAATTGTGCATGATTTTGGCCAACTCTGGTCACAGAGGGGTTTCATGACCTCCTCTGGTTCACCTGTGAAAAATGGAGAATAAATAAGAGATTTGTTACATGCGATTCAGTTACCTCTTGAAATTGCCGTGGTGAAGTGCAGTGCTCACACCAGATCACAAGATTTTGTATCAATGGGGAATGGTTATGCAGACCAAGTTGCAAGATTTTGTGCATTGAACTGTATATCATTTAAGGAGCAGTGGGAATTGTTACCACAACCTGAAAATGACACGAGTTTAAGCCTAGCATTACGTGTGGTTGATACCTTAGACGAGCTAAAGACATTACAAAGCCGTGCTAGCAAAGAAGAAAAACGTTCCTGGCAGAAATTGCAGTGTGTACAAAGAGCAGATGATATGTGGGTTTCAGAAGAGGGAAAATTGGTTCTGCCAAATAGTCTTTTGTCACAATTTGCCCGATTATATCATGGGCAGGCACATTTAGGAAGAGATGCCATGATCAGATCCTTTAAGATTGATTGGTTCAATCCAAAATTCAGACATGCCGCAGAAATTACTTGTCACAGGTGCGTCATCTGTCAACAGATGAACGCTGGAAAAGGAACTGTGGTAACTTTGAGCCACATTGGGAGAGCTGGAGGTCCATTCAACAAAATGCAAATGGATTTTATCGAAATGCCTGTTTGTGGAGGATTGAAGTACGTGTTGGTGATTGTGTGTGTTTTCAGTCATTGGATTGAGGCATATCCCACACGTAGGAATGACAGTCTTACAGTTGCAAAACTACTACTCAGAGAATTAATACCAAGATTCGGGTTTCTGGTTTCTATAGAATCAGATAGGGGGAGACACTTCGACAATGAGGTGATTAAACTCCTGTGTGCCGCACTCAACATTGAACAAAAGTTGCATTGTAGCTATCGCCCTGAAGCATCAGGACTAGTTGAACAGATGAATGGTACCTTAAAATCAAGAATAGCAAAAATATGTGCAGCAACAAATATGAAGTGGCCAGACGCATTACCTCTAGTACTGATGTCTATGAGAAACACCCCAGATAAGAAAACGGGACTGTCCCCCCATGAAATCCTCATGGGCAGAGCAATGAGGTTACCAGCGGTACCTGCAAATGCACTAGTGAATATTACAGATGATATGGTGTTGGATTACTGCAAAGGTTTGGCTGACGTGATTCGCTCTTTCTCTCACCAGGTGGAAGCTAACACGTTGCCACCAATCGGCGAACCAGGACACTCTCTGCAAGCTGGAGATTGGGTGGTTGTCAAGAAGCACGTGAGGAAATCGTGTTTTGAGCCACGTTGGAAGGGGCCATATCAAGTAATATTGACGACCACTACTGCTGTCAAGTGTGCCGGGGTTCCCAACTGGATACATGCCAGTCACACAAAAACGGTAACGTGTCCTGTTGAAGAGGAACTTGAAGTTTCCGGTACAGCAACTTCAGGAGGAGAAGTCTAAGAGTCAGAGATCAGTCAAGAAAGATCTGAGACTACAGGAGAGCCCACTGAGAACAGCCTTGTCCCTCAAGCTGTCAGTGAGTTCGAGAGAGGTGACAGAGTGCCTATCTCAGTTGAGGCAGCAGGAGAACTAAGTCAAGGAGAGGTTCTCCCAGAAGTAGACAAATACAATTCAGAGCCCGAACTCAGCATAGAACCGGAAGACGACAGAGAAGGAGAAGTTGTAAATTCAAATCAAAATGAGTCGGAGTCTCCTGAACCAGTTGCAGGTCCGTCAAGAGAAAACACCATATCACAAGAGGAGGGTGCTGTCCAACGTCCTGAAGGGAAACACCGAAACAAGACACACAGAGGTGATAATTGGCCAGACAAGTCACATCTTAGAATAAGAGAGATACCAAACGAGACAATAATAGAAGAAAGCGATACTTCACAGGCAGATGATCTGAGTGAAGGAGAACAACAAGGTCAACGAAGGCTAAAAAGAAAAAGAATAGCAAACAGAAGATATACAGGTCCTGAATGGGCATATGCTACAACCTCTGAATGGCAACAAGAATTCTTAGCATTCTTCTTTGATCGAGAAGTACCAGGTCAATACTACGGTACCTGAAAATATACAACAAGAAAACTCGGATAAAAATTGAATTCGTGAAAGCTGAAAAGAGAAAGAATCTTTAGAAACTACCGGAAAGTGACACTAAACCTGGATTTGACTTTAAGAAACCTGATTGCGACAAGCTGCTAACCTGAATTGACGAAAAGGGTCCTGGAGTGAGTGAAGACGCTGTAAAATACGCAGAAAGAGTTTTTGCCTTCTTAAGTTGATTGTTGATCTGCTATTCTGATTCTATACAAACATGGCTTATAGTAGCAAAGGAAGTAAGGTGTGTGGTTGGTTAGGTCTTATGATAGGTGTTGTATGTGCAATAATGATTGTGGAAGTGATTGTAGGAATGCCATGGAGAGAGAAAGAAACAATTAATTCAACTTCAAAACCTGAGACTACTACTACTAATAAACTATCACCATGGGAGAAATTTGAGCAAGATGCAAGACATATGCATGAGGGAACTAATGCAAAAGGGGAACTTTCTACTAATGTCTTCTATCGCTTACTAAATGAGTATATGGAAACTATGGAATGCGAAAAACTGATATGTGTGTACTACAATTCCTTCATCTGTGCAGGAGGGAGTTACTTATCATAGCCTCCCTCTTACTTAGGGAATTAGCTGCAGCTTGCTATTAACAAGATTCTATAATCAAGAGCATGTGCAATACTTTTATTCAAATTTGGATGTTGTGTTCTCTTTTGTGCCTGTGATTGAATTCTTAAATAAGTTAGCTAAAGAGCATGATATTAAAATAGTTAGAGGATTCTTTGAGCCAACACTTACATTTGGAACTGCTTATGCACATCGCAATAATTTGACTTGCTTACTGTCTCCTGTAGAGAAAAGCTTTTTAGATCACACAGATGATAGACGCAAAGCAATGAAAGAAAGGTTAGAAAAAGGCTTAGAAAAACGTACTTATGCAAATGATTATGGTCACACGGCAATTAAAACACAAGGCAAATTAGCTATAGATGCCTTACACGTAGGCAGACTCTGTATATATAGACCGAAATCTGATCAAGACAATTTGTTTGTGGGTACGAGTAAATGTAGGCATGTGTTTCTGTTTCAGAGTAAATGGACCTTTATGTTAAATGGACAAGATCCAGCAATTCCTGGAATCTATTATATTTGTGGACTGAACGCATATTACCGTCTCCCTAAGGGATAGTATGGGACATGTTATTTGGGAATAGTATTTCCAAAGATATACCAGATTGATGACTTAAAACAAATACCTAAAACGTCTGAATTACAACATACTAGACAAAAGCGAGAATCAGTGGCGGCTGTCATTGGTGACATATTTGGAGCTATAATCCCATCAGTAGGGGTTATCTTAAATTCTATGAAAATTCAAAAGTTGTCTACTATTGTGGATAACATGCTGACAAATTTGACAGGAGCTATACTTCTGATGGATACTGAACTTGCTGCAGAAAGAGCTATGACTCTTCAAAATCGGCTTGCTTTAGACATTCTTTTAGCAAAGAGTGGAGGTGTGTGCAAAATGCTTAATGAACGTCATTGTTGTTCATTTATTCCAGATAACAGTATGAAAATTAGAAGCATGCTTACTAACCTTACTAGAGATAGTACAGATTTGAAGGATCTAAAAGAACTTGGTGTTTGGGAGAAATTTGGGAAAGGAATTGCCCGAGTGGGAAGCTGGTTTACCAACATTTGGAATGGGGTACTTGCAAAAATTATGATGGGTCTATTAATTGTTTTGATTTGTCTATTAGGATTATGGGGGGTATGCAAAATTAATGACAAAGTAAAAAGAAATTGGACTAAAAGAACCAAAAGAAATTAAGAAAGTAAAAGAGAGAAAATGTTCAACGAAATATGGGAAAGCTCACATAAAGGGCAAGATGTTGAAATGCGTATTATGCGCAAGGTGAAAAATTAAGATCAAAAGATTGTGTGATGACGAGCGTCATCAGAGGAGGGACTGAGAGAGCGTAGTTTAAATATTACATATTATAGACGTGAAATGCTTATGTTTTAACAATACCACATTAACGATATTATTCATTGAAACGTATTAAACGTGGAGAATTGTTCACATGTGTAAACTAATGTCAACTATAAGAAATAATCATTTATATTATGCCTAACTGAACACATTAACACGTATAAAACTGCATTCATTAGAATTCGTATATCTTAAGTTAGCGTGAGTCGAGAACTAGCTGTGTAACTCTCATATTAAAGCGTATTTTTCTGTTTCTCCAGTGTGCTGACTTGCAAAAGACCATGACCCAGCAATTGTTCTTTTCCTCACTTGTTTGCAACAATGCTAGATTTTCTCATCCGCATGCTAGCAGCTTTTAGTATAAAATTATGAACTTCGAAACAAACATGGACACTTTCAAGGACATTAAAGCGTGGAGAAGAGAACTCTTGACCTGATGTGTGTGCCAAGGAAATGAAGTAACCCCGGATATGCCACCTACGAAAAACGTCAATTATGAAGACCAATTAGAAACTCAGGATATATCGTGAAATGACAAATGCATTACTTAATGTATAATTTGATAGGTTACAGATAGTGGGGTGTAGTGACTGTCCAATAGAATTTTGGGGGAATGTATTTTAGAAAAGGGATAAAAACCCATGACACAAGAGACAAAGGGCATTAGGTAGGGAATGATATCGATTGCATCCAGAAACTCTGTCACTCTATTTGGTGATTGAGACTTAGACAAACCATCCTCGCCCATAGACTGCGCCATTACACTTCCTTCCTTATGAGGGAAGTGTCCCTTGCCTTTAACTTAGATAGACTGATGGCGATCTAACTGATGTCCTGAAGACGAAGACAGATCCTGTATGCTGACCTATTCTGAGGAGGGTAATTATATTGTTGCTAATGGAAATTCATTTATTTGCCTTTTCTTTCTAGGTACCAACTGCTGTGTGTTTTTGATTAGAGACCTTAGTTAGATGTTTTCCAAATTGATGTTCAAAATTATTTTGCATGAAGCCCAACATGCTAATGCTAATTTGAGGTTAGATGAGGCATTCATCTTGACTGACGAAACTGACGTGACTGACGTAGTGCTGTGCTGAACTAAGACCTTTAGGAGGTTCTATGTATCGCGATCTGCTTATATTCACATGATTATCTTATGCTTCTGATCTTTGCATTATTGAAAACTTATCATAGTTGCCGCCTTGTGATTATGTTCATTTGCTTCTTGGTTTTGAGATTAATGCATTTGCTATTAGATTGTAATCAATAGGGAATAAAATTCACAAAACTCCATTAAGGTGTGGTTATTCGTGACTGAAAGGTCATGGTTGCGCCGAAGGTTTATTAATGTCTAAAGTGAAATATATTTTGGTGTTATATGTGGACAATGTTATTGACATATTGATTGATATATTGATCAGTTATCTCGTCTTACGGTGTCTTACCACTGGGTCCAAAGATTTATCGGCCTAAAACGAGTCCTGATGTGTATAAATTAACATAGACCGACGCGTTAACAGTGGTATGAGGCACCGGGCTGGGGATGTGAATACCCTGACTGGCGGCCGACAGAGTACCCCCTCGGCATTCTGAGCCAGCCTACCGCCATGTTTTCTGTGGCATTAGCAACGCCACGAAAATCATGGTAGTAGCCCTACCGGTGACAGGAAATTCCTTCCCTGCCACCAGTAGGCAGCTCCTCCACCCTCCCCCACACTCATCTGACACCCCCACCCCCCTTAATCCAAACTCAACCCCCTAACCCCATGCACACACACTAAGCCCCCCACTCTCTCCGATTCCTCCACACAGTCCCCCACCCCCTTACACGTACACAGACACACACGACGCACACACCCATTAACTTGCACTCATCCATACATGCATTCATACACACACTGGCATACACGCATTTATACATGCATTCATACACACACCAGCATACACGCATTTATACACACACTGCTAACACCAGCACTGTCCTGCCAGCTGAACACCGCCAGGTCGTATCACAGGTCATGATATGGCTGGTGGCGTTCAACTGGGGTTGTGGTGCTGGTGGTAGCAGGCCAGCTTACCACCGTCCGTCAGTCTGATCACTGAAGTCCAGCAGTGCTCATAATCTGGCGGACAGATGGTAGCCGTGGTGGCGGTATTTTGGTATCCGTCACTGCGGCAGTAGGTGGCTTTTACCGTCAATGTCTAAATGACCACCTTTGTTTCTGAAACACAAAAGCTTTGGAAAAGTTTGGTGAACCAAAGTTAATACAGATGGCGGCTGTCCGCCAAACTTTTTACTTGAAAAGAACCACCATGATGGCAGTCCTTTTTAATCTACCAAGATGACTGCTTGCCCTGAGGTAATTTTTAAATTTGGTGGATGGTAATGGAACAGAGAAGGGCGAGGTAAAGTCCTCCACTACACTGATAGACAGAGTGCCTTCCTTCAGAACTTAAATAAGGCCCAATAGTTGTTTGTTGTTGGCATAATCCTGTATCTGTGAAACAAAAGCTTAATTGTTCTGTATATAAATTAAACCATATCAGGACGGTATGGATCCTTAAGGCATGCAGGATATCATCAGTGAGCTTTTTGAGGTGTGCTTACCAAGCTACATTATTCTATCATAACACAACAGGAAGAAAGAGAACCCGTTTAAGACTTTGTGTCAAACGTGCATTAAATGTTGCAACCTGTATAAAAGTCTATGGAGATCAATAGGCTGCTGATAGATGAAATACAATCCAGAAGCAGGTCTCTTATTTAAGATTCAATTAACATAATGAAAGATTTACAGGGTTGTAGTCTCTGTGATCAAACTAGACTGCAATGCAGACTCGCAGTCAATAAGAAGTTATTGTTGTTGTTGGAAGACAATGTCACTTTCTGTGAGGTACATTGCTTAGTTGCTTTCCAAAGCCACATTAACCTGGAGACATGACTGTAATTGGTTAATACTTTCTTATCCAAGTTGAAGTTCTTCAGAAATGGAGAAATGTAGCCAGTTTATATGAGTTAGGGGAAGGCACTTGTATCAGTGGAGCATTGATTAGTTGTCAATATGTCACTTTGAGGAGGTGAACCTTTGGTTTCATGATGTTGCCTGGAGGATATCTTAGTTTCAGTTTGTGGTTTTGAGTTGCTTAATCATTTTTGATAAATCCTACAAGCAAAATGGAAAAAATAGTTTCAAATTTTCTTTATTTTAAGGGGAGGTTTTATGTATGAAAAATGTTTGATATGAATGATTTTATAAGTGAGAAAAGAGAAGAGGTCACTGCATCTGGGTACTGATGGCGAATGTTGTATGAATGGTAGATGTTTGCGTGAATATCTGTGTGTACTGAGTGCACAGGATTTCAGGATGTTGTGGCTTGGTTTTGAATGTATCTGTATATAATCAAACAGAGATTTCTTGGGGCTCATTTGGATGATCCCTACAGTATAGCTCAAACATAATCAGATAAATAATATGTATGTATTTGCCTTGTACAATCATTATCATACAGTGATTAATAAGAAATAAATAAATTAAAGTCACTTCTCACTAGTATAAGATTCAACCATTCATCTGATAAAAATTATAATCTGGGGATACACATACATACACACATGAATATATATTATTCACTGAAAATAAACAAAGGGGCATTATGTTAGGCACACATTTTAAACATGCATAAGCATAGAAGTCTACCTGTTATAGTTAGAGTTATCCCACGTAAATATAACTTATACCCTAAGGTAACTACACTTGCACCTGTGCCAAGCACAGTTTTTTCGTCAACAATTTTACTGCAGGTATTACATTGGTTTTGTCAGTGATGTAAACACAGATGTCATGAGTGCTGAAACTTGTGGGGTAATTAGCAGTGGATGCAGTGATGTCTGAAGTGTTTGTTATGCAGCCTTGCAGCATCCTCTACAACATATAAAGTATAGGCTACTTCTTCTCCGTCAGTGAGGCTAAAGATAATAAGAACTCTTTGAAGTACATCAGTCTTTCATGCTATTCTGAGGATAAGCAATATGAATGTCTAGGCTGCCAAATGAATCAGGTAGATAGTCCACTTCTTATATTATTCCATTTTTACGAGTGACCTCATATGGTTGAACTAGCCTGTATGTTTTATCAACTTCATCCACGTACTTGTTATAATAAAGAATACAGTTGGGCTTCTGCACATCTGTCAGCTGGTATACTCTGTGAATACTGAACCCACAATATGGATAGGACAGAATATTAGGTACAAAATATTGAAAAAATATATTTGCAGGTAATAACGTCTAGAAATCTTATACCTAACTCCACATATATACACCTAGGTGGGGCATGTTTCTTCAGGTTACCTAGATGTGGGGTTGCTAATAGTAAATCTATACTCCTCTGTATGCACTTGTCTTTTGATGTGTTGTCCCTTGATATTCTGTCCTCGATATTGTTATATGACAATATTTTTGGTGTTGAAATGTATTACTACAATCTGCCAACTGACCCCAAACCATGACCTGAGAAGAGCTTTGATCAGGCACTGTAGTGCATACATGTAATTTTCTCCTATATGAAAATTTCACAAACACTACACTGACCTTTTTTGAGCTTTTTACCAACAAAATACTAAGGAAATTCTTTGCAGTGACATTGAATTGTGGCACTAGCCATAGTGCCAAAGCTGGACAGTATGCAACTTGTCCGTTTAAAGGTTGTAACCTATTTGAAACAGTGATGGAGCAAACTCCCACACAATTGTTTAACTAACTCCTAATGTGGCAGGAAAATCTGCAAGCTTTATACTAAAGTCCTTCCCAGTATATGGTCTCAGGTTCTATGCGTAACCAATGAAATTCTCTCACAATATGTACAGCTTGATGCTGTAGCAAGTTCTCATTTTTAGTACATACAACCTGAACAGGAGCGGCCCTTGGGAAAGGATAAAAGACTTGCTTGCTGCAATATTTTTCCAGAGAGTATGAAGCTCAGAAACCATGAAATAGAAATGTGACAAGCCAGGCCAAATTTTGAAGAACTTGTCATGGTTTGATCGGGCCCATGGAAATGCTGCTAAGGTATCACTGAAACTTAGCAGAAGCTGCACAATCAAAAAATGATCTCTACTCATGATAGATTGGAATCCCTAACCGTACTAGAAGGCCATTAAGGCTGTTCTAATGGGCTGCACAATCTTTTCATGAGCAGTGTAAATTCCTAAATGTTTTTCAGATCCCCAAGTGAAATGGAAGCCCAGAAGTGTGCCCCTGAATGAGGCTACAGCGTGCCTCCATGCACCCTCGAAATCTTTTTAGCATGAACATTAATTTGTTGCACAGTTTCCATCATCCACAAAAAGATGGAAGTAGTCAATGGGCAAAAAATGTATAATCTTGACTTTGCATCCAGCACCTCAAGTGAAGGGATGAATAGTAGCTGAAATCTATTAGGTGTCTGCCAAGTAGGCACTCTTTCTGCACTACATGGTACCTGTCTGTGTTACAGCTTGAGCTACACTGCCTCTGTCTCTCAGTGGCACAGACTGCACTAACAAATGGGCTTCATGGCTTTCTTGGTATGCTACATGGCCATTGTTAGAAACTGGATTGCTCTTTGGCAGCGGTATGCACCCTGTCCAAGTAGGGACTACAATTCTTGTCAGGGTAAGTCAGTTGCATCTGTGCTCACCCTCTGGTAGCTTGGCACAGAGCAGTCAAGCTTAACCTAAGATGTGTGACTGGAGGTGAATATTTTACAGGGTTCAGAATTCCATCCATCATCTGTTCTTGCATTTGTCTCCTTGATTGGGAAGGGTATGCCCAGACATGGGTTCCTTTCTTGCTATGCCACTTATTCAAGCTACCCCGGCTGATGAAGGGTGATAACCCAAAACCGTTTCCAGGATGCTTGCTTTCAATCCAAGGAGGATGTGGCCTGACAGTTTAGGTTGGACTGTTGCCATAGGGAGCAGGGTCAAGATTGAATTGCATATGACTCAGTCGAAATTGGCATGGCATGGCATGCAAAACAACTATGGATCTAGGCCCAGAACTGTGACTGTGGGTGAATGTTTGACACTATCCATCGTTCCATCCATCATCTGTTCTTTTTGCATTTGTTTCCCTAGTTGGGAATGGCATGCCCAGACCTGGGTTCCGTGCTAACAATGCCCCTCGATTCAAGTTAGCCTGGTTGATAAGGGGTGATACCATGAAACCAATCCCAAGATGCTTGTTTGCTGTCTAGGGATAACCTGGCCTGGCAGTTCGGGCTGGACTACTCCCATGGAGAGCAGGGTCAAGACTGATTTGCATATGGCTGCTTCAAAAATGGTTTGGCTTGGTGAGCAAAAATATGATTAATCAAACCCAGATCTGTGACTGGGGTGAATGTTTGATTTGTTCAGCAATTCGTCCATCATCTGTTATTTTTTGCATTTGTCACTCTAAGTGAGAAGGGGTTGCCCATAGGTGGGCCCCGTGCTCAATTTGCCACTGGATTTAACCTAGCCTGGCTGATGAGGAGTTTTACACCAAAACTGATCCTAGGATACTTGTTTCCGATCCAGGGAGGACTTGCCCTGACACTTCAAGCTGGACTGTTCCTCTGAGGAGCACGATCAAGGCTGATTTGTATTAGACTGGATCCAAACTGAGGTGGTGAGGTGAGCAAAAAAGCAATGGCTTAAACCCAGATCTGGGACTGGCATTATTATTTGATTTTTCAACATTCTGTCCATCATCTGATCTGTTTTCATTTGTCACCCTTACTGGGAAGAGTATGCCCAGATTTGGGTCCCGTACTCACTGTGCCATTAGATTCAAGCTAGCCTGGCTGATGAGAGGTGATACCCCAAAATCAGTCCCAGGATCCTTGTTTCCAGTTCAGGAGGACCTTGCTTTGCAGTTCAGGCTGCACTGTTTCCTTTGGGGTCAGGATCAAGGCGGACTCGCATATGGATAGGTCAACACTGGGATGGCATGGTGAGGAAACCAATTATGGATTAAACCCAAATCTGTGACTGAGGGTGAATATTTGATTTGTTCAGTATTCTGTCCATCATTTGTTCTTTTTGGAATTGTCACTTTAAGTTCGAAGGGTATGCCTAGATGAGAGTCCCATACTCACTGTGCCACTGAATTCAAGCTAGCCTGGTTGATGAGGGCTGATAGCCCTAAACCGACCCAAGGTGTTTGCTTCTGGTCCAGGGAGGACCTGGCCTGTCAGCTAGGGCTCGACTGTTCCTATGGGAACCAGGGACAAGACTGATTTTCATATGGCTGGGTTGAAACTGGGATGGCATTGTGAACAGAAAAAATGGATTAAGCCAAGATCTGTGACTTTGGGTGAATGTTTGATTTGTTCAGCATTCCATCCATCATCTGTTGTTTCTGCATTGATAAATGAAGAAGTGCTCGACATGCACTGACTTGGCAAATGAAGAAGCACTCAACACGTGCTGGTCAGAAGGAGCGGGTCTAGCACCCTGGGCAGTCAGACACATGGTTGCTCACTGAGAGGCACTGCTACCAGACTCACAGGTGACAGAGTCCTACGGCAGAGGTGCACAGTTGAAATCATTGATGGCCCTAACATTTTCAACAGTGGGCAACTCAACATGCCCTTGGAGTTACTTGAGGTGTTGTTTGAAGTTGTAGAGCAGAAGTAGTCCTTCTCACTGCAAGATGCAGCAGGTCAACACAGCAGAGCAAGTAGCAAAGTGGCAGTCCCTCCTAGTAGCATAGCAATCACCAGGCAGTAGGCCAACACAACAGAGCAGTTAGTAAAGTGGCAGTCCCTTCTGGTAGCACAGCTCCTTTTCTTTGCAGAGTCTCCTCACAACCCAAAAGTGAAACGATTTGGTTGGGTTTAGGGTCCAGTATATATGACAAAATGTGTGTTTGAAGTGAGGGAGACTTCAAAAGAGGCCTTTGAAGATCACAAGGTCCCTTCCCCTCCTTCCATAGCTCCAGACACCTGACAGTGGAATATGCAGCCTTTTGTGTGATGAGAGGCACAGCTCTATTCAGGTGCAGGTGTCAGCTCCTCCCTCCCACCTAGCCTATGAAGACCCATAAGGCAGGTAATCAGGATGCAAATGTCACACCCAAACTTCATTTGTGTGTGACTGTCTAGAGGGAATGCACAAAGTCCAGCTGTCATCCATGGCAGACATGTATTCCGAGACAGGCAGAGGCACAGAATGGTTAAATTATAAAAATGCCAACTTTCTAAAAGTTGAATTTTCAGACTTACAATTTAAAATCTGACTTGATCATAAGTTGTGATTTTAAATTTTTAGTCGAGAGACACCAAACTCCACCTTTCTATCTATTCCCAGTGGTAAATCGCACTTAAAGGATGTTTTAAGGCAACCCTAATGCTAAGCTATGAGGGAGATAGGCCTGCACATGTGGAAAAACTAAAAGGTACATGTCCAACTTTATGAATACACTTGATACAGCCCTTACATGTAATAAAAAGGAAGGCTTGGGCCTCGCAAGTGTCTACAATGTCAATTTAAAGTTCTGCAGTAGAAGGACCTGAGACATGTTCGAAGTCTACTGAAGTGAGGGGCACAAGCAGTGCAGCAGCCCACTAGTAATACTTGCTTTACAGTACTTTGGTACATATATACTGCACTTTACTAGGGACTTACAAGTAAATAAAATATGCCAATTGTGGATAAGCCAGTATTACCATGATTAGAGTGCAAAGCACATGCATTGTAGCACTGGTCAGCAGTGGTAAAGTGCACAGAACCCAGAAAGCCAGTAATTATGAGTCGGAAAACAGGAGGTCAGAGGGCAAAAAGTTAGGGGAAACCATGCCACAGATGCTGGGTGTAACAGCAATGTTCCTCAACTCACTGGAAGAGGGGTTATCTTTGATGGATGTTCACTGACCTGAAAATCACTTCTAGATTCTGATCCTGATCTTCTCCCTCAGATGTTGTCTTAGCATGAGACCCAGTCTTGAAAGCCTCCTCTTTTATTTTGCTTAAGGCCTGTACTGCTGCCATCAAAAGCTGTGTCATGTTTGTTTCCTATCTAAAATATTTTTCCTCAAATAGGAAAATATACCTAGGTGGGCCTGGTAGAATGCAGAAGTACTTGTTGAAATGACAATGCAATGAGAATACTATTTGTGTGATAGAAGCAGAAACTGAGAGGGCAGATCAGAAGGGGGACTCAGGATGAAACACCTGCCTAAACGTATGCTGGCGTACCAACCGCTCAAAAGTATGTGGGTCCATATTTATGAAAAATTATTACCAACTGCACTAGGCAGTTGTGCGTCAAAATGTTTATTGCAAGCTACCGTAATTCCCTAGCGCTATCCGTGCCCCATATTTTAAAAATGATGCACAATGACACTAAGGAATGGTGAACATAAAAAAAAAAATGACGTTAACCATTGTGACATGCCGAAAGAAAATATTATGCTAATGCTCCAAAACAAGCTAGACCATTTTGTGACACATATTTTTGACGCAAAACGGGTGAGTGACATTTTTTACTGCATTAGCATAAATAAAACACACAAGCAAGAAGAAAACAATTTGAAAGTCAAGATGGAGAATGCAGGCCAGGAGAGACCCCAGGGAGACCCCAATCACCCACATGCCAGCCAGGAGGGCCCAGCAAAGTCTCAGGAGAAGAGGAAGCGGAAGCGTCACTTTAGTGAGGAGGAGAGTGAAATCCTGGTTAAAGAGGTGACGGAGCACACAACGCCAGCTCTTTGTCACCTCCAAATTGCCAGTCGGTAGGAAAGATTCCATTTGGCAGGCAACAGTAGATAATGTCAACAGCATGGCAGAGGTGAGGAGAACTGTCACCGATTGCAGGAAGCGCTGACACGATTGCAAGCGCAAGACTAAGGAGAAACTGGGCAGGACCCGAAAGGCATCACTGCAGATTGGAGGTGGAAGTCGTGCACCACAGGAGGACCTGGATGAGCTGGAGAAGATTGTCGCAGAGGTCATCCTGGAGTAGCTGGTCACTGAAATCACAGGACAGTGCAAACTGCCAAGAACTACAACAAATGCAGAGTAAGCTGCAGGGGGGGACTATCTGGAATCTCACAAATGGCAGGAAGGAGGAGGCACATAGGACACACTCAAGCATGCTAAAGGGTTGCATCGGCACTCATAGGCCCCGAATCAAAATGTCCCATCGCCACCCAAGCCACACTTGTGCTGACGCTCTGGTTGTGCAATACACTCCCACATATACACAACATGAACATAAGCCACTCACTTTGGCTATAATCTACGATGTAAATATGCAGCAGATTGCCGGAAGTATCGTGCAATTAATGTGGCTGTGGCTGTGTCTCAACAACACCCACTGCATATTGTCATAGCCCCTGATCCAACACAACTTGTATATCAGAGACTAGGACTGAAGTCAATACCACACTAGGGGTGGTGTCAGGATGGCATAACAGGGCAAAATGCTTCCATTCATCCTTGTCTCACTGCCCTTCTGCTGCATCTTGCAGCACACATTGAAATGCCACCTTAGCAAAAATAGCTTGTTCATTTGCAGGAGGGTACACCTCCCTGCACATAAACAATTTATTCCCTCAATTTATTCCCATCAATGCCTGTGTTGGTGCAGGGAGAACAAATATGTGCAGGTGCAGGTGGAATTGTGGGGGTGTACCATATTCCAGTAAACATGGCACATCCCTGCGTTTCTAAACTGGTGCAGCATCGTGCAATACATATTGCTGCTGCATTGAGCTGTGCCGCTTGAGCAAGGAAGGCTGTGTTGAGGGGGAAATTGTTTTGTGCAGGAAGAAACACCTTCTGCACAAAAACATTTTTAAAAGGCCATTAGCTCTGTCTATGTGTGTTGCAGAATGCAGCACACATTGAACAAGTTAAAAATGAGGGGAAAATGACATATAACTTCATTGCGCTATGAGTTTACAACCCCTGGGGTGGTAATATATTTTGGAAATGCCTCTTGTTTGTGAAAATTCATGAATCTGAGGCACTGTCAAAATGCAATGGTTGTTGATGTGGCATGCCCACAGTAACACCCATTGCATGGCCATAGCACACAAAATGCTGTATGTGAATGGACCCTTTTTACAAGATGGCATTGAGCCACAATAAATTGCTTGGCGCCACCTTGTAAATCCATCACAGGGCATTGCGCCCCTATGGTCTTTTCCATCCAGAAACTCCTTTCCATCTTCTGGTACCCGGCATTCGCCTCCAATATGTGCCTGTACCTGTCTGCCCATTTGTGGAATGCATGTTGTTTTGTTGGTATCATACTGGCAGCTGAAAAATGAGGAAAATAAAGCATTAAATACAGCATTGGGTGGATGTAGAACAGACATGCAATGTACACAGCATCTGCAGATGATGCATGCAGTACACCACACATTCCAGACATTCCACAACAATGGCTGACTCTAAATCTATGACTAATTCCTACCAATCATCTACGGTATCATGTACATGTCACTGGGATAATGGCTAGCCATGACCATCAAGTCCCAGAGGTAAGTGGACTACTGCGTCCTTGCTCAACATTTGTGTTAACAAACTAGTGAGGATCACATGGCCCAACAAGTCTAGATTCCTCGTGCCATTGTCAATATGGGTCTCTTTATGCTATCCACAACTTTGACACCCATGGTGCTACATCAAGACTTGCCCTGGCATCATGGATGCAAGGTGGGGGTCATCTAACAGGAGGGATGGAAATTTCCCACTGGCTAGTCTAAAGTTTGTTAAAGCTTCATTCATGTGACCTGGGCTGAGCATTTATTACAAGGGGGAACACCTTTGCTCATGATGTGCTCACATTTACAAATAATGCAAAGTCCCCATAAAGTTTTGGCAAAGCCTGAACAGCACATCAAAGTTGTCTAACTTTTGCCCCGTACCTTCTGCTGTGTTGTGCAAAATGTGTAATGCGGCATACACATGGTGGCTGTGTGGGTCATAGTAATATTGACACTGCACTGGGTGCTTCTACAGTATTCTTATCTATTGAACAACATGTGCACATGGATGTCAGACATCACTAAAGTACCAGGTACACACTCAGCATTCACATTATATGCACATGTGATGTGACCAAGACCACTCACAAATATCATAATGGCTAGGCCATGTTGGTAAATCTGCTGAGATCTAGCTTCCAGCAATTGATAGACATTTCCCACAACCATCTGGAGCTGAGTTGCATACTAATTGTGTACTCTACTGACTGTTGCCAGCACAATAGGGTCCTTGCACTACTTCTGACTCAATTTTTATCTGAAGGGTACTGTGTCTCCTGCATGAGCCCCCTATAGACCTCTATATTTCCTTCATCTGTACCATTTCATGAGTAACTGTGAGCGACGTATGGCACTCAGTGCTATCAAAAGTGCTGTGACAACATTTTTGCCAACAGGCATGCTAATCACATAAACAGCAGCTCTGACACCTATCATGATTGACATCAATGTATATGTGGCCATGCTTTCCATTTCTTAACATCCACAATTCCATAGCAGCAGGCATTGCCACTTCTACAACAATCAAGCCATTCTCAATGCTCAAGATTGCATCATACATTATTAGAAATGGGATCATAGGTTGACAGTCAGGTTACCCCCTGTCCAAGCAAGGACCCTCACTCTAGCCAGGGCAAAGGAGAAACACACCTGGTTACCTCCCACTTATCCCCTTGGTAGCTTGGCACAGGCATAAAGGCTTAACCCAGAAGCTATGTGTAAAGTATTTGTACCAACACACACAATAATACAGTGAAAACACTACAAAATGGACAACACAACAGTTTAGGAAAATAGTCAATATTTATATAAATCAAACAAGACCAAAATGACAAAAATCCAACATACACAAGTCAAGAAATTAACTTTCAAAAGAATAAGAGTCTTACTACATAACAAACAAGGAAACTTTGATTTTACACAAGGTACCTAGTTTGTGTAAAAAACTAAAGCTGCACCGGTGATGCGTTGGAAAAGTCAGTGATGCGTCAAAACCCTTACTCGCAAGTGAGGCCGTATGACGTTTTCTTCTCCAGTTGAGTCGTGATGCGTTGCTTTTCTCCCTCACAAGAGAGTGATGTGTCGATTTCCAGACAGGGCACCCCGGATCCATGCAGGTTCACAATAACTTTGACACCCAGTGATGATGCTTGAGAAATCCGGTTTCACATTTTAGAAAACCACACAGCATGGGGGTTGCGTCATTATAGGTAGCCGGGTGTTGCATAGTTTCGCCAGCTGCAATGCATCTATCTCACAGCAGCGATGCAGGAGGAGCATTGATTTTAGCCATGAAGCGGATGGCGTATTGTTTATCAGCCTTGTTGCAGATGGTGCATCAAAAATGTCCCTGCACCATGTTCTGGGCGTGGATTTCAGTCCTTGTTCAGCCAACTTCACCTTTCAAGGGCCCAGGGACTGGATAGGGCTCCACTTGGCAGGGCAGGAGTCTCAGCAGAGACCAGGTGCTGGCAGAGGACATTTTTGATGGACCTGAGACTTCAAGACAGAAGGTAAGCTCAGTCCAAGCCCTTGAAGATTCTTCTCAAGCAGGAATGCACATCACATCCCAGTCTTTTACCTTTTTCACAGGCAGAAGCAGCAACTGCAGGATAGCCCAACAAAGCACAGTCACATGCAGGGGCAGCACTTCTCCTCAGCTTGTCAGCTCTTCTCCTTGGCAGAGGTACCTTTTGATTCCAGAAGTGATCTAAAGTCTGGGGCTTTGGGTCTACTACTTATACCCCTTTTTACCGTTGCCCAGGCCTGGACCCAGACACACACCAGGGGTTTGGCAACTGCATTGTGAGAGGGCAGACACAGCCTATTCAGGTATAAGTGACCACTCCTTCCTCCACTCTAGCTCTGATGCAGATCAGGATATGCAGGCTGCACCCGGCTCCCTTTAAGTCACTGTCTAGAGGAGATTTACAAATAGCACAACTGTCAGTCTGATCCAGACAGGGAATCCACAAGCAGGCAGTCACAGAATGGTTAAAGTAAGAAAATGTATTTTTAAAAGTGGCATTTTAAAACTGACAATTTGAAAACCAACGTCACTAACAGATGTATTTTTAGAATGTAAGTTCAGAAACCCCAAATTCTATATTTCATCTGCTCTCAAAGGGAAATTGCACTTCAAGGATATTTAAAGGCAGTCCCCATGTTAACCCATGAGAGAGATAGGCCTTGCAATAGTAACATACCAAATTTGGTAGTATTTCACTGTTAAGACATGTAAAACACACCAGTACGTGTCCATCCTTTAATATTCACTGCACCCTGCCCCTGGGGTTACCTAAGGTCTACCTTATAAGTGCCTCACATGTATAAAAAGGGAAGGTTTAGGGCTCCAAGTGGGTACACTTACCAAGTCTAATTTACAGTTTAAAACTGTACACCCAGGCACTCCAGTGGCAGGTCTGAGCCATGTTATGTTTACAGAGCTACTAATGTGGGTGGCACAACCAGTGCGCTAGGCCCACTAGCAGCATTTGATTTAAAGGCCCTGGGTACTTCTGGTGCACTTTACTAGGGACTTACAAGTAAATCAAATATGCCAATCATGGAAAAGCCCATTACACGTACACTTTACACAGGAGCACTTTAGCACTGGTCAGCAGTGGTAAAGTGCCCAGAGTACCAAAAACAGAGTTTTGTAGCTTTACACCTCCAGGACCATATGGGGATGCGTGACACAGTATTCTGCATCTGAGGGGCATGCGATGGTTGTTGCAGTGGCCATCCCATTGAGATACCCATAGCTTTTGAGCCTACCCCAGATGTTGAAGACATCTAACTCTTTGCCTCTGCAAACAGGCCGACAAATGCAAAGGGTTGAGTGAGTATTGCAAAGTGTTGATGAATGCTTTGATACATCCTTGTTTCTTGTTTCAAATATGTGTGTGACATTACACTTGAGCTAACATACCATGGCAGTTTACTTATGTTTATTTAGTTGTTCCTACCTGCACATTACCTGATCGAAATTATGGTTGTCTTGCCAACACTGCGTGGCCAGCCATTGTTGCCATGGAATACCAGTAATTCTCAAGGAAGGGATACCAACATGTGCATAGACATTTGCCTCAACACAAACACACTTGCTCTGTGGTCTAAGGATGTCTGTGTTGTTGCAGGTTTCTGAGTAATGTGCTAGTGCAGATGCAGGCCTGACCAACACTGCCTGTAAGATGCAGAAGGCCTGTTGTACAAATCCAGCACATGTGTGTGGAGTAATAGACACAATTTTGGGTGTCCTTAAATGGTGTGGGCCAATGACACGAAGGGGTAGATTTAAGGAAAGTGGTGCTGCACCAAGTGCATTACTACAGTTCCTATGGCCCTTAGTGCACCCCTTTCCGCCGCCCGGGGTGTGCTTTATGAAACATTTGGCACAGCATGGAAGGTAGGGGGCAACTGCATCAATTTATATGGTTGCAAATGATGTACTCAGCAGTAGTAGCAACAAAAAGATCAGCACGACTTCTGCTAAGTGCATAAGGGCCCATCATATACAGAGATATGCCCCCTTATAACACCTGCTCTGAGAAAGTGTTCAAAGTCCAGGAAATATGGCGATGAGAAATGTATCATATTTCCCAGAGCCTGTCATTTAGCCCCCTATACAGGTGTAGGGCCACCCCCATACATGATGACTGGGCACAGGCCTCATGTTGTGCTGGTCTAAACTGAGTGGCTTTATGCATGCATTGCATCACTTTGTTATGCTTGCACAGGGAAGATGACACTTCTGCCCTTGCTCTGCTTCATTAATGTAAATTACAACGGCAGCCTTAAGGTGGAGCTGGGGCTCTTAATACAGGCACACTACAACATGTCCAGATCCTTTGGCAAAACATGCTGTACTCAACTTTATCTCGATCTGTCATGCGCATGCAAATAATGGTGTTGCTATTCAAATGGGATACCTACCAACTTCTCCACCAATCTGAATCTCCAGGTGATCCAGTAGGTCGTGTTCCCTTGAGCGTTTAAGCTGGTGGTCATTGCGTCAGGATCTGAAAATTCTTGTTAGGTGGTGGAGCACCATGCCCCACCATAGCTGCCTGGCCTCTGTGGGGTAGCCCTGGATAACGTGGCCACCCAAAAACAGCATCATTAGCAGGTAATGCTGCACAAACCATATGAAGGCCCCCAGTTCATCAGGCATCATCCTTGACATCCTCCATTTCCCAGACATAATGCAGTTCATGTATACTGCAAATGTAATAAAAACTACCCCACCTACCGCAAATTCCCAACAAACTATCCTACCCCTAGACAAACACCCCACAATACAGTGACAGATACAGTACAAATACACTAGAAAAGACTGATGAAAAGACAAATATGACACAACAGCAGCCGGATACATCACAAAAACACTCCAAAAACTAAAATCCACCGACAGTAAGACTGTGAATTGAAAGTGAACTCACTGTACCATGTATGCAGGCAAGATGTCCTGTTTCATCACTCCCTATGCCTGTGCATCACGTTTTCAGCTATGCATTGTTTTTTTGACGCATGATGGTCATGCGTTGATTTTTTTCCATTGTGCCTCACAAGGCCTGTGTACTAGCGATTGACGCTCAGGGGCCAGGCACAATTTTTTTTACATAGGCAAGCATGAAGTTTAGTCATTTGCATCTAAATTTTTGATGCATGACATACATTTGTGACGTACATTCATGGTATTCCCTCCCATACAGGCTGACAAGGCCTGTGGCCGTGCAACTGACACACAGGGGCCAGGCGTCATTTTTCTGGGCTTGCGGAGTATGGAATTTAGCTGTTTGCCTCAAAACGTTTTGACGCATGTAAGGAATGCATGCCATTTATTTGGAAAGGCTGACAGTGCACCCAGATTCACATACCATGACAGAGGGGCTATGCAATTATGTTGTCAGTATGGTATGGTTACATGTGTGTGCATGTCTATTCATATCTTGACGGTAACATTGTCATGTTTAACCTATATGTTTGGTTATGTGTGTGATGTATGTGATGACTGATATTGTGTGCACATGTGTATGTGCAGCTAGACTGTGTCCATATACATGTTAGCTTGCCTTCTGTTTCTTGAAGTCTCAGGGCCAAAAAACCCTCATTACAACAATGGTGATAAAAACCGCCTACTGCTGCGGTGTCGATCGCCAACATACCATCACCACGGCTACCATCCGCCCGGAATATTATGATCACTGCTGGACTTCCGCCACAAGAAGGGTGGAAATTTGGCAGTGATCATACTGGCGGATGGTGGGAAGCTGGCGCTGCTACCACCAGCAGCGCCACACCAGTTGAACGCCGTCAGCTGCATCATGACCTGTGATATGGCTTGGCAGTGTTCTGCTGGCGGGACGCTGCTGGCGGTAGCAGCACCCTTTCCCTGCCAGAAAACCTCCTCAACAAAGGTAAGTCTGACAGGGGAGGGCATGTGTGAATGCGTCTGTGTGTGTTGTGTTATTTGCGTGGGTGTATCCGTGTGAGTGTATGCGT
The DNA here is from genome assembly GCF_031143425.1 of Pleurodeles waltl. Classification (NCBI taxonomy): domain Eukaryota; kingdom Metazoa; phylum Chordata; class Amphibia; order Caudata; family Salamandridae; genus Pleurodeles; species Pleurodeles waltl. Next base: position 662,567,022 of record NC_090443.1, on the reverse strand, counting down.
GTAAGAAAAGTGAAGTGACTGCATGTCTGCTTGTCAGTGTAATCGTTGTAAGAATGTGAGTGAGCATGTTTGGAAGTATACATGTATGAATGCATGTATCCCAGTGTGTGTGATTGGGTGTATGCTTGATGCATGTCTGTGGGTGTGAGCATGTATGGGGGTGAGTGTGAGGATCGGAGGGGGTGGGGGAAGTGTGAGGATCGGAGGTGGTAGGGGAGTTTGCATGGAGAGGGAGTGGGGGCATCTGGTTAGTGTTCGGGGGTGGGGGAGCTGCCTACCGGTGACTTCCCTATTACCGGTAGGGCCTACCACCATGGTTTTCATGGTGTTGCCAACGCCACGAAAACCATGTTGGTAGGCAGGCTCATAATGCTGCTGGCGGTACTATGCCACCAGCCGGGCTGGAGATTGACATCTCCAGCCCAGCGGCTGATACCGCCATGGCGGTATGAGGGGAGAAGTGGTGGATTGGCTGCAGCCAACCCGCCATTCTCATAATGTTGTGTACCGCCACATTTAAACTCACCGCCGGGGTCATAATGACTCCCTTAATTTCTTCAGGAAACTCCTTGTGTGTCAAAAATCTATGCACTGCCTGCACCGCCTGCCGAAATCAATGTAAAGCCCGCATTGCGACTGAGAAGTCGTCACACAGACAACTGGAACAACGCAGCCCCGACTTCCCGACTGGAAATTTGATGCAGCGCCTTCTGTGTGATGGAAAATTTTGACGTATTGCCTGCTGGATCGATGCAGTGCCCATGCCTTCTTTCAGTGTGTCAAGGATTTTCCCTGCATCATCCCTGGGCGTCAAAATATCCCCGTACCTCGGTAAGGAACCAAGACTGCTTGCCGAAAAATGACTCAAACTCTTTGCAGCATGGAAAGAAACAACGCATCATCTGTGCTGCTTTTGAAAATTTTACACAACACCTTATTATTCCACCCATCTTCTCCTCTGCGGTCTCCATGTGTTGTTATTTTTGGCGTATGCCAGGTACTGTGTCAAGACAGCAGATTTGTGTGACAAGTGTGTATAGAATGTACATACGGGGTGGCACACACTCTGCCTATGTTACGCCCAGATAATAATTTGGTGGTTCATTGTCCCAATTTATTCTTAGATCCTGACAATGGGTCATATGTTTGGATAGTGGTTCAGCACCCATTGCTGCTTCATTTGTCTGGGAACCCATAGCGCACTCCACAGCCAATGTGTGTTTCATCAGTGAGGTACAGTGCACCATGTGTCAGGGTTTGGCACAGTGGCACTGCCAGGACATAAGCCCATGGATATACAGTGCAGGCTCTGCCTCTAACATTGGTTACAAATCCTGAACAGCAACTGAAGGTCCATAGTTACCAATGATGTCCCCTTTGTCACACATGCACAGTGCTGGAGTAGCAGCTATCCGCCAGAGATGTGACACTGTTTAGTTTCTACATTACTTAAACACCATTTGATAACAGCCCCTACTTTATGTATGGCCCTTCCTGCATACATCATGCCAAGAGCTGTGATGATGTGGGGAAAGGGCCAGGAATTTCAACATTGCCCACTTAACAGCACGTTATATGTTGTGGTGCATGGATCTAGGCCTTCAAAAGCCACATGACTAGCAGTTATGTGACACTGGACAGGTCCAGCGTCAAAATATAAATTTGGTGTTAGGTTTGCTCTGATTTTGCATAAAGAAAAACAAGCATTTGCAATGCAATGGGTCTCAAGTTTGCTCGAGTTAGAGCTATTAGCATTGTAAACTCCAACCAGACTTTTCTTGCCACAAAACCTGAACATGAAAAGTAAAACAGTTTCACATAACTAACTGGACTTTTTTCGTCACATTAAGTGAAATTGAAAAGTAAAACAGTTTCACATAAGCAAGCCTAATATAATTAGGCCGATCTGCCCCCGGGGGGGGCAGAAAACCCCTAGCCTCCAGGGATCACTTTTTTTTTTTTAGGAGTAGACTTTTTTTTTCAGCAAAGCTCGCTCCCTTCGGGCCAAATTGTTTTTAGGCCATTTCTGCCCCACCTTGGGGCAGATCGGCCTAATATAATTAGGCCGATCTACCCCCGGGGGGGCAAAACCCACTAGACACCAGGGATTGGTGTGTGTGTATGTGTGTATTTTGCTTAGGGGGGGCTGCCCCTTGGGCTAGGGTCGCTCCCCATGGGGACACATTACTGTTGACCATATCTGTCCCCACTGGGGGCAGATCGGCCTATTTCCGGAATGCCCATCTGCCCCCAAGGGGGGCAGAAAGCCCACCAGAGACCAGGGAAGATTTATTTTCAAAATAAGAGGGTGGGGGTATGGCCATACCCCCACCCCAAAAAAAAAGGGGCCAAAGTTCTTCTGTCCACCAGTGGGAAGATGGGGTAATTACCCCTGATCTACACCCGGGGGGCAGAAAGTCTATTAGATGGCATGGAATAAAAATAAATAAAAAACATAGTGGGGTGGTGGCTACCAATCAGTGTGGGACTGGTTATACCCCAACGGAAGGGGGTAACAGTCTTCCAGCTGTCCTCCCGCACAATAAAACATTTTATCCCACGTCAAGCAAGAAGACATTTGAGAATAATTTGGGTTTTGGTTTTACATTTTGGCCATAAGAGCTTAGTAACTCAAAATTGTCCAATTTGGAAAGGTGAGGGCTGCACTTTTTTGACATTGGGACGCTGCCATGTAGAAAAATCCACAAGACCCAGACACATTTGAAAACTAAACATCTGGTTGATTCCAGGGTGGTGTGCTTCACATGCACCCTGCACCATTTTCTTACCCACAATGCCCTGCAAACCTCCAACTTTGTTGAAAATCACACATTTTTCCCACAATTTTGTGACGAAACCTTCTTGAATCTGCAGGAATCCACAAAATTCCTACCACCCAACATTGTCCCACCTATACCGATAAAAATTCTGCTGCACTTGTCAGCCTAAAAATGTTTTTTTTTAAACTGCCCTTTTGGACCCGCTTTGGTTCCCCCTCGATTTCGACATGTTGTTGGCTGTTCCCTGTCACAGGCACTTGGCCCACCTACATAAGTGAGGTATCATTTTTACTGGGAGACTGAGGGGAACGTTGGGTGGTAGGAAATTGTCCTGGTGCGGTGATCCCACACAGAAATGTGTGGAAAAATTGATTTTCTAGCTAGATTTGAGGTTTTCCGAAATGTCTGGGTTTGGTAGGTTTCCCTAGATTGCTGCTGAGCACAGGACCAAAAACGCAGGTTGCCCCTCTGTCCCCAAAAACAAGTAGTTTTGTATTTGATGTGTCCATGTTGTGTTTTGGGGCAGTTCCTGCTCTCGGGGGCACTAGGCCTACGCACACAAGTGAGGTATCATTTTTATCGGGAGACTTGGGGGAACGCTTGGTGGAAGGAAATGTGTGGCTCCTCTCAGATTCCAGAACTTTCTGTCATCAAAATGTGAGGAGAAAGTGTTTTTTTAGCCACATTTTGAGGTTTGCAAAGGTTTCTGGGTAACAAAACCTGGTGAAAGCCCCACAAGTCACCCCATCTTGGGTTCCCCTAGGCGTCTAGTTTTAAAAAATGCACAGGTTTGGTAGGTTTCCCTAGGTGCCGGCTGAGCTAGAGGCCAAAATCCACAGGTAGGCACTTTGCAAAAAACACCTCTGTTTTCTTTGGGAAAATGTGATGGGTCCACGTTGTGTTTTAGTGCATTTCCTGTTGCGGGCGCTAGGCCTACCCACACAAGTGAGGTATCATTTTTATCAGAAGACTTGGGGAAATACTGGGTGGAAGGAAATATTTTTTCCTTCCAAATGTAAGACAGTGTGTACAAAAGATGTGTAATTGAGAAATGCCCTGTAATTCACATGCTAGTATGGGCACCCCGGAATTCAGAGATGTGCAAATAACCACTGCTTCTCAACACCTTATCTTGTGCCCATTTTGGAAATACAAAGGTTTTCTTGATACATATTTTTCACTCTTTATATTTCAGCAAATGAATTGCTGTATACCCAGTATAGAATGAAAACCCATTGCAAGGTGCAGCTCATTTACTGGCACTGGGTACCTAGGGTTCTTGATGAACCAACAAGCCCTATATATCCCTGCAACCAGAAGAGTCCAGCAGACGTAACGGTATATTGCTTTAAAAAATCTGACATTGCAGGAAAAAGTTACAGAGTAAAACGTAGAGAAAAATTGAATTTTTTTTTACCTCAATTTCAATATTTTTTTTCCAGTTATTTTCTGTAGGAAACCCTTGTAAGATCTACACAAATTACCCATTGCTGAATTAAGAATTCCGTCTACTTTTCAGAAATTTTGGGGTTTCTGGGAACCAGCATTGGTTTCTGATTCAAGTCTGCCAGTTCCTGAAAGCTGGGAAGCTGGTGATTTTAGCACCGCAAACCTTTTATTGATGCTATTTCAGGGAAGAAACCACAAGCCTTTTTCTGCAGCCCTTTTTTCAATTTAAAAAAAAAAACGAAATTTTCACTGTATTTTGGCTAATTTCTTGGTCACCTTTAGTGGGAGCCACAATGTCTGGGTACCTCTAGAATCCCTAGGATGTTGGAAAAAAGGACGCAAATTTGGTGTGGGTAGCTTATGTGGAGAAAACGTTATGAGGTACTAAGCGCGAACTGCCCCAAATAGCCAAAAAAAGGCTTGGCACCTGAGGGGGAAAAAGCCTGGCAGCGAAGGGGTTAAAACATGTCAAAAGAAAATATTTTGTGCCTTTTGGCATTCTTATCCTCAAATAAACGTCATGCTTGTAGGCTGTGATTTACCCAGTACACATGTATTAATTCCTTCTGGTCGACAAGTTTAATGAGGCGCAATTGATGTAGATAAAACAAAAGTGATTTTAAACAAAACATCATATTCTCACTTTGAGACACTTTAAGCTTTGCATTAAATTATATTTCGATCCACCCCAGTATAACCCTGACACAGAGGAACTGTTATCATCGATTCAAAAGACATGAAATGAGAGGGGTAACATATTCATAACTTTCATATTGTAGAGTACCGCAACATCTTTTGCAATTACATACATGATTATTTTATTGGAGCATAAAAAAGCATATTTACAAGCTTTTAAACTGTCAAGAAGAGCTTTCTGTGACAAAAATGTTGAGTTTATAGGCCTTTCATCACTGCCCAGTCTGACTAAGTTTATGCCTGCAGTACCTCAAATGTAGAACAGGAGGGAGAGAAGAAGCTGCTATTGTGAACTTGATAGTGCCTTCCAGAGATCACAGTCTAGATCTTGAAATTCCCAAAAGCGTACTATCGCCTATTAATCATGTTCAAAGCATGGTTATTCCCTAGAAGCCGTGTGTGCTTTCTATGCTGTTTCTCTTTCATAGAAGATCACAATCCTTGTTAGACCTAACAGCCCATAGGGTGGTCTTTCCCCAAACGTTTTGCTTGCTCACCTATAGTTGCTGGAATTAGATTTTGTTGGCTTTTGGACTGCTTACCAGCACTAAAGGGCTTATTCTCACATCCTACAAAACATAGTTAAAGTTGCCTACGACTGCCTACAACTGACTGGCACTAGTAAAGTGGTACAAAATGAACTGAGGGCCTGTAAATAAAATGCTCCTAGTGGGCCTGCAGCCCTTATTGTGCCACCCACTTAAGCAGCCCTTTTACTTATGTCTCAGGCATGTCTTTGTAGCCTCTGTGAAGTTTTGAACTGCTATTTTGACCTGGCAGAATTAACCTTTTGCCAGTCCTAGCCCACCCTTTTTAATAGATATGTCATCCCGAAGGTAGCCCCTAAACGGCCCATAGTGCAGGATGCAGTGTATTTAAAAAGCTAGACTTGTACTTTACATTTTACATGTCCCAGTAGTGAAAAACTCCCATATTCATATTCCACTACTGTGATGAGCCATCCTGCCAGGATGGGAGGGGTGGAGCTGATCCCTTCCCCAATTACATTTCAAAGGAGATGCCTCAGCACAGTCACAAATAACATAACTAGTCTATTGTCATCCTAGACCCCTTGGAGCATGAGAGAGGATTAAAATTCCAGAACCAGAGACAGGAGGAAGTCTAGAAGTTCCTCCTACTGTAGAGATTGACACCACGTTAAAATATTGGATCTTTAGACTAGCTCTTCAGTACACGTCTGGACTTGTGGAAGAATTCAGCAGGTCTGCCTTGTACGTTTTGCCTGCTGCTTGAGGTTTGTCTTGCGTCTCGGAGGACTGCCCTGCTGCTACCAGAGGACTGCCATGTTGCATGAGGCATCTCTTGTTCTTCAGAGAATTGCCCAGCTAATTGAGGCCTACCTTGCTGCTTGAAGGAGAGAGGACCTTCTCCTTGTGCTCAGGAATACCTGAGTGACTCTAAGGGTCAGTTGGCTGACTTCCTGTTCTGAGCTATAGAAACACAACAAGCTCCAGAGACCTCCCTGCAACTGCACAGCTAACCTGCTTCAACTTGAGCTGCTTAGACCTACAACTAGATATCTGCCTGAGACCAGCAAAGCGAGATCTGCACTTTGCCCTACAGCAGTGACAGCCCACAGTGACTGCCCACGCAAAGCTCTAGCAACTATAATGCAATGCCTCATCAGATATATGTGCTGTTGCTAGAACATCAACAACATTAGATCTGCTCTCTATGCTACTGCTACAATCATATGAGACACTCTACTCACTCCTCACAGCCTCATCCACCAAGAAAAACTCTGCTTTTCATGCTCAACTCTGAGAAGTTAACTTTTTCAGTGGGAGTAGCCTGGTCCCACTATCCAGCCTATGCTCCACAGTAGTCAACCTGAACTTATGGCTTACCCCAGTCTAGCACGACCAGATGGCTGTGAGTAGCATGTTGTGCTTTTAGGTGCTATACCTCTCCTAAACTTTGAAATTGTATATCTCTGGTTCTACTGATTTGATTTTTATTGTTTTGATCTAATTTTATTTGTTAGATATGTCTATATTATTTTAAGTTGAAATGTGATTTATCTTGTTTTGTGTTTTCACTTTATTATTGTTTGAGTGCTACATAAATACTTAACACATTGCCTCTAAGTTAAGCCTGACCGCTTTTGTGCCAAGATACCAGAGGCTTTAGCACACTTGAGTGACTTTGTGTGTTCACCCTGACAGGGATTGTGGTTGTTGCTTGTTGGCAGGCTTGTTAACAGAGATTGTGCTTGCTGCTTATATTTTTGCAGTAACAAACAAAAATCCCCAAAATATTCTGACATCAAATTCTATTTTTCTTTTTCTAAATTTTCCTTAGTTTTTGATTTGGCCATTTTTCCAAATTTAAGTTACCTCACCTCCTTATTGCTACAATTGAGATTAAGCTAATCAATGTAGATACCTTCAGCAAGGCAGAGTTGTCGAGGCTTTGCAGGGACCGGGGGCTGAATCTTGGGAAGAAGACCACAAAGATGGGCTTCCAAGTAGCCCTCTGGGCTTTAGGAAGTCAAAGTGATGCAATTCACCCCATAGGATCATGAAGAGGATGGTCATGAGGAGAAGCAGGTGGATTTATAGGAAGAGAACCTGGCATCTGGTCCTGAGTTACAGCAACCTGGGGAGGAAGAGGACACCTTGTTCACAGGAATGGACCCCTTGCGAATGCAGGAGCAGTGTATCTTCCAATATCATGTCCCCTGAGAAGAGGGCATGCAGGACGACTGAGAGGAAGTTCAGGCTGCAGCTCATCAAATAGAAACTGGAAGCAAATGAGGAGGCTGCTACAATAAGGGCTTTGGAGGAGATAAAATTAAGTTTGGAAGAAATTGGAATTCTGCTGGCTTATGAAGAGAGTAAACAGGAGCTGGGCCAAAAAGCCAAGCGAATCCACAGAAGATGCAGGCTACTATCTCTCTTATCTGCTATCTAAACTGGATTATGCCAATGGCCTCTACCATGGATCTTCTCTATATATTGTGAAAAAACTACAACATATTCAGAACTCAGCTGCCCGGCTACTATTACATGTTAAGCCACAAGCCCACATCTCGCCTGCATTGAGAGGATTACATTGGTTACCCATTGCCAGAAGGTCCACCTTTAAGCTGCTTTATATCAACCACAAAGCTATACATAGACCACTTGTCATCAGAAAGAAAATAACGAAATTCATTCAACAAAGAAACCTCCACTCAAGATTGACACCTCAACTTAAAATACCACCATACAAGAAAAAGACAATAGGTGGTACATCCAAAGATGAGGAACTTAATTTTTTCAGTTTTGTCCTTCATCCAAAATGCTATGTTCATCATACATCTGTGGAGGTTAGCTTTTGTAGTGGAGGGATCTTCAGACAGTGAGAGGATGAACTGAGTGTTGTCGGCCTAGGAGATTATGTGGAGTCCGTGTGATCAGATGGTGATGGCCGGGGGGTCATGTTGGTGTGGAAAAATGTTGCGGTGAAGGGCAATCCTTGTGGGACTCCACAGATTATCTTTTTGGGCTCTGAGGTTATAGGTGGGAGACTGATAATTTAGGTTCTGTTGGTGAGATATGAGGTGATCCATTTGAGGGTGTTTCCTTGAATCCCGATGTGGTGGAGCCTGTGGATCAGGATGTGGTGGGGGACAGTGTCAAACACAGTGGACAGGTCCAGGAGGATGAGGGCTGCTGTTACCCCATGTACAGGAGGACTTTGATGTCTTCTGTGGCTGGAATCAGGGCTGTCTCAGTGATGTGATTAGCATGAAATCCAGATTGGGAGGGGTCCCAGCTGAGTTGCTGGTTCATCACTTTCTCAAGGACTTTTGCTGGATAGGGGAGCACAGAGAGGGGCCAGTAGGTCTTCTAATCAGCGGATGTTTTTTTCAGGAGTGGACTCAATTCAGCGTGTTTCAAGACCTCAGGGAAGGAGGCCACGGTGATGGAGGTATTCAAGACTTTCTTGAGCTTGTCGCCAATTGTCTTGCTTTCGAAGCTGAAGAAGTGATGGGGGCAAGTATCCACAGGTGATCCTGAGTGAACGGAATTCAGGATGGAGATAGTTTCTTGCATGGTGAGAATTCCCAGAGGGCGAGAAGGTGTTTAGGGTTGCTGTTTGTGCATGTGAGCTGGTTGACACTGTCTGCCGTGGAAAGATGGAGTTCAAAGTTTCCGTAGATAGCTGAGATCTTGTTGTGAAGAAATCTGTAAGGTTGTCACACAGCTTCTGGGAAGGAGTGATGTCATTCTCAGTGGCTGCAGTATTGGTGAACTCCTTCACAATGGTGAAGAGTTCTTTGCTGTGGTTTGTGCTGGATTTGCTGAGAACTGCTAGAGTGTTTCTCTTGGATTCTTTCGGGAGGCAGTGGTGCTGGTTGAGGCAGTACTGAAAGTGGTGCGGTCTTCTGTTTTTTTGCTGATGCGTTCCTTCCTTTCAGGTTGTCAGCAGTTGCACTTGGAGGTCTATAGTTCCTCAGTGAACAATTTTGCTCCTTGGCATTGTTCTTTGACCTTGGCTTTCTTTGCCAGGGTGATGGTGTTGGTGCATTCGTTGATCCACTGAGAGAAGCTCTTTGCTGCTTGTTCAGGGTTGTGTGCAGATTCTGGGAGGTGGGAGTGGAGAGTGTCGCTCCACTGGTCTTTTGATACCCTTTTCCAGTTTCTTTGCATGGATCTGGAGGATAAGGTTCTGGGGTATGTGGTTCCAGAGATGATGAAGTGTATGCTGTGGTGGTTGGACCAGGGGAATGGTGTGGTGTAGATGTACCTGACTATGGAGATGAAGATCAAATTGAGTATGTATCGTGCAATGTGGGTAGGGTCCTTGATGAGCTGCTTGAAGAAGATGTTGCTCAAGCTTTCTGGGAGGTCGGTGAAGTAGGAGTCGCTGGGGTCATTGAGGTGGAATTTATGGTCACCAAGGAATATGTAGAGCTTAGAGTTGATTGCTTGCAGGGCAAAGAGTTCTGAAATGGCACTGCAGAAGCTGGGGTGTGGTTCTTGCGGTCTGTAAGCAAGGGTGCCCCTGATGGTGCTTTTTCTATCTGTGTGGAGTTGGAAGTCGAGCTGTTCCATTACCAGTGTTGGGTCTTCAGAAATGTCGCGCAGAGCATGGTGTCCCTGTAGATGATTGTGATTCCGCCTCTGTGCTTGTTGGTTCCATCCCGGTGTGTTATCTTGTAACCTATGGGGTTAGCAGTAGTGATGTCTAGTGCAGAGACGAGGTTCAGCCAGGTTTCTGTGGGAAAGATGACCTCCGGGGTGAGGGAGGAGATTGTGTCCCAGACGTCAGTGGTGTGTTTAACTAGTGAACGTACGTTGAGTAGGATGCACTGGACTTGTGTTGTGGTGGTCTCGGTCGATGTGTCCGGTGGGTTGACTGCTTCAGTGCTGAAGGTGAGGAAGCAGTGTTGGCAGGAGAATGGTCCTCTGGTGGTACTGGCGCATGGCCGGTAGCAGTGGTTGTTGGGGCTTCCAGCGTTCAGAGCTCAGAGGTCAGTGGCGCAGACAGGTTTGCCCTTGGCATGCCTTCAGTGTGCCAAGGGCACTGCTGTGCTGCAGCCTCCATTAAGTAGGTCCTGGGAGGAGAGAGGGACACTTGGAGGCAGGAAAATGTCCCCCCTCTTTCTTCTGTTGAGGAACCTGTCTGCCCTACTGGAGATCCCCTCCCCCAGATACCTGCTTATGGACCCTGGTGCTGTGTCTGCTATCTGCCTCCTTAGCAAACTTTTTAAGATCAGTGAGCATACTATCCACTAGGTATTGGCACAGTTCTGTGAAACAATTATTGAACATTTGCTCCATGGCAATCAGATTAAACAGCCTGTTGTAATCATTCACGTCACTGCCCTTCACCCAACTACCCCGTGCCTTGTAAAAGTAATCCACATTATCTACACTGGACTGGTGGGGTAGTTTCTGGCTGTCTCTGAAATTCTGCATATACTTCTCAAGGGCAAGGCCATATTTCCTGACAAAGGTACCCTTAATGAGGGGATACATCATCCTGTCCTCCTTCTCTAGTTGATGGGGAGCCATTTGAAGATTTTGTGGAGCATGCGAAGAGTGAAGAAGCAGGGAGAGGAGACTGCATAGATCTGGTTTTTAATGATGAGCAGTTCAGGATGATGTCAAGGTTGCGAGCATTGTATGTAGGAGTCGGTGTTGGGCCAGTTCTGTAGGCCATCAGCAGTCGTTCCATGGGGAGGTGTTGTTCCAGAAGATTAGCACTTTCATTTTGTCTGTTTTGAGTTTTAGATAGTTGTTATCCGTCTAGTTGGTGATGCCGGTCATGCACCTATGGAGCTGGCCTTTGAAGGGGTCTTTTGATAGTGAGAGAATAAGCTGGGTGTCATTTGCATATGATATGATGTTCCTTCCATGATTTCTGACAATGTTGGCCAAAGGGGCCATGTTGATGTTGAACAGTGTTTGAGGGACATCGCAGATGATGTTCTTGGGTTCTGAAGTGAAAGGTGGTAGGCGGTTTCTCTGAGTTCTTCCAGTGAGTATCGCTGTTCTTGAGGTTTTGAGAAAACTTCAGAGGTGCACATCCTTGAATTAGTCTTACAGGCTTATTTCTCTGAAGTAACCATCTTTTCCAATTTTTTGTTGATTTTAACAGAATACATTAAAGAATACACTTTTAAAAATATATATTTTTTCACAACATCTTTGTAGTTCTTCATATTTCAAATTCTTATGAAACATCTGTACATTATCGATATGTTATTGGATGTTAACAAAAACGAACACTCGCATAAAAATATAGGAGCAACTACTCTAACTGTTAAAATGTTAACTCCCAAACTGTATTCATAAGGTGGGATTTTGGTACTATTAACATATTAATACTGATCTGGAGAACACAATGGAGGCAAAACACCTTCCAAGTCAATCTGAACCTTCGGAGTCAATTATTAGTAAGAACATCACCCAAGTGTCAAAATATCCAAAACCCACGATGATCACCGAAACATTATGAAAAGGACATGCCATGTGGGTTCAGGGTTGGCTTTAGCGCTGGTGGTGCCCAGTGCGACAATGATTGTTGGTGCCTCCCAATGACCACCTCCACCATTGATTTCATCCTTATCACCCTTTAACCTCTTAGCTGCTGGGCCTCCTCCCCCCCAGTGCTGAGCCCTTTTTTGGCTATTTGGGGTAGTTCGCCCTTAGGCCTTCATAACTTTTTCTCCACATAAGCTATCCATGCCAGATTTGCGTCCTTCTTTTCCAACATCCAAGGGATTCTAAAGGTACCTAGAGTTTCTGGGTTCCCCTGGAGGAGACCAAGAAATTAACCAAAATTCACCTAAATTTTTTTTTTTTTCATAAAAATGGGAAAAAGGGCTGCCGAAGAAGGCTTATGGTTTTTTCCCTGAAAATGGCATCAACAAAAGGTTTGTGGTGCTAAAATCACCATCTTCCTAGCTTTCGGGAACAGGCAGACTTGAATCTGAAAACCACATATTTCAACACAATTGTGGCATTTTACTGGCACATTCCCAATTTTTACTATTTTTGGGGCTTTCAGCCTCCTTCCAGTTAGTGACAGGAATGGGTGTGAAACCAATACTGGATCCCAGAAAGCTAAGCATTTCTGAAAAGTAGACAAAATTCTGAATTCAGCAACGGGTCATTTGTGTAGATCTTACAAGGGTTTCCTACAGTAAATAACAGCTGAAAAAAAACAATATTGAAATTGAGCTGAAAAAAACAGCCATTTTTCTTAGCGTTTTACTCTGTAACTTTTTCCTGCAATGTCAGATTTTTTAAAGCAATATAGTGTTACGTGTGCTGGACTCTTCTGGTTGCAGGGATATATATGGCTTGTAGTTTCATCAAGATCCCTAGGTACCTAGAGCCAATAAATGAGCTACATCTTGCAATGGGTTTTCATTCTATAACGGGTATCCAGCAATTCATTTGCTGAACTATAAAGAGTGAAAAATAGGTATCAAGAAAAACTTTGTATTTCCAAAATGGGCATAAGATTAGGTATTGAGCAGCAGTGGTTATTTGCCCATCTCTGAATACCAGGGTGCCCATTCTAGCATGTGAATTACAGGCCATTTCTCAAATAGATGTCTTTTTTACACACTGTCTTACATTTGGAAGGACAAAATGTAGAGAAAGACAAGGGGCAATAAAACTTGTTGTGCCATTCTGTGTTCCCCCAAGCCTTCCGATAAAAATGGTGCCTCACTTGCGTGGGTAGGCCTAATGCACGCGACAGGAAAGGCAACATGGACACATCACATTTTTACATTGAAATCTGACATGTTTTTTTGCAAAGTGCTTAGCTGTAGATTTTGGCCTCTAGCTCAGCCGGCACCTAGGCAAACCTACAAAACCTGCACATTTTTTTAAAACTAGACACCTATGGAAATCCAGGATGGGCTGACTTGTGGGCCTCTGATCAGGTTCTGTTACCCAGAATCCATTGCAAACCTCAAAATGTGGCCAAAAAAACACTTTTTCCTCACATTTCGGTGACAGAAAGTTCTGGAATCTGAGAGGAGCCACAACTTTCATTCCACACAACGTTCCTCGAAGTCTCACAATAAAAATGATACCTCACCTGGGGGGGTAGGCCTAGTGCCCGTGACAGGAAATGCCCCAAAACACAATGTGGGCACATCACATTTTGACAAAGAAAACAGAGCTGTTTTTTGCAAAGTGTCTAGCTGTGGATTTTGGCCTCTATCTCAGCAGGAACCTAGGGAAACTTAGCAAACCTGCACAGTTTTGAAAACCAGACACCTAGGGGAATCCAAGATGGGGTGACTTGTGGGGCTCTGATCAGGTTGTGTTACCCACAATCCTTTGCAAACCTCAAAATGTGGCCAAAAAACACTTTTTCCTCACATTTCGGTGAAAGAAAGTTCTGGAATCTGAGAGGAGCCACAAATTTCCTTCCACCCAGCGTTCCCCAAAGTCTCATGATAAAAATGATACCTCACTTGTGGGGGTAGGCCTAGTGCCCGTGACAGGAAATGCCCCAAAACACAATGTGGACACATCACATTTTGACAAAGAAAACAGAGCTGATTTTTGCAAAGTGCCTAGCTGTGGATTTTGGCCTCTAGCTCAGCAAGCACCTAGGGAAACCTAGCAAACCTGCACAGTTTTGGAAACTAGACACTTAGGGGAATCCAAGATGGGGTGACTTGTGGGGCTCCGATCAGGTTCTGTTACCCAGAATCCTTTGCAAACCTCAAACTGTGGCCCAAAAAACACTTTTTCCTCACATTTCGGTGACAGAAAGTTCTAGAATCTGAGAGGAGCCACAAATGTCCTTCCACACAGCATTCCCCCAAGTCTCCGGATAAAAATGGTACCTCACTTGTGTGGGTACGCATAGTGCCCGAACAGGAATAGATCACACAACGGTCAATGTTGCTACTTACATGAGGCAACTGTTGACCCTGGGGTGATCCATTCCTTACGCAGGCACTAGGTATAGCACTCAAGTGGGGTAGTGTTTTCATCAGGACAGGTGAGGAATCACTGGGTGGTAGGAATTTTGTGGATCGCAGCATATTCATGTAGTTTGTGTGACAGAAATGCAAGAAGCATATAGTTTTTATTCAACATTCCAGGTTTGCAGGGTATTCTGGGTAAGAAAACTTTGAGGAATCCACAAAAAGTCACACCTCTGTGGATTCCCCCGGATGTCTAGTTTCCAGAAATGTTTGGGTTTAGTATGTTTCCCTATATAGCCGCCGAACCCAGGACCAAAAACACAAGTGCCTGTCTTACAAAACCAGTTTGTTTTGTGATAGATAATTTTGATGTCTCCACAATACAATTTGGGCAGTGGAATTCGGGGCTGAACTAAATTGGGGAGCTCCCAAGAGAGCACCCTCTCTTTGCTTGCCCCCGCATTCACCTGCTCTCTGGGTTGGGCTAACCCACTATTGCCCTGTTGCACAGACTGTGCTTGCGAAGGGACAACAGGACTGCTCTCATCACCTCCCTCACAATTTACTGGAAGGAGTTATCCAATGGGACTCCTCCAACTGAAAAATCACTCCCAGAGTCTGCGCCATTGACCTATCCCTCAGATGCTGTCTCAGTATCTGCTGTCTCAGTCTCTGATCCTATGTCAGAGCTGTCCTCTATAACCAGAGTGACATCAGCAGCAGTCATCCATCAAGACGCATCTCTGCTATTGGCTAAACTGTTGCTCTAAAACACTAGCCTACATAGACAGTCACAAAATTGCTGGTGTGTGTGTGTGATATGTGCAACAGTAGAGGCCACTTTACCTGCGCTTCTTCCCTCATTCAGCACGTTCTTTCAAGACACTCAAACACCTTGTCACATACCATTCGTCACAGTCTTTAGCACCTCCTGCGCCCAGTCCATTAATCATTATTGGTGCTCCCACTCCCATGTCCTCCTCCTCGGATTCCCTCATTACCACCCAGCAAACGTGCTCTTCATCTCTCCATAGCCACCCGCCACCCCGCACATACATTTAATTTGTATTATAGCGCAGGTAGTGGCTGACTTTACCAACGTACTCAGCTATTTACTTTTACATTCACTTTCAAGCTACTCACCCATGCACACAAGGCACTCCACAACACCGGACCTGCCTACCTAAACAGCAGACTCAGCTTCTACACCCCCGCTCGCCAGCTCCGCTCCACGAACCTCGCCCTGGCCGTCGTCCCTCGCATCCAGCGAAAGGCCTCCGCCGGCAGATCCTTCTCCTACCTCGCCACCAAGACCTGGAACTCCCTCCCGACCAACCTACACCAGACCCAAGACCCACTCGCATTCATAAGACTCCTCAAAACTTGCCTCTTCGATTAGTAGCAGCACTGCTTTGAAGACGCAAGCTGCAACTGCAAGACAACTGGTGGCAAATATATATATATATATATATATATATATATATATATATATATATATTATATAAGATATATATAGATCACTTTTATATGTGGGTCTGGTTTTCCTGGGGGCCGATTGCAGCCCCCAGGGAAACCACACATGCACTGACAAAAGTGATATATATATATATATATATATATATATATATATATATATATAGATCTCTATATAGATATATCTATAAACAAGATTCTCTTTCTGTTTTAGCAAGAGAAAACCGCACTCTGTCGTTGTGCCAAAAATACCTTAACTTTTAATACATTAGTGAGATCATAAACAAACAAACAGGAATCCCCTGACGCGTTTCGGTCTCACCAGACCTTGTTCACAGGTGTTTCCTGTGTGCTAATTTCGGCGCTTAAAATAAAGTACTGCGGTTTTCTCTTGCTAAAACAGAAAGAGAATCTTGTTTTTTGAAAATATGGTTGTCCTGCCTCAAACCAGCACCACCGGAGAATTAAGTGCGCCGTAACACGCAGATCAGGACATCTTTTCTTTCATAGATATATCTATATACATGGATATATCTCTATATATATATATATATATATATATATCTATTTTTAGATATATCCATGTAGATAGACATATCTATCTACATGGATTGATATATATATATATATATATATACATATATATATATATATGTATATATATATGTTTTTTGTAGTAGTTGTAGGGTTTCCTTGGGGCCAAAATGGCTGTCTAGAGGGAATTCACAAACATCCCAACTGTCAGTCTGACCCAGATGTGGATTTCACAAGCAGGCAGAGGCAAAGAATGGTTAAGCAAGAAAATGTCCTCTTTCTAAAAGTGGCATTTTCAAACTGGCAATCTAAAAACCAACTCTACCAAAAGATGCATTTTTCAATTGTATATTCAGAGACCCCAAACTCCACATCTCTATCTGCTCCCAATGGGAATCTGCACTTAAAAGATATTAGAAGGCAGTCCCCATGTTAACCCATAGGAGAGACAGGCCTTGCAATAGTGAAAACCGAATTTGGCAGTATTTCACTATCAGGACATGTAAAAAACACACCAGTACATGTCCTGCCTTTTAAATACATAGAACTCTGCCCATGGGGCTACCTAGGGCCTACAGTAGGGGTGCTTTACATTTACAAAAAGGGAAGGTTTGGGCCTGGTAAGTGATCACACTTGCCCTGGTTGAATTGGCAGTTTTAAACTGCACACACAGACACTGCAATGGCAGGTCTGAGCTATGTTTACAGGGCTACTCATCTGGGTGGCACAATCAGTGCTGCAGGCCCACTAGTAGCATTTGGTTTACAGGACCTGGGAACATCTAGTGCACTTTACAAGGGACTTACTAGTACACCAAATATACCAATCATGGAAAAGCCAATCACTGATACAATTTACACAGAGAGCACTTGCACCTTATCACTGGTCAGCAGTGGTAAAGTGCCCAGAGTACCAAACACATAGTCCAGCACAGATTCAAACATTCAGGAAGCAGAAGAAAAATGACAGGGCAAACCATGCCAAAGATGCCAGGTCTCATAATTGGCAATGCCAATAGGTCTCACATTTGTGAGAGGTATAGCTATTGGTGGAGTGAATGACAATGTCCTTTTCCTATCTGTCATGGAGTGGAGCGAATGTATGTGGTGTGAAGTGGAATTGTGAAATGCACTTATGTGGGTTGTATTGGAATTGTTAGTTGTGGAATTGTGTGGTGTGGAATTGTGTCATATGGATTGGATGTGTGCAGTGGAATTATTTGGCATGGTGTACAGTGGAATTAAGTGGATAGTAATGATGTTGTTTTGAGTGCACTGGAATTATGTAGAGTGCGATTTTGTGTTTGATTGTGGCGAATTTAGATTGAGAAAATATGTCTTTTTTCAAGGCTCCTTCCTATTAAACCATTGCCATTTCACAGGAGCCCCACTACAGATTAATATTGGTTTGTTAAACATTTTTCCAGAGACCTAATTTATGCTTAATTTCTTTTAATGATTTCTAGAAAGGTGAACAGAATGGCAATGTGTGTGTGTGTGTGTGTGAAACCCAACGGGAATGGTTTGAAGAGGGCGTGGTGGTGGCGTTATTTCCTGTAGGCAATTTAACGTTTGTGATCTCTTTGAGACATATTGTTTGCATGCACAGTGAATTTTTGATTGAATTGTTAATGACAAGACACAAGATATGCATCAGTTATGGGTGCCCTTCACTCTTAAAAAAAATGAGGGGACGGACACAGGATACATTTAAAAGGCATTATGAAGTGCTCAGATCTGGCAGCTTCATAGTGCTTTTTAGGTTGAGATTGAAGAGGGGGCAGGAAGGAGGTGGAGATTAATGAGGCACGGGATGAAAAGAAACAAGAAGGGGTGGGTCTGAAGTAAATAAAAAAAAAAAAGAGGAGGTTGATGGGAGAACACATCACAAACAATACAGTGACATGCAAACAGACATGACAAGCATCTACCATGCTTGATGTGCAAATCCATGAAAGCCGTTAAAACAAAGTCAAACAGTCTGAACAAGAGAGAAATGGTGCATTGGTCAATTCAGCCGTCAGTGAGTTTGCACAAACCTGCAAAAGCTCCCATGTTTTGTATGACCCAAAATGTCTGATTGCCAGGGACTTGGGCATGGTTTTATGTTCAATACACTGCATGTCATGTTAAAGAAGTCTTTACTTACCACGAAAGCCAAATAGACTGACAGGATAGCCACAGCGTGCCTGGCTAAGTGCTTGGTAAGTCATGATGGGCTACCGCCCAGGTCACCAAGAACTAACATGCACACTTGCCTTAGAATTAGAGCAGCTATACACAGGAACTCTAGCGTGGACAAGGCCACAAAGGCCAGCAGCAGTGGAAAGGGCAGCCAGTCCCTGCTGCTACCCCAGCTCAGTGTAGCGTTAAGAACACAGGCCAGTGCTGTCACTTGCAGCAGCGGGAGCCGCCAGCCATCCATCACAGATATACATGTATCTATGGGAGCCTCAGAGTTTCAAGCCTGCTTCGTACCCGGGAATAACAGGAAGAGTAGAAAGACTAAGATGAGAGAGGCATCGATAGTAACACTCTTTCAATTTACGTTATGGCTCTAATATAAATGTTAACTTTTCCATCAAAGGAGTTGCTGCAGTATAAAGGACCGGTTTGACCGTGAAATACTCACAAAAGTAATATAGACTGCACAGATACAATAAAGCAAATGGTGTCATCATTTCACCATCCGAAAACAAGGAAGAAATATACACAATGTAAAGATCACTACCTTTTGTTGGACACTGAGGATTCTCTTCCATGCCTCATGCCTGCTGTTGCTACAGATTCCTGCACTGAAACAACTGGAGGGGGTGGGAGCAGACAGCATGGGGAGGGAGTGGCTAAAGGCAACATGGACAATGGGGGTAATTAACAACAGGGGAGGGAATGGCCACATCAGTCTTAACATAAAGCTGATTCCTGGAATCCCAGTGCCAACCTGAAAATAATGAGCGGATGTGGAGAGAGACCCGGACTCAGGGGAGGCTGATATGGCACTCCCTGTTTAAAATTAATATTGTTTTTCCGCCTCTGACATGACCAGTTGCCTGCGCTCTTCCCCATGATCATCTGATGATAAAAGCAGGATGGTAAAATAAATAAAATAATAATTTTTAAGAAATGGTGTTCGGAGACAGAGGCAGAACTCTCAACACGAGCAGGGAATATGAGCAAGAAACTAACTAAAACAATATTTATAGATCTGTTTTCAATAACACAGATAAGGTGACCACCCGTCTGTAAATTTCACAGACTGCCCATAATTTCACCCTGTCGTCCATTGTCCATGATGAAAGGCTTAACGGACGGCAATTGTCCATAATTTTAGCCTTCACCAAAAGGACAACGGATTGGAGGGGGAAATTACAGGCAGATTGGTTTCCCCAGCTGGATTGAAAGGCAGGGAGTCTCCTGTGCTCTGAGGGAGGACGGGGCAGACAGATAAGAAAAGGCCTTCTTGCCAGGGTGTCTCCTTCCTTAAAGAAATGCAAAGGTGTGCAACTGTGATAGAAAAAAAACTCTTTCCTAACCCCAGTATCCAGCAAGATTGTTGCATAAATCCTCTCACTTTGAAGTCAGAGAAAGAAAAGTAAACACTAATGGCCAGATGTAGTAAAGTCCAGCTTTGCGACTCGCAAATTGCGAGTCTGAGCGACTCGCAATTTACGAGTCACAAAGCCGGATGCAGGATGGTGTCCCTGACACCATCTGCGAGTCGCAAGGGGGTCGCAAAGGCCCACCTTATTAATATTAATGAGGTGGGTTGCAATTTGCGACCCCCTTGCGAGTCCCAGCACTCACAGAGATGGTGGTCTGCTGGAGACAGCAGACCACCATGTCTGTGACTGCTTTTAAATAAAGCAGTTTTTTTTGTAATGCAGCCTGTTTTCCTTATAGGAAAACGAGATGCATTACAAACGAAAAATGAAACGTGTCAGTTTCATTTTTTCAGAGCAGGCAGTGGAACACCCCTTCCTATTTGTGACTCGCATTCCCATTTTGCAAGTCGGTAACCAGGTTACCGACTCGCAAAATGGGAATGGGCTTCGCGATGTTGCTTTTGCGCCTTGTTCTGCCCTAAGTTCCCACCGAAGACAGAGCCTGACATTTGACTTTGTTCTTTGAATGTACAGCAAATGTGATAAGGTAAGATCAAGATTTATAGGCCTGTTTACAGAAAGGGAGCACTCTGAAGGATACTGTAAACAAGGTTTGGGCAAGGGAAGGGATGAACTCAAGCTGCATAGCCTAAACAAATAAAGACAGCAAATTGAAAGAAACTAAATATGAGTTTCAAACCACAAGGCCAATGGCAAGCAACAAACGTGATGCATTTCCAAGGAAGCTCTATGAATGTACTTAAAGTGACAGCCGTGGGATACTTTGTGGGGAAAGTTCAGTATTTTAGTCCAGTCCATATCCTTCAGAGGTTTGGCCACATCTCTCACCCAGGTAGTATGACGAGAAGACCTAGAGTGGTTTCCATGTTGCAGGAAACGTCTGTACACCCATTCTATCAGTTTGCCACCAATTCCTATGGTTTAGAGCTTCTGACACAGCTCTTGTAGGGTTAGTGCTAGGTGGCAGACATGAAATGAGGCATTTAATGATTATTTAAGGTGGTTGTAAGTAAGGAGTTGACCGAGGTGAAGATGGTAGTCTGCACAAGGGTTTGGAAATTTAGTATCTCACTGTCCAGAAACAAATCCCCCAATTTTATGACAGCTGCAGCATGCCACTGATGGAGTTGCTCTGAGCACAGCCGTCCTGTGCGAGTGGGAAGGCTTAGCAAAGATAGTGCAGGAGCACAGGTTTTCTTCGTGTCAGTGAGTTTACAGATTCTAGTAAGGCAAGAGAAAGCTGTGCATGATAACCCCAGATGGTGATTCGTAGAATTGTCAGTAGGAAACAATTAGCAGTGCACTAGGCCTTTCTTAAAAGTCTTTACTGATAAACCCCATCTCATGCAGGGAGGTGGGCAGAAAGCCAGCGAGTCACCCATTGGACCTGTGCAGCTGAATAATAGCATTCTAATTCCGGATGACATAATCCACCTGCAGTCACTGGAAACTTTACAGTAGAAAGAGCTGCAGCGACCAAATCAGATGTGTGGCATGTCTGAAGAAGGAACAAAGGACAAGCAGGAGAAGGATTGCAAAATAATACTATCATTGGAGTAGCACTCCATCTTCACTAGTGCCACGGGGTCCACTACAGAAAGCAGAAGAGAAGACCAAAAAGCAAACAGGATTTGGAGGGACCGTGGCGCTCTGCTGAGATTTCCATCCTACAAATCAGTGGGAGAATGGTAGATATTAATCACTAGGTCTCAAAAGGTAACTGTTTCCCAGTTCAATCTGAGTTCTAATTGTATATAAAGCGGAAAACAGTGCCATATGTTAAAGAAACACTAATTACATTTTAACATTTTTACTTTTTGTTTGTGCATCCCAAATATTTTGAAGATTCTATATGTACTTGACACTTAGGGATAACCCAGATCACTAGTTTGGCTTTTGCTCAATTTCAAAACCATTTAAAGACATGGACAAGTGGGAAATTGCCTTGCACAACCTTGCAAGGGGTCTGGCCCCTGCTTAACCTTCAGAAGCACGAACAGCGGACCACTGCAGCATAAGAAATTGCCAAGATGGATGGGTGTTGCTTGTTCAACCTCTTGAGAGTGCCTGTTCTGTTTCTCTTCTGTGTGCAGAGACAACTCCCCAGGTACCCAATACCTTGTGATAGTCTGGTCTGATTTAAGAAATTGTCCCACCTTGTTCTTCTCTTCCTTATTCACCCAGTTCTTAGCAACAATGCTTTGAATCACTTGCTGGATCTCCCATTTGATCTTGATTTCATCCTCCTCTTTTATTATCTTTGATTGGCAGTCCAGGTGCCCATTTCTGAGAGAAATGTAGAGTCCCAGACATATACTTTAGTGCCGTGAGACTACAGACAAATTGTGTGTACCTCACATCTTGACATTAGGTGTGAGACTGTCGCCCACACCATATGCCCTCCCTCTTTAAATTATTTTTAGGCTGAAAGTCCATGGGCGGTTAGGGTGAGCCAGATATTTTAGTTCAATTTGTTTAAACTAGCATATGGTCAATTACCTTAATGTTTCCCAAACTGTTTGTCAGGGGGTTTAAAATGTTCAGAAACATAATCAAAATGTTACTGTTTCTTTCCCTTCAAGAAAGATTGAGCAGATTTGGGTATGGGTGATGGCCTTGACACAGTGCTGAAGAGCTTTAATATACTACCAAACAAGGATTTAATGTGACACCTGAATGTAGCATACCAGGAGGAAATCACAAAAAGACCACAGTGAATAAAAATTGCTATGTTAAAAAAGAGTAAATAAATACACAGGCAACATAGTGAGGCATGGCCTCTCTTGGGTGTGTCTGTTAAACTGACGTTTGTTCTAGCATTTTTGTCCTGAATTTTGACCCTTTGTCCTGAATTTTTGTCCTGAATTTTGAACCTTTGTCCCGAATTGTTATCCTGATTTTTGACCATCTGTCCTGAATCTTTTACAGTCCTGTCCAGAATTTGCCTCAGTGCCAGATGGTCATCCTATACACAGGGGGAGCAGCTGTGTGATCATTGAGACATCCCATGCGGCCTGCAGGAAGAAAAGAAGAAATGGGAACAAATACCCACCTGAAAGCAAGGATATCTAAAGGGAACTGAAACAAACCAATAAGAAGCAACTGGCCTTTTTCTTTTTTTTTTTAATCTTTAACAATCACGTGTTAGAATTGTGAAGAACTCCAAGCCAAATCCAGTGCAATCTTGGACAAGACTAGTATCACAGCTATCATATGAACCCTGATGTTAGAAAACAGATTCCTATTGCATTTGAAAGGTTCCAAAAGAAGATAAACGTAAACCATATAAAAATGTAACCACTGTGTTTCAAACCTCAAATATAATTAATAGAGCGCAGCTTAGCTATATATTCACAAGACACCACTGTAATTCACATTTTAAAAATGCAACACTAAGGGGTATACTGACAAAATTCTCACACAGCACAGCCCAGCACCCAAACAAGTTGTGTTTCTTGACCAGAGAGCAGGAGAGTGCCATATTTAGAGTGATATGGCACTGTTTTCCCCTCTCTCCAGCGCCAGTGCACATCAGGCAGCCATGGCCATGCACACACCTTTTCATCATAGTGCAAGGGTCTTGGCTTTAATTTAGCATAGCACTTATACAGGAAATGTACTCTTTCAGTACAAAATACAATACTTAGACTAACTTTAAAACTTTTCCCACTTCTTATGTGTGCTGTAAAGTGCAGCACACATGCAAAATGGGAAAAGAAAGGAGAAATAAAAGCATTTCTCCTTGATAGTGCCTATTTGAAATGAGTGTTATTTTTAATGCAAAACCTTGTCTATTGTTTTTTTAGCTGATGGGTAGTCGCATTGGAATGCCCATGCACCACTCTGGAATGCCCCTTTAGCGCTGACTAATGCATTTGTGTTTCTTTCAAGTG
The DNA here is from genome assembly GCF_031143425.1 of Pleurodeles waltl. Taxonomy (NCBI): domain Eukaryota; kingdom Metazoa; phylum Chordata; class Amphibia; order Caudata; family Salamandridae; genus Pleurodeles; species Pleurodeles waltl. The sequence goes on along the minus strand of NC_090443.1, from coordinate 662,543,159 downwards.
TATTTCCAGCACACTGTAAAGTAAATTAGGAAAAAAGATCCCGCATCGATTCGCAACTCATGGTGTAAAACTTTAGGATATATACCCTGTGTACCTAAATCGATACCATCGTAGAGAGAGAGAATTTGCAGTTATTGTGCAAATCCTGATCTTGACATAATCTTTTTTTTTTAATAACCAAATTACATAACTAAGTAGAAAATATAAATGGAAATATAAACGTAATTGCGTTTGCTAAATATTTGGTCACTTTCCTTTTTCCCTGTGAGTGATTAACTGACCTAAAACAGTGAAAGACCCTACTGATTTTCTTCAAAAATTGGCAACTTAACAGTTAAACATACTTCACCAGACTAGGCTCAGTATTGTAGATGTCGACTCTCTTTATACCTCAGTTCCTTACTCGGATGGGATAGAAGCAGTAGAGGGTACATTACTTAGAAAAGACAAAGTTGGAGCAAAAAAATTGTTTTTGCTGGAATTGTTTCATTTGTCATTACATCATAGCTTCTTCCGATAGAATGAATAGTTTTTTTGTTACAAAAAACAGGTATATCTATTGGTTTTATGGGTGCCCCAGCGGTGAGTGATAAAGTGGTGGTAATACCACCAACAGGCTGGCGGTAAATACTGCCAAATTATGACCATGGCGTTGATACCTCCCATAGACAGCCAATGTAACACACCAACCACCAGGGCGCTAACACCACTGACCACGGCAGTCGCCATCAACAACCAGGCGGAAGGCAAGGTACCGCCCACCATAATATGGCATAGCAAACCACCACGATTTCCAGGGCGGTACCAATGCCATCAAAAGCCTGGTGGAAACATAACGCAGTAAACAAAAGACTCACCAACAGGCACAAGAGGACTCTGCCGCTGCCATGGAACCGTAACTTCAAGTCTTCACAACGCTATTCTACTCCATGGCCCTCATGGAACACCAATGGCGATGAAGACGGTGACGGTGAGTACAGCCACTTATTACACAAAGGAGGGAGGGGGGAAAAGGAGAGTGACACACACACGCACAACACACACCATTCACACATACACCATACACACCAATCTCACAGGACACACGTTAAACTAAAACAAGGCCAACTATGAGAATCAGCAAACACTGTAATTTAATGCCAAATTCCACCATATTGTCCATTCGATTCCAAGTGCAGGTGACAATGTTCAGAATGGCCCAATGGCCAGTCCAAAGTACAAAAGGGCCACATGGCCACAGGGCACGATCCAAGGCCCAACCTGACTCCTCACAACTTCTGGAATCCACTGTTCAGGGGCATCATGTTGGAAATGGGTAGGCACCTCAGCGGGAAGGGGGGGGCCTCAGCTGAAGTGGGGAACGTGCACACTGGTTCTGGAGGGGGCTCAATGCCCATCTGTCTTTACTGGGGAGTGCAAGGCCACAGTCACTGAAGTGGGGAACTTGCCCACTGGTTCTGGATGGGGCTCCATGCCCATTTGTCTTTGCTGGGGAGTGCAAGGCAACAGTCACTGATGTGGGGAACTTGCCCACTGGTTCTAGAGGGGGCACCTTGTACAACAGTCCCTGGAGGGTGGCCTACATGCCCTCTGCTGGATATGAGGGCTCCCTGCCCTCTGCTGGAGGTGAGGGCTGCTGTGTTTCTGCTGAAGGTGGGGGCTACCTGCCCTCTGTTGGAGGTGAGGGCTGCTGTGTCTCTGCTGGAGGTGGGGGCTCCATGCCCTCTGCTGGAGGTGAGAGCTGCTGTGTCTCCTTGCCTTCTGCTGGTGGAGTGGGCCTCTTGCCTTTCATTGGTTGTTGAGTGGGCCTCTTGCCTTTCAGTGAAGGTTGAGTGGGAACCTTCACTTTCTTTGCTGTGTCCCCTCTTGTGATGGGTGCCCTTGGCCTTAGACATGTCACTTGTGTCTTTGCCTCCACTGTCCCCGTCTCATGTCCCTTGCTTTTCACCACCCTAGTCCTCCCTTTCTGAGCCAGAGGTGTGCTCTCACTAGGAGTGCCAGCCATCACACTCTGGGGCCCCTTTGTGCCAGCAGCTGATGATTTGATGGGAGCAGTGGCAGACTGTTTGGCTGAGGTGCTGGGCTGGGTTATCGGTACACTGCTCTTAAGGGCAGGACAAGGGAGTGGAGGGGGAGGGAAGAGGTCAAGACATGCAAGGAAAAGCTTCTTAGGGGCATTGGGATGGGATGTGGGAGGAGGGATGGCAGTGGAGGTTGAGGGAGTTGTTGTCGGAGTTGTAAGTCTGCTAGAGTTGGGTGCAGGTGCATGGACAGTGTGCCTGTGTGAGGTGGATGGCTGTGTGTCTCTTAGGAGGGGGGCAGACAGGGTGGGAGAGGACAAATGGGACACATGGATGGATGTTGTGGAGGTGTCTGCAAGTGAGGTGTGTGTGCTGCATGATGTGGTGATGGTGGTGGTGGCTATTGATGCAGTACATGCAGGTGTGAGTACGGATGTGACTGTGAGGGAGGAGGAGGAGGGGGAGACAGTGTAGTCAGTGGATGTGGTTGTGTGTGCAAGTGTCTGTTGTTTGTGTGAGTGCATGTGGCCTGAAGTGTGCTGCCTGTGTTTGACTGTGCTACTCTTGTGTGATGCTTTGTTTGCATGCTTGTCTGTATCTGTGCTTTGGATGAGTTGGGATTGAAACGACTGGGATGGGGAAGTGGTAGCTGGAGGGGGGACAGGTATGCATTGCATTGCTGCATCTGTGATGCCAGCCCCTGGATGGCATTCACTATGGATGACTGCCCTACAGAGATGGATCTCAGGAGGTCAATAGCCTCCTCACTGAAGGTAGCAAGACTGACTGGAGCAGGGCCTGAGGTGTCTGGGGCAAAGGAGATGCCCATTCTCCTGGAGGAGAGGGCACGGGCAACTCAGTAGGGGCTACTGGGAGGGCGGTGCTAGTACGGGGATGGCAGTTGTGCCTGTAGCTGGGGTGGTTCCAGAGGTTTCCGTCACCACCAGGGAGCTTCCATCAGAGAAGGAATCAGAGTCAGTGTTGTCACCTCCTGTCTCTGATTTGGTGCTCCACTCGACCATCATCCCACTGGTCCCCTCGGTGTCGATAGACTCTGCCTCCTGGGTCCTGTGGGATGAAGCTCCCTCAGTCACCGGTGCCCCAGCTCCTTCGCCAGATGATGCAAATGCACACATGGACAGGATGACAGGAGATAATGGGGGGAGAGAGAAAGGGAACACTGGGTAAATTACATCAACAACACCACAGTTGGCATACACATTATCATCACACACAGGGATCAGGATTGAGCACTATACATCTCACTGTCATTACATTGGCTAAATGCCACAGAAAGATTAGAGGCAACCACCGCCAAATGCACCCCTCCTGGGAACCACTAAGCCCTTTCTGACATGGAATGCTACCTATCTATGTTACCAGATTTTGCTATACACCCATTTATCTTGAGCTGGATCACATAGCAATGGCTGAGTTGGCATTAAGGGGCACCCACTAACTGAAATTCACCACCAGCATCCCATGCCACCCAAAAATAATTGTTGTCACGCTCACTGTACTCACCTGTTTGTGGCTGCTGTGTTGCCCTCAAGCACCCATCCACCCAGTATGCGGGCCAACAGGGGAGTCAGGTTCAGATGGGCTTCCGCACTGGTCCGGGCCCAGCGTCTCAGGTCCCCCCACCTTTTCCTACAGTGGGTGCTCCGTCTGCTATGGACCCCCAGGGTCCGCACACCCTTGGCGATGACACACCACAATCCCTTCTTCTGATGGGCGCTGAACTGCAGAGGTAATACAGACAGGAAGCTACCATAAACCATACAATTTAGCCTGTCCCACATATGGCCCAAAAATACCATGTTCTTCTCCATTGGCACATACTTCACCCAGAGCACTGCATGTACAATACCACCAGACATACCCCCCACCCAAATTACACACTGCTAGCACACACTTCTCCATGAAACCTTGTCATATGCATCATGCCCATGGCGTACTCACCTGTTGGTCTGGAGGCCCATACAGCTGTCCATACAGGGGTAGGACCCCAGCCACCAGGCACTCTAACTCCTACAAAGTGAAAGCAGGGGCCCTTTCCCCTGTCACACCGGCCATGGCAGGATCCAGACACAGGTCAGAGCAGCACATGCAGTGTAGGTGTTGTCCTGTGGAAGGTCAGGAATCAAGAGAGGTTTTAGACAGAAAATGGCAGTCATGTCTGCAGCGGTGTACACTGTCACCATCGCCGGTGATCACCATTGGCCACTGTACTCTTTAGAGACCTGTTTTAGCCAATGAGGAATAGCACGGCGGTGCAAGACTGCCTTCCGCCATGACGCCCAACGCCGACAGGTGGTCGCCATTTTATGGTGGTGGACAACATTCAGAAATTGGTAACTGCGTCATAGCTATAAATTGCACATACATTGCCATTCACATTGTGCAATTAAATACATGCTGTATGTATACTGAGGTTGTGGTTCCATTGTTCAGATTGTGACACACTACTCACTCTTGTGTCCCTTAGATACCTATCACTGCAGAGGAAAAGGAGAAGGAGATAAGAGCTGGTGTACAGACCCTGTGTGGACTTGGCTACACTGGAGGATAGGCACATAATACTGACCTATAGACTGGACAGGGCCACAATCACAGAGCTGTGTACACAATTGGAGCCTGATCTGCAATGGTACATATACCAAATATTATTGGGCTGATTGATGGAACACATATTACATTTGTCCCCCCCCGGCACAATGAACAGGTATTCAGGAATCAGAAGAGTTTCCACTCAATCAATGTGCAAATGTGTGCCTGGCTGACCAGTACATTTCCCACCTCACTGCCAAGTATCCTGGGTCGGTGCATGACACCTTCGTGCTGAGGAATTGCAGCACCCCAAATGTGATGTGTAGGAAAGTACCATCTTGCCTGGCATGTTACCCCCATCTTTCACTGTATATATGTTGTTTTAGTTGTATGTGTCACTGGGACCCTGGTAACCCAGGGCCCCAGTGCTCATAAGTGTGCCTGAATGTGTTACCTGTGTAGTGACTGTCTCACTGAGGCTCTGCTAATCAGAACCTCAGTGGTTATGCTCTCTCATTTCTTTCCAAATTGTCACTGACAGGCTAGTGACCATTTTTACCAATTTACATTGGCTTACTGGAACACCCTTATAATTCCCTAGTATATGGTACTGAGGTACCCAGGGTATTGGGGTTCCAGGAGATCCCTATGGGCTGCAGCATTTCTTTTGCCATCCATAGGGAGCTCTGACAATTCTTACACAGGCCTGCCACTGCAGCCTGAGTGAAATAACGTCCACGTTATTTCACAGCCATTTTACACTGCACTTAAGTAACTTATAAGTCACCTATATGTCTAACCTTTACCTGGTAAAGGTTAGGTGCAAAGTTACTTAGTGTGAGGGCACCCTGGCACTAGCCAAGGTGCCCCCACATTGTTCAGAGCCAATTCACTGAACTTTGTGAGTGCGGGGACACCATTACACGCGTGCACTACATATAGGTCACTACCTATATGTAGCTTCACCATGGTAACTCCGAATATGGCCATGTAACATGTCTATGATCATGGAATTGCCCCCTCTATGCCATCCTGGCATTGTTGGTACAATTCCATGATCCCAGTGGTCTGTAGCACAGACCCTGGTACTGCCAGACTGCCCTTCCTGGGGTTTCTCTGCAGCTGCTGCTGCTGCCAACCCCTCAGACAGGCAGCTGCCCTCCTGGGGTCCAGCCAGGCCTGGCCCAGGATGGCAGAACAAAGAACTTCCTCTGAGAGAGGGTGTGACACCCTCTCCCTTTGGAAAATGGTGTGAAGGCAGGGGAGGAGTAGCCTCCCCCAGCCTCTGGAAATGCTTTGTTGGGCACAGATGTGCCCAATTCTGCATAAGCCAGTCTACACCGGTTCAGGGACCCCTTAGCCCCTGCTCTGGCGCGAAACTGGACAAAGGAAAGGGGAGTGACCACTCCCCTGACCTGCACCTCCCCTGGGAGGTGTCCAGAGCTCCTCCAGTGTGCTCCAGACCTCTGCCATCTTGGAAACAGAGGTGCTGCTGGCACACTGGACTGCTCTGAGTGGCCAGTGCCACCAGGTGACGTCAGAGACTCCTTGTGATAGGCTCCTTCAGGTGTTAGTAGCCTTTCCTCTCTCCTAGGTAGCCAAACCCTCTTTTCTGGCTATTTAGGGTCTCTGTCTCTGGGGAAACTTTAGATAACGAATGCATGAGCTCAGCCGAGTTCCTCTGCATCTCCCTCTTCACCCTCTGATAAGGAATCGACCGCTGACCGCGCTGGAAGCCTGCAAACCTGCAACATAGTAGCAAAGACGACTACTGCAACTCTGTAACGCTGATCCTGCCGCCTTCTCGACTGTTTTCCTGCTTGTGCATGCTGTGGGGGTAGTCTGCCTCCTCTCTGCACCAGAAGCTCCCAAGAAATCTCCCGTGGGTCGACGGAATCTTCCCCCTGCAACCGCAGGCACCAAAAAGCTGCATTACCGGTCCCTTGGGTCTCCTCTCAGCACGACGAGCGAGGTCCCTCGAATCCAGCGACACCGTCCAAGTGACCCCCACAGTCCAGTGACTCTTCAGCCCAAGTTTGGTGGAGGTAAGTCCTTGCCTCACCTCGCTGGGCTGCATTGCTGGGAACCGCGACTTTGCAAGCTACTCCGGCCCCTGTGCACTTCCGGCGGAAATCCTTCGTGCACAGCCAAGCCTGGGTCCACGGCACTCTAAACTGCATTGAACGACTTTCTAAGTTGGTCTCCGGCGACGTGGGACTCCTTTGTGCAACTTCGGCAAGCACCGTTTCACGCATCCTCGTAGTGCCTGTTTCTGGCACTTCTCCGGGTGCTACCTGCTTCAGTGAGGGCTCTTTGTCTTGCTCGACGTCCCCTCTCTCTGCAGGTCCAATTTGCGAGCTCCTGGTCCCTCCTGGGCCCCAGCAGCGTCCAAAAACGCCAAACGCACGATTTGCGTGTAGCAAGGCTTGTTGGCGTCCATCCTGCGGGAAAACACTTCTGCACGACTCTCCAAGGCGTGGGGGATCCATCCTCCAAAGGGGAAGTCTCTAGCCCTTGTCGCTCCTGCAGTATTCACAGTTCTTCAGCCTAGTAAGAGCTTCTTTGCACTAACCGCTGGCATTTCTTGGGCATCTGCCCATCTCCGAGTTGCTTGTGACTTTTGGACTTGGTCCCCTTGTTCCACAGGTACCCTCAGTCAGGAATCCATCGTTGTTGCATTGCTGATTTGTGTTTTCCTTGCATTTTCCCTCTAACACGACTATTTTGTCCTTAGGGAAACTTTGGTGCACTTTGCACTCACTTTTCAGGGTCTTGGGGAGGGTTATTTTTCTAACTCTCACTATTTTCTAATAGTCCCAGCGACCCTCTACAAGGTCACATAGGTTTGGGGTCCATTCGTGGTTCGCATTCCACTTCTGGAGTATATGGTTTGTGTTGCCCCTATCCCTATGTTTCCCCATTGCATCCTATTGTAACTATACATTGTTTGCACTGTTTTCTAAGACTATACTGCATATTTTTGCTATTGTGTATATATATCTTGTGTATATTTCCTATCCTCTCACTGAGGGTACACTCTAAGATACTTTGGCATATTGTCATAAAAATAAAGTACCTTTATTTTTAGTATAACTGTGTATTGTGTTTTCTTATGATATTGTGCATATGACACTAAGTGGTACTGTAGTAGCTTCACACGTCTCCTAGTTCAGCCTAAGCTGCTCTGCTAAGCTACCATTATCTATCAGCCTAAGCTGCTAGACACCCTATACACTAATAAGGGATAACTGGGCCTGGTGCAAGGTGCAAGTACCCCTTGGTACTCACTACAAGCCAGTCCAGCCTCCTACATTGGTTGTGCAGCGGTGGGATAAGTGCTTTGAGACTACTTACCACTCTTGTCATTGTACTTTTCATAAGAGAAAAATATACAAAACAAGGTCAGTGTATATACACATAGCCAAAAAGTTTTGCATTTCCTCTTTTCACTCTTTTCTAAGTGCTGAAAAGTACTTCTAAACTTTCAAAAAGTTCTTAAAAGTTTAAAAAGTTTTTTTTCTGTCTTTCCAAAAAGTTCTGAAAACTTTTTTCTCTTTGTCTATCACTTTAACTCTCTCTAAAAATGTCTGGCACAGGCCAAAAAGTTGAACTGTCCAAACTTGCATATGATCACCTTAGCTGGAAAGGAGCAAGGAGTCTCTGCATAGAGAGAGGTTTGAGTGTAGGGAAGAATCCTTCCTTAGAACTGTTAATTAATATGCTTAGAGTACAGGATAAGGCCATAAGTGCCCAATCTGTAGAAAAAGTAACTAATGGTTCTCAATCTGATCCAGGGACTCCCCCAGGAAAAGGTTCAGGAAAGAAACTTCTCAGCCTGCCCATTACTAGACAGTCTAGCATAGTTGGTACAGAGGTTGAATCACATCATACTGATGATGTGCTCTCACATTATGCTGGTAGCCAAGCTGTTAGGGTGCCCTTGGTAAGGGACAGGTCTCCTTCTGTTCATTCCCATCATACCTCTGTATCTAGAAATGTCCCTCCCACCCACCCTGATGACAGATTGTTAGAAAGGGAGCTCAATAGATTGAGAGTGGAGCAAACCAGACTGAAGCTCAAGAAGCAACAGCTGGATTTGGATAGACAGTCTTTAGAAATAGAGAGGGAAAGACAGAAGATGGGTTTAGATACCCATGGTGGCAGCAGCAGTATTCCCCATAGTCATCCTGCAAAAGAGCATGATTCCAGGAATCTGCATAAGATAGTTCCCCCTTACAAGGAGGGGGATGACATTAACAAGTGGTTTGCTGCACTTGAGAGGGCCTGTGTTGTACAGGATGTCCCTCAAAAGCAGTGGGCTGCTATCCTATGGCTATCATTTACTGGAAAAGGTAGGGATAGGCTCCTTACTGTAAAAGAAAATGATGCTAACAATTTCCAAGTTCTTAAGAATGCACTCCTGGATGGTTATGGCTTAACCACTGAACAGTACAGGATAAAGTTCAGAGATACCAAAAAGGAGTCTTCACAAGACTGGGTTGATTTCATTGACCAGGCAGTGAAGGCCTTGGAGGGGTGGTTACATGGCAGTAAAGTTACTGATTATGACAGCCTGTATAACTTGATCCTGAGAGAGCATATTCTTAATAATTGTGTGTCTGATTTGTTGCACCAGTACTTGGTGGACTCTGATCTGACCTCTCCCCAAGAATTGGGAAAGAAGGCAGACAAATGGGTCAGAACAAGAGTGAACAGAAAAGTTCATACAGGGGGTGACAAAGATGGCAACAAAAAGAAGGATGGTAAGTCTTCTGACAAGGGTGGGGACAAATCTAAAAATGAGTCTTCATCAGGCCCACAAAAACACTCAGGTGGGGGTGGTGGGCCCAAATCCTCCTTTAATCAGAACAAGGAAAAGAAACCATGGTGCTATTTATGTAAAATAAAAGGCCATTGGACAACAGATCCCAGTTGTCCAAAGAAAGGCACCACAGCTCCTACCACTACAACCCCTACTGCTACACCTAGTGTCCCTACTAATAGCAGTGGTGGTGGGAGCAAACCTACTAATAGCCAATCCAAGGGAGTAGCTGGGCTCACTTTTGGTAATTTAGTTGGGGTTGGTCTGATTAGGGAGACCACAGAGGCTACTTTAGTCTCTGAAGGGGCTATTGACTTAGCCACTTTGGTTGCTTGCCCCCATAACTTGGAGAAGTACAAGCAACTAACCCTAATAAATGGTGTTGAGGTCCAGGCCTACAGGGACACAGGTGCCAGTGTCACAATGGTGATTGAGAAACTGGTGCACCCTGAACAACACATACTTGGACACCAGTACCAAGTAACCGATGCTCACAACATAACACAAAGCCACCCCATGGCTGTTGTAAATCTCAACTGGGGGGGGGTATCTGGTCCAAAGAAAGTTGTGGTAGCTTCAGATTTACCTGTAGACTGTCTATTAGGGAACGATTTGGAGACATCAGCTTGGTCAGATGTGGAGTTGGAGGCCCATGCAGCAATGCTGGGCATCCCAGGGCATATTTTTGCTTTGACAAGGGCTCAGGCCAAAAAGCAAAAAGGACAGGGAAGCTTGGATCCTGGAACAATGGACCAAGTGCTCCCTAAAGCTAGGGCTAGTAGAAGCAAACCACTTCCTACTATCCCTCCCTCTACAGTGGATTCTACTTCTGAGGAAGAAGAATTCCCTCCCTGTGCAGAACCTACACCAGAGGAGCTGGAAGCAGACACTGCTGAGCTTTTGGGTGAAGGGGGGCCTGCCAGAGAGGAGCTGAGTGTGGCACAGCAAACCTGTCCCACATTAGAGGGTCTCAGACAGCAAGCTGTCAAACAGGCTAATGGGGATGTCAGTGACTCACACAGAGTTTACTGGGAGGACAACCTCTTGTACACTGAGCATAGGGATCCTAAACCTGGAGCAGCCAGGAGATTAGTGATTCCTCAGGAGTACAGAAAGTTCCTCCTAACACTGGCACATGACATTCCCTTAGCTGGGCACCTGGGTCAAATGAAAACTTGGGACAGATTGGTACCATTGTTTCATTGGCCTAGGATGTCTGAGGACACAAAAGAATTTTGTAAGTCCTGTGAAACCTGTCAAGCCAGTGGCAAGACAGGTGGCACTCCAAAGGCACCCCTTATCCCACTGCCTGTGGTTGGGGTTCCCTTTGAAAGGGTAGGGGTTGACATAGTTGGCCCCCTTGACCCTCCTACTGCTTCAGGCAATAGGTTTATCTTGGTGGTAGTGGACCATGCCACAAGATATCCTGAAGCTATTCCTTTAAGGACCACTACAGCTCCTGCAGTGGCAAAGGCCCTCCTGGGAATATTTTCCAGGGTGGGCTTCCCAAAGGAAGTAGTATCAGACAGAGGAAGCAATTTCATGTCTGCATACTTAAAGGCCATGTGGAAGGAGTGTGGTGTAACTTACAAGTTCACAACACCCTATCATCCACAAACAAATGGACTGGTGGAGAGATTTAATAAAACTCTCAAAGGCATGATTATGGGACTCCCTGAAAAACTCCGCAGGAGATGGAATATCCTTCTACCATGCCTCCTTTTTGCCTACAGGGAGGTACCCCAGAAAGGAGTGGTCTTCAGCCCCTTTGAACTTCTTTTTGGACACCCTGTTAGGGGTCCACTCACACTTGTAAAGGAGGGTTGGGAACAACCTTTAAAAGCTCCTAAGCAGGATATTGTGGATTATGTACTTGGCCTCAGATCAAGGATGGCTGAGTACATGAAAAAGGCCAGTAAAAACCTTCAGGCCAGCCAACAGCTCCAGAAGCAATGGCATGATCAGAAGGCTGTTTTGGTTCAGTACCAACCAGGGCAGACAGTGTGGGTCTTGGAGCCTGTGGCCCCAAGAGCACTCCAAGATAAATGGAGTGGTCCACACACAATTGTTGAAAAGAAGGGTGAAGTCACCTACTTGGTTGACTTAGGCACTGCCAGGAGTCCCCTTAGGGTGCGCCATGTCAACCGCCTGAAACCCTACTATGACAGGGCTGATCTCACCCTGCTCATGGCAACAGATGAGGGACAGGAAGAAGACAGTGATCCTCTACCTGATCTCTTCTCTTCCACAGAACAAGATGCTCTTGTGGAAGGTGTAGTTTTGGCTGATTGTCTTACTGCTGAGCAGAAAGATAATTGCATAAATCTCCTAGGACAATTTTCAGAACTCTTCTCCATTGTGCCAGGCACCACTTCTTGGTGTGAGCACACTATAGATACTGGAGACAGTTTACCTGTCAAAAGTAAGATCTATAGGCAGCCTGACCATGTCAGGGACTGCATAAAGCAAGAAGTTCAGAAAATGTTGGAACTAGGAGTGGTTGAGCACTCTGACAGTCCATGGGCTTCTCCTGTGGTACTGGTACCAAAACCCAATTCTAAAGATGGAAAGAAGGAAATGAGGTTTTGTGTCGACTATAGAGGTCTCAACTTGGTAACCAAAACTGATGCTCACCCTATACCCAGGGCAGATGAGCTCATAGATACACTGGCATCTGCCAAGTATCTAAGCACTTTTGATTTGACTGCAGGGTATTGGCAGATCAAATTGTCAGAAGATGCTAAATCTAAGACTGCATTTTCTACCATTGGAGGACATTACCAGTTTACTGTAATGCCTTTTGGTTTGAAAAATGCACCTGCCACTTTTCAGAGGTTGGTGAACACAGTCCTGCAAGGGCTGGAAGCTTTCAGTGCAGCATATTTGGATGATATAGCTGTATTTAGCTCCAGCTGGGATGATCACCTGGTCCACCTATGGAAAGTTTTGGAGGCCCTGCAAAAGGCAGGCCTCACTATCAAGGCTTCAAAGTGCCAGATAGGGCAGGGTAAGGTGGTTTATCTGGGACACCTTGTTGGTGGGGAACAGATTGCACCACTTCAGGGGAAAATCCAAACTATTATTGATTGGGTTCCCCCTACCACTCAGACTCAGGTGAGAGCCTTCCTAGGCCTCACTGGGTATTACAGGAGGTTCATTAAGAACTATGGCTCCATTGCAGCCCCTCTTAATGACCTCACATCCAAAAAAATGCCTAAAAAGGTATTATGGACAGCAAACTGTCAGAAAGCTTTTGAGGAGCTGAAGCAGGCCATGTGCTCTGCACCTGTCCTGAAAAGCCCTTGTTACTCTAAAAAATTCTATGTCCAAACTGATGCATCTGAATTAGGAGTAGGGGCAGTCCTATCACAACTTAATTCTGAGGGCCAGGATCAACCTGTTGCTTTTATTAGTAGAAGGTTGACCCCTAGAGAAAAGCGTTGGTCTGCCATTGAGAGGGAGGCCTTTGCTGTGGTCTGGGCTCTGAAGAAGTTGAGGCCATACCTGTTTGGCACTCACTTCATTGTTCAGACAGACCACAAACCTCTACTTTGGCTAAAACAAATGAAAGGTGAAAATCCTAAATTGTTGAGGTGGTCCATATCCCTACAGGGAATGGACTATACAGTGGAACATAGACCTGGGAGTAGCCACTCCAATGCAGATGGACTCTCCAGATATTTCCACTTAGACAATGAAGACTCATCAGGTAATGGCTAGTCTTATTGTCCTTCGTTTGGGGGGGGGTTGTGTAGGAAAGTACCATCTTGCCTGGCATGTTACCCCCATCTTTCACTGTATATATGTTGTTTTAGTTGTATGTGTCACTGGGACCCTGGTAACCCAGGGCCCCAGTGCTCATAAGTGTGCCTGAATGTGTTACCTGTGTAGTGACTAACTGTCTCACTGAGGCTCTGCTAATCAGAACCTCAGTGGTTATGCTCTCTCATTTCTTTCCAAATTGTCACTGACAGGCTAGTGACCATTTTTACCAATTTACATTGGCTTACTGGAACACCCTTATAATTCCCTAGTATATGGTACTGAGGTACCCAGGGTATTGGGGTTCCAGGAGATCCCTATGGGCTGCAGCATTTCTTTTGCCACCCATAGGGAGCTCTGACAATTCTTACACAGGCCTGCCACTGCAGCCTGAGTGAAATAACGTCCACGTTATTTCACAGCCATTTTACACTGCACTTAAGTAACTTATAAGTCACCTATATGTCTAACCTTTACCTGGTAAAGGTTAGGTGCAAAGTTACTTAGTGTGAGGGCACCCTGGCACTAGCCAAGGTGCCCCCACATTGTTCAGAGCCAATTCACTGAACTTTGTGAGTGCGGGGACACCATTACACGCGTGCACTACATATAGGTCACTACCTATATGTAGCTTCACCATGGTAACTCCGAATATGGCCATGTAACATGTCTATGATCATGGAATTGCCCCCTCTATGCCATCCTGGCATTGTTGGTACAATTCCATGATCCCAGTGGTCTGTAGCACAGACCCTGGTACTGCCAGACTGCCCTTCCTGGGGTTTCTCTGCAGCTGCTGCTGCTGCCAACCCCTCAGACAGGCTGCTGCCCTCCTGGGGTCCAGCCAGGCCTGGCCCAGGATGGCAGAACAAAGAACTTCCTCTGAGAGAGGGTGTGACACCCTCTCCCTTTGGAAAATGGTGTGAAGGCAGGGGAGGAGTAGCCTCCCCCAGCCTCTGGAAATGCTTTGTTGGGCACAGATGTGCCCAATTCTGCATAAGCCAGTCTACACCGGTTCAGGGACCCCTTAGCCCCTGCTCTGGCGCGAAACTGGACAAAGGAAAGGGGAGTGACCACTCCCCTGACCTGCACCTCCCCTGGGAGGTGTCCAGAGCTCCTCCAGTGTGCTCCAGACCTCTGCCATCTTGGAAACAGAGGTGCTGCTGGCACACTGGACTGCTCTGAGTGGCCAGTGCCACCAGGTGACGTCAGAGACTCCTTGTGATAGGCTCCTTCAGGTGTTAGTAGCCTTTCCTCTCTCCTAGGTAGCCAAACCCTCTTTTCTGGCTATTTAGGGTCTCTGTCTCTGGGGAAACTTTAGATAACGAATGCATGAGCTCAGCCGAGTTCCTCTGCATCTCCCTCTTCACCTTCTGATAAGGAATCGACCGCTGACCGCGCTGGAAGCCTGCAAACCTGCAACATAGTAGCAAAGACGACTACTGCAACTCTGTAACGCTGATCCTGCCGCCTTCTCGACTGTTTTCCTGCTTGTGCATGCTGTGGGGGTAGTCTGCCTCCTCTCTGCACCAGAAGCTCCGAAGAAATCTCCCGTGGGTCGACGGAATCTTCCCCCTGCAACCGCAGGCACCAAAAAGCTGCATTACCGGTCCCTTGGGTCTCCTCTCAGCACGACGAGCGAGGTCCCTCGAATCCAGCGACACCGTCCAAGTGACCCCCACAGTCCAGTGACTCTTCAGCCCAAGTTTGGTGGAGGTAAGTCCTTGCCTCACCTCGCTGGGCTGCATTGCTGGGAACCGCGACTTTGCAAGCTACTCCGGCCCCTGTGCACTTCCGGCAGAAATCCTTCGTGCACAGCCAAGCCTGGGTCCACGGCACTCTAACCTGCATTGCACGACTTTCTAAGTTGGTCTCCGGCGACGTGGGACTCCTTTGTGCAACTTCGGCGAGCACCGTTTCACGCATCCTCGTAGTGCCTGTTTCTGGCACTTCTCCGGGAGCTACCTGCTTCAGTGAGGGTTCTTTGTCTTGCTCGACGTCCCCTCTCTCTGCAGGTCCAATTTGCGACCTCCTGGTCCCTCCTGGGCCCCAGCAGCGTCCAAAAACGCCAAACGCACGATTTGCGTGTAGCAAGGCTTGTTGGCATCCATCCGGCGGGAAAACACTTCTGCACAACTCTCCAAGGCGTGGGGGATCCATCCTCCAAAGGGGAAGTCTCTAGCCCTTGTCGTTCCTGCAGTATTCACAGTTCTTCAGCCTAGTAAGAGCTTCTTTGCACCAACCGCTGGCATTTCTTGGGCATCTGCCCATCTCCGAGTTGCTTGTGACTTTTGGACTTGGTCCCCTTGTTCCACAGGTACCCTCAGTCAGGAATCCATCGTTGTTGCATTGCTGATTTGTGTTTTCCTTGCATTTTCCCTCTAACACGACTATTTTGTCCTTAGGGAAACTTTGGTGCACTTTGCACTCACTTTTCAGGGTCTTGGGGAGGGTTATTTTTCTAACTCTCACTATTTTCTAATAGTCCCAGCGACCCTCTACAAGGTCACATAGGTTTGGGGTCCATTCGTGGTTCGCATTCCACTTCTGGAGTATATGGTTTGTGTTGCCCCTATCCCTATGTTTCCCCATTGCATCCTATTGTAACTATACATTGTTTGCACTGTTTTCTAAGACTATACTGCATATTTTTGCTATTGTGTATATATATCTTGTGTATATTTCCTATCCTCTCACTGAGGGTACACTCTAAGATACTTTGGCATATTGTCATAAAAATAAAGTACCTTTATTTTTAGTATAACTGTGTATTGTGTTTTCTTGTGATATTGTGCATATGACACTAAGTGGTACTGTAGTAGCTTCACACGTCTCCTAGTTCAGCCTAAGCTGCTCTGCTAAGCTACCATTATCTATCAGCCTAAGCTGCTAGACACCCTATACACTAATAAGGGATAACTGGGCCTGGTGCAAGGTGCAAGTACCCCTTGGTACTCACTACAAGCCAGTCCAGCCTCCTACAGGATGG
The DNA here is from genome assembly GCF_031143425.1 of Pleurodeles waltl. Classification (NCBI taxonomy): domain Eukaryota; kingdom Metazoa; phylum Chordata; class Amphibia; order Caudata; family Salamandridae; genus Pleurodeles; species Pleurodeles waltl. The sequence continues at coordinate 662,527,015 of NC_090443.1, read as the reverse complement.
CACAACTACAGAGGCACATGGTGTAGCCAATATGTGAGCCAGAGTCCCTACCCGCTGTATGTCAATGTATGCCTTCAGGAGTCATCCCCCATACTATTGTGTAAGGATAATGTTTGTCCCTCAATACTTGCAGGTGACTCTGGCAACCGAAACCGATCGTGGCTCCTGACCCCTGTGAGGAATGCCAGGACAGGGGCTGAGAATCGGTATAATAATGCACATAGGCGAACCAGGTGAATAATAGAATGGACCTTAGGACTACTGAAGGCCAGGTTCAGATGCCTCCATCTTCTACTCCCCTGAGAAGGTTTGCCAGATAGTTGTAGCAGGCTGCATGTTGCACAACCAGGCCCTCAGATGACATGTGCCTTATCTGCTGGAGGAGGATATTGCAAATGGCCCTGTGGCAGCAGTGGACCTTGAGGAAAGTGAGGATGAGGAGGCAGAGGATGACGATGTTTTCAACAGAACATAAGTTTGGGAGGTACCCCAAAAAGGAGTGGGCTTTAGCCCCTTTGAACTCCTCTTTGAGCACCCTGTGTGAGGTCCCCATGCACTTGTTAAGGAGGGTTGGGAACAACCTTTAAAAGCTCCTAAACAGGACATTGTGGATTATGTACTTGGCCTAAGATCAAGAATGGCTGAGTACATGAAAAAGGCCAGTAAAAATCTTCAGGCCAGCCAGGAGCTGCAAAACAGTGGCATGACCAGAAGGCTGTCCTGACCCAGTACCACCCAGAACAGAAGTTGTGGGTATTGGAGCCTGTGGCCCCAAGAGCACTCCAGGACAAATGGAGGCGACCCAATCTACTTGTAGAGAAAAAGGGTGAGGTTACCTACTTGGTAGACCTAGGCACTGCCAGGAGTCCCCTTAGGTGCTCCATGTCAGCTCCCTGAAACCGTACTATGACAGGGCTGATCTCACCCTGCTCACGGCAACTGATGAGGGACAGGAAGAAGAGAGTGACCCTCTCCCTGATCTCTTCTCCACCACTGAAGCTGATGGCTTAGTGGAGGGAGTATTGCTTGCAGATTGTCTTACTGCTGAGCAGAACAATAACTGTGTAAATCTTTTAAGTCAGTTTTCTGAACTCTTCTCACTGATGCCAGGTACCACTACTTGGTGTGAGCATACAATCAATACTGGGGACAGTTTACCCATCAAAAGTAAGATTTATAGGCAGCCTGACCATGTCAGGGACTGCATTAAACAAGAAGTTCAGAAAATGTTGGACTTGGGAGTGATTGAGCCTTCTGAAAGCCCATGGGCTAGCCCAGTGGTGCCTGTCCCAAAACCTCACAGCAAGGATGGTAAAAGAGAGATGAGGTTTTGTGTTGACTATAGAGGGCTCAACCAAGTAACCAAGACAGATGCTCACCCTATTCCCAGGGCAGATGAGCTGAATGATTCACTGGCTTCTGCCAAGTATCTGAGCACTTTTGTGACATACAGTGCATCCCTAGCTTCCCCTATATCGTTGCTGTTGCCCTGCCACCTTTGTTTGTGTATGGTGATGTATTGTGGGATTGTTAGCTCTCCATGCTGTGCATGCATAGGAGCTGGATGTGCATGCAGGGCTGGGATGGCTGTACATGCAGTGGGTATGGCATGCAGGGCTTTGCACTACAGTTAGTCATATCTGTAGGTGCGCTGTGTGGGTTGGAGTAGAGTGATGGGAGTCAGGGTGAGGGAGTGAGATGGCATGCAGGTATGGGGGGTGATAGGTAGTAAATTTTGACTCACCGATGTCCAGTCCTCCGGTTACTCCAATGAGTCCCTCAGGATGCAGGATTGCCAAGACTTGCTCCTCCCATACTGTCAGCTGTGTGGGAGGTGGTGGGGGTCCAGCGCCAGTTCTCTGGATGATGAGCTGGTGTCTTGTAGTGGCCCTCTGCCCTTGTCCTGGCATTCCTCACTGGGGCAGTAGCCATGAGAGGTTGGGGTAACCAGGGTCACCTGCAAATTCTGAGGAATACCTGTTAGACACACACTAACCCTTAGGGACTACCCCAGACCCAGACACCTACTCATACTGGCCCATCACATAATAGATACTCCTATTCCTCAAAATGTAGGCATCATGCACAGAGCCAGGATACTTGGAATTCACATGGGAGATGTACTGGTCCGCAAAACACACCACTTGAACATTCGGCGAATGGTAGCTTTTTCTATTTCTGTTCACCTGTTCATTTCTGCGGGGGACAAATACCACATGTGTACCATCAATGACACCAATGATGTTGGGGATATGTCCCAGGGAATAAAAGTCATCCTTTACTGTGGGCAAATCCTCCACCTGGGGGAAGACGATGTAGCTGCTCATGTGCTTCAGCAGGGCAGACAACTCTCTGGTCAACACATTAGAAAACAATGGCTGAGACATCCCTGATGCCATGGCCACTGTTGTTTGAAAGGAGCCACTTGCCAGGAAATGGAGCACTGACAGCACCTACACTAGAGGGGGGATTCCTGTGGGCTGGCGGATAGATGACATAAGGTCTAGCTCCAAATGGGCACACAGGTCTTGGATTGTGGCACAATCAAGTCTGTATGTGATTATGATGTGTCTGTCTTCCATTGTCAACAGGCCCACCAGGGGTCTGTAGACCGTAGGATGCCGCCATCTCATCATCTGCCCTAGCGGTGTAGCCTATGGAGGAGAACGGTGAGCAGAGGGTCATTTACCACATAGGTTGCACAACTGTGTCTGCAGTAATGTTAGTAAATCTGTGTGTGAAGTAGTTAGTCCGTATGTGTGCCTAAAAGTGCTGTGAGGCAGTTAGGTGCCATGCCATGTGCCCCCCTGAAATGGCGGCTGCCTGACTTGTGAGGAGGGACAAAGGGAAATTAGCTAACTGCGCTGGCGCTGTGCAGCGTTGCGGTAGACGGACCAAGACCGCCGCGCAACTCAGCATTGGTAATCATTGAGGCCTATGGGTTCCAGAAGCCAATGGCCATGTGTTGGACTTTTTGCCTTACGCAGGGTCATCCCCAGTCTTTTTTGCCTCCTTCCTCCTGGTTTTTCTGACCTCTCGCTGTTGGCTCTAGGACTCTGAGCACTTTATCACTGCTGACCAGTGCTAAAGTGCAGGTGCTCTCCCATCTAAAGTTGCTATGATTGGCTTATACCTAATTGGCATATTTAATTTACCTATAAGTCCCTTGTACAGTGGTATCTCTATACCCAGGGCCTGTAAATTAAATACTACTAGTGGGCCTGCAGCGCTGCTTTCGCCACCCACTGAAGTAGACTTTTAAACCTGTCTCAGGCCTACTAGCGCAGGGCCTGTGTGCGCAGTTTTTTGCCACAGGGACCTGGCATCTAAACTTACTTGCCAGGCCCAGAACTGTCTGCATACCTCAAAGCGATGTGGAAGGAGTGTGGTGTAACATACAAGTTCACTACTCCTTATCATCCACAAACCAATGGTCTGGTTGAGAGGTTTAATAAAACTCTCAAAGGTATGATTAAGAGACTCCCTGAAAAACTCAGAAGGAGTTGGGATGTCCTGTTACCTTGCCTCCTTTTTGCTTACAGGGAGGTACCCCAAAAAGGAGTGGGCTTTAGCCCCTTTGAACTCCTCTTTGAGCGCCCTGTGTGAGGTCCCCTTGCACTTGTTAAGGAGGGTTGGGAACAACCTTTAAAAGCTTCTAAACAGAACATTGTGGATTATGTACTTGGCCTAAGATCAAGAATGGCTGAGTACATGAAAAAGGCCAGTAAAAATCTTCAGGCCAGCCTGGAGCTGCAAAACAGTGGCATGACCAGAAGGCTGTCCTGACCCAGTACCACCCAGAACAGAAGTTGTGGGTATTGGAGCCTGTGGCCCCAAGAGCACTCCAGGACAAATGGAGTCGACCCAATCTACTTGTAGAGAAAAAGGGTGAGGTTACCTACTTGGTAGACCTAGGCACTGCCAGGAGTCCCCTTAGGTGCTCCATGTCAGCTGCCTGAAACCGTACTATGACAGGGCTGATCTCACCCTGCTCACAGCAACTGATGAGGGACAGGAAGAAGAGAGTGACCCTCTCCCTGATCTCTTCTCCACCACTGAAGCTGATGGCTTAGTGGAGGGAGTAGTGCTTGCAGATTGTCTTACTGCTGAGCAGAACAATAACTGTGTAAATCTTTTGTCAGTTTTCTGAACTCTTCTCACTGATGCCAGGTACCACTACTTGGTGTGAGCATACAATCAATACTGGAGACAGTTTACCCATCAAAAGTAAGATTTATAGGCAGCCTGACCATGTCAGGGACTGCATTAAACAAGACGTTCAGAAAATGTTGGACTTGGGAGTGATTGAGCCTTCTGAAAACCCATGGGCTAGCCTAGTGGTGCCTGTCCCAAAACCTCACAGCAAGGATGGTAAAAGAGAGATGAGGTTTTGTGTTGACTATAGAGGGCTCAACCAAGTAACCAAGACAGATGCTCACACTATTCCCAGGGCAGATGAGCTGAATGATTCACTGGCTTCTGCCAAGTATCTGAGCACTTTTGATTTAACTGCAGGGTATTGGCAGATTGGGTTATCAGAAGATGCAAAACCTAAAACTGCATTCTCAACCATTGGAGGGCACTATCAATTCACTGTGATGCCCTTTGGTCTGAAGAATGAACCTGCCACTTTTTAAAAGTTGCTGAACACAGTCCTGCAAGGGTTGGAAGCTTTTAGTGCAGCATATCTGGATGATATAGATGTCTTTAGCTCCACCTGGAATGATCAACTGGTCCACCTGTGGAAAGTTTTGGAGCCCCTGCAAAAGGCATGCCTCACAATCAAGGCCTCAAAGTGCCAGATAGGGAAGGGGAAAGTGGTTTATCTGGGCCACCTGGTAGGTGGGGAACAGATTGCACCACTGCAGGGGAAGATCCTGACTATTATGGACTGGGCTCCCCCTACAACTCAAATGCTGGTGAGAGCCTTTTTAGGCCTCACAGGGTACTATAGGAGGTTTATTAGGAATTATGGGGGTCATTCCTACTTCGGCGGGTGGCGGAGGCCGCCCGCCAAAGTTCCCCCGCCAGAAGACCGCACCGCGGTCAAAAGACCGCAGCGGTCATTCTGGCTTTCCCGCTGGGCTGGCGGGCGACCGCCAAAAGGCCGCCCGCCCAGCGGGAAAGCACCAGCAACAAGGATGCCGGCTCCGAATGGAGCCGGCGGAGTTGCTGGTGTGCGACGGGTGCAGTTACACCCGTCGCGATTTTCAGTGTCTGCCAAGCAGACACTGAAAATCAATGTGGGGCCCTGTTAGGGGGCCCCTGCAGTGCCCATGCCAGTGGCATGGGCACTGCAGGGGCCCCCATGGGCCCCACGACACCTGTTCCCGCCAGCCAGGTTCTGGCGGTGAAAACCGCCAGAAGCAGGCTGGCGGGAAGGGGGTCGGAATCCCCATGGCGGCGCTGCTTGCAGCGCCGCCGTGGAGGATTCAAAGGGGCAGCGGGAAGCCGGCGGGAAACCGCCGGCTTCCCTTTTCTGACCGCGGCTTTACCGCCGCGGTCAGAATAGCCCCGGAAGCACCGCCAGCCTGTTGGCGGTGCTTCCTCCGTCCCCTACCCTGGCGGTCTCGGACCGCCAGGGTAGGAATGACCCCCTATGGCTCCATTGCACCTCTTCTTAATGACCTCACTAGTAAGAAGATGCATAAAAAGGTATAATGGACAGCTAGCTGTCAAAAAGCTTTTGATGAGCTCAAACAGGCCATGTGCTCTGCACCTGTCCTAAGAAGCCCTTGCTACTCCAAAAAGTTCATAGCCAGACTGATGCTTCTGAATTGGGGGTTGGGCCAGTGCTATCACACCTTAATACTGAGGGCCAGGATCAACCTGTTGCTTTTATCATCAGGAGATTGACCCCTAGAGAAAAGCGTTGGTTTGCCATAGAGAGGGAGGCCTTTGATGTGGTCTGGGCACTGAAAAAGTTGAGACCATACCTGTTTGGTACTCACTTTAGTGTTCAGATAGACCACAAAGCTCTACTTTGGCTAAAACAAATGAAAGGTGAAAACCCTAAATTGTTGAGGTGGTCCATATCCCTACAGGGAATGGATTATACAGTGGAACATAGACCTGGGAGTACCCACTCCAATGCAGATGGACTCTCCAGATATTTCCACTTAGACAAGGAAGACTCATCTGGGCAAGGTTAGCCTTATTGTCCCTCGTTTGGGGGGGGGGGGGTTGTGTAGGAAAGTACCATGTTGGCTGGCACGTTACCCCCATTTTTACTGTATGTATGTTTGTTTTTCCCTTATGTCACTGGGATCCTGCTAGCCAGGACCCCAGTGCTCATAATGTGTGCCCTGTATGTGTTCCCTGTGTGGTGTCTAACTGTATCACTGAGGCTCTGCTAATCAGAACCTCAGGGTTTATGCTATCTCTGCTTTTAAAAATTATCACTGCAGGCTAGTGACTAATTTGAACAATTCTGATTGGCACACTGGAACACCCTTATAATTCCCTAGTATATGGTACCTAGGTACCAAGGGTATTGGGGTTCCAGGAGATCCCTATGGGCTGCAGCATTTCTTTTGCCACCCATAGGGAGCTCAGACAATTCTTACACAGGACTGCCACTGCAGCCTGAGTGAAATAACGTCCACGTTATTTCACAGCCATTTTACACTGTACTTAAGTAACTTATAAGTCACCTATATGTCTAACCCTCACTTAGTGAAAGTTAGGTGCAAAGTTACTTAGTGTGAGGGCGCCCTGACACTAGCCAAGGTGCCCCCCACATTGTTCAGGGCAAATTCCCCAGACCTTGTGAGTGCGGGGACACCATTACACGCGTGCACTACATATAGGTCAATGCCTGTATGTGGCGTCACAATGGTAACTCCGAACATGGCCATGTAACATGTCTAGGATCATGGGATTGTCACCCCCAATACCTATTGGGGGAACAATTCCATGCATCCCCGGGGCTCCAGCATAGAGCTCGGGTACTGCCAAACTAACTCTCTGTAGTTTTCTCTGCAGCTACCGCTGCTGCCAACCCTCAGGCAGGTTTCTGCCCCCCTGGGGGCTGGGCAGCCCAGTCCCAGGAAGGCAGGATTTCCTCTGAGAGAGGGTGTTACACCCTCTCCCTTTAAAAATAGGTGTGCAGGGCCTGGGAGGAGTAGCCTCTCCTGGTCTCTAGAAATGCTTTGAAGGGCACAGATGGTGCCCTCCTTGCATAAGCCAGTCTACACCGGTTCAGGGATCCCCCTAGCCCTGCTCTGGCGCGAAACTGGACAAAGGAAAGGGGAGGTGCCCAGAGCTCCTCCAGTGTATCCCAGACCTCTGCCATCTTGGATGCAGAGGTGTCAGGGCACAATGGAGAAGTCTTAGTGGCCAGTGCCAGCAGGTGACGTCAGAGACCCCTCCTGATAGGTGCTTACCTTTCTCTGTAGCCAATCCACCTCTGAGGTCTATTTAGGGTCTCTCCTGTGGGTTTCTCATCAGATAACGAATGCAAGAGCTCACCAGAGTTCCTCTGCACTTCCCTCTTTGACTTCTGCCAAGGATCGACCGCTGACTGCTCCAGGACGCCTGCAAAACCGCAACAAAGTAGCAAGAAGACTACCAGCAAAATTGTAGCGCCTCATCCTGCCGGCTTTCTCGACTGTTTCCTGGTGGTGCATGCTCTGAGGGCTGTCTGCCTTCACCCTGCACTGGAAGCCAAGAAGAAATCTCCTGTGGGTTGAGAGAGTCTTCCCCCTGCCAACGCAGGCACCAAACTTCTCCATCGCTGGTCCCCTGGGTCCCCTCTCATCTTGAAGAGTGTGGTCCCTGGAACACAGGAGCTGGATCCAAGTGTCCCCGACAGTCCAGTGGCCCTTTGTCCAAATTTGGTGGAGGTAAGTCCTTGCCTCCCCATGCCAAATGGTAATCTTGTGTACTTTGTGAACTGCAGCTGCTTGGGCTCCTGTGCACTTTTGAAAGATTTCCTTTGTGCAGAGCCTAGCCCAGGTCCCCAGCACTTTTTCCTGCATTGCCCAACTCGCTGAGTTGGACTCCGACTTCGTGGGACCCTCTTATGTTGTGCTGAGTTGACCATTGTACTCAGATCTTCTGAATGCCTGTTCAGGTGCTTCTGCGGGTGCTGCCTGCTTCTGTGTGGGCTCTCTGTGTTGCTGAGCGCCCCTTCTGTCTCCTCCTCCAAGGGGCGACCTACTGGTCGTTCCTGGGCCCTGGCAGCACCCAAAACCTTCAACCATGACTCTTGCAGCTAGCAAGGCTTGTTTGTGGTTTTTCTGCGTGGAAACAACTCAGCATCCTCCAGCACGCTGTGGGACATCTTCTCACCTAAGGAGAAGTTCCTGGCTCCTTCCTCTGTTGCAGAATCTTTGGCTTCTTCCACCTGAAGGCAGCCCTTTTGCACCTTCATCAGGGGTTTAGTGGGCTCCTGCCCCCCCTGGACCTTGCGTGACTCTTGGACTTGGTCCCCTTCCTTTGCACGTCCTCAGGTCCAGGAATCCATCTTCAGTGTTATGCAGTCAGTTGTTGTCTTTTCAGATTCCCCTATCTCGACTTTACTGTCTTTCTGGGGTAGTAGGGTAACTTTACTCCTACTTTTCAGGGTCTTGGGGTGGGGTATCTTGGACACCCGTAGTGTTTTCTTACACTCCCAGCGACTCTCTACACACTACACTAGGCCTGGGGTCCCTTCGTGGTTCGCATTCCACTTTTGGAGTATATGGGTTGTGTTGCCCCGAGGTGTATTGTCTCCTATTGCATTCTATTGTGTTTTACATTATTTGCACTACTTGGCTAACTGTTTACTTACCTGATTTTGGTCTGTGTGTATATTTTGTATATTTTACTTACCTCCTAAGGGAGTGTATCCTCTGAGATACTTTTGGCATATTGTCACTAAAATAAAGTACCTTTATTCTTAGTAACTCTGAGTATTGTGTTTCTTATGATATAGTGCTAAGTGATATAAGTGGTATGGTAGGAGCTTTGCATGTCTCCTAGTTCAGCCTAAGCTGCTCTGCTATAGCTACCTCTATCAGCCTAAGCTGCTAGAACACTACTAATCTACTAATAAGGGATAACTGGACATGGCACAAGGTGTAAGTACCACAAGGTACCCACTATAAGCCAGGCCAGCCTCCCACAGCCTACTTCAAAACAAAGTCTCTCTTGAATGTGAAATCCTGCCTTGCCCAGGCCAAGCCCCAGACACTCACCAGGGGGTTAGGGACTGCATTGTGTGAGGCCAGGTTCAGCCCTTCCAGGTGTGAGTGACCACTTCTCCCCTCCCTCCTAGCACAGATGGCTCATCAAGAAACGCAGGCTACACCCCATCTCCCTTTGTGTCACTGTCTAGTGTGAGGTGCAACCAGCCCAACTGTCATACTGACCCAGAGAGGGAATCCACAAACAGGCAAAGTCACAGAAATGGTATAAGCAAGAAAATGTTCACTTTCTAAAAGTGGCATTTTCAACCACACAATCGTAAAACTTTAAATCAACTTTACTAAAAGATGTATTTTTAAATTGTGAGCTTAGAGACCCCCAAACTCCACATGTCCATCCACTCCCAAAGGGAATATACACTTTAATCAGATTTAAAGGTAGCCTCCATGTTAACCTATGAGAGGGACAGACCTCTTGGGCTAACGTAGGACGCTACAAAACTAGTCATTTGAGAGAGCATATTCAGAACATAAATAAGTGGAGCCCCTGAATTATTTTAATACAGTAGATGTAGTGCATCAGTCAGCGCAGTGTGGGATGCATTTAAGGCTTGTGTAATAGAAGAAATGCTTAGTTTTAGCCTGAATTGGTAAAATCAGCAGAAGATGGAGCTGTTTAGATGGGGTAAGCTGAAGCTCAGTTAATTTAGACAGCTTCCGAGGAGGTTGATCTTGAGAGAGCACAATATAAGGTGGCATTAGATAAGGATGACATCAATGACATTTAGGCAAAAAGGCAAGCAGCAGACAGAGGCAGAAATCTTATAAGTGTAGCTAGAGGGTTGAGCTCCTCTTGGCAGTCTGTATTATGCAGAAAGTGACTCAAGTGGAGATAGTTGAAGTCAGGGATGTCCGGGTGACCTCGTTATTGACCTGAAGGAATCCAAGAGGTGTTTTGGGGATATTATGAGGGGTATTTTGACCTGGTTGAGACATTCTTGCAGATACAGAAGAGAAAGCCCCCACCTTTATATTAATCGTGATGTCAGGTATATATTTCAAAGTGTTGGCCATGCAGTTAAGTCAAATTATTGGCAAGGTGTTCTCTTCCTGACAACATAGCTTTATTACAGGGAGGGGGACTGTTAGACATGGCATCCTTGGCGTACTCGCCCCAGTCTTTTTGCCTCTACTTCCTATGTTTTGACTGTGTGCTGGACTTTGTTTTTGCTGGTTTTAGTACTTTGGGCACTTTACCACTGCTGACCAGTGCTAATGTGCAAGTGCTCCCTATGTAAATTTTATGCGTAATTGGCTTTTCCATGTTTGGCATATCTGACTTACTAGTAAGTCCCTAGGAAAGTGCACTAGAGGTGCCCATGGCCTTTAAATCAAATGCTACTAGTGGGCCTGCAGCACTGGTTGTGCCACCCACATGAGTAGCCCTGTAAACCTGGCTCAGACCTGTGTGTTCAGTTTTAAACTGCCACTTCAACCTGGCAAGTGTGTCCATTTGCCAGGCCCAAACCTTCCCTTTTATACATGTAAGGCACCCCTAAGGTAGGCCATACCTAGCCCCATGGGCAGGGTGCAGTGTATGTTAAAGAAAGGACATGTACTGATGTGTTTTACATGTCCTCACTGTGAAATACTACAAAATTCAGGCTTCATTTTTTCAAGGCCTATCTCTCTCATAGGTTAACATGGGGGCTGCCTTTAAATATCTTTTAAGTGCTGTTTCCCTTTGGGAGCAGATAGAAATATGGAGTGAATTTGGGGTCTCTGAACTCTTAATTTAAAAATACACCTTTTGGTAAAGTTGGTTTTTAAATTGTCTGTTTGAAAATGCCACTTTTAGAAAGTGGTCATTTTCTTGCTTAAACCATTCTGCGACTCTGCCTGCTTGTGTATTTCCTGTCTGGGTCAGTGTCAGGAATCTCCAAGGGGCCTGCTGCGTTATCTGTCAGCATCCCCAGGGATTAGGGTTAAATTATATCTCTGTTCTTGGTTAAACCTTCATGTTTCTAAGTAAACATAATGTGCTGTGTTACACAATTGGTTTTATCAATGCTTGTTTTGCTAATGTGAGCAGGTGTAGACATATGCTTCTAATTGGCTGTGGTGTAGACATGTGCTTCTAATTGGGTGTGGTGACTCATCCACATGTGGAAACTCAACTGCTTTCCTGATCGGCTATAAATAGCAGAGTAAATCATGCCACCCTGCTTGGCTTTGTTTTGCTTCCTGATCTCAGAATCTGATTTGGCAGACCAGCCCCTGCTGTCATCCTCGTATTCAGGACTTTTGAGACAATTCTTTTCTTCGTTCCTGTGCCAGCTGACAGCAGGCATTCCTCCAGCCCTCTGGAAAAGACTACAGCTAAGTGACTAGTATTCTCCAGGGAGTTTGTTCTTTGAGCGCCACGCTTTCCTAGAACAGCTGGTGTATTTCAGACCTCGTATTTTGGCAGAGTGCTTATCTTGAAGAGACAAATGCATTTCTGACATTTCTACATTATTATTGTAGTTACTTGTCTAAATGTGCTTCAGGAAACCTGCTTGAGCTCAAGAACTACAAAAAGTGACAGTGCAATTTTAAAAGAGCATTCACGTGACTTTTCTTTCTCTAATAGCATAACTCTTGGATTTAAATTGTGTCATTCATGCCTGTGTTTCAGGATTGAGGAATTTTCTTTTGAAGGGTTTTTCACACACACAGTGAAACCAAACCAAACTGTGCCACCCAAACTGTTTAAACCCAGAGTGGACATTTGTACATCTTGGATTGTTTTTGTTCCTTTCAGTTTAACCCTATGCATGCAGGAAAGTTATACGTGATATAATTAATGCCCTTGTTTGTCTTTCTTGTGCATGATAAGTGCAACCACAGTTCTAATTGTAGTGTGCAACAGTGAATCTCTGTGAAGCCAGCCCTAGTGTCGCAGTACTACTTGTTATGGTACTCAGTTTGGGTTTTTGGTAATGCAGTGTTAGTAATTGTGCCAACAGTTATTATTATCCAAGAAAAGTGCTGGAGCATCCCGGTGTTCTTCTACCGCTCCCATGCCCATATCAGAAAGAGAGATTCAGTTTCAAGGAAGTTGAGTGCAGTAACTCTACTATCACTCTGTCAACAACGACCTGCCCCCGAAGATACTGGGTGCCTTGCTGGACCGGCAAGACGTGGCAGTGTTTTATCTCTTTCTCTTCCACTCCCCCTTCCCTTTTGGGACACCTGCCGGGGTTTCTGTGTTCACCAGGAAGTGCCGAGAGGTGTTCCAGGAGGTCGGGGCATACAATTGCCCCTGCAGACATCCTGCTTTTCAGGTGAGTGGCTCTGTGCCAAAAGTCAAACTGACAGTGACACAAAGGGAGCTGGGGTGTAGACTGCATATCCTGATGGGTCATCTGGGCTAGAGTGGAGGGAGGAGCTGACACTTACACCTGATTGGGCTGTGCCTGCCCTCACACAATGCAGTCTCCAATCCCCTGGTGTGATCCTGGATCCAGGCCTGGGCAATGCCTGACCTTCTGAGCTACAGAGACTTTCCTTTGAAGTTTACCAACTTGAAAGGCAGAAAGGGGTATAAGTAGTGGACCCAACCCCCCAGATTTTCAGTTTAACTCTGGAACCAAGAGGAACCTCTGCCAAGGAGACGAGGTGAAGAGCTGGAGGAGGGGTACTGCCCCTTTGCCTGTGACTGTGCTTTGCTGAGTTGGCCTGCAGTTGCTATTTCTGCCCGAAAGAGGACAAAGACTGGGCGTTATGGTATATTCGTGCCTGTGAAGTGTCTCCAAGGGCTTTGACTGAGCTTTCCTCCCGTTCTGAAGCCTCAGGGCCATCAAAGACTTCCTCTGCCAACACCAGACTCTCTTCTGAGACTCCTGCCCTGCCATCTGAAATCCATGCACAGAAAGAAGTGTGGGGAAATTTTTGCTGCACCACCTGCATTGTGGCTGGGAACTTGATGCATTATCTGCATTGTGGCTGGAGAAACAGCGCAACACCCGCTTGAGGCTGCTAAAATGCATGCAAACCCCACGCAGCATAGTTTTCCATCACTGTGTGGCTGGATTTAGCATACATCATTGCTGGGTGTCAAAATCAATGTGAACCTGTGTGGATCCAAGGTGATCGTCCGGAAACCGATTCATTGCTCTCTTGCTGTAGAGAAAGACTACGCAATGCTTACCTGACCGGAGAAGAAATGATGCACGGCATCACTTGAAAGTAAGGAATCGATGCATTGCTGTCTTTTATGATGTATGCTCACCTGTGCAGCTTTATTTTTTACGTAAACCATGTACTTTGTGGAACAACAATGTTCTCATTGTTTTCTATGGAGTAAGATTCTATTATTTTGAAAATTCATAACTGTACTTGGGTATGTTGGATTTTTGTCATTTTGGTCTTGTTTGATTGAGATAAATATTGTTATGTTTCTAAGCTTGTGGTGTCCATTTTGTAGTGTGTGTGTTGGTACAAATACTTTACACATTGCCTTTGAGATAAGCCTGGCTGCTTGTGGCAAGCTACCAAGGGGGTGAGCAGGGGTTGTCTTACGAGGGTAACTTCCTTACCCTGACTGGAGTAAGGGTCCCTGCTTGGACAGAGTGCAAACCGACTGCCAACCAGACACCCCATTTCTAACAGGGACCATGGATCACACTTGCCATGTTATAACACTTTTTGATGCGGCTGCTGTTTCTGGGGATTCTACGTCATTGCTTTTTTAGATACAGAAAACGCATTTGACAAGGTCTCCTGGAGTTATGTATGGACAGTGGTAGCAGTTTAATATAGGCATATTGCCAGGCTCCATAATATGGTGGGCAGTCTGGTCAAATTCAAATTTAGAGAGGTACAAGACAGGGTTGTCCTTGCTCCCCTTTGCTCTTCGCTCTGCAAGTCGATTATTTGATCAGAAAGCTTAACTCCAAAATAATAATAACATCTATACAATTTCATGGCTGGGATACCAACGTTTTCACTTATGCCAATGCAGTGGTCACATTCAATCCAGGGTAGCACTGAGGGAGTATGAAACTGAGGCCCTGGCATTGGAGAAATTCTCTGAATATTCTATGAATCAGAGCAAAGCCCAATGTGTGATCAACCAACATACACAATTAATTGACACAAAGAGTGTTGAAGAAGCTGTGTATCTGGGTGTTGATATTGTTGCTGATGTAGACCAGATAGTCAAAGTCAAATTAGCCCCGTTATCGGGAAAGCAAAAAGTGACTATTGGAGGATGGATAATCTGCATCTGACAGTAGTCGGTAATTGTAAGTTTATAAAATGTTATTTTTATGCAAGGTTTAGTAATTCTTTTTGGGTACCCCACTCAAGTTTGAGAACAGCTGCTTTAAGATATTGGACAACATGGCTTGTAGATTTGTCTGGCATATGCCAAAACCAGAAGGACTCTAAAATATTTGACAGTCCCTAGGGACTGAGGGGCCTTGGCCATCCCAACATTTTAAACTCTATTATTGAGTCAGTGTTGCAGTATATTTGCTCTCTTGTTGGAGGGTACGGGAAGTTATTTGGGCGGGAAGCAAAGTTTTCCCTACTTATGAGATATTCCTTGGGGAAAAAGCCAGGAGGTGCTTTCTGAGGCAGGCCCAGCCCAGTTATCAGAAGAAGGTTCGGTTAAGACTCTGTGGCCGGCCGTTTTTAAGACCTGGGCAGCTATATGGTAGAAAATGGGGCTAGGGCAGTTTAACTTTTAAAACCCACTACAGATGAACCCTGCCCTTCCTAAAATGGTTTGGGATTCTTGTTTGCTTGGGTTGGAGGGTTGGGGGCTAAAGAGGTTAGGAAATTTCTATGCTGGTGATGGACTAGTCTCCTATGAGGAGCTGCGGGCTAATTAACAGTTTAAACAGAAGAAGTTTTTTAAATATTTGCAAATGTGCGATTTTTGCTTTAGGAAAGGAGGGTGTCTTTTAGAGAATGAGTCGGGAAGCAAAATGAGCCCAATTTATGGCATTCTGAATTTTTTCTCTCTCTTTCTCTCTTTAGAGGGTAATATCGATATAACTCCTAGGTCCTGCCACCTGTTTATTTTTGTCATCATGTCTGTGGTCTGAATTTGCATTGTATCTTCCCGGCTTGTCCCTTGTCCCCCAACTTTTCATCAATGGTAGCGCGATTGCTAGTGTACAGTTTGGAAAGTACTGTTCTTAGTGGTGGTATAGGCAGTTTTCTAAGGCAATTGGATATCTTGGTCTCTAAATTCTGATGAGTCCCCTCTCTCCTATTTCTCATCCCCTCAAAGCCTGGGTAGGAGTAATAATGGGGTATTACGAAAACATATTTTGCACTTTTTTGTCTGTATTGCACTTTGCTCTTATTTTCTTTGGAAGGGCCTGATGATGGTTCTGAATATTAGCAAGCCTTGAACGCACTTCATGGCTTGATTTGCACGGTCTAGTTTTATGAATTTTGTCCATGGTCCTATGTATGGATTTGATACCAGGTTAAGCACTCCTCGGCTTCCTCGATTTAGGATCAATCGTTGGTCACAACAGGAAGGTCGGATTTGTACGTTATTGCACTTTATTTAGCTCAACAAATTCTGATCAATGTATTTGATTATATGTTTTTTTTTCAATATTATGTTGAGCCTTGCTCGGCTTTTTAGAATCTAGATGTGTTTTCAGTCTCAAAGGGAAGGTACAATTCGCAGTTTATTGCCGGTATATGGGCGTTGTTTTCCTTTTGTGACCGATTAATATGTACTTAATGTCATGAAGTAGCTAGAATAATGCTGAGCTGTCTGATGTCGGTGAATGCAGTCTCTGTCGTTGCAATGTTATGCTTTACCTGTATTATTCTCCTCTTGTGGTTTATCCAAAAAATCTACAATAAGCACATTTGAAGAAACAACAGAAAAGACTTCAGAGAGTTATTAAAGGAAATAGCAATATTTCTGTACCAAAGATCAAAATGTATTTGAAAAACATATTATTGTGGGATTCAAGCAGACCAGGCAGTCGCAGCTTGTGGCGATTCCTGGGGGCGGGGTGGTGCGCAGGGTTGGGGGACGGGGGCACGGGGGAATTAATAAAAAAATAAAAAAAAATAACTTACCTCTGCTCCCACGCCGTGCCGCTCCCCTTCTTCCTCGCCGGATGCTGCAGGCACAGGCTCCCAGCTTGCCCTGCGGCCAATCCTGACGCTAATCAAAGCAGCATCATGGAGCTCCCATGAGACTGGGAGCCTGTGCAGGCTCTATCCAGCCCAGCAACTGTGTTGCTGGGCTGGAGAGAGCCCTGTGTGCATGTGTGTTTGGCCGGACCGAGACGGCCAGCCAAACATACATGCGCAGTGAGTGGGAGTGCTTCGCTCCCAGGCAGACTGGGAGCTGGGCAGGCTCCCTCCAGCCCAGCAACACAGTTGACCTGAACAGATATAAAACCCAGGGCAGAATAACATTTTTAATCAAGTTGCACCTCCCAATTAACCCAAATGAAGCTTATCCCATTTACAAAAAAGAATTATAGATTCAGGATACAACCCCCTCATATCTGAGATCGGCAATATCTCTTATGCAGGTGGAAATACAAACTCTTAAATAAGTGGTTCCTTTTACAAGCTGTGAGTTTAAGGAGTGTGGTAATAAACTAGATATGGCCTGAGTTTCTTTTCAGTTTATATCCAGAAAAACAGTGAGAGAAGCGAGCTTCTAGATAAATGGTTCCAAGTATAGCACAAACAATAGAGGGGATAATGGACAACCCTGTTGGGTGCCCCGTTGAAGCATGCCTGCATCCAGTATTCAACCCATACTAACTATCTAGGCACAGAATGAGGTATATTGAGACTCATTTACAAGGAGCTTGTGCCACAGGTGCGTAATGTTTTTGACACAGCTGCAGCGCAATACTAACTCTAGGTTTACAAAGTGATGCTAGATGACTCTAGTGTCACTTTTTTCCCTTGTGTGTCATTTTCTCACATTGTCAGATCTGGCTGTGTCAGATACTGACAATGATATGCAAGGAAGGTGTTCCCTCTTTAAAAATCACCCAGAACTGATGCATCCATATTTGCAAGCATTTTGGAAAATGGCGCTCCCGTTGCTGAAGTCACGCAGAGTCTCCAATGTGTCAAAAAAATAACGCCTGCTCAAACAGGTGTAAAAGTGATGCATTGGCATAGGTACATAAGAAGAACATACCCAAATCACCCTGTCAAACTCCTGGACACCATGGACCTACTCCTACTGCAGCTTGGAGCACCAAGAAGGCCACCACAACCACCACAGAGGCAGTGCAGGTGAAGGGGCTGTGGGCCATATTTATACTTTTTGACGCTAAACTGCGCTAACGCAGTTTAGCGTCAAAAAATTTAGCGCCGTCTAACGCCATTCTGAAGCGCCATGCGGGCGCCGTATTTATGGAATGGCGTTAGCCGGCGCTAGCAGACCGGCGCTGCCTGGTGTGCGTGGAAAAAACCCACGTAGACCAGGCAGCGCCGGCGTAGGGGGAAAATGGCGTTAGGGCGTCTTAAAATGGGGCAAGTCAGGTTGAGGCAAAAAAATCGCCTCAACCCGATTTGCGCCATTATTTTCGACGCCTAGACGCCATTTAAATGACTCCTGTCTTAGTAAAGACAGGAGTCATGCCCCCTTGCCCAATGGCCATGCCCAGGGGACTTATGTCCCCTGGGCATGGTCATTGGGCATAGTGGCATGTAGGGGGGCACAAATAAGGCCCCCCTATGCCACCCCAAAAAAAATTAAAAATATAAAAAATTATACTTACCTGAACTTACCTGAATGTCCCTCCATCCTTGGGTGCCCTCCTGGGGTGGGCAGGGGTGGCAGGGGGGGTCCCTGGGGGCAGGGGAGGGCACCTGTGGGCTCATTTTGAGACCACAGGCCCCTTAACGCCTACCCTGACCCAGGCGTTAAATAGTGGCGCAAATGCGGGGTTTTTTGACCCGCCACCTCCCGGGCGTGATTTTTGCCCGGGAGTATAAATACGACGCATTTGCGTCGCCGTCATTTTTTTAGACGGGAACGCCTTCCTTGCATCTCATTAACGCAAGGAAGGCGTTCACGCAATAAAATGACGCTATTTGCCCATACTTTGGCGCTAGACGCGTCTAACGGCAAAGTATAAATATAGCGTTAGTTTTGCGCCGAATTTGCGTCGAAAAAAACGACGCTAATTCGGCGCAAACGGAGTATAAATACGGGCCTGTATATTTCGGCAGAGTACCTCACTAACTGGACTCAGAGAGGAAGAGGAAATCACGCATTACCGTCTTCGGAGGGAGTCTATCATACAGCTGCTGCACCTCATAGCATGAAGACTATAGTCGACAGCCAACAGGTTTATCACCATCCTTCCACAGACAACAATCCTGGCTGTACTAGACATGCTGGCCTCGGTGTCCTTCCAGACAACAGCAGCCCGACTGGCTTCAATCTCTCATCTATCATTTTCCTCATTCCTACCCTCTGTCCTGGATCCCATCATCAGGCTGACACCTGCTACATCCTCTTCCCTAACAACCAGCAATTGCAGCAGGAGATCAAACAAGGATTCTGTGCCATTGCTAGGTTCCCATGTGTGCAATGTTATGCTTTACCTGTATTATTCTCCTCTTGTGGTTTATCCAAAAAATCTACAATAAGCACATTTGAAGAAACAACTGAAAATACTTCAGAGAGTTATTAAAGGAAATAGCAATATTTCTGTGCCAAAGATCAAAACGTATTTGAAAAACATATTATTGTGGGATTCAAGCAGATCAGGCAGTCACAGCTTGTGGCGATTCCTGGGGGCGGGGTGGCGCGCAGGGTTGGGGGAACGGGGGCATGGGGTTATTAATAACAAAATTAAAAAAAATAACTTACCTCTGTTCCCACGCCGTGCCGCTCCTCTTCTTCCTCGCCGGGTGCTGCAGGCACATGCTCCCAGCTTGCCCTGCGGTCAATCCTGACTCTACTCAAAGCAGCATCAGGATTGGCTTGGAGCACCCTGGCTGGGTGCTCCCAGGCAGACTGGGAGCCTCGGCAGGCTCTATCCAGCCCAGCAACTGTGTTGCTGGGCTGGAGAGAGCCCTGTGTGCATGTGTTTTTGGCCAGACCGAGACGGCCAGCCAAACATACATGCGCAGTGAGTGGGAGTGCTTCGATCCCAGGCAGACTGGGAGCTGGGCAGGCTCCCTCCAGCCCAGCAACACAGTTGCTGGGCTGGAGAGAGCCATGTGCGCATGTGTGTTTGGTCAGTCCAAGACAGCCGGCAAAACATACATGCGCAGTGAGGGGAAGTGCTGTGCACTCCCCATCAGTACACGTCACAACGTGGCCCCGCCTCTCTCAAAGAAAAGGATAATAAACAATGTTTATTATCCTTTTCTTTGAAAGATTTTGCAGCTGCGACTGTTGGCGGGGGTCAATGCTCCTCCGCCTTAAGGAGGAGCTGCCCCTCAGACCAAGTTACATGGTACTAAAGTTGAATGGCCCAAAATAATGAAATGAACGTTGGGTATTTATGGGCTTCCAACTGTAACAGATTGTTTAAATTATTAAAAAATGAAGCCCCAAATAGTGGAAGGACTGGACAGATAGCAAAAATATAGGTAGATTCTGCACCTGGCTCCATACACAGGAAATCAATCAATCAATCTTAGAATTTGTAAAGCACAACACTATCATCGCTAAGGATAACTAGGTGCTGAGGGTGCCATGTATCCATCGAAAAGCCACACATTGAGTCTCCTCCTGAAGTCTGCCAGGGACTTAGCTGTTTGGAGGTGGAGGGGTAGGCTGTTCCAGGACTTGTCTGCTGTGTAGGAGAAGGAGACAGTCAGAGGTTGCCCTAAGGCCCATTTTAAACAATCTGTGAGAAATATCATATATGTTGTATAAAATCTTAGAAGAATGAACTTTAAAGTGTGACACATTAAGTATGTTTTGCGCTAGTTGGACAATAACCCAAAGTCCTCCTCAGTCTCAGGCTTACATTTTTAGTCAATTTTTTACTAATTGCTGAAAACGTTCATTAGATCTACAGTAGAAAAAAAAAGTCTGGTACAGGGCAAAATTTGGACAAATGAATAGCCTGATTCAAGAAATGATTAGGATACATAGAGAATGTATTTGTCTGAAGATGGGCAACAAAATACCTATGCTGCAAGAATCTAAAAATGTTTTGCCCACATATACCATAAAGATGTTGAAATAACTCTCAAGAAAGAGACAAGAATTGACCGAGTCATTTAAAACCAGTCTTAGGCCTCATGCAGATGCAGCAGCATCTTGGGGTTCAGCCCAAGGGAGGTATACTGATTAAAAGATGAAATATTACAATACGTTTTAATAGAAAGCAGATCTTATGATATTCCAAACATGTTTTGAACCGACTGTGTTTATAATAGATTGTATTGATCAAGCCCTGCATAGGTCACAGGGCGCAACTAAAATCTGATACTCTGGAAAGAGACAGGAGACCTGCCAGTCAGACCCACCCTTAAAGAGTCACCACCCAAACAAGAATAGTACAACCATAACAAAGGAAGGGCCATACTGCCCATCTCATAAAAAAACAGCAAAAAACAGATGGCACAGTGAATATAAATCTCTGTCAACTAGCCTCAATCGTTTTGAAAGACACCTTGGGATGATATAAGGGTGTAGACCTGAACAGATATAAAAACCAGGGCAGAATAACAATTGTAATCAAGTTGCAACTCCCAATTAACCCAAATGAAGCTTATCCCATTTACAAAAAGAATTATAGATTCAGGGTACAACCCCCTCATATCTGAGATCGGCAATATCTCTTATGCAGGTGGAAATACAAAGTCTTAAATAAGTGGTTCCTTTTACAAGCTGTGAGTTTAAGGAGTGTGGTAATAAATTAGACATGGCCTGAGTTTCTTTTCAGTTTATATCCAGAAACTGTGCTAAAGCAATGCACCACCACCTCAATACCAAGGAGTGCTTGAGCCAGAGATGATGATAAAATGAAGATGTCATCTGCATATGACATGACCTTCACCGTAAACTGGTTAAGCCACAGTGAGAGAAGCGAGCTTCTGAATAAATGGTTCCAAGTATAGCACAAACAGTAGAGGGGATAATGGACCACCCTGTTGGGTGCCCCGTTGAAGCATGCCTGCATCCAGTATTCAACCCATACTAACTATCTAGGCACAGAATGAGGTATATTGAGCCTCTTTTACAAGGAGCTTGTGCCACAGGTGCGCAATGTTTTTGACACAGCTGCAGCGCAATACTAACTCTAGGTTTACAAAGTGATGCTAGAGGACTCTAGTGTCACTTTTTTCCCTTGTGTGTCATTTTCTCACAGTGTCAGATCTGGCTGTGTCAGATACTGACAATGATATGCAAGGAAGGTGTTTCCTCTTTAAAAATCACCCAGAACTGATGCATCCATATTTTCAAGCTTTTTGGAAAATGACGCTCCCTTTGCGGAAGTCACGCAGAGTCTCCAATGTGTCAAAAAAATAACGCCTGCTCAAACAGGTGTAAAAGTGATTCATTGGGATAGGTACATAACAAGAACATACCCAAACCACCCTGTCAAACTCTAGGACACCATGGACCTAATCCTACTGCAGCTTGGAGCACCAAGAAGGCCACCACAACCACCACCATCACCACCACCTCCACCATCACTACCACAATCACCACAAGCTGCACCACAGAGGCAGTGCAGGTAAAGGGACTGTATATTTTGGCAGAGTACCTCACTAAATGGACTCAGAGAGGAAGAGGTAATCACCCATTACCGTCTCCGGAGGGAGTCTATCATACAGCTGCTGCACCTCATATCGTGAAGACTATAGTCAACACTCAACAGGTTTATCACCATCCTTCCACAGACAAAAATCCTGGCTGTACTACACATGCTGGCCTCAGTGTCCTTCCAGACAACAGCAGCCCGACTGGCTACAATCTCTCATCTATCATTTTCCTCATTCCTACCCTCTGTCCTGGATCCCATCATCAGGCTGCAACCTGCTACATCCTCTTCCCTAACAACCAGCAATTGCAGCAGGGGATCAAACAAGGATTCTGTGCCATTGCTAGGTTCCCATGTGTGCTGGGTGCCATGGAGAGGACACATGTGCAACTCCTGCTGCAACTGCCCATCTTTACCACAACAGGAAATACACACACTCAATAAATGACCGGGCCATTGTTGACCATTGTGGGTTGGTCACTAATGTGCTGGCAAATTACCCTGGCAGTGTGCATGATGAATACATATTCTGGCTCTCAATTATCAATCAACGATTCTAGGATGGACAGTATGTGAATGGCCTACGTGCAGATAAGCAACAGCAAGTACCTAATGGACACAATAACAAGTAGAAATTGAGGTCACAATACACAGCTTACTAACTGCCAACACAGTGAGGGACTTCAGGATGAGTGCTGTTCAGCATACATGCACCACGCTTTAAGTTACATATGCAATGCAAATCACTCTGCCATACATGTGAATACATTGCAAGTCAGTTTTGCAGAGGTTGCATGATGTAAAGGCACACAGCAATGCATGCAGGCAGAAAATCTGGCCAACATCACTGTTTGAAAGGGAAGTGTATCATGTCCACTGGGGTGGGGCTGTTCCCATGCAACACACATGGTTCATTAGCAGTATTTTGGCTCCCACACCAGGAACAAGGTGCAAGGTGACAAACCATGACTCATGGGTAGGTGACGTTTATCTGTAAAAATGTATAATAATCAGCAAAATAACTCCCATGTCACATGTGTGATGTGTAATGCCACACACAGTCATCACTCAACATGTCTCTGAGGGAGCAGCATCGGCTGGGAGGTGCACCTACACCTACAAATACTATCCTGCAAGCAATGAAAAATCACTACAATGCCTGAAACAAGTGTAAATGTGTACTTGCTAGGCAGCCTGTGTAGAGCTCTAGCTGGAAGGAACCATTAAATGCAGGAGGCCCAAAATATTGTGCACTTATTCCGCTCCTAAGAGACACTGTACACTTCAGGAAATCATGTGGCTAGACTGCAGAAGACCACTCCCAAAACTTCTGGATCCATGTGTTGTGTGCATAAATTGGGCACAATCCTGTCACACATGTACACAATGTTCTCCCATTGTGACATGCAACCATGGATCAGGAAATGGAATTTGTGACACTATGTCACTCACCTGGTATGTGTGAGTGCATACTGTATGGATGACATTATGTCACCTTCCTTGGACAATACTGTACACTCAAATGCTTGTGCCAATGTAATGTATGCCAACACCAATATCTGGGGATGATCGTGAACCCATGCATGTGTCAGTGTCAGCCATATCTAGTATGTTACCATCTACATAGGGAGGACTTACAAAAATAATCCCATCCACATTCTGTCTCTCCACATATGTAGTGCGAACACATAACATTGAGTGGACTACAGTGATGGGAAATAGCCAATACCAAAATCTGCTGCCGAAATATAACAAACAGGATGTGGAATTTTATGATGTATCTGCTCAAGCAAAGCATTTGACATCACATAGATAGATTAAAGAGGCCCCTGTAAACACCATGACATGGCATGATTGACACATTGTGCCATCATTACTGGAAAAAGGCATGACAATACCACTACACCTAAAACACATGAGAAGGACTTTAGCCAATACAATTATCCTAAACACTGATAATGTCTCTTTTTTTGCATTTCAACTGACCAAGGATATGGGATCCAGCAGTCGTTAATGACCCCATATGAAAACCCACAGACCGAGCCAGAGAAGGCATACAACCAGGCCCACAAATGGGACACATAGGGGGTCATTACAACCTCGGCGGTCTTGCATAAAGACCGCCGAGGCTGCGGGAGACCGAATACCGCCAGTGCCGGCGGTATTCCTGGCTCCCTATTATGACATTTCCGCTGGGCCAGCAGACGGTAACAGTGTTGCCGCCGGCTGGCCCAGCGGAAATGTCAAATCAACATTGCTGCTGGCTCGTAATAGAGCCGGCGGCAATGCTGATGTGCAGCGGGTGCAGTAGCACCCGTCGTGCATTTCACTGCCCGAAATTCGGGCAGTGAAATGCGCAACGGGGCTATGACTGGGGGCCCCTGCACTGCCCATGCCAAGTGCATGGGCAGTGCAGGGGCCCCTAGGGGCACCCCAAGTCCCCTTACCGCCAGCCTTTCCATGGCAGTGTTTACCACCACGGACAGGCTGGCGGTCGGGGACTCATAATCCCCAGGGCAGCGGTGCTTGCACTGCTGCCCTGGGGATTATGACCGCCAGGCGGAAGCCTGGCGGTATGTTGGAGGGGCCGGCGGTATGGCCGTGGCTATTACGCCACGGTCATAATTGCTGGCGGAACACCGCCAGCCTGTTGGCGGTGTTACCGCCACCTTACTGCCGGCCGCCAGGGACGTAATGACCCCCATAATGTTGTGGAGCAGACCTTTGGCCTGCTCAAGGCCCGGTTCGGCTTCCTGGATGCTTCTGGGGGTAGACTGCTACATTCCTCCCCCCTGGTCTGCAAAAATATCATGGTATGTGCCATACTGCACAACATATGTGTGCGTACAAATGTCCCCTGGATGGAGATAAGCAACTTGAGGACTCGAGGGATGAGGAGGAAGAAGAGCCAGCTCATGATGGCAACATACAAGACACAGCTGCAGCTGCTCGCAGACACACACATGTTGTGCAGAATTTCTGCAGAATGTTTGTTAGTGTATCATAGTGCTTCAACATGTAAACAAATGATACAATGTAACACATGCCTTGGAGTTTATGTCACAGTTCCAGTAAAAACAACTCACCCACATCCAGCAAACCATAATTAGGGCACAACAGTCATCAATCAAGTGTGAACACTGTCATCATCCTCAAAGTGCCAGACAGATGGATTGATCTCTGAAAAGTGTGGTGTGTAATGTTTGCATTGCCTGTTGAACAATCATTTACTGAAAACACACATATCATCCAAATATGTGTTGGTAAAAAAAGAAAAACAAACAGATCTGAAATTTACGGGATGCATTAGGCCCAAACCTGATGCTAATGTAGGAAAATAGTAGTCATAAAATGAGACAAAAAATATGAGATATGTGACTACTCAATGGCCAAATTACTTTTCTTACTGGTGACAATTTACCACATTTATGGTATTTGCACTCACATGTATAACAAATAATACGTTTCTCACAGAGGACGGTACACCTTTATGTATAGCACAGTGTCTGTCAAATCAGTAATCATCTATGAATGTATGCCAAACAATGTCATCTTACATTTCATACTGTTGGCAAAGTGTATAACTCAATCAGGATACAGAACAGTTTGTATATGAATGTAGGGTCATCAGCTGTAATGACTATTTACCAAATACACCCCTACTCACTGTGCAGCTGACAAATGATATAGTCTGCAGCGGAAAAGAAAAGGAGCTGTTCCTCATAAACAAACCCATATGGAAGCCCAGCAGAGCCACATTCATGTCCTAAACAGGGACTGGTACATAGCAGATAGGACTTCCAGAGTGCACAAGTACCACTTTAGGAGTCAGGATATGGTTGGGGGCCAATTGGTCTGCTCGCCAACATTGGTTTCCTAACTAATACTAGTGTGCTGTATATTGCAGAATATTTGTGCATGGACAAATGAACCATGGCATGATGACAATGAGGAGCAGAAAGGTCTGGTTAATGAGGATAAGGAAGATGAGGAGCATGCTCAACATGTATCATCAGCAGACGCAACATGGCTGATGTTCCATATGCTAGAAATATTGTTCGGCACATGCATGAATGAATTTGTGTATTTATGTAAAACAATATGTATAAGCACAACCAGTGTGTGGACAAAGTACCAGCATAGTCACAGTAAACATCAGAACATTCACATCACATCTGCTTGTACTTGCCGCACAGGATACCAATGTAGGTATGTGTGGCAAACAGTGTTGTACAACATTTGGTACACCTGCAACAGTATGCATGACAAAAACCTTTAACAATAAGTCCACTATTGTCAAACACAATGAACATGGTGTGCCAATGTAGATAGCGTACAATTAATGTGTGTGTGCCTTGTACAGCTAACCATTTAGATGGTATCATACTTGTGGAGGAAGGTAAAGTCAAATCATTGTAGATGACTGAGCTGTGACCCACATAGAATGTGCATTGGAACACAGATCAACACCTACAGTCTATGCAACATACAAATCTGCAACCAGACATAAAAACCATTAGGATATCTCATATCACACACAGAAAGGATAAATATTAAACTTTCCCAGTTCAAGCATACTTACTAATAATAATGTGCACACATGTGCCTAACTAGGCCATGATGCCAATGGAAGAAGCTGAGATGTTGCCTACCATGTTGGTGTGTTGCACTCAGATACAAACAATGAATACACTCCCATGATTACAGTCTTAGTGCAAATGTGAAGACACAATACCAAAAATCTGAGCTTTAAAAATGGCCTATTACAAATCACAAATGGCAAGCTGCATCCACCCAAGGTGCCAGGCACTGACGCATTCCAAAATATGTTTTTTGGATATGGCTGACACTTCACAAGTGAACATCAAGTCTGAATGCATACCCATCACCCAAGTGCAAGTAATCACACATTTCAGACACGTATTTTGACAGGTGCCAATGGCAAACATATAAACAAGTGGACTGCACCTGACTAGTTATGACTAGACAAGCTGCCTTTGTGATACACAAATTCAAGAGTAAGCCCGAGGGAAAAGAAAAGGAGCTGTTACCATGTGAATGTGCAACACATATCCTCCAAAACACAAACCCGTACAGTTGATGTGTGTGCAGTACAAAATGTTATGGTGTGGGTTTCTGAAGGCTGAATGGTAACCATGGGGTTGCACATACTACATAATGCCACCACACATACATGCATTGAAAATGTAGAGTCAGTTTGTAAACTGCATGCCAATTACACTGTAGATTGTTTGCAACACACAAGGATGGGAACTGGTATAATCACTATTTCCAGTGCCCAAGCATATACCTAATGTTCTGCAACTCATCGCTTTATAAATCATGTAGACTCTTCTCAACCTCACACACCTTAGGTTAAGTATTAGCACTACAATTGGTATCACTGTTGCCTATAAAAACACTTGGAATTATCTTTTATGTTTTCAATGTTCCATGTGCTTATAATTATCCCTAGGTTTGACAAAAAGGCCAAATGTTTCTGTCCACAGGTTTGTACAAGTCTTGCTTCAATGATGATCTTTTTTCTATTATTATAATAATTCACATGCTTAATAATTATCCATGTGCCTGCAGACAGGGACTTTCCAGTCAGGTACTTTCCAGGGTGATTCATGTACCACCAATACAGGGACTTTCCAGTTGTTTTTGCTGATTTTGGTACTCTGGGAACTTTACCAGTGCTGACCAGTGCTAAGATGCAAGCGCTCTCTGAGTAAGTTGTATTGGTGATTGGCTTTTCCATGATTGGCATATTTGGTTTACTGATAAGTCCCTAGTAAAGTGCACTAGAGTTGCCCAGAGCCTGTAAATCACATGCGACTAGTGGGCCTGCAGCACTGATTGTGACACCCACATAAGAAGCCCTATAAACATTGCCTAGACCTTCCACTGCAGTGTGTGTGTGTGTGTAGTTTTAGATTGCCAATTCGATCTGGCAAGTGTACCCACTTGCCAGGCCCAACCTTTCCTTTTTGTACATGTAAGGCGACCGTAAGGGAGGCCCGAGGTAGACCCATGGGCAGGGTGCAGTGTATTTCAAAGGTAAAACAGGTACTGATGTGTCTTACAGGTCCTGATAGTGAAATACTGCCAGATGTGGTTTTCACTATTGCAAGGCCTACCTCTACCATATGTTAGCATGTGAACAGCCTTTAAATATCTTTGTGCAGTTAGCCATTGGGACACTGGGCAGGGCCTCAAGTCTTGTTGCTCCCTTGCCCTGCATCAAGATACTAAGATACTACAGATTCCTGTCCTTTTCCCCTGTGTTGGCACACAAATTGCTGCTGAGCAAAAAACACAGGCACCCTTGCCCCATGCTGCAAGGGTGCCTGGTTTGCAGGGATAATTGTTTATGTGCAGGAAAGGGGCACCTTCCTGAACAGAAGCAAACATTAATGGGGTTTTCCTTTGTCTATGTGTGCTGTAGAATGCAACACACATAGAAATAAGAACAATTGTGAAGAAGTAATACAATTTCTCACCATTGTGCCACTGTGTCACCAGCCCTGAGGTGGCATAGGAATCTGATACATTCCCAGCCTTGTGAATATGGGCTGGCATACTGTGCCACCAGAACGTCAGGAAAATTAGGCTCCAGTGCGCAGAGTGCAGCTAGGGCTCATAAATGAGGTCCATAGTGTCCGTGGCCAAATGCCTTCACACCGCAAAGTGTGACAAAGCATGACACAAAGGGTTCGGAATACTGGGCTGTTGTGCGCCCACACTGAGCAGTGGCTGTAGCATACCTTGTGTACACTTTCTCTTTTAGAACCACGGTGCTCATGTTAAAAGTTGTGCAGTGCGCAACATGAAGGAAGCGGGCACCTTTACATGGCCTGCTGCCAAGATATTTTCTAACTTGTGCTGCCCTCTGGGACGTGCTTTTTTAGAAGCTGTCCCATTTGGTGACACTCCAGTTGATCATGTCTCATGCAAATTAGGCCTGATGGATGTAACTCTGCTCATAGGTCTTACATGTGGACTGTCATACATCTGAATATATCTCACACATGTGTGTCAGATTATAATATATTGAGCTCTGGAGATTCACAAGACATCTAAGTTCGATGTTCATTAAATGAGGGAACAAGGATGGCTAACTTGTGATGTATATATCATAGTCATGTATATTTGAAGAAAAAAGTAAAGCATGGGTATTGCTAGTCCTAGCTAAATGTTTTCTGTGAGTCATTTAGGTGTGGAGTGCCATGAAACTCTGTTAACCTTGTGAAATATCGGGGTAGTGAGTAATTTGAAATGGTTCAACAGTGTGCCCAACAATTACATGTATTGTTCCATCATATGCATGTACATGTCAGCCTGCCCTACCAATCTATATTATTGAGGCATGTCAACTGAATCATATATGTGGTTACAACCAGAAGAGCACCATTGCCAATTGCAATTCATGAGCAATGTTCGCTATTTGACCACTGTGTTTGTGTTCTACAATTACAGTGCAATGTCTCATGTTATGTCTTGCAGGTAGACCAGAGCTTTACACCGCTGGAGAGGTTGAGTGTTTCAGTGGCCCAGATGCTAGCAGTCAGTGGTATGCTGAATGTTTAATGGGTAGTGCAAGGATTGTGTGATGTTGGATGCTTTGTGCAATGACGTGTTCAATGTACATCTATCCAAAAAAAATAATTCATATGTTACATATAAATCTGGACAGGAACGTAAAGGTTGTGTTCTGGATGTGCAGTTGCCTCTGACTAATGTCAAGGAGGATCAGATTGCTATCACTGAGGGGCCACATGCTGGTATGACCATAAAGCAATGGCCACAGTGCCAGGTTCTGTGAACAAATGTGGTAGTGGATTAAAAGGTGAACATGGCAGAAGATGTTATAGCTAACAAATGCATTTCAGATGCACAGATTTGTTGATGATGCTCACATTGCAATCTATGTCTGATGGGCATGGCTAGCCCACACAGGGGGATGATTCACAACACAGTAAAGATAGTAAGGCAATGTGACAGAATTACAGGGTCCCAACAAGCTATGCAGGGTGGCATTTGTAGTCTTCAAGTTATGTTCCTGCTGTGTGTGCCAAAGGACAATCACAAAAAATGATGTTCTTCCAGGACTGATGGACTTGTCAATAAGGTCCTTAGTGCAGCAGGACATATGTCAACATCCCACACTTGGGAATGCAGTTGAAATGCCCACTCGTGTTGTGTGATGCCCAATACTGTATGTTGGATGGATTAACATTGCTATCCCCTGCCATCTTCACAGATATGCCAATGTGAGTTGGTCCAGAGGAATGTCTACGGCATGCCAATATCCAGTCCATCTTCAGATAGTGCTGAAAATGATAGTCTTCAAAATGTCCTGCAAACAAGATCATTTTTAAGAACAGCATTAGCCATTGCCATCCAAAGATCCCTGTGCAGATGAGATGTAGGACATGCATCACACACCCATCAAATGGTTGTGCTGAGTGCTGGTGTGCAGCAATGTGATATACATTTCTGAGTTGTATATACGGGCAATGTACTGCATAGTGGGACACATGCAATCACTTTGGAGTTATGTAAGAAGTCATATCACAGCCCACCATGCACTAACAGGAGTTCATATGGGAGTTGCTTTGTATATCTCTATGTGATGTGAGTGAGCTAAACAGGTAATTTACAGTGCTTGCTCATCCTTCTTCAGCTATGGGAATAAGGGCATTATACGATGCAGAAGGGACACTGATGATCAATACAACAAGAAGTGTGTGCCATACCATGGTCACAAAACAGCATTGTTCCTAAGCATACTCAGTGCTGAGATGGTCATGCCTAGATGTTTCAAGATGGTGCATTGCAATTATGCAACATTTGCTTAGCCTTGATGCTTTGACCGTGGTAATTTTGGAGATAATAGATATTATGCAGATGTATGATCACTTTGACCATCAAGATATATGTGGGATTTGTAAAGTGCAACATGTGATGTTTGAAGATAGTATTTATGATTCATGTAAGTATTTTTATGACATGTTTTCTTTCTGTTTACACAGGGAACAGCACCCCAGCCAATACAAGCATCTCCAGATAAGTGAGGACCATTACCGGCACATCCGTGAAGGGCACAAGGCATTTAGGAAGATGTAGAAGATCTTTGAGAAGGAAAAGGCATCGGGGGCCTAGAGGCATTCCCCCATGGTGTACCAACAATGGAAATGCCTACCAAAAGCAAGGTTTAGGGTGCAGACAAGTGTTGGTCTGCAGGAGCAGGACCATCCACCTTCACCAGCAGTCACACATATCAAACTGCCTCCAATGCTCAAACCCAAAGACTCGCAATGGACTTCGAGCAGGCCTGCAAAAAGAAGAGGTGAACCTTATCTTTTTGTTTGCCAGTCTGGAGCACAAGATGGCTGTTGGACCTGGCCCTTTTACAGGGTCATTCCCCAGACTTTTTGCTTTTTACCTCCTTATTTTTCTGACCTTTGTTGGCTGACGTTTTGACTCTGATCACTTTTTCACTTTTAACCAGTGATAAAGTGCATGTGCTCCTCCTTACAAAATTGGTATGATTGGATTATACCTTATTGGCATATTTAATTTACCTATAAGTCTCTTGTAAAGTGGTATCCCTATAACCAGGGCCTATAAATTAAATGCTACTAGTGGGCCTGCAGCGCTGCTTGCGGCACCCACTAAAGTAGCCTGTCAAACCTATCTAAGGCCTGCTAGCGCTGAGCCTGTGTGCGCAGTTTCCTGCCACAGGGACCTGCCATCTAAATTTACTTGCCAGGCCCAGAACTCCCCTTTTACTACATGTAAGTCACCCCTAAGGTACGCCCTAGTTAGCCCTTTGGGCAGGGTGACATGTATGTAGAAGGCAGGACATGTGCCATGTTGCGTGGCCTGTCCGGGTAGTGACAAACAACCTAACTTGGTGTCTCACTGCTGTGAGTGCTGCCTCCTCATAGGATTGCATTGGAAATGCCCTGCCTTATGTGTAGGGGGTATTGTCTGATTTATGAGGGGTAGCGTAGGCATGTTTGGTATGGTTGTGATAGTGGTGAGAAATGCTGCTTACTAGTGTAGGTGTATTTTTTATTACTATCACAGAAATGCCACTTATAGAAAGCGTGCATTTATCTGTGCTTCTGACTTTGGTGTTTTGCAGCTTGCCTCCAATCCACGTCTGGGCAGACTGACAGTTGGGGCTTTGTGCATAATTCTCAGACAGCCTGAACACAGGGAGGGTGGTGTTGTCACAGAGGTGCATCTACATGTAGTTAAGCCTTCCTGGGCTGAGAGAAGGGAGAGGCGGTGCACACCTGCATTTGTAAAGGCTGTGCCCTGGCCTCACACAATAGGGTCGTTTACCTCCCACTGATGTTTGGAGCCTGTACTGGAGGAGAGAAAGGGCACTCCCAGAACCAGTTGTAACTGGTTGGAACCCCCTCTCCTGGCCATTGTAAAACACACTGTAAACCTAGTATAAGTACAGGGGAATTTTCCCCACAATTTAGACATCTTTTGGACATTCTTGAGACTCCAGGAACCTTACCTGAAGCTGGACAGGATGCTGTTGAAAGGACTCACCAGAACCACATTGGACTGCTGCTCCTGTGCTGACCTGTGACCTGCCTGGTCATAAGGAGGAACTGCCACTGCTTGCACCCCCTTGTTGTGCTGACCTGCTGCTGTGTTCTCCAGCCCTGCCCCCCCTTCCTCATCAGTTGTCTCCAGAGGCAGGGTGCTGTGGCCCCTGACCTCTGTACATTTCTTCCAGCACAAGAGTACTGTTGTTGCTGCCTAGCTCTTGGGAGCGCTCTCTTGTGCCCATAAAAGCGCTTTTCCAAAAGCGTGCTTTTATTGCCAGAAGAAAATAACCGCTGCAGCCCGGGCTGCAGATTTGCTGGTAGCGCTTTGAAAAGCGTTCTCTTCATTGCCCCCAAATCACTGCCGCAATCCGGGCATCTCCAGTATAGCTAGTGTGAGACCGCAGTCCGCCCAGTGCCCCCGGGGCACGTGAAGAAGTAAAGAGGAGCAAGCGTGCTCCTCTTGGTGTCCCCGGGGCACCAGCTGCCTCTGATCTTCCTCGGATCACCGCGACGGCCCGGGAAGCTCCTTCAATCACTCGCACACCACATCAGGTGCAGGCGAGTGTTTACTCGGGCCACAGGAGTGGTCTGACCCTTACGAGCCTCAGAGCAGGACTCGGGGGAGGGCGCAGGGACTGTCCTCTTCCCCGGGACTCTGCAGTAGGAGCAGGACACTCCTTTTCTCTTTACCAAGAAACGGGCATTGTTGGAAAACCGGTAAAGGAGACCTTAACGGAGGTCCCTTCGCCCTCGCCCCTTATGGTTGCTGGGCCTTGCCTGGCCCCCACCCCCAGGACAGGGTGTGCGGAGGCCGAGGCAGGCCCCCATTCAATGCCCAGGCCGCCAGAGGGGCCTGTTTCCTACTAAGAGATGGTGCAGACCGCCCCACTCCCCCAGGAGACCCGCGTGGCCCCTGTTTCATGCATAGGAGCACCGGGGGCCCCCCATACTCCTCTTTTCAGGCACTAGGAGTGCCTTTATCTCTAAAACAGGTACTCTTTCTGCGTAACTTATGATTTCCCAATGTCCCTGCAATGGGCATTATGGATATATGTTTTGGTATGATGTATTCATGACAAGTGCATAGAATTCTTACTGTAATTCCTGACTACTGCTTCTGTTGCAGAATCCTGAGTACTTACGCGTTCTAATGTGACAACTGCGTATTCTTGCAGAGTATTAGTAACTTGTGTAACATTCTGACAACTGCTAAGGTAGCAGGGTATTACTTGCGTGTAATGTTGGTCTAATTATATTTTGTGCAATACAGATTATTTTTACATAGCTCAGTGTTGTGTTTACTTTGTGGTGTACATTTTGCGTCACGTGTGTTGTGTGTGTTGTGCAAACCTTTACACATCGCCTCTGGGATATGCCTGACTGCTCGTGCCAAGCTATCAAGGGGGTGAGCAGGGGTTATCTTGGATGTGTAACTCCCTTGCCCTGAATAGAGTGGGTAAGTTCTGCCTGGCTGAGGTGCATACCCTAGCCAACCAGAAACCCTATTTCTAACAATGGCCAATATGATCATCCTGCTTTGGGAGATTAAACAGGCGGTGCAGAGACAATAAGGGTCAGAATGAGCCACAAGAACCCTTTCTTCCCTTTCCCTTGTAGATAGTTGCTTTTACTTCCGTGTTTTTAGATAGCTTAGTTTAAGTAAGTAGGGGCCAGATGTGCTAAAATGCAATTTTGCATTTCCTAAATAGTGACTTCCTAGAAATAGCTATTCAGGAAATGCTATCTACAGAAATACAGATTTCCTAATAGTGAGTAAGTAAGAAACACTATTGGGTAATCACAAATAAGGACTCTCATTGCATTTGTATTATGGGCTGGTTTTGCATTTCCCAAATAGCGATTTCCTATCAGGAAACCCCCTATTTGGGAAATGCAAAACCAAGGATTGCAAGGAGCAAAAAGACCCATTTGGTCCACCCCAAAATAGTGATGCACATGTAGCAATTTAATAAAAAATATTTTGGTGTCCTCTTTTTAAATTTTACAAGGTTACCATCAACCTCGAGTCTATGGTAATTGCATTTCTTAAATGCCAAAATCGCATTTAGGAAATGCTCTGTGCATCAGAATAGGAATTGCAAATATGTAAATCCTATTTGCGATTTCTTACTCTGGGGATCATAAATTGCTATTTCTTCAGGGTGGAGATCACAATTTGTGATTTCCTAAAGGCCTCTGTACATCAGAAAAGGCTGTTTTGCATTTCTTAATGCCCGATATACCAGTTCAGATCTTTGAAAAATGCACAAGAGCTTTGTACATCTGGCCCTTAGTGTAGTGTAGGATAGTGTTAGTATTTTGTAGTTTTTCAGAGGGGTGGATATATTTTCTGGGGTTTGGTTTATATTAGGAGTTTTTAGTGGGTGGGGGCTTGATGTGTAAGTTATGTGTTTATAAAAAATGAAAAAATCTGAAACAAATGATACATTTATTAAAAAATATATAAGAACATATATATATTTGTTTAGGCCTACATTTTTAGTTAGTTTATTTATAGTTGTAGTTACTGTTATCTTTGTCTGCTGATGTGTTTTAAGGGGGTGAGGCTTGATGTTTATCATGTAGTTTTAAATGTATGTAGTAAGGTAGGTTAAATTAAGATAGTTGTAGGTAATAGTCAAAATAAGTTAGTGTAGGCTGGGTTAGGATAGTTAGGTTTTTTGTGTTAAGTAGTGTGAGTTACATATACTTAAGTTTTAAGTTTTAATTCAATTTTATTGTTTGCTACATATAAGTCTCAATCACAATTTACTGTGTAGGAATTACCAGGATACTGATGCCTGTCCCTTACACACTCATACTTTCATCATTTGCTTGTCACAACATCATTGGTTGGTTGCTACTACCCATGATTAGACCATCCACCTGTGTTGTGAATTGCATCAACTTTCACCATGATTGTGTGATACCTGTTACACTTCATGCTTGGGAGTCTTGGTAACTGTTTGCTAGTCAACATAAAGATCAGGTTTAGCAAATGTGTTTCATTCTGCCTGTGTGGCTTTGCCTCTAGCTCTAATCCACACATGTTCCTTTAGCAAGTAGTTAGTGAATTTGCATCACACAATGCAACAATTTCAAATTAGCTCTGCCTCAGACACACATATGACACACAGGTTGTAGTTAGTGCATTTATTTACAAATGAAAATGATATGCTGTACAGAGGGACAATTAATGAGACAACAACCCCAACAGATGTTTCAAGCCAGTGGACATCCATGGGGAGAACAGGTCATGGGACATGTGTTGGACAGGAGTGCTTCAGTGAGGAGTAGGACCACATTGCCATAAGGGTAGATTGGCAGTTATAGCAGTCCACAAATATGCGAGGTCAACAGAGGGAGAGTCAAATTAAAGACAGTATCAGTTATTTTGACACTGTCATGTTGTTAAGCACAGGGCAAGGGAGGAAATGGGTACATGCCACAGAGAAATGCTGCCAGGCACTTATTTGGGAAACTTTTTTGCATTCCACATCTTCTTCCTCCGATGTATGTGGGGCCTCCCATAAAAAGGGTATTGTAATTGTCGAAGTAGAGGGAGGCACACACACATCCGGGCTGAAGATGTGGAACCCGTGTCCACAGCAGCTTTTATCTGTGGCAACACATAAGGCAGTACAGCAGCAAGGAAGATCTGCTAGTTTTGCAACACAGCAGCAAAGTCACGGTGGTAGGCACCCATGGTGGTAATAAGGGAGCCCTGCGTCTGCTCCATGGACTCTAAGGCATTTCAGATTGCCCACAACTGGTTGGCAAACTTGCTGGTGCCACTTTGGCAGGGCATTTGCTCATGCGCCTGCCTCATGATATCAGGGATGTCAGCCAGGGGCTGCTGGAGGCCATGCAGCAGAGAGAAGGTGCCTCATGTTGTCCTAATTGGGACAAAGGCACCTATGGACTGCCTCCAGGGTGCCCGCAATGGTCTCCATCCATGCCTACACTTCATCTGCCAGCTCCCACTGGACTCCTATTGCAGACTTTTGAAAAGTTAGTTGTGGGTCCTGGGAGTCCAGGGCTCTGGGTGGGCTGTCAGGTGGTCTCTGTTGGATACTAGGCAGATCACCATGAGAGCCAGCAATGCTGTCAAGCGTCCTTGTGACCGGAGATGGTGTTTGGATGGTGCCCAGGATTTGGTGGAGGGTGTCCGGGTTAATGGTTGGCAGCTCATTATCCACATTATCAGTAAAGTCCAAGACAGTTAGCTGGCCAGGAGGTTTGGGTTTGGGACATGTGAATGGTGATTTCTGTTAGATGTTAACATGAAGTATCATGTTGATATTCAAGGTTTCAGTTCAACATTGATGTGTAATACACCTGTTAGGCATGGGTATTGATGTTATATTTCATGGTATTTCAGTTAGTGATGGCAGCATCTCTTCATTGTTATCACAAGCACTGTGTTCCTCATCTGAGTGGATGTGCCCTGTCCTACTGGGTAGTTGACAATCACTGACATTCCAGCCATTTCATCACACTCAGAGTTGTTTAGCTGCAGTGTCATACATTATGTGACAGGTTAGTGTCACACAGTGATGCTACCCAGATGATACATTAATTCCCACATGCCAACAATGCATGGATTATGTGTGATTGTATCCAATGGTGCTACATGTTTCTTTGTTATTGAAAGTTATCTATGGGTCTGGCATCACATCACATGGTAGCAGTGTTGTACATAGTGGGAAGTATTTGCATAGTGTTCCCACATCACTAGCCCCACCCAATTCTTGTCACTTGTAATGGCTAAGTGGTTATTGGTATCCCTGGCCATATCCCTGTTTGACATCCTCCAAATTTTCCATGTGGCAAAGTGAGACAATGTTGCATCCAAATCCCTCCTGGCACATGCTATGTGTTTCCACAGGATCACATAACATTGAGGTTATAGTCCCTCAATGGACTCAATGGACTGTTCTCTGCCATCCCACATTTCAGGTCTGACACAAGCGTTGCACAGTCAGACCCATCAGTTCATGTGTATTTGTGTAGCTACATTGCAGGACACATGTTTATTCTCGCCTCCCCAGTATGCATACCCTCCCCATTCAGACCGAAGGGCAGTTTGACATGCAGAGTCAGCACCTACAATACACAGCAGTAGCAGTGGCCCACCAGACCCACATATCATTAGTTTGTTCACACATGGTCCTGTGGTGTGTATCTTTTGCATTTCCCCCACACTCAGTCCAATTGATTAGTTATGAGGGGTTCATGTGATCCCTTCCATGGCAGCTGACACCTGTGTGCACTCGCCCTGCATGTCAGGTCCGCTGGGTACAATGTAGTTTTATGCAGGGTACTATAGACATGTCTCTTGCCATGTCCCTATGTGTGGATATCTCTTATTGCCCACACCTGACCTGCCTTTCAGATGAGTTGTTTCTCCTGTGACACAGCCATTCCATTTGAAGGATTCATATTCTAAGTAGGACCGAGTAGCTACATGGTCCAGATGGCATGCATTGTCACAGTTGTGCTAGGTAGCAGTGTGTATGCTTGGTATATTTTTCCACTCCATGTTTTTTGCTGTGTATTCTTGGAGTTGTAGTTGTGGTGAGAACTGTTGCACATTGCACTCCAAGTGCCAGAATGCAAAGAAAGGTAAAAGTGGACTGATGCTGCAGGGAGTAAGGTTACAGATCTGTACTGGGCTGAGAAAAATGTGAGTGGTAAGTGTGCATTACATTTCTTTGCTGCTGAACCATAGATATGCCAGCATACTACCCTTTGGCCTGCAGACAATGCGCAGCAGTGATGGGACATAGCTCCTTGCACCTCCCAACATTACCTAGTTTCCACATAGCCCCTCACTGCCACTTACCCAGTGGTTCTTGTTGCTCATCATAGGCAGCAGTGCCCTGTCCCGGCACTCCTATCACCAACTCCTCAGGTATGATGGCTGCCACCATCTCCTCCAAGTCATCCAGTTGCTCCTGGGGCAACAAACTTCCACCTCTGGTCTGCAATGCTGCCTTGAATTTGCTAGCCAGTTTCTACTTTGTCCCGTGCTTGGAACCGTGCCAGTGCTTTTTACAATCAGTCACTGTCTTCTTGACTTCTACCACGCTGTTGACCTTGTCTACAATGGACTGCCATATGGCCTCTTTCCGCCCTAATGGAAATTTGTAGGTGATGATTAGCTGCTGTTGATGCTCTGTCACATCAGTGATTGGGATGTTATTCTCTTCCTCACTAAACTTTGACTTCTTCTTCATCTTCCCCTTCTCCTTGGAGTCTGTCTGGACATCCTGGCTGGTACTGGGGTTGCTGAGGTTGTCCTGGGGTATCTGGTCTCTTGGGTTCTCCATGTCTGCTTCTGGAGTTTGTTCTGTTTTTTAAGAAATGCAGCGTTTTAGACAGTTTTTTCTGCTTTCAGTGCTCAAAAGTGACTGTAGAACGGCTTGCATCAAATTTAATGTCAGTATGAAGCCTAGCGCCATTTTTTTTCGATGTGGCACAGAGGCTAGTGTTACTTTTTTTGAGGCAGCCAAGATCCTAACACCATGGTACGCTATTTTGGAAATATGGTGCAAGCATGGCATTAGGAGTTGTCATACCATGGCGTTAAAAGTTTTGATGCATCGCACTAGCGATGCAACTTTTCTTGTAAATGAGGCCCTGACTGTTTTACCTTCAGTAATAAACTTTTTTCCTAGCCCTATTTTTGCCATAACTAACCACAGAGAGCCTCACAAATCCCCATTGAACACCTTCTCTCGATCCAGCAGAATCATTCCTCCAGGCTCCCCCTGTGTTTTCCATCAAATCTAAAACGAAAATGGCCAAATTAATGTGAGCAATTGTGTCCTACTCTAGTATAATGTTGTTGTTAAACCTGACAGCCTTAGGGTGGTCACTCCTAACTATATGCCTGCCTCCTTCCTCTTTTTGGATACTGTTTTGCTGGTTTTAGGACTCTAAACCACTTCTAACCACGACTAAAGTGCAACTGCTCTCTCCCTTAAAACATGGTGACATTGGTTCATAAACAATTGGCTTATTTAATCTACTTGTAAGTCTCCAGTAAATTGCACTGCATATGTCCAGGGCCTGTAGATTGAATGCTACTAGTGGGCCTGCAGCACTGGTTGTTCCACCCTTCTAAGTAGCCCCTTAACCATGCCTCAGGCCTGCCAGTGCAAGGCCTGTGTGTGCATGTTTCACTGCCACTTCGACTTGGCATTTAAAAGTACATGTCAAACTCCCCTTATTCTATATATAAGTCACCCCTAAGGTAGGCCCTAGGTAACCCATAGGGCAGGGTGCTATGTAGGTAAAAGGCAGGACATATACCTGTGTAGTTTATATGTCCTGGTAGTGTAGAACTCCTTAATTTTTTTTATACTGCTGTGAGGCCTGCTCCTTTCATAGGCTAACATTAGGGCTACCCTCATATACTGCTTGAGTGGTAGATTCTGATCTGAAAGGAGTAACAAGGTCATATTTAGTATGGACAGAATGGTAATACAAAATCCTGCTGACTGGTGAAGTTGGATTTAATATTACTATTTTAGAAGTGCCACGTTTAGAAAGTGAGCATTTCTCTGCACTTAAATCCTTCTGTCCCTTACAATCCACTCCTGGCTGGGTTACTTGACAGCTCCCTTGTGAATTTCACTCAGACAACCCCAAACACAGGATCGTCAGTCACACCTGCACACATCTGCATACTGAATGGGTCTTCCTGGGCTGGGAGGGTGGAAGGCCTGACACAGACATTTGAAAGGACAGTGGCCTGCCCTCACACAATAGACTGCCAAACCCCCTACTGGGACCCTGGCAGACAGGATGGAACTGAAAGGGGACCTGGTGCACCTCTAAGCCACTTTTTGAAGTCTCCCCTGCTTCAAAGGCACATTTGGGTGTTTAAACAGGGCCTCTGACCCTACCAACTCAGACACCTCTGGACAAGATGCCACTGGTGAAGAAACTCTGAACCAGACCCTGCAACCTGCCCAGAGGAACTGCCTGGCTGCCCAAAGAACTTACCTGACTGATTTTCTGCAAAGAACTGCTGCCTTGCTGCCCTCTGGCTATGCTGAGAAGTGCTCTCCAAGGGCTTGGATACATCTTGCCTCCTGTTCCTTGAAGTCTCAGGACCAAAAAGACTTCATCCTGCAAAGAACTCCTCATGCAGTGAAAATTCAACGCACAGCCTGCCAGAAATGACACACAGCCTGCATCACGGTGAGGAAATCACTGCATGCTGAACCGAAACGATGCAGCCCGTCTCCCTGAGAGGAGATCGATGCAGCACCAGTGTTGCGACCGGAACTTTGACGCACGGCCCATGGGATCGACACATAGCCGAGCTGGAACGACGACGCCTGACTTCCTGCAAGAAGAATCAATGCAGCGCCTGCCGTGCGACTGAAATTTCCCCACATCGCCCACCAGGTCGACACAGCTCCCGCAACCCAAAGAGGATCCAAGTCAGCTTGCTGAAAATTTATGTAAAGCCCTCCCTGTGTGGAAAATTATCAACGCATCGTCTGTGTGTGCCCTGAAAAACCAGCGCACACCTTCCCGTTTTCCATGCATCTCCTCCTCCTACGGTCCCTTGCGGAGAATTTGAACGCAAACCAGGTACCTTGTGCTTGCAAGAGACACTTGTTGCTTTTGAAAGTCTAAAGGCTCTTTTTATCATTCTCTTAAGTGATAATTTAATGTGTACTTATGAAATCTTGATTGTTTTGACCTGCATATTATATATTTTTCTAAACACTGTGTGGTGTATTTTTGTGGTGTTATACTTTGTTATTGCATGATTCATTGCACAAATACTTTACACATCGCCTTCCAAGTTAAGCCTGACTGCTCAGTGCCAAGCTACCAGAGGGTGGGCACAGGATAATTTGGATTGTGTGTGACGTACCCTGACTAGAGTGAGGGCCCTTGCTTGGACAGGGGGTAACCTGACTGCCAACCAAGGACACCATTTCTAACAGTTGTACTATGTACTATTGACTAAAGTAGAGATGACTGGAGATAAGCGATTAGCAAGAATATGAGTATACATTTTTCTGTCTGTGTTCATCAAAGAAATTAGACAGTATGATGCAAAATTGAGAGGATCTTTACTTTTCCCAAAACATTTGAAACATATGCGTTTCCCCAGGAAGCTGGTAGGACTGCAGAAAAGATGGAGAACTGACCAACTCTTCAAGTCTAGGCACAATGATATTTAGAAAAGCTTTACAGAATTGAATAGGGATAGAATTGGGGCTAGATGTTTTTTTTTCTAAAGCCAATTGAGACACTGCTTTCCTAATCTCTGCTGATGTAATTGTATCATCCAATATTTTCTGTAACTGATAAGCAGGATAAACTCACTGCCTGCAGGCAGCCTTTAGGGGCTTTTTGTGAAGAAAGACTTCCTCATGATAAAGAGGAGCATACAGCTCTTGAAATACAAATATGATATTCACAGGATCTGACGTGCCAAATTCCGATGCTCGAGATTATATTCTTTAGGCTTTATCCCAAATCTTTTTCTGTAGCGTCATACGTGCAATAGTTAGTTGCTCCAATACCTTTTCTGCTACATAAAAGTGACATTCACAGACACACTGACAGCATTCTAACTCTGGAAAACAGGAGAGCAGCACAGGACTGTTATACCAAAATGTTTCCCCCTTCATAGCACAATAGTTTAGCTAAGAGTCTGACTGCGAGCCACAGCTTTTCTTGCATCAGGCACTACTGTTTGCAAGGCCGAGTTCTGGTTAGCAAGAAAGTACTCCTTCAGGCAGTCCATCATATATTTTAAATATTGGTGTGAGAAAGTCATCCTTTTTGCCCTGATCACCCCCATTTTTTTACCGATACTGGTGGTTACTGACTCTGACTGCGCACTGGAATCTGCTACACTGGCCTGGGATGAGTGCTCTGTTTAAAAGGTATATGGTAATTAGGAATAATTATATTAGCACTGAAAACCTATCTATAGGTTCCTAGTATATTGTAGGTCATGTAGGTTTAGAGGCCCAACAGACTTAATGCACTTAAGCATGCACTGCTGTAATATCTGTAGTCATTTCCAAAGCCAGCCCTGCTTTTCAGGCTACTTTTAAACTAAAATGATGTCCAAATTCAACTTTGAAATTACAAGTACTTCCGAAGTCTTAAACACCTTAATTTTATATGTTACACCTAAGGTCTATCGTAGGTGCCCCAAGGGTAGGGTGCAGTGTGTTAGCCCTGGTGAGGGAATAACTGCCAATTTCATTTTTCCCCATTGCAGTGCATTAGCTCCATAGGCTAACATTAACAGTTACAATAAATCCAACAACTTCCAAAGGTTAGATTTATTGTAGCTATTACAGTAAAGTAGTTTGAGAAATGCTTTCATAAAGTTACCAAAACCAACCCTGTAGTAGACTTTCCTGATTGGTCAGCCTTTGACAGGCTGAACCAAACTGCCTAATGAGGTATAAAGTGGCCTTTGCTGAGACAAAGGTGGCATCTAGCGAGAGGAGATTTGCAGCAGCGGATGCCAGAGCAGGAAGGGGGTTGTGTAGCCAAACTAGTCTTTAAAGGAAGGAAAGACAGTTGGGACAGAAACCAGACCTTCCCCATTTCCTGAACCTCCAGCCAGGTGGGAGTGTCTCTAATTAGATTAGGGAAGGGGCCAAAAGGGGAGTGTACTGGAAGATAACCACACCTATGGGTGGGATTAACCAGACCTGAACCCCCAGGTGTCAGGCATCATCATATTGCACCCCTCATTATTTTCCAAAATCCACAGGGATTGCTGATCAACCATATTGCTGTTGTGGCCCCTCTCACCTGTTCACATGAATTATAATGCTTGCTGCCACAATAATAGCATATGCCTGGACCTGTACTTGTTTGTCACATTGATGTGTCTGTTTATAAATGGCAGAACAATTACTGTAAAGGCCCCAGGCACCCAACTGTCTAAACAGTATGCATTTGTTTGTTCCATTGGTATTGTTGCCATGGATTCCAGGTTAATGCGCACTGGCGTACACGTTTGCCCATAGGGTGGCCACATATACCCAGTGTGGGTCATATGATCGTGCAGCATCCATGTTTTAATGGCTGCTATAAAAGGCCACTCCCAGACCAAAGCCTTGCTTGGCTTTGTTTACAATCCTACAAGGACCACGTATGCTCACCAGATCCCCCAGCTGATTAGCAATTTGATCAGCGTCATCTCTGACCTGAAATTCTTCACTTCCTCAACTCCAAGGAAAAGCCAGGGAGCCTGTCAGACATCACAGACTCCTGCAGCAGCCCAAGTCAGCTTTGAGGATTCAGCTAAGTGCCTTGGCTTTGTGTTGATACTGTGACTGCGCACATATTTTGTTGAGAACAATGACATGTGCCACTGCACAGGGACACTTGCGAGTTACATGACAGAGTTGAGCATTCATGTGGCATTAAACATTAACCATTGATATGAATGAGTGCAGAGATGCAGAGTTTGCTAAAGTGTGTAGTGAATAGATTCGCAATTATTGCTAATTTCTTCATTACGGTATTTGTTATGTGCACGTTGTGCAAGGTGTTAGAATATTAAGCTAGTGCCAAGTGCTTGGGAACTGAGCTCCTAAAACCTCAGAGTGCTCAGACAAGTACGTATACTGTATATTGGAAACGAAGAGTCACAACTTGTGTGTTGAGACCTCCAGTGCTCCTTGAGTGGCTAGAACTTTATTTGTTTGTTTGGACAATTAATGTGGATGAAAACAAATGATCTGAAAATATCATACACATTGAAAAGTATTGGAGAGAGGTGATTAACAGAGAATATCTCCACTGAGTTATAAGGTGATTGTTACACCCGTGTTACCAACCACCATTGGGCCTTAAGCTTGTAAAGAAAGTACATTACTAATGTATGCACTTCTTGTTCATCAATAGGACACTGACTGACCAAACACTACCTCCTTTGCACTCCTGAAGAACTGGGTGCCTGGCTGGACCAGGTGGCAAGACGTAGCAATATTCTTCACTTTCTCCCTCTCTTCGAAACCTCCTTCCCTTTCGGGATACTGGCTGAAACTCCTGTGCACCGGCTGTAGTTTAGAGAGGTGCCTCAGTGAGTTGGAGGGGGATTCAGCAGACGGCCTGCTTTTCATACGACTGGCCACAACACCAGGGGAGATTTTCTGTGACAAAATATGCCCCAGACAAAATATGCCACACTCCTCGGGAAGTGGTAATTTCAGCGAGTGGAGCCCTGTACCCCATTGGTAAGGGTTGTCCCCCTGTTTGTCAGTCCAGAAACCTGGATAAATATGGAAGAGCTGCC
Organism: Pleurodeles waltl; assembly: GCF_031143425.1. Taxonomy (NCBI): domain Eukaryota; kingdom Metazoa; phylum Chordata; class Amphibia; order Caudata; family Salamandridae; genus Pleurodeles; species Pleurodeles waltl. Next base: position 662,482,272 of record NC_090443.1, on the reverse strand, counting down.
CAGCAACTCAGATCCCTGCTGGAAGAAATCGGAAGAAGAAGGACTGTCTTTCTGAACCCCTGGTCTGCACCAAGAAGGACCGCACTCTGAAGGACTGCACCTGGTGCACATTCTGGGCTTCACCACAAAAAAAGATGTTGCCTAGTTTCAAAAGATTAAGGAGTCAACTCCATGTAAGCAACAGGTGCAAAGGATTTGCCCATGCTAATAAACTTCTTTCCAACAATTGATCCTCTAGTAATAATTTGCGATCAAAAGACAACCTAGAAGAAGAGACAATGGGCCAGATGTATGAAAAGTTATTGCACTCGCAGACGGTGAGATTCGCAAAAATCGGCCTTTTGCAAGTGCAAAAACGTGGTCTGCGATGCACGAAAGGCATTCGCAGACCAAAAATACGAAATCGAAATTTTTGCGATATTTTGCGTTGCAAGCTGGTTGTGCGAGTCGCATTTTGCGATTCGGTATTTCCAGTAGGAAATTGCGAGGTGCAAAATGCGATTCGCTAAATCCAAGTCGCAAACAGATGCATCAAAAAATCGCAAATTGCGATTTTTCGCAGAATGGCATTTTGAACATGCAAAATACCACTAAGTGAAACCAGGTGGTAACCAGGTGCAACATATATAAAGAAGCCCAGAATGCCTCAGACACTTTTCCACAATGGCTGCACTCTACGTCATGGCAAGGAGGATGAAGATCTTGGCAGGTTTGAGGAGAGGGAGGAGGAGACAAGAGCGCATTTTCAGAGTGCGCTTTACACTTTTTGACCTGACAGAGGAGGAAATATATGAGAGGTATAGGTTGAACTCAGCCATGATACTTGACCTGATAGCTGAGCTACAACCCATACTGCAGCGCAGAACACTAAGGACTCACAGCATACTCACCCATGTGCAGGTATTATGCTCCCTACACCTACTCGCCTCAGGGAGCTATCAAGGGGTCATAGCAGCAGCTGGAGGGGTATCACAGAGTACCCTTTCCAGATTTTTTAATTCTTTCATCAACGCCATGCTGAGCAAACTCCAACAGTACATCAGATTCCCCCACACCCCACAGGAAATACAGCAGACAAAAATAGAGTTTGACCAGATAGCACAGTTCCCCCAAGTCCTAGGTGCCATAGTTGACACATGTGGCAATCTGTCCACCATCAGCCACAGAGTATGTGTACCGAAACCGTAAATACCAACATTCCATGAATATTCAGGTGATATGCAATGCCTCCTATATCACAACTGATCTCGTGGCCAGGTACCCAGGGAGCACACATGATTCGTACATCTTTCGCCACAGCGGCATTCACACAAGACTGCTAGCTGGGAAGTTTGGTGAAGGATATCTACTAGGTATTTTCCCTCTGTACACTGTCGCATTTATGCAGTTTTGACGTCTGATGGCTCACTTACTCATTGTACCCTCTGTTCCTTCCAGGAGACAGTGCCTATGCATTGCGCACCTACATGGTGATGCCCTACCTCAATCCCACAACACCAGCAGAACGGAGATACAATGCAGCACACAGGGCAACCCTCAACGTGGTGGAGCGCACATTTGGACTGCTGAAGAGTCGCTTCTGGTGCCTCCACAAAAGTGGAGGGGCACTACAGTACAGTCCAGAGACCACATGTAGAATAGTGGCTACTTGTGCAATTTTGCACAATATAGCTACAACCAGGGGCATACCTATAGAAATCAGTGACACTGAATCAGATGAGGATGACGATCCCATACAACCTCTGCAGCCAGCAGACACGACCAGTGCAGCAGAGGGAAGGCAAAGTCGTGCCAACATCACACACAACCAAAATGAGTATGAATGACACAAATCCACTGACAACTGTACCTGTAGTGATATAAATGTATTACCTTACGTCAGGTAATGTATGATGGAGAAATAAATGAAACAGGTGATGTGACAAACGCAAATAAACTAATGGCCAGAGTCATGCACTATTTCCTCATAGTGGCAACAGCAGTCTAATGGCGGCAAGAGTCACTTTTTTCACCCACGCACACCACTCGGGTGCCCAGTTAAGTCACTGGCACCTCTATTGTCACCTTCAGTGGCAGTGCTGTGCCTGGCACTGCGCCGTCTGGTGTCTGCTGCTGGTACGGCAACACTGCTGAGGCTTGAACTGTCCTCAGTGTCCCCCAAAGCCACCTCACTTGGAGTGGCAGATCTTTGTCCCATTATGTGTTCTATCACATTTGTGATTTGAACTAGTCCCTGGACAACGTCCCTGCTGCTATGTGCAGCCTCCACTTGCGCCGCCACTGCGCGACGGGCGATCAATGCAGTGGAATTTGCCATCCTGTTAGAAGATCTGCAGTAGCTGCCAAACATTGTCCAGAATCTGTGCTCCTGTCTGTGCCAGCTAACCCTCTCATGGCACAGCTCCTGGCAGAAGTCACGGACAGCACTTGTTAGGTCCCTGGTGTACTCTGAAGCTTGCACCTGTCCATAATGCAGCTGTACAATATTGCCTTTGAGTGCGTCCAGTTGGCGATGCAGGCCCATCACGTTGCGGTTGTGTATGCACAGGTTTCTGTCTAAACTGAGGATACGCTTATTTTGCAGACGCTGCTGCTGCAACATAGCAGCTTCAAGGCCCCCGAATAAGGAGGGACCCTCACCTGCCTCATGATGTTGTGCCCGGGACTCCGTCGCAATCCTGCGTGGTGCTGTTGTTGGATGACCCCTGCCCTCCAGAATCTGTTTGCGCCTGTCTGGTGCTGACGGTGTGCTTGGCCCTTCCTGCTGCTCATCAGAGTCGCCGCTGAACTCTGGCAGTGGCAGTGCCTGGGCCTGCATCGGACAGTGGACATGTGGAGGGACCCACTGGTGTTTGTATCCGAGGGCTGACGGGTGTCCGTCTCTCCTACACATGTAGATGGTGTGGCTGCTGGGCCTGGCCCACCTGCAACAACAGTATACAGCATGTCAGTTCTGTATGTTACATTATCTGTCAGAAAATGGCAATAAAGGTACAGGTACTGGTCTACACGGTGTTGTGTGTGTTGTGTTACCTTGGGTGTCACTATACTTCATTACATTGTTGTGCTACTGTCAGTACTAGTTTGTGGACTGCCACTCCCATAATGCATTGTTGTGCTGCTTCTAAGATGTGGACTGGACTACTTCACACACTGCTTCACATTACATGCTAATTCCTAAGGGGCTTTTGTGCATACACATATAGGGTTACAAAACATCATTGCACTTACCTTGGCTGGTACTCGGTGTGCCGGAGGTGTCGATGTCTGTGACACCAGTCACAGCTTCAGGGAGGAGTGTGGACTCCACCAGGTCCTCCAATGGTGTTGATGGTGTTTCTGTTGGTGGTCCGCCACCTGTACCCCTGGCCTCCGCAAGTCTCCTTGCCACCCTCTCCTTTACATGGGAGCACAGGTCGTACCATCTTTTTTTTATTTCTTCAATGGAGCGCTGTGCCACTCCAATGGCGCAGATTTTGGACTGCATGTCCAGCCATAATCTCCTCTTTTCACTCTCAGGCACCTGGAGTGAGCTTTTTCCGAACAGGAGGTCATGGTTCCTCACCACCTCCTCAGTTAGAACCTCAAGCTCCTGTTCATTGAATTTCAGCTTGCGCTTCCTTTCAGCCTTCTCCTGTGCTTGGCCTGGGGTGTCCATCCTGGCTCAGGTGTTCATGCTCCTTCTGAGTGCTGCTCTGTTTGGCTGGGCTGCACTCTCTCAGGATGCTGGTTTGGGTGTGGCACCTGAAACTGCCTGGGATGACTCATTTCCTGCTGGTGATGTCATCATGCTCCTCCAGGTGTGCATTCTCGAACTTTCTCGCATTTCGCGATTTTTTACCGAATCGCAAAAAAATCACAATTTGCGATAATGCAAATTGTGATTCGGTAAATGGGCCTCGCAAACTACAAATATACATTTTTAAGAAATCGCTAATTCCGAATCGCAGTTTTGTTACGTGGCCAATTGCGACTCGGAAATAGCGATTTCTTAAAAATCGCTATTTGCGATTCGCAAGCTCATGTTTTCATACATATGGCCCAATAAGTGCACGAGAGCTCAATTTGATAAATATTGAAATAGCATGCTTTCGAGATGACATGCAAATTCAGTGTAATAGAGGGAGTGAATATAACATTACTGCTGGCTAAAACCTTTTCATTCAGGGAAAGGACCTTATGTGGAGCCATGTAAAATGTATAACCAGGCTCAGACTGTCAACATCCATGCTCTTTGACAACAGGAGCATGAGAATTGATAACCTCCCTCTTCTTAATGTACTTCTCAGCTGACAGCAGGCCTGAAGTAATGTGAAATTGCGGTACTAGTGGCAGGTTAAAGTCCCAACAGATGAAAGAAGGGGAACACTATTGACGCAATTCAGGCAATAAAAACTAAAAGAGTAAAGGATCATCCTTGTTTGATGCAATCAGCACATTGACCATCCATTGCACATTATTCTTCAGTATATCTGCAATAACCCACCTACTTTGCATATCAATTTTGGCCTCCTGAACCTACCACCCTTGGTTCTTTGCAAACAGGACCACCCCACACTGAGAGCCCTCCCCACCTGTTGCAGCCAGAATGTTGTAGCCCAGAATGTTCAGATGTTTTGTCTCTGACAAAGGTAAGTGAGACTCTTAGATGTAAAGAAGGTGAGGCTTAGGTATTATGAGTTCCTCAATGATGTATCAAGAATTTGCAGCAGATCTTAGATTTTATTCCAACTAAGTAAGTATAAATCCCAGCTACCACTACCAATTGTATTAGCAATAGCTAGGTGCCAAGAACACTACATTCTGTATGACAATGTCATTCAACCAACCATTTGATGCTTTTCCCTTTTCTGCTGAAGACCACATTGCGCATGACACTGCCATTCAACCAACCACCTCTAAATTTGTCCTGGCGTCCCAGTGGCATCCTCTGCTCCGATCCGGACCCCAACACCCTCAACTATCCTGGTTCCCCAAAGTAAACAAGGATTTTCTGTGCCCCAAACTTCTACACCCTCCAACATAATTTTCTGACTTTGGAATGTCACTGATCAGTACCCATACCCAAAGATTTCACTGGCCTACCCCCAAATATAAGCAAAGAGACTGCAAAGCAAGCCAGAGGAGGGATCTCCAGAGACCTATGGAAATCACAGAAACATTTTACACCCTGTAGTACCAAACGGTCTGCAAAGAAAAAAAACAAGTCATACAATAGAAAGTATTAATCATGTTTCCATGAGTCCAAAGGTACCTGGGCCTTAGACAAATCCTGTAAACAAATGTCCGGCCCTGGTACAGGATTCTCAAGCTAGCCAGCTCAAGGAAGGCTCCAGTGGCCCCAAGCTTAATAAAGGCTGGAGTCAGTTCCCACAACTGCCATCTGCATACCACAGTGCTGTGGCAGAAATGCGATCAAACAAAAAATTCCACCCCACAGGATTTTACATGACTGCATGGGTGGGTGAGCTGATACAATTGCTGGTAGACAATGAAATTGCCCACATAAATAAAAATTGCATGTGGATACTTTGAGGTGCTGCCTTTAGAAGGTGTATGAATTTCAATTAGGGAAAGGAATGACTAAACAATTGAACGATGTACCATCGGGCATCATTGCCGTCTTGCCCATCAGGGATACCTAGTACAAGTAAGTTGTTTCAGTGCATACAATTTTTCATATTTTCTATCTTGTAGGAAAGATCAATAAGCTGTGTTTCATGGACCTCAACCTGAGCCTTCATACGCTGTACAGTCTCTTGCAGCAATGTGGAGCAATTCTCCATATCAGTCTCTTTTGGATGATGATCATATTTTTAGACATTTTGCGGAACACTACCTGTATCTTAGAATGTGCAGACTGAAAAGACATTAAGGGGGTCATTCTAACCCTGGCGGTCCAAGACCGCCAGGGCTAAAATGACGGGGGCACCGCCAACAGGCTGGCGGTGCCCCGCTGGGCATTCTGACCGCGGCGGTTCGGCCGCGGTCAGAAGTGGAAAACCGGCGGTCTCCCGCCGGTTTTCCGCTGCCCAAATGAATCCTCCATGGCGGCGCAGCAAGCTGCGCCGCCATGGAGGATTCTGACACCCCATACCGCCATCCTGTTACTGGCGGTTCTCCCGCCAGGAACAGGATGGCGGTATGGGGTGTTGCGGGGCCCCTGCAGTGCCCATGCCAATGGCATGGGCACTGCAGGGGCCCCCGTAAGAGGGCCCCAAAAAGAATTTCAGTGTCTGCAAATTCGCGATGGGTGCAACTGCACCCGTCGCACCTTCCCACTCCGCCGGCTCAATTCTGAGCCGGCGTCCTCGTGGGAAGGTAGTTTTACACTGGGCTGGTGGGCGGCCTTTTGGCGGTCGGCCGCCAGCCCAGTGTAAAACACAGAATAGCCGCAGCGGTCTTCCGACCGCGGTGCGGTATTCTGGAGGGGGGAAGTCTGGCGGGCGGCCTCCGACGCCCGCCAGACTTAGAATCACCCCCTAAGTCCTTTGGATTTTTCTCCCTGTGTACTTGTAGCAACTTGTAGATTGCCGACAAGGTGAGAGAAAGGGGTGCCAAGCGTACTGTAGACAACTCTTCCATGCCCTCAAGATACCCTTGATTTGTCTGGCCACATGAGCCAGAGGGCAAAAAAAGAGCTGAAGACCCTGATGTAGCACCACAAGAGTTCACTGGTGTGAGTTATGTACCCTCAGAATGCCATAATAGGCCATCTTCATACCAAGCATCATCCTCCGGCGAGTCTTCATCCAAGCCATCTAACAGTATCAGAGGGTATGCATACAGGGACACCAGCTGACACAAGTAGAGCCTTTTAGGGTTTCATCTTACCCCTCCTACTTTTTTCTCCCCAGTTTTGATACCATTGCGCTTGCAGGATGGAGCACAAGTTATGGTCCACACTGTACAGTATCCGCTGGAGCACCCTTATTTTTAGTTTTTGCCATTCCTAGCTCTGAATCCGATCATGCTCTGGACAAGAGGCTCTCTCTATCTGAGAAATCTAAGAGCAAAAAAGGACTCCAGCATCTTTTGCACGTCCAGTGCAGGCACACAATTCTCGGACATATTAATGGCGGAGGGTTGTGCTGGCAGGGGGTCAGAAGTCTTATGGGACATTGAAAACTTGGCATCCTGGCCTGGCCCAGCCCTTTCTCTCACTGTCTCATTAGCACCACTGACATCAGACCTCATAGTTTTACCATCCAGGGACACAGACCCTACCGCATGGACCCGATACAAACCCTGTCAGACGAGATTCTGAAGATGATTGTCCTGGAGACATAGCAGAGATACCAGACCCACTGACGGGGTGTTCTTCAAGGCACCAGAGTCGGAAATTTAAATTTTAAGCAAGTATTTATCAGACTGTGCAAGTTTCCAAGAAGCAGACATCCCAAAAATGTTCCTGTGGAATTCCTGGGGGAGGGGGATAATTTGGATATTTCTTTGCCTTGTGTGTCCTTCTGGGGACCCTCAATTTATTTACTAAATAAAGCAGCCATTTTATTCTGCACTTTGCCAAGGCCAGGGTTTGGGGCTGGGTCGCCAGGGAGACCAGAGTGTGATACGACACACAAATGATGTGAAAGCTGTGCTGAATTAGCAATTATACCAGTGTCTGGCATAGATGTACCTAAAGAAGACAGTATTTATACTAATGGTCTCTCAGGCTGAATTGTTTCAAACGTGGCAGCAACCTTGGTTACTATACCTTGCACAGCCTGCACAGTCACACACTGCACCCCCTTGCACCATTGTGGTTTTCCCAGCCTCTGGAAAATATTTAGGCTCCTCAGGCTTCGGGTTGGGCTTTTTGGGCACCATCAGACCTTTAGGCTTCTTGGGCTCTGTACGGTGTGGAGATCTCTGCCATATGTAAACCAGTTCCTGTGAGGGCTCCAGTACATTCTGGACATCAGCAGCACTCCTCGGCAGCTGACATTGCTAACATTGCCAACGCTGGCCTGTATCCATGAGATGGGCAGCCCCAGTCACTGGGTGACAAGGCATGCCACATTAATCTTAAGTCCTGCCTGGCACACAGCACGGTCAATCAACCCCCTGCAGCAATCTGGTCTATCATACTGCAGCAGGGGATTCCCCCTGCCGCATCAAGGAGGCCAAAGCATGTGAAGTCAGCGCAGCAAACACAGCGAAAATTCCAAGCATAGCCACAGAGAACGATGAAGCCATCATGCCTCCCAAGCTCCACCCAGTGGACAATCTCCTCCCTCATCGCCATGACAGGTCACAGAGTGGTGCCAGCAGAACTCCTCCAGGGTAGGTGAGACAGATCAGCAGCACTTTTCCATCTTACTGCTCGGCTTGAAAAAGTTGTTGGAGTGCAGAGGCACCGATCCCCTGCCGCAGTCCAGGGGAAGCGGACAATGCGCAATGTGCACTAAATTCATGTTTCTCCACCCACACCTCACTTCAAATGGCACTCCAGCTGACACTTTCCACATTCTCAAAGAAGGCTTAAAATTTTAGGGGCATATTAAAGGAACGTGGTGCTGCACCTAGTGCAGAGCCACTTTACCTGTGTCCCTTAGCATTGCCCTACCGCCACCATGTGTGCGCTGTATCTAAGATACGCCGCAAAGTGGCACAGGGTAGGGGGCAAGAACATCATTTTATTGATGCTATTGATGTACTCTGCATTAATACTCCTGTTGAGTACATAGGGGCCCGTTATAAATAATGGAAGCCCCTTTTTAATGCCTGCTCTGAGCAGGTGTTAAAAATGACGCAAGTAAATCTGTTAGGTTTCCTTGCACCATTTTTTTGGCCCCACGTACGGGGGATCGCCCCCTTTGCATACATTGTGCCTGGCACAGGCATAATGTAGCGCAAAGGGTTACAAAGTGGTGCAATGCATGCATTGCGCCACTTTGTAAGTATGGCATGATGATTTTGGCCTTGTTGGACCACGTTACTGTAAAAACAAATGATGCTAATGTGACGTAAGGTGGTGCTAGGGGCTTATAAATATGTCCCTTAATGTTTTTTCACCAAGAGTGGAAAAACAGTCCAGTAAAACACCTGATAACTTTGGATCTAAGCAGTTATTTCCTATTTCGGGGAATAAAAGTCATAAATATTTGCAGATGATCAAACATTTTAACATGCAGATTAAAATATTCACCATAGATAAGGCTCGTGGTTTGCTTCTGGAAAAACTCAATTTGGTCTAGGTAACAAAGGGCCAGATTTATAAAGCCTTTTTACGTTCGCAAATGGCCCTATTCGGGCCTTTTGCAAATTCATAAAGGCATTTTTAAATGTACAAAGGCCAAATTGTGGTATGCAGTGGTATGCATGAATGTTTTGCGACTGAAATGCAATTGCAAACATTTGCAACTTACCACCAACTTCAAGCCATTCACAAATAGGAAGGGTCCCCAAGTCAATGTTTGTAAAAGCATTTTTTAACACCAGGCAGTGATACCAGAGAAAAACAGCTGCATTACATGGTGGTCTGATCCCAGCAAGCCACCATTCCTGTGATTTTTATAATTCCCTTTGAGTCACAAACCAAGTCCTACCTCATTAATATTCATGAGGTAAGTCTAATTGCAACCCACTGGGAATCGCAAAATGTGTCAAAGGCACATTTTACATTGGTGTTTGTGACTAGCAAATAGCGAATCGTCTATCTGGCTCATAGTCCGCTACATTTAAATTACCTATAAATTGCATGTACAATGGTATGATTGAATGTGAATTAGAAATTAGAAAAACATCATATTAGAACATAATGAGTGTGTCCTGGAAAGAAAAACTCGTTTCTACACCATGTTGTATGATTAGAAAATCAGTCCCCATCACATAAAGTGAGCACTTTTAAAACACAGGCCCATTTCACATGAAGGGGGTACAGAATGTAAAAATATAGGAAAGGTCCCTGACACAATTTCAGACTGACTGGTACCTTAAATATCTGTAGAGCTCTAGCAGCTGTAGCATATTGGACAGCAGTGAAAGGTTGCTTGTCACTGGAACTTTAAAGGACTTTGCTGTCCTTAACTGAAAATGTTGAAGCAATTCTGGCATCTCTAAAGTAATTACAGAGCGCAACAGAACACAACACAATAATGCAACAAAAAACATAACAGGACGAAAAAGAACAAACATAATGTAATAATGCAGCACAAAAACAAAAACACAACGGCATCAAACACTTAAAAAAATACTATATCACATATATGCACAGATATTCTTGTCCACTACCACAAATCCGCTTTTGCAATACAATAGTAAATGGTGTTTACCAAAAGCACCTGTCCAGGACCCAAAGGGGAAAGCAAAATCAGCCCAAGTAAAAATATTCAAACCAGCCACATATTGCGGGAGGTCACAATTAGAATGTGGCCATGGGAGAATGCCTGGATAATTGCAAGCCCATCCTGAAGCTTATCAGGAAAAACTCACAGTGACAGAATATCCACCTCAGATCTACATTTGCCCACCTTGCCACCAATGGCATGAAATAGGGTCAGCAATAAATAATTTTAGGACCAGACTGGAAACCAAAAAAAACTCTAGCAAAAATGTTTAAACCACACCTGTCTATCTGCCTCTCTCATTCTCTCTGTCTCTCACTGTCTCTTATATATAGAAGTAGTTATAGAAAGTTTTGGTTTTGGCGGAAATTAGAACGTTAAGTTATAACTACGACTTTTTTTATTTCTAAAGTGTGTGTAGTTTAAGTTGTGTCCCGACACCTGATTACAGCGAACAGGTTTTGTCATTCTTACCACACAGTCTTTTTTTCCACACATACTGGTTGGATTTGGCAAGAGTGTGAGTGATGGTTCAGCAGATAAAAAAATTTTAACAAGAGATTTCACAAAAATGAAATTCACTGTTAACAACTGAAAGGCCAAAAAACTGAACAAATGACTCACAGCTCGTGAGCTGTAAAGCCGTGTCAAGGCACCAACCACTTTACAGTCCATTCACACACCTTTCATACATGACATGCACATGACCATTCACGCCTCCAGCCACAGGCCCAACACATTGCAACACTTGCATCAGCAGGCAGCACCATTCAAGGGCCCATCGCTTTCATACGGCCACATGTCTGATACAGCAATCACACCAGCTAATGGGAGTGTGTATACTGGCATTTGACTGGCAGTGTGTTGCAATGGTGAACAGCAAGTCACTATTTACACTGCCAGCCAAGCGTTTTTAAACAAAAAAAGAGATCACTAACTAATTACAAATAAGTACAAAACTACAAACTCATAAGCTCTAACTAAATGCATGACAGTAATGCCAACTGTGAAACTGAACATAAAATATAAAACAATACAGAACAGGCAGTTTTCACTCATGGTAGTTCCCAATAATTATTTTGGGTGTAGTAACTTCTAAAACAGCCGGCCACAGACAGCCCAGGCTTAGAAGGACAATCAGGGCAGTTGTTCCGAGTCTCCCTCCGGATAACTTTTGGGGCACAGACTCTACATTTCTTAGTGCGAAAGACTTTTTCGGGAGTGGGAGGAATGTGATCAGGAAAGTGGCGATCTTTCAATCTAGCCACATCCTCCACCACTGCTACTCTAGGAACTCTTGCCTGTTCCACACAATAAGGCTCTCTTTCACCGACTCCTGAAACGTAACAAATTTCATCTTTGACTCAGGGAAACAATCCTTGAACACAATAAAAGCATTAAAAGTTGCTAACTGAAACAAATGGATGGCCAACTTTTTATACTAAACTTAAGACTTATGATTAGCAGTGTAAGGTTCCAACCTCTTGCCTACTCTGTCAACACCAACCATGTGCTTATTTCAGTTTAAAATGCACACAGGTGTGCGCACTTCAGCAACTTGACCCCAAACAGCCACAGGTGAAGTACTCTCATCGTGTGAGGTAGTTAACATGTAGACATCCCTTCTGTCTGCAAATTTCAGAGCTAGCGGCTCATCATTCTTCAAGGCACTGCACTGTCCTCTCTCAAGTTTTTTACAGACAAGCTCCCTGGGATAGCCTTTCTGGTTAGAGCGGATTGTACCACATTCAAGAGTGTCCACGCTGAACAATTCCCTTAACAGCTGCACTCCAGTGTAGAAGTTATCTACATACAAATAGTGACCTTTGTTAAACAGTCGTCTACCAAGTTCCCACACAATTTTCTCACTAGCTCCAAAAGTGGGCAGACAACCAGAGGGGTTAATACTGGAATCCCGACCAGTGTAGACCTGGAAATTATATACATATCCTGTATTACTTTCTGGCAGCACATAGACTTTAACTCCATACCATGCCCTCTTGCTATGAATGTACTGCTTAAAAACCAAACGCCCCTTGAACGGGACCAAAGACTCATCTACAGATATTTTTTTCCCTGGAATATAAACCTCTGAAAACCGATCTACAAAATGATCAAGGACAGGCCTAATCTTAAAAACAAGGTCACAGTCAGGGTGATCTTGTGGCAAGGCTAAAGCATTGCCGTTGCCACCAAGGGACTAGTAGATTAATAAGAAGCCAGCAACGGCTTCTTATCAACCCCATCAAAAAAGTCAAACCTAGTAACTTTTTCAACTCTTCACTGGGAATCCACTGGTAACCTCTAGACTGAGGCCTAAGTCTGGCAATGTTGTCCCTCAAATACTGCTCTGCATTCAAATTAGTCTGCTCAACAATCTCTTCCAAAAATACATTATACATAAACAACTGAAAAAAACTGACAGGAAAAAAGTTTTCTTTATTGACTCTATACCCTGGGAGACCAGTAAATCCAGGCATCTGTGGCTGCTCCATGTTTGGGGCAATCCAGGTGTCAGGTCTTCCACTGGGAAACCTTTCAGCCCCAGGCTGCTGCACTATTGGCACAGCAATGTCCTCCTCTAAAGCAGGCCCTTCATCTGCACTGAGAGTGGCTTCCTCATCAGTAGATTTCTCTTGGACAGAAAACTCACTGCCAGTATCTCTCACTTCCTCTTCTGCCTCAGATGCAGAGTCAGTCTCATAATCATGGTCAGAAGACGACTCAAAAAGCATGCCAACAACCTGCTGAGCGGTCACTCTGTGGCTAGCCATGCTCCTTTCAAAGAGGTGTAACTTGACAAAAGAGTCAACAACAACCAGCACTGTCTAAAATAAGTAATAAACAAAGTGTGGCTTTATCAAAATAGTTATGTACTCAAACACTATACCAGTCACTTGCCTGAACAAGCTAGACTCACCAGCAACTACTCTGCACAGACACAGCAATAACCAATGATATCCCACAAAAAAAAAAGAAGAGCAAATTAGAAATAAGACAACACAAATATCATTGTGCACAAATCTAAGGACAATTTCACACACAATTCTGCATTGAGTACACCACCTACTAACATGTCATTCATGAATGTCAACAATACTCCTTTGGAGTAAATTGCTTTTACTTACCTAAAACATGCACCTACGCAAACCGCAGGTCAACCACTGCCAAAACAGCAAGGATCTACAGGAAAGGAAGCAAAAGCTTTTAAGTATAACAAAAAGGAGAAATAAACTGTTATAATCACAAATACAAATACTTAGCAAGTTGACAAACACCCCACCACCAAGCATTTCCAAATTTTCCCTGGTGCCTAAGTGGGGGGGTCAGATGGGCCTGGAGAAAATAGGCTGATCTACCCCTAGGGGGCAGAAATGGCCAACAGTTCTGTGTCCCCTTTGGGAAGTGAACTTTGCCAAAGGGCACCACACAGCACAAAAAAACCCAAAGGGGAACAAAAATAATTAAATCCCTGCCGTCTTGGTGGATTCTCTCCCACTTGGGGGCAGATGAGCCTAAAAGAAATAGGCCGATCTGCCCCCAAGGGGGGCAGAAATGGCCATAAGTCATGTGCCCCTTTGGGAAGTGACCCTTGCCAAAGGGGACGCCCCCTGCACAAAACACACACGCATACACAAGATCCCTGGTACCTAAATGGATTCTGCTCCCTTTGGGAGTAGATGGCCCTAAAAAAAAATAGGATGATCTGCCCCCAAGGGGGGCAGAAATGGCCAACAGTTCACTGCCCCCTTTGTGGGATGGCCCTTGCTAATGGGGGCACTCACAGCACAAAAAAAAGGGGGATAAAAAAAAATTCCATGGCGTCTTAGTGGATTCTGCTCCCCTTGGGGGCAGAAATGGCCAACACTAATGTCACCCCTTTGGGGGGGGGGTGACCCTTGCCCAAGGGGTGCCCACAACAACACACACACAACACAATCCCTGGGGCCTAGTGGGCCTAGTGGGTTTCGACCAAAAACATGGCCAATATAGCTCCGGGGGGGGGCGAAAATATTGCCCCCAGGGCAGCGACTCTTGCCTAAGGAGCCGCTTCCCTAAAACATTAGGTAAAAAAACTCCCTCGTGTCTAGTGGGTTTCAAACCCGCCGCCCCACCCCCCTGGGCAGAACAGCCGGAAAAATGGCTGATCGGCCCCAGGGGGGCTGAAACACAAATATATTTTTGCCCCCAGGGGAGCAACCCTTGCCCAATGGATCGCTCCCCAAAACAAACAAGGAAACATCCCTGGTGCCTGCAATTGTGGAGCAGAAATCCACTCAAAACAGGCACAGGGAGAAAGGAAAAACTCTTTCCTTTCCCCCTGTGTCTGTTTTCCCCCCCTCCAAACTCCCCAAGGAGAAGGACTCACCTTTTTCACGTCCTCTTTCCAATCGCGCTGAAAGCAAATGGCTTCCAGCTTGTCCCCGGCAGCGTTTGATAATGTTGGCACGCTGTGAGCGTGCTGACATCATCAGTTGGCCGGGGGGGAGTTTCAGGGGTGGAAGGGGAAGCGATTCCCCTTCCATCCCCAATGGGGGGGGTGTAGTAGGTGGCCCACGGGGAGCACTAGAATACCCCGTGGGCCGGGTGCAGGATGCCATGGCCGAGGGCGAGCCCAGCTCGTCCAAGGCACCCGAGGGATTAATCATATAATATTGTTTATTTTGGTACTAACTCTTTTATATACAATTATATTTTTAAATTTGAATAGTACCACAGTACTTTCTTGATCATTTCTCATTGAGTGGCATGGCATAGAGTGGTGTTGAGTGGAGTACAGTAAAGTGGCACATAGCAGCATAGAGTGCACTGGGCTACATCTGTGCAAAGCAGGGTACAGTGACATAGAGTGCAGTAGCATAGCATTGAGTGCTGCAGAGTAGAGTAGAGTGACATATAGAGCAATGGGGTAGAGTGTAGTGGAAGAATGTGGTGCAGGGTAGAATAGAGTCATAGAGTGCAATGGCATGCAGTACAGTGGTGTACAATGCCATGGAGTAGAGTAGAGTGCAGTGGCCGATATTCGAGTTGTGCAAAGTAGAGTAAAAGTGGCGAGGAGTGCAGTGGTGTAGAATGGAGTGCAATGGTGTAGAGTGCAGTGGTGTACAGTGTAGTGGCATAGAGTAGAGCTGCATAAAGTGCAGTGTAGTGGCATAGAGTTTAGTGGCGTAGAGTGGTTTGGAGTCACATAGAGTAGAGTGGTATACACTGAAGTGTGGAAGAGTGAAGTGGGGTAGAGTAAAGAGGGCTAGAGTGAAGTGGGGTTTGAGTGAAGTATGGTGGAAAAGAGTGATGTACAGTACAGTGGCACACAGAACAGTGGCTTAGAGTGAAGTGGGGTAGAGTGAAGAGGGCTAGAGTGAAGTGTGATAGAGTAAAGTATGGTGGAAAAGAGTGATGTGCAGTACAGTGGCACACAGAACAGTGGCTTAGAGTGAAGTGGGGGAGAGTGAAGTGGGGTAGAGTAAGGTGGAGAGGAATAGAGTGGTATACAATAGAGTGGTACAGAGAACAGTTTTGTGGAGTGCAGTTGCATACAGTAGATAGTGCAGAGTATAGTACAGTGGTAGAAATTGCAGTGCCATAGTGGAGTAGAGTGGCCTAGAGTGGAGTGGGTTTGAGTGGCAGGACAGCGTGGCATAGAGTACAGTGGTGCACAGAGCAGTGTCACACAGTAGAGTGGCATACAGCAGAGTGGGAGAAAAATGAAGCAGAGTAGAGTGAAGTGGAATAGAGTAGAGTGGCATTGGGTAGAGTAGCATAGATTACACTGATGCAGAGTAGAGTGCAGTGCCACAGAGTGCAGTGGCATAGAATTGAATACAGTTGAGTGGGGTGTAGAGTGGAGAAACCATAGAGTGCCTTGGAGGGGTGTAGAGGGCAGTGGTGTGGAGTAGGGTGGTGCAAAGTGGAGTAAACTGGCATATACTTAAGAGTGGTAGAGTGAAGTTGGGTGGAGTGAAGTAGAGTACAGTAGAGTGGCATAGAGTGCAGTGCCATAGAGTAGAGTATTGTAGCTTGCTGTGGTGCAGAGCAGAGTGCAAGGGCATAGAGCACAGTCGGGTGGAATACAGTGGGGTAGGGTGGCACATAATGAGTGGAGTACAGTGGTTTGTAGTGACATAGAGTAGAGTGTCATAGAGTACAGTGGCATAGAGTAGAGTTGTCTACAGGAGATTGGCATAGCGTAGAGTGTAGTACAATAGAGTGGCATAGAGTGTAGTGGCACAGAGTAGTGCTGCAGAGTAGAGTAGAGTGGATTAGCCTAGCATTGAGAAGAATGGAGAGGAGTGGGTTTAAGTGGTATAGAATACTGTGTTACAGCATATATCAGAATGGCATTGAGTGAAGTGTGGAAAAGTAAAGTGGAGCAGTGTAGAGTGGCGTAGAGTTGCATACAGTGCAGTGGTGTAGAGTAGAGTGCAGTGGTGTTGAATGGAATACAGTAGCATAGAGTACAGTAGCCTATAGTGGCCAGAGTACAGTGCTCTGAAGTAGAGTAAAGTGCAGTGGAATAAAGTAGGGTGCTTCAGAGTAGAGTAGAGTGGCAGAGTGCAGTGGTTTAGAGTGTCACGTCATTCAGTAGAGTGGTGTAGAGTAGGCCTGGTAGGAACTTATGGAGTTTCACTCAGTGGAATTACGTGGAGTTACATAAACACTCTGCATGATTCTACAGAGTGCCACGAGTGGTGTAATTCCAGTACTTTGCACTGCTTGCACTGATTTTTAGCACTGGGAGCTTGTCCTGCACTGTAACATCAGTGCTAATGGCACCACCAGGTGCACTAGAGGGCGCTACTACTTTCTGCCTCTCAAGTAGAAGCAGCTTTTGTGAGTGGTAGCTTTCCCAACATGAGCAGTAGAGACCGCCACAACATCAGCATTGAGAAATTTCACCGGGAGCCACGTGCAAGAAAAAACTCCACCATGTGGCAGTTGACAGAGTTTTTCTGAAACTGCATGCTCAAAGCAAAGCACAGAGTGGGGAAAACTCTGCAAATTCCACCTGAGGAGTGGGATTTTCTGCCCACCTCTAGTGCAGAGTTGAGTTGAGTGGCATAAAATGGTACAGACTAGAGTAAAGTGGCACAAAGTGCAGTATGGTAAAGTGCAGTGTGCAGAATGCAGTTGTGTACATTACAGTGGTATTGCATCTAGTAGTGTACACTGCAGTGGCATAGAGTGCAATGTAATACAGTGTAGTGGCATAAAGGGCAGTGGCATATGGTGTAGAGGCATCCAGTGAGTAGCGTAGAGTGCAGTTCCATTAAGTACAGTGGCATACTGTGCTGTGGCATATAGTGCACTGGTTTGTTGTAAAGTGCTGTTTGTCATATTTACTTAATTATTTATTGTTTCTAATTTCCAAAGGTACCATCTTATTACCTAGATGGGTTTGAGGTGGTACTGTGGTAATTTGAAATATTTTTTAAAAATATATTATAGTATACAAATACTTTTCCCTAACTCTAGACACTTTTGTAAAGTTCCTGACTAGTTTCAATGAATTGTTAAAACATTAACAACAAATAGTTACCCCTCAATCACCAGACAAATACAAAGAGACAGATTTACAAGGCCCTAGCACCACCTGAGGGTAATTCTCAGTGATGCTCTGGTGGCGCTGTGCAGTACACCACATTTGCAATGTGGCACAATGCCCCCTTGTAAATGAGGGCCCCTTTGATGCAGTTTTCTGCATCAGAGGGGCATGCAATGGGTGTTGCTGGAGTGTTCTACTGCTTTTGACTCTGCTGCAGATTTACTGGAAGGCATTAGCATGGCACAATGAGGAGGAATACTTTTATTCCTCCTCATTTTTTGCTTTTTCCATGTCTGCCTCATTCTGCAGCACACATAGAAAGAGCAAAAGGCCATGAATGGCTGTTTATGTGCAGGAAGGTGTCCATTCCTGCACAAGAACAATCATTCAAAAATAACGATTTGGTACTTCCGTATGTGCTGTACTCTGCAGCACACATAGAAGTGCCAAATCTCCATTGTAGGTTGTTTATGTGCAGGAAGAGACGCCATCCTGTACATAAACAATCACTCCCCTCAATGCAGACACCCTTGCACTATAGTGCATGGATGCCTGCATTGGCGCAGGTAGCTTAATTTAGCGCTAGCTTAGGGGGGAATGCAGGGGTGTGCCGTATTAGTAAATACAGCGCACCCCTGCATTTCAAAACTTACAAAGTGCGGCACTGCTATTTTTGACACAGCATCACAATAGTTACTTGTAGATCTGTCCCAAAGTGGCATAAAATCAATATGGCTGCCTTTCTATTTTGCAAAGGCTGTCATTAGCCAATGCTATTGTGTTTTATCATCGTCATATACCCCATTATATTGTGAAGTTACTAAAGTATACTTGCGGCCTTGCCACACATAGTTTTCCCTCATTACAGCCCGGTGTGGCTGTTGTTCTGCCACTGCCACTCCAGCCTGCTGTGAACAGTTAGCTTGCTGCCCCATCAACCTCCTCCCTACCATTTTCTGTCTGAATCCATGCACCAGCCCTGCATGGTCCGACGTGCTGCCACTGCCCCCTCGCTTTTGCCTTACCTAGTCTGTTATGCTGCAACTGTCCTTCCTGTCTGTCCAGTATGATCTGCTTGCTACCCTTGCCTCTTTCCCTTCTTCTCTCTGTTGTCAATGTGCATGGCCCTGTCCCCTCCCTCTTGCTTTCCATGGTCTATTGTGCTGTGCTACCATCCCATCTGCCCTGCATGGGGTATTGTGCTGCTCCAATCCCTGGTGCTTGTCCTGTAAGGTCACTTTGGTGCCTCTGCAATCTGTTATCGAAGTCCATCCCTCTACTGCTTTCCTCCTTCACTCAGTGATCCAATGTACCATACTTGCCACATGTTGAACTTGGTAAGAGGGTGATTATCAAAATAAACCAGAGGAACTAATTTTCCTGATTGACTTACAATAAAAAAAGAGGGGATTTTAGGCAGGAGGCACATAAAATAAAGCCCTTTTGGGCATACAAATATCAGGAGTCTCCTGTCTGAATCACGTCTTTTGGCATATATGGTTGTACTGCCACAGCCTTTTCATTCTGCCCTTAATGGTCTATTATATTGCCGTAGCCTCTCTTGCCTGTCCTGCATGGTTGGCTTGTTGCCAGTCCCCCTTTTTACCTGCCCTCCATGGTCCGTTGTACTGCCACTGCCCAGCATGGTCAACTTGGTGCCTCTGCACCCTCCTTCCCGCCCTCAATTATCTGAGTCTGTGCCCTTACCTTCTGCCTCCCCACAGTATTCTAATGAACAACTAGATTGCTGACATTCTATATTTATTACAAATGTGTGGCACGGCTGACATCATCTTGATGTAATCAAAACTATGATACCTAAAGCATTTCCTTTAGAAATTATATATGTGCCCTATATAACACTGCAAAAAATATGAAACAAATAAGATGCAGGTTTATGAAAAGTGGCGCTGCACCTCATGCAGCACTGCTTGTCGTGCATCCCTTAGCACCCCACTAACGCCACCATCTGTGTGCCTGTAATTACTATATGGCGCACCTTGGCAGTATTTAGGGAACTGTTGTCAGAATTGTTGCTAGTTCGGCGCCTTGCAGGGTTAGGGTAAAAAATGATGATGCTCATCCTGTAAAGCTCCCAGAGGCCCATTAAAACCAATGGGAGTCTTCTTTTAATGCCTACTCTGGAGCAGGCATTAAAACTGCCAAAAAAAATGATGCAAAGAAATCTTTTGCGCCATTCTCCCCCCAACGGGGGAATGCCCCCTTTGCATATATTATGCCTGGTGCAGGCATAATGTAGTGCAAAGAGTAACAAAGTGGTGCAATGCATGAATTGTGCCATTTTGTAAATCTAGTGTGGTATTTTTGGCCTCGTTGGGCCACATTAGTGTCAAATAATTATGCTAATGTGGATCAAGGAGGCAATAGGAGTTCTTAAATCTGCCCCTAAGTGTTTTGCACATGTCTGTCACTAGTGTATACTTGGGCTACATTTGGGTGATATGTGTGCAACATGTGGGCTCTTTTTTTCTCTGGTGGCGATATCAGGAGACGTATTTGTTATGAAGCTCCCTAATCTCCTCATTTACTGCAGCATCCTCATTGGAAAATGCTTTCAAATTTCCACTTTGATTCCTTCATGAAGGCAGTCAGATGTGCCACTGCTGATCACAAGGGAGTTATCTGGCTGTCTGCTGCTAGTGTTGAAAGTGCATGTTTCACTTACTTGAAACATGTGCTAACTTTTCTAACAATAATTTCTATGACAAAATGAACCCCTTCATTTTGTTCCTTTCTAAATTAAATGTTTTGAGGTTTACCAGTTTGATTAAATCAAGATGGCTTCAGCTATACCACACTTTTGTCATTAGTAAGACTGTTGGTGCTCTAGTTGTTCTTTAGAACACTCTGGGAGGCTACAGTAGAGCATAAGGGAATCAAATGACAGGCTGAACCAGTTGGAAGTACATATTTTACGGAGAATGTCAGACTTCATTCTCATGCCTGAGAAAGAATGTGAATGTACAGAAAATGTGCTTTAATTTTAGCTTCTGGGGCACCTTCCATCACCTCTATGGGAAAATCATGAGAAAACATCAACAAATGATTTATATTGTAACTAAAATCTGTTGTCACCCTTTATCTGTTCTCCTTTTTGTGACCCTCAAAACCTGCTATTCACTCACAATCCATTCCAATGGGGTGCTATCATGTATATTGGTCCCAAGATGGCTGTCATGGCTGCCATGGCTTCCTGGTTAAAGTGCTGGCAACCAATCAGATCTCACCATGAGATCTGTGCTTAGGCTCTGCCCAGATGTACACATTTGGTTTTCTTTAAATAGCTCAAAAACTGCTGAACAGTTTTACACCAAACAACAAAAAGAGTGCTTTCTGGACCAAAAGCTATTGTTGTACCAAATTTGGTGTAATTCCGTCCAGCGGTTCTGACTGTAGTTGCATTTATTTCTTTTTGCGGCCCTCTTCCCTCCCCCCCATTTTTCTTGGCATCCTGAACTTTCCATGTACAACAAGACCTTTGGACACACCAAAGATATAGCCAGGTCAAAACAAAAATCTATGAAATTATAACTATCTACTGAACCTACTGACAACCGCCAGTAGATAATATCTCTCTCTCTCTCTCTCTCTCTCTCTCTCTCTCTCTCTCTCTCTCTCTCTCTCTCTCTCTCTCTCTCTCTCTCACTCTCTCTCTTTCTCTCTCCCTCTCTCTCTCTATCTATCTATCTATATATATATATACATATATATATATATATATATATATATAGCCTAACAATGTAATGTGAACCTAACTATAATGTCACAGCAAATGTAGATTTTTTCACAGTATATATATATATATATATATATATATATATATATATATATATATATATATATATATATATCTCACTGAGAGGAAGACCTGCTGTTCTTCCTGCGCTCGCCTATCGAGGTTGGTGCTCAAAAATGGGTCGCCCCATTTTTGTTTCTGTGTCATGATGAATTCTTTGATATGAAATGGATTCTTGGAGTGAATAAAGAACAGTAACTGCATGGAGTGCCAGCATTTGAATAATACACAATGGTTCATATATATATATATATATACATACACATATACATAGTCACTGAAAAAAACAAAGCTTTCAGGGACGTTATAGTTAGGCTCACATTTCACACTTACAAAACCAGTGAAATTCAGCAGTTATCGGGTAACTATAACTTGCACCCCCATAATGCACTGCTTATGACCTCATATATTACATCATGCAAGGCTACCATAAATCTGGGCCTAGGTGTCATAGTGCACAATACATAGCTGTTGTGTGGATGTATGTTTGAATCTATAAATTTGTATTTTTGTGTCTCATGTGATCTATCAGTGGACTATTATTTGTTTATAAAGGTTGCAGTATTGATAGCACATGTCATATATCTCTGAATATGCTAGTCTAGAAGGGGAGATATAAGTCAGTTAAGCTCAGTAGGTCAATGCTTACCTTTTAATTACTGGCTATTGAGCTACATATCTACGTACAATATTCCTCACTGGTAATGTTCATGTATTAAAACATAAATATAACTGTTATTATTCAAGGTAAGTAATAAGAAGTTCAGGTGAGAGTAAAGCAGCACATTGATGCTCACCACGAGTAGGCTCAAAGATTGTTTACATGGTTGATTGTTTCAATAACTAAGTAGGTAATGATAGGTCTCAACTCCAAATGAGAGTGACTGTATGTGTTGCTAACTATGGGGGTCATTACGACCCTGGCGGAACAAGTCCGCCAGGGCCGTGGGACGCGGTGGCACCGCCGACAGGCCGGCGGTGCCCCGCGGGGCATTCTGACCGCGGCGGCTCAGCCGCGGTCAGAGAAGGGAAACCGGCGGTCTCCCGCCGGTTTCCCGCTGCCCCAAAGGAATCCTCCAAGCCGGCGCAGCATGCTGCGCCGGCATGGGGATTCTGACTCCCCCTCCCGCCATCCAGTTCCTGGCGGTTCTCCCGCCGGGAACCGGATGGCGGGAGGGGGAGTCGCGGGGCCCCTGGGGGCCCCTGCCGTGCCCATGCCTATGGCATGGGCACGGCAGGGGCCCCCGTAAGAGGGCCCCTAAAAGTATTTCAGTGTCTGCAAAGCAGACACTGAAATACGCGACGGGTGCAACTGCACCCGTCGCACCTTCCCACTCCGCCGGCTCTATTATGAGCCGGCGTCATCGTGGGAAGGGAGTTTTCCCCTGGGCTGGCGGGCGGTCTTGTGAAGACCGCCCGCCAGCCCAGGGGAAAACTCGGAATACCCTCCGCGGTCTTACGACCGCGGAGCGGTATTTCGGAGGGGGGAAGCCTGGCGGGCGGCCTCCGCCGCCCGCCAGGCTCGGAATGAGGGCCTATGTGTGATACTACACCATATATAGTTGCTGTGTGTATCTATTAAGTATCATTAAATACATATGTCAATACGTTTTTTGAAGTTATCCAGCCCTGCCGATCTGGATCCACTGTGCTGGAAAACATACGGTTTTTGGTCCGATCATGTCATTGGGTGGGATCTGCAGATCCTGTTATTTTTTTTTAAGGTTAGTTTTAGTATCTACAGGCATCTGTTCTTTATATTGGAATCAGGGTGTACCTATATGTAAGTGTACATCGCTTCATCTGTAGTTGTTTTATATTTAAATAGTGATTTTACGTGTTTTCAGGAAACATGGATCCACAAAGAGACATGTGGATCCACTCAATCTTCAAAAAGAAATATCTTCATTTAATTGCTTGTTTGTGAATCCCATTCTTTTACAGTTACAGCCACACCATACAGTATTCATTCTGCTTTCAATTCTGTGGGGAGAGCACTGATATTCTGAGGAGCTATTCATAAGTGTGTTTTTGTTTGCAGTTTTTTGTACAGCAATGGCTAGCACTTCATCAGCGCCACAAGGTCAAGAGGATCTCACCATGGAGGAAAGGAGAGTACATCTTCAACAAAGAAGGAGAGTGAAGTGTGGAGACACTTTGGGGGTCATTCCAACCCTGGCGGTCGGTGTTAAAGTGGCGGCCAACCCGCCAACAGGCAGGCGGGAAAAAAAATGGAATTCTGACCCTGGCGGGAACTGCCAACACAGCCCACCACTTTAACACTCCGACCGCCACGGCGGGACAAACAAACAGTGCGGCGGTCACCGCCAACAGACAAGCAGCAGACAATGTACCGCCCACACTATCACGACCCACCAATCCGCCACCTTTTCCGGGGCGGGAGCCCCACCGATAAAAACACGGCGGAAACAGTCTACGAATGGGAAAACGCTCACCTCTATACACTCCACGAGGAATCTGGACAGCATGGAACCCAAATTAAACATCCTACCAGCTATTGTCTACCTGCTCCTCTACCAGGAGCACGAACGCCAGCGCAAATGACAACGGTGAGTACTGCACCTACGACACAGGGGAGGGGGAGGAGAAAAGGTTACGGGCACACACATACGCAACACCCCCCCCCCCAAATCCCTACACACCAATGCAGAGCAACAAGTGAGAGTGACACCCCCCAAACCCCCCGGAATAATGCAAAGACAAAATAAAATGATCATTAAAATTGAAGTATATTATAGCATATTTGAAGTTAAGTGAAATATGAAATATATAAATAAAATATATTACAACATGAACAATATATACATAGCCCAAAAGTCCGGCACATATTGGCTACCTTCCATTGTTCGTGGGCCAATGTGCATAAACACATGGGCAAAGCCCACACACAAGACCCGATTCCATTGGAGAGAACACTGCTGGGGCATCAGATAATAAAACCACAGGCACCTCAGGGGGAAGGGAAGGGGGGGCACCTCAGCCACATGAGTCCACAACGCCAGATCCACGAGGGGCCTCCATGCCCACTGTACCATCCTGGGGAGTGCAAAGCCACAGTCTCTCAAGTCTCTACAGTGGGTGGATTGCCCACTGTACCATCCTGGGGAGTGCAAAGCCACAGTCCATCAGGTGGATTACAGACTCCACTGGTTATGGAGGAGGCATGTTGGCCAGAGTGCTTCGTGAAGCCCTGCCCGACACAGATCCGGCCCTGCCAATGGGCCAGCGGTGCTTGAGATGAAGGGCCCAGCGGAGCGGTGCTTGAGATGAAGGGCCCAGTGGAGCAGTTCAGAGATGGCGGTGCCCAGCGGAGCGGTGCTTGACAGGAAGGGCCCAGCGGAGCAGTTCAGAGACAGCGGTGCCCAGCGGAGCCGTGCTTGAGATGAAGGGCCCAGCGGAGCGGTGCTTGACAGGAAGGGCCCAGCGGAGCGGTGCTTGACAGGAAGGACCCAGCGGAGCAGTTCAGAGACGGCGGTGCCCAGCGGAGCGGTGCTTGACAGGAAGGGCCCAGCGGAGCAGTTCAGAGACGGCGGTGCCCAGCGGAGCGGTGCTTGAGATGAAGGGCCCAGCGGAGCGGTGCTTGAGATGAAGGGCCCAGCGGAGCGGGGCTTGAGATGAAGGGCCCAGCGGAGCGGTGCTTTACAGGAAGGGCCCAGCGGAGCGGGGCTTGAGATGAAGGGCCCAGCGGAGCGGTACTTGAGATGAAGGGCCCAGCGGAGCGGTGCTTGACAGGAAGGGCCCAGCAGAGCAGTTCAGAGACGGCGGTGCCCAGCGGAGCGGTGCTTGAGATGAAGGGCCCAGCGGAGCGGTGCTTGACAGGAAGGGCCCAGCGGAGCGGTGCTTGACAGGAAGGGCCCAGCGGAGCAGTTCAGAGACGGCGGTGCCCAGCGGAGCGGTGCTTGACAGGAAGGGCCCAGCGGAGCAGTTCAGAGACGGCGGTGCCCAGCGGAGCGGTGCTTGAGATGAAGGGCCCAGCGGAGCGGTGCTTGAGATGAAGGGCCCAGCGGAGCGGGGCTTGAGATGAAGGGCCCAGCGGAGCGGTGCTTTACAGGAAGGGCCCAGCGGAGCGGGGCTTGAGATGAAGGGCCCAGCGGAGCGGTACTTGAGATGAAGGGCCCAGCGGAGCGGTGCTTGACAGGAAGGGCCCTGTTCAGCGGTGCTTGATAGGAAGGGCCCTGTTTAGCGGTGCTTCTCACGGCGGGGCCCTGTTCAGCGGTGCTTCTCACGGCGGGGCCCTGTTCAGCGGTGCTTGTCACGGCGGGGCCCTGTTCAGCGGTGCTTGTCACGGCGGGGCCCTGTTCAGCGGTGCTTGTCTTGTGTTCCTAGGGAACCAGATCTGGCCAATAATTCCCGCTCAGTCGCCATCTGACCTTTCGCTTGCGGGCCCTGCTGTGCTGGAGTCCTGGGCCCGTGGGTGTCCTCCGTCACACCCGAAATGGGACTGGTGGGGCCCTCCTGGGAAGCTCGCCTGCTGCCGGACTTGTCCGCCCTGCTGCCCTTGCCCTCCTTTGCTGAATCTCTGGGGCCCTTGCCTCCCTTTGTGGATGTGCCAGGTGACGGTGCAAGGGTAGTGTCCTTGGGGGCTGCCGTCCCTGGCCTCTCCCGCCGGCCCTTCCCTTTTTTAGTTCTTTTCCAAGGGGGTGGGCTGGCTGTCCCCTTGCTGCTGGCCGATGTTCCTGCCCTAGGAGCTGGTGGACTCCAATAGCCCTGAACTATGGTCCTAGTAGGTGCAGGGCTTGTGGTGGCTGAGGTGCTGTTTGGACTCTTACAAGATGGAGGGGGTGGTTCAGGTGATGCAAAGAGGTTAATTTTGGAGAGGAAAAACTTTTTAGGAGCAATGGGAAGGGTAGGTGCAGTGGGTATGGGAGTGGAGGAAGAGGATGTGGTTGTAGGAGAGTCAAGTGTGCTGTCTTTGGGTACAGGTGCTTGTGCTGGAGGCTGTCGTGAGGTGGATGGCTGTTCGGTGGGTGGCTGCCTGCGTTTGTGTGGTTTGGAAGAGGGGGTGACAGACACACTGGGAGAGGACACAGGGGACGTGTAAATGGCAGTGGGGGTGGTGACTGCACGTGTGCGGAGTGTTCTGGTGGGTGTGCTGGTGATGGACGTACTGGCTGATGGTGGTGTGCATGCAGGTGTGAGTGGAGACATCACAGGGAGGGAGGAGGGAGACGAGGAGGAGGGGGACACAGAGGAGGCAGTGGCTGTTGGCATGTCTGCATGTGGATGTTGCTTGGGTGAATGCTTGTGTGATCTGTGGTGCTTATGTCTGGATGAGCTGCCCTTGGGTGTTGATGTGTGTGCAGGCTGGTCTGTAGGTGTGTCTGGGATAGGCAGAGGAACAGGGGAGTGGGACCGGGTGGAGGGAGTTGGAGGAGGGAGGCTGGAGACAGGGACAATGGCTGCCGTCAGTGCTGAGGCCAAAGCGTTGAACGATCGCTGATGGGCAGCCTGACCCGAATGAATGCCCTCCAGGTATGCATTGCTCCGATGCACCTCCCTTTCTACCCCCTGGATGGCATTCAAAAGGGTAGACTGCCCAACAATGAGCGTCTGGAGGAGGTCAATGATCTCCGCACTGAGGGCAGCAGGGGTAACTGGGGCAGGGCCTGAGGTGCCTGGGGCGAAGGAGATGCCCGGCTTCCTGGCCGAGCGGGCACGGGGCGAACGCTGAGGGGCCGCTGGGAGGGTGGAGCTGGTGCGCTGGGTGGCGGCTGTACCTGTTGTTGCGGTGGGCACGGATGTTGCCATCACCACAAAGGAGCTCCCTTCCGAGGACGTGTCGGTGTCGCTGACGTCTCCACGGGTCCCCGTTGTGGAGCTCCCCTCGCCCTCCGTCTCACTGGTGTACTCGGAGTCGGTTGCATGGCCCTCCGGGGCCATGTGAGATGCAGCTCCCTCGTGCGCCGATGCCACTTCTCCTCCGCTTGATGATGCTAATGCACACATGAACAGGAAAACCAAAAAAAGGGGGGGAGAAGAAAGAAAGGCATGTTGAGTGCATGCATTGGCGACACCGTTGGCGGAGAGGACAGACACAGAAGCCCCCTGCACTACGCCGCGCACTCGGGGTACACTACTCAATTATTGTGACTTGGCCTACAAGTCTGTGGACGACAAATGCACACATAGGTGAGCCCGGGCCATGGATAGCTGTACTTAGCACCCTACAGAGGTGGGGGGCGGGGGCACAGGGCCATGTCTTACGGAGGGGCCTAGCCTACAGAAACCGCCCTGGCCTAGAGATAGCCACAGCCCTCCTCCCCCACCCAGACACCTCCACTGTGCGCTAATATAGCAGAATGTGCTGATACTCACCCCCTTGTGTCTGCTGTGATGTCCTCACGCGCCCATCCAAATCGGGGTAGGCCACCGCCAGGATCCGGGACATCAGGGGGGTCAATTGCCATGTGGCACCCCTCCTAGGTCGGGAGGCCATCCCCAGCAGAGCCTCGGCGGTCTTTCTGCTCCCGCGGCGGATGTCCTCCCACCTCTTGTGGCAGTGGGTGCCCAGTCTGTTGTGGACCCCCAGGGCCCGGATGTCCTTGGCGATGGCACACCAAATGTCGATCTTCTGATGGGCGCTGACCTGTGTGACATGTACAGGGTGGGAAAAGAAATATCATCACTTTTCTGCATGGTCGATGTGAGTGGCCCCCCCTTCCCAACCTTGCCATGTGGCACATGCTCTCATCTGTTGTGCGTTGCATTCCTCATTCGCTCCCCTCCCCACCATCTTACATCCACCCCACTCAACACAGGCATAGCCCATACAACGTGCTCCCTGTGTACTTACCTGTTGGTCTGGAGGACCGTAGAGTAGCGCATACTGGGGGAGGACCCCATCAACAAGTTTCTCCAATTCCTCAGATGTGAAGGCAGGGGCCCTTTCCCCAGTCGCAGCAGCCATTGTCGCTTCCAGACCGAGGTCACAGCAGCACTTGCAGTATAGGTCCTCTCCTGTGGATGATCAGGTCTCGAGTGATTAAGCAGATAGAAAATGGCGGTCACGCCCGCTGCGGTGCGTACCGCGGCGGTGCGTACCGCGACCGCCGGCGCACATCGTCATTGGCTCATGAGACCCATAGGGTTCAATGTTAACCAATGCTGCTTTGCGCCGCGGTCTTCGACCGCCTACCGCCACGGTGTGCCACGCCAGCGCATTGACCTCACATCCCATTGTCACACTTCACAGGTCAGGCAGCCGCCATTTCAAGGGCCCACATGGCTTAATTTCTACTGCGTCACACAGGCCTAGGCCTTGCATTGCCAATCATACAAGCCATTCAATGCATAGCGAATCGTGTACTGTGCAAGCTGTGGTTACGTACCTGTGGGTTGCTTGACTCTGTGTTCCATGTTGTCCTTCCTAGGCACCGTTCGCTGGGACTTGCGAGGAGATGGAGGAATCCTCCCGTGTACAGACCGCTGGTGGACCTGTCGACAATGGAAGAAAGACATGTCATACTGACATACAGACTTGACCGAGCCACTGTACAGGAACTGTGTGCCCAGCTGGCGCCACACCTGATGTCCCCCATTCGCCAACCCACAGGGATTCCCCCTCTGGTGCAGGTTCTGTCAGTACTCCATTTTTTGGCAAGTGGATCATTCCAAACAACAGTGGCCATATCATCAGGGATGTCTCAGCCTATGTTTTCTAAGGTTTTGTCCAGCGTGTTGTCTGCCCTGTTGAAATACATGCGGAGCTACATTGTTTTCCCTGAGGTGGGCGATTTGGCTACAGTGAAGGGTGATTTCTATGCCCTTGGCCATATCCCCAACATCATTGGTGCCATTAATGGGACTCATGTGGCTTTGGTTCCCCCCAGTGAAAGTGAGCAGGTGTACAGGAACAGAAAAAGTTATCATTCGATGAATGTCCAGGTGGTCTGTTTGGCTGACCAGTACATCTCCCATGTAAATGCCAAGTTCCCTGGGTCAGTGCATGATGCGTACATCATGCGAAATAGCAGCATCCCTTATGTGATGGATCAGCTACAGAGACACCGTGTGTGGCTAATAGGTGACTCTGGTTACCCCAACCTGTCGTGGCTACTTACCCCAGTGAGGAATCCCAGGACAAGGGCAGAGGAACGCTACAATGAGGCCCATGGGCGAACTAGGAGGATTATAGAAAGAACCTTCGGCCTCCTGAAGGCCAGGTTTAGGTGCCTGCATATGACAGGTGGATCCCTAATGTACTCACCAAAGAAGGTGTGCCATATCATCGTGGCCTGCTGTATGCTTCACAACCTGGCTTTGCGACGCCAGGTGCCTTTCCTGCAGGAGGATGGTCCAGATGGTGGTGTTGTAGCAGCTGTGGAGCCTGTGGAGAGTGAAGAGGAGGAAGACGACGGGGACGACACAGACAACAGGGACACAGTGATACAACAGTATTTTCAGTTGCACACAGGTACGAATCAACCACGCCATTTTACATTTACTTAAAGTCTCCTGCCTCTCTACTGTCTGTGTTTCCCCCAGTTCCTGTTCACTGAGTTGTGACTTTCCCTTCCGTTTTCAGAGCTGTGGGCCCCACTGCGTGACCTCTGCTTTGTTTGCCCATGGACTACAGCTGTGTGACAGTGGTATGTTGTCATCACAATGTAACTGAACATTTTGGCACCGTTATGTCTAATACATTTGTTCAAAATACAAGCAGACTCTAGATTTTTTAAGTGCAATAAGTGATTTTATTAAAGTGCTAAATTTAGGAACATGATTGTAAAACGGTGATGGGTGATGGTGGAGTAATGTCCATGGCAGAGTCCAGTTTTCAGTCTCACAGGTGCATTGTCCATATGCCTGTGGAAGGATGGAGCAGGGGCAGTTTAAGTTTGGACAGGGTGACAATGTGGGACAGTGGGATGACATCAGGGGGTATCCTTTGCTGGCGGGGGTCTTGGCATCCTACTCTGTCTTCTTGTGAGATCTCAGGGATCGCTTGCGGGGTGGTTCTTCTTCTGCACGAGGTGGGGTTCTGGTGGCCTGTCATTGTGTGGGGGCCTCCTGTCCGCTAGCACCTGCGGAGGTGGTAGGCTGTTCCTGGTCCATGCTAGTGACAGGGGCCCTTTGTGGTGCCACATGGTCCCGCAATGTAGTGACTATCTGGTTAAGGGCCACGACGATGGTCCCCATTGCGGAACTAATGTTTTGCAGTTCCTCTCTGAACCCCATGTACCGTTCCTCCTGCAGTACCTGGATCTCCTGGAACCTGGCCAGTACCGTAGCCATCGTCTCCTGGGAGCGGTGGTATGCTCCCATGATGGAGGAGAGGGCCTCTTGGAGAGTCGGTTCCCTGGGCCTGTCCCCCCCCTGTCGCACAGCAGCCCTCCCAGTTCCCCTGTTTCCCTGGGCCTCTGTCCCCTGGACCGTGTGCCCACTACCACTGCCCCCAGGTCCCTGTTGTTGTTGGGGTGGTGGGTCAACCTGGGTGCCCTGTAGTGGTGGACACACCGCTGATTGACGTGTCCTGGAGACAGAGGCATGGGCCCGCTGGGTGGGAGCTGTGCTGGTGTTCCCAGAGGGGGTTAGGTCTGCTGTAGCCTGTGGCTGTCTGTGGGGAACCGACTGTCCTGAGGTCCCCGATGGGCCGGGCTGGTCATCTGGGTCCAGGGAGACAGAGCTGCTGTCATCACTGGGGGCCTCTTCTGGGGGTGGGATGGACATCTCTGGACCCTCCGTGGCGGTGTGGTGGCGTTCGGGTCCTGCAGGGGTATAAGAGTATGGTTATTGCTTCTGTGTGTGCCATTTTGTGTAATGGGTGGGTGGCCGTGTCCCCCAGTGCTGGCATTCCCTTGTGGGGGCTTTTGTGACGGTGGCTTGTGGGGGTGATGGGTGTGTGCAGTGGGCATGCTTTGGTGATGGGTGTCCATGCTTTGGGGACGCATGCAGGGCTAGGTTTTGGGATGGGTGGGTTGTGATGGTGAGCCATTAGCAAGGAGTTGGTGTGATGGGGGTGGGGGTGAGGGTGGGGGTATGATTTGGCATGCAGGTGGGGTGGGGGGAATGAAGTAGTGAAGATTTGACTTACCAGAGTCCTTTCCTCCGCCTACTCCTGCGAGGCCCTCAGGATGCAGGATGTGCAAGACTTCCTCCTCCCATGCTGTGAATTCTGGGGGAGTAGGTGGGGGTCCGCCGCCAGTCTTCTGCACCGCAATGTTGTGCCTTGAT
The DNA here is from genome assembly GCF_031143425.1 of Pleurodeles waltl. Lineage (NCBI taxonomy): Eukaryota > Metazoa > Chordata > Amphibia > Caudata > Salamandridae > Pleurodeles > Pleurodeles waltl. The sequence continues at coordinate 662,450,429 of NC_090443.1, read as the reverse complement.
ATCATGGAACGCACCTTCCCCTGTAGGTCGTTCCACCGCTTCCTGATGTCGTCCCGATTTCGTGGATGCTGTCCCACAGCGTTGACCCTGTCCATTATTCTTTGCCATAGCTCCATCTTCCTGGCAATGGTGGTGTGCTGCACCTGTGTCCCGAAGAGCTGGGGCTCTACCCGAACTATTTCCTCCACCATGACCCTGAGTTCTGCGTCAGTGAACCTGGGGTGTCTTTGGGGTGCCATGGGGTGGTGTGGATAAGGTGAGGGGTGGTGTATGTGTTGTAGAGTGTGGTGAGTGTGGTGGTGTGTGGTGTTTTGTGCGTGGATATTGTGTAGGTGATGTTGTGATTTGCCTCTGTGTGATGGTGTACTCTATTCTGTGCTGTCTCTCTCTGTCCTTCAGTCGCAATTGTGGTCGTAGGGGTTTGTGGGTGATGTGGGTGTGTGTTTTATATTTAATTGGGTGTGTGGGAGTGGTGTGTGTATGTGTCTCAGGTGTGTGTATTTTGAATTATCCAATGTGGATGTGTTTTGTAAAGGTGTGTGTATTTTGAGCGCGGCGGTGTGTACCGCCAATGGAATACCGCGGTTGAAAGACCGCTGCAGGGGTTTGTGGGTTGGAATGGTATGGGCATATTTCTGTTGGCGTGACAGTGGAGGTTTGGTCATCGCCAGTTTCCCGCTGACCTTGTTGCGGACTTTTGTTGATGTCGGGTTTTTGGCGGTTTGCCAGTTGCGGGTCAGAATGACCGTGGCGGTTTACCGCGATCGCAGCGGTGTTATGGCGGTCTTCTGACCGGCCGTATGCGCCTTTTACCGCCGAGGTCAGAATGACCCCCTTTCTCATCACTCAAGGGGAGAAGAAGGTGACAGTAAAATCTGTAACTTGTAATAATTGTGGCAAGCAACTTTCATGTGCCACTTCAAAAAAGTATTCACATGGAACAGGTTCCATGTGGAAAGACGTTAAAACCATCCATGACAGGGCATATAATATGATGCTGCATGAGAGGGAAGTCAGAGAAGGTCCATCTAGTCCCAGGGGTGCTGAGGGATAGTCTTCAGCTACTACAAAAGTGCCATCCATGCAGAACAGTTACTTACTCTTCAAAATGTCATGTGCTGCATGCAGCCAAGGTCTCCTCTGTGGCTGAATTATTTTGTGCACTTGGCAAACACCATTGCTAGTTTTTCATTTTATAATAAAACTTACTTTTCAATTTTTCCCACAATGAAGCATGTTGCTTTTTCATTTGTTTATATGCTCTTGTGTTTTGAGACAGGTTTTATTTAACAAAAAACACCAAAAACGTTAAAGAAAGATTAGAAGATTTTCCAAAAAAACAAAGGTTCTTGTTGGAACCAGTCCATTCTCTCAGAGAAGAGCTATGTTTTTCTGTTATGGTAGGTATGTACATGTATAGTGTAATACATGTGTGGGTGTCTAAGTGTATGTTTTAGTCTCTGTTTACTTGAGTCACTGTGTAACATAAAAATGTGTCTGGCTACCATATTGTAAGAATTAGTGTATGTCTGGGTGTGTTAGCAGCTATGTAATGGTGGGCATGAGTCTCTACATTTATAAATAAATGTGTGTTTATATATGTTACGGTGTGTGTGGGTTTGTTACTGTATGCATGAGTGTTTGTCTGGATATGTAATTGTATGCATCAGTGACTGTCTGGGTGTGTCAGTGTATGCTTGCGTGTCTCAGTGAATGCATCAGTGTGTACATGGGTGTGTCTGTGTGTGCATCAGTATGGGCCTGGGTGTGTCAGTGTATGCATGAATGTGTACCTGTGTATCTCAGTGTATGCATCAATGTGTGCCTGGGTGTGTCTGTACATGCACCAGCATGTCCTTGGGTGTGTCAATGTCTGCATGAATGTCTGCCTGCATGTATCAGTCTATGCATCAGTGTCTCTCTTGGTGTGTCAGTGTATATATCAGTGTTTTCACCAGGTGTGTGAGTGTGTGCATCACTGTATGTCTGTGTGTGTTAGTGTATGCATTAGTGTGTGTCTGGGTGTGTTAGTCTATACGTCCTTGTGTGCTTGGGTGTATATTTGTATGGATGAGTGTGTACCTGGGTGTGTTAGTGTATGCATCAGTGTATTCTTAGGTGCAACAGTGTATGTATCAGTGTGCCTGGGAGTGTTAGTGAATGCATCAGTGTGTGTCTGGCTGTGTCACTGAATGTATCAGTGTCTGCCTGCATGTGTCACTCTATGCATTAGTGTGTGCCTGGTGTCTCACTGAATGTATTAGTGTTTGCCTGGGTGTCTCAGTGTACGTATCACTGAGTGTATGGCTTTGTTAATGGAGGCATCAGTGTGTCCCAGGGTTGTCACTGAATGCATCGGTGTGTGCCTGGGTGTGTCAGTGTATGTATTAGTGTGTACCTGAATATGTTAGTCTATGCATCAGTGTGTGCATGGGTGTGCCACTGAAAGCTTCAGGGTGTGCCTGGGTGTATCCATGTATGTATCAGAGTGTGCCTGGGTGTCTCACTAAAGACATTAGTGCATGTCTAGGTGTGTCAGTGTATGTATTAGTGTGTGTCTGGGTGTGTTAGTGTATGCATCAGTGTGTCCCTGGGTTTGTCAGTGCATGCATCAGTGTGTGACTGGGTGTGTTAATGTATGTATCAGTGAATACCTGGGTGTTTTCGTATATGCATCAGTGTGTGCCCGTGTGTGTCACTGAATACATCACGTGTACCTGGGTGTGTCAGTGTATGCATATGTGTTTGTCTGGGTGTGTCATTGCATGCAACAGTGTCTCCCTGGGTGTCTCACTGAATACATAAGTGTATGTCTGGGTGTGTTAATGAATTCATCAGTGAGTACGTAGTGTGTCAGTGTATGTATCAGTGTGTACTTGGGTGTGTTAGTGTACGCATTAATGGGTGCCTGGTTTTGTTAGTGTATGCATTAGTGTGTGCCTGGGTGTGTCACTAAATGCATCAGTGACTGCCTGGGTGTGTCAGCGTATGTATCAGTGTGTACCTAGGTGTGTTAGTGTTTGTATCAGTGTATGCCTGAATGTGTCACTGAATGCATCCGTGTGTGCCTGGGTCTGTCACTGAATGCATCATTTACTCCTTGGGTGTGTCACTGTATGCATCAGTGTGTGTCTGGGTGTATCACTGTGTGCCTCCGTGTCTGCCAGGGTGTCTCACTGAATGCATTAGCGTGTGCCTGGGTGTGTCATTGTATGTATCAGTGTGTGCCTGGGTGTGTTAATCAATGCCTCAGTGTGTCCCCGGGCGTGTCACTGAATGCATCAGTGTGTGCCTGGCCATCTCAGTGTAAGTATAAGTGTGTTTCTGGGTATGTTAGTGTATGCATCAGTGTGTGTCTGGGTGTGTTACTAAATACATCAGTGTGTGCCTGGGTGAGTCAGTGTATGCATCTGTGTGTCCTTGGGTGTCGCACTGAATGCATCAATTTGTGTCTGTGTAGTCGGTGTATGCATCAGTGTGTGTCTGGGTGTGTCACTGTATACATCAGTGTGTGCCTGGGTGTCTCACTGAATGCATTAGTGTTTGCCTGGTTGTGTCAGTGTATGTGTAGTGTGTGTCTGGGTGTGTTAGTGTATGCATCAGTGTGTCCCTGGGTGTGCCGCTGAAAGCATCAGGGTGTGCCTGGGTGTGTCAGTGTATGCATCATAGTCTGCCTGGGTGTATCACTGAATTTATTAGTGTGTGTCTGGGTGTGTCACTGAAAGCATCAGTGAGTACCTGGGTGTGTCAGTGTACGTATCACTGTGTACCTGGGTGTGTTAGTGTGTGCATCAGTGTGTGCCTGGGTGTGTAACTGAATGCATCAGTGACTGTCTGGGTGTGCCAGTGTATGTATTAGTGTTTACTTTGGTGTGTTAGTGTATGCATCAGTGTGTGCCTGCGTGTATCACTGAATGCTTCAGTTTGTGCCTGGGTATTCAGTGTATGCATTACTGTGTGTCTGTCGGTTTCACTGTGTGCATCAGTGTGTGCCTGGGAGTCTCACTGAATGTTTACGTGTGTGCCTGGGTGAGTCAGTGTCTGTTTCAGTGTGTACCTGGGTATGTTGGTGTATGTATCAGTGTGTCCCTGGGTATGCCACTGAAAGCATCAGGGGGTGCCTGGGTGTATCAGTGTACATATCAGAGTGTGCCTGGGTGTGTCCCTGTGTGCATCAGTGTGTGCCTGAGTGTCTCACTAAACGCATTAGTGTGTGCCTAGGTGTGTCAGTGTATGTATCAGTGTGTGTCTGGGTCTGTTAGTATATGCATCAGTGTGTCTCTGAATTTTTGTCAGTGCATGCATCAGTGTGCGACTGGGTGTGTTAATGTATGTATCAGTGAATACATGGGTGTCTTAGTATATGCATCAGTGTGTGCCTGTGTGTGTCACTGAATACATCACGTATACCTGTGTGTGTCTGTGTGTGAGTGTATGCATTAGTGTGCCTTGGGAGTGTCAGTGTATGCATCAGTGTGAAACTGGGTGTTTTAGTGTGTTAATCAGAGTGTGTCTGGGTGTGTCACTGTGTGCATCAGTGTGTCTGTGGGTGTCTCAGCATATGCATCAGTATGTGTCTCAGCATGTCAGTGTATGCATCAGTGCATGCCTGGGCGTGTTAGTGTTAGCATCAGTGTGTGCCTGGGCATCTCAGTGTATGCATCAGATTGTACCTGGGTGTCTCACCATTAGCATCAGTGTGTGTCTGTGTGTCAGTGTATGCATTAATGTGTCCTTGTGTGTGATTGCATGGATCAGTGTGTAGCTGAGTGCTTTAGTGTGTGTCTCATAGTGTGCCTGGATGTCTCATCATTGCATCAGTGTGTGTCTGGGTGTCTCAACATATGCATTAGTATGCCCTTGGGGGTGTCAGTGTATACATCAGTGTGTGCCTGCATGTATCAGAGTATGCATCAGTATGTCCCTGGATATGTCTGTGTACATATCAGTGTTGGTCCGGGTATGTCACTGTGTACATCAATGTGTATCTCTCTGTTTTATAAATAGTGTGTTTGGGTGTGTTAGTCTATACATCAGTGTGTGCTTTAGCGTATCAATGTATGGATAAGTGTTTACCTGGCTGTGTTAGTGTATGCATCAGTGCGTTTCTAGGGGTATCAGTGTATGTATCAATGTGTGACTGGGTGTGTTAATGTATGAATGAAGTGTGTCCCTGTGTGTGTCACTGTGTGTATCAGTGTGTGCCTGGGTGTGTCAGTGTATGAATCAGTGTGTACCTGGGTCTCTTAGTGTATGCAACAGGGTTTGCCTGGGTGTGTACCTGAAAGCATCAGTGTATGTCTGGGTGTCTCAGTGCATGCATCAGTGTGTGCCTGGGTGTCTCACTGATTATATGAGTGTGTTCCTTGGAGACTCAGTGTACGTATCATTCTGTGCCTGGGTGTGTCACTGTGTGCATTAGTGTGTGTCTGTTACTCTCACTGAATGCATTAGTGTGTGCCTGGGGGTGTCAGTGTATGTATCAGCGTGTACCTAGGTGTGTTAGGGTATGCATCAGTTTATGCCTGTGTGTATCACAAAATGCATCATTGTCTGCCTGGCTAGGTCAGCGTGTGCATCAGTGTGTACCTGGGTGTGTCAGTGTGTGTATATCAGTGTGTACCTGAAAGTGTCACTGAATGCATCATTGTGTGCCTGGGTGTGTCAGTGTGTGTAATATTTTGTGCCTAGAGTGTCACTGAATGTATCAGTGTGTGCCTTGATGTGCCAGTATATGCATCAATGTGTGCCTGGGTGTTAGTGTGCATCCATGTCTGCTTAGGTGTCAGCATGTGCATGGCTGTGTGTCATTGTGTGCTGTTGTATGCATTAATGTGTGCCTGCATGAGTGAGTTAGTCTATACGTCAGTGTGTGTTTGGATGTAGAAGTATATGGATGAGTGTGTACCTTCTGTGTTAGTGTAAGCATCAGTGTGTGCCTAGGTGTGTCAGGTTATGTATCAGTGTGTGACTGGCTGTGTCACTGAATACATCACTGTCTGCCTGAGTGTGTTAGTGTATGCATTATTGTGCTCCTGGGTGTGTCACTGTGTGTAACGGTTTGTTCCTGTATGTCTCACTAAATACATTAGTGTACACCTGCATGTGTCAGTGTATGTATCAGTGTGTTTATGGGTGTGTTAGTGAATGTATCAATGTGTCCCTGGGTATGTCAGCAAATGCATCAGTGTGTGTCTGGGTGTGTCAGTGAATGTATCAGTGTGTACCTGGGTGCATTAGTGTATGCATCAGTGTTGGTCTGGGTGTGTCACTGAATGCATCACATGTGCCTGGGTATGTCAGTGTATGGATCAGTGTGTGCCTGGGTGTTTGTGTGTATGCATCAGTGTGTTTCTGGGTGTGTCACCATGTGCATCAGTGTCTGCCTGTGTGTCTCACTGAATACTTTAGTGTGTGCCTGGGTGTACCACTGGGTGCATTAGTGGGTGTGTTAGTGTATGAATCAGTGTGTACCTGGGTGTGTTAGTGTATGCATCAGTGATTGCCTGGCTGTGTACCTGAAAGCATCAATGCATGCCTGGGTGTCCCAGTGTATGCATCAGTGTGTGCCTGGGCGTGTCACTGATTATATGAGTGTGTTCCTTGGAGACTCAGTGTATGTATCATTCTGTGCCTGGATGTGTCACTGTGTGCATTAGAGTGTGTCTGTTTCTCTCACTGAATGCATTAATGTGTGCCTGGGGGTGTCAGTGTATGTATCAGTGTGTACCTAGGTGTGGTAGTGTATGCATCAGTTTATGCCTGTGTGTATCACAAAATGCATCATTGTCTGCCTGGCTAGGTGCCTGGGTGTGTCAGTGTGTGTATATCATTGTGTACCTGAAAGTGTCACTGAATGGATCATTGTGTGCCTGGGTGTGTCAGTGTGTGTAATATTTTGTGCCTAGAGTGTCACTGAATGCATCAGTGTGTGCCTTGGTGTGCCAGTATATGCATCAATGTGTACCTGGGTGTTGGTGTGCATCCATGTCTGCTTAGGTCTCAGTGTGTGCATGACTGTGTGTCATTGTGTGCTGTTGTATGCATTAATGTGTGCCTGCATGAACAAGTTAGTCTATAAGTCAGTGTGTGTTTGGATGTAGAAGTATATGGATGAGTGTGTACCTTCTGTGTTAGTGTAAGCATCAGTGTGTGCCTAGGTGTGTCAGGTTATGTATCAGTGTGTGACCGGCTGTGTCACTGAATACATCAGTGTCTGGCTGAGTGGTTTAGTGTATGCATTATTGTGTGCCTGGTTGTGTCACTGTGTGTATCGATTTGTTCCTGGATGTCTCACTAAATGCAGTAGTGTATGCCTGCATGTGTCAGTGTATGTATCAGTGTGTTTATGGGTGTGTTAATGAATGTATCAATGTGTCCCTGAGTATGTCTGCAAATGCATCAGTGTGTGTCTGGGTGTGTCAGTGAATGTATCAGTGTGTACCTGGGTGCTATTAGTGTATGCATCAGTGTGTGTCTGGGTGTGTAACTGAATGCACCACATGTGCCTTGGTATGTCAGTGCATGGATCAGTGTGTGCCTGGGTGTTTCAGTGTATGCATCAGTGTGTTTCTGGGTGTGTCACCATGTGCATCAGTGTCTGCCTGTGTGTCTCACTGAATAATTTAGTGTGTGCCTGGGCGTGCCACTGGGTGAGTCAGTGTATGTATTATTATGTGCCTGGGTGTGTCATCGTGTGCATGAGTGTGGGTCTGTTGGTCTCACTGAATGCATTAGTGTGTGTCTGAGTGTGTCAGTGTATGTATCAGTGTGTACCAGGGTGTCTTATTGCATGCATAAGTGTATGCCTGTGTGTGTTACTGAATGCATCAGTGTGTGTCTGGATGTGTCAGTTTATGTTTCATTGTGTATTAGTGTGTGCTTGGGTGTGTCAGTGTGTGTATCAGTGTGTTCCTGGATGTCTCACTAAATGCATTAGTGTGTGCCTGCATGTGTCAGTGTATGTATCAGTGTGTCTCTGAGTGTGTTAGTATATGCATCAATGTGTCCCTGGGTAAGTCAGTGAGTGCATCAGTGTGTGTCTGGGTGTGTCAGTGTATTTATCAGTGTGTACCTGGGTACATCAGTGTATGCATAATTGTGTGTCACTGAATGCATCACATGTGCCTGGGAGTGTCAGTGTCTGGATCAGTGTGTTCCTGTGTGTTCCAGTGTATGCATGAGTGTGTTTATGGGTGTGTCACCGTGTGCATCAGTGTCTGCCTGGGTGTCTCACAGAATACTTTAGTGTGTGCCTGGGTGTGTCACTGGATGCATCAGTGAGTGCCTGGGTGTGTCAGTGTATGAATCAGTGTATACCTGGGTTTGTTAGTGTATGCATCAGTGTTTGCCTGGGTGTGTTCCTGAAACCATCAGTGAATGCCTGGGTGTCTCAGTGTATGCATCAGGGTGTGCCTGGGTGTCTCACTGAATACATTAGTGTGTGGCTGGGTATCCCAGTGTATGTATCATTCTGAGCGTGGGTGTGTCACTGTGTGCATCAGTGTGTGTCTGTGTGTCTCACTGAATGTATTAGTGTGTGCCTGGGTGTGTCAGTGTAAGTATCAGTGTGTACCTGGGTGTGTTAGTGTATGCATCAGTGTATCCCTGTGTGTGTCATTGAATGCATCAGTGTGTGTCTGGATGTGTCCGTTTATGTATCAGTGTATGCATGGGTGTATCAGTGTATGCATCAGAGTGTGCCTGGGTGTGTCACTGAATATATTAGTGTGTGCCTGGGTGTGTCAGTATATGCATCATTTTGAGCCTGGCTGTGCCACTGTGTTTATCAGTGTATGTCTGTGTGTCTCACTGAATGTATTAGTGAGTGCCTGGGTGTGTCAATGTATGTATCAGTGTGTACCTGGGTGTGTTAGTGTATGTATCAGTGTATGCCTGTGTGTATGTCACTGAATTAATCAGTGTGTGTCTGGCTATGTGAGCGTATGGATCAGTGAGTGCCTGGAAGTGTCACTGTATTCATCAGTGTGTGTCTGGATGTGTCAGTTTATGTATTAGTGTATGCATGGGTGTTTCAGTGTATGCATCAGTGTGTGCCTGGGTGTGTCACTGAATATATTAGTGTGTGCCTGGATGTGTTGGTGTATGTATCATTCTGTGCCTGGGTGTGTCATTGTGTGCATCAGTTTATGCCTGTGTGTGCGTCACTGAATGCATCATTGTGTGCCCGGCTATGTCAGCGTATGGATCAGTGTGTGCCTGGGTGTGTCACTGTGTGTGTCTGTGTGTTCCTGATGTCTCACTAAACGCATTAGTTTGTGCCTGCATGTGTCATTGTATGTTTAAGTGTGTCTCTGGGTGTGTTAGTGTATGCAATAGTGTGTCCCTGGGTATGTCAGCGAATACATCAGTGTGTGTCTAGATGTGTCAGTGTATGTATCAGTGTGTACCTGGGTGCTTTAGTGTATGCATCAGTGTGTCTGGGTCTGTCATGGAATGCATCACATGTGTAAGGGTGTGTCAGTGTATGGATAGGTGTGTGCCTAGGTATTTCAGTGTATGCATTAGTGTGTTTCTGAGTGTGTCACCATGTGCATCAGTGTCTGCCTGTATGTCTCAATGAATACTTTAGCGTGTGCCTGGATGTGTCACTGGATGCATCAGTGAGTTCCTGGGTGTGTCACTGAATGCATTAGTTTGTGCCTGGGTGTGTCCTTGTGTGTATCAGTGTTTACCTGGGTTTGTTATTATATGCATCAGTGTATGCCTGTGTGTGTACCTGAATGCATCATTGTGTGCCTGGCTATGTCAATGTATGCATCAGTGTGTGCCTGGGTGAGTCAGTGTGTGTATCAATGTGTTCCTGGATGTCTCACTAAATGCATTAGTGTGTGCCTGCATGTGTCAGTGTATGTATCAGTGTGTCTCTGAATGTGTTAGTGTATGCATCAGTGTTTCCCTGGGTATGTCAGCGAATGCATCGGTATGTGTCTGGGTGTGTCTTTGAATGCATTACATGTGCCTGAGTGTGTCAGTGTGTGGATCGGTGTGTGCCTGGGTGTTTCAGTGTATGCATCAGTGTGTTTTTGGGTGTGTCACCATGTGCATCAGTGTCTGTCTACGTGTCTCACTAAATACTTTAGTGTGTGCCTGGGTATGTCACAAGATGCATCAGTGAGTCCCTGGGTTTGTCAGTGTATGTGATATTGTGTACCTGGGTGTGTTAGTGTATGAATCAGTGTGTACCTGGGTGTGTTAGTGTATGCATCAGTGTTTGTCTGGGTGTGTACCTGAAAGCCTCAGTGTATGCCTGGGTGTCTCAGTATGTTCATCAGTGTGTGGTGTGTGCTTGGGTTTCTCATTGAGTATATAACTGTGTGCCTGGGTGTGTCAGTGTATGTATCATTCTGTGCCTGGGTGTGTCACTGTGTGCATCAGTGTGTGTCTGTGTCTCACTGAATTCCTTTGTGTGTGCCTGGGTGTGTCAGTGTCTGTATCAGTCTGTACCTGGGTGTGCTAGTGTATGCATCAGTGTATGCCTGAGTGTGTCACTGAATGCATCATTGTGTGCCTGGCTATTTCAGCATATGCATCAGTGTATGCCTGGGTGTGTATCAGTGTGTGCCTGGAAGTGTCACTGAATGCATCATTGTGGGCCTGGATGTGTCAGTGTGAGTAGCAGTTTGTGCCTGGAGTGTCACTGAATGCATCAGTGTGTCCCTTGGTGTGTCGGTATACATATCAATGTGTACCTGGGTGTTAGTGTGCATCCATGTCTGCCTAGGTGTCAGTGTGTGCATGGCTGTGTGTCTATTGTGTGCAGTTATGTATTAATGTGTGCCTGGGTGAGTTAGTCTATATGTTATTGTGTGTTTGGGTGTACACGTGTATGGACGAGTGTGTAACTTTTGTGTTAGTGTATGCATCAGTATGTGCCTAGTTGGATCAGTGTATGTATTAGTGTGTGCCTGACTGTATCACTGAATACATCAGTGTCTGCCTGTGTGTGTTTGTGTATGCATTAGTGTGTGCCTTGGTGTGTCACTGTGTGTATTAGTGTATTCCTGGATGTTTCACTAAATGCATCAGTGTGTGCCTGCATGTGTCAGTGTATGCATTAGTGTGTCTCTGGGTGTGTTAGTGTTTGAATCAGTGTCTCCCTGAGTATGTCAGTGAGTGCATCCATGTGCGTCTGGGTGTGTCACTGGATGCATCACGTGTGTCAGTGTATGGATCAATGTGTGCCTGTGTGTTTCAGTGTATGCATCAGTGTTTTTCTGGGGGTGTCACCATGTGCATCTGTGTCTGCCTGGGTGTCTCACTGAATACTTTAGTGTGTAACTAGGTGTGTCACTAGGTGTGCCATCGGATGCACCAGAGAGTGCCTGTGTGTGTCATTGTATGTATCAGTGTGCACCTGGGTGTGTTAGTATATGCATTAATGTGTGCCTTGGTGTGTCACTGAAAGCATCAGTGTGTTCCTGTGCATGTCACTGAATGCACCAGTGACTGCCTGGGTTTTTCAGTGTATAAATCAGTATGTGCCTGGGTATGTCACTGAGTGCATCCGTGTCTGCCTGGGTGTATCACTGAATGAATTAGTGTGTGCCTGCGTGTGTCACTTTATGTATCAGTGTGTGACTGGGTGTATTAGTGTATGTATCATTGTGCCCCTGGGTATGTCACTGAATGCATCAGTGTGTGCCTGTGTGTCTCAGTGTATGTATCAGTGTGTACCTGGATATGTTAGTGTAAGCATCAGTGTTTACCTGGGTCTGTTACTCAATACATCTGTATGTGTTAGGGTGTGTCGGTGTATGTATTTGTGAGTGACTGGGTGTGCCTTTGAATGCATCACCTGTGCCAGTGTATGGATCAGTGTGTGCCTGTGTGTTGCAGTGTGTGCATCAGTGTTTTTCTGGGGGTGTCACTGTGTGCATCTGTGTCTGCCTGGGTGTCTCACTGAATACTTTAGTTTGTAACTAGGTGTGTCACTAGGTGTGTCACCGGATGCACCAGAGAGTGCCTGTGTGTGTCAATGTATGTATCAGTGTGCACCTGGGTGTGTTAGTATATGCATTAATGTGTGCCTTGGTGTGTCACTGAAAGCATCAATGTGTTCCTGTGTGTGTCACTGAATGCACCAGTGACTGCCTGGGTTTCTCAGTGTATACATCAGTGTGTGCCTGGGTATGTCACTGAGTGCATCCGTGTCTGCCTGGGTGTATCACTGAATGAATTAGTGTGTGCCTGGTTGTGTCAGTTTATGTATCAGTGTGTGCCTGTGTGTATTAGTGTATGAATCACTGTGTCCCTGGGTATGTCACTGAATGCATCGGTGTGTGCCTGTGTGTCTCAGTGTATGTATCAGTGTGTACCTGGGTATGTTAGTGTAAGCATCAGTGTTTACCTGTGTCTGTTACTCAATACATATGTATGTGTTAGGGTGTGTCGGTGTATGTATTTGTGTGTGACTGGGTGTGTCACTGTATGTATCAATGTGTATCTGGGTATATTAGTGTATACACCAGTGTGTGCCTGGCTGTGTCATTGTATGCATCAGTGTGTGCCTGGATTTCACATTAAATGCATTAATGTGTGCCTGAATGTGTCAGTGTCTGAATCAGTGTGTCTCAGGTTGTGTTAGAGTATGCATCAGTGTGTCCCTGGGTATGTTAGCAAATGCATCAGTGTGTATCTGGGTATGTCAGTGTATGTATCAGTGTGTACCAGGTTGCATTAGTGTATGCATCAATGAGTGTCTGGGTGTGTCATTGAATGCATCACATGTGCCTGGGTGTGTCTGTGTGTGTATGCATCAGTGTGTGCCTGGTTGTTTCAGTGTATGCATCAGTGTTTTTCTGGGTGTGTCATCATGTGCATCAGTGTCTGCCTGGGTGTCTCACTGAATATATTAGTGTGTGCTTGGGTGTGTCAGTGTATGTATTATTCTGTGCCTCGGTGTGTCACTGTGTTCATCAGTGTGTATCTGTGTGTCTCACTGAATGCATTAGTGTGTGCATAGGTGTGTACCTGGGTGTGCTAGTGTATGCATCAGTGTATGCCTGTGTGTGCCACTGAATGTATCATTGTGTGCCTAGATATGTCAGCACATGCATACGTGTGTGCCTGGGTGTGTCAGTGTATGTATCAGTTTGTGCCTGGAGTGTCAATGAATGCATCAGTGTGTGCCTTGGTGTGTCAGTATATGCACCAATGTGTACATGGGTGTTAATGTGCATCCATGTCTGCCTTGATATCAGTGTGCATGACTGTGTGCCGTTGAGTGCTATTGTATGTATTAATGTGTGCCTGGGTGAGTTACTCTACACGTTGGTGTGTGTTTGGATCTACAAGTGTATGGATGAGAGTGTACCTGCTGTGTCAGTCTATGCATCAGTGTGTGCCTAGGAGTGTCAGTGTATGTATCAGTGTTTGCCTGGCTGTGTCACTGAATACATTAGTGTCTGCCTGCATGTGTCAGTGTATGGATAAGTGTGTGCATGGGTGTGTTTGAGTATGGATCAGTGTGAGCCTGTGTGTTTCAGTGTATGCATCAGTGTTTTTCTGGGTGTGTCACTGTGTGCATCAGTGTCTGCCTGGGTGTCTCACTGAATACTTTAGTGTGTGCCTGGGTGTATCACTGGATGTATCAGTGAGTGCCTGGGTGTGTCAGTGTATGTATCAGCGTACACCTGGGTGTGTTAGTGTATGCATCAGTTTGTGCCTGGGTGTGTTACTGAATGCATCAGTGTGTTCCTGTTTGTGTCACTGAATGCATCAATGACTGCCTGGGTTTGTCAGTGTATACATCAGTGTCTGCCTGGGTATGTTGCAGTGTGCATCTGTGTTTGCCTGGGTGCATCACTGCATGCATTAGCGTGTGCCTGGGAGTGTTGGTGTGTGCCTGGATGTGTTTGTGTATGCATCAGTGTGTCCCTGGCTGTGTCACCGAATGCATCAATGTGTGCCTGGTTGTCTCAGTGTATGTATCAGTGTGTAGCTGGGTATGTTAGTGTATGCATCAGTGTGTGACTGGGTCTGTTACTCAATACATCTGTATGTGCTACGGTGCGTCAGTGTTTGTATCCGTGTGTGTCTGGGTGTGACATTGTCTGTATCATTGTGTGTCTGGTTGCCGCACTAAATGCATTATTGTGTGCCTGGGTATGTTAGTGTATGTATCAGTGTGTGTCTGGTATTAGTGTATGCATCAGTGTGTCCTGGGGTGTGTCAGTGAATGCATCAGAATATACGTGGGTGTGTCAGTGTATGTATCAGTGTGTACCTGGATGTGTTAGTGTATGCATCAGTGTGTGCCTGGGTTTGTCACTGAATGCATCACTGTGTGGCTAGATGTGTCACTGAATCCATCCATGTGTGCCTGGGTGTGTTACTGTAAACATCAGTGTGAGCCTGGGCATCTCAGTGTGTGCATCAGTGTGTGCCTGGGTGTCTCAGCATATGCATCAGTGTGTGTCTATCTGTGAGTGTATGCATCAGTGTGCTTCGGTGTGTCAGTGTATGCAACAGTATGTAACTGGGTGTTTTAGTGTGTGCCTCAGAGTGTGCCTAGGTGGGTCACTGTGAGCATCGGTATGTTCCTGAGTGTCTCAGCATATGCATCAGTGTGTGTCTGGTCTCTCAGTATATGTATTAGCGTATCATTGGATGTGCCACAGAAAGCATCAGGGAGTGCCTGGGTGGGTCAGTGTATGCATCATTGTGTACCTAGGTGTGTCACTGAATGCATCAGTGACAGCCTGGTTCTGTCAGTGTATGTATCAGTGTGTACTTGGGTGTGCTAGTATATGCAGCAGTTTGTGCCTGGGTGTGTCACTGTGTGCATCCATGTCTGCCTGGGTGTCTCACTGAATGCATTAGTGTGTGCTGGGTGTGTCAGTGTATGTATCAGTGTGTACCTGGGTGTGTTAGTGTATGCATCAGTGTATTCCTGTGCTTGTCACTGAATTCATCATTGTGTGGCTGGCTATGTCAGCGTAAGCATCAGTGTGTGCCTGGGTGTGTCAGTGCACATGTCAGTGTTTGCCTGGGTGTGTCAGTGTGTATCTCAGTGTGTGCCTGGGAGTGTCACTGAATGTATCACTGCGTGCCTGGGTGTGGCAGTATATGCATCAGTGTGGACCTGGGTGCATAAGTGTATGTATCTGTGTGTGTCTGTGTGCATGACTGTGTGTCGTTGTGTGTTAGTGTATGCATTGGTGTGTGCCTGGGTGCGTTAGTCTATATGTCAGTGTGTTCTTGGATGTACCAGTGTATGGAAGAGTGTGTATCTGGCTGTCTTAGTGAATGCATCTGTTTGTGCCCTCGTGTGTCAATGTATGCATCTGTTTGTGCCTAGGTGTGTTAGTGTATACATCAGTGTGTGTCTAGGTGTTTCAGTGTTTGTGTAAGTGTGTGCCTGAGTATGTTAGAGTATGCATCAGTGTTTCATTGGTGTGTCACTGAATGCATCATCTGTGTGCATGTATGACAGTGTATGCATCAGTGCCTGTTTGTGTTAATATCTGCATTATAGTTGGCCTGCGTACATAATGTTATGAATCAGTGTTTCCTGAGTGTGTTAGTGTATGCATACTTGTATATATAGCTGTACTGACATTACAGTGTTGGTGTATCACTATAACTAACTATATATACTTGGGTATATTCATGGATGGTCTAACAATGAAGAAATATGCAATTAGTTGCCTACATTACTGAGATAATGGTCCTTCAATCTGTGTAAAAAGAAACAAAACATAAATAAAAGTTAAGCTATCATATTATTAAGTTATCTAATAAAAGTTCACAACTGCAATACAAATGATTTTGTTACTTGCAAGACACAAAATGTATATCAATGTATAGTAATCACAAATATTATTTAAGTGTGTTACACTCCCTTATCCACTGTTCTCAGCTTCTACACGTTTGCACTATACTTGAAGTGTGTATAGGTACTCATCCTTGAACAGTGAGAGGAAAAACAGTCATATGAACTGTAAAAAAAACTCATAACTACATAGCTCATTATTTCAAATTAGCATTACTATGTATGACAGTCACCACAAATATTTACCAAACTCTTTTAGCTATACTTGTTAAATAATATAAAGTATATTATTGCTTCATAATATAATTAATGTTTATGAATCATAATAGCAGTTAAGAAGGTATATAAAGACATCACCCTTGGTAGGCTGCATGATGTCATTAAGTCAGGTGATCCATTGAGTAAGAAAACAGTATCAGTAGTATTAATATTGTTATTATTTTCCAGTTCTTCTTGAAACAAAATATATATTTTATCTTCTGTAGATGTTTGTCCAAGTTCAAACTTTCTGATCTCTGTTTCTAGTTTAGTAGTATGTCTGTGGCTTGACCATTTAAAACCCCTCAGAGTGACATCCCCCATGTTAGGCCGGATGATGTCTTGTTTTTTTTTATTGAAAGCCCCAGACATGTGGTATTCCATTTCTCCAGTATTAAACTTCCTTAGAACTTTGGTTCATGGAACAGTATGTAGGAGTTTGATAATTTATATGGTAATCCCTGCTTAAATGTAAATTTGCTATCATTACACCTTGTCCATCCAGTTGTATTTTTTATGTAAATTATGTAATGCCCAGATATAACACTTACTACTTCATGGAAAATACTGGCTGTGCAGATTTATGTTTTTCCAGAAATAGAGATTTGTCTAGCTTTAAAATATGTAATTTGAGTTTTCAATTTAGTTCCATCTGCTTTTCGTGGTTGTAGCGTTAAGATGATATACTTGCCAGTTTTTCTGATGTTGAAAGTTGATCGAAGGACAGAGTTCCACTTTGTGCAAGTATTATTCTGTGATGCAATTTCTCAAAAACAACAGTTTTACAATCTGGTAGAGTAAGGTAGATAGGTTGTTCTGAATCTATTTTTGTTTTTTGGAGAAAATGAATAATTTTCATAATCATGCTGCCATGGATAACTTAGTCCAAATAGTTAATCAATAGGCACCCTCTCTTCTTCTAAAATACATAGTAGGACCATTTAAAATGATTGTGCATTTTCTTGAGTGTTTTGAGTGGACTGTACTAATTCAGTGCACAGATCTGCAAGATCTCTAATACAAGATGCTGAGTACATTTTTATTCTATCACTGCAAAAGAGTTTCAATCAGCTGAAGCGGACAGAGCATAATCTTTTTCCCTTTCTCCATTCAACTTCATAAGCCAGAGTGCATAAACAGAAGAGTGCATTAAGAACTACATCAGCATAGCAGTTGACTCCAGAGATATTTGATCAGTGTTAACCTACAATTTCAGCATCGCATTTATCATTGTTTCTCCAATACTTATTTATTTTCTTTTATTTCTTCTTTTTCTCAGGAACATCAGTCTGATCCTTTGAAATCATTCATTTTGGTAAGATTGTATGCTTTTAGTAAACTGGGTACTGCCCTAGATTTGGAGCATACAGGCTTCTCAAATGGTTGTTCTCCAGTACACAAGTAAAAATCAGCATTTACTTTACTCTCATCAAACCCTTCCATATACAAACCACCTAAAGTTCTAACCAGAGAGACAATGCTACATATGACATACCTTCCTTGAATACAGTGTTGCCAATATTAATAAAAGCTGCATCTACACTTAAGGCTTTTTTTGTCCTCATTTACCATCACAATCTAGCTCAAAGAGGGAAGCCCTTAGTACGCAGGAAGACCACCTTCCACTCTGCACCACTCTCCGGCGAGAGAGTCCTGTCTCGGGTTAGAGCTCAGTTCTTGATCGTGATCTGCCTTGAGACCACAGAAAGAAACTTAAGAGTCATTAAGCAGTATAATCATAGGACAATACCAGGCCTCTTAACATGTAACATTTACCTCCTATTCGGTTCTATCCAGCACACTGTCAGAGGAGCAGAGAGTTTCTGCACCCTTTTCCCTCTCTTAGCATCCATATTTAAGTTATTGAGAAGTACCTCCCTCCATTCCTGTATCGGCGGGGATGAGAGCTCACCCATTTCTTACAGATTTCACATCTGGCCAACAAAATCATATAAAAGTGTACTTTCGCACTATCACTCTTAGTTGTCAGCTGGTTCTGATTCTGCAAAGATCCAAATATCACTAAAGAGGGGCTTACCTGACAATCCATAGAAAAAACTTCCTTTATTACCTGGTCTACCTCCTTCCAAAAACAGGTAATCTGGGGGCACCTCAGAAACATATGCAGGTCATCTGCCATGGCCAGCCCACATTTCTTATATGCTGTTGTAGTTCAATGCCCGATCTTAGATAACTTTGCCGGAGACCAATAGGCCCTATGGATTGAATACAGATGATTCCTTCTTAAAGACGCAGGCCAAACTGTAGCACATAGAAGACTGTTAGATACTTGCCTTTGATCTCTTATTTGCTGTCCTGGCAAGTCATCTCCCCAGATCTCCTCCGGAAGGGTGAACTTTCCATCCCCGATCTCTAACATCAACCAGTACAATTTTGGGACCTCCTTTCTTGGGGTGGAATTTAGGTATAGAGATTTCTCCAGATCATTTGAGCCCCCTACCTTCTCCTTTACATGTTGCAACCAACAGGTTATTTGAAAGATTGCTTGAGAGATTGCCAACAGGTTATTTGGAAAGTCACTTGAGAGGTTGCCCCTCATTTCCCCACTGAGGGGCTCGAAAAAGATCAAACTCCCATCCTTAAGTAAATGCCCCCAATCCAGAAAAGCTGCCTCCCTCAAAGGAAGAGTAAGCGTATCCCTTGCCCATTCCGGTGAGCCTGGAGATTTGTAGATTGGAGCATACTTGCTGTAGTATGGTATCTTAGTGGCCTTCCTCACACTCCACCAGATTTTTACAGAGTCCAAAAGCACCTTAAATCTTTTTTTTTCTTTTTAAATGTAGGGTGACCAAACTTATTTAAAATGCCTTTCTGGGATATGCCATTTATTTTCAGCATAGCTTTAAAGATGTGTCCTTTCTCAGGCTTTCTAGGCTCCTTCATTAGCTCCCATGATTTCTTCAGAAAGAAGGTCCACGCATAATACTGTATATCTGGTAATGCCAACCGACCTTTCGATTGCCTTCTTCTCAACTTCTTCCTTGCAATGCAAACTTCCTTTGAGGCCCAGAAAAAACTGCACATTTCTCCTTAAAGTGTGCACAACCATTCTTTTCCAAAGCACAAAGGCACCACATTAAAAATAAATAGAAACTTAGGCAAGATCACCATCTTGACTGAGTTAATCCATCCTATCATAGTAAGAGGAAGACTGACACATTTCTTCATTAACTGGCTAGACTCTCTCAAAACCTTCTTGAAATAAATTTTGGCAATTTTGTTTATATCTTGGGTTATTGTGATCCCTAAATATTTCACCTCTTTCTTAACAGGGGTCCCTTCTACCCGCATATTCCATACCATAACATCAGATTTTTACTGTTAACAGCCAACCCACTGATTTTCCCAAATTCCTTTGTGAGTTCTTCCAGTGATACCAACGCTTGACCTAAATCTGCTGTGTATAGTAACAAGTCGTCCGCATTAGGAAGGTCTTCTTACTCCAATCCCCACACTGAAACGGGAGTATCCTCTGGTCCTTCCTAAGCTTACATGCCATGAGCTCTATATATATTAAAAAGAAATGGTGACGACAGACACCCTTGTCTTGTTACTCTTTGAATTTTAAAAGGGTGAGTTAACACACCATTAACTAAGGCTCTTGCAACAGGGTCTTGGTAAATCTTCTGCCCAACTTAAAAAACATGCAGATCACTTTTAAATAAACCCAGTTGACCCTATAAAATGCTTTAGTGGCGTCTACCATCACTACCACCAACGGATCCTGCCATGTGGTGGCCAAATCGATAGAGTCAATCAGGGTGTGCTTCATCTCCTGCATCAATCTATTCTTCATAAAACCCTTTTGAGCCTTATGAATGAGCTTTCCTAGAACACCACTTAATCTATCTGCCATAATCTTTGCAAACATTTTGTAATCACTATTTAACAAGAAGATTGCTCTGCATGCATCGCAGGATCTTAGGTCTTTCCATGGCTTCAGAATCACTGTAATATTTGCTTCCTTCCAGGACAGGGCGTCATACTTCTCCCTTCTAAAATGTTATTGCAGAGCCCCACAAAAAAGTTAATTACACAACTTCCCAGGGCCTTATATACTTCCAAAGGGAGACAGTCCGGGCCTGGCGCTTTTCCTAGCCTTTCCTGATTATAAAACCCAATCTTATTCCTCCAACCCAACTTACTCATTAAGGCCTCTACTATCTTCCTCACTCAATGAGTCCAAGCCTAACTCTTCTAGCTAGGTCCTTACCTCTCCTAGGAGTACTTCTAGATCTTCTGCATATAATTCTGAGAAACAAACTCAGATAGCTTCTCCTACTTCCTTGTCGCCTCTCTTCAAACTTCCTGAGAACGGATCTTGCAGCTTCACCACCCTGTTGCTCTCTCTATTAGCTTTTAATTTCCATGCCAGTAAATTACACAGTTCTCATCATACTCAAAATGCACCAGTCTATTCACCTCACATCTTTTCTTAATCCTGTTCTCAATCACAGCATTCAATTCAGATCTCAACCTTCAATCTACTCTATACAGCTGATTAACTTCTTATTCCTTAAGCCCAGCCTGTGTCAATTGTGTATCTATTTACTGTATCTGCTTTTCTTACTTACAATCTCTTTGTTGTACAATTGCCTTTTAAAGGAGGCCATTCTAATAAGTCTTCCAAGTAGAAAATGCCTTAAAGGCATCCCATACCATAGCCGGTGAGACTGAACCCATGTTAAGGATGAAGAAATCGTTTACCTCAGATTGTAATTCTGCAACCACCACCTCATCTAATAGAAAGGTTCTATTGAGCATCCATTTATGACAATCCATATTCCCTGTTAGACCAATATTCGTCCAGATAGCGGAGTGATCTGACAAACTATCTCCTTCACACTTCGTGCCAGGTTCCTGTCTATTAGAATATAATTGATCCTGGATTGATACCCGTATTTTTTGTTCTTAAATATGTACCCCCGAGTTAACCCCATCCCTTCTCTCCATATATCACATAATCCCAACTGGAACATTATAAACAGTACCTGGTGTCACATTTTCTCATTAATTCTCCCTGATGGCCTATCTAAACAATAATTTAACACCACATTAAAATCCCCCATCCATATAATAGGATCTGATGTAAGCAACAGGAGCTGAAATATTTCCACTAATGGTGCAATGTCATCCTTATTGGGCCCATAGTAACCAACCACTGTGAATGCCCTATCAAATGCAACTAGTCTCCCTATGACCCACCTTACAGCCCTATCTACTGGATCCCTCCTAAAGGGAGACATTTGGATGATTTTTAATGAGAACCACAACCCCTTTACTGCCTCCAGTCTGGCATGAGCATATTATCTGATGCACCCATCTGTATGACCTGAACAACACAAAACTCTCCTGTCTAGAGAGGTGGGTCTCTTGCAACACTATTATATCTGCTCTAATATCTTTCATGTATTGCAGCAACTTCCTTTGTCTATTTACCACCTGTAAATTATTATTATTCCAAGATAGCAGCCTCAATTCCTTTCCCCCATCATCCACCCCCTATTAGTGTAGGAGCTGTTATCCCCCTTAAGCTCCCCTGACTATTATCACTATGATAATTTTTTTCCCACATGTTCCCTACCCTGTGCCCTTTTCCCCTCCCTGCCTCTCACTTTCCCACCCCAAACTCCCCTTGGGAGAACCCCCATAGTTTTTCTTCCAGGCATAACGCCTCAGGGGGCAAGTGCTGGGACATTAAAATTGTCTACATGCAAATGAAAAACAACAACTGAGCGAGTGTGTAGGGGAAGACTAAATAAAGTGGGCAACACATTTCTCAGCTTAGCTGACTTCTTCTAATGTTTTTTTCAGGTCATCGACCTCTCTTACCTCTTTTAAATTATACATTTTGTTATTCGCCATCACTCTCAGTGAAGCTGGGACTTTTAACTGAGCCGTAGTGCCTAATATCTTGAGAGCATCAATTCTCTTGCCAAGCTCCCACTGCCTGCTTAAATTTGTACTTGAAAGATCTGACCACTCTTTGAATGTCATTGGCAATTTCAACCTCTGCCTCACCTAAATGTAATCCTCGTTTAATCAGGCGAACCACAAGGCCTTTTAAATCATTGCCCTCTGTCCCTTCTGGGACTTTCAGAATCCTCAAATTATTCCTTCTCTGGCGATTTTCTAAGTTCTCCAGCTTACTACTAACACTTTCCTCACCAGTTTTCAAGCTTTGGATAGAATAGAGTTGCAGATGTGGTGGGAGAACATGGTGGTCGTTAGTAAACGGGCTGCAGAAAAGGCTGTGCGGGATTGAGTGGGCCAGGGAGCGGAGGAAGAGAGAGAGTGAGGTGGAAAGCGAGGGGGAGCCTTAAATCAAGGAGTTGGAGGTGCAAGAGTTGCAGTGGAGGGGGCTCGGAGCTGCAGAGGTCCAGAGAGCTGGGGAGAGCTGCTACAGACAGCAGGAGAGGAAGGGAATTCCCCTCTGGGGGAAGAGTGGCAGAGTCAACACAAGTGGCACAAGCGCTTGTGTTAGACTGAGGAAGGCTGGAGAGGCTGCAAGCTCACTGTTGGATGGCCAAGGTACTGTACAACCCCCTGTGTGTCTAGGGGAGCAGCGTTTGAGGCACACTGGGTCTTTTAGGGGCAGAGTCAAGAAGGTCTACCGAGAAGCTGGCTCCTATAAAATTGAAAGGGGAGGTATTGGTAAGGAGGAGGTTTGGAAGGAGTCCTGTTTACTCTCTGAGGAGTGGTAGGAAGGCTTATGGGGCTAAGGAGAGACTGATTGATCTCCCAGTAAAAGAGACTATGGGTGAAATATCTGAAGCCCAAAAAGACATTGGTGATTACGACAGTGACAAGGGCAAATTGTTTTGGGGTACTAAAGGTGTGAGAGCATGCCCTAATAGCTCTAAAAGGCTAAATGTTACTCCCTCATTAATAACATACTTCAGGGCTCTACCTAGAAATCAAACGGACGAGCAGGACCTCCTAGACCAAGCGGAAAATACTGGCTGGTAAATAGAGGGAGTTGCTAGCACTGAAATGGCTACCTCTAGAGACAGAAAAGTGTGGGGGAGCTTTGTACAACTCAGACTGGATATATTTCAAATAGATTTCTACCTTTGGTCGATAAGGAAAGGATGGAGGGGGATGAGGAAAGTGTTTCAGTGTCTACGAGGGGCTGGGCTCTGGACAATAACTCCCTGGAATTTACAGAGGGGGACCTAGCAGAACTGGGGGGAACTCAAGAGCAAGCGTGCCTCTCGGGCGAGCCCCTGGTCTCAGCTGGTACAAAGGAAAGCCAGAGTCAGAGGGAGGCGGACAGCCCCTTGAGGCAGTCTATCTCCTGAATGTTGAAAAATCTGATGCTGGAAATTAAAGAGGGGTTTGAAAAATCAGGTTCCAGCCAATGCAAGATCAGAGGCCTGATTTGGCAGGTAAGACGGCTCTACTCGAAGAGGAAGTAGGCGGCTTAAAGGTAGTTGTGAAGAAAAATAAGGAGGTCACACTTAAGGCTTGAGATTTATGTATCATTACAACATATGCTAGAAATATTGGAAACTGCTTTCTGCGAACATACAAGTCTTTCACACGTGGGAAAGGGCGACTATGGGCCAGATGTACCAAAATGCAATTTTGCATTTCCTAAAAAGTGACTTCATAGAACTCACTATTTAGTAAATGCAAAATGCTATGTACAAAGATACTGAATTTCTAATAGCCATTCCTACTTTGTAGGAATGGCTATTAGGAAAATGCAAACAAGAAATCCTATGCCATTTGAAACAGTGGGCCGGTTTTGCATTTCCCAGATAACAATTTCCTATTAGGAAATCACTATTAGGGAAATGCCAAACCAAGGATGGCTATGGGCAAAAGGCCCTCCCTTGATGCACTCCAAAAATATTGGGGTGCACCTTGGGGTGCTTTTTTTAATTTGAACATAGTTACCATTATCTTGAAGTTGATGCTAATTGCATTTCCTAAATGCTCATTTTGCATTTAGTAAATGCTTTGTACATGTGCCAAGAAATCACAAATAGGAAATACCTTTCTGCAAATTCCTATTTAGGGACTCACACAATGCGATTTCTACAGGGTAGAAATTGTATTTGGTTATTTCCTAAAGGCCTCTGTGAATAGGAAAAGGCTGTTTTGGAATTCTTAATCTGCCGAAATAGCATTTTGGCCCATTAGGAAATGTAAAAGGCCTTTGTATATCTGGGGCCAGATGTAGCAAAAATAAAAATTGCGACTCGCATTTTGCGAGTTGATGCGACTCGCAAAATGCGAGTCGCAAATTGGAATGCCAGAAAAAAAAGCGATCCGATTTTGCGACTCGCAGCCGGACTCGCAACGCTGTGTGCGAGTCCGCAGTTTGCGAGTGTGCAAAAACGAACTCGCAATTAGCGAGTGGGTGTCGCAAATTGCGAATACCTTCAAAATTGCTTGCAGATGCAGCAGAACACTCCAGAAAGCATACCAGAACACTCTGGAAACACTTCCTGGCACATGATGATGGCATCACAGCCAGGAAGTTAACAAATACACCTGGGAGGAGGGCTCAACAGTGAGCAGTGTCTCTGCCACTCACAGTAGGGTGCTGAGGAGTGGTAGGCACAGCACCATGGACGCAGCAGGGACCAGCCAGGCTGGCAGGAGGGGCAGGAGATCATAGATAACAGCTGGGACAGATTCATGTGGCACATGGCGTTAATGTGCCACATGACTGGTTGGCATTTTCCTGCCCATGGACAATTTCAACTTGTATATAGTTTCTTCATGACATTAATAAAGCAGTTATTTTTGTTCCACTTAACAAATGGTTAATAGGTGAGTATGGTGGGAGTTGACACGTACCGTCCAAAATATTGCGTTGCAATGTGGTCCCGTCTCAGTCTGCCTTGATTAGCTAGACTCCTATCCCCATGATGGCGATGTGGTCGTTCTTGCTCTTCATCATCAGGATCTGGGTCTGCAGGGGTGAGAGGTAGCCCACGTCGGGTGGCTATGTTGTGGAGGATGGCGCATGCGACCACAATTTTGAAAGCGGTAATGGGGGTGTATTGGAGGGCGCCTCCACTGCGGTGGAGGCATCTGAATCTTGCCTTCAGCAGTCCGAAGGTGCGCTCGATCAGGTTCCTGGTCCTCTTATGCGCACTGTTGTATTGCCTCTCCGATTCAGTTCTGGGTGTTAAAAACGGAATCATGATCCAAGGCCTGAGAGCATATGCACTGTGACCTGTTGGGCACAAAAGTACACGGTCAGGAAGTCCAGATTGTCGTGCACAGTGACCTGTGTGTATGTCTGCAAGTGTCTGTGGCTCTACCTAGGAGGTAACCGTCTCCAAATTCCCCACGTTCCAGGCGTTGATGTATCCCACTATGCCTAAAAATGTATGAGTCATGGGTACTGCCAGGAAACTTAGCTACGATGTCCGTGATGACATAATGGGCATCACAAACAACCTGTATGTTGAGTGAGTGGGTACACTTCCTGTTGCGGAAAATGTGTTCCAGATTAGCAGGGGGGCATATTTGAATGTGTGTCCCATCTACACACCCTATGACATGAGGAAAGAGGACAATGCGGTAAAAGTCCAGCTTGGTGCTGTTAATTTCTGCCTCATTCCTTGGTAAGTATATGAAGTGAGACATGTGCGTGACTAAGGCATCTAGGAATGCCCTGAGGAACCTTGACACTGCACTTTGGGATACCCCACCTGCCACGGCAATGACCCCCTGATAGCTCCCTGGGGCCAAGAGGTGCAGTGCGCATAGCACTTGCACATGCGTAGGGATGGTGCAGCCACGCAGAGTCTTGTGTTCTAGCTGTGGTTTCAGTAAATCTATTAGTTCTAGAATGGCTGCGCTGCTAAGGCAGTATTTGTCATAGATCTCCTCTTCAGTTTGCTGAAAAAGAGTCTGCCTGGTTCTATATATCTTCTCCTGTCTGTGGCCCCTCCTGGGCTGCGTAGACTCTCCTCCTCACTGCTATCAGGTATATCCCCGCCATCTTGAGTAAGCCAGATGCCTTCTGGGTCCCCTTTTATACTTTGGTAATGGTTACCACCTGCTCTGAGTTAGTGGTAAATGCGACTTGCAAACTGGGCTTTTTGCGACTAGTCGCAATTTGCGAGTTGCAATTGCATAAGGTTTGCGACTCGCAAATTGCGACTTGCAATTTGCGGGTCGCAAAATGGGGTCGCAACGGATGCGACTCGCAAACGGGTCCCATCGCTTTTTGCGAGTCGGAAATGGGCTTTTTGCATCCCATTTCCGATTTTGCACTGTCGCAAATTGCGAATCGGCCCCTTTGCGAGTCGCAAACGTTTGCTACATCTGGCCCCTGGTCCTTTGCTGTTTTACACCTTCAAGATCATCAAACTGAATTGCTGAACCGCAATTCTGTTTGGATACAAAATGAAATCAATTATTTTACCCATGGCTCCATTAAACAATCCTTCTTCAACTTTTAAATTCACCACTAAATCACCCTACAGGTCTTACAAACACATAAACACTTTTCTATTCCTGCAGTTTTGGGAACAGTCTTTTCCAAAGAGTTTTTCACTCAACAGTATTGTCACTCCTTGATGTTCAGTTTTACCAACTGATATAAATTTGAATATTTGTTCTTTCTTCAGTTCTTCATTAAAATAGGTAAATTCTTTAAGAATAGACATTAGGCACACAATGGATTTTTCTTGCTGAATGAATTCAAACATTAACTGTGCTGCTGATGTTTTTGAAAGAAACATGTTTTTTATAAGTTGGGTTTCCAAGCAACATGTTTCTAATTTGTTCTTTCTAGTGTAAATATAACCAAATGTTGACATTTCCAACACTTCCTAAAGGAGTTTTTCATGTAAGAGTGTCTTAAATACAGGCTGTCCTTTCACTTGGGTAAGTTGTACCAAATCACCAAAAACAATTACATGAGGTAAATGTAACAAACATCCAAAAACAGTTACATGTTTTCTACCCAAAATGACATCATACTCTGGGCCATATTTTAAAGAAAGTGGCGCATCAACTATGCTACACCACTTTTTTTGCTCTCCTGCGCTCCCTAACATCTCCTTGGTAGCACCATATTTACAATAAGGTGCACCATGGTGCACGTTAGCACAATAATATCAACATTTTTTACGCTATTGGGGCGCATTGGTCGACTAGCACGAAAAATTATGGTGCTAGTCCAGCAACACATTGGAAGGCCTCTGGCAGGTTTTAAAAATGACAGGAAAAATGGCGCAGTGAAATCTCATAAATCACTGCACCATTTTTCTGGGCCTCCTAATGGGGGAAAACCCTCCTTGCATACATTATGCCTGGCACAGGCATAATGTGGCGCAAGGGGTTACAAAGTGGTGTAATGCTTGCATTGTGCCACTTTGTAAATCTGGTGCAGGGAAAAGGACTCCTTGACGCCGCCTTGTCGTTAACAACAAATGACAATACGGCAGTGCAAGGAGGTGCGAGGGGCTTGTAAATATGCCACTTTGTCTTCAATATCTGTTACATTCTTAAATATAAAAAGCAAGCATTACGTTTGAGACCATGCTCACCTCAACAATGATTAAAAGTTGCAGTTTCTCCAAAATTCTAGAAACTTTGTGACAAGCTTCTCCAGATAACATCTGGTACTCCAGTTTGTTGTTGTGTTCAACAGGCAGCATAAGTAGACAATGTAAAGTAATTGTTCTAATGTTGTGTGCAGCTAACCCAGTAGCTGTTGTTACTACACACGATAAAGTAGAATCTGTAGTCTTATGTAATAGCTGGTCAGGACTTGTATTAAAAAGATTTTTCCAGTTTCAGATTGTCCATTGATATACAAAAGAACTTAAACATTTACATTGATGGGTTTCATGAAGGAATCCATGCTATATTTTTTTCTATCATTTTTTGTATATTTCTTTCTGCTCATTATTGAGTTGTTCTGCTAACTGTTCCAAATCAATATTTTCTTGTCTTGCTTGTTGCATTGCTGTCTGTAGTTCATTCATTGCCTGTCAGCTTCAATTTTGATCATTGGCTGTCCAAGAGAATCTTGATAGAGAGGTCCAGAATTCTGGCTTCTTTGAGAAAAATCCATTTCTATCTCAACAGCAATTGTTTCCTCTTTTTCAATTTCTTCATTTAACATTTTCAGTTAGTTCAGAAATACTGGACACTCAATGGTATATTTTATAGCATTGAAAAAGTATTCATAGCAGTCATACGGTCCACGTAACTCCGTTTCAGAATGCCAAGGCTTGAATAGCTGGAGAAGTGCTAAATAGAAAAATATTTTTTCTCAGCTGTTTAACAAGTACGTTTTCTATGGTTTATTAAGTTACTTTTTTGCATGCCTAATCAAGCAACCATCGCAATCAGCTACACCGTATTTGCCTTGATGAATGTTTTCTCAAACAATATATTTGTACCTATAGTGCTGCAGAATTTCATATAAACACATATCTTCGAGGTGTGGACTTCTTGAATAGTAAGTACGCTGCATATTTGTTTTTACAATATCTGTACTCTCAGGATCAAACTCTGCTATGTACTGAATTTCGGGATGAGATTTCAAAACTCTGTTTCACATGTTGGCAAGGCCTAGATTAACCCAAATAATTCCTCTAGACTTTGAAAACAAGCTAGCTGAACTCAAACTACCAAAGCACTCAAATGAGCTAATCTCCCTATGTGAGAGGGAGATTTCAAGCTGAAATTGTATCATTTCTTTGATAGAGTTTTTTTTTGTAGAAATCTCTTCCCACGTTTCCTTCATCTCCATTTTCTCTCACTTTATGATGTTTGAAGTGGCATAGCGAGCAACAGCAATGGAATTGTCAGCAACAAACTGTATATCCATATTTGCATTCCATAATTTCAGGTTGACAGGATTATAATTGTTAATATAGTTGGAGACCTCTGGTCTTTTCATATTGTATGTATTCTTTGGTGATTTTTCTTGTCAGTGTGTGCCTCACTGCAGATACATATCTGTTCACTCTTTCTTTTGAAATGATAGGCCTTGGAAATCCAAAACAACACCTTGTAGGAAACTTTCCTTTACATCAGTATCTTCACCTGCAATACTTGCCACATCCATGTGTTTGAAACCATTGAACTTGCTGTTGCAGCAATTTGTTATTATTCTCCTCTGTAACATACTGTTCTATGAAAGACAGTACACACTCATCAGTGTCAGTACCAAATTTTGGTGCAGTCATTATCCATTGCAGTAAATGTATGAGGAGCACCTCTTGCTTGGTATTCTTTTCTCCTAAAGATATCTGTGACTCCTTCAAGAGGAAGTTTTGTTTTATTGTACATAAAATTCATCATTGCTTGAATCCTGTGATTGAAATACCTGCATACATTAGCAGGATTCAAAGAGCAAAGTTATCCTACTGTCTTCAAATCAATATCCTTTATGTTAGAGTTTGCTTGTCTTAGAAATTGTAGTAAATCATCCCATACATAATCTGCGCAATTAAGCGTTACAAACAAAGTAGGTGGAAGTTTTGGAGCATGCATTTAAGTTCACATGTCAACAAATTTATTAGGATGTATTCCAGATGTTCATCCTTACCTTGTATCTCATCAACAAACTCTCTTGCAGAAATATTTTGTAGATTTACTCCTGTTTTAAAAATATGGTTCATAGCATAAGAGAATCCTGCCAAGTCACTCCTAAATAACAGATGGAATATATAGGGAATACATTGTTTAAATCTAGGGTCCTCTGAATAGAGCCTTGTAGACCTGTATCCTGCTGCTGGTATTTGTACAGGTTGCTCATTGTTGCGACTACCTACTCCTGTGGGAAATAGCTGTGGAAAACAGTGAGCCTCTAGACATTTTTCCCACACACTCATTGGAGCTCCTCTAGCTTGTTTCATTTGAAACAGATCAATAGCATCTCCAACAACGTCCTTTGAATGAAGTGGATGTGTACTATAGAACTCATTAATTTCTTCTCACTTCGCCTGATCCACACTTTCTATTTGTCCACTTGATTGTAGTAGTTCATCATTGATACAACTAACATTTGGAATAAATTCCAACGTTCTTGTAAAACACTTTGACCCTCATTGCAACCCTGGCGGTCAGTGATAAAGCGGCGGTAATACCGCCAACAGGCCAGCGGTAAGAAAAATGGAATTATGACCATGGCGGGAACCAGCAACACAGACAGCCACTTTAACACTCCAACCGCCATGGCGGTAGCGACAAACACCGTGGTGGTAACCGCCAACAGCCAGGCGGAAGACAATGTACCACCCATAGTAGTATGAGAGGCCAATCTGCCAGCTTTTCTGGGGCAGTGCCAACGCCAACAAAAGCACGGCGGAAACAGTACACAGAAGGGAAACAACTCACCTCTCAACACTCAGGGAGGAACTACAATGCCATGGAGCCCGAGCTGCACATTTTTCCAATGCTGGTCTACCTCCTCATACACCAGGAACACGAACGGCGGTGAAGATGACCACGGTGAGTACCGCACCTAGCACACAAGGGAGGAGGGAGGAAAAAGAGAGTGACACACACACGCAACACCCCCACCCCCAACACCATACACACAAACAGATGCAACAACAGTACATATACACCCTGTGACCCTCAGGAATAACGCAAGGACAAAAGGAATTGCTGAAATTGAGTGTAATAGTACAATATTAGATAAAACGTTCTTAACGCAATAAACAGTATGTACAATATATACAAATGGAGAGACAATGCCCACTCCAAAATGTCTGTGGCCCACGGGGCCATAACACATAGGCCAAGGCCACACTTGACTCCTGCCTCAATATGGAGAGAACACTGCAGGGGCATCAGGTCGAAAACACACAGGCACCTCAGGGGGACGGGGCATGGGGGCACCTCAGCCAGACAATGTTACAACGCCACTGCTCCTGGAGGGGGCTAAAAGCCCACTGCTTAGTCCTGGGGAGTGCAAAGCCACAGTCTCTCTAGTGGATGGTTTGCCCACTGCTTGGTCCTGGGGAGTGCACAGCCACAGTCTCTCAAGTGGGTGCTTTGCCCGCTGCTTGGTCCTGGGGAGTGCAAGGCCACAGTCTCTCAAGTGGGTGGTTTGCCCACTGCTTGGTCCTGGGGAGTGCACAGCCACAGTCTCTCAAGTGGGTGGTTTGCCCACTGCTTGGTACTGGGGAGTGCAAAGCCACAGTCTCTCAAGTGGGTGGTTTGCCCACTGCTTGGTCATGGGCAGTGCAAAGCCACAATCTCTCTAGTAGATGCCTTCTTCCACTGGTTCTGGAGGGGGCTTTGTGACAAGTGTGCTTCATCCTGGCAAGGAGGGTATGAGTGGATGCCTTCTTCCACTGGTTCTGGAAGGGGCTTTGCACCAAGTGTGCTTCATCCTGGCAAGGAGGGGGTGAGTGGATGCCTTCTTCCACTGGTTCTGGAGGGGGCTTTGTGCCCAGTATGCTTCATCTTGGATGGTGCAACGTCACAGTCTCTCACCTGGGTGTCACACCTACATTTGTTGCAGGGGCCAGAACGCACTGCAGCCCATGTAGTCATGACTACACACTGCTCGTCGGCGGTGACAGCTGCTCAAGGGATGGCAGCTGCAGAGCAGGTGGCGGTGCTGTCAGTGGTGGGTGGAGGCTCCAGCCCTTCCCCTGCAGCCTCGGACGGCTGCCCACTGGGGCTGCTGCTGCTGGCAGTGGTGCTGGTGGCGGTGCAGGTGGCTTTGCTGCCCGCTGTGCAGGTTGCGGTGCTGGCTGTGGTGCAGGTGGCAGTGCTGTCAGTGGTGGGGGGAGGCTCCAGCCCTTCCCCTGCAGCCTTGGACTGCTGCCCACTGGGGCAGCTGCTGCTAGCAGTGGTGCTGGTGGTGGTGCAGGGGGCGGTGCTGGCCACAGTGCAGGGGGCGGTGCTGGCTGTGGTGCTGGTGGCAGTGCTGTCAGTGGTGGGGGAGGCTGCAGCCCTTCCCCTGCAGCCTTGGACAGCACCCCACTGGGGCTGCTGCTGGCAGTGGTGCTGGTGGTGGTGCAGGTGGCGGTGCTGGCTGTGGTACAGATGGCGGTGCTGGCCGCAGTGCAGGTGGTGGTGCAGTCAGTGGTGGGTGGAGGCTCCAGCCCTTCCCCTGCAGCCTCGGACGGCTTCCCACTGGGGCTGCTGCTGCTGGCAGTGGTGCTGGTGGCGGTGCTGGCCACGGTGCGGGTGGCGGTGCTGTCAGTGGTGGGGGGAGGCTCCAGCCCTTCCCCTGCAGCCTCGGACGGCTGAAGTGCCATGACTGGTATTGTTTGCCCGTTCCTGCCCTTGGCCGATGGTGGAGACTCCTTGCTTCCCCCACCTGGTGTTCCCTTCCTGCCTTTGCAGGCTGGTGGTGCCTCCTTCCCCTTGCTGACTGGTGTCCCCTTCTTGCCCTTGCTAGGTGGTGGCCCATTCTTGCCCTTGGCAGGTGGTGCAGGCACACTGGCTGTGCTAACGGGTGCCTCCTTGGAGCCTCTCACACCTGCAGTAGCTGCAGAAACTACAGTGGCCGTGGACTGGGTGGCTGAGGTGCTGGGCTGGGTCCTGGCCACCCTGGCCCTAAGTGGAGGACGGGGGAGGAGCAGGGAATAGGTCAAGGGTGGCGAGGAAAATATTCTTAGGGACACTGGGGTGGGAAGAGGGTGAAGGTTTGGGAGTGGAGGAAGAGGGAGTGGTTGTAGGAGGTGTCTGCTGTGTTTGGGTGCAGGTGCTTGGACTGGATGCTGTTCTGAGGTGGCTGGTTGTTGGGTGTCTGAGTGCTTGCGCTTGTGTACTTGGGGAGAAGGGGTCACAGATACAGTGGGAGAGGACACAGGGGACGTGTGCATGGATGTGGGGGTGGTGACTGCCAGTGAGGGGCGTGTAGTGATGGGTGTGCTAGTGATGGATTTAGTGGATGAGGATGTAGTGAATGCAGGTGTTAGTGGAGACGCTACTGGGAGGGAGGTGGACGACGAGGAGAAGAGGGACACAGTGGAGGCAGTAGATGTTGGTGTGTCTGCATCTGGATAGAGCTTGTGTGAGTGCCAGTGGGATGAAGAGTGGTGCTTGAGTTTGCCTGAGCCACTTCTGTGTGCTGATTTGGGTGAATGCAGGTCTGAAGGTGTGCTTGGGATAGACTGGGGTTGAGGGGATTGGGACTGGGTAGAGGACGTTGGATGGGGAGGCTTGAGACAGGGACAATGGCTGCCATCAGTGAGTTGGCCAGAGCCTGGAATGCTCTCTGTTGGGCCGCCACGCCAGAGTGAATGCCCTCCAGGTATGCATTTGTTTGTTGCAAATGCCCTGCTACACCCTGGATGCCATTCAGTATGGTTGACTGCCCAACAGAGAGGTCAATAGCCTCCTCACTGAGGGCAGCAGGCCTGACTGGGGCAGGGCCTGAGGTGCCTGGGGTGAAGGAGATGCCCATACTCCTGGATGAGCGGGCACGGGAAACACACTGAGGGACTGCTGGGAGGGTGGTGCTGGTACAGGGGGTGGCGGCTGTACCTATAGTTGGGGTGGGCACAGATGTGTCCACCATCGCCAGGGAGCTTCCATCAGAGGAGGAGTGGCTGTCGGTACTGTCCCCTCCTGTCTCTTTCGTGGTGCTACCCTCGCCCTCCGTCCCACTGGTGCTCTCACCGTCGGTGGATTCGGCCAACAGACCCATGTGGGATGCAGCTCCCTCCATCACTGGTGCCTCTGCTCCTCTGCCAAATGATGCTGATGCACACAAGGACAGGGTGGCAAAACAAAAAGGTGGGGGAAGAGACAGAGGATACACTTGGTCAATGCCAGCAACAACAGTACCTTTGGCGTACACAACTCACAGGGAACAGCCCTATGTACTAGGCCTTGCACTACCAGTCACAAGGCTGGTCACCAGGCCATGGGGTACAATGCCTAACACCATTAGCTGCACACCTGAAACCTACAGGACCCTGCCCAGTAGTAGATGCCCACTAACATAATTGGGGTTGGAGTGCATCTGAGCTTGCCCATCATAGAACCTACCCGGCCAAGTTCGCCCTGGCCTAGGGGCTCCCACAGCCCACATCCCCCACCCAGGTAACACCTTAACGCACGCAAAGTCATGATTCTGAATCTGTACTCACCCCCTTATGGCTGCTGTGATGCCTTCAAGCGCCCATCCAACTCCGGATTGGCCACTGCCAGGATGCGGAACATCAGGGGGGTCAGGGTACGACGGGCACCCCTTCCTCGTTGGGAGGCCAGCCCCATCTGGGCCTCCGCTGTCTTCATTGCCCAGCGGTGCAGGTCCTCCCGCCGTTTGTTGCAGTTGGTGCTCTGCTTGTCAAAGACCCCCAGGGTCCGCACCTCCTTGGCGATGGCACGCCAAATACCTTTTTTTTTTATGGACGCTAACCTGCAGAAAACGATACAGCAGAAAAGGTATTATTCATACCGTCCGGACTGTCATACTCATGGCCCAACATATCCCTCCCAACCCCTTATGCACATACATTGACCACCATACATGCAGCACTCTGCCCATGACCCCTCAGCCCACCCCGTACACGAGGCTTACACACACAGCAATCCATACATTCATTCCCCACGCATCATGCTCACAGTGTACTCACCTGTTGGTCTGGAGGACCATAAAGTAAACGGTACTGGGGTAGAACCCCATCCACCAGTCTCTCCAACTCCTCTGAAGTGAAGGCAGGGGCCCTTTCCCCAGGCAATCCAGACACAGGTCGCAGCAGCACTTGCAGTGTAGGTCCTCTCCTGTTGAAGGTCAGATAGCAAGTGAGTGAACAGATAGAAAATGGCGGTCACGTCCGCAGCGGTGCGTACCGTCACCACCGGCGTACATCACCATTGGCTCCTGGAACCTGTAGGCCCCAAAGATAACCAACCCGGTGTTGCAAGGCAGTCGTCGACCGCCACCCGCAGCGGCGCACTACACCAGCGGAATTACCTCATTTTCACTTGTCCCTCCTCACAGGTCAGGTGGCCACCATTTCAGCAGTGCACAGGCCATGGCACCTAACTGCGTCACAGCAGACATGGGCACATCAAGAAACTTACAAGTTTACATATACAAAAATAGCATATATTTGAATATGACCATCTGCTCACTGTTTTTCACCCTAGACTTCAAGTGCTGAGGATAAATCGGCAATGGAGACATACCCCGTGTACGGATCCCTGGTGGACCTGGCAAAAATGGAGGACAGGCACATTATCCTAACCTACAGACTTGTTAGGGCCACAATCCAAAAGTTGTGTGACCAATTGGAGCCAGACCTGATTTCAGCTATCCGCTACCCCACAGGTATCCCCCCTCTAGTGCAGGTCCTGTCAGTGCTCCATTTCTTGGCAAGTGGTTCCTTCCAAGCGACAGCGGCCATGGCATCAGGGATGTCACAGCCTATGTTCTCAAATGTGCTGACCAGAATGTTGTCTGCCCTGATGAAACACATGCGCAGCTACATCACATTCCCCCAGGTAGAGGATTTGGCCACAGTGAAGGCTGACCGGAGAAATGAACAGGTGTTCAGAAATCGAAAGAGCTTTCACTCTCTGAATGTGCAGATGGTGTGTTTGGCAGACCAGTACATCTCCCATGTCAATGCAAAGTATCCTGGCTCTGTGCATGATGCCTTTATCTTGAGGAATAGCAGCATCTCATATGTGATGTCTCACCTCCAGAGGCATAGCGTGTGGCTAATAGGTAAGCCCATGGTCCCCACCCAGTTGATGTAGGTATATGGGTGTTGGGTTGGCCTAAGGGTGAGTGTGTGTCTAACAGGTATCCCTTGAATTTTACAGGTGACTCTGGTTACCCCAAACTCTCATGGCTATTGACCCCAGTGAGGAATGCCAGGAAAAGGGCAGAGGAACATTACAAAGAGGCACATGGGTGAACAAGGAGGATCATTGAGTGCACCTTTGGCCTCCTGAAGGCCAGATTCCGGTGCCTCCAACTGACAGGTGGATCCCTGTACTACACACCCAAGAAGGTCTGCCAGATCATTGTTGCATGTTGCATGTTGCACAACCTGGCCTTGAGACGCTGGGTGCCTTTTCTGCAGGAGGATGAGCGTGTGGCAGTGGTGGAGCCTGTGGACAGAGATGAAGAGGAGGCAGAGGAAGAGGATGTGGACATCAGAACTGCTATAATTCAACAGTACTTCCAGTGACACACAGGTAAGACACTGTAACTTCACCTTCCATTGCAGTTTTGTGTTGGACATTGTACATGGCTGCCTGACTTTCTTATTTCTATGGCCACTTACTGTACCCTTTGGCATCACTATTTTCAGATATCTGTGCCCCACTCTGGCTCCTGGTGTGTTTACTGCTGCCCACTACAGGTCATACCTATGTATATATAACTGTAGATATGAATTGAAATGTTTACAGCTTGTTAAACTATGCATATTTCAATCGATTGACAGAATCCATCCTTATATTAGTTCCAAGGGTGTTTATTACTGTGATAATAAGTGTAGGGGGTATCGCAATGGGGTGGGTTAATGGTGGAGGAATGTCCAGGATAGAGTCTATTGGTATCACAGATGCATTATCCAAGGGGACATAGGGAGTGGGGCAATGGCAGTTCAAGGTGGACAAAATGGTGACATTCAGGGGAGTCTTCTTTCCTGGCGGGGGTCTTGGCAATGTTCTCTGGCTTCTGCCTGGATCAAAGAGACCTTTTGCGTGGTGGTTCTCCTTCTGCAGGGGGAGGGGTGCTAGTGGCCTCTTGTTCCTGTGGCGGGGCCTCCTGTCCACTAGCGTTGGCAGAGGTGGAGGGCTGTTCTTCGGTGTGGCTAGTGTCAGGGGCCCATTGGTGTGCCACTGCCTCCCTCATGGTTCTGGCCATGTCTGCCAGCACCCCTGCAATGGTGACCAGGGTGGTGTGGATGTGTCTCCCTAGTTCTCCCTGATCTCCAGGTACTGCCTCTCCTGCAGCCCCTGGGTCTCCTGCAGCTTGGCCAGTATCTGGCCCATCGTCTCCTTGGAATGATGGTATGCTCCCAGGATGTTGGTGAGTGCCTCGTGGGAAGTCTGTTCCCTTGGCCTGTCCTCCCCCTGTCACACAGAAGTCCTCCCAGCTTCCCTGTTATCCTGTGACTCTGTCCCCTGAACCATGTGCCCATTGCAACTGACCCCAGGTCCCTGATTGTCCTGTGTTTGTGGGGTTGCCTGGGGTCCC
The DNA here is from genome assembly GCF_031143425.1 of Pleurodeles waltl. Taxonomy (NCBI): domain Eukaryota; kingdom Metazoa; phylum Chordata; class Amphibia; order Caudata; family Salamandridae; genus Pleurodeles; species Pleurodeles waltl. The sequence continues at coordinate 662,413,233 of NC_090443.1, read as the reverse complement.
TGTAGTGGTGGACACACTGCTGATTGACATGTCCTGGGGACAGAGGTATGGGCCCGCTGGGTGGGTGCTCTGCTGGTGTTTCCTGAGGGGGAGGCTCTGTGGTGGTTTGGGAATTTTGCTGGGTCACCGACTATCTGGAGGTCTCTGATGGGCCAGGTTGGTCATCCTGATCCAGGCGTGCACAGCTGATGTCATCACTGTGGTCCTCTTCTGGGGGGACTGGATGTTGCTGGCACCTCCTCTCCGGTGATGTTGTGTGGGGGTCATGTAGGGATGTAAATGCAGTTTTAATGTTTCAGAGTGGGACATCTTGTGCATGGGTATTTTGCCCTCTATGGTTGTTATTACCAAGGCAGCTTTGGCTTGTGTGAGTTGTGATTTTGTTGACTAAGTGATTGTCACTACTGTGCATGCTGTGGTGATGGGTGTCCATGCAGGTCTGTAATGGGGAACCATGCATTGGTGTAGCTTGCAGGGCTTGGTATTGGGATGGGTGGAATGTGATGGCGGGGTGTATGTGAGGTGGTGGAGTGATGGGGGTGAGGGTAGGGGGAGGAGTTTGTGATGGCATGTATTTAGGGGGGATAAAGTAGTAAAGATTTGACTTACCAGAGTCCAGTCCTCCTGGTACTCCTGCCAGGCCCTCAGGATGCATGATCGCCAAGACTTGCTTCTCCCATGTTGTTAGTTGTGGGGGAAGAGGTGGGGGTCCACCACCAGCCCTCTGTACAGCTATCTGGTGTCTTGCTACCATGGAACACACCTTCCCCCATAAGTCGTTTCACCTCTTCGTGATGTCATCCCTTGTTCTGGGGTGCTGTCCCACGGCGTTGACCCTGTCCACGACTCTCTGTCATAGCTCCATCTTCCTAGTAATGGAAGTTCTTCCTAGTCTGGTGCACCTGTGATCCGAATAGCTGTGGCTCTACCCGGATGATTTCCTCCACCATGACCCTTAGCTCCTCCTCTGAGAACCTGGGGTGTCTTTGTGGTGCCATGGGTGTAGTGTGAGTGGTGTATGTGAGGTTGTGTGGGGCGATAGGTTGGGGTGTGTGCTGTGAGGTGCCTGGATGGTGTATGGGTGATGGTGTTTTGTGGCTCTGATTCAGTGGGTGCTCCTGGCTTGTCTCTCTCTCAGTTGTCAATTTTATTTGTCGTAAAGGGTTGTGGGTAGTGCGTGTGCGTGTTTTATATTGGTGTGGGTGTGGTGTGTGTATGTGTGTCAGGTGTGTGTAGTTTGAATTGTCCAATGTGGTGTTGTTTTGTTAGTGTGTGTGTATTTTGAGCGCGGCGGTATGTACCGCCAATGGTTCACCGCTGTTGAATGTCCGCTGTGGTGATTTGTGAGTCGTGATGCTGTGGGCGTATTTCTGTTGGCGTAACGGTGTGGGTTTTGGTACAACCATTTTATCACTGACCTTTGGGCTGGCGGACTTGTGTGTGTGTCTGTATGGTGGCGGATTTCTATGTTTGGGTGATAATACGCGTAGCGGTATACCGTCGCAGTCGCGGTATGTTGGCGGCAGTCAGCATGGCAGTAAGCGGCACTTACCGCCAATGTCATATTGAGGGTCTTTATTTTCTTTGAAGTACAATGTGGCTTTTTTCTTTATTCACATCAACTAACTCTTGCCAGCTTTTTTTACTTTTTGTAGGCACTATATTCACTACAAAAATGAGTGTGTGATCTAATCGTTCTGAACACCTAGAGTCTCAACATTTTTTTCAAATCTAATGGTAAATTGACAACTCTTCCTTCAAGTCATTTCTTTAGTTCTGTTGGCAGCATTGTCAAAGGACCCTTGTATCTCTACAAGACTGCTGGATTAGGGGAGGCAGCACCTCCGATTGTAGGCAACTGAGTCACAACCACAACAGTTGGCAGCTGTCGGTCCAACCCTGCCGGCATTCTAATATCACCTCATTAGAACACAAACTATAAAGGGGATTTCTGACAATCTAGCGCATGGACTCTGAAATCCTCTCAGGGAAATTGAGGTGCAGCAAGCCATACCCTTTTCTCTTATTAGAAATGAGTCTCTTACACACACACAGGTAAGAAAGAAGAAGCAGAACAGTTTTTAATACGTTTATTGAACAGACTGCAATCTACGATACAATACATGAGCTGCAATGATTAGGATAATGACAAGACAAATCAGGATTGTGAAAATCAGCTATGTGAATTTGAACAATCCCAGCATTTTGCAATAAACATGAATGCACAAATTCCTCCTTAAAGCATATTTTCTACCCTAAAGAGAGGTATGATGAACTTTGGGGCATATTTGTGAGCCCCTTGCCCCACCTTGCGCCATACTAGCAGCATTTGTTTTACACTAATGTGGCGTTAGGATGGCAAACATGCCACGCCATATTTACAAAGTGGAGCAGTGCACACATTGTGTTACTTTGCAAACCCTTGTGCCACATTGTGCCTTTGCCAGGCAAAATGTTTTCAAGGGGAGTGTTCCGGCATTAGAAGGACCAAACAAATGGCACAGTGGAATCTATGAGATTCCACTGCACAACTTTTAGCACCCTTAGGCAGGTGTTAAAATGACGCTCCCATTGTTTTCAATTGGCCTTTCAGTTTGTAGGATTAGCGTCAAGTTTTTTGGTGCAAATCCTGCAAAGTGCCAAGCTAGCGTCCAAAGTTTCAACTCTAGCTCCGTAATGTGCACTATGGAACGTGTATCATAAATATGGCGCCCACATGGTGGCATTAGGGGGCGCAATGGGGTGCAAGAAATGTGGCGCATCATGACATGATGCGCCACTTTTCATAAATATGTCCCATAATCTACTCAAGCCAATGACCATTAAAAATGCCCCAACCCCCAATCCCTTAGAACAAGGTTGGACTCCAGTTCCCATATCAGGCTGTGTAGAGACACAATGGTTAAGGTCTGCTGCAAAGTGACGTGCAGTATGGATGAAATATCCTGGGTGGAAGCCCCTCTAATGACCTTGGCCTCACAGAGTGTTTTTATAAGGCCCATGTTATTGTCTGTGCAGACATCCTGATGTGGGTGTGTACCTAAGCGATAGATTGTTGATGCAAACTTGGATAGCCAATATAATAACAGAAATGCCTGACCTGTTCACATTCTGTTCTTGTCCAATGCGAAGCAAAGTGACATGATGACAATCCAATACGTACATTACTGATAATGACACTTTCCCAGAATGGCAACTGATTATAAAATAAAAACATTTCTTATAAAATGCTAGAGCTGCATGTACTGCTAAAATGAGTAAAACAGAGCATGTTAGTCTAAGTAATCTAGGTAAAAGAGCACAGGCCTGCAAGCCAAAGCTAAGCTAAGCTCCCATACCCAAGCAACTAAAATGAATACACAACAACAGTTTCCCTGTTTTTGGCTCCATTTGAAAGATTACTTGAAATGGATGAACAGTTTGTGTTGGAATTGATTCATACACATTTAATTGATTAAGTTCTTCTCTAATTGACACTAATTCTAATCTATTATGAATTGATTTAGCTAGCTTTACATCATTCTCTAATTTGTTATAAAAATACATATTGTTTCTTTTGTGTCTAAATAAAACCTCTCTTCCACAAATATATATGCAGCAAATTCCTTCCCATCATCATTGCTGTTTTCTTCAGTTTTCAAAAATAGAGCTACATTACGAGTCTGGTTTTTGTAATGAGTACGGCAACAACAAATAAATACATACTCAGGTTTATCAGAACACAGTGTATTGAACTTTTCTAACTGCTATGTAAGTAGTTATCTGTGCATCTACCTCTTTTACAACTCTCAACAGCAACTCCTCATGTTCCCTGTTATCTTCTTCAGACCCAAGAAATGGAACTGAATATCTTCAGAAACTTTCTTAACCTCCAACACGCTCCCTCTGAGAAAACAGGGCTGATTGCAGAGGCCCCCTGACTTTTGCCCCCATTTTTCACTTTTTGCTGGTGCTGTCCTGACTCTGATGGTGCCCTGGGCACTGATAACCAGTCTCAGGGCCTGTGCTCTGTTTAAAATGACTATGCAAATTAGGCTAATTATAATTGGTCCCTAGTACATGATAGGGCATGTAGGTTTAGCAGCCCCATCATAGGTAGTGCACCCATAGGTGCACTGCTGAGGTGGCTAGTGTCATTTTAATGGCTGGCCTACTGTGCTGGCTGCTTTTAAACTAAACTTATATGCAAATTTGACTTTGGAAATAAAAGTATTTCCAAAGTCTTAAACAACCTTATTTTTACATATAAATCACCCCTAAGGTGTGCCCTAAGTGCCCCTAGGGTTGGGTGTCATGTAACTACAAGTAGCGACCTTATATAAATTGTTTTATAAGCTCTGGTGAGGTAAGGTGAATGGGCTCCATATGCTAAAATGGGGAGACTTTATTTTAATTAATAAGTTCCCCCTAGAAGACAGATACATTGAGTTCAGTATCAAATTCATTGTTATATTATATCCCACAACTTGCCATATTTGGATTTAATATAACTAGTTCAGGTAAAGAGTTTCAAAACTCTACCTGAAAGTTGCCAACTTCAGTTCTATAGTGCCCTTCTCTGACTGGCCAGACTCGGGCAGCCTGGCCAGGCAGCCTTGATGAGGTTTGAAGTAGCCTGGGCTGAACACAAAGGATGTGCCTGGGGGTGAAGATCTACATCAGCAGATGGTTAAACAGGATGGGGGAGAGCATCCAAACTAGTCTTCAAAGGAGGGAAGGACATTTGGTGCGCCTCAGGACCTCCCCCATTTCCTGCAACCCCAGACAATCAGGTGCCCACTTGATTAGATTAGGAGAAGAAAGGAGAGGGGTGTTCTTAGGATTATTAGCCACACCAGTGGGTGGGCTCAGCCAGACCTAACCTCCAAAAATCAGTTTCTGCAATTTTGGGTTTTTAAGGAATGTTGCTCCCTGAGATAGATTTTTGCCATACTTCCCAGGAAGTGCTTATCCAAGGGGGTAGTGGCCTGCCTTTGATTGGACAGTCACCCCCTACTTTTCACCCCAGGAGCAAGGATAAATATGGCAGAGCTGCACCCACACCTCAGATCCCTACACAGAACAACGTCAGAAGAAGGACTGCCCTGCTGGACCTCTGACCTGCACCTAATCACTGCACTCTGAAGGACTGCACCAGCTGCATACTTGGGCTTCACCACTAAACAGACTTTGCCTGTCTTCAACTGGTTCAAGAAGGGACTCCCTGCTTGCTACAGGTGAAAAATAGATAACCAGAGCCCCTGAATCAAAACTTGAATGAACTGGCCACTTGACCAGTGACTAGTTATTTCTCGATTTGAACCAGGTGCATCCTGCGAGTTAGAGTCATAACCCTGAAGGAGCGACTCAGAGCTTCTGGAATCTTTGGGTGAGCTGTGGACTCCTAAATTCTGAAGAAGATCCAGAAGTTTGGAGAAGTTTTGGGAAAAAATGTTCCTTAAAGGCACCAACACTCCGTGGTGAGTCAAATCAGCTTGCAGGTTCATCCTGTTGAAAAGCCCAGGAGCCCCAGACTTCTAGGATTTCACCGGGGGCTCCTGGAAAGTGATCTGATGACCTTGCATCAAAATTGGCTTGCTGTCTATGGTCGACCCCCGTCGGAAAGAAAAAGCTCCCAAAAAGTGACTAAGGCCCTCATTAACAGTTTGGCGGGCGTCGGAGGCCGCTGCCAAACTTGTCCCACAATCAGGCCGCCTGTGCGGCCTGAACACAGGTGGCCCTAATTGAGTTCACCGCAGGGCCGGCGGGTGGAAATGCCGGCCCTGAAGTGAACAGGGCCTTAACAATGACGGCCGCTTGTAATCGAGCTGAAGCCAATGTAGCGGTGCAACAGGTGCAGCAGCAATTCGGGCAGTGGAAAGTGCAACGGGGCCCACTTTTTCCACCAGCCTTTGCATGTCAGGGCTGCCGCATTGCAAAGGCTGGTGGAAAGGGGACTCGTAATTCTCAGGGATTACAACCACTGAAGAGCCTGGCGGCAACCTGCAATCCATTAGGCCCTAAGTCCGAAGGTAAAAAGTTGACTGGGACTTCCAGCACAGCGTATTCAAGGAGGGCTCCAGGAACGTCAGATCAAGAGCTCTGATCGGATTCCGCCAAAATTCAGACACCCACACAAGTCCGCCACACCATAGGTCAGTGATAAACTGGCGAAAACAAAACCTCCACCGCCACGGCAACAGAAATACGCCCACACTATCACGACACATGAATCCATGCAGCGGTCTTTCAACCGCGGTATTCCATTGGCGGTACACACCGCCGCGCTCAAAATACACACACATCTACAAAACACAGCCACATTGGACAAATCGAAATACACACACCTGGTACACATACACACACCAATCCCACACACCCATTACAATATAAAACACACACCCACATCACCCAAAAACACCTACGACCACAATTACAGAGAGAAGGCCAGAGAGAGACACCACAAACAACTACCAAGCATCCACAGGCACACAATACCTTCATAAACAGAGCTTCCACGCACCTCACACAACACACCACTAAATATTACCCCACTTATCACTACACACACCACCCCACACATCACCCACACCACCCCATGGCACGGCAAAGACACCCCAGGTTCTCTGAGGAGGAGCTCAGGGTCATGGTGGAGGAAATCATCCGGGTAGAGCCACAGCTATTCGGATCACAGGTGCAGCACACCTCCATAGCTAGGAAGATGGAGCTATGGCGAAGAATAGTGAACAGGGTTAATGCAGTGGGACAGCACCCAAGAAATCGGGATGACATCAGGAAGAGGTGGAACGACCTACGGGGGAAGGTGCGTTCTGAGGTCTCAAGACACCACCTTGCGGTTCAGCGGACTGGCGACGGACCCCCACCTCCTCCCCCACAACTAACAACATGGGAGGAGCAGGTCTTGGCGATTCGGCATCCTGAGGGCCTCGCAGGAGTAGATGGAGGAATGGACTCTGGTAAGGCAAAGCTTTACTATTACATCCCCCACCCTACCAGCATGCCATCACATACCCCCACCCTCACCCCCATCACTCCTACTCCTCACAAATGTCCCACTATCACAACCCACACATCCCAATACCAAGCCCTGCATGCAACAACAAAGCATGGACACCCATCACCAAAGCACGGTCACTGCACATACCCATACACCCCCCTAAACCACCATCACACAAGGTCCCACACAGGAATGCAAGCACTGGGGTACACAGTCACCCATCTATTGCACACCATTGCACACACAGACGCAATAAACATCCTTTTATACCCCTGCAGGACCCCTACCCAACGTCACCGGACAGGAGAGTCCACACATGTCCACACCACCAACAGAAGAGGCCCACAGTGATGACAGCACCTCTGTCCAACTGGATTTAGATGACCAGCCCGGCCCATCGGGGACCTTGGGACAGTCGGTTCCCCTCACACAGTCACAGGCCACTATAGAATTTCTCCCCTCTGGAAACACCAGTACAGCACCCACCCAGTGGGCCCATACCTCTGTCCCCAGGACACGTCAATCAGCAGAGTGTCCCCCACTACAGGGAACCCAGGCTAACCCACCACCCCAACAACAACAGGGACCTGGTGGCATTGGCCGTGGGCACACGGTCCAGGGGACAGAGGCCCAGGAACACAGGGGAACTGGGAGGGCTGCTGTTCAACGGGGAGGACAGGCCAAGGGAACCCACTCTCCACGAGGCCCTCTCCACCATCATAAGAGCCTACCACCACTCACAGGACACAATGGCAACGGTACTGGCCAAGTTTCAGGAGACCCAGCGCCTGCAGGAGGAACAGTATTTGGGCATCAGGGAGGAACTCAGAGCCATCAATTCCACCCTGGGCACCATCGTAGGGGTGCTGAATGAAGTACTCAACACCAGGAGGGACACTGTGGCACAACAAGGGGCTCCTGACACTAGCCTGGACGGTGAACTGCCCACCACCTCCGCCGGCGCTAGTGGACAGGAGGCACCGCCATAGGACCACCACACCAGCACCCCACCCCCTGCAGAGGGAGAACAACCACGCAAACGGTTCCTGAGATCCAGGACAAAGACAGAGAACGATGCCAAGACCCCCGCCAAGAAATGAGACCACCCTGAATGTCATCCTTCTGTCCCACTTTGTCACCCTGTCCATCCTCAAACTGCCCCAGCTCCACTTCCTATGCACATTTGGGCAATGCACCTGTGAGACTAATAGACTGGACTCTGCCATGGACATTCCTCCACCATCACCCCTCACCATTTTACAACCCCCTCCAATATTGAGCACTTAAATAAACACCCTTGAAGCACAAAACGAACTGGAGTCTGTCTGTGATTTTGAATACTGTATTAGCAATTACAGTGGAAAAATGCTCTTTCAATTGTAATGTCAACATACCGCTGTCACACAGCTCTAGTCCATGAGGAAACAAAGCTGATGTCACACAGTGGGACCCACATCTGTGAAATCTTAAGGGAAAGTGACAACTCAGTGACCATACACTGGGTGAAAACCGACAGACAGTAGAGAGGTAGTAGTGTTAAAGTACATGTAGTAGGCAGGTTTGTATTCTTACCTGTGTCTCACTGGAAATATTGCAGGATCACTGAGTTTCTGTTGTCCATGTCTTCTTCCTCTGCTTCCTCGTCTTCACTGTCCACAGGCTCCTCAGCTGCAACAACACCGCCATCTGGACCATCCTCCTGCAGAAAAGGCACCTGTCTTCGCAAAGCCAAGTTGTGAAGCATACAGCAGGCCACGACGATCTGGCACACCTTCTTTGGTGAGTAGAATAAGGATCCACCTGTCATATGGAGGCACCTGAATCTGGCCTTCAGGAGGCCGAAGGTCCACTCTATTATCCGCCGAGTTCGCCCATGGGCTTCATTGTAGCGTTCCACTGCCCTTGTCCTGGGAATCCTCACTGGGGTCAGTAGCCATGACAGGTTGGGGTAACCATAGTCACCTGCAAATGGCGAGAGGCAACTGTTAGACACACACTAACCTGTAGGGATATCCCCAGACCCAGACAACCATTCCCACTGACTTGCTTCCAGGTGCTCACCTAATAGCCACACACAGTGCCTCTGGAGTTGACCCATCAGATAAGGGATGCTGCTATTCCGCAGGATTTAAGCGTCATGCACTGAGCCAGTGAATTTGGCATTCACATGGGAGATGTACTGGTCTGCCAAACACACCATAATCACATTCATGGAATAATAACTCTTCCGGTTTCTGTACACCTGTTCACTCCTGCGGGGGGGACCAAAGCCACATGTGTCCCATCAATGGCACCTATGATGTTGGGGATATGTCCCAGGGCATAGAAGTCACCTTTCAATGTAGGCAAATCCTCCACCTGAGGGAAAACGATGTAGGTCCGCATGTGTTTCAGCAGGGCAGACAACACTCTGGACAACATGTTGGAAAACATAGGCTGGGACATCCCTGATGCTATGGCCACTGTTGTTTCAAAGGACCCACTTGCAAGGAAATGGAGTACTGACAGCACCTGCACTTGAGGGGGGATCCTATGGGATGGCGGATAGCTGACATCAGGTCTGGCTCCAGCTGGGCACACAGTTCCTGGATTGTGGCACGGTCAAGCCTGTGGGTGATGATCACATGTCTTTCCTCCATTGTTGACAGGTGTGTCTTGCAAAGCAGACACGGAAAATCGCGACGGGTGCAACTGCACCCGTCGCACACCAGCAACTCCGCCGGCTCCATTCGGAGCCGGCTTCATCGTTGCTGGGGCTTTCCCGCTGGCCGGGCGGGCGGCCTTTTGGCGGTCGCCCGCCAGCCCAGCGGGAAAGTCAAAATGACCGCCGCGGTCTTTTGACCGCGGTACGGTCTTTTGGCGGTCACCGCCTGGCGGGCGGCGCCCGCCGCCCGCCGGGGTAGGAATGACCCCCAAAGTCTCCTAACTAGATTGTGCATTTTTGAATGATGCACAGCTAACATTCTAAAGTAGTGAAAAATGCTTTTGCACACTTTCTTTGAAAGACATGTCAATGAATGACCTTGTAAGTTAGTGTATTTTCTAACTTTGCATGGATCTGATTCTGGAAGTATCTTCATTTCCTTATTGAGATTCCTCCATGAAAATTCTCTAGAACATTTTTCAATTTATCAATTGATTCCTGACAGACAGAACAAATACGCTCCACTTCCACTCGAACACAGGACCTTGCTTATGCCTACCTCGTAGTTCTTCAGCTATCACTTGTTCTACATTCCTAGGAATGATCTGTTCTTGGGAGTGCCATCTTTAACTTAATAGCAACAGACATTTATGTCAACTGCATGCACTAATTTGTTCTCTTGAAAGTAGCTCTTTTTATTTAAAATGTGCTCGATGCGTGCATCCATTCACCTTTGAAAACTTCAGAAAAATTACTTTTTTAATAAGCCTTTTCTTCAATGTTCTTTTCTTCATGCAAACTACAGCTTTGTATAGGGTCTTCATTCTGTTCAATATTAGGATAAAAAGTTTCCTTTTCAAAACAAATGCTTTGTCCACCATACTCTCAATAAGTTGCTTCTATTTAATTATAGCACTTCGTTTTCTATAATTTATCTTTTTCAGCAACATTTATATTAGTCTAGTTTGAAATGTTTTTACTCTGGTCTCCTCAAACTGTTTTTGTCTCCAAGTCAACTCCTTCCTTTCCTGATAACGTTTTCTACTTTTACCAGCATGTAATCCTTCCTCTTTATCATTTAATTTACAACCCCTCTTTTCATTGGACAACTTTTTCAGCTTGCAATTTTGTGCATACTTTTTAGAAAGCCCTTAGTGCTCTTACCAGTTGTTCTTATTTTTATTGTCCACATTGTCCACCTTATCTGGCAGTGTGCTGTAAATTTGAATTAGGTAGTATTGTTCCCTCTGTGTCCTTTCTGTTTGTCTTTCTCTCTTATTAGGCATTCTGATTCTTCTTTTTCCCGTAAAACTGAATATCTGAATATCTGAAATGAAATGAAAAATAAATGTACTTTTATAGAAAACAGTATAAAACTATATAGTAGAACCAATGAGCTCTGCTAGTGTGTTCACTAACCACATACATGTGTCTTAGTGATAATCTAATGGAACAATAAATTATGTGTACTAAAAGTACACTTTAACACTTTACAAATACATGTTTAATGTCAGCTCAAGGAAGGACTAAATGTGCACACTCAGCCTCTGCATTAGTAGGGTGAAGTCATGTTTCAAGGGGCAGTTGTGTATGTGGCTGACTAGTTCATTATCAGTACCTGGCTAAATATCTGAGTGAATGTATGAGTCCCTCATCCATGTTCCATCAGATATTTAAGTAAATATTAGACTCTATGACTGGCTCCTTTACTTACTCTAAACATTTGAAAATGTGTCTCTAACTGACTCTATAAATAATTACTTACTGTGTTGTTAAGCACAATAGTGTGTGACTCTGTGTGCAATTCACTCTGATATTGCTGGCTACCTAAGTGCTATGTAGGTACATGCTTGAATTAATAAGTAACCATCTCACTATCTTTCTAAAATCATTATAAAACTTTGGGGCATATTTACAAGCCCCTAGAGCAGGTGTCTTTAAACTGGGGGGCAGGCCCCCCTAGGGGGACTTCAAGTGATCCCAGGGGTGTGCCAGGTTCTGGCCAAAAGAAGCACTATGCAGGTAACAGTGCTTTTTTTAAGTAGAAAAACATGTGTTGCATTTTTGAAAAGGTAACAGAACTTAACTGAATGTTTAAATGTCTACACCTTTTCAAACATTGGCAACTTAATAAAACAATTGTGAAACATTCTGAGGGGAGGCCCTATGATTTATTCCCCCCACTGGGGGCACGAGGCATGAAAATGTTTGAAAACCACTGCCCTAGCGCCTCTCTGCATTACATAGCATAATTTTTTACACTAATGGTATTAGGAAGGCTTCTTTGGCACACCATATCACCCCCTTGCACCACATTATGCCGGCACCAGGCATAATGTATGCAAGGGGGCGTTCCAACGCTAGGAGGCCCACAAAAATGGTGCAGTGAAATCTACAAGGAACCACTGCTCCATTTTCTATATAATTTTTAACACCTGCTCAAAGCAGGTGTTAAAATGATAAACCCATAGAAACCTATAAGCCTCTCTACACTTCACTGCACTAGCATTAAAATGATTGACACTAGTGTAGCAAAGAGCCACAATAGTGTAAAAATGTTGACACTATTGGCCTAATGACCACCATAGTGTGCCATATTGTAAATACGGTGCAACCATGGCGTAGTTAGGTGGGGCAGGGACAATGCAAGAAAACAGGTGCATCAGTACTGATGAATCAGTTTCTTGTAAATATGCCCCTATGTGTGTTACTGTAAGAATGAATGTGAGACTGACTGTCTGTATGTGAGACTGGTTGTCGGAATATGTGGGTGTGAGAGTGGCTGTGAGAGTGTTTTGATGTGAGGCTGGATGTGGCAATATCTGTCTTGGTGTGACACTGTCTCAGTGTGTGAATCAGTGCGAGAGTGTCTGGTTTGCTATGAGATTGTGTGTGAGAGAGTCTATCTGAGTATCAGGGTGGCTGAAGAGTAGATGGTTTTGTGGGAGTGAGAGTGCAACTCTCTATGTCATTAGCCAGGCTAGCTTGAATCCAGTGGCACAGTGAGCATAGAACCCACTTCTGGTCATACCCTTCCCACTTAGGGCAATGTTTGCATCACAAAAGGATGATGAATGGAGTGCTGAAACTTTTCAAACACACATCCACAGTCCCAGATCTGGGTTCAATCCATCATTCTTTTGTTCACCATGCCACACCAGTTTGGACCCAGCCATATGCATATCTATCTTGACCCTGTTCCCAATGGGAAGAGTCCAGCCCGAACTGCCAGGTTAGGTCCTCCCTGGGCCAGAAACATGCATCCAGAAGCTGGTTTCAGAGCATCATCATTCATCAGCCAGGATAGCATGAATCCAGTGACCCAGTGACCCAGTGAGCACAGGACCCACATCTGGGCATACCCTTCCCACTTAGGGCAATTTGAGGCACACAAAAGAATGATAGACAGAGTGCTGAAACTTTCCAAACACTCACCACCAGTCACAGATCTGGGATTAATCCATTGCTCTTTTGCTCACCATACCACCCCAGTTCAATCCCAGCCATATACAAATCGGTCTTGACCTTGTTCCTCATGGGAACAATCAAGCCCAAACTACCAAGTGAGGTACTCCCTGGGCCAGATAACAAACATTCTGGGACTGATATCAGGTTATCACAGTTCATCTGCCAGGCTAGCTTCAATCCAGTGGCACAGTGAGCACAGGACCCACGTTTCGGCATACCCTTGTCTTTTAGGGCACTTTTAGCCACACAAAAGGATGATGGACTGAGTGGTGAAACTTTTCAAATACTTATCCCCAGTCATAGATATGAGTTTAATCCATCATTCATTTTTCATATATACATACATACATACACACATAAATACATACATATATAGGGAAAAACATATATACACACATACAAATTACAAGCCAAAACAATCCTCTCACTGTGCGCTCAACAGCTGGTGCCTACTTCAGGGATGGACCATTTCCCTACGATTAGATGATCACCAGAGCAAACCATCACCAACGCGTTTCGACTATCACAGTCTTGATCACGGTAAGTATTCATACATACATAGAATATATATATATATATATATATATATATATATATATATATATATATATATATATATATATATATCGCACCCTAAGCTAACTAGCCGTACACAGCTAATTACTCCACATATTCTATCATCGATGAGATCTTGTATGGCATATTTGATATTATCACTGCAATTTTAAAATTATTGATGAGGAAACTGTGCATGGCAAGGGGGCAAGTTATAGTTACCTTAGGACACGAGTTATAGTTACTTGAAGGAACTCTCACTATAACAGCTGAATTTCCATGGTTTTGTACGAGTAAATTCAGAACCTAACTATAACCTCCCTGTAACCCTTGTTTTTTCAGTGAATATATATGTATATATATATATATATATATATATATATATATATATATATATATATATGTATATATATATATATATATATTTAATCCAAATTGTCAGAGAGAGATTTTCAGTGGGCGCACTCTACTGCCGGTGACGGAGGAGACCACCCTCGATGAAACAGCAATATCAAAGATATTCACCACACTCCAGGAGGTTTGTAATGATCCTGCTTTATTAAAGTTACAGCAACCACCACGCGTTTCAACTCATTACGAGTCTTGCTCACGGACGGCAGTAGGTAATTGTAGTTAGGACCTAGTCTCCATAGAAAAGGCATTTTTGACTTGCCTATATCTATGGCACTGTTAGATGAACCTTCAGATAAAATTTCCCAAAAAAGTTTGCCAAAGGATCCTGTTATGCATGGGAACTTTCAGGTGATCAGTCAAGCTGGGGCCAGGAAAAAGGTGTGGTCAAAAAAAGTGCATTTCCAATTTGAATTCCCATAGTGCTTTTAGACACGACTACAGCCTGAAGTGCTAGACGGAATTACGTCAAATTTGGCAGGAAGGTGGTCCTTGGTCCAAAAGAGTGCTTTTTAAAAAAAATATATTTTTATTAACATTTTATTAACATTTTGCTGTCATACATGTGCAATTTAAGCTATGACCAAATCTGGCGTCCGCCCGATTCATCCTCATTCGTGTTCACATCACACCGTCAAGCTATGCGTGTTATTATTTACATCGTGTCACTCCCCCATCCCGTGTTTCAGATTTGTACATTCTACGTACTCAGTTTGTTGAGGTCTCGTATGTATACATTCATTCTGTGAACGCGCCATAATGTCATTTTTACTATTATGCCCACATGACAGACTTCAGCTAACACTAAACAACAACTTTACTTGATGGTGCCTATGAGAGCAGGTGAGTCTAATTACAGGGGTAAACCATTTTATTGCTCCACCGGGTCGTGGTCTGGGCCCCTTTTAAGATCTCTTCCGGCTCTTTGGTGAGCAAGTGGGCATTCGGGACAATGCTTGGCCAGTCCCAGCTATCTCCGTTCCGCCCTCCAGTGCTCCCGGACAAGGTAAATGGCCGCCTCCTCTTTCTCCTCTGGCGTGACCTCTGGCCTTTTCTGCGTGCTGTACCATCTCTGTTATATAGTCGTCCCTTTCCCTCTTATCCCATTCCCGGGCCCGCTACCTCTTCCTCCTCCTCCTCTGAGGTTGGTTCCTCTCCCCTCGCCATATGGTCCCATTTCATCAGGACTTCCTCCCAGGTAGGTGCGATAGGGGTCTGACGGAGGCCTCGTGACTCCTCGCTCTTCAGGACCTGTAGCTCTGCCCTAGCCCACTTCATCACGTCCTGTCTCCATACATGCAATGGTGGGCTCTTGGGCGACTTCCATCCCAAGGTAATCAACGTCCTGTATAGGACCAGGGCTAAGTCCAAAAAGCGGCCCCTCACTTTCCCGCGTGAAAATCCCGTTCCGAGCCCCAGCAAGTACACAGTTGGGGCCGAAATCAGTTGCACATCAAATAATCTATTCAGGTCGGTCAATACCGCACCCCAGCCCTGCTGGAGTTCCGGGCAACTCCACAACATATGATCGAATTCTGCATCTGTGTCGTCGCATCTGGGGCATGTCCTTGGGGCACTGCCATATATTAAGGATAAGCGATGTGGGGTAAGGTACGTCCTATGAATGTAATTATACTGGATGTATCTTAGTCGTGTGTTTCGAGAGACCATCCGCGGGTACGCCAGCACCCTATTCCATTCCGTGTCTGTTAGGTCCCTGTTCACTGTCCTCTCCCATTTCTCCCTCTGGGATTGGAGTGGGTCTAAGGCGTCCTCACTTTGGGCCCAGTACAGTTTAGTAATTAGGTGGGTATCATCCCCAGATAATAATAGGAGGTGTAATACCCGGTGGGTAGCAGGCTCTGCGTCAACCGTCTCCCAATGTTCCCTCAAGGTGTGTACTAACTTCTGGTATAGAAGGAACTGCCCCTGTGGTATTCTATTACCTGCCACCAGGTCGGCAAAGGGTCTCAGCACCCCATCCCAGAATAGGTCCCCCACTGTCTCCACTCCCGCTTTTTTCCATGCTCCTAGTCCAGTACCTACTAAGCTTCCCTACCCCTGCTCCAACATCAGTACCGACAGTGGCAGGGCAGGTGAGTAGGGCGGTCCTACTCCCACCGTTTTCGTGCATCTCTGCCAGCATGACGCGGCGACCCTCGTCATTAGGCTGTCTATTTGGTGAGCCACCCGCTGATTTATTATGTGTGCAATAATCCGGTCCATGCCCTTCTCGCCATTGGCAGTACATCTGTCCAGATGACCCTTTCCAGCAAACCACTTGGATACCCACTGCAGTTGGGACGCCAGATAATAGGATTCAAAATCTGGAGCTCCTAGGCCCCCCGAGTGAGCAGACCTGCACAGGATGGAGAGCGATGTGCGTCTACGGCCTTCGTCCTATATGAGTTCCCTAAGAAGGGTGTTCAACTAGTGAAACCACGCCGATGCGATCAACAGCGGTAAGTTAGCAAAATAATAAAGGAGGCGCGGTAACATGATCATTTTGGATAGTGCTATTCTGGCTATTATAGATAACTTCAAGGAACGCCAGAACCCAACAGAAGCCCGCAAGGAGCTTAGTGCCCTGCCAATGTTACCGTCCCAAAGGTCCCCCACTTCATGGAACACCTGTATACCCAGGTACTTAAAGGGGCGTGGTGCCCAAACCACGTCCTCCGGGCATGAGGAGGGGCGCTCACAGCTCGGCAGTACAGGGAAGACAAATGTTTTTCCCCTGTTTAGGTGTAGTCCCGACAGGGTTCCAAAATGTTCTAAATTCCGTAGGGCCCAGGGGAGTCCGGACTCTCCGTCTCTGAGGTAAATAAGAATATTGTCAGCGTATAACGAGATAACATGCACTGACTGTCCCCATTCCACTCCTCTATCAACTCCGTCGTTCCACATCTTGGCAGCTAGCGGTTCGATGGCCAGGGCGAATAATAGTGGGGACCGTGGGCAGCCCTGTCTTGTTCCCATATATATGGGGTAAGTCTCAGATACCATACTACCCGTCATGACCCTTGCCAGCGGAGCCGCGTCAAATAGGTCCACCCATTTTACCCATCCCTCCCCTAGGCCCATCTATAGCATCACCTCCCTCAGGTAGTCCCACCTAACCGAGTCGAAGGCTTTCTCAAAGTCCACTGCTAGTAACACTCCTGATGGGGTCTCTCTTCTCTGGGCATATGTAAGATGGCAAATAGGCCCCTGAGGTTCAGGGAGGTACTGCGGTTCGGGACAAATCTGTTCTGGTCTGCGTGCACTAAGGTGGGTATGCAGTGGAGCAAGCGGTTGGCCAATATCTTGCTGAGGATTTTAAAATTGCTGTTCAGCATCGATAGGGGGCGGAAATCAGTCACTGAGGCCTCCCTTGCTTTCAGTTTGGGCAGAGGGACCACCAGTGCCCCCCTAAGCGAGTCAGGCAATATGCCGCAGTGCAATGCCTCCGTGAACATCTCCACGAACTGGGGGGTCAACAACATCACATACTTTTTGTAAAAGTCCATTGGGAGGCCGTCTGTCCCAGGTGTCTTCCCGGGAGCCAACTGCGAGATGGCCTCCTGCACTTCCCCCACTGTCACCGGCCCTCCCAGTCTGTCACGCTCCTCGTGCGTCAGAGTAGCCAGAGGGAGTCGATGTAAGTAACCATCAAGTTCCTCTGTCCTGAGCTCGTCTGGGCTCCTATACAAGTGAGTATAATATTCTTTAAAGGTGTCATTTATAGGGCCCGGCTTGAATCTTCGCTCCCTCTCCCTGTCTCGCACACTCGTGATGGGCTCACTCTCCCCTCCCGGGCGCACCAGCCAAGCCAGCATCCTGCCTGATCTACCCACCTCTGATTGCAATGAGGCTAAATATTTTTGCATGTTGTGGCAGCGAAGTTGTTATTCTACCTGAGAGTGAGATCTCCTCGCCCGGTCATACTACTACTGTTCCTGTGCCTCCCCACCCCTCCTTCGTTCTCTTTCATTTATTATCTGCTCAAGACTAATCAGCTCCCGTTCCAGTGTTCGTCTCACCCCTACCGTTTGTCCTAGACATTAACCCCTCGTCACTACTTTAAGCGTTTCCCATTCTGTTGACCTAGAAGGGGTAGATCCCTTATTAATTTTAATATGATCAGCCAGATGTGAATGGAGGGCTTCCCTGTATGTCTGATCTTCTAGTGAGGCCGGGGTCAGTCTCCACGTCGGGATGGGGGGCCTCTCTTCAGTCACGATCTATATAAGCAGTAAGGGATTATGATCCGATAAGGTACGTCCCAGGTATTCAGAGTGGGTCACTCCCTGCACCAGGTTTGCTGTGCACACCACCCTGCCTATTCTGGTTTGCACCCGATGGAGACCAGAGTAATATGAGTAGTCTTTGTCGTAAAGGTGCTGTTCTCGCCACACGTCCACCAAGCCCCAGGAACCCAACCACTCTCTCAATTTCTTAGATACCTTATGTGTTGCTGCCCTTGGCAACGGCGGGGAGGAACGGTCCAAGTCAACGTCTAGTATACTGTTAAAATCTCCACCAATGAATACATTGACACTACCTCAAAGGGGACCCCAGCACGGACCCAAATCAGTACACCCCTTGCATATGCAGAGTATTCCGTGGCAAACACCTGCCCTCTCCACCTGCGTCTCAACTTCTCTGCTTCTCCTGTAGCTAGGTGGGTCTCTTGTAGCATCACCACCTGAATACCCCTTCTCTTTAGATAGGATAATATTCTGTGCCTTTTGACTGGTGACCCGATTCCCCGTATATTCCACATTAAGAGGTTATACTCTGCCATGTTGGTATGTCAAGAATATTACAGTCTACCCACTCCACCCCGGTGGGCGGTCCCCCCCCTGATCTAATTGCGTACCTTACACCATCTAACCAGATCTGCCCCAGCACCATCAAAACTTGTAAACGTAAAACCAAACTCCCCCTCCCCAGGGCACCTTGCGAACAGTAGGTTGCCCAGGAAATTGTGCAATAGTGCAACGTATCCAACAGTTTAATATAAGTTCTCGCCAGTCTGATGGAATGGATGAGAATCCAGTTGGGGGGGCGTGTTCGGAGGGGCCTCAAGCTCGTACAATTCTCCTCGTCTCGGGGTCGACTTATTTGCTCAGTTATCCGAGTTCATCTGCTGTCTGCGGAGTTACCCTCAGGGCCTGCGCAGAGCAGCCCAAGTCCTCCGCGGAGGACACAGCCGTGTTGTCCGAATCTTCTCCAGAGCCCTCCGGTTGGGACGCCTCCCCGCTCATGACGGCCGCTGCCTCCAGGGATGCTTTCTTTCCCTTTTCCCTCTGTGCCTGGGTTGGCGCTGCACTGGAGCGGTTTCTGTACCGTCGTCTCCCCGGTCCTCCGTGGGATCTGCTCTCAACTTGGGCTTCTCTTATGTGCTGCTCTGACCGACCTCCACGTGACTCCAGCCATTCCCATGCCTCTTCCGGGACTGGAAGAATGTAGTCTTGCCCTCCTGGATCACCATCAGCCTGGCGGCCGGAAAGAGGAGCGAGTACTGGATCCCCTCTCCCCTAAGGGCCCTCTTAACCGCCAGGAATGAGGCACGCTTGGTCTGGACTTCGAGTGTAAAATCCGGGAACAGCATCACCTCCCCGTTCGCCACCTTAAATGGGCCCATCTCTCTGGCCATCTGTAGCAGGGTGACCCTGTTCTTGTAGTTTAGAAGCCTTGCGATCACCACACGCGGTGGCCTGCCCAGAGGCAGGGGCCTCGAGGGCACCCGGTGCGCTCGTCCCAATGTAAAGAAAGGGGTCAGTCGGTCCGGTGCCACGACTGTGCGCAGCCATTCCTCAAGGAATCCCACCATGTTCGTGCCCTCCCTCCCCTCCGGAAGGCCAACCACCCGTACATTGTTCCTTTGATTCCGTCCCTCCGCGTCCTCTGCTCTCTGCTCCAGCCTCTTCATTCTGTCCGTTAGGTTCATCACCGTGGCTGTTAGATCTTTTTGTTTAGGTGCTATGTCCGCTAGGGTGGACTCCATTTCGTTAACTCTGTTGGCCAATTTTTGGTGGTCCGCCCTCAGGAGTCCCACCTCAACTGCAACTTGATTAATATTGTGCTGTAATGTTGTTTTTGTGTCTTCGATTGCGCCCAAGATTTTGTCCAGGGTGTCCTGAACTTTAGATTGCAAGGGTTCCTGTGCCTCCCCACCCCTCCTTCGTTCTCCTTCATTTATTATCTGCTCAAGACTAATCAGCTCCCGTTCCAGTGTTCATCTCACCCCTACCGTTTGTCCTAGACAGTAACCCCTCGTCACTACTTTAAGCATTTCCCATTCCGTTGACCTAGAAGGGGTAGATCCCTTATTAATTTTAATATGATCAGCCAGATGTGAATGGAGGGCTTCCCTGTATGTCTGATCTTCTAGTGAGGCCGGGGTCAGTCTCCACGTCGGGATGGGGGGCCTGTCTTCGGTCACTCTCCATATAAGCAGTAAGGCATTATGATCCGATAAGGTACGTCTCAGGTATTCAGAGTGGGTCACTCCTTGCACCAGGTTTGCTGTGCACACCACCCTGTCTATCCTGGTTTGCACCCGATGGAGACCAGAGTAATATGAGTAGTCTTTGTCGTAAGGGTGCTGTTCTCGCCACACGTCCACCAAGCCCCAGGAATCCAACCACTCTCTCAATTTCTTAGATACCTTATGTGTTGCTGCCCTTGGCAACGGCGGGGAGGAACGGTCCAAGTCAACGTCTAGTATACTCTTAAAATCTCCACCAATTAATACATTGACACTACCTCAAAGGGGACCCCAGCACGGACCCAAATCAGTACACCCCTTGCATATGCAGAGTATTCCGTGGCATACACCTGCCCTCTCCACCTGCGTCTCAACTTCTCTGCTTCTCCTGTAGCTAGGTGGGTCTCTTGTAGCATCACCACCTGAATACCCCTTCTCTTTAGATAGGATAATATTCTGTGCCTTTTGACTGGTGACCCGATTCCCCGTATATTCCACGTTAAGAGGTTATACTCTGCCATGTTGGTATATCAAGAATATTACAGTCTACCCACTCCACCCCGGTGGCCGGTCCCCCCCGATCTAATTGCGTACCTTACACCATCTAACCACATCTGCCCCAGCACCATCAAAACTTGTAAACGTAAAACCCAACTCCCCCTCCCCAGGGCGCCTCGCGAAAAGTAGGTTGCCCAGGAAATTGTGCAACAGTGCAACATATTCAACAGTTTAATATAAGTTCTCGCCAGTCTGATGGAATGGATGAGAATCCAGTTCGGGGGGGCGTGTTCGGAGGGGCCTTAAGCTCGTACAATTCTCCTTGTCTCGGGGTCGACTTATTTGCTCAGTTATCCGAGTTCATCTGCTGTCTGCGGAGTTACCCTCAGGGCCTGCGCAGAGCAGCCCAAACCCTCCACGGAGTTCACAGCTGTGTTGTCCGAATCTTCTCCAGAGCCCTCCGGTTGGGACGCCTCCCCGCTCATGACGGCCGCTGCCTCCAGGGCTGCTTTCTTTCCCTTTTCCCTCTGTGCCTGGGTTGGCGCTGCGCTGGAGCGGTTTCTGTACCGTCGTCTCCCCGGTCCTCCGTGGGATCTGCTCTCAACTTGGGCTTCTCTCATGTGCTGCTCTGACCGACCTCCACGTGCCTCCAGCCATTCCCATGCCTCTTCCGGGGACTGGAAGAATGTAGTCTTGCCCTCCTGGATCACCATCAGCCTGGCGGCCGGAAAGAGGAGCGAGTACTGGATCCCCTCTCCCCTAAGGGCCCTCTTAACCGCCAGGAATGAGGCACGCTTGGTCTGGACTTCGAGTGTAAAATCCGGGAACAGCTTCACCTCCCCGTTCGCCACCTTGAATGGGCCCATCTCTCTGGCCATCTGTAGCAGGGTGACCCTGTCCTTGTAGTTTAGCAGCCTTGCGATCACCACACAGGGTGGCCTGCCCGGAGCCAGGAGCCTCGAGGGCACCCGGTGCGCTCGTCCCAATGTAAAGAAAGGGGTCAGTCGGTCCGGTGCCACGACTGTGCGCAGCCATTCCTCGAGGAATACCACCATGTTCGTGCCTTCTGCCCCCTCCGGAAGGCCAACCACCCGTACATTGTTCCTTTGATTCCGTCCCTCCTCGTCCTCTGCTCTCTGCTCCAGCCTCTTCATTCTGTCCGTTAGGTTCATCACCTTGGCTGTTAGATCTTTTTGTTTCGGTGCTATGTCCGCTAGGGTGGACTCCATCTCATTAACTCTGTTGGCCAATTTTTGGTGGTCCGCCCTCAGGAGTCCCACCTCAACTGCAACTTGATTAATATCGTGCTGTAGCGTTGTTTTTGTGTCTTCGATTGCGCCCAAGATTTTGTCCAGGGTGTCCTGAACTTTAGATTGCAAGGGATCCTGAGAGTCTCCACCCTTGAGCTCCACTGATAGTGAGCGTTCCATGCTTTTATTTTTGTGTCGGTTCTTGGAAGACATGGCAGGTACGGGATTTTGCTTCAATAGGGTCTGCGCGACGGATTGTCTGCCACTTCGGTTCCCCATTCCTCCGCTGCATTTGGTGTTATTGCAGTCCCATCTTCCTTACCGCGCCTAGGCGCTGTTCCCCCAGAATGCAGCTATTCTGCACTCTCCGGTACAGGTCTCCAGCAGACTACATGCCCAACAGGGTCCAGTGATTCATCAGGTCCTGGTCGCAGCCGTCCACCCCGGTCAATTCAAGGACCTACGCCGCCTCTCCCAGACTCCCACAGCGCGCGAGGCTGTGCCTGGAGTGATCTTCCTCTGGTGTTCTGGGGTAGTTCCCTTCCCCTCTTGCACCCCTGTTCCTGGTGGTCGTCAGGTTTCTCCAATCTGTGTTTCACCAGGGGCTACAATGCCAATCCTGGTATTGCACGAGCAGTGGGGTCACGTACCGCCAGCTGATCTCTGTGTGGGCCATGTTCCTCCTTCTCCAACCAGTGACTAGGAGCTCTCTGACCGGCCTTTTTTCAGCACAGCGCCCCCTCTACTTCCCGGGTGCTGACACGGCCGCCGATACTCCGCGCTGCGCTTCCAACTCAGCGCAGATCAGCGCTCCCTTGCTCAGCCTCACTTGGTCCCCTGGGGCCCAGCCCTCCGCTCCGCTCTCTTGTTAGCACCGCATGCGGGGAAGCCTCGGGTTCCCCCTCCCCGCGCCGGCTTGGAGTTGCGGCCGGCTGACCTCACTATTCTCCCACAGCGCTCTGGGACCCTCTTGACAGGTCCCGGCGTGACCGGAGCCACCTCTGCCCTACTTGAATCACTTGGCGGTCCGGTCAAGTCACACGTGGGCGCGCCCAGGCACCTCCGTCCCCGGACTGCGAGGCGAGCACCAGGCCACCGGCGTCTCCCGTCTCCGCCGCTGCCAGGATCCTCCCTCAGACGGCTGAAGTAGGCTCCTCCGCTCCCCACTAGGTTCACAATGCCACACCCGCAGCGGTCCGCACAGGCAGCCCCGAGATCGGGCATTAATTAACGGATATTTTGTGGGCCCCTCCAGAGCTACGGTTTTTATGCAGCTGCCATCTTCGGCTGCGCGGCCACGCCCCGTCCAAAAGAGTGCTTTATGTTATTTGGTGCCAATCCATTCAGTAGTTTTTGAAATATTAGAAGAAAACCAGAATTGTATATCTAGAGGTGTGAATCCTCCTTAGATCTTCTTGGGAACCTTTGCAAATCCAGGGGAAAAGCAAGGTCCTGATTGACTGGCTGCAACTTGATAGAAAAGTTGTGGTTGACATTTAGTTTCTCGCATTTCCGGGGGCGGATGAGAAAAACATAGTGTAAAAACATGTAGGGGGTCAGGATACAGGTATTCTGGCCCCAGAGGACAGATAAAGGGGTTCCCGAGGGACCCCATCATGGGCCAAAAATTGCTCTTTTTTTGTCGTCTGATCCGCTGATCCTCAATCCTCCTGGTATCCTCCTGGGATACTCTTTGGATCCATGGAAATAGCAAGGCCCTTTTTCATCAGCTGGGGTGTGAGAAACATGGCAGATAGTGGGTTGGCCACAGGGCCCTGTGGCCAACCCCACGGGGCAAGGCCAAAGGCCATGCTTGGCTGTAGTTGGATAAATGTAAAGTAATTAAAAAATACTTAGGCCCGTATTTATACTTTTTTTAGCGCCGCATTTGTGCCTCTTTTTGACGCAAAAGCAACACAAACTTACAAAATACAACTGAATTTTGCGAGTTTGCGCTGCTTTTGCGCCAAAAAATGACACAAACGCGGCCCTAAAAAAGAATAACTAAGGGCCTTAATGTAAAAAAAACATAGAAATTCACTGAAAAAAACAAAGGTTACAGGGACGTTACAGTTAGGAAATATAATAAAAAACATAGAAATTCACTCAAAAACTCAAAGGTTGCAAAGATGTTTTAGGTAGGCTCACATTTTAAACACACAAAACCATAGAAATTCAGCAGTGAGAGTTATTTCAAGTAAATAAAACTTGTGCCCTAAGGTAAATATAACTGGCGCCCCTCCATGCACAGTTTTCTCCTCAAAAATGTTATTGCAAATATTTCATTGATGTTATCAATGATGTTATCAAAGATGTCATGAGTGTTGCAATATGTGGAGTAAATAGCAGTGCATTGCGAGGGTACAAATTTTTGTTACCTTAGGCCTCGCTGGAATGCTAATTGCATAAATGACCAATCTTTCTCTGGTTTGTGAACTGACTATTCATGTTTTACATTTTATTCATGCTTTCGCAGATATAATACCTACATTTATTAACAAAAGCTGCAACGTTATTTCCTAAAATGTAAACAAAAAAGAATTGAATCTGTAAATATGTATTTCATTTTCTTGAGATCACCTGCCTATATATTTACCGGATTAGAATGTGTTCCTTCTAGAGACCTGGGTATTTACGGGTAACTGCTCGATGTGAATTTTCATGAAGTGTATGAATAAAGCCTTTGTGATAGATATGGTTATGAATTCCACTAAAGGTAATGAGACGTGAGGCTGCATTTTTACCACTGTCAAAGTTATGAGATGCCAAGGAGGGAGGCATGGGATGGTGCCAATGAGAGAGTGAGAGAGGCGTGAGGATTTTGCCTGGGTGGTGTAGTTTGATAACACTGGAACAGAAACAGCTGTGAACAGGGTCAGACTGGGAGAGTAAATGGGCCCCGGGAACAAAAATGAAGAGGTCCCCTTTAGTGCATTTGATAGCTACAAAAGTGGCTCCTGTTTGTAAACTGGGACAGTTTGAACTTGTAAAGACATTCTGTGTAAGTGTGGAAGAATGCGTGGATTTGTGCTTTCTGCATGCAATGTTTATGGTAATATCAGAGAATTCATCAGACAAAATCCGCACAGCAAACCACAACAAGCATTTACAATGCAACGGGTCTCGCATTTGCTCATGTTAGAGCTGATCGCGTTGTAAACTCCTAACCCGACTTTTCACCTATCGGGCAAAAGTGCATTTATGTACGTAACCCGAAAAAGTGAAATTAACTATGTAAGGCGCTCGACTTCTGCCAAGCGAGATCACGCTCGTACATTAGAGAAAAAGAAGTCCACGAGCCCGATGGAAAACAGCGAGCCTCACATGTTTTCTGTACTTGGTCGCTGCGCTCGAGGAGGGCTAGCCACCGGAAAGGCATGATGTATGCGTGCCTTCGAATAATGAAAGCAAGCAGATTTTATTAGGCAAGCCCACGAACCAATAAAAAACACTGACGTGAAGTTGACAGGGCTCCGAGCCCTTTTCTAAATACTAAAGCGTCTCCCTGCGATCAACGCAGGCTCGACCCTGAAAAAGTCGCCCAAACACTGGCCTGCCTGTTTGTCATATAAGCCAGTCCGACTCCGGTTCCCAAGTCACACAAGTTAATCCTTTGTGGCAGCAGGAATCAATTCCCATTATCGCGAAGTAGTGGCTCTTTTTTATTTTTACATTTTGGAGACTATCCCACTCAGTGAATAAGTGACCACAAACCTAGTCGTCATGGTACAGGTGACCACCACGGCATGTAAACGTTTATTATTTTGAAACGTGGTTTCCCTTATTCTCTTAAACATCGTGACAAAATAACCACAAATTCTTAAAATGGCTACCCTCTGGCATCTCTTACACTTGGAGTTCTGTAAAGTTTGTTTCAGAAGTTTCTGTGTGAATACTTCCCGACCAAGGCTTGCATTAAACATTCTCTGGGTTCCCTCTCAATCATTCACCACTATTCTTTCTGTATATATGTATGGGACATTGTAAAGTGCAAATCTACCTTCAAAAATGGACAGCGCTGTACAAAAGGGGTTATATGATGGAAATAAACTGGACAGCTAAATCTGACATCTCGCGAGTTTTGAGGGAGAGTCTGACAACCGGGAAATAATGCCAGACATATCATCATCACATTTTCCAAATAGTTCTACAATTGACCACCACAGCTCTTTGCATAGGTCGTCGAGGTTGGCCCATTAAGCATATATGATCTTCAGTGTGTACCCTCCAACAGACAGGCCCTAGTCCCTTATATGAATTTAACTTTTATGGCTATGTTTCATATGAATTAAACTTGTATTTGATGCTTTGAAGCCTTCGAACAAATGCAGAATTGTTTATTGAGTTTAATTCTATTTGCAAAGAACGGAGCTTTGTTTTGAACAAACCTTTGGGATGAGCTAAAAGAACTGAAGTTATGTTAAGGAAACTGTAGAGGGAGTGTTGTATTGTTATTGAGAAGAGCAGGTACTGTAGACGTGCCAAGTTCATGTCAAAACAGTATGAGACATGAATAACAACCTCCAGAGCTCTATTGAAAGAACATTTGCAGACTTGTGTCTTACGTTTTTGTTTTTTTACTGTTCCTCTAACTGATGCTGTTTGATTATTATGAATTGCGTCATCAAATGTCATATTGTGATTTAGTTTTGTTTATTTTGCTGAGCTTTTATATTTGACGTTGTCTCGTTCTTGTACTTTGACTAGCTTTCAGGCTCTGAACAGTTATATACATGACTCCACTGGCAAGCTTTACAAGGCCTCTGTGTTTCATCCAAAACATAACTTGCTGAGCAACGATGGTACAAACTGTCACACTCGGACTGAGCCAATGGCTGGACAATGATTTTGAGAAAGCTCTACTCGAAATAGTGGTAGGGAGAGATTATATGCATTCAGTCGCCTTAGCTTTTCTTCTGTGATATGGCACAAAACAATTGGGACCTGATTTAGATCTAGATGGAGGGAATACTCCGTCACAAACGTGACGGATATCCCATCCACCTTATTGTGATCTCCATGGGATATCATCGGATTGTAATAAGGTGGATGTGATGTCCATCACGTTTGTGATGGACTATTGCCCTCCTCCAAGACCTAAATCTGGCCCTTTGCTTTGAAATCAAATCTATTTTTTTTTTTTTAATTGTTTTGTGTTTATTTGATATCTCAATTTTAACAGTGAAACAGTGTAAAAGAAAACTCTCCAAGTACATTAGGTAAGCTAGCATTTTCGTGCAACAATGTTTCATTGTATTTCAGCAACAATTATAACATTGGGGAAGAGGGGAGCATTACCGACCACTGACATGCCTTGTCTGGGAGAAGGGCGCTTTATTGGAAATAGGTGCACTTACAATCACAAAATGTGGCCTTTGCCTTACAAAACTACCAGTCTCACTATACAAACAATTCACCTATGTAACTCGCCCTTCTCCCCTACCCCATCATCTATATTTGCCCTTGCAGTACTGTATTTTCTTAGGCTGATTGGAATGATTGCTATATTTAAAATGCCCTGTAGTTTATTACAACTCTGGACTTGTAAATAATATAATTTCCTAATGAACATATAACAACCTGGCTCATCCAGGGGTGCTGTTGTCAACCATTTGTCAGGAAAACTACTGCCAGTGTTGTTAAGTTATTTCCTCTTACGGGGGGCGTGGCCTGACCGCCGGGCAAGATGGCCGTCACTATGTGAGGCTCTGCCTGGCCCGGGGCCGTTTATCCGTTTATTGCCCCATTTGACGGTGCTGGCGGGTGCGAGCCTAGCGCGCTCCTCTAAGAAGAGCTCCTGGGCTGCTGTTGGCGGCTCAGGAGGGGCCGGACCGGACGCGGAGAGACGTGGGCGGGCCTGTTGACGGCCTCGCCCGCGCGCGCAGGGTGCCGGGCGGGCAGATGTGAAGGCCCGCGGCTGTTCCTGGAGGTGTGTGGCCGGGTGCGGTACTACGCCTGGGGGCTGCTCGGCGACTCAGTCGGGTCGCGGCCCTGCAACGCGCTTGGTTTTTGTGGTGCTGCCACGGAGGAGGCACTGCTGGGCCCCGTGGCTCATCTGGGGCCTGGCGGTTTAGACGGGCGAGGAAGAGGCCCGGACGGAGACAAGCTGGCGTGGTGAGGCCTCTCTGGGGGCCTTGGAGGTTCGTCGTTGCTCTCCCTTGGCTTTCGGGGGGGAAACGCCCGGAATACTTAGGCGGGCCCCCGGGCCGCTAACTGAGGATACGTGGCAGTGCCCGGTCGAGGGCGGTGAAGGCTGTGGTCGTGGTGGCCCGAGGAGGGTGAAAGAGCGGTGATTATCCGGCTGGGCGGTGTGGGCCGTGCGGGCCTGCGAGGACTGGCTGGTGCTCTGGGGCCCCGCTATTTGATGACCTCTGTTGCTGGTGTGGGGTCCCACGGTGAGTTCTGCGCTGACTGGAAGAGTTCCTGGATTTTGGGCTTCCCTTTGATCGTTTCTAATTGCTTAGGCCCGGTCGGAGGTGTTGGTGCAGAGTGGAACGATGGGCAAGGCTGATCAGCGCCAGGCCAAACTTACCTTTGAGGGGGGAAAAAAAAGAACGCTGCTGCCGGCTGTCATCCCTGTGAGGAGTCGAATGGAGAGGATAGCTCTGAGGTATCGGTGAAGTCCATGTTCTTGGACCTTAAGACCAGCCTGGCTGGCATCGATGCCAAGCTGGACCATGTAACTGAACAGCTCGATCGCATCAGGGCCCGTGTGGACGATCACGATTCCAGTTTTGAGGTCCTGGAGTCAAGCACATCTGAGATAGAGGACGCACGCCAGGGTGACAGGGACCAGATTGCACGAATGGAGTGAATTCTTGAAGTCATACGCAATAAGAACGAGGACTTGAAGGCAAGATCCCGCCGTAATAACATTCGCATCGTGGGGCTGCCAGAGGTGACCGATATGGGTCGAATGGAAGACTTTGTAGAGCGGATGTTATCTGACCTGTTCACTGGTGAGCTCTCCCGGATGTTAGTGGTTGAGAGAGCTCACAGGTCTTTGGGGCCCGACCCCCGCCGGGGACTCCCCCACGTCCAATTATCGCGCGTCTACTGAACTACTGTGACCGTGACACTGTACTCCGCTTGGCAAGGGAGAGACGTCCGCTGCTATATAAGAACTCGGAAATAATTTTTTCCCCAGACTATACCCTTGGTGTGCAGTCCCAGAGACGTGCTTTTCTGCCAGTTAAGCGACTGTTGAATCAAGCGGGAGTAAGCTTTGCCCTGCTATACCCTGCTAAGCTGAGGGTGCGTCATGAGGGTGAGACGCTCTACTTTACGGATCTGAAACAGGCGGCCAAATTTGCTCGGCAGTTGCTTAAGGTGCGGGAGACCGCAGGGCACCTTGGCCGTGGTGCTAACGACGTCGCCCTGAGTGACAATGACTAATAAGCTCCGATCGGCCTGGTACTCAGTGTTGGAGCTGCTTGGGTGCGTTGGCTTGCTTCTTGCCTGGACCTGTCTGCTTAGTGACCTGTAGTTGGCCCATGGGCCCCTCTCCCCCGGTGTTAGCTGGGCGGAGAGGTACCAGGCTGGTTACAGCCCCTGGGATGAGTCCTGACATTCACTGTTTTTGTTCTCGAGGAGGGGTTTGGGGCCTAGATGGGTGGGCCACTGGTTGGGTCCGATTGGGGGGCCTGAGTGGGTGGGGGGTGGGAGGGATCTCACATGTTCGTGGGGTATTGTTCCTTTTTCTTTTTATGGATGTTTTGTTTGATCCTTTGCTAAATTTATGGCAGGTGATGGTAGGTCTTTGCGTGCAATGCTGGATGACTGCTGATGGGGCTGAGGGGTGAGGAAGTGTCTGTGGTTAGATGTTTGACTTGGAACGTGCGAGGGCTTAACGATAGAAGGAAAGCTTGACTTGTGGCTGCATATGTTAAGAGACATGCAATTGATGTCTGTATGCTTCAGGAGACGCACTTGGTGAGGTCCACAGTATGCAGACTGAAAACTGGGTGGGTAGGTGAGATGCACTGCTCCACGTACTCGGGTTACTCCCGTGGAGTTGCAATCCTTCTTCATAAGGGTCTGCAGTGGCGCATGAAAGAGGTCCTGGTGGATCCAAATGGCAGATACGTACTGATGAGTGGTGTGTTACTAGACAAAGCGTGTCGCCTGGTTGCTGTGTATGGGCCGAATGTTGATGATCCAGGTTTCTTCCTGGAGCTGTGGCGCCTGGTGGAGTCGCTGGGGGGGAGATTTTAATGTCGTACTAGACGCCAAGATGGATAGGGAGAGCTTGGCCAGGATGCAGCATGTTGCGGTGGCTAAAGCCTTGGAGGCCGTGATGCGAGATGGTGCGCTGGTGGATTTGTGGCGGCAGCAGCACAGAGAGGCGAGGGAGGGTACATGTTTGAATTATGTGCATGGTAGCTGGTCTCAAATTGATCGCTGGCTGAGTACCAGGGATATGTTTGCCTGGACTAGAGCGGTTGATCATCTCCCCCGTACGTTGTCGGATCACTCACTGGTATGTCTGGAATTGGAGATACCGACTGAATTGGGTCGGTCAGTTATGCGGCGGCTACCTAGGGGGGGTGCTTCGGGATGCGGCCTTCCGAGAGGAACTGCGTGAGGCGATTAGATTGTATTTTGCCGAGAATCAGGGGTCGGTGAGGTCCCCAGGTACTCTTTGGGAGGCATTTAAAGTTGTTATCAGAGGAGTCTGTCTCTCGAAACAACATGGTATAGTTAAAACTCTGAGGCAGGAGATGGCTGAAATTGAGGCACGGCTTGCTGAGTTGGAGAGGCGGCTTGCTTCCCACTGGTCCAGTGACGTTCTTGCGGAGATCCGTCGTGAGGTATCGCTGTATGAGGAGGTCTCCCTTAGGGAAATTTGCTTTATTGGGAAAGAGGCTCGTGCTCGCCAGTATGGGGAGGGCGAAAGGGCTGGACGTACGTTAGCAGCTTTGCTTCGCAAACCTTGGGCCAGTGACTATGTCTCTGAGGTCATAGATGGTGAGGGCGGGAGTGTGTCGGGATTGGGTGGAGTTATGCAGGTGTTTACCGAATTTTACACAAGGCTTTATTCGGCTCCGGCGGGCGCTAGCGCGGCTGATGCACAGGTGCTCTTTGAGGATATTGCGCTAGTATGGTTTGATGACGTGCACAGGAAATACTTAGACGAACCGTTCTCGGTAGAAGAGGTGGCTACGGCCATAAGTGGTCTGTCTGGAGAGAAGTCTCCTGGTGTGGATGGCCTGTCCCCCGCGTTTTATAAAGAATATGTGGATATTTTAGCTCCTCGGCTATTGGAGGTCTATGCAGAAGCCTTGGAGACTGGGTCGCTGCCGGCCTCGCTCCAGGAGGCTTTGATAGTGATGATCCTTAAACCTGGAAAGGACCCGACTCGATGCGATTCGTATCGTCCTCTCTCCATGATAAATATTGACAACAAAATCTTAGCAAAAAGGATCGCGGCGAGATTGCAGCCTCTCCTCCCCAGGTTAGTGCTACCGGATCAGTCGCGTTTTGTCCCGGGACGGTCTACAGGCCATAACTTGCGCACCTTTTTCGCGGTGGCGGGTACACTGGTGGAGGATGATAATGCAGCAGCTGTTTTCCTGGACGCGGCTAAAGCGTTTGATTCCTTGACATGGGACTATATGTTCGCTCTGTTGGGTCGGGTGGGACTTAGCGCGCGCTTCCTACGCTGGATTAAACTGTTGTATACGTTGCCCACTGCTAGACTGCGCCTTAATGGGAACGTGTCTGCTCCGTTTCCGGTTGCGCGAGGTACGCGCCAGGGATGCCCGTTGTCCCCTCTCCTTTTTGCTGCGGCGATGGAGCCCTTGCCGGCTCGGCTTCGGCAGAAATACAATGATAGAGGATTGCAATTCGATAGCGTCCTATTTTGATATCTCTGTACGCTGATGATATTGCATTATATGTACGGAATCCTGACCAGAATCTGGACACGCTACTAGATGAGATCGTACGCTTTGGTACCTTTTCAGGTATTACTATTAATTGGTCTAAATCTGTGGTGCTGCCTTTGACCCCTAAGGCGTCGTGGTTTGATTCCCGATACCCCCTGGTGTGGGCGGATGGGCCGGTGCGGTACTTGGGTATGCAGCTGAATTGCGACGTGGAGGAGTTGTGGCTGGCTAACTATGGCGCCACTCTGGTGTGGCTGGAAAGGAAGGTTGAGACCTGGCGAGCCCTCCCGTTATCATTGATAGGGCGTATTGCTATTGCAAAGATGGTGGTCCTTCTGAAGTTTTTGTACTTATTTGTGAATCTTCCTCTTCCGCTCCCGAGAGGCTACTTAAAACGTCTGCGCTCAGCGCTGAATTGTCTGGTATGGGCGGGCCATCGCGCGCGCATTTCTTGGGAGAGGTTGACGCTGCCATTCGAATTAGGTGGGCTCGCTGCGCCGGATATGGAGCTATACTATCTTTGCGCTCAGGTGCATTTTGCGTATTACTGGCTGAATCCTATCCGTTATCTGCCGCACATTGCGCCCGAGAGCGACTCTGTGTGGCCAGATGACCTGGCGCGGGCATTTGGTAGACGTGTTCCGTCCCGGGTGCAGGGGATTGATACGGTGGCATGCACGATGCGGGCGTGGGGTATCTTGATGCGGCAATCTGGGGTCACTGTCCCATATGCTCCTTCTTTGCCAGTCATGGTGATAGCCGATGGACAGTTGTATTGTGATGGTGGAGTACGTGGGTTCTCCGAGAGGCTGGCCTGACCGAGATGAGAGATTGGATGGTGGATGGCCGCCTGCTTGATGTAACAGAGGTGCTGGCTGGTAGCGAGGGCACGGCGCTTCAGCGTATGTATGTTATTCGAGTCCGTTCTTTTTTGCTGAACCGCCTGCATGATTCGGCTGAGGCCCCTGTGGAGTTCCGTGCACTGGAGGTTCTCTGCTGTGCGCAGTCGCCTAATAGGCTGGTCACCAAATTATATAACTGTATGCAGGAGCAGAGGAAAAGTCTCCGGGAACCGTCTAGGCTCGCATGGGAAGCGGACCTGGGAGAGCCCATCTCGGAGGTCTTGTGGCGTGACTGCTGTGCGCATATGAGAGCATTGACACCAAATTACAGGTTTAGATTGTTAAACTTTAAATTTTTGCACAGACTATACTATACCCCAGTGTGGTTGCACTCTTTGGGGTTGCGTGAAGATGCGTGCTGTGTACGTTGTCGGGCGCCGGAGGCAGGATTTTTACATTTGGCATGGGAGTGTGCAGATGTCTACGCTTTCTGGGTGGCAGTTTTCGATGCAATCTTTGAAATGGTTGAAATAGAGATACCTGCCTCTCCTAGAACTGCGCTGCTTGGGTGCGTGGAGGACATCCGGGCAACGCATAGGCGCTTGGTGGGTCTGCTTTTGCTGCTGGCTAAGCGTAGAGTTGCCATGTGCTGGGGTGGGACGAGAGTGCCGCGCTGCTCTGAATGGTTAAGTGATGCTGCTTTTTGTCATGATCAGCTCATGGTTTTCTGGAGCTTGA
This sequence comes from Pleurodeles waltl, assembly GCF_031143425.1. Lineage (NCBI taxonomy): Eukaryota > Metazoa > Chordata > Amphibia > Caudata > Salamandridae > Pleurodeles > Pleurodeles waltl. The sequence goes on along the minus strand of NC_090443.1, from coordinate 662,379,468 downwards.
TGCCTGAAGGGTCTAGACCCAAAGATATTTGGGCCCCGTTGAATAACTTCTTAGCGGCCCAAAGCGAGTGAGCGATATAACCGAAGAAGCCCGGACTGTGATGTTGCCCCCCTCTGCCCGTTGGCATCTACTTCAGGAACTGTGGATGGCTGCTGATGCCTGGCTGTATGCCCTACCTGCCTCTTTTGTTTGTATCTGATGATGTCCCCTTCTTATGCTGTACGTTATTGCCAATACATCACTGCCAGAAAGCTGCTCTGTGGTAATTTGGTACGGATTTTGTCATCGATAATGGATGGGGAAATTTAAAAGTGAAATTTGGATTGTAATGATCAATGTGTATATATCTGATTTTTCCCATTCGAAATGTACGCGGATATTGCGGATGATGGCTATTCTTCTTTCGTTGTGATGCTGTGAAGGGACTGTTTGTGTTTTTGTATGTTTAATATGATAAAATCAATCAAATAAATAAAAAATAAAAAATAAAAAAAGTTATTTCCTCTTTCAAAAACTATTCCCCTTTTCTTTGTACCCAAGTTGGTTGCAGCAGCGTCCTCACTCCAGGTGGCTCTTGCAGAGGCTGTTCTTAGAACTACCTTCTTCAGATGTAACTGCCACGCAATATGGTGGCCACAAATCTTTGTGAGGTCAGCGCTCTAGTGTTTCTACCTTAGTCTCATGCTGAAGCTTCCCTCCAGCTGTTTATCTCTGGGAGCTGTGAAATTCAATTGTCATCCCGAGGAGAATTAGTGTAGGAGGCTGGCCTGGCTTGTGGTGGGTACCAATGGTACTTACACTTTGTGCCAGGTCCAGTTATCCCTTATTAGTAGAGTAGTAGTGTTCCAGCAGCTTAGGCTGATAGAGGTAGCTATAGCAGAGAAGCCAAGGCTGAACTAGGTGACATGTAAAGTGCATGCAATACCACTTATATCATATAGGTGCTATATCATAAGAAAGACAATACTCAGTGTTACTAAAAATAAAGGTACTTTATTTTTGTGACAATGTGCCCAAAATATCTCAGAGGATATACTCCCTTAGGAGGTAAGTAAAATACACAAAATGTACATAACAAACCAAATCAGGTAAGTAAAACAGTCAGAAAGTAGTGCAAACACTGTAGAAGAAATTGGATGCAATAGGCCTAGGGGCAACACAAACCATATACTAAGAAAGTGGAATGCGAACCACAAATGGACCCCTAGGCTAGTGTAGTGTATAGAGGGTCGCTAGGAGTGTAAGAAAACACTAAAGGTGTCCAAGATACCCCACCCCAAGACCCTGGAAAGTAGGAGTAAAGTACTACTGTTTCCCCAGAAACACACTAAAGACGTGATAATGGATTTTGCAAGGACTACAACAGACTGCAAAGCACTGAAGATGGATTCCTTGACCTGAAGACCTGCAAAGGAAGGACACCAAGTCCAAGAGTCTCTAAAGTGTCCAGGAGGGCAGAAGCCCACTAAACCCTGGATGAAGGTGCAAAATGGCTGCATCTGAATGGAAGAAGCTGAAGATTCTGCAACAACGAAAGGTGCTAGGAACTTCTACTTCATGCAGAAGATGTCCCACGGCCTGCTGAAGGATTGTAGGAGGATGGCTTGGCTTGTAGTGGGTACCAGAGGCTCTTACACCTTGTGCCAGGTCCAGTTATCCCTTATTAGTGTAGAAGAGCTGCTTCTAGCAGCTTAGGCTGATAGAAGGTAGCTATGGCAAAGCAGCTTAGGCTGAACTAGGAGACATGTAAAGCTCCTACTATACCACTGGTGTCAAATGCACAATATCATAAGAAAACACAATACACAGAAGTACTAAAAATAAAGGTACTTTATTTTTATGACAATATGCCAACAGTATCTCAGTGAGTACCCTCAGTATGAGGATAAGTTATATAAACAAGATATATGTACACAAACCAAACTTAGGTAAGTAATAGCAAGAAAAGTAATGCAAACAGTGTAGAATTACAATAGATTGCAATAGGAGCACATAAGTATAGGGGCAACACAAACCATATACTCCAAAAGTGGAATGCGAACCACGAATGGACCCCAAACCTATGTGAGCTTGTAGAGTGTCACTGGGACTGTAAGAAAAATAGCCCACCCCAAGACCCTGAAAGGTAGGTGTAAAGTGCACCTACTACCCCCAGAGAGCACAGAAGTCGTGATAGGGGGATTCTGCAGCAAGAACAAACACCAGCAATACAACAACAGTGGATTTCCGGACCTGAGTACCTGTAAGACAAGGAGACCAAGTCCAATAGTTGCGACAGTGTTGAGAGTGGGAAGGAGCCCAGGAAATGCCAGCTGAGGGTGCAAGGAAGCTGCCACTGGATGGAAGAAGCTTGGAGTTCTGCAAGAAAGAAGAGAGCTAGGGACTTCTCCTTTGGAAGACGGATGTCCCACGTTGCGGTGAAGCTTGCAGAGGTGTTACCACACAAAAAGACCACAAACAACCCTTGCTAGCTGCAAGGGTTGTGGTAGAGGTTTTTGGGTGCTGCTGTGGCCCGGGAGGGACCAGGATGTCGCCACTTGGATGAGGAGACAGAGGGGGTGCCCAGCAACTCAGGGCATCATCACAGAAGCAGGCAGCACACGCAAAAGTACCAAAACAGGCACTTGGAAGGAAAGTGAACCGGAGTCCACGCAAAGTCACAAAAGGGAGTCCCACGATGCCGGAGGACAACTCAGGAGGTTGTGCACTGCAGGATAGAGTGTCGGGGACCCAGGATTGGCTGTTCACAAAGGAAATCCTGGAAGAGTGCACAGGAGCCGGAGCAGCTGAAAATCACGCAGTACCCAGCAATGCAGTCTAGCGTGGGGAGGCAAGGACTTACCTGTACCAAACTTGGACTGTTGAGTCACTGGACTGTGGGAGCCACTTGGACAGTGTTGCTGAGTTCCAGGGACCACGCTCGTCACAATGAGAGGGGACCCAGAGGACTATTGTTGCAGTCTTTTGGTGCCTGCGTTACTAGGGGGAAGATTCCGTTGACCCATGGAAGATTTCTTCAGAGCGTATAGTGCAGGGAGGAGGCAGGCTACACCCCAGAGCATGCACCACCTGGAAACAGTCAAGAAAGTCGGCAGGATGAGGCGATACAAGGTTGCTAGTAGTCATCTTGCAACTTTGTTGCAGTTTTGCAGGTGTCCTGAGCAGTCAGCGGTTGATCCTTTGGCAGAAGGTGAAGAAGGAGATGCAGAGGAACTCTGGGGAGCTCTTACATTCATTATCTAAAGAATTCCCCAAAGCAGAGACCCTAAATAGCCAGAAAAGGAGGTTTGGCTACCAAGGAAGGAAGATTGGCTACCAAGAGAGGTAAGAGCCTATCAGAAGGAGCCTCTGACTTCACCTGCTGGCACTGGCCACTCAGAGCAGTCCAGTGTGCCCCCAACACCTCTGTTTCCAAGATGGCAGAGGTCTGGGACACACTGGAGGAGCTCTGGGCACCTCCCCTGAGAGGTGCAGGTCAGGGGAGTGGTCACTCCCCTTTCCTTTGTCCAGTTTCACACCAGAGCAGGGCTGGGGGATCCCTGAACCGGTGTAGACTGGCTTATGCAGAGATGGGCACCATCTGTGCCCATCAAAGCATTTCCAGAGGCTGGGGGAGGCTAAACGTCCCCAGCCTTCACACCTATTTCCAAAGGTAGAGGGTGTAACACCCTCTCTCAGAGGAAATCCTTTATTCTGCCTTCCTGGGCCAGGGCTGCCTGGACCCCAGGAGGTCAGAAACCTGTCTGAGGGGTTGGCAGCAGCAGCAGCTGCAGTGGAGACCTCGGAAAGGCAGTTTGGCAGTACCCGGGTACTATGCTAGGGACCGGGGGATCATGTAATTGTCCTCCCAATGCCAGAATGGCATTGGGGTTACAATTCCATGATCTTAGACATGTTAAATGACCATGTTCGGAGTTACCATTGTGATGCTATACATAGGTAGTGACCTATGTAGAGTGCACGCGTGTAATGGTGTCCCAGCACTCACAAAGCCCGGGGAATTTGCCCTGAATGATGTGGGGGCAGCTTGGCTGGTGCCAGGGTGCCCACACACTAAGTAACCTTGCACCCAACCTTCACCAGGTGAAGGTTAGACATATAGGTGACTTATAAGTTACTTAAGTGCAGTGGTAGATGGCTGTGTAATAACGTGGACGTTATTTCACTCAAGCTGCACCTGCAGGCCTGTGTAAGAATTGTCAGAGCTCCCTATGGGTGGCAAAAGAAATGCTGCAGCCCATAGGGATCTCCTGGAACCCCAATACCCTGGGTACCTCAGTACCATATATTAGGGAATTATATGGGTGTACCAGTATGCCAATGTTAATTGGTAAATTTAGTCACTAGCCTGTTAGGGACAAATTTGGAAAGCAGAGAGAGCATAACCACTGAGGTGCTGATTAGCAGAGCCTCAGTGAGACAGTTAGGCATCACACAGGGAACACATACAGGGCACATACTTATGAGCACTGGGGCCCTGCCTGGCAGGGTTCCAGTGACACATAGACTAAAACAACATATATACAGTGAAATATGGGGGTAACATGCCAGGCAAGATGGTACTTTCCTACACAACCCCCCACCTCCAAACGAAGGACAATAAGACTAGCCATGACATGATGAGTCTTCATTGTCTAAGTGGAAATATCTGGAGAGTCCATCTGCATTAGAGTGGGTACTCCCAGGTCTATGTTCCACTGTATAGTCCATTCCCTGTAGAGATATGGACTACCTCAACAATTTAGGGTTTTCACCTTTCATTTGTTTTAGCCAAAGTAGAGGTTTGTGGTCTGTCTGAACAATAAAGTGAGTACCAAACAGGTATGGCCTCAACGTTTTCAGTGCCCAGGCCACAGCAAAGGCCTCCCTCTCAATGGCAGACCAATGCTTTTCTCTAGGGGTCAACCTTCTGCTGATAAAAGCAACTGGTTGATCCTGGCCCTCAGAATTCTGTTGTGATAAGACTGCCCCTACCCCTAATTCGATGCATCAGTTTGAACAATGAATTTCTTGGAGTAACATGGGCTTTTTAGGACAGGTGCAGAGCACATGGTCTGTTTGAGCTCCTCAAAAGCTTTCTGACAGCTAGCTGTCCACAATACCTTTTTAGGCATCTTCTTACTAGTGAGATCATTAAGAGGGGCTGCTATGGAGCCATAGTTTTTAATTAATCTCCTGTAATACCCAGTGAGGCCTAAGAAGGATCTCACTTGGGTCTGATTTGTAGGGGGAACCCAATCCATGATTGTCTGGATTTTCCCCTGAAGTGGTGCAATCTGTTCTCCACCTACCAGGTGTCCCAGATAAACCACCTTTCCCTGCCCTATCAAGCACTTTGAGGCCTTGATAGTGAAGCCTGCCTTTTGCAGGGCCTCCAAAACCTTCTAAAGATGGACTAGGTGCTCATCCCAGGTGGAGCTAAAGACAGCTATATCATCTAGATATGCTGCACTAAAAGCCTCCAACTCTTGCAGGACTGTGTTCACCAACCTCTGAAAAGTGACAGGTGCATTTTTCAAACTAAAGGGCATCACTGTAAATTGGTAGTGTCCTCCTATAGTTGAAAATGCAGTTTTAGGTTTAGCATCCTCAGCCAATTTGATCTGCCAATACCCTGCAGTCAAATCAAAGGTGCTTAGATACTTGGCAGATGCCAGTGTATCAATGAGCTCCTCTGCCCTGGGTATAGGGTGAGCATCAGTTTTTGTTACCTGATTGAGACCTCGATAATCTACACAAAACCTCATCTCCCTTTTTCCATCTTTTGAGTGAGGCTTTGGTACAAGCACCACATGACTCACCCATGGGCTTTCAGAAGGTTCAACCACTCCTAGATCAAGCATTTTCTACACCTCTTGTTTTATGCAGTCCCTGTATGTCAGGCTGCCTATAGATTTTACTTTTGACAGGCAAGCTGTCTCCAGTATCAATTGTGTGTTCACACCACAAAGTTGTTCCTGGTACAATTGAAAAGATGTCAGAAAACTGTCCAAGGAGATTTATGCAGTTGTCTTTCTGTTCTGCAGTCAGACAATCTGTCAAAACTACTCCCTCCACTAAAGCATCAGATTCAGTGGTGGAAAAGAGATCAGGGAGAGGGTCACTCTCTTCTTCCTGCCCCTCATCTGTTGCCATGAGCCAGGGTGAGATCAGCCCTGTCATAGTAGGGTTTTAGGCGGTTGACATGAATCACCCTAAGGGGACTCCTGGCAGTGCCCAGATATACCAGATAGGTAACATCACCCTTCTTTTTAACAATTAGATGGGGTCCACTCCATTTATCTTGGAGTGCTCTTGGGGCCACAGGCTCCAATACCCACACCTTCTGTCCTGGTTGGTACTGGATCAGAACAGCCTTATGGCCATGCCATTGCTTCTGGAGCTCTTAGCTGGCCTGAAGGTTTTTACTGGCCTTTTTCATGTACTCTGCCATTCTGTATCTTAGGCCAAGTACATAGTCCACTATGTCCTGTTTGGGAGCTTTTAAAGGTTGTTCCCAACCCTCCTTCACAAGTGTTAGTGGACCTCTTACAGGGTGTCCAAAGAGGAGTTCAAAGGGGCTGAAGCCCACTCCTTTCTGGGGTACCTCTCTGTAAGCAAAAAGGAGGCAAGGTAACAGGACATCCTATCTCCTCCTGAGTTTTTCAGGGAGTCCCATTATCATACCTTTGAGAGTTTTATCAAACCTCTCTACCAGTCCATTAGTCTGTGGATGATAAGGAGTGGTGAATTTGTAGGTTACACCACATTCCTTCCACATTGCTTTTAAGTATGCAGACATGAAGTTGCTACCCTTGTCTGATACAACCTCTTTAGGGAAACCCACCCTGGAAAAGATTCCCAGGAGGGCCTTTGCCACTGCAGGAGCTGTAGTGGTCCTTAGAGGAATTGCTTCAGGATATCTTGTGGCATGGTCCACAACCACCAAGATAAACCTATTGCCTGAAGCAGTAGGAGGGTCAAGGGGGCCAACTATGTCAACCCCTACCCTTTCAAAGGGCACCCCAACCACAGGTAGTGGAATAAGGGGAGCCTTTGGGGTGCCACCAGTCTTGCCACTGGCTTGGCAGGTCACACAAGACTTGCACAAATCTTTTGTGTCCTCTGACATCCTAGGCCAGTGAAACAGGGGGACAAGCCTTTCCCATGTTTTGATCTGGCCCAAATGCTCAGCCAAAGGAATGTCATGTGCAAGAGTTAGGAGGAACTCTCTGTACTGCAGGGGAATGGCCAATCTCCTGGCTGCTCCAGGTTTTGGGTCCCTTGCCTCTGTGTACAAGAGGTTGTCCTCCCAGTAAACTCTATGTGAATCACTGACATACCCATTTTGCTGCTTGAGAGCTTGCTGTCTGAGACCCTCTAATGTGTGACAGGTTTGCTGTGCCACACTCAGCTCTTCCCTGGCAAGCCCCCCTCCACCCAAAAGCTTAGCAGTGTCTGCTGCCAGCTCATCTGGTGAAGGTTCTGCACAGGGAGGAAATTCTTCTTCCTCAGAAGGAGAATCATCTGTAGAGGGAGGGATAGTGGGTAGGGATTTACCCTTGCTACCCCTAGCTTTAGGGAGCACTTGCTCCATTGTTCCAGGATCCAAGTTACCCTGTCCTTTTTGCTTTTTGCTTTTTGGCCTGAGCCCTTGTCAAAGCAAAAATATGCCCAGGAATGCCCAGCATTGCTGCATGAGCCTTCAACTCCACTTCGGCCAAAGGTGATGTCTCTAAATCATTTCCTAGTAGACAGTCTACAGGTAAATCTGAAGCAACCACAACTTTCTTTGGACCAGAACCCCCCCCCCCCACAGTTGAGATTCACAACAGCCATGGGGTGGCTAAGAGTGTTGTTATGAGCGGCTGTCACTTGGTACTGCTGACCAAGTAGGTGTTGTTCAGGGTGCACCAGTTTCTCTATCTCCATGGTGACACTGGCACCTGTGTCCCTGTAGGCCTGAACCTCAACACCATTTATTAGGGGAAGTTGCTTGTACTTATCCATATCAAGGGGATAAGCAACCAAGGTGACCAAATCAATTGCACCTTCAGAGACTAGCACAGCCTGTGTGGTCTACCTAACAAGACCAACCCCAACTACATTACCAATAGTGAGCCCAGCTACTCCCTTGGATTGGATATTTGTAGGTTTGCTCTCACCACCACTGCTATTACTAGGGGCACTAGAATTTGCAGTAGGGGTTGTGGTAGTGGGAGGTTTGGTGTTTTTCTTTGGACAACTGGCATCAGTTGTCCAATGGCCTTTGACTTTACACAAATAACACCAAGGCTTTTTAGGTTGATTATTGGAAGAGGATTTGGACCCACCACCCCCAGCAGAGGATTTTTGTGGGCCCGATGAAGACCTTACTTTTGTCCCCACCCTTGTCAGAAGACTTACCATCCTTCTTCTTGCCATCCTTGTCACCCCCTGTATGAACTTTTCTGTTCACTCTTGTTCTGACCCGTTTGTCTGCCTTCTTTCCCAATTCTTGGGGAGAGGTCAGATCTGAGTCCACTAGCTATTGGTGTAACAAGTCAGACACACAGTTATTCAGAATATGCTCTCTCAAGATAAGATTAAACAGGATTTCATAGTCAGATACTCTACTGCCATGTAACCGCCCCTCCAAGGCCTTCACTGAACAGTCTACAAAGTCTGTCCAGTCTTGTGAGGACTCTTTTCTGGTGTCTCTGAACTTAATCCTGTATTGTTCAGTGGTTAAGCCAAATCCATCCATGAGTGCATCCTTCAAAACTGCAAAATTGTTAGCATCACTTTCTCTAACAGTAAGGAGCCTATCTCTACCCTTTCCAGTGAAAGATAGCCACAATATAGCAGCCCACTGCCTTTGAGGGACCCCCTGTACCATACAGGCCCTCACAAGTGCAGCAAACCACTTGTTGATGTCATACCCCTCCTTGTAAGGGGGTACTATCTTGTGCAGATTCCTGGAATCATGGTCCCCCAGCAGGATTACTATCAGGAATACTGCTGCTGCAACCATGGGGCCCAAACCCCAATCTCTGTCTCTCCTTCTCCAGGTCTAGGGATTCCCTATCTAAGGCCAGCTGTTGCTGTTTGAGCTTCAGTCCGGTCTCTTCAACCTTCAACGTTTTGAGTTCCCTTCGTAACATGTTATCCTCAGGGTGGGTTGGGAATGCTTGGACACAGAAGATAAATTGGAAACAACAGAGGGGGATCTGTCCCTAACTGACTGAACCCTAGCAACTTGGCCTCTAGGAATAAAGACTTCCCTAGTGTGATGGGAACCTCCATTACTACCAACATTACTGGGTGTCTTGTTAGAGGGCAAATCCTGATCAGAACCCTCCCTACCTCCCTCAAGGAGATCCCCTGAGTCAGATTGGGAACCTTCTATTAACCTCTCATTTGATGTGCCTGCTTGGGACTCCTCATTCACAATAAGCATGTTAAATAGAAATTCTTTGGTAGGGTTTTTTCCTATCACTAAACCTCTTTCCAAGCAGAGACTCCTTAGGCTCTTGTAATTCAAATTGTCATAAGTAGTATTGACCATTTAAAGAGTAGAGTCTTCTACAGACATGATAGTTAAAGGTTTAGAAATAGTGAGAAGGAAGAAAACATTTCAGAACTTTTTTAAAGAACAGAGAAAAAAACTTTTTCTAACTTTTTTGAAATTTTTAGAAGTTTAAGAATACTTTTCAGCACTTTGTAAAATGTTTAAGAAGAGAAAAGCAAAACTTTTGGTTAGGTGTACATACACTGAACTGTTTTATATATTATTCTCTTATGAAGAGTACACAATGACAAAGTGGTAAGTAGTTACAAGTACTTATAACACCGCTTCAGAACCAATGTAGGAGGCTGGCCTGGCTTGTAGTGGGTACCAGTGGTACTTACACCTTGTGCCAGGTACAGTTATCCCTTATTAGTGTAGAAGAGTTGTTCCCAGCAGCTTAGGCTGATAGAAGGTAGCTATGGAAAAGCAGCTTAGGCTGAACTAGGAGACATGTAAAGCTCCTACTATACCACTGGTGTCATGTCATATGCACAATATCATAAGAAAACACAATACACAGAAGTACTAAAAATAAAGGTACTTTATTTTTATGACAATGTGCCAAAAGTATCTCAGTGAGTACCCTCAGTATGAGGATAAGTTATATACACAAGATATATGTACACAAACCAAACTTAGGTAAGTAATAGCAAGAAAAGTAATGCAAACAGTGTAGAATTACAATAGATTGCAATAGCAGCACATAGGTATAGGGGCAACACAAACCATATACTCCAAAAGTGGAATGCGAACCACGAATGAACCCCAAACCTATGTGAGCTTGTAGAGGGTCGCTGGGACTGTAAGAAAACAGTGGGGGTTAGAAAAAATAGCCCACCCCAAGACCCTGAAAGGTAGGTGTAAAGTGCACCTATTACCCCCAGAGAGCACAGAAGTTGTGATAGGGGGATTCTGCAGGAAGAACAAACACCAGCAATGAAACAACAGTGGATTTCCGGACCTGAGTACCTGTAAGACAAGGGGACCAAGTCCAATAGTCGCGACAATGTCGATAGTGGGCAGGAGCCCAGGAAATGCCAGCTGAGGGTGCAAGGAAGCTGCCACTGGATGGAAGAAGCTTGGAGTTCTGCAAGAAAGAAGAGAGCTAGCGACTTCTCCTTTGGAAGACGGATGTCCCACGTCGCGATGAAGCTTGCAGAGGTGCTCCCACCCAGAAGGACCACAAACAAGCCTTGCTAGCTGCAAGGGTTGCAGTAGAGGTTTTTGGGTGCTGCTGTGGCCCAGGAGGGACCAGGATGTCGTCACTTGGAGAAGGAGTCTGAGCAGGGCTGGGGGATCCCTGAACAGGTGTAGACTGGCTTATGCAGAGATGGGCACCATCTGTGCCCATCAAAGCATTTCCAGAGGCTGAGGGAGGCTACTCCTCCCCAGCCTTCACACCTATTTCCAAAGGGAGAGGGTGTAACACCCTCTCTCAGAGGAAATCCTTTGTTCTGCCTTCCTGGGCCAGGGCTGCCTGGACCCCAGGAGGGCAGAAACCTGTCTAGGGGGTTGGCAGCATCAGCAGCTGCAGTGGAGACCCTGGAAAGGCAGTTTGGCAGTACCCGGGTACTATGCTAGAGACCCGGGGGATAATGGAATTGTCCCCCAATGCCAGAATGGCATTGGGGGGACAATTCCATGATCTTAGACATGTTACAAGGCCATGTTCAGAGTTACCATTGTGACGCTATACATAGGTAGTGACCTATGTATAGTGCACACGTGTAATGGTGTCCACGCACTCAGAAAGTCCGGGGAATTTGCCCTGAACGATGTGGGGGCACCTTGGCTAGTGCCAGGGTGCCCACACACTAAGTAACTTTGCACCCAACCTTCACCAGGTGAAGGTTAGACATATAGGTGACTTATAAGTTACTTAAGTGCAGTGGTAAATGGCTGTGAAATAACGTGGATGTTATTTCACTCAGGCTGCACCTGCAGGCCTGTGTAAGAATTGTCAGAGCTTCCTATGGGTGGCAAAAGAAATGCTGCAGCCCATAGGGATCTCCTGGAACCCCAATACCCTGGGTACCTCAGTACCATATACTAGGGAATTATATGGGTGTACCAGTATGCCAATGTTAATTGGTAAATTGAGTCACTAGCCTGTTAGTGACAAATTTAGAAAGCAGAGAGAGCATAACCACTGAGGTTCTGGTTAGCAGAGCCTCAGTGAGACAGTTAGGAATCACTCAGGGAACACATACAGGGCACATACTTATGAGCACTGGGGCCCTGCCTGGCAGGGTCCCAGTGACACATAGACTAAAACAACATATATACAGTGAAATATGGGGGTAACATGCCAGGCAAGATGGTACTTTCCCACAAGGGTGCAGAGTTGTTTCCTTGGCAAAATATTGCAAACAATCCTTGCTCGCTGGAAAGGTTGCAATTGAAGAACAAGGGTGCTGCCCGGGCCCAGGAAGGACCCGGATGTCGCCATTTGGGAAATGAGACAGAGGGGGCCCTCAGCAATGTAGAGAGCAAACACACAAGAAGGTAGCACCTGAAGAAGTGCTTGAACACGGGTTTAAGAATTCTGAACATGGCAGTCATCTCAGCACTGCAAAAGGAGGTCCCACGACACCAGAGATCAACTCAGGGTGCTGAGCTTCGCAGAACGGAGTGCCGGGGACTTAGGCACAGCTGTGCATGCAGGATTTCTTGGAAATGTGCGCAGAAGCCCTTGTAGTTGCAGAACACGTGGTACACAGGATTACTGTCTGGAGAGGAGAGGCAAGGAAATACCTCCTCCAAATTTGGACAGTTGGACCACTTGACAGTCTGGGTCACTTGGGTCCACCACCTGTGTTCCAGGGGCCATGATCGTCAGGATGATAGGGGTCCAAGACTACCAGTGATGCTGATGTTTGGTGCCTGCAGGGGGAAGATTCTGTCAAGCCACAGGAGATTTCTTCATGGCTTCCAGTGCAGGGTGAAGGCCGACAGCCCCCAGAGCATGCACCACCAGGAAACAGTTGAGAAAGCCAGCAGGATTAGGCGCTACAATGTCACTGGTATTCTTCTTGCTACTTTGTTGCAGTTTTGCAGGTGTCCTGGAGCAGTCAGTGGTCGATCCTTGGCAGAAGTTGAAGAGAGAGGTGCAGAGGAATTCTGGTGAATTCTTGCAAGTCAATATCTGAGGAAAAACCCACTGGGGAGACCCTAAATAGCCCTCAGAGGAGGATTGGCCACCTAGTCAGGTAAGCACCTATCAGGAGGGGTCTCTGACATCACCTCAGAGGCCTCCAGAGTGCCCTCACACCCCTGGATCCAAGATGGCAGAGGTCTGAGACACACTGCAGGAGCTCTGGGCACGTGTGCATTATTTCACTCAGGCTGCAATGGCAGTCCTGTGTAAAGGTTTGTCTGCTCTCCCTATGGGTGGCAAAAGAAATGCTGCAGCCCATAGGGATCTCCTGGAACCTCAATACCCTGTGTACCTAGGTACCATATACCAGGGAATTACAAGGGTGTTCCAGTGTGCAAACTGAAATTGGTAAAAGTGGACACTAGACTATAGTGACAAATTTAAAGGCAGAGAGAGCATGAGCACTGAGGTTCTGATTAGCAGAGCCTCAGTGACACAGTTAGGTACTAGACAGGCATACACATTCAGGCCACAAACTATGAGCACTGGGTTCCTGGCTAGCAGGATCCCAGTGAGACAGTAAAAACTGACATATACTCACAAACAGGCCAAAAGTGGAGGTAACAATGCTAGAAAGAAGCTACCTTCTCACATGGAGCAGTGTTCTTGAGGCACTTCATTTCATAGAGAATTCTTCCAGTTCTGAGTAATTAATTATTTTTCTTCTTACAGCGTGCACACCAGCTACTTTTTCCCTTTTGGAGAAGCTGAATTTCTTCCTTTTTCCAACAGCTGGCTATCAGCTTTCTGAGGAGAATTAGTTTTGGCTAAACAGAACTTCAAGCAACTGCAGTAAGGAATCATTTTTTATGATTTCCAGACTTGCCAATATACATATGTACATATATATTCAAAGACTCTTCACCTTGCATACTTGCCAGTCTTAGAGACAAACCTCACTGCTCAGGCTAATTCCTAGAGATTGTGATTGAGAAAACCGAACCTTGAGAAGGAGTTTTCGTTTCCTGTAAAAGACATTAGTAGATTGTATATTTGTGAACCTTTGAACTGTTCTCCAGAGAATCTTGGATACCTCTGACTCCTGGAGAAAAAAATATATTAAGTTAACATTGTTCTCTTTGAGAGAGGCTAGTCTCTCAAAACATCCAGGTTAGGAGAACGATAGAATTGGGTGAATGTGAATGGCTGAACAGTTGAATGCACAGTAGGAATGTACTAATGCTCTTATCACCCGACTTCCGGTCCTACCTTTAAAGAAATCCCAGTAAGAAGAAAGGTGCAGGTTACAGAAGCACACACTGAATATCCTATCTTCAAGAAGGAAACACAGGCTGGAACTGGATCTGGAGGCGGTGTCTCTTTTTCTAGTCCCATGACCCTTTCCCCCTAGCAGATGCAAAGTTCAAATAATCAGTAAAGTCTGAGCATGCATCGGTTGGAGAGAGTTGGGTAAGAGGCATCTGCTCCTGTGGAAGTTTGATTTAATAGGTAATCTCCTGATACCATTCCTTATCAACCGGGACTGCCACTTTCATCAACCATAAATTTCTGTAAGCCAAGGCAACTTGCCATGCCAGAAAAAGGCCCCCAGATTTTTTCTGCCACCCCCAACTAGGTGATTTCCAAAAAACATTTACCTGTTTCCGTCTGTCCCTAATCTGGAACAGGTACAATTCTGTATCAAGAAATGACAGATGTACACCGTCCTCTCTGAAAGACATCACATCCTCAAAATTCAATTCAGGATGCACTAAAACAGTTATACCCTTACCTCTGCAGAAAAGGCTAATTTCTTTGTTAATCTTTTGCCAGGCCCTCTCAATCACTCTCGGTCTCTTCCCCATGCGAAATCCCCTGCAGAACAAAAGATGCCCATACTACGTGGCAACCACCCCATAGTTGTTGAAGTTCCTTGAGAGCCTGTTTCATTGCTTTCATGATCTCCAGACCCTTCTCACTCACCATGTTATTCTCCCCCAAATGTATGATCAATATATCTGGGCATTGACCTCTCATGATAAGTCTATTCAGGCATGATACCAATTCCCCATGGCTGCTCTGTCTTGCTTGCTTCTGTGCCAATTTTATAAATGAGTTTCCCATCAGCCAAATGGAGAAGGCAGAGAAGTCCTGGCCCAGAACCAAGCCTGCAAAATACAAACAATAATGTCATGTACACCCCACGCCAATTTTCCGATGCATATATTGCTGAAAGCAAACAGACCCCTACCTACCTACTCGCATGACATTGTCCTGACTCCAACCCCTCCTCCCTGGGTCAGTGCCCATGCCTATTTTAAAGGAGTGGATACCAAATGACAATGCCTCTAATCCCATGACCCCCAACCCTTTAGGCAAAATAGCCAAAAGTTGAAAGGCTAACAGCTCTGATACTTGGAATGTCCCATAAAATATCCAAGACATCGGGGTGCTAAAAAGAACTGTCTCCTCACTATTGCTACAAGTTACAGGGAGGGAAGCAATCAACTGCCTCAACAAAACGAATGTTCTCGGTCTCCTCACTGCCCTTCCCTGCCTAGTCCCTGGCCCAATCCACTAACATTCTCCTGCCTAGCACACCCTCAAACCAACATACCCATGTGCCCAATCCCTACTTATTACCCTGAAATCGTGATTCTTGATTGCCCCTGTCTATCAATGTCAAAATGTATTGTACTACATCCTCTATTCTCTCCCACCCCTCTTGTTGCTTGCAAGCCCCAGGGCACAAAGGTTCATGCCAGGCCTGCGCATAGGCTTCTCACATAGAAACTGCTAATGAGTTCACCACCAGCTGATGCATCCTCTGTCTCCTATTGTCCATAGGTCTAGAGACAGCTGGGTCTTGTCAGGCTCCATGTCCATAGCCAGCCCATGGAACATCTCACACTGTAAACGAGACAAAGCATCTGCAATGTCACTCTTCACACTGCCATGTGTCTTGCTCTGAATGAGATGTTATGGCGCAGGCAACCCAGAACAAAATTCCACAGCAACTGCAGCATCTGGTGGTCCCTGGAAGACTGTCTGTGACCACCTGCACCATAAACAAGGTATCGATCCTAAAAAACACCCTTTGGTGTGCCAGCTGAGAACACTACCACTAAGGGAAAAAACTCTACTAAGGGGATGCCCTGCCCCCCCACTTCCACTCCTGGGGCCACTCCTCAGCAAAACATCTGCCTTGCCAGTAAATGTCGAAGCTCTTGCCACCCACTCCTGCCAGGCTCTCAAAGGAATCCTATTGAAGGACCCCAAAAAGAGATGTCACATGTGCACATTTCCCCTCACACCTGCAGCTAAATGCAAAATGTGGGTGGTGGGGTAGACATTTCCTTGCTAAGACAAGCCTAGATGCCTACAGAATGTCTGCCTGCCTTCACTACCCTGCACGAGAAATTCAGGTTACCTGGATCTCCTTGACCATGACTTTGTGCTTGTGCAACATGTTATCCAGTAACAAGATCATCCGGTAGGCGAACAATCATCACCTCAGAATCTCCATGCCCAGAAAAGCTAATACGGTGCTAGGACGTTTTGTCTTTTCTGGTGCTATAGGTAGCCCTAAGTCTTCAATAATGTCCAACAGACTTTTACAGTGCCCCACGTTTGCTGTGCCCTCCAAGAAGAAGCCAAAAAGGTATTGTGTTATGTGACTATATGTGGTTTTCTTAGTAAGGACCCAATGAAGAAATGTGCTGAAACAGTCAAAAAGAGCACAAGATTTGGGGTATCCCATTGGTTGTGCTTTTTCCAACACAATCATCCTTCAAATTGCATCTCTAGGAGCTTCAAATCATCAGGGTGTATTGGCAGCAAATGGAAAGCCAACTTAATGTTGCTTTTTGCCGTTAGCACCCCCTGTCCAACTTCCTTAACCAAGGCAAGTGCCACGTCCACTGATGCATATGAAACTGACACCTGCTCCTCAGGACAAGAGAGGTGCTCAATGAGCCAAAAATGACCTTTTGAATTCTTCAGCACAACCCCACTGGGGTAGAATATCAAGTTTTGCATCAGCCAATCCATAAAAGGGCCTGACATATGACCTTCTCGCACCTCCTTGTCCAAGTTGCTCCATACCACATGCTTGTGCGCACTCATTGATTTCAGATTTTCTGCCTGTGAGTGCTCACCAATTTCAGATTTTCTGCTCACCATTGTCTCCTTGGCCCAAAGCAGCCCAGGTGAATCCCTCACAAGAATCCTTCCAACAAGAGCCCCGCCTTCCCCATGTGGTCATATTGTGCTAACCAAAAGCACAACTTCTCCAGGTTAACTGGAGTAGGAGTAGGAGCTTTGTCCCAGGACCGTGTACACCCTTACCTTATCGACATAACTGTGTCACAAAGCTAACTCACCTAGTGTCAAGGTCGGTGACCGTTCTGTAGCCTTCTGCCTCACCAGCTGTGCCTGTTGTGATGTGCCATAGTGTCTAATACGTCTCCCTGTGGCACCTGCCTCCTGAACACAGATTAGAGACATTTCCAAGAGTTGCCCCCACTCCCCTCCCCAACTTACTCCCATCCATCCTCCACAGCCTTCACACCATTCTCCCCCTGCAGCTCCTCCTCTTCCATACTCTGCCCCATAATCCAGCATAGTTTGCTGCATGTTCTCACCTCCACATGCCATGATGGCCCTGCCTGTATGTTATGCCACGTCGATACCTCAGTGTAGACCCTGTTATCCTCTGCATGTCCTTGTTGCGGGCTGTACTCTGTCCTTTTCCACATCAGAACATCGCCCTTCCAGCTCCGTTGCACCGGAGGTTGCACTTCCATTCCCAGCATTTGACTGCCAGTTAGATTGCTGACCTCCTGTGCTTCCGTGCTGCTGCTGCCCCTGTGCAGCTACCCTCCCTTGTGTTCCCTGACTCATAGCAATAGACCAAAGCATGCCTACATAAGCACTTGGAGCAATCATGTTGGAACTTGCAATACTCCCATTTGCAGAGACCTTTGTTGAATTCCCAACAGGCCCGAGTTGGTTGCTCCCATTCCCCTGTGTGCTAGTCTGCCCTCTTCTTGCAGACTCCACCCACCCCAGGTGGGATGCCCCTTACAGGGGCTATAAACTATGTGGAACCTACCGGCTGGGAAGATCAGTTTCCCAGATTTAGCCATCATATGCTGCCATACGTTTGTATCAATTTCTCTCCATTGCACTTCTGGGTCCAGCACCATATGCGCCTGAAGCTCCTCATCGTATTAGACCTGTGTGCACCCCCACTAATTAATCTGTGCTTTCCTAATGACATCCATGAAAAGTGTGACAGACCTTTCTGGGTATTTCATGCAATAAACTCTAGCATATATAAGGAAGGCCGCCATCGGACCTTTGGCCATTTTGATAGCTCATATTCCTCCTCCTTTGGGCCTTAAATGGACCATAACAGTCTATATAAAAGCTTCAACATCTCTATATACGTCCCCTTCCAAATTTTTCCTTTCATCTCCAACATAAGATAGGCCCCCAGTGGCTTATACGTTCCCATGTATGGGAGCTTCTTAATCTTTAACTCCTTACTGTCCAGTGGCTTAACCTTAGATGCTTGTACCACCTCGTTGTGGACCTCACCCAACTTCCTGACTTTACTTGGTTGCCCTTGTCACCTGATCTGATCCACTTTTCTCCACCACCACCAGCTCCTATGTACCTCACTCCC
Organism: Pleurodeles waltl; assembly: GCF_031143425.1. Classification (NCBI taxonomy): domain Eukaryota; kingdom Metazoa; phylum Chordata; class Amphibia; order Caudata; family Salamandridae; genus Pleurodeles; species Pleurodeles waltl. The sequence goes on along the minus strand of NC_090443.1, from coordinate 662,361,153 downwards.
CCGTCATTGTCTGCCATCTTTTCTCACCTACGGTCCCTGCCTCACTAGCTAAGTGAACCTCCATGCCCATAAGCTCCTCACCATAAGCTGGCCTCCCTGCAACCAGAAAGTTCTTTGCTTCCACCGCAACTGACAGCATCTTATCCATATAACTGTGTTGCAAAGCTAACTTACCTGGCGCCAAAGTCGTTGGTCATTCTGTAGTCTTCTGACTCACCAGCTGTGCCTTTGGCATTTGCCACAATGTCTGCTAGGTCTCACCGCAGCAACTTCCTTCTGAAACAGATTAGAGACATTTCCATGAGTTGTCCCCCACTCCTCTACTCAACTTCCCACCATTCATCCTCCACACCCCTCACATTATCCTCCTCCCTCAGCTCCCCCTCTTCCATACTCTATTCTCCATAATGCAGCATATTTTGGTGCATTTCCTCAGCTCCACATGTCCTTGTCGCTGGTCGTACTCTGCCCTTTTCCACATCAGGTCATCGCCCCTCCAACAACGTGACATTGGAGATTGCACTTCCCATTCTGTCTTGTAGCACTGAGAAAGCTTCCTTGACATGCCCCATTTGTAGGGAGTGCTCAAACACCCACCGTCGTCTGGCTATCTGCCCAGGTCCCCACTTTGTCTTCTTCTCTGGGCCACCAAGCTGCACTAAGCTCCCTGGAGTCAGCTTCTTCCTGCATGTTCGCCCTTTGCTAGAGAAAAAAGGTCCATGTGCTGGTGAGACCCCCTACTATGCCATGGTTCCGCCCCTACTCCCTGTGAGGGGCAAGCTTTGTAGAGACCGCCTGCTCACATGTTCCCCCAACCATTGTCCCATTACCTACCTCAGGCTTGACCATACATGTCCCCAATTCTTTCATCCTTTCCCTGGCAACCACCGCCTGCGCTTGCTCAGCTTGGGTTAGCCTTAGTCTCCCATGAACTTTCCCAGGCTGCCTTACTGAAAAGTATTGTCTGTCTGCCTCGTCCTCCCCACACTCCTCCTTTCCCCCAGGTCCTCTCTTTCTTCTTCCCCTTTATCACTCCATTCAAGGAGTACAGCCGCCAGCACTGAAACTGGCCCCTGAGGTTCCTGCCCTTCCACATTCCTCAGTCCTTGCCCCCCCACTCCACACCCATCCTGCCCTGCTGGCACCCTTGACCGTTGTGCCTATATACTTCCTGTAGGATCTACCTTGCACCAGCCCGGGCCATGTCCAGTCATCCTGTGGCTTCCAAAGAAATGCTTTGCTGCCTCTGTACCCCTGCTCCAGGCTCACTTTGACTCTCTGCTAGGGCAGTAGCTTCACCCTCCTTCTCTCCCTCCCAGCTGTGTTCACCAGTCAAAGCTATCTACTATTTTCAAGCCTAGCCATGCACTATAGCACAAATGTTAATTTACACTGACATATAACGCTAGATCAGAGCAGGTGCAAAATCAGTGCTAACATCATCAGTGCTATGAAAAGGAGCAGAAGAAACAATCCTCAAACAGTCTCATGGGAGAACGAGCTCCACTGTCCAATAACAATGACTTATTTTTTAATTTTGTGGTCCTTTACTATGTTACATGGGAAATGGAGCAGGAAACAAACCTGTCATTTTATGATTTCACCCACTCTTCCCCACTCACCACTTGAGTGGCAGAATGTGATTGCTAATTTTCAGAAGCGGGAATTGGCACAACATGTAGAAGGGAGACGTCCACATACGATGGACTGCTCCAGAATGACTCATTTTTGCTCAATCAATATATCATTCCTTTGAAGTCACCACACAGAGCTTTTTCGCTAACACTTCAAAGTGATGATGAGCAGGGTCAACTTCTAGGAATTTACAGAGGTTATTGGCCTTTTAGCAAGCAGCTGCAATAAACCTAGCCAAGTCACAATGCATGTCAAGCATGCTGCAAACAGCTTCAGAATTACCTCAGAACCATGTACACATGTGTGGTCGACCACTTCCTGCTCAATACTGTTGCGCTGGCCACACCCATTCTATTGGAGAAGATGCGAGTGCCCACTTCTCCCCAGCTGTCATCCCTCTCTGCAACAGAGACACTGCATTATGCAGGAAGTGCAAATGTTTGCAGGGTAATTTGGGTTTTCCTTTCATTTTGAAAGTCGAGAATAGCATCTGAGGAGCACATTGAAGTAATCCATTCCGCAGAAACAGTGAAGTTCAGTGTCCAGAAGCACATATTGAGCAGGGCTTGCTATCAACAAAATTTGCAGCACTGTTAAAATACATCACTCTGGTAGCAAGCATCCAGTAATAATCAAATACACATGATTATTGTTGATCACAGAACCAGGCATGACATATCAAGTCCTTTTCCTGTATTTTGGTGTGACGCTGCATACATTGTTCACAAGGAGATAGTTTAAGGGTGTTGAGTATCAAATGATTATCTATGTTTGAACAAACTCTTCTGCCACTGATATTCTCTATTATGTTTTAAGAGAGTGCAAACAAGTGGGCTATTAGTTCAGGAGGATGTGAGCTGCATCCACATAATAAGTCCCATTAATTAGTATTTTTTTAAATTAAGAACATTGTATTAGGAAAATTACTAAAATCCAATAAGGAGGAATGGAGGCATGACTATCTAAATTTTAAGGCAAGAAAGCACAAAGAAAAAATAAAATGGAAATCAGAAATTACTGTTAGCGTTTGAGTGGGACCTAGGCCCAATTTAGGAAAAGACCTCTCTTCTCCAGGCTTCTCGTATCCATGACATATAAAATTACAGGTCTTCCCCTGTTCAATTTTAAGTTTAGGTTAAACTGGGGCACGTTCTTCCCTCAAGATATCCAGCCAGGCCCAAGCCATTGTCTCTGCTCTGAAATCAGTATTTCACACCTCATTAAAGCAGCACTAGGAGGCCAGCTACAAGCAAGCAAATGCTAATTAGCCTGCAGGGTCAATATTGATAAACCAGTACGTAATAATTTTCAAACGATTTACTGCCGAAGAGGTGTATGGGATAGCAGAAACTTTCACATCACAGATCAATATGGTCAATCAACAATAACCTTTCTTGGATGAATTAAGCCATGCCCAACATAAATAGTCAATAGGTATAGATGACGATTTATAGGTTGTTCTCAGGCATACGATCTAGCCTTAGCTGCAAATGAGCATTATGTGAATGGTTTCACCAACAAGGTCAGGTGGCAGAGGTCATTAATAAGTAGAATAGGGAATATTAGCCAGTGGAATACTGCAAACACAAATGCAGAATTGATTATCTGAATGGTCAATTGTGTTGTGAGCAGCTGAAAGTTCTAACAATGGAATCAATGAATCAATCAGAGTATTTTTAAAGTGATCTACTCACCTGTGAGGGTCTCAAGGCGCTGAGGGGGGGTGAGGAGGCTGCCACTGCTCGAACAGCCATGTCTTGAGATGTCTCCTGAAGGTAAGCAGGTCCTGTGTCTGGAGCAGGTGGGTGGGAAGAGTGTTCCACGTCTTGGCAGTGAGGTGGGAGAACAATCTGCCACTGGCGGTCGTTCTTTGGATGCATGGGACGGTGGTGAGGGCAAGGTCGGCGGAACGAAGCTGTCGGATTGGGGTGTAGAAGGAGAGCTGTCTATTGAGGTGTTCTGGTGCAGTGTTGTGCAGTGCCTTGTGAGCGTGGATGACGGGGAGCCAGTGTAGGTCTGTCAGGTGGGCTGTGATGCAGCAGTGGTGGGGGATGCCCAGGATGAGGCATGCAGAGGTGTTCTTTATGCGTTGCAGTCTTTTCTGGAGCTTGGTGGTGGTTCCTGCATAGAGGGCATTGCTGTAGTCCAATTTCGTGCTTACGAGGACTTGGGTGACCATTCTTCTGGTTTCAGTGAGGATCCATTTGTAGATCTTCCGAAGCATGCAGAGGGTGTTGAAGCAGAAGGAGGAGAAGGCGTTGACTTGCTGGGTCATTGATAGTGATGAGTCCAGGATGAATCCCAGGTTGCATGCGTGGTCGATGGGTGTTGGTGCGGTTCCTAGTGTGGCAGGCCACCAGGAGTCGTCCCGTGCAGAGGGGCTGGAGCAGAAGATGAGGACCTCAGTCTTGTAAATGGAACAGACACCATGATCCCTACTTTCACCTGGAGGTTGCCCACAATTAATGGCAACACTAATGTACAATGTTTAAAAGTGCACTTGGAAATAGTCGAAAACATTGTTAAACTAGAACATTAGACTAAACTGCTGCATACCTACACCCACCAGCAATGGTGTTCTGAAATTGAGACATGACATGGTTCTGAAAAACAAGTGTATTGTAGGACACAGATTATACTTTGGCAAAAGTAAGATTTAAGTATTAAAGCTCTTTTAGAATCAATAGTGAACCTTTCCATAAAAGTACAAATAAGTTGACAACACTTGAGTCTGAGTATTCTCAAGCAAATAGTGGTGGCCCTCATGCAAGCACTGAACATGTGTTCCCTACTCCAAATAATAAGCAGTTAAAAAAAATAATTAGGACGCATGTGACCCCTCACATGCTTGTGCACTGCTGTCAATGCACCTGCTGCACCATTGAGAATGGGGTCCCTGTAGCAAAATATAACTATATTTTTGAAGGACAACCGTACTCTTCATACATAACACAGTGGCCATGTTTCTACCTGTAAACCTATGACTTTCTAATTCAACAAGCTGAAATGACTGTAGAAACAAAGCCCAGAAACAAAAAACACAATGTTGTAAAGGTATGTGCTATTTTGCTAAAGGGTTTTGTTTTTCTGCCCTGACTAGTTTGTAGTTTCTGCAAAGCAGTCCTGCTTATACCTGAAAATTGCAAAGAAAGTATTAGATTTTTGATTGTAAGTAAGGTGGGCCAGGTCAGTGAGTGTGGGGAGGGAGGGGCCAGTCAGGTAGTTAAAAATAACAAAATAATCTGTAGCTAATATGGGGGTCTTTAACCTACATGTAATGATGTATAAAAGTAATACAGACATCTTAACTGAACAGCTACTGACAAACCCAGTAGGTTTCATTTATGAAACCTATTGGCTTTGGCAAAATCTTTTAGCCATGGTTTATATGAAGCATGGCTGAAAATAATGTAAAAAAGGTATCATGACACAGCGGTGGTGCCATTTTTTGGGCACATGCTAAAATTAATGTTTGCACCTACAAAATGAGGTGAGCATTTTTTTCTTTAAACTTACCAACCCCAAACAGATTAGTATATAAAAGTTGCATGAAATGCACTTTTTGGTATTGCACTAATGTGCTTTTTTGAAACAGGGTTAATATGCCTTTTAAAAAAAATAGATAAGCCAACGGGGGAATGAGTTGGGGGGTGGGGGTGCTACTGCATAGATGCGGCCCTCAGGCGCAACCCAAACTGTACTTTTTGTCCCGTGAGAAAATGTGAGTGAGTACCCATGTTCTACAGATTCCACAAGCGGTTGACCCGCCATTGGACTACTGGGCCACAGTGAGGGTCATTCTGCCCTACTTAGAGTGGAACACCCGTCACTTTGTTCCTACCTGTGTTCAGCAGGCAATGGTTAATGGTTTCGAGATACAGTGAAAAAGCTTTCTGCGATTGGGCCATTATTATTTTTTTAAAACATCTTTATTTACATTTTAGCCATCTAACGTAGCAATAACATTAATAAATATTGATATGCTCATATACATACCAGTAAATCATTTTCAACACTATTGGTATCAATACAGAACTGTGCTTACATTTCGTTCATATACCACGTCTCATGTCTGTACAGTTTCCCCTGCACATATCGTGAAGTCCTCTTCGTGTTCTCATGGTGCAGTTTTTGGTCGCCTGTGCTTTCTGATCTTCTCACAATTTTTGCACTCGAGCAAGAACCTGGTGCCATTTGCAGAAGCCTGCCAAAGCGTCTGGGCACAAAATATATCTCAATCATCCTCTCCTACAGTCTGTCCTGTATAATTTCAGCCCACTCACTCAGATCCCATTCACCCCTTTCATTCATTCTGATTCTTTTCAGCCGCACCTCTTCTACAACGGCCATTCAGCCATATCGCTATCCCATTTCAGTACTCTGTGGCCAGTGGTAGATAGTCAGAGGATTCCCTGCAGCTTTTGGCCAAAAGCAGATCCAGGGTCTCAAATTTGTGTTGTATTTCGCATTGCTTGGGTTGAGGTATAATGCTCAGTAGACAGGGCTGTCTTGTTGTTCGAGCATACGGCATGTCACTTCTTTAAGCTGTGATACCACTTCCTCCAAGTACTCCGATAACATTCTGCACATCCCTGTCATATACAGAAACGTAGAGTCCTGCTCATCGCATTTCAGATAGGCTGAGGTCCTGTTAGGGTATATTCTCTGCAGTCTAATGGGTGTAAGATTCATGTGGCAAAGATAACTAAAGTGTGTCAATATATCTTCTGTATTATTTGCAATTTTCTGTCCTGCACACCGGTTTTTGCCCAGTCTGCATCTTCTAAGGCCTACCTGGCTTTTATTGTGATCCTTCACTGCCTAGTAATATGTGACACAAGTCTCCACCCAACTACATCGTCTAGGAGAGGGTCATTTTTTTTTTTTCAAGAAGTAAATACTCAGGCCCATATTTATGGAAAGTTAGCACTGCCTTACTGTCATTTTGTTTTATGTCAGAGTGGTGCTAACTGAACTCCATATTTATATTTTGACGCTAGGCCCGTCTATTAGAGTTAGCATCATTTTTAGGAAGTGCCAACCCAATTGCGTTGAATTGCGACAATGATATGCAAGGTGGGTGTTCCCTTCCTATAAAATGGCACCAGCCCACCAGCACCATATTTACCTCCAGATGCAAAAATGAGGCACACTAAGGAGGCGGACCAAAAGAATGACGCTAAGGCCAATTAGCATCAAGGAAAACACACATAAGGAGCATTATCTACCTCCAGGACAACATGGAAGTGCCACTGCTCCAGCTTGGCACATGCTGCAGATGTCACTGATGACAAGAGGTCCCTCCACCACCAATGCAGCAACCTCAAACACCACAATAGGCAGCACAGAAGGAGGGAGAGGATCTTATGAGTGCGTACAATTGTGCTTCCTCTTCTCCTTCTCCTGGGACTTTGCTGGACCCTACTGGCTGGTACTTGGGTGGTGGGGGTCTCCTTGGGGCATCTCCTGCCCTGCAATCACTATCTTGTGTTTGATTTTGTAAGTTTTCTTGCTTGTGAGTTGTTTTTTTATGCTAATGTGGTAAAGAATGATGCTGACCCGTTTTGTGTGAAAAATATGTGCAGCAAAATGGGCTAGCGCCACTTTTGCTGTATTAGTGACATTTTCCCTTAAGGCATGTCACAATGGTTAGCATCATTTTTTTAGCCACTAACTTTCCTTAGCACCATTGTGCATCATTTTTTATTTATGACGCACAGATGGTGATATGGAATGATGTTAGCTCGCATTAAAAAAAAAGATGCACGACTGCACTGGCTCAGTTGTGCAGCATTTTTCAAAAATATGGGCCTCAATTTGGGAGTTTGTTTCTTGACAACAAAAAAGTATTTGGAGTAGGTGCTTTAAACATGGGGCCTACTCAGCATCACACATTTCACAGCAGTGAGAGCCCTGTGAGATACGTGACAATATCTGAATATGGCAGTTGGTACTTGTTAAGAACACTCCACCTTTGTTCCCGTGGTAATAGTCTTCTCCTAACAAAGACTACTGGTTGGTCTAGGCGCTCCTCATTTAGCTGTGCTAGGACTGCCCCTATGCCATGCTCTGAAGCGTTTGTCTGCACAATAAATTCCTTGGAGTACTCAGGAGCCTTGAGCATGGTGGCCGTCCACATGGCTTCCTTCAGGGAGTCAAAGGCTTTCTGACAAGCCTCTACCCAATTCACCAACCTAGGTTGCTTTTTGTATGTGAGTTTTGTGAAGGGTGTCACCATGGTTCCATAGCCCTTGACAAATCTGCAGTATATCCAGTGAGGCCTAAGAAGGCTCTCACCTCTGTTTGGGTTCTAGGTGGTTGCTAGGCCTTGATAGTTTCAGTCTTGGCCTGGAGGGGCTGCACCTTGCCACAGCCTACTAGGTGTCCCAAGTACACCACAGAACCCTGCCCAATCTGGCACTTACTGGCCTTGATGGTCAGGCCTGCCTGTTGCAGAGCCTGAAGCACCTCCTTGAGGTGAAGCATGTGCCTCCCAGCTGTCACTGTAGACGGCAATGTCGTCCAGGTAGGCTGTGCAGAAGGCATCCTTGCCAGCGAGGACCCCATTAACCAACTGTTGGAAGGTAGCGGGGGCATTTTTCAATCCAAAAGGCATTACCCAGAATTGGTAATGGCCCTCAGGTGTGGAAAATGCCAATCTCTCTTTAGCCCCCTCAGTCAGGCGATCTGCCAGTACCATGATGTTAGATCAAAACTACTGAGGAATTTGGCAGCGCCTAGTCTGTCTACGGGCTTATCAGCCCGGGGATGGGGTGAGCATCAATCCATGTGACTGAATTGAGACCCCAGTAGTCCACGCAGAACTGAAGTTCTGGCTTGGCACGGGGGCAGCAGCCTTGGGTACCAGCACCACAAGGCTGGCCCAGGGACTACTAGACTTCTCAATATCCCAAGAATCAACATCTTGGAGACTTCCTCTTTGATGTTGGCCTTCACCTTGTCTGACAACCTGTATATTTTGTTCTTTACAGGTGAACTGTCTCCCATGTCAATATAATAGACACACAAGTGTGTGAGTCCAGGGGTGGGAGAAAACAAGGAGGAGTACTGTTCCAGTAACTAGTAGCAGCCCCCTCTCTGGTCTAGGGTAAGGGATCAGAGAGAATGACACCCTCCACTGACCCATCACCTTCCTTGGCAGCGAGGAGGTCGGGGAGAGGTTCACTCTCCTCCTCCATACCCTCATCTATCACCAGAAGCATGTTGACTTCAGACCTCTAAAAGTGAGGCTTCAGTCAGTTGACATGGAGCACCCTTAGGTGGTTCCTATGGGATTGGAGGTCCACTAGGTTAGTGGCCTCCACTTTCTACTCCTTTACTTCAAATGGGCCAGACCAGTGGTCCTGGAGAGCTCTAGGCTCTACTGGCTTCATTACCTACACTTTGTCTCCAGGTTGAAACTCTACCAGGGTGGCCTTCTGGTCGTACCAGCGTTTCATTACTTTTGGTCAATTTCCAGAAATAGTGCATCTGGTTGTGGAGGGCCAGCATGTAGCTGACCACATCCTGAAGGGGTGCCTTTGAAGCTTCCCCAACTCCTCCTTGACAATGCATAATTGTCAGCTGACAGGGTACCCACAGAGAAGCTCAAAGGGACTGAAACCTGCTCCGTTCTGGGGTACTTCTCTGTAAGCAAAGAGAAGGCATGTTAAGAGGACGTCCCGCTTACGCCTCAGGGCCTCAGGAAGGCCTGTGATCATGTCTTTCAAGGTCTTGTTGAATCTCTCCACAAGATCATTAGATTGCGGGTGATATGGTGTGATGAACTTGTGGGTTACACCACACGTATCCCACATAGACTTCATGTATGCAGACATGAAGTTAGTGTCTCTATCAGACACTATCGCCTTTGGGAATCCCACACGGGTTAATATCCCCATTAGAGTTCTGGTCACCACCGGTGCAGTTACGGTCCTCAGAGGGATGGCCTCTGGGTAACGGGTGGCATGGTCCACCAACACCAGGATGAACCTGTTGCCTAGGGCAGTTTTGGGGTCCAATGGACCAACAATGTCGATGCCCACCCTTTCAAAGGGGGTACCAATGATAGGAAGGAAGGAAGGTGGGCCTTAACCCTTTTCCCTGTTTTACCACTGGCCTGGCAGGTAGGACAGGACCTACAGAACATTTCTGAGTTTGTGCTCATTCTGGGCCAACAGAAGTGGGTGACAAGCCTGGAAAAGGTCTTGTCTTGCTCCAAATGTCCTGCTAGGGGAATGTAGTGAGCCAGTCCCAGTAGGAAGGTCCGGTAACACTGGGAGACCACCAGTGCATGCGCTGCCCAATGGCCGGAACCTTAGGCTCACTGTAGAGGAGATCATTCTCTCAGTATATGTGGTGATTGCCAGAGGCTTCACCTGCTGCCTGGGCTGTGGCTTGCTTTCTCATGCCCTCTAGAGTGCCACATTCTTTCTGCGCCTTGCAGAATTCCTCTCTGGTGGGCCCACCCTCAACTTGCCAGCCAGCAAGTTCAGGTAGGTCACCTAGGGAGGCAATTTCTTCCCCAGTTGGCTCGGGGGCCTCCTCCTCAGGAACCCCGTCAACCACTGCGGGAACTTCTGGGACCGGTTTCCCACACCCCTTGCCTCTCCTCTTGGCAGTTGTCTGGGCTGTTGTTCCAGGCTCCAGACACTCTTGACTTCCCTCCTGGGCAGCCATGGACTGTGTGGTCATGCAGACTCACTCAGGCAATCCTAACATCTCCAAGTGAAACCGTAGCTCTACCTCCTTCCAGGTAGTGTGTTCAGGGTTGTTGCCTAACAGACAATCTATAGGCATGGCAGGACTCACAGCTACTTTTAGAGTACCAGAGACCCCCCCCCCCACCCACTCAAAGGGAACCAGAGCTACTGGTAGGTGACTCTCACGATTGTCGGTGACTATAACTTGGTGGAATGTATTTGGGAGGACCTGCTCTCCTGACACCAGCTGACCCTTGACAGTAGTCATGCTGGCTCTTGTGTCACGTAGAGCCTCCACCCGTGCCCATTGATGGTGACCCACTGCCTATACGTGGAAGTATTGGCAGGTATGTGGGTTTTTGTTACCATCTTTGCATCCCCCAGGGACACTAGGGTTGCCTCTGTCTGCTCCCCAAAACTGTCTGGGACCATCTCTTCCCCGAGCACTACGCTAGATAACCCAGGTGTCCGCCCTCCTTTGGGGGGTCTGTGCCCTCTTGGGACACTTGGAGGTGCCCTCAGAGTGTTCATACTTATTGTACTCTGCACATTGGGGTACAAACCTCCCTGTCTTATGGTCAGTAAAACCTATCCTTTTGGAATCAGACCAGGACTGGTTACCACTACTCCCTTGGGAACTATTCTGGGGGCCTTTTGAGAACTCCTTGTTTTTAAGTTTTTCTCCCCCCTCTTTCCTCTGATGGGAACCCTGACCACCTTTGTGGGTGTCCCCCCCCCCAGATACCTTTCTGGACACTCTGGTGTTAGTCCAGAGGTCCGTCTCCTCAGCAAGCTTCCTGGGATCAGTCAGATTACCTCTACTAGGTGCTGGCACAACTCTGTAAAACAAATACTGAGCATATGGTCTCTCAGAATCAAATTATACAATCCTGTGTAATCATCTACTTTGCAGCCCTGCAGCCTTCCATTCAGTGCCTTACTGGAAAAGTCAAAGAAATCTACCCATGTTTGTGTGGACTGTTTGGTGCAGTCCCTGAAACTCTGACAGTATTTCTCAGGGGTCAGCCCAAACGTAGCAAGTAAAATGGCTTCCATAAGTGGGTATGGGATTTGATCCTTTGGGTCCAATGAGAGAATTGTGTCCCTTCCCAGTGCTGGCACATAACTCCACATAGCTGTACCCCACTGTCCCTCAGGAACCTCATGCACCCTTATTACAACTTCATAAGCAGCTAGCTATTTATGTATGTCATCTCCCACCACAAAACTGGGCACCACATTTTTGGGTATACAAACCTTCTTTTCTCCAGCAGGTCCTGCCTGTATGCTGCCACCATTACTGTTGGATTCAGACTGCTTTGCCTTAAGATCCAGCTCCTTGAGACTCAGTTCATGAGCCAACAAACGTTTATTTTCAGCCAAGGCTCTATCAGCTGCTTGCGCTTCTATCTCTGCTCTCCTTCCCTCCTGTTGAGCCTCAATTTTCAGTCTTGCCATTTGCAATTGGAACTCCCTCTCCTCTCTCCTTTCCTCTGTGGTCAGGCCTTGAACAGAGACACTGCTCCCTGGTCTGGAAGGGGGCACAATTGCAGTGGTAACTTCATCCAATGATGGCATAAAATCCTCTGAGGGGCCGCCTTCTGGGTCCTCATCCTCAGCATCATCCTCTAAATGGGTTTCTGCCCAGAACCAAAGCGACACTTGAAAGTCCTCCTTTCTGGAGGCCCTTTGGGTGGGTACACTCATCTCCTTGCAGAACCCTTTTAGTTGTTTGACAGTGTATGTCTCAAACAGGGCCAGGTCAAAATCTCCTGCTTGAGACCCAGCCTGAGACATGTTGAGTGAGGATTTAAGTTTAGAAAATTGTCGGAAAAAAAATAATTTGCAAAAAGAGATAACAATCAAGTTGACTTTCAACTGTGGATAGGTAGTGAAATACTTAGCTACTGTTTGTCACTGCACAAATACAAGTCCTATCCTCACCGCTGATCACCAATGTTAGAAATGGGGTCTTTAGTTGGCAGTCAGGTTACCACCTGTCAAAGCAAGGACCCTCACTCTAGTCAGGGTAAGTCACACACAATCCAAATTGTCCTGTGCCCACCATCTGGTAGCTTGGCACTGAGCAGTCAGGCTTAACTTAGAAGTTAAAGTATTTCTGCAACAAACCATACAATACCACAATATAACACCACAAAAATACACCACACAGTGTTTAGAAAAATATATCATATTTATCTGGATAAATGCAGGTCAAAATGATTAAAGATGAAATAAGCAAATGTAGGGATATCACTAAAAGTGACATCAAGTGTCTTTAAAATTAAAGTATTACTGTAAAAGCAATAAAAAGTTCTCCTAGAAACAACAAGTGTCTCTTGCAGGTCAAAGTACCTGGTTTGCGTTGAAAAATCCTCGTAGGGGACTGCAGAGGAGGAGATGCGGGGATAACAGTGAGTGTGTGTCAGTTTCGCACCTTGCACATGGACTTGCGTCGTTATTTTCCACACAGGGAAGACGTTGCGTTGATTTCTGGCGTGCAGACTTGGATCCTCTTCGGGTTGTGGGGTTTTCAGACACCCCGGGGACGATACGTGTAATCCTCGGCTTGCGGAGCGAAGTCACAGGGGCTGCGTCAATTCCGGTCGGGGATCCTTGGAATTTTCTTCACCACAGCAGACTCTGCGTTGATTCCTCTCAGGAAGTCGGGGCGCCATTCTGAGTCGGCTTGTGTTGATCCAGTAGGGCTGTGCGTTAAAGCTCCAGTCGCATCGCTGCCGCTGCGTTGATCTTCTGTCACGAAGTCAGGCTGTGTCGTTCCGGACTCGGCGTGCAGTGAATTTTTCACTGCGAGCAGGCTGTGCATCGTTCATGGCAGGCAGTGCATTAAATTTTCACCACACGGGGATTTCAGCTGCAGGAGAGAAGTCTTTTTGGTCCTGAGACTTCAGGGAACAAGAGGCAAGCTTTATCCAAACCCTTGCCTCTTATGCAGCAAATCAAGAGAGCAGCAAGACAGCAGGGCAACAGCAAGGCAGGAGTCCTCTTCAGAAAGCGTGAGTACTTTAGGCAGCCAGGCAGTTCTTTGTGTCAGGGTGCAGGTTCTGGTTCAGGTATCATCTCCAGGAAGTGTCTGACTTGGTAGGGCAAAGCCCCTGTTTTTATACCCAAATGTGCCTCTGAAGTGGGGAAGACTTCAAAGAGTGGCTTAGAAGTGCACCAGGTCCCCTTTCAGTTCAATCCTGTCTGCCAGGGTCCCAGCAGGGGGTGTGGCAGTCCTTTGTGTGAGAGCAGGGCCTCCACCTTCCCAGCCAGGGAAGACCCACTCAAAATGCAGTTGTATGCAAGTGAGGATGAGCATCCTGTGTTTGGGGTGTGTCTGAGTGAATGCACAAGGAGCTGTCAACTAAACCTAGCCAGACGTGGCTTGTAAGGCACAGAAATATTTAAGTGCAGAGAAATGCTCACTTTCTAAAAGTGGCATTTCTAAAATAGTGATTTTACATCCAACTTCACCAGTCAGCAGGATTTTGTATTACCATTCAGGCCATACTAAATATGACCTTCCTACTCCTTTCAGATCAGCAGCTACCATTCAAAATATGTATGAGGGCAGCCCCAATGTTAGCCTATGAAGGGAGCAGGCCTCACAGTAGTATAAAAATGAATTTAGGAGTTTTACACTGCCAGGACATGTAAACTACCCAGGTACATATCCTGCCTTTTACCCACACAGCACCCTGCTCTAAGGGTTACTTAGGGCACACCTTAATGGTGACTTATATGTAGAAAAAGGGGAGTTTTAGGCTTGACAAGTACTTTTAAATGCCAAGTCGAATTGGCAGTGAAACTGCACACACAGGCCTTGCAATGGCAGGCCTGAGACAAGGTTAAGGGGCTACTGAAGTGGGTGGCACAATCAGTGCTGCAGGCCCACTAGTAGCTTTTAATCTACAGGCCCTGGGCACATATAGTGCACACTGCTAGGGACTTATAAGTAAATTAGATAGCCCAATTGGGGCCCATATTTATACTTTTTGACGCAAAACTGCGCTAACGCAGTTTTGCGCCCAAAAAATTTGCGCCGGCTAACGCCATTCTGAAGCGCCATGCGGGCGCCGTATTTATTGAATGGCGTTAGCCGACCGGCGCTGCCTGGTGTGCGTGAAAAAAAAACGCGTACACTAGGCAGCGCCGGCGTAGGGAAAAATGGCGTTTGGGCGTCCAAAAATGGGGCAAGTCAGGCTGAGGCAAAAAAATCGTCTTAACCCGATTTGCGCCATTTTTTTGGGCGCCCAGACGCCATGAACATGACTCCTGTCTTAGCAAAGACAGGAGTCATGCCCCCTTGCCCAATGGCCATTCCCAGGGGACTTCTGTCCCCTGGGCATGGTCATTGGGCATAGTGGCATGTAGGGGGGCACAAATCAGGCCCCCCTATGCCACAAATTTTTTTTACAAAAAATACTTACCACAACTTACCTTTTCTTCCCTGGGATGGGTCCCTCCATCCTTGGGTGTCCTCCTGGGGTGGGCAAGGGTGGCAGGGGGTGTCCCTGGGGGCTTGGGAGGGCACCTCTGGGCTCATTCTGAGCCCACAGGTCCCTTAACGCCTGCCCTGACCCAGGCGCTAAAATCCGGCGCAAATGCGGGTTTTTTAGTCCCGCCCACTCCCGGGTGTCATTTTTGCCCGGGAGTATAAATACGACGCATATGCATCGCAGTCATTTTTTAAGACGGGAACGCCTACCTTGCATATCATTAACGCAAGGAAGGTGTTCACGCAAAAAAAGACGCTAACTCCATGAACTTTGGCGCTAGACGCGACTAACGCCAAAGTATAAATATGGAGTTAGTTTTGCGTTGAATTTGCGTCGAACAAAACAACGCAAATTCGGCGCAAACGGAGTATAAATATGCCCCTGGGTGTGATCCAATGTTACCATGTTTAAAGGGAGAGAGCATATGCACTTTAGCACTGGTTTGCAGTGGTAAAGTGTGCAGAGTCTAAAAACCATCTCAGAAGTGGAGGGAGGTAGGCAAAATGTTAGGGGTGACCACCCTATGGCTGTCAGGTTTAACAGTCCTTGCCTGGTTGGCAGAGGTCATGAGCTCAAAACACTTGGGGGATGGTGGGGTGCCTGCCAAGTACTAAATACTAAAAAAACATATGCAAAAGCAATGTCCAGCAGATTCACCAGTGGTTGGATTGGTGAATGGAGGCTAGAGGTGAGGTAAGGGCATGCCTCACCCAACTGAAAACGTCTTTTAAAAAAGGGTGATTTATAATTGTTGTACATTTTTGCCAATGCCGGGTATGAGTTCTGAATACCAGATAGCCCTTAGTTTGCTTAGGTAGGACCCACTGGAACTTACTTTAAGAACCGTCAATTCTTTTCCTCAAAAGGCTTAGATCCAGAGCAAGAGAGAGAAACACATGAGGGGGAAAGAACACATAAGAGAAAGATGGTGAGAAAGGGAGTAAGCAAGGATGAAAAATAACTTTCTTGAGTCATGAAAAGAGGCAGGGTCCCATAGTGGATTAAAGAGGCATGAGGTGCAATCAAGACTAGACATCCTTGGTATTTGGCACCCTGTTCATTTATGACACTGCTGCATTCTTCTGAACAAAAACTTTGGCCCTCAAAACTTACTTTTTTGCTAATTAAACACTGATAGCAGGACATATTTTCATCACTAGACAGAGCAAGAGAGAGACAGAAGAAGGAAGGCCAATATAGGAAAACTGTGAGAAGAGGTGACAGCAGAATGAAAATGAACATTGTAGGAAATGTGCCTTTTCTGCATGGTCACACTAGATTTCTTCAACTTTTTCTGGACTCTAGTTTTCCTGGCTTTAGAACTCTGTGCACTTTAACCTTGAAAATGTGCCTATGTTCTTCCTTTTCATGTGGTGAAATTGGCATAACCGTAATTGGCATATTTAACTTACCTGTAAGTCCCTAGTATAAAGTACAAAGTGTAACCATGGCCTGCAAGTTAAATGTCATAAGTAGACTGCAGCACCCATTGCGCCACCAACCACAATGGCAGTGCAAATATAACTGCAGGTCTACCATTCATTGCCTCGCTGTTGCAGTTCTATACCACAAATATGACCTGTCAAAATAACCCCTTTTGAAATGTCAGCAACCTACTTTTAAATATTTATGTCTCCCCTCTGAAGGCTTTATTACCCAGAAGGTAGAGTGCATGGTATTTAAAAGTAAGACTTGTAGGAATGTAATGTAATACATGTCCTTACAATGAAAAGGCCCCAAAAGCTAGATTCACTGTAGCAAGGCAGGCTGTTGAATAGGAAAATACTGTGTCGCATTATTACATTTAATAATGCTAATTGTGTTTAGGAAACATCTGGAAAAAAAATCAATGGGGAAGCTAATTGTTTTGGAAAAGGAAGTTGTACTTTGAGAAAGTTACTTTTTCCTTGCCTAAAGCTTTAGTAGGCCCAATTGTGTTTGCTCTTCTGCCAACCAGTAACTAGCATTTCAATAGGTGTGAAACGGTGTCAAATGCCCCCAAGAAGCAAACAATAGTCTATCATGAATAGCCACAGATGACTCCTCTGAACCTGACTGAACATGCAGGGTGGGGCTCTGACCATCCTTTTTGACATTACAGTGACAAATCGTGGTTGAATGTCAAATCCTGCTTGGCAGGTCTTCTGAGGTTTTACATATGACACTTGGGGTACACTTCAAATATACCTCTTCTGAACAGGCAAATATTATCTGACACCTCAACAAGTATCTTTCTTTTACCCCCTCCCCAATCCAGCAGTCTCCAATAACCATGGACCTCTTCTTGACATTGCAGTCTCAAATCTTGCAGGAGTGTCAAATCCTGTCCGACAGGTCTGCTGGCATCTTACATATAACATTTAGGGTGCAATTTAAGGGGTGAGTACAGGATTCCAAAATAATTCTTGGGCATCCACTGTCTGATTGCTGGAAACCCAGCTTTATTATAACAGACCTCAGTCTCTGGGATTCCTGTGGGTATAATGAATGTAACAAACTGGAATTTAGTGCTGTATTTGGGAGGGCACTGAGATTACCACAGAATACTCCCCCCAGACACCCAGCTAGACCTGGCATCCTTGGCATGGTTTCCCCTAACTTTTTGTCTTCAGACCTCCTGTTTTGCTGACATCATTTTTGCTGGTGTTAGGATTCTGCACACTTTACCACTGCTAACCAGTGTCTAAGTGCTTGTGTCCCTACCCTAAAACATGATTAGACTGGTATATCCCCAAATGGCATATTTAATCTACCTATAGGTCCCTAGTAAAGTTCAGTACGTGTGCCCAGGGCTTTTGGATTACATGCCACTAGACGTTTAAACATGACTCTGGCATGCCTTTGCAGAGCCTGTGTGTGCAGTCTTGAACTGCCATGTTGACCTGGAAAAAAAATTATTATACCAGGCCCAAACCTTCCCTTTTTAATGCATTTAAGTCCCCCCTAAGGTGGGCCCTAGTCATCCCCAAGGGCAGGGTACAATGTATTTACAAAGTTGAACATGTAATTTTCAGTTTTACATGTCCTGGTAGTGAAAAAATCTTAAATTAATTTTTCACTACTGCATGGCCTATCTGTCCCAGAAGATAACATTGAAGTTGCCTTATAACATTTTATAAGTATAACTTCCAATTGGGAACAATGTACTTTCCAAATTAGGTCTTTCTATAATCTTTATTTAAAATCACAGTTTATGGTGGAGTCAGATTTTAAATTGCTATTCTGAAAATGCCACCTATAGAAAGTTGGCATTTTTTTACTTTAGCCATTTGGTACCTGCTGCCTGACCCTGTTCACATGTCTTGCATGGGGTGACAGCTGAGCTTTGTATATTCCTCCCTCCTAGATAGCCACACACAATAGGACCTTCGGGGTGACTTGAGGGGCCTTGATGGGCCATATTCTGCAGGATGGGAGGGAAGAGCTGGGCACAGCCTCACCTGCACCTGAATAGGCTGTGTCCTGTCCACAAACAAATGGCTGTATTCCTACTGTAGTGAGTCTAGAGCCAGGGCAGAAAGGACAGGGACTCCGTGAACTTAAAATGCATGTCTTGGAAGTGTCCCTCACTTGAAAGGAGCAACTGGGTATAAGTACTGGACCTCTGACACCAACACTTCAGCACAGTTCTGGACCTGTGGATACTCTACCAAAAAGGAGGACAGCTGTTCTGCTGAAGGACTACCAATCTGCTGAACTGCAACTCAGCTGAACTCCTGCTTTGCCATGTTGACCTATTGCCTGCTGCCCTCTTGCCTAGGAGTGGGAAGGAATGGACCTGCATCTCTCTGACCCAGAACCCAGAGTGATTTCAAGGGCTAGTTGGCCCACCTCCTGCTCTGAAGTCTCAGGGACACAAAATACCTTCAACCACCCTGTTCCTGCACCTGGACTCTGCCATCTCTGAGTCTACCCTGCCAAGTGGTGCCACCCTAGTACCCTAGTCCCTGGCCCTCAGAAATGGGCCTAGTATGCTTGCTCCAGTAAAACTGATCCATTCTCTGCTGTGGGAGAAGAACCCCCGCATTGCTGCTGCTGCATGGAGCCGAACCGGTGTATCACTGCTACTGCGTGAATTGGAGCCGATGCAACAGACTCACATCGCTGCATCTTGCAGCCAGCACTTCACCATTAGAACCGCCGCTACAGGACACTTTCCCCAATCCAAGCTCCTTGCATTCATCGTGGATGGCAGCCTCAACAATAGTGCTACAGGATTGCAGCCTCAGG
Source organism: Pleurodeles waltl (assembly GCF_031143425.1). Taxonomy (NCBI): domain Eukaryota; kingdom Metazoa; phylum Chordata; class Amphibia; order Caudata; family Salamandridae; genus Pleurodeles; species Pleurodeles waltl. The sequence goes on along the minus strand of NC_090443.1, from coordinate 662,342,084 downwards.
GATCATCAGAACTGATGCATTAATTCAACAGCGGCCTTTGAATCACAATCCCCACCTACAGGATTCTCATTGTCAACAAATCAGGATCTCTCTTTGCCAGCCTTGCCCCATCTTGGAACCAATGAATCACCTCTGCTGCCCAACACATCTTCGTTTTGGGCCCATGCAGTGCTTCGTAACCAGGATTTAAGAAACTTTGGTTCAATGAGGCTGATTAGGTCCCTTCTGCTGGCCTGGGCTCTATCGCAGACAGCCTGAATGTTTGATTTTGCCCCTATTCGGCACAAGCAGACATCCCTGGTTGGCACTTCTTGCTTCTAAGTGCTGCTTTACTTTTTAGATTTTTGTTGTTTTGGTCTTGTTTTATTTATTAAATTAAGTTCCAACTCACTAACCTGGTGTGGGATCCTTTTTGTGTGGTGTTTTCACTGTTTTACTGTGTGAATGTTGCACAAACAATTTACACATTGCCTTCAAGTTATCTGTGACTGCCCTGTGCTAAGCTACCAGAGGGTGAGCACAGGCTAATTTTGGGTTTGCCTGTGTCATACCCTGATGAGAATTGTGTTTGCTGCTTGACCAGGGCTCCACCTCAGTCAACCAACGTTGCAGTTCTTGAAGCTATTTGTATTTTAAAATGTATATGTTCATATCTCTTGTTCCCCTTATTGAAGTTTTGTAATTTTGGGGTAATTTAGTTTATTAAATGTTACTCCGCTTTTGTAGTTCAGTTTGGGATTTTTATTGTTCTGCATATCAACTTTATTACTGTTTTAGTACTGCATTAATATTTCACACATTGCCCTAAGTTAACATTGGGCCACATTACGACCCTGGGGACCTTGAGACCTCCAGGGTCACAGTGGTGATCAGACTGCCAAAGTGGCGGTCCGGCAGCCACATTAGGACGATGGCGGTGGCTCTACGGTCCGGCTGCCAGCATCCCCAGATCACGGCTTTTTGTCGATCTGGCATTGTTGGCGATCCTAATCCACCAGGGCAGCGCAGCAAGCAGCGCTGCCCTGAGGATTACGAGTCCTTTCTCCGCAGGCATTTACATAGCGGTAGCCATGTAAAGACTGGCGGAGTTGGGGTGCAGGGTGCCCCAGGAGGGCCACTGCAATGTCCATGCACTTGGCATCAGCAGTGCAGGTGCCTCTCTGGCCAGCCCCGTCACTATCTATTTTCACTGTCTACAGCATTGCCACCAGCTCTATTATGAGCTGCGTCAATGTTATAGGCCGTTTCCTAACTCTGTTTCTGACCGCTGACCCAGGGGGAAACTCTTAATGGGCCTGCGGGAAATGGACTGCACTGTCGATAACCTGACTGCGTGAGTTTGGCAGACAGCCTTTTCCATCCACCAAACTCCTAATGACCCCCAATGGATGCTCGGTGCCATAGCTGCTAGAGGTTTGACCTCAGGCTAATTTTGTGACTTTAAGAGTTCAATCGGTCTGGGGTTGCAATCATTCCTTGAGGTGGTTACTCGTCTACCCCAATCAAAAATCTCATTTTTTACAAATGTGCAAAAGGGAGATAAAATGAAGGAATTGCAATGGTGTAGAAAATAGATGCATAAGGTGGAATCATGACTACGGAGCCATGGACTCATTTAGGGGTCGCCTGGCTTGCACTTTGGGACACCTGGCTCTGCCTTTGTGCCTCTGGCTTCAGACGTAGCAAATACAGTGACAGTAGCACAGTGTCAGCTGATCCTTATGGATGTCAGTTGGGGCTCCAGTCTGTTTGTTTTCTGTTAATTTCTTGTACCCTAATAGTAAATAATACAATATTATTCACTACTAGGAAAATAAAAATTGTGTCCAATTAGCTGGGAATAGGCCCTTCCATGGCAGATTGGGTAAGTAAAAATGCTTTCAAATGTATGTTGTGTGTATGCTTGCGGGTGATTGTGTGTTTCTGTGAGAGAGTGTGTTTGTGTACGTGTGAATGAGTGTATATGTGTAAGGATGTGTGTGTGAGTGAAAATGGAGGCCCAAGGGCGCGTGATGTCACTTCCGCTACCCCTGGTATTTTAGTGAATTGACGTCCGTGTAGGTAGATCTGAAATTTGGCAACTCTGGCATTAGGCAGCTCAGGGCCAGAGCTTCCAACAAAAGTTTGCACTCCAGTACTCATTTATTTATTTAAAATAAACATTGAAAAAAATATCTTGAAAAGTAATCACACATTTGAGGGGAAGCCTGAACTACAGCAACTGTGATGAATAGTGGAGAATAGAGCTGTAAGCCTTTTAATATTCTGAAACACTCTACCTCGGTCAACGTGGCCTCAGCTTAAAAGCGATTTCAAACAACCTGTTGATATATGTATATGCCACCACTTCAGACCTGACGGTGATGTAAGACGATTTCTTATGGTTACGAAATGAAATGTTCCTCATTTACTATCGCACAAGTTGATTGCTTTGCACATTCCCTTCTTAACACCGGCCAAGAAGCAGATAATGTTCCCATGGCTATGTTTTATTCACTGTCCTGTATTTTTATGTCTCTCAGCCTCTTGTGCACTGATTTGGCACAGGACAGCATCATTAAATGTTAAGAACAGCTCAAGTGCCCCCGCCAGTGCCTCTGAAGTACGTTTCTGTAGAATCTCATCTCAGGAAGACACTACAGATTCTCCCGAGTACCCTTCAGTCTAAGCACTGAGCTCGTACATAAAAGGAAATGTAGGAATTGTACATCTATAATTTCCAGGGAAGGTAACAGAAAGATTCTGGGAAAAGCACAGCATGAGCAATGCTCTGTGTGTAATGCAGTTTCTTACAATGCAATTTATCTACATAACATTCCTTTTCTGCTCTAATTTCTTCAGATTTGTGTTGTGGCATTGAAGTTTGACAGTGGCAACGAGGTCAGGAGTATTTGAACTTTTTAACTTGTGAGCAGGGCTTGATTTTGGCACCGAATTACACCTTATAATATATTTCTCATAGCTGGCAATGCTACTTTATTCTTTTTTTTTTATCAACAAATTGAAATATTGTCAAAACATTTTCTTGCTGAAAAAATAAAATATCAGTGACACAAATCCGTTTATATCATACTTCTAATACTACTGACAGGTTCAAATACCACCAGCTCAAAATTCTGAAAGTGTTTCGCTCCTTGAGTGTTGGATGCAAACCTATAATATACTCTGAGATATTTGCTTCTTTCTGACTGTCAAAAGCTGAAACATAATGCAGTGACTATTTTCAGAATTAGACGTTTTGGTATGAGGTTTGTGATTATTTCCAAAACAATTTGCATGATGATTGTAAAACTAGTTGCCTTTTCGCAGCAAGCGCCAAAACAGTGGGACATTTATAGGGTAAATTCTATTCTCTCCACTAACAGGGATTGGCACTGAGAATGGAATTTAGCAGGTTAAACCTTTTTAATATGAAAGCTTACGAAAACTGCGGGATTCCAGAGGGCTTCGACCCAGTAACCATCAATTACTCATGTAATTCCCAAATTTGTGGGTGAAATGTTGCAGTACGAAGTATTTATTGCACTCGGTAAATGCTGTATCTTGCGGTATCAGTATTTTCTTGGTGCAGTAACTACTATTTCTTTTACTGGTCCAGTCATACTCATTTCAAATGTATTACGGCCTAATGCCCTACGAACACATCTATTAATTGCATTTATTATTACTTGTGAAATTGTTGATGAGGTCATTTGTGGCACTTGCATTTTAATTAGAAAACAAAATCTATCACTTCATCTTTTTTTACATGTTTCTAAGAATATGACAGAGAATCTCAAAAATCATGTTTTTGAGCATATTTCTGTCATGGCAATTTATGCTCTTCCACTGGATTACAGTTAAGCAGCCACGTGATCAGATCTCAATTTTTACGAGCAAACATTTATCTTGGGGCCCCCGGGTGTAGAAGTGGATCCCATAAGAAAGTCTCAGACTTCAGGATTGATGCTGCTGCCTCACTGTATCTTCGTTGTTATTGATTGTCCTAACACTAGAGCTAGAACCTAACATTTCTACAAATCATGGGTACTGATGACACATGCTACTGCTGGGACTCAGAGAGCCCACTATAAATAGGTCAACATAGCACCAAAAGAATCACGGTAGTCACAATACTCAGGCGACTATCATTTACAAAAGGATATCTTTGAAATAAATGTTGTAACCAAGATGATAATTCATTAAAGACCAACTGCGCAGCAAGACCTGTGCTTCACAAGAAGAAATATCCTTTAATTTGTACAACTACCTGTGGCACAGTCTTAGTCTACACTATTAGACAATGCATGTTTCCCATGATGTCACTCATTATGACCCCGTTGAAGAGGCTGCGTTCAACCTTGACATAGTATAGAGGTCACGTGGTTCTTGTTGGCATACGTCTGCTCGTCAACATCAACAGAGGTTCTGCTCTTGAGGGCCTTCTACTGACTCAGATACGGATGGCGACATACTTCAGGGAACAGGTAAGGTCATCTACTACAGACTCAAAAAGACCATAAATGAATGGGCATGGGCATGAGGCAGGTAAATTATATTGCACAAGTGAGGTATATGCAGTACCATTGTCGGTATGGGAGATAGCTGGTGTCTTAACAAGGAACTTTACTGGCTGCTTTGTGGCTGCTTTCACCGCCGACTAGGCTGAGCTATGCAGGACATTGTGGAAAGCCGAACCACTTTGGTGTAATTGTGAGGTTATGCTATGGAAATGTTAACGCGTCCCTTTATGATAATTTATTACACATCAGGACTCATTTCAGGCCAATGAATCTTTTGACCGAGTTGAGAGACACCTTAGGATGAGATAGCTAATCAATATGTCAATCAATACATCGATAATGTCATCAATATTTATCACAACAATATATTTTACTTTAGTCAAAGTCATCAATTTAATTCAAGACACTACCATGACCTTGCAGTCTTGAATAACCACACCAGTTTAGTAGAATTTTATGAAGTTTTATTCTCTATTGATTACAATTCTAAAAACAGATGCGTTAATCTCAAAACCAAGAAACATAATAGCATAGTCACGATATGGCAACTTTGATAAGATTTCATTAAGGCGAGAATCTCAAACATTAGAACATAACACGGCGTGAACATAGATCAATTAGCAGAGTGTCAATAACGCGTCAGTTCAACAAAGCATAGTTTTGGTCGTTTGTTTATTTGCGTCAGTTTAGTGAACACCTGTCCTAACCACTGATTAGCATTAGCATGTTGGGCTTCATGCAAAACAATTTAGAACACCAATTTGGAAAACATCTAACTATGGTCCCTGTCAAAAGTAAGCAGTTGGTACCTAGAAAGGAAAAGCAAACAGACAAATCACAAATGCATTGTCATAGTTACCTTCCAAAGTTTAGGTCAGCGCACAGGTTCAGTCTTCGTCTTCAGGACATCAGTCAAATCACCATCAGTCAAAACTCAGCTTCAGGGCAGAATGGGCACTTCCCTCATAAGGAGGTAAAGTGTAAAATGGGCGAATATAAGGACGAGGATGGTTTTAAGTAAACCAATAAGTCACCAAACAGAGAGACAAAGTTTCTGGATAAAATCAATAGCATTCCCTAACCCACTTAAATGGCTCCCTGTGTCATGGGTTTTTATCGTTTTCCGTTGTACATTCCCCTAAAAAAAATTGGTCGTTGGTTATACCCCACTATCTTTATCCAATGGAAAAACAAATTATGTTCACCCCATATTATTTTACAGACACTTCATTGGTCCACATGATTTACGTCTTCAAAGGTGGCACGTCCCGTATGATTTCATCCTTCTGTAATTCTTTGCACATCTTTTAGTCAGTAGCTCCACTGTCTTCACCGGTTTGAATGACCTTGTACATTACATTAATCTACACTTTTGCATTTTGTCAAATATCACTCTACAAGCAATGAAGAATTCTTGAGAACGGATCTACTATGGTTGCATTCAGCTTCTAGGTTGAAGAAAACAAGGGGTCATGTCCTTTTGCGAGTCAGCACACTGCAAGATAGGAAAAATACTTTTAATATGAGAGCCAAGCAGTTAAGCTTCGGCTCATGATAACTTAAGGCCTACAAGGATTTCAGCATAGATTCAATAACACAATGATTAATGATTAGTATATAACTTATTCAATATACATAAACATTTTATTCATCATTATTAGTCTATGTATACATTGGTGGCCACTCCCAGTGGTCACATTTCAAGTGCACGTTTAAGCAAAAGTTTACTATTACAGTTTCTATGCGGCATTATCACACATTAATTCATAAACATTTCATGTTAATATAGATTATATAAGCCAAGCTCTCTCAGTCCCTCCTCTGATGACGTTCATCACCACACAAACCTTTCCCTTTAACCTTTCACTTTTAATTTTTCACCTTGCGCATAATGCGCATTTCAACATCTTGTTCTTTGTGTGAACTTTCCCAAGTTTTGTTAAACATTTTCTCCCTTTCACTTTCTTCATTCTTTTTATTTCTCTTTGTCCAATTTCGTCTGATTTTGTCATTAATTTTGCATGCTCCCCATAATCCTAATAGACAGGCCAGAACAATTAATAGACCCCCTAATATTTTTGCAAGCACCCCATTCCAAATATTGCTAAACCAGCTCCCTACTCTGGCAATTCCTTTTCCTAATTGCTCCCACACTCCAGGTTCCTTCAAATCCTTCAGATCTGTACTATCTTTAGTTAGGTTAGTAAGCATACCTCTAATCTTTTTACTATTATCTGGTATATATGAGCAACAATGATGCTCGTTGAGCATCTTGCAGACTCCGCCGCTCTTTGCTAGAAGAATGTCTAAAGCAAGCCGATTTTGAAGAGTCATAGCTCTTTCCGCAGCAAGTTCAGTATCCATCAGGAGTATAGCCCCTGTAAAATTTGTCAGCATGTTATCCACAATAGTAGACAACTTTCGAATCTTTATGGAGTTTAGAATAACCCCTACTGAAGGAATTATGGTTCCAAATATGTCACCAACGACAGCAGCTGCTGTCTCTCGTTTTTTTGTCTAGCATGTTGTTATTCAGACGTTTTAGGTATTTGCTTTAAGTCATCAATCTGGTAAATCTTTGGGAAAACTATCCCCAAATAACATGTCCCATACCATCCCTTAGGGAGACGGTAATAAGCATTAAGTCCACAGATATAATAGATCCCAGGGATCGCTGGATCCTGTCCATTTAACATGAATGTTCATTTACTCTGAAACAAAAACACACGCCTGCATTCACTCGTTCCCACAAATAAGGTGTCATGTTCAGATTTCGGCCTATATATACAAAGCCTACCTACCTGTAATGCAGCTATAGCTAATTTGCCTTGCGTCTTTACTGCAGTGTAAGCATAATCATATGCATATGTGCGTTTCTCTAACCCTTTTTCTAGTCACTCTTTTAAAGCTTTGCGTCTATCATCAGTGTGATCTAAGAAGCTTATCTCTACAGGTGTTAATAAGCAAGTCAGATTGTTGCGGTGTGCATAAGCTGTCCCAAATTTAAGTGTCGGTTCAAAGAAACCTCTAACTATTTTTATACTATGCTCCTTAGCTAATTTGTTCAAAAACTCAATCACTGGCACAAAAGAAAACACCACATCCAAATTGGAATAAAAGTATTGCACATGCTCTTGATTATAGAATCTTGTTAGTAGCAAACTACAACTTATCCCGTAGGTTAGTGGAAGGCTATGGTAAGTGACCCCTTCTTGTACTGATGAAGGAATCTTTGTGCACACATAACAGTTTTTCGCATCCATGGTCTCAACATACTCATTCAGCAAGCGATAGAAGACGTTAGTGGAGAGTTCCCCTTTTGAGTTAGTTCCCTCATGCAAGTGTTTTGTATCTTGCTCAAACTTTTCCCACGGTGTTAGTGTTGTAGTCTCAGGTTTTGAAGCATTGTTAATCGCTTTCTTATCTAACCATGGCATTCCCACAATCACACCTACAATTATTATTGCACACACAATACCTAGTATATTAGTTATAAGGCTTAACCAACCACACACTTGCCCTTTTTGTTACTACCTCTATTATGAGCCATGGTCTGTAAAGAATCAGATAGTAAAATAACTCAAAGAAAATAATCAACTTGAGGATAATATAAAAGCTCTCTTTTTTTTTTTCTTTATGTAAAGTCTCTCTCTTTCTCTGCGTGTTTTTACAGCGTTTCACTCACTCCAGGACCCTTTTGTCAAATCAGGTTAGCAGCTTGTCATAATCGAGTTTCAAAGCCAATTCAGGTTATCAGTGTCACATCCGGTAATTTATAAGTCTCTTTCTCAGTTTTTCAGCTTTCTCTGATTGGTTTCAGGTACTGTAGTATTGGCCTGGTACTTCTCGATCAAAACAGAACGCTAAGAATTCTTGTTGCCATTCAGATGTCGTTGCATGTGCCCATTCAGGACCTGCATACCTTCTGTTTGCAGTTCTTTTTCTTTTCAACCTGCGTTCACTTTGCAATTCTCCTTCACTTAGATCCTCTACCATGGATGTATCAATTTCTTCTGTTATTGTTTCACCTGGTACGACCTTTTCTTTCGCAGCCTGCTTCTCTGGCCAGTTATCACATGTGTGCGTCTTCTTCCTGCTTGTCTTTTCAGGACGCTGAACAGCACCCTCCTCTTGTGCCATGGTGTTTTCTTTTGACGGACCTGGAACTGGCTCAGGGGATGCCGGTGTGCTTTGACCTCTCTCTACTATTTCCCCTTCTTCTTCTTCTGGGTCTGTAACAGGTTCAAGCTCTAACCCGTATCCGTCTACTTCTGGGAGAACCTCTCCTTGATTCAGTTCTCCTGCTGTCTCTACTGAGATAGGCTTATTGTCACCTCTCTCAAACTCGTTTACTGTTTGAGGGACTAGGCTGTTCTCAGTGGGCTCTCCTGCAGTCTCAGTTCCCCCTTGGCTATTTTCTGGCCCTGAGACTTCCTTCTATGGAACTGCTGAGTTAGAAACTTCAAGTTCCTCACCAGTCGGACCTTCTTTGTGTGACTGGCATGCATCCAGTTTGGAACACCTGCACATTTCACAGCAGTGGTGTTGTCAGTATTACTTGATGTGGCCCCTTCCAGTGCGGTTCCAAACACGACTTTCTCACGTGCTTCTTGACAACCACCCAGTTACCGGTTTGCAGGGTGTGACCTGGATCACTGATCAGTGGCAATGTGTTGGCTTCCACCTGGTGGGAAAAAGAGCGAACCACATCAGCCAAACCTTTGCAGTAGTCCAACACCATATCATCCGTGACATTCACAAGAGCATTTGCGGGTACTGTGGGCAGCCTCATAGCTCTACCCATGAGAATCTCATGGGGTGACAGTCCTGTCTTCTTATCAGGTGTGTTTCTCATTGACATTAGCACTAAAGGTAATGCATCTGGCCATTTCATATTGGTGGCTGCGCACGTTTTTGATATTCTCGGCTTCAAGGCACTATTCATCTGTTCTACTAGTCCTGAGGCTTAAGGGCGGTAGCTACAATGTAGCTTCTGTTCGATGTCTAATGCAGCACACAAGAGCTTAATCACCTCATTGTCAAAATGTCTGCCCCTATCTGGTTCCGACAGGAAAACCAAACCTGGGTAATAGTTCTCTAAGCAACAGCTTAGCAACTGTGAGACTGTCATTTCTACGTGTGGGGTAAGCTTCAATCCAATGGCTGAAAACACACACAATCACCAACGCGTACCTCAATCCTCCACAAACAGGCATCTCAATGAAATCCATTTGCATCTTGCTAAATGGACCACTAGCTCTCCCTATGTGGCTCAAAGTTGCCACAGTCCCTTTTCCGGCATTCATCTGTTGACAGATGATGCACCTGTGACAGGTAGCCTCTGCAGCTTGTCTGAATTTCGGGTTAAACCAGTCAATCTTGAATGACCTGATCATTGCATCTCTCCCAAGATGTCCCTGTCCATGATAAAGCCTTGCAAATTGTGACAAAAGACTGCTGGGCAAAACCAGTTTCCCCTCCTCTGAGACCCATAAGTCGTCAGCTCTCTGTACACGTTGCATTCTCTGCCAGGAGCATTTTTCCTCTCTGCTAGCACAACCCTGTAGTGATTTTAGCTCATCTAGTGTGTCAACCACCCTCAATGCAAAGTTCAACATGTTTCATTTTCAGTTTGCGGTAATAATTCCCACTGGTCCTTGAACGATATACAGTTCAATGCGCAAAACCTTGCGACTTGATCTGCATAGCCATTTCCCATTGACACAAAGTCTTGTGATTTAACATGAGCATTGCATTTCACCACAGCAATTTCAAGAGGTAACTAAATCGCATGTAACAAATCCTTAATCTGTTCGCCATTTTTCACTGGAGAACCAGAATAGGTCTTGAAACCTCTCTGTGACCACAACTGGCCAAAATCATGTACAATTCCAAATCCATATCTGCTGTCAGTATTGATAGTAACTCTCAGATTTTTAGCTGGGTGGCATGCCTTAGTAAGGGCAATTAATTCTACCACTTGTGCGGAATACACTCTCTTGAGCCAGGAAGCTTCAATAATACCAGCTATGGTACACACAGCATAACCGGCTCTTAGCATTCCGACTGAGTCTCTCAAACAGGATCCGTCAACAAACATAATGCAGTCATTTTCTTTTACCTGCGTATCTTGTATGTCAGGTCAGGGCTTGGTACATAGTTCTGTTACCTTAAGACAATCATGCTCCACCTCCTCCTCATTATTAATCTCAGTACTTTCAACAGGAAGTAGAGTTGCCGGGTTCAATACAGTACATCTCTTTAGGGTGACGTTCGGTGACCCTAAAATAATTGTCTCATATTGGGTAAGTCGGGCATTCGTCATGTGCTGAGTTTTAGTTCGTGTCAACAGAATTTCAACTGAATGTGGAACCATTACTGTTAAGGGATGTCCCATCACTATGCCTTCACACTGCGTGAGGCTTTGACCAACTGCTGCAACTTCGCGCAAACAACCAGGTAAGGCTGCTACGATGGGGTCCAAGGTAGCTGAAAAATATGCTACAGGACGGTTTGCACCTCCATGGACCTGCGTCAAAACAGACAAAGAACAAGCATCACGTTCATGACAAAACAGTAGGAAAGGCTTTGCGTAATCAGGCATACCCAAAGCTGGTGCCCTGCACTCACACTCTCTCAATTCCATGAATGACTCAAGCTCTTCCTTGGATAAGGTTATGGTATGCGGTTCATCCTTAGTCTCTTTGTCTGTCAGCTTTATCAATGGTTTAGAGATAATCAAAAAGTTGGGTATCCACTGGCGACAGTAGCCCACCATTCCCGAAAACATCCTGACATCTCTCTTTGTTGTCGGGGGATTCGTTTGCAAAATAGCTGTCACTCTTTCCTTCGATATTCTCCTGGACCCTCTCTCAATTAAGTGTCCTAAGTACTTCACCTCTTTTTGACAGTACTGCAACTTCTTTGGGGACACCTTATGTCTTTTCTTTCCCAAATGATTCAGTAAGGCAATTGTGTCATACCTGCAGTCATCTTTTGTCCTGGACGCAATCAGCAAGTCGTCAATGTACTGCACTAGAGTCGAACTGAAAGACAGTACTAAGGATTCTAAGTCCTTTTTCAATATCTGATTGAAGATGGATGGTGACTCAGAAAACCCTTGAGGAATTCTGCACCAACTGTACACCTTGTCCAGGAACTTGAAACTGAATAAAAATTGTCTGTCCTCATGAAGAGGCACCGAAAAGAATGTTTGTGACAAGTCCACAACTGTGAACCATTCTGCATCACACGGAACCTGGAACATAATTACTGCTGGATTTGGCACTATGAGGCAACATTTTACCACAATCTCGTTTATTTCCTCAAGTCCTGCACAATTCGAACCTTCCCACAAAGCTTTTTCAGACCCATTATTGGTGAATTACATGGGCTGCTCAACACCTCTTTCAGAACCCCTTGCTTTACAAAATCTGCAATTATTTGTGACACCTGAATAAGGACATCTTGTGCCATGTGATATTGTGGCACCTGGGGAAACACTGCATTTGGCTTCACTTGTACTTTAACCGGTTCCACTCCTTTTATCAACCCCACTTCTTTTCCTGTCAAATCCCACACTTTCTCTGTCACTGTTCCCTGTAACTCAGCTGGTAAGTCAGTCACTGTAAGCATCAGGAATAAGGTTATCAGATGGTAATCCTCATTCACGGTCTCAGTATCTAGTTCAGAAAACTGACCATCATCCCCTTCGTCACCACTGTTTGTTTGCACCTCTATTCCATCATTAGAACAGGTAATTGAGCATTTCGTTTTACACAGTTAGGGCTAGATGTAGTAAGCCGTTTGCATGTTGCAAACTGCAAAAATCGCAGTTTGCGGCATGCAAACGGGCCGAACGCGATGCTCATCCACAATCGGTACCGACTCACAATTTGGGAATGCAACTCGCAAATAGGAAGGGGTGTCCCCTTCCTATTTGCGACTCGCATCGCAATTCAGAGTTGCTTTGTGACCCTGTGAGTGCAGGGAGTCGCTATGGGGTCGCAAAATGCGACCCACCTCATGAATATTGATGAGGTGGGACCCCATATCGAGTCGCAGAAGGTGTCTGAGACACCATTCTGCATCCAATTTTGCGACTTGCAAATTGCGAGTCAGTCAGACTCGCAATTTGCAAGTCGCAAAATTGGATTTTCCTACATCTGGCCCTAAGTCTCTTCCCAGTAGGGACATGGGACTTGAATCGCAGACTATGAAGTTATGCAGTCCCTGGAAGTTGCCAATCTCAACTTGCACTGGATCTGTGATCGGGTTTGTCAAGTACTGGTTTGCCATCTCTACTACTCTTATGGTACGCCCTGAATGTGGCAATTTTGGAACCTCTGCACTTCTGACTGTAGAGCGTGTAGCTCCGGTGTCAACCAAAAAGGAAACCTTGTTACCCATTACCTTTCCCTCTGATCTACTTCTAGGGACGCTGCAAGCCTGCACTCTTCACTGTCTGAACTGCCATCCGACCATTCATCATTTATTCCATCTTCACCACGCAATGCGAATTGCTGTACTGCATTATTTTGACTCACTACTTGACCCGTGACCTGCTGAGGAAGCATCACCTGTTGCTGTCCCATTGGAGCTAATGGTAATTGCATTTGCTGTCTAGGTACCATAGGAACCTGCTGTTGTACTTGCTGCATTTGCGCTGGTTGAATACGCGGCATTTGCTGCATGGGCTGTAGCCCCTGCATCTGAACCATGTTATTCAGGAAGTGTTGATTTTGACTTCTCATTTTTGGACCTCTCACATTTTGTATTGTACCGACATTTGTGCTTTGTTGAACAACACCATCCTGCACCGCGTTCTGACATTCCCGCTTCCAGTGCCCCACGCCCCCGCACGCGTGACATGGTGACATCTTTTTCATCCCTTGTACGTCATTTTGAACCACAACAGTATTCAATTCTGGACCGCGATTCACAAAACCTCGACCTCAGTCTCTCAGTTGCGCCTGAAACACACCATTCCCTTGCGGTTGCTGCTGTATCATCTGCAGGATTCCATTACCTTGCATACCTGCCTGCGCTGCCCTTATCTGCATCACCATCACTTTCTCTTTCAACTTTCTCTGCTTCAGCTCAATCTCGTTACTACAGTATTTTGCATACTGCAACACCTCATCAATCGGCTTCGCTTGCCAACAGATCAAATGATTCTTAATCATCTGGCTGACCTCTGGTCTCAGCCCTTCAACAAATCTGAACACAAGATGGTTCATGTCTTTTGGCTCAATAGTCTCAGTACCACTGTAATGTTTGAACGCTTTCAACAACCTCTCATAATAAGCATGGATGGACTCTTTAACCTCCTGTGAGCTCCGGTCAATTTTCTGCCAATCAGTCACTTTCTCCTTCAAAAACTCAATCACTTTATGATAGTACTTCATCACCTCCTCAGAGGGTGTTCCACTCGCCTTATCCCTTGCTGGCTCCTGTGTCGGTCAGTCTACACCTCTCTTGCACTCAAGCCATAAGTCAGGCGGAACAATGATCTCAAACAAGGTATTCAAGTCTTCCCAGTGACACTTCGCAAGCTTCACAAACCTATCTATTTTCTTATACCGCTCGATCGGTTTCTCCCTCAACCTGGGATAATCATTTGTGAAAGATAGAATGTCTCCCCTGGACCACGGTACATGGACTAAAACCCCACCAGCTGTTTCTCTCATTGGTAGCATCTTTACTGATTCCGTATCTGGTGAAGCTTTAGCCTGACTTGATCCCAGACTGTCACTTTTCTCCTTATCTCTTTTCTTTGCCCATCTGCCTTCCCACTTTTCTAAGGCTCCCCAGATCTGAGCACTTTGCAGTATTTCTTTTAGATGTGCTTTCATTCCGGCAGACCTCATGTGCTCGAAGTCCTTTGAGTCAAAGTCTAATCTGTAGCTTCTTTTCAAATGTTTAGTATTCTCAATATGGATATGGTATTTGTCTGCTAGGTTCGCCAACATCTGATGTACCTTACCTACTTCTTTAGTGATTTTAGGGCACAGATATCTCAATTCTGCTTCTGTGTATGACTCTAATCTGTTCACCCCCATTGTTCCTTACACTAGTTCAGCAGCCTAAACTCCCAGTCTCACAAAGTTCAGGTATTCATCCTTCTCATACCTTTCCAACTTTTCTACAGTTGCTGCGGCTTTTGGAGCGTAAGTTTTTTCTAACCACTGATTCACTTGTTGCACCGTAAAACCTTGCAGTGCACTGCATGCATCATTGGCGAATGTGAAGCACTTGTGCTTATTGACTGCAGGGCTGGCATACTTAGCCCTGCCTGTCTCATTGCCTCCAATGGGGCTTCAACAGGGCTAAGGTTTATCAAAGACCTTGATTTTCAGCTGGTTGTTCTCCCGGGGCCATTAACTGGGGAGTGCCTATGGACTCTCCTGTTATTGTATCTTGGGTCATTACTCCCTGATCACACATACCAGGTTTACCTTGTGCATACAATGGCACTGGCGGACCAACAGTAATTGGCAATGATATTGCAGCTGGTGTCTGACCTGGTTCCAAACCCTGTGGAGCAGCAACTCCAAAAGTTTGATTCTCTGAAGCTGGGGCAGGTATTAATGGAGGTCCTGCTGCTGGATTATACCCTGGTATCAACTGTTGCTGCGGCTGGGGCAGCAATTGTGGAGTTGGCTCAAGCTGTACCAACCTCGATTTTGTATATATCTGGTCTGGCGGCACTATCAGATTTGTAGTAGTCTCTAGTACTGGGATGTCTGGAAAGATTCTCTGTATCTGCGGTGGGGGTTGCAACTGTATCTGCATGTCTGGTGCAGTGGGTACACTGACACCATTTTGTGTCAAAACCGTATCATTAGTCTGTGCTGTATCAGTAACTCCCATCTCCTGCGTTGTGGTTCCTAGGACCCGCACTAGTGCTCGGAACATTGTCGCTTACCGCATAAGGTGACGGGCGATCATGTAATATCTGATTAAGAAACTCCTCATCGTCTGAGTCATCTTCTTCCATCCAAAATCTCTTAGTCTCTTTAGGCTTACTAGAGTCTTTGTCTTTCTTACAGGTGGCTTTCTTCCCCTGCGTCTCGTCTCCCTGTGCTATTGCTGGGAACAATTTAAGTCCGTCACCTATTCCCCATCTCCACATTTTGCTATCATTATCCCATCTAGCTTCAGCTAAAGTCTTCTCTGCCCTTTTTATTCTCCTCTGGAATTTCTGTTGTCTCTCTTTAATAGCCATTAAATCCCAAATTGCTAAAGCCTCGTACTGAGCTGGTCTCGGAGGTGGTTTTTGTACACTTAACATCTACCTCAAATTCTCTAGAACTCTCGTATTGAACGTTCCATGTTCCGGGAATGCCAAACATCCCTCTTTTTCTGTCAGCTTGCGCCACTGTTTCATCCACAAGCAAGGTGCGACACCTTTTTCCTCCATCACTATATAGGCTGGAGTACCCTCAGCCTGTGTAGGCTCCCCTTCACTCGCCATAATGTATGCGTCTCCTTTCAGAGCGCTCTTAAAAGCTTTGATAAAATTCATCTTTACGTCTTTCCTTTTGTTGTATTTAATCAGAAAGTGACTTTAATTCCCAGGACACTCTTCACCCACCTTTCTCTACCTATTGCCTCTCACGGACGGCAGCCAATCCGTATGCGACCCCTCTCGGCAACTGACCTATCTCAGCGCGGCACCACTGACGTCACATTCACACACTCTGCAGCTGACAAAGTCTTGCGGCTTGTCCGCCCCTCACTAGATTCATACCAAACTAATGCAAAATTACTGCAAGCTCCTTTAACAACAACAACTCAAATTTGTCGGTTTACTACAGGAAGGGTACACATTTGCTTCAGAACTTTACAGAGATTTCACTTGAAGCCTTGGCCGCTACTCTCTCCTTCTCAGTTCCCGCACCCGCAAGCAGAATTCGACCCGCAAATCCTACTCTCGACTTGTCAATGCTTTGCTCTAGTGCACTTTAGAACTTGTCAAATCTCCATCGAAGGTTTCACTCACATAATTGACTCAAAACTCGACTTGTCAACCACGCCCGATTGACCTGATTAAACCGCACAAATTACAACATAAACCCAAGTGTCTCCTACACTTGTCAATATACTCCGGAGTCTTAGACTGCTACGGGTCCGTACAATAACAACCAACCACGTGGATAATTTTAAGCACAAAGCGCCACACTCATATGAAGTACGCCGACTTCCCTACTCTCATACTGCGGAGTACGCCCACTCCTACTAAAACAACATTTACCTGGCCTAAATACACACGAACTTCACAAATCACCTGCAAAATGCATAAGCTGAGAAAGCGCAAATCCTACACCACACATGCTAAAACACCAAGAACATCCCCAACTCACTCAGGCAGGCTCTCAGATCCCGGGAAAGTCATGGTGAATTTAGAAACACATCATACCTCCAATTTTCATTATCTCAGCAAAACAATTTAAGCAATAATTCTCCTTCCTAGGGCCCCAAAGAGTCAAACCGTCTCTCTGCTACCAGAACAAAAAGGTGGTTGTCTAGAGCTAGGGCTAGGAAAAAAGGACCTCTGTGCACTTCAAAGACCCTTCCTTGAATTCACTCCCCACTTCAAAGGCACATTTGGGTATAGGAATTGGGTTTCTGACCCTACCAAATCAGTACACTACTGGACCTGGGAAGAGCTCTGCTGGAGAAAAGACTGCTTTGCTGTGAGGATTGTCACTTTGTCTGGACTGACTGTTTCAAGGAACTGATCCTCTGCTTTGCTGAGCTGCCCTGCTGCCATCTGATCTCTGCTTTCCTGAGGAGAAGGACTGGACCCATTTCCTTTGAAACCAGAGTGACTCCATGGCCTTGCTGGCTTGCCTCCTGTTTCCCTAAAGACTGTGGGACACAAACGTCATCACCTTCCTACCAGTACAGTAGGGCTCTGCAACTAGTGAGTCTGGCAACTGAAAGAGTTTGCCTGATTGCCAGTTTGCTGTGCTAAAGATCCAGTGCTTGGCTTTGGGCAGATGAAAATTGCCCTGTCTGCTGCTGTGTTGCTAGATATACCCCCTTTTGCTCTGTGTACCAACTAAGATCGCCAAGTCTACTCTGCCGTAACAGGGTCACTGCTGCTGCTGGCTTCATTGCAGTCGTGCTGCCCAAAGGCAGCCCAGTGCAGCTCATCTCTCCTCAACTGCAAACTCAGAAAGGAGTGGTCTACTGCAGCGTTGGCCCCGACCAAGGAATCAGCTGCATTGGCATTTTTTGAGACTGACACGTTTGACTCGAGGAAGTAGCAGCACCGAGGCAGCCCAATGCAGCCTGTCATTCCAACACAGCCCACCCAAAGAGGAGACCACAGCAATGCGATCTCAAGCCTGAGGCTCCAGCCTGAGGCGCATTTCCATAAGAAGGTGTTGTTTTACAAATGGACTTGCGAGGCCCCTGTAGTTAACCTGCATACTGTTGTGAGCCACTAGATTTCAGTAATGCTGGCACGCAAGCGTACCCTGTCATAAACCTGTCTAATTGTTAGTGACTTTCCAGCGTTGTTTTGATCCACATTCTTGAAGATAACTTCCCATAAGGACTGCTGAGGGGATTGGTGTGATTTCACTCCGGACTGGCGTGACCGCAACAACCTGAGAATAGTGAGTATCTTCATGCACTGTGTTTTGCCTGGCTCTTTTAAAAAGCTTGTAAATTGGGACATACTCATTGGAGTTTTGCCCCTTTGGTTTTGGTTTAATCAGATCAATAGCCCCTATTTTTCTGTGTGGAGTCTTTTTGTGTGTTTTTACTGTGCTACATTAATTTAAGTGTTACACAAATTCTTTGCACATTCCCTCTTAAAGTTAAGCCTGATTGATCTGTGCCAAGCTACCAGAAAGTGAGCACAGGTTAATTTAGGTTGCTTAACTGTCTTACCCTGACTAGGATTGTGGTCCGTAATTGGACAGGGTGCATCCCTGTGCCAACTAGAGACCTGATTTCTGACAGCTGGGTCAGGCAGACTTGAAACTCCAGAAGAGATTCTCCATTTTGGATTTTTGTGGAACAGTGCTTTCCGGGACTAAACATGTCACACTTTTAAGGAAGTTGTCATTGCAGAGGGTGGCACCCTGTACCCCATTAGCCAGCGGTCCGCCCTGCTTGCCAGCACATAAACCTGGATAGATATGGGAGAGTTGCCCAGCACCACAGACCTCTGCTGTAAAAAACCTGAAGAAGGACTGCCCTGCTGAACCCCTGGTGAGCACCAAAAAAGAGGACTGCACTCACAGGGACTGCAACTCCTGCACACTTGGGCTTCACCAAAAAGAGAACATTGCCTTCCTTCCAAGACTCTGCAGTGGAGTCCCTGAAAGCAATAGGTAGAAAAGAGATGCCATGAGTCACCTGCATCAACCCCAGCAAGGACAAGCCCAGCTGACCAGCTCAACTGGACTTTTAAGGATTTATCCAGGTGCATTGTGAAAATTGTAGTCCAAACTCTTCAAGGAGCAACTCAGAGCTCCTGGACCCTTGGCTGATGCTGTGGACCCTTAAAGACCCAAAAGGATCTTCTGGAAGAACATCCAGAAGTTTTAAATGATTTGGAAAATGTTTGGGGAAAAGCCCATAAGTTGACCAAACCCGTCATAGAGAGTCTGGCCGGTGACGTCAAACCATGACTTGGCCTGAAATTCAGGTGCGCCCTACTGAAGTTCCGGAGCTCTTCACCGCCGATGATGAGAACCTGGAACGCCAGGAGTTTGTCAAGGCCTTGTGCTGAAACAAGCTGATGAGTCGTAACCCAGCCTGCAGAGAAGCATTGCTCGACAACTAGAGAAAAATATCCAAAAATGTGCAAAGCTGAAATTTTTGACCGAGGCCTACCGCTCAGTGTAGCCGACCTGTGGTCCATCACAGGTTAAACTTTGACTTTGCCCCGGTGAGGTGCGACCAGATTGCCAAGGCTTTTCACTTTTTGGTCTTAGAAAGTACATTTTTACATTTAATATTTAAAAATTCATATCTGCCATTCCCTATACTGGATTTTTATTTGATCTATTTATTTATTTTTTTATGTCATTTTAATCATAAAAATATTCTATAATTTTAAAAATTTGTGTTGGATTTTTATTGGGTGTTGTCTCTTACTTATTTACTGTTTTGGTGATATTAAATGCTTTACAAACTTTTATCCTAAGTTAAGACTGTCTGCTTTCAGCTAAGCTACCCAAGAGTCGAGCAAGGATTAATTTATTGAGGTCCCACCAACCACTGCCTACTCTTAAAAAATTAAAAGTAGATTTTTCATTTTTGTTTTTGACATGCATCCTGTTTGTTTAAGGAAAATGGGCTGCATTTTTAAAAAAAAGTTGTTTTATTTAAAAGCAGACCACCATCCCTGTGTTTTTAGCGATTCCCAGACAGGTCGCAAATTGCAACCTACCTCATGAATATCAATAGGTTAGGTCAATTTCAACCCACTAGGAATACCAAACAGTGTAAAACACACTGTTGTACGTAGATGTTTGTGATTTCCTAATAGCGTATCGCAAATCCTCGCTACTAAGAAATCACAAGCCCAAATCTACGTACATCTGGCCCTAAGTATTTTGCCACTTATGCAGCAAAGTCTACAAGCATAGGTTTAGCTCAGTGCTATGCACACCACACCGTAAAATGACAAAATCCTTTTACCACTCCAGCCACAGAATTACAGCTTTGGATTGGTAAAATAGCATCCAAGCCAACCTGCAATGAATAAAAGCAATCCCTAACATGTGTTTTGCTATCAATAAAGTTCTTCAGAGAGATTTAGCTTTGTCCAAACACAAAGGGGGCATCTAGTATATGTCAAAACAATACCCTCTCAGGCTTAGAGCGCCACATAAAATTATGCAAAAAAGAAGCATAGAACTCTGGGTAGTACCCAAGTTTAGATGGAGAGCAACACCTGTAGAGAGCACCCTAAAACACAAAAGACACTCCCCATAGACTTTGTTTGACAGCGCTACTGCATGAAATGGAAATTCACCAAATTTGATAGGAATATAGGTCTTGGTCTGCAGACACTGCATTTTGTAATTTGATGTAAATCCATGCCGTTTCTTTTCAAAAATTAAGGTTTAAAAATAATTGCATATCTGGACAATAGAGTCAGCAAAAGGCTTGCAAGAGTTTTTCGGGAAGCCTAATTTGAATAAAGAGCATTCTGATTGGCCCAGGTAGGTTTCTTCTCTTTGTGCCATGTTGCTCCAGTGAAAGTCTGACTTCCACAGGAGCAAGTACTTTGATTCACCGCCAGCAACATGAGAAAAAAATGTGCCGGGTGCTGTTACAGGGCTCAAGGACTTAGAGCCTTATTACGACTTCGGCAGTCCCACCACTGGACTGCCAAAGCAGCAGGGAGGACGGCAGCTTCATGCAGGTTGCATCCCCCATCCTATTACAATGCTCCCAATGGGCTAACTGGTGGGAACATTGTACTACGAAGTTTCCTCCGGGCTGACCGGCGGGAACAGTGCTATGGTATAGACCTCGGCTTCCTTAAGGGAGCCGAGGCCAATACCGTAGCACGCTAGCACCCTCTAAATGAGCACTGTCTACAACTTATAATGTTTTCCCCGCCAGCCCATCAGGGAAAAGGGGCGTAACATTGACAGCGGCTCCAAATGGAGCCGCCGCCCATGTTGGTGTGCGGCGGGTGCAGCAGCACCTGCCGTGCAGATCACTGCCCGTAAATCAGGCAGTGACCTGCGTGATGGGGCGCTGCAAGGGGGCCCCATACCAAGCGCATGAGCAGTGCAGTGGCCATCAGGGGGGCCCCAAATCGCCCCCAAGATATGGATTCCGCCAGCCTATCCCTGGCGGTGTGAACTGCGGGGAAAAGGCTGGCGGAATGAGTATCATTATCCGGAGGGCAGCGCTGCTTACCCTGTCGGATAGGAATACACCACCCCCGCCATCATTACTGCTGGCGATGTCTTCCGCCATGGGGTTTTGGGTGGTTTGTTATATGGCGGTCCGAGGCGACATGCCGGATGACGGTATTTACCACCGCCGCCGGCATGGCGGCCGAGACCGCCATGTACATAATGAGCCCCAAAGTCTGTGGTTGATTTTTAAAGTGAACTTGGCTATGCAGGAACTGTGTGTTTTAGGGTCAATGCTGCACATAAAACATGCTTGGTACACCTGAAGGAGTTGCATCTATGATGGCATTAATGATGCTTCATATTAATCTTAGCTATTTTGTACTTACTTTTAGCCTCTAATGCTATACTAGTTTATCGAGTGATATGCTAACACAAAGACAATTTGCAGCAAGCTCATAGACAACGCACCAGTCCCTATAAGTACCTGATAATTCAAAAAGACAAAGTATATATGTATTAATTTATCATCAGCATGGGCTCGCAACTCAACCAAGGGTCCTGCTGCAAAAGAAGCCTCAAAGGTTAAACTAGCCCTACTCAGAAAACAAAAAAGGCGGTGCACCGCAACAAAAATGCACATGTAATGTAAATTGAAAGAAAAGTCCAGTGCTCCAATGATGCAGAAGAATATTTCTTTCGTTGTAATATTTCTTTACAAGTCCAGTGCTTTGTATTTTCAAACTGCGTAAATGAGGTACGTAAGACAATGGATGGACAGCCGTCAAACTTCGTAAATGAAGTACGTAAGACAATGGATGGACAGCCAACGCGTTTCGTCCACTGTTGGGGCTTCTTCAGGGCTGTAATTTAACATGAGAACAATATGTACAATATACACTAGACAACAAGAGCCCAGTTGGGTAAAAAAAAAAATATGATTCAAAATGGAAAGGTCAACTGAAGAGAATATTGCGTACCAACACAAATGCAAAGCACAGTGAAACCGAATAAGAATATGCAAAGGTCATAAGTACACCCAAGACAAGTACATGTTACAAATGGTAAAAATATGCAATTATATATATAATCTCAGGCTTTGGGAAATGTACATATATGGACAAACCCCAAGTGATAAAACAAAGTCCAAGAAAATACAGTCGTCAAAGAAATGAACATGTAAGGAGAGAAATTAATGAGAAGAAAAAGAGAGATGTGGCTATATTTCAAGAAACAAGTGAATACAAAGGATCCTCGTGTGTTTAGAAAACAGAATCCAAATAGGTGTAGGGGATAGTGCATACAAAGTAAAGCATACCGTAATGGAATCCAGTCAGTCACAAGGGCAGAGGGTAACAGTACGTTTTTAGTGCCTATCAAAAAAGACACTCATAAGTCAAAATACAAACAGATATAGAAGGACCAAAGGTAAGAGGGAAGGGGAAAATTAATAGTGGCCATAATCTCAACAAAGTGCGTAATAAGTGTATTCAAAGGGAAAAGAGAAAAGGGTTACAAAAGCGCACAATGTCCACACCTAGAACCAGGAAAACGAAAAGAATAGAAACACAGAAAAATATTATTAAGAGGGCGGCCGAAGAGTCATAAGATTAACTGTCACCAGCATGGGAGACTATAAACTATAACCAAGTAATATGTGGATAAAAAGCTGAGTAAAAAGAATCAGGAATAAAATTAAATTGTAAATGCTCCAAGGCATGGAGCAAAATCGCCGTGATACAGAGTAAAACAAAAGGAAAAAGGAAAAAAAGAAAGAAAACATCTTACCGGTGAGGCTATTGGCCACGGTGAAAACGTCTGGAATATAGGATAACACGGTCCGAGCGACCGTTGTAGTGTGAGCGGGGCCAGCACGAGTATTGTGCCGGTCTTAAGAAGTAAAACGGACGGGCGCCCAGGTAGTGGCTATCTTAAATAGAATAGACAGGACCAGGAAATCCGGGTCACGTACACAGCAAAGTAAAATACATTTAAAAAACTGACTATCGGAAAATACAGTAAAAGACAATACAAAAACCGAGTAGTGAAACAGCAGAGGTATTTGGACACGGGTAATGTAATAAAGCAGACATGATGTTGGGTTAATGTTTTTAAGCACAGAAAGAAGTGTCTTAAATTAAATAAAATTTAATAAAATGAAAAAAACACGACGTCCGGGTCCTAAAAGAAACAGAATAAAAGAAACAGAATAAAGGAAGGACTATGGCGGCGGCCATCTTAAGGCAGTCATGAAGTTCAAAGCTAAATAATAATGGGCGCAGGAAAAGAGTGTATTGCAAGAATTCCTTGCATGAGAAAAATGGGGGGGCACTAGTAGAAGAGACTATCTAAAAGAAAAGAGAGGAAGGGAGAATCAAAACAATAAATAATATTGAGCGCAGGAAAAGGGTGTATTGCAAGAATTCCTTGCATGAGAAAAAAGGGGGGGGAGGGGGCCACTAGTAGAAAAGACTATCTAAAAGAAACGAAGAGGAGGGGAGAATCGAAACAATAAAGGGGACGACAACTAGACAAAGAGATACGAGGAAAGGGTAAAAAAAGAGAGGAAATGGGTAACAGGTGTATATATCAAAGGAATGTAAGTGAAAGCAGTAAACATGTAGAGAAGTGAGGTGGAAGAGCAAAATAGCCCAACCGAAGGTGGTGTGCCAAATAGACACCAAAGAATATGAATATCTAACAAGCAAGACAAATACAACATATGAACAGTAAGATTAATTTCCAATCAAAATATTAGTATTAGTCCTGCTATTGTACAGTACAAACATACAAGAATAACAGACATGGTTGCATAAATTTTAAGTATGACAGTATATGTGTATTGTATATTAAAACCTCAAAAATAAGGCTACAAAAAATAATGAAATTCGTGATCGGTATTATGGCCCAATTCAACCACTCGCAGGCGGCAGATCCAGGCTGCCTCCCTTTGGCGTAGTGTCAATTCCCTGTTGCCTCCTCTGGGGTGAGTAGGAACGTGGTTGATTCCCTGGAACCAAATCAGTGAGTCATGAGGATGAGCAAGTGCTATGTGTGTTGTTAATGGATAGTCAGAGTCCTGTTTTTTGATAGCTCGTAGATGTTCCTGTATCCTAATTTTCAGAGAACGTTTTGTACTCCCCACACAGATTTTATTATAAGCACATCCTAGAACATAAATAACAAATTTAGTGTTACAATTGATGAAGTGAATAATAGTAAAAATCTTAGTATTATTATAACAGAAGTCTTTCGTTTTATCACGACCAAAAATGCAAATGTTGCAATTGTGACAAGTGTAGAATACCCTAGGTTTGGTGGAGAGCCATGTGGTGGGGCTAGGGGCAGAAATGTAACTAGAAGAAAGATGGTCCCTCAAGGTTACTCCTCTATGGTAAGTAATCTTGGGTGTATTCGAGATAACACCTTTGAGACAAGGGAATTCAGTCAGTAAGGGCCAGTGGCGTTTGAATATTTTAAAGATGTCCTGACTATAAGCTGTATAGCGAGTTACAAAAGACAGAGAATTTTTTCGATTCTTATTGTCCCTCTGTGGTTTGACAGTCAAGTTATCTTTTCTGGGAGTATCCATAATACGTTGAACTGCCTGTGACAGAATCTTAGCCTTATAACCCCTATTGGTGAATCTGTGTTTAGTAAGTTGAATGTAAGTCCAGAATTTATCATTAGTGCTACAATTACGTCTGACACGTACCATTTCTCAGAATTACCGAAACAGGGTGGGCACTGGTGGCATGAAGTAGACTAATACATGCTGTGGATTTCCCATATAGAACACTCTGTATACTGTTCTGTTCTATAAAAAATCTGGTGTCCAGGAAGTCTATGGTGTCTCTGCTGTAGTGTAGACTGAGCTGTACATTGTAAGGATTATTGTTAAGGAAGGTATGATACATGGTCAGTTGTTCAATAGTACCGTTCCATATGATGATAATATCGTCAATGTATCTCCCCCAGAAAACAATAAAGTTGGTCCAGGGTGAAGCATGTTATTTTTTCATACCGTCCCATAAATAAACAGGCATATGATGGGGCAAATTTTTAACCCATCGCCGTCCCTTGTGTCTGCTGATACCACTCATTGTCATGTACAAAGTAATTTTTTGACGAAATAATGTCAATCATCTGTACAAGCATCTGGTTGTGTGCAAAACAGTCAGCAGTCCTAGTGTTTACGAATGAAGTGACTGCTTGTATTCCAAAGGGTTTACGTATACATGCATATAAACTACTCACGTCCATCGTAACAAAAAGAAGATCCTCAGACCAAGTGAAGTCTTCAAATTTGTTAAGGATATCTTTGCTGTCCTGAATGAACGAGGGTAAATTACAAACAAAATTCTGTAAGTAGGAATCCACATATTCTGAATTTTTTTCTGTAGGAGAATCTATGCCTGATATAATGGGTCTTCTGGGAGGGAAATCACCACCCTTATGCACTTTAGGAAGTATATATATACAGGGGAATCTGTTTTTTTTTACAGTAAGATATTTGAATTCATCAATTGAAAGTTACCCTAGTTCGTACCATCCCCATAGTTTGTTATTGATATATTCCATTAGACCACCAATGGGAATGTGTGTAAGATGTTTGTAACAAGTGGCATCAGACAGTTGCCTATTAATTTCCTCCATATAGTCACTACCAGTTTATCGAGTGATATGCAGGAAAGTGTCCCTTCGTGCACAAAAACAATCCTTCCTACAATGTAGACACCCTTTCACCAAGGTGCAAAGGAGCCTGCATTGAAGCAAGGCAGCCAATTGTGCGCTAGTGCAGTGAAAGAGGACAGGAATGTGCTGTATCTCATAGATATGTGCATTCCTGCCCTCTTCTTTTGACACAGTGCAGTACAGCAAAGTGACATGCATCACTGTCCTCCATTAAAAACTTGCAAATAAGCCCCTGAGAGTTTTATGTGTCTGTTAAATTCAATACATGACCAACATGTAGTTTATGTGCAGTTAGTTTTCCTAGAGTAAAGTTTAGGAGTTATAGGAAGTCCCTTATACGTGAAAAATAAGGATTGGGTTGATTTCATAAGTTACCAAACCAGTTAACATAGACACCTTATTCCCACTTCAATTCCACCTCTGATTTTTCCTCTTAGTATTCGAAGATCTCATAGTGTTATTATAAAGTGTGGAGGCTGATGGTTGTGAAACAACTCTATCAAAAAGGCGATTATCTTATACATTCACTGCATTAGAGGCATAATTTTTGGCAACATGTTAAATTTTGTATTTAAATAAATCTAAACACTGAAATTATATTGTGCATCAAAAAAAAGTAATCTTGTTTTGTCCTTAAATAGTTCCTGAACCCATATTAACTCTTACTCTCTCATGTCAAAATTATCCTGTTTTGAATTTTGAAAAGTTTATCATGACAGATGCATGAACTTAAAAAATTATATGTATTAATGACCCACTGAAATAGTTTAAGGTATTTTCAATTGTATGTGCTTCTAATGATGGATTGCAACATAAATGAGTGCTACTGGGAAGAAGATATACATTTCATAAATGAAAAATGAGGAATAAACATTTTTGCAACCTTAGCCCACAGAAGACATTATCATCATCAGTGTGTTCTAATAACGAATACGTGGATTGTTACTAACCAGAGGCAATGTGATCATTTTGAAAATCCAGAAATCTAATTTCTCTGTACTATTTTCCTTTATTAACTTCAGTAAATACATTTGTGGTTTCACTTTATTCCAAGCTAGAGAGGTGAGTAAAGAATCATTTTTCTATAAAGGGTGAGATGGTATATTTTTATTAATTGTGGATGCAGCAAATAAAACAATAGAAACCAAAATCATTTTAATAGAATCATGACGCCCCCTACAATGGGTTCCATCTCTTTATTAATAAGCCTAATGTATTAATAGGTTCTTGTAAATTTATTTTGGCTTTACCTTTCACATAATTAGAAAACCATAGCCCAAATATTTGGCTCCAAAGAAAATAAAGAACATCTAAAACCACGTTTTAAACAAAATTTATTGAAAATAAGTATTTCAGATTTTTGAGCAATGAGTTTTCATCCTGAGAGTAGGAAAAAAAAAAATTTAATCAAAAAGGCTGAAAATTTGGGTTAGAAATGAATAACAGGGAGGAGCAGCCAGGAGCTGACTATAATGGATGTGCTCCCTTAAAGCTGCACTGCGGCAAAACCTGTCCCTGCTCAATGCCTGTCCCTGTGGTCTATTTTCTGCAGAAGGTCTGACTGCGCAGGGGGCTGAGATGCCCCAAGATTGGCACAGTGGATGCTGCCCTGCTTTATCAGTAACACTGGTGGCTAGTGGCCGTGCCCTTCATTGGCCGATTGTTCACCTGCCGTCCTGTATGGAGCCCACCTAGGGACAGTGCTGCAGCGGCTCCTTACAACAACGTGATTTGGCCCTGTTTGGGTACCAGCCAGCGCAGTCTGGGGAGTATAATGGTACCCTGCAGAGCCCGATCCTTGGAGGACATTGTCTGTAAACTGTCAGCCTTTCAACCACCCTTTGGTGCAGGACTTACTTGAATTCAGCTGTGTGGGAGGCCCTTCTTCCCTCCACTTGCCTGCTATGCCACCCTGGATGGACTATCCCTGGGGAGCTTACCTAGCATGCTGCAGGCCTCTTAATCCTTCTATGATGCCCTTACCTAGGCTGCCTGGTGTAAAGGAGACAGCAGCAGAAGTAGAGTTGCTGGATTGGCCTGCCAGCTATATGCTGCCCCAGATAAAGGTCCTGCTGATGCAGCAGGGATTGTAGTCAGGCCCTATGCATGCATATTTGGCCCCTGTCTGTTCTGCAAGGGGATGCTATCTATCATTTTCTACAGCAGGATCTCTCAGTTACTCTGCATCATGAACTGGATGTTGTTGCTGCCATTTATTTTTCATTTTGAAACCCGGATGATCCTCAGCTACATCCCCTTTTTGGGTTCCTGTGAATTGTGCATTCCAAGAAGCTCTGGTTGGGGGGGGACTCTGCTGATACAGCAGAAGGTCATGCCTTTAGAAGTAACATTTCCTGCTATACTTTGTCTCACTGGAGTTGCTCACACCCTTAAGGGGGCTGTTTAATAGATGTTGCTTTGCTGGCCAGGTATCCCATTGGCCTTACCTCTTTCAATAGAATGACAAGGGTCTACATTGTTGAGAGCTGGGGGCGGGGGACCACCCTTTCAGGGTTCAGAGACTGTGGTTCATCGCTGTTTCATAGGGCCCAGGTTTGCACCATCCCTTCACATCACACTTCATGATGTCATGGAGGTCAGTGGTGCGACATCTGTTGTTCTCTGAGGCAGTCAGTCAGCCCAAAGACAGCAAGACTCAGACTGCTGCCTTCAGCACATATGAAACATACTTCATGAAGCCCGGACCGTTAAGGGTTTGCTCTTATTTGAGGGGTACTGTATCTCTTACTTCACTGATTATTTCACAGTCACCAGTAGCGAATGCAAGAAATGCCTTCCACTCTGGCCCACACTCCCGCAAAAAGATTTCCATTATGGTTTACTGGATCTAGTAATAACAACGGACAATAAACCAGAGAGTTTTCTAACCCGGTAGACCTGGAATCTTATTTAGTCAATTTGGAGGACAACGTTATGGACACCCGCAACGCTCACAAAATGCCAACTACTTCTCCTGAGGAAGGGGTATCAGTATCATGTGGGCAATCAAGTCCACACTTACAGAGGCAGACCCCTGGACCTTGCAGGGAATAAAAGTGTGAGTGGCTATAGCAGGTGGTGAATGTGCTTATAAGGGTAGGGATTGAGATAAATGATATTGAAGTGTGGGTAGTTCAATAGATCTCAACACAAATAAATATCTATATTAGCAGGCATTAAAATGACATCTATATTGGACTGAATAGAAAGATATTAATCATCACATAAAATCATTGAGTCCATATAGGTTTACAGCACTGCGTGTTCCTTTATAGAGTCCTTCACTTATTCATATTGACAAATTCATGTAATGTTGACAATCCAATATTTTGTGGTGCTTCAAATTCTTGAATATTCATTGTCCATACTCCTGTTGACAATCAATTCAACTGAAACATACAGCTTTTCCTAAGTGAATTGACATATCATTCATAATTAACAGTTAAACAGTAAATGGACCGTCCATTTGACAGCAAATAGACAACCACCCATTATTTTGCTGTATTAGCATGACTTATTCAGGGCTCTAAAGTAACATAAGTGCACTATATGTAAAGATGTTTTTATAGCTCAAAATTAAAAAGCAGAGAAAATTAAGAACTAAGACAAACAATGATAAGAAAATAACAGAATATGGGGTACAGTATATTGAGGAATGCTTCAATCTCCATTCAAATGATAATACTTACTGCCTACCAAATGATTGCAAGTTCATCTTTTGGAAGATAAAGTTTCAAATGCAAAGGCAGATTGATAGCTTGTTAAGTTTCATAAGAATCATATTTTTTTTTTTTTATAAATATTTTTATTAACATTTGCCATTTGCAGGTTGCATTCTTTACTACATGTACAGTTTCAGACATTATTTGTGCTTCTACAGCATTATTCTTTTTTTTTCCCTCTTTTTTTTTTTTCCTTTTCAGCATGCGTCATTGTTATTCATTTCCTATATGTTCGATGTCTTATTCTGCATTCAGTTTAGTGAGGTGTAGTCATTGATTGGTCCTTGCTATTATCTTGTCTGCTTACCTAAACTTAAACATGAACTTAAACATGAACTTAAACTTTCTGGTGTCATTTTACCAAATGTCTTTTTATGTGGGTGCAGTTTAGAGCATTGTCTTATTCCATCCTGCACTTGATTAGTTCTTACCCCTTCTATTGACAAGTTGGGTCATTTACTATTCATTGGTCCCTCAGTTCCTCACATCACATCTTTTCTGTTAATGTGCAGTTTATTGCTTCTTGTGAGTCATATATAATTTTGTCTCTCTCTCTTTGGTGTGACGGCTCTATCGGAGTGTGTTTCTTGCTATGTCTTATTTCACTTGCCAGTTGCTAATCTGATCCTTCTGTGTCCTTGCTTTCTTCCATTACTTCGCTTCTCCAATTTGACAATATCTCTTCCCAGGCCTGGGCTATTGGTTTTTGGCACAACCCTCTTGCTTCCTCGCTCTTCAGGGCCTGTAATTCAGCCCTCGCCCATCTCTCTACATCCCGCCTCCACTCGGTTATTACTGGGGCCTTAGTGGATTTCCAGCCTGCTGCTATTAGCCGCCTATATAGTGCTAGCGCAGTATCTATGTAATGCTCCTGCACCTTCCCAATTTTGAGGTCTTGTTTCAGGCCTACCAAGCATATCACCGGGGTCTGTGGCATTGGGCATCCCATTAGCTTCTCTAGGTCATTTGTCACCAGTCCCCATCCAGTTTGGATCTCTGGGCACTGCCATACCATATGGTCTAGATCGGCACTCACCACACCACATCTGGGGCATTCCGCCAGGGTGCCCCCATATATACGGGTTAAGCGCTGTGGGGTGAGATATGTCCTATGAGTGTAGTTATACTGGTTATATCTTAAACGGGTATTTCTCGATACTTTCTTTGGGTACGCCAGTATTTTCCTCCACTCCCATTCTGTGAGGTCTTTTCCGAGTGTTCTTTCCCATTTATCTCTCAATGGTCTCAATTGGTCTAATGTGCCTTCAATTTGTGTTTTGTATAGCTTGGTGATTTGGTGGGCTTCTGTCCCTATTGTCAGTAGTTGGTGTAACATGCAGAGCGTGGCTGGTTCAGCGTTAACCGTTTCCCAATGTTCTTGTATAATATGGGTTAGTCTTTGGTGCACTAGGAACTGACCTCTGGGAACCCTTTTTTTTTTTACTAACTCGGTGAATGAGCTCAGTACCCCCTCCTCAAATAGGTCTCCTATTGTCCCTATTCCAGCCCTTGTCCAGGGCTCTAGGTCTGTGTCCATCCATTTCCCATCAATTGTCTCTACCTTCAACACATGTAGTGGTAATGCCGGGGAGTAGGGTTTACCTATTCCTATCCTCTTTGAACATCTCTTCCAACACATCAATGCTACTTTCGTCAACATGCTTTTTTTCTTGTAACTTTAACTTTCGTCCTATCATTTCCGATATGATCTCTTCCATGCTTAACACTCTGCTCCCCGTGTGTCTTTCTAGCTTGCCCTCCCCTGCATTCCATCTGGCTGACCACTGTAATTGACAAGCTAAATAATATAACTCAAAGTCGGGAACTCCCAGTCCTCTCGCAGTAGTTGGTCTACATAATGTAGATAGTGCTGTGCGACTTCGGCCTCCGTCCCAGACTAACTCTCTGAGTAGTGAGTTTAGTTTGTTAAACCATTGCATTGGGATCAATATTGGTACGTTAGTAAAATAGTAAAGGAGGCGAGGTAACATGATCATTTTGGTTAGTGCTGTTCTGGCCATTATGGAAAGTTTCAGGGTTCTCCAGAACCCTACGGATGCTCTTAGAGAGCCTAGGCACCCTGCCAAGGTTACCCTCCCGCAGATTCCTCTGGTCATGATACACCTGGATGCCTAGGTACCTAAATGTGTCAGGGGCCCATACCACTGTCTCCGGGAATGCCGCTGGCTGAGTACAGCCCTTTGTGATCGGAAAAACATATGTTTTGCTTCTATTAAGTTTTAGCCCTGATAGCTCAGCAAATCTATGCAGGGCCTGTAAGGCCCATTGAAGTCCAGTGTCCCTGTCATTAAGGTAGATTAGGATATCGTCGGCATAGAGTGAGATATTGTGTTCACTCCCTCCCCATCTCACCCCTCTGTCTTTACCCTCCCTACGGAAGTAGGTGGCTAGCGGTTCAATGGCCAGGGCAAACAGTAGCGGCGATAATGGACATCCCTGCCTGGTTCCCCTATGAATGGTGTAGGGGGTTGAGATAACTTTCCCTGTCTTGACTCTCGCTTGTGGGGCTGTGTAGAGCAGGTCTACCCATTTTACCCATTTGTCTCCCATACCCATCTTTAGCATTACTACTCTTAGGTAATCCCAGCGGATCGAGTCAAAGGATTTCTCGAAGTCTATAGCCAGCAACATCCTTTTGGGTGGCTTCGCTGCTGCTGGCATCTGTATGATGGCAAAGAGTCGTCGGAGGTTGAGTGATGTGTTGCGAATCGGTACAAACCCGTTTTGGTCCACATGTACCAGAGCTGGTATATGTTGCAGCAGCCGGTTAGCTAGGATTTTGCTGAGGATTTTAAAATCGTTGTTTAACATTGAAAGTGGTCTAAAGTTGGTGACTGAAGCCTCGTTAGACTTTATTTTGGGCAGTGGAATCACCACTGCTTCCCTGAGTGTGTCTGGGAGAAGGCCTCCGTGTAGTGCCTCTGCATAAAGGTCTACCAGCTGTGGGGCCAGTAGCTTGGGGTATTTCTTATAAAAGTCCATTGGCAACCCATCAGTCCCTGGTGTTTTGCCTGGGGCCAGCTGTGTGATAGCCTCCAGTACCTCTTCCTTCGTAATTGGGCCCCTTAGTGTTTCACCTTCTCCCCTGTCTAAGGTCGGGAGCGGGAGTGATTGTAAGAATTCCGTTAGTCTGTCTTTCTCTAGTTCGTCTGGTTCCCTATATAAGTGAGTTTAATACTATTTAAAGGCCTCGTTAATGGGTCCAGGTTGGAATCTGTGGTTTCCTCTCATGTCGCGTACACTCACTATAGGTGTTCCCTCTCCTCCCGCTTTCACCAGCCATGCTAGCATCTTCCCCGATCTACCCTCTTCTGCTTGTACTGTGGCTAAGTGTTTCTGGAAACAGTGGCATCGTAGCTGTTCCTCAGTGCAGGAGTAGGATTTCATCGCCTGTTCGTACTCTTCCCTTTCTTGTGCACTCTTGTGCACTTTCTTTTCCCAACTATGTATTGCGTCCTCAAGCTTGATTACTTCTTGTTCTAGTGTGCGCTTAATGCCGACTGTCTGCCCTATACTGTAGCCCCTCACCTCAACCTTTAGTGCCTCCCATTCTAGATACCTAGAAGACGTTGATCCTTTGTTTATGTTAATTTGGTCTGCTAGGTGGGATCTAAGATTTTCTCTAAATGTCTGATCTTCTAATGTTGTTGGTGGAAGTCTCCAGCTCAGAATGGGGGGCCTATCCTCATCTAGTCTCCATCTCACCAAAAGCGGGTTGTGGTCTGATATTGTTCGTCCCAGGTATTCAGTATGGAAGATACCTTTTGCTATCCCAGTAGTACATACCACCCTGTCGATTCTAGTGTGTAATTGGTGTAGTGCAGAGTAAAATGAGTAATCCCTTTCGTTTGGGTGTTGTTCTCACCAGATATCTACCATTCCCCACACTTCTATCCACTCTCTTACTTTCTTCGTTGTTTTATGTGTCGCTTCCCCCTGTAGTGGAGGTAAAGAGCGATCTAAGTCTACATGCATGACACTATTAAAGTCTCCCCCTATTAATAAGTCCCCATTTTGTTGGCAGGTGATGCGGCTCGAGAGATGCTGCAAGAAGGGTGTTTGATCTTGGTTGGGGGCATAGATGCTTC
Organism: Pleurodeles waltl; assembly: GCF_031143425.1. NCBI lineage: Eukaryota > Metazoa > Chordata > Amphibia > Caudata > Salamandridae > Pleurodeles > Pleurodeles waltl. Next base: position 662,308,215 of record NC_090443.1, on the reverse strand, counting down.
CGAGCATTATTGGGATCCCATGTAGTCGTCCCTCCACCACCACGAATCTGCCCTCCCGATCTACCTCTATTGATCTCGCTTCAAATGGCACACCAACACGGATCCAAATCAGCGCCCCCCTGGAGTAAGACGAGTACCTGGTGGCAAACACCTGTCCTCGCCATCTGCGTTTTAACTTTTCTACCTCGTTCGTTGTCAGGTGGGTTTCTTGAAGCATTGCTTAACTGTCTTACCCTGACTAGGATTGTGGTCCGTAATTGGACAGGGTGCATCCCTGTGCCAACTAGAGACCTGATTTCTGACAGCTGGGTCAGGCAGACTTGAAACTCCAGAAGAGATTCTCCATTTTGGATTTTTGTGGAACAGTGCTTTCCGGGACTAAACATGTCACACTTTTAAGGAAGTTGTCATTGCAGAGGGTGGCACCCTGTACCCCATTAGCCAGCGGTCCGCCCTGCTTGCCAGCACATAAACCTGGATAGATATGGGAGAGTTGCCCAGCACCACAGACCTCTGCTGTAAAAAACCTGAAGAAGGACTGCCCTGCTGAACCCCTGGTGAGCACCAAAAAAGAGGACTGCACTCACAGGGACTGCAACTCCTGCACACTTGGGCTTCACCAAAAAGAGAACATTGCCTTCCTTCCAAGACTCTGCAGTGGAGTCCCTGAAAGCAATAGGTAGAAAAGAGATGCCATGAGTCACCTGCATCAACCCCAGCAAGGACAAGCCCAGCTGACCAGCTCAACTGGACTTTTAAGGATTTATCCAGGTGCATTGTGAAAATTGTAGTCCTAACTCTTCAAGGAGCAACTCAGAGCTCCTGGACCCTTGGCTGATGCTGTGGACCCTTAAAGACCCAAAAGGATCTTCTGGAAGAACATCCAGAAGTTTTAAATGATTTGGAAAATGTTTGGGGAAAAGCCCATAAGTTGACCAAACCCGTCATAGAGAGTCTGGCCGGTGACGTCAAACCATGACTTGGCCTGAAATTCAGGTGCGCCCTACTGAAGTTCCGGAGCTCTTCACCGCCGATGATGAGAACCTGGAACGCCAGGAGTTTGTCAAGGCCTTGTGCTGAAACAAGCTGATGAGTCGTAACCCAGCCTGCAGAGAAGCATTGCTCGACAACTAGAGAAAAATATCCAAAAATGTGCAAAGCTGACATTTTTGACCGAGGCCTACCGCTCAGTGTAGCCGACCTGTGGTCCATCACAGGTTAAACTTTGACTTTGCCCCGGTGAGGTGCGACCAGATTGCCAAGGCTTTTCACTTTTTGGTCTTAGAAAGTACATTTTTACATTTAATATTTAAAAATTCATATCTGCCATTCCCTATACTGGATTTTTATTTGATCTATTTATTTATTTTTTTATGTCATTTTAATCATAAAAATATTCTATAATTTTAAAAATTTGTGTTGGATTTTTATTGGGTGTTGTCTCTTACTTATTTACTGTTTTGGTGATATTAAATGCTTTACAAACTTTTATCCTAAGTTAAGACTGTCTGCTTTCAGCTAAGCTACCCAAGAGTCGAGCAAGGATTAATTTATTGAGGTCCCACCAACCACTGCCTACTCTTAAAAAATTAAAAGTAGATTTTTCATTTTTGTTTTTGACATGCATCCTGTTTGTTTAAGGAAAATGGGCTGCATTTTTAAAAAAAAGTTGTTTTATTTAAAAGCAGACCACCATCCCTGTGTTTTTAGCGATTCCCAGACAGGTCGCAAATTGCAACCTACCTCATGAATATCAATAGGTTAGGTCAATTTCAACCCACTAGGAATACCAAACAGTGTAAAACACACTGTTGTACGTAGATGTTTGTGATTTCCTAATAGCGTATCGCAAATCCTCGCTACTAAGAAATCACAAGCCCAAATCTACGTACATCTGGCCCTAAGTATTTTGCCACTTATGCAGCAAAGTCTACAAGCATAGGTTTAGCTCAGTGCTATGCACACCACACCGTAAAATGACAAAATCCTTTTACCACTCCAGCCACAGAATTACAGCTTTGGATTGGTAAAATAGCATCCAAGCCAACCTGCAATGAATAAAAGCAATCCCTAACATGTGTTTTGCTATCAATAAAGTTCTTCAGAGAGATTTAGCTTTGTCCAAACACAAAGGGGGCATCTAGTATATGTCAAAACAATACCCTCTCAGGCTTAGAGCGCCACATAAAATTATGCAAAAAAGAAGCATAGAACTCTGGGTAGTACCCAAGTTTAGATGGAGAGCAACACCTGTAGAGAGCACCCTAAAACACAAAAGACACTCCCCATAGACTTTGTTTGACAGCGCTACTGCATGAAATGGAAATTCACCAAATTTGATAGGAATATAGGTCTTGGTCTGCAGACACTGCATTTTGTAATTTGATGTAAATCCATGCCGTTTCTTTTCAAAAATTAAGGTTTAAAAATAATTGCATATCTGGACAATAGAGTCAGCAAAAGGCTTGCAAGAGTTTTTCGGGAAGCCTAATTTGAATAAAGAGCATTCTGATTGGCCCAGGTAGGTTTCTTCTCTTTGTGCCATGTTGCTCCAGTGAAAGTCTGACTTCCACAGGAGCAAGTACTTTGATTCACCGCCAGCAACATGAGAAAAAAATGTGCCGGGTGCTGTTACAGGGCTCAAGGACTTAGAGCCTTATTACGACTTCGGCAGTCCCACCACTGGACTGCCAAAGCAGCAGGGAGGACGGCAGCTTCATGCAGGTTGCATCCCCCATCCTATTACAATGCTCCCAATGGGCTAACTGGTGGGAACATTGTACTACGAAGTTTCCTCCGGGCTGACCGGCGGGAACAGTGCTATGGTATAGACCTCGGCTTCCTTAAGGGAGCCGAGGCCAATACCGTAGCACGCTAGCACCCTCTAAATGAGCACTGTCTACAACTTATAATGTTTTCCCCGCCAGCCCATCAGGGAAAAGGGGCGTAACATTGACAGCGGCTCCAAATGGAGCCGCCGCCCATGTTGGTGTGCGGCGGGTGCAGCAGCACCTGCCGTGCAGATCACTGCCCGTAAATCAGGCAGTGACCTGCGTGATGGGGCGCTGCAAGGGGGCCCCATACCAAGCGCATGAGCAGTGCAGTGGCCATCAGGGGGGCCCCAAATCGCCCCCAAGATATGGATTCCGCCAGCCTATCCCTGGCGGTGTGAACTGCGGGGAAAAGGCTGGCGGAATGAGTATCATTATCCGGAGGGCAGCGCTGCTTACCCTGTCGGATAGGAATACACCACCCCCGCCATCATTACTGCTGGCGATGTCTTCCGCCATGGGGTTTTGGGTGGTTTGTTATATGGCGGTCCGAGGCGACATGCCGGATGACGGTATTTACCACCGCCGCCGGCATGGCGGCCGAGACCGCCATGTACATAATGAGCCCCAAAGTCTGTGGTTGATTTTTAAAGTGAACTTGGCTATGCAGGAACTGTGTGTTTTAGGGTCAATGCTGCACATAAAACATGCTTGGTACACCTGAAGGAGTTGCATCTATGATGGCATTAATGATGCTTCATATTAATCTTAGCTATTTTGTACTTACTTTTAGCCTCTAATGCTATACTAGTTTATCGAGTGATATGCTAACACAAAGACAATTTGCAGCAAGCTCATAGACAACGCACCAGTCCCTATAAGTACCTGATAATTCAAAAAGACAAAGTATATATGTATTAATTTATCATCAGCATGGGCTCGCAACTCAACCAAGGGTCCTGCTGCAAAAGAAGCCTCAAAGGTTAAACTAGCCCTACTCAGAAAACAAAAAAGGCGGTGCACCGCAACACAAATGCACATGTAATGTAAATTGAAAGAAAAGTCCAGTGCTCCAATGATGCAGAAGAATATTTCTTTCGTTGTAATATTTCTTTACAAGTCCAGTGCTTTGTATTTTCAAACTGCGTAAATGAGGTACGTAAGACAATGGATGGACAGCCGTCAAACTTCGTAAATGAAGTACGTAAGACAATGGATGGACAGCCAACGCGTTTCGTCCACTGTTGGGGCTTCTTCAGGGCTGTAATTTAACATGAGAACAATATGTACAATATACACTAGACAACAAGAGCCCAGTTGGGTAAAAAAAAAAATATGATTCAAAATGGAAAGGTCAACTGAAGAGAATATTGCGTACCAACACAAATGCAAAGCACAGTGAAACCGAATAAGAATATGCAAAGGTCATAAGTACACCCAAGACAAGTACATGTTACAAATGGTAAAAATATGCAATTATATATATAATCTCAGGCTTTGGGAAATGTACATATATGGACAAACCCCAAGTGATAAAACAAAGTCCAAGAAAATACAGTCGTCAAAGAAATGAACATGTAAGGAGAGAAATTAATGAGAAGAAAAAGAGAGATGTGGCTATATTTCAAGAAACAAGTGAATACAAAGGATCCTCGTGTGTTTAGAAAACAGAATCCAAATAGGTGTAGGGGATAGTGCATACAAAGTAAAGCATACCGTAATGGAATCCAGTCAGTCACAAGGGCAGAGGGTAACAGTACGTTTTTAGTGCCTATCAAAAAAGACACTCATAAGTCAAAATACAAACAGATATAGAAGGACCAAAGGTAAGAGGGAAGGGGAAAATTAATAGTGGCCATAATCTCAACAAAGTGCGTAATAAGTGTATTCAAAGGGAAAAGAGAAAAGGGTTACAAAAGCGCACAATGTCCACACCTAGAACCAGGAAAACGAAAAGAATAGAAACACAGAAAAATATTATTAAGAGGGCGGCCGAAGAGTCATAAGATTAACTGTCACCAGCATGGGAGACTATAAACTATAACCAAGTAATATGTGGATAAAAAGCTGAGTAAAAAGAATCAGGAATAAAATTAAATTGTAAATGCTCCAAGGCATGGAGCAAAATCGCCGTGATACAGAGTAAAACAAAAGGAAAAAGGAAAAAAAGAAAGAAAACATCTTACCGGTGAGGCTATTGGCCACGGTGAAAACGTCTGGAATATAGGATAACACGGTCCGAGCGACCGTTGTAGTGTGAGCGGGGCCAGCACGAGTATTGTGCCGGTCTTAAGAAGTAAAACGGACGGGCGCCCAGGTAGTGGCTATCTTAAATAGAATAGACAGGACCAGGAAATCCGGGTCACGTACACAGCAAAGTAAAATACATTTAAAAAACTGACTATCGGAAAATACAGTAAAAGACAATACAAAAACCGAGTAGTGAAACAGCAGAGGTATTTGGACACGGGTAATGTAATAAAGCAGACATGATGTTGGGTTAATGTTTTTAAGCACAGAAAGAAGTGTCTTAAATTAAATAAAATTTAATAAAATGAAAAAAACACGACGTCCGGGTCCTAAAAGAAACAGAATAAAAGAAACAGAATAAAGGAAGGACTATGGCGGCGGCCATCTTAAGGCAGTCATGAAGTTCAAAGCTAAATAATAATGGGCGCAGGAAAAGAGTGTATTGCAAGAATTCCTTGCATGAGAAAAATGGGGGGGCACTAGTAGAAGAGACTATCTAAAAGAAAAGAGAGGAAGGGAGAATCAAAACAATAAATAATATTGAGCGCAGGAAAAGGGTGTATTGCAAGAATTCCTTGCATGAGAAAAAAGGGGGGGGAGGGGGCCACTAGTAGAAAAGACTATCTAAAAGAAACGAAGAGGAGGGGAGAATCGAAACAATAAAGGGGACGACAACTAGACAAAGAGATACGAGGAAAGGGTAAAAAAAGAGAGGAAATGGGTAACAGGTGTATATATCAAAGGAATGTAAGTGAAAGCAGTAAACATGTAGAGAAGTGAGGTGGAAGAGCAAAATAGCCCAACCGAAGGTGGTGTGCCAAATAGACACCAAAGAATATGAATATCTAACAAGCAAGACAAATACAACATATGAACAGTAAGATTAATTTCCAATCAAAATATTAGTATTAGTCCTGCTATTGTACAGTACAAACATACAAGAATAACAGACATGGTTGCATAAATTTTAAGTATGACAGTATATGTGTATTGTATATTAAAACCTCAAAAATAAGGCTACAAAAAATAATGAAATTCGTGATCGGTATTATGGCCCAATTCAACCACTCGCAGGCGGCAGATCCAGGCTGCCTCCCTTTGGCGTAGTGTCAATTCCCTGTTGCCTCCTCTGGGGTGAGTAGGAACGTGGTTGATTCCCTGGAACCAAATCAGTGAGTCATGAGGATGAGCAAGTGCTATGTGTGTTGTTAATGGATAGTCAGAGTCCTGTTTTTTGATAGCTCGTAGATGTTCCTGTATCCTAATTTTCAGAGAACGTTTTGTACTCCCCACACAGATTTTATTATAAGCACATCCTAGAACATAAATAACAAATTTAGTGTTACAATTGATGAAGTGAATAATAGTAAAAATCTTAGTATTATTATAACAGAAGTCTTTCGTTTTATCACGACCAAAAATGCAAATGTTGCAATTGTGACAAGTGTAGAATACCCTAGGTTTGGTGGAGAGCCATGTGGTGGGGCTAGGGGCAGAAATGTAACTAGAAGAAAGATGGTCCCTCAAGGTTACTCCTCTATGGTAAGTAATCTTGGGTGTATTCGAGATAACACCTTTGAGACAAGGGAATTCAGTCAGTAAGGGCCAGTGGCGTTTGAATATTTTAAAGATGTCCTGACTATAAGCTGTATAGCGAGTTACAAAAGACAGAGAATTTTTTCGATTCTTATTGTCCCTCTGTGGTTTGACAGTCAAGTTATCTTTTCTGGGAGTATCCATAATACGTTGAACTGCCTGTGACAGAATCTTAGCCTTATAACCCCTATTGGTGAATCTGTGTTTAGTAAGTTGAATGTAAGTCCAGAATTTATCATTAGTGCTACAATTACGTCTGACACGTACCATTTCTCAGAATTACCGAAACAGGGTGGGCACTGGTGGCATGAAGTAGACTAATACATGCTGTGGATTTCCCATATAGAACACTCTGTATACTGTTCTGTTCTATAAAAAATCTGGTGTCCAGGAAGTCTATGGTGTCTCTGCTGTAGTGTAGACTGAGCTGTACATTGTAAGGATTATTGTTAAGGAAGGTATGATACATGGTCAGTTGTTCAATAGTACCGTTCCATATGATGATAATATCGTCAATGTATCTCCCCCAGAAAACAATAAAGTTGGTCCAGGGTGAAGCATGTTATTTTTTCATACCGTCCCATAAATAAACAGGCATATGATGGGGCAAATTTTTAACCCATCGCCGTCCCTTGTGTCTGCTGATACCACTCATTGTCATGTACAAAGTAATTTTTTGACGAAATAATGTCAATCATCTGTACAAGCATCTGGTTGTGTGCAAAACAGTCAGCAGTCCTAGTGTTTACGAATGAAGTGACTGCTTGTATTCCAAAGGGTTTACGTATACATGCATATAAACTACTCACGTCCATCGTAACAAAAAGAAGATCCTCAGACCAAGTGAAGTCTTCAAATTTGTTAAGGATATCTTTGCTGTCCTGAATGAACGAGGGTAAATTACAAACAAAATTCTGTAAGTAGGAATCCACATATTCTGAATTTTTTTCTGTAGGAGAATCTATGCCTGATATAATGGGTCTTCTGGGAGGGAAATCACCACCCTTATGCACTTTAGGAAGTATATATATACAGGGGAATCTGTTTTTTTTTACAGTAAGATATTTGAATTCATCAATTGAAAGTTACCCTAGTTCGTACCATCCCCATAGTTTGTTATTGATATATTCCATTAGACCACCAATGGGAATGTGTGTAAGATGTTTGTAACAAGTGGCATCAGACAGTTGCCTATTAATTTCCTCCATATAGTCACTACCAGTTTATCGAGTGATATGCAGGAAAGTGTCCCTTCGTGCACAAAAACAATCCTTCCTACAATGTAGACACCCTTTCACCAAGGTGCAAAGGAGCCTGCATTGAAGCAAGGCAGCCAATTGTGCGCTAGTGCAGTGAAAGAGGACAGGAATGTGCTGTATCTCATAGATATGTGCATTCCTGCCCTCTTCTTTTGACACAGTGCAGTACAGCAAAGTGACATGCATCACTGTCCTCCATTAAAAACTTGCAAATAAGCCCCTGAGAGTTTTATGTGTCTGTTAAATTCAATACATGACCAACATGTAGTTTATGTGCAGTTAGTTTTCCTAGAGTAAAGTTTAGGAGTTATAGGAAGTCCCTTATACGTGAAAAATAAGGATTGGGTTGATTTCATAAGTTACCAAACCAGTTAACATAGACACCTTATTCCCACTTCAATTCCACCTCTGATTTTTCCTCTTAGTATTCGAAGATCTCATAGTGTTATTATAAAGTGTGGAGGCTGATGGTTGTGAAACAACTCTATCAAAAAGGCGATTATCTTATACATTCACTGCATTAGAGGCATAATTTTTGGCAACATGTTAAATTTTGTATTTAAATAAATCTAAACACTGAAATTATATTGTGCATCAAAAAAAAGTAATCTTGTTTTGTCCTTAAATAGTTCCTGAACCCATATTAACTCTTACTCTCTCATGTCAAAATTATCCTGTTTTGAATTTTGAAAAGTTTATCATGACAGATGCATGAACTTAAAAAATTATATGTATTAATGACCCACTGAAATAGTTTAAGGTATTTTCAATTGTATGTGCTTCTAATGATGGATTGCAACATAAATGAGTGCTACTGGGAAGAAGATATACATTTCATAAATGAAAAATGAGGAATAAACATTTTTGCAACCTTAGCCCACAGAAGACATTATCATCATCAGTGTGTTCTAATAACGAATACGTGGATTGTTACTAACCAGAGGCAATGTGATCATTTTGAAAATCCAGAAATCTAATTTCTCTGTACTATTTTCCTTTATTAACTTCAGTAAATACATTTGTGGTTTCACTTTATTCCAAGCTAGAGAGGTGAGTAAAGAATCATTTTTCTATAAAGGGTGAGATGGTATATTTTTATTAATTGTGGATGCAGCAAATAAAACAATAGAAACCAAAATCATTTTAATAGAATCATGACGCCCCCTACAATGGGTTCCATCTCTTTATTAATAAGCCTAATGTATTAATAGGTTCTTGTAAATTTATTTTGGCTTTACCTTTCACATAATTAGAAAACCATAGCCCAAATATTTGGCTCCAAAGAAAATAAAGAACATCTAAAACCACGTTTTAAACAAAATTTATTGAAAATAAGTATTTCAGATTTTTGAGCAATGAGTTTTCATCCTGAGAGTAGGAAAAAAAAAAATTTAATCAAAAAGGCTGAAAATTTGGGTTAGAAATGAATAACAGGGAGGAGCAGCCAGGAGCTGACTATAATGGATGTGCTCCCTTAAAGCTGCACTGCGGCAAAACCTGTCCCTGCTCAATGCCTGTCCCTGTGGTCTATTTTCTGCAGAAGGTCTGACTGCGCAGGGGGCTGAGATGCCCCAAGATTGGCACAGTGGATGCTGCCCTGCTTTATCAGTAACACTGGTGGCTAGTGGCCGTGCCCTTCATTGGCCGATTGTTCACCTGCCGTCCTGTATGGAGCCCACCTAGGGACAGTGCTGCAGCGGCTCCTTACAACAACGTGATTTGGCCCTGTTTGGGTACCAGCCAGCGCAGTCTGGGGAGTATAATGGTACCCTGCAGAGCCCGATCCTTGGAGGACATTGTCTGTAAACTGTCAGCCTTTCAACCACCCTTTGGTGCAGGACTTACTTGAATTCAGCTGTGTGGGAGGCCCTTCTTCCCTCCACTTGCCTGCTATGCCACCCTGGATGGACTATCCCTGGGGAGCTTACCTAGCATGCTGCAGGCCTCTTAATCCTTCTATGATGCCCTTACCTAGGCTGCCTGGTGTAAAGGAGACAGCAGCAGAAGTAGAGTTGCTGGATTGGCCTGCCAGCTATATGCTGCCCCAGATAAAGGTCCTGCTGATGCAGCAGGGATTGTAGTCAGGCCCTATGCATGCATATTTGGCCCCTGTCTGTTCTGCAAGGGGATGCTATCTATCATTTTCTACAGCAGGATCTCTCAGTTACTCTGCATCATGAACTGGATGTTGTTGCTGCCATTTATTTTTCATTTTGAAACCCGGATGATCCTCAGCTACATCCCCTTTTTGGGTTCCTGTGAATTGTGCATTCCAAGAAGCTCTGGTTGGGGGGGGACTCTGCTGATACAGCAGAAGGTCATGCCTTTAGAAGTAACATTTCCTGCTATACTTTGTCTCACTGGAGTTGCTCACACCCTTAAGGGGGCTGTTTAATAGATGTTGCTTTGCTGGCCAGGTATCCCATTGGCCTTACCTCTTTCAATAGAATGACAAGGGTCTACATTGTTGAGAGCTGGGGGCGGGGGACCACCCTTTCAGGGTTCAGAGACTGTGGTTCATCGCTGTTTCATAGGGCCCAGGTTTGCACCATCCCTTCACATCACACTTCATGATGTCATGGAGGTCAGTGGTGCGACATCTGTTGTTCTCTGAGGCAGTCAGTCAGCCCAAAGACAGCAAGACTCAGACTGCTGCCTTCAGCACATATGAAACATACTTCATGAAGCCCGGACCGTTAAGGGTTTGCTCTTATTTGAGGGGTACTGTATCTCTTACTTCACTGATTATTTCACAGTCACCAGTAGCGAATGCAAGAAATGCCTTCCACTCTGGCCCACACTCCCGCAAAAAGATTTCCATTATGGTTTACTGGATCTAGTAATAACAACGGACAATAAACCAGAGAGTTTTCTAACCCGGTAGACCTGGAATCTTATTTAGTCAATTTGGAGGACAACGTTATGGACACCCGCAACGCTCACAAAATGCCAACTACTTCTCCTGAGGAAGGGGTATCAGTATCATGTGGGCAATCAAGTCCACACTTACAGAGGCAGACCCCTGGACCTTGCAGGGAATAAAAGTGTGAGTGGCTATAGCAGGTGGTGAATGTGCTTATAAGGGTAGGGATTGAGATAAATGATATTGAAGTGTGGGTAGTTCAATAGATCTCAACACAAATAAATATCTATATTAGCAGGCATTAAAATGACATCTATATTGGACTGAATAGAAAGATATTAATCATCACATAAAATCATTGAGTCCATATAGGTTTACAGCACTGCGTGTTCCTTTATAGAGTCCTTCACTTATTCATATTGACAAATTCATGTAATGTTGACAATCCAATATTTTGTGGTGCTTCAAATTCTTGAATATTCATTGTCCATACTCCTGTTGACAATCAATTCAACTGAAACATACAGCTTTTCCTAAGTGAATTGACATATCATTCATAATTAACAGTTAAACAGTAAATGGACCGTCCATTTGACAGCAAATAGACAACCACCCATTATTTTGCTGTATTAGCATGACTTATTCAGGGCTCTAAAGTAACATAAGTGCACTATATGTAAAGATGTTTTTATAGCTCAAAATTAAAAAGCAGAGAAAATTAAGAACTAAGACAAACAATGATAAGAAAATAACAGAATATGGGGTACAGTATATTGAGGAATGCTTCAATCTCCATTCAAATGATAATACTTACTGCCTACCAAATGATTGCAAGTTCATCTTTTGGAAGATAAAGTTTCAAATGCAAAGGCAGATTGATAGCTTGTTAAGTTTCATAAGAATCATATTTTTTTTTTTTTATAAATATTTTTATTAACATTTGCCATTTGCAGGTTGCATTCTTTACTACATGTACAGTTTCAGACATTATTTGTGCTTCTACAGCATTATTCTTTTTTTTTCCCTCTTTTTTTTTTTTCCTTTTCAGCATGCGTCATTGTTATTCATTTCCTATATGTTCGATGTCTTATTCTGCATTCAGTTTAGTGAGGTGTAGTCATTGATTGGTCCTTGCTATTATCTTGTCTGCTTACCTAAACTTAAACATGAACTTAAACATGAACTTAAACTTTCTGGTGTCATTTTACCAAATGTCTTTTTATGTGGGTGCAGTTTAGAGCATTGTCTTATTCCATCCTGCACTTGATTAGTTCTTACCCCTTCTATTGACAAGTTGGGTCATTTACTATTCATTGGTCCCTCAGTTCCTCACATCACATCTTTTCTGTTAATGTGCAGTTTATTGCTTCTTGTGAGTCATATATAATTTTGTCTCTCTCTCTTTGGTGTGACGGCTCTATCGGAGTGTGTTTCTTGCTATGTCTTATTTCACTTGCCAGTTGCTAATCTGATCCTTCTGTGTCCTTGCTTTCTTCCATTACTTCGCTTCTCCAATTTGACAATATCTCTTCCCAGGCCTGGGCTATTGGTTTTTGGCACAACCCTCTTGCTTCCTCGCTCTTCAGGGCCTGTAATTCAGCCCTCGCCCATCTCTCTACATCCCGCCTCCACTCGGTTATTACTGGGGCCTTAGTGGATTTCCAGCCTGCTGCTATTAGCCGCCTATATAGTGCTAGCGCAGTATCTATGTAATGCTCCTGCACCTTCCCAATTTTGAGGTCTTGTTTCAGGCCTACCAAGCATATCACCGGGGTCTGTGGCATTGGGCATCCCATTAGCTTCTCTAGGTCATTTGTCACCAGTCCCCATCCAGTTTGGATCTCTGGGCACTGCCATACCATATGGTCTAGATCGGCACTCACCACACCACATCTGGGGCATTCCGCCAGGGTGCCCCCATATATACGGGTTAAGCGCTGTGGGGTGAGATATGTCCTATGAGTGTAGTTATACTGGTTATATCTTAAACGGGTATTTCTCGATACTTTCTTTGGGTACGCCAGTATTTTCCTCCACTCCCATTCTGTGAGGTCTTTTCCGAGTGTTCTTTCCCATTTATCTCTCAATGGTCTCAATTGGTCTAATGTGCCTTCAATTTGTGTTTTGTATAGCTTGGTGATTTGGTGGGCTTCTGTCCCTATTGTCAGTAGTTGGTGTAACATGCAGAGCGTGGCTGGTTCAGCGTTAACCGTTTCCCAATGTTCTTGTATAATATGGGTTAGTCTTTGGTGCACTAGGAACTGACCTCTGGGAACCCTTTTTTTTTTTACTAACTCGGTGAATGAGCTCAGTACCCCCTCCTCAAATAGGTCTCCTATTGTCCCTATTCCAGCCCTTGTCCAGGGCTCTAGGTCTGTGTCCATCCATTTCCCATCAATTGTCTCTACCTTCAACACATGTAGTGGTAATGCCGGGGAGTAGGGTTTACCTATTCCTATCCTCTTTGAACATCTCTTCCAACACATCAATGCTACTTTCGTCAACATGCTTTTTTTCTTGTAACTTTAACTTTCGTCCTATCATTTCCGATATGATCTCTTCCATGCTTAACACTCTGCTCCCCGTGTGTCTTTCTAGCTTGCCCTCCCCTGCATTCCATCTGGCTGACCACTGTAATTGACAAGCTAAATAATATAACTCAAAGTCGGGAACTCCCAGTCCTCTCGCAGTAGTTGGTCTACATAATGTAGATAGTGCTGTGCGACTTCGGCCTCCGTCCCAGACTAACTCTCTGAGTAGTGAGTTTAGTTTGTTAAACCATTGCATTGGGATCAATATTGGTACGTTAGTAAAATAGTAAAGGAGGCGAGGTAACATGATCATTTTGGTTAGTGCTGTTCTGGCCATTATGGAAAGTTTCAGGGTTCTCCAGAACCCTACGGATGCTCTTAGAGAGCCTAGGCACCCTGCCAAGGTTACCCTCCCGCAGATTCCTCTGGTCATGATACACCTGGATGCCTAGGTACCTAAATGTGTCAGGGGCCCATACCACTGTCTCCGGGAATGCCGCTGGCTGAGTACAGCCCTTTGTGATCGGAAAAACATATGTTTTGCTTCTATTAAGTTTTAGCCCTGATAGCTCAGCAAATCTATGCAGGGCCTGTAAGGCCCATTGAAGTCCAGTGTCCCTGTCATTAAGGTAGATTAGGATATCGTCGGCATAGAGTGAGATATTGTGTTCACTCCCTCCCCATCTCACCCCTCTGTCTTTACCCTCCCTACGGAAGTAGGTGGCTAGCGGTTCAATGGCCAGGGCAAACAGTAGCGGCGATAATGGACATCCCTGCCTGGTTCCCCTATGAATGGTGTAGGGGGTTGAGATAACTTTCCCTGTCTTGACTCTCGCTTGTGGGGCTGTGTAGAGCAGGTCTACCCATTTTACCCATTTGTCTCCCATACCCATCTTTAGCATTACTACTCTTAGGTAATCCCAGCGGATCGAGTCAAAGGATTTCTCGAAGTCTATAGCCAGCAACATCCTTTTGGGTGGCTTCGCTGCTGCTGGCATCTGTATGATGGCAAAGAGTCGTCGGAGGTTGAGTGATGTGTTGCGAATCGGTACAAACCCGTTTTGGTCCACATGTACCAGAGCTGGTATATGTTGCAGCAGCCGGTTAGCTAGGATTTTGCTGAGGATTTTAAAATCGTTGTTTAACATTGAAAGTGGTCTAAAGTTGGTGACTGAAGCCTCGTTAGACTTTATTTTGGGCAGTGGAATCACCACTGCTTCCCTGAGTGTGTCTGGGAGAAGGCCTCCGTGTAGTGCCTCTGCATAAAGGTCTACCAGCTGTGGGGCCAGTAGCTTGGGGTATTTCTTATAAAAGTCCATTGGCAACCCATCAGTCCCTGGTGTTTTGCCTGGGGCCAGCTGTGTGATAGCCTCCAGTACCTCTTCCTTCGTAATTGGGCCCCTTAGTGTTTCACCTTCTCCCCTGTCTAAGGTCGGGAGCGGGAGTGATTGTAAGAATTCCGTTAGTCTGTCTTTCTCTAGTTCGTCTGGTTCCCTATATAAGTGAGTTTAATACTATTTAAAGGCCTCGTTAATGGGTCCAGGTTGGAATCTGTGGTTTCCTCTCATGTCGCGTACACTCACTATAGGTGTTCCCTCTCCTCCCGCTTTCACCAGCCATGCTAGCATCTTCCCCGATCTACCCTCTTCTGCTTGTACTGTGGCTAAGTGTTTCTGGAAACAGTGGCATCGTAGCTGTTCCTCAGTGCAGGAGTAGGATTTCATCGCCTGTTCGTACTCTTCCCTTTCTTGTGCACTCTTGTGCACTTTCTTTTCCCAACTATGTATTGCGTCCTCAAGCTTGATTACTTCTTGTTCTAGTGTGCGCTTAATGCCGACTGTCTGCCCTATACTGTAGCCCCTCACCTCAACCTTTAGTGCCTCCCATTCTAGATACCTAGAAGACGTTGATCCTTTGTTTATGTTAATTTGGTCTGCTAGGTGGGATCTAAGATTTTCTCTAAATGTCTGATCTTCTAATGTTGTTGGTGGAAGTCTCCAGCTCAGAATGGGGGGCCTATCCTCATCTAGTCTCCATCTCACCAAAAGCGGGTTGTGGTCTGATATTGTTCGTCCCAGGTATTCAGTATGGAAGATACCTTTTGCTATCCCAGTAGTACATACCACCCTGTCGATTCTAGTGTGTAATTGGTGTAGTGCAGAGTAAAATGAGTAATCCCTTTCGTTTGGGTGTTGTTCTCACCAGATATCTACCATTCCCCACACTTCTATCCACTCTCTTACTTTCTTCGTTGTTTTATGTGTCGCTTCCCCCTGTAGTGGAGGTAAAGAGCGATCTAAGTCTACATGCATGACACTATTAAAGTCTCCCCCTATTAATAAGTCCCCATTTTGTTGGCAGGTGATGCGGCTCGAGAGATGCTGCAAGAAGGGTGTTTGATCTTGGTTGGGGGCATAGATGCTTCCGAGCATTATTGGGATCCCATGTAGTCGTCCCTCCACCACCACGAATCTGCCCTCCCGATCTACCTCTATTGATCTCGCTTCAAATGGCACACCAACACGGATCCAAATCAGCGCCCCCCTGGAGTAAGACGAGTACCTGGTGGCAAACACCTGTCCTCGCCATCTGCGTTTTAACTTTTCTACCTCGTTCGTTGTCAGGTGGGTTTCTTGAAGCATTGCTTAACTGTCTTACCCTGACTAGGATTGTGGTCCGTAATTGGACAGGGTGCATCCCTGTGCCAACTAGAGACCTGATTTCTGACAGCTGGGTCAGGCAGACTTGAAACTCCAGAAGAGATTCTCCATTTTGGATTTTTGTGGAACAGTGCTTTCCGGGACTAAACATGTCACACTTTTAAGGAAGTTGTCATTGCAGAGGGTGGCACCCTGTACCCCATTAGCCAGCGGTCCGCCCTGCTTGCCAGCACATAAACCTGGATAGATATGGGAGAGTTGCCCAGCACCACAGACCTCTGCTGTAAAAAACCTGAAGAAGGACTGCCCTGCTGAACCCCTGGTGAGCACCAAAAAAGAGGACTGCACTCACAGGGACTGCAACTCCTGCACACTTGGGCTTCACCAAAAAGAGAACATTGCCTTCCTTCCAAGACTCTGCAGTGGAGTCCCTGAAAGCAATAGGTAGAAAAGAGATGCCATGAGTCACCTGCATCAACCCCAGCAAGGACAAGCCCAGCTGACCAGCTCAACTGGACTTTTAAGGATTTATCCAGGTGCATTGTGAAAATTGTAGTCCTAACTCTTCAAGGAGCAACTCAGAGCTCCTGGACCCTTGGCTGATGCTGTGGACCCTTAAAGACCCAAAAGGATCTTCTGGAAGAACATCCAGAAGTTTTAAATGATTTGGAAAATGTTTGGGGAAAAGCCCATAAGTTGACCAAACCCGTCATAGAGAGTCTGGCCGGTGACGTCAAACCATGACTTGGCCTGAAATTCAGGTGCGCCCTACTGAAGTTCCGGAGCTCTTCACCGCCGATGATGAGAACCTGGAACGCCAGGAGTTTGTCAAGGCCTTGTGCTGAAACAAGCTGATGAGTCGTAACCCAGCCTGCAGAGAAGCATTGCTCGACAACTAGAGAAAAATATCCAAAAATGTGCAAAGCTGACATTTTTGACCGAGGCCTACCGCTCAGTGTAGCCGACCTGTGGTCCATCACAGGTTAAACTTTGACTTTGCCCCGGTGAGATGCGACCAGATTGCCAAGGCTTTTCACTTTTTGGTCTTAGAAAGTACATTTTTACATTTAATATTTAAAAATTCATATCTGCCATTCCCTATACTGGATTTTTATTTGATCTATTTATTTATTTTTTTATGTCATTTTAATCATAAAAATATTCTATAATTTTAAAAATTTGTGTTGGATTTTTATTGGGTGTTGTCTCTTACTTATTTACTGTTTTGGTGATATTAAATGCTTTACAAACTTTTATCCTAAGTTAAGACTGTCTGCTTTCAGCTAAGCTACCCAAGAGTCGAGCAAGGATTAATTTATTGAGGTCCCACCAACCACTGCCTACTCTTAAAAAATTAAAAGTAGATTTTTCATTTTTGTTTTTGACATGCATCCTGTTTGTTTAAGGAAAATGGGCTGCATTTTTAAAAAAAAGTTGTTTTATTTAAAAGCAGACCACCATCCCTGTGTTTTTAGCGATTCCCAGACAGGTCGCAAATTGCAACCTACCTCATGAATATCAATAGGTTAGGTCAATTTCAACCCACTAGGAATACCAAACAGTGTAAAACACACTGTTGTACGTAGATGTTTGTGATTTCCTAATAGCGTATCGCAAATCCTCGCTACTAAGAAATCACAAGCCCAAATCTACGTACATCTGGCCCTAAGTATTTTGCCACTTATGCAGCAAAGTCTACAAGCATAGGTTTAGCTCAGTGCTATGCACACCACACCGTAAAATGACAAAATCCTTTTACCACTCCAGCCACAGAATTACAGCTTTGGATTGGTAAAATAGCATCCAAGCCAACCTGCAATGAATAAAAGCAATCCCTAACATGTGTTTTGCTATCAATAAAGTTCTTCAGAGAGATTTAGCTTTGTCCAAACACAAAGGGGGCATCTAGTATATGTCAAAACAATACCCTCTCAGGCTTAGAGCGCCACATAAAATTATGCAAAAAAGAAGCATAGAACTCTGGGTAGTACCCAAGTTTAGATGGAGAGCAACACCTGTAGAGAGCACCCTAAAACACAAAAGACACTCCCCATAGACTTTGTTTGACAGCGCTACTGCATGAAATGGAAATTCACCAAATTTGATAGGAATATAGGTCTTGGTCTGCAGACACTGCATTTTGTAATTTGATGTAAATCCATGCCGTTTCTTTTCAAAAATTAAGGTTTAAAAATAATTGCATATCTGGACAATAGAGTCAGCAAAAGGCTTGCAAGAGTTTTTCGGGAAGCCTAATTTGAATAAAGAGCATTCTGATTGGCCCAGGTAGGTTTCTTCTCTTTGTGCCATGTTGCTCCAGTGAAAGTCTGACTTCCACAGGAGCAAGTACTTTGATTCACCGCCAGCAACATGAGAAAAAAATGTGCCGGGTGCTGTTACAGGGCTCAAGGACTTAGAGCCTTATTACGACTTCGGCAGTCCCACCACTGGACTGCCAAAGCAGCAGGGAGGACGGCAGCTTCATGCAGGTTGCATCCCCCATCCTATTACAATGCTCCCAATGGGCTAACTGGTGGGAACATTGTACTACGAAGTTTCCTCCGGGCTGACCGGCGGGAACAGTGCTATGGTATAGACCTCGGCTTCCTTAAGGGAGCCGAGGCCAATACCGTAGCACGCTAGCACCCTCTAAATGAGCACTGTCTACAACTTATAATGTTTTCCCCGCCAGCCCATCAGGGAAAAGGGGCGTAACATTGACAGCGGCTCCAAATGGAGCCGCCGCCCATGTTGGTGTGCGGCGGGTGCAGCAGCACCTGCCGTGCAGATCACTGCCCGTAAATCAGGCAGTGACCTGCGTGATGGGGCGCTGCAAGGGGGCCCCATACCAAGCGCATGAGCAGTGCAGTGGCCATCAGGGGGGCCCCAAATCGCCCCCAAGATATGGATTCCGCCAGCCTATCCCTGGCGGTGTGAACTGCGGGGAAAAGGCTGGCGGAATGAGTATCATTATCCGGAGGGCAGCGCTGCTTACCCTGTCGGATAGGAATACACCACCCCCGCCATCATTACTGCTGGCGATGTCTTCCGCCATGGGGTTTTGGGTGGTTTGTTATATGGCGGTCCGAGGCGACATGCCGGATGACGGTATTTACCACCGCCGCCGGCATGGCGGCCGAGACCGCCATGTACATAATGAGCCCCAAAGTCTGTGGTTGATTTTTAAAGTGAACTTGGCTATGCAGGAACTGTGTGTTTTAGGGTCAATGCTGCACATAAAACATGCTTGGTACACCTGAAGGAGTTGCATCTATGATGGCATTAATGATGCTTCATATTAATCTTAGCTATTTTGTACTTACTTTTAGCCTCTAATGCTATACTAGTTTATCGAGTGATATGCTAACACAAAGACAATTTGCAGCAAGCTCATAGACAACGCACCAGTCCCTATAAGTACCTGATAATTCAAAAAGACAAAGTATATATGTATTAATTTATCATCAGCATGGGCTCGCAACTCAACCAAGGGTCCTGCTGCAAAAGAAGCCTCAAAGGTTAAACTAGCCCTACTCAGAAAACAAAAAAGGCGGTGCACCGCAACACAAATGCACATGTAATGTAAATTGAAAGAAAAGTCCAGTGCTCCAATGATGCAGAAGAATATTTCTTTCGTTGTAATATTTCTTTACAAGTCCAGTGCTTTGTATTTTCAAACTGCGTAAATGAGGTACGTAAGACAATGGATGGACAGCCGTCAAACTTCGTAAATGAAGTACGTAAGACAATGGATGGACAGCCAACGCGTTTCGTCCACTGTTGGGGCTTCTTCAGGGCTGTAATTTAACATGAGAACAATATGTACAATATACACTAGACAACAAGAGCCCAGTTGGGTAAAAAAAAAAATATGATTCAAAATGGAAAGGTCAACTGAAGAGAATATTGCGTACCAACACAAATGCAAAGCACAGTGAAACCGAATAAGAATATGCAAAGGTCATAAGTACACCCAAGACAAGTACATGTTACAAATGGTAAAAATATGCAATTATATATATAATCTCAGGCTTTGGGAAATGTACATATATGGACAAACCCCAAGTGATAAAACAAAGTCCAAGAAAATACAGTCGTCAAAGAAATGAACATGTAAGGAGAGAAATTAATGAGAAGAAAAAGAGAGATGTGGCTATATTTCAAGAAACAAGTGAATACAAAGGATCCTCGTGTGTTTAGAAAACAGAATCCAAATAGGTGTAGGGGATAGTGCATACAAAGTAAAGCATACCGTAATGGAATCCAGTCAGTCACAAGGGCAGAGGGTAACAGTACGTTTTTAGTGCCTATCAAAAAAGACACTCATAAGTCAAAATACAAACAGATATAGAAGGACCAAAGGTAAGAGGGAAGGGGAAAATTAATAGTGGCCATAATCTCAACAAAGTGCGTAATAAGTGTATTCAAAGGGAAAAGAGAAAAGGGTTACAAAAGCGCACAATGTCCACACCTAGAACCAGGAAAACGAAAAGAATAGAAACACAGAAAAATATTATTAAGAGGGCGGCCGAAGAGTCATAAGATTAACTGTCACCAGCATGGGAGACTATAAACTATAACCAAGTAATATGTGGATAAAAAGCTGAGTAAAAAGAATCAGGAATAAAATTAAATTGTAAATGCTCCAAGGCATGGAGCAAAATCGCCGTGATACAGAGTAAAACAAAAGGAAAAAGGAAAAAAAGAAAGAAAACATCTTACCGGTGAGGCTATTGGCCACGGTGAAAACGTCTGGAATATAGGATAACACGGTCCGAGCGACCGTTGTAGTGTGAGCGGGGCCAGCACGAGTATTGTGCCGGTCTTAAGAAGTAAAACGGACGGGCGCCCAGGTAGTGGCTATCTTAAATAGAATAGACAGGACCAGGAAATCCGGGTCACGTACACAGCAAAGTAAAATACATTTAAAAAACTGACTATCGGAAAATACAGTAAAAGACAATACAAAAACCGAGTAGTGAAACAGCAGAGGTATTTGGACACGGGTAATGTAATAAAGCAGACATGATGTTGGGTTAATGTTTTTAAGCACAGAAAGAAGTGTCTTAAATTAAATAAAATTTAATAAAATGAAAAAAACACGACGTCCGGGTCCTAAAAGAAACAGAATAAAAGAAACAGAATAAAGGAAGGACTATGGCGGCGGCCATCTTAAGGCAGTCATGAAGTTCAAAGCTAAATAATAATGGGCGCAGGAAAAGAGTGTATTGCAAGAATTCCTTGCATGAGAAAAATGGGGGGGCACTAGTAGAAGAGACTATCTAAAAGAAAAGAGAGGAAGGGAGAATCAAAACAATAAATAATATTGAGCGCAGGAAAAGGGTGTATTGCAAGAATTCCTTGCATGAGAAAAAAGGGGGGGGAGGGGGCCACTAGTAGAAAAGACTATCTAAAAGAAACGAAGAGGAGGGGAGAATCGAAACAATAAAGGGGACGACAACTAGACAAAGAGATACGAGGAAAGGGTAAAAAAAGAGAGGAAATGGGTAACAGGTGTATATATCAAAGGAATGTAAGTGAAAGCAGTAAACATGTAGAGAAGTGAGGTGGAAGAGCAAAATAGCCCAACCGAAGGTGGTGTGCCAAATAGACACCAAAGAATATGAATATCTAACAAGCAAGACAAATACAACATATGAACAGTAAGATTAATTTCCAATCAAAATATTAGTATTAGTCCTGCTATTGTACAGTACAAACATACAAGAATAACAGACATGGTTGCATAAATTTTAAGTATGACAGTATATGTGTATTGTATATTAAAACCTCAAAAATAAGGCTACAAAAAATAATGAAATTCGTGATCGGTATTATGGCCCAATTCAACCACTCGCAGGCGGCAGATCCAGGCTGCCTCCCTTTGGCGTAGTGTCAATTCCCTGTTGCCTCCTCTGGGGTGAGTAGGAACGTGGTTGATTCCCTGGAACCAAATCAGTGAGTCATGAGGATGAGCAAGTGCTATGTGTGTTGTTAATGGATAGTCAGAGTCCTGTTTTTTGATAGCTCGTAGATGTTCCTGTATCCTAATTTTCAGAGAACGTTTTGTACTCCCCACACAGATTTTATTATAAGCACATCCTAGAACATAAATAACAAATTTAGTGTTACAATTGATGAAGTGAATAATAGTAAAAATCTTAGTATTATTATAACAGAAGTCTTTCGTTTTATCACGACCAAAAATGCAAATGTTGCAATTGTGACAAGTGTAGAATACCCTAGGTTTGGTGGAGAGCCATGTGGTGGGGCTAGGGGCAGAAATGTAACTAGAAGAAAGATGGTCCCTCAAGGTTACTCCTCTATGGTAAGTAATCTTGGGTGTATTCGAGATAACACCTTTGAGACAAGGGAATTCAGTCAGTAAGGGCCAGTGGCGTTTGAATATTTTAAAGATGTCCTGACTATAAGCTGTATAGCGAGTTACAAAAGACAGAGAATTTTTTCGATTCTTATTGTCCCTCTGTGGTTTGACAGTCAAGTTATCTTTTCTGGGAGTATCCATAATACGTTGAACTGCCTGTGACAGAATCTTAGCCTTATAACCCCTATTGGTGAATCTGTGTTTAGTAAGTTGAATGTAAGTCCAGAATTTATCATTAGTGCTACAATTACGTCTGACACGTACCATTTCTCAGAATTACCGAAACAGGGTGGGCACTGGTGGCATGAAGTAGACTAATACATGCTGTGGATTTCCCATATAGAACACTCTGTATACTGTTCTGTTCTATAAAAAATCTGGTGTCCAGGAAGTCTATGGTGTCTCTGCTGTAGTGTAGACTGAGCTGTACATTGTAAGGATTATTGTTAAGGAAGGTATGATACATGGTCAGTTGTTCAATAGTACCGTTCCATATGATGATAATATCGTCAATGTATCTCCCCCAGAAAACAATAAAGTTGGTCCAGGGTGAAGCATGTTATTTTTTCATACCGTCCCATAAATAAACAGGCATATGATGGGGCAAATTTTTAACCCATCGCCGTCCCTTGTGTCTGCTGATACCACTCATTGTCATGTACAAAGTAATTTTTTGACGAAATAATGTCAATCATCTGTACAAGCATCTGGTTGTGTGCAAAACAGTCAGCAGTCCTAGTGTTTACGAATGAAGTGACTGCTTGTATTCCAAAGGGTTTACGTATACATGCATATAAACTACTCACGTCCATCGTAACAAAAAGAAGATCCTCAGACCAAGTGAAGTCTTCAAATTTGTTAAGGATATCTTTGCTGTCCTGAATGAACGAGGGTAAATTACAAACAAAATTCTGTAAGTAGGAATCCACATATTCTGAATTTTTTTCTGTAGGAGAATCTATGCCTGATATAATGGGTCTTCTGGGAGGGAAATCACCACCCTTATGCACTTTAGGAAGTATATATATACAGGGGAATCTGTTTTTTTTTACAGTAAGATATTTGAATTCATCAATTGAAAGTTACCCTAGTTCGTACCATCCCCATAGTTTGTTATTGATATATTCCATTAGACCACCAATGGGAATGTGTGTAAGATGTTTGTAACAAGTGGCATCAGACAGTTGCCTATTAATTTCCTCCAAATAGTCACTACCAGTTTATCGAGTGATATGCAGGAAAGTGTCCCTTCGTGCACAAAAACAATCCTTCCTACAATGTAGACACCCTTTCACCAAGGTGCAAAGGAGCCTGCATTGAAGCAAGGCAGCCAATTGTGCGCTAGTGCAGTGAAAGAGGACAGGAATGTGCTGTATCTCATAGATATGTGCATTCCTGCCCTCTTCTTTTGACACAGTGCAGTACAGCAAAGTGACATGCATCACTGTCCTCCATTAAAAACTTGCAAATAAGCCCCTGAGAGTTTTATGTGTCTGTTAAATTCAATACATGACCAACATGTAGTTTATGTGCAGTTAGTTTTCCTAGAGTAAAGTTTAGGAGTTATAGGAAGTCCCTTATACGTGAAAAATAAGGATTGGGTTGATTTCATAAGTTACCAAACCAGTTAACATAGACACCTTATTCCCACTTCAATTCCACCTCTGATTTTTCCTCTTAGTATTCGAAGATCTCATAGTGTTATTATAAAGTGTGGAGGCTGATGGTTGTGAAACAACTCTATCAAAAAGGCGATTATCTTATACATTCACTGCATTAGAGGCATAATTTTTGGCAACATGTTAAATTTTGTATTTAAATAAATCTAAACACTGAAATTATATTGTGCATCAAAAAAAAGTAATCTTGTTTTGTCCTTAAATAGTTCCTGAACCCATATTAACTCTTACTCTCTCATGTCAAAATTATCCTGTTTTGAATTTTGAAAAGTTTATCATGACAGATGCATGAACTTAAAAAATTATATGTATTAATGACCCACTGAAATAGTTTAAGGTATTTTCAATTGTATGTGCTTCTAATGATGGATTGCAACATAAATGAGTGCTACTGGGAAGAAGATATACATTTCATAAATGAAAAATGAGGAATAAACATTTTTGCAACCTTAGCCCACAGAAGACATTATCATCATCAGTGTGTTCTAATAACGAATACGTGGATTGTTACTAACCAGAGGCAATGTGATCATTTTGAAAATCCAGAAATCTAATTTCTCTGTACTATTTTCCTTTATTAACTTCAGTAAATACATTTGTGGTTTCACTTTATTCCAAGCTAGAGAGGTGAGTAAAGAATCATTTTTCTATAAAGGGTGAGATGGTATATTTTTATTAATTGTGGATGCAGCAAATAAAACAATAGAAACCAAAATCATTTTAATAGAATCATGACGCCCCCTACAATGGGTTCCATCTCTTTATTAATAAGCCTAATGTATTAATAGGTTCTTGTAAATTTATTTTGGCTTTACCTTTCACATAATTAGAAAACCATAGCCCAAATATTTGGCTCCAAAGAAAATAAAGAACATCTAAAACCACGTTTTAAACAAAATTTATTGAAAATAAGTATTTCAGATTTTTGAGCAATGAGTTTTCATCCTGAGAGTAGGAAAAAAAAAAATTTAATCAAAAAGGCTGAAAATTTGGGTTAGAAATGAATAACAGGGAGGAGCAGCCAGGAGCTGACTATAATGGATGTGCTCCCTTAAAGCTGCACTGCGGCAAAACCTGTCCCTGCTCAATGCCTGTCCCTGTGGTCTATTTTCTGCAGAAGGTCTGACTGCGCAGGGGGCTGAGATGCCCCAAGATTGGCACAGTGGATGCTGCCCTGCTTTATCAGTAACACTGGTGGCTAGTGGCCGTGCCCTTCATTGGCCGATTGTTCACCTGCCGTCCTGTATGGAGCCCACCTAGGGACAGTGCTGCAGCGGCTCCTTACAACAACGTGATTTGGCCCTGTTTGGGTACCAGCCAGCGCAGTCTGGGGAGTATAATGGTACCCTGCAGAGCCCGATCCTTGGAGGACATTGTCTGTAAACTGTCAGCCTTTCAACCACCCTTTGGTGCAGGACTTACTTGAATTCAGCTGTGTGGGAGGCCCTTCTTCCCTCCACTTGCCTGCTATGCCACCCTGGATGGACTATCCCTGGGGAGCTTACCTAGCATGCTGCAGGCCTCTTAATCCTTCTATGATGCCCTTACCTAGGCTGCCTGGTGTAAAGGAGACAGCAGCAGAAGTAGAGTTGCTGGATTGGCCTGCCAGCTATATGCTGCCCCAGATAAAGGTCCTGCTGATGCAGCAGGGATTGTAGTCAGGCCCTATGCATGCATATTTGGCCCCTGTCTGTTCTGCAAGGGGATGCTATCTATCATTTTCTACAGCAGGATCTCTCAGTTACTCTGCATCATGAACTGGATGTTGTTGCTGCCATTTATTTTTCATTTTGAAACCCGGATGTTCCTCAGCTACATCCCCTTTTTGGGTTCCTGTGAATTGTGCATTCCAAGAAGCTCTGGTTGGGGGGGGACTCTGCTGATACAGCAGAAGGTCATGCCTTTAGAAGTAACATTTCCTGCTATACTTTGTCTCACTGGAGTTGCTCACACCCTTAAGGGGGCTGTTTAATAGATGTTGCTTTGCTGGCCAGGTATCCCATTGGCCTTACCTCTTTCAATAGAATGACAAGGGTCTACATTGTTGAGAGCTGGGGGCGGGGGACCACCCTTTCAGGGTTCAGAGACTGTGGTTCATCGCTGTTTCATAGGGCCCAGGTTTGCACCATCCCTTCACATCACACTTCATGATGTCATGGAGGTCAGTGGTGCGACATCTGTTGTTCTCTGAGGCAGTCAGTCAGCCCAAAGACAGCAAGACTCAGACTGCTGCCTTCAGCACATATGAAACATACTTCATGAAGCCCGGACCGTTAAGGGTTTGCTCTTATTTGAGGGGTACTGTATCTCTTACTTCACTGATTATTTCACAGTCACCAGTAGCGAATGCAAGAAATGCCTTCCACTCTGGCCCACACTCCCGCAAAAAGATTTCCATTATGGTTTACTGGATCTAGTAATAACAACGGACAATAAACCAGAGAGTTTTCTAACCCGGTAGACCTGGAATCTTATTTAGTCAATTTGGAGGACAACGTTATGGACACCCGCAACGCTCACAAAATGCCAACTACTTCTCCTGAGGAAGGGGTATCAGTATCATGTGGGCAATCAAGTCCACACTTACAGAGGCAGACCCCTGGACCTTGCAGGGAATAAAAGTGTGAGTGGCTATAGCAGGTGGTGAATGTGCTTATAAGGGTAGGGATTGAGATAAATGATATTGAAGTGTGGGTAGTTCAATAGATCTCAACACAAATAAATATCTATATTAGCAGGCATTAAAATGACATCTATATTGGACTGAATAGAAAGATATTAATCATCACATAAAATCATTGAGTCCATATAGGTTTACAGCACTGCGTGTTCCTTTATAGAGTCCTTCACTTATTCATATTGACAAATTCATGTAATGTTGACAATCCAATATTTTGTGGTGCTTCAAATTCTTGAATATTCATTGTCCATACTCCTGTTGACAATCAATTCAACTGAAACATACAGCTTTTCCTAAGTGAATTGACATATCATTCATAATTAACAGTTAAACAGTAAATGGACCGTCCATTTGACAGCAAATAGACAACCACCCATTATTTTGCTGTATTAGCATGACTTATTCAGGGCTCTAAAGTAACATAAGTGCACTATATGTAAAGATGTTTTTATAGCTCAAAATTAAAAAGCAGAGAAAATTAAGAACTAAGACAAACAATGATAAGAAAATAACAGAATATGGGGTACAGTATATTGAGGAATGCTTCAATCTCCATTCAAATGATAATACTTACTGCCTACCAAATGATTGCAAGTTCATCTTTTGGAAGATAAAGTTTCAAATGCAAAGGCAGATTGATAGCTTGTTAAGTTTCATAAGAATCATATTTTTTTTTTTTTATAAATATTTTTATTAACATTTGCCATTTGCAGGTTGCATTCTTTACTACATGTACAGTTTCAGACATTATTTGTGCTTCTACAGCATTATTCTTTTTTTTTCCCTCTTTTTTTTTTTTCCTTTTCAGCATGCGTCATTGTTATTCATTTCCTATATGTTCGATGTCTTATTCTGCATTCAGTTTAGTGAGGTGTAGTCATTGATTGGTCCTTGCTATTATCTTGTCTGCTTACCTAAACTTAAACATGAACTTAAACATGAACTTAAACTTTCTGGTGTCATTTTACCAAATGTCTTTTTATGTGGGTGCAGTTTAGAGCATTGTCTTATTCCATCCTGCACTTGATTAGTTCTTACCCCTTCTATTGACAAGTTGGGTCATTTACTATTCATTGGTCCCTCAGTTCCTCACATCACATCTTTTCTGTTAATGTGCAGTTTATTGCTTCTTGTGAGTCATATATAATTTTGTCTCTCTCTCTTTGGTGTGACGGCTCTATCGGAGTGTGTTTCTTGCTATGTCTTATTTCACTTGCCAGTTGCTAATCTGATCCTTCTGTGTCCTTGCTTTCTTCCATTACTTCGCTTCTCCAATTTGACAATATCTCTTCCCAGGCCTGGGCTATTGGTTTTTGGCACAACCCTCTTGCTTCCTCGCTCTTCAGGGCCTGTAATTCAGCCCTCGCCCATCTCTCTACATCCCGCCTCCACTCGGTTATTACTGGGGCCTTAGTGGATTTCCAGCCTGCTGCTATTAGCCGCCTATATAGTGCTAGCGCAGTATCTATGTAATGCTCCTGCACCTTCCCAATTTTGAGGTCTTGTTTCAGGCCTACCAAGCATATCACCGGGGTCTGTGGCATTGGGCATCCCATTAGCTTCTCTAGGTCATTTGTCACCAGTCCCCATCCAGTTTGGATCTCTGGGCACTGCCATACCATATGGTCTAGATCGGCACTCACCACACCACATCTGGGGCATTCCGCCAGGGTGCCCCCATATATACGGGTTAAGCGCTGTGGGGTGAGATATGTCCTATGAGTGTAGTTATACTGGTTATATCTTAAACGGGTATTTCTCGATACTTTCTTTGGGTACGCCAGTATTTTCCTCCACTCCCATTCTGTGAGGTCTTTTCCGAGTGTTCTTTCCCATTTATCTCTCAATGGTCTCAATTGGTCTAATGTGCCTTCAATTTGTGTTTTGTATAGCTTGGTGATTTGGTGGGCTTCTGTCCCTATTGTCAGTAGTTGGTGTAACATGCAGAGCGTGGCTGGTTCAGCGTTAACCGTTTCCCAATGTTCTTGTATAATATGGGTTAGTCTTTGGTGCACTAGGAACTGACCTCTGGGAACCCTTTTTTTTTTTACTAACTCGGTGAATGAGCTCAGTACCCCCTCCTCAAATAGGTCTCCTATTGTCCCTATTCCAGCCCTTGTCCAGGGCTCTAGGTCTGTGTCCATCCATTTCCCATCAATTGTCTCTACCTTCAACACATGTAGTGGTAATGCCAGGGAGTAGGGTTTACCTATTCCTATCCTCTTTGAACATCTCTTCCAACACATCAATGCTACTTTCGTCAACATGCTTTTTTTCTTGTAACTTTAACTTTCGTCCTATCATTTCCGATATGATCTCTTCCATGCTTAACACTCTGCTCCCCGTGTGTCTTTCTAGCTTGCCCTCCCCTGCATTCCATCTGGCTGACCACTGTAATTGACAAGCTAAATAATATAACTCAAAGTCGGGAACTCCCAGTCCTCTCGCAGTAGTTGGTCTACATAATGTAGATAGTGCTGTGCGACTTCGGCCTCCGTCCCAGACTAACTCTCTGAGTAGTGAGTTTAGTTTGTTAAACCATTGCATTGGGATCAATATTGGTACGTTAGTAAAATAGTAAAGGAGGCGAGGTAACATGATCATTTTGGTTAGTGCTGTTCTGGCCATTATGGAAAGTTTCAGGGTTCTCCAGAACCCTACGGATGCTCTTAGAGAGCCTAGGCACCCTGCCAAGGTTACCCTCCCGCAGATTCCTCTGGTCATGATACACCTGGATGCCTAGGTACCTAAATGTGTCAGGGGCCCATACCACTGTCTCCGGGAATGCCGCTGGCTGAGTACAGCCCTTTGTGATCGGAAAAACATATGTTTTGCTTCTATTAAGTTTTAGCCCTGATAGCTCAGCAAATCTATGCAGGGCCTGTAAGGCCCATTGAAGTCCAGTGTCCCTGTCATTAAGGTAGATTAGGATATCGTCGGCATAGAGTGAGATATTGTGTTCACTCCCTCCCCATCTCACCCCTCTGTCTTTACCCTCCCTACGGAAGTAGGTGGCTAGCGGTTCAATGGCCAGGGCAAACAGTAGCGGCGATAATGGACATCCCTGCCTGGTTCCCCTATGAATGGTGTAGGGGGTTGAGATAACTTTCCCTGTCTTGACTCTCGCTTGTGGGGCTGTGTAGAGCAGGTCTACCCATTTTACCCATTTGTCTCCCATACCCATCTTTAGCATTACTACTCTTAGGTAATCCCAGCGGATCGAGTCAAAGGATTTCTCGAAGTCTATAGCCAGCAACATCCTTTTGGGTGGCTTCGCTGCTGCTGGCATCTGTATGATGGCAAAGAGTCGTCGGAGGTTGAGTGATGTGTTGCGAATCGGTACAAACCCGTTTTGGTCCACATGTACCAGAGCTGGTATATGTTGCAGCAGCCGGTTAGCTAGGATTTTGCTGAGGATTTTAAAATCGTTGTTTAACATTGAAAGTGGTC
Source organism: Pleurodeles waltl (assembly GCF_031143425.1). NCBI lineage: Eukaryota > Metazoa > Chordata > Amphibia > Caudata > Salamandridae > Pleurodeles > Pleurodeles waltl. The sequence continues at coordinate 662,278,091 of NC_090443.1, read as the reverse complement.
TAAAGTTGGTGACTGAAGCCTCGTTAGACTTTATTTTGGGCAGTGGAATCACCACTGCTTCCCTGAGTGTGTCTGGGAGAAGGCCTCCGTGTAGTGCCTCTGCATAAAGGTCTACCAGCTGTGGGGCCAGTAGCTTGGGGTATTTCTTATAAAAGTCCATTGGCAACCCATCAGTCCCTGGTGTTTTGCCTGGGGCCAGCTGTGTGATAGCCTCCAGTACCTCTTCCTTCGTAATTGGGCCCCTTAGTGTTTCACCTTCTCCCCTGTCTAAGGTCGGGAGCGGGAGTGATTGTAAGAATTCCGTTAGTCTGTCTTTCTCTAGTTCGTCTGGTTCCCTATATAAGTGAGTTTAATACTATTTAAAGGCCTCGTTAATGGGTCCAGGTTGGAATCTGTGGTTTCCTCTCATGTCGCGTACACTCACTATAGGTGTTCCCTCTCCTCCCGCTTTCACCAGCCATGCTAGCATCTTCCCCGATCTACCCTCTTCTGCTTGTACTGTGGCTAAGTGTTTCTGGAAACAGTGGCATCGTAGCTGTTCCTCAGTGCAGGAGTAGGATTTCATCGCCTGTTCGTACTCTTCCCTTTCTTGTGCACTCTTGTGCACTTTCTTTTCCCAACTATGTATTGCGTCCTCAAGCTTGATTACTTCTTGTTCTAGTGTGCGCTTAATGCCGACTGTCTGCCCTATACTGTAGCCCCTCACCTCAACCTTTAGTGCCTCCCATTCTAGATACCTAGAAGACGTTGATCCTTTGTTTATGTTAATTTGGTCTGCTAGGTGGGATCTAAGATTTTCTCTAAATGTCTGATCTTCTAATGTTGTTGGTGGAAGTCTCCAGCTCAGAATGGGGGGCCTATCCTCATCTAGTCTCCATCTCACCAAAAGCGGGTTGTGGTCTGATATTGTTCGTCCCAGGTATTCAGTATGGAAGATACCTTTTGCTATCCCAGTAGTACATACCACCCTGTCGATTCTAGTGTGTAATTGGTGTAGTGCAGAGTAAAATGAGTAATCCCTTTCGTTTGGGTGTTGTTCTCACCAGATATCTACCATTCCCCACACTTCTATCCACTCTCTTACTTTCTTCGTTGTTTTATGTGTCGCTTCCCCCTGTAGTGGAGGTAAAGAGCGATCTAAGTCTACATGCATGACACTATTAAAGTCTCCCCCTATTAATAAGTCCCCATTTTGTTGGCAGGTGATGCGGCTCGAGAGATGCTGCAAGAAGGGTGTTTGATCTTGGTTGGGGGCATAGATGCTTCCGAGCATTATTGGGATCCCATGTAGTCGTCCCTCCACCACCACAAATCTGCCCTCCCGATCTACCTCTATTGATCTCGCTTCAAATGGCACACCAACACGGATCCAAATCAGCGCCCCCCTGGAGTAAGACGAGTACCTGGTGGCAAACACCTGTCCTCGCCATCTGCGTTTTAACTTTTCTACCTCGTTCGTTGTCAGGTGGGTTTCTTGAAGCATTGCTACATGCATGCCTCTTCGTTTCAAGTAGGCCAATACTTTGTGTCGTTTTGCCGGTGACCCCATTCCCCGTACGTTCCATGTCAGGATGCTATAGTCTGTCATCTGGGTATATCTGTGAGGGATGCTGGTCCCACCCCCTCCTAATTACCTCTTCTCTCTGTTGTGTGTTCTGGCGACCCACGTGTGTATGATATTTTCCGTTTATGCACCTATTGGTTCCAAACTTACGCAACCCCAACTCCCCCGCCCCAGGGCCCCTCCCTAACTGTAGGGTGCCCAGAAAAAATGTGCCAACGAGCAACTTAATACAACAAGTCTGTCTAGTTCTCGCCATTCTACTGAATAGGCGAGAAGTCTGCTGGGGGGGCTGGTGTAGATTCTATTGGGGCCTTACACCTTGGTGCGTGGCCGCGCCACAATCACCCTAATTCGTCCGCCGTCTGCGGTGTCACTATCGGCTGGTTCTCTGAGCCGCAAGTGCTCTCCGCAGATGATGCTGCTGTGTCGTCCGATTCATTGTCAATTTTCCTCTTTGGTGAAGTTTCTTTGTTCATTGAGGCCGCTGCCCTTAGGGCCTCTTTTTTACTCAGGTCTTTCTGAGTCTGTGATGGTCCAGCTCGTGAGCGGGGTCTGCGTCTCGTCCTCTTGTTCCCGCCTCTGGCTGCGTAGGTGGGATCAAGCCCTGGGCCCTCAGTTTGCTTTCCGCCGCTTCCTCGGGCCTCCAGCCATTCCCAGGCTTCCTCTGGACCAGGGAAGAACCTGGTGCTACCGTCGATCATCACCCTCAGCTTGGCCGGGAAGATGAGTGAGTACTATATTCCCTCTTCTCCCAGTGCTCTCTTTACTGCCATAAAGGAGGCTCTCCTATTTTGAACCTCAAGAGTAAAGTCTGGGAAGAGGGTTACTTCTCCGTTGCCTACTCTGTGGGGGCCCATCTCCCTAGCCCTCTGGAGCAGGATGTCCCTGTCTCTATAATGTAGCAGACGTGCTATCACCACCCTTGGCGGTCGACCTGGTGCCGGCTGTCTCCCAGGAACTCGGTGCGCTCTCTCTAGCGTGAAGAACGGGCAGTCTGGAGCTACTGTCTCCTTCATCCACTTCTCCAGGTATTCCACCATGTTTGTGCCCTCTGTTCCTTCTGGCAGACCCACCAGTCGTACATTGTTCCTCCGGCTTCGTCCCTCTGCATCTTCTGCTCTTTGTTCCAGCCTTGTTATTCTCTCCGTCAAGTGCAGTACAGTGGATTCCAAGTCCTTTTGTCTCAGGGTTATATCTGTCAGGATCTTCTCTGTGTCTTTAACCCTGTCTGCCAGCTTTTGATGATCTGCTCGGAGGAGACCCACTTCCACTGCGACCTGACTGATGTTGTGTTGCAGTGTGGTTTTTGTGTCTTCTATTGCTCCTAGGATTTGGTCCAATTTTTCCTGCTTCGTGGATTGTGTTGGTTCATGCTTGTCTCCACCTCTACTACTATCAAGTACCTGACGCTCCATTTTTTTCCCTCCTCGGCGGCTTTTTGATGTCATCAGCGCTGTTATATCGGGTTCCAGCTTTGGATATCACTTGTACCTCGGGCCTCTGTGTGCTTCTACTGCCATCTGTTTTAACCCCCTGGTGGTTCTGTTGGGAGCCGTACCACTCGCCTGAGTTGTTTGTGCGTATGTGGTGCTGCTCCTCAGTGCGCGGGGTGCGTCACAGGTCCCTTTCGCCCTTTGCCAGGCTCTCCCTGATTCCTGGTCTCTCGTTTTTTTTGCTTGTGGGGTAGTCGTCAATTATCTCCCCATGTTGTTGGCTTCCTCATGCCCCCCACCTCAATCTCAGTGATGTTCGTGGGCTCGCCCCCGTTAGGCCGGGGTCCTGCATCGCCTCTTTATTATTTGTTCAGCTTCTCCGTTTCTCTCCGATGCGCGATCATAGTCTCTCTGGCCGTGGGCCTTGGGGGCGTCCTATCAGTTCCTAATTCTTCCTGGCGTACCTTTGTTGTCCTTTCTTCAGTTGTGATCTTGGGTACTCCTCCCTTCCATGGCCCTGGCTGGGGCTACGCTCACCTGGGTTGCTGTGTTGTGCGGAGTAAGTTCTTCAGCATCAGCTCCTTCCCTGCCCGGACTTCCTCTCCTCTTCGGGGGGGCCTCAGCTGGCAGGCGGCGTCCACCCCGTGTCACCGTGTTTTATCTTCCGGGCCCAGGCCCGTTACTTGCAGAGGGTTGGGCTGCTGCTCCCCGCCAGGTCCTGCGCCCCGAATCCCGGCTATTTACTGCGCCTCGGGGGGAGAGCCGACAGCGTCCCCTACGCTCAGGGGCAGGCCCGCTCCCTCCGCTCCACTTGTTGCGACCTCAATAGGCGGGCGTCACTCCCTCCGTTCGACCAAGCGAGGGTAGTCGTCCCCCGTTCTGCTCGTTCACTCAGGGGCAGGGGTCACTAGCGTTCCACTCGCCTTATATGTCCGCGCCTCCTCTGTTCAGTCATTCGAGCCCTGCCATTCGGCATCTACGTTTACTCGATCTCTCGGTAGGCCCCAGGTGCGGCGGGGTTTCTGGCTCCAGGTCCCCCCAAGTCAAGCGGCTCTTCCTCACGCGACACCGTTATCTCTAGCGGCAGATCAGCACTTCTCAGGCACCAACTTCACTCTGGTGGGGCTCCGTTTTTGCGGATAATTGCAAGGCCCCGTCGGAGCACACAGACTACGCATCCGACATCTTCCCTAGCCACGCCCATAAGAATCCTATCATAATTGAAACTTTCACTATCAGTGACACCAAGTGAGCTACAAAATACATCTGAGGTCCTAGCAAAAATGAAACGCACACAGTATTGGAGTCACAGTGCTAGTGAATTATTTATGCATAATTTATCACAATTTAGCCTACTTCCCTACTTACCGTAAAATTAACACTCTTCACCCCACTCCATTGTCAACTCCATTTAGCTCAATAGTCCACCAAACATTAACTCCCAAGCCTTAGGTTAGTCACTTATTCTTACTGACATAATTTCAAAATTCATGCAATGCAAAAATCAATGGAACAAATGTGCCAATCATCAGTACACCAGAAGTACTAAAATGACTTTCATCCAAACCACACACTCAAAACCCAAAGTTGAGTACTAAGCTCCTATCAAATTTCTGTAACAAAACCCCATGACTTGAAATCATCAAAACCCCTCATGTACTAAGGGAGCAATAAATTAAAAGGACAGCATACTCAAATGTGCATCACCATATGGCAGACTGTGGGTCCCTTGGTGACCATATATTAATGGCAGATTTTTTATGGAAAGGTTGCTGCCTCAATGCAATGATCAAACATGTGGCGTTAACATAGGTTATGGTATGGTATGCTATATTTTTAGATTTCTTGCTCCCCTTGTGCATGAGAGATTTTGATGATTTCCTTATCAAGGACAACAAAAATCCTCTGGACTGTGCCAGCTATCATCCTATCATATTGATTAACGTAGATCTGAAAATCATGGCCAAAATACTCGCTAATAGGCTACGCAAGGTGATCCTGCAACTTAGGACTAACACTTAGGTGGACTTTGTTCCTGGTAGGTGTTAACAAACCATCTTTTGGTAAGTCATATCTTTTTCAAGAATTTCTGTGTTGGTAATATCATTTTTAGTAATATAGTTGTAAAAAATATAGTTTTTAAAATATCTTTATGTGCTTTAGTTCATACTTTAATTTTATATGCTAAATATTGATTGTATACATTTTGACAATATTTTTTAAATATAGTTTATAATTTTAAATTATTTAGAATTTTTAATTCAAAAGTTAATAGTAATTTTTTTAGTGCTGTAGTGGGTTGTGAGGTTTATAGGGGTACAGGTTGGGAAGTTAATTAAGTATAATTAATTAACAATTCATTGTTTTTTTAAATATTTACTTAATTGATCAGAAATTATGTAAATTATGTAATTATTATATTTTTTAAGTTATAAATTTGTTGCAGGTTGTCGGATTTGTAGGAGTATATGGTAGGAAGTTAAGTAATGATTGTTTAATAATTGATTATTAATTTATTATTAATTATTAAATGGATAATTATGTAAATTATGTAATAATAATATGTTTTAGGTTATACATTGGATGTGGGTTGTAGGGACATAGGCTAGAAATTAATGATAATTAATTAACAATCAATCATTAATTTATTACTAATTATTTAATTAATTATTAAATATCTTAGTTGTGTTATACTTATTCATGTTAGTGATATTTTAAGTGTTGACTGCTAGGTTTGTGGGAGTATAGTATGGGAACTTAATTAAATAATAAACTAATAACTTTGTAGTTTATAATTATTTAATATGTTTAATAATCATGCAAATTATTTAATTGTTTTTTAATTATATATAGATTTTAGGTCAATCAGCCGCCAAGGGGGCAGAAACCACAAGGCACCGGGGATTTTTTTTTGGCGCCAATGTCACACAGGGGGAGCGACCCCGTAGTCAAGGGTCGCTCCAGGGGGAGAGGTTGGGGGGGAAATTCATTTTAGGCCATTTCGGCCCCCCCTGGGGGCAGATCGGCCTATTATTCGGCTGATCTGCTCCCGGGGGAGAAGAAACCTCTAGGCGCCAGGGCAAATTTTTTTATTGTGTTTTTTTTTTTTTTTTTAGAAATGGGGTCTATGGTTGACAGTCAGGTTACTCCTGTTCAAGCAAGGACCCTCACTCTAGTCAGGGTAAAAGAGAATCACCCTCAGCTAACCCCTGCTTACCCCCTTGGTAGCTTGGCAGAGCAGTAGGCTTAACTTCAGAGCGCTAGGTGTAAAGTATCTGTACCAACACACACAGTAAATTAATGAAAACACTACAAAATGACACAACACCAGTTTAGAACAATAAGAAATATTTATCTAAACAAAACAAGACCAAAACGACAAAAATCCGACATACACAAGTCAAGTTATGAATTTTTAGAGATTAAACTCAAAAATAGCGCTTAGAAACAAAAATGCTTTGATGAGATGTTAACACGGCGTTGTGACAGAGTTGTTCCCAACAAGCCAACACCAGCGGCGCCGGACACGGAGTCGTGTAGACCTCCAAGTACAGTACCTTTGGTGAAGAGTGAAAACAAGCCGATGCGCAAAGTCGGGGATCGCGGCGTCTGTGCGAAACATTGAATCCGTGCACTTCGAGCGGCGTCGGTCACGACGTGGTGCGGCGACTTCCACGGAGTCGCGGACTTCAGCGGGGTTGCAGCGGCGTCGGGCCTGCGAAGAGCGTCGCGTTCCAGCGAAGGTCACGGCGTCAGGTGCAGGCGGCGTTACCGGATTCAGCAGCGGCATCGGTCAGGAGTCGTCCGAAGTCAATTTCCTTGGATTTCCACCAGATTTCCTTTCAAGGGCCCAGGGACTGCAACGGGCACCACTTGTCAGAGCAGGAGTCTCTCCAGAGACTCCAGGTGCTGGCAGAGAGAAGTCTTTGCTGACCCTGAGATTTCAAACAACAGGAGGCAAGTTCTACATCAAGCCCTTGGAGATTTCTTCACAAGATAGAAGGCACAAAAAGTCCAGTCTTTGCCCTCTTACTCTGGCAGAAGCAGCACTGCAGGAAAGCTCCACAAAGCAGTCAGAGGCAGGGCAGCACTTCTTCCTCAGCTATCAGCTCTTCTCCAGGCAGAGGTTCCTCTTGGTTCCAGAAGTGTTTCTCAAGTCTGTAGATTTGGGTGCCCTTCTTATACCCATTTTAGTCTTTGAATTCACCTTTCTTCAAAGGGGACTCACACCTACTTGTGAAATCCTACCTTGCCCAGGCAAGGCCTCAGACACACACCAGGGGGTTGGATCCGGCATTGTCAGAGGCAGACACAGTCCTTTCAGATGAGAGTGACCACTCCACCCCTCCCTCCTAGCAGAGATGGCTAATCAGGAAATGCAGGTTACAACCCAGCCCCCTTTGTATCATTGTCTAGTGCGAGGTGAAAAACAACCCAACTGTCAAACTGACCCAGACAGGGAATCCACAAACAAGGCAGAGCCACAGAATGGTTTAAGCAAGAAAATGCTCACTTTCTAAAAATGGCATTTTCGAACGCACAATCTTAAAATCAACTTTACTAAAAGATGTATTTTTAAATTGTGAGTTCAGGGACCCCAAACTCCACATGTCCATCTACTCTCTAGGGGAATCTACACTTTAATCATATTTAAAGGTAGCCCCCATGTTATCCTACGAGAGAGACAGGCCTTGCAACAGTGAAAAACGAAGTTGGCAGTATCTCACTGTCAGGACATATAAACCACATTACTATATGTCCTACCTTATCCATACACTGCACCCTGCCCTTGGGGCTACCTAGGGCCTACCTTAGGGGTGCCTTACATGTAAGAAAAGGGAAGGATTAGGCCTGGCAAGTGGGTACACTTGCCAAGTCGAATTTACAGTGTAAAAATACACACACAGACACTGCAGTGGCAGGTCAGAGACATGATTACAGAGCTACTTATGTGGGTGGCACAACCAGTGCTGCAGGCCCACTAGTAGCATTTGATTTACAGGCCCTGGCACCTCTAGTGCACCTTACTAGGGACTTACTAGTAAATCAAATAGGCCAATCATGGATAAACCAATTACATACAATTTACACGGAGAGCATATGCACTTTAGCACTGGTTAGCAGTGGGAAAGTGCTCAGAGTTCAAAAGCCAACAGCAACAGGTCAGAAAAAAATAGGAGGCAGGAGGCAAAAAGATTCAGGATGACCCTGCATAAGCAAAAGTCCAACTATTTGTTTTTTTAGAGATGGGGAGCGACCCATTAGACAAGGGTCGCTCCCCTGGAGGGGCAAATTGTATTTTGACCATTTCTGCCCCCCTTGGGGGCAGATCGGCCGATTTTAGGTCAATCAGCCCCCAAGGGGGCAGAAACCACTAGGCACTGGGGATTTTTTTTTGGCGCCAATGTCACACAGGGGGAGCGACCCCGTAGGCAAGGGTCGCTCCAGTGGGGGATGTTGGGGGGGGGGATTTATTTTAGGCCATTTCGGCCCCCATGGGGGCAGATCGGCCTATTATTCGGCTGATCTGCCCCTGGGGGGAGCAGAAACCTCTAGGCGCCAGGGCAAATTTTTTTTTTTTTGGTTTTTTTTTTGGGGGGGTTTTTTAGAGATGGGGAGCGACCCATTAGGCAAGGGTTGCTCCCCTGGGGGGCAAATTATATTTAGACCATTTGCCGATTTTAGGTCAATCTGCCCCCAAGGGGGCAGAAACCACTAGGCACCAGGGTTTTTTTTTTACCGCCAATGTCACGCAGGGGGAGCAACCCCATAGGCTAGGGTCGCTCCGGGGGGGGGGGGTAAATTTACTTTAGGCCATTTCTGCCCCCCCGGGGGCAGATTGGCCTATTGTTATTAGGCTGATCTGCTCCCGGGGGCGGCAGAAACCTCTAGGCGCCAGGGCAAATGTTATTTTTGTGGGTTTTTTTTTGTTTGTTTGTTTTTTTAGAGATCGGGAGCGACCCATTAGGCAAGGGTCACTCCCTTAGGGGACAAATTGTACTTCGACCATTTCTTCCCTCCTTCGCCAATTTTCGGTCAATCTGCCCTCAAGGGGGCAGAAACCACTAGGCACCGGGGATTTTCTTTCAAAAAATTTGATGTGTCCACGTTGTGTTTTGGGGCATTTCCTGTCGCAGGCGCTAGGCCTACCCACACAAGTGAGGTATAATTTTTATCGGGAGACTTGTGGGAACATAGAATAGCAAAACAAGTGTTATTGCCCCTTGTCTTTCCCTACATTTTTTCCTTCCAAATATAAGAGAGTGTGTAAAAAAGACATCTATTTGAAAAATGCCCTGTAATTCACGTGCTAATATGGTGAACCCGGAATTCAGAGATGTGCAAATAACCACTGCTCCTCAACACCTTATCTTGTGCCCATTTTGGAAATACAAAGGTTTTCTTGATAGCTATTTTTCACTCTTTATATTTCAGCAAATGAATTGCTGTATACCCGGTATAGAATGAAAACGCACTGCAGGGTGCAGTTCATTTATTGGCTCTGGGTACCTAGGGTTCTTGATGAACCTACAAGCCCTATATATCTCCGCAGCCAGAGGAGTCCAGCAGACATAACGGTATATTGCTTTTGAAAATCTGACATTGCAGGAAAAAGTTACAGAGTAAAACGTAGAGAAAATTTGCTGTTTTTTCCCCCTCAATTTCAATAGTTTTCTTTTTCAGTTGTTATTTTCTGTAGGAAACCCTTGTAGGATCTACACAAATGACCCCTTGCTGAATTCAGAATTTTATCTACTTTTCAGAAATGTTTAGATTTCTGGGATCCGGCATTGGTTTCTTGCCCATTTCTGTCACTAACTGGAAGGAGGCTGAAAGCACAATTCTTTTTTTCAAATGGGGTATGTCCCAGTAAAATGCCAAATTTGTGGTGAAAAATTGGATTTTCTGATTCAAGTCTGCCTGTTCCTGAAAGCTGGTGATTTTAGCACCATAAACCCTTTGTTGAGGCCATTTTCAGGGAAAAAAAACACAAGCCTTCTTCTGCACCCACTTTTTCCACTTTTTTTGAAAAAACGAAATGTTCACTGTATTTTGGCTCATTTCTTGGCCTCCTTCAGGGGAACCCACAAAGTCTGTGTACCTCTTGGAAAAAAAGGACACAAATTTGGCTTGGCTAGCTTATGTGGACAAAAAGTTATGAGGTCCCCAAATAGCCTGGCACAGGAGGGGCAAAAGGCCTGGCAGCGAAGGAGTTAAATACATATGGAAATATACATAGTTATATAGTCATGCTTTTTATACTAGTAAATGTTAGATAAAATTAAAAAAATATAAAAATTAAAATATATTTTTACTAAATAGTGTTACATTCTTACATTATTATATATATATATATATAAACATGTGTATGTATGTATAGATGTGTGTTTTTATATGAGTATATATTCATATATATTAAATAATATTTACAATTATTTAGTGTCCAATATATTAATTTAAAATATATTTTTATTAATAGTGTTATATTTTTACATTATAGATGTGTGTTTTTACATGAGTATATATTAATATAAATTAAATAATATTTACAATGATTTATTGTACAATATATTAATTTAAAATATTTTAGATTTACTCTTTTATACTTTATATATAATGAATATTTATATTTTTGTATTATTGTTAATGGATATTAGTGTAAATGATAATTTGGTTCTGATATGTTTGTACTTATCATTATTATTATAAGTATAAGTAGACAATATTTTTGCCATTGATATTTTTAACTCAAAATTGTTGGATCTTCATAGTGCTGTCCTGATAGTCTGTCAGATATCCAGCGCTCTCATTGGACGCTGCAAAGGCATTCATCTGGGCAGAATGGCCTTGTCTCTTCCAGGTGCTATCTAGGATGGGGAACTTCTTTAATGTGTTCTGACTACTTTATGATTCCCCCATGGCATCAGTACAATGTGGCAGTATTCTCTCACACTCATTCCCAGTCCATCAGGGTACCCTTCAGAGATGCCCCCTTTCTCTTCTCCTTTTCCTTTTGGCTCTTGAGCCAGTCTCCTTAGACATCCATCACTTTCTGGATGTAAAAGTCATTCCATTAGAGGGTAGTGAAAGTAAGGCTATATTGCTGATGACATCTTGCTCCCTCTGCCACACTTAGAAACATTAGTCCTTGCTGTCATGTCCATCACTGATCTGGATATAAGATAAACTGGAATAGGTGTGGGCACTACCTATGTAGAGGGTCACTACTAGCATCTGTATACAGGCATATGACATTAAATGGGTCCCCCAAAGGCCTCAGACACCTGGGTATTTGCAGAAGTAGAGGGCTGATTGGAATAGTTGGGAACAATCTTTCTCCGCTCATTGAAAAGACCAGGGGCAGCTTCCTCAAATGGACTCATGGACTCATCTCACCCTTCCCTCTGGGAGAAGGTGCAGACAGTTAAAATAACAGTGGCCCGTTATAATTATGTGCTTGGGATGTTGCCTCTCTGTATACCCCTACTATGTTACTGGGCATGGGATATCCAATCCTACATTTGGAGTGAGTACCGATCACGGACTCGAGGTACACGGCGGTGAGCAGATATCATAGCGGGGACTGCGTCTTCCACATGTGACGTTGACAATCTAACATTTCATTTATTGTAGCTAGCATGCCATTTAATGGAGCCTAAAAGCACAACCATGTGGGTCCACATGGAATTTCAAATTTTGGGCTGCCCTAATACGTTCCTGGCAGTATTCCTGTTTGTCACTTACCTCTAAAGGCAGAGACCCTATTGAAGTTGCGTTTCGTGCATAAACTCTTGGGAGTGTCTCCTTTCATCAATTATGGAGTGCTACTCTGGTACAATATAGGCTTTCTTATTCCAGACAAACTGTTTTATTGAGGGTCTTGGCATATGAAGGGGGTTAGAATGGTAGATTAATTATTACAAGAAGGCACTTTGAAATCCTTTCTGACACTGTGAGACACGTTCAGCCTCTGAGCCACTTATCAGTGGATGTATAGACAACTGACACTTTGCCTCAGGAGTGGCTTGCCATCATCTCTCATTGATCCATCCTGTATCTCTCATCTGCAAATATCTGAGGCCATGCAGCCACTTTAATGGAGTGTTATTGGGTCTTTAGGGAGTTTTTAATCCATGACATGCAAGGTCCACTAGAACTCACCAGAGGATGTGTCACTTCTACTCCTAGATCCTGATCATGAGCAGATATTGAGAAAGCCCCTACTCAATAATGTAAAATACTCAATGATTGGTACTGATTCACATACAAATTATTGAGAGTGCACTAAGTACTGCATGATTCCTTTACAATATCATATGGTCACACCCCTACCTGACATCTTAGTGACCTCTTCCTAGACTGCTTCTAAATACCAACTCTGTTGTACCACCTGGCTCTTCTCCATGACACAACTTATCAGCTTTATGTAGATGTCCACACTAGCTGCTGGCTATCTACTTCATTATGTAATGACCAACTGTGCATTCTAATCTACTGGTGACAACCCACAACCCCTATAGGCCAAGGGTAACTGCTGGAATTGCACAGAATAGTGCTCTGAGAAGGAACTACATAGAAACTGAACAACACGTTAGTGGTATAGAAAGAGTATGGGGTGCATTTGTCTCTTACTTTGATTAGGCCACTTACACATAGCCAAGTCCAGGCGGATCCCGCCCCACCCATTTTCTGCACATTCTTCCTCGATTTCTCCATGCTTGTGTCACATATAGCCTGACCAATGGCATGCTGTGGATAGTCTACAGGGGATCCATTTTCTGCTGCACCTCATAGCTGGAAAGACCTTCTGTGAGTGTCTCGAGATGGCTAGTATGCATTGCAACAATTAGGTAACACATTTGGTGAGAGAGATCCTTGACTCTGGTTTTGACTTGTCCCAGAGATGAGTTGAGCACCAACTTTCCTTAGACTTTCTTTGGGTGCTGAATTTATTAAATAGTCAGACTCCTCGGGTACTGGCATGGGTGATGACAAACAACTACAATATTGTTGGTCTGCACCCCTCTGGAGACTGCAATAGGTTGGATCCTGTTCTCCTTTTGATACCCTTAGATGAAAGTGGTAATTTCCCCTCCTGATTGCAGGACTAGGCTATTTGCATCATCTCACATGTAGTATTACGGTTTTCAAAGGTTCAGTGGGATATGTCGGGTGGAGGGTGATTTGCCGGATTTACTGAATTACTGAATTATAGATCACTTGATGCTGCTGTGCCACATCTCCTCTCCATACAATCCTCCCATTGTGCCTCTCCTTCCCCAACTTTTCCTTTCTTTCTCCCCTCCCTTTGTTTCCTATTGTTATTTTCTAGTTTACACAGGTGTAGTGACAGTGGAAGATGATACTTGTGTGCTTGTACTACTCCATTTTGCTAGTGGAAGTTGCATGATATTACATATCTGTATCTATCCTTCACAAAAAACCTGCACTGTTTGTTTGTCATCTCAGTTTACTTCTTGAAATAGATAAACAAATAAATGATGCAAAAAGGAATTGATTAGGAGTATGTTCTCAGCATACACAGATAATTTGATCCAAATTTCACCATAAATGAAAACTGGTAAATAATGATTCTGTTTTATGTTAGATTAAAAAAGGTTCAAGTGCTAATATAAATAATAGAAAAGGCTAAGACAAACTGTTAGAAATTGGGTTATTGGTTGACTGGGGTGTAAAACAGCAACTACAATCCAAGTCAGAGTAAGTGGCAGGTGAACCCTAACTTAACCCTTACTCACCCTCTGTTAGCTTGGCACAGAGCAGTCAGGCTTTACTAAGAAGCAGTGTGTAAAGTATTTGTGCCACACTTCAACCAGTAAACAAGTAAAAACATCATGCAAAATTAATCAGTTTAGAAAAATAGAGTATGATTTAATAAATAAAACAAGACCAAAACAACAAGAATCCAATAAGTAGAACTTGAGCAATTCATTTTTAAAGATTAACCTGTAAAGTAGCACTTAGAAGCCACAAGCGGGGATATCTAGTAGCACTGGACTGGGACAAAGTCTAAAGTTCAGGCTGACTGCGATGGAGCGCGGGCCTGTCGAGGATCTGTTGTTTCCAAAGAGCTCAGAGGCTGCAATGAGGAGTTTCTTTGTCAAGGCTTCCGTTGACAGAGATGCGAGGACCTTGAGTCAAGAAAGGCGCTGCAGTGCTGGTGCTGAGAGTGATGTGCTGGTGTAGAGATGCAAGGAACAGCAGTGATGTGAGTCTGGTTGCGCTGGTTCTGACCCACACAGTAGAGGTGATGCATCGATTTTCTTCATGCACTAGTGGTGAAGTGTCATTTTTGCTCCTGCAGCAAAGGATATGTCAGTTCCACTGGAGAAAGCATGTTAGGTCCTCCTCCAAGGGTCCAGGACTGACAAGGCACCACTTGAAGGACAAACTCACAAATGGCAGAGTCCAGGTACAGGGGCAAGCTGGTTGGAAGCCTGTTATCTCCTTGAGACTGCAGATCAGGAGGCCAGTTGAAAAGCCCTTGGAGTCACTTTCAGTTCAAGTGGGTCCAGTCCTTCTCACCCTGGCAGAGGAACAGCAGGCAACAGAGAAGCACAGCAATACAGGAGTCCAGCAAAGCAGCAGTCCAGCAGAGTGACAGTCCTTCAGCAGCACAGCAGTTCTTCCTCCTGGCAGAGTAGTCACTAGTCTAGACTTGTACTGAGTTGGTTGTGTAAGAGGTCCAGTGCCTAAACCCAGTTGGGTCTTTGAGTGGCAGAAACTTCAAAGACAGGCCTTTAAGTGCACAGAGTTCCTGCTCTTTCCGCTGTTGATCCAGACACAATACAGGGTATTATGTAGCCCTTTGTATGAGGACAGGACAGAGCCTATTCAGGTGTGAGAGAGGCTGGGCCCAGCTCCTCCCTATCACTTTCACAAGGATGACTCATTCAGACACTAGATTTGACACAAGGTGCTATGTGAGACATCATATCATTGCATGATGTAACATAACAAAACATACCATACCAGGGCCACTGGAATTCCATTTTGTGAGAGCAGCATTTTCCACATAATTATGGATTTGCCAAATTTGCCACATTATCCATCATCTCATCTGTCTCATCTCATAATGTGCAATTTAAAAAAAATGTTTGTTGCTGAAATAGATGACAAATACTAAGAATGTGGCAGTACTTGTTCTTGCACAATGGAATGGCCTTTGCCAAGATCGAGTGGTCACCTTTTTATTGTTTGTTGCTGTATTTGGCTGTCAAGCTGCTTCTAATGAGGTAAAACATTTGCCCCAATAGTACTAACATGTGTAATAATTACAAAATAATGAGACAACACCATCACAAAATGTGCTGCATTATGCTGCACAATTTGTGCTTTCTTGAAGAATAATTAAGTGAACCCTGCAGCATAATGTAGACAATTATGCTGCATAATTTGGTGGTTTCCTGCACATAATGTCAGTGTCCCTCACCATGAAAAAAGACTATCGAGGGTCCCTGGTTTGATAAGTAGCCCATCCAGGGAATAATACTTGAATACAAGAAAAAGCAATGAGCTACAATCAATATTCACTTATATCTAGTATAGAACAAAGCTGTAACAATTTTTTTTTTTAAATATATTTATTACAAATGTATGTCAAACAACGGCATAAATCAATACTCAAATATACAATTATACAAAAATAAACATGGAAAGACAAAAAAATATTTCCATAAATATTTACACCTATACATGAATTAATAAACGGAGACAACCTAACACATCAGACAAAACAATTAAGATAATCAGACCATGACACTACATAAACATACACATACATTATCTTACAGTACAGTGGAATACAAATTAAGAATATACAATTTATTTTTCTGAAGCTGAAAAAATATTCACATAAATGTCATATTATTATTCAATTCCTAATTATGTCTCCATCTTCTTTGATAAGAGAGAGATTTCTATTTTAACCCCATAACTTCAGGGTTCATACAAAAACCAAACAATAGTAGGAACAAAGCCTACGCGCGTTTCGTCGGAGACCACCAAATTTGAAAAGCCGCCTTCCTCAGGGCCGTTCCTTTTCCATACTTAATACATAATATTGTAGATTGAATAAATTCTCATCTTTCCCTTTGAATAAAACCTGATAAATACAAAACAAAACAAAGTAATACATTTTAAAACCAGGCTCTTCAAAATCGACAACCAATAAATTATGAGGTGAAAACAGAAAACGCCAAAGCATAAAAAAATAAAGTAAGATGTGGAAAAAATAAAAAAAGAAGAAGAAGGTAAGAAAACTTCAAATAGAAGTGAATTAAACAAATAATTTAAAAACACCACCATCTCCCTTGTGTGTATAATCACCAATAACAGCATTAAAAAACTAAATAATAAATAAATAAATAAATACCCGGTGGGATGTTGCTGAGTTTCCGCAATTATAGTGCAGACAAGGTTCAGTTTTCTAATTTCTACTTCAATTCGCAAATAAGTCCTTGTAAAAACACATAACCGGATATATATAATCACCTCATTTTGTTTAACAAAACATATCAAATAACTGAAAAAAAGGGGGGAAAAAGGAGGGGGGGGGCGGGGTCGCCCGGAAAGAGAGGGGGGAGGGTTGATTTGGGAAAAAGGGGGGGGGGCGGGCGGGAAGGGGGTAGGAGGTAGAGAGGAAAAAAGGAATGGAAATGGGTAGGAAAAGGGAGAGAGGGGAGAGTTTTGGAAGGAGGGGGAGGGTTTGTTGTGATGCAAAGTGATCCTCTACCAAGAGACAAACAGCTAATTCCTTCACCTACCCATATAGGCCCGTATTTATACTTTTTTTGCGCCGCATTTGCGTCGTTTTTTGACGCAAAAACAGCACAAATTTGCAAAATACCATTGTATTTTGTCGGTTTTCGCCGTTTTGCGCCAAAAAGCGGCGCAAATGCGGCGCTAAAAAAAGTATAAATACGGGCCATAATCTTTTAGGTAAGAAATTTCTCTGGGGGATTCCTCCAAAATGTTCTCACAACTCCTCTGTCTGCATACAGAGAAAAAAACAATACAGTCAAAAAGTCCATCAACAGTGACTGGTCCCTCATGTCTCTTTACTAAAAAGTCTGTCTCTTTACGTTAATTCCAATTGGAAAATCCACTCAATTTACATCCCACAAATTTTATAGCCTCATGTTCTTGCTGATAAACGACATAAACACACGGATCTCAATTGCTTTATAGTTTTTAGAGGGAACTCAGATGTTGGCGCTACACCTCTAAGCCTCCTATATATTTTTAGCGTTGGCTTATATTCCTATCAGCAAGCCTACCTTCAAATCTCGCCGATTCTTCCAAAAACCAAATCGCAGGCGTCCGATGTAAAGATTGCCGAATAGTGCTGACTCCATTTTAAAGTCAGGCAGCATATTCTAAATCTCGGTCGAAAAACCGCGAGACTACGGAATTGCCGATTCTCACAAAAGCAGTGTCGGCCATCTTGAAATGCGTGGGCTCATATTCCCATCAATGAGCATACCTTCAATTTTCACTGATTCTTCGAAAAGAACCCAAATTAAAGGCATCCGATATACAGATTGCCGAATTATGCTGACTTTGTTTTAAAATCAAGCAACATATTCTAAAACTCGGTCGAAAAAAAAACCCGAGACTACACCATACCATACCATAACATACTATGCCATACCATGCTTAGCAAAACAGCCTTGATAAAAGAAGTAATCACAAATATTTTGTTTTTGTATGAAACCTAAAAAAACGTTGTCATTCAGATTAGCCAAACGGCTTAGTAAAACAGGAAGACACATATGTACCCCTTGTGACTCCTCTGGCAGTTCAGTGTATAAGCATATTATTTATTGCAGTTATCATTATTAGTGTTGTTTTTGCAGTTTACTCAGCATCAGTTTCTTCAGCATCATATATACTTAGAGTTAAATAGCAAAGTCTTGTGAATTCTTGACCTCCATGTGCACAGAAGACACATGTCACATTCTCTGTGGTAATAATATGCCCTTTCGGCTCTGGTGGAACCTGAATGGTGAGTGAGAATTTACTTTCAGGATGAGTCCTCTGAGGAGGCTATGGGTTGGTGATTTTAACATAGGAGATGTATGATATAAACCCTATTGCCTGGAACTGCTCCTAAGATCCCTCTGACTTACACATTGTGGTTCTAGAGTTTGATTTTACAAGGATAGGGCTGATCAGTAAGAAAACCATAACAAATGTATTCTCCAAAGGGAGCAAGAATGGGATTTTTTAATGTTATGTTTATTTTGAAAACAAATCCCTAGTGTTCCATGACATTCAGCCTTTTTGGTGTGGAGGACAGTTGGAAGTGCCCCTTTCTGTGAAGTCATCCCAAAACTTTTTGCCTTCCTACTCTTGTTTTTTGCTAAACTTTCTTTTGTCGGTTTTAGGGCTCTATGCACTTTCCTACTGCTAACCAGTGCTAAAGTGCATGTGCTCTCTCCTTAAAACATGGTAGAATTGATTTATACCTTCTTGGTCCCTTTAATTTACTTGTATATCCCTAGTAACGTGCACTACACGTGCCCAGGGCCTGTAAATTAAATGTTACTAGTGGACCAGCAGCACTGGTTGTGTCACACACTTAAGCAGTCCTGTAAACATGCCTTAGGACTTTCATTGCAGTGCCTGTGTGTGCAGTTTAGAACTGACATGTCAACCGTGTAAAACGGATATTTTATCAAACCCTTTTGTACATATAAGTCACCCCTAGGTAGGCCCTGGACAGCCCAGAAGGCAGGGTGCAGGGTATCTAAAAGGTAGGACATGTATTTCTAAGTTTTACAAGTCCTGTTTGGGAACAACATTTAAATCCATTTCCACTACTGCAAGGCCTGTTTCACCTAAAGGATAACATTGGAGTTGTCTTACTACATTTTTTAAGTAGAATTTCAGAATCGGAAGAGATAAGTGGTTCATGTTTGATGTCTCTGGAATCATAATCGAAAATCCTAACTGATGATGAATTTGGATTTTACATTACAATTCTGAAAGTGCCACTTTTAGAAAGTTGGCATTTCCTTGCCTTTGCCATTTGGTATCTGCGGCCTGTCTCTGGTCACATGACTGGATGTAGTTGGCAGTTAGGCTTTCTGTGCTACACCTAGACAGCCACACACAAGGGGAGTTTGAGTGTGACTGAATAGACCATCACTGGCAAGATGGAAGGGAGGTCCTGAGCCCAGTCTCACTTACACTTGAATAGGCTGTGTCCTGTCTCTACTCAAAAGGTCTAATGACCCTGTATTGTCGCTTCAGCCAGTTTAGATCCAGGACATGGAAGGTAGGAAATCCCATGCACTCCAAATACACTGTCTAGAAGCTTCTCCCACCTTCCAGATACAAGGCACCAGTGTATAAAAGAAGGACCTTAGACACCACCACTTCAGTACACTTTTGGACCGGTGGATGCTCTGCCAGGAAGAAGAACTGCAGTGCTGCTACAAGGGCTGACACTCTGCTGAACTGCTACTCTGAAGGAGCTGCTGCTCTTTTGTGCTGACCTGCTGACCTTTTTTGCCTGGGGAAGGAGAACTGGACCTGCAACTTCTACCTCGAGCCCAGGAGCCCAGAGTGACTCTAAGGTCTAGTCTGCTTCCCTCCTGATCTGAGCATTAGGGACATAACAGGCTCTCCAATAGCTCCTGGACCTGTCTACAGCACGTTCCTGGCCCCAGTTGGTGTTCCTCAGGTCCATGACACTTGGTGTGGCTCAGTAGGCTCCTAATTCAACCTTTTTCGATCTTCACGACTGCAAACGTGCGAGCCACCACTAGCCTGTCTTTTTGTCCAACAAGCATTGATTACCATGGAGAACCACCAACATGAGGTCCAAGCACACACGCCACCCAGCCTGTTCCTCACACCATGCCAATCAGCACCAGAGTAACTCTCATTGCTTTCGGCGGCCTTCTTCTAAATGAATGGGAATCTTGGTAGAAATCTTGACAAGGTAAACCTTAGCTGGACTAAACTAGGACTGTATGCATTCAATTCACACTCAATCATGGTCAGCCTGCACTTTTAACTTTGACCCAATCCGATTTGTCCAGATAGATGCGGTTGGTGCTTTATGCATTTAGGTGCCATATTAAAGGCAATCTTTAAATATTTATGAATCCAGATCAATTGATTGGAGTTTTGTCATTTTTGTCCTATTTTATTTATTAAAGTTGGCTCTACTTGCCTAACCTGATTGGGATCGTTGTGTGGTGTTTTCACTGTTTTACTGTTTAAAGTGTTGCACAAATACTTTGCACATTTCCTCTGAGTTAAGCCTGACTGCTCTGTGCCAAGCTACCAGAGGGTTGAGAATGAACATCATTTATCAGTCACCAGGGGTCACAGCTGTGCCCCTGGCCTACCCTGTGCTACCACTGGCACTGCCTTTGCAACCCATGGCCACAGAGGTGGCAAATTCAGTCTTAGGAACACAGAGGGGTGACTCGTCCCTATAGGCATCAGTTGGGTCTCCACTCGGCTTGTTTTCTATTTTTATTACAGTAATAGTGACTAATAAAATATTTTTCACTATTAGTGTAATAAAAATAGAGTACATTTAGCTGGAATATGCCCTTTCATGGCAGCTGAGATACTTGCAGGTGAGAATGTGTTTATGTGAGAGAGAGTGTATGTAAGTTTTAATTTGTATGCATGTATAAGTATGTGTGTGTGAGTAAAGGTGAAAGGATGCGTGATGTCTCTTATGCTACCCCTGGCATTTCGGTGAATTGACATCCATGGGGTTTGTTAGAAATGGGGTCTCTAGTTGGTAGTGGTTTGCACCCTGTCCAAGAAGGGACCCTCCCTCTAACCAGGGTAAGGGAGTTACACAGCTAATATAACACCTGCTCACCCCCTTCGTAGAGCTTGGTGCGATAAGTCAGGATTTTCTCAGAGGCAGTGAGTAAAGTATTTGTTCACATACACAGTAACACAATGAAAACACCACAAAAGTACTCCACACCAGTTTAGAAAAATAGCCAACATTTATCTGAGTAAAACAAGACCACAAAAACAAAAATCCGACAGACACAAATTAAAGATACAAACTTTTAAAGATTATGGGCCATGTTGGCGGTGGCGCTCGTACAGCCAATACACATCCAGTACTGCCAGTACCACCAGTGCGGTCAGGCTGTCGCGGATGGCGGTAGGCACCTTCAGACTGGTGGGGACCATGTTTCCGCCAGACATATTGCAAGGCTGCACACTGCCAGGGTTTCCACCGCAGTCACACCGATACCAAAACCCTGGTTGAAACCAACTCTATAAAAGGAAACAAACACCTTCTGGAACACAGAGCTGCCCGGAGTTACGATGGAACCTGAACTCAAAGTCCTCCCACTGCTCCTGCTAGTACAACGACTCCAGAACCAGCAATGGCGATGAAGACAACAAAGTAAGTACACACAACTAGCACACACTGGAGGAAAAGGCATTAGTACACACACACACAACACACACAGCCAGGACGCTTTGCAACGGACACATACACATGTAACCATACACCCATATGAACACACACACACATCTACATACACACACACACACATACCACACATACAAACAAACACAAACTATACACACCACAGCCACCACATACATGACATACATACACCAACCTGCACACACAGCACCGCCCCTGTCGAACACAATCATACACAACACCACCGAATCACACAATGACATCACAACAGCAACTACACATATGCCTCGCCATCCACTCTCACTGCACACCTCCACATGACAATACATACATACACCAACATATAGCAACACCACACAACCAATCAACACTATTACACAGCTGATAGAAATGGGGTTTTTGGTTGGCTGTCAGGTTGCCCGCTGTCCAAGCAAGAACCCTCATTCTAGTCATGGTAAGTCACACACAATCCAAAATCAGCCTGTGCCCACCCTCTGGTAGCTTGGCACGAGCAGTCAGGCTTAACTTAGAAGGCAATGTGTAAAGCATTTCTGCAATAAATCATACAATACCATAATATAAAACCACAAAAATCCACCACACAGTGTTTAGAAAAATATATAATTTTTATCTGGGTATTTGCAGGCCAAAACGATCAAAAATGCAATATGAATTTGTAAAGATATCACTAAAAAGTGATATATAGGGCCTCATTCCAACCCTGGCGGTCTATGACCGCCAGGGTGGAGGTCGCCGGAAGCACCGCCAACAGGCTGGCGGTGCTTCCTTTGGCATTCCGACCGCAGCTGTAAAGCCGCAGTCGCCCAGCCGGGTCCGGCGGTTTCCCGCCGGATTACCCCCGGCTGGGCTGTATTCCGACCCCCTTCCCGCCAGCCTGTTTCTGGCGGTTTTCACCGCCAGGAACAGGATGGCGGGAACGGGTGTCGTGGGGCCCATGGGGGCCCCTGCACTGCCCATGCCACTGGCATGGGCAGTGCAGGGGCCCCCTAACAGGGCCCCAGCATGATTTTCACTGTCTGCATAGCAGACAGTGAAAATCGCGACGGGTGCAACTGCACCCGTCGCACCTCTGCAACACCGCCGGCTCCATTCGGCGCCAGCTTCTGTGTTGCAGGGCCTTTCCAGTTGGGCCGGCGGCGCTCCCTTGGCAGGCACCCGCCGGCCCAGCGGGAATGTCTGAATGGCCTCCGCGGTCTTTTGCCCGCTCCGCGGCCAATTGGCGGTTTCCGCTTGGTGGGCGGCGCCCGCCGCCCGCCAATATTGGAATGACCCCCCTAGTGTCTTAAGTCCTTAAAAAGAAACAAAGTCTCTTTCAAGCACAAAGTACCTGGTTTGGAATGGAAAATCTCCGCAGAGGGCCGCAGAAGAGGAGATGCGTGGAAAAATGGTGTGTGCGTCGGTTACGCCCCTTCACACACGGACTTGCGTCATTATTTTTCATGCGGGGAGATGTGCGTCGTTCTACGGGAGGAAAAATGGTGTGTGCGTCGGTTGCGCCCCTTCAAACACGGACTTGCGTCATTATTTTTCACTCGGGGAAGACGTGTGTCGTTTTCCAGCACGCCGACCGTCTCCTTCCATGGGTCGCAGGATTACCAGATGTCCCAGGGTCTGTGCGTGGATTCTCCTGCTTGTTTTGCTGCTGCGTGTCGTTCCGCAGGGCTGTGCGTTGAAGTTTTAATCTCACGGATGGCGTTGCGTCGATTTCTCCTCTGGAAGTCGGGCGGCGTTGTCCTTGCGAGGCCGTGCGTCGAAGTTCCGGTCGTCCCGAAGGCGTTGCATCGATCAGCGTCGGTGTGCGGCGTTTTTCTCGCCACGGAAGAAGCTGTGTGTCGAAACTTTCGCCGCACGAAGCGTCCAAGTGAAAAAGATAAGTCTTTTTGGTCCTGAGACTTCAGGGAACAGGAGGCAAGCTCTATCCAAGCCCTTGGAGAGCACTTTTACAGCCAGACAAGAGTTCAGCAAGGCAGCAGGCCAACAGCAAGGCAGCAGTCCTTTGGAGAAAGCAGACAGGTGAGTCCTTTGAGCAGCCAGGCAGTTCTTCTTGGCAGGATGTAGTTTCTGGTTCAGGTTTCTTCTCCAGCAAGTGTCTGATGAGGTAGGGCAGAGGCCCTGTTTTGTACTAAGTTGTGCCTTTGAAGTGGGGGTGACTTCAAAGAGTGTCTAATAAATGCACCAAGCCCCCTTTCAGTTCAATCCTGTCTGCCAGAGTCCCAGTAGGGGGTGTGGCAGTCCTTTGTGTGAGGGCAGGCTCTCCACCCTCCCAGCCCAGGAAGACCCATTCAAAATGCAGATGTATGCAAGTGAGGCTGAGTACCCTGTGTTTGGGGTGTGTCTGAGTGAATGCACAAGGAGCTGTCAACTAAACCTAGCCAGACGTGGATCGAAGGGCACAGAAAGATTTAAGTCCAAAGAAATGCTAACTTTCTAAAAGTGGCATTTCTAGAATAGTAATATTAAATCCGACTTCGCCAGTCAGCAGGATTTTCTATTACCATTTTGGCCATAGTAAATATGACCTTCCTGCTCCTTTCAGATCAGCAGCTGCCACTTCAACAGTGTATGAGGGCAGCCCCAATGTTAGTCTATAAAGGGAGCAGGCCTCACAGTAGTGTAAAAACGAATTTAGGAGTTTTACACTACCAGAACATATAACTACACAGGTACATGTCCTGCCTTTTACCCACAAAGCACCCTGCTCTAGGGGTTACCTAGGGCACACATTAGGGGTGACTTATATGTAGAAAAAGGGGAGTTCTAGGCTTGGCAAGTACTTTTAAATGGCAAGTCGAAGTGGCAGTGAAACTGCACACACAGGCCTTGCAATGGCAGGCCTGAGACAAGGTTAACAGGCTACTGAAGTGGGTGGCACAACCAGTGCTGCAGGCCCACTAGTAGCATTTAATCTACAGGCCCTAGGCACATATAGTGCACTCTACTAGGGACTTATAAGTCAATTAAATAGCCAATCATGGATAAACCAATCAATAGTACAATTTACACAGAGAGCATATGCACTTTAGCACTGGTTAGCAGTGGTAAAGTGCCCAGAGGTCAAAAGCCAACAACAACAGGTCAGAAAAAAATAGGAGGAAGGAGGCAAAATGTTTGGGGATGACCCTCTCAAAAAGCCAGGTCCAACATGACCCCCTACCAGCCTAAAGCCAAGGGAGAACAATCACTATCCTGATGTACTTCGCTGTTTGAGGCGACAGAACAAGGACCCAGGCCCACAACAGCAGGGGCATGCTCCAGTTCTTCGCCTTCCTGACTCGCAGGGCCCACTAAGCCAACCCATGGGGAACCTTTCTCCTTACCTGCGGATCCCATCTGTGCAGCACCTAACCTTACTTTGCTCACAGATGTATCCCAGTAGCTGGATAGTACCACCAGGACCAACACAGTGGGGTTGCCCACTCTACCCCCGGGGTGTGACACTTGTCCCCTCCCCAGGGATAACTCTGTCCACCCGGACAGCAAGCCACATTGGTTACTGACAGCTGCCTGGGATGAGAGCCAGGCCCCAGGCCTCTCAAAGGTCTCCCACCACTGTGGCTTTGGAGAGGGGGGGCGGTAGCCCCAGGTGCTGGGCACCCTTTAACCACTCTCCCTTCCACAAGGTCAGGGATGACTGCCTGAACCTGGTCCTCCCCTCTGGGGCTCTGTACCCTCCCTCCTGGAGCTGTACCTCCATAGTCGAACATGGTCAGGGTGCTTATAGAAGTCGCCCTGTACCATTCCTCCACCAGTGCAGGGCTGTTAACCTGCAACTGGCCCTCAAACCTGGGGTCTGTACCTTCAGGATGGACTAGGGCCAGGGGAGAGGCTTCCCTCCCCCTGCCCTCCCTTCTGGGGTCCAGCACCTTCCAACTAGGAGTGGCCTCCTCAGAAGACAACATGGTAGGGGCACTGTTATCAGTAACCCCTCCCTCCAGGTCCGGGGGACACCCTGAACCTGGCCTTCCAGCCCAGGGTCTGTATCCTCAGACTGGATCACTGCCTGGCAAACCAGGACTTTCTGAGGGGCACACCTACCCCCCACGAGGTCAGAGTTTAACCTCTGCACCTGACCATCAAAACCAGAGTCACCACCCTGAGGTTGAACAATTGCCTGGCACGCCAGGACTTCCTGGGGGGCACACCTACCCCCCACTGGGTCAGAGTTTAACCTCTGAACCGGGTTCTCCAACCCAGGGTCACCACCCTGAGGTTGGGCAATTGCCTGGCACACCAGAGTTTAATCCCTGATCCTGGCCATCCAACCCAGAGTCACCACCCTGCGGTTGAACAATTGCCTGGTACGCCAGCACTACCTGGGGGGCACACTGACCCCCCACCAGGTCAGAGTTTAACCTCTGAACCTGGTCATCCAACCCAGAGTCACCACCCTGAGGTTGAACAATTGCCTGGCCTGCCAGGACTTTCTGGGGGGCACACCTACCCTCCCTCGGGTCAGAGTTTAACCTCTGAGCCTGGTTAGCCAAACCAGAGTCACCACCCTGAGGTTGAACCATTGCCTGGCATACCAGGACTTTCTGGGGGGCACACCTACCCCCCACCAGGTCAGAGTTTAACCTCTGAACCCGGTTATCCAACCCAGAGTCACCACCCTGAGGTTGAACCATTGCCTGGCATGCCAGGACTTCCTGGTGGGCACTCTCACCCCCCACAAGTGACACACCGTCCCCAAGGGCCACACAAGAGTCTGGTTGGCGTAGGTCTCCTGACCTCTGCCCATCCGGCAGAGTCTGGGTCTCCCCCAAACAAGAAACGGTTTCACCTGGGTCATTCCTGGGGGGCTCTGCTCTCAGAGCTGACCCCTGACTCCCCAGGTCCTCCACTGGGGTCCGCAACCCCCTCTCAACCCTATGTCTGGACTTATGCATCCCCTCACTAGGAGTGGTATTGCCAGACACCATAACTGTTGGGATGCTGGCTACAGTCACCCCTCCAAGTTCTTCTGACACTGCAGGACTTCCCTCAACAGGTGGCCCTACGGTACAGGCTAGGCTTCCCTCCTGGTGTTCCCTCATGGAACCCTCTAGGACCAGAGACCTACCTGGGACACTACAATCCTCTCCCACCTCACTTGGTTGGGAAACACCTAGACCACACCCTTCAGGAGCACCCCCATATGCCTCTTCAGACTCTCTGGTACTCACCCAGAAGTCTTCCTCCATTGTAAGCTCCCTGGGGTCAGAGAACTCACACTCCACCTGGTGTTGGCGTAGCTCTGGAAAATAAGGACCAGACATATGCTCTCCAGCAATTACATCACTCTGCCCTTCACATGCATTAACCACAGTACCCTTCACCCAACCATCCAGTAACTCAGCCTTGGAAAAGCACTCTACCTCACACTCCTGAGACTGGTGGGACAGTATCTGACTGTCCCCGACACTCAACCCATACTCTTCTGGGATGTCTCTACACTCTCTATCCAGGACGTCCACCAGGGGGGGAACCCTTTTCTCTGTCGCTCTCTGCTAGAGCCAGTAAAGTGTCCCTCCTCCCAGTAGGAATATGACTCCCTGTGCCAGTTCCCCAATCCTTCTCAGGGACCCTGTGCATAACGGGAATTACCTCATACCCTTGAACCACCTGGGGTGTGTCAACTCCCTTCTTCAAGTTGGGCACCACATCTCTGGGCTTGTGCCCTTCTTCAGCAGTACTGGGAGGAAGATTTTTGCTGCCACAATCTGAACTGGACTCAGCCCTTCCGGCCTCCAGCTTCAGCTCTTCACAGCTCAGCTCTTGAGCTGCAATCCTTTCTTTTTCCAGGGCTAAGAGTCTTTTTGCCTCAACCCTTTCAAGATACTCCTCTAACTGTTGCTCATGCCGCTTTTGAGGTAGGAGCCATTCATCTCTCTCTGGTTCTCCTTCCTCATCTGAGTAGTCTTCCTCCTCATGTGAGCAGTCCTCCTCCTAATCTGAGGGGTACTTAGTCATTTGGTTTCTTGCTGCCTCTCTTTCTGCCCATCTTTCTTCCCCCCAGACTATGTAGTTATGTAGCATTTCCATCTTAGTAGATCTCCTTGATACAGGAAGGCCCCATTTTCTGCAAAGCCTCCTTAGGTCAGCCTTAGTGAGGTGGTCAGTAGGCACAAAGAATGAGTAGGTAAGCAACCTCATTCTGATAAGGTCTTACCAGCAAAAACCAAAATCCAAAGTCCAAAATATCAATAGTATATCCAGGAGGACATCAGAGAACCAAAAGCAAAAAGATGAAAAATCAAGTTGACCTTCAACTGTGGGTAGGTAGTGAAATACTTAGCTACTGTATGTCACTGCACAAACACAGGTCCTGTCCTAACCGCTGATCACCAATGTTAGAAATTGGGTTTTTGTTTGGCAGTCAGGTTGCCCTCTGTCCAAGCAAGAACCCTCACTCTAGTCAGGGTAAGTCACACACAATCAAAAATCAGCCTGTGCCCACCCTCTGGTAGCTTGGCACGAGCAGTCAGGCTTAACTTAGAAGGCAATGTGTAAAGCATTTGTGCAATAAATCATACAATACCATAATATAACACCACAAAAATACACCACACAGTGTTTAGAAAAATATATAATATTTATCTGGGAATTTGCAGGTCAAAACGATCAAAGATGCAATATGAATTTGTAACGATATCACTAAAATGTGATATATAGGGGGTCATTCCGACCCCGGCGGCCGGCGGCCGGCGCCCGCCGGGCGGAAACCGCCCAATGACCGCTCTCCGGTCAAATGACTGCGGGGGTCATTTCAACTTTTCCGCTGGGCCGGCGGGCGATCTCCAAAAGATCGCCCGCCGGCCCAGCTGGAAAGCCCCTGCAAAGAGGAAGCCGGCTCCGAATGGAGCCGGCGGATTTGCAGGGGTGCGACGGGTGCAGTGGCACCCGTCGTGATTTTCACTGTCTGCCAAGCAGACAGTGAAAATCTTTGTGGGGCCCTGTTAGGGGGCCCCTGCACTGCCCATGCCAGTGGCATGGGCAGTGCAGGGCCCCCCAGGGGCCCCATGACACCCGTTCCCGCCAGCCTCTTCCTGGCGGTGTAAACCGCCAGGAACAGGCTGGCGGGAAGGAGGTCGGAATCCCCATGGCGGGAGGATTCCCTGGGCCAGGGGAAAACCGGCGGGAAACCGCTGGTTCCCCTTTTCTGACCGCTGCGGTAAAGCCGCGGTCAGAATGGCCCAGGAAGCACCGCCAGCCTGTTGGCGGTGCTTCCTCTGCCCTCCACCCTGGCGGTTTGAAACCGCCAGGGTCGGAATGAGGGCCATAGTGTCTTAAGTCTTTAAAAAGTAAACAAAGTCACTTTCAAGCACAAAGTACCTGGTTTGGAGTGGAAAATCTCCGCAGAAGGCCGCAAAAGAGGAGATGCGTGGAAAAATGGTGTGTGCGTCGGTTATGCCCCGTCACAC
The DNA here is from genome assembly GCF_031143425.1 of Pleurodeles waltl. NCBI lineage: Eukaryota > Metazoa > Chordata > Amphibia > Caudata > Salamandridae > Pleurodeles > Pleurodeles waltl. The sequence goes on along the minus strand of NC_090443.1, from coordinate 662,249,225 downwards.
ACGGACTTGCGTCGTTATTTTTCACGCGGGGAGACGTGCGTCGTTCTACGGGAGGAAAAATAGTGTGTGCGTCGGTTGCGCCCCTTCACACACGGACTTGCGTCGTTATTTTTCACTCTGGGACGACGTGTGTCGTTTTCCGGCACGTGGACCGTCTCCTTCTATGGGTTGCGGGATTTACAGATGTCCCAGGGTCTGAGCATGGATTCTCCTGCTTGTTTTCCGGCTACGCGTCGTTCCGCGGGGCTGTCCGTCGAAGTTTCGATCTCACGGCAGGCGTCGCGTCGATTTCTCCTCTGGAAGTCGGGCGGCGTTGTCCTTGCGAGGCTGTGCGTCGAAGTTCCGGTTGTCCTGAAGGCGTTGCGTCGATCAGCGTCAGTGTGCGGCATTTTTCTCACCACGGAAGAAGCTGTGTGTCGAAAATTTTGCCGCACGAAGCGTCCAAGTGAAAAAAAGAAGTCTTTTTGGTCCTGAGACTTCAGGGAACAGGAGGCAAGCTCTATCCAAGCCCTTGGAGAGCACTTTTACAGCCAGACAAGAGTTCAGCAAGGCAGCTGGCCAACAGCAAGACAGCACTCCTTTGGAGAAAGCAGACAGGTGAGTCCTTTGAGCAGCCAGGCAGTTCTTCTTGGCAGGATGTAGTTTCTGGTTCAGGTTTCTTCTCCAGCAAGTGTCTGATGAGGTAGGGCAGAGGCCCTGTTTTGTACTAAGTTGTGCCTTTGAAGTGGGGGTGACTTCAAAGAGTGTCTAATAAATGCACCAAGCCCCCTTTCAGTTCAATCCTGTCTGCCAGAGTCCCAGTAGGGGGTGTGGCAGTCCTTTGTGTGAGGGCAGGCTCTCCACCCTCCCAGCCCAGGAAGACCCATTCAAAATGCAGATGTATGCAAGTGAGGCTGAGTACCCTGTGTTTGGAGGGTGTCTGAGTGAATGCACAAGGAGCTGTCAACTAAACCTAGCCAGACGTGGATCAAAGGGCACAGAAAGATTTAAGTGCAAAGAAATGCTCACTTTCTAAAAGTGGCATTTCTAGAATAGTAATATTAAATCCGACTTCGCCAGTCAGCAGGATTTTCTATTACCATTCTGGCCATAGTAAATATGACCTTCCTGCTCCTTTCAGATCAGCAGCTGCCACTTCAACAGTGTATGAGGGTAGCCCCAATGTTAGCCTATAAAGGGAGCAGGCCTCACAGTAGTGTAAAAACGAATTTAGGAGTTTTACACTACCAGAACATATAACTACACAGGTACATGTCCTGTTTTTACCCACACAGCACCCTGCTCTAGGAGTTACCTAGGGCACACATTAGGGGTGACTTATATGTAGAAAAAGGGGAGTTCTAGGCTTGGCAAGTACTTTTAAATGGCAAGTCGAAGTGGCAGTGAAACTGCACACACAGGCCTTACAATGGCAGGCCTGAGACAAGGTTAACAGGCTACTGAAGTGGGTGGCACAACCAGTGCTGCAGGCCCACTAGTAGCATTTAATCTACAGGCCCTAGGCACATATAGTGCACTCTACTAGGGACTTATAAGTCAATTAAATAGCCAATCATGGATAAACCAATCAATAGTACAATTTACACAGAGAGCATATGCACTTTAGCACTGGTTAGCAGTGCTAAAGTGCCCAGAGGTCAAAAGCCAACAACAACAGGTCAGATACAAATAGGAGGAAGGAGGCAAAATGTTTGGGGATGACCCTCTCAAAAAGCCAGGTCCAACGTGACCCCCTACCAGCCTAAAGCCAAGGGAGAACAATCACTATCCTGATGTACTTCCCTGTTTGAGGCGACAGAACAAGGACCCAGGCTCACAACAGCAGGGGCATGCTCCAGTTCTTCGCCTTCCTGACTCTCATGGCCCACTAAGCCAACCCATGGGGAACCTTTCTCCTTACCTGCGTATCCCATCTGTGCAGCACCTAACCTTACTTTGCTCACAGATGTATCCCAGTAGCTGGATAGTACCACCAGGACCAACACAGTGGGGTTGCCCACTCTACCCCCGGGGTGTGACACTTGTCCCTCCCCAGGGATAACTCTGTCCACCCGGACAGCAAGCCACAGTGGTTACTGACAGCTGCCTGGGATGGGAGCCAGGCCCCAGGCCTCTCAAAGCTCTCCCACCACTGTGGCTTTGGAGAGGGGGGGGGCGGTAGCCCCATGTGCTGGGCACCCTTTAACCACTCTCCCTTCCACCAGGTCAGGGATGACAGCCTAAACCTGGTCCTCCCCTCTGGGGCTCTGTACCCTCCCTCCTGGAGCTGTACCTCCACAGTCCAACATGGTCAGGGTGCTTATAGAAGTCGCCCTGTACCATTCCTCCACCAGTGCAGGGCTGTTAACCTGCAACTGGCCCTCAAACCTGGGGTCTGTACCTTCAGGATGGACTAGGGCCAGGGGAGAGGCTTCCCTCCCCCTGCCCTCCCTTCTGGGGTCCAGCACCTTCCCACTAGGAGTGGCCTCCTCAGAAGACAACATGGTAGGGGCACTGTTATCAGTAACCCTTCCCTCCAGGTCCGGGGGGACACTCTGAACCTGGCCTTCCAGCCCAGGGTCTGTATCCTCAGACTGGATCACTGCCTGGCAAACCAGGACTTTCGGGGGGCACACCTACCCCCCACCAGGTCGGAGTTTAACCTCTGCACCTGACCATCAAAACCAGAGTCACCACCCTGAGGTTGTACAATTGCCTGGCACGCCAGGACTTCCTGGGGGCACACCTACCCCCCACCGGGTCAGGGTTTAACCTCTGAACCGGGTTCTCCAACCCAGGGTCACCACCCTGAGGTTGGGCAATTGCCTGGCACACCAGAGTTTAATCCCTGATCCTGGCCATCCAACCCAGAGTCACCACCCTGCGGTTGAACAATTGCCTGGTACGCCAGCACTACCTGGGGGCACACTGACCCCCAACCAGGTCAGAGTTTAACCTCTGAACCTGGTCATCCAACCCAGAGTCACCACCCTGAGGTTGAACCATTGCCTGGCATGCCAGGACTTCCTGGTGGGCACTCTCACCCCCCACAAGTGACACACCGTCCCCAAGGGCCACACAAGAGTCTGGTTGGCGTCGGTCTCCTGACCTCTGCCCATCCGGCAGAGTCTGGGTCTCCCCCAAACAAGAAACGGTTTCACCTGGGTCATTCCTGGGGGGCTCTGCTCTCAGAGCTGACCCCTGACTCTCCAGGTCCTCCACTGGGGTCCGCAACCCCCTCTCAACCCTATGTCTGGACTTATGCATCCCCTCACTAGGAGTGGTATTGCCAGACACCATAACTGTTGGGATGCTGGCTACAGTCACCCCTCCAAGTTCTTCTGACACTGCAGGACTTCCCTCAACAGGTGGCCCTACGGTACAGGCTAGGCTTCCCTCCTGGTGTTCCCTCATGGAACCCTCTAGGACCAGAGACCTACCTGGGACACTACAATCCTCTCCCACCTCACTTGGTTGGGAAACACCTAGACCACACCCTTCAGGAGCACCCCCATATGCCTCTTCAGACTCTCTGGTACTCACCCAGAAGTCTGCCTCCATTGTAAGCTCCCTGGGGTCAGAGAACTCACACTCCACCTGGTGTTGGCGTAGCTCTGGAAAATAAGGACCAGACATATGCTCTCCAGCAATTACATCACTCTGCCCTTCACATGCATTAACCACAGTACCCTTCACCCAACCATCCAGTAACTCAGCCTTGGAAAAGCACTCTACCTCACACTCCTGAGACTGGTGGGACAGTATCTGACTGTCCCCGACACTCAACCCATACTCTTCTGGGATGTCTCTACACTCTCTATCCAGGACGTCCACCAGGGGGGAACCCTTTTCTCTGTCGCTCTCTGCTAGAGCCAGTAAAGTGTCCCTCCTCCCAGTAGGAATATGACTCCCTGTGCCAGTTCCCCAATCCTTCTCAGGGACCCTGTGCATAACGGGAATTACCTCATACCCTTGAACCACCTGGGGTATGTCAACTCCCTTCTTCAAGTTGGGCACCACATCTCTGGGCTTGTGCCCTTCTTCAGCAGTACTGGGAGCAAGATTTTTGCTGCCACCATCTGAACTGGACTCAGCCCTTCCGTCCTCCAGTTTCAGCTCTTCACAGCTCAGCTCTTGAGCTGCAATCCTTTCTTTTTCCAGGGCTAAGAGTCTTTTTGCCTCAACCCTTTCAAGATACTCCTCTAAATGTTGCTCCTGCCGCTTTTGAGGTAGGAGCCATTCATCTCTCTCTGGTTCTCCTTCCTCATCTGAGTAGTCTTCCTCCTCATGTGAGCAGTCCTCCTCCTAATCTGAGGGGTACTTAGTCATTTGGTTTCTTGCTGCCTCTCTTTCTGCCCATCTTTCTTCCCCCCAGACTATGTAGTTATGTAGCATTTCCATCTTAGTAGATCTCCTTGATACAGGAAGGCCCCATTTTCTGCAAAGCCTCCTTAGGTCAGCCTTAGTGAGGTGGTCAGTAGGCACAAAGAATGAGTAGGTAAGCAACCTCATTCTGATAAGGTCTTACCAGCAAAAACCAAAATCCAAAGTCCAAAATATCAATAGTATATCCAGGAGGACATCAGAGAACCAAAAGCAAAAAGATGAAAAATCAAGTTGACCTTCAACTGTGGGTAGGTAGTGAAATACTTAGCTACTGTATGTCACTGCACAAACACAGGTCCTGTCCTAACCGCTGATCACCAATGTTACAAATTGGGTTTTTGTTTGGCAGTCAGGTTGCCCTCTGTCCAAGCAAGAACCCTCACTCTAGTCAGGGTAAGTCACACACAATCCAAAATCAGCCTGTGCCCACCTTCTGGTAGCTTGGCACGAGCAGTCAGGCTTAACTTAGAAGGCAATGTGTAAAGCATTTGTGCAATAAATCATACAATACCATAATATAACACCACAAAAATACACCACACAGTGTTTAGAAAAATATATAATATTTATCTGGGAATTTGCAGGTCAAAACGATCAAAGATGCAATATGAATTTGTAAAGATATCACAAAAAATTGATATATAGGGGGTCATTCCGACCCCGGCGGCCGGCGGGCAGCGCCCGCCGGGCAGAAACCGCCCAAAGACCGCACTGCGGTCAAATGACCGCGGGGGTCATTTCAACTTTTCCGCTGGGCCGGCGGGCGATCTCCAAAAGATCGCCCGCCGGCCCAGCGGGAAAGCCCCTGCAAAGAGGAAGCCGGCTCCGAATGGAGCCGGCGGATTTGCAGGGGTGCGACGGGTGCAGTGGCACCCGTCGTGATTTTCACTGTCTGCTAAGCAGACAGTGAAAATCTTTGTGGGGCCCCCAGGGGCCCCACGACACCCGTTCCCGCCAGCCTCTTCCTGGCGGTGTAAACCGCCAGGAACAGGCTGGCGGGGAGGGGGTCGGAATCCCCATGGCGGCGCTGCAAGCAGCGCCGCCATGGAGGATTCCCTGGGCCAGGGGGAAACCGCTGGTTCCCCTTTTCTGACCGCAGCTTTACCGCCGCGGTCAGAATGGCCCGGGAAGCACCGCCAGCCTGTTGGCGGTGCTTCCTCTGCCCTCCACCCGCCAGGGTCGGAATGAGGGCCATAGTGTCTTAAGTCTTTAAAAAGTAAACAAAGTCTCTTTCAAGCACAAAGTACCTGGTTTGGAGTGGAAAATCTCCGCAGAAGGCCGCAGAAGAGGAGATGCGTGGAAAAATGGTGTGTGCTTCGGTTATGCCCCGTCACACACGGACTTGCGTCGTTATTTTTCACGCGGGGAGACGTGCGTCGTTCTACAGGAGGAAAAATAGTGTGTGCGTCGGTTGCGCCCCTTCACACACGGGCTTGCATCGTTATTTTTCGCTCGGGGACGACGTGTGTCGTTTTCCGGCACGTGGACCGTCTCCTTCTATGGGTCGCGGGATTTACAGATGTCCCAGGGTCTGAGCGTGGATTCTCCTGCTTGTTTTCCGGCTGCGCGTCGTTCCGCGGGGCTGTCCGTCGAAGTTTCGATCTCACGGCAGGCGTCGCGTCGATTTCTCCTCTGGAAGTCGGGCGGCGTTGTCCTTGCGAGGCCATGCGTCGAAGTTCCGGTTGTCCCGAAGGCGTTGCGTCGATCAGCGTCGGTGTGCGGCATTTTTCTCGCCACGGAAGAAGCTGTGTGTCGAAAATTTCACCGCACGAAGCGTCCAAGTGAAAAAAAGAAGTCTTTTTGGTCCTGAGACTTCAGGGAACAGGAGGCAAGCTCTATCCAAGCCCTTGGAGAGCACTTTTACAGCCAGACAAGAGTTCAGCAAGGCAGCTGGCCAACAGCAAGACAGCAGTCCTTTGGAGAAAGCAGACAGGTGAGTCCTTTGAGCAGCCAGGCAGTTCTTCTTGGCAGGATGTAGTTTCTGGTTCAGGTTTCTTCTCCAGCAAGTGTCTGATGAGGTAGGGCAGAGGCCCAGTTTTGTACTAAGTTGTGCCTTTGAAGTGGGGGTGACTTCAAAGAGTGTCTAATAAATGCACCAAGCCCCCTTTCAGTTCAATCCTGTCTGCCAGAGTCCCAGTAGGGGGTGTGGCAGTCCTTTGTGTGAGGGCAGGCTCTCCACCCTCCCAGCCCAGGAAGACCCATTCAAAATGCAGATGTATGCAAGTGAGGCTGAGTACCCTGTGTTTGGAGGGTGTCTGAGTGAATGCACAAGGAGCTGTCAACTAAACCTAGCCAGACGTGGATCGAAGGGCACAGAAAGTTTTAAGTGCAAAGAAATGCTCACTTTCTAAAAGTGGCATTTCTAGAATAGTAATATTAAATCCGACTTCGCCAGTCAGCAGGATTTTCTATTACCATTCTGGCCATAGTAAATATGACCTTCCTGCTCCTTTCAGATCAGCAGCTGCCACTTCAACAGTGTATGAGGGCAGCCCCAATGTTAGCCTATAAAGGGAGCAGGCCTCACAGTAGTGTAAAAACGAATTTAGGAGTTTTACACTACCAGAACATATAACTACACAGGTACATGTCCTGTTTTTACCACACAGCACCCTGCTCTAGGGGTTACCTAGGGCACACATTAGGGGTGACTTATATGTAGAAAAAGGGGAGTTCTAGACTTGGCAAGTACTTTTAAATGGCAAGTCGAAGTGGCAGTGAAACTGCACACACAGGCCTTGCAATGGCAGGCCTGAGACAAGGTTAACAGGCTACTGAAGTGGGTGGCACAACCAGTGCTGCAGGCCCACTAGTAGCATTTAATCTACAGGCCCTAGGCACATATAGTGCACTCTACTAGGGACTTATAAGTCAAATAAATAGCCAATCATGGATAAACCAATCAATAGTACAATTTACACAGAGAGCATATGCACTTTAGCACTGGTTAGCAGTGGTAAAGTGCACAGAGGTCAAAAGCCAACAACAACAGGTCAGAAAAAAATAGGAGGAAGGAGGCAAAATGTTTGGGGATGACCCTCTCAAAAAGCCAGGTCCAACATGACCCCCTACCAGCCTAAAGCCAAGGGAGAACAATCACTATCCTGATGTACTTCCCTGTTTGAGGCGACAGAACAAGGACCCAGGCCCACAACAGCAGGGGCATGCTCCAGTTCTTCGCCTTCCTGACTCTCATGGCCCACTAAGCCAACCCATGGGGAACCTTTCTCCTTACCTGCGGATCCCATCTGTGCAGCACCTAACCTTACTTTGCTCACAGATGTATCCCAGTAGCTGGATAGTACCACCAGGACTAACACAGTGGGGTTGCCCAATCTACCACCGGGGTGTGACACTTGTCCCCTCCCCAGGGATAACTCTGTCCACCCGGACAGCAAGCCACAGTGGTTACTGACAGCTGCCTGGAATGAGAGCCAGGCCCCAGGCCTCTCAAAGCTCTCCCACCACTATGGCTTTGGAGAGGGGGGGCGGTAGCCCCAGGTGCTGGGCACCCTTTAACCACTCTCCCTTCCACCAGGTCAGGGATGACAGCCTAAACCTGGTCCTCCCCTCTGGGGCTCTGTACCCTCCCTCCTGGAGCTGTACCTCCACAGTCCAACATGGTCAGGGTGCTTATAGAAGTCGCCCTGTACCATTCCTCCACCAGTGCAGGGCTGTTAACCTGCAACTGGCCCTCAAACCTGGGGTCTGTACCTTCAGGATGGACTAGGGCCAGGGGAGAGGCTTCCCTCCCCCTGCCCTCCCTTCTGGGGTCCAGCACCTTCCAACTAGGAGTGGCCTCCTCAGAAGACAACATGGTAGGGGCACTGTTATCAGTAACCCCTCCCTCCAGGTCCGGGGGGACACCCTGAACCTGGCCTTCCAGCCCAGGGTCTGTATCCTCAGACTGGATCACTGCCTGGCAAACCAGGACTTTCGGGGGGGCACACCTACCCCCCAGCAGGTCAGAGTTTAACCTCTGCACCTGACCATCAAAACCAGAGTCACCACCCTGAGGTTGAACAATTGCCTGGCACGCCAGGACTTCCTGGGGGCACACCTACCCCCCACCGGGTCAGAGTTTAACCTCTGAACCGGGTTCTCCAACCCAGGGTCACCACCCTGAGGTTGGGCAATTGCCTGGCACACCAGAGTTTAATCCCTGATCCTGGCCATCCAACCCAGAGTCACCACCCTGCGGTTGAACAATTGCCTGGTACGCCAGCACTACCTGGGGGCACACTGACCCCCCACCAGGTCAGAGTTTAACCTCTGAAGCTGGTCATCCAACCCAGAGTCACCACCCTGAGGTTGAACAATTGCCTGGCCTGCCAGGACTTTCTGGGGGGCACACCTACCCCCCACCGGGTCAGAGTTTAACCTCTGAGCCTGGTTAGCCAAACCAGAGTCACCACCCTGAGGTTGAACCATTGCCTGGCATACCAGGACTTTCTGGGGGGCACACCTACCCCCCACCAGGTCAGAGTTTAACCTCTGAACCCGGTTATCCAACCCAGAGTCACCACCCTGAGGTTGAACCACTGCCTGGCATGCCAGGACTTCCTGGCGGGCACTCTCACCCCCCACAAGGGACACACCGTCCCCAAGGGCCACACAAGAGTCTGGTTGGCGTAGGTCTCCTGACCTCTGCCCATCCGGCAGAGTCTGGGTCTCCCCCAAACCAGAAACGGTTTCACCTGGGTCATTCCTGGGGGGCTCTGCTCTCAGAGCTGACCCCTGACTCTCCAGGTCCTCCACTGGGGTCCGCAACCCCCTCTCAACCCTATGTCTGGACTTATGCATCCCCTCACTAGGAGTGGTATTGCCAGACACCATAACTGTTGGGATGCTGGCTACAGTCACCCCTCCAAGTTCTTCTGACACTGCAGGACTTCCCTCAACAGGTGACCCTACGGTACAGGCTAGGCTTCCCTCCTGGTGTTCCCTCATGGAACCCTCTAGGACCAGAGACCTACCTGGGACACTACAATCCTCTCCCACCTCACTTGGTTGGGAAACACCTAGACCACACCCTTCAGGAGCACCCCCATATGCCTCTTCAGACTCTCTGGTACTCACCCAGAAGTCTGCCTCCATTGTAAGCTCCCTGGGGTCAGAGAACTCACACTCCACCTGGTGTTGGCGTAGCTCTGGAAAATAAGGACCAGACATATGCTCTCCAGCAATTACATCACTCTGCCCTTCACATGCATTAACCACAGTACCCTTCACCCAACCATCCAGTAACTCAGCCTTGGAAAAGCACTCTACCTCACACTCCTGAGACTGGTGGGACAGTATCTGACTGTCCCCGACACTCAACCCATACTCTTCTGGGATGTCTCTACACTCTCTATCCAGGACGTCCACCGGGGGGAACCCTTTTCTCTGTCGCTCTCTGCTAGAGCCAGTAAAGTGTCCCTCCTCCCAGTAGGAATATGACTCCCTGTGCCAGTTCCCCAATCCTTCTCAGGGACCCTGTGCATAACGGGAATTACCTCATACCCTTGAACCACCTGGGGTGTGTCAACTCCCTTCTTCAAGTTAGGCACCACATCTCTGGGCTTGTGCCTTCTTCAGCAGTACTGGGAGCAAGATTTTTGCTGCCACCATCTGAACTGGACTCAGCCCTTCCAGCCTCCAGTTTCAGCTCTTCACAGCTCAGCTCTTGAGCTGCAATCCTTTCTTTTTCCAGGGCTAAGAGTCTTTTTGCCTCAACCCTTTCAAGATACTCTTCTAACTGTTGCTCCTGCCGCTTTTGAGCTAGGAGCCATTCATCTCTCTCTGGTTCTCCTTCCTCATCTGAGTAGTCTTCCTCCTCATGTGAGCAGTCCTCCTCCTAATCTGAGGGGTACTTAGTCATTTGGTTTCTTGCTGCCTCTCTTTCTGCCCATCTTTCTTCCCCCCAGACTATGTAGTTATGTAGCATTTCCATCTTAGTAGATCTCCTTGATACAGGAAGGCCCCATTTTCTGCAAAGCCTCCTTAGGTCAGCCTTAGTGAGGTGGCCAGTAGGCACAAAGAATGAGTAGGTAAGCAACCTCATTCTGATAAGGTCTTACCAGCAAAAACCAAAATCCAAAGTCCAAAATATCAATAGTACATCCAGGAGGACATCAGAGAACCAAAAGCAAAAAGATGAAAAATCAAGTTGACCTTCAACTGTGGGTAGGTAGTGAAATACTTAGCTACTGTATGTCACTGCACAAACACAGGTCCTGTCCTAACCGCTGATCACCAATGTTAGAAATTGGGTTTTTGTTTGGCAGTCAGGTTGCCCTCTGTCCAAGCAAGAACCCTCACTCTAGTCAGGGTAAGTCACACACAATCCAAAATCAGCCTGTGCCCACCCTCTGGTAGCTTGGCACGAGCAGTCAGGCTTAACTTAGAAGGCAATGTGTAAAGCATTTGTGCAATAAATCATACAATACCATAATATAACACCACAAAAATACACCACACAGTGTTAAGAAAAATATATAATATTTATCTGAGTATTTGCAGGTCAAAACGATCAAAGATGCAATATGAATTTGTAAAGATATCACTAAAAAGTGATATATAGGGGGTCATTCCGACCCCGGCGGCCGGCGAGCAGCGCCCGCCGGGCGGAATCCGCCCAAAGACCGCACCGCGGTCAAATGACCGCGGGGGTAATTTCAACTTTCCCGCTGGGCCGGCGGGCGATCTCCAAAAAATCGCCCGCCGGCCAAGCGGGAAAGCCCCTGCAAAGAGGAAGCCGACTCCGAATGGAGCCGGCGGATTTGCAGGGGTGCGACGGGTGCAGTGGCACCCGTCGCGATTTTCACTGTCTGCTAAGCAGACAGTGAAAATCTTTGTGGGGCCCTGTTAGGGGGCCCCTGCACTGCCCATGCCAGTGGCATGGGCAGTGCAGTGGCCCCCAGGGTCCCCACGACACCCGTTCCCGCCAGCCTCTTCCTGGCGGTGTAAACCACCAGGAACAGGCTGGCGGGAAGGGGGTCGGAATCCCCATGGCGGCGCTGCTTGGAGGATTCCCTGGGCCAGGGGAAAACTGGCGGGAAACCGCCGGTTCCCCTTTTCTGACCGCGGCTTTACCGACGCGGTTAGAATGGCCCGGGAAGCACCGCCAGCCTGTTGGCGGTGCTTCCTCTGCCCTCCACCCTGGCGGTTAGAAACCGCCAGGGTCGGAATGAGGGCCATAGTGTCTTAAGTCTTTAAAAAGTAAACAAAGTCTCTTTCAAGCACAAAGTACCTGGTTTGGAGTGGAAAATCTCCGCAGAAGGCCGCAGAAGAGGAGATGCGTGGAAAAATGGTGTGTGCATCGGTTATGCCCCGTCACACACGGACTTGCGTCGTTATTTTTCACGCGGAGAGACGTGCGTCATTCTACGGGAGGAAAAATAGTGTGTGCGTCGGTTGCGCCCCTTCACACACGGACTTGCGTCGTTATTTTTCACTCGGGGACGACGTGTGTCGTTTTCCGGCACGTGGACCGTCTCCTTCTATGGGTCGCGGGAATTCCAGATGTCCCAGGGTCTGAGCGTGGATTCTCCTGCTTGTTTTCCTGCTGCGCGTCGTTTCGCGGGGCTGTCCGTCGAAGTTTCGATCTCACGGCAGGCGTTGCGTCGATTTCTCCTCTGGAAGTCGGGCGGCGTTGTCCTTGCGAGTCCGTGCGTCGAAGTTCCGGTCGTCCCGAAGGCGTTGCGTCGATCAGCGTCGGTGTGCAGCGTTTTTCTCGCCACGGAAGAAGCTGTGTGTGGAAAATTTCGCCGCACGAAGCGTCCAAGTGAAAAAAAGAAGTCTTTTTGGTCCTGAGACTTCAGGGAACAGGAGGCAAGCTCTATCCAAGCCCTTGGAGAGCACTTTTACAGCCAGACAAGAGTTCAGCAAGGCAGCAGGCCAACAGCAAGGCAGCAGTCCTTTGGAGAAAGCAGACAGGTGAGTCCTTTGAGCAGCCAGGCAGTTCTTGGCAGGATGTAGTTTCTGGTTCAGGTTACTTCTCCAGCAAGTATCTGATGAGGTAGGGCAGAGGCCCTGTTTTATACTAAGTTGTGCCTTTGAAGTGGGGGTGACTTCAAAGAGTGTCTAATAAATGCACCAAGCCGCCTTTCAGTTCAATCCTGTCTGCCAGAGTCCCAGTAGGGGGTGTGGCAGTCCTTTGTGGGAGGGCAGGCCCTCCACCCTCCCAGCCCAGGAAGACCCATTCAAAATGCAGATGTATGCAAGTAAGGCTGAGTACCCTGTGTTTGGGGTGTGTCTGAGTGAATGCACAAGGAGCTGTCAACTAAACCTAGCCAGACGTGGATTGAAGGGCATAGAAAGATTTAAGTGCAAAGAAATGCTCACTTTCAAAAAGTGGCATTTCTAGAATAGTAATATTAAATCCGACTTTGCCAGTCAGCAGGATTTTCTATTACCATTCTGGCCATACTAAATATGACCTTCCTGCTCCTTTCAGATCAGCAGCTGCCACTTCAACAGTGTATGAGGGCAGCCCCAATGTTAGCCTATAAAGGGAGCAGGCCTCATAGTAGTGTAAAAACAAATTTAGGAGTTTTACACTACCAGAACATATAACTACACAGGTACATGTCCTGCCTTTTACCCACACAGCACCCTGCTCTAGGGGTTTCCTAGGGCACACATTAGGGGTGACTTATATGTAGAAAAAGGGGAGTTCTAGGCTTGGCAAGTACTTTTAAATGCCAAGTCGAAGTGGCAGTGAAACTGCACACACAGGCCTTGCAATGGCAGGCCTGAGACAAGGTTAAGGGGCTACTGAAGTGGGTGGCACAACCAGTGCTGCAGGCCCACTAGTAGCATTTAATCTACAGGCCCTAGGCACATATAGTGCACTCTACTAGGGATTTATAAATAAATTAAATAGCCAATCATGGATAAACCAATCAATAGTACAATTTACACAGAGAGCATATGCACGTTAGCACTGGTTAGCAGTGGTAAAGTGCCCAGAGGACAAAAGCCAACAACAACAGGTCAGGAAAAAGTAGGAGGAAGGAGGCAAAAAGTTTAGGGATGACCCTGTCAAAAAGCCAGGTCCAACAACAGCCATACAACGATCCATTTGTCACACCACGCCCACACCACACATAACACATTGGACATATCACACAGCACACACACGCACAAAAGAACCACACAAGTGCACACAACATCAACATTACACATGCAAACACAGACATTTGACTACACACATGCACGGAACAAACACAAACTCATCAAACACACAAAATACACCAATGACACTGGGACCCATGGCAGGCCCACACACACACACATGCAGTCAGGCACAACAGCTAGCACAAACAAAACACACACACAAGTCGCACACACACAAACCAAAACCCACTAACACCGAACACCCATGTAGAAAGGCAGGACAAGTAAATTACCATCAAAACCAACAGCAGGTTGGCCCAGAGGTATTAAAATGCAATCAAATAAAGGAGGAACTATGTATAAGTATTTACAAGGCCATTGGCCAGTCCAAATTACAGGTGCTTAAGGCACCAATGGCACCTACCACTGGCCCGACTTGATTCCTGACTGCAAAATGACCTCCACAGAGTAGGGGCATCAAGGGGGCAGGCAGGCACCTTAGGGATTAGGCGGAGGGAGAGTGGTTCAGCTTGGGAGGGGGGTCCTTGGGCCTGGGCTTGGGTTTGGGAAGGGGGTCCCTGGACTTTGGCTTGGGAGGAGTAGTCTTCTTGGCATGGGGATGGGCATGGGCACTACCAGGGGGGCAAGGGAGGACTTGAAGGTGGAGGGAGACAAAGCGCTTGGGGGTCTCATTGGGTGGAAGAGGGGTGGGGAATAGGGAATCTCTTAGAGGAAATGCTTCTTAGACACACGGGGCAGAGATGGCCAACAGGTTTTGGAGTGGAGGGAGAGGGAGTGGTTGTCAGATGTGTAGGTGTGGATGTCTTGGGTGCAAGTGTGTGGGTGGAATGCTTGTGGGTATGGGGTGTATATGGGGTGGGTGAGTGCAGGCATTTAGGTGTTTTGGGAGGAGGGGGGAGGAAGTGCTGGGAGATGCCGTGTTGGATGGGTGACTGTCTGTTGGGGTGGTGTTTGCAGGGTAGGTATGGTACATGTGCTGCATGTGGGGGTGTCAGTGGGCTTGGTGGCTGCGGATGTGGTGACTGGGAAGGGTGTCTGCAGGTCTGATATTGTGCCGACTGTGGGTAAGATGGGACTGGTGGCTGGATCTGTCAATGTTAGTATGGTGGTTGCAGGTGTGTCAGGTGTAGTGTCTGTGAGCGAGACGGTGGCGAGAGAGTCAATGCAGGGAGTGGATGTTGGTGAGTCTACAGGTGGCTGTTGCTTGTGGGCATGCCAGTGGTGGGTCTTGTGGTGCTTATGTTTATGTTTGTGGAGCACTTGTCTGTTGAGGAGGATGCATGCTTGTGTGCACGTGTGCTTTGGATGGGGATGAGTGGTTTGGGAAAAGGTAGTTGGAGGGGGGACAGTAGACAAAGGGTCACTGGCTGCCATCAGAGAGGAGGTCAGAGCCTGAAAGAATCTCTGTAGGCTAGCCATGACACTGTGAATGCCCTCCAGGAACGCACTGCTCTGTTGTACTTGAGCAGAAAGTCCCTGGATGTCATTCACAATGGTTGACTGACCCATAGAGATGGACCTCAGGAGGTCAATTGCCTCCTCACTGAGGGCAGCAGGGCTGACTGGGATAGGGGCAGAGGTCCCTGTGGTGAAGGAGACTCCCACGCTCCTGGGTAATCAGGCAGGGGCAACTGGGCAGGGAGCTACAAGGAGGGCAGTGCTATTGGGGGGGGGGTGGTGAACAAATTTGGTGCTAGGGTGGTCCCAGATGGGTCCGCCACTGCCAGGGAGTGTCCACTGGAGGACGATTCTGAAGATGAGATGTTGGATCCAGTCTCCCCTGTGGCACTCCCCTCGCCCTCAGTCCCACTCCATCCCTCAGTGTCGGTGGTGCCACATTTCTGGGTCCTGTGAGCTGCTGCTTCCCCAATCACCTTTGACCCTGCTCCTTTGCCAGATGATGCTGATGCACACAACAAGAGAGAGTGAGAGAGGGAGAGCGAGAGATAGGGGGCACACACCTCCCATTGACTCAGCTAAACATGTACATCTGTCACAATACATATCATGGCTAGGCAATCTCATTTGCAAAGACACATTACCTACATCATGTCATGACATGTCACTACTGCCCACACCTGTCTGCCAAAACTCACATCTACAGAAAAACCTATGTTGGACTGCACTACTAGACTCATCCCCATGATGCCAACTAATGCTATCTTAAGCTGCCATAGCATTCCCTGGATGCACTATCAATACCATGAATGAATATACACCTTACCTCTCCATTCACCTATCACCCATTGGATGTGCAGCTGACACAACAGAACACTGCAGGCCTCTACAGTGACAACACCGGATTAGTCCATGTCCTCTGTAATATGACAATGACAGTGAAGACAACTCCACTTACTGAGCACACACCACCTACCTGTTCTTACACATGCTGGCCACTCAGTATGGTGCTGCCATTCTGGAGGACAACTCAGATTTAGCCAATGCCAGTCAGACACCCAGACAACTTTGTTTGTGGTTTAGCCATGTGAGTAGTCAGACCACATCACAGAGCCAGAGATGCTGACACAAAACACAGATATCACCACTCAGCATACTGATAAGTGCATCTACAATGAGCCACGTACCACATGTTTAACAAACTAACCCATCCACTGAGTGCACTGTCACAACATATGTACCTCTGGAACACACATAGCACATCATGGACCACTTCCAATGCAACCACACATGCAGTTACACCAGTTGGACAACTCCACCCTCACACACCATATAATAATTTCCAAAACCTATAACTGAGGCCAGACAACACACATCTCAGGTGGCAATTTTGCATCAGGCACACATGGACAAACACCACTGCCAGTACACCTGACACACACCACTACCACAAAAGCGGCCTGAGGAGACAGTTGCAAAATTTCTGTCACATCAACGCATCATGTGTCATGTAATACCCAAATCACTCGAAATTTGCCACAAGCTAAAAGCCAAGCCAAGCTGTAAGAGTCACAGGCCATCTGAAGTGCCCCAACTATCCATGTTGATATGATGTAGGCCAGTTGTTCCCAACCTGTGGTCCGGGGACCCCTGGGGGTCCGCAAAGCTTCCTCCGTGGGTCCGTGACTGCTTTGAAAATTAAATAATATTAACAGTTTAGGTCCCCAGCTTTCAATAATGACTCAGTGGGGGGTCCCTAGAATCCAATGATGATTCAATGGGGGTCCCAGGGCTCTAGTAATGATAAAGTGGGGGTCCTCAGAAGTCAAATGGTTGGGAACCACTGAAGTAGGCAGTCAGTCAGCAATTCAGCAGAGGAGAAGCTAGGGCTTTGTCATACATGCCATATACACAGCATAGTGACACATCAGGGATCTCCCAGGGCACTTACTACCACCAGTACCAACCCATAGTTAGGAAGGCCACATCCCCACAAGTATCGTTCCTATGAATGCAACATGTATGCAATTAGACTGCATCAAATCTACATGTCTCAGTATTCAAGGTTGCATACCTACACATACCCTGCAGTCAGTGGATCACCTTTATATGCCAAGTCAGTTCCCAATCCAGTTCTGTGGTGAAACTGTAATGCCAGCCCCACCATCTGTCTATACCAAAAACAATACATGATTTACATAGTCCCAATGATTAAAGAGGAGTCACCCAGTTGCATAGACAGGTAGCCTACACAGATGGCAGTGGACTGACACCTCAGAGCCACTCTAATGCAGATGGGTGGAGCTTCTCATACATAATGCTTAGGGTGCCACTCACACTCACATCCATCATATGGCCAAGATGGAGTCACACATATGCCTATGTCATTAGTGCATCTCCACATTACACATATGGAGAGGTATGGAACAGGGAGATGTAAATCCATTGACAGTAAGCAAGGGGACAGATCTGCAAAATATACTCTGCAAGGGTGCCGATTGCCAATCTCCAAATGTTGATGCACATGTATCAGTAACTACAATGACACTTTGCAAGCATTGAGGCACTCAATCCCAATTAAGGCCAGGGAAGTCCCAGGATGCAGTCAGTACTCACACCTTTGTGGCTGCTTTGCTGCCCTCAAATGCCCATCCACCACAGGGTAGGCCACCGCCAAAATGCGCGCCATTAGGGGGGTCAGGGTCTGATGGGCACTCCTCCCTCATTGGGAGGACATCCCCAGTTGGACCTCAGCGGTCTTCCGAAACTAGTGCCTCAGGTCCTCCCGCCACTTGCAGCAATGGGTGCTCCGCCGGCTATGGATCCCCAGGGTCTGCACTTGCTTGGTGATGGCAGGCCAGATCCTCTTCTTCTGATGGGCATTGACCTGTATAGGTGACACAGACAGAAAGAGAAAGTCATGTACACTGGCATCATACCAACAGCAGTGCACTCTTAACAGCAGACCCATCAGGTGCCCACACATACCCACCTCATGGTTCACATGCCTAAACACCATGCCGCTGCATGACTGTACTCCCTGACCAGTACACATACACCATTTACCCTCACACACACCCCTGTCACACTTGACTATGGCATTTTCGCTCACCTGCTCCACTGGTGCCCCATACAGCAGTCCATACAGGGGTAGGACCCCTTCTACCAGCTTCTCCTGCTCTTCTTAGGTGAAGGCAGAGGCCCTATAACCTGCAGGACATGGCACAAAGGCTTCCAGAGACAGTACACAGCAGCTCAGCTCCTGGAAGTCGTGTTAGGAGTCAAGTGAGGAAGGTGACAGAAAATGGCGGTTGCTGCCGCTGCGTACAGAACCGTCACCACCAGCGGTGATTGCCATTGTCTCCAGTCCCACATAGACAGCAATGTTACCCAATGAGAAGTTGAATGGCGGTTGTGAATGCCTAGCACCATGACGACATAAGCCAGCGGACATAGGTCACTTCCACTTGTCCTGTGCAGCAGGGCAGGCTGCTGCCATTTTATGCACATATCATGCCTTGATGCATCATAATAAGTGTGTCATACACCTTTTTCAGCAGGATGAGGAATAGGCCTCAGTTGTGCCATCATGGTTTGGTACATCCATATGATATGCACGACACAGTGACCTTAAGTGGCTGTCTGTCTAATGACCAGCAGGTCCAGTTATTAGTCGGCTGACTGGCCCTGTCACCGTATTGGTATATGGCATGACTACATACATGCCTACATGGTTAGGTGAGTGCTATTTTTGTATGTACTGCGAACGTGTGGTGTCCATATCACATTGAACATTCTTTCCTCACTATTTTAGATACCCCATCATAAGGAGATTGAGACAGTGTACCATCCACTAATGGACCTTGCAACCCTGGTGTAGAGGCATATAATTCAGACCTATCATCTGAATCATCAGACCATCTTTGATATACGTACCTATTTGGAGCCAGATCTATTGCCTGCCATTCATAATCCCTATGCCATCCCTCCCACAGTCCTGTCAGTGCTACACTTCCTTGCCACAGGCTCCTTTCAGATTACAGTGGGCTTGGCAGCAGGGATGTCACAGCCCATGTTCAGTCTTGTGTTGAAGGATGTACTGTGTGCTTTCAGCAAACATCTGTATAGGTACATCAGGATCCCCCAAAAAGGGGATTTGGCCTATGTGAAGGCAGACTTATATGATGTGGGACACATCCCTCATGTGATAGGGGCCATAGGTGGCACCCATATAGCCTTGATCTCTGTCAGTGCCAATGAACAGGTGTAAAGGAACCAGAAAAACTACCACTTCATCAATGTTCAGGTGGTGTGTGTGGCAGACCAGTACATCGCCGAAGTAACAGCCACATTTGCTGGATTGGTGCATGACTCCTACATTCTGAGGAATAGCAATGTCCCCCCCATGATGTCATGACTCCAGAGAGATATGGGTTGGCTCATTGGTATTTATGCATTTGGATGTGTGTCACTTTCGTAGCACCTGTCATCACATTATTCCCCGTGTTTGTACCTATATTGCAACAGGCCTCTGTGCACACAGGTGACTCTGGCTATCCTAAACTTCTCTGGCTGTTAACACCTCTGAGGTACCCTGCCACTGAGGGGGAGTTCCGCTTCAATGAGGCCCACAGCAGGACAAGGCATGTAATAGAAAGGACATTTGACCTCCTGAAGGCTAGATTCAAGTGCCTGCATGTCTCTGGAGGTGCCCTCCTCTGAAAGGTATGCCAGATCATAGTTGCCTGCTGCATGCTCCACAATCTGACCTTGAGATATCAGAAACCCTTACTAGGTGATGAGGAGGAGGCAGCTGGACCAGTGGATGGTGATGCAGAAGTGGTAAGTGATGAGGAGGCAGATGAGGAAGGTGCAGCTAACTCCAGGGCAGAGCTTATCAATCAGTACTTCCAGTAACATACAGGTATGCTGTGTGTGTATTTGCATGTGTACTATTTCAACAATGTTTGCAGTCAATGGTCCTCCTGATTTGGTTTCTCAGTGGTGAAGTAATGTGTGCCTATCCCTATGTGTGTGTTGTGAGGGGTGACTGAACAAATGTAAGGTGCTGTCTGTAAATGTATAATCTCTACCATGTGTACTCTCTGCGGGTTGCAAGATTCACATCTCGTCAGGGCTATATTGTATCCTGCATTCTCCTGTTCTCATGTCACATCCATTGTGGCCTGTTTAGATGACTAACTACACTGCACTGGAGAACTATGAACTGCATATGTGCTTTGCATGGTGCCATGCCTACAATCCTGAGGGTAGTCTCTGCCATGTTCTTTTTACAGGTTGTATATTTGTATATACTCTGGTGTGTGGATGTACTAGTAACTCCCTTACATCTACCCTGGGACATATCTGTTTTACTGTGTCTCCTTCAGAGGATGCCTCCCTGTGCAGTCCATTACACTGCCTGTCGGATTAGGGGTCCATACCCACACCACAATTTGCAGACCAAACATTTGTATGTGTACAAATGAAGACACAAAAGCAGTAGCTGTGATCTACTGGTGTTTATTCTGAATACAGCGACACACAGGTGATGAGTGGGGTCATGGTAGATAGAATCCTCAGAGTAGGTGGCACAGCTGTAGGTAGCACAGGTCCAGTGTAGTTGATATGCTTCCAGGACTTTGGAGATGGCTTCCTGGTCAGAGGCCTGCCTTGGGTGCCCCATCATCTGGCCCATGCCCCAGGCCCCATGTGCCTGTGCCCCTGGCACAGTGTGCCATCTCCCAGTTTCACCAGGACCTTCATTGTCTTGGATGTCAGGGGTAGACTCAGGTCTCTGTACTGTGGGGCACACAATTGATTGAACAGTCCTTTGCGCACAGGTTTGTGGATGAAGGGTTGGCTAAGATGTTGTTGTCACAAGATGGTGGGGGACGTTTGATGTGGGCAGGATGAGGCAGGGAGAGGTAGACTGACTAGGAGTCCCAGATGGGCCAGGTAGGTCATCAGTGTCTAGACATCAAGCTGTGTTGTCCTCACTGGGGCCTTTATCCTGAGGAGAGCTGGCAATCTCTGGTAACCTCTCTGTGGAGGCTGTGGAAGGGCTAGCTATGGATGGGGTGAGAGCGAGTTAAATGTTGGAGGAGTGTATGGTTGTCTGTTAGTCTGATGCATACAGTGGCTTGACTTGATTTCCAGCAATGACATTGACAGGTGCAGCACAGCTAGCACTGTTTGTGGATGGTGGATAGTGACATGTGTACAATGCTCCTTGGTGTTGTTGTGAATCAGGCTTGGTCACTTTAGCTTTGCGGGTGGGTTCTGTTCCTGTGTGATGGTTCACATGACAAGTTTGCCCTGTTAGCTGGTGTGCATTCTGGCTTGGTATATGTCAGTGGGAATGGTTGTGCATTGCTGCACTGTGTCCAAATGGGAGAGGGGTATATGTGTGCAAGGTTGTTTGGCCTGTCAGTGCCAGTTGTGTATGGAGTATACCTTCTCACTTTCAAGGCCAGTATTAATCCATTCAGGATTGTAGGCCTGGATTGGTGGCTTTAGGATTGGGGACAGTGCTGTGTCTGTTTTGGGCTAGTTTGGTAATGTGTAGTGACATTGCATTGCTGTCATTGCCATGTAGCGGTCCTCAGTCAAAGCATCCAGTTGTAGCTAGTGCAATAGTCACACATGCAAGAGGTGTGAATGGACGTGAACATTACAGGTTTTGTTGTGGATGGGCTAGTGCATTGTGGAAGTCGTAGTATTTGTACTTGAAAGTGATATCCGTGCACTTGTCAGGGAGTGTGTGGGCATTGGGGGTGGGTGGTTGTGTGGCATGCAGGATAGGGCCATTCGGTGACTGGGTAGGAAGTGTCGTGGGAGAGGGGCTGACTTGGGGAGTGTTTGGGTGGTGAGGAACCATGCTGGATAGGACAAATTAGTGGCAGAGGAGTGTTAGTTACTCAGAGAGAAAGAAAAAAGTCCCCAAGGGAAACAACAATCAGTCAATTCACCCTTTGCTATAATCACAAGCTCAGATGCAGCACACACAGTATCATCCACTCAAACACTTCAGTGATGAATCTCAAACAAAGGAATCAGTAAAATGATAAATTTAATGAGATAATCCCCAAAATAATATTTTCAATCCATAAAATACAACAAACTACCCACAACAAATAAAAACATAAAAATTATTAGATAAAAAACCAAACATTTAAAAGTCACCATACATATAAGGGAGACAAAAACATCAGTTTTCATTTATTGTATTCAAGCTGTCCCAATTTTGGTATGTACAGGCCAATCAATTTCTGCACACAATCTCTATTTGAATTTAGGCCCGTTCCAATGGGTCCAGCAGTCCAATTAGCGTCAACGTGTTTCAGAGGTCATAAACAGATCCTTCCACCACCTTCTTCAGGACAAATAAATATGCTCCCAACCTATGCTGTTCAAGTCTACACAGGGTTAAAATAAACAATATACATAAATCTCCCATAATTTTCATATCCCCTTCATCTGTAAGACCTTTCCAAATGCAGATATATCTCCATTAAAATTCCCATCCCTTATCCCTACAACTATAAAAGGGAAGAATTCCCAATTCCTTTACAATGAGAATCTCACGGAAGTAATCATTACAAATCATTAACCAACTAATTAAAACTTTTAAAAACAAGTGTACTCATTATCAAACCTACACACTCACCTGCATCCAACATATATCAGACAGAACACTGCTCACAAATCATCACAAGTTCATATTCCTATTCCAGTCTTTCATTCCATAACATTCAGAAAGATGTAAAATTTCTATATAGGCAAGAACACAATCAAGTAAATAGTTGTTAAGGTTCTGTCCCATAATAATATTAATTCACTCATAATGTCAGAGACATTCTATTATGCTGTTCACTGTGAGTTTATACACAAAATGCATCTCCCCATGTGTTTCACCCTCCGATAGTGCATATGAAGATAGCTTAAAAGTGGGAGTGCAGATTAGTCATCACATGCATAGTTCAATACATATCACTCATAAATCATCCTATTAGGGATCTAAAATGAAAAAGCTTTTTATTATAATAATAGAACCCCTCTAATATTAGTGCCAACATTGTCTACAGGACTTACCCCGGAGTCTCATTGTTTTTCAGACACTTTTATATAACATATAAAATCCAATATCCTCCAATTAGATATCTGTCTTTCAACATCTTTTTAGGTTTCAATAATATATCCAATTTTTATCCATTATATCTCTAGGGGGTTGGAAATTCACACCTCCACATATTACATTACTTAATCCACTCCCCTATCTCTGATGAACCACCTTCTCAACTCCTATTTCTTTTTAATATCTTATTTAAGGCGTAAGATATATTACAGTACAATCTAAGTCATTTATTATCACAATTAGACAAGTTAATTCCTCTGTAAGTCCTCTTATTTAATATAAATATTGCCATTCAGAACCAATCTGATCCCCTCTCATTTGATCTTCTTTATCTAGAGTTAGACCTCCAATCTTGTCATTCTACATTAAATATTCCCAAAATCACCCTCATTGGTCCTTCTATAACAACCCGGTAATGTCTACACTTTAAGGTGGCAACTAATTTTCAATCCAGTTTAGACTATCCAATAGCATATCGGCATAGTCTATGTGGAAAATAGCAATGCTACTAACATCAAAAATACCGAGCATATGTATCCGTATTTCCTAATTCGTGGACTAACTAATACCTAATTACTCAAGTAGTATAAAAGAAAAACAGAGCATGCTGGGACAAAAACACGAAGAACACAAGATGGGCACAACATGGACAGAGACAGGTAAAAAGACCAGACAAACCCACCAACAACAAAAAGAAGAAAAAAAAGTCTGCAGGTAAGTGTAGCGCAACCAGGAGCGAAATATATGCTTCCCAGAATGTGTAGTCAAAAAACGCGGGGAACGGCGCTCCGAGTATCGGTAGCACGTTCCATCCGCGAGGACAGAAAGAGACGCCGCGTCTGAGAGCGGTGTTATAGTAGGTCCCCTCCCCGAGGAACCAGGTTTGTCAGGATGACTGTAAAAAAACAGGCGGACCAAGCGGGGAGCTTGGACGGAGGAAGCATCCTCCCAAGAACAGTCACTGAGAGGTTATCCTTTCCAATGGACCAAAAACTGTAGTTTGCGTCGAAAAATTCTGGAGTCACAGATTTCCTGGACTTCATACTCAGGCTGTCCATTAATAGAAAGAGGAGGTCGATGCTGGAACTGGTGATGGTATGGATCAGGAACAAAGAGTTTTAACTGGGACACATGGAAAACAGGATGAACCCTCCAGGTATGAGGTAAGCGGAGACGCACAACTACAGGATTCAGGACTTGCGAAATCCGAAAAGGTCCATAAAAATGTGGCTTGAACTTATTGGTAGAAAACCGGAAAGGTAGGAATCTGGAAGAAAGCCACACCTTGTGGCCCACTTGATACAAAGGTGCGGCTTGTCGATAACGATCTGCCTTTCGTTTCATTGCTTGTTTCGAAGCTAGGAGAGTTGTGTGAAGTAGGCCCTGAATTCGATGGTTCTGTCGTGAAAAAGAAGTGACAGTAGGCACAGAAGAGGATGTTCGGGAAACAGTAGTGAAAGTCCTTGGATCAAATCCATAGGTACAATAAAAGGGTGTGGTCTTGGTCGCACTATGTATTGTGTTGTTATAAGAGAATTCGGCAAGAGCAAGATACTCCGACCAATTGCTTTGTGTGGCATTGCAGTAACATCTCAGATACTGCTGAAATTCTTGATTCACTCTTTCAGTTTGCCCATTAGTTTGTGGATGGAAAACAAAGGATAAAGAAATCTCAATGTTAAATATTGCACAAAAGGCCCTCCAGAAACGTGATACATATTGAGGTCCTCTGTCTGAAATGACCTCTTGCGGAAGACCATGGAGGCGAAAAATATCCCGCAGAAAAATGCGACTCATTTCTGGGGCCGTCGGTAGTTTCTTCAAGGCTGAGAAATGGGCCATCTTGGTGAATGAATCTACGGTCACCATGATTACTTGGTTACCAGAGGAGGTAGGTAGAGAACATATGAAATCCATGGATAGAGTACACCAAGGAGCGGAAGGAACCGGTAAAGGTCTTAATAAACCTGCCACCTTAGTTCGGGTGTCTTAGTCTGAGCACAGACTGGGCATGCTGGCACATAGGTTTCAGTGTCTGTCTTAAGTGTAGGCCACCAAAAAGATTGCTGAAGCAGCTCCTGGGTCTTCCTGATACCTCAATGACCAGCTATAGGAGACTCATGGCACATTTGTAGAGCTTCTGTCTGAACTTTCTTGTAGGTAGAAAAAGCGCCAGTTGATGATAGAAGTAGTTGTGCTTCTTTTGCAAAAAAGGAGTCACTCTATACCATTCTGAAGCAGACAGAAACTGGTACTCAGCTTGAACGCGTTCTTGAAAAGATTGAGTAGCTCCGATGATTCTGCTAGACTCAATAAGAGGTGGAGAGGAGTTCTGGGCTATGTCAGGATATCTGCGGGATAAGGCATCTGCCACTGAATTCTGGGAACCAGGTATGTATGTGATCACGAAATCGTACTGGCTAAAAAGAAAGCCCATCGAGCAAGACGACTATTGCGACACTGAAAACTCCGAAGACATTGGAGATTACGATGATCAGTCCTGGCTTCAAAAGGCTCTCTGGAACCCATCAAGAAATGCCTCCATTCTTTACAAGCTACTTTGAGCGCGAGTAGTTCTCGTTCCAGTACAGAATAATTGCGTTCAGCCTCTGATAGGATATGAGACAGATAAAAGATAGGATGTTCCAGTCCATTGTTGTCTTGTTCTTGTAGCAGAACTGCCCAATAGCTCTGTCTGAGGCATCAGTCACAACGATAAATTTCTTGGTATTGTCGGGATGATGCAACACGGGTGCTTGGGTAAAGGCTGTCTTCAATTCTTGAAACGCGCGTTCAGCATCCTTGGTCCAAACGAAACCCTTCTTCAGGTTCTCTTTCTTAATTGTTTGTGTTTTGAAACTTTGTAGGTGGGCAAAGTTCTGAATAAACTGACAATAAAAGTTTGATAACCCAAGGAAACATTGCGTTTCCTTAATGGACGTTGGAGAAGGCCAATCTAATATGGCACTGACCTTGTCAGGATCCATGGATATTCCGTGTTGATTAATACAGAGCCCCAAATACTTTACTTCAGATTTATGGAACTCACACTTCGCGGGATTACAAAACAATTGTTTTTTCTTGAGTCTTTCCAGGACTTGCAGGACATGATTTATATGTTGCTCAGGATCACGGGAATATATCAAGATATCATCCAAATAAATGACTACATATTGGTTGAGTACATCAGAGAACACCGAATCCATAAATCGTTGAAAAACAGAAGGGGCGTTGGTCAGTCCAAAAGGCATAGCACGGTACTCATAGTGCCCAAAAGGGGTACGGAAAGCTGTGTTCCATTCATCTCCTTCCTTGATCCGAAGTAGATGATAGGCATCCGTAAGTCTAATTTGGTAAATATCTTGGCTCCTTGAATGGCATCCAATATATCTCTGATTAAAGGCAGCGGATATCGATCCTTAATCGTTATTCTGTTGAGTTCACGAAAGTCAACACAAGGATGCAGATCCTTGGTCTTTTTTGGGACGAAGAAGAGAGGAGCCCCAGCCGGGTACGTGGAAGGAGCAATCAAACCGTTGTGCAAGTTATTGTCTAAATATTCCATTAGCACCTTCTTTTCTTGGTCTGTCAGAGAATACATTCGACCAAAGGGGACGACTTCATCAGGAATTAAAGGAATAGCACAGTCATAACTGCGATGAGGTGGCAAAATAGGATTACTAGGTTTCTGAAAATTCCTGATATATTCCTGATAACAATCTGGAACTCCCTGGATCATATTGATAGAGTTAGTGTTATCCTTAGTTGACTGACAGGACCTTTTGGGAGTCCAATAAGAAGTAGTGGAATAACAATTCTGTTGACAAAATGAAGACGTTAGGGATATAGTTCTTGTTTACCAATTGATTTAGGGGTTGTGTCGGGCTAACCAGGGTATTCCAAAAATCATGATGTGATTTGGTGAGGCTATGAGATCAAAGGCAACATGTTCTTGATGCCCCCCAAATGTCAAACGAAGAGTAGGAGTTGAGGCCACCACAGGTCCTGAGGTTAAAGGAGAGCCATCCACTGTGTGAACCTGCTCTGGAGTCTCTTTAAGAATGCGGGGAATTCCTCTACTCGTAGCCCAGGTCTCATCCAGATAGAGTCCACTGGCTCCACAATCAAGGAGAGCCAGAAGGTGTTCTTCTTGATCTTGTGAACTTTGTAACTTGACCGAGAGGATAAACAGGGTGGACATGCTTTCTTTGGAGGAACATATTGATGGTACTTCAGCTCCTCCCGTCTCCTTCCTCCTTACAGGGGACGGGAGCTGGTGTTTCCCGCAGGTCTTGAGGGACGTACCGGACAACTACGGATCAGGTGGCCAGCCTTACCAGAGTACAGACAAAGTCCCTTTCGTCATCGAACCTCCCTTTCTGACTCCGTCAATGGCCCACGAACCAGATCTATCTGCATGGGTTCTTCAGGGGGAGTTGGAGGGGCTTCGGATGGAATATCTTCCTTTCGCCGACTGCTAGCACGAAAGGTACCAGACTGGTATGGAGCTCGCGTTCTATGTCTCTCCATCTTGCGCTCTCGAAGTCTATATTCGATGTTCATAGATTGATCCATTAATTCCTTCAAAGAACGAGCTGGAGAAGAATGTACAAGCTCATCTTTAATTTCTTCACGCAGGCCTCGGCGGAAAAGGTTTATGAAGGTACGTTCCACCCAGGAGGTTTCAGCTGCCAGCTGTTTGAAGCGGGTTATATACTGCAGAACATCCTGATTACCCTGCTGAATGTCACATAAGGCTTCTTCAGCTGCTGCTTCTACCCCAGGTCTCTCAAACATTTGTTTGAAAAGAGTCAGGAAAGCGGAATAGTTAGCCAGGACTGGGTCTTTTGCAGAAACCAGAGGAGTCGCCCAAGCAAGCGCCGGACCAGACAAGTCTCTGATCAGATAGCCCACCTTAGCTTTATCCGAAGAAAACTGGAGTGGACGTAAGGCAAAGAAAACCGTCAGCGCATCCAAAAATTCCTTCATCTTTAGAGGATCTCCAAAATATTGAGGAGTAGTGGCAGATACAGGTGGTATGTCCATTGATCGGGAAGACAAGACCTGTCGTAGCGTAGTGTTCTCTGCCCGTAACTGTTGTAACTCTTGGGCTTGTTGTTGGACAGTCTGCAACATGGGTTAAGCATTTTCTGACGCCTCTCCCTGTGGATCTTCCATGGCAATCTTGCAACGCAGAGTCTTTTGGCGTTGCAATCTGTTACGTACTGCGCTGGACTTCTCACCTCTAGATACCGGGTTGTCGAATACCCCAAGTCTTCTACAGGTTCTGGATACTCCCAGATAAGGGCGACTCCTTCTAGTAGCCACGGTGCCGCTTGACAGGCTACGCTAAAGCAGACCGTACCCTCCAGAAGGAGTCCCAGAGGGAAAAAAAACCAAAACTGGGGAAAAAAACTCAAACAGGAACTCCTGAAGAAAAACAAGAAAAAGCAGGACTAAACAACAGGAAACAAAAATAGGCAAAAATCTCCCAAGGCAAAAAGCATGAACGAAGAACAGGCAAAAATCTCCCAAGGCAAAAAGCAGGAACAAAGAACAGGAGCGAATAGCACAACCAGAAGGAAGTGTTTGCAACGCAAGGTGGCACAAGACTGACTGACTTATATACTGAGAAAAGGGAAGTGACATCACAGGAAAAGGAAAGAATGCCATCTTGAATTGGGAAGAGCCCATAGACCAGTATACGAAAAAGAAAGTAGTATAAAAGAAAAACAGAGCATGCTGGGACAAAAACACGAAGAACACAAGATGGGCACAACATGGACAAAGACAGGTAAAAAGACCAGACAAGCCCACCAACAACAAAAAGAAGAAAAAAAGGCTGCAGATAGGTGTAGCGCGACCGCGAGCGAAATATATGCTTCCCAGAATGTGTAGTCAAAAAACACGGGGAACGGCGCTCCGAGTATCGGTAGCGCGTTCCATCCGCGAGGACAGAAAGAGATGCCGCGTCTGAGCGCGGTGTTACAATAGGTTGTTCCATCTCTTCCTGATGTCCTCCCTTGTGCGTGGATCGTTGCCCACTGAGTTAACCCTGTTGACTATTCTCTGCCATAACTCTATTTTCCTGGCTATAGAGGTTTGCTGTACCTGTGCTCCTAAGAGTGGTCGCTCTACACTGATGATTTCATCGAGGATCACCCTCAACTCATCGGCACTGAAGCATGGGTGCTTTTGACGTTACATGGTGAATGTGTTGTGGGTGGGGGTGGGTGTTGTGTGTGTAGGATGCAGTTTAGGGTGCTTGGTGGGGGTGTTTGTGAGTGCTGGCAGGTTGTGGTGTTTGTGTGCATTTGTTTTGTGTGTTGGTGGTGCAGTTGTGTGGTGTGTGGTGAGTGTGAAGTGTATATGTGCCTCTAGTCTCCCGATGATTGGTTTTAGTCGCAAAGGCTTGTGGGTTGTGTGCGAGGATGTTATATAGTGCTGTGAGTGTGTGTGTCTGGAGTGTGTATGTGTGGCAGGTGTGGGGTCTTCGAACTGTCCAATGTGGTGTTTTGTTCTTACAGGAGTGTGTTCCATCCACAGTTGGTCGGCCACCTATGGTTTCTGCTATGGAGGGACCGCTGTGCTGATTTGTGGATCATAATATGATGGGCAAAAAGTTGTCAGCGTGGCAGTGCTGGTGCTGGAACTGCATCTTTCTCATCCGCCATTGTCCTGGCTGTATCGGACTTGTGACTGTTTTCTGGCGGTCTTCATTGTGGACTCTTAATATGGCAGGTGGAATACCGCCAACACTGGCTGTCTTTGGTGGCCGCCACAGCAGCAGTCTTGCCAAAAGACCAGCAAACTCGTGATGAGAGACTATATCTCAGTAAAGCACGGCATTGTTGATGGAGCCGTTACCAACAGTCCCACGCCACTCAAGGCCAGTTACGGAGTTGCACGGACCCTAGGCACAGAACCTTAAAAAAGGATGAGGAAGCAAAGATGTTGCACGGAGTCGGGGAGGTGAGGTGTCACTGGAGCCTGTGTGGTGTTACTGCTACTGGGAAGGTGTGGCATTAGTTCCTTACTGCCAGTCAGGGGAGATGACGTGTTGGTTCCTTATGGTTGCAGGGGCCGTGAAGCGGCATCGGTAGGGAAGTGTTGGTTCCTTATGATCTAGCGGTGTCGATAAATCTAGCAGGTCAAGACGGGAGTTGTGGACTTCGTGGTGTCGCAGTCACACCACGAGACTGCAGATGCTGTAAAATATTCAGAGCCGGGTAGACCGGATGTTAGGAACAGGGCACTCAGGACTCATGCTGTGGTGGGACTTCAGAGGCGCTGCTGCGGCATCGGGCCTGCTGCATCTGTAGTGGTCATTTTTTACTCATCGAGGACCACGGCTCCTGGTGCAGGCAGCGGAATGGAGTCGGACAGCAGCGCCAGTTCTGTTCTGGAGTCAATGTACTTGGTTTCTTCTTGGTTTCAACAGAACTCACTCCCAAGGGCCCAGGAACTGGATTCAGCATCACTTGGTGAGTCAGGACTCTCAGCAAGAGAGCCCAGGTGCTGGCAGATTAAGTCTTTGATGTCCCTGAGACTTCTAGCAGGGTGCAAGCTCAGTCCTATCCCCTGGAGAACCGTTGGAAGCAGAATGTAGAAAGCAAAGTCCAGTCCCTTCACTTCCAGGACAGAAGCAGCAATCAGCAGGCCAGCACAGCAAAGCAATAGGTGGAGTGGCAGTCCCTCCTACAGCATCTAGCTCTTCTTCTCGGCAGAATGCCCTCAGTTGTGAAGGATTCTCAAGTTGTGGTACTAGAGGTTCAATACCTGTACTCATTTCTGCCTTTGAAGTAGACAAACTTCAAAGGAAAGTCTTTGTAGTGCGCAAGACCCTGCCCATCCTGCCTTTGCCCTAGACACACCCCAGGGGGTTGGAGACTGCTTTGTGTAAGGACAAGCACAGCCCTATTCAGGTGCAAGTATCAGCTCCTCCCACCACTCTAGCCCGCGAAGACTCATTAGGGTATGCAAGGCACATCTCAGCTCCCTTTGTTTGACTGTCTAGAGTGAATTCACAAACAGCCCAACTGTCATGCTGATCCAGACGTGTATTCCACAGCCAGGCAGAGACACAGAATGGTTAAGCAAGAAAATGCCCATTTTCTAAAAGTGGCATTTCCAAACTTACAACTTAAAAAACAACTTCACCAAAAGATGTGTTTTTAAATTGTGAGTTCAGAGACCCCAAACTGCTCCCAATGGGAAATTACACTTAAAAGACATTCAAGGCAATCCTCATGTTACCCTATTTGAGAGATAGGCCTTGCAATAGTGATAACCAAACTTAGTAGTATTTCACTATTCGGACATGTAATACACACCAGTACATGTCCTACCTTTAAAATACACTGCACCCTGCCCATGGAGCTGTCATGGGCCTACCTTAGTGGTTACTTACATGTAGTAAAAGGGACGGTTTGGGCTTGGCAAGTGAGTGCACTTGCCAGGTCGAACCGGCAGTTTAAACTGCACACACAGGCACTGCAGTGGCAGGTCTGAGACATGTTTTCAGGGCTACTCATGTGGGTGGCACAATCAGTGCTGCAGGCCTACTAGTAACATTTGATTTACATCCCCTGGGCACCTCTAGTGCACTTTACTAGGGACTTACCAGTTAATCATATATGCCAATCATGGATAAACCAATCACCAGTACCATTCAGGCAGACAGCACTTGCACTTTAGCACTGGTCAGCAGTGGTAAAGTGCCCAGAGTCCTAAAGCCAGCCAAAACAAAATCCAGCACAGGATCAAAAACAGGAAGTCAGAAGCCAAAAAGACAGGGGAAACCACACTAAGAGCTGACAGACAGGTCTAACAGGGTTGAGCACAGGTTAAATTAGAGTTTGCTTGTTCCCTACCCTGCAAAGGATTGTGGTTACTGCTTGACCAGAGCTCACACCCCAGTGAACCAGTGACCCAGTTTCTAACAAGGACCAAGCCCAAAATCATACAGTCCACGAAACACAGAGGACATCCTCCTGTTCACTATTCCTAAAATAATAGGTCAACATACACTAGAAAATATCCTTGTGGGATAACAGGTTTCAGCCCCCTGAGTGGGACAGATTGGCTCAGGTGAGCCTTAACTGACTTAGTGAGAGAGAAACTTGTGTTGACCAGACCTTCTTCAGTGGGTTACAGGGGAAATGTGCCACTTGTCTGTTGGAGCTGTACAGCTCATGTAGGGAAAGAAAGCTGGGCAGCCTTGGGTAATATCTTAGAAAGCAAGTCATTTACATGGTACCTTAAAGAACAAGTGATTTGTTTATGCCAGGTGACACCGAGAACATCCCTTAATGCAAAATTATGTTCTTCTCGCATCCTTGCAGAGCCAAGCAAATGGTGGTGCCAAGGACATCTTTTTTGGCAATATTTATTGTTACCAAAAATCTTATTTGTTTCTGGCACTGCAGCGTTCATGCTATGGGTGCTACTGGTAATGTAGTTGATATATGTCCTTATGTGAAGCTGTGTTTACCTTCTCTTTTTTATTTCCAATTTGTAGCTAACTGTGATTCTTTATCCTGGGCGGACCGCAGAGTTCTGTTTGTCACAGATTTATTAAAAATTGGGAAGCGCGGTGCTCCATGAAATTCGACAGCCCTGCATTGTGCAGTGAGAACAAATTTGCGCAGCTTCGTCTTTGGAAACAGTCACGCAACAGTAACGCCACCGGCCACACATTAAAATGGAATCTCGACATGACTTTGACAATTACACCACAATGCAAGCAAACAGTGTCTTACATTAAATATACTTGAACATTATTTTGTACAAATTCCTATACATTTAAATCCACCCCAGGGTAAGCTAACAATAATGTACAGTTTTTTGGAAATGACCCATGCTTTGGGCGGAAATAGAAAGCCATATTTCACTTCCTCATTCTTTGCCGCGTTTTCCTTTGGTGCCAGCGTACCATGCAAAACCACATTGTCCTACTTTAACACATCATGCTTTGTGAGGAATCCTAGTAGTGTTTGTCCCCGCCCCATTCCACGGTATGATTAATGGAGTACTGACTGTAAGTGTAACAATTAAACAGTGTGTTGCCAACATGACAAACAGCCCTTTTTAAATACAAACGGAAACTAAAGGAATTAAGAGGAATTGGCCTGGTATTTGAGATGACTGAGCAAAAGCATTCATAATAACTCTATTGTCACTTATTTGTAAAGGTTGCTCCGCAAAGTCATTGTTTCTTTCTGCAACTGCAGTGACTGCATCCGAGTGGTATATTGGCATTCAGGCATGTCTTGTTTTTATTGAGCCCACGAAACACTGATGATCACAGCAGACTCATGAAACCTCTGAGCTCTGTTGGAGGTTATAGTCATTTAAAAATGCAGGTGATATTGAGCAGGTGGGATATAGATGATCTCTTACAGTCCCGGGATAAAGGCATTTCACATCTCCATTTGAGACTAGTACTTAGAAGGAGTGTAGGTACCCTGTGCAGCAGTTACCTAGGCCTGTGTCGTAGAATGTGGTGCTGTATAGAATCCACCTTTGGTAGCCTATGTTACATTTTTGTTTCCTTTTGAGTTTGACAAACAATCCTCAGCTCTTCAAAGCCCACATGTTTGTTTTGGTGGTTGCTTCAGTTGATTAATTCCTTTACCAGCCTCTTCTCTTTCGTCAGCGTACTGAAAAACAAAAATGTTTTGCCAGCATTTTTTACTTCTCATATATCCCCTTTTGAAGACAACTTTGATAATGGCATCGTTGCTGCACAGTTTTATGCTTTTTTGAAGTATGAATTAAAAAAAGTATGAGTTGAAAAAAAAACTCTGTGGAATTTTGTGAAGCCGGAGTTCCGTGCTGTGAGGAGTCCTCCTGAATGCACCCATCTCTGAAGTGCTAAGCAGGGTCAGGCAAGGCTGACCAGGCCCGACCCTGCTTGGCGTTTCCGAGATGGGTGCAATCAGGAGGGTCGTAGGCATTGAAAGCTGCTGTTTCAGCCCTCTTGTGCACTTTCCTGTCCCGTTGCAGTACCCAACAGGCCGGGCAGCTTTCACTGCCTATGGTCCTGGCCTGAATTCATGCTAGGGACATAGGCAGTGAAAGCTGCCACTTCATTCCTTGTTTGTGTACCTGTGTGCACAAACAATGACAAAACAAAGAAAGAGATGAGGACTTACCTGGGTCTTCCTACTGGTCTTCCTCTCCTCATCATCCGACGGGGATGACAAGTCCTCTCCAGTGGCTGCCTCTCTCTTCTACTCCAGAGCGCACTGCAGGCCAGTTATGGGTAGCACAGCGCAAGCGCAGACTCTCTGTGCTTGCACCGTGCAGCCCATACAGGGCTGCAGTGAAAGCTTGGTGAGCTCTGCTTTGCTGTCAAGGCTAGCGGAGTTTTTTGGATAACAGTGCGCCCGCACACCCCTAGAAATTGCTAAGCAGACTATTTGCATGTTTACATCACTTCCTTCTGCTGATTATCGGTGCCTGTTTGACATGAATAGCTGTGATGGGCAGATCTCTAATCCAAGTTCCTTAAAGAAAGGCCGCAGCGTGTATTGCATTACACATCTTTCTTTCTGTAAAAAATCTCGCAGAATATGTAATTTACTTTCAAGGGGAGTACCATCTCTAGGCCAAGCTTTCTTTCAACAAGTGTTGTCCATTATACCCCGTGCTGCGCAAAATAAAATCTTGTTTATGCATAAATCTGTAGATTTCCTGTTGCTTTACTCCTTATTGATATTGTCACAGTGAGGATGCTACTGGTGCCTGTAGCAGCTGTTAAAAGACTGCCAGCTTAATTCAGCCCATCAGTGTGTTAGGATTCGTTCAAAGCACCTCATGCTGGTATGATAGATTCACGCAGAAAACCGATCTGTGGCAAGATTTTCTGGATGAAGATTATTTTTGTTTGTTTTTCATCTCCAGCATGAAATTGCTTTATTTTTCTGTTTCTGGGAAAACGATGCGTTTTTTTATTGAACCTATAAACCAAGAGCAATAATTATGTTGTCACAAGAAAATACCAGAATCGCTATAGAAGTGGCAGAAGAACCAGACATTCCCACATATAAATGAGAAATGGAAATTTAGGAGTTAGTGGAATCAGTTGAAAAACCACGAATTCCTATCACAGACGATACGGGTTGCTAAAAAGATGGCATCTACCTGACTGCTTGAAATACCTTTCTCTCTGATGAATTAGGTTCATCGTTCTTCTAAATTTAGCGAGAACTTAAATGCGAATACGAGATTAATGCCTCAACTGCATATTTTGATTTGCTAATCTTCCAATGACAACGATCTCTCTTTCTAGCATATGATAAAAATCAACGAATTGTTTGAGACAGGGTTCTGTCCTGTTCTCTCCCTTTCAAACAATGGGTTGTGTAAATAAATAATTCATTTGCACCAGTGTTTCAGTGGTTTCTCTCTATAGGCCACTCTGGTCATTGAAAACCTGTCCTGCTGGAGATTCTAGAATGAGCCTCCTCTCTGGATTGTGAGCTGGTTACCCAGGTTACACAGCAGTTATCAGATGAATGATTCTTGATGACCAAAGTATCTAAACGAGTTCCAAACCAGTAAGAGAATGCAACTGTTACTTACCTAAATGGGAGAACCACGAATTTATAATGGACTTTGAGTTAGAGAAAGCCAAACGTGTGCCAGGGTCCCAGTAGGGGGTGTGGCAGTCCTTTGTGTGAGGGTAGGCCCTCCATCCTCCCAGCCCAGGAACACCCATTCAAAATGCAGATGTATGCAAGTGAGGCTGAGTACCCTGTGTTTGGGGTGTGTCTGAGTGAATGCACAAGGAGCTGTCAACTAAACCTAGCCAGATGTGGATTGTAAGGCACAGAAAGATGTAAGTGCAAAGAAATGCACACTTTGTAAAAGTGCATTTCTAGAATAGTAATATTAAATCCAACTTCACCAGTCAGCAGGACTTTGTATTACCATTCTGGCCATATTAAATATGACCTTCCTGCTCCTTTCAGATCAGCAGCTGCCACTTCAACAATGTATGAGGGCAGCCCCAATGTTAGCCTATGAAGGGAGCAGGCCTCACAGTGGTATAAAAACGAATTTAGGAGCTTTACACCACCAGGACATATAAACTACACAGGTACATGTCCTGCCTTTTATCCACACAGCACCCTGCTCTAGGGGTTACCTAGGGCACACATTAGGGGTGACTTATATTTAGAAAAAGGGGAGTTTTAGGCTTGGCAAGTACTTTTAAATGCCAAGTCGAAGTGGCAGTGAAACTGCACACACAGGCCTTGCAATGGCAGGCCTGAGACAAGGTTAAGGGGCAATTGAAGTGGGTGGCACAACCAGTGCTGCAGGCCCACTAGTAGCATTTAATCTACAGGCCCTAGGCACATATAGTGCACTCTACTAGGGGCTTACAAGTAAATTAAATAGCCAATCATGGATAAACCAATCAACAGTACAATTTACACAGAGAGCATATGCACTTTAGCACTGGTTAGCAGTGGTAAAGTGCCCAGAGTTCAAAAGCCAACAACAACAGGTCAGAAAAAATAGGAGGAAGGAGGCAAAAAGTTTGGGGATGATCCTGTCAAAAAGCCAGGTGCAACATGACCCCCCACAAGCCTAAAGCCAGGGGAGAACAATCACTATCCTGATGTACTTCCCTGTTTGAGGCGACAGAACAAGGACCCAGGCCCACAACAGCAGGGTCATGTTCCAGTTCTTTGCCTTCCTGACTCCAATTGGATCCCTCTGTCCACAGTCTCAGGGCCCACTAAGCCAACCGATGGGGAACCTTTCTCCTTACCTGCGGATACCATCTGTGCAGCACCTAACCTTACATTGCTCACAGACGTATCCCAGGAGCAGGATAGTACCACCATGACCAACACAGTGGTGTTGCCCACTCTACCCCCGGGGTGTGACACTTGTCCCCTCCCCAGGGATAACTCTGTCCACCCGGACAGCAAGCCACAGTGGTTACTGACAGCTGTCAGGGAGGAGCGCCAGGCCCCAGGCCTCTCAGAGCTCTCCAACCACTGTGGCTGTGGAGAGTGGGGGGCGGTAGCCCCAGGTGCTGGACACCCTTTAACCACTCTCCCTTCCACCAGGTCAGGGATGACAGCCTGAACTTGGTCCTCCCCTCTGAGGCTCTGTACCCTCCCTCCCGGAGCAGTACCCCCAGAGTCCAACATGGTCAGGGGGCTTATAGAAGCCGCCCTGTACTATTCCTCCACCAGTGCAGGGCTGTTAACCTGCAACTGGCCCTCCAACCTGGGGTCTGCACCTTCAGGTTGGATTAGGGCCCGGGGTGAGGCTTCCCTCCCCCTGCCCTCCCTTCTGGGGTCCAGCACCTTCCAACTAGGAGTGGCCTCCTCAGAAGACAACATGGTAGGGGCACTGTTATCTGTAGCCCCTCCCTCCAGGTCCGGGGGGACACCCTGAACCTGGTCTTCCAGCCCAGGGTCTGTACCCTCAGACTGGATCACTGCCTGGCAAACGAGAACTTTGTGGGGGGCACACCTACCCCCCACCAGGTCAGAGTTTAACCTCTGAACCTGGCCATCCAACCCAGAGTCACCACACGAAGGTTGAACAATTGTCTGGCACACCAGGACTTCTTGGGGGGCACACCTACACCCCACCAGGTCAGAGTTTAACCCCTGAACCTGGTCATCCAACCCAGAGTCACCACCCTGAGGTTGAACAATTGCCTGGCACACCAGGTCTTCTTGGGGGGCACGCTCACCCCCACAAGGGACACACCACCCCCAAGGGCCACAGAAGAGTCTGGCTGGCGCAGGTCTCCTGACCTCTGCCCATCTGGCAGAGTCTGGATTTCCCCCAAACCAGAAACGGTTTCACCTGGGTCATTCCTGGGGGGCTCTGCTCTCAGAGCTGACCCCTGACTCTCCAGGGCCTCCACTGGGGTCCGCACCACCCTCTCAACCCTCCGTCTGGACTTCTGCACCTCCTCACTAGAAGTGGTACTGCCAGACACCAGAACTGGTGGGATGCTGGCTACAGTCACCCCCCAAGTTCTTCTGACACTGCGGGGCTCCCTCAACAGGTGGCCCTATGGTACAGGCTAGGCTTCCCTCCTGGCGTTCCCTCATGGAACCCTCTAGGACCTGGGACCTACCTGGGACACTACAGTCCTCTCCCACCTCACTTGGTTGGGAAACACCTAGAGCACTCCCTTCAGGAGCACCCCCAAATGCCTCTTCAGACTCTCTGGTATGCACCCAGAAGTCTGCCTCCATTGTAAGCTCCCTGGGGTCAGAGAACTCACACTCCACCTGGTGTTGGCGTAGCTCTGGAAAATAAGGACCAGACATATGCTCTCCAGCAATTACATCACTCTGTCCTTCACATGTATTAACCACAGTAACCTTCACCCAACCATCCAGTGACTCAGCCTTGAAAAAGCACTCTACATCACCCTCCTGAGACTGGTGAGACAGTATCTGACTGTCCCTGACACTCAACCCATACTCTTCTGGGTTGTCTCCACACTCTATATCAAGGACGTCCACAAGGGGGGAACCCTATTCCCTGTCACTCTCTTCTAGAGCCAGTAAAGTGTCCCTCCCCCCAGTAGGAATATGACTCCCTGTGCCAGTTCCCCAATCCTTCTCAGGGACCCTGTGCATAACGGGAACTACCTCATACTCTTGAACTGCCTGGGGTGTGTCAACTCCCTTCTTCAAGATGGGCACCACATCTCTGGGCTTGTGCCCTTCTTCAGCAGTACTGGATGCAAGATTTTTGCTGCCACCATCTGAACTGGACTCAACCCTTCCGGCCTCCAGTTTCAGCTCTTCACATCTCACCTCCTGAGCTGCAATCCTTTCTTTTTCCAGGGCTAAGGCTCTTGCTGCCTCAGCCCTTTCAATAAAGTCATCTAGCTCCTCCAGCGACTGCTCTGCCTATAGGAGCCATTCATTTTTCACTGGTTCTCTTTCCTCATCTGAGTAGTCTTCCTCCTCATCTGAACAGTCCTCCTCCTCATCTGAGGAGTCCTTAGTCATTTGGTTTTTTGCTGCCTTTTCGTCTGCCCATCTTTCTTCCCCCAGGTTAAGTAGGTATCTAGCAGTTCCATCTTAGTAGATCTCCTTGACATAGGAAGTCCCCATTTTCTGCAAAGCCTCCTTAGGTCAGCCTTAGTGAGGGATTCAGTAGGCACAAAGAATGACACACAGTAGATACCCATTCTCAATCTGGTAAGGTATCACAGGCAAAAACCAAAATCCAAAGTCCAAAATATCAATAATATATCCAGGAGGACATCAGAGAACCAAAAGCAAAAAGATGAAAAATCAAGTTGACCTTCAACTGTGGGTAGGTAGTGAAATACTTAGCTACTGTATGTCACTGCACAAATACAAGTCCTATCCTCACCGCTGATCACCAATGTTAGAAATTGGGTTTTTGGTTGGCAGTCAGGTTACCCTCTGTCCAAGCAAGAACCCTCACTCTAGTCAGGGTAAGTCACACACAATCCAAATTATCCTGTGCCCACCCTCTTGTAGCTTGGCACGAGCAGTCAGGCTTAACTTAGAAGGCAATGTGTAAAGCATTTGCGCAATAAATCATACAATAACATAATATAGCACCACAAAAATACACCACACAGTGTTTAGAAAAATGTATAATATTTATCTGGGTATTTGCAGGTCAAAACGATCAAAGATGCAATATGAATTTGTAAAGATATCACTAAAAAGTGATATAAGTGTCTTAAGTCTTTAAAAAGTAAACAAAGTCTCTTTTAAGCACAAAGTACCTGGTTTGGAGGGGAAAATCTCCGCAGAGGGCCGCAGAGGAGGAGATGCGGTGAAAAATGGTGTGTGCGTCGGTTTCGTCCCTTCACACACGGACTTTCGGCGTTATTTTTCACGCGGGGAGACGTGCATCGTTCTGCGGGAAGAAAAATGGTGTGTGCGTCGATTTCGCCCCTTCACACATGGACTTGCGTCATTATTTTTCACTCGGGGAAGACGTGCGTAGTTTTCCGGCATGCGGGCCGACTCCTTCTATGGTTCGCAGGATTACCAGATGTCCCAGGGTCTGTGCGTGGATTCCTCGGCTTGTTATCCGGCTGCGCGTCGTTCTGGGAGGCTGTGCGTGGAATTTTCTTTCTCACAGCAGGCGTCGCGTCGATTTCCTCTCTGGAAGTCGGGCGGCGTTGTCCATGCGAGGCCGTGCGTCGAAGTCCCAGTCTCCCCGTAGGCGTTGCGTCGAGCAGCATCCGCGTGCGGCGATTTTCTCACTGCGGAGCAAGCTATGCATCGAAATTTGCGGCGCACGAAGAGTCCAAATGACAAAGAGAAGTCTTTTTGGTCCTGAGACTTTAGGGAACAGGAGGCAAGCTCTATCCAAGCCCTTGGAGAGCACTTTTACAGTCAGACAAGAGTTCAGCAAAGCAGCAGGCCAACAGCAAGGCAGCAGTCCTTTGTAGAAAGCAGCCAGGTGAATCCTTTGAGCAGCCAGGCAGTTCTTCTTGGCAGTATGTAAGTTCTGGTTCAGGTTTCTTCTCCAGCAAGTGTCTGATGAGGTAGGGCAGAGACCCTGTTTTATACTAAATTGCGCCTGTGAAGTGGGGGTGACTTCAAAGAGTGGCTAAGAAATGCACCAGGTCCCCTTTCAGTTCAATCCTGTCTGCCAGGGTCCCATTAGGGGGTTTGGCAGTCCTTTGTGTGAGGGCAGGCCCTCCACCCTCCCAGCCCAGGAACACCCATTCAAAATGCAGATATATGCAAGTAAGGCTGAGTACACTGTGTTTGGGGTGTGTCTGAGTGAATGCACAAGGAGCTGTCAACTAAACCTAGCCAGACATGGATTGTAAGGCACAGAAAGATTTAAGTGCAAATAAATGCTCACTTTCTAAAATTGGCATTTCTAGAATAGTAATATTAAATCCGACTTCACCAGTCAGCAGGATTTTGTATTACCATTCTGGCCATACTAAATATGACCTTCCTGCTCCTTTCAGATCAGCAGCTGCCACTTCAACAATGTATGAGGGCAGCCCCAATGTTAGCCTATGAAGGGAGCAGGCCTCACAGTAGTGTAAAAACGAATTTAGGAGTTTTACACCACCAGGACATATAAACTACACAGGTACTGTCGCGTGGGCTCTCATTATCCTAAATGACACTACTGGATTTCTAGGCAGCAGGATCGATAACGGTGTGGGGGACTGAGTCTGACCCACGTGTAAGGAACTCTGTCACCCTAAATCCGTTTTTTGCTCCGGCTAACTAGCAGTGCCTCATTTCTCCCACGGGGAACAAATGATTAGGCAGCCGAGCGCATGACATCTTTGGAACTTCTCAGGGAAATCGTGGTCACTCAGATCCAAACCAACTCTCTTAATTACAATATGGTCTCATATACAAATGACAAAGACAGTATAGGTTTTATGAAATGTTTTAATAAAACGACTGTATTTTAGATAATAAGGCGTGAGCCGCAATAACCAGAACAATACAACATAGTAGGATTGAAATAGTCACCAGGAGAGTAAAACATAAGAGCTATCATATTTCCTAACAGTTTCTACTCTCCCTCTGCTTGTTCTATTTAGAGCACAGCATGTTAAGCTTCTAGCTTGCCTTTCCGAATCACCGGGGAGACATAAGCCCTCATACCTGAGCAAAGGCCTGTGATCTGGTTCAGCATCTGCAACGAGGCAGTCAGCGTCTAGCTGTGGGTCTCTGGTCGGAATCTCCCTCTTCCATGTATTGGGACAAGGAAGTGATTTTATAACTAACATGTCATCGTGATCACAAAATGTCCCTACGCAGGAATGCCAAATCTAAACTCCTACCACGTCTATCGGCAATGTACCAGACTGTATCCTTGACTGAAGAACAGAGTGAATATGTTATGAAGAACTCCAGTGCTGAAGTAGGCAAAACAGTGTGATATGAATAAAAAACAACACCGTAGAACTGGCTATTTGAAAAATAACAGTACGAAGCCTAATAAAAAGCATGTAGAGCAAAGTGCACAGAGGCTCTAAGCTGTCAGCAAATGAATAAAATACATTCAGGGCAAAGTGCACAAAGGCCTAAAGCCTGAAGCTAATGCGCAAAGTATACGTAAAACTAA
Source organism: Pleurodeles waltl (assembly GCF_031143425.1). NCBI lineage: Eukaryota > Metazoa > Chordata > Amphibia > Caudata > Salamandridae > Pleurodeles > Pleurodeles waltl. The sequence goes on along the minus strand of NC_090443.1, from coordinate 662,207,110 downwards.
CCACACTACAGTACATGGCCTGCCTTTTACCCGTACAGCACCCTGCTCTAGGGGTTACTTAGGGCACACATTAGGGGTGACTTATATGTAGAGAAAGGGGAGTTTTAGGCTTGGAAAGTACTTTTAAATGCCAAGTCGAAGTGGCAGTGAAACTGCACACACAGGCCTTGCAATGGCAGGCCTGAGACAAGGTTAAGGGGCTTCTGAAGTGGGTGGCACAACCAGTGCTGCAGTCCCACTAGTAGCATTTAATCTACAGGCCCTAGGCACATATAGTGCACTCTACTAGGGTCTCACAAGTAAATTAAATAGCCAATCATGGATAAACCAATCAACAGTACAATTTACACAGAGAGCATATGCACTTTAGCACTGGTTAGCAGTGGTAAAGTGTCCAGAGTTCAAAAGCCAACAACAACAGGTCAGAAAAAATAGGAGGAAGGAGGCAAAAAGTTTGGGGATGACGCTGTCAAAAAGCAAGGTCCAACATACACTATTCTCTAAAACATACAGTACAATAGTACAATCTCACTCAATGGAGAGCATACATATGACTATGCAGTAATTGATAGCACTTTAGTGAAACGTTTATTTTAGAACTATGGGGATATTTATCTTGTTTTGCGCCAAATTTGCGTCATTTTTTTTACACAAATTCAGAGCAAAAATAACTCCATATTTATACAAATTTCTGGACTTAGAGTCATTTTTTGGAGGTGGAAACCTACTTTGCGTTGATGACATTCAAAGTAGGTGTTCCCGTGCAAATAATGACTCTATGGCCTTAGCGCCATATTTATCCCCTGTGCTAAAATCACGCACAGGAGGGAGGAGGCATCAAAAAATGGTGAAAAACTTGCTTTGCACCATTTTTTAACGCCTGGGTCAGGGCAGGTGTTAGGGGACCTGTGGGCCTATTTCCATGGTGGAACACCATGGAATAAGCCCACAGGTGCCCTCCCTAGGCCCCAGGGACACTCCCACCCACACCAGAGGGACAGCGGGGGATGGGGGGCCCATCCCAGGTAACTATAGTATGTACAGGTAAGTATATATTTTTTAAAGTGCCATTGGGGCCCTGAAATGAGACCCCTTAAATGGCACTAGGTGAAATGGCCATGCCCCGGGGACCCTGATCCCCTGTGCTGGCCAATGGGGTGGTGGGCATGACTCCTGTCTTTTCTAGGACAGGAGTCATGTGATATGGATGGTTTTGTGTCAGAAAATGACTTTAGGCATTTTTTTTTACTCTAACCTTAAGTTAGTGCAGTTTTGCACCAAAAAGTATAAATCAGGGCCTATATACGTTAGCCTAAGGTCAGAGGCACAGATTACTATAGAGTTATTTACATCATACGTAGGCTTAAGCATGTTGACAACTTTGATATTAAGACTCAACATTAACTGCAGTCACACATTGAAGCTCGTTAATAGTGGTGATGTATTTTTTTTATCAGATATTTGAATGTTGTTAGATCATCTGCATCTGTTAAGGAATGGGTGCAGAGAAGGTCTTTTAAGTGTCCTTCTAAATATCCTGAGAATAGGATGCCTCCTGCAAGTATCTAGGGTGTGATTCATCAGAGAATAATATGCATGAAAGTAATTGTTGAATGATTGTAAAGGTAGTGCTAGATAAACCACCAAGGGACCACACTATTCCTTACATCAGGAAGGAGAAGAGAGCTTCCTTACAGGACTAATAACGTCTCCAGTATCTTCTTCCTCAGGATACCAGACCTTGAGATCTCTGACTCCCTTCATGAATCCTGGTTAGATGAATACCTCATCAGCTTATTAAATTTACTAGGCAAAGTCATTCCTCAACTTCTCAGCCTCTTGTTCACTGAAAGGTGTCTTTTGGAATACAGAAATTTTGATTATGACAGCAAATAATTTTATTCCATAGTACAGTGATCTAACATGTATGCCAATTGATATTTTATAATCGTTGCTTGATGTTATGGCTTGACCTTCCCACTTGTGGAACCCACAAATTACTTAGGGGGTCATTAGGTTGCGGGTGCCAGAATACCGCCAGTGCTGGCGGTATGGCTGGCTCCGTATTTTGACTTTTCCGCTGGGCCAGCGGACAAGTCACATCCACATTGCCGCCGGCTCCTAATTGAGCCGGCAGCAATGCTGATGTGCAGCAGGTGCAGTACCACCCGTCGCGCATTTCACTGCCCGAAATTCGGGCAGTGAAATGCGCGACGGGGCTCAGCCTGGGGGCCCCTGCACTGCCCATGGCAAGTGCAGGGGCCCCCAGGGGCCCCCTGAGTCCCCTTACCACCAGCCTCTTCCTGGCAGTGCAAACCGCCAGAAACAGGCAGGCAGTAGGGGAGTCATAATCCCCAGGGCAGCGCTGCTTGCAGTACCGCCGCGGTCAAAATATGGGTATTCGTACCGCAAGCCTGTTGGCGGTACGAACGCCACTTTAGGGTTGTAATTACCACCTTAATGTTTAAAATGCTACATTTAACAATTAACTCTGTTTACTATTGAATTGTAAATTTCTGTAGCACACGCACAAATTAATAAGGTTTTAGAAATCTACAAAAATGGTATCTTGAAGACAATTGTTATTCGGATCTCACGATATTGTGCAGCTTCCACAAGCTTAGTCCATGTACTGTTGTTTGTTTCTTTTTCCATAGTTTTCATTTGTAACTAAGAAAGTGTCTTCTGAGTAAGCTATTGCTTACATATTTCGTCGGTGTACAATGCAGACAATAAAAAAGTAAGAATACAGAATAGAACACTGTGAAGTATCTTATGCAGCAAAACCCCCATCCTAATGGCGCATAGTTCTCTTCATAGATGCCCTCTTTATCAAACCCTACTCATAGCACTGAACTTTATTTTCTAAGGAACCCAGGGACAGATGTACCAAGCACTTTTGTGGTTGGAACTGCTCTGATTCTGAGTTTGCAATCCCAAAAAGGTATTTTGCAATTTGCTGAAACCTTATAGAGTTGGTAAAAGTTTTCCCACTTCAAAATGGGTTTAGAAATTCACAAGGCATTTAGAAGTAGTGTGTTGTAGGAGTCTCTTCCAAATATCAATTCCCTCTCCATATGTATAAATTGTTTAAGTCCGAAACAGAGGTAATAAACGATTAAAAAGTTACCAGTGACCAATTTGGATTGGTAATCGAAGCACAAAAGTGAGATTGTCCCTTGGAACCAATTGTTCTTTGAGATTAAGAAAGACAATCTGTTGAGGAGTAGAAAGTTCCCCATGGGACCGCTGCCCGCTATCAAACACACTTTTTAAAAAAAAGCAAACAAACATAGGGGGTTATTACAACTTTGGAGGAGGTGTAAATCCGTCCCAAAAGTGACGGTAAAGTGACGGATATACCACCAGCCGTATTACGAATCCATTATATCCTATGGAACTTGTAATACGGCTGGTGGTATATCCGTCACTTTACCGTCACTTTTGGGACGGATTAACACCTCCTCCAAAGTTGTAATAACCCCTATAGTCCCCTTTCCTGGATGGAAAAATGGGTGCCTTCAAAAAAGCTTGCTTTATTCTAAGACATTGTTGTCTACTAACCTCTGCAGGGCACCATCTCTGTAATGGCCTCCATTGGAGTGAGTCACCGTTTCTGATCTACCTCAAGAATAATAATGAGATATGTCAGAATGCGACCCATTCCAAATTTGATGTTTTCCGAACCAACCAATTTGTAGATAGCTTGTCTCAGAAAATTATTTACTAGTCACAAAAAACTGCTCTCAAATTGAGACTAGTATTCTGTGAGCAGTAAATAGAACATCTCTCCCCCTGTTACATACAGCATGTATGTGTGCTTTACTCTCTAGGAATGTAATCTCACATGCACGCTCAAGTGAGAACAGCTGCTTGTGGACAATTGATATCATTAGTTTCCCGTTTCTCTCAGTTATCTTACATAGTATCTCATCTTTTATTTATATATTTATTTCTGCCTCATTTCATATAGACATCCTACTTCAAAATCATAAGTACTTAACCTTCTTCCAAGGTGAACTCCTGTGCTCAGCGGTCTTTCTCCCATAGAGAACTCCATTCAACAAGCTGAATTGATTGCACTTCAGGCACGCTTTCAGGCTAAAGTTTTAGCACTAGTGACAAAGGCGCTCAAATAAAAAATATCTTTCTGCCAATCCAGATTTCTAGGAAGCAAACATTTCAGATGAGTGAAAATAAAGCAAAGTACAAATAAAATTATTTAAAGAAATCTGTATCAAAACAATATAAAGACATCTGTACTACCTTGTGTTGCCTCATTGGCTGAATTTTGAAAGATAACTCACTGACCAGTATCTTCTTTCACCTTTTCCTTCCATTTGCATGACAATCATCGCTTGAATCCCTGTCCCCTCGATGTCCTCATCTACTCGCGCTCACGCTAATCTAGTCTCCTGCTCCCCTCATTTTCTCTCTTGCTTCCTCATTGTTAGAAATGGAGTTTAGTAGGTCCCCTTCTACAGGCAGCCCTCTCTCTCTACAGACCCCTCTAATTCCTCCTGCGTGTAATATGGCAGGTCCTCTAAATCAAAGGTGAGCCCCATCTTGAAAAGGTACAAAAAACACAAGTGTGACAACCATAATACCCAAGCGTGAGAACTGAAAACAGGAAAAATGACCAAGGAGAGAAAGTTAAGAGAAGCAAAACATGTGATGGTCTAAACGCAATCCTTGTAGTGAAATAATGAATCACAATGGTACTGTGCGAGCGCAAGTCCTTTCCTCACCGCTGACAACCAATGTCAGAAATGGGGTTTCTGGTTGGTAGGGTATGCACCTCAGGCAGGCAGAACCTACCCACTCTAGTGAGGGCAAGGGAGTTACACGTCCAAGATAACCCCTGCTCACATCTTGGTAGCTTGGCATGAGCAGTCAGGCCGCAATGTTTAAAGCATTTGCACAACACACACAACACACGTGACGCAATATCCCTACCACAAAGGAAACACAAAACCAGATTATATGAAAATATACTGTATGGTACACAACGCAATTATTAGACTAAACATCACATATCAGAACTATCCTGCTAGCTTAGCACTTGTCAGAACGTTACACATTAGTCACTCTACAAACTAGCAGTAGTCCCATATAACACACAGGTTACTTAGGGCCATATTTATAATTTTTGACGCAAAGCTGCGCCGGCGCAGATTTGCGTCAAAAATTTTACCGCCGGCTAACGCCATTTCGATGCGCCGTGCGGGCGTCAAATTTATACTTTGATGCACGGCGGCGCAACCAACAGGTGGGAGTCATTTTTTTTTACGCACACCGCGGCGTCAAGTCGTAAAGGAAAACAACGTTAACGTGACGTAAATGACTGTGGGTCGATTTACGACAGCGCAACCCGGAAAGCGCAGTTTTTTTTTACGCAATAGCGTCAAAAATACCCGCGAACACTGCCCTTTCAGCAGAGGAGAGCCAAAATGGATCCCAGATGCCACTACAGACCCCAGGAAGATGACAGCAGACCAGGAACCAACCAGGATGATCCATACAGGAACCAGGACATATATAGAAAAAAAAGAAAGTGTCGCTTCAGTGCAGAGGAGCAGGAAATCCTGGTTAAAGAGGTGACGGAACACCAGCACCAACTGTTCATCACCTCTAAGTTGCCAATCAGCAGGAGAGAGGCCATATGGCAACAAATTGTTGACAAGATCAACAGTGTGGCTGAAGTACGCAGGACAGTCACCGAGTGTAAGAAACGCTGGCATGACTGCAAACGTAGGACAAAGGAAAAAATGGCCAGGAACAGGAAGGCAGCACTGCAGACTGGAGGTGGGAGTCCAGCACACCAGGAGGCCCTGGACCACATGGAGGAGATGGTCGCAGCCGTCATCCCCGAGGAGATCGTCACAGGGATTCAAGGACAGGACAGCACAGACTACCACGAGACAACGCACATGCAGGGTAAGTCACATGGGGAATTATAATGCAAAAATGTTAACTGCAACCGGGGTGGGGAATCTCTACTACACAATGCATGTAAGTCACCATATATATGGAGTGGCATGGGTAAAGGGGACCGGCAGGGGGGCATGCCCAGCACAGACAGAAACTGGGGCACGACATAACACAACACCAACAACAGTCCCATGGGAGCATCTTGTCATGACAACAATGGAGCTAAGGGAAAGCCTCAACAGGTGGGAAGGCCACTACGTCAAACTTACATCCTGGCACTCGTCAGTCAAAATATATCCTACATCAACTAGGTCCCTATCAGTAATCAAGTAGCCAAAACAACAACTGCAATGTAACTGCAACAACAGTTGACACTAACACCTCTGATCTCTGTGCAGCTATAGTAGCCAATGGCAGTAACCTCCCCATGGAACATACATACCTAAATTAGGGGGTGAGGATGACATCTGCAACAATCCCCTGAAACAAGACAAAGGCACCAGTACACTCAAATGTCAATGACCATAGTTGACACATACATCAGCCAAAGTAAACAGCAATAGGAGCCATACAGCACTAAGGGCACACACATGCTGCATACGTCAGGGTCCCTCACGTGCCTGGCTAACAAGGCAACATCACAAATGTCATACTGCTCAGACAACAACATTGAGGAGGGGACACATGCAACTGGTCACTGAAATACACCTGCACAGTCAGAGGACCAAATAGGACATTGATACGATAAACAGGGCAATCCAATTAAACACACATTACCCAACATCAGCTGGAAACATTAACAATGTCTACATCCATATCACATCGTAACATTGCCATGCATAGGATATGCCACATAACAATTACAATTAGGTCAATGTGAACAATCTGACTTTGGGGCAGATCCTGAGAGGCAAGTGTGCTGCCAGGGCAATCACAACACCCACAGCCAGTGAAAGGTCTCACCATACGAATAGATATACACGGAGGGTCGAGTAGGACAAAAAGATGGCTATTCCCTAATTGGTACAAAGCAACACCTAGAGGCGATTAGGCAGACAAGTCTGATAACTCTATATCATACATGTGACACACAGGTGGGCCATAGGCTTATAACAATGCCCATATGAAGGACAGCAGATACCAATACCAAACAAGATCACAAAGTAAAGTAATCCAAAGGCTTGCATGTTACGGCAAAATTGTCACAACACAGACACACTAATTGTACCCTGTTTCATTGCAGAGGAACATGGATCTCCTGCTGATATGCCTGTCCCTGATTTCCCTGATGACATGGATGACGAGCCCATAAACATTCCCCAGGAGACCATCCAAAAGGTCCTTGAAACCCTCCAGACCACACCTTCAGTCACAAGGAGGAGCACAGAACAAGCAGCCATCACAGAAGAACCACCCACCACCCCAATTGCAAGACCTGCCAGCTCCTACACAGCTGAGGACTCTGACGACACTGGCACCAGCTTTGAAAGAACTGTAGTTGGTGTACAGCGGGAGCTGGCCAAGGAGGTGCGGGTGGGGATGCAAAATATGGCAGCCAGCCTTGAGGGGGTGCGCTTGTGCATGTTGTCATCTGCAGATCAGGCAGCAGCTATGCAAGTCCTAACATCCATACTGCAAGGACTACAAGAAACTATAAAGGAATTCACCACTGCAGTAAGGGAGTTGCCACAACACCTCGCACCCCAAACTTTCCACTGCATGCACAAATGCAATCATGACTCCCTCAGGGCCAACCTGGCTGCCTACCATCGTGATGTGGCTGCTATTCTCAAAAACCAGCAGGCCCTCCTTGCAGCAGTACTGCCCTTAAGAACTTCACAGGGAGCAGCCCCCGGGATGTCTGACTCCACGTCTTCTAACACTGAGGTGTGTGTTGCCCCTTCACAACCAACAACAACAAGGACAAACCAGGCAACACACACATCAGAAGAAGAAGACATGGAACAGATCACATTCTCACAGAAGAGTACCCGGAAGCACTAGTCCCTGCACCATGGCCTACTTTGACCAAGGTCCTACGTTTTGTCAAATGCCAGTCTCACTACAACTATACTCAATGACTGTTCTGCTAACCACTGTATGACTTGTCAGCATTGCCAGTGAATGTCTCTCTCCTACTATTCGGCAAATCCTGTCCCTCTGCACTGTCTGTTATATCACCTCAGCGGTCAGGAGCATCATCCACATCCCTTCTGTAGGATCACCATGTAAGAATGCACCAGAACGGACTCAGCAAACATGGACAATGTACATTTTGCACTACAGCACCTATCAATAAATTGCACTTGCACACCTAATATGTCTCTGTGTAATCTGACACATCAACTGTGCAGTAGATAACTCTAAAGTGCCTGTGTGACAACCATGTAGCTTGTCAATACAAGTGTCCTGACATCATGTAGTCTGATACATCTGTGCAGTGGCCAGGATTGCATCATAGCCTGACCATCCTGAGGAGAATAACTGATGAAGGGACAAATCACACACAATTATGCTGTGTTGGACAGAATAATGCTCCATCTATAGCAATCCAAGTCAACTAATGGTGGCTGATAAATGTAGGCACCATGCAATACTAAACAATGAAATTATGCAGCATAATCTAAGCAAACACAACCAAACACTGCATCAATCACCCTTTCTGAGTATACTTCCATGAAGGGAAGTCATGCTGAATTTTTACACACATGATCTATGTCAGCAATGAAGACAACAAGACAAGAGTGTTAACAACACCTCATCTACATAGATGTCCCTGAACATCACGCTGCAGTCCGACCTAATAAATTACCCATAATACCAAGTCTGGAAGCACACTTTGTGATGTAGAATACCTACTCATCAACACAAATCCTTGGTGATCCATGTAAACTACTAATGGTGGGTCTACCAAATGGTGGATACTTACCAAGTTAGCACAGGGGTAGCTGCCATGTTAAACCTCTATTTTCTGTGGTGTGTAGCATAGGACACAAATGTCATAGAAAAACAATCACCTACACTGATGTCAAGGCCATGATCAAGTAGCAGTTAACGCATAATGCAAAGGGTTAACTATATGTTTATTCCTATGTATTCACACCAGAGGCAACTAAGAGAAAAGTCATACCTACACTAATCTAACCTGACTACTCCTAACCCACAACTGTCCCTAACTAACCTAAGCTAAACTTACTCTACACATATAACGAATCGATCTAAACATCAATCCCCCACCCACCATTATGAGACAGGACACATGCAGGACAACACATACTAACCTACACACATACTAGACTATCCTAAACAATCATATATATATATATATTTTTTTTTATAATTGATTTTTTTTTCTATACAGACAGGAATCCCAACATTGACCCTCACCCACACAAAAATGAAAAATAGAAAGAATAAGGACCCTCCTCCCTAACACTAACTAAGCTAACAACCTACACTAACCTAACACTAATCCCCAAAACCCAACTATCATGACAAAAAGGAAAGAGTAGAGAGGGGAGGGATAAATTTCAAACAATCAATAAAGTCCTAGAGGTTGGCCCTCCGTAGGGTCCGCCTGATGGACCAAACCCTTTTCTTAATGTAGGCCACATCCTGGCTTACCTTGTCCACCTTACTAATAAACTTGTCCATTTTCCTGTCTAAAGCCAGGAATGCCACAGGGTCAATAGGAGGGGCTGCTGCTGTCTGTGTGCTGGCAGAGGTGCTCGGTGTGGGAGTTGTTGTTAGCCCACTGGACTGTCCTGCAGCTCTGAAATTGCTGGGTCCAGGTCGTGCTGCAGAGGCAGGGTCAACTGTCCCCGCCGTTGCTGAGGCCACTTGGGGAGAACTGGTTGATGTGGTGGTGGTGGCTGTTGTGGGCAATGTTGGGCCACCCTGTGGTGAGGCCCACCATGCTCCGGAGGCCCGATCCGCTTCGTATTTTCGGGCCATCCTTCGGAACCCCGACTGCACCTGCAGGATGTGCCGGTATCTCATTGCCCGTCTTTCAAACTGATGTCTCTGTGCGGCACTCATGTTTGCAGCTGTGAAGAGAAAGGGCAACTATTTACCATAGGAAATGCATTGGGTGGAATAGCACAGTGGGTCAATTGGACATTACTTTTACTGTAGTTGTAACAGCTATTTTCACAACATAGATCATTGAAAGTCTCAGAGGAATTACATGGGAAGCCTGCATACAAAAGGGCATCTCACACCTAGCATATCCATGCCTCTACATGATGGGTGACATCAGCCTAAACTTGTCATCCAAATAATGGGTAATGCAGCTGACATTATGGCTGTACCTCTTCCGCCTACTGACTTCACTACATATGTCACTCTATGTGATAACAATCACAACCCTCAATATCTGCCATTTGTAATAGTTTTTTGCTAATATAGAGCTCATGTGCCATAACCGAGTGTGTACACTAGGTTCCAAATAAAGTTGCAAAAGGTCACAAGTATGTGAAACATACTGGTTGATACAGTCCTAGGTACCCTATTCCCAAACACATGGCAGTCTTTGAGGGTGGGGTGGGAAGAACAACCAACAATCCCATATTCAATGCACACCCAGGAGTGTATAGAAAGGTCAACAAGTATTTGCCTCCACACACAACACCAATGAAGGGCTAGCAACAAATTGGCGTCAGCTAAACCTTGTCCTATCCAAGGTCCAGACATGTCAAAATGTACTGACTTAGGCCAACATCACATACTACCAGTGAGGCATATTTTACCACACACACAGAGGAGCAAGAACACCCATGATCATGAGTAGAATGAACACCTAGGCCATTGCACTCTAGTCCCACACACTTCTAGTTCAACTTGTGGAAGTACATGCCCTCGGAAGATCCAACCTACAGTGTACTCAGTCCATCCTCAACTAGGGAAGCTGCATATTTCAGACAAGCCTTTTGCAGAAGCTATCTGGGAGAATGTCAGTCTGAAATGCAGACTCAGTCCAAGCCAAGTCCCAGAGCAACTCTTACATTAACCAGTGTATTCCACATGACTCATCCCATTCCCCATAGCGGGCCCGACTGGAATGGCCTACAGACCCAAAATCTGAGAGATGGATAAGCATAGGTCTATTAAAACTGAAGTGATATATGAAATCCTACTAATGGAACAATACTAATGAATGGGCAGCGCATCAAACCTTGAATTCTGTTGAACACACAGTAGTCCATCATGCATCACCAGCAAACAATAAAAAGAGCACACATGCAACGCTCACTGTAGGTGTCGGGGTCCGCAAAATGAACCACCTCTCCCACAGTGTACGGTGCAGGTCCACCTGTAAAGCATGGAAGGAAGAATATACTCAGAATCCGTGCACTGACAAACAATTGCAATTACAAAGACAATGTGGTAATATGACATGCGTAATGAAACACTTTCACACATGCTCATACTGCATGGAATAATTCTTGAGCAACATTTACATTGGATGAGTCACCTGCTACAGTTACACACCCTACTACACACATGCAGTGGCCTGGACAGTCATGTGGTGTCAAAGATGCACCTCCATTAGTATGCCCCAACAATATAGGGGTGCATTCATCTCATCATGTTCATCCAAGAGAGACCTCCAAAAGCTGGTTACTTGAGGACTGCATGACCCCTCAAACTCAAACAGCCTATGTGGTCATTTTCTCCACACACCAACCAGACACACATGTGACATATGTGTGGACAACATAGCTAACTTCAATTGACGTGAAGGCAGCACTCATTTATCGCATCATATTGGGTTTACAAATGTCAGTCTAGCTATGGTGTCTACATATGTAGGTATGATGTTTCAACATCCATTTTTCACTGGCTATTGTGACCTGTAGAGTTCAAATTGAGGCATTAACGTGTCGCTTGTCTGACACAAAGGCAACACTACATTACATACTGCTACAGGCAACCGGTATGTGTAGAAAACATGAGCTACCTGACTGCTAGCATTTGTCTTCCTTCACATTGTGCAACAATTACCCAGTAGGTTTCCCTAGCATTATACACAGTTAGCTACTTATCTAGCAGATTGGGTAACAATCATCACATGTCCCCACACAGCTTTAAATTGTTCACATGTAATTGATGTGTACTCACCAACATGGCCACCAATCCTGATTCCAAGGTGGTCCAGCAGATCTTGCTCCCTGGATATCAGATCAGCCCGGCGGTGCTTAAGTTGATGGTCATTCCTCAGGCTACCATGGACATGGACCAAGTGATGGCGCACCTTCCCCCACCGGACTTTACGGGCCTCCGTGTGATACCCCTGTATCACACGACCCCCAGCCTCCAGCATGAGTGGGAGGAAATGGCAAACAAGCCATAGAAATCCCCCCAATTCCTCCTCACCCATCCTGGCAAGCCGTGGCCTACCTGACATCTCAGCACTAACAAAGTGGAAAAAGTTGGAGAAAAAGGAAAAGGGGGAAATGGGGAAAGGTAGAGTACTGAAATGCAAAGAAAACTTAGGAAGAAGAGCCCAACTAACCCCTAAATTACACTACCCAGAACAGACTCCCACAGACAATAAAAGAAACACTGGACTTGACAAAATTATACAATACAGACTCACACAGTATTCAACAACAAGACAATGATGACAAAAGCACAATAGAGAAGGTACACTGGACACAAAAGCACTAAAACACAGGACAACACTTTCCACACAGCCACACAGTCTAGAATAATCTGAGACTGCAAAGTGAAAGTGAAAGTACACCCACAGTACAGATTCTGTAAACAGGATATCCTATTACATCGCATCCTGCATAAAATGGCCGCCTTTTTTTTTCCCGTTATGCGTCATTTTTTCACGCATACAGATAGTGCGTCATATTTTTTGACGCATAAGAGTGCACATAATGCAGAGTCAAAAAAAAATTCATCATTGTTCCATTATATTTGTTTGAGGCTTATTTTACAGTTCTAGAGTTGAAATTTAAGCCGCTGGCAAATATGATGAGCAAATATGAAAATGTATTTTGACTCTGCATTATATGCACTCCTGTGCGTCAAAAAGTTTGATGCCCAAGCTGTGTGCGTGGAAATATGACGCATTATGGAAAAAATGGTGGCCATGTAATGCTGGTTATTAATATATTTATTTTACTTTGATTTTTTTGACTCAGCATTAAGTGCACTCCTATGCGTCAAAAATTATGACGCACAAGCTGTATGCGTGGAAATATGACGCATTATGACAAATATGTCTTTAATTTGTCAAATTGTGAAAAGAATTTTGTCATGACCAAACGGTGCTAAGTGATACACATTTGGGGTTAGCCATGGCACATGTCCCTTATAGGATGTATAAAAGGTATTCACAGTGCAATAGTAATGATTTCTCAAAATGGTTATTACCCATAATTGTACACATATTTTGGGTAATTGCTGATGGCTAATTTCAAATGATGAATAGGATACCAGGATGTATTCCTTAGCAAAAATGTGTCCACATTTATCACGGTAATCAAAATTATATATAGGCCAAATAGGCAGTGCAATTGTCACCTACACTTTTTATGGGGGTAACCATGTCCTAATTATGAGTTAATGTATCTTAAATGTGTTTTACTTTTGACATGTAGGCCACACATGCGCCTTATGCATGTGTGTACTTCACATGTGCATATTTCATGTATATTTGGGGGGCGGTAGAGGTGGACTTAGGCCCCCAGCACCCTAGGGTTTGCCCTTCCAGACTTGCTAATTTATCCAAGGGTTTCCCTAATTCAGTAATGCTAAACCTGCAGCAGCAGGCTCATGGAATCCCATAGGGTATGATTCACTGTTTGCCATTCAATAATCCCATTTGCCCATTTGACGTTTGCCCTATTGATTCTTTGGAGCAATCTGACATACCATTTTGCATTGATATTTTTTGCTAAATCTCAACGTTCCTCATGTGCTGATGACAAATAGGTTGTTGATGTATGTGGCCCTTTATGCATTACCTGGTTTAGTGGCATGTTTCATTCTTCCTGCTAGGTTCCAACTGGGACACTACTGTGATCGGCTGCTTGCAAATATTTTGTTGATTGGATGGTACATGTTTATATGTGTGGTCCAATGTAGATCCACTATCAACTGTCAGGGTGTATGTTGTCACTGTAACTTCCAGGTCTCCTCATGAGTTAGTGGCAGCTAATCTTGTTTCAATTGGGCATTGTTTGTAGCAAAAATGGAGAGAAGCCATTGAGGACATGGTCACCTACACATGGATGGTCCCACCCTGTCACTGAACACGTGTAATGAGACTTTCGAATGGGCAACCTTTTTGTGCTGAGTGAGAGAATGTCTCAGGTATCTGGATCTGGCATGTGTCATTGCCACATTTCTACTCCAGTTGGCCTCTGTGGATGGTAATGTATCATGAAACTTCATAGCCTCTGTGCAGAAGTAAATGGCTGGTATTCCACACATGACTCATCTTTATCATTTGAAAAAGTGTTACTCAGCGTTTTGAACAGTCAGGGTCCTCATATGTGTTGACTTTTCATGGACATTATCTGAGGTTGCTGGCTTTGATGGAGGCCATTTACACCATCATACAATGTGATCCTGGTCCACTGTCACACTTTTAAGTTTAGGCATTAATGAAGGTCAGACAACGGAAGGGCCAAGATTTGGCTATTCATGGGCACTGTCACAAGTCTGATGCAAATGACAGTCAGATGATGCACTACTATGTATTTGAGTATACATTGATGAGGCTAATGACAAATTAGTGTCTGAGGTACAAAAGGTTTTGGACAGCATGTGTGGTCCATAGGTGGACCCCAGGTATCTGTAGAGTGACCCACGGACAGGTGCCAGTCAGGCTGACAGGATGCTGGGTCAATCAGGTGCAAGCTCTTTTAGTAATCACATGATCACGTGTTCTGACTAGGACTGGTCAGAGGGAGCATTAGACAGTTGAGATGTCACACTGTGTATGTCCTGTGTTGCTTTGAAGGTGACACATGAACCCTGATAAAGTGTTACACGGCAACATTAGTGTCAAAGCTTAATGATGTAATGGCTCACATTCAAACATGTATGCAGTAGGAGGCATCAGCAGGGACGGGGCATGTACATTTGGGTGGTGTGCATGGAGGGGATCACAGGTGTGGCCTCCATCTGTGTCTCACTAATCCTGTCAGATGGGATTAGCTGATAAATAGCCTACAGTACCTTTCACAGAAGAATCAATCTACAGGTGATACCAGGCCTTATAAACTCCAAGGCAGTGTATTATATGAGCTGTGTTCCATGCAGTGAGATGGTAGTATGACAATGGTCGGCATAGTAAAGGGTGTGGCACACTGGATGACTCTTGTGAGTGTGTGTGTGTAGATGAGGAAATCTGAGTGTACACAAATCGGCATTCCAGGGACCTCTTCAGACAGGTGGGGTGTGAGCAGCTGCAAGTGTGTGTAATGTTTTTAGAAAAGGGCTGACATGTAGATGGGATGTGATGTGCTGGATGCTTGTCATAGGTGTAGCACTTGTGCTGTGTATGTTCTGCTTATGTGTAACTCTAATGACAGATAGTCATTGCAATGATAGTAAGTAGTTGGAATTACTGTTGCCAAGAGTCTAGTACTACATTCCTGTTCCTGAAGCATTAGCATGTGAACTGCCTGATGTATGAGGCCTGTTTTCCCCTAGTTGAGTGATGGTGTTTTAGTTGTGTGCCATCTGCTGCGATGATCCATGTTTCCTACATGTATGTGAGTCATTTGTGTGGTCCTCAGCTATTGCCCTTCAAAGGTGAACTGTACAGGATGTCTGTCATTTACATGGTGTGTGTATTTGACCATTGTATGGTGGCCATTACATTTGTGGTGTATATTTTTTGTGTGATGATTGTTATATCATTATTGCTCAATGAGACGACATTCTTCTTCAGCAATTTCAAACTAAAAGTGGGCAGAAAAGAATAGGCCAAACCATGATGTGGTGTTTGTTATCTGTGTTTATTTACAATTGTGCATTAAGTGGTGATAGTGATAATTAAGAAAATAAATTATTTACAATCTGTTGGTGCCTACGCACTCCAGCAGCCATGTTTGGTTGTTCCCCCTCCTGTTGCAGGCCAGCATCCTCCTCTTTGTCGTCTTCAGGCATGTATGGGTCTGGTTCCAGGAGGGGAATGTTCCTTTTTACACAAATGTTGTGCAATATGGCACAAGTGAGTATGATCCTACAGACCATCTCTGGGGAATATAGTAGGCTACCGCCAGTGATATCAAGGCAGCGGAACCTTGACTTGAGGATCCCAAAGGTGCGCTCGACAATGCTGTGTGTCCTCTTATGCGCATCGTTGTATGCCCGCTCTGCAGCAGTAGTCGGGTTCCCAAATGGTGTCATTAGCCATGGCTGGATGCCATACCCCTGATCAGCAGAAAGAAAAACACAGAATGGGATCATGTAGATGTAGCTGGCACTATTGAAAAGACCTTTAATGGCAGTAGTTGTCTTGTGTTGTCTGTGACTCTTTTGTGTACTAATGTGACAACCTATACTTGTAGGCTATACCTTCTGCATTGTGTTTTTTCCTTGGCTGAGCAAGTGTTTGTCTGCTAACTGTTTGTCAGCAGTATGTTTTGGGATTTGCAATAGGCGTAGAACCCCTGTTTAGTTTCCTGCTGCTTCTGCAGTGTGTTAGGGAAGCAGATGTGGCGGGGTGTCAGTCGAATGATGGCATCCAGTACTTTGGCAGAAATGCGGAGAATGATGGTTGTGATATTCCGCCAACCAGGGCACCAGTTGTTTGAAACGAGCCACTTGCCAGCAGGTGAAGTACGGCAAGCAGCTTTGTTTCTGTTGTGATAGTGCGGGGTGTCACCAAAGTGGGGGCCAACTGCTGTTCAATGTTTTGCAGCAGCTGCTGAATGGCCTGCCAGTTCAACCGGTACCTCTGTATGATGTCGTGTTCACTGAGGCCATGCAGGGTTGTTCTTGGGCGGAATATCCTCTCCTACCTTCTGCGCTGCCTTTGGGGTCCCTGCTGGTGTTGTTGTAGCTGCTGTTGTTGCTGCAGGGCTCTGCGTCTACGTGCACGCTGGATAAAAATTACCTCCATGTCTCCCTCTTGCTGCTCTGCTGCTCTGCTGTTTGTTCTGTGTGTTCTGATTAAATACAGGTGTGTTTGCCCCATTTTAACGCCTGTCCTGACCCAGGCGTTAAATTTTGACACACATCGGGCTTTGCGTCATTTTTTTGCTCCGCCTCCCGGCCGAGAGTCATTTTTGCCCGGAAGCATAAATACGACGCACGGCCGTGTGCGTCGTTTTTTGGACGGGAACGCCTACCCTGCATATCATTAACGCAGGGCAGGTTGCCGCATCCAGAAAATGACGCACACAGCGGATTTTTGTCATCCGCGGGCTCGGGCGTCAGGGTTTAAATATGGGGCAACGTTTGCGAAGATTGTGCGTCAAATATTTTGACGCGCAAACGGAGTATAAATATGCCCCTTAGTATTCTGCAACATAAGCAGTAGTCAGGAAACACGTTACTACACAAAAACACTTGTCATAAGAATATCTTAAACACCCATAGTAGGAACATTAGAAAACATATGGCAAGTTAGAAAAACATTTTAGCATGTTATGCCCATAACAGAAACATGTACATACATATATAAACATCATCAAGCAGGTAGGCAAGATATGAATTCATCCAGTCTGTAGAAAGAACTTTAGAATATATATTATTCCTCTAGGAAATACCTGGTTTTAATGATGAAGGCACCTCTAGTGCCTAGAAGAAGAAAAATGGGGCCCACTGTGCTCCTCTGCACAAAACGGGGGCCTCCGATATCCTTGGGGCTGGAGGAGGGCGGCACGCACCTCCTCTGTACTGAGGACAGGCACCTCCAGGGGCCTGTGAGCACTGGGGCCCCCCCTGGGCCTCAACCGGACCTCACGTGGGGGGGACAACGTCCTCAGATAAAATAGGGGGGTGCCTCACACCCCCTCCAACTTGTAACAGGTCCCTTCTGGGGCCCGCGATCTCCTGGGGTCTCCCCTGGCCTAAACTGGCCCTCTGCTGTGGGGTGGAGAGCACCAAAGCTGATACTGGCCCACGAGGGGGCCACGAAGGGTCTGCGGCGCAGGCGAGCCTCCAGTGAGGCTGCCGTCCTGCCCATAGTGAAACAGAAGCCCTCCGAGGCTTCAGCAGGTGAGGGAGAGGCGTCCTCCTCTCCTCCCTGCTTCCAATGACGTTCTGGCCCAAGGCAGGGCCTTCCGGTGTCCCAGGGGAGCTCTATAGAGCGGAACTCGCCCCGGGGGAACCCATAGGAGCACGCTGCTCTGGTTTCAGAACAAGAGGGTTTTCGTCATGCCCTGAGGGCACCAGGCAGCATGCTCACTCATGCATAGTTGAAGCAGCCTCCCCAGGCTGCAGCAGTGATTTCAGGCACCAGGACGTGGTTTTCCAAAAAGCGCTTCAGCCACAAATGAAGCCTGGGTTGCGGCGGTGATTTTTCATGCCATAATGAATAAGCGCTTGTTAAGGCGCCAGGCACCAGAAAGCGGAAGTGATTTCAAGTGCTAACGAAATCCCTAAAGGAGCACTTTCCCAAGCGCTTAACGTAGGAACAAAGTGAAGCACCCCTCATGCTTCAAAGTGGATGCAGGGGTCAGGGGCCACAGCACCCTGCCCTTGGGGAGCAGAGTTTAAGGAAAAGGCCCACATGTGGAGGGACCCAGCAACAGGGCAGCACAAAGAGGATGCAGCAATTGGCAAGTCCTTTACAGTGACCAAGCAGGTCAGAGGTCAGCACAGCAGCAGCAGTCCATGGCGGTTCCTGGTGTGTCCTTCCAGCGTTTCTGTATCCAGTTCCAGGTAAGTTCAAAGAGTCTCCAAATTGTGGGGAAAATTCCCCTGTATTTATACTCAGTCCTTACTGTGTTTTTCAATGGTAGGGAGAGGAGGTTCCAACCAGTTACAACTGGTTCTGGGAGTGCCCCCTCTCTCCTCCAACACAGGCTCCAAACATCTGTGGGGGGTAAACGACCCTATTGTGTGAGGCCAGGGCACAGCCTTTACAAATGTAGGTGTGCCCCACCTCTCCCTTCTCTCAGCCCAGGAAGACTATTCATTATGCAGATGCACCTCTGTGACACCTCCACCCTCCCTGTGTACTGGCTGTCTGAAAAGTATGCACAAAGCCCCAACGGTCACTCTTCCCAGACGTGGATTGGAGTCAAGCTGCAAAACAACAGTCATAGGCACAGATAAATGCGCACTTTCTAGAAGTAGCATTTCTGTAACAGTAATAAAAAATACACCTACACAATCAACCAGCATCTATTATCACCATCACAACCATACCAAACATGCCTACGCTACCCCTCATAAATCAGACAATACCCCTTACACATAAGGCAGGGCATTTCTAATGCAATCCTATGAGAAGGCAGCACTCACAGCAGTGAGACACCAAGTTAGGCTTTTTGTCACTACCAGGACAGGCCACGAAAACTGGCACATGTCCTGTCTTCAGTGAAAGAGAAAAACTTCCCAAGGAGAAAAAGCCGTTCAACATAAGGGAGACAAAAGAAGACTTCCACTGTGGTCTATTGTGTATAAGCTGTACCAGTTCTGGTAGATACAAGCCAATTGGTTTCTGTGACCAATCCCTGTGCGATTAAAACCTGCTCCTCTAGGTCCAGCAATGCCAATTTGCATCAACACATTTTGGTGGTCTTTAAGGTCCTTTCGCCACCTTCTTCAGAACAAAAGAATATACTCCCAACAATTACTATTCAAATCTGTATCAAAAACAAGTCAAACAATCACCAACTGGTCAATCATCACAAATCCATATGTTTATATACATACTGTCCTTTGCTGCACGGTAGTCTGTTTAAGCAGTTAAATTAATGGAATCCACAATCTCATTTAGATAATCCCGAGGGGCCCTACATTGTCAAACAAGTTCAAAGCCTCTAATCGGGGAACTGGAGCTTCAATCCTGTCCTTTCCGTCTCCTTTAGTCCTGCCTTCTACATACATGGCACCCTGCCCATAGGGCTAGCTATGGCGTACCTTAGGGGTGACTTACATGTAGTAAAAGGGGAGTTATGGGCCTGGCAAGTAAATTTAGATGTCAGGTCCCTGTGGCAGAAAACTGCGCACACAGACCCTGCGCTAGTAGGCCTGAGACAGGTTTGAAAGTCGACCTCAGTGGGTGGCGCAAGCAGAGCTGCAGGCCCACTAGTAGTATTTAATATACAGGTCCTGGGTATAGAGATACCACTCTACAAGGAACTTATAGGTAAATTAAATATACCAATTAGGTATAAGCCAATCATACCAACTTTAGATGGGAGAGCACCTGCACTTTAGCACTGGTCAGCAGTGATAAAGTGCTCAGAGTCCTAGAGCCAACAGCGAGAGGTCAGAATAAATAGGAGGAAGGAGGCAAAAAGACTGGGGATGACCCTGCGTAAGGAAAAAAGTCCAACACTCATTCTCTGTATTGTGTAGCCATACTCACAGCCCTATTCACTGTCACTGTTAGAAATGGGTATATGGTTGGCAGTCAGTTTACATTCTATCCAAGCAGGAACCCTAACTCTAGTCAGGGTAATGGAGATACATACGTAGGATAACTCCTGCTCACTCCTTGGTAGCTTGGCATCAGCAGTCAGGCTTATTTCAGAGGCAATGTGTAAAGTATTTGTACCAACACACACAGTAACACAGTGAAAACACCCCAAAAGCACTCAATACCAGTTAAGACAAAATAGCCAATATTTATCTGAGTAAAAAAAGACCAAAACATCAAAAATCCAACATGCACAAGCAAAGTAATGCTTTTTTCAAGATTAACCTTCAATGTAGTGCTTAGAAACACAAATGCTTCAAATGGTGATATCACAGCATCGTGATGGAGTTGTTCCCAACAATCAGATGCCAATGGCGCTGTCACAGAGTCGAACGGACCCACAGGTACAGTACCTTGTGAAAATGGAGAAACAAGTTGGTGCACAGAGTAGGGGATTGAGGTGGCACTGGATCCGGTGAGGCGTTGGTTCTTGGGCTGCAGAGCAGAGGATCGGAGGCATTGGTGTGAGGCATCAGGTCATTGCTGCTGAGCTGTGGAGGTGAGGCAGTGCTGCTGCGAATTGTCAGATCCTTCCATGTTCGGCGGGGTCAATATCCAGCAGTCACAACGTGGTGTAACGACCTCCTGGAGTCACGGGCACGTCACAAGGATGCAGGTGCCACAGCGGAGTCTGGTGTCCCGGATGTCGGTGACAAAACACTTCGGAACTCATGGGGTCATCGCACTCCAGCAGGACCATGGCTTCAGCTGAAGGCGGTGTCGCTGGTTCCAGCAGCTGCAACAGTCTGGGCGTCATCCAAAGTCGATGCACTTGGTTCTTCTTGATTTTAACCAGCTTCTCCTTTCAAGGGCCCAGGGACTGGATTAGACACCACTTGGCAGGGCAGGAGTTTCAGCAATAGAGTCCAGGTACTGGTAGAGAACATCTTTGATGGCCCTGAGACTTCAGAACAGGAGGCCAGCTCAATCCAAGCCCTTGGAGAATCTTCTCAAGCAGGCTACACAGCCAAACTCAGTCTTTGCTCTCTCTATGGCAGAAGCAGCAACTGCAGGCCAACCCAGCAAAGCACACACAGCAAAGGGGCAGTAATCGTCCTCCAGCTCTTCATCTCTTCTCCTTGGCAGAGGTTCCTCTTGATCCAGAAATGTTCTAAAAGTCTGAGGTTTATACCCCTTTCTGCCTTTGAAGTAGGAAAACTTCAAAGGAAACTCTCTGTTGTTGACAAGATCCTGCCTTGCCTAGGCCTGGCCCCAGACACACACCAGGGGTTTGGAGACTGCATTGTGTGAGGACAGGCACAGCCCATTCAGGTGTAAGTGTCAGCTCCTCCCTCCCCATTCTAGCCCAGGGGACTCATCAGGATATTCAGGCTACACTCCAGCTCCATTTGTGTCACTGTCTAGAGGGAATTCACACCAGCCTAACTGTCAGTCTGACCCAGGAACTAAATACACAAGCAGGCAGAGGCACAGAATCGTTAAGCAAGAAAATGCCCACTTTCTAAAAGTGGCATTTTCAAAGTGACGATCTAAAAACAAACTTTACCAAAAGGAGTTTTTTTAAATTGTGAGTTCAGAGACCCCAATCTCCATTCTCAATCTACTCCCAATGGGAAAATACACTTAAAAGGTATTTAAAGACGGTCTCCATGTTAACCTATGGGGGAGATAGGCCTTGCAACAGTGAAAAACAAATTTGGCAGTATTTCACTGTCAGGACATGTAAACCACATCAGTACACATCCTACCTTTAATATACACTGCCCCCAGCCCATGGGGCTACCCAGGGCCTACCCTAGGGGTGTCTTACATGTACAAAAAGGGAATGTTTGGGTTTGGCAAGTGTGTACACTTGCTAGGTCGAATTGGCAATTTAAAAATGCACACACAGAGACTAAAGTGGCAGGTCTTTGCCATGTTTACAGGGCTACTCATGTGGGTGGCGCAACCAGGGCTGCAGGTCCACTAGGAGCATTTGATTTACAGGCCCTGGGCACCTCTAGTGCCATTCCAGATGACTCCATATGACTTTGCGAAGGACGCCGCTGCCTGAAACCTGCACCGCCAACTACACCTGGATCAGTGGACCTCGCCAAGGCATGATGACCCCACCGTCAATATAATCCCGATGTCGCTGCAGCCACTGACGTCCACATGAACTCGTGAGTTGGAGTGTCATACACCCAACTCCATCGCACCACCTGTGACCCTGTGACGTAATTGCGACCCCATGAGGTCGTCCGGCAGCATCGTAACTTTGCGGGACTTTAACTTTGCTGGAGATGCTACGGGACTGACTCCTCGCAACTGATGCTGCCTCACCTCCACTGCTCCACAGCAAGGACCTGACACCTCTTTGTGACTCCTCCATCCCTTCACCCTGCAGCACTGAAACTGACGCTGCATCGTATCCAGTGATGCCTCACCCCCGACTGAGGGGCACTGGCCTGTTTTCCACACATTTTGCTAAGGTACTGTACCTGGGAGTCCATGTGACTCTGTAAACGGCTTCAGTGGCATCGAATTGTGGGAAGTGACTCCATCACAACGCTGCGTTAACATCAGATTGCAGCATTTGCCCCATATCTTCTATACTATGTACTGTGTTATCATTCCCCAGGTCTTCACAGTATGTCTATTCTAACAGATCCTCTGCTGTCACACTTTGTCCAATCTAACACCCATCCTTATTCTCTCACTTATAAAATCAAAGAAAAACCAGGAGATACCTGTTTTAGAAAATCAAGCATCTGATGCTTTATTAACCAACACATTTCAGAATTAGGAATTTGACGTGCATTCAGAAAATTCAGGGGCAGATTTAAGAGCCCCTAGTGGCACCTTAGCGCCGCCATATCATCATTTTTTTGGGTGCTGAAGCAGCGCTAAGGTGGCATTTTCCCCCCACCATATCTACAAAGCAGTGCATTGCATGCATTGCACCACTTTGCAAACCCTTGCGCCACATTATGCCTGTGCCAGGCATAATGTATGTAAGGGGGGCGTTCCCCCATTAAGGGGGGGCTGAAAAAATGGTGCAAGGAAATCTAAAATATTTCCTTGTGACAATTCTTTTGGCACATTTAACACCTGCTCAAAGCAGGCGTTAAAAGGGGGCATTCCATTATCTGGGTCCCTATGTACTCTGCAGGAGTAGCACCAGAATTTCGGCTCTACTCCTGCAGAGTACAGCAATAGCGTAAACAAATTATGCTATTGTCCCCTTCCTTGCGCCATGGTGTGCCTTATTTTAAGTACGGTGCACACATGGTGGAGTTAGGGGGCGCTAAGGGGAGTAAGGAAAGTGGCGCTGCATTGGGTGCAGCACCACTTTCCTTAAATCAGCCTCTCAGTGAATAGCTGTAATCAGTACCTCCTTGTGGCAGGATTAGTGCTTTCCACCTTTTGCTATTCCAGATTGCTATGAAGGGTATACGTTAGGAACCTGTACATACACACAGTTTTAGAACATTAATACAAGAATAAAGAACCAGACTAGTCTACTGGTTAATCTAGAGCTTTCATACCAGACTGGTGTATCTCAAAGGTAACCATGTCAGATCAGAGCCAGGCATGCGTGAGTCCTTCTTACTAGACAATGACTCCGATTTAGCCGTAGGCCTACTTTGCTTAACATCCACTGCCTCAAAATATTGATTTATATTTAAGGTACAATCAACATGTTCTGGGAAAGATAAACTGGTTGGTGTTTTTTATTTCTAGCCATAAACACATTATACACAGTATACTCAGACTTAACATGATGAAAATAGGCATTATGTCAATAAAAAATGTTTTATTTTTGTTAACTTTAAATATTTAAGACTGTATAATAGTTCTTGTGTAGAGGCTTTAATTCTGCTACCATCTTCTTCTGCGTTTCCCCAAATGATGAAAATGTCATACGCAGCTCTAATTGTTCTAAATGTGGCTAATTATATATAACAATTACTTTTCTATGTGCCTCGCTCTTTCTGCCACAAATTAGCAGTTCAGAGAAAATATATTTTCACTTCTTGCGTAAGTACGCGAGCAAGAGAACAAGAAGCTCAGAGCGTACTTGTGATGTTAGCTTCTGAACTAAAAAGAAATAGGCAGTGAAGTGTTTTTTTCCTTGTAAAAGAAACTCTTCATAGAATAGACACTATGGGGGTCATTCTGACCCGGGCGGGCGGCAGACGCCGCCCGCCTGGCGGGAACCGCCAAATGGCCGCTCCAAGGTCAGAAGACCGTGGAGGCCATTCCGACTTTCCCGCTGGGCCGGCGGGCGCCCGCCGGCCCAGCGGGAAAGGCCCTGCAACACAGAGGCCGGCTCCGAATAGAGCCGGCGGTGTTGCAGGGGTGCGACGGGTGCAGTTGCACCCATCGCAATTTTCACTGTCTGCTATGCAGACAGTGAAAATCATGCTGGGGCCCTGTTAGGGGGCCCCTGCACTGCCCATGCCAGTGGCATGGGCAGTGCAGGGGCCCCCAGGGGCCCCACGACACCTGTTCCCGCCATCCTGTTCCTGGCGGTCAAAACCGCCAGAAACAGGCTGGCAGGAAGGGGGTCGGAATCCCCATGGCGGCACTGCTTGCAGCGCCGCCATGGAGGATCAGCCCAGCCAGGGGAAATCCGGCGGGAAACCGCCGGATCCCCTTTTCTGACCGCGGCGGTCAGAATGGACACTGAAGCACCGCCAGCCTGTTGGCGGTGCTTCCGTTGCCCGCGGCCCTGGCATTCTTAGACCGCCAGGGTCGGAATGAGGGCCTATATGTTGCGTGGCCTACATGACATGCCTACTGTCACATTCACAATCTGGATATACATAAGGCAGCAATAAAAAGAACCAGGCAACAATGTTCCCCAAGTTTGTATTTCAGCAAATTAAATAACTGAACAATTACTGACTATGTTGCAAGTCTCTCCACAGCCACATTTAAAGCAAGTTCCCTCACCGCTTGGAGATCAAATGTATCAAAATAAAACTGTAGAACACAAGAAAGTTAACTAACTTTAAACAGAATATTCTAGTGTAACCATTAGACAAATTATGCAAGCTCAACCAAGTCGATGATCCAGCTGCAAACCTTTGCCACTTAATAGGAGGTGGTGGTCGTTTGGATTCCCTTTGAAAAGTAATCTTGAGAGCTGGATGGACAAACAAACTATTTCTGAGGCTCACCATTGGCGAAGGCTTATGCAAATTGTAATATAACATTTTAGACCTTATATCGTCTTACCACAGTCAAATGGCAATAGATCATCTCGGGAAATGCCTTAATAATTATGGATGTGACAGCTGACAAGCATTTTCAATCGCAATTTGTAGGCTTTTCGAATAGATGGGGCTGATTATGTCCTCCTTAATGTGACAATATCCTGCAATGGAGGCATCTGGCTCCTCAAATCCATAGTGAATTCTGTCTTCTTCTAGTGTTTAAAGTTGACTGCTGATCTTTAATTTTCGCTCTTTCAATTTTGCTTTCAAGGTAGTCTCTAACTATTCTTCAATTCACTTTCATAATCTTCCCCCTTGCTCTCTCAACCTTGAAAGTAGGCGCTTTAGCGTCTGTTCAAGGGACATTGAGAGTCAAATGTTTTCCAAATATGACAATATTGTTTTCTAGACCTGGCGTCCAACACACAAAAAAGCACATTGCCTGTGAACATGAGCGGTTATTTTGGTTTGGTTATGGTACTCATCACTTCAGCCCGCTCCTGCCCAGCTGTTCACTTGTGTTCTTTTGGTAATCCCACTCCAGACTGAATCTTCGTCCATTCGCCCCTCTCATTCTTCCACCTTTCTATTAACTTTTTGTTAACTTTCCCAGTTGCTGTGTTATTTTTCATTTTTTCCCCATTCCCCGTTCTGTCTGAGTTTTACCATTCTCTATCTGCAGCCATAATTGCAGAGTCAGGTAGTGAGACCCCAGACATCACCATGAGCTCCCAAGAGCAACTCATGGGAGTGACCCCACGCAACGTTTTTTTCTGAGGAGGT
Source organism: Pleurodeles waltl (assembly GCF_031143425.1). NCBI lineage: Eukaryota > Metazoa > Chordata > Amphibia > Caudata > Salamandridae > Pleurodeles > Pleurodeles waltl. The sequence goes on along the minus strand of NC_090443.1, from coordinate 662,180,608 downwards.
AGCAGTGCTTTCAGTTTTGTTGCAGCACTGCCTACTTCTAGCAAGCCCGGTAAAGGTTAGAACTTCACAGAGAGGAAGGGGCACTATGATCCAGCATGTGCCATCTAACCACTGTCTAACACAACCAGTGTCAGAGAACAAGGTTCATTTCCAATTCATAAGGTGTTAGTGCCATGCAGATAAATGAATGCACTTTGCGTATCGGGGTGCCCATGTTTCCATCTTTGATATAAAGGAGTAGAGCAATAGATAAATTATATTTTTATTCATTTATTTCACCTTGCAATAGAGGCAGTGGACATTGGCACTACATGCAAAAATTGCAAAAGGTGTATTTATGTGTGTGATACCAAATCTTTATGGCTTTGTAATGTGACATGTTCACTGAAAGATACATTTCTCTTTTATAGTTTTCATCTCCTTTTCCTTCACTTTCCTTTAATCATTGTTTTCTTGATCCTTTTCCAGCCATTTTGCCCTATTATTAAAACTTTGTTTGATGATGGTGAGTTTTTCACTATTTGATTCATAAAATGTAAAAGTAAACCTTTCAAAGTGAAACAATCTACAACACCCAGAAGACACTACCATTGAGACAGCTACTGCATGCTGCTGACGATACCATCCCCCAGAGCTGCCCACTCTACTTCCCTCCCAATTGCAGAGGTGCTCTAACTGGAAGTATTCCAAGAGGAAGATTTTACATAGAGGGGCAATTTAATTCAATCATGGAGAGCTAGATGTAGGTGAGAACAGTTGGAGGAGGGGCAGGAAATAGGAATTAAGTGTAATGCTTTTATGGTTTAGGAAGGGGTGGGCCTTTTGTGGGTGATGTGGTTGGGAATACCGGGGGAAGTGGTTGCAATTAGATTGAGGGCCTCATTCCGAGCCTGGAGGTCCTAGGACTGCCGAAGCCATGGTGGCAGTCTGAATGCCGTGCAAGTGGCGGTCCGACCACCACATCACGACGGTGGTGGAACCGCCACGGTCGGGCTGCCGACACCACCAGGTTGCTGTCAGCTGCCAGCCTGGCAGTGCCGGCGGTCTCAATCCACCAGGGCAGCGCTGCAAGCAGCCCTGTCCTGGGGATTACGAGTTCCCTTTCTGCCAGCCTTTGCATGGCAGTCTCACTGTGATGCAAAGGCTGGAGAAAAGAGGGTGTTGTGGGCCCCATGGGGGCCCCTAAATTGCCTATGCACTTGAAATGGGCAGTGCAGGGTCTCCCATGGACAGCACAGTTGTGCTTTTCACTGCCCAAATTACACCTGATGCACTGCAACATTACCACCGGCTCGATTACGAGCTGGCGTCAATGTTGTGGTTTTTGTCCCACTGGGCGTTTCCGCCTGTCATCCCAGCAGGAGACATGTAATGGGACAGGTGGGTGGAAAACCAAACACATAATGAGGCCCTTTGTGTTTTGTTCACAGTTTAGGGCGCATACTGGGTCTGCTAGGAGTAAAGTGGGTGTATCTTTGTATAAAGTTTGCTTAAATTTATAGGCTACTGTTATTATTAGAATATGTGGTTTTGTTAGCTTTTTTTCTGTTTACTGTACTAATACAGTTAAAACAGGAATGGATGATCCACCTACCTCTCAAAAGAGACTGTGACCCAAACCTAGCCAATCACTAAGACATTATCCAATTGCCTCCTCTAGTCTCTGACTGACCTATCCTCCTTTACTATGCGAACCCCAATCAGACGAGCAGTCAAGCTACCTGCAGTCATTGTTGGATGATTCATAAACTTTGCCTCTCCTTTTCATTACTTCTTGTCACCTGATTATTCACCCCCCATTAAGTATTTATATTTGAGACCTTCCAGACCCTCTGGATCGTATTACCACCGACTATTAAGGAATACTAATTAATACAAAACACGGAATAGAGATGTCACTTAATCAAATTATGAATACTGCAAAGTACAAGCCTGAACCCAACCATTTCCTTCTTCCAGTCCTTACATGAGTTGAAATGTATTGTCTGGCATTGTAACCAATTCCTCTGGCGATCTATTTGTTGATGCAGGGGTTTTGCTAAAGGAACTAGGGGCCAGATGTACGACCCAAGTTTTGCGACTCAGAATTTACGACCTATTTGCGAGTTACAAATTGCGAGCCGCAAAACCGTACTTACAACTGTGTATTCACACTGTTTGTGATTCCCAATGGGGTCACAAATGACCTACCTCATGAACATTCATGAGGTAGGTCGCAATTTGCGACCCTATTGGGAATGGCAGCACTCACAGGGATGGTGGCCTGCTGGGGTCAGGAGACCACCGTGTCTGTGACTTCTTTTAAATAAAGAAGTATTTTTTTTAAATGCAGCCTATTTTCCTTAAAGAAAACGGAATGCTTTTTGAAAAAAAAATTAAACGTTTTCCCACGGACCACTGCCTGCTCTGGAAAAATGTTTTTTCATGCATTTACTGGGGGAAGGGGTCCCATGGGGACCCCTTCCCTTTTGCGAATAGGTTAACACCAACTTGAGACTGGTGCTAACTACAACTATTTTGTGACTGCATTTGTGGTCACAAAACAATCATTCATCGGACTGCGACTCGCAATTAGGAAGGAAAAGCCCCTTCCTAATTGTGACTCGCAAACCCTTTTTGCGATTCGGTAAACAGACTACCGAATCGCAAAAATGGGTCTGTACATACCAAAATGCTTTTTTCTGAGAATCGGGCTGTTTGCAATGAGAAAAAAAGGTATGCACATGTGGCCCTAAATGCCTAACAGGCTCAAACAGGGAAGACATTACAGGAAAAACAGGATTTTCATTCTGCAGCATGAAACTAAATGAAAATACACAGTGAGTGGAAAATCCAAGACAAAGAACAGCTTAAATCATCACAGTGTAAGAGACATTTACGAACGTAGTGTAGTTAATAAACATTCAAGTTTATACTGTAGATAGAGTTATATTGGATAAATCTTCAGGTACACCATTTTTTTAGAGGGCAACAATTGTGGGAAAAATTGCACGCTACCATTCATTGGCCTACCATTGTTATAATTTATTTTATGCATTATGATGTGCTTTTCTTGTCTTGGTAATGTGGATGATGTGGTCAAATTTTAAAATGCTGCAGTGGACAACTTTATTTCCTGAAAAAAACAAGATGACTGCCTTCCAGGTCTAGCGTTTATTCCCATATTCGGATGTCAAAATTCACTGCAGAAGACTGCATTGCTTATACTGCGTATGCTTATAGTTGTCACTTCTACATAAAGAGAGAAGATTGACAGATGGATGATGTCACACATAGATTTGCAACAGGTAACTTGCATCAATGAATGCCAAATGTCGATTCGTGTGAGGGGCAGAAGGCCCTAAAGTCAACTTGGTATTTCATTATTTGGGTGATATTTCTGGATGAATGCTAGGAGTCCTATATGATTGTCATGTTGGCAATTGCAGTCTAGCATTTCTTGGTTCTTTTAAAACTCATCGGTTTACCAAGAATAGACTTAAAACAATTATTTTTTATCTGCTTGCTCAACAGGTCTGTCTCAGTTAGAAATTGAGTTTCTGGTTGGAAGAGGTATTCAAATTGTACAACCAGGAACGGCAATCCTAGTCAGGGTAAGTAAGATATACACCCTAAATTAACCTGTGCTCAGTCCCTGGTAGCTTGGCACAGAGCAGGTAGGCTTAACTTAGGGTGCAATATGTAAAGTATTTGTGCAACACTTCAAACAGTGACACAGTCAAAAAACACAAAAAGACTCTATGCCATTTTAGTAAAATAGATTATGGGGGTCATTCTGACTTTGGCGGGCGGCGGACGCCGCCAGCCAAAGTAACCCCGTCGAAAGACCGCGGGGGTCATTTCGACTTTCCCGCTGGGCCGGCGGGCGACCGCCAAAAGGGCGCCAGCCGGCCCAGCGGGAAAGACCCTGCAACAATGAAGCCGGCTCCGAATGGAGCCGGCGGAGTTGCAGTGGTGCGACGGGTGCAGTTGCACCCGTCGCAATTTTCACTGTCTGCAAAGCAGACAGTGAAAATCTTTATGGGGCCCTGTTAGGGGGCCCCTGCACTGCCCATGCCAGTGGCATGGGCAGTGCAGGGGCCCCACAACACCCGTTCCTGCCATCCTGTTTCTGGCGGTGTAAACCGCCAGAAACAGGCTGGCGGGAAGGGGGTCGGAATCCGCATGGCGGCGCTGCAAGCAGCGCCGCCATGGAGGATTCTCCGGGCCAGGGGAAATCCGGCGGGAAACCGCCGGATCCCCTTTTCTGACCGCGGCTTTACCGCCGTGGTCAGAATGGCCCTGGAAGCACCGCCAGCCTGTTGGCGGTGCTTCCGTGTCCCTCCACCCTGGCAGTCCATGACCGCCAGGGTTGGAATGAGGGCCTATATCTTTATGAAAAAAACAAGGCCATACTGATAAAGATCTAACGAGTAGAAGTTGAGATATGATTTAAAAAAAAAAAAAACTTACTTGTAATGCTTAGAAGTATAAAGCACCAACTGGAGCTATCTGGTTGAGCTAGACCAGGTCAAATCTGAAAAGTCAGGCAGACCGTGATGGAGCGAACGTTGGGTAAAGTGACCAGCCATGGTCTGCTGAAACAGTACCTTGGTTCAGCGGTGCGTCAATGTCAAGAACAACATGTGAGGAGCAAGGGAGGTTATGCATTGGTTTCTGTTCTGAAGATGTAGGTGATGCTTCGGTTCTGAGCCACGCAAAGTCCAAGATGCATCAGGAATGAAGGCAATGCTTCACTCAGTTGACAATGCAGTGCTCCCTCCTCGCAGCAGGGGTGATGCACCGGTGTCAACAGCTATGCAATATCTTTGATCCTCGCAGCAGCAGCAATGCGCCAGTGTCAGTGGAGATGCGCAGGTTCTGATCGGTGCAATGGCATAGCATCAATTTGCACCCACTTCAGGGGCCCAGGCCTGGATTGCCACTAATTGGCAGGACAAAACGTGCAGCATGCAAAGTCCAGGTGGTGTTGATGATGAGTTTAAAGTCTTGTATGTCGCCTGACGTCGCCTGAGACTTCAGAAGAACAGAAAGCAAGCCAGTGCACTCTTGGAGTCATTCTGGGTTCAAGTAAGAGTGATACAGTCTTTCCTCAGCAGGGCAGAGGGCAGCAGGTAACAGGGCAGCACAGTAGAAAAATAGCTCTTCCAGAGAAGCAGATCAGTCCTTCTTCTTGGCAATGTTCTTCACAGATCTAGCAATGTACTGAGTTGGTAGGGTCAGATATCAAGTAGGTATACCCAGTTGTGCATTCGAAGTGGGGGTGACTTCAAAGGAGGACCTTTGAAATGCACAGAGGTCCCTTTACCTGCCCTGGCTCCAGACTCACTACAGTGCACTATGCAGCCCTTTGTGTTGAAGTGAGCCCTGCCTATTCAAGAGTAAGTGTCAGCTCCTCCTTCTCATCCTGCCCCAGGTGGCCCATCAGGATTTTTCTGGTCCATCAGTCATACCTAAGCTGCCTTGTGTATAGCCTAGTCATGTATTGTAGACAGCCTGCAGGAACACAGGGTTCAGATTAGGAAAATGCCAGCTTTCTGAAAATGGCATTTTCAAAATTGTAATAATAAATCCAACTTTACCATTAAAGACAATTTAACATTACAGTTCCATAGGTATTAAACATGATATATCTACTCCTTCTCAGTTAGGAATTACAGTGTATTAAATGTCATAAGGAATCCCCAATGTTCACCTATGAGAGGGGTAGGGCTCATATTTGTGAAAAACACATTTTGGAGTTTTTCACTACCAGGACATGTAAAAACTAAAAGTATTTGTCCTGCCTTTTAATTACATATTACCCTGCTCTTTCGGCTACTTGGGGCCTTTCTTAGGGTGACCTCTATGTAGTGAAATGAGAATTTAAGTTAAGGCTTGGCCAGAAGTCGTAAATGCCAAGTCGACATGGCAATGTAACTGCACATACGGGCTCTGCAATGGAAAGCCTGAGACATGTTTATTGGATTCTTGAGTGCTTGGCATGAGCAGTGCTGCATTCCTACTAGCAGCATTTAATTTACAGACCCTGGGCACCTGTAGTGTACTTTGCTAGGGGATTACAAGTAAATTAAATGTGCCAATTAGATGTAGACTAATGTTAACATGTATTAAAGAGAGACTACAACCACCGTAGCACTGGTTAGCGTTGTCAAAGTGTTCAGAGTCCTGAGGCCAACAAAAACCAATTCAGCAAAGCAGGAGGGGTGAATGCAAAATGTTTGGGGGAATGCCATGCCAAGTCAGGTCTAACACTGGTAATTGTGCCCATAACAATTGCTGAGCTGCACTGAACACTGCTCTGAGTATACACTGGCTAACATTAATGTTTAATATTGCCAGCCTACTGGGTTCTGGCCGCAGTTCCTTTTCCTCAATCCAAGAGGCCAAAGGCTCTTGGTTCAAGTAAACTTCGCTTTGGTCATCTCAGTAGATTTTTACCATCTTCTCCACTGTCACAGCTGTGGACATTGGCAGTTTCAGATTGGCCTGTGAGTTTCCTTTAAGTCCTTAAATATTGATAAACCAACCCAATTGTATATGTTGGAAGGGAAAGTGATGCTGTCTCTGCTGTTTTTCCAGGCAATTGTGTTACAGCAGGTGCAGTTACAACATGCTTCTTGATTCCGAGCACCCACCATGCTCTCCAGGGGTTGAATGCAGCACTGCTCTGCATTGTCCTTGAAGTTGCAATTGTTCATCTCCTAGGTCACTTGTTTTCCTGACTACCTAATGTTTGTAAAGTGAGACGCCCACTGATGAAAAAGAAATGGAAGTAGGTGGCCCTTTTATGCACCAATGATCCAGTTTTGTGGCACAAATATACTGTTCAGGGGTCGCATTGTCTTTTTGCAGCCTTTTTTTGTGTTAACATAAAGGATTAAACTGTTGATGAAAGAAGCTGCTTCTTCATTGACATTTGTGACATTTGTGTAGCACCATTTTTAAATGGGCCTGCAGCATTTTAATATTTTCAATAATGGAATGTCTTGGCTCGTGGCAAAATCCTTCTTGCTGACTTCTGGTATCAAAAACTCAAAATGCAGTAACCTACGGATCAAGCACTCCACTAGCCCCTAAGTATCAAACTCCTTTGTCACTGTTTTAGCAGTCTCATCACCTTTCCATTGATAGACTTGTACTGCTTTAAGAGGCCTTGTGGAATGCAGAATGAGGAGTTCCAATAAGCTGGGACAACTGGTACAGGGAGTCTATTGTCAAGTTGAATGATACTCATTTGCTGTCTGGCTTTGAAGAAATGGCTGAAATGAGTGGAATTATTGTGACAAGTGCAACGTATGTTGCTGACTACTTCTTTTTGTGACAGAGTCTTGCACATAAAACTCAGAAAAGCCCTCTGTCAGCCATGGCTGTGACAAGATAACTGTCATTGACTGTGGTATCTAATTCAGTGACACCCCTGGATTGGTCATTCTTAGACTTTGTGCTGCCATGTTTGCAACTCATAGAAACAGTCAGGTTCTCAGGGTCATTTCAGAATTCTATAACATAGCAGGTGGCAGTGATGGTAAGAGGGAGGTTGTTCCAGTTTTTAGGAGCTAAGTACGGGAAAGCTTGCCCACCTGCTATGGCTCTTTGGATGAATGGGATATGGGAAAGAGGCAAGATGTATGGTAGGGATATGGAAGCTGATGTGCCTGTTCAGATATTCAGGTCCTAGATTGCAAAGTGCTTCTTAAGAGTGTATGAGGACTGCTGTTCCTCAGCAGCACAAACGGAATCAGTTAGCACATAATTGCCTGAACGCTGGTTTCTGCTATATCACAGACTTCCATCCATTTGAGTATCCTCTCATGCACCTGCAACTTTCCTAAAAAATGAAGATTCAAGAATGCAGACAAAGGATGAGTGATGCTTTTTTCCCAAAATTCCAAATTGATGAAGCGATGACTGTGAAAAGCAGTGGGAGAAGCCTTCAGAACAAGAAGAGGAAGTTGATGCAGTAGTGCTGTATATCCAATAGCTTCACTCTTTACGGTAATTCCCTTTTAAACAAAGCAAACATTTTAAAAAGATACTTTTTGTCACACAAAAATACAGAACAGTCCATTTGGGTAAAAACTCAATTCAAAAAGAATTTTCAAATGAATTCCATCAGTGCTAGCATAAAATAATTACCAATTGTGTTATTTCCATGTTTCAGCGATAGGATTTTTACCCGTCTTACCTTATTTTATGCAGCACACCATAATGCTATGCTCCCTATCATTTGTGTCAAATTTGAAATGCAAAATGCCAGCGATTACATGAGATTATGCCAGTGTAATGAAAATTATGTAGGGTCCTAGTTTTGAAAATCCTTTTTAAAAATTAGGTCTTTATGTTGTGCACTGCTTTAGTTGCCTGGACTACCATGGAAAACGTTTCAAAAAAACTCGGATCAATTAAATGAAGAGTGTTCTACCTTAAAACAATGCCCAAATGTACATGAACTAGCTTTTTCCCTAGGCCATGTTTCTTTTCTCTGAGTAATCAAGGTGATATTATACTAGATACATCTGATTTATCACAATAGTTCATTAGGAAAACATTAGTTCACTAAGGACTCATTTCAGAGTTATATTTATAATTATTGTCAACTCAAATGCCAAAGCAACTAATGCTTCGCAGGCCACATCTATCTATGTGACAGGAAATGTAGGGGCATATTTACAAGTTCATTGCGCAGCCGGTGCATCACTTGTAAATAAGCCCCTTAGTGTGAGTGCAAGAGTCATTCTCTATCTCTATTCCTGCGAATGTGGTCAGTGATCTTACTGAGGAGTGTGACTCCCTTTTGCTTTCCACAAAAGGCCTGATGAGTTTTCAGTGACTAAATGCACAACTATTTGCATGCTTGCATAAATAAAAGCTTTAAGAGGACACTCACCTGGGATTTTTCCTAAACTACTGATCAAAGACAGTAATAGCTAACAAATATATGACTTAGTCTATCAGTAGTTAACACACGAATGCCCAAGGTGTAGACCATACACATTTCAGATTGTCTTGTCCTCACTGCAGATACACATTAAGCTGCACGATAAGCTGCAGATTTTCAGATGTTTTACATTCCCATTAATTTTGGTTGTCCGACTCTCTAGAATAGAGGTAACATTTTTTACTAATTGCGCCCTACCAAGTTGTTTTTCAGGTAAACCAGGCGAATATTATTATTTCTGCCCATATTTAATGATATTGAGTCACTCGCTTTTGACATACCCTTAATATCTCAGGAATGCAATTTGTTCAGACACTTACTTTTTCTATTCAAACCAATCTAAACGTTCAAAGACAAAGGCTCACCTACTGATATGCTTACCCTCCTTCCAAAACATCTGCTCAACTGACAAAATGTCAATGGAGTGTGGTCTAGATATTGGGAACTGCACGGTTAAGAAAATGGTCCAAGATGTGGAAGGAGGGGAGTGGCCAAGCACGTTTATATTGTATGTCCTACTACAAAACCCGGAGAATACTGTGGTGAAGAAAGCCTCACAATATGATCATAATGAACTTCATCAATTAGTCCTTTATTATCCTTTATATGCATGGGCTCTGAGGAGCAAGCATTAACAACTCAATGGAACAAACCACGAAGCAAAAGTATCAGCTATATATCAAAACACTTTGTAACAATAATAAATAGAGACTGGGAGAACATTGGATTAACAATTTCAAGGTAAATCAATGACTGTAACAGTCAGGAAGCCGTGGTTCATAGAGATGTTTTCACAGTTGTGACCACACTTATGCACTGTCAATAATGGATGCCACTATTACCGTATTTATGGCATTCAAATACCAAGCTTAGGAGGATGAACAGCTGAGCCTGTCTTGCTATGATTGACATTCATGACACCTAGAACATCAACAATGTGAGCAGTGAATGTTCACCTCAATTAGCCATAACGTTAGCACTTGCTGAAACTATAATCACTATAATTCATTGATAGTCTGAGTATTTTAAAATTGGATATGTGCTGTCACAAATGTATTGCAACACATGCAATTACTGCTTGATCATTTAGGCCCATATTTATAGTTTTTTAGCACCACATTTGTGTCCTTTTTTGATGCAAAAGTAGCACAAACGTACAAAATACAATTATATTTTGTAAGTTTGCACTGATTTTGCATAAAAAAATGACTCAAAAGCTGCTCTAAAAAAGTATAAATATGGGCCTTAGTATGATGTAAGAATGGAAAGAGGGACCATTAAGCCAGAGAAACAAAATGCTAGACATTGGGGTAACTCTGTTGCAATGCAGTCACAACACTAGTATATTAATTCTAATGTGGATGTTTGTTATACTTTAGAAGAGAGATTACACAAAACTAAATTCAGAATTATAGATCTCATTTTAAAATTCGATATTCCTTGAAACGTATAATGCAAAGGGGTATTATGCAAAGGAAAATTCAGTAAGTTATGGATTGGTAAAAAGTTAGAGGTTTATCAGAAATATGGGCAAAGTTATCAAATGATTTGAATCACCCTTGCGCTACACAAGAATACACAAGGCGACACAAAAATTTAGATGAAATTTACTAAGACACTGTTAGAAATGGGGTCTTTGGTTGGCAGTCAGGTTACCCCCTGTCCAAGCAAGGACCCTCACTCTAGTCAGGGTATGTCACACACAATCCAAATTATCCTGTGCCCACCCTCTCGTAGCTTTGCACTGAGCAGTCAGGCTTATCTTAGAAGGCAATGTGTAAAGTATTTGTGCAATAAATCATTCAATACCACAATATAACACCACACAAATACACAACACAGTGTTTAGAAAAATATATAATGTTTATCTGAATCAATGCAGGGCAAAACGATTAAAGATGAAATAAGGGGTTTCGCCCCTTCGCACACAGACTTGCATCGTGGGGAAGATGTTGTGTTGATTTGTGGCACGCGAACTTTGATCCTCTTCGGGTGCGGGGTTTTCAGACGCCCCAAGGACTATGTGTGGAATCCTGGGCTTGTGGAGCGGAGTCACAGCGGCTGTGTCGATTCTGGAAGGCGATGCGTGGAATTTTCTTCCACACACCCGGTGCTGTGTCGATTCCTCCCAGGAAGTCAGGCGGTGTCGTTCTGAGTCGGCTTGCGTCGGCTTGCATCAATCCAGTAGGGCTGTGCGTTGAAGTTCCCGTTTCGTCGCTGGTGCTACATCAATCTTCTGTTTGCGTAATTGGGCTGCGTCATTCTGGACTCTCTGTGCAGTGAAATTTTCACCGCAAGCAGGCTGTGCATCATTCTTGGCAGGCGGTGCGTCGAAATTTCATCGCACAGGGATTTCAGCTGCAGGAGAGAGGTCTTTTTGGTCCTGAGACTTCAGGGAACAGGAGGCAAGCTCTATCCAATTGAGAGAGTACTTCTGCAGCAAGGCAAGAGAGCAGCAAGACAGCAGGGCAATAACAAGGCAGCATTCCTCTTCAGAAAGCAGTCAGGTGAGTCCTTTAGGTAGCCAGCAGTTCTTCTTGTCAGGGTGCAGGTTCTGGTTCGGGTTTCTTCTCCTGGAAGTGTCTGAGGTGGTAGGGCAGAGACCCTGTTTTTATACCCAAATGTGCCTTTGAAGTGGGGGAGACTTCAAAGGGTGGCTTAGAAGTGCACCAGGTCCCCTTTCAGTTCAATCCTGTCTGCCAGGGTCCCAGTAGGGGGTGTGGCAGTCCGTTGTGTGAGAGCCGGCCCTCCACCCTCCCATCCCAGGAAGACACATTCAAAATGCAGATGTATGCAAGTGAGGCTGAGTATCCTGTGTTTGAGGTGTGTCTGAGTGAATACACAAGGAACTGTCAACGAAACCCAGCCAGATGTGGATTGTAAGGCACAGAAAGATTTATGTGCAGAGAAATGCTCACTTTCTAAAGGTGGCATTTCTAAAATAGTAATATTGAATCCAACTTCACCAGTCAGCAGGATTTTGTATTACCATTCTGTCCATACTAAATATGACCTTCCTACTTCTTTCAGCTCAGCGGTTACCACTCAAACAATGTATGAGGGCAGCTCCAATGTTAGCCTATGAAGGGAGCAGGCCTCACAGTAGTGTAAAAACGAATTTAGGAGTTTTACACTACCAGGACATGTAAACCACACTGGTACATGTCCTGCCTTTTACCTACACAACACCCTGCCCTAGGGGTTAGCTAGGGCACGCCTTAGGGGTGACTTATATGTAGAAAAAGGGGGGTTTTAGGCTTGGCAAGTACTTTTAAATGCCAATTCGAATTGGCAGTGAAACTGCACACACAGGTCTTACAATGGCAGGCCTGAGACAAGATTAAGGGGCTACTGAAGTGAGTGGCACAATCAGTGCTGCAGGCCCACTAGAAGCTTTTAATCTACAGGCCCTGGGCACATATAGTGCACTCTGGACTTATGTATAGGGACTTATAAGTAAATTAAATAGCCCAATTGGGTGTGATCCAGTGTAACCATGTTTAAAGGGAGAGAGCATGTGCACTTTAGCACTTGTTAGCAGTGGTAAAGTGCGCAGAGTCTAACAAAAACCAGCAAAAACTGTTTCTCAAAAGTGGAGGGAGGTAGGCAAAAAGTTAGGGGTGACCACCCTAAGACTGTCAGGACTAACAGACACACAAGCCCACCTTGTGTGGCCCTGTGTGGCTTGGTAAATCTGAAGTAAAGCAAGGCCATTCAAGTTGCAGCCTTGCATTAGTACGCCACAGGGGGATGTTCAATGAGTTGAGCATGGGTGTTTCCATGGATTTTGGTGCATTGTCTGGTTTCCCATGAGTGATAGACCTGGGAATTGATACTATGCCTTCCCAGGGGAGATGTAACAGAGGAGAATTATGTTTATTTCTACCTGCTTTTTCCTCTTTCTGTGTGTGTTGCATTTGCTGCATTCAGCAGCACACATAGAGAAAGGAAAAGCCTCAGTGGATTGTTTTTATGCAGAAATGTGTTGTCCCTGCACAAAAACAATCCTACCTGCAATGCAGGTACCCTTGCACCATGGTGCAAGAGTGCCTGTGTTGGGCTAGGCACCACATAATGTGCCAGTACTAGGACAGGATAGGAATGTTCCTATAATGTTAAAAATGACACATTCTTGCCCTCTCACTGTGCCTCAACACAATGCAGCACAGTGTCTTGCTGCACTGTATTGTACAAACTTTTGATAAATCTGCCCCTTGCTGCCTAAGGCTGAAACTGCCCCAAGTGCGGGCACAGTCCAGCACACAGGCAATCAAAACACATGAGGGAGAAATTAAAGTTCCCACTGTGACATTTTAAAAGTTGATCAAAATTGTCATTGAGTATTAACCTTCATTCCATAAACTCAACGAAAATATGAGATGTAGTTTGTTAAATATTCACTTGTACAGACCTATAGGGCTCTGCAAATGAATAATGAATAAAAATGAATATATGTGTTTTAAATCCATAATATTGCCAGATATTCATGCTGCTTTTTTCTCACCACGTGTAGAAACTGGGTCTCTAGTTGGCATTGGTATGCACCCTGTCCAAGTAGAGACCGCAATCCTAGTCAGGGTAAGTCATACACCCAAAATTAACCTGTGCTCACCCTCTGCTAGCTTGGTACAGAGCAACCACGTTTAACTTAAGAGACAATATGTAAAGTATTTGTGAAACACAAAAAGATTCCACACAAGTTTAGAAAAACAGAGATTATATATCTGAGTAAAACAAGACTAAAGCAGCAAAAATCCAATATGTAGAACTCACGATATCAATTCTTAAAGAATAAAGTACATTTTAGTGCTTAGAAGCTGAAAGCACCAACTGGGAATATCTAGTCCTGCTAGACCGGGTGAAATTCGAAAGTTCAAGCCGACCACAATGGAGTGCAGGTCATATTCAGTTCTAGGAAGGTCCTGATGACGTTTTAGAATCTCAAGAAGTGTGCCAAGAGCCCCATTCATGGAGAAGAAGTTTGCCAGGAGAAAGGAGAGCAATGCTGGAGGGGGTCTGTGGAGTGCAAAGAGCCACCGACAGCCATGGATGGACTAGCTAGAGCCCCATGGTCATGAGTAGGGATCCTTGTTGTGCAAAGAAACTAACTTGCATCCACTTGTGCTGATTCTTTGTGTGAATACCATGGTTCTGGTGCAAATTGGCACATTTGTGGTAGCGAGGGTCGAAAAGCTTGGTTTGGGGAGCCAAAAAGCACTTTCAGGGGGCCAGGACTGGAGGGGTGCCTTTTGGCGGCGAGGATCTGGTTGAAGATGAGTCCAGAAGATGCACTAGATGTGATGGAAGCAATTTGTATACTGAGACTTCAGAGGAACAGGAGGCAAGCCAGCAAGCCCTTGGAGATATTGGGTTCAAGGATGTAGAGAACAAGTCAGGTCTTTCTCACTCAAGGCAATAAGCAGCAGGCAGGTGGCCAACACAGCAAAGCAAGTAGCAGATTAGCAGTCCCCCCTACCGCACAGCACACAGCAAGCAGTAGGCCCACATAGCAATGCAGTTAGCAGAGTGGGAGTCCCTCCTGGCAGCACAGCAGTCCTTTTCGCTGCAGAATGTCCTTGGTTCCAGTAGAATTCTGATTTGGTGGGCTTTGGGGTCCAGTACTAATACCTGGTTGAACCTTTGAAGTGGGGAGACTGCAAACAGAGGCCTTTTAACTGCACAAGGTCCCTGCTTTTCCCTTCCTGGCTCCAGACTCTTCACAGGGGGATGTGCAGCCCTTTGCGTGAGGACAGACACAGCCCTATTCAGGTGTGTCAGCTCCTCTCTCCCATCTAGCCCAGGGAGACTGATCAGCCTGGTGATGGGCCATCAGGATGCAAATGTCACACCCCAATTCACTTTGTGTGTGACTATGTAGAGGGAATGCAAAAAAGCCCCGCTTTAATCCACACCAGATAAATATTCAGAGACAAGCAGAGACACAGAATGGTTAAAGTAAGAAAATTGCAACTTTCTAAAAGTCAACACACTTAGAGGCAAACCAGTATTCCCCTAGGAACTGGGTACAGACAATGTCTCACTTAAAAATGCTCTTGGAGTAATTGTTTATATAGTATTAGTGTACATAAGATCCAGTGCATCCAAATGTGATAGTGCTTGAACTGGGACTGAAAACCAGGCACTTGTTGTGCAGGACTGTGTCAAGAGGAGAGTAATGACCCCTTCCTGGATTGTCTCTTGGTATACAATTATGTGATCTATGGGGGTTATATACAGTGTTGGTGTCTATTAGATTGACATTATTTGTATTTGTTGTACATTTTCTTACCTTCCTGAATGCTATTGGTTATTATATTCAATTTAAACAGTACAGAATTGCCTTAGTCATTAACTGAAGACTGGATCTTTTTTATACATAAACTATATCTAAACAATTCACCTAGGAACATTTTTAATAGAGACATTTTCTGAAAGTGGCATTTTCAGACTTACAGTTTAAAATCCGACTTCATCATAAGCTGTTGTAAGCACCGAAACACAAAGCTCCATATTTCTATCTTTTCCAAATTGGAGGTTAAACTGAAAGGCTACTTTAAGGTTACTCCAATGTTAATCTATGGGAGGGATTGCAGTTCAAAACTGAACACACAGGCTCTGCAGTGGCAGGTCTGAGACATGTTTGCAGGGCTACTGTAGTGGGTGGCACAATCAGTGCTGCAGGCCCACTAGTAGCATTTGATTTACAGGCCATGGGCACCTCCAGTGCACTTTACTAGGGACTTACTAGTAAATCAAATATGCTACTCATGGATAAACCAATCACCAATACAATTTAGACAGAAAGAATATGCACTTTAGCACTGGTTAGCAGTGGTAAAGTCCCTGTAGTCCTAAATCCAACAAAAGCTGGTCAGAAAAAAGGAGGAAGGAAGCCAAAAGTCTGGGGATGATTCCGTAAAAAGGGCCATGTCCAACAATTACCATGTTTTAAGTAGAGAGCACGTGCACTTTAGCACTGGTTAGTAGTGGTAAATTACCCAGAGTCCTAAAGCCAACAAAAACGAATTCAGCAGAAAGTGAAAGGATAAGGCAAAAGGTGGGGATGATCCTGCAGAAAGGGTCAGGTCCAACAACTCTGCTTCTAGATACAAACATCCAGAGAACATGGGTACCTTACCTTACATGCATAATAAAACATGAGTGAAAGTCAGCATTACTTTCTACATGGTTCCATCATAGTGGAATATGGGAAATGAAGAGTGTTGTAATTATAGTGTAGATGTATTACATCATTGGTTTCCCTCATGCTCATAGCGTTGCCATAACTACTTGTGAAATATTGTGGTTCCAAGATTCCCCTTGCCTGGTGAGGTGACAGTTCAGCATGAGCAGGCGAGGTAGCCTCATAATTCTGGTTGGAGCTTACTGAAGAAAAGTTCTACAAGAAAGATGGCATGGAGTACTACTACAATTTGACAATGAGGATGGCATACAAAACCACTTGTGCAAAGCGTAATATTTTCAATTGTTTATACCTAATTCCCAGTGCATAATTTGAGCTGGAGGTTTCCGGTGGGGGGCTGGGGAGCCCCGGCACTTAATTTTGGGTACTGGCACTTAATTCTCCACATCTGACATTTCCCGAGACCAACAGAGGGAAAAACAAAGTGAGAAGACAGAGGAAATGAAATACAGAAAATACATCACCAAGGTAGAAAGCAGAAACATGTAAGAGTGAAAACTGGGTCAGGAGTGCCTGGAAGTGAATTAAAGAGGTCTGACGTGGATTTAGGACTGTGCACCCCTGCAATTTGCGTTCCAACATTTTTATAGCACCTGCTGTGGTTGTTTGTGCACGTGGATTTACTAATTTACAAAAACTGCTGTGCTGTTGCCAAATTGGTTGACAAGTTTTACCTTTAAGTTTAAGATGGTATTTCATTTTTAAGTTTAAGGTGGTTATATACAGATTTTCACTCCATGTTTTTCTTACCATGTTTTATGTGATGTCAAATTAAAATTTTGTGTGTAACGAAAGGAGATATATTGTAACTATAGTGGAGATGTATTACATCATTATTTTCCCTCATGCTTGCAGCGTTGCCATAACTACTGGATAAGCAAAGTTGAGCATGAGCAGGTGACGGTGCCTCATGATTGAGGTTGGGGCTCAATAAAAAAGAGCTATAGAAGATAGACGGCATGGAGTCTTACTACAGAGAAGCTATCTTCAGAGAGAACCTTTTAGTAGAGTGTTGCTTTATTGTGTTCCTTGGGTAATGCTAAGATCCTTGCCTTTAAATGGTATGCTCCATCACAACATGGTGCATCTGCTGGGCTTTAAAAAAAAATTTGGTGTTAGCATCTCATTCCTGTGCATCTCATTCCTGTGTTTGCTGGAACCCAACATTCTGATTCTGACACACACTTGATAACAGCTGAAAACATGTTAGCCAAATTAATTATTGGCGCTGGCCTGATTACTGGCAGAGAGTTGTATTAATAAGTATGGCACAAAGTAGGCAGAAACTAGCAGGTCGAGCAACAATTTTAGAAATGTTCATAGTTATTACAGCTGTTGGTCAGTAAAACTAGGTTTATTCAGTATACTAGCACGTTTATTTTCAGTGCTTTATGTAGTGCCAGCATATAACCTTGTGGCCCTCTAGGCAGCGCTGTCATGCATAATTGTAGTGCATTGTGTTTAAGGGCACATTCGGGTGGGGAGGATCACGGGTCTGTAATGGGTATGGATATATTCACAGTTGCCGTTAGGGAGCTATTCAACTAATTGGAACTGCAAAGATTGTCTGACTTTTTGCTTCAACATGTCACTTGGCAAGTTTCTGTGGTCTTAGCTTAAGCATGATGATTGTCATCGTTTTACTGTCTGAGTTGGGGGGACGTTAGTGTCTGGTGTGGTTACCCACTAATGATGTGTGCTCCAGAGATAGTTAAAGCATTTATTGGTCTGCTAAATATTGACACAATTGGCTGGGGTATTTACCGGTTTCCATAAATAGCTCCTATTCTAAGTGTACTGTCATAATTGGAGCATAAAATGCAGAATTATTGACCTACACCACCTAATTTCTCGTCTTGGTAATTATCGGGCATTTTTACCCTAGTAAATTTTGTGAAGTTTAAGCTGCCAAACTTGATCTGGGGAATATTGTGGGTGCAATACTTATTGCAACCTGCGGTTACCTCTTGCGGAGTGTCCTGCAAGTGTCGGAATTCTGAGTTTTGCATGAACGGGAGTTTGTGCCGCGATCAGAATTCTGCCCAATGTTCGTAATCCGGCCTTCTTTTTAGAACATTCATTTTACAATTTGGAATAGATGCGGCCTTCTTTTTAAGTGCCGGGGTGGAACGCGGGGTTTCTCTACGGATTCGTGCACAGTAAATTTTGTAAAGGTACCTCATTTGAAGACTAAGAGGAATGCTGAATTTGTTAACAGTGCTGTGAGTTTGTCTGAGTGGAAACTGATTTGGTCTCCTATCATTAGTGAGAATTAGTTATTCATCATACCTGACAACAACAGATGCTACTGGATTCTATTTATCGGTCTAATAAAATAACTAATATCACGAAGTATTCCCTTTTATATGGAGAGCACCATGTGATTTTGATCCTTTCTGCACCAAAATCTGCTTACATGGGTAGTTATGGATAATTTTCGAGCTGTACACCAGCCCAACCTCACCTGTGGAAATAATCAGGGGATGCAGTAGTTAATGCTAAATTAGTGATTCGGACCCATGCAGACGTGTTGGTAAAGGGATCGAAAAAAACACGTTTCCCACCATGAAAGACGTAAGGCCTCAAGTACGAGGCCCTAGTGGCACCGTGCGCCACCGGAACGTCACATTTTTTCACGCTCTGGTGGCGCAGTTTGCCAGCCCATATTTACAAGCCACACAAAGCCACCTGGCATGGATTTTCATGGCATTATAAATATGGACCCCTTTCTTGCATAACATTTCACATATAATGCTGCAGGAAATGGGCTTTCCGTGGGTGTTGCTTGGGGTGTTCCCACGCAACACCCATGGAACCAGAAGCAATCTGACACTTTACCAGATTTAAAAGTCTGGGAATGCTTTAGATTCCTATGCCAACTCAGGGGTGGTGTAAGAATGGCGCAACATGGAGAAATATTTTTATTTCTCCCCATTTTTCTCTCTTTCTTACACAGGAAGAGGAAAAGACATCTTGCGATTGTTTTTGTGCAGGAAGGTGCCCCTTCCTGAACAAAAGCAATCATCCTCTCACAGCGCAGACACCCTTGTACCATGGTGTAAGGGTGCCTGTGTTGGGGCTAGGCAGCAATTTGTGCAACATCGCAGGGGTAGAGGCAAATAATGTGTCATATCTTGTAGCTACAGCGCATTTCTGCCCTTTCCCATTGGCGCAGAAAGAGACTTGCTGCACTGCCCCGTGTCAAGGACCTCATAAATGAGGCCTATAGTTCTGGAAATTGTACATGTGTTTAAATAAATGTTACTACTTAATGATTAGACACAGTGACGCATACCTTTTTGAGTGAGATAGCTCAGAGCAGATGGCAGCACCCAAGCTCTTTGGGAGCAGTGAGATATAGTCCATGAGAAAGGCCACGCATGTGAGGCATCCAGGGCAAAGTACAGGAGCCAAATCATTAGCACAGTGACTCATTTAAGTGAAAATAAATTATTGTGATTGATGCTAATGGGCCTATTAGAAGGTTGTTGCTAGTATAAAATATTGATGGGCAAACTGGAAAAACGCCAGTATGGAAATAGAATTAGTTAAATTGTTGGACATGTCTGTACATTTATCTCAAGTTACAGCTGAAGAGAGTAAAAGCACATTACAGGTACCATGCTAAAAGGTGAACCTATGTGCATCTTTGTCTGCAATCAATCTAGACGCCCGTGTCCATTCTTTTTTAAATGAGTGCCCGTCGAAATGCTTTCATCAAAAAAAGTTTCATTTTGTGCTTTAATGGGCTTTTTACTCCAGATTGGCACATTTATATTTTATCGCTATAGGACCCTTGTTTATAAAGTTGTCAGGGAAACACATTGCATTGCCTAGGGTTCAGAACTCTGTGTTTTCTCAAACCCCAAGAAATACATTGTTAAGCGCGCCTTGGTGGCCCAGCAGTCACTGTTCAAAGTCACGGAACTCTTAGCCAGTATATTTTATCGTCATCATTTTTATGTTGTTGGTATCTGTATGATAGAACACTGTAGACCAATATATTACCAGGCAAGTCTAAGCAGATATTCGGAGTTGTGACTGTACAATACTTGGGAATTTATAATTGAAATCACACATTACATTATTTTTCGTGTGCTTCTTCAGCGATCGTCCGTGACATTTTATCAGAAAACACTATTATGTGTGCGATTTGATAGGATGGTTTCTACCTTAATGAAAGTAATAGATTGGATTTTTTTTTCTAATGGCAACACGACTGTGCAGTCTCTGGCAGTACAAACACAATGAAGTATATCGGTTATTAGTGTGCTGGGGAAACTTTTACGTTTGTGGATCTGTTTGATACTTATTAAAACTGGACTTCCCACTGGCTATTATAAGAAATGCTGTACAGACAGTAGCTGCCGTTCTAAGGCGATAAATTAAACTTCCTGCTCTAAATTAATGGTTAGTTTGTCAATCCTTAAGTTATTTATGAAGGCTGTAGGAAAAATAATATTCAGAAAACGTGCCGTAGGAATGTCGATGGGTTACTGTCTGCACACCTAACCACACTTCAGGTCACAGAGTTTTGGCAGTGTGTTTTGTAGCAAATTGTCATATCCTAAGCCAATGGGGTGTGACCGTAGCACCCGATTTTGAAAATTAGAGGTCCAATCTGGCTGAACATCCTAAAATTGAGTACAAATTAACTTAAGGGGACGCCTCTGGACACTTCCTGTAACTTGCTCGGTTGGGACTTCGTCCACCAGCAGGCCATGCTCTTTTGCTTGCCAACAAGGAGGAGGGGCTTCAGAGCGCGTGAAAAGCGCTTTTCACAATCACGGTGCAAGACACCTCTGGACACATTCTGTTAACTGCTGGGGTGGGACTTCTTCCCCGACAGGCCCTGCTGTTTTACTTGCCTACAAAGAGGAGGGGCTCCAAAGGATTTTTACCACTGTGGGATGACTCTGGACACTTCCTCTAGCCTGCGGGGGTAGGACTTTGTCCCCTAGCAGGTCATGCTGCTTTGCATGCCAACAAGGAGGAAGTGCTTCAAATCGCTTGAAAAGCACTCTTCACCACTGCGGTATGGGGTACGCCCAGGTGCGTGCCCGGGCGAAGACTGGGCCAAGAGCAGACCCATCTGCACCCATCAATGGCCGAATGATTCTGGACTGGGCCACCCCCCTTGGTTTGTTCTTCTGTATCACTAGTATCTGATGAGTGCCTGCTGCTTGGGATCTAACCGGGCTCGGTAAAACTAATCCACTGGGAATGGTGAAACAGAAGCTACTAGGGAACAAGGAAGCCTCTCCTAGGAAGCCGCTTGGCACCACTCTGGAATTCTTTTTGGAGCGAGCTGTTAGGGTCATTGAAAATGAGATCACTTGGCAGACTGTAGGTTTGGGGAGCTAAAAATCAGGATTTAGTGGGAACGATGGCATTGAAGGGGGTGGCTTTCAGGCTGGCCATTTACCTTCCCATCCTTGTAACACAACTTCCCCTCCCACACATAATAGGGGTCTTAATGCTGGAACAAGAGAGCCTCAGAACAAGGGTGCTCTTCTTGTCATCTTGTTAACGATATTAAAAGGGAGCTGTTGGTCTGGAAGAGCGGTGTCAGCATAAAAGCTCTACAAGTGGTTTTCGCTCTGTGTATAGTGAAGCAACCAAAAATTCTACAGGCCTGCACCCCTACCCTCATCAGGTTACTTTGGGTCTCCCCCGAATGCTGCCTCTACGTGGCTATTCTAACTGATGTTCCCCGATTGAGTCATAATACTGAGGAGTCGACAGGCCAACTGAAGAACAAAGTCTGCCATTGGTGATCAAGGAATACTGATTTTAGGAATCCTGATTTTCAGGATATTGTTTGTTAGACAAGTTGGGTGGGTTGTCCCATCTCCCAAACACATTAATGGCAACTACATTGTGGTGAACTGTAGATATGCTAAACTTGCTGAATGACCGATTAACTGTGATTCTGAATTTAATTGGGCGGTTGTGGGATTTGGCTTAGGCATTGTACCTTTGGGATATTTTTGTAAGCATCTTATCCCCCCTCACCTGATAGTTGTAGCTGGAAGTTTTCATGCCCAGACGAGGTTTATGGAATCACTAAAACCCACAATTTTAACTTATAATAGGTTCCAGCCACTCACAGACCTTGACAGTTGAGATTGACGCCAGATGGTTCTTAATAATTGTCATGTACAGGCCCAGGTTGAATCTTCCCCATGTATTTATGACAGGGGCATATATTTAAATGATGGTGCAGTTATTCTGTTAGAGAACCAGTCCCAGCCCCTATTATGCCCAGAGGGTAGTTGTAGATTAGTTGGGAATACGGCTGCAGAGAGACCCTTAATGAATGGTATAGTCCACCAGGCTAGAGATGTCCAACTGATTAAGGCAGATGATCAATTCTTTAAAGTGATCTTATGGAATGTTGCTGGATTGAGATCAAAACTGAATGATCCAGAATGGGGCTAGTTTATAGACAGATGTCATATTTGTTTATTCCAAGAAACCTGGGCAGCTCAGCCAATCTTTCGGTTGGGTTTACAAAATTTAATGTCCAGGATAGACCGTCACCAGCAGGTCGCCCAGTAGGAGGCTTACTAATTTAGGTAAAGATAAGCTTGGTCTGCAAAATACATAGGTTAAACAATGACTCTGCTGTTATCCTGGGGCTTGATGTTGAATCACTGGAAGGGAAGTTTTCAGTCAGGCTGGTGAATATTTATAATTGTTTTTAATAGTTTGAATCAGGTCTCTGCTCCACTTCTGACAGGCTAATTTCTTAGAAAATATGGATAGAGAGCATTACCTTATTTTAGCTGGATATTCCCATGGGGAGCAGGGTCAAGACTGATTTGCACATGGCTGGGTCCAAACTGCGGTGGCATGGTAAGAAAAAGAATGGTGATTAAACCCAAATCCTTGTCTGGGGGTGAGTGTTTGAAAAGTTTCAGCACTACATCCATCATCTTGTTGTGTTGCTATGTTCGACTCAAGTGGCCACGGTATGCCCAGACATGGGTCCCATGCTGTCAGGATACTTCAATTCGATTTCCTCAGAAGCAGAAGATAACTCCTCAGTCCCGACCTGAGCTACTCACAACTAATATTAATCCTTCGTGCTGAGTACCCTGGAGGGGGAAAGGGGAATGGGATGGTAGAGAGACTGCCACAGAGATGATGAACGTCAGTACTCAGTCTGCCTCTTTACATCTAAGATTGGATACAGCACCTGCAAGAGTCACAGTCGCAATTACTAGGGACATACAACATCAGTTTTTCACTTTCTACTCTCAACACTTAATTCTCTTTAATTCTATTATTTCTTCACTCACCCTGAGTTCTCTGTAGCCTTGCTTCTCTCTATGAATGATAGCTCTTCTTAAAAAAATGCTTATTACTGATTCTGGAAGAACTTCTCAACCTTTGTTAGAGATTGGTTTTATGTTGCTATATATATATTTGGTGATAATGTGTTCTTCAAATCAGCTGATGTTATTTATTTTCTCCTGTCTTATTGTGACTTCTGTCAATACTTGTATTTGTAAATGCTTGTTTATTAAAGTTTGTTTCTCCTTTCTTACTTCGACATTTGTTGATAACTTGTATTTGTAAATGCTTGTTTATTACAGTTAGTGTCTCCTTCCTTACTTCAACATCTGTCGATAACTTGTAGTTGTAAATGCTTGTTTATTTAAGTTTGTTTCTCTATTAAACTCTATTTTGGTTTATTACCATTGAATTTGTAAATGCTTATTTGTTAACAGTTCGTTTCTCCTTTAAACTTGGCCTTCGTTTATAACCTTGACATTTGTAGATACTTGCTCTTTTAAAGTTCGTTTTTTCTTTGACTTTAATATCTTAAACAAGAACCTTGTAAACATAAGATTAATTCAAACATTAACTCTGTAGCCTTGCCGACTTCCACAGGAACGGTCTACTATCAAACTCTTCGAATAAACCTTGACAATATTTATCCGTTTTCTGTAATATAATCTTCAAATGTAATTTTACCTCACAGGAGTTTCTTTTCTGAAGCGCGCTCTCTCTCCACACAGCTGATTCCTGTCAGACCTCAGTTGAAGTGCAAGGCTTCCAGCTGGAGAGCTCGTAACCTAGCAACCAACCGATTGCAAGACTAGAACTGTAACTAACCTTCAGGACTCACAGCGGCCATCTTGGATCTTCTCTTCTTGATTCTTCCTTTGAAATAAGCGCAAGATTACTCTGCAAACCTTTTTCCAGTTTGGGCTTTGCTGTCTCCACTGAGGATATCTCTTTGCTTTTCTCATGCACTTCTTTGATTTGACTTGGCAAGTTTGTGTGGTCATGACACATGCTCTCTGTGCCAGAGAATTCAAGCTAGCCTGACTGATGAGGAGTGATACCCCAAAACTGGTCCCAGGTTCCTTGATTCCAATCCAGCGAGGACCTGGCCTGGCAGTTCGGGCTGGACTGTTCTCATGGAGAAATGGAGAATAGGGTCAAGGCTGATTTGCATATGGCTGGGTCCAATCTGGGGTGGCGTGGCGGGCAAAAAAACAAAGGATTAAACACAGATCTTTGTGACTGGGGGTGAAGTATTGCATTGTTCAACATTCTATCCATTATCAGTTTTTTTGCCTTTGTTTTTTTTTTTTTTGTGTGCTTTTGGTGACCTAAGAGTGGTAATAGCCCAGCCATAGCACATGGCTTATAATGGAACACAGTCTCAGGCCAGGATATGTTGGGAGGAGGAAAACTGTCATGAACTAGCTAGTGGGTCAAATATGGAAGAGAACCAGCTATTCTGTAATTTGTTGTCTAAAGGGGTATTGTACACAGTTAAGTAAGAGTACTTTTTTATAAAACCTCATGCATGGGAACAGCATTTCTCCACACTATATTCTGGGGTGGAAGGGCAAATGGGAGTAGACTCCGAGAGTGAAGTAAAGTATAAACCTCTAGAATTAGAGGGAGAGGAAATTGTTAGCTTTACAGTGGCGGAAATGATAACTGCTATTGGTATTATGAAAAGGGGTAAAACACCAGTCTTGATAGAATCCCAGGAGACCTCTATTGTTCAGAGGTAATTATTTGGGGTTACATACTTAGTTTTTAATACCATCGCTCAGGGTGGATAAATACAAGGCACATGTAAGGTGCCGAAATAATCCCAATTTATAAGAAAGAGGATAAAGGGGTTCCTCCAAATTATAGACCAATCAGCCTGATAGATGTTTTGCAGAAAGTTTTCTACAAACAAATTCTGACACAGATGCAATTGTTGATCAATGATAACAAGGTACTATCACATCTGCAAGCTGGCTTTAGGGAAAATACTAGCACCCTACATCAAGTGTTCGGATTCTTACTGATAGTTTGCACCACGGTTGTAATTTGGAAGGGCCACCTTTACGTTGTGTTCATGGACCTTAAATATGCTTTTGATTAAATTCTGTGAAACAAACTGTGGGTTGCTCTGAGGGATTCTGGGATGCCCCTGGGTCTGTTGCAATGTACACCTTGCCATCATGAAGGTAACCATGCACAAGTTTGGTGGGGTAAGGGTGGTGAGCTCACCAATAAAATTAATGTCTCCAGAGGAGTTCCCCAAGGTCGCATCTTAGCCCCATTATTGTTTATCTCATACATTGTCTTTCCTTTATGTTTACAGCCTGCTCAACGTACTGGACCGGTTGTTGGAGGGAGAAAAGGATTTGCTATTGGATTTCTCCAGTTGGTATTACAGAATCTGCGGGTGTAAAGGTCTCGCGGTTTAGCGTAAGTGTACCTCTACAATATGTCTTTGACTTCGAGCACTGACCAGGATTCAAATCTGTGACCATCCAGTTACAGCCACAGACATTTGAAGTGATAAGCTAACCAACCGAGTTATCCTTTCAGTGAGAGGCATTTCCGGTTCCGACGAGAGGCGTTTCCGGTTCCGGGTTTCGGGTCAGCGCGCCGGAGCGCCGGAGCGCCAGAGCGCCGGAGCGCGGAAGCAGAGCGCCGAGCGCCGCACACAGCTCGCCCGCACCGGTGAGCCTCCCAGCCTCCGGATCACGGGCCACAGATCACGGGACCAACCGGGAGTGCCCTACCCATAGCTTGACTCTCAACCGAGCCTGCCACCGGTGCCCCCAGCGCCGTGACAGCGAGCAGAGGAGGTCAGCCTCCCCCATCCCCTCCCCCCTCTGCGGACCACCGAGGAAGCGGCCCGATCGCGCGTGCGGCTTGCGGGGGGTCATAGGGGGTCCTTTGCCTGTAAA
Organism: Pleurodeles waltl; assembly: GCF_031143425.1. NCBI lineage: Eukaryota > Metazoa > Chordata > Amphibia > Caudata > Salamandridae > Pleurodeles > Pleurodeles waltl. The sequence continues at coordinate 662,154,243 of NC_090443.1, read as the reverse complement.
TCTTTGGGTGCCAAGAAGAAGAAAGGACCCCTCAAAGACGGCACATCAGGCATCAAGCATCAGCATCAGGCTCAGGACACTCGCTATCGGCCCTCTCCTCCAGGTGCTCCAGGTGCTCCAGGACCACCCAGCAAGAGGCAAGAGGCAAGTGAGCAACAGAGGGCGAAGGGAAGTGAGGGCGGAGGGCAAAGGGGAAAGGGGCAAGGGGGGCAAGGAGGGCAAGGAGGGCAACAGGGCGGAGGGAAGCTGGTCCAGGCTCTGGTATTGGTCCCACTGCAAGGGTGCGCAGCACCCCCCACCCGACCCACCCTGGTAGATCCACCAGGCAGTCCGTGGTCTCACCCCCCCCCTTTGCCATGCTCCTCCAACTGCCCTTGCCCAGGGCAGCAAGTGCCAGGTGCGGGAGAGACCGACACGACACAACAAGGACTGGCATGGTCCAGCATCTCCGGACTCTGGCCCTCAAAAACTCCAAAATCCCCTGAGGGCGATTGCACACTCAGATATCAACATCCGTTAGAGCCTCTTTTTGGAGGACGGCACTCCTAACTGCCCCAAAACAACAAAAGGCACAACAAGGCCCAACAAGGCCCTTCTCCCTCACTCCAACAGCCCGCCCAAAATCATCCTGCTCCAAGGCAGCAAAACATACCGATCATGAGATCAGGCAAAGCACGAGGCAGTATTACCAACCGTCCAGCAAAACAAGGAAAGAGAAAAAGGAAGAGAGACCTGGCTCTGGATGAAGCAACCCCAAAAAGGAGAGGAAGCAGCGAGCAGGATCTCCCCCAACCCCTCCCAGGCAGGAGGCAAAACCTAACAAAGGGCACACGCGGGGGAGGCGACCAAATTTCAAGCATGGAAGAAAGGATCTGGGGGGAGCCCGGCTTTTGGAAACTGGCGACTCCGCCGGAGGGGGTTCCAGAGACCTTAGCCGCTCCCAAGCATCACAAGATAACCGACTATTTCCCTACTGCTGGTACCATTGCCACCAGAAAAAGGTTCGACTCCCTGGCTCCAACCCAAACAAGTTTTGGGGAAATAACCCCACTCAGCCAAGACTGGCAACAGCAAGGAAGCAGCGAAAAGAAACTCAGAATGAATTCTCCTCCTCCCCCCCCACATCGCCAACAGTAGTGATCAGGAAAAATCACCCCACGAAAGTAGACGCATCAAGTATAGTTCAGGACAATGCGATGCCAGCTACCCCTTCACCAGGATCCCTATACAATCCTAGGCAAGACTTAACTCTATGTAATAAACCCCTAGACGCCACTAAATACCAATGGACATCTAGTCCAGCGAAACTACCCATCCTGGACTCAGAACTGGTAGCAATCGCAGAACATTTAGAACAAGAATCTCAGGAAGGTGGCCCATTCTGTCAAAGTCCAAAACTTCACTCATTCCCAATGTATAACTGTGAAAAAGAAGAACAGGACCTCTGGGGTATAGAACAGGTCATCACAAATGGGCCAGTAAAAACAGAAATAGTGACAGCTGCACAGAAAGTCCCCCATAAAACAACAATAAACAAAGTTCTATCAAGTGGTAACCAAGCGCCCGACTTAAAGTCACAAGCCCCCGTGGCATTCAGGTCAGAAGAAATGTGGGCTGCAATCCTAAATTCAATGCAAGCAACGGTCATGGCGCTGCAATTTCATTCAAACAAAATGGACATTCAAGTTGACTTGCTAAACACCCTGGCAGTATTTGTTTCCGGGATTGACAGTAAGTTGGAAAAATTAAACACACTAATAACAAGGGCGCAAGTCACTCACTCTAATGACTATACAATTTGTTCCTGTAAAGAGGTAGTAGAAAAGATATCTCAACTGCCGCAAATCTTAGAGGGAATATTTCAAGAAATCCTCTCCACCCGGAAGGATGAACATACATGGCCTAAACCACTCGCCACCATGCTAAAATCTACTCCGAGGGAGCAGAAACAAAAAGAGCAGCAGCCCCTTTCCTCCCTTGCGCCCGTCTCATCATTTTTAAGTGAGGAGAGAATATTGGCTGACAGCCGCCAACTAGCAAGTGTCCACTGGGAACCCATGGTGAATCATCCTCCGCTAAAGCCCAACAATAAGCCTGGGAACCCTGAGTTTCCCATAACTCGGACCCTCTCAAAAAGAGAACGAAAGCGAGCCAGGAAGGGAAGGAAGTCCGCCCAACCCCATCAATTCAACTCATCAAAGGACCCATCTAAAGACCAGGCGACGTCAAATGGAGGGTATAGTAGAAACATTACTACCCACACAAGTACAAGCTCTAAAACAATAATAGATGTGACAACACTCCCAGCCACAGCAGACGTCACCCACTTAACAAGGTCCCCCCTGAGACCTCCCGAAACGATTGGCACTATAACGAACCAAAGACCAAGCCCCACAAGGGTCCAGCAGAGCACAAAACTAAAACCCATTACACCTGCGCTGCCTCCCCAACTAACACTGGTCAATATGGGCATGAAGTCTGCCATTAGTCAGAGGGAAGATAGCTATATGGAGCAAGACCCGCGCATAGAGCAAAATCAGTCACGTATAACAGACATGAATACCCTCCAGTTACTCTGGATTCCAGAATTCACCTCCAGGTCCCCCACAGATGTTCTTAATCGCTCTTCGATCTTAAGAATCATAAAAGCCTTACCGGATCTTCAGTTCAGATCAATATTGACCGCCTTTAGAGAGCAAAGGAAATTGTATAAAAGGGTTCTATGGACCTTTAAAAAAGGCCAACAGGAGGCCCTGTGGGCCAAACTACATTTTGCGACCAAAACATCTGACTCCAAAAGATTTTGGAAAATCATCAATACAATAGACAATGGTGCAAAAGCAAGCAATAACGCGAACATAACAGAGGAAGTATGGGTATCCCATTTAAGGTCACATCTAAAAGAATCGACCATCGAAGAAGGCCCCCAAATGCAGTCATATATGATTGGTGGGGATCCCAACACCCCTGAACCTTTGAAATTTACGGCACCAGAACTATTAAAAATCATTGGAAAGTCACAAATGGACTGTGTCCCTGGCCCCAATGGCCTACCGCAAGCACTATTTAAAAAAGACACGGAAAGATGGGCCAATTTCCTGGCAGCAATGTTTAATGAGGTGATCACAACAGGCATTGTCCCGGCATCCTGGAAAGGCTCAATAATCCACCCCATATATAAGGGTGGAAGCGCGTTCTCCCCAAGCAACTACAGACTAATCGCTCTTTTAGACGTTGCCCTCAAGTACTTTTCCTGCTGTGTGCTTAAACATCTAGAAGCCTGGATTACAGAGAACAATATTCTACCCTTTAATCAAACCGGGTTTACGAAGCACCAAGGAACATTAACAAATCTTATGGGGCTAGGTTTGATCATAAACAGAGCAAAAGCAAAGGGGACTCCAACTTATTTATGTTTTGTTGACTTTAAAGCTGCTTTTGACTGTGTTCCCCATGGCAAAATGTGGGCCAAATTACTACAGTGGGGGCTGCCACACCTTATTTTAAATGCCTTCAAAATGTTATACTCTGATACTTGGGTAAAGGTTAAATTGGGGGAAGGCTCTCACCTATCCAGGCCAGTCAAAACAACAGTGGGGGTGAAGCAAGGCTGTGTATTGGCTCCAACACTCTTCAACCTGTACATAGCAGATCTCCCAGCAAAGTTAAATGGTCACTCATCCCACTCTCCATCACTGGGCGGTCAACAAGTATCCAACCTACTATATGCAGATGACCTACTACTAATCAGTAATACCAGAATGGGCATGCAGAAATTGTGAAAGGCATTAGAAGAATACTCAGGTTCTAATGATTTAGAAATTAATCATAAAATATCTAAAATGATTACCTTAAACCGCAGGCCAACCACGCAAGGCAAATGGCATATGAATGGGAAAACCCTAGAGGAAGTAACATCATACAGATACCTAGGATTGGTGGTAGATGCTGGAGGTAATTACACGCCACAAAAAGAGGCTATAAAACACAAGACGCAGGCCCTTACTTACGCCTTTTGCAAGCTAGCAATCTCAATCTGTGGTCATGCTCTGAACCCACTAACAGCAGTAATGAGAGCGAAGCTACTTCCATCAAATCAAATCAAATCATTAACATTTATAAAGCGTTCTACTCACCCGTGTGGGTCTCAAGGCGCTAGGGGAAAGAGGGGGTTACTGCTGCTCGAAAAGCCAGGTTTTTAGGAGTCTCCGGAAAGCGGAGTGGTCCTGGGTGGTCCTGAGGCTGGTGGGGAAGGAATTCCAGGTCTTGGCCGCCAGGAAGGAGAAAGATCTCCCACCCTCCGTGGAGCGGCGGATGCGAGGGACGGCAGCGAGTGCGAGGCCAGAGAAACGGAGGAGGCGGGTGGGGACGTAGAAGCTGAGGCGTCGGTTGAGGTATTCCGGTCCCTTGTTGTGGAGGGCTTTGTGTGCGTGGGTGAGAAGTCGAAAGGTGATCCTTTTGCTGACTGGGAGCCAATGCAGGTGTCTCAGGTGTGCGGAGATGTGGCTGTTGCGGGGTACGTTGAGGATGAGGCGGGCCGAGGCGTTTTGAATGCGTTGCAGGCGATTTTGGAGTTTGGCTGTGGTCCCAGCGTAAAGGGTGTTGCCGTAGTCCAGGCGTCTCGTGACGAGGGCGTGGGTCACGGTTTTTCTAGTGTCGGCGGGGATCCAGCGGAAGATCTTGCGGAGCATGCGGAGGGTGAGGAAGCAGGCGAAGGACACGGCGTTGACTTGCTTGGTCATGGTGAGAAGAGGGTCCAAGATGAAGCCGAGGTTGCGGGCGTGATCTGTGGGGGTCGCTGCGGTGCCGAGGGCCATGGGCCACCAGGAGTCGTCCCAGGCGGATGGGGTGTTGCCGAGGATGAGGACTTCCATTTTTTCAGAGTTCAGCTTTAGGCGGCTGAGCCTCATCCAATCTGCGACGTCCTTCATACCCTCTTGTAGGTTGGTCTTGGCGCTGGCAGGGTCCTTGGTGAGGGAGAGTATAAGTTGGGTGTCGTCGGCGTAGGAGGTGATGATGATGTCGTGCTTGCGTTTGATGTTGGCGAGGGGGCTCATGTAGACATTGAAGAGTGTCGGGCTGAGTGATGAGCCTTGAGGTACGCCGCAGATGATCTCGGTGGGTTCTGAGCGAAACGGAGGGAGGTAAACTCTTTGGGAACAGTTTGAGAGGAAGGAGGCGATCCAGTCCAGGGCCTGGCCTTGGATCCCGGTGGAGCGGAGGCGGGTGATTAGGGTGCGGTGACAGACGGTGTCGAAGGCAGCCGAGAGGTCGAGGAGAATGAGGGCGACTGTTTCACCGTTGTCCATCAGGGTTCTGATGTCGTCTGTGACTGAGATGAGGGCGGTTTCCGTGCTGTGGTTTGTTCGGAATCCGGTTTGTGAAGGGTCGAGCAGGTTGTTGTTTTCCAGGAAGGTGGTCAGCTGTTTGTTGACGGTCTTCTCTATTACCTTGGCTGGGAAAGGCAGGAGAGAGATGGGGCGGAAGTTTTTCAGGTCGCTCGGGTCAGCCGTAGGTTTCTTTAGTAGGGCGTTGACTTCGGCGTGTTTCCAGCATTCGGGGAAGGTAGCAGAAGAAAAAGAAGAGTTGATGACGGCCTGGAGGTGCGGGGCGATGATGTAGTCGGCTTTGTTAAAGATGAAGTGAGGGCAGGGGTCCGGAGGGGCGCCGGAGTGGATCAAGTTCATGGTGGATTTGGTTTCTTCAGTGTTGATGTGGGTCCAGTTGTTGAGGGTGATGGACGGGGGTGAGGGTTCGGTGGTGTTTGGTTGGGTCTGGTGTCCGAAGCTGTCGTGGAGGTCGCTGATCTTGCGATGGAAGAAGGTGGCGAGGGATTCGCACAAATCCTGTGATGGTGTGACGGCGTTGGTGTTGGGGTTGGAGAACTCCTTGATGATGCTGAAGAGTTCTCTGCTGTTGTGGCTGTTTTTGTCCAGTCTGTCAGTGAAAAAGTTCCTTTTAGCAGCGCGGATCAGGTGGTGGTGTTCGCGGGTAGCGTTCTTGAGGGCGGTCATGTTGCCAGCGGTGTGGTCCTTGCGCCAGGCCTTTTCGAGGGCGCGACAAGTTTTCTTTGATTCTTTGAGGGTGTCAGAGAACCAGAGAGGTTTTTTGGTGTTGCTCTGTTGATGCGTGCGTTTGAGGGGAGCAGGGTTGTCTGCGCAGTTGGAGATCCAGTTTGTGAGGCTGAGGGCTGCGACATTGGGGTCGGTGGTGAGGGTGGGTTGGTTGGCGGCGAGTGCCGAGAAGAGTTGCTCTTCGGGGATCTTGTTCCACTGTCGACGAGGGATGGGTTGAGTGCGGAGGTGGCGGGTCTCGCGTCGGAATGTGAAGCGGACACAGCTGTGGTCGGTCCAGTGTAGAGCGGAGGTGTGGCTGAAGAAGATGTGTTTGCTGGCGGAGTAGATAGGGTCGAGCGTGTGTCCGGCGATGTGGGTGGCGGTGTTCACCAGTTGTTTGAGGCCGAGGTTGGCGAGGTTGTTGAGCAGGGTGGTGGTGTTGGGGTCGTTGTTTTGTTCCAGATGGAAGTTGAGGTCGCCTAGGAGGATGTAGTCCAGTGAGGCGAGGGCGTGTGGGGAAATGAAGTCGGCGATGGCGTCGCTGAAAGGGGCGCGCGGTCCGGGAGGACGGTAGACGAGGGATCCTCTGAGGGTGGTCCCCGGGTCGGTGCGAATCTGAAAATGCAGGTGTTCAGCGGCGAGAGGGGTGTCTTCGGTGGAGGTGGTGACGCTGATGGAGTCTTTGAAGACGATGGGGATACCTCCTCCTACTTGGTTGGTGCGGTCTTTTCTGGAGATCTTTGTAGCCTTCGGGGATGGAGGTGGCGATGTCTGGAGCAGAGGAGGCATTCATCCAGGTCTCCGTGATGAAGGCGACGTCCGGTGCTGTGGAGTCCAGGAGGTCCCAGAGTTCAACGGCGTGCTTGTGGACGGAGCGAGCGTTGACCAGGATGCACTTGAGGTGGTTGATGGCGCGTGGGCTTGTGGTCGTGGTAGTTGCGTGGTGGAAGATGTGTTTGCAGGAGTTTCAGGCGAAGGGTCCATGGGTGCGTTTGGGGTGAGCTTGGAAGCAGGTGTTGGAGCGCCCTGGGTTGAGGGCGTGGAGGGTGGTGGGGTCGTAGCAGATCAGCGGGGCTTGGGAGAGCTGGGGACCAGGGGTCGTGGCGCTGGGCGCGGGCCAGGCGCAGACGGACGCAGACGGGCTTGCCTCCGGCGCACCAGCGGCGCGCCCCCTGCGCAGCCGCGCAGCGGCCGCCATATGAGGTAGGAGAGGGGGAGGGGTCAGCTGGGGGCGAATGGGAGCTGGGGGGCGGGGGCGTGCAGGAGGTCACGGCGGGAAGCGCGAGGGGGGACAGGTAGAGTGAGAAGAGCTGGGGAGGGGGGTTAAAGGGTGGAGGAGGGTGAGTATTAGGAGGTTTAGGAGATTAGGTAGAGAGATAGGAGTAGGGTTGTGAAGATAGGGGAGGGGGGTTGTAGAGGTGGGTGAGGGTGAGAGGTAGAGTGAGAGGATAGGAAGATAGGTAATAGAGGGGGTGGCGGGAAGGGGGGGAGAGATAGAGAAATAGATAGAGAAAATAGATAGATAGAGAAATAGATAGATAGAGAGATAGGTAGATAGGAGGAGGTGGAGAGTGAGGGAGTTAGATAGTGAGATAGAGAGATAGAGAGATAGGTAGATAGGAGGAGTGAGGGAGGTAGATAGCAAACGGGATAGATAGGGGTGATAGAGAGGGGGAGGCGAGTGAGGGAGGGGGATGAGGCAGGAGCAGGAGGGCAGGCGCGGGGAGAAGAAGACGGAGGAGGCAGAAGAGCCGAAGGCAGAAGATAGAAGACAGAAGACAGAAGAACAGAGGACCGGAAGAACAGAAGAGCAGGAGACCAGAAGAACAGAAGAGCTGGAGACCAGAAGATCACAGAAGAGCAGAAGATCACAGAAGAGCAGAAGATCACAGATGAAGATACGGAAGACGAGGAACAGAAGGCAGAAGACAGGCAGAAGACCTCAGAAGAAGATGAAGAAGAAGAGAGGCGACAGGAGAGGCAGAGAAGCACACAGAAGAAGAGAGAAGACGGGGAGAAGAAGAGTACAGAAGAAGATTACAGACGAGGAGCGAGGAGGAAGAACAGAGAAGAAGAAAAGAAGAAAAGAAGCAGGAGCAGGAGAGAGGGTGAGTAGCGCGGGGCAGGGCGAGGGGCTGGGAGGTGGGGGGTACTTACTGTGAGGTGGGTCTCAGGAGCTCAGGAACCTGGAGGAGATGGAGGAGCTGCAGCGGCAGGGGGAGTGACCTACCCTTGGGTCAAGGGTCGCTACCACTGTCGCGCAGCGGCCGCCATATGAGGTAGTAGAGGGGGAGGGGTCAGCTGGGGGCGAATGGGAGCTGGGGGGCGGGGCGTGCAGGAGGTTGTGGCGGGAAAGCACGAGGGAGGGGGGGACAGGTAGAGTGAGAAGAGCTGGGGAGGGGGGTTTAAAGGTGGAGGGGGGTGAGTGTTAGGAGGTTTAGGAGATTAGGGAGAGAGATAGGAGTAGGGTTGTGAAGATAGGGGAGGGGGGTTGTAGATGTGGGTGAGGGTGAGAGGTAGAGTGAGAGGATAGGAAGATAGGTAATAGAGGGGGTGGCGGGAAGGGGGGGAGAGATAGAGAAATAGAGAAAATAGATAGATAGAGAAATCGATAGATAGAGAAATAGATAGATAGAGAGATAGGTAGATAGGAGGAGGTGGAGAGTGAGGGAGTTAGATAGTGAGATAGAGAGATAGAGAGATGGAGAGATAGGTAGATAGGAGGAGTAAGGGAGGTAGATAGCGAACTGGTTAGATAGGGGTGATAGAGAGAGGGAGGCGAGTGAGGGAGGGGGATGAGGCAGGAGCAGGAGTGCAGGCGCGGGGAGAAGAAGACGGAGGAGGCAGAAGAGTCGAAGGCAGAAGATAGAAGACAGAAGACAGAAGAACAGAGGACCGGAAGAACAGAAGAGCAGGAGACCAGAAGAACAGAAGATCAGGAGACCAGAAGATCACAGAAGAGCAGAAGATCACAGAAGAGCAGAAGATCACAGATGAAGATACGGAAGACGAGGAACAGAAGGCAGAAGACAGGCAGAAGACCTCAGAAGAAGATGAAGAAGAAGAGAGGCGACAGGAGAGGCAGAGAAGCACACAGAAGAAGAGAGAAGACGGGGAGAAGAAGAGTACAGAAGAAGATTACAGGCGAGGAGGAAGAACAGAGAAGAAGAAAAGAAGAAAAGAAGCAGGAGAGAGGGTGAGTAGTGCGGGGCAGGGCGAGGGGCTGGGAGGTGGGGGGTACTTACTGTGAGGTGGGTCTCAGGAACTCAGGAACCTGGAGGAGCTGGAGGAGCTGCAGCGGCAGGGGGAGCGACCTACCCTTGGGTCAAGGGTCGCTACCACTGTCGCGCAGCGGCCGCCATATGAGGTAGGAGGGGTGGAGGTGTCAGCTGGGGGCGAATGGGAGCTGGGGGCGGGGGCGTGCAGGAGGTCGCGGCGGGAAAGCGCAAGGGAGGGGGGACAGGTAGAGTGAGAAGAGCTGGGGAGGGGGGTTTAAGGGTGGAGGGGGTGAGTGTTAGAAGGTTTAGGAGATTAGGGAGAGAGATAGGAGTTGGGTTGTGAAGATAGGGGAGGGGGGGTTTTAGAGGTGGGTGAGGGTGAGAGGTAGAGTGAGAGGATAGAAAGATAGGTAATAGAGGGGGTGGCGGGAAGGGGGGGAGAGATAGAGAAATAGATAGAGAAAATAGATAGATAGAGAAATCGATAGATAGAGAAATAGATAGAGAGATAGGTAGATAGGAGGAGGTGGAGAGTGAGGGAGTTAGATAGAGAGATAGAGAGATAGAGAGATAGGTAGATAGGAAGAGTGAGGGAGGTAGATAGCGAACGGGTTAGATAGGGGTGATAGAGAGGGGGAGGCGAGTGAGGGAGGGGGATGAGGCATGAGCAGGAGGGCAGGCGCGGGGAGAAGAAGACGGAGGAGGCAGAAGAGTCGAAGGCAGAAGATAGAAGACAGAAGACAGAAGAACAGAGGACCGGAAGAACAGAAGAGCAGGAGACCAGAAGAACAGAAGAACAGGAGACCAGAAGATCACAGAAGAGCAGAAGATCACAGAAGAGCAGGAGATCACAGATGAAGATACGGAAGACGAGGAACAGAAGGCAGAAGACAGGCAGAAGACCTCAGAAGAAGATGAAGAAGAAGAGAGGCGACAGGAGAGGCAGAGAAGCACACAGAAGAAGAGAGAAGATGGGGTGAAGAAGAGTACAGAAGAAGATTACAGACGAGGAGCGAGGAGGAAGAACAGAGAAGAAGAAAAGAAGAAAAGAAGCAGGAGCAGGAGAGAGGGTGAGTAGCGCGGGACAGGGCGAGGGGCTGGGAGGTGGGGGGTACTTACTGTGAGGTGGGTCTCAGGAACTCAGGAACCTGGAGGAGCTGGAGGAGCTGCAGCGGCAGGGGGAGCGACCTACCCTAGGGAAGAGGCCTGCATCTATTACCTATGGGACCGAAATAATGAGGGGGATGGAAGTAGGTCTTCTGGATAAACTTCTGATAAAAACCTATACGCGCGTTTTTCGGCTGCCCGGACGTGCATCGCCAGCCCAGGTCAGATTGGAATTTATGCTTTTCAAACAGTCGTTAGCCCGACCGGCAGCATACATTAAATGCTGCTACAAACTGAGTCGCGCTTCAAAAGGGTCTTTAGCCAATCTAGTCTGGCAGGAAATTATCCTAGAAAGAGGGAACCCCAACTACATAAGGTATCTAGAAAAAAGTAAGAATCTTTTGAACTTAGATGATGTATGGAACCGGTCTCTACCCATCCCCGTTTTCAATAAAGCAGTGAATAAAGCAAGTAAATTACAGAGCTTGATAGAAGATGAGATCTCAATGGCCAAAAGGGAGCATAGTTGGTTGATTCTTAACTCCTACAAAACATTTAAAGAATCACCACTTATGACTGGCCACCACTCAAGAAAAATCAAGCAATCATTTCTCAGACTTAGGCTGGGTGAAGTCCCTACTTTAGACCTCACGCCAAAATGGAAGAAGGAGCAGCAAGTAGGCTCCCTGGAGTGCCGTCTCTGTCATCTAGCAGATGAAAACTTGATGCATGTGGTCTGCATTTCCCCAGCCCTGGCGGCTGAAAGGAGACTCTTACTAAAAAAAGAATTTAACGGTTTAAAAATTAGATCTTGCAGACAAGCATTAATTGCAGCCTTTAACCCTCGAAATACAATATTGAACATTAGGCTGGTTCAATTTTTTGAAATTTTCACTCTAAAAACCACAGCCTCTCGAAATAACCAACTCAGAGGGAGGGCTGAAATGATAGCGAAATCCCTATAACCCGCATTGAACATCTTAAAGAAGGGAAGGCTCCTAGGTAGTCCATTGGGTTGTTTAGCTTATGTCATAATAAAGTCTGGTACCAACAACCAGACTTAAGTAGGGGTAAATAAAATCGATAGAAGGTCTCTTTCCACTTTGCACTATTTTTACCAATACCTCATTGGGTTACTGTTTATATTTCTTTGTGGAAGGAAAACTTCATATATCATTTCATTTTAATCACAAGATTTTATTTTGCGCTTTATTTTTTCTTACCGTCAATTAGATTGTTCTGGTCCCCTATTATCAATACCTTATAGCACTAGTATGTTTTTTCTAAAAAAAATTATGTGGAAGGAAATTTTACTTACCATTTCACCCTAAGCCAAAGAAATGTAATTGTCTTTTTGAACTAAAATTGTTCTGTTATTGTTTACGTGGAAGGAAAAGTTTTATGGTTTTAATTAACTAATAAACTTGTTATTATCTCTCTTATCTCATATATGAATGGGATAGTTAATACACTTTATGACTGTGGAGGTGACCCACCTAAATTAGGGGGTCACCCAATACCAGCTCATGTCTTTACCAATGATCTGTTGTTGATCTTAAAACCATTGAAGGGCATGCAGAATATACTAAATATGTTTGCAAATGTATGTGATAATTTTGGCCTGGAGATCAACTGCTTCAAGACTAAATTTATGACTTTTCGGACTCATAGATCATTTAAAGGGAAGTGGTGGTTAGGATCAACGATTCTGGAGTAGGTCAAGGTGTATGATTACCCAGGGGTTAGATTGTCCAGCAGTCTCTCATGGTCTGGCCTGGTGCAAAAAAGCAAAATGTCATTAAAACACAAAGAGGCGGCGATTGTTAAAAAATTAAAACAGTCTGTTTTCCGCCCCATCGCTCCCCTCCTTGAAATCTATCAAGGGACTGGGCTGGGTGCATCTCTATATGGGGTCGAATTGTGGAGATTGGCACAGATGAAGGAATAAGAGCTGATCAAGAATACATTTATAAGATCTATAGTAAAATCATCATTAAGCACACTGCTGGTCTGGGTAAGTCTTGATCTTGGATTTAGAAGCATTTCCCATATTGCTGTATTAAAGGCATTACTGTTTTGTGTAAGACTTTGGACTGGCAAGACACAGATTCCTGTCAAAGATGCTGTTGCAGAGGTAAAGGCATTAGACAAGATGGCAGGGCACATTCCTTGGTTTAAGTAGATCAAATATTGGCTGTATTAATTGAATCTAAGGGAACTGTGGAAGGATCCAGAGTCAAGTGACCAGAGACTTGGTATCTTTGCAAAGGTGAGATTCCAGGACTTCATTCAGGGTACCTTGTGTAGCTCTTTGGCACTTGCCACTTTAACTTGGCAGCTCTTGGATATTGAATGCACTTTATTCTTTTAGTTATTTAGGGACCATATAGAACCACAGTTTGTACAAGCATTTTATTTGCAATTTAGGTTTGGGAATTTGCCTCTGAATGTTAGTAAGATTATATGGAAGCAGTCTACTGTATCTTCAACTTGCACAGCCTGTAGTCTCTGCTCTGAATCTATAGAGCATTTTATGTTTTTTGCCCTGTAAATGTGAAGACCAGAAGAAGATGGATAGTCCCGGCTTGCCGACTACTTAATCTGCCCATGCAAAAAAAAAATTACTGTGTAATGTAATTGCAGTTTCTCCTATCCAGTTGGTGAAGCAGAGTCCTGATTTTATAAAAAACAAATGAAGGGAAATAATATGCAGTCTCTTTTCCTGCTATTTTGAATGTCACCTTTAAGGTTCACTACATTCTCCATAATCCGCTGGGTAGGAAGTAACAACATACAGAAAATACATCAAAACACTATAAATAAGAGCAGTCCATCAAACGTCCTCTTTTTTGATGATTGTAGTTTAGAGTCAATGGAAGACTGAAACATTGCAATAAATAACAGATCCCAGAAGCAACCAAACAATTTTTTCTTTTCCATGAAGAAATTCCATAAAAAATGTGTCCTCCAGCCAAAAGGCGTGGTTAGTTGTATATGCTGAAAGGAACAACCACAAAAATAAATGTGTTACCACCATTGCAAGGGCAGGTATACGAATTAGTGTTGGGATATTTACGCCTCCTTTTCTTTAATAAAATTAGCTGTCCTTCACTTACTGACCAGGAGAGTCTGCAGGCTCATATTGCACATGTTTAAAGCATATGAACAACTATCAATGCTGCATGATGACTTAGTTTACAATTAAAGGTCTAAAAGTTGACACCCTCGACCAATATGCAGACTTTAAGAATATCTTTTAATCTAGCTTCTGCCAAGAATACCTTTCATGTCATGGCTCCCCACGCCGAACAAATCCCAAAATGCCCTATGTTCACCCTCACAATGGCCATTACCCTTTTAATCCACCTGCTTAGTGTAGTTACCATTCCAGCAGTTATTGAATTGTGTAAGGAAATCAATAACTAGGGGGAATATGTTCTCATAGCCTCTGTCACCTAGACTTAATGCTTAGGGCAACTCTCTATACTCAATTTAGGATGCAAAGGGAATGAATGGAACTCCTTGGAGGTACTAGCATTCTTGGTATGCCTCGGAATGGTAAAATAGCCTGGTTCCGACAAAAAATGCATTGTCGAAATATCCCAGGATCAGATATCTGTTACCCTTTTAAATGATATCAAGCACAACAACATAGTCAGCTTGGAGAACATGAACTGAAAAAATCTTGTCATTTTATTCCCATGATTGGAACATTTGTGACACCAAGTTCACATGCCTTAAAGCAAAGTATCTGGGTTAAATTGACACGCATATTTAACCTTGTTTGTCAATTTGCAAGCTTTTGGGTGCTCCCCAACTAGTTTACCATCTATCTTGTGATGCCCTGAAGATATTGCTGACTTGGACCCATTATTAGTCCTATAGGAATATTGACTCAGCCCCAAAGAGGCAAAGAAATTCAAAATTCCTGTGACAGCAGATAAAACAGGATCCATACCCCATTTTATACCCTAGCTATTCCAAACCTCCCAGGTCCAGTTATCTGCTTTAATTCTGCCTCATTCCTGTGAGACTCTGATGTACCTTGAATCAGACTCCGAAAGCCCTGGTATAGCTAAAAGCTGCTTTAGATGCTCCGTGCTACCAACGTCAGGTTGCCCTCTTGAACAAGCGAGTGATATGGGCCTTGAAGGGCCCCTAAATTATTGTGGGGTGACCGGCAGACAAATTGGACAATCTGCTGGAAGTTCCACGTGGGGAGGCGAGAATACCAAGACTGTGTCATCCAAAATGTTACTATTGTCGAGATGGGGCCACTCACCTGAAAAGCAGGATGTCTGTAGGGCGATGGTATGCCCCCTGACCTCCTGCAACACCTCTTGACACTTCCTGGTGGACACAGAAACCACGGCAGGTGTTCCGAAAGGAAAGGGAGAGTGGAAGAGAAAGAGACAAAACACTGCCATGCCTTGCCAGTCCATCCAGGCACCCTGTATCTTTGGGAGGCAGGTCGTTGTTGACAGAGTGATAGTGCACTCAACTTCCTTGAAACTGAATCTCTCTTTCTGATATGGGCACGGGCACTCTGGGCTTAAACAGTTAGGGTGGCACAGTTTGGTTTGGTTTCACTGTGTGTGTGGAAAACCCTTCAAAAGCAAATTC
This sequence comes from Pleurodeles waltl, assembly GCF_031143425.1. Lineage (NCBI taxonomy): Eukaryota > Metazoa > Chordata > Amphibia > Caudata > Salamandridae > Pleurodeles > Pleurodeles waltl. Next base: position 662,139,239 of record NC_090443.1, on the reverse strand, counting down.
CTCAAACCTAAAAGAAAGGCATGAATGACACAATTTAAATCCAAGAGTTATGCTATCAGAGAAAGGAAAGTCATGTAAATGCTCTTTTAAAATTGCACTGTCACTTTATGTCGTGTTGAGCTCAAGCAGATTTCCTGAAGCACATTTAGGCAAGTAACTACAATAACAATGTAAAGAAATGCATTTGTCTCTTCAAGGTAAGCACTCTGCCAAAATATGAGGTCTGAAATACACCAGCTGTTCTAGGAAAGCGCAGCACTCAAAGAACAAACTCCCTGGAGAATACTAGTCACTTAGCTGTAGTCTTTTCCCGAGTGCTGGAGGAATGCCTGGTGTCAGTTGGTACAGGAATGAAGAAAATAATTGCCTCAAAAGTCCTGAATACGAGGATGACAGCAGGGGCTGGACTGCCAAATCGGATGCTGACATCAGGAAGCAAACCAAAGCCAAGCAGGGAGGCATGCTTCACTCTGCTATCAGGGAAGCAGTTGAGTTTCCACATGTGGATGAGTCACCACACCTAATTAGAAGCACATGTCTACACCTGCTCACATTAGCAAACAAGCATTGGTAAAACAAACATTTAAAACCTAGTATGTAACACAGCACATTATGTTTACTTAGAAACATGAAGGTTTAACCAAGAACAGAGATATGATTTAACCCTAATCCCTGAGGGATGCTGACAGATAACGCAGGAGGCACCTTGGGGATTCCTGACAACTATCAGGACCATCTTTGGCAACTGCCTATGCTTGTGCAACACACTTTGAAAACATGGTGAAGGGTGGAAAAGCATAGTGGTTTCCATTGGACCTGTTCCAGTGAAAAGTGTGTCTAGTTCTGATTTCCAGCTAAATTGCCTATTTAACTGAGCTGTTAGTGGGAGACAAAGAGGTTTATATTAAATGAAAATGCATTCATTGCCTTGAAACCCTGAACATAAAAATGTCAGTCACTGGCATCATAGAGGTTCACTGAGCACCAGTTCTCCACCTAATTGCATGGCCCTGGAAGATAATCTGCCTTCAGCGATATCCCTTGAAACTCCCACAGTGACTTGGCCAATTCTGCTAGAGTTCTTGACCTTATTCCCCTCAAGAGTTTGTTCATTCATAGGAGCAAGCACTGAACTGGAAAGGAGACTGCAAGAAGCTCTAAACAATGTATATGTATTAACAGATCCCTCCTGGACCATCGTTCTCCAATTGATAAGGTACCATACGTGATGCCCCAACCCTAGAGACTTCAATCTGATTCTAATAGTAGATCTGAAGAAGCTGGAAAATGTCCCTTTCAATCAACATGCCTAGTTGGCATAAACACCAGCCTATAACCTCCTTTGCCACTATGTTTAAAGGAAGAATCTGTTAGTACTCGACCCCTCTGAAAGTGCTTTACCTTTAATCATTGGAGAGCTCTGAAAAAAGATATCCTGAACCAAGGGTGGCAGAAGGCCCACTAGTCTTGCCAATTGCTAGGGAGAAACTGGCAGTAGTGCCATTATCCACATCAACGCGTTCTTGATTTCTTCAGTTTCACATTTGGGAGCAAAAGGACCTCCCTGTCTGAACCTTCTAAGAACTCAAAAAATTGTATCCTTTTTGAGGATTCTAATTCAACAATAAATATACTTAGTGACTGAATCAATACAACTGCCATTTACACCTGCTTTAGCAAGAGATCGTTCCAGTGATCCTGGAATATTGTGTCATACAAATATAAACCCATTCCTCAGTCCCTGATTTGAGGGCTCCCACAACTGTTTTAGCAGCTTGATAGAGCAACATGAAGGTACAGACTTGTGACTGTATGCTGCACTTTCCAATGGGATAGGAGACACTTCTTGTGACTGTGACAAAATTGCACTTTCAAAAAAGCGCCTTTCAAATCCAGGTGTATCATCTAGTCTAAGAGGAAGATAATATCTCTGAGACTTACTTCATCTTCATTTTGAAAATGTCAATAGGGAACATCTGGTTGATATACTTTTAGCTTGTTTAGTGAGGCACAAAATCTTAGTGGACTCAAGGAGTCCAACATTGTTAGAAATTGGGTTTCTAGTTGACAGAGATATGCACCCTGTCCAAGTAAGGACAACAATCCAAGTCAGAGTAAGTCACAATGCAATCTAAATAATCCTATGCTCACCCTTCAGTAGCTTGGCACAGAGCAGGCATGCTTAACTTAAAATGCAATGTGCACAGTATTTGTAAAATAACTCATACAGTAACACAGTGAAAACACCACACAAAATTACTCCACACCAGTTTATAAAAATAGATAGTATTTATCTGAATAAAACAAGGCCAACACAAAGGTCTGATATATACAGGTCAAGATATCACTTTTTAGAAGTTTAAGTAAGTCTTAATCTATTGGAATCAATGTATGTATCTCTTTAGCACAAAGTACCTGGATTTAATAAAAATAAATTAAAAAAAGATGATGCAGGCCGCAGGGTAGATGAAGCATCAGAATGGTAAAGCAAATCATTGTTCTTTCCTTGTAGGTGAAACAATGCGTGGATTCCTAAATGGCAGGAGAGGTGATGCATCAGTTCCTACCTTGAAAGAAAGGTGATGCATCAATTTCAGGACACACAGCCTTGGTTCCTTACTGTGATGTGAGGTTGATGACAAATTGATGCTCCGGGACCATGAGTGGATAATCCAGATGCATTGTGATGATGGAACCATGGTGAAACAAGCACTGCATCAATTCTGCAGGTGCTGTGTCGATTTTTCAACCACGAGTCAGGTGCTGTGTCGATTCTGAAGACGTACCAATTTCTCAGCTGCAGGAGAGGTGCTGCATGGATTTTTCCAATGTGGCATGTTGAGGCATGGATTTTCTCTTGTAGGTGAAGTATTTGATGGCTCTGGGACTTCTTAACAGGAGGCAAGCTGACATGCCTATGGAGATCACTTGTGGTGGGAAGGCAAAGTCCTTCCAGCAGAGTAAAGGAGCAGCAGGCAGCAGGGCAGCAAGCCGAAGAGCAATCCTTCCAGAAAAGCAGTCCAGTTGATTCCTTTGGGTAACATGGGAGTCATTCTGACATAATCCAGTTGTAGGTGCAGAAGTTTCTTATCCTTAGGTGGTCATACACCCGGTATATATACCCAAATGTGTCTTTGATGTGGAGAAGAATTCAAAGAGTGGTTTTGCATTGTACCATTTCTCCTTTCAATCCAGCCCTGTCTTCCAGCAGATCTTTGGGGGGGGGGGGGTTATCACTCAGTACTTTGTGTAGGGTCAGGCCACTAGCCTTTGAAATGTAAGTGAGAGCCCCTACACCGATCCTGCCTAGGAAGATCCATCAGTATGCAGATAAATGCAGATGCAGCTGAGTTCCCTGTGTTTATGGCTGTCTAGGTGGAATGCACAAGGGGAGCTAACAACCAGCACATACCAGACGTGGATTGGAGATAGGCTGTAAGGCACAGAGAGCAGTAGATGCAGAGAAGTGCCTACTTTTTAAAAGTGGCATTCCTAAAATAGTAATGTTATATCCGAATTTCACCAGTAATCAGCATTTGTCACTACCATTCCAACCATACCATGACAATCCTTTCAGATCAGAAATTATCACTTAAAAGTATATAAGCGAATTCCCAATGCTGGCCTATGAAAGAAGCAGGCTTTGTGATAGTGAAAAATGTCCTAGCATTTATTTACATAGCACCCTGCCCTACGGGCTACCTAAGACCTACCTTAGAGGTGACATACATATATATATATCATAAAAGGGAGGTTTAATGTGTGACAATTAGTATTAAATGCCAAATCAAAGTGGCAGTGAAGCTCCACACACGGGCCTTGCAATGGCAGGCCTGAGTTACGGTTAAGGGGCTACTTATGTGGGTGGCACAATCAGTGCTGCAGTCCCACTAGCAGCATTTAATTTACAGGTATTGAGCACATGTGGTGCACTTTACTAGGGACCTACAAGTAAATTAAACGTTCAAATTGGGTATGAGCCACTATTACCATGTTTTAGAGAGAATGCACTTTAGCACTGGTTAGCAGTGGTAAAGTGTCTGAAATCCTTAAGCCAACAAAAACAAGGTCAGAAAAATGGAGAGAGGCATGCAAAAAGTTTCAAGAAGACCACTCTATGACTAGGCTCTGTCCACAGCCGTTCTGTGTCCTCTACCACCTCTATTTAAGTAAGTGACGATTTTAGCGCCGCCCTGCACTGGGGTCACAGCAACCTTGTTTGTAATGACTGATATAATACATTTTGCCCTCATTTTGGACCTCGCAGCCTTGTCTTTATGAATTCTGATTCTGTACAATTCAACAGAACTTAGGTGTGACCTCTGACCTGTTTCTCGGCCCGGAGCTCGCTCCCCCACACGCACAGCACCACCTAGCTGTGCCGTGTCCCTGACCCCCGCCCACGCTGCTGTCGTGTGTTCGAGGCCCTCCACCACCCACCTGCGCCTCATCTCTGGTGTCTAGTGGGCTGCTGGTAAGCATTCCTAGACTTGTGCCTATTGTTTTATTGTGCCTGTTTATATTGTTCTTATTGTGCCTTGTTTTCACTGCTTTTAGTGTTTTCTGTGCCTTTTTGCCCCTTCTGCGCTCCTTTGCCGGCTCTCCTTGAGCCGATCCTCTGCCTTTCCTTCTGCCTTCGTCGCCACGTCCCTGCAGCCCCACCCCTCTTGAGCCCCCTTTCACCTTCCCCTCCCACCTCCCAGCTGCTCCTCCCTCCCAACTCCCCTTCTTAATGGTGGTTGCTGAGCGCCGCAGGTGAGTGACCTCTGACCTGTTTCTCGGTCCAGAGCTCGCTCCCCCACGCGCGCAGTACCACCTAGCTGTGCTGTGTCCCTGACCCCCGCCCACACTGCTGTCGCGTGTTTGAGGCCCTCCACCACCCGCAGGCACCCACCTGCACCTCATCCCTGGTGTCTAGTGGGCTGCTGGTAAGCCTTCCTAGACTTGTGCCTATTGTTTTATTGTGCCTGTTTTTATTGTTCTTATTGTGCCTTGGTTTCACTGCTTTTAGCGTTTTCTGTGCCTTTATGCCCCTTGTGCTCCCCTTTGCCGGCTCTCCTTGAGCCGATCCTCTGCCTTCCCTCTGCCTTCGCCGCTGCGTCCCTCCAGCCTGCCCCCCTCGAGCCCCCATTCGCCTTCCCCTCCCGCCTCCCAGCTGCTCCTCCTTCCCACCGCCCCTTCTTAATGGCGGTCGCTGTGCAACCGTGCGCAGCGGGCGTGCCTCTGGCGTGCCAGAGGCCAGCTCATCTGTGCCCGTCCGCTCCGGGACCGCACCCAGCCGCAGTCCCCCTGGCCCGCGGACTCCCATACCACCAGACGCCGTTACACTGCCAGCGACCTCCACACCCTCAATCCAGGGCGCTGCTCCACCTGCTTCCAGGCCACCCCGAAGTACACTAAGGGGCCCTTCTCCTGCCAAGCCTGCCACTTCACCTGCACCCTGAAGCACCACAACAGACCTGCCGACAACCACCTCAGCTGCATTCTACTTAACACCCGCTCCGTCCAGAAACACGCAATTGAACTCTGGGACCTACTGACCTCAACTTCACCGGAAATCGCCTTCCTCACCGAAACCTGGACGAACTCGGCCTCGAAACCCGACATAGCCATTGCCATCCCTGAAGGCTACAAAATCACCAGAAGAGACCGCTCCAACAAACCAGGAGGAAGAATCGCCATAGTCCACAAAAGCGCCATCAAAGTCTCGAGCAGCACCCCAACACCCTAAACCTCACCAAGCACCTCCACTTCAACATCCATGTCAACGCCAACACCACCCTCAAAGGAACACTGATCTACAGACCCCCGGGCCCTCGATCCCTATTCTGCGACGCCATCGCCTACATCCTCAGTGCCCAGGCCCTCCCCTCAAGAGACTACATCCTCCTCAGCGATCTGAACTTCCACCTAGAAAACAACAACGACATCAACACCACCAACCTGTTGGACAACCTCACCAACCTCGGCCTCAAACAACTCATCACATCGCCCACCCACACCGCAGGCCACACACTCGACCTCATCTTCTCAGCCAGCAGCCACGTTTCCTTCAGCCACACCACCGAACTCAGCTGGACAGACCACCGCTGCATCCACTTCTCCTACCAGAAACCAGTCACCCACCACCCCTGCACACAACCCCCCGACGCAACTGGAGCAAAATCTCAACAGAACAACTGATCTCCACCCTCGCCCAGGCCCCACTCCCTAGAACCCCGGATCCTGGCACAGCCGCCACCAACCTGCATCATTGGATTGAAGACTGCGCCACCACCCTAGCGCCGCTCAAAAAGCCCACTAACACCCTCCACAGCACCAAGGCCACCTGGTTCACCCCAGACCTACAGGAATCCAAACAAATCTGGCACCTTGTACCTACCAAATCCAACCGCACCGCACTCAAGGATGCCAACTGCAATCATCACTAGCTGATCCGCACCACCAAAAGGACCCACTTCAAAAGCTGCATAGATACCAGCGCACACAACAGTAAAGAGATCTTCGACATCATCAAAGAGCTCTCCAACCCCAGGACCTGCTCCAAGGAACCCCGGCCATAGCAGGAGTTCTGCAACTCCCTCGCCACCTATTTCCGCTGAAAGATAGAAGAAGTCCACAACAGCTTCAAACTCCAGACCCACCAGCAGACCACATACACCCACGAACCCAATACCCCGAGCAACACCAACCTCCTCCACACCTCGACCCTCGTCAACAAAGAAGACACCGCCAACACCATGGCCTCCATCCACTCCGGATCACCATCGGTCCCCTGCTCACACCATATCTTTAATAAAGCTAGCAACACCATCGCTCACACAGCTCCTTCGAGTCAGCCACCTTTCCGGAAAGCTGGAAACACGCAGAAGTCAACGCCCTGCTGAAGAAACCCAAGGCGGATCCAGATGACCCCAAGAATTACCGACCAATCTCCCCCCTCCCCTTCCTAGTCAAGGTCATCGAAAAAATCGTGAACAGCCAACTATCCTGGTTCCTGGAAGACAGCATGGCGCTCGACACCTCCCAATCTGGATTCCACAAAAACCACAGCACCGAAACCGCACTCATCACTGCCACGGACGATATCAGGACCATACTCGGCGAAGGCCAAACCGTAGCACTTATCCTCTTGGACCTCTCCGCGGCCTTCAACACGGTATGTCATCACACCCTCCGCACATGCCTCCACAACGCCGGAATCCACAACAAGGCTCTCGACTGGGTCTCGTAATTTCTCGCCGGCAGAACCCAAAGAGTCCGTCTTCCGCCATTCCTCTCAGAAGCCTCCAAGATCATCATTGGTGTCCCCCAGGGCTCCTCTCTCAGCCCAACGGTTTTCAACATTTACATGGCCCCACTCGCCAACATCGCACGTACCCACCACATCAACATAGTATCCTACGCAGAAGACACACAGCTGATCCTCTCTCTCACAAAAAACCCTACAGCTGCAAAGAACAACCTCCACACCAAACTTCACGCCATCGCCGGCTGGATGGAATCAAGCCGCCTCAAGTTAAACATGGACAAGACAGAAATCCTCATCTTTGGCACCAACCCCTCAGCATGGAATGACTCCTGGTGGCCCACCGCCCTAGGAATCGCACCCTGGCCCACCACTCCAGTGGAGAAGTGTGGCACAATGGTTAGAGCGGCAGACCCTGAAGCAGAGATCTGGCTCAAGACCAGGGTTCAAGTCCTGCTTCGGCAGGTCTTGGGCTCAATTCCCTTGGACCAGATAATTCTCGCCTCAGTGCTGAATCTAATTAATGAGTCCCACTCTGCAACTCTGGGCAATACCTTGCTTAATCTCCCCAACGGCCCCAACAGTGCTTGGATGCCTAGCTTCATCCTGGGGGTGCCCAGGAGTGGGCACCTCACAGGGAAAAGCCAGGAGGGGTTCCATAGTGGTATGAGTACAGCGCCTTGAGACCCTAACAGGTGAGTAGTGTGCTATACAAGTCCAAAGTTTACAGTTTACAGTTTTACCCAAGCACGCAACCCAGGATTCATCTTGGACTCTACACTCAGCATGACTCAGCAGGTCAACGCAATCTCCTCTTCCTGCTTCAACACTCTCTGCATGCTCTGCAAGATCTTCAAGTGGATTCCCGTCGAAACCAGGAAAACTGTCACCCACACCCTGGTCAGAAGCTGACAGGACTACGGAAATGCCCTATGGACAGGAACTACGGCCAAACTACAAACGAAGCTGCAACGAATCCATAACGCATCCGCCCGCCTCATCCTGGACGTCCCACGCCACAATCACATCTCCCCCCACCTCAGAAACCTGCACTGGCTACCCGTCTCAAAGAGGATCACCTTCAACCTCCTCACCCACACACACACGGCCCTCCACAACACAGGCCCAGCCTACCTCAACAACAGACTTGCATTCCACGCCCCCACCCGCCATCTTCAGTCTACCAGCCTCTCCCTCGCCTCCGTCCCCCGCATCCACCACACCACCGCCGGAGAAAGATCCTTCTCTCATCTCGCCGCCAAAATCTGGAACTCCCTACCACTCCACCTTCACCAGACCCAGGGCCTCCTGACATTCAGAAAATGCCTCAAAACATGGCTCTTCAATCAGTAGCTTCCCCCTCCCCCCAGCGCCTTGAGACCCTAACGGGTGAGTAGTGTGCTTTATAAATTCACTGATTGATTGATTATAAAAAATACAGGATCAAACATGTTGTGACCTTTTGCATTCAAAGCAACTGTGTGTGCTTTATCAGACACTTTTAATTTTTGAGGAGAACTAGTAGCATCATTACAGTATTATATGCATCATTGTAATGCACGTCATCAGACAACTGACCATTCAATTAATCATATGGTCAATGTATTTTCTACCCAATGCACCCATATTTGGGTTCTGTCGTAGGGACAGTAAGGGCTAAAATGACAGAAGCACCGCCAACAGGCTGGCGGTGCTTCCTGGCCTGTTACGACCGTGGCGGAAGCGCTGCGGTCGTACCGCTGGGGCCAGCGGTATTCCGCCACTTTTTCCCCGGCGGTGATAATCCACATAGGCAGCGCTGCAGGGAATTACAAGTCCCTGACTGCCAGCATTTTTCTGGCGGTATGAACTGCCAGGAAAAGGCTGCCGGTACGGAGAGTCGTGGGGCCCCTGGAGGGCCCTGCACTGCCCATGCCACTGGCATGGGCAGTGCAGGGACCCCTGACAGGGCCCCATGCGGCTTTTAACTGTCTGCTATGCAGACAGTGAAAAGCGCGACGGGTGCAACTGCACCCGTCGCATGGCCGCAACACCGCCGGCTCCATTTGGAGCCGGCTCCCATGTTGCGGCCCACATCCCCGCTGGGCCGGCAGATGGAAACTTGGTTTCTGTCCGCCGGCCCAGCGGGGATGTCCAAATGGGCACCGCGGGAGTGCGGCTGCATTGGCAGCCGCCCGGCGGTTACTGCCGCCCGCCAAAATTGTAATGACCCCCTGAGACTTTTTAACACAGTGGAACTGAACTTCGACTATCCGTATTATGTTCAACCCCCTTAAAATTGTCCTTCATCAGCATCCTTTTAGTTTTCACTCATCTTGTGCCCCCGTTAGGCAGAGACAAGCTAGGTGATATAACTGCTGCCCCTGATTTACCAATATCAGAAGCCATATTTTTGAAAAAGGACACCTTCTTTGAATCTTTAATATTACTCTCATTATCACTTTCATTCAGAATGAAATGTTCCACAAATTAGGGAATAGGGAATAGAACAAAAAATATAGGTGCACTGCAACTTTTTCATAGCACAGTATTAAAGTTTCTCTCAGATCATGCAAAACACTTTTTAACATCAAATGTAGCTATATTTCTTCAACATTAAATCTGTATAATTTACCAGCCACTGAATCTCTGGCTTTCAAAGTAAGAGTCTGAAATCTTAACGATAATGTTAACAGCAGAAACGTAAACACACACCCTACTTATACAGAAGCAGGCTTCCATTCAACGCTTGAATAGATATACAATGTAACTCTTCAGTGTTTGAAACTGACTAGACTTCTAAGCAGCCACTGCTCTTTTCCAATGCTAGAAATGTGAATTAACAAATAAACAAGCTCTTTACACTGCGCAGGACATGCCTAGAAGCAACAATGATTCCAAAGGCGCAGAACCTCTAAACAAAGTAAATTAGCCTGCCTTAAGTGCTACACCGACTCCAAACATTAACCATTATCCCAGGCATATAACGGCAATCACAACACGTTTAACTCGCCCCCCCAGCACAGTTTAAACACAATCTTAATGACAAAACCTCATCGCGCCGAAATTTCAGGGAATGAAGTGCGTAGAAGCCGTATTTAGCTCAAGCTGAAGAAAAGATGTTTGGTATGCAGCCACAATTTATAGAGTGTTGCTGTATTTTCTCTAAGCAGGTATTCCCTGCCCAGAAGAGCAGGCCTGTGGACAATGTGGTGTACTTTAAAGGTGCAATTCAAAAAGACAGCAGAAAGGAGACCTCATATATTATGTCTTGTAATAAAATGTGATATTTGTGTAAAGAGCTCTAGTTCTCAGACCACTCACAGGATGCCACCGTGTGTCACACGAGTTTGGCTCTCTTCACATGGTCACCCGGTGAGGACCCAAAATCACACGGTGGCAGGCAAGAGGAGCTAGAACCCACTGAACAGTGTGGATTTCCAGCTCCTCTTTGGAGTCTGTAAGCAGCAAAGTCCACAAAGAGGCAGTGGTGTAACAAACCTGGAAGAGGTTCCATTGAACAGAACATCGAGCCCCCCCCCTGGACTCATTCCGGCAAGGTGCTGTACTGAAGGGGTTCTCTGGAGTTCAGGGGTCCCTTAAGCCCAGGGGCCCTTCCGCACTGTGGGCCATGTGGTGGTCCTTGTGACACCCCTGTTAAGAGATGTCAAAACAGCCCAGGACATTGGCTCCAGCCCCAGTAACCTTTGTTTTTTGTTTTGTTTGAGAGGAAAGGAAGTAGATGGGGACAGGGCACTGGGCCAGACGGACTTCCACATAAAGTCCTGCACCCCACTGAAGGGCATGCACTTTTCTCACGTAGCAAAATTTATTTTCAAGTTGGCAGGTCTGAATGCCCTTCGGACAATTATGCACCATATATATTGGCAAAGTAAAGAACTGTAACAAGCTGTGTCCTTCTGTGACATCTTGCTTAGGTTGGTGTTAACAATGCTTGACAGCACAATACTGTGATTTCAGCTGCTCTGCGCTCACAATATTTATTGCCTTATAGAAATTCCAGGCCTTCAGAAGAAGTATTTCTCATTTTCCTTTAGAGATGATATGCTGTCATCAATACATCAGTGTTAAATCCCAGGTGACATACTCAGTCTACTAGAGAAGACACAGAGTTAAGGAAGATCAGTGTCTGGGGCAATCTTCTATGAATGGTGACAGAAGAGATCACCACCCACCTAGTGTGATTTTATCTTGAAAGTCTCAAAAAGGAAGCACTCCTCCGAGAGCTGAGTTCTTAGATTTCTAATATCTTATGCTAGCATATATATCAATCTACATGAAGTATAACTGGCTGTCCCCATGGATTTTCATATTTGCATTGAAGATCAACAACCAAATGTCATCCTCACAAGGATCATAGATACTATCTCTGACCGCCATCACTGTAATTAGGACGTGCAACCATCCTTGGCCCTCATTCTAATTCATGAACTAATCCTACACAAGGCAAATCTGGTGTTTGTACCAAATCTGGATTGCACAACCAAATGGTTTCTAACCACATGGTTTTCTCTGGGAAAAACATGAATAAAATTGTTTTGCTAAATTGTGCATATCCTTGGTTTGTGCACCTAAGCACAGGGAAAATGTCCAAATAGCGTATTTAACTCCATTATTAAACCACATGCTTGTAATAGTGCGACACCCACTAAATACTGTCAGATGGGAGCACAAATTAGGAGTGCATGATTACAACACTAAATTACCACCACCCAAATATAATTACGGAAGGACATTGTGAGAAACCTATGTCACAGGCTGCTATGGCAATCATAAGATACTGGGCCCCAATTCAGGCAACTTTGATCTTTTACTTCTTGGACAAGATTTACTCTCTTTAATTCAAAGGAACCCTTTGGGAAAGTTTGCAGCACTTTGTTGTCTGAAGGACAGACAACAGCACAGCACTAGGGGCCAGATGTAGCAAAATTTTGCGAGTTGCAAATGGCCCGAATCACAATTTGCGACCCTGCCAAATCGGAGATGGGATGCAAAAACACCATTTCTGAATCACAAATTGTGGTGCGAGACATTACCGACTCGCAAAAATTGCGACCCCATTTTGCGACCCGCAAATAGGAAGGTCGCAATTTGCAAGTCGCAAACCATATGAAATAGCCACTCGCAAATTGTGACTAGTCGCAAAAAGCCCATTTTGCACTTCCAATTTACCACTAACTCAGAGCAGGTGGTAACCAGAACCAAAGTATAAAAGGAGACCCAGAAGGCATCTGGGTTACTCAAGATGGCAGAGATATATGTGATAGCAAGGAGGAGGAGAGCCCACGACGCACAGCAGATGAGGAGGAGGAGCCAGAGACAGGAGACGATTTACAGAACCAGACAGACACTTTTCCAACAAACTGAGGAGGAGATATATGATAAATACAGACTCAGCAGTGCAGCAATATTAGAATTAATAGATCTACTCAATCCGCAGCTTCAATGCCAGACTGTGCGCGGCAGCGCCATCCCCACACATGTGCAAGTGCTATACTCACTGCACCTCTTGGCCTCGGGTAGCTATCAGGGGGACATTGCAGTGGCAGGTGGGGTATCTCAAAGTGCTCTCTCACAGTTCTTCAGAGCATTCCTAGATGCCATACTCACACACACATGTCCAGATACATATACCTACCCAGGAATGAGGCAGAAATCAACAGCACCAAGTTGGAATTCTACAGGATTGCCAACTTTCCTCATGTAATAGGGTGTGTAGACGGGACACATCTAAAAATATGCCCTCCTGCAAATCTGGAATATCTGTTCCGCAACGGGAAGTGTACCCTCTCACTGAACATCCAGGTAGTATGTGACACCCATCATGTTATAACTGACATGGCAGCCAAATTTCCATGGAGTACACATGACTCCAACATTTTCAGGCACAGTGGGATACACCAACGCCTAGAACGTGAGGAGTTTGGAGACGGATATCTCCTAGGTATAGCTGAATACACCTTGCAGACATACACACAGGTCAATGTGGAACCCATCCATGCCCAGCTAACATTGTTCATTTTTGCCAAACAGGTGACAGTGCATATGCACTACGACCATGGATACTTACCCCGTACTTAACACCCAGCAAAGAGACAGAGAGGCGATACAACAGTGCACATAGGAGGACACGAAATATTATAGAGAGGACCTTTGGGCTGTTAAAGGCAAGATTCAGATTCCTCCACAGAAGTGGAGGTGCCTTCCAGTATGCCCCAATAACAGCATTCAAGATCGTTGGTGCATGCGCTGTACTGCACAACATTGCCACCAGACGTGGGCTACATATCACCCCTGAAGACCCAGATTCGGAGGATGACGAGCAAGAGCTACCACATCGCCAGCCTGGGGATGGAAGCATTGCAAATCAAGGCAGACAGAGACGGGACCACATTGCAAACCAATACTTTGGAAGGTACGTGGTAACTGTCACCCCACAAACGAATGTCACACACAAAGAGCCCAGGTGTAAAGTGGAACAAACAAGAACTTTAACGTAGTGAACCAGAAAACTACTGAAATGAACTATTGATCAGGGGCTGTAAAAGTCCACCTGCTATGAGGACACATTAACCTCATGTGCCTCCATTGTTTGTTAGTGCGTAGCTCACATCCTACGCCTTGGACGCCCAGCATGGCTGTGCCTGGAACGTCTGCAGATCCCTGCCGTTCACTTCCACTATGCAAGACCCTGGTGTCTGTGGCAGATGCACTACTTATAGTAGAGCCCTCCTCACTGTCTTGCGGTGTGTCTGCCGCGCCCCTAGCCACCTGTCGTGCCTCCATGATGTCCACAGCGTGGCTTATGTGCCCCAGGCCGCGAGCCACATCGCTGGCAAAGTGGCCCATGTCGACCTGTAGGCTGACTGTGCGGCGTGACAGCCATGTGGTATTTACAGCCAGGCGGACGATGGAGGCAGCCATGGGTCTAGCCGGTGGATTAGTTGCCGGTCATGGCGCCTTGCACCCTCTCTCTCCGTGACAAGTTCAGCCACTAGTTGTCTGATGGAGAGAGCAAGGTCACCTACATTACTGTTCAGGTGTTGTAGCTCTGTGTGGACCTGTGCCAGCCCTGTTGTCTGATTCCTCTCCATCCGCCGCATGGCCCCTGAAATCAGTCTCATTTGCCTTGCCTGCAGGCGCTGACCTTCGATGAGTGCAGCCTCGGCGGCAGACATGGAGGCATCCCCTACATCTCCCAGTAACACTGCAGGGACAAGGACACGTCGCCTGCGACGCGGTGGTGCATCTGTGTCCTGTTGGCTGGCACTGTGGCTGGGACAGGGTGCTGGGTCTATCTCCACTATGGCCACTGGTGCATCTAGAGGGGACTGTGGTCGGGTGGTGCAGGTCCCTGTGGTGGCTGCTCCTGGGTCCTGTACTGCCTGGTGGCTGACCTCTGACCACTGGACGGTGTGTCTGGTGGTGGTGTCTTGTGGGAGACCTGTGGGACATAGGGAACACACTGTCAGTATCTACCATCTGTTGTATGCTTCCTAATAAACTGTTGCCTATCAGCTGCCTACTGGACTACATTGCCCATAATCCACCATTCTGGTGGTTGCTACTCTGAAATGGAGCTATTTTGGTTGTGCATGCTGCTGTTTACTAGGTGGGTGGGGGTATGGCAGATATGGATGTACATGCATGTTTAATGGTACTCACTGGTTGATGGTCCTGGCGCTGATGTGTCCAGCTCTCCTATTCCAGACACTGCCTCTGGCTCCAGGGTCTCTTGCACTCTTTCCTCCAAAGGTGTGGGTGGTGGTACGGTAGATGGGCCTCCTCCAGTGCCCCTCATCTCCCGGAGGTGCTCTGCCACCCTCTCCTTGGTCCAGGAGCGCAGGTCATACCATCTTTTTTTAAGTTCATCAATGCTCCTGTGGCTCACCCCCATTGAATTCACCTTCTCCTGGATTTCCATCCAAATCCTCCTTTTCTCCAGCTCAGGCACACTGAGGGCTGCTCTTCCAAAGAGTTGATCATGGTGCTGGCAGCATTCATCCGTCAGCACCTCCAGTTCTTTTTCAGAAAATGTGATCTTCCTCTTTCTGGCTGATTCCTCCATTGTTGCTGCTGTTTCTCCTGTTGGCTGTTCAGCAGTTGGAAATGGGTGTGGTATTCACTCCTCCCAGGTGTATTAGTAAACTTCCTGGCTGTGATGTCATCATCAAGAGCCAGGAAGTGTTTTCCAGACTGTTCTGCTTCCCTTGCATGCAATTTGCGGCACAATCGCAATTTGCGATACCCGCAAAAAGCGACCTCGCAAACAGCGGACTCGCAATCTGCGGTGCGACTTCATTTGCGAGTCGCAAAATGAAGTCGCTTCTTCTTGCTGGATACCTGTTTGCGAGTCGGAAATTGTTAGTCACAAAGACTCGCAATTTCCGACTCGCTATTTTTTTCCTACCTACATCTGGCTCCATGAGCCATAGTTATGAGCTGGTTTACGCTGCTTTTCTACCACAAACGTGGTGGAAGATCTATGCAAATCTTAAGTGACATTAATGCTTTCTGCAGCACACATAGAAATGAACAAGCCTCTCAGGATAGTTTTTGTGCAGGAAGGTGACCCTTCCTGCACTAAAACAATCCTGCATGCAAGAAGGCACCCTTAAACCGCAGTGCAAGGGTGCCTGCATTGGCACTATGCTGCATAGGGGTACGAGCTTAGGGCAAAGGAAAGGAATATGTGTTATTCTTTTAAATACTGCACATTCCTTCCCTTTTCCTGTGACACAGGGCAGCACAAGAATGACATTTGCTGTGCTGCCCTGTGTCACAAGGTCCAAGAATATGGTTATATATTTGGTAAGAGTTGCCTGCAAATGACATTTTGAGTGGTACTTATACTAACTATGGCTGTTCTCTGTGACACTCATCCTTACACCCTAATTTCTATCTGACGATTTACACTGGAGTTACACACTCCATTATAAGTGTCAAACATTTAAAATGTATGCTATAGGCTAAGGCATTCACAATAAATATGGATATTGCTTTATCCCTTGCTTACAATACGTTTTACTTGGCTTTATTGTTTGGAAAAGAGGCAGATCAAGCTAATTTAGTAAATGTGACTTTTCAACCAAACCTATCGTTTTGCACTGGCATGCCTCAGACACACTGTGTTGCATACATTAATAAAAGGATATGGCAAAGAGATTTGAGAACACACTCAAAATAGCCTTGTGCACTAGTGAAAAGTCATAGAACTCAACGAATCCCTACATAAAAAATGAAATGGACCTACTAGGTCAGAGGCTTCCATAACGGTTCTGTAACTGTAGACCATAACTAGTAAAACAAAATGACGCTTTTGGAAAATGGCCCTCTCTGAAGGGTCACCCCAAACATTTTGCCTTCCTCCTCCTCTTTTTCTGACTTCATTTTTGCTGGTCTTAGGACTCTGGGCACTTTACCACTGCTAACCAGTGCTAAAGTAAATGTGCACTTTCTCTAAAATATGGTAACATTGGCACATACCCAGTTGGCATATTTAATTTTCTTATATGCCCTAGTAAGGTGCTGTTAGAAATGGGGTCTTTGGTTGGCAGTTAGGTTACCCCCTGTCCAAGCAAGGACCCTCATTCTAGTCAGGTTAAGTCACACACAATCCAAATTATCCTGTGCCCACCCTCTGGTAGCATGGCACTGTGCAGTCAGGCTTAACTTAGAAGGCAATGTGTAAAGTATTTGTGGAATAAATCATACAATACCACAATATGATGCACAAAAATCCACAACACAGTGTTTAGAAGCATATATAATATTTATCTGGATAACTGCAGGTCAAAACGATCAACGGTGCAATAAGTAAATGAAGAGATGTCACTGAAAAGTAATATAAAGGCGGTCATTCAGACCCTGGCGGTTGAAAATCGCAAGGGCAGAGTGCCGCGGAAGCGCCGCCAACAGGCTGGCGGTGCTTCAGGGGCCATTCTGACCGCGGCGGTAAAGCCTGCAAGCCTGCCCCAGGTAATCCTCCACGGCGGCGCTGCAAGCAGCGCCGCCATGGGGATTCCGACCCCCTTCCCGCCATCCTGTTTCTGGTGGTTTTCACCGCCAGAAACAGGATGGCGGGAACGGGTGTCGTGGGGCCCCCTAACAGGGCCCCATTAAGATTTTCAGTGTCTGCAAAGCAGACACTGAAAATCGCGACGGGTGCAACTGCACCCGTCGCACACCAGCAACTCCGCCGGCTCCATTCGGAGCCGGCTTCATCGTTGCTGGGTCTTTCCCGCTGGGTGGGCTGGCGGCCTTTTGGCGGTCGCCCGCCCGCCCAGCGGGAAAGTCAGAATGACCGCGGTGGTCATTTGACCGCGGTGCGGTCTTCTGGCGGGGGAACTTTGGCGGGCGGCCTCCGCCGCCCGCCGAAGTTGGAATGACCCCCAAAATGTCTTAACTCTTTGTAAAAGCAAACAAAGTCTCTTTCAAGCACAAAGTACCTGGTTTGGGTGAAAAATCTCCTCAAAGGGCTGCAGAGGAATAGAAGCGTGTAAACAAAGGAGTGTGTGTCAATTTCGCGGGCCGCACACGCGATGCGTTGTTTAGTTTCCATGCAGGGACGGCTCTGCCTCGATTTCCAGCGCTCGGTCATGGATCCTCTTCAGGTTGTGGGATTTTCAGACACCCCGGAGGTGGTGCATGGATTTCCTGCACTGGCAGGACGAAGTCACAGGAGCCGCATCAATCCGGTGAGCGTTGTGTTTAATTTTTCACTGCGTAGCAGCTGCTGCATCGATTCCTCTCTGGAAGCCGGGCTGCGTCGTTCTGGCATGCGTGACATCTTCACTGCAGTGCATCACAGAAAGCAGTCAGGTGAGTGCTTTGGGCAGCCAGGCAGTTCTTCTTAGCAGGATGCAAGTTCTGGTTACACGATTTTTCTCCAGGAAGTGTCTGAGTTGGAAGGGTCAGAGGCCTTGTTTATATACCCAAATGTGCCTTTGAAGTGGGGCAGACTTCAAAGAGTGGCTTAGAAGTGCACCAGGTCCCCTTTCAGTTCAATCCTATCTACGAGGGTCCCAGTAGGGTGTGTGGCAGTCCTTTGTGTGAGAGCAGGCCCTCGACACTCCCAGCCCAGGAAGACCCATTCAAAATGCAGATGTATGCAAGTGAGGCTGAGTATCCTGTGTTTGGAGTGTGTCTGAGTGAATGCACGAGGAGCTGTCAACTAAACCCAGCCAGACGTGGATTGTAAGGCATATAAAGATTTAAGTGCAGAGAAATGCTCACTTTCTAAAAGTGGCATTTCTAAAATTGTAATATTAAATCCAACTTCACCAGTCAGCAGGATTTAAAGTCACGTTTCTGGCCATACTAAATATGACCTTCCTACTCCTTTCAGATCAACAGCTACCACTCAAACAATCTATGAGGGCTGATCCAATGTTAATCTATGAAGGGAGCAGGCCTCACAGCAGTGTCAAAATGAATTTAGGAGTTTTACACTACTAGGACATATAAACCACACAGGTACATGTCCTGCCTTTGGCCTACACAGCACCCTGCTCTATGGGTTACCTAGGGCATACCTTAGGGGTGTCTTATATGTAGAAAAAGTGGAGTTTTTGGCTCAACAAGTACCTTTAAATGCCAAGTCGAATTGGCAGTGAAACTGCACACACAGTCCTTGCAGTGACAAGCTGAGACAAGGTTAAGGGGCTACTTAAGTGGGTGGCACAATCAGTGCTGCAGGCCCACTAGTAGCATTTAATCTACAGGCCCTGGGCACACATAGTGCACTCTTCTAGGGACTTACAAGTAAATTAAATAGTCCAATTGGGTATGATCCAGTGTTACCATGTTTAAAAGCAGAGAGCATATGCAGTTTAGCACTGGTTAGCAGTGGTAAAGTGTGCAGAGTCTTAAAACCAGCAAAAACAGTGTCCAAAAAGTGGAGGGAGGCAGGCAAACATTAGGGGTGACCTCCCTAAGGCTGTCAGGTCTAACAGGTGCACTACAAGTATTACATATAAATCATTCCTAAGGTAGGGAATAGATAGCCCATAGGTCAGAGTTCTATGTAAGTAAAAGGTAGAACATACACTTGTAAGTTTTACATTTCCTGGTAGTCAAAAACACCGAAAGTCGTTTTTCACGATTGTAAAGCCCCCTCCTCTTCTAGCCCAGAAGAGGAAATTCACTTATATACTTTTAAGTGGTAATTTCTGATCTGAAAGGAGTAGCATTGTCATGTTTGGAACAGGCGTAATGGTAGTGAGAAATCTTGCTTACTGGTGAAGTTGGATTTAACATTACCATTTTAGAATTGCCACTTTTATAAAGAAGGCAATTCTCTGAACTTACTGTTCTCTCTGCCTTAGAATTTGTCTCCAATCCACATTTGGTCTGTGCTGGTTGACAGATCGCCTTGTGTATTCCACCCTGACAGTCATAAACACAGGACACTCAGCTGCATTTGCATTCATCTGTATACTGTTGGGTCTACCTGGGCAGGAAGGGTGGAGGACCTCTCACTTACACTTCAAAAGGCTAGGTGCCTATCCTCAGACAAAGGACTGATAACCCCCACAGATCAACTGGCAGAGAGAACTGTTTGAAAGGGGAACTTGTGCACTTCAAAACCACTCTTTGAAGACTCCTCCATTTCAAAGGCACATTTGGGTATATACACTGGGTCTGTGACACCCCAAAATCAGACACTTCTGCACCTACAACTGAACTCTGTCAGAGGAACTGGTGTGCTGCCCAAAGGACTCATCTGGTCTGCTTGAAAAATCGTCACAGCTCCTATCAGATCTACGCAGTGCCTGTTTCATTCTTGCAACACATTTTGAATTTTCCACACATCGTTCCTGGGTGTCAAAATATCCCTGCATCACAGTAAGGAGCCAAGGCCGCGCACCTGGAAATAGACGCATCACCTTGCCCGCTAGGAAAGAATTGACACAATTCTGGAAAAAACGCTGGAAAAATCAATGCCTCACTTTGCTTTCCGATGCATCACCTCCTCTTTGGACCTCTACATTATTATTTTTGTAGCACCCAAGGTACTTTGTGCATAAAAGATACATTCATTGATTACTGTGGACAAAGACTTAAATCCCTAAAAATTAATATTTTGACTTGTGCATATTGGATTCTTGTTATTTTGGTCTTATTTTATTCAGACCAATATTATCTATTTTTCTAAATTGTTATGGAGTATTTTCAGTGATGTTTTCACAGTGTTACGGTATGCGTTCTTGCACATATACTTTACATGTTGCCTTCTAAGTTAACCCTGACTTTTCTGTGCCAAGCTAATGGAGGGTGAGCACAGGATAATTTAGGTTGTGTTGTGACTTATCCTGACTAGGATTGTGGTGCATACCTCTGCCAACCAGATTCTCAATTTCTAACAGACCCCCATATGTATCTAAAGCAAATTATCTGATAATGCAGCTCTGATTGGTCAGAACTACTGGCTTTGCCACTGGAATATTCACCATATGATATACAATGTAATATACACACTTTAACATTAATAGACATTTTAAGATGTTACCCCCATCACGTTTGAGCATATTCTGCTTTTTGTTATTAAAAAAATCATACTTATCGGACTTCACACATGTATGACAGTGAAATGGAAAAACAATTAACTTTTGAATAAAAACATATTTCTACTATTAAACCAGATTGTATATTAGTACAGAAAACTCTATGGGTAACATGAAATCCTGTTGGGAGACCAAAATATCAAACATAAGTTCACTCAAAAACAGCCTAACATCTCCTGCAATCACTACTTAACTACTCTAGCAGACATTGGGCCTAAAACAATTTTGGAATTTGGACTGCCAGACCACCACTTTGGCAGTCCAAAAAAGACTGCCATGCTGGCAGTCTTTGAGACCACGCTATTACGAGTAACACAGGCAGGACCGCTAACCTCCAAACAAAAATGGCAGACTACCAGTGGTGCGGTGGCCTGGAAAAAGGTGGTCTGACCTCCAGAGCCGTCAGCCCCACAACCAACTATTGAGCACATTACAAGCACATATTCACTGTGGTGGACCCTCATTGTGATCAGAAAATGTCGGACCGGACAGGAGCGGTTCACGGTCTACAAAGTAATAGGTAACTGCACATTGGATTAATTTGCAAACAACGCAGCTGACACACATTGTCACAGTGGACACACCTGGAAAGGACACTATAAAACACACCTCATTCACAGACCACAATCCTGTGCATTTCCAAAGTAAAACACACAAGCCCGATCACCTTATTTCCAAAACACTACATAGATTAGGCGCTCCTGTATTTCACCATCCTATAGAACACCCTGCACACACTTTTGCCCATTCACTCCATTTTGTGCTCCCCCTGTATAGTAAGTCCCATTTTTCTGAAGCTGAGTTAAGAGACATGGTGGATGAAATCATAAGAGCAGAGCCACAATTGGAGCACAAGTCCAGCACTCGCAGTAGGAAAATGGAAATGTGGACCAGAATAGTCAACAGAGTCAATGTTGAAGGCCCCACCCTGTGCACAAAGTAGGACATCAGAAAGAGGTTGAACAACAAGGCAAAGTCCATTCCTTGGTCTCCAGGCACCAGCTGCAGGCCAAGACGACTGGTGGTGGCCCTCCCAGTGCACCATTACATTTCTTTCCCTGGGAGGTGAAGGTATTGGCTATCCTCCGTCCTGAGGGTTTGACAGGAATATCTGGGGGAGTGGAGTCTGGTAAGTTACAACTCAAAAATATGTCACCAAAATGTCATGCCAGGCATGCTCACAGCTCACCTTTATCCTCTGTCTTGTATATGTACCCAACCAACATTCAATACCAAAGTATCTGAATGTAAACACTATCAGTCTGTATTGTTGGACCCAACAGCACAGCTACTAAAGTCCATCATTTGCCTTTGGTCCAAATGGGGCCTACAAGTCTTTCAAAATACAAAAATAATCCCAGGACTCATGGCATGTCTCAACAGATAAATGTATGCCAAAACCGAAATGCAGTTTGTATACAGATATGAAACACACAACATTTATATGGTGTGTGTACTAGAGAGAGCGGTCAGACTGCAACTCTCAGGAGGCACTGTTTCTGTAACTGCAACCACCAGCACAGTGTGCACTTGCCCAGTTACCCTTGTTTCTTAACTCTCAATTGACGTTCCCTCACCTGGGGGGGATACCATTTGTATAGGATGTGTAGTATAGAGAGTGACCTGACTGTAACTCTCAGAAGGCACAGTTTCTGTAACTCCAAACACCAGCCCAGTGGTCACTTGTCCACATACCCCTGTTTGGCAAATCACAAAATAACTTCACTCACCTGTGAGGATAACATTTGTTAAGTGTGGGAAGTAGAGGGAGTGATAAGACTGCTGAGACCAGGAGGCTCTGTTACTGCTACTCCACTCACCAGCCCAGTGTTCTCTTGTCCAAATACCATTGTTTGGTAAACCACAAATGAATTGTACTCACCTGGGGAGATAACATTTGTATAGTGTGTGTAGTACATGGTGTTACATGACTGCTGAGGCCAGGAGGCTCTGTTACTCTGCTCATCAGCCCAGTGTTCTCCTGTCCAAATGCCATTGTTTTGTAACCCAGAAATGAAGTGTACTCACCTGGGAGGATACCAGGGAATAACATGACTGCAGCTCCTGGGAGGTTCTGTTTTTTGACTCCAAACACCAGTCCAATGTTCACTTGTCCACATACCCCTGTTTGGCAAGTCTCAATTTAAGTGTACTCACCTGGGAGCATACCATTTGTGAAGTAGAGGAAGTGACATGGCCCAATAGGCCTTCTAACCCTAATTCTAAACACTAGCACAGCGGCCACTTGTACAAATACCCTTGTTTGTGAACTCTTGAAGAAAGTATACTCGCCTGAGACTGATCCAGCACAGATCATGCCCAAATCACACACGTAACTGTCAACATAGCTCCATCTTGAACTGCTAACCGAAGATGAAATATTGGAGGACAGGAATGACACCTTAAATACGGTGTACGACAAATATTCATAAGGCCTCAAGATGTATCACCAGATTGGTATTGGCAGCAGACACATTAACATTGCACTAGGCACATGATGACTCAAGTCACATATACAACAAAGTCCTGGGTCTGCCTGCATCACACTCATCTAGGCCTCCTAATGGGCAAATCCATCTCTTGCCTAACCAATGTTTTTCCTGCACTGGTGGCAAGAGGGAATTTTCAGGCCATCCTCCCTAGTGGTAATGTTCTGTACATTTCAGCAGCAGCTGTAGTCAAAATTAATTGGCATGATTCACACATGGCATGTCAATACACACAATGCCATGGTTACTTACTACAAGGGTTAACTGCAACTTACACAAGGTCTCTGTTTCCTGTAATGCTAAACCACTGTAGGTACATGCCACAATACAACCAGTAACATTGTACATGTTACGTCAACAGATGAAGCTGCTTCTGGGTACACAGAGGCCACAGAAAAGACTGCCAATACCTCACATGACAAAGCCCCCAGTGACAATGACAATCCTGGATGTCTGGACATGGAGGACGGTTATGGGCAATCTGGGCAACTTGGTTTGATGTCAACAATGAGTCTCACTGTGGCCACTATATCACCTCTCAGTCTGGTTGCCTCAACATCACAGGCAGCCATTCACCTCTAACCCGTGTCCAGTGCACAGTGCCTACTATCTAGTACCCCCCAGTTCTGGATCCTTAGTTGCAACACAACACTTCCAACAATGAGGGTCCAGGACCAAGTTGGAGAGAGCAGCCTGTGGCAAAGGCACAGGCCCATGGGGCTGGGGGTGGGTGTAGTCTGGGAGTATTGCTGTGGGCTAGCAGGGTGAGGCCACTTGGACTGATTTTTGCCAGTACACAATTACCCATGTCCTGGGGGGGTCTGTCAGGAGTCCCAAAGTATGATTGACCTGGCCCTGCCTGAACTCCAGGAAATCAAGCAGCTATAGAGCGACATGCACAGAGACATGGTGGAACAGTTGGAGGCCCAAAATACCAACATATCCCCCAACAGCGGTGCTGGGGGACATTCACACCACCCTGAGCAGGGCTTTTCAACAACAGTCTACCCCTTCCTTTGGCTCATCAACACCAAGCATATCAACATTGGTGCCAGCCACTAGAAGGGAGGCCCTTCTAGAGGAGTAGCCAGACACCCCTGCTTTTGTAGCATCAGATCCACCCCCCTCCACGCAAGCAGGGATGTCCAGTAAAGATTCCAGAAGCTGCAGACTGCAAGACATCCACCACTGCCAGCAAGTGACCTCTTCCTAAAGGACCTCCTTTGTGTACTACACGTTCACTGTGTTGACTGATTTTCAACCACCTATCCATTTCAATGAGAGGAGTAATCTGGATTTTGGACTACCAATGGTGTGACATCTACTCCAATTATTTAATTTACCATGACTGACCCCTTCCTTTTATATCTTTTGTTTCTTTCTGTCAAAATTTAATTTTCAGAACTTGCTTTCTAATACATTCACCCATCACAAACTCATTGTCTGCTAGCTTAATTTTGACATTTCACTATGTAGAGATGTAAGACAATGAGAATCATGTGATGAAGACACAAGCTACTTGTGCTAGCAGGAATATGTTATAGGTACACAGTGTCCGGCTCACAATTACATAAAATACACACCAACACATTAGTACAAGTGTCTGCTCAGATTAAAAATAATATTCCCGTCTTTAGCACATAATCTGTCAATATGTCTGGACGCTTAGGAACAAGAATGTGTGACTCACACTAAGTCAAAATACATATTTCATGGTATAGAGCCCCAGACCACGGTAGGAAGGGATTTGTCAGACATTGTCCTGCAGAATAGACAAACGTTAAAGTGGTTGATGTCACCAGCTTGAGTGGTAGCACATAGCACACCACAGTAATCCAACATCACATAATCCAAGAGATAACGGATAGCAGTACAACAGTCCCTGATCACAGGACCATCATAATCCAATTTTCATGCATCTGGTGGTATGACACATATATATGTCAGTGTTGTGACTTAAGCACTGTGGCCTGCAATGGTGAAACACATCTACAGCTAGATACAGGTCACACAAAAAGAGTGTTTAGCCAATGTGAAGGAAAAATGACTTGATCAAAAGCTAGGACTACTTATTTTCAGATCGTATGATGACACAAATGATGCAACAGGCCCACCACATGACATAAAACAAGTGCAATGGCCAGTTCAGTACCTCCACCCAAACACTGTCCCAGCTCTCTGGGTACTGGTCTCATACTTCCAAAGGCTGCAACCTACATTACCTGGAACAATCCATTCCCACTTTGTATGTCACAACAACATCAGATACCTGTCAATGTCACAACTCTGAAATGCCCACATGGTAATGCCATGGTAAAGGTGCCGGTACAAAGAACATAAGAAGGAGCACAGGCATGAAAACATACCTATGACACAAGTCACATTGCAAGCAAATGGAAAATAGAGCACATTGCAAGGAAACTGACACAAACAAAGCAACATCATCATGGTGGAGATGTATGAAGAGCTATCTTATCAAGCAGCCTTTGGCTGAATATTGCAGAACATCAGCTCCGTAGCTGTTTCTAAAACACTCAACTCCACACATTCTCACAACTACAGTTCATCGTACAGTCACAGTCATCACATCACATGGCATACTTACACTCAACAAAAATAGCTGTTGGCGAGATCTTCCGCAAGTCAGCTGCTTCCTGTTCACCAGTGTCATCCTCATTGGCATTTTAGGAGTCTCGTCTGGTGGCACTGCAGGCTCCCCTCCTCTGGGATTTATGGGATATTCCTCTGCAGGGCAATGTACTGGAGCATGCAACATGCCACAGTGATGTGACATGTTTTCCCGGGTGAGTAGAAGAGGTCTCACCAGTCCGTACCTGACAGCGGATTCTGGCCTTCAGGAACCCTAAAGCCTGCTCCACTGCCCGCTGTGTTCTTCCATGGGCCTCATTGAAGTGGACTTCCCCTGGCGTAGTTGGATTCATCAGTGGCGTCAACAACCAAGGATGGTTTGGATATGCTGACTCTCCTGTCAAGGAATGGGACATAAGTGCAACAATAAGTCCCTCACTTCATGATTATAGCATCTAACATTGCACACACATACACAAATAATCAGGACAGATGTGACTTACCAACCAGCCAGGCCCTCTCAGAGTGCAATGTAACATCAGTTGGGGTATGGTGGTGTTCTGCATTATGAAGGAATCATGGACCTGGATAAGGAGCACAGACATGTGATATTTAAAGATCCACCAAACAGACAACTTGCATGTTAATGGAATGAAAGTTCTTTCTGTTGCGATAGACTTGTTTTGTAGCCTGCGGTGGCACTAAGCCAACATGTGTGCCATCAATGGCACCCACCACATGAAGGAGATGGGCAAATCCATAGAAGCCAGACTTCAGATTGGCTAAACCCTCACGTCGGGGGAGCCTGATGTAGCTAACAATGTATTTCACCACTGCTACAAGGTGATCCTTCAGTACCAGTCTAATCATAGGTTGAGACATACCAGCAAAAATATCATGTGACAAAGCATTTCTGACTGGATAAACATGACACCTAGTACACATCCCAGCTGGCAACTACACAAGGGATAAATGTGACGCCCATGGTTTTCCAACAATGTGTCCACGGCATGGATTTGGATGAAACTCAAAGATGTGCTACACAATTGTCCCTCAAAACGTGACTGTATATTCTGACTGCCAAAAAGACCGTCAGAGGTGTTTAAATGTTATCTGTGCCCAGCAACAAACTACAGTAGTGATTGAGTAGAAGGACCTACATGACAAGACAGAATAATAATGTATGTGCTGAAATTAAACATATATTATATTTGACAAAGTTTATAAATGCACATATGGCATTTCAGCCCACCAAAATGGTGGATGCCTGTCCTATTCATGGACATTAGGAAACACCTGCGACTGCCGTTGGAAGTCGTCATGGTGGTAGGCAGTTGCTATTGCAGCGGACACAGCCATAGGCTAAAGTTGTTGCCTGTGGTGGTCGTGGGCCAATAGCTGTGTCCAGTGGCTGCGATTGTGGCAGAAGTGACCACCATGTTGTGCAGATTCATTAACTGGACTCCTGACACTCCTGCCAGCAACACCTCCATGACCTGAGCTGCTGTGTGCCGCCTCTGGGAACAATCATGCCACATCCACCAGAGGAGCTGCAGAGGCGAATTGATGAGATCCTACCCCTTTCTGGACAGGTCTATTGCTCACCAGAGGAGCAGGTAAGGATCTCATAGGCACAATTGTTACTGTTCAACACCATCCTTTCCCTGGTATTGGTGGGCAGTAAAAAAATGTTAAGTTCAGTCCCATTGTGTTGTGTGAGGGTTTTGTAGTCATAGATCCTCCTTGTGTGGGATGTACATAATTAGGTAAGGAGACTTTATTGGCATCCACTGCCATTTTTTAAGTTACAATATTTGTAAATGTTAGACAACATATATGTGCTTTGCAGCATGAGCTGAGCATGCATTTTGGGCGAGTCATTTGAGGATCTTGTAAGCAATGTGTATAGTTCCACAAATCTTTCACCCCACATCTGCCCTTGAAAAACTGTAGTCTGGAAGGCATATCATGACTTACTCTGCCCTTCAGGTTGCCACGCCAGATGCCAAATTGCTGATTTCCACATGATGTACTGTCATGCATGGAAGTGATGCAAATGAAGTGAAATGTAGGTTGTGTATACATGGCCTGCAGAGACGGGCCCTGTCAAATGTGTTTCTCAGTATGTGACATATTATAGGCTATGGCAGAGTCATTGTTACAATGCAAATGTAGCACTGTGCCCACTCCCTGTACACTAATAGATCCTGTTATGTGGGAAATATCATACACTAGTGGCAACTCTTGCCCTGAATGCCTCAGTCCATTGATTATATTAGGAATGGGTACTGAGGTAAATCCATGAACTAGTCCATATGTACATTTTGCATCAGAGTCAATGTATGCCCTTGACTCATTACAGGTTTAATGCAGTTATGACAGTCCCACAATGCAGACAGTGTGTTGATACATAGGAGGCCATGAAATGTGACTCAGGAGGCTGGTCACATTGCAGAAACTGTACAATGCATACCTTTGTATGCTGGAAGCCATTTCAGTGGGATAGTCACATATGTCCAAAGGAGTGCTCTGTGGTACAGGTACAAATCCGAGAACCCACCTCCTGAAGTGGCATGGGTCTGCATTTGGTACACCATGTGTCCACACTGTTGGAGGCTGACCCTCTATGTAGTGTACAAAATCACATACACTATGCAGAGGATCTGGGGAAGCACACATTGGTTTCCAGAGGTAAAAATTAAACCACCTAATTCTCCAATTCTTAAGGTATCTAGTTGAGCAGTTAGGCTAATACAGGAGATGTGCTAAGTATTTTTAGTATTCACAAATCGAATCATGCACCAAACACACTCAATGAATACCTCAAGACCAGATTTTATAAAAAAAAATACTTCAGACTTTTATATAAATTTTAAGACCAAGATCTTTAGAATATGTTAAGTACTTTTCAAGTTGGAGCTTTTAAAACTGTTGCTAAAGTTAGTCTTTCTGTGCGTAATTACGCACCATTGGAATCAATGCACAGTCACTTTAAAAATTCATTAAAAATTGTACAGTTGAGTTACCAGTCTCTTCTTTTGCAGGATGGTCGCAGGAGACAGTGGGCACCTTATGACAGCTGGAGAGTCTTGGGTGACTCCTAGTTCCGGCGGGGGCAACGTTGGAAAACTTCTTGGCACAGGCACAAGGCCACCTGGAGGGGCCACTTAAAAAAGGAGCTGGTCTGCAGGTTTAAAAATGGTGCCTAGAGGTGTCCTTGTGCTGTTGAGGTCACAAGGGGTTGGGGACCTGGGGCACACAGAAGATCCCACGATGCAAGGCCCAAGGCGGCTTGGTGCAAGGCGAGTTGGAGATCCAGGAGCTGAGTGCAACAGAGTCCTTTGGAGCTGGAAGTGAATCTCTTTGAGGGCTACTTACAAAGGTCCAGGGTGTTCCTGAAGTCTCTATGCAGGGGCTTCCACCTGATCCTTTTTCAGCTCTGGGGGAGCTGGTTTTCTGGTTGTCCGATGTCAGCTGACCAGTATCCAAGGTATTAGTGCAACTCAGCCACTGGAGGGCGCAGTACCACCCAACTTGGCACACTTGTAGGTCATGTCTGGGCAGTTGTTGGTGTGACATCAAGTCTGGCTATGTCTTCCAATCATGGAGATATCGGCCATTCAGTGAAGTGAACCTCACCAGTTTGTTGATTCTTGCTTGGTTTTTGAGTGGTGCCTCCACTCAGAAGGGAGATCTGGGGTGATTCTTGAAGCCTGGAGGTCTCATCGGTTTCTTCGGGTCGGTCCAGTGTCCACCTCCTCTGCAGCGGCGATTCTCAGGTCCTGGGTGCAGCAGACAGGGTTAAGCACCTTTTCTTATGCAGCAGGTCCTCAGTTCTTTTGCTGTGGTCTTCTTTTTAATGCCGACCTTCTTTATCTTTTCCAGTCTGATTTCTTGGTCTAAGGGAGCCCACTAAATACTGAATTTAGTGGGCATTTTAGGGGGAACCTGGTGGTGTGCAATGGGACACTTAGCCTTGGTTGGCTTCACCCACTACAGTGACCACTTCCTGTGGGAAGGGTTACTTCCCTAAACCATATTGGCTATTTTCCTGCCATCTAACTTGGAGGAAAATGAAATGAAGGGTCCACTTTGCTTGCAATCCCCTAGGGGTGGTGCATGCTCGGTGAGGCCACTCCTACTAAACTTTGTGTGGGTTCCCTCCTTTGCTCCCTCCAAAAGTGGAGCTTTGCATAGGGGGAATTTGTTTTCTACTGCTGTGGGGCCTGCTCCTTTCATAGGCTAACATTAGGGCTACCCTCATAAACTGTTTCAGTTGTAGATTCTGATCAGAAAGGAGTAGAGAGGTCATATTTTGTATCGTCAGAATGGCAATACAACATCCTATTGACTGGTGAGGTTGTATTTTATATTACTATTTTAGAAATGTCACTTTTAGAAAGTGAGCATTTCTCTGCACTTAAAATCTTTCTGTGCATTACAGCCTGTTTTGAATCCATGTCTGGGCTGGGCTGTTTAACAGCTTCCTTGTGCATTTCACCCAGACAACCACAAACACAGGATGCTTAGTCACCCTTGCACACATCTGCATACTGAATGGGTCTTCCTGGGCTGGAAGGGTGGAGGGGCTTGATACTTACATTTTAAAGGCTAGTGACCTGCCCCCCCACACAAAGGACTGTCAGACCCCCTACTGGGACCCTGGCAGACAGACCTGTACTGAAAGGGGACCTTGGCCACTTTAAATCCACTCTTTGAAGTCTCTCCTACTTTAAAGGCACTTTTGGGTAAATAAACTGAGTCCCTGACCCCTCCAACTCAGACAATTACTGGGACAGATACTCTGAACCAGACCTGCAACCATCTGAGAGGAGCTGCCTGGCTGCCCAAAGGACTGACCTGGAATGTTCTGCTGTGAAGGACTGCTGCCTTTCTCTTGCCCTGCTGCCTTGCTGGCCTCTGGCTCTGCTGAGAAGTGCTCTCCAAGGTCTTGGATTGAGCTTGCCACCTGTTTCCCGAAGTCTCAGGGCCAAAAAGACTTCTTCTCTTCCTAGGAACTCCTTGTGCGGTGAAAATTGACGCACAATCTGCCAGAATCAATGCACAGCCTGCCTAGCGATTCACTGCATCACTGCTCCGGAACGAAGCAGCCCGGCTGGAGATCGACACAGCGACAGCGTTGTGATCGTAACTGTGATGCACAGCCCACTGGATTGACGCATCACCGAGCAGGAACAACGCAGCCCGACTTCCTGCATCAGGAATTAGTGCAGCGCCTGCTGTGCGACAGAAACTCCTCTGCATCTCCCACTGGATCAAAGCAGCACCTGTGAATTTGTCCAGCACGCCCAGGATTTCCAAGCATTGTCCATGGGTGTCAAAAGACCCCGCATTGCAAATAGGATTCAAGTCTGCACGCCGGAATTCGATGCAAAGTTGTGCCACGTGGAAAAGAATTGATCATCGCCTGTCTGCGTCTGGAAATCCAACACACACCCTTCATTTTCCATGCATCTCCTCCTCTGCGGTCTTGATGCACATAATTTTGATGCATACTAGGTACTTTGTGCACACAAGAGACAATTGTTGCTTTTTAAAGAAATAAGACTCTATTTATCATTGCAAAAGCGATATTCTAACTTGCACTTACCAAATCTTGATGGTTTTGACCTTAATTCATTCAGATAAATATCTTATATTTTTCTAAACCTGTGTGGTGTAGTTTTGTGGTGTTTTCACTGTGTTATTGGATGATGTATTGCACAAATACTTTACACATTGCCTTCTAAGTTAAGCCTGACTTGCTCAGTGGCAAGCTACCAGAGGGTGGGAACAGGATAATTTGGATTGTGTGTGACTTACCCTGACTAGGATTGTGGTCCCAACTTGGACAAGGGTGTATACCTCTGCCAACAAAAGACCCCATTTCTAACACCCACTCATACCACATTCAAGCCTACCTACCCCCCAATGATGATCCCTGAGATGCCTGGATTTCTACTTTTGCCCCTTTCTGTGGAGGTTCCCTGACAGTAATAGGAGTCAAGTGCTGGCACAGTATTGTGAAATAAAAGACTACTGGACTGGCCAATGGCCTTGGACATTTTGCCATTGCTTTCTAATAAACACAAGCAGTTTTTATTTTGGATACACATTTGTCCTGCCATAACCTTTCTACCTTCTTGTTGTTCCTGAGTAACTTGTGTTGTCTGCCTACAGTTGTATGTGTTTCAGCAGATTTGCTGATCCATTTGATGTTGTTTTCAAAATCTGACTTTGTGGGCAGTGCTGATTTCACCACACGAGAAAGGTAGCTGCTCATTGTATGGGTATGTGGCTGTAAATGCAATTGTGGTGTCATTGCAGTGTGTTCTGTTTGGTATGGTAAGTTTTTTATCGTGTTTTGTCCAATCTCAGCATGTATGTAGGCTTTGTCCCCCTGATACAGATTGTACATTTGTCTTGTGTGGGAGCTCAAGTTTTGTTTGTGCAGACATGGAGGGTGTTCAATTGTGCTATCTTCCTTAGCATTTGAGTGTGCATGTGTCCATTTTGATGTTTGTACCTTGCAGATACATCATCTAGATGTCTGACCAATGCTTTTGCAGGTGTATGTGTTTTCTTGGTTTGCACATACACATCGTGTGAATGTCACTTGGCTCTAGTGTTGTTTGACCCTGAGATATCTGAAGGGCCAGGGCCTGTGCAAATGTTGTTTTAGGGGCATGTGCACAGTGTAATGTGTTCCAGTGCAGCATCCTTCCCTGAGTGCTCCTGATACCCCATCACACTTTTGCAGGTATTGTTTGCATTGTGAGCTTTGTATATTTGTCTCTCTGTCAATTGTACATCCCATTGTCCTCCTTTGTGTTGAAATGTGGGTGATATGTGTGTCCTTTGTATGTCTGTTTAATGGGAGTGGTGTTTTGTTCCATGACACATCCATGCATATGTGTGTTGAATGTGACAGCAGTCCATGGTATGTGAGGAATGTGAAGGTGTCAGTTGTATTTGTAGATGTGATGTTGCTGTGTTGTTGGTGTTGAGTCTCAAAATGTTGTTCATACTGCACTGTCCCTGTGCCTGAGATGGTAAGACATGTGGTTTTGTGTAGTGTTAGGGTGAAGTGTGAGTGACCTGCCCAAAGGGGTCATTTTGTGGCTGTAAATGTGTCCTTGTTTGTGATTGACTCAGGCTGTATGCACAATGACATGTGTACTTTGTGCCCATAGCGTGACCCCATATCATGAGGATGATGACGCAACCATCTGTTGTTCAATGTAATGACACACACAAGTAGGTGTGTGTACTTAAGGTTGGTTGCGTCCTCGGTGGTGTTGATTTTGTGCTCCTTCAATGACAAACAGCAGCAGCCTATTTGAGCAGCTACGCCAGCCTATTTATGCTGTCTCGTGATCACAGCAGTCTGTGCTACCTGGCAGTGATGGCGGGACCACGATGGTCTTTGCTCCATAGGCCTGCATGACTCGTAATACAGTGGTCCGACCACCAAGCCGATGGGGGTCAGACAGCCAATGCCGCCATGGCAGTGCACGAACCACCAAACTCATAATGAGGGCCCTTGTGTGCCAAATTTGTGAAAATCGTGTGGGGAGATCTGTATTGCTCTTAGCACTTCTCCCAAACCATTAAAACACTTTGTGGTGCTCATGCCCCTCTGGATGGGAACCATAACAACATACATGCAAATTCTGAGACTGCCGTAAGGCCTTATGGGACACTGCTTTGCCTTGAGGGCTCTGTCCCCGTGAGTAAAGTTTTGATGCAGCCTCATTTTTCCTATTGCTCGGCTTGGCTAGCATCTCTCTTCAGGTCTCTCAGCCCCATTTACAGAGGCATTGATTTCACCCCTCATCGAACCACTCTGAAATGCACTTCAAAGCCAACTGATGGAGCAGTCTCATCACTTATTCCACTGGACCAGCACTATGCTGAACTGATGGGCAAGGAAGCAGACTGTCAAGCACTCTCTCATTGTGGATCCAGGGCGAGGGTGAAAGCGAGTGATGGTGTTTCACCCACAAGGTGTCTCACATTTTGGTGCCACTGCTAACATTCGTAGGGGCTATCCCAGGAAGAGGGTTACTTCTGTTGTGCCTCTAACTCTAATGGGATGATCACATTTTGGGCAATCTGCATGGGCTTGTACTCTCTCTCCTCCCGAACATTCACTAGCTCTCTTGTTTTACAGGGGTATTACTGTTCACATACTCTGATGCCCCGATCCCCACAAGGACCCAACACACACGAGCTGCCTAGGAATGAATTTTATGACTGAACTTTAGAGCACTCAATGACCCTCTGGGCATCTGCTGCAGAATCCAGTAGGATTCAGACATGCTACAGGAGTGGATGTCCCATTTGTGAATATACTAGTCCACAATGGGCCAAATAAGATAGATTTGGTGTGTTTTGCTCCTGGTAATGAACTTCAGAATCCAGGAGTGTTCTTATGGGTCTTCTGTCCCTAACATATCAGTAGCAATTTCTTAACTATTTCACAGCTTCAGACACTGCTGCTTCCTGCATTTAACTAAGTATCTATTTGAAGAGAATAGATCTGCCCTACTCTCCAGCCCTTGGTTGTCTCCTGTGCTGAGGACTTCTTGCACCACCATCCGCAAGACATACCACTCTTCCTATATGCATTTCCCAAGCACCCAAGACCTCCAGCCATTTGAAGCGTGCTTTTGTGTTCCCAGCAGGAGCCTGTAAAATGCACTTCTGAAGCATCTAAAATTGTGTCTAGTCTACATATGCCCAACATGACTCCTTCCTTCAGGTTCCTAAGCAAGCCCAATCTCTACTGGCCCCAAGAGAAAAGTGGTTGGCTAATGCTATAGCTTTAGAGATAGAGTCAAATCAACATTTATGAATTACAACTCCAAACATTTACTCTAGGAACAGATTCATCACTGTCTGGGTTCCTCCTTTTGTTGTTCCTCTTTTCAAATATACTTCCATGTTCAGGTGTTTAAATGTGGAGGTCAAGTGTTCTAGAACATAGAATTCCTAATAGTTCAAAAATGCATATCACCTCTTTATGCTAACTGGCAGGTCTATGTGGAACACATTTTTGCACTCCTACACTACTGCACAACAAAAACTAAAGATGTCTCTTTAAGAGTTTACAGCACACTACTCTTCTTAGCCAGTTTACCCCCACTCAGGTCTGCACCCCGAACACTTAAAAAAATCTTGTTGGTGCTGAATGGGGCAAGAAGTCCTCCTGCCCTCCCTTTGTCCCCTGTAGGAATAGCATGCCAGTTCCTGCCAGGGAAAGGCATTTATTTATTGTAGGGAGACTTTTACCTTGTTTCTTCCTTTGCCAGGAGAAGGCCAATCCCCTAAGACAGCCCATTGTACCAAGGAGAGTCTTGAATTGCCAGATGGCAAAGTAATTAACCTTTCTACTGTGGAGTATGAGATGTTCACATCCTGTGTAGTACTTTCCTAGGGACAGTAAATGTGAATATCGCATCCTCTACATAGGGATCCAAAATATTTCTTTCACTTGCACAAGAAGGATTTTGCTCTTAAAAAATAATTTCAAGGTGCTTTCATTGCATTTGAAAAGTAATGATTTTTCATTCTGTGAAACATCAACACACAGCATACAGGCATCACAAAGACTGAAAGTGAAAACAGTACTCCTGATTGGGCGGCAGCTGGATTCAATTTAATGAATTTCTCAGTCCCTGATCACCAATAAAATAATAAGGGGTACAGTTGGAAAATGGACATTTATCCTTAATGGATCCCTGTTTGGGGGTCACTTAAGGAGGGTGATTCCCAAGCAGAGATCTACTCTTATGACACAAGGGAGAGTGGATGCCCCAAGGCATGAGCAGGTGCTTCCTCTTCCAAAAACGTTTGCCTTTCTGGAACCCCTAGAAGGGAGTCACTGGAGCACGGACAGATTTCAGAGTGAGCTACTCCACTTCATTTTTGTTTATACATTTCCTAGTGTCTATGAGCATTTGGACAAAATATAGGAAACAAATACAGTGATACAAAAAAGAATTTGGGGTGTAAAAAATATTGTCAACAGAAATATGAAAGGCAAAAATGTTGTTTTTAGTTTTGCTTTTCATATTGTTGTGATAAATAACCAATGTAGAAAACAAGGTTGCATGTACTAACATTTGTAATTGTTAACTAGTATATAATTTATTGTAGCATGTTTGATTTGTTTGTTTATTATTTTTATTTATTTGTGGTTTTAGTAAATTATTATTGAAGTTATAAACTTGTTAAAATTGTTCTTTTTAGTTGTATTAAGGTATGTAAATTATTGAGCAAATTTTTTTGTAGCAGGATATTGGGTTTTAAGGGATAAGGATAAAGGGATTTTTTTAAAATGTTTATTTTAAAATGAATAAGCTAATAATTTTAAAGATATTCAGGTTATTAATTTAGAATTCATACATTAAGGCCCTCATTATGACATTGACAGTAAGTACTGCTTGCCATGCCGACTGCTGCCAACATCTTACGGGGGCGGCAGATAACCGCCAAGCATATTATGACACACACATTTCAATCCGTCACTATACAGCCACACACACAAGTCCTCTAGCCCAGAGGTGGGTGATAAACTGGCGGTATCCAAACCCACACCGTTATGCCAACAGAACTACGCCTACAACATTATGACCCACAAATTACTGCGGCGGACATTCAATGGCACTAAACCATTGGTGGCACATACCGTTGCACTCAAAATACACACACACTAACAAAACAATACCACATTGGATAATTCAAACTACACACACCTGAGACACATTCACACACCACACCCACACCACTATCAAACACACACACATTACCCACAAACCTTTACAACTAAAAACAATTGCCACAAGAGAGATAACAAGACCACAGACAAGACCACAGCCACACACCACATTCACCTACATACCATCCACGCACCTTACATCACACACCCCAACACATCACCCAACACACTCTCACCTACGCCACTCTCATTACACCCATGGTACCACAACGACACCCCAGGTTCTCAGAGGAGGAGCTAAGGGTCATGGTGGAGGAAATCATCCAGGAAGAGCCACAGCTATTCAGATCGCAGATGTCCATTGCAAGGAAGATGGAGATATGGCGGAGGATCCTGGACAGGGTCAATGCCATGGGACAGAACACCAGAACAAGGGATGACATCAGGAAGAGGTGGAATGACCTACAGGGGAAGGTGCATTCCACAGCAGTAAGACACCAAATAGCTGTACAGGGGACTGTTTTTGCCTTGGCCAAGTCTAATAAATGACCTGTAGCCCAGGGTCTAATAGAACAGGAAGACACTTTCAGACCTGATTAGAGATCACTAAGTTCACTAAGATTGTGAAATGCATATGAAGACATTCCACTGTATTACCCAAATACTGTGAGATCTTGCATATCATTACACTAGAAGAGTTCATCTCAACACTCTTTTCGAGTTTTAGTTTTCTGACCGAGATTCCAGAACTTTGGTTGTAGCTACAATTATTCACTGGGCACTTCCTAGTGAAGTATCTGTCCTTACCATAGAAAATTCAGATTGCATTTTTTTTCTTTTCCTCATTGGTCGAGGGGTTCTTGTTCCCTCCCATTTGCATGGGATCAGCTCCTTCTACTGTTTTCTTTTTGGTTGAGACTCTTTTATCCCCTCAGATAAACCAGACTCCTGCTGCATCACCTTACATCTATTCACCTTTTCATTCACCTAGGTAATAATCAAATTTGACAACATGATTCATGAATTCCGAGCATCCATTGAGAGGAGCTGCAATCTGAGAGAGAATGTCCTTCAGCGCAATAGAATAAAAACATTCTCTTATTCTCAGACCAATTTGTTTCAGTGACTAAACAATTAAAATTCATTATATAAATAAGTCATTGTTCCCCTGAAGCCGATTCAGCAGCTTGCTGTTGGAAGCCTGCATAAATGGATGCTTAGCAAACAAAGTAAGCATCTTCTCTTAAACAGCAGTAAAAATTTTAAAAACTGGGTCGTCAGCCTCTACCAAAAGAACTGCCCCTGTCGCTCCATTTCCAGTGAGGTAAGAGATCATGAAAACAAGTGAGCGAGATCAAGTTTTAGTAATAAATGAGTAGCATAAAAGTTAGCATATGGTGATGAATTAATCTACATTTACAGGCCTAACAGAGAAACTAACATGGAAAAGAAAATGTGCACATGGTGGACAATATGGGCCAGATGTAGGAAGCCGTTTGCATGGTGCAAACTGCGAAAATCGCAGTTTGAGCCATGCAAACAGCCTAACGCGATGCTCATTCACAAATTGCGAGTCGGTACCGACTCGCAATTTGTGAATGCGACTTGCAAATAGGAAGGGCGGTTCCCTTCCTATTTGCGACTCGCATCGCAATTCAGAATTGCTTTGTGACCGCAAGTGCGGTCGCAAAGCAACTCGCAGTTACCACCAGTGTCACACAGGTGGTAACTCATTCGCAAAAGGGAAGGGGTCCCCAGGGGACCCCTTCCCCTTTGTGAATGTGGGCATAAAGGTTTTTTCAGAGCAGGCAGTGGTCCAATTGACCACTGCCTACACTGGAAAAAATGAAACCAAATGGTCTCGTAATTTTTTTCATTTTGCAACTCGTTTTCCTTTAAGGAAAACGGGCTTCAAAATGAAAATAAAAACTGCTTTATTGAAAAAGTAGACACAGACATGGAGGTCTGCTGACTTCAGCAGGCCACCATCCCTGTGAGTGCAGGGACTCGCTATGGAGTCGCAAAATGCGACCCACCTCATTAATATTGATGAGGTTGGTCTTTGCGACCCCATAGCGAGTCGCAGACGGTGTCTGAGACACCGTTCTGCATCCGAATTTGCAATTCGGAAATTGCGAATCACACTGACTCGCAATTTCCCAATCGCAAATTCGGACCTTCCTACATCTGGCCCTATGGCTGTTACTCGTATTTTGTCACAACGTTTAACATGAAGGAAATATTAAAATGAAAGTATCATTTTTAAGTAGAAACAGCAGAAATAAAATATATTATGAGAATTAAATGAATAAGAATTAACCAAATTTATGTTGAATTAAATGAATTGTATTAATACAAGCTACATATTTGCAGAGAAATGAATGCATATTTGATGTGATTTACCGAGACATAAATAATGTCTGCAATTAAATAATTTGGTTTGTATATATAAATTGTAAGGTGTGCAATAGGGTTAATTAATTAATTAATTGTATTAATGTGTATTTTGACTTTCTGAGCTTGACTAGTCCTGAAGGATTCATTTTGCAAGCTATCCCCCTGACCTGAATTTGTTCCCTAGGTTGTTAATGTGATGTTGAATGTGCTATTATACTGAAAGAAAGAAACATATTTTAGGTTTAACAATGTTGCAGTATTTGTTCTAGCTGTCCAACAAAACAGGAATCTTGTAGTCATCATGTGAAAGAATATTAGTAGTTTATTGTGTGCTGTGAGAGGGAATCATAATGTTGCAGAAGATTAGAAAATGTAATATTTGACAGAAATGTATGAAGTCAGAAAGATGACAATGCACTTTTGCTGAGAAGATTCTGAAAAGTTCCAAACCTGTTAGCACCACCTCTTGCCACTGGATGCTGAATATGACGTCTGAAATGCACCCCCCTGAATGACCAATGAATGAACTGTGCATATTCTTATTAATGAAGAACTTGGAAACCGAGTTCAGTTCCCTTCTCTTGAGAAGTTCTTCTTTGCAGAGTCTTGAGTTAGTTGATTCCCTCCTGCCTCAAAACTGTAACCCTCCTAATCTTTAAGTCCCCTGGTGAGTTTTTCTCATCATAGTCTCAATTGCCCCAATTGCTATGCGGTTTCAGTACTAAAATGCCCAACTTATACTGAACTACTGATTTGTCCTATGTGCAGCCTGTGTTCTGCACCATCCTGATGCTGTGATCAAATGATGCCAGTAGAGGATGATCATCCTGCCTGACAAACTACTCTTGTATACTGTCCCATGAGGAGATGTATAACTTAATGTGGTTACTTGTTTCCTTTTTAGCTTATTTTCTTACAGCAGCGTATTTTTAGAGCTAGTTACACTACTAGGTTGATTTTTCCAAATTTATTTTTGTATTCCTTTTATTTGGCTTTTGCCCGCACGTGTTAGCCTGTTCCCACTAATGCAAGTCCAAATTCATGTTAGTGTTGGGAATGGCCCAGCTCTGACATTAATTGCTAAAATTGTATTTTAATAATTTACTGAACTGATGTCACTATCATCTGCTTTAAACTCTGGTAAGAATGTGCACATTGTATTATTGCTGATCTATATAATTCTTTTGGAGTGAATAACAGTATAAATGGTTAGAAGGTAGCATCTATTCAGACGCTTTGGTCAGCCTATGGTTTTCATGTATGTTTATAAGTGAGTTTTGTGCACCATTTATGTGACATTGATTTGGGGATTGTAGCAACATTTTGAAACTTTATTCAACTTGGAGTTTTGATTTAGTGCTAAGTTGTTTGTGGTTTATTATTGTTAATTGTTTCATGTAATTGATTTGTGATTGTATAATTCTGACTACTACCTCCGTCACCAAGTCCAAAGGATTAGTCAACCCCTAAAGGTGAGAATAGCGATGTTGTCTCACCAGCGTGCTTGTGGTTTCTGAATCCACTGAGGGAAGAAGACTTCAGTGGGGGCCACAACACAACTTTAGCTGCATCGTCTGGCTAATGCAATAGGTCTACAGATAAAATGGAGACGCCATTGGTCCATAAAAACACTGAACTTAGCGATATCCCAAGTAAAACATTCTGGGGCTGCCAAGGGCATGGGTCATGGTGTCAAAACAGATATGTTCACAAGTGGGTTAGTGGTGGTTCTGTTGCTTCCCCCTTATTGAATGAGGACGTTAATTTTGCAGGGTGTAAAAGTGGTGTTTGTCTTTTTGGGAATGCATCAGAAGCAGGTCCCCAGGGATCTGTTCTGGGTTTAAATCTCACTAATTCAGTCCTCAAACTCTGATTCTATATTTTATGACCAGTAGTTCAGCAGGATAGTTGTCAAAGAAATAGCTAACGTTTCCAATGAAGGAGCAGGAGGGATGTCAGGCAATGCATGGATTAAATCGTGAGGATTTAATTGGTCTCCCTGCTCCATCTTTGCTCAGGCAGAGAACAATGTAATTGTCTTGGCTTTCTTACACGTCTCCACTCACCTGAAGTCCAGGGATCTGTGGGAGTGAAGATATTCCACCTAACCCCTTAGGTTCATGGAGAACCACAGGCGTTTGTAACTAATCCAAGGGTTAAAAGGTGTTGGAGGTGGTCAAGGATAGGAGAAGACTTTTCTCAGCTTGGTGTTTAGCACCGGAACAATTAACTCTCATGATTTGGTCAAGAAATGGATCTGTGATTTGGAGCCTCAACCTGTCCTGCTTGTGGGTTTTCTGTGTCTGATGTGTACAATGAAATGCTTATTTATATAAACAATACAATTTGGCTTGTGACTAAGAACTCCAATATTAAGGGAACTCACCATTACACACCTGCAACACCTCTATTAAGTCACATAGAATATTCACTGTGGTTAAAATAATATAGGCAACTTGGAAGTTGTCCAGAAGATGTTGGTAATAAAAAAGTGCTATGCGCAATAGGCGTTCAATAATTACTCCATTTACTCTTGATATGTACCAAGTCACTAGTATTCAAGTTCTTTCCTTGGTTGCACAGATCCATAAACAAAAACCTCAGAGTATCTAAGAACTATGGAATAAGGGGGTCAGTACACTGACCTTAATGTATTTGTTCTTTGTTGTTTCTTTACAGGACTAGAAGAGGAGATGTGCCTAATGCTATGGTCAACAAGGACCTGAAAGAGGTCAATGCTGAGGGCATCAGGAAGCTGGAACCTAAACCAAGTAAGTGGAGCAGTGGATTCGGTCCATCCAAGGAAGTAACTGGAAGCCAAGCAAGGCTGAGAGAAATGGGTGTGGTATTTATAGATCCACTTCCAAGATGGCCACCAAATATCTCTGTTTTTTTATTCTCACAAGATTTCAGAACCTGCCCTTTGTGGCGGTAATTGCAGTCTGTGAGAGGATTTCATGACTACAAATAGGATCTTGGAGAGTGAAGGGGGAGGCCAGGGCTGGATTGGGAACCCAAAGCAGCATTGGCAATTTAGTCAACCTTCCCCTGGATCCACTGGGGGGGTGCAAGTGCAAAGCTCTACTGATTTTGTTACTTGGGCCGATATTGCAGCACTGGTGCAAAACCAGTCCCCACTTACCAAACCACCCCCCCCCACTGCAAAACCAGCCCCCAACCTTCCAGCCTCACCACAGAGAAATGCCCAATGCCAGTCTGGCCTTAAGGCCATGGTGTCAATGCCAACATTGTGTAATGAGGGCATGGCCAAGGAGTCATGGATAACGTCAGCAGTTGGCCTAGAGGGACAGCTTGGGGTCAATGACAGTAGAGTAGGGGTCAGATTCCGGTGGCAGGGCATCACGTGACCAGTGAGCAGCAACTCATGTGCCCTATAGAGTATTCAGGGGAAGAGAAGAGCAAGGTTGTACATATATACATTTTTCCACCTTTTTTTAAACATATTTTTCTCAGTATATGGTGAATAATCTTATGTATTTTATACTAATATTTCATTTACATTTTACAAATGTCTTTACATTTTATCACAGCATTTATTTGACATTTTAAGTGGTTAATGTTTTTTTACATTTTTTATATATTTATTCAATATTTTTACAATGTTTCCCTTTCACTTACATGGAGAGATAGTCTTTTTTCAGTTTCATTTATCATTTTCTTTACCCTTACCTTCTATTTTGTAACCTATTTGTATTAGTTTTAGTCTTTTTTTTCTCAGACCCAGGTCACAGTAAGGCACTACAATTACTCAAAACAGGTATGTTCTTTTTTAGCACGTTTGTAAGGGTTTTGCAAGTCAGAGGTCTTGGTGGGTGTTCTATAGTTTAGTTATAGGGCCTCATTAAGAGTTTGGTGGCCCTATGACTGCCATTTTGGTGGTCCAACCACAAACAGGCTGGAAGAGTGAACCGCCATATTATGAGTTTGGCAGTGGTGCACCCAGAAGACCGCCAGCAGCCAGCCAGCATGGCCAGCCAGCTCAGACTGCCATGGTCTGTCAGAGCCACGAACAGGAAAGCAGAGACCATGTTTCTGCCAAACCCATTACAAGGTAGCACACAGCCAATGTGACTGCTGCGGTCCAACCATCACATATCAAGAGGTGAAAACCAATAGTACAAAGGGAAACACTCACCTCCAGGAAACCATACATGTCCTGAGCCGCCATGGATCTACACCTAGGCATCATCTCACTGCTCCTGCTCGCAGAAAGACAAAGGAATCCACACCCACAAGGATGACAACAACCATAAGTAAACACACACTCACATGTGTCAAGTGTGAAATGTTAAAAATTGTAATGTAACAAACCATAACATAGGGAGGGGTTATGAGGGGCTGTATGCACATTCCACAAAACATTGACACACACTCACCTACAGCATCAAGGAATACCACACATACACCACACGCACCCGTCAGCCGACACAAACACTCATACGTTAGATGTCAATACCACACATATACGCATGTCAACACAACACAGGCCCAGGATCACACAACCCCACAACCCCTACCAAGTCACAACAACAACACAAATAGTCCACACATACAAATACAATTCATGCACTCACACACAACACTGGCCATGGACAGGACACGCATACAACACACATATATACATCGATGTGCCATCATTGGCACAAAACACCTCCATCAAACCACACAGCAATTGACACACACATCACACACACACACAGCACATAGGATCAACTAGGCCATGCACAATGCACACACATATAATCATACCAAGCACACAAAGCAGAACACCACAAAAAGACCGGTATGGCAGCGATGACAGAAGTAAGACCACACATGGAAGGAGTCCGTACTAGGACACATGTCATTTGCAACAAGGCCCATGAAACATATCTACATGAACTGGCCACATTCACAGGTCAGAGACCAGCATTACCAATAACAAAGGTACTGCACAGGGATACATATGGGTGAAGGGGAAGTATACTATGCATACACCACTTCAGATGCCATACAAACTTCTCGACAGCCCAGAGAGTCCTGAGGGACACACACCTAAACAGTCACATGCACAGCAAAGCAATAAAGCACACATCAACACACTCCATGTCTGCACTAACAAAACTCTACAGCGCAAACTACAAGAACACAATAGCCACATCAGGGTACAAGGCATATATCATACATGTCCACATTGCACATAATCACATCAAACACATACCACTACAAACACAAGAAAATACCATGACAACAACATTTATGATACACATACAAACCTAACACACTACACACACCCTTCACTTGGGGGACCACCGCACTGCACAAAAACCCACATACATCAAACCACCACACATGGAT
The DNA here is from genome assembly GCF_031143425.1 of Pleurodeles waltl. NCBI lineage: Eukaryota > Metazoa > Chordata > Amphibia > Caudata > Salamandridae > Pleurodeles > Pleurodeles waltl. The sequence continues at coordinate 662,094,869 of NC_090443.1, read as the reverse complement.
CTGCAAGCAGCACACACACACAAATACTTATACTCAACTGATGTCAGCCAGGTACAACATGCACCTATGGAATCAAATGCAGGACAAAGATGTATCCAACAAACCAAGAACTGGTTGGCTTTAATGTCATAGATATGATAAATGCATTATACCATGGCCATTGGCCAGTCCACAATAGTGCCATAAGCACCAAAGGCATAAAGAGTTGCCCCAACTTGACACCTGAATGCCATGCAAACTCCACACGGGTAGGGGCATCAATGGGGTAGCCAGGTACCTCAGAGGACATTGGGGTGGTAGGAGAGGAGGTTTGTGCTTGGGCTTGTGAGGAGTGTGTTTTCGGTTTGAGTTTGGGAGGGGGGAACCTTCTTGGGAATGGTAGACTTCTTAGTGGGAGGAGTGGCATGGGTGCTGGTAGGGTGGGTAGGTGAGGCATTAGAGTTAGAAAGAATGGTCTTTGGGAGGGTACCCAATCTTTTGTAGGTGTCACAGGGTGGATGAGGGAAAAAGTCAAGATGACATAGGAAGACTTTCTTAGACACACTTGGATGGTCATTAGAAGGGAGTTTGGGTATGGAGGGTGAAGGATTGGTTGTATGATGTGAAGGCGTGGATGTTTGCGGGAGGTGGGCTTGTGTGTGGTGGGTCTGTTGGGTGAGTAAGGGTATTTATGTGTCTAGGTCTGAGGGGGGTAGAGGTGCTGGGAGGTGCTGTGGTGGGTAGGTAGCTGTCTGTTGGGTTGGTGAGTGCAGGTATGATGAATGTGCTGCATGTAGGAGTGTCTGTGGTGTCTGCAGGTGTGGTGACTGGCTGTATGTCTGAGGGTATGCTAGGGTGGTGTCTGCGGGTGGGATGGGTATGGTGGCTGGATCAGTAACCAGTGGTGTGGTGTCTGTAGGTATGCCTGGTGTTGAGTCTGTGATGCTTGGGGTAGAGGGAGTGTCAGAGAAGGTTATGACTATTGATGTGTCTGCAGGTGGATGTTGTGGTGATTATGTTTGTGTGCTCTTCCCTTGACTGTTGATGGGGGCAATTTCAAATCTGTCTGTGTGCTTTTGCTGGGTCAGGGAAGGGGATATTTGGTCTGGGATGAGGAAGGTGGAGGAGGGACGGGAGACATGGGGTGACTAGCTGGCATCATTGTGGAGGCCAGATCCTGACATTATCTGTGTAGGCCAGCCCTTGCCCTGTGAATGCCCTCCAGGAATGCATTGCTCTGTTGGATCTGGCTTGCCAGTCCCTGGATGGCATTCTGTGGGTGGACTGACCCACAGAGATTGACCTCAGGAGGTTGGCGGGCTAACAGGGTCTGGGGCAGAAGTGCCTGAGGCAAAGGAGACCCCCATCCTCTTGGGTGAGGGTGGAGACCTATAGTGAGGGTACTGATAGAACGGATAGTGGCAGACAGAGAAGATACTGGGGGGTCTGCCATCACTAGAGAGTGGCCACCGGAGAAAGATTTCGAAGTTGAAGTAGAAGATCAGTCTCCCCTGTGGCACTCCCCTCACCCTCCGGGCCACTGGGTCCCTCGCTGTCTGTGGTGTCTTGACCAGAGGTCCTGTACCCACTCAGGTTCCCCACTCAGCAGTGCCCCATCTCCTTTTCCTGCCGATGCTGATGCTGAAAACAGACAACAAAGTAGGGTCTGGACATACACACAAGAACACTTCCATCATAATGCAGATGTAAAAAACATATCCTAAGAACAACTGACCCCCCCCATAGGAAGTGCCCATAAAATGCCAACACCATGTAACAACACAGAACAATGCGTGTTTATCACATTCATTAGGGAAACAGAGCATCAGAGCTATCTATTTGAAAATCACATTAGCACAAATTATCTAGAACAACCACACTAAATGAACCATACCAAGGTGACCTATCCACTAATAATTGTGTGTCATATAGTGCAATAAAAAAGAAACAATAGACATGCAATGGATTGCTATTGCCAAGGTAGCTGAAGATTGACACATACCCAATGCCATCCTCACTAAGACCTTGTCCTGAAATAATTAATCAAACCATTACGTAGATTTCAATGTAAAGGCAAGCAACTTTGGTATAAACAAGCAATACCTACATCAAGTGACTTTGGATAATCAAAATCACCATGGACGACACATACCATGTAATGACATATCAACATGTAACACCTACCCAATGCAATAAGAGAAAAGTATCCTTGGTCTTTGTATCACATTGTCAACAGCATTGTGCAGGAGGAGGCAGACAGAGACTGCTATCATTAGATGAAATACAATTAGGGGGTCATTCTGACCCTGGCGGCCGGTGGCCGCCAGGGCCACCGACCACGGGAGCACCGCCAACAGGCTGGCGGTGCTCCCACGAGCATTCTGACCGCGGCGGTTCAGCCACGGTCAGAAGCGGAAAGTCGGCGGTCTCCCGCCGACTTCCCGCTGCTCGGGGGAATCCTCCATGGCGGCGGAGCGCGCTCCGCCGCCATGGGGATTCTAACACCCCCTACCGCCATCCTGTTCCTGGCGGGACAGGATGGCGGTAGGGGGTGCCGCGGGGCCCCTGGGGGCCCCTGCAGTGCCCATGCCCATGGCATGGGCACTGCAGGGGCCCCGGTAAGAGGGCCCCACTGTGTATTTCAGTGTCTGCAATGCAGACACTGAAATACGCGACGGGTGCAAACTGCACCCGTCGCACCCCTGCAACTACGCCGGCTCAATTCTGAGCCGGCGTCCTCGTTGCAGGGGCATTTCCTCTGGGCCGGCGGGCGCTCTTTTGGAGCAGAGGAAATGTCTGAATGGCCGCTGCGGTCTTTTGATCGCGGTGCGGTCATTTGGCGGCTCCCTCCAGGCGGGCGGCCCGCCGGGCTCAGAATGAGCCCCATAATGTCAGCAGATTGAAAAACATTAGTACACACAAATCAGACGTAGTAAGCACGGCATCCTTCAGGCAGGTTAACACAGACTCGCTACATCAGTAAGATGAATATGGTTGGAACCCAATCCATGAAGGGAAGCCACACTCTGTGGACACATCCCAAACTATACACAGGTGTATTGGAACCAGCACAACTGCCCCAATGATGCCAAATTCAAGCATAACATGGCCAAAAAGCCCTTCCTCATGTGTTAGTTCATTCATAGATATATCAGGGACTTATTACAAAATACAATCAGTGAGGTGTGAGGTGTGATCATTGAAGGCAGTATATGCATGATGTTGACACATGATGTTGACACATGACTGTCTTGTCCAATGCTGTGATTGGACATCCATTGCCTAGGTACCATTCCTACTAATTGTGTCAGAAGCACACCATTGACAGAAGTCTGATGCATGAGGACATCATCATGGCTGTCACATGCTTACATCTCATACACAATACAGTGCCACAGTTGAAAAGCAGCTCAAGTACATAGGCATCACACACTCACATAGACATATCCTATGATACATAGTAGTGGACTGTGTGCTAGAACCTACCCACCTCCCTACTGTAATGTTAGGGACAATCTACCTGTTTGTATGACGTTCCACTCCACTCACCTGTTGAGTTACAGCTGATCATATTAAGACAATACAATGTCAAATGTTAACCACCCTGTAGTATAGAACTGAGGGGAATTCATGATATGTACCAGGTCCAGATCCCAAATGGATGTGGTCACATTTTGGCAATAAGTGACCCAAGTGCACCGATGTGGGCACAGAACAACTGTGACACCTGACACTTTCCACATACTCAGATGTAGCATTCAGTCCCTCATTCAATTACCTGGTAAGTGGTCAAACATGAGTTAAGACTGCACTTACCACCTTGTGGCTTCTGTGCTTCCTTCAACCATCCATCCAACTGAGGGTAGGCCACTGCCAAAATGCAGGCCATTAGGCAGGTCATGGTCTAACAGGCACCCCATCCTCATAGGGAGGACAGCCCCAGCTGGGCCTCTGCGATCCTCCGGGCCCAGTGTCTCGGGCCCTCCCACTAGTTCCGATAGTGGGCGCTCTGCTGGCTTTGGACACCCAGGGTCTGCACCTTTCTGGTGATGGCATGCTAAATCCACTTCTTCTGATGGGCATTGACCTGCAGGGATCCAGAAGGTAAGAAAGGAAATCATGTTCACAAGTCCCACACGAGAACAGCCAGTGCCATATTCAACTAATGGCAACAAGTCAATGAGAACCTGTCCAGAAAATCCTGTCCACCTGTGGCACATAGTAGTCATTGGAGAGTGGGAAATCACTGCACACACTCACCATAAGGATGCCCATCACACACCTTAGCTACACATGTGTATCATTTCCATGGTGGGTCAGAGAACACTCATTGAGCACTACATTCTGTCTCTGGACTCTCAACCTGTCACATCATGTAATTACATGCACAGTCACTCTGCAATGTATGCACACAGATAGCACCTACAAAGACTAAGGTCCATATTTATACTTTTTTTTGCTCCACATTGCGTAATTTTTTGATGTAAAAGCGGCACAAATTTACAAAATATAATTGTATTTTGTAAGTTTGTGCCACTTTTGCGTAAAAAAATGATGCAAATGTGGCACAAAAAAGTATAAATATGGGCCTAAAGGACACAATCTAACTTTTAACCCATATGCCGGGGCAGGACTAATTCATGTTGGAGGTGAGGAACAGAAACAGATCTGCCCATGGTGCTCTTACCTGCTCCTCTGCTGCACCATAGAGCTGTCCATTCAGGGGAAGGACCTTCTCCAAAAGCTCCTCCAGCTCTTTTTGTGAGAAGGCAGCTGCCCTTTCACCTGTAGGATGTGGCATGATTGCTCCCAGAGGCAATACACAGCACCTCATGTCATGGATGTCTTGCTGGCAGCAGTGTCAGGAGTTTAGTGAGAGATTCAGTGGGAGATGGTGGTCACGTCCGCCACGTACATGACTGTCACCACCAGCAGGCACTTTCATTGGCCCAGGACCGCCATTGGCAGCAATGTTATCCAGTGGCTATGTCTGCCTTGGTAGCAGCTGCTTACCACCATGACGACTTCCGCCAGTGGTCGTGGTTGTTTCCCACTGTTGAGTGGAGTAGGTCAGGCTATTGCCATTTTTCATGCCTTCACATGGTAAGAAAATTGAATATTTGATGCGTCACATTGTGTTAGACAGTTCTACATCCTTCACATTTATGTTGGCCTTGTATTTATGGATAGCTAGGTCATGTTGTTATGTTGGCATACTCATCTCAAAGAAATCGAGGCGGCTACTGTCACCACCCTCACGGTCATGGGTAGACATGTTTTGGGAAATTGACCACAGCAAATGTCTGATGTAAGTTTCAAATATTGCTGTTGTGGTATGATGTCATTAGTATGTCATATGTGACATGTTTTCACTGTTTCAATTGTCCTTTCAACATTTTTATGTGACATGTATTGTCACGCACAAATTACACAATGATTGATAGAAATATCTTCTTATTTTCTCTCACATAGTTTTCTTGGAATAAGAAGAGTCAGACAACCTCCTTTGTACCGTCCACTGGCTAATCTGCAGACGATGATGAATCGTCGTGTGATACAAACTTACCGCCTGGATAGGCAATAAAGGATTTCTGTCGTCAGTTTGATCCAGATCTAATGCCTGCCATCAGACATCCAAATACCATACTACCCATTGTGCAGGTCATGTCTGTGCTGCATTTCCTGGCTACAGGTTGTTTCCAACATACAGTGGCACTAACTGCTGGGATGTCCCCGCCTATGTTCAGTCTTGCCTTGAAGCATGTAGTATCTGCATTGTTTAAATACCTGGACAGCTTCGTCAGTTTTCCTAAACGTGAGGATTTTGCCAATGTGAAGGCAGAATTCAATGGTTTGGCACACATCCCACAAGTAGAGGGGTCCATAGGTGGTACCCTTGTAACCCTGATTCCTCCACATGGCAATAAACAGGTCTATCGGAACAGTAAAAACTTACAATCCATAAAAGTCCAGGCAGTCTGTTTGGCGGAACTCTACATCTCACAAGTATGTACCCGGTACCCCAGGTCAGTCCATGATGTCTTCATCATGCAGAACAGCACTATTCCCCAGCTGATGACATGACTGTATCCAGAGAAGCCCTGGCTGGTTGGTAAGTCACATATGTCATGAGTGTTAGTCTGCTATGTCTGCTACCACATGTCATGATGCTCTAAACTTATGTTTCTACCCATGTTGCATTCCCTTACAGGGAGCTTTGCATACCCAAACCGTCCCTGGTTGTTGACACCAGCGAGGTACCCATCCATGCCAGGGGAAGTCCACTTCAATGAGGCTCATAGAAGGTCAAGCCGTGTCGTGGAGCGGGCTTTTGGGCTCCTGAAGGCTCGATTTTGCAGCCTTGATAAGCTTGGTGGAGCCCTCTTCTATTTACCTGTTGGTCAAATTATTGGTGCCTGCTGCATGTCCACACCCTTGCCCTGAGGCGACAGTTACCATCCATCCCAGATGAGGGAAGCTAGCAGTGCCACCGGGTGAGATTACAGAAATGCCAAGTGAGGAGGACAGTGATGTGGATGAAGGTGGAGACATGCGGGCTAATCTCATCAATCAGTACTTCACCTGAGTGTATGTGATGATCTGTGATTTCACTGATTCCTAGAAATACTATGGGGTTTATGGTTATATGTGAAGGGTCTCTGTGTGATCATCTGATAGGGCATTTGATGCTATGCAGTATGCAGCAGAAGTTTTCTAGGTTTTACTGACATGCATTTGTGACTTTCGTGAGGAACACCTTAGTTTGGAGCATTGCAAAGCACAGTCTAAGTTAACAAATAAATTATTATGGAAACTTGTGGGACATGTAATCCTTCACCTAGCTAACATTCTGGTGTTACACTTGTATCCTTCCAGGTCTCTTCACTATGCTATTCTTATGTGGACTTATCTGAGTTGTGTCATTGGAAGATGGATGGAGCTGGTCTGACATGTGAAGTGGACATGGATTGATGCAGGTACTGTGTTAACACTAATTGGGGTTTATAAGTCCGATGCCCAGGCTGCAATGACATTGGGAGGCCAGACACCTGTGCTACACAACAGACTTGTTTGCCATAGTAAGTGGTTACAATAGTGTCCCTTTTGTGATTGTGTGCCCCTGTCACATGTAATCCAGTGCAAACCATTCCCTCTGCCTTCAGATTGTGTTGACAGTTATCATGTGTGACTGGTATGTAGCTGTCATTGAGTTCCCTCATTGCAGGCCACAGTGTCTGTGGCACAACAGCAACAGATGTGTGTCACATACCCACAGGTATCTGGCCATTATAAGTGGAATGGCCTCTGACTAGGGACTGCAGTATTGTTCTCTGTCTGCATAATGGGGTATATAGTTTTGCTAGGCATGGTGTAGGTATGTGATAAGAGTGAAGCTGATGACAATCTCATCCACTCTGTTGGCATATTCAGTCAGCTGCAGCCTGACATGTCCATGACTTCAGTGACCAGTGGGATGGTACTGAGGAAAAGAATATTTTTTGGACAGATTTGACTATGATAGGCCTGCCAATTGTGCTGCCTGTGTGCTGCTTAGCATAATGAAAATGTTTTTGGGAAAATTTCGACTTAGGTTTTTGTGTTGTTAGGGATCCTCAGCATAGCATTACCTGTGACATGTCCTTCCTGACATCACCTTCTTATGTTTGAATCAGGAGCCTGTAACACATTTCACAAATATCTACTCACATTGGTGATAGATGCTCACAATACATAGATGGTATTTTAGTACTGTATATTTTTTGTGAAGGGATCAGTCATGGTTGATGTGATCATCAGAGGAGCAGCCACACCATTTGTAGTCCCAAGTCCAGTGTACCACTATCATGGGAAATGAAAAGTGGTTTAAACATCAACAGGGTGCATCTGTGCCAGACAAAGGGGTTCCATCAGTCAGAGGTTACTTCCTGGCAGTGGTTGGTGTCTTGGCATCTGTGCCTTCTGGATGTCTTGATAGAAGACACGCTTGTGGGGGAGGTTCTCTAACTACAGACGCAGGGGTATCTGAGGGAGTTCTTTCCCCTGGCAGGGCCTCCCTTCCACTAGCTACAACATAGGTAGTAGGTTTGGTGCAACATGGGCAATGAAAGGGGTGTGGTATTGTTGTCTATCCCTGCTCAGGGTGTTATTCATGTCTCTCAGCCCATGTCTGTCGCGTGGGCTCTCATTATCCTAAATGAGACTACTGGATTTCAAGGCAGCAGGATCGATAACGGTGTGTGGGACTGAGTCTGACCCACGTGTCACCCTAAATCCGTTTTTTGCTCCGGCTAACTAGCAGTGCCTCATTTCTCCCATGGGTAAGAGATGATTGGGCAGCCGAGCGCATGACATCTTTGGAACTTCTCAGGGAAGTCGTGGTCACTCAGATCCAAACCAACTCTCTCATTTACAATATGGTCTCATATACAAATGACAAACACAGTATAAGTTTTATATAATGTTTTAATAAAACGACTGTATTTTAGATATTAAGGCGTGAGCCGCAATAACCAGCACAATACAACATAGTAGGATTGAAATAGTCACCAGGAGAGTAAAACATAAGAACAAAGCTATCATATTGCCTATTATTTTCTACTCTCCCTCTGCTTGTTCTATTTAGAGCACAGCATGTTAAGCTTCTAGCTTGCCTTTCCGAGTCAAAGGGGAGACATAAGCCCTCATACCTGAGCAAAGGCCTGTGATCTGGTTCAGCATCTGCAACGAGGCAGCCAGCGTCTAGTTGTGGTTCCCTGGTCGGAATCTCCCTCTTACATGTATTGGGACAAGGAAGCTATTTTATAACTAACATGTCATTGTGATCACAAAATGTCCCTACGCAGGAATGCCAAATCTAAACTCCTACCACGTCTATCGGCAATGTACTAGACTGTATCCTTGACTAAAGCACAGAGTGAATATGTTATGAAGAACTCCAGTGCTGAAGTAGGCAAAACAGTGTGATATGAATAAAAAACAACACCGTAGAACTGGCCATTTTGTAAAATAACAGTACGAAGCCTAATGAAAAGCATTTAGAGCAAAGTGCACAGAGGCTCTAAGCCGTCAGCAAATGAATAAAATACATTCAGGGCAAAGTGCAGAAAGGCCTAAAGCCTGAAGCTAATGCGTAAAATATACGTAAAACTAACCACACTACACCCTCCCCTTGTCGGTAGCAAGTGGTTCAAATAACATAAAAACATGCCCCAAAATATAAACAATATATATTTCGACAAGGTAAGAAGACAACAAAGTCATAAATTTAGGAAACATGTGACGATAAAGCCAAATTCAATATAGTGTCAATTTAGCCGAAGAAAAAAAATCCAAAATCCAATGTCAGACAGAAGCAATAGATAGTATGAGCTCCTCCACTTCGATATATGTTAATACCGGAAGATCCACGCCACAAAGTACCATGGAGCAGGTGTGTTCCAAAGCCCCAAAACCATCCAGGGCGGCACCCCGTGCAGGGCCAATAAAAGAGACAATACCATCTTCCTCCAGGAAGGGAATCTCATAGACCGCCTCACGAAGCAAACGCAACCGTAGTGCACAAGTCTGGGAATAAGCCCTAATCGGGAACATCAACAGATCAGGATCGACCACTGGAGAGCGCTGCAGTGAGAGACAGAAAGCCAGTGCATGTTCAAACGAGCACCAAAGGCACCGAAACACGGGTTGCACACAATCCAAAACCGGTCTGAATGACAGAGACCAGTCACACTCCAAATGACCCAGGAGTGTAGCTCCAAAACGCTGCATCATGCGTTCACGACACAGCTGCGCTGACGGGAGCAGTAATATAGGATCTCGTCGTGGCGGGACAGCCATTGCGAAAAAATAGCAACAATAGCAAGACTCCAGCCAATAAAGCCAAAGTAATTGGGAAACCCCCAAAAATGCTTCCGAAAATAGAGTGTATAGCCGAAGGTATCAAACCGAATATGGAAGAGAAGGTGTGAGCGAAACCAACACCAACGGCTTTGAAAAAATGAGCAATACCAGCAGTGCTGGATGCATTAAATATACGTCCCACAAGTTCACCGAAGTGACTTGGAAAGTTAGTATTCAAAAGGGACTGAATCTCCGCCGATGACCTTGCCACTTGAAGCGCGTAGGTCTCGCTAGCAGATGTAAGGGCCACATGCTTTTGAAACAATAGAGCCTTTAGTCGACTCAACTTGTCAAAATCAACCTTGGAAGTAGCAATATGAGGCCAGATGTCCGCTACCTCCCTAATTTGAGTGGGGGGAAACAACACATTCCCGCAGCACGTAACGGCCTTGTTGACAACGACAACGTAAACTATTCCTGCACGCATGCCACAGCAGCGTTCGCTGTTAAGAACAATGTAACTGCCGTTAGAAAGCACCTGGAAAGTGTTTTTAATTACCGGGACTGGAACTCCCTTCAGATAACAAGCTAAGTTAGCAATCGAAGCGTTACACGCTCCGTGCAAGGACAGCTGTTTACAAACCATGGAATGGCTGACAGAAGCTTCGCATTCACTACCGCTAAGCATCCCCACGCTGTACGTAGTTGTTATATCAGCATGTTCTGGTGAAATGTAACGAGGGTTTGCCCTACTAGTCCTGAACCCCCCTGAAGAGGTGACAAAACGTTGATGACACTGATTAGTGTCTACAGGCCACAATAACCACCCGCCCGGATGTAACGATGAAGTGTTAAGCGTACCATTCTGGACCCAATGCGTAAATTCACTAAAAGTAGCATTCACATAGTGCTGCCAGTTGTTTAATTTGGAAGGGACAGGGATACTAGGTAAATTCAACTCTCTAATCGTCGCCAAGCCCAAACAGCTAGTCTGTTGTACTGTGTCATTGAGGAAAATCATCTGTACAGGGATAAGACATGCTCTAAATAATGTATCCCTGCCTTGCATTTGCCAATGTTTTGTACCCCAAACACTTTTCAAGTCAACAGTTTTAAACCAGTATTCATACCCCTCGACCGAAAGTTTAGATACAAACAAATTTGAATACAATAATTTAGTATCGGTCAATAACAGTTGCTTATCAGAATACGGTGTAACTTTAAAATAGTAAGACTTAGCATCCCGTGGATTATGCCCAGAAAAATATGCAAATTTATCATAATATGTTTTTGAACTCCCTTGTGGAGGAGTCGAGCAATGGTCCCATTGCACATAATTAAATATGGACTTAGGGCTACTAGCTTTATGAATAAAGTGGTGTCCATAATAGTTGTAGCAAAACATGTCACCATTATTATCTCTAAATTGGTAAGCATCTTCATCGTCATAGACAGTATAATACTGCAAATCCGTTAGCATAGAATATACTGTCTTCACATCCCAATCATCAGAAACAATGCCAGGTATAACAATATCATTCATTGATAACTTGAGGACATACGGTATTGGAATCAATTCAGTGGGACCATATATATCAAACATTACTTTATCCCACACAATTCCATCCGGAATTGGTATTGCAGAAATGTTCACATTGGACAAGTCTCTTCGAACCATATGAGACGAAAAATGTGGTCTCAACACAGTCTCCACGTGCTCAATGTCTGATGGATCAGGAAGAAAATGACCATGTATTACTAGAAAAAAAGTAACTACAAATCCCAACCATAAAAAAATAGTCATTACAGCCATAAAAAGCCACATATAGTTCCAAGGAAAAACAAAATATGTACGTTTAAGCCAACTCAGCAGCTTACGTGGACCTCGGACAGAAGACATCGATGACGAAGAGCTGGACACTGTTTAATCAGCGTCGTTGAAGCAGCCAGAGGCAGTTCTCGCAAAAGGTGCAATTGTGAACAAAGAAGCAGATGGAGGCTCTCTCCTAGGCACGCTATAAACCACATGTTCAGAAACATCAGTAGAATGTACAGCAACTTGATCAAAAGATTCCATATTAATCGTTGTCTGTGGAACAATCGCAAGATCATCTTCCACCCTCCCCAAGCTCGGAGAGGAAACAGCATCGGTGTAAATCACCTGCAGCGGGACTTCTTCCCCAGTAGTGAGAGGGATGCCGGAACTACTGGGTGTCCCTCTTGGTCTGCTGTGCAGAATCGGCCACATGTTGTAACTTGACATTATCAATGGAAACAAAGCGATTTCCTTTGGCCCCTTGCAGCGGCGGTAAAATCACAGTTCTCGTGCCACTCACCCCTAACACAGGGACAGGTGCTCGATAAGAAGGACCAAATTCTTTCTTTACTGCGACCTTTTCATGCACTAGATCCCCAATCCTGGGTATCCAACCAGTAGGTGTTACTGGCTCATCCTTAATTCCTGAGGAGGCAGCACTTGCAGAAGAGTTATCTTCACGGAATTGTTGTAAATCCTGCAAAACAGTGACACGATCATTTATGTCAAAGGGCGTATCTGCCGCCTCCACACCAGGACCATCTAGATCAGGAACATACATTCGTGTTCCAAACAGGCACTCATATGAAGTACGACCCCCCAGTGACCGTCTAGGCAAGTTATTAAGTGCTCTCTGTACTCCATACAGGTGGGCTAGCAAAACTACGACCCGTACCTATAACCCTGGCTGTTAAGGATTGCTTTAAATCACGATTTAAACGCTCCACAACAGAATTTCCCTCGGGATGAAATGGAGACGAGAATTGGAGCTCGACCCCCAACGAAGCCATGGTGTCCCTGAATGCCTTAGAGGCAAAAACAGGGCCCTGGTCGGAATGAAAAGCCGCAACTGCAAATGTATCGACAAAGATACGCAAATCTTTAATAACAGTCCGAGCGTCAGCCGAGCGTTGTGGCCAGACCCACACAAATCTGGAGCACGAATCTACAGCAACCGATATGTATTTGTATGCACTATCTGGTGTCAGTGGATCACAATGGTCCAAGTACATACACTGTAATGGTTTGTTTGAAATCAGAAGGGGCGTCTGCTGCGGGCGTCTAGCCGACGACGCTTTAATTTGTTGACAGACGTCACAACAAAGGACATACTGCTTTGTCTCTTTATAGAGACCAGGCCACCAGTGACGGGCCTGTAAAAGTGAAATCGTGGCAGCCACACCAGCATGTGCAGATGCCACCCCTTCATGTGCTGCAGAAATTAATTGAGGTCTCTCAATCTCATTTGGTAATTCACGTACACCAATGCCTGGAATATTAACAACAGCATTTAGCGCACCACTCAAGCAGTAACTATATTTAGAAGGAAATCCTTTAGGAAATGGCATGCCATCAGCCGTAGCCTTTATGGCAGCCGAAATCTCTGTGTCTGGTTTGGAACTCGAACGAGTCACTGCGGCTACAGTGGCAACAGCCACTGCCGACTTTGCACCTTCATCAGCCAAAGTATTCCCAGCAACGTGTATTCCAACGCGCTGGTGTCCAAGTGTATGCACAACATGGACCTTAGGAAGCGTTTCTTTCAGATCCGCAACCTTACCCCACAACAATTTATGTTTAATGGTGTTGCCTTTAGAATCTCTGAACCCATTCAATCTCCAATAGTGCAGATATTCATTGAAAGACTGAACACAGTAGTAGGAGTCACAGACCAGCAGGGTCAAAATTGCCGGATCTGCGTGCTCCAACGCAAACAAAAGAGCTTTGAGCTCAGCCAGCTGTGCCGTGCAATCTCCCAAGGTTTTAGTATAAGTATGTCGGGGGCAGAATACTTCCCCCTCCATAGTGCCGCTCACTACCGCACATGCAGCAAAATACTGTTGTTTAGTCCCAACCGCTGGTTGCGCAGAGCCATCGGTATACATGACCACTTGATATTGGTCAATAGGCAATGTGCCAGCAGGAACTGGGTACTCTATTTCATATTGAAGAAATTCTTGAGTCTGCAGTTTAGGGTCAAATATGTAATCTACATCAGTGGCTGTCAAAGACGTAGCCCATTGTATCCATCGCGGGTGTAAAGCTTTCGAATTAGGAACACTTGCTTTTGTAACAGCCTCCAAGGCTGGAATCAGGGAAACGACAATGATGCGTTGGCCCTGGGCAAGCGGTCTTTCTTTGATCACAGCCATCTGTACTGCAGTGAGTATTTTCTCAGTCTGCGCAAAACGGTGTTCTGCAGCAGAATATAAGTGGGACTTGTATGCTATCGAGACTGTCTCACCCTCATTAAAGGTGACATACGTAAACCCAACAGCCCCAGGTATCACCCTAATGACTAAATGTGTCTTATTGTCCCGTGTGTGTAAGTGTTTAACCGCTAAGAGATCATTCTGTAACTCTCGCAGTATGTGTGTATGCTCAATCGTCCAAAATCTACTCGAAAAATTTGGGCGAATCAGTTCGTATAATGGTTTTATACGCGTAGCATAATCAGGAATGTAAGTTCTGCCAAAATTCAGAAACCCCAACAATGACTGAAGCTTCCGAACCGTATTAGGAGGCTGCAACAAAGCACATTTCTCCAAAAAATGTGGTGCCAGGCTCTTGCCCTCGCTCGACAACTCATATCCCAGGAAAATGACGCTGAGGAAGGCAATCTTTGATTTCTTAAAATTAAACTTATAGCCAATATCAGCAAATCCCACAACAATGCGCGATACGTGCCTTAGATGTTGCAGAATCTCATCGTCTGTCAAATATATGTCATCAACATATGATAATGCTTCAGGGTCCAACTCGTGTAGCATTTCAGTCACACGAGCCGAAAACAGTCCTGGGCTATTCTTATACCCCTGAGGCAAACGACAAAAAAAATTCTGAGAGCCAAACGCACTGAAACTGGTATAGTCCTGACTTTCGGGCGCTATATTCTGGCAGAAAAATCCATTCGAGATATCCAACGTTGTTTTGTATTTTTTACGCACTATATTATTCATAAGCGCTGCACTATGTGAATTCTGTATTGCATATGTGCGTGTATGACTATTCAAATGTCTGTAATCCACCACTATCCTATATGAATGGTCCGGTTTAGCAACCGGAAATAAGGGATTATTCATCGGCGAGACACAGGGCTCTATGACACCCTGGTACTCCAATTGTGTAAGAATTTTCCTAACCGATGCCCTTGCCTCAAATTTAATAGGATACTGCGTTTATTGGAATGACATGATAAGGTGATTGTTTATCCCACCCCATATTATTTCTATATAGGGCGGGGGCTTGTGCTAGAGCCCATGATTTACTATAGGACTCTGCTAGTTCTTTCGGAACAAGTGGTGAGAAGGAAGGTGTACTTACCTCCTCCCCAACCGGACAGTCGCGAACAAAGTCAGGTGGCCAATCTTGTTCAGCCAATAGAACATCATATGATTTTACCACATGGTCCCAAAAGATGGCGTGTACAATGTGGTCAATGTCCCCTTCCAACCGTAGAGTCACTAGATATACTCGATCAGGATCAGAGACCCGCATATCCGCCGTTTCGACTTGTATGAAGTCATCAGTTGCTTTCATCTCCAGATGCTCTAGAAGATTCCGGCGAACTATTGTGACCTCTGCCGCGCTGTCTAACAGTGCCAGTGAGCATGTCTTGTTCGTCAAGAGAACTCTCTTCTTGAGCGGCATATCTAACAGAGACTGCTGCCACTTTTTTCTTTTTAAATTGTTGTTTTTGTTGCAGCGGTTTCTCTTCTTGTTTAACAGAAACCTCCGCTGAGCATTGTGAATCCTGTCTCGGTTTCACGTACTCCGTCCTCCGCTCTGACCGTCCACCTCTCTCACTTCTCTTCTCAGAGGAGTCCTAAAAGGAACGAGATTGGCGTGTATCAGTATATTGATATCGATCAGGCGTCTTCAAATTATCCCTATTTCTGAGATTATACCTATTCTGCGGGGTCTCCGGTTGCGGAGACTGTCCCCCATCTTTTTTAGGTGTTTGCTGTTTCTTTTCCCAGTGCTTTTTTGCACCCTCAGGTTGCTGTTGCTTAGCATTATCTTTATTATTTTTACCCTGCAATTGTGGTTTCTGCGGCCTAGCCCCTAGGCTATCACGACCAATACTAGAATATGTTTCTGCTATTATTCTCGGAAGTTCCCGCTCCTGATTAATCTGCGGAACGTCCCAAAGACGCATTCGCACAGCTAGTGCTACAGCCTCCCCCTTGAGATTACTCAAAATAATAGAAGAAACCGCGTCAAATTTTCCCATCAATTGCATGCCCAAATCTAAGGTAGGGGCAGCCCCATATTCATCTTGAATTTGTTTAAGCACTTATGGTAAATTAGCCAAAGTCGGTGTACCGTGTGCTGCAGTGTAGAGCGCGGCAAATACCGTGCCCCAAGTATTACAAAGGTCCACTGGAGGAACCATCCCATACGGCAAACACATCGTCAAAATTCTATGTTTATCCTGAGGTCCCGTATGGGGAAATACTGCTTATTAATCTTTTGCGCCAGCCAAAATGGAGTCTCCTCACGTTTAGCCGGTACTTTGCCCATAACTGAGTGTACAGTGGCCAGATTGATTCTCTGTACCACTGCTTGTGGGTGCGCCGGAGCAGCACGCGCTGCATTAGTATTTAATGTCTGCATCACAAACTGAACTTGTCTTCTGTATGTTGTAGTTAAGTCTATATATAAACGACGCACTTCAGCCACTGCCAAATTTGCAACCGCAGGATATGGTGTGTAAGTAGCCAATAAAGGCCAGGTCGGACCATCATTACTCAACGGACCTAACCGTACTTGTGTTACTGTGTGTGGGAGGGCGCCATCAAGCCAATTATGGTGTTCTTGATAAGATAAAGGTATTTCTAAGTATGCATAAGCCCTGTATTGTCCAGGGACATGCGCAACAGTATATTCGTGAAAAGTATTTGTACCCCCATCAGCTGCTGGAAATATGACCCAAGAATAAAAAAGTTCTGTTCTATAGGCTGCATGGGCGTCTACCACAAAAGTGACCGGACCCCCCTGGACCGTAAGTCCATGTGCTATCAGGTGACCTGTGAGCGGATGTCGCATATTAAGCGCTATATTCACTACTACTGGATTCGCCATTCGTAAAAATAGCTCTAGGTCAGAGAAGGCACACCAATATCGGGTTTTTTTCCTTTCAAAGTTCAAGCTTGAACAACCAACCACTAAGCAATAGGACGTACCTATCCCGTGGTGGCGGAAACCCTCAGCCCCACAGACGTCTCCGCATACGGAACAGAGGAGTCAAAATATATATGAGACCAAGAGAGTCAGTCGGACCTAAACATTAGAGCCAGACCAATCGTTGGCGGCGCCATGTCGCGTTGGCGGCGCCATGTCGCCTGGGCTCTCATTATCCTAAATGAGACTACTGGATTTCGAGGCAGCAGGATCGATAACGGTGTGGGGGACTGAGTCTGACCCACGTGTAAAGAACTCTGTCACCCTAAATCCGTTTTTTGCTCCGGCTAACTAGCAGTGCCTCATTTCTCCCATGGGGAAGAGATGATTGGGCTGCCGAGCGCATGACATCTTTGGAACTTCTCAGGGAAGTCGTGGTCACTCAGATCCAAACCAACTCTCTCATTTACAATATGGTCTCATATACAAATGACAAAGACAGTATAAGTTTTATATAATGTTTTAATAAAACGACTGTATTTTAGATATTAAGGCGTGAGCCGCAATAACCAGCACAATACAACATAGTAGGATTGAAATAGTCACCAGGAGAGTAAAACATAAGAACAAAGCTATCATATTGCCTATTATTTTCTACTCTCCCTCTGCTTGTTCTATTTAGAGCACAGCATGTTAAGCTTCTAGCTTGCCTTTCCGAGTCAAAGGGGAGACATAAGCCCTCATACCTGAGCAAAGGCCTGTGATCTGGTTCAGCATCTGCAACGAGGCAGCCAGCGTCTAGTTGTGGTTCCCTGGTCGGAATCTCCCTCTTACATGTATTGGGACAAGGAAGCTATTTTATAACTAACATGTCATTGTGATCACAAAATGTCCCTACGCAGGAATGCCAAATCTAAACTCCTCCCACGTCTATCGGCAATGTACCAGACTGTATCCTTGACTAAAGCACAGAGTGAATATGTTATGAAGAACTCCAGTGCTGAAGTAGGCAAAACAGTGTGATATGAATAAAAAACAACACCGTAGAACTAGCCATTTCGTAAAATAACAGTACGAAGCCTAATGAAAAGCATTTAGAGCAAAGTGCACAGAGCCTTTAAGCCGTCAGCAAATGAATAAAATACATTCAGGGCAAAGTGCAGAAAGGCCTAAAGCCTGAAGCTAATGCGTAAAATATACGTAAAACTAACCACACTACACTATCAGGGAGGCCATGTGGACATTGAGGACCGACAACCATTGCATGACCACTCATGGTGGTTGTCCCTCTGCATCTGTTTGATCTCCTCCAAAATGGCAAGTGCCTAGCACACCACTCTTTGGGATTGTTGGTAAGCTCCCAAGATTTGAGTGTTTGTGTCCTGGCCAAAACTGTCCCTAGCAGCATCATGGCGGTGACACACACCATCCCTCCCACACCCCCTCACCCTCTACCCCCACATGCCTGTGCCCTTGGCACAATTTGGCTACTGCCACTAGTACTTGGTCCATCATTGTCTGGGTTTTGGAGTTGTGACTCCGGTACCTGGACTGGGGGGCATATGATGATGGTAACTGCCCTTAAGACACAGGTTTAGGGGCGCCTGGTTGCCTATGATGTTGATGCAAAAGGGGTGGGAGGAGTTGATGAGGGCAGGATGAGGCTGGGAGTTGTCATCTGACTAGGTTCCCCAGATGGGCCAGATTTGTCCTCAACGTCCACACAACCAGGAGTGGTGTCCTCACTGAGGTCTTCATCCAGGGGGTAAGTGGCAGTCTCAGGAGTGGTTTGGATGGTCCCAGTGGCAGGTAGACCTGTTGAAGATGCAAAACAGACTGTTACAGGTTTTAATGTGACATGTGACATTATTTTCTAACAGTTAGCTATGCTTTGGGCCATGTACAGGTTGGCCTTGCTTGATGCCCTTATGTGACAGGGACCTTGATGTTTAATATCACAGTGCTGCCCTTTGGGGTTCCTGAGGATTTTATTTCAGGTAACCTTGCTACAGGATATATGGATATCTTGGCACTTGTATGTCTAGTCACAGACTCATATCTTGGAAGCAGTGGTACAACACCAGTTTCATTCTACCTCCCAGTTAGGGAAGCAACATGTTTAAGTTAGCAGAAAGCTACATATTGTCATGTGGACACTGATGTGGACATCAGATTTGGATTGACCATTCTACCTGGCAGTATGAGACAGGTTCCATCAACTACAACTCACTGCATGTATATGAGATCCCCAGGTGAGTACACGTCTATGGGGGATGGGAGTTAGAAGGGCCAGAGTATCAGTGGACACAGTAGTAGCCTGGTGTAAGTAGTGTCCCAGAGGCAGCTGTTCTTAGCATTCCTGTAGTTAGGTGTCCTATGCCCACAGGCTATACAATTATCAGCCCCCTAGGTGAGTACAGTTCTATGGGTGAAGGGAGGTGGAAGGGACAGAGTAATAGTGGACACAGTAGTAGCATGGTGTAAGTAGTATCCCGGTGGCAGCTGTCCTTAGCATTCCTGTAGTTGGGTGCCCCTATGTCCACAGGCTATACAATTATCAACCCACCCCCCCCAGGTGAGTACAGTTCTATGGGTGGTGGCAGGTGGGAGGGACAGAGTAGCAGAGGACACAGTTGAAGTAGTTTGTAAGTGGTTTTGTGTGGGCAGCTGTCCACTGCATTGTTGTCATTGCCTGTCCTATACCCACATTATAAACTTATATGAACCATTCATTTTGAGTATTCTCCATTAGGTTTCTGAGCATGGCTATTACATATTGATACACAGTCATGATTTTGTTTATGGTGAAACAGTGGCTGCTGGGAGTTGTAGTGCTATTAGTCCTTGCAATACCCACACCCAGATAATGTGCCCCCAGGTGAGTTCTCTCTATATGCAAGATGACAGACAGGGGTCTTTGGACAGTTGCACAAAGGGGAGGTGAGTGTTGTGACAGTGAAGTTGTCAAACAGTGATCAGTAAGCATGCATGCAAATACATTTAGGTTACATTGTTGGGGTATGGACTTACCTGACTCCCCTCCCAGGTATTCCTGTCAGTCCCTCAGGATGCAGTATGTCTAAGACCTTCTCCTCCCTCAATGTGAAACGTGAGGGAGGAGGTGGGGGACCACCGCCAGTCTTGTGTACCACCAACTGGTGCCTGGCAGCCATGGAATGTACTTTCCCCCTGAGGTTGTTCCACCTCTTCCTGATGTCCTCCCTTGTGCTTGGGTTGCTGCCTACAGAATTGACTCTGTCAACTATCCTTTGTCACTTTTCCATTTTCCTAGGAATAGTTGTCTCCTGGATTTGTGCTCCAAAGAGTTGTGGATCATTTCATCCACCATGACCCTTAATTCGTCATCTGTGAAACTGGAATGTTTTTGTGGTGACATAATGGTGGGATACAAGACAAATGTTAAGGGATGGGGTGTAGGTGCTCTATGGTGAGGGGCTAATAGCTATGACATGGGGTGTAGATTGCTATTGTGTGTGGCGGATATATTGTGCATGTGTGGAATATGTGGTTGAGAAAGTTGGAGGGGTGCCTAGTCTTTGTTTTGGGTATTGTTTCTTGTCTCTATCTGTCTGTGTGTGGTGTAGTAGCTGCAAAGGAGTGTGGTTTGTGAAGGGGTGTGTTTTATAGTATGATTTGTAGGTGTGTTGGGTGTGTATGTGTGAAGGCTGTGTTGTTTTCTAATCCATCCAATGTGGTGTTGTGTTGTACGAGAACGAACAAGGACCGTCGTGGTTCGGACCGCCATTGTAGGACCACCAGTGAAGAACTGCCAATGTGATTTGTGACTTGTAATAAGTTCAATGGTATGTTGACGGGCTGGCGGTACTGAAGGTTAGACCCCCTATTTCCCACTCTCCTGAGTCCTGGTGGTGTAGAGATTTTGGCTGGGTTTTAGCGGTCCTGGCTGTGTAACTTGTAATACGGCAGTCTGTGTGACCGCCAACATGAGGGTCTTTTTGCAGCCGCACCGCAGCAGCCTTGCAGTCAGACTGCCAAACTTGTGATGAGGACCATAGTGTTGTTTGTGTTTTTCTTATATATTTTTGAAGTATTAGTGTTACTGTTTTTCACCAGTTTGTTGCTTTGGCTTTTCGTACACTAATTTAGTTATGCATCACTATGTAATGTTAAATTGTATTATGTTAGTAATTCTGATGAATAACTGTAATCCATATGTATCTATTGCAATTTAATGTGTTTTGCATGTGGATTTTTTCATTTCTTTTACAGACTTTGTCTACAAGCATGTCCTAAGAGCATTGGGTATTTGCTTTTTTTTCTTTTAGGAAATCATTTTTAGTTTATAATAAACCACTGTTTTTTACTTTGATTTTTTTTTGTTGTGTTTCCTTGAGGGTTTCTTTTTTTGTTTTGTTTTTTACGGTTCCTAGATATTTTTAATTGCTTTGAGGGATTCTAATTGGATTTGTTTTACTTATGAATGTTTTGGGGTTTTTGGACAATATTTTTCCCATTTGGTGGATTTCTAATTGTTTTTAGATACAGAGGAAAATCTGCAGCTACAAAACTATGGGGGTGATTCTGACCCCGGCGGTCACGGACCGCCGGGGCCAGGGTCGGCGGGAGCACCGCCAACAGGCTGGCGGTGCTCCGCAGGACATTCTGACCGCGGCGGTATGGCCGCGGTCAGAACAGGAAAACCGGCGGTCTCCCGCCGGTTTTCCGCTGTCCTGCAGAATCCTCCATGGCGGCGCAGCTTGCTGCGCCACCATGGGGATTCTGACACCCCATACCGCCATCCTGTTCCTGGCGGTTCGCCCGCCAGGAACAGGATGGTGGTATGGGGTGTCGTGGGGCCCCTGGGGGCCCCTGCAGTGCCCATGCCAGTGGCATGGGCACTGCAGGGGCCCCCGTAAGAGGGCCCCACAAAGAATTTCAGTGTCTGCTGAGCAGACACTGAAATTCGCGACGGGTTCAACTGCACCCGTCGCACATCCTCCACTCCGCCGGCTCTATTCGGAGCCGGCATCCTCATGGAGGGGTGTTTCCCACTGGGCTGGCGGGCGGCCTTTTGGCGGTCGCCCGCCAGCCCAGTGGGAAACCCAGAATCACCGCGGCGGTCTTCTGACCGCGGAGCGGTGTTCTGGAGGGGGGAACTCTGGCGGGCGGCCTCCGCCGCCCGTCAGAGTTAGAATGACCCCCTATATGTTTTATATATTTCTTTTCTTTTGGGTGGGAAATGGTATATTGTTTGTCCAAACATTATGTGATTGTTATGCAGAGTTGTTGGGATTATGAAATGTAATTGTTTTACATGATGGATTGAGTTTGTTTTTAACTTTCTTGGTTGGTGATGCTTACATTTTTTAAAATAATTTATATGTATCAATCAATCAATCAGTGCATTTGTAAAGCGCGCTACATACCCGCAAGGGTCTCAAGGCGCTGGGGAGGGAGGGTGCTACTGGTTGAAGAGCCAGGTCTTGAGGAGTCTTCTAAAGGCCAGCAGGTCCTGGGTCTGTCGTAGGATGGTGGGGAGAGTGTTCCAGGGCTTGGTGGCGAGGTAGGAGAAGGATCTGCCGCCGGCGGTGGTTTTTCGGATGCGGGGGACTGTGGCGAGGGCGAGGTTGGCTGAGCGGAGGCTTCGGGTGGGTGTGTGCAATCTGAGTCGGTTGTTGAGGTAGGTGGGTCCGGTGTTGTGCAGTGCTTTGTGTGCGTGGATCAGGAGCTTAAAGGTGATCCTTTTGTTGACGGGGAGCCAGTGCAGGCCTCTCAGGTGAAGTGTGATGTGGCTGCGGCGGGGGACATCAAGGATGAGTTGGGCCGAGGCGTTCTGGATGCGTTGGAGTCGTCTCAGAAGCTTGTTTGTAATTCCTGAGTAGAGGGCGTTCCCCTAGTCGAGTCTGTTGGTGATGAGGGCCTGGGTAACGGTTTTTCTCGTGCCGAGGGGGATCTATTTGAAGATCCTGCGGAGCATACGGAGGGTGTTGAAGCAGGACGCGGAGACGGCGTTGACTTGCCTAGTCATGGAGAGAGTGGAGTCGAGGATGACCCCCAGGTTGCGTGCATGGTCTGTGGGTTCCAGGGCTGTGCCTAGTGACGTGGGCCACCAAGAGTCGTCCCAAGCTGATGGGGTGGGTCCGAGAATGAGGACCTCCGTCTTGTCTGAGTTCAGCTTCAGCCTGCTGTCCTTCATCCAGTCGGTTACGGCCTTCATTCCTCGGTGGAGGTTAGCTTTGGCGGTGTGGGGATCTTTGGTGAGGGATATGATCAGCTGGGTGTCGTCGGCGTAGGAGATGATGTTGAGGTTGTGTCGTCGTGCGACGTGGGCGAGGGGGGCCATGTAGATATTGAACAGTGTCGGGCTGAGGGAGGCTCCCTGTGGGACACCACAGATGATTTCGGTGGTTTTGGAGCGGAAGGGTGGGAGGCGAACGCTCTGGGTTCTGCCGGAGAGGAAGGATGTGGTCCAGGCAAGGGCCTTCTCTTGGATACCGGCGTCATGGAGGCGTGCTGATAGGGTGCGGTGGCAGACCGTGTCAAGGGCTGCTGATAGGTCCAGGAGGATGAGGGCGGCTGTTTCTCCTTTGTCCATCAGGGCCCGGATATCGTCAGTGGCTGCGATGAGGGCGGTCTCGGTGTTGTAGTTACTGCAAAAACCGGATTGGGAAGGGTCCAGGATGTTGTTGACTTTGAGGTAGTGGGTCAGCTGTTTGTTGACAATCTTCTTGGTCACTTTTGCTCGGAAAGGGAGCAGGGAGATGGGCCGGAAGTTCTTGAGGTCCTTGGGATCCGTCTTGGGCTTCTTCAGAAGGGCGTTGATCTCGGCGTGCTTCCAGCTTTCTGGGAAGGTTGCTGTCTCGAAGGAACAGTTGATTGTTTTCCGGAGGTGGGGCGCGATGGCTGCGCTGGCTTTGTTGAAGACGTGGTGAGGGCAGGGGTCCGATGGGGATCCGGAGTGGATGGAGTTCATGGTTTTGATGGTGTCTTCGTCGCTGACTCTGGACCAGACGGTTAGGCGACTGGTGCGAGTGGTAGTTGCAGGGGTGGTGGACTCGGTGGTGGGTGCGGGGGGAGTCGGGGTTGAAGCTGTCGTGGATGTTGGTGATCTTGTGGTGGAAGAAGGTGGCCAGGGAGTCGCACAGGTCTTGAGATGGCAGGATGTCGTTGGTGATGGAGCTGGGGTTGTTGAGTTCTTTCACGATGCTGTAGAGCTCTTTGGTGTTGTGTGCGTTGTTGTCTAGGCGATCCTTGAAGGCGGTCTTCTTGGCGGTCCTGATGAGTTGGTGATGTCTGCGGGTGGCGCTCTTGAGGGCTGTGTGGTTGTCTGGTGTTCGGTCGTGGAGCCATTTCTTCTCCAGCTTCCGACAGGTGTGCTTGGAGATCCGGATGTCCTCGGTGAACCAGGCGGCTTTCTTGTTGGTGTGGTTGGTTGTAAAGGTCTTGAGAGGGGCGAGGGTGTTGGCTTAGTCGTTGATCCACTGTGTGAGGTTGGTCGCGGCGGTGTCTGGGTCGGTGGGGTCGGTGGGTGGTCTCAGGGTGAGGGCGGTAGTCAGTTGGTCCTCGGTGACCTTGCCCCAGCAGCGGCGTGGTAGCTGTTGGGTGCGGTGGTGTGTGGTGGGTTTTCTGAAGGTGAAGTGGACGCATCTGTGGTCGGTCCAGTGTGGTTCAGTGGTGTGGTTGAAGGAGACGTGGGGGCTTGTGGAGAAGATGGGGTCGAGCGTGTGTCCAGGGGCATGAGTGGGTGTCGTTACGAGCTGTTTGAGTCCGAGGTTGTCGATCAGGGCGGTGGAGTTGGCGTCGTTGTTGTTCTCGAGGTGGAAGTTCAGGTCCCTGAGGAGGATGTAGTCCGTGGAAGCGAGGGCATGGGTGCTGATGAGGTCGGCGATGGTGTCACTGAACTGTGGGTGGGGTCCGGGAGGTCTGTAGATGAGAGTTCCTCTAAGGGTGGTGTTGGGGTCGGTGTGTATCTGGAAGTGCATGTGCTCGGCGGTGGTGAGGATGTCATCGGTGTTCGTTGAGATTTTGATGGAGTCTTTGTGGATGATGGCGTTGGTGCGGTCTCTGCGGGAGATCTTGTAGCCCTGT
Organism: Pleurodeles waltl; assembly: GCF_031143425.1. NCBI lineage: Eukaryota > Metazoa > Chordata > Amphibia > Caudata > Salamandridae > Pleurodeles > Pleurodeles waltl. The sequence goes on along the minus strand of NC_090443.1, from coordinate 662,069,821 downwards.
GGGATGGCTATGGCGATTTCTGGTGCTGAGGTGGCGTTCAGCCAGGTCTCCGTCAGGAAAGCGACGTCGGGGGCAGTGGAGTCTAGGAGGTCCCAAAATTCGATTGCGTGCTTGCGAGCGGAGCGGGTTTTGAGGAGGATGCAGCGGAGGTGGTTGGGTTCTCTGGCTGGTGGTGTGGAGGGTTGGATGCTGGTGAATCTGCAGTTCCGGCAGGTGAAATGCCCCTGGGTAGCAGGGTTGGTCTCGTCTGGTGTTGAGTGCTTGGAGGGTGCTTGCGTCGTAGTGCAGTCTGGCGTTGCGGGGGGTGCGGGTTCCAGGGGTTCTGGTGCTGGGTGCGGTGCAGGTGCGGATGGGCGCAGACAGGCTTGCCTTAGGCACGCCCGCTTCACGGCCTCCATATGAGGGCAGAGGGAGGGAGGAGCAGCTGGGAGGTGGGAGCGGGGCGGCCAATGGGAGTGAAGGGGGCGGGGCAGCAGGCGCTCAGCAGCAAGGGAAAAACCCGGGGGAAAACCCGGGAAAAAAATGGCGGGAAAAGACAGTGGGAGAGGGACAACAGAGCACAGGGGTACAGAAAGCAAAACACAGGGGCACAGAATGAAAAAACAAAGTGGCACAGAAGCCAAGCGCAGGGGTACAGAAAAAAGGGAGCGAGTAGTCATGTAGAATCTTTTTAGAATATGAAATGGTATTATATCTATCTTCAATAACATCATTCAAATTCTGGCCCTCATTTTGACTTTGGCGGTCTTCACAGAAGACCATCGAAGCTGCAGGTGCCAGTGTTGAGGGGTGGGTCTCGTTCTTGCAGTGGGGGGAAGCGTTTCTCATCTAGTCATCTACCAGTGACAGGGAAGAAATTCCCTGTCACCGGTACCCTTTCCACCATGGTTTTTGTTGCGAAAACCATGGCAGAAAGGCAGCTCCTAGTACCTTCTACAGTGTTCTGAGGACCGCTGGGTCAGAGATGATCATCTCCAGCCAGGTGGTTCCTATGGCCATGGTGATATGAGTGGAGATGTGGTGGGTTGGCAGTGGCCATGAAAGAGATTTAGGCCCTCATTACGACTTTGGTGGTCTTCACAGAAGACTGCCAAAGCCGCGGGTGCCAGAAGACCACAAGTGCTGGCAGTCTTCCTCCCACCATATCACGGGTACTGCTGTATTTCTGCCACACTTTGGGCAGAAATCCAGCAGTAGTTGTGCTAGCGGGCAGAGGCGCTTGGGCGATTCCACCACTGGCCCGCCCCGCCAGTAGGATTCCACCAGTCGTATTATGTGTCTTGAGGGGGGATGGGGAGAGGGTGCTGTGTCTGGAAGGGGTGGGGAGGCCATGGCTAGAAGGGGTGGGGGGTGTAGTGCTTGCTGGGGGGGAAGTTGTCTACAGTTGACAGGAAAGAATTTCCCTGTCACCAGTAGCCTTTACGTCATTGTTTTCATGACAGTGCTACCACAGTGCTACCATAATCATCTCTGGCCTGGCAGTTCCCACCACTATGGCAGTATGAGTGGAGATGTGACGGGTTGACAGCGGCCGACCCACCACACTCATAATGTGGCAGTCTGCTCCACCAGCCTGTTGGTGGTGGGACCGCCACATTTATGGGTCAAAATGACCATCTTAGTGTGTTGGTTCAGAATTAGTCATAGCTTCTGAGGACTTTGGTAGGTTTCTATTTATTTTACACTATGCTTATGGCTATTCAATCTTTTGCCGTGCTTGCTAAGCGTAGGGCCAATTTAGCTAACAGATTGATCCATTTGTAGTTATTGGTTGATTTCCGCTTTTGTGATGCTTCTATAAATTTGAAGAGTGTAGGTTGGGTTCTGGCAAGTCTGGATTGGAAGGCATTGTGCCACCCTTCCACTGTGTTGTTTGTTTTGGCGTCCTGTTTGTGTTGAGAGCAATGCAGTAAGAGGTTTTCCAATAGTCCATTAGGGGACAATTGGCCTCATTACGAGGCTGGCTGTCCTAGGACCACCAGCCCCACAGTGGTGGTCAGACCACCATGGCTGTGGTGGTCCGACTGCATCATTACAACATTGGCGGGGACAGCTCTGGGCAGCTTGGAAAGCAGATCAACCCCATGAACTATTCTATGCTCCCTCTAATGTCCCTTATTTAAAGTACAAGACAGGCAGAGGTTGTAATTACTTTTACAGTCACAATCAAAAAGGCTACTGCGATTGCAAAAACATATTTACACTGCACTAAAGCCATTTTAGGAGTCAGCTTTTCTTAAAGTTCTAAAATGGTGTTGTGGCATAATACTGAACATCAATTCAGTATGAGATATATCAATGTTTTGCATTTAAAATCTGGTCTCAGAAAATTGACAAAATGACCAACTCCTGAATTGGGGTGCCAAGGCTTTTTAGTTGTGAATATTAAGAAAAAGGTTTGTTGGATAGTAGGCAGAGGCTATGGGAACCTCTCAGAAACCTTTTTTAAAAAGTAAACTTGTATTTTTAATATCAACACCAATTCCTTTAAGGAAAACTGGCTGCATTAAAAAATGTTTACTTCATTAAAAGGTGTTCACAGACATGGTGGTTTTCTGTCCCTTGCAGAGCATCATCCCTGTGATGGCCAGAAATAGGCATGAGTAGTAATTTATGACCTGCCTCATTAGGTAAACTGGATTGTGAACCACTCCAGATCAGAAAATTAAGAACTGAACTATTAATAGATAGATTGGTTCAATGAATTTTTCACTGGTTACACAAATACTGGTTGCATGTTGCTACCAGTTATATGCATTGAGTTTTAGAATATCAGTTCTAGTACTGTAACTTGTGTCTCTTAAAGGAAGGGGTCTCAGTAACAATAATCTGAGAAGGCCAGCTCGTAGTATTTAGGCCCATATTTATAAAATGTTTGAGTAGCCTTAGCGTCCTTTTTTTATGCTAAAGTGGCGCAAAAATAACTCCATATTTATGTTTTGAAGCTAGGAGTTAGGAATTTAGGAGTTAGCGCCATTTCAAAGGCGTGTCAAACCACCTTGTGTCTTATTGCAACAATGAGATGCAAGGTAGGTGTTTCCTTCCAAAAAAGACGTTAGCCCTCTAGCGCTATATTTACCTACCAAGGCTAAAACAACTCCAACCAAAAAAGCAGACTTAAAAAATAGTGCTAAGTCGGATTAGCTTAAAATGTTAATGCCTGGTCAGGCCAGGCATTAAAAAGAGGCTCCCACACCACCACTCAAGGAAAAAACACAGAAGGAGCTCTGGAAACCTCTAGGACATCATGGAAGTGGTACTGCTCCAGCTTGGCACATGACGGAGACGTCTGCAAAGACAGCAGATCCCTCCACCACCACCACCTCAACAACCCCAAACAGCACCACAGGAGCCACAAAGGCAGCGCAGAAGGAGGGATAGAATCTTCAAACAGCGCACAACCATCCTTGGGCTGAGGGAACAAGATGTGGTCCTGATGTACATACTCAACCGGGAGTCTATTGTACACCTGTTGCATCATATTGCACCATACATCACAGTAAGGGTGTAAACTCCCACTAACATTCCACCCATGACCAAACTCCTCGCTGTACTCCATATGCTGGTGTCTGGATCATTTCAGATAATGGGTACAGAAGTGTCTGGTATCTTTGAGTCATCATTCTCGGTCTTTCTACCTAAGGTCCTGGATGCTGTCCTACATCTCACACCCCACCACATTTGCTTCCCAGCATCTGCAGCAGGAGACCAAGCAAGGTTTCTATCCCATTTCTGGGTTTCCGCATGTGTTGGGTGCAATGGACTGCACCCATGTGCAACTGGTGCCACCTGCAGCAATGGAACACTAATATAGGAACGACAAGCACACACATTCTATCAATGTGCAGGCCATTGTAGACCACTGTGGGTTTTTCAACAACATCCTTGCTAAATATCCCAGCAGCATCCATGATGCATACATAATTTGCCATTGCACCATCAATGAGCGGTTCCAGGATGGCGAATATGGCAATGGTCTACTCATAGGTAAGCCACCAACCCTACCATAACACAAACACACCAACCATCTAGGACAAACAAGATAAACACCACACTAAATACACATGGGCAGGGCCACAGAGATGTTCAGGCAACAACACATATGCAACATGCCACACTACACTGCATACATTGCACTTCACAAACACATAAACCCACATGTACATAACACAGCCACACCCTGAGTGGCACACCACTTGTGCACAGGTGGAGCTAAGGGCCCTTTCCATATAGAAGCTGCTCAGAAACCACTACACGTGTCCACAGTTTGACAACTAAATACAGATCACACACACACATTACACCAAACAAAGAAGTACTCAGGCATGTCAGTGGCATAGGCCATGGTCATTTTGAGTAAGTCATACATAGGCACAGTCCCACATAAACCATGGTGTGAAGGCCTCTGGCAGAACCTAAATCAAATGCCACCCAAGTGGTGCTATAACCAACTACATATCATCTTCACATACCTGACACACCTGTAGTGTGCACATTCACATGTCTGCTGAATTGTGTTGCACACATACCTATGCAAAAATATCTGCCATTAAAGACCATAGGGCAGAATCATGAGAAATGGGGCAGCACCTACTCCAGTGCCACCTCACATGCGCCCCTAGTGCCCCTTAACACCACCATGTCTTTTGCATATACCAGAAATGGCCAACCATGGTGGTGAGTCTGTGAAAAAACTGTAAGAATCATGGACATACCTGACCTTACCCGCGCCGTTCTAAGGGACCCATGTGAAAAATAGCTGTGCGCTCTCAAAGCTAGCACTGTGATTGTGTAGAAAGTGTCTCTCAGAAATCATGTATTTGAAGCTATGAGATACTACTGCACCAAATTATATCATTCTACTAATGTGTGATATACACCCTCATACACTTGATGGCTGGCACAACCATCATCTGCCATAGAGGGTCACTAAGGGCCATATTTATACTTTTTGACGCAAAGCTGCGCCGGCACAGCTTTGCGCCAAAAATTTTAACGCCGGCTAACGCCATTTCGATGCGCCGTGCGGGCGTCAAATTTATACTTTGACGCACGGCGGCGCAACCAACAGGTGGGAGTCATTATTTCGTGACGCACACAGCAGCGTCAAGTCGTAAAGGAAACCAACGTTAACGCGACGCAAATGACTGTGGGTCGATTTACGACAGTGCAACCTGGAAAGCGCCGTTTTTTTTGACGCAATAGCGTCAAATTCACCCGCGAACACTGCCCTTTCAGCAGAGAAGAGCCAAAATGGATCCCAGATGCCACAACAGACCCCAGGAAGATGACAGCAGACCAGGAACCAGCCAGGAATATCCATACAGGAACCAGGACATTTATAGAAAAAAAAGAAAGTGTCGCTTCAGTGCAGAGGAGCAGGAAATCCTGGTTAAAGAGGTGACAGAACACCAGCACCAATTGTTCATCACCTCTAAGTTGCCAATCAGTAGGAGAGAGGCCATATGGCAAAAAAATTGTGGACAAGATCAACAGTGTGGCTGAAGAACGCAGAACAGTCACCGAGTGTAAGAAACGCTGGCATGACTGCAAACGTAGGACAAAGAAAAAATGGCCAGGAACAGAAAGGCAGCACTGCAGACTGGAGGGGGGAGTCCAGCACACCAGGAGGCCCTGGACCACATGGAGGAGATGGTCGCAGCCGTCATCCCTGAGGAGATCGTCACAGGGATTCAAGGACAGGACAGCGCAGACTACCACGACACAACGCACATGCAGGGTAAGTCGCATGGGGAATTATAATACAATAATGATAACTGCAACCGGGGGGGGGGAATACCTACTACACAATGCATGTAAGTCAGCATATATATGAAGTGGCATGGGTAAAGGTGTACGGCAGGAGGGCATGGCCAGCACAGACTGAAGCTGGGGCACGACAAAATACAGCGCCAACAACAGTCCCATGGGGCCATCCTGTAATGACAACAATGGAGCCAAGGGAAAGCAGCGACAGGTGGGAAGGTCACTACGTCAAACTTACATCCAGGCACCCGTCAGTCAAAAAGTATCCTACATCAACTAGGTCCCTATCAGTAATCCAGTAGCCAAAACAACAACTGCAATGTAACTGCGACAACAGTTGACAATCACACCTCTGATCTCTGTGCAGCTATAGTAGCAAATGTCAGGAACCTCCCCATGGAACATACATACCTAAATTAGGGGGGGAGGATGACATCTGCAACTATTTCTAGAAATAAGACAAAGGCACCAGTACACTCAAATGCCAATGCCCATACTTGACACATACATCAGCCAAAGTAAACAGCAATAGGAGCCACACAGCACTAAGGACACACACATGCTGCATAAGTCAGGGTCCCTCACGTGCCTGGCTAACAAGGCAACATCACTAATGTCATACTGCTCAGACAACAACATTGAGGAGGGGACACATGCAACTGGTCACTGAAACACACCTGCACAGTCGGAGAACCAAATAGGATTTTGGAACGATAAACAGGGCAATCCAATTAAACACACATTACCCAACATCACCTCGAAACATCAACAATGTTTACATCCATACCACATCCTAACATTGCCATGCATAGGATATGCCACATAACATTTACATTTAGGTCAATGTGAATAAAAAGTGTGTGGGGCAGGTCCTGAGAGGCAAGTGTGCTGCCAGGGCATTCACAACACCCACAGCCAGTGAAAGTGTAGTGTGGTAAGTTTTACGTATACTTTGCGCATTAGCTTCAGGCTTTAGGCCTTTGTGCACTTTGCCCTGAATGTACTTTTATTCATTTGCTAACAGCTTAGAGCATCTGTGCACTTTGCACTAAATGCTTTTTATTAGGCTTCGTATCAGTTATTTAGCAAATAGCCAGTTCTACGTGATGTTTTTTATTCATATCACACTGTTTTGCCTACTTCAGCACTGCAGTCCTCCATAACATATTCACTCTGTGCTCCAGTCAAGGATACAGTCTGGTACATTGCCGATAGACGTGGTAGGAGTTCAGATTTGGCATTCCTGCGTCGGGACATTTTGGGGGTTATTCCAACTTTGGAGGAAGTGGTAATCCGTCCCAAATGTGACGGATTTACCACCAGCCGTATTACGAGTTCCATAGGATATAATGGACTCGTAATACGGCTGGTGGTATATCCGTCACTTTACTGTCACTTTTGGGACGAATTACCACTTCCTCCAAAGTTGGAATAACCCCCTTTGTCATCACGATGACATGTTAGTTATAAAATCACTTCCTTGTCCCAATACACGCAAGAGGGAGTTTCCGAACAGAGAACCACAACTAGACGCTGCCTGCTTTGCTGCAGATGCTGAACCAGATCACAGGCCATTGCTCAGGTATGAGGGCTGATGTCTCCCCAGTGATTCAGACAGGCAAGCTCGAAGCTCAACATGCTGTGCTCTAAATAGAACAAGCAGAGGGAGAGTAGAAACAGTTAGGCACCATGATAGCTTTGTTCAAATGTTTTACTCTCCTGGTGACTATTTCAATTCTACCATGTTGTATTGTTTGGGTTATTTCGGCTCACACCTAATTATCTAAAAGTCAGTTGTTTTATGAAATCATCAGATAAAACAAATACTGTCTTTGTCATTTGTATATGAGATCATACTGGAAAAGAGAGAATTGGTTTGGATCTGAGTGACCATGACTTCCCTGAGAAGTTCCAAAGATGTCATGCGCTCGGCTGACTAATCATTTCTTTGCTGTGGGAGACATGAGGCACTGATAGTTAGCCAGAGCAAAAAGAAAGAATTAGGGTGACAGAGTTATTTACAAGTGGGTCAGACTCAGTCCCCCACACCATTAGCTATCCTGCTGCCTAGAAATCCAGTAGTCTCATTTAGGATAATGAGAGCCCACGCGACAAAATGTCTCTCCATAAGAATAAATATACACGGAGGGACGAGTAGGACAAAAAGATGGCTATTTCCAAATTGGTACAAAGCAACACCTAGAGGCGATTAGGCAGACAAGTCTGATAACTCAATATCATACATGTGACACACAGGTGGGCCATAGGCCTATAACAATGCCCATATGAAGGACAGCAGATACCAATACCAAACCAGAGCACAAAGTTAAGTCATCCAAAGGCGTGCATGTTATGGCAAAATTGTCACAACACAGACACACTAATTGTACCCTGTTTCATTGCAGAGGAACATGGATCTCCTGCCGATATGCCTGTCCCTGATTTCCCTGATGACATGGATGACGAGCCCATAAATATTTCCCAGGAGACCATCCAAAAGGTCCTTGAAACCCTCCAGACCCCACCTTCAGTCACAAGGAGGAGCACAGAACAAGCAGCCATCACAGAAGATCCACCCACCACCCCAATTGTAAGACCTGCCAGCTCCAACACAGCTGAGGACTCTCACGACACTGGCACCAGCTTTGAAAGAACTGTAGTTGGTGTACAGCGGGAGCTGGCCAAGGAGGTACGGGTGGGGATGCAAAACATGGCAGCCAGCCTTGAGGGGGTGCGTTCGTGCATGACGTCATTTGCAGATCAGGCAGCTGCTATGCAAGCCCTAACATCTCTCTCGCAGGAACTTGCCAAAACACAGAAGGAAATCAGCACAGCTGTCATCCAGTTGACACAACACCTACAACTGCAATCCAGTCAACGTGTGCACGAATGCAACATTGAACCCCTCAGGGCCGACCTGGCTGCCTACCATCGTGATGTGGCTGCTATTCTCAAATACCAGCAGGCCCTCCTTGCTGCAGTACTGCCCTTAATAACTCCACAGGGAGCAGCCCCCGGGATGTCTGCCTCCACGTCTTCTAACACTGAGGTGTGTGTTGCCCCTTCACAACCAACAACAACAAGGACAAACCAGGCAACACACACATCAGAAGAAGAAGACATGGAACAGATCACATTCTCACGGAAGAGTACCCGGAAGCACTAGTCCCTGCACCATGGCCTACTTTGACCAAGGTCCTACGTTTTGTCAAATGCCAGTCTCACTACAACTACACTCAATGACTGTTCTGCAATCCACTGTATGACTTGTCACCATTGCCAGTGAATGTCTCTCTCCTACTATTTGCCAATTCCTGTCCCTCTGCACTGTCTGTGACATCACCCCAGCATGTCAGGAGCATCATTCACACCCCTTCTGTAGGATCACCATGTAAGAATGCACCAGAACGGACCCAGCAAACATAGACAATGGACATTTTGCACTACAGCACCTATCAATAAATAGCACTTGCACACCTAATATGTCTCTGTGTTATTTCACACATCAACTGTGCAGTACATAACTCTAAAGTGCGTGTGTGGCAACCATGTAGCTTGTCAATACAACTGTCCTGACATCATGTAGTCTGATACATCTGTGCAGTGGCCAGGATTGCATCATAGCCTTACCATCCTGAGGAGAATAACTGATGAAAGGACAAACCACACACAATCATGCTGTGTTGGACAGAATAATGCTCCATCTATAGCAATTCTAGTCAACTAATGGTGGCTGAGATATGTAGGCACCATGCAATACTAAAACATGAAATTATGCAGCAAAATCTAAGCAAACAAAAAAAGAAAACACTGCATCAATCACCCTTTCTGAGTATACTTCCATGAAGGAAAGTCATGCTGAATTATTACACACATGATTTAGGTCAGCAATGAAGGCAACAAGACAAGAGTGTTAACAACACCTCATCTACAAAGATCTCCCTGAACATCACACTGCAGTCCGACCTATTAAATTACCCACAATAACAAGTCTGGAAGCACACTTTGTGAAGTAAAATACCTACTCACCAACACAAAACCTTGGTGATCGATGCAAACTACCAATGGTGGGTCTCCCAAATGGTGGATACTTACCAAGTTAGCACACAGGTAGCTGGCATGTTAAACCTCAATTTTCTGTGGTGGCTAGCATAGGACACTAATGTCATAGAAAAACATTCACCTACACTGATGTCAAGGCCATGATAAAGTAGCACCTAACGCATCATGTGAAGGGTTAACTATATATTTATTACTATTTATTCACACAAGAGGCAACTAAGCGAAAAGTAATACCTACACTAATCTAACCTGATTACTACTAGCCCACAACTGTCCCTAACTAACCTAAGCTAAACTTACTCTACACATATAACGAAACGATCTAAACATCAACCCCCCCCCCCACCATTATGAGAAAGGACACATGCAGGACAACACATACTAACCTACACACATACTATACTATCCTAAACAATCATATCTTTTTTTGTATTTTGTATTTTTAATAATTTTTTTTGTTATTTGTTTTTTTTTAAACAATCAGGAATCCCAACATTGACCTCCACCCACCCACCCACACAAAAAAGAAAAATAGAAAGAATAAGGACCCCCCACCCTCTTCCCTAACACTAACTAAGCTAACAACCTATACTAACCTAATACTAATCCCCAAAACCCAACTATCAGTACAAAATAGGAAAGAGGAGAGAGGGGAGGGGTAAAAGTAAAACATGGCAAAAGTCCTAGAGGTTGGCCCACCGTAGGGTCCGCCTGATGGACCGAACCCTTTTCTTGATATATGCCACATCCTGGCTCAGCTTGTCCACCTTTGTAAAAACCTTGTCCAATTTACGGCTTAATGCCAGGAATGCGGCTGGGTCCACAGGAGGGGCTGCTGCAGTCTGTGTGCCGGCCGAGGTGGACCTTGTGCCAGCAGTTGAATGCCCACTGGACTGTCCTGGTTGTTGAAAATGGCTGGGTCCAGGTCTTGATGACGAGCCAGGGTCAACTGTCCCCGACGTTGCTGCGGCCACTTGGGGAGACCTGGCGGATGTGGTGGTGGTGGCTGTTGTGGGCAATGTAGGGCCACCCTGTGGAGAGGCCCACCATGCCCCGGAGGCCCGATCTGATTGGTATTTGCGGGCCATCCTCCTGTACCCCGACTGCACCTGCAGGATGTGCCGGTATCGCATGGCACGCCTCTCAAACTGGTGTCTATCTGCGGCACTCATGATTGCAGCTGTGAAGAGATATGGTAAATATTTACCATGGGAAATGCATTGGGTGGAATAGCACAATGAGTTATTTGCACATTACTTGTACTGTATTTGTTACAGCAATTGTCACAACATAGTTCATTGAAAGTCTCAGAGGAAGTACATGTGAAGCCTGCATACATAAGGCCATCTCACACCTAGCATATCCATGTCTCTACATGATGGGTGACATCAGCCTAAACTTCTCATCCAAATAATGCCTAATGCAGCTGACATTATGGCTGAACCTCTTCCGCATACTGACTTCACTACATATGTCACTCTATGTGATAACTATCACAACCCTCACTCAATGCCATTTGTAATTTGTTGTTTGCAAATATTGAACCCATGGGCCATAACCTAATGTGTACACTAGGTTCTAAACAAAGTTGCAAAAGGTCACAAGTATGTGTAACATACTGGTTGCTACAGTCCTAGGTACCCTATTCCCAATCACATGGCAGTCTTTGAGGGTGGGGTGGGAAGAACAACCAACAATCCCTGATTCAATGCACACCCAGGAGTGTATAGAAAGGTCAACAAGTATTTGGCTCCACGCACAACACCAATGAAGGGCTAGCAACACTTTGGAGTCAGCCAAACATTGTCCTATCCAAGGTCCACACATGTCAAAATGCACTGACTTAGGCCAATATCACATACTATCAGTGAGGCATGTTTTACCGCACACACAGAGGAGCTAGAACACCCATGATCATGAGTCGAATGAACACCTAGGCCATTGCACTCTAGTCACACACACTTCTAGTTCAACCTGTGGAAGTACATGCCCCCGGAAGATCCAACCTACAGTGTACACAGTGCATCCTCAACTAGGAAGCTGCATATTTTATACAAGCCTTTTGCCAAAGCTATCTGGGAGAATGTCAGTCTGATATGCAGACTCAGTTCAAGCCAAGTCCCAGAGCAACTCTTACATTCACCAGTGTATTCCACATGACTCATCCCATTCCCCATAGCGGGCCGACTGGAATGACCTACAGCCCCTAAATCTGAGAGATGGCTAAGTATTGGTCTACAGAAACAGAAGTGATATTTGAAATCCCACTAAAGCAACAATGCCAATGAACGGGAAGCGCATCAAATCTTGAATTCTGTTGAACACACAGTAGTCCATCATGCATCACTAGCAAACAATAAAAATAGCACTCAGGCCACACTCACTGTAGGTATCGGTGTCCTCAAAATGAGCCACCTCTCCCACGGTGTACGGTGCAGGTCCACCTGTAAAGCATGAAAGGAAGAATATACTCAGACTCCGTGCACTGACAAATAATTGCAGTTACTATGACACTGTGTGAATATGACATGCGCAATGATACACTTTCACACATGCTCATACTGCATGGATGAATTTGTAATCAACATTGACATTGGATGAGTCTCCTGCTACAGTTACACACCCTACTACACACATGCAGTGGCCAGGACAGTCATGTGGTGTCAAAGATACACCTCCATTAGTATGCCCCAACAATAATGGCTTGCATTCATCTCATCATGTGCATCCCAGAGAGACATCCAAAAGCTTGTTACTTGGGGACTGCATGACCCCTCAAACTCAAACAGGCTATGTGGACATTTTCAACACACACCAACCAGACACACATGTGACATATGTGTGGACAACATAGCTAACTTCATGTGACGTGAAGGCACCACACATTTATAGCATCATCATGGGTTTACAATTTTCTGTCTAGCTATGGCGTCTACATATGTAGGTATGTTGTTTCAACATCACTTTCTCACTGGCAATTATGACCTGTAGAGTTCAAATAGAGGCATTAACGTGTCGCTTGTCTCACAAAGGCAACAACACATTACATACAGTTACAGGCATCCGGTATGTGTTGAAAACAGGAGCCATCTGACTGCTAGCATTGGTCTTCCTACACATTGTGCAACAAATACACATTAGGTTTCCCTAGCATTACACACAGTCAGCTACTTATCTAGCAGATTGGGTAACAATCATCACATGTCCCCACAGAGCTTTCAATTATTCACATGTAATTGATTTGTACTCACCAACATGGCCACCAATCCTGATTCCCAGGTGGTCCGGCAGATCCTGCTCCCTGGATATCAGATCAGCCCAGCGGTGCTTTAGTTGATGCTCATTCCTAATGCTACTGTAGACCTGGACCAGGTGATGGCGCACCTTCCCCCACCGGACTTTACGTGCCTCCGTGTGATACCCCTGTATCACACGGCCCCCAGCCTCCAGCATGAGTGGGAGGAAATGGCAAACAAGCCAAATGATTCCCCCCAATTCCTCCTCTCCCATCCTGGCAAGCCGAGGCCTACCTGACATATTTACAAATTGAAAGGTAAAAAATGAGACAAACAAGTAAAAGTGGGAAATGGGGAAAGGTAGAGTAGTGAAGGAAAAAGGAAACTTAAGAAAAATAGCCCAACCAACCCCAAAGTTTAACTACCCAGAACAGACTCCCACAGACAATACAAACAAAAACTGGATTTGACAAAAGTATACAAAACAGACTAAGACAATATTAGACAACAAGACTATGATCACAAAAGCACAAAATACAAGCTACACAGGACACAAAAGTAGTAAAACACAGGACTACACTTTTCACACAACCACACAGTCTAGAAAAATCTGAGACTGCAAAGTGAAAGTGAAAGTAAACTCACAGTACAAATTATGTAAACAGGATATCCTATTACATCACTTCCTGCATAAAATGGCCGCCGTTTTTATTTTTCCGTTTTGCGTCATATTTTCACGCATACAGATTGTGCGTCATATTTTTTGACGCATAACATTGCACATAATGCAGAGTCAAAACTAATTTCTTCATTGTTCCCTGACATTTGTGTGAGGCTGAGTTTACAGTTCTAGTGTAGAATTATAATTTGCTGGCAAATATGAGAAACAAATATGAAAAATTATATTTGACTCTGCATTCTGTGCACTCCTGTACGTCAAAAAATTATGACGCCCATGCTGTATGCGTGGAAATATGACGCTTCATAGACAATATGGTGGACATGTAATGTAGCTTATTAATTTATAATTTTTCATATCATATTTTTTGACTCTGCATTCTGTGCACTCCTGTACGTCAACAAATTATGACGCCCATGCTGTATGCGTGAAAATATGACGCTTCATAGACAATATGGTGGACATGTAATGTAGCTTAACAATTTATAATTTTTCATATCATATTTTTTGACTCTGCATTCTGTGCACTCCTGTACGTCCAAAAATTATGACGCCCATGCTGTATGCGTGGAAATATGACGCTTCATAGACAATATGGTGGACATGTAATGTAGCTTATTAATTTATAATTTTTCATATCATATTTTTTGACTCTGCATTCTGTGCACTCCTGTACGTCAAAAAATTATGACGCCCATGCTGTATGCGTGGAAATATGACGCTTCATAGACAATATGGTGGACATGTAATGTAGCTTATTAATTTATAATTTTACATATCATATTTTTTGACTCTGCATTCTGTGCACTCCTGTACGTCCAAAAATTATGACGCCCATGCTGTATGCGTGGAAATATGACGCTTCATAGACAATATGGTGGACATGTAATGTAGCTTATTAATTTATGATTTTTCATATCATATTTTTTGATTCTGCATTCTGTGCACTCCTGTACGTCAAAACATTATGACGCCCATGCTGTATGCGTGGAAATATGACGCTTCATAGACAATATTGTGGACATGTAATGTAGCTTATTAATTTATAATTTATCATATCATATTTTTTGACTCTGCATTCTGTGCACTCCTGTACGTCAAAAAATTATGACGCCCATGCTGTATGCGTGGAAATATGACGCATTTTGAAACATATGTCTTCATTTTTTCAAGTTGTGAAACGAACTTTGTCATGACCAAACGGTGCTATGTGATACACATTTGTGGTTAGCTATGACACATGTCCCTTATTGGATGTATAGAAGGCATTCACACTGTAATATTTATGATACCTCAAAAAATGTATTAACCATATTTGTACACATATTTTGGGTAATTGCTGATGGCTATTTTGAAATGATGAATGGGATTCCAGGATGTATTCCTTCTCAAAAATGTGTCCACATTTATCACGGTAATGCATTTATCTATAGTCCAAACAGGGAGTGCAATAGTCACTTACACATTTTATGGGGCTAACCATGTCCTAATAATGTTTTTGTGTATCTGATTTGTGTTTGACTTTTGACATGTTGGCCACACATGCGCCTTATGCATGTGTTAACTTCACATGTACATAATTCTTGTATATTTGGGGGGCGTTAGAGGTGGACTTAGGCCCCCAGCACCCTAGGGTTTGCCCTTCCAGATTTGCTAATTTATCCATGGCTTTCATTTATTCTGTTATTCAAAACCTGCAGCATCAGGCTAATGGAAGGCCATAGGGTATGAATCACTGTTAGCCATTCATTCATCCCATTAGCCCATTTGACGTTTGCCCTATTGATTATTTGGAGCAATCTGACATGCCATTTTGCACTGACTATGTTTGCTAAATCTCGGCGTTCCTCATGTGCTGATGACAAATAGGTTGTTGATGTATGTGGCCCTTTATGCATTACCTGGTTTAGTGGCATGTTACATTCTTCCTGCTAGGTTCCAACTGGGACACTACTGTGATCGGCTGCTTGCAAATATTTGGTTGATTGGATGACATATGCGTATATATGTGTGTGCGATTGTAGATCCACTATCAACTGTCTGGGTGTATGATGTCACTGTAACTTCAAGGTCTCCTCATGAGTTAGTGGCAGCTAATGTTGTTCCAATTGGGTATTGTTTATATCAAAAATTGATATAAGCCATTGAGGACATGGTCACGTACACATGGATGGTCCCACCCTGTCACTGAACACGTGTAATGAGACTTTCAAATGAGCTACATTTTTGTGCTGAGTGAGAGACTGTCTCAGGTGTCTGGATCAGGCATGTGTCATTGCCACATTTGTACTCCTGTTGGCCTCTGTGGATGGTAATGTATCATGAAACATCAAAGCCTCTGTGCAGACATTTGTGGTGTATATTTTTTGTGTGATGAGTGTTATGTCATTATTGCTCAATGAGACGACATTCTTCTTCAGCAAATTCAAACTAAAGATGGGCAGAAATGAAGAGGCCAAAGCATGATGTGGTGTTTGTTATCTGTGTTTATTTACAATTGTGCAATAAGTGTTGATATAAGAAATTATGAAACGAAATTATTTACAAGCTGTTGGCGCCTACGCACTCCAGCAGCCGTGTTTGGTTGTTCCCCCTCCTGTTGCAGGCCAGCATCCTCCTCTTTGTCGTCTTCAGGCATGTCTGGGTCTGGTTCAAGGAGGGGAATGTTCCTTTTTACACAAATATTGTGCAATATGGCACAAGTGAGTATGATCCTACAGGCCATCTCTGGGGAATATAGTAGGCTACCGCCAGTGATTTCAAGGCAGCGGAACCTTGACTTTAGGATCCCAAAGGTCCGCTCAACAATGCTGCGTGTCCTCTTATGGGCGTCGTTGTATGCCCGCTCTGCAGCAGTAGTCGGGTTCCCAAATGGTGTCATTAGCCAAGGCTGGATGCCATACCCACGATCAGCTGAAAGAGAAACACAGAATGGGATCAATTAGATGTAGAAGGCACTCTTGTACAGACCTTTGATGGCAGTAGTTGTCTTGTGTTGTCTGTGACTCTTTTGTGTACTAATGTGACAACCTATACTTGTAGGGGAAAAGTTTTGCATTGAGTTTTTTCATTGGCTGAGCAAGTGTTTGTTAGCTAACCGTTTGTCAGCAGTCTGTATTTGGATTTTCAGAACAGTGTGCCCTCCCTTGCATTGTGACTTGTGATACACGTGTCCGAGTGTCTTCACTGGGGGTGAGATGATAGTTCCATGCAGAGTTAAAACATGAAAGTGTAGTTAACACGTTCATATGAAAGTACCCTGGACATCCCATTCCTTAAGACTTATGCAATGTGTTAATGTACAGGTTATTGTGACACTTCCAATTTGCAAGGTGACATTTAGGCAACCACACTCATTAATGTCTTCACATTAAGCTGTGGAGTAAATTCCAATGTGTGACAGGTTCAATGGTGACTTCTGACACATGGCTAGTGATGTGAGGACCTCAGTGTGTTCCTGGCTAGGTGTTGCTATTGTGGTGTAGGTGTTGTTTGTCCTAGAGGGTTGCTGTGCAGTGTGTATATAAGTTTGATTTTTGTCCTTACCAACAAGTAGTCCATTGCCATACCGTCCATCCTGGAAGTGTTGGTTGATGGTGCTGTGACGGAAGATGAATGCGTCATGTACACTCCCAGGATATTTAGCCACGATGTTGCTGATCAATCCTTGGTGATCGACTATGGCCTGCACGTTGATTGAATGTGTGTGCTTCCTGTTGCGGTAGAGGTGTTCTGTTGCAGCAGGTGGCACAAGGCGTACGTGTGTGCAGTCGATTGCACCAAGGACGTGTGGGAAGCCACTGATGGCGTGGAACCCCTGTTTAGTTTCCTGCTGCTTCTGCAGTGTGTTAGGGAAGCAGATGTGGCGGGGTGTCAGGCGAATGATGGCATCCAGTACTTTTGGCAGGAATGCAGAGAATGATGGTTGGGATATTCCACCAACCAGGGCACCAGTTGTCTGAAACGAGCCACTTGCCAGCAGGTGAAGTACGGCAAGCAGCTTTGTTTCTGTTGGTATGGTGCAGGGTGTCACCAAAGTGGGGGCCAACTGCTGTTCAATATTTCTCAGCAGCTGCTGAATGGCCTGCCAGTTCAACCGGTACCTATGGATGATGTCGTGTTCCCTGAGGACATGCAGGGTTGTTCTTGGGCGGAATATCCTCTCCTGCCTTCTGCGCTGCCTTTGGGGTCCCTGCTGTTGTTGTTGTAGCTGCTGTTGTTGCTGCAGGGCTCTGCGTCTACGTGCACACTGAATCAAAATCACCTCTATATCTCCCTGTTGCTGCTCTGCTTCTCTGCTGCTCTGCTGTTTGTTCTGTGTGTTCTGATTAAATACAGGTGTGTTTGCCCCATTTTAACGCCTGCCCTGACCCAGGCGTTAAATTTTGACGCACATCGGGCTTTGCGTCATTTTTTTGCTCCGCCTACCGGCCGGGAATCCTTTTTGCCCGGAAGCATAAATACGACGCACGGCCGTGTGCGTCGTTTTTTGGATGGGAACGCATACCCTGCATATCATTAACGCAGAGCGGGTTGCCGCTTCCAGAAAATGGCGCACACTGCGGATTTTTCTCGTGCGCGGCCTCGGGCGTCAGGGTTTAAATATGGGGCAACGTTTGCGCTGATTGTGCGTCAAAATTTTTGATGCACATTCGGCGCAAACAGAGTATAAATATGCCCCTAAGTGTGACACTGCATGCATAATGCCACATGGTAACATGGACGGCACAGTCTGGCTTTGTGGGGCGACTATGGTGTTTCAACATCTGACACCATTGTGGCGCAAGGAGGTGGTAAGATCCATCTAACAATAGAACACTGCTTCTAATATGGACTACATAACACATTTACCTAAATCATAACCGTCATTTTGGGATCAACATAAAAATTCTCAGGCCCTTGAGCCGTTACCCAAGATTGTCATGCCCATCAACACAGTCCAATGAAACCATTTCACAAGAACAGGAACATATACTATACCACAAGCAAGTCTCTGTCACCACTCCAACTAAAACAAACAACTGCCATGGTATATTCCAATCCACTATCAACACTTACCAACACATCTTCTCTCTATCCTTTGCAGTTGATCAAGGGTACGGCATACAGCCATGGGTGATGACTCCATTGGCCAAGCCCACAATGGTGGAAGAGCGGGCCTACAATGAGGGGCACAGGAAAAATCGCAATGTGGTGGAGAAGACATTTGGGGGGTCATTACAACATTGGCGGTAAAAGCCGCTTATCGCCGTGCAGAAGACCGCCAACACACCGCCGTGGCAGCGGAATTGCACTACAGCTATTATGACCCACATTTCGGAATCCGACAAAATTCAGACACCCACACAAGTCCGCCACACCAAAGGTCAGTGATAAACTGGCAAAAACAAAACCTCCACCGTCACGCCAACAGACATACGCCCATGCTATCACGACCCACAAATCCACGCGGCGGTCTTTCAACCGCGGTATTCCATTGGCGGTGCACACCGCCGCGCTCAAAATACACACACATCTCCAAAACACCACCACATTGGACAATTCGAAAGACACACACCTGATACACATACACACACCACTCCCACACACTCAATACTATATAAAACACACACCCATATCACCCACAAACCCCTACCACCAAAAAATCTGAAAGAAGGCCAGAGAGAGACACCACCATCCACAAACTAGCAGCCACAGGCACTCAACACCATCACCCACAGTACTTCTACACACAAAACACCACACACCACTACATATCACCACACTTATCACCACATACACCACCCCACACATCACCTACACCACCCCATGGCACGGCAAAGACACCCCAGGTTCTCGGAGGAGGAGCTCAGGGTCATGGTGGAGGAAATCGTCCGGGTAGAGCCACAGCTATTTGGATCACAGGTGCAGCACACATCCATAGCTAGGAAGATGGAGCTATGGCGAAGAATAGTCGACAGGGTCAACGCAGTGGGACAGCACCCAAGAAATTGGGACAACATCAGGAAGAGGTGGAACGACCTATGGGGGAAGGTGCGTTCTGTGGTCTCCAGACACAACATCGTGGTACAGCGGACTGGCGGCGGACCCCCACCTCCTCCCCCACAACTAACAACATGGGAGGAGCAGGTCTTGACTATTCTTCATCCTGAGGGCCTCGCAGGAGTCGGTGGAGGAATGGACTCTGGTAAGTCAAATCTTAACTATCATATCCCCCACCCTACCTGCATGCTATCACAGACCCCCACCCTCGCCCCCTCCCCTATCACTCCAACTCCTCACATATGTACTACTAACACAAACCACCCATCCCAACACCAAGCCCTGCATGACACAACAAAGCATGGACATCCATCACTAAAGCATGCCCACTGCACATACCCATAACACCCCCCTCAACCATCATCACACAAGCCCCCACACAGGAGTGTAAGCACTGGGGTACACGGTCACCCACCCATTGCACACCATGACACACACAGATGCATTAATCATGCTTTTACACCCCTGCAGGACCACTACCCAACGTCACCAGACAGGAGGGTCCAGACATCTCCACCCCACCCACAGAAGAGGCCCACAGTGATCACAGCACCTCTGTCCAACTGGATCCAGATGACTCGCCCGGACCATCGTGGGCCTTAGGACAGTTGGTTCCCCACACCCAGTCACAGGCCACCACAGACCCTCCACCCTCTGGTAACACCAGCACAGCACCCATCCAGCGGGCCCATACCTCCGTACCCAGGACACTTCAATCACCTGTGTGTCCACCACTACAGGGAACCCAGGCTAACCCACCACCCCAACAACAACAGGGACCTGGGGGCAGTGGTGGTGGGCACACGGTCCAGGGGACGGAAGCCCAGGAACACAGGGGAACTGGGAGGGCTGCTGTGTGACAGGGGGCGGACAGGCCTAGGGAACCCACTCTCCACGAGGCCCTCTCCTCCATCATGGGAGCATACCACCACTCCCAAGAGACAATGGCAATGGTACTGGCCAAGTTTCAGGAGACCCAGCGGCTGCAGGAGGAACAGTATTTGGGGTTCAGGGAGGAACCATCAGCACGGCCCTGGGCACCATCATAGGGGTGCTGAAGGAGATACTTAACACCAGGAGGGACACTGTGGCCCTCCCAGGGGCCCCTGACACTAGCATGGATGAAGAACTGCCCACCACCTCCGCCGGCGCTAGTGGACAGGAGGCACCGCCACAGGACCACCACACCAGCACCCCACTCCCTGCAGACGGAGAACCACCCCGCAAACGGTCCCTGAGATCCAGGTACAAGACAGAGCACGATGCCAAGACCCCCGCCAAGAAATGAGACCACCCTGATTGTCATCCTTGTGTTCCACTTTGTCACCCTGTCCATAATTAAACTGCCCCAGCTCCACTTCCTATGCCCATATGGGCAATGCACCTGTGAGACTAATAGACTGGACTCTGCAATGGACAATCCTCTGCCATCACCCCTCACCATTTAACTTCCCCCTCCAATATTTTGCATTTAAATAAACACACCTAAAGCACAAAAAGATCTGGAGTCTGTCTGTGATTTTGAAATAGTGTATTTGCAATTACAGTGACAAAATGTTCTTGAAATAGTAATGTCAACATACCTATGTCACACAGCTCTAGTCCATGAGGAATCTAAGCAGATGACACACGTTGGGACCCACACCTGTGAAACCGTAAGTGAAAGTGACAACTCAGTGACCATACACTGGGTGAAAACGACAGACAGGATAGAGGTAGTAGTGCAAAAATACATGTAGTAGGCAGGAATGTATTCTCACCTGTGTTTAACTGGAAATATTGCTGGATCACTGAGTCCCTGTTCTGCATGCCTTCTTCCTCTGCTTCATCCTCATCACTGTCCACAGGATCCACAGCTGCCACAACACCGCCATCTGGAGCATCCTCCTGCAGAAAAGGCACCTGTCGTCGTAAAGCCAAGTTGTGAAGCGTACAGCAGGCCACGATGATCTGGCACACCTTCTTTAGTGAGTAGAATAGGGATCCACCTGTCATATGCAGGTGCCTGAACCTGGCCTTCAGGAGGCTGAAGGTCCGCTCAATCACCCTCCTAGTTCGCCCACAGGCCTCATTGTAGCGTTCCTCTGCCTATGTCCTGGGATTCTTCACTGGGGTCAGTAGCCATGACAGGTTGGGGTACCCAGAGTCACCTGCAAATGGCGAGGGACAACTGTTAGACACACACTAACCTGTAGGGATAACCCCAGACAACCATTCCCACTGTCTTGTTTCCAGGGGCTCACCTAATAGCTACACACTGTGCCTCTGGAGTTGACCCATCACATAAGGGATCCTTCTATTCCAAAGGGTGTAGGCGTCATGCACTGAGCCAGGGAACATGGCATTCACATGGGAGATGCACTGCTCTGCCAAACATACCATCTGTACATTCATGGAATGATAACTCTTCCGGTTTCTGTACACCTGTTCACTCCTGTGGGGGGAGACCAAAGCCACATAGGTCCCATCAATGGCACCTATGATGTTGGGGATATGTCCAAGGGCATAGAAGTCACCTTTCACTGTAGGAAAATCCTCCACCTGAGGGAAACCGATGTAGCTCTGCATGTGTTTCAGCAGGGCAGACAACACTCTGGACAATATGTTGGAAAACATAGGCTGGGACATCCCTGATGCCATGGCCACAGTTGTTTGAAAAGACCCACTTGCAGGGAAATGGAGCACTGATAGCACCTGCACTTGAGGGGAGATTCCTGTGGGATGGCGAATTGCTGACATCAGGTCTGGCTCCAACTGGGTACACAGTTCCTGGATTGTGGCACGGTCAAACCTGTAGGTGATTATCAAATGTCTTTCCTCCATTGTCGACAGGTCCACCAGCGGTCGGTACACCGGAGGATTCCGCCATCTCCTCACATGTCCCAGCGGACGGTGCCTATGAAGGACAACAGCGACCACATAGTCAAACAACTCAGAGGTACGTACCCACAGTTTACCCAGAACACCAATCATACACAAAATGTGGCCTGTATGTGTGTTGAGACTAGGCCTAGGTATGTGTGAGGCACTTGGAAATTAGGCCATGTGGGCCCCTGAAATGGCGGCTGCCTGACCTCTAAAGTGGGACAATGGGATGTGAGGTAACTGCGCTGGCGTTGTACACCATCGCGGTAGACGGTCGGAGACCGCAGCACAATGCTGCATTGGTTAACATTGTTAACAGGAGCCAATGACGATGTACGCCGGTGGTGATGGTACGCACCGCTGCAGACGTGACCGCCGCGGACGTGACCACCATTTTCTATCTGTTTAATCACTCGATACCTGATCTTCGACAGGAGAGGACCTACACTGCAAGTGCTGCTGTGACCTCGGTCTGGAAGAGACAATGGCTCGTGCATCTGGGGAAAGGGCCCCTGCCTTCACATCGGAGGAGTTGGAGAAGTTTGTCGATGGGATCCTCCCCCAGTACACGCTACTCTACGGTCCTCCAGACAAACAGGTAAGTACACAGGGAGCATGTTGTATGGGCTATGCCTGTGTGGAGAGGGCTGGATGTAAGAAGGAAGGGGGCAGAGTTCTGCGTGCATGAAAGACGGTGGGTGCATGTGCCACATGGCAAGGGTAGGGATGGGGGCCACTCACTTTGACGGTGCAGTTGGTAATGACTTCTCTTCTTCCCCTGTACAATGCATGTAGGTAAGCGCCCACCAGAAGAAAGATATTTGGCGTCCCATCGCCAAGGACGTCCGGACCCTGGAGGTCTACCACAGATGGAGCACCCACTGCCGGAGAAGATGGGAGGACATTCGCCGCTGGAGCAAGAAGATGGCGGAGGCTCAGCTGGGAATGGCCTCCCAACGTGGGAGGGGTGCCCGTCGAACCATGACCCACCTGATGTTCAGGTTCCTGGCGGTGGCCTACCCGGAGTTGGATGGGCGCTTGAGGGCATCACAGCAGACACAAGGGGGTGAGTACACTCTCATTCAGCTGACTTTGCGTGCAGTGGAGTTGTCTGGGTGGGGGAGGAGGTCTGTGGGTTTCCCTAGGCCAGGGCGAGTTCTGTAGGCTAGGCCCCTCTGTAAGGCATGGCCCTGTGGCCCCCCATCCCACCTCTGTAGAGTGCCAAGTACAGCTATTCATGCCCCTGTGTCATCTATGTGTGCAGATGTCGCCCATAGCCTTGTAGGCCATTTCCCAGGAATTGCACTGTAAAGCCCAAGAGCGCGGCGTAGTGTGGGGGCTTCTGTGTCTGTCTTGTCCGCCAACGATAGTGGTAATCCATGCACTTAACATGTCTTTATTCTGTTCCCCCCCCTTTTTGTGGTCTCCCTGTTCTTGTGTGCATTAGCATCATCAGGCGGAGGAGCAGTGACACCGGAGCACGAGGGAGCTGCATCCCACATGGCCATGGAGGGCCACACTACAGACTCAGAATTCACCAGTGGGACGGAGGGCAACGGGAGCTCTGCGGCGGGGACAGGAGCTGTGACCAGCGACACAGACTCGTCCTCTGATGGGAGCTCCCTTGTGGTGGCGGCAACATCTGTGCCTCCCGCATCTACAGGTACAGCCATCACCCACCCTACCAGCACCGCCCTCCCAGCAGCCCCTCAGCCTTCGCCCCTTGCCCGCTCACCCAGGAGGGTGGGCATCACCTTCGCCCCAGGCACCTCAGGCCCTGCCCCAGTCACCCCTGCTGCCCTCAGTGAGGAGGTCATTGACCTCCTCAGGTCACTCACTGTTGGGCAGTCTACCATTGTGAATGCCATCCAGGGTGTAGAAAGGGAGTTGCAACAAGGTAATGCATTCCTGGAGGGCATTCATTCTGCTCAGGCAGCCCTTCACCAAGCCTTTCAAACTCTGGCCTCAGCACTGATGGCAGCCATTGTCCCTGTGTCTAGCCTCCCCCCTCCAACTTCCTCCACCCAGACCCAATCCCCTGTACCTCTGCCTATCCCATGCATACCATCAGACCAGCCTGCCCACACCTCACCACACAAGGGAAGCTCAGGCAAACATAAGCACCACACATCCCACAGGCACTCACACAAGCATCACACATATGCAGACACACCAACATCTACTGCCTCCACTGTGTCCCCCTCCTCGTCGTCTCCCTCCTCCCTCCCAGTCTCATCTACACACACACCTGGATGCACTACCTCTACAGCCACTACGTCCCTCACCAGCACACCCACCAGCACACCCCGCTCACGTGCAGTCACCACCCCCACTACCATTCACACGTCTCCTGTGTCCTCTCCCAATGTGTCTGTGACGCCCTCTCCCAAGATACACAAACGCAGGAACACACCCACCCAACAGCCATTCACCTCTCGACAGCCTCCAGCGTATGCACCTGCACCCAAAGTCACCAAACGTACACCTCCTACTACCACCACCTCTTCCTCCACTCCCAAACCCCCTCCAGCTACCCATCCCAGTGTGTCCCAAAAACTTTTCCTGTCCAGCCTTGACCTTTTTCCCACACATCCCCCCGTCCTTCTCATAGGTCCCGAACTAGCACCCCAGCCACAACATCTCTGGGACCAGTGGTGCCTGTAGTCACAGGTATGTGGAGTGCACAGCCCACCAGGACAGCCAGTGTGGCACGGAGCCACAGCACAGCCAGTCCCCCCCCTTGTGAAGCATCAGAAGTTGGCCAGTGCCCGGCAGGAGAGGGGGAAGACTCCAGCCACCCAAGCCGCTCCCAGGGATCCCGGTGGGAGTGTGGACTCAGCTGTGACACCTCCCAAGGTGGGGAAGGGCCACAAGAAACCCGGCAAGTCTGGGAAGAGCAGCACGGCGGAGAAGACCGCCATCATCCCCGCTGCCCAGGAGGCCACCACCAGCCCCAGCCCAGCTGCCCAGGAGGCCACCGCCAGCCCCATCCCCGCTGCCCAGGAGGCTACCGCAAGCCCCATCCCCGCTGCCCAGGAGGCCACCTCCAGCCCCAGCCCAGCTGCCCAGAAGGCCACCGCCAGCCCAAGGAGGGCCCGCCAGCCCCAGCCCAGCTGCCCAGGAGGGCCCCTCCAGCTCCAGCCCAGCTACCCAGGAGGGCCCTGCCAGCCCCAGCCCAGCTGCCCAGGAGGGCCCTGCTAGCCACAGCCCAGCTGGGCCATGAAGGACCGCCAACCCCAGCCCAGCTGGGCCATGAAGGACCGCCAGCACAAGACCCACTGGGCCATGAAGGACCTCTAGCACAAGACCAGCTGGGCCATGAAGGACTGCCAGCCCCAGCCCAGCTGGGCCATGAAGGACCGCCAGCACAAGACCCGCTGGGCCATGAAGGACCGCCAGCACAAGACCTGCTGGGCCATGAAGGACCGCCAGCACAAGCACCGCTGAACAGGGCAAGCACAGCTGAAGAGGGCACCGCCAAATCAAGCACCGCTGAACAGGGCACCGCCAACTCAAGCACCGCTGAATAGGGCACCGCCAACTCAAGCACCGCTGAACATGGCACCGCCAGCACAAGCACCGCTGAACAGGGCACCGCCAAGTCAAGCACCGCTGAACAGGTCACCGCCAACTCAAGCACCGCTGAATAGGGCAAGCACCGCTGAACAGGGCACCGCCAACTCAAGCACCGCTGAACAGGGCAAGCACCGCTGAACAGGGCGCCGCCAACTCAACCACCGCTGAAAAGGGCAAGCACCGCTGAACAGGGCACCGCCAACTCAAGCACCGCTGAACAGGGCACCGCCAACTCAAGCACTGCTGAACAAGGCAAGCACCACTGAAAAGAGCACCGCCAAATCAAGCACCGCTGAACAGGGCAAGCACCACTGAACAGGGCACCGCCAAATCAAGCACCACTAGCCCATGAGCGGCAGGGGCACTGACGCAACTGGGACCGTCACGGGGTGAGTGATGCACTCTGGGCACCAGTCCCCCTTCAGAACCAGTGGAGACATGCCTCCACTACCTCTGTCCTTCACAGAATGAAGCACTCTGGGCACCAGTCCCCCTCCAGAACCATTGGAGAGATCCATCCACTACCTCTGTCCTTCACAGGATGAAGCACTCTGGGCACCAGTCCCCCTCCAGAACCAGTGGAGACATGCATCCGCTACCTCTGTCCTTCACAGGATGAAGCACTCTGGGCACCAGCCCCCCTCCAGAACCAGTGGAGAGATCCATCCACTACCTCTGTCCTTCACAGGATGAAGCACCCTGGGCACAAGCCCCCCTCCAGAACCATTGGAAACATGCATCCACTACCTCTGTCCTTCACAGGATGAAGCACTCTGGGCACCAGCCTCCCTCCAGAACCAGTGGAGACATGCATCCACTACCTCTGTCCTTCACAGGATGAAGCACTGTGGGCACCAGTGCCCCTCCAGAACCAGTGGAAACATGCATCCACTACCTCTGTCCTTCACAGGATGAAGCACTCTGGGCACCAGTCCCCCTCCAGCACCAGTGGAGACTGTTATCCACCTGAAAGACTGTGGCTTTGCCCTCCCCAGGATAATGCAGTGGGCAAACCACCCACTGGAGATACTTGAGAGGCTGTGGCTTTGCACTCCCCAGAATAATGCAGTGGGCAAACCACCCACTGGAGAGACTTGAGAGACTGTGGCTTTCCACTCCCCAGGATAATGCAGTGGGCAAACCATCCACTGGAGAGACTTGAGAGACTGTGTTTTTGCACTCCCCAGGATGCAGCAGTGGGAAAACCACCCACTGGAGAGACTGTGGCTTTGCACTCGCCAGGATAATGCAGTGGGCAAACCACCCACTGGAGAGACTTGAGAGACTGTGACTTTGCACTCCCCAGGATAATGCAGTGGGCAAACCATCCACTGGAGAGACTTGAGAGACTGTGGCTTTGCACTCCCCAGGATAATGCAGTGGGCAAACCACCCACTGGAGAGACTTGAGAGACTGTGGCTTTGCACTCCCCAGGATAATGCAGGGAGCAAACCACCCACTGTAGAGACTTGAGAGACTGTGGCTTTGCACTCCCCAGGATAATGCAGTTGGCAAACCACCCACTGGAGGGACTTGAGAGACTGTGGCTTTGCACTCCCCAGGATACATCAATGGGCATGGAGCTCCCTCGTGGATCTGGCATCATGCGCTCATCCGGCTGAGGGGCCCCCTTTCCCTTCCCCCTGAGGTGCCTGTTGT
This sequence comes from Pleurodeles waltl, assembly GCF_031143425.1. Classification (NCBI taxonomy): domain Eukaryota; kingdom Metazoa; phylum Chordata; class Amphibia; order Caudata; family Salamandridae; genus Pleurodeles; species Pleurodeles waltl. The sequence goes on along the minus strand of NC_090443.1, from coordinate 662,041,936 downwards.
ATTTCTATCTGATGCCCCTGCAGTGTTCTCTCTGTTTTGATCTGGTATTGAGTGTGGGCCTCGCCCATGCATTTTGGGCCCAGTGGTCCACGGACTATGAATGGTGCAATACCTGGACTACTATTCTTGGTGTATAGTTTGTTAATAGTGTATATATGTATATTTTTGCATACTGCATTTTAATATATTACAATGGTTACACTCATTTACTTTTGTCTTTGCATTCTTCCGGGGGGGTTGGGTGGTGTAACTATAATGTATCAATATGTATTAATGTGTGTGTTGTAGTGGGTGCGGGTGTGTGTCCCTGTTTTTTGCCTCCCCCCTCCCCTGTGTCGTAGGTGCAGTACTCACTGTGGTCTTCGCCGCAGGCGTTCATGCTCCTGGTACAGGAGCAGGAAGACTATCGCAGGTAGGATTTGGAGTTCCGGGTCCATGGTTTCCTCGTTCCTCGTGGAGTGTGTAGAGGTGAGCGTTTTCCCTTCGAAATTCCTGTTTCCGCTGTGTTTTTATCCACGGTGAATCCACCCTGGGAAAGGTGGCGGATTGGCCTGTCATAATAGTGTGGGCGGTACATTGTCCTCCGCCTGTCGGTTGGCGGTGACCGCCGCGCTGTTTGTTTGTACCGCCGTGGCGGTCGGAGTGTTAAAGTGGTTGTCTTTGTTGGCGGTTTCTGCCACGGTCGGAATTCCAATTTTTTTACCGCCGGCCTGTTGGTGGTCTTACCGCCGCTTTAACACTGTCCACCAGGGTTGTAATGATCACCATAGGACCTCATTATGGCTGTGGTGGTCTTTACTGAAGACCGCCGTGTTAACAGCCGCCAAAAGACTGCCGCGGAGGTGACAAGCCACCTGCCATATCAAGAGTCACAAATACAAAACCACCAGAAAGCAGCCAAAATTACAATCCTACCAGAGCCAACAAAGGCAGGAGAAAGTCAATCCCACTACCCTCCCCGCTTTCCAAATAATGACCCATGAATAACCACAGCAGTCACTCAGTGGCAGTTACCCATTGGCAGTGCACGGTGCTGCAGTAAAATTTTCCACTCCACATCAACAGAAGCCAACATTGGCCAGATTGAAAAACCCACACCTGACACACATACACACACCGTACATACCCACAAGCAGCACTATAAAACACACCACACACAACCCACAATTCTTTGCAAACTGAAAAAATTATTCTACACGTTGCCAGGCCATACATCTCTAGAACTGCACACACAAACCACAGCCACCCATACACCTTCACGCATCACACACCACATATCATACCTCTACACAAAACACACACATCACTACACTCAAACACTACTTCACAGCATCCCACAATACTCACACAACCTGCACCCCCACCAAACATTCCACCCTCTGTAGAACACACTCACTACACCCACTACACAATTGGCATGTCCACACAAAAGAACCCCCGTTTCACTGATAAGGATTTGCGGGTCATGGTAGACAAAATCATAAGGGTAGAGCCACAGCTGTTTGGTGCACAGGTCCAGCAGATATCAATTGCCAGGAAGATAGAGCTATGGCGGAGACTCGTGGACAAGGTGAACTCCGTGGGAACCTATCCACGCACAAGGGACGACATTAGAAAGAGGTGGAACAACCTACGGGGGAAGGTGTGTGCAATGGCATCCAGGCACCACATTGCCGTAATGAAGACTTGGGGTCGACCCTCCTCCTCCCCCACAGTCAACAACTTGGAGGAGAAAGTCTTAGCTATCCTGCATCCAGAGGGCCTCACTGGAATCACTGGAGGGCTGGACACTGGTAGGTCACCGTTACTTCTACACCACCATGTATACCTTCATGACATGTCTCCCTGTCACCCTATCTCCCTGCAACCCACTCCATCACAAAATGAGAATTACCCCAATAACCACCCTCAATAATTTTCCCCTGCATGCCCTACCCGCTTCAAGCACACCTCTTCAAGGTCATCTTTAACACATATGATTAATGCATGGTCAGCATTATGCACTACTAATCCTACAATGCATCCTACAATGCATCCCCATACACAAACCAAAGGTGGAAAAACCACACCCATCCCATAGGGAAACCCATAAATGCTGAATATGTATCTGAGAATGAAACTAACAAATATCATACATGTCAACAGGTACCCCAGCCAATGTCAGCTGGAAGCATGTGCCGTGTCAACCCAGTCCTCCACCAGAAGAAGGCTCCAGATAGTAACTCTGGATGTCTAGATCTGGAAGATCACACTGGCCCATCAGGTACCACTGGTCAGTCAGACACCACTAGCAACACCCAGTCTACCCAAGAGCACCCCACATCGGACTCCATTACCATAGCAGTTACCCAACATCTCCAAACCTTGGCCCCCAGGACATGTTAATCAACAGTGTGCACACCTGTGCAGGGACCCGAGTCAACACCTCACAGGCAAGATGAAGAAGGTCATGGTGTCAGTGGGCACACAGTTCAGGGGACAGAGACACAGGGGGCCAGGGCCAGTGGGAGGATATCTGGGCACCGAGGGGTGGGCCAACCCAGGGAACCGACTGCCCACGAGGCGCTGTCATGTGTCCTGTGAGCATACCAGAAATGCAAAGACAGGATGGGCTAGGTACTTACCATGTTGTAGGAGAACCAGAGGCTGTATGGGGAACACCACCAGGAGATCATGCAGCAGTTGCAGGCATTCAATGCCACCATGGCCTCCATTGCAGGGATGCTCAGTGATACGGCTTCCATCATGCATGAGTACACAACACACTAGCGGGCCCTATCCACTCGCTAGGGTACTGATCAGCCCTCCACATCTGCTGCAGCTAGTGGACAGGAGGACCTGCCACAGGACTTGCAGACCACCAGCACCCCTCCCGTTGCAGCAGAAGAACAACCCCACAAATGTTCCCTTCGAGCCAGACATCCACCAGAGAATTTAGCCAAGACACAAACCACTGTCAGGAAGTGAGCCTCTCCTACATGTTTCCCTAGTGTGCCACTGGGACACCTTATTTACTTTGGGCTTCCATTGCTCCTTTTTCTTATGGCCCCTGTGATACTGGACCTTTGCTACAAACTAACTGGGCTACGACACTGAAGATTTTTTCCACCATCACCCCAATGTATTGCACTATCCCTTCCTTTTGATCATTTCAGTAAACACACTTAAACACAACTGAATGATTTGTGCTTTTATTTCAGCAATATGCAATGATGTAACCTTTATTATCCTGTGCAAATGTAATGTACAATGTGAATCCATCCAATGTACAGTCAGCTTGTTGTACACATCACCAGTGTAAGAGCATGCCGCAAGTCACCATCCACCAAACTGTGTGAAAGCATTCTGTAGGCATTACATGAGTTCACAGTAGTGACCACACCAACATCTGTAAAAAGGGAAACCATTAGTGACAATCAAATTAGAAGTTAAAGGAACTAAACCAACATGAACCCCTGTAACATAGCAGCCTACATACATCTGGTCACATCAACTCAAATGTTTGCACTGCAATGAACTCCAAACAACAGAAGTGAACAGAAACAACTTATGTAAGGACCTCAGACAGGATATCACAGTTTTAGCTATGCCATATTGTCAGTATTCCAATCACTTCTCTGGAACACCTAGTCCAGGCCAAACTGTGAGGGACAATTAAGTCACAGATCGGTTGTGTAAGCACATTCTAATTCACACAGCATTCCCAACAACAAATGCTAAGTACTGAATGGAATGAGGACACAATTTGACGTGGGCATGTATTTGAAACTGCAAAACAGCTGATACATTGCACATGCAGAATAAGCTTTTTTACAATCATCATATCACTGGCGCAAATGACCACAGATGGAACAGTGTCAGGCAAAAAATGCACCATAGGTGCTTGGTACATCATAGCTGCCACATAGCTCTTCATTGAAATGGTGGTGTGAACAGAACTACAGACTTACCTGAGTGTCATTAGAAGTACTAGTGTATCAGATGGGTCCTGTTGTCCAAATGCTCCTTCTCCCCATCTTCATCACTGTCTTGAGCGTCCTCTGCTGCTACAGGTGCATTGTCTCCCCCCTCCTCCTGCAGAAATGTCACATGCTGTCTGAGGGCCAAATTGTGAAGCATTCAGCAGGCCACACTATTTGGCAGACTCTTCCAGGGGAGTAGAGAAGGGATCCACCAGAAATATGGAGGCACCTGAATCTGGCTTTTAGTAGCCCAAATGTTCTTTCGATGACTCTTCTGGTCCGTCCATGTGCCTCATTGTGTCCATTTTCTCCCCCTGTCCTCGTATTCCTCACTGTTGTAGACAGCCTGGATAGGTTTGGGTAGCTAGAGTCACCTGGAAATAGTAAGAAACACACATTACGTGTGTACAATAGCACAGAGGACAACTTCAGGTGACATACAGTGACATACATTGTGTAAAACATCATGCTCACCAATTAGCCAGACTCTCTCTCTTTGTAGTTGTGCCATCATCTGTGGGACACTGCTGTTCCTCATTACATAGGCATCATGCAAAGATCCTGGAAACCTGGCAGTAACGTGGGAAATATACTAATCAGCAAGGCACACCATCTACACATTTATAGAATGGTAATTCTTCTTGTTTCTTAACACCTGCTCATTTATCCTGGACCAAAGCAATATGGGTCCCGTCAATGGCCCCAATCACATGTGGAATGTGTCCTGTTGTGTAGAAAGCAGCCTTAATGGTGGGCAAATCAACACTTTGGGGGAATGAGATATAGCTGCTCATGTGTTTGAGCAAGGCAGTCAAATCTCTACTCAGCACATTAGAAAACATTGGCTGTGACATACCTGCAGCCAAGCCCACAATCACCTGAAATTATCCACTTGCCATGAAGTGGATCACTGACAGCACCTGTACTGTAGGAGTTATTGCGGTAGGACTACGAAGAGTAGGAATGAGATATGGCTCCAATTCTGCACACAGTTCAATGAAAGTGGCCCTGTACAAACGATAGGTGGGAATTATATGGGATTCCTCCAGTGTAGCCAAGTTGACTAGGGGTCTGTACAAGGGTGCATTCCACCCACTCCGTGGTTGGTATCTAAACAAACCAAACATCACAATTGTGTGATAGCTGGGAGGATAGCCACACAACATCACAGTAAACAGAGCTGTCTCACACATTCCAGGCAACCGATGATTGGAATCTGCTATGGTGTACTCTACATGCAAACGGACTTCTGAGACCATACATTCTCATTCATTTGCCATGCTCACAGATGTGGTCGAAGTCATGAGACGTGATTTGTACCATCACATTTTACCTGTTTTGTCAACTACTCTTCTGCAAACAGTGCACTGGTATGAGCTCTCATTGAAGAGCCAGAGTTTCCAATCAAACCTAAACCTAGTGTCAGTATTGCCTTGCTGTGTACCATATGTACCTATGACGCACATTTAATTGACTACCATAAGTACTATCATCTGGAAATGGCACCCATCTGCCCTGCATGCAGAGGACAGGTGGAAGTGACCTCACTCTTCCGGCGTTTGTTCTCATGGCGGAGGGCAGTCTGAACCGATGTACAACTCCTCATTGGTTAACATTGCAGTCTAGGAAACACAGGGGCCAATGATGACCACCACCAGCAGTGACAGTGATTACCAGCGTGGACGTGGACGCCATTTTCTGATGCCCATTTCACTTGTCTCCTGACTCTACAGCGTGAGCTGCTGTGTCGTGTGTCTGGAACCTATAATGGCCTATGCTACAGAGGATAGGGCCCCAGCCTTCACAACCGAAGAACTGGAGAAGCTTGTGGATGGGGTCATATCCTTGTATGGACAGTTGTATGGGCCTCCAGATCAACAGGTGAGCACCTCGTAGGCATTTTGAATGCAACATGGCTGTATGTAGATGTATGTGTGTGCATGCAGTGTGTCCTTTAGGGAGTGTTGTTTGCTGCATGCTATATGTACACAGAGGTACGAGTGATGTGTCATATGAATGTGGGATCAATGCAGTATGTACTCCATTGCTGTAACACAATGTATTGTGTAGTTAATGGTGTCCTTCTGTCGGTGTATCTTATGCAAGAAGAAAGGGTTATAGCGTGTCATTGCCAAGGATGTGTGGGACTTGGGGGCCCATAGCCGGTGGAGCAACCACTGCAGAAAGAGGTGAGAGGACCTGCAGTGCTGGGCCCGGAAGACTGCTGAGGCCCAGCTGGGGATGTCCTCCCGATTAGGGACGGGTGCCCATCAGACCCTTTACCCTCTAATGGCCCGCATACTGGTGGTGGCCAACCCAGACTTGGATGGACGCTTGAGGGCAGCACAGCAGCCACAAGTGGGTGAGTACACTCTGTGTACATTTCTTTCCTGATGCCTGGCATGGTCTTTGGATCAAAGGTATTAGTCAGAGTATGCCTCAGTAAGCCCCTGTAGGTTATGTTCTCATGTTCTGTATAGCTATGTGAGTGGTATGTACAATTGGTATTGGTCATTTGCTGGTATTCCAGCTTCAGTGAGGGCCTACTTCCTGACCCACCAGTGTTGGTGTGATGCTCCGATGCCCACTGCCTAAGTGGTGAGACCTGGCAATTGCATGTTGTGCAGTCACTTTGTCGGAGTAGTGTAGCTGTGCCTTTGCCAACAGGCAGACATGGATTAGTGAGTCTCAGTAGGTGTGCAGATGGTTGTGCACCTTCACAGGTCATTTCATCTGTTGTTCCTAGGCAATGGTGTGGTATTGTGGTTGTTATTGCATGGTGTAATTACCAGTGAAGCATTGTGATGTGTATGCCATATGCGCTGTTAAGGATGTTATTGATCCTGTGTTCCCTTTCCTTCTCCCCCACCCTTCCTTGTTTTCTTCTCCTGTCCTTGTGTGCATTAGCATCATTTAGTGAAGGAGCAGGGGCACAGGCGAATGGGGGATCTGCAGCCCATGGGACCCAAGAGGCAGTGTCCACCGATGCTGAGGGGACCAGTGGGTTGGAGGGCAAGGGGAACACCACAGGGGGACAGGAGCTACAACTGACTCTGATTCCTCCTCCGATTGGAGCTCCCTGGTGGTAGAGGACCCCTCTGGGACCACCCCAGCATCTAAATCTTCCGTCACCCTCTGTCCCAGCACCTCCCTCCCAGTTGCCTCCCACCCAGTGGCCCGTGCCTGCTCACCCAGAAGGGTGGGTGTCTCCTTCGCTGCAGGCACCTCAGCTCCTGTCTCAGTCAGCCCTGCTGCCCTCACTGAGGAGGCTATTGCCCTTCTGAGATCCATCTCTGTAGGGCAGTCAACCATGGTGAAAGACATTCAGGAGCTGGCATCCCAGAAGCAGCAATGCAATGCCTACCTGGCGGGCATTCACAGTGGCTTGGCTGGCCTACAGTGATCGTTTCAGGCTCTGGCCTCCTCTTTGATGGCAGCCAGTGTCCCTTGTTCTTCTGTCCCCTCTCCAACTACCTGTACCCAGTCCCAGACCCATCTCCCTCAACGCATCCCAAGCACACAATCAGACAAGCATGCACCCAAGATAACAGACAAGGCTCGCAAAGACAAGGACACGCACTACAGATCACACCTCAAGCATACACACAGCCAGCACAAAGAAGCACACACAGCAGCAGTCACTGCCTCCAGTGTCTCCCACTCCACCTCCTCCCACAAAATCACATCAGCATTCACACCTGCAAGCAGTGCTTCTCAGTCCCAGATCCTGCCACCTGTTCAGCCTTGCCCCACATCACCACCACCTTCACATCCACATGCAGCACAACCACCGTACTTGCAGATACCACCCAAACATACATTCACATGGTCTGTTTGTCCTCTCTCACCCTTTCTGCACCCCTCCTCCCAAAACACATAAATGCTCCCACTCAGATACTCAACAGCCATCAACCTCACACACGCACAGTTTACCTGCACCTACAACCCAGTCCAGCACACCTACACCTCCTACAACCACTCCCTCTACCTCCACTCCCAAACCTCCTCCCACACTCCAACCCACTGTACCTAAAAAACCTTTCCTTTCCCACCTTGACCTCTTCCCTCATCCTGACCCACCTTGTGTTGGCCCAAAATGTAATGACCCGCTCCCCCAGCTCAGTCCCTCCAGCTCTTAGTCCCCCCACAGGTCCCCTAGTGTTACAAATGTCCCTCCCCCTACTAAAAAACCTCCCACTGTGGGGCACAGGGCAGCCACTCCCACCTCCCCCTCCAGGTCCACTTTCCCACCCCTAAACAGAGGAGCCAAAGCCCACCCGTTCCCAAACCAAAGTCCAAAGAGCCTCCGTCCAAGAAGAAACCCCCGCCTCTTTAGGTGCCTGCCTTCTACATCGATGTCCCTGCCTAGTGGAGCCACTTGAGCTGTCAGGAGTCAGGTTGGGCCTATTTTGCTGCCCTGTAGGTTGCCATGGACAATTGGCCTAGTCAAGGGCCCTTTGTATATAGTTCTTGTTTTGTTGTGGGCGTTATTCCCACCAGAATACAGCGGTAAACTCACAGGTATTTTTCATGTCATTCTTTTCTCCTGGCTTATGTTATTGTTGTACTTTTCAGCAGATTGTTCTCCATGTGTGTGGTATGTGTGTTGCACGTGTGGGTGTGTCATTCTCCCCTCCCTCCCTTGTGTGTTAGGTGACTGTACTCACTGTCGTCGTCTTCGTTGGCGTCGCTGCTCCTGAACTCCCATTGTGTGGTACATCATTGGTAGGACTTCCAGTTCGGGTTCCCTGGTGGCCGCGCACTCCTCTGTGTCCCTGGAGGTGAGTGTTTCCTTTCTATGGGTCATTTCCACCGGGGTTTTCATGGCAGCGGTCCCACCCCAGAAACCTGGGGGTCTGAGAAGTCGTAATATGTGGTAATTGATCTTCCTCCGGACTGAAGATGGCGACCTCCGTGGTCAGTGGCTAGACTGCACTGGTGCTCAGGCGGTGAATTGGCTGTATATGGGATGGATCATCGCCGTGGTCATTATATGGTAGTCTTCACCTCCAGCCTGGCAGAGGTACTACTGCCATCGCTGGCGTGGCGGTCAGCTGACCGCCAAAGTCATAATGAGGACCATAATTACTATACTAAAAACATTACATAATAAATAGCACAATTAAAATACTTTGCACCTGATTCTCCTTGGTCTACTTATTCTCCACTACATACACCATTGGAATGTGACTCAAACCTCCGTGAGCAGGTACGTAACACAAAGGTGACAAGTATGGTAACAACATCGTTAGTGACGTAAGAGGGTTTACTGCCTCCATCTCACATATCAGTGACACCCAATTTGCGAACATGTGACTCCTGAAGGTCTAGATCCATGTACCACTACATATATTGTTCTGTCAAGTGGGCAAGGTGCTAATACCTAGCCCATTCACCACAACAACACCAATCATAACAGGATGTATGCAAGGAGGGCGTACATAAGGCAGGGGCTGTTAGCACATGGATATCAAGTAATGTAGAAACAGAACACTGTCACAACTCATGGTGACTGCAGCTTTGCCTGCATGCTACATGTGTGGCACAGATGGAACATCATTGGTAACTATGGACTCTCAGTAATTTCCAGGGATTGTAACCAATGTCCGATGCTGAGCATGCACAGTCTATCCATAGAATAATTTCCTGGCACTATCATTGGGCACAACCCGGGCACATGGTGGACTGTACCTCATATATGGCACCCACACTTTGGCTGTGGAGTGCGCAATGGGTTGCCAGACTAAATAATCAGATATGGGCACAGAATCACTATCCAAACACATGACCCATAGTCAGGAACCAATGAGTTATTGGGGCAATGCACCACCAAATTCTTATCTCGGTTGAATGTAGGTAGAGTGTCTAATACTCACTCTGAACACGAGGTACACACTTGTTTCACAAATCTGCTGTTTTCACACATGCCTAGAGCAAATCGAGATAAACATGTGAAGACTGATGTACGGGTGCATGTCCTAGGTAGCAACGTGTTTGCCAGCATCAACAATGCTTGACATGCGTCAGCATGTTTACCTAGTATGCTGCCTATAACAACATCACACAGCACATAGCAGTACACACCACTCCTTGTCAATCACATGACAGAACAAATGCATGAAACCTACAGTAATAATTTATCCCATACATGTTTTGGGCTCCAACATTACAATCAGGTGTGGGATATGCTACTATGTCCAGCCTTGTTGAAAAATGTCTGAGACACGACATCAAACTGAGTGGGACTAGACCTAGCCATATATGTTGCAATTGGCTAATGAACAGTGCAGCACTGTGATGATTTTACACCTCAATATCATTCAGTCATGGTAAGAGTTCCATAGGTTGTGGAATGCTGCAAGAAATGCATACCCATGTTTAATGGAGGGTATGGATGGACAGTTTGGAGGCAGCCACAGATACTTTCAAATACAACGCGGAAAATCAAGTGGAGACAACACAATTGCTGTGGCAGGAGTAATGTCATGTGTGTGTGGAACTCATGACATCTCACAAATACCGTCAATTGAACCGTAACTATCAAGTCGCCAGTAGTAGAAGATGTGTACATCTTCCAATTACACATCACATGTTGCATCATGTCCATGTATGACCAGACAATGTTGCTGTAGAAGATCGGTGCAAATTGCAAGCAGCCTAAAGAATGGGAGCAACGTAGGTGACAATACATGCCTTACAGAGTAATGCAGGAATACATGGAGAAGGGACACACATAGACCAATACTGAGTATACAACACATCAACATTTACATGTCAACATTTAACATATGTACAGAGAGGGTGGCCAGGTCAGTACATAACCCAGTCATGTTGGCCACTAGAATACTATGGTATTTGCCCATTGCATGCCACCATACAGGAGGCTGTGACAGACAACACCATCTGTACCCTGGCATGTTTCTAATAGTGAAGTCACAACAGATATACAAGCCCAAACAAGCTGCCCATTGGAAACAACTAAAGACATCAAATAATGATGCATGTCCTACATGTGAAAGCACCCAAGCTCTGTACATGAGGGAGGAAAGCTGACATCAAGTACTGCTGACGAAAATGTGATATCCTGATCTGTATAACCACAATTATGCATGTGTCTGTCTGCTGGGGAGTGTGTATGGTTCTGCTGAGTAGCAATAATGAAGAGTCTAGGTCCCTGCTCAATAAACCACACACCACTGCTCTGGCTACAGTAACGTATGACATTGTCAGTGCGTGATTCATGTGCACAGGGGGCTGAGTAAACTTGAGCACCATTAACCTGCCCCTTCACATGCAACACATTCACATGGCTCTTAATGCACCATGGTGAAAAATCCACTCATGACTGTCATGCATCAAAAAAATTACTCAAATGCATCAACTCCACAGTGCAACATTAGTAAAATGACACCTGAGCCCTGATTGGCAGTTACACGTTCACACGACTCTTAATGCACCATGGTGCAAAATTGACGCATGACAGTCATGTGCAAAAATCTTTCACGCATACGCATATACCACACAATTCCCCTATGCTAAAAAATGCCTGGCCATGAACATCAATTGCACGTCCATAGGCAATTTCACGCTAAAAGTGAGCAAAACCACTCATGACCATCATGCTTCAAAAAAAGATGCATGACTGGAAATGTGGCGCACATGCCCAGGAAGTAATGAAACAGGGCATCCTGCCTGCCAAACACAGTACAGTGAGTTCACTTTCACTTCACAGTGTTTTTGTCTGTGACTGTGTGAGGGTGTGTGGAGCTACTGATTGGAGAGTTTATTGTGCTGTGTCCTGTAGGTGTTGTGTTTTGTTTGTCTTTAAACTTGTCTTATGTATTGTTAGTGTACTGTTTTTGCCTCTGTATTGGGGGGTGTTTGTCTGGGGTAGTATTGTTGTTGGGGTAGTTGGGTTAGGTGTAAGTTATATATTTTTTTTGTTTTGGGGAACTGCATTTGTAGTCCAGTTTGCCTGGGAAAGGGAGGATGGCGCGAATGTCGGTTGATGAGCTGGGGGGGGGTTCATCTGGCTTGTTCAGCACTACCTCCCCATTATGCTGCAACTGGATGGCCGTGTCATTCTTGTCATTCTTGGCTACCCCAAAGAGGCAAGGCAGTTACAGTGGGGCAAAGTACTCCACCACCTCAAATGGTTCTTTAGGACTGAAAGAAATGACAACCAACTCAAGCATTGTTGTGCAGATCTCGTGACAAGGGATCATGATCTGCGGGATCATCTGGGCATAGAGCAGTTGGTAAGTCTCCCATTTCCATACAAAGTCCTTTCTTTTGCATGTGCACGACAGTTGCAGATATGGTTGAGTGCTGCATGTAATGATTGTGGATTTGGACATGTCATATGCTACCTGTATGAAGCGCCACATTAGGCCTGCAAATCAAATGTACAAAAATGAAGCTGACGCTGGGCTGATGTACGTTTTTCCTGCACAACCATTACAAAGTGTTGTGATGCATGCATAGAGCTACTCAGTAATGAGCAGCACCAAATGAGGTCAGCGCCATGCATCATTCATGGAAGGGTGTCCCAAAACCTGTTTTGCAAGGCAAATGTATAAGACACTGAGTAAAATGAGAAATCCCTTATTTCAATTTTTCATGCACTCTGAACGGCTGCTGAGAGCAGATGTGATATGGGGAGCAGGTGTGATATGGAGCATGAACATGTATGAGATGGGCCACAATTTACTCAGCAGAAGTTGTGATGATCTGTTGGAACTACTGCTGAGAACATAATTTACCTACACATAAATAGATGCAGTTGGACCCTATCTGCATCATGCTGTGCCTTAATTCTCATTAGACGCACACATGGAGGGGGTAAGGAGTGCACTGAGGGCCACAAGGACTATATAGATGCAATTGGAGCTGCACCCCTGTTGTTCTATCGGCCCCTTTGTATAATTGTCCAAGGCCATGTAAGGGAGCTTGACCATGCACTGGGTCCAAACCAGTAGTACATCCCTGTTCATTGTTTATCACAGATACCCTATACTATGGCCCTCATTACATCATTGGTGGAAAATCCCGCTTACCGCCATGCAGAAGACTGCCAACACACCACCGCGGCCGCGGAATTCCGCCACTGTCATTATGACCCACAGCTCGGAATCCGCCAAAATTTAGACACCCACACAAGTCCGCCACACCAAAGGTCAGTGATAAACCTCGACCGTCACGCCAACAGGAATACGCCCACACTATCACGACCCATGAATCCACGTGGTGGTCTTTCAACCGCGGTGTTCCATTGGCGGTACACACCGCCGCGCTCAAAATACACACTCTTACAAAACACATCCACATTGGACAATTCAAAATACACACACCTGAGACACATACACACACCATTCCCACACACCCAATACAATATAAAACACACACCCACATCACCCACAAACCCCTACGACAACAACTGCGACTGAAGGCCACAGAGAGACACCACCATCTACAAACGAGCATCCACAGGCACTCAACACCATCACCCACATATCATCCACGCACCTCACACAACACACCACTAAATATCACCCCACACTTCACAACACACACCAACCCACACATCACCCACACCACCCCATGGCACGGCAAAGACACCCAAGGTTCTCTGAGGAGGAGCTCAGGGTCATGGTGGAGGAAATCATCCAGGTAGGGCCACAGCTATTCAGATCACAGGTGCAGCACACCTCCATAGCTAGGAAGATGGAGCTATGGTGAAGAATCGTGGACAGGGTCAACGCAGTGGGACAGCACCCAAGAAATAGGGATGACATCAGGAAGAGGTGGAATGACCTACAGGGGAAGGTGCGTTCCGTGGTCTCAAGACACCACATCGTGGTACAGAGGACTGGCGGCAGACCCCCACCTCCTCCCCCACAACTAACAAAATGGGAGGAGAGGTCTTGGCTATTCTGCATCCTGAGGCCCTCGCAGGAGTAGCTGGAGGAATGGACTCTGGTAAGTCAAATTGTCACTACTACATTCCCCACCCTACCTGCATGCCATCACATACCCCCACCCTTGCCCTCACCCCCATCACTCCTACTCCTCACAAATGTCCCAATATCACAAACCACCCATCCCAACACCAAGCCCTGCATGCAACACCAAAGCATGGACACCCATCACCAAAGCACGTCCACTACAGACACCCATACACCCCCCTAAACCATCACCACACAAGGTCCCACACAGGAATGCAAGCACTGTGGTACACGGTCAACCACCCATTGCACACCATGGCACACACAGATGCAGTAATCATGCTTTTACACCCCTGCAGGACCCCTACCCAACGTCACCAGACAGGAGGGTCCAGACATGTCCACACCACCCACAGAAGAGGCCCACAGTGATGACAGCTGCTCTGTCCAACTGGATCTAGACGACCAACCCGGAGCATCCGGGACCTCAGGACAGTTGGTTCCCCTTAAACAGTCACAGGCCACCACAGAGCTTCCCCCCTCTGGAAACACCAGCACAGCACCCACCCAGCGGGCCCATACCTCTGTCCCCAGGACACGTCAATCAGCAGTGTGTCCACCATACACAGAACTCAGGCTAACCCACCACCCCAACAACACCAGGGCCCTGTATGCAGTGGTACTGGGCACACGGTTCAGGGGACAGAGGCCCAGGAGCACAGGGGAACTAGGAGGGCTGCTGTGTGACAGGGGGAGGACAGGCCCAGGGAACCCACTCTCCACGAGGCCCTCGCCAACATCATGGGAGCCTACCATCATTCCCAGGAGACGATGGCAACGGTACTGGCCAAGTTTCAGGAGACCCAGCGGCTGCAGGAGGAACAGTATTTGGGCTTCAGGGAGAAACTCAAATCCATCAATTCCACCCTGGGCACCATTGTACGGGTGCTGAAGGAAGTCCTCAACACCATGAGGGACACTGTGGCACAACAAGGGGCCCCTGACACTAGCCTGGACGATGAACTGCCCACCACCTCCGCTGGCGCTAGTGGACAGGAGGCACCACTACAGGACCTCCACACCAGCACCTCACCCCCTGCTGAGGGAGAACCACCCCACAAACAGTCCCTGAGATCCAGGACAAAGACAGAGAACGATGCCAAGACCCCCGCCAAGAAATAAGTCCACCCTGATTGTCATCCTTTTGTCCTACCTTGTCACCCTGTCCGTCCTCAAACTGCTCCAGCTCCACTTCCTATGCCCCTTTGGACAATGCACCTGTGAGACTAATAGACTGGACTCTGCCATGGACATTCCTCCACCATCACCCCTCACCATTTTACAACCCCTTCCAATATTGAGCACTTAAATAAACACCCTTAAAGCACAAAACAATCTGGAGTCTGTCTGTGATGTCAAATTAGTCTATTAGCAATTACAGTGACAAACTGCTCTTTCAAATGTAATTTCAACATACCTATGTCACACAGCTCTAGTCCATGAGGAAACAAATCAGATGTCACACAGTGGGACCCACATCTGTGAAACCGTAAGGGAAAGTGACAACCCAGTGACTATACACTGGGTGAATAGGACAGCCAGTAGAGAGGTAGTAGTTTTAAGGTACATGTAGCAGGCAGGTTTGTCTTCTTACCTGTGTCTCACTGGAAGTCTTGCAGGATCACTGAGTTCCTGTTGTCGATGTCCTCTTCTTCTGCTTCCTTGTCTTCACTGTCCACAGGCTCCACAGCTGACACAACACCTCCATCTGGACCATCCTCCTGCAGAAAAGGCACCTGTCGTTGCAAAGCCAAGTTGTGAAGCATACAGCAGGCCACGATGATCTGGCACACCTTCTTTGGTGAATAGAATAGGGATCCACCTGTCATATGGAGGCACCAGAACCTGGCCTTCAGGAGGCCGAATGTCCGCTCTATAATCCTCCTAGTTCGCCCATGGGCCTCATTGTAGCGTTCCTCTGCCCTTGTCATGGGATTCCTCGCTGGGGTCAGTAGCCATGACAGGTTGGGGTACCCAGAGTCACCTGCAAATGGCGAGGGACAACTGTTAGACACACACTAACTCTTAGGAACATCCCCAGGAACCAGACAACTATTCACACTGATTTGGGTCCAGGTGCTCACCTGATAGCCACACCCGGTGCCTCTGTAGTTGCCCCATCACATAAGGGATACTGCTATTCCACAGGATGTAAGCGTCATGCCCTTAGCCAGGGAATTTTGCATTAACATGGGAGATGTACTGGTCTGCCAAACACGCCATCTGCACATTCATCGAATGGTAACTCTTCCGGTTTCTGTACACCTGTTCACGCCTGCGGGGGGGGTCCAAGGCCACATGTGTCCCATCAATGGCACCTATGATGTTAGGGATATGTCCCGGGGCATAGAAGTCACCTTTCACTGTAGGCAAATCCTCCACCTGAGGGAAAACGATGTAGCTCTGCATGTGTTTCAGCAGGGCAGACAACACTCTGGACAACACATTGGAAAACATAGGCTGGGACATCCCTGATGCTATGGCCACTGTTGTTTGAAAAGACCCACCTGTTAGGAAATGGCGTACTGACAGCACCTGCACTTGAGGGGGGATTCCTGTGGGATGGTGGATAGCTGACATCAGGTCTGGCTCCAACTGGCAACACAGTTCCTGAATTGTGGCACAATCAGGCCTGTAAGTGATGATCACATGTCTTTCCTCCATTGTCGACAGGTCCACCAGCAGTCTGTACACCGGAGGATGCCGCCATCTCCTCACATGCCCCAGCGGATGATGCCTATGGAGGAGAACAGCGAGCACAGAGTCAACCAACTCTGAGGTACGTAAACACAGCTTACTCAGAAAACTATTCATAAACCGAATTTTGCCTGTATGAGTGTTTAGCCAAGGCCTAGATATGTGTGACATAGTCAAAAATAAGGCCATGTGGGCCCCTGAAATGGCGGCTGCCTGACCTGTAAAGTGGGACAATGAGATATGAGGTAACCGCGCTGGCGTTGTACACCGTCACGGTAGGCGGTCGAAGACCGCAGAGCAATTCTGCATTGTTAACATTGGACCCTACGGGGGTCCCAGGAGCCAATGACGATGTACGCCGTCGTTGATGGTATGCACCTCTGCGGACATGACCGCCATTTTCTCACTGTTCAATCACTCAATACCTGATCTTCGACAGGAGAGGACCTACACCTGGAAGAGACAATGGCTCGTGCGTCTGGGGAGGGCCCTTGCCTTCAACACGGAGGAGTTGGAGAAACTCGTGGATGGGGTCCTCCCCCAGTACACACTACTCTACGGTCCTCCAGACAAACAGGTAAGTACACTGTTACCATGCTGTAGGGGCAATGCCTGTGTGGAGTGGGGTGGATGAAAGATGGGGGGGGAATGAGGCGTGCATGAAACGACGGTGAGTGCATGTGCCACATGGCAAGGTTAGGAATGCGGGCCAATGACTGTGACGGTGCAGCTGGTAATTACTTCTCTTTTTCCCCTGTACAATTCCTGTAGGTCAGCGCCCACCAGAAGAAGGATATTTGGCGTGCCATCGCCAAGGAAGTCCAGACCCTGGGGGTCTACCACAGACGGAGCACCCACTGCCGGAAAAGATGGGAGGACATTCGGCGCTGGAGCAAGAAGACGGCGGAGGCCCAGCTGGGGATGGCCTCCCAACGTGGGAGGGGTGCCCATCGCACCATGACCCCCCTGATGTTCAAGATCCTGGCGGTGGCGTACCAGGAGTTGGATGGGCGCTTGAGGGCATCACAGCAGCAACAATGGGGTGAGTACACTCTCATTCAGCTGATTCAGTGCGCATTGGAGGTGTCTGGGTGGGGGAGGTGGGTTGTGGGTTCCCGTAGGCCAGGACGAGTTTGCTAGTTAAGTCCCCTTTTTCAGGCAGTCCCTGTGGCACCCCACCCCACCTGTGTACAGTGCCAAATACACCTAGTCAGGCTCCTATGACATCCATGTGTGCAGAAATCAGCCATAGCCTTGTAAGCCAAGTCCCAGAGATTGACTAGTGGACCCCAAGTGCGCGGCGTGGTGCAAGGGGCTTCTGTGTCTGTCGTGTCCGCCAACGGTAGCGGTATTGCATGCACTCAACATGTCTTTCTTCTGTGTTCCCCCCCTTTTTGCGGTCTCACAGGACTTGTGTGCATTAGCATCATCAGGCGGAGGAGCAGTGGCACCGGAGCAGGAGGGAGCTGCATCCCACATGGCCCTGGAGGGCGACACTATGGATTCCGAATTGACCAGTAGGACGGAGGGCGACGGGAGCTCCATGGCGGGGAAAGGAGATGACACCAGCGATTTGGACTCCTCCTCTGATGGGAGCTCCCTTCCGGTGGCGGCCCCATCTGTGCCCCCCGCATCTACAGGTACCCCCCTACCAGCACCTCCCTCCCAGCAGCCCCTCAGCCTTTGCAGGAGGGTGGGCATCTCCTTTGCCCCAGGCACCTCAGCCCCTGCCCCAGTCACCCCTGCTGCCTTCAGTGAGGAGGCCATTGACCTCCTCAGGTCCCTCACTGTTGGGCAGTCTACCATTTTTAATGCCATCCAGGGTGTAGAGAGGGAGTTGCAACAAACCAATGCATTCCTGGAGAGCATTCATTCTGGTCAGGCAGCCCTTCAGCGAGCTTTTCAGACTTTGGCCTCAGCACTGATGGCAGCCATTGTCCCTGTCTCTAGTCTCCCCCCTCCAACTTCCTCCACCCAGACCCACACCCCTGTACCTCATCCTATCCCAAGCACACCATCAGACCAGCATGCACACAGCTCAACACACAAAGGAAGCTCTGGCAAACATAAGCACCACACATCCCACAGGCACTCACGCAAGCATCATACACATGCAGACACACCAACATCCACTGCCTCCACTGTGTCCCCCTCCTCCTCGTCTCCCTCCTCCCTCCCTGTCTCATCTCCACTCACACCTGCATGCACTACATCTTCAGCCACTACGTCCATCACCAGCACACCCACCACCACACCCCGCTCACGTGCAGTCACCACCCCCACTACCATTCACACATCCCTTGTGTCCTCTCCCAGTGTGTCTGTGAAGCCACCTCCCAAGGTACACAAACGCAGACACCCACCCACCCAACAGCCATCCACCTCATGACAGCCTCCAGCCCATGCACCTTCACCCAAAGTCAGCAAACGTACACCTCCTACGACCACAACCTCTTCCTCCACTCCCAAACCCCCTCCAGCTACCCGTCCCAGTATTCCTAAGAAACTTTTCCTGTCCAGCTTTGACCTCTTTCCCTCACCTCCCCCACCCCGTCAGTCTCCTAGGGCCCGACTCTCCAGGTCCCAACCTGGCACCTCAGCCACAACATCAACGGGACCAGCCACAACATCAACGGGACCAGTGGTGCCAGTAGTCACTGGATTATAGAGTGCACCAGGCAGCAGGGCAGCCAGTGTGGCAAGGAGCCACAGCAAGGACAGTCCCCCACCTGTCAAGCATCAAAAGTTGGACAGTGCCCGGCGGGAGAGGGAAAAGACACCTGCCACCAAAGCCGCTCCCAGGAGTACAGTTGAGATTGTGGAGACAGCTGCAACACCATCCAAGGTGGGGAAGGGGCACTAGAAAACAGGCAAGTCTGGGAAGATCAGCACGGCGGACAAGACCGCCATCAGCCCCGCTGCCCAGGAGGCGACTGCCAGCAGCCACATTGCCCGAGACAGGACTGCCAGCAGCAGCCCCGTTGCCCAGGAGGCGACCGCCAGCAGCCACACTGCCACAGACAGGACCGCCAGCAGCAGCCCCGCTGCCCAGGAGGCAACCGCCAGCAGCCACACTGCCACAGACAGGACCGCCAGCAGCTTAACCGCTGTCAAGGACACCGCTGCCACAAGCACCCCTGCCAAGGACACTGCCGCCACAAGCACCGCTGCCAAGGACACTGCCCTGCCAAGGACACCGCCGCCACAGGCACTGCTGTAAAGGACACCGCCGCCACAAGCACCGCTGCCAAGCACACCGCCGCCACAAGCACCGCAGACCCATGAGCACAAAAAGCTCTGCCGCTACTGAGGCCACCACGAGCAGGATGATGCACTCTGGGCACAAGGCCCCCTCCAGAACCAGTGGAGATTGACATCCACTACCTCAGTCCTTGGCAGGATGAAGCACTCTAGGCACAAGGCCCCCTCCAGAACCAGTGGAGAATGACATCCATTTGAGAGACTGTGGCTTTGCACCCCTCAGGATTGAACAGTGGGCAATCCACCCACTGTAGAGACTTGAGAGACTGTGGCTTTGCACTCCCCAGGACTGAACAGTGGGCAAACCACCCACTTTAGAGATGATTTTAGAGACTGTGGCTTTGCACTCCCCAGGATTGAACAGTGGGCATGGGGCCCCCTCGTGGATTTGCCATTGTGCACTCAACCGGCTGAGGTGCCCCCCCTTCCATTCCCCCTGAGGTGCCTGTTTTACTTCTATCTGATGCCCCTGCAGTGTTCTCTCTGTCTTGTTCGGGTATCTTGTGTGGGCCTCGCCCCCATGCCTTTTTTTTGCCCAGTGATCCATGGATTATGATGGTAGACTCCCTTGGACTTGTGTTCTTGGTGTATATAATTGTATATAGTATAAATGTATATATTTGTAAATATTTTTGATGTATGTAATTGAATATATCACAAATTTTCGACTCTTTTCCTTTTGTCCTTGCATTCTTCCGGGGGGTGGTGGAGGGGTGTAACTGTGAAGTATCAATATGTATTAGAGTGTGTGTTGTAGTGGGTGAGGGTGGGGGTGTTGCATGTTCCGTGCGTGTGTCACTCTTTTCCTTCCCCCCTCCCCTGTGTCCTAGGTGCCGTACTCACCGTTGTGTTCACCGCCAGCATTCATGCTCCTGGTAGAGGAGCAGGAAGATAAAGGCTGGCATTATCTGGAGCTCGGGTTCCATGGAGTCCTGGATCCTCGTGGGGTGTGTAGAGGTGAGCGTTTTCCCTTCGAAGTCCTGTTTCTGCCGTGTTTTTGTTCGCAGTGAATCCGCCCCGGAAAAGGTGGTGGATTTGTGGGTTGTAATACTGTGGGCGGTACATTGTCTCCTGCCTGTCTGTTGGCAGTTTCCGCCGCCGTGTTTGTTTGTACCGACTTGGCGGTCGGAGTGTCAAAGTGGCTGTCTATGTTGGCGGTTTCCCCCACGGTCGTAATTTCATTTTTTTTACCGACGGCCTGTTGGCGGTCTTACTGCTGCTTTAACATCGACCGCCAGGGTTGTAATGACCACCAAAGTCTGTTACCACACACATGTGCAGAGTTAGTTACACAGGCCTGCCACTTCTCACTGACAGTATGGGGCTGCCCTGCATCTGCTCCAAACATTGTCACACCACTCAGTAAGATGCACCAACAAATACATCCTTGGACCACAGAACAAGTGTGTCTGTTTGAGGCACATGTCTATGCCTAAGTTCTAATCCCTTCCTGGACAAATAATGGTATACCATGGCAACAATGGCTGGCCACACACTATTGGGAATACACCCGTGATTTCAATCAGTCAATGTGCAGGTTCACATGAGTATACTCCCATATCATTATTGCTCATGTGTGTGCCTTTTGATGGTACACACACATATCACTTACTTCACTGATTGATGTATCATGTCATTCCTCAAAACCTTGGAATACCCACACATCCCCTGGGCAGTAGTTTGTCAGTTTGCTGTGACAATGAGGTAGATGTCTGCAACATCTGAGGCAGGCTCAAATGGTATGGGTGTCACAAAGGGACAGCCACTGCAATAACCATTGCATGCCCTTCAGATGCAATATACAGTGTCAAGCAGTGCAATATGGTCAGGGAGGGGTAGAGCTAACAGACACCTGCATGACAGTGCCATGTATTAATAGTGCAGTGAGAAGCACCACAGGAGTGTTAGGGACAGTGATGGTTTGTAGGTGCCTGGGTCTACATTATCTGAGATTTGTGATTGACTGATCATAGATATTTGTCAGTTGCTCTGATCTACCACTAGGATGACTTGCTCACTCAGCCTAACAAGTTAACAGTGAACAATGCTGTCCATTAACTGATATCTACAAATTACACCAAGCAATGTTTTCAAATTCATGTCTTGCAAGTGGACCAGCACCCAACACCGTAGAAGAGGTTGCCCGATTTGAAGACCCTGATGCATCCAGTAAGTGTCATCATGTGAGTCATGTGTGCTAATCCAGGGTTTGGTGTGAGTCAGTCTAAAGCGTGGTGTGCTATGAAAGATGGATTTGCCTGACCCGTGCTATGATATAATTGGAGAATGGATGGTGACATCATGTATGTTGGAATGTTGTGCAATGAGAATGGCTTGCTTGTAGTTCACGGTGCAATGTGCGCAGGCATAGAATAGTGTGAAATCGGAATTATAATGGCTGGCCACTAATTCATTGATGTCTACCACGATAGGTCTCAAGGCAGCTGTTTATGTACATAGCATGCCTGTTGACAAGCATTTTTTCACAGCACCATGGTCAGCACTGTGTGCCACACATAGGTTACACTAATTGACAAGATGGTACCGATGTGGGTCATATTATTTAGAAGACACATTCACCACATGTGCCTCAGTACCCAGTCAGTAGTGTACAAAATAGGAAGACAATTCAGCTCCAGATGTTGTGTGGTTGTGTGAAAATTCTATGATTCTTCCCACTCCCGATCTCAGCAATTTTCACGACATGGTCCTGCCACCATATTTGTGAGTGATGTATGTCACATCATAAATGCATATGATGTGAATGCTCTGTACGTACCTGGTACTTTGATGATGTCTGACATGCAAATGTGCAATTTTTCTGGATACTGGTGCAACACCCAGTGCAGTGCCAAACTCACTGTGGACCTAAGGACGCCCATACAGCCACCATGTGTGTGCTCTTCAACACATGTAGCACTACATAGCACAGGGTAGGGGGCTTCAATTCTGTAATGTGCTGACACCTTTGATGTGAAGCTCAGGATTTGTCCAAACTTTCTGGGAACATTGCATCAGTTGTGCATGTGGGCACACCATGGGCAATGGTGTGCCCCTTCATAATGTATGCTCACACCAGGTCTTAAACCCGGACACATTAATGTTGGTTTACCAAACCTTAGAAGAGCAGTGGAGAAGTTACCAGACTCCTTATAATATGGCCCACATCTTGCCTCCATGGTGGCTGGGGAAGCTTTGATGTTTCACCAGGGGTGTTGAGGTAATGGATTGCATGCACAGCCCCCCTTATGCACAGAGACCAAGGAAATCCAGACTTGTTGGGGCATGTGATCCTCACAAGTTAGAAGACACAAATGTTGATCATGGCCAATTTTGTCCAATCAGTTTTGGCACTGTTGGATAATGATGGATTCCCGACATCCCAGTGACATGTACATGAGACTGTTGATGGATGGTAGGAAATAGTCAGAGATGAGGAGCAAGTCATTGTTGAGTAATGTGTGGTGGACTGTATGTGTTATCTGCAGTTGCAGTGTACATTTTGGGCCTCATTAAGACCACCAGGATAAATGCAACGGTCCCACCGTCAACAGGCTAGCGGTGAAAAACTGCCACATTATGGCCACTGCCAACCCAACACATCTCCACTTATACCGCCACAGCGGTCAGAGCCGCCAGGCTGGAAAGGATCATCTCCAACCTGGCGGTCCACAGAAGACCACCAGCAGTCTTAGGAGCCGCCTGTCCGCCACGGTTACCTCAGCAGTAGCACTGCCACAAAAACCATGGTAGAAAGGCTACTGGTGACAGGGAATTTTTTCCCTGTCACTGGTAGACGGCTCCCCCCAGCAAGAACTGAACCACACCTCCCCCCTCCATACATAACTCCCCCTCCATACACAGCGGCCCCTCCCACCACCCACCACCCCCCTCTCTGCATACATGCACACAGACACCCACATGCACCACGCATACACTCATTCACCTACACTTACATACACGCATTCACTCACATGCATACAAACACGCCTTCACTACAAAACTCACACTTGCATACAAATTCGCATTCACAACACTCACACTCGCATACACATGCATACAAACACACATTCATGGCAACACGCAGACACTACAAACTCACATGCATACACAACACCCCCCACCCTCCCTCACACCCCCCCCGTCGGACGATCACCTTACCTGGTCTGGGGAGAAGTTCCTACGGCAGGGACCAGGAAGGGCTGCTTCCACCTCCGGCAGTGCCCCGCCACCAGGACGCCACCAGGCTGTATTATTGCACATAATACGACTGGTGGAGTCATACTGGCGGGGCTGGCCAGTGGCAGAACCGCAACAGTGCCTCAGATCAGTGCAAGATTTCCACCCCAATTGTGGTAGAAATGCTGCAGTACTTGTAATATGGTGGTCGGATGTCCGCAAGCACTGGCGGTCTTCTGAGAAGATCACCAAAGTCGTAATGAGGGCTGATATGTCTGTATAACCTCAAACCAAAGCTGATACTGATGCTTGCTTCTCCTCATATTTTAGCTACCAACATGACACAAGAACAGAGGCGAGCATTCCACAAGATGGCCGAACGTTACAGCCAAATCATGGATGTTGAGGCTGGATACCGCTGAATGGGCAGGAGGCTCAGAAGTGAAAAAGCATCAGGGCAAAGTCATGCATTTGACCATGGTGGACCTCCACTAAAGCCACACAAAGACACTGGAGCAAAGTCATCAGGAGTGCAGGGGCCCACAACTGGACCAAGGTGCTCCATGTCAGCAGCTCCAGTTCAGCCACCTGCAGCAGTAGTCCAGAGTCAGTTCAAGCAGGACATGAGAAGGGACATGGCAAGATTTTAGCCATACTGGACAAACTGGAGGAGGAATCAGCAGAGAACGAGAGGATGTTGCGATACATCAAGAAGAAGATTAAGAAAAGCAGGAAGTGACCTTTTCAGTATTGCACAAACTCCTAGTTCCTTCCCCTCCCTTTTATATTTGTACATAGTTTTATATTGGGTTTTAGATGTGTAGTTTTAGGTTAGTGTAGGGTAGGTATAGGTTACGTTAAGTATAGTGGGGGTGGGTTTTTCTACATTATTTTATTGTTAGGGGGTTGGGTTGGGCGTCATGTTGGGGTATTTGTGTAAAAAAAGAAAATAAATAAATAAGTACAAATAAAAATACCAAAATAATATACATTTGTTTAGGCCATAGGTTAGGTTAGTACATGTGTTGTCATAGTTTATGTTGTCCTAATTGTATCTTCTCTCTTGAGAGGGGTGGGGGCCAATGTTTAGAGTGTAGTGTTACATGTGTAAGAAAAGGTTAGATACGTATAGTTGCTAATCACATATAGTTAGTATAAGTTAGTTTAGCATAGGGTAGGTTTTACGGATTCTTTAGGTATATGGTTTTGAAATAAATCATCTTAGCCTAATAGGTTTTGTAATTTGATTGAGTGTATGGGGCTTCTCATGAGTGCACTGGCCAAGCTGGGTGAATGGCCTTGGGTATGCTTACAGTCTTGATTTCCTAGGTTTCCCATATGCATATCCTTTGACCAAGGAGCTGTCAGAATGGCTGCTACATACTGTCCACTGGTGTTTACTCTGCCATCCAGTGTTCCAGCCATTCACAATGTGTATGCATTCTTTATCTTGCACATGTAAATACCATTGATTGGCTTCAGAGCCATACATGCTGTATGTCTTTTTCAAAGGATTTGAGTCCAAAATCATTTATTATACAGAGTAATTTGGTTGTAGCTGAGTACACCATCATTCAGCTTCCTCTTGTTCGGATCCCAGTGTGTGGCTAAGCGTCTGACAGTCATGCACCCATGTACTGATATTCTATACACATTGACATGGAGTGACACACTATCTTTTAGCTGAGTAGATGGATCACAGTAAATGTAGAAATACTAAATGTGCACAAAGTGCTTTATTTACAGGTGCAACTGTAAATGTGATTTCTATACAATATCCATTTCACAGACCCCATGAGTTAACATTTGCCATATGTAGCACAATCGGTATCCATGGTTGAGGGACATGCCATGAGACATGGTTAAGAGTAGTATGCATTAGTGAGGAGTGCATAAAATTGCAAATTGGTATGAAAGAGACAATGACAGCACATAGCGGACAATTCAACAGTGGTTAGGTGAAGTGGGCACATTTCCTCCTGTCACAACGCTGGCATGTTCTTAAGCCCAGAGCTAAGGAGAAACTGTCCATGTGGCACAGATTGGTGCTACCGGGTGCTTTTCCTTGTAAATGTTATTCCTTCCACCTCTTCATCCTCTGATGTGTGTGGTGTCTCCTGTGCCATAGCTGATGCTGTTGTAGAGGTAGAGGGGGACACACACAATTCAGGGGATAGAGATGTCAAGTCAAAAGTCCCAGCAGCTGCCATTTGTGGCAACCCATAAGGCATCACTGGGGCAGGGAGAAACTGCTGATTTCTCAACACCGCAGCAACATCACGGTGGTAAGCAGGCATGTTTTCCCTGAGGGTAGGTCACTTCCCGTGCAATGGACTTCATGCATGCACTGGCATTTTGGGAGGGCAGCTGCTGTAGACACTGATTCATTACAGCAGCTATGTCTGCCAGAGACTGCTGGAGTCCATGAAGGAGGGAGTGGGTGCCTCTGATGGCAGCTGAGTTGTCTTCATTTGGACTGAGGCACATCCACACTCCCTCAAGGCTGTCTGCCATGGTCTCCATCCCCACTCGAACCTGCTTTTTCAAGCTCCTGCTGGACACCAACCACTATCTTCTGAAAGCTGGGCTCTGGTCCTCGGAATACAGGGCTGTATGAGTGCTGGCTGCTGGCATGTGTTGGTGGCTCAGTGGTTCATGTGCAGACCCTGCAACTCTGTGTGTCCTCCCTGCGATTGGAGATGGTGTCTGGAGGGATCCTAGGACATCCTGAGAAGTCTGTTCATTGAAAGCTGGTCATCCATATCATAAGGAAAATCCAGGATAGGCAGGTCGGCAGGAGGTAAGCCATCATCCTCTGCAATGAGACAGTGTGTAATCAATATTCGATTGTATTGGCTGTAGGCCAGGAACATTATGTATTTGCTACTGGAGGCTCAGTGACATGTCACTGACCCAAGGTTGTGGTTGTACTTATGTTTAGCATTGTGCATCACACTTGGGTCAAGCTCACTAGTAACGGAAAATGATGGAGCACAGCGCTGTGCTAAAAGTGCCAGCGCCCCACTGAGTCATTTTCACAATGCAGGGATGCACTGCATTCATTAGCATACAGCGTACCCCTATGTTGACCCTTGCACTGCACTAAAAGGAGCTGCCTAGCACCAACGCTGGTATATTTGCACCATTGTGCAGGAATGTCTGCATTGAAAGGTTTGATTATTTATGTATGGGAAGGTGTCCGTTCCTGCACATACACAATCACTCATGGCGATTTGGCTCTAGATTTGGCATTAGATTTTGGCGCTGCTGCAGGATTACTGATACTCGTAAATCTGAGGTAGCATCAAAATGCAATGGATGTTGCTTTGCCACACCCACAGCAACACCTATTGCACGCCCCTTCCACAGAAAGTGCTGGGTGTGGAGGGGCTGTATTTACAGGGTGCGTTGAGGCACAAAAAATGGCTTCAATCTACTTTGTAGCTACAGCACAGGGATTTGCGCCACCAGGAAATCACTAAGAGTGATGCTCGGGTAGTGCTTGGGGCTCATAAATATGCCCCTAAGTGTTTTAGGGCATATGTAGTTTCCCCAAATGATACCTGAGTGTAATTTGTTTTTGAGGTTCAGGTGGCACAATGCCCTGCCCTGTATGTACCAGGTGACACGAAGCCACTTTTTGTGCCTTGATGTCATCTTGTATATATGGCCCCTTCACACCCAGCACTTTGCATGGAAGGTGTGTGCAATGAGTCTTGCTGTAGTCATACCACTGCAACATCCATTACGTTTAGACACTGACTCAGAATTCTGACTATTTGTATTAAGGATGCTGGGCCAATATCTGACACCAGCCCACGGGTGGGTTTAAAATTGCAAAATCTAGTAGTAATTCTTACATTTGTACTACATTTCTTGCTTTTACTAAATGTGCTGCATTATGCTGCACACAGAGTAAGAGTATATCACACTTTAAGGTTGTTGTTGTGCAGGAGGGTGTTTCTACCTGCACATAAATAATCTCCCCCTCAACACAGCAATCATTGCACTATGGTGCAAGGGTGGCTGCATTGGTGCACAACATCTGATTTCCACTTGCGCAGGGAGGTACACAGGGGTGCAGTGTATTCTTATGTATATGGCGCATCCCTGCGTTTTTAAAATGATGTGCATGATGCTGCCTAATTTTGCACAGCAGCACACACCATCATTTTCTGTTTGATCTAGTCCACTAATTTGTCAAATGGTGAGATTGCAGCCACTTGCTCAGCTGCACACATGATGTTCACATACATGCACAATGTGTTGTATGCATTTTATTTGGTGGCCATTCCCAAATGACACATATGGTTGTGTGTGCGTTGTTGTGGCTTCATCCTGTATGGGCTGTGTTCCACAGGTTGCAAGCTTTAGGGCAGATTTTCCTCATTTGGCATGGCTCTAGGCAGCTGCAAGATGTGTTGCAGTACACTGCAGCAGTTTAGATATGCAGTGATGCACCATATTTACTGGAATACAGTACCATTGTGCAATTCCCCCTGCACCTGCACAGATAAGGGATCCTGCACCAACACAGGCATTGTGGCAGCATGATGATAGGTGGCTGCCTTGAAGTGATGATTTTTTCATGTGCAGGGATGTGTCCCTTCATGCACATTTACAACCTATTTTTGTACAGATGGCATTACAAAGTGTGCTGCAAGGTGCAGCACACGTGAGTAAAGGCAATGCGACATTGAGGAAGAGAAGCACTTTGGCGAGAGACACCACCCTGACACCATCCTTGGGGTTGTGTTGACTTCTGTCCTAGTCTCTGATGTGTACGTTGTGTTGGTACAGGGGCTTTGACTATATGCAATGGGTGTTGTAATGGCACAGCCACACTATTTGCATGTGCCTACCAGGCAATATGGTGCTTAGGTACACGGTGGAGTTTAGCTATTGTGAGTGGTGCATGTTGACATTGTGTATATGTTGGTGTGCATTTCACAACCAAAGCGTCAGTACACGTGTGGCTTGGGTGAGGATGGTTCATCTTGATTCTGTGCCTATGTGTCCCAATGCAACCCTTTAGCATGCATTGAGTGTGTCCTATGTGCTTCCCCCTTCTGCCATTAGTGGAGTTCAAGGTATCCCACCCTGCAACTTACCCTGCATTTGTAGTGGTTCCTGGTAGTCTGCGCTGTCCTGTGATTCCAGTGACTAGCTCCACCAAGATGACAGCTGCAACCATCTTCTCCAGCTCATTCAGGTCCTCCTGTGGTGCAGGACTTCCACCTCCAGTCTACAGTGCTGCCTTATGGTTCCTGTCAAGTTTCTCCTTAGTCCTGGGCTTGCAATCGTGCCAGTGCTTCTTGACCTCAGTGACAGTCCTCTTCTTCTCAGCAATACTGTTGATTTTGTCCACTATTTGCTGCCAGATTGCGTCTCTCCTACTAACTGGCAATCTGGAGGTGACAAATAGCTGAGGTCGATGCTTCATCACCTCTCTGACTGGGATGTCATGCTCCTACTCGCTAAAGCGACACTTGTGCTTTCTCTTTTCCTTCTCCGGTGACTTTTCTGCACCCTCCTGGTTGGTACTTGGGTGTTTGGGCCTACCTGGGTCTTTCCTGGACTGATGATTCCATCTTCTCTTGCAATTGCACTCTTTACTGATTTTAAATTTTATTTTGAATGCTAATGTGGTGTAAAAATTGTGCTAACCCTTTAGCGACATGTTTAAATGCAGCAAAATGGTGTAGTGCCATTTTTGCGGCATCAACTCCATTTTTCCTTATGGCATTGGGCAGCTGTTAGCGCCTTTTTTATGCTATCTATTCCTTAGCGCCATCCTACGTCATTTCAGAAATATGGTGCAAGGATGGCGCTAACGAATGTCACTAGCTCGTATTAAAAGAAACTACGCGCAACTGCGCTAACGCAGTTGTGCTTCATTTTGCATAAATATGCCCCTTAGTCCTATGCATGTCTCAATCTCTGTATTTTTTGTCATTAAGACACACACACGGAATCTCGCTTTATGACTATTGATGAAACAGAATGTCTGAGAATCCTGGGGACTAGCTTATTTAAGTTGTGATAGATTGATATTTTAGGCACAATCCAAAGAATTATCCAGGTCACATGTCAGGTGCAGAGCAAGCACAGGGTGAAAATGTGCCCTTGCCAATAAAATGTTTACCGAATTTCACTGAAGGTAAGGGCCTAGATAATAAATTCCATTGTTACAATTACCAGATTCAGACGGTGTCCCCCACCTAACTCTATTTATTTTGAAATGTTGTCCCAGAATAGAGAATAACCTCTGAGACCCACAATTACCAAGTCCTTTTCTAAAGGTTCTCCTGGGTTTGGGGAACAATCCCTCTCAGATTTACCACCTGCTCAGAGCTGTTGATAAATGGGAGAAGGAATGCTACCGGTGGTTGACTTGCAGAGGATTGGG
Source organism: Pleurodeles waltl (assembly GCF_031143425.1). NCBI lineage: Eukaryota > Metazoa > Chordata > Amphibia > Caudata > Salamandridae > Pleurodeles > Pleurodeles waltl. The sequence goes on along the minus strand of NC_090443.1, from coordinate 662,011,424 downwards.
TGGGTTTAAGAGGGTGGCAGGGGGCAGGGGACAGGGTTGGATGTGGGTTGCTTGGTGAAACTTTGTCTGCCCTCCTGCTGTTAAAGTGCAATGAGAATTTTGAAATATTTTAAGACTATGATAATTTGGGCAGCCATCTTAGATGCTACCCTATTAAATAGCAACCATCAAACTACATCACTTGACATTCACGTTGCTTTGATGTGAATTGTTGGAGCTGGAGTCTGTCCATCCTTATTCCTGACCCTGTTTTCATTTTTGTTCTGGGGCAGGATATGGTTGGTATGAGTGCTGGCCCTTGAAGCTATCCTCCTTATGGCACTATCCATCCTACAGGTAGTGTTTACTCCAGAAGAAAACACTTACAACAAATCAGGACACAATCTGGTAGGGAATGTCTATTTATTTTTAAATCTTAGAACATGCTTAGCTGATGTTAGACTTTTCATCTTTGGCATGGTGTCCCTTAACTTTTTGCCTCTCTTCCCCAGGTTGTTGATGTGTGCTGGACTCTGATTTGACTGTTTTTGTTACTCTGGGCGCCTTACCACTGCTAACCATTGCTTAAGTGCAAGTGCTCCTTTACAAAATGTGTATGCAATTGGCTTATCCATGATTGGCATATTTGATTTATTAGTAAGTCCCTAGTACAGTGCACTAGAGGTACCCAGGGCCTGTAAATCAAATGCTGCTAGTGGGCCTGCAGCACTAATTGTGCCACCCACATAAGTAGCTTCGTAATCATGTCTCAGACCTGCCACTGCAGTGTCTGTGTGTGCAGTTTTATCTGTAAATACAACTTGGCAAGTGTACCCACTTGCCAGGCCTAATCCTTCCCTTTTATTACATGTAAGGCACCCCTAAGGTAGGCCCTAGGTAGCCCCAAGGACAGGGGGCAGTGTATGGTTAAGGTAGGTCATATAGTAATGTGTTTTATATGTCCTGACAGTGAAACATTGCTAAATTTGTTTTTCACTGTTGCAAGGCCTGTCCTTCTCAGAGGTTAACAATTGTAGATTCCCTTTGGGAGCGGATTGACATGTGGAGTTTGAGGTCTCTGAGCTCGCAATTTAAAAATTCATCTTTTAGTAAAGTTGATTTTAAGATTGTGTGTTTAAAAATGCCACTTTTAGAAAGTGAGCATTTTCCTGCTGATACCATTTCTGTGACTCTGCCTGTTTGTAAATTCCCTGTCTGGGTCAGTTTGACAGTTGGGCTGGTTGCACCTCACACTAGATAGTGACACAAAGGGAGCTGGGGTGTAGTCTGCATTTCCTGATGAGCCATCTGTGCTAGGAGGGAGAGGAGGAGTGGTCACTCACACCTGAAAGGTCTGTGCCTGTCCTCACACAATGCAGTCTCCGACCCCCTGGTGAGTGTGTGGGGCCTGGCCTGGGCAAGGCAGGATTTCACATTCAAAGGAGACTTTACTTTGAAGTAGGCCTACTTCAAAGGAGAAATTGGGTATAAGAAGGGCACCTAAAACCACAGACTTTAGGACACTTCTGGAAACAAGAGGAACCTCTGCCTGGAGAAGAGCTGAAGAGCTGAGGATGAGGAGCTGCCCTGACTGTGACTGTGCTTTGTGGAGCTATCCTGCAGTTGCTGCTTCTGCCAGAGTAAGAGTGCAAAGACTGGACTTTGTGTGCCTTCCAACTTGTGAAGACATCTCCAAGAGCTTTATTTAGAGCTTGCCTCCTGTTGTTCGAAGTCTCAGGGACAGCAAAGACTTATCTCTGCCAGCACCTGGAGTCTCTGGAGAGACTCCTGCTGTGACAAGCGGTGCCCTAGCCTAGCCCTTGAAAGGACAGCTGGTGAAAATCCAAGGAAATCAACTTCGGACTGACGCAGCTGCTGAATCCCATGACGCCGCCTGCACCCGACTCGGTGATCTTTGCTGGAACGTGATGTCCTTCACTGGCCAGAAGCCACTGTAGCCTCGCTGAAGTCCGCGACTCTGTGGAAGTCGCTGCATCATGTAGTGACCGATGCCGCTCGAAGTGCAGGGATTCAACATTTTGCACAGATGCCGCGATCCCCGACTTCGCGCATCAACTTGTTTTCACTCTTCACCAAAGGTACTGTACTTGGGGGTCTATGCGACTCCGTGTCCGGTGCCGCTGGTGTCGGCTTGTTGGGAACGACTCTGTCACGACACCGTGTTAACACCTCATCGAAGCATTTTGTGTTTCTAAGCGCTAGTTTTAAGTTTAATCTTTAAAAATTCATAACTTGACTTGTGTATGTTGGTTTTTTGTTTAAATAAATATTTCCTATTTTTCTAAATGGGTGGTGTGTCATTTTTATAGTGTTTTCATTAAGTTACTGTGTGTGTTGGTACAAATACTTTACACCTAGCACTCTGGAGTTAAGCCTACTGCTCTGCCAAGCTACCAAGGGGGTAAGCAGGGGTTAGCTGAGGGTGATTCTCTTTTACCCTGACTGGAGTGATGGTCCTTGCTTGAACAGGGGGTAACCTGACTGTCAACCAAAAACCACAGTTCTAACAGTTGATGTCCAGTTTAGGAGTCCCTCTGGCAGCAGCACAGCCCCTCCCCTAAGTTTAAGAACAATGACAGAAAAAATCAATAAGCAAGGATATGGTAAAAATGTGTTGAACAAAGAAACTTGTACTCTGAACTGGCATACCGTATAGTGGTGTAGAGTGGACTTCCAAAGAGTCTAGGGGCGTAGAGTGGAGTGGAATGCAGTGGTGTTGCATGCAGTAGAGTGGTATAGAGTGGAGTAACTTGGAATTGAGTGTTACTGGCGTAAAGTCTTTTTACGTAGAGCGGGCTGGGTGGAGTGGCGTACAGTGGAATACCATAGAGTGTAGTGGTGTACACTGGAATAGCAGAGTATAGTGCATAGAGTGGAATGAGATACAGTGTAGTGGTCTGTGTAGTGGCCTACAACTAAAGGGTGAAAGGCAGAAGATAGGCAAATTGTACCTAACAACAACATGGTTGCCTTTAACTTTTGTAAAGACAGTCATAAGCCAGTCTCATAATGATTTGTCTCATTATGTAGCACAATACTTCTGTGGAATACAGTAGAACTTCACAAAAATACCGTGCCCACATACATTGTTGTATAGCTATTTTAGCCATATTTTAAACACGTTATTTTAGCAAACTAGGCCTGTTGTTGTGCACTTTAGCCCAGTTACATTTTATTCAGCATCACTTTATTTTTCTAGCATTAGCCACATTTGCAGTGTTGTTTTCTTTTCTCTGTCTAGTTGTTCTTTCACCTAGGAAAGCATCATGGGCCAGATGTAGCAACCTTTTTGCATGTCGCAAACAGTGAATTTTGTGCAAAAAGCACTTCGTGATGCCAAATACCCGTTTTGCGAGTCGGTAACCTGGTCACAATTAGGAAGGAGTGTTCCCCTTTCTAATTGCGAGTCACAGCACGATGCTGCATTGCTTTGTGACCACGAACGCGGTCGCAAATCAATCGCAGTTACCACGAGTGTCACACTGGTGGTAACCCATTCGCAAAAGGGAAGGGGTCCCCATGGGACCGCTTCCACTTTTTGAATGGCATGGAAAACATTTTTTCAGAGCAGGCAGTGGTCATATGGACCACTGCCTGCTCTGAAAAAATTAAACGAAAACATTTTATCTTTTCATTTTGTAATGCATCTCATTTTCCTTTAAGGAAAACGGGCTGCATTACAAAAAAAAAACTGCTTTATTTAAAAGCAGTCACAGACATGGTGATCGGCTGTCTCCAGCAGGCAACCATCCCTGTGAGTGCTGCGAGTCTCAAGGGGGTCGCAGATGATGTCAGGGACACCATCCTGCATACTGAATTGTGAATTGCAAATTGGAAGTCTCTGACTCGCAATTTGCGAGTCGCAATTCAGGAATTACGTACATCTGGCCCCATGTTCTTAGCACTGCATTAATTTCACTTTGTGCTTTCCTCAGGCTGCAGTTGAATAGGGTTGCCAGCAAAAGTGGTACCCTGTGTCTCTGACACTCACAGAAACATACATATCCTTACATGGGGACCCTTTCTTAGAATATCGGTTGTTTTATTATAAAACACTTCTCTGTCCCATACATATTAGAGGGACATTCCATCCAGATGATCACAACTGCATGCTGATTACTGAATGACTTTGCTACAGCTGCTTGCTCGGACTACCGAATCCCTGGCCTATATGGGGACGGTGTCTTCCTAGACAACAGGCTTCCTTACTCAGGTATGGGGATCATGTCTTCTGAGGGGGAAAAACTGAAAGGCGGATTAGGGCTTATCACGCTGTGCTCTAACATAGCTTAAGTAGGCAATATATAATATTTCTAGTGACAGTATGGTGGGACTGTTTTTGTGTTTCACTCTCCTTGTCACAACTTTGCTTTTAGTGTGTTTTATCATCCTAGTTATCAAAATACATGCCATTTTATCTAAGATGCAGTTACTTCAATAAACCTTATTGAACTATACTCTTCTTCTGTTTGCCTTTGCCTGTGTGAGACTAATGTAACTGAAAGAAAGGGATGAGATCTGATTGACCATGATTCCCCTGAGGAGTCCTTTCTGTCACGCGCCTGGTTGCCACAATCATCCCCAGTCTTGGGTGGAGATGAGGCACTGCTAGTTAGCCGGAAAACCAGGATAAGGCCAACAGTAGTCACACGGTGTGGAATTGTACTGCTGCCCAAATCCAGTAGTCTCATTAGGATAATGAGAAACTACGTGACAACATAACTAGGGTAAAATGCTTTTTAACCTAAAAAAATAATTACCCTACATACCTGTAGTACACAAATGATCATCTGCACACCATAATGTCTTATCCTGCCCCATTTCATGTAAATCCATTCAGCCATTTTCACACCAGGTGCAGCATAAAAGTGTATGGAAAATGCATTAGTGAAAAAAATAATTTTGGGATCTCTCTTTTATGTTTGCACCCATTTGATTATTCACTGCGAAACTTTGCATCATCCACCAAAGTAGAAGAAGAACACGTTGGAAAACTTTGTGGAAATTCATCAAACAGGCATAAAGTTGTTCATTTTGAATATAAGGATATATATTACATATATATATATATATATATATATCTATATATATATATATATACATATATATATATATAGATATATATATATATATATATATTATTTCTGATAAAAACAAAGGTTAAAGTAACATTTAGTAAAATCACAATTTGTAAACCTGCAAAAGAACTGATTTTCACAACTTATAGTTATGTCTGTTAACTATAACTTGTGCCCTAAGATAACTATATGTCGCAACCCCAGTATGCAAGGTTTTCTTATCAATAATTGTGTTGCAGTTCTTGCAGTGATATTGCCAATGATGTCCTGAAAGACATCAGGAGTGATGTGATATTTTTGGTAATTAGCGGTTATAGTTATTTTAGGGCATGAAATATGATTTCCAGAGACGACTATAACTGGAGAATTTCAGTGACTCTCTACTTTTAAAATGCTATGTAATCACTGAAATTCTCAACTAATTAAATTGTACTTTAACCTTGCTTTCTCAGTTATTTTTCAGTTTTTTTAGTGTACAGTAATATTTTGTTACCATGCGTATTGCCACCCCCGCTGTGTGTGGCAGGGGGTTGGCCAGAGGTCCTGGCCTACAGCCGCACCCTATGGCCAGCCCCTCGTGCACACAGCCACCCTTATGTCATATGCTCAGGGGTTTGTCTGAATGGCCTGGCTTGTGACCGGATCCTGGGGCAAACCGTCAGAAGGCAGCCACCCCACTCAGTGCCTAGCCTTCAGCCCAAAATTAATAATTCACAGCCCTGGGGGATGGGGTCCCCCGGGGACTTTGGGAGGGGGGGCACACAACCTCTTTCCCTTTATTAAAAAAATTGCCCCAATGGATCGGGGCATTTTAGGCTAGGGGAAGGAGGTATGCTCCCTCTTTCCTCATTTTATTAAACAGCCCTGAGGATGGGATTCTCAGGGCCTCTGAGAGTCTTGGGGAGGTGGGCCATGTGTCGCCCTCCCCTTAGATATAATATATGTGTCAACTGTGGGCACTGACCCGTAATGGGGATAATTTTGAGAAAAGTAGCACTTTCCTTTTAAATTTTACTGTGGATTGAAGATCCTCTGCAAATTTGAGGCACAACTTAAAAAAAAAGAAAAGCCTTTGGCTCCAGGCAGGTCCCCTCTGGGGCCCCACCAACAGGCATATGGGGTAAAAGTATTCCTGCCCTGTCTCTGTGTCTTTTATCTTGTGTTTTGTTCAGGACTCTGGACTGAGTCCCGATCTCAATTTTTTGATGTGATGGCAGCCAATCAGATCCATTGTGGCATGAAATATAAAACCCTGTTGAGCCTTAATTGCTCAAAAACTACTGAGCAGATTTACAAACAATTACAAAAAGCACTCTTTCTGGACCACGATCTAGATTTCTACCAAAGTTGGTATAAATCTTTTCAGCTGGTTGTGATGTAACTGTGTCCAAAGTTCCTATGGAAAATGAAAGGGAAAAACATGTTTTGGGAGCCCCCATTTTTCTCTGCCCCTGCTTAGCAGATCTCACTGAAACTTTCCAGGTTAGAGCTAAGGTGTTCCCTCTGTATAGGCTAATACCTGTGACAAGGACTGTAGTCTACTGTTCTAAAAGAGAGCAGCTTTTTGCACCCCTGTGGATTCAAGACAAGCCTGCAACTGGTCTAATGTTAAGGGACAGGCCTAGGCTTATATGCACAGATTTCATAAGTATGAGACTGTGTCCAGAAATCCATAAATCAGGTTGCCAGATACATGCAGCTGGGCATTCCAGACATGGAACACGGCTGTACACCATGCAAGGGACATTCCCTTTCCAACAGAAGGGGAATTTGAGGATAGCTCATTGATTTGTAATTTGACTAGCTGGGTCTAAATCATGGAATAAGGAAGCATGGGGGCTTCTGGGAACAACTTTAGAGGCCTATTGTTCATTGTTGCTTTTAAGTCTCCATTGGTGCCTTTAGGCATTCCCTTGACATCGCATCTCTTATGCTCATGTTCTTCACATGATAGTAATATGTCTTCTAAATTATTGTACTGGTAATAATAGTAGAGCATTATAATTTACATAGGGGTGCTTCGTTTACAGGATTCTTTTAGGTAAGCCCTCGGTTATAATTTCAGGGGCTTTTCTATCACATTGCATCACTAAAGCAGAAAATCTTTATTGTTATTAGTAGAGACGGCCCACACATTTATAACTACTGCATGTCAGTCAACAAGGTTGAAATAATAAAAATTATGTGGTGTTCAGGCTCACAGTTAGGAGATGCAGGTGCTTTTTCGCTTACTTGTTTACTTTGGTATGAATTTCATGTTGGTTCAGGAAATGAACTCTTGATCCCCCCATATTAGTCATAATCTCCTAATTAGGACATTTTTATATGGGATCATATGAATAAAATAGGTATCATATTTCCTAGTGCCTATAACTAATTATATGATGAAATGCATAGATAAGGGTTAAAAAAGATTTAAAAAGCATTGAACTGTGCAATAAAAATCACGAGACATGCAGGGAATCAAGATAGCAACTGCGTAACATGCTTCCAAGGCGAACACTCGCCAGCCACAATGCTCTAGCTGCAGGAGGAAGTCATCACAGTCTGCCAGATTTGCTGGGGTTGCTAGGGTCAAAATTCAGGGCACAAATTCAAGAACAAATGTCCGTTTTACAGACACACACAAGAGAGGCCATACCCCACTACGGTATCAGTACATTTATTTACTCCTTTTTAACATAGCACTATTTATTCACTGTGTTTTTTTATGATTGCCTCCTGGTATGCTACATTCAGGAGTCACATTACATCCTTGTTCAGTAGTAAAACATTGCCCTTCAGCACTGTGTGAAGACCTTCACACCCACCCATGTCTACCTAATCTTTCTTGAGAGAAAGTAACAGCAACATTTTTATTATGTTTCTAAACATTTTAAAACCTCTGGCAAACAGTCAGACTAGGTGGTTCCACCAGGTCTATTGGAAGGGATTGCATACTTGGGAAGTTGTCTCTGTAGACAGGACAGAAACAGAAGGTGCACTGTCAAGTAATTGAAAAAGCAGCTCCCACCCACTTTGGCAAACTCTTCTGGTGCAATGGTCCGCTGTTCATGCTTGTGAAGGGTGAGCAAGGGCCAGACCCCTTGCAAGGTTGCGCAAGGCAATTGCCCGCTTTGTCCATGTCTTAAAATGGTTTTGCACTTGAGCAAAAGCCAAACTAGTGATCTGGGTTATCCCCAAGTGTCAAGTACACATAGAATTTTCAAAGTATTTGGGATGTAAATTACACAAACAAAATGTATAATTTTGAAACTGTACTTAGTGTTTCTTTAACATAGGGCACTGTTTTTCCCTTTATATACAGTTAGACCTCAGATTGAACTGGGAACCAGATTCCTAGTGATTATTATCTACCATTCCCCCAATGATTTGTAGGACAGAGATCTTGCCAGAGCATCACAGTCCCTCTGAGCCCAGTTTGCTTTTTGCTTTTCTCTTCTGCTTTCTGTAGTGGGCCACGTGGTACTAGTGAAGATGGTGTGTACCCCGATGATAGCTTTATTTTGCAAACCTTCCCCTCCCTTGCTTGTCCTTCATTCCTTCTTCAGACATGCCACACATCTGATTTGGTTGCGGGGGTGCCATCAGGTAGCTCTTTCCACTCTAAAGCTACCCTTGACTGCCGGTGGATTAGACCTTCTGGACTTAGAACACAATTATTCAGCTGCACAGGTCTAATGGATGGCTCACTGGCTTTCTGCCCACCCCCTGCATGAGATGGGGTTTACCCATAAAGACTTTCAAGCATGGCTTACTGCACTGCTAATTTTTCCTACTGACCATTCTACGGATCACCATATGGGGTTATCATGCACAGCTTTCTCTTGCCTTGCTAGAACCTGTAAACTTACTGACACAAAGAAACCCTGTGCTCCTGCACCACGTTTGCTAAGCTTTCCCACTCACACAGGACTGCTGTGCTCAGAGCAGGCCCATTGGTGACATGCTGCAGGTGTCTTAAAATGAGGGGATTTGTTGCTGGACAGCTAGCTACTAAATTTCCAAACCCTTGTGGCAGACTACCATCTTCACCCCAGTCAACTCCTTACATACAACCATCTTAAACAACCATTAAATGCCCGATTTCATGGATGCCACCTAGCACTAACCCTACATGAGGTGTGCTCACCACCATAGGAACTAGTGGCAAACTGATAAGGCCTTTCCTACAACATGGGCACAACTCCAGGTCTTCTTGTCATACTACCTGGGTGTGGCCAAACATCTGCAAGATACAGACTGGCTACAATAATGGACTTTCCCCACAAAGTATCCCATGGCTGTCACTTTAAGTACATTCATAGGGCTTCCTTGTGAATGCATTATGCCCGTTGCTTCCCATGCTTTGTGGTTTGCAACTCACATTTTGTTGCTTTCAATTTGCTGGCTCTATTTATTTTTAGACTATCCAGCAGAGTTCATCCCTTCCATTATCCAAACTTTATTTACAGTATCCTTCCGAGTTCTCCCTTTCTGTAAACAGGCCGGTACATTTTGTTCTAATCTCATCACATTTGCTGAACATTCAAATAACAAGGTTGAATGTCAGGATCTGTCTTCAAATGGAGCTTGGTGTTTACTTTTCTTTCTCTGACGTCAAAGTGAGAGGATTTATGCAACAATCTTGCTGGATACTGGGGTAGGGAAGAGTTTTTGCTATCACATGACAACATTTAAATAAACCTCAGAATATATCAGAATTAGGAGTACAAATGAATCACAGTATTGCTAATTGTAAACTGTGCTGAAAACAAATACCTTTATATGATTAAAAAGAGCATTACATTGGGTGATGCAATTTCCACACATCATTGTCTGTGCACTGTATAGTTGTATTTGAAAAACTGTATGTGCAAATGTAATTGTAATTTCATTCAAAACTATGTGGTCTGTAATGGCAGAATTTTACCACACCATGCAAACTCAACTCCACTTCACTGTACCCTGTGCCACTCCACACTACTGCACCCTACTCTGCACCACTCCACTTTACACAACTCCATGTCTCTGCACTGTGGGACACTGCACTCTTCTCCACTCTTCTCCATTCTACTCTATGCCACTCCACTCTGTGCTACTTCACACTATGCCTTTCTACTCTACTCTGTACCACTCTACTCTATGCCAATGAACTTTCTGCCTCTCTACACCACTGCACTCTGCGCCTCTGGCTCTATATCACTCCAGTCTGGGCAACACCAACCTACTCTGCACAACTCCTCTCTATACCACTCTGCAACACTGCACTGTACGCCACTGCACTCTAAGCTAATACACTCTATTCTAGTGCACTTTACTCTGTAACACTCAACTCTATGCCCCTGCGCTCTACATCAATATACTGCATGTCACTCTAATCTACTCTGCACCACTGCACTCTATTCCATCACACTCTATGCCACTCTACGCAACTCCACTCTACCCTGCACCTCTCCACTCTAAGCCACTTCACTCTACTATGAAACAATTTACTTTATATCACTGGACTCTGTGCCGCTGCGTTTTATGCCACTGCACTCGACCCTGCACCTCCCAACTCTATTCCACTGCACTCCACTCTGAGACAATCTATTCTATGCCATTGCACTCTGTGCCACTCTCCCTACTGCACTCTACTTCAATGCACTCTACGCCAATGCACTCTTAACAACTGCACTATACCCCACTCCACTCTACTCTGCAACACTGTACTCCATGCCACTTCTGTCTATGCCACTCTACTCCACTACACACCACTACACTCTGATACTCTACCCGGCGACACTGCACTGGCCACCACTATACTCTACATCACTCTACTCTGTGCTACTGCATTCTGCACCATTACACTATTCCGCTGCACTCTACCACTTGACTCTGCATAACTCCACTTTACGCCACTGAACTTTCCAGAGCTATACTCTACTTTGCACTGCACCACTCTACACTACTCCACTCTGCACCACTCTGCACCACTGTACTCTACTCCACTGCTCCTATGCCATTGTACAGCACTATGCCTCTAACTTTTAGCGATGCAGAATAGCAGCCTCTCTGGTGTCTAACTGGGCTAAAACACATTGTCTAAGCCAATAACTCTTGCGTAGATGAGACCCACTGGCTTTGTCAATGTCTGTTATTACTATGAGGTACCGAGGTCCCTCAAAGAACTGTGAATGTGTAAGTCCTTATTTGAAACATGCATTAAACACATCACATTATAGCCTGCTACAAAATGCACAAGTATATTTCAGTTAAATAAAAAAAGTCCTTCTAAATGACAGATTTGAATAATATGCAGTTTATACCTAGTGCTAACATTTTTCTAACAGTCCATTACAACCACACACTCCACAGCTCACCTTGGAACACCCTTACAGTGCCTCTCTAAAAGGAAAATATCTTTGTCATCAGAAAGCTTCAAGTGACTCCTTTGATCAAAGACAATGCAGGTTTCCAAACCCCTTTGCATTTGCAGATTTACCAGTTTCGCACATTTGCATTTCTTTAGGGAAGGAAACACCCTGGCAAGAAAGACTGTTTCTTATCTGTATGCCCCCTCCCTCCTTCAGAGCACAGGAGATTCCCTGCCTTTCAATCCAGCTTGGGAAAGTGATCTGTCCTAATTACATTTTGTACTTTAGCTGAAAGGCTAAAATTACAGACATATGTAGTCCGTTAAGCATTTCATCATGACATCATGGACAACAGACAGCAGGACTAAATTACGAGCAGTCCGTGAAAATTACAGATGGGTAGTCACCCTAGGGGTTGCTCACAGCATTTTGGCCTCGCTGCTCTTGAAACGAAATGAAGATGGCTCATTTTGCCTGGTCAGCAATGCTGATCATTCAGGCGGTTAAGGAAAATGTCAATGGCCTAGGCCTCCCCACAGCAGTATCAAGGAGTCAACGAGAGACCTTGTCATGAAATCAGTGTGGAGGAGAGGAAGATGCCTCTCAAGGGAACCAGAGTGGTTCACTCCAAGTTACGATCTGGATCATGGGAGCCACAGCAGGAATAGAGACTAGAAAGCCCTATACTCAGGGGAAGCTTCATGACACATCCATTGTGGGATTCTTTACACCTCCCTCCTCATCAGTCCAGGGGAGCATGGAATATGTTGGAGGTGTAACCGAGGGAGATAAGCCCCAAAACAAGGACTGCACTCATGGCAAATTAATCGGGCAGATAAGTCAGCCATGGCAGCGGCTGTAGACCCTGACCCACACAGCAGGAGAAACATTTGAAGTCCTTATATCAGAGTCCTTGCAAAAACCCTCAGGGTTAGATTCCAGGGATCTCTCACCAGCTACCGTGAGGCACGAAAATGGGGACAACACACTAGCTGTGGAAGGACCTGAGGTGGTTGTGGTACAGGGAAGGACAAGACGGTCTTCCATACCGGACAGTCAGGCACTGCAATCACAAGATGGATCTGATTGTGAACGGTTAGTACAGCTGAAAAGGAAGCTACAAACTCAACAGGCCCGGCGGAAATTGTTCATGGTTGAACTGTTAAATTGTTGAAATACTAGGACAATCCCAATCCGAGTTAAATAGTTGACACCTAGGCAGTTAATATTGCTTTATTTAGGTGAATGTGCAGTCATGTGGCTCCTCCCACATGGAGTGCAAGAATAACCAACCTGTGTTTCACCCCCCCCACTGGCATGCAAGCCTGAGGCTTTTTCAAGGCATCTAAATCGTGTAAAAGAGTCAAGTGTAACAGAACTTGAGGCAGGGCATGATAGAAGTCCTGTTGCAGTACTGAGAGCTTGCAGGTCATGGGGATGTGAGTCCCCAATCCTTAATCGGTCAGATGGCGTCTCTGTAGCCCTAATAAAAAAACAGGACCCTGCCATCTCAGGAACAAATGGGGAGATGGATGCCCAAACTGTCACTCTGCAAGACACTGTAAAAGGAGAGGCTATTCTTTTTTTCCCTTACAGATGGCTCAGATTACACTGCTTCTGGTTATCTTGAGGATTCACACTTGTCCAGATCTTAAGGCATATGTACAAGTGGGTCAGATGAGCCTTGAGCCCCGACCGGGATGAATGAGCACGAGGGGGAGAGGTTAAAGAAATATAAAAGACTGGTTAGTGGCAGCAGAAGGGAGGAGAGAGCTAAGGATTCTCTGTCACTGAAGTGTGATTATTATGCGACACAACAGTTCTATACTGAGAACCAGGGACAACAGCCAAACCTTTTCCTTTCAGAAGATATCCAACCTGACTTGGCTACAGGCATGCCTTAAGAGGAACCTACTTTGAGCCTCATATATCAAGCAATTAAGCAGGACTAGGAGGAGTAATGCAGTGAGGGTCACAGGGCTAGTTTGGCTTTGAAAAAATTATAAGGGGCAATTCAGAAAATCCATAAAACATGCTCTGAGATAGGAGGGAGGATTGCCATGGTGGAAGATCGTACTACAGCTCTGGAAACAGATCTGGGGACACTTAAGGGACAAAAAGAGTCATATGACTCACATCTTACGGATGTTTTATAGAAAACTGAGAACTTTGTGAACCACAAAAGAAGAAATACTTTGAGATTTCTTGGTATTGTAGAAGGAGCAGAAGGCGGTGACAAAAGGTCCTTATTTCACTGCTCAGGGGGCTTTTCCTGAACTTTCTTCCTGGAATTGGGACACAGGTGCAAATAGTTCATCACTTCCTTATAGTTAATTTTAGAATAGTCCATGTTGATGCATACAACCATACATTCATATATAAGAATGAAGTCACATCACTATTATTAGATTCCGCTGTTGTGAACTATCCATAAACCCCAACATGATGATACATGGTTAGGCAGACTCTGAGACCTAGGCCTGAGTTTACTGACAGGTCAGAGGTGGGGTGGCATGTAGCCAGCAGATGTGATAGGACGGTTTTGACTATTTGGTCCACCCTGATCTTTTGCTTTTTGACCACCTGTTTTTTACCTTTTACTGTGAGGGAGCCTCCTAGTCATGGACTCCTCCACAGTAAACTCATGGTAAAATGGACTGCACGTGTGACCGACAGTTCTGCCTTGCTAAGGAAAAGCTGCACTGGCACAGCAAGAGTAGGATGCCCCAAGCTGATCAAACGCATGTGCACTCATGTAAGGGTTGCGCGGGGAGGGTTTCTGGTTTGCAGAGCCCAAGAACTGCGCTTAGGGAGCCTGGTGCAGAAGGAACTATGCAGAGCAGGAGGTGACCTGGAATAGTCCTCATGAGATGGGTGTACCCAGAGGAGGGATAGTCAGTATGATTACTGTATTTTTACTGTAGGAACACACCAGTACATGTCAACATCAGTGTGCTTATTGTCTTTTCACTGTAGGGACACTCCGTTCAATGTCAATGGGAATGAGTGCCCTAGGGCATAAATCAGGTCCCCTAGGCCTGACAGAGACCAGAGTCATGCCAATGTACACTGTGACCTGTATGAAAAGAACGATGCAGTAGGTTGCAAAAGTATAGTTGTACAACTTATGGGTCATCCAGGAATGTCATCTTTCTCTGACTCAGCTCAGGATTAAGGTCAATTATTGCTTTATCCAGCTGCCTGACCAGGGCCTTGAATCAATCGCCAGCTGTCAGCCCCTGCCAGGAAATGAGCAGAGAAGCCCAGAAACGAATGTAAGGAAGGAGGGGTTGAGTTTCAGAGCACATGTGGCTCAAGCTTCTAGATGATGCCATTTTTAGCTTTCCCAGAAGACTGTGCAGGAAGGAGGGGATGGGGCAAGGAAGCGATGTGCCACATCTGGATTGGCCACAGATGCAGGCCTGCTGGACACTTCTACCCCCACTTCAAAGGTCCTGCGCAGGTGAGAGCTTTCTCTCTTGGCTATGCTTTACTGCTGGACAGTGAGAACACTGACGAGTGTCATGAACAACTGAAAAGAAGGAATCTCTGACTGCCCCTGAAACATTTCAGGCCCAGTGAGGCGCAGGCCAGAGCCAGGTAGGCTGGCCCCCTTAGTACCCCTGAGGACTATTTGGGGGAAGGCTGGGCTAGCGCAAGAGGAGCGCTCTACAATCAGAGAGCCCTCCAGGCCAGGGGCCTAAGGAGATTGCTCCTGGTGGCAAGGGCTCATCACCAGGAGCAAAACGACAAGAGAATCATCTAAATTGGCCCAGGGGAGCCCCAAATATCTCAAGGAGAAGGTCTGTGACCTTTGACCTTGGACATGGGGCTCCACCACTGCTCCAGTCGATGCCCCCCGGAGTGGGCCAGGGTCCTGGCTGCCTCTAAAATTAAGTAAACCTGGGGCCCACAGTGAAGGAAGGCGGGGAGCGTCATCGCGTTTCCCACCGCAAAGGCGGAAGGGGCCCCAGTACTTCACCTCCGGGCCCCTCCATGAAGATTAGTTAGGGAACGTTGTTGTGTCCCCTGCAAATATGACCGCTGACTGAGGGAGTGGCTGCAGCCAAAGATCAAGCTGATCAAGAGAAAAATGGAGCTGTGGCCCCGTGAAGAAGCCGAAGGCATGGAGTGCCGTCATCCTCCCCAGAATGATGATCAGGGGCCCTGGACCCCATCCCAGGGCCCTGATGCAGCATAGGAGGTGGGGTGAGTGCAGTCGCACTCACCCAGGTAGCCCCAACTGCCACTGCAGTAGCACGCATCTGCCTGCAGAAGCGGGCAGACACCCAGAGAAGGGCCAGCTCCCACGGCAGCACCTGGAGGTGCTGGCTGTGCGGGGAGCCGGTGGGAGCAACCAGGGGTTTGCTCCCCTAGTCACTCCCCAACAGCACTCACCTGATGGGGGTGTCTGGGTAGGACCGGACCCCCCCAACCAGGGGGGCATCCAGCGTTGGGCTCCCCACACTGCCATCCACCAAGGAGGCAGCATGACAGGAGGTGTTCAGGTGGGACAGGACACCTTCCCCAAACACGAGGGCAGCCAGGGGTACGCCCTGTGCTGCCTTCCAATGATGCTAGCATGTGGGGATGTCCGGGTGGGACCGTACCCCCCCAAACCAAGAGGAACACAGTGGCGCGAGGCTGCATGAAAGAAAGCAAAGCAGCTCTCCACGGCACAGCGGGAGAGCCGCTCATTACACATGCCTATGTCCCATAAGGCCTTGCAAGGCCCAACATCAATCTGAGCTGGGTGCTCAGCTAGTGGTGGCCCCAGGAGGATGGGGTCACCACCAACCAAGCACTCATTGCCAGGGGGAGCTGCAGGACCAGTACAGCATCCCCCCAACGCAATGTTTGTGTCCCCACCCAAGGTTGGTAGGACAAGGAATCATAAACCCTCAAGGGTTCCAACATACTGCCAAGTACACGCCTCTTAGGACTTTTGTTCTTTGTTTATGGGACTGCATCCTCTGGGGCTGTGCAGTGGTATTACACCAGAATAATTAAGGGTAATTGAGAAGTAATCTAACAGTAATTTAAAAGTAATCTTCAGTTTTTAAAATATTTAATCCTGTCTCTGTGTTTCTTGTAATGCTGATTAGCGTAATGAGACTGATAGCCACTCTCTCACACAGTAGATTTGCTTATTTGCGAGACTTTGGTGCTCTCACTCTACTTTACACAAAAATGTTGCATTGGGATAGTAGGGGTTGTTTTGCCATGCGGGTTGTTGGATTATATTTCCACTAGTGGGGAGACATGAGAGATTACACAATGTCATCCAAGGATAATTCTATCAATGTGTGTATATTTGTAAATTGTTGCATAGTATTGAGTAGTGTGTGTATGTAATAAATGTTATTTTACTTTATCAAAAGAAAAAGCAAAGACTGGACAACCAAGTGTAATGCTTGTGTGTTTGTGAGTGGGGATTACTAGCCCACACCACCTCCCTTGAGTAAACCTTAGACTGCTCTGCAACGCTACCCTATGAGAATCAAGCACTACAATGGGGTGTTTGGTTCCCAGTGGTGGTCGTGTACGGACCCATTACTTATGCAGGCCACACAACTAATGACCCCCCTTCCAACAGCAGACAAACATGCATACAGAAAACTTATATCAAATCCTACAGGTAGGCACAGTGACAGCACAGTGGTCCCTGGAGATTGACCCCAGTGAAACAAACATGGCAAGTTAGATGCCACATGTAGTTAGGAACACTTAACCAATCGGAACACAGCACGCACAGCAACACACAGAAAACATGTGCCCCTCAGGCCGGACATATGGACACATACTCGCCCGCCCACATTTTGTCCATGCAAGGTCGAGGCACACCTGAATTTGTTTTCAGGACCTTATTTATGACTCCTTGACAACTGTTCACATTCTTTACCTCAAACTTAATGTTGTAAGTGTTTTATTGTATCAAAAAAAATGTATAAAATACCACTCCAACCTATTGTACATTGAGCGACAGTCCTCAGATCATCAGTTCTGTAGCTCCCCTCCTGGCCGTAATGTTAATTAAATTAACCTTTCCTGTTTTGCCAAACACCTCTTGTCTTCTGGTTTTTAAGGTAAATTCACATTCAAGCAACACTTTGATGTTGAAAAAGCAAAGGATAGCTCAGGGTGACACTGCTTCTAGCCGTCTGAAGGATGTACTAATGTACTGTGGGAACTATCTACTCCAGCAGGAGATTTTTGAACAGGCTCTACCAGAGGTAAAAAAACATTTAATGAACAAACTATCTTCATATGACTGGACTTCTGCCATATGACAGAGGTGCAGAGAAGATGGAGATTGTGATAACTGATAAAGCCTTTTCAGGGCGCTGGGGGGAAGCCTTTTTGCTAAGTTCAACTAGGCTGAGAGTCAACATCCAAGGCAAATCTTGCTGATTTATCTCCAAAATCAAGGCAAAAGAGTAGTTGAATACATTAACAGTGAGTTGATGGGTCTTGCCTCAACAATATCTATGGGGAAGGTGGGCCATTGCCAAAGTCTGTAGATGGATGCTTAAAGATTTGTCTTGTGGCTCTAGTTTGACACCAGATCATATACATATATATAAGATGAATGTAGATGTTATAGATAGGCCTTTCGGAACTGACCATAGATGATATTGATGGTCTAGCCACCCTAAGAGAATTGGAAGTAGGGGAAAGACTATGGGATACTGAAATAAACTTATTGAAGGAATTGGGTTTGGAAACGGGAGATATGAGTGATAGCAAATTCAAGCCAAAATCAAGATGTAACCCTACAACCCCGCATGATAACATTGATGCTTTTCATGAAGTGGTGATCTTTGATCTGGTCACATTATGCAACAACAGCAGGGATATGTTTGCAAAAAATCTAACACCAGGCCAATGAGAAGCATTAATCACATTGAACAAGGCAACATCTTTCGTGATCAAACCAGCAGACAAGGGGGGGAATGTTGTTCTATGGGTCCTGCAAAAATATCAAAAAGAAGCGAGGAGACAGTTGTTATATTCAAATTGTTATGAAAGGTCAACAGTGACAGTATATCGAACATAAATAACAATGTTCCATGATTTACCTCTCAAAAGTTACAACTATGGCCTCATCACGGACGAGGAGTTAAAATTTCTGACAGTGAAAAAACCTATAGCACCTTGCTTCTATATGTTGCCTAAAATTCATAAGGACAACCAGAATCCTCCTGGTAGACCTATAGTTTCAGCAAAGGGCAGTCTTTTGGAGAATACTTCAATGTATTTAGACCATTTTTTATGTCCATATGTATGTAGCCTGGCCTCTTATTGTAGAGATACTATGGATTTCATAACTAAGATACAAGACATCCCGAGGAAATCCCATTACATTATGGTGACCATAGATGTAATGTCACTCTATAAATGCATCCCACATGATTTAGGCATTCAGGCATGTAAGTATTTCTTTAGGGACAAACCTATCAGATTATATGAACATCATGAATTGCTCTTAAAAATGCTAAGGTTCTGTCTGGAAAACAATTTTTTCTTGTTTGAGGATCAATTGTACAGGCAAATGACAGGGACTGCGATGGGAAGATCCTTTGCTCTAAGTTATGACTGCCTTTTCATGGGGTGGTGGGAAACACAGCATGTAATGGTGGATGACAATGAGAAATGGTCCTAACATATCATCTTTTGGGCGAGGTATATTGATGAAATATTTGCAATTTGTGATGGTCCTAAGGCAGTGTTACATGATTTCTTAGACTGGTTACCGTTTAATGATTTCAATTTGAGATTTAAACTTAAAACACACAGACAGGTTATGGAATTCCTGGATGTCGAGGTTACAGTTGAAGGAGACACCCTCCAGACTAAACTCTTCAGGAAAAGTACGGCAGGAATAGTATTTTACATGCTCAGAGCCATCACCCGCCTACATTGAAGTGGAGTATGCCTTATGGGGAATTACTAAGAGCAAAAAGGAACTGTAGTACTTCTCAGAGTTTTCAAAATCAACAAGCAAATATGATCTTGAGGTTTAAATCGAGGGGATATCTGATGAAAGTAATCAATAACGCATGTCAAAAGGTGACAAAAGTTCATAGAGATTGTTTGTTAATTCCCAAAAATAAGAAAGAAAACACAAATACTCTCAGATTTATACCTACTTTCAATGCTTACTCTCCTGAAGTGAGGAGAATTATGGTCAAATATTGGCATTTGATAAAGACAGGTTAGGTGATTGGCCAAAAGGTTAGCCCTCAGCCAAGAATAACTTACATAAAAAGTAGCTCTCTTCAGGATATGTTAGTACACAGTTATCAGATCAAAAGGAGGGAGATCTTTTTGAACAAGCAACAAGGTTTCTATAAATGTGCCAAATGCAAGGCCTGTAGAAATAGTGTTAATCGCAATGGGTTTCTGTTACCAACAGGGAAGGAAGAAAAAATCAAAAAAATCCTTAACTGTAACTCAGATTTTGCTATCTATGTTATCACTTGCCCATGTGGGCTGCAAAATGTAGGCAGTACTATTTTTCCGATGAAAAAACAGGTTTTAGAACATTGGTGTGCCATCAAGAATAACAATGTGACATATCCTGTGGCCCGCCATTGTAATCTGGTGCATGGAGGCAGGGTTAACAAAATGTCATTCTTTGGAATAGTCAGGGTGTTACCAACCCCGAGGGGGGGCGATGGGGAGGGGAGACTCAGAAAGATGGAGTCTGAGTACATAATCCGTCTAAACAGCAGACATTCGTGGAGTCTAAACAAGGATGAGGAACTTTTTGTGCACATTGGATAATGTATTACGTATGGATTAAATTATAATTCAAGATTGTCCCTTTTGGGATTTGATAAACTGACTTGCTTTTCAATATTGGCCCACTCTACAGAAAGGTTATACAGATATGACGCCAGTTAGATGTCTTAAAATAAGTTTAGGAAATGTGGACTTACTGTTTGGTAGTCATTACCTGGTGGGACAATATGGTTATTGTGTTTGGTATTCAGTATACATGGAATTTAATACTTTTTTGTTTCCTTTCCGGAAGATAACATTTTTCTTCTTAAAATGTATATTGATTTGCATAAGTCACTGTGGTCCCACACAAAATGTTTTTTGATTTATTTACATTTTGACATAGGACTTATTTAGGATTTCGTTCATGTCTATGATGATTTATGGTATATATGTTGTGGGGAGGAGGGGCCTCTGTAATGACTTGGGCCAATGAAGAAGACCGTAATGGTTGAAACGCGTTGCCATGCTACTGCAAGTCATCTTTGTGAAGGATCTTATTGTTTGAAATAAAAATCACAGTTGTTTGGAATGCCGGTATATGAATTTCTTTTGACAATATATATATATATATATATATATATATATATATATATATATATATATATATATACTTTATTTTTATTTTGAGTATTTTTTTAAAAAACACAATGAGGTTCTGGGATTTGAATTTAGGGACAAGGGCTGGGCTTAGGGGTGGTGGCAGTTTGTCTTAATTTCTGTTTCTTTTTCCTGGAATGCCCTCCCCTTTTTGAGTAAGACGTGGGATATACATCCTCATGTCTTGCACTATTTTTTTTCTTTTTCTGTTTTGGGAAATGATTGCTGTCGCAGGAGGTGGAGGGGGGGCAGTAGGGCGGTTTATCACGGTGGCCATCGCTCAGGCCCAGTTTGGTCTGACCGCTTCAAGTTGAGGTGAAGGTGCAGTGGGGGGGGTGCGAGGGAAGTGAGGAGGAATGGAAGGGATGCTTGGGTGGGGAAAGGGGTGGAGGTGGCAGTTGGGTTCTAGCACAAGGGAAGGAGAAGGCAGGAAGCATATTTAATCTGTTGCACATGTCCGCAATTTATCTTTCTTCAAGCGCTCCAAAATTTTGGGGCTACCTGAGTGGCCTTTGGCCTATGCAAGAGTGGCTAGTTTGAATATTTAGTATGATTCAACTTAGATTAGCCATGTGAATATTTGTGGGGCAGATGATAGTGCCAAATGATGGAAAGTAGCTCTTGACCTAAAAGTTCTACATGCTGACTTTTATGTCTGCAGGAAGCTCATGTTGAGGGGACAAGACACAAATTACTGGAAAGTCTGGGATTTGCACTAATAGTCTGCACGCCTCACTGTACCAGGACATTGGGATTGGGGAGTGGTGATTTTAGCAAACAAGAAGGTGGGTTGTTTTAAACACTCCTCACCAATAAACTCCGGCAATGGGCTTTGGTGGTATATCAAGAGGGGGGAAACTCCTTCACCCTTTGGTCAGTATATGGTTCAACATTAGACAATCCTGCTGTTTTTGACTCATTGAGTCTGGAGTGGGCCTTAGGACCAACCCCAATCACAGTTTTGTGGGGATATTAATATAAGCCTGGCTGGTGTGCTTTTAGAGGGTGAGGCGTTTGCTTACTATGGTAGGAAACCAAAAGTATTTAAATCCCTGCTCTGTCTGGGGCAAGACCATGGCCTGACAAATATATTGTACAAGCTAATGACTCAAGACTCGGGCTATACTTATTTTTCTGCTCCTCACAAAAAGCATTTGGGGCTTGACTACTTCTTGATCTTGCATAATCTGATTCAGAGCTGCACAATTGAAAAATAACCCCGGGTCATGTCCAATCATAACCTGCTGGTATTAGAGATTCAGGTGAAGAGCAAGTTAGAGAGGTTGGCCTAGGCACATCATAATTGGTCCTTTGAGAGACCCTTGCTCAAAGATGAGGAATATATTCAGCACATGAGTAGATGGATACAGGAATATTTTCAATTCAGTAGAGGAAGTACTTTACCCAAGATAGTCTGGAATGCCTTTAAGGTTGGAGTCAGAGGGGAGACACTAAGCTTCAGTTTTTTTTATTTGATTTGGGAAATTTTTATATTGCACTAGCTAGACCCGAAGATATCAGAGTACTTTACAGGACATGCAATAGAAGGATTCAAAGTTTAGATAATCGAAAAGTAACATGTAGCACAACATTATCCCTCTTAGGCATCATTGATAGATTAAAATGTTAGTGACTGTATCGAATGTCCCTGTTGGCGCAGCAAGTTTATGGGAGCGAGTTGAAGTATTTGTTCATTGGTCGAGATTTGAAGTTCTGTTTGAAACAAGTACAGGAAGGAATGCAGCAGAGGTCTTTAGGAAGTGAATTCCAAATCGATGGGGAGTTCCCTGAAAAAGAATGTTTCTGGGATGATTTGTTCTTCAGTTTGTAAGGGATGAGAAGGAGTGAGTTGTAGCTCCTTAGGTCTCGAATTCTACCCACTCTTGCAAGTTTGTTTTCAAACTATTTAGGATATGCAGTGTAAAGGGCTTTGTGTGCGATACAAGCTGTCTTGAAGATGCATCTTCCATCTATTGGAAGTCAATTGAGACTCTTGAGAGCAGGTGAGATATGGTCAAATCTTTTGGTGCCTGTGAGGAGTCTTGCAGTGGCATTAGGAGTTGTTCTTGGAGGCTCAAGGTGGATTTTTGGGATCCCGGTGAGCAAAGCATTGCCGTAAACAGGTTTTGAGAGGACAAGTGGTTGCACTACAGTCTTTAGATCTTCTGGTTATATAAATTGTTTGACTTTCTCCAGATGTTTTAGAGTGTAATGCCCCTTTGGCTGAAATATTGATGTCTTCTTTCATAAACATGTTTTGGTCCAGGATGATGCCCAGTGACTTTACCATGTTTGAAAGTGAAAAAAAAACAGTTTAGTGTGTCCAGATTATTGACACATCTTTGGATTGGCAGAGGTTTCTTTTTTGGGGAGATGAGTAGTAGTTCAGTCTTGTTGGGGTTCAGCCTTAGGTGCCCGGAGTTAAACGAGGTTTTTATCTTACTTAGAGTAGTATTTAGATGACAACTATCTCTAGGAGATGTTTTTTTGTAGGAGTTGTGTGTCATCAGCTTATAGGTGATATTTGACCCCTGCTTGATTTAGAATAACTGTGAGGGGTTTCATAAAGAGATGAAATAGGGCTGGAGAGAGGTTTGAGCCTTGTGGTACACCTTGTGGAACTGGAGCAAGCCTCGAGAGACAACTGTTGATTTTTATTTGCTGAGTCCGATATTGCAGATAGGACATGAACCATCTCAGGACTGTGCCATTGATGTCAATGCGGTTCTTGAGTGTCTCGGGTAATGCTTGATGATTTACTTTATTAAATGTCGCCGTTAAGTCGAGTAGTATTAGGAGGTAGGAGTCGTCTTCATTTAAGGATCTGTGAATGTCCTCTGATAAATTGAGCATCACAGTTTCTGTGCTACAACCTTTCCTGAATCCTAATTGGAATGTGTCAGTCTTCATTAAGAAAAAAAAACAATCCCAACTGCTTATGGTACTATACAAGAAATTGGCGGAAGCAGAGGCTAAGGTAATTTCTCCAGTAGCTGGGAGGGGCAATATTGGATAATGCACAGCGGAGGTGGCCCTGGCCAGAGCAGCAATTAGTGAAATTTAATCTAAGAAAGCAGCCAAAACGTCCCTGGAAACAAGAATGCTATGATGCAGTGAACAGGTGGGTCTTCTCTTAGCGGTGTGAACCAGACAGAAACAAAGCCTAGGTGAGATTACCAAAATTGGAGATGACCAGGGAAACTTGGTAATGTCCTGTGAAGAAATTAGGGAGGCATTTCAGTCTTACTACGAGGGGCTGGATCGTAAGAATAATAAAAAAATGGCTGACAACGTCAGTATTTAGAATGCTTATCAGCAAATAAGCTAGGAGAAGCAGATTGGGAATTTTTAGACGCCCCTATGACTGGAGAAATATTTTAGTAGCTCTTAGTAATCTGGCACCTGGGAAAGCAGCCCATCCTGACCAAATTCCACTCAAATTCTATAACGTTTTTTCTAACATAATTGATGTGAAATTCCTGGGGATGCAAAAAAAAACAATTTGACCCGGCATCTTGGACATCAGCCAATATTGTGGTCTTTCTTAAAAAGGGGATACCCCCTCAAGAACCTAATCTTATATACCTATAACATTGATAAATAGTGATTTCAAAATCTACTATTAGTGCTGGCCTCTAGGCTTAGCCAAATAATAGGCAAGGTTGTCTCACCCTGGCAGCATGGTTTTATTCCAGAAAGAGGGACCACTGATCACACCCACAGAGTAATAACACTTTTAGATCCTGCCACAGTCTCCGGGGACCCTATGGCTTTGATTCTGCTGGTTGCAGAAAAAGCGCTTGATAGTGTCTTCTGGAGATACCTGTGGCAGGTGATGGTCTGGTTTGGAATTGGGCCGAACTTATTCAGGCAGTATGTGCTGCTTATTTTGAGCCCATGCCTAAGTTGTAGATGATGGGTGGCCAGTCATGCCAGATTCATATTCAGCATGGTATGAGGCAGAGGTGTCCATTTTTCCCCACTCTCTTTACCCTCTACATTAACCCCTTGCTTAGGATGCTTTGAGAGCAATAATTCAATCAAACTATGTGTTGTTAAGGTTGGAATATAAAGGTATTAGCCTATGCAGATGTTGTAGCCATAGCCACTCAGGATCCAAGAGGGGCCCTAAAGGAAATAGAGCAGGAAGTGGTGGTTTTTGTGCAGAATTCTCAGGCTATCTGCTGGAGTGTAGGAAAACTCAGATTGTGATCAATAGTAATACACAGTTCGAGAATATACGGGTCTCTGGGTGGGAGATATACCTGTGAGTCACTATTACGGCTGGTAATGATCTAATCATGGCGAAAAACATAGCTCCAAATATTGGGAAGGCTAAAAGCGAATTCTGGGGACTGGATAATTTAGATCTCTCGATTGTCGGGTGATGTAATATCATTAAGATACCTTTTCTCTCTAAAGTCATTTATCTTTTGCAGGCCATCTCCCTTCAAGTGGGGGCCTGTTAGGTTCAGCTGCTAGATGATTTAGCTTCCAAATTTATGCGGGCCAACACCAAGTCCAGAAGATCCCTGAAAATGTTTACACTTCCTAGATAGAAAGGGGGCTGGGCACATCCAAATTTCAAGTTATACTACTGGGCCCCTACCTTGCAATGTACTGCATCCTGATAGGGGGACGGAAGGAAGATAAATGGACAGGAAGTGCTCAACCCTCGACTTATTCCGTTTTGATTGAAGAAGCAGCTAAGGCTGTTTCCTGAGACTGCTTGAACCTAGCTATTTTAAGAAAGTCCAGTATAAGACTCTCAACGGCTATGATTTGGACAGCACTGCGGAAAAAACTATGGTTGGGGAAGTTGAAACCCATATATGCCCCTCAAGAGAAACTCAGCTCTCCCTGAAATATTTAATGACCCCACTGAACGAATTTAGGAGGGTCAGGGACTACAGAGATTGGGTGATTTTTATAATGGGGACTGCATTGTCCCCTTTAACCCCTTCTGTGCCAAGGACGTAGTGGTTACGTCCTTACGTCCTTCGGCACAGGAGCTCTCGCTCCCTCTGTGTGCTTCCCCCCACCCCCCCAAAGTCAGGGATGGAAGGGGAAGCCCTTCCCCTCCCACCCCGACCCCCCCATCCCCCCCTGTGACGTCAGCGTGTGAGCGCGCGCTGATTAGTCACAGGGTCTCCCCCGAAAGAGAAATGCTTTTGCATTTCTCTTTCAATCCCATGGGGGAGGCCCCGAGAGGCTTCAAAGGGAAGGAAATGTATTTTCTTCCCTTTGAAGTCTCTCACAGGGTTTCAAAAGCCGGATTGCTTGCAATCCGGCATTTGAAACCCCACTAGACACCAGGGATTTTTTTTATTTTTATGAAATTGTCAAAAGGGAGCGACCCCTTGGGCAAGGGTCGCTCCCAGGGGGGGGCATTTTTTTAGGAAGGCCTTTTCTGCCCCCCCTGGGGGCAGAAACTTCTAGGCACCAGGGATCATTTCTTTTTTTTTTTTGTTTTTGTTATGTCTTCTTTTTTTTTTAGGTGGGGATTGACCCATTAGACAAGGGTCGCTCCCCTAGGGGGCAAATTATATTTAGGCCATTTCTGCCCCCCTTGGGGGCAGATTGGCCTATTTTGATGAGGCCAATCTGCCCCCAAGGGGGGCAGCAACCATGAGACGCCAGGAAGTTTTTTTTTTTGCGTGAATTTCACGCAAGGGGAGTGACCCCTTAGGCAAGGGTCGCTCCCTGGGGGGGATTATTTGAGGCCATTTCTGCCCCCCTGGGGGGTAGATCAGCCTATTTTGATTCGACTGATCTGCCCCCAAAGGGGGGCAGAAACCACTAGGCACCAGGGATTTTTTTGTTTTTTTGTTTTACAGATGGGGAGCGACCCCTTGGACAAGGGTCGCTCCCCTGGAGGGGCAAAATGTATTTAGGCCATTTCTGACCGCTTTGGGGGCAGATCGGCCGATTTTAGGTCAATCTGCCCCCAAGGGGGGCAGAAACCACTAGGCACCAGGGATCTTTTTTTTGCGCCGTCACGCAAGGGGAGCGACCTTGTAGGCAAGGGTCGCTCCCTGGGGGGTGGGGGGGGGAGGTAGCGGGGGCAAAATTATTTTAGGCAATCTCTGCACCACATGGGGGCAGATCGGCCTATTGGTATTAGGCCGATCTACCCCCAGGGGGGGCAGAAACCTCTAGGCGCCAGAGCAAATTTTTTTGGGGTGTTTTTGTTTTTGTTTGTTTGGTTTTTTTTAGAGATGGGGAGCGACCCATCAGGCAAGGGTCGCTCCCCTGGGGGGCAAATTGTATTTAGACCATTTCTGACCCCCTTGGGGGCAGATTGATCGATTTTAGGTCAATCTGCCCCAAGGGGGCAGAAACCACTATTCACCGGGGATTTGTTTTTTGGCGCCAATGTCACGCAGGGAGAGCGACCCCGTAGGCAAGGGTCGCTCCCGGGGGGGGTGGGGGCTCGGGGGGCAAATTTATTTTAGGCCATTATTAGGCCGATCTGCCCCCAGGGGGGGGCAGAAACCTCTAGGCGCCAGGGCAAAGTTTTTTTTTGTGTGTTTTTTTTTGTATGTTTGTTTTTTTTTAGATGGGGAGCGACCCATCAGGCAAGGGTCGCTCCCCTGGGGGGCAAACTGTATTTAGACCATTTCTGCCCCCCTTGGGGGCAGATTGGTCGATTTTAGGTCAATCTGCCCCAAGGGGGCAGAAACCACTAGGCACCGGGGATTTTTTTTTTGGCGCCAAATTTATTTTAGGGCATTTCCCCCCCCCGGGGCCGGCTGAGCTAGAGGCCAAAATCCACAGGTAGGCACTTTGCAAAAAACACCTCTGTTTTCTGCGAAAAAATATGTTGTGTCCACGTTGTGTCTTGGGCCATTTCCTTTCGTGGGCGCTAGGCCTACCCACACAAGTGAGGTACCATTTTTATGGAGAGACTTAGGGGAACGCTGGGTGGAAGGAAATTTGTGGCTCCTCTCAGATTCCAGAACTTTCTGTCACCGAAATGAGAGAAAAAGGTGATTTTTGGCCAAATGTTGATGTTTGCAAAGGATTCTGGGTAACAGAACCTGGTCAGAGCCCCGCAAATCACCCCATCTTGGATTCCCCTAGGTCTCTAGTTTTCAAAAATGCGCTGGTTTGCTAGGTTTCCCTAGGTGGCGGCTGAGCTAGAGGCCAAAATCCACAGGTAGGCACTGTTTTCTATGAAAAAATGTGATGTGTCCACGTTGTGTTTTGGGCCATTTCCTGTCGCGAGCGCTAGGCCTACCCACACAAGTAAGGTATAATTTTTATCGGGAGACGTGGGGGAACACTGGATGGAAGGAAATTTGTGGCTCCTCTCAGATTCCAGAACTTTCTGCCACAGAAATGTGAGGAACATGTGTTTTTTTAGCCGAATTTTGAGGTTTGCAAAGGATTCTGGGTAACAGAACCTGGTCCGAGCCACACAAATCACCCCATCTTGGATTCCCCTAGGTCTCTAGTTTTCAGAAATGCACAGGTTTGGTAGGTTTCCCTAGGTGGCGGCTGAGCTACAGGCCAAAATCTACAGGTAGGCACTTTGCAAAAAACACCTCTGTTTTCCTTCAAAAATGTGGCTGTGTCCACGTTGCGCTTTGGGGCGTTTCCTGTCGCGGGCGCTAGGCCTACCCACACAAGTGAGGTATCATTTTTATCAGGAGACGTGGGGGAACGCTGGGTGGAAGGAAATTTGTGGCTCCTCTCAGATTCTAGAACTTTCTGCCATAGAAATGTGAGGAACATGTTTTTTTAGCCACATTTTGAGGTTTGCGAAGGATTCTGGGTAACAGAACCTGGTCCGAGCCACACAAGTCACCCCATCTTGGATTCCCCTAGGTCTCTAGTTTTCAGAAATGCACAGGTTTGGTAGATTTCCCTAGGTGGTGGCTGAGCTACAGGCCAAAATCTACAGGTAGGCACTTTGCAAAAAACACCTCTGTTTTCCTTAAAAAATGTGGCTGTGTCCACATTGCGCTTTGGGGCGTTTCCTGTTGCGGGCGCTAGGCCTACCCACACAAGTGAGGTATCATTTCTATCGGGAGACGTGGGGGAACGCTGGGTGGAAGGAAATTTGTGGCTCCTCTCAGATTCTAGAACTTTCTGCCACAGAAATGTGAGGAACATGTGTATTTTTAGCCAAATTTTGAGGTTTGCAAAGGATTCTGGGTAACAGAACCTGGTCCGAGCAACACAAGTCACCCCATCTTGGATTCCCCTAGGTCTCTAGTTTTCAGAAATGCACAGGTTTGGTAGGTTTCCATAGGTGGCGGATGAGCTACAGGCCAAAATCTACAGGTAGGCACTTTGCAAAAAACACCTCTGTTTTCCTTCAAAAATTTGGCTGTGTCCACGTTGCGCTTTGGGGCGTTTCCTGTCGCGGGCGCTAGGCCTACCCACACAAGTGAGGTATCATTTTTATCGGGAGACGTGGGGGAACGCTGGGTGGAAGGAAATTTGTGGCTCCTCTCAGATTCTAGAACTTTCTGCCACAGAAATGTGAGGAACATGTGTTTTTTTAGCCAAATTTTGAGGTTTGCGAAGGATTCTGGGTAACAGAACCTGGTCCGAGCCACACAAGTCACCCCATCTTGGATTCCCCTAGGTCTCTAGTTTTCAGAAATGCACAGGTTTGGTAGGTTTCCCTAGGTGGCGGCTGAGCTACAGGCCAAAATCTACAGGTAGGCACTTTGCAAAAAACACCTCTGTTTTCCTTAAAAATTTGGCTGTGTCCACGTTGCGCTTTGGGGCGTTTCCTGTCGCGGGCGCTAGGCCTACCCACACAAGTGAGGTATCATTTTTATCGGGAGACGTGGGGGAACGCTGGATGGAAGGAAATTTGTGGCTCCTCTCAGATTCCAGAACTTTCTGCCACAGAAATGTGAGGAACATGTGTTTTTTTTGCCACATTTTGAGGTTTGCAAAGGATTCTGGGTAACAGAACCTGGTCCGAGCCACACAAGTCACCCCATCTTGGATTCCCCTAGTTTTTAGAAATGCACAGGTTTGGTAGGTTTCCCTAGGTGGCGGCTGAGCTAGAGGCCAAAATCTACAGGTAGGCACTTTGCTAAAAACAGGTCTGTTTTCTGTGATGTGTCCACGTTGTGTTTTGGGGCATATCCTGTTGCGGGCGCTAGGCCTACCCACACAAGTGAGGTATCATTTTTATCGGGAGACTTGGGGGAACATAGAATAGCAAAACAAGTGTTATTGCCCCTTGTCTTTCTCTACATTTTTCCCTTCCAAATGTAAGACAGTGTGTAAAAAAGAAGTCTATTTGAGAAATGCCCTGTAATTCACATGCTAGTATGGGCACCCCCGGAATTCAGAGATGTGCAAATAACCACTGCTTCTCAACACCTTATCTTGTGCCCATTTTGGAAATACAAAGGTTTTCTTGATAGCTATTTTTTTACTCTTTATATTTCAGCAAATGAATTGCTGTATACTCGGCATAGAATGAAAACCCACTGCAGAGTGCAGGTCATTTATTGGCTCTGGGTACCTAGAGTTCTTGATGAGCCTACAAGCCCTATATATCCCCGCAACCAGAAGAGTCCAGCAGACGTAACGGTATATAGCTTTCGAAAATCTGACATTGCAGGAAAAAGTTACAGAGTAAAACTTAGAGAAAAATTGATGTTTTTTTCACCTCAATTTCAATATTTTTCTTTTTCAGTTGTTATTTTCTGTAGGAAACCCTTGTAGGATCTACACAAATTACCCCTTGCTGAATTCAGAATTTTGTCTACTTTTCAGAAATGTTGCGGTTTCTGTGATCCAGCATTGGTTTCATGCCCATTTCTGTCACTGACTGGAAGGAGGCTGAAAGCACAAAAAATCTTAAAAATGGGGTATGTCCCAGTAAAATGCCAAAATTGTGTTGAAAAATTGGGTTTTCTGATTCAAGTCTGCCTGTTCCTGAAAGCTGGGAAGCTGGTGATTTTATCACCGTGAACCCTTTGTTGATGCCCATTTCAGGGAAAAAACTACAAGCCTTCTTCTGCAGCCCATTTTTCAATTTTTTTAAAAAAAAACGAAATTTTCACTGTATTTTGGCTAATTTCTTGGCCTCCTTCTGGGGAACCCACAAAGTCTGGGTACCTCTAGAATCCCTAGGATGTTGGAAAAAAGGACGCAAATTTGGCGTGGGTAGCTTACGTGAACAAAAAGTTATGAGGGCCTTAGCACGAACTGCTCCAAATAGCCAAAAAAAGGCTCCTCACAGGAGGGGGAAAAGGCCTGGCAGCGAAGGGGTTAAGGAACTGCAGGAGAAGTTTAGTATTAGGAACAAGGATTTTTTTAAATATCTCCAAATCCACTGTTTTTTTTTAAAAGAAAGGGTGGACCTAGTGGCTTTGCCAAGGCAGAGGTGAAGGAGCTGTAGGTGGATAGGATGGAATGCTCAATTAGCCAAATTTACAGTACTTTGAACACTTTATCACATGACGATTTGGAGAAGCAGACTGGGAAGGGGCAGGAGCAACTTTATTCAAGCTACCGCTCCTTTCTTGAGTCTCTTGAACTAGGCAGAACTATTTTACTCTCAGCTTCTCTACAATCCTAACATTATAAATGGTTTTCGACTTATATTACACTCTCCACACAAATTGCTAAATGGGTGGGGAACGATGAGCACTAGCTGTCCACAGATCCACTTTCAGGAAGCGGATTTAACTCTTATATTTTTCTCCTACCCGGAACTGGGACTGCTCAAGAAGGAAATCAGCATATTTCTGGAAAAAATCCTGGGCTGTGACATTGTACGAACCCTGCAATTAATTCTTCTGGGAGCTCATAATGTGGCAGTCCCAGGGCTATTCTGCTTGTTCATTTTTGTGGCCATTTGTTTATTTCCTTGGCCTGCCGTGATTCATTCCTTCCATCCATTTTGCAGTGGCTACCACGTTTGTTGGCTCTCTTTACCCTAGAAAGGTCTTTATATTTGTCAAGGGGTGGGATGGCCAGGAGAAGGAGGGAGCAGATATGAGTACTCTTGGCAGCGTTGGGTGAAACTTTAAAGCAGTGATACTCAAAGTACGGCCCAGGGGCCGCATGCGGCCCTTTTGACCTTTACATGCGGCCCCCAGGGCAGCAGTAGCACTAGGCTGCTGTTTACTCGACTTAACAGGGAATACTTTATTTAAACACTATTGAAGATAAAGAAAAGAAGTAAGGAATTTGTCCTGAACTGCTTAGCTGCAGGAACGCATTTTTTAATAAACCTTGCAGCAAATGTCTGCAACTATGATAAGGGTTCTTAAAAATTCAAAAAGTGTATTTCATTTACACGCAGGACCTTTTCATTTTATTACATCAGATTCTATCAGTGCATGGAGAAGTATTTTTTTAAGCACAATAGATTTCAAACATAAGTTCAGAAACATTCATTCTTACCCCCACCTTGATAGCAATGCCAATAGTGACTTAAGAGGCAAGTCAGTTATCTGCACTCTTTGATTGGTCTGATTTGCTATTATACATAAACAGCTTCATAGTTTATTAAATCAACCACAGGAGAAGTGTTCGCACAGCGCACATAATGAAGTCATTCATTGTGAAGCCCTCCTACATACAATAATGAAGAAAATGAAGGGAATGTGAAATAAAACAATTGCCTAGGATCACACAATTTGGTAAAGTGGGGAAGCTGGGAATAATGCCACGTTTTCTGGTTTCACATTGAGTGATTCAGCCACTAGATCTACATGCTTTGCTGCCCCCTACACCCACCATAATGCCACAACCCCACCCCATCCAGAGCTCCCTCTTTCCTTTGATCGCCATGCTGCTAGCATCTGTGCGGCCCTCGGTCACACCATAGATCAAACTTTGTGGCCCCTGGGAAAACGTTTGTGAGTACCCATGCTTTAAAGCAATATTCTGACCAGAAAGGTATGGTATGATTTTGGATTCAGTTAGCGCAATAATTAATGGACAATAACGTCCCTTCTGGGTGATCTAAACTCTAGGGGCTGGATAGTGGGTTCTCTTCTTTATGCGAGAGTTACTTTGTTTGGCCCCCTTTCAAGCCTGTCTTCTTTGTTCTCGATAGCAGTGAAGAGTCCAATAACAGCATGATATGCACTTTAAATACGGCAGAATTAGGTGGGCATTAGAGTTGTGCACTCTGGGATGATGGATCTCTGTAATTTTGCACTGTATAAGCGGCACTTTACTGGTTTACAGTTCAGGCAGAATCGGGCACCCCGTTGGGATATAACACGATCTGCACTTTAAATATGTTTAATTATTTTGCTCGTAGGATTTTAGAATCTCTTTTAGTACAGCACTAAGGGCCAGATGTAGGTACAAAAAAATTAGGGACTCGCAATTTGCAAGCATGTGCGACTCGCAAATTGCGTGTCGCTAATAGGAATGCAGGTACAATGTCCGTGTACAATTTGCGACTTGCACCTGGAGTCGCAACGCAGATAGCGAGTCCGCTGTCTGCGAGGTCGCTGTTTGCGACCGCGCAAAAAACAGACTCGCAATTTGCGAGTGGGTGTCGCAAATTGCGAGTTCCATGTAAATTGATTGCAGGTGCTGCAGAACACTCCAGAAACCACTCCAGAACACTCTAGAAACACTTCTTGGCACATGATGATGACATCACAGCCAGAAAGTTTACTAATACACCTGGGAGGAGGGAGGACCACACCCATTTTAAACTGCTGAACAGCCAACAGGAGGAACAGCAGCTACAATGGCAGAAACACCAAGAAAGAGAAAACTCAAATTTTCTGAGAAGGAGCTGGAGGTGCTGACAGAAGAATGCTGTCAGCACTATGATGATCTCTTTGGAAAGGCAGCCCTCAATGTGCCAGACTCAACCAAAAAACAACTCTGGCTGGAGATTCAAGAAAAAGTGAACTCCCTGGGGGTGAGCCACAGGAGTGTGGATGAGATCAAAAAAAGGTGGTATGACCTCCGCTCCCGGACCAAGGGGAGGTGGCAGAAAGGCTCCGGGAGATGAGAGGCACAGGAGGGGGACCATCATCCGTACCACCACCCACACCCCTGGAGGAAAGGGTGGAGGAGACCCTGGAGCAGGAGGCAGTGACAGGATTTGGAGAACTGGACACCTCTGAGCCCACTACATCAACCGGTGAGTACCATGTGATATGCCTGTACCCCCATCAATGCCATACCCCCACCCACCATGTACACAGGGGCATGCATAACCAAGATAGCTCCATTTCAGGGTAGCAAACACCAGAATGATGCATTATGGGCAATGTAGTCAAGTAGGCAGTAAATAGGCAAATGTTTATTAGGAAGTGTGCAGCAGATAGTAGACACTGACAGTCTGTTCCCCATGTCCCACAGGTCTCCCACAAGACACCACCACAGGCCACAGCAGCCA
Organism: Pleurodeles waltl; assembly: GCF_031143425.1. NCBI lineage: Eukaryota > Metazoa > Chordata > Amphibia > Caudata > Salamandridae > Pleurodeles > Pleurodeles waltl. Next base: position 661,977,267 of record NC_090443.1, on the reverse strand, counting down.
GCCCCATAAGGACAGCACAGGAGCTGCCACCACTCCCACCTGCACCACCAACACCATCCCCGTGATGTCAACACCTGCTGCAACAGTGGTTCAGGAGGCTGCGCCAGCAACAGCCAGGAGTGCCACAGTAGAGCACACAGGGCATCCACCGCTGCGCAGGCGACGCAGGTTCAGGAGAGCAGGGCTGCAGGCTGAGTCCGGCCGTCCATCTACCACCAACACCGAGGCACAGCTTCTCTGTGGTCAGCGCCTGCAGAACAATATGTTAGGGAGAATTAGTGGGGTGCTGCACCGCTTTGTGAGGAGCAATGAGGCCAGCATGCAGCAGCTCCATTCCCAATTGGACATGATTGGCACAAACACTCGGGACCTAGCCCTGTCCATGAGGGAACTGGTGGCAGGACTACTGGCACAGAGCGAGGGTGGGCGGCGCAGGGACCGTCAGCTGCTCCAGAGGCTGGATAGGATAGCCACATCAATTGGCAGACTGGCAGTTAACACCACTGGCCTGTCGAGTAGGACAGTTGGCCTCCAAGTAGAAATGGGCCACTTTGTAGGGGATGTGGCTAGAGGCCTGGGCCGGATCACACATGTGATCGATTTCATGGAGGCACGGCATCTGTCCAGGGGCACAGGGGACACCCCCCAGGACAGCGAAGAGGGCTCTACAGTGAGCAGTGTCTCTGCCAGTGACACTACGGTGCTCCGGAGTGGGAGTACCAGGCAGAGCACTGCAGAACAACCTGGGACCAGCCAGGCTGGCAGAGGCCGCCGTAGGACATAGACTGAACCCTGTCCCTGATGTTGGGGCACATGACAGCAATGTGCCCCATGCATGGTTTGCTTTTTGATGGACATGAACAGTTAGTCATTGTAAATAGTTCTATTTCTGCACATATTAAATAGTTTTTTTGTTCCACTTAACAAACTGAGTTTTTGGTCAATAGGTGAGTATGGTTGAAGTTGACACGTACCTTCCAAAGTATTGGGCTGCGATGTGTTCCCGTCTCAGTCTGCCTTGATTTGCCATACTCCGATCCCCATGATGGCGATGTGGTTGCTCCTGCTCTTCATCCTCTGAATCTGGGTCTGCAGGGGTGAGAGGTAGCCCACGTCGGGTGGCAATATTATGCAGGATGGCGCATGCGACAACAATTTTGAATGCTGTAATTGGGGTATACTGGAGGGCGGTGGAGGCATCTGAACCGTTGGTGTATCCCACTGTGCCTAAATATGTAGTCATGGGTATTGCCTGGAAATTTTGCAACAATGTCGGTGATGACATAATGGGCGTCACAAACAACCTGAATATTGAGTGAGTGGGTACACTTTCTGTTGCAGAACAGATGTTCCAGGTTTGCAGGGGGGCATATTTGAATATGTGTCCCATCTACACACCCTATGACATGGGGAAAGTTGGCAATCCGGTAAAAGTCCAGCTTGGTGCTGTTAATTTCTGCCTCATTCCTGGGTAGGTATATGAAGTGAGACATGTGTGGGAGTATGGCATCTAGGAATGCCCTGAGGAACCTTGATAGTGCACTTTGAGATACCCCACCTGCCACAGCAATGACCCCCTGATAGCTCCCCGAGGCCAAGAGGTGCAGTGAGCATAGCACTTGCACATGCGTAGGGATGGCGCAGCCGCGCAGAGTCTGGCGTTCTAGCTGTGGTTTTAGTAATTCAATTAATTCTAGTATGGCTGCACTGCTAAGGCGGTATTTGTCATATATCTCTTCCTCAGTTTGCTGAAAAAGAGTCTGCCTTGTTCTGTAAATCTTCTCCTGTCTCTGGCTCCTCCTCCTCCTCTGCTGGTCTGCGTGGGCTCTCCTCCTCACTGCTATCAGGTATATCTCTGCCATCTTGAGTAACCCAGATGCCTTCTGGGTCTCCTTTTATACTTTGGTAATGGTTACCACCTGCTCTGAGTTAGAGGTAAATGGGACATGCAAACTGGGCTTTTTGCGACTAGTCGCAATTTGCGAGTTGCAATTGCATATGGTTTGCGACTCGCAAATTGCGACTTCTTATTTGCGGGTCGCAAAATGGGGTTGCAATTTTTGCGAGTCGGTAACGGCTCGCATCGCTTTTTGCGAGTCGGAAATGGGATTTTTGCACCCCATTTCCGATTTTGCACAGTCGCAAATAGCGATTCGGGCCATTTGCGACTCGCAAAACTTTGCTACATCTGGCCCTAAATTGTATGAGTTGATGTGCCCCCCTCTTGAGTTACTGACTTACAAAATCAGTAAAACTATTTTTTAAAATAATTGACGAGACATAACTTACATAGGTTCCGTCACTTACACCTCTTGAAATAAATGTTCCCTTGGATACCGTTCAGTATAGACACAGCAATAATTGGTCGAACTCGTTATTAACTAAATTGAACAGCTCAATAATTAAGGTACTCATAAGTTATTCGGTAAAATATAAAATAAATTGCGTATTTGTAACACAGATTCATTTGTTAAAGGCTTTATACGAGTGACCTTATTCCTCAGGAGCTAGTTGATTTTTCTTTACTTTAAAATGATTTGGTATCCTTCCATCCTTCAATCGCAGTATTACACACAGATATAGGTAATGTCTTTATTTGAGACTCGGGATGCAAAGGAAAGATAGACACGGAGATTAAGGTTAATAGTTTCGAAGTTGGAATGTAAATATTCTGTGCAAAACATAAACTTTATAGTAGGAAAGATTTGGTTAACATTTCAATAATATCGCAGAAATTTGAACTGTGTTAAACACCAAAGTGGACGTTCCAAGGACAATGCTGCTGGAGAAATCCACATATTTGTAACATGTTCCATAAGCATTTGCTATTCAAACTTTGCAACGATGGTCATGGTTAGCAATCACTCTGTGAGTGCTTGACGAAATCAATCTTGCTTGCGAAGGAAGATTAACACTATCAGAAATACACGTGTGTTGCCATGGTGATACAGCACTTAAGTATTGCTAAACAATGGAGCCATGAAAGGCCACCTGTTTTCAGTCAAAGGTATAATCAGATAGCTGATGGGTTATTCAGTAATCCACTATGTATTGAAGTGATGCTATGAGTTTTTTTTTTTTAAGGAAGTTTCATTTTCGTCGCTAATACCTCAATAAACTAACTAATGACTAGTAAATGGTGAGTGAGGAAATGCTATTAAGCGAACATAATATGTAATATCTATGTCTGGGATTTTTTTCAAGGTTTAGAATAGAAAATGCTAGTCATAGTTAATGTTGTTGTGTACTAGCCAAAACATCTCATATGCATCAGCCATGTTATATATCGGTCAGTTACTTTGAAAACCCCATTGCCAATAATTCACAGGATAAAGAACGTGTACAAAGCTATGGTGATTGTCCAAAACGGTATCGACCAGTCAGATCAATACTGGTATTAGGCGAGCTGCAGGGGAGAGAGCCTTAGCGACAAGGCAGTGATGCGCTGCTGCAGAGAGAGGAGGGTGTTTACTGCCCCACGTAAATGTGGTTTGTGGCTCCATCACATGAATACTCCATCTAATCCTCAGTCTCGCCTTTGGCTATGGACTCTCTGTTGGATACCCTAAGAGAACAGCGCCAAACCGTTAAAGCAGCATATTTGTATTCCTGTAAGGCCTGTATTGACAAGACTGCAGAACACTTTACATCAAGAGTTGAGTTTTGTGCTGTAATTACGTCCTGGAGAAGTGCAGACTCCTTCGGCCTGATTTGCAAAAGAAGCTGTTTGCAGCAGATTGATTTCCGTTGCAGTCCGAGGAGCCTCACCTTTGCGCAGGCGGCTGTGCATTGTTAAGTACAAACTGCTGCAGGCCCCTTTCTGCTCAGTAACGATTACTTATGGCCTGATTAGGGATCACTCGTAATATGCCTGACCCGTGAGTAAACTCCTGTTTACGCATGGATCGGAAATACGAGTTTGAAGTTATTTCACTCAAGTGATAATTATCGGATGTATTAAGTAACTCAACAGCAGCTACATTTCCAGGTCAAACATTAGGACATTTAACAGGGGACAACATATGGTGTTTAGTGAATCATGCGAGTTTTGGTAAGGTAAACACCAATATATGCATGTTATTCCCAATATATATGGCCCTTGATAAATAACTACTTTGTGGTGTCGTTATTATCAGGGTTGACAACACCCTAACTCGTTATCAGCCCCTTAGAACGGTGCCAGTTAAGGACAATAGACGTTTGTCTAAGAGCCTCATTACGAAATCAAGATTAAGGGCCAGATGTAGGAAGCCTTTTGCACGTCGCAAACTGCAAAAAACGCAGTTTGCGACATGCACAAGGGCGTTTGCGATGCACAACCTCAAATTGCGAGTCGGTACCGAAGGGAACCGCATCGCCATGCTGAGTTGCTTTGTGCGGTCGCAAACCAACTTGCAGTTACCACCCACTTGAAGTGGGTGGTAACTCATTCGCAAAAGGGAAGGGGTCCCCATGGGACCCCTTCCCCTTTGTGAATGACAAAAAAAACGTTTTTTCAGAGCAGGCAGTGGTCTGAAAAAACCGAAACCAAATGGTTTCGGAAGTTATTCTTTTTGCAACTCGTTTTCCTTTAAGGAAAATGGGCTGCAAAAAAAAAAAAAAACTGCTTTATTAAAAAAGCAGTCACAGACATGGAGGTCTGCTGTCTCCAGCAGGCCACCATCCCTGTGAGTGCATGGACTCGCTATGGGGTCGCAAAATGCGACCCACCTCATTAATATTCATGAGGTGGGTCTTTCAAACCCCATAGCGAGTTGCAGAAGGTGTCTGAGACACCTTTCTGCATGCAATTTTGCAAGTTGCAATTTGCGAGTCGGTATGACTTGCAAATTTTAACTTACCTACATCTGGCCCTAAATTCGGATCCCATGAAAACCTGTGTTTGCCCAGGAATCAGAATTAGGAGTTGTGTGATAATTATCACACCCACAGAGTTTCCCCTGATAAATTCTGACAAGTCAAACCTGCAGGAAAATGCATGGTTTTGACCAGTACATGCGGATTCATTTTCACACCTGTGTTTGCACAGAGTTTGGAGGCATGAGTTGTGTGATACTTATCACACCCTCAGAGTGTTTCTTGGACGCCCCATTGACACGTTGCCACTTTTGAGGTGTTGTAACCAGGCCCACCAAACACAAAAGGATTACAGAGTAGAAACATTGTAAAATACCTTGATCCTCCCTACGAGCAGACTGCAAATGATGTGATATTAATTGCACCTGATAAATCAGTCTCCACGAAGTTGGAATTTATCAGGTGTGATAAATGTCGCTCGATTACAAGATTTTGGGGAATAGCATGCGGATTTTGGTGCTTACCATACCAAACTTTGCATGTACCAGTCAATACGGACATTTTCCCTGTTAAATAGGTTCCTGGAGCGGTCCCTGGGGGCCATTATTTTTTCTTTCTGATGGCAAACACTTGCACACAGCATTTAAGCTGTCAGAAATCACCTCCTTGGCAGTCATTAACAGTTTATTGGTTTTTGCGAATGCAGGATGATTATTTTGTTCTTTCCTTGTCATTTCGAAGAGGGTAGATACATCTCTTTTCCACCCCTGCCCTTTATGACTTACAAAAATTAGCAATGAGGGCACAGCAATATGTAATGGCAACTGAAAATTGCAATGACCATTTGGGTTTATGAATTGTACTTTGCATTTGCAAATTCAGCTGCAAAGTAGAAGTGTATTATACAATTGTATGTGTAATTCGGCCAGGATGAGTCTCCTTAATATTTGCTTGAATGCAGATGTTTCAGACATTGTTGGTAGGTAGTTGTATTTTTGAAGGCTCTTCTTCTTCTTCTTCATCTCCTTTTTCTTCTTCTCTTCTTGTTTTAGTTTTTGTTGTTGTTGTTCTTCTTATTATTATTTTCTTTACTACAGAAACTTATTATCTCAGATATATGCAATCATTCACTAAAACAGCACCCATAATGGGCCCAACATTTATTAATATAGTTTGGCCTGAGTGCAGATGCTCATGAGCCTTAATTTTGAAGAAGGAAGACTCTTTCTTATACTCTGGGGGTAGGCATTATGGGGCACATTTGCATGCCCCTAGCGCCACAGGAACATCACTTTTTGTGGCACTCCGGTGGCAATGACTTTTTGTGGCTTAATACCACCTTGTAAATATGGGCCACTCTGATGCAGTTTTCTGCGGCAGAGAGGTGTGCAATGGGTGTTGGTGTGAGCGTTCCACCACAACAGCCATTGCTTTCAACACTGCCCGAGATGTACAAGAATTCATAACTCTGTGGCAGCGCCAAAAACTAACACCACCCCACGGTGGCATTAGCATGGCACAATGAGGAGAAATCCTTTTATTTCTCCTTGTTTTTGTTTTTAGCTTTGTGTGATGTATTCTGCAGCACACATAGAAAGAGCAAAACATAATGAATGATTGTTAATATACCAAAAGGTGTTCCTTACTGCACATAAACAATCATTCAATAATGACGATTTGCTGCTTCGATGTGTGTTGCAGAATGCAGCTCACATAGAAGTAACGATTTGCCATTGTAGATTGTTTATGTGCAAGAAGGGACACCTTTGTGCACATAAACAATCATTCTCTCCAACGCAGACACCCTTGCACTATGGTGCAAGAATGCCTGCGTTGGCAGTTAAATTTAGCACCAGCGGAAATGGTACAGGCTAACATTAAGTTACTTACCTACATGGGCCAAGGTACTCAGGCTGGAGCCTTCTAGCTAGCTAGCTTTTGTACTTTTGGGGTATGGGGGAGTTCACATAAGCACATCCAGGTTCTGAGAGGACAGACAGAGAAAATGGCAACAGAGAACATGCAGCAAGACAGAAAACCATATTCAAAGGGTGGACAGGGCAACAAAGCTTTACTTAGCATCTTGCCATTCCAATACTGAGTATAAGGTTACATTGAAGAGTCCAAAACAGCACTGATTAATTTGGGAAGGAATTCATTATTTGCACTGCATCTCCTTAGGGAATTAGTCCTTGTTAGATCTGTCAGCCTTAGGGTGGTCTTCCCCCAAACGTTTTGCCTTCCTCCCCCTATTTTTTATGACAGTGCTAAAGTGCATGTGCATACTACTTAAATTATGATAACAGTGGCTTATCCCAAATTGACATATTAAATTTTCCTGTTAGTCCCTAATTCAGTGGTGCTCCGGTACCCAGGACCTGTAAATGAAATGCTACTTTTGGGTCTGCAGCACTGATTGCACCTCCCACTTAATTAGCTATTCAACCATGTCGCCGGGCTGCAGCTGCGTATTCATGTCTAAGTAAGGCTTTGCCCAGGTCCAACCTTCCCTCCTGGCAGTGATGGCCCATCCAGGCACACCTAGGCTCACTATTGAGGGTGAATACACAGAGCCCAACAGTCAGCTATACCCAGTCCTGTGACCCAGAGGCAGGCTACAGCCACTAAATGGCTAAAGCAGGAAAATCGAAGACAGATAAAGAAGGGCTAGTGTATCGGGAGTGTTTAAAAAATAGTTGGTCCTGTGTAAGATACTCCCTTCATATTTAAAATAAAGCCAAAGGTACACAGTTCCAGACAATGGATTCTGTACAGATGCATACAGTGAACAATCGAGCTTATGAGTCTGCTCTTATTAGAACAAGAGCCCTCACTCACCAATTGGTGACATGCTTCATCATCGGGCTTTTGCTCCTCGTCAGGCCGGCACTGCAATGCCTGACAGGCCCCTCTTTCTAAAAAGAGGTGTCAGGCAATACACAAGAGAAAGTACTGAATACATTTTTTGGGGTTACTTGGCTTGAAAATTGACAGCTCCCACCAAGTATCGATATGGTGGAGAGTTAGAGGTATTGGCATTAGTATGCCCACAATATCACAAAGGTATAAAATTAGCACGGGCCCCCAAAAGAATGACAGCTCCCACCAAGCGTTTTCAGACAAAACTAGCACAACTATGTTTTAGCGCGTCAAGCAGTACGCGAGATGAAGTAAGGAATAAAGATCGCCCAGAGTTGGGTGATCTGTAGTTAAAGTTAGAGTAAAGTGAAGGAATAGGCTGTCTCCAGCCCCCTACAAAATTGGCAGCATCCCCCTGTAGTTAGTCTAGAGCCAGGGCTGGGAAGGCATGAGCCCTATGCACTTCAAAGAGAAATTATAGAAGCTTCTACCACCTTCTGAAGGAAGGGCACCAGGTATAAATATTATACCTTAGACACCACCTCTTCAGTACACTTCTGGACCTGTGGATACTCTGCCAAGAAGAAGGACTGCTGTGCTGCTGAAAGGATAGCCCCTCTGCTGGACTGCTGCTTTGAAGGACTTTTGTCCTGCTGTGCTGACTTGCTGCCCCCAGGCCTGGGTGAGAAAGATTGGACCTGCATCTGTTGAATCATCCAAGATCCCAGAATGACTCCAACAGCTAGTTGGTTGACCTCTTGACTTGAGCCTCAGGGAGAGAAGGCCCTAACAACTCTGATCTCTACTCTGCCAATTCTTGGACCCTTGGAAGTGGGCCTAAAGTGCTTTGCCAGCCTCTGTGGACCCAGCGGAACAGATGCATCTCCTCTGCTGCGTGATGCAACCCCAAGCAGAACTGATGCATCTGCATGGATCTGTACCATCACAAAGACCCGTATTGCAACCCACAGCCTCTTTGGAAATGCCTCTGTGTGATACATCCTCAGTGCAGGCCCTCACATAACTTATCGAAGGGCAGCCTCGATGATGATGCCGGACTCTGCATCGCAGCCTTGCTGTTCCTCGGAACCGACACATCGCCCTGACTTTGTGACACATCCTCAATGCCAGACTTCACACACCACAAGCCGTCATTGAGGGCATCCTTGATGACGGCACAGGACCTCAAATTGACATTTTGGCTGTGTGACATATCTTTGACATGGATCTCTCAATGGTCTGCAAACCAGGACTGAAGGTACTTTGTTCAGTGTGCCTAACTTAGTCCCTGCGGCCAGCTGATGCTCTATCAGGGTCAGCTTAAACTTGTGACTTTGTCCGTGTCTGGCATGACCAGATTGACCAGATAGCCACAGTTGATGCGTTGTTCTTTTTAGCACTATTGGCACTAAAATCTTCAGTCCTGCATATCTCTGATTCCACTTATTGGATTTTTGTGATCTTGGTCTTGTTACATTCACTAAAAATGGTTCTATTCTTCTAATCTGATGTGACGTTTTCACTTTATTACTGTTCAAAGTGTTGCACTAATACTGTACACACTGCCCCCCAGTTAATCCTGACTGCTCTGTGCCAAGCTGCCAGGGGGTTGAGAACAGGTTAGTTTGAGGTTTGCTTGTACCTTACCCTGACATGGATTGTTGCTGCTGCTTGGCCAGGGCTCACACCCAGTCAACCAACAACCCTATTTCTTAGAGTCCTGTAATGATGGTCATCTATGTGCCTCTGGAAAGATGCGTGATCTTTGCCTCCATAGATGTACGGTTGCCTTTACCAGATCCAGATAAACTTCATAGCAACCCAGGAGATTTCAGTGCCAAATCTGCTGCCTGTTTCTCTCCAGGTAGCCCATTCAGACAAAGAGAACCCCCTTTCTGAAATGTTATAATGTTAACTAGCCCCCCTGGGCTGCAGCTATCTCCCTAAGGGGTCGGGCAGTAGTCTTACATATTGTGGTTTAGATATGATTTGTATGGTATTCCACAAATGCTTTTATGACATCTGGAACTTCTGTAACACTTTTGTTCCAATAAAATTGCACTTTTAAAACAATTATTCTTCAAAATGTATTTTTACTTATGTCAGTCCTAACAGAGGAAAGAAATAGCATTTGTCTAACTTTGTTGTCTATTAAAGTAATTCTGTGTGTGAAAGAGCATCCAATGTTCTTAGATATATGCTTGGTTATAAAAAGTCTATTAAAATCTCTTTTCCATGAGCAGTGTTTCTATTGTTTTTTTAAAGTTATGCATTCACCTTATGTTGGTTTTTGCACTAGTTAGTCACAGTACTGTTCTGAGACAATAGCCTTTTTAGCATCAATAACAGTGCTAGTCTCAGACAAAGAATCAATAAAAAAAAGCCAGAGAATTCATTAAAAACGAAGAGCCAGGTTCAAACCTCAATGGGGCAAGATGCAAGAAGTTGGTAAAAACATATTATATTTAACAGTCCTTTCAGAAACCTCATAACCATTGGAGAGAGAAGTTCGATCCAGGAGCCATAGAAAGGCTGAAAAGGTGTATATGTGCCCACCGCACAACCCTGCAGGTCCATGGAGAATGCACAATGGAGAATATCTGTAAATAGACATTTAAGTGGTACATCAGATGTTCGGTGCACCAAATAACACAATCTGTTACATCTCTCAGAATAAAGTAGTTGCATGGAGGAGTAACAAGCACAACATATCATGTAGATCAACTGAAGTGGCAGTTGGAGAGAGCTTGAGTGTCCATGCTCACTTTTGAGGGATAAAGGTGTAAACTCTGGCAGCTGGGGTACAATGTCTGCACTTTCCATTGGGATAGAAGTTTCATCCTCAAAGGAAGACAGATTAGGAAAGACAGAGAGAGGTGTAGGATGTCTCTGTATAACACCCTTATCGGCCAATTAGGGGTGATGAGAATGAGCCTGCTCTTGGAAAATTTTCTTCAGCACTCAAGGAGTCAAGGGAATGGGAGGAAATGCATGGAAAAGCAATAAATTAAACCTCCACTACAATGAGTTCCCTAAGGCTCCATGTACTGGATATCAGAGGGTAGAGAACATTGAGTAACAGTCATTTCCAGGTTCATCAAATAAATCCATTTAAAGCATGCCCAAACAGCCAAATGTTGTATTGACCCTTCTCTGGATGGAGACACCATCCATGGTTGCCAACTGATGTTACCAGTTCTGGAGTTCAGTAAGCTGTCCAGATGGTTGGCGACTAGCCTGATTTCTTGCTGGTGCACTAAGGCCCAGATTCTCAATACTTCTTGACAGAAAAGTTGAAACCGCACTTCTCCCTGCTACTGACATATACTATCATGGTCGTATTGTCTGTCAAGACGTGTCTCAACTGACCTCAAAGAGAACAGAGAAAGGCCTAGCTTGCTAGTGAAACTGCCCTTAGTTCGAGCAAGTTGTTGTGTAGAAGTTGATCTTCTGAAGGCAGGAGGCATCTGATCTACGAGTCCCCCAGAACTATGCACCACCTGAGTGTGAGTGTGCCTATCGTCAAGACAGGGGCTCCTATGTCCACCACCAGCTTAAGTCCACTGCAGTGTACCTGGTCATCTTCCTGATGTTGGAACCACTGCCTTCAGAACTTGCATGACCAGGTGAATGCAGGAAACCATCAGATCCAGCAGTCAGTACTGTGCTCCAAGCCCCCACCCGGAAAATGAGAATCATATCCTGAATGTCCTGTATCGTCCATGGAGGAGGGACTGTTCAGAGTGATGCTTTATCCAGTACTGCCCTAATGAGGAGGCACTAAAAGGGGTCTAGCTGAGATTTGATCATGATGCTGGAAAATTCCAAGTAAAACAGTGGGGATTCTGTTACTGGCAGGTAATTACACAACATCTGTGGCAAGATGGCTTTGAGCAGCAGTCATTAAGTTACAGGAGTACCACCACCATCAGCTTTGTGAAGACTTGTGATAAGGATGTCAACCCAAATGGGAGCACAGCAAACTAGTAGTACACAGACCATACCATGAAAGTACCTCTTAAATATGCAGGATAGGTATGTGGAAGTATGCATCCTGCAAGTTGAGAGACACCATCCAATCTTCAAATTTCAGCACCAGAAGAACGTGAACCAGGGACAACACCATGAGCATCTCCCTGCACAGGTATATGTTAAAGATCTGGATGACTTGAATTGGACAAAGACCAGAGACCTTCTTTGGGGCCAGGAGGTACTGAGAGTAGAATCCCTGTCAATTTCCTTTTCTACAAACAATCCTACTTCTGCTTTCTGCAGCCAGGCTACTACCTCTTACTGCTGTCTCTACAGATGGACCTGTGATGGAAGGGGCTATTTGGAAGGAATTGAGTGGTTGCTGCTGGAAGAGTAGGGTTTACCGCTTTTCTGCATTTTAAAGGATGCATTTTTCTGATATTATGGTCCTCCAGGGTTGTTAAAATGAGGATATCCATCCTCCCACTGGCTACATATACTCAAGGACAAATTACAGGGACTTCCCTGGTATTGCTGGCATGAAGGAGGATAAGGAAGGTTGGTTCTGGCATCCCTTTCATATACCTCTGACTTAGTATTTCTGCACCAGTGGGTTCTGTTACTGTTGGGTTGTTAGGACAAGTTGGGTTTGCTCATAGAGGGAACCCTTCAAAAAAAGCCTAGTGCACTTGCAATATGAACAGCTCTGTCATTTCAGATGCGAATAGAGGAGTGATTACATCCCTGCCATCCATATCCTGATGCTCCTCTAAAACCAGCCCAAGGTCTGAATCAGTCCCAAATATATCCCAATATTGCTGATTACCACCAACATGACCCACCTCTGATTTATTCCTCCAGTAAATGCTGAGCATTTTTTCAGGATCATTCTTTTAAATGAATCCAGTGAAAGTACCTGAGGAGGCGAAGGCGGTGGTGATAGTGGAGGAGGCATTGATGCAATTAGTGCCAGTGTCAGAGTAACTGACAGAATATCTGGAGTCAGATTCAATTTATGTGGCACCGTAAAAGTATCCAACAGAGCCAGAAGTATACTCTGCATTAAAGGAGGACCCACCGGGGAGCCTGCAAGCAGATCCCCGTATTATCCCATGGGGCCAGTCGGCACTCCAGAGACGAGCAGCACCTGCCTGAACACTTCCAGCATTGCCTGCATGAACGTGGTCAAGTCATCATATGATATTTAGAGCTCATGCTAGTTCTGGCATCTGTACTGTCACTGGCATCATTGGTGAGAGTGACACCTGTAGGATGTCCTGAGGAGGAACTATTTCTACCAGATCCACCTCCTGGGGAGAGTGAGTCAGTGGAAAGGATCTGGGTGGGGACTATTTGCCCTCGATCACATTCAGGGAGAGTCAGAATGCTTTTTATTCTTTCTGTTTTTCCTCTTCTTTCTGACGGCCTTTAATGATGGGAAGGAGTAGGCAGCAAAGCAAGACCCAGAGCGGGACATCGACTGGTGCTGACCATGATAATTTTCCTTGGCACAGGCCATAAACAATTTGGTATAACTCTCCTTGATGGCTTCTAGGTTCATCCCCTGGCAGTGGTTGCCAATTTTTAAATGAATCATGTCCTCACCCCAAGCAACACAGTGTTTGTGAGAGTCATTGATTTGCCTTTTGCAGCTGCAATGGGGTTTAAACTCTGACTTCTTTGATGGGGACATGTACCTAATGGACAGCGTGGCTTGTACAAAAAAGAATTTTGGAGAAAACAAATCACCTCAAACCTGAGTAGAGACATTCCAGGCCATTGTCCAAAGGCACCGAAGAAACGAAACATCAGAGTGCTGGGCTTGGCACTTTATGGCTCCAGTGATGCCAATGTGACTCCATTTCTGGCAATGAGATGGAGCCAGCACCTATATAGGTTTTGGAGACCTATGCCAGAAATTTCCAGATCCACTTTAATGCTATTTCAGAATAAGAGTAATATAAACCCACATTTTGTCTCAATTACTTACCAGTAGTCTTCATGATTATACTTATCTTTACGATCATCATCCGAGTCATTTGTTTAGAGCCGGGATCATCTCAGAATTAATGATTGGGACAAAAGCAAGGGATATAGGGATAATGTCTCATTTACGTGTGGAGAACCTTCATTATTCCTAATCCCAGTCATTACTTTTGGGCTGATCCCACCTCAGAGGTAAGACTGTGATAAGGACGAGGAATGTTGAGATGATAGTCACTGCTCACAGGAATTTTACATCAGACTGGATTATGAAGATATTTGCGGTAGTCACTGACAATCTGGATGAATGCAAATAGCACAAATGGATGAATGGCCTTTGCACAAATGCATTGAATACACATCGATGGTTAAATAGAGAACTCGTTTAATACAATATTATTGACTGAGAATTCCAGGGATCCTGACATGCAGATAAAATTATTACAATTTTGTTAACAAGAATATCAACATCTGAGAAAAATACTAGTCGATCCTGCAATTACTGGTTAAAAAGGGGGCTAATGGTTATTTTTTGACTTTTGAATTATTCCTTTGAGGTGTGCCCTTTTTTCGGGTAGTTCAGAAGTGTGGATACAATATATAATGATGATATATGTCATCACTTACCCCTGAATATTTGTATAACTCAGCATATTGTTCACTTGTACTAACTGGTTTAACTTAACAAATTTAGATCTCATGTCAGTACATTGACAAGAGTACTATTGCTTATATATGGATTATAAAAATTGTTGCCTTCTCAAAGGAAAGTGTGTTTCTGAAATAAAGCTACTGTGCGATTGGTGCGGTTATAGAATTATTAGGAAGTTAATATAACTACTGAAACTTTGGCACTTCCATTCACAGTTATAAGTAGTGTAGGAGACATATGTATTTCCTCTGGTGCTTGGACCCCCACCGGGCTAAAAATGCATTTAAAATAAATATTTGGCACAGAGCCACTGAAAATAAAAAATTAAAACTAGCACAGCTGCTGCGCTTGTTTTCTAAATAGCCCCCAGGTGGGCCAGGTCCCAGGGACATTGACATTTTTAATGCAGGGGGGCCGCCCCCCTCCCCTGCAACCCCGGGGACCAACACCTTCCCAGGGCTGAATTAGAAGTCAAATGCAGTGGGGGGCACTCAGCCCCCTTCTGCAGCCCCGGGGACCGCCAACTCCCCAGGGCACATCTTAAATCAAATGTTTAAATCTTTAAATTGCTTGTTTGGAAACTTTTATTAACACATTTTCTAACTTCTTATGATTAAGTTTATTATAATAATCGAAAATAACAACGAAAACAGGAAAGGTGCATAGAGATACATCAAGTGATTATTTCAGCTGGATATTTACAATTTGTGGACAGTACTGTATGAAATATAATGGGCAATATCTGTAAAAATAGTACATCTGAGCCTATACAAATGTATATACTGCTGCATTTTTAATACTTTTGGCCAAGAACTGGCGGAGGGGGAATATTGTTCCTTACTATGATGAAAAGGATTTCACGAGACTCACAGTTTAAGGTCTGCACTTCTGCTAAACCTGCTAAACCTGTTCGTAATTCAAAGGGCAATTGTCTTTATATATTAGATAAGTGACCAGGATCTAGATTGGTCACTCAGACTGCTCTACCCTTTACTTCTACCTCTTCTTCTAGCTCCAGCTCCATGGCATCTGTTTCTCAAATGACATACCTATTCCCGTACAGTAATATGGAACATAGTGAGATGACAATGGGTGGTCAGGTGGGGAGTGGGTTCAGGATCTTGGATGAAGCTATTATCTCTTTGAGAACTCACTCCTCTTCGTAAAAAGCTTCCAGTCAAAGGCTGAGCCCGGGCCTTGCTGCATTAAGAAAGTGGGGGTACACCCACCCAGATTTAACTGCTATTTGCTACAGTCAGGCTCAAGGAACCCTCTTAGATGACCAAATCTACCAACTGTATATCAGGAGGCAGGTAGGTTAGGCTCAATATGGTGCCCATTGATATTGCCCAATACCCAGCATTGTTCATCTTTCATTTCTGCGGGCTTGGCACTGACAGCACTCCCCTATGGCACAATGGGGATTGGTTTGGATCACCAGGAAGCCTGTAATATTGTTGCCTTCTCATATGTGTAATCTAGCCATTCTCAGCCAGGTATTCAAAGCCAGAAGGGCAGTGAAAAGGATGAAAAATGTGCTACGCCAACAGAGAGTTCACTTCTCCAAATATTGGGCGAGCTTAACGTTCTGAAACTATCTTATAAGCAGTAATATGCAGAAACTGAATACCTGTATTAAGGAAGAAGAGCAATGGGTGTTAGATCTGGAAGATGGAAACTTCACTTGCTAAATGTCAATCAGAGCTGACTGACTTACAGATCCAGATTGATGATGTTGAAGATCGATCGCGCCGGTCAAGCTTAAGAGTCACAGGGGTTCCAGAAGGCTGTGAGAATTGACAGACTGTTATCAAATTAATTTCAGATCTTATAAGTCGGCATGTTTTACCAGAAGAGGCAAATCGAAATATGGACGCACTATAACATGAGATCACCGAGTTCCAGCTGTCCACCCCCAGCGCTAAGTATCCTTGGATGATATTGGTGAACTTTGGGTACTATTGCATCAAGGAATGGCAATTAAACCAAAGGTTTACCAGGTCCCCTGGAATTACATGTTCAAAGTTTTCCCAGACATGTCTACGCTTGCAGCTCGGCTGAGGAGTGAATGTAAAGAATCGATTCCTGATTTCCAAAAAGCTGAGGCTCCTGCAGGCCTTGTGCAGCAATCAAAGTTTGAAGTTCTTTGTAAGCGATGGTTAAATATACTGCACATAGTTGACTCTGCCAGAGAAATTCTGCACTCAATAAGGGACTCAACTGGAGGTTGGGGGAGCAGCAGAATGTGTAATTAGGGTTGGGAAGGGAGGCCATAGGTAGATGGTATGCAATACGCAGCATCATAACCATATGAAGATTCTCTTGGATGCTGAAGTGGACAAGTGTGCAATGTCAAGGCACCTTTTTTGGGGTTGTGGGGTAAGGTTTTGCAGTTGGGGTAGGTTGGGATGGGGTCACCTGGGGGGGTGAGGGTGGCGAGTGGTATTAGAGTCCCTAGGTGGAGGGATCTCAGGTGCAGGTCACTCAGGGTGGAAAGGTGGATTAGGGGTGCACAGGGTGGGGTGGTGCTAGGAGGTGGGGCAAAACGTTTGGCGGAAAAATGAGATCCAAAAGACAAATAACTGGAGTATGCATTGGTACTGGTGTGAAATGCTGGACAGTACGAACATTTTGGTGAATCTGATTCCAATGCTGGGCAATAGTCTGCTAGAATGTGTGGGGCATGTAAGATAAGCCATGGGCAGTACAGGTATTAGTCATAGGATGGAGATGAGCAGGAGGTATGTTGGGCACTTTAATGGCTGGGTAGCTCTGAGATTGGGCCAGTACATCTGCACTTTATGCAGTAAGGCGAAATGGAGGCTGTGGGCAATGGAACACTTAGACATCCCTTTTAATGACTGCATTTGGCATGTTGTTCATGCAGGTGCCATAGGGTTGCAATTTTCTACTATGATCACTTTAGGTTCATTTTGCACTTTTTGGTATGTTTACATTTTTATGGAATATTCTCTGTGGACCCTCAGAGAACAAAAAGTAGGGAAAGTGCCCTATTGCACATAGATGGGTTGCACTTTAAGTATTGGCTGGGTGCAGGCTTTTGGATGTCAGATTCACACTATAGTCACTTTATCTGCACTTCACACTTTCAGACATGTTTGATTGAACCACTTATTGCTGGTTTTTGTGAGGTGAAAGTCAGAAAAACGTTTTAGCGCTTAATTGCTCAATTGCTTAAATGACTGAATCTAAATGCATAATGAAGGTGGTCTCTCTGAATGCAAATGGCCTAAACAAAAGAAAGAAGAGGGGTGAAATAGAAGCATGGGTTAAAGCTGGGAATCGTTCTTTAGTTTTACTGTAAGAGATCCATATTACAACCAAGAAGCTTCTGGGACTTTCCATGTGTAAAAAATGGGCAGATAATAGAGGATTCTTGACTGCCCTAGCAGGGCACAGGGGCACTGCAGTTTTTTGACTAAAAGGCTAAGGGCTGAAGTGCTAGACTTATCTAGTGCAAGGAGCGGACGTTGGTGCTGGATGAATTGTTTAGTGCTTTCCAAAAGACTTACGTTTATAAGTTTTCATGCCCCTGTGGAAGATAACCCAGGGCCTTATGAGGATCTTTTCCAATCTTTATTACAAGTCCCAGGGGAAATTATCATTAGAGGGGATTTTAATTTTCTCCAAGACCATTGTATAGATTCTTCAGTAAAAGAGAAAAAGCAGTTAAAAACTAGAGTTGTGAACATTTTTCAGAATTGTTTGAGAACACTGACACTTATCGATCCTTGGAGGGTGCCTTTTTCGACTAAGATAGAATATACATGCTTCTCTAGTCCATTTTGTAGTTCATCGCAGACTGATTTTTTCCTGCTAACAAAAACTCTGGCCTTAAAAGGTCATCAGACATTGCACAATGGCTTTTCAGACTATGCAAAACTCATTTTGGCAGTATTGCTAGAGAGAGATGTGCCGTCCCAGCTGGTGAATTTTTAACAAGCAGTACCTTCAGGAGAAAGAATGGGTTCAGATTTGTGAAGAGGAAATTAGAGAATTCCTTAGTAAGCATCATGGATTGCCCCCTCCTAGTGTTGTATGGGATATGTTAAAAGCATACATGAGGAATTGTGACAGCAAAAGATGCTGCTAATAGCTATAGCACAAAATAACAAAAGTGGACTCTAGAAAAGAGGGTGCATGATAATTTAGACAAATTCTTAAAGCACCCTTCAAGAGCAAATAAAAAAGCTGTAGACCATGCCAAGCATGCACTTAGCGATCAGTACTCTACCAGGTGTCAGGCAATGTATCAGGCCTATAGGCAGAAAGTGTATGAGGAAAGTAATTTTACAAGGAGATTCTCAGCATGGCAATCACATGAGCAGGCAGCTAGAAAAATGATTCATGCTTTGAAATGCTCGGTTTCTGGGATAAGATTTATGGAGCATAGGAAACTATAGGAAAATTATGTTAGAACGTTATAGACAGATATATATAGTCAGAATCAAGTGGTAGATGCAGAAGCACTGGACACATTTTTAGCTGGTCTTACTGTAACCTTTATCTAAGGAAGATATGAAAAGTATTGCTTGCCCTTGTACCAAGTTGGAGCCTCCCAAATGGTAAGGTGTGTGGCCCGGATGGCCTCCCGGCGAAATGTTTTAAAAGTTTCATTGACGTATTGGATGAATATTTTATTTGGGTCCCCAATGCAATATTGAAGGGGGGCACTATCCCAATATCATTTTGAGCATGAAATGTGGTTGGGTTTTTAAAAAAAGATAAAGATAGTGAGGATCCAAATGTATACTGCCTAATTATGTTATAAAACTCTTACTATAAGATAATCATAAAGCTTCTGGCTAATCAATTTAATCTGACTGCTGCCAAATTGATTCACCATGACCAGAATAGGGTTATTGCAGGTCCCCAATTAGCAACAAACACCAATTTCCTAGCCAAAGTGTTGGATTATTTTTCAATTAATAGTATCCCTGCCGTCATTTTTTTATTTGATGCAGAAAAAGTCTTTGACCTCATGGTTAAGGAAACGCCATTTGATATTTTAGCTAAATATGGGGTCCCTTTCCAGATCATAGATTTGGTGCAAAGGACACACCAGAGTGAGGAAGCCAATAATATAATAAATGCTGCAGATGTGGGTAAACTTTAAGTTTGTGTGGGCACCCGGCAGGGTTGCCCTCTCTCGCCAATCTTGTTTGCATTTTTTTATTGAACCATTAGCAATCACAATTAGACATACATCAAGATTTTCCCTACCATTGGACAGATGGGAAAGGTGAAATTATATGCTGCTAACATCATATTAGTTCTTGACAGTAATAAAAGCTCAGAGGTTGGAGTCTTTGAGACATTTTCGCAATTTGAGCAAGTGGGGGGGCTACAAGATCAAAAGGGAAAACCAGAAATTATTCTCTGTGGATGCTGTTCAGATAGATTATTTCCTGAATTCTTTCCGTGTGTGAATACCCAGCCCAAAAGATATTTGGGGATTAGTTTCTCTCCAAAAATTGAAGATCTCTGCTTTCTAAAAAAACAGACTATGAGGGTCATTACAACATTGGCGGTAAAAGCCGATTGCCGCCGTGCAGAAGACCGCCAATACACCGCCGCGGCAGCGGAAATCCACCACAGCTGTTATGACCCACATCTCGGAATCTGCCGAAATTCAGACACCCACACAAGTCCGCCACACCAAAGGTCAGTGATAAACTGGCGAAAACAAAACCTCCACCGTCACGCCAACAGAAACACGCCCATGCTATCATGACCCACGAATCCACGTGGTGGTCTTTCAACCGCGGTATTCCATTGGCGGTATACACCGCTGCGCTCAAAATACACACACATCTCCAAAACACCGCCACATTGGACAATTCGAATTACACACACCTGATACACATACAAACACCACTCCCACACGCCCAACACAATATAAAACACACACCCACATCACTGACAAACCCCTACGACCAAAACTGATTGAGAGAGCACAGAATAGACAACCCCACCACACAGAGGCACACAACACCATCACCCACACAACATCCACGTACAAAACACCACACACGACTACACATCACCACACTCATCATCACATACACCACCCCACACATTACCTACACCACCCCATGGCACGGAAAAGACACCCCAGGTTCTCTGAGGAGGAGCTCAGGGTCATGGCGGAGGAAATCGTACGGGTAGAGCCACAGCTATTTGGAGCACAGGTGCAGCACACCTCCATAGCTAGGAAGATGGAGCTATGGCGAAGAATAGTCGACAGGGTCAACGCAGTGGGACAGCACCCAAGAAATCGGGACGACATCAGGAAGAGGTGGAACGACCTACGGGGGAAGGTGCGTTCCGTGGTCTCCAGGCACAACATTGCGGTACAGCGGACTGGCGTCGGACCCCCACCTCCTCCCCCACAACTAACAACATGGGAGGAGCAGGTTTTGACCATTATGCATCCTGAGGGCCTCGGAGGAGTCGGTGGAGGAATGGACACTGGTAAGTAAAATCTTAACTATCATATCCCCCACCCTACCTGCATGCTATCACACACCCCCACCCTCGCCCCCTCCCCATCACTCCAACTCCTCACTAATGTACTAATAACACAAACCACCCATCCCAACACCAAGCCCTGCATGACACAACAAAGCATGGACACCCCTCACTAAAGCATGCCCACTGCACATACACATAACACCCCCCCAACCATTATCACACAAACCCCCACACAGGAATGCTAGCACTGGGGTACACGCTCACCCATCCATTGCACACCATGACACACACACACATGCAATAATCATGCTTTTACACCCCTGCAGGACCACTACCTAACGTCACCAGACAGGAGGGTCCAGACATCTCTACCCCACCCACAGAAGAGGCCCACATTCATGACAGCAGCTCTGGCCAACTGTATCCGAATGACCAGCCCGGACCATCGTGGGTCTCGGGACAGTCGGCTCCCCTCGCACAGGCACAGCCCAACACAGACCTTCCACCCTCTGGAAACACCAGCACAGCACCGACCCAGTGGGCCCATACCTCCGTACCCAGGACACGTCAATCAGCTGTGTGTCCACCACTACAGGGAACCCAGGATAACCCACAACAACAGGGACCTGGGGAGAGTGGTAGTGGGCACACGGTCCAGGGGACGGAGGCACAGGAACACAGGGGAACTGGGAGGGCTGCCGTGCGACAGGGGGCGGACAGGCCCCTATTCTGTGCACTCTCCACGAGGCCCTCTCCTCCATCATGGGAGCATACCACCACTCCCAGGAGACAGTGGCTACGGTCCTGGCCAAGTTTCAGGAGACCCAGCGCCTGCAGGAGTAACAGTATTTGGGGTTCAGGGAGGAACTCAGAACCATTAGCTCCGCCCTGGGCACCATCGTAGGGGTGCTGAAGGACATACAGAACACCATGAGGGACACCGTGGCACTCCAAGCGGCCACTGACACTAGCATGGATGATAACCTGCCCACCACCTCCGCAGGCACTAGTGGACAGGACACCCCGCCACAGGACCACCACACAAGCACCCCACCCCCTGCAGACGGAGAACCACCCCGCAAGCGGCCCCTGAGAGCCAGGAACAGGACAGAGCACGATGGCAAGACCCCCGCCAAGAAATTAGACCACCCTGATTGCCATCCTTTTGTCCCACCTTGTCACCCTGTCCATCCTTAAACTGCCCCAGCTCCACTTCCTATGCCCATATGGGCAGTACACCTGTGAGACTAATAGAAATAGACTGAACTCTACCATGGACATTCCACCACCATCACCCCTCCCCATTTTACAACCCCCTCCAATAATTAGCAATTCAATAAACACTCTTGAAGCACAAAACAATCTGTAGTCAATCTGTGATTTAGAAAAAGTGTATTAGCTATGACAGTGACAAAATCAGTTCTCAATAGTAATGTCAACATACCTATGTCACACATCACAAGTCCATGAAGGATGCAAGCAGATGACACACGTTGGTAACCACACCTGCGAAACCGTAATGGAAATGTACAACTCAGTTACCAAATACTGCTTGAAATTGACAGACAGGATAGAGGTAGAAGTGTGAAAGTACTTGTAGTAGTCAAGAAAGTGTTCTCACCTGTGTGTCATTGGAAATATTGCTGTATGACAGAGTCCCTGTTGTCAATGTCTTCTTCCTCTGCTTCCTCCTCATCACTATCCACAGGCTCCACAGCTGTCACAACACTGTCATCTGGACCATACTCCTGCAGAAAAGGCACCTGGCTTCGCAAAGCAAGATTGTGAAGCATACAGCAGGCGATGATGATCTGGCACACTTTCCTTGGTGAGTAGAATAGGGAACCACCTGTCATATGAAGGCACCTGAACCTGGCCTTCAGGAGGCAGAAGGTGCGTTCGATCACCCTCCTAGTCCGCCCATGGGCCTCATTGTAGCGTTATTCTGCCCTGGTCCTGGGATTCCTCACTGGGGTCAGTAGCCATGACAGGTTTGGGTAACCAGAGTCCCCTAATAGCCAAACACGGTGCCTCTGGAGTTGACCCATCACATAAGGGATGCTGCTATTCCGCAGGATGTAGGCGTCATGCACAGAGCCAGGGAACATAGCATTTACCTGGGAGATGTACTGGTCTGCCAAATACACCATCTGTACATTCATCGAATGATAACTCTTCCGGTTCCTGTACACCTGTCCACTCCTGTGGGGTGTTACCAGAGCTACATGGGTCCCATCAATGGCACCTATGATGTAAGGGATATGTCCAAGGGCATAGAAGTCACCTTTAACTGTAGCCAAATCCTCCACCTGAGGGAAAACGATGTAGCTCCTCATGTGTTTCAGCAGGGCAGGCAATACTCTGGACAACACGTTGGAAAACATAGGCTGGGACATCCCTGATGCCAAGCCCACTGTTGTTTGAAAGGACCCACTTGCAAGGAAATGGAGCACTGATAGCACCTGCACTTGAGGGGGGATTCCTGTGGGATGGTGGATTGCTGACATCAGGTCTGGCTCCAGCTGGGTACACAGTTCCTGGATTGTGGCACGGTCAAACCTGTAGGTGATGATTAAATGTCGCTCCTCCATTTTCAACAGGTCCAACAGCGGTCGTACACCGGAGGATTCCGCCATCTCCTCACATGTCCCAGCTGACGGTGCCTAGGAAGGACAAAAGCGACCACAGAGTCAAGCAACTCAGAGGTATGTACCCACAGCTACACAGAACACGAAACATAATCCAAAAAGTTGTCTGTGTGTGTGTTGAGTCCAGGCCTAGGTATGTGTGACGCAGTTGAAAATGAAGCCATGTGGGCCCCTGAAATGGCGGCTGCCTGACCTCTAAACTGGGACAATGGGATGTGAGGTAACTGCGCTGGTGTTGTACACCGTCGTGGTAGGCGGTCAAAGACCGCTGCGCAATGCTGCATTGGTTAACCTTGGACCCTATGGGTCCCAGGAGCCAATAACGAAGTGCGGCGGCGGTGATGATACGCACTGCCGCGGACGTCACCGCCGCGGACGTGACCGCCATTTTCTATCTGTTGAATCACTCGATACCTGATCTTCGACAGGAGAGGACCTATACTGCAAGTGCTGCTGTGACCTCGGTCTGGAAGAGACCATGGCACGTGCGTCTGGGGAAAGGACCCCTGCCTTCACTGCACAGGAGTTGGAG
Source organism: Pleurodeles waltl (assembly GCF_031143425.1). Lineage (NCBI taxonomy): Eukaryota > Metazoa > Chordata > Amphibia > Caudata > Salamandridae > Pleurodeles > Pleurodeles waltl. The sequence goes on along the minus strand of NC_090443.1, from coordinate 661,953,329 downwards.
AAGCTTGTGGATGGGGTCCCCCCCCAGTACACGCTACTCTATGGTCCTCCAGACCATCAGGTGAGTACATAGGGTGCAAGTTGTATGGGCTATGCCTGGGTGGGGAGGGCTGGATGTAAGAAGGAAGGGGGCAGAGTTCTGCGAGCATGAAGGACTGTGAATGCATGTGCCACATGGCAAGGGTAGGGATGTGGGCCACTCACTTCGACGGTGCAGTTGGTAAAGACTTCTCTTCTTCCCGTGTACATGTCATGTAGGTCAGCGCCCACCAGAAGAAGGATATTTGGTGTGCCATCTCCAAGGAGGTCCAGACCCTGGGGGTCCAACAGAGACGGAGCACCCACTGCCGTAAAAGATGGGAGGACATTCGCCGCTGGAGGAAGAAGACGGCAGAGGCTCAGCTGGGGATGGCCTCTCAACGTGGGAGGGGTGCCTGTCGCACCATGACCCCCCTGATGTTCCGGATCCTGGCAGTGGCCTACCCTGAGTTGGATGGGCACTTGAGGGCATCACAGCAGACACAAGGGGGACAGTACACTCTCATTCAGCTGACTTTGCGTGCAGTGGAGGTGTCTGGGTGGGAGAGGAGGGCTGTGGGTTTCCCTAGGCCAGGGCGAGTTCTTTAGGCTAGGCCCCTCCGTAATGCAGGCCATGTGGCACCCCACCCCACCTCTGTAGAGTGCCAAGTACAGGTATTCATGCCCCTGTGTCATTCATGTGTGCAGATGTTCACCATAGCCATGTAGGCCATATCCCAGGAACTGCATCTTTAGAGCCCAACAGCGCGGCGTAGTGCAGGGGGCTGCTGTGTCTGTATTGTCCACCAACGGTAGCGGTAAGCCATGCACTCAACCTGTCTTTCTTCTGTCGTTCCCCCCCCCCTTTTTTTGCTCTCCCTGTTCTTTTGCACATCAGCATCATCAGGCGGAGATACAGTGGCACCGGAGCACGAGGGGGCTGCATCCCACATGGCCATGGAGGGCCACACCACGGACTCAGAATACACCAGTGGGACAGAGGGTGAGGGGAGCTTCACGACGGTCACAGGATCACCAACCAGCGACACGGACTTGTCCTCCGATGGGAGCTCCCTTGTGGTGCATCTGTGCCCCCCACTTCTACAGGTACAGCCACCACCACGCCTACCAGCACCACCCTCCCAGCAGCCCCTCAGCCTTCACCCCGTGCCCGCTCACCCAGGAGGGTGGGCATCACCTTCGCCCCAGGCACCTCAGCCCCTGCCCCTGTCACCTCTGCTGCCCTCAGTGAGGAGGCCATTGACCTCCTCAGGTCACTCACTGTTGGGCAGTCTACCAATGTGAATGCCATCCAGGGTGTAGAAAGGGAGTTGCAACACACTAATGCATTCCTGGAGGGTATTCATTCTGGTCAGGATGCCCATCATCGAACCCCGCAATCTCTGGCCTCAGCACTGATGGCAGTCATTGTCCCTGTCTCTAGCCTCCCCCCTCCAACTTCCTCCACCCAGACCCAATCCCCTGTACCTCTGCCTATCCCAAGCACACCATCAGACCAGCCTGCACACACCACAACACACAAGGGAAGCTCAGGCAAACATAGGCACCACACATCCCACAGGCACTCACACAAGCATCACCCACATACAGACACAGCAACATCCACTGCCTCCTCTGTGTCCCCCTCCTCATCGTCTCCCTCCTCCCTCCCAGTGTCGTCTACACTCTCACCTGCATGCACTACCACTACAGCCACTAGGACTCGCACCAGAACACCCACCACCACACCCCACTCACCTGCACTCACCACCCCCACTACCATTTACATGTCCCCTGTGTCCTCTCCCAGTGTGTCTGTGACGCCGCCTCCCAAAGTACACAAACTCGGGCACACACACACCCAACATCCATCCACCTCACGACAGCCTCCAGAACATGCACCTGCACGCAAATCATCAAACGTTACACCTTCTACAACCACCTCCTATTCCTCCACTCCCAGACCCCCTCCAGCTACCCGTCCCAGTGTTCGTCAGAAACGATTCCTGAGCAACGTTGACCTCTTTCCCACCACCCCCTCCTCCAATTCATAGGTCCCGCACTAGCACCTCAGCCAAAAAATCTCAGGTACCAGTGGTGCCTGTTAGAGGTATGTGGAGTGCACCGGGCAGCAGGGCAGCCAGTGTGACACGGAGCCAAAGCACAGCCAGGTCCCCCCTGTGAAGCACCAGAAGTTGAACAGTGCCCGACGGAATAGGGGGAAGACTCCAGCCGGCAAAGCCGCTCACAAGGGTCCCCGGGGGATGTGTCGACTCAGCTGTGACTCCTCCCAAGGTGGGGAAGGGGCAGAAGAAAGCACCAAAGTCTGGGAAGAGAAGCACGGCGGAGAAAACTGCCATCATCCCCGCTGCCCAGGAGGCCACCGCCAGAGTCAGTGCCCAGGAGGACAGTCCCATCGTCACTGGTTAGGAGACCACCGCCAGAGTCAGTGTCCAGGAGGGCAGTCCCATCGTCACTGGTCAGGAGACCACCGCCAGTGGTCAGGAGACCACCGCCAGAGTAAGTGCCCAGGAGGGCAGTCCCATCATCACTGGTCAGGAGACCACCGCCAGAGTCAGTGCCCAGGAGGACCCCGGCAGCCACAGCCCCGCTGGGCAATGAGGGACCGCCATGGCAAACACAGCTGAACAGGTCAGAGACAGCAAATTCAAGCACCGCTGAACAGGGCAAGCACCACTGAACAGGGCAAAGACTGCCATGGCAAGCACCGCTGAACAGGTCGGAAACTGCAAAGTCAAGCACCGCTGAACAGGGCAAAGACTGCTATGGCAAGCACCGGTGAGCAGGTCAGAAACTACAAAGTCAAGCACCGCTGAACAGGGCAAAGACCGCTGAACAGGGCAAAGACCGCCATGGCAAGCACCGCTGAAGAGGGCAAAGACCGCCATAGCAAGCACCGCTGAACAGGTCAGAATCTGCAAAGTCAAGCACCACTGAACAGGGCAAGCACCACTGAACAGGACAAAGACCGCTGAACAGGGCAAAGACCACCATGGCAAGCATCGCTGAACAGGGCAAACACCGCCAAGTCAAGCACCGGTAGCCCATGTGCGGAACTGGGACCGTCACGGGGTGAGTGCTGCACTCTAGGCACCAGTCCCCCTCCAGAACCAGTGAAGACTGTCATGCACTTGAGAGACTGTGGCTTTGCACTCCCCAGGATGGTACAGTGGGCAAACCACCCACTGAAAAGACTTGTGAGACTGTGGCTTTGCACTCCCCAGGATGGTACAGTGGGCAAACCACCCACTGAAAGGACTTGTGAGACTGTGGCTTTGCACTCCCCAGGATGGTACAGTGGGCAAACCACCCACTGAAAGGACTTGTGAGACTGTGGCTTTGCACTCCCCAGGATACATCAATGGGCATGGAGCCCCGTTGTGGATCTGGCGTGGTGCTGTCATCCGGCTGAGGTGCCCCCCTTCTCTTCCCCCTGAGATGCCTGTTGTATTTGTATCTGCTGCCCCAGCAGTGTTCTCTCCGTTTCTGGTCAGGTATCTGATGTGGGCCTCGCCCATGCATTTTGGGCCCAGTGGTCCACGGACATTGAATGGTACATACCTGCACTACTAATCGTGATGTATATTTTGTTGAATGTGTATATATATTTGTATATATTAGCTTACTGTATTTTGATACATTACAATGGTTCAACTCATTTCCTTTTGTCTTTGCATTCTTCCGGGGGGGGTTGGGGGTTGTTACTGTGATGTTTGGATATGCATTGGTGTGTGTGTTGTAGTGGGTGAGGGTGGGGGTGGGGGTGTTGCGTGTGTGTATCCCTGACTTTTGCCTCCCCCCCCCATGTCGTAGGTGCAGTACTCACCGTTGTCTTCGGCGCTGGCGATGCGGATGATCGAAGAGGAGCAGGAAGACTATCGCAGGGAGTATTTGGAGTTCCGGCTCCATGGTGCCCTCCTTCCTCATGGAGTGTGTTGAGGTGAGCGTTTTCCCTTTGAAATGGCTGTTTCCGCCGTGTCTTTATCCACGGTGAATCCGCCCCGGAAAAGGGGCGGATTGGTAGGTTGTGATACTGTGGACGGTATTTTGTCTCCCGCCTGTCTGTTGGCGGTGACCGCCGCGCTGCTTGTCTGTACCGCCGTGGCGGTCGGAGTGTTAAAGTGGCTGTCTTTGTTGGCGGTATCCGCCACGGTCATAGTTCCCTTTTTTATTCCGCTGGCCTGTTTACGGTCTTACTGCTGCTTTAACACCGTCCGCCAGGGTTGTAATGACCCCCTATGTGTGCACAGTGGGGATTTCTCCCTTTTACTGTTTTGGGGAGGGTTGCTTTGCTTAATATGTTGATATTGACGATATTCAACATTTTATTTTCATCCATCCCATGTGCCTTAAGTTCTGCATTTTTTAAGGAAAGTGGAATCTATGTTTATTTCTTTTATTTGGCATAACAAAACTGCCCAAATTGCACTGAGCACTTTATATGTGGAATTGGAGAAGGTAGGCTTGACACTTCCCGATGTTAAAGACTATTACTTTACACATTTTGCACAATATATGGCCAGATTCAAAGCAAAGCCACAACATGGGTGTTTATTTCAGCAGGATTTTCTGAAATTGATTTTTAAGGAGTATGGTATAAATGATGTGATAAAACTAACGAAATCCCCAAAGAAAATTCGCTATAAGAATAGGAGGTGTTTTTTTAGGAAGAGGGCAGATCTCTATTAGAGATATGCATTACCTTATATTATCACCTGTACCCACTTGTCCGAATTGATGGGGGAGTCCGGCATTCGGCTTGATTTGGATGTAATGGGAGCATGGTGGATGTCGAAAAGTCACTGACTTTCTATTCTGTGAGAAGTGGGGAAGCTTGTCAGAAATTGTGGTAGCTATACAAGAGGATTTCTTGCTCCTGGGGTCCTACAGAACAATGCTCAATATATGTACTACTGTTCAAAAGCAGTTAAGAAATGGGAGAAGTATGAAGCGCTAGAATTAACAAAAAAATGTGGGAGGAAATTAATTAGTTGAATTTTATTGCCTTGAGAGGAACCAATTGGTGCAGAATGCTCTATTTTAGTGAATGGCTTTTTTATCGAACCTCGCACTTTTTAGCCCAGGTTAATCCCAACTGGCCCTGACATTGTTTTCGATGTAAAGGAGGGGTCATTGCAAATTGAACACATGGCATAGGTAAGTATGTCCTCATTCAAGAATTCTGGGACAATGTATTTATGAATTTAGAGAAGCCCCTGTGGATAAAAATAGCTCCCAGTGTCTAGTTTTGGGTTCTAATCCTGTGGGTAGGTTAGCTCCCATATTTATAAAGTTAATATATATTGCTATGACAGTGGCTAGATCTCTTTTATTAGAATAGTGGCAAGCCTCGTTAATCCCCACCATAGAGGAATGGGCGGCTAAAATTAATAAAGCAAGGAACCAGGAGCGGCTAGATGCGCAGAGATGTGGGGGATTAAGAGAGTCTTTAAAATCTGGGGAAAGTTTATGGAGACACCATAGAATATACAAGAAGTTGCTAGAGCTGGTGGGGAAAATAGTTTTATACAGATATTGATGCTGATATTATGAAATTTTGATGTTTTTGGTGGTTTGTTGAGGTACTTTGCAATAAAAGATGATCTATATATCTTATATTTTTGAATATCACTGACGGAGTGTAAAATGGATTGTCCTGGTGCTGGCTCTCAATAAAAATAAAACATTTTTTAAAAACGCTGCACTTTGTGAGAGATATTAAAAGATGCAATGCATGATCTCAACCTTTGGAACCGTGGAGACTCCTGTACCAGATCAGAAGGATGTCCCACATATGTCATGTGCATATTGTACACTTTCAAGTCTAGATTTTTCCATTGTTCTGATGGATGGGAAACATTCAAATCATTCAGTTCTTTTAGAAGTACCTATATAACAAAAAGGAGAAAAAAACGCAATTCTCATGAATAGTCCCAACAGCATCATAGGATTAAAACCATTATAGAAAACATCTTGGGACCAAGAGAGGCTTTTTTTGGTCTTGATTCACAACATGGACTTTTATTTTGTACTACAATAGTGCTACAGTAATATGACAAAACATACTACAAAATGCCGTTCACAAACTGTTCTTCTGTAATGATGTACACTTTTGTTTACTAACATAATTACGAGGCTGGACAATATAGTTGTTGTATATGTTTGTTTGTTGATTGCTAAATTCTGAGGTCCTGTCCTCCTAAAAAACCTTTACCCACACTACATTTGGAGTGAAGTGTGGAAAGGGTTGTTTGACCCTGTTTGCAACATAGTAGTTTGGACCATGAGACCAGTGCTAGACAACCTCAATGACCAAGGTTGGGGCCCAGTATCCTGTCTGCCAAGTGTTACCAAAACTGGGTCTGCCAGTGAGCTAATCTATATCTCAATGGGTAGAAATAACGTCAGGTTTCAAAAATGTGAATTCCTCTTAGTGTCCATGTGGTGAAGCATATAGATCAAGCCCTCAAACGCTGAATTATGAATTCTAAGGCATAGAACAAAAAAATTAGTTATAAGAAACATCAACTTTTTATTTGTACAGCTCTCAATCCCACACTTAAAAATATATTTACCAGAATGACAACAGGATGACTTTAGCTTAAAAGCATGGAGATATATTATTTAGCATAGCAGAGAGCACAACTGTTTTTTTTTGTTGCTAATTTTAAAACCAAGTCAAAATAGGTGAGTCTGGAGTTATCTTTGACTCAATTCATTCTTTATTGGATAGTCCATCTGGACAAAGATAACTCAACTCTGATTACTCAGACTATATGACAATACCAAATATTTGCAGAAATGCTATAATATACTGATGACTGAGTCATATATTTATTAAGGGTCCTCCACTAGCTCATGCCTTGATCGTCAATGGATGGACAGAGAAGTGGGTGAGGTATCTACACCCTCCAACAAGCAAGACACCCTCAATGGGATCCTGGGGACAATCGAGGATACGAAACTGACTTTGAGTCAAGAGATAGACAAGGTATCAGTGTGAGAAGGTAGCCTCTTTCTAGCCTTGTTACCCCCACTTTTGGCCTGTTTGTGAGTGTATGTCAGGGTGTTTGTCACTGTTTTCACTGTCTCACTGGGATCCTGATAGCCAGGCCTCAGTGCTCATAGTGAAAACACCATGTTTTCAGTATGGTTGTTATGTGTCACTGGGATCCTGCTAGTCAGGACCCCAGTGCTCATAGGTTTGTGGCCTATATGTATGTGTCACTGGGACCCTGTCACACAGGGCCCCAGTGCTCATAGGTGTGCATGTATATGTTCCCTGTGTGGTGCCTAACTGTCTCACTGAGGCTCTGCTAACCAGAACCTCAGTGGTTATGCTCTCTCATTACTTTTAAATTGTCACTAACAGGCTAGTGACCATTTTTACCAATTTACATTGGCTTACTGGAACACCCTTATAATTTCCTAGTATATGGTACTGAGGTACCCAGGGTATTGGGGTTCCAGGAGACCCCTATGGGCTGCAGCATTTCTTTTGCCACCCATAGGGAGCTCTGACAATTCTTACACAGGCCTGCCACTGCAGCCTGAGTGAAATAACGTCCACGTTATTTCACAGCCATTTTACACTGCACTTAAGTAACTTATAAGTCACCTATATGTCTAACCTTTACCTGGTAAAGGTTAGGTGCAAAGTTACTTAGTGTGAGGGCACCCTGGCACTAGCCAAGGTGCCCCCACATTGTTCAGAGCCAATTCCCTGAACTTTGTGAGTGCGGGGACACCATTACACGCGTGCACTACATATAGGTCACTACCTATATGTAGCTTCACCATGGTAACTCCGAATATGGCCATGTAACATGTCTATGATCATGGAATTGCCCCCTCTATACCATCCTGGCATAGTTGGCACAATCCCATGATCCCAGTGGTCTGTAGCACAGACCCTGGTACTGCCAAACTGCCCTTCCTGGGGTTTCACTGCAGCTGCTGCTGCTGCCAACCCCTCAGACAGGCAGCTGCCCTCCTGGGGTCCAGCCAGGCCTGGCCCAGGATGGCAGAACAAAGAACTTCCTCTGAGAGAGGGTGTGACACCCTCTCCCTTTGGAAAATGGTGTGAAGGCAGGGGAGGAGTAGCCTCCCCCAGCCTCTGGAAATGCTTTGTTGGGCACAGAGGTGCCCAATTCTGCATAAGCCAGTCTACACCGGTTCAGGGACCCCTTAGCCCCTGCTCTGGCGCGAAACTGGACAAAGGAAAGGGGAGTGACCACTCCCCTGACCTGCACCTCCCCTGGGAGGTGTCCAGAGCTCCTCCAGTGTGCTCCAGACCTCTGCCATCTTGGAAACAGAGGTGCTGCTGGCACACTGGACTGCTCTGAGTGGCCAGTGCCACCAGGTGACGTCAGAGACTCCTTGTGATAGGCTCCTTCAGGTGTTAGTAGCCTTTCCTCTCTCCTAGGTAGCCAAACCCTCTTTTCTGGCTATTTAGGGTCTCTGTCTCTGGGGAAACTGCAGATAACGAATGCATGAGCTCAGCCGAGTTCCTCTGCATCTCCCTCTTCACCTTCTGATAAGGAATCGACCGCTGACCGCGCTGGAAGCCTGCAAACCTGCAACATAGTAGCAAAGACGACTACTGCAACTCTGTAACGCTGATCCTGCCGCCTTCTCGACTGTTTTCCTGCTTGTGCATGCTGTGGGGGTAGTCTGCCTCCTCTCTGCACCAGAAGCTCCGAAGAAATCTCCCGTGGGTCGACGGAATCTTCCCCCTGCAACCGCAGGCACCAAAAAGCTGCATGTCCGGTCCCTTGGGTCTCCTCTCAGCACGACGAGCGAGGTCCCTCGAATCCAGCGACACTGTCCAAGTGACTTCCACAGTCCAGTGACTCTTCAGCCCGAGTTTGGTGGAGGTAAGTCCTTGCCTCACCGCGCTGGGCTGCATTGCTGGGAACCGCGACTTTGCAAGCTTCTCCAGCCCCTGTGCACTTCCGGCGGAAATCCTGTGTGCACAGCCAAGCCTGGGTCCACGGCACTCTAACCTGCATTGCACGACTTTCTAAGTTGGTCTCCGGCGACGTGGGACTCCTTTGTGCAACTTCGGCGAGCACCGTTTCACGCATCCTCGTAGTGCCTGTTTCTGGCACTTCTCCGGGAGCTACCTGCTTCAGTGAGGGCTCTTTGTCTTGCTCGACGTCCCCTCTCTCTGCAGGTCCAATTTGCGACCTCCTGGTCCCTCCTGGGCCCCAGCAGCGTCCAAAAACGCCAAACGCACGATTTGCGTGTAGCAAGGCTTGTTGGCGTCCATCCGGCGGGAAAACACTTTTGCACGACTCTCCAAGGCGTGGGGGAACCATCCTCCAAAGGGGAAGTCTCTAGCCCTTGTCGTTCCTGCAGTATTCACAGTTCTTCAGCCTAGTAAGAGCTTCTTTGCACCAACCGCTGGCATTTCTTGGGCATCTGCCCATCTCCGAGCTGCTTGTGACTTTTGGACTTGGTCCCCTTGTTCCACAGGTACCCTCAGACAGGAATCCATCGTTGTTGCATTGCTGATTTGTGTTTTCCTTGCATTCTCCCTCTAACACGACTATTTTGTCCTTAGGGGAACTTTAGTGCACTTTGCACTCACTTTTCAGGGTCTTGGGGAGGGTTATTTTTCTAACTCTCACTATTTTCTAATAGTCCCAGCGACCCTCTACAAGGTCACATAGGTTTGGGGTCCATTCGTGGTTCGCATTCCACTTCTGGAGTATATGGTTTGTGTTGCCCCTATCACTATGTTTCCCCATTGCATCCTATTGTAACTATACATTGTTTGCACTGTTTTCTAAGACTATACTGCATATTTTTGCTATTGTGTATATATATCTTGTGTATATTTCCTATCCTCTCACTGAGGGTACACTCTAAGATACTTTGGCATATTGTCATAAAAATAAAGTACCTTTATTTTTAGTATAACTGTGTATTGTGTTTTCTTATGATATTGTGCATATGACACTAAGTGGTACTGTAGTAGCTTCACACGTCTCCTAGTTCAGCCTAAGCTGCTCTGCTAAGCTACCATTATCTATCAGCCTAAGCTGCTAGACACCCTATACACTAATAAGGGATAACTGGGCCTGGTGCAAGGTGCAAGTACCCCTTGGTACTCACTACAAGCCAGTCCAGCCTCCTACATTGGTTGTGCAGCGGTGGGATAAGTGCTTTGAGACTACTTACCACTCTTGTCATTGTACTTTTCATAAGAGAAAAATATACAAAACAAGGTCAGTGTATATACACATAGCCAAAAAGTTTTGCATTTCCTCTTTTCACTCTTTTCTAAGTGCTGAAAAGTACTTCTAAACTTTCAAAAAGTTCTTAAAAGTTTAAAACGTTTTTTTCTGTCTTTCCAAAAAGTTCTGAAAACTTTTTTTTCTCTTTGTCTATCACTTTAACTCTCTCTAAAAAAATGTCTGGCACAGGCCAAAAAGTTGAACTGTCCAAACTTGCATATGATCACCTTAGCTGGAAAGGAGCAAGAAGTCTCTGCATAGAGAGAGGTTTGAGTGTAGGGAAGAATCCTTCTTAAGAACTGTTAATTAATATGCTTAGAGTACAGGATAAGGCCATAAGTGCCCAATCTGTAGAAAAAGTAGCTAATGGTTCTCAATCTGATCCAGGGACTCCCCCAGGAAAAGGTTCAGGGAAGAAAATTCTCAGCCTGCCCATTACTAGACAGTCTAGCATAGTTGGTACAGAGGTTGAATCACACCATACTGATGGTGTGCTCTCACATTATACTGGTAGCCAAGCTGTTAGGGTGCCCTCTGTAAGGGACAGGTCTCCTTCTGTTCATTCCCATCATACCTCTGTATCTAGAAATGTCCCTCCCACCCACCCTGATGACAGATTGTTAGAAAGGGAGCTCAATAGATTGAGAGTGGAGCAAACCAGACTGAAGCTCAAGAAGCAACAGCTGGATTTGGATAGACAGTCTTTAGAAATAGAGAGGGAAAGACAGAAGATGGGTTTAGATACCCATGGTGGCAGCAGCAGTATTCCCCATAGTCATCCTGCAAAAGAGCATGATTCCAGGAATCTGCATAAGATAGTTCCCCCTTACAAGGAGGGGGATGACATTAACAAGTGGTTTGCTGCACTTGAGAGGGCCTGTGCTGTACAGGATGTCCCTCAAAAGCAGTGGGCTGCTATCCTATGGCTATCATTTACTGGAAAAGGTAGGGATAGGCTCCTTACTGTAAAAGAAAATGATGCTAACAATTTCCAAGTTCTTAAGAATGCACTCCTGGATGGTTATGGCTTAACCACTGAACAGTACAGGATAAAGTTCAGAGAAACCAAAAAGGAGTCTTCACAAGACTGGGTTGATTTCATTGACCATTCAGTGAAGGCCTTGGAGGGGTGGTTACATGGCAGTAAAGTTACTGATTATGAAAGCCTGTATAACACAATCCTGAGAGAGCATATACTTAATAATTGTGTGTCTGATTTGTTGCACCAGTACCTGGTAGACTCTGATCTGACCTCTCCCCAAGAATTGGGAAAGAAGGCAGACAAATGGGTCAGAACAAGGGTGAACAGAAAAGTTCATACAGGGGGTGACAAAGATGGCAATAAGAAGAAAGATGGTGAAAAATCTCAAGATAAGCATGGGGATAAGGGTAAAACCAAAGATCCCACTTCAAATCTTAAACACTCTTCAGAGGGTGGGGATAAAACAAATTCTTCCTCTTCTTCCCAACCTGCACACATTAAAAAGCCCTGGTGCTTTGTGTGTAAAAACAGAGGCCATAGGCCAGGGGATAAGTCCTGTCCAGGTAAACCCCCTGAGCCTACCACCACTAATACATCAAGCTCTAGTGCCCCTAGCAGTAGTGGTACTAGTGGTGGGACTGCTGGCAACAGTCAAGCAAAGGGTGTAGTTGGGTTCACTTATGGGTCCATAGTGGAAACTGATGTAATCAGTCCCAAGACAGTTTCTGTCACACCTAGTGGCATTGGCCTTGCCACACTGGCTGCTTGTCCCCTTACAATGGATAAGTACAGGCAGACAGTTTCAATAAATGGTGTTGAGGCCTTGGCCTACAGGGACACAGGTGCCAGTTTCACTTTGGTGACTGAAAACCTAGTGCACCCTGATCAACACATCATTGGACAACAGTATAAGATTATTGATGTCCATAACTCCACTAAGTTTCTTCCCTTAGCTATAATTCAGTTTAGTTGGGGTGGAGTTACTGGCCCTAAGCAGGTGGTGGTATCACCTAGCTTACCTGTAGACTGTCTCTTAGGTAATGACCTAGAGGCCTCAGGTTGGGCTGATGTAGAGTTTTATGCCCATGCAGCCATGCTGGGCATCCCTGAGGAATTGTTCCCTCTCATTTCAAGTGAAATGAAAAAGCAAAGGAGAGAAGGCCTGAAAACTCAGGATCCCTCTCCATCAACAGGTAAAAAGGGTATCACAGTATCCCCTAACCACCCTACCATTCAGGATACTATTCCTGTGGTGGGAGGAACCTCTCCTGGGGTGGCACCTGTTCCAAGGGAATCATCAGCTGGCAAAGCTGGACTCCCTGAGGTGGAAGTACCTCTCTGTGGGATAACTAACATTGGTGAGAAAAAGAGCACCATTTTAGTTAACATGGAGCATCCCTCCAACCCTCCCAGAGAAACTTTAGTGCAGAAGCTCTGCACTGCCTCACAACACTTAGGACAGCATCCCTGCCCTAGTGTGGAGCTGATAGGACAGCATCCCTGCCCTGCTCCAACCCAAGAGAAACAGCATCCCTGTTCTCTCTTCCAGCCATATGGACAAAGTTTTTGCCCAGCTATGGCTTTTCTGAGACAGCATCCCTGTCTGGCATTTCCATCACTACAAATAGGTTCAGTGGACAATTCCCACTGCTCTAAACTAAAACTTACTGATAGAAACTCTGAAAATACATCTTCACATTGTTGCTTAGCTAAAAAACTTCAAACAGGGTGGTTTACATCCCCACAGGGAAGTAACCATATAGTGGATGATAAAGGGAGTAACCAGTCTATTGCAGAGCTACTCTCTACTTATCACCACTTAGACAATAAAGTCTCAACTGGCCAAGGTTAGCCTTATTGTCCTTCGTTTGGGGGGGGGTTGTGTGAGAAGGTAGCCTCTTTCTAGCCTTGTTACCCCCACTTTTGGCCTGTTTGTGAGTGTATGTCAGGGTGTTTGTCACTGTTTTCACTGTCTCACTGGGATCCTGATAGCCAGGCCTCAGTGCTCATAGTGAAAACACCATGTTTTCAGTATGGTTGTTATGTGTCACTGGGATCCTGCTAGTCAGGACCCCAGTGCTCATAGGTTTGTGGCCTATATGTATGTGTCACTGGGACCCTGTCACACAGGGCCCCAGTGCTCATAGGTGTGCATGTATATGTTCCCTGTGTGGTGCCTAACTGTCTCACTGAGGCTCTGCTAACCAGAACCTCAGTGGTTATGCTCTCTCATTACTTTTAAATTGTCACTAACAGGCTAGTGACCATTTTTACCAATTTACATTGGCTTACTGGAACACCCTTATAATTTCCTAGTATATGGTACTGAGGTACCCAGGGTATTGGGGTTCCAGGAGACCCCTATGGGCTGCAGCATTTCTTTTGCCACCCATAGGGAGCTCTGACAATTCTTACACAGGCCTGCCACTGCAGCCTGAGTGAAATAACGTCCACGTTATTTCACAGCCATTTTACACTGCACTTAAGTAACTTATAAGTCACCTATATGTCTAACCTTTACCTGGTAAAGGTTAGGTGCAAAGTTACTTAGTGTGAGGGCACCCTGGCACTAGCCAAGGTGCCCCCACATTGTTCAGAGCCAATTCCCTGAACTTTGTGAGTGCGGGGACACCATTACACGCGTGCACTACATATAGGTCACTACCTATATGTAGCTTCACCATGGTAACTCCGAATATGGCCATGTAACATGTCTATGATCATGGAATTGCCCCCTCTATACCATCCTGGCATAGTTGGCACAATCCCATGATCCCAGTGGTCTGTAGCACAGACCCTGGTACTGCCAAACTGCCCTTCCTGGGGTTTCACTGCAGCTGCTGCTGCTGCCAACCCCTCAGACAGGCAGCTGCCCTCCTGGGGTCCAGCCAGGCCTGGCCCAGGATGGCAGAACAAAGAACTTCCTCTGAGAGAGGGTGTGACACCCTCTCCCTTTGGAAAATGGTGTGAAGGCAGGGGAGGAGTAGCCTCCCCCAGCCTCTGGAAATGCTTTGTTGGGCACAGAGGTGCCCAATTCTGCATAAGCCAGTCTACACCGGTTCAGGGACCCCTTAGCCCCTGCTCTGGCGCGAAACTGGACAAAGGAAAGGGGAGTGACCACTCCCCTGACCTGCACCTCCCCTGGGAGGTGTCCAGAGCTCCTCCAGTGTGCTCCAGACCTCTGCCATCTTGGAAACAGAGGTGCTGCTGGCACACTGGACTGCTCTGAGTGGCCAGTGCCACCAGGTGACGTCAGAGACTCCTTGTGATAGGCTCCTTCAGGTGTTAGTAGCCTTTCCTCTCTCCTAGGTAGCCAAACCCTCTTTTCTGGCTATTTAGGGTCTCTGTCTCTGGGGAAACTGCAGATAACGAATGCATGAGCTCAGCCGAGTTCCTCTGCATCTCCCTCTTCACCTTCTGATAAGGAATCGACCGCTGACCGCGCTGGAAGCCTGCAAACCTGCAACATAGTAGCAAAGACGACTACTGCAACTCTGTAACGCTGATCCTGCCGCCTTCTCGACTGTTTTCCTGCTTGTGCATGCTGTGGGGGTAGTCTGCCTCCTCTCTGCACCAGAAGCTCCGAAGAAATCTCCCGTGGGTCGACGGAATCTTCCCCCTGCAACCGCAGGCACCAAAAAGCTGCATCTCCGGTCCCTTGGGTCTCCTCTCAGCACGACGAGCGAGGTCCCTTGAATCCAGCGACATCGTCCAAGTGACTCCCACAGTCCAGTGACTCTTCAGCCCGAGTTTGGTGGAGGTAAGTCCTTGCCTCACCGCGCTGGGCTGCATTGCTGGGAACCGCGACTTTGCAAGCTTCTCCGGCCCCTGTGCACTTCCGGCGGAAATCCTGTGTGCACAGCCAAGCCTGGGTCCACGGCACTCTAACCTGCATTGCACGACTTTCTAAGTTGGTCTCCGGCGACGTGGGACTCCTTTGTGCAACTTCGGCGAGCACCGTTTCACGCATCCTCGTAGTGCCTGTTTCTGGCACTTCTCCGGGTGCTACCTGCTTCAGTGAGGGCTCTTTGTCTTGCTCGACGTCCCCTCTCTCTGCAGCTCCAATTTGCGACCTCCTGGTCCCTCCTGGGCCCCAGCAGCGTCCAAAAACGCCAAACGCACGATTTGCGTGTAGCAAGGCTTGTTGGCGTCCATCCGGCGGGAAAACACTTCTGCACGACTCTCCAAGGCGTGGGGGATCCATCCTCCAAAGGGGAAGTCTCTAGCCCTTGTCGTTCCTGCAGTATTCACAGTTCTTCAGCCTAGTAAGAGCTTCTTTGCACCAACCGCTGGCATTTCTTGGGCATCTGCCCATCTCCGAGCTGCTTGTGACTTTTGGACTTGGTCCCCTTGTTCCACAGGTACCCTCAGACAGGAATCCATCGTTGTTGCATTGCTGATTTGTGTTTTCCTTGCATTCTCCCTCTAACACGACTATTTTGTCCTTAGGGGAACTTTAGTGCACTTTGCACTCACTTTTCAGGGTCTTGGGGAGGGTTATTTTTCTAACTCTCACTATTTTCTAATAGTCCCAGCGACCCTCTACAAGGTCACATAGGTTTGGGGTCCATTCGTGGTTCGCATTCCACTTCTGGAGTATATGGTTTGTGTTGCCCCTATCCCTATGTTTCCCCATTGCATCCTATTGTAACTATACATTGTTTGCACTGTTTTCTAAGACTATACTGCATATTTTTGCTATTGTGTATATATATCTTGTGTATATTTCCTATCCTCTCACTGAGGGTACACTCTAAGATACTTTGGCATATTCTCATAAAAATAAAGTACCTTTATTTTTAGTATAACTGTGTATTGTGTTTTCTTATGATATTGTGCATATGACACTAAGTGGTACTGTAGTAGCTTCACACGTCTCCTAGTTCAGCCTAAGCTGCTCTGCTAAGCTACCATTATCTATCAGCCTAAGCTGCTAGACACCCTATACACTAATAAGGGATAACTGGGCCTGGTGCAAGGTGCAAGTACCCCTTGGTACTCACTACAAGCCAGTCCAGCCTCCTACAATCAGTCAAATTAAGCCACCTATGTACTGATCATCACAAGCTGTCTGATAGGGTGAAGGGAGTGGAGGCGGTGCTGGAGAACCTAAAGCCTGCTCATCAAACAAGGAAGTCCCAGATTGTCCAACTCACCGAGCGGATCCAAAGACATGAACACAGAGCCGAGGATGCTGAGAGCCGTAGCCGGCGTAGCAATGTGCACATCCCTGGGCTCCCGAGTGGAGGTGCCAGATGCAGTGACCTACCTGGAGTCCTGGCTGCGATCGATTATAGATGAGCGGCCTCTCACACAGTGCTTTGCAGTGGTGAGGGCGCACTGTGACCCGGCCATCTGCCAGCACCGGGGAGGTCACCTAGGCCGATAGTGGCTAAGCTTCTTGACCTGCTGCTGCAGAGAGCACTCAAAACGGGCCCATTTGAAATAGGGGGCGGATGGGCCACCCTGTTCCCATATTTCGCAGCAGTGGTCCAGGCCAGACGTGCCACCTTCATGGCTGTGAGACGGGTTCTTTGCGAAAAAGGAATTAGGTATGTAGGAGGATGGACTGGCTTGTAGTGAGTACCAAGGGGTACTTGCACCTTGCACCAGGCCCAGTTATCCCTTATTAGTGTATAGGGTGTCTAGCAGCTTAGGCTGATAGATAATGGTAGCTTAGCAGAGCAGCTTAGGCTGAACTAGGAGACGTGTGAAGCTACTACAGTACCACTTAGTGTCATATGCACAATATCATAAGAAAACACAATACACAGTTATACTAAAAATAAAGGTACTTTATTTTTATGACAATATGCCAAAGTATCTTAGAGTGTACCCTCAGTGAGAGGATAGGAAATATACACAAGATATATATACACAATAGCAAAAATATGCAGTATAGTCTTAGAAAACAGTGCAAACAATGTATAGTTACAATAGGATGCAATGGGGAAACATAGGGATAGGGGCAACACAAACCATATACTCCAAAAGTGGAATGCGAACCACGAATGGACCCCAAACCTATGTGACCTTGTAGAGGGTCGCTGGGACTATCAGAAAATAGTGAGAGTTAGAAAAATAACCCTCCCCAAGACCCTGAAAAGTGAGTGCAAAGTGCACTAAAGTTCCCCTAAGGACAAAGAAGTCGTGTTAGAGGAATAATGCAGGAAAAACACAAACCAACGATGCAACAACTGTGGATTTCCAATCTAGGGTACCTGTGGAACAAGGGAACCAAGTCCAAAAGTCACAAACAAGTCGGAGATGGGCATATGCCCAGGAAATGCAAGCTGCGGGTGCAAAGATACTTCTACTGGACAGAAGAAGCTGCGGTTTCTGCAGGAACTAAAAGGGCTAGAGACTTCCCCTTTGGTGGACGGATCCCTCTCGCCCTGAAAAGTTGTGCAGAAGTGTTTTCCCGCCAAAAGAACGCCAACAAGCCTTGCTAGCTGCAAATTGTGGGGTTAGAGTTTTTGGACGCTGCTGTCACCCAGGAGGGACCAGGAGGTCGCAAATTGGACCAGGAGAGAGAGAGGACGTCGAGCAAGACAAGGAGCCCTCTCAGCAGCAGGTAGCACCCGGAGAAGTGCCAGAAACAGGCACTACGAGGATGCGTGAAACAGTGCTCACCCGAATTCGCACAAAGGAGTCCCACGTCGCCGGAGACCAACTTAGAAAGTCGTGCAATGCAGGTTAGAGTGCCGTGGACCCAGGCTTGGCTGTGCACAAAGGATTTCCGCCGGAAGTGCACAGGGGCTAGAGTAGCTGCAAAAGTCGCGGTTCCCAGCAATGCAGCCCAGCGAGGTGAGGCAAGGACTTACCTCCACCAAACTTGGACTGAAGAGTCACTGGACTGTGGGGGTCACATGGACAGAGTCGCTGGATTCGAGGGACCTCGCTCGTCGTGCTGAGAAGAGACCCAAGGGACCGGTAATGCAGCTTTTTGGTGCCTGCGGTTGCAGGGGGAAGATTCCGTCGACCCACGGGAGATTTCTTCGGAACTTCTGGTGCAGAGAGGAGGCAGACTACCCCCACAGCATGCACAAGCAGGAAAACAGTCGAGAAGGCGGCAGGATCAGCGTTACAGAGTTGCAGTAGTCGTCTTTGCTACTATGTTGCAGGTTTGCAGGCTTCCAGCGCGGTCAGCAGTCGATTCCTTGGCAGAAGGTGAAGAGAGAGATGCAGAGGAACTCGGATGAGCTCTTGCATTCGTTATCTAAAGTTTCCCCAGAGACAGAGACCCTAAATAGCCAGAAAAGAGGGTTTGGCTACCTAGGAGAGAGGATAGGCTACTAACACCTGAAGGAGCCTATCAGAAGGAGTCTCTGACGTCACCTGGTGGCACTGGCCACTCAGAGCAGTCCAGTGTGCCAGCAGCACCTCTGTTTCCAAGATGGCAGAGGTCTGGAGCACACTGGAGGAGCTCTGGACACCTCCCAGGGGAGGTGCAGGTCAGGGGAGTGGTCACTCCCCTTTCCTTTGTCCAGTTTCACGCTAGAGCAGGGCTAAGGGGTCCCCTGAACCGGTGTAGACTGGCTTATGCAGAATTGGGCACATCTGCGCCCAAGAAAGCATTTCCAGAGGCTGGGGGAGGCTACTCCTCCCCTGCCTTCACACCATTTTCCAAAGGGAGAGGGTGTAACACCCTCTCTCAGAGGAAGTCCTTTGTTCTGCCATCCTCGGCCAGGCCTGGCTGGACCCCAGGAGGGCAGATGCCTGTCTGAGGGGTTGGCAGCAGCTGCAGTGAAACCCCAGGAAGGGCAGTTTGGCAGTACCAGGGTCTGTGCTACAGACCACTGGGATCATGGAATTGTGCCAACAATGCCAGGATGGCATAGAGGGGGCAATTCCATGATCTTAGACATGTTACATGGCCATATTCGGAGTTACCATTGTGAAGCTACATATAGGTAGTGACCTATATGTAGTGCATGCGTGTAATGGTGTCCCCGCACTCACAAAGTTCAGGGAATTGGCTCTGAACAATGTGGGGGCACCTTGGCTAGTGCCAGGGTGCCCTCACACTAAGTAACTTTGCACCTAACCTTTACCAGGTAAAGGTTAGACATATAGGTGACTTATAAGTTACTTAAGTGCAGTGTAAAATGGCTGTGAAATAACGTGGACGTTATTTCACTCAGGCTGCAGTGGCAGGCCTGTGTAAGAATTGTCAGAGCTCCCTATGGGTGGCAAAAGAAATGCTGCAGCCCATAGGGATCTCCTGGAACCCCAATACCCTGGGTACCTCAGTACCATATACTAGGGAATTATAAGGGTGTTCCAGTAAGCCAATGTAAAATGGTAAAAATGGTCACTAGCCTGTTAGTGACAATTTGGAAAGAAATGAGAGAGCATAACCACTGAGGTTCTGGTTAGCAGAGCCTCAGTGAGACAGTTAGGCACCACACAGGGAACACATACATATAGGCCACAAACTTATGAGCACTGGGGTCCTGACTAGCAGGGTCCCAGTGACACATAACAAACATACTGAAAACATAGGGTTTTCACTATGAGCACTGGGCCCTGGCTAGCAGGATCCCAGTGAGACAGTGAAAACACCCTGACATACACTCACAAACAGGCCAAAAGTGGGGGTAACAAGGCTAGAAAGAGGCTACTTTCTCACAAGGTACTCCTTGATGTTTCTCTCTAAGCTGAAGATCATGCTGGAGGGTTGCACCCACTTTGAAAATAACCGGATGAAGCAAAGGCTTGTCTTGAGACGTACTGTGTGGGGGTGTAGGAAAGTACCATCTTGCCTGGCATGTTACCCCCATTTTTCACTGTATATATGTTGTTTTAGTTGTATGTGTCACTGGGACCCTGGTAACCCAGGGCCCCAGTGCTCATAAGTGTGCCTGAATGTGTTACCTGTGTAGTGACTAACTGTCTCACTGAGGCTCTGCTAATCAGAACCTCAGTGGTTATGCTCTCTCATTTCTTTCCAAATTGTCACTGACAGGCTAGTGACCATTTTTACCAATTTACATTGGCTTACTGGAACACCCTTATAATTCCCTAGTATATGGTACTGAGGTACCCAGGGTATTGGGGTTCCAGGAGATCCCTATGGGCTGCAGCATTTCTTTTGCCACCCATAGGGAGCTCTGACAATTCTAACACAGGCCTGCCACTGCAGCCTGAGTGAAATAACGTCCACGTTATTTCACAGTCATTTTACACTGCACTTAAGTAACTTATAAGTCACCTATATGTCTAACCTTTACCTGGTAAAGGTTAGGTGCAAAGTTACTTAGTGTGAGGGCACCCTGGCACTAGCCAAGGTGCCCCCACATTGTTCAGAGCCAATTCCCTGAACTTTGTGAGTGCGGGGACACCATTACACGCGTGCACTACATATAGGTCACTACCTATATGTAGCTTCACCATGGTAACTCCGAATATGGCCATGTAACATGTCTATGATCATGGAATTGTCCCCTCTATGCCATCCTGGCATTGTTGGTACAATTCCATGATCCCAGTGGTCTGTAGCACAGACCCTGGTACTGCCAGACTGCCCTTCCTGGGGTTTCACTGCAGCTGCTGCTGCTGCCAACCCCTCAGACAGGCAGCTGCCCTCCTGGGGTCCAGCCAGGCCTGGCCCAGGATGTCAGAACAAAGAACTTCCTCTGAGAGAGGGTGTGACACCCTCTCCCTTTGGAAAATGGTGTGAAGGCAGGGGAGGAGTAGCCTCCCCCAGCCTCTGGAAATGCTTTTTTGCGCACAGAGGTGCCCAATTCTGCATAAGCCAGTCTACACCGGTTCAGGGACCCCTTAGCCCTGCTCTGGCGCGAAACTGGACAAAGGAAAGGGGAGTGACCACTCCCCTGACCTGCACCTCCCCTGGGAGGTGTCCAGAGCTCCTCCAGTGTGCTCCAGACCTCTGCCATCTTGGAAACAGAGGTGCTGCTGGCACACTGGACTGCTCTGAGTGGCCAGTGCCACCAGGTGACGTCAGAGACTCCTTGTGATAGGCTCCTTCAAGGGTTAGTAGCCTTTCCTCTCTCCTAGGTAGCCAAACCCTCTTTTCTGGCTATTTAGGGTCTCTGTCTCTGGGGAAACTTTAGATAACGAATGCATGAGCTCAGCCGAGTTCCTCTGCATCTCCCTCTTCACCTTCTGATAAGGAATCGACCGCTGACCGCGCTGGAAGCCTGCAAACCTGCAACATAGTAGCAAAGACGACTACTGCAACTCTGTAACGCTGATCCTGCCGCCTTCTCGACTGTTTTCCTGCTTGTGCATGCTGTGGGGGTAGTCTGCCTCCTCTCTGCACCAGAAGCTCCGAAGAAATCTCCCGTGGGTCGACGGAATCTTCCCCCTGCAACCGCAGGCACCAAAAAGCTGCATTACCGGTCCCTTGGGTCTCCTCTCAGCACGACGAGCGAGGTCCCTCGAATCCAGCGACTCTGTCCAAGTGACCCCCACAGTCCAGTGACTCTTCAGCCCAAGTTTGGTGGAGGTAAGTCCTTGCCTCACCTCGCTGGGCTGCATTGCTGGGAACCGCGACTTTGCAGCTACTCCGGCCCCTGTGCACTTCTGGCGGAAATCCTTTGTGCACAGCCAAGCCTGGGTCCACGGCACTCTAACCTGCATTGCACGACTTTCTAAGTTGGTCTCCGGCGACGTGGGACTCCTTTGTGCAAATCCGGCGAGCACCGTTTCACGCATCCTCTTAGTGCCTGTTTCTGGCACTTCTCGGGGTTCTACCTGCTTCAGTGAGGGCTCTTTGTCTTGCTCGACGTCTCTTCTCTCTGCAGGTCCAATTTGCGACCTCCTGGTCCCTTCTGGGCCCCAGCACCGTCCAAAAACGCCAAACGCACGATTTGCGTGTAGCAAGGCTTGTTGGCATCCTTCCGGCGGGAAAACACTTCTGCACGACTCTCCAAGGCGAGAGGGATCCGTCCACCAAAGGGGAAGTCTCTAGCCTTTTTCGTTCCTGCAGAAACCTCAGCTTCTTCTGTCCAGTCGAAGCTTCTTTGCACCCGCAGCTGGCATTTCCTGGGCATCTGCCCATCTCCGACTTGCTTGTGACTTTTGGACTTGGTCCCCTTGTTCCACAGGTACCCTAGATTGGAAATCCACCGTTGTTGCATTGCTGGTTTGTGTCTTTCCTGCATTATTCCTCTAACACGACTATTTTGTCCTTAGGGGAACTTTAGTGCACTTTGCACTCACTTTTCAGGGTCTTGGGGAGGGTTATTTTTCTAACTCTCACTATTTTCTAATAGTCCCAGCGACCCTCTACAAGGTCACATAGGTTTGGGGTCCATTCGTGGTTCACATTCCACTTTTGGAGTATATGGTTTGTGTTGCCCCTATCCCTATGTTTCCCCATTGCATCCTATTGTAACTATACATTGTTTGCACTGTTTTCTAAGACTATACTGCATATTTTTGCTATTGTGTATATATATCTTGTGTATATTTCCTATCCTCTCACTGAGGGTACACTCTAAGATACTTTGGCATATTGTCATAAAAATAAAGTACCTTTATTTTTAGTATAACTGTGTATTGTGTTTTCTTATGATATTGTGCATATGACACTAGGTGGTACTGTAGTAGCTTCACACGTCTCCTAGTTCAGCCTAAGCTGCTCTGCTAAGCTACCATTATCTATCAGCCTAAGCTGCTATACACCCTATACACTAATAAGGGATAACTGGGCCTGGTGCAAGGTGCAAGTACCCCTTGGTACTCACTACAAGCCAGTCCAGCCTCCTACATTGGTTGTGCAGTGGTGGGATAAGTGCTTGAGACTACTTACCACTCTTGTCATTGTACTTTTCATAAGAGAAAAATATACAAAACAAGGTCAGTGTATATACACATAGCCAAAAAGTTTTGCATTTCCTCTTTTCACTCTTTTCTAAGTGCTGAAAAGTACTCCTAAACTTTCAAAAAGTTCTTAAAAGTTTAAAAAGTTTTTCTGTCTTTCCAAAAAGTTCTGAAAACTGTTTTTCTCTTTTTCTATCACTTTAACTCTCTCTAAATGTCTGGTACAGGCCAAAATGTTGAACTGTCCAAAATTGCATATGATCACCTTAGCTGGAAAGGAGCAAGGAGTCTCTGCATAGAGAGAGGTTTGAGTGTAGGGAAGAATCCTTCCTTAGAACTGTTAATTAATATGCTTAGAGTACAGGATAAGGCCATAAGTGCCCAATCTGGTGGAAAAGTAGCTAATGGTTCTCAATCTGATCCAGGGACTCCCCAGGAAAAGGTTCAGGAAAGAAACTTCTCAGCCTGCCCATTACTAGACAGTCTAGCATAGTTGGTACAGAAATTGAATCACACCATACTAATGGTGTGCTCTCACATTATGCTGGTAGCCAAGCTGTTAGGATGCCTTCTGTAAGGGACAGGTCTCCTTCTGTTCATTCCCATCATACCTCTGTATCTAGAAATGTCCCTCCCACCCACCCTGATGACAGATTGTTAGAAAGGGAGCTCAATAGATTGAGAGTGGAACAAACCAGACTGAAGCTCAAGAAGCAACAGCTGGATTTGGATAGACAGTCTTTAGAAATAGAGAGGGAAAGACAGAAGTTGATTTTAGATACCCATGGTGGCAGCAGCAGTATTCCCCATAGTCATCCTGCAAAAGAGCATGATTCCAGGAATCTGCACAAGATAGTTCCCCCTTATAAGGAGGGGGATGACATTAACAAGTGGTTTGCTGCACTTGAGAGGGCCTGTGCTGTACAGGATGTCCCTCAAAAGCAGTGGGCTGCTATCCTATGGCTATCATTTAGTGGAAAAGGTAGGGATAGGCTCCTTACTGTGAAAGAAAATGATGCCAATAATTTCCAAGTTCTTAAGAATGCACTCCTGGATGGTTATGGCTTAACCACTGAACAGTACAGGATAAAGTTCAGAGAGACCAAAAAGGAGTCTTCACAAGACTGGGTCGATTTCATTGACCATTCAGTGAAGGCCTTGGAGGGGTGGTTACATGGCAGTAAAGTTACTGATTATGACAGCCTGTATAACTTAATCCTGAGAGAGCATATTCTTAATAATTGTGTGTCTGATTTGTTGCACCAGTACTTGGTGGACTCTGATCTGACCTCTCCCCAAGAATTGGGAAAGAAGGCAGACAAATGGGTCAGAACAAGAGTGAACAGAAAAGTTCATACAGGGGGTGACAAAGATGGCAACAAAAAGAAGGATGGTAAGTCTTCTGACAAGGGTGGGGACAAATCTAAAAATGAGTCTTCATCAGGCCCACAAAAACACTCTGGTGGGGGTGGTGGGCCCAAATCCTCCTTTAATCAGAACAAGGAAAAGAAACCATGGTGCTATTTATGTAAAATAAAAGGCCATTGGACAACAGATCCCAGTTGTCCAAAGAAAGGCACCACAGCTCCGACCACTACAACCCCTACTGCTACACCTAGTGTCCCTACTAATAGCAGTGGTGGTGGGAGCAAACCTACTAATAGCCAATCCAAGGGAGTAGCTGGGCTCACTTTTGGTAATTTAGTTGGGGTTGGTCTAATTAGGGAGACCACAGAGGCTACTTTAGTCTCTGAAGGGGCTATTGACTTAGCCACTTTGGTTGCTTGCCCCCATAACTTGGAGAAGTACAAGCAACTAACCCTAATAAATGGTGTTGAGGTCCAGGCCTACAGGGACACAGGTGCCAGTGTCACAATGGTGATTGAGAAACTGGTGCACCCTGAACAACACATACTTGGACACCAGTACCAAGTAACCGATGCTCACAACATAACACAAAGCCACCCCATGGCTGTTGTAAATCTCAACTGGGGGGGGGGTAACTGGTCCAAAGAAAGTTGTGGTAGCTTCAGATTTACCTGTAGACTGTCTATTAGGGAATGATTTGGAGACATCAGCTTGGTCAGATGTGGAGTTGGAGGCCCATGCAGCAATGCTGGGCATCCCAGGGCATATTTTTGCTTTGACAAGGGCTCAGGCCAAAAAGCAAAAAGGACAGGGAAGCTTGGATCCTGGAACAATGGACCAAGTGCTCCCTAAAGCTAGGGCTAGTAGAAGCAAACCACTTCCTACTATCCCTCCCTCTACAGTGGATTCAACTTCTGAGGAAGAAGAATTCCCTCCCTGTGCAGAACCTACACCAGAGGAGCTGGAAGCAGACACTGCTGAGCTTTTGGGTGAAGGGGGGCCTGCCAGGGAGGAGCTGAGTGTGGCACAGCAAACCTGTCCCACATTAGAGGGTCTCAGACAGCAAGCTGTCAAACAGGCTAATGGGGATGTCAGTGACTCTCACAGAGTTTACTGGGAGGACAACCTCTTGTACACTGAGCATAGGGATCCTAAACCTGGAGCTGCCAGGAGATTAGTGATTCCTCAGGAGTACAGAAAGTTCCTCCTAACACTGGCACATGACATTCCCTTAGCTGGGCACCTGGGTCAAATGAAAACTTGGGACAGATTGGTACCATTGTTTCATTGGCCTAGGATGTCTGAGGACACAAAGGAATTTTGTAAGTCCTGTGAAACCTGTCAAGCCAGTGGCAAGACAGGTGGCACTCCAAAGGCACCCCTTATCCCACTGCCTGTGGTTGGGGTTCCCTTTGAAAGGGTAGGGGTTGACATAGTTGGCCCCCTTGACTCTCCTACTGCTTCAGGCAGTAGGTTTATCTTAGTGGTAGTGGACCATGCCACAAGATATCCTGAAGCTATTCCTTTAAGGACCACTACAGCTCCTGCAGTGGCAAAGGCCCTCCTGGGAATATTTTCCAGGGTGGGCTTCCCAAAGGAAGTAGTATCAGACAGAGGAAGCAATTTCATGTCTGCATACTTAAAGGCCATGTGGAAGGAGTGTGGTGTAACGTACAAGTTCACAACACCCTATCATCAACAAACAAATGGACTGGTGGAGAGATTTAATAAAACTCTCAAAGGCATGATTATGGGTCTCCCTGAAAAACTCCGCAGGAGATGGAATATCCTGCTACCATGCCTCCTTTTTGCCTACAGGGAGGTACCCCAGAAAGGAGTGGGCTTCAGCCCCTTTGAACTTCTTTTTGGACACCCTGTTAGGGGTCCACTCACACTTGTAAAGGAGGGTTGGGAAAAACCTTTAAAAGCTCCTAAGCAGGATATTGTGGATTATGTACTTGGCCTCAGATCAAGGATGGCTGAGTACATGAAAAAGGCCAGTAAAAACCTTCAGGCCAGCCAAGAGCTCCAGAAGCAATGGCATGATCAGAAGGCTGTTTTGGTTCAGTACCAACCAGGGCAGAAAGTGTGGGTCTTGGAGCCTGTGGCCCCAAGAGCACTCCAAGATAAATGGAGTGGACCCCACACAATTGTTGAAAAGAAGGGTGAAGTCACCTACTTGGTTGACTTAGGCACTGCAAGGAGTCCCCTTAGGGTGCTCCATGTCAACCGCCTGAAACCCTACTATGACAGGGCTGATCTCACCCTGCTCATGGCAACAGATGAGGGACAGGAAGAAGACAGTGATCCTCTACCTGATCTCTTCTCTTCCACAGATCAAGATGCTCTTGTGGAAGGTGTAGTTTTGGCTGATTGTCTTACTGCTGAGCAGAAAGACAATTGCATAAATCTCCTAGGACAATTTTCAGAACTCTTCTCTATTGTGCCAGGCACCACTTCTTGGTGTGAGCACACTATAGATACTGGAGACAGTTTACCTGTCAAAAGTAAGATCTATAGGCAGCCTGACCATGTCAGGGACTGCATAAAGCAAGAAGTTCAGAAAATGTTGGAACTAGGAGTGGTTGAGCACTCTGACAGTCCATGGGCTTCTCCTGTGGTACTGGTACCAAAACCCAATTCTAAAGATGGAAAGAAAGAAATGCGGTTTTGTGTAGACTATAGAGGTCTCAACTTGGTAACCAAAACTGATGCTCACCCTATACCCAGGGCAGATGAGCTCATAGATACACTGGCATCTGCCAAGTATCTAAGCACTTTTGATTTGACTGCAGGGTATTGGCAGATCAAATTGTCAGAAGATGCTAAACCTAAGACTGCATTTTCTACCATTGGAGGACATTACCAGTTTACTGTAATGCCTTTTGGTTTGAAAAATGCACCTGCCACTTTTCAGAGGTTGGTGAACACAGTCCTGCAAGGGCTGGAAGCTTTCAGTGCAGCATATTTGGACGATATAGCTGTCTTTAGCTCCAGCTGGGATGATCACCTGGTCCACCTATGGAAAGTTTTGGAGGCCCTGCAAAAGGCAGGCCTCACTATCAAGGCTTCAAAGTGCCAGATAGGGCAGGGTAAGGTGGTTTATCTGGGACACCTTGTTGGTGGGGAACAGATTGCACCACTTCAGGGGAAAATCCAAACAATTATTGATTGGGTTCCCCCTACCACTCAGACTCAGGTGAGAGCCTTCCTAGGCCTCACTGGGTATTACAGGAGGTTCATTAAGAACTAAGGCTCCATTGCAGCCCCTCTTAATGACCTCACTTCCAAGAAAATGCCCAAAAAGGTATTATGGACAGCAAGCTGTCAGAAAGCTTTTGAGGAGCTGAAGCAGGCCATGTGCTCTGCACCTGTCCTGAAAAGCCCTTGTTACTCTAAAAAATTCTATGTCCAAACTGATGCATCTGAATTAGGAGTAGGGGCAGTCCTATCACAACTTAATTCTGAGGGCCAGGATCAACCTGTTGCTTTTATTAGTAGAAGGTTGACCCCTAGAGAAAAGCGTTGGTCTGCCATTGAGAGGGAGGCCTTTGCTGTGGTCTGGGCTCTGAAGAAGTTGAGGCCATACCTGTTTGGCACTCACTTCATTGTTCAGACAGACCACAAACCTCTACTTTGGCTAAAACAAATGAAAGGTGAAAATCCTAAATTGTTGAGGTGGTCCATATCCCTACAGGGAATGGACTATACAGTGGAACATAGACCTGGGAGTAGCCACTCCAATGCAGATGGACTCTCCAGATATTTCCACTTAGACAATGAAGACTCATCAGGTAATGGCTAGTCTTATTGTCCTTCGTTTGGGGGGGGGTTGTGTAGGAAAGTACCATCTTGCCTGGCATGTTACCCCCATTTTTCACTGTATATATGTTGTTTTAGTTGTATGTGTCACTGGGACCCTGGTAACCCAGGGCCCCAGTGCTCATAAGTGTGCCTGAATGTGTTACCTGTGTAGTGACTAACTGTCTCACTGAGGCTCTGCTAATCAGAACCTCAGTGGTTATGCTCTCTCATTTCTTTCCAAATTGTCACTGACAGGCTAGTGACCATTTTTACCAATTTACATTGGCTTACTGGAACACCCTTATAATTCCCTAGTATATGGTACTGAGGTACCCAGGGTATTGGGGTTCCAGGAGATCCCTATGGGCTGCAGCATTTCTTTTGCCACCCATAGGGAGCTCTGACAATTCTTACACAGGCCTGCCACTGCAGCCTGAGTGAAATAACGTCCACGTTATTTCACAGCCATTTTACACTGCACTTAAGTAACTTATAAGTCACCTATATGTCTAACCTTTACCTAGTAAAGGTTAGGTGCAAAGTTACTTAGTGTGAGGGCACCCTGGCACTAGCCAAGGTGCCCCCACATTGTTCAGAGCCAATTCCCTGAACTTTGTGAGTGCGGGGACACCATTACACGCATGCACTACATATAGGTCACTACCTATATGTAGCTTCACCATGGTAACTCCGAATATGGCCATGTAACATGTCTATGATCATGGAATTGTCCCCTCTATGCCATCCTGGCATTGTTGGTACAATTCCATGATCCCAGTGGTCTGTAGCACAGACCCTGGTACTGCCAGACTGCCCTTCCTGGGGTTTCACTGCAGCTGCTGCTGCTGCCAACCCCTCAGACAGGCAGCTGCCCTCCTGGGGTCCAGCCAGGCCTGGCCCAGGATGGCAGAACAAAGAACTTCCTCTGAGAGAGGGTGTGACACCCTCTCCCTTTGGAAAATGGTGTGAAGGCAGGGGAGGAGTAGCCTCCCCCAGCCTCTGGAAATGCTTTGTTGGGCACAGAGGTGCCCAATTCTGCATAAGCCAGTCTACACCGGTTCAGGGACCCCTTAGCCCTGCTCTGGCGCGAAACTGGACAAAGGAAAGGGGAGTGACCACTCCCCTGACCTGCACCTCCCCTGGGAGGTGTCCAGAGCTCCTCCAGTGTGCTCCAGACCTCTGCCATCTTGGAAACAGAGGTGCTGCTGGCACACTGGACTGCTCTGAGTGGCCAGTGCCACCAGGTGACGTCAGAGACTCCTTGTGATAGGCTCCTTCAAGGGTTAGTAGCCTTTCCTCTCTCCTAGGTAGCCAAACCCTCTTTTCTGGCTATTTAGGGTCTCTGTCTCTGGGGAAACTTTAGATAACGAATGCATGAGCTCAGCCGAGTTCCTCTGCATCTCCCTCTTCACCTTCTGATAAGGAATCGACCGCTGACCGCGCTGGAAGCCTGCAAACCTGCAACATAGTAGCAAAGACGACTACTGCAACTCTGTAACGCTGATCCTGCCGCCTTCTCAACTGTTTTCCTGCTTGTGCATGCTGTGGGGGTAGTCTGCCTCCTCTCTGCACCAGAAGCTCCGAAGAAATCTCCCGTGGGTCGACGGAATCTTCCCCCTGCAACCGCAGGCACCAAAAAGCTGCATTACCGGTCCCTTGGGTCTCCTCTCAGCACGACGAGCGAGGTCCCTCGAATCCAGCGACTCTGTCCAAGTGACCCCCACAGTCCAGTGACTCTTCAGCCCAAGTTTGGTGGAGGTAAGTCCTTGCCTCACCTCGCTGGGCTGCATTGCTGGGAACCGCGACTTTGCAGCTACTCCGGCCCCTGTGCACTTCCGGCGGAAATCCTTCGTGCACAGCCAAGCCTGGGTCCACGGCACTCTAACCTGCATTGCACGACTTTCTAAGTTGGTCTCCGGCGACGTGGGACTCCTTTGTGCAAATCCGGCGAGCACCGTTTCATGCATCCTTGTAGTGCTTGTTTCTGGCACTTCTCCGGGTGCTACCTGCTTCAGTGAGGGCTCTTTCTCTTGCTCGACGTCCCTTCTCTCTGCAGGTCCAATTTGCGACCTTCTGGTCCCTCCTGGGCCCCAGCAGCGTCCAAAAACGCCAAACGCACGATTTGCGTGTAGCAAGGCTTGTCGGCGTCCTTCCGGCGGGAACACACTTTTGCACGACTCTCCAAGGCGAGAGGGATCCGTCTACCAAAGGGGAAGTCTCTAGCCCTTTTCGTTCCTGCAGAAACCTCAGCTTCTTCTGTCCAGTCGAAGCTTCTTTGCACCCGCAGCTGGCATTTCCTGGGCATCTGCCCATCTCCGACTTGCTTGTGACTTTTGGACTTGGTCCCCTTGTTCCACAGGTACCCTAGATTGGAAATCCACCGTTGTTGCATTGCTGGTTTGTGTCTTTCCTGCATTATTCCTCTAACATGACTATTTTGTCCTTAGGGGAACTTTAGTGCACTTTGCACTCACTTTTCAGGGTCTTGGGGAGGGTCATTTTTCTAACTCTCACTATTTTCTAATAGTCCCAGCGACCCTCTACAATGTCACATAGGTTTGGGGTCCATTCGTGGTTCACATTCCACTTTTGGAGTATATGGTTTGTGTTGCCCCTATCCCTATGTTTCCCCATTGCATCCTATAGTAACTATACATTGTTTGCACTGTTTTCTAAGACTATACTGCATATTTTTGCTATTGTGTATATATATCTTGTGTATATTTCCTATCCTCTCACTGAGGGTACACTCTAAGATACTTTGGCATATTGTCATAAAAATAAAGTACCTTTATTTTTAGTATAACTGTGTATTGTGTTTTCTTATGATATTGTGCATATGACACTAGGTGGTACTGTAGTAGCTTCACACGTCTCCTAGTTCAGCCTAAGCTGCTCTGCTAAGCTACCATTATCTATCAGCCTAAGCTGCTAGACACCCTATACACTAATAAGGGATAACTGGGCCTGGTGCAAGGTGCAAGTACCCCTTGGTACTCACTACAAGCCAGTCCAGCCTCCTACAGGGGGCCAATAGAACACAGAGCGAGGACCCCAAGCCACCCGGCACTGTGGTAAGCGAAGGCAACCACGGGACCCTACAGAAAACACTTGGCTGCTCTTAGGGAGGAGAATTGGAGTTTGTTTGTTTTTAATATTTCTGCCCCTGGTCACTTTGGGAGCACATTATATTACTGGGATACCTTGTAGGGTGACACGGGGGGAGGAGGATTACATCACCTGATACATTCATTAGACAGTAAGGTAGCCATACATTTCACTCTTAAAATATTGTCCTGGAACATCCGGGGCCTGGGTTCTGTGGCCAAACACCACAAAATTATCTCTTATATGAAATGCAGAGGGGTGCACATTGCCATGCTGTAGGAATCACACCTCACCCAAGTGGAAGAGGAAAGCTTTGCAGGTGTTGGCATGGGCAGTTGTTTGCAACTACATATTCTGACTTTGGAAGAGGGGTAACAGTTTGGGTACAAGCAGGGGTACCCTTTGAAGCCTCCTTAGTGGACATGGACAAGGATGGCTATTATGTACTGGTAGAGCGATGCCTCTATGGTACACCTTTAGTGCTAGGAAGTATATATGCACCTAACCATGATCAGATCCCTTTTCTACACTCCATGTCCGCCAGGTCTGGCACGATTTACTGATATCCCATTCCTCATGAGCGGAGACTTTAACAGTGTCCTGGATGCACTTTTGGACCACTCGACCCCACCGTTGTGAGAAACAGCTACATTTAGGATGTCGACTGGTATGGCAACCTGGATAACCGAATTGGGCATGGTGGACATATGGTGCCTTCACAACCCACTTGATAGAGACTACTTGTACTACTCCCACCTCTACCACGTGAACACCAGAATAGACGGCATCCTATGCCCTGCCTCCCTCAGTGGTATGGTTACGCATGCAGAATAACTTGGTTGGACTATATCTTACCATAGCCCATAGTTACTCTCCTTACATTCGACAGAGACCCGCCCACCTATCACAACTTGACGCTTGCACTCCAGTGCACTAGATGATGACGTCTTCTGGGAGGCACTGATAACTAGGTTGGCAGAATTTTTGTCATTGAACCCCGGGACAGCATTTACTCAGGGAATCGAGTGAGAGGCCCTAAAACTTGTATTGCGTGGGCACTGCTTGGAACAAACAGTGGGCATTAGGTGGGACATAGAGCGAGACATCACACGCTTAGAGACTAGCCTTCACCAGTATGACAATGAACTGGATGGCACCTCAGGGGCACAGACAAGACTGCTGGAGACCAGGGAACTATATAATTCTGCGCTGGAGCGCCTTCATTGTCATAACTATAAGAAATATATTACTCATTGAGTAAATGAGGAAGAGGGGAAGGTGGGGTGATTGCTGGCCTGGGTGGATCACCCGGAGGCTGGGGTCACACCAATTACCTGATTGACCACCACAGAGGGTACTATAATTTGCTCACCCACTCAAATACACACTGAATTCATGACCTACTAGATGTCCCTGCATGCCCCCCTGCAAGTTGATATGTCTGATAAGATGGGGGACTTCCTGGCCGATGCCCCCGGGATGTTCTTTCTGAGACTGATAGAGGCACACTCAGTGCACAGCTGATGGTAGAGGAGGTTAAGGCTTCCATAAAAACTTTGGAGACAGATAAGACTCCGGGCACTGACGGCTTGCCGCAAGAGTTTTATAAAATGGTTATTGGAGCTTTGGCACTGCGGCCTGTGGAGATGTATGTCGAGGCCTATGTGAAGAAGGTCTTACCGGCCTCGACCCGGGAAGCCATTGTGGTCCCATTGCCTAAATCCACACAGGCTGATGTGAAGGTTACAGATTGTTGGCCATTGTCCATGTTAAACTTGGACTTTAAGATGATCAGCAAGGTCCTTGCTACCAGATTGTTCCCCCACCTGTGTACTCTGATACACAGCAACCAAAACAGGTTGGTACCTATCTGTGGCACCTCTCATAACCTCTGTAGGCTCTACTCCTTGCTCTATGATGACATCCACAAATGGACTTTCTGGGGGCCACTATTTCACAGTTGGGACTGGGGAACGCTTGCAGCGATTGGGTCAAGTTGCTGTCACACACCCTACTGCAAGGGTTAAGACTGGGCAGGCGATTTCAAGCAGTTATGGCATTCAAAGAGGCACCTGACGGGGTGTCCTCTGTCTCCGCTACTATTTGCAATAACCATTGAGCCCTTGGTGGCAGGGCCAAGAGAAGTGGGCCGAGACTGGGGAAGACACTTCAATGGGCTGTTCCATATAGTCTCCTAATAGGTGGATGAGCTCCTTTTATATCTTCGGGATGGGGCGACGACACTGCTTCAGGTGCTTGGTCTACTGGACGACTTTGGTGCCTGCTCAGGACTCTGCCTGAACTACAGGAAGACATGCATTTTTCTGATGGTCCTTGGCACACCCCGCCCAAACTCCTGCCCAGAGGATGTTACTTGGGCTTCTCCCCCATTTCGCTATCTTGGTATTCAGATTCACCATGACCATCATTATCTCTGGGAGGGTAATTTGGTGAAGGCACTTCGAGCACTATGGTCTTCCCCATTGTGACTCATACTCCTGCTACACAATGAGACCGCATTGTCACTGGGTGACTGTGGGTATACAAACATTAGGCAAGATGCACTGCCAGGGAATGTTGATTTCATTTGGCAACCTAGTAGAACAGTCCAGACTACCTTAAGGGCAATTCCTGACATATGAAGCAGGGGTGAGGACTGTCCAGGACCTCTGGGGTGATACAGTAGGGGAACCTCCCACGCATATGGTCCTTAAGACCATGCATGCTGTCTATTGGAGAGGGATCTTACCTCGTCGCTTGGCTCTACAGAGCATTGATTGGAATGGTACACAGGCCACTGGGTGCCCTCCAGACCAAGTAGGAGACTGACCTGAATAGGACCCTTACGGACACTGACTGGAAGAAGGTTTTAGCATACGCACCCACAGTATCCCAAAATACACGACTAAAAAAGATTCAATATAATTACACCCACAGGACTTCTCTTACCCCACGTTGGCTTAGGCTTATATCTGGCGGTGAAGCATTGAGCTGTTACTGCTGCCTTTTGCAGGATGCAGACTTCAGCCATATGACCTGGGGATGCCTGGAACTTCAAGAATTCTGGGATGGGGTCATACAAAAAATCAATTGCGTGCTGCATAGACGACTTGAGAATTCAATAGCGACTTGCTTGCTAAGTTTGTTCAGTAGACCGGGCCCCAAAAAAGTTGGCAACAGATTTGTGGACCTGGCCTTAGTATTAGCTAAGCACAGGGTGTCATTGCCTTGGAAACAAAACAGGGGACCCAGCTTAGCCACATGGATGATGGATGTGACAAGATGGGCCAGAGCGGAGGAGAGAGCCCTGATAAGGGAGGAGAGTGAAGGGATCAGGTGAAGGCCAATAGCCCCATTAATGACAGAAGTGGTTGATAATTGGGAGACTTTAGGCTCAGGGGAGGAGTCCGACACAGTAAGTGCCACAGGAAGAGAAGACGGAGTAAGCCTAAGACCACAGACAACGATGTCCTAGCCGATGGGGTGTTTACTTTGGGGACATTGGGGGCTGACTCGCTGTGTGCTCATTCCCCCTGTGCCCCACCTTAGCCTCTGCCCTATAATTGGTATTGCATAGGCGGTACACCATAACTATGGTACTGAAACTTTGAGCACCTAGCAGTGTCCACCTCACGGGCAAGTTTATAGTTCCATACATCTGCTACAAATAAGTTGGATGCTATACCAGTCCGTAATACTTTCCTGCATGATCAACATCACCCCAAGTCCATCCTGGCCATAGATACCACTAAACCAATCCATAGGCACTATGCCTAACCAAACTATTACCAATAGGATGCACACTTGGGAGCCACAGTAATGTACCTGATGGACTTTAATCCACAGTAAGTACACACCCACGTCATGTGTTATATATAACTGTAACCATTATTTATATGCAATGGTTGGAGAATATGAGATGTGATCAAACTTTTTTCTTTGAAATGCCAATAAAATAAGTGAAAAAAAACTATATCTGTTTAGCATACTGCAGTAGAAGAACATGTTATTGTAAATCCCCCAATTAACCTCTAATATGACTGAACAGAGTACCTACAATGGGTTTGTGTCTTATTATTCACTGACTTAATAGATCATCCTTTCTGCAAGTATCTTACACCAAAGTGGAAATAAATGAAGGATGGCTCTTTCTCTGATTTACAGTAGTCCAGTTTTCTGGATATGCCCATACCTGGGTCCTGTGCTCACTGTGCCACTGGATTCAGGCTAGCCTGGCTGATGAAGGGTGATACCCTGAAACCGGTCCCAGGATGCTTGTTTCCGGTCCAGGGAGGATCTGGCCTGGCAGTTCGGGCTGGACTGTTCCCATGGGGAACAGGGTCAAGACTGATTTGCATATAGCTGGGTCCAGACTGGGGTGACATGGTGTGCGCATGAATGATGGATTAAACCCAGATCTGTGACTGGGAGTGAGTGTATTGTTCAGCAGTCCGTCCATCATCCTTTTGTGTTGCTAAAGTTGCCCTAAGTGGGCAGGGTATGCCCAAACGTTTGTCCTGTGCTCACTGTGCCACTGGATTCAAGCTAGCCTGGCAGATGACGGGTGATACCTTGATACCGGTCCCAGGATGCTTGTTTCCGGTCCAGGGTGACCTGACCTGGCAGTTCAGGCTGGACTGTTCCCATGGGGGACAGGGTCAAGACCGATTTGCATATGGTTGGGTCTAAACTGGGGTGGCATGGTGAGCAAAAGAACGATGGATTAAACCCAGATCTGTGACTGGGGGTCAGTGTTTGCATTGTTTAGCACTCCATCCATCATTCTTTTGTGTTGCTGCAGTTTTCTGGAGAGCCATAAAGAAGGAATAAGAGTAGTGCACGTAAATTACTCCTGAAGAAATTATTATACAATGTACTTTGGTCAACTGCAAAATGCAGAACATCAGACTTAGAACAACTGCTATTTGCTCTGGATGTATCATTTTACCTGGTGTACAGACCTGGATTGGTATTGGGAAGATATATGGTTAAGAACAGAGATGGGTTTTCCAAGCAATATATTTAGATATATTGATGCTTCTCTATTACAAATTCTCTCAAAAGTTTAAAAATTACATTACGATTTTGGGAGATGCATAATGTCAATGTTTATAGCTGGTATAGAATGCATCTTACGGATATGGAGTCATGGGGATAATATACCAGAAACGGATGAAGTAAAAAGCAAGTCACCTATTATGAATGATTATTTTCTACAATTAATTACTAAGAAAATATTTTTAAGTCCATTTTATTGAATCCCTTAAATCTTAGGATAAGGGGTTCCAATAAAACAAATCACCTTGCGTTAAACAATGTAATTCAATTTTACTTTGGGAAAGTATGAGCAGCATATTTTATAATAAATACTGAAAACTACGTTTGGTTAATTGTATATAAATGTTGTTATGTTATTTTAATGAAACATAATTGATAAATACTTTTTATTCAATGGTAATTATGTAAATTGATTCATTAGTTTTAGTTTTTTGATACATATATTTATATATTTTGTGTTCCTTAATATTTTTATGTTCAGAGTTTATATATTTGTCTACATTCATTAGGTTACTCATATGTAATGTGTTTGAAGTGAAGTATTTTCTCTTCTCCTGATTAGACTGCAGTAAGAATAGTATAATTAACCTCTTTCCAGTTCAACACATTAAGTACTTTACTTACTGTTGTGCTGTTAGGAGTGGAAATAGTCAATTTCCCTTGTCCGAAATCCAATGCTTTCCCTATTGTTGCACAGACTGGATCTGTAATAGTAAACTTTACCACTCCAAAGTCCAATACTTTTCCTACTTTTGCACAGTTTGGAGTAGGAATAGTAAATTTTACCCCTCCAAAATCCAATACTTTCCATACGTTTGCCCTGTTTGTAGTGAGAATAGTAAATTTCACCAATACCAAACCCAACACTTTCCATGCTGTTGTATATACTGGAGATGGAGCAGTAAATGTAATCCTTTCTTAGTCCAACACTTTCCCTACTGTTGAGCTGACTGGAGTGAAAATAGTCAATTTTAAATTCCATGCTTCCCTAATGTTGCTATGTTCGACGTGAGAATAGTAAATTAATCCCCTCCTAAGTTCATCACTCTCTCTACTTTTGTGTTTGGAATGCGAATAGTAAATTTCTCCCCTCTGAAGAGCAATGCTTTGTCAACTGTTGCACAGATTGGGGTTGAAATAGTACATTTTACCCCTCTGACGTCCAGCACTTTCCCTAATATTTCACTGTTGGAGTAGGAATATTCCCTACTGTTGCGTTGTTTTGAATGATAGTTCTAAATTTAACCCCTACGAAGACCAACACCTTCTCCACTGTTGCTGAGACTAGAGTGAGAATAGTAAATTTAACTCCTCTGAAGTCTAACAATTTCCCTACTTTTGCACTGACTAGAGTTCGAATAGTAAATCTAACTCCTCGAAAATCTAACAATTTCCCTATTATTGCGGTCAATGGAGTAGCAATTGTAATCCTAACCCTTCTAAAGTCCAACACTTTCCCCACTGTTGCATAACCTAGAGTGGGAATAGGATATTTTGGGGCATATTTATACTTGTTTGCACTGAATTTGTGTCATTTTTTTAATGCAAATTTGGTGCAAAACTAACTCCATATTTATACTTTGGCGCCAGACCCATCTAGCGTCAAAGTTATCGAGTTAAAGTCATTTTTTGGACGTGGAAACCCACCTTGCATTAATGAGATGCAAGGTAGACGTTCCCGTGCAAAAAATGACTCTATTGCCTTAGCGCCATATTTATCCCTCCAAGCTAAAATCACCCTTGGGGGGAAGGAGGGGTCAAATAATGGCGCAAAGCTTGCTTTGAGCCATAATTTAGTGACTGGGTCAGGGCAGGCATTAGGGGACCTGTGGGCCTATTTTCATGGTAGAACACAATGGAATAAGCCCACAGGTGCCCTCCCCATGCCCCAGGGACACCACCACCCACACCAGAGGGGCAGCGGAGGATGGATGAACCCATCCCAGGTAAGTATAAGTAAGTCCAGATAAGTATTTTTTAAGTGCCATTGGGGCCCTGAAATGCCACCCTCCCCCACACATGGCACTGGGTGCAATGGCCATGCCCAGGGGACCCTGGTCCCTGTGCTTGCCATTGGGGTGGTGGGCATGACTCCTGTCTTTTCTAAGACAGGAGTCATGTGGTATGGATGGTTTTGCATCAGAGAATGCCGCTAGGCTGGTTAAAGTCATTTTTAAAAAAATTCTGACCTCCCTAACTTTTTAGTGCAAAAGCCCCTTCTCCCATAACGCCTCCCCCACCCGGCTAACGTAATTTTTTTGACACTAGCCTACCCTTTGCGCCAGCTTGCACCATTTCATAAATATGGTGCCCAGCTGGCGCTCAACAGTGGTGCAAGCCGGTGCAAAACATTTTGGTGCAAAACTGTATTAGTGCAGTTTTTCCCCCAAAAGTATAAATATGCCCCTTAATGTTCTCGGACTCCAGTAATTTCATAATATTGAGTAAGTCAATTTTCTAGCATATAGCCTAATGTTTATAGTGTTTTTAGTGAATGTATTTTTTTTATATTTTTCAACTTGAAATATTTTATTTATTGCCTAAATGAATTATATATTATTGCTTATATTGTTATTGTGTTTTACATATATATGTGTATATATATATATATATATATATATATATATATATATATATATATATATATTTTTGCCCACAAGTTTCGGGGTGATCTGGCAAGGGGGGGCCAGATGAAGGTGGGATCAAAAAAGTACTTTTTCCATGTTACTTTCCACAGAGTTTCTAGACACAACTGCAGCCTGAACCGCTGAAGGGAATTACACCAAATTTGACAGGATGGTAGCTCTTGGTAAACAAAAGCATGCTTTTAGTGTTTTGGTGCAGATATGTTCAGTAGTTTTTGAGATATTAAAGGAAATCCAAATATGTATGTATGAGCACAGATCTCATGGTGAGATCTGATTGGCTGGCAACACTTCAACCAGAAAGTGATGGCAGCTATCTTGGGACCAATATACATGATAGCACCCCATTGAAATGCACTGAAGTGAATGGCAGGCTTTGAGGATCACAGAAAGATTAACATATACAGGTTGATAACAGATTTTAGTTACAATATAAATCATTTGTTGCTAAGGTGAAAAAGCCTTGTGCTGGGATTTCAGGAATCATGTTTAAGAGAAAAATTGTTTTCTCTTGATTTTCCCATAGAGGTTATGGAAGGTGTTCCAGAACCTAAAATGAGAGCATAGTTTCTGTACATTCACACCATTTTCTCAGTCAAATGAGAATGAAATCTGACATTCTCATTACAACATGCACTTCTAACGGGAGCAGCCTGTCAGTGGAGTCCCTTGTGTTTTACTGCAGCTTCCCAGAGTGTTCTAAAGAACAACTAGAGTGCTAACAGTCTTACTTATAAACAAATGTGGCATTTTTTGATTGAATGAAACTTAAAACATTTAACTAAGAAAGGAACAAAATAAAGGGGTTAATTTTGTCATACAAATGATGATTAGTGCTGTAGAAAGAAAAATTAGGACAAATGTGAAGGGCATTTTCAAATATCATTCTGGTCTGTTTCATTAAAACATTCTGACATATAGACTGAAACATGCATTTTCAACACCAACAGCAGGCTGCCTGTTATCTCCCTGGTGAACAAAAGTTTACTACAGTGTTCTAATGAGCACCTAGAGTGCTAACATTCTGAATTCATGCCAAAAGTGCAGCATATTTGACTGCCATCTTGATGGAATCAATGCTGAAAACGTAAAACATTTTCTACTGAGGATATTGCAGTAAAGGAGGAGATTAGGACGCTTCATATCAAATAAGTCTCCCAAGATGGTCACCAGAGAAAAAAGAGCCAAATGTAGCAAAAATATCCCACAAATGTAGCCCAAGTATAGCCCAATGGCAGAAGTGCTTAAAACACTTACTTAGTTTTTTTGCAGTTTTATATAGCTCAGACTTGACCTGAAGGTATAAGAGTGCTTTACATGAGCATGCATCAGATATATTACAACATGACACATTCCTTTTGGGCTTTCGGCATGGGGAGATCAAGTGATTTGCCCAGAATCATAGGAAGCTGAGTTGATACTGAAACTCAAACCTGGTTTTCCAGTTACAAAGTATGCAGTTATGGCTGTAACGCCACATTCTCTCCCCTAAGTGCAACATGTCATCAAGTGATCAACGAGATAAAAAACATTAAGATGGCAAATAATTTAAATGTGCATTGTTGCTATTTGAGAACTCAGAAAATATATCCTCACTTTAGTTTTTAGAGCACTAACCATTTACTATGGGAATATGACCCTCTCATGTTTAGAATTTTGAAAGGAAATGCTTTAGATATTACAGTTTTGATTACATCAAGATGACATCAGGCCTGGCACACGTTTTATAATAAATATAGAATGTTAGCATTCAAGTTGTTCATTAGAATACTGTAAAGAGGGAGATGTCAGTGGCATGGACTCGGATGATTGAGGGCAGGGTTGAGGGTGCAGAGGCAACAAGTTGACCATGCGGGGCAGGCAGGAAGGGCAGTGGCAGCAGAAGGACCATGGAGGGCAAGCAATAGGGGGCAGAGGCAACACACCAATGATGCCGGACAAGCAATAGAGACTGTGGCAATATAACAGACCATTGAGGGCAGAAGGAAGAGGCAGTGGTAGTACAACCATACATGCCAATAGACCAGATTCCGATAAGAGACTCCAGATGTTTTTAATCCCAAAAGGGTCTTTATTTTATGTCTCCTGCCTAAAACCTCCTCTTCTTCACTATGAGGCAAAGGGGAAAATCGATTCCCCAGTTTTTTTTTTCAAAATCTCCCTCTTACCAAGTTCAAAATGTTGGCAAGTATGGTACATCAGATAACTGAGGGCAGGAGGAATGGAGTAGGGGCATGGTTTAGGATAACAGAAGGCAGGAGGGAGATGGGCAGGGGCACCAAACTTGACCTTACAGGGCAGGTGTCAGGGGTTGCATCAGCACAATTCACCACACAGAGCAAGCAGGATGGCAGTTGGGAGGGGACAAGGCCCTACACATTGATAAGAGAGCGCAGAGAGAAAAGAGGCAAGGTCAGCAACAAGCAAACAGGCAAAGAAGCATAGAGGGGGAAGGGATTGGCAGCAAACTGGACCATGAAAGACAGGAGAGAGGGGATAGAGGCATGAAACTCAGGCAGGTAGAGTGGAGGTGGCAAGGAGAGGTGGCAGTCATCTGACCATTCTAGGCAGGTGGCATGGGCAGTGACAGCTCAACAGAATACAGAGTAGATAGGAGTGGGAGTGGCAGGTCAATGGAATACCGTGAGCAAAAATGGAGGAGCAGGAGCAAGCACACAGACATCAGAGGGCAGGGTTAAGGAGGATAGGTGCAGCAAGCTAAGCACAGAGGCTAGGCAGGAGAGAAATGATGGAGCACAGAATTGGGCAACAGAGAGCAGGAGGAGTGGACAGTGACATCAAGCTAAATGGAGGACAGTGGCAGCACATCGGACCATGCAAGGCAAAATGGAGGGTGCTGGTGCATGGACTTGGACAAAAGAGGGTAGGGAGGAGTTGGGTTCAGCTGTCTGTTTTAGTTTTATGACTTTTGAGACTTGGGATATTATGAGTCTTATCCACATACAATAGCCGAATAAGATGCTTAACTTAACATAGGTCTCTTAAAACGTCTTTCATACTTTTGCTTGGGATTTCTTGTTTCACCTCAGACCTATCCACAATCGTCTTGAAAGATTTCTGCTGCACTGTTTCAAATAGAACACAAACAATGGTCAAGTAGAGGCAAAGTCATTAACCTTTGGATCTGAATAGGACAGATCGGTTTTCTTATTTCTTTTCAGGAGAAAAGTCTTTTGAGACAAAGCTCATTCAAGTCCAACAAACCATCTTGGGGTATTGTTGACAGATGTGTTTGGAATTCCAGAAAGTTTAGTGGCATTGTGCATCTGCCTAAAACAGATGGGCCTACTTCCATGTTCCTAAACATATTGCTTTTGGTATCTCTTCTGTTATTCTGTTGCCATGACAAAGAGTGATTTAGTCATACAGAAATAATTATATTTTTACTAGCATCAATAGCAGTTTCCCACTACATTTAGGGCCTTATTTGGAGTCTGGCAGTGAACAGACCGACAGACTCATGGTGGAAGTCTTGACTGTCGCCAGTTGGGCGGTCCAACTGTCAAATTAAGAGCTTGGCAATTGGACCACCAAACGGCTGCTGTCTCCCAGGTTGACAGCAGGTAAAGTTAGAAATCAGCCAGGGTGTTGCTGAAGTCAGCGGTTTCACTGCCATGAAATAGCTGGCGGAGAACATGTGCAGGGGGCCACAGAGGGGCTCCTGCACTGCCCAGGGCATGGAAGTGAGAGGGTCCCTCTGCCCAGCACCTTCATAATGCTCACTGTTTGCTGAGCAGACAGTGCACATTATGAGGGTGCTGCTGCCCCCTGCAGGAGGCAGCATTGCTGCCAGCTCAATTAGATATATCATCAGGGTACATATATGTAGAGTTATATATATAGTAAAACTTCTTTTATCCATAGAAACCTATCTTTGCAATGTT
Organism: Pleurodeles waltl; assembly: GCF_031143425.1. Lineage (NCBI taxonomy): Eukaryota > Metazoa > Chordata > Amphibia > Caudata > Salamandridae > Pleurodeles > Pleurodeles waltl. Next base: position 661,910,390 of record NC_090443.1, on the reverse strand, counting down.
GTTGTCCTCGATATTCTTGACATGATATTTTGTCTCACAATATTTTTGGTTCAGATATTCCTTCTAAACAACCTCTGGGGGTCCCCTACCAAATGAGCATTCTTACCCGTAGTCTCACTGGCTAATAATTAAATGAATTAAGTAGACAACTATACATCAAGCCACTGCTACTGACTGCCATATTTATAATAATAAATGGTATACCAGGATCATATGTGAACAAACAATACTGCATTAAGCTATTGGAGACATTGTCTCTGCCTCTGTTAGGGTCAAGTGGTAGCTGTTACATTGTTACTGTTGGTTAAGTTAATAGAAACAACAAGTACAGGGTCGGAATGAGACAGAAAATAGACCCAGGCATGAAAACAAAAGTGGAACCCATTACTGAATCAGATAGCTAAATTGTGGGCCACATATGCTGATGAGGGAGTTTTCAACTTGCAAAGATGCACTGCAGGTGTTTTTCAAGTTATGTGAGAATGCACATATTTGTGCTGGCTGCAGGCAATGCTTGTGGTAATATCAAGGAATACAACTGTAGGAAATAGCCCATCAGATCACGGTCAGACAAAAAACACCCCACATGCTGACCTGTGAGAGTTGCCATTCTATATGGATAAATCACATAATTAAAATAGGAAGAGGGGTTACATTTACTATTCCTATTTATGCACAAGTAAAGTCAAGGAAAGTGTTGGACTTAGGATAGGTTATATTTACTATTCCTAGTAAAACGTAAACAAAACAGGGTACATGTTGGACTTTTGAGGTGTTAGATTTACTATCCCCACTCCAATTTAAACAACAGTAGTGAAAGTGTTTGGATTTTGGAGGGTTAGGTTTACTGTTCCAACTCCAAAGCAAGCAACAGTAAAGAAAGAATTGGACTTAGGAGGTGCTATGTTTACCATTCCCGCTCCAACTTAAGGGAAAACAAGTGTTAGACTTAGGAATTGTTACACATACCATACCAACCTCTAGTCTTTTTTTAAATAAACATTTAAATGACTAACAAGAAAAAGTTATTGTCATCTTCAAACTGTAAATAATATTAAGAATACGAAATATTAAACCAAAATGAATTTAAAAAGGCCAAATAAATACACATAACAAAAATAGACTTCTCTCCTACTACCCCAAGAATAATCTACAGCCCTCCAACATTTTTAAATACATTTTCAATAACACATTAAAAATGTGAAACAAATACAAGTAAACCCATAATAGAAATATAATACATTTCACCAAATATAGTTATCAACACATACACAATTAATTAAACAAACAAATAATTGACATAACCAATAAAGTTTGAACCAGATAACCAATAAAAATGCATGTTTAATTAGCCATGAACTATATATTTAACATAAAATGTATTTGGTCCAAATAAATTCTAATTTGATTACCTTCCAACTTTATTCCTCTACAAACCCAACACAATGCACCTAAGATATAAATTAGTAATAACTACACATTTAATTAACATAAAAATTAAAATTAAAAAGCAATAATTTTCATTTTAATTGCACCTAAAATTAATTTAATAAGTAATATACATTTAATTAATTAAAACATATTATTACATCTATATTATTTAAGTAAACAGTGTTATATAAAACAACAACTATATACTTAAAAACCATTCTCTTAATTTCTATGTTCTATTTCTCAACATTTTTGTGGTGACTCTATGTTTGACATGATGTTTAAGTAACGCAATATTTTAAATGGATATTTATGCCATTCACCAAACAAACAGGACTGATGAAGGTTGTCCGTGTCACTGATAAAAGGGCCCAATTAAATCATGTTATTAGTAAATGTCCTTGGTCGAATAGTGGACCGAGAATTGCAGCCAATGATGCCAGGCAGCCGTTCCCTCATCCTTCACCACAAGCCTGTCTTTTTAGATGACCCATACTATGATCATGGCCTTGTGATAGGATACAGTGGTTCTTTCTGAGCTTCCTTACTGTGTATTCCAGAAGGCTGTGTTTGTGCGGTGTCTCCCATTACAGTCATGTTCTGTTCCCTTTATACAATAATACAAGAGGGAAACTTTGTATCCTGCCCTAAACGTTGATTTTCTGCAGCAGTGGCCCTGGACTCGTACTCCTGCTTTATTTCAGATGAACGCACTGGATATTCACATTTGAAGTTAACGCTGGCAAAACCAATGACCAGGACAGCACATTGTGCCCTTTTCGACTTGAATCAGTAAGAATCATACTGTAACTCCAAAAATATTGCAAAGCTGTATAGTTTCTCTTCATTCCTTCTGCTGCAACTCAGTTGATCATTTCAGGAGCTGGTGCTGGATTTCCACTGAAATTTGCTGAGCTACCTTTTATACTGAACCTTGAATTTTAAAAGTTAATAACTAAGTAAACAATCCTCCTTGGCTGCCTTTGTAATATTTTACTTTGTTTAATACAAAGCCATAAATCATGGTTGGTGATATGTACGGTCAGAATTTTTGTTCGATCGATGGTTCATTTTCATCTGTGTGTTTTTATTGCTCATGGCGATGCTAAAAAAGATATTTCTCCATGAATGCCAGTCTTTCAACTTTTCTCGATTGGCTGATTTGTCTTGTTCTCATTAAGTTTTAGCAAGAGTAGTTCAGCAGTTACAATAATTACGCTAAACACATACATTAAACTAGTTGGTTTCTAGTTATTTCTGGCACTATTTTAAAGCCTTAATTGGAAAAATAGAAAATATTCGACTATGTATGTTGCTCTGATGTTTCCTCTAAAATCATTTTAGCACTTTTCCTAATAGGATCTTTTTTATTGTTAGTATTTAATAGTAAAAGTCGTGTTGATAAAAATTGGCTTCTAAAGTCATTTTTGTAAACATACTGTCATTATTATTAATTAGGGAAAGTATACACTTCATATGATACGCTGCTAAAATACTATGGATAGACCTTGGTGACCGAATGTGATAGTGAAGTGAGTTCTGTTTTGGGTGCTGGAAATGTGAAACCTAATGCTCGTGGCAGGTTGGCTGGAAGAACAAAGCGTTACTTGTTGGCTTAGCTGATTCAAAGACAAATAGCAGAGAACAAAGAGTCGCATTCTTCTTTCATTTGGCAAGCGAATTCTCTTGGCAAATTGAAGCAAGTGAACGTCAACAGATTCACATATGTAGGTTCGCCACTGACTAATTGTGCCATAATATTGCAAACGAGTTTGCAATAGGAGGCTCATTTACGCCTGACAGGTATGTTTTCCTGGATTGGTGCAAACAGAACCATTTTTGGTCGTAAACATAGATTTATGACCTAAATGGCTTGTTGAATCAGGACCAAAAAGTTCCGTCTATGTTTAAAGAAACAATAATATTAGAGCAGCTTATTTTAGAGCATCATTTGCAGTTTGTTGTTTATCACTGTCAGCTTTTTGATGTCTTTTCTTTCTCCCACTCAGCTGCCTTTCCACTCAGCTGCCTAACAGCTGCTGTAAGAAATTGTGTTATTGGCTGGGAAAGATGTGAGTCCTTCCCAAGTATTAGGTCTGAAATTGTCTTGTGACTGGGAACAAACACCCTGTTGTAGCCCTTACCTCTCCCAGGATTGAAAAGCAGAGCAGGTCTAGGTCTACTCATGGTAGGCGATGGGGGTTAAAAGTCTTTATTTGCTGGCACACAAAAACAACACTCAATAAATGATTGTCCAGCCAGTGTTTTTTTCTTTTAAAAAGGATCAGTACGGTTAATAAACATACACTACAAAAGGCCATGAAATAAATTATAAATATGTACACCAGATGGATGGAAATCCTTTTTTGACACCCTCATAGCATTTAACATATGACACCCCTAGTGGGTCCTAAACCTCAGAATCAAAGAAAAAACCTAATTACACTAGAGTCACCATCACAATATAAGGGGGGGTAATTTTAAATAGGACATGCCTCCTGGCTTCATTAAGGGGTCACCACATCAATGTATATAATGCAGGCTTATTGGTTTCATCAAGGGGTCACCACACTATCAATAAGGCAAGCCGGTTGAATTTGTTTAGAGGAAATCACATCAATACATATATAATGCAGGTTACTGGCCTTCTCAAGGGGGCCAACACATTAAGACCTATCACAGCATGTTATGTTGGGATATGGTCACTAACACCAATAGAAACAATAATCAAAATCAAACAATAACAAATGTGTCAAAATCCCTGGGAAATGAGGGACCCCAAGGCAAACAGCATTTGGGGACGGGCCCCAGGCACTACCGCTCCCTTAGGGGATTAAATGCTCAGAAGTCCATTGACACCCGGACCTTGGCCCACCCCGGGTGTGTGAAGGGGATATCTCAACAGAGAACCACATGTTCAGGTTCACACTTCTGCTTTTTAAAAGAACAACTCTTGAAGAAGACATAGGTCTGGCCCCATAAAGTGGATTTTTATGATCTTTGGATCGTTTAGGTCCTGGTGGCCTGGCCTCCTGGCCCCCAAAGAGTATACTTGGTGGGGCACTGCTTTTCTGGCTCCCAGCACTAGCCTATTCCTCTACTTGGCTCCTGGTGCTCTTCTCCTGCTGGTGGGGGCATGTTGTACAGCCCCTTCACCATCAGCCAGCACAGCATCCTCCTTCCCGCACTCCCCAGGTCTCCTGAATACTAGGGGGCATATTTATACTCCGTTTGCGCCGAAATTGCGTTGTTTTTTTTGATGCAATTTCGACGCAAAACTAACTCCATATTTATACTTTGGCGTTAGACGCGTCTAGCGCCAAAGTCCATGGAGTTAGCGTCATTTTTTTGCGTGAACACCTTCCTTGCGTTAATGAGATGCAAGGTAGGCGTTCCCGTCTAAAAAAATGACTCCCAGGCATGTGCGTGGTATTTATACTCCCGGGCAAAAATCACGCCCGGGAGTGGGCGGGGCAAAAAACCCCGCATTTGCGCCGGATTTTAACGCCTGGGTCAGGGCAGGCGTTAAGGGACCTGTGGGCTCAGAATGAGCCCAGAGGTGCCCTCCCCTGCCCCCAGGGACACCCCCTGCCACCCTTGCCCACCCCAGGAGGACACCCAAGGATGGAGGGACCCACCCCAGGGACATTAAGGTAAGTTCAGGTAAGTATTTTTAAAAAAATTTTTTGTGGCATAGGGGGGCCTGATTTGTGCCCCCCTACATGCCACTATGCCCAATGACCATGCCCAGGGGACAGAAGTCCCCTGGGCATGGCCATTGGGCAAGGGGGCATGACTCCTGTCTTTGCTAAGACAGGAGTCATGTTAATGGGGGATGGGCGTCGTAAAAAAATGGCGCAAATCAGGTTAAGGCGATTTTTTGGACTCATCCTGACTTGCCCCATTTTGAGACGCCCATACGCCATTTTCCCCTACGCCGGCGCTGCCTGGTGTACGTGGTTTTTTTCCACGCACACCAGGCAGCGCCGGTCGGCTAACGCCGGCTAACGCCATTCTATAAATACGGCGCCCGCATGGCGCTTCAGAATGGCGTTAGACGGCGCTAATTTTTTTGACGCTAAACTGCGTTAGCGCAGTTCAGCGTCAAAAAGTATAAATATGGCCCTAGGTCTTTTCCCTAACTGGTCTTCATGGGAGAGACCCAATATAGTTCTGATGGGTCAGCTGATGAAAAGTCTGTAGTCCATCTTGAAGGGCTTCAGGTGGTACCTCTTTTCAGCTGGGCATGCCTCTGCTGCTGTTGCCTACCAGATCCAGTTTTCTCCACTGTCTCGCCCTTGTGCAGGGGTGTTTGGTTTCCACACAATTATTACGCCATGATTTTTTTCCACCTAGGGTCCCTAGCTCCCAGAGGACCAATGAAAGACATAATGAGGCCCAACAAGGGTGAAGAATAAAATCTGGGGTCCTGGGACCCCCAACCCCGGCAGTCGAAGCCAGGATGGAGAAGAGGGAGAGCCGTTGCATCCCCTCCAATGGTTGTGGCCTAGTCCTCACTCTGCGTGCCTGTGTCTAGGGGTAGTTAACCACCACAGAAGCCTGCCTGCATGTAAAATCAGGAAGAGAAAGACTGCAGGCTCACGCACAGGCAAAGTCAGTGCCAGTGTTGCGTGGAGATGGTGGTCGGTACAGAGGTGGGTTCCCTGCACAGCCCCTATGACTAAGACGATGGGGGGTATCCAGGTGGGACCAGACACATCCCCCGTTCATTACTCAGTTATTGCTTCCAGAGGGAGTGCCCAATAATGGCCTGTGGAGCTGTGAACAGAAAGTGTTTCCTTCCCTTGTGGTGTCTCCAGGAGGGTGGAGGCACCACCAATGATGCCCTGGGGCCTGCAGGAGGTGCAGCAGCCCCCCTCAGTGAATTTTAATTATTGACCCTAACTTACTAGCAGCACTGAATTTAGGACTCACATGATTTCCATTCATGTTTTTAAGCATTTCCTACACTGGAGCTTTTGCTTTTCAGCTGGGAGTACAGCACCCTCTAAGGCCTGGTTTTATGACTGCATGTTATGTGGCATGAATGTGTACAAAAATGACAGAGACACGTCATGCTAATTTTCAAAGCATTATTACCCAATTATGCTGTTTAAATGCTTTATTGAAAATAACTATTGTGTCATTAGTTATGACTAGGCCTGGGTGGAGCTTGCAGAGTTTTACTCAATGGAATTTCATGGAGTTACAGAGAAACTCCATGGAATTCCATAGTGTTCCGTGAGCAGGCGGAGTACATCAGCTGTAGCTCAGCTACATGCACTTGTGCCATCTCATTAGGTGTTAATTACTTGTATCTGAGCTCATGTCAATATTTTTGTGTTTTTTGTGTACTTTACTTACTTTATAACACAGCCTACAAGGCAGGGTTAGGAATGGGAGGCAATAAGAAGTCCTGCAACAGGGTCAACTGTCCAAGAGTGAGCAGGCAGAAGCTGCCTAGTCCTCCCAGTGGCCACAGGCATCCAACAGGAAATGAAACTGGTGTGCAATAGGTACTTGGCAGGGTAGGCAGCAATAGTGCTTCCACCATCTCCCCCCGGTCCACTCACTCACTATGCCATCCAGTTAGCCTGTAGCCACTAGAGCTGCAGCTTGTAAGGAGGCCGATGGTTCATGCACTTCAGGCCTGTTAGCATTGGCCACTAAGTAGCCCAGTCTGATTGGCTTTTGCTATATTGCTTTACGTTCGGTTTTGGCCATCCTCCGAACGTATATGGGTGCCGCCGAGCTTAGAGCAGTGTCCGGCTTCATAAACCCTTCCAAGGATAATAAGCACGTAGCCCATAGAAGTCCATTGAAAGTGCTTTAGATGCTCACAGCCTCTGCCCCTTCCCTCTCCCCCCAACCTAAAGAAAAGCTGCACATTCAAGTTCTAAGGCTCCAAGGTTTTTCCTGTCCTGGATTACCTTTAATTGCCTAATGCATTCTGGAGGCTGAATTCTTCTTGGGTATTTCAATGAACAAACATTTGATTTATGTGACAACACACAGCAATTATCTGTATTCCTTTGACAGGGAAGGAAATCATCACCTGGATTTTTTAAAAACTTTACTTGTGGCTCACAACCAAACTAGATACATTTAGCAGGAATACCCATTTCAGCTACAGAGTTTGGCAGTGTTAGAATTTACATCATTGGCGTAGTCTCCCCTGTCCTTTTGACTCTGCTTCCTATGTTTTGATTGCGTGCTGGACTTTGTTTTTGCTGCTTTTGGTACTCTGACCTCTTTACCACTGCTGACCAGTGCTAAAGTGCAAGTGCTCTCTGTGTAAACCGTATGCGTAATTGGCTTTTCCATGACTGGCATATTTGATTTACTATTAAGTCCCTAGTAGAGGTGCCCAGGGCCTGTAAGTCAAATGCTACTAGTGGGCCTGCAGCACTGATCGTGCCACCCCCATGAGTAACCCTGTAAACATGGCTCTGTGTGTTCAGTTCTGAACTGCCGATTCGATTTAAGTGTACCCACTTGCCAGGCCTAAACCTTCCCTTTTTGTACATGTAACGCACCCCTAAGGTAGACCCTAGGTAGCCCCATGGGCAGGGTGCAGTGTATGTAAAAGGTAGGGCATGTACTGATGTGTTTTGCATGTCCTGACAGAGAAATACTGCCAAATTCATTTTTCACTGTTGCAAGCCCGATCTCTCTCATAGGTTAACATGGGGACTGCCTTTAAATATTCTTTCAGTGTAGTTTCTCATTAGGAGCAGATTGAGATTTGGCGTTTGGAGTCTCTAAACTCACTATTTCAAAATACATCTTTTGGTAAACTTGTTTTTTAGATGGTCAGTTTGAAAATGCTACTTTTAGAAAGTGGGCATTTTCTTGCCTAACCATTCTATGCCTCTGCCTGCTTGTGTATTCCATGTCTGGGCCAGACCTAAGGTTGGGATGTTGTGAATTCCCTCTAGGCAGTGATACAAATGGAGCTGGGGTGTAGCCTGCATATCCTGATGAGTCTCCTGGGCTAGAGCAGGAAGTGAGGAGCTGACACTTACACCTGAAAGGGCTGTGCCAGTCCTCACACAGTGCAGTCTCCAACCCCCTGGTGTGTGTCTTGGGTCAGGGCTGGGCAAGGCAGGATCTTGTCAACAACAGGAACTTTCCTTTGAAGTTTGCTTACTTCAAAAACAGAAAGGGGTATAAGTAGTGGACTCAAAGCCCCAGACTTTTAGAACACTTCTGGATCAAGAAGAACCTCTGCCAAGGAGAAGAGCTAAAGAGCTGGAGGAAGAGTACTGCCCCTTTGCTGTGTGTGCTTTGCTGTTTATCCTGCTTGTGAAGTTTTTCCAAGGGCTTGGACTGAGCTTCCCCCCTGTTCTGAAGTCTCAGGGCCATCAAAGACTTCCTCTGCCAGCACCTGGACTCTCTTGCAGGGACTCCTACCCTGCCACGTGGTGCCTAATTCAGTCCCTTGACCTTTGAAAAACCCAGAAAAACCAAGTGCACTAACTTCGGATGATGCCCCGACTGACGCCGCTGCCAGATCTCATGACACCGCCTGTAACTGAAGACATGGTTCCTGCTGGAGTGCGCTGACCCCGCAGGCCTGCCGCAGCGGCGCTGAAATCCAGGACTCCGTGAGTTCCGAAGTGCTGATTCACCGACATCCGTGACACCCGATTCCATTGTAGTGCCTGCAGACTCATGGTGTGACCGCAACACCGGGAGGTCGCCACACCATGTCGTGACTGCCGGATATTGAACCCGCCGGAAGTGCAAGGATCCAACGCTCACAACATTGCCACATAACCTCTACAGCTCCACAGGAAGGACCCACCCCTTCAGACCAACACCTCCGCTCCTTTGCTCTGCAGCACCGGAACCGATGCCGCAACATATCCAGCGACACCTCGATCCCCGACTCCGTGCACCAGCTTGTTTCCTCATTTTCTCAAGGTACTGTACCTGGGGTTCGGCAAGACTCCATGACCAGAGCCATTGGCATCACACTATTGGGAACAACTCTGTCACAACGCCATGATATCACCAAATTGAAGCATTTGTGTTTCTAAGCCTATGTTGAAGTTAAATCTTCATATCTTTGCTTGTGTATGTTGGATTTTTGTTGTTTTGATCTTGTTGTACTCAGATAAATATGGGCTATCATTCTAACCTTCCTTTTGGGATGTTTGTATTGTGTTACTGTGTGTGATTGTACAAATACTTTACACATTGCCTCTGAGATAAGCCTGACAGCATTGGCCAAGCTACCAAGGGAGTGAGCAAGGGTTATCCTAGGTTTGTATCTCCATTGCCCTGACCAGAGTGAGGGTCCCTGCTTGGACAGAGTGCATACTGACTGCCAACTAGATACCCCATTTTTAACAGGATGATATTAGACACTTTCAGGGAAAGAGCATAGGCTGTGTTTCTTCTGCTTTGGCCCTGTGTAAATACCAAGACACATAGAGAGATAAATGGATGTTTCATTCTTTGCAGCATGAGCTCAAATCTTACAGTGCATTCCAAATCTAAATGCTATCTGCATATTTTAGCTGCACAACACCTGCCTATTATTAATGAGCCAGCTATGCAGAGCAGGACTTCTTTGCTGGGTAATAATATTGCTGCCATCTTGTGATATATGTTTGTCACTTTGGGGATGCCCCCTGAACTGTTCTGGCATCTCTGGCCACCTGTATTTAGTCACCTTCATGTCATAAACTCTGAGGTGGTGACATCAGCAATGTTCAGAATTTAAAGCACAAGGACCAAGCTCCCACACCTTTATTCCCAAACTCATTTCACAAAGGGAACCTGCTTACTACTGGAACTGCAAACTCTCGCTCAGCTCAGTGGTTCTGACTTTTAAAAAGTTATGTTTCCTGCAGCCCTAGAAAATAATCCTCTCTTTCTATGGAACCCTATTGGCTGTGGTAAAAACAGCAAGCTAAGATTTGAAAGCTGGAAAAACCAACATCTGACTACTCATCTTCGCACTTTCTGGGGTGGTGTTATGGTATATATTATTGACATCAACATTCGGGCTGCCCCATCTGGTTTTTTATTGAATCCCTATGACCACAAATGTAATATGCAAACCATAGGGCTATTCAACTCCTGCTCTGACCTTTCTATTCCAGAGATGCCTAGTCAAAACCCTGTGTTCTGACCCCACAAACACACTTAAACAGAAGTGACAGTGCCTGTTAACTCTGTCATATTGCGTAGCAGAGTTTTTGCCTACCTCCCCGCTCCAAGCTCCAACCACAATCCTAGTCAGGGTAAGTAAGTTACACTCCCTAAATTAACCTGTGCTCACCCTCTGGTAGCTTGATGCAGAGCAGTCAAGGCTAACGTACGAGGCAATGCGCAATTCACACATTGCATTACACACTGTAAAGTATTTGTGCAACTGACTTGAAGTACAGTAACTTTAGGAAAACACCAGAAAAAGACTCAACAGCAGTTCAGGAAAATAGATAGTATTTATCTGAATAAATCTAGACCCAAAGAACTAGAATCCAATTATTATCTCAAGAGTTATTCAAGAGTTATTCACATTTGCATTCATCAAAGCAGTGCTTAAATCAACTGGGCTCGTATTAAAAGTTTTACGCTAATGTCTTAAGACTGACACAGTGAATGTTTCACATGTAGTAGTGGCTCTCTGTGGTCGTGAAAGAGACCAAAATATCACTAACCTTCCGTTCCTAACTTTGCCAACTCCTCAGGATGTGGTGGGACTGGTAGAGGATCCCACAGACCGGGTAAGCAGAGTACCTGTTGTAGAAGGACAGCCAGTCGCTGTGCGGCAATACCGTTCTCGGGCAGAGGTGAGGCACACAGCTGTGAAGTCCCACAGAGGCTGAAGAGAGGGCACCTAAGTTAGTGGAGCTAGCAGTGAGAAGCTCTGGTCTTCAGGCACACAGCCACGGAGAGACACTACTTATTGAGCGCTCAGGGAAAATGGGAGGTTCACATTGACAGCATGGCGAAGGACTATGAAGGAGATCCTCACTCGCTGGGGAAATCCAGAAGGAAAGCTTGCTTTTTCAGAGTTGTGTGGGGTTCCAATGAAGCACCACACTTGCTGCTGAAATCCACAAGGAAAGTTCACTTTTGCAGAGCAGTGGAGAAGTTATATTCGTAATATAACGAGGTCTGTGATGTCCCTGAGACCTCGGGGAAAAACAGGAGGCAAACCAGAAAGACCTTGAAGTCACTCTGGTTGTAGTCCTAGGTTTCTGCAGCAGGGCAGAGCTCAGCAGGCAGCAGAGCAGCTCAGTCTGGCAGAACAGCAGTCCCTTCTGACAGTCAAGCCTAGCAAGATGGCAATCCTTCAGTATAGCAGCCTTTACTCCAGCATAGTTTCTTCCAGGTGCAGTAGTCGCCTACTTCAGGGGGTCAGTTATACCCAAAAGTGCCTTTGATGTAGGGGATGACTTCAAAGGACCTCTCTGAAAAGCACAGGTCCCCTTTTCAGCTCAGCCCAGCTCCAGACTACCGGTTGGGAGTAATCAGCCCTTTGTGTGGGCTCAGGCCACTCCCCTTTGAAATGTACGTGGGAGCCCTTCCTAACTTCCTCCCCAAGAAGACCCATCAGTATGCAGTTGAGCAGCCTGTGTTTTGGGTGTCTGAAAGGGATGCACAAATGCAGTCAGCCCAGGTCAGATGTGCATTGGAGACAGGCTGCCAGGCACACAGGGCAGTAAGAGCAGAGAAACGCCCACTGTCTAAAAGTGGCATTTCTAAACTAGTAATAATAAATCTGACTTTACCAGTAAAGAGGATTTATCATTGTCATTCTACATTATATGAAATATGATGCCACTACTTCTTTCTGATCAGGAATTACAGCTTAAAAGTCTATTTAGGAATTCCCAATGCTGGCCTATAAGAGGAGCAGGCCTTACAACAATTAAAACAACCTTGAGAGTTTTTCATTACCAGGCCATACAAAACTTAAAAGTACATTTTCTGCATTTTACTTAAATGGCACCCTGCTCTATGGGCTACCTAGAGCCTACAATAGAAGTGAGGTTTGTGTAAGAAAAGGGAAGTTTAAGAGTTGTCAAGAGGTTTTAAATGCCAAGTCATATTGGCAGTGAAACTGCACACAAAGTCCCTGCAGTGGCAGGCCTGAAACATGTCTGCAGGGCTTCTTAAGTGAATGGGACAATCAGTGCTGCGGGCCCACTTGTAGCTTTGAATTTACAGGCCCTTGGTATATGGGATACCATTTTACAAAGGACTTACAAGTAAATTAAATATGCCAATTGTAGATATGCCAGTGTTACAATGTTTAGGGGAGAAGCAAATGCACTTTACCACTGGTTAGCAGTGATAAAGTGCTCAGAGTCCTAAGGCCAACAGAGAGTTTCAGCTAAAAACTAGGGATAGGCAAAGAATTCTGCTCTGCACGGAGCTCTGAAAAACTCTGTGAAGTGACGGTGTTTCTCTCACTTGCCAACGTAACGTTGGCGAGCAAGAGAAATCACTAGGTTGGTGAGCGTGTGCGAGATGTCTGAACACAGCAGTTGCGGTAGGCCACGACTGCTCATGATGACTAAGCTGCTGCTTGCCTTGAGGAAGCTGCTGCTCAAGTAGAGAATCTACTCGAGCAGCAGAAAGACGTTAGCACCCCCTGGTGCTCAGCGAGATGCAGTTGATGCTGAAAATCAACATGACTTCCACAAACTCCACCGCGGGCGGAGCTCTGTGTAGCACGGCAGAGTTTTTTTGGCACTTTGCACGGTTCAGCATAGCAGAACCCTGCAAACTGCACCTAGGCCTACTAAAAACAGGAGGGTAAGGGCAAAAGGTCTGGGATAAGACTCTAAAGATGCTAAGTCTAATGCATTTTAACAATGATTATTTTTTTTGGCACAGCAGCTCAGCGAAAGATCCCCCCAGGTTGGGCCAAGGCTCGAGGGGAGTGAACATTTTAATTATTTGGGGAGGGAGGCACAAGGCCCCCCTCCACAAGCCACTCTATTGCCAAGGGCTCCCATGCTCTGGGGCTGTCTCTAAAACAAAAGGAAGCCTGCATGTGTTCCCACTACCCGAGCCACTCTGGCACAATAGTTACACCATCCCCATGGCCAAATCTTAAATAAAGGAGAGAAGGGCGTGTGGCCATCCACCCCAAACCACTGTTGGGCTCTGGGGACCCCATCCCCCAGAGCCATTTCTAAACTAAAAAGGAGGGGGCATTTTGCCCCTCTCATGGAGCCATTGTTGGGCTCCAGGGTCTCCATCCCCTAGGGCCGTACCGTTGAGTCGACCTTCATCTCCTAGCTGTACACGAGATCAGTGAGCTCCATTTCCCAGAGCTTGGTGTAGCAATGTCCCCAGGAACTCCATCCTCTGGGACACCCCTGCCTGGAAGTGTCTGACCATACCCTGTCCATGATCTCATGGGCAGGGAAGACAACTTTGCTGTCACCCAGGTGAGAACTATGAAAAAAGCTGCTCTGGCCTGTGTGAGAGCAAAGTAATGAAGCTGGCTCCTGCCAGTGCCCATTACAGTGCCAGTTCAGGAGCTAAATGGGGCCATGGAGTACTTGGGGCTCTGCAACTGGCTGCCAAAACAAAATGGTACCGTAGATGCTATCAGTGGGCATGGGGGCAGCAACGGTGCTTAAAAAGAGAAGAAAACATGTAATTTCTGCCAGGGTTGGAGCTAGGGAGCTGTTAGGGGCTATGAGGGCTCCTCCCACAGCTCCCAAGTTTAAAAAAGTAGGTGTGGTTGCCAGGCACCCACAAATGTAATACAAATCACAATACAAAAGCAAGACCTACTCATTTCTTTTTCACTGCTCCAGAGAAGGAGCACCCTATAATGCCCTGCAAAGGCTCATGTAATCTTTCATCCTGTCAGAAGAACAAAGAGAGCATAAACAGGCAAGAAGGGGAAGGCCGACAGCAGCAGCATACTTTTAACTATTTCCACCTAATGTGCATTATTGCATTCTGTATTTCTCAACTTCTATTGGTCTCATTTAGTGTTCAGCATCCCAACATATTTCCTTGTTTTTTTACATATTCCCTGGTTCTGCAGCTGACTTCCTCCTGTCAGCAGTTTTATTCACTATCAATTTGTGTTCGAGTGACAGAAATCTTTACCTCACCTCACTTGTACATATTTCTGATCCATCTTAATACAGTGCAGCACACGGAGACGGACTATGACCAATGGCTTTTATAGTTCCAAAAATTCAAAAATGTATGAAACAAGGGGGAGGAGCAATTTCATTTGTAGGAAAGTATGTGCATAAATGGCAAACTAAGCTATTTTATTTTTAGAGTCAAATGGAAGGGAAGAAAAGGAATGCTTAGTAAAACACTAGATTTATTTGCCCCCATAATCCCCCTTCCTAAAAGGTGTCTACTAATAAGTACTATTCGATCTCCTCTTTATTATTCCTCATCTCAGGACAGCCCAACACCACCGATCTTACCTGGCCCTACTATACTGTAGCAGGCTTCACCTCCCCATTCCTGCTCATGCTGCAGGTAAGTCATGATGAATATTTTCTGATTTTAAACTAGTCCTTTGTATCTTTTTTGAGTTCCACATACCTGCCTCCCTGAGTTTTCTTTTATATTCCCCCAGTTTCTGATGTAGCTGACATCCTCCTGTTTTTACCATTCTAACCCAGCCTTTTTAGTAGCCTGGTGGGCCTATTGTAGGAGGAAAGGATAGGAAGGATGTTAGAAATGGGGTTTTTGGTTGGCAGTCAGGTTACCCTCTGTCCAAGCAAGAACCCTCACTCTAGTCAGGGTAAGTCACACACAATCCAAATGTATCCTGTGCCCACCCTCTGGTAGCTTGGCAAGAGCAGTCAGGCTTAACTTAGAAGGCAATGTGTAAAGTATTTGTGCAATAAATCATACAATAACACCATATAACACCACAAAAATACACCACACAGTGTTTAGAAAAATATATAATATTTATCTGGATAATTGCATATCAAAACAAAGATGCAATGTGAAATTGTAGAGATATCACTAAAACGTGATATAAAGGGGGTGATTCTGACCTCGGCGGTAAAATGCCCTTACCGCCGGTCATAAGACCGCCATAACACCGCCGCGGCCGCGGTCAACCGCCACGGTCATTCTGACCCACAACGGCCAAACCTCCAAAAATCCGTCCTCCACTGCAGCCCGCCACATCGGCGGGCAGCGATAAACTGGAGATGACCAAACCTCCACCGTCACGCCAACAGAAATACGCCCATGCCATTACGACCCACGAATCCACACGGCGGTCATTCAAACGCGGTATTCCATTGGCGGTACACACCGCCGCGGTCAGAATACACACACATCACCAAAACACAGCCACATTGGACAATTTGAAATACACACACCTGATACACATACACACACCACTCCCACACAATCAACCAACTATAAAACACACACCCACATCACCCACAAACCCCTGCGACCATAATTACTGAGAGAAGGAGAGAGAGACACAGCAGACAATCCATAGCAAGACACACTGAGGCACACTACACCATCACACACACCACATAGTAGCACAAAGGACCACACACCAACATACTCATCATCACATACACCACCCCACACCTCACCCACACCACCCCATGGCACCCCAAAGGCACCCACACTTTTCGGACCAAGAACTCCGGGTCATGGTGGAGGAAATCCTAAGAGTGGAACCCCAGCTCTTCGGCTCGCAGGTGCAGCACACCAGTATAGCCAGGAAGGCGGAGCTATGGCAGCGGATCGTGGACAGGGTCAACGCGGTGGGACAGCATCCCAGGAATAGGGAGGACATCCGCAAAAGATGGAACGACCTACGGGGGAAGGTCCGATCGATGGTCTCCAGGCACAACATCGCGGTCCAGAAGACTGGCGGCGGACCCCCACCCACCCCTCCCGAATTTACATTGTGGGAGCAAGAGGTCTTGACCATCCTGCATCCTCAGGGCCTCGCTGGAGTAGCCGGAGGAATGGACTCTGGTAAGTCCCATCTCAACTACTATATCCCCCCCACCCCACCAGCATGCCAACCCACACCCCCACCCTCACCCCCAACCCCCCAGCACATATCCTCCCTGACAATGTCTCACCAGCACAACCCACCCATCCCAACACCAACTCCTGCATGCCAACACAAATCATGGGCACCCATCACCTATGCATGACCACTGCACTAACCCCTCCCCCCCACCAAATACCCTCACAACACCTCCCTCAAGGGAATGCCTGCACTGGGGAACAAGGGCACCCATAACACGCACGCTATTGCACACACAGAAACAATAACCAAACTCTCTTACCCCATGCAGGACCCGAACGACAACACACCAGCCAGGAGGGTCCAGAAGTGTCCATCCCACCACCGGAACAGGCCCACACTGAGGATAGCAGCTCTGTCGACAGTGAACCTGATGACCAGCCCGGACCATCGGGGACCTCTGGGCAGTCGGTTCCCCTCAGGCAGCTACAGGCCACACCAGACCCGACCCCCTCTGCCGACACCAGCACAGCTCCCACCCAGCGGGCCCATGCCTCTGTCTCTAGGACAGCTCAATCAGCGGTGTGTCCGCCACTACAGGGCACCCAGGCTAACCCAACACCCCAACAACAACAGGGACCTGGGGGCAGTGGGAGCGGGCACACCGGCCAGGGGACAGAGGCCGGGGGAAACCGGGCAGCTCGGAGGGCTGCTGTGCGACAGGGGGGGGAGGAGAGGCCCAGGGAACCCACTCTCCAAGAGGCCCTCACCACCATCATGGCAGCCTACCACCACTCCCAAGAAACGATGGCGACGGTACTGGCCAGGTTCACTGAGATCCAGGCACAGCAGGAAGAACGCTACATGGGGTTCAGGGAGGAGCTGAGAATCATCGGGACCGCAATGGGGACCATCGTCCTGGCCCTCCACAGGATAGAGGACGCGTTGCGGGACCATGGTGCACCACACAGGGCCCCTGTCACTAGGCCGGACCAGGAACAGCCTACCACCTCCGCCGGCGCTAGTGGACAGGAGGTCCCAACACCTCGACAGCCCCCCAGAACCCCACCTCCTGCTGAAGAACAACCACCCCGTAAGAGGAGCCTGAGACCAAAAAAAAAGACAGAGTAGGATGTCAAGACCCCTGCCAGCAGGACATACCCCCTGAACTCTTCCCACTGTCCCACATTGCCACCCTGTCCAACCATGAACTGCCTATGCTCCATCCTTCCCCAGGCAAAAGAACAATGCACCTGTGAGACTGAGAACTGGACTCTGCCATGGATATTCCTCCACCCCCACCCATCACCCTTAGAATCACATGTACCGATATCTAGCACTGTAAATAAATCACATTTTGCACAATAATCTGTTTTGAGTCATGCTGTCTTATTAACAAATGTATTACATATTACTGTTCAATTTCTGTTCTGTCAATTAGTCATGACAACATACCAATGTCAATACGCTGTATTTCATGGGCGAACCAAGCAGAAGTCAGGTACTGAGTCAGACAGCACTGAGAAGGGAAGGGAAAGGCAAAAATTACTGAAAAACATCTGTGGGGAACTACAGAAAGTACAGATGCAGGAGGCTAGAAGCAATTGGGAAATGGCGTGGGTGATTCTTACCTGGGTGTCACTGGAAATACTGTTGTATCACTCTATCCCTATTGTCTGTGTCGTCCTCTGAGTCTTCCTCCTCTTCACTCTCCACAGGCTCCACGGCTTCTACAACACCACCATCTGGACCATCGTCCTGCAGGAAAGGCACCTGGCGTCGCAAAGCCAGGTTGTGAAGCATACAGCAGGCCACGATGATATGGCACACCTTCTTTGGTGAGTACATTAGGGATCCACCAGTCATATGCAGGCACCTAAACCTGGCCTTCAGGAGTCCAAAGGTTCGCTCAATCACCCTCCTAGTACACCCATGGGCCTCATTGTAGCGTTCCTCTGCCCTTGTCCGGGGATTCCTTACTGGGGTCAGTAGCCACGGCAGGTTGGGGTAACCAGAGTCACCTATTAGCCACACACGTTGTCTCTGTAGCTGCTCCATCACATAGGGGATGCTGCTATTTCGCATCACATACGCGTCATGCACTGACCCTGGGAACTTGGCATTTACATGGGAGATGTACTGGTCAGCCAAACAGACCACCTGGACATTCATCGAATGATAATTTTTTCTGTTTCGGAACACCTGCTCATCGTCTTTTGGGGGTACCAAAGCCACATGGGTCCCATCAATGGCACCAATGATGTTGGGGATGTGTCCAAGGGCAAAGAAATCACCCTTCACTGTAGGCAAGTCACCCTCCTCGGGGAAAATGATGTAGCTCCGCATGAGTTTCATCAGGGCAGACAACACTCTGCTCAAAATCTTAGAAAACATAGGCTGAGACATTCCAGATGACATGGCCACTGTGGTCTGGAATGACCCACTGGCCAAAAAATGGAGGACTGACAAAACCTGCACCAGAGGGGGAATCCCTGTGGGTTGGCGGATGGGGGACATCAGGGCTGGCTCCAGCTGGGCACACAGTTCATGGATAGTCGCACGGTCAAATCTGTATCGAAGTATTATATGGCGTTCTTCCATTGTCGACAGGTCCACCAGCGGTCGGTACACGCGAGGATTCCTCCTTCTCATCGCAAGTCCCAGCGGACGGTGCCTAGGAAGGACAACATGGAGCACAGAGTCAGCCAAAACACAGGTACGTACAGACAGCTTGCACAGTTAAAGAATGGCAATGGGTTGAAAGGCGTGTATGTGTGGCAATGCAAGACCTAGGCCTGTGTGTCGCAGTCAAAATTAAGCCATGTGGGCCCTTGAAATGGCGGCTGCCTGACCTGTGAAGTGGGACAATGGGATGTGAGGTCAATGCGCTGGCGGGGCACACCGTGGCGGTAGGCGGTCGCAGACCGCGGCGCAAAGCCGCATTGGTTAACATTGAAGCCTATGGGTTTCAGGAGCCAATAACGAAGTGCGCCGGCGGTCGCGGTACGCACCGCCGCGGACGTGACCGCCATTTTCTATCTGCTTAATCACTCGAGACCTGATCATCCACAGGAGAGGACCTATACTGCAAGTGCTGCTGTGACCTCGGTCTGGAAGATACAATGGCTGCTGCGACTGGGGAAAGGGCCCCTGCCTTCACGTCTGAAGAGTTGGACAAGCTCGTGGATGGGGTCCTCCCCCAGTATGCGCTACTCTACGGTCCTCCAGACCAACAAGTGAGTACACCGGGTGCTAATGGAATGGGCTATGCCTGTGTGGATTGGGGTGGATGTAAGTTGGTGGGGTGGGGGGCGAATGAGGAGTGCAACGCCCGACAGATGAGAGCATGTGCCATATGGCAAAGTGGGTGGGGGGGGGCCAATTACATCTAACATGCAGGTCATTGATGAGTTCCTCCTTTCCACCCTGTACATGTCTAATAGGTCAGCGCCCATCAGAAGATCGACATTTGGCGTGCCATCGCCAAGGAAGTCCGGACCTTGGGGGTCCACAACAGACGGGACACCCACTGCCGCAAGAGGTGGGAGGACATCCGCCGCGGAACAAGGAAGACCGCAGAAACACTGCTGGGGATGGCCTCCCAACCTAGGAGGGGTGCCAGTCGCACCATGACCCCCCTGATGTCCCGGATCCTGGCGGTGGCCTACCCTGAATTGGATGGGCGCTTTAAGACATCACAGCAGACACAAGGGAGTGAGTATCAGCACATTCTCCTATCTTTCTGCGCAGTGGAGGCGTCTGGGTGGGGGAGGAGGGCTGTGGGTGACATTAGGCCAGGGCGCTTTCTGTAGTGTAGTCCTCTCCCTTAGGCATGGCCCTGTGCCCCCGGCCCCCACCTCGGTAGGGTGACAAGTACAGCCATTGAAGGTCCAGCATCTCCCATGTGCGCGTTTGACGTCTCTTGGCCTGTTGTCTTAGTCAGTAGTACTGAGTAGTGTACCCCGAATGCGCGGCTTAGTGCATTAGGCACCTGTGTCTGTCCTCTCCGCCAACGGTGTTGACATTGCATGCACTCAACCTGGTCTTCTTTTTTCTCCCCCCACCCTTTCTCTTCATCTTCTTGTGCATGTGTGCATTAGCATCATCAGGCGGAGGAGACATGGCATCGGAGCACGAGGGAGCTGCAGGACACAAGGCCCCGGTGGGCCCAGGAACAGACACCGAGGGCACCAGTGATCCGGAGGGCGAGGGGAGCACCACGACGGGGACCGCTGGTGAGAGCAGCGAAAGCGACACGTCCTCGGATGGGAGCTCCCTAGGGGTGGCGGCAACATCCGTGCCCCCCGCCTCTACAGGTACAGCCGCCACCCAGCGCACCAGCCCCGCCCTCCCAGCAGCCCCTCAGTCTTCGCTCCGTGCCGGTTCGCCCAGGAAGGCGCGCGTCTCCTTCGCCCCAGGCACCTCAGCCCCTGCCCCTGTTGCCCCTGCTGCCCTCAGTGCGGAGCTCATTGACCTGGTAAGGACGCTCATTGTTGGGCAGACGACCCTTTTGAATGCCATCCAGGGTGTGCAAAGGGAGGTGCAACAGAGCAATGCGTACCTGGAGGGCATTCATTCGGGTCAGGCTGCCCATCAACGAGCGTTCACTGCTCTGGCCTCAGCACTGACGGCAGCCATTGTCCCTGTTTCCAGCCTCCCTCTTCTGACTGCCTCCAGCCTGTCTCTGTCTCCTGTTCCTCAGCCTATCCCATCCACACCATCAGACCAGCCTGCACACACCTCAACACCCAAGAGCAGCTCATCCAAACACAAGCACCACAGATCCCGCAAACACTCACCCGAGCAACACCCAGATGCAGACATGCCAACAGCCACTGCCACCCCTGTGTCCCCCTCCTCCTCGTCTCCCTCCTCCCTCCCTGTGATGTCTACACTCACACCTGCATGCACCCCAACATCAGCCAGTGCTTCCATCACCACCTCACCCTCCAGTACAGTCCACACTCGTGCAGTCACCACCCCCACTGCCATGTACACGTCCCCTGTGTCCTCTCCCACTGTGTCTGTCACCCCCTCTTCCAAGACACACAAACGCAGGCAGCCACCCACCCAACAGCCATCCACCTCACGACAGCCTACAGCACCAGCACCTTCACCCAATGACAGCACACCTGACTCTCCTACAACCACCTCCTCTTCCTCCACTTCCATCTCCACTTCTCCTACCCTTTACCTTGGCCCTAAAAAGCTTTTCCTGGCTAACCTTAACCTCTTTCCCCCCGATGACCTCCCCCATCCATCTTCAAAGAGTCCCAAGAGCACTGCAGCCACCACCAGCCCAGCTTCGGGTGTCACTGTTGTGCCTGGGTTCTGGAGCCCACCCTTTGCCAGCAGTGACACATCGAGCTGCAGCAAGGACACGTCCAGCCCCCCCCCCGGCAAGAGGACCCGCAAAACCAAGGACCGCCGTGCGAGGACCGACAGGGCTGCCCCCAAGGAGCAATGTGCGGCCACTTCACCACCCACACCATCTGGGGGAGGCAAGGGCCCTTGAGCCCCATCAAAGGAGCGGAAGGGCAGCAGGAGCGTGGAGAAGGTAGACCCCACATGCCACATCCCAGCTGGGAAGGAGGACACTAAGGAGGCCAGGAGTCCGTCCCCGAAGGGTCCAGAAACGTCACGGTCCGAGGGCGACTGAGCAGGGAGTCGAGGCCAGGTCTGGCTCCCTTGACCTGCTGGATGAGCACCGCTGAACAGGGCCCGCGGTGCAGAAGAGCACCGCTGAACAGGGCCCCGCCGTGGAGATAGGCACCGCTGAACAGGGCCCGCGGTGGAGAAGAGCACCGCTGAACAGGGCCCCGCCGTCTCAAGCACCGCTCCGCAGGGCCCCGCCATCTCAAGCACCGCTCCGCTGGGCCCTTCTTCTCAAGCACCGCTCCGCTGGGCCCTTCCTCTCAAGCACCGCTCCGCTGGGCACCGCCGTCGCAAGCACCGCTCCGCAGGGCCCCACCGTCTCAAGCACCACTCCGCTGGGCCCTTCTTCTCAAGCACCGCTCCGCTGGGCCCTTCCTCTCAAGCACCGCTCCGCTGGGCACCGCCGTCTCAAGCACCGCTCCGCTGGGCCCCGCCGTCTCAAGCACCGCTCCGCTGGGCCCCGCCGTCTCAAGCACCGCTCCGCTGGGCCCTTCTTCTCAAGCACCGCTCCGCTGGGCCCTTCTTCTCAAGCACCGCTCCGCTGGGCCCTTCCTCTCAAGCACCGCTCCGCTGGGCACCGCCGTCGCAAGCACCGTTTATGGTTCACTGTGCCCACCATGCCTCCTCCTTGACCAGTGGAGACTGTCATCCACCTGATGGACTGTGGCTTTGCACTCCCCAGGATGGTCCAGTGGGCAGCCCACCCACTGTAGAGACATTGAGAGACTGTGGCTTTGCACTCCCCAGGATGGCCCAGTGGGCAGCCCACCCACTGTAGAGACATTGAGAGACTGTGGCTTTGCACTCCCCAGGATGGCCCAGTGGGCAGCCCACCCACTGTAGAGACATTGAGAGACTGTGGCTTTGCACTCCCCAGGATGGCCCAGTGGGCAGCCCACCCACTGTAGAGACATTGAGAGACTGTGGCTTTGCACTCCCCAGGATGGCCCAGTGGGCAGCCCACCCACTGTAGAGACATTGAGAGACTGTGGCTTTGCACTCCCCAGGATGGTCCAGTGGGCAATCCACCCACTGCAGAGACTTGAGAGACTGTGGCTTTGCACTCCCCAGGATGGTCCAGTGGGCAATCCACCCACTGCAGAGACTTGAGAGACTGTGGCTTTGCACTCCCCAGGATGGTCCAGTGGGCATGGTGGCTCCTCGTGGATCTGGCGTCGTGGACTCATGTGGCTGTGGTGCCCCCCCCTTCCCTTCCCCCTGAGGTGCCTGTAGTTTTTACATCTGATGCCCCTGCAGTGTTCTCTCCAAAGGACTCAGGTCTCCTGTGTGGGCTTTGCCCTTGTTTCTCAAGACTTTGGCCCACGGACATGCTGAAATCGTAGGTTGTGCAGGACTTGGTACTTCAGTTATACACTGATGTGTGTGTCATTAGTTTTGTTGTGGATATCTTTCATGGTTGTACGCTAATTTTCTGGAGCTTTTTGGTACATAAATATTTATTCAAAATATGATTATGTCCTAGCATTTTTCAGGGGTGTTTGGGTGGTGTCACTGTGACTTGGTGCGCTGCATTGGTGAGTACATAGTTGGGGAGGGGGGGGGTCGCATATGTGTGTGGCCGTAACCTTTCGTCCTACCCCTCCCGTGTGTCGTAGGTGCAGTACTCACCGTTGTCGTCTGCGCCGGACTTCGTACTCGTGGTAGATGAGAAGGTAGACGAGAGCAGGTAGGATGTTTAATTCGGGTTCCATGCTGTCCTCCTTCCTCCTGGAGTGCGTAGTGGTGAGCGTTTTCCCGTCCGTAGTCTGTTTCCGCCGTGTTTTTATCGGCGGTGCTCCCGCCCCGGAAAAGGTGGCGGATTGGTGAGTTGGAATAGTGTGGGCGGTACATTGTCTGCCGCCTGTCTGTTGGCGGTGACCGCCGCGCTGTTTGTTTGTACCGCCGTGGCGGTCGGAGTGTTAAGGTGGCTGTCTGTGTTGGCGGTTCCCGCCAGGCTCAGAATCCCATATTTTTTACCGCCAGCCTGTTGGCGGGTTGGTCGCCGCTTTAACACCGACCGCCAGGGTTAGAATCACCCCCAAAGTGTCTTAAGTCTTTAAAAAGCAAACAAAGTCTCTTTCAAGCACAAAGGACCTGGTTTGGAGTGGAAAATCTCAGCAAAGAGCCGCAGAAGAAGAGATACGTGGAAAAATGGTGTGTGAGTTGATTTCTCCCCAGCACACATGGACTTGCGTCATTATTTTTCCTGCGGGGAAGTCGTGTGTCATTTTCCGGCGCGCGGACAGTCTCTTTCTGTGGGTCGTGGGATTACCAGATGTCCCAGGGTCTATGCGTGGATTCCCCTGCTTGTTTTCTGGCTACGTGTCCTTCTGCGGGGCTGTGCGTCGAAGTTTTGCTCTCACGGCAGGCGTTGCGTCGATTTCTCCTCTTGAAGTCGGGCGGTGTTGTCCTTGCGAGGCCGTGCGTCGAAGTTCTGGGTGCCCCAAAGGCGTTGCGTCGATCAGCGTCGGTGTGCGGCGATTTTCTCGCCGCTCAGCAAGCTGTGCATCAAAATTGTCGGCGCACGAAGAGTCCAAATGAAAAAGAGAAGTCTTTTTGGTCCTGATACTTCAGGGAACAGGAGGCAAGCTCTATCCAAGCCCTTGGAGAGCACTTTTACAGCCAGTCAAGAGTTCAGCAAGGCAGCAGGGCAACAGCAAGGCAGCAGTCCTTTGTAGAAAGCAGTCAGGTGAGTCCTTTAGGCAGCCAGGCAGTTCTTCTTGGCAGGATGTAGGTTCTGGTTCAGGTTTCACCTCCAGCAAGTGTCTGATGAGGTAGGGCAGAGGCCCAGTTTTATGCCCAAATGTGCCTTTGAAGTGGGGGAGACTTCAAAGAGTGGCTAAGAAGTGCACCAGGTCCCCTTTCAGTTCAATCCTGTCTGCCAGAGTCCCAGTAGGGGGTGTGGCAGTCCTTTGTGTGAGATCAGGCCCTCCACCCTCCCAGCCCAGGAAGACCCATTCAAAATGCAGATGTATGCAAGTGAGGCTGAGTACCCTGTGTTTGGGGTGTGTCTGAGTGAATGCACAAGGAGCTGCCAACTAAGCCCAGCCAGACGTGGACTGTAAGGCACAGAAAGATTTAAGTGCAAAGAAATGCTCACTTTCTAAAAGTGGCATTTCTAGAATAGTAATATTAAATCCAACTTCAGCAGTCAGCAGGATTTGGTATTACCATTCTGGCCATCCTACATATGACCTTCCTACTCCTTTCAGATCAGCAGCTACCACTTCAATACTGTATGAGGGCAGCCCCTATGTTAGCCTATGAAGGGAGCAGGCCTCACAGTAGTGCAAAACGAATTTAGGAGTTTTACTCTACCAGGACATGTAAACTACACAGGTACATGTCCTGCCTTTCACCAACACAGCACCCTGCTCTAGGGGTTACCTAGGGCACACATTATGGGTGACTTATATCTGGAGAAAGGGGAGGTTTAGGTTTGGCAAGTACTTTTAAATGCCAAGTCGAGGTGACAGTGAAACTGCACACACAGGCCTTGCAAAGGCAGGCCTGAGACAAGGTAAAGGGGCTACTTGAGTGGGTGGCACAACCAGTGCTGCAGGCCCACTAGTAGCATTTAATCTACAGGCTCTAGGCACATATAGTGAACATTGCTAGGGACTTATAAGTAAATTAAATAGTCCAATCAGGTATGATCCAAGGTTACCATGTTTAAAGGGAGAGAGCACATGCACTTTAGCACTGGTTAGCAGTGATAAAGTGCGCAGAGTCTAAAAGCCAGCAAAAACAGTGTCCAAAAAGTGGAGGGAGGCAGGCAAAAAGTTAGGGGTGACCACCTTAAGGCTGTCAGGTCTAACAAAGGACATTTGGGGACAGGTTGTTTTTGGTATATGTTGAATTTGGATGAAGGGATGGGCCTGTTGTTGGAGGTGAGGGTGGAACATTTATACATGTTTGATTAATTGAGTAAATTGGTTTGTTTATCATTTTGAATATCTGTCTTTGCATTACTGGTAAGAAGAATAGTATCACACACAGTTAAAGAGGAAGCTCTACTGAAGCAGTGGCCACAGAAGCAGTTCTTCTTTGCTCCTGCTCCATTGCAAACCAATTGTCCCACTGTGTCTATCAACATCCTCTTTCAGGTTTTTATTATTTACCAACCTGATCTCCCTTTCTGTGTGTTGTGAACTTCTCTGCTTACCTTACCATATCCAGCCCATGACAACCTCTGAAAAGTAAAAACAGAATATGAGTGACCATACACTACCCTCCCACTGTTGCTTGAACTGCTTGATGAGGCTGAGCTATACCTATCCTCCCATCAGTGTCAGTGATATTTTTATACTACTTCCTGCCCTTACCCTACCCCTTGTAATTAGAGACCTCTAATGAGGCTGGCCAATATATAGCAAAAACAACAATCCATCCTTCCCAAGAACTTCTATCCTTACCTGGGGTGATAAAGTGATGACTGCTACCTCTTCTACAATTGGTCGATACCTTAATGCAGGGTTTTGGAAAGACCCATCGTAATGCTAATGGCAGTAGACTGAAGACACTAATAAGGACTACTTCACAGGGACTGCAACAGAACGTCATTCTAATTCATAAATGAATCTGATGAAGAGAACTACTTCATCATAACCACAAACTAGGTTAAAAGAAAACAGAGGGCCATATTTATACTTTTTGACGCAAAACTGCGCTAACGCAGTTTTGGGCCAAAAAAATTAGCGCCGGCTAACGCCATTCTGAAGCGCCATGTGGGCGCCGTATTTATTGAATGGCGTTAGCCGGCGTTAGCCGACCGGCGCTGCCTGGTGTGCGTGAAAAAAAAACACGTACACCAGGCAGCGCCGGCGTAGGGAAAAATGGCGTTTGGGCGTCCAAAAATGGGGCAAGTCAGGCTGAGGCAAAAAAATCGTCTTAACCCGATTTGCGCAATTTTTGTTTGGCGCCCAGACGCCATTAACATGACTCCTGTCTTAGCAAAGACAGGAGTCATGCCCCCTTGCTCAATGGCCATGCCCAGGGGACTTCTGTCTCCTGGGCATGGTCATTGGGCATAGTGGCATGTAGGGGGGCACAAATCAGGCCCCCCTATGCCACAAAAAAAATAAAAAAAAAATACTTACCACAACTTACCTTTTCTTCCCTGGGATGGGTCCCTCCATCCTTGGGTGTCCTCCTGGGGTGAGGAAGGGTGGCAGGGGGTGTCCCTGGGGGCAGGGGAGGGCACCTCTGGGCTCATGCTGAGCCCACAGGTCCCTTAACGCCTGCCCTGACCCAGGCGTTAAAAAGAGGCGCAAATGCAGGTTTTTTTGCCCCGCCCACTCCCGGGCGTCATTTTTGCCCGGGAATATAAATATCACGCACATGCCTGGGAGTCATTTTTTAAGACGGGAACGCCTACCTTGCATCTCATTAACGCAAGGAAGGTGTTCACGCCAAAAAATGACGCTAACTCCATGAACTTTGGCGCTAGACGCGTCTAACGCCAAAGTATAAATATGGAGTTAGTTTTGCGTCGAATTTGCGTCGAAAAAACCGACGCAAATTCGGCGCAAACGGAGTATAAATATGCCCCAGAATGTTTCTGCACTATGATGTTCCTTACATGTCTAGGTGGAAAGGGTAGCCTGGGCAAATGTCAGTTATCGTTCTAACTACTTCCTTTAACAGTTGGTATTGCTTTAACCACATTTGCTCCATCAAATATGAAATCTATTGATGGTGGAAACTAACATACAACTGAACTGATCACACAGCCTGGTGAAAGAGGCTTAGATGTTTTGTGAATGAATGGGTAAGGACAATTAGAGAAAGGTGACTGATATACAAACACAAAATCAATCAAGTCGATGAACCTATCACATCTGTTGTGGAAGGAAGATAAGAGTTCAGTTACTGAAAGTAAACAGTCTTTCAACCCCTTGACTCCCAAGTTATTTAATTGATGTTTTATCTATAGCTTGAAAAATGGAAAGAAGGGAGGACCCACACTGTTAAACAAACAGTAATTGCAACACAAAGAAAGATGACACTGTATACAAATAGATGGTGCATCTGCATTCTTTTGGCACTGTCCATCTTGTGTGCAGGTCAGAACTGCAAATCTGGAGCATTATGGAGCCTTCTCCCTACAAACGAGATGGTCTGTGAAGTAATAATAAAATGGAGCAAAAATAAAATGCATATATTGGAGAGTCTAGGTTTGCATTATGCTACCTGAATAGCTTGAGAGAATAGACTAGTGCAGTAGTGCACCATTAATGATGTAATGAGAATCAGTACCATACCACCAATCTTAGACACCTAATTTCATGTACCAGGCTGATCACTCTACAATAAAAACATTTTGATGCGTGCAGTAAAGCAGACCACAAGTTTATAACTTAATTATAGTTTGGTATTTGAGCCACTATGCATTTTGATGATCAATGCATCAATCAAATCCACAGGAGTAGGCCTCCTATTAAAACAGATAGTTGGCAATATTCCTTCTTCTGGTTGTGGTCAATGGCACTTTCAGATTTATTTCAACCAAAAAAGATAGGCCTGTAGTGTTGACAAGAAAATGAAAATAATTTAAGGATTAGCTTATTCTTGGTAAATAAACTGACTTGCCTCAAAAGAACCCAGAGATGATAGACTTGAGTAATGAAAGGAAAATGAAAGCATATTTCCCACTATCTGAAAGGCAAGTATTGATTCACAATGATCACACCAAACATTACATTATCAAGTGTAGCTTACCAGACCCTCCTTTCCACAACAAGATGATGAATCATGTATTGGTATTACTCATTAGTGCAATGAATGTACCTGTTCTAAGTGTGTGATGTCCCTATGTCTCTGTCTTCTCTTATACACATTATAGAGCAGCTTCAGTTTTAAATCTTCACTGGTAGCTCAGAAGGGAATAATACAAAGTATCAGGATGGAAAACAACTTTGTGTTCTTTAACTTCTTGTTAGAAAATGGAGGCTTTCTGTTCCAGTGAGCCAAATGCACTACCCTGTGTAGAGGTTGAAAGTCACACATCAGGACTTCTACCCAGGACTCAAATTTGCAGTCCTTCTCCTATGTAATTTACTTTGCTGATGATCCAAGTCTTGTAAACTAAGACATCCATTTGCACATTTTTATATCATCCAGTATTGTGGCACAGATGTAGTCCTTTTTGCAGCCTTTGATTAGTGTTCAAGTGAAGGAGTAAGCTTTTCACCAAAGAAGCTGCTTCTTCATTGACATTGGTGAATGTTTGTTCCACCTCACTGTACTGATCCTGTAGCAGATGCACAATGTGATTGCTTGGCTGATGATACTGTCTTCCTTGCTGACACCGTATGTCATAACCTCAAAAGGAAATACCATTTGTATCAGGCACACTGACATTGTCATGTCTTTGGCAGTTCCATCCCCTCTCCTTTAAATTACATAATCATTGATAGACTTGTTCAGCTTAAACAGGCATTCCAGCCTGTAGTACATTTTGTTTCAATGTTTGGCACCTACTGTATGACTGTACAAGGGCCTTTGCAGGTACTTTATAAGCACCCTAATGGATTCTCAACTCCTTCTTTTTTGGGAAATCCTGCACAGTTAGGTGGCATATTTATTCTCTGTTTGTGCCGGATTTGCGTCTTTTTTTTGTAATGCAAATCCAGCGCACACTTAACTCCATATTTATATTTTGGCTCTATTCATGCTTAGAGCAAACATTTTGAAGTTAAAGTAATTTTTTGCCACCGGAAAACTACCTTGCGTCAATGAGATGCAAGGTAGGTGTTTCAGGGCAAAATATGACTTTAAGGCCTAACGCCTTATTTATCCTCCCGTGCAAAGATCACACACTGGGGAGGAGGGGTAAAAAATGGTGAAAAGCTTGGTTTGCACCATTTGTAAACGCCTGGGTCAGGGCAGGCGTTAGGAGACCTGTGGGCCTATTTCCATAGCAGAACATCATGGAATAAGCCCACAGGTGCCCTCCCCAGGCCCCAATGGACACCCCCACCCACACCAGAGGGACAGCAGAGGATGGGGGACCCCATCCCAGGTAAGTATATGTAAGTACAGGTAAGTATTTGTTTTTTAAAGTGCCATTGGGGGACCTGAAATGGGCCCTCATACATGGCACTGGATGCAGTGGCCATGCCCAGGAGACCCTGGTCCCCTGTGCTGGCCATTGGGGTGGTGGGATGACTCCTGTCTTTTCCAAGACAGGAGTCATGTGGTATGGATGGTTTTGTGTCAGAAAATGAATCTAGGCATGTTAGATTCATTTTTCTTTACTCTAACCCTCCCTAACATAATTTTTTGTTGCAAACCCCCCTTCTTCCACACTACCAGCCCCACCCAACTAACGTATTTTTTTTTTTTTTTACGATAGCCTACCCTTTGCACCAGCTTCCACCATTCCATAAATATGTTGCCCGGCTGGTGCACCGAAATGGTCCTAGCCGGTGCTAAACTTTTTAGTGAAAAATTGTGTTTGTGCAGTTTTGCACCAAAAAGTATAAATCAGGGTCTTAGACTGATGCAATGATCTAAACCAGGGACTCTGAAATATCGACCCTCAGCCATGGCTTTCATTATATCACTGCTATTGTCTGTGGCAACAAATCCAAATGAGAGACCTATGAGTTTAAGCCATTTTTAGACCTTGGTATTAAAATATCTCAAGAATTTGAATACAGTTTCTCCATGATGAACATCACAACTGTTGTATGCTTCTGAATGCCCTGAGAAGCATCATTTGCAGTTAAACCAGCAGCTATTCTTTGCTGAGCTCCCTTAAAGAGATCCAGTGTGCAGTGATGCACATGTAACCCGTTGCTTGACAGCTGGACTATATGTCTGTTGTGAGCAGGGCCATCGTTTTGGGTGGTGTTTGGGGTATTACACCCCCATAATGAGTGAGGTTTCTGATAAATAGTTGGGTAGAGGTGCTTTCAGTCAGATTTTGTGAGATGTCAGTCGGACTT
Source organism: Pleurodeles waltl (assembly GCF_031143425.1). Classification (NCBI taxonomy): domain Eukaryota; kingdom Metazoa; phylum Chordata; class Amphibia; order Caudata; family Salamandridae; genus Pleurodeles; species Pleurodeles waltl. The sequence continues at coordinate 661,879,382 of NC_090443.1, read as the reverse complement.
CAGTAGGGATTTTTACATAAACACAGACACACACTGTCTCACTATGTGCTTTGAGAGTCCTCAAAACATATTGTTTATTTTACAAAAGATTGTGTTTTCGCTCTTAGTTCTCCTACCAATCTGCATTCATCTCCCTTTCCACTGCCTCTTAGTCCTCTCTCATGCACTCCGCTTGTTGTATAATGTATTTGAACATTATGTGCCACTGTGTTTGTCAGAAAATCTGAGGCTCACCCCCCAAAATCTTACTGACCAAGCTATGCTCCTGGTCGTGAGTTGGATGAACTGAACAGAGCTCTGCTTGATAACATTGTCACCTAGTTGTAGCACATCATAATGCACCACTGGCACAGAAACTCTGACAAGAGCTGTGGTTGGGAACATTTCATGTTGGGCAGAGGACCTCTACAGATTCCGGGAAGCCTGCTCCATCCACAAACAAAAAGGGACAGAGGTCAGTCAATAACATTATAGACAGTTTCCCATTGTAGAACAGGCTTTTTTGTGATTCTGGAGGTACAGCGACTCATTGGTAAACATAGCCTTATTAGTAGGCTATTTTTCTTGTAATACTATTGTCACAAGTGACCTACGGGTACCAGCAGGAGGTAGGCTGCATGAGCAGTTTGTTGTGGAAGTTGATGTATCACGCCATGCCTTATTCCATACAGAGGTTGCTGCCGGTGAGGATTGTATACTATAAAGGAGGTTTATAGGCTGGGTTGCATGATGCTGCTTCCAGCATCCTCCTCTGCCTACTCCCAACCACCCTCTCTATCACATAAGCTGCAGGTTCTGTTCTCCCTCACCACCATCAGCTATGTTTTTGGGTGCTTTCAAGGACTTTCAAGAACCTCCCTTTTCCCTTGTTTCTCAGACTCTGCCAGGGTCCAATCCACATCAAGATCATCAGGAGAAGGGCTTGGAGAAGAAGGGTCAGTACTCTTTGTTCTCCTTGCTGGAGATTGTGAACTGTCAGGGGAAGTGCAGCCTTCTCAATAATATCTTGATTAGCAACAACCTCAACCTGCTGTTCTGCTCCCATGTCTGGTAGATCTGTAGCTGACTGTGAATCCTGTTTTCCACCATCCCGCGATGATTTGGTTTGTGACTGAGAGGATTTAATTTTAGATGTGGTGCTTTTTATGACTAGTGCTGAGAGATATGGCTTTATGGTGGTTGTGCTGTTGATTCTGAAGTCTTAACCTATCTCTTCCTAAAGGAGGGTGCAGCAGGTGCCTCACATTTCCTGAAAAAAAAGAAGACATGATGCCAGTTGTTGCAACAGGCTTCTTCTACTGTCCATTGACCACTTTCTTGGTAGGAACCTCCTTCTTTTGGGCCATCGTCTTAATGCTACCACTTAGCACTTAGTATTAGGAGGAGAAGCACTTAGCAGTGGATGTCTTAGCTGTCACTATTCAGCTGATTCCTTTGCAGACTTCTCTCTGTATCAGTGTCATGTGTGATCAGTAAAATGTGGGCAATCAGAAGAATCTAACCAATGTAACACAAGTAAAGTCGTCATAATCCTCATCATCCCAAATGCTTAATAAGGGTGTACCCAAAACATGCAGCAGACTACTTTTTCACATGACAACATTACACAGAAAAGGTTAGTCTGTGCCCCTCCAGAGCCAAAGGGACCCCGAAAGGAGGCAGGGTATGCGGAGAAAAAATGGAAACAATAGATTAGATAGTTGCTGGTGCCCCGCCACGGCCAATTCAAGATCCATGGGAGGTAGGAGGAGGTATGCAAACATCAAAATAAATAAGTTTAATATTTGTTAGTGTCACACCTGAAAATTAATTTAAAAAAAAAAAACTGTTTTACAACCAACAAGCAAAGATAAATATATCAGGAAAAGAAGAACAAAATCAACACTAATGTCATAGGGCTCTTCTATCAATGTTCCTAAAAAGTATCTATTAAAGAGGAACAAAGAGACTGTGAAGCACTCACTGGCAGCACAAAATGGTAGTAGGTAGATCAACTGCCACTTGGCACTGAAGAAGGAGGCATGGGAAATAAATACAAGCTGTCTGAGGGTAAAACACAAGTTAATTTGGTGACTTTTGTGTTTTACCTTGATATTGATCGCAGTTATGATTTGAGTTGGGTTCTCACCCCCTCAACTAATACCCCAATTTCTTACAAGAAACATTCAATGTTTGCACCTGTGAAGTCCTTGGATTGGGAAGAGACTTGTTGTGCCTTCCCCAGGTAAAGGGTTCAACATTGGTAGTTTTATGGACCTCAAAATCCTCCAGCTGGACAAGCCTGAGGCTGTATCTGATGATGTCCACCGATAATTGGATACCTTGTTTGTGAGGTCCATCTAATGCTTTTTGATCTTGAGTCCAAAAATGTTTCAAATTCCAACATTTCAGATTTTCCTGAGCAGTTCCTCTTGGCCACTGCTAAGGCTCCCAGGCCCTTTGGTACAGCACTTGGGGCCAGGACTCATTTCAGCAGAGGCCACAAGCAGGGTCCTTTTCCAAGATCAATTGCTACTGGTTAGCTGGTCACTCCAGGAAAAAGGCCTCTTGCAGCATGTTGTGTCCCTTTAGCAACACAGGATGTGTGCTAGCCAAACCTTGAAGCCCATTTCTTGATGATGGGTACGTATGGGAGCAGGTCCAGCCACTCAGGTCTCCCCAGAGCTCACAGACTTCAGTAGCAGTCCTCTTCTCTTTTTCCTCAGGTCTACATGTGTCCTGATGGGCTGCGGATGAGGTTCCACTTTTGAAGGATTCTGTAAGAAATCAGATTATTGTTTTCATGGGTCGGAAGCCCCACTCAGGCGACCATTACAATACTTGTCAGAGCGAACCCCAAAAGTTACTAAATTAATCTGCGCTTAACACTTTGGTAGCTTGGCACAAAGCAGTCAGGCTTAACTTAGAGATAATGTGTAAAGAATTTATGCACCACAGAAACACCAATAAAGTAAAAACACACAAAAAAAAAATTCCAAACCAATTTAGAAAACATAGTGCTAAGGTTAATAAATAAAATTATACCAGATTGAGAAAAATTAAATTAGTAGAAACTGAGATATTCTGTTTCAAACTTTTAGGTCACAAATAGCTCTTAGAAGCACAAAACACCAACTGCTGTTATCTGGTCACTCTGGACTGGGACAAAGTCACAAGTTCAGGCAGACCGTGATGGAACACAACCCAGATACAGGGACCAGGTTAGTCCTGTGACTATTGTGACTTATGTCCTTGATGTGTGGCATTGTGTTGTGTTGTTTGAGTCTCGATGGGGAGCTGAAAGCGATACAATGTGAGGTCTTGTATTGAGCTGAGTTGCGCTGAGTCATTTCTAGTGGAAACCAAAGTTAGTTGATGCCAGCCAAGGGTCCAGGACCTGGGGGGGGGCACTTCTTGGAGATCAGTACTGATTCCAGGCAGAGGCCAGCAGGAGGACTCAAGTAGATCCAGTCCCAGGCAGGTACAGTTGCAGCAGGTCAGCTGAACAGCTGCTTGGAGTCATCTGGAGCTTGTTCTGTCACTGTAGCTCAAACAGAAGGTCACCCAACTGAGCCTTGTAGTCTTTCTGATTAGTATGGGATGAGGGTAAGCAAGTCCAGTCTTCCTTTTAAGACAGTAAGGCAGATCACAAGCAGTATGGCAGTCCTCTGTTAGCAGCAGTACAATCCTCTGGTGGAGGGGCAGTCCTTCTTCTGTAATTTTCACAGGTCAAGGAATGTACCGGAAAGGTGTTCTGAGGGTCTAACATTTATACCTTTGTGCCAGCCTGTGTGTGTGGGGGGGCACCCACATCTGTTTCTGGAAAGGTCTTCCCTTCCCCTGTAAAGGCTCCAAGATGTCTAAGGTGACAAAAGGCTAGTGTCAGATTCCTTTGTGTGTGCTGGAGGCAAGCCCCATTTTGAAGTGCAAGCGGGGCAGGAAAAAGCTCTGTCCCCAGCCATCCTGGCAGGATGGCTCATCGTCCCCACACAGACTCCTCTTTTTGGGTCACTATCTGAAAGAAATACACAAAGCCGCAGAGGAGCTCTTCATGTTCAGTCATGTGACCCAGGATATTGGCAGAGGCACAAACTGATTAGGACAAAAAAGCATTACATTTTTAAAAGTGACATTTTCAGAATTGTGACTTAAAATTGGACTTTACCATTAAACACAATTTTAAATTACAATGTATGTGAGTATAAACATGACACCTCTACCTGTTCCCATCCCCTCGCAAGCGGGTGCAGTGACCCATGGCATCCATCTGCAAGGGGATTTCCAATCTCTCTGAAAAGTGCAGGTGGGTTGTCGCCTGCACAGAAAAACACGGAGCAGCTGTGGAACAGCTGCTCCTTATTTCTCTTGAATGCACTACAATGGGGGCAGCGTATTCTTCCTAATAGGGTGTACTTTCTCTGTTTGCACCCTTCGCATGTTCTTCAAGGTGTACTATGGCCCAAACATGGAAAGTGCACCCTATAGGCAAAATGGGCCTTGAAGTCTAAGTTTAGTCCTGGAGTCTAAACTTAGACTTCAGGTCTAAGTTTATCTTTGTGAATCGGACCCTTTCTTAATAAAGGTTGTGCAGTCTATCACATGTCACAAAACAATTGTTGGAAACTGGGTTACTGGTTGAGGGGGGTGAACCCCTCTTCAAGCAGCAACTACAACCTAAATTGGTGAAACTCAAGTAATTCCCAAATTAACCTGTGCTTAATTCTCAGGTGGCTTGGCATATAGCATTCAGGTTTCACTTAGAGGCAATGTATAAAGTACATTTATGCACCACTTCAATCATTATTAAAGTGAAAAGACAGCACAAGAAAAATCCCTCACAAATTTACAAAAATAAAGTAACATGTAATACATTATTTGACAGCAAAACAACAAAAATCCAAACAGTAGAACTGGAGATATGCAGTTTTAAAATGGTATGTGAAAATAGTGCCTAGAAGCATAAGCATCACCTGTGTTTATCTGGTTGCACCAGACCATACCAAAGCCACAAGTTCATGCCGACAGTGATGCAGTGACCAAGTTAGGCCCAGTGAACAAGGGGACTGAACAACACTTAAAGTACACTTAAAGTACAGTCTGGGGTTCAGGAAGTTGATGAGGGGCAGGAGGCCAGAGCTGCAGTACAAGTTCTCACTGGGTATATTCACACACGGAGTTCAAGGAGTCTGCATTGCTCTGCCAGCCACAGTACCTTATTGGTGTCTAGACGGCTACATGAAGATGCCCTCACTCTCTCAGGCTGGCTTGTAAGATGCTTGAAAGCGGTTGCCATGCTATAGGTGGGTAAAAGAAGAAGCACTCACCCATGCCAACTTGTAAAATGCTGGAAAGTCCTCGACATGCGGTGGGTGAATGAAACGTGTCTCACTTACAGGGAACAGTCAGACACACAGCTCCTTGTGGAAATGCACTGCTTCCAGACTCACAAGAGACAGAGTCCCACAACAGTGGTGTGTGGTTGAAATCTTTCATGGAGCTGAGATTTCCAACAGGGGTCAAGCCAACAAGCCCTTGGAAACACTTGAATTGTCCTTTGAGGTTGTAGGGTATGAGTAGGAGTAGGCCTTCTCACTGCAAAAGGCAGCAGGAAGCAAGCCAACACCTCAGCTCAAGTTGCAAAGTGGTAGTCAGTCCTAGCAGCACCACAATCAGCAGGCAGCAGGTCAACAAAACAGAGCATTTTGTTTTCAATTACAAGCTTTTATTTTGGTTAAAAGCCATTAAAGTGACAATAAAATGTACAATAATAAAATAAATGACAATTTATAAAAATTAAAAATAAATCCTTTATACACAAATTCATTTTCTAGCAACTTTTGCTGATAGCTTGGATCCCATATTACAATTCCTATGGATAGCAGACATTTACTCACTGCAAAAACTAAGTGCTGAGTAGTATAATTTTGTAAAACTCTTAAAGCATTTAAATATTTCCTAAATCCTAGATTTTTACATACAGGTCAAATCCATTTCCCTCTAGGAGCTTTATAAGCTGTGCAAAAAAAAGTGCAATATCTTCAACATAGTACAATTTTCTTCTTCCCGTAGCCTCCAATTAACAGCGTAGGCTCTGCTTTGAAGTATACCATAATGGAATTTCATATGTAGAGGCCTTGCCTAGTGTGGCTGAATTACATCTACAAAATCTTCAAAACATAGGGATGTACAACCTGCCCAAAGTTGGGTCTCAATTAATTGTATCTACAATGTGATCCCAATAAACTTGTTTTAATTGGGTCTTTGAACTGTGTGTCAATGATTGCGGATCTGTCCAACAGTGTGGTAACCAAAGCTTATGCAACCACTTCTGTACATGCTTAAGCCATGGAAAAGCTAGTCCACTATTGAGGTGCATTACTTCTTGAATGTGTTCTCTATTATAATGGCTCTATAGTAGACCACAGTCTAACCCAGTAGAACAATGGCCATAGATTTGCTGTATGCTCTATCCGTTTGACATTTAAATCACTATACAGAGGTATTAGCAGTGTCATCACAAGCAGGCCTAGCAATTCTCTAATACATTTATTTTCTTCTTTTGCAAGGCTACTGTCATCACCTATCCCCACAATTCTGCCCCATATAGCACAGCTGATTGCTCCTTGTGCTGATATATTCCTAATGCTGGTGTGATTTGTTTACTAACCAATGCCTTAAATTCATTAGGAATGGATCTATGTGTCATAACCATGCTAGCCTTGAATATTGGAGGGTTCCATGACAACTTTGAATCGAGAGTTACACCCAGGTAAGCAAAGTTAGACTTATGCTCCAGAGTTTGCCTTCCTAACTTAATGTCCCTTTTAAAGATCTTATGGCATTTTATGGCCATATCTTTGGTCTTTCCAATGTATATTTCCGGGCATTTCTCAGCACTGTACACGCTGAAACTATCCGGAAAAAATTTCAGACCCCTATGTATCTATGAAATCAAGATAGCATTGTCTGCAAATAAAAGCACAGAGACTGTTCTCCCTCTAAAAGTCGGGGAATCATGCTTACAATTCCTAAAATAATCCACCACATCATTAATATAGAGGGAAAACAGGGTAGGTGCCAACACACATCACTGCCTCACTTCTCTATTTATTTGAATTGATCCAGTCAATTCACCATTCGCCCCCCAGAGAACTCTAGGGTAATTATCCTGGTGCAATCTAGTTATTTCACTAAGGGTATAGGCAGGTACTCCCTGCTTCTCTAATGATCCCCATAGGGCTCCTCATGGTTTCAAATCAAATGCCGATTTTAAATGTATAAAAGCCACATATATGTGCCCTCCCTTTACCTTGGTATACTTCCATATAATACACAGAAGCCTGAATACTGATACACAGTACTTGTACATGCTCTGAACCCTGCTTACATTTTTACTATCAATTCAGTCTCTCAATCTATTAAGGATCTACCTTGCAAAGGTTTTCTGCATAATGTCTATAAGGCTTATGGGCCTATAATTCACTGGTTTCTGCCTATTCTCCTTTTTATATATAGGGACTATTTCGACATCCTTCGATGATACAGGGATTAGTGTTCCAGATGCAACAGCATTAATGACCAAGTTAACATAAGGGGCCCAATCTTCCTTATCATGTTTGTAATCCCAGGAGTTTATCCAAACCAGGGGCTTTCCCTGGTATGATACTGTTTTTTGCTTGTAGGGTCTCCTTCACACTAAAATAATTGTAGTATTGAGAGTCAATTTAACCCACAAGACTAACCTCCAGAAGGTCTACCTGGAGGGGATGGAATTGCTTTAATATGATATGCTTTATATCCTAATTTACATGTGGATCTAATAACCTAGGCCTATATTTATACTCTGCTTGTGCCGGATTTGGGTCATTTTTTGATGCAAATTCGGTGCAAACTAACACCATATTTATACTTTGACTCTAGACCCGTCTAATGTCAAAATATCTCAGTGTGCGTCATTTTCTGGATGCGTGAAACCGCCTTGCATTAATAAGATGCAAGGTAGACGTTCCCATCCAAAAAATGACTTAAACACCCGTGCGACATATTTATCCAACTGTACAAAAATGCCGAACGGCTGGGAGGCGGAGGTGGAAAACAGCGCACATCCCGATTTGGGCCCAAAATTAACACCTTGGTCAGGGCAGGTGTTAAAATGGGACAAACACACCAGTTCTTAAGGAAAACCCACAGAAGAAACATCAGAGCTCCAAAAGGAAAACATGGAGGTGCTATTCAATTTAAATCTCACTGCATAGCAGGTTACTGGACTTTCTCTCAATTCTATGTGCTATTATGCTCTCTACAATTGCTTTACACGAGAAGGACAATAGGATAGTATCACAATCTCTGGTGTCTTCTCGCAATCATTCTGCCCTCACTATATCTGAGAGCACAATTGATAGGCATTGACGCTTGTACAGGATCCAGAGGATAATCCTATTTTTCAGGGAGTCCTCATCTTCCCGACATCCCTTTTTGAGCTTCGGGACATTTATTAGATAAATTCTATGCTCCCCATTTGCATTCCAAGCTTCTCTTGTGATGTACTTTCCACTACTATTACCCATACTTATCCTTTCAGGCCTACAGCTCAATGCACCTCCTTGACCCATTTGATGCCTCCCTACAAATTGGAACGGGGCTACACACGGTGGAGGGGATGGTGAATTTGTGGAAGGTCCCCAGATCCCTGCGCTGCTTGTGTGAGTGGGCCTGATAAATTCGGGCAGGAACACTGAGGGGGTCATTGTGACCCTGGCGGTCAGTGATAATGTGGCGGTAGTACCGCCAACAGGCTGGCGGTACATACTGCCACATTATAACAATTTACCGTTCCTACCGCCATGGTGGTTGCAGACGCCGGACTGGGGATAACAATCTCCAGCCCGGCGGCTGCTATTGTACCACCGTCGGCATTTGGAGCCTGCCTACCGCCATGGTTTTCGTGGTGTTCGCAGTGCCACAAAAACCATGGTGGTAGGCCCTACCAGTGACAGGGAATTCCTTCCCTATCACTGGTAAGAGGCTCACCCACCCCCCAAACACCCTGTAGATGAGCCCCACCACCTCCATCCACACTCCCCCTTTCTGATCCCCCACTCCCCATACAGGCACACTCGCAGACGCCCACCACACATACACACACTCACTCACACTGGCATACACCCAATCATTCACGCATGCATCCATTCATTCATGCACACATCCGTACACACATTCACACTGACATGCAGACACGCATTCACATTTCCATTTGTACTAGCATTCTCACACATGCATACACCCACGCACACAACACTACACACACAGTCGCATTCACGCAAGCACTCACATATACATGTACACAATCCTAGATACACAACACCCCCACGACCCTCCCCTGTCGGAAGCCCAACTTACCTGCATCCAAGGGGACTTCCGACAGGGGAAGGGATGAGGCGCTGCTACAACCAGCAGCGCCCGCCAGCAGAACACCGCCAGGCTATATCATGTGTCATGATACGGCTGGTGGTGGTCTACTGGTGTGGCGCTGCTCGTGGTAGCAGCGCCACCTTAACACCAACCGCCAGTATAGCCACAGCCGGATTTTCACCCTTCTTGTGTTGGAAATCCTGCTGTGGTAATAATTTGGCAAACGGATGGTAGCCGCGGCGATGGCCTTTTTGGTGGCCATCGCCACGGCATAGGCGGCTTTTTCCGCCAATGTTAAGATGAGGGCCTGAATCTCTCAAGGGTCCTTATATCATTCCCTGTTGGCACTAGCGCACCTACAACTGGCTTACTATTACAATACAAAAGTGATGTCTCTGGGATGACAAGGTCTCACCAAACATATTGTGTGGAACTCTATCCGGTGTTGATGTTGGTTTCTAATTATGATTCCAATTAGATGTCTTTCTGTACTCTTCCATTACTTCTACTAATGGTTCACAGAGGGGGGCTACCTGCTTGTTTCCTAATTGAATCCGCAAGGACTTTACTAGGTTCCTTAACCTCTCAATTTCCTTTCCCAAGATGCCAATTTTTGCAATCAATTGTTCTAGCCATTTGCTCGCACCACAATTACAGCTCTGTTCTTTCACTAATTGAAGTTCTTCATCTTGCCCTTGCATCTTATGGCTTGTGACACTTGGGCTTGCAATCTCAAACTCTGTATCTGCTAGCGGTGCAAATCCATTTGCACAAATAATGCCTGAGTTCCCCCACTTCCATCCCCCGGGGTTGCATCACCATCTCATTTGCCTGCCGCAAGATTGGGTTAACTAGTGTTTTTACTTCAATTGGAATCGATGCTTGTGGTGCATGCTTTCTTAAATTCAACTCCTGTGCAAGATCAATTTGGTTTTAGGGCCTTGGGTCTTCCACAACCTTCCTTACTCAAAAGGATGTTATTTTCACAGTTGACAATTTTTGACTCTTAGATTTCCCTCCTAAGATAGTTTCCACCTCCTCTATGAGATTATCCATATCTGCAGCACTACAGTTATCTGCAAAGCTCCTCCTAAGCTTCGATATTTGCCCCTTTCATGGGCGGCTTCAGTTGTTTTACGTTTAACCATTCTGATAAAAAACTGCACTGTTTGTACACTAGGTAATTTCTTGATTACAAGTCAACATAAAGGACTACAGAGTCCAAGCAGTATCCTGCCAAATTATTCCCACAACTTAATATTCAAGCCCACATTAACTATTTATTAGCATCTAATAATAGTCAGCAATTGGCCCTAGAATCTAACCTTCACAGCTTCATGTTTCAATCCTTGTAACTAGGTCAGATTATGTTTTGCAAAGTGGCAATTTCATCATATCTATCACAATACATGCCTTCCAAAATCGTCTCCTCTCAGGAAAAAGAAAATAGGAGGTGGGGGGGACAGCCCTGCCTGCTCTGGGCTCCTCCAGGTGTAATGCGTAAGCAGCTACAGCTGTGTCCGATGCAGGGATCACTTCCTTGGCGATGATGGTGACAGGGAGGTGTAGTCCTCCCCACTTGCAGCACAATGGTACCCACACAGTGGGACCAGTCCTCGCGCTATAAAGAACCTGGAATCAGTAAGCAGCAGCAGCTGTGTCCAGTGCAGGGTCCGCCTCCTTGGCCACAATGGTGTCTGAGAGGTGTAGTCCTCACTACTCGCAACACAACCGGACGCACACAACCGGACCAGTCCTCGTGCTGCAAAGCGCATAGGATCAGTAAGCAGCTACAGCTGTGTCCAGTGCAGGGACCACCTCCTTGGACCTGATGGTGACTGGAAGTAGTAGACCACCCTGCTAGCAGCACAACAGGACCCGCACAGAGCAACCAGTCCTCGCGCTATAAAGCGCCTGGAATCAGTAAGCAGCTACAGCTGTGTATGGTGCAGGGACCGTCTCTTTGCCCCGATGGTGACTGGGAGTAGTAGACCACCCTACTAGCAGCACAACAGGACTCGCACAGCGCAACCAGTCCTCGCGCTATAAAGCACCTGGAATCAGTAAGCAGCTACAGCTGTGTCCGGTGCAGGGACCACCTCCTTGGACCTGATAGTGACTGGAAGTAGTAGACTACCCTACTAGCAGCACAACAGGACCCGCACAGTGCAACCAGTCCTCGTGCTAGAAAGCGCCTGGAATCAGTAAGCAGCTACAGCTGTGTATGGTGCAGGGACTGTCTCTTTGGCCCTGATGGTGACTAGGAGGTGTAGTCCTCCCTACTTGCAGCACATCGGGACAGAGCAGTCAGCAATGTGGCAGTCCATCCTTGCAGCACAGCTCCTCTTCTTGGCAGTCTCTTCAGGACCCAAATGTGAACTGAACTGATGGGGTTTGGGACCCAGTCATTATACCAGCATGTGTCTTTGAAGTGAGGGAGGCTTTGAAGTGAGGGAGGCTTCAAAAGACACTTCTGGAGATCACAAGGTCCCTACCTTCCATAGCATCAGAAAAGGGGGGAATGCAACTATTTGTTTAGGGAGTGGCACAGCCCTATTCAGGTGTAGGTGTCAGCTTCTCCTCCCATCTAGCCCAGGAAGACCCACCAGCCAGGTGATGGGCCATCAGGATGCAAATGTCGCACCCAAGCTCCATTTGTGTTTCACTTTCTAGAAGGAATGCACAAAGCCCAGCTGTCATCTACCCCCCACATGTATTCAAAAACAGACAGGGCAAAGAATTGTTAAAGTAAGAAAATGGCAACTTTCTAAAAGTGACATTTTCGACTTACAAATGTAAAAGCCGACTTTATCATAAGTTGTGAGCCCAGAGACACCAAACACAATATTCCTCTATTTTCCCAATTGGAAGTTAAAAGTAAAGGATGATTCATGGTAATCCCAAAGTTAACCTATAGGAGAGACAGGCCTTGAAGTAGTGAAAAACAAATTTAACAGTTTTTCACTACCTGGACATGTTAAACTTAAAAAGTACATGTCCAAAATGTTTAATATACTGCACCTGCCCTTGGGATTAACCAGGGCCTACCTTAGGGGTGAGATATACATAATACAAAGTCTAGTTTAGGCCTGGCAAATGCAAAATGACAGTTTAAAAGTGCACGCATAGACTTTGCAGTGACAAGTCTGAGAGATGTTTGAAGGCTACTGTAGTCGGTGGCGCAATCAGTGCTGCAGGCCTACTAAGTAGCATTTAATTTACAGGCCCTGGGCACATATAGGCCCATATTTATACTTTTTTAGCACTGCATTTGCGTCAGTTTTTGATGCAAAAGCGGCGCAAAGTTTCAAAATACAATTGTATTTTGTAACTTTGTGCTGCTTTTGCGTCAAAAAGCGGCGCAAATGTGATACTAAAAAAGTATAAATATGGGCCGTAGTGCACTATACTAGGGACTTAAAAGTAAACTAAATAAGTCAATTGTGGATATGTCAATGTTGCCAAGTTTTAGGGTACAGAGTACCTGCACTTTAGCACTGATCAGCAGTGGTAAAGTGCACAGGACCCTAAAAGCCAACAAAAATTAGTCAGAAAACAAGAGGTCAGAGGGCAAAAAAGGTAGGGGAAACCACTCAAATGGCAGGGTGACTTTTATGCTGTTATTTCATGTAATTTATGATTAAGGGTACTTTCGCAAGTCATACATGTGACCTTTGCATGATATGTAGGCAAACGTCTGTTTTAGAATGAAGAAAAAAACATTCCTAAGATTCCCGTTTGTCCTCTGACTGCCATTTATTGTCATCTGGTAAAAACTTTTACTGGGGACCCTTGCTGGCGACCGGCTGTTTGGCAGCGCTATGCATCACGCACATTGTTTTGAAGAAATGAAAACATTTTGCAGCATCTCCCTCTGAGTTTGTAATGTTGTGCCTGCTACACAGCCGTTAGTAAGAAACGCAGTGAAAGGTAAACAGAAATAAATAACAAAACAACAGTTGGCGTAACATTAGTTACCCTGGACGACCCGTTTTAGGAGAGATAGGATTTTTCATTCTTACACGGAGATTGTATTGAGCTCAGACTGAACGTGATGACACCTTTCCCTTAATCTAAACTATATTTTCAACAAACGTTTGCAGCTCCCTCAAGAACACTGTGTGACAGTTTCCACTGTAAATGTTATTTTTTATATCATAACAGCATGTACTGGTCTGGTGCTCAGGATGAAGTGTGATAACAGAAAATGGCAAAATGTTTCTCTATCCTGCTGTGCAAGCGTATATTTGATACATCTGGAGGCAAATGGAACCCACGTGTCGACATAGCTGTAAAAACATGTTCCTAATCAAAAACTCCATCAAATAATGTGTTAAATTTGTGTTACTGGAATTTGAAATCAGTCTTGGTTTAAGGTCACAGGTAAAGTTGGAAGACGAATCTCCTTAAACCAACATATTAGAAATGAACTGCTAAGTCCATTTAGGCATTGGTTGTGACTTTGATACTTTTCAAAATATTTTTATTTAAACTTTTGCAACATTAATTCATGATACACATTACTGACGTTCATGCGACTTGAGTAGTTTAAATTAGCACGGTTGTATATTTTATATGTTTACATTCATGTCCCTCTCATTTAGAGATGAGCAGGAACAGAGTCTGCGCCAAAAACTCGCAGGTGCCTTTCCTGCCAAATTATCACTCTCCCTGAATCATTTCCTTTGTGTATCTGATAAGGGAGCATCAGCCAGGTCTGCCTTCAGAAGCACTCGGACTTCCTCTAATCTGCCAACGAGAATGATGTCAGAGCGCCCATCCTATTTAGGGTGCCATGTCCAACATCATTCATTTGTGCTGTCTGGGAAACGCCATGAACGCCGTAGAAACTCCTAACAGGAGAAATACAAAAATGTCTCGCATGCTGGAAGATATCTCGCAGTGCCCCAGGATTTTTTGGAGTTTTAGTTTATTGACTTATACAGTGCGAACAAACGCCCGGAGGCGTCTCGGCGCTGTCTCAAGTGCCTCAGATTGAAAACTTTCCATTAAATGTATAGTGAGAGTGCAGGAGAGAACAATAATGAGTGATAACGTGAAAATAGCTAATTAGCTGGATACGCTAGTGAGAGGCTGCAGCTGCGGCTGGTCTAGACTGAGAGACTACAGCTAAGGATTAGAAAGGGAAAGATTTGAACAGCTAGGGCCTAATAAACAACCATGGGGAGAGTTAGGAAACGTGGTGCTGCACCCAGTGCAGCACCACTTTCTTTGGGCCCCTTAGCGCCCCCTTAACTCCACCACGTGTCCCATATTAAAAATACAGCGCACCATGGCTCAGGGTAAGGGGCCAATAGCATCAGAAATTTTAACATTATTGATGTACTATTCAGCGTTAGTGCCAAAAGTTTGGCGCAAGCCCTGAACAGTACATTGGGCCCATTGTAACTCATGGCGTGCCCCCTTTTAATGCCTGCTCTGAGCAGGTGTTAAAAATGCAGAAAAAAATGTTACAAAGAAATCTCTTAGATTTCCTTGCAGCATTTTTGGGTCCCCCTAACGTGGGAACACCCCCCTTGTATACTTTATGCCTTGGGCAGGTATAATGTGGTGCAAGAGGTTACAAAGTGGCGCAATGCATGCATTAATCTGGTGCAGCGATTTCAACGCTAATGTGCCGCAAGGAGGTGCTAGGCCCTCTTAAATCTGGGCCCTAGTTTTGAGAAGTTTTCTGAAGGTTAACAAATTTGTCTGGTTTCTCAGGTGAAGAGGTAGCAAGTTCCAGAGATGAGAGGTATAGTGTGAAAAACTTCTACCCCCCCAGGATGCTTTGAAAACTCTCAGGGTGGTTAGTTTTTTTTGGCAAAGGATGATCTAAGGTTACGGGCCGTACAATCCTATTTTTCAGGGAGGGTGAGCTAAACTGATATAAGGATTTATGGGCAATACAGAGGGATCTAAAAGCCACTATTTTGCTAATAGGCAGCCAATGAAGTTCTTCTCTAGCTTTTGATAGTGAGTTATGTTTTTTCAGGTATTTTAGCAAGGGCACCGCTGCATTCTCAATTATTTGAAGTTTGTTTAATATCCCAGTTTAGGCTCCAGACAAGAGGGAGATGCAATAATCAAGTTTGGCATGAACTAGCCCTGTGACCACTGCCTTCTGAAGCTCAAACGCTAAAAAAGGAAGAACCTTTCTTAATATTATCAGCGTTAAGTCACATGAGCATGTTAACTGGTTTGTGTGGCCTGAAAAAAACAAGTCTGGAGACCATAATTACACCCAGAGTTCTAGCTTTGCTTACTAGGATAGGCGGTGGCCCAAGGAACTGAGGCCACCAATCGGAGCTCCATTGGGAGGCATCAAGACCGAAAAGGAGAACCTCGGTCTTTTCCGAGTTTAGCTTCGAACAATCAGAACTCATCCAATTGACAATCGCTAAAATGCATTTTTTAAATCGCAAGACCGACTCATTGATGTTATCTGTGAAAGCAACCACTATTTGGATTTCATCTGTTTATGAAACTTTTATTAGACCGAAGTCCCTTATCAATAACAAAATAGGGCATATGTGAATGTTAAACAAAGTGGGGTTTAGGGAGGACCACTGGGGAACTCCGCAGGGAATGGGGAAAGGTTTGGAAGTGAATTCACCTATGACGACTGATAGCAGTCTTTTGTCAAGGAGGGAGCATAGCAAGTGTAAAGCTGAGCCATGAAGTCCAATGTCCGCCAGACGATTTTTTAAGATTGAGTGACTGTCTGTATCGAAGGCAGCAGATACGACCAGAAGGACCACTACTTTCTTCCCTCTTTAGCTAAAATATATCTGACTTCTTTAGTAACTGTAGTGAGAGCAGTTTCGCTGCTGTGTGTTTTCATAAATCCAGTTTAGGATGCCCTGTCCATTCATTTGTGCTGTCGCTATGCACACCGTAGAAAACCCTAAAAGGACAAATACAAAAATGTCTCTGCATGCTGGGAGATTCCTCACATGCTCCAGATTTTTTTTCAAAATATATAGCGCTCTGGATAACGAAAACGTATCCAACCAATCTGTAAAACCACCCTGACATGTCTGGCAGACCACTGATATTTATAACTGCTGAAATGCTTCAATCACCTCTCCTGATGCACTTTCTGAAAGGTATCCCGCCAAACAGGTCGGGAAGTTTAAATGGGGTCGCCATAATTTCTCCTTTATTCCTTCGAGAGGAGCATCAGGAGTCTGTTTTTTCCCTGTCTACAGCTCCCAAGCCTTTATGGGTACAGACACCTTAGGCGAAGGAGGGAGTGGGAGGAGAAACAGAGAGCGAGAGAGAGCGCGTGATTGGAATGAAAGAAACACAAAAGAAACAGGAAGGGAGTGGGCTGGTTGGACCATTTTAGGAGGGGGTGGTTTGAACATTTTAGTTGGGGTTGGCTTGAGCATTTTATCCAGGACTGCTTTTGGTTCGCAGTCCAGTTGTAACTGGGCCAGCCATGGCTGAAAGACGCACCTATGCTGTCCTAGCCTTTATGGTTGGCCCACTATTCCCTAAATAAGTGCCTTTTATATACTGGAAAGATAGTTCAGTGAGTTAAATGCTCATCAATGACAAGTGCTGTTTATTTTTTATTTATTTATCTAAAAGCTTTCTATCGTTCTGCTGAACCACAGAAAGTATTGGGATGCTTTCTGATGACTGATTACAAACCTCACAGTAAAGCATTGCAGTAACTGAAAATAAAGCAACATTACATTCCTTATTAAGTAATTTATAGCTCTCTGGTGCTTGTGAAAACTGATATTATTACATCTCTTTACAGAGGAACTGAAACTACTGCATGCAAACAGTTTACGTAACCCCTTACCTGCAAAGGCTTTTTCTGCCCTGTGCTGAGTGTTTTTATTTTTATTTTTGGGGCATATCACACTTAAGCTATCTGAACGTTTTTTTTTACATAAGGTATTCAGGACAACTTTGTGTCCTTTTTATCCCACATTTTGAGCACTCTACAGGGACCTGGGGTTTCTGCATTATCTTGGAGCGCATTAAGAAAACAGGCAAAATTTAGCAACGTTTTGTTTTTGTTTGGAAAAATTTAATAAAAGTGCTGTACAATGAAGCATATATTTCGTTTTCTAAAAAGGGTGTTAAGAAATGGTTTCATATGCTAAGATCACAAATTTCCCAGCTTTCAGGAAAACCGAAGTTGTAAAATGTTTTTTGAAACATATAGGTGAGCTCAGAAAGCTATATATTTCTGTAAGCTAGACAAAATTCCTAATTCAGCAAGGGGTCATTTGTATAGATCGCTTAGGGTTTACCACAGAAAATAATCATTGAAATCAAAAGTAATGAAAATAAGCACAAAAAAAAGAAAAGAGAAAAAACTGAAATAGCTAACAATACTTTCATCTTTAATTTTTTTGCCCCAATGGCTAGTTTGAAAAAGTTATATAATGATATATATGCTAGACTGTTCCGGTTGCAGGGGTATGTGGGGGCAGATTTATGGAAAGTGGTGCCACTTTCCCTGCGCCCCTCAGTGCTCCCCTACCGCCACCATGTGTGCATCATATTTTAAATACAGCACACCTTGGTGCAGGGTAGAGGGCAATAGCATCATTCTATGTGACGCTATTGATGTATTCTGCAGGAGTAGTGCCAAAATGGTGACGCTACTCCTGCAGAGTACATAGGGGCCCATTAAAAATAATGGAAGTTCCCTTGTAATGCCTCCTCTGAGCAGGCATTAAAAGAGCAGAAAAAAATGGGAGAAGGAAATCTCATAGATTTCCTTGCGCCATCTTTTCAGCCCTCCTAACAAGGGAACGCCCCGCTTGCATACGTAATACCTGGTGCAGGCATAATGTGGCGCAAGAGTTTGCAAAGTGGTGCAATGCAGGCATTGCACCACTTTGTAAATATGGGGCGTATAAATGCGACCTTAATGTCACAATTGCGTCTAAATAAATGCAGCAAATAAGGCACAAGATGGTGCTAGGGGCTCATAAATATGCCCCCTAGTTTTTGTTGATTGTCCAAAAGAATGCAATACCCAGAACCAAATATTGAGCTGCACTAAGTAATGCTTTTACCCAATGAATAAAATTGGATATGAAGCTAAGTTAATAATTTTTTAAATGTGCCCAAGATACTAAGGCCCATATTTATACTTTTTTTGCGCCGCATTTGCATCACTTTTTGATGCAAAAGCAGCGCAAACTTACAAAATACAATTATATTTTGAAAGTTTGAGACTCTTTTGCATCAAACAATGACACAAATGCAGCACAAAAAACGTGTAAATAGGGGCCTGAGTTTGGTAATAGTGGTGATTTGTACAACTCTGAATTTGGAGAATAGCCATTCTATCATCTGGATCAAGGTGCATTTTTCGAAATGTTTTCTTTCTAGCACATTTGCTTACATTTGAAAGCCAAACCTGGAAAAAAACTCAGTTGACAACCATAAATGTTCTACTATTATGTGTTATCAAATTTCACATTATGAAAATGGTAACCCACTTGTGTGCAGAAGACTGAGACTGGGATAGGAAAGTTCAGACATAAATATTTCACTATCAAAATCGACCCATTTTGGTGATGCAGCTAGCAGCAGTATTTTGGCCTGGGATCATCTGGTACCCAGGGGAACCTACTAAAACTAGACGTTTCTGAAAATTAGACTCTCAGGGGAGTCCAGGGCCATGTGACTTAATGAATCCCACTATATTGTCTTCCCTAGAATTCCTTGCAATCTTCAAAGTTTGGTTAAAATCACACCTATTCCTTAAAATTGCGTGACAGAAAGTTCTAGAATATGCATGCATGCACAAAATGTATCTCACCAAGCGTTTCCACACTTTCCCCGATAAAGAGGGTGTTCCACGTGAATGGCTGGACTTAACACCTGAGATGGAAAGGTTCTAAATGCAACGTCGAGACATCACATATTATCCTCAAAATCAACCCCTCATGGTGATATAATTTCATGGCATGGTTGATAAGCCCACCCACACAAATGGGGTACTTCTTTGACAGGGAGAAGTGCGGGAATGTTATGCCCCCTCTACCCAGACCTCTGTACATATACAGGCTATACCCCACTGCTCTTACCTCACTGCGTATCTACAGTCTCTAGCTCCTAGAGTACACCTTCACATCCAGCCTAATAAAAACCTGGTAAAGAAATCTGAAACATGCAAGTACTGCCCATATTGCAGAAAACGATATTGCATTCATCATCATCAAAATGTTTATTTCAGGTGAAACATCCATAAAACACATCAGCGTAAAACAATGGACATATCAATACATATACGTTTGGGTAAAACTGGATAAAACTAAATTAGCAGCAATTCATAACTCTATCCCTCAAATAAAGAATTTAAATCTACACTATTTATCATCAATTCAATGCAATTTAGATGGTCACTATATTTATATTTCCCTTTATCTAATATTTGCAGTACATTCTACATTATGGTAGTCATTACAATATTGGCGGTAAAAGCCGCTTACCGCCGTGCAGAAGACCGCCAACATACCGCCGCGGCTGTGGAATTCCGCCACAGCTATTATGACCCACAACTCGAAATCCGACAAAATTCAGACAACCACACAAGTCCGCCACACCAAAGCTCAGTGATAAACTGGCGAAAACAAAACCTCCACTGTCACGCCAACAGAAATACGCCCACGCAATCACGACCCACGAATCCACGAGGCGGTCTTTCAACCGCGGTATTCCATTGGCGGTACACAACGCCGCACTCAAAATACACACACATTTACAAAACCCAGCCACATTGGACAATTCAAAATACACACACCTGATACTCATACACACACCACTCCCACACACCCATTACAATATAAAACACACACCCACATCACCCACAAACCCCTATGACCAATATTACAGAGAGAAGGCCAGAGAGAGACACCACCATCCACAAACTAGCATCCACAGGCACTCAACACCATCACCCACACAGCTTCCACTCACAAAACACCACACACCACTACATATCACCACACTTATCACCACACACAGCACCCCACACATCACCTACACCACCCCATGGCACGGCAAAGACACCCCAGGTTCTCGGAGGAGGAGCTCAGGGTCATGGTGGAGGAAATTGTCCGGGTAGAGCCAAAGCTATTTGGAGCACAGGTGCAGCACACCTCAATTGCAAGGAAGATGGAGCTATGGCAAAGAATAGTCGACAGGGTCAACGCAGTGGGACAGCACCCAAGAAATCGGGATGACATCAGGAAGAGGTGGAACGACCTACGGGGGAAGGTGCGTTCCGTGGTCTGAAGACACCACCTGGCGGTTCAGCGGACTGGCGGCGGACCCCCACCTCCTCCCCCACAACTAACAACACGGGAGGAGCAGGTCTTGGCGATTCTGCATCCTGAGGGCCTTGCAGGAGTCGGTGGAGGAATGGACTCTGGTAAGTCGATTCTTTACTGCTATATCCCCCACCCTTCCTGCATGCCATCACAAACTCCTACCCCTACCCTCACCCTCATCACTCCACCACCTCACATATACCCCACTATCACAAACCACCCATCCCAACACCAAGCCCTGCATGCAACCCCAACGCATGGACACCCATCACTAAAGCATGCCCAGTGCACATACCCATACAACCCCCTAAACCATCATCACACAAGTCCCCACATAGGAATGCAAGCACTGGGGTACACCGATCACCCACCCATTGCCCACCATGACACACACAGATGCAATAATTAAGCTTTTACACCCCTGCAGGACCACTACCCAACGTCACCAGACAGGAGGGTCCAGACATTTCCACCCCACCCACAGAAGAGGCCCACAGTGATGACAGCAGCTCTGTCCAACTGGATCCAGATGACCAGCCCGGACCATCGTGGGCCTCGGGACAGTCAGTTCCCCTCGCACAGGCACAGCCCACCACAGACCTTCCACCCTCCGGTAACACCAGCACAGCACCCACCCAGCGGGCCCATACCTCCATCCCCGGGACACGTCAATCAGCTGTGTGTCCAGCACTACAGGAAACCCAGGATAACAACAACAGGGACCTGGGGGCAGTGGCAGTGGGCACACGGTCCAGGGGACGGAGGACCATGAACACAGGGGAACTGGGAGGGCTGCTGTGCGACAGGGGGTGGACAGGCCAAGGGAACCCACTCTCCATGAGGCCCTCTCCTCCATCATGGGAGCATACCACCACTCCCAGGAGACAATGGCAACAGTCCTGGCCAAGTTTCAGGAGACCCAGCGCATGCAGGAGGAACAGTATTTGGGGTTCAGGGAGGAACTCAGAACCATCAGCTCTGCCCTGGGCACCATCGTAGGGGTGCTGAAGGAAATACTCAACACCAGGAGGGACACTGTGGCACTCCAAGGGGCCCCTGACACTAGCATGGACAATGAACTGCCCACCACCTCCGCTGGCGCTAGTGGACAGGAGGCACCGCCACAGGACAACCACACCAGCACCCCACCCACTGCAGAGGGAGAACCACCCCGCAAGCGGTCCCTGAGATCCAGGAACAAGACCCCCGCCAAGAAAAGAGACCACCCTGATTGTCAATCCACTGTCCCACTTTGTCACCCTGTCCATATTGGAACTGCCCCAGCTCTACTTCCTATGCCCATATGGGCAATGCACCTATGAGAAAAATAGACTGGACTCTGCCATGGACACTCCTCCGCCATCACCCCTCACCATTTTACTTCCCCCTCAAATATTTTGTATGTAAATAAACACAACTAAAGCACCAAACAAACTGGAGTCTGTCTGTGATTTTGAAATAGTGTATTTCAATGACAGTGACAAAATTTCCAGGAAATAGTAATGTCAACATACCTATGTCACACAGCTCTAATCCATGAGGAATCTTAGCAGATGACACACACTGGTACCCACACCTGTGAAACCGTAAGGGAAAGTGACAAGTCAGTGACCATACACTGGCTGAAATCAACAGACAGGATAGAGGTAGAAGTGTAAAAGTACTTGTAGTAGGCAGGAATGCATTCTCACCTGTGTTTCACTGGAAATATTGCTGGATGACTGAGTCCCTGTTGTCAATGTCTTCTTCCTCTGCTTCCTCCTCATCACTGTCCACAGGCTCCACAGCTGCCACAACACCGCCATCTTGACCATCCTCCTGCAGAAAAGGCACCTGTCATTGCAAAGCCAAATTATGAAGCATACAGCAGGCCAGGATGATCTGACACACCTTCTTTGGTGAGTAGAATAGGGATCCACCTGTCATATGGAGGCACCTAAACCTGGCCTTCACGAGGCCGAAGGTGCGTTCTTTCACCCTCCTAGTCCGCCCGTGGGCTTCATTGTAGCGTTCCTCTGCCCTGGTCCTGGGATTCCTCACTGGGGTCAGTAGCCATGACAGGTTGGGGTAACCAGAGTCCCCTAATAGCCACACCCAGTGCCTCTGTAGTTGACCCATCACATACAGGATGCTGCTATTCAGCATGATGTAGGCGTCATGCACTGAGCCAGGGAACATGGCATTCACATGGGAGATGTACTAGTCTGCCAAACATACCATCTGTACATTCATGGAATGATAACTCTTCCAGTTCCTGTACACCTGTTCACTCCTGTGGGGGGGGACCAAAGCCACATGGGTCCCATCAATGGCACCTATGATGTTGGGGATATGTCCAAGGGCATAGAAGTCACCTTTCACTGTAGGCAAGTCTTCCACCAGAAGGAAAACGATGTAGCTCCGCATGTGTTTCAGCAAGGCAGACAACACTCTGAACAACACGTTGGAAAACATCGGCTGGGACATCCCTGATGCCATGGCCACAGTTGAAAAGACCCACTTGCAAGGAAATGGAGCACTCATAGTACCTGCACTTGAGGGGGTATTCCAGTGGGATGGCGGATTGCTGGCATCAGGTCTGGCTCCAACTGGGTACACAGTTCCTGGATAGTGGCACGGTCAAACCTGTAGGTGATGATCAAATGTCTTTTCTCCATTGTCGACAGGTCCACCAGCGGTCGGTACACCGGAGGATTCCGCCATCTCATCACATGTCCCAGCAGACGGTGCCTATGAAGGACAACAGCGAGCACAGAGTCAAACAACTCAGAGGTATGTACCCACAGTCTGCACAGAACACCAACAATACACAAAATCTGGCATGTATGTGTGTTGAGAGTAGGCCTAGGTATGTGTGACGCAGTTGGTAATTAGGCCATGTGGGCCCCTGAAATGGTGGCTGCCTGACCTACAAAGCGGGACAATGGGATGTGAGGTAACTGCGCTGGCCTTGTACACCGTTGCGGTAGGTGGTCGAAGACCGCAGCGCAATGCTGCATTGGTTAACATTGGACCCTATGGGTCAAAGGAGCCAATGACGATGTACGCCGACGGTGATGGTATGCACCGCCGCGGACGTGACCGCCGCGGACGTGACTGCCATTTTCTAACTGTTTAATCACTCGATACCTAATCTTCGACAGGAGAGGACCTACACTGCAAGTGCTGCTGTGACCTCGGTCTGGAAGAGACAATGGCTCGTGTGTCTGGGGAAAGGGCCCCTGCCTTCACTTCAGAGGAGTTGGAGAAGCTCATTGACGGGGTCCTCCCTCAGTACACGCTACTCTACAGTCCTCCAGACCAACAGGTAAGTACACAGGGAGCATGTTGTATGGGCTATGCCTGTGTGGAGAGGGCTGGTTGTAAGAAGGAAGGGGCAGAGTTCTGCATGCATGAAAGACGCTGAATGCATGTGCCACATGGCAAGGGTAGGGATGGGGGCCACTCACTTTGACGGTGCAGTTGGTAATGAATTCTCTTCTTCCCCTGTACATTTCATGCAGGTCAGCGCCCACCAGAAGAAGGATATTTGGCGTGCCATCGCCAAGGACGTCCGGACCCTGGGGTCCACCACAGACGGAGCACCCACTGCCGGAAGAGAGGGGAGGACATTCGCCGCTGGAGCAAGAAGATAGCGGAGGCTTAGCTGGGGATGGCCTCCCAACGTGGGAAGGGTGCCCGTCGAACCATGACTCCTCTGATGTTCCGGATCCTGGCGGTGGCCTACCCTGAGTTGGATGGGCGCTTGAGGGCATCACAGCAGACACAAGGGGGTGAGTGCACTATGCGTGCAGTGAAGGTGTCTGGGTGGGGGAGGAGGGCTGTGGGTTCCCATAGGCCAGGGCGAGTTCTGTAGGCTAGGCCCATTCGTAAGGCATGGCCCTCTGGCCCCCACCCCACCTCTGTAGAGTGCCAAGTACAGCTATTCATGCCCCAGAGTCATCTATATGTGAAGATGTCGTCCATAGCCTTGTAGGCCATTTCCCAGGAATTGCACTGTAGAGCCCAACAGCGCGACGTAGTGCAGGGGGCTGCTGTGTCTGTCTTGTCCGCCAACGGCAGTGGTAAGCCATGCACTCAACCTGTCTTTCTTCTGTCCTCCCCCTCCTTTTTTTGCGGTCTCCCTGTTCTTTTGTGCATTAGCATCATCAGGCAGAGGTACAGTGGCACCGGAGCACGAGGGAGCTGCATCCCACATGGGCATGGAGGCCCACACTACAGACTCTGAATATACCAGTGGGACGGAGGGCGAGGGGAGCACCACAGCGGTCACAGGATCTGCAACCAGCGTCCTCTGATGGGAGCTCCCTTGTGGTGGCGGCAACATCTGTGCCCCCCCACTTCAACAGGTACAGCCACCACCCCCCCTACCAGCACCGCCCTCCCAGCAGCCCCTCAGCCTTCTTCCCGTGCCCGCTCACCCAGGAGGGTGGGCATCACCTTCTCCCCAGGCACCTCAGCCCCTGCCCCTGTCACCTCTGCTGCCCTCAGTGAGGAGGCCATTGACCTCCTCAGGTCCCTCACTGTTGGGCAGTCTACCATTTTGAATGCCATCCAGGGTGTAGAAAGGGAGTTGCAACACACAAATGCATTCCTGGAGGGCATTCATTCTGGTCAGGCTGCCCTTCATCGAACCCTTCAAACTCTGGCCTCAGCACTGATGGCAGCCATTGTCCCTGTGTCTAGCCTCCCCCCTCCAACTTCCTCCACCCAGACCCAATCCCCTGTACCTCTGCCTATACCAAGCACACCATCAGGCCAGCCTGCACACACCTCATCACACAAGGGAAGCTCAGGCAAACAAAAGCACCACACATCCCATAGGCACTCACCCAAGCATCACACACATACAGACACACCAACATCCACTGCCTCCACTGTGTCCCCCTCCTCGTCGTCTCCCTCCTCCCTCCCAGTCTCGTCTACTCTACACTCACACCTGCATGCACTACCACTACAGCCACTACTTCCCGCACCAGCACACCCACCACCACACCCCGCTCACGTGCACTCACCATCCCACTACCATTTGCACGTCCCCTGTGTCCTCTCCCAGTGTGTCTGTGACGCCCCCTCCGAAGATACACAAACGCAGGCACACACCCACCCAACAGACATCCACCTCACGACAGCCTCCGGCGCATGCACCTGCACCCAAATCCACAAAAGTTACACCTCCTACAACCACCACCTCTTCCTCCACTCCCAAACCCCCTCCAGCTATCCGTCCCAGTGTCTCCAAGCAACTTTTCCTGTCTACCCTTAACCTATTTCCCACCACCCCCCGTCATAGGTCCTGTACTTGCACCTCAGCCAAAAAATCTCCGGGACCAGTGGTGCCTGTTGTTACAGGTATGTGTAGTGCACCGGCCACCAGACCAGCCAGTCTTTCACGGAGCCACAGCACAGCCAGTCCCCCCCGTGAAGCACCAGAAGTTGGACAGTGCCCAGCAGGAGAGGGGGAAGACTCCAGCCAGCCAAGCCGCTTACAGGGGTCCCGGGGGGAGTGTGGACTCAGCTGTGACTCCTCCCAAGGTTGGGAAGGGGCAGAAGAAACCTGCAAAGTCAGTGAGGAGCAGCACGGCGGAGAAGACCGCCATCATCCCCGCTGGCCAGGAGGCCACCGCCAGCCCCTTCATCGCTGCCCAGGAGGACACCGCAAGCCCCATCGTCGCTGCCCAGGAGGGCCCCGCAAGCCACAGCCCAGCTGCCCAGGAGGGCCCCGCAAGCCACAGCCCAGCTGCCCAGGCGGGCCCCACAAGCCACAGCCCAGCTGCCCAGGAGGGCCCCTCAAGCCACAGCCCAGCTGCTCAGGAGGGCCCCACAAGCCACAGCCCAGCTGCCCAGGAGGGCCCCACAAGCCACAGCCCAGCTGACCCATGAAGGACCGCCAGCCACAGCCCAGCTGGGCAATGACGGACCGCCAGGGAAAGGACCGCTGAACAGGGCAAAGACCGCCATGGCAAGCTCCGCTGAACAGGGCAAGGACTGCTGAACAGGGCAAAGACCGCCATGGCAAGCACCGCTGAACAGGGCAAAGATCGCCATGGCAAGCACCGCTGAACAGGCAAGCACCGCTGAACAGGGCAAGGACCGCTGAACAGGGCAAAGACCGCCATGGCAAGCACCGCTGAACAGGTCAGAGACTGCCAACTCAAGCACCGCTGAACAGGGCAAAGACCGCCATGGCAAGCACCGTTAGCCCATTAGTGGCAGGGGCAGTGACGCAACTGGGACCGTCACGGGGTGAGTGCTGCACTCTGGCCACCAATCCCTCTCCAGAACCAGTGGAGAACAGCATCCACTCCCTCTGTCCTGCACAGGAAGAAGCACTCTGGGCACCAGTCCCCCTCCAGAACCAGTGGAGAACAGCATCTACTCTGTCTGTCCTGCACAGGATGAAGCACTTTGGGCACCAGTCCCCCTTCAGAACCAGTGGAGAACAGCATCCACTCCCTCTGTCCTGCACAGGATGAAGCACTCTGGGCACCAGTCCCCCTCCATAACCAGTGGAGAACTGCATCCACTCCCTCTGTCCTGCACAGGATGAAGCACTCTGGGCACCAGTCCCCCTCCAGAACCAGTGGATACATGCATCCACTCCCTCTGTCCTGCACAGGATGAAGCACTCTGGACACCAGTCCCCCTCCAGAACCAGTGGAGAGTTACATCCACTCCGTCTGCCCTTAACAGGATGAAGCACTCTGGGCACCAGTCCCCCTCCAGAACCAGTGGAGACATGCATCCACTCCGTCTGTCCTTAACAGGATGAAGCACTCTGGGCACCAGTCCCCCTCCAGAACCAGTGGAGACTGTTATCCACTTGAGAGACTGTGGCTTTGCACTCCCCAGGATTGAACAGTGGGCAAACCACCCACTGTTAGAGACTTGAGAGACTGTGGCTTTGCACTCCCCTGGATTGAACAGTGGGCAAACCACCCACTGTTAGAGACTTGAGAGACTGTGGCTTTGCACACCCCAGGATTGAACAGTGGACAACCCACCCACTGTTAGTGACTTGAGAGACTGTGGCTTTGCACTCCCCAGGACTGAACAGTGGGCAAACCTCCCACTGTCGAGACTTGAGAGACTGTGGCTTTGCACTCCCAGGATTGAACAGTGGGCAACCCACCCACTATTAGAGACTTGAGAGACTGTGGCTTTGCATTCCCCAGGATTGAACAGTGGGCAAACCACCCACTGTTAGAGACTTGGGAGACTGTGGCTTTGCACTCCCCAGGATTGAACAGTGGGCATGGTGCCCCCTCGTGGATCTGGCGTTGTGCACTCATCCGGCTGAGGTGCCCCCCATTCCCTTCCCCCTGAGGTGCCTGTTGTATTTCTATCTGATGCCCCTGCAGTGTTCTCTCCGTTATGTTTGGGTATCTTGTGTGGGCCTCGCCCATGCATTTTGGGCCCAGTGGTCCACGGACTATGAATGATGCAAAACCTGGACTACTAATCGTGG
Organism: Pleurodeles waltl; assembly: GCF_031143425.1. Taxonomy (NCBI): domain Eukaryota; kingdom Metazoa; phylum Chordata; class Amphibia; order Caudata; family Salamandridae; genus Pleurodeles; species Pleurodeles waltl. Next base: position 661,851,212 of record NC_090443.1, on the reverse strand, counting down.
TATATATTTTGTTTATAGTGTATATATATATGTATATTTTTGCTTACTGATTTTTGATATATTACAATAGTTACACTCATTTCCTTTTGTCTTTGCATTGTTGTAGTGGGTGAGGGTCGGGGTGGGGGTTGGGATGTTGAGTATGTATGTCCCTGTTTTTTGCCTCCCCCCTCCCCTGTGTCGTAGGTGCAGTACTCACCGTGGTCTTCGCCACCGGCATTGGTGCTCCTCGTAGAAGAGCAGGAAGACTAGCGCTGGGAGAATATGAAGTTCTGGCTCCATGCTGTCCTCCTTCCTCGTGGAGTGTGTAGAGGTGAGCGTTTTTAATTGGAAATGCCTGTTTCCGCTGTGTTTTTATCCGTGGTGAATCCGCCTCGGAAAAGGTGGCGGATTGGCCTGTCATAATAGTGTGGGCGGTACATTGTCTCCCGCCTGTCTGTTGGTGGTGACCGCTGCGCTGTTTGTCTGTACCGCCGTGGCGGTCTGAGTGTTAAAGTGGCTGTATTTGTTTGCGGTTTCCGCCACGGTCGTAATTGCAAAATGTTTACCACTGGCCTGTTGGCGGTCTTACCGCCACTTTAACACCGTCCGCCAGGGTTGTAATGACCCCCTAAGTTCATTACCCTCCATCTGGGTTATGTTTCTCAGCTAAGCACATTCTGAAGTAGTGAAAACAATTACTCCCTCAGTACAAGTCATTAAAATTCTCAAAGCTACTGAACATACAGGTAGAATCCATTGACTCCGAGAGGCCACATAAGTATTGCAGAAAAAGAGCAGTTGCATTGTTGTTTCAATCTCAATTCTACATGCTGGGATTTGTCAGTGGAGCAATTATTCTTGCCCACTCTAATACTAAACTATTGAAGGGCAGTATTTCATACCTAAACGTGGCACATAATTGTCTACCATATGACACGATATATACTCCAAAAGCGGCTTACCTTTGTGATGCAAAAATCTGTCTGTTACATTACCCGGGTTGCATTTTAATATCTCTGCTTCAAACAGATAATGTGTAAATGTTAATGTTATAACAGACTTGGTCACCCAGTGAGCATTGTTAGGAGACTCCCAAGGGGCAGCTATTCTGAACTTTTATAGCATGTCCTTGACATATCTTAGCCAAGGAATTGTTTGGCACTGGGTAGGTGATCTTCAATATGTAACCTGTATGGCCCTAGCTCCTCGATGTGCCACAACCTATGCCAATACAGTAGCAGTCTCAGCTTGACTGTGCATGTGATATGGTACATGGCTAGGTTCAATAATAATGGAATATGAGATGGTGCTCTGTGGGAGTTTTATAAGTGATTGTAAAAACTTATATCCAACCACTGCAAATCTAGTATCTTTGATGTGTCCCCTTAACTCTGAACCATACAGAACCATTCCCTTTATCTTAGTGGTGTATATTTTGATAGTGAGTGAAATCATTCTTGTAGTTGTACTCTTAAATTAAATATTTTCAGAATGGCTGAGGATTCATAATACACTTTACTAATCTGTTGCTCTCACCACAAATTACATGTTAATTTCACTCCAAGTCAAAATTTGTAACATGCTTAATCATTGTGTTGTATGCGTGAATGTGGACCATCCTAGGGCCATATTTATACTCCATCTGCCCTGAACGTGCGTCAAACATTTTGACGCACATTCGGTGCAAACCTTGCCCCATATTTAAACTTTGATGCCCGAGCCCGTGGATGTCAAAATGCCACCGTGTGCGTCATTTTCTGGATGCGGGAATCCTCCTTGCGTTAATGATATGCAAGGTAGGCGTTCCCGTCCAAAAAATGACACAAACATCCGTGCGTCGTATTTATGCTACCGCGCAAAAATCCCGCACAGTCGGGAGGCAGAGTCGGAAAATTACGCACAGCCCGATTTGCGTAAAAAATGAACGCCTGGGTCAGGGCAGGCATTTAAATGGGGCAAACACACCTGTATTTAATCAAAACACACAGAAGCAACAGCAGAGCAGCAAAAGGAAGACATGGAGGTGATTCTCATCCAGCGTGCACGCAGAGCAGAGCAACAACAACAGCAGCTTCCACAACACCAGCAGGGACCCCAAAGGCAACGCAGAAGGCAGGAGAGGATATTCTGCACCAGGACAACCCTTCATGGCCTCAGGGAACATGACATTATCCAGAGGTACAGGTTGAACTGGCAAGCCATTCAGCAGGTGCTGCAAAACATTGAGCCACAGTTGGCACCTAGCTTGCAGACACCCCGCACCATCCCACCAGAAACCAAGCTGCTAGCTGTACAACACATGTTGGCAAGTGGCTCCTTTCAAACCACTGGCGCCCTGGTTGCTGGGATCTCACAGCCATCATTCTCCGCCTTCCTGCCCAAGGTACTGGATGCCATCATCAGCCTCACACCCGCCACATCTGCTTCCCAAACACACAGCAGAAGCAGCAGGAGACAAAACAGGGGTTTTAACTCATTAATGGATTCCCACATGTCCTTGGTGCCATTGATGGCACACATGTATGCCTTGTGCCACCTGCTGCAACTGAACATCTGTACCGCAACAGTAGGCACATACACTCTATCAATGTGCAGGCCATTGTGGATCACCAGGGATTGATCACCAACATTGTGGCAAAGTATCCTGGGAGTGTACATGATTCATTCATCTTCCATCACTGTACCATCAATCAACACTTTCACGATGGACGATATGGAAATGGACTACTTTTTGGTAAGTACAGAAACCTTCTCATATACACACTGCACAGCAACCCTCTAGGACTAACAACACATACACCACGACATCTACATGTGAACAGGAGCACACTGAGGTTGTGACACCGCTAGGCATGTTTGATAGGTCTGCAGTGAACCTGTCACACATTTGAAATTAGTGTACAGTCAAATGTTAAGACGTCAATGATCACACCGTATGGAGAGGTTTGGCTAATTGTCACCTTGCAAAATGTAAACGTCTCACTGATGTTTCATTGAATCCATTGCATATGTCTAAAGGTATGGGATGTCCAGGGCACATAGATGCTAACGTGCTACCACCACTGTCAAATTTAATCTGTGTGTGGAACTATCATCTCACCCCCAGTGAAGAAACAGGAACACCTGTATCACAAGTCACAATGCTAGGGAGTACACACTCTACTGCAACTCCCAAAACATACTGCTGACAACCGGTCAGCAGGCAAACACTTGTTCAGCCAAGGAAACAACCCAATGCTGATGGTACATCCTAGAAGCCTAGGAATCAACACAATAACACAAAAGGGTCACAGACAACACAAGACAACTACTGCCATGCAAGGTGATATCAATGGGGCAAGCTACATCAACATGATCTCAATCATTTTCTCTTTCAGCTGATCAGGGGTATGGGATCCAGCCATGGATTATGACACCATTTGGCAACCCAAGCACTGCAGCAGAGCGTCCCTACAATGAGGCACATAGGAGGACACACACCATAGTTGAGAGGACCTTTGGCAACCTGAAGGCGAGATTCAGGTGCCTCAACATCACTTGTGGCAGCCTCCTATACTCACCAGAAATGGTCTGCAAGATCATTTTAACATGTGCCATCCTGTACAACATTTGTGTGCGAAGGAACATTCCCCTACTAGAACCAGAGCCACAAATGCCTGAAGAGGAGGAAGAGGAGGATGCTGGCCCGCAACATGAGGGGGACCAACCAAACACAGCTGCTGGATTGCGTAGGCGCCAACATAACACCTATAATAATCACCATATCATGGTCTGGGTAATCATTTTTGCTCACCTTTATCTCTAACTATCAGAATAAGAGTGTAGCCTCATGGAGCATTGCTGATATACCGATCAGGACACAGAAATTTCCAAAGCAATTGTGATGCATATAATTCAACAGTCACGTTCACACACACACTGTAAATTACATATATCCTGTACATTTCACCATTGAAGGGCAATAGCAGAGGACCACACCTATGTCACACATACATGTTGGCAACATGGTTCATCGCAGCATATGGCACACAACTAAGACACCATCAGTCAATAAGGGAAAGAAATGCCCCATACATGAGGCCGTGGATGTGCTATTGCATTGGTAACAGGAATGTATGACCAGACCCTTGACAGCAGTAAGTCGTACAGCACATATCTTTGCAAGGACTATCTGTGAATAGAATTCCATATAAGCAGAACATAGAGAGCACAAGTGCCACACCTATGACAAGCATTGCGCACATGACATTCCATGTACATGTCAGCCCATGTCCTAAGTCCTGACACACCCATGTTCTTGGTCTCACCCCACCTGTCTTAAGAGGTCCCTGGAATGGTAATATGTGTACCCAGATATTCCCTCCTCTACACACACACAGACTAACAATATTAATCCAGTGTGCTTCACCCTTTAGTATGGTATGCCATAGTCATTGTACATCTGTCTGCATGGACGTCAGGTTAAATTATGCACTGGCTTGTAGTCTCTAAGCCCTGTTATCACCTGTAGTTTGCTTTCCATGTGAAAGGTACTGTTGGCCATTTGAACTCAAATCTCACCTACAGAACTTGTGAGAAACTGATGCAGCACACACCTGTGAGCACCTCCATGCAGACCAGCCATTTGAACATGCACTGCCCTTGCAGTTGCTTGGAACAGCATAGAAACTGTCATTTTGTCGATTACACTGTTATGCATTGCTAGAAAAATAAGCCGTGTAACACAGCCCTTGGGTTTATGTGTTACCTTCCAAAACACAGGACAAACACAGTTTTCCATGTCAACTGTCTTGTTCTTCCTCCGACCAGTCTTAGTCAGACCACTGAGTATGTACCTTGTGAAATTGCTGGATCCTGATTGACCCTGCATCCTGTCAGCCTGACTGGCACCTGTCTGTGCGTTACCATAAAGGTTCCTTGTGGCTATATATGTATCATACTTGCTTTCCCAAACCTAACATTTCTCCGGGGGTATTTTTTCAGGTGGTTCTTCAATGCATACTCAAATAAGTTACTTAGGATAAACTGCTTATTTATCGTACCATAATTGGGAACTTGTCCAAACACCCAAATCATGGCCTATCCCTTGTCTGGGTCTCATGTATGCATGAGCAACAAAGTGTGACAGTGTACCATGGCCGTATGCAGGGATTGGGTATGGTGCCTCCAGCAGAACCATCAACGTCAGATAATGTGCATGAAAAGTCCACACATGTTAGGACCCTGACAGTTCACACGCTGAATCACATTGCTCTCAACATATAGATGGGCTGTGCATGGTGAATAGCTGCAAGATTAATCAACACAGAGGCGATGATGTTCCCAGGTGCAGTGGGAACTTTACAGGCCAACCTGTGTACAAATGTTGTATTGACACCTGCCGGTACAAGACTCCTGAGATATGATCTCACTCAGCACACCAAGGTTGCCCTGTTGACAGTCTCATAACACGTCTGCAGTGACAGGGTGGGACCATCCCCATGTAGGTTCTTATATCCTCATTGGCTTTACTTCCATTGATCTCAGAAGGATACTCAGTAGATACAGGAATAGACCCCTAAAAATATACAGGATCAACATTTGACCACACACATGAACCAGACACCTCTGTGCAACTGATCACTGGAAATATGTGGCCACGTGCTGCTTGTTAGGCTGGTCCACCACTGCCACAGGAGAGTTGTGGCTCAGTCATATGACCACAACTGAGGCATGATATTGCAATTGTGGTTCACCTTTGGCTTTCCGTGTCAATAACACGGCACCCACTTAGTCTGTACATGTGCCTGACTCATGGTGGGTTCACCAACAAGTGCCTAGGAAGCAGTATCCAAATTTCCAGGACATGTGATGGGCAAGTTTTGGACCATTGACACGAACAAGCGTCTGCTATCTATCCAGTGCATGCTTTGTCATTTGTGGTGTTTATGTTACCCAAAAAACAGAAATAGCACACAACAGCTGTTGCTACATGTATGACTAACACATGTCCTCTCTCATTTCCACACTGACTTTCATTTGAGGGTTGGACACATTGACTCCACATTCATACAAGCATATTTGCAATGATGCATCTTGTGATGCTCACACAGTGGGTCAACAACAATATTAGTTGCCAATGCACACACATTGAGACTTAGGCTTTGAGGTATTATACTTATGTGCGTCACCTTTCTATCCTCTCCTGACGCCAAACATGCCCAATTTGTGCAATACAGATATGTAGGCCCCACGTTTGGCCATCTGGTGCGTCAGTCAAGAGCGAAAATCCTGTACATGAAGTAGTGGATCATGGTCTGCAGAAGTATGTGTCACATGTGCCCATACACCGTCATGACCAAAGTGGGTGCATTCAGCCTATCTCAGTATTGTCACAACTGTAATATAACATTAAAATGGTAAAATGACCCAAACCCAGTTAATGCCTGAAATGTTACCACATACGTGTCAAAAAATGACGCTTATGGTTGAAAAACAACGCATCATGCCCTGAAATAACCATTGCCCCTGAGCTGTATCTTCCACACTGTACCTCAGAAAATTGGTTACGTGTAAAACTATTTTTCAAACATATGGATGCGGGCTCAAATCTAATCCTGTGTGGTGAAAAAAATGACGCGCAAACTGTATGCGTCAAAATATTTTGACGCATGATGATAAAAACGCCCGCCATTTTAGGCAGGAAGTGATGTAATAGGATATCCTGTTTACAGATTATGTACAGTGAGTGTACTTTCACTTTCACTTTACAGTCTGTGATATTTCCTGACTGTGTGGCTGTGTTCAGAGTTTTGTCTGTTCAAATTGTGCTTTTGTCTTCTGTGTGGTTTATTTATTGTCTTTTTGTGAATAAAAACTTGTTGTAGTATCCTGTCTGAGTGTTTTTGTGCTCATTTGTGTTGTAAAGTATTGTCTTTGTTTTGTTGGGAGTCTGTTGTGGGTAGTGTTAGTTTGGGTATAGTTGGGCTGTGTTAGTTGTTTATTTGAAGTTTTTCCTGTTCTACTTTCCCCCTATTCCCCTTTGTTCCCCTTTATCACCTATTTCTCTGGGATGGGAGAGGAGGAGCTGGGTGGATCTATATGGCTGGTGTGCCATTTCCTACCCCTAATGATTGAGGCAGGTGGGCGGGTGATACAAGGGTATCACACTGAGGCACGGAGGCTCAGGTGGGCAATGGTGTTGCATCATCTGCAACGGATTTATAGGACACCAAGAAACGACCACCAGCTGAAGCACCGCTGGGCTGACCTTATCTCCAGGGAGCAAGATCTGCTGGACCACCTGGGGATTGTGATATGTGGCCCTGTTGGTGAGTACAAATCATGTAAATGTGCACGGTTTAATGCTTTGTAGTGACATCAGCTGATTTTTACAATATCTGCTGGCAATGTTGTTGAGTGTGTGGAATGCTACTGAAACATACAGGGTCATATTTCTACTTTTTTAAAGACCACAATTGCTAGCTGTTAGGAAGCAAGAGCTCCACAAATTTACTGAATACATTTGCATTATGTAAGTTAGTGCCGCCTTTGTGTCAAACAGCAACACAAATCAGGAGCCAATTATGTATAGATATAGGCCACAGTTGCCTGTGAGGTATAGAAATTTCCAAATATTTACAAGATTTGTTGACGCAACAGCTAGACTGACTTTTGAAACACTGCATGAGGCTGAAAATGAGTGCAGGCTTCACGTCAATTGATGATAGCAATGTGGCCCGAACATATGTCTCATGTGTGTCTGGTGATTGTGTAAGGAAACTGATCATCAAAATTCAAAAAATCTTAGGGATTATTGTGTCCCTCCTTCATTTCGGATACATGTCTGATCTGGATTTAAACACATAGGGAACAAGTTCAAGCTGCGCTCAGCTAACATCTTAGATTGGTATTTGGAGTTTGTTGTGCCACATTTCGATTGGGGATGGCTGGCCAAAGGTATGCACATGGGTTCATATCTTTATGGTTGGTGCAACTCATCATAGCTGTGCCACATCAAATGAAGAAACTGTAACATTATGAGGGCTAACAACTATCCCTGCCCTTCTGTACATTGTACCCGTGTGTCATAAATGTGTCATGGTCACAATGGCTGGTTGACTGGTAATGCAGTCCTCACGGAAAGTGGCTTTGGATGTCTCTCTTGGATACACATGATGAGACGAATACACTCCATTATTATGTCTGCTCACTTATGAAGGAGCATGTTTGCCATCACATGACAGTTAGGGCCACTGCATGTGTGCAGATATGTGTGTATCACTCACTGGAGACCCATGGTATGTACATGTTAGCCATGCTTTATAGGATGCAGTATCATCATGTCTGAGAGGCTTTACTTTCTGATGTAATCTTACACATAATATTTGTCTTTGGAATTGTTGTACATTGCACAGACATTGAGCACATTTCTCCCTTTCATGCCTTACACGTGGACCGGCACCCTACCCTGTGGCGAGGTGGCTCGATTCGAGGACCCAGACAACTCCAGTAAGTGTTGATGTGTGTGTTATGTGTTGTGTTTGCTGGTGATGTGTGATGGACTCCTGTGTGTTGGACACATAGCAAGGTGTGATGCGCTGGTCAATCATTTGTTTTGTTCCATGAGTTGGCCAATCCTTATCCTGTTGTCTTATTTAGGTATTCTAGGTCAGTCCTGTAGGCACCGCAATGTGAATAGTCATGTGGATAAAACTTGAATCAGAAAGAGTCGCACTGGACCAAATTTGTGATTTAGTCAGCCAGTCAGACCCTAATTCTCCCAGAATGGGGCTGCCAAATGCTTACCAAGACCTCTGCTTCCCAATTACCTAATGTACTTATTAAACTGTAGGTTAAACTTCTTAGCAGCATGTATCTCCACATGTAATTCTACAAGTATGTGGCACTTGAGTGCAATGGCCTAGGTGTGCATGCAACTCATGGCCAGGGGTGTTCTTCATCTCTGTGTTTATTGTAAGTAATGGCTTACTGGTAGTAAATGATGTGGACAAAGGTCTGCATTTCCAAACATGAGTGGCGCTGGGATTGGTCAAGGGTTTGCTGTCTCCTATTTGGAGATCCTCCTCACCTTTGGTGTGTGTGCTGAGCCAAACACATGTCCAGCTTTCCTAAGCTTCCTGGGTGTCCTTGTTGTTAGACATTATTAGTTGTTATTCCACCCCCCACCCTCAAACACAGGCATAGGTTTGTGAATAGTGTACCTAAGACTGATGATACAAGTTTGGTACACAGACATGTAAATCAGGGAATCTTTTGTCTGAACCCAGAATACACACTCATGTTTCGCACATGAGTACTATACTGGCAAGTCCATTTGTAACTTGCAGATCATGTGGCCCTAGATTTCCATCCCGTACAAAGACATTTGTGGTGGAGGATGCGCAGCATGATTGTTAGCTGACAACTGGCAGAACATAGTTGCCAAAATCATGGCTGTTGTTACCCATCTTGTAGGATTTGGATGTGCTATGTGTGATTGGACCAATGATCTGTATGATGATATGAGCTGCTACAAGTACAATAGATGTGATGTCTGATTTTCTTCTTGTGCCATTTCACACGATGCAGTACCTAATGTTAGATTTTCTATTTGTCTTAACAGCTGCAAATATGACACCCATCCAGGTCAGGGAGTTTCAACGGCAGGCAATGAGGTACCAACACATACTTCAAGTCGAGTCTGGGTACCGAAAAATGACCCTCAGATATCGGCATGAGCGAGCCTCCGGAGCCTGGAGGGCATTTCCACAAGGTGGACCTTCTTTGCTCACCACAACCACCACCAGCACCACCACCACTACCAACCAGGTGGCACCACCAGCAGCTGGGACCGTTGCAAGAACATCCACAGCAACTGCTCCAGGCCCAAGCAAAGCACCACCTGCAGGGCAGCCCACAGCCATGGACACTACACGGCCCCATACTTCCTCAGCTGGCACCCAGACCACACCAGCTTCAGCCATTGACCCTGCTGCTTTTGGACAAATGCAGCGAAAATTGGACCGTGTCCTTCGGAAGATGAGTCGACTGCGGCAGGAGGTGCGAGAGGTCATCCGGCGGGTGTGTTCGATAAAGAGGACCCTCCGGAGGGCCAACCTGTGGATGAATAGACGGACATGATTCCCTCCCCTCCCTCCTCTTTCCTGGTTCTCATACTTTGTGGGTTTAGGGGGCTTAGTGTTAGGTTAGTATAGGATGTTAGTTTAGTTAGTGTTAGTTTAGTTAGTGTTAGTGGGTGGGGGGTCCTGAATATTTCTACTGTTTATTTTTAAAAGTGTTGGTGGGTGGGTGGCGGTCTATGTTGGGGTGCTTGTGTGTTTAAAAAAAAAAAAAACAATTAAAACCAAAAAAAAACAAAAATATATATTTGTTTAGTGTAGGATAGTATGTGTTTAGGTTAGTATCTGTTGTCTTCCATGTGTCCCGTCTCATAAGGGGGACAGGGGGTTGATTTGATGTTTAGAACGTTTCACTAAATGTGATGAGTAAGTTTAGCTTAGGACAGTTGTGGGTAATGAGTAGTTAGAGTAGATTAGGGTAGGTAAGGCTTTTCCCCGAGTTTTCACTTCTGTTTTCACTGGTTAATAAATAAGTAGGTAACCCTTTACAGTATGTGTGACATGCTTGTAGATCAGGGCCTTGGCATGAGTGTACAGTGTTTCTTTTGTATTACATTTTGGGGGTCATTCCGACTCCCGCCGGCGGCGGTAACCGCAGGCCCAGCAGGAGCCGCCGAATGACCGCACCGCTGTCAAATGACCACGGCTGCCATTCTGGCTTTCCCGCTGGGCCGGCGGGCGACCGCCAGAAGGCCGCCCGCCGGCCCAGCGAGAAAGCGCCTTCAACGAGGAAGCCGGCTCCGAATGGAGCCGGCGGATTTGAAGGCGTGCGACGGGTGCAGTGGCACCCGTCGCGATTTTCAGTGTCTGCTTGGCAGACACTGAAAATCAATGTGGGGCCCTGTTAGGGGGCCCCTGCAGTGCCAATGCCATTGGCATGAGCACTGCAGGGGCCCCCAGGGGCCCCACGACACCCGTTCCCGCCAGCCTGGTTCTGGCGGTGAAAACCGCCAGAACCAGGCTGGCGGGAAGGGGGTCGGAATCCCCATGGCGGCGCTGCTTGCAGCGCCGCCGTGGAGGATTCACAGGGGCAGCGAGAAACCGGCGGGAAACCGCCGGCTTCCCTTTTCTGACCACGGCTTTACCGCCGCGGTCAGAATTGCCCCAGAAGCACCGCCAGCCTGTTGGCGGTGCTTCCTCCGTCCCCAACCCTGGCGGTCTCGGACCGCCAGGGTTGGAATCACCCCCTGTGTTATGTATGACTGCAGTCTCATGTCCAAGGAAAGCCTTATAAGGTGAGTGGTAATAAGCTCTCTTGTAGTATAGTGTACATAACTGACATAGCTAATTTGTTACACTGTTCAGCATGATTACTTCTTTGGATGCAAACTCATACACCTCCATTCATGCAGTTTGGTGAGTGTTCACTTATATTTGTAGGCAATGTTACATATGTTAGTTTTGCATTGAAGCAACATTTTGAAGGCACTATTTTATGGTTTAGATATCCATTGAGGAAGCGTTGATCTGTCCAACACAGCATTATGGTGTATATTTTCTCTTTTCCTCAGATATTACCCTCAGGTAGGACAGAGTATGGTAGAATCCAGGCCACTGTGCATAGTTATCAGCCCACATTATTTCAGGACAGTTGTATTGACAATCTATGATATTTGACAGGAGGCAAAATTCAGTGATCTACTGCACGGTTGATGTGTCACATTACACAGAGACAAAGTGGTTGTGTAGGTGCTATTTATTGAAAAGTGCTGTAGTGCTGTATGTACATTGTCCATGATTGTGATTCCATTAGAGTGACATCTTCCATTGTGATCCTACACAAGTGCAAAAGGACATGTCATTGGACATGCTGGGGTGAAGTGTCAGACAGTGCAGAGGGACAGGACTTGCCAATGAATTAGTGAGAGACAATCATTGGGCAGGCTGACAAGATAGACAGTGGTTTGTAGAACAGTGCTTGAGTACAGTTGTTGCAAGACTGGCATGTTACAAAGCGCAGGACCTTGGTAATAGGTGACCATGTGGCAGGGATTAGTGCTTCCAGGTACTTTTACGTGTGAAGGTGATCTGTTCCTGGTCTTCATCTGATGTGTGTGTTGCCTCCTCTGCCCTTGGTGGTGGTGGTTGTGATGGGGCAACACACACCTCAGTGTGTGTAGACGTGGAGTCAGATATCCCGGTAGCTGCTACCTGTGGGGGTCTTAAGGGCAGTACTGCAGCAAGGAGGATCTGCTGGTTCTTAAGAATAGGAGCCACATCACGATGGTAGGCAGCCAGGTCAGCCCTGAGGGGTTCAATGCTGCATTCATGCATGCGTTGACAGGATTGCTGTTGTAGGTGTTGGGTCAACTGTATTACAGCTGTGCTGATTTCCTTCAGCCTTTTTTCTACTTCCTGCAAGATAGTTGTTCGCACTTGCATAGCTGCTGCCTGTTCTTCAGTTGACATCATGCACGAATGCACCCCCTCTATGCTGGCTGCCATAGTTTGCATCCCCACCCGCACCTCCTTGGCCAGCTCCCGCTGTACTCCGACTACAGTTCTCTCAAAGCTGGTGCCAGTGTCGTCAGAGTCCTCAGCTGTAATGGAGCTGGCAGGTTGTACAATTGGGGTGGTGTGTGGATCCTCTGCGATGGCTGCTTGCTCTGTGCTCCTCCTTGTGACTGAAGGTGGGGTCTCGAGGGTTCCAAGGACCTCTTGGAGGGTCTGGTGGCTGATAGTTCTCAGCTCGTTATCCATGTCATCAGGGTAGCCCTGGACACGCCTACCCGCAGGAGATCCATCGTCCTCTGCAATGAAATACGGTACAATTAGTGTGTCTGTGTTGTGGCATTTATGATGTGACATGCCTGCCTTGTGATGCTTTTCACATTGTGATCTTGGTTCCTGTTCATTGATCCAGTCTTGCAGATGGGCATTCTCCCAGGCCTATGCCCCACCAGCATGTCACATGTATTGTGGTCAGTTAGTGGACTTGTCAGCATCATCTCCTCTAGGTGCTGGTTATGGCCAAATTGTGAATTGCCACCTTCTTGTCCTACTCAATCCTCCCCCTACTTCCATTCTCATGGTGAGACCTTTCACTGGCTGTGGGTGCTCTGATGGCACTAGCAGTACACTTAACAATCTGGACCTGCTCCAGTCTCTGATCTTTCACATCCACCTACAGGTAGTTGAAATGTAGCGTATACTATGCATAGCATTGTTATGGCACGATATGGATGTCAGCATTGGTAATGTGTACAGCTGATGTTGGGGAATGTGTGGTACATTGGATTGCCCTGATAGTCGTAGCAGTGTCCTATTTCCTCCTCTGACTGTGCAGGTGTATTTCAGTGACCAGTTACCTGCGTCCTCCCCCTCAATGCTGTTGTCGGAGCAGTATGACATTTGGGATGTTGCATTGTGACCCAGGCACAGGATGGACCCTAACATATGCAGCATGGGTGTGCCCTTAGTGCTGTGTACCTCTTAATGTTGATGACATTGGCTGATGTTTGCGGCAACTATGGGCATTCACATTTGACAGGACTGGAACATTTGTCTTGTTTCAGGGGATTGTTAACGTTGTCATCCTAAACCCTCTAATTTGGGTGTGTATGATCCATGGGCACGTTACTGCCATTGGCTAATTGACCAGCACACACAGCGGAGGTGGTAGTGGCAACTGTTGTCAGTGTTACATTCCAGTTGTCGGTATGGCTAGAGGTTGTTAATTGGGCCCTACTTAATGTAGGGAGTATGATGGCTAACTTGTGACGGGATGTCAGATTGACGCTGTGCTCTTCCTTCCTGGCGTGGCTTTACCTTTGCTACATCATTGGCATGACAGCATACCTCCATGGAATGGTTGTTGGTGTTGTGTAATGGTGTGCCACAGGTTTTCTCTGAACGGGCGATGCCCCCGTGACGTGCCCCTTTACCCATGCCACTCCATGTATATGATGACTTACATGCATTGTGTTGTAGGTATTCCCCCCCGGTTGCAGTTGACATTAGTGCATTTTAATTAACCATGCGACTTACCCTGCATGTGTGTTGTCTCCTGGTAGTCTGCGCTGTCCTGTCCTTGAATGCCTGTGACGATCTCCTCAGGGATGACGGCTGTGATCATCTCCTCCATGTGGTCCAGATCCTCCTGCGGTGCTGGACTCCCACCTCCAGTCTGCAGTGCTGCCTTCCTGTTCCTGATCATCTTTTCCTTGGTCCTGCGCTAGCAGTCATGCCAGCGTTTCCTGCACTCGATGACTGTTCTGCGTACTTCTGCCACACTGTTAATATTGTCAACAATTTGTTGCCATATTGCCTCTCTCCTACTGATTGGCAACTTTGAGGTGACAAACTGTTGGTGCTGGTGTTCCGTCACCTCCTTAACCAGAATTTCCTGCTCCTCTGCTCTGAAGCGACACTTTCTTTTCTTCTTCTCCCTGTCGTGGGTCTTGTGTGGGTCCTCCTGGCTGGTTCCTGGTCTTTTGTCATCTTCCTGGGGTCTGTACAGGCATCTGGGATCCATTTTGGCTCTCCTCTGCTGAAATGGCTGTGTTTGCGGCGAGTTTTGATGCTACTGCGTAAAAAAACGCCACATATCTGGTTTGCAGTGTCGTAAATCGGCTCACACTCATTTCCGCCATGTTAACGTCATTTTCCTTTACGACGTGACGCTGCGGTGTGCGTCAATGAAAATGTCTCACACCTGTGGTTTGCGCCGCCATGCGTCAAAGTAAAAATTTGACGCCCGCACGGTGCACAGAAATGGCGTTAGCCAGCGGTAATATTTTTGACGCAAAACTGCATCGGCGCAGTTTTGCGTCAAAAAGTATAAATATGGGCCCTAGTTTTACAAGAATTAAAGGACACTAATTTAGCCTTTGAAGTATTTAACTGCTGCGCACGATCTGCGCAAAATTCAAGAACTGGTCAACCAATGCCTGAAGCCTAAAGGGGGTTTCTGAAATTAAATGAGTATCATCAGCAAACAATAATGCTGGTGGTATCTTTTTATCTCCTGTTTTATCGTCTGTTTTTGGTGCATCATTGGTGGGGAAATTAAGATAGTTTATTACATTGGTTTGTTTGTTTAGAAAGAGAAGTGTGTCTGTGCAAGAACACATCCGTGTCGACCTCCCTTGTCAATCCTGTTTCATTTAATCACTTTGTCCCCACTGTCCCATCGCACCCGAGCATAGTTGGTCTCAGGAAGGCTTGTTGGTATCAGTAGTATATTCTCGGGAAGACCTATGTTGCCCAGGACCTCCCAAAACTTATTGCGGAGGATCAAATGAAAAGTAGACCGTAGGTCCACAAATGCCACATACAAATGTTCCTTACCCAACAATACGGTTTTCCAACATATAGCACCTACTCTTAAATTTAGATCAATAGTACTAACTTTGGGATTAAACGCGGCTTGTAGGTCAGTCAGTAACTAGTTTTCATTGGCCCACTCTACAATTTTTCACAGTATTTGATGGTGAAATAGTTTTTGAAGTCTATTGATAAGACTAGTTGGCCTATAGTTGCGAGGGTCCTCACAGCTACCATTTTATATATTGCTATGATCTCAGTATCGCACCAAGACTTGGGCAGATTGTCCCCTTTTAAAATAGAGTTACTTAGGCTACTAAGGTAAGAGGCTCAGATTCGAATTGTAAAGCTCACCTGGAATTCAATCAAGTCCTGTGGCTCTCCAGGAGATACTCCCCTTAATGACAATTTTATGCTCAAGTGTAATCTCTATAGGGCTTGCTGTATCTTTCAACTACTGTATAATAGTAACCATAGCCTTATTGTACACATTAACGGAGGCCGAATAAAGGACTTCAAAGCAGTCAACCTAAGCCTGAGGTTGAATATGGGAGAAAACCTGAGTTCTGGAATGGTGACTTCTAAGAGCTACTATGTGCCAAAGGAGTTTATTGTCCCCTACTTTGGCTGCTTCTTCCAGGTTGCACCACACTTAGGTGGTCATTACGACCCTGGCGGATTACTTCCGCCAGGGCCGCGGGACGCGGTGGCACCGCCGACAGGCCGGCGGTGCCCCGCGGGGCATTCTGACCGCGGCGGCTTAGCCGCGGTCAGAGAAGGGAAACCGGCGGTCTCCCGCCGGTTTCCCGCTGCCCCCAAGGAATCCTCCAAGCCTTGGGGATTCCGACTCCCCCTCCCGCCATCCAGTTCCTGGCGGTTCTCCCGCCGGGAACCGGATGGCGGGAGGGGGAGTCGCGGGGCCCCTGGGGGCCCCTGCAGTGCCCATGCCAACGGCATGGGCACTGCAGGGGCCCCCGTAAGAGGGCCCCAAAATGTATTTCACTGTCTGCATAGCAGACAGTGAAATACGCGACGGGTGCAGTAGCACCCGTCGCACCTTCCCACTCCGCCGGCTCGATTACGAGCCGGCTTCATGGTGGGAAGGTCGTTTTCCCCTGGGCTGGCGGGCGGCCTTTCGGCGGCCGCCCGCCAGCCCAGGGGAAAACTTGGAATACCCTCCGCGGTCTCTGGACCGCGGAGCGGTATTCCTGACGCGCAACATTGATGGGCGGCCTCCGCCGCCCGTCAATGTTGGAATGAGGGCCTTAATTTTCCCAGTCAGTCGTAGCTTCTGATATTATTCATGTATACTTTTTCCTGGCCTTTTTATTTCCTCCCAGCCTTTTGATTTAATAGTAGTCAAGAGGGTTGACTTTACTTCATTACAATGTTTAGAGAACCAAGTTTTTTCCTGTTTGGATACAGACTTACGTTTGCTACAGGATATACTTTTTAAATAATCAAAAGTGCCTCCACAGGCCTCTAAGATTCCTGAAGTGCTCTTGGTTAAATATCCCCCAGTTACCATTAGTTCCAAAGTATCTGCCACTAGGTTGTACATTTGAGACACTAAGGTCCTGATTTATGAAAAGTTAGTGGCGCCTTTACATCATTTTTTTACGCAAAAACAGTGCAAACTTACACAATATAATTATATTGTGTAAGTTAGCGCCGCTTTTGCGTCAGAAAATTATGTAAATGCAGAACTAACTTTTCATAAATCAGGCCATAAGGGCCTGATTTAAGAGGCCCTAGCATCACCTCAGCATAATTTATTTATGCTAAGGTGGGGCTAACGTGGCTTTTTACATGCACCATATTTACAAAGTGGCTCAATGCATGCATTGTGCCACTTTGTAAACCCTTGTGCCACATTATGCCTGCACGAGGGCATAATGTATGCAAGGGGGTCATTCCCGCATTAGGGTTGCAGAAAAAATGGCACAAGAAAATCTAAGAGATTTCCTTGCTCGCCTGCTCAGAGCAGGTGTTAAAAGGGGGCATGCCATTGAATACAATGGGCCCTATGTACTCTTAAGTAGTAGTGCCTACATTTTGGTGCTACTCCTTCAGAGTACATCAATAGCGTCAGAAATTCTGATTCTATTGTCCCCTACTCTGCACCATGGTAAGCTGTATTTTAAATACGGTGCACACATGGTGGCAGAAGAGGGGCACTAAGGGGGCACAAGGAAAGTGGCGCTGCACTGGGTGCAGCGCCACTTTCCTTAAATTAGGCCCTAAATCTGGAAGTGCTTGAATGTAAATCCTTTTCACAGTATGCTTATTTTTTGACAGATATAGTTTATCAGAGTGCTCAGGATTGGTACTACTTTACTGGGTAAGAGATACTCTTCCTTTGTTAAATAGTGTGCATTTTGGTCATTGTTGGCCCTTTCAGGAAATTCCATGTCTTTCAGGTATGGCTAGAGTTGTATGTCTAGCAAAATATAATCTAGCCGGCTTAACTGATTTAGGGGGTCATTCCAACCTCGGCGGTAAAAGGCGGTTACCGCCAGACAGAAGACCGCCATAACACCGCCGCGGTCGCGGTAAACCGCCACGGTCATTCTGACCCACAACAGGCAACTCAAGACCTGGCTGTTCGAGCAGTAGCGGTCCCCCCTCCCCCAGCGCCTTGAGACCCTCCGGGTGAGTAGCGCGCTATACAAATTTCTTGATTGATTGATTGATTGAAACCGCCAAAATCCCGACATCCACAAAAGTCCGCCACACCAAAGGGCAGCGAGAAACTGGCGATGACCAAACCTCCACCGTCACGCCAACAGAAATACGCCCACACTATCACGACACACGAATCCACGCGGCGGTCTTTCAACCGCGGTATTTCAGTGGCGGTACACACCGCCGCGCTCGAAATACACATACTTGTACAAAACACTACCACATTGGACAATTCAAAATACACACACCTGATACACATACACACACCACTCCCACACACCCAATACAATATAAAACACACACCCACATCACCCACAAACCTCCACCCCTACAGATTCGTGAACACGCACCGAGGAAAGACATCCGAGCACCCAGACGCCCAATTCACTGTTACCCAGCAATAGTAGCACGCACTTCACACAACACAACAATACACATCACCACACTTAGCACCACACAATCCACCCCACACATCACCCACACCACCCCATGGCACCGCGAAGACACCCCAGGTTCTCAGATGATGAACTCAGGGTCATGGTGGAGGAAATTGTACGAGTAGAGCCACAGCTGTTCGGGACACAGGTGCAGCACACCACCAATGCCAGGAAGATGGAGCTATGGAGCAGAATAGTCGACAGGGTCAACGCTGTGGGACAGCACCCAAGAAATAGGGACAACATCAGAAGGCGCTGGAACGACCTACGGGGGAAGGTGCGTTCCATGGTATCCAGGCACAACATCGCGGTGCAGCGGACTGGCGGCGGACCCCCACCTACTCCCCCAGAATTTACAGCATGGGAGGAGCAGGTCTTGAACATCCTACATCCTGAGGGCCTCACAGGAGTAGCTGGAGGAATGGACTCTGGTAAGTCAAATATTCACTACTTCATCCCCCCCACCCCACCAGCATGCCAAATCATACCCCCACCCTCACCCCCACCCCCATCACACCTACTCCTTGCAAATGTCTCACCATCACAACCCACCCATCCCAAAACCTAGCCCTGCATGCGACCACAAAGCATGGACACCCATCATCAAAGCATGCCCACTGCACATACCCATCCCCCCCAAACCACCATCACAACAGCCCCCACAAAGGAATGCCAGCACGGGGGTACACGGGCACCCACCCATTGCACACCATTGGCACACACAGAAGCAATAACCATACTTTTATACCCCTGCAGGACCCGAACGCCACGTCACCGCGCAGGAGGGTCCACAAATGTCCACTCCACCCCCAGAAGAGGCCCACAGTGAGGACAGCAGCTCTGTCTCCCTGGATTTAGATGACCAGCCCGGTCCATCGGGGACCTCGGGACAGTCGGTTCCCCTCAGACAGCCACAGGCCAGGCAGACCTTCCCCCCTCTGGGAACACCAGCACAACACCCACCCTGCGGGCCCATACCTCTGTCCCCAGGACACGTCAATCAGCGGTGTGTCCACCACTACAGGGAACCCAGGATAACCCAACCCCCCAACAACAACAGGGACCTGGGGGCAGTGGTAGTGGGCACACGGTCCAGGGGATAGAGGCCCTGGGAAACAGGGAAACTGGGAGGGCTGCTGTGCGACAGGGGGGGGACAGGCCAAGGGAACCCACTCTCCACGAGGCCCTCTCCTCCATCATGGGAGCCTACCACCACTCCCAGGAGACGATGGCGACGGTCCTGGCCAGGTTTCAGGAGATCCAGCTTCTGCAGGAGCAACAGTATATGGGGTTCAGGGAGGAACTCAGAAACATCAGTTCCGCCATGGGTACCATCGTAGTGGCCCTCAATCAGGTAGTCACCACATTGAGGGACACTGTGGCACCTCAAAGGGCCCCTGTCACTAGCATGGACCTAGAACTGCCTACCACCTTCGCCGGCGCTAGTGGACAGGAGGCCCCGACACAAGACCAACAGGCCACCAGAACCCCACCCCCTGCAGAAGGAGAACCACCCCGCAAGCGGGCCCTGAGATCTAGGAAGAAGACAGAGTAAGATGTCAAGAACCCCGCCAGCAAAGGATACCGCCCTGATTGTCATCCCACTGTCCCACATTGACACCCTGTCCAACTTTAAACTGCCCCTGCTCCACTTTCCACAGGCATTTGGACAATGCGCCTGTGAAACTGATAGTCTGGACTCTGCCATGGACAATCCTCCACCATCACCCCTCACCGATTTGCAACCACCCATCCAATTTAGAGCACTTGAATAAACACACTTATTGCACATAAACAATCTGGAGTCTGGCTGTGATTTTAACAAATGTATTATTCATGACAGTGCCAAAATGTTCATTCACATTGTGATGCCAACAAACCGCTGTCACACAGCTGTAGTCCATGGTGAAACAAAGCAGATGTCACGCAGTGGGGCCCACATCTCTGAAAACGGAAGGGAAAGTCACAACACAGTTACAATACACTGGGGGAAAAAGTCAGACAGTAGAGGGGTAGAAGTCTTTTAGTAAATGTAATATGCCGGTGTGTACTCTTACCTGTGTGTCATTGAAAATACTGCTGTATTACTGTGTTCCTGTTCTCCATGTCGTCCTCTTTGCCTTCCTCCTCTTCACTCTCCACAGGCTCCACAGCTGCTACAACACCACCATCTGGACCATCCTCCTGCAGAAAAGGCACCTGGCATCGCAAAGCCAGGTTGTGAAGCATACAGCAGGCCACGATGATCTGGCACACCTTCTTTGGTGATTACATTAGGGATCCACCTGTCATATGGAGGCACCTGAACCTGGCCTTCAGGAGGCCAAAGGTTCGCTCGATCACCCTCCTAGTTCTCCTATGGGCCTCATTGCACCGTTCCTCTGCCCTGGTCCTGGGATTCCTCACTGGGGTCAGTAGCCAGGACAGGTTGGGGTAACCAGAGTCCCCTAACAGCCACACACGGTGCCTCCGGAGTTGACCCATCACATACGGGATGCTGCTATTCCTCAGGATGTAGGCATCATGAACTGACCCAGGGAACTTGGCATTAACATGGGAGATGTACTGGTCTGCCAAACACACCATCTGTACATTCATTGAATGATAACTCTTCCTGTTCCTGTACACCTGTTCACTCCTGCTGGGGGGGACCAAAGCAACATGTGTCCCATCAATGGCACCAATGATGTTGGGAATATGTCCAAGGGCATAGAAATCAGCCTTCACTGTAAGCAAATCCCGCACCTCAGGGAAAATGATGCATCTCCGCATGTGTTTGAGCAGGGCAGACAACACTCTGGACAACACCTTGGAAAACATGGGCTGGGACATCCCTGATGATATGGCAACTGTTGTTTGAAATGACCCACTTGCAAAGAAATGGAGTACTGACAGCACCTGCACTAGAGGGGGGATCCCTATGGGTTGGCGGATGGGTGACATCAGGTCTGGCTCCAGCTGGGCACACAGTTCCTGTATAGTGGCTCGGTCAAGCCTGTATGTCAGTATGACATGTCGTTCCTCCATTGTCGACAGGTCCACCAGCGGTCTGTACACGGGAAGATTCCTCCATCTCCTTGCATGTCCCAGCGGACGGTGCCTATGAAGGACAACAGCGAGCACAGTCAATCAACCCACAGGTATGTTCCCACAGCTTTCACACAACACGATTCACAATGCATTGAATGGCTTGTATGAGTGTTGATGCAAGGCCTAGGTATATGTGACGCAGTAGTAATTAAGCCACGTGGGCCCTTGAAATGGCGGCTGCCTGACCTGTGAAGTGCGACAGTGGGATGTGAGGTTAATGCGCTGGCATGGCACACCGTGGCCGTAGGCGGTCGAAGACCGCGGCGCAAAGCCGCATTGGTTAACATTGAACCCTATGGGTTTCACAAGCCAATGACGATGTGCGCCGGTGGTCGCGGTACGCACCGCCGCGGGCGTGACCGCCATTTTCTATCTACTTAATCACTCAATACCTGATCTTCGACAGGAGAGGACCTACACTGTAAGTGCTGCTGTGATCTCGGTCTGGAAGAGACAATGGCTGCTGCGACTGGGGAAAGGGCCCCTGCCTTCACTTCTGAAGAATTGGAGAAACTCGTGGATGGGGTCCTCCCCCAGTATGCGCTACTCTACGGTCCTCCAGACCAACAGGAAAGTACACTGGGACCATGCTTTGTGGGCAATGCCTGTGTTGAGTCGGGTGGATGAAAGATGGTGGGGAGGGGAGCGATTGAGGCATGCATCAAACGACATATGAGAGCATGTGCCACATGGCAAGGGTGGGGATGGTGGGCCATTCACATCGAGCATGCAGAAGGTGATGATTTTTTTTCTCCCCCTGTACATGTCACATAGGTCAGCGCCCACCAGAAAGTCGCTATTTGGCGTGCCATCGCCAAGGACGTCTGGACCCTGGGGGTCCACAACAGACGAGGCACCCACTGCCGGAAGAGGTGGGAGGACATCCGACGCTGGAGCAGGAAGATGGCGGAAGCTCAGCTGGGGATGGCCTCCCAACGTAGGAGGGGTGCCAGTCGTACTTTGACCCCCCCTGATGTCCCGGATCCTGGCGGTGGCCTACCCCGATTTGGATGGGTGCGTGAGGACATCACAGCAGACACAAGGGGGTGAGTACAAACACATTCTGGTAACTTTGCGCACAGTGGAGGTGTCTGGGTGGGGGAGGAGGGCTGTGGGTATCCCTAGGCCAGGGCGATTTCTGTAGGCTAGGCCCCTCCGTAAGGTATGGCCATGTGCCTCCGCCCCCCACCTCTGTAGGGTGCCAAGTACAGCTATTTATGGCCCTGTGTCATCTATGTGTGCAGTTGTTGTCCATAGGCTTATAGGCCATGTCCCACTGATTGAGTAGTCGACCCCAAGTGCGCAGCGTAGTGCAGGGGGCTTCTGTGTCTGTCCTCTCCGCCAATGGTGTCGCCTATGCATGTACTCAACATGTCTTTATTTCTCCCCCCCCCCTTTTTTGTGGTCTTCCTGTTCATGTGTGCATTAGCATCATCAGGCGGAGGAGAAGTGGCATCGGAGCACGAGGGAGCTGCATCCCACATGGCCCTGGAGGGCCATGCAACTGACTCTGAGTACACCAGTGGGACGGAGGGCGAGGGGAGTTCCACAGCGGGGACACGTGCGGACATTAGTGACAGCGACTCGTCCTCTGAAGGGAGCTCCCTTGTGGTGGTGGCAACATCCGTGCCCCCCACAACAACAGGTACAGCCGCCACCCAGCGCACCAGCACCGCCCTCCCAGCAGCCTCTCAGCGTTTGCCCCGTGCCCGCTCACCCAGGAAGGTGGGCATCTCCTTCGCCCCAGGCACCTCAGGCCCTGCCCCTGTCACCCCTGCTGCCCTCAGTGAGGAGGTCATTGACTTCCTGAGGACCATCATTGTTGGGCAGTCTACCCTTTTGAATGCCATCCAGGGTGTAGAAAGGGAGGTGCACCGGAGTAATGCATACCTGGAGGGCATTCATTCTGGTCAGGCTGCCCATCAGCGATCGTTCAACGCTCTGGCCTCAGCACTGACGGCAGCAATTGTCCCTGTCTCTAGCCTTCCCCCTCCAACTTCCTCCACCCAGACCCAAACCCCTGTACCTCTGCCTATCCCAGACACACCATCAGACCAGCCTGCACACACCTCAACACCCAAGGGAAGCTCATCCAGACATAAGCACCACACATCACACAAGCATTCACTCAAGCAACATCCACATGCAGACATACCAACAGCCACTGCCTCCTCTGTGTCTCCCTCCTCCTCTTCTCCCGCCTCCCTCCCTGTGACGTCTCCACTCATACTTGCATGCACAACATCTTCAGCCACTACGTCCATCACCAGCACACCCACCAGAACACTCCGCACACGTACAGTCACCACCCCCACTACCATTTACACGTCCCCTGTGTCCTCTCCCAGTGTGTCTGTCACCCCCTCTTCCAAACCACACAAACGCAGGCAGCCACCCACCCAACAGCCATCCACCTCACGACAGCCTCCAGCCCAAGCACCTGCACCCAAAGACACCAGACTTCACTCTCCTACAACCACATCCTCTTCCTCCACTTCCATACCCACTACACCTACCCGTCCCTCTCTTTCTAAATTGCTTTTCTTTTCCAAACTTGACCTCTTTCCAACAACTCCCCCACCCCGTCCATCTCATAAGACTCCAATCAGCACCTCAGCCACCACAAAAACAGGACCTATCAAGACTGTTGTCCAAGGACTGTGGAGTCCCCCACCCTAAAGGGCAGCTAGTTCTGCTAGGAGCCAAGACACGGCCAGCCCACCCCCGGAAATGCAAGCAAAGATCGCTAGTGCCCGGCGCGAGAGGCCAAAGACAGCAGGGTCCAAAATCCCTACCCTGGCTCCGTCAGGAAGTGGGGTGCCACCTGGCACACCGCCAAAGGTTGGAAAGGGCCACAGACGACCAGGGAAGGGTGGGAAGGGCAGCACGCCCGACAAGTCCGGCAGCATGCCAGCTGGCCAGGAGGGCCCCACCAGCCCCATCCCAGGTGTGCAGGAGGACACCCAGAGGCCCGGTACTGCAGCCCAGGAGGGCCCCGCAGGCCAACAGACAGATGGGCAGGAAGGCCCCGCCAGCCACATGTCAGGTGGCGAGTGACATCCATGCCATGGGTGTTCAGATCTGTTGACCTGGACACTCATCTCAAGCACCGCTGCATTGGGCCCTTTCTCTCAAGCACCGCTGAACAGGGCCCTTCAAGTCAAGCACCGCTGAACTGGGCCCTTCAAGTCAAGCACCGCTGAAGTGGGCCCTTCAAGTCAAGCACCGCTGCATTGGGCCCTTTCTCTCAAGCACCGCTGAACAGGGCCCTTCAAGTCAAGCACCGCTGAACTGGGCCCTTCAAGTCAAGCACCGCTGAACTGGGCCCTTCAAGTCAAGCACCGCTGAACAGGGCACCGCCGTCTCAAGCACCGCTGAACAGGGCACCGCCGTCTCAAGCACCGCTGAACTGGGCCCTTCAAGTCAAGCACAGCTGAACTGGGCCCTTCAAGTCAAGCACAGCTGAACTGGGCCCTTCAAGTCAAGCACCGCTGAACAGGGCACCGCCGTCTCAAGCACCGCTGAACAGGGCACCGCCGTCTCAAGCACCGCTGAACAGGGCACCGCCGTCTCAAGCACCGCTGAACAGGGCACCGCCATCTCAAGCACCGCTGAACAGGGCCCTTCAAGTCAAGCACCGCTGAACTGGGCCCTTCAAGTCAAGCACCGCTGAACTGGGCCCTTCAAGTCAAGCACCGCTGCATTGGGCCCTTTCTCTCAAGCACCGCTGAACAGGGCCCTTCAAGTCAAGCACCGCTGAACTGGGCCCTTCAAGGCAAGCACCGCTCCGCTGGGCCCTTCATCTCAAGCACCGCTCCGCTGGGCACCGCTGTCTCAAGCACTGCTCCGCTGGGCCCTTCATCTCAAGCACCGCTCCGCTGGGCACCACTGTCTAAAGCACCGCTCTGCTGGGCCCTTCATCTCAAGCACCGCTCCGCTGGGCCCTTCATCTCAAGCACCGCTCCGCTGGGCCCTTCATCTCAAGCACTGCTCCGCTGGGCCCTTCATCTCAAGCACCGCTCCGCTGGGCCCTTCATCTCAAGCACCGCTCCGCTGGGCCCTTCATCTCAAGCACCGCTCCGCTGGGCACCCCTGGGCACCGCTGTCTAAAGCACTGCTCCGCTGGGCCCTTCATCTCAAGCACCGCTCCGCTGGGCCCTTCATCTCAAGCACCGCTCCGCTGGGCCCTTAATCTCAAGCACTGCTCCGCTGGGCCCTTCATCTCAAACACCGCTCCGCTGGGCACCGCTGTCTAAAGCACCGCTCCGCTGGGCCCTTCATCTCAAGCACCGCTCCGCAGGGCCCTTAATCTCAAGCACCGCTCCGCTGGGCACCGCTGTCTAAAGCAACGCTGAACTGGGCCCTTCATCTCATGAACCGCTGGCCATTGGCGGAAGGGGCAGGCCTGCATCTGTGTCGGGCAGGTCTGCACGAAGCACTCTGGGCACTAGTCCCCCTCCAGTACCAGTGGAGACTGTCATCCACTTGTGAGACTGTGGCTTTGCACTCCCCAGGATGGCACAGTGGGCACCCCACCCACTGTAGAGACTTGAGAGACTGTGGCTTTGCACTCCCCAGGATAGCACAGTGGGCACCCCACCCACTGTAGAGACTTGAGAGACTGTGGCTTTGCACTCCCCAGGATGGCACAGTGGCCATGGAGGCCCCTCGTGGATCTGGCGTCGTGGACTCATCTGGCTGAGGTGCCCCCCCTTCCCTTCCCCCTGTAGTTTTCCTATCTGATGCCCCTGCAGTGTTCTCTCCGTTGGAGGCAGGTATCCTGTGTGGGCTTTGCCCATGTGTTTTGGCCCAGTGGCCCACGAACAATGGCTGATACACATATCGGACAGGACAATTTATGTATATATGGTTATAGATGTTTGATATATTTTATACTCAGCCTTACAATATAATTCAAATTTTATGATCATTTCCTTTTGTCTTTGCATTCTTCCGGTGGGTTTGGGGGGGGGTAACTGTGATGTATTGCTATGCATTGATGTGTGTGTTGTAGTGGGTGAGGGTGGGGGTGGGGGTGTCGCGTATGTGTGTCCCCGTGATATTTTTCCCTCCCCCCTCCCCTGTGTCGTAGGTGCAGTACTCACCGTTGTCTTCTGCGCTGGCGTTCGTGCTCCTGGTAGAGGAGCAGGAATACAATAGCTGGGAGGATGTGGAGTTCGGGTTGCATGCTGTCTAGATTCCTCGTGGGGGTGTATGGAGGTGAGTGTTTTCCGTTCGAAATGGCTGTTTCTGCCGTGTTTTTATCGGCGGGGCTACCGCCCCGGAAAAGGTGGCGGATTGGTGGGTTGTGATAGGGTGGGCGGTACATTGACTCCCGCCTGTCTGTTGGCGGTGACCGTCGCGCTGTTTGTTTGTCCTACCGTGGCGTTCAGAGTGTTAAAGTGGCGGTCTCTGTTGGCGGTTTCCGCCAGGGTCAGAATTCCATTTTTTTAACCGCCAGCCTGTTGAGGGAGAAACCAATTGAGTGGTACCAGCAAACAGATAGGTTTGTGAAGCTTGCGAAGTGTCTATGGGAAGACCTGAATACCTTGTTGGAGATCATTGTTCAGCCCGACTTATGGCTTGAGTGCAAGAGAGGGGTAGACTGGCCGACGCAGGAGCCGGCAAGGGATAAGGTGACCGGAGCACCCTCCGAGGAGGTGATGAAGTATTATCACAAAGTAATTGAGTTTTTGAAGCAGAAAGTGTCGCCGAAAGTGACTGATTGGCAGAAAATTTACTGGACCTCACAGGAGGTTAAGGAATCGATACATGCTTATTGTGAGAGGTTGTTGAAGGCATTCAAACATTACAGTGGTACTGAGACCATTGAGCCAAAAGACATGAACCATCTCATGTTCAGATTTGTTGAACGATTGAGACCAGAGGTTAGCCAGATGATTAAGAATCATTTGATTTGTTGGCAAGCGAAGCCGAATAATGAGGTGTTACAGTATGCGAAATACTGTAGTGATGAGATTGAACTGAAGCAGAAAAAGTTGAAGGAGAAGGTGATGGTGATGCAGATAAGGGCTGCGTAGGCAGGAATGCAGGGAAATGGAATTCAGCAGATGATACAGCAGCAACCGCAAGGGAATGGTGTGTTTCAGGCACAACCAAGAGGTCGAGGTCGAGGTTTTGTGAATCGCAGTCCGGATTTGAATACTGATGTGGTTCAAAATGACGCACAAGGGATGAAAAAGATGTCATGCGTGCGGGGCGTGGGGCATTGGAAGCGGGAATGCCCAAATGTGGTGCAGGATGGTGTCGTTCAACAAAGCACTAATGTCGGTACATTGCAAAATATGAGCAGTCCAAAATTGAGAAATCAAAACCCGAACTTCCAAAATAACGTGGTTCAGATGCAAGGGTTACAGCCCATGCAGCAAATGCAAATGCCGCTTGTTAAACCATCGCAAATGCAGCAGGTACAACAGCAGGTCACCGGTCAAGTGATGAGCCAAAATAATACAGTACAGCAATTCCCATTGAGTGGTGAAGATGGAATGAATGAGGAATGGTCGGATGACAGTTCAGACAGTGAAGAGTGCAGGCTTGCAGCGTCCCTAGAGGTAGATCAGAGGGGACCCTACGTAGATGGAAAGGTAATGGGTCACAAGGTTTCATTCTTGGTTGATACTGGAGCTACACGCTCCACAGTCAGAAGTGCAGAGGTTCCGAAATTGCCACTTTTGGGTTGTACCATAAGAGTTGTCGGAGTAGCAAACCAGTACTTGACGAATCCAATTACAGATCCAGTGCAAGTTGAGATTGGCAACTTCTAGGGACTGCATAAGTTTGTAGTCTGCGATTCAAGTCCGGTATCCCTACTGGGAAGAGACTTACTTTGCAAGACAAAATGCTCGATTACTTGTTCCAATGATGGAATTGAGGTACAGACAAACAGTGATGATGAAGGGGATGATGGTCAGTTCTCAGAGTTAGAGACAGAAACCGCGAATGAAGATTACCCTTTGATAACATTATTACCAATGAATACAGGGACTGACTTACCGGCTGAGTTACAGGGAACAGTGACAGAGAAGGTGTGGGATTTGACAGGAAATGAGGTGGGACTGATAAGAGGAGTGGAACCAGTTAAAGTTCAAGTGAAGCCAAATGCAGTGTTTCCCCAGGTGCCACCATATCATATGGCACAAGATGTTCTTATCCAGGTGGCACAAATAATTGCAGACTTTGTGAAACAGGGAGTCCTGCAGGAGGTACTGAGCAGTCCATGTAATTCACCGAGAATGGGTCTGAAAAAGCACTGTGGGAAGGTTCGAATTGTGCAGTATCTGAGAAAAATAAATGAGATTGTGGTGAAGTGTTGCCCCATAGTGCCAAAACCCAGCAGTAATAAGGTTTCAGGTTCCGTGCGATGCTGAATGGTTCACCGTTGTAGATTTGTCTCAAGCTTTCTTTTGGGTGCCTCTTCATGAGGACAGCCAGTTTCTTTTCAGTTTCAAATTCCTGGACAAGGTGTACAGTTGGTGCAACATTCCACAAGGGTTTTCTGAGTCACCTTCCATCTTTAATCAGATATTGAAAAAGGACTTAGAATCCTTAGTACTGCCTTTCAATTCGACACTAGTACAATACATTGACGACTTGCTGATTGCATCCAGGACAAAAGATGACTGTAAGTATGACACAATTGCCTTACTGAATCATTTAGGAAAGAACGGACATAAAGTGTCGCCGAAGAAGTTGCAGTACTGTCAGAAAGAGGTGAAGTACTTAGGACACGTGATTGAGAAAGGGTCCAGGAGAATATAGAAGGAAAGAGTGACCGCTATTCTGCAAATGAACCCCCCGACAACAAAGAGAGATGTCAGGATGTTTTTGGGAATGGTGGGTTACTGTCGCCAGTGGATACCCAACTTCTCAATTATCTCAAAACCATTGATAAAGCTGACAGGCAAAGAGATTAAGGATGAACCGTACACCATAACCCTATCCAAAGAAGAGCTTGAGCCATTCATGGAATTGAGAGAGTGCATGTGCAGGGCACCAGCTTTGGGTATGCCTGATTACACGAAACCTTTTCTACTGTTTTGTCATGAACGTGATGCTTGTTCTTTGTCTGTCTTACCACAGGTCCATGGAGGTGCAAATCGCCCTGTAGAATATTTTTCAGCTACCTTGGATCCCGTCGCAGCAGCCTAACCTGGTTGTTTGCGCGCAGTTGCAGCAGTTGGTCAAAGCCTCACGCAGTGTGAAGGTATAGTGATGGGACATCCCTTGACAGTATGGTTCCACATTCAGTTGAAATTCTGTTGACTCGAACTAAGACCCAGCACATGACAAATGCCCGACTTACTAGATATGAGAAAATCATTTTGGGATCGCCTAATGTTTCACTGAAGCGATGTACTGTATTAATCCCGGTAACTCTACTTCCTGTTGAAAGTACCGAGATTAATAGTGAAGAGGAAGTGGAGCATGATTGTCTTGAGGTAACAGAACTATGTACCAAGCCCCGACCTGACATTCAAGATACGCATTTAAAGGAAAATGACTGCATTATGTTTGTTGATGGATCGTGTTTGAGAGGTTCACTCAGAATGCTGAGAGCTGGTTACGCTGTATGTACCATAGCTGGTATCATCGAAGCTTCCTGGCTCGAGAGAGTGTATTCCGCACAAGTGGCAGAATTAATTGCCCTTAATAAGGCATGCCACGCAGCTGAAAATCTGAGAGTCACTATCTATACTGACAGCAGATACGGATTTGGAATTGTACATGATTTTGGCCTATTGTGGTCACAGAGAGGTTTCATGACCTCTTCTGGTTCTCCTGTGAAAAATGGTGAACAAATTAAGGAATTGTTACATGCAATTCAGTTACCTCTTGAAATTGCCGTGGTGAAATGCAATGCTCATGTTAAGTCACAAGACTTAGGCCCTCATTCCAACCCTGACGGTCTATGACCGCCAGGGTGGAGGGACACGGAAGCACCGCCAACAGGCTGGCGGTGCTTCAGTGCCCATTCTGACCGCGGCGGTAAAGCCGCGGTCAGAAAAGGGGATCCGGCGTTTTCCCGCCGGATTACCCCTGGCTGGGCTGAATCTCTGAGATTCCGACCCCCTTCCCACCATCCTGTTCCTGGCAGTTTTTACTGCCAGGAACAGGATGGCGGGAACGGGTGTCGTGGGGCCCCAAACAGGGCCCCAGAAGGATTTTCACTGTCTGCATTGCAGACAGTGAAAATTGCGACGGGTGCAACTGCACCCGTCGCACCCCTGCAACTCCGCCGGCTCCATTCGGAGCCGGCTTCATTGTTGCAGGGCCTTTCCCGCTGGGCCGGCGGGCACTCCTTTGGTGGGCGCCCGCTGGCCCAGCGGGAAAAGGAGCTACCGCCGCCAGCCAAAGTCGGAATGAGGCCCTTAGTGTCCATGGGAAATGGCTCTGCAGATCAAGTCGCAAGATTTTGCGCATTGAACTGTATATCGTTCAAGGATCAGTGGGAATTTTTACCGCAAACCGAAAATGACACATGTTTGAACCTTCACTAAGGGTGGTTGATACACTAGATGAGCTAAAAACACTACAGAGTCGTGCTAGCAAAGAGGAAAAATGCTCCTGGCAGAGAATGCAATGCGTACAAAGAGCTGATGACTTGTGGGCCTCAGAGGAGGGGAAACTGGTTTTGCCAAACAGTCTTCTTTTTTTAATTTTTTTTTTTTATTATTTTTCCTTGGAAAGGAATCATACAACAAATATACAAATATACTCTTACATCACTTTACATTGAGTAAAAAACAGGTTCAAACCAACAAAAAAAAAAATAACGTTTGGGAGAAAAATGCCCCCTAAATAAATAATGGCAAAAAATCAACCCAACTAGTCCAGACAGGGAGAAATTCCCAAAAAAACAAAACAAAACAAAAAAAAAACATTTCTGTTTTTTTTTGTTTTCCCCTTTTTCCTTCCTTTTTCTTTCCCCTTTCTTTAAATTAAATTAGGGGGGGGGAATAGTCTGATTTTAATTTGAACATTAGTCATTATGAGCCAAAATCCAGTCCTGGAATGACCCCAATATTGCCTTCCCTTTCCTCCTAGCATGTTTCCCCTTGCGTTCATACAAAGCCTTCTCCAAATAGTCTTCTATCACAATTTGCAAGGCTTTACCATGGACAGGCACATCTTGGGAGAGATGCAATGATCAGGTCATTCAAGATTGACTGGTTTAACCCAAAATTCAGTCATGCCGCAGAGGTTACTTGTCACAGGTGCATCATCTGTCACCAGATGAATGCCGTAAAAGGGACTGTGGTAACTTTGAGCCACATAGGGAGACTGGTGGTCCATTTAGCAAGATGCAATGGATTTCAGTGAGATGCCTGTTTGTGGAGGATTGAAGTACGTGTTGGTGATTGTGTGTGTTTCCAGCCACTGGATTGAAGCCTACCCCACATGTAGAAACAACAGTCTCACAGTTACAAAGCTGCTGCTTAGGGAACTAATACCCAGGTTCGGGTTTCTGGTCTCTGTAGAATCAGATAGGGGCAGACACTTCGACAATGAGGTGATTAAGCTCTTGTGTGCCGCATTAGACATTGAACAGAAGCTGCATTGTAGCTACCGCCCTGAAGCATCAGGATTAGTAGAACAAATGAATGGTACCTTGAAATCGAGAATGGCGAAGAAGTGCTCAGCTACCAATATGAAATGGCCAGATGAATTGCCCTTAGTGCTGATGTAAATGAGGAACACCCCTGATAAGAAGACAGGACTATCACCCCATGAGATCCTTATGGGTAGAGCTATGAGGCTGCCCGCAGTACCTGCAAATGCTCTTGTGAATATCACGGATGATATGGTGTTGGACTACTGCAAAGGTTTGGCAGATGTGGTTCGCTCTTTTTCTCACCAGGTAGAAGCCAACACATTACCACCGATCAGTGATCCAGGTCACACTCTGCAAGACGGTGACTGGGTGGTTGTCAAGAAGCACGTGAGAAAGACGTGTTTGGAGCCGCGCTGGAAGGGGCCATATCAAGTAATATTGACAACAACCACTGCTGTGAAATGTGCAGGCGTTCCAAACTGGATACATGCCAGTCACACAAAGAAGGTAACGTGTCCAGCTGATGAGGAACTTGAAGTTTCCGACTCAACAATTCTAGAGAGGGAAGTCTCAGGGCCTGAAAACAGCCAAGAGAGAACTGAGACTGTAGGAGAGCCCACTGAGAACAGCCTAGTATCTCAAATAACAAACGAGTTTGAGAGAGGTAACAATGTGCGTATCTCAGTAGAGGCAGCAGGAGAACTAAATCAAGGAGAGGTTCTCCCAGAAGCAGATGGATACGGGTTAGAGCTTGAACCCGTTACAGATCCAGAAGAAGAAGAAGGGGAAATAGTAAAGAGGGAGCAAAATACACCGGCATCCCCTGAGCCAGTTGCAGGTCCATCAAGAGAAAACACCATAGCACAAGAGGAGGGTGCTGTTCAGCATCCTGAAAGAACAAGCAGGAAAAAGACGCATAAGGGAGATAACTGGCCAGAGAAGCAGGCTGCGAAAGAAAGGATCGTACCAGCTGAAACAATAACAGAAGAAACCGATACCACAAGAACAGAAGATCTGAGTGAAGGAGAATTGCAAGGCAAACGCAGATTGAAAAGAAAAAGAACTGCAAATAGAAGGTACGCCGGTCCTGAATGGACATATGCAACAACATCTGAATGGCAACAAGAATTCTTAGCGTTCTGTTTTGATCGAGAAGTACCAGGCCAATAAATAAGGTACCTGAAATCAATCAGGAAAAGAGGCTGTGTTAAAACTGAAATTGAAAAGAAATTGAAAGTTGGAAAAGCTAAGACAGATACTTATAAATTATCGGATGTGACATTGATAACCTGAAATGACTTTGAAAACCCGATTATGACAAACTGCTAACCTAATTTGACAAAAGGGTCCTGGAGTGAGTGAAACGCTGTAAATATACGCAGAGACTTTTTGCATTAAGAAAAAAAAAAGAATTTTTACATCATCCTCAATTGATTATGGTTCTTCTATCTGATTCTTTACAGACATGGCTTATAATAGAGTTGGAACAAAAAGGGTAAGGTGTGTGGTTGGTTGAGTCTTATATTAGGTATTGTGTGTGCAGTAATAATTGTAGGAGTGATTGTGGGAATGCCGTGGTTAGATAAGAAGGCAACTAACAATGCTTCAAAACCTGATACTACAACACTAACATTGTGGGAAAAGTTTGAACAGGATGCAAGACACTTGCATGAGGGAACTAACTCAAAAGGGGAACTTTCCACTAATGTCTTCTATCACTTGTTGAATGAGTATGTTGAGACAATGGATGTGAAAAACTGTTATGTGTGTACCAAGATTCCTTCATCAGTGCAAGAGGGGGTCACTTACCATAGTCTTCCTCTGACTTACAGGATAAGTTGTAGCTTGCTATTAACAAGATTCTATAATCAAGAGGATGTGCAATATTTGTATTCAAATTTAGATGTAGTGTTTTCTTTTGTGCCAGTGAGTTTTTGAACAAATTAGCCAAGGAGCATAGTATAAAATTAGTTAGAGGTTTCTTTGAACAGACGCTTACATTTGGGACAGCTTATGCACACCGCAATAATCCGACTTTCTTATTGACACCTGTAGATAAAAGCTTCTTCGATCACACTGATGATAGATGCAAAGCATTGAAAGAAAGATTTGAAAAAGGGTTAGAGAAATGCACAAACAGTATACAAATGATTATGCTTACACCGCAATAAAGACGCATGGCAAACTAGCTAGATGCATTACATGTAGGAAGGCTTTGTATATATAGGCCGAAATCTGAACATGACACTTTATTTGTGGGAACGAGTGAATGCAGGCATGTGTTTTTGTTTCAGAGTAAATGGACATTCATGTTAAATGGACAGGATCCAGCGATCCCTGGGATCTATTATATCTGTGGACTTAATGCTTATTACCGTCTCCCTAAGGGATGGTATGGGACATGTTATTTGGGAATAGTTTTCCCAAAGATTTACCAGATTGATGACTTAAAGCAAATACCTAAATTGTCTGAATTACAACATACTAGACAAAAACGAGAGACAGCGGCTGCTGTCGTTGGTGACATATTTGGAGCCATAATTCCTTCAGTAGGGTTTATCTTAAACTCCATAAAGATTCAAAAGTTGTCTACTATTGTGGATAACATGCTGACAAATTTTACAGGGGCTATACTCCTGATGGATACTGAACTTGCTGCAGAAAGAGCTATGATTCTTCAAAATCGGCTCGCTTTAGACATTCTTTTAGCAAAGAGCGGCGGAGTCTGCAAGAGGCTCAACGAGCGTCATTGTTGCTCATATATACCTGACAATAGTAAAAAGATTAGAGGTATGCTTACTAACCTAACTAATGATAGTGCAGATTTGAAGGAACCTGGAGTGTGGGAGAAATTTGGAAAGGGAATTGCCAGAGTAGGGAACTGGTTTAGTAACATTTGGAATGGGGTTATTGCAAAAATATTAGGTGGTCTATTAATTGTTCTGGCCCGTCTATTAGGATTATGGGGAGCGTGCAAAATGAATGACAAAATTAAAAGAAATAGGACCAAGAGGAGTAAAAAGCATGAAGAAAATGAAAGGGAGAAAATGTTTAATGAAATTTGGGAGAGTTCACACAAGGGACAAGATGTTGAAATGCGCATTATGCGTAAAGTGAAAAATTAAGGTGAAAGGTCAAAGGGGAAAGGTATGTGTGATGATGAACATCATCAGAGGAGGGACTGAGAGAGCGTAACTTATATAATCTATGTTAACATTAAATGTTTTATGAATTAATGTGTGATAATGCCGCATAGAAACAAGAATAATAATTTTTGCTTAAACGTGCACTTGAAATGTGACCACGGGGAGTGGCCGTCAATGTATAAGTAGACTAATAATAATGACCAAAATGTTTTATATTACGTTTAAATATATTTATACTAATGACTGTGTTATTGAATCTGTGCTGAAACCCTCATAGGCCTTAAGTTAGCATGAGCCGAAATTTAGCTGCTTGGCTTTCATATTAAATGCATTTTTGTATCTTGCAGTGTGCTGACTCATAAAGGGACACGACCCTGCGTGTTCTTTTTCTTCCAATTAGAAGACAAATGTAACCTTGTTAGATCCGTTCTCATGCATACTTTTCCTTGCTCGTGGAATAAATGTTAAAAACAAACTGAAACAGTGTAGATTAATGTAATGTACAAGGTCATTCAAACCGGTGAAGACAATGAAACTGCTGACCAAAAGGTGTGCAAAGAATTACAGAAAGATGAAATCATACCGGACGTGCCACCTCTGAAGACGTCAATTATGAAGACCAATCAAAGACTTGTAAAATAATATGGGGTGAAGAGTTAGGTTAACTAATGTATTTTCTGATATGTTAAAGATAGTGGGGTATAACAGATGACCAATAGAATTTTGGGTGAATGTACAATGGAAAAGGGATAAAAACACATGTCACGGGAAGTCATTGGGAATTAGGTAGGGAATGCTATTGATTTTATCCAGAAACTTTGTCACTCTGATTGGTGATTTGTTAGTTTACTTAAACCATCCTCACCCTTAGACTTGTCCATTTTACACTTTACCTCCTTATGAGGGAAGGGCCCTTTTTGCCCCGGAGCTGAGTCTTGACTGATGGCGATTTGACTGATGTCCTGAAGATGAAGACTGAACCTGTGCACTGACCTCAACATGGAGGGTAATTATGACAATGCAATTGTGATTTGTCTGTTTGCTTTTCCTTTCTAGGTACCAACTGATTACTTTTGACAGAGACCTTAGTTATATGTTTTCCAAATGAGTGTTCTAAATTGTTTTGCATGAAGCCCAACATGCCAATGCTAATTAGTGGTTAGGACAGG
Organism: Pleurodeles waltl; assembly: GCF_031143425.1. Classification (NCBI taxonomy): domain Eukaryota; kingdom Metazoa; phylum Chordata; class Amphibia; order Caudata; family Salamandridae; genus Pleurodeles; species Pleurodeles waltl. The sequence continues at coordinate 661,814,744 of NC_090443.1, read as the reverse complement.
TGATCATCAAATTGACGCAAATAGACAAACGACTGACATTATGCTATGTTGAACTGATGCGTATTTGACACTTTGCTATATTCTGATCTATGTTTGCGCTGTGTTATATTCTGATGTTTATGATTTTTGCCTTATTGAAATCTTACCAAAGTTGCCTTATCGTAACTATGCTGTTGTGTTTCTTGGCTTTAAGATTGACGCACTTAGGGGGTCATTCTGACCTCGGTGGTAAAAGGCCCTTACCGCCGGTCAGAAGACCGCCATCATACCGCTGCGGCCGCGGTAAACCGCCACGGTCATTCTGACCTCCAACTGCCAAACCGCTGAAAACCCGACATCCACGGAAGGCCGCCTCATCAGCGGGCAGCGGAAAACTGGAGATGACCAAACCTCCACCGCCACGCCAACACAAACACGCCCATGCCATTACGACCCACGAATCCACGCGGCGGTCATTCAACCGCGGTATTCCATTGGCGGTACACACCGCCGCGGTCAAAATACACACCCAGCTCCAAAACACAGCCACATTGGACAATTTGAAATACACACACCTGATACACATACATGCACCACTCCCACACATCCAAGCAACTATAAAACACACACCCACATCACCCACAAACCCCCACTACTAGAAATTCGGAGAGAAGGCGAGAGAGAGAGAGAGAGAGCACAGCTATCGAAAAACCCAACACACACAGGAACCCAACATCATCAACCACACCACATCTACGCACACATCACCACACACCACCACTCACATCACCACAAACACCACCCAACACCTCATCCACACCACCCCAAGGCACCCCAAAGACACCCCAGGTTTTCGGACCAAGAACTCAGGGTCATGGTGGAGGAAATAATAAGGGTAGAGCCCCAGCTCTTCGGCACACAGGTGCAACACACCACAATAGCCAGGAAGGCGGAGCTATGGCAAAGAATCGTCGACAGGGTCAACGCTGTGGGACAGCATCCCAGAAACTGGGAAGACATCCGAAAGCGCTGGAACGACCTACGGGGGAAGGTACGGTCGATGGTCTCAAGACACAACATCGCTGTGCAGAAGACTGGCGGCGGACCACCACCCACTCCTCCCGAATTCACTGCATGGGAGCAAGAGGTCTTGAACATCCTGCATCCTGCGGGCCTCGCTGGAGTAGGCGGCGGAATGGACTCTGGTAAGTCTCATCTCAACTACCCCCCCCCCCAACCACCAGCATGCCAACCCCCACCCTCACCCCCAACCCCCAGCACACATTCTCCCTGCCAATGTCTCACCAGCACAACCCACCCAACCCAAAACCAAACCCTGAATGCCAACACAAACCATGGACACCCATCACCTATGCATGACCACTGCACATACCCATCCCCCCCACACACCACCCTCACAACCCCTCCCACAAGGGAATGCCAGCACTTGGGGACAAGGGCACCCACAAATCGCACGCCATGGAACACACAGAAGCAATAACCATACTCTTTTACCCCTGCAGGGCCCGAACGCCAACACACCGGCCAGGAGGGTCCAGAGTTGTCCATCCCACCCCCAGAACAGGCCCCCAGTGAGGACAGCAGCTCTGTCGACCTAGAACCTGATGACCAGCCCGGACCATCGGGGACCTCTGGACAGTCGGTTCCCCACACACAGACACAGGCCACAGCAGACCCAACCCCCTCTGGGAATATCAGCACAGCTCCCACCCAGCGGGCCCATGCCTCTGTCTCCAGGACAGGTCAATCAGCGGTGTGTCCACCACTACAGGGCTCCCAGGCTGACCCAACAACAATAGGGACCTGGGGGCAGTGGTAGTGGGCACACCGTCCAGGGGACAGAGGCCCGGGGAAACAGGGCAACTGGGAGGGCTGCAGTGCGACAAGGGGGGGAGGACAGGCCCAGGGAACCGACTCTCCAAGAGGCCCTCACCACCATCATGGGAGCATATCACCACTCCCAGGAGACGATGGCGACGGTACTGGCCAGGTTCCAGGAGATCCAGGCACAGCAGGAGGAACGGTACATGGGGTACAGAGAGGAGCTCAGGAACATCGTCCTGGCCCTCAACCAAATAGTCACCACATTGCGGGACCATGTGGCACCCCAAAGGGCCCATGTCACTAGCCTGGACCAGGAACAGCCTACCACCTCCGCCGGCGCTAGTGGACAGGAGGCCCCCACACAACGACAGGCCACCAGAACCCCACCTCCTGCTGAAGATCAACCATCCCGCAAGAGGAACCTGAGATCTCAAAGGAAGACAGAGTAGGATGCCAAGACCCCCGCCAGCATAAGAAACCCCCTGATGTCATTCCACTGTCCCACATTGTGACCCTGTCCAACCTTGAACTGCCCCTGCTCCATCCTTCCACAGGCATATGGACAATGCACCTGTGCGACTGAGAACTGGACTCTGCCATGGACATTACTCCACCCCCACCCATCACCGTTTTACTATCATGGACCGATATGTAGCACTTTAAATAAATCACTAATTGCACTTAAAAAATCAGGAGTCTGCTTGTATTCTTAACAAATGTATTACACATAACGGTTCAAAAATTGTTCAGTTACATTGTGATGACAACATACCAATGTCAATGTGCTTTACTCCATGGGCAAACAAAGCAGAAGTCACGCAGTGGGTCATACAGCTCTGAAAAGGGAAGGGAAAGTCACAATTCAGTTGAAAGGAACTGGGGGAAACACAAAAAGTAGAGATGCAGGAGGCCTGAAGTAAATGTAAAATGGCGTGGGGGATTCTTACCTGTGTGCTACTGAAAATACTGTTGTATAACTGTGTCCCTGTTGTCCGTGTCGTCCCCGTCGTCTTCCTCCTCTTCACTCTCCACAGGCTCCACAGCTGCTACAACACCACCATCTGGACCATCCTCCTGCAGGAAAGGCACCTAGCGTCGCAATGCAAGATTGTGAAGCATACAGCAGGCCACGATGATCTTGCACACCTTCTTTGGTGAGTACGTTAGGGATCCCCCTGTCATATGCAGGCACCTAAACCTGGCCTTCAGGACCCCGAAGGTCCTTTCTATGATCCTCCTAGATCGCCCATGGGCCTCATTGTACCGTTCTTCTGCCCTGGTCCGGGGATACCTCACTGGGGTCAGTAGCCACAGCAGGTTGGGGTAACCAGAGTCACCTATTAGCCACACATGTTGTCTCTGTAGCTGTTCCATCACATAGGGGATGCTGCTATTTCGCATTACATACGCGTCATGCACTGACCCAGGGAACTTGGCATTTACATGGGATATGTACTGGTCAGCCAAACAGACCACCTGCACATTCATAGAATGGTAATTTTTCCTGTTTCTGTACACCTGCTCATCGTCTTTTGGGGGTACTAAGGCCACATGGGTCCCATCAATGGCACCAATGATGTTGGGGATATGTCCAAGGGCATAGAAGTCACCCTTCACAGTGGCCAAATCACCCTCCTCTGGGAAAACAATGTAGCTCCGCATGTATTTCGTCAGGGCAGACAACACTCTGGACAAAACCTTAGAAAACATAGGCTGAGACATCCCTGATGACATGGCCACTGTTGTCTGAAAAGACCCACTTGCCAAAAAATGGAGGACTGACAAAACCTGCACCAGAGGGGGAATTCCTGTGGGTTGGCGGATGGGGGACATCAGTGCCGGCTCAAGCTGGGCACACAGTTCATGTATAGTGGCTCGGTCAAGTCGGTATCGAAGTATTATATGACGTTCCTCCATTGTCGACAGGTCCACCAGCGGTCGGTACACGGGAGGATTCCTCCTTCTCCTCGCAAGTCCCAGCGGACGGTGCCTAGGAAGGAGAACATGGAGTACAGAGTCAAGCAACCCAAAGGTACGTAACTACATCTTGTACAGTACACAAATCGCTATGCATTGAATGGCTTGTATGAGTGGCAATGCAAGGCCTAGGCCTGTGTGACGCAGTAGAAATTAAGCCATGTGGGCCCTTGAAATGGCGGCTGCCTGACCTGAGAAGTGTGACAGTGAGATGTGAGGTCAATGCGCTGGCGTGGCACACCGTGGCGGTAGGCGGTCGAAGACCGCGGCGCAAAACCGCATTGGTTAACATTGAACCCTATGGGTTTCACGAGCCAATGACTAGGTGCGCCGGCGGTCGCGGTACGCACCGCGGCGGTACGCACCACCGCGGGCGTGACCGCCATTTTCTATCTGATTAATCACTCGAGACCTGATCATCCCCAGGAGAGGACCTATACTGCAAGTGCTGCTGTGAACTCGGTCTGGAAGAGACAATGGCTGCTGCGACTGGGGAAAGGGCCCCTGCCTTCACTACAGAAGAGTTGGAGAAACTTGTGGATGGGGTCCTGCCCCAGTATGCGCTACTCTACGGTCCTCCAGAGCAACAGGTAAGTACACTGTGTGCACGTTGAATGGGCCATGCCTGTGTTGAGTGGGGTGGATATAAGATGGTGGGGTGGGGAGAGAATGACGAGTGCAAGGCACGACAGATGAGAGCATGTGCCACATGGCAAGGTTGGGGAGGGGGGTGGAGTCACATCTAACATGCAGAGAATTAATGATATTTACTTTTCCACCCTGTACATGTCAAATAGGTCAGCGCCCATCAGAAAGTCGACATTTGGCATGCCATCGCCAAGGAAGTCCGGACCCTGGGGGTCCACAACAGACGGGGCACCCACTGCCGCAAGAGGTGGGAGGACATCCGCCGCGGGACCAGGAAGACCGCCGAGTCACTGCTGGGGATGGCCTCCCAACCTAGGAGGGGTGCCAGTCGTACCCTGACCCCCCTGATGTCCCGGATCCTGGCGGTGGCCTACCCTGATTTGGATGGGCGCGTGAGGACATCACAGCAGACACAAGGGGGTGAGTACCAGCACATTCAGCTATCTTTACGCGCAGTAGAGGTGCCTGGGTGGGGGAGGAGGGCTGTGGGTGACATTAGGCCAGGGCGCTTCCTGTAGTGTAGTCCTCTCCTTTAGCCATGTCCCTGTGCCCCCGCCCCCCACCTCTGTAGGGTGACAAGTACAGCTATCCATGGTCCTGCATCACCCATGTGCGCGTTTGTTGTCCGTAGACCTGTTGGCCTAGTCACAAGTACTGAGTAGTGTACCCCGATTGTGCGGCTTAGTGCATGAGGCTCCTGTGTCTGTCCTTTCCGCCAACGGTGTTGACAATGCATGCACTCAACCTGTTTTCATTTCTACCCCCACCCTTTTTCTTTATCTTCTTGTTTATGTGTGCATTAGCATCATCAGGCGGAGGAGAATTGGCACCGGAGCACGAGGGAGCTGCAACTCACAAGGCCCCGGTGGGCCATGGCACAGACACCGAGGCCACCAGTGATATGGAGGGCGAGGGGAGCTTCACAACGGGGACCCGTGGTGACACCAGCGACACCGACACGTCCTCGGATGGGAGCTCCCTAGCGGTGGCGGCAACATTCGTGCCCCCCGCCTCTACAGGTACAGCCGCCACCCAGCGCACCAGCACCGCCCTCCCAGCAGCCCCTCAGCCTTCGCTCCGTGCCCGCTCGCCCAAGAAGGCGGGCATCTCCTTCGCCCCAGGCACCTCAGGCCCTGCCCCTGTTACCCCTGCTGCCCTCAGTGAGGAGGTCATTGACCTCCTACAGACCATCATTGTTGGGCAGTCTACCCTTTTGAATGCCATCTAGGGGGCAGAGAGGGAGGTGCATCGTAGCAATGCATACCTGGAGTGCATTCATTCGGGTCAGGCTGCCCATCAACGATCGTTCAATTCTCTGGCCTCAGCACTGACGGCAGCCATTGTCCCTGTTTCCAGCCTCCCTCTTCTAACTGCCTCCACCCTGTCTCTGTCTCCTGTTCCTGAGCCTATCCCATCCAGACCATCAGACCAGCCTGCACACACCTCAACACCCAAGGGCAGCTCATCCAGACATAAGCACCACGGATCACACAAACATTCACCCAAGCAACACCCAGATGCAGACATGCCAACAGCCACTACCACCTCTGTGTCCCCCTCCTCCTCGTCTCCCTCCTCCCTCCCTGTGACGTCTCCACTCACACCTGCATGCACACCACCAACAGCCAGTACTTCCATCACCAGCACACCCTCCAGTAGAGTCCGCACACGTGCAGTCACCACCCCCACTGCCATTTACACGTCCCCTGTGTCCTCTCCCACTGTGTCTGTCACCCCCTCTTCCAAGACACACAAACGCAGGCAGCCACCCACCCAACAGCCAACCACCTCACGACAGCCTCCAGCCCATGCACCTTCACCCAAGGACAGCACACCTGACTCTCCTACAACCACCTCCTCTTCCTCCACTCCCATAACCACTACACCTACCCTTTACCTTGGTCCTAAAAAAGTTTACCTCTCCACTCTTGATCTCTTTCCCTCACCTGACCCACCCCCTCCATCTGCTAAGAGTCCCAAGAGCGCCTCAGCCACCACCAGCCCGGCTTCAAGGGTCACCGTACTGCATGGATTTTGGAGTCCCCCCTTTGCCAGCAGTGATACATTGGTCAGCAAGGGGACAGCCAGCTCCCCCCCTGGAAAGAGGACCCGTAAAGTAAGGGGCGAGAAGCCTGACACGGCTGCCCCCAAGGACCACTTCACCTGCCACAACATCCAGGGGAGGCAAGGCCCAGAGAGCCACATCGAAGGAGGGCAAGGGCAGCAGGGCGGAGAAGTCAGCCAGCAGGAGCGCGGACCAGGAGGGCCCCACAAGCCCCATCCCGGGTGTGAGTGAGGACACCCAAGGGCCCAGGACACCGTCAACTGCACGGTCGGAGGGCGACTGAGCACGGAGTCCTGGCCAGGTCTGACTCCCTTGACTTACAGAACAAGCACCGCTGAAGAGGGCCCCGCCGTCCAGAGAGGCACCGCTGAACAGGGCCCCGCCATCCAGAAAGGCACCGCTAAACAGGGCCCCGCCGTGCAGAAAGGCACCGCTGAACAGGGCCCCGCCGTCCAGAAAGGCACCGCTGAACAGGACCCACCGTGCAGAAAGGCACCACTGAAGAGGGCCCCCCGTGCAGAAAGGCACCGCTGAAGAGGGCCCCGCCGTGCAGAAAGGCACCACTGAAGAGGGCCCCGCCGTGCAGAAAGGCACCGCTGAACAGGGCCCTGCCGTGCAGAAAGGCACCGCTGAACAGGGCCCGCCGTCCAGAAAGGCACCGCTGAACAGGGCCCCGCCAAGACAGGCACCGCTCCGCCGGGCCCTTCCTGTCAAGCACCGCTCCGCTGGGCCCTTCCTGTCAAGCACCGCTCCGCTGGGCCCTTCATCTCAAGCACCGCTCCGCTGGGCCCGCCGTCTCAAGCACCGCTCCGCTGGGCCCTTCCTGTCAAGCACCACTCCGCTGGGCCCTTCCTGTCAAGCACCGCTCCGCTGGGCCCCGCCGTCTCAAGCACCGCTCCGCTGGGCCCTTCCTGTCAAGCACCGCTCTGCTGGGCCCTTCATCTCAAGCACCGCTCCGCTGGGCCCTTCATCTCAAGCACCGCTCCGCTGGGCCCCGCCGTCTCAAGCACCGCTCCGCTGGGCCCTTCATCTCAAGCACCGCTCCGCTGGGCCCTTCATCTCAAGCACCGCTCCGCTGTGCCCCGCCGTCTCAAGCACCGCTCCACTTGGCCCTTCCTGTCAAGCACCGCTCCGCTGGGCCCCGCCGTCTCAAGCACCGCTCCGCTGGGCCCTTCCTGTCAAGCACGGCTCCGCTGGACCCCGCCGTCTCAAGCACCGCTCCGCTGGGCCCTTCATCTCAAGCACCGCTCCGCTGGGCCCCGCCGTCTCAAGCACCGCTCCACTGGGCCCTTCCTGTCAAGCACCGCTTCGCTGGGCCCCGCCGTCTCAAGCACCGCTCTGCTGGGCCCTTCCTGTCAAGCACCGCTCCGCTGGGCCCTTCATCTCAAGCACCGCTCCGCTGGGCCCTTCATCTCAAGCACCACTCCGCTGGGCCCTTCATCTCAAGCACCGCTCCGCTGGGCCCCGCCGTCTCAAGCACCGCTCCGCTGGGCCCTTCCTGTCAAGCACCGCTCCGCTGGGCCCTTCATCTCAAGTACCGCTCCGCTGGGCCCTTCATCTCAAGCACTGCTCCGCTGGGCCCCGCCGTCTCAAGCACCGCTCCGCTGGGCCCTTCCTGTCAAGCACCGCTCCGCTGGGCCCCGCCGTCTCAAGCACCGCTCCGCTGGGCCCTTCCTGTCAAGCACCGCTCCGCTGCGCCCCGCCGTCTCAAGCACCGCTCCGCTGGGCCCTTCCTGTCATGCACCGCTCCGCTGGGCCCCGCCGTCTCAAGCACCGCTCCGCTGGGCCCTTCCTGTCAAGCACCGCTCCGCTGGGCCCCGCCGTCTCAAGCACCGCTCCGCTGGGCCCTTCCTGTCAAGCACCGCTCCGCTGGGCCCTTCATCTCAAGCACCAGCTCCACTGGGCCCTTCATCTCAAGCACCGCTCCGCTGGGCCCCGCCGTCTCAAGCACCGCTCTGCTGGGCCCTTCCTCTCAAGCACCGCTCCGCTGGGCCCTTCATCTCAAGCACCGCTCCGCTGGGCCCTTCATCTCAAGCACCGCTCCGCTGGGCCCCGCCGTCTCAAGCACCGCTCCGCTGGGCCCTTCCTGTCAAGCACCGCTCCGCTGGGCCCTTCATCTCAAGCACCGCTCCGCTGGGCCCTTCATCTCAAGCACCACTCCGCTGGGCCCTTCATCTCAAGCACCGCTCCGCTGGGCACCGCCGTCTCAAGCACCGCTCCGCTGGGCCCTTCCAGTCAAGCACCGCTCCGCTGGGCCCTTCATCTCAAGCACCGCTCCGCTGGGCCCTTCATCTCAAGCACCGCTCCGCTGAGCCCCGCCGTCTCAAGCACCGCTCCGCTGGGCCCTTCCTGTCAAGCACCGCTCCGCTGGGCCCCGCCGTCTCAAGCACCGCTCCGCTGGGCCCTTCCTGTCAAGCACCGCTCCGCTGGGCCCCGCCGTCTCAAGCACCGCTCCGCTGGGCCCTTCCTGTCAAGCACCGCTCCGCTGGGCCCCGCCGTCTCAAGCACCGCTCCGCTGGGCCCTTCCTTTCAAGCACCGCTCCGCTGGGCCCTTCATCTCAAGCACCGGTCCGCTGGGCCCTTCATCTCAAGCACCGCTCCGCTGGGCCCCGCCGTCTCAAGCACCGCTCCGCTGGGCCCTTCCTGTCAAGCACCGCTCCGCTGGGCCCTTCATCTCAAGCACCGCTCCGCTGTGCCCTTCATCTCAAGCACCGCTCCGCTGGGCCCCGCCGTCTCAAGCACCGCTCCGCTGGGCCCTTCCTGTCAAGCACCGCTCCGCTGGGCCCCGCCGTCTCAAGCACCGCTCCGCTGGGCCCTTCCTGTCAAGCACCGCTCCGCTGGGCCCCACCGTCTCAAGCACCGCTCCGCTGGGCCCTTCCTGTCAAGCACCGGTCCGCTGGGCCCCGCCGTCTCAAGCACCGCTGGCCGAATGACAGTGCCGGTTCTGTGTCGAGCTACTGTTCACGCTGCACTCGGGCCACCCTGCCTCCTCCATTGCCTGTGGAGACTGTTATCCACTTGATAGACTGTGGCTTTGCACTCCCCAGGATTGAACAGTGGGCAAGCCACCCACTGTAGAGACTTGAGAGACTGTGGCTTTGCACTGCCCAGGATGGCACAGCGGGCATGGTGGCCCCTTCGTGGATCTGGCGTCGTGGACTCATGTGGCTGTGGTGCCCCCCTTTCCCTTCCCCCTGAGGTGCCTGTAGTTTTATCATCTGATGCCCCTGCAGTGTTCTCTCCAACGGACTCAGGTCTCCTGTGTGGGCTTTGCCCATGTGTTGATACACTTTGGCCCACGGACAGTTGACATTTCAGTGACTGTGCAGGACATATTGCCTCTATTTATCGGTTACGCAATGTTTTAACTTGATATTTTTTGTTTCATTTTCCTATTTTACCATGACTTCAATGAACCTATTTTATACATAAATTTAGTTTCTCACTTTAATTATATCTTTTCATTATTCCGGGGGGTTTGGGTGGTGTCACTTTGACTTGGTGCTCTGCATTGGTGTGTAGATAGTTGGGGGGTGGGTGTATTGCGTATGTGTGTGCCCGTAACCCTTCCTCCTCCCCCCTCCCCTGTGTCGTAGGTGCGGTACTCACCGTTGTCGTCTGCGCCGGAGTTCGTACTCGTGGTAGATGAGCAGGTAGACGAGTGCAGGTAGGATGTTCAATTCGGGTTCCATGCTGTCCTCCGTCCTCGTGGAGTGTATAGAGGTGAGCGTTTTCCCGTTCGTAGTCTGTTTCCACCGTGTTTTTATCGGCGGGGCTCCCGCCCCGGAAAAGGTGGCGGATTGGTGAGTTGTGATAGGGTGGGCGGTACATTGTCTGCCGCCTGCCTGTTGGCGGTGACCGCCGCGCTGTTTGTTTGTCCCACCGTGGCGGTCGGAGTGTTAAGGTGGCGGTCTGGGTTGGCGGTTCCCGCCAGGGTCAGAATTCCATTTTTTTTACCGCCTGCCTGTTGGCGGGTTGGCCGCCGCTTTATCACCGACCGCCAGGGTTGGAATGACCCCCTTAATCTTAAATTGTAACTAATAGGGAATAAAATTCATAAAATTCTATTAAAAGGTGTGGTTATTCATGGCTGAAAGGTCATGGTTGCGTCGTCAATTTGATTAATGTCTTTGACCAAAGTGAAATGTATTGTTGTGATAAATATTGATGACATTATTGATATATTGATTGACATATTGATCAACTATCTCGTCCTACGGTGTCTCTCAACTGGGTCAAAAGATTCATTGGCCTAAAACGAGTCCTAATGTGTAATAAATTAACATAAAAGGACGCGTTAACAACGTCATTTTCTAATGCAAAAGCGGCGCAAACTTACAAAATATAACTATATTTTATAAGTTTGTGTATATTTTGTAAGTTTGTGCCGCTTTTGCATCAAAAAATTACGTAAAGGCGGCGCTAACTTTTCATAAATCAGGCCCTTGGTTTCTCTTGCATATTAAGCATGGCTGGACTTGTCTCACCCCTATGCCTTATGGATGTCTCAATATTTTTCCCTTTCCTGTGTCTCAGGCAGCATTTCTCATCTGCAATGCCAGTCTCAAACAATCTTCTGAATTTGGGAGACTTGTCTGAAAAGCTCTTACTAACTGCTTGTTCTTGAACAGTTGGAAGGATAGTTGTGAATTTGGAAATAAGTGTTTTTACAAGCCTTCCTAATTCTAAAATCTCTACTTTCAGGGTCTCAACAACATGGAATCCGCCGTAACTCATGGGGGTTCGAATAACGTCAGGAGAAGAGTTAGTACCCAAATCTAAAATCGAAAACCTGTTTTTGCAGGGCCCAGTTGCTTCATACCTATCCGAAAGGCTATCAGGTTTCTGCTCTGCCACAGGTTTAGGGTTTTCAGAGGGAATTAGCCTGGTTGAGTTAGGCGACTGGCTAGCCAGGGAGCTTGTTGCCTTAGGTGGTTTACTTTTGGCAAAACATGTAGCTTTAGGATTGTCTGTAAGAGGAGTAGCCATGGACCCAGCAGAATTTAGAATTGTCTATACCTCCTCAATTAGCTCGTCAGTCTCTATTAGTTCACAGTTTTTGATAATACTTTTGCAGACCGTTTTGACATTACTGGTGCCAGCGGAGCCTTTCATTTGTACATCAGATCCAAACTTGATAGAACGTGGGTACTTAAAGCCAAGTTGAGCTGATTTATTACTTTCATTGTGCTGTCCGCTGTGGTGTATAAATTGGGTTGATATCATGTGCCAGTTTTAGACAAATAATGGGACAAAACAGAAAAAAATAGAGAACTAGCTTGTTGTTGGTTGTTTGTTCCTTGCACCATAAACCTCACACTCGTCCACTTCCCCTTCACATGACATGCATTCGAAGACCAACATTCTGTATGTGGAAGCCTTTTGGCTGCAGCTTTATTTGCATTTGTTACAGTACTGCCGCTCATGCGACCCAAACGAAACGGAAAAGATCCGGAACAACGCGTCCGGAACCACACCTACGTTGTTCATGCAAGCGGAACGACTCTTGCCTGAACAATGTGCTGAACAACGCACATGCGTGGTTAAGGCAGAGAAAAAGGAAGATCCATTGGGAGAGGATGCGGTCAGGTAAGTGGGGCTGGGACAGGGTTGGTGGTAGTTTTTCAGGGTGCGGCAGAGGGTGAAGGGGTTGGGGTGGTTAGGTTATTTTTTTTATTTTTAAGGGGTGGGGTGGGGGGTCGAACTGTGGTTTTTAGGGTGGGGGTGGGGGATCAGGATTACTTAGTTTTTAGGGGCGGGGTGGGGGGTTGGGGTAAATTTGTATTTAGGGGCGGGGTTGGGTTTTTAGGGGCGGGGGTCACTGTAATTTTGTATTTTGGGGTTGGGGTAGTTTTGTGTTTATGATGGGTGGGGGGGTCGGGTTTTTTGGGGGCGGGGTGAGGGGTTGGAGTAATTTTGTATTTAGGGCTGGTGGGGGCTGGTTATTAGGGGCGGGTGGTCCATGTAATTTTGTATTTAGGGCAGACGGCGGGTTTTTTAAGGGTGGGGTTGGGGTAATTTTGCATTTAGGGTGGGTGGGGGTGTTGGGTTTTTAGGGGCTGGGTGGGGGTTGGGGTAATTCTATATTGAGGGCAGGTGGAGGGGTTAGGTTTTTAGGGGGTGGGGGTTAGGGTAATTTTGTATTTAGGGTGGGTTATTAGGGGTGGGGTGTTGGGGCAATTTTGAATTTAGGGCAGGGCAGGTTTATTGGGGTATTTTTGTATTTAGGGCAGGTGGGGGGTCGGGTTTTTAGTGGTGGGGGTTGGGGTAATTTTGTATTCAGGGCAGACGAGGTTTGTTTTTTAGATGTGGCGTCAGACAGTTGCGGTAGTTTTGTTTTTAGGGGTTGGGTTGTTTTATTTTTGGGGGTGGGGGTCGATTTTAGGGGGGTGGGTGGGTGGGGGTATCAGGGTAGTTTTTAAGGGTGGGGGGTCGGGGTACTTTTGTTTTTAAGGTGGGGGTGGCATGCGACAACCACGCATGCCGTTTCCACACATGCCTTTACTAGGCATGCCTTCACAACAAAAAATCATTGTAATGGCATGCGTGGTAAAGGCATGTGTGGAAACAATGCGCTCATTGTTCTGACCATGTTGTTCAGGCATGCGTGGTTGCCGCATGCGTGGATCCATCATACAACCAAACGAAACACATTATCTTGTCACAGGCCATAAATCATAACGTTGGTCATAAATCACTGTGGACGGGTCATAAATCATCTTGCATGGGTCATAAATCATAACATCAGCCATAAAACACTGTAAATTGGTCATATATCATCTTACATGCCATAAATCAATCAGTGTCACTGGCCCCTGGTCATAAAACCGTCTATCGTTACCCCATGACATTGCTAGCTGAATGATGAGCACCTGTGTCGGTTCTGTGTTTACTGTTGTTGGTTGATTCTTGAGCTTGAGTTTACTGTCTGTACCAAGAGGAGGGGTGATGCATTATCTCATAGTCTTAGGCCCAACTCGCTACCGTGCATAGTCTGTTCTGCTATGCTGGCTGGCGGTCCGGGGCTGCAAGTGCTGTGTCCTGACCCCTCTTCGTCTCTGATCGCCTTGCCCTGCCGTGAGGCATCCCAAGGCAAGGGACCAGTCTGCTACCCTGTGGTGGCCCTCCCAACTCCGTGAGCTTGTTCAAGTTCCAGTCTCCGCTACGCTTCCCGGGAGCAGCTCCCCCTGCTTGCTGACTCATTTCACTGACAGCTGGCCATTGCCATGGCTGCCCAAAGGTTGGACCAGAATAATTCTAGCCCTGTATCAGATAGGTGCACCCCATCCTGCGCAAAATATTTGGGTCACCTCAATGTTGATTCAGCTGTGCCTAACGGTCTCCCATCCATTTGTCCCTCAAAAGTTTGCCACCGCCATATTGAACTTCTTCCTGGACCTCTACAGGGCGCTGGAAGACCTGGCCCCTCTCCACGTTTGCCGAGGCACAATTTCTGACCACATGAGGCTTGCCCTGCCTGCCATCCTGGCTGCCGAACCAGGCCTCCTCTGACCATCTCCAGCAGGTCTTGTCTCCCTAGCTGAGCTAGCTCATTTCCACCAAAGTGAATTATTAACAAGTCGTGCTCCCCTGGGTGCTGTTGACACAGGTCTTCCAAACTGGCATGCAAGTTCTCCCAGCACATGCCTAATTGAGCTGCCTATCTTATGATGGTGCTGGATGGCCTGGGCTTCAGGCTGCCTCCCTTTGCTCCACCAGCGTTTCGCACCCCACAGAAAAGAGTGACCCACCATCAACACTGTTTGCCTCCGTGCGCCTGTTGAAACAAACAGGCTGGATGTTGTAGGCCCCCAACAGTTATCCCTCTTCTTATTTTTTTTGGGGGGGTTGGGGTGTAAGCCCTCTGGCGTTATTCGTATGTAACTCTTGTAGGCCGGCAAACACCAGCACCCAATTCCTCAGACGTTCTCTGTTGCCACCCCAATGCTGAAAGAATGGGTGCCAAACTCATTGTCGGGTATGCCTGACTTTGTCAGTGCCAATTTTAACACCGCTCTGAACTGAGACATGCTAAGGCAGTCCTAGTCCCTGTGTTTGTACAGCGGGCCCCCACCGGGCATCCGGATCCCTTGGTGCTCCTCCATCCAGCGCACTGGGCACACATCGCTCCTTGTTAACCTCAACAGCCTAATTATTGCACCCCTGCCCTGTGGATAAGTTTTGGACTTTCTGAGGGTGACTTCAATGCCCCCTGCCATGAATCGCACGTCCTGCCTCTGTAGGCCCAACCCTCCGGTCTCCGTCTGTGCTGGCACCACCAGTTCACTGACTTTGAAATCCCCAAAGAATGCCAGTGTGAAAGCAGCCTTGAACAAAGTGACCTCTGAGGAGTCCCTACATGTTGTTGGTAACGCCTCCATTAGGTGAGCAAGCATGTCACACTCAATGGGCCTTCTCGTATCCTTTCTTGACCTCTCCAGGCGCTTCCAGCTTTTCATCGATGTTTTCAGGTAGTGGGATGCTGTTGGGTGTACCCCAGTGTTTAACTTTGCGCAGTGGGCCACTGCCGCTGGGTGTGCTTGCACCCAAGATCTGGTTTTCTTACCCTCGAATGCTCACTTGATAAAGCACTCTGCTGCCTGCTCCGTGGCTTGTCTGTCATCACATAAATGCAACCCTGTGATTGCTCTGAATGTCTTGAGGCAGGCTGCATACCTACTCGCAGTTTTTGGTGCCAATGCATGTTGCATGAGTTGCTCTAGGGCACGCCTGCCAAGGACGACAGCTCCACCGGGAAAGGTGTCATGTTCTGCTCTGCTGTTGGGTCCATCACCCTGAACTTCTCCATCTGGGAACAAGACAGAGCATCTGCCTGAGCATTGTTGATTCCATGCACATGTCTTGCCCTCAACTCCAGGTTGTTCCTCAGCTACAGGAGCACCAGTCTCCTCAACAGTCACGTTGGGGCACCTTGCTGCCCCTGTAACATGGCATGCACCACTGCCTGGTTGTCTGACCAAATTGTTAGTTTCAAATTGCCCAGCTTATCACTCCAGATGGTGAGGGCCACCACAATGGCGAAAAGCTCCAGGAAGGCTATATTCCTGGTCAAGCCAGCTTCCAGAGGCCACATTTTTGCGCACCAATGATCCCCTAGTATCGCCCCAAAACCCAGACTGGCTGCTGCGTCAATGTACAAGGCTAGATCCTCGTTGGTAACCCAACCTTTTCTCCATATCAAGACCCCTTTGAAGTGCGTCAAGAAAGTTAGCAAAGTGTTGAGGTCTTGTTTTGCCTTGGAGCTAAGCCCAACGTGGTGGTGCTTTCTCTTGGTCAACTGGGTTAGCCTCCTTGTGAAGGCCCGCCCCATCGGGATGACTCTTGTGGCAAAATTCAGTTTGCTGATAAGTCGTTGTAACTCACCCAAGGTAGCTTTCTGTTTCTTGGCCAACAGGTTGATTTTTTGCTTTATGTCTTTATGTCTTACACTTTGTCCTCTGGGATGTCATGCCAGCCACTGAGACTAACTCAATGCCCAAGGACACTATCCTAGTGGCGAGGCCCACCATTTTGTTTGCCACTAGTGGCACCCCTATCTCCTCAGCCAGTGCCTGGAATGCCAACAGCAGGTTCCCGCACCCTGCGCTGCCCTTCTTATTCAGGTAATGCAGTATACCCCTTTTGGGGCAGCGCCGGTGGAGGGACCATTCTAACAAGCATGCAAAATTCTCAAAGTATGCACAGGATATGGAACAGCCCATGGGCAGGGCCTTGTCAAAGTAAGTCTGCCACTCAAATTGGAAACCTAGGAGGTGGTAGCTGTCGGGATGAACAGGTAGCAGCCGAAAGGCTGATTCAATGTCTGATTTTGCCATCAGTGCCCCGGGACCTGCAGACCTCACCAGGTCCACTGCATCATCAACCGATGGGTAGCAAACTGGGCACTCCGCGATGTAGATGGCATTGTTTACTGACTCCCCCTTTGAAAATGACAGGTGGTGAAACAGACTGCATTGGCCCTGCTCTTTTTTGGGTACTGCACCTAGTGTGGATACTACCAGCCCCTCAGGAATCCCTCCCGACTGGGGACCTTCTACCCTGCCCACCTCTAATTCTTTGGTGATCTTCTTGCGTACAATGTCTAGGTGTGCCTCTGCCAATCGAAGGTTCCAGGATCCTTTGGGAGGGACCTGTCTCCCCACTGGTACTGTCAAATCCCTTGCATAGCAGTAGGACATCTGTCTTATTATCATAGTCATTAGCTAACCCTCTTAATGTGTTAATGTTGATGGGAGAGCTGGCTAGCGCGAACCCCCCTTAGCAGGGTCCTGGTTGTCTCCTGGGGGGGCTATTTCTTTTTGGGTTTATCTTTCCTTCCCCTGTCACCCCTGCTTCTTTTACATAAAATCGTGGGTTGCCCTCTCCCACATGGGGAGCACACATGTCTGAATTTGCATGCTGCGTCCCAGGTGCACTCATCCTTGTCATACTTGTAGCGCACTGATGTGGAAACTTTCCACACTTGCCCCCCTCTCCAGCCCTGAAATTGCTTCTGCTTAAGAAAGGACCTCTGTTTGTCCTGGTACCCTCTGAACTGGCTCTTGCGAGAGGAGTGGTCACGTTACTGGTCCAGAGAATGCCCAGACCTTGCAGGACCCCACCACCTATAGGGCACAACTACCCTGCGGGCATGATTCAAATGTTGCCCGGCCTCCCCATTGATCAGGCCTCGCGCCACTTGTATTTGTCTTGGCACCTTGCCTTGCGGCACACCCCCATTTCCAGTCGCTCTTAGGTGGGTTTGGGGGGCTGCTGCTTGCCCCCGCCATCTTGCCCTCACATCTTCGGGCCACCGTTGCCAGGCCTGGCGATGTTTACTGTGCCGGCCTTCTGAGCACCCTATGGGTGCGGGCCTCTGCCAAATCACATAGGACAGAGGAGTGGACCAGCCCAGCCTCTTACAGACAATGTTGGGCAAAGACAGACCTGGTGGCGGCCCACGCAGCAAGGAACCTCTTGTACTTTTTATCCCCTGGTTCACGCATGGCCATGCAGTGGGGAACGATTTCTGCTTTATAGTGCCTGGTACATGTTGGACCTGCCTCCTCCCTCCCCTTCATGAGGTAGTAGTCATTGGGGATGTAGTCCGCTTCTAGCAGATTTCAAGCCCACATTCCTTTCCTCTTTCTGACCTCTTCCTGCACCAGAGTTTCAGAAAACGTATCACCACTCTCCATAGCACGCTATTTTAGAACCTCCTTATAAACATTGCTCATACACTCCAAAATACTCTCCTAAAGCCCATCACTTCTTCACTTTCATCACATACCCCTTCATTTCGAAGCCTGGTGTACTGAGATGCAAGATTAAGGTAAACTATAAACACAATGAATGCCATCATTTACAGACTGCAATCCATAGCACAAAGGTTGCAGTTCCTCACAACCTACATTAAGATAATTAGAGTGTAACAAATACCCTGGCATGAAGTCCTAAGTAAGACAGACTGAATGAGACACTGTAGAACTGATAAATGACAGGGAGTGCTGAGAGACTTGCGAAGTAATAGTGTGCCAAATAAAAAGACATAAGGAGCTTTATAAGTACCTCTTTTGTGTCTAGTGATTAAGTCACCATAAGTCTTACAAGCAAATATGTTTACTGAGTCCTCATGCAGGAAGGAGTTGATTGAAGTAGACAAGGGAGGCAAAAGCACAAACCGAGAGAAAGGTGTGATGCATCCCATCAACTTATTATGGACTCTTGTGTTGCTTTGTTTGTTATTAGTGCACTGAATTGTCTTTCTACTTGTCTGCTAGTGAGGTGTTCTCTGCAGTAAGCATACCCTTTTAAAACTGCTTAAATTACACTTCAAAGTTCCCTTCCCCTCATTTATTAAAACACTGTTTATTATTGTTTTGCAACAATACAAAAAAGCGCATAAGAGGACAGCATCACAAGATTTGTAAGCTTACATGCACAGCAGACTCCCTAAAACATTCAGGCCCATATTTATACTTTTTGACGCAAAACTGCGCCGGCGCAGTTTTGCGTCAAAAATATTACCGCCGGCTAACGCCATTTTGATGTGCTGTGCGGGCGTCATATTTATACTTTGACGCATGGCGGCGCAAACAACAGGTGGGAGTCATTATTTTTGACGCACACCGTGGCGTCAAGTCGTAAAGGAAAACGACGTTAAAGCGGCGGAAATGATTGTGGGTCGATTTACGACACCCCAAACCGGATATGCGCCGGTTTTATTGACGCAATATCGTCAAAAAACACACCGAACACAGCCATTTCACCAGAGGAGAGCCAAAATGGATCCCAGATGCCACTACAGACCCCAGGAAGATGACAGCAGACCAGGAACCAGCCAGGAGGACCCACACAAGAACAGGACACTTTTAAGAAGAAAAGAAAGTGTTGCTTCAGTGCAGTGGAGCAGGAAATCCTGAATAAAGAGGTGACGGAACACCAGCACCAACTGTTTGTCACATCAAAGTTGCCAATCAGTAGGAGAGAGGCTATATGGCAACAAATTGTCGACAAGGTTAACAGTGTGTCTGAAGTATGCATAACAGTCATCGAGTGCAAAAAACGCTTGCATGACTGCAAACGCAGGACCAAGGAAAAGATGGCCAGGAACAGGAAGGCAGCACTGCAGACTGGAGGGGGGAGTCCAGCACACCAGGAGGCTCTGGACCACATGGAGGAGATGGTTGCAGCCGTCACCCCTGAGGAGATCGTCACAGGGATTCAAGGACAGGACAGCGCAGACTTCCAGGACACAACGCACATGCAGGGTAAGTCGCATGGGGAATTAAAATGCAATAATGTCAACTGTGAGCGGGGGGGATAGCGACCACTAAATGCATGGAAGTCATCTAATACATGGAGTGGCATGGGTAAAGGGGCACGGCAGGGGGGCATGGCCCGTTCTGAGAAGACCTGGGGCTCACCATCACACAACACCAACAACAGTCCGATGGGGAAATGCTATCATGCAAACGATGGAGCATAGGGAAAGCCACGACAGGAGGGAAGGCCACAACGTCAAACTGACATCCCTGCACACGTCAGCCACCATACCCCCTACATTAACTAGGGCCCTGTTAACAACCTCTAGCCATACTGACAACTGGAATGTAACTACAACAACAGTTGCCACTACCACCTCTGCTCTGTGTGCAGCTCAAGTAGCCAATGGCAGTAACCTCCCCATGGATCATACACACCTAAATTAGGGGGTGAGGATGACACCTGCAACAATCTCCTGAAACAAGACAAAGGCCCCAGTACACTCAAATGTCAATGCCCATAGTTGTCACAAACATCAGCCAAAGTAAACAACAATAGGAGCGACACAGCACTAAGGACACACCCATGCTGCATATGTCAGGGTCCATCCTGTGTCTGGGTAACAAGGCAACATCACAAATGTCATACTGTTCAGACAACAGCATTGAGGAGGGGACACATGTAACTGGTCACTGAAATACACCTGCACAGTCAGAGGACGAAATAGGACACTGATACGACTATCAGGGCAATCCAATGTAACACACATTACCCAACATCAGCAGGACCCATTAACAATGTCAACATCCATATCGGATCATAACATTGCCATGCATAGAATATGCCACATGTCAATTACATATAAGTCGATGTGAACGATCAGGGATTGGGGTAGGTCCTGATAGTTAAGTGTGCTGCCAGGGTCATCAGAACACCCACAGCCAGTGAAAGGTCTCACCATGAGAATGGATATACATGGAGGGTTGAGTAGGACAAGAAGGTGGCAATTCTCTATTTGGCATAAAGCAACACCTAGAGGCGATGAGGCTGACAAGTCTGATAACTCAATAACATACATGTGACACACAGGTGGGCCATAGGCCTGAAACAATGCCCATATGAAGGACTGGAGATATTAACACAAAACAAGATCACAAAGTGAATTCATCAAAAGGCAGGCACGTCACATCAAAATTTCCACAACACAGACACACTAATTTTACCCTGTTTCATTGCAGAGGAAGATGTATCTCCTGCCGATATGCCTGTCCCAGATTTCCCTGATGACATGGATGACAAGCCAATAAACATTCCCCAGGAGACTATCCAAAAGGTCCTTGAAACCCTCCAGACCCCACCTTCAGTCACAAGGAGGCACACAGAAAAAGCAGCCATCGCAGAGGATCTACCCACCACCCCAATTGTAAGACCTGCCAGCTCCAAAACAGCTGAGGACTCAGACGACACTGGCACCAGCTTTGAGAGAACTGTAGTTGGAGTACAGCGGGAGCTGGCCAAGGAGGTGCTGGTGGGGATGCAAAATATGGCAGCCAGCCTAGAGGGGGTGTGTTCGTGCATGATGTCATCTACAGATCAGGCAGCAGCTATGCAAGCCCTAACATCTATCTTGCAGGAACTGCAGAAAACCCAGAAGGAAATCAGCACAGCTGTAATACAGTTGACCCAACACCTACAACAGCAATCCTGTCAATGCGTGCACGAATGCAACATTGAACCCCTCAGGGCCGACCTGGCTGCCTACCATTGTGATGTGGCTGCTATTCTCAAGAACCAGCAGGCCCTCCTTGCAGCAGTACTGCCCTTAAGCCCTTCACAGGGAGCAGCCACCGGGATGTCTGACTCCACGTCTTCCAACACTGAGGTGTGTGTTGCCCCTTCACAACCAACAACAACAAGGACAAAGCAGGCAACACACACATCAGAAGAAGAAGACATGGAACAGATCATATTCACAAGGAAAATGACCCGGAAGCACTAGTTCCTGCCACATGGACAACTATGACCAAAGTCCTGCGCTTTGTAACTTGGCAGTCTTGCAACATCTGTACTCAAGCACTGTTCTGCTAAGCACTGTATAACTTGTCACCCAGCCCAGTGATTGCCTCTCTCCTACTCATTGGCTAAGTCTGTCCCTCTGCACTGTCTGAAACAGCAACCCCAGCATGACAAAAGCAATTTGGTAAACCCTAGTGTTGGGTCACACTGGAAGATATCACTATAATGGACTCACAATCATGGACAATGTACACATAGCACTACAACACTTTTCAATAAATAGCACTTACACAACAAATTTGTCTCTGGGTAATGTGACATATCAACAGCGCAGTAGAAAATTGAAATGTCCCTACTGTCAAATAACGTAGCTTGTCAATACAACTGTCCAGATATTATGTAGTTAGAAAAATCTGCACAGTGACCATGATTGCATCATACTCTGCCCATCCTGAGGGAATAATCTGATTAAGTGAGAAACCATACACCACCATGCTGTGTTGGACATAAGAATGCTTCCTCAGGGGATAACTAAGTCATCAAATAGTGCCCGTTAAATGTTGTCAACATGCAAAAATAACACAATAAACATGCCACACAAATCTAAGTAAATACAAAAAAAAGTGCACAAATGAAGGTGTCTGAGTTAACATACAAATAGGTAATCATGCCGAACTGTGTCACAAATGATGTATGAGGGTCATGAAGACAAGAATACAAGATTGCCAATGAGAACTCATCTTATAAGGGTGTGCATGATCATCACACTGCAGTCAGACCTAAAACTGTTTCCCCAATATCAAGTCTGGAAGCACTGTTAGTGACTTTGAAAACACACTTATCAACAGAAACACATTGTCATCCATATTAACTGTGATTGGTGGTTGCAACAAAGGGTAGACACTTTGCAAGGTAGCTCTGGGTTACCTGCCAATCGTACAGCTCAGTTGGGATTTGTTTGTAGCATTGGACACAGATGTTATAGTACAAATGAGATGTACACGGAATCCAAACCCACGATCAAGTACCATTCAATACATACTATTAAGGGGTAACCAAATATTTATTAAAAGCTAACCATAGATGAGGAAACTGAGGGAAAAACTTACCTACCCTAATCTACCCTGACTACTCATTACCCACAACTGTCCCTAACTAACCTAAGCTACACTTACTTATCACATGTAACGAAACGTTCTAAACATCTACTCCCCACCCCCCTTATGAGACGGGACACATTGAGGACAACACATACTAACCTAAACACATACTGTACTATCCTAAACAAATATATATTTTTTGGGTAAATAATTTTTTTATGTTTTTGCTTTTTTTTGTATTTTTTTTTTTTACACACAAGAACCCCAACATAGCCCCCCACCCACCCACCCACACATGTAATAAGTCAAAAAAGAAACAAGCAGGACCCCCTACCCCCCACCCACTAACACTGACTAAACTAACAGCCTTTACTAACCTAACACTAAGCCCCCTAAGCCCACTAACTATAAGAACAAGGAAAGAGGAGGGATGGGAGGGTATCATGTCCATTGAATCAACAGTCTAGAGGTTGGCCCTCCGGAGGGTCCTCTTTATATCCTTGACCCGCCGTTTAATGTGCCACACGTCCCGGCTCAGGTGGCTCACCTTGCTCAGCACTTTGTCCATCTTGTTTTCAAGTCTATTGAAGGTTGCAGGGTCAACAGATGGAGCAGTGGCAGTCTGGGTACCGGTGGAGGAGGTCTGTGTGGGCTGTCCTGCACTGGTGGCAATGCTGGGGCCAGGAAGTCCTGCAGATGTAGATTCAACAGAGGCAGCTGTGGGTGGGGCCACCTGTCTCTCATTGGTGGTTGTTTCTGTGGTGGCTGTGGTGGGCACAGTAGGCCCACCCTGTGGGAAGGCTCGCCATGCCCCGGAGGCACGTTCATGGCGATATTGCCGGGCCATACTCCGGAACCCCGACTCCACCAGCAGGATGTGCTGGTATCGCATGGCCCGATGCTGAAATTCATGTACCTGGTCTGGAGTCATGTTAGCTGCTGTGAAGACAAATGCAGATATGCCACATTAGTAACTGCATTGTGTAAAACAGCACAGCAAGTTAATCAGACATTACATCTACTGTACTTCTAACAGCTCATATCACGATACAGAGCATTGAATGTCCCTGAGGAAGTACATGGCAGGCCAGACAACAAAGGTCACATCACACAAAGCACATTCATAACCCACAAGAAGGGTAACAACTGGCCTTGACTTGCAATCTGAGTTCTGACAGTTAACATCTAAGAATCATGCTGCATATCCTCCACAAAGAGCTGGGCTACAAATGTCAGTGTACGGAAAGCAAAACTAAAGCCACATGGTCTGCAAGTTGTAACTGGACTTTCCAGTATGGTACCAAATGCCAAACCTGAGTGTGTATACTAGTATGTAACCAAACCGTCACTTATTCACAGGTATGTGTAACATCAGTACTAGGTACCCCATACACAAACCCATGGCCGTGTTTGAGGGGGGGCGGTGGATACACAACTATATTTGCCAACATGTACACAGAGGAGTGTATAGGCTAATCCACACATGTTTGGCTCTACAGACACACCACAGGTAAGGTCTATCTACAATTTGGAGTCAGCAAACCCTAGAGCACTCATAGGGTCAGACATGTCAGGAAAATCAGAACTTAGTACACAACATATACTTCCAGTGAGGCCTGACTTACATCAGACACAGAGTTGCTAGAACACCCATGATCATGAATTGCATGCACACCTAGGCCATTACACTCAGGTTCCACAGACTTGATACACTACATGTGGAAGTACATGCTGCTAGGAGGTTCTACCTACTGTTTCAAACTTACATAGGTAAATAGGGAAGAAGATGTCTATTGGGAAGCTATTAGCTCCACCAATCTTAGAGAATGTGGGTCTGACAGGCTGACTAAATAGGGTCTGACTTCCATTATGACTCTTGGTGATACAAGTGTCAGAGACATGACTATCCCCTGTACTCACAGTGGGGCCTACAGGGATGTCCTACAATCCCTACATGACACCATTGGATATGCATTGGCTAACTCAAAACATGTGAGAACTGCAGTCCCACTCATGGAACAAGTGAAAAACTTGCCCACAGCATCACACCTTGCTATGCAACCAACTCACACGAGTCCATAACCAGCAAACACAACACATAACAGACATATCAACACTTACTGTAGTGGTCGGGGTCCTCAAATGCCGCCACCTCTCCCACAGTGTAGGGCGCCGGTCCACCTGTAAGGTATGGAAGGAAGAAATGTGCTCAAAATCTGTGCACAGTGCAACATTGTCAGTATCATTTACAATGTGTAGGCTGAATAAGTAAATGGCAGCCATTCAGACATGATGGTACTGCATCTGATATTTCACGGCCAACTTGTACATAGCATGGGTCTCCTGTGACAATTACACACATATCTGCACACATACATTGGCCCTAACTATCATGTTGTTGCAAACTTGCCCCATAGTTGGTGAGCACTAAAAAATATGGAGTGTAATCGTCTCATCATGTGCATCCAAGAGAAATATCTAACGCCTGGTTACTTGAGGACTGCATTACCAGTCAAACATGCCTTGTGGCCATGACACATTTAGTGCACATAGGCCCAATGTACAGAGGGAGGGGCAGGGACTCCTGTAAGCCATCCTGTTGTTACAGTATAGTCAATTGATGTGGCCCAGCTATGGTGATTTGCACCAACCCTGGAGATGTAAAGCCATGTGCATACACTTGGACTGCCATCCATATTTTGATTGTGGCTCAACCGATTCCAACAAACATCTTAAGATGTTAGCTGAGGGCACCTTACACCTTTTCACAATGTTTTCAAATCATGAACTGACATGTATCCAAAAAGATCAAGAAACACAATAATCCCACACATTCATAGTACTTCTGAGAACCCTTTCCTTCCACACTCACCAGACTAACATGAGACCAATGTCTGAGCCACTTTGCTATTATAAATTGTCGTGAAGGCAGCACACATTTTCAGCATCATGTAGTGATTCTAAAGTCAGTCTAGCAATTGCGTCAACATAGTTGGCCTAAATGTTGGTACAGCTGTACTTCTCTGTCAATAATACCCTATATAGACATGATTGGCTCCTATTTTGTTAGCTGTGCTGACAAAAAGGCCGCACCAATTTCCTTCATGGCAAAGTTACCTGTAAGTTTGCTGAGCATGTGCTACCTAACAGCTGGCAATTGTTATCCTTGCCATAGTGCATCAATGATCCCCTCATATGTCCCCAAAATTACACACAGTCATCAAGTTAGCTGGCAGACATTGCACTAATCCACTGATGTCACGACAGAGCATTTAATTGTGATAATAACAATAGTCGTACTCACCAACAGTGCCACCAATCATGATTCCCAGGTGGTCCAAGAGATCCTGCTCCCTGGTGATGAGGTCAGCCCACCGGTGCTTCAGCTGGTGGTCACTCCTCTGGCTGGCATACACATGCTGCAGGTGATGCAGCACCTTTCCCCACCGGATTCTGCGCGCCTCTGTTGGGTACCCATGTATGACCCTGCCCCCTGCCTGGATCATGAGTGGCAAGAAATGTGTCACCAGCCAGATGAAGCCCCCCAACTCCTCTTCCCCCATCCTGCCAAGACGTGGCCTACTAGACATACTTATAATTGAAGAGAAGGAATAGGGGTAAAAGAAATAGAAAGGGGAAATGGGTGAAAGTAGGGGTGAAAAGACAGAAAAAAAGTAAAACTAAACACTAAAAGAGCCCAACTATCCCCAAACTAACACTACCCACAACAGACTCCCACAAACAAGAAATACACAAGATAAATGGACAAATGTAGACAAAACACAGCACTACAGTTTACACAAACAACATTTATTTCACAAAAGGACTTTACAGATAGCACACAGGACAAATACAGCACAAAATCTCTGGACAACACTCTCTACACAGCCACACAGTCTAGAAGGATCATAGACTGCAAAGTGAAAGTGAAAGTACACACACTGTACATGATTTGTAAACAGGATATCCTATTACATCACTTCCTGTATGAAAAGTCCCGCCTTTTTTGAGTTATGCGTAATTTTTTGTTGCACAAAACTGTATTTGCGTCATTTCTTTTGACGCACAGACGTGAATAAGAACTCGCATGATACATGGACTGTACAAATATCTGGATGCGGGCTCAATTTCACTCCTGTGCGTCAAACAAAATGACGCAAATACAGTTTTGGTAAACAAAAAATTACGCACACCGCTAGGGACGTCAAAATTACAGTGCATTAACTGGTTTGGGGCATTTTTACTTCTTTTTTGGTTATTTTACATTTGTAACACATCAGAGATTGGCTAATTGAACACAGTATGGTGTTGATGGTGTATGTTCACATGTGTGACATCATACTGCTGCGGAACATCATCTACTACACCCTTCACAGTATGTTTACAGTTGGCTGACGCAGTAGATGGTCATAAGTGTGGCCTACATATATGTGTGGCACAAATTGTGCATGTTTGCCGTAAGGAGAGGATAGCAATGTGACGCACATATGTACAATACCTAATTGCCTTTGGCTCAAAGTGTGTGCTTTGACAACTAATTTGTTGGTTGACCAAGTGTGTGTGTGTACATCACATGAAGCATTATTGTACATTTGGTTGTAATAATGTGACGTCCATGTGTCCAACCCTTAGATGCAAGTAAAAATTGGAATGAGCAAGGTCATGTGTTAGTCATACATGTAACAACACCTGCAAAGTATACTTCCAAGTTTTAGGGTCACGTAGGCACCACATGTGACATAGCATGCACCAGATGGATGGAAGACACATGTTCATGTCAAAGGTCCACAATTTCTACATCCTAGGTCCTAGAGTATTGGTAACAGCTTCCAAGGCACTAGTTGATGAATCCCACAGAGAGTCATACACATGTATTGAGGAAGTGGGTACCATGTTATTTGCACAGACAGACAAGGGTCAATGTCATATGTATGATGACACCACAGTTGAGGCCATAGAAGTAAGCCCCAACAATCAAGTGGCTATGGTGGACCAGCATACAAGACAGCACATGCCCACATATTTCCAGTGATCAATTGCACATAGGTGTCTTGTTCATGTGTGTGGTTCAATGATGATCTTGTAGATTTTTTGGGATGTAATTTGTCACAGTTCAGACCAGGACTTATCATGAGTCAGTGGCAGCTATTCCTGTAACTACTGAGTATCCTTTGTTGATCAATGTGAGTAAAGTAGATGTGGACATGTGAACCAACATGTGGATGGTCCCACCCTGTCACTAAAGACGTGTAATGAGACAGTCAACAGGGCAACCTTGGTGTGCTGAGTGAGATAATGTCTCAATTGTCATGTTCCAGCAGGTGTCATTACAACATTTGTACACAGGTTGGCCTCTGCACTTCCCACTGCATCTGGGAACATCATAGCCTCTGTGCTGTTTATTCTTGCAGCTATTCACCACACACGGCCCATCACTATGTTGTGTGCACTGTGATTTGGTGTGTGAACTGTCATGGTTCTGACATTTGTGTATTAGTCATGTACATTATCAGAGGTTGCTGGTTGTGCTGAAAGCCCCGTACCCAATCCCTGCCTATGACCCTGAGACACTGTCACGCTTTGTCATTCATGCATAAATGCAACTCAGACAAGGGATGGGCCATAAATTTTGCATTTCCAAGAGGATTTAACTGAAATGGTACAGTTAAAAGGCAGATGATGCTATACAATGTATTTGTGTATGCATGGTAGAAGCCCATGCCCAATGCCCCCTGATGAATGGCAGGTTTGCTAACGCAAGTGTGGTACATATGTAGACACAGGGATACTTTAGTGTGACGCACAGACAGTTGCCAGTCAGGCTGACAGAATGCAAGATGATTCAGGAGCCAACTACTGGACACGTAACATCATCAGTGGTCTGACTGAGACTGTTTGGAGGACAAACTAGACAGTTGACAAGTCAATCTGTGTACGTCCTGTGTTTTTGAAGGTGACAAATTAACCCAAGGGCTGTGTTACACGGCTTAATTACTATCAATGGTTGACGGTGTATTTGACATAATTGCAACTCCTATGCTGTTCCAGGCATCATCAGGGGCAGTGCTTTTTGTAATGGGTGTTGTGCATGGAGGTGATCACAGGTGTGGGCTGCATCTGTTTCTCACCAGTCCTGTAGTTGAGACTTGCATTCTAAGGGCCAACAGACATTTTCACAAGGGGAATCAATCTACATGTGCTAACAGGGCTTTGAAACTAGAAGACAGTGTATAAATTGACCTGACGTCCATGCAGTCAGATGTTCTTTGACAATGGCATACCTTGGGAAAGGGAGTAGCACACTGGTTTGCTAATGTTGGTTTGTGTTTGTAGAGGAGATAATATCAGGGTACACATCTTAGTATTCCAGGGACCTCTTCCAACAGCTGGGTTGTGACCAGGTGCATGGGTGTGTCAGGAGTTAGGAAAGGGGCTGACATGTGCATAGAATGTCATGTGCACAATGCATGTCATATGTGTGGCACTTGTGCTGTCTATGTTCTGCTTCTACGGAACTCGAGTCACAGATAGTCCTTGCAAATATTGGATGCAGTTGGACTAACTGCTGTCAAGGGTCTTGTCAGACATTCTTGTTAGTGATGCCAAAGCACATTGAGATCCTCATGTATGAGGCTTGTTTTCCCCTTATTGAGTGATGGTGTCATAGTTGTGTGCCATATGCTGCGTTGGACCTTGCTTTCAACATGTATGTGTGAAATAGTTGTGGTCCTCTGCTATAGGCCTTAAAAGGAGATATGTACATGATATATGTCATTAAGAGTGTGTGTGTATGTGACCATTGTATGTTAGGCATCACATAAGCTCTGGGATGTTCCGTGTCCTACTCAGTATCTCAGCAATGCTCCATGAGGCAACACTCTTATTCTGATAAGTAGAGAGGAAGGTGTGTAAAAAGAAATAGTCAGACCATGATATGGTGATTATAATAGGTGTTTATTTAAATTGGTTAACTAAAGTGGTGAAGGTGATCATATTCAGAAGAAATTATTTACAATCTGTTGCCGCCTGCGTATACCAGCAGCTGTGTTCTGTAGTTCCCCCTCCTGTTGCAGGCCAGCATCCTCCACTTCCTCCTCTTCAGGCATGTGTGGCTCTGGTTCCAGGAGGGGAATGTTTCTTCTGATGCAAATGTTGTGCAATATTGCACATGTGAGGATGATCCTACAGACCATCTCAGGGGAATATAGGAGGCTACCACCAGTGATGTCGAGGCAGCGGAACCTTGACTTGATGATGCCGAAGGTCCGCTCGACAATGCTGCGTGTCCTCCTATGGGCCTCATTGTATGCACGCTCTGCAGCAGTACTTGGGTTGCCAAAAGGTGTCATAATCCATGGCTGGATGCCATACCCCTGATCAGCTGCAAGAGAAAATGAATGGGATCATGTTGATGTAGATGGCGCTATTGAAAAGACCTTTAATAGCAGTAGTTGTCTTGTGTTGTCTGTGACTCTTTTGTGTACTAATGTGACATCCTATGCTTGTAGGCTATACCATCTGCATTGTGTTGTTTCCTTGGCTGAACAAGTGTTTGTCTTCTAACCATTTGTCAGCAATATGTTTTGGGATTTGCAGTACAGTGTGCCCTCCCTAGCATTGTGACTTGTGATACAGGTGTCCGTCTGTCTTCACTGGGGGTGAGATGATAGTTCCATGCAGAGTTAAAATTGAAAGTGTTGTTAACACGTTCATATCAAAGTACCCTGGACATCCCATACCTTTAGACTTATGCAATGTATTATTGTAAAGGTCATTAGGACGCTTACAATTTGCAAGGTGACAGTTAGGCAACCACACTCATTGACGTCTTCACATTAGGCTGTACAGTAAATTCCGATGTGTGACAGGTTCAATGGTGACTTAAGAAACATGGCTTGCGATGTCACGACCTCAGTGTGTTCCTGTTCACATGTTGCTGTTGTGGTGTATGTGTTGTGTGTCCTAGAGGATTGCTGTGCAGTGTGTATATAAGTAGGATTTTGTACTTACCAACAAGTAGTCCATTGCCATACCGTCCATCCTGGAAGTGTTCATTGATGGTGCAGTGACGGAAGATGTATGAGTCATGTACACTCCCAGGATATTTAGCCACGATGTTGGTGATCAATCCCTGGTGATCTACTATGGCCTGCACGTTGATGGAATGTGTGTGCTTCCTGTTGCGGTAGAGGTGTTCAGTTGCAGCAGGTGGCACAAGGCGTACATGTGTGCAGTCGATTGCACCAAGGACGTGTGGGAAGCCACTGATTGCGTAGAACCCCTGTTTAGTCTCCTGCTGCTTCTGCAGTGTGTTAGGGAAGCAGATGTGGCGGGGTGTCAATTGAATGATGGCGTCCAGTACTTTGGGCAAAAAGGCGGAGAATGATGGTTGTGATATTCCGCCAACCAGGGCACCAGTTGTTTGAAAAGAGCCATTTGCCAGCATGTGAATTACGGCAAGCAGCTTTGTTTCTGTTGGGATGGTGCGGGGTGTCACCAAAGTGGGGGCCAACTGCTGTTCAATGTTTCGCAGCAGCTGCTGAATGGCCTGCCAGTTCAACCAGTACCTCTGTATGATGTTGTGTTCCCTGAGGCCCTGAAGGGTTGTTCTTGGGCGGAATATCCTCTCCTGCCTTCTGCGCTGCCTTTGGGGTCCCTGCTGGTGTTGTTGTAGCTGCTGTTGTTGCTGCTGGGCTCTGCGCCTGCGTGCATGCTGGATTAGAATCACCTCCATGGCTCCCTGTTGCTGCTCTGCTGCTCTGCTGTTTGTTCTGTGTGTTCTGATTAAATACAGGTGTGTTTGCCTCATTTTAACGCCTGCCCTGACCCAGGTGTTAAATTTTTACGCAAATCGGGCTGTGCGTCATTTTCTGGCTCTGCCTCCTGGCCGTGCGTCATTTTTGCTGGAAAGCATAAATACGACGCACGGGCTTTTAAGCTATTTTTGGGACGGGAACACCTACCTTGCATATAATTAACACAAGGTGGGTTGCTGCATCCAAAAAATGACTCACACAGTGGAATTTTGTCACCCACGGGATCGGGCTTCAAAGTTTAAATACGGGGCAACGTTTGCGCTGATTGTGCATCAAAAACTTTGACGCACAATCGGCGCAGACGGAGTATAAATATGCCCCTCAATATTTTTGGGTGTTTTTTAGTTATGCCAATGAAAATACATTTGTGACCTCAGATTTTCACCTGAAGAATATCTGACTAAGCAGGATATGTTCCTATACACAATTTCTACATTTGGCTTTTGGGTCTATTTGAGATCTGCAATTCTATGAATGCTTTCAGTTACATCACATATGACCCAATTTTCATCTATGACTATATGGTCATGCTTGACTGGGTGAATGATTTTGACCTTCTCTGTGTTTCAGCAACTAGCATACTTTGCTAAGTCATGTATATTTTCGTTTTTAGGTCTGTTCTTGGATGCTGTCTTTTGACGATTACTAAAAGCTGTCAGGTGCACACTTTTATTCCACACCTAATCCTACAGCTCATTGTACATTAGATCATGTCACCTAGGTAGTAAAATACTTTCACTTCTTTGAGCCTTGAGTGAAGTGATGAAATTAAAGTTTTTTTAACCTGTGTGGAAAATGTACTACAAAGTCATACAACGCAACGTGAGAAGACAACTTGCTGTACTGCATTTCATGAAAGAGAGAAATTAGGACTACACCATCCCTATTAATATATGACCCATTTCTCCTTCCTCCATGTGTGAGTGCACTGTCTGCTGCCTAATGCCAACATAGGCACCCTTGTGCCATGGTGCAAGGGTGCTTGCATTACAGGCAGGCTTATTTTTGTGCAGGAAGGAATACCTTCTTCGGAAATTGTACCAATTTGAACTAATCCATCTGACCTTAATACGTCTGGAATTGTGTCAAAATCCAATGGGTGAATACATGGGAATGTCCATTTTCCACCCATGGAACACCTTCTCAGTGCAGAGTAGCACACAGCTGTGGTTTGCAAGTTGACTTTCTGTGGCTTTGTAAATCCCACATAAGGGCTTGCAACGCCTTGAGACACATCAGATGAGTCAAGGGCAACTTAAGTCCTAAGTAAATCTATGCCCCAGTTTATTACTTAAGCTGGAGGAGATTGACCATGCTTGGTCAAATGAATACCTGAACCAATCAAAACAAGGATTGTGCAATAACAACATAAAGACCGTAGACACCTAAGTATACAGTTCGGCCTACGATTGGACATTATTTATTCATGTTATTCCCACCTTACAACGTTTTCCGAAGAACAGACCCATCGTTATTTTATAAACTCTCTCTCGACTTTAAAATATAGATAGCGAAAACGTCTCCTGGATAAAGCAGATATAATATTTATTGGGTGTTTATTGAGTGTTTCAACATTACTTTAATAAAGACCACTTAAAAAATAACTTTTAATGGACACTGCGATATCTTACCTTTGCACAATATAATTATGTTTTTGGAAATTATACCATTTCAGAATTACATTGTTTCGGCCTATTTGTTTTCATTGTATCATCTGGAGCACATACAGAATGCCTACAACAACTATTTCTTCAAATTTCTCCCAAGAAAGTGCACATTCGTAAATGTGTTTTAGCCTTAGCACTTGGCATTAGTCTGTCTTTTAACACCGCGTATCACCATTTTTATTTTAAATTGTGCATTTCATGATGATATCTAAATGTGTTATATGTGTTTTTATTCTTCACCTATACTGACAAAGGCTCCGTGTAATTATTTGAGTTAAATAGAGTCAAGTACTGGAATCTGTTCTAAATAGTGTGCTCTTATATTAGAGCAGGTCTTGACAATAGCAATGCAACAGTGTTATTTATGTTTCTCCTGTGCAAATTAACAGTTGTTTTAAGCAGACCGAATTCCCCAAAGCAATCATGTAGTATCACTCACTGGGATTGTCATCTATGATCTATGAATTGCAATTGCTTGTGTGTAATTAATTGTTCCCTTAAGTACAAACTATCAACAGCTATTCAGTTAGAATAAATCGTTATTAATGAATCTCAAGTGTGTAGATGGGCTTGTCAAGTAAGTGAGATATTGAGCTTTAGATTCAAAAGCGGACTTCCTGCAAATGTCTTAGTGCACATGTACTTGAAGTGTCCAAGTCAGCTACTATTGACTGATTTATTTGAAATTTCTTTTTTTTTTTGTTCCAGTTTATAAACCAGACATAAAATTACACACACACACACACACACACTCACATACACACATACCACACATATGTACGCATATCTATCTATCTATCTATCTATCTATCTATCTATCTATCTATCTATCTATCTATCTATCTATCTATCTATATATATATATGGGTATGATATAGGGGTGTTTGAGAGTCAAATTATGACTTTAAAATTATTATTTCTTTCACCACATGTGATATGCGCGAATACGCCACAATGCTCAATGTGGCCCCCTGTGTAAATTTGTGCCGAATTTGCAAAGATCAACAAAAAAGTAAAAAAAATAGACATTCACAGACTCAATCATACACTAATTCATTCTCTCAAAGTAGCACTCAGACAAGCATGCAGCCACTCACAGACCCAATCAGACACTCACCCACCCACTAACAGACCCACACAGACACTCAAACACCCATTCACACACCCACTCAGACCCTCATGCATCCAATCACAGCCCCACTCAGACACTGACACACCCACTCACAGACCCACTCAAACACTGATGCACCCATTGGCAGACCCACTCAGACACTGATGCACCCACTCACAGACCCACTCACACACTCAGGCACAGACCCACTCAGACACTTATGTACCCATTCACAGACCCATTCAGACACTGACACAGCCACTCTCAGACCTACTGAGACACTTATACATATAGTCACATACCCACTCAGAGACTCATGCAACCTCTCGCAGAACCACTCACTGATGCATCCACTCACAGACTGACTCAAACACTGACACACCCATTCACAGACCCACTCACACACTCACACACCCACTCAGAGACCCACTCAGACACTCATACACTCATTCACAGACCCTCTAAGACTCTAACACCCACTCACAGAGCCGCTGAGACATTGACACACCTACTCACTCACAGACCCACCTAGACACTCACACATCCACTCACAAACCCACTCAGAGACTCATGCACTCATTCACACAGCAAGTCAGACTAACACACCCGCTCACAGACCCACTGACCGACTAATGCACTTACTCTCAGACCTACTCAGAGACGTATGCACCCATTCACGAACCCACAAAATCTCTCACACTCTTACTGACTGACACATACAGCTACTTATACACCCACTTACCAACCTATACAAGCACTAACACACCCATTTTGAAACCATACAGATTATAGTTGCAAAACAAAATTTTAATTCACTGAGTTATGAAATAGAATTTTAAAAAAACATAGAAATTCACTAAAAAAACAAACGTTACAGATACATTATAGTGAGGAAATAGAATTTAAAAAACATAGAAATTTACTGAAAAAAACAAAGAACACTGGAAAAATTCTTCACAAATGAAAAGCAGTTTTCTGAAGACCCTTCAAATCATATCTGAAAAAACCTGATCCATCTTCTATGGGACCCAGACTACAAGGTAACTAATGTGATCTCAGGCCCTTCTAACTTTCAGTACCTAAAGTGATCAATGGATAACTGCCTCTCATCTTTCTAAAAGCCAAAAATAAAAATAAAAACATTGAAAGCATAGTACTCACAGTCTTTTAACACTAGCAAACATTTAGTAGGGAGGCTTGAGAAAAAAGAGAGAATACTAAAACCCAGTAGACCTTGCATATCTGCAGTACTACCAAAAACCATATAACAATCTGCTATCAACTGTGATAGCCGACTACATAAAATTCCAAATCCAAATGAAGGTAATAGTTCTCCAAACATTGCCAACTTTCAAGGTCAAATCTGAAGATGAATACTCATCTTCAAACCTTTAATGCCTTTATCCATATTAACCACATAAAATCTTCACAAATTCTAAATGATCCTCTTTCTTTGAAACTGACAAAGGCAACCTCTGAACATCTTCTCACGTGTCAGCCCTTCTCATTCTCTAGGCAAGTCAATTGCAATGACCTGATAAAAATGTGCACATCACAGGTCAACTTCTCATCATAATCAAAATTAACATTTCCTTTCTTCAAGTACTGACCCAGCCCTCACAAATCAGAATAGTCGAAGTTATATGGGACCAGATGTACAATGCCATTTAGCACTCACAAATTCTGTGATTTGGCTTTTTGCAGTTGGTAAGTGCCTTGTGAATGGCAAAATTGGTTTAAAAATGCAAACCAAAATTCCAACTTAGAAGGGTCATGTTTAGGGCTTCCTGTGTAAATTGCTATTCAAAATGCTATGTATCAATGATTTTCAACCTTAATGTCAGTTACAAATCATTTAGAGCCAGGTATAGAAAGGCATTTATTGCTAGCAAACCCTCAGATTCAGTAAATCAGTGGGTCTACAAATGACAAAACCCTTTTTTCAAAAGTATTTTTTTTAGACTCTGGCCATTTTCCTTTAAAGAAAACAGGTTGCATTTCAAACATAAATCTGCAGCAGGCAACCATCCTTTTGATTGTCTCCAAATGTAGTGAGTCACATTTTGTGATCTACCTCAATAATATTGATGATGTAGGTTGGATTGCAACCCACTCTGAATTTGGGAAGATACATAGTACATAGGTCAGTTTGCAAAATATCATTGGATTGAAAAAAATATCAATATACAATTTACAACCACTTTTGAAAATCAAATGTTAGTTCGTATTTGCCAGCTAATTGTGTTTAATCCATCAGAGGCTTTAAACACTGTTGACCTTGAGATCTTTCTTGTCAAACTTTCCAAACTGAGGCCAATGGGGAGATTCATTCAAATTAATTGTTTCCTCTTCCTACCTGAAGGGGCAGCTTAATTATTTCATCTGCAATCACAATATTACTAATATTCCCATTTAAAATAAGGAGTGCTTCAAGGCATAACACTTTCATCATTATGCCTTGAAGCATGGAGAATCTATATAATGAACATTTGGAAAACACTATAATAAAACAATGTGGATTGCAAACCACTGACTTTCAGTTATGTTGCAAAGCATCATACTTTAAGATTTCTGGCTGGCTGTACAGGACTGGCTACATAGTGTTTTTTAACCTGGTCAATGGAACCCTGTTTCTTCTTGATCCAGGCAGAGGAGGTAAGATAACAGTTCTGTTGCTTTTTACCCCAAGAACAGTGACAGGTGATCTGTGGGATGGTTCAAAAGCTTGCATGTCATGAAGTGTCTCCCAGACTAGGTCATGAACTTTGTGAACCCATTCACCTGCAGCAGTAGTAACTTTCTCTTCAGGTTACGATGTCAGATCGGTTTGTGTTAGACAGCTTGTCTTTCACTTCTTGAATATTCTGCAGAACATTCAAACATTTCTCCAAGTCAAATTTATCTTCATCCACCACCTTCCTAGAATTGTCTAAGCCAGGAACATACATAGGAATTCAGAAGAGAACCTCATATGGAGTGTGTCCTCTGAATACTCATCTAGGAAAGTTATTCAATGCTGTCTGAACTCCATAGAGAACATGATACCAACTAAGACCTGAAATTGACACCCTAGCAGTCAAAGATTGTTTAATCATACCATTAGCCCTCTCTACAATGCTGTTTGATTCAGCTTTAAACAGGTTGCATAATGTGAGACAGACTCCCAGAGCAGACATGGAATCACTGTAGGCTTTGGAGGCAAAGGGAGGACCGTTATCCTAACGAAATCAATGAACTGCCCTGATTGACTCTATGAACTGTAAATCGTTTACAACTGCTAAAGAGTTTGCATTTCTCTGTGGTCAAACCCATAGAATTTTAGAATGTGAATCAATAGCTACCAATATGTACTTATATCAGCTAACAAATTTCAGGAACCAATATGGTCCAAATAAATCACACTGAAGGGGATATATGAGATCATGAGGATAGTTGGTGAAGGTCTTATAAATGTGAATGGTTTAATCTGCTGACAAATATTACATTGACTAAACATAGCTCCTAGTTTATTTATATACATTGGGCCATCAGTTGTGTTGCAGTAGAATTGCTATGGTTGCATATATTCCTGCATGTGCACAGGGCAACCCATCATGTTCTTCTTTGTTTAATTCTAATCTAGACAGATTATTAGGTATTGCTGTTTCTCCCACTCCCTAGCTACCAGAATTGTATCTGAGTTAATGGTGTAGGAGTATTTGGGAGGAAAACTTGTTAGAGGTTTCCTAGCTTGCTTGCTTGCATTTATGGCTGTCAATATATCTGTATGGATCTTTATTAGAAATAAGGTTAGGACTGCTACTCAGTGTTAGACCTGGCATCCTTGGCAAAGTTTACTCTAATTTTCTGCCTTCAGACCTCCTGTTTTGCCGACCTCATTTTTGCTGGCGTTAACATGCTAGACACATTATCACTGATTACCAGTGTTAAAGTGCATGTGCTCTTTGCTTAAACTATGGTAACATTGGCTTGTCAACAATTAGAATGTTTAATTTACTTTTAAGTCCCCAATAAAATTCACTAGCTGTGCTCTGGGCCTGTAAATTAAATGCTACTAGTGCCTGCAGCATTGATTGTGCCAGACGCTTCAGTAGCCCTTCAAACATGCCTCAAGCAGTTGCTGAACCTGTGTGTGCAGTTTTACACTGCCATGTCGACCTGGCAAGTTAACCCCTTTAACTATGCCCAAACCGTCCTTTTTAATACATATGTTACCCTTACGGTAGGCCTTAGACAGCCAAAGGGAAAGGTGCAGTGTATTTAAAAGGTAGGACATGCACTTTTAAGTTTTACACACCCTAATACTGAAAAACCCCTGAATTCGTTTTTCATTACTGCAAGGGCTAACATCAGGATTACGTTATTACATTATAAGTGAATTTTCCAATTGGAAGAGAATGGACACCTAAGCTAGGTGTCTCTGAAATCATAATTTAAAATCAATTATGGTGAAGTTGGATTTTAAATTGTAATTCTGAAAATGGCACTTAAAAAAAAAAAAGCATTTTTTTACTTTACCTATCTGGTGCCTACTGCCTGTCTCTGAATACATGTCTAGGTCAGGGCTTTGTGCATTTCCTCCAGACAGCCACACACAAAGGAAGCCTATTAGAAATGGGGTCTTTGATTGGCAGTCAGGTTACTCTCTGTCCAAGCTAAGGACCCTCACTCTAGTCACGGTAAGTCACAAACAATCCAAATTATCCTGTGCCCACCCTCTGGTAGCTTGGCACTGAGCAGTCAGACTCACTTAGACTTCACTTAGAAGGTAATGTGTAAAGTATTTGTGCAATAAATCATACAACACAACCATGTATCACCACAAAAATATAACACACAGTGTTTAGAAATATATATAATATTTGTCTAATAAGATGCAGGTCAAAATGATTAAAATGCAATAAGGAGATGTTGAGATATCACTGTAAAAGTGATATAAAGTGTCTTAAGTCTTTACAAAACAAGTAAATGTACTTTAAAAACAATAAAAGTCTCTTGCAAGCACAAAGTACCTGGTTCACGTTAAAAATCTCCGCAAGGGACCGCAGAGGAGGTGATGCATGGAAGATAGAGAGGTGTATCTAGGTTTTGCCCCTTCGCACACGGACTTGCGTCATTATATTCCACACAGGGAAAGGCTGTGCGTTGATTTCCGGTGTGCAGACTTTGTTCCTCTTTGGGTTGCGGGGGTTTCTGGTGCTCCGGGGACTGTGCGTGGAATCCTGGGCTTACGGAGCGAAGTCACAAGCGCTGCATTGATCCAGTGGGCGTTCCATGGAAATTTCTCCCGCACGGCAGGCGCTGCATCAATCTTCTCTCTGGAAGTCCTGGGTCGCTGTGCGTCGATCTGGTCGGCCGTGCGTCAAAGTTCCGGTCACAACAAAGGAGCCGCATCGATCTTCTCCTTGCGAAGTCACACTGCGTCGTTCCGGTTCAGTGTGTGGTGAATTTCTGTCTGTAAGGTAGAGTGTCTACCCCAAGAAGTGTCTAAAGTCTGAGGTTTTGGGTCTTCTTCTTATACCCATTTTGGTCCTTGAAGTTGGCTTAATTCAAAGGAAAAGTCTCACTTGTTTGTGAAATCCTGCCTTGCGCAGGCAAGTACTCAGACACACCAGGGGGTGGAGACTGCATTGTGGGAGGGCAGGCACAGTCCTTTCAGGTGCAAGTGATCACTCCTCCCCTCCCTCCTAGCACAGATAGCTCATCGGAATATGCAGGCTACACTCCACCCCCCTTTTGTGTGACTGTCTGGAGAGAGGTGCAAACAGCCCAACTGTCAAACTAACCCAGACAGGGAATCCACAAACAGCAAACAGACAGAGTCACAAAAGTGGTTCAAGCAAGAAAATGCTCACTTTCTAAAAGTGGCATTTTCAAACACACAATCAACTTTACTGAAAGATGTGTTTTTAAATTGTGAGTTCAGAGGTCCCAAACTCCCTATGTCTATCTGCTCCCAAAGGGAAGCTACACTTAAATCATGTTTAAAGGCAGCCCCAGGTTAACCTATGAGAGAGATAGGCCTTGCAACAGTGAAAACCAAATTTGGCAGTATTTCACTGTCAGGACGTATAAAACACATTAGTATATGTCCTACCTTAACCATACACTGCACCCTGCCCATGGGGCTACCTAGGGCCTACTGTAGGGGCGTCTTATGTGTAGGAAAAGGGAAGGGTTTGAATTTACAGTTTAAAACTGCATATACAGACACTGCAGTGGCAGGTCTGAGACATGATTACAAGGCTACTTATGTGGATGGCACAACCTGTGCTGCAGGCCCACTAGTAGCATTTGATTTACAGTCCCTGGGCACCTCTAGTGCAGTTTACTAGAGACTTACTAGTAAATCAAATATGCCAATCATGGATAAACCAATTAACAGTACAATTTACACAGAGAGTATATGCACTTTAGCACTGGTTAACAGTGGTATAGTGCTCAGAGTTCAAAAGCCAACAATAACAGGTTAGGAAAAATAGGAAAGAGGCAAAACATTTGGGGATGACCCTGCAGAAAGGGCCAGGTCCAACAAAGCCTAGGTGTGTCTGATGGGCTACCCACAGTCTGATGCCTCATCTTGTGCAGGATGTGAGGGAGGAGCTGATACGTATGCCAGAATAGGCCTGCTCCTTTCCCTACACAAATAGCTGCAGACCTCCTTGAAGTGAGTCTAGAGCCATGAAAAGAAGGGAAGGGACTCTGTGAACTTCAAAGGCCTCTCTTTGAAGTATCCCACACTTCAAGGGCACAACTGGGTATAAGTAATGGACCTCAGACACCACCAACACATTTCACTCCTGGACCTGTAGATACTCTGCCAGGAAGAAGGACTGCTGTGCTGCTGAAAGGACTGTCACTCTGCTGGACTCCTGCTCCACTGTGCTGAACTGCTGCCCTCCTTGCCTCAGAGAGAATGATCGGATCTGTATCTCTTCAAACCAGAACCAAAGTGACTCCAAGGGCTTTTAAGCTTGCCTCCTGTTCAAAGTCTCAAGGACACCAAAATCTTCCAACCCATTTCCCAACTGCATCTGAACTCTGCCCTCTGAGAGTCTTGGCCTGTCGATTGGTGCCAATCCAGTCCTGGGTCATTGGAAGTGGGTATAAAGTACTGCAATGACCCAAATCCATGCATAAATGCTATTGCACCACTCAGAACTGGAACAGCTCAGTTGACTCGGACTCATCACTACTGCTGTGAGGATCGAGGACACAACATTGCCATAAATACTGATCCATCACTGCTGCTGCAAAGGTCAAGGACTTTGCATCACCAATGGTGCAGTGCTTTGCCTCAATTCCTGATGCATCCTAGAATTTGCATGGCTCAGAACCCATGATTCATCTACATCCTCAGGATCTATGCAAATGCATCACCTCCTTTGCCCCTAGCATTTTGTCCTCAGTGTCACTGCAACTGCAAAACAGGGCACTGTTTCAGCAGGCCAAGGTTGCTCCCTGCATCTGAGCCATGCTCCAGTGTGATCAGCCTGAATTTTTAGATTTGACCCGGTCTAGAACGACAAGATAGCCCCGGCTGGCGCTTTTCGCTTTTAAGCACTACATTTCACCTTAATATTTAAAAAGTCATAACTCCACTTCTACTTATTAGAATTGTGTTGTTTGGGTATTGTTCTGTTCATTAAATTAAGCTCTATTTGTCTAACTATGTGGTTTTGCGTTGTGCGGTGTTTTCACGTTTTTACTGTTTGCAGAATTGCAGAAATACATTCCACATTGCCTCTTATGTTAAGCCTGACTGCTCTGTGCCAAACTACCAGACGGTGAGCTCAGGTTAATATGGGGAATGTATCTGACTTACCCTGACTAGGATTGTGGTTTCCACTTGGACAGTGTGCATACCTCTGCCAACCAGAAACCTCACTTTTAACTTTGGTGATCCGCGGTGAGGGATAGGACTTGTGTTTGTGCATTGCCATACAGTAATTTAATGTTCACTACCAATCCATACCAAAGATCTATTTTAACTTTTTTCAACTCTCCCTTATTGGCATTTTTGTTTTTATTTCAAAAATTGTCTGTGGATGGAGGTTCGACATCTGCACCTGCGAAGATGGACTTTTAGCTGGCCAACCTGGAGGGTTATCCCCTTCTGTGCCTAGCACGTAATGGTTACGTCTTGAGGCACAGTGCTCGTGTGCCCAGGACGTAACCATTACGTCCTGGGCACAGAGCCCAGAGGGAGCATTAGCGCTACCTCTGTGGGGTTCCCCCCACCACCCCAAGGCAGGGATGGAAGGGGAAGCCCTTCCCCTTCCACCCCTGACTCCCCTCACCCCCCGGTGACATCAGCGCACGATCGAGCACTGATTGTCACAAGGCCTCCTCCCATCGCGCAGGAAGCGCTCAGCTTCCAGCGTGATCAGAAGAGAAATGCAAAAGCATTTCTCTTCCGATCACGTGGAGGAGGCCAGAGAGG
The DNA here is from genome assembly GCF_031143425.1 of Pleurodeles waltl. Lineage (NCBI taxonomy): Eukaryota > Metazoa > Chordata > Amphibia > Caudata > Salamandridae > Pleurodeles > Pleurodeles waltl. The sequence goes on along the minus strand of NC_090443.1, from coordinate 661,772,312 downwards.
CTTCAAAGGGAAGGAAAGGAATTTCCTTCCCTTTGAAGTCTCGAAGGGAAGCAATCCGGCTGCTAAAACGCCCACTAGACACCAGGGATTTTTTTATTTTATGAAATTGGCCTGAGGGGGCGACCCCTTGGGTAAGGGTCGCTCCCAGGCAGGGGCATTTTTTTAAGGCCTTTTGTGCTCCTCCTGGGGGCAGAAACCTCTAGGCACCATGGATTATTTTTTTTTCTTCTGCATTTTTGAGATGGGGAGCGACCCCTTAGGCAAGGGTCGCTCCCCTAGGGGGCAAATTATATTTAGGCCATTTCTGCCCCCCTTGGGGGCCAATTGGACTATTTTTATGAGGCCAATCTGCCCCCAAGGAGGACAGAAACTACTAGACACCAGGGAGTTTTTTTTTCTTCATGAAATTGGCATGAGGGAGCGACCACTTGGACAAAGGTCGCTCCCAGGGGGGTTTTTTTTTTATGCCCTTTTCTGCCTCCGGGGGGCAGAAACCTCTGAGCACCAGGGATCATTATTATTTTTTTGTTTTGTTTTGTATTTTTGAGGTGGGGAGCTACCCCTTAGGCAAGGGTCACCCCCCTAGGGGGTAAAATATATTTAGGCCATTTCTGCCCCGCTTGGGGGAAGATTGGCCTATTTTTCCCCAAGGGGGACAGAAACCACTAGACACCAGGGAGTTTTTGTTTTTTTCATGAATTTCAAGCAAGGGGAGTGACCCCTTAGGCAAGGGTCATTCCCCTGGGGGTCAAATTTATTTTAGGCCATTTCTGCCCCCCTGGGGGGGCAGATCAGCCTATTTTAATTAGGCCGATCTGCCCCCAAGGGGGGCAGAAACCGCTAGGCACCGGGAATTTTGTTGTTGTTGTTTTTTTACAGATGGGGAGCGACCCCTTAGGCAAGGGTCGCTCCCCTGGAGGGGCAAATTGTATTTAGGTCATTTCTGCCCCCCAAACCACTAAGCACCGGGGATCTTTTTTTTTGCGCCAACTTCACGTAAGGGGAGCGACCCCATAGGCAAGGGTCGCTCGCCGGGGGGTGGGGGGGTGGTGGCAAATTTATTTTAGGCCATTTATGCCCCCCCTGGGGTCAGATCGGCCTATTGTTATTAGGCCGATCTGCCCCCGGGGTGGGGGGGCAGAAACCTCTAGGCGCCAGGGCAAATTATTTTTTGTGGGTTTTTTTGTTTGTTTTTTTAGAGATGGGGAGCGACCCATTAAGCAAGGGTCGCTCCCCTGGGGGGGGCAAATTGTATTTAGACCATTTCTGCCCCCCTTGGGGGGCAGAAACCACTAGGCACCGGGGATCTTTTTTTTTGCGCCAATGTCACACAGGGGGAGTGACCCCGTAGGCAAGGGTCGCTCCCCAGGGGGTTTGGGGGGGGAATTTATTTTAGGCCATTTCTTCCCCCCCTGGGCTGAGCTAGAGGCCAAAATCCACAGGTAGGCACTTTGCAAAAAACAGCTCTGTTTTCTGTGAAAAAATGTGATGTGTCCACGTTGTGTTTTGGGCCATTCCCTTTCGTGGGCGCTAGGCCTACCCACACAAGTGAGGTACCATTTTTGTCGGGTGACTTGGGGGACCACAGAACTTATGACATTGCTGTGCAGATGCACAGCATCCCTGAGGGGGATATAGGAGCTAGTCTGTTTAGGCATATCCCTAGTGAAGGGAAGGACACCCTATTGACCATAGATGTTGGTGACAGGATGAGCTATCCCTCCATGAAAAAAGCCCTGATCAGAAAGTATCGTTTGACCCGAGAGAAGTATAAGCAGAAGTTCAAGGTCAGTCAGAAGCCATCTCAAAGTGTCTCCTGTATAGTGAGCCCAAGGCTTCTGAGCCTGGTGAAACCCATGTGTTGGTGGTCCCTGAATGTGGCAGGGCCTTCCAACTGGGATTGGCTCATGATGTACTCCTGGCAGGTTCTTTGGGGCAGGACAAGACCTTTGACAAACCTGTCACCCACTTTTACTGGCCTCAAATGTGGTAGACCTCAGATGTGATCTGCAAGTCCTGTCCTACCTGCCAGGCGAGTGGCAAGACAGGGTGGAAGTGCAAGGCCCCCCTGTAAACTTTTGGCACCCCATTTGAAACGGTGGGAATCAATATCAATAGCCATCTGGTCCCCAAGGCAGCCATGAGCAACAGATTTGCTCTGGTCTTGGTGGACTGTGCCACTCTGGAGATATCCCCCTAGGGACTGTGACTGCATCCACTGTGGCATGGGGATCTTTACCCATGTGGGTTTCCCCAAGGAGATGGTATCTGACCAGGCTACATGAAGGCCATGTGAAAGGATTGTGAAGTAACCTGCAAGCTCTCCACTCCCTACCACTCAAAAACCAATTGACTCCTTGAGAGGTTCAACAGAACCCTAAAACACATGATTATCCCATAGCCCATGAGGGTGAAGCCTTTTGTTTGTCTTTCACTTTGCATCTCATTTCATTTCACTGAGCAAATTCAAATTTATTATTGCCAGTGCATCTAGTTAATGAAAACCATTGCATGTATACAAAGCAAAACAGTAAAATCAGCCCCTGACTCTTAAAATAAAATAGAACCATAACAAATAAAACCATGGAGTTATATCTCGTTCAAGACAGGTGACATAGGTGCTGGTGTGTTATAGTGTGAGCTTCCTGGCTGGAGGCTTATTCCAGAGTCTTTTTGTGAGCCGTGAGTGCATTGGCCAGGGCACGCTCCACTCCCTTCAGGTATCTGACCGTATGGACAATCAGTTTTTGGTTGATGGAGTTAAGGCAGATTACTAACAAATGTTGGAATGTACAGACCCCCAGTTGAACCCACAGTGGTCCCAGGAGTCTGTAACCTTCCTTCAGGGTCCTGAGGCACAGACAGTACACGTGGGGCATCATTTGGGGTGTTAGCCCACACAGCAGACAGAGACCGTCCTTTGGTGGTCGTCGCCATGGCCCCCCAGAGGCCCTCCTACTGGGAGGATCCCCAAGTGGTAGAGCAAGAACCTCCTCTTGGTGCTGTAGGTAAACATGACGTTTGCTAGCAGTAGGTGAGAGCATCTGTGGCACAAATACATAAGACTATAATCTGTGCAAAGGACCTCTCCTTACAAGTGATCAAGTGCCAGTCCTTATATCCTAAACCTTATCAGAAATTAGAATTTCTGACATTAATTTAGGAATGTCTGACATTGATCATGTGCATCAAGCTATGCATTTCAGACTTCTTGTACATATAAGGCAAAATGACATCAATTCAGACTACGTTGTTTTGGTCATATGTATATATTTTCTTATTTAACCTAAAACGGTGAGGAGTAGACATTGGACCCAGACGAATGTCACCTTAGATGTTGTATCTATGGCATTGATCGAAGACTTGACAACATCAGAGTTCCTAGAAACATAAGGTCTAGCGCCAATTGTGTTAAAAGGGAGACCTGACATGATTCTGTAGAAATCAGGGAATATAACATGTCCATTGTTTAAGCTAAGGAAGATGGTGACCTCCGTGAGCTAAAATGATGTTGGGCCTACCAAGGATGTAGTCAGACCATAGGGGACATGTTATATAGACAATCTGGCCATTCCCCAGGAAACAGCAAACTTTAAGCCCCTTCCAAACTTTATCTTCACCAGTAAAAAGATGTAGGAAGAAGCTAGGTATTGATTTTAAGAGTTTGTTAAAACAGATAATGTTCTACTCAACTGTCAGATTTGAGGTCAAGAAGAGGAACTGAGCCCATGAATGCATACAAAATGGAATGTCTGATTGCCTCATTAGAAACTTGATATCTGGAAACTCGGATCCTTCTCATCTCACTCCAATGTATGAGGCAGTGTCCCACAATGTTTCCAATAACATCTGGAAAATTAAGCCAGAGTCACTTATGTGAGATTAAGAAAACAATTTTCCATAAGATATATTCACCAAAATATTACTAAGGTTTTATTGAGCAAGGAAATCCCCAGTAGTACAGCAAATGTTTAGAAAAAGTCATAGAAACCAGAAAGGAGGAATAATAATTTTGTTAGACAATATTATTTTTTATATGGTTAGATAATGGCCAAGAAAGTAAGTTCTAATGGAGGAGCAAGCAAATGCACAGTGAATATGTGTGAAAAGAAATATACACATTAAGACATAAAATCATGTTAGGCAGCTACTGTTGTTGATAAATTAAACTGTTCTGTACACATTTAGCATTCAGAAGCAAACGTGTTCACCCTCTCCTGAATCATAATCATTGGGTGACTTCCTTGAGAAAGGTTATGTAGATAAAAACCACCAATACTTTCATTTAAAGGAGACAGTGGTGTACACACTTCCAAATCAGATGGCAATTTATTAGACCTGCAATGATTAGGAGAAAATTCCAAACCAGAAGCTATTTAGGAACAAGTCTGGCTCTCATAAAGAAAATTGTGCCAAGCTGGGGAAAACATCTGTATAAGGATCAAGGCACTGCTGCTTCAGGTCTTGTACAGCTCTTAAATTGTAATTTTCATCCTGCAAGGTGAAAGCAAACCAATCAGTGAAAGGAAATCTCCTGTGGAATTCCACAGGAATATCAGTTGTTATGACTCATGTACATGATATTTTAGCTTGAGAGCACTGGCCACAAGGTTAGCTCTGAACCACCATGGACCAAATGTACGCCAACAAAGTCCAATTCTACATACTGCCCTGCAGCCCAAAATTACAGAATGAAAAAAAGTCATCCATTGTTTTAACCAAGTTAATTGCTATACCGAGGAGAGATATCTATGTTTGAACAATGCTAAGCCTAAAAATGAGAGACCATGTAGATTTTGGTCTGTTACCCCTATGGTGGCCTTATGTTTGCAGCCAAACAATGCTTAGGCCCTCATTCTGACCTTGGCGGGCGGCGGAGGCCGCCCGCTAAAGTCCCGCCGTCAGGTTACCGTTCCGCGGTCGAAAGACCGCGGCGGTAATTCTGACATTCCCGCTGGGCTGGCGGGCGGCCGCCTTCAGGCCGCCCGCCAGCCCAGCGGGAAAGAGGCTTCCACGATGAAGCCGGCTCGGAATCGAGCCGGCGGAGTGGAAGCTGTGCGACGGGTGCAGTTGCACCCGTCGCGTATTTCACTGTCTGCCAAGCAGACAGTGAAATACTTGTAGGGGCCCTCTTACGGGGGCCCCTGCAATGCCCATGCCAGTGGCATGGGCACTGCAGGGGCCCCCAGGGGCCCCGCGACCCCCCCCTACCGCCATCCGGTTCCCGGCGGTCGGACCGCCGGGATCTGGATGGCGGTAGGGGGGGTCGGAATCCCCTCGGCGGCGCAGCAAGCTGCGCCGCCTTGGAGGATTCAATGGGGCGGCGGTACACTGGCGGGAGACCGCCAGTGTTGCCGGTCCGACCGCGGCTTTACCGCCGCGGTCGGAATCCCCATTGGAGCACCGCCGGCCTGTCGGCGGTGCTCCCGCGGTCCTCCGCCCTGGCGGTCTTTGACCGCCAGGGTCAGAATGACCGCCTTAGTCTGGCAGTAGACTGTTTTGGCCACCATATCTCCACTGTATTTAAAATACCTTTTTCTACATCAGGCTATTGAGAAGGCTGTTTTAGCTGCTCTAGGTGCCTCATTGAATTGAATAGGCAAGAGTATTTGCTTTATTAAGACTTCATTACTGCACTATTGCTTAAGTCAGGGCCCGCAAGAAAGAGTTCACAAAGATTCAGGATCTAGAAAAACAATCAGCAATACTCTGGTTCAATCCGCAGAGACTGGATACTATTTCATCAGAACTGAAACACCTTAAATGTCTAAAAGCATGGCGAATAAAACGTTTCTCCACTGTTTTCGAACAGAGCCCATAATATCAAAAGGGCCTTTTCCTGTAAACACACCTAAATGCAAGTGGAGCAAAGCAAACAGGACTGTACAAACCAGATACAATTACAAGAAACAGAGGTAGTAATATTACACCCTGGAACCTTAACTATGGAAAGCATTGTGAAAATAATTCTAAAACCTTCTTAAACTAACTTTATTGAAAAAAAAAGATTAATATATTTGACTTAAAGAGACTTCTCCATACCACCATGAGGCTACAAGTACTACTCCACCTTCTTAAGGGACAGGGCCCCCAGAGTACATTGCAACCATATAGTAAGCCTGTATCATAGCAATAGTCCTGGCCCTTTGATATACCTCCTTAAAAAAATTGTTGTCCAGAGATTTTCATTTTTATTTGTGTATTTGTATCAGAGAAGTAATGTAGCTTGGGTAGACATTGATTTTTTCTAGAGGGCATTTTTTTAAATGGCAAATGTGTTGTGGTGTTGATGTAATATTTCAGGAACCATGAGACCTATGTCCTGCATTTTGGGGTCAAAACAAAGGTTTTGGGGTTCCCAGTAGTCTTATAGAGACAGAAAATAACTCCTCAGAGCAACCCTTCCACTATTTTTCAAAATGGCAGCTCTATAATGATGTCTTTTAGCCATCATATTGGTAATTTATTTTAATATTGTTTTGTTTCAGGTTTTCCGTTGATTCAAATTCATAAACATGAGCAAAGCAGGTGGTTACAGAGGATCTTTACCTACTGGCTGATTGTTGCTAACTACAAAATCTGAGAACTCCTTCAACAACGAAAACATGTATCATATGCCAAAATAATCTGAAAAAAGATAACATCAACTGCAGCTGGACAGAAGAGAGTTTGAGATGCTGCAGATTACAGTGTTCAGTGAATTCCATTCAATACCCTGCCTGAGATACGGGTCCTGGTATTTGGAAAAAGTGAAGAAGCTAGATGTGGTAAAACCGTACCTCTACAGAAAATTAATCCAAAGATATTTTGTGGTGAAAGGCAAAGAGGGAAGGTTCAGTGCTGTGGCTCTAGGTTTGAAACTGGAACAGACAATCCAAAAATCAGAGAACTCTAAGGGAATTGTTGGTCAGACATGTAAAACTGAATATGTTGCTCAATGGCAGCCAGTTTACCATGAAGTCCTTTCTACTTGCGATGTTTTCAGAGATATGACAAATTCAAAATTAATGGACCATCGTGAAACTATTCCTCAGCTCGAAATTTCAGAAAAGAGAGGGGAACATTTTGATAAACATTTTGACAGCCTTCTTCATTTCATGCAGCAGCAAGGAAAACCCTTTGAAATGACTGAGCCTGTGTGACTACACAAAGTGACCAAAAAGTATGTGGATAACAATATAAAGACATGTCTAAAAGATGTCCTAGAACATGGATCCAAACTATTCACAGAACTGAAGAAGGGGAGATTTGTATTGAAAGAGAAAATGATGTTTGACATAATCATTACAGCTAAACTTCCATGCTTAAATTGCCAGAATAAGAGTTTCATCCAACAAGCCACTACAGAACAGGTTACAAACAAGCAACTTTCGCAAGCACATAAAAAGATGGATGTAGTAAAAGAAAGGTGTGAATTTATCAAGGACATTCTACTACATGATCTTCTTCCAACAAACACATTATTTGATGAAGATGCTGCAACCAAACCAGTGAAGCCCAAACTTGTACAAGAGCTAAACAAAAAAAACTGTCACCTGAAGAATATAAATTCAAAAAAGGTGTCCTCATTGAAAACTGCTGTTCTTGTGGACTATATATATTGCAAATGATCATGATTTCATCCATGCAAAATTTTGGGGCGGTAGTTCAGACTCTTCTACAGATATCAAAGTCAGTGTGCACCTTGCAAGAACTGCACATTGTCTTTGAAGGTTATCTTGAACTATCTGTCAAATAATAGGAGAGAATCAGACGAATGCTTACAATTAGAACAATTGACTTTGCCAGCATAAAAAATTCGACACCTATAGCTGTGCAACTTGTTAAATTCTTGTCATCAACATCAAATAAGATGAACTCAGCAAAACATTGCAGATACTTTAGTAAACACTGAGGCCCTCATTAAGACCCCATGGTGAGTGATAACGTTGCGGTAATACCGCCAACAGGCTGGCGGTAACTACTGCCAAATTATGACCATGGCGGTGATAACCCCCATAGACAGCCAATGTACCACACCAACCGCCAGAACGGAAACAACACTCACCACAGCGGTAGCCGGCAACAGCCAGGTGGAAGACAAAGTACCACCCACCATATTATAACACAGTACAGCGCCACCTTTTCTGGTGGTACCAATGCCATCAAAAGCCTGGCGAAAACACATCACTGAAGAGAACTGACTCACCATCGGAGACACAGGGAAGAAGATTGCTGCCATGGAACCTGAACTGCAAGTTTTCCCGATGATCTCCTACCTGGAACACAAACGCCGACAAAGACGACAACGGTGCGTACAGCCGCCTAGCACACAAGGGAGGGAGGAAAACAAGAGTGACACACACACGCACAACACGCACCCGACACACACACACACCATACACACAACCAGCTGCGTACGAAAAGCAATTTGCACTCAATACACGGCAGAATAATGCAAGGACAACAGGAATGCATGAAAGTGAATGTATTAATATCAACAGCTAATAAATTATCGAATTGTCCATGAAACAGATATATGCATTTGTACACAAAGGGACACTGCTCGGCCTAATGTTCAAAGGACCCACATGGCCACAGGGCACAGTCTAAGGCCCAACTCAATCCTGACTTCATCTGGATAGAACTCTGCAGGGGCATCAGTTTGCAAGTGGGCAGGCACCTCAGGGGGCACCTCAGCTGGATTTGGGAAGAAGCCTACTGGTTCTGGATGGGACAACTTGCCCATTGCTCTGTCCTGGGGAGTGCAAGGCCACAGTCTTTCAGGTGGGTAACTTCCCACTGGTTCTGGATGGGGCAACATGCCCATTGCTCTGTCCTGGGGAGTGCAAGGTCACAGTCACTCAGGTGGGTGACATTCCCACTGGTTCTAGATGGGTCAAAATGCCTATTGCTCTGTCCTGGGGGAGTGCAAGGCCACAGTCTCGCAGGTGGGTGACTTGCCTATTGGTTCTGGATGGGGCAACATGCACATTGCTCTGTCCTGGGGCGTGCAACGCCACAGTCTTTCAGGTGGGTGAATAGTGCAAGGCCATAGTCTCTCAAGTGGGTGACTTGCCCACTGGTCTGGATGGCGATCCACATACAGCAGCCCCTGGAGGGTGGCCAACATGGCATCCGGTGGAGGTGATGGCTGCACGTTGTTGGCAGATGGAGGTGCCTCCTGGGTAGCCTCTTCAGGTGGTGATGGATGCAGTGTGGTGGCACATGGAGGTGCCTCCTGGGCAGCCTCTGCAGGTGGTGACGGGTGTGCTTCCTAAACTGGTGGTGGGGACCCCGTGACCGCTGGTGGTGGTGGAGGTGTCACCCTGACAGGCTCCGCTGGAGCAGAGGGCTTCGTCCCCTCCACGACATGGGGCGTGTATTCCTTACACTTCCTGGCAGGGGTTAATGACTTCTTCCCCTTGTTGGATCTAGGTTCAGGCTCCTTACCCTTCTTGGATGGAGGTGCAGGCCCCTTCCCTTTCTTGGATGGAGGTGCATGGTCCTTCCCCATCTTGCCTGGAGGTGCAGACTCCTTCCCGTTCTTTTCTGGAGGTGTGGTATCCTTCCTACTATGAGTAGGTGGTGTCACCACTGCCCTGTAGACATTTTGGCTGAGGTGCTGGGCTGGGCCTTTGGGACTCTGCTCTGACAGGTAGGACGGGGGGTGGAGGGGGAGCAAAGAGGTCAAGTTCAAGGAAAAGCTTCTTAGGGACAGTGGGGCAGGAGGAGGGAGGAGTGATGGGAGTGGAGGTTAAGGGAGTGGTTGTAGGATTGGGTGCAGGTGCATGGGCAATGTGCAGATGTGAGGTGGATGGCTGTTGGGTGTGTGAGTGCTTGCTTTTATGTCCGTTAGGGTGGTTGACAGACAGGGTGGGAGATGACAGAGGGGACACGTGCATGGATGTTGTGGAGGTGTCTGCATGTGAGGTGTGTGTTTTGCTTGGTGTGGTGATGCTGGTGGTGTATGTTGATGTAGTGCCTGCAGGTGTGAGTGTGGACGTGACTGGGAGGGAGGAGGAGGAGGAGGAGGAGGAGGGGGAGACAGTGGAGGCAGTAGATGTTGTTGTATCTGCAACTGCATGGTGTTTGCGTGAGTGCCTGTGGGGTGAAGGGTGATGCTTGTGTTTGTCTGTGCCACTCTTGGGTGTTGTCTTGTGTGCATGCTCATCTATATGTGTGCCTGGGGTGGGTTGGGGTTGAGGAGAATGGGACTGCGAAGTGGCAGTTGGAGGGGGGATGGTAGAAACAGGGACAATGGCTGCCATCAGAGAGGAGGCCAGAGCCTGAATCGATCTTTGTTGGCTGCCAATCCACCGTGAATGCCCTCCACGAATGCATTGCTGCATCTGGGATGACAGCCGCTGGATGGCATTCACAATGATTGATTGCCCTACTGAGATGGATCTCAGGAGGTCAATAGCCTCCTCACTCAGGCCAGCAGGGCTCACTGGGGCAGGGCCTGAGGTGCCTGGGGCAAAGGAGATGCCCACCCTCCTGGGTGAGTGGGTATGGGCAACTTGCTGAGGGGCTACTGGGAGGGCGGTGCTGGTATGGGGGTTGGCGTCTGTACCTGCAGCTGGGGTGGTCACAGAGGTGTCCGCCACCACCACGGAACTTCCATTGGAGGAGGTATCTGAGTCGGTGAGTCTGTGTTGTCACCTCCTGTCTCTGCCGTTGTGCTCCCCTCGCCCTCCGTCCCACTGATTCACTCAGCGTTGGTGGACTCTGCCTCCTGGGTCCTGTGGGATGCAGATCCCTCTGTCACCAGTGTCCCTGCTCCTCCCCCAGATGATGCTAATGCACACAAGGACAGGATGACAGAACAAAAAAGGGGGGGGAGAGAGACAAAGGAAACACTGGGTCATTGACTTCAAAAACACCACAGTTGGCATACACAGTACCGTCACACACAGGGAACAGGCTTAAGCACTATGCATTGCACTGCCAGTGATATGGCTAGATGTTAAGGCAAGATGAGGGCCACGCACCGCCAACTGGACCCCTCGTGGGACCCATTATGCCCTGCCTGAAATGGACTGCTAACAAGCTAGGTTACCTGTATTTGCTACACACGATTACCCTAGAGATGACCCATGCTGCAATGTCTGGCCTGAACTCAGAGGCACCTACTAACTCACATCCACCACCTGGATCCCACCCCACCTGCCAAAATGTGTAATGATCCCCACTGTACTCACCCCTTAGGGCTGCTTTGATTACCTCTAGTGCCCATCCAGCTCAGGGCAGGCCACCACCAGTATGCGGGCCATTAGGGGGGTCAGGTTCTGATGGGCAACCCTTCTTCGTTGGGAGGCCATCCCAAGCTGGGCCTCCATGGTCTTCCATGTCCCGCATCTCAGGCCCTCCTACCGTTTCCAACAGTGGGTGCTCTGCCTGCCATTGACCCCCAGGGTCCGCACGTCCTTGGCGATGGCACGCCACATTCCCATCTTTTGATGGGCACTGACCTGCAGAGGCAATACAGATGGGAGCACACCATTAAACAAACAGTCCAACCTGTCACACAAATGGCCAACCATACCCGTTTCCACCACCATTGGCACACACATCACCCAACGCACACCATGTACACCACCACAAGACATTCCCCCAACCCCCTTTACACGATGCTTGCACAAACATCTCCATGCATCCTTCCCACATGCATTGTGCCCAAAGTATACTCACCTGTTGGTCTGGAGGCCCATACAGCATTGCGTACTGGGGTAGGACCCCATCCACCAGTCGCTCCAACTCCTCCGAAGTGAAGGCAGGGGCCCTTTCCCCGGTCACACAGGCCATGGTAGGTTCCAGACATAGGTCACAGCAGCACATGCAGTTGAAACTGGGACAGCCTACTCACTCTTGTGTCCCTTAGCTACCTACCGCTGCAGATGAATAGGAGGTGGAGACATACCCCCGTGTACAGACCCCTGATGGACTTAGCCACACTGGAGAACAGGCACATTATCCTCACCTATAGACTGGACAGGGCCACAATCACAGTGCTCATCTGTGTAGGTGCAGTATGTGGGATAAGGTGGAGTGATGGGAGTGAGGGTGAAGGTGTGAGATGGCATGCAGGTATGGGAGGTGATAAGTGGTAATTGTTGACTTACCAGTATCCAGTCCTCCAGCTACTCCAGTCAGTCCCTCAGGATGCAGCATTGCCAAGACTTGCTCCTCCCATGGTGTGAGCTGTGGGGGAGGAGGTGGGGGTCCACCGCCAGTCCTCTGTATGGCAAGCTGGTTCCTTGCTGCTATGGAACATACCTTCCCCTGTAGGTAGTTCCACCTCTTCCTGATGTCATCCCTTGTTCTTGGATGCTGTCCCACGACATTCACCCTGTCCACAGGGGTGCCTTTTTGGGGACGTGGGTGCTGTGTGGTGTGTGTTGGTGAGAGTGTGTTGAGTAATGTGGTGGAATGTGTATTGTGGGGTGTGTGATGGATGTATAGGTGTAAGTGTTGTGTGTCTATGTATCGCAGTGGTCTTGGTGTCAGACTGGTGGCAATAATTTTTATTCATAAAGGGTTGTGGGTTCTGTGGGTGTGTGGGTGTGGTGTGTGTATGAAAGTCAGGTGTGTGTTTTTTGCATTGGCCAATGTAGTGCTGTTTTGTATGTGGGTGTCCATTCTGAGCGCAGCAGTATGTACCGCCAATGGTTTACCACAGTTGAATGTCCGCCATGGTGTTTTGTGGGTTATAATGTGATGGTCGTTGTTTTGTTGGTATAACGCTATGGGCGACCGCCACTTTTTCACTGACCTTTGGGATGGCAGATTTGTGTATGTGGCTGCATTCTGTCAGATTGGGGTGTGTATGTCAAAATATGGCGAATGGATTTTCGCCACCGCGGTGGTATGTTGGGGGCCATCACCGTGGTGGTAAGCGGCATTTACCGCCAATGTCATAATGAGGGTCTGAATGTCCAATTATTGCAAGTGGATGATTGTCAAAGAGGAGTTGGTGCATGAGGAGATATGTTCAAATGGTCCAGAACTTAACAGCAAATAGGAGGAAGCTGAACTTTGCGGTGTGCCACATGTTGAGTGGGCTGTTCGAAATGGTTTCAATTGAGTTATTGCACTGTCAGATGACACAGATGTTATCACTGTGCTACTTAGATTTGTTGCAATATTCATAAGTTATGGATAGTCAGAGTTATGGATACGTAATGGAACAGGCGACAAAAGACACTTTGGCCCTCATTATGACTTCGGCGGTCAAAACAGTTGACCGACAAAGTCACGCCCACCACGAGACTGTCAGTGATGGCGGTCTTGAGATCACCATATTATGACTCCTGGCAGCTCTCTGCCATAAATTGGGCAGAGAGCCACCAGCAGGCATACTGGCAGTTGGCTGTCTAGTGGAGGTTGCACCAACACCGCCCTCCGTATTACAACTTTGTATTCGGCATGGTGGTGTTGTGGTGACAGGGCAGTGCCGGCGGAGCAGGCCCCATGGACCCCGTTCCCTCCAGGATGACCACCAGGTAAGGTGATCGTCCGACAGGGGAGGGAGGGGTGTTGAGTGTTGTGTGCATGTATGGGTGTGTGTGTGTGAATGGATGGGGATGTTGTGTGTGTTTGTGTGCGTGTGTGCACAAGTGTCTGTGTGCTTGTCTGAATGTGTGTATGTGGGAGTGGGGGAGTGTTGTGGCCAAATGTGCGTGTGAATGAGTTAGTGTGGATGTGTGCGTGTATGTATGTGTGGATGTGTGCGTGTATGTCTGTATATGTGGTGTGTGATTGTGTGTGTATCGGGGCTAGTACGGGGATTGGGGGCAGGGGGCAGTACGGGGATCGGTTGGGTCAGTACAAGGATCGGGGAGGGGGGGTCAGTACAGTACATGGATCGGGGGAGGAGGGCAGCACTGTTTGGGTGGGTGGGGGGTCTCCTGATGGGGTCGGGGGTCTTTTACAGGGAGAGGGGGTTGGGGAGTCCTGTAGTGGCTACAGGAATTTGTATTTCTGTCACCAGTATCCTTACCGCCAGGGATTTTGTGGTGGGGCTGCCCCTACCGAATCCCTAGTGGTAAGGATACTCATTATACCACGGGTGGTGTTAGGTGGACCGCCGGGCCAAAGGTGGTGAACCTTCAGCCTGGCAGTCCCACCCCCCTGGCGGTACAGGTGGTGAACTGGCTGCAATGCCCATAATTTGGCAGTCCTGAACAGTCACACTGTCAGCGATTTGCCACCGGCGTGGCCGGGCAGGACTGCCAGCATCATAATGACCTCCAAAATCCCACTTCATATTCTGTACAAGAAACTTAGGCGGTCATTACAACATTGGCGGTAAAAGCCGCTTACCGCTGTGCAGAAGACCGCCAACACACCGCAGCGGCTGCGGAATTCCGCCACAGCTATTATGACCCAAATCTCGGAATCCGCCAAAATTCAGACATCCACACAAGTCCGCCACAGCAAAGGTCAGTGATAAGCTGGCGAAAACAACTCCTCCACCGTCACGCCAACAGAAATACGCCCACACTATCATGACACAGAAATCCACGCGGCGGTCTTTTATCCGCGGTATTCCATTGGTGGTACACACCGCCACGCTCAAAATGCACACACTCTTACAAAACACTACCACATTGGAAAATCCAAAATACACACGCCTGAGACACATACACACACCACTCCCACACACCCATTACAATATAAAACACACACCCACATCACCCACAAACCCTTACTACCAAGAATTCAGAAAGAAGGCCAGAGAGAGACACCACCAGCAAGAACAACAGCATACACAGGCACACAATACCATCACCCACACAACTTCCACGCACCTCACACAACACACCACTACATATCACCACACTCATCACCACACACTCCACCCCATACATCACCTACACCACCCCATGGCATGGCAAAGACACCCCAGGTTCTCGGAGGAGGAGCTCAGGGTCATGGTGGAGGAAATCGTCCGGGTAGAGCCACAGCTATTCGGAGCACAGGTGCAGCACACCTCAATTGCAAGGAAGATGGAGCTATGGCGAAGAAGAGTGGACAGGGTCAACGCAGTGGGACAACACCCAAGAAATCGGGAGGACATCAGGAAAAGGTGGAACGACCTATGGGGGAAGGTGCGTTCCGTGGTCTCAAGACACCACCTGGCGGTTCAGTGGACTGGCGACGGACCCCCACCTCCTCCCCCACAACTAACAACATGGGAGGAGCAGGTCTTGGCGATTCTGCATCCTGAGGGCCTCGCAGGAGTAGGTGGAGGAATGGACTCTGGTAAGTCAAATTTTAACTATTGCATCCCCCACCCTACCCGCATGCCAGCACATACCCCCACCCTCACCCTCACACCATCACTCCAACTCCTCACAAATGTCCCAACATCACAAACCACACATCCTAACACCAAGCCTTTCATGCAACAACAAAGCATGGACACCCATCACTAAAGCATGCCCACTGCTTATACCCATACACCCCCCTAAACCACCATCACACAAGCTCCCACACAGGAATGCTAGCACTGGGGTACGCGGTCACCCACCCATTGCACACCATTACGCACACAGATTTAACAAACATCCTTTTATTCCCCTGCAGGACCCCTACCCAACGTCACCGGACAGGAGGGTCCACACACGTCCACACCACCAACAGAGGAGGCCCACAGTGATGACAGCACCTCTGTCCAACTGGATCTAGATGACCAGCCCGGACCATCGGGGACCTCTGGACAGTCGGTTCCCCTCACACAGGCACAGGCCACCACTGACCTTCCCCCCTCTGGAAACACCAGCACAGCACCCACCCAGGGGCCCATACCTCCGTCCCCAGGACACGTCAATCAGCTGTGTGTCCACCACTACAGGGAACCCAGGATAACCCACCACCCCAAAAACAACAGGGACCTGGGTGCAGTGGCAGTGGGCACATGGTCCAGGGGACGGAGGCACTGGAACACAGGGGAACTGGGAGGGCTGCTGTGTGACAGGGGGCGGACAGGCCAAGTGATCCCACTCTCCACAAGGCCCTCTCCTCCATCATGGGAGCATACCACCTCTCCCAGGAGACGATGGCAACGGTACTGGGCAAGTTTCAGGAGACCCAGCGCATGCAGGAGGAACAGTATATGGGCTTCAGGGAGGAACTCAGAACCATCAGCTTCACCCTAGGCACCATCGTAGGGGTGGTGAAAGAAGTACTCAACACCAGGAGGGACACTGTGGCACTACAAGGGGCCCCTGACACTGGCATGGACGATGAACTGCCCATCACCTCTGCCGGCCCTAGTGGACAGTACGCCCCGCCACAGGACCACCACACCAGCACCCCACCCCCTGCAGATGGAGAACCACCCTGCAAACGGTACCTGAGATCCAGGAACAAGACAGAGAACGATGGCAAGACCCCCGCCAAGATATGAGACCACCCTGATTGTCATCCTACTGTCCCACTTTGTCACCCTGTCCATAAATAAACTGCCCCAGCTCCACTTCCTATGCCCATATGGGCAATGCACCTGTGAAACTATTAGACTGGACTCTGCCATGGACACTCCTCTGCCATCACCCCTCACCATTTCTCTACCCCGTCCAATATTTTGCATTTAAATAAACACACCTAAAGCACAAAATGATCTAGAGTCTGTCTGTGATTTCAAAATTGTGTATTAGCAATTACAGTGTCAAAATGCTCTTTCAATTGTAATGTAAACATACCTATATCACACAGCTCTAGTCCATGAGGAATCTAAGCAGATGTCACACTGTGGGACCCACATCTGTGACACCGTAAGGAAAAGTGACAACTCAGTGACCATACACTGGGTGAAAACGACAGACAGGAGAGAGGTAGTAGTGTAAAAGTACATGTAGTAGACAGGATTGTATTCTTACCTGTGTTTCACTGGAAATATTGCTGGATCACTGAGTCCCTGTTCTGCATGTCTTCTTCCTCTGCTTCCTACTCATCACTGTCCACAGGCTCCACAGCTGCCACAACACCGTCATCTGGTCCATCCTCCTGCAGAAAAGGCACCTGGCATTGCAAAGCCAAGTTGTGAAGCATACAGCATGCTACGATGATCTGGCACACCTTCTTTGGTGAGTAGAATAGGGATCCACCTGTCACATGGAGGCATCTGAACCTGGCCTTCAGGAGGCCGAAGGTCCGCTCGATCACCCTCCTAGTTCGCCCATGGGCCTCATTGTAGCGTTCCTCTGCCCTGGTCCTGGGATTCCTCACTGGGGTCAGTAGCCATGAAAGGTTGGGGTAACCAGAGTCACCTGCAAATGGTGAGGGGCAACTGTTAGACACACACTAACCTGGAGGGATATCGCCAGACCCAGACATCCATTCCCACTGACTTGCTTCCAGGTGCTCACCTAATAGCCACGCACGGTGCCTCTGGAGTTGACCCATAACATAAGGGATGCTGCTATTCCGCAGGATGTAGGCGTCATGCACTGAGCCAGGGAACATGGCATTCACATGTGAGATGTACTGGTCTGCCAAACATACCATCTGTACATTCATAGAATGATAACTCTTCCGGTTTCTGTACACCTGTTCACTCCTGTGGGGGGGGGACCAAAGCCACATGGGTCCCATCAATGGCACCTATGATGTTGGGGATATGTCCCAGTGCATAGAAATCCCCTTTCACTGTAGGCAAATCCTCCACCTGAGGGAAAACGATGTAGCTCCGCATGTGTTTCAGAAGGGCAGACAACACTCTGGACAATACGTTGGAAAACAGAGGCTGGGACATCCCTGATGCCATGGCCACAGTTGTTTGAAAAGAGCCACTTGCAAGGAAATGGAGCACTGACAGCACCTGCACTTGAGGGGGGATTCCTGTGGGATGGCAGATTGCTGACATCAGGTCTGGCTCCAATTGGGTACTCAGTTCCTGGATTGTGGCACGGTCAAGCCTGTAGGTGATTATCAAATGTTGCTCCTCCATTGTCGACAGGTCCACCAACGGTTGGTACACCGGAGGATGCTGCCATCTCTTCACATGTCCCAGCGGACGGTGCCTATGAAGGACAACAGCAAGCACAGAGTCAAACAACTCAGAGGTACGTACCCACAGTTTACCCAGAACACCAACCATACACAAAAGGTGGCCTGTATGTGTGTTGAGACTAGGCCTAGGTATGTGTGACACAGTTGAAAATGAAGCCATGTAGGCCCCTGAAATGGCGGCTGCCTGACCTGTAAAGTGGGACAATGGGATGTGAGGTAACTGCACTAGCGTTGTACACTGTCGCGGTAGGCGGTCGAAGACCGCGGCTCAATGCTGCATTGGTTAACATTGGACCTTATGGGTCCCAGGAGGCAATGACGATGTACGCCGGTGGTGACGGTACGCACCGCCGCGGACGTGACCGCCATTTTCTATCTGTTCAATCACTCGATACCTGATCTTCGACAGGAGAGGACCTACACTGCAAGTGCTGCTGTGACCTCGGTCTGGAAGAGACAATGGCTCTAGTGTCTGGGGAAAGGGCCCCTGCCTTCACATCGGAGGAGTTGGAGAAGCTTGTGGATGGGGTCCTCCCCCAGTACACGCTACTCTACGGTCCTCCAGACAAACAGGTAAGTACACAGGGAGCATGTTGTATGGGCTATGCCTGTGTAGAGAGGGCTGGATGTAAGAAGGAAGGGGGCAGAGTGCTGCGTTCATGAAAGACGGTGAATGCATGTGCCACATGGCAAGGGTAGGGATGGGGGTCAATCACTTTGACGGTGCAGTTGGTAATTACTTCTCTTCTTCCCCTGTACATTTCATGTAGGTCAGCGCCCACCAGAAGAAAGATATTTGGCGTGCCATCGCCAAGGACGTCCGGACCCTGGGGGTCTACCACAGACAGAGCACCCACTGCCAGAAAAGATGGGAGGACATTCGCCGCTGGAGCAAGAAGACGGCGGAGGCTCAGCTGGGGATGGCCTCCCAACGTGGGAGGGGTGCCCATCGCACCATGACCCCCCTGATGTTCAGGATCCTGGTGGTGGCCTACCCGGAGTTGGATGGGCGCTTGAGGGCATCACAGCAGACACAAGGGGGTGAGTACACTCTCATTCTGCTGACTTTTTGCGTGCAGTGGAGTTGTCTGGGTGGGGGAGGAGGGCTGTGAGTTTCCCTAGGCCAGGGCGAGTTCTGTAGGCAAGGTCCCTCCATAAGGCAGGCCATGTGGCACCCCAGCCCACCTCTGTAGAGTGCCAAGTACAGCTATTCGTGCCCCTTTGTCATCTATGTGTGCCCATGTCGTCCATAGCCTTGTAGGCCATTTCCCAGGAATTGAACAGTGGAGCCCAAGAGCGCGGCGTAGTGCAGGGGGCTTATGTGTCTGTCTTGTCCGCCAACGGTAGCAGTAATCCATGCACTCAACATGTCTTTCTTCTGTCGTCCCCCCCCCTTTTTGTGGTCTCCCTGTTCTTGTGTGCATTAGCATCATCAGGCGGAGGAGCAGTGGCAATGGAGCACGAGGAAGCTGCATCCCACATGGCCCTGGAGGGCGAGACTACTGACTCGGAATTCACCAGTGGGACATAGGGCGAGTGGAGCTTCACGGCAGGGACAGGAGCTGACACCAGCGACATGGACACGTCCTCTGATGGGAGCTCCCTTGTGGTGGCGGCAACATCTGTGCCCCCAGCATCAGGTACAGCCGCCACCCCCCCACCAGCACCATCCTCCCAGCAACCCCTCTGCCTTCGCCCCGTGCCCGCTCACCCAGGAGGGTGGGCATCACCTTCGCCCCAGGCACCTCAGGCCCTGCCACAGTCACCCCTGCTGCCCTCAGTGAGGAGGCCATTGACCTCCTCAGGTCCCTCACTGTTGGGCAGTCTACCATTTTGAATGCCATCCAGGGTGTAGAAAGGCAGTTGCAACAGACTAATGCATTCCTGGAGGGCATTCATTCTGGTCAGGCGGCCCTTCACCGAGCTTTTCAAACTCTGGCCTCAGCACTGATGGCAGCCGTTGTCCCCGTCTCTAGCCTCCCCCCTTTAACTTCCTCCACCCAGACCCAATCCCCTGTACCTCTGCCTATCCCAAGCACACCTACAGACCAGCATGCACACACTTCAACACACAAGGGAAGCTCAGGCAAACATAAGCACCACACATCCCACAGGCACTCACGCAAGCAACACACACATCATCCACTGGCTCCACTGTGTCCCCCTCCTCGTCGTCTCCCTCCTCCCTCCCAGTCTCGTCTACACTCACACCTGCATGCACTACCTCTACAGCCACTACGTCCCTCACCAGCACACCCACCAGCACACCCCGATCACGTGCACTCACCACCCCCACTACCATTCACACGTCCCCTGTGTCCTCTCCCAGTGTGTCTGGGACGCCCCATCCCAAGATACACAAACGCAGCCACACACCCACCCAACAGCCATCCACCAAACGTACACCTCCTACAACCACCACCTCTTCCTCCACTCCCAAACCCCCTCCAGCTACCAGTCCCAGTGTGTCTAAAAAATATTTCATGTCCAGCCTTGACCTTTTTCCAACACCTCCCTCACCCTGTCCATCTCATAGGTCCTGAACTAGCACCTCAGCCACAACATCTCCGGGACCAGTGGTGCCTGTAGTCACCGGAATGTGGAGTGCACCGGCCACCAGGACAGCCAGTGTGGCACGGAGCCACAGCACAGCCAGTCCCCCACCTGTGAAGCATCAGAAGTTGGCCAGTGCCCGGCGGGAGAGGGGGAAGGCTCCGGCCACCAAAGCCGCTCCAGGGGTCCCGGTGGGAGTGTGGAGTCAGCTGTGACACCTCCCAAGGTGGGGAAGGGCCACAAGAAATCTGGCAAGTCTGGGAATAGCTGCACGGCGGAGAAGACTGCCATCATCCCCGCTGTCCAGGAGGGCCCCGCCAGCCCCAGCCCAGCTGCCCAGGAGAGCCCCGCTAGCCCCAGCCCAGCTGCCCAGGATGGCCCCGCCAGCCCCAGCCCGCTGATCCATGAAGGACCGCCAGCACAAGCCCCGCTGGGCCATGAAGGACCGCCAGCACAAGCCCCGCTGGGCCATGAAGGACCGCCAGCACAAGACCCGCTGGGCCATGAAGGACCACCAGCACAAGTCCCGCTGGACCATGAAGGACAGCCAACTCAAGCACCGCTGAACAGGGCACCGCCAACTCAAGCACCGCTGAACAGGGCACCGCCAACTCAAGCACCGCTGAACAGAGCACCGGCAACTCAAGCACCGCTGAACAGGGCACCGCCAACTCAAGCACTGCTAGCCCATGAGCGGCAGGGGCACTGACACAACTGGGTCCGTCACGGGGTGAGTGATGCACTCTGAGCACCAGTTCCCCTCCAGAACCAGTGGAGACATCCATCCACTACCTCTGTCCTTCACAGGATGAAGCACTCTGGCCACCAGTCCCCCTCCAGAACCAGTGGAGACATCCATCCACTACCTCTGTCCTTCACAGGATGAATCACTGTGGGCACCAGTCCCCCTCCAGAACCAGGGGAGACTGTTATCCACTTGAGAGACTGTGGCTTTGCACTCCCCAGGATGTTACAGTGGGCAAGCCACCCACTGTAGAGACTTGAGAGACTGTGGCTTTGCACTCCCTAGGATTGAACAGGGGGCAAGCCACCCACTGTAGAGACATGAGATACTGTGGCTTTGCACTCCCCAGGATTGAACAGTGGGCAACCCACCCACTGTAGAGACTTGAGAGACTGTGACTTTGCACTCCCCAGGATTGAACAGTGGGCATTGAGCCCACTTGTTGATCTGGCGTTGTGCACTCATCCGGATGAGGTGCCCCCCTTCCCTTCCCCCTGAGGTGCCTGTTGTATTTCTATCTGATGCCCCTGCAGTTTTCTCTCTGTTTTGATTGGGTATCGAGTGTGGGCCTCTCCCATGCATTTTGGGCCCAGTGGTCCACGGACTATAAATGGTGCAATACCTGGACTTGTATTATTGGTGTATATATTTGTTTATAGTATATATACATTTTGGAGTATTGATTTTAATGGATTACAATAGTTACAATCATTTCCTTTTGTCTTTGCATTTTTTTGGGGGGCTTGGGGGTGTAACTGTAATGTATCATGCTGTATTAGTGTGTGTGTTGTAGTGGGTGAGGGTGTGGGTGGGGGTGTTGTGTGTGTGTGTCACTCTTTTTTCCCACCCCTGTGTCTTAGGTGCAGTACTCACCGTGGTCTTCGCCGCCGGCATTCGTGCTCCTGGTAGAGGAGCAGGAAGACTATCGCAGGTAGAATTTGGAGTTCTGGTTCCATGGTGTCCTCGTTCCTCGTTGGGTGTGTAGAGGTGAGCGTTTTCCCTTAGAAATTCCTGTTTCCGCCGTGTTTTTATCCGTGGTGAATCTGCCCCAGAAAAGGTGGCGGATTGGCCTGTCATAATAGTGTGGGCGGTACATTGTCTCCCACCTGTCTGTTGGCGGTGACAGCCACGCTGTTCATTTGTACCGCCGTGGTGGTCAGAGTGTTAAAGTGGCTGTCTTTGTTGGCGGTTTCCACCACGGTCGTAATTCCAATTTTTTTATCGCCGGTCTGTTGGCGGTCTTACTGCCGCTTTAACACCGCCTGCCAGGGTTGTAATGACCACCTTAATCCAGAGATGGCCAGTGTTCTTATCAAGGCACATATTATTATGGGTGATGAAACTATGAGCAAAATTGGAGCAAAGGTTGGAGCTTGGAGGTTGGAGTCCCCCTACCGCCAGCCTTTTCCTGGAGGTTTGAACTGCCAGGAAAAGGCTGGTGGTATGGGGAGTAACGGAGCCCCTGACAGGGCCCCATGCGGCTTTTCACTGTCTGCTCTGCAGACAGTGAAAAGCGCGAGTGGTGCAACTGCACCCGTCGCACGGCCACAACACTGCCGGCTCCCATGTTGCGGCCCATATCCCCGCTGGGCCGGCGGGCGGAAACTCAAACTTTGTTTCCGCCCGCTGGCCCAGTGGGGATGTCATAATGGGCACCGCAGGAGTGCGGCCGCATTGGCGGCCGCACGGCGGTTAGAACTTGGCCAATGTTGTAATGAGGGCCTTAATCCTGCTTCATATTCTATACAAGAAACTTGATCCAGAGATGCTCAGTGTTCTTATCAAGGCACATATTCTTATGAGTGATGAAACTATAAGCAAAATTGGAACAAAGGTTGGAGCTTTAACTGCTGAACCTGCGAAGTTTCTAAAAGGATTTGCTGAGATAGAAGAAGAATGTGACTTTAAAGACAGAAAAATACCTTGTGCATGTATGGAAAACATGTTATGACAGTCACACGTTTGACTATCTTTGGTACAATGAATTCATGGACACATAAAAAGAGTGTTTTACTTGATCAGAAGAAGTGTAAATGTCTTGGATTATGCATATGTAGAGAAAGATCTGGGTGAATTTGGTTGGGACAATATTGATGGGGTGCTAAAACCTATGGAATTTTTAAAGCCTCTACCACAGAACGTACACGTTAATATGCTCTTCTCAAATGCTCAACATTTTGTAAATGTACCACAAGCGAGTGCTGGAACAAATAAATAAGGTGAACTATGAAAACGTATCTAAAACAGGAGTGATAAACATTATTGTTTCTTCATATTCAGATCATAAACAATGTTTGGTTTATAGATAAAAGGATTAAAAACCATTATTATTTGTTTCTTTTATATATATGTCTCTTCTTCCTTTAATATAGCAGCTATTTTGGAAAATGGTTGAAGGAGGCTCTCTATGAGACTACTTGATCCCCCCAAAACCCATGTTTTGACACCAAAATGAGGAATATAAAGGTCTTTTGGGTCCTGAAATATTACATCATCACTGCAATACATCTGATATTTTTAAAAATGTTGTCCAGAAAAATTCAGCCAGGATCAGCTATGGCTACCCAAGCTAAAGTAATTCTCTAATAATCCAAAAACACAAATCAAAAAGGAATATCTCTGGACAAAATGTTTTTAAGGAGGTACATCTGTTCTCTGTTGAAGGATACACAGGTACCCTTGAACTACTTATCTATGTTCAAGAGTACTATGAAGTGGCTCTCATCACAAATCACCATTTACCAAAATGCTTAATTAAATAAATACGTGCAGGACATTGTCAGAACATAGGCACTTCGGGCTGCTATTAGGTGACTACTGCAGGGAACCCTCTGTTCAGACAGAGGGGACCCTGCTGCACCTGAAACCACAGAAACTAGCCATAATCTCGTTGTTTCTTTGTAATGTGCCTTACTCGTGTAATCCTTTCTCTGTGAGAGATCCATATGTAGACATGCCTTCAACATACATGGCCTGATCACTGACAATGTTTTCAATTTCCCAGCTTTCAGTAGAACCTGGACAAGTAAAGTATATATGTGCAACCCTTTCTAGCAATCTCCTAAGTTTTGAGGAGAGGTGATTTAGTGGTTCTGTATGGACCTAATATTCCCAAACATTATTTCATGTAAGGTGATCAATCCTAACCCTTATATTTCTGTAATATGAGTCACCGGATGGACTGCTTAGTTCATCTACTTCATGTTTATTAGCTTTACATCCTGAAACCATGATGTCTCTACAAGGGACAATAATATCTGGTCTCTCCAGCGTGTTTTCTGATTTGGCTACAACCTATATCCTTTAACCTTGCAAACTACCAACGTTCAAAAGCTCTAGAATGCTCATGGGACAACCATCTTATCAACCAACCACATCCACCAAACAACACTATAACAAAGAGACAAAATTGTAGCCAACCAGACTTATTAGTCTGCCTATGGACTCAGTAGGCCTCAGGGTGCAGACAAATACTCCATTACCTAAATCCAGTGCAGCAAGAAGTGCACTGCAACTGTCTATACATAAATAGATATAAGATCCTCCCCTTAAAGGTATATAATAAAAGTAGCATGCCAGTAATAATCAACTTGATTCTCTCCTTCATTCTCCTCTGGAATCCTGTAATTATTTTCACCAGGTAGGCATGATAAGCTCCTACTTCTCAATGCCAAGTTGGTCCTCTGAGAGCTTATGCCCTGCTTGGCTTTTGCAACATCTTCAGGATATCCACCCACTTGAAGATGTCCCTCCTATTTTTCTATTGCTCGAATGAGAATTTACCTTTTAAACAACAGAAGACAAGAGACTTTTGGCAAAACAGGAAACGGTTCCTTTAATTAAACGTTACGGCCATGAGAGCAGTTACAGAATGAGGGTCTGAGGACTGTCTCTCATGGTACGTTGATCTGAAGCAAGTTTTATACATTTGTCTGGGTATAATTAAATCATAAACGTGTAAACAGTTGTCCCAGAGTCATAGATACAATTCCAGATAGGGAATACAGATGGGTCTCTATCTGGCGTGGACACAATATGGGCAGCGAATACATGGCCAGATGTTCAGTCAGGGGTGCGTGGTCACAGTATGTGCTGTGTGTGCTGTGCCTTGGTTGGCTATGTCACCTAACAACATGTGGCCTCAAACCATATGGTGTTTTGGGAATGCACACGTCCCTATGGCCATTTATGCTTTATTGAGACCACTGTAGTGTTTCTGTCTATCTGTTGAATCTGATCTCAGTTTTCCTCTGTCTGTGTTTGGCTTCCAGTTAAGTGTTATCCCACCTGTGATCTGTGAGTCATTCACCTCCAGTCCTGGGTCTCAGAGCCTGCCTGACCATGTACCAAAGTGCTGGGGTTGTCGGAGAGTTCATGACAGTGGAATCTAACAGTGGTGGTGCAAATTGTTTTATGTATAAAAATGTACTGTTCATGTATACATATGTCTTGTTGCCATGCACAACATTATTGATTAATCAAATAATAACATATCCATGTGGGGCAATGTTTTTTTTGTGTCTGTTGTGATATGGCATCTGTCAGACAGACCCCAAGCTCATTTGCTCTTTAGAAACTGTATGCTTTCATTCCTCAAGTGCAGCCGCCAGCTACTGTAGTTATAGCTTAATACTATCAGTACACTAAGCTGTCACCAAGACCTTTTAGAATATTTTCTTCTTATGAGTGAGCAGTATTACTTTAAAGAAGTTTTCTCTGTTGCATAAAGGCTAGTTGTGAAAACTGTGATGCAAGAAAAATTATCCCTTTTAGTTTGTGGTTTTGAATCTCAGGCTCCTGATGCACTGAAGCCTTGTCATCTTTTGCTGCAGAACTCTCACCTTGAAAAAAAGCAGTTACTTCATTAATTTGGATCTCAGTGTGATATTTGCAATAAGCACAATAGTCATATCTTAAATGTACTTTTCCAGAAAAGTAATCCGTGAACTGTGTTTCAACTGTAGCCTAATGAGTCTTAAGATATTTAAAAAATAAAGCCCAGTTAAGGCCTGGTCTCTACAACAAACAGGGTGTTATGGGAAAACACACACTTAACCCCTTCACTGGCAGGCCTCTTTCCCCTCAGGTGCAAAGCCTTTTTTTGGCTATTTGTGGTAGTTCGTGCTTAGGCCCTCATAACTTTTTGTCAACATAAGCTACCCATGCCAAGTTTGAGTCCTTTTTTTCCAACATTCTAGGGCTTGTAGCAGTACCCAGAGTTTGTGGGTTCCCCTGGAGGAAACCAAGAAATTAGCCAAAATACAGCTAAAAAATGGGAAAAAGTGCTGCCGAACAAAGCGTGTGTTTTTATCCCTGAAAATGGCATAAACAAAGAGTTTGCCGTGCTAAAATCACCATCTTCCCAGCTTTCAGGAACAGGCAGACTTGAATCACAAAACCACATTTTTCAACACAATTTTGGCATTATCCTGGGACATACCCCATTGTTACTGTTTTTCGTGTTTTCAGCCTCTTTCCAGTTAGTGACAGAAATTAGTGTAAAACCATTGCTGGATCACAGACAGATAAACATTTCTGAAAAGTAGATAATATTCTGAATTCACCTAGGGGTCATTTGTGTAGATCTTTGAAGGTTTTCCTACAGTAAGTAACAGCTAAAATGAAAAAATATTAAAATTGAGGTGAAAAAAGAGCCATTTCTGTCCACGTTTGCTTCTGTAACTTTTTCCAGCTATGGAAGATTTTTAAAAGCAATATACCATTATGTCTGCTGGACTCTTCTGGTTGGGGAGATGTATAGGGTTTGGATCAAGAACCCTAGGTACCCAGAGCCAACAAATGAGCTGCACCTTGCAATGGGTTGTCATTGTATGGCGGGTATACAACAATTAATTTGGTGAAATATAGTCAAAAATAGGTATCAAGTAAACCTTTGTATTTCCAAAATAAGTGCAAGATAAGATGTTAAGAAAAAGTGGTTATTTGCACATCTCTGAATTCCGGGGTCTCCATACTAGCATGTGAATTACAGGGTATTTCTCAAATGGACTTCATTTTTACACACTGTCTTACATTTGGAAGAAAACATGTGGAAAAAGACAAGGGGCAAAAACATTTGTTCTATTCTGTGTTCCCCCAAGTCTCCAGATAAAAATGGTACCTCACTTGTGTGAGTAGGCCTGGTGCCTGCGACAGAAAATGCAACATGGCCACCTCACATTTTTACATTGAAATCTGACGTGTTGTTTGGAAAGTGCCTAGCTGTGGATTTTGGATTCTAGCTCAGCCGGCACCTAGGGAAACCTACCAAACCTGTTCATTTCAGGGTAATCCAAGATGGGTGACATGTGGGGCTCTCACCAAGTTGTGTTACCCAGAATTGTTTGCAAACCTAAAAAAAAACAAATTTTCCTCACATTTCGGTGCTGCAAAGTTCTGGAATCTGAGAGGAGCCAAAAACCTCCTTCCACCCAGCATTTCCCCAATTTTCCAGATAAAACTGATACCTCACTTCTGTTTCTAGGCCTCATGCCCTCGAAAGGAAACACCTCAAAGCACAACATGGACACATCAAATATTTTCATTGAAAACTGATGTGTTTTTTTTAAAAGAACCTTGCTGTGGATTTTGGTCTCTTGCTCAGCCAGCACCTAGGAAACCCTACCAAACCTGTGCATTTTTTAAAAGTAGACAGCTAGGGGATCCCAGAATGGGGTAACTTATGGTGCTCTCACCAGTTTTTGTTACCCAGAATCCTTAGGAAAACTCAGAATTGGCTAAAACACTTATTCCTCTCATTTCGGGTGCTGTAAAGTTCTAGAATTGGAGGGCAGCCACAAACTTCCTTCTATCCAGGATTCCCCCACATCTCCCGATAAAAATGGTACTTCCCTTGTGTGGGTAGGCCTAGTGCCCGCAACAGGAGATGCCCCAAAACACTACGTGGACACATCAAAATACTCCATTACAAAACTACCTGTTTTTGCGGGGAGGGAACCTGCCTTTCTGGTCCTGGGCTCAGCAGCCATCTAGGGAAACCTACCAAACCTAGACATTTGTGAAACTAGACACTCGAGGGAGTCCAGGGAGGTGTGACTTATGTGGATCCCCTAGTATTATCTTACCCAGAATCCTCAGCAAACCTCAAATTTAGTTAAAAAAATCTAATTTTCCCCACATTTCTGTGTGGGATCACTGCATCGCACAAATTTCCTACCACCCAACGTTGCCCTCAGTCTCCCGATAAAAATTAACCCTCACTGTGTAGGTGAGCCAAGTGCCTATGAAAGAATGTGGAAATTGAGGGGGAACCAAAGCGGGTCCAAAAGGGCAGTTTGAAAAAAAAAGATTTTAGGCTTACAAGTGAGGCAGAATTTTTATTGGTATAGATGCTACAATGTTGGGTGGTAGAAATTTTGTGGATTCCTGCAGATTGCGGAAGGTTCCATCACAAAAAGGTAGGTAAATGTGTGATTTCAATAAAATTTGGAGGTTTGCAGGGCATTGAGGGTCAGAAAATGGTGAGGGTGCATGTGAAGCACATCACCCTGCACTCACCCAGATGTTTAGTTTTCAGATGTGTGGCCAAACCCCCACCCTTTTAAAAAAAAAAACAATTCTTCCTTGGTATCTAGTGGGCTTTCTGCCCCCCATGGGGTAAGATCGGCCAAAGGGGACAGAAACGGCCAACAGTAATGTGTCCCCATGGGGAGCAAACCTTGCCCAAGGGGCTCCCCCCCACAGAAAACACATACACACCAATACCTGGTGCCTAAGTGGTTTCTGCCCCGGGCCTGATAGAAGTAGGCCGATCTGCCCTCAGGGTGGGGTGGGGTAGGGGCAAAAATGGCCTAAAATAAATGTGCCTGTTAATAAAAAATAAAAATAAAAATCCCTGGTGTCTAGTGGTTTCTGTCCCCCCTGGCAGTAGATTGGCCTCAGAAAAATAGGGGGGTAGAAATGGCCTAAAATAAATTTGCCCCCCAGGGGAGTGACCCTTGCCTAAGGGTTCGCTCCCCTTGTGCGAAATTGTCACAAAAAAAATCCCTGGTGTTTAGTTGTTTCCAACCCCTTGGGGGAAGTTTGTTCTAATTAAAATAGGCTGCTCTGCTCATAAGGGGGGCAGACATGGCCTAAAATAATTTTTTGCCCCCCAGGTAAGCGACCCTTGCCCAAGGGGTCACTCCCCTCATGCTAGTTACAATAAAAAAACAAACTCTCTGGTGTCTAGTGAGCATTTCTGCAGCACGATCACTTTTTGATTGTGCTACAGAAATGCTCAGAGAAACATGAAAGTAAAGGAAAACCCTTTCCTTTCCTTTCATGCCTCTCCAATCTCCCCCACCCCCGATCAGAAGATAAATTAAAGCATTTCTCTTCCAATCGTGCTGGTAACTGAGATGCCAGTGTGATGGGGGTGACCTCTGATGACCAGCTGATGTCAGGGGGGAGACAGCACCCAAGCACTGCAGCCAAGGACCTAAGCGTTACGTCCCCGGCACCAAAGGGGTTAATATAGTATAGTCCATAAAACTGAGGCAGACAAGCTTTGAAAAAGTTAGGTCCGCAAACTCTAAATTCCTTAAGAGTTCAAAAGATCCTGTGATTGGGTGAGGATCTATCACCTAGACCGGCTTATCTCACTCTTACACTGGCTTTCTCTTCCTCATCCCAGTACTTACTAATAACCCTCCCTTGCTGGAGAACTACTTTGTAGACAGTTTTCTAAGAGAGTCATTTATTTTGTGTTCTTGAACTTGGGAAGAAAACTAAAATAACAAAATCATCCAAACTTTTTAAGAGTTCATATTTGATTCAAACTGACTCTCAAGGTTTGTCTCACCTTCAAATAAAGGGTATTAGGTTTCTTCTTAACGTGCCTCTACTGAATGGGTGTTTATTTCACTTTCTTGAGATGTGATCAGGGAGAATCTAGGGCCTCTACCCCTGCAATAGGACACAAAATTATATTATCCCATTTACTTAGCTACTCCTCCCAGAATTGGCTTCTTTTATTGAAAATAGATAAGAAAATTTGATTCACTATTATGAGGATAGGATATGGAAAATTTAATGAAAGTAACTTTTTTTGTTCAAAAGTCAGTGACCAGTATTAGCTTCAGGTATACATTATACATATGTTGCTGAGACATAGAGACAACATAATTCACTATCAGTCAAGAAAATTACAAAGACTGTCCAATCATTCACCCCTTGGGCTCTCTCACTGGTCCTGGTAAGATCCATTCCCGTTGTGGGCAATAGACCCAGTGGGAGAGCGTTTTTATCAAGACATCTAGGGGTATGCTGGGATTTTTGTAGATCTCTGTGGATTTGAGAAGTTCATGTAACAGAAATGCAAGGAACATATGTGATGTATGCAAAATTTGAGGTTTGCACAGCATTTTGGGCAAGAAAACATTATGGGATACATGCAAGGCACACCACACTGGTCTCCACTGGGTTGTGTAGTTTTTAGAAATGTATGGGTTTGGTAGGTTTCTTCGGGCAGTAGCCAAGCCCATTTATTGACAGAAAATGTTGCTGCCTATACATTGTAGTTTGGGGCCATTTATGTCTAAGTCGCTAGGCTAAATCACACAGTGGGGAGGTGCTTTCATCTAGGCATGTGGGGGAACACCGGTTGATAGGTATTTTCTGGATTGCTATGGATTCCTGAAGTTTATGTCACAGAAATGCTAGAATAATGTGGGATTCTAGGCAAGGTTTGAGGTTTTCAGGCATTTGTGGATAAGAAAATGCCACTGGGTTCATGAGAGGCTGGCCCGTAGTAAGATAGTAAGATTTAGCTCCACTCTGCTGGCCCAAATGTAAAAACAGCACTCAAAAGAATTGAAATACACACTCAATTGCCATTGGGATAGGAGTGCTTTAGTCTCTTGGAGAACAGAAAGACTTGAGGCTTTAGGGGTGAGTTTGGGGCCTGATGTCAGGATGGGCCAGACCCCACACATATGTGATTTATGCAATCGCGATGCGATTGGGCAGCAGAAATGTAGAGAGAGACATCAAAGGAAAGGAAAGGCCTTTCCTTTGAAGCCTCTCTCAGCCCCTCCACGTGGGAGGAGAAGTGCAAAAGCAGGGGCAGGCCTCTGATGAGGTTGGTGCGAAATCGCGCGTGACGGCATCAGATGTCATGGGGGGCTCAAAGGGGTGAGGGTGAAAGGGGAAGTGATTCCTCTTCCATCCCTGCCCAGGGGTGAGGAGTGGCAGGCCCCCATGGGGAACGCTAGCGCTCCCCGTGGGCCCCTGTCTGGACGTAACCGTTACGTCTGAGACACCCGAGGGGTTGAGGTAATAAGCTACCAATGTACACAAACAAATACTGCACCTGCCCACAAGCTATATTCCTACTCCCGGGTGGGGGCAAAGAGATGGCTGGTATGTGGTAAGTCTATGGTGAAAGTGTTACCATTCTTTGGTACTCATACATTAGACTTTCAGAGAGCTACATTGCTCCTCGGTGACTCAGACAATTAGCTACTGCTATTCACATAAAGAAACCAGTACATCTCTGCCAACATAATATATTGGATTAAGTACCAACTGTAGTAGGATATTGCAAGTCACAAAAGAGTTCTGTGACCATAAAGCAGAACAAGGCCGAAGGTCAAGTTACTTAATAAGGTCTTGAAACTCCAAGGTGACTTTCAAAATCTGCATTATGTACATCGGTAGGTATTGGTATTTAATTCCTTAGAATACATAGTCACACCATCACCCTTCCAACAAACCACTTAAGTCTCTGCTGTGGTTCTCTTCAATGTGAAAGAAGAAGGATACTTGCAGACATGATCAATAAAAGTAGAATACGTACTACAAAATTAAACACATCAAACAGAGGTTAGATATGTGCTGAAAATAAGATGTCAAAACAGTTTAATACAATTCAGATTTTAAGAAAAGCTGTAGACTAGAATGTGTAGGAACATTCAGACAAACTCTGCCATTCCTATCCTTACCTAAAGCATGCAAAAATGCTACCATAAAGATCTTATTTCTGCTGTGTACTGTTAATCTAGAAAAACAGAACAGAAGGAGAAGAAAAGGCCAAGTTTTTTTTTTACAGTTTAGACTGCGGTTTCAATTATGCTCTGTGTCCTGCATTTCCCCTTGGCTGCTGGCTGTGGAGGAAGGCATTATGACATCAGAACCTAACAGTAACACTTTATTACAATACAGCAGTTAAACATTTTTTAAAGGCGACAAAAGACATCACAGATATCTTATAAAGAGGAATTTAGAGAAAGGCTTCTATATAGGGATAGCAGACTTCCCTGTCTTTATTTTGAAGTAACTCATAAGAAGCGAGTTACTAGATCAAAGCTTTGTAGATGCAGATCTGCTGTGACATTTTCTAATTGTATTGATTGCACTCATGCTACTTTTGCACCAATATTAGCACCACTTGAGTTGGTAAAATTACATTAATGATGATGATTGGTTGAGAGAATATTATTTTTCAGTCACTGGGTAGTCCAATTTTGATGCATAATTGCATCAGTAAAAGTGTTATCAATTTAATGCAAAAATGATAGCGAAACTTTCATCTGGGAGTGATGCATTCTGTTAATTCTGCACTAATGTCCTACGTTGTAACGTGTGGTCTATATTTGATTACAGTTTTGGTTCATCCGCCTGTACGTCTCAAAACAGTTGTTCTATTAGGCTGTTAGAAGATTGCCATATGCTATCAATCTATTAATGTTTTTTATCTGTCAAAAGAAACAAAAGATAACATTACTTTCAAGATAAATATGTAATACATTAGAAGTGAGAAAAATAATTATGGTAGGGAATGTTTAAATATGTATAGGTATGTGGCCAGATGGTTATATAAATGACATATCAATCATTTATTTTTTAAACCAAATGATATAAACATTCTTTCATCGGATAACCAATACTTCATCTACTCCTTACTTTTACATCATCTACCTAACACTATTAAATATAGTACTCGGGCGGAGCTTGCCTGCCAGCAAGATGGCCGGCACTTGGTGAGGCTCTGCTCGGCCTGGGGCCTCGATGGCACATTTCTTCTTCAGGATGGCCAATCTCACGTCCTGCTGGCCGGGCGGCGCAGTGGAGACACAGGTGCTGCCGGCGGCGGTGGTGAAGGCTGCTCCCCTGCCTCTGCCGTGAAGATCTGCCGCGGGGGTGAGAGGCCTGGCTTGGCTGGGAGATGCACGGTCGGTTGGCCGTGGGCCCTCCTGGACTGAAGGCGCTCCAGTGGCGCTTACAGGCGCTACCGATGATGGAGGCGCGCCGGTGGCTTCCGGCGGCTGGTGGCGGGGGCTGGATCGGCAGTAACATCGTACCGCGGCCCCCCCTGTGATTCTTGACTGCCGGCGGCCGGGTGCTCCCGGGGCAGGGCGCACTGGCGGCGGCCCTGGGTGCTAGGGACCCCCTCCGTGGGCGGACCTGGTGTAGCCTGCCTTATTTGCACGCCATTGGTGGATGTGGCCGATCGGGCCCCGACTGTGGACTGGAGGCGGCATTTCTGGAGTGGCTGTGGGGTTCCCGCTGTATGGTGTGGAGCTGGTGTACCCTGCGGGGGGTGCTGGTTGGTTGGTGACTTTGCTGGCCCTGCGCTGGTGGCCACCTGACGACGTGCTCTGAAGCCAGTGGCAGATATTACTGGCCTGGCGGGGCTGGTTCGAGGAGAACTGCTCAATTGCTGGGCCCGGCTTCCCGTCTCAGCTACTGGCGTATTGCCCGGTTGGTGCTGGGCTGGGACAGGGGACTGCCGGCCCTAGGCTGGAGGAGGCCTGCTTTGGAGGAGACATTGCTGGCTGGCCTTGGGGGTTCAACTGTGGAATTTGCTGCCTGGGCCTGGGGGAAGATTTCCTTTGAAGGGGGATGGAGGAAGGGGGACCCTTGGAGATTGCATCGTCTGACATGTCGTTCAGGGCCATGTTTCTTGAAGTCCAGTCTGACAGGAATTGACGCCAAGTTCGACCATCTAATGGAGCAGCTTGACTGCATCAAGACAAGGGTAGACGACCATGATTCTAGGTTGGATCGGCTGGAGGCGTGTACTTCGGATATGGAGGACCAGTGCCAGGGCGAGCGTGCACAATTGTTGCAAATGGAATCTACTGACATGGGCAAATGGAAGATTTTATTGAAAGCATGCTCTCTGAACTTTTTCCTGGTCAGCTCTCCCGTTTGTTGGTGGTGGAGAGGGTCTTTGGGCCCTCGACCTCCACCTGGCACCCCTCCTCGCCCCATCATTATTAGACTATTGAATTATCGTGATCGAGACACTATCCTCCGGCTGGCTCGGGAGCGGTGCTCGGTGCTGGATAAAAATACTGAGCTGCAGGTTTTTCTGGACTATACCTCGGGGGTGCAGGCCGTGCGCAGGGCCTTTTTGCTGATCAAGCGCTCGCTTGGTCAGACGGACGCACGGTTTTCCCTTATCTACCCTGCGAAACTAAAGGTGAAGCATGGAGGGAAACTGCACTTTTTTACGGACCCAAAACTGGTGGCAAAGTTTGTTAAGGCTCTTCATCGATGATCTGTGGATGTGGCTTCGGGTGGGCCGGGTGCGGAGCGTGAGACGCTAAGCGATAATGACTGATGGCGCCGCTGCTAACGCATAAACTGATCTCACGATTACAGCTATATAGAACAGTTTGTCGTCCTGATGTTTATTCGCCTTTCGGCCCCTCTCCTCCCATTCCCGGTTTACTGCTGGGTTTGGGTTGGGTGGCTAGCTGTTCGCCCCGTGGATGATTCTTGTGGGAATGAAACAGTGTTCTTTCTTAGTTTTTTGGGTTAATGGGGGGTTATTTGCGTTGACCCGGTTGGGGGGTCTGCCTGGGAGGGGGTGGGTTTATGTGCTTCTTTGTCAGTTCCAGTATATTGGATGTTTTTTCCCTTTTTGTTGTGTCTCCATTTGCTGGGTTGGCTGGAGGGGGTGACAGCATGTTCTGGTACTTTGATAGGAGTGTTTGGATGAAGCAGGATGGGGTGACATTGGTCCATTGCCTTACTTGGAATGTGCGTGGCCTGAATGATGGACGCAAGGCGCGGCTCATGTCTGCGTACGTTGAGCGCCAGAATGTAGATATTTGTATGTTGCAAGAAACTCACTTGGTGGCGGACACAATGCATCGCTTAAAGGCTGAATGGGTTGGGGAATGCCACAGGGTGGTATATTAGAGGTATGCCAGAGGAGTGGCAATTCTACTGCGCAAGGGACTGCAATGGCGAACTCAGCAAACTATAGTATATCCTGATGGACGTTATGTGCTGATGAGTGGTGTGTTGCTGGACAGGCCTTGTAGATTAGTGGCTGTCTATGGTCCTAACACAGACGACCAGGATTTCTTTAGCGAGGTCTGGCAGCTGGCTGAGTCGTTGGGAGGAGGTGCTGTGATCTGGGGGGGCGACTTTAACGTAATTGTAGACGCGGAGCGAGACAGGGAGAGTTTGGCCAGGATACAACATGTGGCAGCAGCTAGAGCTCTTACTGCTGTCATGGAAGATGGTGCATTGGTAGACATTTGAATGATGAAACATGGAGGCACTAGACAGGGCACGTGTGTCAACTATGTGCACAGTAGCTGCATTGATCGCTGGCAGGCCTCGCGGGACGTGGCCACGTGGACGCATTCGGCGCAGCACATGGCGCGCACGCTGTTGGACCATTCACCGGTCAAGTTGGATCTGGCAATTCTGGGCAGACCGGGACGTGTGTTTATGTGGTGGTTGTCCCAGGCCGCCTTATGGGATGAGATGTTTCGAGAGGAGATCCGTCGGGATATTGTCCTCTATTTTGAGGAGAATGGTGGCTCTGTGAGCTCGGCGGGCATGCTGTCTGAGGCTTTTAAAGTGGTTATTCGCGGGAGCTGCATTTCGAAGCAACACGGCGTGCTGCAAGAGTTGCATCAGGAGTTGGCCGACCTGGAGGCGCGGATTGCAGACCTGGAGGCCCGGTTGGTGGTGGACTGGTCCGGTGACACACTGGCAGAATATCCGGCACATGGTCTCCTTGTATGAGGAAGCATTGGAGAGGGAAATATGTTTTTTGGGACAGTTTGCCAGGGCGAGGCGCTACGGAGAGGGAGAGAGGGCTGGACGTACTCTGGCTAATTTGCTGTGCAAACCCTGGGCCAGTAGTTATGTAACTGAAATAGATCATTTGAAAGGTGAGTGGGTGATGGGGACGGATGGAGTCATGCAAGTGTTCACCAAGTTTTTTTCGAATTTGTATTCAATGCCCGAACTACTGCAAGCCGAGGTTTTACAGGCTTATTTTTCAGAGATTAGTTTACTCTAGTTTGAGGTTGCCCATGGGGCATATTTTGATGCACCTTTTTCCACTGGAGGAGGTGAAGGCTGCGATCCGAGCTCTGCCTGGAGATAAGTCCCTTGGCCTTGATGGCCTGACCCCAGTGTTTTATAAAGAATACACCTTATCTGCTGAAGGTATATGCAGATGCCACGGAGAATGGGATTCTTCCTACCTCTTTTCAAGATGCAATGATCGTTACAATCCCTAAACCAGGTAAGGACCCCCTAAGCTGTGACTCCTATTGCCCGCTGTCCATGATTAACGTTGATAACAAGATCTTGGCCAAGATGATTGCGGTGCGGTTGCACTCTGCACCATTTTCTTACCCACAATGCCCTGCAAACCTCCAACTTTGCTGGAAATCACACATTTTTCCCACATTTTTGTGATGGAACCTTCCGGAATCTGCACCAATCCACAAAATTCCTACCACCCAGCATTGTCCCATGTATACCGATAAAAATTCTGCTGCACTTGTAAGCCTAAAAATGTTTTCTTACAAACTGCCGTTTTGGACCCGCTTTGGTTCCCCCTCAATTTTGACATGTTTTTGGCTCTTCCCTGTCACAGGCACTTGGCCCACCTACACAAGTGAGGTATCATTTTTACCAGGAGACTAAGGGGAACATTGGGTGGTAGGAAATATTTCCCTGTGTGGTGATCCCACACAGAAATGTAGGATTTTTTGTAAAAAAAATTTTTACCTAAATTTGAGATTTGCTAAGGATTCTGGGTATGAAAACATTGAGGGATCCACACAAGTCACACCTCCCTGGACTACCTTGGATGTCTAGTTTTCAGAAACATCTGGACCTGGTAGGTTTCCCTAGATGGCTGCTTAGTCCAGGACCGAAAATGCAGGTGCCCCACTGCAAAAACAGGTAGTTTTGTATTTGATAATTTTGATGTGTCAAGATAGTGTTTTGAGGCATTTCCTTTCAAGAGTGCTAGGCCTACCCACACTGGTGAGGTACCATATTTATCGGGAGACTTGGGGGAACACTGCGTGGAAGGAAATTTGTGGCTCCTCTCAGATTCCAGAACTTTCTGTCTCCAAAATGTGAGGAAAACGTTTTCTTTTAACCAACTTTTGAGGTTTGCAAGGTATTCTGGGTAACAGAACCTGATGAGAGGCCCACAAGTCACCCTTTCTTGGATTCCCCTAGGTGACTAGTTTTCAAATATGTGCAGGTTTGATAGGTTTCTCTAGGTGCCGGCTGAGCTAGAGGCCAAAATCCACAACTAGGCACTTTGCAAAAAACAGGTCTGTTTTCTTTGGGAAACTGTGATGTGTCCACGTTGTGTTTTGGGGCATTTCCTTTCGTGGGCGCCAGGCCTACCCACACAAGTGAGGTACCATTTTTATCCAGAGACTTGGGGAGCAATGGGGGAAGGAAATTTGTGGCTCCTCTCAGATCTTTCTGGCACCAAAATGTGAAGAAAAAGTGTTTTTTGGCCAACTTTTGAGGTTTACAAAGGATTCTGGGTAACAGAACCTGGTGGGAGCCCCACAAGTCACCTCATCGTGGATTCCCCTAGGTGTCTAGTTTTCAAATATGTGCAGGTTTAATAGGTTTCACAAATCCACAGCAAGGCACTTTGTAAAAAACACGTCAGATTTCAATATAAAAATGTTATGTGTCCATGTTGTGTCGAGCATTCCGCCTACCCACGCAAGTGAGGTACTATTTTAATCAGGAAACACAGAATAGCAAAACAAGTGTTATTGCCCCTTGTCTTTCTCTACATTTCTTCCTTCCAAATGTAAGACATTGTGTAAAAAAGAAGTCTATTTGTGAAATGCCCTTAAATTCACATGCTAGTATGGGCACCCTGGAATTCGGAGATGTGCAAATAACCACTGCTTCTCAACACCTTATCTTGTGCCCATTATGGAAATACAAAGGTTTCCTTGATACCTATTTTTCACTCATTATATTTCAGCAAATTAATTGCTGTATACCCGGTATAGAATGAAAACCCATTGCAAGGTGCAGCTCATTTATTGGCTCAGGCTACCTAGGGATCTTGATGAACCTACAAGCCCTATATATCACTGAAACCAGAAGAGTCCAGCAGACGTAATAGTATATTGCTTTCAAAAATCTGACATTGCAGGAAAAAGTTACAGAGTAAAACATTGAGTAAAATGGCAGTTTTTTTCACCTCAATTTCAATTTTTTATTTTTATTTCAGCTGTTATTTTCTGTATGAAAATCTTGTAGGATCTACACAAATTACCCCTTGTTGAATTCATAATTTGGTCTACTCTTTGGAAATGTTTAGCTTTGTGGAATCCATACCCATATCTGTCACTAACTGGAAGGAGGCTGAAAGCACAAAAAATAGAAAAAATGGGATATGTCCCAGTAAAATGCCAAATGTGTTGAAAAATTGGGTTTTCTGATTCAAGTCTGCCTGTTCCTGAAAGCTGCGAAGCTAGTGATCTTAGCACTGGAAACCCTTTGTTGATGCCATTTTCAGGGAAAAAACACAAGCCTTCTTCTGCAGCCCTTTTTTCCCATTTAAAAAAAAAAAAAAAAAAAATGTTCACTGTATTTTGGCTAATTTCTTGGTCTCCTTCAGGGGAACCCACAGATCCCTAGGATGTTGGAAAAAAAGGACACAAATTTGGTGTGGGTAGCTTATGTGGACAAAAGTTATGAGGGCCTAAGCGCGAACTGCCCTAAATAGCTTGGCAGCTAAGGGGTTAATGTGAAGGAAATTCAACAAAGCAATAGTTAAACTCTGTGAAAATCTCAGAAGCACTGCTTCTTCCTGAATGGGTTGTATCGTGACCCTAGTGATTTGCAGTTAAACTTGCCCCCCACTTGTTTCCTGCTTCCAGTGCTCTGATATGTGTCTAATGCTTGCAAACTGCCTCTCTCTATTGCGTGTCACAGTAGGCGAACAATGCGGAAATGGAGGGCTACCTGGAGCAGTTGCTAGTGGTCTAGACCTGTGTTTCAAAAGCTGTGGGCCCCATACCACTGGTGGGTTGCAAGCTAATTTTTGTTTGACCTGGAAAGTCTGAGCAATAAATAAAGATGCCTTTAAATTCTGTGTTTATCTTACATTTAATGATGCTTCAAAGACAGAGGTCCAATGTCAGGCTATGTCTTCTGAAAAATTTCGGCTGAATTTGGCAAGAGAATTGTTATTTAGTTTTCTTTCTCTGACCTCAAATTGAGAGGAGTTTTTAAAGTTAATTATGTGACAATCTTGAAGCACAGGGGGTGTGAAAGGACAGGGAAGTATGGTGTTTTTGCAGCACACAAAATGTAGATACCTGTAAATGGACTGCATACATTCAGCAGTTAGGAAAACCAAAAATGAAGCACATTCCTTGGAATTCTGAAGTGTGCTGGCTGGAAACAGAGATTTTAATAGGATCAAAACAAACAAGACACTTGGTGATTCACAGAAACCCGATTTACACATATTATCCCTTGGGTGTCATGCTGTTCCATTGGAAAAACTGTATGTCTGTGCAGGTAGTTGCCATTTCAATAAAAAATATGGAGTCTACAAATGACAATGTGCTACCACACTACGCTTCATTTACATTAAAAATGTCCATTAAAGATAGGTGGGTCACAAAAGTTTGCCATTCTAAAAGTGGGCTGTGGGTCTTGAAAGTTTGTGAAACATTGGTCTAGAGTAGACTATTTGCAAGTATTCATATCATCACTATTTGTGTGTTTGATGCAATGCCCTATGTGGCTGAGGGTACGACCGGACATTGGTCCCTTTCTTGGTGTGCTTAAGGACCCAAGCTATACATCACCAAGGAGTCCTAAAAAGATTGAAACTTTCTGAGTTTGCTTGTGTTCCCTGCTTGGCTGGGCATTTTACTGGAAGTTAAGGAAGGGCCGTTCTTATGACAGGAAGGGTCTGCACTGATTTGCGTAACGCAATCTCTATCTAGATTGGCAAGTTGATGAAACACAATATATTGGAATGCTATCCCAATATTTATGTTTGTTATTATATGATTTGAAGATCACATCTCTCACCCTGCTGGAATATCATGGTCCTATAACAATTCTGCCGGATGCTGCCTTTTCGACTCTGATAATGCACTGAGACCTGCTAACCAGGACCCACTGTACGTGTTCTCTCTCTAAATTGTCATGTCGACATGGTGAATTCCTGATTGACTAAACTTTATATCTCTCTAAGCCCCTAGTAGATGGTACCACAAGCATAAGTGGTAAAGGGGTCCCCTGAGCTGCAGAACGAGGTTGAGCAACCCTAGGTGACCCAGGCAAACTCTTGATGACAGGCCTACCATTGTAGGATGCCAGAGCTGTGCAGACATTTCAAGTTCAACTGTGCCCTCACCATGAGTGGCCCAGTCACATGCACTGCCTTATGTATATGGCAGACACACCTAACTTTCCATTAAGATACACTATAAGTGCAGGCCTGTCCATGGGAGATAACATGGGACTTCAGCCGAGGTTGACTAGGGCTGCTAGCTCCGTGATGGTACCACCTGGATTTGTCGAGTTTGGTGCAAACAACGTGCTTTCTCTCCCCCAACACAAATCTGTTGTCGAGGGACAGCTGGCCTGTACCCATGTGATACACTAGAAGTTGCCTATTTGTTTGCCACCCTGCTGTGTGCTCTGACCCAGCAGCTCACACATTTCCCAAGCTTGCTGCCACCAAGATACAGTTCAAAGGGATGAGGCAGGCAGGAGGTCACACCTCCCACCCCCCAAGCCAGGCTAGTGAACAGAGGCATAAGGACAGTGGGCTTCAAGGGCTGCTCTACCCCTGATAGCCATCGGTACTGTTCTCCAGTGAGGAAACAACTATTGCCCTCCACCAGGCACATTTTCTCATGGACAGGTGGGAAATTAGGAATGCAGGACTGTGCACACACCAAACAGGCTGACCAGCTCTCTAGGGGAAGCAGCCCGGTCTGTGCACTAAATTTTAATTTATGCCATTTTAGGATTGTCGGACTAGAGGGTTCTATGTAGCTAAAAGTGACTTGTCCCACCGGATGTGGTCACCTCAGGGGATGAATAGCTGCAGGAGCTAGCTGCCCATTGGCCCCTAGCCTCCAAACCGCTAACTCACCTAAATCCAGAATTTAAGAATTTAAGGGATGCCCTTGACACCAGAACCTCATATTTGATGGACCATCATCAAAGAAGAACACAGAGAAGCTCTGCATCACTGACAACCTGACACTGCCCACTGCTCCAAAGAAAAGACTTAGAACTGTGTGATCAACCTTCGTCCTTGGCTGAAACTCATCACTCCTGACCAGACTGACCCCAGTGGAAGCCACAAGAACCCTCGGGCTCCCTTCGACTGGTGGGACCTGCAGGTATAACGGCACTCTGGAACCAAAGAATCGTCGCCCAGCAGGCCCGCCGATGGATCGACTGGATCCAGTTGGTGAAATGCACTGTGATAGTCATAGACCAACCTTCTACAAAGTTGTAGGCCTCTACCACACTCCCTTGGACCTCCAGACGTCT
Organism: Pleurodeles waltl; assembly: GCF_031143425.1. Lineage (NCBI taxonomy): Eukaryota > Metazoa > Chordata > Amphibia > Caudata > Salamandridae > Pleurodeles > Pleurodeles waltl. The sequence continues at coordinate 661,730,233 of NC_090443.1, read as the reverse complement.
CTAAAGCATCTTAGTGTGCTTACTGCTGTCAAGGCTTATTGGTCACCAACCAGGTGACTGACCCCTTAACTTCATGCTGCAAGAGGGGAACACTGCTCAGCACCTGTGACTGACATCAACAACGACTCCACAGCTGTGTTTTTGCATCCCCTTTGTAGCAGCACCATCTCTATGGTAAAATCCACACCAGTGTGAGCCCTGTTCAGCACCATGAACAGCCAGGCCAACTCTGCGCCCAGATGACACAGACCTGGTGGAAGTAAACTGACTGTTGTGGTCTGTGCAAGGGCCGACACTTGCTTAACTCTGCAAGGGTTCCTTGTGGCTTGATCCCAAGTGGTCATTTGTTACCAGTGGCATCCATGCCATTGACTTCACCGTTAGTCCTGTTTAGTGGAACAGGTAAAAGTGCTCTGACTGTTGAGATCTGGCCCCGGGACTCCACAAGCTTAACCTCCCAAGGCTTCCATGCAGCTCATCATTTAAGCACATTTTTGCAACATCTGATATTTTCCCATTGACTTCAATGCTATGTCTAAAGGCTCTTTTTACAGTTTCTACAATCAATATCTCCATTTCTCCCGAACCTATCCTGTTCAATTTGATGTCTAAATTTATATAAAAAGAGCTACATTTTCATAAATTGATGTTGGATTTCTTTCGAGTCATGTCAATTACTTATTGTCTATATTTGTGCTGTGAAATGCGTTCCTCTAATTAAGACCTGACTGCTTTTTGCCACATTACAAGGACCGAGATAAGAATTTACTAGTGTGAATCCAAGGACCATGTCTGGTGTATTGTGAAAGTATTACATGGTGAGCACCAACCCCTATACCACATAATACTCCACTTTTCTGCAGATGGCATCAGTCATCCCAAAAGAGTTGGTGGCAGGCGTGGAAGGGTCTGACAGTGCAGGCTATGACGACCAACGACATCTGCAGGTCAAGTGGCAACAAGGAGCAATATGACCAAATATGTCATGGTCTGCAGCACAGCATGCTACATCCCTGGGCTGCACTGTGCTGAATGTAAGGGAAAGGGATGGAATTGCTCACTTGTCTAGTCATACATCATGGAAATGTAAGCGAAACTGACCGGTTGCACAGCCCAGTCCAACTCTGTCAAATTTGTCCAGTCCATGTGTGATACGCAGCACCAGTCCAGGTTCACCTTTGTATCTTGGGACTTGCAGTGTAATGTGCAGTGTAATGTATAACATTAGTGACCAGGACTATGATTCCAACTGTACAAAGCAAAAAACCTGACCAGGAACACCACATTATGCCTGGCCACTGGAATCCTAATCATCCTTACTTGGAAAATGCATGCCCCCTAGCACCCTAAGGCTAGTGTATCTTTCTTGGGGCCATGCACCCAAACATGGACTCCAAAACAATGGAAAGGAATGGGGTTGTCAGAGACCTGAGAGGGTGGCAGGTGTGGGGCATGTGAAGTATCATGACATGGGATCATGTGAAGAGCCATGTGTATAGTCACTAGCATGAAAATTTATTGCATGTAGCTGTCCCGATGTGGGGGGTGAGGGCACACAGGTATTGCCTGCCATGGCATACACCACCCTAACTCTTGTCATGTACAAATTCATATTGGGGTTAAGGGTGACTGCTAGTGATGCACACCAGAGGACCCTGTGTGTTTGTTGAAACAATAGAAGGTGTGTAAGCTAGGTGGGCCATTGTTAGTGCAGTGCAATGTAGGTTTTGGTTGAGCACATTGAACTGGTACTGTGTCTGTATGGGGAGACATTGCATAACAAGGAGATGAGAAATGACATGTGTATTGCAAGATAGTCTGCACAACACACATGCACTGTTGTGTCTGATAGTGTGACACTTGTGTTGCAGCAGGGAAGGGATGAATTAGTAGAAGGCATAGGAATACTATATCCTACATGTGATGTGGACCTGGGTGAAGATGAAGCAGGTGTTAGGAAGGAGCTGGAAGAAGAAAGCTCTTACTATACCACATATGTCAAACAGGGAATTTTAAAATGACAGGATTGAATAGATAGCCACAAATGTGGGCAGGATTAATGGATGGTTGGAGGATGAGGTGTATGGACCTAGTTGTGTGGCAAACTAGATTAGCTGCATGTTACTGATTATCATCACTAAGAGCATGTGGGGTACAGCTTGACCCATAGCCCTAAATTACAGGCCTGCCATGTTGGTCAATTGGATGTGGTGGCTCATATTGGTGGTGTTGGCTTCACATGAGAATCAATGTATGATCTGGGTTACATCAGTGAGTGACATTAAGTGGAGTCCCTGGCCCTAAATGAGGTTTGACACTTGAGTCATGTACATGTACATGTGAGCGGTGCTAAGTAAAACAATGTGTAATACTCTACAGATAACCAACTCTTGGAATGATAAAATAGAGTGAGGTCCAGTGCTAACAGTCTAATTAGTTTGACTGTGCCTATCCCCTTAAAGTTGGTACACAGTGTCCACTGTTTGAAACTATGGAGCAAACTGTGTGTGTAATGAAACCCCATGAGTATACACAAATAGCACAACCATGGTAAGTACATGTCCTCACATATTCGCACAGTTAAGCAGGAATGCTAGCTGTGTACAGTTATGTGGATGCACGTCAAACATGAGCCCTTGTCACATGAGTGCACAATGTGCATGGAAAACAGTACAACAAGGCAGACTGGCATGGTGTACTGAATGAAAGTGCGACTGCAGGATTAAATGAAATATATGCCTGAGCCCACCTCACTTTCCCAGGAGCTGAGTAGTAGCCAGAGGGAATAGAGGCACCCTGGTGACTTGGTGCAATGTGCAAAGACGTGCTATCAGTATATGAAAACACATTCAGTATAGCCATCATGAAAAAGAAAGTTAATCTCCAAGGCAGATGTAGACCTTACCTTAACTTATCCACACTGGCAGGACAGGCCAGCAAGCTGTGTAACTGTGTTGCAATGTGTGGTATGAACCGAATAATCACCCTTGTCAGACAGTGGTGTGTGAACAATACAATGATACTGCTGTCTGAAAGCCAACTACAGTGCAACCTGACAAGGTGTATGGGTACTACACATCAATGATGAAATGAAGGTGAATGAGGATACATTCTGTATGTCAGCCAGGTTACTCATGGCAATATCTAGCACAGACCACCATTGATATATCTCTATTTCATTGGCGAGGGAGACACTACACCTCCTGATCAGCCACCTTTCCTGGATGATCAACCTGCCGGTAATTACATCCTATCTCCATGGAGATTATATCTTTCAACAGCTCCTAAACTCCATTGGAACACCTTCTCTGGGTGCGGGGGGGCTGACAGTATTGATGGTCTCCAAAGGAACCACCTACCATAGGACATCCCCATCTGCCACCCCAAGCCCAGCCCTGGACTCCCAGGATCCCCAAGTTGCCTTCTAACAGCAAGCAGAAGGAGTCCGAGGTGCAGGCAGGGATGGAGACAATCCTGGGCATGCTAGAGGGAGTGCGTATGTGCCTAAGTCCCAATAAGGACTGACGCACAGTGGCTGACATCGCTGGTGTCATGAGGCATAGGCAAGAACAACAGTCCTGTCGATGTGACACCAGTGAGGTTGCCACCCAGATGAGGATATGCGCGCTATTCTTGAATCTATGGAGCAGAAGCAGGACTCATATATTCCAACAATGGGTGCCTTTCCCAGCAATGCTGTTGCGGTGCTGACAAGCCAGCAGGCCGTTCTCAGAGATGTGCTGCCTTCCTTGTTGGCACAGGCTAATGCTGCTGGGGACACAGGAGCCACATATTCAGCTCCTGAAGTGTGTGTGCCTCGGATGCCTCCTGCATAAACACCACAACCCTCAGGGGAGGCAAAACATAGAGAAGGAAGATGTGGACTTTACAACTTTCTGGCACAGAACTAGCCGGTAACATTTGTCTGTGGCTCTTGGCTAGATTCCACTTGGGCCTGTGTTAGTTATCATGCCATTGCCCTTGTCATCTGGTCCTGTCTCCTTTGTGTATGCCCACTGGTTAATTTGATCCATTTGTGGGCTGTCTACCTTCCCTAATGTCAATTTGGACCTCCTCCTCACTCAAATACTCCTCTCCTCCACATGGCACATGCATGTATCCACCATGGACTCTGTCTGGACATCTTTTGACTCCCAAACGATGTTGCTGCTGTTGCTGCAACTACTGCTACTGTGATTCAGCCTATGAACATACTTGTTAATAAATGCACTACTCTGAAGCTGTGTATATGTCTGTTGCAGATAGGACTAACTAGACCACGGTGGATGAGTTGACACAAAAGGCACTGTCTACCATCTTTAGGAAATTGTGCTTCAGTCCCTATCACTTTCTTTAGTTGGACAGGTCATACATCATAGATTACTCCTGCAATGGCATTATGTTTCAAATCCCTTTGAACTATTGAATATCATGGTATGACGATAAGCATTGTTACCTGCAATGCCACACAGTGAAATGGGCAAACTAATCACACAATTGTAGAACTGCACAAAATGGGTCTTGTGAAGCAGGTGAGCCACTAACATATGCTCAAGCATTCACAGATATCTTGCTCAGTTATCATAACAATGTCATCATGCACATATATCACTGCAATGCTTCAACTAAAAATATCCTATGAGTAATATTGTTATGCAGGAACTGACAATAAGCAGATATTCATGGCCAACTCCTTCTGCGTAAGATAATATCTGTGCCACTCACGGATGTAGAAGCTAAGTGCTACGCCTTGGATGTCATTAAGCAATGACTGCAACTATTGTCAAATGATATATGGCATAGTAAGCCACGCAGGGATACAGAGGGACAATGTGTCCCTTTGGCCCTGAGAGCCCTCACATGCATTTAGTATGAGTCTACCCACACATTACATCAATTGTACCATGTACATACATGACAATAAAGAGAAGCCAGTGCACAGAGTCTGGAACACAGCTCCAATTAGATTTGGTGGTAATTGCATTTCCGAAAGGCCCAATTTGCATTTAGGAAATGCATGATACATGTGCTTTGGAAATCGCAAATAGGAATTCCCTAATTCTCTTTAGAGAATCGCAATTTGCAATTCCCGAAATGGAGTTGCAATTTCGGGGAATCGCTATTTTAGCGATTCCTTGAAATTGCACTGCGAATGCCTTTCATAAATCTTGAAAGGCATTTTTGCATCCGCAAATGGTGGAATTTTGCAATTCGCACCGTTTGCGAATGCAAAAAGATTTGATACATCTAGCCCATAGAGCCCAAAGATTGGTGAAGAGTCCTTTCAGTGACTCTGTTGCAACACTGACTGACTCTTGGCTGTAGGCGTCTCACAAAGTTATACATATCTACAAACACTGCAGGGAATCCCAAAATCATACTCAAATTAAACTGAGCAAAAATGACAACTCCTAACCATTAAACCATTATGCAGTTGTGAAAGTAGACAACAACTTTCATATCAGAAATCATTCTTCGCAACAACTAAAACTCCCTAAACTACCCTACCTACCTCTCTAAATATGATCTAAGCCTAAACTAACTAAACTTACCTATGGTACACTAAGCTAACTTAACATTACCTTAACCTATCTAAATCTATCTTAATCTATGCTACACATTTGCCACAACAAACATGTTAAACATCAACCCCTGCCTCCCTTAACACACATAGGCACACAATACAAACATACACTACTACTACACATTAAAATGTGAAAAAATATATATTTTTTTGGTATTTATATTTTTTTCACAAAAACTGAACATTAACACCCGCACCCACTAACACCTTATTAACCTGAAAAATCTAAGCGCTATAAGAATACTAAAAAATATTAGAACCTATCTAATCTAAACCTATTCTATCTAATGACTACGTAATAAACAATATACACTAAAATATTCTACCAATCCAAAAGTTCACAGCAAATCTCTATGCCCAGGAGGCATTTTGTGGATGTTGTGTTCGGTTTTATCATGCAAAACCCCTGGAATTTGATGTGGCCCCAGATTTACAAAGTGATATAAACCTAGTGTTAGAAATGGGTTCTTTGGTTGGCAGTCAGGTTACCCCCTGTCCAAGCAAGGACCCTCACTCTAGTCAGGGTAAAAGAGAATCTCCCTCAGCTAGCCCCCGCTCACCCGCTTGGTAGCTTGGCACAAGCAGGCAGGTTTAACTTCAGAGTGCTAGATATAAAGTATTTGTACCAACACACACGGTAACTCACTGAAAACACCAAAAAATTACACAACACAGGTTTAGAAAAATAGAAAATATTTATCTAAACAAAACAAGACCAAAACGAGAAAAATCCACCATACACAAGTCAGGGTATTAAAATGCAAAAAGAGTCTTCATGTTCTTTTAAACACAACGCTAATGCTGTTAGCGTAAAAATTTACCTGGGTTGCGTCAAAATAACCTACACAAGCGAGTGTGCCTCAAAAAAGTTAAGCGGTGCATCGGTTTCTCACCCGCAAGTGAGGTCGTGCATCGTTTCTCCTTCTCCAGTCCGATCGGCGTGCTTCGTTTCTTTCCCTGCAGGACAGAAATGCGTCAATCTGGAAAAAGCACCTCGGGTCTGGGCAGGCTTGCATTGATTTTCCGCACCCAGCGATGTTGCATCACTGCAGCCTCTGTCAGCGATGCTGAGCGTTGTTTCTCTAGCCGCGTGCGGCGATTTCACAGCCGCACTGCAAGCGCTGCATCGATTTCAGCCACGGAGCCGGTGGCATGTCATTTCTTTAGCCACTCTCGGAGGTTGCGTCGGAAATTTTCCCGCACGGCGATCTGTGTGTGGATATCCAACCTTGGTCCACCAGCTTCACCTGTCAAGGCTCCCAGGACTGGATAGGGCACCACTTGGCTGGGCAGGAGTCTCAGCAGAGGCTCCAGGTGCTGGCAGAGAGAAGTCTTTGCTGTACCTGAGACTTCAACAACAGGAGGCAAGCTCAGTTCAAGCCCTTGGAGAGTTATTCACAAGCAGGAAGGCACACAAGGTTCAGTCTTTGTTCTCTTGCACAGGCAGAAGCAGCAACTGCAGGATAGCTCCACAAAGCACAGTCACAGCAGCTCTTCTTCCTCAGCTCTTCAGCTCTTCTTCAGGCAGAGGTTCCTGTTGGTTTCCAGAAGTGATCTTAAGTCTCTGGTTTTGGGTGTCCTTCTTATACCCATTTTGCCCTTTGAAGTAAGCTTACTTCAAAGAAAAGTCTCTCTTGTTTGTGAAATCCTGCCTTGCCCAGGCCAGGCCCCAGACACACGCCAGGGGGATGGAGACTGCATTGTGTGAGGGCAGGCACAGCCCTTTCAGGTGTGAGAGAACACTCCTTCCCTCCCTCCTAACACAGATGGCTCGTCAGGATATGCAGGCTACACCCCAGCTCCCTGTGTGTCACTGTCTAGAAAGAGGTGTAAGCAGCCCAACTGTCAAACTGACCCAGACAGGGAATCCACAAATACGCAGAGACAAAGAATTATTTAAGCAAGAAAATGCCCACTTTCTAAAAGTGGTATTTTCAAACACACAATCTTAAAATCAACTTTATTAAAAGATGTATTTTTAAATTGTGAGCTCAGAGACGCCAAACTCCACATGTCTATTCGCTCCCAAGGGAATCTGCACTTTAATCATATTTAAAGGTAGCCCCCATGTTAACCTATGAGAGGGATAGGCCTTGCTACTTTGAAAACCAAATTTGGCGGTATTTCACTGTTAGGAGACATGAAACACATTAGTGTATGTCCTACTTTAAACATACACTGCACCCTGCCCATGGGGCTACCTAGGGCCTACCTTAGGGGTGTCTTACATTTAAGAAAAGGGAAGGGTTAGGCCTGGCAAGTGGGTACACTTGCCAAGTCTTATTGGCAGTTTAAAACTGCACACAGACACTGCAATGGCAGGTCCCAGCCATGTTTACAGAGCTACAGTTGTGGGTGGCACAACCAGTGCTGCAGGACCACTAGTAGTATTTGATTTACAGACCCTGGGTACCTCTAGTGCACTTTACTAGGGACTTACTAGTAAATCACATATGCCAATCATGTCTGAACCAATTACATACACATTATGTATAGGAGCACTTGCACTTTAGCACTGGTTAGCAGTGATAAAGTGCCCAGAGTAACAAAAACAGCAAAAACAGAGTCCAGCACACATCAACAACTTGGGAAACAGAGGCAAAAAGTTTAGGGAGACCACGCCAAGGATGAAAAGTCTAACATGTTGAGGAAGCATTAAATCTGTATGCCTTGTGAGGGGAGGCATAACGAGGAGAAATATGTTACTTTATGCAGCACACATAGAAAGAAGAAAATGCCTTGTAAAATTGTTTTTGTGCGTTGCCCCTTTCTGTACAAAAACAATCCTGCCTGCAACAGAGGCACCCTTGCACGTTAGCACTAGGTTGCCAAAGAGGCCACAGTCAGTGCAGAAATGACAGGAATGCAGTCTATTGCCTAAATACAGTGCATTCCTGCCCTTTCACATTGGCGTGTGGCAGGCCAAAAAGGTAAAATGCTGTGAAGCCCTATGCCAAGGTCTCTGTAAATGAGGGCCTAAGGTCCCTTACTTTACATCATCTCCTTATATACTTTTTAGCTGATATACATGTTGCATGTCCCAATATAGTAGTAAAACACAACAGAAGTACAAATCTTGTTGATTTTAAGCATTCTGGATGAAGTTACAACACAATTTGCAGATAGAACACACATACATACCGACACATCCACCAATCTCAGTCCCAGGTAGTCAATTACATCAGCCTCCCTCGCGACAAATGTCCACCCATCTTTGCTTCAATTGGTGGGTTTTGCATCTGACCTTGAAAGTCTGCTCATGATGCCTGTGCAACCACTCCCATTGGTCCTTCTTGTCTTTAGGCAGGGACCCCTGGCTCACCCAGCCACCAGCTGCAAACATCTGCGAGATGTAGTGTAAAATGAACCAAATCAGGCCTCCCAGCTGTGGCTCTGTAAAATTTCACCCCGTCCCAGACATGATCCCAAACCTAGGAAAACCAAAAACACCTTGTCCACCTAAATACTAACCCCCTACTGACTATACCTACCACAAAAGACAAAACCAACTTGACATACAATCGAAAAGTGCAATGACAAAGGTCTATACAAAACAATGACACAGTGCAAAATATGAATGGGACAGGGACCATAAACGGGCAATACCCATGCAAACATCAAAACACACATTCTACTGCCAGACACTCAAAACAACCTACTACACCAAGCACAGACTAACAGTGAATATGTGAAAGTGAAAGTAATTTACACTTCCTAGCCTGCCACACCCAATGCGTTACTTCCTGCCTATCATCTGTTTTTCACAAATGCGTCATTTTTTTCTGACGCATCTGTACTAAAATAACAAATACGGAAATAACGCACAATGCATTAATTGCAAGGTTTATTCAATGCATTGGCCCTCATGTGCGGCTTATTAACCGTGCTACAAAGGCAATGCAATGTGCAAATGAGTCAATGCCTGGGTTCTAACCCATGCAACTGGCCTATGGTCTGCAACATACTGTAGTGAATTGTGAAATGCAGGTAGCACACTTAGGGCTCACTTTCCTTACCTTCCTCTTTCAACAGACAGACCTGATAGCTTGTGATGTCTGGATTTTCAGTGGCTAATGTGTGATGTTCATTGTGGTGAAATATTGAGTGACAATATAGATATATTCCTACATTCTAAATGTTTTTTCAGTTTGTAGTATGCTTGGGTGAATGTAGATAGCTGTAAAGTAGGTATTTTACTGGTAAAATGTGTTGCTTTGCAATGCCTATTGCATACTCTGCTGTATTCACCATTATTCCCAACATCTGACTTAATACACATTTTCCAAATTCCTGCCATAAGATGTGTTACAGATGTAATACGCACTCAGGGAAGCACAGAGACTGGCAGATTCAGCCAGTGTACAGTGTATGTGGCTCACTGTTTGACAACTATCTGGGTATCTGGATAGATGTGATTGGTAAGGGGTCTGGCCAATATGACACCTGTGAATGTTGGGCACACTTCATTTACCACAGTAAACTAGCCAACTTCCACCATGAACTGTTGTGGTACAGACGCATGTGCTGTCTGGGCTTTGTGTCTGACAATATGTCTGTGCTCAATCTGTTCGGCTATTGCTTGAGCATCTCGAGTCCAGCTGGAGTAGACCAGACAAGTGCAAAGAATCCTGAGTGCCTCTATAAATAGTATATCAATGTATTGGATTACTCAGTGCATAAGAAGGCTTCCTTGAGCTTTGCTTGTGGGTAGGCACTCACATCATATGGTGATATTTGCATTCACTGACAGATGACACCAGGCAGCAAATACTACATTCACAGGAGTGATATGACATGTAGTTAGGCTTTGACCTCTTATTTTTACTTTGATTGTCTTTCTGTCCTGTGTACAGCAGCAGACATAGATGGAGCACAAGGGCTAACATCACTTTGGGTTTATAGTAAGATGCACCATTACAGTCACATCCAGCCCTGCATGCAACAGTTGCATTCTTGCCTCATAAGGCAAGTGTGCCAGCAGAGGGCCTAGATTGCCAATCCAGCACCGGCACAGTTCAAGAGTCAACATTTTTAGTGATCTGTTAGATATCGTACTTATCTTGCTATGTGCATGAAAACATTAATGTGGTATATGGAGACTATCGGTGCTGCACTGTGTGACGATGCACATTGTGTGCCCCTCTTTTTACACTCACAGGACATCATGTAAACTCTACTTTGATTGAGATATGTAAGACGGCAACATACACCATGAAGTGCATGACACACAGTCATTGCACACTCTTTGGTGGTACACTCACTTTGGACTGTCAGGGGGTCTGTAGCTGAACACACTGCAGCTGAACACACAATCTCTGCATGTTCATACTGTTACACATTGCAGACTTTCTGTTGTATATGCCTTGCACAGGCACACATGTTCCCCCCATGGTGTTATCATGCACACATATATCAGAAAACATGATGTAAATCTGGGGTGAGTGTGTCACATAGCAATAGACCTTTTTCAGTAGGTGAGTGAGCCATCATTCACCACTGTAGTAAAATAATTAAATAGTCCATAGTACTTGTGATGTTCAAGTGCCGTAAGTTAGATGTAGGCTGTGAATCACCATCTCTAAATCTAGCAGTTATCTGCGTGTCATCTGCATATAGAAAACAAATAATTCTAAGGTCTCAATCATCTGAGCCAGGGGACATAAATAACATTTTAAAAGCAGAGGCAACAAAATGAAGTCTTGAGGGAACCTACGTGAGCACTGCCTCAAAGAGGATTTGTTGTATGTTTTTTTGACATGAAAGAATCTATTTGCTTAAAATTATTTAAACCGTTTTAAGGCTGTAGCCCAATGTCGGGGAGTGTGGTAAGAAGAACAGCATGATTTACGATGGTGAAAGCTACAGTTAAATCTAGCAGCAATCTACCACCATCTGCCATCCTACATGTGTCAGCTCATCTAGAGCATATACATTGGTCAGTTAGGTACTGTGTCCTTTGAGAAAGCCATCTTGTGCCAGATGTAAAAAAAATAATGTGCAACCACATATCTCAACTATTGCAATATCTTACTGAGGGATGGTATATGAGAAAATGGTCTATGATTTAAAAATGGTAGCGGCTATTTAGCCGGTTGCTCAATAACTATTGGATTTTCTCTGCTGTTTACCTGCCACCAGCTAAATAGTAGAAGTTATGCACTGTTTGGCCAGTGGTCCTGAAAACAGCTGGACTATTTATCTGGCCTTTGGCTCAAAAGAAGTGATTCTACACTGTTTGGCTAGTGACTGTTCCAATAGCAGCAAAACTTCACTATTTACCGATGCCGCTGGCTAAATAGTAAGGATTCTACACTGTTTGACTGGCAGTCATGCAAATAACAAGGAAGGATCACTGTTGACCTGGCAGCTGGCAAAATAGCAGAAATTATATACTCTTTGGCCAGCAGCCATGCAAACAGCTATGAAACTTTACTATTTACCTGGTCTGTGGCTAACAGTATGTACTTCATAGAGGAATGGTGGTTTATGCTCTCCGTTGCACATCCGAAGACACTCTGAAAGTCAAAATATTTCTAATTGATCACTGCAAATGGTGCCATCCTGGTCAGGAAAACCCAACCACCATGGGTTTAGAAGTACACAAGAACACAAATGGAACCAAAACAAAAGAACCACCTATGTTAAGTGTTGTAGATACAAAATGCAAGAAATGGATTGGTTCTTGAACACTTTTTAATCCTACTTTCTGTACTCATTATGCGCACTACTAGTTTGATTTGTTCTTTATTACACTAGTAATTTTCTCACACGGGGGGTCTTGCACTCCTTTTTTTCACCTTTTTTCATCTCTGTCTCACCTCTCTTGTTTATCCACCATTCGAGAACTGGGTGACAGGATTATGTTGCTTAAACACTTACCATTGATTATTTTTCTGTTTTTAATCATGTGTGCACACACAATGGGACTTGCATATTACACAGTCTCCCTCTTTCTATGAGGTAATTTGGATCTTGTACTACCTGTCGCATCCATCTATTGACAGTGTCATGATTGTAAATAGTTCCTCTGTTTTGTTTTGTTTTATTTGCAGCCTTGAAAAAGTCCGATAGGACGAAACACGTGTTGGCTGTTTTCTGTTGTATCATTTATGGACATTTATACTCACTGAACACTTTTCATCTCCATCTTCAAAAGGAATAAAATATTTCCAGCAACTTCATTTTACTTTGACGCATTACTGTTTGTGGAGTGCCTTGGTCCTGTTCATTTTTCTTGCAGTATGTACTTCATAGCAGGCACTGAAGCAAACAAAAAAGAAGCGTAATTCATTACTAGGCTGCTGCCACAACATCAGACATTGTATACAGTTTGGCCAGCTGCCATTCAAAAAGCTAATTATGTACTATGAGGCCGGTTGCCTGGCAAACAGCAAATAACTTTATTACTCACCTGGTGGCTCGCTATATAGAAGCCAGTATGCAAAACTTGACCAGTAACCCTGCAAATAGCAAAATACTTTCCTATTTACCTAATGCAGATTTCAACAGGCACTTACCACCAGCTAGAACTGCAAACAAGGAGTGAATACAATTGGCATCAGTCAGACATTCGGTCTCTTGTTGACAGAGGTATGCACCTTGTCCAAATATGAGCCACACTCCTAGTAAGGGTAAGTCACAACACAACCTAAATTATCCTGAGTTCACCCTCTGCTAACTTGCCACACAGCAAGCAGGCTTAACTTAGAAGGCAATTTGTAAAGTATTTATTCAATACCTCATACAGTAACACAACAAAAACACTACAAAAGACCCCACTTCAGGTCAGAAAAACAGATTATGAATTTATATACGACAAGAACAACAAAGATCCATTGTGTTGAAGTCGATATATGAATTTTTAAAGAATAAATAGTGCTCTCATAGGTTACTTTAGGTCACACTGGAACGGGGCAAAGTCAATGTTTGATCCAACCACAATGGAGTTTAGGCTGCCTAAAGGACCCATGTAGACCCCGGGGTGCAAAATAACTTTCCTGGTCGCAACAGTGAGATGCATGGGGAAATATATCGATCAGGCCCTTTCAGTGTTGGTGATGTGTCGGCAAGCACTGGAGCCATGATGAGTTGGTTCCAAAGTGTGAAGTGCTGGGTTTTCCCATACAGTCAAAGGATGTGTTGATCTCTGTAGACTGCTGAGGCTGAGAAGTGTGGTTCTGATGTATCAGGCTCTCAAGACAATGGAACGTGTGTGAGGGTGATGCACCAACTTCACTTCTGCAACCAGGTTGATGCAAACAGGAGATACATCAATTTCCGTGATGCAAGCCTCTAGGTCGACTTCCAGTGAACCAGGCATAGGAGCAGAGATAGAGACCCTGCGTCTCAAGCAACAGGAGGCAAGCCAACAAGACCTCGGCTTTCACTTGTGGTACAAGGCAGAGTCCAACTCTCCCTCAGCAGGGTCAGAGAGCAGCAGGCAGCAGTGCAATAAAGCTGAAAAACAGTCCTTTCAGGTCAGCAGTCCAGTGGAGTAACAGTCCTTGTTGCAGCACAGCAGTTCTTCTGACAGAGTCCAGATGTAAGTCGAGAAATGTCTGATTTGGTGGTTGCAGAGACCCAGTACTTATACCCAGTTGTGCCTTTGAAGTAGGAAGACTTCAAAGAAGGGACTTTGAAGTGTACAGTGGTCCTTTATTCCTAGTCATGGGTCAGTATGCTGTTATCAGCCCTTTGTGTGGGGACAGGCATCCCACATTCAGGTGTAAGTGTCAGCTCCCCTGCCCTCTTCCTGCGCAGGAAGAGCTATTAGAATGCAGATGAATGCAGATGAGGTCTATGTCACACCCACCCTTCTTGTATTCGTGGCTGTCTAGAGGGAATTCACAAAGTGTAGCTGTCACTCAGCCCAGAAGTGTATTTGAGGCAGGCTGCAAGGCACACAAAGCAGTAAGAGCAGATCAATCAATCAGGGAATTTGTAAAGCACACTACTCACTCGTGAGGGTCTCAAGGTGCTGAGGGGGGGCTGCTACTGCTCGAATAGCCATGTCTTGAGATGTCTCCTGAAGGTAAGGAGGTCCTTGGTCTGATGCAGGTGGGTGGGAAGAGTGTTCCACGTCTTGGTGGCGAGGTGCAAGAATGATCTGCCGCAGGTGGTTGTTTTGCGGATGCATGGGACGGTGGCAAGGGCAAGGTCGGCGGAGCGAAGCTGTCGGGTCAGGGTGTAGAAGGAGAGCCGTCTGTTGAGGTATTCTGGTCCGGTGTTAAATGCCCACTTTCTAAAAGTGGCATGTCTTAAATAATAATGTTAAATCTAACTTTACCATTAAAGAGGATTTATCATTACAGTTCCAAAGATATGAAACATGATGCATCAACTCCTTTCTGATCAGGAATTACAGCTTAAAAGTGTATTAAGGAATTCCCAATGCTAGATTGTGAGAGGAGTAGACCTTGCATTAGTGAAAAATAAATTTGGGAGTTTTTCACTGACCGGAGAAGCAACACTTAAAAGTACATGCCCTACCCTTTACTTATATAGGGGTGACGTATACACAATAAAAGGGGAGTTTCAGGCTTGACAAGTAATTCTAAATGCCATGTCGAAGTGGTAGCAAACTGCAGACCTGAGACATGGATAAGGGGCTACTTATGTGGTTGGCACAATCAGTGCTGCATGCCCACTAGAAGTATTTAATTACCAGGTCCTGGATACGTAAAGTACTCTTTACTAGGGACTTATGAGTAAATTAAATATGTCAATTGGGTATAAGTCAATATTAGCATGTTTAGGAGGGCGAGCACAAGCACTTTAGCAGCGGTCAGCAGTGGTAAAGTGCACAGAGTCCTTTTGCCAGAATTAAAATTCAGCAAGAAGTGGAGGGTAGAGGCAAAAAGTTTAGAAGGTCCTTCAGAGAGGGTCATTTTCCAACAGCATCCATCTCCTTACACAAGTTAGGGTCCTCTTCCAATATTATTTCATTTTCAATAAGTGGTTGCAATTGTATAAATACTTTTTGCAAATGGAATTGAATTTAGCAAAAACCTATGTACTAATAGGATGAGTCACAAAATACTGAATTTCAGGCAGGTGGCAATTTGTGACCCTCTGTGATTGGCTGTAATCACAGATATGGTGGCATGCAAGGGACAGCACACCATAACCCTATGACTGCATTCCAAAAATGGATAACTTTCATTTTTTTAATCAGCCCATGTTCCTTAAAGGAACCATTGCTACTTTAAAAGAAAATAGGCCCTCATTTTGACATGACAAATTATGACAATGGCAGTGATACCTCCCATAGACAGCAACTGTACCACACCAACCGCCAGGGCGTTAATACCACTGACCATGGCGGTAGCCATCAACAGCCATGCGGACGTCAAGGTACCGCCCTCCATATTATGGCATAGCAAACCGCCAGAAGTTCCGGGGTGGTACCAATGCCATCAAAAGCCTGACGAAAACACTTCACAGAAAACAAAAGACTCACCATCAGGGACACAGAGGACTCCTCCGCCATGGAACTGGAAGTCCAAGTCTTCCAGATGCTCTACCATGCCATGGCCGTCCTGGAGCGCCGATAACAATGATGACGGTGAGTACAGCCACCTAGTACACAAGGGAGGGAGGGAGGAAAAGGAGAGTGACACACTCATGCACAACACACACCATTCACACACACACCAAACTCAGAACCAACTGCAGAATAAAACGAATGTCACAGGACCCACGTGAAAATAATGCAAGGACAACAATTCTGAAGTACGAACACTAATATGCTTCCAACCGCCACCATAATAAAACATGAAATGTAAATGCAGGTATCAATGTCCAGATTGAGCCAATGGCCAGTCCAAAGTACCAAAGGCCCACATGCCCAGAGGGCACAGTCCAAGGCCCAACCTGACTCCTGACATAATCTGGCCGGACTCCACTATTCAGGGGTATCATGTTGGAAATGGGCAGACACCTCAGGGGGAGGGGTTGGGGGGGCACCTCAGCTGAAGTGGGTAACATGTCCACCTGTTCTGGAGGGGGCTCCTTGCCGGTTGTCACTGGAGGGTAGTGAAAGGCCACAGTCTCTGGAGTGGGTAACATGCCCACTGGTTCTGGAGGGGGCTCCTTGCTCAACAGTCTCTGGAGGGTGGGCTACATGCCCTCAGCTGGTGAAGGGGGCTCCTTGGGTGCCTCTACTGATGGAGGGGGCTCCTTGGGTACCTCTACTGGTGGAGAGGGCTGCTTGCTCTCTGCTGGTGGAGGGGTCTCCTTGGGTGCTTCTGCTGGTGCTGGAGGCTCCTTGGCTTTCTTTGGTGGCAAAGGGGGATCCTTGGCTTTCTTTGGTGGTGGAGGGGAAAACTTGGATTTCTTTGGTGGTGGAGGGGGCTCCTTGGCTTCCTTTGGTGGTGGAGGGGGATCCATGTGTTCCCTCTTGTGACAGGCCACCTCGGCCTTTGACATGTGACTGGTGTCCTTGCCTCCAGGTCTAGGAGGTGCCTCCACTGAACCCATCCTCTGTCCCTTGGGTTTCTCCACCCTAGTCCTCCCTTTCTGAGGGGGAGGTGTGAACTTTCTAGGAGTGGCTACGATCACACTCAGGGGCCCCTTTGTGCCAGCAGCTGTTTTGTTTGGTGGGAGCAGTATCAGAGTGTTTGGCTGAGGTGCTGGGCTGGGTTGTTGGGACCCTGCACTTACAGGCAGGATGGGGATGGAGGTGGAGAAAAGAGGTCAAGATGGGGAAAGAAAAGCTTCTTAGGGACATTTGGGCGGGATTTCAGAGAAGGGATTGGAGTGGAGGGGTAGGGAGTGGCTGTAGGAGGTGTACGTCTGCTGGACTTGGGTGCAGGTGCCTGGACAGTGTGCATGTGTGAGGTGGATGGCTGTTGGGTATCTGAGTGGGAGCGTGTGTGCCTCTTAGGGCAGACAGGGTGGGACATGACAAGCAGGATGTGTGGATGGATGTTGTGAAGGTGTCTGCAAGTGAGGTGTGTGTGCTGAATGATGTGGTGATGGTGGTGGTGGCTGTTGATGCAGTGCATGCTGGTGTGAGTGCAGTAGTGACTGTGATAGAGGAGGAGGGTGAGTCAGTGGCGGCAGTAGATGTTGTTGTGTGTGCATCTGTCTGTTGTTCATGTGAGTGCTTGTGGCCTGAATTGTGCTGCCTGTGTTTGTCTGTGCCACTCTTGTGTGATGTTTTGTGTGCATGCTTGTCTGTATGTGTGCATGGGATGGGTTGGGGTTCAGGGGATTGGGACTGGGAAGTGGTAGCTGAAGGGGGGACAGTAGGAACAGGGACACCGGCTGCTATCAGAGAGGAGACCAGAGGCCTGAAACGATCTCTGTAGGGCCGCCAACCCACCATGGATGCCCTTCAAGGTAGGCATTGCATTGCTGCATCTGGGATAACAGTCCCTGGATGGCATTCACTATGGTTGACTGCCCTAGAGAGATGGATCTCAGGAAGTCAAAAGCCTCATCACTGAGGGCAGCAGGGCTTACTAGGGCAGGGTCTAAGGTACCTGGGGCGAAGGAGATGCCCACCCACCTGGGTAAGCGGGCACAGGCAACTCTCTGAGGGGCTACTGTGAGGGCAGTGCTGGTATGGGGGTGGCCGCTGTACCTGTAGCTGGGGTGGTTCCAGGGGTGTCCGTCACCACCAGGGAGCTTACATCGGAGGAGGAATCAGAGTCAGTGTTGTAACCTCCTGTCCCCGCCTTGGTGCTCCCCTCACCCTCTGTCCCACTGGTGTCAGTGGACTCTGCCTCCTGGGTCCCATGGACTGCAGCTCACACAGTAGCCAGTGCCCCTGTTCCTCCACCAGATGATGTTAATGCATACATGGAAAGGATGAAAGATGAAAATACGCCCTCTACGCCCTCTACTCAGGAACTACAAACAAGCTCCTGAGACGACTCCAACGCATCCAGAACGCCTCGGCCCGACTCATCCTCGATGTCCCCCGCCGCAGCCACATCACACTCCACCTAAGAGGCCTGCACTGGCTCCCCATCAACAAAAGGATCACCTTCAAGCTCCTGATCCACGCACACAAAGCACTACACAACACCGGACCCACCTACCTCAACAACCGACTCAGCTTCCACACCCCCACCCGAAGCCTCCGCTCAGCCAACCTCGCCCTCGCCACAGTCCCCCGCATCCGAAAAACCACAGCCGGTGGCAGATCCTTCTCCTACCTCGCCGCCAAGACCTGGAACACTCTCCCCACCATCCTACGACAGACCCAGGACCTGCTGGCCTTCAGAAGACTCCTCAAGACCTGGCTCTTCGACCAGTAGCACCTCCCCTCCCCAGCGCCTTGAGACCCTTGCGGGTATGTAGCGCGCTTTACAAATGCAGTGATTGATTGATTGATTGATTGATTGAGAGTCAGAGTCACCAGATCCTCGGGGTCTGTGCACGTTCCCAACACGTCCACCACTGAACAGCTCCAAGACTCTGATAGATAAATCAGAGAGACTGTGGGAGTTCAAGAGGGGAAGAGGTGATTAGGAAGGGAACAGCTGGGAAGGAGACCTGTAGTAAGAAAAAGGTTAGAACACACGATATGAAAATTATATCTCCTGAAATCAATACTAGACTATGATTCTAAGCCTAGTCACTCTGAAAACATGAACAATCTAAGAGTTTTGTTTAAAAAGTTTCAAGATGGCCGGATACCTGTAAGGGAATCAAAATGAATTAAATGAAAACTTTCTTATTCAAGTACTTCCTTTACATGAGAATCAGAAAAAATATTCTGACTCAATTTTAAACCAGTCATATAAATCCTGTTTTGAGAATGTATACTAGGACAATCCAATATTGCATCTAGAAACTCTGGCCTTCTGTGTACTCTTAAAATGTTTCAACACAAATTGCGCTTATTGCGTATATATATATATATATATATGTAGTAAACACCATAAAAGGATTGTGCACCATGAATAACACAATATGGATTCAGGAAACAAATCACATAACTTGTCAACTCGAATATTACATAATAAATATCTTAGAATAGTGGCATACAATAAACAACATGAAATAAACTCAAGGAGAGAATCATGCATCTTGCCGATTCGAGTGTCACCATGTAAAATACCAAGAAATGGTAGCACGCAATGAATATCCAAGTCAAATCATAATTAATTGAATCAAGCGTCTTGCCAATTCGTAAAACACAATGTAAATGTCAAGAAATAACAGCTCACAATAAATAACAAGATCAAAGTACAATGAAATGAATCGCGCTTCTTTTGCCGATTCTTAAGGCACCATGTAAATGTCAAGAAATGGTAGCGTGCAATGAACAACAAAGTTAAATCCTCATGAAACGAGTTGCACATCTTGCCAATTCGTAAAACATCATGTAAATGTCAAGAAATAGTAGCGAGCAATGGACAACAATGTTTTAACACCATAAAACGAATTGCACGTCTTGCCGATTCTTAAGCCACCATACCAATGTCAAGAAATGGTAGCACGCAAAGAATAACAAAGTCAAACCTTTATGAAACAAATCGCGTGTCTTGCCTATTTGTGAACTAACATATAAATGTCAAGAAATGGTAGCGCACACGTAATTTGTTACCGAATTAAGAATTAAAACAGGAATATGAAAATTCTCAATAACGGTGTTGGAACAGTCCAGCCACCGTCTTACCGCCTGGAACAATGATCACCATTGAAGGATGAAGGGCAGAAGACTGGAAGATCCAAATAGTCCGCCGGGACAGAAGCTCAGGAAGAAGCTGCTGCTCTGCACCGGGACCTCTGAATAGCGAGCACTGGGAGTTGTGCTGGCTCTCTTTTATAGAGTCTTGGCCCAGCCCAGAACCACGCCCAGGCATGTTGCAGGGAAAGTCTCTGGAAGGCCCTGGAAAGGGGCCACACCCTAACACACTCTGAAAACCTGCAGCAATACAGTATTTGTAAGCATATTAAAAATACGTTTTCAGGATTGAACTCTGCATTGCAAAAGGTTAAACCACAACATATCAGCACAATGCATAAATTACATTGTTTTGAGACTGCTGGGTTTTTGCATTTTTGTCGCCAATAGAACGCGTACTGCTCTGGTGTTGACAGGGAGAGAAAGGGAGTACTGGGTTAATTACAGCACATACACCACAGATGGCAGACACATTACCATCGCACACAGGGATCAAGATTGAGCACTGTGCACTGCACTGGCATTCCATTGGCTAGGTACCACAGCAAGATGAGAGCCAACCACCGCTGTCTGCACCCCTCCTTGGACCTACTAAGCCCTGTCTGACATGGAATGCCACCTAGCTAGTTAACACGATTTTGCCATTCACCCATTTACCCTGAGCTGGACCACGCAGCAATGTCTGAGCTGGCATTAAGGGGTACCCACTAACTGAAACCCACCACCAGGATCCCATGCCAGGCAGCAAAAGCTGTTTGTTACACACACTGTACTCACCCCCAGGTGGCTACTGTGCTGTCCTCAAGCACCCAACCAGCTCTGGGTAGGCCACCATCAGTAAGCGGGCCATCAAGGGGGTCGGTCAGGTTCATATGGGTACCCCTCCCTCGTTGGGAGGCCATCCCCAGCTAGGCCTCCGCGGTCTTCTGGACCCAGCGTCTCAGGTCCTCCCACTGTTTCCTGCAGTGGGTGCTCCACCTGCTATAGACACCCAGGGTCCGCACGTCCTTGGCAATGGCATGCCACAATCCCTTCTTCTGATGGCCACTGACCTGCAGAGGAAATACAGACAGAAGGACACCATTAACCATACAATCTAGCCTGTCACACATGTGGCCCACAAATACAATTTCTCCTCAAATGGCACACACATCACCCGGAGCCCTGCATGTACACTACCACCAGCCATACACCTCACCCAAATGACACACTGCCAGCACACACACATCTCCATGCAACCTTGTTGCATGCATCATCCCCACGCTGTACTCACCTGTTGGTCTGGAGGCCCATACAGCTGTCCATACAGGGGTAGGACCCCATCCACCAGGCCCTCCAACTCCTCAAAAGTGAAGGCAGGGGACCTCTCCCTTGTCACACAGGCCATGGCAGGTTCCAAGCTCAGGCCACAGCAGCAGATGCAGTGGATGTGTTCTCCTGTGGAAAGTCAGGAATCAAGTGAGGTCATAGACAGAAAATGGCGGTCATGTCGACGGTGGTGTACACCATCATTGCCGTCAGTGATCCTTATCAGACACTGTACACCATAGAGCCCCATTTTAGCAAATGAGGAATAGCACAGTGGTGCAAGACCGCCTTCCGCCATGATGGCCCAACGCCAGCGGAGGTACATCACTTCCACCTGTCCCTACGTACAGGACAGGCAGTCGCCATTTTATGGTGCTGGTCAACATTCTGAAATTGAAAACTGTGTAATTGCTGTCAATTGTACATACATTGCCATTCACATAGTCCAATTACATACAAGCTCAATGTACACTCAGGTGGTGGTTCCACTGTTCAGTTTGTCACTCCCTTTTCACTCTTGTTTACCCTTAGGTATCTTCCATGGTAGAGGAATAGGAGGCGGAGGCAAGCCCCTGTTTACAGACCCCTTGTGGACTTGTCTACAATTTAAGACAGGCACCTACTACTCAACTACAGACTGGACAGAGCCTCATTCACAGAGCTGTGTGCTCAATTGGAGCCTGATCTCATATCTGCTATCCCTTATCCCACTGGGATCCCCCCTCTTGTGCAGGTTCTATCTGTGCTCCATTTCCTAGCAACTGGCTCTTTCCAAGTGACAGTGGGCTTGGCAGCAGGACAGTCACAGCAAATGTTCTCAATAGTGCTGACAAGGGTTTTATCTGCCCTGCTCAAACACATGTTCAGCTACATCGCTTTTCCCCAAGTGGAAGATTTGGCCACAGTGAAGGCTGGATTTTATGCAATGGGACATATTCCAAATATTATTTGGGCCATTGACGGAACACATATATCATTTGTCCCCCCTCTGGCACAATGAACAAGTGTTCAGGAATCGGAAGAGTTTCTACTCACTCAATGTGCAAATGGTGTGCTTGGCTGACCAGTTCATCTCCCACATCACTGCCAAGTATCCTAGGTCAGTGCATAACGCCTTTGTTTTGATGAATAGCAGCATCCCAAATGTGATGGCACAACTACAGAGTCACAGGATGTGGCTAATAAGTGAGCCTGAGTCCCTACCCAATGCATGTCAGTGTATGCCTTCAGGAGTCATCCCCGTACCATTGTGTAAGGCTAATGTTTGTTCCTCAAATCATGCAGGTGACTCTGGATACCCAAACCTGTTGTGGCTCTTGACCCCGGTAAGGAATGCCAGGACAGGGGCTGAGAATACGTATAATGACAAACCATGGGCAAACCAGGAGAATAATTGAGCAGACCTTCGGTTTCCTGAAGGCCAGGTTCAGATGCCTCTATCTGACAGATGGATGTCTCTGCTACTCCCCTGAGAATGTCTGCCAGATAGTTGTTGTATGCTGCATGTTGCACAACCTGGCCATCAGACGATATGTAGGAAGAGCAGGGTAAAAATGCTTCTGTGGCAGCAGTGGACCCTCAGGACAGTGAGAATGAGGAGGCAAAGGATGAGGATGTGGACAACAGGACATCAGTCATATGGCAGTACTTCCAATAATGCACAGGTAAGACAGTGGAACTGACCATTCCTCTTATTATTTATCTTTTCAGTGGGGCTGTCACATGATGGCAGTTACTGCCTTACCATCTCAACTGACTGTCAAGTATGCCTTCTCATTTTGCAGATGTTGGTGTGGTTACAACTGTGTACTGATGTGATGACTACAGACAGCTACAGGCTATTATTTGTATGCAATCACAAAGTTCAGGACAATTGCACAAGATGAAACTGTCAATATTATTGCACATTTTCGTCACATAAAGCACTATCACTCAAGTTGAGTTCACGGGTGTTTATTATAGTGAAAAATATAGTAGGAATAGTGTAATGTAATGGGGTGATGGTAGAGGTAAGTCCAGTGTAGTGGGCCAGTCTGTTTGTAGCATAGGTCCAGTGTCCAAGGGGCCAAGGGAAGGGGAGCAATGGCAGTTCAAAGTGGACAAGGTGAAAGAGTGGAACACAGCGGGGACATTCAGGAGGGTCTCATTTCCTGTCAGTGGTCTTGGCTAGTGTCTCTGGCGTCGGTCTGGGTCACAGGGAACGTTTGCGGGGTGGTTCACCTTCTGCAGGTGGTGGGGTGCTGGTGGCCAGTGGGTCCTGTGGCAGGGCCACCTGTCCACTAGCTTCAGCAGATGTGGAGGGCTGTTCAGTTAACTGGCTAGTGGAAGGCGCTGCTGTGCTGTGTAGTCCCTCCTGATGTTAGCCATATCACCCAGCACCCCTACTATGGAGACCATGGTGGTGCTGAGGGC
Source organism: Pleurodeles waltl (assembly GCF_031143425.1). Taxonomy (NCBI): domain Eukaryota; kingdom Metazoa; phylum Chordata; class Amphibia; order Caudata; family Salamandridae; genus Pleurodeles; species Pleurodeles waltl. The sequence continues at coordinate 661,706,288 of NC_090443.1, read as the reverse complement.
CTGCAAATCTTTCCTGATATCCTGGTGGTGTTCCTCCTGCAGCCGCTGGTTCTCCTGCGTGATGTTTAACATCTGACCCTTCTTGTCCTGAGATTGTTGGTAAGCCCCCAGGACATTGTTGAGGGGCTCCTGGGAAGTCAATTCCAGGGCCTATCCTCTCCCTGGTGCACAGCTATCCTCCATGTTTCCCTGTCTCCATGTGCCTGTGTCCCCTGAATGTTGTGCGCACTGCCACTGACCCCAGGACTCTGATTGTCTTCGCAGTGAGGTGTGGACTGGGGTCCCCATACAGGTGGGCACACTGCTGATTGATGTGTCCTGGGGACAGAGGTGTGGGGACTTTGGGTGGCTGCAGTGGTGTTGGATGCTGAGGGAAAGGCTCTGTGGTGGAGTGGGTTTGGGCGGGGTATCCAATTGACCAGTGGTTCTTGAGGGACCAGGAAGTTCATCCAGATAAAGAAGGACAGAGTTGCTGTCATCACTCTGATGAGGGACTGGGTAGCCGTGGCACGTCCTCGCCGCTGAGACTGGCTGGGGAACCTGTGGGGAATGTAAGCGGTGTATTATGCTACATGTCTGTGACATTTTCCACATCCGTAGCTTCCCCTATATCGTTGCTGTTGCCTTGCCAACTTTGTTTGTATATGGTGATGTCTTGTGGGATTGTTAGTTCTTCATGCTGTGCATGCATTGGTGGTGGGTGTACATGCAGGGCTAACAGGGATGTTCATGAAGTGGGTATGGCATGCAGAGCTTGCCATTCAGGTTAGTCAATTGTGGTGGTGTACTGTGTGGAATGGAGTGGAGTGATGGGTGTCAGAGTGAGGGGTGGTGGTGGCATGCAGGTATGTGGGGGGATAGGTAGTAAATATTGACTCACCAGTGTCCAGTCCTCCGGCCACTCCAGTGAGTCCCTCAGGATGCAGTATTGCCAAGACTTGCCCCTCCCATGCTGTTAGCACTGGGGGAGGAGGTGGGGATCCACCACCAGTTCTCTGGAAGGTGAGCGGGTGCCTTGTTGCCATAGAATGTACCTTCCCCCATAGGTCGTTCCACCTCTTCCTGATGTCGTCCTTTGTTCTTGGATGCTGTCCCATGGCGTTCACCCGGTCCATGATTCTCCGCCATAGCTCCAACTTCCTTGCATTGGAGATTTGCTGTACCTGTGGTCCAAACACCTGTGGCTCCACCCTGACTACTTCCTTCACCATGACCCGCAACACCTCATCTGTGAAACGGGGGTGCCTTTGTGGGGACATGGGTGTTGTGTGGTGTGTGTTGTGCAGTGGGTGTTGAGTAATGTGGTGAGGTGTGGGGTGCGTGATGGATGGGTGGGTGTTTGTGGTGTGTGTGTAGTTGTTCCTTTGATTTGCGTGGCTGTCTCTTGGTTATTTTTCATGTTTGTAAAGGGTTGTGGGTAATATGGGTGTGTATTTTATAGTGTTGTGGGTTCATGGTGTGTGTATCAGTGTCAGGTGTGTGATTTTAGTTCTGACCAATGTATTGTTATAAATTTGGGTGGCCATTCTGACGGTGCTGGTGTGTACCGCCAATGGTTTACTGTCATTGATTGACCTCCGTGGTGATTTGTGGAGGGCGTTGTTTTGTTGCCGTAACAGTATGGGTGTTTGTAGCAACAGTTTACCACTAATCCTTGGTTTGATGGATATGTGTTTGTGACACTATTCTGTTGGTTTAGTGTGTGTGTGTCATAATATGGTGAACGGAAGTTCGCCTCCACGACGGTATGTTAGTGGCCGTCACCACGGTGGTAGGCGGGATTTACAGCCAAAGTCATAATGAGGGTTATTGTCTGTTTTGAAAAACTTCTGGGGGAGAGGGCAGTGGTACTTAGGCGCAAAACCTCCCACCCTCCCCTTGCAAAGGCTACCAACATGATTTCCAAAGGGAAAGGGGTCATAAGAAACCCCTTTCCCTTTGTAAATCAGTTACAACCCCAACTCAGGGACCGGTGACTCATCAATAATTTGCAACTGCAATTGCAGTTGTAAACTATTTATACATTTCTTTCAGAAATGTGTGGGTGAAATCCTTTTCATGACTCCTCTGTTTGCAATTCGAAAACAATCATATCATGTGACATAAGACCCTTAGTACATTAGTTCTAAAACTGGCATACATGCAAGCACTGACTCATTGGTCTAAACGTCCTTGCCTCTCCATTACACCATGGGCCAAGACATTGGCCCTCCTTATGATATTGGCGGTAAATGCCACTTACCGCCTTGGTGACGGCCACCAACATACCCCCACGGTGGCAAATATCCGTTCGCCATGATATGACACATGCACACACTAAACCAACAGCATACCTCCACATACACAAACCTGCCATCCCAAAGGTCAGTGCTAAAGTGGCAGTACGAACACCCATACCGTTACATCAACAAAACAACACCCAACATATTATGATCCACGAACCACCACAGCAGACATTCAATGGCAGTAAACGATTGGCAGTACACACCGATGTGCTCAGAATAGCCACCCAAATACAAAACAACACAACATTGGTGTAGGAAGTTGGCTCTGTATGTGCTATTTCAAAGTAAGGAATAGCATGCACAGAGTCCAAGGGTTCCCCTTAGAGGTAAAATAGTGGTAAAAATAGATAATACTAATGCTCTATTTTGTGGTAGTGTGGTCGAGCAGTAGGCTTATCCAAGGAGTAGTGTTAAGCATTTGTTGTACATACACATAGACAATAAATGAGGTACACACACTCAGAGACAAATCCAGCCAATAGGTTTTGTTATAGAAAAATATCTTTTCTTAGTTTATTTTAAGAACCACAGGTTCAAATTTAACATGTAATATCTTGTTTGAAAGGTATTGCAGGTAAGTACATTAGGAACTTTGAATCATTTCAATTGCATGTATACTTTTCAAGTTATTCACAAATAGCTATTTCAAAAGTGACCACTGCAATTTTCACAGTTCCTGGGGGAGGTAAGTATTTGTTAGTTTTACCAGGTAAGTAAGACACTTACAGGGTTCAGTTCTTGGTCCAAGGTAGCCCACCGTTGGGGGTTCAGAGCAACCCCAAAGTCACCACACCAGCAGCTCAGGGCCGGTCAGGTGCAGAGTTCAAAGTGGTGCCCAAAACGCATAGGCTTCAATGGAGAGAAGGGGGTGCCCCGGTTCCGGTCTGCTTGCAGGTAAGTACCCGCGTCTTCGGAGGGCAGACCAGGGGGGTTTTGTAGGGCACCGGGGGGGACACAAGCCCACACAGAAATTTCACCCTCAGTGGCGCGGGGGCGGCCGGGTGCAGTGTTAGAACAAGCGTCGGGTTCGCAATGTAAGTCAATGAGAGATCAAGGGATCTCTTCAGCGCTGCAGGCAGGCAAGGGGGGGGCTTCCTCGGGGAAATCTCCACTTGGGCAAGGGAGAGGGACTCCTGGGGGTCACTTCTGCAGTGAAAGTCCGGTCCTTCAGGTCCTGGGGGCTGCGGGTGCAGGGTCTTTTCCAGGCGTCGGGACTTAGGTTTCAGAGAGTCGCGGTCAGGGGAAGCCTCGGGATTCCCTCTGCAGGCGGCGCTGTGGGGGCTCAGGGGGGACAGGTTTTGGTACTCACAGTCGTAGAGTAGTCCGGGGGTCCTCCCTGAGGTGTTGGTTCTCCACCAGCCGAGTCGGGGTCGCCGGGTGCAGTGTTGCAAGTCTCACGCTTCTTGCGGGGAGTTGCAGGGTTCTTTAAAGCTGCTTTTTGAAACAAAGTTGCAGTCTTTTTGGAGCAGGTCCGCTGTCCTCGGGAGTTTCTTGTCGTCGTCGAAGCAGGGCAGTCCTCAGAGGATTCAGAGGTCGCTGGTCCCTTTGGAAGGCGTCGCTGGAGCAGAGTTCTTTGGAAGGCAGGAGACAGGCCGGTGAGTTTCTGGAGCCAAGGCAGTTGTTGTCTTCTGGTCTTCCTCTGCAGGGGTTTTCAGCTAGGCAGTCCTTCTTCTTGTAGTTGCAGGAATCTAATTTTCTAGGGTTCAGGGTAGCCCTTAAATACTAAATTTAAGGGCGTGTTTAGGTCTGGGGGGTTAGTAGCCAATGGCTACTAGCCCTGAGGGTGGGTACACCCTCTTTGTGTCTCCTCCCAAGGGGAGGGGGTCACAATCCTAACCCTATTGGGGGAATCCTCCATCTGCAAGATGGAGGATTTCTAAAAGTTAGAGTCACCTCAGCTCAGGACACCTTAGGGGCTGTCCTGACTGGCCAGTGACTCCTCCTTGTTGCTTTCTTTGTTCCCTCCAGCCTTGCCGCCAAAAGTGGGGGCCGTGGCCGGAGGGGGCGGGCAACTCCACTAAGCTGGAGTGCCCTGCTGGGCTGTGACAAAGGGGTGAGCCTTTGAGGCTCACCGCCAGGTGTCACAGCTCCTGCCTGGGGGAGGTGTTAGCATCTCCACCCAGTGCAGGCTTTGTTACTGGCCTCAGAGTGACAAAGGCACTCTCCCCATGGGGCCAGCAACATGTCTCTAGTGTGGCAGGCTGCTGGAACTAGTCAGCCTACACAGACAGTCGGTTAAGTTTCAGGGGGCACCTCTAAGGTGCCCTCTGTGGTGTATTTTACAATAAAATGTACACTGGCATCAGTGTGCATTTATTGTGCTGAGAAGTTTGATACCAAACTTCCCAGTTTTCAGTGTAGCCATTATGGTGCTGTGGAGTTCGTGTTTGACAAACTCCCAGACCATATACTCTTATGGCTACCCTGCACTTACAATGTCTAAGGTTTTGTTTAGACACTGTAGGGGTACCATGCTCATGCACTGGTACCCTCACCTATGGTATAGTGCACCCTGCCTTAGGGCTGTAAGGCCTGCTAGAGGGGTGACTGACCTATACTTGCATAGGCAGTGAGAGGCTGGCATGGCACCCTGAGGGGATTGCCATGTCGACTTACTCGTTTTGTTCTCACTAGCACACACGAGCTGGCAAGCAGTGTGTCTGTGCTGAGTGAGAGGTCTCCAGGGTGGCATAAGACATGCTGCAGCCCTTAGAGACCTTCCTTGGTATCAGGGCCCTTGGTACTAGAAGTACCAGTTACAAGGGACTTATCTGGATGCCAGGGTCTGCCAATTGTGGATACAAAAGTACAGGTTAGGGAAAGAACACTGGTGCTGGGGCCTGGTTAGCAGGCCTCAGCACACTTTCAATTGTAAACATAGCATCAGCAAAGGCAAAAAGTCAGGGGGCAACCATGCCAAGGAGGCATTTCCTTACACAACCCCCCCCAAACGAAAGAGGATGAGACTAACCTTTCCCAAGAGAGTCTTCATTTTCTAAGTGGAAGAACCTGGAAAGGCCATCTGCATTGGCATGGGCAGTCCCAGGTCTGTGTTCCACTATAATGTCCATTCCCTGTAGGGAGATGGACCACCTCAACAGTTTAGGATTTTCACCTTTCATTTGCATCAGCCATTTGAGAGGTCTGTGGTCAGTTTGAACTAGGAAGTGAGTCCCAAAGAGGTATGGTCTCAGCTTCTTCAGGGACCAAACCACAGCAAAGGCCTCCCTCTCAATGGCACTCCAACGCTGCTCCCTGGGGAGTAACCTCCTGCTAATGAAAGCAACAGGCTGGTCAAGGCCATCATCATTTGTTTGGGACAAAACTGCCCCTATCCCATGTTCAGAGGCATCTGTCTGCACAATGAACTGCTTAGAATAATCTGGAGCTTTTAGAACTGGTGCTGAGCACATTGCTTGTTTCAGGGTGTCAAAGGCCTGTTGGCATTCCACAGTCCAGTTCACTTTCTTGGGCATTTTCTTGGAGGTGAGTTCAGTGAGGGCTGTCACAATGGATCCATATCCCTTCACAAACCTCCTGTAATACCCAGTCAAGCCAAGGAATGCCCTGACTTGAGTCTGGGTTTTTGGAGCTACCCAGTCCAGAATAGTCTGGATCTTGGGTTGGAGTGGCTGAACTTGGCCTCCACCTACAAGGTGGCCCAAGTAAACCACAGTTCCCTGCCCTATCTGGCATTTGGATGCCTTGATAGAGAGGCCTGCAGATTGCAGAGCCTTCAAAACCTTCTTCAGGTGGACCAGGTGATCCTGCCAGGTGGAGCTAAAGACAGCAATATCATCAAGATAAGCTGTGCTAAAGGACTCCAAGCCAGCAAGGACTTGATTCACCAACCTTTGGAAGGTGGCAGGGGCATTCTTTAAATCAAAGGGCATAACAGTAAACTGATAATGCCCATCAGGTGTGGAGAATGCTGTTTTCTCTTTTGCTCCAGGTGCCATTTTTATTTGCCAGTACCCTGCTGTCAAGTCAAAGGTACTTAAGAATTTGTCAGCACCTAATTTGTCTATGAGCTCATCAGCTCTAGGAATTGGATGGGCGTCTGTCTTGGTGACAGAGTTGAGCCCTCTGTAGTCCACACAAAACCTCATCTCTTTCTTTCTATCTTTGGTGTGAGGTTTGGGGACTAAGACCACTGGGCTAGCCCAGGGGCTGTCAGAGCGCTCAATTACTCCCAATTCCAGCATCTTGTGGACTTCCACCTTGATGCTTTCCTTAACATGGTCAGACTGTCTAAAAATTTTGTTTTTGACAGGCATGCTGTCTCCTGTGTCCACATCATGGGTACACAGGTGTGTCTGACCAGGGGTTAGGGAGAAGAGTTCAGGAAACTGTTGTAGGACTCTCCTACAATCAGCTTGCTGTTGGCCAGAGAGGGTGTCTGAGTAGATCACTCCATCTACTGAGCCATCTTTTGGGTCTGATGACAGAAGATCAGGGAGAGGTTCACTCTCTGCCTCCTGATCCTCATCTGTTACCATCAACAGATTTACATCAGCCCTGTCATGGAAGAGCTTAAGGCGGTTCACATGGATCACCCTCTTGGGGCTCCTGCTTGTGCCCAGGTCCACCAGGTAGGTGACCTGACTCTTCCTTTATAGCACTGGGTAAGGGCCACTCCATTTGTCCTGGAGTGCCCTGGGAGCCACAGGCTCCAGAACCCAGACTTTCTGCCCTGGTTGGAACTCAACCATTGCAGCCTTTTGGTCATACCAAAACTTCTGGAGCTGTTGGCTGGCCTCAAGGTTTTTGGTTGCCTTTTCCATGTACTCTGCCATTCTAGAGCGAAGGCCAAGTACATAGTCCACTATGTCTTGTTTAGGCTCATGAAGAGGTGTCTCCCAGCCTTCTTTAACAAGAGCAAGTGGTCCCCTTACAGGGTGACCAAACAGAAGTTCAAAGGGTGAGAATCCTACTCCCTTCTGTGGCACCTCTCTGTAAGCAAAAAGCAGACATGGCAAGAGGACATCCCATCTCCTTTTGAGTTTTTCTGGGAGCCCCATGATCATGCCTTTTAATGTCTTGTTGAATCTCTCAACTAAGCCATTAGTTTGTGGATGGTATGGTGTAGTGAATTTGTAAGTCACTCCACACTCATTCCACATGTGTTTTAGGTATGCTGACATGAAGTTGGTACCTCTGTCAGACACCACCTCCTTAGGGAAACCCACTCTGGTAAAGATACCAATGAGGGCCTTGGCTACTGCAGGGGCAGTAGTCGACCTAAGGGGAATAGCTTCAGGATACCTAGTAGCATGATCCACTACTACTAGGATGTACATATTTCCTGAGGCTGTGGGAGGTTCCAGTGGACCAACTATGTCCACACCCACTCTTTCAAAGGGGACCCCCACCACTGGAAGTGGAATGAGGGGGGCCTTTGGGTGCCCACCTGTCTTACCACTGGATTGACAGGTGGGGCAGGAGAGGCAAAACTCCTTAACCTTCTGGGACATATTGGGCCAGTAGAAGTGGTTGACTAACCTCTCCCACGTCTTGGTTTGTCCCAAATGCCCAGCAAGGGGAATATCATGGGCTAAGGTCAGAATAAACTCTCTGAACGACTGAGGCACTACCACTCTCCTAGTGGCACCAGGTTTGGGGTCTCTGGCCTCAGTGTACAGGAGTCCATCTTCCCAATAGACCCTATGTGTTCCATTTTTCTTGCCCTTGGACTCTTTAGCAGCTTGCTGCCTAAGGCCTTCAAGAGAGGGACAGGTTTCTTGTCCCTTACACAGCTCTTCCCTTGAGGGTCCCCCTGGGCCTAAGAGCTCAACCTGATAAGGTTCAAGCTCCAAAGGCTCAGTTCCCTCAGAGGGCAGAACTTCTTCCTGAGAAGAGAGGTTCTCTTTTTCTGACTGTGTTGCAGTTGGTTTCCCAACTGACTTTCCTTTTCTCTTGGTAGGCTGGGCCATTTTTCCAGACTCCAGCTCTACTTTTTCACCCTGTGCCTTGCATTGTGCTCTTGTTTTTACACACACCAGTTCAGGGATACCCAGCATGGCTGCATGGGTTTTTAGTTCTACCTCAGCCCATGCTGAGGACTCCAGGTCATTTCCAAGCAGACAGTCTACTGGGATGTTTGAGGAGACCACCACCTGTTTCAGGCCATTGACCCCTCCCCATTCTAAAGTTACCATTGCCATGGGATGTGCTTTAGTCTGATTGTCAGCGTTGGTGACTGTATAAGTTTTTCCAGTCAGGTATTGGCCAGGGGAAACCAGTTTCTCTGTCACCATGGTGACACTGGCACCTGTATCCCTCAGGCCCTCTACACTTGTCCCATTAATAAAGAGCTGCTGCCTGTATTTTTGCATGTTAGGCGGCCAGGCAGCTAGTGTGGCTAAATCCACCCCACCCTCAGAGACTAGAGTAGCTTCAGTGTGGACCCTGATTTGCTCTGGGCACACTGTTGATCCCACTTGGAGACTAGCCATTCCAGTGTTACCTGGATTGGAGTTTGGAGTGGATCTTTTCTTGGGACAGGCCTTGTCTCCAGTTTGGTGTCCAGACTGACTACAGTTTCGACACCAGGCCTTTTTGGGATCAAGGTTTTTACCCTTGTACCCAGGATTGTTTTGTGAAGAGGCTCTGGGCCCACCCTCCTGTGCAGGTTTTTGGGGGCCTGTAGAAGACTCTTTACTATTTTTATTTTTGGCTGTCTCACCACCTTTCCCCTGGGGAGGTTTTGTGACCCCTTTCTTTTGGTCACCCCCTGTGGAAGTTTTGGACACCCTAGTCTTGACCCAATGGTCCGCCTTCTTTCCCAATTCTTGGGGAGAAATTGGTCCTAGGTCTACCAGATGCTGATGCAGTTTATCATTGAAACAATTACTTAACAGGTGTTCTTTCACAAATAAATTCTACAGCCCATCATAATTACTTACACCACTGCCTTGAATCCAACCATCTAGTGTTTTTACTGAGTAGTCTACAAAGTCAACCCAGGTCTGGCTCGAGGATTTTTGAGCCCCCCTGAATCTAATCCTATACTCCTCAGTGGAGAATCCAAAGCCCTCAATCAGGGTACCCTTCATGAGGTCATAAGATTCTGCATCTTTTCCAGAGAGTGTGAGGAGTCTATCCCTACACTTTCCTGTGAACATTTCCCAAAGGAGAGCACCCCAGTGAGATCTGTTCACTTTTCTGGTTACACTAGCCCTCTCAAAAGCTGTGAACCATTTGGTGATGTCATCACCATCTTCATATTTAGTTACAATCCCTTTAGGGATTTTCAACATGTCAGGAGAATCTCTGACCCTATTTATGTTGCTGCCACCATTGATGGGTCCTAGGCCCATCTCTTGTCTTTCCCTCTCTATGGCTAGGATCTGTCTTTCCAAAGCCAATCTTTTGGCCATCCTGGCTAACTGGATGTCCTCTTCACTGGAGTTTTCCTCAGTGATTTCAGAGATGTTGGTCCCTCCTGTGAGGGAACCAGCATCTCTGACTATTATTTGTGGAGTCAGGGCTTGAGAAGCCCTGCTCTCCCTAAGTAGGACTGGAGGGGGGGAATTTCCCTCCAAGTCACTATCTTCATCCTCTGAGTTGCCATCCTCAGAGGGGTTGGCCTTTTCAAACTCTGCCAAAAGCTCCTGGAGCTGTACTTTGGTAGGTTTGGGGCCCATTGCTATTTTCTTTAGTTTACAGAGTGACCTTAGCTCTCTCATCTGTAGATGGAGGTAAGGTGTGGTGTCGAGTTCCACCACAGTCACATCTGTGCTAGACATTTTGCTTCTAAAAGTTGGAATACTTTTTAAGAATCTAAAACTGGTTCTAGAATCTAATTCAAACTTTTACCAAACTTTTAAACTCTAAAAGAAATGCTAAACAGGATCTAACACAAGGCCCTAGCAGGTCTTTTAAGAATTTAGAAAACTTTTCAAATTGCAAAAATCAATTTCTAATGACAATTTTGGAATTTGTCGTGTGATCAGGTATTGGCTGAGTAGTCCAGCAAATGCAAAGTCTTGTACCCCACCGCTGATCCACCAATGTAGGAAGTTGGCTCTGTATGTGCTATTTCAAAGTAAGGAATAGCATGCACAGAGTCCAAGGGTTCCCCTTAGAGGTAAAATAGTGGTAAAAATAGATAATACTAATGCTCTATTTTGTGGTAGTGTGGTCGAGCAGTAGGCTTATCCAAGGAGTAGTGTTAAGCATTTGTTGTACATACACATAGACAATAAATGAGGTACACACACTCAGAGACAAATCCAGCCAATAGGTTTTGTTATAGAAAAATATCTTTTCTTAGTTTATTTTAAGAACCACAGGTTCAAATTTAACATGTAATATCTTGTTTGAAAGGTATTGCAGGTAAGTACATTAGGAACTTTGAATCATTTCAATTGCATGTATACTTTTCAAGTTATTCACAAATAGCTATTTCAAAAGTGGACACTGCAATTTTCACAGTTCCTGGGGGAGGTAAGTATTTGTTAGTTTTACCAGGTAAGTAAGACACTTACAGGGTTCAGTTCTTGGTCCAAGGTAGCCCACCGTTGGGGGTTCAGAGCAACCCCAAAGTCACCACACCAGCAGCTCAGGGCCGGTCAGGTGCAGAGTTCAAAGTGGTGCCCAAAACGCATAGGCTTCAATGGAGAGAAGGGGGTGCCCCGGTTCCGGTCTGCTTGCAGGTAAGTACCCGCGTCTTCGGAGGGCAGACCAGGGGGGTTTTGTAGGGCACCGGGGGGGACACAAGCCCACACAGAAATTTCACCCTCAGCGGCGCGGGGGCGGCCGGGTGCAGTGTTAGAACAAGCGTCGGGTTCGCAATGTAAGTCAATGAGAGATCAAGGGATCTCTTCAGCGCTGCAGGCAGGCAAGGGGGGGGCTTCCTCGGGGAAACCTCCACTTGGGCAAGGGAGAGGGACTCCTGGGGGTCACTTCTGCAGTGAAAGTCCGGTCCTTCAGGTCCTGGGGGCTGCGGGTGCAGGGTCTTTTCCAGGCGTGGGACTTAGGTTTCAGAGAGTCGCGGTCAGGGGAAGCCTCGGGATTCCCTCTGCAGTCGGCGCTGTGGGGGCTCAGGGGGGACAGGTTTTGGTACTCACAGTCGTAGAGTAGTCCGGGGGTCCTCCCTGAGGTGTTGGTTCTCCACCAGCCGAGTCGGGGTCGCCGGGTGCAGTGTTGCAAGTCTCACGCTTCTTGCGGGGAGTTGCAGGGTTCTTTAAAGCTGCTTCTTGAAACAAAGTTGCAGTCTTTTTAGAGCAGGTCCGCTGTCCTCTGGAGTTTCTTGTCGTCGTCGAAGCACGGCAGTCCTCAGAGGATTGAGAGGTCGCTGGTCCCTTTGGAAGGCTTCGCTGGAGCAGAGTTCTTTGGAAGGCAGGAGACAGGCCGGTGAGTTTCTGGAGCCAAGGCAGTTGTTGTCTTCTGGTCTTCCTCTGCAGGGGTTTTCAGCTAGGCAGTCCTTCTTCTTGTAGTTGCAGGAATCTAATTTTCTAGGGTTCAGGGTAGCCCTTAAATACTAAATTTAAGGGCGTGTTTAGGTCTGGGGGGTTAGTAGCCAATGGCTACTAGCCCTGAGGGTGGGTACACCCTCTTTGTGCCTCCTCCCAAGGGGAGGGGGTCACAATCCTAACCCTATTGGGGGAATCCTCCATCTGCAAGATGGAGGATTTCTAAAAGTTAGAGTCACCTCAGCTCAGGACACCTTAGGGGCTGTCCTGACTGGCCAGTGACTCCTCCTTGTTGCTTTCTTTGTTCCCTCCAGCCTTGCCGCCAAAAGTGGGGGCCGTGGCCGGAGGGGGCGGGCAACTCCACTAAGCTGGAGTGCCCTGCTGGGCTGTGACAAAGGGGTGAGCCTTTGAGGCTCACCGCCAGGTGTCACAGCTCCTGCCTGGGGGAGGTGTTAGCATCTCCACCCAGTGCAGGCTTTGTTACTGGCCTCAGAGTGACAAAGGCACTCTCCCCATGGGGCCAGCAACATGTCTCTAGTGTGGCAGGCTGCTGGAACTAGTCAGCCTACACAGACAGTCGGTTAAGTTTCAGGGGGCACCTCTAAGGTGCCCTCTGTGGTGTATTTTACAATAAAATGTACACTGGCATCAGTGTGCATTTATTGTGCTGAGAAGTTTGATACCAAACTTCCCCGTTTTCAGTGTAGCCATTATGGTGCTGTGGAGTTCGTGTTTGACAAACTCCCAGACCATATACTCTTATGGCTACCCTGCACTTACAATGTCTAAGGTTTTGTTTAGACACTGTAGGGGTACCATGCTCATGCACTGGTACCCTCACCTATGGTATAGTGCACCCTGCCTTAGGGCTGTAAGGCCTGCTAGAGGGGTGACTGACCTATACTTGCATAGGCAGTGAGAGGCTGGCATGGCACCCTGAGGGGAGTGCCATGTCGACTTACTCGTTTTGTTCTCACTAGCACACACGAGCTGGCAAGCAGTGTGTCTGTGCTGATTGAGAGGTCTCCAGGGTGGCATAAGACATGCTGCAGCCCTTAGAGACCTTCCTTGGCATCAGGGCCCTTGGTACTAGAAGTACCAGTTACAAGGGACTTATCTGGATGCCAGGGTCTGCCAATTGTGGATACAAAAGTACAGGTTAGGGAAAGAACACTGGTGCTGGGGCCTGGTTAGCAGGCCTCAGCACACTTTCAATTGTAAACATAGCATCAGCAAAGGCAAAAAGTCAGGGGGCAACCATGCCAAGGAGGCATTTCCTTACACAACCCCCCCCAAACGAAAGAGGATGAGACTAACCTTTCCCAAGAGAGTCTTCATTTTCTAAGTGGAAGAACCTGGAAAGGCCATCTGCATTGGCATGGGCAGTCCCAGGTCTGTGTTCCACTATAATGTCCATTCCCTGTAGGGAGATGGACCACCTCAACAGTTTAGGATTTTCACCTTTCATTTGCATCAGCCATTTGAGAGGTCTGTGGTCAGTTTGAACTAGGAAGTGAGTCCCAAAGAGGTATGGTCTCAGCTTCTTCAGGGACCAAACCACAGCAAAGGCCTCCCTCTCAATGGCACTCCAACGCTGCTCCCTGGGGAGTAACCTCCTGCTAATGAAAGCAACAGGCTGGTCAAGGCCATCATCATTTGTTTGGGACAAAACTGCCCCTATCCCATGTTCAGAGGCATCTGTCTGCACAATGAACTGCTTAGAATAATCTGGAGCTTTTAGAACTGGTGCTGAGCACATTGCTTGTTTCAGGGTGTCAAAGGCCTGTTGGCATTCCACAGTCCAGTTCACTTTCTTGGGCATTTTCTTGGAGGTGAGTTCAGTGAGGGCTGTCACAATGGATCCATATCCCTTCACAAACCTCCTGTAATACCCAGTCAAGCCAAGGAATGCCCTGACTTGAGTCTGGGTTTTTGGAGCTACCCAGTCCAGAATAGTCTGGATCTTGGGTTGGAGTGGCTGAACTTGGCCTCCACCTACAAGGTGGCCCAAGTAAACCACAGTTCCCTGCCCTATCTGGCATTTGGATGCCTTGATAGAGAGGCCTGCAGATTGCAGAGCCTTCAAAACCTTCTTCAGGTGGACCAGGTGATCCTGCCAGGTGGAGCTAAAGACAGCAATATCATCAAGATAAGCTGTGCTAAAGGACTCCAAGCCAGCAAGGACTTGATTCACCAACCTTTGGAAGGTGGCAGGGGCATTCTTTAAACCAAAGGGCATAACAGTAAACTGATAATGCCCATCAGGTGTGGAGAATGTTGTTTTCTCTTTTGCTCCAGGTGCCATTTTTATTTGCCAGTACCCTGCTGTCAAGTCAAAGGTACTTAAGAATTTGTCAGCACCTAATTTGTCTATGAGCTCATCAGCTCTAGGAATTGGATGGGCGTCTGTCTTGGTGACAGAGTTGAGCCCTCTGTAGTCCACACAAAACCTCATCTCTTTCTTTCCATCTTTGGTGTGAGGTTTGGGGACTAAGATCACTGGGCTAGCCCAGGGGCTGTCAGAGCGCTCAATTACTCCCAATTCCAGCATCTTGTGGACTTCCACCTTGATGCTTTCCTTAACATGGTCAGACTGTCTAAAAATGTTGTTTTTGACAGGCATGCTATCTCCTGTGTCCACATCATGGGTACACAGGTGTGTCTGACCAGGGGTTAGGGAGAAGAGTTCAGGAAACTGTTGTAGGACTCTCCTACAATCAGCTTGCTGTTGGCCAGAGAGGGTGTCTGAGTAGATCACTCCATCTACTGAGCCATCTTTTGGGTCTGATGACAGAAGATCAGGGAGAGGTTCACTCTCTGCCTCCTGATCCTCATCTGTTACCATCAACAGATTTACATCAGCCCTGTCATGGAAGAGCTTAAGGCGGTTCACATGGATCACCCTCTTGGGGCTCCTGCTTGTGCCCAGGTCCACCAGGTAGGTGACCTGACTCTTCCTTTCTAGCACTGGGTAAGGGCCACTCCATTTGTCCTGGAGTGCCCTGGGAGCCACAGGCTCCAGAACCCAGACTTTCTGCCCTGGTTGGAACTCAACCATTGCAGCCTTTTGGTCATACCAAAACTTCTGGAGCTGTTGGCTGGCCTCAAGGTTTTTGGTTGCCTTTTCCATGTACTCTGCCATTCTAGAGCGAAGGCCAAGTACATAGTCCACTATGTCTTGTTTAGGCTCATGAAGAGGTCTCTCCCAGCCTTCTTTAACAAGAGCAAGTGGTCCCCTTACAGGGTGACCAAACAGAAGTTCAAAGGGTGAGAATCCTACTCCCTTCTGTGGCACCTCTCTGTAAGCAAAAAGCAGACATGGCAAGAGCACATCCCATCTCCTTTTGAGTTTTTCTGGGAGCCCCATGATCATGCCTTTTAATGTCTTGTTGAATCTCTCAACTAAGCCATTAGTTTGTGGATGGTATGGTGTAGTGAATTTGTAAGTCACTCCACACTCATTCCACATGTGTTTTAGGTATGCTGACATGAAGTTGGTACCTCTGTCAGACACCACCTCCTTAGGGAAACCCACTCTGGTAAAGATACCAATGAGGGCCTTGGCTACTGCAGGGGCAGTAGTCGACCTAAGGGGAATAGCTTCAGGATACCTAGTAGCATGATCCACTACTACTAGGATGTACATATTTCCTGAGGCTGTGGGAGGTTCCAGTGGACCAACTATGTCCACACCCACTCTTTCAAAGGGGACCCCCACCACTGGAAGTGGAATGAGGGGGGCCTTTGGGTGCCCACCTGTCTTACCACTGGATTGACAGGTGGGGCAGGAGAGGCAAAACTCCTTAACCTTCTGGGACATATTGGGCCAGTAGAAGTGGTTGACTAACCTCTCCCACGTCTTGGTTTGTCCCAAATGCCCAGCAAGGGGAATATCATGGGCTAAGGTCAGAATAAACTCTCTGAACGACTGAGGCACTACCACTCTCCTAGTGGCACCAGGTTTGGGGTCTCTGGCCTCAGTGTACAGGAGTCCATCTTCCCAATAGACCCTATGTGTTCCATTTTTCTTGCCCTTGGACTCTTCAGCAGCTTGCTGCCTAAGGCCTTCAAGAGAGGGACAGGTTTCTTGTCCCTTACACAGCTCTTCCCTTGAGGGTCCCCCTGGGCCTAAGAGCTCAACCTGATAAGGTTCAAGCTCCAAAGGCTCAGTTCCCTCAGAGGGCAGAACTTCTTCCTGAGAAGAGAGGTTCTCTTTTTCTGACTGTGTTGCAGTTGGTTTCCCAACTGACTTTCCTTTTCTCTTGGTAGGCTGGGCCATTTTTCCAGACTCCAGCTCTACTTTTTCACACTGTTCCTTGCATTGTGCTCTTGTTTTTACACACACCAGTTCAGGGATACCCAGCATGGCTGCATGGGTTTTTAGTTCTGAGGACTCCAGGTCATTTCCAAGTAGACAGTCTACTGGGATGTTTGAGGAGACCACCACCTGTTTCAGGCCATTGACCCCTCCCCATTCTAAAGTTACCATTGCCATGGGATGTGCTTTAGTCTGATTGTCAGCGTTGTTGACTGTATACGTTTTTCCAGTCAGGTATTGGCCAGGGGAAACCAGTTTCTCTGTCACCATGGTGACACTGGCACCTGTATCCCTCAGGCCCTCTACACTTGTCCCATTAATAAAGAGCTGCTGCCTGTATTTTTGAATGTTAGGCGGCCAGGCAGCTAGTGTGGCTAAATCCACCCCACCCTCAGAGACTAGAGTAGCTTCAGTGTGGACCCTGATTTGCTCTGGGCACACTGTTGATCCCACTTGGAGACTAGCCATTCCAGTGTTACCTGGATTGGAGTTTGGAGTGGAACTTTTCTTGGGACAGGCCTTGTCTCCAGTTTGGTGTCCAGACTGACTACAGTTTCGACACCAGGCCTTTTTGGGATAAAAGTTTTTACCCTTGTACCCAGGATTGTTTTGTGAAGAGGCTCTGGGCCCACCCTCCTGTGCAGGTTTTTGGGGGCCTGTAGAAGACTCTTTACTATTTTTATTTTTGGCTGTCTCACCACCTTTCCCCTGGGGAGGTTTTGTGACCCCTTTCTTTTGGTCACCCCCTGTGGAAGTTTTGGACACCCTAGTCTTGACCCAATGGTCCGCCTTCTTTCCCAATTCTTGGGGAGAAATTGGTCCTAGGTCTACCAGATGCTGATGCAGTTTATCATTGAAACAATTACTTAACAGGTGTTCTTTCACAAATAAATTGTACAGCCCATCATAATTACTTACACCACTGCCTTGAATCCAACCATCTAGTGTTTTTACTGAGTAGTCTACAAAGTCAACCCAGGTCTGGCTCGAGGATTTTTGAGCCCCCCTGAATCTAATCCTATACTCCTCAGTGGAGAATCCAAAGCCCTCAATCAGGGTACCCTTCATGAGGTCATAAGATTCTGCATCTTTTCCAGAGAGTGTGAGGAGTCTATCCCTACACTTTCCTGTGAACATTTCCCAAAGGAGAGCACCCCAGTGAGATCTGTTCACTTTTCTGGTTACACTAGCCCTCTCAAAAGCTGTGAACCATTTGGTGATGTCATCACCATCTTCATATTTAGTTACAATCCCTTTAGGGATTTTCAACATGTCAGGAGAATCTCTGACCCTATTTATGTTGCTGCCACCATTGATGGGTCCTAGGCCCATCTCTTGTCTTTCCCTCTCTATGGCTAGGATCTGTCTTTCCAAAGCCAATCTTTTGGCCATCCTGGCTAACTGGATGTCCTCTTCACTGGAGTTTTCCTCAGTGATTTCAGAGTTGTTGGTCCCTCCTGTGACTATTTGTGGAGTCAGGGCTTGAGAAGCCCTGCTCTCCCTAAGTAGGACTGGAGGGGGGGAATTTCCCTCCAAGTCACAATCTTCATCCTCTGAGTTGCCATCCTCAGAGGGGTTGGCCTTTTCAAACTCTGCCAAAAGCTCCTGGAGCTGTACTTTGGTAGGTTTGGGGCCCATTGCTATTTTCTTTAGTTTACAGAGTGACCTTAGCTCTCTCATCTGTAGATGGAGGTAAGGTGTGGTGTCGAGTTCCACCACAGTCACATCTGTGCTAGACATTTTGCTTCTAAAAGTTGGAATACTTTTTAAGAATCTAAAACTGGTTCTAGAATCTAATTCAAACTTTTACCAAACTTTTAAACTCTAAAAGAAATGCTAAACAGGATCTAACACAAGGCCCTAGCAGGTCTTTTAAGAATTTAGAAAACTTTTCAAATTGCAAAAATCAATTTCTAATGACAATTTTGGAATTTGTCGTGTGATCAGGTATTGGCTGAGTAGTCCAGCAAATGCAAAGTCTTGTACCCCACCGCTGATCCACCAATGTAGGAAGTTGGCTCTGTATGTGCTATTTCAAAGTAAGGAATAGCATGCACAGAGTCCAAGGGTTCCCCTTAGAGGTAAAATAGTGGTAAAAATAGATAATACTAATGCTCTATTTTGTGGTAGTGTGGTCGAGCAGTAGGCTTATCCAAGGAGTAGTGTTAAGCATTTGTTGTACATACACATAGACAATAAATGAGGTACACACACTCAGAGACAAATCCAGCCAATAGGTTTTGTTATAGAAAAATATATTTTCTTAGTTTATTTTAAGAACCACTGGTTCAAATTTAACATGTAATATCTTGTTTGAAAGGTATTGCATGTAAGTACATTAGGAACTTTGAATCATTTCAATTGCATGTATACTTTTCAAGTTATTCACAAATAGCTATTTCAAAAGTGGACACAGTGCAATTTTCACAGTTCCTGGGGGAGGTAAGTATTTGTTAGTTTTACCAGGTAAGTAAGACACTTACAGGGTTCAGTTCTTGGTCCAAGGTAGCCCACCGTTGGGGGTTCAGAGCAACCCCAAAGTCACCACACCAGCAGCTCAGGGCCGGTCAGGTGCAGAGTTCAAAGTGGTGCCCAAAACGCATAGGCTTCAATGGAGAGAAGGGGGTGCCCCGGTTCCGGTCTGCTTGCAGGTAAGTACCCGCGTCTTCGGAGGGCAGACCAGGGGGGTTTTGTAGGGCACCGGGGGGGACACAAGCCCACACAGAAATTTCACCCTCAGCGGCGCGGGGGCGGCCGGGTGCAGTGTTAGAACAAGCGTTGGGTTCGCAATGTAAGTCAATGAGAGATCAAGGGATCTCTTCAGCGCTGCAGGCAGGCAAGGGGGGGGCTTCCTCGGGGAAACCTCCACTTGGGCAAGGGAGAGGGACTCCTGGGGGTCACTTCTGCAGTGAAAGTCCGGTCCTTCAGGTCCTGGGGGCTGCGGGTGCAGGGTCTTTTCCAGGCGTCGGGACTTAGGTTTCAGAGAGTCGCGGTCAGGGGAAGCCTCGGGATTCCCTCTGCAGGCGGCGCTGTGGGGGCTCAGGGGGGACAGGTTTTGGTACTCACAGTCGTTGAGTAGTCCGGGGGTCCTCCCTGAGGTGTTGGTTCTCCACCAGCCGAGTCGGGGTCGCCGGGTGCAGTGTTGCAAGTCTCACGCTTCTTGCGGGGAGTTGCAGGGTTCTTTAAAGCTGCTTCTTGAAACAAAGTTGCAGTCTTTTTGGAGCAGGTCCACTGTCCTCGGGAGTTTCTTGTCGTCGTCGAAGCAGGGCAGTCCTCAGAGGATTCAGAGGTCGCTGGTCCCTTTGGAAGGCGTCGCTGGAGCAGAGTTCTTTGGAAGGCAGGAGACAGGCCGGTGAGTTTCTGGAGCCAAGGCAGTTGTTGTCTTCTGGTCTTCCTCTGCAGGGGTTTTCAGCTAGGCAGTCCTTCTTCTTGTAGTTGCAGGAATCTAATTTTCTAGGGTTCAGGGTAGCCCTTAAATACTAAATTTAAGGGCGTGTTTAGGTCTGGGGGGTTAGTAGCCAATGGCTACTAGCCCTGAGGGTGGGTACACCCTCTTTGTGCCTCCTCCCAAGGGGAGGGGGTCACAATCCTAACCCTATTGGGGGAATCCTCCATCTGCAAGATGGAGGATTTCTAAAAGTTAGAGTCACCTCAGCTCAGGACACCTTAGGGGCTGTCCTGACTGGCCAGTGACTCCTCCTTGTTGCTTTCTTTGTTCCCTCCAGCCTTGCCGCCAAAAGTGGGGGCCGTGGCCGGAGGGGGCGGGCAACTCCACTAAGCTGGAGTGCCCTGCTGGGCTGTGACAAAGGGGTGAGCCTTTGAGGCTCACCGCCAGGTGTCACAGCTCCTGCCTGGGGGAGGTGTTAGCATCTCCACCCAGTGCAGGCTTTGTTACTGGCCTCAGAGTGACAAAGGCACTCTCCCCATGGGGCCAGCAACATGTCTCTAATGTGGCAGGCTGCTGGAACTAGTCAGCCTACACAGACAGTCGGTTAAGTTTCAGGGGGCACCTCTAAGGTGCCCTCTGTGGTGTATTTTACAATAAAATGTACACTGGCATCAGTGTGCATTTATTGTGCTGAGAAGTTTGATACCAAACTTCCCAGTTTTCAGTGTAGCCATTATGGTGCTGTGGAGTTCGTGTTTGACAAACTCCCAGACCATATACTCTTATGGCTACCCTGCACTTACAATGTCTAAGGTTTTGTTTAGACACTGTAGGGGTACCATGCTCATGCACTGGTACCCTCACCTATGGTATAGTGCACCCTGCCTTAGGGCTGTAAGGCCTGCTAGAGGGGTGACTGACCTATACTTGCATAGGCAGTGAGAGGCTGGCATGGCACCCTGAGGGGAGTGCCATGTCGACTTACTCGTTTTGTTCTCACTAGCACACACGAGCTGGCAAGCAGTGTGTCTGTGCTGAGTGAGAGGTCTCCAGGGTGGCATAAGACATGCTGCAGCCCTTAGAGACCTTCCTTGGCATCAGGGCCCTTGGTACTAGAAGTACCAGTTACAAGGGACTTATCTGGATGCCAGGGTCTGCCAATTGTGGATACAAAAGTACAGGTTAGGGAAAGAACACTGGTGCTGGGGCCTGGTTAGCAGGCCTCAGCACACTTTCAATTGTAAACATAGCATCAGCAAAGGCAAAAAGTCAGGGGGCAACCATGCCAAGGAGGCATTTCCTTACACAACCCCCCCCAAACGAAAGAGGATGAGACTAACCTTTCCCAAGAGAGTCTTCATGTTCTAAGTGGAAGAACCTGGAAAGGCCATCTGCATTGGCATGGGCAGTCCCAGGTCTGTGTTCCACTATAAAGTCCATTCCCTGTAGGGAGATGGACCACCTCAACAGTTTAGGATTTTCACCTTTCATTTGCATCAGCCATTTGAGAGGTCTGTGGTCAGTTTAAACTAGGAAGTGAGTCCCAAAGAGGTATGGTCTCAGCTTCTTCAGGGACCAAACCACAGCAAAGGCCTCCCTCTCAATGGCACTCCAACGCTGCTCCCTGGGGAGTAACCTCCTGCTAATGAAAGCAACAGGCTGGTCAAGGCCATCATCATTTGTTTGGGACAAAACTGCCCCTATCCCATGTTCAGAGGCATCTGTCTGCACAATGAACTGCTTAGAATAATCTGGAGCTTTTAGAACTGGTGCTGAGCACATTGCTTGTTTCAGGGTGTCAAAGGCCTGTTGGCATTCCACAGTCCAGTTCACTTTCTTGGGCATTTTCTTGGAGGTGAGTTCAGTGAGGGCTGTCACAATGGATCCATATCCCTTCACAAACCTCCTGTAATACCCAGTCAAGCCAAGGAATGCCCTGACTTGAGTCTGGGTTTTTGGAGCTACCCAGTCCAGAATAGTCTGGATCTTGGGTTGGAGTGGCTGAACTTGGCCTCCACCTACAAGGTGGCCCAAGTAAACCACAGTTCCCTGCCCTATCTGGCATTTGGATGCCTTGATAGAGAGGCCTGCAGATTGCAGAGCCTTCAAAACCTTCTTCAGGTGGACCAGGTGATCCTGCCAGGTGGAGCTAAAGACAGCAATATCATCAAGATAAGCTGTGCTAAAGGACTCCAAGCCAGCAAGGACTTGATTCACCAACCTTTGGAAGGTAGCAGGGGCATTCTTTAAACCAAAGGGCATAATAGTAAACTGATAATGCCCATCAGGTGTGGAGAATGCTGTTTTCTCTTTTGCTCCAGGTGCCATTTTTATTTGCCAGTACCCTGCTGTCAAGTCAAAGGTACTTAAGAATTTGGCAGCACCTAATTTGTCTATGAGCTCATCAGCTCTAGGAATTGGATGGGCGTCTGTCTTGGTGACAGAGTTGAGCCCTCTGTAGTCCACACAAAACCTCATCTCTTTCTTTCCATCTTTGGTGTGAGGTTTGGGGACTAAGACCACTGGGCTAGCCCAGGGGCTGTCAGAGCGCTCAATTACTCCCAATTCCAGCATCTTGTGGACTTCCACCTTGATGCTTTCCTTAACATGGTCAGACTGTCTAAAAATTTTGTTTTTGACAGGCATGCTGTCTCCTGTGTCCACATCATGGGTACACAGGTGTGTCTGACCAGGGGTTAGGGAGAAGAGTTCAGGAAACTGTTGTAGGACTCTCCTACAATCAGCTTGCTGTTGGCCAGAGAGGGTGTCTGAGTAGATCACTCCATCTACTGAGCCATCTTTTGGGTCTGATGACAGAAGATCAGGGAGAGGTTCACTCTCTGCCTCCTGATCCTCATCTGTTACCATCAACAGATTTACATCAGCCCTGTCATGGAAGAGCTTAAGGCGGTTCACATGGATCACCCTCTTGGGGCTCCTGCTTGTGCCCAGGTCCACCAGGTAGGTGACCTGACTCTTCCTTTCTAGCACTGGGTAAGGGCCACTCCATTTGTCCTGGAGTGCCCTGGGAGCCACAGGCTCCAGAACCCAGACTTTCTGCCCTGGTTGGAACTCAACCATTGCAGCCTTTTGGTCATACCAAAACTTCTGGAGCTGTTGGCTGGCCTCAAGGTTTTTGGTTGCCTTTTCCATGTACTCTGCCATTCTAGAGCGAAGGCCAAGTACATAGTCCACTATGTCTTGTTTAGGCTCATGAAGAGGTCTCTCCCAGCCTTCTTTAACAAGAGCAAGTGGTCCCCTTACAGGGTGACCAAACAGAAGTTCAAAGGGTGAGAATCCTACTCCCTTCTGTGGCACCTCTCTGTAAGCAAAAAGCAGACATGGCAAGAGGACATCCCATCTCCTTTTGAGTTTTTCTGGGAGCCCCATGATCATGCCTTTTAATGTCTTGTTGAATCTCTCAACTAAGCCATTAGTTTGTGGATGGTATGGTGTAGTGAATTTGTAAGTCACTCCACACTCATTCCACATGTGTTTTAGGTATGCTGACATGAAGTTGGTACCTCTGTCAGACACCACCTCCTTAGGGAAACCCACTCTGGTAAAGATACCAATGAGGGCCTTGGCTACTGCAGGGGCAGTAGTCGACCTAAGGGGAATAGCTTCAGGATACCTAGTAGCATGATCCACTACTACTAGGATGTACATATTTCCTGAGGCTGTGGGAGGTTCCAGTGGACCAACTATGTCAACACCCACTCTTTCAAAGGGGACCCCCACCACTGGAAGTGGAATGAGGGGGGCCTTTGGGTGCCCACCTGTCTTACCACTGGATTGACAGGTGGGGCAGGAGAGGCAAAACTCCTTAACCTTCTGGGACATATTGGGCCAGTAGAAGTGGTTGACTAACCTCTCCCACGTCTTGGTTTGTCCCAAATGCCCAGCAAGGGGAATATCATGGGCTAAGGTCAGAATAAACTCTCTGAACGACTGAGGCACTACCACTCTCCTAGTGGCACCAGGTTTGGGGTCTCTGGCCTCAGTGTACAGGAGTCCATCTTCCCAATAGACCCTATGTGTTCCATTTTTCTTGCCCTTGGACTCTTCAGCAGCTTGCTGCCTAAGGCCTTCAAGAGAGGGACAGGTTTCTTGTCCCTTACACAGCTCCTCCCTTGAGGGTCCCCCTGGGCCTAAGAGCTCAACCTGATAAGGTTCAAGCTCCAAAGGCTCAGTTCCCTCAGAGGGCAGAACTTCTTCCTGAGAAGAGAGGTTCTCTTTTTCTGACTGTGTTGCAGTTGGTTTCCCAACTGACTTTCCTTTTCTCTTGGTAGGCTGGGCCATTTTTCCAGACTCCAGCTCTACTTTTTCACCCTGTGCCTTGCATTGTGCTCTTGTTTTTACACACACCAGTTCAGGGATACCCAGCATGGCTGCATGGGTTTTTAGTTCTACCTCAGCCCATGCTGAGGACTCCAGGTCATTTCCAAGCAGACAGTCTACTGGGATGTTTGAGGAGACCACCACCTGTTTCAGGCCATTGACCCCTCCCCATTCTAAAGTTACCATTGCCATGGGATGTGCTTTAGTCTGATTGTCAGCGTTGGTGACTGTATAAGTTTTTCCAGTCAGGTATTGGCCAGGGGAAACCAGTTTCTCTGTCACCATGGTGACACTGGCACCTGTATCCCTCAGGCCCTCTACACTTGTCCCATTAATAAAGAGCTGCTGCCTGTATTTTTGCATGTTAGGCGGCCAGGCAGCTAGTGTGGCTAAATCCACCCCATCCTCAGAGACTAGAGTAGCTTCAGTGTGGACCCTGATTTGCTCTGGGCACACTGTTGATCCCACTTGGAGACTAGCCATTCCAGTGTTACCTGGATTGGAGTTTGGAGTGGAACTTTTCTTGGGACAGGCCTTGTCTCCAGTTTGGTGTCCAGACTGACTACAGTTTCGACACCAGGCCTTTTTGGGATCAAAGTTTTTACCCTTGTACCCAGGATTGTTTTGTGAAGAGGCTCTGGGCCCACCCTCCTGTGCAGGTTTTTGGGGGCCTGTAGAAGACTCTTTACTATTTTTATTTTTGGCTGTCTCACCACCTTTCCCCTGGGGAGGTTTTGTGACCCCTTTCTTTTGGTCACCCCCTGTGGAAGTTTTGGACACCCTAGTCTTGACCCAATGGTCCGCCTTCTTTCCCAATTCTTGGGGAGAAATTGGTCCTAGGTCTACCAGATGCTGATACAGTTTATCATTGAAACAATTACTTAACAGGTGTTCTTTCACAAATACATTGTACAGCCCATCATAATTACTTACACCACTGCCTTGAATCCAACCATCTAGTGTTTTTACTGAGTAGTCTACAAAGTCAACCCAGGTCTGGCTCGAGGATTTTTGAGCCCCCCTGAATCTAATCCTATACTCCTCAGTGGAGAATCCAAAGCCCTCAATCAGGGTACCCTTCATGAGGTCATAAGATTCTGCATCTTTTCCAGAGAGTGTGAGGAGTCTATCCCTACACTTTCCTGTGAACATTTCCCAAAGGAGAGCACCCCAGTGAGATCTGTTCACTTTTCTGGTTACACTAGCCCTCTCAAAAGCTGTGAACCATTTGGTGATGTCATCACCATCTTCATATTTAGTTACAATCCCTTTAGGGATTTTCAACATGTCAGGAGAATCTCTGACCCTATTTATGTTGCTGCCACCATTGATGGGTCATAGGCCCATCTCTTGTCTTTCCCTCTCTATGGCTAGGATCTGTCTTTCCAAAGCCAATCTTTTGGCCATCCTGGCTAACTGGATGTCCTCTTCACTGGAGTTTTCCTCAGTGATTTCAGAGTTGTTGGTCCCTCCTGTGAGGGAACCAGCATCTCTGACTATTATTTGTGGAGTCAGGGCTTGAGAAGCCCTGCTCTCCCTAAGTAGGACTGGAGGGGGGGAATTTCCCTCCAAGTCACTATCTTCATCCTCTGAGTTGCCATCCTCAGAGGGGTTGGCCTTTTCAAACTCTGCCAAAAGCTCCTGGAGCTGTACTTTGGTAGGTTTGGGGCCCATTGCTATTTTCTTTAGTTTACAGAGTGACCTTAGCTCTCTCATCTGGAGATGGAGGTAAGGTGTGGTGTCGAGTTCCACCACAGTCACATCTGTGCTAGACATTTTGCTTCTAAAAGTTGGAATACTTTTTAAGAATCTAAAACTGGTTCTAGAATCTAATTCAAACTTTTACCAAACTTTTAAACTCTAAAAGAAATGCTAAACAGGATCTAACACAAGGCCCTAGCAGGTCTTTTAAGAATTTAGAAAACTTTTCAAATTGCAAAAATCAATTTCTAATGACAATTTTGGAATTTGTCGTGTGATCAGGTATTGGCTGAGTAGTCCAGCAAATGCAAAGTCTTGTACCCCACCGCTGATCCACCAATGTAGGAAGTTGGCTCTGTATGTGCTATTTCAAAGTAAGGAATAGCATGCACAGAGTCCAAGGGTTCCCCTTAGAGGTAAAATAGTGGTAAAAATAGATAATACTAATGCTCTATTTTGTGGTAGTGTGGTCGAGCAGTAGGCTTATCCAAGGAGTAGTGTTAAGCATTTGTTGTACATACACATAGACAATAAATGAGGTACACACACTCAGAGACAAATCCAGCCAATAGGTTTTGTTATAGAAAAATATATTTTCTTAGTTTATTTTAAGAACCACAGGTTCAAATTTAACATGTAATATCTTGTTTGAAAGGTATTGCAGGTAAGTACATTAGGAACTTTGAATCATTTCAATTGCATGTATACTTTTCAAGTTATTCACAAATAGCTATTTCAAAAGTGGACACAGTGCAATTTTCACTGTTCCTGGGGGAGGTAAGTATTTGTTAGTTTTACCAGGTAAGTAAGACACTTACAGGGTTCAGTTCTTGGTCCAAGGTAGCCCACCGTTGGGGGTTCAGAGCAACCCCAAAGTCACCACACCAGCAGCTCAGGGCCGGTCAGGTGCAGAGTTCAAAGTGGTGCCCAAAACGCATAGGCTTCAATGGAGAGAAGGGGGTGCCCCGGTTCCGGTCTGCTTGCAGGTAAGTACCCGCGTCTTCGGAGGGCAGACCAGGGGGGTTTTGTAGGGCACCGGGGGGGACACAAGCCCACACAGAAATTTCACCCTCAGCGGCTCGGGGGCGGCCGGGTGCAGTGTTAGAACAAGCGTTGGGTTCGCAATGTAAGTCAATGAGAGATCAAGGGATCTCTTCAGCGCTGCAGGCAGGCAAGGGGGGGGCTTCCTCGGGGAAACCTCCACTTGGGCAAGGGAGAGGGACTCCTGGGGGTCACTTCTGCAGTGAAAGTCCGGTCCTTCAGGTCCTGGGGGCTGCGGGTGCAGGGTCTTTTCCAGGCGTCGGGACTTAGGTTTCAGAGAGTCGCGGTCAGGGGAAGCCTCGGGATTCCCTCTGCAGGTGGCGCTGTGGGGGCTCAGGGGGGACAGGTTTTGGTACTCACAGTCGTAGAGTAGTCCGGGGGTCCTCCCTGAGGTGTTGGTTCTCCACCAGCCGAGTCGGGGTCGCCGGGTGCAGTGTTGCAAGTCTCACGCTTCTTGCGGGGAGTTGCAGGGTTCTTTAAAGCTGCTTCTTGAAACAAAGTTGCAGTCTTTTTGGAGCAGGTCCACTGTCCTCGGGAGTTTCTTGTCGTCGTCGAAGCAGGGCAGTCCTCAGAGGATTCAGAGGTCGCTGGTCCCTTTGGAAGGCGTCGCTGGAGCAGAGTTCATTGGAAGGCAGGAGACAGGCCGGTGAGTTTCTGGAGCCAAGGCAGTTGTTGTCTTCTGGTCTTCCTCTGCAGGAGTTTTCAGCTAGGCAGTCCTTCTTCTTGTAGTTGCAGGAATCTAATTTTCTAGGGTTCAGGGTAGCCCTTAAATACTAAATTTAAGGGCGTGTTTAGGTCTGGGGGGTTAGTAGCCAATGGCTACTAGCCCTGAGGGTGGGTACACCCTCTTTGTGCCTCCTCCCAAGGGGAGGGGGTCACAATCCTAACCCTATTGGGGGAATCCTCCATCTGCAAGATGGAGGATTTCTAAAAGTTAGAGTCACCTCAGCTCAGGACACCTTAGGGGCTGTCCTGACTGGCCAGTGACTCCTCCTTGTTGCTTTCTTTGTTCCCTCCAGCCTTGCCGCCAAAAGTGGGGGCCGTGGCCGGAGGGGGCGGGCAACTCCACTAAGCTGGAGTGCCCTTCTGGGCTGTGACAAAGGGGTGAGCCTTTGAGGCTCACCGCCAGGTGTCACAGCTCCTGCCTGGGGGAGGTGTTAGCATCTCCACCCAGTGCAGGCTTTGTTACTGGCCTCAGAGTGACAAAGGCACTCTCCCCATGGGGCCAGCAACATGTCTCTAATGTGGCAGGCTGCTGGAACTAGTCAGCCTACACAGACAGTCGGTTAAGTTTCAGGGGGCACCTCTAAGGTGCCCTCTGTGGTGTATTTTACAATAAAATGTACACTGGCATCAGTGTGCATTTATTGTGCTGAGAAGTTTGATACCAAACTTCCCAGTTTTCAGTGTAGCCATTATGGTGCTGTGGAGTTCGTGTTTGACAAACTCCCAGACCATATACTCTTATGGCTACCCTGCACTTACAATGTCTAAGGTTTTGTTTAGACACTGTAGGGGTACCATGCTCATGCACTGGTACCCTCACCTATGGTATAGTGCACCCTGCCTTAGGGCTGTAAGGCCTGCTAGAGGGGTGACTGACCTATACTTGCATAGGCAGTGAGAGGCTGGCATGGCACCCTGAGGGGAGTGCCATGTCGACTTACTCGTTTTGTTCTCACTAGCACACACGAGCTGGCAAGCAGTGTGTCTGTGCTGAGTGAGAGGTCTCCAGGGTGGCATAAGACATGCTGCAGCCCTTAGAGACCTTCCTTGACATCAGGGCCCTTGGTACTAGAAGTACCAGTTACAAGGGACTTATCTGGATGCCAGGGTCTGCCAATTGTGGATACAAAAGTACAGGTTAGGGAAAGAACACTGGTGCTGGGGCCTGGTTAGCAGGCCTCAGCACACTTTCAATTGTAAACATAGCATCAGCAAAGGCAAAAAGTCAGGGGGCAACCATGCCAAGGAGGCATTTCCTTACACAACCCCCCCCCAAACGAAAGAGGATGAGACTAACCTTTCCCAAGAGAGTCTTCATGTTCTAAGTGGAAGAACCTGGAAAGGCCATCTGCATTGGCATGGGCAGTCCAAGGTCTGTGTTCCACTATAAAGTCCATTCCCTGTAGGGAGATGGACCACCTCAACAGTTTAGGATTTTCACCTTTCATTTGCATCAGCCATTTGAGAGGTCTGTGGTCAGTTTGAACTAGGAAGTGAGTCCCAAAGAGGTATGGTCTCAGCTTCTTCAGGGACCAAACCACAGCAAAGGCCTCCCTCTCAATGGCACTCCAACGCTGCTCCCTGGGGAGTAACCTCCTGCTAATGAAAGCAACAGGCTGGTCAAGGCCATCATCATTTGTTTGGGACAAAACTGCCCCTATCCCATGTTCAGAGGCATCTGTCTGCACAATGAACTGCTTAGAATAATCTGGAGCTTTTAGAACTGGTGCTGAGCACATTGCTTGTTTCAGGGTGTCAAAGGCCTGTTGGCATTCCACAGTCCAGTTCACTTTCTTGGGCATTTTCTTGGAGGTGAGTTCAGTGAGGGCTGTCACAATGGATCCATATCCCTTCACAAACCTCCTGTAATACCCAGTCAAGCCAAGGAATGCCCTGACTTGAGTCTGGGTTTTTGGAGCTACCCATTCCAGAATAGTCTGGATCTTGGGTTGGAGTGGCTGAACTTGGCCTCCACCTACAAGGTGGCCCAAGTAAACCACAGTTCCCTGCCCTATCTGGCATTTGGATGCCTTGATAGAGAGGCCTGCAGATTGCAGAGCCTTCAAAACCTTCTTCAGGTGGACCAGGTGATCCTGCCAGGTGGAGCTAAAGACAGCAATATCATCAAGATAAGCTGTGCTAAAGGACTCCAAGCCAGCAAGGACTTGATTCACCAACCTTTGGAAGGTGGCAGGGGCATTCTTTAAACCAAAGGGCATAACAGTAAACTGATAATGCCCATCAGGTGTGGAGAATGCTGTTTTCTCTTTTGCTCCAGGTGCCATTTTTATTTGCCAGTACCCTGCTGTCAAGTCAAAGGTACTTAAGAATTTGGCAGCACCTAATTTGTCTATGAGCTCATCAGCTCTAGGAATTGGATGGGCGTCTGTCTTGGTGACAGAGTTGAGCCCTCTGTAGTCCACACAAAACCTCATCTCTTTCTTTCCATCTTTGGTGTGAGGTTTGGGGACTAAGACCACTGGGCTAGCCCAGGGGCTGTCAGAGCGCTCAATTACTCCCAATTCCAGCATCTTGTGGACTTCCACCTTGATGCTTTCCTTAACATGGTCAGACTGTCTAAAAATTTTGTTTTTGACAGGCATGCTGTCTCCTGTGTCCACATCATGGGTACACAGGTGTGTCTGACCAGGGGTTAGGGAGAAGAGTTCAGGAAACTGTTGTAGGACTCTCCTACAATCAGCTTGCTGTTGGCCAGAGAGGGTGTCTGAGTAGATCACTCCATCTACTGAGCCATCTTTTGGGTCTGATGACAGAAGTTCAGGGAGAGGTTCACTCTCTGCCTCCTGATCCTCATCTGTTACCATCAACAGATTTACATCAGCCCTGTCATGGAAGAGCTTAAGGCGGTTCACATGGATCACCCTCTTGGGGCTCCTGCTTGTGCCCAGGTCCACCAGGTAGGTGACCTGACTCTTCCTTTATAGCACTGGGTAAGGGCCACTCCATTTGTCCTGGAGTGCCCTGGGAGCCACAGGCTCCAGAACCCAGACTTTCTGCCCTGGTTGGAACTCAACCATTGCAGCCTTTTGGTCATACCAAAACTTCTGGAGCTGTTGGCTGGCCTCAAGGTTTTTGGTTGCCTTTTCCATGTACTCTGCCATTCTAGAGCGAAGGCCAAGTACATAGTCCACTATGTCTTGTTTAGGCTCATGAAGAGGTGTCTCCCAGCCTTCTTTAACAAGAGCAAGTGGTCCCCTTACAGGGTGACCAAACAGAAGTTCAAAGGGTGAGAATCCTACTCCCTTCTGTGGCACCTCTCTGTAAGCAAAAAGCAGACATGGCAAGAGGACATCCCATCTCCTTTTGAGTTTTTCTGGGAGCCCCATGATCATGCCTTTTAATGTCTTGTTGAATCTCTCAACTAAGCCATTAGTTTGTGGATGGTATGGTGTAGTGAATTTGTAAGTCACTCCACACTCATTCCACATGTGTTTTAGGTATGCTGACATGAAGTTGGTACCTCTGTCAGACACCACCTCCTTAGGGAAACCCACTCTGGTAAAGATACCAATGAGGGCCTTGGCTACTGCAGGGGCAGTAGTCGACCTAAGGGGAATAGCTTCAGGATACCTAGTAGCATGATCCACTACTACTAGGATGTACATATTTCCTGAGGCTGTGGGAGGTTCCAGTGGACCAACTATGTCCACACCCACTCTTTCAAAGGGGACCCCCACCACTGGAAGTGGAATGAGGGGGGCCTTTGGGTGCCCACCTGTCTTACCACTGGATTGACAGGTGGGGCAGGAGAGGCAAAACTCCTTAACCTTCTGGGACATATTGGGCCAGTAGAAGTGGTTGACTAACCTCTCCCACGTCTTGGTTTGTCCCAAATGCCCAGCAAGGGGAATATCATGGGCTAAGGTCAGAATAAACTCTCTGAACGACTGAGGCACTACCACTCTCCTAGTGGCACCAGGTTTGGGGTCTCTGGCCTCAGTGTACAGGAGTCCATCTTCCCAATAGACCCTATGTGTTCCATTTTTCTTGCCCTTGGACTCTTCAGCAGCTTGCTGCCTAAGGCCTTCAAGAGAGGGACAGGTTTCTTGTCCCTTACACAGCTCTTCCCTTGAGGGTCCCCCTGGGCCTAAGAGCTCAACCTGATAAGGTTCAAGCTCCAAAGGCTCAGTTCCCTCAGAGGGCAGAACTTCTTCCTGAGAAGAGAGGTTCTCTTTTTCTGACTGTGTTGCAGTTGGTTTCCCAACTGACTTTCCTTTTCTCTTGGTAGGCTGGGCCATTTTTCCAGACTCCAGCTCTACTTTTTCACCCTGTGCCTTGCATTGTGCTCTTGTTTTTACACACACCAGTTCAGGGATACCCAGCATGGCTGCATGGGTTTTTAGTTCTACCTCAGCCCATGCTGAGGACTCCAGGTCATTTCCAAGCAGACAGTCTACTGGGATGTTTGAGGAGACCACCACCTGTTTCAGGCCATTGACCCCTCCCCATTCTAAAGTTACCATTGCCATGGGATGTGCTTTAGTCTGATTGTCAGCGTTGGTGACTGTATAAGTTTTTCCAGTCAGGTATTGGCCAGGGGAAACCAGTTTCTCTGTCACCATGGTGACACTGGCACCTGTATCCCTCAGGCCCTCTACACTTGTCCATTAATAAAGAGCTGCTGCCTGTATTTTTGCATGTTAGGCGGCCAGGCAGCTAGTGTGGCTAAATCCACCCCACCCTCAGAGACTAGAGTAGCTTCAGTGTGGACCCTGATTTGCTCTGGGCACACTGTTGATCCCACTTGGAGACTAGCCATTCCAGTGTTACCTGGATTGGAGTTTGGAGTGGAACTTTTCTTGGGACAGGCCTTGTCTCCAGTTTGGTGTCCAGACTGACTACAGTTTCGACACCAGGCCTTTTTGGGATCAAAGTTTTTACCCTTGTACCCAGGATTGTTTTGTGAAGAGGCTCTGGGCCCACCCTCCTGTGCAGGTTTTTGGGGGCCTGTAGAAGACTCTTTACTATTTTTATTTTTGGCTGTCTCACCACCTTTCCCCTGGGGAGGTTTTGTGACCCCTTTCTTTTGGTCACCCCCTGTGGAAGTTTTGGACACCCTAGTCTTGACCCAATGGTCCGCCTTCTTTCCCAATTCTTGGGGAGAAATTGGTCCTAGGTCTACCAGATGCTGATGCAGTTTATCATTGAAACAATTACTTAACAGGTGTTCTTTCACAAATACATTGTACAGCCCATCATAATTACTTACACCACTGCCTTGAATCCAACCATCTAGTGTTTTTACTGAGTAGTCTACAAAGTCAACCCAGGTCTGGCTCGAGGATTTTTGAGCCCCCCTGAATCTAATCCTATACTCCTCAGTGGAGAATCCAAAGCCCTCAATCAGGGTACCCTTCATGAGGTCATAAGATTCTGCATCTTTTCCAGAGAGTGTGAGGAGTCTATCCCTACACTTTCCTGTGAACATTTCCCAAAGGAGAGCACCCCAGTGAGATCTGTTCACTTTTCTGGTTACACTAGCCCTCTCAAAAGCTGTGAACCATTTGGTGATGTCATCACCATCTTCATATTTAGTTACAATCCCTTTAGGGATTTTCAACATGTCAGGAGAATCTCTGACCCTATTTATGTTGCTGCCACCATTGATGGGTCATAGGCCCATCTCTTGTCTT
Organism: Pleurodeles waltl; assembly: GCF_031143425.1. NCBI lineage: Eukaryota > Metazoa > Chordata > Amphibia > Caudata > Salamandridae > Pleurodeles > Pleurodeles waltl. Next base: position 661,673,418 of record NC_090443.1, on the reverse strand, counting down.
TCCCTCTCTATGGCTAGGATCTGTCTTTCCAAAGCCAATCTTTTGGCCATCCTGGCTAACTGGATGTCCTCTTCACTGGAGTTTTCCTCAGTGATTTCAGATTTGTTGGTCCCTCCTGTGAGGGAACCAGCATCTCTGACTATTATTTGTGGAGTCAGGGCTTGAGAAGCCCTGCTCTCCCTAAGTAGGACTGGAGGGGGGGAATTTCCCTCCAAGTCACTATCTTCATCCTCTGAGTTGCCATCCTCAGAGGGGTTGGCCTTTTCAAACTCTGCCAAAAGCTCCTGGAGCTGTACTTTGGTAGGTTTGGGGCCCATTGCTATTTTCTTTAGTTTACAGAGTGACCTTAGCTCTCTCATCTGTAGATGGAGGTAAGGTGTGGTGTCGAGTTCCACCACAGTCACATCTGTGCTAGACATTTTGCTTCTAAAAGTTGGAATACTTTTTAAGAATCTAAAACTGGTTCTAGAATCTAATTCAAACTTTTACCAAACTTTTAAACTCTAAAAGAAATGCTAAACAGGATCTAACACAAGGCCCTAGCAGGTCTTTTAAGAATTTAGAAAACTTTTCAAATTGCAAAAATCAATTTCTAATGACAATTTTGGAATTTGTCGTGTGATCAGGTATTGGCTGAGTAGTCCAGCAAATGCAAAGTCTTGTACCCCACCGCTGATCCACCAATGTAGGAAGTTGGCTCTGTATGTGCTATTTCAAAGTAAGGAATAGCATGCACAGAGTCCAAGGGTTCCCCTTAGAGGTAAAATAGTGGTAAAAATAGATAATACTAATGCTCTATTTTGTGGTAGTGTGGTCGAGCAGTAGGCTTATCCAAGGAGTAGTGTTAAGCATTTGTTGTACATACACATAGACAATAAATGAGGTACACACACTCAGAGACAAATCCAGCCAATAGGTTTTGTTATAGAAAAATATCTTTTCTTAGTTTATTTTAAGAACCACTGGTTCAAATTTAACATGTAATATCTTGTTTGAAAGGTATTGCAGGTAAGTACATTAGGAACTTTGAATCATTTCAATTGCATGTATACTTTTCAAGTTATTCACAAATAGCTATTTCAAAAGTGGACACTGCAATTTTCACAGTTCCTGGGGGAGGTAAGTATTTGTTAGTTTTACCAGGTAAGTAAGACACTTACAGGGTTCAGTTCTTGGTCCAAGGTAGCCCACCGTTGGGGGTTCAGAGCAACCCCAAAGTCACCACACCAGCAGCTCAGGGCCGGTCAGGTGCAGAGTTCAAAGTGGTGCCCAAAACGCATAGGCTTCAATGGAGAGAAGGGGGTGCCCCGGTTCCGGTCTGCTTGCAGGTAAGTACCCGCGTCTTCGGAGGGCAGACCAGGGGGGTTTTGTAGGGCACCGGGGGGGACACAAGCCCACACAGAAATTTCACCCTCAGCGGCGCGGGGGCGGCCGGGTGCAGTGTTAGAACAAGCGTCGGGTTCGCAATGTAAGTCAATGAGAGATCAAGGGATCTCTTCAGCGCTGCAGGCAGGCAAGGGGGGGGCTTCCTCGGGGAAACCTCCACTTGGGCAAGGGAGAGGGACTCCTGGGGGTCACTTCTGCAGTGAAAGTCCGGTCCTTCAGGTCCTGGGGGCTGCGGGTGCAGGGTCTTTTCCAGGCGTCGGGACTTAGGTTTCAGAGAGTTGCGGTCAGGGGAAGCCTCGGGATTCCCTCTGCAGGCGGCGCTGTGGGGGCTCAGGGGGGACAGGTTTTGGTACTCACAGTCGTAGAGTAGTCCGGGGGTCCTCCCTGAGGTGTTGGTTCTCCACCAGCCGAGTCGGGGTCGCCGGGTGCAGTGTTGCAAGTCTCACGCTTCTTGCGGGGAGTTGCAGGGTTCTTTAAAGCTGCTTCTTGAAACAAAGTTGCAGTCTTTTTGGAGCAGGTCCGCTGTCCTCTGGAGTTTCTTGTCGTCGTCGAAGCAGGGCAGTCCTCAGAGGATTCAGAGGTCGCTGGTCCCTTTGGAAGGCGTCGCTGGAGCAGAGTTCTTTGGAAGGCAGGAGACAGGCCGGTGAGTTTCTGGAGCCAAGGCAGTTGTTGTCTTCTGGTCTTCCTCTGCAGGGGTTTTCAACTAGGCAGTCCTTCTTCTTGTAGTTGCAGGAATCTAATTTTCTAGGGTTCAGGGTAGCCCTTTAATACTAAATTTAAGGGCGTGTTTAGGTCTGGGGGGTTAGTAGCCAATGGCTACTAGCCCTGAGGGTGGGTACACCCTCTTTGTGCCTCCTCCCAAGGGGAGGGGGTCACAATCCTAACCCTATTGGGGGAGTCCTCCATCTGCAAGATGGAGGATTTCTAAAAGTTAGAGTCACCTCAGCTCAGGACACCTTATGGGCTGTCCTGACTGGCCAGTGACTCCTCCTTGTTGCTTTCTTTGTTCCCTCCAGCCTTGCCGCCAAAAGTGGGGGCCGTGGCCGGAGGGGGCGGGTAACTCCACTAAGCTGGAGTGCCCTGCTGGGCTGTGACAAAGGGGTGAGCCTTTGAGGCTCACCGCCAGGTGTCACAGCTCCTGCCTGGGGGAGGTGTTAGCATCTCCACCCAGTGCAGGCTTTGTTACTGGCCTCAGAGTGACAAAGGCACTCTCCCCATGGGGCCAGCAACATGTCTCTAGTGTGGCAGGCTGCTGGAACTAGTCAGCCTACACAGACAGTCGGTTAAGTTTCAGGGGGCACCTCTAAGGTGCCCTCTGTGGTGTATTTTACAATAAAATGTACACTGGCATCAGTGTGCATTTATTGTGCTGAGAAGTTTGATACCAAACTTCCCAGTTTTCAGTGTAGCCATTATGGTGCTGTGGAGTTCGTGTTTGACAAACTCCCAGACCATATACTCTTATGGCTACCCTGCACTTACAATGTCTAAGGTTTTGTTTAGACACTGTAGGGGTACCATGCTCATGCACTGGTACCCTCACCTATGGTATAGTGCACCCTGCCTTAGGGCTGTAAGGCCTGCTAGAGGGGTGACTGACCTATACTTGCATAGGCAGTGAGAGGCTGGCATGGCACCCTGAGGGGAGTGCCATGTCGACTTACTCGTTTTGTTCTCACTAGCACACACGAGCTGGCAAGCAGTGTGTCTGTGCTGAGTGAGAGGTCTCCAGGGTGGCATAAGACATGCTGCAGCCCTTAGAGACCTTCCTTGGCATCAGGGCCCTTGGTACTAGAAGTACCAGTTACAAGGAACTTATCTGGATGCCAGGGTCTGCCAATTGTGGATACAAAAGTACAGGTTAGGGAAAGAACACTGGTGCTGGGGCCTGGTTAGCAGGCCTCAGCACACTTTCAATTGTAAACATAGCATCAGCAAAGGCAAAAAGTCAGGGGGCAACCATGCCAAGGAGGCATTTCCTTACAATTGGCCAATACCAGAACCAAACACCTGACACTCATACACACACCACACCCACATACCAACAGCACTATAAACGCACACCCACATTACACACCACCCTTTATGAATACCAAAATGCACCACAAGACTAACACGAAGACCACTGAGACAACTACAAACACACATCCATTTGTCATGCACTCTACATCCCACACCCCACCATATCACTAAACACCCTCTGCACAAGACACACCACACAACACCCATGTCCCCACTAAGGCACTCCTGTTTTACTGATGAGGAGTTGCCGGTCATAGTTGAGGAAATATTCAGGGTAGAGCCACAGCTGTTTGGAGCACAGGTATATCAAATAAGCATTGCCCGGAAGATGGAGCTATGGCAGAGAATCGTGGACAGGGTGAACGCCGTGGGACAGCATCCACAAACAAGGGATGACATCAGCAAGAGGTGAAATGACCTTCAGGGAAGGTATGTTCTGTGGCAGGAAGGCACCAGCTCACCATCCAGAGGACTGGCAGTGGACCCCTACCTCCTCCCCCACAGCTCACAGCATGGGAGGAGCAAGTCTTGGCAATACTGTATCCTGAGGGACTCACTACAGTTGACGGAGGACTGGACACTAGTGAGTCAAGATTTACTACTTATCACCCCCATACCTGCATGCCATCACACCCCCTCACCTTCACTCCCATCACTCCACTCCATCCCACACACTGCACATACACATCTGACTAACCCCGATGCCAAGCCCTGCATGTTATACCAATGAATGGACAGCTCTCGCAACCCTGCATGAACAGCATGGAGAACTAACAATCACACAATACATCACCATACACAAACAAAGGTGGCAGGGTAACAGCAACAATATAGGGAAGCAAGGGATGTACAATATGCCACAGACATGAAGTATAATACATCACTTACATCCCCACAGGTGCCCCAGCCAATCTCAGCGGCAAGCAAGTGCCACGACTAATCAGTGCCCCAACAGAAGATGCCCCCAGTGATGACAGTAACTCTGGATTTCAGGATCTGGATGATCTACCTGGCCCATCGGGGACCACTGGTCAGTCAGCCACGCCAGCCCACTCACAGTCTACCACAGAGCCTCCCCATCAGTATCCAACACCACAGCAGCCACCCAACATCCCCACACCTCTGTCCCCAGGACACATCAATCAGCAATATGCCCACATGTACAGGGACCCCGGTCCACACCTCACCCCTTAGACAATCAGGGACCTTGGGTCAGTGGCAGTGGGCACACCGTTCAGGGGACACCATTCAGGGGAACAGGGACACTGGGAGGCCTGCTGTGTGCCAGGGGGAGGACAGGCCCAGGGAATCAACTCTTCAGGAGGCAATCACTAATGTCCTCGGGGCTTACCAACAATCCCAGGACCAGATTTGCCAGATCCTCACCAACATGCAGGAGAACAAGCGTCTACAGGAGGTAAACCATCAGGGGATCAGGGAGGATTTGCAGGCCCTGAACACAACCATGGTCTCCATAGCAGGGGTGCTGGTAGATATGACCAACATCTTGATCAAATTGACAGCACACCAGCGGGTCCCTACCGCTAGCCAGTCTACTGACCAGACCACCACTTCCGCTGTAGCTGGTGGGCAGGTGGCCCTGCCAGAGGACCCACAGGCCACCAGCATTCCTCCACCTACAGAAGGTAAACCACCCCGCAAATGTTCCCTGGGACCCAGACAGCAGCCTGAGACACCTGCCAAGACGAAGACCACCTCCAGGAAATGAGACCCTCCTGAATGTCCCCCTTATGTCCCACCTTGTCACCTTGTCCACTTTGAACTGCCTTTGCTTCCCTTCCAATGGCCCCTTGGACACTGGACCTGTGCTACAAACAGACTGGAACAATACCCTGGATTTTCCTCAACCATCACCCCATTCCATTGCACTTTTCTGTCAATTATTTGCACTAAAATAAACACCCTTGAACACAACCTAAGTGAAAGTGTTTTATGTGATGAAAATGGGCATATATGGAAACAGTCACATCATGTGCAAATGATCAGAACACTGTGATAGCATACATTTTATGACTTGTATCTGTCTCTAGTCATCACATCAGTACACTGTTGTCATATCACCAACATCTGCAAAATGAGAAGCCATAGGGGACAGTAAATAGGGGCCAGGTTGTGTAACATGCAGCATACCACTACTATCTGGCAGACCTTCTTGGGTGAGTAGCACAAGGATCCACCTGTTAGATGGAGGCATCTGAACCTGCATACAGTGGGTGGGGAGTCAGGCTCACCAATTAGCCACACCCTGTGTCTCTGTAATTGTGCCATCACATTTGGGATGCTGCTATTCCTAAGGATGAAGGTGTCATGCACCGGCCCAGGATACTTAGCAGTGATGTGGTAGATGTATTGGTCATCCAGGCACACCATTTGCACATTGAGTGAGAAGAAACTCTTCCGATCCATGAACACTTGTTCATTCAGGCGGGGGGGGGGACAAACGCAACATGTGTACAGTCAATCGCCCCAATAATGTTGGGTACATGTCCCATTGCATAGAATCCAGCCTTCACAGTGGCCACATCTTCCACCTGAGGGAAAGCAATGTAGCTGCATATGTGTTTCACCAGGGCAGACAATACCTTGGCCAACATGATTTAGAACACTGGCTGTGACATTCCTGCTGCCAAGCCCACTGTCACTTGGAAATAGCCAGTCACCAGGAAATGGAGCACAGATAGAACCTGCACAAGAGGGGGGATCCCAGTGAGATGACGGATATCAGATATCAGATCAGGCTCCAATTGAGCACACAGCTCTGTGACTGTGGCCCTGTCCAGTCTAAAGGTGAGTATTATGTGCCTGTCTTCCAGTGTAGCCAAGTCCACAAGGTGTCTGTACACAGGGTCTTGCTTCCTCCTCCGATTCCTCCGCAGTGGTACGTATCTAATGGACACAAGAGTGAGTAGGCTGTCGCAATTTGAACAATGGAACTACCACCTCAGTGTACATAGAGCAGTAACGAGATAGGACATTGGTAATGGCAATGTATGTGCAAATTACAGATATGACGCAGTTCTCGATTATCTGACTATTGTCCACTACCATAAAATGGTGACTGCCTGTCCTGTATGTAGGGACAGGTAGAAGTGAGCTAACTCTGCCGGCGTTGTGCGACATGGCAGAAGGCGGTCTTGCACCGCCGTACTATTCCTCATAGGATTACATGGGGCTCTATGGAGTACAGTGGCCAATGGGGGTCACCAGCGGCGGTGATGGTGTACACCACCACGTACGTGACTGCCATTTTCTGCCTAGAATCTCACTTGTTTCCTGACTTTCCACAGGACAACACCTACACTGCGTGTGCTGCTGTGACCTGTGTCTGGATCCTGCTATGGCCCGTGTAACTGAGGAAAGGGCCCCTGTCTTCCCTTCAGAGGAGTTTGTGCGCGTGGTGGATGGGGTCCTACCCCAGTATTGGCTGCTGTATGGGCCTCCAGACCAACAGGTGAGTACACCTTGGGCTCGAGGCATGTGACAAGGTTGCATGGAGATGTGTGTGTAAGCATCGTGTCATATGGGGGGGTCGTATGTCTGGTGGTGGTGTACATGGTGGGCACTAAGTGATATGTGTGCCAATGGGGATGGAAGGGGATTTGAGGGCAATATGTGTAACAGGCTGGGTTGTCTGGTCAATGGTGTACTCCTCTCTGTGTTTCATCTGCAGGTCAGCAACCATCAGAAGAAGGGATTGTGGCATGTCATCACCAATGACATGCAGACCCTGGGGTCTACAGCAGGCGGAGCACCGACTGTAGGAAGAGGTGGAAGGAACTGAGATGCTGGGCCCAGAAGAGCGCAGAGGCCCAGCTGCGGATGGCCTCCCAATGAGGGTGGCGTGCCCATCAGAGCCTGACCCCCCTGATGGCCCGCATACTGGCAGTGGCCTACCCAGAGCTGGATGGGTGCTTGAGGGCATCACAGCAGCCACAAGGGGTAGAGTACAGTGTGCGTTACAAATATGATTGGTAGGTAGCATAGGAAAGTGGTGTTGGGTGTCAGTTATTGGGTGCCTCTTAATGCCAGGCCAGAGAACGCAGCATGATCCAGCTCAAGAGTAATGGTTGTACTGCTAAATCTGGTAACCTAGCTAGGTTGCATTCCATGCCAGACAAGGCTTAGTGACTGCCAGGAGGGGTGTTTTGCTCTCATCTTGCTGTGGTACCTAGCAAATGTGATGCCAGTGTGATGCATGTTGCTCAATCCTGATCCCTGTACGTCACACTAATGTGTATGCCATCTGTCGTGTTGGTGCTGTCATTGATCTAGTGCTCCCTTACTCTCATCCCCCTTTTTTCTTCAGTCATCCTGTCCATGTGTGCATTAGCATCATCTGGCAGAGGAGCAGGGGCACCGGCGACAGAGGGAGCTGCATCCCACAGGACCCAGGAGGCAGAATCCACTGACACCGAGGGGACCAGTGGGACGGAGGGTGAGGGGAGCACCACGGCAGAGACAGCAGGTGACAACACAGACTCAGATACCTCCTCCGATGGAAGCTCCCTGGTGGTGGCGGACACCTCTGGAACCACCCCACCTACAGGTAGAGACGCCAGTCTCCGTGCAAGCACCGCCCTCCAGTAGCCTCTCAGTGAGTTGCCTGTGCCCGCTCACCCAGGAGGGTGGGCATCTCCTTCGCCGAAGGCACCTCAGGCCCTGCCCTAGTGAGCCCTGCTGCCCTAAGTGAGGAGGATATTGACCTCCTTAGATCCATCTCTGTAGAGCAGTCAACCATTGTGAATGTCATTCAGGGGCTGGCATCCCAGATGCAGCAATGCAATGCATTCCTGGATGGCATTCACAGTGTATAGGCGGCCCAACAGAGATTGTTCCAGGCTCTGGCCTCCTCTCTGATGGCAGCCATTTTCCCTGTTCCTACTGTCCCGCCTCCAACTACCACTTCCCAGTCCCAATCCCCTCAACCCCAACCCATCCCATGCACACATACAGACAAGCATGCACACAAAACATCACACAAGAGTGGCACAGACAAACACAGGCAGCACACTTCAGGCCACAAGCACTCACACAAACAACAGACAGTTGCACACACAACAACATCCACTGCCTCCACTGTCTCCTCCTCCTCCTCCCTCACTGTCACATCCGCACTCACACCTGAATGCACTGCATCAACAGGCACCACCACTATCACCACACCAAGCAGCACACACACCTCCCTTGCAGACACGTCCACAACATCCATCCACACATCCCCTGTGTCCTCTCCCACCCTGTCTGCTCTCCCCTCCTAAGAAACACAAATGCACACACTCACACACCCAACAGTCATGCACCTCACCCGCACCCAAAGTCAGCAGACATACACCTCCAACAACCACTCCCTCAAACTCCACTCCCATCCCTCCTCCCTCATCCCACCCCACCGTCCCTAAGAAGCTTTTCCTTGCCCAACTTGACCTCTTCCCTACCCCTCCACCCTCCATCCTGCCCGTAAGAGCAGGGTCACAACAACCCAGCCCAGCACCTCAGCCAAACAATCCACAGGGACAGGGGAGGCACCTCCTAGTCATGGAGGCAGAAAAGGAAAGAGTCCCACTCCACCAACCAAGAGGGGGAAGGATCCCACTCTACCACCCAAGAGAGGAAAGGATCCCAGTCCACCACCCAAGAGAGGGAAGGATCCCACTCCACCAACCAAGAGAGGAAAGGATCCTACTCCACCACCCAGGAAAGGGAAGGTTCCCACTCCACCAACTAGAAGAGGCAAAAGCCCCCCTCCAACAGCAGTGGGCAATAAGCCCTCACCTCCAGTTGGAAAACAGCAGCCCCCACCTCCAGTCGGGGCACAGTAGCCCTCACCTCCAGCTGGGACACAGCAACCCTCACCTCCAGTTGGAAAACAGCAGCCCTCATCGCCAGTTGGGACATAGCAGCCCTCACCTCCAGTTGGAAAACAGCAGCCCTCACCTCAAGTTGGGACACAGCAGCCCTCACCCCCAGCTGGAAAACAGCAGCCCTTACCTCCAGCTGGGACACAGCAGCCCTCACCTCCAGTTGGAAAACAGCAGCCCTCACCTCTAGTTGGGACGCAGTAGCCCTCACCTCCAGCTGGAAAACAGCAACCGCCAACTCCAGTTGGAAAACAGCAGCCCGCACGTCCAGTTCTGACACAGCAGTCCTCACCTCCAGCTTGGAAAACAGCAGCCCTCACCTCCAGTTGGAAAACAGCAGCCCTCACCTCCTGTTGGGACGCAGTAGCCCTCACCTCCAGCTGGAAAACAGCAACCCCCACCTCCAGTTGGAAAACAGCAGCCCTCACCGCCAGTTGGGACATAGCAGCCCTCACCTCCAGTTGGAAAACAGCAGCCCTCACCTCAAGTTGGGACACAGCAGCCCTCACCCCCAGCTGGAAAACAGCAGCCCTTACCTCCAGCTGGGACACAGCAGCCCTCACCTCCATTTGGAAAACAGCAGCCCTCACCTCTAGTTGGGACGCAGTAGCCCTCACCTCCAGCTAGAAAACAGCAACCGCCACCTCCAGTTGGAAAACAGCAGCCCGCACCTCCAGTTCTGACACAGCAGTCCTCACCTCCAGCTTGGAAAACAGCAGCCCTCACCTCTAATTGGAAAACAGCAGCCCTCACCTCCTGTTGGGACGCAGTAGACCTCACCTCCAGCTGGTAAACAGCAACCCCGAACCTCCAGTTGGAAAACAGCAGCCCTCACCTCCAGTTGGGACACAATAGCCCTCATCTCCAGCTGGAAAGCAGCAGCCCTCACCTCCAGCTGGGACACAGCAGCCCTCACCTCCAGTTAGAAAACAGCAGCCCTCACCTCCAGTTGGGACACAGTAGCCCTCAACTCCAGCTGGAAAACAGCAGCCCTCACCTCCAGATGGAAAACATCCGCCCTCACCTCCAGTTGGGACACAGCAGCCCTCACCTCCAGTAGGAAAACACCGCCCTCACCCCCAGCTGGGACAGAGCAGCCCTCAACTCCAGTTGGAAAACAGCAGCCCTCACCTTCAGTTGGGACACAGCAACCCTCACCTCCAGCTGGGACACAGCAGCCCTCACCTCCAGCTGGGACACAGCAGCCTCCACTTCCATTTGGAAAACAGCAGCCCTCACCTCCAGTTGGGACACAGCAGTCCTCACCTCCAGTTGGGACACAGCAGCCCTCACCACCAGTTGGGACACAGCAGCCCTCACCACCAGCAGAGGGCATGTAGGCCACCCTCCAGGGACTGTTGTACACTGAACCCCCTCCAGAACCAGCGGGCAAGTCCCCCAACTCAGAGACTGTGACCTTGCACTCTCCAGCTAAATGCAGTGGGGCATGGAGCCCCATCCAGAATCAGTGGGCAAGTCTCCCACTTCAGCTGAGGTGCCCCCCACCCTCCTCCCCCTGAGGTGCCTGGCCATTCACAACATGATGCCCCTGCACAGTGTAGTGCGGACTACGTCAGGGAACAAGTTGGGCCTTGCACTGTGCCATGTGGCCATGTGGGCCTTTGTACTTTGGACTGGCCATTGGTCCTTTCGGAACAGTGAATCACGTATTTTTTGTCATATGGACAATACAGTGTCTGTTGGCATACAATTACAAAATCAGTACTGCCTAACTATTTTCCTTGCATTATTTTGACGTGTCGTGTTACGTTGTTTTTCCTCTGCAGCTGGTTGTGTGTATGGTGTGTGTGTGTGTGTGTGTTGTGCGCGTGAGTGTCACTCTCCTTTTCCTCCCTCTCTCACTTGTGTGCTAGGCGGCTGTACTCACCGTCGTCATCTTCGTGTGTGTTGGTGTTCCATGTGGAGCATGGCGTAGAAGAGCATCGGGAAGACTTGAAGTTCCGGTTCCGTGACGGTGTTGATCTTGTCTGCGTCTCTGATGGTGAGTCTTTTGTCTTCTGTGTTCTGTTTCCGCCAGGCTTTTGATGGTGTTGGTACCGCCCCAGAAATCGTGGTGGTTTACAATGTCTTAATATGGTGGGCCGTACTTTGTCTTCCGCCTGGCTGTTGATAGCCACCGTGGTCAGTGCTGTTAACACCCTGGCGGTTGGTGTGGTACATTGGCTGTCTTTGGGAGTTATCACCGCCATAGTCATAATTTGGTGGTAATTACCGCCAGCCTGTTGGCTGTATTACCGCCACTTTAACAGTCACCCCAATGTCATAATGAGGGCCATAATGTCTTGGGAGGCCCTTTATGAAGCTCTCTCATGCTTCCCAAACTCTCCTACTCCGTTAAGTTTATCCCCAGAGGTGCCTAATGATAAAGATGATTAGGACATTTGCAACATTAGGTGAAGTTGTTTACTCTTCTAGAGACATGTACACACTCTTACTCACAAAGTCATGTGAATATACCAGGGCAAAATATAGGATTACTAAAAGGCTCAATGTTATCAGAACACCTCTTTTTCTGTAGCAAACTGAAGCATTCTGGAATTATTAATTCTGGTTTAGTTCAAGTAAATAAATCTCACTGAACACCTAAAAACAATCAAAAGTAAAAGCAAAGGCCAGAACTAGAAATTATTTATTCCAGTGTCTTGGTGACATCTGATATTTAGAGTGATCCTATCAAAACAGAAACAGTTGCATAGGCCTCCTTATGAAGTCAGCAATGCAGAAAAATTGAGTGGCTTCAATCTAGTCTCCTGACAGAAGGAAGAAAAGCTGTAGATCTGATTTAAAGTTTGGAGGACAGAGTTAACTGCATCAAAATGGTGGGGAACAATTCCTACACCAGCCAACTTTAGAGGAACTGCTGACATGGTGGTTCCTGTCTATGTAGGAAAAGGTTTGATGAATCGCACCATCACACGTGAAGGCTGGCAGGCCAGCAAACTTTTCACATTTATTTTGTTTTTTAAAAGCATGCTTCCAAAGCTTGAGTTTGTTTATGGAAAACACAAAACTAACAGGGCCCCACACTGTGAGTTTTTTTCTCACAGTGTGGGTGTGGTTATTATTTCTTTCCTATTCCTTACAGCCAGGTTTTACCCTTTCTAAATAGAGCAGATAGTCTTGTAAAGTCTTTCCATTTTTATGAAAATATTCTGCCGGCGGAGCCAACAAGTGAAGGAATGGGACCATAATTAATTGAATTGAATGTCATTGAAATATGAATGAATATTCCCAGTAAATCAGAGACAGACATATAGGTATCGAAGACACTGAAAAATAAGAAACTGACAGAGATACATTATTCATTGCAAATGTTGTAAGAAATAAGACACTTAACAAACTTTTGATATTTTGCTACCCCCATGCTAGTGACCGATTCATCGATTATTTCACAGTTCCACTTTTATACTCATTTTCCGGACAGGGGATGTGGATTCACTGCAGAAGTTTCAGATCTGATTGGGGTGATTCTATTTCAAATATCTCTTTCAGGTATTCCTGTCACCTTTAACAAGAGAAACTCTAACCTACGCCTCACTCCTCTATTCTGCCCGATGCTGTGATTCAGGACAAATAAATAAGCAGACCTTTCTTAAAAAGGACCTCACAGAACTGAGGGTATACTTTTCTCCATTCTTCTTTACTTCAGATCTGGGCCTCCACTCTATAACTAGTCAATGCACTTCCAAGCTTTATCTATTTTCCATCATGTGTCATGCTAAATCAGAGGCCACTAAAATCCATCCATCTCTCTCTGTCTTTCTCTCTCTCTCACACACACACACGCACACACACACACACATACACACACACACGTACACACACACTCTTACTGCTACACACTTGCTAAATATACATATCATATACATGCAAAGTGAGGCCCATATTTATAGTTTTTAGCGCTGCTTTTGCATCATTTTTTGACTCAACAGCAAACGTAAACTTACAAAAATACAATTGTATTTTGTAAGTTTGCGCTGCTTTTGCGTCAAAAGTGACGCAAAGGCAGCGCAAAATAAAGTATAAATATGGGCCTGAATGTCAGCCCATAGGTCTAGGAGTCATACAGACTACTTTATCAGTCTTGACACTCATCATCTTCTTGTTCGCCTTCCAAACACTTTTACCACATATGTATCTTCAATACCCTTCATCTAGGGTTGTGAGTTTCACAAACCAGTTGCCTTGTGCTGAAGTTAACACTACTGCCCTTGATTCCCAGTGATGTAATAGTTGGCTATCTGTCAGAGTCTTTTGTTACTCAGAATCTCTTATACGCTGTCTGAGATGATCTATCTGGGTCGTCCTTGTCCCCCTCTGCTGCTCATCAGAGCCTTCCTATACTCCTGAGCTCCCCTTCGCTCATTGTCATAGCTCTTTCACCACTTTTGTTAGCCCATAACCATTTTTGCTGACTTCAGTCATTTGAGTTTCTTCATCCCTTTTTGCCATCCTTCACAGGTCACACTCCTTTTCACTAATTCCAATGTAGACCCCTCTGCCAAGTTTCAGTCCCTCTGTCCTCTGATCCATCCTCAGACTGCTGTCCCAGCATCTCACAGTGTCTACTTTCACCCGGAGGAAAGAATGTAACAGTCCTGGATTTTGTATTCACTTTGCTTTTGCATGCTCTTATTTATTAAAACATAATTACCACTTCTCTTAGTGAGCTGAAAATATAGAGGTTTCTAGGGTATGACAACATAAGAAGCATTAAAAAGAACTGTGTACAAAAAGGATATTCTAATGCATGTAACCTAAAATCACACAGGTGTCCTCTTGCTCCTGATATGACTTCCGAGGTTGGTACTCCTATTCCTATATAAAGTCCTTCTTTTAGGTTGCTTCAGTCCTCCTGGTCCTTATCCTGGCTCTGGTATGGCTAGTTCTGGCTACCATGGTACCGGGTTTCTGAATCTGAGTCAGGTTCTAGTCCTTCCTGACTTTGGTTTCTTGGCCCTGCCCCTGGCTCTTACTGATATTAGCCCTCCCTTGGCCTCCTAATCCTGGTACTACTGACCCTCTCACCCTGACCTGCTGGTCTGCTTGGTCCTTCTCCACATAGTCCAGTTGTCCAGGCTCTACTATGGCTGGAACTCATAGCCCTCCTGTTTGAGTCATCCTGATTCTTTTTGCCATGGCTCCTGTCCTCATGGACCACCTGGTACTGATCCTCCTTAATAGGGCCTCTTAGGCTGGGACTGGTCATTTTGGTCCTGGTCTGGTCTCATTGGTCCTCATGGTTATGGTTGTCCTGCTCCCCCTGATTCTCACTAGCCTGGTTCTAATACCCCAGTTCCTTGTTCTCTGGCTCTACTTGGTACTTCAGGTCCTGGTTCCCTTGGTTCTAGTTCCACTGGTCCCAGTAGCTATGTTTCTGCTTATCCTCATCATTCTAGCTCACCCATCTGGTCCCCTAATTCACCTGCTCTTGATCTGACTAGTTTTTCTGGTCCTCCCCCAACTTTTAGGATGACCTGGTCCTCCAAGTCGCTCTGGTTTTGCACTAAGTCCACTTAGTCCTGATCCTCCATTGTCAGGTAATTTTATTCTTAAACACCTGACGTGGTACTCCTGGCTCCTGTCATCCTGGCCCTCCTTGTCCAGGTCCTCCTTGGAAGGTATGGCATGTACTGATACTCAGGGGCCTTTATAATTCAATCTTCTTTTTCCCCTTATTTGTATTCCCACTTCCTCTTCTTCCTTTGGTTCTCTTAACTCTTGTCCTGTTGGCTGTGGTAGCCTGGCCATCCCATCCTGCTTCTCCAGGCCCTGTTCTCCTAGAATTCCTCTTTCTCACTCTAGTTTGCCTAGCACTTTTTTTTTTAAATCCTAGTCCTCGTAGTCCATGTTTTATTCCTAGTTTTGCGTTCACAACATTTAATCCTCTGACTTCTGGTCCTTCTTATTTGGGTCTTTATATGCATATACCTCTTGGTCTTGGTCCTCATAGCCATCCCAGTTCTTCCAGCAACTCCTTCTGCCAGCTCTTCTTCCTTCGTGCTCCTCTCGAACCTTGTCCCCTTGGCCTGGCCCTTCTTATCTTCCTCACCCTGTGCATCTGATTCGAGGTATACCAGCTTCTCGCCATGCTGGGCCCCTCAGTCCACCTAGTCTTTCATTTCCTGGTCCTCTTAGTGTTTACCTTCTTATCCCTTGTCCTCCTGGTTTGGTTCATCTTGGTCTACCTCTCCCCATCCCTTGTCCTCATAGTCCTTTTGGCACTGTACCCACAAGTCCAGGCCCTCCTAGTCCTGGTTCTCTTTGTTTAGGTCCTCCTCAGTCTGGTCATTGTGGTCATGGTCTTCCTGGCCATCCAAGTCCAGTCCCCTTGGTCTTTCTGGTTCTGGCTTTTCTGTTCTCCTGATCTTCCTCACTCTGGTCCTGACACCCCAGGTCCTGGTTATTTTGCTCCACTTGGAACTCTGGGCCTCTTCCTAATGTCATGGTCCCCCTGGCATGTCTACACTTGTTCCTAAACCTCATAGTCCTAATCCTTCTATTCTTCCTTGACTGGTCCTGCTCCTCCAGGCTGTGGTCCTCCTGGTATCCTCAGTACTGGTCCCTCATCTTTCTTGCTTATTTTGCCCCCCTGGTTCTACAGGTCATAATCCTGTTGCTCCTAATCTTCCTAGGCTTCCTATATCTAGTCCCAATGCTCCTGGTCCTCCTGCCCCTTATCCTCATGGTTTAACACCAATTGACCATGGCCCATCTTGTTGTGCTCCTCCTGGGCTGGAAATCTTCTTCCTCATCTTCTTGGCCATCCTGTTTCTAAGCCCTTTGGTCTGGACCTGAGCCCCTAGGTTATATAGTTCTGTCGCCTGCCTGTTCCTATTCCTTTTACTCCTACTACACCTTGTTCATGTAGTCGTGGTCTTAGTTTTGGTCTCCCTTTGCCTGGTATGTCTGTATTGTGTCTTTTGGTCCCAGTGGCCTTGGCTACCCCAGTCATTGTAGCCCATGGTCCCCCTGCCACATCCTAGTTCCACTTGTCCTCCTAGTCTCCTGGTTGTCTTTTGCAGCTTGTTCTTGTTCATTTGACCCTCCTTATCTTGGATCTCCTAATTATGATTCTCTGAGGTCTGGTCTTCCTCAACCCAGTGGAATTGATTCTTTGCATCACATAACTGCTTTGTGCCTCATTTTTAGTGTGTCATTTGTATTCTTAAATTCATTGTCTGCTTTCATACAATTATACTCATCCGACTTGTGCTGCAATCAGGACAAACATTGCTTTGTTTCAAAGGATTCAATTTACACAATTAAATAGCCATGTCACTCTATAAGGGAAGACTAATAGCAGTTAGCGCATGGATGTACCAAACTGTGATGTCATCAGTGATCTTATAAATAATGCCATTGAACATGTCATGAGTGATGTAAAATGTGAAGTCATAAGCAGTGCAAGTTACAGTTAGTTCAGTAAATAGTTTTATATTATTACCTGACTTAACTATAATGCCATACTAATCTTTTGCTTTTTCTCTGTGAATTTCTATGGTTTTGTTAAACAGAAAATAAGATAGTACGGCCAGATTTAATTATTTAATGCCAATTTTGATATTTGTTTTTTTCAGTGATATTTTGTTTTAATGTAAAGTATGATCTTATTACCTTACCTAACCATAGAAGCATTTTAGTCTTTTTTTTAATCATATTTACCCAACTCTCACATTGAGCTTACTATTTGACCATGTGTAGTTGGGCTTAGTTGGAAGGCCTGGACACAGGACATGGCCCAACCAAATGCAGATGGCCAATCATCATCAGGCCCCTGCAGACTGTCAACCCCAGTTTTTGGAGAACCCCACCCCATAGACAACCATCTAACAATTTGCTTTCTCTTATTTGATCCTGCAATACACTTGCAAGACTAGCAAATCATGTGGCATGACCACAGTGGAGGGTTGTGCTGACTGTTAAGGACTCCTGAGGGTTCTCACAAGACACCCCATTGGCTTCCACAGGAGTTTCGAGGGACTGATGACCAAAAAAACTTTTTTTAAATTTTGAAACCATGCGGAGTCCCTCTGGGACCCCACCCCGAAAGAGCCCGGAGGTCAGTTAAACCTTCCCTGTCCCCTTATTTCCTTTTTTGTAAACAAACTCAGGGCACTGGGATCTAGTCAGAGCATACTAAAATGGTCACCACAACATTCCTGTTGATATTACAACCAGCCAATTACATCTCTGAATCTTGCGGGACTGGGACCAGTCCTAATGGGCCTTGAATGCCTGATTTGCAAAAGCCCTCTTGGCAAATGAGAACTCTATAGTCCTGCAGGAGTCCAGCAGAAACAAAAGTGCAGAAATCTGAAGCTTAAACTTCTCAAAATATGGCTGAATGTATTTACTTTCTGTTAAAGATCTACCTTTTTGCTAAATTTAGTGTAATTCTGTTCAAACTTTTTTCCTGTCTCACTGCTTAAAATTTCTATGGGAATTTGTATGAAGAAAATGCACGTGGAAACCACTCCCCCCCGAACTCCCATTTCACAGCCCCCAACTGACAGACTACCACAAATCTTTCTAGGAAGGAGCTGAGGCGGATCAACCTTTTTTTAAGTTTTGTTAAGATTCTTCAAGTTTCACCAAAGTTTTCAGCAAAACAAAAATGTCCTTCCTATGACCTAATTATAACTACTAGAACTACAGAGTTGTGACCATCACTGTGTCATAATTATGACACTGTTTAAGTGCATCAAAGTTAAGAGCAATATATATATATAATAATCAAAAAAGTACAATCCTGCTTCAACTAAAAGGGCTAATGTTATAAGTAAATGTTGGATCTGGCCCCTCTTGCAGGTTTATCCCCAAACTGATTGCCTTCTTATTCATATTTGTTCTGACCTGTTTTGCCTGGTAGTACTCTGGGCACTTTACCACTGTTGACCACTGCTAGAGTGCGAGTGCAAGTGCTCCTTGTCTAAATTGTATTGGTGAATTGTTTTATCCATGAATGGCATATTTGATTTCCTATTACGTCCCTATTGTGTGCAGGTGTGCCCATCCAATGCACACCAAATGTTAGTAGTGGGCCTGCAGAACTAATTGTGTCACCTAAATGAGTAGCGCTGCAAACATGTCTCAGACCTGCCATTGCAGTGTCTGTGCGTGTAGTTTTAAACTGCCATGTCGACCTGACAAGTAAACCCACTTGCCAGGCCCAAACCTTCCCTTTTATTATCTGCAAGTCACCCCCAAGAAGGTAGGCCCAAGGCAGCCCAATAGGAAGGGTGCAGTGTATTGGAAAGGTTGGACACATACAGGTGTGTTTTACATGTCCTCATAGTGAAATACTAATAATTTATTTTTTCACTATTGAAAAACCTATCTTTTCTCTAGTTTAACATGGGGATTGGCTTGAAATATCTTTTAAATGTAATCTCCCATTAGAAGCAGATAGATATACAGAGTTTGGGGGTTCTAAATTCACAATTTAAAAATATAACTTTTGGCACAGTTGGTTTTTGAATTGTAAGTTTGTAAATGGCACTTTTTTAAAGTGGGCATTTTCTTGAACGATCATTCTGTGCCTCTGGCTGTCTCTCTCAGGATGATAGTTGGGCTGTTTGTGCATTTACTCTAGACAGTCATGCAAGGGGAGCTGAGGAGTGCCCTGCAATTCCTGATGGTCCATCACCAGGCTGATGGGTCTTCTTGAGCTAGAGTGGTGGGAGGAGCTAACACCTGCCCCTAAATAGGCCTGTGCCTCTCCTCACACAAACAAGTCTCCAACCCCCTAAATAGTGTCTGGGGCCAGAGCAGGGAAAGGTAGGGTCTTGTGCATTACCAAGACTTATCTTTGAGTTTTGCCTACTTCAAAGACAGAGATGGGTATAAGTACTGCATCTCTGACTCCACATAGTCCGAACACTTCTGGACTGAGGACATTCTGCCAGGAAGAATAGCTGGATGCTAAAGGAGGGACTGCCACTCTGTCTGTTGCATTGTTATGCTGGTCTGCTGCTTGCTGATTCTGTTCTTGGAGTGAAAGGATTGGACTTTGCTTTCTACAACCTGCTTTCCAAGGATCTCCAAGGGCCAGAACTGAGCTTGCCTCCTGTTAAGATGTCTCTGGGCTCTCTTGCTGGAAGTCCTGACTTGCCAAGTGGTGCCAAATCCAGTTCCTGTGCCCTTGGGAGTGAGTTCTTGTACAACAAGGATTTGGCACCACTTAGTGAGTCCGAACTCTCAGCAAAAGAGCCCCCAATCTAGTTGCTGATGATGTAGAGGGCTGGTCAGTGTCCTGGGCAGTAGTAGGGGCCTTCAGGTTTGTGGGGGTCTCAGGCTGGGTAGGTGGTGATGCAGCAGCACTCCTGCTATAGTGGCCATGGTGGCATTGAGTTGTTTCCATTGCTCCATGGTCTCTTGGTGTTAGTCTATCTGCAGCCTTTGACTCTGTTCCAAGGTGGCCAGGATCTGGCCCATCCTGTCTTGGGTATGGTGGTATGCTCCCAGGACCTCAGAGATCACCTCCTGGGCTGCAGCATCCATCCTTTGGCCTCCCCCCGGGCCACTGATACCCTCCCACTGGGCCTAGCTCCCTGTGCCTGTGTCCCCTGAACAGGAGTGGCGGTACCACTTGTACTGGGGCCATATTCACCCTGCCTGTTAGAAGGTGGATACTCTGTACATGTGTTCCACCAGCCTGTGGCCTGGAGACACTGGTGTGGGGTCATTTGGCCAGAGCTGATGTTGGAGGCTGGGTGTTAGTGGTGTCAGTGGAATCCTGGGTGGGGCTGCTGGAGGGTGACAGTCCAGGACTGTGTGACAGACCAGGGTATCCCTCACTGTCCACAATTCCCTCTCTGGTGTCATGAGTGGGGCCTCTGTCTTCATGTGGGACGCAGGCACTCCTTGGCCTTTCCGTCAAGATGGCATGGGTGGTGGTGCCTGTGAGGGGGAATGCACATGTATGTTACATGTTCTAATTCGAATGAGGATGCACAGCTCTGGACTATTTTGTGCAGTTTATTCCCCCGTTGGGCCATGCAGGGACCTATTGTGGGGTTGCCATTGCATTTTGCATGGGATGTGGAGGTGCATTGTGGGTGATGTAGTGCCATTGTGATTCCTTGCAGGGGTAGGTGGCTGTGCACAGGGGGAGGGATGTGGGCCTGTTGGTGGTGTTTGTGGGCATGCATGGTGAGTGGATGTGGATGTTGTGGCCTGGGTGGGGAAGTGCTCCTGGTGGTAGTTGGAGGGGCGGGGTGGTGCATGCATTACAGGTGTGGTGGATATGGGGTAATTGTAGATGACTTACCTGAGTCCATTCCTCCAGTGAGTCCAGTGAGGCCCTTAGGGCGCAGGATGGCCAGTACCTTTTCCTCCCAGTCGGTGTAGTCGGGGTGTAGGTGGGGGTCCTCCCACAGCCTTCTGAACCGCAATGTTGTACCTCGATGCTATGGACCCCACCTTGCTACGCAGGTCGTTCCATCTCTTGCAGATGCCGACCCTCGTGTGTGGATGGTTTCCCACTGCAATGACCTTGTTCACTATTGTCTGCCATAACTCCATCTTCCTGGTGATAGGTGTGTTCTGGACCTGTGCCCCGAAAATTTGTGGCTCGACCCTTAGTATTTCGTCCACCATTGTTCTTAGCTCCCTATCTGTGAAGCGTGGGTGCTTAGGTGATGCCATGGTGTGTGTTGTGGGTGGTGTGTTGTGTGGATATTGGTGAGGGTGCTGTTGTGTGGTTGGGTGTGTGCGTTGTGTGATGTTACGTTCTGTGTCTGTGTGTTGTCAGTCTCAGTTGTTCTATTGGCGATGCAAAGGATTATGGGGTGTGAATGTGTGTGTTTTATAGTGCTGTGGATGTGTGTCAGGTGTGTGGGTTTCAAAGTTGCCAATGTGTGCATTTCTTGCCCTTGGGTCCCATTGCTGGCTGTGGTGGTCCATACCGCCAATGGTCGTTCGACATCCACTAACTGCTGCGGTGATTTGTGCATCATTATTGTGAGGGCGGGGGATTTGTCTGCTTGGCAGTGGCGGGGTGGGGTGTGCAGCCTTTCCGCCAAGAATGACACAAAGCACTGCAGTGCACATCAGAATGAACACAATATTAAGTAGTATAAATAAAAGTAGAGACGTTTTGAAAGAAGAGGCATGTCTCATCACTTGATAAGCAGTGCCCATTTTGGGCCTCATTTAGTATTCAAGGTTGAGTGTACCGACACAGAATGGCAACATACACAAGTCTTTTAACCTGAATAGATAGGAAAAGGCATAGGAGTTGTCCTTGGCTCTACTGTGGACCAACATGTAATTTTATTAGGAACTGCCCTCAGTGGCAGGGAAATGCACAAGCCTGGTCTTATGCTGCAGATCAAGACGGGCAAGAAGGGAGTCTTTTATCTGCAAAGTAAACTAACCATTCGTTGCACTGTAATTTGACAGCTGAAACAGGGCCAGTAGATTGCTGAGTCTTGTTGCGAGTAGGGGGCTGCCCCCAACCCATCCATGTGATTGATGGTAGTCCACTTACTTCATGAGAAGTATGCAAATAAACGTCATCATGCTATGGACCTAGGACACCCTTATGTCATTTGTTTCTATCTTAAAGGTCTCATCTTCTATTAGGAGCACCTCGGTTATGACTGCACATACCACAAGTTGAATGGAAGACTTTACAGCTTGAATTTACTTTGAAGTTTTGTAAGAGCAAATATTTTTCTTACATCAGCATTCTCCCTGCCCAATCTTTGTTGAGTGGCATACTCTTAACTTCCACGAAGAAGACATTTATAATTCCTGAAGCTTTCATTGAATTTATAGATGTGTTCAGTAAAAAAGGTGCACACACAATGCCCCCACACAGAAAGTACAATCACCCATGGACTTGATACCAGAGGCCAAGATTGCACATGGTTATATCTTCCCTTTGACAATGAAGAAGGATGAATATCAGAAAGAATATACGGAAACTAAAGGAAGTTTTTACTTGCTATTTGTTGTCCTATGCTGGGGCACCAGTCTTTGCCACAGAAAAGAGAATTAAACACTATCTTGATGAAGAATATGTATACATTAAGGGCCTGATTACAACTTTGGAGGAGGTGTTCATCCATCCCATATGTGACGGATATACCACCAGCCGTATTACGAGTTCTATAGGATATAATGGACTCGTAATACGGCTGGTGGTATATCCGTCACTTTTGGGATGGATTAACACCTTCCTCCAAAGTTGTAATTAGGCCCTAAGTGTGGTCGGAGCTCACAGAGTTCTACTCTGAGGAATTCTGCAGATTTAGCTAAAAACTCTGTAAAAAACATGGAATTCCGTGTGCAGCAGAATGCCACCTGCCCTACACATATGCAAATAAATAATGTCCAGGCCCAGTGCCCCCACCCACATGCCGATAAACAAGATCCCCATCTTGGCTTCTCTTCTGTGGGCACGGGGACGGGGCACTGGTCATGGACATCATTTATTTGCATATGTGGTGGGGGCTGTGCTCCGAAAAAGTGAATCTTGCAGTCAGAGCTCCACAGAAAAGAACCTGTCTCCCCAGAGTCCCTGAGAAAGTTCAGAGAGTCTGGGGAGACAAGTTCTTTTATGTGGAGCTCTGCCTGCAAGTTTCCTTTTTTTCTGAGCACAGCCACCGACCCCCTTCATATCCATCCAAAATCCACTCAGGTCCAACACTCAAGTTCAATAAATAAACCTGGGCTCAACCACAGGTACGTATGGCACACAATACACAGATCTAACTTGAGGAAAATGTGCAGAGTATTTGTTACTACCAAAACAGTTAAAAAGCAAGAACACAACAGACTTAAACTCCCCCAATCAATTTTCAACAATCAAGAAAAATGCAATAGGAAAAACGGCATAAAATATTAAAATCCATAAATTGTGGGCTGCCAACTGTGGGGCTATTAAGGGCAGTACTGCAGCAAGGAGGAGCTGATGCTTCTTAAGTGTGGCAGCCAAACATTAGCTACTTTATTGTGTGATACGGCTCCAGAAGTAAATCAGACAATACATCTAATGTACCAGAAACAGGCCATATCATCATACAGATCACTGATTGTCCCTGAGGAAGTACATGCCAACGCAGCCTACACATGTCCTATCAAACAGCACAGCAATGCTCAAAAGATGTGTACCAACTTAAATGACCTATGCATCATTGTTCAGCCATTTGTCATGTAAAAAATGCTGCAAGTCCTCCACATTTGACAGGCCAACTAATAACTAACTTCTGTATGACAATCAAGGGCCACAAGATCTGTGATTTGTAAATAGAATTGCCAGGATAGAATGCAGTTGCTAATCATGAGTGGGTATCCTAGTTTTGGACAAGTGATTTGCAGATTTACCTGTCTGTGTAATAAACTTGGATCATCAGTCCTAGGTACACATTTCATAACCCTACGCCTGTGCCTGGGGAGGGGATGGACAAGCAACAAATACTTTCCAACATCTAGGACACCCAGGAAGCTTTGGACAGCTGCACATGGGTTTCGGCAGTTCACCACAGGTAAGGAGGATATCCAGCTAGGATACACCCAAATCTTGGACAATCCCATTCACATTTATGTTTGGAAATGCAGACAATAGTCAACATCATTTCATACCAGGAATACATGACTTACAACAAGCAGATAGATGCAAGCACACCTATGACATTGTACTCAAGTGCCACATACACGTAGCACAACATGTGGAGCTACATGCTGCTATGAAGTCAAACATACAGTCAAACATGTTCATTAGTGAACAGGGAGGCTCAAGTCTGTGGGTAAGACGTTGGCATCCCTATTTTGTGAGATTCAGGGTCTGACTTGCTGACTAAATCATAAATATGGTCCTCTGCTAAAATTTCTCAATAAAAGCTTTTATCAACAAATGTCACCCTATTCACATGGCCTTGCCTACAGGGCTGCAGTACAATCCCAAAATATGACTATACGCTTATGATTGTCCAACTCAAAGATGGTAAAAAATTATACTCCACTCAAGTAACATATTCGATCATTTACCAGTGCATCATACCTTGCTATGTGTCCAACACACAAGAGTCAATCACACAACAGCAGCAAACACAGCACAGAACAGAAATATCAACACTTACTGGAGATGTCTGAGTCCGCAAATCGAGCCACCTCTCTGAT
The DNA here is from genome assembly GCF_031143425.1 of Pleurodeles waltl. NCBI lineage: Eukaryota > Metazoa > Chordata > Amphibia > Caudata > Salamandridae > Pleurodeles > Pleurodeles waltl. The sequence continues at coordinate 661,648,981 of NC_090443.1, read as the reverse complement.
TGTGTAGGGAGCAGGTCCACCTGTAAAGCATGGAAGGGAGAAATGTATTCAATGTCTGTGCACTGTACAACACTTCCAAATACAATTACTGTGTGTAAGATTAAATTAGAAAGTCCAGCCTCTCAGGCATGATGATACTGCAACCAACATACCACTGCAAACATGTACAGCCACTGGCACTCCAGTGAGTGATACACACATATCTGCACACATGTAGTGGCCCTAACTATCATGTGGTGGCAAACATGCTCCATCATTTGTTTGCAGACTCATTTATGGAGTGTACTCCTCTCATCACGTGTATCAATGAGAGACATGCAAAGCCACTTTCCTGGAGGACTGCAATACCAGTCAATCAGGTATTGTGGCTTATGCATCAAAGGACAATCCTTTACTGTGTGACACACCTGTGGGTTGAATTAACGGCATGAATTATCATGCTTTCTAAGGTCCCTTACATGGAGGGCCTGTGTTGTGTCTAAGTTACATATGCTACATTAAAACTGTACCCTGAGCCACATATGCCGCTATGACACCATAATGGCAGGGATCCTGTGCATTATTTGGTGACAGTTTGAGGCAAGCCATAGATTGACCATTTTCATATTTGGATACAACAAGGAGATATATGTTGACAGTGTATATTGTATTCATCCATGACAGACTGCATGTGCACAGGTGTAGTCATTGCACCTGAAATGTGTCTCTCATTGCCCTGTTTACCCAATATGGGTTTCGCAAATCACAGATGAGCCACATTCATCATCTCACATTTGCCAATTTGGTTGATGAGCGGATATATAGCAAACTGACACTGTGATATTATCAATACATGGTTTGGCAAATATACCAGTGTGTCAATCATGATGATGTAGTTTTCAATTTGTATGTACCTTCTGAATGACAGCAGTCACAGGAATGCTGGTCTACTGATCTTAGATACACCCATGTCAGTGATAGCCTCCATACTGGGAGGGTAGTTATTAAACATATGCTGCACTTGATCAGCATGGGTGTGCCAAACTAAACTAGCTAAGTATTAGTCAACTTTATATGCATGATGGAATTGGTCAGTGGTCCCTTGCATGACATCATGCACTTAATCCATTGTGATCATGCATCCCCCAACTTCAGGTATCCCATAATGATCCCATAACTTACGAGAAGTACATGGCAATAAAGTAACACACATGGCAAATGCATTAGCTCAGGCCAGCTATTGTGACTAAGATCAATGTAAAACACACAGGTACAATGTACAGAGGGCCACATATAGTTGTTACCTCTCAATTTGTATCATTTGCTTCATTTTATGTGCTTCATTACAGGTATGGTAAGTTGCACCAAACATTTTGATATGAACCTGTGTGCATTACTTTTGGCATCGATCCCTAATTTAATTGCGGCACAACCAAGTCCAACTATCAGCCTAAGATGTTACCTGAGGTCAGATATATCTTGTTACGTATGTGTCAGAAACCAGTTCAGACATGTATCAGAAATAATTTGGGGATACATTATTTCTTGAAAATATCTGGACTAAAAACATTTCTTTCCTGGTACACTCACAGACCATGCATAAAACATATGTTAGAGCCACATTTGCATGATCGATTGACGTGAAGGCAGCACTAATTTAAAGGCTCCAGTTGTGTTTTGTAAGTTAGTGCAGCTGTTGCGTCAACAAATGACGGTAATGTGTAGGAATTATTGTATAACTCACGGCAACTGTATGTTTAACTTGCATTCCACATGTCAAAAAACATTGCCTGCAGCATATGAACAAATCTGCTACTGTCACTACAGAGCATTTAAATGTGCACATTACTCTGAATTGTACACACCAACAGGGCCACCAATCACAATCCCCAGGTGGTCCAGCAGGTCTTGCTCCCTGGCAACCAGGTCAGCCCAACAGTGTTTTAGATGGTGGTCGTTGGGTGGTGTGCTGTATATTCTTTATAGATGATACAGGACCTTTGCCCACGGAACCTCCTTGATTCTGTGTGATACCCCTGTATCACACGGCCACCTGCTTCAATCATTAATGGTAGGAAGTGGCACACCAGCCAAATAAATCCCCCCAGCTCCTCCTCTCCCATCCTACCAAGATGTTGCCTACCCACCATGCTTGAAAAAAAAGAATTAATAAAGGGGTATAGAGGATAATGAATGGAAAGTAGGAGAGGGAAATGAAAACTAATTAACAGTAAAACAGCCCAACTATCCCCAAACTAACACTACCCACAACAGACTCCCAACAGTACAAAGACAAAATTAGACACCAGAAATGACAAAAATAGACTTACACAGGATAACACAGACACTTAGGAAACACCAAAAGACAATATAAAGGCCACACAGGAGACAAATTCACAATATGCACAGAGAGACAAGTCCAAACACAGCCACACAGTCAAGAAAAATCACAGACTGCAAAGTGAAAATACACCCACTGTACCAATTCTGTAAACAAGATATCCTATTACATCACTTCCTGCCTCAAATGCGGTTCGTTTTTATTTGTATTCGTGAAAATATTATAACTCTTACAGTCTGTGCGTAATTGTTTTTTTACGCACATGCTAAGAAATGACCCCGCATCCATATTTTCAATTATTTTTCATAGTCAACCAATTTCATGGGGTACAGTGTGGGAATTACCACGCTGGGCCATGTATCATGGCATTGAGCGTCATTTTTCGAAGCATATGCAGCATTTTTTGATGCATGTGCGTCTTTTTTGACTCATATGCGTCAAAATTTCTGTCTTTTACTGGGTTTGGGACATTTCTCAATTTTAATAGTATATGACAGGTGTGACTATACAGAGATAAACTGTTTGCACCTACATTGTACATTCCAGTGTATGTGCACATGTGACAGATCATACTACTGCAGACTATGATCCTCTAGTTGTTGCACCGGATTTGCACTCTTCACTGATGCAGTAAACGTGTGGAATACAAATTGGTATTACCCTGTTTGGGCATGTTGTGTGTCAATAGAGGATAGCAAGGCTACGCAACTCAATACAGTAACTCATTGCCTGTGTGTCAATGTGTGTGAATTGGCTATTACTAATGTAGTTGTCCCACTGTGAGAACATCACAAGACACGTTTTCTTAAATGTGCTTATATGCATGTGTTCTCAGTGTGGCCAACCATCAGATGCTATTCAGTGTGGAAATGAGAAAGGAAATGTGTTTGTCATACACGTAGCAATAAATGCTGTGTGAACTTCCCAGGTTTTTTGGGACATATGCATCTCCAATGACAAACCATGCACAGGATAGATAGAAGACGGTTGATCATGACAAAGATCCAAGACCAGGCCATAACATGTCCTGGAATGTTGGATACCACTTCCTGGGCACTTGTTTGTATACTACCCATGAGTCAGGCATTGGAAAATGCTATGTGGGTACGGTGTTTGTGACACCGCGTCCCAAAGCCAATCCACAAATGTAATGTCACGCCACAGTTTGAGTCATATAGATGACCTATGTTTATCCTATGGCAGTGGAGGACCAGCAGACCAAGCAGCATGTGTGCACATGTTTCCAGTGGTTAATTGCACAAAGGTGTCCAGTTCAAGTGTGTGGGGCCACGTGTAGCCTGTGTCATTATTGGGGTCCATGTTGTCACAGTTACGTACAGGTCTACTCATGAGTCTGTGGAGCCGTTTCCTGCATTAACAAAGTATCCTTCACAGCTGAATTGAAGGAAAGCCGAAGAGGAATTGAGAACACACATGGGGATAGTCCAGCTATGGCACTGCAGAAGTTTTATGAGACTGACAACAGGGCAACCTTGGTGTGCTCACAAAGTTAATGGATCAGGAATTTTAAACCGACAGGTTTCATCACAACATTTGTACACAGGGTGGCCTCTAAAATTCCCACGGCAGCCGGGAACATCAGTGCCTCTGTGCTGATTAATCTCACTGCTATTCACCACGCAAGCCCCATCAATATGTTGGTGGCAATGTGAATCAGTGTGTGGACTGTCAGGGTACAGACATGTGTTGACATTTCATGCACATTATCTAAAGTTGTTTGTTGTGCTGGAGTCACCATACCCAATCCATGCATACAGTCATGATACACTGTCACTATTTGTCACTCATGCATACATGAGACCCAGACAAGGGATTGGGCATGATTAGGCTATTTGAAGACAAACTCCACCCCATGATACGATAAGTGAACTGATTACACTATACAATGTATTTGAGTATTCATTGTAGACCTACATGACACAATGCCCCAGGAGGAGAGTGAGGGCATGGAAAGCAGCTATGAGACAAATGTAGCCACAAGGAACCTTTATGGTTACGCAAAGACAGGAACCAGTCAGGCTAACGGGATGCAGGGTCAATCAGGAACAAAAATGAACAAGGCAAATACACAGTGAGCAGACTAAGACTGGTCGAAGCTGGAACAACACTGTTGAAAATGAAAACTGTATTTGTCCTGTGTGTTGGAACGTAACACTATAACCCAAGGCCTGTGTTACCCAGATGATTTATACGGCAATGCAGAACAGTGTTATACATATAAAGTCAGTTTCTGTGCCGTTCCAGGCAGCTGCAAGGGCAGTGCATGTTCAAATGGCTGGTCTGCATGGAGGTGCACACATGTGTGTGCAGCTTCAGTCTCTCACAAGTCCTGTAGGTGAGAATCAAGTTCAAAGGGCCAACAGTACCTTTCACATGGGAAGCAGTAGACAGGTGATTACAGGTCCTACAGACTACAAGGCAGTATATTACTCGACCAGAAGTCCATGCAGGCAGAAGAACAATGACTATGGCATACCATACTAAAGAGGGAAGCACACTGGAGTCAGAATGTGAGTCTGGGTGTGTGTAGATGAGGGATTATCTGGGTACAAATATTCAATTTCCAGGGCCCCCTGAAGAAGGGTGGGGTGAGACTGAGAATATAGCAGTGATAGGACGTATGACGTGGCATGTGCAGGGGATGTCTTGTGAGCAATGCTAGTCAAACCTGGGGCACTCATGCTATCCATTTGCTGCTTACATGGATTTCTTGTCACACATACTCCTTGCAAAGATAGCTGATGTCACACTTACTGCTGTCAAGGGTCTGGTCATACCATCTTGTTGCCAATGCTATAACACATCCACTGCCTCATGCATGAGGCATTTTTTTCCTTAATGAATAATGGTGTCTTAATTGTGTGCAGTATGCTGCAATGAACCATGTTGCCAACATGTATGTGTGAAATAGCTGTGGTCCTCTGATATTGCCCTTCAAATGTGAAATGGACAGGATATATGTCATTTACAGTGTGTGGGAAGTTGGATGTACATTCATACCCATCAAATGTGATGTGGATTTTTCAGTATCCTAATATGTATTTCTGCAATACTCCATGAGGCTACACTCTGATTATGATTCTTAGGGATAATGTGATGCAAAAATGATTACCCAGACCATGATATAGTGATCTGAATGGGTATTTATTGACATATGGTAAAACAGTGGTGATGGTGAGTAGAGTTAAAAGAAATTTTGGACAATGTGTTGTCTCCGACGCAATCCTGCAACTGTGTTTGGATGGTCCCCCTCATGTTGATGGACAACGTCCTCCTCTTCCTCCTCTTCAAGCATTTGTGGGTTGGGTTCATATAGGGGAATGTTCCTTCTTACACATATGTTGTGCAGGATGGCACAGGTCAAAACGATCTTGCAGACCATTTCTGGTGAGTGTAGGAGGCTGCCTCCGGTGATGTTGAGGCACCTAAATTTTGACTTCAGGATGCCAAAGGTCCTCTCGACTATGATGCGTGTCCTCTGATGTGCATCATTATAGGCACACTCTGCTGCAGTGCTTGGGTTTGCAAATGGGGTCATGATCCATGGCTGGATCCCATACCCCTGATCAGCTGAAAGAGAAAATGAGTGAGAAAATGTTGATGTTGCTTGCACCATGATTATCACTTTGCATGGCAGTTGTTCTCTTGTGTTGTCTGTGACTCATCGGAGTTTCTGTTATTGTGTGGAATCCTAGGCTTCTAGGATGTACCATCAGAATTGGGTTGTTTCATTATCTGAACTGGTGTTTGGCTGATTGACCGGATGCCAGTGGTATTTTTGTAGAGTTGCAGTACATTGTGTACTCCCTTGCATTATGTCATGTGAAAGAAGTGTCCATGTTTCTTAACTGGGGGTGACATGATACTTCCACACACGGAATCAATTCCACAGTGGTGGTAACCTGGTTGTATCTATATGGCCTGGACATACCATCCAATTTAACATATGCAATAGAATTAGTTAAACATCAGTGAGTCCCTTAGATTTGGCAAGGTGATAATGTATAACACATCTCCATAAATTGTCAGCACTGACGTGTTGTCAATTGACTATGCACAAATATCCCATGTGTGACAAGTTCTCTGCAGACCTATTTCTCTGCCCTTGCCGAGTTGATTCAGGTTCAAACATGTACCTAGACTACTGAACCTGTTCCAGTTCAGCTGGCCAACTTGGATGAGAGGTTGTCATTTACAGAGCCAGAAGGTCCATATGCCTGTACATCTTTTGTTTATATGTGTAATTGTCTCAAACCGTATGTGTAGGAATGTGCTTTCAATATTGTCACATCAATATGTGTTCTTAGCACAGTCCACTTGCTTATTGGTAGTGGGTAATGTCAGAGCAGGAGTGATGTGAGATATTGGTACAGCCTCAATGATTCCATGTCACCTTCATTGTAGTCATCATCATCATGCTTTGTGTCTCATGGTGTTTGACCTGCAGCGAAACACATTACACACCCCTTACACAGTACTTATTGCTTGGAAGGGTGTTTGATTGAGTGTTATTGATGTGATATTGAAAGATTAATCTTCCAAGTTGTACTGCCAGTTAAGGCCATGTCATTGTGTTGTTTTAAATTGTTCCCTTGTGTCTGTGGAGAGGCATCTGTTGTAATTTGGATCTGTCATTTGTCCATAGGAGCGACCCATGACCCTGCTTCAGGCAGGTTGCTCCCCTGCACTGCGTGCCAGTGTTGCCACTGCTCCAGGCTCCCTATTTTCTCTGCCCTGGTCTCCCCGCCGCTGCATCCTTTCGGACCCTCCCCCTCCCTCCTCTTCAAACTCCTTTTTCCCCGCCGCTGCAACCCTGCGGCCCGCCCCCTCTCTCCACTTTAAATTCCTCTTTTCCTGCTGCTGCGTCCCTATGGCCCCACCCCCCTCTCGCCCATTCGCTGCCCCCTCCCTCCTCTCTGCTGCCCCTCCCTCCCACCTCCACTTATATGGCAGCTGCTGTGCGTTGAGGGGAGCGACCATTGTCCCTGCTTCAGGCAGGTCGCTCGCCTGCACCACGTGCCGGTGATGCTGCTGCTCCAGGCTCCCTATTTTCTCTGGACTGGTATCCCCGCCGCTGTGTCCCTGCGGCTCCGCCCCCTCTCTCCTCTTCAAACTCCTTTTTACCTGCCGCTGCGTCCCTGCGGCTCCGCCCCGCTCGCCCATTTGCTGCCCCCTCGCTCCTCCCTGCTGCCCCTCCCTCCCACCTCCCCTTATATGCCAGCCGATGCGCGCCCACTCCCCTGGCGCGGCAAAGGTGCACCTAAGGCAAGCCCGCCTGCACCCGTCCAGAACACACCCAGCACCAGGACCCCTGGTCCCCAAGACCACCACGGCCAGCAACACCATCACAGCGCCAGCACCCTCCGCGCACTCAACACCGGATGAGCACACGCCTGCTTCCAGGCCTCCCCTAAGCACACCCATGGACCCTTCACCTGCCGGAACTGCAGCCTGACCAGCCTCCAAATCGCCAAACCTCCTGCCGAGCCTGACCGCAACTACCTCCAATGCATTCTAATTAACACCCGCTCCGCACGCAAACACGCCGTCGAACTCTGGGACCTGCTCGACACCTCCATCCCAGACGTCGCCTTCCTGACGGAGACCTGGATGAACGCCTCCTCGGCCCCAGACATCGCCATAGCCATTCCGGATGGCTACAAGATCACCCGCAGGGATTGCACCAATGGAGTCGGAGGCGTAATCGCCATCGCCCACAAGAACACCATCAGGGTCACGACCTGTACTGACGACACCCTCAGCACCGCCGAACACCTACACTTCCAGATCCACACCAACCCCAACACCAACCTCAGAGGAACCCTCATCTGCAGACCCCCTGGACCACGGCCTCAGTTCTTCGACTCCATCCCTGACTGTAGGAAAGTACCATCTTGCCTGGCATGTTACCCCCATTTTTCACTGTATATATGTTGTTTTAGTTGTATGTGTCACTGGGACCCTGGTAACCCAGGACCCCAGTGCTCATAAGTGTGCCTGAATGTGTTACCTGTGTAGTGACTAACTGTCTCACTGAGGCTCTGCTAATCAGAACCTCAGTGGTTATGCTCTCTCATTTCTTTCCAAATTGTCACTAAAAGGCTAGTGACCATTTTTACCAATTTACATTGGCTTACTGGAACACCCTTATAATTCCCTAGTATATGGTACTGAGGTACCCAGGGTATTGGGGTTCCAGGAGATCCCTATGGGCTGCAGCATTTCTTTTGCCACCCATAGGGAGCTCTGACAATTCTTACACAGGCCTGCCACTGCAGCCTGAGTGAAATAACGTCCACGTTATTTCACAGCCATTTTTCACTGCACTAAGTAACTTATAAGTCACCTATATGTCTAACCTTTACCTGGTAAAGGTTAGGTGCAAAGTTACTTAGTGTGAGGGCACCCTGGCACTAGCCAAGGTGCCCCCACATTGTTCAGGGCCAATTCCCCGGACTTTGTGAGTGCGGGGACACTATTACATGCGTGCACTACATATAGGTCACTACCTATATGTAGCTTCACAATGGTAACTCCGAATATGGCCATGTAACATGTCTATGATCATGGAATTGCCCCCTCTATGCCATCCTGGCATAGTTGGCACAATCCCATGATCCCAGTGGTCTGTAGCACAGACCCTGGTACTGCCAAACTGCCCTTCCTGGGGTTTCACTGCAGCTGCTGCTGCTGCCAACCCCTCAGACAGGCATCTGCCCTCCTGGGGTCCAGCCAGGCCTGGCCCAGGATGGCAGAACAAAGAACTTCCTCTGAGAGAGGGTGTGACACCCTCTCCCTTTGGAAAATGGTGTGAAGGCAGGGGAGGAGTAGCCTCCCCCAGCCTCTGGAAATGCTTTGTTGGGCACAGATGTGCCCAATTCTGCATAAGCCAGTCTACACCGGTTCAGGGGACCCCTTAGCCCTGCTCTGGCGCGAAACTGGACAAAGGAAAGGGGAGTGACCACTCCCCTGACCTGCACCTCCCCTGGGAGGTGTCCAGAGCTCCTCCAGTGTGCTCCAGACCTCTGCCATCTTGGAAACAGAGGTGCTGCTGGCACACTGGACTGCTCTGAGTGGCCAGTGCCACCAGGTGACGTCAGAGACTCCTTGTGATAGGCTCCTTCATGTGTTGCTAGCCTATCCTCTCTCCTAGGTAGCCAAACCCTCTTTTCTGGCTATTTAGGGTCTCTGTCTCTGGGGAAACTTTAGATAACAAATGCAAGAGCTCATCCGAGTTCCTCTGCATCTCTCTCTTCACCTTCTGCCAAGGAATCGACTGCTGACCGCGCTGGAAGCCTGCAAACCTGCAACATCGTAGCAAAGACGACTACTGCAACTCTGTAACGCTGATCCTTCCGCCTTCTCGACTGTTTTCCTGCTTGTGCATGCTGTGGGGGTAGTCTGCCTCCTCTCTGCACCAGAAGCTCCGAAGAAATCTCCCGTGGGTCGACGGAATCTTCCCCCTGCAACCGCAGGCACCAAAAAGCTGCATTACCGGTCCCTTGGGTCTCCTCTCAGCACGACGAGCGAGGTCCCTCGAATCCAGCGACTCTGTCCAAGTGACCCCCACAGTCCAGTGACTCTTCAGTCCAAGTTTGGTGGAGGTAAGTCCTTGCCTCACCTCGCTGGGCTGCATTGCTGGGAACCACGACTTTTGCAGCTACTCCGGCCCCTGTGCACTTCTGGCGGAAATCCTTTGTGCACAGCCAAGCCTGGGTCCACGGCACTCTAACCTGCATTGCACGACTTTCTAAGTTGGTCTCCGGCGACGTGGGACTCCTTTGTGCGACTTCGGGTGAGGACCGTTTCACGCATCCTTGTAGTGCCTGTTTCTGGCACTTCTCCGGGTGCTACCTGCTGCTGAGAGGGCTTTTTGTCTTGCTCGACGTGCCCTCTCTCTCCTGGTCCAATTTGCGACCTCCTGGTCCCTCCAGGGCCACAGCAGCGTCCAAAAACGCTAACTGCAAGATTTGCAGCTAGGAAGGCTTGTTGGCGTTCTTTCGGCGGGAAAACACTTTTGCACAACTCTCCACGGCGAGAGGAATCCGTCCACCAAAGGGGAAGTCTCTAGCCCTTTTCGTTCTTGCAGAAACCACAGCTTCTTCTGTCCAGTAGAAGCTTCTTTGCACCCGCAGCTGGCATTTCCTGGGCATCTGCCCATCTCCGACTTGCTTGTGACTTTTGGACTTGGTCCCCTTGTTCCACAGGTACCCAAGATTGGAAATCCACAGTTGTTGCATTGTTGGTTTGTGTCTTTCCTGCATTATTCCTCTAACACGACTTCTTTGTCCTTAGGGGAACTTTAGTGCACTTTGCACTCACTTTTCAGGGTCTTGGGGAGGGTTATTTTTCTAACTCTCACTATTTTCTAATAGTCCCAGCGACCCTCTACAAGGTCACATAGGTTTGGGGTCCATTCGTGGTTCGCATTCCACTTTTGGAGTATATGGTTTGTGTTGCCCCTATCCCTATGTTTCCCCATTGCATCCTATTGTAACTATACATTGTTTGCACTGTTTTCTAAGACTATACTGCATATTTTTGCTATTGTGTATATATATCTTGTGTATATTTCCTATCCTCTCACTGAGGGTACACTCTAAGATACTTTGGCATATTGTCATAAAAATAAAGTACCTTTATTTTTAGTATAACTGTGTATTGTGTTTTCTTATGATATTGTGCATATGACACTAGGTGGTACTGTAGTAGCTTCACACGTCTCCTAGTTCAGCCTAAGCTGCTCTGCTAAGCTACCATTATCTATCAGCCTAAGCTGCTAGACACCCTATACACTAATAAGGGATAAATGGGCCTGGTGCAAGGTGCAAGTACCCCTTGGTACTCACTACAAGCCAGTCCAGCCTCCTACATTGGTTGTGCAGCGGTGGGATAAGTGCTTTGAGACTACTTACCACTCTTGTCATTGTACTTTTCATAAGAGAAAAATATACAAAACAAGTTCAGTGTATATACACATAGCCAAAAAGTTTAGCATTTCCTCTTTTCACTCTTTTCTAAGTGCTGAAAAGTACTCCTAAATTTCTAAAAAGTTGAAAAAGTTTTTTTTCTCTGTCTTTCTAAAAGCTCTGACAAACTTTTTTATCTTTTTCTATCACTTTAACTCTCTCTAAAAATGTCTGGCACAGGCCAAAATGTTGATCTGTCCAAACTTGCATATGATCACCTTAGCTGGAAAGGAGCAAGGAGTCTCTGCATAGAGAGAGGTTTGAGTGTAGGTAAGAATCCTTCCTTGGAACTGTTACTTCATGCTTAGAGAACAGGATAAGGCTAGAAGTGCCCCATCTGTTGAAAAAGTATCTAATGGTTCTCAATCTGATCCAGGGACTCCCCCAGGAAAAGATTCAGGAAAGAACCTTCCTAGCCTGCCCATTACTAGACAGTCTAGCATAGTTGGTAATGATGATGAGCCACACCATACAAATAGTGTTGTCTCACATCATAGCAAAAGCATTTATTCTCACCATACTGGTAGTGATGTTTCTGTTAGCCAAGCTGTTAGGGTGGCTTCTGTAAGGGACAGGTCTCCTTCTGTCCATTCTCACCATACTTCTGTTTCAAGGCATGTCCCTCCCACCCACCCTGATGACAGATTGTTAGAAAGGGAGCTCAATAGATTGAGAGTGGAACAAACCAGACTGAAGCTCAAGAAGCAACAGCTGGATTTGGATAGACAGACTTTAGAAGTAGAGAAGGAGAGACAGAAACTGGGTTTAGAAACCCATAGTGGCAGCAGCAGTATTCCCCATAGTCATCCTGCAAAAGAGCATGATTCCAGGAATCTGCACAAGATAGTTCCCCCTTACAAGGAGGGGGATCACATTAACTAGTGGTTTGCTGCACTTGAGAGGGCCTGTGTTGTACAGGATGTCCCTCAAAGGCAGTGGGCTGCTATCCTATGGCTATCCTTTAGTGGAAAAGGTAGGGATAGGCTCCTTACTGTGAAAGAAAATGATGCTAATAATTTCCAAGTTCTTAAGAATGCACTCCTGGATGGTTATGGCTTAACCACTGAACAATACAGGATAAAGTTCAGAGAGACCAAAAAGGAGTCTTCACAAGACTGGGTTGATTTCATTGACCATTCAGTGAAGGCCTTGGAGGGGTGGTTACATGGCAGTAAAGTTACTGATTATGACAGCCTGTATAACTTGATCCTGAGAGAGCATATTCTTAATAATTGTGTGTCTGATTTGTTGCACCAGTACTTGGTGGACTCTGATCTGACCTCTCCCCAAGAATTGGGAAAGAAGGCAGACAAATGGGTCAGAACAAGGGTGAACAGAAAAGTTCAGACAGGGGGTGACAAAGATGGCAACAAAAAGAAGGATGGTAAGTCTTCTGACAAGGGTGGGGACAAATCTAAAAATGAGTCTTCATCAGGCCCACAAAAACACTCTGGTGGGGGTGGTGGGCCCAAATCCTCTTTTAATCAGAACAAGGAAAAGAAACCATGATGCTATTTATGTAAAATAAAAGGCCATTGGACAACAGATCCCAGTTGTCCAAAGAAAGGCGCCAAGCCTCCTACCACTACAACCCCTACTGCTACACCTAGTGTCCCTACTAATAGCAGTGGTGGTGGGAGCAAACCTACTAATAGCCAATCCAAGGGAGTAGCTGGGCTCACTATTGGTAACTTAGTTGGGGTTGGCCTTGTTAGGGAGGCCACAGAGGCTGTGTTAGTCTCTGAGGGGGCTATTGATTTAGCCACCTTAGTTGCTTGTCCCCTTAATATGGATAAGTACAAGCAGCTACCCCTAATAAATGGTGTTGAGGTTCAGGCCTACAGGGACACTGGTGCCAGTGTGACTATGGTCATAGAGAAACTGGTCCACCCTGAACAACACCTACTTGGTCACCAGTACCAAGTAACCGATGCTCACAACAACACACTTAGCTACCCCATGGCTGTTGTAAATCTCAACTGGGGGGGGGTTACTGGTCCAAAGAAAGTTGTGGTAGCTTCAGATTTACCTGTAGACTGTCTATTAGGGAATGATATGGAGACATCAGCTTGGTCAGATGTGGAGTTGGAGGCCCATGCAGCAATGCTGGGCATCCCAGGGCATATTTTTGCTTTGACAAGGGCTCAGGCCAAAAAGCAAAAAGGACAGGGAAGCTTGGATCCTAGAACAATGGACCAAGTGCTCCCTAAAGCTAGGGCTAGTAGAAGCAAACCACTTCCTACTATCCCTCCCTCTACAGTGGATTCAACTTCTGAGGAAGAAGAATTCCCTCCCTGTGCAGAACCTACACCAGAGGAGCTGGAAGCAGACACTGCTGAGCTTTTGGGTGAAGGGGGGCCTGCCAGAGAGGAGCTGAGTGTGGCACAGCAAACCTGTCCCACATTAGAGGGTCTCAGACAGCAAGCTGTCAAACAGGCTAATGGGGATGTCAGTGACTCTCACAGAGTTTACTGGGAGGACAACCTCTTGTACACTGAGCATAGGGATCCTAAACCTGGAGCTGCCAGGAGATTAGTGATTCCTCAGGAGTACAGAAAGTTCCTCCTAACCCTGGCACATGACATTCCCCTAGCTGGGCACCTGGGTCAAATGAAAACTTGGGACAGACTGGTTCCATTGTTTCATTGGCCTAGGATGTCTGAGGACACAAAGGAATTGTGTAAGTCCTGTGAAACCTGTCAAGCCAGTGGCAAGACAGGTGGCACCCCAAAGGCACCCCTTATTCCACTGCCTGTGGTTGGGGTTCCCTTTGAAAGGGTAGGGGTTGACATAGTTGGCCCCCTTGACCCTCCTACTGCTTCAGGCAATAGATTTATCTTGGTGGTAGTGGACCATGCCACAAGATATCCTGAAGCTATTCCTTTAAGGACCACTACAGCACCTGCAGTGGCAAAGGCCCTCCTGGGAATATTTTCCAGGGTGGGCTTCGCAAAGGAAGTAGTATCAGACAGGGGAAGCAATTTCATGTCTGCATACTTAAAGGCCATGTGGAAGGAGTGTGGTGTAACGTACAAGTTCACAACACCCTATCATCCACAAACAAATGGACTGGTGGAGAGATTTAATAAAACTCTCAAAGGCATGATTATGGGTCTCCCTGAAAAACTCCGCAGGAGATGGGATATCCTTCTACCATGCCTCCTTTTTGCCTACAGGGAGGTACCCCAGAAAGGAGTGGGCTTCAGCCCCTTTGAACTTCTTTTTGGACACCCTGTTAGGGGTCCACTCACACTTGTAAAGGAGGGTTGGGAACAACCTTTAAAAGCTCCTAAGCAGGATATTGTGGATTATGTACTTGGCCTCAGATCAAGGATGGCTGAGTACATGAAAAAGGTCAGTAAAAACCTTCAGGCCAGACAAGAGCTCCAGAAGCAATGGCATGATCAGAAGGCTGTTTTGGTTCAGTACCAACCAGGGCAGAAAGTGTGGGTCTTGGAGCCTGTGGCCCCAAGAGCACTCCAAGATAAATGGAGTGGACCCCACACAATTGTTGAAAAGAAGGGGGGAGTCACCTATTTAGTTGACTTAGGCACTGCCAGGAGTCCCCTTAGGGTGCTCCATGTCAACCGCCTGAAACCCTACTATGACAGGGCTGATCTCACCCTGCTCATGGCAACTGATGAGGGACAGGAAGAAGACAGTGATCCTCTGCCTGATCTCTTCTCTTCCACAGAACAAGATGCTCTTGTGGAAGGTGTAGTTTTGGCTGATTGTCTTACTGCTGAGGAGAAAGACAATTGCATAAATCTCCTAGATCAGTTCTCTGAACTCTTCTCTACTGTGCCAGGTACCACTTCTTGGTGTGAGCACACTATAGATACTGGAGACAGCTTGCCTGTCAAAAGTAAGATCTATAGGCAGCCTGACCATGTCAGGGACTGCATAAAGCAAGAGGTCTAGAAAATGTTAGAACTAGGAGTGGTTGAGCACTCTGACAGTCCATGGGCTTCTCCTGTGGTACTGGTACCAAAACCCCATTCCAAAGATGGAAAGAAGGAAATGCGGTTTTGTGTAGACTATAGAGGTCTCAACTTGGTAACCAAAACTGATGCTCACCCTATATCCAGGGCAGATGAGCTCATAGATACACTGGCATCTGCCAAGTATCTAAGCACTTTTGACTTGACTGCAGGGTATTGGCAGATCAAATTGTCAGAAGATGCTAAACCTAAGACTGCATTTTCAACCATTGGAGGACATTACCAGTTTACTGTAATGCCTTTTGGTTTGAAAAATGCACCTGCCACTTTTCAGAGGTTGGTGAACACAGTCCTGCAAGGGCTGGAAGCTTTCAGTGCAGCATATTTGGACGATATAGCTGTCTTTAGCTCCAGCTGGGATGATCACCTGGTCCACCTATGGAAAGTTTTGGAGGCCCTGCAGAAGGCAGGCCTCACTATCAAGGCTTCAAAGTGCCAGATAGGGCAGGGGAAGGTGGTTTATCTGGGACACCTTGTTGGTGGGGAACAGATTGCACCACTTCAGGGGAAAATCCAAACAATTATTGATTGGGTTCCCTCTACCACTCAGACTCAGCTGAGAGCCTTCCTAGGCCTCACTGGGTATTACAGGAGGTTCATTAAGAACTATGGCTCCATTGCAGCCCTCTTAATGACCTCACATCCAAGAAAATGCCTAAAAAGGTATTATGGACAGCAAACTGTCAGAAAGCTTTTGAGGAGCTGAAGCAGGCCATGTGCTCTGCACCTGTCCTGAAAAGCCCTTGTTACTCTAAAAAATTCTATGTCCAAACTGATGCATCTGAATTAGGAGTAGGGGCAGTCCTATCACAACTTAATTCTGAGGGCCAGGATCAACCTGTTGCTTTTATTAGTAGGAGGTTGACCCCTAGAGAAAAGCGTTGGTCTGCCATTGAGAGGGAGGCCTTTGCTGTGGTCTGGGCTCTGACGAAGTTGAGGCCATACCTGTTTGGCACTCACTTAATTGTTCAGACAGACCACAAACCTCTACTTTGGCTAAAACAAATGAAAGGTGAAAATCCTAAATTGTTGAGGTGGTCCATATCCCTACAGGGAATGGACTATACAGTGGAACATAGACCTGGGAGTAGCCACTCCAATGCAGATGGACTCTCCAGATATTTCCACTTAGACAATGAAGACTCATCAGGTCATGGCTAGTCTTATTGTCCTTCGTTTGGGGGGGGGTTGTGTAGGAAAGTACCATCTTGCCTGGCATGTTACCCCCATTTTTCACTGTATATATGTTGTTTTAGTTGTATGTGTCACTGGGACCCTGGTAACCCAGGACCCCAGTGCTCATAAGTGTGCCTGAATGTGTTATCTGTGTAGTGACTAACTGTCTCACTGAGGCTCTGCTAATCAGAACCTCAGTGGTTATGCTCTCTCATTTCTTTCCAAATTGTCACTAAAAGGCTAGTGACCATTTTTACCAATTTACATTGGCTTACTGGAACACCCTTATAATTCCCTAGTATATGGTACTGAGGTACCCAGGGTATTGGGGTTCCAGGAGATCCCTATGGGCTGCAGCATTTCTTTTGCCACCCATAGGGAGCTCTGACAATTCTTACACAGGCCTGCCACTGCAGCCTGAGTAAAATAACGTCCACGTTATTTCACAGCCATTTTTCACTGCACTTAAGTAACTTATAAGTCACCTATATGTCTAACCTTTACCTGGTAAAGGTTAGGTGCAAAGTTACTTAGTGTGAGGGCACCCTGGCACTAGCCAAGGTGCCCCCACATTGTTCAGGGCCAAATCCCCGGACTTTGTGAGTGCGGGGACACCATTACACGCGTGCACTACATATAGGTCACTACCTATATGTAGCTTCACAATGGTAACTCCGAATATGGCCATGTAACATGTCTATGATCATGGAATTGCCCCCTCTATGCCATCCTGGCATAGTTGGCACAATCCCATGATCCCAGTGGTCTGTAGCACAGACCCTGGTACTGCCAAACTGCCCTTCCTGGGGTTTCACTGCAGCTGCTGCTGCTGCCAACCCCTCAGACAGGCATCTGCCCTCCTGGGGTCCAGCCAGGCCTGGCCCAGGATGGCAGAACAAAGAACTTCCTCTGAGAGAGGGTGTGACACCCTCTCCCTTTGGAAAATGGTGTGAAGGCAGGGGAGGAGTAGCCTCCCCCAGCCTCTGGAAATGCTTTGTTGGGCACAGATGTGCCCAATTCTGCATAAGCCAGTCTACACCGGTTCAGGGGACCCCTTAGCCCTGCTCTGGCGCGAAACTGGACAAAGGAAAGGGGAGTGACCACTCCCCTGACCTGCACCTCCCCTGGGAGGTGTCCAGAGCTCCTCCAGTGTGCTCCAGACCTCTGCCATCTTGGAAACAGAGGTGCTGCTGGCACACTGGACTGCTCTGAGTGGCCAGTGCCACCAGGTGACGTCAGAGACTCCTTGTGATAGGCTCCTTCAGGTGTTGCTAGCCTATCCTCTCTCCTAGGTAGCCAAACCCTCTTTTCTGGCTATTTAGGGTCTCTGTCTCTGGGGAAACTTTAGATAACGAATGCAAGAGCTCATCTGAGTTCCTCTGCATCTCCCTCTTCACCTTCTGCCAAGGAATCGACTGCTGACCGCGCTGGAAGCCTGCAAACCTGCAACATAGTAGCAAAGACAACTACTGCAACTCTGTAACGCTGATCCTGCCGCCTTCTCGACTGTTTTCCTGCTTGTGCATGCTGTGGGGGTAGTCTGCCTCCTCTCTGCACCAGAAGCTCCGAAGAAATCTCCCGTGGGTCGACGGAATCTTCCCCCTGCAACCGCAGGCACCAAAAAGCTGCATTACCGGTCCCTTGGGTCTCCTCTCAGCACGATGAGCGAGGTCCCTCGAATCCAGCAACTCTGTCCAAGTGACCCCCACAGTCCAGTGACTCTTCAGTCCAAGTTTGGTGGAGGTAAGTCCTTGCCTCACCTCGCTGGGCTGCATTGCTGGGAACCGCAACTTTTGCAGCTACTCCGGCCCCTGTTCACTTCCGGCGGAAATCCTTTGTGCACAGCCAAGCCTGGGTCCACGGCACTCTAACCTGCATTGCACGACTTTCTAAGTTGGTCTCCGGCGACGTGGGACTCCTTTGTGCGACTTCGGGTGAGCACTGTTTCACGCATCCTCATAGTGCCTGTTTCTGGCACTTCTCCGGGAGCTACCTGCTGCTGAGAGGGCTTCTTGTCTTGCTCGACGTCCCCTCTCTCTCCTGGTCCAATTTGCGACCTCCTGGTCCCTCCAGGGCCACAGCAGCGTCCAAAAACGCTAACTGCACGATTTGCAGCTAGAAAGGCTTGTTAGCGTTCTTTCGGCGGGAAAACACTTCTGCACGACTCTCCAATGCGAGTGGGATCCGTCCACCAAAGGGGAAGTCTCTAGCCTTTTTCGTTCCTACAGAAACCGCAGCTTCTTCTGTCCAGTAGAAGCTTCTTTGCACCCGCAGCTGGCATTTCCTGGGCATCTGCCCATCTCCGACTTGCTTGTGACTTTTGGACTTGGTCCCCTTGTTCCACAGGTACCCAAGATTGGAAATCCACAGTTGTTGCATTGTTGGTTTGTGTCTTTCCTGCATTATTCCTCTAACACGACTTCTTTGTCCTTAGGGGAACTTTAGTGCACTTTGCACTCACTTTTCAGGGTCTTGGGGAGGGTTATTTTTCTAACTCTCACTATTTTCTAATAGTCCCAGCGACCCTCTACAAGGTCACATAGGTTTGGGGTCCATTCATGGTTCGCATTCCACTTTTGGAGTATATGGTTTGTGTTGCCCCTATCCCTATGTTTCCCCATTGCATCCTATTGTAACTATACATTGTTTGCACTGTTATCTAAGACTATACTGCATATTTTTGCTATTGTGTATATATATCTTGTGTATATTTCCTATCCTCTCACTGAGGGTACACTCTAAGATACTTTGGCATATTGTCATAAAAATAAAGTACCTTTATTTTTAGTATAACTGTGTATTGTGTTTTCTTATGATATTGTGCATATGACACTAGGTGGTACTGTAGTAGCTTCACACGTCTCCTAGTTCAGCCTAAGCTTCTCTGCTAAGCTACCATTATCTATCAGCCTAAGCTGCTAGACACCCTATACACTAATAAGGGATAACTGGGCCTGGTGCAAGGTGCAAGTACCCCTTGGTACTCACTACAAGCCAGTCCAGCCTCATACATCAGCAGACACGCCCAAGCCTCCGCGGCGACCTGAACTTTCACCTGGAGAATAACAATGACCCCAACTCCACCACCCTAATCGACAACCTTGCCACCCACGGACTCAGACAACTCGTCACTACCCCAACACACTCCGCTGGCCACACGCTGGACACGGTGTTCTCCGCTAGCCCCCACGTCACCTTCAGCCACACCACCAAACTCCAATGGACCGACCACCGGAGCAGTTACTTCACCTTCCAGAAACCCACCATGCACCACTGCACCCAACAGATTCCCCGCCACAACTGGAGCAAAATCAGCCAAGACCAGCTGAACACCAGCCTCTCCCGAAAACCACCCACCAATCTCGACCTCGCAGCCTGCAACCTCTGGTGCTGGATTGACAACTGCGCCAACACTCTCGCCCGCTCAATAAACCTTCCAACAGAGGTGCCAACAAGAGAGCCAGCTGGTTCACTTCAGACCTTCGAGTCTCCAAGCAAACCTGGCGGAAACTGGAGAGAAAGTGGCTCCTCGAACAGACACCAGACAACCATGCCGCCTTCAAGAACGCCATCCGCAATCAACATCACCTCATCAGATCTGCCAAGAAAACCTCCTTCAAAGACCACCTGGACAACAACGCACACAACAGCAAGGAGCTCTTCAACATTGTGAATGAACTCTCCAACTCCAGCTCCAGCACAAACGACATCCCACCTTCACAAGACTTGTGCAACTCCCTCACCGCCTTCTTCCACCACAAGATCACAGACATCCATGACAGCTTCAACAGCCAGACCACCCTGCCAATCACCGACTCCTCAGACTCTCCACCCACCTTCAACTACGACCCCCTGCTCGTCTGGGCCAATGTGAACGAAGACGACACAATCAAAACCATGGGCACCATCCACTCTGGATCTCCGTCAGACCGATGCCCACACACATCTTTAACAAAGCAAGCGCCACCATCGCGCCCCACCTCCGCAAAGTCATCAACATATCCTTTGAGACCGCGACCTACCCCGAGAGTTGGAAGCATGCTGAGATCAAACCCCTACTCAAAAAACCCATGGCGGACCCGAGAGACCTCAAGAACTTCTGTCCCATGTCCCTGCTCCCATTCCCAGCCAAGGTCATCGAGAATATCGTCAACAGACAACTGACCCACTACCTCGAAGAAAACAACATCCTGGACCCATCCCAGTCAGGGTTCCGCAACAACCACAGTACCGAAACCGCCCTCATCGCCACCACCGACAACATCAGGGCCCTGCTTGACAATGGTAAAACTGCAGCCCTCACCCTCCTGGACCTCTCGGCCGCCTTCGACACCGTCTGCCACAACATCCTACGCACACACTTCCACAACACAGGGATCCAGGACAAAGCTCTGGAGTGGACCACCTCCTTCCTCTCCAGCAGAACCCAGAGCATCCGCCTCCCCCCTTTCTTCTCCGAAGCCTCCAAGATTATCTGTGGCGTTCCCCAAGGTTCGTCCCTCAGCCCTACACTTTTGAATGTCTACATGGCCCCGCTCGCCCACGTCACCTGGCTACACAACCTCAACATCATCTTCTACGCCGATGACACCCAACTGATCCTCTTCCTCACCAAGGACCCCCTCACCGCCAAATCCAACCTCCACGCAGGTATGAAGGCCGTCGTCTAATGGATAAGGAACAGCAAACTGAAGTTAAACTCAGGCAAGACGGAGGTCCTCATCCTCGGCGTCAATGCCTCAGCCTGGGACGACTCCTGGTGGCCCACTGCTCTGGGAGCAGCCCCAACACCCACCAACCACGCACGCAACCTGTGCATCATCCTCAACTCAACACTCTCCATGACCAAGCAAGTCAGCGCAGTCTCCTCATCTTGCTTCAACACCCTCTGCATGCTCTGCAAGATCTACAGATGGATCCCCACAGATACAGGAAGAACAGTCACCCAAGCCCTCGTCAGCAACAAACTTGACTATGGAAACGCCCTCTAGGCAGGAGCCAGTTAAGTCTGTACCTCTTGATTTTGTCTTGTTGCTGGAGTCCTAGAAGGGTTGTCCTGGTGCGGAATATCCTCTCCTGCCTTCTGTGTTGCCTTTGGGGTCCCTGCTGGTGTTGTAGAAGCTGCTGTTGTTGGTCCTGTGCTCTGCGTCGGCGTGCATGCTGGATGAAAAGCACCTCCATGTCTTTCTTTTGGAGCTCTGCTGTTGCTTGAGTGTGTTTTCCTTAACTAGTGGTGTGTTTGCCCCATTTTAATGCCTGCCCTGACCCAGGCATTATCTTTTTGCGCAAATCGGGCTGTGCACCATTTTCTGACTCCGTCTCCCGGCCGTGCAGGATTTTTGCGCTGTAGCATAAATATGGCGCACGGGTGTTTAAGTCATTTTTTGGATGGGAACGCCTACCTTGTCATTAATGCAAGGTGGTTTCCCGCATCCAGAAAATGATGCACAGGGTGGACTTTTGGCGTTGCGGGCTCGGGCGTCATTGTGTAAATAAGGTGCACGGTTTGCGCCGAATGTGCGTCAAAATGTTTGACACACATTCGGCGCAGAGTATAAATATGCCCCTGTATTTTGTACGTTTGCACCATTGTTGCATCAAAAAGAGGTACAAATGCGGCGCAAAAAAAGTATAAAGATGGGCCTAACACTCCACATTAATAGAAAAAAAGCTTAAAGCTGTACTCATGTAGAGAGTCCCCACCTCACAAAGAGTGTGTCCTTCTGGCCCCCTCCTTGCAGTGTATGGGGTCCTTTTGGGATTCAACTGAATTGCTGGTGTGTATTGAGAAGAAGCACCAGGTATCCCCATGCACGCTGGCTGGAAAGAACCCTTCCAAGGCTGGTTTAATCTTTATCAATGTATGCCATGCCAGCATGGTGCAAACAATGTCCATTTGACATTAGTATCCTGCAATTTACATTTACTAGTGATGCCTGCTAATAGTGATGTACCAAGGGCTCCTGCAGATGATTTTATGGGCAATGTGGACCTCTATCCATCACCACTGGGCCTGCATATGGTGGGGAGTCCATAACCTTCTGCTGAAGTTAAAACCTACGCTAATCGACAAGTCCACCTCTTACAATGAGGTCCTTGGACTCCATCAACACAAAAATACAGAGAAGAGAAGATGGATGGTGATTTCTTAATTCTATTTCCTTGATGATGTTGTGAAATAGAGACACCACATCCTCCCTTGCCACTGTAATTTAACACTTAGCAAAATGCACAGAGTAAGACCACCTAGGGAATATCTCCTATTGTCCTTGCACAAAACAATTTTAAAATCAAGTGTAGTGCGGCCAGTGATGCTGAAGTTGTTACAATTACTTATTTAATTAATGTGTTTAAGATTTCCTTTATTTCTTATATTCGTGAGACATAAATTATGTTTATATCAGCAACTCAGCGAGGGTATAAATGAATCTTTATAGCCTAATATCCACCTTTCTTTGTATATATATATATATCATTGGGACAGGGCAATTTAAAGAAACACAGACTCAAATACATCATTACAATACGTTATGTGTGTATCAATCACATGAATAGAGCATAGTGCACAGGTAGCTCCACTGTGCTGTAAAATTATTCATCAAGACAGATGCCATAAGGGGTGAACTGGAGTACACAGTTAAATCTGATTCTTGAGGGTGTGGGGTTACAGGGCAGCTATTTTCCCAATTGATTACACTTGGTGCATTCGGCATCTGCCCTGCCTGACCTCAATATTAATATGCGGTATTGCATGTCAAATTTATGTTTTTTGTGAGTTAGATCTAAATACAGCTCTGCAAACAGTCAAGACATTCTTTAAATAGGTTTGTAGCGGTTACAGACATTAAGACCCTGCATTTGTGTATTGTTGGTAATGGCTGAAACATATTTGACAGTCACACTATGATGATTAAATGAGAATAGTCATCATCTATGTTAGACCTGACAGCCTTAGGGTGGTCACCCCTAACTTTTTGCCTGCCTCCCTCCACTTTTTAGATACTGTCTTTGCTAGTTTTTAGACTCTGCGCACTTTACCACTGCTAACCAGTGCTAAAGTGCATATGCTCTCTCCCTTTAAACATGGTAACATTGGATCACACCCTATTCGGCTATTTAATTTACTTATAAGTCCCTAGTAGAGTGTACTATATGTGCCCAGGGCCTGCAGATTAACAGCTGCTAGTGGGCCTGCAACACTGATTGTGCCACCCACTTCAGTAACCCCTTGACCTTGTCCCAGGCCTGCCATTGCCAGGCCTGTGTGTGCAGGTTCACTGCCAATTCAACTTGGCATTTAAAAGTATGTGCCAAGCCTAAAACTCCCCTTTTTTCTACATACAGGTCACCCCTAAGGTGTGCCCTAGGTAACCCTAGGGCAGGGTGCTGTATAGGTAAAAGGCAGGACATGTACCTGTGTAGTTTACATGTCCTGGTAGTGTAAAACTCCTAAATTTGTTTTTACACTACAGGCCTGCTCCCTTAATAGGCTAACATTGGGGCTGCCCTCATACATTGTTTGAATGGTAGCTGCTGATCTGAAAGGAGTAGGAAGGTCATGTTTACTATGGCCAGAATGGTAATACAAAATCCTGCTGACTGGTGAAGTCTGGTTTAATATTACTATTTTAGGAATGGCACTTTTAGAAAGTGAGCATTTCTCTGCACTTAAATATTTCTGTGCCTTACAATCCACGTCTGGCTGGGTTTAGTTGACAACTCCTTGTGCATTCACTCAGACACACCCCAAACACAGGATACTTAGCCTCACTTGCATACATCTGCATTTTGAATGGGTCTTCCTGGGCTGGGAGGGTGGAGGGCCTGCTCTCACACAACGGACTGCCATACCCGCTACTGGGACCCTGGCAGACAGTATTGAACTGAAAGGGGTCCTGGTGCACTTCTAAGCCACTGATTGAATCTCTCCCACTTCAAAGTCACATTTGGGTATAAAAACAGGGTTTCTGCCCTACCACCTCAGACACTTCCTGGAAAAGAAACCTGAACCAGAACCTGCACCCTGAAAAGAAGAACTGCCTGGCTGCCCAAAGGACTCACCTGACTGCTTTCTGAAGAGGACTGCTGCCTTGCTGTTGCCCTTCTGTCTTGCTGCTCTTTTGCCTTGCTGCAAAAGTGCTCTCCAAGGGCTTGGATAGAGCTTGCCTCCTGTCCCCTGAAATCTCAGGACCAAAATGACTTCTCTCCTGCAGCTGAAATCCCCATGCAGTGAAAATTCAACTCAGCACCTGCCAAGAATTACGCACAGCTTGCTCGTGGTGAGAAATTCACAGCACGCCGAGACCGAAACAACGCAGCCCTGACTTTGTGACAAAAGATCAACACAGCGCCAGCGACGCAACCGGAACTTCGATGCACAGCCCTACTGGATCGACTCAAGCTGACTCAGAACAATGCCGCCCGACTACCTGAGAGGAATCGATGCAGCGCCTGACGTGCAGAAGAAAATTCCGCCCATCGCCTATCGAAATCGACGCAGCCCCTGTGACTTTGCTCCGCAAGCCCAGGATTCCACGCATCATCCCCGGGGCATCCGAAAACCCTGCAACCTGAAGAGGTTCCAAGTCCGTGCACCGGAAATCGATGCAACGTCTTCCCTGCGTGGAAAATAACGACGCAAGTCTATGTGCGAAGGGTCAAAACCGATGCATCCTCACTGTTTTCCACGCACCTCCTCCTCTGCGGTCCCTTATGAGGAGTTTTCAACGCAAACCAGGTATTTTGCCCTGTAAGAGACACTTGTTGTTTCTAGGAGAACTTAAGACACTTTGTATTGCTTTTACAGTAATATTTCAACTCTAGGACGTTTGATATCACTGTCAGTGATATCCCTACATTTGCTTATTTCATCTCTAATCGTTTTGACCTGCATTTATCCAGATAAATATTATATATTTTTCTAAACACTGTGTGGTGTTATATTATGGTATTGTATGGTTTATTGCACAAATACTTTACACATTATCTTCTAAGTTAAGGGTGACTGCTTGGTGCCAAGCTACCAGAGGGTGGGCACAGGATAATTTGGATTGTGTGTAACTTACCCTGACTAGAGTGAGGGTCCTTGCTTGGACAGGGGGTAACCTGACTGTCAACCAAAGACCCCATTTCTAACAATCGAATATAATTGTGTTTGCATTAATTGCTGTAAGAATCAGGATAAAGAACCTGTAAAAAATGCACGTAGAGATCACATACATATTAATTGTAATATTAGCATAAAATGAATCCTTAAATTGTAAATACGAATGCATATAAAAAATTGTATATTCTCTTTACAGATTCTGTGAATTTTATACACAAGATACCACAATTGTCATATTAACATAGGCAATGGCCATTTCTGCGCTCACAATCTTAATGAGTAAACTTGTCCAACCAGCAGATATTCACTGCAATCATCTCAGCAAAAAGACACTGCTGCTCCAAAAGTTCATGAAGGCACAAACATGGATTGTGAAGGATGTTGAAGAGTGTCCTGATATATGTCAACTTAATTCCATACTGGTGTTCACACTGAGACTTTTCGTACATTAAATCTTATTTCTGCTTTGAGAAACTGACGATTTAGAAGCTGCTGAAACATTTAAAGAATTTTTGATTGAACTTCCTTCTCAACTTGGTAAATTGATGACCTCTACAACACAACACTTTACAGCTATCCCATAGAGTTTTTTAACAACAGGTTTTCGCAAGAGTATGTTTTCTTATGTTCCGATAAGATGCTATAGTGCATGAATCACACCTAACGTATGAGCATCAGTGCGCTCGGTCAGAATAAAGCTGTTTTAAGAGGTTTCCTAAATTTGACACGATCTGTGCAGGAACGGATGTGATATGGTTGCTTTTTCCAATAGGTACGGGTAAGATAAAAAAAAAATCTACCTCCACATCTAACCAAGTGGATACAGGGATGGTATGTAAGGTTTTTTCATTGGATCTCAAGTCCCTGTCTCAGCTATAATAACTGAGCTTCTGATATAAGTAGCTGGGGTATTTTCCCATTAGCTTGAAGATTGCTCTTTTCCTAACTGGCAGGCTATGTAAGGCTCTCAGGAAAGCTACAGATGCTGAGCCTAAAGGACACTTACAAACAAGCAGAGCTGCAGTACTTTGGACTACATGCAACTTAAACCGGAACAATCTACCAACTCACCTCGTATGGGAAACGAAGAATAAACGACTTATCAAGGTCATGGACACTGATGGAGTGTATTTCTCTTCTATGATCTGGGATGACAACCTAAGATTCATGCCGATTCATCATAGTAGTTTTTTCGAACATCTTTTGGAATTTCTAATATACACATGCCTTTGCCTTGAGGAAGTCTTGTTTACGAAACAAGTGTTGGCTGTTGCATCTTTTGGATTTGCATCGGATGAATAACACCTTTTGCATATTTACTCACTTGCAGTCGTACTTTGATTGCTTCAATACTATGAGGAATAGACTTTCTATCACTACTGTTGAGTGCCTTTGCATATGAATTTTTTACTTTCATGTGTTTGTTTTTCTCCCTAACCAACACAACTGCACCCTAGGTGGTTGGGTGTTTGTCAGCTTGGCACCAGCACCAGCAACTTCTGTGAAATTTCATATTGATCTTTCTTGACATACAATGCATACATAGAAGAAGTGCGAACCTTATGGATAACCACCTGTTTATGTTTTCTGCACCTCAGACATCAAAGTCTCATTAGGTGATGGAAGTAGGGTTTTTCTGTTATCCAATCTACTAGTAATAAGTGCTTGGACTAATGTCTTCCTAGCAGAGAGAAGAAGAAAATGAAACACTTTCCTCAGCAAACACATTGTATTGAAACAGTTACCACTAACAGATACAACATGGTGTTTCTTTGTGAAAGATGTATCCAGTTTAACACCAAGGTTCTTAACTGACTGCCTGTAAGTAGGTGCCTGACCTCGTTCCAGAGTCACCATTCAGAAGACCAAAATTGTTGGGCCTTACCAAACAGCATAATCTCAGTTTTATCACTGTTTAATTGTGAACAGTATATTGTCATCCTGTCTGCAGTAGCTTTCATAGCTTCAGAGAAACAGTCTTTTATGAAGTCTAAGGCCCTCATTACAACCCTGGCGGTCAAAGACCGCCAGGGTTGTTTCGGCGATCGTACCGCCAACAGGCTTGTGGTACAAATCGCCATATTATGACCGCCGCGGAGGCGCTGCGTCGCACCGCCGGGACCGGCGGTTTCCCGCCATCGTTGTCCCGGCGGTTATAATCCACCAGGGCAGCGCTGCCCTTGGGATTATGACTCTCATTCCCACCAGCCTGTCCTTGGCAGTAGAGACTGCCATGGAAAGGCTGGCGGGAAGGGGAGCCGCGGGGCCCCTGGGGGCCCATGCACTGCATAGCAGACAGTGAAAAGTGCGAAGGATGCAGTTGGACCTGTCGCACGACCACAACACCGCCGGCTTCATTAGGAGCCGGCTGCAATGTCACGGCCGACATCCCCGCTGGGCCAGTGGGCAGAAACTCTGTTCCGCGCACCGGCCCAACGGGGATGTTGTAATGCGGCTGGCGAGTACCGATCGGCGGTCTAGCCTTGGCGGATGGCCTCCGCCACCTGCCAAGTTTGTAATGAGGGCCTAAATCTTTGTCCAAAGAAATAACAAGCTGAGTGTCATTAACATATGATAATATTTCAAATCCATAAGTTTTTACAATTTCAGCATGGCAGGGCCACCTAGATGTTAAATAATTTAGGGCTTAAACAAGAGACTCATGGGACCCCCTTGTTGATCAACATGGTACATAATTCAAAAGACCCAAGGGAAATAATTTGTGTCATTTGGAGAGGGTGCAGTATACTTTTACAATTTTCCAAGGAGTAATTTTCTTATATTCCAATATTAGTAATGTCACCTGAAAAAAATGAAAAGGAAATCATTATGCAAAGCGAAGGATACAATGCCTTTTGGTTACAGAAGTCATACATTTCAAGTTATTTTGCTTGAAACGCCGAATATTTTTAGCACTGTCAAAATGTGCCTGAACTCATTGTATTTTTCATGTATTTAACATCTCTGTGCCACATCTTTTCTTTTAGTATGCCTCAAAACTTTTCCAACTTTAGGGAGAAGGCTCCCTGTGGTGAAGTGTTATGATTCTTGTATTGATTGGTCAGGGGCCTTTGTTTTCCTGTTGTCCTTTCTGGTGGAGCCAATGCCGCTTACCTATGTCACCACTTACATAATGAATGTACTACATGTACAATATTAATCTTTTCACTGGGAAACATTAATCGATCTATCAAACAGTTTGTTTTTCGATTTTAAAAATAAAATAATGAAAGAGACAAACATAAAACAGAACAGATATCTTGATTCAAAGGAGTAATGTCCACTAAAACTATTAAATAAGAGTAATGATTAAGCAGAAACACAGTTGTTTCCAGAGGAGCTGGGTCCCTATAAATGGGCAGCTTGTCAAAGAAGATTAGATAGATTTATACAGACTAAAAGCAATCCCAGAAATATACAAGTGTTACAATCAAAAAGAAAAGCATAGAATTTTATGGGTGCTTGCATCACAACTAAATTGGTGCAATTTTGAACTAAAAATACATGTGCTAGTCATGAAAGACTGTTTAAAGGATAAATTGCTGCAAATAGGCAGTAACAAAATGAAGGCTATGCTTCTGGGCAAGAAATATTCAATAATTTAATGGAGTACGTAATTGAGCTATTTCGACATTTAAAGTGTCAGTACCTTGACATTGTTCTGTTTTCAGAGTTGAGGTGCAGCCAGTTATTACTACGATGCTTCTTTCCCTAGATAAAAAAAAGCTAAGGCACACAATTTTAGCAACTGCAACAACAGCTATCCATGATATGATGATGCTACAATGTAACATAAAGGAAATATTCAATTTTGTTTAGGCATTGAGAAGTACGTAGTGCTGGCTGCAGTTACCATTAGAAGCAAAGATGAACATTTATGTTTATTTAGGTCTTTATTTAGAGTTTGGCGGATAGGGTACTAAGAAAAACACGTGGTTGATATCCGATCCGTCATATTAGAAGTACAGTATGTTCTATGATACTTGTAAAAAAGCAGACATGATATTAATTAGATTTGTGATAGGGCATTCCTACTGCCATACCTTAAATAACATTTTGCATTACACTGGATGCTTCAGTGGTATTATTAAAACTGATATCTTAAACCATGCAACAATTACAACACGTCTGTTTACATCTTACTTGATGTCTTACAAACCACTTAATTTTAATCTTAGAATCAAAGAAAACAGTAATCTAGCTGCCTCCGCTTTTTATCATCTTCGGTGCCCTTTTATTTTAATGGCTGTTGATTAGCCAACACGGGTGAAAATACTTGCACTGGAAACCAGTATCGTAGGCACGAATTAGAAAGTAACAAAACATACTGAAGCAGTATTAAGTCCAGTGGTCAGGAAGTGTTCATTTTTCAAATAATGGCTTTGTTATTTCAAAAGTCTGAAAAGATGTTCCAAGTGTAGGTATGTATCTTCATACATAAAAGCCACCAAAAAGTCAAAAGAAATGTCCAAGTGCACGAATATATCTTCATACAAAAAAGCAGCCAACATGAGGCAAGGACCAACCTGCTCATCTATCCACCCAAGTTGCATTGCTTTTCAGCCTAATCTCACGGCAGCTTCCGGTTTGTTCTTCTCCCCAGCAGCAAATCCGATTCAGTGGTCCCTTGCCACAGAGGAATTTGGCCTTGTGGAACTCTCATCAGCTACAGCCTCATCTGGCTGGAGATTTTCAACTTCCAAAAAAGAGACTAAGTTCCTAGTTTAGAATTTGTCAGGCTGGTTACTCCGTCACAACGGTGACAGATAACCTGTCTGCCAAAATCTAAATCCCATAGAATATAATGGGATTTAGATTTCGGCAGACAGGATATTTGTCACTGTTGTGACAGAGTAATCCATCCACCTAGTTCTAAATCAGGCCCTAAATCTCATTGTAGAACGTTTTATTGGAACTTCACCCAGTGGCTCCCCGACAACGTCTCTTCATATGACATTGCCTGCATCTTTGTCCTGCTGATAAATGCTTTCTTAGAGACTTTTTCTTCAAATTTCTCTCAAATCCGAAAGACAGCACCGACCAGAACCAATCCACTTTTCAATTCAACTTGCGCTCCATTACGGTCTGCCATATTTTTAAACTTTGACCCTGTCTCCTGTGACTAGATGTCTGCAGTTGATTCTTTGATCTTTTAGGTGCTAGACTTTACATTGACCCGTAAAAAAGTAATTACTCCTGTTCTACTGATCAGATTTTTGTCATTTAGGTGTTCAATAATTTATTACAAATTATCCTATTTTTCTAAATTGGTGTGGGGGTTTTCTTGTGTGGTGTTTTCACTTTATTAGTTTGTGTGCTGCATAAATACTTTGCACATTGCCTTTAAGTGAAGTCTGACTGCCTTTGTGGCAACCTACCAGAAGGTTAAGCAAAGGTTAATTAAGTGACTTTTGTGGTTCACCCTGACAAAGTTTGTGGATGTTTCTTGAGCAGGGCTAACATCCCACTCAACCAACAACTCATTTTCTTACCGACTTGTTCTGCCTCTTCCAAAGTTCAATTCATGAAGACTGCAGCTGATGATCTGAACATTTGAAGACCATTCCCAAATTAACAGCCTTACTTAGAGTTGGGTGATAATACTAAAGTACAACTAGGTGATGGTGCAGCTGTTTAAAACAAGTATTGAGCATGAGCTCTCTCAAAATGAGATTGTACAGCCCCATTTAACAATTGATTTTGCTTCCCCTCACCCAACCACTTAGTGCCTTGCTGGAGTAATATAAGAAGACTACCCAAGACTGGTTTGGGATATTGTGGCTGTCGTTGAAGCTAAGGCTGTACCTTTCAGGGATCATTTCAATCTTGACAAATAAGATGGCTGCTATGGGAGAATATTGCACGTGTTCCCCCACCTCTAGTGTTTGAAGGGTGTCCCTCCTCACTGTGGGCATGTGTGTCCACATGCTTGCTCCTCAGTCCCCTTCTGGGACGCTGTGCTTTCTGAAGGCTCCCTCATATGCAAAAATCTGTTTATCAATGTCATCTCCCACTGCATAACTGTGCAACAATTCTTGTATTACGCAGACTCGCATATCTCCAATGGACACTGAGGTTATGCTGCCACCATTGATGCTGGACTTGCTTGGCTGTGATGTCCATCTTTCTGAGACTTAGCTCAAGGGCCATTATCCTTTCCTCCAGGGCCCACTGGGCAGCAGCCTACTCAGTCGCCCTCCTTACAGTAGACTTCTCTAGTTGTTTCCCTCTCAAGCATGAGTTTGATTTGCTGTAGTTTAAAATCCATCTTGGTCCTCCTGTCCTCCAGCTCCTCTGGGGACAGTTTGTGAAAAGAAATGTTACTGCTGGCCCTGGATCAGGGAAGGTCCTCAAGCCTGTAAGCCCTCCTCCCTCCGATGGATCCTTGATCAAGGGGCTGCTGTCCTCCCCCTCCATCTCCTACTCCTGCTCCTCCTCATCCTCCTTCTCCGTAACCTGACATGGACAGGCCTGCAACCAGGCTTGAGGGCCATCTGGAGCTCTATTTCATGGAGCCCCTGGTTGGTGGCTGCCCCTCTTTTTCTGCAGATTCTCTTGAGCTTAGCCACAGAGTAGCTCTCCAGATAAATGAGCTCAAAACCAATGCTTGCAGGTCGAATGAAATATGCACTAAGTTAGGTGGATTAGAAGTGAATTTGGAAAAAGCAAAAGAGGTCAATCAAGGATAATTTCAAAAGAGGTCCAATCTGGTATCGCATTATTTATATGGAATTTTAGTGTTACATTGATCACTATATGGTACTGCATAAACACAAGAACTGAATCCCACCACTGAGCACCAATGTGAGATATTGGGTTGTTAGTTGAGGGGGGGGGGTGAACCCCTACTCAAGCAACACCCACAATCATTGTCAAAGTGAACTACAAAAAGTCCCTAAACTAACCTGTGCTTAGCCCTACAGTAGCTTTACACAAAACACTTAGGCTTAGTTTAGAGGCAATGTGTAAAGTAGTTATGCAGCACATAAATAGAGATAAAGTGAAAACCCAACACAAGAAAAATTCATGAATTTATCAATATAGAGTAAAATGTAATAAATTATTTGAAAACCAAAATGACAACAATCAAATCAGTAGTACTAGAGATATGCAATTCAAATATTTAAAGTAAGTATAGCTTCTAAAAGCACAACTCAAGTTTATCTGGTCATAAGAAATTGTGTGAAAATCACAAGTTTAGGCCAACTGTGATGTAGTGCAGGCTCGATACAAGGACCAGGTCAGGTCAGTCCCCCAGAAAAGTTTCCTTCTAAAGACCGGCGTGAAGATTTCTGTTGGCAATGGAGGAAGAATTGAGGAGTAGGTAAAGGGTCATGGATGGTCATTGCTGTAGCGCGAAGAGCAGGAAAAGAGTCACGTTCAGTCATCGCTATACAGTGAATATCCTGTCAGGCATCACAAACTGTTGTTGCGGGAGCTTCGCGTTGGCGGACACTGTGGGCTGTTGATGCTGTATGCAGTGTAGTGTAGTGCAGTATGCAAATCTTGCATATCTGGTCATTGCTGGTGGTTGCTGTGACAAGAAGAGTTGGGTTCACAAGAGTTTCCCATAGGTGGTCAGTGTGGGCAGCACTATCTTTGCATGAACAGGCCCATTCAAGGTTGTGCCGAGGTTATCACCTTTTCTTCAAAGATGAGCTCACCTGATGTCTTCCCAAGGGTTCAGGACAAGGAAAGCATCTTTCGGGATTCAGGAACTCACGTCAGCAGAAGACAGTAGAGCTCAGGCAGGTTCAGCTGCAGGTCCAATCCTCCTTCTCAGCAAGTAAGCCGTAGGGTAGCAGGGTGTCCTTCTATTTTAGTATCCATGGGTCTGGAAATGGACTGAAAAGTAAGTATGAGGGACCCATTTTTATACCCGGTGGCGCCTGAAAAGTGGAAGAAACATCTGTATTTTTCCCCTTCTGGAGGTGTCTGTAATGTCCTGCTTTCCTGGCCTGATCTCAGTCTGGGGACACAATGTACAAGTGTGAAGTCCTTTGGGTGTTAGCTGAGCCGGTGCTTTTAAAGTGCAAGTGTAGTAGGTGAAAGCTCTGCCACCTCATCATGCCAGAGTTGGCACATCTTGCCAATGCTCAGACCCTTTATTGTGATGTTGTCCGGTAACCTATATCTGGGCAATGTGACCAAAAAACAAGCTGTAGGCACCAAATGATTAGGACAAGAAAATGTTGACCAAAGTGGCATTTTCAAATTTCTAACTTAAAATCTAAGTTTGCCATTAAATAAGGTTGTAACTTGCATTTCCTCAGACATCAAACATGACTTTCCCGTTTGCATCCAATTAAAGATTTTGACTTATTAATTGTAATAAGGTAACCCAATGTTATCCTATGGGAGAGATATGCCTTTAAACAGTGAAAAACTAATTGCATAGTTGTTCACTACCAGGACATATAAAATTTAAAAGTGCATGGGCAACTTTTTAAATACAACACAACTGCCCTATAGGCTGTTTAGGACCCAACCTAAGGTCAAAATGGCAGTTTAAAACTATACAAAGAGGCTGCAACGGAAGGTCTGGGACATGTTTTAAAAGGCTGCTTAAGTGGGTGGCACAATCAGTGCTACAGGCCCACTAGTAGAATTTTATTTACAGGCTCTGGGCACCTGTCATACCACTTTACTAGGAACTTACAATAAAATTCAATGTGTCAAATGGGTAAGCCAATTTCACCAGGTTTAGAGAGCACAAGCACTTTAGCAGTGGTTTGCATTGTTAACGTGCAGAGAGACATAAGGCCAACAAAAACAAATTCAACAAAATAGGGGTCGTGAAGTCAAAATGTTTAGAGGAAGACCACCCTAAGGTTGACAGGCCTAATAGGGCTGCTTTAACATCACTGGAATTGCAACTTGACTAACACCATCTAGTTAAGCAATGCTATGTCTCTGAAAGACTATCATGTACAGCATGTTGATATTGATTGGAAAGTCCTACAAATATTCCTGACATACTGGGGGAAATCTCTCAACACGTCCAGAAACACTTAAGGTGAGGAAACTGTAAATAGAGCCCCATGTTTGAGAGTATATTTGACAGAGGAAAAAAGGGTGTGGAAAATGTATGTCTCAAACTGATACTGTGATATGTCCAATAACAGCAGCCGTCTACAACACATATCAATATTAATCGAGCTGACCGTAATTGCTGCTTTAGTGTATACAATGATCTTTAGCTCCTCATCTATTAGTCTTCTTACTTCTCTGTGCATATTTGAAGCCTTTTGTTGGTGGTATTGGTTTGGCAATTGCTCTGTTTGATGTGCTTTGAGCTTCTAATTTCCGGAGTCTTGAGATACTGCAAACCTCTGTTTTTGGAGTACTGTCCACTCACACAAAGGCTATTTCAAGACTATATATATGATGTGTGTGTGGCCACGAGCAGATCTGCTTCTGCTACATAGCCATTGGAAGGTGACAGTCAAACCAGTAAATCCATGTCTTCACATTATAATTGACCTCTGTGTTTGGGCCTGGCCAGCATTCACCCCTCCAAGTAGAGGGAACACCTACAATCTATTTCTTCTTTGATACTTCTGTCCATGTACACTCTCATATGAAATATCTACTCGTAACCATGTCTTCACAGTTAACATCAGTAACTTACAACATAGCATCACCACAGGAGCAACCCACATTTCTCAACACTAACCTTGTAAAAGCTGCCACAAATTGAAACATTTTGAGGGCAAAATGTTGGATTTATCACTTCAATACGAGCGACATGAGTTGTATCGTGGTAACATGCTGTTAAATCTCATCTATCGAACATCTCCTCAATACCAAAATTATATTTTTCATGTACATTTTTTCATATTTGAATGTTGGGTGGGATCAGCCTTTAATTTGACAGTGTTGTATTATGACGAGGTCCTGTTGATGTAAATATGTTTGGTTGCTGCTGACATAAAAAAAAAAACCTTGAAATAAATCTCATACACTTTTGTATTTTTTGCTAGGAGGCACAGTAAAGAAAATAGTGCCTACAGGTATCCTCCGTACCTATATATTTAAATATATGCAAAAAGAGGACTCCTTAAAGAGGTTAAAGCATTTCAGTGCCTGGAAGCTGAATTAAAGGAGGATTGGTAGCTTTATATATGAAAGCTCAAAATTTAAGCAGATAACATTCTCTCTTGCTGGTCACCATACCTTCTGTGGTTGCACATTTGAATGGGTTAACCAAGCATGTGGTAATTTCAAAATCTCTGAATCTAAAATGGTTGACATAGTCACCACCAGAGCTTCATAAAGTAATTGTGCTAACACATGAGTCACCATTCTTAGAAATAAATATGTGAGAAGAACATGTAGTGTGCAATCCTCGGGTCCAGGTGGGGAGGAAGAGAAGAATACTGGACACCAGAAGAATTATAAATGAAGAGCATGTTTAATTGATATGAGGACCCACGACTACACCAACATGTGTAAGCTCCTGGAACCCCAGGCAACAGACCCTCCCTGAGTTCCAGAACCTTACAATGACCAATGCAATAGTAGGTCCAGATAAGAAAACAGACAACAAAAAACAAGCATTGCAATAATTAAAAGAAGATATAATGAAATTTAAACATTATATGTAAACACTACATCACCTCCATCCCTTTAACATTTTAAAACATTTTAAAACAATAGCAAACATACCTAAGAAAAAATATGGTCATGGAGATTAGTAGGCAAATTGATAACACGTGAACTGTGAGCGAACACAGGTTGTAGCCCAACTTCAACAGAGCCAGAACAAGAGCCATCACCCTCTATTACTGTAGTAGTGGTGGTGTTATCTATATGCTCAGGTAAGGAGAACCCAAAATTTGGCATTGTGCACGGCAACAAACTGCTTTCTCTGGTTACCTTACTTTGCCCTAAGTTTTTAATGTTAGTATCTCCAACATCAGTTGACAACATGGAGATTTCAGTGTCTCTTTTGGAATACATGCTTCTGAAAACACTTTGTTGTTGATCAGATAGAAGGATAAGCGCTGTCCCTATTCCACCATCCTTTCTCTTCCAACAGAATGAAATCTTTACTAGACTTAATAACCTTTACGGGTAATAAATACTTGGACAAACCCATACATATTCTAAATGTTTTTTAGATTAATTCCAAGTCATTCACATTGATATCTACATGCTTAACATTTTTCCTACTGTCATAATATTTTTTCAGCGTTAATTGTTTATCAAGTACTCTGCATCTCATAGAGAAATTATCATTGTTATTTTTTACCTACATTTACCTCCTGTCGCCTCTGACGTCCATTGTGGCGTAAGTTTTGTTCTGGGATCTTTACATCTAAGGAGTAACCCCAGTTGTAGAATGAGGGGTTGTTAAATACTCCCAGATTTTGGGGGTCATTCTGACCCTGGCGGTCATGAACCGCCAGGGCCAACGACCGCGGGAGCACCGCCAACAGGCTGGCGGTGCTCCCATGGGCATTCTGACCGCGGCGGTACAGCCGCGGTCAGATACGGGAAACCGGCGGTGTCCCGCCGGTTTCCCGCTGCCCAGGGGAATCCTCCATGGCGGCGCTGCAAGTAGCGCCGCCATGGGGATTCCGACCCCCTTACCGCCAGCCTGGTTCTGGCGGTTTTAACCGCCAGAACCTGGCTGGCGGTAACGGGTGGCTTTCTCAATAAAAGGAACTGGAAACAAAGGCTTAGTAGTGGTTTTCCAATGTTTGTCAGAAAGAATGCACTCAGGCCATCTATAAATTTAGTTAGAAACTTGTTTGTCTAACCCCAGCCACAAATTTGCCGAAACTTAATTTTTCACAAGTTGCTGAAACCCCCGTATGTCTCTTGTGGCCAATTCCAATAATTTTGTTCCTGAGTTCAGTGAGTTACATCAGCCCTCAAACAAATGTCATTTTCACAAGACAATTCCTTGGCTACTTGCTCAAAGCATCTGAGTTCACCAGTTAATTTTTTTCAGATGGCCAACTTGTTCTTAAAAATGTAGACACCTTAGATAACACTTTATCTCCAGCCATGGCTGTCACCCAGTCATCCCCAGTAATGTGACCAATGGAGGCTGCTAGTACATCAGCAAAGTTACCACACACTCCTCTTCAGAATCAACATCCCACGTTTCATCATAAGGTAGTGATGTGTGGGACAAGCAATCAGCCAAATATTCCTACCATCCTGAATATATTTGACCACCAAGTCATACTCCTGTAGTTCAAACAATAAGCCAACTAAACATGTAGATGCTCTGACTAATCCACTACCATTCAAAAGAAAGACTAGAGTTTTGTGATCTGTGTGCAATTCACAAGTGGTACCACAGTTGTAAGTTTTGAATTTCTGCACTGCCCACACACATGCAAAAGCTTCTCTTTCAATGGTATTATAATTGGTCTCAGCATCAGTAAGGGTTGTGGAAGCAAATGCTACAGTATTCTCCTAGCCATCAACCCACTGCCCAAACACTGCCCTGAGATCTTTTAAACGAGCATCCACAGTAATGAATTGTTTCCTAGATGGAACAAGTGCTTGAAAAGATGGAGCACTGAGCACCAAATGCTTGATATCCTCAAAAGCATTATTGATTTCACTATTCTAATCAATCTTCTTACCTTTCTTAAGAAGAGATCTTAAAGGCTATACTGCTAAAGCATAACCTGGCACAAATCTGGCATTGTACTCACACAGCCCTAAAAATAAACGCAAGGCATCTTTATCTGCAGGAGGAGGAACATTTTTGATAGCTTCCAAATTGCTGAATTTCAGTTTTATGCCCTTCTCCGAAAAGGTGTGGCCTAAGTATTTCACTTCATATACCATCAGTTTGCATTCGCTGGGTTCGACAATCATACATCTATTTTGTAATCAGTGCAACATTCTTTCCAGATCTTGTATATGTTCCTTTTGGCTTTCAGTAAGATGTCAAGATGTTGTCTGAAACAAGTAATCTATCATTTCTGGAACACGATTGGGGCCGACGCAAGTCCAAACGGCAACCATAAGTACTTGAATGCCCCAACTGGAGTGACAAATGTGGTTAGGGTCTGAGAACCTTCACTCAAAGGAATCTGGTGGTATGCTTAATGAAGATCTATTGTGGAGAAAAACTTTGAACGCCCAAAATTTCCAATCATCTCCTGTATATGTGGAAGGGGATGACAGTGCACTAAGATATTTGAGTTAATGATCTCAGGTCCACACACAATCTCAGGTCACCAGACTTTGTTCTGTGAGCACAATCGGAGAAACCCATTTGGAGAAATCCATAGAAGCAGTAATTCCTTTAGATTCCTACTTCAGTAATAAGTCTTTCACATTTTGTCTAACACTTAATGGTACTGGTCTC
Source organism: Pleurodeles waltl (assembly GCF_031143425.1). NCBI lineage: Eukaryota > Metazoa > Chordata > Amphibia > Caudata > Salamandridae > Pleurodeles > Pleurodeles waltl. The sequence goes on along the minus strand of NC_090443.1, from coordinate 661,610,049 downwards.
ACTTTGTGCGCCACTGGAGTTGCACCTTTCTTTAACTTTATCTTATGCTCAAATCATTGCACTGTACACATCTGGTCTTTGAAAACTAAAGGAAACAACACAATCATCTGATACACAATATTGCTGGCCATTTCAACACATGATACATATTAATGCAAACTTGGGTAAATCCCCCAACACAACAGGAACGTCATGACCAGCATGCAAGATAACTCCAAGTCTGGCTAAGTCTTTCAATCCTACAATGTTTCTGCCTTTGATCGCGACATACATTTTGGTGACAATACATCAACCCAGACATTATAAAGTGAACCAAAAAAACCCCTAAAAGATCAATGTCCTGATCACCAAATGCCTTAGCGCTGACATCAGGACAAGTCAATGACAAAGGCTTGGGCCACAATTTGTACTAGGTGTGATCAGCTAATATGGTGATTGGTGCACCAGAATCAGCCAATACAGTAATATGGTTACCATCAATAATGGCTTCATACATAGGCCCCTCAAAATGTCTTTCAGGCTTATTTAGAAGTGAATGAGACAGTGCAACCATCAATAAGACATTGGAAAACTTGTCAGTACTTCTCAAGATCCCTTCATTCAAAGTACCAGTATCCTCAGCATGTACATTGCTAATTCTCACACTGCTGGACTGCCATTACCACTCAGAACACCTCTACACAACCCTTGAAAATGTCCTATTTTATGCCACCGATTACACTTTTTACCAATAGCATGACAAGAAGGGTCATTATCAATGTGATTTCTGGATCCACAACAATAGCACATTCTGGGGGTCATTACAACATTGGCGGTAAAAGCCGCTTACCGCCATGCAGAAGACCGCCAATACACCACCGTGGCCGTGGAATTCCACCACAGCTATTATGACCCACATCTCGGAATCCACCGAAATTCAGACACCTACACAAGTCCACCACACCAAAGGTCAGTGTTAAACTGGCGAAAACAATTCCTCCACCGTCACGGCAACAGAAACACACCCATGCTATCACGACCCACGAATCCACGCGGCGGTCTTTCAACCACGGTATTCCATTGGCGGTACACACTGCCACGCTCAAAATAAACATGCATCTCCAAAACACCACCACATTGGACAATTCAAAATACACACACCTGATACACATACAAACACCACTCCCACACACCCAACACAATATAAAACACACACCCACATCACCCACAAACCCCTATGACCAGAAATTTTGAGGAAGCTAACAGACAGAGAGCACAGCAATTGAGAACCCCACCACACAGAGGCACACAACACCATCACCCATAACACATTCCACGCACAAAACACCACACACCACTACACATCACCACACACATCAACACATACACCACCCCACACATCACCCACACCACCCCATGTCACGCCAAAGACACCCCAGGTTTTCCGAGGAGGAGCACACTGTCATGGTGGAGGAAATCCTCCAGGTAGAGCCATAGCTATTTGGCTCACAGGTGCAGCACACCTCCATAGCCAGGAAGATGGAGCTATGACGCAGAATCGTGGATAGGGTCAACGCTGTGGGACAGCATCCAAGAAATCGGGAGGACATCAGGAAGAGGTGGATCGACCTACGGGGGAAGGTGCGTTCTGTGGTCTCCAGGCACAACATCGCGGTACAGCGGACTGGCGGCGGACCCCCACCTCCTCCCTCACAACTAACAACATGGGAGGAGCAAGTCTTGACCATCATGCATCCAGAGGGCCTCGGAGGAGTCGGTGGAGGAATGGACACTGGTAAGTCAAATCTTAACTATCATATCCCCCACCCTACCTGCATGCTATCACACACCCCCTCCCTTATCACTCCAACTCCTCACTAATGTACTAATAACCCAAACCACCCATCCCAACACCAAGCCCTGCATGACACAACTAAGCATGGTCACCACTCACTAAAGCATGCTCACTGCACATACCATAACAACCCCCTAACCATCATCACACAAACCCCCACTCAGGAATGCTTGCGCTGGGGTACACGCACACCCACCCATTGCACACCATGACACACACACATGCAATAATCATGCTCTTATACCCCTGCAGGACCACTACAGAATGTCACCACACAGGAGGGTCCAGACACCTCCACTCCACCCACAGAAGAGGCCCACAGTGACGACAGCAGCTATGGCCAACTGGATCCAGATGACCAGCCCGGACCATCGTGGGCCTTGGGACAGTCGGTTCCCCTCGCACAGGCACAGCCCAACACTGACCTTCCACCCTCTGGTAACACCAGCACAGCACCCACCCAGCGGGCCCATACCTCCGTACCCAGGACACGTCAATCAGCGGTGTGTCCACCACTACAGGGAACCCAGGCTAACCCACCACCCCAACAACAACAGGGACCTGTGGGCAGTGGTAGTGGGCACACGGTCCAGGGGACGGAGGCACAGGAACACAGGGGAACTGGGAGGGCTGCTGTGCGACAGGGAGAGGACAGGCCAAGGGAACCCACTCTCCACGAGGCCCTCTCCTCCATCATGGGAGCACACCACCACTCCCAGGAGATGATGGCGACGGTCCTGGCCATGTTTCCGGAGACCCAGTGCCTGCAGGAGGAGCAGTATTTGGGGTTCAGGGAGGAGCTCAGAACCATCAGCTCCGCCCTGGGCACCATCGTAGAGGTGCTGAAGGACATACAAAAGACCATGAGGGACACTGTAGCACTCCAAGGGGCCACTGACACTAGCGTGGACGATGAACTACCCACCACCTCCGCCGGCGCTAGTGGACAGGACGCCCCGCCACAGGACCACCACACCAGCACCCCACCCCCTGCAGACGGACAACCACCCCGCAAGCGGTCCCTGAGATCCAGGAACAGAACAGAGCAAGATGGCAAGACCCCCGCCAGGAAATGAGACCACCCTGCTTGTCCTCCCACTGTCCCACTTTGTTACCCTGTCCAGATTGGAACTGCCCCAGCTCCACTTCCTATGCCCATATGGGCAAAGCACCTGTGAGACGAATAGACTGGACTCTGCCATGGACATTCCTCCACCATCCCCCATCACCATTTTACAACCCCCCTCCATTTTTGAGCACTTAAATAAACACCCTTGAAGCACAAAACAATCTGGAGTCAGTCTGTGATTTGGTAAATTTGTATTCTCAATGACAGTGTCAAAATGCGTTTTCAATTGTAATGCCAACATACCTATGCAACACATCACAAGTCCATGAAGGATGCAAGCAGATGACACACGTTGGTAACCACACCTGTGAAACCGTAATGGAAAGGTACAACTCAGTTACCAAATACTGCTACTAAATGACAGACAGGATAGAGGTAGAAGTGTGAAAGTGAATGTAATAGTGAAAAAAAATGTTCTCACCTGTGTGTCACTGGAAATATTGCTGTATGACTGACTCCCTGTTGTCTATGTCTTCTTTCTCAGCTTCCTCCTCATCACTGTCTACAGGCTCCACAGGCTCCACAGCTGCCACAACACTGCCATCTGGACCATCCTCTTGCAGAAAAGGCACCTGGCGTCGCAAAGCAAGATTGTGAAGCATCGAGTAGGCGATGATGATCTGGCACACCTTCTTTGGTGAGTAGAATAGAGAACCACCTGTCATATGGAGGCACCTGAACCTGGCCTTCGGGAGGCCGAAGGTGCGTTCGATCACCCTCCTAGTCCGCCCATGGACCTCATTGTAGCGTTCCTCTGCCCTGGTCCTGGGATTCCTCACTGGGGTCAATAGCAATGACAGGTTGGGGTAACCAGAGTCCCCTAATAGCCACACACGGTGCCTCTGGAGATGACCCATCACATACGGGATACTGCTATTCCGCAGGATGTAGGCATCATGCACTGAGCCAGGGAACATAGTATTTACCTGGGAGATGTACTGGTCTGCCAAACATACCATCTGTACATTCATGGAATGATAACTCTTCTGGTTCCTGTACACCTGTTCACTCCTGCGGGGGGGAACCAGAGCTACATGGGTCCCATCAATAGCACCTATGATGTTGGGGATATGTCCAAGGGCATAGAAGTCACCTTTCACTGTAGCCAAATCCTCCACCTGAGGGAAAACGATGTAGCTCCTTACGTATTTCAGCAGGGCAGACAACACTCTGGACAACACGTTGGAAAACATAGGCTGGGACATCCCTGATGCCATGGCCACTGTTGTCTGAAAAGACCCACTTGCAAGGAAATGGAGCACTGATAGCACCTACACGTCAGGGGGTATTCCTGTGGGATGGCGGATTGGTGAGATCAGGTCTGGCTCCAACTGGGTACACAGTTCCTGGATTGTGGCATGGTCAAACCTGTAGCTGATGATTAAATGTCGCTCCTCCATTGTCAACAGGTCCATCAGCGGTCGGTACACCAGAGGATTCCGCCATCTCCTCACATGTCCCAGCTTACGGTGCCTAGGAAGGACAACAGCGACCACAGAGTCAACAAATTCCCAGGTATGTACCCACAGCTACACAGAACTCGACACCAAATACACAACTATTCCTGTATGTGTGTTGAGTGTAGGCCTAGGTATGTGTGATGCAGTAGAAAATGAAGCCATGTGGGCCCCCGAAATGGCGGCTGCCTGACCTCTAAACTGGGACAATGTGAGGTATCTGCGCTGGCGTTGTACACCGTCGCGGTAGGCGGTCATAGACCGCCGCACAATGCTGCATTGGTTAACATTGGACCCTATGGGTCCCAGGAGCCGTGCGCCGACGGTGATGAGACGCACCGCCGTGAACGTGACCGCCATTTTCTATCTGTTCAATCACTCGATACCTGATCTTAGACAGGAGAGGACCTACATCAGAAGTGTTGCTGTGACCTCGGTCTGGAAGAGACAATGGCTGCTGTGTCTGGGGAAAGGGCCCCTGCCTTCACTGTTCAGGAGTTGGAGAAGCTCGTGGACGGGGTCCTCCCCCAGTACATGCTACTCTACGGTCCTCCAGACCAACAGGTAAGTACACAGGGAGCACGTTGTATGGGCTATGCCTGGGTGTAGAGGGCTGGATGTCAGTAGGAAAGGGGCGGAATTCAGGGAACATGAAGGACTGTGAATGCATGTGCCACATGGCAAGTGTAGGGATGGGGGCCACACACTTCGACGGTGCTGTTGTTAATGACTTCTCTTCTTCCCCTGTACATGTCATGTAGGTCAGCGCCCACCAGAAGAAGGACATTTGGGGTGCCATCGCTAAGGACGTCTGGATCCTGGGGGTCCACCAGAGACGGGGCACCCACTGCCGTAAAAGATGGGAGGACATTCGCCGCTGGAGCAAGAAGACGGCAGAGGCTCAGCTGGGGATGGCCTCCCAACGTGGGAGGGGTGCCCGTCGAACCATGACCCCCCTGATGTTCAGGATCCTGGTGGTGGCCTACCCGGAGTTGGATGGGCGCTTGAGGGCATCACAGCAGACACAAGGGGGTGAGTACACTCTCATTTTGTGGACTTTGCGCGCAGTGGAGGGGTCTGGGTGGGGGAGGAGGGCTGTGGGTTTCCCTAGGCCAGGGCGAGTTCCGTAGGCTAGGCCCCTCCGTAATGCAGGCCCTGTGCCCTCCACCCCACCTCTGTAGAGTGCCAAGTACAGGTATACATGCCCCTGTGTCATCTATGTGTGCAGATGACCACCATAGCCATGTAGGGCAGATCCCAGGAATTGCATCTGTAGAGGCCAAGAGCACGGCGTAGTGCAGGGGGCTGCTGTGTCTGTATTGTCCGCCAATGGTAGCGGTAAGCCATGCACTCAACCTGTCTTTCTTCTGTCGTCCCCCCCCCTTTTTGTGCTCTCCCTGTTCTTGTGTGCATCAGCATCATCAGGCGGAGGTACAGTGGCACCGGAGCACGAGGGAGCTGCATCCCACATGACCACACCACAGACTCTGAATACGCCAGTGGGATATAGGGCGAGGGGAGCTTCACGTCGGTCACCGGATCACCAAACAGCGACATGGACTTGTCCGCCGATGGGAGCTCCCTTGTGGTGGCGGCACCATCTGTCCCCCCCACTTCTACAGGTACAGCCACCACCTCCCATACCAGCACCGCCCTCCCAGCAGCCCCTCAGCCTTTGCCCCGTGCCCGCTCACCCAGGAGGTTGGGCATCACCTTCGCCCCAGGCACCTCAGCCCCTGCCCCTGTCACCCCTGCTGCCGGTGACCTCCTCAGGTCACTCACTGTTGGGCAGTCTACCATTGTTAATGCCATCCAGGGTGTAGAAAGGGAGTTGCAACACGGTAATGCATTCCTGGAGGGCATTCATTCTGGTCAGGCTGCCCTTCATCGAACCCTGCAATCTCTGGCCTCAGCACTGATGGCAGCCATTGTCCCTGTGTCTAGCCTCCCCCCTCCAACTTCCTCCACCCAGACCCAGTCCCCTGTACCGCAGCCTATCCCAAGCACACCATCAGACAAGCATGCATACACCTCAACACACAAAAGTAGCTCAGGCAAACATAAGCACCACACAACCCACAGGCACTCAAACAAGCATCATCCACATACAGACACAACAACATCCACTGCCTCCACTGTGTCCCCCTCCTCGTCGTCTCCCTCCTCCCTCCTAGTGTTGTCTCCACTCTCACCTGCATGCACTACATCTACAGGCACTAGGACTCGCACCAGAACACCCAGCACCACACCCCGCTCACCTGCACTCACCACCCCCACTACCATTTACACGTCCCCTGTGTCCACTCCCAGTGTGTCTGTGATGCCCCCTCCCAAAGTACAGAAACGCGGGCACCCACACACCCAACATCCATCCACCTCACAACAGCCTCCAGTACCTGCACCTACACCCAAATCACCTAAAGTTACACCTCCTACAACCACCTCCTCTTCCTCCACTCCTAGACCCCCTCCAGCTACCAATCCCAGTCTTCGTCAGCAACTCTTCCTCAGCAACGTTGACCTCTTTGCCACCACCCCCACCCCTCCAATTCATAGGTCCCGTAGTAGCACCTCAGCCAAAATAATTCCAGTACCAGTGGTGCGTGTTAAAGGTGTGTGGAGAGCACCGGCCACCAGGGCAGCCAGTGTGACACGGAGCCAAAGCACTGCCAGTCCACCCCCTGTAAAGCACCTTAAGTTGGAAAGTGGCCGACGGGACAGGGTGAAGACTCCTGGCGGCAAAACTGCTCACAAGGGTCCCAGGGGGAGTGCTGAGTCAGCTGTGACTCATCCAAAGGTGGTGAAGGGCCAGAAGAAGTCTGCACAGTCTGGGAAAAGCAGCACGGCGGAGAAGGGCGCCATCCTCCCCGGCGGCCGGGACGCCACCGCCAGCACTGTCGTCACTGGTCCGGAGACCACCGCCAGAGTCATTGCCCAGGAGGGCAGCACAATCGTCACTGGTCAGGAGACCAGCGCCAGAGTCATTGCCCAGGAGGGCAGCACTGTAGTCACTGGTCAGGAGACCACCGCCAGCGTCAATGCCCTAGAGGGCAGCACTGTAGTCACTGGTCCAGAGAGCACCGCCAGCGTCAGTGCCCTGGAGGGCCCCGGCAGCCACAGACCGTCATGCCACACACCACTGCACAGGTCAGACAGCAAAGGCAAGCACCGCTGAACAGGTCAGAGACCGCCATGGTGAAGACCACTGAACAGGGCAAAGCACCGCTGAACAGGTCAGAAACTGCAAAGTCAGGCACCGCTGAACAGGGCACAGACCACCATGGCAATGCACTGCTGAACAGAGAAAAAAAACGCCATGGTGAAGACCGCTGAACAGGGCAAAGCACCGCTGAACAGGGCACAGACCGCCATGGCAATGCACCGCTGAACAGGGAAAAGACAGCAATGGTGAAGACCGCTGAAGAGGGCAAAGCACCGCTGAACATGGCACAGACCGCCATGGTAATGCACCACTGAACAGGGAAAAGACCACCATGGTGAAGACCGCTGAACAGGGCAAAGCACCGCTGAACAGGTCAGAAACTGCAAAGTCAAGCACCGCTGAACAGGGCACAGACCGCCATGGCAATGCACCGCTGAACAGGGATAAGACCGCCATGGTGAAGACCGCTGAACAGGGCAAAGCACCGCTGAACAGGGCACAGACCGACATGGCAAAGCACCGCTGAACAGCTCAGAGACCGCCATGGTGAAGACCGCAGAACAGTGCAAAGCACTGCTGAACAGGGCACAGACCGACATGGCAAAGCACCGCTGAACAGGGCAAAGACCAACATGGCAAAACACTGCTGAACAGGTCAGAGACCGCCATGGTGAAGACCGCTGAACAGGGCAAAGCACCGCTGAACAGGGCACAGACCGACATGGCAAAGCACCGCTGAACAGGGCAAAGACCGACATGGCAAAGCACCACTGGACAGGGAAAAGACCGCCAAATCTAGCATCGTTAGCCCATGTGCAGCTGGGACAGTGACGGAACAGGAGCCGTCACGGGGAGCCTGATGCAGTCTGGGCACCAGTCCCCCTCCAGAACCAGTGTAGACTGTTATCCACTTGAGAGACTGTGGCTTTGCACTCCCCAGGATGGTACAGTGGGCAAGCCACCCACTGTAGAGACTTGAGAGACTGTGGCTTTGCACTCCCCAGGATAATGCAGTGGGCAATCCACCCACAGTAGAGACTTGAGAGACTGTGGCTTTGCACTCCCCAGGATAATGCAGTGGGCAACCCACCCACTGTAGAGACTTGAGAGACTGTGGCTTTGCACTCCCCAGGATAATGCAGTGGGCAACCCACCCACTGTAGAGACTTGAGAGACTGTGGCTTTGCACTCCCCAGGATACATCAATGGGCATGAAGCCCCGTCGTGGATCTGGCGTGGTGCTGTAATCCAGCTGAGGTTGCCCCCCTTGCCTTCCCCCTGAAGTGCATGTTGTATTTCTATCTGATGCCCCTGCAGTGTTCTCTCCGTTTGTGGACAGGTATCTAGTGTGGGCCTCACCCATGCATTTTGGGCCCAGTGGTGCACAGACATTGATATGTGCATACCTGCACTACTAATCGTAATGTATCAATTCTGGAATGTGTATATATATCTGTATATATTAGCTTACTGTATTTTGAGACATTACAATGTTTGAACTGATTTCCTTTTGTCTTTGAATTCTTCTGGTGGGGGGGGGTTGTTACTGTGCTGTTTGGACATGCATTGGTGTGTGTGTTGTAGTGGGTGAGGGTCGGGTTGGGGGTGGGGGTGTTGTGTGTGTGTGTCCCTGACTTTTGCCTCCCCCCTCCCCTATGTCATAGGTGCAGTACTCACTGTTGTCTTCGGCGCCTACGTAGATGGTGATCGTAGACGAGCAGAAAGACAAGCGCAGGGAGTATTTGTAGTTCGGGCTCCATGGTGGCCTCCTTCCTCGTGGAGTGTGTTAAGGTGAGTGTTTTCCCATTGCAAAAGCTGTTTCCGCCGTGTTTTTATCCACGTTGAATCCGCCCCGGAAAAGGTGGCGGATTGTTGGGTTGTGATACTGTGGGCGGTACATTGTCTTCCGCCGGTCTGTTGGCGGTGACCGCCGCGCTGCTTGTCTGTACCGCCGTGGTGGGCGGAGTGTTAAAGTGGCTGTCTATGTTGGCAGTTTTCCGCCACGGTCATAATTCCCTTTTTTTGTCTGCCGGCCTGTTTGCGGTATTACCGCAGCTTTAACACCGTCCGCCAGGGTTGTAATGACCACCTCTATGACTATACCCTCTTTGCCCTTGTATTCCTTTCTTTTGTTTGACATATTTGTTATTCACTGCACATACCACATACCACACCTTCCTCCAGCACACAATTTAAAGAAGGTTGTCCTCCATGATTGGCTAGAACTTTGGAGGTAATTATGGATATCTCTGTACTTTTCGCTATATCAATTGTTTCCTCAAGAGCGGGTTACAAGTCAAAAGATGTTCTTGAACTTTTTTAGAGAAACAATAGAAAACAAATTGGTCATGTATATGAATATTGACATTGTTCCCAAATTCACACTAAGATGCTAGCACAGGTAAATTAGTCACATACTCTTCCACAGTTTCGTCACACATTTGCTTGCATATGGCAAAGTTAAACCTTTCTAATAACACACTAGAATCATCAGAATATTATTTTTTTCGTCCTTTCCTTTCCCTCTTTGTATCTGTTCCATGGAGTATCGTCACTCAAGAGCGCAGGAATGAGACGCAAATTGTCAAACGCACACTAAACAGCAACTCCAAGATGATTAAGTAGGAGTACCATTTTCCTGTCAGGGGAATATCCTTTAGCATCTATTACTGTGAGGTAGTTCCCAAAAATATGCATCCATTCACACCATTTGATTTCTGTTTTTCCTGATTTAAGCAACTAGCGGCCATAGTCAAACAAACATAACAGGTGAAGGGAAATGATAAAAGAGCTGCTTGAACTAGCTTTAAAGCAAAAAAAAAAAAAAGTTGAGATAAAGTAATCCTTTCAATAGATGAATAAAAGGTTAATGCAGTACCTTACTTTCTCCAATACAACATAAAAATTCCTTGCTGCTTGAGGAAAACTGTGCGATGCACCACAATGCTGTACAACAGTGCCACAAGGAAACGCTGTGGATGGGAGCATATGCAGTAAATTCCAAATTCCTTGCTGCTTGAGGAAAACTGTGCTGATGCACCAAAACGCTGTACAACAGTACTGCAAGGAAATGCTCTGGATATGGGGGTATACGTTAATGTCCACATTTCCTCAATTCAATATGGCCACCACGCAGAGGCATGCAGCATGATGCAACGCAATGACATAGGAATACAGAGTGGAAAGAAATAGATAACCAATGTCACCAACGAGGACAGCTCCATTGAGGGCACCACTTTAGGCAACAAAATGTTGCATGCCTCCTGCTCCGTTCAGATTCACAAGTGAAAAATGGAACATAGGCAGCAAGTTGAAGATATCCAACGTCATGTGAGACTGTTACCGCTCCTCGTTTATTCCCTTAATGTCTGTCATGACAAATTCTTCCAGTAATGTTGAAAAAAGCACACGAAAGCAGGCAGGCTCTCACTAGATTTGAAAGAAAGTACCTCCAAGATACAAAAATGCCATTGATGGATCCTCAACAAACAAAAAACAGCCTTTACACACCCCACTCCAGGTAACAAACATGTAATAAGCGATCCTCGGGTCCAGACGGTGAAGTAAAGAATAATAATACTGGAAACCAATAGAATTATAAATGAAGAGCAGGTTTAATTGATATGAGGACCCACAACGGCACCAGCACAGGCAAGCACCTGGAACTGCAGGCAACTGACTGTCCCTGAGTTCCAGACCCTTGCGATGACCAATGCAATAGTAGTTCCAGATAAGAACACACACAGCAAATAATAAGCATTGCAACAATTAAAAGAAGATATGATTGAAATTTAAAACACTATGGGGGTCATTCTGACCTCGGCGGTAAAAGGCGCTTACCGCCAGTCAGAAAACCGCCATAACACCGCTGCGGTAAACCGCCACGGTCATTCTGACCTGCAACTGCCAAACCGCCAAAAACCCGACATCCACAAAAGTCCGCCACACCAAAGGTCAGCGGAAAAATGGCGATGACCAAACCTCCACCGTCACGCCAACAGAAATATGCCCACACTATCACGACACACGAACCCACGCGGCGGTCTTTCAAACGCGGTATTCCATTGGCGGTACACACCGCTGCGGTCAAAATACACACACACATAGAAAACTCAGCCACATTGGTCAGTTTGAAACACACACACCTGATACACATACTAACACCACTCCCACACACCCAATACAATATAAAACACACACCCACATCACCCACAATCCCCTACGACCCGAAATTAATGACGAAGGCTAGAGAGAGAGCACAGAATAGACAATCACACAACACAGAGGCACACAACACCATCACCCACACAACATCCACGCACCAAACACCACACACCACCACACGCACCACACTCATCACCACAAACGCCACCCCACATATCATCCACACCACCCCATGGCACCCCAAAGACATCCCAGGTTCAGTGACGCAGAACTCAGGGTCATGGTGGAGGAAATAGTCCGTGTAGAGCCCCAGCTCTTCGGGGCACAGGTCCAGCATACCACAATTGGCAGGAAGATGGAGCTATGGCAAAGGATAGTGGACAGGGACAACGCGGTGGGACAGCATCCACGCAATCGGGATGACATTAGGAAGCGCTGCAACGACCTACGGGGGAAGGTGCGTTCCATGGTATCAAGGCACAACATTGCGGTGCAGAAGACTGGCGGCGGACCCCCACCTACTCCCCCAGAATTCACAGCATGGGAGGAGGAAGTCTTGCACATCCTGCATCCTGAGGGCCTCGCAGGAGTAGGTGGAGGAATGGACTCTGGTAAGGCAAATTTTAACTACTTCTTCCCACCCCCACCCCACCTGCATGCCAAATCATACCCCCACTCTCACCCCCACCCCCATCACACCAACTCCTTGCAAATGGCTCACCATCACAACCCACCCATCCCGAAACCTAGCCCTGCATGCGTCCCCAAAGCATGGACACCCATCACCAAAGCATGCCCACTGCGCACACACATCACCCCCACAACCCACCCTCACAAAAGCCCCCACAAGGGAATGCCTGTACTTGGGTACACGGACACCCACCCATCACACGAAATGCCACACACAGAAGCAATAACCATACCTTCATACCCCTGCAGGACCCGAACGCCACCACACCGCCACGGAGGGTACAGAGATGTCCATCCCACCCCCAGAAGAGGCCCCCAGCGATGACAGCAGCTCTGTCTCCCTGGACCCAGATGACCAGCCCGGCCCATCTGGGACCTCTGGACAGTCGGTTCCCCACAGACAGCCACAGGCTACACCAGACCCAACCCCCTCTGGAAACACCAGCACAGCTCCCACCCAGCGGGCCCATGCCTCTGTCTCCAGGACACGTCAATCAGCAGTGTGTCTGCCACTACAGGGCACCCCGGTTGACCCACCACCCCAACAACAACAGGGACCAGGGGCCAGTGGTAGTGGGCACACCGTCCAGGGGACAGAGGCCCAGGAACACAGGGGAACTGGGAGGGCTGCTGTGCGACAGGGGGGGGACAGGCCCAGGGAACCCACTCTCCAAGAGGCCCTCTCCTCCATCATGGGAGCTTACCACCACTCCCAGGAGACGATGGCGACGGTACTGGCCAGGTTCCAGGAGATCCAGGCACAGCAGGAGGAACGGTACATGGGGTTCAGAGAGGAACTGAGGAACATTGGTTCCGCAATGGGGACCATCGTCCTGGCCCTTAACCAGATATTCACCACATTGCGGGACCATGTGGCACCACAAAGGGCCCCTGTCACTAGCCCAGGCCAGGAACAGCCTACCACCTCCGCCGGCGCTAGTGGACAGGTGGCTACCACACAACAACAGGCCACCAGAACCCCACCTCCTGCTGAAGAAGAACCACCCCGCAAGCGGAACCTGAGATCTCACAAGAAGACAGAGTAGGATGCCAAGACCCCCGCCAGCATAAGATACCCCCTGATGTCATCCCACTGTCCCACATTGTCACCCTGTCCAACCTTGAACTGCCCCTGCTCCATCCTTCCACAGGCATATGGACAATGCACCTGTGCGACTGAGAACAGGACTCTGCCATGGACATTACTCCACCCCCACCCATCACGTTTTACAATCATGTACGAATATGTAGCACTTCAAATAAATCACTTATTGCACTTAAATTAACAGGAGTCTGCCTGTATTCTCAACAAATGTATTACACATAACGGTGCAATAATGTCCAGTAACTTTGTGACGACAACATACCAATTTCAATAAGCTTTAGTCCATGGGCAAACAAAGCAGAAGTCACGCAGTGGGTCATACAGCTCTGAAAAGGGAAGGGAAAGTCACAAATCAGTTAACGGGAACTGGGGGGAAACACAGACAGTAGAGACGCATGAGGCCTTAAGTAAATGTAAAATGGCGTGGTTGATTCTTACCTGTGTGCTACTGAAAATATTGTTGTATGACTGTATCCCTGTTGTCCGTGTCGTCCTCTTCGTCTTCCTCCTCTTCACTCTCCACAGGCTCCACAGCTGCTACAACACCACCATCTGGACCATCCTCCTGTAGGAAAGGCACCTGGCATCGCAAAGCAAGATTGTGCAGCATACAGCAGGCCACGATGAAATGGCACACCTTCTTTGGTGAGTACATAAGGGATCCCCCTGTCATATGCAGGCACCTAAACCTGGCCTTCAGGAGGCCGAAGGTCCTTTCTATTATCCTCCGAGTCCGCCCATGGGCCTCATTGTACCGTTCCTCTGCCCTGGTCCGGGGATTCCTCACTGGGGTCAGTAGCCACGACAGGTTGGGGTAACCAGAGTCACCTATTAGCCACACACGGTGTCTCTGTAGCTGTTCCATCACATACGGGATGCTGCTATTTCGCATGACATACGCGTCATGCACTGACCCAGGGAACTTGGCATTTACTTGGGAGATGTACTGGCCAGCCAAACAGACCACTTGGACATTCATCGAATGATAACTTTTTCTGTTCCTGTACACCTGCTCAATGTCACTGGGGTGAACCAAAGCCACATGGGTCCCATCAATGGCACCAATGATGTTGGGGATATGTCCAAGGGCATAGAAATCACCCTTCACTGTAGCCAATTCGCCCACCTCAGGGAAAATAATGTAGCTCTGCATGTATTTCATCAGGGCAGACAACACTCTGGACAAAACCTTGGAAAACATAGGCTGAGACATCCCTGATGAAATGGCCACTGTTGTCTGAAAAGACCCACTTGCCAAAAAATGAAGTACTGACAGAACCTACACCAGAGGGGAAATCCCTGTGGGTTGGCGGATGGGGGACATCAGGTCTGGCTCCAGCTGGGCACATAGTTCATGTATAGTTGCTCTGTCAAGCCGGTATGTAAGAATGATATGTCGTTCTTCCATTGTTGACAGGTCCACCAGCGGTCGGTACACGGGAGGATTCCTCCTTCTCCTCGCAAGTCCCAGCGGACGGTGCCTAGGAAGGACAACATGGAGCACACAGTCAAGCAACCCACAGGTTCGTTCACACAGCTTGCACAGTACACGATTCGCTATGCATTGAAAGGCTTGTATGAGTGTTGATGCAAGGCCTAGGCCTGTGTGACGCAGTAGAAATCAAGCCATGTGGGCCCTTGAAATGGCGGCTGCCTGACCTGTGAAGTGTGACAGTGGGATGTGAGTTCAATGCGCTGGCGTGGCACACCGTGGCGGTAGGCGGTCGAAGACCGCGGGGTTAAGCCGCATTGGTTAACATTGAACCCTATGGGTTTCAGTAGCCAATGACGATGTGCGCCGGCGGTCGCGGTACGCACCTCCGCGGGCGTGACCGCCATTTTCTATCTGATTAATCACTCGAGACCTGATCATCCACAGGAGAGGACCTATACTGCAAGTGCTGCTGTGACCTCGGTCTGGGAGATACAATGGCTGCTGCGACTGGGGAAAGGGCCCCTGCCTTCACTTCTGAAGAATTGGAGAAACTTGTTGATGGGGTCCTCCCCCAGTATGCGCTACTCTACGGTCCTCCAGACCAACAGGTTAGTACACAGGGTGCACGTTGAATGGGCTATGCCTGTGTTGAGTGGGGTGGATGTAAGATGGTGGGGATGGGAGCGAATGAGGAGTGCAACGCACGAAAGATGAGAGCATGTGCCACATGGCAAGGTTGGGGAGGGGGGGGGCACTCACATTGACCAGGCAGAAAAGTGATGATTTTTATGTTTCAACCCTGTACATGTCACATAGGTCAGCGCCCATCAGAAGATCGACATTTGGCGTGCCATCGCCAAGGACGTCCGGGCCCTGGGGGTCCACAACAGACGGGGCACCCACTGCCGAAAGAGATGGGAGGACATCCGCCGCGGGACCAGAAAGACCGCTGAGTCTCTGCTGGGGATGGCCTCCCAACGTAGGAGGGGTGCCAGCCGCCAATTGACCCCCCTGATGTCCCGGATCCTGGCGGTGGCCTACCCCGATTTGGATGGGCGCATGAGGACATCACAGCAGACACAAGGGGGTGAGTATCAGCACAATCTGCTATCTTTGCGCGCAGTGAAGGTGTCTGGGTGGGGGAGGAGGGCTGGGGCCATCACTAGGCCAGGGCGCATTCTGTAGGCTAGGCCCCTCTGAAGAACCAGAACCTTATGGGCCTGGCGGCGCAGGGTACGCCTGAAATCTCCTTGGATTCACCTGCCTCAACTAACAGAGACACGGGACACTCTGTCAGGCGTAAAAGATCAGATTTTATTAGCTGCAGCTAGTACAGTTGTCCAAGAAGTACACAAGGTATGTTCTCAGGAGACTGCCACTTTACTTTGTGGCGCACAATCTTATATACCGTATAAAAACCATTTATTAACTACATACACTCCCAGAACACATAGAAAGGAGCCAGTAAGAATAATGTAAAGATAGAACAGAGTCAATAGAAATGTCGGAAAACAAGACAGAACAAAGTATCAAGTGACTTAAGGTTGCCTCCCCTCCAGCTGTGTTTGTCACCCCTCCCTTGAACTAATTCATTAACCGATCCACAACGAAGTTGCATGTGGTGCGATAAGTTTGTGTGCGTTTGGAGGACAGTTGTGAAATGAGAGAATACTAGCAAAGGACAGCGAAGGCCAGACGATAAGATAAGATCGGCGGAGAATAGTGTGAGCCTACAGATAGTTGAAACAAGGATTAGAAAACCAGACAGGGATTAGTGTACTCGGTCAGACCTTAATACCAGCCTTGTAAAGATAGAGGCAGAAGACTGTTTTGAACACCATGTTGCAGAATAAGCAGAAAAGGCAGAATGGACTTCGTTCGCTGTGCTGCCTGAGTGAAGGCAACATAAAATGGCGGCGGGCCACAAAATGGCGGGTCGATACGATCGTATTAAAAATCGAATTTCCTCAGACCCTCCTTTTGCCAGAACTCAGGCAAGATACACAAACTCATGTTAATCTGAGTCGATGTCTATGGCCATGAGGTCATCAAGCTGTTGCTGTACCATCATTTTGATATTCTCTGCTCTTTGTGACTTGGGTTTGGGAATACATGCAGTAGCACATAGGTTGCAGACGGCAGGACCGCAGTGCATACAAAGACAACAAGAGAATATAAAAGCTAAAATTACTCCAAAGAATGTCAATACCTTCCAACCCCATTTGGACAGTAATCCCCAAAACCACTCTGAAAAGGACCAATCTCCTTCGTCCTGATGAATCGACTTGGAGATTATGTGTAACTTAGAGATAGCTTGGTATACTGTCGGAGCGTCATTAGGTATGAAAATACAGCAACTTGATCCGATCAATTTGCATACTCCACCACGGTCCGCAAGAACAAAGTCTAAGGCAACACGGTTCTGCAAGGTCATAAGACGATCAGCCTGTAGTTCAGCTGTAATGTTACTTAAAGCTCCTACAGTGATGTCTATGGTGGTTTCTACGACACGAACCAATTGCCTTATATTTCTGCTGTTGGCCATTGGACCCCAGAAGGGAAGAAATCCTTTGAGGAAATCTCCTCCCTCTTGTCCTGCTGTGTCTTTCGAATCCACAATCCCTCTGCCATATCTATTTTTATGATGGTTCGCAGGAGCGGTGTATGTAGGGGGAAGAAGAAAGGCTATATAACAAGTACCAGAGAAATCAGCTGGCAACCATGTATAAGCCCTATCGTGGCAAACGAAGTATGTACCTTGAGATGGTACTAACGGCGGTGAATTCAGGGCTGAATAAACATATGTATGGGAACATAAACTTTCTCTTTGTCCGGTGTTTGGAGTTCTACCATTTACTTGCAGACAGAAATTTCCTTGTTGGGGTATGACCCGTATCGGAGGAGATTTTCCTTGCTTAACCTTATCATTGAGGCTGGAAATGTAATTAGTTATGTTCCAATTGGTATATGCTTTTCTTTCATCTATGGAAGCTTCACTTTTTTCCATGATTTTAGCCATAGCTACCATTCCCTTTATCAATAAACTATGACTGAAATCTGAACCAACACTATGTGAACTGACAGGTTGTTTAATTTTACTTTGATATGCATTATTGAAAATGACAAAATAAGCCCAAGCGGAACCTTCATAGGAGAATGGAAGAACTAAATATGGCATTCCATTTTCTACTGTATGTGGTATGAGTCCACACACCCAACAGTCAGTTGTATTGATCACTAACTGATGTTGATGTAACAACTGGACGAAGGAATTGTTAAAGTATTCAGTTCTTCTGATGAGTTCATGCTGGGGAAGAGTGTGGAATAGGTGCGGAGAGATAGTAGAAGAAGATGTAGAGGTAGGAGAAGAGACAACTTTTTGCTGCAGAGTAATAATGATCCAGTTTACAGATGCCAAAAGAATACACGACAATATAATGACGCATAGAGCAATACTACAACGACTATATATTTCTTTACAATTATTCTTTACATTTTTACTTTCTCTTTTATCTAATGTAGCCTCCATCTTTCTAAGTGGATGCTCACGGCAATCTTCCTCAATCACTGTAGTCACGATTATCTACCGTCCTATGACACTGTGAGGTCCTGCAGGCCTATTGCCACTTACTCAGGTCGTGACTAAGACTCCTACCGTGACCCTGCAACCGGGATAGAGTACTACATAGGAGAGAAAGTTACAAGTTCTTTGGTCTTGGTCTCAAATTATAGCGTTCCTGTCCAGAGGCAGTCTGGTTTTGAAACAATGTTCCTGGATTTGTCGTGTTCAAGCGTCGATGCGATGGTATTGCTTCTTGAAGGATTTCGTCGTCCTCTTTCTCAGAAAGTGTTCCAATTAGACGCGCATCACTGAATGGTACAAATTGCGGAACTTTCTCACTTTCAGAGTCACTGATGCCTCTACGGACCCACTGATCGAAAGGCAAGGGCAAAGGCACTTTCTTGCAGTGCACGGCATGCACCCAGTTTTTCTTTCCTTCGACTTTAACTGCTGTTCTTGTGGTCAAAAGAACCAGGCGTGGCTCTCTCCATCGGGGCTCCAAATTTCTCTGTCGTTGGAAATTTTTCGTGCAGACCCAGTCACCTGGTCGGATGGAATGACCTGGGTCTGTAGAAGCCTCTGGTAGAGCACTCTGAACCTGTTGATGAAGAACACGCAATTTAGTTGTAAGGTCATGCAAGTAGTCAATCAACATCGGGTATGGCAAGTCTGAGTATTTCTTAGGGCGAGGAACTCCCCATACATTAGCTGGGCGACCAAATATCACTTCGTAAGGGCTAAGCCCCAAACGAGAGTGTACTGCTGTTCTGGTGGACAGAAGAGCCAATGGTAAAGCATCAGGCCAATTAAGTCCTGTGCTAGCTTGCACCTTAGCAATTTTAAGCTTCAAGGTTCCATTGTAGCATTCTACTAAACCAGCCGACTGTGGGTGATTCGCCGCGTGGAACTTCTGTTTTATGCCAAGACCTGCACAAACTTTTTGCATGACTTGACCCACAAATTCGCTCCCATTGTCACTCCAGACAATGCGCGGCAAACCAAACCTAGGGAAGAATTCTTTCAAAAGTATTTTGGCAGTTGATAAAGCAGTATTGTCCTTCAGAGGGTAGGCTTCTACCCATCTAGAAAAAGCACATACTACCACCAGAACATATTTGAGGTTGTTGCATCGTTCCATGTGAATATAATCGATCTGCAACACCTCAAATGGATATGTTGGAGGAGCAAAATGACCTGCTGGAGTTGGGGTTCCCTTTCCCGGATTGTACATCAAGCAAACAATACAATGTTTTACTACATTATTTGCACACTTTGGGATCCCCTCATTTTGCCACACTGGAGCCAGAAGTTTACATATTCCTTTTGCACTTAGGTGAGCTGGACCATGTGCCATAGTAACTACAGGTAGTACATAAGCATCTGGTAACAGCCAACGTTGATGTTCTGATAATTCAACCCAACATCCCATCTCATCTAACATTCCTGTACTTTCCTTCCACTTTCTCAACTCATTCTCCGTAGCCTCTCCTTGAATTGATTTCACACTCTCTACTGTATCTTCACACATTCCCTTTTCTCTTACGCAGTTTGCGGGACCTGCAACATACATTCGACTTGTGTTGTCTCTGGCTGTCTTTTTCGCTACCTCATCTGCAAATGCATTTCCTCGACCAACATCGTCCACAATCTTTTTGTGTGCACTACACTTCACGATCGCTATCTGAGTAGGCATTGTAAGTGACTCAAGAAGTTCAGTCACTAATTGACCATGTTGTATCTTAGTACCATGGGAAGTAAAGAATCCTCTTTCCTTCCATAAGCGCCCAAAGTTAAACGCTACACCAAAAGCGTATTGGCTATCAGTGTACACGTTTACTCTTTTTCCTTCGGATAACACACACGCTCTAGTTAAGGCTATCAATTCAGCTGCCTGAGCTGAATTATGTCTAATGAGTGCTGTCTCCACAATCGTATGCAAAGTAGTAATAGCGTAGGCTGAAACTGTATCTCCATTCGGGAGCTTGAAACAAGAACCATCTACCCATAGTGTTCCATCTGGATTCACTAATGGCGTGTCTTTTAGGTCAATTCTACCCTTAGTCTCTTCTTCAGTACGGAGAAAACAATCATGCTGTTCAGAGACATCTCTCTCTTCTGGAAGAGGCAACAAAGTAGCTGGATTCAGGGTATTACATCGTTTGATGTGTATGTGACTAGCCAAAAGCGTCAGCTCATATCCGGACAACCGAGCACTCGTAAGATGCTGCGTTTTTGTCCTATTTAGTAAAATATCCACTGCATGTGGCACCATAACAATGAGAGTATTATCTAGCACTACTCCAGCAGACTGTCGAATAGAAATTGCTGCTGCCGCTGTCGCCTTAAGACAACTAGGCAATGCTTTAGCTACTGGATCTAACGTAGCTGAGAAATATGCGCATGGTCGCTGTTGATCTCCAAAACGCTGCGTTAAGACTGACAATGCACAACCCTCTCTTTCGTGGACATAGAGCGTAAAGGGCTTACTGTAATCAGGAGTACCCAATACAGGAGCAGAACACAAAGCAATACGCAAATCAGTAAAACTCTTCTGACACTCGTCAGTCCACGGAAGAGGCTGAGGCGTATCTTTTAAAGTTAGCGCCAACAGCGGTTTAGCCAATAAAGAGAAACTCGGAATCCACTGTCTACAATAAGAAGTAATGCCCAAAAAAGCACGTACCTCTCTTTGTGTGGATGGGACTGACATTTGTGCAATTGCCTGAATTCGTTCGGGGGTCAATCGTCGTCCCTCCTTTGACAAGAGATGACCCAAATAAGTCACCTCGCGACAGACATATTGTAATTTAGAAGGAGAAACCTTGTGATTCAGATCAAACAAATGACGCAACAGTGCAACGGTCACGTTTTTGCAAATCTCCTCTGAATCAGCGGCAACTAATAAGTCATCCATGTACTGAATGAGAGCGGCACCGGACGGTAAGGAAAAGGCATCAAGATGCAAAGAAAGGTGATAAGAGACCAGAGACAGTATCGGTAAATCGCTTACGCGTAGATGGAGAATTTGACATAAGGATAGGGGACAAGGTATTAGGTGAATTAACTAAAGGAGCATTAGGAATTGCCAAAGGAGCAGAACGCAAAGGAGTTAAAGGCAAAGCTGCCATAGACAATACTTGAGGAGGCAAATGTGGAAAAGCTGGAGCAGGCGGAAGCACAACTGGCGGCTGAACAGGCTGTAACATCGGGGGTGCATTAGCACCTTGTACATAGGGCGGAGGCAATTTCAATAAGTGGGACATTAAGGAATCTTCCTCAAAATCTTTTCTCTTATCAAGGGAAGAGATAGGCAACGTCGGATAGCATTTATCTATTGCCATTCGATGCTGTCTGTCTGAAATTTCCATTGCATTATCTATTTCATCATCTTTGAATTGCTGAGCAGCCTGTATAATCGTCATTCCCTGTGTTTTCCTATCTCGTTTCGCTTGTTTAATTTCTCTCTGTTTGGCTTCCTTACGCCAAAGGCGAAAAGAGTCAAACATTGCCGGCCGGGCTTTTTCTTTTAAATAACGTTGCTTCTAAATTATCTAGCACATCAGTTTCGAAACTACCATTTTCTGGCCATTTTAAAACACCATCTTTCTTTGTATATCGGATCCATGTCTTATTAAAGGCAATAGGACCAACACCATGTTTAGAATAGAGCTCATATGTGGGAGTTCCAACCGAAGGAATCGGACAGGAGTCCTCAAGCTGGGAGTCCCTATTACAACCAAAGCAACAAAGTTTTCCAAACTTAGTCAGACCAGACATCTCACGATTTTACTGGCTGTTCACAAACATCAAGGGGGTAAAACTTTCAGTTTACACAGCACAAATGCACTTACCCCTCGGCTTTGGCCACTGCAATGGCCAAATCTAAGGACCTAAGGACAAAACAAAGACCAAAATTTGTGGGCGCGACCCACCAAATACTTAACTAAGGATGTCTTCTTACACCAACAGAGGCCCGTCTATCGTCTCGCTTTACCATACATCATCAAAGAAAGGGCCAAGGCAGGGCGGCAGTCAGGGCAGCAGTCGTCAGTAGCCGTCAGGAAGGAGTAACCGCGCTGAAAAAGACCTTCGGACCACTTCGACATACAGGGGTCGCTTGACGTGGCTCGCGATTCCTCCAGAATTTTCCTGCGGGGTTCCTCACGACCTTCAGGCAGAACCGGTACCGCTGAAGCCGCCCCACGTTGGGCGCCAGTTGAAGAACCAGAACCTTATGGGCCTGGCGGCGCAGGGTACGCCTGAAATCTCCTTGGATTCACCTGCCTCAACTAACAGAGACACGGGACACTCTGTCAGGCGTAAAAGATCAGATTTTATTAGCTGCAGCTAGTACAGTTGTCCAAGAAGTACACAAGGTATGTTCTCAGGAGACTGCCACTTTACTTTGTGGCGCACAATCTTATATACCGTATAAAAACCATTTATTAACTACATACACTCCCAGAACACATAGAAAGGAGCCAGTAAGAATAATGTAAAGATAGAACAGAGTCAATAGAAATGTCGGAAAACAAGACAGAACAAAGTATCAAGTGACTTAAGGTTGCCTCCCCTCCAGCTGTGTTTGTCACCCCTCCCTTGAACTAATTCATTAACCGATCCACAACGAAGTTGCATGTGGTGCGATAAGTTTGTGTGCGTTTGGAGGACAGTTGTGAAATGAGAGAATACTAGCAAAGGACAGCGAAGGCCAGACGATAAGATAAGATCGGCAGAGAATAGTGTGAGCCTACAGATAGTTGAAACAAGGATTAGAAAACCAGACAGGGATTAGTGTACTCGGTCAGACCTTAATACCAGCCTTGTAAAGATAGAGGCAGAAGACTGTTTTGAACACCATGTTGCAGAATAAGCAGAAAAGGCAGAATGGACTTCGTTTGCTGTGCTGCCTGAGTGAAGGCAACATAAAATGGCGGCGGGCCACAAAATGGCGGGTCGATACGATCGTATTAAAAATCGAATTTCCTCACCTCCGTTAAGCATGGCCCTGTGTCCCCGCCCCCCACCTCTGTAGGGTGCCAAGTACAGCTATCCATGGTCCGGCCTCATCCATGTGTTCATTTGTCGTCCATTGACCGGTAGGCCTAGTCATAATAACTGAGTAGTGTACCCCGAGTGCGCGGCGTAGTGCAGGGGGCTTCTGTGTCTGTCCTCTCCGCCAACGGTGCCGCCAATGCATGCACTCAACCTGTCTTCATTTCTCCCCCCCCCATTTTCTTTGTCTTCCTGTTCATGTGTGCATTAGCATCATCAGGCGGAGGAGAAGTGGCATCGGCCACGAGGGAGCTGCATCTCACATGGCCCCGGAGGGCCATGCAACAGAATCCGAGTACACCAGTGAGACGGAGGGCGAGGGGAGCTCCACAACGGGGACCCGTGGCGACGTCAGCGACACCGACACGTCCTCGGAAGGGAGCTCCCTTGTGGTGGCGGCAACATCCGTGCCCACCGCAACAACAGGTACAGCCGCCACCCAGCGCACCAGCCCCGCCCTCCCAGCAGCCCCTCAGCGTTCGCCCCGTGCCCGCTCGGCCAGGAAGCCGGCCATCTCCTTCGCCCCAGGCACCTCAGGCCCTGCCCCAGTTACCCCTGCTGCCCTCAGTGAGGAGGTCATTGACCTCCTGAGGACCATCATTGTTGGGCAGTCTAACCTTTTGAATGCCATCCAGGGTGTAGAAAGGGAGGTGCATCGGAGCAATGCATACCTGGAGGGCATTCATTCGTGTCAGGCTGCCCATCAGCGATCGTTCTAAGCTCTGGCCTCAGCACTGACGGCAGCCATTGTCCCTGTCTCCAGCCTCCCTCTTCTGACTCCCTCCACCCAGTCCCAGTCTCCTGTTCCTCTGCCTGTCCCATCCACACCATCAGACCAGCCTGCACACACCTCAACACCCAAGGGCAGCTCATCCAGACATAAGCACCACAGATCCCACAAGCATTCACCCAAGCAACATCCAGATGCAGACATGCGAACAGTCACTACCACCTCTGTGTCCCCCACCTCCTCATCTCCCTCCTCCCTCCCTGTGACGTCTCCACTCACACCTGCATGCACACCACCATCATCCAGTACTTCCATCACCAGCACACCATCCATTACAGTCCGCACACGTGCAGTCACCACCCCCACTGCCATTTACACGTCCTCTGTGTCCTCTCCCAGTGTGTCTGTCACCCCCCTCTTCCAAAACACACAAACGCAGGCAGCCACCCACCCAACAGCCATCCACCTCCCGACAGCCTCCGTCACAAGCACCTGCACCCAAAGACAGCATACTTGACTCTCCTACAACTACATCCTCTTCCTCCACTCCCATACCCACTGCACCTACCCTTCCCATGGCTCCTAAAAAACTTGTCCTCTCCAAAATTGACCTCTTTGCCTCACCTGACCCATCCCCTCCACCTGGTAAGAGTCCAAAGAGCACCTCAGCCACCACCAGCCCTGCATCTACTGTGACCATAGTGCTGGGCTATTGGAGTCCACCAGCTCCTAGGGCAGGAACATCGCCCAGCAGCAAGGGGACAGCCAGCCCACCCCCTGGGAAGAGGACAAAAAAGAATAAGGGCCGGCGCGACAAGCCTGAGACGGCTGCCACCAAGGACAGTAGCCATGCCACGTCACCTGCCACATCATCAAAGGGAGGCAAGGGCCACAGAGCTTCGGCGAAGGAGGTCAAGGGCAGCAGGGCGGAGGAGTCAGGCAGCAGCCGAGCTGCCCAGGAGGGCCCCACCAGCCCCATTCCGGGTGTGACGGACAACACCCACGGGCCCAGGACTCCATCACAGGAGGGCCCCGCGACCGCACCGTCGGATGCCGAGTGAGCGGGGAGTCTTGGCCAGGTCTGGCTCCCTAGAAACACAGGACAAGCACCGCTGAACAGGGGCCCGCCGTGAGAAGCACCGCTGAACAGGGGCCTGCCGTGAGAAGAACCGCTGAACAGGGGCCCGCCGTGAGAAGCACCGCTGAACAGGGGCCCGCCGTGAGAAGCACCGCTGAACAGGGGCCCGCCGTGAGAAGAACCGCTGAACAGGGGCCCGCCGTGAGAAGCACCGCTGAACAGGGGCCCGCTGTGAGAAGAACCGCTGAACAGGGGCCCGCCGTGAGAAGAACCGCTGAACAGGGGCCCGCCGTGAGAAGCACCGCTGAACAGGAGCCCTTCCTGTCAAGCACAGCTCCGCTGGGCCCTTCCTGTCAAGCACCGCTCCGCTAGGCCCTTCATCTCAAGCCCCGCTCCGCTGGGCCCTTCATCTCAAGCACCTCTCCGCTGGGCCCTTCCTGTCAAGCCCCGCTCCGCTGGGCCCTTCATCTCAAGCACCTCTCCACTGAGCCCTTCCTGTCAAGCCCCGCTCCGCTGGGCCCTTCATCTCAAGCACCTCTCCGTTGGGCCCTTCCTGTCAAGCACCGCTCCGCTGGGCACCGCCGTCTCAGGCACCGCTCCACTGGGCACCGCCGTCTCAAGCACCGCTCCGCTGGGCAACGCCGTCTCAAGCACCGCTGGCCCATTGACAGTGCCGGGTCTGTGTCGAGCAGGGCTTCACGAAGCACTCTGGGCACCGTGCCTCCTCCATTGACAGTGGAGTCAATAATCCATCTGATGGCCTGTGGCTTTGCACGCCCCAGGATGGCGCAGTGGGCAATCCACCCACTGTAGAGACTTGTGAGACTGTGGCTTTGCTCTCCCCAGGATGGCGCAGTGGGCATGGAGGCCCCTCGTGGATCTGGCGTCGTGGACTCATGTGGCTGAGGTGCCCCCCCTTCCCTTCCCCCTGAGGTGCATGTAGTTTTGTCATCTGATGCCCCAGCAGTGTTCTCTCCAATGGATTTGTGTCTCCTGTGTGGGCTTTGCCCCTGTGTTTGTGCACATTGGCCCACGGACTATGGAACTTTGACAGAATGGGCAGGACTTTTTGCATATGTAAATATTTTTTACTATGTTCATTCCTTATTTTTAACCTTTCTCATTTCATATTTCACATTACTTCATTTGTGCTATTATATACTTCAATTTCAACGTTCATTTTATTTTGTCTTTGCATTATTCCGTGGGGTTTGGGGGGTGTGACTCTGACTTGTTGCTCGGCAATGGTGTGTAGGTATTTGGAGGTGGGGTGGGGGGTGGGTGTATCGCGTATGTGTGTGCCCGTAACCCTTCCTCCTCCCCCCTCCCCTGTGTCGTAGGTGCAGTACTCACCGTTGTCATCTGCGCCGGCGTTCGTACTCGTGGTAGATAAGCAGGTAGACAATGGCTGGTAGGATGTTTAATTCGGGTTCCATGCTGTCCAGATTCCTCGTGGAGTGTTTAGAGGTGAGCGTTTTCCCGTTCGTAGTCTGTTTCCGCCATGTTTTTATCGGCGGGGCTCCCGCCCAGGAAAAGGTGGCGGATTGGTGAGTTGTGATAGGGTGGGCGGTACATTGTCTGCCGCCTGCCTGTTGGCGGTGACCGCCGCGCTGTTTGTTTGTCCCGCCGTGGCGGTCGTAGTGTTAAAGTGGCGGTCTGTGTTGGCGGTTCCCGCCAGGGTCAGAATTCCATTTTTTGGACCGCCTGCCTGTTGGCGGGTTGGCCGCCGCTTTATCACCGACCGCCAGGGTTGGAATGACCCCCTATATGTAAGCACTACAGTACTGTTTAAACACGACTCTATATGGACAAGGGACTAGGCCTCATCAGGGACTGCTCCATTATTTTTCAATTCACAATTACTGGGACACTTGTAAACCAACCCTAAATATTTTATAACACAAATATAACAATAAGCTTGCTCTTTTTTGCATTGCAGCAAAGCTAGCAGCAGTTTTATGTTTATGAATCATACATTGTGACATATATAGCTGTAGCATTAATGTGGGGCTCAGCAGAATATAGTATATAGTGAAGTGTTTAAATTGTTGTATTTTTATGTTTGTGATTGAAATGGTACCCCTGTCAAAAAGCATGTTTGTACTTTAGTGGGACAATCCTACCTGTTGTTGGGTGCCCATAATTCCAGTACATTTAGATGGATGGATATCAATGAGTACAACGTTGTATCACTCATGTTAACATGGCTTTGGCTTGAGGGACTTGAAAAACCTAAAACAAAATGCATGCAGGTATGGTTTGTAACCCAGAGTCCAGGCAAGCATTACGTAAACAAGGTGCAATTTTATCATGAAGCAAATCTATATAAAAATAAATAAGAGAATCATGCTTTCTAGAGAAAGGAACAAAATAACCATAACATGAAAGGGGGAAACAGTTATATTCAAAATCAGTACAAAACCAAACTTAATGAAGATATCACCTATATGACATGCAAAGAAAGACATTGTATAACATTGCTAAAAAGGATTATGAAAATGTTTCCCCTGTTCTCTTCAAACGGTTGACAGAGACCTATGCTCGTCTTGTAACTAATTTGCAGGTGCACAAGTTTGAACACAGAATGGAGGTTTGCCACAGTGATGGGTTTTACCTTTGGGCTTGGAAACCATTATGGAGCACAAAATGTCCAGCTTAGTAAAAATGGATTCTCTATGTAGCTATGCCTCCAAGGTGATTGAAAACTTTATCTAGATTTCGATGTCAACTGAGGCACCTGGCAGAGTGATGCTCAAGGGGAACAATGTCCCAGAGTGAAACAAGCCAGTGAATGCTAACTGCACCTGTGAGTGGACACTACTGGGTTCAAGTTGTACGTTTCTTTCAGTTGAATCTTATTAGCAATAACCAGAGTGTCAGGAGAGGAAAAGTACCTGGCTGGCCTGTTTAAAAGCCATATAAACTCGGTTTGTATCTGTTTGAAATTGGATTTGGGGTTTGGTAAGCTCAGAGATGGCCTTGGTACTATACTGATTCTGTTTAAAAAAAGGAATTATTGCTTTAATGTGAAGAACCACCACATTTGAGAAGGGAGGTTGTACCTGTGCAATTTCAAACGAGGCAAGTGTGCTGTCCCCTTGCCATATATTCTTCATAGGTTCAAATGACTGTGTCAACTTGAGGAAAATGTTGTTATCATGGTTCTTAATAGACACCCAGGCCACACACAACCAGTTCACTGGCCAACAATATGTTTCAGTCCACTTTGAATTCCAGTCTCTCAGTTAATTGTAAATTAAATGGGAGTAGCTATTTCTTGAAAGGACTATTTGTGGAGGATAATTCATCACTGGCGGGAAAATATAAGATGCACCCATATGGTTCCTACACCCACTTTTTCAACATCAATGTGTAAAGCACGTCCTCTTGGATTTCTTTTCAGGACCCTATATTTCACACAGAAAATGTAAAAATTGTGGGGCTCTCTTGCTAGTTACACCTCTCCCAAAATTATAATTTAATTATAATTTGCCTCTAGAATTCATTCCTGCGTGGAGAATATGTGCTATATTTGATGGGGTTTTTGGTTGACTAGAGTATGCACCTAAGCCAGGCAGAACCCACCACTCAAGTCAGGGAAAGTAAGTTACACACCAACAATATCCTGTGCTCACCATCTGGTAGCTTGGAGCAGAGCAGTCAGGCTTATTCTCAAAGGTAATGTGTAAAGCATTTGTGTGCAACACACTCACATCAGTGACACAATGAATACACCACAAAACAGACTCCGCATTTGATTCCATAAAAGTATAGGTCTTATATTGTAAACATATATTATGGACCAAGAATGGCACAAATCATAAGTATTGTTTATATGGAACAATTACTGACATAGGCCTCGTTATTCTGTCTGTGCAGATATCAAAGCGACATGAAGACAATATGTCCCTCATTACAACCCTGGTGGTCTAAGACCGCCAGGGCTGTTTTGAGGGTTGTACCGCCAACAGGCTGGCGGTACAAACTCGGGCATTACGACCGCGGCGGAAGCGCCGTGGTCGCACTGCCGGGACCTGTGCTTTCCTGCCACATTGGTCCCGGCGGATTTAATCCTCCAGCGCTGCCCAGGGGATGACGAGTCCCCCTCCCGCCAGCCTTTTCATGGCGGTATGAACTGCACTCGTCGCACTGCCGCAACACCGCCGGCTCCATTTGGAGCCGCCTCCTGTGTTGCAGCCGTGATCCCCGCAGGGCCGGCGGGCGGAAACCAGGTTTCCGCCCGCCGGCCCAGCGGGGATATCCAAATAGACACCGCTGGAGTACAGCCGCATTGGTGGCCGCACAACAGTTTCTACTTGGCAGGCAGTGCTTGCCGCCAGCCAATGTTGAAATGAGGGCCTAAACCTTTTGTAATATCTGCACTTTCCCAAAATTAGTACTAGAAACCATATACACACTTTCCAAGTGATAGTTTCTATACCGATAGAGAACCAAGGCTGTAGCCTCTGTAGTAAATAGAAATACACAGAGATATTTCTGTGGGGTATTGCACTTCATACTCTGCGCAAGATAAACCCCTCTCTGCTACAGGGATACAGCAACACTGCTGAATTATAGTGCATGTTAAGTGCCCCTGAGCTCACCACAGAGGGCCTTGACATGCACCACTCTACATGGCAGGCTAGCACACAACAAAACAAGTAGTTCAAATAGTGGTTTCTCCTGACAACTCCACAGTGCCTTGGTAGAACAGGGTCAGGGAGCACTTGGCAGCGAGACAGCAAAACATATCCAGTCAGTCTTTTTAGACCAACCAGCTAGTATAGGGCAGCAGGACAACAGCTGAAGAACAGTGCAGATAAGTCCTTTGAGACACGCAGCAGTCCTTCTAGCAGAGGTTTAGCTTCAGTTCCAAAAGTGCTCTGAAAATATGATGTCAGAGCCCCTGTACTTATACTTATTAATGCCTTTGATGAACGGGGTGACGTCAAAGGAACCCTTCTAAGAGTACAACAAACCCCTTTCAGTCCTGTGATGGCAGGACACAACCTATTGACATGTAAATGTGTACGACCTCTCCTATCCCAGGAAGAGTATCGGTCTGTGGATGAATGACCATGTATCCCCTGTCACACCAAGGGGGTCATTACAACATTGGCAGTAAAAGGCGCTTACCGCCGTGCAGAAGACCGCCAACACACCGCTGCGGCCGCGGAATTCCACCACAGCTATTATGACACACATCACGGAATCCGCCGAAATTCAGACACCCACACAATACCGCCACACCAAAGGTCAGCGAGAAACATGCAGAAACAATTCCTCCACCTCCACGCCAACAGAAACACGCCCATGCCATTACGACCCACGAATCCACGCGGCGGTCTTTCAACCGCGGTATTCCATTGGCGGTACACACCGCCGCGCTCAAAATACACACACACATTCAAAACACCGCCACATTGGACATTTAAAAAAACACACACCTGATACACATACAAACACCACTCCCACACACCCAACACAATATAAAACACACACCCACATCACACACAAACCCCTATGACCACAATTCACGGGCGAAGGCCAGAGAGAGACAGCACAGAATAGAGAACCCCATCACACAGAGGCACACTACACCATCACCCACACAACACCCACGCACAAAACACCACATACCACTACACTCACCACACTCATCAACACATACACCACCCAACACCTCACACACACCACCCCATGTCACGCCAAAGACACCCCCGCTTCTCCGAGGAGGAGCTCAGGGTCATGGTGGAGGAAATCATCCGGGTAGAGCCACAGCTATTCGGATCACAGGTACAGCACACATCCATAGCCAGGAAGATGGAGCTATGGCAAAGAATAGTCAACAGGGTCAACGCTGTGGGACAGCACCCAAGAAATAGGGAGGACATCAGGAAGAGGTGGAACGACCTACGGGGGAAGGTGCGTTCAACGGTATCCAGGCACCACATCGCGGTACAGCAGACTGGCGGTGGACCCCCACCTCCTCCCCCACAACTAACAACATGGGAGGAGCAAGTCTTGTCCATCTTGCATCCTGAGGGTCTCGCAGGAGTCAGTGGAGGAACGGACACTGGTAAGTCAAATCTTAACTATCATATCCCCCACCCTACCTGCATGCTATCACACACCCCCACCCTCACACCCTCCTCTATCACCCCAAATCCTCACTAATCTACCCATTACACCAACCACCCATCCCAAACCCAAGACCTGCATGACATAACTAAGCATGGATACCCATCACTAAAGCATGCCCACTGCACATACCCAGAACACCCCCCAACCATCATCACACAAGCCCCCACACAGGAATGCCTGCACTGGTGTACACGCACACCCAACCATTGCACACCATGAAACACACACATGCAATAATCATGTACTCATACCCCCGCAGGAACCCGAAGGAACGTCACCACACCAGAGGGTCCAGACAACACCACTCCACCCCCAGAAGAGGCCCACAGTGACGATAGCAGCTCTGCCCTACTGGATCCAGATGACCAGCCTGGACCATCATGGGCCTCAGGGCAGTCGGTTCCCCTTGCCCAGCCACAGCCCAACACCGAAATTCCACCCTCTGGGAACACCAGCACAGCACCCACCCAGCGGGCCCAAACCTCCCTACCCAGGACAGGTCAATCAGCGGTGTGTCCACCACTACAGGGCACCCAGGCTAACCCGCCACCCCAACAACAACAGGGACCTGGGGGCAGTGGTAGTGGGCACACGGTCCAGGGGACGGAGGCACAGGAACACAGGGGAACTGGGAGGGCTGCTGTGCGACAGAGGGAGGACAGGCCAAGGGAAGCTACCCTCCACAAGGCCCTCTCCTCTATCATGGGAGCATACCACCACTCCCAGACGATGGCAACAGTACTGGGCAAGTTGCAGGAGACCCTGCGTCTGCAGGAGGAGCAGTATTTGGGGTTCAGGGAGGAGCTCAGGACCATCGGCTCCGCCCTGGGCACCATTGTAGGGGTGCTGACGGACATTCAAAAGACCTTGAGGGACACCGAGGCACTCCAAGGGGCCCTTGACACTAGCCAGGACGATGAAATGCCCACCACCTCCGCCGGCGCTAGTGGACAGGACACCCCGCAACAGGACCAACACACCAGCACCCCACCCCCTCAGACGCACAACCACCACGAAAGCGGTCCCTGAGATCCAGGAACAGGACAGAGCAAGATGGCAAGACCCCCGCCAGGAAATAAGACCACCCTGATTGTCCCCCCACTGTACCACTTTGTTACCCTGTCCAAATCGGAACTGCCCCAGCTCCACTTCCAATGGCCAGATGTGCAATGTACCTGTGAGACTAATAGACTGGACTCTGCCATGGACATTATTCCACCACAACCCATTCCCATTTCACAACCCCCCTTCATTGTTATGCACTTAAATAAACACCCTGGAAACACTAATAAAACTGGAGTCAGTCAATGATTTTGAACTTTGTATTGTCAATTACAGTGTCAAAAATGGTTACCCATTGGAAGGCCAACATACCAGTGTCACACATCACAAGCCTTTCAAGGGTGCAAGCTGTTGACACGTAGGTTACCACATTAGTGAAACTGAAATGGAAGGGGACAACTCAGTTAACAAATAATGAGTGAAATGTAGGTACAGGATAGAGGTAGACGTGTGAAAGTTAACATTATGTTAAACATGAAAATGTACTCACCTGTGTCTCACTGAAAATATTGCTGTAAGACTGACTCCCTGTTGTCGTTTTCTTCTTCATCAGCTTCATCCTCATCACTGTCCACAGGCTCCACCGCTGCTACAACACCGTCATCTGGATCACCCTCCTGCAGAAAAGGCACCTTGCGTCGCAATGCTAAATTATGGAGCATCGAGCAGGCGATGATGATGTCGCACACTTTCTTCGGTGAGTAGAATAGGGAACCA
Organism: Pleurodeles waltl; assembly: GCF_031143425.1. Lineage (NCBI taxonomy): Eukaryota > Metazoa > Chordata > Amphibia > Caudata > Salamandridae > Pleurodeles > Pleurodeles waltl. The sequence continues at coordinate 661,576,724 of NC_090443.1, read as the reverse complement.
CCTGTCATATGGAGGCACCTGAACCTGGCCTTCAGGAGGCCGAAAGTGCGTTCGATCACTCTCCTAGTCCGCCCATGGGCATCATTGTACCGTTCCTCTGCCCTGGTCCTGGGATTCCTCACTGGGGTCAATAGCCAGGAAAGGTTGGGGTAACCAGAGTCCCCCAATAGCCATACACGGTGCCTCTGGAGTTCACCCATCATATCAGGGATGCTGCTATTCCGCAGGATGTAGGCGTCATGCACTGAGCCAGGGAACATAGCATTTACCTGCGAGATGTACTGGTCTGCCAAACAGACCATCTGGACATTCATCGAATGATAACTCTTCTGGTTCCTGTACACCTGTTCACTCCTGTGGGGGGGGACCAGAGCTACATGGGTCCCATCAATGGCACCTATGACGTTGGGGATATGTCCAAGGGCAAAGAAGTCACCTTTCACTGTAGTCAAATCCTCCACCTGAGGGAAAACGATGTATCTCCTTATGTTTTTCAGCAGGGCAGACAACACTCTGGCCAACACGTTGGAAAACATAGGCTGGGACATCCCTGATGCCATGGCCACAGTTGTCTGAAAAGACCCACTTGCAAGGAAATGGAGCACTGACAGCACCTGCACGTCAGGGGGGATTCCAGTCGGTTGGCGGATTGGTGACATCAGGTCTGTCTCCAACTGGGTACATAGTTCCTGGATTGTGGCACGGTCGAACCGGTAGGTCACGATCAAATGTCTCTCTTCCATTGTCATCAGGTCCACCAGCGGTCGGTACACCGGCGGATTCCGCCATCTTCCAATATGTCTCAACTGACGGTGCCTAAGAAGGACAACAGCGAAGAAACTGTCAGCATTCCTCCAGGTATGTACCCACAGTCACACACAAGACTACAATAGACAATTAACCCATCTGGGAAATGTTTTGAGTGTAGGCCTTGGTATGTGTGACGCAGTAGTAAATGAAGCCATGTGGGCCCCTGAAATGGCGGCTGCCTGACCTATAAACTGGGACAATGGAATTGTGGGGTAACTGCGCTGGCGTTGGACACCGTCGCGGTAGGCGGTCGTAGAGCGCGGCGCAATGCTGCATTGGTTAACATTGGACCCTATGGGTCCCAGGAGCCAATGAACAGGTGCGCTGGCGGTGATGATGCGCCCCGCCGCGGACGTCACAGCCGCGGACGTCACCACCATTTTTTATCTGTTGAATCACTAGATACCTGACCTTCGACAGGAGAGGACCTACACTGCTAGTGCTGCTGTGACCTCGGTCTGGAAGCGACGATGGCTGCTGCGTCAGGGGAAAGGGCCCCTGCCTTCACTGCACAGGAGTTGGAGAAACTTGTGGATGGGGTCCTCCCCCAGTACACGCTACTCTACGGTCCTCCAGACCAACAGGTTAGTACACAGGGAGCACGTTGGATGGGCTAGGCCTGGGTGGAGAAGGTTGGGTGGAAGAGGGAAGGGGGCAGAGTACATAGAACAGTTATGCATGGGGATGAATGGGCCACATGGACAGAGTTGGGAGGTGGCCAATCACATTGACGGTGCAGTAGGTAATGACTGTCCTCTTTCCTTGTGCATGTCATGTAGGTCCGCGCCCACCAGAAGAGGGACATTTGCGTGCCATCGCCAAGGAAGTCCGGACCCTGGGGGCCCACCAGAGACGGGGCACCCACTGCCGTAAGAGATGGGAGGACATTCGCCGCTGCAGCAAGAAGACGGCGGAGGCTCAGCTGGGGATGGCCTCCCAACGTGGGAGGGGTGCCCGTCGCACCATGACCCCCCTGATGTTCCGGATCCTGGCGGTGGCCTACCCGGAGTTGGATGGGCGCTTAAGGACATCACAGCAGACACAAGGGGGTGAGTACAACCTCATTCTGTGGACTTTGCGTGCAGTGGAGGTGTCTGGGTGGGGGAGGTGGGCTGTGGGTGTCCCTAGGCCAGGGCGAGTTAGGTAGGCAAGGCCCCTCCGTAATGTAGGCCATGTGGGACTCTACCCCAGCTCAGAACAGAGGCAAGTTGATGTATAGTTGCCCCTTTGCAAACCATGTGCGCAGATTTCGACCATTGCCATGTAGGCCATATCCCAGAAATTGCATGTGCAGAGGGCAGGATCACGGCGTAATGCATGGGGCTGCTGCGTCTGTCTTGATTGCCAACGGTAGCGGTATGCCATGCACTAAAACTCTCTTTCTTCTGTCTCCCCCCCCTTTTCTGCTCTCCCTGTCGTTTTGTACATCAGCATCATCAGGCGGAGGTACAGTGGCACAGGAGCACGAGGGAGCTGCATCCCACATGGCCATGGAGGGCCACACCACAGACTCTGAATGCACCAGTGGGACGTAGGGCGAGGGGAGCTTCACATCGGCCACAGGATCACCAACCAGCGACACGGACTCGTCCGCCGATGTGAGCTCCCCTGTGGTGGCGGCACCATCTGTGCGCCTCACTTCTACAGGTACAGCCGCCACCTCCCCTACCAGCACCGCCCTCCTAGCAGCTCCTCAGCCCGTGCCCGCTCACCCAGGAGGGTGGTCATCACCTTCGCCCCAGGCACCTCAGGCCCTGCCCCTGTCACCCCTGCTGCCCTCAGTGAGGAGGCCATTGACCCCCCAGGTCACTCACTGTTGGGCCGTCTACCATTGTGAATGCCATCCAGGGTGTAGAATGAGAGTTGAAACACGGTAATGCATTCCTGGAAGGCATTCATTCTGGTCAGGCTGTCCTTCAGCGAACCCTGCAATCTCTGGCCTCAGCACTGATGGCAGCCATTGTCCCTGTGTCCAGTCTCCCCCCTCCGACTTCCTCCACCCAGACCCAATCCCCTGTACCCCAGCCCATCCCAAGCACACCTACAGACCAGCAGGCATACACCTCAACACCCAAAAGTAGCTCAAGCAAACATAGACACCACAGGCACTCACACAAGCATCACACCCATACAGACACACCAACATCCACTGTCTCCACTGTGTCCCCCTCCTCCTCTTCTCCCTCCTCCCTCCCAGTCTCGTCTACACACACACCTGCATGCACCACATCTACAGGCACTAGGACTCGCACCAGGACACCCTGCATCACAAGCCGCTCACCTGCACTCACCACCTCCACTGCCATTTACACGTCACCTGTGTCCTCTCCCAGTGTGTCTGTGACGCCGCCTCCCAAAGTACCCAAACGCCGGCAATCACTCACCCAACATCCATCCACCTCACGACAGCCTCCAGTACCTGCACCTGCACCCAAAACAGCTAAAGTGACACCTCCTACAACCACCTCCTCTACCTCCACTCCCAGACCCCTTCAGCTACCCATCCCATTGTCCGTCAGAAACTGTCCCTCTGTCAAATTGACCTGTTTGCCCCCACCCCTCCCCCCTCCAGTTCATCAGTCCCGTCGTAGCGCCTCAGCCAAAAAGCCTCCAGTGCCAGTGGTGCGTGTTCCAGGTTTTTGGAGTGCACCGTCCACCAGGGCGGGCAGTAGGACCCGGAGCCAAGGCACTGGCAGCCCACCCCTTGTAAAGGCTCCAAAATTGGAGAGTGGATGACGGGACCGTGTCAAGACTGCTGGTGGGACAACAAGTGAAATGGGATCGAAGGCGATTGGTGAGTCAGCTGTAACTCCAAAGAAGGTGGGGAAGGTCGCGAGGAAGTCTGCCCAGCCTGTTGTGAGTGTCACGGCGGAGAAGTGCGCCATCATTTCCGGCGGTCCAGACACAACCGCCAGCACGATCGTAACTGGTCAGGAGACCACCGCCGGAGTCAGTGCCCAGGGGGGCCCAAGTATCGTTACTGGTCAGGAGACCACCGCCAGAGTCAGTGCCCAGGAGGGCCCAAGTATCGTTACTGGTCAGGAGACCACCGCCAGAGTCATTGCCCAGGAGGGCCCAAGTATCGTTACTGGTCAGGAGACCACCGCCAGAGTCAGTGCCCAGGAGGGGGTCAGGAGACCACCGCCATAGTCAGTGCCCAGGAGGGCCCAAGTATCGTTACTGGTCAGGAGACCACCGCCGGAGTCAGTGCCCAGGAGGGCCCAAGTATTGTTACTGCTCAGGAGACCACCGCCGGAGTCAGTGCCCAGGAGGGCCCAAGTATTGTTACTGGTCAGGAGACCACCGCCGGAATCAGTGCCAAGGAGGGCCCAAGTATTGTTACTGGTCAGGAGCCCACCGCCAGAGTCGGTGCCCAGGAGGGCCCAAGTATCGTTACTGGTCAGGAGACCACCGCCGGAATCAGTGCCCAGGAGGGCACAAGTATTGTTACTGGTCAGAAGACCACCACCAGAGTCAGTGCCCAGGAGGGCCCAAGTATCGTTACTGGTCAGGAGACCACCGCCGGAATCAGTGCCCAGGAGGGGACCAGGATCCCACAGCCCCGCTGGGCGATGATGGAACGTCAAGCCACACACCAATGTCCAGTGTGGAGTTCGTCATGCCACACACCAATGTCCAGTGTGGAGTTCGTCATGCCACACACCAATGTCAGTATTCGAACCGCCATGTCAAAGCACCGCTGAACAGGGCAAAGACCGCCATGTCAAAGCACCGCTGAACAGGGCAAAGACTGCCACGGCTAAGCACCACTGAACAAGGCCAAGACCGCCACGGTGAAGACTGCTGAACAGGGCAAAGACTGCCATGGCTAAGCACCGCTGAACAAGGCCAAGACCGCCATGGTGAAGACCGCTGAACAGGGCAAAGGCTGCCATGGCTAAGCACAGCTGAACAGGTCAAAGACTGCCATGGCTAAGCACCGCTGAACAGGGCAAAGACTGCCATGGTGAAGACCGCTGAACAGGGCAAAGACCGCCATGGTGAAGACCGCTGAACAGGGCAAAGACCACCATGGTGAAGACTGCTGAACAGGGCAAAGACTGCCATGGCTAAGCACCGCTGAACAAGGCCAAGACCGCTATGGTGAAGACTGCTGAACAGGGCAAAGACTGCCATGGCAAAGCACCGCTGAACAGGGCAAAGACTGCCATGGCTAAGCACCGCAGAACAAGGCCAAGTCCGCCATGGTGAAGACCGCTGAACAGGGCAAAGACTGCCATGGCTAAGCACCGCTGAACAGGGCAAAGACTGCCATGGCTAAGCACCGCTGAACAAGGCCAAGACCGCCATGGTGAAGACCGCTGAACAGGGCAAAGACTGCCATGGTGAAGACCGCTGAACAGGGCAAAGACTGCCATGGTGAAGACCGCTGAACAGGGCAAAGACTGCCGTGACTAAGCACCGCTGAACAAGGCCAAGACCGCCATGGTGAAGACCGCTGAACAGGGCAAACATCGTGTGGGTATGAATGTACCGCCACATCAGGCATCCTTATCCCATGTGCAGCTGGGACAGTGACTGGACAGGAACTTTCACTGGGAGACTCATCCAGCCTAGGCACCACTCCCACCCAGTACCAGTTGAGAACTGCATCTACTTGCGATAATGTGGCTTTGCACTCCCCAGGATGGTACAGTGGGCAACCCACCCACTGTAAAGACTTGTGAGACTGTGGCTTTGCACTCCCCAGGATGGTACAGTGGACAAACCACCCACTGTAAAGACTTGTGAGACTGTGGCTTTGCACTCCCCAGGATGGCACAATGGGCAAACCACCCACTGTAAAGACTTGTGAGACTGTGGCTTTGCACTCCCCAGGATGGCACAGTGGGCAAACCACCCACTGTAAAGACTTGTGAGACTGTGGCTTTGCACTCCCCAGGATTCATCAATGGGCATGGAGCCCCGTCGTGGATCTGGCTTCACATTCATGTGGCTGAGGTGCCCCCCTTTCCCTTCCCCCTGAGGTGGATGTAGTGTTTCTATCTGATGCCCCGGCAGTGTTCTCTCGGATTTTGGTCAGGTATCTATTGTGGGCCTCACCCATGCATTTTTGGACTGTTGGTGCACGGACATTGTTGTGTACATATCTGCACTACTTCTTGTATTGTATATATAATTATGACAGATTTCGATATATAATTCAGTATATTTTTATATGACACATTACAATGTTTGCCCGCAATTCGCTTTGTCTTTGCATTCTTCCGGGGGAATTGTGGGTAGTTAATGTGATATTTTTGACTGCATTGGTGTGTATGTTGTGATATGCGAGGGTGGGGGTGTTTAGTGGGTGTCCCCCTAACTTTTGCCTTCCCCCTCCCCTGTGTCGTAGATGCAGTACTCACCGGTATGTTCTGCGCCTACGTCGCTGTTGTTCGTACAGGAGCAGAAACACAAGGGCAGGGAGTATTTGGAGTTCCGGGTCCATGGAGTCGTCGTTCCTCGTGGGATGTGTTCAGGTGAGCATTTTCCCATAGCAAAAGCTGTTTCCCCCGTGTTTTTATCCACAGTGAATCCACCCCGGAAAAGGTGGCGGATTGGTAGGTTGTGATACTGTGGGCGGTACATTGTCTCCCGGCTGTCTGTTGGCGGTAACCACCACGCTGTTTGTCTGTACCGCCGTGGCGGGCGAAGTGTTAAAGTGGCTGTCTTTGTTGGCGGTTTCCGCCAGGGTCGTAATTCCCTTTTTTTGTCCGCCGGCCTGTTTGCGGTATTTCCGCAGCTTTACCACCATCCGCCAGGGTTGTAATGACCCCCCAAGCCCTTTCTGTGCTGTGGCTGCCTGGAAAGAATGCACAAAGTGTAACTGTCACTTAGCCCTAGATGTGGATTGGAGTCAGACTGCAAAGCACAGAGAGTTATAAGCACACAGAAATGGACATTTTCTAAAAGTGCCATTTCTAAAATAGTAATCAATCAATCATTGGATTTATAAAGTGCGGCTTATCATCACTGCAATACCACTGACCTGGTCAGTGAACTGCTCTGCCTCCCGTAGCTCCACCTGTAAGTAGAGCCGTCATTCCTCTGAACTCCTGACCCCTGTTAGGAGTTCAAGGCCCTGCTCCCCCCGCAGGCTTCTGCTCTGCCTCTCGTCGCTCCACCTGTAAATGGAGCCCTCGTTCCTCTGAACTCCTGACCCCTGTCAGGAGTTTGAGGCCCTCCTCCACCCGCAGGCTTCTGCCTGTGCCTCATCCCTGGTGTCTAGTGGGAGATCTCAGATTTCCTACTAGGCTGCCCTCTGCCTCTCTCCTCCTTTTCTCTACTTCACTCTCTGTGTGCTCTCTTTTCTGTGTATGCCCCCTCTGTGCTCCTTTTGTAGTTCACTCTCCACAGTGCTACTTTTCTGACTTTTGATGTTTGACTTTTTCTTCGCTTTTCCTTCCACTTGCTCTCTCTCTCTCTCGCTGTCCCTCCTCTCTCTCTCCCCCGCTGCTTCTGCCCCTGCAGCCCCACCCCCTCCTCACTCTTGTGCTGCACTCCTGCCGCTGCTGCCCCCGCAGCCCTGCCACCTTTTTTCGTGCCATTTTTGCCCCCGCTCCTGCCTCCTTTCCTCGCCCCCTCCCTACTTAATGGCGGCTGCACCACTGGCAGACCTAAGGCAAGCCTGTCTGCACCCCCCATGCTTGAACCGCACCCAGTGCCGAAATCCCTGGTTCTCGCCCCACCCACTGCCATTACACTCACCTCCATTACGATGCCACCACCATCCACGCGCTCAACACCGGCCGCTCTTCCTCCTGCCATCAAGGCACCCTCAGCTCACCCGAGGACTCTTCACCTGCTGGAACTGCACCACCACCAGCCTCTACGCCAATGACCCACCCACCAAGGCATGATGCAACCATCTCAAATGCATCCTACTCAACACCCGTTCCATTCACAAACACGCCTTCGAACTTTGGAATCTACTTGACTGAGCCTCCCCAGACGTCGCCTCCCTGACTGAGACCTGTATGAACCCCTCCTCAGCACCCGACATTGCCATAGCATCCCAGAAGGCTACAAGATCACCCGCAAGGACCGCAGCAACAGACTAGGAGGAGGCATCGCCATCGTCCACAAGAATCCCCTCAGAATCACGACCAGCACCAATGACACCCTCAGCACTGCCAAACGCCTGCTCTTCCAGATCCACACCAACCCAAACACCACCTTCAGAGGGACCCTCGTTTTCAGACCCCCCCAGCCCCTGACAGCAGTTAAGCGACTCCATCACCGACGTCTTCAGCATGCAAGCTCTCGCATCCGTAGACTACATACTCCTCGGGGACTTGAACTTCCACCTCCAGAACACCAATGACAACAACTCCACCACCCTGCTCGACAACCTTGCCAACCTCAGCCTTAAGAAGCTCATCACGACACCCACCCTCTCTGCAGGACACATGCTTGACCCATTTTCTCCACCAGCAAATACGTCTCCTTCAGCCACACCACTGAACTCCACTGGACTGACCACCACTGCATCCACTTCTCCTTCGAGAAACACACAACACACCATCACCTGCAATGGATTCCCCACTGCTGATGGAACAAGGTCACCGAAGACCAACTGATCACTACCCTCTCCCGGAACCCACCTATCAACACCACTGACACTGACACAGCAGCCCGCAACCTCAGGCAATGGATCGATGACTGTGCCAACACTCTCGCCCCGATCAAGAAACCTTCTAACAGATGCACTGACAGAAAGGCCTTCTATTTCACCGCCAACCTCCAAGAATCCAAGCAAACATGGCGAAGACTCGAAAAGAAGTGTCACCAAGATCAGACACTGGACAACCACATAGCCTTCAAGAACATCATCCACAGAAACCACCAACTCATATGAACCGCCAACAGAACCGCCTTCAAAGAATGCATTGACAACAGCGCACACAGCTCCAAGGCGCTCTTCAACATCGTGAAGGAGTTCTCCAACCCTGGCTACAAATTCAACGACATCCCACCATCTCAAAGCCTTGGCAACTCCTTAGCCACCTTCTTCTACCGCAAGATTGCAGACATCCATGACAGCTTCAGTACTCAGACCACCCCGCCAACCACCGACACCACAGACTCACCACCCACCAGCCTCCTACTTTCCTGGAGCCACGTCAACGAGAACGACACCATGAAAATCATGAACACCATCCACTCTGGCTCATCATCCAACCCCTGCCCTCACCACATTGTCAGCAAAGCAAGCTCCGTCATCGCACCCCAACTCCGGAAGATCATCAACAGTTCCTTTGAGACCACCACCTTCCCTGAGAGCTGGAAACATGGTGAGATCAATGCCCTCCTCAAGAAACCCACAGCAGACCCAAAGGACCTCACGGACCTCAAGAAACCCAAGGTGGACCCAAAGGACCTCAAGAACTTCCAGCCAATCTCCCTGCTCCCCTTCCCGGCAAAAGTCATAGAGAAAATTGTCAACAAACAACGGACCCGTTTCCTCGAGGAGAACAACACTTTGGACCTGTCCCAATCCGGATTCCGTAGCAACCTCAGCACCGAAACAGCCCTCATCGCGCCACCGATGACGTCAGGACCATACTTGACAAACTGCGAAGCCGCGGCCCTCATCCTCCTGGACCTCTCGGCCGCGTTCGACACCGTCTGCCACCACACCCTATGCACACGCCTCAACGATGCAGGAATCCGCAGAGCCCTGTACTGGATCACTTCCATCCTCTCCGGCAAAACCCAGAGTCCACCTTCCTCCATTATGCTCATCTGCGGCGTACCCCAGGGATCATCCCTCAGTCCGACCCTCCTTAACATCTATATGGCTCCACTCGCTAACATCGCCCGATCACACCACCTCAACATCATCTCATACGCCGATGACACCCAGCTGATCATCTCCCTCACCAAGGACCTTGCCATCGCCAAGACCAACCTCCATGAAGGAACGAAGGCCATCGGCGAATGGAAGAACAGCTGCCTGAAACTGAATTCCGACAAGACTGATGACCTCATCTTCCACTACACCCCCTCCGCATGGGATGACTCCTGGTGGTCTGCCACACTGGGAACCGCACTGACACCCACCGACCACGCACACAACCTGGGATTCATCCTGGACTCATCCCTCTCAATGACCCAACAAGTCAACGCCATCTCCTCCTCCTGCTTCAACACCCTCCGCATGCTTCGTAAGATCTACAAATGGATCCCCACTGAAACCAGAAGGATGATCACCTAAGCCCTCGTAAGCAGCATATTGGACTACGGCAATGCCCTCTATGCAGGAATCGCAGCCAAGCTCCAGAAAAGGTTGCAATGCATACAGAACACCTCCGCACGCTTCATCCTGGACATCCTCTGCCACTGCTACATCACAGCCCACCTAAGAGACCTACACTGGCTCCCAGTCAACAAAAGAATAACGTTCAAACTCCTCAACCACGCACACAAAGCACTGCACAACACCGGACCAGGATACCTCAACAGACGGCTCTCCTTCTACACCCCAACCCGACAGCTTTGCTCCGCCGTCCTTGCCCTCGCCACCATCCCACACATCGAAAGAATGACCGCCGAGGGCAGATCGTTCTCCCACCTAGCCGCCAAGATGTGGAACACGCTTCCCACCTACCTGCGTCAGACACAGGAACTACTTACCTTCAGGAGACATCTCAAGACATGGCTGTCAGAGCAGTAGCAGCTCCCCCTCCCCTCAGTGCCTTGAGACCATAACAGATGAGTAGTGCGCTTTACAAATACTCTGATTGATTGAATGATCACCTAATGAGGTTGGTGCTATGCATTAGAGCTACTCTTCAAAGTGCATTCTCTTGAGCTTTTTTCCTAAAGTCGAATAGGGTGTGCGAGGTGTGAAGGTGGAGGGGGTTGTTCCAGGTCTTGGCAAGGAGTTCGGAGAAGGAGCTCCCCGCTGTGGTGGCGGCAAACTCTTGGGACATGTGTGGAGGCAAGAGTAGTTCAATGGAATTCCCTGGCTGGCTGGTGGAAGGGGAGTCTGTGGTTGATTAGATCGGGTCTGAAGTTGTGGAGGGCTTTGTATGCAATGAGGAGAGCCTTGAATTTGCACTTATTGTACACGGGCAGCCAGTGTTGACCTCTGAGTTGGGTGGGTGGTGATGTGGGTCCTACTGTGAAGGTCTAGGATGAGTCTCGCGGCTGTGTTCTGGATAGACTGGAGGTGGTGGAGGATGTTGGCAGGGAGTTTAATGTAGAATGCGTTTCTGTAGTCTAGTCTGCTGGTGATGGTGGCTTGAGTGTCCATCTTTCTGGTTTCAAAGGGGGGTTCATTTAAAAGACTTCGGTAGCATGCAGAGGTTGTGGAAGCCAGAGAAGGCCATTGTATTTATCTGCTGTTTGAAGGTGAGTTTGCTGTCGATGATGATGCCAAGGTTGCAGGCGTGGTCAGTGGAGGTCAGAGGTTGTCCAAGCATGGAGGGCCTCCAGGAGTCATCCCAAGGGAATGGGCTGCTTCCTAAAATGATCATCTCTGTCTTTTTTGTGTTCAGTTTCAAGCAGTTAGCTTTAATCTATTCAGCGACGTGTGCCATGGCATTGCTGAAGTTGTCTCTGGGGGTGGCATGGCCTTCAGAAAGGGAGAGTATTAGTTGGGTGTTGTTGGAATAAGAGATGATGTTGAGTAAATGGGAACAAACAATCTCGGCCAACGGTATCAAATAGATGTTGAAAAGGGTGGGGTTGACGGAGGATCCCTGGGGTGCTCTTGGGTTCTGAAGTGAAGGGTAGGAAGTGGGCCCTTTAAGTGTGGCCTGTGATGAAGGCGAGTATCCATTTGAGGGCGTTGCTTAGGATCCCAATGTGGTGGTTCTGGAGGTGAGGGTGAAGTAGGAGATGATGTTGAACATGGTGGAGAGGTCTAGGTACATCCAGGCCTCTTTCTCTCTTTGGTCGAGGAGGGACATTATGGTGGTCATTACAACCCTGGCGGTCGGTGTTAAAGCGGGGGTAAGAAAGCCAACAGGCCGGCAGTAAAAAAATTGCAATTACGACCGTGGCGGAAACCGCCAACAAAAACAGCCACTTTAACACTCCGACCGACACAGGTACAAACAAACAGCACGGCGGTTACTGCCAACAGACAGGCGGGAGACAATGTACCACCCACACTATTATGACAGGCCAATCCGCCACCTTTTCTGGGGCGGATTCACCGCGGATAAAAACATGGCAGAAACAGGAATCCCCAAGGGAAAACGCTCACCTCTACACACCCCACGAGGAACGAGGACGCCATGGATCCGGAACTCCAAATTCTCCCTGCAATAGTCTTCCTGCTCCTCTACCGACGGCGAAGACCACGGTGAGTACAGCACCTACGACACAGGGGAGGAGGGAGGGAAAAAACAGGGACATACACCCACTACAACACACACACTAATGCATTTTAATACATCACAGTTACACCCCCAAACCCCCCGGAAGAATGCAAAGACAATAGAAAATGAGTGTAACCATTGTAATATATTAAAAGCAAGTAGGCAGAAATATATATATATATATATACACACCATGTACAAAAGATATACCAAGCATAGTAGTCCAGGTAGTGCTCTAAGAAAGTCCGTGGAACACTGGGACCACACGGTATGGGCGAGGCCCACACAAGATCCCCGACCATGACGGAGAGAACACTGCAGGGGCATCAGAGAGCAACTAAACAGGCACGTCAGGGGGAGGGAAATGGGGGGCACCTCAGCCGGTTGAGTGCACCACACCAAATCCACGTGAGGGCCACATGCCCACTGTTCCATCCTGGGGAGTGCAAAGCCACAGTCTCTCAAGTCTCTACAGTGGGTGGGTTGCCCACTGTTCAATCCTGGGGAGTGCAAAGCCACAGTCTCTCAAGTCTCTACAGTGGGTGGTTTGCCCACCTCCATATCCTGGGGAGTGCAAAGCCACAGTCTTTCAAGTCTCTACAGTGGGTGGGTTGTCCACTGTACTATCCTGGGGAGTGAAAAGCCACAGTCTCTCAAGTCTCCCAAGCGGGTGGGTTGCCCACTGTACCATCCTGGGGAGTGCAAAGCCACAGTCTCTCAAGTCTCTACAGTGGGTGGTTTGCCCACTGTTCAATCCTTGGGAGTGCATAGCCACAGTCTCTCAAGTCTCTACAGTGGGTGGTTTGCCCACTGTTAAATCCTGGGGAGTGCATAGCCACAGTCTCTCAAGTGGATAACAGTCTCCACTGGTTGTGGAGGGGGCATGATGCCCAGAGTGCTTCATTCTGCTAAGGACTGAGGTAGTGGAAGACAGTCTCCACTGGTTCTGGAGGGGGCATGGTGCCCAGAGTGTTTCATCCTGCCAAGGACTGAGGTAGTGGATGACAGTCTCCACTGGTTCTGGAGGGGGCGTGGTGCCCAGAGTGCTTCATCCTGCCAAGGACTGAGGTAGTGGATGTGAATCTCCACTGGTTCTGGAGGGGGCATGGTGCCCAGAGTGCTTCATCCTGACAAGGACAGAGGTAGTGGATGTGAATCTCCACTGGTTCTGGAGGGGGCATGGTGCCCAGAGTGCATCATTCACCCTGTAACGGACTCAGTTGCATGAATGCCCTTGCCGCTCATGGGCCAGCGGTGCTGGAGACAGTGGTGACCTGTTCAGCGGTGTTTGAGATGGCGGTGCCCTGTTCAGCGGTGCTTGAGATGGCGGTGCCCTTGTCAGCGGTGCTTGAGACGGCAGTGCCCTGTTCAGCGGTGCTTGAAACGGCAGTGCCCTGTTCAGCGGTGTTTGAGATGGCGGTGCCCTGTTCAGCGGTGCTTGAGATGGCGGTGCCCTGTTCAGCGGTGCTTGAGACGGCGGTGCCCTGTTCAGCGGTGTTTGAGATGGCGGTGCCCTGTTCAGCGGTGCTTGAGACGGCTGTGCCCTGTTCAGCGGTGCCCTGTTCAGCAGTGTTTGAGATGGCGGTGCCCTGTTCAGCGGTGCTTGAGACGGCGGTGCCCTGTTCAGCAGTGCTTGAGATGGCGGTGCCCCATTCAGCAGTGCTTGAGACAGCGGTGCCCTGTTCAGCAGTGCTTGAGACGGCGGTGCCCTGTTCAGCGGTGTTTGAGATGGCAGTGCCCTGTTCAGCTGTGCTTGAGACAGCAGTGCCCTGTTCAGCGGTGCTTGAGACGGCGGTGCCCTGTTCAGCTGTGCTTGAGACAGCAGTGCCCTGTTCAGCGGTGCTTGAGACGGCGGTGCCCTGTTCAGCGGTGTTTAAGATGGCGGTGCCCTGTTCAGCGGTGCTTGAGACGGCGGTGCCCTGTTCAGCGGTGCTTGAGACGGCGGTGCCCTGTTCTGCGGTGCTTGAGACGGTGGTACCCTGTTCAGCGGTGCTTGAGACGGCGGTGCCCTGTTCAGCGGTGCTTGAGACGGCGGTGCCCTGTTCAGCGGTGTTTGAGATGGCGGTGCCCTGTTCAGCGGTGCTTGAGAAGGCGGTGCCCTCTTCAGCGGTGCTTCAGACGGCGGTGCCCTGTTCAGCGGTGTTTGAGACGGTGGTGCCCTGTTCAGCGGTGCTTGAGATGGCGGTTTCCTGTTCAGCGGTGCTTGAGGCGGCGGTCTCCATAGCAGGGACTCAGTTACTGGCTGTCCTTCATGGCCCAGTGGGGCTTTTGCTGACGGGCCTTCATGGCCCAGCGGGGCTTGTGCTGGCGGGCCCCTCCTGGCAGGTGGCCTTGTGCTGATGGGCCCCTCCTGGGCAGCTGGGCTGGTGTTGGCAGGCCCTTCCTGGGCAGGTGGGCTGGTGCTGGAGGGCCCCTCATGGGCAGGTGAGCTGGTGCTGGCGGGCCCCTCCTAGGCAGCTGGACTGGTGCTGGCGGGCCTGTCCTGGGCAGCTGGGCTTGTGCTGGCATTCCTGTCCTGGGCAGCTGGGTTGGACAGGAAAAGTTTTTTTGACACACTGGGATGGGTAGCTGGAGGGGGTTTGGGAGTGGAGGAAGAGGTGGTGGTTGTAGGAGGTGTACGTTTGGTGACTTTGGGTGAAGGTCCATGCGCTGGAGGCTGTCGTGAGGTGGATGGCTGTTGGGTGGGTGTGTGCCTGCATTTGTGTATCTTGGGAGGGGGCGTCACAGACACGCTGGGAGAGGACACAGGGGATGGGTGAATGGTAGTGGGGGTGGTGACTGCACATGAGCGGGGTGTGGTGGTGGGTGAGCTGGAGAGGGACGTAGTGGCTGTAGATGTAGTGCATGCAGGTGTGAGTGTAGATGAGACTGGGAGGAAGGAGATAGACGACGAGGAGGGGACACAGTGGAGGCAGTGGATGTTGGTGTGTCTGCAGTGGGTGCTCCGTCTGTGGTAGACCCCCAGGGTCAGGACGTCCTTGGCGATAGCACACCAAATATCTTTTTTTCTGGTGGGCGCTGACCTACATGAAATGTACAGGGGAAAAAGAGAAGTTATTACCAACTACACCGTCAAACTGATTGGCCCCCATCCCTACCCTTGCCATGTGGCAAATGCATTCACTGTTTTTCATGCACGCAGCACTCTCCCCCCTTCTTTCTTACATCCAGCCCTCTCCACAAAGGCATAGCCCATACAACATGCTCCCTGTGTACTTACCTGTTTGCCTGGAGGACCGTAGGGTAGCGTGTACTGGGGGAGGACCCCATCCACGAGTTTCTCCAACTCCTCTGATGTGAAGGCAGGGGCCCTTTCCCCAGACACTCGAGCCATTGTCTCTTCCAGACCTAGGTCACTGCAGCACTTGCATTGTAGGTCCTCTCCTGTCGAAGATCAGGTATCGAGTGATTGAACAGATAGAAAATGGCAGCCACGTCCGTGGCGGTGCGTACTGTCACCGCCGCCATACATCGTCATTGGCTCCTGGGACCCATAGGGTCCAATGTTAACCAATGCAGCATTGCGCCGCGGTCTTCCACCGCCTACTGTGATGGTATACAACGCCAGCGCAGTAACCTCACATCCCATTGTCCCACTTTACAGGTCAGGCAGCCGCCATTTCAGGGGCCCACATGGCTTCATTTTCAACTGCATCACACATACCTAGGCCTAGACTCAACACACATACAGGCCACCTTTTGTGTATGAATGGTGTTCAGTGTAAACTGTGGGTACGTACCTCTGAGTTTTTTGACTCTGTACTCGCTGTTGTCCTTCATAGGCACCGTCAGCTGGGACATGTGAGGAGATGGCGGCATCTTCTGGTGTACCGACCGTTGGTGGACCTGTCGACAATGGAGGAAAGACATGTGATTATCACATACAGGCTTGACCGTGCCACAATCCAGTAACTGTGTACCTAGTTGGAGCCAGACCTGATGTCAGCAATCCGCCATCACACAGGAATAACCCCTCAAGTGCAGGTGCTGTCAGTGCTCCATTTCCTTGCAAGTGGGTATTTTCAAACAACAGTGGCCATAGCATCAGGGATGTCCCAGCCTATGTTTTCCAACGTATTGTCAAGTGTGTTGTCTGCCCTTCTGAAACACATGCGGAGCTACATAGTCTTTCCTCAGGTGGAGGATTTGCCTACAGAGAAAGGTGATTTCTATGCCCTGGGACACATCCCCAACATCATAGGTGCCATTGATGGGACCCATGTGGCTTTGGTCCCCTCCCACAGGAGTGTACAGGTGTACAGAAACAGGAAGAGTTATCAGTCAATGAATGTACAGATGGTATGTTTGGCAGACCAGTGCATCTCCCATGTGAATGTCATGTTCCCTGGCTCAGTGCATGACGCCTACATCCTGCGGAATAGCAGCATCCCTTATGTGATGGGTCAACTCCAGAGGCACCGTGTGTGGTTATTAGGTGAGCACCTGGAAGCTAGTCAGTGGGAATGGTTCTCTGGGTCTGGGGATATCCCTCCAGGTTAGTGTGTGTCTAACAGTTGTCCCCCACCATTTGCAGGTGACTCTGGTTACCCCAACCTGTCATGGCTACTGACCCCAGTGAGGAATCCAAGGACAAGGGCAGAGGAACGCGACAATGAGGCCCATGGGCGAACAAGGAGGGTGATCGGGCGGGCCTTCGGCCTCCTGAAGGCCAGGTTCCAGTGCCGCCATATGACAGGTGGATCCCTATTCTACTCACCAAAGAAGGTGTGCCAAATCATCGTGGCCTGCTGTATGCTTCACAACTTAGCTTTGCGACAACAGGTGCCTTTTCTGCAGGAGGATGGTCCAGATGGCGGTGTTGTGGCAGCTGTGGAGCCTGTGGACAGTGAAGACGAGGAAGCAGTGGAAGAAGACATGAACAACATGGACTCAGTGATACAGCAATATTTCCAGTGAGACACCGGTAAGAGTACAAACCTGCCTACTACATGTACTTTAACACTACTACCTCTCTACTGTGTGTCGTTTTCACCCAGTGTATGGTCACTGAGTTGTCACTTTCCCTTACGATTTCACAGATGTGGGTCCCACTGTGTGACATCTGCTTAGATTCCTCATGGACTAGAGCGGTGTGACATAGGTATGTTGACATTACAATTGAAAGAGCATTTTGTCACTGTAATTGCTAATACACTATTTCAAAATCACAGACAGACTCCAGATTGTTTTGTGCTTTAAGTGTGTTTATTTAAGTGCTCAATATTGGAGGAGGTAGTGAAATGGTGTTCCTCCCTGAAGCCCATATACTGTTCCTCCTGCAGGCGCTGGGTCTCCTGAAACTTGGCCAGTACCGTTGCCATCGTCTCCTGGGAGTGGTGGTAGGCTCCCATGATGGAGGAGAGGGCCTCGTGGAGAGTGGGTTCCCTTGGCCTGTCTGCCCCCTGTCGCACAGCAGCCCTCCCAGTTCCCCTGTGTTCCAGTGCCTCCGTCCCCTGGGCCGTGTGCCCACTGCCACTGCCCCCGGTTCTCTATTGTTGTTGGGGTGGTGGGTTATCCTGGGTTCCCTGTAGTGGTGGACACACAGCTGATTGACGTGTCCTGGGGACGGAGGTCTGGGCCCGCTGGGTGGGTGCTGTGCTGGTGTTTCCAGAGAGGGGAAGGTCTGTGGTGGCCTGTGACTGGGTGTGGGCAACCGACTGTCCGGAGGTCCCCAATGGACCGGGCTGGTCATCTAGATCCAGTTGGACAGAGCTGCTGTCATCACTGTGGGCCTCTTCTGTTGGTGGTGTGGACATGTGTGGACCCTCCTGTCCGGTGATGTTGGGTAGGGGTCCTGCAGGGGTATAAAAGAATGGTTATTACATCTGTGTGTGTCATGGTGTGTAATGGATGGGTGACCGTGTACCCCAGTGCTTGCATTCCTGTGTTGGACCTTGTGTGATGATGGTTTAGGGGGTTGTATGGGTATGTGCAGTGGGCATGCTTTAGTGATGGGTGTCCATGCTTTGTTGTTGCATGTAGGGCTTGGTGTTGGGATGTGTGGTTTGTGATGTTGGGACATATGTGAGGAGTTGGAGTGCTGGGGTGAGGGTGGGGGTATGTGATGGCATGCAGGTAGGGTTGGGGATGTAATAGTTAAGATTTGTCTTACCAGACTCCATTCCTCCACCTACTCCTGCGAGGCCCTCAGGATGCAGAATCGGCAAGACCTGGTCTTCCCATGTTGTTAGTTGTGTGGGAGGAGTTGGGGGTCCGCCGCCTGTCCGCTGAACCGGCTGGTGGTGTCTTGAGACCACAGAACACACCTTCCCCCGTAGGTCGTTCCACCTCTTCCTGTTGTCCTCCCAATTTCTTGGGTGCTGTCCCACTGCGTTTACCCTGTCCACTATTCTTCGCCATAGCTCCATCTTCCTTGCAATTGAGGTGTGCTGCACCTGTGCTCCGAATAGCTGTGGCTCTACCCAGACGATTTCCTCCACCATGACCCTGAGCTCCTCCTCCGAGAACCTGGGGTGTCTTTGCCGTGCCATGGGGTGGTGTAGGTGATGTGTGGGGTAAAGTGTGTGGTGATAAGTGTGGTGATATGTAGTGGTGTGTTGTGTGAGGTGCGTGGAAGTTCTGTGGGTGATGGTGTTGTGTGCCTGAGGATGCTGTTGTTCTTGCTGGTGCTGTTTTCTCCCTGGCCTTCTTTTGGAATTTTTGGTAGTAGGGGTTTGTGGGTGATGTTGGTGTGTGTTTTATAATGTATTGAGTGTGTGGGAGTGGTGTGTGTATGTGTATCAGGTGTGTGTATTTGGAACTGTCCAATGTGGCTGTTTTTTGTATAGGTGTGTGTATTTTGAGCGCAGCGGTGTGTACCGCCAATGGAATACCGCAGTTGAAAGACCGCTGTGTGGATTCGTGTGTTGTGATAGTGTGGGCGTATTTCTGTTGTCGTGACGGTGGAGGTTTTGTTTTCACCAGTTTATCACTGACCTTTGGTGTGGCGGACTCGTGTGGGTGTCTGAATTTTGGCGGATTCCGTGCTGTGGGTCATAATAGCTGTGGCGGAATTCCGCGGCGGTGTGTTGGCGGTCTTCTGCACAGCTTTAAGCGGCTTTTACCGCCAATGTTGTAGTGAGGGCCTATGTCATCCTTTGCAGTGATCTTGGTGCTGTGGTTGGAGTGGAAACCGCATTGGGAGGAGTCAAGTAGGCGGTGTCTTTCCAGGAGTTCAGAGAGCTCTTTGTTAATGGCTTTTTCCTGGACTGTGGCTGGGAAGGGGAGCAGAGAGATGGGGCTGAAATTTTGATTTAGCTGGGGTCGGCGGAAGGTTTCTTCAGGAGAAGCTTTACCTCTGCTTAATTTTATGCTTCAGGATTGTGGCAGTCGTGATGCAGGTGTTGAAGATGGGAGAGAGGATGCTGCAGATTTCTTTTTGACCCAGGTTGAAGATGTAATGTGGGCGTGGGCCATTGGGTGACCCAGAGTGGTTGAAGTCATGAGGGAGGCTGTTTCCTGGATGGGTTGTGGCTTCTAGTCTGTGATGAGGTGACTGAGGGAGTCCTCAGATGGGATCAGTAGGTGTTTGATGCTGCTGGGTCCGTGGTGCAGATTGCTGTGATTTTGTTGTGGAAATAGTCAGATAGTGAGACGCAGAGGGTCCAAATGAGTTGAATTGTGTTTTTGGTGGGTGCTGGGCAAGAGAACTCTTTGACAATCTTGAAGAGTTCCTTCAGGCGGTTGGTGGTCTCCTCAATGTGGCTGAGTAAGGTGCCCTTTTTTGCATCTCTGAGATAGTTTAGCATGTCTTTGAAGGTGGTGTTGTCTGCGAGGTCCCTGCTACAATGTCACCATCTTCCTAGCCTTTTGCATTCTCCTTTCTGTGTGCGTGGTTCAGGGGTGAACCATCTTGAGGGTTTGGGGGTGACTTTGTTGGCACTGTTGAGAATCCATTTGGAAAGATTGCTGGCGTCTTGTTCAAGGTTGCTGGAGAGGATGGGTTTTCTGGACTAGAGGGTGGTGTTCCATCAGCTTTCTGTGGCTTTTCCCCATCTGCGGAGCGGGGGAGGTGAGGGTGTGGTGGACAACTCCAGTCTGCTGGTTATGGCGAAGTGTACCAGGTGGTTGTCAGTCCATGTGAGCTCCATTGTGTGGGTGAACTAGATGTATTCTCTGGCTGTGAAGTTGGGGTCCAGTGTGTGGCCCACGGTGAGTATGGGACTGACGACTAGTTGCTTGAGTCCAATTTTGCTTAGGTTGTCCCGGAGATTGGTGGTGTTGTGGTCGCGGGGTACCCTAAATGAAAATTCAGATCTCCTAGAAATATGTAGTATGTCGAGTCG
Source organism: Pleurodeles waltl (assembly GCF_031143425.1). Taxonomy (NCBI): domain Eukaryota; kingdom Metazoa; phylum Chordata; class Amphibia; order Caudata; family Salamandridae; genus Pleurodeles; species Pleurodeles waltl. The sequence goes on along the minus strand of NC_090443.1, from coordinate 661,556,296 downwards.
ATGGCTGGGGGTGATGAGATCAGCGATGGCATTGCAGAACATGGGGTGGGGCCTCAGGTATCTGTACCTGAGAATTCCCCTGATGGTTGTTAAGATGTCAGTTTGGATTAGGAAGTTTAGGTGTTCCATGAGGTGGGATACCTCTCTTTGAAGTTGGTGCACAAGAGGTGGTCCTCATGCATGATGGCAATGCTGCCTCCATGATTGTTGTTGGTGTTTTTTGTGGATCAGTATTTATCCTTGCAGGGTGGTGCAGGTGATGTCTGGGGCTGAGATGTGTGTAAGCCAGGTCTTGGTGATGAACATGAGGAACATGTTTGCAGAGGGATCTTGTGTAGAGCAGCAGGCATTGGAATTGTTTCTCCAGCTTGGAGGGCAGCAGTGCGGGAGCAGTGTGGGTCTCAGTGTTGCAGCTGAAGTGGCATTGGAGGCAGGTGAAGGGTCCGACTGTGATCTGGGGTAGGAGATGCAGCAGTTGTTGTCCCGGTTCCTGGGGGCCAGGTCCCAGAATTCTGTGACAGAGACTCAGCGGATGGTAGGAAAGCCAGGGTTCCTGGCTCTGGGGATGGACCAGGCGTGAGAAGGCACAGACAGGCTTGCCTTTGGCATGTCTTCAGCATGCCGGCTGCATGATCGCACAGCGACTGCCATTGAGTAGGTCCTGGGGTGTGGTGGGGGAGGTAGGGTGGATAGAGAATAACAGAAATAACAGAATAACAGAAAATCAGCAGGGGAGGCAGAAGGCCTGAATGTGCCAGGGGCAGGAAACAGGAGCAAAGGAACAGCAGGCAAGGAGCAAGCACTAGGCTCAACACAGTATGGGGGAGCTGCCGAGCAATGTAAAATCCAACTAAACCAGTAAGCAGGATTTCTTACTACCATTCCAAACATACCAAACATGGCAATATGTGCCTTTCAGGTCAGGAATTACCATTTAAAAATATATAAACGTTAGAAATGGGGACTTTGGTTGGCAGTCAGGTTATGCCCTGTCCAAGCAAGGACCCTCACTCTAGTCAGGGCAAAGGAGAAACACACCCGGTTAACCCCTGCTAACCCGCTTGGTAGCTAGGCATGAGCAGAAAGGCTTAACCCAGAGACAGATGAGGAAAGTATCAGTAATACAGTGAAACACTACAAAATGGACACCACACAGGTTGAGACGAATAGCCAATATTTAACTAAACAAAACAAGACCAAAATGACAAATATCCAACATACACAGCAAAGTTATGAATTGTTAAAGATTAAACTTCAATATATAATGCCGTATCATCCTCCTGCTTCAACACCCTCCACATGCTCTGAAACAGCTACAGGTGGATCCCCACCGAAACCAGAAGGATGGTCACCCAGGCCCTCGTCAGCAGCAGACTGGACTACACCAACGCTCTCTATGTCGGAACCACGGCCAATCTCCACAAAAGACTACAACGCATACAGACCACCTTCACATGCCTCATCCTCGACATCCCCCACCACAGCCATATCACAGCCCACCTGAGAGACCCGTTAAGAAGAGGATCATCTTCAAGCTCCTCACCCACGCTCACAAATCAGTCTACAACGCCGGACCAGCATACCTCAATGAATGACTCACATTCTACACCCCAAACCGACAGCTCCGCTCCACCAACCTCACCCTCGCCACCGTTCCACGCATCCACAGGATAACAGCCGGTGGCAGATCATTCTCCCACCTCACCACCAAGACCTGGAACAACCTCCCAATCCACCTGCGGCAAACCCAGGACCTGCTGACCTTCAGGAGATACCTCAAGACCCGGCTGATCGAGCAGTAGCAGCTCCCCTCCCCCCCCAGCGCCTTGAGACCCTTGCGGGTGGTAACACGCTTTACAAATGTATTGATTGATTGATTGATTTTGACACTTTGTAGTGAATGCATGAATTCCATGCAACGATCTTCCTATTGAAGCGTAAAGTTTCTCATTAAAGTGTCACTTTTTCTACAAAAGCGTTGTTTTCTTTGACGCATTGCTAGTGACGTTGGCAAGGCGAGTGTGAGACACAACACAATACAAAACATGAGGCATTGACTTTGATGGTTTGTAGTTGATGTGTGGATTCCCTGCGAAGCTCTTCCTACTAAAGTATCACGTTTCCAACTAAAGCTTCACTTTTTCCACAAAAGCGCAGTTTGTAGGGAAGGCGTGGGTTACATACAACACACGCAAATGTACAATGCATTGTTTGTTGATGGTTTGATGTTAATGAACTGCCTCCAAACAACACTCCATGCGCAATCCATCATGCTAGTGGTCAATGCGTGTGTTTTCTTTGATGGTACTGGCCTTTTGTGTTTGGTGTAGTGTAATGATAGGTGCAATCCAGTTAAATTTATCACAGGGTTCAATTTTCTAGATCTATTTCTCTCTGCTAACATGCATGTAGACTTGGGATGTGTTGCATGTGCATGTTAACAGTGCACATGTCTGTGTGACTCCTTGTGTTCATGTTCCAGACACTAGGACAGGCAACATATTGCTGTGAGGGACACAGACTGATTATCAATTGTGCACATCTTGACATTATCAATGCGAAAAACAGTTAATATTATAGTTGCTCCGAAGTGGTTATCAGTTTAGTGGTAACTTTTGTTCCCAGATACTGACCTACTATGCAAATGATATCCACATTGTCAGACATGTTTTTTGGCTTGCTTGTAGCTCATACTATCTGTCTGCATTACTTACCACAGTTGTGCTCATGGGCGTAAAATACACTCAGGAATTTACATTCACTGGCTACTTCAGCTTGTCTACATTGTATGTGGCATCCAGCTTACTGATTGACTGTCTAGATGGGTACAGTATTTGCTCTGGCAATATGTCCTCTGCTCATATGTTATGTTATGTTATGAACATTTGCATAGTGCATAGCTACCCAAAGGCCTCTGTCTTATCCAGGTGACTGATTGACACCTGTTCGGTATAAATCAATAAGGACGCTCAATGAAGGACTACACGCCAATTATGAATACAATTTAGCTTTACTAGAATTTCAGGTAAATGCAGGCAGTTAGCACATCAACAATAGTGGAATAAGAATAGCAATGAAAAGCATCTATTCATATATAAGTACACTACAAAGAGCATCTATGTATACGTATGAGCAAAGAGTTCATTGACAGAATCAGAATAGCAATTAAAAAAAGCATCTATTTATATATAAGTACACTACAAAGAGCAACTATGTATACATCTGAGCAAAGAGTTAATTGACAGATATAAACTTGGAATAACTGTATACCAAAATGTGATACACTACGATGTTCAGGGAGCATAATATAAACGAGTTGAATACTTCAGATAAGCTTTGATTTACTGCACACTAAAATGCATATTTCAATTACTGCAGCAGACTCACACTACAATGTTCAGTAAGAAAAACTATAAACGAGCCGAATTTTTCAGATTATAAACACAGTGCAAGCATAATAATCAATCATAATAATAGAGCAGAGAAACAAAAGCCTTTCATCCCTGGGTGGAACTTAACTTAGTCCATGAAATGCTGGGAAGCCCTCTACCGCCCGCTTGGACCTCTCTCCCCCGTGAGCGTCACGGTCTTGGAACAGCACAACAGGGAGGCAGCTCTGGGTCTGAAGATGACAGTTTCACAACTCCATCTGCGAGCTTCAATTCCCTCACCCACCTTTCAGTGTTTAAGTAACCTGAAGCTTGGATTCTATCCCCTTCCAGTATTTTCTAGCTATGTTATCAGTACATGTCTCTTGGCTGCCTTGCCATTCCCTGGCCATTGTTTTCATTCCATCTTTTACTGTGGTCTCGTTCTCAAGGTTGAGACTGAATCTTCTTCACAGCCTGTTTCTCACACATGCTGCTGCGAATAAGTTTATCTATGGAATGTCAAAAGAAGTGAACATCGTGGTGACTTCGGCAGGCATCACGCTCATCTACACTGTTATTTAAGCTAATTAACCCTTCGCGTCACAATGTCTTCCGCACCTTTCCCTATACTGATCAGCCTCCCAGCGCTATTAGGAAAACTTCAAAGACACAACCTAAGGAACCGGCACTAAAACAGACAGTTTTTTAATAACTTCCGAAATGGACGTTCCTGACTGATTTGTCGTAAATTCGATGGTAGTGAGTTCTATAGTTTAGATCCCAGAAAGCTTAATGCTCTTCCTCCCTATCTAGTTTTATTGATACAGGGAATGGATGCAAGGGCAGCAGAGGAGGATCTAAGCTGTCTTGTAGGAAGGTAAGAAGAGGCTAAGGTTTTCAAAAGAGGTGGGCCTTTGCCATATAGGGCTCTATGAATATAGCACAAATATTTGAATTTTATCCTTTGCTCTTTAGGAAGCCAATGCAGAGAGGATAACGCGGCGCTGGCCAACTCATGTCTTGGTATTTTAAGGAGGAGAAGGGTGGCGGCATTTTGCACCACCTGTAGTTTTTTCATCACATATTTCAGTGCTCCAAGGGAGAAACCATTCCCATAACCTAATTGCAAAATTATTAGGGCCTGAATAATGAGCCTGTTTGCAAAAAACAGGAGTATTTTTAGAATTTTCCTGAGCAGTCTAAGTAGACCGAAGAAGGCGGAAGATATTATTTTTGCTTGGTAATCCATAGTTAGCCAGGGATCTAGCCATACTCTTAAACTCTTGATGTTAGCATTGGGTGGGGGAAGATCTCCCAGTGGCTTGAGAGCAGGATAGGCTAGGTTTGGATTGGCCTGAGCCCCCAAAAACATGACCTCCGTCTTCCCTCCATTAAGCTTCAGCTTGGAATCCAGCATTCACTTGGAGATCGCCTGCAGACAGGGAGTACGTTGAGAATTGAGAGAGTTCTGATCAGTAGAGAAGGAGACCACCAGCTGAGTGTCATCAGCGTAGGATACAGGAGAGAGACCAAAGGGTTCCAGTATTTTTGCCAGAGGACCCATATATATGTTGAAAAGTGTAGGGCTCAACGATGAGCCCTGTGGCACTCCCCAGTTACTCTTAAAGCAGCTGGAGTAGAAGACTGGTCCAGCACGTGGAATGTTCGTGCATCCAGAAATGAACAGTTGCGGCGTACAGCATTTCCTGAAACTCCACTTTCCCTCATTCTTTGCAGTAGAGCCCTGTGATCAACCATATTGAATGCGGCACTCAGATCTAATAACACTATTACTGATACCAAGCCCTGATCCATACCTTTCCTTGCTTGTTCAGTAACCGCAATCAATGAGGATTCTGTAATGTTTAACGGTCTAAAACCCATCTGGGAGGGGTGCAAGAGATTGTGTTCCTCCAAAAATCTTGAAAGATGGGTGTTGACATGTTTTTCCAGTATCTTCGCAAGGGCTGGAAGCATGGAGATAGGTTTGTAGTTATTGAGTGAGGCAGGGTCGAGGTTGGGCTTTTTAAGCAATGGCTTTAGGATTGCATGTTTCCATTGTGGAGCGACAATGCCAACTGATAGTGACAAGTTTAGTAATTCTGTTAACACTGGTGCTATTGTGGAGGCCGCAAGCCCTGGAATTGACGGCAGAGCCGGGTCCCGCGGGGAGCCAGACTTTAGTGTGGTCATTGCTGACATGACTATTTCAGAGGAAAGAGGAGGAATCTGCGTAAACCTTACAGGGCCCTTGCAGCCATGATCATCTGTAACAAGAGGGTAGTTATCACTTGACGAAAAAGCTGCGTGAATTTCCGAGATCTTTTTTTGAAAAAATGAAGCTAAGTCGTTGCTGTGTTTTTGGGATCCCTCTACAACTTTAGTATACGCTTGGGGGGTGGTAAAATCTTTAAAGATACAAAAGATTTCCTTTGCTGAGTTAGAGCTCTGTTCAATTTTCTCTGGATAGTAGGTGCTTTGTGTGTTTTTTAAATTTTGGCATGAAATCTTCTGATTGCCTTCCTATATTCCTGCTTAGAAGGAGTATCATAGGATTTCCTCCATTTCTGCTCAAGCTGCCTACATTCCCTTTTTATCAAGCTCAGGTGCGTGGAGAACCAAGGGGCACTTTTTTTGTGACCCCTTGGCCTGGCTGTAAATGGAAGAACTAGATGTAAGCTTTTACTAATCCAGTTATTAAATAATGTTAGAGATGTGGAAATATTGCCATTCAGAATGGGAACGGATTTTTCCAAAGTGTCTGTCCATTGTTTAATCCTGAGCCTCTGCCAACACCTATAGGGTTGAGTGATACTTTGGGAAGGTTTTTGCATCCCTTGGACCGGGAGAAGAAAAGATATTAAAAAGTGGTCAGAGGGGTTGGGGGCAGAACCGTTAAATCGGCTATGTTGCTAAAGACTAGGTCAATAGTATGACCTTTCGTATGGTAGGGGCCCTTGGTTCGTTGGATAAGATCTAAGGCTTCCAAGTCAGTGATCAATCTCTTAGCGGAGGCATTATCCTGATCCTCTGCGTGGATATTAAATTCACCAAGGAGTGTAAAGATTGGCTTATTACATGTTAGGTCAGCCACCTGTTCTAAGAATGCCTGAAAAAAAATGTGAGATATGCCAGGGGGGCAGTACAGTAGAGCCCCCGAGAAACTGTGTTGGGAATTAAGAAGAAAAGAGAAGAACATGCTCTCGGAATCAGCTAGGTCAAGGGGTTAGGTAGTGACCTGCATTGGATCCCTAACAATAATGGCAACACCCCCCTTTCCCAGAGCTTCTATCTTGCCTTAGAACTGAGTATTCTTAGGGAAGGGCCAGATTGATGTCAGGCATAGACCCCTCATAGAGCCATGTTTCCGTTAGGAACAGGGCAGTAGGTTTCAGTTCAGTAAGTAAGAGATGAATATCCAATTTGTGTGCAGCTAATGATCTGCAATTTGCCATAAGAAACAGATTACCTGAAGGTTTCTCTGGTATTTGTGGGTTCTGATAGTCTCACTGTGGGGGACTGAGGTCCCTTCTTAGCAGAGCTGTAATGTCTCTGACCTTAGATTCTTTATTGCTTTCTGTACTGCTTTCCGGTCTGAGGGCGCGGAGGAACTCAGCCTCATAAGTGATTCTCCTGGTGACAATAGGTCTAGGGTCACTGGCCCCTGGGACCGGTCGGGCCTGGACGAGCACAGATAGGCTTTCCTATGGCACGCCTTTGGCACGCCGTGGCCGTGCCTGCTGCACGCGGCTGCTGTGAGGCTGCGGCATAGCAGCCTATATCTGATCTAATTGCCGGAGGATCGGACGTCTAGCCTGCTGACCTCCAAAGATGGCGGCAGAAGATGTGCTACCGAAGGGGTTAGAAAATGGCCCCTTCCTCAATGTACCGAGACCGGCAGGCCGAATCCTTTCTTAGTGACAGCTGATCAGGGCCTCCTGGAGCACCCAGATCAATCCCCCGATCGAGGGTGGCAAAATAAAACAGCCTACTTCTTGAGGTATTTTAATAAAAGCAATTACAGTCCAAAAACCATGACTAGGGTAAAATAGGGTTAAAACAAGCTTAGAACAAGCTTGAAACAAGCTTAAGAGAGTACACAGTCACCTGTGGCTGTGTCCTCAAGGAATCTGCATGTGCATGACGTTATATATAGCAGACTATATTGTCCAACAATCACCATATGATTTACTGGTCCACACACATCTACTATCTTGTCTTGATGTCTTGCACTATATTTGTTTCACTTGCACATTACAGTGGCAGAAATGGGTCATTCCAGACTGTTACCCATTATTTTGTTCTGCATGAGGCCGGCTTGAGTAGGCCTAACAGGAGTGATGTTTTCTGAGTAGGGATATGTTCAGCATTACTACGCATCACAGTTTTTGCCAGCACAAAGGGCTAATGTGAACTTAGAATGTGGTTAGGCATTCATACCAGATGGCCACATGTGCAGTCATTTCCATGTTATGCCACTATGACCTGGGATACTTCAGTGCATGATACCTTTACTGGATTCACCTTGTATTTAGTCATTGCTTCAGGGCAAATGTTTTATATTCTAACTCTTTGTGTTGTGTTTTTACAATTACACATAAATGTAGCTGTAGGAGTGAACCTATTCTATTCAGAGTACAACACACCAACATAGTAAGATACATCCTGGCTTGTTACAGTTGCATTTTTGCCTAGTGGGGCAAGTGTGGCAGCATTGGTACTATGTTCCCCAGGGATCCTTACTAAGCCTGACCCTCTTCAACATCTACATGGCCCACTCGGTAAAAATCCTCAGACATCATTGCCTAAACATTGTATCCTATGCCGACAATACCCAACTGATCCTCTCATTAACTAATGACCCATCAACAGCCAAGAGAAATTTCCACGATGTAATGAGAGCAGTCGCCGTCTGGATGGAAACCAGCAGCCTCAAACTCAACTCAGACAAGACAGAGATCCTCATAGTTGGTTCCTCCTCCTCCACCTGGGACGAATCCTGGTGGTCAAACACCCTAGGAAATGCACCCACCGACCACGCACTCAACCTGCACTTTACAAGTGATTGATTGGGGCAAATCTTGCACTGGCACAGTTGTGAATTCTGCATTCATATGTGTGATGTGATATCTAGCGATGGATTTAATATGTGCCTGCAGACATTGATGTAGCACAGGTAGACTGCTTGGGTTGGACTGTGTTCCCATACACATACTATGTGGCTCAGTTCACAGTTATCAGACTATGGTGGTCATTCTGACCTCGGCGGTAAAAGGCGCCTACCGCCGGTCAGAAATCCTCCATAATTCCGCCGCGGTCGCGGTAACCCGCCACGGTCATTCTGACCCGCAGCAGCCAAACCTCCGAAAATCCGACAGCCACAACAGCCCGCCAGACCAGCGGTCGGCGGAAAAGTGGAGGTGACCAAACCTCCACCGTCACGCCAACAGAAATACGCCCATGCCATTACGACCCACGAATCCACGCGGCGGTCTTTCAAACGCGGTTTTCCATTGGCGGTACACACCGCTGCGGTCAGAATACACACAAACGAACAAAACTCAGCCACATTGGACAATTTGAATTCCACACACCTGATACACATACACACACCACTCCCACACACACAATACAATATAAAACACACACCCACATCACCCACAAACCCCTTCGACCAAAATCCAAAAAGAAGCACTGAGAGACACAGCAGCGATCACAGAACACCATCACACAGAGGCACACTACACCATCACCCACACAATATCCACACACAAAACAACACACACCACCACACTCAACACACTTAACTACACATACTCCACCCCACACATCATACACACCACTCCATGGCACCCCAAAGACACCCCCGCTTCTCAGACGAAGAACTCAGGGTCATGGTGGAGGAAATCGTTCGGGTAGAGCCCCAGCTCTTCGGCACACAGGTCCAATACACCAGCATTGCCCGGAGGACGGAGCTATGGCAGAGGATTGTCGACAGGGTCAACGCTGTGGGACAGCACCCCAGAAATCGGGAAGACATCAGGAAGCGATGGAACGACCTACGGGGGAAGGTGCGTTCCATGATATCCAGGCACAACATCGCCGTGCAGAAGACTGGCGGAGGACCCCCACCCCAACCCCCACAATTTACAACATGGGAGGAGGAAGTCTTGAACATCCTGCATCCTGACGGCCTCGCAGGAGTCGGCGGAGGAATGGATTCTGGTAAGTTGAAGCTTCAATACTGCTTCCCCCCCACCTGCATGCCAAATCATACCCCAACCCTCACCCCCATCCTCAAACCCCACCCTCACCCCCACCCCCATCCTCACCCCCACCCTCACCCCCACCACCATCCTCACCCCACCACCATCCTCACCCCCACCCCCAGCACACCTATTCCCTGCCAATGTCTCACCATCACAACCCACACATCCCAAAACCTAGGCCTGCATGCGTCCACTAAGCATGGACACCCATCACCAAAGCATGCCCAATGCATATACACATCCCCCCCACAAGCCACCCTCACCAAAGCCCCCACAATCACCAAAGCCCCCACACACGAATGCCAGCACTTGGGGACACGGGAACCCACAGATACACCCATATGGCACACATTGAAACTATAACCATACCTCTATACCCCTGCAGGACCCGACCGCCAACACACCGCCACGGATGGCCCAGAATTCTCCACACCCCCCACCCAAGAGGCCGTCAGCGATGACAGCAGCTCTGTCGACCTGGACACTGATGACCAGCCCGGACCATCGGGGACCTGTGGACAGTCGGTTCCCCTCAGACAGCCACAGGCCACTACAGACCCAAACCCCTCTGGGAACACCAGCACAGCTCCCACCCAGCGGGCCCATGCCTCTGTCTCCAGGGCGCGTCAATCTGCGGTGTGTCTACCACTACAGGGCACCCAGGATAACCCACCACCCCAACAACAACAGGGACCTGGGGGCAGTGGTAGTGGGCACACCGGCCAGGGGGCAGAGGCCCAGGGAAACAGGGCAACTCAGAGGGCAGCTGTGCGACAGGGGGGGGACGGGCCCAGGGAACCCACTCTCCACGAGGCCCTCACCACCATCATGGGAGCATACAACCGCTCCCAGGAGACGATGGCGACGGTACTGGCCAGGTTCCAGGAGATCCAGGTACTGCAGGAGGAACACTATCGGGGGTACAGGGAGGACATCAGAGCCCTCACCTCCACCCTGGTTACCATGGTAGGGCTGCTGCAGGAACTCATCAACACCAGGACGGACACTCAACAACAACAAAGGGCCCCTGCCACTAGCGTGGACCAAGAACAGCCAACCACCTCCGCCGGCGCTAGTGGACAGGAGGCCCCCGCACAACAGCAGCCCACCAGACCCCCACCTCCTGCAGGAGAAGAACCACCCCGCAAGAGGGCCCTGAGATCTCGCAAGAAGACAGAGTAGGATGTCAAGACACCCGCCAGCAAAGGATACCACCTGATGTCATCCCACTGTCACACATTGTCACCCTGTCCATCCTTGAACTGCCCATGCTCCATCTCTCCACAGGCCTATGGACAATGAATCTGTGTGACTGTTACTCTGGACTCTGCCATGGACATTCCTTCACCATAGCCCCCACCCACTTGAAACCACCCATCCCATTTTGAGCACTGAAATAAACACCTATTTTGCACAAAACTATCTGGAGTCTGGCTGTGATTTCAAAATATTGTAATTGACATGACATTGCAAATATGTCCTTGTACATAGTGAAGTCAACAAACAGCTGCCACAAAGCTGTAGTCCATGGGGAAACGAAGCACAGGACTCGTAGTGGGGACCCCAGATCTGAAATAGGGAGGGAAAAGCCACAACTCAGTCATCATACACTGGGGCAAATAGACAGGCAGCAGAGATGCAGGAGAGTATTTTACATTTACTAAATTATGTTTGAATTGTTACCTGTGTCCTATTGGAAGTACTGTGCAATGATTCTGTCCCTGTTGTCTGTTTCATCCCCGTTGTCTTCCTCCTCTTCACTCTCCACAGGTTCCACAGCTGCCACAACACCACCATCTGGACCATCCTCCTGCAGGAAAGGCACCTGGCGGCGCAAAGCCAGGTTGTGAAGCATGCAGCAGGCCACGATGATGTGACACACCTTCTTAGGTGAGTACATTAGGGATCCACCTGTCATATGCAGGCACCGAAACCTGGCCTTTAGGAGGCCGAAGGTGCATTCGATCACCCTCCTAGTAAGCCCATGGGCCTCATTGTACCGTTCCTCTGCCCTGGTCCGGGGATTCCTTACTGGGGTCAGTAGCCACAACAGGTTGGGGTACCCAGAGTCCCCCAATAGCCATACACGGTGTCTCTCTAGCTGTTCCATCACGTAAGGGATGCTGCTATTCCTTAGGATGTAGGCGTCATGCACTGACCCAGGGAATTTGGCATTTACATGCGAGATGTACTGGTCAGCCAAACACACCACCTGGATGTTCATGGAATGGTAACTTTTTCTGTTCCTGTACACCTGCTCCCTGTCTCTTGGGGGAACCAAAGCCACATGGGTCCCATCAATGGCACCAATGACGTTGGGAATATGTCCAAGGGCATAGAAATCACCCTTCACTGTAGCCAATTCGCCCACCTCAGGGAAAAGGATGTAGATCCTCATGTATTTCATCAGGGCAGACAACACTCTGGATAACACCTTCGAAAACATGGGCTGAGACATCCCAGAAGCAATTCCCACTGTTGTCTGAAATGACCCACTTGCCAAGAAATGGAGTACTGACAGGACCTGCACCAGAGGGGGAATCCCTGTGGGTTGGCGGATGGGGGACATCAGGTCGGGCTCCAGCTGGGCACACAGTTCATATATAGTGGCACGGTCAAGCCGGTAGGTCAGGATAATGTGGCGTGCTTCCATTGTCGACAGGTCCACCAGCGGCCTGTACACGGGAGGATTCATCCGTTTCCTCGCCAAACCCAGCGGACGGTGCCTAGGAAGGACAACATGGAGCACACAGTCAAGCAACCCACAGGTACGTACTCACAGCTTGCACAGTAAACGATTCTCTATGCAGTGAATGGCGTGTATGAGTGGCTATGCAAGGCCTAGGCCTGTGTGACGCAGTTGAAATTGAGCCATGTGGACCCTCGAAATGGCGGCTGCCTGACCTGTGAAGTGTGACAATGGGATGTGAAGTCAATGCGCTGGCGTGGCACACCGCGGCGGTCGGCGGTCGAAGACCGCGGCGCGAAGCCGCATTGGTTAACATTGAAGCCTATGGGTTTCAGGAGCCAATGGCGAAGGGCGCCGGCGGTGGCGGTACACACCGCCGCGGTACGCACCGCCGCGGGCGTGACCACCATTTTCTATCGACTTATTCACTCGCGACTTGAACTTTCACAGGAGAGGACCTATACTGCAAGTGTTGCTGTGACCTCGGTCTGGAAGGGACAATGGCTGCTGCGCCTGGGGAAAGGGCCCCTGCCTTCACTGGAGAAGAGTTGGAGAAACTTGTGGATGGGGTCCTCCCCCAGTATGCGCTACTCTACGGTCCTCCAGACCAACAAGTGAGTTTAATTCAATATGGATTTGGGGCCACTGGCTGGCTTTGGGGCCTGGCGGGGGGCCTGGCGGGGGGCCTGGCGGGGGGCCTGGCGGGGGGCCTGGCGGGGATGGGGGGCATGTTGGGCCTGGCGGGGGGCCTGGCGGGGGGCCTGGCGGGGATGGGGGGCATGTTGGGCCTGGCGGGGGGCCTGGCGGGGGGCCTGGCGGGGATGGGGGGCATGTTGGGCCTGGCGGGGGGCCTTGCGGGGGGCCTGGCGGGGATGGGGGGCATGTTGGGCCTGGCGGGGGGCCTGGCGGGGGGCCTGACGGGGATGGGGGGCATGTTGGGCCTGGCGGGGGGCCTGGCGGGGGGCCTGGCGGGGATGGGGGGCATGTTGGGCCTGGCAGGGGGGCCTGGCGGGGGGCCTGGCGGGGATGGGGGGCATGTTGGGCCTGGCGGGGGGCCTGGCGGGGGGCCTGGCGGGGATGGGGGGCATGTTGGGCCTAGCGGGGGGCCTGGCGGGGGGCCTGGCGGGGATGGGGGGCATGTTGGGCCTGGCGGGGGGCATGGCGGGGGGCCTGGCGGGGATGGGGGGCGTTGGGCCACTGGCAACGAAAATGCAGACAAACTTGAACGTGGTATTTCTCCCTCCCTGTACGTGTCACAAAGGTCCGCGCCCATGAGAAGATCGGGATTTGGCGTGCCATCGCCAAGGAAGTCCGGACCCTGGGGGTCCACCATCGACGGGGCACCCACTGCCGCAAGAGGTGGGAGGACATCCGCCGCGGGACCAAGAAGACCGCCGAGTCTCTGCTGGGGATGGCCTCCCAATGTAGGCGGGGTGCCTGCCGTCAACTGACCCCCCTGATGTTCCGGATCCTGGCGGTGGCCTACCCTGATTTGGATGGGCGCGTGAGGGCAGCACAGCAGACACAAGGGGGTGAGTACAAGCATAATCTACTCTGTTGTCACGCAGTGGAGGTGTCTGGGTGGGGGAGGAGGGCTGTGGGTCCCCCTAGGCCAGGGCGATATCTGTAGGCTGGGCACCCCCGTAAGCCCCTGTGTCCCCAGCCACCACCCTCAGTAGTGTGCCAGTACAGCCATCCCTGGGCAGTGTCATCCATGGGTGCAGTTGTCAACTCTAGGCGTGTAGGGCATGTTCCACGGAATGCGTAGCGGACCCCAAGTGCGCAACTTAGTGCAGGGGGCATCTGTGTCTGTCATGTCCGCTAACTGTACCGGTGATCCATGTACTCAAAATCTCTTTATTTCTCTCTCCCCCCCCTTTTTGCTTGTCTTTCTGTGCTTGTGTGCATCAGCATCATCAGGCGGAGGAGAAGTGGCATCGGGGCAGGAGGGAGCTGCATCTCACATGGCCCAGGAGGGCCATGCCACAGAGTCTGACTGGACCAGTGAGACGGAGGGCGAGGGGAGCTCCACAACGGGGACGACTGGACCCTGCAGCGACACGGACACGTCCTCGGAAGGGAGCTCCCTTGCGGGGGTGGCACCATCCGTGCCCCCCGCCATTACAGGTACAGCCGCCACCCAGCGCACCATCTCTGCCCTCCCAGCAGCCCCTCTGCGTTCGCCCCGTGCCCGCTCTGCCAGGAAGCCGGGCATCTCCTTCGCCCCAGGCACCTCAGGCCCTGCCCCTGTTACCCCCGCTGCCCTCAGTGAGGAGGTCATTGACCTCCTCCGAACGCTCATTGTTGGGCAGACTACCCTTTTGAATGCCATCCAGGGGGTGGAGAGGGAGGTTCATCGCAGCAATGCGTACCTGGAGGGCATTCATTCGGGTCAGGCTGCCCATCAGCGATCGTTCCAGGCTCTGGCCTCAGCACTGACGGCAGCCATTGTCCCTGGCTCCTGCCTCCCTCTACTAACTCCCTCCTCCCAGTCTCCTGTTCCTCTGCCTGTCCCACCCACACCATCAGACCAGCCTGCACACACCTCAACACCCAAGAGCAGCTCATCCAAACTTAAGCACCACAGATCACGCAGACATTCACACAAGCAACATTCCGATGCAGACATGCCAACAGTCACTACCACCTCTGTGACCCCCACCTTCTCGTCTCCCTCCTCCTTCCCTGTGACGTCTACACTCACACCTTCATTCACCTCACCATCAGCCAGTGTTTCCATCACCAGCACACCCTCCAGTACAGTCCGCACACGTGCAGTCACCACCCCCACTGCCATTTACACGTCCCCTGTGTCCTCTCCCACTGTGTCTGTCACCCCCTCTTCCACACCACACAAACGCAGCCACCCACCCACCCAACAGCCATCCACCTCACGACAGCCTCCCGCTCCTGCACCTGCACCCAAAGACAGCAAACTTGTCTCGCCTACAACCACATCCTCTCCCTCCACTCCCATACCCACTGTACCTACCACTATCCATTGTCCCAAGAAAATCTATCTCTCTACTGCTACCTTCTTTCCTGACCCTGAGCCCCCCCCCTCCTTCTCGTCGGGGTAAGAAGAGCACCTCAGCCACCACCAGCCCTGCAGCCCCCTTGACAAGGGTGCAGGGGTATTGGAGCCCACCAGCCCGCAGGTCTGGATCTTCGCCCAGCAGCAAGGGGACAGCCAGCCCACCCCCTGGGAAGAGGAGCAGAAGGCGGAAGGGCCGCCGCAGGAGCCCGGGTTCTATATCCCCCCAGGACACTAGCCAGCCACCGTCAACAGCCACAGCTCCAAAGGGAGGAAAGGGCCACAGACTCCCGACTAAGGAGGGCAAGGGCAGCAAGGCGGAGAAGTCAGGCAGCAGGCCTGCTGCCCATGGAGGACCCGTCACAGCTGCCCAGGAGGAGCCCGCAACCCCCATAGCCGCTGCCCATGGAGGACCCGTCACAGCTGCCCAGGAGGAGCCTTCCACCCCCATAGCCGCTGCCCAGGGAGGACCCAGCCCAGCTGGCCAGGAGGGCCCCACCACCCACAGCCCAGGTGGGCATTGAAGGAGCACCATCCCCGCTGCCCAGGAGGGCACCACCAGGCAATGAGCAGTTGGCCATAGAATGGCCGCCGTCTCCAGCACCGCTCCGCTGGGGACCGCCGTCTCAAGAACCGCTGAACTGGGCCCTTCAAGGCAGGAACCGCTGAACTGGGCCCTTCGCTGAACTGGGCCCTTCAAGGCAGGAACCGCTGAACTGGGCCCTTCAAGGCAAGAACCGCTGAACTGGGCCCTTCAAGGCAGGAACCGCTGAACTGGGCCCTTCAAGGCAAGAACCTCTGAACTGGGCCCTTCAAGGCAGGAACCGCTGAACTGGGCCCTTCAAGGCAAGAACCGCTGAACTGGGCCCTTCAAGGCAAGAACCGCTGAACTGGGCCCTTCAAGGCAGGAACCGCTGAACTGGGCCCTTCAAGGCAAGAACCGCTGAACTGGGCCCCGCCGTCTCCAGCACCGCTCCGCTGGGGACCGCCGTCTCAAGAACCGCTGAACTGGGCCCTTCAAGGCAGGAACCGCTGAACTGGGCCCTTCAAGGCAAGAACCGCTGAACTGGGCCCTTCAAGGCAAGAACCGCTGAACTGGGCCCTTCAAGGCAAGAACCGCTGAACTGGGCCCTTCAAGGCAAGAACCGCTGAACTGGGCCCCGCCGTCTCCAGCACCGCTCCGCTGGGGACCGCCGTCTCAAGAACCGCTGAACTGGGCCCTTCCAGGCAAGAACCGCTGAACTGGGCCCTTCAAGGCAAGAACCGCTGAACTGGGCCCTTCAAGGCAAGAACCGCTGAACTGGGCCCTTCAAGGCAAGAACCGCTGAACTGGGCCCTTCAAGGCAAGAACCGCTGAACTGGGCCCTTCCAGGCAAGAACCGCTGGCCCTTTGGCAGACGTGGCAGGGCAGGATCTGTCTCGGGCAGGGCTGCAGGATGTCCTCTGGCCAACATGCCTCCTCCAGTGGCAGTGGAGTCTGTTATGGACTGTTTGGACTGTGGCTTTGCACTCCCCAGGATGGCCCAGTGGGCAGGCCACCCACTGTATGGACTGTATGGACTGTGGCTTTGCACTCCCCAGAATGGCCCAGTGGGCAGGCCACCCACTGTATGGACTGTATGGACTGTGGCTTTGCACTCCCCAGGATGGGCCAGTGGTCATGGAGTCCCCTCGTGGATCTGGCGTCGTGTACTCAAGTGGCTGAGGTGCCCCCCCTTCCCTTCCCCCTGAGGTGCCTGTCCTTTTTTCTTTCTGATGCCCCTGCAGTGTTCTCTCCGTGGAGTTCTTGTCGTGGGACTGGGCCTTGCCCCTTTGCTCAGGACCCCTGTGGTCCACGGACAGTGGTTGGACTACATATAGTAGATGTATATATTTTGTACATAGTTTATTTATTTATTTGGATTACTGCTGTCCATTTTTCAATATATCTGCCCGTTTAAGATCTCTTCTTTTGGTCTTTGCATTATTTCGGAGGGGGGGGTTTGTGGGTTGTGACAGTGATCTGTGGGAATGCATTGATGTGTGTGTTGTAGTGGGTGTGGGTGGGTGGGTGGGTGCCGGTAATCTTTTCCCTCCCCTGTGTCGTAGGTGCAGTACTCACCGATGTCTTCCGCGCCGCCGGGCGTGCTCCTGGTACAGAAGCAGGTATAGGAGTGCGGGGATGACCTGTAACTCAGGTTCCATACTGCCGGAATCTCGCGTGGAGTATGTGGAGGTGAGCGTTTTCCCGTTCGTAGTCTGTTTCCGCCGTGTTTTTATCGGCGGTGCTCCCGCCCCGGAAAAGGTGGCGGATTGGTGGGTCGTGATAGGGTGGGCGGTACATTGTCTGCCGCCTTGCTGTTGGCGGTGACCGCCGCGCTGTTTGTTTGTTCCGCCGTGGCGGGCGGAGTGTTAATGCGGCGGGCTGTGTTGGCGGTTCCCGCCAGGGTCAGAATTGCATATTTTGGACCGCCGGCCTGTTGGCGGGTTGGCCGCCGCTTTATCACCGACCGCCAGGGTCAGAATGAGGGCCTATGAGTTAACTCTACTATCCTCCACGAGTATGAGGCTGTACAAATGGCTAGATGTCTAACACACACAAGTAGTCATTGGACACTATTTAAATTATCACACCATTTGGATTGTGGTAGGATGTCTGATGGTCAGTACACTGCAACAGCACACCTTATCATGGCCGGTCCAAACTGTGTCAGATTGCTATCTTTGTTTGGTGTCTGTCTTCACAATGGACATGCATTTAGCACATGTGGTGGGCATGCACACATTTTTGAATTTAAAAGATCTTGTCCAGCGGTGTTTACTACACATTGCTACATACCTTTGTTGTGTGTCAATTACTATCATGTGTGATGTGAGTGTTTTGATGTTTGCAGTGACTAGGTAGTAAAATTGTTTACACAGTCGTAGTGTTCATAAATTTACTGTCACTTTAGTAATTAGTCCATATATTTGTGATCCCTTCATGCGGCTCGTGCATTCGTTAAAAATTCTGCACAATTTGGTCTCTCTGCCGTGCACCAGCAATTGTAGGTACATTTTGGTATTGACCATCATCTGTCTCATTACCATCATACGGGTCTTCGTAGTCCTCATTTTCTCCTCCCATTGGACATTGGTCTGCACACATATGTTGTGCAAAACACAGCACACATGTATAATCTTGCATGCCATAGAGGGGGGAGTATAGCAATCACCCCCTGACATGTCAAGACAGCTAAAGCATGACTTAAGGACACCAAACGTCAGCTCCTTAATGGACCAGATCCTGCCAAGTGCATGGTTGTAGCTCCGCTGGGTCTCCCCATCTGGGGCTGTGCATATGGGGTCATGACCCATGGCTGCAGACCATATCCTTGGTCAGCTGAAAAGACAGGAGGGAAAAAATCAGTCAATGGTCATGATGATTGATGTGCCCACATTTATGTACAACCTGTTATGTGTCCTGAATGACTCGTACACTTTTCAACCAGTATGGGACATGGGCTGACATTGTTTAGCATACATGTACTTTCATTTTTGGTATGACCGATACTGTATACCGTATAACTAATACAAGTATGCTGCCCTGTGTGATACACTTACTATTCGTAATTCTTGTGGGTGCCAATGCCATGAATGTGGTGAATCTTTACTAGTATGAAAAGTCAGTTAGGCATTGAGGAGACTGTTCTCTCACACTCCTCTATTGTGTATGGAACTATTACTGCCATTTCTGAACTAAAACATGTCTGATTTTACAATGTTTAGCTGGTGAAGATTATGCTGTCTTATTCCATCACACATAGTTGGATGTGACAGTAGCAGTCACTGTTGTTCATCAGCTACTGCTAATAGATTATTGAGTGCATGTAAATGTGGGACATGATATTCTACACGAGGCAGTGCACTGTGTACACTAAGTTGACAGTAGACAAGGGCAGAGATATGTGGGAGTCTTACACTGTACAGTGCAACTGGTAAACTTTAAAATCTGCACTGCCAAACTGATTGAGGACAATGTAGGTCAAATTTTTCAACATGATGTAGAGTCCTGGGTTTGCAGCCTGCACCGGCAGACAATGGACAGCTTCGCACTAAGACAGGCACACTAATACCTTGCTGCACAGTCTAAACCCCAGACAGCCTGATAGAGTAGGTCTGTGTGGCACAAAATAGTTCACACATTGGATGGTAGGTGTGTATCTGATACCTAATGTAATTTTCTTTGGTACACATGACCTAGAGAGGGTGAACATTTTGAAACTTTTTCGGTTTTCCAGGTATTAGATACATGGCATGCCTCATGATCTTGGGAGTTATCTGTGGACACACAGACAACAAAAATGGAGATCCTTTCTTCAACACAGTGCTTTAAAACAGCATTTTACATTTGGTTGCATTGCTGAGGATCTTTCCCCCATTTTGAAAGACACACAGGGCCTCATTTATAACTTGTCACCCCAGGGCAGCACAGGAAGTCACTTATCTGTGCTGCCCTGCATCAGATGGAAAGGGCAGGAGTGTGCCATATAAATAAGAAACTATGCATTTATGTTACCTCTGCATATGCAAGATCACCGATTGGTGACTAGCGCCAACAGGGCACCCTTGCACCATGGTGCAGGTATGTTTGATTTGTAGGCTCAACTGCTTTTATGCAGTAAGGTACACCTTCATGCGCACAAATATTCAATGAAGGTTTTTTCCTCTTTCTATGTGTGCTACAGAATGCAAATAAAGTTATTTCTCCTTGTTATCCTTCCCATGGGAAGGTGCACATTTTTTAATAATCGTTGTAAATCTGGGAATGTGTCAAAATCCATTAATGTTGCGTGGGAAAACCCACTGCAGGGCCCATGGCTTCCTGTTATGAGGTTTGTTATGTACATCTGATGTACTTACCAACTAGTAGGCAATTCCCATATCTCCCATTCTGGAAGCACTAGTTTACAATGGAATGTCTGAAAAAGTATGCACCATGGG
Source organism: Pleurodeles waltl (assembly GCF_031143425.1). NCBI lineage: Eukaryota > Metazoa > Chordata > Amphibia > Caudata > Salamandridae > Pleurodeles > Pleurodeles waltl. Next base: position 661,535,971 of record NC_090443.1, on the reverse strand, counting down.
CACTCCCAGGGTACTTTGCCAGCACATTGATGAACATCCCCAGATGGTCCACTATTTCCAGCATATTGATACAATATGTGTGCTTCCTATTGAGATACAGGTGGGATTTAGCAGTGGGAGGCACCAGTTGCACATGAGTGCAGTCCATTATCCCCAACACATGTTTAAATCAAACATTGGCACATAAGCCCTGTTGTTTTCAAGTTGTTTCTGCTGTGTTTTGGGGAATATGAGGTACTGGGGTGTGAGGCTTATGATGGCATCGAGGATGGAGGGGAGGAATGCGGAAAAGGATGGCTGAGATATTCCTGTCACTCTGGCTGTGGTGGGTTGGAATGAGCCAGAGGCCAGCATGTGGAGTACTACCATGCACTTGGCCTGCAGAGGGCACTGGATTCCATGCTGCTGCATCAAAACAAATGATGCAGCAGTGGTGCAAGCTCCATGTAAATATGCCCCATGTTATCCTGGATTGAGAGAGTCATAGAATCTTAACTGAAAGTGAATTTGCAGATAATTTTAGGTATATTGCTAAGACGGTATAGGGTATGATTAGGTGGCTCAAGGCTGTTTCAAGGCCTAGGGAGACCCACTTTAGGGTAGGCAAACGTAGGCCTGCAAACTAAAAAAATGGGCAGAAGGATGGAGATTGGAACAGGCAACAGGAAGGAACACGCGTGGCTCGAGTATTACATAAGACGTAAATATCTAAAAGTGGACTAACTTTAATTGCCAACATAGAATGTGCTTCCTTATAGACTGTACACAATACTTTTCATTCATTATGCACATGTGGCAAGTATGTACAGTTCTGTACACAACTGACTCAAGCATAGTGGAAATTAAGCCAAGTTTCTGGGTATTGTCCTACGGCTCTCACACTCTAGAGTACAATCTGCAAACAATTTCTAAATGGTGAGGCCTGTTGATGTCTGTGCTGACCAGCGGTGGGGTGTTCTGTAAGTGCTTTTAATCTATAGGATAAGAAATGCCAATAAACTAGATTAGGGTGGTCATTACAACCCTGGCGGACGGTGTAAAAGGTGGGGTAATACTGCAAACAGGCCGGCGGAAAAAAAAAGGGAATTACGACCCTGGCGGTAACCGCCAACAAAGACAGCCACTTTAACACTTCGCCCGCCACGGCGGTACAGACAAACAGCGTGGTGGTCACTGCCAACAGACAGGCGGGAGACAATGTACCGCCCACACTATTACAACACACCAATCCGCCACCTTTTCCAGGGCGGATTCACCGTGGATAAAAACACGGCGGAAACAGCTTTTGCTATGGGAAAACGCTCACCTCAACACACTCCACGAGGAACGACGACTCCATGGAGCCGGAACTCCAAATACTCCCTGCCCTTGTCTTTCTGCTCCTGTACGAACAACAGCGACGTAGGCGCAGAACATACCGGTGAGTACTGCATCTACGACACGGGGGAGGGGGGAGGCAAAAGTTAGGGGGACACCCACCAAACACCCCCGCCCCCACCCTCGCATAGTACAACATACACACCAATGCAGTCAAAAATATCACATTAACAACCCACAATCCCCCCGGAAGAATGCAAAGACAAAGCGAGATCCGTTCAAATATTGTAATGTGCCAATATACATGTCATATAAAAATATACTGAATCATATCTCGAAATCTGTCATATTTATATATACAATACAAGAAGTAGTGCAGATATGTACACAACAATGTCCGTGCACCAACAGTCCAAAAATACATGGGCGAGGCCCACAATAGATATCTGACCAAAATCCGAGAGAACACTGCCGGGGCATCAGATTGAAACACTACAGGCACCTCACGGGGAAGGGAAGGGGGGGCACCTCAGCCACATGACTGCAAAGCCAGATCCACGATGGGGCTCCATGCCCGTTGATGTATCCTGGGGAGTGCAAAGCCACAGTCTCTTAAGTCAATACAGTGGGTGGCTTGCCCACTGGACCATCCTGGGGAGTGCAAAGCCACATTGACGCAAGTAGATGCAGTTCTCAACTGGTACTGGGTGGGACTGGTGGCCAGACTGGATGAGTCTCCCCGTGAAAGTTCCTGTCCTGTCACTGTCCCAGCTGCACATGGGAGAAGGATGCCTGATGTGGCGGCCTACTCATACCCACACGGTGTTTGCCCTGATCAGCGGTCTTCACCATGGTGGTCTTGGCCTTGTTCAGCGGTGCTTTGCCATGGCGGTCTTGGCCTTGTTCAGCGGTGCTTTGCCATGGCTGGCTATGGACTGTTCAGCGGTAGCCTGAGATGACAGTTCAGATACTGACATTGGTGTGTGGCATGACGAACTCCACACTGGACATTGGGGTGTGGCATGACAAACTGCACACTGGACATTGGGGTGTGGCATGACGAACTCCACACTGGACATTGGGGTGTGGCATGACGTTCCATCATCGCCCAGCGGGACTGTGGGATCCTGGTCCCTCCTGGGCACTGACTCCGGCGGTGGTCTCCTGACCAGTGACGACACTCGGGCCCTCCTGGGCAATGACTCTGGCGGTGGTCTCCTGACCAGTAACAATACTCGGGCCCTCCTGGGCAATGACTCTGGCGGTGGTCTCCTGGCCAGTAATGATACTTGGGCCCTCCTGGGCTGTGACTCTGGCGGTGGTCTCCTGACCAGCAACAATACTTGGGCCCTCCTGGGCAATGACTCTGGCGGTGGTCTCTGGACCAGTAACGACGGTGCTGGCGGTTGTGTCTGGACCGCCGGAAATGATGGCGCACTTCTCCGCCGTGACACTCACAACAGGCTGGGCAGACTTCCTCTGGACCTTCCACACCTTCTTTGGAGTTACAGCTGACTCACCAATCACCTTCGATCCCATTTCACTTTTTGTCCCACCAGGAGTCTTGACAAGGTCCCGTCGTCCACTCTCCAATTTCGGTGCCTTTACAGGGGGTGGGCTGACAGTGCCTTGGCTCCGGGTCCTACTGCCTGCCCTGGTGGACGGTGCACTCCAAAAACCTGGAACACACACCACTGGCACTGGAGGCTTTTTGGCTGAGGCGCTACGACGGGACTGATGAACTGGAGGGGGGGTGGGGGCAAACAGGTCAATTTGACAGAGGGACAGTTTCTGACGGACACTGGGATGGGTAGTTGGAGGGGGTCTGGGAGTGGAGGTAGAGGAGGTGGTTGTAGGAGGTGTCACTTTAGGTGTTTTGGGTGCAGGTGGAGGTACTGGAGGCTGTCGTGAGGTGGATGGATGTTGGGTGAGTGATTGCCGGTGTTTGTGAACTTTGGGAGGGGGCGTCACAGACACACTGGGAGAGGACACAGGGGACGTGTAAATGGCAGTGGAGGTGGTGAGTGCAGGTGAGCGGTGCTGGGCGTTCTGGTGCGAGTCCTAGTGCCTGTAGATGTGGTGCATGCAGGTGTGTGTGTAGACGACACTGGGAGGGAGGAGGGAGAAGAGGAGGAGGGGGACACAGTGGAGACAGTGGATGTTGCTGTGTCTGTATGGGTGTGATGCTTGTGTGAGTGCCTGTGATGTGTGTGGTGCCTATGTTTGCTTGAGCTACTTTTGGGTGTTGACTTGTGTGCCTGCTGGTCTGTAGGTGTGCTTGGGATGGGCTGGGGTACAGGGGATTGGGTCTGGGTGGAGGAGGTTGGAGGGGGGAGGCTGGACACAGGGACAATGGCTGCCATCAGTGCTGAAGCCAGAGATTGCAGGGTTCGCTGAAGGACAGCCTGACCAGAATGAATGCCTCCCAGGAATGCATTACCGTGTTTCAACTCTCGTTCTACACCCTGGATGGTATTCACAATGGTAGACTGCCCAACAGTGAGTGACCTGAGGAGGTCAATGGCCCCCTCACTGAGGGCAGCTGGGGTGACTGGGGCAGGGCCTGAGGTGCCTGGGGCGCAGGTGATGCCCACCCTCCTGGGTGAGCGGGCACGGGACACACGCTGAGGGGCTGCTGGGAGGGCGGTGCTGGTAGGGGAGGTGGCGGCTGTACCTGTAGAAGTGGGGCGCACAGATGGTGCCGCCACCACAGGGGAGCTCCCATCGGCAGATGAGTCCGTGTCGCTGGTTGATGATCTGGTGGCCGACATGAAGCTCCCCTCGCCCTATATCCCACTGGTGAATTCAGAGCCTGTGTTGTGGCCCTCCATGGCCATGTGGGATGCAGCTCCCTCGTGCCACCGTACCTCCGCCTGTTGATGCTGATGTACAAAAGAACAGGGAGAGCAGGAAAAGGGTGGAGACAGAAGAAAGAGAGTTTTAGTGCATGGCATACCGCTACCGTTGGCGGACAAGACAGACGCAGCAGCCCCATGCATTACGCCGTGCTCCTGACCTCTGGACATGCTATTTCTGGGATATGGCCTGCATGGCAATGGTAGTAATCTGCCCACATGGATGGCAAAGGGGCAACTATACATCAACTTCCCTCTGTTTTGAGCTGGGGTAGAGTGCCACATGGCCTACCAAACGGAGGGGCCTTGCCTACCTAACTCGCCCAGGCCTAGGGACACCCACAACCCACCACCGCCACCCAGACACCTCCACTGCATGCAAAGTCCATATGATGAGATAGTACTCACCCCCTTGTGTCTGCTGTGATGTCCTTAAGTGCCCATCCAACTCCGGGTAGGCCACCGCCAGGATCCGGAACATCAGTGGTGTCATGGTGCGACAGACACCCCTCCCACGTTGGGAGGCCATCCTTAGCTGAGCCTCCGCCGTCTTCTTGCTACAGCGGTGAATGTCCTCCCATCTCTTATGGCAGTGGGTGCCCCGTATCTGGTGGGCCCCCAGGGTCCGGACTTCCTTGGCGATGGCACGTCAAATGTCCCTCTTCTGGTGGGCGCTGACCTACATGACATGCACAAGGAAAGAGGACAGTCATTACCTACTGCACCGTCGTTGTGATTGGCCCACTCCCAACTCTATCCCTGTGGCCCATTCATCCCCATGCATAACTGTTCTATGTACTCTGTCCCCTTCCCTCATCCACCCAGCCCTCTCCACCCAGGCCTAGCCCATACAACGTGCTCCCTGTGTACTAACCTGTTGGTCTGGAGGACCGTAGAGTAGTGTGTACTGGGGGAGGACCCCATCCACAAGTTTCTCCAACTCCTGTGCAGTGAAGGCAGGGGCCCTTTCCCCAGACGCAGCAGCCATCGTCGCTTCCAGACCGAGGTCACAGCAGCACTAGCAGTGTAGGTCCTCTCCTGTCGAAGGTCAGGTATCTAGTGATTGAGGAGATAGAAAATGGGGGTGACGTCCACGGCGGTGACGTCCGCGACTGTGCGCATCATCACCGCCAGCGCACCTGTTCATTGGCTACTGGGACCCATAGGGTCCAATGTTAACCAATGTAGCATTGCGCCACGCTCTACGACCGCCTACCGCGACGGTGTCCAACGCCAGCGCAGTTACCGCACAATCCCATTGTCCCAGTTTAGAGGTCAGGCAGCCACCATTTCAGGAGCCCACATGGCTTCAATTACTACTGTGTCACACATACCGAGGCCTACACTCAAAACCTTTCCCGGATGGGTTAATTGTCTGTTGTAGTCTTGTGTGTGACTGTGGGTACATACCTGCAGGAATGCTGACAGTTTCTTCGCTGTTGTCCTTCTTAGGCACCGTCAGTTGTGACATATTGAAAGATGGCGGAATCCGCCGGTGTACCGACCACTGGTGGACCTGTTGACAATGGAAGAGCGATATGTCATCGTGACCTACCGGTTTGACCGTGCCACAATCCAGGAACTATGTACCCAGTTGGAGCCAGACCGGATGTCACCAATCCGCCATCCGACTGGAATCCCCCCTGACGCGCAGGTGCTGTCAGTGCTGCATTTCCTTGCAAGTGGGTCTTTTCAGACAACAGTGGCCATGGCATCAGGGATGTCCCAGCCTATTTTTTCCAATGTCTTGTCCAGAGTGTTGTGTGCACTGCTGAAACACGTAAGGAGATACATAATTTTCCCTGAGGTGGAGGATTTTCCTACAGTGAAAGGTGATTTCTATGCCCTTGGACATATCCCCAACGTCATAGGTGCCATTGATGGGACCCATGTAGCTCTGGTCCCCCCCGCAGGAATGAACAGGTGTACAGGAACAGGAAGAGTTATCATTCCATGAATGTCCAGATGGTCTGTTTGGCAGACCAGTACATCTCACAGGTAAATGCTATGTTCCCTGACTCTGTGCATGACGCCTACATCCTGCGGAATAGCAGCATCCCTGATATGATGGGTCAACTCCAGAGGCACTGTGTATGGTTATTGAGGGACTCTGGTTACCCCAACCTGTCCTGGCTATTGACCCCAGTGAGGAATACCAGGACCAGGGCAGAGGAACGGTACAATGAGGCCCATGGACGGACTAGGAGGGTGATCGAGCGGACCTTCGGCCTCCTGAAGGCCAGGTTCAGGTGCCTCCATATGACTGGTGAATCCCTATTCTACTCACCGAAGAAGGTGTGCGACATCATCATCGCCTTTTCTGCAGGAGGATGATCCAGATGACGGTGTTGTTGCAGCGGGGGAGCCTGGGGAGCCTGTGGACAGTGATGAGGATGAAGCTGATGAAGATGAAAACGACAACAGGGAGTCAGTCATACAGCAATATTTCCAGTGAGACACAGGTGAGTACATTTTCATGTTTCGCATATTATTAACTTTCACACGTCTACCTCTATCCTGTACCTACATTTCACTCCCTATTTGTTAACTGAGTTGTCCCCTTCCATTTCAGTTTCACTATTGTGGTAACCTACGTGTCAACAGCTTGCACCCTTGAAAGGCTTGTGATGTGTGACATTGGTATGTTGGCCTTCCAATGGGTAACCTTTTTTAACACTGTAATTGACAATGCAAAGTTCACAATCATTGACTGACTACAGTTTTATTAGTGTTTTCAGGGTGTTTATTTAAGTGCATAACAATGAAGGGGGGTTGTGAAATGGGGATGGGTGGTGGTGGAGGAATGTCCATGGCAGAGTCCAGTCTATTAGTCTCACAGGTACATTGCACATCTGGCCATTGGAAGTGGAGCTGGGGCAGTTCCGATTTGGACAGGGTAACAAAGTGGGACAGTGGGAGAACGATCAGGGTGGTCTTATTTACTGGCGGGGGTCTTGCCATCTTGCTCTGTCCTGTTCCTGGATCTCAGGGCCCGCTTGTGTGGTGGTGGTCCGTCTCCAGGGGATGGTGTGCTGGTGTGTTGGTCCTGTGGCGGTGCCTCCTGTCCACTAGCGCCGGCGGAGGTGGTGGGCAGTTCATCGTCGTGGCTAATGTCAGGGGCCCCTTGGAGTGCCACAGTGTCCCTCAAGGTCTTTTGAATGTCCGTCAGCACCCCTACAATGGTGCACAGGGTGGAGCAGATGGTCCTGAGCTCCTCCCTGAACCCCAAATACTATTCCTCCTGCAGACACAGGGTCTCCTGCAACTTGGCCAGTACCGTTGCCATCGTCTCCTGGGAGTGGTGGTATGCTCCCATGATGGAGGAGAGGGCCTTGTTGACAGTAGGTTCCCTTGGCCTGTCCTCCCTCAGTCGCACAGCAGCCCTCCCAGTTCACCTGTGTTCCTGTGCCTCCGTCCCCTGGACTGTGTGCCCACTACCACTGCCCCCAGGTCCCTGTTGTTGTTGGGGTGGTGGGTTAGCCTGGGTGCCCTGTAGTGGTGGACACACCGCTGATTGACCTGTCCTGGGTAGGGAGGTTTGGGCCCGCTGGGTGGGTGCTGTGCTAGTGTTCCCAGAGGGTGGCAGTTCGGTGTTGGGCTCTGGCTGGGCAAGGGGAACCGACTGTCCTGAGGCCCACGATGGTCTGGGCTGGTCATCAAGATCCAGTGGGGCAGAGCTGCTGTCGTCACTGTGGGCCTCTTCTGGGGGTGGAGTGGTGTTGTCTGGACCCTCTGGTGTGGTGACGTTCCTTCGGGCTCCTGCGGGGGTATGAGTACATGATTATTGCAGGTGTGTGTTTCATGATGTGCAATGTTTGGGTGTGCGTGTACCCCAGTGCAGGCATTCCTGTGTGGGGGCTTGTGTGGTGATAGTTGGGGGGTGTTGTGGGTCTGTGCAGTGGGCATGCTTTAGTGATGGGTATCCAAGCTTAGTTAGGTCATGCAGGTTTTGGGGTTGGGATGGGTGGTTGGTGACATGGGTAGATAGGTGAGGATTTGGAGTGATAGGGGAGGGTGTGAGGGTGGGGGTGTGTGATAGCATGCAGGTAGGGTGGGGGATATGATATTTAAGAATTGACTTACCAGTGTCCGTTCCTCCAATGACACCTGCGAGGCCCTCAGGATGCAAGATGGACAAGACTTGCTCCTCCCATGTTGTTAGTTGTGGGGGAGGAGGTGGGGGTCCGCCGCCAGTCCGCTGTACCGCGATGTGGTGCCTGGATACCGTGGAACGCACCTTCCCCCGGAGGTCGTTCCACCTCTTCCTGATGTCCTCCCTATTTCTTGGGTGCTGTCCCACAGCGTTGGCCCTGTCGACTATTCTTTGCCATAGCTCCCTCTTCCTGGCTATGGATGTGTGCTGTACCTGTGATCTGAATAGCTGTGGCTCTACCCGGATGATTTCCTCCACCATGACCCTGAGCTCCTCCTCGGAGAAGCGGGGGTGTCTTTGGCGTGACATGGGGTGGTGTGGGTGAGGTGTGGGGTGGTGTATGTGTTGATGAGTGTGGTGAGTGTAGTGGTATGTGGTGTTTTGTGCGTGGGTGTTGTGTGGGTGATGGTGTAGTGTGCCTCTGTGTGATGGGGTTCTCTATTCTGTGCTGTCTCTCTCTGGCCTTCTCTCAGAAATTGTGGTCGTAGGGGTTTGTGTGTGATGTGGGTGTGTGTTTTATATTGTATTGGGTGTGTGGGAGTGGTGTGTGTATGTGTATCAGGTGTGTGTATCTCGAAATGTCCAATGTGGTGGTGTTTTGGAGATGTTTGTGTATTTTGAGTGCGGCGGTGTGTACCGCCAATGGAATACCGCGGTTGAAAGACCGCCGCGTGGATTCGTGGGTCGTAATAGCACGGGCGTGTTTCTGTTGGCGTGGAGGTGGAGGATTTGTTTCCGCCAGTTTATCGCTGACCTTTGGTGTGGCGGTGTTGTGTGGGTGTCTGAATTTCGCCGGATTCCGAGATGTGTGTCATAATAGCTGTGGTGGTCTACCGCAGCCGCGGCGATGTATTGGCACTCTTCTGCACTGCGGTAAGCGCCTTATACGGCCAAGGTTGTAATGACCCCCTAGATGCACAATGGAATGAAACAAAGATGTATAGCTGCATGTCTCTATAATGGGAATATGCTGAAAACTGTCCGTCAGTGATCTATGGGAAGGCCATGCAGCAGCTGCAGATGACAATCACTGCAGAAGCAACTAAATTAGTCTTAAGCACACCACCCTACATCTTTGAGTGCTGGAAATTAGGGAAATGGGGTCAGACTGCACTGCAGCTTATCATTTCCAGAAAAAAACTGGGATGTTTCCTGTTGAAAGTTAGGAACATGATCATACAAATGTGTCAATGGCAACATCCCCCTTTCATCTTTCTTCCCTGAATGGATGTCGAGACCCATCCTAGACTGTTGTTTTTCTTCAGCACACAGTATCCACCATTCAAAGATTGCTATAAAAATAGAAAGTCTTACAGTCTCTCTGAAATATAACTGCAGCAGAAGGGGGGGTGGAAAATAGAATAAGGTGCACCATAGATGCAGCCTGAGTTGGGTAGGTAGACTGTCAGTGCCGTTTCAGGCAGAAGAGAAGAACCACAGGCAACATTTTCACTGAGGGCTTAGGATAAGCCAGTCTCACTTCCACTCGTGGTCCACAGTTGCAGAAAACTGAAAAAGGCCTAAGACCTTTTGATGAATAACCCAACATCAGGACTTCTCTTCACTGAAGTACCCTTAGAAAAACCCACAACTTCAAATGAAGGGGCCTAAAAGCCCTCCTTCTATTTGAGATGACTGAAATGGACATAAAACAAATTCTTAAGGGTGAAGGAACCCTGAAACATCTGAATATGATGTTATCGAATGCTTACTATACTATACTACTATACTCAGTGGGACCTGCGCTGGTGAAACATCAGATGTAAAGAGAGCATTCTCAAACCCTGTGAACTGCTTAAAATGGGGGGGAGGAGCATTGGTGGCACTCTAGATTCTTGGCCAGATCTTGTGACTAGGGATCAATGAATCCTTTGTTGGAAGAGATACTACCCAATATTCATCACAAGGGTATTTACATAACCATCTATAAAATGTAGCCTACATGTTCTCAAGGGTTCTGGGGCCTTTTTCACTTAGACATTTGCTTACTTCAGTGATCTAAGCATACCCTGGGGCTGTGTTGTTGATTCGAAAGGCAGTAGGATGGAAGCATGAATGGGCTCAGCATTCGGCAAGGCTGAATATCATTATCACACATCTATAGGACCCTCTGTAACCCCTGCAGAAAGTCCTACAGAGGTGTGATGGCAGGCCTGTCTTAGCTCCTGCTGTGCATTGGGAATAGGTGCAGAACTACAGTCTAGGCAGGAGGCTTGGCCTGAGCCCTTGACATGCCATGAAGCCAGGCACCAGAGGCTGACAGCAGCCAGCTGCACATGGCAGTGAGTGCTGCAACCTTTATAGTGTCTTCATAGCAAGGTCCAGGGAGCTTAGTACAACAATCACTGCCCAACCAAAGCATCAGGAGTGGATTGCAACCTTCTATCATAAGTAGAGAAGTACGTGTGTGCCACGTGGCACATAACTGCAGAGGCTACAGGCAGCCTGCACAAGATCAGCTGGATTGTTAAGGTTGTGGAAAGTGAGGCTATAGTGGTACGAGTGGCGGGGAATGTGAAGTAGCAAATGTAGGGAAATATGTTCTGGATATATAGTGTTTGTAAATGCAACAAAACATATATAAATATTGGAATAATAAACAAGAATTGTAGGCATTGGAGTGTTAGTGGCTATGCACTGCTCTTTCCCAACACAAACCAGGTTCCCTGCTAGTCAACTAATTGATAAAAAATAAATAGGCTCCTGGGGGATATCTGTGGTATGTACACTAATAACATTTTCCCATCTATATTTGAAACTAATTAAATATAAATCACAAAGAGACCAAACAAATATCTTGATTCTGTTTTTCATGTGATCAATATTATCACATTTGTTCCTCGGGTAAATATACTTTCAAAATAGTAAAGTAACTTAAATGAGCTTTGTCAAGGCCACAATAACAAATCCATCAAATTCAAGAAATGCAAGCCTATCTTCTACCTTTTATGATAGATAGTGTCCCAAAATGCCTTTTCTTCTCTATCCTTTCGAGCCACGAGTCTCCAGCTACTTACTTGTGTCTCAAGCTTTGATGACTCATATTTTCGTCAATGGAATCCCTTTAATAGAGGTATTCTTTTCTTCCCTGTGCACTCATCTTCTCCTGCCACACCTCTTAATTTACCACCTATTTCTATTCCTTACTCTTCATTGTACAAAACTTAGGATTCCAGTTCAATTCTTTGTTAATTTTTGCGCCTCAGACTGTTTCTGTTGTTAAATCTTGTCACTTTGGCAAATGCTAATTTTCTCCGGTTTCTATTGTTGCTCATCCTTACAAGTGTGTGTTTGCCTAAATACATTGCAATCCCATTACAGTTCATTTAGGATACTTGTTTTATGTCTTCTCTTTTCTGTTCCTCCTTCTACCTTATATATGCATACACTTTGGTATTCAAATGTATGAGCTTACACCAATGTAATCTAAAAATAATCCAAAAGTAATCTTTATGGTTTAAAGTATTAACCTCTTCTGTGCCTTGGACGAGATGATCTCGTCCAAGGCTACAGTTCCCCTGTGCCTTGGACGAGATCATCTCGTCCATGGCACAGGGGAACTTGGGGGCGCGCTGATTAGTCACAGGGGCCTCCCTCGTCGCGCTGGAAGCTCTGCTTCCAGCGCGATTGAAAAAGAAATGCAAAAGCATTTCTCTTTCAATCACTTGGGAGGCCCGGAGGGGCTTCAAAGGGAAGGAAAAGTATCTCCTTCCCTTTGAAGTCTCTCCGAGGGTTTCAAAAGCCGGATTGCTTGCAATCCAGCTTTTGAAACCCCACTAGACACCAGGGATTTTTTTTTTTTTACTAATCTTCACATAAGGGAGCGACCCCTTGGGCAAGGGTCGCTCCCATGGGGGGCATTTTTTCAGGAAGGCCTTTTCTGCCCCCCCTGCTCCCTAGGTGGGGAGCGACCCCTTAGGCAAGGGTCGCTCCCCTTGGGGGAAAATTGTATTTAGGCCAATTCTGCCCCCCTTGGGGGCAGATTGGCTGATTTTAGGTCAATCTGCCCCCAAGGGGGCAGAAACCACTAGGCACCGGGGATTTGTTTTTTGGCGCCAATGTCACGCAGAGGGAGCGACCCCGTAGGCAACGGTCGCTCCCGTGGGGGGGGTGGGGGTTGGGGGGCAAATTTATTTTAGGCCATTTCTGGCCCCCCCTGGGGGCAGAAACCTATAGGCGCCAGGGGAATTTTTTTTTTTTTTTGCTTTTTTTTTTCTTTGTTTGTTTTTTTAGAGATGGGGAGCGACCCATCAGGCAAGAGTCGCTCCCCTGGGGGACAAATTGTATTTAGGCCATTTCTGCCCCCCTTGGGGGCAGATTGGCTGATTTTAGGTCAATCTGCCCCCAAGGGGGCAGAAACCACTAGGCACCGGGGATTTGTTTTTTGGCGCCAATGTCACGCAGGGGGAGCGACCCCGTAGGCAAGGGTCGCTCCGGGGGGGGTGGGGGTTGGGAGGCAAATTTATTTTAGGCCATTTCTGCCCCCCTGGGGGCAGAAACCTCTAGGCGTCAGGGGAAATGTTTTTTTTTTTTTTTTTTTTTTCTTTGGTTGTTTTTTTAGAGATGGGGAGCAACCCATCAGGCAAGAGTCGCTCCCCTGGGGCGCAAATTGTATTTAGGCCATTTCTGCCCCCCTTGGGGGCAGATTGGCTGATTTTAGGTCAATCTGCCCCCAAGGGGGCAGAAACCACTAGCACCGGGGATTTGTTTTTTGGCGCCAATGTCACGCAGGGGGAGCGACCCCGTAGGCAAGGGTCGCTCCCGGGGGGGGTGGGGGTTGGGGGGGGAGAAATTTATTTTAGGCCATTTCTGCCCCCCCCCGGGGGCAGATTGGCCTATTATTAGGCCGATCTGCCCCCGGGGGGGGGGCAGAAACCTCTAGGCGCCAGGGGATTTTTTTTTTTTCTTTTTTTTTTTCTTTGTTTGTTTTTTAGAGATGGGGAGCGACCCATCAGGCAAGAGTCGCTCCCCTGGGGGACAAATTGTATTTAGGCCATTTCTGCCCCCCTTGGGGGCAGATTGGCTGATTTTAGGTCAATCTGCCCCCAAGGGGGCAGAAACCACTAGGCACCGGGGATTTGTTTTTTGGCGCCAATGTCACGCAGGGGGAGCGACCCCGTAGGCAAGGGTCGCTCCCGGGGGGGGTGGGGGTTGGGGGGGGGAGAAATTTATTTTAGGCCATTACTGCCCCCCCCTGGGGGCAGATTGGCCTATTGTTAGGCCGATCTGCCCCCGGGGGGGCAGAAACCTCTAGGCGCCAGGGGAAATGTTTTTTTTTTTTTTTTTTTTTTCTTTGGTTGTATTTTTAGAGATGGGGAGCGACCCATCAGGCAAGAGTCGCTCCTCTGGGGCGCAAATTGTATTTAGGCCATTTCTGCCCCCCTTGGGGGCAGATTGGCTGATTTTAGGTCAATCTGCCCCCAAGGGGGCAGAAACCACTAGCACAGGGGATTTGTTTTTTGGCGCCAATGTCACGCAGGGGGAGCGACCCCGTAGGCAAGGGTCGCTCCCGGGGGGGGTGGGGGTTGGGGGGGAGAAATTTATTTTGGGCCATTTCTGCCCCCCCCGGGGGCAGATCGGCCTATTATTAGGCCGATCTGCCCCCGGGGGGGGCAGAAACCTCTAGGCGCCAGGGGAATTTTTTTTTTTCTTTTTGTTTTTCTTTGTTTGTTTTTTTAGAGATGGGGAGCGACCCATCAGGCAAGAGTCGCTCCCCTGGGGCGCAAATTGTATTTAGGCCATTTCTGCCCCCCCTTGGGGGCAGATTGGCTGATTTTAGGTCAATCTGCCCCCAAGGGGGCAGAAACCACTAGGCACCGGGGATTTGTTTTTTGGCGCCAATGTCACGCAGGGGGAGCGACCCCGTAGGCAAGGGTCGCTCCCGGGGGGGTGGAGGTTGGGGGGAGAGAAATTTATTTTAGGCCATTTCTGCCCCCCCTGGGGGCAGATCGGCCTCTTATTAGGCCGATCTGCCCCCGGGGGGTGGGGGGCAGAAACCTCTAGGCGCCAGGCAAATCTTTTTTTTTTCTTTGTATGTTTTTTTAGAGATGGGGAGCGACCCATCAGGCAAGAGTCGCTCCCCAGGGGGGCAAATTGTATTTAGACCATTTCTGCCCCCTGGAGGCGGATTGGCAGAGTTTAGGTCAATCTGCCCCCAAGGGGGCAGAAAACACTAGGCACCGGGGATTTGTATTTAGGCGCCAATGTCACGCAGGGGGAGCGACCCCGTAGGCAAGGGTCGCTCCCGGCGGGGGAGGGTGGGGGTTGGGGGGGCAAATTTATTTTAGGGCATTTCTGCCCCCCCCCCTGGGGCCGGCTGAGCTACAGGCCAAACACCACAGGTATGTTGTGTCCACGTTGTGTTTTAGGCCATTTCCTTTTGTGTGCGCTAGGCCTACCCACAGAAGTGAGGTACCATTTTTATCGGGAGACTTGGGGGAACGCTGGGTGGAAGGAAATTTGTGGCTCCTCTCAGATTCCAGAACTTTCTGCCAAAGAAATGTTAGGAACATGTGTTTTTTTAGCCAAATTTTGAGGTTTGCAAAGGATTCTGGGTCACAGAACCTGGTCCGAGCCCCGCAAGTCACCCCTCCTTGGATTCCCCTAGGTCTCTAGTTTTCAGAAATGTACAGGTTTGGTAGGTTTCCCTAGTTGCCGGCTGAGCTAGAGGCCAAAATCTACAGGTAGGCACTTCACAAAAAACACCTCTGTTTTCTTCCAAAAATTTGGATATGTCCACGTTGCGCTTTGGGGCGTTTCCTGTCGCGGGAGCTAGGCCTACCCACACAAGTGAGGTATCTTTTTTATCGGGAGACTTGGGGGAACATAGATTAGCAAAACAAGTGTTATTGCCCCTTGTCTTTCTCTACATTTTTTCCTTCCAAATATAGGAGAGTGTGTAAAAAAGACATCTATTTGAGAAATGCCCTGTAATTCACATGCTAGTTTGGTCACCCCGGAATTCAGATATGTGCAAATAACCACTGCTCCTCAACACCTTATCTTGTGCCCTTTTTGGAAATACAAAGGTTTTCTTGATAGCAATTTTTTACTCTTTATATTTCAGCAAATGAATTGCTGTATACCCGATATAGAATGAAAACGCACGTCAGGGTGCAGCTCATTTATTGGCTCTGGGTTCCTTGGGTTCTTGATGAACCTACAAGCCCTATATATCCCCGCAACCAGAGGAGTCCAGCAGACGTAACGGTATATTGCTTTCGATAATCTGACATTGCAGGGAAAAGTTACAGAGTAAAACGTAGAGAAACATTTATGTTTTTTTCACCTCAATTTCAATATTTTTCTTTTTCAGTTGTTATTTTCTGTAGGAAACCCTTGTAGGATCTACACAAATGACCCCTTGTTGAATTCAGAATTTTGTCTACTTTTCAGAAATGTTTAGGTGTCTGGGATCCAGCATTGGTTTCATGCCCATTTCAGTCACTGACTGGAAGGAGGCTGAAAGCACAAAAAATTGCAAAAATGGGGTATGTCCCAGTAAAATGCCAAAATTGTGTTGACAAATTGGGTTTTCTGATTCAAGTCTGCCTGTTCCTGAAAGCTAGGAAGCTGCTGAGTTTAGCACCGCAAACCCTTTGTTGATGCCATTTTCAGGGGAAAAACCACAAGCCTTCTTCTGCAGCCACTTTTTCAAATTCTTTTGAAAAAAACGAAATTTTCACTGTATTTTTGGGCCAATTTCTTGGCCTCCTTCAAGGGAACCCACAAAGTCTGGGTACCTCTAGAATCCCTAGGATGTTGGAAAAAAAGGATGCAAATTTGGCTTGGTTAGCTTATGTGGACAAAAAGTTATGAGGGCCTAAGCGCGAACTGCCCCAAATAGGCAAAAAAAGGCCTGGCACAGGAGGGGGAAAAGGCCTGGCAGCGAAGGGGTTAAATCATGCCTTTAGGTGTTTCTAATAATGCTGTGCTGTGTAATAAGGCTGATACCCACTCTCCTGTACAATAACTATTTATGCTAATTGTCAGGCTTTGGTGTGTTTACTCTATATTACAGACAAATGTTGCATTGGGATACCAGGGACTGGTTTGCCATGTGGGTGGTTGGATTATATTTTCCCTAGGGGAAGGCGTGAGAGATTACACATCATCCAAGGGTAATTCCATCCATTTGTGTATATTTGTAAATTGTTCCATAGTATTGAGTAGTGTGTGTTTGTAATAAATGTACTTTTATTTTATCAAAAGAAAAAGCACAGACTGGACAACTATTTATTGAGTGCTATGCTTGTGTGCCTGCAAATGGGGATTACTAGCCCACACCACCTCCCTTGACTAAGCCTTGGGCTGATCAGCAATGCTACCGTATGAGAGTCAAGTGCAACAATGCGGTGTTTGGTTCCCAGTGGTGGTCGTGTCAGGTTGTGCAGACCACACAACTAATGACCCACTTTCCAACACCTATGTTTCTGTACACTGTGACAAAATTTACAAAACAACATAAATTGCAAAGTAGGCTGTTATGAAAAGCCATCACAGGTGCAACAATCAAGACAATTATACCTGTCTGATTCCGGAAAAGCAGCCATATAGTTCAAAGTACTTAGCCTCAGCCTGGACAACAAAGCTTGATGATAAATATCATTTACCCGTAGAAGGTACTGCCCTAAAATGAATCTAGAATTTAAGGAGCTGTGCAGGAAAGCAGTACTTTTGGTGTTCTCTGTACATATCTATTATTTCTTGACCAGTTTAGGAAATAATCCTTTACAGTTTGCTAATAGGCTGGTGAAAGTGCCTTCGGTCTGGTGTAAAGTTAAGGTATGTCCTGGATCCAACTTATACCCTATATTTATATTAAGCATGTGATTTTAGTATTTTTCCAACTCCAACTTCATGCTGTCCATGACCACCTTAGGATTAAAATCAGTTTCAGGTTTTGTCCAGATGGATAATTCGCAAAAAGAGAGGTCAAAGTCTAATAATATTACTGACATAATCAAGGCTGAATGGGTGGATGTACTTTGAAGGATCACCAGCAATCTTCTCAAATACACATCCTCAACCCTCTGTATGGCAAAGTACCACATTATTCTCCAAATCCTGAAGCCATAGTAAGCTATTGATATATATTTGGCTTTGTAAACTTCCGGAAGCTCTCGTAGAGGTTTTTTTCCCTAAGTACATTAGAAACCTAAAGAGTGCCTCCACACTACATGCAAATTTAGCTGCTGCAGCTATACCTAGTGGGTCCCATGTGCATTGATCTAGAAAAAGCACCCCCAAGTATGCAAAGGTCTGGAGTGGTGTTATTTTAGTACAGATGAAAAGCAAGAAAGACTTGTTGCTATTTCTCCTGAGTCCAGTAATCATAATGTGGGTTTTAGAGTGGTTAGCTGTTAGTGACAAACCATTTATAAAGTTGTCATGGAGCTTCTGCATTCCAAGTTTCTTTCTAGCAACAAGGACAGCATCATCAGCCTAAAGTGAAACAGGGAGAGTTCCTACACTTAGCACATCAGCCTTAGTGTTGACAAGATAATGTTCTAGGCCATTTTTATTTAAAGTAACAATGAATGACGTCAAAACACATCCTTGTGACACACCGCGAGAAAGCATGAATGATTCAGTAATTTCCCCCATCAGGCAGTAACAAACACTGGCTGTTACCTCGCTTTGTAATTGCCTTAAAAATTAAACAATATTTGCGTAGAAACCCATTTCGTGATTATTGCCCAAAGCGTAGTGAAACTTACGTGCTCGAAAGCAGAATTTAAATGCATGAAGGCTACGTAAATGTGCCCGGATTTAGCTAGGGTATAGTTGTTAATTAATTAATGTAAATGTAGGCACAGTTTAATAGTGCTTAACCCACCTCAAACCCAAACTATACTTTTGTTGTCTTCCTGCATCAAACCTCAAGTCGATCTAAAATTATTCTGCCCATATTCTCTGTAATAGAACTAATCAGAAAATGGGATGGTAGCATTCAGGATCGCTACCCTTTTTAAAAAAGGTGTACTATTACAGAGTGAGACCAAAGATTAGGTGCCCTGTCTTGCTGAATGCTTCAAAACGTTGGTTATCCGGAATGTCTAAAAAGTGATAATGTCTTTAAGTATATCACCAGGCGCCTCGTCATGGCCAGGTGTCTTCCATGTTTATGGCCGTCATAGCTTCGAATTCCAACCTCATTTAACCACGGATTGGACACAAGAATGGTTAGACAATATAAAATTACTATTGCCCTTATTGAAGTGTATCACCCATGTATCGGGGACACTCACAGTTGCAATCTCTCCCACAGCAGCATGATGTGTAAAAAAATAGATTATTAATCACCTTCCAATTTACTGGTTGCTATCAAAGATGAACCTCTTCATCATTCAGACACATAAACATTACCTCTGTGTTATGTGTAACAATACTCCGAATTAATTTGGATTTATCTACCCATTCACTTTTGTAACATACCGTGGTTTTGAATAGCAGCTAAGGTTACTGATATACTGCAAGGCTTCTTGTGAGGTTCTCTAACAGTAAGAGATATAGGGGGTCATTCTGACCCCCGCTGGCGACGGAAGCCGCCCACCTGGCTGGAACCGCCAGAAGACCGTACCGCGGTCAAAGGACCGCAGCGGTTATTCTGACTTTCCCACTGGGCTGGTGGGCGACCGCCAAAAGGCCACCCGCCCGCCCAGCGGGAAAGCACCAGCAACGAGGAAGCCGGCTCCGAATGGAGCCGTCGGAGTTGCTGGTGTGCGACGGGTGCAGTTGCACCCGTCGCGATTTTCAGTGTCTGCCAAGCAGACACTGAAAATCTTGATGGGGCCCTGTTAGGGGGCCCCTGCAGTGCCCATGCCAGGGGCATGGGCACTGCAGGGGCCCCCAGGGGCCCCACAACACCCGTTCCCGCCATCCTGTTTCTGGCGGTGAAAACCGCCAGAAACAGGATGGCGGGAAGGGGGTTGGAATCCCCATGGCGGCGCTGCTTGCAGCGCCGCCGTGGAGGATTCCCTGGGGCCGCGGGAAACCGGCGGGAGACCGCCGGTTTCCCTTTTCTGACCGCGGCTTTACCGCCGCGGTCAGAATTGCCCCAGAAGCACTGCCAGCCTGTTGGCGGTGCTTCCTCCGTCCCCTGCCCTGGCGGTCTATGACCGCCAGGGTAGGAATCACCCCCATAGCAAGCAAATTATGATCACTAAATACAGTTTCCCGATCCTCATAGCTGGAGCAGAGGCTAAGCATATCCTCAGAAAGAAGGATAAAGTCAATAATATTGAAACATAATCTTCCTGTGTTTGTGGGCTGTGAAAGAATCAAATGCAAAACACAACCGGTATTTGACAACACGATCGTTGAGTGCGTTCTCATAGGGTATGTGGATAAAGTGTGAGGGTATGTGGATAAAGTGTGTTAAAGGTACACCTTGTACATCGCCAAACCCACAAACCCCTAAACCAACTAGGTCACAACATTAAATACTGAAGCAATCCATCCACAATAATTAAAAAGACACCTCAGAGTTAGTATGTGCTCTATCTAACACTCTGCTAATGGAATTAACCATTTTACTGTTGTGTGCATCAGAACAATTTTTGTTACAA
The DNA here is from genome assembly GCF_031143425.1 of Pleurodeles waltl. NCBI lineage: Eukaryota > Metazoa > Chordata > Amphibia > Caudata > Salamandridae > Pleurodeles > Pleurodeles waltl. The sequence goes on along the minus strand of NC_090443.1, from coordinate 661,516,076 downwards.
TTGATTAGCATAATTTTCTAGTACTGGTACTCTAACCAAAGTAGTTGAAAATGATGAGAGGCACGATCTGTCCTACTTGCTCGTCCAGAGAATGTGGTGGATATTAAGGTTAGTAGCACTCCCTTTGTCGTAGTTTGACTCTTGCTCTAGGCAAGACTGCTGGTTCAAGGATGACAGTACTTATGTTTGTAGGTGACTATGCCAGTGCTACAACAAGTCGCAACTGTCATCCCAACCCTCCTGGCTCACAAGCAGCACCTCAGCAAAAACCCAAACAGTAAAAGGTGATTTGTGGCAGCCTTTACGCATGGACTCAAGAGTGTGACATTTCAGGGAGTGTTGTGGTTAAACAGAGATTACCCCTTTTTGCACATGAACAACTTGTCTCAATCAAACACAGGCAATGAAGAAGATGCAATAAGGTTTTAATAGGTTCATTTAACAAAACTGCAATCTCCGATAAGTTGCATGGGCTCCAATGATTAGGATAATGAACAGTGCAGGAAACAGAATGGTAAAGACAAAAGTCATTAATACAAGGACCCCCCACCATCTCGCAATGACATGAGATGACATAAGATATGAAATATGTCCGACTACCCTAATGTCATGTACCTAATCTCTAACCTAAAAGAGAGCTAGATGTGATAAACCTAATCTGCCAATGCCATGTCCATGTTAAGAGCCCCCCAACACTCGTTACCTTGGAATGAGGTCTCTAGCTCAGACTCCGTAGGGACAAGAAGACTGTGTCAGCGTCAAGGCGACGTGCAGCATCGATAGCAGTGATGGCATCTGGTTGGAATTACAATGACTATCTGCTTAAGTGAGGAGTATTATACAGATCTGCTTGGACCCCTGACATAGGTCTGTTCCCAAACCATAGATAACAAGACATGCTTGGGATGAAAATTTATATAAACAATTCCCTCGAAGGCGTGAAGAGGGAAAGTACCTAATGTGAACACATACAGTTTGTTTATCTTTGTTGCTTGATATTGACGCATTAGCGCAATGGCACTGATAATTGAAAACTAAAATATGGGCCTAACTAAAAACAAGGCAGCCATCATAAAAGATTTAATTTAATAAATGGGCTAAAACAGAGCAAACTAAGAAGGGTAAAAGTCACTAGGTGACGGGGGCACGAGTCTAGAAGCCAAAGGCTCAGCTAACTCATGTTTCCCATTAAAACAAGCCAGGATTCACTACACCTTGGCCCTGCCAGTAGTCCCTGGGGTTGCCAATGTAATAAATGACATGTAGCCCTCCTGGTGCCACACATTGATAGCTCATGTCTCTTATTAGGCATGTTGGACCTGGCCCTTTTTACAGGGTCATTCCCCAAATGTTTTGTCTTCTCCTACTAATATTTATGACCTTTTTGTCTGACGTTATGACTCTGGGCAATTTATCACTGCTAATCAGTGCTAAAGTGCATGTGCTCTCCTGTGTAAACTTGGTATGACTGCCTTATACCTGATTGGCACATTTAATTTACCTGTAAGTCCCTTTTACAGTGGTATCCCTTTATCCAGGGCCTGTAAATTAAATGCTTCTAATGGGCCTGCAGCACTGCTTGCGCCACCCACAGAAGTAGCCTTTCAAACCGTCTCAGGTCTGCTAGCATAGGGCCTGCATGCTCAGTTTACTACTACAGTGAACTGGCATCTGAATCTACTTGCCAGGCCCAGAACTCGTCTTTTACTACATGCAAGTCACCCCTAAGGTAGGCCCTAGCTAGCCCTATGGGCAGGATGCTATGTCTGTAGAAGGCAGGACATGTGCTTAGTTGTGTGGCCTGTCCTGGTAGTGACAAACAGCCTATCTGGTTCCTCACTGCTGTGAATGTTGCCTTTTCATAGGATTGCATGGAAATGCCCTACCTTATGTCTAGAGGGTATTGTCTGATTTATGAGAGGTAGCGTGGGCATGTTTGGTATGGCTGTAATGTTAGTGAGAAATGTTGCTTACTGGTGTAGGTGGATTTTTTATTCCCATTATAGAAATGCCACTTATATAAAGTGAGCTTTTCTCTGTGCTTATGACTCTGGTGTTTTGCAGCTTGACTCCAATCCACAGTTGGAGCTGAGTGACAGCTAGACTTTGTGCATACTTTTCAGACAGTCTGGACACAGGGAGGGTGGAGGTGTTGCAGAGGTGCATCTGCATACTGAATGGTCATCCTGGGGTGAGAGAAGAGGCGGCAGGGCACACCTGCATTTGTAAAGGCTGTACGCTGGCCTCACACAAATGGCACATCTTTAGACATGAATGGACTACTGAACTGGACACAGAATGCTGCTGATGGGACTCACCAGGAACCGCCTTGGATTGCTGCTGTTGGGCTGACCTGTGACCTGCTTAGTCAATAGGAGGAGCTGCCACTGTCTGTAACTCTGGTGCTGGCCTGTTTGCTGGGCCTTGCAGTCCTGTGCTCCTCCTTTCTTCCTCCAGGGGCTAGGTGGTGTCCCCCTGTTCTCCTGCCGTTCTCCCTTATGCTCGCAGCACATAGAAGCTCTGCTCTGGTTCTTTTCTTAGCGAAGGAAGAACGCTGACCTTGTGCTGCAAAGCAATTTCAATGGTGAGACCCAAGCGTGTGCCTTTTGTTTTTTTTAAGGAGAAGCGCATTGTGAATGCTCCCCTGTGGCTGCCAAGGACTCACCGTTGCGACCCAAGCAGACCAATTAGTTCGTGAGGTGCCTTCGATATGTGCCCCCGGGGGACGAGAGCGCGCCGTAGTGTGCCCCCAGCAGGAATTGCTTTTCATTCACATCACCGCCGCAGCCCGGGAGCCTCGGAGGGCTTGGTAGGCCCTCCCTGGATGAGGGAGGAAGTGCGACTGGCTGAAGTGAACGGCCACCCATCCCCCCTACAAGAGAAAGTCGTGGAGTAACCTGACGGGCATTGGTTCTTGTGTTAGAGCCAGGAGGCTCCCTGGTCAGGAAGATCCCTGGCCTCCTTTGGCAGGGCGGGCCTGGCAACCCTTATCGGAGGGCCTGCCCTTGCTGAGCCCCCAGGGACCGTATTCCTGTAAGGAGGTGCCCTACTCGAAGGACGGCAGCCGTGCTGTGTGAACACAGGCGGCAGCCAAACTGATTCTTTCCTCATCTTGGTGTTAGGGTTATAGGTGGCAGCAGGAGTCACCTGATTCCCACTCCCGGGACACAGTGCCACCTTTCAGAGGGTAGCGACCCCCATGAGGAGGGTGGGGTCATTACCGTAGATCTAGTAACTGAAGTGCGGACGCGCTACAAGCTTTGTGTGCAAAGCTAATTGGTAATCGCATGGTCTGTACCACAAGGAATGTTTTAGTTGGATGGCTGGGCAGTCTCATAATATTTTTACTCTGCCTAGCAACTTGTTAGTGATTATGACTGGCCCTTGTGTTCTCGGATGCTCTGATGTTCCTGGTATGGGCATTTAGGATGGCATGTTTTCTGTGACTTGATGCATTCATGATGATGTCTGGTATTATGACATGTGCATTCTTTTTAGTGATGTCTACCTGACAACACCCCCACCTAATAACACTATGGTTGTGCCGCATTTACAATACGTTGCACCATGGCGATTGTTAGGACAAAAGCATCAACATTTTTTATGCGTTTGTGGCGCTTTGCTGCACTAAGTGTCAAAATGTTGATGCTAGGTAGTAAAACACAGGGAGGCTCACTGATTAAAATATAAAAATGCGTGCTTCATTTTTATGCCTGGTCTAATGAGGTGTTAAAAATGAAAGGGAAAATCGCAGTGAAATGTTGCAAATTTCACTGTGCCATTTTCCCAGACCTCCCTGCATTGGAACTCCCTGCTTGCATACATTATGCCTGCCTCAGCACAAGGGTTTATAAAGTGGAGCAATGCAAGCATTGCACCGCTTTGTAAATACGATGTGGGAGAAAGACCTCCTTAATGCTGCCTTATCATAAAAAAGAAAATGATGCTAGGGTGGCGTAAGGTGGCACTAGGGGCTTGTAAATATGCCCCTAACTGTGGAGGGACAGAGTATTACTTGTCAATCAACAAGATCCCACTCGGCAAGGGCGACATATCTATTCTGAAAAGGAATCTGTTGCACTGAAGTAGTTCCCTACCCTTGGACCCTTGAAGTAATCATTAGATCAAGAAAATCCTTGGCCTATAAAAAAAAGCCGAAGGGGGTGGCTTCTCTTTTACTGACTCGTTTTTGTCATTTTAAAGTCTTGAGAAAATGCTTGTCACCATTAATTCATTTCTGAAGTTAACAATGACACAATCACTTTCATCCAGTTTTATGCTGTTGCCAATCCATGCTACTTTTGGCGAGTAAAATTTATTAATGCTTTTAGTGACCCAGACGCCTTGACGTAGAAAAAAGCTGCACTGACGTGTATTTTAAAAGTGCTCATATTTTATTTTGTAGCAGACACCATTGTGCCTACCAGGATTGACAAAGTGGTGACAAGACTTAAATGATGTCAAACTATATTTTAAACATTAGAGTAACTGTTAGTACTCAAAGGAAATTGACTTTTTTAATGTTTGTTGTGTGATTTATCAGTACAAAGTTATGTGCACATAAAAAGAAATGCACTTCTCTGTCGTAGCTAATGTGATGCTTTAACAAAGATTACAATTTGTTAGAATTGTTTTTACATATTCTCATGAAATATTATTAATGGCACAATTATACGTTTGCATATTATGTGTGTTTTATTTACTATGATATTAACGCATTATAATTTTTGTGTTAGCAGACTTCGTATATGCAGTCATGTAAAAGTGATGAATCATTCTTTTTCTCTAACATGAATTTTTTCATTAGGATGTTTATATGATTGTTAAAGTGTCCAGTTCTTTAAATCTCATAAGACTGTTCCTAAGTGACCTTGATTCTGGAACATTCATGCCTGTGGACTGAACGTGAAATAAATAGTTTCTTTCAACATGGACCATCACATGGAAGGAAGACAGGTCCGTTGTAAACCATGGGAAGAATTCCTCTTGTTGCAAAGTTATCGAAAATTATAGTTGGCTATTGGATTCACTCGAAAGAAGGAGATGACTTTAGCCGAAACCTGAGAAAACTTAGCAATGTGGCAAAGTTGATTCACGCCTAGACACTGTTAACACGCCAGTCCTCAATAAGTAAACGTATAATGGGACGCGTATAGGTTATTAACCTTTTGACTCTTTTAAAATAATCTTGCCATAACTCTAGCATAGGACACAGTAATCAATATACAATATTCAATAATCATTAGTCAAATCAATAATCAATAGAGTCAGTAATTATCACACACCATGACTTCTCAGCCATGAATAACCACACCTTAGTAAAAGTTTAATAATTTGTATTTCTCTTTTGCTTACAATACTATGGGGGTCATTCTGACCCCGGCCGGTGGCAGAAGCCGCCGGCCTGGCTGGAACCCCCAGAATACCGGTGCACGGTCAAAGACCGCAGCGGGTATTCTGGGTTTCCCGCTGGGCTGGCGGGCGACCGCCAGAAGGCTGCCCACCAGCCCAGCGGGAAACACCCTTCCATGAGGATGGTGGGTCCGAATGGAGCCGGCGGAGTGGAAGGGGTGCCACGGGTGCAGTTGCACCCGTCGCGATTTTCAGTGTCTGCATGGCAGACACTGAAAATCTTGGTGGGGCCCTGTTACGGGGGCCCCTGCAGTGCAGCCAAAACCGCCAGGAACAGGATGGAGGTATGGGGGTCGGAATCCCCATGGTACACTGCCGGTTTTCCGTTTCTGACCGCGGCTGTACCGCCGCGGTCAGAATGCCCAAGGGAGCACCGCCAGCCTGTTGGCGGTGCTCCCGCGGTCGTTGGCCCTGGCGGATTTTACCCCCAGGGTCAGAATGACCCCCTATGTCATGAGGATTAAACTCAAACTCAATTCACAATGCACATGAAGGCAGTATTAAATAATCAAAAGACACCAAAAACACAATCTGATTAAGGCTTGTATCACAATACATTCTAGAGCATTCGCGCAGATCAATAATAAAGTCAGCTTCAATATTTTGACACTGTCCATTACGTCCAGCAAAATAGTCCGTCAAACATTTGTCTTTGTAATTCTGTCAATCATCAAATAGAAAACCTCATCTCACCCAGATTAGCATCAGCATGTGGGGCTTCATGCAAAACAATTTAGAACAAGAATTTGAAAAACATCTAGCTAAGGAAAAATAACTAAGACAGCGCAGTTGGTACCTAGACAGAAAAGGCATTAAAATACATTTCAGTCATATTGTCATATCTAACTATCCACAGTATGGGTCAGCAAACAGAATCAGTCTTCGTCCTCAGGTCATCAATCCATCAGCATCACATCAGGCTCTCAGTCAGAGAGTATGAACCCAATGACAGAATCTCAAATCTCTTCGTCTTTTCAATATTGCATCTGTCACTTTTTTAAATCAAAGTCACCCAAACTATCCTCTAAATTCCAATTGGTCAATTAATCGTATGTTATTACCCCATCCAATGAATTAACTGTCCCAAATCTATACATTCTAATATTTCTTCTTTCTCATGTCATTGATTGGTTTGCTTTATGATGTTATCACCACCCGGCTCGTCAGGTACTGAATTTGTTGCATCTTCGTCTCCAGTCAGTGTCTTCATTGTTTGCGTCCTGGGAAAGTACATCTAGCACATTTTCCACACTTTTCAATACATTACAATAGACCTCATCTCCTGTCCGTCGGTTCTCATTGAAAGCTTTGGTTAAGCATTTTATTAAAACAATGAGTTTTTCACAGTTAGTTCACTTTGTCAGCATTTTCCATTAGACATTCAGAAATACAGCTTCTGCATGAGACCTGTCAAAACCAGGCCAAGACACTCACTAAGCTAATGCCTACAATTAATAGGCAATAACATATTTCAGAACATTAAATTTACTCTATTAATATATTTTCAATATTTCAAATGTGTTAATCATTCATTTAGTACATTTCGTAAACACTGGTGGCCATTCTCCGAGATCACAATTTCAAACGTGCACATAATTATTCTCTACGTTATTCTTTTTCTACAGAATTCATTATTAAAAACACATAAAAAATCATTCATATTTTCTAATGAAGACATCTGGGTTAACAACACTGATTGGATATTGCCCCTTTTGCGTGATGTGGAGTCACTGAACTGTCAAATCAGAGACATTCCTGAACTTTACTTTAGGGATGGGCTTCATATTTTTCAGTTAGTTGTTCTCTAGTTGTCCTCTTGTTGTCTTCTGGTTGTTCTGTGTGCAGCTTATTGTGGTGCTTCTAGCAGACTTTGCTGATGATCTACATACTTTGCTGATGAAGGCATCTCTTGAATGCTGTCTCTAAGAGAGGTATATCTCCCAGTTAATTATTTGCCTTGACGTGCCTTTTTACGTTCTGACACCTGTCTACTTTATTTTTCTAGTTAGTTTCTTTTAGCCCGAGATAGATGTTTTCCAATTTAATGTTTGCCTTCTTTTGTATTTTGTCCACATGTGTTAGCTCGCTCCTACATGCATGTCCTAATTTGGTTAGTCATAGGGATAACCCATGTCCACCCCTGATTATTAAAACTCTGTTTAATTTGACTTGTGAAATGTCAACACAGTCTGATTTGAGACATGTTTCTATTGCTCGAATAATAATTTTAATGATATGTATTATTCTCCTCGAATGCTTAATGGTGTTGATACTAAGTAGATTAAACGTGTTTCACCTTTTGGGCAACCAATGGTTGTGATTTATCTTTACAATTTGATTCTGCCCACAATTTATGTAACTTTAGCTTTGTAGATGTGAAATAAAGCCTTGAAACTTTTACTGATTTAAGGTTTTCTTCTGTGGCCACATTGGTCATCATGTTTACATTTGTTGTGTAAGTTGAAATCATTGTGAAATGGTTAACCACACTCTTCACTGAGTCCAAAGGTCCATTGATCTCTTTGAAGCGTTTTGATTCCTGTGAAGGAAGATGAAAACGTGTGTGCACTGTTCTTTAAACCATATGAATGTTTTTATGTAAAGTGGTTCTCTCACTTGGGAATTTAACCAATGGATAACTTTATTAAGTAATTGGTTGTGCCTTTCCACTTTACCAGAGACAAAAGTGAAAATCCTTTTAAGACAATGGTGTATGGAGTAGCTGCATGGTAAGATTCAAAAGCACGCTTATTCTCATCCCACAGAGTAAAATGCTCCATGTTCCTTCATTGTACAGGGGGCAATACAATCAGAAATACTCAAAGTGGAGTGCCAAATCCTTTCCTTTATTTGAGTGCTGACAGTGATAGTTTATCAAGAAGGGAGGCTATCTTCCTATGTAGAAGTTGATACATCCTTTTATGTGGATCTAATGCACTCCCTACGGTGGAGTGGAGCCCCATTATTACATTTTCATTTGCCCCAGGCAACTTGACACCATTTCCATAAAAAATAGCCAGCTGTGCCTACAAATTACAGAGCACCAAATTAAAGCCTCCTTTAGTTGTAGCCTCTTTGGCAGAGGTTTTACTATTACTGTTATGAGTGACTGCAATAGATCCAAAGTTTAACATTTTTGAGGCACTATTAGCTGGGACACCTACGCCTTTTGTCCTCTTGGTTGGGGGTGAAACACAAAAATAATCAGAGCTTTTCTTGAGGCCCTAGTGCTTGTCTACCTCGATCAATAGGGGTGCATAAATTACACTGGGTTTAGACCATGTTACTTTTCTATTTGAATTTCCCAAGTGCAGTTCTGATGTCACCTGAGTTTTAACTGTAGTTAAGGTGACAGTATTATCACTTGTGGTAACCCCAGAAATATATTTACCAGCCCTTGTGACTGTGTTAACTTATCTGTTACACCATCACGCTGATGGCACTTGTTAAAGCGTTTGCAATTGAATTACTAAAACGTCTGTCCCTACCAGCACGTTGCTGTACCTTCTTTTTCCCCATACTTACTTAATCTTCGTGAGGAAACCAAAGAACTAGTTAAAGAGAAAATAATACCAGGGCCAAAAGGGGTCACCAATCGCAGCCTCTTCTGGGCTCTGATGGGCACAGACAGTCCCGCCCGGTGCATCCTGCGCTAGGGATTCTCCTAGTGCTAAGAGTGGTCAAATACTATTGGAGCCACTTCTCCTGGGCTCTTGTGAAAGTTGTTGGGAGATGGAGTTTCCCTAAGGGGGCAGAGGTGCCATGTCTCCCATGCCATGAGCTTCTTCCAGCACTTGGAGCAATCAAACACTGTTGGAGCCCCACCTCCTGGGTTCTAGTGAATGATGTTGGGGATGAAGTTTCACAGTGAGGTGACAGAGGTGCGATGCGTACCCTTTCATATGTATTCAAGTACTTTTGGTAAAGGTGACATGATAAATAAATGAATAATAATAATTATTATAATAATAATAAATAATGCATGTGTATATGTAAGCTACCCTTATTTGTGATGCCTAATGGAGAGTGGTTGATGCAGAGGAAAGGAATAAGAACAGAGAAACTACAGCCAGACTTCTGATTTCTGTCAGAATGAAGACAACAGAAGGCCAGCAGATCAGAAGAACTGGTGAGTAATACATAACAGAATGGTATCTCCTAGGAATGAGAAGGGTAGACTTTAGAAAGCTTTGTTGGATACATACCAAATGAAACACTCTCACTTCTACTAAAACCAATAAATAGAACTAAAGTGAAAATACGTATGCTTACAGCTGCAGGCCCTGATATGTAGACGGGATGCAGCATTTTTGATGCATTGATTATGTGTTTTATGATTGGCTTCATAAACCAAACAGTTCTTCAGATTCCGTAAAATAAAAAATAAGGATCTCGGTTTTGTTCTTTATGACCAATTGTTAATATCTCTTTAGTCTAAAAGTATTTGCTGTATCCCATTGTTTTAAAAATGTGCACCTCCCTTACCTGGCCTGATTTAAAGTTTATCAGACGGAATACTCTGTCACAAATGTGGTGGATGTCTTGTCTGGCATAATAAAGTGCATTATAGATTATGCCTCTTTTAATATGGAAGACGGGATATCCGTCAGGTTATGACAGAGTATCCCGTCCGCAAAACTTTAGATACAGCCCTCAGTAGTGCTGGCTGGAAATTTTTGTTTGAAAATAATTTTATCTAGAATTAACTAACTCTGGCCACAATATATTGAATCTCGACAGCAACATATTTTAAAACCAGCATCTTGGCTAATATGTTTGTCACAGGGTCTAACCATACTGTTATTTGCCGTAGCGTGCTTCTTTCATAATGAAAAACAATACCATTTTTAAAATATTTTTTAAAGGTTGAATTTTTCTGTCTACTATACGTTTTCAAATGAATTAATTTAAACCTAATCTCTTTAGTCCTACATTTTATTTTAAGTATTTCATTTTCAATTAAATGATTGAAAACTAAGGCTTGACACAGAACAAGATACACTAACGGCAGTAAATTGTGGCACCAGGGCGAGCATACTTTTCACTTTGAAAAATAAATTTCTACCAGGTAAGAAAGACTGTAGCGCCAATCAATTTTTGAGACACGAGCAAAAGACTCCAAAGGGTACATTTATGCTCTGTTTACACTGGATTTGTGTCATTTTTTTATGCAAATCCGGAGCAAACTTAACTCCACATGTCTAGCGCTAAAATATTGGAGTTAAAGTCATTTTTTTTCCTGCGGAAAACTACCTTGCGTCAATGAGATACAAGGTAGGCGTCCTCGGGCAAAAAATTACTCTAAGGCCCTTGCGTCTTATTTATTTTCCTGTGCAAAAATCATGCACGGCAGGAAGAGGGCCTTAAATAATGGCTCTAAGCCTGCTTGGCACCATTATTTCACACCTGGGTGAGAGCAGGCATTAGGGGGCATGTGGGCTCATTTCCATGGTCAGAGACCATGGAAACAACCAACAGGTGCCCTTCCGTGCCCCCAGGGACACCCCTACCAACCCACACCTGGAGGACACCTAAGGATGGGGGGACTCATCCCAGGTAAGTAAAGGTAGGTATTTCTCTTGTTATTTTTTGCAAAGTGCCATAGCGGTGCCTAACTTGGGCCCCCCTACATGGCACTGTGCCCAATGGCCATGCTCAGGGGACTTAAGTCCCCTGGGCATGGCCATTGGGCTGGGGGGCATGACTTCTGTCTTTACTTAGACAGGAGTCATGTCCATGGGGATTGTGTGTGGAAATAATGATGCTAATCAGGTTAGAATATTTTTTTTTTGCTCTAACCTGACTAGAGCCATTCTTTCAGGCACAACCTCCAGTTTCCCTACGCCTCCCCCACCCGGTTAGCATCAATAATTTTTACGCTAACTGGGCCTTACCGCCAGCTAGCGTCATAGCTTAAATATGAAGCCCCACTGGCATGCAGGTATGGCGCTAGCCGGCGGTATACTTTTTGATGCAAACCTGCGTTAACGGAGGTTTGCGTCAAAAAGTATAAATCAAGGCCCAAGTGTCAGAAGTGCTTCCCACACCAGCCTTGCCAAGTTGTGGGTGAGGCAATTTGTACTAACCCAAGAGCATATAACCGACACTGAGGGCAGGAAAATTAACTATATTTAATAATAATAAATGCACGGTATTTTTCAATCTGAGATAAACTACTGCCAATGTGCACGTTCAATGTGTACCACTTCTGGTCAAGTAACTCAAGATACTTAATCTAACCACTGATAGCAGTTGTCAATAAACACATATCCACAGTGCAACTGATGCTGTCGTCATACACTTTACATCACAATATGTGCATTATGATTGATGGAAATGTAACAGCATAAAGGGACTAAACATGCCTTCTGCTAATTCTAGGACAATAAAAATAATCATTGTATCACAACACCCAGGAATAGGGTGAAGAGAAATCTGAGCAATTATCGAGGATACAAATATTGAATACGGTTGTAACCCTGACATTTAAAACATTTTGGGCCAGATGTATCAAAAAAGCCTTTTGAGAATCGGTAATAGCGAATTTTAAGAAATCGCTATTTCTTATTCGCAAAATGCTATGTATCATGTTTGTGATTAGGTAATAGCGATTTCCTAAATATTGCAAATGCTATTACCAAATAGCAAATAGCGATACAGCCCCCCCATTCGCACCTATGGGCCTGTAGGCCCATATTTGCGATTATTTTGTATTTCCCAAATAGCGAATTCCTAACTGGAATTCGCAATTTTGGAAATGCAAAACCCCATGGTGCTGGGGGCCTAAGGCCCCCTCTGCTGCACCCCAAAAAGTTTTTGGGGACATGTAAGGCGCACACATGCCAAAGGGGCATGTGTGCTTTACATGTCAATTTTTTTAATGCATTTTTAATGCATTTTTAAAATTTGCACAGGGTTACCACCAAGTTTAACTTGGTGGTAATTGCGATTCCTTAATGCCAAATTCACATTAAGGAATTGCTTGATACATGTGGTTTAGAAATCGCAAATAAGGACTCCTCATTTGCGAGTTCTTATTTAGAGAATCGCAATTTGCAATTCTCTGAACTGGCTCACAAATTTAAGGAATCGCAATTTTAGCGATTCCTAAAATTTGCGTTGCAAATGGCTTTCATAAATACTGAAAAGCATTTTTGCATTCCCAAACGGGCATTCACACCGTTTGCGAATTCAAAATGGCTTGATACATCTGGCCCTTTGTCCTTTGGATTGAATTTGTCAGCAACATTATATCACTCACAGAAAAGTATATTCTCCAAACTAGCTGATACCTCTGTTCAAGGAGGTAACATAATTTCAAATTAATTTATTTGACCTTGAGCTTTTTTGCCATTTCTATGGCTACAGTTGCACTAATATGCTCACCGTTCCTGTGGATAAAAACGAAAACGATTTAGCCTCCTCTACTCAACAGAAATTGTAAAATATGTCCGTGTAAAAGAGTGAGAATATTTTAGCCTCCTCCCCTCAACAGATATCGTAAGAGATGTCTCTCGTACTTGAAATATCTTATGCAATCAAGGAATTCACATTTACCCTTGTAACTCAGGAGACATTTTTAAAACTATAAAAAAGCAAAACCGTGTTGGTGTTTTACAGTTTACTGACGAAAAACTCTGAAAGAGAACTACAGATTACTATTCTCAGCTCTAACACATTTATTTAGCTCATCCGTTGTGTCTACAAACGTCTCTAACCAGGTAGAAAAAAATCATGGTCTACACGAGTCTCCAAAAAGGCCATCTGCATGTCCAAGTGATCTAGAAGTCTGCTAATTGGGGCAAATGTGTATTTTTTGCACAACATGTTGAAGTCTATGCATACCTTTCCAGTTCAAAGCTTTTTGATAGCCAGGACACGGCATCCCTTTGAGTCAGGTTGAAACTCATTAACAGACAGAGATGACTATCCTCTTCTGAAGCAACATGACTTCTAAATTGTCAGTGATCAGTATTCTGAATCTACAGGAACGCAGTCACTTTGTTTACTTTCAGCTGGAGAATTTGACAACTAAAAGCTACAGATATCACCAGTTACAAATTTGTGGCACAATGATGTTAACCAGGATAACTGAACCCAGAATTGCAGATTGAATGGGTAATTCCACATTTCAGTAGACCCCCAGAATTCAAATCACAATGGGTTGGGTGTTCCTCAGTCTTTGAGTTACTACTATCCCCACTATCTGTAACTTTGGGGTTGGGTAGGTACAGGCACATATTCTAGACCATACTTAATGAGGGCCTATGACATTCAAGCTGCTGACACTTTTGTATCTCATACCTAGACACTGTGCGTCAGGATACTTTAAAATGCATTTCATTGCTTGAGATTGACTCATTCTGCAAATAGACCGATGTCAGAGAAGATGACACAAAGCATCAGTGGGCCATCATACTGTTATTATGAGCGATATTTTTATATTACTACAAATGTTTTACTTATTTTGTGGTATAGTCTTACCTCGTTTTCATAAAAAGATGGCACTCCTTGGCATTCATTTATTGAGAATGACCCATATCCTACTTGAAATAATGTTCTACCCTACAACAAACCTGTAGGAGTAAACCTTGTCTGTCAATCTCACTAGCCATTGAAAATGAAAGGCCTAAGAAATTAGCGATTCAGTGATCTTACAGGGGCATCTGTCCTCTGTTGTTTGGCGATAATAGCAATGTTTCTCACATGGATTTCTTTGGTGGTCAAAGTGCATAATTTGAGCCGATGGATGGTGGTGGGGGACACCAACACTCATTTTTGGGGACCAGCACTTATTGTGCTGGATTAGACATTGATTAATAGAGGAAACCGCCGACACAGACAGCCACTTTAACACTCTGACCGTCAGGGCGGTAACAACGAACACCGCGGCGGTAACCGCCAACAGACAGGCAGAAGTCAATGTACCGCTCACCCCATTACAACCCGACCATCTGTCAGCTTTTCCGGGGCGTGACCAACGCCATCAAAAGCACAGCGGAAACAGTACACAGAAGGGAAAGCACTCACCTCTCGACACTCAACTAAGAACTAGGACGCCATGGAGCCCGAGCTGCAGGTCCTGCCCATGCTGATCTATCTTCTCATCTACCAGGAGTACGAACAGCGGTGGCGATGACCACGGTAAGTACTGAACCTAGCACACAGGGGAGGAGGGAGGAAAAAGAGAGTGACACACACATGCAACACCCAACACCCCCACCCCCACCCTCACCCACATCACCATACACACAAACTCACGCATCAACATTACATTTACACCCTGTAAAGCGCTAAAACACAAGGGCAAATCAAATCAAATCAACAACATTTATAAAGCGCGCTACTCACCTGTAAGGGTCTCAAGGCGCTAGGGGGAGGGGGATCACTGCTGCTCGAAGAGCCAGGTCTTGAGTTGCCTCTGGAATGCGAGGGGGTCCTGGGTGGTCCTGAGGTTGGTGGGGAGGGAATTCCATGTCTTAGCTGCCAGGTAGGAGAAGGATTTCCCACCTGCCGTGGTGCGGCGGATGCGAGGTTGTCGGAGCGAAGTTGGCGGGTGGGCATGTAGAAACTGAGGCGACGGTTGAGGTAATCGGGTCCCTTGTTGTGGAGGGCTTTGTGTGTGTGGGTGAGGAGCCGGAAGGTGATCCTGTTGTTGATGGGAAGCCAGTGCAGGCGTCTCAGGTGGGCGGAGATGTTGCTCGTGCGGGGTATGTCGAGGACGAGGCGGGCGGAGACGTTTTGTATTTGCTGCAGACGTTTCTGGAGTTTAGCTGTGGTTCCTGCGTATAGGGTGTTACCGTAGTCCAGGCGGCTCGTGACGAGGGCGTGGGTCACAGTCTTTCTGGTGTTGGCGGGGATCCAACGGAAGATCTTTCGGGCATAGATTACAAAAGTAATTGAGTCAAATTAGTGATATATAAGAAATAGTCAGATATACGAAATAACTTGAAAAACAGTATTTACAAAAATACACAATATGTACATAAGGCGGTACATTGTCCTCTCAAAATTTCATGGGCCACTGGGCCAAAACTCATAGGCCAAGGCCACACTTGACTCCTGCCTCAATATGGAGAGAACACTGCAGGGGCATCAGGTCGAAAACACACAGGCACCTCAGGGGAAAGGGGAATGGGGGGGCACCTCAGCCGGAAGATGGGACAACGCCACCGCTTCTAGAGGTGTCTTCATGCCCACAGTGATGTCCTGGGGAGTGCAAGGCCACAGTCTCTCAAGTCCCTCAAGTGGGAGGGTTGCCCACTGCTTGGTCCTGGGGAGTGCAAAGCCACCGTCTCTCTAGTGGATGCCTTCTTTCACTGGTTCTGGAGGGGGCTTGGTGCCCAGTGTCCTTCATCCTGCCAAGGATAGGGTGAGTGGATGCATATCTCCACTGGTTCTGGAGGGGGCCTTGTGCCCAGTGATGCAACACTTGCGGTGTGGCAGTTCACAGTCCCTCACCTGAGTGCCTAAGGCACAGTTTTGCATGGACCAGGATGCTTGATAGTCCATGGAGGCAGGGCTATAGTCCATCCGGCGGCGGCTACAGCTGCAAAGTGGTGGCTTCACCTGCAGCCTGGGATGGCTGAAGAGCGCTGACTTGTGTTTTGTGCCCCTTCCTCACCTTGGCAGATGGTGGTGTCACCTTGGGTCTGGCAGCTGGAGTCTTTGAGGTGGCCTTGCTGGGTGTTGTCCCCTTCTTCACCTTGCCAGGTGGCAGAATGGTCTTGGCCGTGGCAGGGGTTGGTGGCACACTGGCTGGTCTGACAGGTGCCCCCAGTGAGCTTCTGACAAGTGCAGGAACCACAGTGGATGTGGACTTGGTGGCTGAGGTGCTGGGCTGGGTTTTGGGCACCCTGGCCCAAGGGGAATGACGGGGGGAGGGGTAGGAAACAGGTCAATGTTGCAAGTAAAAGCTTCTTTGGGACACTGGGGCAGGAAGAGGGAGAAGGTTTGGGAGTGGAGGAAGAGGGAGTGGTTGTAGGAGGTGTCTGCTGAGTTTGGGTGCAGGTGCATGGGCTGGATGCTGGTGTGAGGTGGATGGCTGTTGGGTGGGTGGGTACTTGCATTTGTGTACTTTGGGAAGAGGGGTCACAGACACAGTGGGAGAGGACACAGGGAACATGTGCATGGATGTGGGGGTGGTGAGTGCCGGTAGGGTCATGTGGTCATAGGCGTGCTGGTGATGGAGGTAGTGGATCAGGATGTAGTGCATGCAGGTGGGAGTGGAGACGCTACTGGGAGGGAGGTGGAGGAGGAGGAGAGGGACATAGTGGAGACAGTGGATGTTGGTGTGTCTGCATGGGGATGGTGCTTGTGTGACTGCCTGTGAGATGAAGTGTGGTGTTTGCCTGAGCCACTTCTGTGTGTTGATTTGGGTGAATGCTCGTATGAAGGTGTGCTTGGGATAGACTGGGGTTGAGGGGATTGGCATATCATATCAATATGCATTTTGGTACGTGTACTCGCTTTATTTCAATACATATTTGCAGATATCCTACAACTTTGAGGTTTAGCATGAAAAACATATTTGCACAAATAAATGTAAATCATTGCACGCACTGGGGTATATTTATGAACTGCCTGCACCGCCATTACATTACTTTTTATGATGCAACATCAGTGCAGCCTCACACACATATCTATGAGGTTACACATAAGAAAACAGTCTTTTTGCAGGTTTTCCCCAATGTTGTGCCCCATTTTGGACTACAAGCTGCTGTTTTTTTACTTAGATAGTGCACCAAGGCCTGATGTCCAGACCTCAGTGCCAGTGCTCATTGCCTTTTCAAAAATATATATTGGATACCACTGCATGGTAGTGTACAGGTGACTTGCTGTGCTGCCCTGTCAAAAGCTCATAAATATGGGCCACTGTTTTCAACAATAATTATGCTTCGCATCAAAACCATTGCTTTTCATGCTATATTTTGTCAAAATATTGATTGAAAACTCAGTACTTTGAAATTGATCATAAGTGAATAAACAATGCTTTTATATACACTTGTATACTTAAATCTTCCTTTACCTCAATCACCAGCAAGACCCCCATAACACACATCTAATTTTGCAAAATGCTTGCTACCATGATTATGACAGAATAAGCATACGTCTTTTCATATTTCGACTCATTAGCATATGCCTGTGTCTGTTTGATAATTGAAATGTTCCCCTGTATCCATGTTTATACTCACTTCGAAATCAGTCACCGAATCAGAGGCAAGATACTTGCTCAATAAGTGCCTGTTGCTAAAACTGTACTCATATGCACGTTAAACACAGCAACAAACATTACATTCGAAGGACACATCAAAAAAAGAAATATGGCTGGGTTAATATTTGACACCAAAACTGGAAATGGATCGAGTTTTGATGTTTGTGTTCCACTGGGATTCAATAGTAAGAATACGAATTTTGCACTACAGAAAATCAATTTTACACCAATATTGCAACAGTACTGGCAAAGACCCATCTGTGACAAATACCCTTTATACCGATACACCATGGCAAAAGTTGAATATTTGAACCAGTGGAGGGTAAGTTGCTTACACCCGTTAGGACATGCACAAGTTGGAGAAAATGTCAATGTATTGATGTCAAGCTATGAATGTTTCCTTATCTGGAGTTTCTGCACATTATCTTTCAGTCTGGAAAGGGACTAAAGGAGGCATAGTGCCAGTGAAGCATGATGCAGTATAGTTCTGAGGGCAATTGTCGATTTTTCCCTAATCTCCCAGGCTCCTGATTTCACACAGAAGTTCATTCGGAATTGTCTTGAAAGGAAAGCAGTGCAGGAGTTTCCATAATAAATCAGCTTTGTAATGACCTCTTTGAAACATTGAGCAGGGCAATATCAGGGCATTGGGAGTGACTGCTACATCAGAGCCAGGGGACACTGCCAGCTACTGTGAGATACTATTGTACAGTGCCACCTTTTGGAATTAAGGGCAAGACATTTGTTGGGAGTCCCTTGGTTAGAACAACTGTGAATGTATTCTCCATTCTAGCTATTCGAGGAATAATGTTCAATTACACAAAAAAAAATTACAAACTGGGGTGCTCAAAAAATATTGAAAGCTCACATGGCAAGCAGCTATCAGCCAAATAGCAGAAAACAAAAACTTAAACTAATATTGATAAACCATTTCCTTTTGAGTTTGCATCCATGTATTTTGCCAGATATACTTTAAAATATTAACAAATAATTCTCCCCTCTCAAGTTGCCTGCTCGCTATGACAGTCGTTATATAAACATTGCTGTGAGGATTTTGACCACTCCACTCAGTGAAATCTGATTCTTTCTCCTTACATCTCTTCTGTGCCTTGTTTGTCGTCTCCTCCTGCATATACTTCTCTAGCTACAAATTGACATCTGACACTGCTGAGTAAGAGAAATATGAAGATAAGAGAAGGAACATTACAAAAAGCTAAAATAATGGTATACTGACAGAGGTGAAGTAGAGGGAGAAAGAAGTCTGAGATACAAATCAGATAGTTAGATAGGGTAGGAAGAAACCTAAAGTAAAGATAAGGATGAGGTAGTCAGAAAGAAAAATACTGAGTAGTAGAAGGAGGACAAGATACAGAAAGAAGAGCAGATAAATATTTTTGATTTTAGGGTGAGGTGGAGATTGGGAAAAAGCAAGATAGAAAGTGGGAGAAGGATGGGTACACAGTGGGATTATGTTTAGAAGTGGTAAAATATATAGAAAGGTGAGTTAGGGAATGTAAAAAGGCACAACAAAATAAAGGTATGCATTCAAAGAGGATAGGCACTGAGACCTGAATAAGTGTAAAGAGGTGCATAAGAGCAGGAGTGATGAGGTAAAGAGAGAGATAAAATGAGAAGTGGTATAAAATGAACAGTCAGGTAATGAGAGTGGTGAGGCAAAAATCAATGAGCGAGAGTGAGGGGTAGAAAGAGTCTTGGGGCCTAAGAGGAAAAGAGGTGTAGTGGCTAGACCGAGTGTAATAAAGTACCTTCCACACTGCAGTAGGTGAAAGTGAGAAAATGTATTGAAATATCTAGTGAGAAATAGCTCAGCCATCCCCCTCAAGGTTTTCTAGATTCTCTCCCAACCTCCCTGGAATCCTCTGCCCCATCATTCTCTGCTGATGTCAGAGTGACATCAGTACCTAGTACTACACCCCCTCCTTTTAACACACAAAAACATATGAGCTGTCACAGAAAGAGCATAATGAAAAACTGTAACACCAAAATACAATCATAGTAACATGAGTACTTACAAAACTGAAACCTAAACTTCAGAGTGAAATGAAACCTGAAAACTAAAAATGAAAATAACAAAAGAAGAAATTAAACATAGTCATTTAGGTAAACTAGACTTTGCACTTTTCTGCCGAACCTTCTTGGCGGTACACCATCTCCTTTTTTGAAAGAGGTATTGTCCTTCACTTTAAATGCGCCAACCTTGTTTTCGTTATCACCAACTTGTTAACAATGATTTCCAGTATCCTGTAAAATGTTGCCTCTACACAAGACCACTCTGCTGAGATTCCACACACGATAATCTTCAGTTCTAATGGCATTAGTGAAAACCTTGATGTCTTTCGTTGGTTTTGACAGTTTGTTACTGCACACCTGCAAACCAGGAAGTTGTATCATAACCAAATCACCTACATTTACTTTAGTCAACTTAAAAATGTTTTCAATCAAAATGTATCTTCCTATTTCTAATTCTTAAGGATTCTCTCTTCCTCCACAGTTTGGTTTCAGCACTTGGTTTATTATCCCTTAGAAATGTATTTACCCATGAATGTTCTAACACGGTATTGGGATGTCTTCCAGGAGACAATAAAAAGGGGACATTCATGTGATTGTATGAGGAGTGAACCTGTACACCCCAATTCTTTTTTAAACTTCTACATGCCAACTTTTGCTATTGTTTTTAGCAAAAGCAATGGTCTTTTTCAACACCTGATTAAACCTTTCTACCATTCCATTGGATTCAGGATGATATAGAGCGCACTTTTTGTGTATAATTACACAACCATGAAGAAAATCCTCAATTTCCTTACAAATTAGTTGTTCTCCATTATCTGTTAGTGATGTTCCAGGGATACCTACCCTTACAAAGAGATGTTTTAAAAAATGTATGACATGATGTGTTTCAATGCCTCTGGAGAAGCATATGTTAGCCCAATGGGAGAACATATCCATTACAACTATGATGTAACTTGCCTGACCATCTCCATGTATGGACCCTAAAATGTCTAGAGCAATATTTTTCCACTGTTTATTGGGACGATTCCTAATTATCATAGATTGAGTTCTTGGTTTCAAACTTTTCTCACTCAAAGCACATTGCATACCTTTCCTCACCAGATGTTCAATTCGAGTGTCCATGCCCTGCCACCAATAACTGGATCGTAACCTTTCCTTGGTTTTAGAGATGCCCAAATGACACTTACAAGCTAGATTCACCAATTTCTCTCTTAATTTGACTGGGCTAGTGCCACATAACAGTAAACCATCCTTGGTTGCTAACTGACTCTTGACCAACCAAAAGTCCTTACACTGCTCTCCCCCTTGTTGTTTGTATTTCCAGTCAAGCCTAATAAGATCACATTTTATAAAGTTAGATCTCCCTTTACTTCCTCACGTCATCTGTTTTCTGATATTATCTCATAGTCAGTTCACAAACTAATTCTGTATAATCATTGGTAGAATCACTATCCTGTTCATCCTTGTCTTCATGCACTAACCTAGATTAACTATCCACAATAACATTTTCAACACCAGGAATGTACTTTACACTGAAACTATAATCTTGTAAACTAACCACCCATTTTGAAATTCTAGAGGAAACTGAGCCAATACCCTTCTTATTGAATATCTCACACAAAGGTTTGTGATCTTTTTTTACCGTCCCAAAAATGTCCTTCACTTTTTAATTGCCCAATATACAGCCAGTGCTTCCCTTTCAATCACAGAGTACTTGCATTCTGAATCTTTGAGACTCCTTCACAAGAACATAATAGTGTCTTCAGGACCACTACCTCCCTGCTTTAATACTTTCCCAATACCTTTGAGACTGGCATCTGTGGTAATAATAGAGCTTTTTTGGGGGGCAAAATTGTTAAGTTTGGGTGCTTGAGACAATTTGCATTTAATTTCATCAAATGCTTTCTTGCACTCATTATTCCATACAAAGTGACTTTCTTTCTTCAGGAGACACCTCATGTTGTATGTAATCTCTGAAATATTTTTAACACATTTGTGATAATACTGTCTCCAGAAAATGTATAAGCTCTTCCTTAGTAGTGGGGGAAACTATTCCTTGAATGGTATTTACAAGATCAGCCTTCGGAATTACACCCTCGTCTGTTATAGTGTGGCCTAAATAGTCAATAGTAAGTTTTTCCTTTTTTTTCAACAGTGCACAAGGTAGTGTGCATGTACAAGTACTGTTTTAAGTCAAAATTCTTAAATAGTAGAAGCGATGTTCTAAAGGACAGATTTTTAAAAACCGGGCACGTCAGGAATGTACCTTTAATAAGACTGAAGAAGCTGTGCACATCAGCAATGTGTAAACGCAGAAAACCATGTTCTGAAACTTATGCACATCCTTTAATATGAGCTTTGCACATCAGCAATGTAAAGATGAAAAAGCACCAACTAGCCTAGCGTAACACAGAAAGCAGGGCCACAGCAAATGGAAACAGCATCCACAGACCTCTCTAGGCAACAGTAGCGTCAATCAGAGGAGACGCTGAGATAACTCCACGGCAACTGGAAAGCATCTGTGGTAACCCAGACATATCCAAGGATAAGTGTGAGCATGCTGATATAGCAATGTCTAAAGGTAAACAATGCATGAGGAGGAAGCCTCGTGAATCCAACAGAAAAAGGTAGATAACACAGGGCCAAAACGGTGAGAAACCAAAGTTAAACAGTTAATGGTTGACAATCGGTAGACAGCGTATAAGACAATAAATTGTCCAGGAGATGTCTAAACAAATAACTTGACAAGGTGATGAGAGAGCTCACCAGGTTGGCCTGCCATCTGAGGGTAAGGCAGCAGTTGAGACGATGTTGAGCTGTGAAATATCCAGTTTAAACCCCAGTCGTCGCAAGCGTAATAAGGTAAGCTCCACGCCATAGTAGTTGAAAGTGAGAAGATTTCTTGAAGTACATAGTGAGAAACAGCTCAGCAATCCCCCACAAGGTATTCTAGGTTCTCCCCCAACCTCCCTGGAATCCTCTACACCATCATTCTATGCTGATGTCAGAGAGTGACATCAGTATCCAATACTACACAAAGTAAAGGTAAAGAGAGACATGAATTATAGAGAGAGGTGAAGTAGATGGCGATGAGATGCAGTAACAGGATAAGAAAAAACTGTGGAGAGGTTCAGAAGCAGGCATGGAGGGTAGAGAGGGTAGAATTAGAAAGAGGGGAGGAGAGGTAGAAATTTAAAGGTAATCACAGAGTTAGAGAAAGATAGGGGAGGTAAAGAGGTGAATTTAGATAAGTGAGGAAGAGATTATAAGGACAGAGAAAAAAATGGATGTGTAAATATGGACATTGGAAACAGAGAAAGAAGATGTATGCATGTAAGAAAATGCATGCTTTGCATGATCAATCCATTTTTGGATGCTGTTGTTTTGTGGCTATGCTGTGACTGCTACCAAGGCTCCAGTGCATGTGCTATGCCCCTTTAAACCTTGTAAAATTAGTTAGAATCAGTGATTGGCACATTTAACTTATACCTACGTCCTTAGTATTGTTACCCAGTGTAGCAAGGGTCTGTAAGTTAAATGTCACTAATGAGCTGCAGCACCTATTGTAGCATCTCTATCGTGACAATACAAAGCATGTCTTCTGGCCTGTCTCTGCAGCCTGAGTGTGCAGTTTTAAAATTTCAGATTTGACCAGGAAAAATAACATTTTTGCCAAGGTCTGTTTTACCTCCTGCCTTGCCTTGGGACAGGATGCAGGATAACAGACCAGGCAGGATGTTGGGACTGAGTCCTTGGCATGCCATAAGGCCAGTGACCTGATGCAGAGTCTGGTAGGAGGCAGCTACGGATGTCACTAGCTGCTTTAACCTTCCCTGCCTCTGTGCAGCAAGGCCAAGAAAGCTTAGCCTAGCAGTCACTGCCCATCCAAAGTACAATGGGTGGGTGGCTGCCTGCAATCACACCTCCAATGGGAAAGTAAATGTGTGTGACCCGGAGGTAAACTAGAGAGACAGTCTGCACGAGAGAACATGGATTGTTAGGGTTGTGGAAAGTGAGGCGCTAGTGGCAGCATTGCACTGACTAGCAGGTCACTTGTGGTTCCATTTAATAACGAAAAATGTGCTTAAAAGAATAAGGACTAGCCCTTATACACACAAAATGAAAAAATGCACATTATGATTGGGAATGTAAAGTAGCAAACGTAATGACATGTGGTCTGGGTATACAGTGCTTGTAAATGCAAAAACATCCATATAGATATTGGAATAATAAGCAAGAAGAGGTGGCATTTGAGTGTTAGTAGCTCTGCACTGCCCTCTCCCAAAATAAATCAGGTTCTATCCTGGTCTAATATCTGAAAAAAACGTTAAATAGGTTCATGGGAGACACACAATAATGACATTTAGGACTATATTCACAATTAAGTTAACATAAACCCAAAAGAGCCCAAAAAGTATCTTGGCTCAATTTATCATCCGATCAACAGTATCACATTTTTTCTCGGGTCATTATATATTCTGAATAGTTAAAAAACTTAAATGATCATTAACATGGTCAAAATGAAAAACTCACCACATTCAGAAATGCAAGCGTCTCTTCTCTTGGTGCACTTTTCCTATTATTTCGGCTCATTGTCTAAAATCTACCTATTATGACGATGAGTCCCAAAATGCTTTTTTTTTCTCTGCTCCTCTTCAGCAACAAGTCTAGATCTGCTTACATGCGACTGAGGCTTCGATGACTCACATTTTCTTTTATTGAATTCCCGTAAAAGAGATATTATTTCCTTCCCTGCGCACTCAGCTTGTCCTGTTACACCGCTTCATTCCAGCATATTTGTATTCCTTATTCTTCATTTGGCCGACACTTGGGATTCCGTTACAGTTCTTCTTTAAACTTTGCTCCTATAATGACTTCTATTGTTAAATCATGTGTCTTAAATCTTTGAAGCATTAGTAAAATCGAAGTACTTAGCTTTTTTCCTCCTTGAAAACGCTTCTGCAAAAGCTAATGTTCTCTGATTTCAATTGTTATTCATCTTTGTATGTGTGCTTGTTTAAATACTTTACAGTCCCACCACAGTCCACTTAGGATACTTGTGTATGTCTTCTTTTTTTCTCTGCCTCCTCAGTCATCTACTTCCTCATGTACGCATATGTTTAGATGGTTAATATTTCTTATACAGTGTTACTCGTTTCTAATGTGTCGCCTTTAAAAGACATTATATGACCCTCTGTTTGTATACTTGATTTCCCCATATGGCCTTCCTTTCTCCTAGAGTTCAGCCCCCCTATACTGTTTCCAGCTACTGAATGTCAGTATATAAAGAAACCTTCCTCTTGCTGTCAGATCTGCCTCTACGTTGTCCTTTTTTATGGTTCTTCTGAAAAAAAGTGTTTACTATCTGTTATAGCTGGTAGCCAGACTGTTGTTTCATTTTCATTTTCATTGACTTTGTAGCTCTTATTCTCGTATATATTTAAGTACTTTGGATAAAGTCGAATAAATAATAAAAATAAATATTATGTGAGCACATGTAAGCTTATAAAGTGTTTTTGAGACCCTTAATGGTGATGATTAATGGTGATTGGTTGTTGCAGAGGAAGGAAACAAGCACAGTGAAACCACAACCACACTTCTGGTCTCTGTTATAATGAAGACCACACGTCAACAGACGGCCGTCAGACTGTAGATTTTAAAAATCTTTGTTGAACTTATAAAGAATGAAACACTCTCAGTTCTACTGGAAATCAATGAATAGAGGTGAGGTAAAAAGATGTATCCTTACAGCTGCAGAGCCTAAAATGTAGATGGGCTGCCACTTTTTGGATGCAATGAATGTGTTTCATATGTTAGGCCTCATAAACCAAATGGACCTTCACATTCTGTAAAGTATAAATAAGGATCTTTGTATCGGTTTTTTAAGACCAATTGCTAATATCACTTTTGTCCAAAATGACTTACTATATCCCATTGTTCTGAAATGTACACCTAAATTATCTACGTACTGATTTGCAATTTAGAGGATGGAATAATCTATCACAAACATGGAACATGTCCTTTCTGCTAAATTGCAAGGGCATTAAAGCCTATGCCACTTTTAATATGGAAAGAGGGATATCCGTAAGTTTATGACAGAGCACCCCATCTGCAAAACTCTATATAAGGCCCTTAGTACTGTTGGTTTCTTTTGTCCTACATTTATTTTTCCATTAAACGTTTAAAAACTAAGGCTTCAACAAGATAAAGTAACTATAGTGATTGATTTAAGAAAAGTGGCAATGCACCCAGTGCAGCACCACTTTTTTTGCGCTCCTTAGTAACTCCTTAATGCCACCATGTGGTCTCCATATCTAAGATACTGTGCACCATGGCAGTAGTTAGGGTAACCAGCATCAACATTTTTGATGCTAGTTTGGAGCTTTGCAGGACTAGCATCAAAAATGTTGACGCTAATCCTGCAAAGCCCATTGAGGCCCATTGAAAACAATGGTGTGCTGCTTTGAGCAGGTGTTTAAAGGTGTCAAAATAAATGATGCAAAGAAATCTCTAAGATTAATTTGTGCCATTTTTTCAGTCGCAAAGGAACGAGGATGTAGGAAATAATATTGATTATGGGTGTAACCCTAAAATTTAACACTTGTAGTCCCTGGGATGCAATTATTCAGTCGTTAAGTGAGCAAGCCACATTATATAACTCTCCAAAAAGGATCTTCTCCTAACTAGCTGTTACCTCTTTGCACAGAAGTAGCAGAATTTAAAAAGGAAATAGTTTGACTGGCACTACTTTGCTCATTCCACGACTAGAGTTGCACTATAATACTCACACTTCCTGTAGAAATGAAAGAAGACAATCTAGCCTCGTCTCCACAACAGAAATTGCAAGATATGCCAGTGGAAAAGAATGAGATATTTTAGACTCCTCCCCTTCATACTTTTTGTAGGATATTTCTTTCCTACTTGAATTAGTTGTGAAGATTAAGAAATTGAGAAATCCTTTGAGGAGAGAATTTGGCGCAATGGGCAGAGATGCCGACGTATGAGCTGCAAATGCAGGTTAGATTATAGGCATCGATTCAACTTCTTGTGATTCGGGCAAATCAATTAGGGGCATACTTACAAGCCCCTTAGCTCCCCTTAATTCTCTTAATTTGTTTTACGCTAAGACAGCACTAACAGGATGTCACCCTGTGCCGCAGTTTCAAAGTGGAGCAATCGTCAAAGCAAAGTGCCACAATTGCACCAAAACTTTTAGCACAGTTGTGCTAACAAGCTCCATGGTGTGCTGTATTGTAAGGGAGTGCAGGGAAAGGCAAGGAAACTGGCACATCAGAGCTGATGTGCCAGTTCCTTTTAAATTTGCCCCTTAATCTCCTCGAGCCCAAAGACAGCACCTGGATAGCCTCAGAGGTGATTAGCTGCGCTATACAAATCCAAGTATTATTATTCATATTTTTAGATCAAAATTAATAAATTCTCATTTCTCATGAACTGCTTTTAAGCTATAAAAATAATTGTGGAGGTTTTTGGAAATTACTGACTATCAAAATCTCTGAAAGTACACTACAGATTGCTATTCTCACCTATAACACATTTATTTAACTCTCCCTTTGTGTCTACAAACATCTCTAATCAGTCAGAAAAAAGACTTGGTCTACTTGAGTCTGCAAAAAGCCTATGCAAGTTATCAAGAAGTCTGCTATGCCCGAGGCCCCAACCTGCCTCCACTCCTTATAGCTAAACTACAACCCTACACCCTAAAGAAAAACTACCCTGACCTCCCCATCCCACCCCCAAAAACTAATATACCCTTACACCCCACCTGCCCTGAGGCCCAAACTACCCCCAAAAACAACAACCCTAAGCACTAAATAAAAAACTATGCTGACCCATCCACGCCACCCCTAAAAACTAAACTACCCCAACACCCCCACCCACCCTGAGCCCTAATACCTTTCCCCACCTTTAATAACTAAACTACCTCGCCCTCCCACCCACTGTAACCCCTAAAAAAATACCTATCTTAATCCCCCTACCCACCACTAAAAACTGAAGTACTCCAACTCCCCCCACCCACCCTGAGGCCCAAAACTACCCTCACCCCTAATAGCTACACTACCTTGGTCCAACCCGCCCTAAAATAAAAAACTACCTGACCCCCCACCAAGCCCCTAAAAACTAAACAACCCTGACAACCCACCCACCCTGAGCCCTAAAACCTTCCCCACCCATAGTAACTAAACTACCCCAGCCCCCCACCCACCCTAAGCCATAAAATAAACCTACCCGACCCCCCACCCTGCCCCTAAAAACTAAACTACCCCGATACCCCCACCCACCCTGAGCCCTAAAAATGACACCCACCCCTAATAGTCAAACTACCTCGACCCCCCACCCTAAGCTCAAAAAATAAAACTACCCTAACCCCCATCTCGCCCCTAAAAAAGAAACTACCGCACCCCCACCCCTAAAAATCACCCCCCAACCCTGCCCTAACCCCACTTACTTCACCTCATCCTATCCTGCTCTCTTCCCTTTTCCATGTCTCATCCACGCATGTGCGTACTTTGGCCCATTCATGGTCAAGGCACAGAAAAAGGCAGTTATTGTCCTGGCAAGTGTGTTTACACTTGCATGGCAAATGTGGTCTATGTCCTCATTGTTACAACTCGTGGTTAGGGATGTTTCCTCTTGGGTGCAGCATTGGATAGATGTTCTGACATCAGCTTCCAAGTGTCACTGAAAACTTGGCCCAACAGTAAGGCATTCCAGAAATTATATGTTTTTTAATACTCTGTTTTCCAAAGTATCTTCCTTGACTATTTGTCCTAATAAAATAATGTAAATATTAATGATGCTAAAATTATGGCTAATCAGTCAGATGATAACTAAGCAAATGAAGACAAAACCAAAGAGGGTCCCTCAATGAGACCATATGATCAATATAGAATGGATAATATTAAAACATTTGGTTTTAGTGAGGATGATTTCTCTAAACTCCTTGAACAGCCCATGACTGGAGCTGGGGGAGTTGCTGGATTTAACCAAACAAAAGAAGGTTGGTATAAACTAGTAGAGCTAAAGAAAAAGCGAAACAAACTGAGCTACACGCTGACTTCATGTTAGAGTACGTGAGAGCAGGGGTCATTCCAGCAGGTCTTAGAGTGAGGAATTTACCAGGTCTATTTATTGAAATCAGACAATTCCTGGAAAAATGTTAATTGATATCTAATCGATGCTCCCGGGATTGGATGATTCTAATTGTGGAGACAGCGAGAGAGCTCATTGAAGTACTGACCAAAGAAATTAAAACATTGGAGGATGAATTAAGAGCACAGGATTCCCTACAGGAAGTGAAAAAACAACTAGAAGCTGTAAGTCAAGAACTAGACTCTTTCAATATGTACCTTATTAAAAGGAAGACAGATAAATTGAGGAAGGACATTAGATGGTTCTCTCAGGAGCGAGCTTACCCATACCTGTCGGAAAAGTATTATCAGAGCCATAATCAGAATGGACCAGAACAGGATCGCCAATTCTGGACCAGCAAAAAGATTGTTACCTTCTCCGATACTTCTGAATCAGATGAAGAAAGTAATTCTAATCAGTTTGATCAATATGGTAACAGGAAGGGACAGAATGAGGGACCTAACCGCTCCAACCATTTTGTATCCAGAAGAGGAGCGCACAGGACCAGGTTCAGGAACTTTCAGAGGGGGAGGTATCACAATACAGACAATCCTCAACATGTACTACAAACAAGGAGACAACAGTATGGGAGGGACTGAATTCCATTCCGGTATTCAATCTCAGTTCTGCCCATATGGATATAGATACTGATACCTTACCTAAAAAAGGACTTTCCTTTATTCCCAGTGTTCCTATAAATCAATTTGGATTGATTACAGATCTGTTCGCCTTTTTTTCAGGCGTATTAGATTGGAAAGATTTTTTGAAGGAAGAGCTAACAATATAGAGACAGGTTTGAAACCTATACTGTTACCTCCTGTTCTATATAGGGTAGCAAAGATACATAAGAATGAGGTTCATCCCCCCTTTTGCCCGATAGTATCCTCAATAGGTTAAATTACTGAACCTTTATCAAAATATGTGGAGAAGTTTTTGAAACAAAGAGTGGTATGTCTCCCTGCACATGTTAGAGATACTGAGCACATCATTTCCAAATTAGAAGGCATCGCCTTCAATCCAACTACCCAGATTTTGGTCACTATGGACAGTGAAGGTCTCTATACTAACATTTCACAGATGGAAGCTTGGCAGGCTGTGGCCCGACTTTTTGAAAGGGAAGGGATGACTGACCACCTCAAGTTTGTTCTTCAATGTCTTAACATTGTCCTTCTAGAGAATTATTTTGAATTCGATGGAAACGTTGCCAACAAATGAAAGGAGTCAGTATAGGGGCAGCATGTACCCAGAGTGTAGCTAACATCTATGTGGGCAATTTTGAGGAAGCCCATATATATAATGAAGTGGCCCCCTTTTATGAGAATGTTCAGTTCTGGTCCAGATATATAGACAATATCTTTTTTATTTGGACAGGAAAGGAGGAACAACTCAATGAATTCTGTGAGTGGATTAATGCCTGCGACCCCAATCTTAGGTTCACTATCCATAAGAGCAGGGATGAGGTGGAGTTTCTGGTCTGGTTTCTGGTATTTGGATAGGACACCGTAATTTCCATCTTGAGGTGTCCTTATACACTAAACCTACTGCTAAAAATACCATACTCCATTTTGATCCGAGAAGCCTAAAGAAAGGAATACCCCTCAGTCAATTTTTACGTATTCGTAGAAATTGTACTAATTTGTGAGACTATGACCATCATGCAGAAATCCAGCAACAGAAGCTTCTGTTAAGGGGCTACACTAAACGACTAATAAGGGAGTCTTATAAGAGAGCCAAATATTTGCAAAAGGGACAGTATGTTTGAAAAGCGAAATAAAGACCCAAAGCAACAAATGGTGTGTGTTATACAGCAATCCAATTTGAATGAGAAAATCAGAAAAATAATTTGGAATAACTGGCATATTCTTAATAGTAATCAAAACCTATCTCCCCTTGAACAACCTCTCTCGCATTCAGGAAAAAATCTGAACATTCGTAATAGACTGGTTAGATCAAGTATACCTAAAGATAGAGGCTTTTGTCAAAAGTCGATTACGTGACAGCAACCCATTAGAGGTAATCATAAATGTGGAACATGCAGCCTGTTCAGGAGCGATTGTAGGCGATGTACTGCAATGGAAACATAAAGAATTTAAACTCACAGATATGACTAATTGCAGAACAGTGAATTGTGTATATTTGATCTGTTGCCCTTGCCCTTTGGGATATGAAGGAGAAACAGGATGGGAATTGAGAGTGAGAATATTTAAACATATGTCCAATATACGCAACAATAGGGAGGGAGCTCCCTTGGTCCAACATTGGCAAAATATGGGACATAAATTAGAGGATTTCACATGGGCAATCTTGGAAAAGATTAGGAACACTTGGGGAATTGAAGACAATAAAATCAGGAAGAGAGGAGAGTTAGATTGGATTTTTACTCTAGATACTTATAAAAGTGGCTTAATGAATACATCCCATGGGAAAATGGGATTGGCTGAATGAAAGCAACGGCTAGGAGTTATGGAACTGTAATAACATCTGCAGAACAAAGATGTGATTTTTATTGTATATGTTTCCAATGCATGGCAATGGTTCTGTATGTTTAACCTCTGTTCTTTTGAAGCCCTAGCTGTATTTCTTGAGCCAAGATGTTGGGAACCCTTGTTGGTTTCTTTTATATCTACTCTCTATCTCTCTCTCTCTCTCTCTCTCTCATTCTCATCTCTCCCTCCTCCCCTCCCCCCCCTTTCTTTCTTTCATCTGGAGTCGATCCGTCAATTATGACTCTATTTGCACTATATTGGAAGTAGGTTCTATGATCCCTCTCAGGATGGCGATTGTATTCTTTTTGTCTGCTCTCTCCTGTCCAGGGTCTTCACTAATTTCATAATGACATCATCCCATTTGAGGAAAATAATGACTCTCTATGTCATATATTTTTAAAGAACATTTTGTTATATTTAAGGTTTTTTTCTTCTTTCTTTGTTGAAGCAGTGTTTGTTTTCTACCGGCACATAAACTTTGTGAGCTATTATAGTACAGGGTATGTTGCCCTGTTTTAAGATGGCGACCAGTACGAGAGCACCATTGTAATATACATAATACTGGGGCCCATTTTAAACCTCCAGTACCATGTGACCGGAGGTTTAAAACTGGCCATGTTCGTCCGGGAAGCACGTTAGGAATATAACATACAAAGCTGTGAACTGCGTACCAGGTAAGCGATAGGAGTAGCGTTTTCCTCACAAGGGGCAGGATGTAGCTAGTGGAATGTAATGATTAGTTTATTATTTAAAAAATAATGTTGCCACTTAGTATAGTGGGTCAATAAACATTCAAATATAAATAATGGTATGTCCATATTTTACGGCACAATGTACAGAGCTATTATCTTTTGTCTATTGTCTTTGTAGTGGACACGTTTATCACCACAATGGCTGTGAATGACAAAATAATGGAGCCAGCCACTTGGAGAAGCTATATGCATAGAATAGCCATTATATTTGGAGGTACTTTAATCCAATGAAGATTGCAGCCCTCCTCTCCCCCCTTTTTTGTAGTCATTTCACATGATTATTTTATAGATAATTGGGCATTACAATCTGTTGCGTTCCCTAAATTAGCTGTGGACCCTGGATATACCGCTTTTAGGAATCATTTCTCTCCCACTGAAAAGCTTGCCTATATGTGCTTGGAAGGTAAAGATATCATAGTGATGAAAGTAAGGGGATAAGCACCATAGTCTCACCCTATGTGGAAAGTTATTGTGCAATCTATTCAGGTGTTGCATGTTTTTGGCATGTGTCTTCAGGCATCACTAGTGACTATTGATGTTGCTGATATTTCTTGCACTTATGATTATTTTACCTTTTTTCCCCCTTTTCGTCTTTTTTTCTTCATCTTTTTTCTTTTCTTTTCTTTTTCTCTTTCTTTTTCTTATATTTGTTCTTATGGTGCATGTGTCATCTTTGGCTTTCTATCTGTATTTACATTTATATGTGTATATATATATATATATATATCTATATATATATATATATATATATATATATATATATATGTGTGTGTGTTTAATCTTTATTCACATTGGTGCTGTATTGTGAAGCATTTAGGGGCATATTTATACTCTGTTTGCGCCGAATGTGCGTCAAAATTTTTGACACACAATCGGCGCAAACCCTGCCCCATATTTATACTTTGACGTCCGACCCCGCGGGCGTCAAAATTCCACCATGTGCGTCATTTTTGGGAAGGGGGAACCAGCCTTGCGTTAAATATATGCAAGGTAGGCGTTCCTTTCCAAAAAATGACTTTAAGGCCTGTGCCCCATATTTATACTCTGACGTCATTTTGACGCACAGGAGGGGGTGGGCCTTAAAAAACGACGCACAGCCTGATGGGCGCCGTTTTTTAACGCCTTGGTCAGGGCAGGCGTTAAGGGACCTGTGGGCTCGGAAGGAGCCCAAAGGTGCCCTCCCCTGCCCCCAGGGATACCCCCTGACACCCTTGCCCACCCCAGGAGGACACCCTAGAATGGAGGGACCCATCCCAGGGAAGTAAAGGTAAGTTCGGGTAAGTATTTTGTTCAGATTCTTTTTGTGGCATGTGGGGCCTGATTTTGGCCCCCCTACATGGCACTATGCCCAATGACCATGCCCAGGGGACAGAAGTCCCCTGGGCATGGCCATTGGGCAAGGGGGCATAACTCCTGTCTTTGCTAAGACAGGAGTCATGTCAATGGAGGTTGGGCGTCAAAAAAAATGGCGCAAATCCGGTTTGAGGCCTGAATTTTGCCTCAGACCTGACTTGCCCCATTTTTTGACGCACAACCCCCATTTTCCCATACGCCGGCGCTGCCTGGTGTGAGTAATTTTTTTTTACGCACACCAGTCCGCAGCGCCAGCTAACGTCATTCCATAAATAAGGCGCCTGCATGGCGTGTTGGAATGGCGTTAGCCGGTGGTAAAATTTTTGACGCACAACTGCGTTGGCGCAGTTGTGCGTCAAAAAGTATAAATATGGGACTTAGTATTTCAGGATATATGGACTCCCTTGTTTCAAGGATGTCTTTTGTGTGTTTTTTGTACCAGATACCCTTTATCGATGTGGTGATATTCTAAAGAATTGGGGTATTGCTCTGTGCGCCTGTCTCTTCTGTGGTTTTTGTGCCCACACATGAACTTTTGGATTGGAACCGCCCTAATGAAGGTAGCCTCCCAATGAGAGGAATATCGAAAGACGCATAGGCTATAGGTTCCTACAGTTTTCTGTTTATATTTGTACCAATACTGTGTTATCACATTACATGTTTTTTGATTATATTAGATTAGTGAATTTATTGTTATATTGAATTTTCATGTTCAATTATGTATTTGATATAGGAAGTTCTATATATTAGTTCCTTTTTTCAGTGTATAGGTTCCTCAGAATGTGGATGTGAGTTTCTGTATGATTGATGTTTGAGTGATTGGGCTTGTCTATCTTTATTTAAGGTTGTTTTATCAATTAATATTTCAGTTCCTTTTGTATAGTATTGTGGCTCATTGTTTGTTTTATGTCTTTTTATTATATTTAATAAAATACTGATGAACTATGTGATTGATTTCATAATATATGTTTTTTGAAGTGATAGAATCATAGTATTGTATTATTTGCCACCAGGAGAGACATATAGCATAATGAGAGTTTGACATACGGTATACATTTTTGACTATATTTATACCCTGATGTTCTGTTATATATATCTGTTTATTGGTATTCAAGAGTAGCTCTATGTATTTTTTTTTTTGCACTTCGATAAATAAGCAAATTACATATTCAAAGTTCTTATTCATAAATTAGGATATGCAGGCTCACATACGCATGCGCTCTGGTATGTATCCTCCCTTCATTACTTCCAGATAGAGTTGAAAACATGTCTGAAGTTCGGACCCAGCCAAATGCAAATACATCTTGACTGTTCCATAGGGAACAGGGTCAAGACTGATTTTCATTTGACTGGGTCCAAACTGGGGTGGCGTGGTGGATAAAAAAGTGATGGATTGAATACAGATCTTTGTGACGGGGATGAATGTTTGCATTGTTCAGCGTTCCATCCATCATCTGTTCTTTTTGCTTTTGGAATACATCTGCAGCATCCACCTACATGAGCATTGTTAGACAGAACAGCCTCAGGGTGGTCACCCCTAACGTTTTGCCTGCCTCCCTTTACATTTTAGATACTGTTTTTTCTGGTTTTAAGACTCTGTGTGAATTACCACTGCTAACCAGTGCTAAAGTGCATATGCTCTCTCCCTTTAAACATGGTAACATTGGATCATACCCAACTGGATTATTTAATTTACTTATAAGTCCCTAGTAAAGTGCACTATGTGTACCCAGGGCCTGTAAGTTAAATGATACTAGTGGGCCTGCAGCACTGATTGTACCAGCCACTTAAGTAGCTCCTTAACCTTGTCTCAGGCCTGCCATTGCAAGGCCTGTGTGTGCAGTTTCACTGCCAATTTGCCTTGGCATTTAAAGGTACTTTCCAAGCCTACAACTTTCCTTTTTCTACATGTAAATCACCCCTAAGGTATGCCCTAGGTAACTCATGGGGCAGGGTATTGTGTAGGCAAAAGGCAGGACATGTACCAGTGTAGTTTACATGTCCTGGTAATGTAAAACTTCTAAATTTGTTTTTGCACTGCTGTTAGGCCTGCTCCCTTCATAGGCTAACATTGGGGCTGCCCTCATATATTGTTTGAGTGGTGTTTTGAGCTGCTGATCTGAAAGGAGTAGGAAGGTCATATTTAGTATGGCCAGAATGGTGATACAAAATCCTGCTGACTGGTGAAGTTGGATTTAATATTACTATTTTAGAAATGTCACTTTTAGAAAGTGAGCATTTCTCTGCACTTAAATCCTTCTGTGCCTTACAATCCACATCTGGCTGGGTTTAGTTGACAGCTCCCTTGTGCATTCACTCAGACACCCCCCAAACACAGTATACTCATCCTCACTTGCATACATCTGCATTTTGAATGGGTCTTCCTGGGCTGGAGGGTGGAGGGCCTGACACTTGCATGTGAAAGGGCAGTAGTCTGCCTTCACACAAAGGACTGCCACTCCCCCTAATGGGACCCTGGTAGACAGGATTGAACTGAATGGGGACTTTGTGCACTTCTAAGCCACTCTTTGAAGTCTCTCCCACTTCAAAGGCACATTTGGGTAAATAAACAGGGCCTCTGCCCCTACCAACTCAGACACTTCCTGGAGAAGAAACTTGAACCAGAACCTGCATCCAGCCAAGAAGAACTGCCTGGCTGCCCAAAGAACTCACCTGTCTGCATTCTGTGAAGGACTGCTGCCTTGCTGTTGCCCTGCTGCCTTTCTGCTCTCTGGTTGAGGTGAAGAAGTGCTCTCCAAGGGCTTATATAGAGCTTGCCTCCTGTTCCCTGAAGTCTCGGGACCAAAAAGACTTCAGCTCTACAAGAAGGACTCCTTGTGCGGTAAAATTCAATGCACAGCCTGCCGCAAATGACACACAGCCTGCATCGTGGTGAAAAATTCACTGCACGCCAAACCGAAACAACGCAGCCCAACTTCGCATCGAGGAGATCGACGCAGTGCCAGCGTAACAACCCAAAATTCGACGCACAGCCCACCAAATCGACGCACAGCCCAGCCGGACCGATGCAGCCGACTTCCAGATAGAAATCGAAGGAGCGTCTGCCATGCAGTAGAAAGTTTTAACGCAACGCCCACCAAATCGACGCAGCTCCTGTGACTTTGTCCTGCCAGTGCAGGAAATCCACGCATCATCCCCAGGGCATCCAAAAAGCCCACAACCCGAAAAGGATCCATGACCGAGCACCGGAAATCGATGCACAGCTGTCCCTGTGAGAAAACTAAACGACGCATTGCAGTGTGCGGCCTGAAAATTGACTCACACCCCTTTGTTTCCACACATCTCCTCCTCTGCGGCTCTTTGCATAGTTTTTTGCACGCAAACCAGGTACTTTGTGCTTGAAAGAGACTTTGATTGCTTTTAAAAGACTTAAGACTTCATATCACTTTTCCAGTGGTATCTCAACATATACTTATTGCATTTTAATTGTTTTGACCTGCATTTTTCCAGATAAATATTATTTATTTTTCTGTGTGGTGTATTTTTGTGGTGCTATATTGTGTTGAATGATTTATTGCACAAATACTTTACACGTTGCCTTCTAAGTTAAGCCTGACTGGTCAGTGCCATACTACCAGAGGGTGGGCACAGGATAATTTGGATTGTGTGTGACTTACCCTGACTAGAATGAGGGTCCTTGCTTGGACAGAGGGGTAACCTGACCACCAACAAAAGACCCCATTTCTAAAAAGCATGATTCATTGTTCTACTCCAAATGTAAAGTCAATGACCTTTAAGGATTCAGCAACGGTGAAGCTAGTCAGCATTTTTCCATTGGCATTGGTGACAAAGAACAGCACAGAGATTGGATCCTCTTGGTGTGCCATTTTAGTTGTGAAGACTTCATCTAGGCCAATCAGGGTGCAGCTGCCATATACATAGATCCTGGTAGCAGTAGTTGGTGAGACAGGGATATAACGTAGTTTCTTACTGTGGATCATTGACAGGACACATATTGTGTCACTTGTATCTCTAAGACTGGTTATCGGATGTCCATGAATGTATAGTTTGCACCTTGGTTGTGCCTTCTTTAGAGGGCGTGGGGAATGACTGACTACATAGATCAGATGGACGTGTTTGAGACTTGATGCCCCTGGGCAGCCATCACAGCTAGAAACATGGTAGCAGTTTTCAAAAGGTCTCTGTGAGGTGGTGGAAGTAGGTCTCTTGAATGATTTGGGCTTGTACTCATCATTGACATTAATTAATTTCCACTTGACTGTAGAGGGTGATTATGGACTCATTCAGGTCCTGTTTCACATGGCACAGAATGGATCCCTACTAGTCAGAGTTTGTGTGCTGAATTGCATGTTCATTCTGGTTAGCATAGTGTTGTAGTCATTGTCTGGCTAGTATCTGTGAGAGTCAGAAATATCTTGTGTGCCTTTTTGCTAACCAAGTGAGGGAGTAGATCACTTTGCTTCTGAATCAGTTTCTTTTGTTGCAGTGAGGCAATTCTCAAAACAAGATCTCTACTTTTTCCACCTTGCTCCCACTGAGTACAGAGAAGACAGTATGTCAAACAACTAAATGGAGTTCACTGTGAAGCATAGGGAGTCCCAGTAGAGGTGCTCAGGTGCAAGAAGAACAGTCACTGACAAATAGAGTGCTTGAGTAGGCATAAATGTGCTGTGGACAATGTGACAGGCTGTTCCTGTCCCACTGGGCAAGGAAGGTGTAGGGTGCTGGAATAGGTCACCCAGTGAGCTACCTGCAAGCAGGCTCATTTCAAAAGAATGACACTGCTCAGAATGGAAGGCTCCCCATAACTGTCGTAGCAGCAGTGCAAAGTTGCTGTTGCTTGATTAAAGGCTATCAAAGTGAATGCCATCATCAAAGTTGCACACCTGACCAGCCTGGATGTGTAGCCTGCATGTCAGGGCTTCTGCAGGAGTCTCAGCGGGACTGCAGAACAACAGTGAGCCATAGTCATGGCATGCAGCTCAGTGCACTCTCACAATAAAGAAGCGAGACACGTGCACTGGGATTGCAGCAGGCCGGTTGTGGGGCTGGTAGCTTTCAGAAGGCAGACATGACTGCGAGGTGGTAAGGGTGGGTCAGCAACTGGATTAGTGAGCCGTGTCCTCATCACCATATTGTGGGGTGCATAGGGGCCTGACCAGTATGCAGGTGGCACAAATTATGGAACACGCACAGGTAGTGGATCACACAGGCTCCACACTGCCGCTTACAGGCATACATTCTTCACATATAACTTATGCAACAACATATTTGGGAGACAGAATGTGTGTCAGTTGAGTAAGGGAACACTCATTTTGCAACTTCGTTAAGAATACTACACTGTGGTGTGACAAACATAAGCTGAATTGTATGAGCTTATGCCAAGGCAATTCTACGCCATATTACAAATCATGTAAGTGTACCTTTTTGTTCTGTTTCTTTTTGCAGTATCCAATGCTGCTTTACTACAGAAAAGAGTGAATTAAGACAACTATATACATTGACTGCGGTTGCTGCAAAAGAGCAGAAATGGGGTATTTGGTTAACAGTCAGGTTACCCACCTGTTCAAGCAAGGACCCTCACTCTAGTCAGGGTAAAAGAGAATCACCCTCAGCTAACCCGTGCTTACCCCCTTGGTAGCTTGGCAGAGCAGTAGGCTTAACTTCAGAGCATTAGGTGTAAAGTATTTGTACCAACACATACAGTAACTTCATGTAAACACTACAAAATGACACAACACCGGTTTAGAAACATAGGAAATATTTATCTAAACAAAACAAGACCAAAACAACAAAAATCCGACATACACAAGTCAAGTTATGAATTTTCAAAGATAAAACTCAAAAATAGCGCTTAGAAACAAAAATGCTTCGATGAGATGTTAACACGGCGTCGTGACGGAGTCGTTCCCAACAAGCCAACACCAGCGGCGCCGGACACGGAGTCGTGTAGACCCCCAAGTACTGTACCTTTGGCAAAGAGTGAAAACAAGCCGATGCGCAAAGTCGGGGATCGCGGCATCTGTGCGAAATGTTGAATCCGTGCACTAAGAGCGGCGTCGGTCACGACGTGGTGCGGTGACTTCCACGGAGTCGTGGACTTCAGCGGGGCTGCTGCCGCGTTGGGCCTGCGAAGAGCGTCGCGTTCCAGCGAAGGTCACGGCGTCGGGTGCAGGTGGCGTCACCGGATTCAGCAGCGGCGTCGGTCCGGAGTCGTCCGAAGTCGATTTCCTTAGATTCCACCAGCTTTCCTTTCAAGGGCCCAGGGACTGGATAGGGCACCATTTGTCGGGGCAGGAGTCTCACCAGAGACTCCAGGTGCTGGCAGAGAGAAGTCTTTGCTGTCCCTGAGACTTCAAACAACAGGAGTCAAGTTCTAAATCAAGCCCTTGGAGATTTCTTCACAAGATGGAAGGCACACAAAGTCCAGACTTTGCCCTCTTACTCTGGCAGAAGCAGCACTGCAGGAAAGCTCCACAAAGCACAGTCACAGGCAGGGCAGCACTTCTTCCTCAGCTATCAGCTCTTCTCCAGGCAGAGGTTCCTCTTGGTTCCAGAAGTGTTTCTCAAGTCTGTAGATTTGGGTGCCCTTCTTATACCCATTTTAGTCTTTGAAGTCACCTTTCTTCAAAGGGGACTCACACCTACTTGTGAAATCCTGCCTTGCCCAGGCAAGGCCTCAGACACACACCAGGGGGTTGGAGCCGGCATTGTCAGAGGCAGGCACAGTCCTTTCAG
Organism: Pleurodeles waltl; assembly: GCF_031143425.1. Taxonomy (NCBI): domain Eukaryota; kingdom Metazoa; phylum Chordata; class Amphibia; order Caudata; family Salamandridae; genus Pleurodeles; species Pleurodeles waltl. The sequence continues at coordinate 661,475,958 of NC_090443.1, read as the reverse complement.
ATGAGAGTGGCCACTCCACCCCTCCCTCCTAGCAGAGATGGCAGGTCTGAGACATGATTACAGAGCTACTTATGTGGGTGGCACAACCAGTGCTGCAGGCCCACTAGTAGCATTTGATTTACAGGCCCTGGCACCTCTAGTGCACTTTACTAGGGACTTACTAGCAGTGGCGTAGCGTGGGGATGCAGGGGGGGCCGGCCGCACCGGGCGCAACATCTTGGGAGAGACTCGAGTGCTAAAATCCACGGGTTAGGGGGCGCAAATTACTTGCCTTGCCCCGGGTTAGGGGGCGCAAATTACTTGCCTTGCCCCGGGTGCTGACAACCCACGCTACACCACTGCTTACTAGTAAATCAAATAGGCCAATCATGGATAAACCAATTACATACAATTTACACGGAGAGCATATGCACTTTAGCACTGGTTAGCAGTGGGAAAGTGCTCAGAGTTCAAAAGCCAACAGCGAGAGGTCAGAAAAAAATAGGAGGCAGGAGGCAAAAAGATTCAGGATGACCCTGCATAAGCAAAAGTCCAACAACCACTCAAAGATTTTATTGGAATTAGAGCAAAATTGCATTCATGTTCCATTTAGCACCATAGTATCTGAAGGGAGTGTTGTTTTTCTCTATTTCCTGTGCAGCAGCAGGTACTGTTTAGTATTATAATGCACATTCAAATCAAAATCAAATCAGGGTTTAAAAACTGCAAATACTCACCCACAAGGGGCTAAGGGGATTTATCCTCTGAGCTTCAGTTAAAGAGCCAGGTTTAAAGGTCCTTCCAAAATTGGTGTAGCGATGGTGACTGCCTGAGGTTCATGGGCAGGGTGTTCAAGCTCTTTGCCGTGAGGTAGGCGAAGGATCTCCCACCAGCCAAAATCTTTCATATGCGGGGTACAGTGACTAACAGTTGTTGATCGGAGCGGAGAGGTCTGGTGGGTGAGTAGAGGTTGATGCAGTGGTTGAGGTAGGCGGGTCATAGGTTGTGGAGGGCCTTGTAAGTGTGGACAATGAGCTTGAAGTTAATTCTCTTTTCGACAGGGTGCCAGTTGAGGTCTCTTAGGTGACTGGAAATATGTTCAGTGGGGAATGTCCATGATGAGTCTGGGGGAGATATTTTGGATGTGCTGTAGTTTCTTTATGTTCTTCTGGGTGGTACCGACGTAGAGGGTATTGTCTTAGTCGAGTCTTGTGGTAACCAGGGCATGAGTTACGTTTTGCAGCAGTCCTTTGAAATTCATATGAGGATATTCCAGAAGTCTGAGTATATGAAAGCAGAAGGATGTGACTGAGTTGATTCGATGGCTCAATTTGATTTTGGTGCTAAAAAGCCGCGCCCAGCGCTGCCAAAATAATTAGAGACATCTAGTACAACCTTTGAATTTGAAAAGCTGCTAACAAACAACTTGATTTAAATTAGCACAAGCCAGTATTTTTATACACTCTGGTACATAATATGTACAACATGACATGCTTATATGTGAACCCCGATGAATTAGAAAAGAATAGCACCGTGATGATTGAGGTCTATGTTCTGCAAGAAAACGCAAATTAAAATAGGCTTTTGAGTCCGACTGCACTTTGTCTTTCCCTAGGCTTCATGGACTCATTTCAAAGCATGCCTGCTACTGCCAAATTGAAACTTATTTATTGAGTGCTGGGCGAGACTTTACAGATTCTTGGCATGTGCATATTTGGAAATTATGCCTCCAAACTACTTGTTTGTACAAGGCAATAGTTAGAGGTATTTCAGAAATCAAATCCTCTACTTGATCAAATCCCCTACTTGAGCTATAATTATTTTGTCTAGTTAGAGATCTCTTTGAAAAGAGACCATCATGAGGTAAGAAGTATTTTGACAGTACAAAAGATACGTTTTTCCGTTTCTCACATAAAGTTAATTTATTCACGTTGTCAATATTTATAGCGTTTTTCAAAGACAACGCAATGATTGTTTATCAATGAGAAATATTTAACTTCCAACACTTTGAGCTTTCACTTGTTTGAAAATATTTGTTACTGAACGATGCAATTATAACTGTAAATCCATAGCAATGTAGTGAGTTCGTGTCAGTGCAGTGCTGCCTATAGAATGCAGAAGAACTGGACCTAATATTATCACACACATTGCATATTGAACATGGAGCATGATCTGGAATCATTTCATGCACAATTTTGAGATTATTGCATGTTATAAATTAACACAATAAACGCCACGAGTGAGGAAATTTAATAAATGCATAAGTAATACCCTGTAAGATTATTTGGTTACATCTTTCTATCTGTCTACTGTTGTCTTTGTTGGTGCCCTTTGCGATCCTGTGGGTTCTATTGTACATATATATATTTTACGGTGGCTGCAGTTGCTACGGCTGAGTTGGGTAGTCAATTTGCAAAAATCACATTTTGGATTGCTTATAGATTTGGACCAATTTGAGGACTGCAGGAGAATTGTACACCAGGTTTTTTTGGTTAGAGGTCAGGGTTCCTAAATACGATTCCTAAATATGATTCTCATTCAAACTCACATTAGAAATTTGACTCAAGCACACCACACACCCCACTCTTACTATTACCCCCAACATGGCATGAAGGAGGGGAAAACATGGAAGTCAATAAGGCTTGAGTGACTAAATAGTTTTGCGCATGTAGTTACCCAGGTGTCCATTTGCTTGAATGAGCTCAAAACAAAAATATATTACAATAGTCTAAACTAGTTCAAATAAGAGACCGGACAACTAAATTCTGAAATACTGATAGAAAGAAAGGAAGAATTTGTCTTAATACTCTCTACAGTGAACACAGATGTATGTTTAGTAATTTGTTCCTGAAACCTGCGCCCAGAATAAAATAAAATACAAAAGTCAAGAGCCAAAGGAGCAGGGAAAGGATCTGTACCAAATTTCTTAATCCACTATATTAATGGACAATGGCTGGACCACCAAACACCAACGCCCAGATTCACAAATCTGTCACACAGCGCAGCACTCACAGTTGCTATGCTGCGTTGCTTGACAGGGAGACAGCAGGAAAGCACCGTAAGTACAGGGATATGACACTATCCTGTTCTATCCCGGGCAGAGGCGTACAGTTAGGCTGTCAAGCACCACACATCCACCGTTGTACCACCCTGCAATGGTTCCTGTGGGAGTATGGCTTAGGATTTGTACTGGAGGAGTATCTAACTTCAAAACATTTCGCACTTTGGATGTGTGTTGTACAGTGCAGCACACATGCTTAGTTGGAAACGTTAGGAGAAATAAAAGCATTTCTCATTCTTAATGCTTACTTTCAAGCAGTGTTACTTTTTGGCACAAGATTGTGTCTACTATCATTAGGAGATAGGGCCAGATGTAGCAAGCCGTTTGCATGGCGCAAACTGCGAAAATTGCAGTTTGCGCCATGCAAACGGCCTCACGCAGTGCTCATTCCCAAATTGCGAGTCGGTACCGACTTGCAATTTGGGAATGCGACTCGCAACTAGGAAGGGGTGTTCCCTTCCTATTTGCGACTCGCATCGCAATTCAGAGTAGCTGTGTGACCGCGAATTTGGTCGCAAACCAACTCGCAGTTACCACCAGTGTCACACTGGTGGTAACACATTCGCAAAAGGGAAGGGGTCCCCGTGGGACCCCTTCCCCTTTGTAAATGTCGACATAAATATTTTTTCAGAGCAGGCAGTGGTCCTATGGACCACTGCCTACTCTGAAAAAATACGAAACCAAATGGTTTCGGATTTTTTTTCATTTTGCAACTCGTTTTCCTTTAAGGAAAACGGGCTTCAAAATGAAAAAAAAAAAACTGCTTTATTTAAAAAGCAGTCACAGACATGGAGGTCTGCTGACTACAGCAGGCCACCATCCCTGTGAGTGCAGGGACTCGCTATGGGGTCGCAAATTATTACCCACCTCATGAATATTGATGAGGTGGGTCTTTGCGACCCCATAGCGAGTCGCAGAAGGTGTCTGAGACACCATTCTGCATCCGTTTTTGCGACTTACAAATTGCGAGTCGCTCAGACTCGCAATTTGCAAGTCGCAAAAACGGATTTTGCTACATCTGGCCCATAGACTTTTGCATCAAAAACATGGATTGTTGCACGGGAACGTCCATCTACAACCTGTGGAACTCCCCTAGATGGAGAGTAACATACGTTACGCTGGTTTCATTACCTTTTCTTAAAACCCAACACAAATACCAATTTGCATTGGTTTGTAAATCCCAAAAAGGATTTTGAGTCGGGTCTACATTAAAAAAGTAATGGAAACCCAATGCAAAACCTTTGCAAATCTAGGCTCAAATTTGCAATCTTGATGGAACTGAGCTGCAAGAAGTTTACATCCAATCAACAAGCATTAGCACACAAACATTCTCTAAACTGAGATTGCAATATAATCATAAACCTTATTTAGAGTTTGGCAGATGGACTACTATGTCAAAAATGTCACAGGTGACCCTTCCACCATATTACAAGTGCCTTTTTAGCTCTTGCTACATTTAATGTGGAAGATAGGATATCAGTTGTGCTTTGATGGCATATCCCATGCTATATGTTTGCTAAATTGATATTGCATTATATTTTTTTTAGGTTCGGACTACAGGCAGCTTTAGTCGTCTCGCTAGCCTCAAGGCATAACCAAAAAATCACAACTCATAAAATCATACCAAAAATATATACATACATTCCTAGAGTAGCTTTGTGTCATCTCTCTTCATTCTTTGGTCTGTGAAACCGATTTCTACATCTTGCTTCTGCCCATGATAGCAAACAACAAAGGGCAATGGGTGAGCCTGCTGCAACCATTGGCTTTCAGGCTCTGAGTGCTGGAATTTTGCAAACTTATTGGATGAATTCTTATACCAGAAGCCACAGCACTAATACCATGATGTTTATAGCATGTGAAATATGTGACCCACTTGGGCTTGATGAGTTGATTGTTTTTGTTAGCCAAATGTAATGGAGAGACCCACTGAAAAATAATCTTTCAAATTCTTTAATTCTTTTGGAAAGGTGCATGATAGTGATGCAACAGACTGATGGGAATGTAATTAACTTCCAGGTATTTGACGTCTTGTGCTATTTGCGTTTCATGTACGTGTTTATGTTAAAACTTTGCTTTATGGTGACCTAATTGTATTAAGTTAAAACATCATAATTAATACTGTTGCATAATAGTTTGATCGCTATACCGCGATTCCTGGTGAAAGTCTTTTCACGTTGGTGATGACGATGTCACATGCTATTTAGTATAAATAGGTTTCCAAAATGGAGCTTCAATATCAGTGAGCAAGGCTGCAGAACAGTCGAAATGAGTTTGAAGGTTTTTGGGAGCATGCAATAAAAATAAACTAACTGGAAATTCTGAAGATATATATATATATATATATATATATATATATATATACATATATATATATGTATATATATATACACATATATTAATAAAAAAACAAAGGTTAAAGGGTTAAAGTAACATTAAATTCACCAGTTATAGTTATCCTCACCATACACGTTTCCTAATAATAATTGAATTGCAAATGTTGCTGTGATTTTATCAATGATGTCACAGAATATGTCATGAGAGAGGCAACATGTGGGGTAATTAACAGTGTATGGCGTGGGCATGAGTTATAGTTACCTTAAGGCATGAGTTATAGTTACCAGAGATGACTATAACTGGAGAATATCAGTGGCTTTGTACATTTAAAACGTTAAGTTGCCACTGAAATTCTCCCCTAACAAAAACCATACTTTAGCCTATGTTTTACTTTTTCCAGTGAATTTCTAGGGTTTATTTTAAATGAAAAGTAATATTTTGTTACCATACATAAAGACAACTCCATACCTCACCTAACCTTTGGTCATGCACAGCTGAGGTTAGCCGAAGGGCCGGGCTTGCATCAAGGCCCTGTAGCCAACCCTCTGCAGGAAGCCAACACCACGGTTCATATAGGCTTCAGCCATGCTCAGCAGGGAGCTGGCCACTGGACCTGGCCATTGCCTCTGCAGGCAGCCATACCCAGGCTGCTCACAGACTTCAGCCATGCACAGAAGGGGGCTCTATGGCCGGTTGGCAGAAAGACAGACAGCCATGCACATCTGGTGATTGGCCATATTGCCCTGGCCTGCAGACAGGCCCTGTGTCAAACTCCCTGCAGGCAGCTAGCCTCCCTGACCCAATAGTGACCCCAAGGTCAGCGTCCCCACGGCTATGTGACATTAAAATGAGGAGGGACAGTGCACCCTCCCTCCCCAAATCTCATTAGGCCCTAAGAGCCCTACTCCCCTGGACAGCAAGACATTAAAAAGGAGAAGGGAGCCACATGCCCCCCTTCCCAAGCCTTAACTGTGTTAGACCTAGCATCCTCAGGGTGGTCTTCCACCAAATGTTTTGTCTTTGCTCTCCACTTTTTGCTGAAATTTGTTGTCTTTTGTTGGCCTTAGGACTCTGTATATTTAACCAATGTGAACCAGTGTTAAAGTGCTTGTGCTTTCTCCACAAAACATAGTAGAACTGCATTGCACCTGATTGGCATATTTTTTTTTTATAAGTCCTGTGGAGTGGTGTCACATATACCCACGGTCTGTAAATAAAATGGTACTAGTGGGCCTGCAGCAATTTCTGTGCCACCCAGATAGATAGATCCTTAAACCATGTCCAAAACCTGCCATTGCATCCTCACTGTAGTTTTAAACTGCCAAGTCAATTTGGTAATATAAACCCCTTGTCAAGCCTTAAGCTCTCCTTTCAGTGCGTCTAAGTCACCCCTAAGGTAGGCCTGAGGTAGCCCATAAGGCAGGTGCTTGGAATTAAAAGGTTGGACTTGAACCTTTAAATATTACATGCCCTGGTAGTGAAAAACTACAAATTTGTTTTTCACTGCTGTCCTACCTCTGCCATAGGATGAAGACTGAGTTGCTAACCTTTGATTGGGAACAGGCAAGCATTCAATATTTGGTGCTTGAGAAATTGTAATTAAAACTCCTCTGTAATGGGAAACATGGATTTGAAGTTACAATTTTAAAAATGACACTTTTACTAAAGTTGTTATGTAAGGAACTTTTAGAAAGCTGGCATTTTCCTTCCCTAAACTATTTGGTACCTGCAGCCTATCCCGGGTCACATGACTGGGTGTAGTTGGCAGTTTGACTTTGTTTATTTTACCCAGACAGCCACACAATGGAAGGGTTTAGTTTGCCAGGAAAGGTCATAAACTAGCAGATTAGAGACAGAGCTGGGCTCAGCCCCACTTGCAACTGATTAGATTGGGCTCTGCCTTCACAAAAAGGACTAGTCAGACCTGCATTGTTCATGCAACCAGCTTGGAGCCAGAACAGGGGAGTCAGGAAACTTAAAGCACTACAAGGGGAATTCTCTAGAAACTTCTCCTACTTTAAAGAAGGCACAGTGAATAAAATGGGGACTCCCAGACATACTCTTAAGTTCACTTTCTGGACCTGAGAAAGGACTCACAGGTCTGTCTAATGCAGCGACCTGGTGTGTATTCCACAAGACTGCTGTGCTTCACCTGGAAGTACTGGTTTGCTGCCTGGAGCATGCAATGAACCTTCAGAGGCTTGCCTGCTGCTTGAGCACTGTTTCATCACCTGCACCTAGTACTACTAGAGTGACTCCAAGGGCTAGTTTGCTGGTCTCCTGTTCAGTGCCCCTCAGACAGAAAAGGCTACCTCCATCTTGAATCAACAAACTCATAACTGGAATCAGCCTGAATGATTTGTAATCGCTTCTCAAGTCCTGGATCCTTGGTGGTGGTGCTAAAAGGGCCAAAGTAGCCAAAATCGAAAAATTCAGACTCGAACATCCCCACCAGACTTTCCCACTGAACTTCACCTTTTCAGACTATTTTCTCCAAGCATTTCTCTAAGTCCAAAAGTTAGCACTGATTGTGCCCACATCACCCTTTCTATCAGACACCTGTGATCCATTGCAGTAGGCTACATTTTTTAACTTTGACCAGGTCTTGCTTGACTAGTGCTGAGCGGTCAGGTCTTTGATTTTTTAGGCACTAGATTTTCCCATAAACTTTAAAAATGCATAGCTCCAGTGCTACTAATTACATTTTTGTGATTGTGGTGTCAAATTATTTATCAGATGCTACTCTATTGTTCTAAAGTGATGTGGTTTTTTTATTGTGTTTGCACTTTATTATTGTGTGTTTGCTGCATAAATACTTTACACCTTGCCTCTAATTTAAGCCTGACTGCTTTTGTGCCACAGTATTAGGCATTTAAGCACAGGTTAATTTTGGACTTTCTGTGGTTCCCTCTCATGGGGATTGTGTCTTTGCCTTGCATAGAGGTCAATCCCCCCGGCAACCAACAAGTTAACTTCTCACAAAGTATATAGAAAGAGAAGGATAACGGATGGGGAGTCCCATAACATGCATCACTAGCAGTCGCAATATTAATATTCTTAAGCAATTACCATACTTTGGTGCCAGTATGACACACTGAACATTGATAGTTTCTTATTAAAGAACAGGACATACCAAAGTTCCATATTGAGAACTTTATGGCAGTGTGATTGTGGCAGGGCAGGTGTTTTTAAACCCATTGCTTTTGCTTTAAAACTCCTTTTGGGTATTTATGGGCACATAGTGACCTATGGGCTACTCACATATTTTGGTAAGTTATGAAAAACAAGGGTCTATGTTATTGAGTGAACTCACATTGTCAAAACATTACCACAAATGTGGAGCTTATAACAGCCTGGCGGTCCATAAATACATTTCATTTAATGTGACTGTTCATGGCTGGAAAAAACTCTCTCAACATGACTGCTTTCATTGCTTGTATTGCAGGGTGGATAAAAGAAAACATGCCTGAGGCATAAAAGTAGGCATAGCATTGCTATATTCCACATCTTCACAACTCTCCTGTTTAGTTCTACAGGGGCAAAAATGAAGGCATCCCAATGTGCTAATCTAAAATGGTGCAGTCACAAAAGTGTATTTTCACAAAGGCATTTTGGACTACGTAAATAAGTACAAAGGAACCTAGGGCCAGATGTTTCAAACTTTTACGAGTCGCAAGTGGCCCGAATCACAATTTGCGACTCCACAAAATAGGAAATGGGATGCAAAAATCCCATTTCCGTAGTGCAAATTGCGATGCAAGCCATTACCGACTCGCAAAAATTGCGACCTGATTTTGCGTCCCGCAAATAGGAAGCCGTAATTTGAGTCGCAAATCATATGAAAAAGCCACTCGCAAATTGCGACTAGTTGCAAAAAGCCCATTTTGCACACCCAAATTACCATTAAGTCAGAGCAGGTGGTAACCAGAACCAAAGTATAAAAGGAGACCCAGAAGGCATCTGGGTTACTCAAAATGGCTGAAATATATGTGATAGCAAGGAGGAGGAGAGTCCACGCCGCACATCAGAGGAGGAGGAGGAGCCAGAGACAGGAGAGGATATACAGAACCAGGCAGATACTTTTCCAACAAACTGAGTGGGAGATATATGACAAATACAGACTCAGCAGTGCACCAATATTAGAATTAATTGATCTACTCAATCTGCAGCTTCAACGCCAGACTGTGCGCGGCAGCGCCATCCCCACACATGTGCAAGTGCTATGCTCACTGCACCTATTGGCCTCGGGTAGCTATCAGGGGGTGATTGCAGTGGCAGGTGGGGTATTCCAAAGTGCCCTCTCACGTTTCTTCAGATGTTTCCTAGATGCCATACTTAAACACACATGTCCAGATACATATACCTGCCCAGGAATGAGGCAGAAATTAACAGCACCAAGTTGGAATTCTACAGAATTGCCAACTTCCCCCATGTAATAGGGTGTGTGGACGGGACACATATACAAATTTGCCCCCCTGCAAATCTGGAATATCTGTTCCGCAGTCGGAAATGTACCCACTCACTGAACATCCAGGTGGTATGTGACGGCCATTATGTCATCACTGACATGGCAGCCAAATTTCCAGGGAGTACACATGACTCTTACATTTTCAGGAACAGTGGGATACACCAATGCCTAGAACATGGGGAGTTTGGAGACAGATATCTCTTAGGTATTGCTGAAGACACCCTGAAGCCATACACACAGGTCACTGTAAAAGCCATCCATGCCCTGCTAACATTGCTTATTTTTGCCAAACAGGTGACAGTGCATATGCGCTACGACCCTGGATACTAACCCCGTGCCTAACACCCAGCAATGAGAATGAGAGGCGATATAACAGTGCACATAGGCGGACCAGAAATGTCATAGAGAGGACCTTTGGACTGTTAAAGGCAAGATTCCAATGCCTCCACAAAAGTGGAGGTGCCCTCCAGTATGCCCCAATAACAACATTCAAGATAGTTGGCGCATGCGCAATACTGCACAACATTGCCACCAGACGTAGGTTACATCTCACCCCTGCAGACCCAGATTCGGAGGATGACGAGCAAGAGCTACCACATCGGCAGCCTGGAGAAAGAAGCATTGCAAATCAAGGCAGACAGAGACTGGACCACATTGCAACCCAATACTTTGGAAGGTAAGTGGCAACAGACACCACACTCACCAATGTCACACACAAAGAGCCCAGTTGTGTAGTGGAACAAACAAAACATTTTAATTAGTGAACCTAATAACAAACTAACATAACTGTCCGTAAGGGGCTCCACATGTCCACCCTTAATGAGGACACATTAACTGCATGTGCCTCATGAGTCCTGCACTGTTTGTGCCTAACTCCTCCTCCTGGGTCGCCCACCATGGCTGTTCCCAGGTGGGTCAGCAGACCCCTGACGTGCACTGCCACTCCACAGTACACGTGTGTCTGTGGCAGATACACTGCTGACAGTGGACCCCACCTCACTGTCCTGAGGGGTCTCAACCGTGCCCCTTGCCACCTGCCTGGCCTCCAACATGTCCACAGCGTGGCTAAGGCGGCCCAGTCCCCGCGCCACATCCCCTGCAAAGTGGCCCAGTTCCACCTGCAAACTCACGGTCCGACTTGACAGGCCTGTGGTGTTCAGATGAACAATGGACGCTGCCATGCGGTCAAATCTTTGAACTAGGTGGCGCTCACGGCGCCTTGCGCTTTGTCTCTCAGCCACCAGTTCCGTCACCAGTTGGTGGATTGATTGTGTATGGTCACTGACATTGTCATTCAGTCTTGTGAACTGTAAGTTCACATCAGCCAGGCCATCTGTGAAATTGTGTTCCATTCTCTGCATTGCACCTGAGATAATCCTTAATTGCCTTGTTTGCAGGCGCTGACCAGAAAGGAGGGATGCCTCAACTGCAGACATGGATGCCTCCCCTATGTCCTCCTGGGCCACCGCGTGGACTTGGACTCTGCGTCTGCGACGCGTGGTGCTTCTGGCTCTTGCTGTCTCACAGTGTGGCTGGGACGAGGTGTTGTGTCTCCTTCCTCCATGTCCTGTTCTTCATCTGGAGGGGACTGTGGTGGTGTCGTGCTGGGTCCTGTAATGGCTGCTGCAGCCTCCTGCACTGCCTGTGGCCTGCTGTCTTCACCCTGGATGTTGTGGCTGGTGGGGGTCTCTTGTGGGAGACATGTGGGACATAGGGAACACACTGTCAGTCTATGACATCTGTTATATGCCTCATAATAATCTTTTGCCTATATGCTGCCTACTGTACTACATTGCCCATAATGCACCATTCTGGTGGTTGCTAGTCTTGAATGGAGCTAGTCTGGATGTGCATGCTGCTGTGTACTGGTTGATTGTGGAGGTGTACATGCATGTTTCATGGTGCTCACTTTTGGATGTCCCTTGCGCTGACGTGTCCAATGCTCCCATTCCTGACACAGCCTCAGGCTCCAGTGTCTGCTCCACCAATTCCTCCATGGCTGTGGGTGGTGGGATGGTGGACGAGCCTCCTTCTGTGCCCCTCATCTCCCCAAGGCGCTCTGCCACCCTCTCCTTTGTCCTGGAGCGCAGGTCGTACCACCTTTTTTTAATTTCATCAATGCTTCGTTGGCTCACCCCAATGGCATTGATCCTCTCCTGAATTTGCTGCCAGATCCTCCTCTTCTCAGTGTCAGGGACACTCAGGGCTGCCTTTCCAAAAAGCTGGTCATGGTGCTGGCAGCATTCTTCTGTCAGCACCTCAAGTTCTTTCTCTGAGAATTTTAATTTCCTCTTCCTTCCTGCACTGCCTGTGTCTTCCATGGTAGCAGCTGTTCCTCTCTCCAGGTAGTTGCACAGCAGTTAGAAAAGAGTGTGGTCCTCCCTCCTCACAGGTGTATTTGATGACTTCCTGGCTCTGACAAGAGCCAGGAAGTGTTTTTCCAACTGTTTTGCTGCACCTGCATGCAATTTGCGGCCCAGTCACAGTTTGCGACACCCGACTCACAAATTGCGAGTTCGCTTTTAGCGAGATCGCAAAAAGCAACCTCGCTAACAGCGGACTCGCAATCTGCGGTGCAACATCATTTGCGAGTCGCAAATTGATGTCGCTTTTTTTTCTTGGATCCCATTTTGCAAGTCGGAAATTGCGAGTTGCTATGACTCGCAATTTCTGACTCGCAAAACTTTTCCTTCCTACATCTGGCCCTTGGTGCCATGCTTGCACCATATTTGCAAAACAGCACACCATGATGTTGAGATCTTGTCAGCATAAAAAAAAAGTGACATAGCCTGCGTACCATGTCAGAAAAGAAAATGGTGCTACTGCTGCAAAAGTGACTCTAGGCTGAATGGTGGTATGTATTTTGATGCAAGATGTGCTAGTGTCACTTATGAGTGCCAAAAGCATCAAAAAACAGTCTGAAAACTCCAGATTTTGTAAAAAAGCAACAGAACACATTTCAGAAGCAGACATGGAGGGTCCGGGAGACCAGAGACCGAAGAACAACCCCAGCAACACTAAGGCCTATATTAAGCAACACGAACCACGCGCTAAGTCATAGCAAGGGGCATTGTGGCAACTAGGTTACGTGGTAAGGTGCAAGCAGCTATGTCCCAGCGCTACAAAGCACGATCAGCAGGCCAAAGGGTAGTGTGCTGGCACATCTATGGTTAAACACCAAATACATGTAATGCGAAATGACCACTCACACTATGCACAGCCCAGTACAGATCAGTCACCTTACTCCATACAATGTGTGAAGTGCAGCCTCAGTCCACGTTTACATTTCTTTGTATTCTGGCACTTGCAGTGCAATGTACAACAGTACTCACCACAACTACAACTCCCAGAATACACAGCAAAAAAATGGACTGGAACAATACACCAAGCATGCACACTGCTACCTTGCACAACCTGAATGTGATAATGAAGGCCACATTGCACCATATATCTACTGGTCCCACTTAGGCCCATGTACACAAATTTAGAATTTAAATCCTCTAAATGGAATGACTATGTCACAGAAGAAACAACTCATCTGAGAGGTGTCAGCTGCCATGGAAAGGGCCATAGTAACCCCTCACAACTAATCTGTCAGACTAGAAGGGGCACAAGAGATGCACACCACAGGACCACATGTTTACAAGCTAATGATGATGTGTATGCTTGGTAGGCCACTGCTACTGCTGTGCATCATAGGTGCTGACTGTCCTTTGGTCTTAATAGAGAGACTGTGCCTACTGGGGAGATGGAAATGGATGTTTCCTGCGATGTAGCCACACAAATACACATGCACTTCTAGGTCTCACTATGCAAAGCTTGTGTCACACCTGGGGAGGGATGGCAGAGAACAGCCTATTAGGGGACTGCAATCTATGTGTCATGTGGACCTGAGGGAATATGTAGCACGTTTCAGGAAGGGGTATGATGCAACATTGTCCCAAGTCGAACAGAGACCTGACAAGGGATACCAGAAACCACTTTGCCATCACAAATGACAGGGGTAATGGAAGCACCCATGCTGATGTGGGTGGGCCTAGTGATGTGGGAATCATATGTGAGTCCTTCCCACTATTTAGAACACTACTACCATTAGGGGTGATGCCAGAACCATAGTTTTCAAAAACAAAGCATCATTTAGCACCATTGGATATTGTCACACATAGTCCATGTGTTGTTGGCATGTGAGAATTAATGTATGATCTGGGTAGCATCACTGAGTGACACAAACCCATGTACCAGGACCCAAAAGAGGCTGATCAGAGGAGGTAAGTATACATACAAGGTCATGTGCCTAAGTCACATGACATGTGACACTCTTCTGATAAACATCTCTGAGTGTGATAAATGGGGGGAATGTCAGTGATTGTCTACTACCTATCTCATTGCAGAGGATGAACCCATACCTCCTGGTTAGCCGACTTTCCAGGTCTTTACTGACAATGTGGATGATGAGATGCAAACCATTAACCTGGACACCCTCCAGCAAATCCTGGGTACCAGCCAGACACCACCTCCGGTAGCAGGGAGACTTGACAGAATTGCAGGGTCTCCAGATGATCCACCCAACGTCCAACTGACACCATCTGCCAGCCCACTCAGAGCCATGGGCTCCCAGGACCCACAACTAACTTTTCAAAGGTCTGTGGTAGGAGTCCAGCAGAAGCTGGCAGATCAGGTGCAGGAGGGGATGGAGAGCATGGGGGTACCCTAAAAGCAGTTCATAGGTGCCTTTGTCCAAATAAACACGACTCCTCTGCAATATTAGGCACTGTGACCTCCATGACCTCCAGCAGTCCCCGGCTGACATCGCTGGTGTCATGAGGCAGAGACATGAGCAAATACCCTGCCAAAGTGGCACCAACGAAGTTGCCAACCAGCTGGGGGCAACCAAAAATGTCCTTGAGTCTGTGAAACAGAAGCAGGACTCCCTCATTGCCACCACCATGAATCTGCAGTCCCTGATGTGTGGGTGTGTTCCTCTAATTTGAAATCTACAACACCCCTTTCACAGGAGGAACCGCATACATCAGAGGAAGAAGATGTGTACTGCACGTCTTTTTGCAGAAAAAGTACCCAGAAGCATTTCTCTCTGACACATACCCACTTTTTCATTTACCTTGTGCTTAACAACATGTCAGTGTAAAAAAAAAAACACCACTATCCTCAATTTGACTCTCCCTCCATTGAACACATTTGTGGATTGTCAATGTCAATGTGCCGAATCTACCCTAATGGCAATGTGGTCCTCCTCCTCCCTAAAGCACTCCCCTCATACACATATCCCATGACATGTTCACCCCTGGGACTCTGTCTGGATATTCACTGGCTTGAAACATCTGTTGGGGTTGTTGTCTCACAAATTGTCCCTTTCAACAACATATCATTTTTCACTTGTAAATAAATGCACTAACTACAACCTGTGTGTTGTATGTGTGTCTGAGACAGAACTAAGTTGAAAATGTGGTATTGTGTGATGCAAGTACAGTGACTACTTGCCAAAGGAAGACAGACAGAGTGAAACATATTATGCTAAACTTGACATGCATGTTGACTAGCAAGCAGTTACCGAGGCTCCCAAGCATGAAATGCAACAAGTATCATGCAGTCATTGTGAAAGCTGATGTTACTCACATCCAGGTGGCTGATTTAACCATCGATAGTAGCAACCGAACAGCATTGTTGTGACAAGCAAATGATGCAAGTATGAGTCTGGAAGGGACAGGCATAAATGTATGAGTAAAAAAATCCTTCGATTAGAGTGAGTGCAATAAGATGAACATCCCACCATTGCATGTCACATGACTTACCTACACAGAGCAACTGTATGTGAATACCTGTGTTGGTCGGTGCATCTATTCACATCCAGATTGTCACATACATTCCTCAACTGTTTATAGATAGCTCGTGTGCTTCCATGGCCAACCTGACAGGTACCTGTCCATAAGGAAATCACCTAGTCACAAATGTAGCCAAATACTGCTAGCGAAGACAAAAGAATGTACCTAACATTACCTGCCTGAGCAGACATGGTAATTCCTACACCGTAAATCAAAATGGAGATATATGTAGCAAACAACAAATTATAATTAATATTCAAATATATGTAACTAATACTACCTAACATACAAAACCTAACAATCCTTTCTGCAGTAACGTATACTAACTACTACCTAAAACCTACTAAAACTATCTTAACTTAACCTACCTTGCTCTATACATTTAAAACCTCATGATAAACAACAGTCCTCACACCCCCTAAACACATCAGCAAACAAATATAACTGCAACTACAGCTATATATAAGCTAAATACTAAGGCCTAAACAAATACCATTTTTGTTGCATTTAAAAAAATAAATGTTTTTTAGGATGTTTTGATGAACACATAACTTACACACCAACCATTCCACCCACTAAATACTCCTAATAAAACCAAGCCCCTACAAATTTACCCACACCTATCAATAACTACAAACCACTAACACTATCCTTCACTATCTTAACTTACATAAACTAAGCTATTCAAAACATTGACAATAAAAACAACGATCTACAAGAGGAAGGGAAGAAAGGGAACCTGTGGCTTATCCTGCCCCTTATTGTTTCTGCACTGACTGCTTAATCTGCCGAAGCAGGATGAGCATGTTGTCCACCTTATACTCCAGGCTGGCAACACAAAACTTAAGGCCTATTACTTCTTTTTCATGTCCTGCTCGAAGTCCAGTGTGAGTCCTGGGTTTGAGCATGGGAGACAGTTTAGTGTGTGTGAATTTTGGTTGATGGTCCTGCTCCTGCAAACCCACCCTTGTCTGCACCCCGAGCCTTGCTGATGGTAGGCATTCCCTTGATTGGTGCACCTTGTGGGAATACACTCGAAGTCCCCAATACCTTCTCCTTCTTAAAGGTCTTCCCCATCTTCCTAAATGCCTTGGGCACTTTGTGGATGTGCCAGTAAAGGTCCTCCCTTATTTGGTGCTGCTTCTTTTGCTCTGTGGTCATGTCTCTCTATGTAATCTTAAAGAAAACATATCTTGATAAATGTTCATTACCTATGACATGTGAATGCTAGCTATTTTCAAACATCACATGTTGCTTTTTACATATCCCAAACATATTTTGAAGGTTTAAGTGATCATACATCTGCATAATATCTATAATCTCCTAAATTACTATGGTCAGAGTAAGCAAATGTTGAATAAGAGCCATGCGCTGTCATGAAACATCTAGACCATGTCAGCATTGAGTATGGTTAGAAGCAATGCTGTTTTGTGACCATAGGATGGTGATGTAAGGACTCTCGTATCTCAATGAGACTGCTGGATTTGGGGCAGCTCTGCTTGTAGGTAACTGAGTCACTCTGACACCAGTTGGCAGTTCCCCGACCTAAACCACCCAGCTCTCTCGCATCACCTCACCCAAACAGTAAAGGTGATTTGTGACAGCCTAGCATATGAAACTCTTAAGACCCCTCAGGGAAATTGTGGTGAACAAGCCTTACCCTTTTGTCTATAAATACAAGTCTCTTACACACACACAGACAAGAAAGGAGATGCAGGATGGTGTTCAATACATTCATTGAAAAGCCTGCAATCTACAATGGAATGCATGAACTGCAATTATTAGGATAATGAAGGATAACAAAAACAGGTTTGTGAAGATCAAAGATGTAAAGATGACTAATCCCAACATATTTCAATAAACATGAATATATATTTCCTACAAGAGCCTATTCTCTAGCCTCTAGTGAGAGCATGGCAGTGTATGCCCAATCTGTCCATGCAGTGTCCATGAGAGCAACCCCACCCCTGTTACCTTAGTACAAGTTCAGGCATTCAGTCTCCAGATCAGGTTTAGTATAGACACAACAGCTGAGGTTGGCTGCAAACTGACATGCAGTGTAGATGCAAAATCCTGCCTGGAAACCCTTTGTCCTACAAGGTGTTTATTTAAGGGAGTTGTTTTGTTCTTGCAAAAGTGTTACACTCTTTGCACAGTCTTGTGGTGGTGTCGTAGTTTGGACTCTTGCTCTGAGCAAGACTGCTGCTTTAAGGATAACAGTACTTTTGTTTGTAGGCGACTGAGTCTTTCCTACAACAAGTCGCAACTGTTGTCCTAAACTTACCGGCTCACTAGCAGCACCTCACCAGAAACACAATAGTAAAAGGTGATTTATCGCAGTCGCTTACGCATGGACTCAAAGTAAGATATCTCAGGGTTGTCGTGGTTAAACGGAGATTACCCTTTTCTCACAGATATATTATGTATCATACAAACACAGGCAATGACACAGATGCAGTAAAGTTATAATAGCTTTTTATTTAACATAACTGCATTTTGCGATAAGTTGCATGAGCTGCAATGATTAGGATAATGAATATACCAAGCAACAGTATTTTGAAGAAGAGAGTCATTGTTATGAAGACCCCCACCATTTTGCAATATATGAAAGAAATATATATATATAAGATGGAATATGCGCTAATACCCTAATGAGAATAGGCCTAACCTCCTACCTAAAGGAGAGCTGGGTTTGCTAAACCTAATCTGTCAAAGCCGTGTCCATGAGAGGAGCCCCCAACCCTCGTTACCTTGGAATGAGGTCTCTATCTCAGACTCCGCAGGGACACGAAGACTGGGTCAGCGTCAAGATGACTGCAGCATCGTATCAGCAATGATGGCGATGACCTCTGATCGGAATCCCTCTGATTATCTGTCTAAAGTGTGATGTATTTATACAGATCTACAAGGTCCCCTGACGTAGGTGTAATTCAAAACAATAGATAACAGGCATGCTTGGGACGGCAATTAATATCAACAATCCCTCGAAAGTATAGAGAGGGAAAATCCCGAAGTGTGAACACCTACTGTTTGTCTTTCGTGCTTGATCTTGACGCCTTGGCGCAGTGACATGGTAATAAAACTCATAACAAGTGGCCTAACTATAAACAAGGCCGGCATCTTAAAGGAAATAAATAATTAAATGGGCTAAGACAGAGCAAGCTAAGTAGGTTAAAAGTCACTAGGTGACGGGGGCACGAGTTTACAAGCCTACGGCAAAGCTAACTCCTGTTATCCCTCTAAAACAAACTAGGATTCACTACACCCTCCCCATTGCCGTAACAGGTATGATGAAGGTACAGGAACCCAAACGCTAAAAAAGCTGCTTCTGAACTTAAAAGCAAAAGGCAAAAAAATAAAATAAAAAACAAGCTAATAAATGAAGCTAATAATAAAACAATCGCTGTGTGTTAAAATATGTTAAAACAAATCTGTCTAAAAATACATACAGAGATGTTAATATCAACTATGACAAGTACAGCAAACTTTTATTATAATTGCATATTTTGGAACCGGGAAATGGTAAGCAAATTCCTCAAATTATTTGTTATACGCAGGTTCTTTAAAGAATGTCATCGAAGTCACCAGTCAAGGACCTAAAAAATGAGTCAACATCGTCTGAAGTGAAATCTATTGCTGGGCGGACAAACAGATCCACAGATAAGAAGTGAGCCATATTCACTGGTGCATCGATACTTGCTGCAGCGTCCTCATCCATGTTAGATGTTATAACGGAAGGCTCATAGGTGGCCTCGCGGAGCAACCTCAGTCTTAAGGGGCATAACCGTGTATGAAACCTCATCGGGGATATCAGCAGTTCGTGGTCCACAGGAGATGTCGGTGCAACAGCAAGACAGACCATAGGCAGATGTTCAAAGAGACACTATATGCAGCGGAAGACCAGTTGTACATCCCAGAGTAGAGGCCGGAATGACAACGACCAGTCAAACTCCAGTTCCACCAGCAAAGGTGCACTGAAGATCTGAACCATGCGCTCACGGCACAGTGGAGTTGGCGGGAGTGGCTCCATTGCTCTGTGTTGCTGGAAAGAAACAACCACCGCGAATCAGAAGAAATAGCAGTAGTAGTCCACCAATTAAAGCCAAAATAATTGGAAAGCCACCAAACACACTGGAAAAGAGAGAATGGGTGGCTGATGGGATGATTCCGAAGACAGTCTGGAAGATGGACACGAAACCAGACCCGACAGCCTTAAAGAAATGAACAATCCCAGTTGTGCTTGAAGCATTGAATATTCTGGATACCAGCTCTCCAAAGTGTTTGGGGAAATCGGTATTTAAAAGGGATTGTATCTCAGCTGATGATCTCGCAATCTGGAGAGAAAACTTCTCTTTTGCGGATGTCAAGGCGACCTGTTTCTGAAACGATAGCGCCTTTAGTCTACTCAACTTGTCATAGTTCACATTAATAGTATCTATGTGGGGCCACATTTCAGATACTTTTATCTCTCGTGGGGAGGGAAACAAAACATGTCCACAACACGTAACAACCTTCGTGACTGAGATTGCGTAGGCAATTCCGGGTCGCAAGCCGCAACAGCTTTCATCGTTCAGTACCACATAACTGCCATTGGAAAGTACATGAAATACTGGACGAATCAAGGGGACGGGAGTAACCTTCAGAAAACAGGCCAAATTTGCGACCCCCGCATTGCAAAGACCGTGAAGAGACACCTGTTTGCATATCATAGAATGACGAACAGCAGTCTCACATTCACTTCCGCTAAGAAAGACCTTCTGTTCACCGTTCAGACATCTATAGTCAAAGGGCAACTCCCACTCTTCCTTAATAAAGCTATCTCCTAGCTGCTCATATTGTCCCACTGCAAGATGTTTTAGGCAGCTCGAGAAACGGAAGGTCGAAATCGGTAAACTAATAATGCTGTGCAAGAGCCAGATATTTGAAGGAATCTCTGCTACCGTGAAGGGCAACTTATCTAATTTCTCTACCTGTATCTGCCAATCTTGTGTTCCCCATACACTTTTCAAATCAATAGTATCTTTCCAATATTCGTAACCCTCAAGTGAGAGCCGGGAAACAAAGGGATCTGAATAAATCAGTTTTGTATCTGTTAGCAAAGGTGCCAGAGGTATTTTAAAATAATACGACTCTGCTTTTTTTGTATCATGCCCGGAAAAGTATGTAAATTTATCGCTGTAATACTTTGGACTCCCCACCTGTGGTGTTGAACAGTGTTCCTACTGTGTGTAGTTTAAGAGGGGCCTATATCTAGTTGCACGGTGTAGGTAGTGATGTCCCCAATTATTATAGCAGAACATTTCCCCATAATTCATTGTATAATGGTATACATCATCACTTCCAAAGGTGGAATAGTCCTTCATTTCAGCCAGCATGGAATCAACTGTTTGGACATCCCAATCATCAGAGACAACATTAGGTATAATAACATCAGACATCGAAATTATGAACACTTATGGTACTTGAATAATCTCTGTAGGCCCATATATATCAAATGGAACTTTGTCCCACACAATCCCATCAGTAATTGGTATAGCTGTAATATTTACAGGGGAAAAATCTTGTCGGACCTTATGTGAAGAATGATGTGGTGTTTTAATTTCATCAACAGGCTCCACAGAGGAGCGATCAGGAATATAGTGACCATTAATCAGCAAAATGAAAACAGTCACAAAACCAATCCATAAAAACAATGCAATAAATGTCAAACAGAACCATAGATAGTTCCATGGGTAGATCAAATAGTTCTTTTTAAGCCATTGATACAGCTTACTACTTTTCGAAAGCTTGTCAGTCACAGTTGAGGATGAATCCGAAGAAAATTCATCAATGTCTACGAAATAGCCAGAGGAAGTCTCCGCAAATACTGGACCTGCTGTATTCTGATCCACCCCTAATGGAGGGTCTTGATAGACAACATCATTAGTTGTGGAAGTGTTCGTGTAAAATACAGCCAAATCTTGAAGCGGGGTGGTCACTGAAGATGTGACTGGAACCAACAAAAGTTCATTTTCCCCCCTCCCCATGGTCGAGGAAGTGTCTGGAACAGCAGTTGACATAGTTGCATAGTCAGTAGCAGTGATGTTCATCCTACTATGTAGATGGATGTCCTGTTGGGTAGTGAGAGGGGATCGGGAACCACCCAAGGGACCTCCTGGTCTACTGTGAAGAATCGGCCACATGGTGTAATTTGATGCCATCACTGGAGATGAATCTATTCAATTTAGAACCAGACAATGGTGGTAGGATGACAGTCCTGGTGCCTTTTATTCCCAAGACCGGTACAGGTACTCTGTATGATGGACCGAACTCTTTTTTCACATCGATCTTCTCACGAACCAGATCCCCAACGTTAGGAATCCAGCCAGTCGAAGTTTTCGCCAATTCCCTTATTCCTAAGGTGGCAGCACTTGCAGATGATTTATCATCACGAAATTGTTGAAGCTCCTGTAAAACAGTGAGACGTTCTTTTATGTCAAATGGTGTTTCTGCTGCCACCATACCAGGGGCATCAAGATTGGGGACATACATAGGTATCCCAAAGAGAACCTCATATGGAGACTTTCCCCCCAAGGACCATCTTGGCAGATTATTCAGTACTCTCTGGACCCCATATAGGTGATGTAACCAACTGCGGCCTGAACCTAATACTCGAGCTGTTAAGGACTGCTTTAGATCATGATTCTGCCTCTCCAGAACCAAATTTCCCTTGGGATGGTATGGTGAGGAGTAATGGAGTTCAACACCCATCGTCCCCATGGTGTCCCTAAATGACTTAGAGGCAAATGCAGGACCCTGGTCCGAATGGAATGCTGCAACCGAATATGTACCGGTAAAGATCAGCAAATCTTTTATAACAGTCTGGGCGTCAGCCGACCGCTGTGGCCATACCCACAGAAATCTAGAACAGGAATCCACAGCCACTAGAATGTATTTGTATGCACCATCAGGCTGTAAGGGACCACAATGGTCTAGGTACACACACTGAAATGGCTTGCCAGACACTAAGAGGGACGTCTGCGGAGGGTGTCTGATATTAGAGCTCTTAATCTGCTGGCAAATGTCACAGCAAAGGACATACTGCTTAGTTCGTCTGCATAGACAAGGCCACCAGTATCGTAGCTGTAGAATTGTATAGTGGCCTGTATACCAGCATGTGCAGAAGCGACACCCTCATGTGCGGCCTTAATCAGCTCTACTCTCTGGTCTTCATTGGGGATCACTCGATCTCCAACTCCAGGAATTGATGCATAAGCAACATTCTGTGCACTGATATGGTAAGTATAGTTCGTAGGGTATCCTTTCGGAAGGTTCTTGCCTGCAGCCGAAGCTTTAACAGCAATCAGTATTTCATTATCCGAGAACGAGTCACTGCAGCCACAGAAGCTGTAGCTACTGATGCTTTGGCCGCTTCATCAGCCAATGTATTGCCGCCAACGTGTATTTCTACACATTGGTGTCCTAATGTATGAACTACATGGACACATGGTAACTTATCCTTAAGATCAGCCACCCTTCCCCTCAAGTTTCCAATGATTGAGATATTCATTGTATGACTGGACGCAGTAATATGAATCACAGACTATCAAAGTCTGGCTTCCTGCCTCAGTATGTTCGAGCGCTAGAAGAAGAGCCTTAAGCTCTGCCAACTGGGTTGTGCAGTCCCCTAAGGTCTGCGTGTAGGTATTGTGACGATGGAAAACTCCGTCTTCCATTACCCCGCACACGGCTGCGCAAGCTGCCGAGTATTGATGTTTAGTACCTACAGCCGGTTGTGCCGATTCGTCAGTATAAATGATAGTAGTATAACTGTCTAGTGGCAAGATATGTAGAGGAGCGGGGTACTCCTGTTCATACTGGAGAAATTCTTGTGTCTGAAGTCTTGGGTCAAACACATAATCAACATCAGTGGCGATCAGAGACCTTGCCCGTTGAATCCAGCGTGGATGTAATGCCCTAGCGTTCGGAACGCTCGCTTTAGTGACAGCCTCTAAGGCCGGCACCGGGTAGACAACAATAATACGTTTCCCCTGGGCAAGTGGCCTCTCCTTTATGACAGCCATCTGAACTGCTGTCAGAATCTTTTCTGTGGGTGCAAAACGTTTTTCAGCATTTGAGTATAAATGTGATTTATATGCTATCGGCACTGTGTCACCCTCATTAAAAGTGACATAAGTAAACCCAAGGGCACAAGCAATTATTCTGATGACCAAATTTGTTTTATTGTCACGTGTATGCAAGTGTTTTGCTTCTAGCATGTCCTGCTGCATGTCCCTAAGGATGTGTGTGTGTTCAATCGTCCATCTTCTGCTAGAAAAATTGGGCTGAATTAAGTCATAAAGTGGCTTGATGCGTTCTGCATAATCTGGAATGTATGTTCTGTCAAAATTGAAGAAACCCAGTAATGACTGTAATTTCCTAATTGTGTTCGGAGGTTGTAGTTGAGCACACTTTTCTAGGAAGGGCTCGGCCAGGCTCTTTCCCTCGTTTGATAGCTCATATCCCAGGAACAATACATTAAGAAAGGCTATCTTGCTTTTCTTAAAATTAAATTTATAACCGAGGTCTGCAAATCCCAAAATGATCCGATCAACCCTTGCAAGATGAATGTTGAGGGCGTCGTCAGTGAGATAGATATCATCCACATAGGACAATGCATCGGAATCAAGCTCGTGCAAAAACGGGTTGAAAACAGGCGTGGGCTATTTTTATAGCTTTGAGGTAAACGACAAAAGCGTTTCTGAGTTCCAAATGAAAATGCACTCACGTCCCTACTTTCATTTGTTAAATTCTGGCGGAAAAATCCATTAGATATATCCAATGTAGTTTTATATTTCTTATGCACTATATTGTTTATCAGTGCTGTGCTATGTGAATTTTGTATAGCATATGTGCGTGTATAACTATTTAAGTGTCTATAATCAACCACTATTCTATATGAATGATCTGGCTTTGCAACAGGGAATAGTGGATTAGTCATTGCCGATGTACAGGGCTCAGTCACTCCCTGGTACTCAAGTTGTGATAGTATCTCCTTCACCGGAGCTTTCGCCTCATGTTTAACAGGGTATTGTGGCTGTGGTTGGGGTGTAGACCTAAGGGAATAACATGACAAGGAGAGTCCTTGTCCCAACCTACATGATTACGGTATAGTGCAGGTGCCTGCGCTAAAGCCCATTCAGCAGGATAGGCTTCTTTGGCTGCTTCTGGAACAAGATAGGAGAAAGAAGGCAAAATTACATCTTTCCCATGCAGGAGCCTGCTGACCTGTTCATGGGGCAAGTCTCTCTCACCCAATAGGATATCACTAGTAAGTTCATTCCAAAATATGACACTAATAATTCGTTCCACGTCTCCCTCTATCTGAATTGTCAAATCATAAACCCGATCGGGTGGGAGAACGCGGCCATCCGCCGTCTCAACTGCGATGTAATCGCTAGTTGCTGTCGCATCCAGATGATCTTTCAGACTCTGGCGACATATCGTGACCTCTGCCACGTTGTCCAATAGAGTCACGGCCCACTTCTTGTTCCTCAACAGTGTTCTCAATACTACTGGCATTTTTAACTGTCAGTGCCGCCACCTTCTTCTTTTTAAACTGTGGCTTTTGCTGAGGAGTCTTTTCTTCTTTTTTAATGGTAGACTGTGGCGAGTCTTTCTTTTCTTTCACTTATTCTGGATGTCGATCTTGACGGCCCCCTCTCTCGCTACGTTTATCCGGTGCGTTCTGAAAGGAACGAGAGGGACGTGCATCAGTATATCTGTCTGGAGTTCTAATGTGCTCACTATTTCTGAGATTATACCTCCTTTCGGAGTACTCCGGATGTGGAGAATCAGCTCTCTTATTTCTCCTGTCTTTTAAATCTTTGTGTTTGTCCCAGCGCTTTTTAGAGCCCTCTTGTGCCTGCTTTGTACCTTCCTTATGGGCAGTACTTTGTAACTCCAATTTTTTAGGTTTGGCTCCCAAACTATCCCGTCCTATACTAGTATAGGTATCGGAAATTATTTTCAGTAGCTGTCTCGCTTGTTCCATATTTGGAGTTTCCCGGAGACGCTGGCGTATTGCCAGTGCCACCGCTTCCCCTTTAATATTACTCAGTATTATCGAGGAGACGGCGTCAAAGTTACGCATCAATTTCATCCCCAAATCCAGGGCCGGTGCAGCCCCATGTTCATTTTGTATTTGTTTTAACACTTCCGGTAAATTGGCAAGTGTTGGGTACCATGTGTGGTAGTATAAACGGCAGCGAAGATTGAACCCCATGTGGCACAGTCATCCACTGAGGGAACCATCCCAAATGGCAAGCACATTGTGAGCAGTCTATGTTTTTCCTGTGGTCCCGTATGGGGAAACACAGCTTCCAGCTGATTAGTTTTCTGGGCTATCCAGAACGGTATTTTTTCCCATTCCGTGGGCTCTTTACCCATAATAGTATGCACTGTTTGTGGATTAATCCCAGTAGCCAATTGATAACCACCAGCTACTGGCGGTGCTGGACGCGCCGGTGTAGTGTTCAATGTTCGCATTACGAACTGAACCAATCGTCTAAATAATGCCACTAATTCATTATATAATACTCGTAAATCTGCTATCGGCATGGTCTGTATGCCTGGGTGAGGTGTATATGTGGCAAACATAGGCCATGTAGGTCCCTCATTACTCAAAGGACCTAGCCTCACTCGTCGTAGTACATGTGGTAGGGCGCCTTCAAACCAGTTCTGATGCTCCTGATACATGAGCGATATTTCATGATACTGGTATGCTTCGTACCTTACAGGCACATTTGCAATGTCACATGTTTGAAATGTGTGCGTTCTCTGGTCAGCCTCAGGAAAGGTGACCCAACAGTAAAACATTTCTGTTTGGTACGCTTCAGTTGCCTCTATTATCAGCGTAACATCCACGCCCTCTTCTGTAAGGCCATGCGTTAATAAATGTTGTGTAAGTGCATGTCTAGCATTTGCAGGAATGTCTATGGTATTAGCCATAGTTGTTTAGACAAACGGAACACCAAAATGAGGGAAGTTTTTTTCCTTTTTATGAGTTCGAGCTCAAACAACCTACAGCTTAATTAGGTGTTACCTGTTCAGCCGAGGAGGGTTCGCCCAAAGACCACGGACGTCTCTG
The DNA here is from genome assembly GCF_031143425.1 of Pleurodeles waltl. Lineage (NCBI taxonomy): Eukaryota > Metazoa > Chordata > Amphibia > Caudata > Salamandridae > Pleurodeles > Pleurodeles waltl. The sequence continues at coordinate 661,449,145 of NC_090443.1, read as the reverse complement.
TATAACAGTACTTAGGGTACCTGTTGTCTGTAAGAAAGTGATAGTCAGGGTATCCTATAAATTAGTGCCTAAACACCATTGTTGGTGGCACCATGTTGTAGTTTGGACTCTTGCTCTGAGCAAGACTGCTGGTTTAAGGATAACAGTACTTTTGTTTGTAGGCGACTGAGGGGGTCATTCTGACCCTGGCGGTAAATACCGCCAGGGCCGGGGTCGGCGGTAGCACCGCCAACAGGCTGGCGGTGCTCAGCCGGGCATTCTGACCGCGGCGGTACAGCCGCGGCCAGAAGCGGAAAGCCGGCGGTGTACCGCCGACTTTCCGCTGCCCATGGGAATCCGCCATGGGGATTCTGACAGCCCATACCGCCATCCTGTTCCTGGCGGTTCACCGCCAGGAACAGGACGGCGGTATGGGGTGTCGTGGGGCCCCTGCAGTGCCCATGCCAATGGCAATGGCATGGCATGGGCACTGCAGGGGCCCCCGTAAGAGGGCCCCACAAAGAATTTCAGTGTCTGCTTTGCAGACACTGAAATTCGCGACGGGTGCAACTGCACCTGTCGCACCTTCCCACTCCGCCGGCTCCATTCTGAGCCGGCTTCCTCGTGGGAAGGGTGTTTCCCGCTGGTCTGGCGGGCGGCCTTTTGGCGGTCGCCCGCCAGCCCAGTGGGAAACCCAGAATGACCGCCGCGGTCTTTTGACCGCGGTACGGTCTTCTGGCGGTTCCCGCTTGGCGGGCGGCTAGAATCAGGGCCTGAGTCTTTCCTACAACAAGTCGCAACTGTTGTCCCAACCTTACCGGCTCACTAGCAGCACCTCACCAGAAACACAATAGTAAAAGGTGATTTATGGCAGTCAATAACGCATGGACTCAAAGTAAGATATCTCAAGGTTGTCGTTGTTAAACGGAGATTACCCTTTTCTCACAGATATATTATGTCTCATACAAACACAGGCAATGACACAGATGCAGTAAAGTTATAATAGCTTTTAATTTAACATAACTGCAATTTGTGATAAGTTGCATGAGCTGCAATGATTAGGATAATGAATATACCAAGCACCAGTATTGTGAAGAAGAGAGTCATTGTTATGAAGACCCCCACCATTTTGCAATATATGAAAGAAATATAAATATACATATATATATATATATATATATATATATATATATATATATATATATATATATATTATATATATGATGGAATATGCCCTAATACCCTAATGAGAATAGGCCTAACCTCCTACCTAAAGGAGAGCTGGGTTTGCTAAACCTAATCTGCCAAAGCCGTGTCCATGAGAGGAGCCCCCAACCCTCGTTACCTTGGAATGAGGTCTCTATCTCAGACTCCGCAGGGAGACGAAGACTGGGTCAGCGTCAAGATGACTGCAGCATCGGTATCAGTGATGGTGATGATGCCCCCTGGTCGGAATCCCTCTGATTATCTGTCTAAAGTGTGATGTATTTATACAGATCTACAAGGTCCCCTGACGTAGGTGTAATTCAAAACAATAGATAACAGGCATGCTTGGGACGGCAATTAATATCAACAGAATCCCTCGAAAGTATAGAGAGGGAAAATCCCTAAGTGTGAACACCTACTGTTTGTTTGTCTTTCGTGCTTGATCTTGACGCCTTGGCGCAGTGACACTGATAAGAAAACTCATAACAAGTGGCCTAACTATAAACAAGGCCGCCATCTTAAAGGAAATAAATAATTAAATGGGCTAAGACAGAGAAAGCTAAGTAGGTTAAAAGTCACTAGGTGACGGGGGCACGAGTTTACAAGCCTACGGCTAAGCTAACTCCTGTTATCCCGTTAAAACAAACTAGGATTCACTACAGTGGCAATACAAAATAGTATCCTGTGTTCTTCGCATTCTGTTCTCATCAACCTGGGGCAGAAGAACACCATGAAAATATGGAATGCATAACATTGATAGTGCGCTCTCGCAGTTTTGCAAATGCTCATGAAAAATAAAACAACACTAAAACAAGCTCTGCTAAAATGAATAAAACAAATAAATTAAAACAGAGCATATTATCTTGGTGAAAGGGCACAGGCAGCAAACCTAAGCTAAGCCAATGCTGTGCCCAAGCAAGGAAGTAAAAATGAACCCACAACAATGGCAAACACTTCATGTTATGTTAATGAACAGTGCCCCTTATGCATCCTGCAGTGCCCTTTATTTCATTGTCATAACCCAAAGTAAGGTCAGCAAGGACTGTAAATTACATGCATTGTGTCACATCGTTGGGCCTCTGATATCTATCTAAGAAAAAAAAGGTACAAGGCAAATATCAACAAAGCGCAACATCCTCCAAACAAACCTGGATTGGATTGTTCTGCTACTGTTTCCCCTCTTGCAGAAGAAGACAACTGGACCACTTTCCTGTCTCGACATTGGGAAGGGGAGGCATCTTGTACCCCGGGGCAGGACAAAATAAAACAGGCAACCTAAAGCTAAAATAAAAGGTTTCTGGCATCAGGGTGCTGGCTTTCCCATGGCATCCTAGGGGTTTTTTGACATCATCAGACCAGCAAAGTGCTAAGCTGCATAAGACAAGGATGAAGGTCTTTTGGGACATTGCCCCTCAACACACCAAAAAGGGACTGGGTTCACACACATTGTGCGAAATACAGTGTATAAACCAGACATCTTTTGGACTATATGAAAATGTGTTCCCTTTTCAAATAACGATCTACTCAGCAGCAGAAAGACCTACTAAAAAGGTCACATACAGTTTAAGTGGTAATTCACAGATTTTTGTATGTTAGATGCATGTTTTTGCTAAATCAGACAGAATACATGCTGGACAAAGTTAACAGTAGACATGCTAGACAATTTCAGACATATGCATATTTATATCGTAGATAATAGGAGTGCAGGAGTGAGTTATAAGTAAGTAAGTATTGGTTATCGTCTCTTTCAAGCTTGAGTAGATGAATCTTAAAGTCAACTTTGAAAGCAGAAAGAGAGGGGATATATCTCTTGGATTTAATTCCAGAGGGGTGATTTTAGTAGTTCGAGCAAGTGGACTTGTGAACCACCACGGATTTTATTTGTTTTTTTTTTGTTGGGGGGGTGAGAGGGAGCAGAAAGTTTAGTTTAGACCTGTTGTGAGAAGAAGCATATATTTTGTTTAGACTCTGGACATATAAGTAAAAGGGGGATAGCTAACATATAGATTTAAAACCACAATTAGTAGCTTTTACATTGTGAGTTCTGTTTTCGCTGTTAACCAGTTATTTTATGGCAGTACTTGTAGAAGGACCATTTGTGCATTGAAGGTTCAGGATTACCGCCTCATCATGCTAACCAGAAACTCTAAATGACGTGGTGTACTGGGTTCCTTGCCCACTTTAAAGCTGCTGGCTTGCTACTTATAGCTTGTGAGATGTGCATTAGAGTCCCTGAATCAGATGTTATAGTAAATAAGATTAGTGTTTTGAGGGCACAGTGGTGCCTAATTTGCACTTTAGTAAAACTTTGTTTGTTTAGTGCAAATAGAGACACTTTCCTCTGTAGTCCGAATGGAAAAACGCAATGCACAATCTGGCATTCTACTGCATGCAAACAGAACCCGCGACCCTAAATTGTGAGTTTGTTACAGCTGTAAGAATTTGAAGTTGTTGCTGCATTCAGAATGTCTAATAAAGAATATCTTGGTGACTGAAGATTATACCAGTTCTGTAGGTTATCTAAAGTAGAGAACTACTGTCTTTGGAGAAACATTCTAGTTCAAGGTGCTCCTTTGCATGGAGGGGCAAAGTAAAACGGATAACTTTTTCCAAGGGGAAGACACTAGTTTGGAGCAGAGAGCTCCTATCCACTGTGTGAGTTATTTTAAAGCTGAATGATGAGGCTGGTGGACTGGCAGGTTAATGCAAAGTTTTTTTTTTTTTTTAGTCCATTGAACAGCATAGTGCAGTGTGCTGTAGACCATGTACTGTATTTATGTAAAACTACAATGATGCTTGAGGTTGCATCTTGGTCTTAGAAAAACTGCTCTACATTTCCAGATATATTTAAAAAAATAAATATGATATGGGATTATTGTCTAATTTTCTTGAATTCCAAACTTACAACAGTCTGATAAGTAAGTCTTGAAGTCTCACCCAAGACCTTTTGAAGTCAGGAGTGTATGTGCATACTATGGTATCCAGTTGGAGTACAAGAGTAACAAAGTTCTGAGACAGTGGTAAAAAGCAACACCCAACAAGAGTTCTGATGATGAACCTGTAACTAGACAAGCAACCGGAGAAAGGGCTTCACATTTTTATTTAAAATGTGAGAGGTAGGGAATCCAGATTGTGATCTGCACATAATTAAATTGTTTTGGTTAACTACTGCAGCTGTGATTAGGACTGAGCATAAAGGGTCCAGGATCATTTGTTCAAATCAGTTTTTATGTGATCGTTTCTTAGGATGGCTTGGTGAACATATCCTACCCACATAAAGCCATGATTGTAGGTGTTTTCCATAGAGGGAAATGACAATTTTGGCCACTCACAAAAATGTGAATAAATGCCCTCTAATCCTGTATGAAATTTCCAGAACTTCAGGGGTGGGTTAGTAAAGCCATACTATTCATGCAGGGAGAGGACTCATTGTGGTTCTCAAATTCTCCTGCCTCTCATCCAGGGTAACTGACCAGCATTTTTTTACTTTTACATATTCCCATTGAATATGAATATCCCGTCCCAAGTGAGTTCAACCTCTGCATGGTGCACTCTTTGTAAGCTGGGCACAGATCAGTCCTATTTTCATAGAAATTATAAATCCAGATGATACAGGCAGAAAGTACAAGTATAGACAGATTCTCTCCCCATAAACTGAAATAGTTCTAAAGCAGTTCAACTGGACCGAGTGAGAACATTTAGGCTTAACATGGTTCAATCAAAACTGTAATGGAATAGACCATAGAGGTTTCTAAATTTGTTAAACTTTGGACATATAAACAGAAAATATTTGCAGAAGGGAGCAAACCCTGTAAACCTTTCACTCCCCAGACTTTGGAAAGCACCATTCATATTACAGTAGATTTTGATGCTTTCGTGGTGCAGAAGGGAGTCCAGAATAAAATAGATTTTTTTAAAGGTTTTATTAAAACCAGTACAATTGAAACAAATCCTTTCAGGTTAGAAGAGATCTATTTCACAAAGCTGGGACACCAGAAACTATCCAAAGCATGGCAGGAGCTGTAATTTTGTAATTTACTGTATAGAGGCAACTGCTCCTATTCATTCACTTACGACTGGCAAGGCACCAGGAGAAGATGGTCTTGAATAGTATTAGATGGTTCAAGAAGAGATGATTAGCTTTGCTTCAGTTTGGTCTGCTTGACAGCTGATAAGGTGTTCGACCACTCAATGCAAATGTATTTAACACAAATGTGATTACCCTGCTGGTTACCCAAATTGTTAGGTAATCTGTATCAAGATGTGTCTGCACAGCTAATTATAACAGTGGTGGCTTGAATGACATCACTAGATTAATAATAAAGGGATATCCACTTCCCTTCATTTTGGTTGCTGCCTTTGTTTTTAAACCATGGCAATCCTAGTGGTGTTTTGATTGCCATCACTAGAAGGATATGCCAGGAGTGTCCTCTTCCCTCCCTTTTTGATAGCTGTCTTTATTTTAAACAGTGCCAATCCTAACACAAGGGGCATATATTTCTGGACATTATCTTCAAACTAAAATCATGCTTGACTAAAATTGAGCTAGATGCTGATTATATGCTTTACTTAGGCATAAACTATGCCATGTTTTTGAAAGTGTTGGATTGTATCCTTGCATATGGCCAGGCATCTGAATTTTAAAATAAATTCAGCTGACATGGAAGTTCTTAAGTTAAAGGGGGAAGAATTGTCTATTGCAAAAGCATTTTGTATTAAACCTTCAAACTTCCCAGTTAGATCTTGTGAAACGGCTGTCCACCAACCTCTCAAAGTTAAGCATGCTGAGTTATAAACCTCTTTTGAACAAAGCAAATGAGAAATGCGCTGTTACGGGGTAGCTACCCTTGCCTGGAATGAACTGAGTAACAATAGTCATTTGCAGGCTTTTTTGAATGTCTGTTTGTTTGAACCTCTTTTAATCCATGAAAACATCTGAAGACAAAACGGAATCAATTGATTAAAAAAAAAAATAATAATTTGGGTGGGCATATCTTGAAAAATCGAAATAACGTTTAAGGTTTTAATAGAATTAGGAACACTTTTTGTACATTTGATAATTCACCTTATGAGCAGTGGTATTCATCATTGTAGTATAGCCTAACATATATTTTGGACAATGTTATAGATAGGTGAAAGCAATAGTCGGTGTTTGGGCAGGGAGTATTACTTGGTTGTTTAATTATTTTTTTAGAGATTTTTACAGCAAATCTTTGAAAGTCGGTGGAGGAGGTATTTATAGAAAGATCTGCAACTTTTCATCTGGAAGCGCATTCTACTCTCCCCAGTCAAGAATAAGGGCCTCATTAGAACCCTGGCGGTTAAAGACCAACAGGGCTCTTTTGACGATTGTACCGCCAACAGGCTGGCGGTGCAATCTTGCGGATTACGACCGTGGCAGAAGCGCCGCAGTCGCACTGGCGGTTTACCGCCATGGTTGTCCCGACGGTTATAATCTGCAAGGGCAGCGCTGCGTGCAGCCCTGCGTAGGGGATTACGCAACGAGTCCCTTTTCCGCCAGCCTGTCATGGCGGTAGAGACCGCCATGGAAGGGCTGGCGGGAACGGGAGTCGTGGGGTCCCTGGGGGCCCCTGCACTGCCCATGCAGTGGCAAGGGTTCGGTTACTTACGACAAGGCGGGGTTGATAAATCCAGCAGGTCAAGACGCGAGGTGTCAAATTTGCGATGTATCGAACACACAATGGGGCCACAGGTGCTGCGGCAAAGTTGGGGGTCCCAGATGTTGGTGACACGGCATTCAGGGCTTATGCTGTGGCGGTACTTCGGAGATGCTGCAGCGGCCTGTGTTGGAGGTCGTGGTCGTTGCACTCAGTGGGAACCACGACTCCACTACTTCTACCTATTTCTGTCTCTGAAGCAGGCAAACTTCAAAGAGAAGTCTCTGCAGTGCCGAAGACCCTGCCTTACCCTAGACACACTCCAGAGGATTGGAGACTGTGTAAGAAAAGGCAAAGCCCTATTCATGTGCAAGTGTCTGCTCCTCCCACCACTCTAGCTCAGAAAGACCTATCAGCATGGTGATGGGCCATCAAGATATGCAGGGTACACCTCAACTCCCTTTGTGTGACTGTTTAGAGTGAATGCAGAAGTAGCCCAACTGTCATCCTCACCCAGACATGTATTCCACAGACAGGCAGAGGCACAGAATGGTTAAGGAAGAAAAGGCACGCTTTCTAAAAGTGTAATTTTCAAACCTAGAATTCAAAAACCAACTTCATTAAATGATGTATTTTTGTATTGCGAGTTCAGAGAAACCAAACTCCGTATCTCCATCTGCTCCTAATGGGAAATTACACCTAAAAGATATTTTAAGGCAATCCTCATGTTACCCTATGGGAGAGACCGGCCTTGCAATAGTGAAAAACGAAGTTAGCAGTATTTCATTAACAGGACATATAAAGTACATCAGTTCATGTCCGACCTTTTTAAATACACTCCACCCTGTCTTGGACCTACTTTAGGGGTGGCTGACATGTAGTAAAAGGAAAGGTTTGGGCCTGGCAAGTGGGTGTATTTGCCAGGTCGAAATGGCAGTTTAAAACTGCACACACGCACACTGCCATGGCAGACCTGAGACATGTTTGTAGGGCTACTCATGTGGGTGGCACAATCAGTGCTGCAGGCCCACTAGTTGCATTTCATTTACAGGCCCTGGCACTTCTGGTGCACTACACTAGAAAATCACTAGTAAATCAAAACAGGGGTCCCCCAAGGGTCAATCATCTCACCTTTGCTTTTTAACATCTACATGATATCTTTACCAGAACTGATCAATGATTTCCATCTCACATGCTACAACTATGCAGATGACACACAAATACTACTTCAATTAGAAGACCCCAAAAACATTGAAAACTCACAAATCTTCAGTTGCCACAGAGCCGTTGATCAGTGGATGACCTGGAGCCATCTCAAACTAAATACCTCCAAAACAGAAATACTCATATGTGGTGACTGGAAAAATTATGACCCTCTGTGCGTCTGGCCTGAAGATCTCGGACCACCTCCTCAATTATCCAAGGAAGTGAAAAACCTAGGAATCACCATGGATTCCAAGCTAACTATGAATACCCAAGTAGACAAATTAGCACGCACAAGCTTCATCACCTTAAAGACTTTACGACGCATCTTCCCCCACCTCGGATTTCCACACAAGATGCAAGCTACTATCTCACTTGTATTATCCAAACTGGATTATGCCAATAGCCTCTACCATGGATCATCTCTATCTGTTATGAAAAAACTACAACGTATCCAGAATTCCGCAGCCAGGCTACTACTACATATAAAGCCGCAAGCCCACATCTCCCCTGCCTTGAGAGCACTACACTGGTTACCAGTTGCCGGAAGATGCACTTTCAAGCTGCTTTGTATCACCCACAAAGCTATACATGGAACAGGACCGCTTTTTATCAGAAAGAAAATTACCAAATACATCCAAAAAAGAACCCTCCACTCAAGACTGGCACCCCGCCTTAGAACACCACCATACAAGCAAAAGACTGTAGGTGGTACATCCTTCTCTGTCCAAGCAGCCAAACTATGGAATTCATTACCCCCAACTATAAGAGCCACAGATAACTTTCTTGTTTTCAGAAAACTACTCAAGAGTTGGCTCTTTCCTTCATAACCACCTTTTTCAAACAACTATGAACTGCATATGCCTATATGGATAAATATTTTTTCAGATTATGGGGGTCATTCCGACCCCGGCGGTCCTTGTTGGTCGGCGGGAGCACCGCCAACAGGCTGGCGGTGCCCCGCAGGGCATTCTGACCGCGGCGGTTTGGCCGCGGTCAGAACAGGAAAACCGGCGGTCTCCAGCCGATTTTCCGCTGCCCTCATGAATCCTCCATGGCGTCGCAGCTTGCTGCGCCGCCATGGGGATTCCAACACCCCATACCGCCATCCTGTTCCTGGCGGTTCGCCCGCCAGGAACAGGATGGCGGTGAGGGGTGTCGTGGGGCCCCTGGGGGCCCCTGCAGTGCCCATACCAATGGCATGGGCACTGCAGGGGCCCCCGTAAGAGGGCCCCACAAAGAATTTCAGTGTCTGCTTAGCAGACACTGAAATTCACGACGGGTGCAACTGCACCCGTCGCACCTTCCCACTCCGCCGGCTCCATTCGGAGCTGGCTTCCTCGTGGGAAGGGGGTTTCCCGCTGGGCTGGCGGGCGGCCTTCTGGCGGTCGCCCGCCAGCCCAGCGGGAAAGCCTGAATGACGGAGCGGCCATATGGCGGTTCCCGTCAGGCGGGCGGCTACTGCCGCCCGCCAGCCTCAGAATGAGGCACTATATGTATATTTCTATTTATTTATAGTTTCTTTGGAAAATATGTATTGCTACTGTCATAACAATAAAATACACACACACTCTTTTAAACCTGTCTGACTAAGTATTTTTTACCCATGATTCTAATTATGTATTGTATGTGCATATGTGTGTGTATTCATGTGTGTGTGTATAAATATATATATATATATAAATATATATGTGTATGTATGTGTATATGTTGTTTCTGTGCTTGGCATGTTTGTGGATCATTGCATGGCTCCTGGTTTTTGGGTTGTTACACTAGATATCTATAAATTTCTGCTCTCATTTTTCATCACTCTTATGTCATGTCTCTATCAAACTATCCTCCATTCTCACTCTGACTCATCCCAAATCCCTTCGACCACTCATCTCCTAAATATCTCTGCCTAAACTCTTCCCTCCACCTCCACATCTAACTCACCAAACCTCACTCTACCTCTGTGACCTCCCACACAACCCTACTAAATTCTCCTGCATTCATCTCACCCTGCTACTATGCTCTCCCTAACCCTTCCACATACTCTTCCCCCCTCCACCCCCCTTTATTCATCCCAAGACTTTGGATTGAGTAAATGAAGGATATACTCCCAATTAACACTTCTGGATTTCTTTCCTCCTCCACCCCTCCATTACTCCAGTCAATCTAACTAACAAACTCTCATATCCGCGGCTCAAATTAACTCATAATAATACTAAAACTGTACTCATTATTAAATGATCCTAATCCATCACTAATTCTTGTTGGGTTCCGGAGTAGCGTGCTACTCATCGAAAAGCGCTTCGACGCCTCGTCAGGGGTAGTAAGCGCTATATAAATACGATTACAATACAATACAATATGGCAAGCACACACATCGCAACACATTGCTACATATATTTTACATGTGTCAAGTATCATATGTGAGAATGGATGGTGGATGGCTCACTTGCATCACACAGAGATGTATGAAACAACTCTTATATGAATTCCTGTTAGTACATGGTGGGCTGTGCCACAACTTCTTGCATACTCCCCAAGAAACTGCATGTGTCCCACTATGCAGGCCATTACCTGTACATGTGTCAGATATTCATGTCACCTTGCCACACACCAACACTCAGCATAACCATTTGATGGGTGTGTGCATGCATGCCCTACATCTCATCAGCATCAGCACAGGGATCTTGGGATGGCAATGGCTAATGCCGTTCATAGCATGACCCTGTTTTTTGTACATTTTGTAGACTATCATGTCCAGCACCATCTGAAAATGGATTTAGTTTTGGCTATGCTGTGCAGATATTCCTCGGGACCAACACACATTGGCATACCTGTGAAGATGGCAGGGCATAACAATGTAGATCCATCCAACATAGAGCATGGGGCATCACACAACATGAATGGGCGCTTTAAATGCATTCTCATGTGTGGAATGTTGACATCTGTTCTGCTACACTTAGGCCCTCATTCACAAGTCCCTCAGTCCAGGAAGAACATACTTTTTTGTGATGGTCCTGTGGCACACACAACAGGGACATAATTAGAAAATTACAAGATGCCACCCTGCATGGCTAGTTGAGGCCCTGTAATTCTGGCACATAGCATTACTGTCATTCCTGTGTTGTGAATCATCCTCCCAGTATAGGCTAGCCAATAATTTCAGACATAGATTGCGCTGTGAGCATCAACAGCATATCTGTGCATATTAAATGCAGTTGCTAGGTACACCATCCCCTTTCATGTTCACCTATGAATCTACTACCACATATTTTCCCAGATCCTGGCACTGTGATCATTGGTTGATGGTCATACCAGCAAACATGTGTCCCCTCAGTGATAGCAATCAGATCCTCCTTGGCATTAGTCAGAGGCAACTGCACATCCAGAACACAACCTCTACCTTCATGTCTAGATTCATATGTAACGTATGGGGTTTGATTTGGAATAGATGCACATTGAACATGTAATTCCACAAAGCATTCAACATCACACACAATCCTTGCACTACCCATTAAACACACAGGGTGACACTCACTGGTATCATCAGGGTCACAGAAGCTCTCAACCTCTCCAGCAGTGTAAGGCTCGGGTCCACCTGCAAGGCATAGCATCTGAAATGGCACTGTCATTGTTGAATATAAACCCTGCTGTTGAATATTGAACATTATACATGGATTGCAGTTGGCAACGGATCCCTTCTGGTTGTCACAAATTGAATGGCTCATTTGATATGTCTCAATAATATACATTAGGAGGGCAAGCTGACACATACATACACATGATGAAAGAATACATACATCTGTTGGACACATTGTCTCACCATATCAAATGACTCACTACCCTAATATTCCACAAGGGTAGCAGAATGTCATGGCACTCTGCACATAAATGACTCACAGACCACACTTAGCCAGGACTAGCAATACTCATGCTTCAGTCTTTTCTTCACATGTACATGACTATGCTACATACATAGCCATCCTTGTGCCCTCAATTAACAGATATTGGTATTTGTCAGTGCTGCAAAGTCTTAGACATTGAACATACATGGTTGTGCATCTCCAAAGATCAGTAGCTTAAAATCTGACACACATGGGTGGGATATTTTCAGTTGTATGACAGTCCGCATGTCAGACCTATGTACTGAGTTACATACATTAGGCCTCATTTACATGAGACATGATCAACTGGAGTGTCACAAAATAGGACAGCTCCTGAAAAAGTACATCCCCCATGGCAGCACAGTTAGAAAATGTCCTGGCAGTAGGCCATGAATTGCAAAGGTGCACACTTCCACAGGTTGCACACAGAACACCTGTTAACATGTGTATTTTGGAGCTAACAGATAAAGTGGCCACCAGGTATGCTATAGCCCTTCCTCAGTGTAGACGCATAACAACTCAGTATTCTGAAGCTTTGTGACATGCTTTGTCTATCAAAAATATGTTTTGTGGGGTGATGGCATTTGTGTGCTGACATTTATGACCCACTGACACTATGGGCCTCATTTACGAGCCCTAGTGGCACACTGTGTGACCGGAGCATAATTCTCTTGACTTTACGTGGCATAGTGTGCCAGCCCATATTCACAAGTCTGGGAATGCATCAGATTCCTACACCATCTCAGGGGTGGCCTTACAGTGGCACAATGATGATAAATTGCATTATTTCTCCTTGTTATTTCCACTTCCTATGTGTGCTGCATTCTACATCACACATAGACAAAAGCAAACATCATTAATGATTGATTATGTGCAGGATGAAGTCCCTTCCTGAACATGAACAATCATCCCTGCAAACCAGACACCCTTGCATCATGGCACAAAGGTGCTTTTGTTGGCGCTCAGCAGCAACTTGTGCGGCAGCACAGGGGACAAGGACAGGAATGTGCAGTATCAAATAGCTAGTGTGCATTCCTGCCCTTTTATTTGGTTTCAGGGCAGCACAGCAACAAGACCTGCAGCCCTGCCATGCAGCCAGATTTATTAACTGAGGCCATAAGGCTACCAAACATCAATATGCAAGTGTGATCCAAAGATTTCTTCACAAAGCATGTGTACATATCAACAGTTTCACCAATTTCTGTTCTAAGGTAGTTGACAAGGTCATACTCCCTGCTGATTAAGGGGGTCATTCCGACCCTGGCGGTCCTTGACCGCCAAGGCCGGGGACTGCGGAAGCACCGCCAACAGGCTGGCGGTGCTTCCTGGGCCATTTTGACCGCGGCGGTAAAGCCGCGGTCAGAAAAGGGCAACCGGCGGTTTCCTGCCGGTTTACCCCTGGCCCAAGGAATCCGCCATGGCGGCGCTGCGCGCAGCACCGCCATGGGGATTCCGACCCCCTTCCCGCCATCCTGGTCCTGGCGGTAAAAACCGCCAGGAACAGGATGGCGGGAACGGGTGTCGTGGGGCCCTCGGGGGCCCCTGCACTGCCCATGCCACTGGCATGGGCAGTGCAGGGGCCCCCTCACATGGCCCCACCATGATTTTCAGTGTCTGCCTAGCAGACACTGAAAATCGCGACGGGTGCCACTGCACCCGTCGCACTCCAGCAACTCCGCCGGCTCCATTCGGAGCCGGCTTCATCGTTGCTGGGGCTTTCCCGCTGGGCCGGCGGGCGGCCTTTTGGTGGTCGCCCGCCGGCCCAGCGGGAAAGCCAGAATGCGGTCATTCGGCGGTAACCGCATGGCGGGCGGCGGGCGGTGACCGCCGCCCGCCGCGGTTGGAATCACTGCCTAAGTCCGCCCAGCGATGCTTCAGTTGGTGGGTTGTCCGCTTCCCCTCAAATATCAGCAGCATGTGGAAGTGGACCATCTCCTACCATAGCTTGCCTGCCTCTGTCTTACACCCCTGTATAACTCGACCTCCAACTGCCACCATGTTGGGCAGGTAGTGCGTCACCAGCCAAAGGAACCCTCCAAGCTCCTTGGCAGTCATGGTCTTTGCCCTTCCCTTCCCTTACATGTCCCTTCCCAAACACAGTATGCACAACCCTCAAAACGAACTACCCCCAAGTAAGCCTTACAACTTCAATACCCCAAAGATGTACACCCAGCAAAACACAGTACAATACAATACAAAACACAAATGCAAAAGACAATAAAGACATGAGTGACACAACTGGGACAGCAGACACAACAACAAACTCCAACACCAGCACTCCTCTCTCCAGCAACACCACAACACAACCTCTCCCAAGAACAGACTGCGAGTTGAAGAGAATGTGAAGCTAAATCCACAGTTCCTGGTTTGCAGCATGACTGATCCATTGCAGCACTTCCTGGGCCTTTGATGGCACGTTTTCAGCAGATGTGTCAATTTTTTGGATGCTTCAAGCAAATGCCTGGATTTCACACAAGGCCTTATAAAGCACCATTCAGTGCTTCTGATGCGTCGGATAGGATGTGTCATTTTTGACTAATGCAATGGCTAAAAAACACACATTGGGCTTATGCATCTATTTTTTTGACGCAATGAGGAAAATATGTGGTTTTGCCTGTGAATTGTTGGGTTAACATTCTTCCTGTCTTTCTATGTGTCAAATCTGTGTTTTGGGAGTGTACATATGTGAAAGTGCATGCATTATTATGATCAGACTAAGCATAGGGCACAATCCCTATGGCTGTGTAATGACACACTTTTGAATGGTTGCCCCATGTGCCAACAATGTATTCGTACCTGATTATTTTGCTTGAGATACCCCCAGGGATGACACCTACTTGCCCTGGACTGGGGTCGTCCTCACACACACACACACACACACACACACACACATCTAAGACAGCACAGACTTCTGCCAATCTGTGCCATTTCCCAAGGCGCAGACATTAGGCCATCAGGCAACTTGGGGGGGGGGGGGGGGTTACAGTCTCCCATTTAGGCAAGTGCTGGGGTAGCCTGGACACACATGTACAGGGATGTTTGGATGGTGCCATTTGCCCCATTCCCTCCCTCTAGGGGCCTGCCATCAGGGGGCACACTGCCAGTGCACCTCCAGAGATTGACTTTGCCTCTTGCCCACATTTTACGTACAGTGCACAGTCCAGTTCTGACTGGGGTTCATATTGGCATGTACCCACACACTCCTGCACAAGAGGATGCACCCTATGTTGATTGCACAGCCATTGTAAGTTTCCCAACCCCACAACTTTGTCATGAATGCTTTTCCATGGACCCCCGGGGAACCACAAAATGTGACTAAACTTTCTAATGCTGCGCCCCCCCATTTATAAAAATAAAAATCATTGTGCTCCCCCTCAGAATTTTTCACAATTATTTTATAAAGATTGCAATGTTTAAATATGTCTAGACCTATTTAAACATTGCACTTAAGTACTGTTACCTTTTTTAAAATGCAATAACATGGTTTTGCTTAAAACATAACCCTGTTATCTGTATAATGCTTCTTTTTGGTCAGAGCCGGGCGTCCCCCCTGGGATCACTTGAGGCCCGCCTAGGGGGGCCCACCCCCCAGTTTGAAGACCTCTGCTCTACAGTATAATTGGCATGCAGTTGACAAACTGGATCCCTACATTTGCTAGGTATGTGTGGGGGCATTATTGACCTATGGCGATATGTGCAAACCAATAGTCACTCAGTTGGTACGTGTGAATGCATACTGTGTGGATGGCATCATGTCAACTGCCCTGGACAATATTGTCCAATCAAATGCCTGTGCCAATGTAATGTAGGCCAACACCAATATCTGGGGATGAGCATGGAACCATGCATGTGTGTGTCAGCCATGTATGGTATGTGGTCACCTACCTAGTGAGGAACTGCACAAAATCCATCTACATTCTGTGCCTCCACACCTGTAGTGTAAACACATAACATCGAGTGGACTAGAGCAATGGACACCACCAAAATCTGCTGCAGAAATATGACAGACAGGATGTTTAATTGTATGAATTATCTGCTCATGCACTGCATTTGACATCACATAGATTGTCTCAATATGCCCGTGAAAAACGTCATGGCACCTGCATGATTGACACATCATGTGATTATTATTATTCGGAGAAGTGCATGACAATACCACTAAACCTAACACACATGGGCAGGACTTCAGCCAATACAGTTATCCTAAACATTGACACTGTCTCTTTTTTACAATTCAGCTGATGAAGGATATGGGATCCAGCAGTTGGTAGTGACCCCTTATGAAAACCCACAGACCGAGCCAGAAAAGGTATACAACCAGGTCCACATCAGGACACATAGAGGGTGATTCCGACCCTGGTGGTAAATACCGCCAGGGCCGGGGTCCGCGGGAGCACCGCCAACAGGTTGGCGGTGCTCCTTTGGGCATTCTGACCGCGGCGGTACAGCCGCGGCCAGAAACGGAAAGTCTGCGGTGTACCGCCGACTTTCCACTGCCCAGGGGAATCCTCCATGGCGGCGCAGCTTGCTGTGCCGCCATGGGGATTCCGACCCCCATACCGCCATCCTGTTCCTGGCGGTTTCGGCCGCCAGGAACAGGATGGCGGTATGGGGTGTCGTGGGGCCCCCGTAAGAGGGCCCCACTTAGAATTTCAGTGTCTGCTTAGCAGACACTGAAATTTGCGACGGGTTCTACTGCACCCGTCGCACCCCTTCCACTCCGCTGGCTCCATTCGGAGCCGGCTTCCTCGTGGAAGGGTGTTTCCCGCGGGGCTGGCAGGCGGCCTTTTGGCGGTCGCCCGCCAGCCCAGCGGGAAACCCAGAATGACCGCCGCGGTCTTTTGACTGCGGTACGGTCTTCTGGCGGTTCCCGCTTGGCGGGTGGCCCCATAATGTTGTGGAGAGGACCTTTGGCCTGCTCAAGGCCCACTTCCGCTGCCTAGATGTTTCTGAGAGTAGACTGTTATATTCTCCCCTGCCACAGTCTACAAAATTATTGTTGTTGGTGCCATAGTGCATAACATATGTTTGTGCACAAATGTCCCCTGGGATGGAGATAGCAACTTGAGGACCCAAAGGCGAAGGAGGAGGAGGAAGAGGCAGCTCATGATGGTGATATTCAAAAACTCAGCTGCAGGTGCTCACAGATGCACACCCATTGCGCATAATTTCTTTACATATTAGGTGACAGTTTCATTAAAAAACAACTCACCCATATCCAGGAAAACATAAGTAGGCCATAACAGTTATCAATGAAGTGTGAACACTGTCATGATCCTCAAAGTGTCAGACACAATGCACTGATCTCTGAAGAGTGTAGTGTGTAATGTTTGCATTGCCTGTTAAACAATCATCTTGTACTGAAAACATACATTTGCTTGATGCAAAATGATGCTTGATGCAAATGTAGGAAAATAGTAGTTATAACTGAGACAATAGATCAGTGTGAGATATTTCACTACTCAATGTCCAAAATACTCTTCTTACTGGTGACAACTCACCACAATCATGGCATTTGCACTCACATGTTTGACAAATAGTAAATGTATCACAGGGGACATTACACCTGTATGTGCAGCACAGTGTCAGTCAAATCAGTAATCATCTTGCAAGTATGCCTAACAATGTCATAGCACATCTTATACTATTGTCAAAGTGTTTGAGTCAATCAGGATACAGACCAATTTATATATGGATGTGGGGTCATCAGCTCACATGAATATTTACCAAATACACTCCTACTCACTGTGCAGCTGACAAAGAATATAGGGCCTGATTACAACTTTGGAGGAAGGTGTTAATCCGTCCCAAAAGAGACGGATATACCACCAGCCGTATTACGAGTCCATTATATCCTATGAAACTCGTAATACGGCTCGTGGTATATCCGTCACATTTGGGACAGATTAACACCTCCGCCAAAGTTGTAATCAGGCCCATAGTCTACAGCTCTGGGTGACTAAGTCAACAAGGTACTCCCCTCAGGGTGCCATGCCAACCTCACACTGCCCATGGCATAGATAAGTCACCCCTCTAGCAGCCCTTACAGCCCTTACGCAGGGTGCACTATACCATAGGTCAGGGCATAGGTGCATGAGCACTATGCCCCTACAGTGTCTAAGCAAAACCTTAGACATTGTAAGTGCAGGGTAGCCATAAGAGTATATGGTCTGGGAGTCTGTCATACACGAACTCCACAGCACCATAATGGCTACACTGAAAACTGGGAAGTTTGGTATCAAACTTCTCAGCACAGTAAATGCACACTGATGCCAGTGTACATTTTGGGGGTTATTCTAACTTTGGAGGAGTGTTAATCCGTCCCAAAAGTGACAGTAAAGTGACATATATACCACCAGCCGTATTACGAGTTCCATAGGATATAATGGACTCGTAATACGACTGGTGGTAAATCTGTCACTTTTCCGTCACTTTTGGGACGGATTAACACCTCCTCCAAAGTTAGAATAACCCCCTTTATTGTGAAATACACCCCAGAGGGCATCTTAGAGATGCCCCTGAAGACATACCGACTTCCAGTGTGGGCTGACTAGTGTTGCCAGCCTGCCACACACCAGACATGTTGCTGGCCACATGGGGAGAGTGCCTTTGTCACTCTGTGGCTAGTTACAAAGCCTGTACTGGGTGGAGGTGCTTCTCACCTCTGCCTGCAGGAACTGTAACACCTGGCAGTGAGCCTCAAAGGCTCACCCCCTTTGTTACAGCGCCACAGGGCATTCCAGCTAGTGGAGATGCCCGCCCGCTCCGGCCACGGCCCCACCTTTGGCAGAAAGGCAGGAGGAGATAATGAGAAAAACAAGGAGGAGCCACTAGCCAGTCAGGACAACCCCTAAGGTGTCCTGAGCTGAGGTGACTCTGACTTTTAGAAATCCTCCATCTTGCAGATGGAGGATTCCCCCAATAGGATTAGGGATGTGCCCACCTCCCCTCAGGGAGGAGGCACAAAGAGGGTATAGCCACCCTCAGGGCTAGTAGCCATTGGCTACTAACCCCCAGACCTAAACACACCCCTAAATTGAGTTTTTAGGGGCCCCCAGAACCTAGGAAAATAGATTCCTGCAACCTAAGATGAAGAAGGACTGCTGACCTGAAGCCCTGCAGAGAAGACGGCGACACCAACTGCTTTGGCCCCAGCCCTACCGGCCTGTCTCCCCACTTCAAGAAAAACTGCAACAGCGACGCGTTCCCCAGGGTCCAGCAACCTCTGAAGCCTCAGAGGACTACCCTGCATGTAAAAGCACCAAGAACTCCCGAGGACAGCGGCCCTGATCCACAAAGACTGCAACTTTGCAACAAAGAAGCAACTTTTAAAGACCACAAGTTTTCCGCCGGAAGCAGGACTTTCCACTCTGCACCCGATGCCCCCGGCTCGACCTGCGGAGCACCAATACTACAGGTAGGACTCCCCAATGACTGCGACCCTATGAGTAGCCAGAGTTGACCCCCCTGAGCCCCCCCAACGACACCTGCAGAGGGAATCCAGAGGCTTCCCCTGACCGCGACTGCCTGCTTCAAAGAACCCGATGCCTGGTAAAGACACTGCACCCGCAGCCCCCAGGACCTGAAGGATCCGACCTCCAGTGCAAAAGTGACCCACAGGTTGCCCTCTCCCTTGCCCAGGTGGTGGCTACCCCGAGGAGCCCCCCCTTGCCTGCCTGCTTCACTGAAGAGACCCCTGGGTCTCCCATTGAAACCTATTGCGAACCCGACGCCTGTTTGCACTCTTCACCCGGCCGTCCCCGTGCCACTGAGGGTGTATTTTCTGTACTGACTTGTGTCCCCCCCGGTGCCCTACAAAACCCCCCTGGTCTGCCCTCCGAAGTCGCGGGTACTTACCTGCTGGCAGACTGAAACCGGGGCACCCCCTCCTCCATTGAAGCCTATGCGTTTTGGGCACCACTTTGACCTCTGCACCTGACCGACCCTGAGCTGCTGGTGTGGTAACTTTGGGGTTGGCCGGAACCCCCAACGGTGGGCTACCTTGGACTCAACTTTGAACCCTGTAGGTGGTTTACTTACCTGCAAAACTAACAAATACTTACCTCCCCCAGGAACTGTTGAAATTTGCACTGTCTAGTTTTAAAATAGCTTATTGCCATTTTTGCCAAAACTGTACATGCTATTTTGCTGATTCAAAGTTCCTATGATACCTGAGTGAAGTACCTTTCATTTAAAGTATTGATTGTAAATCGTGATCCTGTGGTTCTTAAAATAAACTAAGTAAATATATTTTTCTATTTAAAACCTATTGGCCTGGAATTGTCTTTGAGTGTGTGTTCCTCATTTATTGCTTGTGTGTGTACAATAAAAGCTTAACCCTACCCTCTAATAAGCCTACTGCTCGACCACACTACCACAAAATAGAGCATTAGAATTAGCCACTATCTTACCTCTAAGGGGAGCCCTTGGACTCTGTGCATGCTATTTCTTACTTTGAAATAGTACATACAGAGCCAACTTCCTACACATAGTCACAGTAAATATCTGAACACTCACATCAAATCTGTTCACACTTGCCACACAGTACACCAATGTAGCTATGTGTGGCAGACAGCGCAGTACAACACAGCATCTGGTACACCTTCAATCTTATGCATGGCAAAAAACTTTGACAATGGTGGACTTATTGGCAAACACAATTAAAATGGTGTGCCAATGTAGATAGTGTGCAATTACTGTGTGTGTACCTTGTACAACTAACCATTTGGATGGCCTCATATTTGTGGAGGAAAGTAAAGTCAAATCATGGTAGGGTGACTGAGACATGACCCACATAGTATGTGACTTGGAACACAGACCAACACCTTTAGTCTAACTATGCAACATAAAGATCTACAACCACACATCAAAACCATTAGATCTCATATCACACATACAAAGTTTGAGAAAGTCATCCGTTTAGTAGGTTCACCCTAATGTTTCTGACTGATACTAGAGGTAACTGACCCTGAATGTGTCCTGTGTTCTGCTTAACAGGCCCGTCCTCTGAATAAAAGATATATGGTAAAGCTACACATTTATAGTTGGCTGCAGGGGGGAATGTAACCCCCAAGATGCCTTACGGCCTGCTGTCTTCAACTTGGGGCATGGCACAGATTGGCAAAAGTCTGCACTGTCTTAGATGTGTGCCTACTGACCCCAGTCCAAAGCAAGTATGTGGCATCCCTCGGGATATCTCAAGCAATGTAATCTTGTACCGATACGTTGTTGGCTCATGGAGCAACCATTCAAAGTTGTGCCATTACACAGATATAGGAGTGTGTGGTCTATGCGTAGTCTGATCCTAGTCCTGGCAATGACATAGTAAGTCCCTAGTAGATAAAAGGGCAAGGGTGATTCAAACTACCCATAAGTCCCTACTATATAATGGGGCAGGGAAGTTTAGAGTCCCAGTAGATTTCCTGCACTGGAGTGTGCACTGCTGTGTTGCCTGCTGTCATTTTTAAAGGCATCCCTACCTTTCAGACTGTCTTTAAAATGTAAAATGTTTTCAAATGTGACTTTGGAGACCTTTACTGGACCTGACATTGTCTGGGGGCATTATTGCTAGTGAGATGTGCATACTCACCTCTACTAATAGCCAGACTCTTAAGGCTAAATATTTCAATTTCCTAGTGCAAGAATGTTTACCCTGTAACAATGTGCACACATTTGTCCCACTAGACCACAATGTCAATGGAAAAAGCAGTGATGTGGCGTGCCATGTTGGTGTGTTGCACACAGTTACAAATAATGGATACACTCCCATGATGCCATTTCCTAATCCATAGTTGCATGTCACAATAGAGGAACATTGTATACATGTGTAAAAGCATTGCACCTAATTTGTGCATACACCACATGGATCATGAAGATTTTGGAGTGGTCCCTTGCAGTCCAACAACACAACTTCTTGCACTGTACAGCGTCTCCAAGAAGGGGAAATGGTACACAGTATTTTGGGCTTCCAGGCCTTTTTGCCTTAAAACGTGACTTGCACACAAGTTACATGACGAGTACACAGTCATAATTGGTCATAGTGGTTCTTTATTGCTTGCAGGATTGTATTTGTGTGTGCAGGTGCACTTTCCAGCCAAGGCTGTGGCTCTGAGGCAGGTTAAGTGATGAATGTGTGCTTTACCAATCACACATTTGACATGGGAGGTATTTTGCTGATTATCATTCATTTGTACAGATAAATGTCACCTGCCCATGAGCTGTGGTTTGTTACCTTGCACCTGGTTTGTGGTGTGAGAGCCATAACGCAGCTGATGGTCCATTTGTGTTGGATGGGAACACCCTCACCCCCAGTGGACATAGTACACCTCCCTTTCACACAGTGATGTTAGCCAGATTTCCTGCCTGTCATGCATTGCTGCATACCTTTATATCATGAAACCTTTTCAAACTGGCTTTTGATGCGTTCACTTGTATGGCAGTGTGATTTGCATTGCATATGTAACATGAAGCATGGTGCATATCTTTGGAATTGTGTCCCCCATTTCTATTTGTTATTGTGTCTGTTAGGCACTTGATATTTGTTTACTTAGAATTAGTCCATTCCATTATTGTTCATCCTGGAAGCGTTGATTTAAGATTGAGTGCCGGAACACGTATGCATCATGCACACTGCCAGGGTTTTTTGCCAGCACATTAGTGATCAACACATCGTGGTCAACAATGGTCTGGACGTTGATGGAGTGTGTGTGCTTCCTGTTACAATAGTGATGGGCAGTTGCAGTAGAGAGAACAAGTGCCACATGCATGCAGTCTATGGCACCCAGCACAGGTGGGAAGCCAGGGATGACATAGAATCCTCATTTGATCTCCTACTGCAGCTTCTGGGTGTTGGGGAAGAGGATGTAGTGGGGCGTTAACTGGATGATGGCATCCAGGACAGTGGGTAAGAATGAGGAGAATGATGGCTGAGAGATTCTGGCCATTCTGGCCATTCGGGCTGCTGTTGTCTGGAAGGACCCTGAGGCCAGCATGAGTAGCACAGCCAGGAGTTTTGTCTATAGAGGGATGTTGGTAAACTTGTTGTCTGTTGCCTGTAGGCTTGGCGTAATTTGTGTAGCAGCTGTTCTAAGGACTCCCTCCTCAGGCGGTAATGGGTAATTATGTCCTCCTCTCCGAGTCCAATTAATGAGGTACACTGTTGATATATGGCCTCCCTTTTCCTGCTCTACCTCTGTGGTGCAGGTGCTGGTGATTGTGGTGGTGATGTTGGTAGTTATATTGGTCTTCTTGGTGCTCCAAGAGGCAGTAAGAAGGTCCACAGTGTCTTAAAGCATGCCAGTGTGATTTGGGTATTTTCTCCTTATGTACCTGTGCCAATGCATACTTTTTATGCCTGCTCTGACCAGGTATTATTTTTTGATGCATTGGAGATTCTACACGGCTTTTGAATAGGAAACGTCACTTTCCAAAAAGCTTGTAGGTACGACTGCGTCAGTCCTGCATGATTCTTAGAAAGGGAACACCTTCCTTCCATATCATTATCTGTATCTGTTGAAGCCAGATCAGACGCTAAGGGAAAATGATGCACAAGGGTGAAAAGTGGTCCTATAGGCCTCTAGTGTCAATTTGTAAATTTGGAGTTAATATTGCACCTCTGCTTCATCACAAAAAATTACACCAGGGTGGCACTAGCTCCTTGTAAATGAGACCGTCAGTGCTTTGCTGAGCTGCCACAACATTCAATTTGCGTTCAAAAAAACAAAGTTACTAAGCAGTCTATGGACATGCGGTCTATCATTTCAGCTTTTCTGTACTGCAATCTGTAATACAATTAAAGTCTCTACCACTGCCAGCAGATATGGGCAAGCTGCCTTTAAAATTGGAATTTCCTTGAGTCTACAAGTTCACACCTGTCTTCTAACTTGCACTTTAAAATTGAAAACTAAAAACACAATATGTATTCAATATTTCTAGATAAAATGCACAATTCAAAATAAATGCATTTTTGATGCAGTCATTGTTTATCATCGGCTCAGGATCAGTAAACACTTTCAGTTTCTGCTTCCATTGTAAATGCAGCACTTCCAGGTTGTTAGAAATGGGGTCTTTGGTTGACAGTCTGGTTACCCCCTGTTCAAGCAAGGACCCTCACTCTAGTTAGGATAAAAGAGAATCACCCTCAGCTAACCCCTGCTTACCCCCTTGGTAGCTTGGCAGAGCAGTAGGCTTAACCTCAGAGTGCTAGGTGTAAAGTATTTGTACCAACACACACAGTAACTTAATGAAAACAGTACAAAATGACACAACACCAGTTTAGAAAAATAGGAAATATTTATCTAGACAAAACAAGACCAAAACGACAAAAATCCAACATACACAAGTCAAGTTATGATTTTTTAAAGGTTTAAACTAAAAAGAGTCTTTAGGTAGTTGTAACACCACACTAGCGCTGCTAGCGTGAAAATGTACCTGGTTTGCGTCAAAAATAACCCCGCACGGGCGGTGTGCGTCGAAAGTAACCCTGCACGGCTGTGTGCGTCGAAAACAACTCGGCACGGCGGTGCGCGTTGAAAAAGCCAGCCACCCGACGATCCGAAAGTCCCGCGGCGCAGGGTGCGATCTCTCAGCCTCCGTCAGCGATGCTGCGCGTCGTTTCTCCTGCTCCGGGCGTCGGTTTTTCGGTCGCGTTTCCTGCGGCGTCGTTTCTCAGCTGCGGAACCGGCGTCGCGTCGTTTTCTCAGCCGCGATCGGATTCGCGTCGATCTTTTCTCCGCACGGTGCTCGGTGCGTGTATTTTTGTCCTTAGGCTGCCAGCCTCTCCTTTCAGGGTCCCAGGAACTGGAAGGGCACCACAGAGCAGAGTAGGGGTCTCTCCAGAGACTCCAGGTGCTGGCAGGAAGAAGTCTTTGCTATCCCTGAGACTTCAACAACAGGAGGCAAGCTCTACATCAAGCCCTTGGAGATTTCTTCTTCAAGATGGAAGGCACACAAAGTCCAGTCTTTGCCCTCTTACTCTGGCAGAAGCAGCACTGCAGGAAAGCTCCACAAAGCACAGTCACAGGCAGGGCAGCACTTGTTCCTCAGCTATCAGCTCTTCTCCAGGCAGAGGTTCCTCTTGGTTCCAGAAGTGTTTCTCAAGTTTGTAAGTTTGGGTGCCCTTCTTATACCCATTTTAGTCTTTGAAGTCACCTTTCTTCAAAGGGGACTCACACCTTCTTGTGAAATCCTGCCTTGCCCAGGCAAGGCCTCAGACACACACCAGGGGGCTGGAGACAGCATTGTCAGAGGCAGGCACAGTCCTTTCAGATGAGAGTGACCACTCCACCCCTCCCTCCTAGCAGAGATGGCTAATCAGGAAATGCAGATCACACCCCAGCTCCCTTTGTGTCACTGTCTGGTGTGAGGTGAAAAACAACCCAACTGTCAAACTGACCCAGACAGGGAATCCACAAACCAGGCAGAGTCACAGAATGGTTTAAGCAAGAAAATGCTCACTTTCTAAAAGTGGCATTTCCAAACGCACAATCTTAAAATCAACTTTACTAAAAGATGTATTTTTAAATTGTGAGTTCAGGGATCCCAAACTCCACATGTCCATCTACTCTCTAGGGGAATCTACACTTTAATCATATTTAAAGGTAGCCCCCATATTATCCTATGAGAGAGAGACAGACCTTGCAACAGTGAAAACGAAATTGGCAGTATTTCACTGTCAGGACATATAAACCACATTACTATATGTCCTACCTTATCCATACACTGCACCCTGCCCTTGGGGCTACCTAGGGCCTACCTTAGGGGTGCCTTACATGTAAGGAAAGGGAAGGTTTAGGCCTGGCAAGTGGGTACACTTGCCAAGTCGAATTTACAGTGTAAGAATACACACACAGACACTGCAGTGGCAGGTCTGAGACATGATTACAGAGCTACTTATGTGGGTGGCACAACCAGTGCTGCAGGCCCACTAGTAGCATTTGATTTACAGGCCCTGGCACCTCTAGTGCACCTTACTAGGGACTTACTAGTAAATCAAATATGCCAATCATGGATAAACCACTTACATACAATTTAAACAGGAGAGCATATGCACTTTAGCACTGGTTAGCAGTGGTAAAGTGCTCAGAGTTGAAAAGCCAACAGCAACATGTCAGAAAAAAATAGGAGGCAGGAGGCGAAAAAGACTGGGGATGACCCTGCATAAGCAAAAGTCCAACACAGGTCATGATTCATCAGGAGGGTTTTTTGGTTGATATGAACCTTGCTGCATAAAGTCAGAGTGCAAACAGAGAAACTTTATCTTTCAAAAACGAAATGAGGAAAAAAGACTGTCAGACTTTACCATCCATGCTTTTACAATGATACATTTCCAACTCAGTTTTTACGAGTGACTCTACAATGCATTTTAATATGACTATAGATTTAACTTTTCACTTTTAACACGTCAGTCTTTACCATGCACATATTTTCTTACTGCTCTCATATATATATATATATATATATATATATATATTAGGGGCCAAGGTAGAGGCACAGTGACCCCTTAGCTGTGATGCAGGGTAGGTTCCCAAAGGACCTTTTTAGATTATGTTTTTAAAGCAAATTTGTGAGATTCGTGAATTTTCAGGAAATAATTTTAAAAAACAACAGTGGGCTACCGCACTGGTTTATTTATAGGTCGCCGGGTGGGCCAAGTCCTGGGGCATTACAAATTTGGGGGGGGGGGGCACCCCCCCCCTCCACTGCCCTGGGGACTGCTTCCTCCCCAGGGCTTTCATGTTTATCACTAGGGACCACCACCCTCGGGGTGTCTATTAAACTATATGCAGGGGGTCTATGGCCCTCCATGCCCCGGGGACCACCACTCTCTGTGGCAAAGAGAGAAAAGGTTGAAGGGGGTCCATTTTGGACCCCTATAAGCCCCTGGGAAGGGGGTGTGCAGCCCCCCTCGAGGAGCCACTGATGGCCCTGGGGATCACCACTCCCCAGGGTAGGCTCCTGCTATGCCCCGGGGGTGCCCACCCCAGGACAGAGCTGTTTCCTGTGGCTTGACTGTGGCTCTGCAGCCAAGCCAAGCCACTGGAAACACTTTGGGTTTTGACAGTCAAAATCCAAATGTTTAATCTCTGTCCCCTACATGCATGCAGGGAACAGAGATAAAATGCTTCAGCAAGCAGGAGCTGCTGTTGAGGCAGCTCCCTGCTTACTGAATCAATGGCATTGCGAGGAAAGCCTTAAGGCTTCCCCTACGGTGTCAGGTAGCCCGTAAAGGGCTTTTTATATAAAAAACATATAAAATATAACAAAATAAATAAATAAATTAGGAGGGTCTGCGGTGGAGCCCTTGAGAGCGCCCATGCAGTCCCTGATAGCCCACAATAAGGCAAAAAAAAAGCTGTAGCTCAGTGTGAAGGTTGCAGACCTTCACACAGAGCATTGGGGGTTCAAGTCCAGCTGGACATGTTACCCTTTTAAAAAAATAATAATAATGTACAAATTATTATATATTTTACCAAATACTTTTTCATTTTTT
Source organism: Pleurodeles waltl (assembly GCF_031143425.1). Lineage (NCBI taxonomy): Eukaryota > Metazoa > Chordata > Amphibia > Caudata > Salamandridae > Pleurodeles > Pleurodeles waltl. The sequence goes on along the minus strand of NC_090443.1, from coordinate 661,421,774 downwards.
TCATTTGAAATTGTAGCAAATAGCTCATTCTAAGTAAATCAGACATCAAAGCATAAACAACTCTCTATCCCTCTCACTTTCTTTCTCTCTCTCTATGTTTCTTCAATCAATTCTCCCACTCACACACCAACTCAGACACTTCTGCACCAACTCACAAACCCACTCAAACACTAACACACCCACTCACAGAACCACTCAGATCCTCATGCACTCACTCACAGCTCTAGTCAGACCCTCAATCACCCAATCAGACCCAAACAGTTACATGCCCACTCACACACTCAGTCAGACTGTCTCACACCCACTCACAACCCACTTACACCATAATACACCCACTCACAGACCCGTGCACATAATGAGGCACCCACATGATGTACACATCCAGAGAGACACTGTGACAGCAACTCCTATGCCCAGATACAGCCCAGATACAGCCTCTCCTACCTATTCTCACACCTAGAGAGGCCCCGGCCAACTTTCCCCCTGCATGTGCAAAGGGCTGTGCACAGGATTGTGCATGGGAGTAGGCCAGGCACATGAAAGGTTTCGTGCTAAAAAGGGGTTTGTTTCAGGACCTGGGTGGGCACCCCGGGACATAGCAGGAGTCAGGCCTAGGAGGTGATGGTCCTCAGGGCCATCAGTGGCTACTTAAGGGGGGCCACGGAGCCCCCTTCAACTGTAATAGACTCAAGGAGTTTGTGGTCCCCAGGGCTGTGGGGGTCTGAAATTAACCCACTTTTCTTTTTTTAAATATTTGCCCTGGGGAAGCGATGGCCCCTGGGGCTGCGGGGGGCCACGCGCCCTCACACTTAATCACAGAAATGCCCTGTGTCATATTGATTTAAAGCCCAGGGAGGTGGTGGTCCTCGGGATGTGGGGCTGGTGGGGGGCCACCACCGTGTTTCATGTTTTTTAAAGCCCCAGGGAAGTGGAGGTCCCCAGGCCTACGGGGGGACCGGAGCACCCCCACATTAAAACTATAAATGCCTCCCAGACCTGGTCCACCAGAGGGCTCATGGAAACAACCGAGACAGCCCTCACATGTTCTGTTTTTAATTTTCTGCTGCAAATTTGTGAATTTCAAGAATTTGCAGCATCATCAGAACTAAGGGGTTAGGGTGTCCCTACCCTATCGCCTTTTCCTTTTTTTCACTTTATTTAGTTGGACTCAACTAAGCCAAGTTCCATGATGGCTGCCAGCACTTCCTGGTTTGAAGTGTTGGCAGCCAATCAGAGCTATTGTTTTCCCTGCACAAACTTGTCAGTATTTATGAATACAATGCAAAGGATCTGCATCCCGAGATATACACATTTATTTTCCCTTTTATATCTCAAAAATACTGAACAGGTTTACACTAAATAAGCAAAAGCATAATCTGTGTACCCAAAGCTAGTTTCCAGTGATACCATCAGTGGTGTCATTAATGATTTCATTTAACATGGCATAAGTAGTGAACTATGTGAAATTATAAGCAGTGCATATGGGGCACAAGTCATAGTTAGCTCATTAAGCCATGACTTGTGATTTTAGATTTTACACACATAAAACCATAGAAATTCAATAGTTAGAGTTAGAGTTATCTCAAGAAACTATAACTAATGCCCTAATGTGACTTATTTTCTATGGTCTTATGTATGTAAAATATGAACTATAACGTTGCTGTAACCTTTGTTTTTCAGTGAATATATATATATATATGTATTGAAACAAATGACACTGTTTGAAGAATCTTCATGAAATTTGCAAAATCAGTTTGCTACTCACTTCTGCTGCTATTTTGAAAGTTTTGGGGTGACCTGTCACGTTCAAGCTGGGGCCGAGATAAAGGGGAGTCTCAAAAAAGTGTTTTCCCCATACAATTTCCCATAGGGATTTTTAGCATGACTACAACCTAAACCACTGGAGTGAATTACACCAAACTTGGCAGAAAGCTTGATCTTGTTCCAGAAAGATCTCATTTTGCTATTTGGTGCAAATCCGTTCAGTAGTTTTTGTGTTATTAATGAAAAAAGAAATACAGATATCTAGGGAGTCGGACGGTCATTGGATCTGACAGATTTCATGGTGAGATCTGATTGGCTGCCAACACTTCAACCAGGAAGTGTTGGCAGCCATCTTGGGGCTTGGACTCAACTGAGTACCAAGAAAAAAGTTTAAAAAAAACCCAGAAAGGACAGGGTAGACATACCCTGACACCCTAGGCTTGGTGATGGGGTCCCACTCTAGCAGGGTCCCAAAATGTTTTTTTTTCTTTTGCCAGGAATTTGCAGAGAATTTGCGAATTCATGGCAAAAATGTTTAAAAAACAAGCGCCATCTTCTAAGCTTATTTTTAAAGGTGCCCCTTGGTTGGGCCAGGTCCTGTGATGTGTATACAATAATGGGGCGGGTGTTGTTAGAGTGAGAAGGACAGTCTCTCTCCTAAAAATGTGGAGAGATTGACTGATTGACCATGATCAAAATAAATCAATACTTCATATCACACAATCATACTGTTCATGAAATAGCACAGGAGGAGGATGATGATTGGTCAGATTCAAGTGTGATAGCTGACAAACATCTGGGCTAACCACCTGAGTATGAGGACTAACTCTACTTCCCTGATAAAGTATGCCACCATAGTGGATTTTAATTATTTTTAATTTAACTTCTTTCTTTGCCAAAAAAGAGGATATAGCTAGTGTCTAATTTATGCTGCCCCACAATTTGTAGGCACATGTATAGTTGGATTGGGGTTGGACCAGTGTGCAGTTAAGAAGCCTCCCCAATCCCTTCAGGGCATTGTAGACAATACCTGCTTCCCTTCGAAGCCTATTCTTTTTTTTTCATCCCCTAGCAGGGTTGCCACAGAGGATCACTGACTTATCAGGCAGTCACATTTCAATGTGCTGCTTGCTTCAAACAGGAATGTTTACTTACCACCATTCTTGGATTGGAAGAGGTAACGATTGCATCAATGAGTGATGATATGTTATTGAGTGACTGTGAGTGATGATTGATGTTTTAGGTAGTGGCAGCCAGTGAGAAAGGGTGTTCAACTAATTTGTAACTTGATTTAAATGATTTGTAAAGTTTGGATCCTGATGGGTGATAATTTTTCCAGAAGGTGATTGGTCTTTTTAAACTTAGCAAAATTTACCTAGAGAGCCCACTCCTTTTCTCTAGTTCATCAGAAGCCTGGCCAGTCACTTTATTTAAAAAACACAAATCTACACAAAATACTCCATTTCTGTTTCTCTTCTTATTCAACAGCAGTGTACTACAGGTCTATCTTACGTGGGTCAGGAGTGAGATGGAGTTACTCAGAGTAAGGAGTAGGATGAAAGGACTCAGGGTGGGATTACCTCAATATCCAGAAGATGATGACTCTGGGGCCTTGTACTGTGGAGAGAGGTGCGTTGATTTGGGAAACGCTGCTGATTGTGTGTACTGCACTGCTGGCAAACGTGAAGATCCTCTTATGTTCTTGCTCTTACTCTGAGTCTTCTTGGTACACTCCTCATGAAAGTTACCTTCCTTCTGTCCTTCTCCTTGACTCTACAATATAGGTTCTGTTTTACAATCTGCAGGCCTTCTCCTCTCCTGCAGGAATGAAAGGTGAAGGTTCAGCACTCCTGCACAAGCAAGTTGGCACTGGATAGCAGTGATAAACTGTGCAGAGTCCTAAAAGCCAACGGGTTCAGAAAGCAGAAGAGGGAAGACAAAATGTTTAAGGATGACCTTGCAAAAAGCTTCAAGTCCAACAGATGGTAACCATCTGTTTGAAGCTCAACTCTGATAATATGGAATTAATGGTCTTCAGAAACAAGACCTTCCAATGGGACGCCAACTGGTGGCTGATGGAGCTAGGACAAACACCAACACTCACAGACCATGCCGAAAACCTGGGGATGATCCTGGACAACAAACTAAACATGATGACACAGGACAATGCAGTGAACACTGCCTAGTTCCACATTATATGCGTGCTACAAAAGATCTTCCAATGGCTGCCACAGAACAGATCATGCAAGCACTCATCAAAAGCAGACTCAAATGTGGCAACTCACTCTACACCAGGATCTCCAAGCAGCTCACACACAGACTCTAGTACATCCAAACCACTGCCGCAGGACTCATCCTCACCCTCCCACACCACACCCACATCTCACATCACCTCAGAGAGCTCCACTGACTCCCTATTCACAAATGCAGCCAATTCAAACTCCTCAGGCACACATACAAAACCTATCACAACGTTGGACTAACATACCTGAACAGCTGCATACACTTTCACCAGCATGTCAGACACCAACGCTCATCCTCACCCCAGTTGCACACACACCCTATATTGAAAGAAGCATTGAAGGAGGTCGTTTATTTGCCTACATTGCACTAAAACTTGGATTACCTCCCACAACACATCAGAGCATCCCCCTCACTGTTTGAATTTCATAAGAAGCTGAAGACCTGGTTCTTCATATAATCATGCAGATCACACTCCAGCGCAAGAACCTGGATACCAACAAGGGTGAATAGCACACTCTACAAATCAACATAACATTGCATTACAAACACAACGTTCTTCTACTTACATGCATAATGTATGTAGAAGAGGCTCAGTGAGAACCTAAAGAATTGTATGAACCATATACTCTAACAAAAAAACTAAATGAGCAGTGTGGCAATATCAAATCAAAATCTTGGATTGCTTAGGCAATGATTTGCATGAATGAACTCAGTGTTCCCAAATGTGAGCAAACTACAATTCACAACAATGATGTTTCACATCCTACTCAAGGTCCCCAAAAATCCAACAAACTATCCGGACCATTCTATTTTGGCATCCATTGACAGTTTCTTGGAGACTATATCAGAGTTCACAAACTATTTCTTGCAACCCCATGTTTATGGTTGTGTGTAAATAATAGCTCAGATTTCATGTGTAAGATGCAATCCTCTCATGATAGAAATTATATCTCAATATAATTCAAGATGCCTAACTGTAAGTCCACATTTACAGCAGCGTGGCAATAGAGCTTGTGAATACTCCCTTAGCTGAATATCTACACACCCTTGCATCATAATAAAATTATCTTAGAAATGCGGGCATGCAGTCTGAAAAACTAAATGTTCTTAGACAAACTCTACAGGGAAAAATGTGGCAATTAAATGGGAACACAACTAGCCCCCTGTTGTGCCAAACATGGGCTGGTGGATAGAGCCAGTATATAGAATGATAATAAGGAGGAGCACACCTAAAACATATTAACATAGCATCATGAACAAGATCATGATCTTTTTGCATCTGGTCTCAAAATAAACAAGAAACATTTGAATTTGCTATGATCATCAATTCAAATAACCAGACACTACAATATATTTCTATTATGTGAGATCCCTTAATGAACTTTCCTGGATGTACAGACAATGATCCAGATAAGAAAGCTAACTGCAGGCAGCAGTGTATTATGAACACCTCAAATACGAAACATCTCCAATGGGGCATCCTCCCATATGGCCACCTAATATGCAGCAGAAGGAATTGTAGTATTGATAAGGATTACACAAAGAGAAAAAAAAAATTGGCACCAATGCTACAGTAAAAGAGAGGTTATCCAGAAAATGTACTTATGACTGCAGAATAACGATTAGAAAACAAAGATCATAATGAAATACTCACAACAAAATCCTACTTGAATACAAGTAGAGATCCTATGGAGTAGAGATTATGGACTACAATTTAGCCTCATATAAAATTGTAAGCAGTGTTAGTTGAAAATGGAGTAGCCTCATGACAAATAACATGATGAAAGACATTATTAGGAATGGACCTGTAACATTAATGAATTATCTCAATCATTATAAGATGACTTGTTGCACAGCCATTTGAAAGGCATCAAGAATACAGATTGACTTACTAAACCAAAAGGGATTTTGCTATGTAAAATATGTAAAGCCTGCCATAACAATATTAACAAGAAAGATTATACAGTTCCATATAAAAAATGAAATGAGCTGTAGAATGCATTCATCAATCACAAAACTTATTATATGGACTAGCGTGCCCTTGGAAATAAAAGTGAAAAATATACCGTATAACATCAGCAAGAAATAACAGATGAGGATTTCACTTAGTCAGTGTAGCAAATCTGCCATTTCTGCATGGTAACTCCTGATTTTACAACTTTTCTGGACCAAATTTTTGCTAGCTTTAGAACTCTGTACACTTTACCTGTGCTTAGTAGGAGTAAAGTACCTGCACCTCCTCTTTAAACACGGTTAACTTGAATTATTCCTAATTGACAATGTAACTAGCCTGTAAGTCTCTAGTATATGTTGTAGAAAATACACCCAGATCCTGATAGCCAAATTTCACTTGTGGATGGCTGCATCTGTTGTGACATCCACAGACTCAATCTTCAAAACATAGGTTCAGGCTTACCATTGTAGCCTGACTGCTGCCGTGTAAATCTTGCAGAGATACCTGTAAACATAACCCTTTTCATAGGCAAAGATCTCCTTTTGAAATATTGATAAAGCACCACTATGAGGGCCTGTAGCCCACAACGTAGGGTGATTGGTATGTAAAAATTGGACTTGAATAAACTTAAGATCACCAGGTCCTTAGAGCTTTAAAGTCTTAAAAGGTGTTTCCACAGTTGCAGGCCTAGCTGTCTCATACAGAATACCAGATCACAGATTAATGATGTATCTGAGGTTCATGACCAGCTAGAAAAAGTAGTCAACCATTCTTTCTAATATATATCAAGAACCCAATTTAATGGTGAATTTGGATTTTTGCAAATATTTAAGAAAAACAACCTTTAGAAAGTTCCCTTGTCCCTGCCAGAAGCACATGAGGGTTGGTTTGCATTACCTCTCCAGTAGCCGTCTATTATGTGTTTGACCTTCATGAGATATAAAATACATTCCAGGAGCTACCTAAGAGACTACTTTGATTGGTAGGTCAAACGTAGCAGTCATAGATGACTCTTCTAAGCTTGGCAGAACTTTCAGAATGGGAGCTGCTACCTCTCCTGTTGACACTACAGTGTCAAATACTGAAAGACCTGTCTGTGGTACATGTAAAACCTTTGTGCCTTTGAAATGAGATCAAACAGGACCATTACACAATTGTTGTGTACCTCATATCTGGTTGCTCATGGAGCCTGCTTTTTGGTATCAGACTTTGTCTCATCTTTTGTTATGTGTCCAGGGCCTCCTTCAAACTAGATTTTAATGTTGGATGTGGGTGAACACTTGTAATTTGCGAAGTACACTCTCCTGCACACACCCAGCTTTCAGAACCCAGGTTTAGTGTGGCTGAAGATGTTGGCTATCTTTAAACTGACCTGACACATTGTATTTTGGCTCTATTCTCAATAAGGAAAACAGAAACATCTGAAAGAGTGGGTAGGTTAGGGCCGGGAACTTTATCCTACCGGTTAGGGAGTGATTAGAAGGTACCCAGCATTAGCTAGTGCCAACCAAAAATGTGTCACCTCAAAGCACCCTCCTTAGAATACTTTTTGGACCTTGGGAAGATCAGAAGAAGACTGGACCTGCTGTCTGTGCCCAGAGAGGAGCCCGGAAGAAGTACATTCCAAAGTTCAGTTGTCTTTTCTGTGGCTGCAGAAGCACCACCAGCCGCAAGAGGCATTTTCTCTGAAGTTCCCAATTGCCCAGTGGCAAATGGACCTGGGCTGGGCTTTGAGAGTCTATGTAATTGTTTGGTACCAGAAGGAAGTTTGGAAACTTTTGAAAATGTTTTCTCCAGACCTTCTGGAAGATCTGCAGAATTTAATTTTCCAAAAGGCCATTCCACAGCATCAGATTTCAGCTTTGTTTCACTGAAAGGTCCTATAACCTCTGAAAAAATGTCTAAGTCCCACCCTGAGTTGGGGATTAGAAATGTTCTGCGAGAAAACTGCAAAGCTCCTGCACGCCAGTGGGACCTACCCTACTTGAGGTATCCTGCTTCTGTTTCCACTGTAATATTTCTTCTCAATTATTATGCCCTGGGACTTTAAAAAATGCTACTGTTTTTTTTTTTTTTTTTAAATGACAAAGTCCTTTTTCACTGGAACCTATGCACTTGCCTCACCCCACCATGACTCCATTGCTGTCATCCTCAAATCGTGCCAAGGTTCAAGTCTACCACATTCATGGACTATCATTGGTGCTTAGTGCTTTTTGGTGCAACTTGTACTAAAAACTTAAAAAAATCATATCTCTTGTTCCCCTTACTGTTTTATCAATTTAGTGTTATCTTGTTCATTAAATTTCACTCAAGTTCCCTAACTCGATGTGGGATTTTTATTGTTTGGTGTTTTATCTTTCTTACTGTTTTGGTACTGCTTAAATATTTAACATATTGCATACGTTAGATCAGTCTGCTCTGTGCCATGGCTACCTCGAGGTTGAGTTGAGGTTAATTTTGTGACTTTGCGGGTTCACACTGACGAGAAGTGCAATTGCCAACCCCAAATAATAATCCACTTATTTACATCCAGTAGTGAGACATTTTCACAGACAGCATAACAGGGATGTGGAAATGGTCACTTTTTAGGAATTCACAGCCGAGGAGGCTCCTTGATAAGGGTGGAAGAGGGTCACCCTCCCCGCCAGCAGTGGCAGCTGCAAAACCTTTCAAAGAAAACAATAATATACTATTATTCTTATTGTTTTCTTTGAAAGGGGCGAGCCACAGGGTGACCTGCACTGAGTGCACTCCCCCTCACTGTGCATGTACGTTTGGCCGCCCGTCTCGAGCCAGCCAAACACACATGCGCAGAAGACTCTCTCCAGCCCAGCAACACAGTTGCTGGGCTGGAAAGAGCCTGCACAGGCTCCTAGTCTGCCTGCACCAAGAAGACGGTGAGCGGAGCGACACAACAGTGAGGAGGTAAGTGTTTTTTTCTTATTTCATTCAATTTGTATTCCCCCCCCCTCAGCGCACTGCCTGCCCCTTTTGCACCCCACAAACTGACACTGATTGACTGTGTAAAGGTGGAAATAAGAGGTGGCAATAGGGCCCTAGAGTTACGTTGGTTAGAATCACAGTATAGCATCTCTTTGTAAGCTACGTACCCTGTGGGTTTGGACCACGATGTCGAGGTCAGCATACATTTGGACTTTAATTTATATCAAGTGAGCTGATACACAAATAGAGACCATGAGAATGTAAATCCTACTAATCCTGCTACAGGTGTAGATTCAACTGCAGGACACCAATGCAATAAATTACTTCTTTTGCTATTCGCACAATTAAAAAAGTGTATTTGCCATGTTAGTCTCTGAGCAAACTGTTTCAACTTGTACACATGATCTCTTTTTAGGGAATGTTTTCGATTTGCATTATGGAGCCTTTATGCATAGTCTATTGTCTTTTTACTGTGATCTTTTTTTAAATGTATGATTGCTACATATATTCAGCACATATACCAATATTCAATAAGTCAACCTTACCCTACACTGCGCAGGCAAGAGATGCTGATAGGATTGTAACATTGCAGGTCCAACACTAACAACCTTACAATGACTCTACTGTCCACATGGGTGATATGGGACACCCAAATAAATGGCCTTTATGTAGGTAGTGATGTACTGATGGCACATTGCCGTATGAACCCATTGTAATATATGGTGCTGTAATGCACTTATTGAGGCATAGGGGGTGCAATTTAGTTATAACCACAAAAGGGAGGTCGTGTTAACAAGTCCATCGGCCTCATATTCACAAGAGAAACTTGTATGGTATTGAAGTTATTATATAGGTGGAGAAAAAATGAAATGCCCCATCAACCACACACAAACCCACTATTTTAAATATCAATCCACAGAACGTACCAAAACTCATATGATGGTTACACATAATTAATGAGATTATGTGAATTCAAATCACTACGTAGGGATTATGATCGGGCCACAGAACTGATGGCAAAAACATAATAACTCAAATAATTGTAAACTCTTTTCCTAAAATGATATACATTATCGTGGGAGCACAATGGATACTCGTTAAATGAAAACAAGACCAACATAACTGTATTACTAATAATTGTTTGGCCCTATACATTAATTTCTTTGTAACATGTTTTACTGCAAAAATCGTGTTCAATTATTTTACTGAAACATTCTGCAAATGGCAGCATATGTAATGGTCGGAGTGATGGTCGACTAACAATTCGAATGGGGCAGCCTGTTTTCTACGACAACTTGGCAGAATGAGTTATTTTTTTATTTCCATTTTGACACTAGTATGCCTTTTTTCTACCTCTTAGCACTAGCATATTCTTAACATTGATCTGACAAGGGCTTTGATAGACCAAAACCGCTGTTTTGTGGCAGATACTGTTTCTTACCTGTCAAATTAAATGAAACCAACAACTGCTGGTCCTGTTTTGTACTTCGGCCATTCCAGATCTAATGCCAATCATCTTCAGCACAGTCAGTGAAAATTTGATATTTTGATTTTCTAGTGATAAATGTTACCGAAGTCAAAAAACCCATAATAGTTGTGCTTAGTTCAGTAGGTTTTACCGATCTTTTCCTACTAAAACAATCTAACCTGAACAAGATCTATCATTATATTACTGTGCAATAAAAATAGGAAAAGCACTTCCAAAATTATTATTTATGACAGTTTCACTAGATTTTTCTCCTGTTTCCTTCTGTTCAAGTCGGAATTAAGGCCCTCATTCTGAACATGGCGGTCTGTTCTGCTCCACCGGCGGTGATGGTAGAAACCGCCAACAGAGGAGCTCTCCGGACCGCCAAATAATGAACCAAATGAAACACAAGCATCCCGTGCACCACCCACTGCCAGGAAAGGAGTCCCACTGACGATGGCAGAGTCTGCCCACAGGCCGTCGGAAAGGCAAAACCCATCCATCAAATTATGAACCACCATTCCGCCGACAGTTCCGGGGCGGGAACCACCACCACACAAAGCCAGGCGGAAATGAAACAAATAAAAGGAAACACTCACCAGCCAGGCCTGCTCCTTGCCATATACCTCCACGACTGAGACCGCCGACGAAGACGACGACGGTAAGTACTGCAACCTGCGACACAAGGGACGAAAGGGCACAGTTACATACCCACCCACTCCACCCACTCTGCAATGCCCCCCAACCCTTCCCAGCAGCACAGGTCAGACACCCCACACCAAGAGGTATGTACCCGACCGAAGGCAAAAGCAACTTGAACATAGTACATACAATAGCCCCACACCCATTAAAAATGAAAACAAACACCAGGATGGAACTGCGTGCAGCCCAAACACAGGCCACACAGAACTTTTATTTTGTAGCTCACTGAGAAAAACAGTGCCAACAAGGCAAATGGCCAGACCATAAAATGAAAACTGTCCTTGGCCACTACTGGCCACACCTGACTCCCACAAGTGCTGGGTACTCCACTGAACGGGGCACCATATGGGGATCCAGGCACCTCACAGAAGAGGGGTGGGGGACTGGGGGCAGGGATTTACGACGGGGTGGGACTTTGACTTGCGTGAGGAGGTTGGAGGGGATGGGCTTCTCCTTTGAGGGGGTGGGGCTGTTTGGCTCGGGTGGAGCTGGATGGCCTTGGCTCAGACCAGGCCTTCTTCTTCACCGGGAAAGGGGCAAGGGAATTGTAAGTCTGGACCGGGGTGGGCTGTGAGGTGGAAGGAGCGGAAAGGGCAAGGAGGTGGACAAGACGGGGTGGGCCAGTGGGTTGGAACAGGTCTGCATGGGAGAGGAAACGTTTCTTGGGAGCAACTGTGGGTGGGCGTGGATGAGGGCGTGGATGCAGAGGCAGTTGAAGTATGGGGTGTAGGTGTGCGTGTAGTGGGTGCAGGTGACTGCTCAGTATGCTGTGGTGTGGTGATTGTCTGATGGGTGGGTGTCTTGGTGCGTTTGTGTGTTTTGGGAGGTGGGGATGGCCACAGTGGGAGAAGACACACAGCTAGTGTGGTTGTATGTTGGGTCCGTGTCTGCAAGTCTGGTGAGTGTGCTGCATGTGTCAACTACAGTAGAGGTGGTGAGTGCTGGTGTGGTTTATGGGGTGCATGTATGGCTGTCTGCTATCATGGTGAGTGCAGGAAGAGGAGCAGTAACAGTGAGTGAAGGTGCAGTGCATGAGGGTGTGCATGCAGAGGGGACAGACAGGGAGGCGGAAGAAGCGGGCACACTGGGGGAAGTGGACGTTGTTGTGTGTGCAGGTGTCTGTTGGCTGTGTGAATGCTTGTGGTGGGAGGGGTGGTGCTTGTGTTTGGAAGTGTACTTCTTGTGAGTTGATGTGCCTGCAAGCGGGTCTGATTGTGTGCTTTGGATGGGTGAAGGGAGTGGGGTGCTGGAAGGGGTAGAGGAGGTTGGAGGGGGGATGGAAAGGCCAGGGAAACTGGCTGCCGTCCAAGAGAAGGCCAGAGCCTGAAAAGATCTCTGTAGGGCAGACACGGCACCGTGAATGCCATCCAGATAGGCATTGGTCTGCTGCACCTCTGATGCCAGACCCTGGATGGCATTAACGATGGTTGTCTGCCCTACAGAGATGGTTCTCAGGAGGTCAATAGCCTCCTCTGTGAGGGCAGCAGGGCTGACTGGGGCAGGGGAGGAGATGCCTGGGGCGAAGGAGACGCCCACCTTTCTGGGTGGGTGGGCACGGGCAACTCTGTGGGGAGCAGAAGGGAGGGCAGTGATGGTATGGGTGGTGGCGGAAGATCTTATGGTAGTGGTGTGTCCACTAGGGTCCGCCATCCCCGGAGGACCCCCATCGGAGGAGGTCTCAGAGTCACTACCTCCAGTGGTAGTAGCCTCCCCTGTGGAAGTCCTCTCGCCCTCCCACCCACTGGTCCCCTGGCGTCCGTTGTCTGCCTCGGAGGATCCGTGGGCCGCTGCCTCCCCACTTGTTGGTGCCTCAGCTTCCTCGCCTGATGTTGATGCTGTACCAAATCAACACAAGAGAACAGGTTTGGGGAGACAAAACAGGAGAGACACTTGTGAATGCTGATACACAATAGCCAGACATACACCCACCCAGCAAACACACCCAACAGCCAGCACCGTATACTATGCCCATGGCCATGCCCCTGACTACTGAGCAGAATACTGACCTAAACCCATCCCCTGAAAGAGTATTGGAGCTGAGGTAGGTGAAACCTGACAGAGACACCCTTACACCCTTTGGGCAACATAGAGTAGATGGATACCAGTCAAAATCCCTACTCTAAGCACCATGAGCCCTATTGCACACACACACTCACAGGCCGAAGTGTGGTCTGTGAGTACTCACCCCCTTGTGACTGCTGTGCAGCCTTCAAGCGCCCATCCAGGTCTGGGTACGCTACAGCCAGGATCCTTTCCAGGAGGGGGGTCAGTGCCCAACGGGCACCCCTTCCACATTGGAAGGACTTCCCCAGCTGGGCCTGAGTGGTCTTTCGCGCCCAGTGCGGCAGGTCCTCCCACCTCTTTCGACAGTGGGTGCTCCGCCGGTTGTAGACCCCCAGGGTCCGTACCTCCTTGGCGATGGCATGCCAATGTGCCCTCTTCTGGTGGGCGCTGACCTAGTAGGGTGACACAGAAATGGAACACAGAGGTCAGGCACCTGCACGATGGGAACAGCTGGCAGATTGTCAAACATAGGACTGACAGTACTCTCAGGCATGCAGGACAGTGGCACGCAGCATTCCATGCACCATGGCCCATCCTGGCTCACAGGAGCACACATATGTGCAATTCACTCCATTCATTACTCACACAGTGCCCACCAAACCCAGACTCGCCTGTACCTCTGGCCGGCCGCAGAGTCTGTCGTACAGGGGCAGGACCCCTTCCACTAGCTTCTCCAGTTCTTCCTGGGTGAAGGCTGGGGCTCTTTCCCCTGCACCACGTGGAACATCCATAGCCAGAGGCAGGCGACAGCAGTACACAGAGTGGAGTACCTGTCCGCACGAGATCAGGGAGTCAAGTGATCAAACGATGACGAACGCACGTACGTTCCGCGGCGGTATGCACCGTCACCGCAGGCGGCGATCATGATACGCCAGGATTCCCCATTGGCATCCATGTTAGCCAATGAGGTTGCGAACAGCAGTCAACACCGCCGTACGCTGTGACATTAACCACTAGCGGTATTAGGTCACTTTCACAACGAAGGGGCAGAACTACAGTGGGCAGACATTTTGCCATCACCTACGCATCTTAAAATTCTTAATACTCACAATGCACGGCCTCCTAGCCATATGAAGCACCTAGGCCTCTATCCATTGTGTATATGAGCACACATGATTTACTCTGTTCCCTCCTAGTGATGTACATGTACATCTGTCAGGTTGCAATAATTGTACAGACACTACTATGAACAATGCACTGCATGTATTTATCAAATAAGCCAATTTATGTGTGCACATCACTCCTTTTTGTAACCCCTCATAGGTACTGACCCTTGTGGCGAGGAAGGGCACTATCGGTGTACAGACCACTTGTGGATATGGGGACCATGGTGGAGCGTCAGATAACTATCACTTACAGACTCACACGTACAACTATTCAGGACCTATGTGTATTACTGGATCCTGCACTGACTCCTGGAAATCATAATCAGCATGCCATTCCAACTGAGGTGCAGGTGCTCTCTGCACTCCATTTCCTGGCCACAGGCTCATTTCAAGTGACAGTGGGGATGGGTGCTGGTTTTTCACAGCCAATGTTCAGCCTGGTACTGACAAGGTTTCTGAATGCATTTGTACAACATCTGCAATCCTATGTGCGATTTCCCCCAAAGTGCTTACCTCCCTGCCATCAAGTCTGACTTCTATGCCTTTTGAAAATTCCCCATGCCATAGGTGCTATCGATGGCACCCACATAGCTATCATCCCCCCAAGAGTGAGTGAACAGGTGTACAGAAACAGGAAGAAATTTCACTCCATGAACATCCAATTGGTATGTACTGCAGACCAGTACATTTCCCATGTGAATGCCATGTTTCCGGGGTCAGTCCATGATTCATTTGGTTTGAGGAACAGTAGTGTGCCACAGAAGATGGAACAACTACAAGAGGACAGAGGGTGGATCATAGGTAAGTTTGCCTGTCAGTAACTGACACATAGCAGAGAACCTGCCTGTCTGACTAGGGGACATTACAATGAGGACTCTGTATTGACCCTTTTTCTATGTGATTCTGGCTACCCAAACTTGAGTTGGCTCCTGACACCAGTGAGGAATCCCTGGATGGATGCAGAAAGGAAATACATTGAGGCCCATGGAAGTACTAGGAGGGTGATAGAGCATACTATAGGTCTCCTGAAGGCTAGATTCCGGTGTCTACATATCTCTGGGGGGGTCCCTGGCCTATGGTCATGATAAGGTGTGTAGAATAGTGGTGGCCTGCTACATGCTGCACCTTGTGGCTGTGAGACATTCTATCCCTTTTTGGTGATGGAGGGTGATATAGGTCCTGATCAGTTACCTCAGAGAGGTGAGGAGAGTGATGGTGAGGATGAGGAAGGGGAAGATGTCAATTCCAGGAACCAACTGATGCAACTCTACTTCCAATAACTGTCTGGGACTTAAGCCTGTAATTGTGGTTAGTGACTGATACTGTCAGTGGGCCATGTCATATAGGGGGGATTGGTCATGATAGGCGAGACATGGACCTCTTCAGCATGGTACTGACAGACAATATATGCACTCCCTCCTTGCCTAATTTGAAACACACATTACCACCACCAAGCCCAAATTGACAATAAAGTTGTTGTCTGCCAGTTGCATCCATACTCCAATTTGTTCAACATTGAAGACAGGGGACAGTGATACAGGTGAGAATTGTGTTTTATTAGTTGAATACAGTTACTTGTGCTACATACAGTGATGGAAGTTGTAAGGGATGAGTGTTCTCAAAACCGACTTGGGGGCAGCCCTGTTGGATGTCATAGGTGGGTCCTATTTGTAGTGTAGTACTTCATTTTGCCCTCAGCTGAGTGTAGTTGGTGAATGGGTGGGATGGTTGCTTTGCAGTAGTAGCAATGTCAATTGTTGGAGTGGGGCTTGTTCTTAGCTGGGTTTCCAGTGCCATATCTTGGCCTGAGACTACGCCCTTGTGATTCCTGGGAGGGTATTTCCTGTGCTGTTTCTGCTGCTTGGATCATCTGTTGCTGGTTGTCCAGGGCTGGTGTGGGGGACTCTTGTCCAGTGTGGGTGTCAGACTGTTTGTTGACCAACTGCAGCAGTGCTCCAGCAATGGTGGCCATTGTGGCATTGTGTTCTTTCCACTGCTCCATGGCCGGTTGGTGTTGTTCGAGCCGCATCCTCTGGCTTTGTTCCAGGGTGGACACAATCTATGTCAACCTGTCTTGGGTATGTTGGTAGGCACCCAATACCTCTGAAATGACGTCCTGTGCTGCTGCATCCATCTGGTGCCCTACCCTCTGGCCCACTGGGGTGCTTGACCTTGCCATAGCCCCCTGTGCCTGTGTCCCCTGAGCAGGTCTTGACATGCCACTTGTACTGGGGCCCTCGCCTTCCTGCATGTTGGGAGTGGGAGACTGTGGCCTCTGTTGCTGTGTTCCACCTGTCTGTGCCCTGGGTCCACTGGTGTGTGTACGCCTCCCCTGGCCTGCTGGCCTTGACTGGGTGTTAGGGGTGACAGTGGTTTCCTGGGTGGGGCTGCTGCATGGTGATCATCCATGGGAGTGTGAGGGGCCTGCCTGCTCATCAGTGTCCAGGGATCCTTCACCAGTGTCCTGTGATGTGCCTCTGTCTCCCTGGAGTGCTGTGGTACTCCTTGTCCCCTCCATTAGGGTTGCATGGGTGGTGGTGCCTGTTGGGGGACATAGACGTGTCTGTTACATATGCCTGAGGGTTTGAGGTGTACAGAACTGTGCAATTTTGTGCTGGTGTGACTTTCAGTGGCCTTCCAGGGTGCCTTTGTGAGGTGGACATTACATTTAGTGACAATGGTGGGCTTACATTGTGGTGGGGGGTATTATTCCATTGTGGGTACAAGCAGGGGTGGGTGGCTATGCACAGCGGGAGTGATGTGGGCCTGGTAGTGAGTTGTGGGTAATGCAGGGTGGGGGATGTGGCGGCTGATGCCTGGGTCGGGTGTTGGTCCTGGTGGGTGTGGGTGGGGTGGGGTGGTGCATGCATTGCAGATGTGTTGTGTAGGGGGTAATTGTAGATGACTTCCCCGAGTCCATTCCTCCAGTGAGTCCCCCTGGGTGCAGGATGGCAAGTATCTTCTCCTCCCAATTGGTGTGGTCAGGTGGTGTTGGTGGCGGTCCTCCCCCAGTCTTCTGCACTGTGATGTGGTGCCTGGATGCCATGGCCCTGACCTTCCACTACAGGTCATTCCATCTCTTGTGGATGTTGTCCCTGGTGCGTGGATGGTGTCCCACTGACTTCACCCTGTTGACAATGGTCTGCCACAGCTTCAATTTCCGCACAATGGGACCTCAGAGCCAAAGATTTGTGGCTCCACCTTCAGGATCTCGTCCACCATGGTCCTTAGCTCCCTTGCGGTGAAGCGTGTTTTTTTTGGGGGGGGGAAACGGTGAGGGTGGTGGATCATGTCGGGACTGGGGACGGGATATGGGTGCTCCTGTGTGGGTCGATATGAGTGTCCTGTATGCTGGAGTTCGCTGTCTGGCTCTGGTGCCCTCCATCTTCTGGTCCTGGTTTCATTGCAAGGGATTGTGGGGTTTGTATGGGGGTGTTTTATGGTGTTCAGGATGCGTGTCAGGTGTGTGGGTGATAGGCCTAGCCAATGTGTGCACTTCTTGCTGTTGGGCCCACTTGCCCCCGAGGTGATTTGTGCATCATTATTTAGAGGGCGGGATGTGGGTGTGCTTGGCAGAGGCGGGGTGGGGTGGGGGTATGATTCCCGCCGACAGTGTCCTGGCAAGGAGTGGTGGGCTGTGATTTTTTGGCAGGGTTGGGTTTTTCTATCATTATATGGCGGGTTTCCATTCGCTGCGATTCTGTTCACCGCCGACACGGAGGTCAGTGGTCTTTCCCGCAATGTAGATTTTACAATGCGGATGCCTGATTTTCCGATACTGTAATCAAAGTTTACCCCCCAACTGTTCATTGTATTTTTTTCTTTACTAATGAAGGCATGTCACTCAATCTCTTTCTACATGAGCCTGATTTCTCTCTTCCCCTAGCACAAAGACTGTTACTTTATGTGAACCTACATCCACCCAAAATAAACCAATTCCCATTATATTATTGTAGACGCAAAAGTAACTGAGGGTGTGTCCATGTGGCAACCTTGACTGTCAGTCTTATTTAACATTTGGCGGACATGTACTCCATTACAAACATGATGGATATCCTTTACGTCTTTTTTACAAGTGCCATAGGTTATAATGTACTCGTAATAAATCAGATGGGATATCCTTCACCTCAATAGGGTTCTTTCTTTTAAAAAATATGCTAAACCATGTTTCTCGGCATGAACCAGTGCTCTCCGGTTGAGGTTACCATAACAAGAGCTATTCACAGCAGCATGTTGACTCAGGCAGAAAACAATGCCACAGTGTTGCCCAGCTTAGCAAGATTTGCAGAGAGCAGGCATACAAAGTTGAAATGTACATCAAGCACATTCACTACAAGGTGACTAGGAAGTCTTCTATTGGATTCAGGCAGAAGGTAAAGTAAAAGATGGACAGGCCTCTATCATTCGCATATTCCTTCTAAAATTCAAACAGTCCAATAAAGGGATGTGGGGTTCATCAGCAGGGCATCTCCCTTCATAATTGAGCAGAACATTCTGAGTTGTGCCACTTTCCTCTTTCTCTCCTTAGAGTAGTTCTAATCCTGAATGACCAATCAATGAGGAAAGTGATGTAAAATCTTCCATGAAACCTGTACTATCAATGAGCTTTCCTAAAATAACCTACTGTCAAGACATAAACATATATTGGGTTCTTGTGCAGTGAGATACACTCCCAGTCCTGTCTGTACTGGTATTTGTTTCACCATGATAAATAACAGTCCCCTACTTGGCCCCATCCTTGTGTTTTATGCTTTAATATTGTCATTAAGGGACAACTTCACGGCCTTATCCAGGACTGGATTTCACTCCCAAGCCTAGTGTGGGGCATTTTGATGTGGATTCTGCTCTCTCAAAAATCCCCTCCCCCCAGCTTTGCTGTGTGCATTGATGCATAGAAGTCATGGGGCTAGTCCTTTGTGCCTCAGAGCAAGCCATGGTCAGAACAATTAATTCAGAACCATAAACAGTCCTCAATACCATCAGCAAAGGTGTATGTCTTAATAGTGCTGCTCTCTAGCCAAGCGTGGTACCTGATGAGCATGATATTGGCATTTATATTGAACTTTCATACTCTTTATAAAACGTTGTGCCTGATTTAGATCCTGGTGCATTACGATTTCCATATGATATAATGAGAACATAATACAGTGGATAGGATATCCGTCACATTTATGATGGAGTATTCACCTCCGCCAATATCTAAATCAGGCCCTATGTCATTGCTAGTGGCTGAATATTATCAGTTCCTTTCTGGTCTGTGCACCTAAATGTAAGTGGAGTAGCAGATGGTCGAAGCATCATCAGTCCCACCAATTCCCACGACATACATTGCAATAAATGTGTTTATTACAGTTTTTCGCGATGGTTGGTCATTATGTTCTGATATTCTGATAATTTGTCCTTTTAGTTGGGTGAATTTGTCATCCATGCTTTGTTGAAATTATGATTTAAATAAGAGCATAGTTATCAGTTGTTTTTCACATGGCTACTCAAGGTGGATATCTATTGTCCAGATGGCTCTGTCGTTTTGCATGATTCCTTACTTAGATGCATACAAAGGGTGAGATGAAGCAAACTGACATCCATACATACTCTGATTCTTGAGGCCTTGGTGCCCCCTTGCCTTTGTTAAGCCTTTCTCACTGAGAATTTATGAGAATGGTTAATAATAATGGAGCAATGTTGAAGGGTAACTAAGGGCCTCATTTATGAGGACCTAGTGGCACACTGTGGCATGGGAATGTCATTTTTGTTGATGCTCCAGTGGGGCAGTGTGCCAGCCCATATTTATAAGGCCATGCAAAGCCACCCTGCTTGGCTTTTCATGGCCTTGTAAATATGGACTCCTTTTGCACATAGCACTGCGTTAAAGGGGCATTCCATGGTGTTGCTGTGGGTGTTCCAATGCAACACCCATTGAACCCAAAGGATTCTGACACATTCCCGGATGTACAAGCCGGGGAATGCATCAGATTCCCATGCCACCTCAGGGGGGGCATAAGGGTAATGCAACAGGGAGAAATATCCTTATTTCTCCCTGTTTTTTCCTCTTTCTATGTGTGCTGCCATCTGGAAAACACCTCTTGTGATTGTGTTTGTACAGGACGGTGTTCCTCCTTTGCAAGGCCTGTGTGTACAGTTTCATTGCCACTTTGACTTGGCATTTAAAAGTACTTTCCAAGCCTAAAATGCCCCTTTTTCTAAATATAAGTCACCCCTAAGGTAGGCCCTAGGTAACTCATAAGGGCAGGGTGCTATGTAGGTAACAGGCAGGACATCTACATGTGTGTTGTATATGTCCTGATAGTGAAAAACTCCTAAATTCGTTTTCCAGTAGTGTGAGGACTGCTCCTTTCATAGACTAGCATTAGGATTGCCCTCATATAGTTATTGAGTGGTACATTCTGATTTGAAAGGGGTAACCAGATCATATTTAATATGGGCAGAATGGTAATGGAAAATCCTGCTTATTGGTGAGGTTGGATTTAATACTGCTATTTTAGAAATGGCACTTTAAAAAGTGAGATTTTCTCTACAGTTAAAGCCATCTATGCCTTCCGGCCTGTGTCCAATCTATGTCTGGTCTGTGCTGGTTGGCAACTCCCTTGTGCATTTCACCCAGACAGCCACAAACACAGGACACTCAGTCACATCTGCATATTTAATGGGTCTTCCTGGGCTGGAAGGGTGGAGGGCCTGACACTTACATTTCAAAGGCCAGTGGCCTGCCCTCACACAATGGACTGGTAATCCCCCCACTGGGACCCTGGCAGACAGGACTGGGCTGAAAGGGGAACTTCAAAACCACTCTTTAAAGTCTCCCCCACTTCAGAGGCATTTTGCGGTATATAAAATGGGTCTCTGACCCCACCAACCCAGACACTTTCTGGACTGCTCCCCTACTGTTGCTCTGCTACCCTGCTGGCCCCTGACTGTGATGGAAGGACTCTACCTTCCTCCAAAAGTGCTCTCCAAGGGCTTAGATTGAGCTTGCCTTCTATTTTGGGGTCTCAGGGACTACAAAGACCTCCACTGCTAGCTTTGTGCTGGCACACTAACTTCAGTGACTTCAGAAAAACTTCAGCGATGCCAGCGATGCCTCAGCCTGCTCCCGCTCAGTGGACCTCACTGCATGCACCGACCTTGGCCTCCAACGTAATTCTGACATTGCCGTGACTCCGCTGACTTCACATGGGGTCAGCACAGCACATCTTGATGGACCAGAACCAGCTACTCTGCCGGGACACAAAGCTTCGACACATTTTTCTGACGATGCCGCATCATCTCCCCCTGCAGCCGAAGGGATCGATGCTTCACCTCCACCTGCTTTGCAGTGCGTAATCAGTGCCTTTTTCCCCAGACGCTGTAAGGGACTGACACCGCACCGACTGCAGCAACGCGTCTCTCTGACTCCGTGCGGTACCCTTGTTCTTCGTTTGCTTCAATTTCACCAGGTACTGTGCCTGGGGGTCCGTGCGACTCCGTGACCGACACCAGGGGTGTTGTATTGCTTGGAACGATTCAGTTGGAGCTATTGTATCTTCTCAGTTCTGTAGTTGGATTTAAACCTCAAATAACTCATAATTTGATTACTGTACATTGATTCTGGCATCATTTTATCAATAACTTAACTAGATGAATATCATATATTTTTCTAAACCTGTTTGGTGTCTTTTTGTGGTGTTTTCTCAGTGTTATTGTATAAAGTTCTGCATAAATACTTTACATATTGCCTTCTAAGTTAAGCCTGACTGCTCAGTGTCACGCTACCGGAGGGTGGGCACAGGATAATTTGGATTGTGTTGTGACTTACCCTGACCAGAATTGTGATCCCGACTTGGACAAGGGTACATACCCCTGCCTACTAGGATCCCAATAATCTCACTATCTCATTACACTGCTAAACTGAAGGTTCAAGAAATCCGAGAATTAGAGGGGAGGATCATAAAAGCTTTTAAGTGTCTCGAAAATTTCTTGTGGTGTGTTGGATTCCATGTTAATCTTTTCATCATCATTATATGAGATCTTAGCAGGTTTGATCTCTGAAGGATATATCCCAGTGGCTTCTCTATAGTCTGCTCCTTTCTCCATGACCTCTCTGCTTTCTTGCATGCTTGCCATAGGGCCCTAACATGGGGGTGTACCAGGAAGTAGACTTTTTGTTGGCACGTTTGTTCTGGAATTTTATAGGAATCGCTAGATCAAGTGAATAAGTGATCCACTGTGAAAATCTATTACATGCTGTGCTAAGATCTGGATCAAATTTAGGTTGAGTGTTATCAAGGGTGTGTTTCTAGTCTTCAAGATGTAGCTTTGCCCAAAAGCAGTCTTTCCGTTTCATAGTTCTACATGGTTGTCTGTTGCAAACCACTCACCTAAACTCCAGGTGATTCCAATGGGGCGACGATAATCCCTGAATCCCAATGAGAACTAACAGGGTAGCAATGACAGATACACTGCAAACCCAGGAGTTTCCGAGAGGAATCTGGGTTGGGATGAGAGAGAAAGAGAGAAGTACCAGGACTTCTGCATATTCAGATTTCTCTACTCTGGGCACTGCTGGGCTCAAGGATGTCTGGATTCTGGTTCTGGATTCAGAATACTGGCAATCAGGATTATTCAGATACAATGGTCAGGACTCAGATTTCCCTGTAATGAAAACACACTTTCAAACAGGAAAAACTAAACAGATCTTTAGCATCAACTAACGTCAAATCAATATGCCAATAATTCACTCTAGAAATACTCGCAAGGGTTGGAATTATCATGTACAAGGATTTCCCTGAGAGGAAAATAGCTGGGTGAATGGCAACAAAACTGCTTCAAATTCTACAGTAGTTCGAGACGCTCAAGAGATTAAAGTAGATATGCAAATATGCAATGGCAATCACATTATAGTTCTCAATTGTACCCAAAAGTCTTTAGAAGACCAACATCAGATTCTGATCGAGAAAGCATGGATTGAAAACCAGCTATAAGCACAATATCTAGGAAGACACAGTTATTACAAGAAACAGAACTTTTCTCTTATCTTTTCATTCACGAGATTGATCTGAATATTATTGCTGGCTTTTAGCTTGAGTTTGATTAGTCAGTGCTGATCAAGATCTCAAATTAAATAGAAAAACTTGTGTTACCCTATTTGGGATGACTCGTGTCAAGAAAGCCTGATGCAGAGATGAAGTGCAAGCTGACAACCTTTTACAGGTACAGTGGTAACTGCAGAGAAGATCAGAAATACTAGGTCGGAACTTTAGGAAACTTGCTGCTGCGATGAGAAGCCTGTTGCTGTGAAGGTATAAATGCTGCTGTGAAGAGAGGACTGCCACTGCGAAGGGACGGCTGACAAAGACTGTAGACAGGTAAGCATTGCTTACAAGTTAAATGAGGGTAAGCAGGGTTTGGTCTGAAATGCTGGCTTTTATAGCCGGCCCAAACCAGATGCAAGGAAACACATGGGGAAAACAGAGGAACTCATTAGTCATTATTATAATTACACAGGTTTCTCAACTGTCTTTTTTCCTTTAGGAGGATCAATTAAGAATTTGTTAGTCATTATTGCAATTGTATTCTGTTTCTAAACTGTGGTTTTTCCAGTAGGAGGATCAATTAAAGAACCAGCAGCTGTAGACAGTTAAAATGTGCTTCCTGGATTACCTGGATGAGGCCTAGGTGTTCAGAGGTTATCTTGACAATAAGCATTGATCTAGATCTGCTGTAAAAATTGACATTATAATAATAACAGAGTTGCCAAGTAACACATGGTTTCAAACGCATAACATGATTCAAACTGGTACTGTGCTTGAAAATAAAATAAAAGAAAAAAACATCTCTGATATCACTCATATGGTGGGGGGGAATAAGGCATGACTAAGGCCTGACTAGCCCTGCTCACAACTGGGACCATGACATTGTCTAAGACCAGGGAGTTCTAGGATCAGTGGGATCATAAAGGAGTCAGACCACGTTATTAGGAATGGGTCTTGTAATTTCAAACAAGGGTTGCTAGTAAAGATAGAGCCGAGTAGATGGCCTTTTTCATGCATGGGCCCTGGAACCATTTGAGTGTATAGCAGCAACATCCTGCAGGAGCCCAGCTGCAGGGGCCCGGCCAGTTCTTCTCAATAAATATTAAGGTCTCCTATTGCTGTGAAATTGGGTTTAGGGTTGGAGAGAATGGGAACTATTTCGGGAAAGGTCTGCAGGAACTCTGCACAACAACCTGGCGGCCGGTGTAGAAGGACTCCAGAGAAGGTGAAGGTAAGAGACATTACAATAAAGAAAGTCATACTTTCACAGCCAGGGATTTGACAGGATTTTTTAAGACTTCTGAGGTCCACCTTAAGAATTACAGCAATTTCTCTCTCTCTCTTGTTCTGTCAATCTTGCCTACAAATATAATAATCAGGTGGCAGGGCAAGTGGTAAGTCTGGTCCTAATTCTGGGCGAAGCCTAGTTTCCATCAGGAAGACGACATCTGGTTTATTGTCCTCTAAGAACAAAAAGAGGTCCAACTTGTGGCAAGGAAGTGATCTACAAATAATTAGAAACATGTGATGAGTAGATTCATCATTAGACACAGTCCTAAAGTTTCAGGCCCAGGGAAGGTGCTCAAACCAATGTTCACCTTGAGTTTCCCTCTTCGCTATATCAATAGAGTGCGAGCAACAACTCTTGGGGGTACCCCAAAGGGCAAGAAGTTGTGTGGCAGAGTACTTCAGTTTACCTGTTTGGGTTCGACTAGGGTTCCTGGTCCCTGGTCCCATTCGGGCATAGACAGGTGCAGACAGTATTGCCTTTGGCACACCGGGGTTTATTTTATGTAGAAACCAAATATAACAACTAGAGTGCCAACCAAAAAGGCGTCTCCGAATGTCCTGCTTTGCCCCCCATGCTGCATATAGCAAGAAAGTGCAAAGAGTTTTTAAAAGAGTTCTCAACTGTAAAAAAAAAATCACTGTTGTGAAACCAATTTAAGGCCAATTGTATGGATGCCAACCTTGTTAAAAAATGAAAAGTTAAAAAAACAACAGAATTAAAATTGCACAATCCCGAACAGAAGCAATACATTGCCTCCGCTGCAAGGAGTCTCTAGGTGCAAAGACTCTGCTTCAGTCTCACAGCCCACATCGGAACTGCTGCTTTTTGCAAAGTTTTCCTGATGCAGGCTATCACATCACAAAGTTCTCATCAACAGCAGTCTCAGTTATGATGCGGTCCCTTGCATTGCATTATTACAGCTCCTCATAACTGTGCATTTTCTCAACTGCATGACACATCCACGATGCCAGACTTTGAATTGCAGGCCCTCACTGACATGATCCTTGCTAATGATGCACGACCACACATCACAGTTTGCAGCTCCCCAGAACCAACACATCACCTCCGCTGCGCTACACATCCTCCTCAAACAGATTTAAGGTACACATCCATAATGCCAGACTTCGAATGGCAGGCCCTCATAGACAGGATCCTTGCTGATGATGCAGGACCTCACATCACAATTTTGCCGCTCTCTGTAACCAACACATTGCCTTTTCTGTGCTATGCATCCTCCTCAACCAGATTTAAGGTACTCTTGTTCAGTGGGCCTCACTAGGGGCCAGATGTAGGTAAGTTACAAATTGCGACTTGCAATTTGCGAGTCATAGCGACTAACAAATTGCAACTCGCAATCCGAGATGCAGAAAGGTGTCTCAGACACCTTCTGCGACTCGCTATGGGGTAGCAAAGACCCACCTCATGAATATTCATGAGGTGGGTTGCAGTTTGCGACCCCATAGCAAGTCTAGGCTGGAGACAGCAGACCACCATGTCCGTGACTGCTTTTTTAATAAAGCAGTATTTTTTTTTCTCTTTGCAGCCCGTTTTCCTTAAAGGAAAACGAGCTGCAAACAGAAAAAAATTCCGAAACCATTTGGTTTCTGTTTTTTCAGAGTAGGCAGTGCTCCATGGGACCACTGCCTGCTCTGAAAAAATATTTTTGTGGGCATTCACAAAGAGGAAGGGGTCCCATGGGGACCCCTTCCCTTTTGCGAATGAGTTACCATCCACTTCAAGTGGATGGTAACGGCGAGCTGGTTTGCAACCAGTTTCGCAGTCACAAAGTAACTCTACATCGCGATGCGGTCGCAAATAGGAAGGGAACACCCCTTCCTATTTGCGAGTCGGAATCACATTTTGCGAGTCGGTACCGACTCGCAAAATGTGATTCTGTATCACGTTCAGCCTTTTGCGCCTCACAAACTGCGTTTTTCGCCGTTTGCGAGGCGCAAAAGGCTACCTACATCTGGCCCATAGTCCTTATAGCCTGCCTGCGCTCCATCGCAGTGGGCCTGAACTTGTGTCTTTGTCCCGGTGTTGCACAACCAGATGTCCACAGTTGGTGCTGTGTGCTTTTTGGGGCTATTTTCACCTGAATCTTTAAACCTGAATATCTCCAGTTCTACTGATTGGATATTTGTCATTTTGGTGTTCTTATTGTTTATTACAATATTCTATAGTTGTAATCTTGTGTGGGATCTTTTTTTACGGTGTCCTGACTGTATTACTGTTTGAAGTGTTCCACAAGCACTTCACACACTGCCGTTAAGTGAAGCCAGACTGTTTTTTGGCAAGCTACCAGAGGGTTGAGCACAGGTTAATTTTAGGGTTTGCTTGTGATTTCAAACTGACAAGGATTGTCATACCTGCTTGAGTAGGGTTTCACACCCTCTCAACCAGTAACCCAGTTTCTTACAGTACTGCCTAAAAAAATGTTTTCTATTTGGGAAGACAACAGGGAGAGCAGGCAGTGGTCCTGCACACCTTTGCCTACTTCTCCGAGGCCTCCAAACACAAAAATGTCCAATGTGGAAATTTTTTCCTTTATAAATGGTTTACCACCTCCATTAAGGTGTTGAATTTATTTTAAACCATGACTGCAATCACAGTTGAAAAAACATTGATCCATCTGATTATGAATTTAAAAAATGATGGGGCTACCCCTTTCATGACCCAGCCTACCTGCAATTAATGAATATCAAAACCCCATTTGTAGTTCATTAAGGTTTTTCTAAAACTAAATATGGCTTAATACATTGTAAAAAAACATTTTGCAGTAGCAAAACCTGTGATTTTTTTAATTGCATGGTTTGCAACTATTAACCAGATTCTTGCATCTGACTCTTTGTGTTCTTCTGAGATGTTGAAATCCAGGGTGTACATTCATAGAGGCTTCTTGGGGCATAAAGAGTGAGTTTCATCTAATTGGACTGCTATGCATCTTTTTGCTGACAAACTGATGTTGTTTCGATACCTTGCAGCATCTCTTCTTCTAATGACTCAAAGCTACATTAACTAATTTTTCTGTGAGGCAGTCCCACTAATCACATCATTTTAAAAAGCCTAGCTTTATGGTCATACAGTAGGAAACAACCTGCTTTATATACAGAGCTGGGTAAAATTCAAATTACATAAACTTGATTCACATAATTTCAGGGATTTTGCATTACACCTCATATTTGAAATCCCTGAAGTTGTGCCATAACACCATATTGTGTAATTACACTCCATTCACCTCTAAAGTGCTGTTTGAGGTTAAATTTACAGCAATCCCACTGAATAATAGAATGTGAGTGGCTTGTGTTCACTATTCTTCAGCGCAATATGCATCCATGCTTCAGAAATGTAAGACTTGATGTGAGAATGCATTTCGTGAAAAAATATAGTGATAATACTTTAAGAATTGGATTGATATTTAGGGTGGTAGACTACCTACCTCAAGGTACAAGCACAACCTTTGTGACTGTGCACTCTCAAAGTCACTAAATGGACTTGATCTTAACAGAGCAGACAGGCTTAACTTAGGACAATGTGCGAAGTGTTTTTGCAGTGCCAAAACAGAAGAAAAATAGAGTACAATTTAATAAACTAAATGACAACTAAATGACAAAACTCCAATAGGGGGAATCAGAAGTTTTGAAGTTTTAGGTAGAAATAGCTCCAAAACACACAAACACACACAAAATGCCCATTGATAGTCAATGATAACAGTAGCCAGGGACCTAGGCGCAATTCAAGGCTGAGTACAGTGGAGCATGTATTGAGTACGCCAACCAGATTCTCACTGGTCAAAATATTTATCTTCTGACTAGCTGTTTAATTCCCATATCACCACAGGAGTACACTTCTAAAGCCTACAGGACCTCAGAGGTGGCATGTTGAGACTCACAGGGTATTTGGCAGAGGCTGACAGCATGGTACAGTCCAGTTCATTTGCCACTAGTCAGCTATGTACTTACAGAAACAAAAGCCTCCTGTAGTTGGTTGTAACCCTGCAGTTCCAACAGGCCAGTTTAATGACCCTTGAGGTCCACTTCTTAGTTCTGAGTACAAGAAGGAGCAAGCCTAGTCCATCGGGGGTCCTCTCAGGTCACAGATAGCAGGTCCAGTATTCTTCTATCCTTCCACAGTTCCAGAATTGTTCTGAAGTAGGAGCTTGAAAATGTCACATTTATGCCTGGCACTAGCTAGTTGTGGGAATGACTCCTGGGTGCACCCTCACAAATGTGGTTTAAGTTCCCGCATGCAACCCATTCCTACTTTGGGTATTTTAAGATGATGAATGTCTTTGGCTACACTGATATTGGCTCTGAGGGTTTGGAGGTGAAGGGGGAGGGATTTAGGGAATATACTCACATAATGCTAGTGTTGCCCCCCCATCTAAGAATAAAATCCATTTTAAGGCAGCCACTTTACCCATAATAAACCCAGAGACAGTAGTTTGGTATGACAAAAGTAGGATTTTTCTGCTTCCAGATGGTGGACAAACAAGAATTGTTTTGACATACACCCCAAGTGTTATATGCAAAATCGAGAGACAGAAGACTAGTGGACCAAAAGCAAGATTCTTCAGCAACCAGACAGCAGCTATAAGAATTGCCTTAGCATTCTGTTTCCTTATGTACTTTCAGGTGATCCCTAAGTCCTGTGCGTGAACCTAGGAGACCTGTCAAGCAACATTTGTCAGTCAAGCAAGATTTCATGCTGTAATTCCTGAAATGCTGTTCATAGTCCCCAACCTTCTGCTGTGCTCAAAGGAGTGATCTCTGTCAATTCAGGCCAATCTGTCAATCACAGCTACCAATTGTGTAGCTCCAGGGAGAATATTTCACACCTCTTCCACACCTACTAAAAGGCAAAGCACTTGTTAGGAGCTAGCTAAGGATTATGATAATTACCCTTCTGACAGTTCAGGTACAGGATAACTTTCTAAAAGTTACTTTTCCTTGATATTTATTAAAATCTGACTTCACAGTTGAATTGCATTTTTAATAACTATTAAAAATAGTTGTTTGATTATTTTTCCAGCTAGTCCTGCTACCAAAATACAGTATTAGTACTTTAATCTGCACTCTACTTTTCTTCATAGGACAGCTGGGCTAGCCACAGTGAAAATTAGCTTTTAGGTGCTAGTCGCTGTAAGGATAGGTAATCATTAAATGTCTACATGTACTAATTTTAAATACTATATGCCCTGCCTAACTATTATATTCCCTGACTAAAAATTATTAATACTTAAAAGGGAGGTTTTGACTTGTCAAAAAAGTTTATTTTGACAGGCTAAATTGCAGTCTTTACAATGCTATAGTCACAATGGCAGGCCTTATGCCAGTTTTTTTACTGATCCTGTAGTGGATAGCACAATAGATGCTGCAGTCCACTACTGGTATTTAACTTCCTGGCTCTGGGTGCACTTTGTACATATGGTACGTATAGGCACATTGGATATACCAATTAGGAATGTGACAATTCAATCATGTTTAAAGGGGTACTGCAAGTAATTTACTACTGGTTAGCAAGATTAAAGTCAACAGAATTCTAAAGCACGTTAAAATATAGCTTCCAGCAAAAGGTGAAAAATCTACGGTGACCACGCAGAAAAGGTGGGTTTCCTACACTTTTCTAGTCTGTCAATATGGTCACTCTGCCAATTGGAGAAGCATCACAATGCTATCGTACTTAATGTATGATCAAACTACTCCCAAGACTGCAAAAGCAATTTGTTAATATTTGTTGGATATCTTCAGAAAAATGTGAGCAGTATAGGAACAGATGGGTTAAGCAGGATAACATGCTTTGATTCAAGCTATTTTACTTGCTGATTTATATCACTGCATGAAGACTTTTTTTCTAATATTGTATTTGCCTGTGGCCATACTTTTACATTTAAATAGTAACTTGGTGACTTCTTGCTATCAGAATGACAAAAAGTGTTCATATGTTTTCCCTCCCACCCCCCCATTGTCTCTCCCAAGTCCACCTGCCAGACTATTGTATATACCTTAACCACTAATGGGGATTTTCCTACGTTTAGTGCAGGGAAAATATGAGACTTTATTAGAGATGAGACATTTTATTAAAGAGCAGGAGGTAAGGATTATATGCAGAAACACTTTATTACAGTGTCATCCAGCAACAATAAAGAACAGAACAAGGCCACTGTAACATCACTATATTAAGAACTGTGGCTCCCTGCTGTAAAAGCCTTTTATTCTATGAACTCAGATAACTCTGACTCACTGAAATTATTACTGGTCTGTTTTTTTCACCTTCTCCTATTCCAATTTAATCCCACATGCTCTGGTTTTATAATTTCTCCCCTGTGGTCTTTCACTGTGTGACATTTTGTTTCTTTACCCCTTTTGTAGGCCTTTAGACTCAGGCTTTTTGCCAAACTCTACTCACCTCTCAGACTTCCATTTCCAGGTGTACCCTGTGTATTCATGAAACTGTACGAATTTTTACATCTCTGTTTTGGCTTTAATCTCAGACCTCTTAGTGTCTTGCCTATTTTCTACTGCCATCTTTCTCTGTAGGAAGGTCATAATTGCCCTTTTCCTCTGTCAAGCATCTCACATGCGGAAATTATTAGGGGTAAGCCCAAACAACCCTTCACACAACTGGGTGTAAAACTAAAACAAGAAAAACAGGATGTAGCAGGGACAAATCTCAAACAATTGCCTGTGTCACAGTGAAAACTTAGTTGATCACTGGAAGCCAAAATACATGAATTGGTAAAATTAAGTTTATTTTTTAGTCCCAGAAGGTAAGGTAAAAGGTACACTCAGAAACCCTGGGATTGTTAAATATCAAACATCAACACAATAAAAAATTCCCAAAGAATTTGAGATCAACTTTTATTCGTTTCCTATCTCTTTTTCCTTGTAGGATGTAGTTTACAATATAGACACCAGTTCAAATATGTTGAGGTAGTTGAAGTCAGAGGATGGTGTCAAGAAGCAATGGGAATATCACTCCTAGATTGTGTAGTGCACAACCACCATCCACCAATTTTTATGTTCCATTATAATTTATATTCCAACTCCTCCAACAAGATGTTGAGGCGTTTGGCCCAAAATCCTTAAGGGCCTCCTCAGAACATATAGGGAAAGAAAACTCCACAAGAAGTAAAAGCTGGGCCAAAAGCCGAAATAGCCAGCGATTTAACAAGATGCAGGAAACTGACAGGAGCCCAAACTGTCGGCAATGGTTGTATGACAGAACCACGAATGGCAGAACCACAAATAGCTTAACAGCGTGGTTGGAACCATGACCACGTCTTTACCACGCATGCCTCTAACATGCATGCCTTTACAACCAATTTCATTCCAAAAGCATGCTTAGTAAGGGTATATGTGGTAATGCCATGCATGGTTGTGTAATACTTTCCTCCTGACCCCCTCACCCAAGCCCTAAAACCTATCCCACCCTAAAAGTGACCCCACCCTGCACTAAAAACTACCCTGACCATCCACCCAAACCCTAAAACCTACCCCACCTTGTCCTAAAAACTACCATGACCCCCAGCCCCACCCTTAGCCCAAAACCTTCCCTGTCCTAGAAACTACCCCACCCTGTCCTAAAAACTACCCTGACCCCCCACTCAGCCCTAAACCCTAAAACCAACATTGTCCCAAAAACTACCCCACCCTGTCCCAAAAACTACCCCGACCTCCAGCCCTAAACCCTAAAACCTACCCTGTCCTGGTCTTAAAACAACCCGACTGCCACCCTAAAGCCTAAAAGCTTTGTTGCCCTGTCCTAAAACCTACCCTGCCCTGTCCAGTAAACTACTCTTACCCCCAACCTAACCCTAAAACCTACCCTGTCATACAAATGACACCACCCTGTCCTGAAAACTATCCTAGCCCCTGCCCTAAACCCTTCTCTGTACTAAAACTATCCTATCCGCCCTAACACTAAAACCTACTCTGTCCTAAACATGACACCACCCTGCCCTGAAAACTATCCTAGCCCCTAACCCCTGCCCTAAACCCTTCTCTGTACTAAAACTATCCTATCCTGCCCTAAAAAACTACCCCCACCCTAAACCCTAAAACCTAACCACCATTTCCTAAACACTACCCTGACCCCTGTCCCAACCCCTAAAACCAACAACACCCTGTCCTAAAAACTACCACACCCTATCCTAAAGACAACCCCATCCCACCCTGAACCCTGTCCTAAGAACTACCCTGATCCCTTACCCCGATCCCTTACACCTACCTTGTCCTAAAAATGATACCCTTAAACATAAAACCTACCCTGTCCTAAAAATGACCCGCTGTGTCCTAAAAACTACCCTGACCTCACCCTGAACCCTAAAATCTACCCCACCTTGTCCTAAAACTACCCCAACCCTCTACCCTGCCCTAAACCCTATACCCTACCCTGTCCTTAAAACTACCCCACGCTGTCCTAAAGAATACTCAGCCCTGTCCTAAAAACTACCCCACGCCCTTCACCCTGAACCATGAAGCCTACCCCACTCTGTCCTAAAAACTACCCGACCCCACACCCTGCATTAAACCCTAAAACCTACCCTTTCCTAAAAACAACCCCGCCCTGTCCTAAAAACGACCCTGACCTCCTTCCCTGATCCCTAAAACCTATCCCTCCCTGTCCTAAATCTACTCTGACCCCTGCCTTAAATCTTAATGCCTGCCCTGTCCTAAAAACTACCCCATAATGTCCTAAAAACGACCCCAACCCCACACTAAATCCTAAAATCTACCATGCCCTGTCCTAAAAGCTACCCTTACCCCCACCATAAAAGCTTAAACCTACCCTCTCCTGTCCTAAAAACTACCCCACTGTGTCCTAAAAACTACCCAACTCCCCCCAACCATGAGGTGAACCCTAAACCTTATCCCACCCTGTCCTAAAAACGACCCCAACCCCCCGCCCTGAACTCTAAAACCTACCCAGTCCTGTTCGTAACAATCTCCCACCCACCCTAAACACTAAAACCTTTACTGTGCTAAAAACGTCCCCTCCCTGTCCTAAAAGCTATCTGACCCCCACCCTAAACCCTAAAATCTACCTTCTCCTAAAAACTACCCCACCCAGTCCTGAAAACTACCCCACCGTGTCCTAAAGATTACCCTGATCCCCTGCACTAAACCCTCAAACCTACCCTGCCATGTCCTAAACACTACCCTGACCCCTTCCCTAAGCCCTTAAACCTACCCCACTCTGTCCTAAAAACTACCCGCCTTCTCCTAGGACCCACACCGACCCCACACCACCGCCCAGAACCCTAAAACCTACCCCACCATGTCCTAAAAACTACCCCTACCCCCTCCCCAGAACCCTAAAAACTACCCTACCCTGCCCTAAAAACTACTCCAACTCCCCCCAACCTCAATTCTAAAAACTTTCCCCATCCTGTCCATAAAAATCCCTACACCCAACCCAGTTTTTCCCCAGAACCCTAAAAACTACCCCACCCTGCCCTAAAAACTACTCCAACTCCCCCCAACCTCAATTCTAAAAACCTTCCCCATCCTGTCCATAAAAATCCCTATACCCAACCCCAGCCCCATTTACCTGGCTGCCACGTTCCTATCTCGGCTGTTCCTACTGTGTGCCTGAAGCACACATATGCATAGTGCCTTAACCATGCATTTGAGTAGTTCAGGCACATGCGTGGTTCAGGCAAGCGTGGCAACACTATGCGTTGCTCTGGCAGCATGGAAAAGGCTGTTTCCTTTTGGCAATCACCGCTATCTCTTTGCTCGATTCTAAGTCTGACTTTCTTCCCTATGCTACTTTTGGTGTAGTTAGGCATGGTAATAATATCTCACTTTGCATTTAAAAAAAAAAAAGAA
Organism: Pleurodeles waltl; assembly: GCF_031143425.1. Lineage (NCBI taxonomy): Eukaryota > Metazoa > Chordata > Amphibia > Caudata > Salamandridae > Pleurodeles > Pleurodeles waltl. The sequence continues at coordinate 661,387,376 of NC_090443.1, read as the reverse complement.
TTCACTGAAAAAACAAGGATAACAGTTTAAATGTAACATTTTAAACTACACTGAACTTCCCCAGTTATAGTTAACTGAAGTAACTACAACTCGGTCCTTCGCCACGCACTACTAATAACCTCACATATTAGATCATTCATGACATTCTACGGCATCATTGATAACATCACTAATGACATCTGAAATTACATCATTTATGACATCATTGTGCTTGGTGTGAGTGTCAGTTTTGTTAGTTCAAAATGTTACATTTGAACTGCTATTTTCACGTAACGATAATGTCAATTTAACCTTTGTTTTTAGTGAATATGTATCTATCTATCTATCTATCTATCTCTATCTATCTATCTATCTATCTATCTATCTATCTATCTATCTATCTATCTATCTATCTATCCATCTATCAATGTATCTAATGTATCTGTATCTTGCTTGCTAGTCAGCTAGCTATCAATATATGAAAGGGATTTAGCGGTTTGCTAATAACTTTGGCATTTGACAAACCTTCACAAAACTTTCTAAATCAGGTCCCATCTACCTCGGCTCCTTCCTGAAGAGTTTCAGGCTGTTTTGTCAAGAGGGGGTCCAGAAAAAGGGGGCTCTCAAAAAGCACTTTTCCATTGGAAATTAAAATGCAATACAGCATAAACTGTCACGGTCTGATCAGGACTCTGGTTGGGACACCCCTTGAGGTCACCGAATATCCTAAAGAGGTGGGGTAGTGGGGCAGAAGAGCAGCTAAAGGCATACAGGGGAAAGGGCAGCTATGGACAGGCACAGGAAACAGGAAAGTAAAAGCAGAGCAACCCTTGTGTGAACAAGCAGATTACTAATGGACAAACATGCTGTGGTTGTACAAAGAGTAAGGCGCAGAACCTCCCACAGTGACAGGGAATGTCAATGCCTCTGTGCAGTTTTCTCTTACAGATAGTCACCCTGCCAGCACCATAGAAAGGAGGCAGCAGAAGTGATTCTGTCTTTGGACCCTAGAGCACAAACAAGGATAATACTTACATACACAAGACACGCTCTTTTGGGTCCAGCTGGAAACACAGTGGCGATTCCTGGAAAAACAGCAATAGCAGACTGTCACTGTTAGGCACGAAAGACAACTTATAACACTAGACAAGGATGGGGGCTGGAATTGCCTCCTGGAAACCAGGAGCCAACCCCAGTACAAAGGAGGACACTTATACACTGGTGAAGCCTGATAGAACACTTACCAGACACAAATAACCAAGAAGAAACAGAAACAGAAGGGAACAAACTAAGAGGCAGAGGCAAGAACTGGGAACAGGCTCAGGCTGAAGCAAAGGCAGGACTACGACTGGAAAACAGGGTGAAAACTTCTGGCTGGAACAAACAGAGACAGGACTGGGAAACAGAGAGCAGGGTCTGGCTGGAACAAGCAAGTTCATGGCTGGAATACAGGGAGTAGGAATAAGCAGAAAACAGGACTGGGAAACAGAGAGCAGGTTCAGGCTGTAACAAGGCAGGAGCAGGAAAGAGAAACAGGGAGCAGGCTCTGGAACAAACAAAAAGGTACAAGGCTAGGAGGTTGGGAGTAGACTCTGGCTGGAGCAATCAGGAACAGGGCAGAGAAACAGGAAACAGGTTCAAGCCGGAACGGATCAGGAACAGGAACAAAACTGGAACACCATCCGATAAGGGGTCTGTAACACAAAGGAATCAAACTCCAATGCACGAAGGGGATCTTGAGGAAATGGCTGTCTCACGTGTGTGTAATTTAAGACACTTGCAAGTCCTGGAGGAGAGGATCCAGTGAAAAGGAGCAACTGGACTTCTCCATTAGAAAACAATGGGAAACAGAATCCAGGCTTTCCTGACTACCAGGCTGTGCATTATGGGATTTGCAGTCCCAGGAAGCAAATGTAGTACTACACAAGTGTACCATGGAGAAAAGAGAAACAAACAGGAGTCAGCAATGAACTCTAGATAAGTGTTCAAGGTGATTTCCAGGCTACCGAGAGTCCCCTTACAGCACCCCCTAGAAATGGGACGACAGAGTTGTAACATAAACTGCTGAACAGATAGCACCAAATTTGACAGAAATCTCGATCTTGGCCCATGTTTTTTGTGATTTGGTGCAAATCTGTTCAGTAGTTTTTGAGATAAGGCTCATGATATGCATATAACATGATGTGGAGGATCCACAGACCTGACAGATCTCAATACAAGATTTGATTGCCTGCTACCACATCAACAAAGACTCAGTCCAATGTCCTACAGCAAAGGTTAATAAAATCTATAAGGGGGGCAGGGTAGGGATACTCTGCTCCTCTAGGACTGGTGGGACCCCTGGGGCTAAATACTCTATTTTTAAAAATACATTTTACCACAAGTTTGTGGAGGATCAGGCATAAAATTTTAATCCCCGATGGGGTGGGCCAAGACAAAACATACCTTTTGGAAAGCAGGCCTGTGGCCTCCTACTCCTCAAGACTTCAGGATATCCTGGGGAACCCATCACCTGGGGCAGATCACATATTTATGGGAGTAGACCCCTCCTCCATGAGCCACTTTGAGGCCCCAGGGACCCCGTCCCCTGTGGCTGATGTTATTTTTATGGGAATGAGCATGCAGTCACCGTTCCTGAGCCCTTTTGATGCCCGCGGCTCTCCATCCATTGGGACCACCATGTCTTTTAAATGGAAAGGGGGCACATGGCCTCTCTCATTAAGCCATCAACAGGCCTTGGGGACCCCATACTCTGGGGTTTGCTTTGTTTTTTAATTGGGAAGGGGGTCACATAAAACAGTTCGAAGTTGGTGTGGGTGCTCTGGTGCCAATCTGTGACAGCAATGGCTGTCCATAAGGCTGCAAGGGATTGCCAGGAACCCACAGCCACTGCTGGATGTCCTGCTGGCACCTATCGCAGTGTGGTGAGAGCTGGCTTCATCTGTTAGCTCCCGCTTGGCAAGGGCATCTTTTCTTTGCTCCCGCTAGGAGGAAGGAAATCTGTATTCCTTGCCTCCAAGGGCTTTGCCAGAGAGTTGAAGTTCTACCTGCCATCGCTCTTGCAGGCAGGGAACGGCAATATCCCGGAGGATCGGGTCCCCAGTACACTGCTATCATCTGGTTCCTTGGGTGGGGTCCCTGGGGCCAATGGATATCTTGGGCAAGGGGGCTCCATGCACCTCCCCAGAAAAATGCTTAGGCCTCAGATGAAGGGTCCATGTGGCCCTTTCAAGGCTCTGGGAGTGCGTCCTTTCACCCATCCACACAAAAAAGTCAGCCCTGGGGAATGGGGTTGCTGGGGTTCTTACGTGGTGGGGGATACCATATGCCAACCTCCCCAGAAAAAGAAATGGTCCCATTGGATGGGGTTCCTGGGGATCTTAAGTGGCTCAGAGAGGGGGCTGGACACCCCCCTTTAAAAATGAAGTCTGCCTCATGGGAAGGAGTCCCCAAGGCCTTTATCTGTTGCTCGGGGGCTCTGTTCCCTGCAGCTCTCCACAACATAAAAAAAAATGCTTCAGGTCATCCATGCCACTTCTATGGAAATTACCAGGATCCCAAAAATATATTTTTTAAAGTCTTTGCATAATTTATGGGGGTAATATCACAAAAATTATTGGTGATGCCCCTGCCCCTTCTAGGGGCATCACAAGGAACAAACATTATGATATGATAGCCCTCACAGGGCATTATGGGGCACTCCTTCCCTGAAACAGTAAATAATCAACGAGCAGCTCCTGATGCTCATTTATTATTCTTTTGGATTTTTTCTTTAATTTATTTGGATTTCCCGGTCCCACCTCTGACACCCACACTTTAATTACACTTTATTTACATCTGCTGGATATTTTCCTTTTTCCAGTGGCTGCCCCAGTGCCAACTCAGGGTCCCCATATCTATTTTTCCAGATGGGCACTGCAGAGGGGCCTACTGCCCCCACGGTCCCTGCTGGTTCCTCAACCAGCACCCATTCTGGGTGTGACAGTAGCCAGAGGGAGCAGCATATTTCTCTGCTCCCACCAGGCAGGATCAATGTTGTGTTGCCTGCATGGGAGAGAGGTGGCAGGGAATAAAGTTTACATTCCCTACCTGCACTCACCCAGGCAGGGAATAAAGCGGTGTCCTGGGTGTAAGGTCCCCTGAACACTGCTTTTATCGGGCCCTGGGGCATGGGGTCCCCAAGGCTGATCTAAAGGACCCAATCCCCCCACCCTAAAAAAACCTTTCACCATGAGGGACGGTGGTCCCCTTGCGACATAGACGCATACCTCCCTCTTATAAATGCAAAGGTCAGCCCCAGGCCATCGGGTCCCCAGATCCTCTCTAAGACACAAGGAGAGGGGCTGCAAGCTCCCTCCTCAAAAATATATATTTCTCCAACCCCAAAGCCCTGGCCCACACAGAGGGCGTTTTTTTAAAAAGGCGGATGCCGTCCCTTTTTTGGCATCTCCTACGAATCCTCTGAGAAATTCACACTACTGCTAAAAAAAACTCTACAGCCCCAGGGCTAGGGGGGAAGGGAATTCCTACTCTCGCCATGTATATGTTTTACTTTAATTCTTTTTTTAGAACAGAGGACTGAATCCAAAAGTCCTAAAATGGATCCCATCACACCTTTGTTGTACCCAATCTGATCTTATCTGTAGATCTGCCATCTCGACTGATTCTGGAAATGGTTGGCTTGGATTGCATTTTACTGATCCAAAGTTGTGTAATACTGTGCCTGGGGTGGTAAAAGCTTTTGTCATTTTTCAGCTCAGTGTGGATTACACTTTCTAATTCTTTTCATAAAGACTTTCCTGTAAAAATGTCAAGAGACTTTGTCACTTTTTTTGCCCAACATGGATGGCACTGTGTTAAATGTATGCTTAAAAACTCTGCTAGAAAAACAGACATTTGAGGTGAGCCAATTCAGAGTATCTGAGTTGTTGTAGGGTGCTCCATATTAAGGGGATGCTCTCCACCTAAACCTGGAAAGTACCCAGAGTCCCCTGCTTTCTTTTTTGCATATATATGAATATCAGTCAACACCAATGCATTGTGTGGTAAATGACTACATGGTAAAGCCCCAAGTTATTTACAACACATTGTAAAGGTCAACACATTGTAATGCCTGAAGAGCAAATGAATGATTGGAAAAGCTGTGCATGGTAATGTCCTATATTCCTCCACTACACTCTCTTTCTGTCTGTCCCTCATTTGCTTGGGTGCTGCTTGGCCCAGATCCCCTGACTAAGACGTTTATCAAATGTGAGCAGATATTCAGAGCGCTATAGCATAAGCATCCTGGTTATTCCCTTTCAGATAATGTCAAGTTCACCTGCATGAGGTTCTCCGCCCCCCCTGCAGAAATCAAAATATAAACACCATCTGGCCTGAGGTCCTTTGATTCAATGCCCATTTTTAAGCAGCCTTCTGTCAGGACCATCAGAAGGGCATTTATCACACTCTTAAGAAGGACAGACCCTTTGAGATTTTAGGCCCTATGATTTGCTTCTTGGACTTCTGAAAAAATTTAAGAGCTTCTCCAGAGGAATTCAGAGGATTGCTGAATTCTCTCCACAGATTTAAGCTAGCCCACCGACACAATGCCCAACTAGTCGATAATTCAACACTCATTTCCAGATCCCGACAGACATCGATCTAATACAATACACACCGCCTCGCCTGTCTTACTACACCTGAGTTCCAGATCCACACGTTCACAGCGTTTGGTACACTTTTATCACTTTTAGGAGACTTACCATAGGGCATCAACTTCTGCACCTGAGCCAGTTAAAGGCTCAATCAGCAGAGGCAAAGCATCAATGCATACGTACTCATGTTAAAACGAGGAGGAAGAAAATAAACAGCAGGCGTCATTAACCTTTTCTTTGCAACATAGAAGTCTTGAAGTGACTATATATTATGTGGCACATCCAAAATTGACATTTGCACTGGAAGTCCAGAGAAAAATAATGTTTTTTTGCGTTTGGCCGTCTAAATGTCAGTGACCATAATCATGCAAAATTGCAGCCATGCACTTTATGTAATCTGAAAATGTTGGCGCAAAGCGATGCAGTCATTTTTATTCTCGCATCTTCTTTTGCCCCTTCATCATAAAGCTACTCGGTTTTTCTAGTCAATTAAACAAGAGCAGCTTAAAGTTATTATCTTCGTAGACTTCCTAGTGGGAAAAGATGCGCTCACTGAGTTGGTAATGAACCGTGCAATTGCGTTATTGTGCCCTTATCTGTAGACACTTTCATGTACTGGAAGATATACGAACAATCTGTGCCATCGGCTGCTTGAAACAATAGCTTGTTGTCTTATTTGAAGGTCTTACAGTTTATTAGACCCCTGTAAGTAGGACAGCTAGGTAATATATCCCGAGCCTACATTTTCAGCTCCATTACCTCGAGCAGAAACAGGAGCCCTCCGGCTTCTTTATGGCATGAGTTCATGGTGTATAGACAGAAAAATGAGAGTGCTTACCGTCAGACGAAATCCTTCTTAAGTGAAATCACACAGCAGGCTTCTCAACTGTTAATAGATTTACTTCAAGGCAGAGACAGCCATTATATAGTTATACTACAAAGAAGTGGCTGGCAAAAAAGCTCTGAAATCCAATTTATTATGATCTCAGTTCCCAGCCAGAATGTGCACTCATTATGTCCTAACTACATACATTGTCCATTTAGTAATGGAAGATGGGCACCCATCGAATGCACTAGGGATCTTTCTCTTCTGCCCTCTGATTATCAAGCAGGCTCACTCACTTTCTCCCCGCATGTGGACCCTGTTATGGGACCCTTGTTGGTGCTAACTCCCCACCATTAACAACCTCCCTCCAAGTCATCACAGTTTATTTCTTAGGTCGAATTTATGTTATTTGCTTTTCCTATTCATGGACATTTTCCCTTAGTATAGACCCAATCTAGAAGAATATCAGAACACTATACAAAAGATAGTGGTACGTTATAAAGTGCATTTAAAATTCATGGGCACACGCAGAGTCAGTAGTAGGTGGTAGTTTGATGTCATAACAAACATGTAGATGAATCAATAATTCACTTCAAATAATAGCATTAGGCTTGGGGTACAAATAATTAAGTCTATACATTATAATAATTTATAAGTGTGTTAACTCTATATAGCATTAGATGAAGTGATAATAGAATGGGAAAAGTAAATACAAGGGTGGAAGGAGGTGTTAAAAGAATAGGGTAAGCAGGAGGCAGTTTCAATCAATAGAATTAGTAACTGCCTCTGTTTAGTGGGGGCAGATCAGCTGAGAGAAGAACAAACATCTGACAAAAATGCACAATCATCCTGAGCCTAAGAATGGATAACTGAAGCTTCAGTATGTGAATAAGTACGTCGGTTTTAGGTTAAATTCAGGCACTTTTTGAAGGGGGAGGGTTCCTGGCTGATTTCTAAATGTATGTTGCTCGGATTATAAGCACACACAAAGAATGTCAAGTTTTTGTTTTTTAAGATTGTTAGACCTCACAGCCTTAGAGTGGTCATCCATCAACTTTTTGCCTGCCTCCCTCCACTTTTCTGACAATTTTGTTTGCTGGTTTTATGACTCTGTACACTTTACCACTGCCAGCCAGGGCTAAAGTGCATATGCACTCTCCCTTAAACATGGTAACATTGGTTTATTCACAATTTACATATTTTATTTACTTGTAAGTCCCTAGTAAAGTGCACTACATGTGCCCAGGGCCTGTAAATGTAATGCTACTAGTTGGCCGGCAGCCCTGGTTGTGCCAACCTCATAAGTAGCCCCTTAATCATGTCTCAGGCCTGCCATTTTAAGGCCTGTGTGTGCAGTTTCACTCCCGATTTGACTTGGCATTTAAAAGTACTTGCCAAGCCTTAAGCTCCTCTTTTTCTACATGTAAGTCACCTCTAAGGTAGGCCCTAGGTAACCCATAGGGCAGGGTGCTATGTAGGTAAAAAGCAGGGCATGTACCCTTGTGCATTTCACCCAGAAACCCCAAACACAGGATACTCAGTCACACCTGCACTCATCTACATACTGAATGGGTCTTCCTGGGTTGGGAGGGTGAAGGGCCTGACACTTACATTTCAAAGGCTAGTGGCCTGCCCTCACACAATGAACTGCCAAACACCCTACTGGGACCCTGGCAGACCGACCTATACTGAAAGGGGACAGTGTACACTTCAAAACCACTCTTTGAAGTCTCCCCCACTTCAAAGGCATTATTGGGTATATGAACTGGGTCCCCGACCCCACCAAATCAGACACTTCTGGACCTGAACCTGCAACCTGTCAAGAGGAGCTGCCTCGCTGCCCAAAGGACTCATCTGGACGACTTTATTGAGAAGGACTGCTGCCCTGCTGTTGGCTTGCTGCCATGCTGCCCTGCTACTCTGCTGCCCTCTGACTTTGTTGAGAAGTGCTCTCCAAAGGTTTGGGTTGAGCTTGCCTCCTGTTTTCTGAAGTATCAGTGCCAAAAAGACTTCATCTCTTCAAGGAACTCCTTGTGCACCAAGAATCAATGTACAGCTTGCCGTAAACAATGTATAGCTTGCCTGGCGCCGAGAAAATCACTGCACAGCTGAACCGGAACGATGCAGCCCAACTTCCAGAGTAAAGATTCGATGCAGCGCCTGCCTTGTGACCAGAAATTCGATGCCTATCTCTTCCAGATCGACGCACAGCCAAACGGGAACAATGCAGCCCCACTTACGGAGTGAAGAATTGACACAGCGACTGCTATGCAACAGAAAATACGATGCATCACCATACCTGATCGATGCAACACCTGTGACTTTGTCCCGCACGCCGAGGATTTCCATGCATCATTCCTAAGCATCAAAAGGATCGTCGCATCGCAGTGAGGAACCAATACTGCGTGCTGGAAATCAACAGAAATTCCCTTGCAGCGTGGAAAGAAATGACACATCATCTGTGCTGCACCAGAAATTTGAATTTTTCCACGCATCTCCTCCTCTGCAGTCTCCATGCGTGTTATTTTTTACGCTAATCAGGTACTTTTTGTAAACAAGAGACAACTGTTGATTTCTAAGACTTAAGACTCTCATTAATCTTGCAAAAGTTTCATATATTTTTCTAAACCTCTATGGTGTATTTCTGTGGTGTTTTCACTGTGTTACTGTATGATTTATTACACAAATACTTTACACATTGCCTTCTAAGTTAAGCCTGACTGCTCAGTGCCAAGCTACCAGAGGGTGGGCACCGGATCATTTGGATTGTGTGTGACTTACCCTGACTATGATTGTGGTCCTTATTTGGACAAAGATGAATACCTCTGCCAACTAGAGACCCCGTTTCTAAAAAAGATATGCTCACTGTGAGGTAGCCAACGATTAATTTGTAAAATAATGAGTGTTGGTGCCCAAAGATCTGCTCAGAAGCCAGCCGCTGGTGTTAGTAAAAGTTGGTCTGCATACCCTTGAATCCACTTCATGCTTATTTAATTCACTAACAGACACTCCCTGCCCCCTTATCTCTTTTTTGCAGGTTCCTGCTTTTTCCTTTGTGATGTTTTTTCAGTTGTTCCCCTCCTTGTTTTCTTGACTTTTTGTGGTTTTCATTCTCTTGGGAAATAACTGATGATCAAAAATAAGCTCAAATCCGCAAAAATGAGTGCCGGTGGGCCACACCTGCAACCACAGACTCAAATCGAGCCATGAAAATAGCAATATTAATGCGAAAAGAACTTGCGGTGGAGGAGACTCAACTCATATAAAGTGCAGACAGTGTCAACTAGGGATTAATTATTTAAAAAAATAAAAATTAACCCAAATCTGTGACTCTAGTGAATGTTTGATTTATTTAGCATTCTGTCCATCATTGGTTCTTTTTGAATTTGTCCTCAACTCATATAAAGTGCAGACAGTGTCAACTAGGGATTCATTATTTAAAAAAATTAAATTAACCCAAATCTGTGACTCTAGTGAATGTTTGATTTATTTAGCATTGTGTCCATCATTGGTTCTTTTTGAATTTGTCACCCTAAGTAGGAAGGGTATGCCTAGACATGGTTCTCATGCTAGCTATGCCTCCAGATTCAAGCTAGCCTGGCTGATGAGTGCTGATACCCCAAAACCAACTCCAGGATGTTTGTTTCCGGTCCACGGAGGACCTGACCTGGCAGTTAAGACTGAACTGTTCCCATGGGGAGCAGGGTCAAGAATGATTTGCATATGGCTTAGTCCAGACTAGAATGGCATGGTGAGCAAAAAGAAATGATGAATTTAACCCAGATCTGTGACTGGGCGTGAACGTTTGATTTATTCAGCATTCTGTCCACCATCTGTTTGTTTTGCTGTTGTCGCCTTAAATGGAAAGAGTATGCTCGGACATAGGTCTTGTGGTCGCTATGCCACTGGATTCAAGCTAGCATGACTGATGATGGGTTATATTTTGAAACTGGTCCCCGAATGTTTGTTTCTGGTCCAGAAAGGACCTGGTCTGGCAGTTTGGGCTGGACTGTTCCTGTAGGGAACAGGATCAGGATTGATTTGCAAATGGTTGAGTCTAAAGTGGAATGGCATGTTGACCAAAAAAAGGATGTATTTAACACTGATCTGTGACTGGGGGTGAATGTTTGATTTGTTAGCATTCCGCCCTTCATCTGTTCTTTATGCATGAATAGGTATTGACTGCACATTTAGCTGAACTCCGCCAAGAATGCTTGAACTTCTGTAACCTTTGTATCATCACCAGTTAGTGTGGAGTTGATGGATCGGCTTGTTAAAGTGATTTCATGTGCCTTTCTTCCCATTCAGTTGCTGTGCTTGCTTTAAGTGTGGTTCTCTTTGTTCTAGAATTATTTGTGACTGCCGCCCTGTATGTGTATGTTTAGATCAGTTGTTTGTATTTATAGAATTTGTTCAAGTGTCTGATGTACATGACTGTCATGTTTTTGTTGTGCAGGTGTGTGGAGTCTGCTATGTGTTTGCATCTTCCTGCTGCATGTCTGATCTGCATATGTGGTGTTGCTATGTTTATATTGATTGAGTATGTGCATGTGCTTCTGATTGTGTCTGCTTGCTGTTTTCCTACTCTGTGAGTCAGACTGGTGAAACCATGCTTGGTGTGTGACTTATGTTTTTGTGTCTAATGTGGGACTGAATTTTGTATGTTGGGGTCACAGATGACTGTGTGTACTTCTGCAGCCTCTGTGTGTATGTTAGTGTGCTAGCTCTGTGTACTCATGTATCATTGTGTGTGGGTGTGTGTGTGTGTAAGTGTATTACATTTATGTTCCTGTCTGCTTTGAGTGTGTCCCATGAGTGTGCTCCAGCTTTGTTTGTCTCTGTTTTTTGGGGAAAAAAACATTACTATGATATATGTGTACATGCATCAGTATACAATCACATATCAGGGGGTCATGGCTGCCCCTGCACAATGACATATAGGCATATATGTGTAATGAAGCTGCAGCTGTTTAAAGTCCAGAGTGATAGCACATATACTTAATGATGCAATGGCAATTTGTGTCTTAATTTCCTGTGCCTAGATGGCAGACACTGATGAGCAGCTCAGGTTAGCTGGACGGGATGAGAAAGCAACAGAAGGGAGAGTACAAAAAAGCCACACAGGGTGGGGGAAGGAAATCTAAGAAGCGCTGATAGGTACTGTGAATGTGAAAGCTGAAGCTGCAGACACAGTAGAAGAGGACAGAGCAATAAACACATGGAGTGTAAAAATCAAACAAAAAAGGTAGTTTCCTGATTGGAGATGAGTATGTATACAAGTGATTCATTCAAAAAGGAAAGTAAAGAAACTATGTTTCAGGGGAGAAAAAAAAAGAGAAGAGGAAGGAAAGCCATTGAATAAGAAGCAAGCAAATGAGATTGACAAGAAAGCTAACCAATAGCAAGCAATGGACTGACAGAAAGACCACTGCAAGTATATTGTGTTGATTATAGTTTCACAAGACAGCTAAAGCTGTTTGTTGACAAGACCTAGAAAAATGCCCTCTGTTGCTAGTCCATTTGACAGGGCCAGTTTTCACAAAGACATCAGGATTGAACAATCCAAGAATAAAGATAAATGGTCTGATGTGCGTTTACTGACCGATAATATTAGCAGAGAAATGAACAATCAATGCTTGACCTTCAGGCTTGCAATTACTGAAATGAAGTGTTAAATCAGACATTAGGGGCCTCATTTACTAGAAACTACTGCATTGATGCACCAGTGTTCTAGTGCCAGCCTCAGACCCCTTACCAACACCATGGTAGCGCTGTATTTCTGATACAGTTCCCCATGACGTACGATTCCACAGATGTGCCAGAAATTCAGGCACATCTGTTGGCATAAAAGTGGTGCAGTACTGGAGTAGCATCAGCAGTCTGACACTACTCCAGCAATGCAAGGGGGAGTCCGATGTCAAAAAGATCAGCGTGACTTTAACACCTGCTCTGAGCAGACGTTAAAAAAGTGATGCTATGAAGGCACAGAATGGCACAGTGAAATGTAGTAAATTTATGCATGCGGTTCTGCAGTTCTGCATGGCTTTTAATGTTGGAATGCCCATCCTGCATACATTATACAAAAAGGTGACGCTACAGCAGTGCAAGGGGCTTGTGATAATTATTAAACCCTTACTGTTTTCCCCTGATAAAATTTTATTGGGAATGTATTTTTCAAATTAAACTTGAGAAAATAATTTAAATGCAATATAATATATTTAACTTAATGTAATTTGTATTTCGAAATTAAATCAACAGTGCTGTAGTATTATTTATTTAGTTTTCCATTTACAATAAATATATCAAATTAATTTATATTAATGTTTTGCGTAAAATATTTTAATAACTTTTCTTAAATGTACGAAACGTTTACAATGTTCCTTTTATCAAACCATAGAGAGACTGAGCAGTTGGGGTGGAGACATTCATATGGTAAAATATAGGGAAAATGTAAAACGTTTCTTTCATCCAATCCAGCTTGCATCCTGGGGCAATAGGTCAGTCTTCACTGGCTGACTTCACTGTGAGCTATGGCATGCCCACACCTTTGCTAATGAGTGTTATTCTTTAGGCAAAGAAAATCGACTTTTATCTATTGCACGAAGTATTTTATTGGTCAAATTGGTCGGCTCTCCGCTCACCTTTTGTCTTGAATTATTACCATGGGAATGTTTCTTTGTGGTTCGTGCATAGACGTCAATTCACCAAAATGCCAGGGGTAACAGAAATATATCACACGCCTTTTGAACTTTATTTTATTCACACACATGCTTACACACACACATACAGACATAAACACACGCTCTCTCACATAAATCTGCTCTCGCCCGCAACCAAGCACACAACAAACATTTACATTTGTGTGTTTTACTTAGCGCAGATGTCAGAGAATGTAATATTTAACAGTTAAATAATTAGTGTAATGAAAAAATGCAGAAAACAAGGAAAGTGGATCCCCAACCCAGGCCCATAACGATGAGCTGCCGCTGTGTTCCAGTCACTGGCTTTGCCACCTCTGAGCAAGAGGTCACAACCTCAGTGCCAGGAGACACAAGGGGGAAGACAAGATTGGCAGCTTTGACCCATAGCGACGCCCTAAATGATGTCCATGGGTGCATGACATTTGTTGTTTCTATGCCAGGATTTATCAATTAGGCCTTTTTTTTAAATATAGGACATTCTTATTGCCAAATGAAGTGACAGGACTTTGTTGTACACTATGTTCGGATTGGAAGTATTGTGCTCATGGTGGTAGTTCATTTGCTCATTTCATATGGGTGTCTTCTTTAAAATTATTAAGAATAATAATAGTTTTAATGTGTATAATTCGAGCCCTGAAAAGTCTGAAGGTAGAAATAAGTGCTGGACAAGATTGGCTTCAATACATAGGTGCTGGGAGTATGGGAGAAGGGGTGATGCAGCACCCTCAAAACAACATGATGGAGTTCAGAAGGCAAATGAGCAATAAATATGCCTTTAAGGTGTTTGTTTATCCCACTACATATGTTGTGCCTTCAAAGACAAAAGTCAAATGCCAGGCTACATCTTATGGCAAATTGCTGCTTATTCTTTGGGCTACTTGTTTAACACACTGTACATTTTAAATACCTTGAAATAAACCATGCACATATTTCAACATATACCAGCAAATAGAAAAAACAAATCATGCACGTTTTGTATTTGAGAGGTGTAATGGAATCAAAGATTTTAATGGGATCAGAACAAAGAGAGGCACTGAACTGATGCACAAATGCTAAATATTCCCTGAAACCCAATTTCAGGACATTATCAATAGTGCGCTATACAGTTTTATTACTGTAAGTGCATTCTTATGCAAATCTAGTGCACATTTTAACAGAAAATGTGCTATCTGTAAATCATAGCGTGCTAATTCACCAGTGGTCCAAACTGCCCCACCAGCTACATACCACACCCTTATCACTGTCCTGCTGCAGTGGTGTGGCACATTTGTTCCACTTGACTTTGTATCATGGTTTGATTTTTCACGATCCCTATGACTTCAGTGATATATCATTAATGGCAGAACACCCACTCTGAAAAATGTTCCAGCAACACTGGTGCAATTTGGAATTTTTTTGCACCAAGTTCTTAGAGATTAAGGGCCTCGTGACGAGGCTGGCAGTCAAAGGACCACCAGCCTCTTGGTTCTGGTCGGATAGCCACAACTGTGGCGGTCTATCTGACACATTACAATCCTATCTGATGGACCCGCCAGGGGACCGCCGTCCCTGCCAGGAACATGGTGCCTGACATGTTGATGGTGGCTGAAGTTGTACTCAGCCAGGACGGCGCTGCACTCAATGCTGCCTAGCTGATTACAACTCAGCTTTCCGCCATCTTTTCCATGGAGGGGAACCTGCTATGGAAAGGCTGGTGGGAAGCCAGTGCCAGGGGCCATATGGGGCCCCCTGCACTGTCCATGCACCATCGAAATGCACACTGTCTGCTATGCTTGTGCTGGTGTGCTACTCCTTAAAGGAGCCGAGGCCAATATCGTGGCACTGTTACCGCCAGTCAGCCTGGCAGGAATGCGTAATACAATGTTCCCAAAGCTTAGCCCAGCGGGATCATTGTAATAAGTGGGGGGGGGGGGCACCACCAGTATGACGGTGGTGCCCTCCCCGCAAGTTTGGAGGTCGGCTCATCTGACCACCAAACTTGTAATAAGGCTTTAAGTTTCAACAACATCGAAGTTGATTGCACAAAAACCTCCAATGTACAGATGTGATTTTGAAAGAACATTTTCTAGAAAGTTTACAATACAAATAAACACAAAACGTGATGTAAAAGTCTTTTGTTATTTGTGAGGGGTGAATTCCTTTGTGTTTACACTGTAAGTAGTAGGTCTTTGGGTGTACTAGTGCTCCACAACTGATGGTAAAGGATGTAAGGACTTCACCCCAGCTTTGGTACTCTATTTAGAATATTACTATGAACTAACAGGGGATGTGACTCTTTGCTCAAAACTTTCAAGGAACATAAGCATGCATATATTTCTATAATAAAGGGAACAAAAAAATGTACTTAAGGCACGATTCCATGTAGATATCGAGTAACTAATATTTTAATAATAATGATAAAATATCACATGTTATTGTTATTAATAATAATAATAATAATAATAATAATAATAACAACAATTATTATTAAGATTATTATTATTACTGTCATTATTATTATTTCTGTTTTTTTGAAGAGCACAACTGTTACCAATAGGCAACCTGGCACTAGTAACCATCCTCTGCCTATTGGAAAATGAGAAATGCACAAAAAATGGAAGGAAAACCAGCCAAATTAGTAAATTACAGAGCATAAAGTCAGATTTTCAATAGCTCCCTAAAAGATAATAGACTGATGGTGGAGTGAAGTAGAGGACGGAGAAAATTCCATAACAGTGTGCCTTGTAACAAAAAAACTTGACAGCCAATTTGTGCCTTTCTGAACTTGGCAACAATAACCAGATTAGCACTGGCCAATCAAAGCATACAGGTTGGCATAAATGGAGTCAATCCGGACTGCAGGTAACTAGGACCCATCAGACTGATTGAATTGTGCACTGATATTAGGACTTGATCTTGATCACTTTATGCACTGGTGGCCAGTGTAATGTATCCACAGCGGCTAATGAAGATGCATAATGAGAGTAACACAGCTGACTGGATATGACTAAGCCATTTAATATGATAGTCAGGCACACATAGAAACTGAAAATTAGTATAATCCAGTCTACTTAAAATAAATGACTGGACTACCATTGGCCAGAGATGCCAGCAAGTTTGCAGAAAGACTGCATTAAAGAGAAACAGGTGGTTCAAAACGTATTCATATGAGATGGGAGTGAAAGGTCAATGTCCATCTGTATGCATCAGTTCCTTACCACTGAAGAGGATTTGGGCATTAGTTTACACGATAGTGATCAAACATTTGCTGGTAAAGGAAGATCTGTCTCTATGGTACCACAGAGGATGTCTATTTTTTCACAATTACATTTTAATGAGTTTATCCCTCACCAATGACAGATGTCCTGTAGGCAATCATGGAAAGCTTCCAAGGGCAGAGGGCTAAATTGATCAACTGATGAGATTATTTGCATGTCATTGGCAAAATTAATGACATTAATTCCAGGACCCTGAATCAATTTAGCCAGGGGTTTCAGGTAAAAGTTAAATACTGTAAGGATAAGGGTGGAACCTTGAGGCACACCTTGCTCCACTTTCCAGAACTCAGATTGAAAAGGTGGGAGACGTTTGGCCTGTGCTCTGCCTGCTAGGTACGATTTACACCAATCTAGGGCAATGTCTTGATTCCAATCTCCCCTAGCTGTGAGATCAAAATGTTTACAGTGTCAAAGGCAGCAAACAAGTCTAGAAGTATTTGAGCTACAACATGGCCATTGTCTGCTCCCCTTCTTGAGGTCATATAAAAGAGCAACCAAGGCCTGTTCAGTACCATGCGCCAGGTGAAAGCCTGACGGTACAGGATAAAGTAAACTATTGCCTTCAGGGAAATCAAAGTAAATATTCTGACAGTGCTTCTCAACCCTTTTCATCAGAAAATGGAGACAAGATATTGGTCTGAAATTGCTTAAGGCAGCTGAGCCCACAGATGGATTCTTAAACAGGAGAATCACCATACCTTAGTACCAACTCCCAATAATAACAAAACATTACAAAGAGACTTAGTAATACAAAGATTTAGAAAGAAAATGTGAGGCTTTCTTATAGAACTTTGGAGATCAATGGTCTTATGGCAAGCTAGAAGAAATTCAAAAATTCAATGGTGTTGAGTGAATTCAGAGTTGTGATATTTGTTGACGTACTCTTGACAACCAAAGTCTATATGATGTCAGGAAAGTGCAAGCCTGGTAATGAATCAGAATGAGGAGCAGGCAAAGTGAGATGCATATGATTCAAAAGACTATTACTGACTTTCTCTTTTAATTAAAGAAAGAGGGTGTCAGACAATTATTGAGTATGCCCCATGGCCTGAGAAGAGCAAAGAGGATTTGCGAGTGACTGAACCACCGGGAAAAGTTGTATGGTGGTATTTGAGGCAGTGATAGTAGATGAAGAATAATAGTCCATCTTAGCATTGTGGATAAGTTGTTTGTAATTTTTTCTACAGCTATTAGCTACTTTTGCCCTAGTGTACGCATGGAAGTTTTGGGGTGATCCAAAAAACAGGGCCCAAGAGAAAGGAAGGTCCTAAAACATCCATTCAGTCATTTTTGTCAATTAATGCTCAAAAACATTGTATATCTAGTAGGGCAGAGCCTCAGTGGATCTGGCAGATTTCAAGCTGAGATCTAATTGTCTTCCACTACATCAAACAGGAAGTGGTAACAGCCACTTTAGAACTTGGGGTAAAGTCCTAACTCTTAAGAAAAAACAAAAAAAATACATGTGGGGACAGGAAAGGGATACCCTGACCTCGTAGGCCTGTTGGTGGGGTCCCAGATAGGCCCTGCCTGTGGCCAAAATAGATTTTGTTTTTAACTTTGCAGCAAAGTGTGGGGGCTCAAGATATAAATACCTTAGGGCACAAGTTACAGTTACTTGAAATAATAGGTACATTTCTGTGTTTTTTTTGTTTAAAATGTTATGTTGTTACTGGACACTTAACTGTAACAATGCTTTAACCTTTGCTTTTGTCAGTGAATATATGTGTATATGTGTGTGCCTATGTACACACACACACATACGCATATATATATATATATATACATATACATATAATAATGAATACATACATACAGAAACACACATGTCTATTTACTCATATTTCTGCATAAAATGTCAGCTGTCACCACGCAAAAGGCCTTGTGAAATACCACCTTGTAAAGCAAGTTGTAAACCATGTGCCATAAACATCTACGCTTAATGCATGCGTTTTAACCATCATGCACTTTAACAACTGATTGCTGTTATATGTTATCTCTCTATGTTGTGTCATGCTTTACATGGAATGTTCTTCTTTTGTTGACTACTACTACTGCTGATCAGAATGGCTGTTTTTATGTGTGTCAACTTGGACGCTTTCCTTGTAAGCTTCTCTGTACATGCATATGTATAATACACTTATTTACTTACATATTTGTACAAAGGTCACTTTTTAAACAAAGCCCCAATCCCTTCCAGGCTTCGCCACAGAATACATAAAATTTCCAAATTCACCAAGGTACTGCTCCAGCTTGTATCCTCCCATAGCTTCCAATCCTCACGATCTGCACATGTATCATTCCTATCTTGAGTGAACAACAGTAAAAGTTGAAGGGATTGTTTTCTGCTTTGCATTATTGGATTAGCGAGACCTGAAAAACTGAGCAATGAATAGGGTTGATGAATGGGACTGAAACTGAAAACAGAGCGCTTTCTGATGCAATTTGGTCTAGACAAATGCAAATCGATGTAATCGGTCGTTTGATTTTGAGTTCTTGATTGCAGCAATGATTTGAATTCTGGGGAAGCTGGGCTTGCAATGCAGTACATTAGATGCAAAGGCCAAGGTAATAACAAAAGGGATCATTTCTATGCAGAACTGCAGCTGGACAGACTCATACTGAGGAATACCAGGCGACTGGCATTCGTCTTATGTTCTGGCAATTTGATTACATTGTCCTTGGTAATATCCCTTTCATTAAAAGCAAGCTAGATCGTGAAAACTCTTGCTAAATGATTGGAATTAGTTGTGACCAGTAGTTGTTATTGTGCTTGTCATTTGCTTCCTGAATAAAAAACTGGACCCCAAGCACAATCTCAAATAATGAAGCATTTGGAAACGAAATCCCTAGTGATCGCTCAATGAGGAAATGATGAACGTTGTGTTATTTGCATAATAATTTTTTGTGGTTGGAAAGAACATAAGGTAACTTGAAAAAAACAAAGAGAAAGAACAGAATTAAGGCAGATGTTTGGGCTGAATAAAGTACCACTATTAGTCTGAAGACAGTGTTGGGCAAGCGGCATGAAGTTAAAGAACTTTATACCTCAGCTGTATATAGACTATTATACTGGGTATAGCCCGAGTTTACGTAGAATTCGCATAACTTGCTGCCCTGCATTGCTAGCATGGAAGAGAGCATACCCGTGCTGCACCTATCAAGATGTAGCACTGTACTGTGCTCTCCCTGATCTGGCACACTTTTAGCTGCCATGTGCCAACGCAGAAACCACTGTGCTATAGTGCAGTGGTGTCTACATTTTGGGTAGCAGACGTTTCAGTCTGAAAGTGTCGCCTTCGAGTATGAAAACTATGCTTTATGGCTTTCCACACGTTGTATGTGTGCTGTACAATGCAGCACACATACAAATTGGGAAAAAGTAGGAGAAATTAGAATATTTCTCCTTGTACGCCTGCCTCAAAGAGAGAAAGGGCCAGATTTACAAAGCCCCAGCGCCACTGGAGCGTCATTTTTAGTTGCGCTCTGGTGGCGCTGTGCAGTGCACCACATTTACAAGATGGAGCTAAGCCACTCTTTGTGGCTTAACGTCACCTTGTAAATATGGGCCCCTTCGACGCCATTTTCAGTGTAATAGGGGCCTGAAATGGGTGTTGCTGTAGGCATTCCACTGCAACACCCATTGCTTTTGACATTGCCCCAACATCAAATGGCACAACAAGGAATAATACTTTTATTTCTTCTTGTTTTTTGCTTTTTCCATGTGTGCTGTATTCTGCAGCAAACATAGAAGGAGCAAAAGGCCATGGATGATTGTTTATGTGCAGGAAGGTGTGTCTTCCTGCACATGAGCAATCATTCCAAAATGACGAATTGGTACTTGTACGTGTACTGTATTCTCTACCACACATAGAAGTGCCAAATTGCCACTGTAGATTGTTTATGTGCAGGAAGGGACGACTTCCTGCACATAAACAATCATTCCCCTCAACCCAGACATCCTTGAACTTAGTGCCAGCACAGGTGGAAGCTCAGGGGTGCTGCATATTTTTGTAAATACGGCACATTCGTGCATTTATAAAATGACAGTGCACTGCAAATTTTGACGCAGCACCACACAGTGCCACTTGTTGGTAAATTTGTGGCCCAAAGAATATTGGCACAAATGTATTTCTACAAGTCTTTGTAGATAGGGACTTGCATCAGAACTCATAGGTGGTTGCGTGAGAATGCCCACACACCATCCCCGGAACACCACCTCGACGCAAAGTAACACATTGCATTACTTGGGTTAGAATCCTACACAAATTGCAATTTGTGTTGAACAAGACTTTCCATCAGGTTTGTGTTAAAAAGTAAGTGAAACCTGATGGAAAGTGTTTTTAAATCTGGGCCTATATGTATATCATAGTGTACAGCAGCTGTTTTAGCACTATATTGTTTTATTTTTGTGTTATCCTCTGCATTGCACATGTTGATCTGGCAGAAGTTACATTCACCAAAGCTAGTTGTATACAACGTTGCCAGGCACTTCACAAATGCTTACAATATATGGTACTTGACTCTTTAAATATCTCTAAATAGTTACAAGTGATATTCTATGTGCTCCATTTTCCACAGTGGGCGAACTCTTATGTTGTCATAGCAACGTAGAAACATTTTTCTCTACAGCCTTGAAAGAAAGCAGAAGTCACTTCTCTCTTAGAGTCTTACAGAGACGCCCCGAGGCATATTCTTTAACTCTGGTGATGTGAATAGGCCTAGGGGTATAGGATGATATTTTTGCATCATTTTAGGTGGCCTGTAGAATACGTATAACTTCCTATACTCTCCAAAGGATTTTAGTTTTTGGACAGCTGCTTAAAATTCGTGTCTTTCCTTGTTTAATGTTATAAAAGGGTTATGCTGAAGGCATACTTCTCAGCCAACTGTATTATCTTCCTCCACCTTGACAATGAGCATAGAGAAGCACCTCTGAAACAAATCAAAACAGGTTCAAGGACACAGACAAATAGGTGACAAAGAGCAAGAACTTTATTCCATCTCACACACAAGCAGCCCTCCAGCAACTGACAGAGAATAGCCCTCCAAACAATCAGGTCACAAACTTCCATAAGACACCCTGCCCATGACGGTAGGAAAGAAGAGCCAAGAACCACATTAAACTTTGAGGGAAAAGGTTTGACTAAATTTTCCTTCTGTAATCATGGCATGCACATATGTAAAGAGGGACAATCACCATCCGTGAGCGATGCGCAGATTGTCAGGTTCTATTAGCTAGACAATGATCTCAATTTACAGAGAGAAATGTTGTGCAGTTAAGGGAAAACTCGCAATTATAGCAATTTTCACAATAGATGATTGTACTAATGATTATCGAACATCAAGGATGCCAAAGACGGAATATCGAGGAACCAAATATTAAAAAGTAAGTGCATGTAGGAAGTAAAGATGTACCATTCCTATTTCCATATGTAATTGTAATTGTAATTGCAAATATATTTATATAGCGCTTCCTACCTCTGATGAAGCGTTGAAGCTCTTTTCGGGGAGTAGCATGCTACTCCGGAACCCAAAGTATAAGTGCTGGATTAGTATAGGGAAACCATTTTTTTTAATTTGAGCAGTAGGCATGTGGGGCCAGATGTATCATCAAGGCCATTTGCGATTCGGAAATAGCGATTTTTAAGAAATCGCTATTTCTGACTCGCAAAGTGCCATGTATCACATTTGCGAATCGGTAATAGTGATTTCTTAAAAATTGCAAATGCTATTACTGATTCGCAAATTGTGATACCGGCCCCATTCGCACCTAGGGGCCTGTTGGCCTATATCTGCGAATTTTTTGCATTTCCAAAATTGAGATTTCTGAACCAGAAATTGCAACTTGGAAATGCAAAACCCCAGGGTACTGGGGGCCTAAGGCCCCCTCTGCTGCACCCCAAAAAGTTTTGGGGGGACATGTAAGGTGCACACATGCCAAAAGGGCATGTGTGCTTTACATGTACAATTTAAAAATGCATTTTAAATGCATTTTTAAATTTTGCACATGGTTACCACCAAGTTCAACTTGGTGGTAATTAGCGATTCCTAAATGCCAAAATCGCATTTAGGAATTGCTTCATACATGTGCTAAGGAATCTCAAATAAGTAATCCTTATTTGCGATTTCTAATTTAGAGAGCCACAATTTGCGACTCTCTAAACAGGGTCGCAATTTTAAGGAATCTCTATTTTAGCGATTCCTTAAAATTGCGTTCAGAATGTATTTCTTACATTCTGAAATGGCATTTTGCATTCGCAAACGGGCATTTGCACCGTTTGCAAATGCAAAATGCTTTCATACATCTGGCCCGTGATTCTGTAAGTTTGATTTGATAGGATAAAGGAGGGATTGAGGAGGGAACAAACCAAGAAGTGTTACTTGGGAGCTCATAGCAGTAAGATGCGGTTTGGGATGAGTCAAAGGAGGGATAGAGACTAGAAAAGTCTAGAAAGGGATTTTAAGGAGATGATAGTAGTACAATGAGGTTTGGGATGAGTCAAATAGGGGGTAGAAGAGAAAAAAGTTTAGGAAGTGTTACTTCAGAGATCATAGTAGTACAGTGAGGTTTGGGGGTGAGACATGCAGGGATAGAGGAGGGAAGATTCAAGAAAGGGTAATCAGGGAGATCAAAGTAGTAGGATGAGGTTTGAGAAGCATCAAAGAGTGGAGACAGAGTATATATTGAGAGAGGTATAGGAAGAGGCAGTAGTGCATTGGGAAAGTAAAAGGCTTTTTTCTTTTTTCTTTTTTTCTGCAGTAGGAGACAAGTAATAATTAAATACATACATATTTTCACTAAAAAGGGATGTGCAAGTATGGATAGATAGAACGTCAGATTTTCAAGTGTTCAAGAGTTGCTGTACATAAAGCTAATTTATTTGTGTATTTTTACATTTTTTCTATTTATATTATTTGTATATTTTCCTCAATGTTTCAATAGTGAAACACTTATAGCTACAATCCTTATGACCATATTTGGATATTGTGATAGATAAAATAAACCAAAGACCCATAAGCATCCAATCAAATAGCCTACACTTGTTAAGCATAAAATTATAAATATATATATTACCTAATGGCGGTCGCCACTAGTCAGTTATAATTAGGGCCTAGTTTCAAAAGAAAAAGCTGTGTTTGCTTGCCAATATATTTGGCGCCACTTGACGAATCTTCGTGAAAATTTCCAAACAAAATTGACAGTCACTTGAGCTGTTGTTTGGAAAGTTTTGGGGTAAACTGTGAAGGGGGGGCTGAAATAAAAGGGAGGTAAAATTTAGAGTGTTTCCAATTTAATTACCATTGGAAAAACTGAACAGCTATAGGGCCAAAACCACTGGACAGAATTACAGCTAATTAGGTAAAAAGGTAGCTCTTGGTCCAGAAAGATCCCTTTTTGTTATTTGGTGTAAATCTGTTCGGAAGTTTTAGAGAAATCCAATTTTGTATATCTAGGGATGCAAAGGATTCGTGACCCCTCCCGATCTTGAACAAGGAAGTGTTGTCAGCCATGTTGGGACTCGGCTTGGGAATCAGACCGCTCTCTTCTGCAGGAGTCTGACTCCTATAGGAGCGTGTTGTCCCTAGGGAAAAAAGCTTCCAGGCCCAATCAGAATGCTCCATTTTTAAATTGTCATACCCGCGAGAGGCTGGACTCAACCGTGTAGATATACAAATATTTTTGACCCTTAATTTACAAACAAACTACAGAACAAATTTACACCAAATCACAAAAAGCACAATCCCCAGACGAAGATCTAGCTTCCTGCCAAATGTGGTGTAATTCAGATCAGCAGTATTTCCTATTTGTGTGGAACAGCTAAATATATATATATATATGGGGACCACCACCTCCCCTGGGCTAAAGTGTAAAACCTTTTAAATATAATGTGGCAGGCTGAGCGACCGCCCACAGCCCAGGGGGCCATCACCTCCACAGGGCCCTTTTTAAATATAATGCAGGGGGCTGCCTGGCCCTCACCTTAGCCCCAGGGACCACCAACTTCCCAGAACACTTTTTGCATAGATTGCGGGGTAGCTGCGTGGCCCGCTGCTGCCTCATGGACCACCACCTCCCCGGAGCTATTGATTGTTGGAGGGAGGCAAGGAGGCATTGATGGCTCTGAGGACAGCCACCCCAGGGCCAACCCCTGCTATGTTCCTGGTTGCCCACCCCTGGGAAGTCACAGCAAACACTGTGCTCGCAGAGCTGTCAAAGAGCCCTTCCTCGCA
Organism: Pleurodeles waltl; assembly: GCF_031143425.1. Lineage (NCBI taxonomy): Eukaryota > Metazoa > Chordata > Amphibia > Caudata > Salamandridae > Pleurodeles > Pleurodeles waltl. The sequence goes on along the minus strand of NC_090443.1, from coordinate 661,362,742 downwards.
GCGAGCAGAGATGTCTTCACTTTCCCTACCTAAGAAGATGTAGGCAGGGTTTAAAGAGGAATCTGCTCTAAGAGAGAGGGAGCAGCTTTTGCAGCTCTCTCTCTGTGACAGCAAAGCCAGCTCCCACAGGAGGTGGGGAGCCGGCTTGGACCGCTGGGGCCTTGAGGCTCCCCCGTGGTCCCCAACATTATCACTGGGTGACCTGGGAGGCACCCAGGTCACATGGCCAGGTCCCAGGGGACGGGTTCCCCAGGGCCAAGATTGGCCTTGGGGTGGGGTCCAAGTGTCCCCCTCCCCCCCAAAAATAAAACAAATTAGACCTGGCCATGGTTATGGGGTCCCTGGGGCTGAGATCATCCTGGGGAGGGGGTCATGGCCCCCCTTCCCAAAAGCAATTAAATATTTACACTGTGCCCCAGGCGATGGGGTCCCTGGGGCCAAGATCATCCTGGGGAGGGGAGCCATGATGGGTTGGGTTGTTGGAGGGCTTGGCTTCAAGGACTGGCTGCAACCCCTTGCAGCATATGGCTATGTGCAGCACAGGGTTGGGTGGTTATAGGGGTTAGCTGCAGGCTCGCCACTAGGTAGTTATAGTTAGGACCATGTTTCCATAGGAAAAGCATTTTTTGACTTGACTATATCTTTGGCACTGTTTAATGAATCTTCATAGAATTTTCCCCAAAAAAGTATCCCAGTGATTCTTGTTGCGCACAGAAAGCTTCAGGGTGATCCATCAAGCAGGGGCCGAGAAAAAGTAGGGGGGCAAAAAAGTTATGTTTCCCATATTAATCCCCATAGGTCATTTAGACACGAGTACAGCCCAAACAACTGGATCGATTTACACCAAATTTGGCAGAAAGCTAGCTTTCGGTATGCCGAGTTTAGGGGATATTAAAGGGAAAACAAAGTTGTATATCTAGGGCCACAGATCATTCACAATGTATTTGCAAATAATTATGAGCTTGTGCAGGGAAATTCACAGCTCTGGTTGGCTTTCAACACTTAAACCAGGAAGTGTTGGCAGCCATCTTGCGACTTGTCTTCAACTGATTCCCACAAAATAAAACTTTAAAAAAAGAAACATGGTCAGGGTAGAGTCATCCTGATCCCTTAGCCCAGGACAAAAAAGTACTTTAAAAAAATTACTGCAAATTTGCAACATCGTCATGAATTCACTGTAAAAATGTAAATACAAAAACAAGTGTGGCCTCCTCACCTTGTTTGATTCAACCCCAAGGTGAGCCAGGTGCCAGGGGCATGTTTAAAATGAAAGAGGGGGGCACCTCGGGGACTGCCACCTCCGTGAGGGCTAATCTTATTATGGGCAGGAGGATGTGCGGACCCTGCAGTCCAGGGGTCGCCACCTAGTTGGGGCTTAATGCTAATTCAATGAGGGGGCCGACACGGCCCCCCTCCAGCCCCGGGGACTACCAGTTCCCCGGGGCTTAAATGCAACTTCTATGTGAGGGGGCTGAGCAGCAACACCCCCTCAGCCCTGGGGTCTACCACCCACCAAGGCTTAATGCTAATTTATGCAGGGGAGCTGTGCAATCCTTCCGCAACCATGTGGACCGAAACAGGGCCCCTCCACAGCAAAGGGACCGCCACCTCCCTGGGGCTATAAACAAATACAAACCGGGGTCAACGTGGCGCCCCACAGCCCCGGGGCCACTACCTCCACAGGACTATACCAAAAGAGTAAAGGGGGTCCATTCATTTCAGAGCCCTGGACTGCAGCACACATTGAAAGAGCAAATCGCCATTTTAAGGTAGCTGCGTTGGTGCCCGGCTGCAAATTTAGTGCCAGTGCACGGGACAACACAAGAGTGCACTGTAATCCATTAAATACTGCACATACCAGTGTTGTGAAAATGATGGAGGTCGGCGCTACCAATTTTGGCGCAGTGTCACGCTCCATCATTTTCTGTTAATTATCGCCTCAATTTAGAAATTAACAAAATTAGGGGTTTTATTTTGTCATAGAAATTATGGTTAGTGCTGTAGAAAGAAAAATTAAGACACATTTCAAGTTAGTTCTCAAATATCTTCCTCTTCTATTTCATTAAAACATTCTGACATTGTGAAAAATCAGGTCTTTTTTGCAGTGCCCCCCCACTTTTTGTCCCTATTTTTGACTAGATGCTGGTTTTCTGACTCTGCGGGTGCCCTGGGCTCTGTCAACCAGACCCAGGGTCTGTGCTCTGATTCCAAGCATATGCAAATTAGGCACAATGGTAATTGGCATGACAACCTAACTATTACTCCATAGTATATAATTGGGCATTGAGGGTTATAGGCCAGTGGATTTAATGCACTTATGCATACACTGTTGTGGTGCGTGTTTTCATTTAAAGGCGGCCCTTCTTTTTCAACTATATGCAAATTTGATGTTGGAACTAAAGGTTCTTCTAAAATCTCAAACTACCTTATTTTTACATATGTCACCTTTAAGGTCTCTCCTAAGTGCCACAGGGGCAGGTTGCCTTGTAACTATAAGCAGTGCCTCAATAAAATAAGTTTTATATGCCCTAATGAGGGAAAACTGCTAATTTCATTTTTCCCCATTGTAGTACAATAGCTCCATAAGGTAACATTGAGAAACTTTATTAAAGTTAAACTTTCGCTAGAAATGGGCTACGATTTCTATTCTTGGACTCAAAATGATAGTTAAAATCAATTCAAGGATTTGCCACTGTTAAAGTTATTACAACTATCACAGAAGATAATTTACAAAACTTGCTTTTCTGTTAAGACAAAATCTAGCTCTCCAGGTGCTCTTCTTTGATTGGCCAGCCTCTGCCAGGCTGAGTTAATGATGTTCGAAGTGGCCTGCATTGAGACAATGGGTCATCTGGTAGGTGGAGAACTGCAAGCTCCAGAGCAATAGCCAACAACTGGGCTGGGTAGTCAAACTGGTCTTCAAAGGGAAAATTACACTTAGGATGGGACACAGACTCATCAATCTTCCTGTCACCCCTGCCAGATGGGAGCCCCTGTAATGAGATTAGCAGAAGGACTAAAGGGGGAGTGTTTAGTGAAATAAGCCACACCAGTGGAATGGCTTAGCCAGATCTTTACTCCAAGGAGGAATTTCCTCCATCTTGGATTTTGAAAGAATAGTGCTTCCTTTGATGATTTTTGCTAAGGGAGAGTTGTCCAGCAACTCAGGACACTGCCTGAACTACAAGGAGACGAAAGACTACCCTGCTGGAATCCTGGCCTGCACCCTAAAGGACTTCACTCTGCTTCACACTGAGGAATTACAGCTCTAAGGATTTTACCTAGTTTCAAGAAATGAAAGAGTGGATTCCCTGACAGCCAACAGGTTAACAGAGCTTCACCTCTTCCATCTCCATCAAGACGGTGCCGACTGAACAGCCCGCAGTGGTCTTTAAAGTAAATTGCAAAGTACATTATGGGAAATGCAGTCCCAACATCCAATGGACCACCTCAGAGCTTCTAGACCCTCGGATTTGTGTTGTGGAAGCCCAAAGATCCCTGCCTGTAAACAAGAAGAAGAAAAAGGACTGCCCTGCTGAAGCTCTGTCTACACCAAAAAGGACAGCACTAACAGGGACTGCACCTGCTGCACACTCTGAGCTTCTCAATAGAGGACTTTGCCTGGCTTCTAAATGATTCAGGAGAGGACTCCCTGTAGCTCCCTGTGAGCTACCAAGAGTCCCCTGCATCAACTCCTGCACGAAGAGCCAAGCTGGACAGCATTCAGTGGACCTTTAAGGATTTGGCCAGGTGCATTGTGGGAATTGTAGACCCAACATTCCAAGGAGCAACTCAGAGATTCTGGAACCTTGGATTAGGGTTGTGGATCACTTTACTGCCTCAACAAATACTTCTGGGAGTAATTGTAAGAGTGTTACATTGCAAGCAGCTGGAACTCTCTACTGTGTCCCGGTCCAGCACAACCTTTTTTAACCCATTGAGTGCTATTTGCTTCTAAGCACTAGTTTAACTTTTAATCTTTGAAAATTCATATATCTGGTTTACTACATTGGATGTTTGCCATTCGGGTGTAATTCTAAAGAAGAAAATATCTCCTATTTTCTTAAATTGGTGTTAGATTTTTATTGTAGGTTGTGTCTTACTTATTTAACGTATTCGTGTTTTTAAATGCTTTACACACCTGTCTCCTAAATTAAGCCTGCCTGCTCATTGCCAGCTAACAAAGATTGAACAAGGGATTAATTTATTGGGACCTTGACTGGACCTTATATTGTAATTGCTGCTTTGTTTGGGCTTTAGGCATAAGGAGATTAAGGGGGTCATTCTGGAGGGAACCGCCAAATGACCTCACCGCGGTCAAAAGACCGCGGCGGCCATTCTGGATCTCCCGCTGGGCTGGCGGGCGACCGCCAGAAGGCCGCCCGCTGGCCCAGTGGGAAACCCCCTTCAACAATGAAGCCGGCGGAGTTGAAGGGGTGCGACGGGTGCAGTGGCACCCATCGATATATTCAGTGTCTGCAAAGCAGACACTGAAAATCTTTATGTGGCCCTGTTAGGGGGCCCCTGCACTGCCCATGCCAGTGGCATGGGCAGTGCAGGGGCCCCCAGGGGCCCCACGACACCCGTTCCCACCATCCTGTTCCTGGCGGTAAAAACCACCAGGAACAGGATGGCGGGAAGGGGGTCGGAATCCCCATGGCGGTGCTGCAAGCAGCGCCGCCATGGAGGATTCCCTGGGCCAGGGGTAAACCGGCGGGAAACCGCCGGTTGCCCTTTTCTGACCGCGGCTTTACCGCCACGGTCAGAATGGCCCAGGAAGCACCGCCAGCCTGTTGGCGGTGCTTCCGCGGTCCCGTGATTTGCCTCGAATCATAGGATGGCCAGCTGATGCTCTAACTTGAACCTGGATCCCCAGTTACAAAGTCTGCAGCTTTGGCCATAGCCATACATTCTCCCCCCTAAGTGCAACATATAATCAAGTGATCAACTGGATAAAAAGACCACCAAGATAGGAAATAATTCAAAAGTGCTTTGTTACTATTTGAGAACTCAGAAAATATGTCCTCATTTTTGTTTTTTAGAACACTATCCATAATTTCTATGTGATTACGACCCTCGTATTTTTATATTTTCTAAAGGAAATGCTTTAGGTGTTACATTTTATATTACATCAAGATGACGTCAGGTGTGCCACACTTTTGTAATGAATATAAAATGTTAGCAATCTAGTTATTCATTAAAATATCGTGGGTAGGAGGGTGCAGAGGCAACAAATTGACCATGCTGGGCAGGCAGGAAGGGCATTGGCAGCACAAGAGACCACGAGGGCAGGGGAAAAGGGGGCAGGGGCAATAAAAAAAAAACATGCAGGACTGCGATACTACGCGCACGCCGGTTTATTCGTTCGTCCATGCCTCTCGGGACTGAGAGAGGTCAGGTGTGGGCTTATCAGGGCCCTAAAACATACCATCCCTCAAATTTCGGATGCCTTTGATTTATGCAGTCCTTACACCTTCAAGGACCGTTGTTTGCCTGCGCAATAAGGGACAACTTTGGACACATTTGTTTTCAACCATCTTTATGCCTTGAAAAAGTCGGTGTGGACAAAACACGTGTTGGCTGTCTCTGAACAGTGATGTGATTTTTCTCAAACATGAGGAAATGGCTGTCTCTGAACATTGATTTGATATTTCTCAACATAAGGAAATAAAGAAATCTGCATCTTTCTTCATCATGGACTTATTACTCGGAGTGCCCTGGTTCTGTTTTGTTTTTCACTTTGTATTTACAGCACGGAACATAGGAGGCATTTTGCTATCCTTCTTTGTTCTGTGCATTCCAATACCCATGGTGGTTGGGTATTTACACCAGGTTGGCACCCTCTTCATGACTCTACTTTTTCTACATGAGCTTTGTTGCTTTTCATTTTAGATGTGCGATCTTTTAGCATCAACCACCTTGCAGTAATTTTCAGGACAGGCAAGAGAGGCTGTGGCAATATAACCCCAAATGAGGGCAGGATGAATTTCTGCGGTTTTGTGCATGTAAAATCTGAACCTAACTATAACATCCCTGTAATGTTTTGTTTTTAGTGGATTGCTAACACACACATACACATATCTTCCGTTTAGGCCAAGTCACTAAAATTCATGGATGTAGTTGTGTTAAGATTTGATCTGCATCCCCAATGCATCAAAGCCATTTCCACCATGTATGTATAGAGACATTTCTGAGATCCTTCCAGTTACTTAGAATCATTTCATGGGCTAGTGCAAAAATCAAGGCCCATATTTATACTTTTTTAGCGCCACATTTGCATCAGTCTGTGACGCAAAAGCAGCTCAAACTTGCAAAATACAGTTGTATTTTGTAATTTTGCGCCACTTTTGCTTCAAAAAGTAGTGCAAATACACCACTAAAAAAGTATAAATATGGGCCCAAGTTCATTAACAATAAGTCCATTTTGTTCAGTTGAGACAACTCATTTCAAATGTGTGGGAGAAACTCTTGTGAGGTGAGAGGTGATAAATGTTGCCTATGTATGAATATATCATGTCACAATATGGGCATTTTAAAGTGCAATCAAAGAACACAAGTTTAAGGCTGCCAGCATTTAAATTGCAGCTTCAACAGTTAATAGGCGGTGTTAAATCCATCTTGTATAGTCTATCTCAGTGATACTCAAAGTACGGCCCTGGGGCCACCAGCGGCCCTCCTAACCTCCACATGCGGCCCCAGGTTTAAAGCAGCATTGGGTTGCTGTTTACTTCAGAGGGCACTAATACTTAGAACTATGTTAAATAAAGGAGGAAGGGTTAATTTACAAGCTAACTGGAGAAAAGAAAAAGAAGAAAATAAAGTATCCTGCACTATTTAACCACCCATAAAGCTGCACTCCCATCCTTATAGCATCAATGCGGCCCTCGGACTCACTTCAGAACAACATTTGTGGCCCCAGGGTAAATGTTTGTGAGAACCTTTGGTCTATCTGGTGTTAGGAATATTCTATAAAGGGGGACATGTTTTGTCTTAGCCAAGTTGGGAGTAATTGTTTTATAGATACCAATAGACCATACAGTGGCCATATATTTACTGTGAGGCTGGTGGTATTATCTCCCACCAGTTGTTTTTCCATATTGTTTGTTGCTATTTCAATAAGTTAGACAATAAGGGTCTTAATAGTTTATACATTTTAGAAACCACATGCCTACCCTTCTTAACTTTATCAAAGACATGACTGAGGGATCCTGTTGAGAGAAAGTACACTGTTTAAACAATGCCACTTTCAATTTTCGAAAATTATAGAATTCAGCATTTTCTAAACCAAAGATATTTTGAAGATTGTCAAAAACCGGAGTTGTCTCTTTGGATTCCAAATCTTTGATTAGCAGAATCTTTTTTTGTGCCATGTAACCACAAAGGAAGGAATTCTTCCCAGTCTAATGTTCAGATTACACAGGTTAGAATTTGCAATTTTTATTTCTGAGATATTGGCACCTATCTTCAGTAAAGTTGTTCTTGTATTAGAGATGATCAAATTTTGAAGAATTGGGTTGTTACTTTCAGTGATCATGATCAAATGAAAAGGGAGTTTTTCCATTAATAATTCCTCTAAGAGGATCCAGGTAGGGATGTAGCACCTATAGTTTTTAAATCTGTATTTTCCTTGATTGAATAAAAAGTGTTTTGGAAACTTTTAAAATCAGCCAAGTTGGTGCCCCTAGAACTTTTGAGAGCCTCCGTTTCTTTAAGGATATAAATGGTTTCTTCTGGTTCAACAGAAATTGGTTAATTTATCAAGGGAGGCAAAAAATTACTCCAAACCTGTAATAGGCAGTGTACTTCATAGGTAGTTAATTTTAGGAGTAATGATCATTTTAACTGATTCTACTTCACCCCACAAAGTGAGTAACTAAGGATACAAGGAACCTGTCATGGAAGATAATTTTTTGATAATCAATTATTCCAAGATTGTTGGAGGGTATTGTTAAATTCTAAGCTGAGTCCTTTTGCAAGGATAAGCCTGAATTTCCCATAAGTGATTGCAGTGAATTTTAAGTGGATGTACTTCTGCTTTGTCCCTATTTAATTAATATTCTGTCTGTGCTAAGCCTGCCTGCACCAAAACTACCATAATGTTGTCTACATATACAGCTGTCTTGAAGGGTATGTTGTTAATTAGTATACCAGTATTCCTTGGATTTTGATTAATAGCTACTAGTAGGGGTTCAATAGCAAGTAGGAAAAGGACTGCACCCCTGTCTTTGTCCCTGTTTTAGATCAACTAAGTCAGAAAGAATATTTCCTACCTTAATTCTGGCTCTCGGACGATGGTACAGTCCCCTAGCCATTTAAATGAATTTTGTCATCTAAACTCAGACTTCTAAGCACATTCAGCAGGAAGGGCCAAGCAACCTTATCAAAGGAATTTGTTACATCAAATTGTATTGATACCACTTGGGATGTCAAAATAGAGTGACAGAGCAATATTATATTATCACTTGCTAGGGATCTTTTATAAATACTGCCTGGTAAGGCTCGATCAAAGAGGGTAGGATTTGTTCTAATGTCCTCACCAACATGTTTGAATAGATCTTGCAATTGAGGTTAATCAACGATATTGGTATATAGTTTTTAGGTACATTTTGGTCTTTACCCTCTTTTGGAATAAAGGTTATTATCTCTTCAGCTGCTGATCCTGACATTTCTTCAGATGATTCATATTGTTTGAAGAGGTCCATCAATGGATCTTTTATGCCATCCCAATATAGTTTTAAAATTGAGCTGTCAGACCATCTGGGCTTTCCCTATTTTAAGCTCCTTGATAATCCAGTACACGTCTGCTGTGGTGATTTAGTTATTTCAAAGACCAGATTGTTCACCAGTAAATTTGGGGACATTTAAGCTAGCTTCTTATTATTTTTGTATTTCTAGTAGTTGGCTAATGTTCTCCCAGCCTTATTACCTTGACAAAGTTTGATCAAGTTTAGTTTTATAACCTACTGACCAGCATTTTTTCTAATAATCTTTTTATATTCATATTTGCAGTGTTCAGAAGGTATAGATCATGTTCGCCATTTCTTGAGCTATACTATAGTTCATGTTTTTTAATCTCCTTTTCTAAGTGATGTAGATGGTTGTTGCCAGCTTTGTTCATTTGAGCTCAGACCGTTATCAAAGTCCCTCTGATTGTTGCCTTAAAGGCATCCCATGATGACTGTGGCTTACAGTTGTTTTTGGGGTTTTATTTGAGGTAATGTGTAATTGCCATCTGGATCAATTTGAATCATGACTGGTGTTGAATACTTTAGGGGTTTAAATGCCAAGTTTATTTTTTTTTGTGTGTAAATTCCAAATAAGCAATAGTATAATAGCTGAGTGATCAGAAATCTATCTCCGTTTGACTTAGGAATTGATGATGGTTCTAACCAAGTTATTAGAGATTAACAAATAGTCAACTCTAGAGTGTGTTTGGTAGAAAAAAATGTGTAGCCCTTTTCACCTTGCTGCTGTAATCTCCAAGCATCTTTCAAACTGTGTTTGTCACAGATTTTCCTTAACGTCTTATGTGATGGAGAGAGACAAACTTTTGAAGTCGACTAACTATTGAAGGTCATATCAATTGTGAGGTTAACCCCCCCCACACCCCCACATATATTCTGTTGGGATAATTTGTGGTTTTGTTGAAAAGGTCATTAAGTACATTGTAAAATTTTGTGTCGCTGATATTGGAGCATAGATGAAAAGTGTGTAAAATTCCTGACCATCTGTAACCAGTTTATTAAACATCAATCTCCCCTATTTGTCAGTATGAGATTCTAAATCTTAGATGTTAGATTGATGTACTATGGTCAGAAGTACACCATTCTTTTTTATTAGTGACAGAAAACAAGTATCTCTTTCACCCATCAACCATCAAAGGTAGATATGTCTTTATTTGTAATTTTAGTTTCTTGTAGCAATATATCCTTCTAGTAGGCAATTTTGCTCCTTTCTTTAAGACGGTTAATACCTTTGATCTTTAATGACACTATCTTAAGAAATGTGCTTATGTGTTTAACTATGTGAAAGTAGAGACAAGGTAGTGACTGAAGTGTAGTATGATAGAGTTTAGCCTTTAAGGTTATAAGCCTTTCATGTAGAGTACGTATGTTGTCAGACAGTGTCACAATTGTCCTATGTCCAGGCATATAACATCTTGTGTATGGGTGGGACTGAAAGTGATGGTTCACATGAATACAGGAAAGATGAGAAACACAGAAATTACAGTAAGTCAAAATAAGCATAAAAAGAAGCTTGGAGTTCCTCCCTACACCTACACCTAACTACCACCCACTCCCAGACCCACTCTCTCAACTCTGAAAAGGGTCATACATGGAAGGAGTCAGAAGGAACACCACAACAGAAATGCACTCCATAAGTCCTACCTAAAAATCATAGGCAGTTCTCAGTCCTCTCAACAAACAAAAAGGAGAGGTAGGTCATTGATGTCAATAAACTTGGTCAAGCAGGTGAGCCCTCAAACAGGTGAACCTTGAGGATACAGCAACAATTTTATAGAATAGAGAGAACCTATTTCTACAGAGGCAAAATATAACATTTGAATTAGAGTTGACAGTAGATTCAGTTAGTATACAGTTATGATGCAGTTATTGTGCAGTCATTCTGCATATCTTATCACAGATATTATAGAGGTATCAGACAGATTCAAAGGTATCAGGTGACTTAACAAGAGGTTTTCTTCAAACACTTGCTCAGTTAAGTATTGGTTCCTATTGAATAAACATTTGCAATAAATCTCAATCAAAAACCCCCAGGATGGACATCAGGGAGTTAGACGAACAGGGGCCAACAACAGAAAATACGTTCTGTAAAGAAAAAGACTGTTCATCACTAGGTATGCTGTATAAGTTCAAGGCAGTTTGGGTTTTGATGTATCCATCTCTGAGTCTTGAAGATGATCTAGGAAAGTGGCTAAATCTTTGCAGTTGTAGACGTGCAAAGGAAAATGGGATATTTATGGCTTGTAATCTTGTGCAAAAGGCCAGAAAGCTCTTGCAGGTATGCATCATATCCTTAGAGTAGTCTTGAGAGATACTAATCTTCTTCCTTACCCCCATAATGAACCTATGTATACTCATGTAGTACAGTATCATTTCAACATGTTGGCACAAAATGGCTTAAAGATGTCTGTCTGGCAGCCATAAGAAACAATGATTGTTTGTGTCGTTGAGAAGGTACTCTAGTACCTGTCAAGTCCAATACTGTGGGTGAAGCTCATGCTTGTTTATTGTTTGGGAATCCGGGTTTCTAAAAAGTGATGCCAATTCTCCATGTAATTTCATAGAGTGAGCCACCTGACAATGTTTTTATTTTTTTATTTTTGTGACATCATCATCCAAAGAGCTGATCTTTGTTTTGGTATCGGTAATCCTGTCAGGCCTTGTTTTAAATTCTAATCTTAAAATGGCAATATCTTGTTGTATGATGTCAGTATTTGTTTTTGTTTCTTGAGCCAAATATAGGACATCAGAAGGTTTTTTGAGAAATGTGTTCTTTGTTGTGTTGATATCCGATTTTCCTGTGAGTCTGGGTTAGGTGTCTCTGCTTTCAACTGTTTATGGATGAATTTGTGTTTATTTCTGCCAAGGTAGCCATCAGAGGTTGTTGCAAAGCTTGATCAATGGAGCATCAGAGGTACCTTATTTATTTGTATGTAAGAGTCACTGTGAGGTATTAAAAATAAGCAAAGTGCATCAGCAGTATACTGCTTTGTAGAAACTAGATGAGGGCCTCCGGCGCCATCGATTACCCTTACCATTTCTATGATGCAGATGCTATTATGTTGTATTGATGTACCATTATTAGTAATGCACCCTTCACAGGGATAGGTCCTATACAATTTGGCTTGTATAGTATAGTTGTTTGTAGCATCTACTTCAAAATGATTGTCCTGGTAAACTGTGCAAAAATTATATCCTCGTCCTGGTACACAGTACAAACAATATAGCAGATTTGAGTTAATAGAAAGCAGGGTTATGAATCCAGTCATAAGTAGGGGTTGAGATATATGGAAGAATGCCTACAATGCTCTAGAGGAAGCTGCATAGTAGACAGTTGTTGCGTGATTGCTGTCTCATTCAGCCACATTATGGTTGCATTATGGCCATCATTTTGGAGCAGTATTTAAGGCTATAGATTGGTAGCAAATGCCTAGTGGCAAACCTTGAGGGACCCCTGCAAAGGGAACAATATTTCTAACACTGCTCCCAATTGAAAGCACAACAACTAGGCATATTCAAGACTTAGGCCATCCTAAGTGTTGTATAAAGAGTGTACATGGGTCGATTTCACAAAATGACCCCCAAGTTATTCCATAGTCTGATATCACAATTCCCTCTGTTGTTTCAACTTGGACAGAGTACAGAAAATTATGCTGATCCTCATTTAACATAGCCATAGATATTACAGAGTGGAGGTCACCAATATGTAGTTATAGTTAGGACCTAGTTACCATCGGTAAGAGAGCATTTGGTTTGCTCATAACTCTAGAACCATGTGACAAATCTTCATTAAACTTTCAGAAACAAAAGTTCATGTATGTCAACTCCTACCTGGAAAGATTTTTAGTGATCCATCAAATTGAGCCCGATAAAAATTGGGGTTCCCAAAAGACAACTTCACCATCATTTTTCATAGAGAAATGGAACAGCGATACTGCGAACAGCTGAACGGAATCACACCAAATTTAGTAGAAATCTAGATCTTGGTGTAGGAAGCCTACTTTTGTGAATTGATGTAAATACGTTTAGTATTTTTTCAAGAAATTAAGGTTCAAAAACTTTGCATTTCTGAACCATTGGGTTTGTGGGACATTTGTGAATGTCTTGCGATCCAGCAACTTCAAATAGCAAAGCAACTTGAAATAACACCACCGAAGTAACATGGACCGACCACAACATCTTACTCTTCACCATCAACTTACTGAATGAAGCCTCACGGGGACCCCCCCTCTCCTGCCGTAACTGGGGCAAAGGCACAGTGAATCCTTGAATCACTGCCCTCAAGAACTCAAGGCCCAGCAGACACCCTCGAACTCCACGTACAGAATCTCTCCAACTGGCTATTGTCTGCCACCAACACCGTAGCCCCCCTGAAAAGCACCACCAGCAACAAACCTACCAAGCAAGCTACATGGTTCACCCCTGACTTCTGAGCACTCAAACAACATTGCAGGAAACACAGCCCTATGATGCTTTCTTTGGCCAGGTCACTGACACTGAACAGTGATAGTGCAAAAAACACTGGACGGAATTACACCAAATTTGACAGAAAGGTAGCCCTTAGTCCAGAATGAGCCCTTTTTGTTGTTTGGAGCAAATCCATTGAGTAGTTTTTGAGAAATTTAAGGAAATCCAAATTTGTATACATAGGGACACGAAAGATCCATGACCCCTTCCAATCTTGTGCTGACATCTGATTGGCTGTCAATACATCAACAAGAAAGTGTTGTCAGCCATATTGGGACTCAGCGTCAGCGAATCCCACAAAAAAAGGGGAAAAATACAAAAAGGGCAGGGGACAGGCATCCTGACCCCTTAGCTCCGGTGCTGGGGTCCCAAAAGGCTGAAAAGCATTTGAAAAACTAATTGCTGTGAAATTGTGATGGGGTCGTGAGTCCATGGCAATAGCTTTTTTTTAAATGAAGCACGGGCTCCCGCACTTTGTCTTTTTGAACCTCCAGGTGTGTCAGGTCCTGGGACATTGTTTATATGTAACTGGGATCTGCCTGCCTCCCCCGTAGGCACAGGGCCACCACCTCCCCAGGGTGATGCATAAAAAATGTGTGGGGAGCCACGCGTTCCCCCTCACCCCGGGGAACACCACCTTCAGGGGCAAAATGTTGTATTTGTGTGGGGGAGGCCTGCTGGTCTCACCCACAGCCCTGGGGACCACCACCTATCTCGGCCTTCAGGTTTATGGGATGTGGCGGGCCATAAGGCCCCCTTGCAGCATCGAGGACAACAACCTGCCTGGAGCATTCATCATATTCTGTGTGGGGGGGTTGAGTGGTCCACTGGCATCCTTAGGGACCACCAGCTCGCTAGGGCATATATCAAAATGTATGGGGGGGACTAAGTGGCCCACCCCACATCCCCTGGGATCGCCACCTCCAACAGGCTATTACAAAAAAGTGAAGGGGGTCTGCTTCGGACCCGCAGCTTCGGGGACCACCACCTGCCAGCGCTTCTTCTACATTGGAGGGGGCCACGCTGCCCCTCTCAAGAAACTACAGATGGCCCTTTGGACTGCCACCCCCCAGGGGCGGCTTCTGATATGTCCTGGGGTACCCAGCCCAAGGACATAGCTGTTTGCTGTGGCTTGGCTGCTGCATTGACAGGTCCCGCTGTCAGAAAGCAAAGTTTTCATCTCTGTTACCTGCACACATATATGCGTGCAGGGAATACAGATGAAAGCATTGCTCAAGCAACCACGAAGCTGCTACTTAAAGCAGCTCCTTGGTTGCTGCAGCAATCGGTGTGTGCATGAAGCCTTGAGCCTCCCCCACAGTCCCAGATATCCCGTAAAGGAGTATAATAAAATACATTTAAGAAATGATCAGGGACCATGTGGGAGGCTTTGAGTTGCCCCCTGCAGTCAATATATTTTTAAAAAATGAACAGCTCAAGTGTGAAGGTCACAGATCCTAACACTAAGCATTGAGGGTTGGAGTCCAGGTGTATCCCATGTCATTTCCCTCTTCATATATTTTCTTTGAAGTGCAAATGTTTAAGGCTTGAACTGAAGGATGAGCTTACTCTTGTTAAATGACAAAAACATTTTTCTTTTCAAATTGTGCAGAAATATCTCATTTTATCATACACCAAAAACAAAAAAACTCTCTATCTATCTCCCTCTCCCTCTCCCTCTCTCTCTCTCTCTTTCAATCTCTTTCGCCCACTCACACAGCCACTCAGACTCTCACACAGTAACTCACAGACCCACTGACATCCTCATGCACCCACTCACAGACCCAAGCACACACTGACACACCCTATAAAACACTGATGTCTGCACTCTCACACCCAGACAATCTCACAGCCACTCTCGCCCACAGATACACCCTCTGACACCTATTCTCACACCCAGAAGGTCACAGCAAACTCCCACCATACCCAGCCAAAGGGCTGTGTACAGCGTTGGCATAGTGGGTTAGGGACGTTGGTCGCAGGGTCTGGCTGCAGACCAGGTCTTGTGGACAACCTCCACTGCGCACAGACAAAGGCCATCCACTGTGTAAGGTTAAGTGCTTATAGGGGGTTGGCATCAGAGCCTGGCGGAAATTCTAACTTT
Source organism: Pleurodeles waltl (assembly GCF_031143425.1). Classification (NCBI taxonomy): domain Eukaryota; kingdom Metazoa; phylum Chordata; class Amphibia; order Caudata; family Salamandridae; genus Pleurodeles; species Pleurodeles waltl. Next base: position 661,347,427 of record NC_090443.1, on the reverse strand, counting down.
TACACTCAGAGTTTGTCCTCTCCTAAGTCAACGGCTTCACTGTGACCTCATCCAATGAATAACTAACATCATCTGCTGCCTTGTCCCACTGAAAAATGTTGACTTTCATTATGAAGCATTAGCCCTAAGGTAAATCCTCTGACCGGGTGGAACATGGCTTATGTATCTGACCCACAGTTGCCCCATGCTCAATTGCTGTTGTCCTGAAATTGCACCCAGCTCTAAGTCTACGGGGACCAGTTTAGCTGCTTTGTTTTTTGGTGCTATTTTTACTTTACACTTTAAAACTGAATATCTCCTGTCCTCCTTGTAAGATTTTGCAATTTTATTGTAATTTCCTTCTTTCAACTTAATTTTTCCAATTTGGTTTTGGATTTTTATTGCGTGGGGTTTTGAATTTATTACTGTTCTAGTGCTGCATAAATATTTTACACATTGCCCTAAGTTAACCTTGACTGCTGTGTGCCATCGCTACCAGAGTATTGAGCTCACGTTACTTATTGTCACCCTGACAAAGCCTTGTGATTATTCCAGAAGGTGGGCATTCACCCATCCCAATAATAATCTATTTTCTTACATAGCCCAAATATACTGCAACATTACAGGAGTTTGTACAGATTACTGAAATAACATTGATGCATACAATATTGAAACATAAAGATATCAGAAAAATAAATATTGGTATAAAACAAGTCATCTTTCTATACTTAGATAATAAAGCCACAAATATAATTGTTAAAAAAATCTATTTTACTACAACTAAAACACAAATATCGGAAACAAAAATATTGTCACCATTAAATAAACATACAATATATTAAAAATATTGATTCATAGTGACAATATTTTTGCAAAATTAATTGCAATAACATGAATAAAAATAAAAAATAACAAAATCAATTAAAATAAACATAAAACACTTTATACATATGGTTGAATTTTAAAAAAATACCCCAAATACTTACCATTCACCCCAAGAAATATATCATTAATTTCATATCAATATAACAAAATAAAACCTTGCCATTATCTGCAAACATTTATACATCATGTTAAATATTAATAAATATGCATATCTAAATATGTATGTGTGTGTGTGTGTGTGTAGATACAGTATATGTGTATGGATATCTATATAGAGGAGGTGGGTAAGAGTGTTGTGTGTGTGTGGTGGTGTGACTGTTTTTGTGTGCGTCCATGCGTGTCTCAGGCGTGTCGAATGTGTGTGTGCATGAATGGGTGTGAGTGTATGTGTTGTGTCAATGTGTGTATGTAATTATGTATGTTAGTGTGTGTTGCGGTGTGTATGTAAAAATGTATGCATGAGTGGGTGAATGTGGGTATGCGTTTATATGTATGTGCGTGTAGGTGTGTGTATTTTGGGGGGTCAGGAGGGGGTGGGGGAGGATAGGGGAGGACTGTGGGGAGGGGGAGAGGGTCGAGGAGACCCCAATCAGTGCCAGGGAAGGAATTCCCTGGCACTAATAGTGCCTACCACCATGGTTTTAGTGGCAATCTTGCCACGAAAACCATGGTGTTAGGCGGGGTCATGATCCCGAGGGTGGTATTGTGACGCCAGCCTGGCTAGAGACCAAAATCTCCAGCCCGGCGGCTATTACTGCCCTGGTGGACGGAGTAGTACATTGGCGGTTTGGCTTGAGCCTAACCACCAATGTCATATTTTGGGGAAAGATACCGTTAGCCGATTGGCAGTACCTTTCTCCAAAATAACGCCGCCTGCCAGGGTCGTAATGAGGGCCTATGACTTTAAAAAGTGAGATGTTGCCAGTCAAATACATCCATCACAAACCAGCAAAAAGGAATAACCAAGTAAGTTTAGAAATAATTGTTAAAAAATAGAAACTCATCCTAACAGCGAGTAAAAATAAACCTAACAACCTCAACCTCTAGAAACCACCAACAATAAACCTTTAAAATGAAGTTGACAATTTTTTTGCCAACAGAAAAGATAGCACTTGCTTCACTTTAGACACACTGAACGGAAAAGCTGCAAAACTGTTTGAAACATGAAAAAATAACCTACATGTAACTATAAAAAATTAAAGTTGTTGCATGATTTTATATGTAATAACTAACATATAAACCTTGTACTTATGTAGAACATTACACTACTTTCAGATAGAATGACACAGCAAGCCAAATACATAACATCCCAGAAAGGAAAGCAATTACTAAGGGCCTGATTATGAGTTTGGCAGTCTTGGGACCGCCATGGCGGCAGTTGTGGCGGTCACCTCACTGCAGTGTTGGCGGTCCGACCGCTGTATTACGATACATTCAGTTTCATAGACGAAAGACTGCTGCAGTCCCGTCCACACCATCAGCAAATCTAGACCACAGTGTTAGTGAGGTAAGTTAATGCATCTGTCAGAAGGCGGAACCCCAGTGAAACAGCCAGACCTATTACAAGGTGGCATTCCTCTGACGGGACTGTGGCAGTCCAACCACCACATCTGAGGAGGCTGGAAGAGAGGCATAAAAGGTTAAAACTTACCTGTGCCCAGCTTCACACATCCAGTGCCACCATGGAGCCTACTGTACACCCACTTCCGCTGCTTGTGCTGTTAGATGACACCCAAAACTGATGCCATCATGGGCGCAACTGAAGGTACGCCAAACACCTACCTGTTGCCAACAACTCCACAGCAAATTGATACCCTGCCAGGGACCTTGCAGGGGGAACATGGTCCGTGGCCCAAACATATTTTGTGTGCCCCTGTTTGGAGTTGTACTCAATGTATGACCCAGTCATAGCCCTATGATGCCTTCTTTGGCCAGGTCACTGACACTACGCAGACACACTCTTCTAAATTTTAAATGAGTGCACAACCAATATTGAGGGAGAGTGATGTGTCCACAACATTGTGTCACACAACAATAGCTCATCATCAATATCCCATCTAGAAATCTAAGTGACAGCCTCACTTTGTTCACGTCATGGCTTGTTGTCATATAAAAGATACATTTGTGTTGATTTGTCATTACATTGAACCACATCTTCTCTGCTAAATCCACATATACATCCATTGAACATTTCCCCTTGTCCTGGGTGACTCCTGCACTGGTTCTAAGGTCAGATCATACCCTCCCTAGGGAGGGGTGGGGTCGGTTTTTGGATGGGTGGATTTGGTTTGAGAAGGGGAGGGCCTTACTTTGGGAGGGGTGTCCTTTCTTTTAGGTTTCTTTAGGGTATGGCTGAGTTCAGTGAGGGGATCAGGGCCACAGTGAAAGACTTGAATGTGGAAGGGTGGTGTCTGGCTGTGGTCCCTTTAACCTTAGGGGGTGTTTTTCACAGGGGTAGGGGCAAGGGCAAACATCAAACTTTCTGTAGGAAAATGGGTACGGTGTCCAGGAGGGATTAGGAGTTTGGAGGTTGAAGAACTAGAAGTGTCAGGTGTATTTGTTATTGCTGCCTGTGTGTTTGATATATGATGTTTGTGTTTTGCCAGTGTCTGTTGTTTGAGTAAGTGTGGTAATTTGTGTTTCTTTAAGGTATGTGATGTGGGTGTGCTGAGGATGCTGCGAGCAAGGGGCGTGTATTTTGGCGTGGGTGTGGTGTCAGGGGGATGGTAGGAGTGGTAGTTGTGTCTGTTGGTGTGGGTATGGTGTCTAGAGGTATGGTGGAAGAGGTGGATATGTCTGTTTGTGTGGGTGTGGTATGTCAGAGTGGTATATGTGTCTGTTGGTGGGGTGGTTGTGAGTGGGGTGACAGTCAGGTGAGTGGTTGCATGCTTGTGTGTTTTGTGTTGTTTCTGTTTACGTGTACTGCTTGGTGCTGTTAAGGTGTGAGTATACTTATGTGTGAGTGTGATTGTGATTGGGATAGGGAAATTGGATGGGGAGAGGCAGGTGGGGGGTAGAAGTATGGGATGGGTGGAAGGATGCCATGAGGGATGAGGACAGAGCCTGAAAACATATCTGTAGGGCAGAAATGTAACTATGAATGCCTTCCAGGTAGGCCACCAACTCTTGCAGATGGCTGCCTTGCCGTTGGGTGTCATTCAGTAGTGCCACCTGACCCATAGAGATGCTTCACAGAAGGTCAATAGCCTCTTCACTCAGGGCTGCAGGGGAACAGGGGCAGGGATGGTGTAGAAATTGGTCTTGCATGTCCTGCCACAACTAGGGAGTGTCCACTGGAGCTTGGTTTGACAACAATGATTGTAGAGGCAGTCTCCTAAGTGGGACTCCCCTCACCTTCTTGGCCACTGGGTCCCTCTATGTCTGTAGTGTCATGACTGGAGGTATCCTGGCCAGCTGATTCCCCACAATGTTGGTTTGTCCCCTCTGCTTTCCTGGGATGATGCTGAAATTACAATACAAAAAGGTTCATTGCGTGTGTCAGAGCTTACTTGGCCAACAGTAAGGATCTCAGAACGGTACTATAATGTACAGTAGACCACAGCCACAAAGCCCACCAAAGTGGCTTCAACATTTGCAAGGCCACATGCGTGCATGCTACATGAACAGTAAACAGTTGCCCACTATTACAGTCAGAATCACAGACAACAGCAATTGCATTAGTGAAGTTGTGTAATCACAATACCCATGTATCAAGTTGAAAACCTTGTCACCTTGAATGGTTTCGCTCTTGTAGCATACCTCAGTAACCTGCTGTCATCAATTAGTATGGCAATGCCAAATTTGTTCCTACTGACTCCACACAAGGCCCTGGAATCTGTGAATTTTCATATACCACATCATGATGAAATGATGGTTAACCAATGCTGTTATCTTGCAGCAGGTTGTATGGTAGTTGAAAGAAGGTTACATGGAAAAATAGGTGTCATACTGTAGACACTTCCCAATTGTAACTTTCTAATATGTCCATTGTCATAATTGTTTCATCAAAGAAGTACTAATGTAGCTTTGCAACATAACACGCCACACAGAAAAGTATACTGGAGACAATCTGCTCAAAGTGTCTGAGAGATTTTCCAACAAAAAACCTCAGCACAATGAATCAGCTAGGCCTAGGGAAATCAACAGTTGCAACTGGTGCTGGTGAGAACTCCATTCTAACATTGCACAACTAAAAACAATAGTCGATTGATTGTTGTTGAGGCTCAGGGAAACTCTGTTACATGAAGAGATGGCTTAATCAGTTTCTCAATTGAAAGGCACATCACTACATTATTTCTTGCAAAAATGTCAATGTATTACTGAGTGTACACAGTCAAATATGATTCCCACATTTCTGCATATTTCTCCCTTATGCCAATAATATGTCAATATTCAGTTAATGATCCTTCACCAATAAATATGTACAAATATGTCGTAATATTTCTACACCAAAGACATGGACATTAACCTTTGAATAAGTACAATAGGTCTACCTGTCATGCCCTTCATTGCTTCAGCAATTGAACATGACAAATGACATTGAGTAAAGGATTAGGTTATGTCTGACCCAGCAACCAACGTTGACACACTTCTGTCTATGGTAACATATGAACTGTATAACCTGCACATATAACTGTTTAAAATAAAAAATAACTTGCATGCACACACATGTGATGGAATCAGACATCATCGCATGAAGACAAGTTTATCATGTGAGAAACAGTAGAATAAATGATGACACTAAAGGGAAAGGCACACATAGCAACATGTAGGCACAAATTCTGTTGGCAACAGTGATGTTAGCCTACTCATGTAACTGCACATTCCATACATACTAAGTAAAATTATTCCTCAGTGACTGCATCCAAAGTGCACTACATGCCATATCTCATGAATGAGGGCCACCATCACATGAGACAGAGTAGTGCGGTTCCAGCACTCATTAAACAAAGAAGGCAAGTGGCCTGTTGGGCACTAATGCCACTCACAGCTTCAAACAACATGAGCTGATTGATCATTGTACTCAACCATGTGTCTGCTCAAGAGAGCATATTGGTAGTGGACTGGACTCTTTTGTGTACTTGGCCATTTGGACAATAGGTAAGGCACATCAGCATGCATTTACTACCAGACCTACACAAACAATAACTTTTCATCTGTGTTGCACCTGGGCCACATCCAATATTCAGGAATAGATGGCTGCTTCTAACACATAAAGGTGGCAGTGTAACATAAGAATCTACCAAGGACTCCCCCCCTTATAGCTGCTATGATTTCCTCTACCGCTCATCAAGCTCCAGGTAGGCAATTGCCAGTATGTGGGCCCTTACCTAGGTCAGGGTCTGGCACGTGCCACGTCTACATTGGGAGGACAGCCCCAGCTGGACATCCATGATTTTCTATTCCACGTGTCTCAGGTCCTCCCACCTTTTCCAAAAATGTACGCTGCATCGGCGATAAACCCCCAAGGTCCACACCTCCCGGGTGATGGCTCTCCAAATGACTTGCTTCTGATGGGTGTTGACCTTTATGGACACAATAGCTCAATGGGGAGATCATACTTGCATAATTTTTGATATCTTGTTAGTCCACACACATTTTGTAGACACCTACCACGAGCAAGTTTGAATTGCTAATGGACTACATTTGGAAATTCTACATGCTGTACAGGGATACACATACATACTTTTGGAGTCATCTGCTGACTATCCACAACCCTCGTCATGACATACACTGACTAACCTAGCCCACTAACATCATAAAGCCCAGAACCAACCAACATGTACTGTGATGTGAGCCACTATGAAACACAACACACCATTTTGACACTCTGAAGAGTAAACTACTTGTGCAAGACTGTACAGACACCTTTACACCCAGGCACATTTACTTGTTGCAAATGGCCCATACAGGGTAGTACCATAGTCAAGACTACACCGTAAGGCTTAGGTGACAATGAAGGGGAAGGTATAGGTGTCACCGAGAGCTTCCTGTCTGTGGATGTGTGAACATTTGAACTAACTAAGGGAATCATATGCTACATCTGATTGTGTTTGTGTGGTATGTACTGGTATCATGGGACACACCTTTTAACATATGAGGAACTTTTGCAGAGATGACATTCAACATACCAAGGTATGTTTGGTCTGATTGATTCTATGTAACAAAGCTTGTGACTCACATGTAATGATCTCTCCAGAACTAACCAACTATTGCACTGTGTGTTTGTCATTTGTGCAAAAGACCAGTACAGTGCAAACATGACTTAGGGAATGGACCTGTGGGAGTAAAGGGGCTGGCAGTAGTAACTGTCACATAATGATAATGTGGGTCAATGGACAGATGAACCAGGTCAGGGGGTTACCTCAGTCACCAGTCCAAATGTAGTCAATGTAAAGACTTTCAGTTCTACTATTGGTTCTGAATACTCATTTTTGGAACTTTGAAGGATCTGTAGGTCTACAGGGAGTTTACCCTCTGCATCAGTTGCATTGCCACAGTAACTCTGCCCCAGTCCTGGCTATAGCCCCTAAAGGGAAAATCTTTGACATGCCTTGCTTTCTGCAGGCTGAGTATACTGAACCAACATGAACATCACATTGGCATCACTCCAATGCATAACAGTACATCTTGTGGCCATTCTATATGTGAACTCAAGGTTGTGTGGAACTCTGAAGGGGTCAGTGAGATTAAGGAATGAACATGACATCTAACAAACAGTTAAGCCAACACAGTGGAGAGGTAACATATATATTTGACCATTCCAACGCCTAGTTGTCTAAGAGACAGGTGAACACACATCTTAGTTGTATATGTAGAGGTAGACATAATGTGAACAATGCAAAGTAAATGGGTTACCTACCACATCCAATCGGCTGAAGCAGCTTCATGCCTTACAACCACTTGATGTACACTGTTGGTAAGATATAATTCATGGTATCAATAGTGTCATTTGAGGTTACCAGGATAATATCAGGTAAGCCTACACGTCTCAGAGTTAAGCATGATATGTAATTGCTGAGTCCATGATGAGTAAACATCAGTTGTGACATGGCTAACAAGTGTCTTTGGGCAAGTACACAATGGCCTCTTGTTTTGATTTACAGAAAAAGTGCCTAATGGTTGTTGTAGTCATGTCACTCTCTCTACTTCCCAACACAGAACAAATGGAGAACTCCAATATGACTGAAAATCAGTTGTGATATCGCTAACAAGTGTCTTTGGGCAAATGCACAATGGCCTCTTGTTTTGAGTTACAGAAAGAGGGTCTCATGGTAGTTTTAGTCATGTCACTCTCTGCTTCCACTGAAGAAATGGTGAACTTCAGGATGAGTGAACATCAGTTGTGACAGGGCTAACAAGTGTCTTTGGATAAGTGCACAGTGGTCTCTTATTTTGAGTTATAGAAATAGGGCATCATGGTAGTTGTAGTCACATCACTCTCTCTGCTTCTTAAAACTGAACAAATGGTGAACTCCATGATGAAGGAACATCAGTTGTGACATAGCTAGCAAGTGTCTTTGGGCAGGTACTCAATGGCCTCTTGTTGTGAGTTACAAAAATATGGCCCCATGGTAGTTGTAGTCATGTCACTTCCTAACTCCCAGCACTAGACAAATGGTGAACTCCATGATGAGTAAACATCATTTGTAACATGGCTAACAAGCGTCTTTGGGCAGGTACACATGGCCTCTTATTTTGAATTACAGAGAGAGGGCCCATGGTAGTAGTAGTAACACCACTCTCACCACTTCCCAACACTGAAGAAATGGTGAACTCCATGATGAATGATCATCGGTTGTGTCATGGCTAACAAGTTTCTTTGTGCAAGTGAACAATGGCCTCTTTTGTGGAGTTACAGAAAGAGGGCCTCATGGTAGTTGTAGTCTTGTTATTTTCTAACTCTCAACACTAGAGAAATGGTAAACTCCATGATGAGTGAAAATCAGTTGTGTCATGGCTAACACGCGTCTATGGAAGGTGCACAATGGCCTCTTGTTTTGAGTTACAGAAAAAGGGCCTCATGGTAGCTGTAGTCATGTCACTCTCCCTACTTCCAAACAATGAACAAATGGTGAACTCCATGGTGAGTGACCATCAGTTGTGACATGGTTAACAAGTGTCTTTGTGCAAGTGCACAATGGCCTCTTGTTTTTAGTTACAGAAAGAGGATCTCATGGTAGTTGTAGTCATGTCAATTTCTAACTCTCAACATTTGTCAAATGGTGAACTCTAAAGTGAGTGAACATTAGTTGTGACATGGCTAACAAGTGTTCTTGGACAAGTGCAGAATGTCCTTTTGTTTTAAGTTCTAAAAAAAGTGCCTAATCGTTGTTGTAGTCATGCCACTCTCTCTACTTCCCAACACAGAATAAGTGGTGAACTCCATGATGAATGAACATCGGTTGTGATATGGTATACAAGTGTCTTTGGGAAAGTGCACAATGGCCTCTTGTTTTGAGTTTCAGAAAGAGGGCCTCAGAATGGTTTTAGTCATGTCAATATCTAACTCTTAACATTAGGCAAATGGTGAACTCCATAGTGAGTGAACATTAGTTGTGACATGGCCAACAAGTGTTCTTGGACAAGTACACAATGTCCTCTTATTTTGAGTTACAGAAAAAGGGCCTCATGGTAGCTGTAGTCATGTCACTCTCCCTACTTCCAAACAATGAACAAATGGTGAACTCCATGGTGAGTGACCATCAGTTGTGACATGGTTAACAAGTGTCTTTGTGCAAGTGCACAATGGCCTCTTGTTTTTAGTTACAGAAAGAGGATCTCATGGTAGTTGTAGTCATGTCAATTTCTAACTCTCAACATTTGTCAAATGGTGAACTCTAAAGTGAGTGAACATTAGTTGTGACATGGCTAACAAGTGTCTTTGGGCAAGTACACAATGGCCTCTTGTTTTGATTTACAGAAAAAGTGCCTAATGGTTGTTGTAGTCATGTCACTCTCTCTACTTCCCAACACAGAACAAATGGAGAACTCCAATATGACTGAAAATCAGTTGTGATATCGCTAACAAGTGTCTTTGGGCAAATGCACAATGGCCTCTTGTTTTGAGTTACAGAAAGAGGGTCTCATGGTAGTTTTAGTCATGTCACTCTCTGCTTCCACTGAAGAAATGGTGAACTTCAGGATGAGTGAACATCAGTTGTGACAGGGCTAACAAGTGTCTTTGGATAAGTGCACAGTGGTCTCTTATTTTGAGTTATAGAAATAGGGCATCATGGTAGTTGTAGTCACATCACTCTCTCTGCTTCTTAAAACTGAACAAATGGTGAACTCCATGATGAAGGAACATCAGTTGTGACATAGCTAGCAAGTGTCTTTGGGCAGGTACTCAATGGCCTCTTGTTGTGAGTTACAAAAAGATGGCCCCATGGTAGTTGTAGTCATGTCACTTCCTAACTCCCAGCACTAGACAAATGGTGAACTCCATGATGAGTAAACATCATTTGTAACATGGCTAACAAGCGTCTTTGGGCAGGTACACATGGCCTCTTATTTTGAATTACAGAGAGAGGGCCCATGGTAGTAGTAGTAACACCACTCTCACCACTTCCCAACACTGAAGAAATGGTGAACTCCATGATGAATGATCATCGGTTGTGTCATGGCTAACAAGTTTCTTTGTGCAAGTGAACAATGGCCTCTTTTGTGGAGTTACAGAAAGAGGGCCTCATGGTAGTTGTAGTCTTGTTATTTTCTAACTCTCAACACTAGAGAAATGGTAAACTCCATGATGAGTGAAAATCAGTTGTGTCATGGCTAACACGCGTCTATGGAAGGTGCACAATGGCCTCTTGTTTTGAGTTACAGAAAAAGGGCCTCATGGTAGCTGTAGTCATGTCACTCTCCCTACTTCCAAACAATGAACAAATGATGAACTCCATGGTGAGTGACCATCAGTTGTGACATGGTTAACAAGTGTCTTTGTGCAAGTGCACAATGGCCTCTTGTTTTTAGTTACAGAAAGAGGATCTCATGGTAGTTGTAGTCATGTCAATTTCTAACTCTCAACATTTGTCAAATGGTGAACTCTAAAGTGAGTGAACATTAGTTGTGACATGGCTAACAAGTGTTCTTGGACAAGTGCACAATGTCCTTTTGTTTTAAGTTCTAAAAAAAGTGCCTAATGGTTGTTGTAGTCATGCCACTCTCTCTACTTCCCAACACAGAATAAGTGGTGAACTCCATGATGAATGAACATCGGTTGTGATATGGTATACAAGTGTCTTTGGGAAAGTGCACAATGGCCTCTTGTTTTGAGTTTCAGAAAGAGGGCCTCAGAATGGTTTTAGTCATGTCAATATCTAACTCTTAACATTAGGCAAATGGTGAACTCCATAGTGAGTGAACATTAGTTGTGACATGGCCAACAAGTGTTCTTGGACAAGTACACAATGTCCTCTTATTTTGAGTTACAGAAAAAGGGCCTCATGGTAGCTGTAGTCATGTCACTCTCCCTACTTCCAAACAATGAACAAATGGTGAACTCCATGGTGAGTGACCATCAGTTGTGACATGGTTAACAAGTGTCTTTGTGCAAGTGCACAATGGCCTCTTGTTTTTAGTTACAGAAAGAGGATCTCATGGTAGTTGTAGTCATGTCAATTTCTAACTCTCAACATTTGTCAAATGGTGAACTCTAAAGTGAGTGAACATTAGTTGTGACATGGCTAACAAGTGTCTTTGGGCAAGTACACAATGGCCTCTTGTTTTGATTTACAGAAAAAGTGCCTAATGGTTGTTGTAGTCATGTCACTCTCTCTACTTCCCAACACAGAACAAATGGAGAACTCCAATATGACTGAAAATCAGTTGTGATATCGCTAACAAGTGTCTTTGGGCAAATGCACAATGGCCTCTTGTTTTGAGTTACAGAAAGAGGGTCTCATGGTAGTTTTAGTCATGTCACTCTCTGCTTCCACTGAAGAAATGGTGAACTTCAGGATGAGTGAACATCAGTTGTGACAGGGCTAACAAGTGTCTTTGGATAAGTGCACAGTGGTCTCTTATTTTGAGTTATAGAAATAGGGCATCATGGTAGTTGTAGTCACATCACTCTCTCTGCTTCTTAAAACTGAACAAATGGTGAACTCCATGATGAAGGAACATCAGTTGTGACATAGCTAGCAAGTGTCTTTGGGCAGGTACTCAATGGCCTCTTGTTGTGAGTTACAAAAAGATGGCCCCATGGTAGTTGTAGTCATGTCACTTCCTAACTCCCAGCACTAGACAAATGGTGAACTCCATGATGAGTAAACATCATTTGTAACATGGCTAACAAGCGTCTTTGGGCAGGTACACATGGCCTCTTATTTTGAATTACAGAGAGAGGGCCCATGGTAGTAGTAGTAACACCACTCTCACCACTTCCCAACACTGAAGAAATGGTGAACTCCATGATGAATGATCATCGGTTGTGTCATGGCTAACAAGTTTCTTTGTGCAAGTGAACAATGGCCTCTTTTGTGGAGTTACAGAAAGAGGGCCTCATGGTAGTTGTAGTCTTGTTATTTTCTAACTCTCAACACTAGAGAAATGGTAAACTCCATGATGAGTGAAAATCAGTTGTGTCATGGCTAACACGCGTCTATGGAAGGTGCACAATGGCCTCTTGTTTTGAGTTACAGAAAAAGGGCCTCATGGTAGCTGTAGTCATGTCACTCTCCCTACTTCCAAACAATGAACAAATGGTGAACTCCATGGTGAGTGACCATCAGTTGTGACATGGTTAACAAGTGTCTTTGTGCAAGTGCACAATGGCCTCTTGTTTTTAGTTACAGAAAGAGGATCTCATGGTAGTTGTAGTCATGTCAATTTCTAACTCTCAACATTTGTCAAATGGTGAACTCTAAAGTGAGTGAACATTAGTTGTGACATGGCTAACAAGTGTTCTTGGACAAGTGCAGAATGTCCTTTTGTTTTAAGTTCTAAAAAAAGTGCCTAATCGTTGTTGTAGTCATGCCACTCTCTCTACTTCCCAACACAGAATAAGTGGTGAACTCCATGATGAATGAACATCGGTTGTGATATGGTATACAAGTGTCTTTGGGAAAGTGCACAATGGCCTCTTGTTTTGAGTTTCAGAAAGAGGGCCTCAGAATGGTTTTAGTCATGTCAATATCTAACTCTTAACATTAGGCAAATGGTGAACTCCATAGTGAGTGAACATTAGTTGTGACATGGCCAACAAGTGTTCTTGGACAAGTACACAATGTCCTCTTATTTTGAGTTACAGAAAAAGGGCCTCATGGTAGCTGTAGTCATGTCACTCTCCCTACTTCCAAACAATGAACAAATGGTGAACTCCATGGTGAGTGACCATCAGTTGTGACATGGTTAACAAGTGTCTTTGTGCAAGTGCACAATGGCCTCTTGTTTTTAGTTACAGAAAGAGGATCTCATGGTAGTTGTAGTCATGTCAATTTCTAACTCTCAACATTTGTCAAATGGTGAACTCTAAAGTGAGTGAACATTAGTTGTGACATGGCTAACAAGTGTCTTTGGGCAAGTACACAATGGCCTCTTGTTTTGATTTACAGAAAAAGTGCCTAATGGTTGTTGTAGTCATGTCACTCTCTCTACTTCCCAACACAGAACAAATGGAGAACTCCAATATGACTGAAAATCAGTTGTGATATCGCTAACAAGTGTCTTTGGGCAAATGCACAATGGCCTCTTGTTTTGAGTTACAGAAAGAGGGTCTCATGGTAGTTTTAGTCATGTCACTCTCTGCTTCCACTGAAGAAATGGTGAACTTCAGGATGAGTGAACATCAGTTGTGACAGGGCTAACAAGTGTCTTTGGATAAGTGCACAGTGGTCTCTTATTTTGAGTTATAGAAATAGGGCATCATGGTAGTTGTAGTCACATCACTCTCTCTGCTTCTTAAAACTGAACAAATGGTGAACTCCATGATGAAGGAACATCAGTTGTGACATAGCTAGCAAGTGTCTTTGGGCAGGTACTCAATGGCCTCTTGTTGTGAGTTACAAAAAGATGGCCCCATGGTAGTTGTAGTCATGTCACTTCCTAACTCCCAGCACTAGACAAATGGTGAACTCCATGATGAGTAAACATCATTTGTAACATGGCTAACAAGCGTCTTTGGGCAGGTACACATGGCCTCTTATTTTGAATTACAGAGAGAGGGCCCATGGTAGTAGTAGTAACACCACTCTCACCACTTCCCAACACTGAAGAAATGGTGAACTCCATGATGAATGATCATCGGTTGTGTCATGGCTAACAAGTTTCTTTGTGCAAGTGAACAATGGCCTCTTTTGTGGAGTTACAGAAAGAGGGCCTCATGGTAGTTGTAGTCTTGTTATTTTCTAACTCTCAACACTAGAGAAATGGTAAACTCCATGATGAGTGAAAATCAGTTGTGTCATGGCTAACACGCGTCTATGGAAGGTGCACAATGGCCTCTTGTTTTGAGTTACAGAAAAAGGGCCTCATGGTAGCTGTAGTCATGTCACTCTCCCTACTTCCAAACAATGAACAAATGATGAACTCCATGGTGAGTGACCATCAGTTGTGACATGGTTAACAAGTGTCTTTGTGCAAGTGCACAATGGCCTCTTGTTTTTAGTTACAGAAAGAGGATCTCATGGTAGTTGTAGTCATGTCAATTTCTAACTCTCAACATTTGTCAAATGGTGAACTCTAAAGTGAGTGAACATTAGTTGTGACATGGCTAACAAGTGTTCTTGGACAAGTGCACAATGTCCTTTTGTTTTAAGTTCTAAAAAAAGTGCCTAATGGTTGTTGTAGTCATGCCACTCTCTCTACTTCCCAACACAGAATAAGTGGTGAACTCCATGATGAATGAACATCGGTTGTGATATGGTATACAAGTGTCTTTGGGAAAGTGCACAATGGCCTCTTGTTTTGAGTTTCAGAAAGAGGGCCTCAGAATGGTTTTAGTCATGTCAATATCTAACTCTTAACATTAGGCAAATGGTGAACTCCATAGTGAGTGAACATTAGTTGTGACATGGCCAACAAGTGTTCTTGGACAAGTACACAATGTCCTCTTATTTTGAGTTACAGAAAAAGGGCCTCATGGTAGCTGTAGTCATGTCACTCTCCCTACTTCCAAACAATGAACAAATGGTGAACTCCATGGTGAGTGACCATCAGTTGTGACATGGTTAACAAGTGTCTTTGTGCAAGTGCACAATGGCCTCTTGTTTTTAGTTACAGAAAGAGGATCTCATGGTAGTTGTAGTCATGTCAATTTCTAACTCTCAACATTTGTCAAATGGTGAACTCTAAAGTGAGTGAACATTAGTTGTGACATGGCTAACAAGTGTCTTTGGGCAAGTACACAATGGCCTCTTGTTTTGATTTACAGAAAAAGTGCCTAATGGTTGTTGTAGTCATGTCACTCTCTCTACTTCCCAACACAGAACAAATGGAGAACTCCAATATGACTGAAAATCAGTTGTGATATCGCTAACAAGTGTCTTTGGGCAAATGCACAATGGCCTCTTGTTTTGAGTTACAGAAAGAGGGTCTCATGGTAGTTTTAGTCATGTCACTCTCTGCTTCCACTGAAGAAATGGTGAACTTCAGGATGAGTGAACATCAGTTGTGACAGGGCTAACAAGTGTCTTTGGATAAGTGCACAGTGGTCTCTTATTTTGAGTTATAGAAATAGGGCATCATGGTAGTTGTAGTCACATCACTCTCTCTGCTTCTTAAAACTGAACAAATGGTGAACTCCATGATGAAGGAACATCAGTTGTGACATAGCTAGCAAGTGTCTTTGGGCAGGTACTCAATGGCCTCTTGTTGTGAGTTACAAAAAGATGGCCCCATGGTAGTTGTAGTCATGTCACTTCCTAACTCCCAGCACTAGACAAATGGTGAACTCCATGATGAGTAAACATCATTTGTAACATGGCTAACAAGCGTCTTTGGGCAGGTACACATGGCCTCTTATTTTGAATTACAGAGAGAGGGCCCATGGTAGTAGTAGTAACACCACTCTCACCACTTCCCAACACTGAAGAAATGGTGAACTCCATGATGAATGATCATCGGTTGTGTCATGGCTAACAAGTTTCTTTGTGCAAGTGAACAATGGCCTCTTTTGTGGAGTTACAGAAAGAGGGCCTCATGGTAGTTGTAGTCTTGTTATTTTCTAACTCTCAACACTAGAGAAATGGTAAACTCCATGATGAGTGAAAATCAGTTGTGTCATGGCTAACACGCGTCTATGGAAGGTGCACAATGGCCTCTTGTTTTGAGTTACAGAAAAAGGGCCTCATGGTAGCTGTAGTCATGTCACTCTCCCTACTTCCAAACAATGAACAAATGGTGAACTCCATGGTGAGTGACCATCAGTTGTGACATGGTTAACAAGTGTCTTTGTGCAAGTGCACAATGGCCTCTTGTTTTTAGTTACAGAAAGAGGATCTCATGGTAGTTGTAGTCATGTCAATTTCTAACTCTCAACATTTGTCAAATGGTGAACTCTAAAGTGAGTGAACATTAGTTGTGACATGGCTAACAAGTGTTCTTGGACAAGTGCAGAATGTCCTTTTGTTTTAAGTTCTAAAAAAAGTGCCTAATCGTTGTTGTAGTCATGCCACTCTCTCTACTTCCCAACACAGAATAAGTGGTGAACTCCATGATGAATGAACATCGGTTGTGATATGGTATACAAGTGTCTTTGGGAAAGTGCACAATGGCCTCTTGTTTTGAGTTTCAGAAAGAGGGCCTCAGAATGGTTTTAGTCATGTCAATATCTAACTCTTAACATTAGGCAAATGGTGAACTCCATAGTGAGTGAACATTAGTTGTGACATGGCCAACAAGTGTTCTTGGACAAGTACACAATGTCCTCTTATTTTGAGTTACAGAAAAAGGGCCTCATGGTAGCTGTAGTCATGTCACTCTCCCTACTTCCAAACAATGAACAAATGGTGAACTCCATGGTGAGTGACCATCAGTTGTGACATGGTTAACAAGTGTCTTTGTGCAAGTGCACAATGGCCTCTTGTTTTTAGTTACAGAAAGAGGATCTCATGGTAGTTGTAGTCATGTCAATTTCTAACTCTCAACATTTGTCAAATGGTGAACTCTAAAGTGAGTGAACATTAGTTGTGACATGGCTAACAAGTGTTCTTGGACAAGTGCACAATGTCCTTTTGTTTTAAGTTCTAAAAAAAGTGCCTAATGGTTGTTGTAGTCATGCCACTCTCTCTACTTCCCAACACAGAATAAGTGGTGAACTCCATGATGAATGAACATCGGTTGTGATATGGTATACAAATGTCTTTGGGAAAGTGCACAATGGCCTCTTGTTTTGAGTTTCAGAAAGAGGGCCTCAGAATGGTTGTAGTCATGTCAATATCTAACTCTTAACATTAGGCAAATGGTGAACTCCATAGTGAGTGAACATTAGTTGTGACATGGCCAACAAGTGTTCTTGGACAAGTACACAATGTCCTCTTATTTTGAGTTACAGAAAGAGGGCCTCATGGTAGTTGTAGTCACAACACTCTCTCTACTTCTCAACAATGAACAAATGTTGAACTCCATGATGAATGAACATCAGTTGTGACATAGTTAACACATGTCTTTGGGCAAGTGCACAACAGCCTCTTATTTTGATTTACAGAAAGAGGGCCTCATGGTAGTTGTAGTCATGTTACTTTCTAACTCCCAACACTAAACAAACGATGAACACTGTGATGAGTGAACATCAGTTGTGACATAGCTAGCAAGTGTCCTTGGGCAAGAACACAATGGCTTCCATTTGTAAGTTACAGAAAGAGGGCCTCGTACTCTCCCTACTTGCCAACACTTGACAAATGTTTAGTCTGACATGCCTGTTGCTACACTACAATTGGATTGGACCATATATTTACATGTTGATACATACCATGGGTCCTTGTGTGGTCATTTGATATTAAAACACTTACAGACCCCACTCCAAAATATGACATGTAATGGAGAATCAAACATGTGATGATATACACAACTATAGATATTGACAATCCACTGTATCTCATACTTTGGGTATTGCAGGTTACGAAAGTAGATGAACAAATCAATGGCAAAAGCTGAGATGTGAGCACAGAGGACATTGAAGTTTTGTGACAGTTTTTGTGGCGTGGCCAACACCTTCTCCTCTCAAGGAGGGAGTTGTAATGGAGCACTGGGAGGGCCTCCATGTGTTTTTGGGAGGCCAGGGAACGCACCTTCCCCCTAAGGTTGTTACACCTCTTCCTAATATCCTCTTTTGAAAGCAAGGTTGTGCCTACAGCTTTCACTCTGTCGACTATCCTTTGCCACATTTCCATTTTCCTACTGAGAGAAGTATGTTGGACTTGGGCTCCAAACAATTGTAGCTCCCCTCTTATAATATCATCTACCATGACTCTCAACTCATCGTCTGAAAATGCGACTATTTTTGGGGCTTGAAATGACTGTAAATTAAGTGACTGACTATACAGTGTGTGAAAGGTGTAAAAGTTGATGAAAAAGGGCTGCCTTATGTAAAAGAAATGAAAGAAAGAAGTGTGGTCTCTGTCTTGCTGTGCTGCAGTGAAGAGGCAAAGGATCATGGTCTGTGATAGGGTGTGTTATATAGTGTGATTTTCAGGCGTGTCCACTTGGTCAATGGATGTCAGCTTTGTTGTTTTTTAATCCATCCAATGGGCACTCTTCTGGTGCTTTGCTGTGAAAGTACCATGACAGCTGACCATTGTCAGCACCGCAAAGGGGCCTCCATGTCAATTGTGTTTTTGCAATAGGCTTGGCGGTTGGCCGTGGCCATGTCCGTAATGGAGTATGCATCGACCAACATTGCAGCCTGCCACACTGCTGATGGGTAGCAAAATGTTGACGTAGTCAGTGGATCAACCTGCAAACATCACAATACGGCAGCCGGGAGACCGCTGGTGTAGCAGTCTTCTTGGGGCAGCCACCACAGTGGACTGGCGGTCCGACCCCCAAACTCATAATCAGGCCCAAAGTCACATGGATTACAGCTAAAAAAGTGCATCAACAGAAAATTAGAAATGTAAAAGTTCCAAATATTATCCTAAAGAATGCTATTGGAGGGCCATTATGAGAAAATGAGAAATGTAAAAGTAAAAGTACCAAATATTATTCTAAAGAATGCTATTGGTGGGCCACTACAAAATGGCAATTCTTATAAGGGAACACAACCCAAATGTGACATAAATAAAAGTAAAGGATCTACTGCAGAATATCAGAGTGGTGAACACTCATATCAGGAACCCACAGACAAAATTTTAAAATATATACTGCATGAAGTCGCTAGCACATCACTGGCTAACTACCACCTAAACTCACCTTCAAAAGGTTTAATTGCACAAATTAACAAAGCCAACACCGGTACTCCTCCTGCCCCAAAAGACATAAAAACTGTCGCGAAATGTAAACCAACATGACAAAGCATTTTCCATATAAATATTAAAGATATTTTTTTTTACATCTGTCTAAATATTTAATAAAACCCCAAAATTAAATAGGACTGAGGATATAAAATAATATATAAAGGCCCATATTTATACTTTTTGACGCAAAACTGCGCTAACGCAGTTTAGCGCCAAAAAAATTAGCGCCGGCTAACGCCATTCTGAAGCGCCATGCGGGCGCCGTATTTATTGAATGGCGTTAGCCGGCGTTAGCCGACCGGCGCTGCCTGGTGTGCATGAAAAAAAAACACGTACACCAGGCAGCGCCGGCGTAGGGAAAAATGGCGTTTGGGCGTCCAAAAATGGGGCAAGTCAGGCTGAGGCAAAAAAAACGTCTTAACCCGATTTGCGCCATTTTTTTTTGGCGCCCAGACGCCATTAACATGACTCCTGTCTTAGCAAAGACAGGAGTCATGCCCCCTTGCCCAATGGCCATGCCCAGGGGACTTCTGTCCCCTGGGCATGGCCATTGGGCATAGTGGCATGTAGGGGGGCACAAATCAGGCCCCCCTATGCCAAAATAAAATAAAAAAAAAATACTTACCACAACTTACCTTTTCTTCCCTGGGGTGGGTCCCTCCATCCTTGGGTGTCCTCCTGGGGTGGGCAAGGGTGGCAGGGGGTGTCCCTGGGGGCTTGGGAGGGCACCTCTGGGCTCATTCTGAGCCCACAGGTCCCTTAACGCCTGCCCTGACCCAGGTGCTAAAATCCGGCGCAAATGCGGGTTTTTTAGTCCCGCCCACTCCCGGGCGTCATTTTTGCCCGGGAGTATAAATCCGACGCAATAGCATCGGAGTCATTTTTTTAGACGGGAACGCCTACCTTGCATATCATTAACGCAAGGAAGGTGTTCACGCAAGAAAATTACGCTAACTCCATGAACTTTGGCGCTAGACGCGTCTAACGCCAAAGTATAAATATGGAGTTAGTTTTGCGTCGAATTTGCGTAGAAAAAACGATGCAAATTCGGCGCAAACGGAGTATAAATATGCCCCAAAGTACTTACATGAAAACTGTAACCTCACCTAACAAAAATATCACGGAACAAACTTAGTCTACCACATAAAATAAATACAACATATAAACAATATATTTCTGAAGAACAAGCACATCACTCTCCCACAAACAATAAAATATAACATTTTCCAACCAAAAGATTTAAAATATATATAGCTTTCTGTTCAGTAGCTGCAGATCCTCCACCATAAACCAGAAAATATTTTCCAAAAACTTCTAAACTAAAAAAAAATCAATACACGTCACTTAAAGCAATCCAAAGTATCTATAAACCATAAAAAACCTGAAGACGTGTTTAAAAAAAAAAAAAGCTCTCAGAACCACCCCCTCCAAAAAGGAAATAAAATAATTTTGGTTTATTATAAACCAAAAGTGATTTCATTAAAAACATGTAGCTCCCAATGCCCATAGGACATGTTCGCTGACAAAAACATGTTAAAGTAAAAAAGAAAACCCACCTGCAAAACACTTTGGCCCTCATTACAACCCTGGTGGTTGGTGTTAAAGCGGGGGTAATACCACCAAAAGGCCGGCGGTTACAAAAATGGAATCATGACCATGGTGGAAACCACCAACAGATACAGCCACTTTAACACTCCGACCGCCACGGTGGTAGCAACAAACACCGCAGTGGTAACCACCAAAAGCCAGGCGGAAGACAATGTACCGCCCACCCCATTACAACACGCCCATCCTCCAGCTTTTCCGGGGCAGTACCAACGCCATCAAAAGCACGGTGGAAACAGTACTTTGAAGGGAAACCACTCACCTCAAGAAAGAACCAGGACACCATGGAACACGAGCTGCAGGTCTTCCCCATGCTGGTGTTTCTGCTCAAGTACCAGGAGTACCAACGGCGGCGGCGGCGACAAACACGGTGGGTACTGCAACTAGCACATAGGGGAGGGGGGAAGGAAAAAGAGAGTGACACAGACATGCAACACGCAACACCCACACCCCAGCCCTCACCCCCAACACCATACACACAAACACATGCAACAACATTACATATACACCCTGTAACCCTCTTGAATAAAGAAAGGACAATTGTAAGTGAGTCAAAAGAATGTCATATTAGTAATACTTAGAAATATGTTAATAATTCAAAAACAGTATTTACTAAATATACAATATGTACAATATGAGACGATGTCCACTTAAAATGTCCGTGGCCCACTGGCCCAAAACACGTGGGCCAAGCCCACACTTGACTCCTGCCTCAATACAGAGGGAACACTGCAGGGGCATCAGGTCGAAAACACACAGGCACCTCGGGAGGATGGGGGTGCACCTCAGCTGGGAGATGGGACAACGCCACTGCTCCTGGAGGGGGCTCCATGCCCACAGCGATGTCCTGGGGAGTGCAAAACCACAGTCTCTCAAGTGAGTGATTTACCCACTGCTTGGTCCTGGGGAGTGCAAAGCTACAGGCTCTCAAGTGGGTGGTTTGCCCACTGCTTGGTCCTGGGAAGTGCAAAGCCACAGTCTCTCAAGTGGGTGGTTTGCCCACTGCTTGGTCCTGGGGAGTGAAAAGCCACAGTCTCTTTAGTGGATGCCGGTTTTCCACTGGTTCTGGAGGGGGCTTGGTGCCCAGTGTGCTTCATCCTGCAAAGGATAGGGTGAGTGGATGCCTTCTTCCACTGGTTCGGGAGGGGGATTGGTACCCAGTGTGCTTCATCCTGCCAAGGATAGGGTGAGTGGATGCCTTCTTCCACTGGTTCTGGAGGGGGCTTGGTGCCCAGTGATGCAGCACATGGGGTGTGCAAGGTCACAGTCACTCACCTGGATGTCAGATCCACATTATTTTCTGTGGGCAGGATGCATGACACACCATGGATGCATGACTACAGTCCAACCCCCGTTGGGGATGGCTGTACAGTGTTTGTAGTGCCTGTGCAGGTGGCGGGAGGCTCCAGCCTTTCCCCTGCAGCCTCGGACGGCTGTCCACAGAGGCTGCTGCTTCTCGTGGTGGTGCTGCTGCCCACGTTGCAGGTTGCAGTGCTGGCCGCGGGGCAGCTGGTGGTGGTGCCCGCGGTGCAGGGGGCGGTGGTGGCTGCTGTGCTGCTGGCGGTGCTGCCAGTGGAGTGGGGAGCCTCCAGCCCTTCCCCTGAAGCCTCAGGCGGCTGCCCACTGGGGCTGCTGATGGCGGTGCTGCTGTCCGCGATGCAGGTGGCGGTGTTGGCTTCGGGGCAGCTGGCGCTGGTGGACGCGGTGCAGGTGGCGGTGCTGCCTGCGGTGCAGCTGACGGTGCTGCCAGTTAAGAGGGGAGGCTCCAGCCCTTCCACTGCAGCCTCAGGCAGATGCCCACTGGGGCTGCTGCTGCTGGTGGAGGTGCTGCTGTCCATAGTGCAGGTGGCCGTACTGACCGCGGGGCAGCTGGCAGTGGTGGCTGCGGTGCAGGTGGTGGTGCTGGCCACGGTGCAGGTGGTGGTGCAGGTGGCGGTGCTGCCAGTGGAGGGGGAGGCTCCAGCCCTTCCGCTGCAGCCTCAGACGGCTGAAGTGCCCTGCCTGGTGTTCTGTGCCCTTTCCTGCCCCTGGCAGATGGTGGTGCCTCCTTGCTTCTGCCAGCTGGAGTCTTTGCCTTGGCCTTGCTGGCTGGTTGTGCCTCCTTCTGCTTGCTGTATGCTCTCCTCTTTTTGCCCTTTCCTGGTGGCGGAACCTTCTTGTCCTTTGCAGGTGTTGGTGGAACACTGGCGGGGCTGACAGGTGCCTCCTTAGAGCCTCTCTGAGCTCCAGAAACCACAGCGGATGTGGACTTAGTGGCTGAGGTGATGGGCTGGTTTCTGGCCACCCTAGCTCGAGGTGAAGGATGTGGGGGGGGAGGGGTAGGGAATAGGTCAAGGGTGGCGAGGAGAAGCTTCTTAGGGACATTGGGGTGGGAAGAGAGTGAAGGTTGGGGAGTGGAGGAAGAGGGAGTGGTTGTAGGAGGTGTCAGTCTGCTGTGTTTGGGTGCAGGTGCATGGGCTGGATGCTGTTGTGAGGTGAATGGCAGTTGGGTGGGTGTGTGCTTGCAAGTGTGTACTTTGGGAGGAGGGGTCACAGACACAGTGGGAGAGGACACAGGGGACATGTGCATGGATGTGGGAGTGGTGCCTGCCAGTGAGGGGCATGTTGTGATAGGCATGCTGGTGATGGAGGTAGTGGATGAGGATGTAGTGAATGCAGGTATGAGTGGAGATACTACGGGGAGGGAGGTGGACGACGACGAGGAGGAGGGGGACCCAGTGGAGGCAGTGGATGTTGGAGTGTCTGCTTCTGGATGGTGCTTGTGTGAGTGCCTGTAGGATGATGTGTGGTGCTCGTGTTTGCATGAGCCACTTCTGTGTGTTGATTTGGGTGAATGCTGGTCTGAAGGTGTGCTTGGGATAGGTTGGGGTTGAGGGGACTGGGACTGGGTAGAGGAAGTTGGAGGAGGGAGGCTGGAGACAGGGACAACGGCTGCCATCAGTGCGGAGGCCAGAGCCTGAAATGCTCTCTGTTTGGCCGCCACGCCCGAGTGAATCCCCTCCAGGTATGCATTTGTTTGTTGCAAATGCCTCTCGACAAGCCAGATGGCATTCAGAATGGTTGACTGCCAAACAGTGAGGGATCTCAGGAGGTCAATAGACTTCGCACGGCTGACTGGGGCAGGGCCTGAGGTGCCTGGGGCAAAGGAGATGCCCACCCTCCTAGGTGAGCAGTCACGGAAAACACGCTTAGGGGCTGTTGGGAGGGCGATGCTAGTAAGGGGGTAGCGGCTGTACCTGTTGTTGGGGTGGGAACAGAGGTGTCCGCCACGACCAGGGAGCTTCAATCGGAGGTGGAGTCGCTGTCTGTAATGTTCCCTCCTGTCTCTGCCATGGTGCTCCCCTCGCCCTCCGTCCCACTGGTGCCCTCACCGTCGGTGGATTCGGCCTCCAGGCCCATGTGGGATGCAGCTCCATCCGTTGCCGGTGCCTCTGCTCCTCCACCAGAAGATGCTAATGCACACAAGGACAGGGTGACAGAACAAAAAATGGGGGGGAGAGACAGAGGACACACTTGGTCAATGCCAGCAACACCACCACTGCATGGCCTATGCACTAGGCCATGCACTGCCAGTTACACAGCTAATCACCAGCCCAGGGGGTACAATGCCAAACACAATGAGCTGCACACCTGAAACCCACAGGACCCTGCCCAGTAGTAGATGCCCACTAACACTATTGGGGTTGGAGTGCTTCAGAGCCTGCCCAACAAGGGACCTACCCTGCCAGTTCGCCCTAGCCTAGGGCCACCCACAGCCCATATCCCCAACCCAGG
The DNA here is from genome assembly GCF_031143425.1 of Pleurodeles waltl. Lineage (NCBI taxonomy): Eukaryota > Metazoa > Chordata > Amphibia > Caudata > Salamandridae > Pleurodeles > Pleurodeles waltl. The sequence continues at coordinate 661,322,789 of NC_090443.1, read as the reverse complement.
TAAACCCTTAACGCATGCAAAGTCAAGAATCTGAATCTCTACTCACCCCCTTGTGGCTGCTGTGATGCCTTCAAGTGCCCATCCAACTCTGGATAGGCCACCGCCAGGATGCAGAACATCAGGGGGGTCAGGGTACAATGGGCACCCCTTCCTCATTGGGAGGCCAGCCCCAGCTGGGCCTCCGCCGTCTTTCTTCCCTATCGGCATAGGTCCTCCCACCGTTTGTGGCAGTGGGTGCTCCACCTGTCAAAGACCCCCAGGGTCTGCACCTGCTTGGCGATGGCACGCCAAATACCCTTTTTCTGATGGGCGCTGACCTGCAGGGAAATAAGCATAGAAAAAAGGGATTAGTAATACCGTCCGGACGGTTGCACTCAAGTCCCACGATATCCCTCCCATCCCCTTACACACAGACATAGACCACCAGACATGCAGCACTCTACCCAGGACCCGCCAGCCCCCTACACAAGGCTTACACACACAGCACTCCATACATTCATAGCCCACGCATAATGCTCACAGTGTACTCACCTGTTTGTCTGGAGGTCCATTGAGTGAAGTATACTGGGGCAGGACCCCATCCACCAGTCTCTCCAACTCCTCCAAAGTGAAGGTGGAGGCCCTTTCCCCAGACACTCGATCCATTGTCGCGTCCAGACACCGGTAACAACAGCACTTGCAATATATGTCCTCTCCTGTTGAAGGTCAGGTAGCAAGTGATTGAACAGTTCGAAAATGGCGGTCACGTCCGTGGCGGTGCGTACCGTCACCACCGCCATACATCGCCATGGCTCCTGGAAACCATAGGGCTCAATGATAACCAATGCGAAGTTGCCCAGCGGTCGATGATCACCAATCGCAACGGCGCACAACGCCAGCAGAATTACCTCATTTCCACTTGTCTCTCCTCAGAGGTCAGGCAGCCGCCATTTCAGGGGGGCACAGACCATGGCACCTAACTACGTCACAACAGGCATTGGCACATCAATTGATTTTCAAATTCACACTGTTTCTGTAACGGAAGAAATGCATTTTTATTGCAACGTATGTGTGAATATGACCCTCTGCTCACCATTTTCCACCCTAGAGTTCAACCGCTGAGGATGAATAGGAAATGGAGACATCCTCCGTGTACAGACCCCTTGTGGACCTGGCGACTATGGAGGACAGGGACATAATCCTTACCATCCTTATCCAGACTTGATTGGGCCACAATACAAGAACTGTGTGCCCAATTGGAGCCAGACCTGATTTCAGCTATCTGCCACTCCACAGGTTTCCCCCCTCTAGTGCAGGTCCTGTCAGTGCTCCATTTCCTGGCAAGTGGTTCCTTCCAAACAACAGTGGCCATGGCATCAGGGATGTCTCCGCCAATGTTCTCTAACGTGTTGCCCAGAGTGTTGTCTGCACTACTGAAACACATGTTCAGTTACATCGTATTCCCCCAGGTGGAGGATTTGGCCATAGTGAAAGCTGACTTTTATGCCCTGAGACATATCTCCAACATCATTCGTGCCATTGATGGTACACATGTGGCATTTGTCCCCCCCCCGGAGAAATGAACAAGTGTTCAGGAATAGAAAAAGCTGTCGCTTTCTAAATGTGCAGATGGTCTGTTTTGCGGACCAGTACATCTCCCATGTGAATGTCAAGTATCCTGGCTCTGTGCATGATGCCTTTATCTTGAGGAATAGCAGCATCCCATATGTGATAGCTCAACTCCAGAGGCAATGGGTGTGGCTAATAGGTGGGCCCAAGGTCCCCAACCAGTATACATTGGTGTCTGGGTATGGGTTTGTCCCTAAGGGTGAGTGTGTAGCTAACAGGTATCCCTCGATATTTTCAGGTGACTCTGGTTACCGCACCCTCTCATGGCTACTGACTCCAGTGAGGAATGTCAGGACAAGGGCAGAGGAACATTACAATTAGGCACATGGGTGAACAAAGAGGATAATTGAGAGAACTTTTGGCCTCCTGATGGCCAGGTTCAGGTGCCTCCATCTGACTGGTGGATCCCTGTACTACTCACCCAAGAAGGTGTGCCAGATCATCGTTGCACGTTGCATGTTGCACAACCTGGCCTTGAGATGCCAGGTACCTTTTCTGCAGGAGGATGAACATGGAGATGGTCTTGTGGCAGCGGTGGAGCCTGTGGACAGTGAGGAAGAGGAAGCATAGGATGAAGATGTGGGCAACAGAAGTTCTCTCATACAGCAGTACTTCCAGTGACACACAGGTAAGACACTGTAACTTCACTTTACATTGCAGTTTTCTGTTGGACATTAAACATGGCAGCCTGATTTCCCTATATCTATGGCCACTTACTGTACCCTTTAGCATCTCTATTTTCAGATCTCTGTTCCCCACTCTGACTCCTGGTGTGCTTACTGCTGCCCACTACAGGTCATACCAAAGTATATATAACTGTACATATGAATTGCAATGTTTACAGATTGTTGAACTAGTACATATTTCAATCAATTGACAGACTCCAGACTTGCATTTGTTCCAAGGGTGTTTATTTGAGTGCTAAGAGGTTGAGGGGATGTGCAATGGGCTGGGGTGATGGTGGAGGAATGTCCAGTTAGAGTCCAGTTTCTTTGTATCACAGGTGCATTGTCCAATGGGGCACAGGAAGGGGAGCAATGCCAGTTCAAGGTGGACAGGGTAACAGAGTGGGACACAAGGGTGACAATCAGGAGAGTCTTATTTCCTGGTGGGGGTCTTGGCAATGTTCTCTGGCTTCTGCCTGGATCGCAGGGACTGTTTGCATGGTGATTCTCCTTCTGCAGGGGGTGGGGTGCTGGTGGCCTGTTGTTCCAGTGGCGAGGCCTCCTGTCCACTAGCGCCGGCAGAGGTGGAGGGCTGTTCTTTGGTGTGGCTAGTGTCAGGGGCCCGTTGATGTGCGACTGCCTCCCTCATGGTGTTGGCCATGTCAGCCAGCACCGTTGCAATCGTGACCAGGATGGTGTGGATATGTTTGAGGTCCTCCCTGATCCCCAGGTACTGTCCCTCCTGCAGCCACTGGGTCTCCTGCAAATTGGCCAGTATCTGGCCCAGGGTCTCCTGGGAATGGTGGTGTGCTCCCAGGATCCCTGCAAGTGTCTCGTATTGAGTGGGGTCCCTGGGCCCGTCCTCCCCCTGTCGCACAGCCGTCCTCCCAGCTTTCCTGTTGTCCTGTGCCAATGTCCCATGAACCGTATTCCCACTGCCACTGACTCCAGGTCCCTGATTGTTTTGGGTTTGTGGGGTTGCCTGGGGTCCCTGTAGTGGTGGACACACTGCTGATTGACGTGTCCTGGGGACAGTGGCATGGGCCCGCTGGTTGGGTGCTGTGCTTGTGTTTCCTGAGGGGGGAGGGTCTGTGGTAGTATGGGACTTTGGCAGGGTAACCGACTGTCCAGAGGTCCCTGAAGGGCCACGTTGGTAATCGTGATCCATGCGTGCAGAGCTGCTGTCATCACTGTGGACCTCTTCTGTGGGGAGACTGGATGTTGGTGGCACCTCCTCTCCGGTGACGTTGAGTGGGGGTCCTGTGGGGATGTAAATGCAGTGTTGTTGTATCTGCGTGTGCCATCTTGTGCATGGGTTTGTTTCCCTGTATGGTTGTGATTGCCCTGTCAGCTTTGCCTTGTGTGCGTGGTGATTTTGTGGTCTAGGTGATTTTCTCTAATGGGCATGCTTTATTGATGGGTGTCCATACAGGTCTGTGATGGGTGTCCACGCATTGGTGTTGCATGCAAGGCTTAGTATTGGGATGGGTGGGTTGTGATGGTGGGTATATGTGAGGTGGTGGAGTGATGGATGTGAGGGTAGGGGTAGGAGTTTGTGATGGCGTGCATCTAGGGTGGGGGTATAGCAGTAAAGATTTGACTTACCAGAGTCCAGTCCTCCTGCTCCTCCTGCGAAGCCCTCAGGATGCATGATCGCCAAGACTTGCTCCTCCCAGGTTGTTAGTTGTGGGGGAGGAGGTGGGGGTCCACCACCAGTCCTCTGTACGGCTACCTGGTGTCTTGCAACCACGGAACGCACCTTCCCCCATAGGTCATTCCACCTCTTCCTGATGTCATCCCTTGTTCTGGGGTGCTATCCCATGGCATTGACCCTGTCCACGACTCTCCGCCATAGCTCCATCTTCCTTGCAATGGACGTCTGCTGCATCTGTGGTTCTACCTGGATGATTTCCTCCACCATGACCCTTAGCTCCTCCTCTGACAAGCCTGGGGTGTCTTTGGGGTGCCATGGATATGGTGTGAGTGGTATGTGTGAGGATGTATGGGGTGATGTGTTGTGGTGTGTGCTGTGAGGTGCGTGGATGGTGTATGGTTGATGGTGTTCTGTGGCTTAGATTGAGTGGGTGCTCCTGGCTTGTCTCTCTTTCTCTCTGTTAGCAATTTTTTGGGTCATTGAAAGGGTTGTGGGCAGTGTGGGTGGGTGTTTTATAGTGTTGTGGTTGTGTGGGTGTGGTGTGTGTATGTGTGTCAGGTGTGTGTAGTTTGAATTGTCAAATGTGGTGTAGTTTTGTAAGTGTGTGTGTATTTTGCGTGTGGCGGTGTGTCCCACCAATGGTTTACAAGGGTTGAAAGACCGCCGCAGTGATTCGTGGGTCCTGATACTGTTGGTGTATTTCTGTTGGCATAACAGTGTGGGTTTTGGTACTGCCAGTTTATCACTGAGCATTGGTCTGGCGGACTTGTGTGGGTGTCTGTATAGTGGCAGATTTCTCTGTGTGGGTCATAATACCCATAGCGGTACACGGCCGCGGTCACGGTATGTTGGCAGCTGTCAGCACGGCGGTATGCGGCATTTACCGTCAATGTTATAATGAGGGCCTTTATATTTCCCCAAAAATATATATATTACAATTAATCATAATAAAATGCATAAAATAACATAATGTAACGTAACATAGTGATGCATACCTAAAACAGTGGATGAAAATGCCAAACTAAACACAAATAACAAACACTACTATTACTATAACTACATGTTCAAAAACCCACAAATAGCACTATAACTAAACTCTAGACATCCCCATACACACTTCTACCCTCCAAACCCTCAGAAAAACGTTTAGAAAGATTTTACCTGTTCCAAGAAACAGAAGCACCTTACCGTGACCTGGATCCTGGAAAATAGGCTAAAAATTATACAATAGACTGCAAAATAGAAAGTAGCTGCAAAAAATGGCTGCTAAATAAAATGAAAAGAAAGACTATCCTATCCCCACATAGAAAGAAATTGGAAAAGTCTAAAAATGTTGAACAAACATGCTAATAAATGTCCCAAAATTTTAAACATTTAAAACATGTCAAAAATGTTGTAAACGAATATTAAAAAATGATAAAGTGTACATTAAATAATTATATAAAATATATACAATTAGTTAATATACTCTGAAAAAATGTATTTTAAAATTGTGTTGAAAATATTTAAGAAAAGGTAAAAAAAATGTTAAACAATGGAAAAAAGTGTAACATCTATAACATGTGATACAATTTACATATGATTTATAATGTTTATTTAATAATAAAAATGTATTAACATGTTATTAATTTATCTATATACAAATGTTTATTTTTATTTGAAATATATATGTGTCTAAACATGTAAAAATATACCTTAATTACACCTTGCAAATGTAAACAAAATTAGAAAAACATTTTACATGTCTTTTTTCTATAAAATATATAATTAATAATATTTATTACAAACATACAACTATTATCTATTATATTTCTAAACACCAACATTACTACTTAAACAACAAAAACTATTTCTACTACATACAAATACAATTTAAAGAAAGGATTTCACATTAAAATGTAAAAATTTAAAAAGCATACTTCATCCTAAACTACGTTAAGAAAATGCTAGACACTAAAGGGGTGACATTCACTATTCCCATTACAGTCTAAAACAATTTGTCAAAAGTGTTGGATACGAAACGGATGATATTTATTATTTCCACTTAAATCTATACTAATTTGGAGAAGGTGTTAGACACTAAAGGGGTGATATTTACTAATCCCACTCTGATCAATACTAGTTTTGGGGAATTAAATAATCATAGTACAACGTAAGATACTTTTGAGAAAGTGCGGGACACTTAAGGTGTGATGTTTACTATTCCCACTACAATCTAAAAAAATTGTCGAAAGTGTTTGAGACTAGAAGAGTGACATTTAATATTACTACTCAAATCTATACACATTTGAAGTAGTTTTTGGACACTATACGGGTGACATTTACTGTTCCCATTCTGATCTATTCTAGTTAAGGGATGGTGTTGGACACTAAAGAGGTGACATTTACTGTCCCAACTCTAATCTACCCCAATTTTGGGAAGATGTTGGACATTAAAGAGGTGACATTTACTATTCCCACGGTAATTTTAAACAAATTGGGGAAAGTGTTGGACATTAAAGTTGTGGCTTTCACTATTCCCACTCTAAGCTATAGCAAATTAGGGAAGGTACAAGACACTAAAGGGCTGACATTAACTATTCCCACTCCAATCTAACACAATTGGGGAAAGGTGTTTGACACTAAAGGAGTGACATTTACTATTTCCCCTCCAATCTAAGCCAATTTGGGGATGGTGTTGTATGCAAGGTACTAGAAACTATAAATTTAATTTACACACTCTTTACTCCATACGTATACAAAACTACAAACCTATATACTCATATTTATACATTAACATGTACAAATATTTTAATAATGCATATATTTTCAAATTACTTACTACCATTCCTAAAATTTGAACTATAAAATACAAAATTAAATCATAAACCAAAATTAACAATTATAAAATTAAACATTGTATAACACCAATTTTTAAAATATAAAGTAATAAATATAATTTTACAATGACATAATTATCAACATAGAAAATGTTAAAATATTTGATTTATAATATATTTACAGTACCTTTTTAAAAAAATAGAGAGTTATCTTCACTTTTTCAAAATGATTTTCATTCTTACATTTAATTTGTATATATTTGTTCAATTTTAAACATATTTTGATTTCAATGTGTATGTTAATATTTAAACTAATATACTATTTTTTAAAATAATTATAATTAATATATTTTACTCAATTGTGAATAATAATTTATAAAAATTATTATTGTCACAAAAATATATTAATGCATTTTATAATATTAATTTGTATATCATTAAAGTAATTAAGAATGTTTACTTTGAAATATCAGTTTTAAAAAAAATCTCCCCACCCAACATCCCACTGCTAAAGAGAATCATAAATCCATATTAATACAGCTAAAAAAAAAATAACAATTTTATAATTAAGGCAGGTGAGTTATATTTCCGCTGAGTTACATAAAAACGCATGCCTGCCACAACGGGGCTATCTTGGCTCGGCATCTTCTAATGACTGCCCTATACTACCTTCTCCGAGCTTAGCCTCACTCGCTGCTGTACCCATGCCTCGCTGTCCCATGCACGAGTCTGAAGATGCAGGGCCATATTACTAAAAATGTGCTGCATTGCAGCTGCTTGCATAAGCACAGACACACATGCAGCATAGGCAAATGTCATCAGCAAACACCGCAGAGTATGCACAAAACACCATAGGCCTCATCACGAGGTTGGCAGGCCGACCGTCAGCCCCCCAGCCCAGTGGAGAGAAGACCGCAATGGCCTCCTCTATAGGAATCTGAGGTTCCTGCCAGTCAGCCCAATGGAAACCATGTGACGTCATTGGCCAATGTTGTCGCACAGAGAGTGCTCCCAGCACCCTCAAAATACACACTGTCTGCCGTAGCAGATATTGGGCATTGTGAGGGTGCTGGGTAAGGGGGCCCCCTGCACTGCACACAACATGGTTTTGGCAGTGCAGGGGGCCCCTTGTGGCCCCTAGCACTCACTTTCTATCAGCCTTTTAATGGTGGGTTCCCCATCACGAAAAGGCTGGTGGAAAGGGAAGTCATGATTAGAACAGCCGTGCTGTGCTGAGCACAACTTGGACCGCCGCATACCTGTTGGGAACCATGTTCATGGTGGTGGTGGGGGTCCCCTGTCGGTCCGACTGCCAGGGTTGTAATTTGGCTGTCTGACCGCCTGTAATGAGTCCCCATGACTGATTCATTTTCCTGACATTCTGTTGGTCTGTGCTTCAAGCTGCCCGTTCTATGGAAGGGGCAAATGGTCACACATGAACAAAAGCATTATTTTATTAGTATGTAGGAATGTTGTACTTTAAATGAGCAACTCCAAAAATTTGGCGATGGAGTACCTTTAATAACACCAAACTGTGGCCCTTGCAGGGCAAATGGCTCAAAGTGTACTGTGCACAGACAAACACTTTCTTTTAATTATGTTACATTTTGTTAAGAATTACAGATGCCCATCCAGCAGCAGAATAATATAATATTGTAAATACAAAGATGTAACCTTCATGATGAGTTATAGTTATTTACTCAGTCGAATCGACCTCGGGCCTTACTTAACCTAACAACAAAAAAATCCATTGTGTAGCACATCTTCTCTCACTCAACCAACTGGCTGCACTTCACAGCTCATAGATGCATTACAGCTTGTCTGTCAATTCCTTTTATGAAGTGGGATCTCTCTGATTACAGCTCAGCAGATGCTGCAATAAAATAATTCACAGCTTGTGTGTGAGCTCAGATGGCAACAGCAGTAAATTACACCTTTGTGCATACATCTGCTATAACCCAACTGTTTTGTTCTACACTTAGAATACTGCTCCCATGTCTTCATGCAGTTGCTTATCACTCCTCAGTCACCCTTATATGTCACACTTAGGGTCTCATTACAAGTTTGGTGGCCTAAGGACCGTCATGTTGGTGGTGACTATCGTCCCGCCAACAGGCTGGCGGTGAGGCCTGCCAACTTATGACCATGGCAGTATTCCCAACATTCGCCACAGATGATGGTAGCTACCTGCAGGCTGGCAGAGACCATATTTCCGCTGGATAGATTGCGAGGTTGCACACCGCCAAGGTTTCTGCCGCGGTCACACTACCACAGAAACCCAGGTGGAAACTAAGTGCTTAAAACAAGACTTTCACCTTCAGGAAGCCATACATGTCTGGGGAATTCATGGAAACCTGAACTAGACGTCTTCTTGCTGCTCATGCTCGCCCAAAGACTTTGGAATCTGCAACAACAGCAACCATAAAGGCTTACCTGTTACTGTTGTATATTATCATATTTTGAACACTCACACTACATACATTCGGGAAGGTTGTGCCAGGGTGACACTCACATGTAACAGCACACTAACATGTACACTCACATACAGCCACACACACACACTCACATATACACAACAAACATACCACACCGAAAGCACACACACACACACACAAACACACACAAATACACATGTTACAAACACACACAGGTGCACATGGAATACTGCACAGGCCCACACTCACACAGTACCACACAACAACACAATCTCACCATCTCCAGTCTCTTGCAGGGACCCACAGAGGACACTATTCAGGTACACATTACACATAAATCACAACGCAACACCAACAGGCAAAAAATACATAGAAATGCACAATTATTCTATTTACCAACTGACTTACAAAGAACACCGTATCAACCATTTCATGCACATAACATGCACACTGTTAAAGCATACAAAGCCATAAAACACACCAACAAACAGACCATAAAACAAACAACACACAAGACCAACACAACAAAAACCTTTGAACACTCAGTTGTCTATCACATAACACACACTCTACCACTTTCCGACAAAAGCACTGCACACAACCTCACATACTACTGAAACAACACACATAGCCCAAGCAGAACACACACATACAGACACACACCTAATGTCAGCCAGGAACAACTCCATACTAGAGAAAGTAATGCATGACAAAGATGTAACCAGGAAACCACCTAAATGTCGGTTTAAGTAATCATTTGTAACAAAATTGTAGCAAAAAACAAAGGCCATAGGCCAGTCCATAACGTAAGTAGTTTGTATGCACGTGTGTATGCACACAGTGCACAGATGTGTGTCTCAAACTTGACTCCTGACTGCCATAACCTCCACAAGTAGTGGCATCTATGGGGCAAGCAGGCACCTCAGGGGTTATCTGATGGGGGTGGGTTTAGGTCTTGGAGGGGAGCCTTAAGGATCTGGCTTGGGAGGGGGATGTTTGGGCTTGATCTGAGATTTAGGGGAGGGTTAGCTTTTGGTGGAGGTGTTGACTTCTTGGCAGGGGAGGGGCATGTGTACTTGCAGGGGGGCAGGGGAGGTCTTGGCAGTGGAAGGGTCAGACTTGGGGAGGTACACAGACCATTTAGGGGTATCACTGGGTAGGAGAGGAGTAGGGGAAAGGACAAACTCTGAAAGGAAAGCTTTTTAAGACACAGGGGGACAGTCATAGCAAAAGGGTTTGGGTATTGAGGGAGATTTCTTGAGTGAGGTATGTTTGTGGGTGTCTGTTAGGTGTGTGACGGAGGGCATATATGTGTCTTGGGAAGAGATTGAGGGTGGAGGTGCAGGGGGATGCTGTGGTGGGTGGGTGACTATCTGTTGAGGTCATGACTGCAGGTATGGTGGTTGTGCTGCATGTAGGCCTGCCTGTGGTTGTGGTGTTTGTGGATGTGGTTACTGGGGTGGATGTCTGAGGGTCTGCTATTGTTCTATCTGTTGGTAGGATAGGTGTAGTGGCTGGATCTGTGAATATTGGTGTCATGTCTGCAGGTGTGTCAGGTGTGCTGTTTGTGATTCTAGGGATGGTGGGGGTGTCAGGGCAGGATGTGACTCTTGTTGTGTGTGCAGGTGTATGTTGCTTGTGTGAATGCCAGTGGTGTGTTTTGTGGTGCTTATGTTTGTCTGATTTACCCCTGGATGTTGAAGTGAATGCATGCTTGTCTGTCTGTGTGCTTTGACTAGGTTGGGGAAGAGAGGTTTGGGATTGGAAAGAGGAAGGTAGAGAGGGGACGGAAGATAAAGGATGTGTGCCTGCCATCAGTGTGATGGCCTAGGTCTATCTGAGTTGCAAGTCCCTGAATGGCATTCATGATGGTCGACTGACCCATAGGGTTAGACCTCAGGAGGTCAATAGCCTCCTCAATGAGGGCAACAGGTCTGAGAGGGGCTGGGGCAGAGGTGCCTGTGACAAAAGGAATGCCTATCTTCTTGGGTGAGCGGGCAAGGCCAATTTGGGTGGGAAGCTACAGGGAGGGCTGTGATAGAAAGTGGGGTGGCGGACAGAGATGTACTGGGGTGGTCCCAGATGGGTTCGCCAGGGAGTGTCCACTGGAGGAGGATTCTGAAGATGATGAACTGGATCCTGTCTCACCATGGCACTCCCCTCACCCTTCATGCCACTGGTTCCCTCAGTGTCAGTGGTATCAGCACTCCGGGTCCGCTGGCCAGCAGGTTCCCCACTCGGCCATTCACAACAGTAACATGACATCTATGTATAAGAAAGTCCCAGGTAGGAACCATTTATAGCCTACATCATGTCACAACTAAATACAACCAACAATCCTATGTGACAACATTCTCACCAACAACATAAGCAAGCCATCTGATCACTACATCACCATCCTATCAATTGAACTGTAACACAAACTATTCATGCACAAGATGATTTGGCAACACCAAAAGTCTCTCTCTAAGCAGCTCATCACTGTCTATCAACAAATCATACTTAGCAAATGCTGTTAACTGACATCACAATATCATGCCTATCCCTGATCCACACTTGCAGTCTATCACCAGTAGTCATGTTTCATGAAAGTAAACTCATCTATCTTCAACTACAACATGGCAGGTTGCTTTGTAATCACCTAACTAATATGTGACTGTTCATAACGCTCACAATGTCAAATACCTCAGGTGAAACCACTACATATGGCGTACCCTAATAGTGAGGCTCATTATATTACATACCATGTTATAAAACATCTATCAAAAGTCTTTAAAAAGTTTTAAGATAGAGTTTGGTGGCCCACTTATCTTACTCTTTGACACATAGACAATAAAGTTATGTCCAGCAGTAGGGGCCTACTTTGAACACAGTATATACTCACAGATGACCAGAGTGAGCATACCAACACCTTCAATAAAATTTATACCAATCTTGTGCATGAAGGCCACATGCTATTCCACTATTCATGCTGAGTAGAAACCCCTATATGACAACTTAATGTTCCCTACATCACTATCAACTGTCCAGATATGTGTAACCTAACCTCGTATGACTAACGTAACACTGACACAAGCCACTTCTAATGTAACCATGTTTGATACATACACCTAGAGTCCAGCAAAGTGACCAACAACATTTTCCATTCCACCAACATGTCAATGTCATTTAGAACACCTGCTACACTATGAAGTTAGGCTAAAATTAACTGATCCATTACAAAATGTGTCACATCAGCCTCAGATTAGCAATGGTAGTATGGCAAAGTAGAGCCCTCAACATTAAAAAAAGGCACAAAGTACAATTTGGCACATGATGTATGCAAAAAAACAGTGTATGATGCACCTATATAGGTATGGTCCTGCATTAAGTAGCACGCGCTAAATATATGGCCTCAGGGATCAGCAGGCTAGTCACTTGCCTTTTCAATACCATGTACATGGTAGAAATTGTCTGAACACACATGTCAATGATATGTCATGTACTGTTAATGTATGATTATCATCATGCTTTCCATCATGTAGGATGTCCACCCTGATGAAACATCACAATTGTCAATGTACGGTTTAGACATAACAATGGGGACACCTCCTCACACCTCAAAGGGAGTGTAGTAAGTATGGAATTTCAAATTCCTGATTGGGATAACACCTCACCTGATATTTCCATCTATTTCAGAATTCAGGAATATGTTACCCTGTTACCCATCTGTCAGACCCTACGTTGCACAGACAGCTAGATCCAATAGATTAGGAATGGTTCAAGACCAAATAGCTGGACAACTTACCAATTGGATATATGGTCTGTGGATCAGTAGTAGGTGGGAAGAGTGACACAGCAGGTTACACATATGTATAGCAGTGTAGATGTATACATATGACAGTCACAAGTGCATCACCACATGCTGTCATACAATTTGGTCAACATAGGTGAGTATTATGTTCGTATACACAATACAACTTCCACATCTATCAATGTTGGCAAATGCAGCACTATGTGTTCCTAGGAGACCTCTTACCTGTAGTACTTACCACACTGTCACAGCTGAGATACTTAGACATCATACACTTAACTGACAGAGGCATGTACATGTGTGTAGTCAGTACTCTCCCCCACTTGTGGCTGCTGTGCTGCCCTCAAATGCCCATCCACTTCAGTGTAGGTCACCGCCAAAATGCAGGCCATTAGGGGTCAAGGTCCAATGGGCACCACTCCCTTGTTAGGAGGACATCCCTTGCTGGACCTCTGCATTCTTCTGGGCCGAGCGTCTCAGGTCCTCCCACCAGTTCCTACAGTGGGTGCTCTGCCAGCTGTGGACCCCCAGGGTCGGCACTTGCTTGGCAATGGCACGCCAGATTCCCTTTTTTTTTATGGGCATTGACCTGCATGGATGACACAGACCAAAGGAAATGTCATGTCCACATGCACCATGCCAGCACAAGTGGACAGGACACCTCAGTTACAGCAAGTAGGCAAACATTTCCATTCTCTCAGTTCACACTCATGAGCAATTTAGCATCTGCAGACAGCAAAACCTTCAGTACTCAACATTTCAGGTACACCATCATACACCTATCACAAATTGGTACACCATTGGACTCACCTGCTCCTCTGGTGCACCATATAGCTGTTCATACAGGGGTAGGACCTCCTCCACAAGCTTGCCCAGCACCTCTGGGATGATGGCTGCGACCCTATTGTCTGCAGGACATGGCATGATTGCTCCCAGAGGCAGTACACAGCAGCTCAGGTAGTGGAGGTATTGTTGGCAGCAGTGTCAGGAGTCACGTGAGCAATACTGCAGAAGATGGCGATCATATCCGCCAAGTACCGGACTGTCACCGCCAGCCACATCGCCATTGGCCCAAGTGCGTCAAAGGCAGCAATGTGTTCCAATGGCAATTTTCACTGTGGTTGTGACAGCCTATCGCATGACAACATCTGCCGGTGGAGTTAGGTCACTTCCACATGTACACAGTACAGTAGGTCAGGCGGCGGCCATTTCAATCACATTTCATATATGGAAAAGTTTTGGAATTTGCGTCATGTACGATTTCCTATATTGTGCTAAATATCAGTTAGTAATGCCTTCGGGTTTAATAGTCTATTTGTGCATTTGAGTAGTTAAAGTTGTGTAACAGAGGCATTTGTGCCAATAGAAATGTTCACATTCTCAACATCCTATGTGGGTTGTTAATCTTGAGTCGGTGCTACAAAATTTGTTTCACATGTAAGCTCAGTTGGACTATCAAACGCTGACAGTCACAGTTAAATATGCACGTATGTACATTAGATAATTCAGTGAATGTGCACCAAGGTGAGTGTCATAGGATGCATAGCAATATCCTGTACTGTAGATGCTGTACCTGACCTCGACTGCAGATATGTGTGACTTGTATACGGACATATTCATTATGTGTGCATTGTTCATGTCATATACAATATTTTCATGCTTCCACATAGTTACCCTGGCTGAGGAGAGGAAGACAACCTCCAGTGTACCACCTACTAGTAGACCTGCCCACCATGGAAGACATGCCAATCAGACATATCACCTGAATAGGCATATAATCATGGATTTGACCAGTTGAGCAAGATATGATACCTGCATTTCGCAATTTCTATAGCATACCTCCCATCATTCAAGTCGTGTCTGTGCTACACTTCATGGCCACTGGGTCCTTCCGAATACAGTGGCCCTTACTGCAGGGATGTCTCATCCCATGTTCAGTCTGGTTTTTAAGGATGTACTGTGTGCATTGTTGAAACACCTGGACAACTACATCAGGTTTCCCCGACATTCAGATTTGGCCTATGTGAAGGTAGAGTTCTATGCTATGGGACACATTCCACATGTGGTTGGAGCCGAAGATGGCACCCATGTAGCCTTGTTTCCACCCAGTGCCAATGAACAGTTATATAGGAACAGGAAAAACTACCACTCCATCATCATTCAGTTGATGCATCTGGCAGAACAGTACATTTCACAAGTCAGTGCAAAGTATACATGATCAGCCCATGATTCCTTAATCATGTGCAACAGCAATATCTCACTGTAATGACACAACTCTACACAGAGAGGGCCTGGCTAGTTGGTAAGTCAGATATGATGTGTGTTTGCAAAGTTTATCTCCTGCTACCACAATTGTGTATGTACTCAATATTTATATGTGTTGGTCTGCCTATGTCCTTAAAGGTGACTCTGGCTATCCAAACCGTCCATGGTTGTTAACACCAGTGAGGTACTCAACTATGCCAGGGAATGTCTGCTATAATGAGGCCCACAGAAGGACAAGGTGTGTCGTGGAGCGCACTTTTTCGCTCCTGAAGGCAAGATTTTGCTACCTGGGCCGATTAGGAGGAGCCCGCCTTTACTCATCCAACAAGGTATGTCAAATAATTATCGCCTGCTGCATGTTCCACAACCTTGCACTGAGACATCAGATACAATTCATACCACATTAAGGGGAGACAGCAGAACCTGTGGGTGAAAATGCAGATTTGCCGAGTGATGATGAGCCAGATGAAGATGAAGATGAAGCTGGAGACTTCAGGGAAGATCTCATCAATCAGTACTTCAACTGACTCAAGGTATGTGATGTCTTCTTAATGCTGATATTTCAGTTTGAAACCTAGAGTTAATGGGCAGCATGTCACCTCCTCTTTTACCATCATCTATGATGTTTTAGGTAGCTGCAATGTCAATGAGTGAGTTGTGCATGCAGATTGTAATTTGGTATTGTGTACATAACAGAGTGGTCTGCAATGTCATGATTTGTTAATACACAGGCAAAGTCACACTTGTGAACATGACTTGTCTAAATGTATGAATGTTTTCTGCTAGGTCCTATCCCTTATCTCTGTCAATCACAGATTTGCCAAGTTTCCATTTTGCTCTTCATCCTTGGCAATTGACAGACAGTGACAGAAGCACATGGGAATTGCAGGCAGACATGAGAAGTGGACATGGCGGAAACCAGGCACTAATTGCCATGAGTCTGTGTAGTGTAACTAACATGGCCAGACTGTTAGGACACGGGTGAAAATGTGTTTTCCCATCAAGGTGACCTGTAGGTTTCTGGAGGTGGTCAAATGGTGTCATTTGTGTGCCCATACATAAAAATGTAGAACCATAGCCTCTTCCTTCGCAATTGTTTCTTTTGGATGTAATTTACCTTCTACCTAGCAGTGAGTGTGTTCATACCTTGCAGACCAATGTGCATGTCTCTGTGGACTGACATAGGTGAGTATCAAGCCTACAGGTACATGACCAATATAAGTGAATGGTCCCTAGACTGGGGACATCAGTACTGATCTCTGTCTGTACCATGGGGTATGATTATTAGGAAGATAAGGTGTGGATATATGATAAGACTTTACCAGGTGACACAAGGCACAAATCTGTATGCCTCCTGCCTTGTAGGAAGACTGACATGTCCCTAACTTCTATATCCTGTTGTTTAGTAGTTTATGAGACCTTGGCAAACATCCTGATGTTACTCTCAGTTAAACTCTATGTGCTGTTTGCATATATAGCAAAAAATGTGTGTAGATGTAGTATACACCTATTTTAGAATCTGTCTACATTACAATCCCATTGTAGTGAGTCTCCTGCTGCTAGAGTCCATGTATGATGTCCATAACAAAGGTTGTACAATACAGAGGAACATATTGATACTAGAGTTGGCATGCATAACAGTTGTACATGGATGATAAAAAACACTTACACAGGACCTGTGTTTAATTGCAATTTATTGTGGACAGTAAAACACCATGACCCTCATTATGACATTGGTGGTATTTTCCAAATACCGCCGGGGGGACATCCACCTACATACTGCCGCGGAGGCAAACATCTTCCCGCCAGATCATGACACACACACACACAATACCACAGAAACCAGCTACAACCACAAATCCGCCAGACCCAACGAACATGAAAAACTGTTGGAACTAACACCCATACCGTTACGCCAGCAAAACAACGGCTTCCAAATATTGACCCGCGAATCACCACAGCGGACATTCAATGGCGGTAAACCATTGGCAGTGCACACCGCCACAGCGGAAATGGCCATCCAAAACAAGCCAACATTGGCCAGTCCAAGAAACTCACACCTGACACAAATGGACACGCCCCACACACCCACCAAGAGAACCGTGGACAGTGTGAATGGTGTGGGACAATACCTTTGCACAAGGGACAACATTAGGAAGAGGTAGAACGACCTACGGAGGAAGGTGCGTTCCATTGCATCAAGACACTAGCTCGTTATGAGAACTGGTGGTGGACCCCCACCTCCTCCCTCACAGTTGACAGCGTGGGAGGAGCAAGTCTTGGCAATACTGCATCCTGAGGGCCTCACTGGAGTAGCTGGAGGACTGGACACTGGTGAGTCACCATTACCAACCTACCACTACCCATACCTGCATGCCATGTCATCCCCTCACCCTGACTCCCTTCACCCCACTTCATCCCACACAGTGCATCACCCCAATTACCACACCTAAATGTCTACCCCTGCATGCCATATCCACCCCAAGCACATCCCTCCCAGCTCTGCATGCACACCCACTAGCAATGCATGGACAGCATGTAGAACTACCAATCCCACAATCCATCACCATACACTACCAAAGGTGGGAGGACAACCCCAATATCATTGGGAAAGGTAGAAATGCCGAATATGTGACAGATAATTACCCTAACAAATCACTTACATCCCCACATGCGCCCCAGCCAATGTCAGTGGCGAGAAGGTGCCATGGTAATCCAGCCCC
Organism: Pleurodeles waltl; assembly: GCF_031143425.1. Lineage (NCBI taxonomy): Eukaryota > Metazoa > Chordata > Amphibia > Caudata > Salamandridae > Pleurodeles > Pleurodeles waltl. The sequence continues at coordinate 661,304,827 of NC_090443.1, read as the reverse complement.
CCACCAGAATATGCCCTCAGTGATGACAGCAACTCTGAAGGTCTTGATCTGGATGAACTCGCTTGCCCATCTGGGACCACTGGTCAGTTGGCTACCACATCCCACAGCCAGTCCACCACAGGGCCCCACCTCTCAGACTCAAACACCACAGCAGTCAGCCAATGCCCCCAAACCTCTGTCCCCAGGACACGTCAATCAGTAGTGTGCCCACCTCTACAGGGACCCGAGTTGACACCACACAGGCAAGACAATGAAGGTCCTGGTGTATATGGGAGTGGGCACACCATTCAGGGGACACAGGCACAGGGGGCCAGGGACAGTCAGAGGTCAGCTGTTTGCAAGGAGGAGGCCAGGGCCAGGAAACCGACTGCCCAAGAGGCACTCACAAAAGTCCTGGGGACATACCAACAGTCCTGGGACAGGATGGGCCAGGTGAACAACATCATGCAGTAAAACCAGCGGCTGCAGGGGGATCACCACCAGGAGGTTATGTAACTATTGCAGGCCTTGAATACCACCATGGCCTCCATTGCAAGGGTGACATGGCGAACATCATTAGTGAGTACACAACATACCAGCAGGCCCCTTCCACTAGCCAGTGTACTTACCAGCCCTCCACATCTGCTGCAGCTAGTGGACAGGATCCCTGCCACAGGACTCACAGGCCACCAGCACCCTTCCCCCTGCAGAACGTGAACCAACCTGCAAACATTCCCTGCAACCCAGACAGACACCAGAGACAGTTGCCAAGACCAAGACCACCACCAGGAAATGAGCCCCTCTAGAATGTCCCCCTTGTGTTCCACTGATTCACCTTGTTCACTTTGGACTGCCATTGCTCCTCTTCCTAACGCCCCATGGACACTGGACCTGTGCTACAGACTGGGTCACTACGCTAGACTTTTCCCAACCATCACCCCACTCTATTGCACTTTCCATTGTTTTTTTTGTTATTCAAATAAACATCCTTGAACACAACTTGAGTGATGGTGCTTTATCAGAAAGAAATGTGCAATGTATTGAACTACATTGAACAGCATTATCCTGTGCAAATGTCCTGTAAGGTGTGAATCCATCCAACAAATGTGTCTCAGCAGTCTGTAATCATGACATCAGTACATTGTTGTACCACACCAACATCTGCAATAAGGGAAAACATAGGTGACAGTCAATATTGATGCAAAGGTAGTGACTGGCTCAACACAACAGCCACACAGCACTTTACAAAAATGGAGACATGTATAGATCAACAGTCTTACCTGAGTGTCATTGGAAGTACTGTTGAATGATAAGTGTCCTGTTGTCCACATCCTCCTCCTTTTCCTCCTTCTCACTACTTCAGTGTCCCCTATGCCACAGGTGCATTGTCACCCCCCTCCTCCTGCAAATATGGGGACATGGTGTCTGAGAGCCACATTGTACAGCGTGTAGCAGACCACTACAATCTGGCAGACCTTCTCAGGGGAGTAGCATAGGGATCCACTTGTTGAATGGAGGCACCTGAACCTGGCTTTCAGGAGACTGAAATTTAGTTCCACAATCCTCCTGGTACACCCATGTGCATCACTGTACCAATTTTCAGCCCCTGTTCAAGGATTTCTAACAGGGGTCAACAGTCAGGACAGGTTTGGGTAGCCGCAGTCACCTGGAAGAAGTAAGGGGGACACACTAGTCATGCAGAATGGCATGCGGTATGACTCTAGTAGGCATACATTGACATACATTGGGTGAGGACTCAAGCTCACCTTTAAGCCACACTCTGTGCCTCTATAGTCGTGCCATCACCTGTTGGGCGATGCTATTCCTCAAGACATAGGTATCATGCACAGATCTAGGATACTTGGCAGTGACATAGGAGATGTACTGGTCAGCAAGGCACACCATCTGGACATTGAGAGAATGAAAACTCTTCCTATTCCTGTACATCTGCTCATTTGCCCTGGGACTAAGGCAATATGGGTCCTGTCAATGGCACCAATTATGTAGTATGTGTCCCATTGTGTAGGATCCAGCCTTTGCAGTGGGCAAATCATCAACCTGGGAGAATGTGATGTAGCTGCTCATGTGTTTGAGCAAAGCAGCCAAAACCCTTCCAAGCACAATCGAGAACATTGGCTGTGACATTCCTGCAGCCAAGTCCACAGTCACCTGGAAAGAACCGGTTGCCAGGAAATGGAGCACTGACAGCACCTGCACAAGAGGGGGAGTTGCTGTGGACCCTGATCTGATAGCATGTATCAGATCAGGCTCCAGTTGTGCACACAGCTCTGTGATTTTGGCCCTGTCCAGACGATAGGTGAGTATGATGTGCCAGTCCTCAACGTGTAGCCAAGTCCACAAGTGGTCTGTACACGGGTGCTTGCCTCCTCCTATTACTCCACAGTGGTTGGTATCTAAGTGAGCCAATAGTAGAATGGGTGTGACAATAGGACTTATGGACAAACAACATCATAGTGCACAGAGCTTGTATGTATGCAGGACACTAGAATTGTCTAGGTGTGTACACTCAACACCAATGACGCACATATAAATTCAGAACATGAGTACTAGCAGTAGGAAATGGCAACCACCTGTCCTGTATTTAGGGACAGGTGGAAGTGACCTCACGCCGCCAGCTTTAGGCATCATGGAGGAAGGCAGTCTACACCGCCGTGCAATTCCTCATTGGCTAACATGGGCCTCTATGGAGTACAGGAACCAATGATGATCAACGCCGATGGTGACGGTGTTCACCGCAGCAGATTTGACCTCTATTTTCTTTCTACCACTTCACTTGATTACTGAATTTCCGCTCAATGACATCTCCACTGCGTGTGCTGCTGTGACTGGAGTCTGGAACCTGCCATGGCCCGTGCTACAGGGGAAAGGGCCCCAGCCTTCACATCAGAGGAGTTGGGGAGGAACGTGGATGGGGTCTTACCCCTGTATGGGTAGTTGTATTGGCCTCTAGACAAACAGGTGAGTACATCATGGGTGCGTTGCATGCGACATAGCTACATGTAGATATATGTGTGTGCTAGCAGTGTATCATTTGAGGGGTGTGGCTGCAGGCAATGTGAATGCAGACATATAGGTCATGTGTGTGCTTGATGAGGGGCAAATGAAGTATGTAAGCCATTTGTGTAAGGTTCATGGTGTCCTTCTGTCTGCGTTTCCTCTGCAGGTCAGCTCCCATCAGAAGAAAGGGTTGTGGAGTGCCATCACCAAGGATGTGCGGACCCTGGGGGTTCATAGCCGGCGAGCACCACTGCAGGAAACGGTGGGAGGACCTGAGATGCCTCAGTCTCTGGCTTCCTCTATGATGGCAGCAAGTGTCCCTGTTTTTTACGTCCCCCCCTCCAACTACCTGTTCCCAGTCCCATAGCCCTCTCCCCCAACCCATCCCATGTACACAGTCTGACAAGCACACACACAGAACAACAGACAGGACTCACACAGACAAACACAGGCACCACACTTTAGTCCACAAGCACACACACAGCCAACACCCAAATGCACATACTACAACAGCCACGGCCTCCACTGTCACCCCTTCCTCCTCCTCCCTCACAGTCACATCAGCACTCACACCTGCACTGCATGCACTGCATCATCAGTCCAAGATCCTGCCACCTGTACAGCCTTGCCCACAGTCACCACAACAGCAGACATGCAGACAGGCACACCACATACCACATGCGCAGTCACCACTATCACCACCTCATGCAGCACACCCACCTCACTTGCAGATAACACCACGACATACATCCACACATCCTGTTTGTCCTCCCCCACCTTGTCTTCCCCTCCTCCCAAGATATAGAAACTCTCCCACTCAGGCACCCAACAGCCATATACCTCGCACACACACAGTCCATGCACCTGCCCCCAAGTCTAGCACACTTCCTCCTCTTAAAACCACTCTGTCTACCTCCACTCGCATTCCTCCTCCCACACCTGCCTCGCTGGGTCCTAAGAAGCTTTTCCTTTCCAACCTTGACTTCTTCCCTACCCCACCCCCACATCCTGCCCGTAAGAGGAAAGTCCCCCTCCAGCCCAGTACCTCCAGCTCCCATTCCACTCTTGTTCTTCCCCCGAAGAGTTCCCCTGCCACTAAGGGGAATAGAAGTGGCACTCCAGCCCCCTGTCCCAAGGCCACTACTCTGCCCCCTACCCAGAAGGGTAAGGACCTGCCAACTCCCAAACCCAAGCCCAAGCACCCCCCTCCCAAGAAACCCCCTGCACCCCCCTCACCCCTGAGGTGCCTGCCTACCATCTCCATAATGCCCCTGCCCAGTGGAGTGCCTAGGCAGGCTGTCAGGAGTCAAGTTGGGCCTTGGACGTTGCCCTTTGGCCATTAACAACTTTGGACTGGCCAATAGCCTTTTCTGTACATATTTATATTTATCTCTTTTTACAATGGCGGTCGCTGTTCCCACCCAATTACAGAGGTTGTACAATAGGTATGTGTCCTGGCTTTCTTTGCCCATGGGTTATGTTGCTGTTGCTTTACTCTGCAGATTGTTCTGGGTGTGTGGCATGTGTGTTTGGTGTGTGTTGTGGGTGTGTGTGCCACTTTCCCCTCCTTCCCTTGTGTGCTAGGCGGTTTTGCTAATCGTCGTCGTCTTCTTCGGTGTTGGTGCTCCTGGACTGCCATCGAGTGGTAGAGCATCAGGAAGACTTCCAGTTCAGGTTACATGGTGGCCACGGACTCCTCTGTGTCCCTGGAGGTAAGTGTCTCCTTTAATATGATTTTTTTTGCCAGGCTTTTGGTGGCGTTGCTAACGCCCCGGAAGTCCAGCCTGTAGGTGGCTACCACCGTGGTCAGTGGGCGTACCACACTGGCGATTGGGGTGGTACATTAGCTCTCTATGGGAGGGATCACTGCCATGATCATAATTTGGCTGTCATTACCGCCAGCCTAGTGACGGTACTACTGCATCTCCGGCGTGGTAGTCACCTGACCGTCAGTGTCATAATGAGGGCCTATGAGTGATTAGTAAGAAAGAAAACAGTAAAGGGTTCAGTCATGGTGGTTGAAAATATCGGGTTAGCTGATATACCATTAGGAAGCACAAGTCCAGTGTCCTTGCACGATGGGACAATGGAGATACATTTCAGAACAGTCAACAGGGCGTATCTGTGGCACACAAGGGGAAGGAGAGGTTTACTTCAAGGCAGTGGGTTTGGTCTTGGCATCTGCTCCTCTAGATGTCTGGGTGTATGTCCACGTTTCCCAGGGATTCCTCTGCTGCAGAGGGTGGGGTGTGTGTGGCATGTCCTTTCCTTGGCAGGGCCTCAATTCCACTAGCAGCCGCAAATGCTGAAAGGCCTGATGACTCATTACTAGTGGAAGAGGCCAGATGTTGTGCTGCAGATCTACTCAGGTAGAGTTGATGTCTCTCAGCACCACAGCTATAGAAGCCAGGGTGGCATTTTGTGCCTGCCACTGCTGCATGACTCCTGGTGGCTAGCCCTCTGCAGCCTTTGGATTTCCCCCATTATAGTGATTACCTGGCACATCATGCCTTGGGAATTTTGGTAGACTCCCAAAAGTTGGGAGATGGTTTCCTGGCCAGCATAGTCCCTTTGAGCCCCCATCCTCTGGACCACAACATCCCTCCCACACACCCTACCCCCATGTGCCTGTGCCCCTGGCCCAGTGTGCCTACTCCCAGTGGTAGCAGGACCATCATTGTCAGGGGTGACAAAAGGAGACTCAGGTACCTGTGCTGTGGGGAACACAATGGCTGAGACAGTCCTTGAAACACAGGTTTTTGGGGTGAATGGTTGCCTGTGATGTTGATGCAACAAGGCTGTGAGGAAATGGTGTGGGCAGATTGAGGCTAACAGTTGTTGACTGACCAGGTATCGTGGGTGGGCCAGCTTTGTCTTCAGTACTCACACATCGATAAGGGGTTGTCACCATTTGGGCCTTCATCCAGAGGGGTAGTGACAGTCTCTGGTATCCTGTCAATGATGACATTGGCAAGGTAAACTGTGGAAGAAGTGGATCACAGAGTTGCTGTTACATTTAGGCTACTGTTAATGTTGTGTGAGATGCAGACAGTGCCTTCACATGATCCCCAAAAATGACAATGACAACTGCTGAACAATCATACTTTGTACAACATAAGACTCTGTAATTTCTTTACCATACACCATGCTTGAAGCTGTTATACAATGTTGGTAGTGATTGGACTACTGATGCCATCTTATGTTGTCTGATTATTGACATGGGTGTTCGTCTTTGTTGCATAGTGAAGTGTCTGACATGATACATGGCACAAAAAAAGTTGTACAATACACAGTAGTGTCAGAGTAGGGACACGGTAGGGGAGTACGCAATAGATATTGATTTCCACCCCAGGGGAGCACATTTCAAACTTAGGAATCTTTATTACATGGGCATTAGGATTGAGCACTCAGCTACAGCTGTGGGGTGCTTGTGATAGTATTGGGAGTGGGCCATTGCATTGCTGTCTTTGGCATTATGTTTTACATAATACCAAAGACAGCAACGCCATGCAAGATGAATTAGATCGGTAGTTAGTTTCACATGCATGACATCTCACATTTGGTGCCCTGTTCAGGGTTTCACAATGGTGGGATAGTGCATTCTGGAAGGAGTAGTGCTATTTGTTTCCTGTACTTCACATGCCTTTTCCAAGGGCTGTGGATGAAGGTGAGTTTAGTGGACATGTGGCATGCCAGAAAGGGGGACAGTGGTGTAGTAGGTGGTATATTAATTGGGGTGGGTTAAGATGGTGAGGGAGCAGGCAGGACTTGACAATTGAGTGACATGGTTTTTGCAGTGGCTTACCCGACTCCACTCCCCTAGGTATTTCTGTCAGGCCCTCAAGATGCAGTATATCTAGGACCTTCTCCACCCAAGATGTGAAAGTAAGGGGAGGAGGTGGGGGCCCACCGCCTGTATTCATCAGCTGGTTCCTGGATGCCATGAAACATACCTTCCCCCTGAGGTCGTTCCACCTCTTGCTGATATCCTCCCTTTTGTATGGATAGCTGCTTACAGAATTGACCCGATTGACTATTCTTTGCCACAACTCAATTTTCCTGGCAATTGATGTTTGCTGGACCTGTGCTTCAAACAGGTGTGGCTCTACCCCATCAATTCCGTCCACCATAACCCTCAACTCATGGTCCGTGAAACATGGGTGGTTTTGTGGGACATGCTAATGGTGGTGAAGGTTGTGTGGTAGTATTCAAAGAAAAAGGCTGCAGAAAAAGGAAAATGGTGTGATGTAAGTGGGTGATGGTTGTTGTGAAGTGTGTGTGGTATTAAAATGTATGTTGTATATGCTGTGCAGGTGTGTGATGTGTGCGTACTGAAATGTAAATGGGAGCCTATTCTTGCTCATTGTTTCTCTCTAAAATGTTGGTTGTCTGTAGCTGTATGTGGCATTCTGTTTGCAAAGGATTGTGAATTGTGTAGGGATGTGTTTTATTGTGGAGTGTGTAGGTGTGTCGGGTGTGTGACTATGTGTCAGGTGTGGGGTATTCAAGCTATCAAATGTGATGGTGTGTCCAGTGTAATGTGAGTTGGGACCACTGCAGCTCGAACTGCCAATGGTTTTCTGCCATGGAAGAAGCACTGTTGTGATTTGTGGGTCATAATATGATGGAAGGATTTTTATAGGGCTGGCAGTGCTAGTGGTGGGACTGACTCTTTTCCATCCTCCAGTGTCCTGGTGGTTTCGAAAATGTGGTTGTTTTTTGTCAGACTTCACAGTGTGACTCAACACGGCAGTTAGATGACCACCAACATGACAGTCTTTTGGCAGCCGCCACCATGAAGGTCTTCCCAAAAGATCGCCAAAGTCGTAATCAGGCCATTGCTGCCCATGAGCATGGAATGCCTTTGCCGGCCCTGCTACCCCTTAACACAACAACATTTCTCTGCACTGCAGGCTCCCTCCCCTGACCTGAGAACTTCAGAGTAGTTTTCGTGCTGTGCCTGTGAATCACACCCAAGAGCAGCAGTAGGGAGGTGTAGATGCCCCTGGCTGCACAAAGGTGGTGGAGAGGCTTTTGACTACTCAAGCAACTGTGATGCTTCACAGGGAGCGGGCAAGAGTGGTGACGGTTCCTGTCCCTTTCCCACTTTGGCAGCACAGAGTCTTGAGAGTAGCTTGTTGCTACTCATAATGAGGCTCATAGTAATAGGCTGTATGAGGCAGAATTTTGCTTGGGGTTTCCTACTTCCAGTTTATATATTAGTGTTCTGTCAATCTTTATTATGATTTAATTTAAATATTTTAGTCAAATGGAGCTTAAGAAGCAATCAAAATCTTTTGCAAAAGGAGCCTGTTAAACTGTCGGGAGCGGACCTTTATTGATTTGTTGGTTCATAATTGTCTTTCCACTTCTTTTTATAGATATTACCTGTTCTAAGCCCTCTCTCTCCTAGTGTTGGTAGTTCTTGTTTATCAAAAAGTAAAAAACATTAATGAGGATTGTGCCATGACCCTAAAAAAATGTTGCTTATGAAGAGATTGAATGTATCCAAGTTTTTAGTTTTTTTTTAGCCACTAGAGATTCTATTTTTGTTCTTATATAATTTATAATCTGGTGGTCAAAGGCTACCAGCTTTGTTTGCTGTTTCATAAAACGTTAGTTTAATTATTGTCAGTGCTCCTTCTGATCTTAATGTGATTTCTCAACAGAGTCTTTTATCTTAGTGGTTTAGGTGAACAGGGGAGTTTATGGCAAGGGTCAGTCTTCTGAAGAATGCTTCTCAATCTATTTTCTGTCAGCCTCCTATTTATAAATTTTTCTTGTTCCTCTCTGGCAACTATGTCTTTCCTTCTATTAATGGCCTTGAAAGCATCACATATTTTAGCTATTCAAACCTCCCTCTCAATTTTCATTTAACTGAAAGTATTAATTGATTTGTTACCTAGACTCTACTTCCTATATTTGGGGCCTGAGTATGGTTGGACTACCAGGGGACTGCCCCCATTGCCATGAACATGGTTCCTGACTGGCAGGGAGCAGGTGAAGTCATACTCAGCCACGGCAGAGCTTAAAGCAGGGCTGTCATGCTGATCATGACTTCACTTTCGGCCAGCCTTTAGGACCCTGCCATGAAAAGGCTGGTTGAAGACCAGTGCTGGGGTCACTGGGGGGGGTGGGCTGCACAACCCACAGCCATGTAATGGGCAGTGCAGGGGGCCCCTTCCCAGCACCTTCAGAATGCACAATGTCTGCTATGGCAGACAGTGTGAATTCCAATGATGAATGGATCATCCTCTGTGCGATGTCCTCTGCTCCATGAGGAGCCGAGGCCAATGCCGCTGTATGGTTTCCACTGGGTTGACCGGTAGGAACCTCAGATGTATGAGGTTTCCACCAGTCAGCCTAGTGAAAACCTTGTAATAGGACCAAGGGGGAGAACGCCAGCTCTGCGGCGGTCTCCTCTCCACAGGTCTGGGGTCCGGGTATCAGGCAGCCTGACTCATAATGAGGCCCTTTGTCTTTTAATAGCATGGGGCCAAATCACAAAGATCCCCTTTACTTAGGCATCTTGCTAATACCAGATTCCAAAATAACCGGTGGGTAGTCAGAGATTATAATCAGGCCTATCTATTTTGTCCATGGTTGTAATCATTGTGACCATACCCCAAATTATATGAATCCATAAATAAGTCCTATGACTATGCGAAGAACTGGTAAATTCTTTAATCATTGGATGAGTAGTTATCCATATATCATAAATTCACAGTTCAATGAATGTGTTGTGCATGACATTCCATAGCTTGTGCATATAACCAATGGATGACTAAGGCTTTGTACTAAGTAAGCCCCTAATCGAGATTACTTCACCCATCATTTTTTCTCTTTGATGTCAGTTATGGTATGTTGGAATTTATATTATTTTGAGTTTGGGGATATGAAACAACTAGTGTTATGGTTCTACTCTCCATTTACCCACAATAATCACATATCTATTTACATTCCCCAATTAACTCTGCAGATTTGTATTGATTGCAATCAAAACTCTGATTCGGCCATGACATAAAATTGGTCAAATATAATTTATTGATCATTATTGTGGTACCTTTATGCAGAAGAGGAGATCCTTCTACAGAAAACATATTTAGGGACTTATGTGTGTAGCATCATCATAACTTATGATGCTCAATCAGTAAATTTAGTCCTGTACATTCCATGAGACAAGAAGCACCATCAACACATGGAGTGCTGATTCAGTTTCATTACAATGCCTTTTGTTGTGGACTGCAGCAATGACTAATGTGCTTGCAAAACTGGACTGGCATCTTTCCGGTTCTCTGCTTCCATCCTTTTTACCCCCAATCCAACCTCTGTATATAATCTCACCCTTTACATTACCCCAGTGATGGAGAATTGTGACTCCCAAGTCATGGTGGTGAATCTGCTCCCTGACCTGCCTTGAACAAGATAATTAATTTAATATTTTGGCTATGAAGGAGGCTGGCCTACGTTGCAGTGGGTACCTAAGGTACTTACACCTCATACCATGTCCAGTTATCTCTTATTAGTGAAATCTAGGCAGTGTTCTAGCAACTTAGGCTGTCTAGAGGTAGCTGTAGCAGAGCAGTTTAGGCTGAACTAGGAGACATGCAAAGCTTTTGCAATACCACTATAGTCACATAGTACTTATACACAACAAAAGACAATACTCAGTGTTACCAAAAATAAAGGTACTTTATGTTAATGACACATGGCCAAAAATATCTTAGAGGCAATACTCCTTCTGGAGGTAAGTATTATACACAATATATACACTAGAAACCAAAATCAGGTAAGTAAACAGTCATAGACTAGTGCAAATAGTAGAAAATACAATAGACTGCAATGGGCCTAGGAGCAACACAAGCCATATACTAAAATAGTGAAATGCAAATGTTGAATTCCTCCCTAGACAAGTGTAGTGTGTAGAGGGGTGTTGGGAGTGTAAGAGAACACCAAAGGTAAGATGGATACCGCACCCCAGAGCCCAGGAAAGCAGAAGTAAAGTACAGCAAGTTTCCTCAGGACACACTACAAGCTGTGATAAAGGATTTTGCAAGAACCAGGCAAGACTACAAGCAACAAACGATGGATTCCTGGACATGAAGACCTGTGGAGAGAGGAGACAAAGTCCAAAAGTCGAAGAAGAGTCCAGGAAGGACAGTAGCCCCTGCCAACCTAGAAGAATGTTCAAAAGTAGATTCTCTGGTCAGAAGAAAAGTTCAGAAGAGCACCAAAGAAGTGTGGTGCAGGAGATGTCCTACATCAAGTTGTTGGATGCAGGCTGTTTGCATCACTGGATTCCGACAACAAGTCTTAGTTCAAGCAAGTAAGCGGTTTGTATCAAAAAGGAGCTGCCTGGACCCAGGAGGGACCTGGGGGTCTCAAATCAGACTGAGGAGACAGAGGGGGCTCTCAGCACTTCAAAGAGCCCTCTGAAGATCAGGCAGCACCCACAGGAGTCCCAGAACACAGGGACAAAGAAGATGCAAAGTGTGGTTGTTGCAGCACTACACTGGAAGGTCCAACACTGCCGGAGAACAAATCAGGGAGCTGTGCATTGCAGAATGGAGTGCTGGGGACCTGGACTATGCTTTGCATGAAGGATTCTTGGAAGAAGTGCACAGAAGCCCAAGGAGCTGCAGAAGATGCAGTGCACAAGGGTACTGTCGCAGTACAGGGAGGCAAGCTCTTTCCTCCACCAAATTTGGACAGCTGGACCTTTGGACAGTCTGGGTCACTTCGGTCTGCCACCTGTGTTCCAGGAAGCACGCTTGTCATTAGGAAAGGAGTCTCAGAGTACCGATCGTCGCCGCAGAAGTGTGCCTGCAGAAACAGGGAAGTGACTCCCTCACTCCACGGGAGATTCCTTTGGTTCTTCTGGCGCAGGGTGAAGACAGGCAGTCCTCAGAGCGTGCAAACCTTGGAAACTTTTGCAAATGCTGGCTGGAGCTGAAGTTGCAGGTCACAGCAGACACTGAAATTCGTGACGGGTGCTACTGCACCCGTCGCACATCCTCCACTCCGCCGGCTCCATTCGGAGCCGGCATCCTCATGGAGGGGTGTTTCCCACTGGGCTGGCGGGCGGCCTTTTGGCGGTCGCCCGCCAGCCCAGTGGGAAACCCAGAATACCCGCGGCGGTCTTTTGACCGCGCAGCGGTATTCTGGTGGTTCCCTCCAGGCGGGCGGCTCCCGCCGCCCGCCAGGGTCAGAATGACCCCCTTTGTTGCAGTTACAGAGGTTCCTCGAGCAGTCTGTGGTTGATCCGACGGTCAGAAGCTGAAGCAGAGGAATGTAGAGGAGTCCTGGAGGAATCTTGCAAACCAAGTCTAAGGAAACACCCAGAAGAGAGACCCTAAAGAGCCCTGAGAGGGGGATTGGCTACCTACCCAGCTTTGTACCTATCAGGCGGGGTTTCTGATGTCACCTGCTGGCACTGGCTACTCAGGGATCTCTAGAGGGTCCCCACACCTTAGAATCCAAGATGGCTAATGCCAGGGACACTTTGGAGGCGCTCTGGGCACCACCCCTGGGGTGGTGATGGACAGGGGAGTGGTAGCTCCCCTTTCCTATGTCCAGTTTTGTGCCAGAGCAGGGACCAGGGGCCCCTCAACTGGTCTAGACTGGATTATGCAAAGAGGGCACCGGTTGTGCCCTTCAAAGCATTTCCAAATGCTCTGGAAGGCTACCCCTTCCAAGCCTGTAACACTATTTCCTAAGGAAGCAGGTGTAACACCGTCCTCCCGAAGGAAATGCATTGTTCTGCCATCCTGGGATTGAGCTTCTCAGTCCCCAGGAGGGCAGAAACCTGCCTGTGAGGTGGCAGCAGCTGGGGCTGCAGTAGAAACCTCAGGGAGCTGGTTTGGCAGTACTGGAGGTCCATGGTGGAACACCCAGGTGCATGGGATTGGCCCCACAGTACCATATTTGGTTTGGGGGGACAATTCCATGATCTTAGATGCCTCACATGGCCATATTTGGGGTTGCCATTGTGAAGCTACATATATGTATTGACATATATGTAGTACACGCTTATAATGGTATCCCCACACTCACCAAGTCCGGGGATTGGCCCCGGACAACATGGGGGCACCTTTGCTAGAGCAAGGGTGCCCTCACATACAGTAACTTTGCACCTAGCCTTCAGTAAATGAAGGTTAGACATTTAGGTGACTTATAAGTTATGTTAGTGCAGTGAAAATGGTTGTAAAATAGTGTGTGCACTATTTCACTGAGGCTGTAGTGGCAGTCCTGATGAAAGGTTTGTATGAGCTCCTTATGGGTGGCAAAAGAAATGCTGCAGCCCACAAGGATCTCCTGGAACCCCAATGCCCTGGGTACCTAGGTACCATGTACTAGGGACTTATACGGGGGGTCCAGTGTGCCAATCAGAATTGGAATGTGGAGTCACTAAAGTGCAGTGACAAATTTGGTAAGTAGAGAGAGCATAAGCACTGGAGTTCTGGTTAGCAGAACTTCAGTGACACAGTTAAGCATACTGACAACACACATAGGCCGCAAACTATGAGCACTGGGGTCCTGGCTAGCAGGGTGCCAGTGAGACAGGCAAAACACACTGACAAATTGGGTTTTAAACTATGAGCACTGGGGGCCTGGCTAGCAGGATCTCAGTGAGACAGTAAAAACACACTGACAAACATTGACAAACAGGTCAAAAATGAGGGGTAACCATGCTAGAGAGAGGCTACTTTCTCACAGGCTATCACTGTAGTATGCTGTCTGCTGGTATGGGATTTTGGAATACTTCTCAGCCTAGAACCTGTCCTCTGGTAAAACGTCTCAGAGTTTGGTTATCTGCAGAGCAGTTCACCTAGTCTGCAATTCCCTACCACCCCACTTCTAATTGTTTAAGACTGGCTTCCAACTCCCCTTATTACTGGTCTGATGTTGCTTTGCTTTATGTTGAGCGTAGGAAACCTCTTGCCTTCCAGCTAATCTAAAACTTATTTTCCTTCTTAGGTTCTCTTCTTACCTCCTACTGGGATCTCCTTTTAATAAGTGTGGATGTTGATTGATCTTGATGCTGTGTGTGCAATGGCTGCTTTCAGCTGTGGTGCTGATAGCACTCCATATTCCTGCATATTCAGAAGGAGGGACACACCAGGCTCCTGCGTAGAGTGGGCACACAAGATGCTCCCCACATGCTATCAGTGTCAATGGGAGCAACTTGGAGCATGGATATAGGTAAGGAGACTACAGAGACGCGGGGGAAGGACGAGCGACAAGGCCATTGAGGAAGAGGCCCGCAGGTGTTGGGATGGGTTTCTAACAGTATTTAATGGTGTGCACTGGATAGAGATGATTGATGGGGCTGCATGGGGATATACCATTTTAGCATACCTCCCCCTCAAAAGAACATGAAAATTGGGTTACTTTGGGGTTGCCGGCTTCTGGAATGTGTGTGCCTCCAGGATTCTTAGCAGACATCACTTAGTTGGTCATGTTTTAATTCTTATTTGCACTTTTTTTCTTCCTGGACAGGATAGTGTTAGACATCTGGTTATCGGTGACAGGCACGGTGTTTGAAACCAGGCCTTATTGCTTAATGCCTGTATATTTTTGTTTCCGCAAGGGCTAGTATGAGCTACAAGTAGGGAAGATCAGGAAGACGCCGTGAAGTGCTACAGCAAAAACAAAATGAGTGATGCTGTGAAGAGAACAGATCCTTGTGTTGGACTATAGCTTATAGTGGTTGAATGCCTTAATGAGAAGAATAAAACTTTTCTTTTTTTTTAAGTCCTTTCCGCCCTGGTTGAGAGATGGGAAGAAAAGTACCTCTAAGGTAGACTCCCTGAATATATTTCTACATCCAAACTTACTTCCATTGACTGAATGCTTGAGAGGTCAATTGAGGTGGTAAGCCCAGAGATAGCCCTCTCCCAGAGGTGTCTCTCTCTCTCAATTCAGGTCTCCCTTCAGTGGTCCCAAATTCATCCCTGGAGTCCCTTGCAGCACCAGATGCAACTATTTCCCTGAAGTGTAGTCCACCCTAACTAATCTGGTAGGGCCACGAAGGGCAAGGTCCTCCTGCACCACTCAAGCCAAATCTCTTGTGGAATGTTAGAAATTGTGTCTCTAGTTGGCAGGGGTATACCCCCTTGTCCAAGGAAGGACCACAATCCTAGTCAGGGTTAGTCATAACATAATCCAAATGATCCTATGTCCACCTTCTGGTATCTTGGCACTGAGCAGTCAGGCTTAACTTAGAAGGCAATGTAAAGTTTCTGTGCAATAACCCATACCATAACACAGTGAAAACACCACAAAAATACACTACGCATGTTTAGAAACATACAGAATATTAATTTGATTAGAATATGGTTGGAATGATGAAAATCCAATGTATACAAGCAAAGATATGAAATTTTAAAGATGAAATCCCACTAAAGTGCTTAGAAACACAAAATAGCTCCAGCTGGTTCTATTCCGGCGTAATTGTCGGAGTAGTTCCCAATAGTTCGATACACAGGTGCTGGGCACAGATCCCCCAGGTACAGTACCTTTGAAAACAAAAAAACAAAGACGCTGCACGGAGTCGTGGAGGTGAGGCATCGCTGGGGCAGGTGCAGTGCCAGTCCCTTACTGCGTCCAGGGAGATGAGGGGTGGGTTCCGTACTGCGAGGCAGGGGAGGCGAAGCATCGGTTCTGTCCAGTTGCAGGGGGAGCTGGTATGGTATCAGTGATAAGGCGTCAGTTCCTTGTGACCCGGAGGGTTTGATGGATCTAGTCGGTCGAAATGTGATGAATCGACATTACAGTGTCGTAATAACACTGCGGGATCGCAGTAATATCCGACTTGTATTGCAGGCTGTAATCAGTGTGTTCAGCGAGGTCCATGGGGTTAAGGCAGGCTACAGTGTTGATGTTGGCATCTCTGAAGTTGTTTCAGGTATCTCTGAAGTTGGAACACTAGCTAAAAGCTAGTAGATTAAGTCTTGGCTGTCCTTGAGACTTCATAAAAAGAGGCAAGCTCAATCCAAGACCTTGGAGAGCACTTTTGGGGATGGCAGATTCCTTCCAGCACAGTTGGAGGGCAGCAGGGCAGCAGTCTTTCTCATCATTGAAGTCCAGATGAGTCATTTGGCCCAGCCAGACAGCTCCTCTGACAGAGTTAGTTCAGGTGTAGATCTAGAAGTTTCTGATTTGTTGAGGTGAGAGACCGAGTTTATATACCCCAAAATGCCTTTGAAGTGGGAGAAACATCAAAAAGTAGTTTTGAAGTGCACAAGGTCCCCTTTGAGCCCAGTCCTGTCTGCCAGGATCCCGGAGTGGGGTAATCACTCCTTTGTGTGAGAGCAGGCCACTGGCCTTTGAAATGTAAGAGAGGGCTCCTCACCCTTCATGCCCAAAAAGACCCATTCAGTATGCAGATGCATGCAGATGTGACTGAGTGTCCTGTGTTTTTGGCTATCTGGGTAGGATGCATTAGGGGTGCGCTGTCAACCAGCACAGACCAGACGTGGTTTGGTGACAGGCTGTAACACAGATGGCAGTTAGTGCAGAGAAATGCCCACTTTCTAAAAGTTGCATTCCTAAAATAGTACTATTGAATCCAACTTCACTGATAAGCAGAATTTTCTATTACCATTCTAGCAATACTAAACATGAAAGGGCGACTCCCTCTTAATCAGAATTTACCACTTAAAAGTATATGTGGGCAGTTCTAACGCTAGTCTATGAAAAGAGCAGGCCTCACAATTGTGGGAAACAAATTTGTGAGTTTTTCACTACCAGGACATGTAAAACACATATGTACATGTCCCGCCTTTTACTTACATAGCCCCCTTCCCTATGGGTTACCTAGGGCCAACCTTAAGGGTGACTTATATGTCAAAAAAGGGAAGTTTGAGGCTTGGCAAGTAGTTTTAAATGCCAGGTCGAAGTTGCAGTGAGACTGCACACTCAGGCCTTGCACTGGCAGGCCTTAGACATGGTTAAAGGACTACTTATATGGATGGCACAATCAGTGCTGCACGCCCACCAGTAGCACTTAATTTACAGACCCTGGGCACATCTAGTGCACTTTACTAGGGACGTACAAGTAAATTAAATATGCCAATTGGATATGAACCAATGTTACCATGTTTAGGGGAGAGAGCATATGCACTTTAGCACTGGGCAGCAGTGGTATAGTGTGCAAAGCCCTAAAAACAGAAAAACAGGGTCAGAAAAATGGAGAGAGGCAGGCAAAACGTTGGGAGATGACCACCCTAAGGATGTCAGGAATAACATGGATGTATCTATCTAGTGCAGTATTGTAGTCTGACCTGCACTGCCCTGTAAGTCTGGAGAAGACCTCAAGCCACTATTAATGGACATATTAAGTGAGTTTAGGGAAAACTGCATAGGGGACTTTAGGGATATGTTAAAGGCTGAGCTAGCCTCTCTATGGGCCTGCCATGGCATGCTAGATTCTAAACTAGAGTCATTAGAGGTCCTTCAATCCGTACGCACAATTATTCCCTCCTAACTACCAGTTATGCAGGTGCAGCAAGCTCATGAAAGGTTGCATCTGTTACCTCCTGTTGAATTGCCTAGCACAACAGGTTCTAGCAGTGCCCAAAGATTAGTGGGAAACTCACTGGGGCAATATAGAAACATGAATGAGCTAGGCCAGCAGGTGGGATTTGAAAGATTTACCACAACTGGCTGTTGTAGTAACCATCCTACCAATTATCGTCAGCTCCCCCTATACTGTACTCTCTATTTAATTGCCTTGAGGGATGTTCCTTTCACACAGCATCCTGGAAAACCCAGAGACTTTGATGAATAAAGCAGTTCATGGGCTACAATGCAAGGTGGACCCAGTATCTATCTTGAGAAGTTCTATCGATTAGAATACATATATACATCCTAAAGATTGTGTGAGAGATTGTGTGCTAGTGAATTTCAAATTTCCCCTCCTTGCCGAGTGCTCCTGGGTCACCTAAGCTTGATGGCAAACCCTCACAGACGAATTAAGGCTGTTCCTTTAGGATATATTGATAGGCCCCTCACCTCTTTGTATTTTGGGTCTGGGTCTAGATCTGTTGTGTGTGCATGTGGCAATACACTATTTAACATTCCTACCAAAAACTTTTTCGAACCCCTGTCAGTCTTGACAGTGCCTGAAATGGTTGTCTGAAGTCCCTGGACCCTTTCAGGCTAAAAAAAAGCCCTTATAGAGTTCATGTCACTGTTCCATCTTTTGTTTTCAGTTTTGCCCATGCATCTAGCAGTCCCAGTCATACTGCTGATTTGGCTGCCCCCAAGTCCTCAGATTTCATCATCCTTGATCCCTCCACAGTAGAGGGGATTCAGGAGAATGCTTCAGCAACCAACACATTAGCATCAAAGGATGTGACCCCAGATCAGCCTCACTTTCCATCAGCAGTTCTACTTGCTCAAGGGGAATCATTGTCATTGATCTCTACATCCAGTGTATTGTCATTTGTCTGGAACAATATCTTGGAACATTGCTAGCCTAAATGCTGTGCTGGCAGTCCCAGCCTGACTCATTGACTCATTTGATATCTGCATACTCCAGGAAATGTGGTGTCAAGCCAGCATGCAGATCTGGATTTACCACTTTTTCCAGCTATTTGTGGTGTGAGAGGCATGCCATCGGCTGGCCTAATTCTGTGGATCAAAAACTTGCTTGCTTTTACAAGGTTGGTTATGGTTATAAACTTGGAAGATGCAATGAGGGTATCTCTGGCGGGAGGGAGATTTGTATCTTCTGCATTTAATGGCTACAACAGGACGGTGGGCCAAAGAGTGCATCTAGTATCTTGCATGTTCTAGAGAATGCTTCAGACTCTGTACCACATCATGACAGAGTAATTGTCACTGGCAATTTTCATGTCACCTTTGAACCTCTTGGCCAAACACACATCAATCTAACAGAGGAGTAAGTTGCTGCCTTGGGTATTCCCCTGTTAGATTTAGCCCCGTAAAGTGTGGTTCTGTGGTCGTCGTCAACCAGGTGTTGAGCCTATTCCTCTACTCTGGCCTTCAGGCCTACAACAGTAGATCTATCTCAGATCTTAGAGGTACCCACACCTTCAAGCGTATAAGTCGGAAGATTTGTATTGATTACAACTTTTGACTGCTGCTATAGCCCTGTTTAATCTATATGAAAGTCACAGAGCTCTTTGATAGCAACCACAATGCCCTCCATCTGACCCTTAGTGGGCATGGCTCTGGCCATTACTAGGGTGGTAGTTCCTTGGTTAATCACTTTCCCATAACAAGAGGGCTCTAAAATGGGACGTGGTTTGTAGAGACCCTCTGAGGTTGGCCCTGATTTGAGCCCAGCTGGCGGATACTATCAAGCTTATGGGCACCAGTGGTCCAGATATCCCTGACCAGGTGCCCATTACTGAGTGTCAAAAAAACTGTTTATGTCTTTTGAAGGCTTGTTATGAAAGGTTGGGGGCAGGGCTCCCAAGGCGCACACCCACTATGTTTGGTTTTTAATAGTCATCGAAGGAAATTAAGATCTATTCTTATTCAGAGCCTGAAAGACACAAATAGAGATGGCATTTGTAAGACCCGAAAGGACTGTAAGATTGCACTTTCCCAAGCTAAGATACAATGAGAACGGGATCTGTGGAAGGACATGGGCACAGCGGTTAGGTCTAGTGGCAGACTGCGCCATTGGATCTCCACTTTTTGACATTCTGGTGGCACTGTGTACCAGCCCATATTAATAGGGCCACTCAAAGCCACCTCACATTACTTTTCATGGTCTTGTAAGTATGGAATCGTTTCACTCTTAACACTGTGTGAAAGGGGCGTTCCATGGGTGTTGCTTCGGGTGTTACCATACAACACCCATGGACCTCAAAGGAACATGACAAATTCCCAGATTAACAAGTCTGGGAATGCATCAGATTCCTATACCACCTCAGGGGTGGCGTAAGAGTGACACAACAGGGAGAATATCTTTATTTCCCTACATTTTTCCTCATTCTATGTGTGCTGCATTTTATGTGTTCTGGATACACCTCATGTGATTGTTTTTGTGCAGGAAGATGTCCCTTCCTGCACAAAAACAATCATCCTCCACAACACAGGCACCCTTGCACCATGGTTCAAGGGTGCCTTTGTTGGAACATGGGAGATATTTGTGCACCAGCACAGGGGGAGAGGACACAAATGTGCTGTATCATGTAGATACTGCATATTTCTGCCCATTCCCGGTGGCGCAGGGTGGTGCAGCAAGGCACTTTCTGCGCTGCCCTGCACCATGGCCTTGTTAATAAGGCCCTAAGTCTTTTTGCAGGCCCTTGGTAGTCATAAAGTGGTCACTAGTATTGATTACAATCTTCAGCCCCAGACCTGGCTGGACCACTTTTAAAAAATGTATGCAATGCAGGTAAGTCCTTCAATGAAAACAGCAAACAGGAATATGGCACTCCCCTCCCTGGAGGAAGTTTTACTGCTTGACTTTTGAGTTTAAGGACATTTTGGAGGCTATCAGGGCTCTTCCGCCTCATAAATCACCAGGCCCTGATTCTGTCCCTGGGGACTTATGGGAGGCTGAACCCCTGATATGGGCTGTGTACTTTCAGTTGCTTTTTCGGTCCCTGTTGTAAGGTGGCCCTATCTCTGTGTCTTGGCATTCAGCTGAGATTATACACATTTATAAAAATGGTAGTAAAGATGATCCTGGGAATTATAGGCCCATCAGCCTCATTTACACCTCCCGGAATCTTTTTTCCCACCTCATTCTGGGGAAGTTAACAGATTGAGTCAAGGAAAATTCTATCTTTTCCGAGTTTCAGGCAGGCTTCAGAAGCAGGGAAAGCACATTTTCAGCTTCTGTTGCCTTTACTGGAAAACCATATTTCTCGACAAGTACCACTTGTATGAGTTTTTTGTCAATTTAAAACTAGCCTTTGACTTCATCTCGAGAGGCAAGCTGTGGGAGGTTTTCAAGGAGATTGGCGCCCCTCATAACTTGCTGTCTGTCATAATAAGGGTTTATGCACACAACCTTGCCAGGGTCAGGTATGGTAATTACAGTGAGATTACCGACCAGTTTAAAATAGGTTCTGTGTTTTACAGGGATACACGCTGGCCCCTACCTTGTTTTTTCTTGCCAATAATGACCTTGTCCACACACTTGACTTTTTGGGCAATGATGCACCTAGACTGGACCCCCATAAAATTCCAGTGCTATTGTTTGCAGACAACGCACTGCTGATATCTAAAACTCAGTGTGGTCTGCAGGCAATAGTAGATAGCTTCATAAGTTTCTGCAGTGCTTGGGGCCTGGAGATTAACATTAACAAACCTAAATTTGTGGCGTTCAGCTTGTATAAATCTACTAGGGCTAAGATCACAGTGCAGGGTGTCACTCTTGAGCAAGTGCAGGAGCTTGTTTATCATAGGAGGACCCATACTAGCGCTCTTGCTCCAGTAGTTGAGATTTATAATCTAAAAGCAAAAACTCCGCCACTTATGATGCAGAATTTTGGGGTTATACAGGCTCTTTTGAGCTCTGCAAAGTAGAAAATATTTGTTTTTGCAGAATGTTCTTAGTTTCCTGTAAAGTGAACCTTGTCTCCCTCAGCTCTTACACTTGGGTCTTCATCCAATTAAATGCATCAACCTCTCTAGACCCATCCTGTACTTGCATAGACTTTGGTCTACAGAGGAAATGGAAACCTTTAGAGTTTTGGTAAAGGTACCTTTCATTTCTCCATGGGGTGAGAAGATCCCCTGGCTTGCCTGAATGAAGTCCTTGCTACGTAATATAGGTTTGTCCTCTTTGTGGGCCTCTCTGGGTTCAGATAAGTCAGTTCCCCGCCAATTGATAAAAGATCGTATAAAAGAGAATCTGTGGCTGAAAGAACTGAAATGCGTTAAGGCAGGGAGTTTAACAGGTCTATTCTTAGGCAAAAAGATCAGTCCTGTTTATAAACAGTTTTTCAACTCTCTGCCCATTGCAACTATATTTAAAATGGAGGTACTGGGCCCTCCCCTTAAACAGTTTCTGTACAAAGTGGGGTGAGGAGCATTGCAGTTCAAGTAGGTGCTCACTTTGTGATGCTGCTGAAGAGAGTCCCCACTATTTTGCCTTTTTTTTGTCTATGCTAGGCCACGCAAGCACTAGCTAAAACCATTGTGCACTCTCTTGGGTTTCAAGCAATATGCACTTGCACTATACATTTTACACTTTGATACAAGAGAGATGATTGTGGTCTTCAATGAGCAAGTTTCTGCACGCTGCCTGGCTCCTCCTCAAACGTGGAGTACAGCATTGAAGTCTTTGATGTGGCAGTTGTGGCCCTTTATGATAGACTTATTTTCATGGTACCTTTTAATCGTACCTTTATGGGTCATCCCTGTTTACTATGGAGTTAGTTTTATGATTTGTGCCTTGCTTTTGTAAGAATCAATTTCTGCAGTTCTATAATATAGTATGAGCCATGGTTGGCTTCTAGTTTCTTAGTTTTGTTGTAAAGATTTTATATTACGCATATTCTAATATTTGTATTTTAATGCAAGCTGTTAGTTGGACTTGGATATTTCAAAATAAACATTTATGATGATGATAAAATTACATTTGCAGTCTTTAAAATTAATAGTGTCAGATCGCCTTATATTATCATGCTTAGAATGACTAAAAGATGATCGCATTTGCCTATTAATACGCCTAACTCTGCTGATAATATTGTCACAGAGGAATGTATTGCTTCCAGAGAAGTTCCTCTCTACTTATATGTTTTTGTGAAGACGTATACTTCGACATGAAGTCGGAGTAAAAGTGAGTGGCATCTTAGCGAACAATACGATTTCTCCGGGTGTCTGAAAATATACAGGAAGGCATACCATATGTGTATTTCTGTTATGCGAGACACGGGCAGGAGACTGTCTCATTCAATGAGTGTTTGACATGCTATTAAAGATACAAAAGCCAGACCAGTGTCTAGATAAAGTGAAAGGATCATAGGAGAGTATTGCTCAATGGAATAAATGGACTTCTGGATTCCGTTGCGCTTTGAGAAAATGAGTGTCAATCAGTAGCCGACGAAGGTGCTTTAAGTAGTGGCATGACCTTCCTTTAGACAAAAATGTTGAAAGGGACATACATTTTTGAAAATACCTGTATTCAAACGGACTTCCGCAACAATATGTAGATTTTAGCGAAAAGACAGTACATGATTAGAATGGGTGGAAGGCGTAAACGAATATAGATTCTTCGGATTAATTTTTGTGAAGGAAACATCTGCCCAGCTATAGTTATCACTCATGCTATAGCAGATACGAACCTCCTAATATTGACAGTTTATTATGTTGTAGGTCTTCTGTAGCCAAACCTTGACACTCAAAAAGGCAAATGTACTGGGGGTCGCTGCACAGCTGAAAGAAGCTTTAGTGTTTTTCAGGGGGTTGTGAAGGATGTTTTTTGTATTTCGAGATATTTTCATTGCCCATATGTACATTTTTAGATTCCAATATCGACAGAAAATATACGTAATTTTGCTGCCTGTGAGTTTTACAAATGAAAATAGGGACAGCGAGTACAAGGCATGCTCTAAGCTTATTTATTTGTTTTCGTACAAGTTTGATCAGACCAATAGGTTGTTAGAATTAAATGATTGGAAAGAACATTTATCATTCTGCAGACCTTTATGGGAGAACACAGCAGCCAGGGCAAACTAGATTAATTAACGAATTGCCTTTTATTCCAACCAACATAAATAATAATGTTCTGACACAATTTCAAGGAAATGATTTTTCTATTAACTTGGAATCCGCCAGGATGGTTGAGGTATTTGCTTCTATTTCATCTGATTTAGATTTTGAGCTTTGATGGAAAAACATGCACACATAAACGTACTTTAGACAACAAATGAGTAGATTTATAAAAGTTTCACTTGAACGTACATCTAGTGCAATGCAGTGCTAAGCAAAGGCCATATTTACAAGGTGTCACACAATGGTGCACGCACCCAAAGTTGCTGCTCTTCATTGCAAAGAAAGGGAGAAAGTAGGACAATTCCATATCTACTAAGCTATGGAACTGCCCTGCTCTCTCCCTAGTGCTGGCACACAATCAGACTGGCCAGTGCCAAGCGCACACATTTGCACCGTACTGCAAAGATTTAAGTGCATGATTAGCATAGGTTAGGTGCTGGAAGGATAACATTCTAGTACAAAATAATATGCTTAGACACACTTTAGATTTTTTTCCTGTTTGGATGTGTGCTGTACATTATTACACCTGCCTTAGGTAGGCATTATTTTCTGGGACAAAACCCTGTCTAGTATTGGTATTGCTGAAGCAGATGTCTTAATTAGAAATTATTAATGAGGATTTATGTATTTTGAATAAAGAATTCCGTAGAAAATGAATAACATAGATAAAAATAATGTGCACGTTTGAAAATTTGACCTTGGAGAATGGCCACCAGTGTTCACGAATTGTACTAATTGATGATTAAAATGTATAAAATATTAAAAATGTATTAGATTAATGTAGTAATATGTAATATTAAGGGTTATGAATTGTGCTTCAGCTTATTAATTGTAAGCCTTAATTTAGCTAATGTTTTAGCCTAATTTACCAGGCCTCATGCAAAAGCTGTATTTCTTAGCATTTAATAGAAAATGCTGACAGAATAAACTAACTGTGAAATGCTCATTGTCTTGTTAAAAGTGCTTAACCAAGGCTTTCTATGGGAACCAACGGACAGGAGATGATGTCTCTAGTAATGTATTAAAATGTGTGTAAAATGTGTGAGATGTACTTTCCCAGGACGCGAACAATGAAGGCACTGACTGGAGAGGAAGATGCAACAAATTCAATACCTGGCGAGCCGGATGATGAGAACATCGTAAGGCAGACCAATCAACGTTGTGTGAAAGACGAAATATTAGAATTCATAGATTTGGTATAAGAAGATTATTGGACAGAGTAATAATGTATGCTTAATTGACCAGTTGGGAATTAGGTGATAGTTTGGGTGACTTTGATATAACAACTTGACAGAGGAAAAAGATTTCAGATTTTTAGTAGACCAGGAGCAGATTAGACTTACGCAGATTTGAAGAGAAGAAGAGACTTAGAAGAGATTCGAGATTCTGTCATTGGGCTCATAGTCTTTGATTGAGTGCCTGATGTGTTGCTGATCGATTGATGACCTGAGGACGAAGACTGATCCTGTTTGCTGACCCATACCGTGGATAGGTAGATATGACAATATGACTGAATTGTATTTTTATGCCTTTTCTTTCTAGGTACTAACTGCGCTGTCCTATTAGT
Organism: Pleurodeles waltl; assembly: GCF_031143425.1. Classification (NCBI taxonomy): domain Eukaryota; kingdom Metazoa; phylum Chordata; class Amphibia; order Caudata; family Salamandridae; genus Pleurodeles; species Pleurodeles waltl. The sequence continues at coordinate 661,279,554 of NC_090443.1, read as the reverse complement.
TCGCCTTAGCTAGATGTTTCCTAAATTTGTGTTCTAAATTATTTTGCATGAAGCCCCACATGCTAATGCTAATCTGGATTAGTTGAAGGTATCTATATGACTACTGACAAATTACAGAGACAAATGGTTAATAAACTACTTTGTTGAACCTTATGGATTATGTAGCCTTATTGAAGCTAACTTTGCTAATGATTTGCACTGATGCTTTAGAATGTATTGTGATTCAAGCTTTGATTAAGTTGTGTTTCTTGCGTCTTTTGGGTAAATAAATACTGATTTCATATGTGTTTTGACTTGATTTGATAAATGTGTTAATATAAGGGAAATAAAATTACTAAACTTTTACTAAAGGTGTGGTGATTCATGGCTGAAAAGTCATGGTGTGTGACAATTACTGACTTCATTGATTACTGATTGTTGATTTGACAATGATTATCGATTATGGTGTCTTGATTTCCGTTCTGGAGCTATGGTAAGAACATCTTAAACAAGTCAAAAGGTTCATCGACCTATACGCATCCCCTTATAAGTTTACTCATTAAGGATCAAGATGCTAACATTATTGGATAGGATTTTGCATCAGAAACCATGGGTGGCCGCATGGGAATAGACACGTACCACCGATGGAACACCCACTTCATGTAAATACAAAGTTGTGGAAAGTACTTCTCTGCACTACTTCAAGGCAACTTTCCAGGGAAAAAATCATTTTGTACTAAAAAGAAAATTCAGTTAAAACATTTGGCACCAGTTTGTATCATGTTGTGACGTCAACCAAGAGCAAAACTTTTGTGAATCTTCCCCATAGTGCTCATTTACTGTTTATGATACCTTGGCCAGTAAGGTGATCCCATTTTCTGTGTTGCGCCTGAACAGGTGCATGAGTGCATTTTGTTTTGGAGTCTTTAGTACATTCACATTATCTCAAAATATCTCTGAGTTAGTGTATGTTTTGCTCACAACATAGCTCGAAAACATAGTGTAGTAATTACCAATTTCATTTTGCAAGTTCTGCTATTAGCAAAACATACATTAGGTCAGAGATATTTTTCAGTTAATACATGCTCTTAGGATACCAGAAAAAACACACAGATCCCTTTTGCATTGGCACAGCAGAGAAAGGCAGGTCCAGATTTAAGGGAAAATGATGGTGCATGTCGCTGCGTCAAATTTGTCAGCGTCACACTCCGTTATTTTCACAACGGAGGGATGCGCCATATTTAATAGAATAGGGTGCACTCCTGTATTTCCCCCTGTGTTGGCACTGCATTTGCTGCTGTGCACCAATGCAGCAACCCCTGCACCATTGTGAATGGATGGCAGCGTAGAGGGGGAGATTGTTTTTGTGCAGGTGGGAACACCTTCCTGAACATAAATAATCTTGCATGGTGATTTGCTCTTTCTATGTGTGCTGCAGAACCCTCCTGTTCTCCTTCTTGCCTGCTGCTTTCCTCCTTCCTTATTAGGTAAAGAACAAATGGTTTGTTTCACCCACCCATGGATTTTGACACAAATCCATTGCTACAAAGAATTATACACATGGATTTTACCAAACATTTTTATTTCTCCATGTCTTTTTCTCTCTGCATGTGTGCTGCTTTCTGATGCAGACTTGATGCTTAAAGATTTTGCTGTACAAATGGCAAAAGACTTTGGCCCATATTTATGAAATGTTTGCACTGCCTAAGCATAATTTGTTTAACGCTAAAATGGCACTTACTTAACTCAATATTTATATTTTGATGCCAGACCCATCTACCATCAAAATATTGGAGTTAGAGCCATTTTTAGGGAGCGCCAATCCACCTTGCGTCTCATTGCAACAATGAGATGCAAGGTAGGCCTCCCCTTCCTAAAAATGACGCATGCCCTCTAGCGCCATATTTACCTCCTGATTCAAAAACAACGCATACCAAGGAAGTGGACTGCGAAGTGGCGGTAAAGTCAAATTAGCGTTAAAATGTAATGCCTGATCAGACCAGGCGTTAAAAGAGGCACACTCAACCCAACTCAAGGAAAACACACAGAAAGAGCATTTGAAAACTCCAGGAGAACATGGAAGTGGTACGGCTCTAGCTAGGCACACACCACAGATGTCAGTGAAGACATCAGGTCCCTCCACCACCAAGGCAGCAACCCCAAACACCACCACAGGAGCCACAAAGGCAGCGCAGAAGGTGGGAGAGGATCTTCAGATAGCGCACAACTGTCCTTGGCCTCAGGGAACAAGATGTGATCAGGATGTACCGACTGAACCGGGTGCCTACTGTACACCTCCTGCACAATATTGTGCCACACATCAAAGCAAGGGTGCAAACTCCCACTACTATTCCAGCCATGACAAATCTCCTCGTTGTCCTCCATATGCTGGCACCTCGATTTTTTGAGATAACAGCTGCACAAGTGGCTGGTATGTCCCAGCCATCCTTCCCAATCCTTGTACAAGGGTCCTGGATGCTATCATACGCCTCACACCCCAACACATCTGCTTCCCAAACACACAGCATCTGCAGCTGGAGACCAAGCAAGGTTTCTACCAAATTGCTGGGCTCCAGCATGTGCTGGGTTCAATTGACTGGTGCCACTTGCAACAACGGAACACCTATATAGGAACCGCAAACACACCCATTCAATCAATGTGCAGGCCATTGTGGACCACCGTGGGCTCTTCACCAACATTGTGGCCAAATTTCCCAGCAGCATCCATGATGCCTACATATTCCACCATTGCACTGTCAAGGAGGGGTTCCAGGATGGGCAATGGTCTACTCATAGGTAAACCACCATACCAATCATCACACACACAACACACCAACCATGTAGGACAAACAAGACAAACACCACACTAAATACACACGTGCAGGGGAATATAGACGTAGAGGCAACAACACATATGTAACATGCCACGCTACACCGCAATCATTGCACTTCAGAAACACATACACCCACATGTACATAACACAGCCATACCCTGACTGGCATACCATGTGTGGACAGGTGGAGCAATGTCCCTTTTTCATACAGAAGCTGGCCACACACCACTACAATTGTCCACTGGTTGACAACTAAATACAGATCCCACACACATTACACAAAACAAAGAATAGCTTAGTCATGTCGATGCCATAGGCCATGGTCATTTCAAGAAAGTCATACATAAGCACAGTCCGATGTGAATCATGGTGTGCAAGCCTTTGGCAGCACCTATATCAAATGCCACCAAAGCGATGCCATTACCAACTTCATATCATCTACACATACATTACCTATCTGTAGTGTGCACATACACCTGTCTGTTGCATTGTGTCACACATATGAATACAAATTAACATGTCATGAAAGACCAACCATGGGGCAGTATTATGAGAAATGGGGCAGCACCTACTGCAGTGCCACCTCACATACGCCCCTTAGTGCACCCTATCACCACTATGGCCCTCATTCTGACCCTGGCGGTCTTTGACCGCCAGGGCGGAGGACCGCGGGAGCACCGCCGACAAGCCGGCGGTGCTCCAATGGGGATTCCGACCGCGGCGGTAAAGCCGCGGTCGGACCGGCACCACTGGCGGGGTCCCGCCAGTGTACCGCGGCCCCATTGAATCCTCCGCGGCGGCGCAGCTTGCTGCACCGCCGCGGGGATTCCGACCCCCCCTACCGCCATCCAGATCCCGGCGGTCGGACCGCCGAGATCCGGATGGCGGTAGGGGGGGTCGCGGGGCCCCTGGGGGCCCCTGCAGTGCCCATGTCACTGGCATGGGCATTGCAGGGGCCCCCGTAAGAGGGCCCCTACATGTATTTCACTGTCTGCTGCGCAGACAGTGAAATACGCGACGGGTGCAACTGCACCCGTCGCACAGCTTCCACTCCGCCGGCTCGATTCCGAGCCAGCTTCATCGTGGAAGCCTCTTTCCCGCTGGGCTGGCTGGCGGTCTGAAGGAGACCGCCCGCCAGCCCAGCGGGAAAGTCAGAATTACCGCCGCGGTCTTTCGACCGCGGAACGGTAACCTGACGGCGGGACTTTGGCGGGCGGCCTCCGCCGCCCGCCAAGGTCAGAATGAGGGCCTATGTCTGTTCCGTAAATTAGAAATGGCCCACAATGGTACAGAGTTTGTAGAAAACTGTAAAAATCATGGATGCCACAGTTGGACTAGGCAAGAGTATTGAGGACATACCGGACCTTACTTTCACTGTACTTAGTACCCATGTGAAAAATGGCTGTTCACCTTCCCAAAGCCTGTACTGTTCATGTGTTGAAAGTGTATGTGGTAAATCATGTATTAGAAGCTAGGATATACGACTGCACCAAATTAGATCATCCCACATATGTGTGATACACACCCTCATACACTTGATGGCTGGCACAACATCATCTGCCACAAAGGGTCACTAAGTGTTTCACTTCATAAATAGTGCCATATGGTAAAATGGACATCTCAGTTTGGCTTTGTAGGGCTAATATGGTGTCTCTACACCTGACACCATTGTGGTTGAAGGTGGTGGTACATTCCATCCAAAAATAGGACACTGCTTCAAATATGGACTACACAACACATTGTTGCTAAAGTATAATCATCATTTTGGAATCAATATGAAAATTCCCAGGTCCTTGAGCCAATACCCAAGATTTTCATGTCCATCACCACGGTCCAATGAAACTATTTCACAAGAACAATAACAAACACTATACCACAAACAAGTCAGAGTCACCACTCCACCTACAAGTAACAACTGCCATGGCATATTCCAAACCATCCTCAAGCTTTACCAACACATCTTCTCTCATTCCTTTGCAGCTGATCAAAGTTATGGCGTACAGCCATGGGTAATGATTCCATTTGCCAATCCCACAATGGTGGTAGAGCGTGCCTACAGTGATGGGCACAGAAGAGCACACAATGTGGTGGAGAGGACATTTGGCCTGCTCAAATTAAGGTTCAGGTGCCTGGCCCTGACAGGAGGAAGCCTCTTGTATGCTCCACCACTTGTATGCAAAATCATACTGGCATTTGCAATCTTCCACCTCATGCGTGTCAGAACAAATGTTCCCTTGGATGAACAGGTTGATGTCCCCAATGAGGAGGATGATGATGATGATAGAGCAGCAGCTAATTTGGAGAGAGAACAACAGAACACTGCTGCAGGAGTTCTCAGGAGACTCCACATAGTAGAGACCTTTTATACATAGTCACTGGACTAACAACATCATAAAGTAAATACCAGAAATAAATGTTTTTGCACCTGATTCTAATTGGTCTACTAATTCTCCACTACATATACCATTGGAATGTGACTTGATTTAAACCTCAGGGAGTAGGTAAGAAAGACAGTAGTTACAACTATGGTAGGAACACTGTTTGTGATGTAAGACGGTCTACTGCCTACATCTCACATATTAGACAAGCAAATTGCAGCCATGTGACTCCTGAAGGACTAGATCCATGCACCACCACATATATTGTGCGTCAAGTGACCAAGGAACAAATTCCTAGCCCATTCCCCACAACTACACCATGCCTGCCAGGGGGTATGCAAAGGGGGCACACATAAGGTAGGGTTTGTCAATGTGTTACACTCCCTATGTACATAAGATGCACACTTTTCACACATATCTGCTGTCTTTACACATGCCTACAGCAAACCTAGATAAACATGTGAAGACTAATGCATGGGTGTATGTCCTATGTAGCAACAGGATTTCTAGTACCAACAATGCTTGACATGTGTCAGTATGTTTACTTAGTATTCACTCAATAAGAACATCACACAACACATAGCATTACACACCACTCATTGTCACTCACATGACCGAACAAATGCACGGTAGCAACAGTAGCAAAGTATCCCATACATGTTTTGGGCTCCAACATTGCAATCAGGTGTGGGATGTGCAACTATGTCTAGCAATGTTCTATAATCTCTGAGACCCACCATGAAACTAAATGGGAGTAGAACTAGCCATATATTTTGAACTTGGCTAATGAAAAATACAGCACTGAGATGATTTTACACCTCAACATCATTCAGTCATGGTAAGAGTTACCTAGGTTGGGGCATGCTGGAAGAAATGCATATCCATCAACAACGGAGGATGTGGATGGGCAGTTGAGAGATATCCACAGATACTTGCAAATACAACATGAGAGGTCACTTGGAGACAACACAAGTGCTATGGCAGGTGTAATGTCATGTGTGGGTGGCACTTATTACATCTCACAAATACCGTCAATGGGATGTTAACTATCATGTAGACAGTAGTAGAAGATGTGTACATCTACAATTTACACAAGTCACATGTTGCATCTTGTCCATGTATGACTAGACAATGTTGCTGTAGAAAATGTGTAAAAGGTGCAAGCAACTGAAAGAATAGGAGCAATGTAGGAGACAATATATACATTACAAGTAATGCGGGAAAACATGGAGAAGGAACACAAATAGACCAAGACTGACTGTGCAACCCATCAGTGTCTAACCTGGTAGTTGCCCATCGCATGCCAATATGCCAGTGGGCAGTGACAGATCAAACATCTGTACTCTGGTACATTCCTAAAATAGTAGTCACAACACACATATAACCCTTAACCAAGCAGCCCATGGAAATTACTAAGGATATCAAATGATGAGACATGTCCTACGCGTGCAAGAACCCAGTCCTCTGTATATGGGAGTGGAAGGCTGACATCAAGTACAGCAGAGGAAAATGTGATATCCTGGTCTATTTGATCACAATTGTGCATGGGTCTGTCTGCAGGGGAGTGTGCATTGTTCTGATCAGTAGCAATCAAGAAGAGGCTAGATGCCCACTCAAAAGATCTGAACACCACTGCTCTGGCTACATAAATGTATGACATTGTCAGGGTCCTGAATCATGTGCACAGTGGCCTGAGTAAACTGGAGCTCCATAAACCTGCCCCTTCACATGCAACCAGAGGTTTGTGTTGCAATACAAACTACTACAGTAGTGATGAAGGTTAGGCTCCCATCTATGCCAGACTGTGAAACTGCTGCACAGTTGTATGCCATTGTTTGTGACAGTCATACCAAACAAGACGTGGACAAATGTGAGTGCCTAGTTGATGACATGCACACATATACCACATATTTCAGCACACATGTACCACTGTAATGGCTCAGGCATGGTAATGTGTATGAATTCTGAACAAAAGGCAACCTAGCACCAAAGTAAGGGCATAGGTATCACAAGATCAGTGACTGTAAGAAATGTCATTCACATGTGTTTTGACATATGGAAACATAGGTGGCACTGATGTGACTACGCATGCATTTGTCAAATGCCAACATGTGTCCATGCAGGAAGATGGTAATGTGAGGTTTCACATCCCATGAACACACCACTGTGGTCACAGGTTACTGAAATGACACTACACCTAACTTTACACACACAGGGCATACACCATCCTTCAGTAACACATGTGTACATACCATTTCCTGCAACTATGAAGCATGAGGAACTATATGTCACACGTGTGGTTGAGCATCATGAAATAAAAGCCAACAACACACCACGTAGTGGACACACATGCACATGCAAATTGGCAGGGGTAATGTGATGTCAACCCAGTCAGAGTCCACTACATACTCTGAGTACAAATCGTCATGGTTGTCACATGCCTTACCATGTGTTCGACATAGGCCAGCAAGTATATTGTGTTGTTGGTATGTGTACATTTGTATATCATACATTACAATGTAGTTCTCCCACAAATTAGTAACCAAACACATATGTACACTCATAGTACACATGTGCCAACATGTATGAGGGCACAGTGTAGCTACAAATACACATAGTATGTGTAATCACATACATCAGACATGACTGGATAGTTACACACATGTAGCCATACCATGTAAACAACATTGTTGCATAGCCCATGTGACGTGGTAAGTGAATCTGGGTTCACTCAAGGCCTACATTGCAAAATTCCACGCATTCCTGTCATATGTAAAAAAATAAATAACACAAACGACTGAAATCTACACTCTGCAACGTCAGTAAAAGGATGTCTGGGCCCTGAGCGTCTATCACATGTTCACAGGCCTTTTCACGCACCATGGTGAAAAATCAAAGCATGACTGTCATGCGTCAAAAATTGGGATGCAAATGTCTACACCTCATACTTTTCTCCATAGGTAAAAGACGCCTTGACCCTGAGCGTCTATCGCAGGTTAACAGGCCTTTTCATGTACAATGTGGAAAAATACGATGCATGACCTTCATGCGTCAAATAGTTACATGCATTTACCATACTAGTCTCCTAAGCTAAAAGACGCCTAGCCCCTGAATGTCTATCACACGTCCACCGGCATTTTCATGCAAAATTGGAAAAAATCAACACATGACTGTCATGAGTCAAAATAAACTACGCATTACTGGAAACTGGACGCACAGGCCCAGGAAGTGATGAAACAGGACATCCTGCCAGCAAACATAGTACAGTGAGTCCATCTTCACTTCACAGTCTTATTGTCTATGTGAGGGTATGTGGAGCTGGTGCTGTTGGAGTTTTCGAGTGTTTTGAAGTGTTTGTTCTGCTGGGTCCTGTATCTGTTGTGTTTTATTTGTCTTTAAGCCTATCTTTTGTATTGTAAGTGTTCTGTTTCTGTCTCTGTATTGTGGGGTGTTTGTCTGGGGTAGTATAGTTGTCAGAGAAAGGAAGGATGGCAAGGATGTTGGCCGATGAGCTGGGGACTTTTATATGGCTTGTACAGCATTACCTCACCATGATGCTGGTACTGAGTGGCTGTGTCATTCAAGGCTACCCCACAGAGGCCAGGAAGCTGCAGTGGGGCAAGGTGCTCCACGACCTGACAAGAGTGTTGGAGACAGGAAGGAACTACCACCAACTGAAGCACAGCTGGGCAGACCTCATAACAACGAGCAAGGGGAGCAAGATCTGCTGGATCATCTGGGGATCAAGACTGGTGGAGCAGTTGGTAAGTATCCTATTTCCATACAAACTCAATTTTTTGCATGTGTATGACGGTTCTAGACATTCTGCATGACGATCTAGACATGTTGTATGCTACCTGTATGAAGAGCCCCAGCACCACCTTAGGCCTGCCATTCAAATGTACAATAATGAAGCAGGGGCAGGGAAGATGTACCATTTTCCCTGCACAACCATTACAAAGTGCTGTGATGCATGCATAGGGCAACTCGGTATTGAGCAGCACAACATAAGGCCTGCGCCATGCATAATGTATGGGGGGGTTCCAAAACCTGTTTTCGGGCAAATATATAAACCACTGGGAAAAATTAGAAGTACCTAAATTCCATATTTCATGCACTCTGAATGGCTTCTGAGAGCAGGTGTGATATGGGGGCATATAAACGTATGTGATGGGCCTCCATGTACTCAGCAGAAATCGTGATGATCTGCTGTTTTGCTACTGCTGCTGAGTACATAATTTCCCTACACATAAATAGATGCAGTTGGACCCTACCTGCATCATGCAGTGCCATAATTCTCGTTAGGTGCACACATGGTGGGGGTAAGGTGTCCACTGAGGGCCACAATGACTGTAGTAATGCACTTGGTGCTGCACTGCTGTTGTTCAATCTGCCCCTTTGTGTCATTGGCCAAGGTCATGTAAGGGAGCTTGACCATGCACTGGGTCCAGACTACTGGCACTTTCCTCTTCCAGTACATTGTGCATCACATACACCCTAAACTATGTCTATTCCCACACACACATGTGCTGAGTTAGTTCCACGGGCCTGCTGCATCTCACTGACAGTATAGGCCTGCCCTGCATCTGCTCCAACACTGGCAGCTTACTCAGTACACTACTCAAAGAATACACAGTTCCACTGAGGGATAAAGAGATAAATCCCTGAATAGAGCTAGAAAAAGAGAGAGAAAAAGGGGGGTCCATGAGAGTCCAAATAAAACGGAACAAGAGCCCTCACTCACCAACTGGTGACATGCTTCATCATCCGGCTTTGCTCCTCGTCAGGCAGGCACTGCAATGCCTGACAGGCCCCATGAGGAGGCTCTTTGCTGGAGATCTTTTTACTATAGATAGTTGCCGGTTGGTGTGTGCTGAAACGTGGGATTGGTATGAAAAGGGTACTGTTAAAAATGGCTAGAGGTAAAAACGATCATTTATTTGATGTTAAACCTCTGTCATGATTAAAAACAACAATGGGGGAGAGAAAAAGATAAGGTCTAGTATCCCCTAATCAAGTAAGATGTCAGAACTACACTATCCCTATGGTCTGGGAGTGTAGTGTGGGCAAGTACGGGAATCCCTATCCTGCTTCTAAAAAAAAGGTCAATATGTTTCTCGCTTCTTTAGTCAAAAAAGATCTGATGCGATTCATCAGGACCAATAAACCTACCTAATTCTTGTTCTTCACAAAACCTACAATAGGTTATCTCACAGGAACCTGGAAAACAAAGATAAAGCATGTAACACAGCACAGAAGACTAGTAATGTGCATTGTGAAAAACGTGGGGAGATTCAAGAACGCACTGGTGATTCGTCCCCTTCGTGATGTGCAAAACTAAAAAGTGAGTGATCAAATAAATGAACAAGCACTGTGACTCTTAACTTCAGAGGAGCAATGCTTACCCTCCTCGTATTAGGGGATGGGTCCCATCGGGTTAGCAACAAGCTTCAGGGTCCAAATTGGTCTAAATACATAAATACAAGCTTGGGAAATTGCTAGCAAACAGTAACAAAAAAAAAGTGTTGCGATTCAATCAAGTGGGTATGCAAGGAAAAGTACATTCATCTATGGAGATTACATGTAAATTGATATATGTATCCCTTCCTTGATATCTTATGTCCTCTTTTTTTAATTGAGGGGACATGACAATGTAAACCCAAGGGTTAACAGATGTAACTGGCCAATCCAGAATGTCCCTGCATATAAATTATGTTACCCTCTTGTAGGGAGGTAGTAAAGTCGGTCTAATGTAAACAATGTAATGTAAGTATCAATTATATATTTTGCATGAAGTATGGTCACTGAGTGATGACCTAATGTGGTCTTAAAATACGGGAGGGCACCAATGTGATGACCCTGATACCCCGAGACCCATATGACAGCTCCCACCAATGTTAATGTAGTAAAGGGCTCGACTGGCCCTATATTGTTCTTCATTTCTCAAAAGAACATATAGCAAGGAACCCGCAGGGGGAGTATATAACATTATGCTCAACACGCTGGCATCTGAATCAGTATGACAGTGCTATGGCCACTATAACTCACACGGAGAAAAAAGATCAAACCCAGCGCTCAGCCTCAGTGCTCCACCACTTGTATGCAAAATCATACTGGCATTTGCAATCTTCCACCTCATGCGTGTCAGAACAAATGTTCCCTTGGATGAACAGGTTGATGTCCCCAATGAGGAGGATGATGATGATGATAGAGCAGCAGCTAATTTGGAGAGAGAACAACAGAACACTGCTGCAGGAGTTCTGAGGAGACTCCACATAGTAGAAACCTTCTATACATAGTCACTGGACTAACAACATCATAAAGTAAATACCAGAAATAAATGTTTTTGCACCTGATTCTCCTTGGTCTACTAATTCTCCACTACATATACCATTGGAATGTGACTTGATTTAAACCTCAGGGAGTAGGTAAGAAAGACAGTAGTTACAACTATGGTAGGAACACTGTTTGTGATGTAAGACGGTCTACTGCCTACATCTCACATATTAGACAAGCAAATTGCAGCCATGTGACTCCTGAAGGACTAGATCCATGCACAACCACATATATTGTGCGTCAAGTGACCAAGGAACAAATTCCTAGCCCATTCCCCACAACAACACCATGCCTACCAGGATGTATGCAAAGGGGGCACACATAAGGTAGGGTTTGTCAATGTGGTACACTCCCTATGTACATAAGATGCACACTTTTCACACATATCTGCTGTCTTTACACATGCCTACAGCAAACCTAGATAAACATGTGAAGACTAATGCATGGGTGTATGTCCTATGTAGCAACAGGATTTCTAGTACCAACAATGCTTGACATGTGTCAGTATGTTTACTTAGTATTCACTCAATAAGAACATCACACAACACATAGCATTACACACCACTCATTGTCACTCACATGACCGAACAAATGCACGGTAGCAACAGTAGCAAAGTATCCCATACATGTTTTGGGCTCCAACATTGCAATCAGGTGTGGGATGTGCAACTATGTCTAGCAATGTTCTATAATCTCTGAGACCCACCATGAAACTAAATGGGAGTAGAACTAGCCATATATTTTGAACTTGGCTAATGAAAAATACAGCACTGAGATGATTTTACACCTCAACATCATTCAGTCATGGTAAGAGTTACCTAGGTTGGGGCATGCTGGAAGAAATGCATATCCATCAACAACGGAGGATGTGGATGGGCAGTTGAGAGATATCCACAGATACTTGCAAATACAACATGAGAGGTCACTTGGAGACAACACAAGTGCTATGGCAGGTGTAATGTCATGTGTGGGTGGCACTTATTACATCTCACAAATACCGTCAATGGGATGTTAACTATCATGTAGACAGTAGTAGAAGATGTGTACATCTACAATTTACACAAGTCACATGTTGCATCTTGTCCATGTATGACTAGACAATGTTGCTGTAGAAAATGTGTAAAAGGTGCAAGCAACTGAAAGAATAGGAGCAATGTAGGAGACAATATATACCTTACAAGTAATGCGGGAAAACATGGAGAAGGAACACAAATAGACCAAGACTGACTGTGCAACCCATCAGTGTCTAACCTGGTAGTTGCCCATCGCATGCCAATATGCCAGTGGGCAGTGACAGATCAAACATCTGTACTCTGGTACATTCCTAAAATAGTAGTCACAACACACATATAACCCTTAACCAAGCAGCCCATGGAAATTACTAAGGATATCAAATGATGAGACATGTCCTACGCGTGCAAGAACCCAGTCCTCTGTATATGGGAGTGGAAGGCTGACATCAAGTACAGCAGAGGAAAATGTGATATCCTGGTCTATTTGATCACAATTGTGCATGGGTCTGTCTGCAGGGGAGTGTGCATTGTTCTGATCAGTAGCAATCAAGAAGAGGCTAGATGCCCACTCAAAAGATCTGAACACCACTGCTCTGGCTACATAAATGTATGACATTGTCAGGGTCCTGAATCATGTGCACAGTGGCCTGAGTAAACTGGAGCTCCATAAACCTGCCCCTTCACATGCAACCAGAGGTTTGTGTTGCAATACAAACTACTACAGTAGTGATGAAGGTTAGGCTCCCATCTATGCCAGACTGTGAAACTGCTGCACAGTTGTATGCCATTGTTTGTGACAGTCATACCAAACAAGACGTGGACAAATGTGAGTGCCTAGTTGATGACATGCACACATATACCACATATTTCAGCACACATGTACCACTGTAATGGCTCAGGCATGGTAATGTGTATGAATTCTGAACAAAAGGCAACCTAGCACCAAAGTAAGGGCATAGGTATCACAAGATCAGTGACTGTAAGAAATGTCATTCACATGTGTTTTGACATATGGAAACATAGGTGGCACTGATGTGACTACGCATGCATTTGTCAAATGCCAACATGTGTCCATGCAGGAAGATGGTAATGTGAGGTTGTGTTACTGAAATGACACTACACCTAACTTTACACACACAGGGCATACACCATCCTTCAGTAACACATATGTACATACCATTTCCTGCAACTATGAAGCATGAGGAACTATATGTCACACGTGTGGTTGAGCATCATGAAATAAAAGCCAACAACACACCACGTAGTGGACACACATGCACATGCAAATTGGCAGGGGTAATGTGATGTCAACCCAGTCAGTGTCCACTACATACTCTGAGTACAAATCGTCATGGTTGTCACATGCCTTACCATGTGTTCGACATAGGCCAGAAAGTATATTGTGTTGTTGGTATGTGTACATTTGTATATCAGACATTACAATGTAGTTCTCCCACAAATTAGTAACCAAACACATATGTACACTCATAGTACACATGTGCCAACATGTATGAGGGCACAGTGTAGCTACAAATACACATAGTATGTGTAATCACATACATCAGACATGACTGGATAGTTACACACATGTAGCCATACCATGTAAACAACATTGTTGCATAGCCCATGTGACGTGGTAAGTGAATCTGGGTTCACTCAAGGCCTACATTGCAAAATTCCACGCATTCCTGTCATATGTAAAAAAATAAATAACACAAACAACTGAAATCTACACTCTGCAACGTCAGTAAAAGGATGTCTGGGCCCTGAGCGTCTATCACATGTTCACAGGCCTTTTCACGCACCATGATGAAAAATCAAAGCATGACTGTCATGCGTCAAAAATTGGGATGCAAATGTCTACACCTCATACTTTTCTCCATAGGTAAAAGACGCCTTGACCCTGAGCGTCTATCGCAGGTTAACAGGCCTTTTCATGTACAATGTGGAAAAATACGATGCATGACCTTCATGCGTCAAATAGTTACATGCATTTACCATACTAGTCTCCTAAGCTAAAAGACGCCTAGCCCCTGAATGTCTATCACACGTCCACCGGCATTTTCATGCAAAATTGGAAAAAATCAACACATGACTGTCATGAGTCAAAATAAACTACGCATTACTGGAAACTGGACGCACAGGCCCAGGAAGTGATGAAACAGGACATCCTGCCAGCAAACATAGTACAGTGAGTCCATCTTCACTTCACAGTCTTATTGTCTGTGTGAGGGTATGTGGAGCTGGTGCTGTTGGAGTTTTCAAGTGTTTGAAGTGTTTGTTCTGCTGGGTCCTGTATCTGTTGTGTTTTATTTGTCTTTAAGCCTATCTTTTGTATTGTAAGTGTTCTGTTTCTGTCTCTGTATTGTGGGGTGTTTGTCTGGGGTAGTATAGTTGTCAGAGAAAGGGAGGATGGCAAGGATGTTGGCCGATGAGCTGGGGACTTTTATATGGCTTGTACAGCATTACCTCACCATGATGCTGGTACTGAGTGGCTGTGTCATTCAAGGCTACCCCACAGAGGCCAGGAAGCTGCAGTGGGGCAAGGTGCTCCACGACCTGACAAGAGTGTTGGAGACAGGAAGGAACTACCACCAACTGAAGCACAGCTGGGCAGACCTCATAACAACGAGCAAGGGGAGCAAGATCTGCTGGATCATCTGGGGATCAAGACTGGTGGAGCAGTTGGTAAGTATCCTATTTCCATACAAACTCAATTTTTTGCATGTGTATGACGGTTCTAGACATTCTGCATGACGATCTAGACATGTTGTATGCTACCTGTATGAAGAGCCCCAGCACCACCTTAGGCCTGCCATTCAAATGTACAATAATGAAGCAGGGGCAGGGAAGATGTACCATTTTCCCTGCACAACCATTACAAAGTGCTGTGATGCATGCATAGGGCAACTCGGTATTGAGCAGCACAACATAAGGCCTGCGCCATGCATAATGTATGGGGGGGTTCCAAAACCTGTTTGGGGGGCAAATATATAAACCACTGGGAAAAATTAGAAGTACCTAAATTCCATATTTCATGCACTCTGAATGGCTGCTGAGAGCAGGTGTGATATGGGGGCATATAAACGTATGTGATGGGCCTCCATGTACTCAGCAGAAATCGTGATGATCTGCTGTTTTGCTACTGCTGCTGAGTACATAATTTCCCTACACATAAATAGATGCAGTTGGACCCTACCTGCATCATGCAGTGCCATAATTCTCGTTAGGTGCACACATGGTGGGGGTAAGGTGTCCACTGAGGGCCACAATGACTGTAGTAATGCACTTGGTGCTGCACTGCTGTTGTTCAATCTGCCCCTTTGTGTCATTGGCCAAGGTCATGTAAGGGAGCTTGACCATGCACTGGGTCCAGACTACTGGCACTTTCCTCTTCCGGTACATTGTGCATCACATACACCCTAAACTATGTCTATTCCCACACACACATGTGCTGAGTTAGTTCCACGGGCCTGCTGCATCTCACTGACAGTATAGGCCTGCCCTGCATCTGCTCCAACACTGGCAGCTTACTCAGTACACAACTCAAAGAATACACAGTTCCACTGAGGGATAAAGAGATAAATCCCTGAATAGAGCTAGAAAAAGAGAGAGAAAAAGGGGGGTCCATGAGAGTCCAAATAAAACGGAACAAGAGCCCTCACTCACCAACTGGTGACATGCTTCATCATCCGGCTTTGCTCCTCGTCAGGCAGGCACTGCAATGCCTGACAGGCCCCATGAGGAGGCTCTTTGCTGGAGATCTTTTTACTATAGATAGTTGCCGGTTGGTGTGTGCTGAAACGTGGGATTGGTATGAAAAGGGTACTGTTAAAAATGGCTAGAGGTAAAAACGATCATTTATTTGATGTTAAACCTCTGTCATGATTAAAAACAACAATGGGGGAGAGAAAAAGATAAGGTCTAGTATCCCCTAATCAAGTAAGATGTCAGAACTACACTATCCCTATGATCTGGGAGTGTAGTGTGGGCAAGTACGGGAATCCCTATCCTGCTTCTAAATAAAGGTCAACATGTTTCTCGCTTCAACAAAGATCTGATGCGATTCATCAGGACCAATAAACCTACCTAATTCTTGTTCTTCACAAAACCTACAATAGGTTATCTCACAGGAACCTGGAAAACAAGGATAAAGCATGTAACACAGCACAGAAGACTAGTAATGTGCATTGTGAAAAACGTGGGGAGATTCAAGAACGCACTGGTGATTCGTCCCCTTCGTGATGTGCAAAACTAAAAAGTGAGTGATCAAATAAATGAACAAGCACTGTGACTCTTAACTTCAGAGGAGCAATGCTTACCCTCCTCGTATTAGGGGATGGGTCCCATCGGGTTAGCAACAAGCTTCAGGGTCCAAATTGGTCTAAATACATAAATACAAGCTTGGGAAATTGCTAGCAAACAGTAACAAAAAAAAAGTGTTGCGATTCAATCAAGTGGGTATGCAAGGAAAAGTACATTCATCTATGGAGATTACATGTAAATTGATATATGTATCCCTACCTTGATATCTTATGTCCTCTTTTTTTAATTGAGGGGACATGACAATGTAAACCCAAGGGTTAACAGATGTAACTGGCCAATCCAGAATGTCCCTGCATATAAATTATGTTACCCTCTTGTAGGGAGGTAGTAAAGTCGGTCTAATGTAAACAATGTAATGTAAGTATCAATTATATATTTTGCATGAAGTATGGTCACTGAGTGATGACCTAATGTGGTCTTAAAATACGGGAGGGCACCAATGTGATGACCCTGATACCCCGAGACCCATATGACAGCTCCCACCAATGTTAATGTAGTAAAGGGCTCGACTGGCCCTATATTGTTCTTCATTTCTCAAAAGAACATATAGCAAGGAACCCGCAGGGGGAGTCTATAACATTATGCTCAACACGCTGGCATCTGAATCAGTATGACAGTGCTATGGCCACTATAACTCACACGGAGAAAAAAGATCAAACCCAGCGCTCAGCGCGGCTAAGCGTCGTCAATAGCAACCCTAGATAAATGTCGAGGGAGTGAACAACATACTCAGGACCTCATTACAACCCTGGCGGTCGGTGTTAAAGCAGCGGTAATGCCGCCAACAGGCCGGCGGTAAAAAAATGAGATCACGAGCATGGCAGAAACCGCCAACATAGACAGCCACATTAACACTCCAACCGCCACGGTGGAAGAAACAAACGCCACGGCGTTAACCGCCAACAGACAGGCGGAAGACAAGGTTCTGCCCACTGGATTACAAGAGGCCGATCCGCCACCTTTTCCGGGGTGGTACCATCACCATCAGAAGCACGGCGGAAACAGTCTGTGGAATGGAAACCACTCACCTCTCGACACCCAACAAGGAACCAGGACGCCATGGAGCCCGAGCTACAGGTCCTGACCATGTTGGTTTACCTCCTCTTGTATCAGGAGCAGCAAAGACGCCGGTGATGACCACGGTGAGTACTGCACCTAGCACACAGGGGAGGGGATGGGAGGAGGGAAAAGAGAGTGACACACACACGCAACAAGCAACACCCCCCACCCCCACCCTCACCCACAACAACAGACACGCATATACATGCAGCAACATTACATTTACACCCCGTAACCCCCTGGAAGAATGCAAGTACAAAATTAAATGATTTGAACGAGTGTAATCATTGAAAAAATCAGATAGGCCAAAATTAAAATATCAGTATATACAAATATGTACACCAACTACAAAAGTCTGGATAGTAATGAAATCATTGTCCGTGGACCAGTGGTCCCAAAATGCCTGGGCAAAGCCCACACATGATACCTGACTCGAAACGGAGAGAACACTGCTGGGGCATCAGACCGAAAATAAACAGGCACCTCAGGGGGAGGGGGGCACCTCATGAACCGGATGAACGGACGATACCACTGCTCCACGAGGCGGCTCCATGCCCACTGCTTGGTCCTAGGGACTGCAAAGCCACAGTCTCTCAAGTCTCTCCAGTGGGTGGTCTGCCCACTGCTTTATCCTGGGGAGTGCAAAGCCACAGTCTATCAAGTCTCTCCAGTGGGTGGTCTGCCCACTGCTTTATCCTGGGGAGTGCAAAGCCACAGTCTCTCAAGTCTCTCCAGTGGGTGGTTTGCCCACTGCTTTATCTTGGGGAGTGCAAAGCCACAGTCTCTCAAGTCTCTCCAGTGGGTGGTCTGCCCACTGCTTTATCCTGGGGAGTGCAAAGCCACAGTCTCTCAAGTCTCTCCAGTGGGTGGTTTGCCCACTGCTTTATCCTGGGGAGTGCAAAGCCACAGTCTCTCAAGTGGATGTCATTCTCCACTGGTTCTGGAGAGGGCATTGTGCCCAGAGTTCTTCATCCTGCAAAGGACTTTTCTCCACTGGTTCTGGAGGGGGCATTGTGCCCAGAGTGCTTCATCCTGCCAAGGACTGGAGTTTTGGATGCTTTTCTCCACTGGTTCTGGAGGGGGCATTGTGCCCAGAGTGCTTCATCCTGCCAAGGACTTTTCTCCACTGGTTCTGGAGGGGGCATTGTGCCCAGAGTGCTTCATCCTGCCAAGGACTGGAGGAGTGGATGCTTTTCTCCATTGGTTCTGGAGGGGGCATTGTGCCCAGTGTGCTTCTTCCTGCCAAGGACTGGGGGAGTGGATGTGATTCTCCACTGGTTCTGGAGGGGGCATTGTGCCCAGAATGCTTCATCCTGCCAAGGACTGGGGGAGTGGATGTGATTCTCCACTGGTTCTGGAGGGGGCATTGTGCCCAGAGTGCTTCACATGCAGTGTGGCAGGTCCAATCTCTCACCTGGGTGTGTGCCACGAGATTGCCTGGGAGCAGGTAGCATGATACTCCATGGAGGCAGAGACACACTCCACACTGCTGCAACTTTGCCTGCCACCTGCAGGTACAAACAGTGCTGGGTGTCGTGCCTCATGTACGCTGTGCAGGCTCCAGGATGTCTCCTGCAGCCTCGGATGGCTACCCACTGGGGATGATAGCCATGTCAGCTGTGGTGGCACTGTCTGAGCACGTCGCAGGGCTGGTGGGGGTGCTTGTGGCGATGTCTGTGGAGGAGATGCTGGCAGTGGTGAATGTGTCACCTGTGGAGGGAGACAGCAGGACGTCTCCTGCAGCCTCGGATGGCAGCCCACTGGGGTAATGCTGGGGACTGTTGCTGAGGCAGCAGACGTGCAGGTGGCGGTGTCCACCGCCGTACAGGTTGCTGTTCTGGTTGCCAGAAGGGGTGACTCTAGTCACTCAGCCGGAGGCTCTGTGCCCTGTCCTGACTTGCCCTTCGCCTTGTGTCCCTTCCCCACCATTGATGTCGCTGCTGGTCCCTTGGCACTGTCCCCTTTTGGCTTGGAGGAGCCCTTGCTGGGTGGTTGGTGCGGCTTCTTCCTCCGGCATGTGGGCACCTTCTTCACCTTGGCAGGTGGCGGAATGGGATGATCCTTGGCCTCGCTAGGTGGCACACTGGCAGCCCTGATGGGTGCCGCCCGCGATGTGACCAGACTTGCTGAGACCACAGTCCTGAGGATTTGGTGGCTGAGGTGGGACCTGGACAGCCTGGGCCTAGGGGAAGGATGGGGGGGTGTAGGGAAGAGGCAATGTTAGCCAGAAAGAGTTTCTTAGACACACCGGGATGGAAAAATGGAGGGGGCTTGGAAGTGGAGGAAGAGGTGGTGGTTGTAGGAGTTGTACGTCTGCTGAAATTGGGCGAAGGTGCATGGGCTGGAGGCTGGTGTGAGGTGGATGGCTGTTGGGTGGGTGTGTGCCTGCGTCTGTGTACTTTGGGAGGAGGGCTCACAGACACACTGGGATAGGACACAGGGGATGTGTGAATGGTAGTGGGGGTGATGAGTGCACGTGAATGGTGTGTGGTGATGGGTGTGCTGGTGATGGAGGTAGTGGATAAAGATGTAGTGCATGCAGGTGTGAGTGGAGTCGAGACACGGAGGGAGGAGGACGTGGAGGAGGGGGACACAGTGGAGGCAGTGGATGTTGGTGTGTCTGCATGGGGATGGTGCTTGTGTGAGTGCCTGTGGGATGTGTGGTGCTTATGTCTGCCATGTTCACTCTTGTGTGTTGATGAGTGTGCATGCTGGTCTGATGGTGTGCTTGGGATAGGCTGAGTTACAGAGGGTTGGGTATGGGTAAAGAAAGTTGGAGGGGGAGGCTGGACACAGGGACAATGGCTGCCATCAGTGCTGAGGCCAGAGCCTGAAATGCTCTCTGTTGGGCCAGAATGAATGCCCTCCACGTATGCATTTGTTTGGTGCAAATGCCTCTCAACACCCTGGATGGCCTTCAAAATGGTTGATTGCCCAACAGTGAGGGATCTCAGGAGGTCAATAGCCTCCTCACTGAGGGCAGCAGGGCTGACTGGGGCAGGGCCTGAGGTGCCTGGGGCGAAGGAGATGCCCACCCTCCTGGGTGAGCGGGCACAGGAAACTCGATGAGGGGCTGCTGGGAGGGCAGTGCTGGTAGGGGGGGTGGCAGCTGTACCTGTTGTTGCGGTGGGCACAGAGGTGCCCGCCACCGCAAGGGAGCTCCCATCAGAGGAGGAGTCACTGTCGCTGGTGTCTGCTCCTGTTCCCGTCATGGAGCTCCCCTCGCCCTCCATCCCACTGCTGCCTTCTGACTGTTACTTCACCCTCCAGGGCCATGTGGGTTGCAGCTCCCTCCTGCTCCGCTGCCAATGCTGCTCCACCAGATGATGCTTATGCACATAAGGACAGGGTGACAAAACAAAAAGGGGCGGAAAGACAGAGGAGACACATGGTCAATGCCTGCAAAACCTCTACCATTGTCGGATACAACACACAGGGAGCAACCCTATGCACTAAGCCATGCACTAACCGTACAGGGGAAAACACATGCCCAAGGGGGACTCTGTCTAGACCCATTTCATGCACAGCTGGAACCCATGGGAGGCTGACTAGGTAGGTGTATAGGGCAAATACCACCTTTGGGGTTGGAGTGGGAATGAGCCTGCAAATCAATGGATCTACCTTTGCGCATCTGCCCTGGCCTAGGGGAACCCACAGCCCACCTCCCCCACCCAAACACCTCGTCAAGCGCACCAAGTCAGCAGAATGAGAGTGTACTCACCCCCTTGTGGCTGCTGTGATGCCCTCAAGCGCCCATCCAACTCAGGATATGCCACTGCCAGGATCCATTACATCAGGGGGGGTCATGGTGCGACAGGCACCCCTTCCATGTTGGGAGGCCATCCCCAGCAGGGCCTCCGCCTTCTTCCTGCACCAGCGGCGCAGGTCCTCCCATCTTTTCTGGCAGTGGGTGCTCCGTCTATGGTAGACCCCCAGGGTCCGCACTTCCTTGGCGATGGCACGCCAAATACCCTTCTTCTGGTGGGCACTGACCTAGAGGAATAGTGAAGTAAAAAAGGATGTACCTCTCCCGTACAGTTCTTCTCACACATTGGCTACAAACCTCCCACCCTGTCCCAGAAAAACATACACTCACCATCCTCACATGCTGGCCTGTCACCCCCGTCTCTTCCATCCACTCCATACAATCATGTCCCATCCACCATGCACAAGGTTCACTCACCTGTTTGTCTGGAGGACCGTTGAGTAGTGTGTACTGGAGGAGGACCCCATCTCTCCAACTCCTCCACAGTGAAGGCACGGGCCCTTTCCCCAGACACTGTAGCCATTGTCGCTTCCAGACGCAGGTCACAGCAGCACTTGCAGTGTGGGTCCTTTCCTGTTGAAGGTCAGGTATCAAGTGAGGGAACAGATAGAAAATGGCGGTCACGTCTGCGGCGGTACGTACCGTCAACGCCGGCGTACATCGTCATTGGATCCTGGAACCTATAGGGCCCAATGATAACCAATGCTGAATTGCACAGCGGTCTTCGACTGCCTACCGCAATGCTGCACAACGCTAGTGCAGAGCTGCTGTCATCACTGTGGGCCTCTTCTGTGGGGGGACTGGATATGTCTGGCACCTCCTGTCCGGTGACGTTGGGTATGGGTCCTGTTCGGGTGTAATTGCATAGTTTTAGTATCTGTGTATGCCATCTTGTGCGTTGGGTGAGTTACCCTCTGCTCCTGTGCTTGCATTACTGTGTTTGCTCTTCTGTGATTGTTGTCTTGGGGTCTGGGTGGGTATCTGTACGGGACATGCTTTGGTGATGGGGGTCTATGCATAGGTGTTGCATGCAGGGCCTTGGTATTGGGATAGCTGGGTTGTGATAGTGGGGCATAAGTGAGGTGTTGGAGTGATGGGGGTGAGGGTGAGGGTGGGGGTATGTGATGGCATGCAGGTGGGGTGGGGGATATGGTAGTAAAGATATGACTTACCAGAGTCCAGTTCTCCTGCTACTCCTGCGAGGCCCTCAGGATGCAGTATTGCCAAGACTTGCTCCTCCCATGTTGTTAGTTGTGGGGAAGGAGGTGGGGGTCCACCGCCAGTCCTCTGTACAGCAATCTGGTGTCTGGATACCACTGAACGCGCCTACCCCCGTAGGTCATTCCACCTCTTCCCGATGTCATCCCATGTTCTTGGATGCTGTCCCACTGCGTTGACCCTGTCAACGATTCTCCGCCATAGCTCCATCTTCAAGGCAATGGAGGTGTGCTGTACCTGTGATCCGAATAGCTGTAGCTCTACCCGGATGATTTCTTGCACCATGACCCTGAGCTCCTCCTCAGAAAACCTGCGGTGTCTTTGAGGTGCCATAATGTGGTGTGGGTGATGTGTGAGGTGCTGTTTGTTGTGCTGTGTTGTGTTGGTGTGTGTTCTGTGAGGTGAGTGAATGGTGAATGAGTGATGGTGTTGTGTGCCTCTCGATGCTGATGTTGTCATAACTTTTCCGTCTCTCTGCTTCTTCCAAAATTTCGTTGTCAGGGGATGTGGGTAATGTGGGTGTGTGTTTTATAGTGGTGTGAGTGTGTGGGTGTGGTATGTGTATGTGTATCAGATGTGTGTATTTCAAATTGTCCAATGTGGTTGTGTTTTATAAATGTGTGTGTATTTTGAACGTGACGGTGTGTACCGCCAATGGATTACCACGGTTAAAAGACCGCTGCGTTGATTCATGGGTCCTGATAGTGTGGGAGTATTCTTGTTGGCGTGACGGTGTAGGTTTTGGTATCGCCAGTTTATCACTGACATTTGGTGTGGCGGTCTTGTGTGGGTGTCTGTATTGTGGCGGATTCCGAGATGTGGGTCGTAATACCTGTAGCGGATTTCCACCGCCACCACCGTATGTTGGCGGCCTTCACCATAGCGGTAAGGGGGATTTACTCCCAAGGTTGTAATGAGGGCCTCAATGTGTGCCAAATGAACAAAGTATAATCGCGCTAGTCACTTACTTGTGTGGCTGCCACTAAGTCCAGCGTCATGTACCCCCAGCTTGAAGCTCCCGGTAGTGAGGAGAGCAGCAGGAGGGAGGGAACATAAATATTAGAGTGACTGAAACAGACACAGGATTTAGCGCTATGGAAAGAGCGGTGGCCACTTACTTTCCTTGTAAAGACTGGTAAAGTCGAATTGTGGATCTTGAAAAAGGACTAAGCGTGCCCCAGTAAAGTGGCGGCCATCTTATACAGTTCAAATAACACGTATATCAAAGCATAGACACCACTTTCTAGTGACATTGATAAGCGCTTGATGGTAAGTGGTTGCCAATTTGTATTTGCAATTTTCGGTAAAGTTAAACTACAATAATGTAGTGAATCAGAAAGACGGACTCAACTGCCCACAAAAAAGTGGCGGCCATCTTATGAAGGTTGAGTGACTAGGTGATCAGTAAATGGGGACCACCTATTAATGGTGGATGTGGACAGCGACTTACTCCTTTACTCAGTAACCTGCACCCCCAAATGAATTCTTGGACCACAGAGAAAGTGTGTCTGTGTTGAAGCATGTGTCTATGCCATGTTCTTATCCCTCCCCAGATAAATCATGGTATACCATGCCAACAATGACTGGCCACACACTATTGGCAATACTTCCATGATTTCAATGAGTCAGTGTGCAGGTAGGTACAACTATTTTCTCCTGAGTAAACTCCCATTGCATTATTGATCGTGTGTGTGTGCCTTGTAATGACAATCACATATTACTTACTTCACACAAGGATGTATCACAGCATTGCTCAACACTTTGGAATACACACACAACCCTTGGGCAGTTGTTTGTCAGTTTGCTGTGACAATGAGGTAAATGTCTGCAACATCTGGGGCAACTCAAATGTTATGGGTGCCACAATGGGATAGCCACTGAAAAAAACAATATATGCTCCTCAGATGCAGTAAACAGTGTCATGCAGTCACATATGGTAAAGAAAGTGTAGAGCTACAAACACCTGCATGACAATGCCATATATAAATGGTGCAGTGAGAAGTACCACAGGAGTGTCATGAACGGTGATGGTTTGTAGGTGCCTGGGTCTACATTATCTGAGACTATTTGTGATTGACTGATCATAGATGTTTGTCAGTTGCTTTGATCTACCACTAGGATGACTTGCTCACTCAGCCTAACAAGTTGACAGTGAACAAAGTCATCCATTAACTGATAGGTACAAATTCCACTAAGCAATGTTTCCCATTCATGTCTTGCAAGTGAACCTCTGCCCTATACTGTTGGAGAGGTGGCCCGATTTGAAGTCCCTGATGCAGCCAGTAAGATTGTGAGTCAATCTGAAGTATAGAATGCTATGAATTAAGGTTTTGCCTCACCAATAATGTGACATCATTGGAGTATGGATGATGACATCATGTCTGTTGGAGTGTTGTGCAATGAGAATGGCTTGCTTGTAGCACAAGGGGCAACACGTGCTGGCATGGAATTGTGTGTATTAGGAATTGTAATGGCTTGCCACATATTTATTAATGTCTACCATGATAGGTGTCAGAGCAACTGTTTATGTACATAGCATGGCTGTTGACAACAACTTTGTCACCCCACTATTGACAGCACATTGTGGCACACATAGCTTACACTTAGTCACAAAATGGTTGTTGGAAAGTGAATTATTGGTAAGGGCAGGTAAGTACCTACACTTAGAAATGGGCCACTAACCCCCACTAGGTTCTGTTAGGTCTCAATAAGTTAACCCCAGCTCAACCCTTGGTAGCTTGGCAACGAGCGACAAGGCTTAACTTAGGAGGCAAAGGGCCACATGTCCAAAAAACAGGTTTTACGACTCACAAATTGCGAGTCAGAGCGACTCGCAATTTGTGATTTGCAAAACCTCACTTCTTCACTGTCCACAGGCTCCACAGCTGCCACAAGACCACCAGCTGGACCATCCTCCTGCAGAAAAGGCACCTGCTGTCTCAAAGCCAGGTTGTGCAGCATACAGCAGGCCATGATGATCAGGCACATCTTCTTTGGTGAGTAGTAGAGAGAACCACCTGTCATACGGAGGCACCCGAACCTGGCCTTCAGGAGGCCGAAGGTGCGTTCAATCACTCTCCTAGTTCACCCATGTGCCTCATTGTAGTGTTCCCCTGCCCTTGTCCTGGGATTTCTCACTGAGGTCAGTAGCCATGACAGGTTGGGGTAACCAGAGTCACCTGCAAATATCGAGGGACAACTGTTAGACACACACTAACCCGTAGGGACAACCCCATACCCAGACAACTTTTCACACTGTATAGGGTCCTTGTCCTCACCTATTAGCCACACACGGTGTCTCTGGAGTTGCCCCATCACATAAGGGATGCTGATATTCCTCAGAATGTAAGCGTTATGCACTGAGCCATGAAATTTGGCATTCACATGGGAGATGTACTGGTCGGCCAAACACCATCTGCACATTCATAGAATGGTAGCTCTTCCGTTTCTGTACACCTGTTCACTCCTGCGGGGGGTACCAAGGCCACATGTGTCCCGTCAATGGCACCTATGATGTTGGGGATGTGTCCCTGGGCATAGAAGTCACCTTTCACTGTGGGCAAATCCTCCACCTGAGGGAACGCGATGTAGCTGCGCATGTGTTTCAGCAGGGCAGACAACACTCTGGACAACACATTAGAGAACGTTGGCTGGGACATCCCTGATGCAATGGCCACTGTAGTTTGGAAGGAACCACTTGCCAGGAAATGGAGTACTGACAGGACCTGCACTAGAGGGGGGATTCCTGTGGGATGGCGGATAGCTGACATCATGTCTGGCTCCAACTGGGCACACAGTTCATGGATTGTTGCACAGTCAAGTCTGTAGGTGACTATTACGTGTCTCTCTTCCATTGTCGACAGGTCCACCAGCGGTCTATACACCGGAGGATGGCGCCATTTCATCACCTGCCCCAGCAGACATGCCCTATGGGGGAGAACAGCGAGCAGAGAGTCAGCCAACACTGAGGTATCACAACATGTAATTTGCACACATGTATTAATCTGCAATGTGCCTGTTACTGTGTGTATTCAAGGCCGACATTGGTGTGACACAGTTAATATTAATGCCATGTGGCCCCCTGAAATGGTGGCGGCCTGACCTGTAAGGTGGGACAAGGGGATATGAGGTAACTGCGCTGGGTTGTACACCGTTGCGGTAGGCGGTCAAAGACCGCAGCGAAATCCTGCATTGGTTAACATTGGGCCCTATGGGTCAGAGGAGCCAATGACGATGTACGCCGGCGGCGATGGTACGCACCGCCGCGGACGTGACCGCCATTTTCTGTCTGTTCACTCACTTGATACCTGACCTTCAACAGGAGAGGATCTACACTGCAAGTGCTGCTGTGACATCAGTGTGGAAGCGACGATGGCTCATGTTTCTGGGGAAAGGGCCCCTGCCTTCACTTCGGAGGAGTTGGAGAAATTAGTGGATGGGGTCCTCCCCCAGTACACACAACTGTACTGTGAGCTCTAATGCTGCATGGGCAATGCCTGTTTGGAGTGGTGTGGATGGAAGAAAAATGGGGGGGATACTGAGGCCTGCATGTGCGCACAGTGAGTGTATTTGCGTCAGGGCAAGGGTGGGAACGTGGGTCAATGAGTATGATGGTCCATACGGGTAAAGATTTTCCTTTTCCCCTGTACTTTTCCTGTAGGTCACAACCCACCAGAAGAAGGCTATTTTGCGTGCCATCGCCAAGGACGTTCGGACCCTGGAGGTCCACCACAGACGGAGCACCCACTGCTGGAAAAGATGGGAGGACCTTCGCCGCTGGAGCAAGAAGACGGCGGAGACCCAGCTGGTGATGGCCTCCCAACGTGGGAGGGGTGCCCGTCGCACCTTGACCCACCTGATGTTCCGGATCCTGGCGGTGGTGTATCCGGAGTTGGATGGGCGCTTGAGGGCATCACAGCAGCCACAAGGGGGTGAGTATACTCTTATTCACCTGACTCTGCGTGCATTACGAGGTGTCTGGGTTGGGGAGGTGGGTTCCTCTAGGCCAGTGCGATCTTGGTAGGCAAGGTCCCTTGTGAGGCAGGCTCAGTGGCACCCTAACACCACTAGTGGTTAGTGCCTTCTACACCTAGTCAGCCTCCTGTGACTTCCATGTGTGCAGCAATCGGGCTTAGGCCTTGTACCCCATGGGCATGTGATTAATCTAGGAACTATAAGTGCATGGCGTAGTGCAGAGGGCTGATGTGTCTGTATTGTCCGCCAACTGTAGTGGTGTTGCATGCACTGAACATGTCTTTCTTCTGTCTCCCCCCCCCCCTTTTTGTGGTCTCCCTGTTCTTGTGTGCAATAGCATCATCAGGCGGAGGAGCATTGGCACCGGAGCAGTGGGGAGCTGCATCCCACTTGGCCCTGGAGGGCGAAACAACGGAGTCTGAAGCCACCAGTGGGACGGAGGGTAAGGGGAGGTCCACGGCGGGGACAGGAGCAGAGAGCAGTGACAGAGACTCCTCCTCTGATGGGAGCTCCCTAGTGGTGGTCCCTCTGTGCCCCCCGTATCAACAGGTACAGCCGCCACCCCCCCTACCAGCACCGCCCTCTCAGCAGCCCCTCAGGGTGTGTCCCATGCCTGCTCGCCCAGGAGGGTGGGTATCTCCTTCGCCCCAGGCACCTCAGGCCCTGCCCCAGTCAGCCATGCTGCCCTCAGTGAGGAGGATATTGACCTCCTGAGATCCCTCACTGTTGGGCAGTCTACCATTCTGAATGCCATCCAGGGTGTTGAGAGGCATTTGCAACAAACAAATGCATACCTGGAGGGCATTCATTCTGGCGAGGCACCCCAACAGAGAGCATTTCAGGCTCTGGTCTCAGCACTAATGGAAGCCATTGTCCCTGTGTCCAGCCTCCCCCTCCAACTTCCTCCACCCAGACCCAATCCCCTGTACCTCAGCCTATCCCACGCACACCATCAGACCAGCATGCACACACCTCAACACACAAGAGTGGCTCAGGCAAACATAAGCACCACACATCCCACAGACACTCACACAAGCATCATACCCATGCACACATACCAACATCCACTGCCTTCACTGTGTCCCCCTCCTCCACGTCTCCCTCCTCCCTCCCAGTCTCGTCTCCACTCACACCTGCATGCACTACATCCTCAGCCACTACCTCCATCACCAGCACGCCCATCACCACATATCGCTCAAGTGCACTCACCACCCCACTACCATTCACACATGCCATGTGTCCTCTCTCAGTGTGTCTGTGAGCCCTCCTCCCAAAGTACACAAACCCAGGCACCCACCCACCCAACAGCCGGCTTGGCCAGATGAAGCACCCTGGGCACCAGGCCCCCTCCAGAACCAGTGGAGAAAGGCATCCACTTTAGAGACATTGGCTTTGCACTCCCCAGGATATAGCAGTGGGCAAACCACCCACTGAAAAGACTTGAGAGACTGTGGCTTTGCACTCCCCAGGATGCAGCAGCGGGCAAACCACCCACTGGAGAGACTTGAGAGACTGTGGCTTTGCACTCCCCAGGATAAAGGAGTAGGCAAGCCTCACACTGAAAAGACTTGAGAGACTGTGGCATTGCACTCCCCAGGATAAATCCGTGGGCAAACCAACCACTGAAAAGACCTGAGAGACTGTGGCTTTGCACTCCCCAGGATAAAGCAGTGGGCAAACCACCCACTGAAAAGACTTGAGAGACTGTGGCATTGCACTCCCCAGGATAAATCCGTGGGCAAACCAACCACTGAAAAGACCTGAGAGACTGTGGCTTTGCACTCCCCAGGACACATCAATGGGCATGGAGCCCCCTCATGGAGCAGTGGCATCGTGCGTTCATCAGGCTGAGGTGCCCCCCTCACTTTCCCCCTGAGGTGCCTGTATATTTTCTATGTGATGCCCCTCCAGTGTTATCTCCGTTTGGAGTCAGGTATCATGTGTGGGCCACGCCCATGCATTTTGGGCCCAGTGGTCCATGGACAATGATTGGTGCACTATCCGGACTTGTGTAGTTGGTGTACATATTTGTATATACTGGATTTTGACTTTTGACTAATGGATTTTTATTGATTACAATCGTTACAATCATTCCCTTTTGTCCTTCCGTTATTCAAGGGGGGTGTATATGTAATGTTGCAGCATGTATTTGTGTGTATGGTGTTGTGGGTGAGTGTGGGGGTGGCGGTGTTGCGTGTTGCGTGGGTGTGTCACTCTCTTTTCCCTCCTCCCTCCCCTGTGTTGTAGGTGCAGTACTCACTGTGGTCGTCACCACCGTCGTTGGAGCTCCTGATAGAGGAGCAGGAAGACCATCGCCGGCAGGATCTGCAATTCGGGCTCCATGGCGTCCTGGTTCCTCGTGGGGTGTGGAGAGGTGAGTGTTTTCCCTTCTGTGTACTGTTTCCGCTGTGCTTTTATTCCCATTGGTTCCGCCCCGGAAAAGGTGGCGGATAGCCGTATTGTGATAGGTGGGAAGTACATTGTCTCCCGCCAGTCTATTGGTGGTGTCCGCCGTGCTGTTTGTTTGTACCACCGTGGCGGTTGGAGTGTTAAAGTGGCTGTCTATGTTGGTGGTTTCCGCCGTGGTCGTAATCCCATTTTATTTTCCGCTGGCCTGTTGGCGGTATTACCGCCGCTTTAACACCCACCACCAGGGTTGTAATGAGGGCCTAAGTCTCTTTTTCAGGAGATTTTCTTCAGCGGGACGAACCTGCAAGTCAGGCTGGGTCCCGGTTTAGGGAAGCTGGGTGAGTTTCCGCGCCGGGTCGGTCCCTGTATAGAGCTTTTTACAAAAAGTTCTACAATCTCCTCCAAACTTCTGGATCTTATCCAGAAGGTATTTTAAGGTCTTTTAGGAGTCCACAGCTCACCCTAAGGTTCCAGAAGCTCTGAGCTGCTCCTTTAGGTTGTGGACTACAACTCCCAGAATTCACTTGGCTCAAACTCCAAATTGGCCACTGGACAGTGGTCAGCTGGTTAGTTTCTTCAGGATCTGAGACAGGGGAATCTGGTTAGCAATTTTTCACCTTGAACCATTTGAAGCCAGGCAAAGTCCTTCTTTTGATGAAACTCAATTATGCAGCTGGTGCAGTCCTTCAGAGTGCAGTGTCCAGGTCAGGGGTCCAGTAGGGCAGTCCTTCTTCTCCTGATGTTCTTCCTTATAGGGATCTGAGGTGTGGGTGCATCTCTGCAATATTTATCTGTTTTCCTGGGTAAAAAAACAGGGAGGTCCTGGTTCTCAAATCAGATGCAGTGTCCTTTCCCCTGTGATGAATACTTCTGGTGAAGTGTGACAAAACACAAAGCCCAGGGAACAACATTCTTCAAAAATCCATCATGGCTGAAAATGATTTTTGGAGATTAGATCTGGCTGAGCCCACCCACTGATGTGACTGAAAATTCTAAACACACCCCTCTCCTATTCTAATCAAGAGAGCACCTAATTGTCTGGGGGTTGCAGGATGTGACGGAGGTGCTGGGTTGCTCCAAATGCCCTTCCCTGCCTTTGAAGACCAGTTTGCCAGCCCTCCCCTCTTCCTGCTTCCCCATCTGCTTAGGCAGATCTCCTCCCCCAGGCACATGCCAGACGCTGGCCAATCAGAGAAGGGCACTACAGAGCTGAAGCTGGCAACTTTTCAGGTAGAGTTTAAAACTCTGTACCTGAATTAGTTATATTAAATCCAACAATTGTAAGTCGTGGGATGTATTATAACAATTAATTTGGTACCAAACTTGAGGTATCTGATACCTAAGGGGAGTTTGTTAATTAAAATAAAGTCTCCCCATTTTAGCCTATGGTGGCCATTCACTACAGTAGGGGAAAAAATGAATTTGGTTATTTTACCTCACCAAGGCTTATAAAACAATTTTTATAAGGTCCCTGCTTATATTTACATGGCACCAAACCCTAGGGGCACTTAGGGCAACCTTAAGGGTGACTTATATGTAAAAATAAGTTAGTGTAAGACTTTGGAAGTACTTTTAATTCCAAAGTCGAATTTGCATGGAACTTTAGTTTAAAAGCAGCCAGCAAGGCATGCCTGCCTTTACAATGACACTGGGCACATCAACAGTGCACCTATGGGGGCACTACCTATGCTGGGGTCCCTAAACCTACATGCCCTACCATATACTAGGGACTTATAGGTAGGTTGATACTGCCAATTTTAATTAGCCAAATTTGCATATCCACTCTACATAGAGCACCGGCTCTGGGACTGGAAAGCATTAGCCAGGGCACAGCCAAGAGTCAGTAACCACCATTAACTGTCCAAAACGTTTGGGGGTGACCAGGGCAAAAAGGAGGACTTTCCTACAATGGTACAGATCTGGGTTATATCTTCAGAGGTCTCTAGGGAGATTATGTAGGAGACTCATGCACCACGGGTGACTCACTACCATTCAGAAATATGTCTTGAGTCTGTAATACTGCAATGACCCATATTGTGTTGGACAACAGTCAGTAGGGGACACAATTAGTAGACAACTCAGCTCCAGATGGTGTGGGAAAGGTCTGTGATTTTCCCCATGCCATATCTCAGCAGTTTTCATAACATGGTCCTGCCACCATGATATTTGTGAGCGTTGTAGGTCACATCATATATGCATATGAGAACGCTGTGTGCGTACCTGGTACTTTGATGATTTCTGAAATGCATGTGCAAATGATATACAATATATCAGGATACTGTTGCAGCACCCAGTGCAGTGCCAAACTCACTGTGGGCCTAAGAGCACCCATGCAGCCACCATGGGTGTGCTGTTTAACACAGGTAGCACAACATAGCACAGGGTAGGGGAATTTAATTCTGTAATGTGTAGACAACTTTGATGTGCAGGTTAGGCTTTGGCCAAACGTTCTGGGGACATTGGATCAGTTGTACATGTGGGCGCATCATAGCAATGGTGTGCCCCCTTGTAACATATTTTCTGGTCAGATCTTACACCAAGGCACATGAATGATGATTTACTAAACCTTAGAATAGCTGGTGGGAAGTTTCCAGACCCCCTATCATACGGCCCCCACCTTGCATCCATGATGGCTGGGCAAGCCTTGATGTTTCACTAGGGGTCTCAAGGTGGTGGATTGCATGCACAGCCTCCCTTACGCACAGGGACACAGGAAATCCAGACTTGTTGGGGCACATGATCCTCACAAAATTGTTGACACAAATGTTGATCATGGATAATTTTGTCCACTCACCTCTGGGCCCTATTGGTTAACAATGGATAGCCGTCATCCCAGTCACATGTACATGATACTATAGATGGCTGGTAGGAAATAGTCATAGATGAGGAGTAAGTCATTGTTGAGGAATGTGTAGTGGACTCTATGTGTTATCTGCAGTTGCAGTGTACACAATATGCGTGTTCAACCTCCACCCAATGCTGAATTTGATGCTTGATTCTCCTCATATTTCAGCTGCCAATATGAAACCAGACCATAGGCACGTATTTCATAAGATGGCCGAACACTTCCAGCATATAATGGAGGTGGGAGCAGGATACCGCCGAATGAGAAGGAGGTTCCACTGGGAAAAGGCAACTGGGGAATGGGGTGTGTTTGCACATGGTGGACCTCCACAGCAGCTACAGCCACAGCCTCACAAAGACAGTGTTGGAAAGGCATTATGGGTAGAGGGGGCCTCTGCAGGTCCAAGGCCCTCCACAGCAGCTGCACTTGTAAGGAGTGCACCTGTTCAGCCACCTGCTGCAGTTGTTGTAGGCCAATTTGAAAAAGACATGAGACATGACATGGCCAAGATTTTATCCAGACTTGACACATTGAAGGAGGAGAGTGAAGACAACAGGAGGATGGTGTGGTACATCAAAAAGAAACTAAAGAAAATGAAAAATGAACTTATCTTGTTCTACAGCCTCCCAGTTCCTTCCCCTCCCTTTTACTGTTGTACATAGTTTTAGATTGGGTTTTAGATGGGTAGTATTAGGTTAGTGTAGGGTAGGCATAGGTTAGGTTAAGTATAGTGGTGGGGTGTTTTTTTATTGGTGGGAGGTTGGGTGGGTGGTCATGTGGGATATTTGTGTATAAAAACATAAATAAAAAATACCAACAAATATTTATATGTATAGGCCATCGGTTAGGTTAGTACATGTGTAGTCATAGCTTATGTTGTTCTAATGGTATCTTGTCCCTTAAGGAGGGTGGGGGGGGCAATGTGTAGAGTGTGGTGTTACATGTGTGAGATAAGTGTATAATAGGTTAGATAGGTGTAGTTATAGATAAGTTAAGTTAGTATAGGTTAGTTTAGCATATGGTAGTTTTTAATGAGTGCACTGGCCAGGTTGGATTAATGGGCTAGGGTATGCTTACTGTCTTGATTTACACGGATTACCATATGCACCCCCTATGACCAAGGAGCTGTCAGATTGGCTGTTATACCATCAACTAGTCGATACATTTGACAGTGTTCCAGCCATTCACAATGTGTACGTATACTTGTTCTTTGACAGTTAAATATGGTATTTTACCTGTTATTGGTGAAGTCCTGTAATTTCATTGTTGGCAAGTGTGGCACATCTGATAACAGGCAAATTTGGAACTGTAACCTGCAACACTACCCAAGCTTAGCTCCTCCTGTACCACACATAAGCTCTACTGGTACTCCCATCTGGGTACATTGCCATTGACTTGGTTCAGAGCCATACATGCCAGATGTCAACTTCAAAGGATATCTGTTCAAAATGTATTTAGAATACTCAGTAAGTTGGTTGTACCAAAAACACCATCTTTCACCTTTCTCATCTTAGGATCTTAGTGTGTGGCTTTGTGTCTGTCAGTATTGCACTCATGTACTGATACTCTGTTCACATTGACATGGATTGACACAATGCAATCTTTTATCTGAGTAGATGGATTACAGTAAACGTAGAAATGCTACATGTGTACAAGGTGCTTTATTTACATGTGCAATTGTATTTGTGAATTCTATACAATGCCCAGTTCACAGACCCCATGAGTGAACATTAGCCATTTGTAGCACAATCAGAGTCCAGGGTTGAGGGACTTGTCATGAGACATGTTCAGGAGTAGTGTGCATTAGTGAGGAGTTAAAAAAGTGCTAATTGGTATGAAAGAGACAATGACAGGACATAGCAGACAAATCAGCAGGGGTTAGGTGAAGAGGGCACATCTCCTACTGTCACAACACTGGCATGATCTTGAACCCAGAACTAAGGAGAAACTGTCTATGTGGCACAGACTGGTGCTACCTGGTGCTTTTTCTTGTGAATGTTATTCCTTCCACATCTTCATCCTCTAATGTGTGTGATACTGATTAGCCCCCAGCCTGTTGTCTGTTATGCTGCTGCTAGTTTAGGAGGACATTTGTTGTAGCTGCCTCTTCATGATTGGAGCTATGTCAGTCACAGACTGCTGGAGTCCACGTAGTGGAGAGTGGGTACCTCTGATGGCAGCTGAGTTGTCCTTATTTGGACTGTGGCACATCCACACTCCCCCTACGGTGCCTGCCATGGTTTCAGTCCCAACCCTCACTTGCTTGGCCAGCTCCCAGTAAACACCTACCTCTGTCCTCTGAAAGCTGATCTCTGGGTCCTAGGAGTCCAGGACTGAGGGAGTACTGGCTGGTGGCATGTGGTGGCAGCTGGGTGGTTCATGTGGAGACCCTGCAAAGCTGTGTGACCTCCCTGTGACTGGAGGTGGTGTCTGAAGTGATCCTAGGACATCCTGGAGAGTCTGTTCTTTGATGGCTGACAACTGGTCATCCATGTCATCTGCAAAATCCAGGACAGGCAGATTGTCAGGAGGTAAGCCATCATCCTCTGCAATGCAATAGGGTAGAAGCAGTTTTCGATTGTTTTGGCTGTTGACATGGAACATCACTTATTTGTCACTGGAGGCTCAGTGACATGTTACAGACCAAAGTTTGTAGTTGTACTTATGTGTAGCATTTTGCATCACAAATGGGTCGGGCTTACTAGGTTTTTTTGGGGCATATATAGGTTCCCTAAGTCCAAGTGCAACCTGATTATAACTTTTGGTGAGGCTCAGGTGGCGCAATGCCCTGCACCATATTTACAAGGTGGCATGAAGCCACTTTTTGTGTCTTAATAACACCTTGTATATATGGCCCCTTCAAACAAGGCACTTTGCATGGAAGGTGTGTGCAATGGGTGTTGCTGTGGGCATGCCACTGCAACGCATATTGCATTTTGCCACTGCCTCAGATTTAGGACTATTTGTGAACCAGAACCAGCACCACGATCTAACACCAGCCCAGGGGTTGGTTTAGCATGGCTAAATCTAGGAACAATGCTTTCGTTTCTACTAGAGTTTCTGCAGCACACATAGTAAGAGCAATTCGCCCTTTAAGTGTCCCTTTCTGCACAAAAACAATCTCTCCCTCAACGCAGCCATCCTTGCACTATGTGACGTTGTGTATATGTTGGAGCGCATAATTCAACCAAAGCATCAGTACATGTGTGGCTTGGGTGGGGGTGGCACATCTTGATTCAGGGCCTATGTGTCCCGATGAAACCCTTTAGCATGCACTGAGTGTGTCCTATGTGCCTCCCCCTTCTCCCATTTGTGGATATCCAGATATCCCCCCTTACAACTTACCCTGCATTTGTGGTGGTTCTTGGTAGTCTGTGCTGTTCTGTCCTGCAATTCCAGTGACCAGCTCCTCTGGTATGACTGCTGCAACCATCTCCTCCAGCTCATCCAGGTCCTCCTGTGGTTTGGAACTTCCACTTCCAGTCTGCAGTGCTGCCTTTCGGTTCCTGGCGAGTTTTTCCTGAGTCATGCACTTGCAATCGTGCAAACGCTTCTTGCACTTGGTCACAGTCTTCTTCACCTCTGTGACGCGGTTAACTTTGTCTACTATTTGCTGCCATATTGTGTCTCTCTTACCAACTGGTAATTCGGAGGTGACGAAGAGCAGATGTTGATGCTCCATTAACTCTCTGACCTGGATCTCATGCTCCTCCTCGCTAAAGCAATCACTTGCGCTTTCTCTTCTCCTCTTCCTGGGACTTTTCTGGACCCTCCTGGCTGGTACTTGGGTGACTGGGGTCTCTCCTGTCCTGGTAAATCCATTTTCTCTTGCAATTGCACTTTTCCCTGCTTGTGTTTTTGTTTTGATGCTAATTCAGCAAACAAATGGCGATAACCCTTTCACAACATATGTACGTGCCGCAAAATGGTCTAGCACCACTTTTGCAGCATTAGTGCCATTTTTGCTACAGCATGTCACAATAGTTAATGTCATTTTTTTTTTTAAGTTAACCATTTCTTAGTGCCATTCTACGTCATTTCTTAAATATGGCGCACAGATGGCGCTAAGGAATGATGCTGGCTAGCATTAAAAAAAATTACGCACAACTGTACTTGCGCACTTGTGCATCATTTTTCATAACATGCCCCTTTGTCTCTATGTAGCTCGGCGTGGATATAACTGTGCTAATCCTAAGCATAAAAACGTTGCTAGATGAACAGACATTTGCAGTGAGGAAATCTAGAGTTTTGCTGTGTTGCAGAGTGCTCTTTACTGGAGCTGCTCTCCAGTTATCTCTTCTGTGTGTGTGTGTATATATATATATATATATATATATATGGAGAGAGATAGAGATAGAGACATTATGGTTACGTCCTTGGCTGCAGTTCTGCTGTGCAGAAGATGAACCATTACGTCCTGCACCTGGCCCACAGGGGAGTGCTAGTGTTCCTCCCTTTGGCCTCCCACCCCCCTCCCCTGGGCAGGGGTGGCATGGGAAGTGCTTTTCCTGCCACCTCCGTCCCCCCACTAAAACCCCCCCAGTGACATCTGATGACATCAGCACATGATCGTAGGTTGACCTTAAGGAGAAACTGGTTTGAACATTCCTGCAGCACGATCGTAAAGCGATTGTGCTACAGGAATGCCCACTAGACACCAGAGAGTTTGTTGTTTTTTTGTTTACACATGAGGGGAGCGGCCCCATGGGGGCAGATCAGCATATTTCAATTAGGCCGATCTGCCCCCAAGGGGGGCAAAAGCCACTAGACACCAGGGATAATTTATTACTATTTTCTTTACTGGGGGGAGTGGCCCTTTAGGCAAGGTTCACTTGGGGTGGGGTATTTTCAGCAGATCAGTCTATTTTTATTAGGCCAATCTGCTCCTAAGGGGGGCAGAAACAACTAGATACCTGGGATTTTTTTTTTACATTTTCCATAAGGGGAGCAACCCCTTAGGAAAGGGTCGCTCCCGGGGGGAGGGGGGAGGCATAGCATATTAGGCCATTTCTGCAGATCGGACTAATTTTATTAGGCCGATTTGCCCCCAAGAGGGGCAGAAACCACTAGACACCAGAGATTTAAAAAAAAAATAATAATAAGGGGAGCGAACCCTAGGAGAAGGGTCGCTTCCCAGGGGGGCATATTATATTAGGCCATTTCTGCCCCTCTCCCTATTTCTATTAGGCCCATCTGCCCCCAAGGGGGGCAGAAACCGCTTAGGCACCAGGGATTGCTCTGTGTGTGTGTGTGTTTGTTTGGGGGGTGGTCCCTTTGGCAAGGGTCGCTCCCCAGGGAAGCACATTACTGTTGGACATTTCTGCCCCCATGGGGGCAAATTATCCTATTTTTATTAGGCCCTTCTGTCCCTAAGGGGGGCAGGAAACCCACTAGAAGATTTATTTTGTTTTAAAAAAAGAGGGTTGGGTATGGCCATAACCCCACCCCAAATAAATGGGTACAAAGTTGTTCTGCCCACCAGTAGGCAGACAGGGCAATTACCCCCAAACCACTCCCCTGGGGGGCAGAAAGCCTACTAGATGCCAGGGAATTTAAAAAAAGAGAGGG
The DNA here is from genome assembly GCF_031143425.1 of Pleurodeles waltl. NCBI lineage: Eukaryota > Metazoa > Chordata > Amphibia > Caudata > Salamandridae > Pleurodeles > Pleurodeles waltl. The sequence continues at coordinate 661,240,849 of NC_090443.1, read as the reverse complement.
GTGGGATCTGCCAACCAGTATGGGCATGGTTGTGCCCTCCACCCCAACTGAAGGGGGTAGCAGTCTTTCAGCCCCCTGCAAACCAAAGGATCTTATCCCAATGGTAAGCAAGAGGACATTTGATTATTTTTGGTTTTGATTTTACATTTGGGCCAAGGGAGCATGGCTAACTCTCAATATTGTCCCACTTGGAATGGTGAGCAGCTGCACTTTTTGGACTTTTGGATGCTGCCGCCTAGAAAAATGTACCAGACCCACACACATCTGAAAACTAAACATCTGGGTGAGTCCAGGGTTGTGTGCTTCACATGCACCCCACACCATTTTCTTTCCCACAATACACTGCAAATCTCTGACTTTGCTTGAAATCATGCATTTTCACTACATTTTTGTGATGGAAACTTCCCGAATCTGCATGAATCCACAAAATTCCTACCACCCAGCATAGTCTCATTTATCCCAATAAACATTCTGCCCCACTTGTCAGCCTAAAAACTTTTTTTTTCAAACTGCCCTTTCGGACCCGCTTTGGTTCCCTCTCAATTTCTACATGTTTTTGGCCCTTCCCTGTCATAGGCACTTGGCCCATCTACCGAAGTGAGGTTTCATTTTATTGGGAGGCTGAGGGGAAAGTTTGGTGGTAGGAAATTTGCGATAGTGCGGTGATCCCACACAGAAATGTTAGGAATATGTGTTTTGTTTTGCTAAATGTGAGGTTTGCTGAGCATTCTGGGTAAGAAAACACTGGTATATCCATGCAAGTCACACCTCCCTGGAGTCCCTCAGGTGTCTAGTTTTAAGAAATGTCTGAGTTTGGTAAGTTTCCCTAGATGCTGCTGAGTCTAGGACCAAAAATGCAGATGCCCTCCTTGCAAAAACAGATAGTTTTGTATTAGATAACTTTGATGTGTCTTTGTTGTGTTCTTGTGCCCATTTTGGAAATACAAAGGTTTCCTTGATACCTATTTTTCATTCTTTATATTTCACCAAATGAATTGCTGTATGCCAGGTATACAAGGATAACCCGTTGCAAGGTGTATCTCATTTTTTGGCTCTGGGTACTTAGGGTTCTTGATGAACCTACAAGTCCTACATATCAATGCAATCAGAAGAGTCCAGACATAGTAATGGTATATTTGTTTAAAAAATCTGCCATAGCTGGACAAAGTTATAAAAGAAAATGTGGACAGAAATGGCTCTTTTCTTCACCTCAATTTAATATTTGTTTTATTTTAGCTGTTACTTTCTGTAGGAAAACCTTACATGATCTACACAAATGACCCCTTGCTGAATTCAGAATTTTGTCTACTTTTCCGAAATGTTTAGCGTCCAGGATCCAGCATTGGTCACTAACTGGAAGGAGGCTAAAAGCACAAAAAAATAGTAAAAATGGGGTATGTCCCAGTAAAATGCCAAAATTGTATTGAAGACTGTAGCTTTCTGATTTACGTCTGCCTGTTCCTGAACGCTGGGAAGATGGTGATTTCAGCACCATAAACCCTTTGTCGACACCATTTTCAGGGAAAAAACACATGTTTTCTTCTTGAGCACTTTTTTCCAATTTTTCCGAAAAAAAATGAAATTCTAGCTGTATTTTGGCTTATTCCTTAGTCTCCTCCAAGGGAATCCACAAACTCTGGGTACATTTAGAATTCCTGGGATGTTTGAAAAACAGGACGCAAATTTGGTGTTGGTAGCTTATGTGGTCAAAAAGTTATGAGGGCCTAAGCGCGAACTACCCGAAATAGCCAAAAAAAAAGGCTCGGCACCCAGGGTGAAAAGGCCTGGCAGGGAAGTGGTTAATACATTGTTTTGGTTTCATGGTAAATTAAATATGTATTGAGGAACGATGAAACTGAAAGATCAAATGCATTTGTAATTTATGCAAGATTATCAGAACGCCTTGATGATATGCTTTCACCTCTGATTTAGTATTTTATCACTTCCCATGATTCATTGAATCCATATTAGCATTTTTCACTTTCATTGAAACTGTTTATTTGAAATCACTTTTTATGTTTCTTGCATTTACCGTGAACAAATCACTCATGTAGAAACACGTTGGGTTGTTTTTTCTACATGAAGAAAATGTTTTTTTTCGGACTTCAAACCAAGTCCAGGAGTGCATTTTTTGCTGAGTAAGTACAGTTTGGAGTTGATATTTCCGGGTTCCCGATCTGATGAACGCGCTCCGCCTCGCTTGTGCTAGAGAAAGACGTGAAGTACTTCTGCGGAGCGCTCCGAGACAATATCTGAAGCAACTTTAGGACAATCCTAAACTGTCTCTAATCAATTTGTGGAACGTCGGGAGATGTCATCTGAAGCAACCGTGGGGCATTCCTTCATTGTCCTTTACACATTTAACTTTTCTCTATAGTACTTAAAATGAAGGTCATAAGATACTTGTCAATGATCAAAATGTTGCTTTAGCACCTTGTACTTTCTTTTATAGGTTGTGTCTTATAATGGGTATTCCTGTTTCAATTGCTGCTTTGATTACATATCAGTGACGTTTATTTGTTTAGGTTTCAATTAACTGTACAATACATTGTTACACAGAAGTGTCCTTCACTGAGGATATGTGTATGGCGGTGTGTGTGCGTGTTTGGTAACATGACCACTTTAACCATTGCGTCCCATATAGCTATAATACATTGAGGGGCATATTTATAATTCGTTTGTGCTGAATTTGCGCCCTTTTTTGGACGCAAATTCGGTGCAAAACTAACTACATATGTATACTTTGGCACTAGACCCTTCTAGCGCCAAATTTACGGAGTTAAAGTCATTTTTCGGACATGGAAACCTACTTTGCATCAATGAGATGCAAATTAGGCGTTCCTGTGCAAAAAGTGACTCTATGGCCTTAGCGCCATATTTATCCCCGTGCTAAGATCACACATGGGGGGGGAAAGGGGTCAAATAATGATGCAAATCTTGCTTTGCATCATTACTTAACGGCTGGGTCAGAGCAGGCATTAGCGTACCTGTGGGCCTATTTCCATGGTGGAACACCATGGCATAAGCCCACAGGCGCCCTCCCCAGGCCCCAGGGACACCCCCATCCACACCAGAGGGACAGCGTAGGATGGGGGACCCATCCCAGGTAAGTATTTTTTTTTAAGTGCCACAAGGGGCCATGAAATAGGACCCCCTGTATGGCACTGGGTGCAATGGCCATGCCCAGAGGACCCTGGTCCCCTGTGCTGGCCATTGGGATGGTAGGCATGACTCCTGTCTAAGACAGGCGTCATGTGGTATGGATGGTTTTGCATCACAAAATGACGCTAGGCTGTTTAGAATCATTTTTAAAAAATCGAACCTGCCTAATATCATTTTTTGGAGCAAAACTCCCTTCTTCCATACCACCAGCCCCACCCGGCTAATGTCATTTTTTTTTTACGCTAGCCTAACCTTTGCACTGGCTTGCACGATTCCATAATATGGTGCCCGGCTGGTGCTCGGAAATGGTGCAAGCCGGTGCTAAACCTTTTAGTGCAAAACTGCATTAGTGCAGTTTTGCACCAAAAAGTATAAATTAGGGCCTAAATATCCAGGCACATTTTAGTTACTTTCTTATAGTTATAATCCTAGTAATAAAGCAATTGCCTTTAACTGGAAGAGAGGGTTGCATGAAACTATATGGAAAAAAACAATATCATAATAAACAAATATCTCGAACATCCCACACCTAATCATAAAACACCAATACTGATGATAAAAGATTGTAGAAAGTAATATCTAACTAACAACAAAACAAAAATACAAATATAGACATAATAAATATCACCTACATATTAAAATGAAGGAGAAATACTAATCTTGAAAAACAAAATAGCAAACAACAGGCCAGCGGTAATAACTGCAAACTTATGACCACAGCGGGAACAGCTCAGACAGACAGCCACTTTAACACACTGACCACCGGGGCGGAATCAACAGGCACCACGGCGGTAACCTACTACAGTCAGGCGGAAGACAATGTTCCGCCCACTGAATTATGAGAAATGAAACTTCTACCTTTTCCGGGGCGGTACCAACGACATCAAAAGCCCGGTGGAAACACTGCACAGAAGGGAAACTACTCACCTGTAGAGACTCTGGGAAGAACCACGCTGCCATGGAGCCCGAATTGCATGTCTTCTCCATGCTTTTCTACATGCTGCTCCACTATAAACACCAACGACGGAGAAGATGACCACGGTAAGTACTGCCGCCTAGCACACAGGGGAGAGGGAGGTAAAAGAAAGTGACACACACACGCAACACCCCCACCCCAACACCATTACACACATGCAGATTCAGTAACATAACATATTGACCCCGTACCTCTCAGGAATAATGCAAGGACAACTACAATAGAGTAAAAAGAGTGTAGTAAGATAAATATAGCAGTAATAGGTGCATCCAAATCAAATAGATTTTACAAATGAAGGGACACTGCCCAGTCCTCAGTGTCTGTGGGCCACAGGGCCATAACCCAAAGTCCAAGACCCCACCACACTCCAGCAACCACACGGAGAGAACACTGCAGGGGCATCAGGTCGAAAATATCCAGGCATCTCAGGGGGGAGGTACAGGGGGGCACCTCAGCCGGAAGATGGTACAACGTCACTGGTCCCGGAGGGGGTAACATGCCCATCACTCTGACCTGGAGAGTGCAAGGCCACAGTCTCTCAAGTGGATGACTTGCCCACAGGCTCTGGAGGGGACAACATGCCCTGTGCTTGGTCCTGGGGAGTGCAAGGCCACAGTCTCTCAAGTGGGAGACTTGCCCACTGACTCTGGAGGGGGCAATGTGCCCTGTGCTTGGTCCTGGCGAGTGCAATGCCACAGTATCTCAAGTGGGTGATTTGTCCATCTGCTCTGGAGAGGGCAACATGCCCTGTGCTTGGTCCTGGGGAGTGCAAGGCCACAGTCTCTCAAGTTGGTGATTTACCCACTGGCTCTGGAGGGGGCAACATGCCCTGTGCTTTGTCCTGGGGAGTGCAAGGCCACAGTCTCTCAAGTGGGTGATATGCCCACATGCTCTGGAGGAGGCAACATGCCCTGTGCTTTGTCCTTGGGAGTACAATGCCACGGTCTCTCAAGTGGGTGACTTGCCCAGTGGCTCTGGAGGGGGCAACATGCCCAGTCAGCTTCATCATGGAGAGGATGGGGTGAGTGGATGTCTTCTCCACTGCTTCTGGTGGGGGTATCGTGCCCAGTGGGATTCATCCTGGGGAGGATGGGGTGAGTGGATGTCTTCTCCACTGGTTCTGGAGGGGGCATCGTGCCCAGTGACCTTCATCCTGTGGAGGATGGGGTGAGTGGATGTCTACTCCACTGCTTCTGGGGGGGCATCGTGCCAAGTGAGCTTCATCCTGGGGAGGATGGGGTGAGCGGATGTCTTTTCCACTGCTTCTGGAGGGGGCATCGTGCCCTGTGATGCAGATCTTGGGGAGTGCAAGGTCACAGTCTCTCAGCTGGGTGTCATACCCACAGGATTTGCAGAAGCCAGGATGCACAACAGCCCATGGATGCAGGACTACACACTGTCCGCCGGCGGTGACGGCTGTTCAGTGGTGGCAGTGGTGGTGGTGCTGCTGCTGGTAGTGGTGGGGGGAGGCTCCAGCCCATCTCCGGTAGCCTCGGACGGCTGCCCACTGGGAAAGATGGTGGTGCTGGTAGTGGTGGTGGGAGGCTCCAGCACATCCCCTGCAGCCTCGGACAGCTGCACCACCACAGTTGGTGGTGTGGGCTCTGACTGAGTCCCAGCAGCAGGCCCCTTGTCTCTACTGCTTGCTGTTGCAGGCCCCTTTCCCATCGGGAAGAGGGAGATGGTTTGGGAGTGGAGGTAGAGGGAGTGGTGGTAGGAGGTGTCAGTCTGCTGTGTTTGGGTGCAGGTGCATGGGCTGGATGCTGTTGTGAGGTGGATGACTGTTGGGTGTCCGAGTGCTTGCGTTTGTGTACTTTGGGAGGAGGGGGCACAGACACAGTTCTAGATGACACAGGGGAAATGTGCATGGATGTGGGGGTGGTGACTGGCAGTGAGGGGTGTGTTCTGATAGGTTTGCTGGTGATGGTGGTAGTGGCTGAGGATGTAGTGCATGCAGGTGTAAGTGCCTGGGTAACTTACCCAGTAACTGGGAGGGAGGTGGTCGAGGACGAGGGGGCCCATGCATTGTGCTCACAGTGTACTCACCTGTTGGTCTGGAGGCCCATATAGCAGTCGGTACTGGGGTAGGACCCCATCCACTAGTCGCTCCAACTCTGCCGAGGTGAAGGTAGGGGCCCTTTCCCCAGTAACACGAGCCATGGTCGGTTGCAGACACAGGTCACAGCAGCACATGCAGTGTAGGTCCTCTCCTGTTGAAGGTCAGGTAGTAAGTGAGTGAACAGATAGAAAATGGCGGTCATGTGCGTACCGTCACCGCATGAGTACATCACAATTGGCCACTGTACCCCATAGGGCCCAATGATAACCAATGAGGAGTTGCACAGCAGTTCTTAACCGCCTCCTGCAAAGGCGCACAACGTCAGTGGAGTTACCTCCTTTCCACCTGTCCCTCCATACAGGACAGGCGTACGCCATTTAAGGGGGTTTGCAGGCCATGGATCCTAACTGCGCCACAGTACACAAATTTATCTTTTGGACATATACCACCAAAATAATGTTACAGTCACAACATGCAATGAACTGTAGTGGTTAGAATGTATAGATAATGACCAGCTGCTCACTCTTTTGCCCCATAGATTGCAACCGCTGTGGATGAATAGGAGATAGAGACATCACCCCATGTACAGACCCTTGGTGGACTTGGCAACAATGGAGGACAGGCACATTATCCTCACCTATAGACTTGACAGGGCCACAGTCACTGAGCTGTGTGCCCAATTGGAGCCTGAACTAATATCTGCTATCCGTCACCCCACTGGGGACCCCCTCTTGTGCAAGTCCTATCAGTGCTCCATTTCCTGGCAACTGGTTCCTTCCAAGTGACAGTGGGCTTGGCAGCAGGATTGTCACAGCCAATGTTCTCAATACAGTTGACCAGAATGTTGTCTGCCCTGATTAAACACATGCAGCTACATTGTTTTCCCCCAGATGGGGGATGTGGCCACAGTGAAAGCTGATGTCTATGCAATGGGACATATCCCCAACATCATTGGGGCAATAGATGAAACACATATTGCATTTGCCCTCCCCAGCAAAATGAACAGCTGTTCACAAATCAAAAGAGTTTTCATTCCATGAATGTCCAGATGGTGTGCCTGGTGGACCAGTACATTTCCCACATCAATGCCAAGTATCCTGGGTCTGTGCATGATGCCTTTATCCTGAGGAACAGCAGCATCCCTAATGTGATGGCCCAACTCCAGAGGCACAGGGTGTGGCTAATAGGTGAGCCCTGGTTCCCACTCAGTAGATGTTGGTGTATGGGTATGTTGTGGGACCTAAGTGTGAAACAGTTGTTCCTCGATATTTGTAGGTGACCCTGGTTACCCCAACCTCTCATAACTACTGACCCCTGTGAGGAATGCCAGGACAAGGGCAGGAGGAATGTTACAATGAGGCACATGGGTGAACAAGAAGGATTATAGAAAGGACATTCAGCCTCCCGAAAGCCAGGTTTTTGTGCCTACATCTAACAGGAGGATCCCTGTGCTACTCACCCAAGAAGGTCTGCCAGATCATCGTGGAATGCTGTATGTTCCACAACCTTGCCTTGTGCCGCCATGTGCCTTTTCTGCAGGAGGAGGAGGCTGGAGATGGTTGTGTGGCAGCAGTTGACCCTATGGACGGTAAAGATGAGGAGGCAGAGGATGAGGATGAGGACAACAGAAGTGCAGTTATTCGTCAATACTTCCAATGAGACACAGGTAAGACAGTGTTATTTCACATATAATTGACAGTTTGATGTGTGACATTGTCACTGGCAGGCTGTGAATTCCTACTTCTATGCCCACTCACTGTATCCTTTGGCATCTCTTTTTGCAGATGTTGGTGCCCGACTATTGTTCCTGGTGTGTTCAGTTCAGCCAACTACAACTCTTTACTGTACAATTGAATTGCAATGTTTGAAACAGGTTAAACGAATACATTGACATACACCATACCTGTTCCCCAAGGGGACATAGGAAGAGGAGCAATGGCAGTTCAAGGTGGGCAGGTTGACAGAGTGGGACACAAGGGTGACAATCAGGAGAGTCTTATTTCGTGCCGGGTGGGCCTTGGCAATATTCTCTGGCTTCTGCCTGGATCACAGGGAATGTTTGTGGGGTGTTTCTCCTTCTGCAGGGGGAGGGGTGCTGGTGGCCTGTTGGTCCTGTAGCGGGGCCTCCTGTCCACTAGCGGAGGTGGAGGGCTTTTCAGTAGTCTTCCTAGTGTCAGGGGCTGCTGGTGTGCCAGTGACTCCCTCATACTGTTGGCCATGTCTGCCAGCACCCCTGCAATGGAGACCAGGGTGGTGTTAATGGCCCTCAGGTCCTCCCTGGTCCCCAGGCACTGTCTCTCCTGCAACCGCATGTTCTCCTGCATCTTGTCCATTATCCTGCCCAGCATATCCTGGGAATGTTGGTATGCTCCCAGGATCACAGTGAGTGCCTCCTGGAGAGACAGTTTCCTGGACCTGTCCTCCCCCTGTCGCATAGCAGTCCTCCCAGCTTCCCAGCTTCCCTGTTGTCCTGTGCCTCTGCTCCCTGAACTGTGTGCCCACTGCCCCTGACCCCAGGTTCCTGATTGTCCTTTGTTTGTAGGTGGCATAGGGTCCCTGTAGTGGTGGACACACTGCTGATTGAAATGTCCTGGGGACAGAGGTATGGGCTTGCTGGGTGGGTGCTGTGGTGGTGTTTCCTGAGGGGGGGCTCTGTGGTGGTGTGAGAGTATGCCTGGTTAACCAACTGTCCGGAGGTCCCTGGTGGGCCAGGTTGGTCATCCAGATCCAGACGAGCAGAGCTGCTGCCATCACTGTGTGCCTCTTCGGGGGGGCTGGAAGTTTATGGCACCTCTTCGCCGGTGACTTTTGCTGGGTTACCTGTGGGGATGTAAATGCAGTGTTATTGTTTCTGTGTGTGACATATTGTGCATCGGTGTGTTGCTCTCTATGGTTGTTTTTGCCCTGGCAGCTTTGCCATTGTGTTGTTATATGGTGGGATTGGTGATTCTCGATAGTGTGCATGCTGTGATGATAGGTGATAGGTGTCCATGCAGGTCTGTGAGTGGTGTCCATGCATTGGTAGAGCATTGGGATCAGTGGGTTGTGATGGTAGGGTGTGTGGGAGGTGGTGGAGCGATGGGAGTGAGGGTGGGGGTATGTGATGGCATGCAGGTACGGGGTGATGGAAATAGAGAGTTGACTTATCAGAGTCCAGTCCCCCTGCTACTCCTGTCAGGCCCTCAGGATGCATGACTGCCAAGATTTTCTCCTCCCATGTTGTTAGTTGTTGGGGAGGAGGTGGGGGTCCACCGCCATTCCTCTGTACAGCGAGTTGGTGTCTTGCTGCAATAAAACGCACCTTCCCCTGTAGGTAATTCCATCTCTTCCTCATGTCATCCCTTATTATGGGGTGCTGTCCCACGGCATTGACACTGTCTACGCTCCTCCACCATAGCTCCATCTTCCTAGCAATTGGTATCATCTGCACGTGTGATCCAGATAGCTGTGACTCTACCTGGTTGATTTCCTCCACCATGACCCTTACCTCCTCCTCCGAGAACCTGGAGTGTTGTTGTGGTGCCATGAGTGTGGTGTGGGTGAGGGTGTGTTGGGTGATGTGTTGGGGTGTGTGATGTTGGGTGCATGGGTGGTGATTAGGTGATGGTGGTGTGTGGGTCTGGTCTTGTCTGTGGTCGTGGTGTCTGTCTTGTGCCAATGGTTTGTATTCGTACAGGGTTGTGGGTGTGTGTTTTATAGTGGTGTGGGTGTGGTGTGTGTATGTGTGTCAGGTGTGTGTTGTTTGAATTGTCCAATTTGATGTTATTTTGTTAGTGGGTGTGTATTGTAAGCACAATGGTATGTACGCCAATGGTTTACCGCCATTGAATGTCTGTCGTGGTGATTCGTGGGTCATAATGTTGTGGGCGTAGTTCTGTTGGTGTAACGGTGTGGGTTTTGATACCGCCACTCTATCACTGACCTTTGGGCTGGCGGACTTGTGTGTGTGGCTGTATAGTGACGGATTGGTATGTGTGTGTCATAATATGGTTAGTGGATATCCACAGCGGCTGCGGTATGTTGGCAGCAGTCAGCCTGGCATTAAGTGGGATTTACCGCCAATATCATAATGAGGGCCATAATGTTACATTACAATTATCCACAGATATAAACATAAATCTAAATAAAATTGTTATAAAATAATTATATAGCAATTTACCATAAATGGTTCTCCAGGCAACCAATTAAAATAAACTTGAAAGCAGATAACAAGCATAAACAATTTCCCAATTAACAAACAGAACATTAAGGCCACGAAAATGCCAATAAAATGGTTCCTAAAAAAATGTAAAAAAGAAATTACAAAAAGAATTACAGTAGAACAGTGTCAGTGTGCCAGACTGCAAAGCTACAAGAAAAGATTGCAACACTTCACCTTACAGCTAAATGTTACATTCAAAGTGAGGGCAAACAGTGGGTACTGGGTCCATACCCTTATGGATGTTTTTTTTCCCACTAGTGATTTGGCATCCTGGCGCCCATCCTACTATGGCTCTGCAAACTAAGGGGCAGATTTACAAGGCACTAGCCTCCTTCTGCCACATTAGTGTATTTGTTTTTTTACGCTCATGTGGCTCAAGGAGGCAATTTTCACCAGGCCATATTTACAAAGTGGCGCAATGCATGCATTGCCGCACTTTGTGACCCAGTGTACCACATTATGCCTCTGCCAGGCATAATGTATGCAAGGGGGCATTCCAGTGTTAGGAGGCCCGCAAAAATGGTACAGTGAAATCTACAAGATTTTACTGTGCCATTTTGGGCGTAATTTTTAACGGCTGCTCAGAGCAGGCATTAAAATGACACACCCATATTAACCTATGGCCTCCTTGCACTTTGCTCCACTAGCATCACAATTATTGATGCTCGTGGAGTAAAGTGCCACAATAGCATAACAAATTATCAGGCTATTTGCTTAATGTGCACCACACAGATGGTGTCCTTAGGTCAGGAAGAGACAACGCAAGAAAACTTGTGCATCAATACTGAAGAACCCTTTCCCATCTTGAATCTCATAGTAGCTATAGTCAGCCCTCACAGGCTTCATAGAAAGGCTGTTTGCAGGGCAAAAGGTCAGAATCCACCATGCACTGCTAATTACTCTAACTGCTGAATTTCTGTGGTTGTCTATGTTTAGAATGTGAGCCTAACTACAATGTCCCTGTACCCTCTGTTTTTGAATTGTATTTCCTAACTATAACATCCCTGTAGCCTTTGGGCCTTTGTTTTATATATATATATTTATTATGTGTGTGTGTATGTGTGTATATATATATATATATATATATATACACACACACACAATTAGGCACCATGCTTATATGCACAAACACCAAGGAATCACACTCCTCTACTGGGGTTCAAAGAAAATGCTTTATTGGAAACGCGTTTCCAAATTATCCTGTGCTCACTCTCTGATAGCTTGGCACTGAGCAGCCATGTTTAACTTAGAAAGCAAGTTTTTGTGCAATAAATCACACAGTAACACAATGGAAACACCACAAAAATACACCACACAGGTTTAGAAAAATAGATAATATTTATCTGAATAAAATACGGTCTAAACGACAAAGATGCAATAAGCACAAGTTAATATATCACTATTAAAAGGTTTAGAAGTGTCTCAAGCCTCATAAATCAATAGTTGTTTCCAAGTAAGACACAGTACCTGTAATGCATACAAAATAATAACGCACGAAGATCACAGAGGAGGAGATGCTTGGAAAAATAAGGTGTCACGTCAAATTTTCCGGTGCAACACAGAAGATGCAACATTTCTTTCCACGCTGCAAGGGTTTGCGTCGTTTTAATGGTGCACAGTCTTGGTTCCTCATTGTGATGTGGGGGTGTTTTGATGACCATGGATGAAGCGTTGAAAATCCTTGATGCATTGGTAGAAGGAGCAGGTGCTCCATCGATACAGTAGGCGATTCATCAAATTTTCCATTGCAAGGCAAGCGCTGTGTCAACTTTCCAGGCAGGAAGTCGTTGCTGCATCATTCCGGTCGGCGGTGTGGTGATTTCTCAGCTGCGATGCAGGCTTTGCGTCGATTTATGCAGGTGCATCATTGATTTTTGATGCACAAGGAGTTTCTTTGAAGAGGTGACGTCTTTGTTGGCCCTGAGACTTCAGAAACAGGAGACAAGCTCAATCCAAGCCCTTGGAGAGCACTTCTGTTGGAAGGTCCTTCCAGCAGAGTCAGAGGCCAGCAGGGTAACAAATAGGGCAGCAGTCCTTCTCAGCAAAGCAGTCCAGATGAGTCCTTTGGGCAGCCAGGCAGTTCCTCTGACAGAGTGAAGGTGTAGGTCCAGAAGTGTCTGATTTGGTGGGATCAGAGACCCAGTTTATATACCCCAAAATGTTCTTTGAGTGGGGGGAAACTTTAAAAAAGTGGCATTGAAGTGCACAAGGTCCCCTTTCAGCCCAGTCCTGTCTGCCAGGATCCCTGTTGGTGGGTCATCAGTCCTCTGTGTGAGGTCAGGACACTGGCCATTGAAATGTAAGTGTGAGCCCTTCCTGCCCAGGAAGACCCATTCAGTATGCAGATGTGACTTAGTGTCCTGTGTTTATGTTTGTCTGGGTGGAAGCCAGCACAAACCAGACGTGGATAGGAGATGGCAGTAAGTGCACAAAAATACCTACTGTCTAAAAGTGGCATTTCTAAAATAGTAATATTAAATCCAACTTCACCAGTAAGCAGGATTTTCTATTGCCAGTCTGGCCATACCAAACAAGACATGGCTACTCCTTGAAGATCAGAATCTACTACTTCAGAGTATATGAGGGTAGTTCTAATGCCAGTCTTTAAGAGGAGCTGGCCTCACAGTAGGGGAAAATGAATTTAGGAGTGTTTCACTACCAAGACATGTAAAGCACATAGGTACATGTCCTGTGGCATAAGAATTATATATTTTGATATGTGTTTTATCTTACAACTAATAAAGACAACAGTTCCGATGTAGAGTCTGGACAGGAATTGCACAGCTTTCACAAATATCTTTTTAAATACCACTGACTTGCAGTCTGGTACAGCAAGGTACGTAAATTGCACTTGAATGTCTGTTCTGCCTGAATGGCAATAGATAACACAAGTGTCTGCTAAACCTTTCAAGTACCAAGGGCTCTTCAGACTGTACAATTTAATTGTGGAATCTAGGTATGTTGAAAATTAGCAAAATCTGAAATGATGCGCTGTAAAAAATAAAATGCGTTTGATAGTTTGATGTAAAGAAATGACTAGTTGCAACTCCCTCATTTCCCAACATATTTAGCTCTATTATTAAAAACTATTGTGCATCCTAATGTGTAAACCCATTATAGTGGTCAACCATACCACGCATAAATGCAGTAGAATTATAGGTATATTTTTCAGTGTGTACTACATTGAAAGGAGTTGTCAAACGTAGACTTAAAGGTTTTTCTTTGTTTTGAACAACGTTTTCAACCAATCTCTGTAGGTGAAATAGAACATTATCTACTACATTAAAGTAAAATGAAAATCCAGAAGTGTTAGAAAATGGAAAACCTATTAACTTTCTGAGTTCATTAGATTTGAGCTTTTCTGAAGGCTTTCTTGACGTCTTCACTTTATTTTGAAACCTTTGAAAAATATACAATCTCAGAGCTTTTCCTCTTCCTATAATATTGATGCCTGTCAACAATGGGATTTAAGCAGATAAGAAGCCTATATCTCTTACAAGCAGCATTGACTTTGCTCTCATCAAAATAAAAATATCAAACCCCGACAATGTCTCACCTGTGATAAAGCAACATAAGACAATTCTTCTTTAAAAACTGCATGACTTATATTTGCCATTGTTGTATCCAATCTTAGGGCCTGATTACGATCTTGGGGGCATATTTATACTCCGTTTGCGCCGGAATTGCGTCGTTTTCTTTGACGCAATTTCGACTCAAAACTAACTTCATATTTATACTTTGGCGTTATACGCGTCTAGCGCCAAAGTCCATGGAGTTTGCGTCATTTTTTAGCGTGGACACCTACTTTGCGTTAATGAGATGCAAGGTAGGCGTTCACGTCTAAAAAATCGACTCCGAGGCATGTGCGTCGGATTTATACTCCCGGGCAAAATTCACGCCCGGGAGTGGGCGGGTCAAAAAAAATGACGTACGGCCGCTTTTGCGCCGTTTTTTAGCGCCTGCAAAAGGCAGGCGTTAAGGGACCTGTGGGCTCTGAAGGAGCCCAGAGGTGCCCTCCCATGCCCCCAGGGACACCCCCTGTCACCCTTGCCCACCCCAGGAGGACACCCAAGGCTGGAGGGACCTATCCCAGGGACATTAAGGTAAGTTGAGGTAAGTGTTTTTTTTTTTTTTTGTGGCATAGGGGGGCCTGATTTGTGCCCCCCTACATGCCACTATGCCCAATGACCATGCCCAGGGGACAGAAGTCCCCTGGGCATGGCCATTGGGCAAGGGGGCATGACTCCTGTCTTTGCTAAGACAGGAGTCATTTCTATGGGGGTTGGGAGTGAAAACAAATTGCGCAAATCGGGTTGAGGCGAAAAAATTGCCTCAACCTGACTTGCCCCATTTCTTGACGCCCAAGCCCCATATCCCCCTACGCCGGCGCTGCCTGGTGTACGTCTTTTTTCTCCACGCACACCAGGCAGCGCCGGCGGCTAACGCCGGCTAACGTCATTGATTAAATATGGCGCCCGCATGGTGCTTCAGAATGGCGTTAGCCGGCGCTAATTTTTTTGACGCAAAACTGCGTTAGCGCAGTTTTGCGTCAAAAAGTATAAATATGGCCCTTGGTGTCTGCTGTATTTTGATCTCCATCAGATAAAATCAGATCGTAATATGGCGGACAGGATATCCGTCACATTTGTGACAGAGTAACCCAAGATGCCAAGATTGTAATCAGGCACTTAGGGCCTCATTAGGAGTTTGCTAGTCCCACCATTGGACTGCCAAACTCATGGGGTGCATGTCACCATCATGGCGGTGGTTTCCCCCGTCCTAGTACAAGGTTTCCACCAGACTGACCAGCAGAAAACTTGAAATAGAGCATTACTGCTGGTCAAGATAGCCAAGAGGGGGCTGACCAGCACCCTCAAAATTCACATTGTCTGCAAAGCAGACAGTGTGCATTCCAGTGGTGCTGGGCAGCAGGGCCCCTGAACTGCCTATGCCGTGGGCATGGACAGAGCATGGGCCCCCCGTGGCCCCCATCACTTATTCAGTATCTTGACAACATTTTTGTGCATCTTTCACACACAATAACATATGTACATGTGGTGCTCCTCTAGCTTGGTATTCTTGTCTCAAGAAGAAGTCCATAACCTTAACTAGTGGTGTATTCTTTTTAAAATGAAACATGGCTTCAGATCTGCCCTTAAAGTATCTATAAACATTAGCTGGATCAATGGAACACAACTCACCTTCAGATTTGAAACCAGTCCCTGGAATGTTTGCATTAGCTTGCCTGAGTAAGTCATAAAGAGCATCCTTAGTATACTTATGTTGGTCCACCTTACTTGCATAACAGATACTTTAGCTCACCATGATGACAAAATCAATATTCATTGGTACCACTTTGGCAAGCCATAATATTCATCAAATTATTTTCTAGTACCTCTTTACCATGTAATTGTTTCATAGAATCCCCTGCAGTGCTCTTGAACCATGCTCCTGTTTTCATAACATGGCCCACAGCATCACTAGAAATCACAGAGAGATCATTTGAGACAAAATATCGAAAATGTATATGTTTTTCCTAATGTTGGGATATTTTGAATATAATCTTGTAGATCTATATTCTGTTGCAAAAATTTGCAGTGGTGAATCATCATAACGGCCACCTTCTCATGTCAGATTCAACATAGGAAAACAACATGCTTCTAAGCTCTTTTCCCACACACTGACTGGTTCCCCTTTAGGTTGCTTCATTTGGTATAATACCAAAGCATCACCCATCATATCTGTAGAATGCAGAGGGTGAATGCTTTAATGTTCACATATTTGTTCTGCTTTACCTAAATCAACATTTTCAAACTGAGCAGAAGGAGATTCTGTGGAATTTTCTGTTCTAAGAAAGGTAACATGTTCCTCTACAACATTTTCTATTTTCAGGTACTGTTAAGCTTTCTTAACCCTATCAGTGCTGACAAGTTCCTGCCATTTTATTTTCTCTTTGGTAGGTACTCCATTTACTAGAAACACTAATAATTTTTCTTCTCAATCTACCCCTGTAATTTCAATATCCTCTTTCATATTCAAAGGCAGGTGCACAACTTTACCTTTCAATTCTTTTAGAAGTTTAGAAGGAGGTAATTTCTTATTTTTAGTCTCCATTCTAACAATGTGTTAGATAGGATGTACTGTTTGTATGAGGATAGTCTCATACAAATTCAGTTTTTGAAGCTGAGGAGATATTTGAAAAACTTCCAATGTGTTATGAATTCCTCTAACAGGCATTTTATAATCATCCAGTTTATCAATACAATATTTGAAGACAATTTGGTGTTAGAAATGGTGTCTTTGGTTGCTAGTCAGAATACCCCCTGTCCAAGCAAGGACCCTCACTCTAGTCAGGGTAAGACACACACAATCCAAATTATCCTGTGCCCACCCTCTGGTAGCTTGGCACTGAGCAGTCAGGCTTAACTTAGAAGGCAATGTGTAAAGTATTTGTGCAATAAATCATGCAATAACACAGTAAAACACCACAAAAATACACCGCACAGCGTTTAGAAAAATATCTAATATTTATCTAGTAAGATACATGGTGAAAACGATCAAAATTCAATAAGTATAAGTTGAAATATCACTGTAAAAAATATATAACGTGTCTTTAGTCTTTAAAAAGCAACAAATGTCTCTTGCAAGCTGTAGGAAAGTCCTCCTTTTTGCCTTAATCACCCCCACACTTTTTGGACAGGTACTGGTGGTACTGACTCTTGGCTGTGCCCTGGGTACTGCTTACCAGTCCCAGGGCCAGTGCTCTGTGTAAAATGGATATGCAAATTAGGCTATTTATAATTGGCTAAGTTAACCTACCTATAAGTCCCTAGTATATGGTAGGGCATGTAGGTTTAGGGACCACAGCATAGGTGGTGCACACCTAGGTGCACTGCTGAGGTGCCCAGTGTCATTTTAAAGGCAGGCCTGCCTTGCTGGCTGCTTTTAAATTAAAGTTATATGCAAATTCGACTTTGGAATTAAAAGTAGTTCCAAAGTCTTAAACTACCTTATTTTTACATATAAGTCACCCCTAAGGTGTGCCCTCTGTGCCCCTAGGGCTGGGTGCCATGTAACTATAAGCAGGGACTTTATAAAAATAGATTTATAAACCCTGGTGAGGTAAAAACAGCCAAATTCGTTTTTCCCTCATTGAAGTAAATGGCCTTCTTAGGATAGAATGGGGAGACTTTATTTAAAATTTTAAAGTCTCCTTAAATGTTGCATACCAAGAATTTGTTATCAAATTAATTGTTGTAATAAATCCCACAACTTCCAGTTGTTGGATTTAATATAACTTGTTCAGGTAAAAGGTTTTAGACTTTACCTAAAAAGTTGTCAATTTCAGCCCTGCATTGTTTTTGCTGCTGTGCTCTGATTGGCCAGCCTGCAGCAGCTTAGTCAAGCTGCCTTGATGAGGTGTGAAGTGGCCTGGCTTCACACAAAGGAATGTGCTTGTGGGAGAGAATCTCCCCTCAGCAGATGGTGAGGCAGGAAGGGGGAGGGCTGCCAAACTGGTCTTCAAAGGCAGAGAAGGACATTTGGAGCACCCAGCAACACCCCCACATCCTGCAACCCCAGACAACTAGGTGCCCCCTTGATTAGATTAGGAGAGGGCAGGAGAGGGGTGTGTTTATGATTTTTAGCCACACCAGTGGGTGGGCTCAGCCAGATGTAACCTCCAAAAATCAGATTCAGCCATGTTGGATTTTTAGAGAATGTTGCCTTTTGGGATGGATTTTTGCCACACTTCCCAGGAAGTGGTCATCACAGGGGGACGACCCTGTACCTGATTGGAGAACCAGGACCCCCCTGCTTTTCACCCAGGAGCAAGGATAAAACTGGCAGACCTGCCCCCACACCTCAGATCCCCACCAGATTTCAACAAGAAAGGAACTAAAGGAGAAGAAGGACTGCCCTGCTGGACCCCTGGCCTGCACCTGGAACCTGCACTCAGAAGGACTGCACCAGCTGCACACTTGGGCTTCACCACAAGAAGGACTTTGCCTGGCTTCAACTGGTTCAAGGAGGGACTCCATGTTTGCTACAGGTGAAAAATTGCTATCCAGAGTCCTCTGCACCAACTCCTGAAGAAAGTGACCAGCTGACCACTGTCCAGTGGCCAAAAAGGAGTTTGCGCCAGGAGCATTCTGGGAGTTGTAGTCCACACCCCCCAAGGACCATCACAGAACTTCTGGACCCTTGGGGTGAGCTGTGGACCCCAAAAGAACCTTAAAAGAACATCTGGGTGAAGCCCCAGAAGTTTGGAGAAGATTTGAGAATTTTTGTAAAAAAGCTCCAGAGAGGGACCGACCCGCCGCGGAAATTCTAGCCGGCTTGCCTCAACCGCGACCCGGCCTGACTTGGTGGTTCGTCCCGGTAAAGAAAAATCTCCGAAAAAGAGACTAAGTCAGAAGGTAAAAAGTTGACCGGGACCTCCCAGCCATCGTATCCGAGAAGGGCTCCATGGACGTCGGATCAAGATCCAGGTTTACCCCGGTCGAAGGATTTT
Source organism: Pleurodeles waltl (assembly GCF_031143425.1). Lineage (NCBI taxonomy): Eukaryota > Metazoa > Chordata > Amphibia > Caudata > Salamandridae > Pleurodeles > Pleurodeles waltl. Next base: position 661,221,939 of record NC_090443.1, on the reverse strand, counting down.
CACCTCGAAAAAACGACTAAGTCCGAAGGTAAAAATCTCCACCGAGGAATCCAGCATCGCGTATCCGGAGAAGGGCTCCAGGAGGTCGGATTGGCCTGGCAGGTTCGTCCCGCTGAAGAAAATCTTCAAAATAAAGACTAAGTCAGAAGGTAACTTTTTAACCGAGGCCTCCCGCGACCTGTAGCTGAGCAGGGCTCCATCGCGGTCGGCCTGAAACTTTGACTTTGCCCCGGTCGAGGTGCAACCAGATGACCCGATTGGCGCTTTTTGTTTCTAAGCTCTAGAAAAATAATAATTCTTTAACAATTCATATCTCCGGTTCCCTTTATCCGACTTTATTCGTTTTTGTGTCATTTTAAAGATAAAAATATAAACTATTTTTATAAATTGGTTTTGGATTTTTAAACTGTTTCCTGTGTTTTATTTGATTACTGTTTTGTGATATTTGAATGCTTTACACACTGTCTCCTAAGTTAAGCCTTGACGCTCGTTGCCAAGCTACCAAGGGTTGAGCTGGGATTAATTTATTGAGACCTAACTGTACCTAGGTGGAGGTTAGTGGCTTGTTGCTAGGTGTAGGTACCTACCTGCCCTTACCAATAACCCATTTTCCAACACAAGCACAACATACCTGGTTTGCGTTCAAATTCTCCACAAGGGACCGCAGAGGAGGAGTTGCATGGAAAACAAGGAAGTGTACATTGATTTTTCCAGTGCACACACATAATGCTTCATTGAGTTTTCATTCAGGGCAGGCTTTGCATTGATTTCGGGCACGTAGACTGGGATCCTCTCGGATTGCATGGTTTTCAGACGCCCCGGGGACGATGCGTTGAAATCCTGGGCATGCAGGACAAAGTCATAGGGGCTGCGTCCATCCGGTGGGCGATGCATGGAAATTTCTGCTGTACGGCAGGTGCTGCGTTGATTCCTCTCAGGAAGTCGAGCTTCGTTGTTCCGGCTCGGCTGTGTGTCGATCCAATGGCCCTTGCGTCAAATTTCTGGTCACAACGCTAGCGATGCATCGTTGTCCTCTTCGGGAAGGCAGGCTGCGTTGATCAGGTTCGGCGTGCAGTGATTTTTTCACCGCAGTGCAGGCTGTGCATCGTTTCTTGCAGGGTGTGTGTCAATTTTCGCCACACAAGGACTTCTTTTGCAGAGATGAAGTCTTTTTGGTCCTGAGACTTCAGGGAACAGGGGGCAAGCTCTATCCAAGCCCTTGGAGAGCACTTCTCAGCACAGCCAGAGAGCAGCAAGGCAGCAGGGCAACAGCAAGGCAGCATTCCTTCTCAGAAAAGCAGTCCATGTGAGTCCTTTGGGCAGCCACACAGTTCTTCTTGGCAGGCTGCAGGTTCTGTTTCAGGGATCTTTCACTGGTGGTATTTTGTCCAGAAGTGTCTGACTTCAGCAGTGTCTTGTGAAGTAGAAGTGTCTGAGTTGGTAGGGTCAGAGACTCTGCTGAAATACCCAAATGTGTCTTTGAAGTGGGGGAGACTTCAAAGAGTGGCTTCTGAGTGCACAAGGTCCCCTTATAGTTCCATCCTGTCTGCCAGGGTCCCAGTAGGGGGTGTTGCAGTCCTTTGTGTGAGGGGAAGCTACTGTCCTTTGACATGTAAGTGTCAGACCCTCCACCCTCCCCGCCCAGGAAGACCTATTCAATATGCAGATGTGTGGAAGTGTGACTGAGCATCCTGTGTTGGGGTTGAGTGAATGCACAAGTGGTCTGTCAACTAAACCTAGCCAGATGTGGATTGTAAGGCACAGAAGGATTTAAGTGCAGAGAAATGCTCACTTTTTTTAAAAGAGGCATTTCTAAAATAGTAATATTAAATCCAACTTCACCAGTCAGCAGGATTGTGTATTACCATTCTGGCCATGCTAAATATGACCTGGCTACTCCTTTCAGATCAGGATCTACAACTCAAACAGTATACGAGGGTAGTCCCAATACTATCCTATGAAAGAAGTAGGTCTCACAGCAGTGTAAAACAAATGTAGGAGTTTTACACTACAAGGACATATAGAACACACATGTTCATGTCCTGCCTTTTACCTACATCGCCCCTGCCCTATGGGCTACCTAGGGCCAACCTTAGGGGTGACTTATATGTAGAAAAAGAAGAGTTTAAGGCTTGGCAATTACTTTTAAATGCCAAGTTGAAGTGGCAGTGAAACTGCACACAAAGGCCCTGCAATGACAGGCCTGAGACATGGTTAGGGGGATACTTATGTGGGTGACACGGCCAGTGCTGCAGCCCACTAGTAACATTTAATTTACAGGCCCTGGGCACATGTAGTGCACTTTACTATGGACTTACAAAATAAATTAAATACTCCAATTGGGTATGAGCCAATGTCACCATGGTTTTAAGGAGAGAGAGCATATGCACTTTAGCACTGATTAGCAGTGGTAAAGTGCACAGCCAGCAAAAATGAGGTCAGAAAAGGAGAAGGAGGAAGGCGAAAAGTCTGGCGGTGACCCTGCAGAAAGGCCGTTTCCAACATATCCCTTTTCCAGCCATAAACCAGGGTAGGCTAATCAACACTCTGATGGACTTCCCTGCTTAAGGTGATAGAACACGGAGAATGGTCCACTACTGCAAGGCCACTTGCCAGTTCTACTCCATTCTGAACTCAGTGAGGCTCCTCTGTCTAAACTCTCTGGGGTCACTGACCTGACCCACAGGGAACCCTTGTCCTCATCTGAGGACCCCATGTGTGAAGCTCCTAACTTTAATTTGCTCACAGATGCATCCCAGTATGCAGACAGTACCACCATGGTCAATAAAGTGATGTGTCCTGTTTCACCCCTTGGGTCTGACTTCTGTCCCCAACCCAAGGAAAACTCTGTTCACAAGGACAGTAACCAAAAGAGGCCACTGACATCTGTCATTATCAGGAGCCAGGCCCCAGGCCATCCACTGCTAAGTGGAGACCCTGAGTCGGGCCTTTGGATGAGCTTTTCCTCCAGCTGGGTGGCTGGCAGTGAGTTCCCAAGGGGCTCCTGAGGCATCTCAGAATGGGGGGCGGTAGCCCTAGGGGTCTTGCACCCCTTCTCCATTCTACCTCCCACCAGTTCAGGGGTGGGAACCTGATACTGATCACTCAGCCCGGGGTCTGTACCCTGATGCTGATCAGGGGACAAGGATGAGACCTTCCTCACCTAGCCCCTCCCTCTGGACTTCCGTGCCCTCCTCTGAGAAGTGGTACTGCCAGACAATTGAACTGTCAGGATGCCCTTAGGGGTCCCCCCTCTCAGCTCACCTGACACTGGGGATCTCCCATCAAGGGATGGTCTCTGTGCAGACTAGGTTACCCTGCTTGGGTCCCCTGTGGGAACAGTCCAAGCACTGGAGCTGGAAATAGGGCATCCTGGGCCTCTGCCTACCCCCACCTCTCCTCCTACCTTTAGAAGGGATATGGGACCCTTTTCACCCCTTACCATTATGGGACCTATCTGGGTCACTGTTTACCTCCCACCCACTCTGTTGAGGGGAACCTAAACTACTCTCCTTAGGATCACTCCAAATTCATTTTCAGACACTCTAGTACCCACCCTGAGGTCTGCCTCCTTTGCAAGTTCCCTGGAGTCAGAGAACTTACAATCATATGATCTCTGGCCATCAAATTGTACAGCCCCTCAAAAGTGTTTACCATTGTACTATTCACCCAGCCATCCAGTGCCTTACAAAAGTGTCCCACAAAATCCCACCATGACTGGTGAGTCAGTTTCCTACTGCCCCTAAATCTCAACCTGCACTCCTCTGTGGTGAAGCCATATCTCTTGTCAAGGGTATCCTTCATGGTTGGTTACATCAATCTTTCTCTCCCATCTAAGGCCAGAAGGGTATCCCTCCAATTACCAGGTATATGCCCCATAGGACAGCAACCCAATGCTCCTCAGGGATCCTCTGCGCTACTACGGTGATCCCATATACCCCAAACCACTTATCTTTGCTTTTAAGTCCAGTTCCTTAAGACTCAGTTCATGAGCCAACAAGATTTTCCTTTCTGTTAAAGCCCTCTCAGAACCAGCTCTTCTCTCCTGTGCCAGGGCTTTGGCATCCTCAGCTCTTTTCTCCTCTTCAGCCAGTTGAGCTTGCTGCAGCCTCAGGTCCCTCTCAGCCTGTCTGTCCCTCTGCTTCTCAGGGGACAGGGCACAGGATGATATACTGCTTCCTGCATATGATCCAGTAAGGGACTCACTCTCTGTGGGTTCCCTTTTCTTTTCTGGAAGCACTGCTAAGTCATTTTTCTCCTCTTCCTGATTACCCTTCTCAGGGCCATCATCCATTTGGTTCTTTGCTACCTCTTCTTTTTCCCAGTGTGCTTCTTCAAAGGCTACAAAGACATCCTGCAGTTCCTGCTTAGTGGATCTCTTTGACTCAACCAGGCCCCTCTCTTTGCAAAGCTCCCTCAGCTCAGCCTTGGTGAGGGTTTTAAAGGGGACAATGTCTGACTCATCATAGTCTTCTGTGAAGCTGGAATCCATTTCAAAGTTAAACCTATCTTCAGTGATGAAATAAAGAGCATGTTTAAACAACAATATTAGATCACTCTCTTCTGCTTTTTCACAAATATACATTTTTTGGACTTGTGATTTGTAGTGAGTTCTCCTGCCTCAAACCCACACCTTGTCTGGGATTCCTGCAGTTGTTCTGGCAAATGCATTAATTTTTTTAAAAAATTTCGAACACAACAGTAGTATTAGAATTGTCAGTCTTGTTCTCTACAACCATTCCACTCTCTTGACTTACTCTTTCGGGCCCAAACCATTGCATCTGAATGTCATCTATTACATGCCAAGTCAAGTCTATTTACTGTGTCAGTCTAGAATATCTAGGCCACACAATATAAAAATACCATATCTTACATTAAAGTACTATTACAGAACATATACCCCATTTCAAAATTAAATAAGATTTATACACATACAAAATGTAAAGGAAAACCCTACTTCCCGGGGAAAGTGCAAGCGCTTGTTATCTTTGATTAATTAAACAGCATTACCAACATCAAAGCCAATGTAATGAAACATACTAGCAGCTCTCTAGTACAGGAATCATGGAACAATCTTTAATGCACTAACCCGGATCAATCTTGATGAGATGGCATAAAGACAGTAAACAATTCATACAGCTTTAAAGTGCTTCCTGTGACGCTGCCATTTGTGTCCAGAAGTGCTAATTCATAGACCTTGTGTGAACCTTGGGCATGATAATAGGGATATAAACACATCCAAAAGTGCATTGTTTCATACCATATAAGAATACAAATGCTAATGCATCAGTTTTGGACATCCCACATGACAATCAATTAACACAAACCTTCCTGTTTCCTCATGAGACACAAATCTCCTGCTGTATTATGCTTAGCTAGTCATATGATCATGTATATGGACACAGGCTATTTAGGCAGTGTTGGCTACAGGTTCCCCAAGGCCTTCATTTGCCTATAAACGTTTTATATGTATTGTTTCAATGATCCGACTGTTTACCAATGACCTTAAAACTCCCCTATAGCAATACTGATATCATTGCCTTGTAATTGTCAGTGTAGCATATACATATATATATATAGATATATATTTTGAGTGACAACTTGCTTCAAGTTCGTGAGCATGCACAAGGACAAAGCATCCTTGCAACTTCTTACTGAGTGTGCTAGAAAGAACCAACAGAGATATTCTTCTCTACTTCCCACTGGAAAAATAACAGCAGCCTAAAGCGCATCACAGTCTCCCCCTCTTCCTGAGCACATCCACAGTTAGATGAGCTAGTCACATCTTTATGCCATGACCTGGTGTACTTCTTGACTTGAAAAGTGCCTAGTCTTAAACTGGCATACAAAGATCTCCTAAAAGGGGGACTGATTTTGTCCAAATATGATTCAAATGAAGAAAGAGGCTTAAAAGCTTGAAGTTGCTCCAATTTCCTACCAGACTGATTGGTCAGCATGTGGTTCCAGAACATTTCCTTCACAATTTGGACAGTTCCTTTTTTTCTTGATCGGTCCAGCATGCTTTGCAACCTATGGTCTGCAAGACACTGGCAACATAGCTGTACCAGGGTAATTTAACTTGTTTGGCGAAAGACCAGATCTCATGTACAATGTTAAGATAAGGTTCCAGCTCAGGTTCAGTCTATACCTTTACCTACTATAAGATTGGATCAAGTGCAGCTTGCAGCTCTTTTGGTCTAATACCAAGCTCATGCCGTACAGCATCTATTGGCGATCAAGCACCAAGTGTGAGAAGGCAACACAAAAAGCGATTTTCTGCTTTGGTTATGCCTTTTACATTTTTATACCCCTAGACCTCTGAACCATATAAGCCTGCAGCAAGAGACTGGGCTCTGTTGGCTTCAAGTGTAGGGGCAATCAGCATACTCCACTGGCTCCTGGCAAGGCCAAGCAACCCACCGGCATACTGACCCAATGACTCCTCGCTCTTAATTGTGGAGACCAGGACAACTTGGAGTCAAATCTCACTCCTAAATAGTCATAGTGATCAACACGATCTAGAGAAGTCCAAAGATTTCAAAAGAGCTCCTCGGTTTGACACTTCCTTTGATGATCATGTACTTTGTTTTGTCTGTGGTGATCTTCAGGTCCTTTCTTTTACAGCAAGTCTCCAGTGCATGCAGGAGCTTATGTATGGCCAGCTCTGTGCGTGACAAAAGAACTGCATTGTCTGCGAAGAGCAAGTTTGAGATTTTATTGCCACTGCAGACTGGGACATTGAGGATTAAAGCTCGCAAAAAGTCAGCAACATCATTAATGAAGATGTTAAACAGCCTTGTCTCACCTTGATATTTATGCCAAACCTCTCTGTAACTCCTTCCTTTTCACTGATGATACATTATTACTGTAAAGCTCTTTGACAGCTGCCAGTAGTTTCTCCAGCCAGCTGTAAATAAATGAGTGTTGTTAGCCAGAGAAAATCATGGTTAACAGTGTCGAAGGATCTTTTTAAATCTATGAACATCAGATACAGTTTGGATTTTTAATGCTAATATACAAGCAGATATTAAATAATCGCATGGCCTGGTCAATTGTTACTTGCCCTCGCTGGAACCCAGATTGGAAGTTACTGATTACTTTTTTCTTGTTTAGTCATTCATCTAAGTGAGTATGCAGTAGTTTGGCATATATTTTCCCTGCTACATCTAACAGGAAAATAGGGCGATAGTTAGTCAGGTCATTCTGTGGGCCTTTCTTGTGCAGAGGTATAATTATTGGTGCCTTCCAGGATGCTGGAAATTGCCCAGGTATCAGATTGCATTGTAAACCATAGTCAGGACAGCTGTCCAATGATTAATCTCTGCTCTATATATCTCTGCCCTAATGCTGTCTGGACCTAGGGCCAGATGTAGGTGAGAACGGGATTGCGACTCGCAAATTGCAAGTCACAATCCCATATGCAGGATGGTGTCCCTGACACCATCTGCGAATCGCAAGGGGGTCCCAAAGACCCACCTCATTAATATTAATGAATTGGGTCGCAATTTGCAACCCCCTTGCGATTCCCTGCACTCACAGGGATGGTGGCCTGCTGGAGACTGCTTTTTTTATAAAGCATTTTTTTTTTGTTTGTATTGCAGTCCGTTTTCCTTAAAGGACAACGAGTTGCAATACACTCGGGAAAATGAAACCATTTGGTTTAATTTTTTCAGAGTAGGCATTGGTCCACAGGACCAATGCCAGCTCTGAAAAAAATATTTTTGGAGCCATTCACAAAGGGGAAGGGGTCCCATAGGGACCCCTTCCCTTTTGCGAATGAGTTAGCACCCACTTCACATGGGTGCTAACTGCGAATTGCTTTGCGACCGCGTTCGCGGTCACAAAGCAAACCTGCATCCCGGTGCGACTCGCAAATAGGAAGGGGAACACCCCTTCCTATTTGCGAGTCGCATTCCCATTTTGCGAGTCGGATCTGACTCGCAAAATGGGAATGTGCATCGCGATGCACGTTTTGCATGGCGCAAACTGCGAATTTCACAGTTTACGCCATGCAAAACGTTACCTACATCTGGCCCCTAGTGCCTTGTTTAGTTTCTGGCTGAGGATTACCAGACTACCTCTCTTTCGCAGAAATCCCTTTCATTTATTTTTCACCCTCTGACATAATCAAAGGTGAGGTATCCTGAGTCTCTTCTGATTGATGGATGGGCATTAGGTCAAGTCTTTTCTCAGTACTTGGCCCCTGAAACTCAGTGTTGCCTGGCTTGGGAGCCAACATAGTGGCAAAAAGTGGATCAACCAGGTGCAGGAAGTAATGACACTTTCCAACTGCCTGTAAGTCTCTTGTACTACCCACCATATTAGTTCCTAGAAGCTTCTACTGTTTTTCTGACCTATGGCTTCCATAAGGGCCTTCCAAGCCTTGAGTTTGAATTGGCTTTTCTTGATCTGAATAAGAACCTTGTACTTCTGCCTTAACCCTTTCAGCTGTCCTTCCCTTCAGGAGCAAAATGCCTTGATTTAAGTACCAGTGAGAATTCATGTTTAAGCTTACCACACTCTTCGTCAAATCAATCCACGTTCCATTTGCCAATGTCATCAGCTCTGTCAGCTTGTTGTTGGGTGCTATGCCCTGTGATGTAATAATTAGACTCTCAAGTTGCAAATGATCTCTGGATCATTTAGGTTCCCATAATACGTGTAATCCTTTGAAGCCTTTTCCACAAGAATGCAGATTCTGTCAGAATGTGGATCTAAATCTGCATTTGAATTCAGAAATCCACACCATGCATTTGATTTTCTACTGACAAACACTTGCAGGGTGCTGTTCCAGAGCTCAGGTGCTCGTTTAGTAACCAATTGATTATTCAGTGGAATTATTAGACAGGGTATTAACAGATTAGGATATCCTTCAATCCATTGCTCAATTATGAAGTCATCGACCAGGTGCTTATATTCCAAATTGATCAAAATGTAGTCTATCTTACTTGTATGCTCCCCTGCTTGAAAGGTATGGTGAACTGTCGTACCAGAGGGCATGGCTCTTTTTAGTGGTTGAAGATCATAATTAAGTGGAAGAGATGTAATTGCAGCTCCTCTCTTTTTATGGCACGTTAACGAATAATATAGATATGATGGCTTACCCAAAATGTAATTATGTAACACATCTAGATTAGCCATTGTGTTATCTGTTTTTGTGTTAAACTCCCTGCATACCAGTATGACACGTTGTTTTGTGGAGACCCTGAGTCGGGCCTTTGGATGAGCTTTTCCTCCAGCTGGGTGGCTGGCAGTGAGTTCCCAAGGGGCTCCTGAGGCATCTCAGAATGGGGGGCAGTAGCCCTAGGGGTCTTGCACCCCTTCTCCATTCTACCTCCCACCAGTTCAGGGGTGGGAACCTGATACTGATCACTCAGCCCGGGGTCTGTACACTGATGCTGAACAGGGGACAAGGATGAGACCTTCCTCACCTAGCCCCTCCCTCTGGACTTCCGTGCCCTCCTCTGAGAAGTGGTACTGCCAGACAATTGAACTGTCAGGATGCCCTTAGGGGTCCCCCCTCTCAGCTCACCTGACACTGGGGATCTCCCATCAAGGGATGGTCTCTGTGCAGACTAGGTTACCCTGCTTGGGTCCCCTGTGGGAACAGTCCAAGCACTGGAGCTGGAAATAGGGCATCCTGGGCCTCTGCCTACCCCCACCTCTCCTCCTACCTTTAGAAGGGATATGGGACCCTTTTCACCCCTTACCATTATGGGACCTATCTGGGTCACTGTTTACCTCCCACCCACTCTGTTGAGGGGAACCTAAACTACTCTCCTTAGGATCACTCCAAATTCATTTTCAGACACTCTAGTACCCACCCTGAGGTCTGCCTCCTTTGCAAGTTCCCTGGAGTCAGAGAACTTACAATCATGTGATCTCTGGCCATCAAATTGTACAGCCCCTCAAAAGTGTTTACCATTCTACTATTCACCCAGCCATCCAGTGCCTTACAAAAGTGTCCCACAAAATCCCACCATGACTGGTGAGTCAGTTTCCTACTGCCCCTAAATCTCAACCTGCACTCCTCTGTGGTGAAGCCATATCTCTTGTCAAGGGTATCCTTCATGGTTGGTTACATCAATCTTTCTCTCCCATCTAAGGCCAGAAGGGTATCCCTCCAATTACCAGGTATATGCCCCATAGGACAGCAACCCAATGCTCCTCAGGGATCCTCTGCGCTACTACGGTGATCCCATATACCCCAAACCACTTATCTTTGCTTTTAAGTCCAGTTCCTTAAGACTCAGTTCATGAGCCAACAAGATTTTCCTTTCTGTTAAAGCCCTCTCAGAACCAGCTCTTCTCTCCTGTGCCAGGGCTTTGGCATCCTCAGCTCTTTTCTCCTCTTCAGCCAGTTGAGCTTGCTGCAGCCTCAGGTCCCTCTCAGCCTGTCTGTCCCTCTGCTTCTCAGGGGTCAGGGCACAGGATGATATACTGCTTCCTGCATATGATCCAGTAAGGGACTCACTCTCTGTGGGTTCCCTTTTCTTTTCTGGAAGCACTGCTAAGTCATTTTTCTCCTCTTCCTGATTACCCTTCTCAGGGCCATCATCCATTTGGTTCTTTGCTGCCTCTTCTTTTTCCCAGTGTGCTTCTTCAAAGGCTAAAAAGACATCCTGCAGTTCCTGCTTAGTGGATCTCTTTGACTCAGCCAGGCCCCACTCTTTGCAAAGCTCCCTCAGCTCAGCCTTGGTGAGGGTTTTAAAGGGGACAATGTCTGACTCATCATAGTCTTCTGTGAAGCTGGAATCCATTTCAAAGTTAAACCTATCTTCAGTGATGAAATAAAGAGCATGTTTAAACAACAATATTAGATCACTCTCTTCTGCTTTTTCACAAATATACATTTTTTGGACTTGTGATTTGTAGTGAGTTCTCCTGCCTCAAACCCACACCTTGTCTGGGATTCCTGCAGTTGTTCTGGCAAATGCATTAATTTTTTAAAAAAATTTCGAACACAACAGTAGTATTAGAATTTTCAGTCTTGTTCTCTACAACCATTCCGCTCTCTTGACTTACTCTTTCGGGCCCAAACCATTGCATCTGAATGTCATCTATTACATGCCAAGTCAAGTCTATTTACTGTGTCAGTCTAGAATATCTAGGCCACACAATATAAAAATACCATATCTTACATTAAAGTACTATTACAGAACATATACCCCATTTCAAAATTAAATAAGATTTATACACATACAAAATGTAAAGGAAAACCCTACTTCCCGGGGAAAGTGCAAGCGCTTGTTATCTTTGATTAATTCCACAGCATTACCAACATCAAAGCCAATGTAATGAAACATACTAGCAGCTCTCTAGTACAGGAATCATGGAACAATCTTTAATGCACTAACCCGGATCAATCTTGATGAGATGGCATAAAGACAGTAAAAAATTCATACAGCTTTAAAGTGCTTCCTGTGACGCTGCCATTTGTGTCCAGAAGTGCTAATTCATAGACCTTGTGTGAACCTTGGGCATGATAATAGGGATATAAACACATCCAAAAGTGCATTGTTTCATACCATATAAGAATACAAATGCTAATGCATCAGTTTTGGACATCCCACATGACAATCAATTAACACAAACCTTCCTGTTTCCTCATGAGACACAAATCTCCTGCTGTATTATGCTTAGCTAGTCATATGATCATGTATATGGACACAGGCTATTTAGGCAGTGTTGGCTACAGGTTCCCCAAGGCCTTCATTTGCCTATAAACGTTTTATATGTATTGTTTCAATGATCCAACTGTTTACCAATGACCTTAAAACTCCCCTATAGCAATACTGATGTCATTGCCTTGTAATTGTCAGTGTAGCATATATATATATATATATAGATATATATTTTGAGTGACAACTTGCTTCAAGTTCGTGAGCATGCACAAGGACAAAGCATCCTTGCAACTTCTTACTGAGTGTGCTAGAAAGAACCAACAGAGATATTCTTCTCTACTTCCCACTGGAAAAATAACAGCAGCCTAAAGCGCATCACAGTCTCCCCCTCTTCCTGAGCACATCCACAGTTAGATGAGCTAGTCACATCTTTATGCCATGACCTGGTGTACTTCTTGACTTGAAAAGTGCCTAGTCTTAAACTGGCATACAAAGATCTCCTAAAAGGGGGACTGATTTTGTCCAAATATGATTCAAATGAAGAAAGAGGCTTAAAAGCTTGAAGTTGCTCCAATTTCCTACCAGACTGATTGGTCAGCATGTGGTTCCAGAACATTTCCTTCACAATTTGGACAGTTCCTTTTTTTCTTGATCGGTCCAGCATGCTTTGCAACCTATGGTCTGCAAGACACTGGCAACATAGCTGTACCAGGGTAATTTAACTTGTTTGGCGAAAGACCAGATCTCATGTACAATGTTAAGATAAGGTTCCAGCTCAGGTTCAGTCTATACCTTTACCTACTATAAGATTGGATCAAGTGCAGCTTGCAGCTCTTTTGGTCTAATACCAAGCTCATGCCGTACAGCATCTATTGGCGATCAAGCACCAAGTGTGAGAAGGCAACACAAAAAGCGATTTTCTGCTTTGGTTATGCCTTTTACATTTTTATACCCCTAGACCTCTGAACCATATAAGCCTGCAGCAAGAGACTGGGCTCTGTTGGCTTCAAGTGTAGGGGCAATCAGCATACTCCACTGGCTCCTGGCAAGGCCAAGCAACCCACCGGCATACTGACCCAATGACTCCTCGCTCTTAATTGTGGAGACCAGGACAACTTGGAGTCAAATCTCACTCCTAAATAGTCATAGTGATCAACACGATCTAGAGAAGTCCAAAGATTTCAAAAGAGCTCCTCGGTTTGACACTTCCTTTGATGATCATGTACTTTGTTTTGTCTGTGGTGATCTTCAGGTCCTTTCTTTTACAGCAAGTCTCCAGTGCATGCAGGAGCTTATGCATGGCCAGCTCTGTGCGTGACAAAAGAGCTGCATTGTCTGCGAAGAGCAAGTTTGAGATTTTATTGCCACTGCAGACTGGGACATTGAGGATTAAAGCTCGCAAAAAGTCAGCAACATCATTAATGAAGATGTTAAACAGCCTTGTCTCACCTTGATATTTATGCCAAACCTCTCTGTAACTCCTTCCTTTTCACTGATGATACATTATTACTGTAAAGCTCTTTGACAGCTGCCAGTAGTTTCTCCAGCCAGCTGTAAATAAATTAGTGTTGTTAGCCAGAGAAAATCATGGTTAACAGTGTCGAAGGATCTTTTTAAATCTATGAACATCAGATACAGTTTGGATTTTTAATGCTAATATACAAGCAGATATTAAATAATCGCATGGCCTGGTCAATTGTTACTTGCCCTCGCTGGAACCCAGATTGGAAGTTACTGATTACTTTTTTCTTGTTTAGTCATTCATCTAAGTGAGTATGCAATAGTTTGGCATATATTTTCCCTGCTACATCTAACAGGGAAATAGGGCGATAGTTAGTCAGGTCATTCTGTGGGCCTTTCTTGTGCAGAGGTATAATTATTGGTGCCTTCCAGGATGCTGGAAATTGCCCAGGTATCAGATTGCATTGTAAACCATAGTCAGGACAGCTGTCCAATGATTAATCTCTGCTCTATATATCTCTGCCCTAATGCTGTCTGGACCTAGGGCCAGATGTAGGTGAGAACGGGATTGCGACTCGCAAATTGCAAGTCACAATCCCATATGCAGGATGGTGTCCCTGACACCATCTGCGAATCGCAAGGGGGTCCCAAAGACCCACCTCATTAATATTAATGAATTGGGTCGCAATTTGCGACCCCCTTGCGATTCCCTGCACTCACAGGGATGGTGGCCTGCTGGAGACTGCTTTTTTTATAAAGCATTTTTTTTTTTTTTGTATTGCAGTCCGTTTTCCTTAAAGGACAACGAGTTGAAATACACTCGGGAAAATGAAACCATTTGGTTTAATTTTTTCAGAGTAGGCATTGGTCCACAGGACCAATGCCAGCTCTGAAAAAAATATTTTTGGAGCCATTCACAAAGGGGAAGGGGTCCCATAGGGACCCCTTCCCTTTTGCGAATGAGTTAGCACCCACTTCACATGGGTGCTAACTGCGAATTGCTTTGCGACCGCGTTCGCGGTCACAAAGCAAACCTGCATCCCAGTGCGACTCGCAAATAGGAAGGGGAACACCCCTTCCTATTTGCGAGTCGCATTCCCATTTTGCGAGTCGGATCTGACTCGCAAAATGGGAATGTGCATCGCGATGCACGTTTTGCATGGCGCAAACTGCGAATTTCACAGTTTACGCCATGCAAAACGTTACCTACATCTGGCCCCTAGTGCCTTGTTTAGTTTCTGGCTGAGGATTACCAGACTACCTCTCTTTCGCAGAAATCCCTTTCATTTCTTTTTCACCCTCTGACATAATTAAAGGTGAGGTATCCTGAGTCTCTTCTGATTGATGGATGGGCATTAGGTCAAGTCTTTTCTCAGTACTTGGCCCCTGAAACTCAGTGTTGCCTGGCTTGGGAGCCAACATAGTGGCAAAAAGTGGATCAACCAGGTGCAGGAAGTAATGACACTTTCCAACTGCCTGTAAGTCTCTTGTACTACCCACCATATTAGTTCCTAGAAGCTTCTACTGTTTTTCTGACCTATGGCTTCCATAAGGGCCTTCCAAGCCTTGAGTTTGAATTGGCTTTTCTTGATCTGAATAAGAACCTTGTACTTCTGCCTTAACCCTTTCAGCTGTCCTTCCCTTCAGGAGCAAAATGCCTTGATTTAAGTACCAGTGAGAATTCATGTTTAAGCTTACCACACTCTTCGTCAAATCAATCCACGTTCCATTTGCCAATGTCATCAGCTCTGTCAGCTTGTTGTTGGGTGCTATGCCCTGTGATGTAATAATTAGACTCTCAAGTTGCAAATGATCTCTGGATCATTTAGGTTCCCATAATAGGTGTAATCCTTTGAAGCCTTTTCCACAAGAATGCAGATTCTGTCAGAATGTGGATCTAAATCTGCATTTGAATTCAGAAATCCACACCATGCATTTGATTTTCTACTGACAAACACTTGCAGGGTGCTGTTCCAGAGCTCAGGTGCTCGTTTAGTAACCAATTGATTATTCAGTGGAATTATTAGACAGGGTATTAACAGATTAAGATATCCTTCAATCCATTGCTCAATTATGAAGTCATCGACCAGGTGCTAATATTCCAAATTGATCAAAATGTAGTCTATCTTACTTGTATGCTCCCCTGCTTGAAAGGTATGGTGAACTGTCGTACCAGAGGGCATGGCTCTTTTTAGTGGTTGAAGATCATAATTAAGTGGAAGAGATGTAATTGCAGCTCCTCTCTTTTTATGGCAGGTTAACGAATAATATAGATATGATGGCTTACCCAAAATGTAATTATGTAACACATCTAGATTATCCATTGTGTTATCTGTTTTTGTGTTAAACTCCCTGCATACCAGTATGACACGTTGTTTTGCTCGTACCAGGTTCAGTGATGTAGAGGACTGTGAGACATAGCTGACACTATCAAAGTGCTTTTCCAGTTCAGCCATCTATCTGCCTGTGAAAATCTGCCTGGTAGGAAAGATATGTTTCTCAGGGTCAACACCCAATGATCATCTGTAATTACCAATTTCTGGAGATCAAAAGTGTGAGGCCAGCCATCTCATGTTCTAGCCCTTGTTACCTTTATGGCACTTGTCGGGAACATAGTGAACCCATCCATATTAAGCTCGTTGAGGGCCCAAATAACAAATACTTTAACAGAGTTCACCCAGTCTGTGTCATTCATCTTTGATTTTAGGCCAGCAATATTCCAACTGAGCACCTTTAACCTGGCTTGAGCATTTACTGCTGTACCCTGTTCCTATGAGAAGTAAGTGACACAGGGAGGAAATTGTGACTGTGCATAACCTTTTCGTACATCATTAGAGATTAAGTGACCCCTATTGATTTGATTATGTTTGGTCTAAACAAAGTACTGGTTGAGGCTGTCTCTAAGCAGCTGTATCGTAACATTTAGGCTGTGTGCTTCCTCTTTGGAGATGGTACTGGTGGTGCTTAGGGTTGACATCAGGACTCCCGCCTTGCATAGTTCACTGGCCTTGTGCCTCATCAACTCAGTGTACCCTAGTGTGAATATTTTCGGGTAAGGTTCTGGGCTACCTTCCTGGACCAGTATTCCCCAATCAGCCAATGTTTTGCTTTTGCCAGAAATGCTGTCTGCTACCTACTTGTTTGCCCACCATGTAATGGTGGAATTCCCCTCTCGAGTATGATTAGCATTTGAAAAGCCAACGTTTAGTAAATCATTAGATGACACATTATGTAGCGCTTAAACAGAATGCAGGACTTTCAGTAGATTACTCCTATTTCGAATGTTGTGATGGAATCGTGATCGGTGAATTGGCGTCAATATTAAAATTGCAGGCTCACCTTTGACCTCTAGACTCAGCCTCCCGATCCTGGGCTTTGTAATGCATACACCTCTGCTTCTTGCTTCACGCCCCTGTAAATTGTTAATGTGCCAGGATGGTGACCTAGTTGCCTCATTTTGCCCTACATATCCAGGAGCCCTTGTGAGTATTTTTCTTGGAACTAAGTTCAGGTGTATTGATATGGCTGTGCTGCCATCTACTACACACCTTACTTCAGAAGGAGTACCTCTTAATAGCATTTTTTTCATTTTCGAAGCTGAAGAGTTGGACTTTTTACAAAGCCAATTATGTCATTGAAAATTTATGAGAGTTCCTAATCTACTAGGATCAAGGCTTTGGACTAGTTTCCTTTCTTCTTTGACAATTTCTTTGCTGTATTTCTTTAAGAGCCTACGTTTGTCAATAGTCGTTTGCCTTATGTTGCATATGTTTCTATATTTCTTTAAAAAAACTTGATTTTGAGGACATTGACCTAATGCTTCATTAGTTACTTCTTCTTCTACATTTCTATACACCTATTTTTCCTTTTCAATTGGTTTACCTTCATCAATTTCATGTCCATGACAATCTCTGTTAATTGAAAATACTAACTGATTTTCTTGTAAATAACTCTCGTCATTACAAATGCCTCAGTACTAGACGTTTGTTTCCACTCTCTCTGCAAAACACTTTACACACTTGAACCTTTTTGATTACATTCTTTGTTCAGTTAATTAATAAGTTTATTTAAACATCTCATTTTCTTCATAATGAGAATAAATAGCTTTCTTTTTAACACAAAAGCCTTGTCAACTAGACATTCAACAACATCTTTCTGGTTTTGAAAAGCGTTTTTGCTTTTTGCTGTTTTCAGGTTTCTCATAATATTAGATACTACTCTTCTACAAAATAACTTCTGACAAAGTTTTTTAAATGTCTTTCTTTCAATCTGTCTGGTTGGGATACTTTTTGAAGCACTGTCTTTATTTGAAGAATAATATGTTTTTTTGTTAGATGTTGAGATGTTTTGTTCTACTTACACTTGCAAAAGAAAGTTTTACATGAAAGACTTGGGAGCATGTTTATGGAAAGTGGCACTGCGCCGAGTGCAGCGCCACTTTCCTTGCACCCCTTAGCACTCCATACTGCCACCATGTGTGCACCTTATTTAAAATACAGCGCACTATGGAGTAGAGGGCACTAGCGCCATTATTTTTGACTCTATTGATGTACTGTGCAGAAGTAGCGCCAAACTGTTGGAGCTACTCCTGCAGAGTACATAGGTGCCCATTCTAAAGAATGTAAGGACCCTTTTAAAGCCTGCTCTGAGCTGGCATTAAACGTGCCATAAACAATGGCACAAGGAAATCTCATAGATTTCCTAGTGCCATTTTTGCAGCCTCCCTAACGGGTGAAAGCACCCCTTTCCATACATTATGCCTGGCACAGGCATAATGTAGCGCAAAGGGTTACAGAGTGGTGCATTGCATGCATTGTGCCACTCTGTAAATACAGGGCGGGGATTTTGGCCTCGTTGGGCCACATTAACGCAAAAAATAATGAGGTTAATGTGGCCCAAGGTGGTGCTAGGGCATTATAAATATGCCCCTCTGTACTCTTATTAGGTTTTAACTTTCTTTTACCAACATTTTCTTTCTCAACATTTTCATGTTTGGCGATTTCTTTGCAGTACTGTTGTTTTTTCTTCTTTGTCTTCTGCTGCTTTGTTGGCATCTTGAATTAACTGGAAGCCCTATAGAGAAAATATAAAACACATATTATTTATTTCTTCTTAAAGAGTGCTCACTAATACATCAATGTATGTAGCAGGATTAAGATAAAATACAGGTTTCGTGTTACAACATTTCAACATGCTTTACATTGAGCTTACTCAAATAATGATCCTATCTCACACTACCCTCTACCAGACGTCTCTCTAAGTATCAGTTGAAAAGAGAGGTAATCTTTTTTAGAAAGAAGAGGTAATCTTTTGTGCAGAAGACCTTTGAGAGCCGGTACCTCCTCTATTACAATGGGTTTATAAACAGCAAGCTGTCTACTCATATCTATAGAGTAAATGGTGTGTGTAAAATTTCTCAGACAAACATTAACCCTTATGCTACTGCATTTTATCAGAGAGTAGATGGGGATAGTAAAGGTTCATGTAAAAGTTCATGTTTGTAATACAATTCTAAGCTGAGTGATTGGCTCACTTCTATCAAAGGATTCTCTACATACTAATAATTCACTAGAGGTTAAAGATTGGAAGTAAAAGGTTTTAGTGAGTAATTCGATACTGCACACAGGCGTCTTGACAGGTAAAAACATGGTGTAGGAATGACTTTATGTACACAATGGTCTCTACTGATACCCCTAAAGAAATTAAAGGGTTAATTTCGACAATTGTAGAACACTAGGCTAAATGCTTCCTTCTTTTATAAGAGACCTCAGACACACATGAGCCCATGTGCTACTACATTTTACCAGAGGGGAGACGAGGTGTAATAAAGTTCAGTGTAAAAGCAGCGGTTTGTAATATAATTATATAGAAAGTATTTAGCTGATTCGTACCAGAACATTGACACTCTACTAATAGGACAGAAGAGGCAATAAGTTGATTGTCAAAGAGTTTAGCGAGTAAATTGCCCCGCCATGAAGGTGTCTCCTCTGAGAGAATGCGGTGTATGAATGGGTTTACAAACACCAAGGCCTATATTATTACCACTGAGGAGAGTAATAGGTTAGTATAAAATGTTTTACACAATGAGTAGGTCCTCTCCTATGAAATGTACCAGACGACACTTTATTTGTGCTATTGTTTCATCAAAGAGAAACTCCTTATACAAGCCCATACAGAGTGAATATGCTCAGTATAGTAAGACCACCCTCCCTAATGATTCCTCTGAAGAAAATAGATAGTCTCTGTAGAAGCACTGAAAAGAGAAGTACGCCCTGTGCACTATACTTCAGCATGCTATACATTCTACATGGTAAAGTTTCATAAAACAGTAATCGTATCTCAAACTACCCTGTAACAGCGATCTATTTAAGTGACAGCTCAACAGAGACCTTCTGCTTTGTGTAGGAAGCCTTTGAGAGCCATTACCTCCTATGCTACATGGCTTTATAAACAGCAAACTGACTACAAATCTCTTTGAACAGAGTAAAGGATCTGTCTAAAAATTATTGCACAAACAGTAGCCCAGTGCACAAGGTTTTAGACAAGCACTAGAATTTCTACTACCGGGCTGCACTTTGGTTGTGATACTGGTTTATGAAACAAATTGAATATCAAATAGCAGCATTATGATCTAAACTAAAGGGGCCAAAGTAGTCAGACCCTAATGTCTTAAATTAAAAACTCCAGTCAGGTACAAAGATATATTAAAACAATTTTATTGTGTAGATAAAAAGCAGGTATTTAACCTGCCTTAATTCCGTAGATAGTTAATGTGGCAGTAAAAACATATGGAGAAGAGTGTTACATTTGGGATAGACACAAACAATGTACATAGTATCACAAATTGAGACCCAATCATAGGTGCAAGGCAGTAAATCCATAGCTTTATACAATGTCGCTTTTGTAAAGAGCAACTGATGAAATATGCCCATCCCACTTGCTGAATTTACCAATATATAATGGTGCACAGACTGTTTGGATAGAGCAGAAGCCTCCATCTCAGCTGCTACCCTGAGAAAAAAGGACTGCTTTAGCCAAACAATGTCTTATTTCACAAATCCCTTGGGCTTAGAAATTAGCTTTTGTCTCCCAAGGTCCTCAAAGATTTCCTCCAAGAAGTGCAACCAGGATATTTAAACAATTCAGGATAACTACCTGGTTGAGCCAGACTGTGGTGGTCATTACAACCCTGGTGGACGGTGTTAAAGCTGCGGTAATACCGCAAACAGGCCGGCGGACAAAAAAAGGGAATTATGACCCTGAGACAGCCACTTTAACACTCCGCCCACCACGGCGGTACAGACAAGCAGCGCGGCGGTTAACACCAACAGACAGGCGGGAGACAATGTACCACCCACACTATTACAACCCGCCAATCCGCCACCTTTTCTGGGGCGGATTCACCGTGGATAAAAACACAGCGGAAACAGCTTTTGCTATGGGAAAACGCTCACCTGAACACATCCCACGAGGAACGACGACTCCATGGACCCGGAACTCCAAATACTCCCTGCCCTTGTCTTTCTGCTCCTCTACGAACAACAGCTACGTAGGCGCAGAAGACACCGGTGAGTACTGCACCTACGACACGGGGTAGGCAAAAGTTAGGGTGACAGCCACCAAACACCCCCACCCGTGCATATCACAACATACACACCAATGCATTTACAAAAATAACAGTAACAACCCACAATCCCCCCGCAAGAATGAAAAGACAATGCAAAATTCGGTCAAACATTATAATGTGCCAATATACATGTCATACAAAAATATACAGAAATATATATTAGAAAATCACTCATAATTATATACAATACGAGAAATAGTGCAGATATGTACATAACAATGTCCGTGCACCAACAGTCCAAAAATGCATGGGCGAGGCCCACAAACGACACCTGACCACAATCGGAGAGAACACTGCCGGGGCATCAGATAGAAATACTACAGGCACCTCAGGGAGAAGGGAAGGGGGGGCACCTCAGCCAGATGAATGCGAAGCCAGATCCACGACGGGGCACCATGCCCATTGATGTATCCTGGGGAGTGCAAAGCCACAGTCTCTCAAGTCTCTACAGTGGGTGGCTTGCCCACTGTGCCATCCTGGGGAGTGCAAAGCCACAGTCTCTAAAGTCTCTACAGTGGGTGGCTTGCCCACTGTGCCATCCTGGGGAGTGCAAAGCCACAGTCTCTCAAGTCTCTACAGTGGGTGGCTTGCCCACTGTTGAATCCTGGGGAGTGCAAAGCCACAGTCTCTCCAGTCTCTACAGTGGGTGGCTTGCCCACTGTTCAATCCTTGGGAGTGCAAAGCCACAGTCTCTCAGGTCTCTACAGTGGGTGGCTTCCCACTGTGCCATCCTGGGGAGTGCAAAGGCACAGTCTCTCAAGTCTCTACAGTGGGTGGCTTGCCCACTGTGACATCCTGGGGAGTGCAAAGCCACAGTCTCTCAAGTCTTTACAGTGGGTGGCTTGCCCACTGTGCCATCCTGGGGAGTGCAAAGCCACAGTCTCTCAAGTCTCTACAGTGGGTGGCTTGCCCACTGTGCCATCCTGGGGAGTGCAAAGCTACAGTCTCTCAAGTAGATGCAGTTCTCTACTGGTACTGGGTGGGACTGGTGCCCATACTGGATGAGTCTCCCCGTGAAAGTTCATGTCCTGTCACTGTCCCAGCTACACATGGGATAAGGATGCCTGATGTGGCGGCCTTTTCATTCCTACACGGTGCTTGCCCTGTTCAGCGGTCTTCACCATGGCGGTCTTTGCCCTGTTCAGCGGTGCTTTGCCATGGCGATCTGGACTGTTCAGCTGTGCTTTGCCATGGCGGTCTTTGCCCTGTTCAGCGGTGCTTTGCCATGTTCAGCGGTGCTTTGACATGGCGGTCGTTGCCCTGTTCAGCGGTGCTTTGACATAGCGGTTCTGGACTGTTCAGCGGTGCTTTGCCATGGCGGTCTTTGCACTGTTCAGCGGTGCTTTGCCATGGCGGTTCTGGACTGTTCAGCGGTGCTTTGCCATGGCCATTCTGGACTGTTCAGCGGTGCTTTGACATGGCGGTCGTTGCCCTGTTCAGCGGTGCTTTAACATGGCGGTTCTGGACTGTTCAGCTGTGCTTTGCCATGGCAGTCTTTGCCCTGTTCAGTTGTGCTTTGACATGGCGGTCGTTGCCCTGTTCAGCGGTGCTTTGACATGGCGGTTCTGGACTGTTCAGCGGTGCTTTGCCATGGCGGTCTTTGCCCTGTTCAGCGGTGCTTTGCCATGGGGGTCTTTGCCCTGTTCAGCGGTGCTTTGCCATTGCGGTCTTTGCCCTGTTCAGCGGTGCTTTGCCATGGCGGTCTTTGCCCTGTTCAGCGGTGCTTTGACATGGCGGTCGTTGCCCTTTTCAGCAGTGCTTTGACATGGCGGTTCTGGACTGTTCAGCGGTGCTTTGCCATGGCGGACTTTGCCCTGTTCACCGGTGCTTTGACATGGCGGTCGTTGCCCTGTTCAGCGGTGCTTTGACATGGCGGTTCTGGACTGTTCAGCGGTGCTTTGCCATGGCGGTTCTGGACTGTTCAGCGGTGCTTTGCCATGGCGGTCTTTGCCCTGTTCAGCGGCGCTTTGCCATGGCGGTCTCTGCCCTGTTCCGCAGTGCTTTGACATGGCAGTTCTGGACTGTTCAGCTGTGCTTTGCCATGGCGGTTCTGGACTGTGTAGCGGTGCTTTGACATGGCGGTCTTTGCCCTGTTCAGAGGTGCTTTGACATGGCGGTTCTGGTACGGACATTGGTGTGTGGCATGACGTTCCATACACTGGGCATTGGTGTGTGACATGACGATCTCTACACTGGGCATTGGTTTGTGGCATAACGAACTCTACACTGGGCATTGGTGTGTGGCATGACATAACATCATTGCACAGCGGGGCTGTGGTAGCCGGGCCCTCCTGGGCTGTGACTCCGGCGGTGGTCTCTGGACCAGTGACGATACTTGGGCCCTCCTGGGCTGTGACTCTGGCGGTGGACTCAGGACCAGTGATGATACTTGGGCCCTCCTGGGCTGTGACTCCGGCGGTGGACTCAGGACCAGTGACGATACTTGGGCCCTCCTGGGCTGTGACTCCGGCGGTGGACTCAGGACCAGTGACGATACTTGGGCCCTCCTGGGCTGTGACTCCGGCGGTGGACTCAGGACCAGTGACGATACTTGGGCCCTCCTGGGCTGTGACTCCGGCGGTGGTCTCTGGACCAGTGACGATACTTGGGCCCTCCTGGGCTGTGACTCCGGCGGTGGTCTCTGGACCAGTGACGATACTTGGGCCCTCCTGGGCTGTGACTCCGGCGGTGGTCTCTGGACCAGTGACGATACTTGGGCCCTCCTGGGCTGTGACTCCGGCGGTGGACTCTGGACCAGTGACAATGGTGCTGGCGGTTGTGTCTGGACCGCCGGAAATGATGGCGCACTTCTCCGCCGTGACACTCACAACAGGCTGGCAAGACTTCCTCTGGCCCTTCCCCACCTTTGGTGGAGTCACAGCTGACTCTCCATTCCCCTTCGAACCCAGGTCAGTTGTTGTCCCACCAGGAGTCTAAACATGGTCCCGTCGTCCACTCTCCAATTCTACAGCCTTTACAGGGGGTGGGCTGCCAGTGCCTTGGCTCCGGGTCCTACTGCCTGCCCTAGTGGCCGGTGCACTCCACAATCCCTGAACACGCACCACTGTTATTGGAGGCTTTTTGGCTGAGGCGCTACGACGAGACTGATGAATTGGAGGGGGGGTGGGGGCAAAAAGGTCAATTTTACAGAGGGACAGTTTCTGACGAACACTGGGATGGGTAGCTGGAGGGGGTCTGGGAGTGGAGGAAGAGGAGGTGGTTGTAGGAGGTGTCACTTTAGCTGTTTTGGGTGCAGGTGCATGTACTGGAGGCTGTCGTGAGGTGGATGGATGTTGGGTGAGTGATTGCCGGCGTTTGTGTACTTTGGGAGGGGGCGTCACAGACACACTGGGAGAGGACACAGGGGACGTGTAAATGGCAGTGGAGGTGGTGAGTGCAGGTGAGTGGCATGTGGTGCTGGGTGTCCTGGTGCGATTCCTGGTGCCTGTAGATGTGGTGCATGCAGGTGTGTGTGTAGATGAGACTGGGAGGGAGGAGGGAGAAGAGGAGGAGGGGGACACAGTGGAGACAGTGGATGTTGCTGTGTCTGTATGGGTGTGATGCTTGTGTGAGTGCCTGTAGGATGTGTGGTGTCTATGTTTGCTTGAGCTACTTTTGGGTGTTGACTTGTGTGCATGCTGGTCTGTAGGTGTGCTTGGGATGGGCTGGGGTACAGGGGATTGGGTCGGGGTGGAGGAAGTTGGAGGGGGGAGGCTCGACACAGGGACAATGGCTGCCATCAGTGCTGAGGCCAGAGATTGCAGGGTTCGCTGAAGGACAGCCTGACCAGAATGAATGCCCTCCAGGAATGCATTACCGTGTTGTAACTCTCGTTCTACACCCTGGATGGCATTCACAATGGTAGACTGCCCAACAGTGAGTGACCTGAGGAGGTCAATGGCCTCCTCACTGAGGGCAGCAGGGGTGACTGGGGCAGGGCCTGAGGTGCCAGGGGTGAAGGTGATGCCCACCCTCCTGGGTGAGCGGGCATGGGGCGAACGCTGAGGGGCTGCTGGGAGGGCGGTGCTGGTAGGGGAGGTGGCAGCTGTACCTGTAGAAGTGGTGCGCACAGATGGTGCCACCACCACAGGGGAGTCCATGTCGCTGGTTGGTGATCCGGTGGCCGACGTGAAGCTCCCCTCGCCCTCTGTCCCACTGGTGCATTCAGAGTCCGTGGTGTGGCCCTCCATGGCCATGTGGGTTGCAGCTCCCTCGTGCTCCGGTGCCACTGTACCTCCGCCTGTTGATGCTGATGTACAAAAGGACAGGGAGAGCAGGAAAAGGGGGGGAGACAGAAGAATGAGAGTTTTAGTGCATGGTATTCTGCTACCGTTGGCGGACAAGACAGACGCAGCAGCCCCCTGCATTATGCCGTGCCCCTGCACTCTGCATACGCAATTTCTGGGTTCTAGCCTACATGGCAATGGTGGACATCTGCGCACATGGATGCCACAGGGGCAAATATACCTCGACTTGGCACTCTGCTGAGGTGGGGTTGAGTGCCACATGGCCTACATTACGGAGGGGCCTTGCCTACCTAACTCGCCCTGGCCTAGGGACACCCACAGCCCACCTCCCCCACCCAGACACCTCCACTGCACGCAAAGTGCGCAGAATGAGGTTGTACTCACCCCGTGTGTCTGCTGTGATGTCCTCAAGCGCCCATCCAACTCCGGGTAGGCCACCGCCAGGATCCGGAACATCAGTGGGGTCATGGTGCGACGGGCCCCCCTCCCACGTTGGGAGGCCATCCCCAGCTGAGCCTCCGCCGTCTTCTTGCTGCAGCAGTGAATGTCCTCCCATCTCTTCCGGCAGTGGGTGCCCCGTCTCTGGTGGGCCCCCAGGGTCCGGACCTCCTTGGCGATGGTACGCCAGATGTCCCTCTTCTGGTGGGCACTGACCTACATGACATGCACAAGGGAAGAGGAACAGTCATTACCAACTGCATCGTCGTTGTGAGTGGCCCCCTCCCTACTCTGGCCATGTGGCCCATTAATTCCCGTGCATTCATGTTCAATCAACTCTGCCCACTTCCCTCTTCCACCCAGCCCTCTCCACCCAGGCCTAGCCCATACAACGTGCTCCCTGTGTACTATCCTGTTGGTCTGGAGGACCGTAGAGTAGCGTGTACTGGGGGAGGACCCCATCCACAAGTTTCTCCAACTCCTGTGCAGTGAAGGCAGGGGCCCTTTCCCCAGACGCAGCAGCCATCGTCGCTTCCAGACCGAGGTCACAGCAGCACTAGCAGTGTAGGTCCTCTCCTGTCGAAGGTCAGGTATCTAGTGAGTGAACAGATAGAAAATGGCGGTGACGTCCGCGGCAGTGACGTCTGCAGCGGTGTGCATCATCACCGCTGGCGCACCTGTTCATTGGCTCCTGGGACCCATAGGGTCCACCGTTAACCAATGCAGCATTGCGCCGCGGTCTACGACTGCCTACCGCGCCGGTGTGCAGCGCCAGCGCAGTTAGCCCACAATCCCATTGTCCCACTTTAGAGGTCAGGCAGCCTTCATTTCAGGGGCCCACATGGCTTCATTTACTACTGCGTCACACATAGCTAGGTCTACACTCAACACATATACAGGAAGGGTTTTGTGAGTGGTGTAGTCTTGTGTGGAACTGTGGGTACATACCTGGAGGAATAGTGACTGTTTCTTCGCTGTTGTCCTTCGTAGGCACCGTCAGCTGGGACATATGAGAAGATGGCGGAATCCTCCAGTGTACCGACCGCTGGTGGACCTGTTGACAATGGAAGAAAGACATGTCATCGTCACCTACCGGTTTGACCGTGCCACAATCCAGGAACTATGTACCCAGTTGGAGCCAGACCTGATGTCATCGATCCGCCATCCGACTGGAATCCCCCCTGATGTGCAGGTGCTGTCAGTGCTCCATTTCCTTGCAAGTGGATCTTTTCAGACAACAGTGGCCATGGCATCAGGGATGTCCCAGCCTATGTTTTCCAACGTGCTGTCCAGAGTGTTGTCTAGCCTGCTGAAACACGTAAGGAGATACATCATTTTCCCTCAGGTGGAGGATTTGCCTACAGTGAAGGGTGACTTCTATGCCCTTGGACATATCCCCAACGTCATAGGTGCCATTGATGGGACCCATGTAGCTCTGGTCCCCCCCCACAGGAGTGAACATGTTTACAGGAACAGGAAGAGTTATCATTCCATGAATGTCCAGATGGTCTGTTTGGCAGACCAGTACATCTCGCAGGTAAATGCTATGTTCCCTGGCTCAGTGCATGACGCCTACGTCCTGCGGAATAGTAGCATCCCTGATATGATGGGTCAACTCCAGAGGCACAGTGTATGGCTAATGGGGGACTCTGGTTACCCCAACCTTTCCTGGCTATTGACCCCAGTGAGGAA
Source organism: Pleurodeles waltl (assembly GCF_031143425.1). Classification (NCBI taxonomy): domain Eukaryota; kingdom Metazoa; phylum Chordata; class Amphibia; order Caudata; family Salamandridae; genus Pleurodeles; species Pleurodeles waltl. The sequence continues at coordinate 661,194,850 of NC_090443.1, read as the reverse complement.
TCCCAGGACCAGGGAAGAGGAACATTACAATGAGGCCCATGGGTGGACTAGGAGGGTGATCGAACGCACCTTCGGCCTCCTGAAAGCCAGGTTCAGGTGCCTCCATATGACAGGTGGATCCCTATTCTACTCACCGAAGAAGGTGTGCGACATCATCATCGTCTGCTCTATGCTGTTTAATTTGGCTTTGCGACGCCAGGAGCCTTTTCTGCAGGAGGATGATCCAGATGACGGTGTTGTAGCAGCTGTGGAGTCTGTGGAGCCTGTGGACAGTGATGAGGATGAAGCTGAGGAAGAAAAAAACGACAACAGGGAGTCAGTCATACAGCAGTATTTCCAGTGACACACAGGTGAGAAAATTTTCTGGTTTGACATTACATTAACTTTCACACGTCTAGCTCTATCCTATTTTTCGATTTCAATCACTATTTGTTAACTGAGTTGTACCCTTCCATTACGGTTTCACAGGTGGGGTTACCTACGTGTCAACTGCTTGCATCCTTCAAGGGCTTGTGATGTGTGACATAGGTATGTTAGCCTTACAATGGTACAGCCATTATGACACTGTCATTGATAATACAAAATACCAAATCATAGACTGACTCCAGATTGTTTTGTGTTTCAAGGGTGTTTATTTAAGTGCTCAAAAAATGAAGGGGGGTTGTAAATTGGTGATGGGTGATGGTGGAGGAATGTCCATGGCAGAGTCCAGTCTATTAGTCTCACAGGTGCACCTCCCATCTGGGCATAGGAAGTGGAGCTGGGGCAGTTCGAATATGGACAGGGTAACAAAGTGGGACAGTGGGAGGACAATCAGGGTGGTCTTATTTCCTGGCGGGGGACTTGCTATCTTGCTCTGTCCTGTTCCTGGATTTCAGGGACCGCTTGCGTGGTGGTTGTCCGTCTGCAGGGGGTGGGGTGCTGGTGTGGTGGTCCTGTGGCGTGGCATCCTGTCCACTAGTGCCGGCGGAGGTGTTGGGCATTTCATCGTCCTGGCTAGTGTCAGGGGCCCCTTGGAGTGCCACGGTGTCCCTCAAGGTCTGCTGTACGTCCTTCAGCACCCCTACGATGGTGCCCAGGGCGGTGCTGATGGTTCTGAGCTCCTCCCTGAACCCCAAATACTGCTCCTCCTGCAGCCGCAGGGTCTCATGCAACTTGTCCAGGACCGTCGCCATCGTCTTCTGGGAGTGGTGGTATGCTCCCATGATGGAGGAGAGGGCCTCGTGGAGAGTTGGTTCCCTTGGCCTGTCCTCCCTCTGTCGCACAGCAGCCCTCCCAGTTCCCCTATGTTCCTGTGCCTCCGTACCCTCGACCGTGTGCCCACTACCACTGCCCCCAGGTCCCTGTTGTTGTTGGGATGGTGGTTTAGCCTGGGTGCTCTGAGTGCTGGACACACAGCTGATTGACCTGTCCTGGGTAGGGAGGTTTGGGCCTGCTGGGTGGGTGCTGTGCTGGTGTTACCAGAGGGTGGAAGGTCAGTGTTGGGCTGTGCCTGTGCAAGGGGAACCGACTGTCCTGAGGCCCACGATCGTCCGGGCTGGTCATCAAGATCCAGTAGGGCAGAGCTGCTCTCGTCACTGTGGGCCTCTTCTGTGGGTGGAGTAGTGTTGTCTGGACCCTCTGGTGTGGTGATGGTCCTTCGGGTTCCTGCAGAGGCATAAGAGCATGATTTTTGCATGTGTGTGTGTGATGGTCTGCAATGGGTGGGTGTGCGTGAACCCCAGTGCAAGCATTCCTGTGGGGGGGCTTGTGTGATGATGGTTGGGGGGGTGTTCTGGGTATGTGCAGTGAGCATGCTTTGGTGAGGGGTAACCATGCTTAGTTGTGTCATGCAGGGCTTGGTGTTGGGATGGGTGGTTTGTGTTATGGTTACATTAGTGATGAGTTGCAGTGAATGGGGAGGGTGTGAGGGTGGGGGGGTGTGATAGCATGCAGGTAGGGTGGGGGATCTGATAGTTAAGATTTGACTTACCATCCTCCACCGACTCCTCCGAGGCCCTCTGGATGCAGGATGGTCAACACTTGCTCCTCCCATGTTGTTAGTTGTGGGGGAGGAGATGGGGGTCTGCCGCCAGTCCGCTGAGCCGCGATGTTGTGCCTGGAGACCATGGAACGCACCTTCCCCCCTAGGTCGTTCCACCTCTTCCTGATGTCCTCTCTATTTCTTGGGTGCTGTCCCACGCCGTTGACCCTGTCCACTATTCTGCGCCATAACTCCATCTTCCTGGCTATTGATGTGTGCTGTACCTGTGAGCCAAATAGCTGTGGCTCTACCCGTACGATTTCCTCCACCATGACCCTGAGCTCCTCCTCGGAGAAGCGGGGTGTCTTTGGCGTGCCATGGGGTGGTGTGGGTGATGTGTGGGGTGGTTTATGTGTTGATGAGAGTGGTGAGTGTAGTGGTATGTGGTATTTTGTGCGTGGATGTTGTGTGGGTGATGGTGTTGTGTGCCTCTGTGTGATGGGGTTGTCAATTGCTGTGCTGTCTCTCTGTGCTTCTTTCAGAATTTTGGGTCGTAGGGGTTTGTGGGTGATGTGGGTGTGTGTTTTATATTGTGTTAGGTGTGGGAGTGTTGTTTGTATATGTATCAGGTTTGTGTATTTTGAATTGTCCAATGTGGCGGTGTTTTGTAGATGTGTGTGTATTTTGAGCGCGGCGGTGTGTACCGCCAATGGAATACCACGGTTGAAAGACCGCCGCGTGGATTTGTGGGTCTTAATAGCATGGGCGTGTTTCTGTTGGCGTGGAGGTGGAGGATTTGTTTCCGCATGTTTATCGTTGACCTTTGGTGTCGCGGTGTTGTGTGGGTGTCTGAATTTCGGCGGATTCCGAGATGTGTGTCATAATAGCTGTGGCGGTCTACCGCGGCCACGGCAGAGTATTGGCGGTCTTCTGCGCGGCAGTAAGCGAATTTTACCACCAATGTTGTAATGACCCCCGTCTGTCTTAATAAATGAGAGTGCAGATGAATAAAATCTGTGATATAGCTCATGACAAGCTGTTCGTGAACAATCTCTGAGGGAGTACATTGTCCTACACATAAACAAACTCTCAGAAATGTGTTTTCCTCCACCAAAATTGGGACAATAGTGGCATAGCCCAACATCTCACAGCCAAAGGTGGTTATAAGGATACATATTACTGTGTTAGCTTCTAACTGTATTTTCAATGGCTCTAAAAATCATGTAGAGTAGCAATAGCGCTGTATTTTATTTTCAGCAAGGTTGCTAACTAAGATCTAAATCTATTAAAATCCCTAAGTAAGTAAGTGTCCATCTTGCTTAAAAACTTTCTCTGCACCAACAAAACTAAAGCTTTTAGAGTTATCAGGGCCCAGAACCATGACATGAGATTTTTCAAAACTGGTTGATAGGTCCAGACTGTCTATAAAATCAAAAAAGAGATCTAAAAACCACTGAAGGCTTCTAGTTGTGCTGTTATCAAAACTGCACCATCTGCGTACAAAAAAAGCAGGAAGCAATCTTCCACATGCTCTTGGAATGTCTAGACCCTGATTATAAAGCACCCTCTTCAAATGATTAATAAACGTAATAAGAAGAAAGGGTGACAAAATGCAGCCCTGACAAACACCCCTTGTTAGGATAAAGTGCATTGTGCATGCCCCATTACTCCCTAATCTGACAGAGCCCATCAAACCCTAAGGAAGATCCTTTACCACTGGTTAAAACCACCAAGCACCTCAGCTCTGCCCAATGCATATCTCTATTGACCTTATCAAAGGCGTAGTTGAGGCCCAGGAAGGCAAGAGATATCAAACCTCTTTTGGCCATAGTGTATTTATTTATTGCAAGGTTTAAATTGAGTTTCTGCTCCACTGTGCCCCTGCCTGATCGAAGCTCATACTGGAGGTCAGACAGTATGTTATGCTTGTCCACCCATTGGGTTAGTCAGAATGACCAGACCAATAATTTTTACCTCAACATCAATTAGAGAGAGAAGTTATGGCATGTGGGATCATTCCTGTCCCCCTTCTTCAACATCGTACTATCACGGAGTGATGCCATGCCTTTGGCAAGGAGCTGCTCATGGCCAACCATGCCAATCTGGCTATGCTGGACCGGGTCAAAGTCAAAAGGTCAGGCGCTGACAAAGATGAAGCACAGGTTGGATACAGTCACCAGGTTAAGCCTACTGAAGTTTACCTTCTTAGGTTTGTGCTAAGAGTCCTGTGAGCATCGCTGGAGGCTGTCTACGAAGCACAGTGAGCCAGCTAATGCCATGAGTGTGTGCTGATGGAGCTTCGTGGTGGTGATACCTATGAACAGTCCATGCTGCAGTGCAAAGAATCGGGCTGATGGCACTTCTCGCTGATTTGTGGTTCGAGTGATGAGATCTTGAAGTGAACAGGCCTGTTTGAGGTCATGAAGAGCCCTGATATCAGTGCCTGTGAACCACACCAACGGTTCAGGACCTGCAACACACCACTTGGGGGCCAGGAACTTCCTTCAACATAGTCCAGGGGCTGGAGAAGGATGTTGAGGAGCCTTTCTGTCCCTGAGGCACTGATCAGGAGGCTGGCAGTCTAGCCCTTGGGGTCACTCTTGATTCCTGGGTCTAAGATGAAGTTGTAGGTCCGGTTCATCCCTAAGCAAGAGGGCAGCAGGCAGAAGGTCAACACAGCAGGACAACAGTTCATTTAGAGCAGCAGTGCAGCAGACTGGAAGTCCTTGTTACAGCACAGCAGTCCCTCTTCTTGGCAGGGTATCCAGAGGTCCAGAAGTATACTAAAGAGCTAATGTCTGAGGTCCAGTATTTATACACAGCTATACCTTTAAAGTGAGGAATAGCTTCTAGAGGCATGTCTTTGCAGTGCACATATGCCTTGCCTCCCTGGCCCTAGTTCCAAGCAAACTGCAGGGGTATGTAGCCCTTTGTGTGGAGACAGGTCACTTCCTATTCAAGTGTAAGTGGGGTTAGGATCAGTTCCTCTCTCCCATCCTGTCAGTGATGGTCATCACTGTTTAACCTACGCTCCCCATTGTGTTTGACAGTGTAGGGGCAATATACAAAGCCCAACTATCAGCTACATATGTCATGTGACTCTGAGTCAGACAGTACGCAGTAGTCAGACAGTAAACAGTATACATATATATATTTTACCTAGTGGAAGTCAATAGTAGGTAGTTAGAGTTATGACCTAGTTTCCATGAGAGGAATGTTTATTTGCTCTGCCAATACTTTTGGCACTGTTTGATGAATCTTCACAAGTTTTTCCAAATTAGTATTACAATTAGCTTAAAGTTGAATGTTTTGGGGAGATTTATCAAGTGGGGGTTCAAGTAAAAAGGGGGGGGGGCTCAAAATGCTTTTTCACCCTGCAATGTGCTTGGGAATTTCAACCCCTTCTCTGCCAGGCCTTTTCCCCCTCAGGTACCAGGCCTGTTTTTTGGCTATTTGGAGCAGTTCGCACTTAGGCCCTTATACCCATTTATCCACATAAGCTACCCATGCCAAATTTGCATCCTTCTTTTCCAATATTATAGGGATTCTAGAGGTACCCAGAGTTTGGGGGTTCTCCTGAAGGAGACCAAGAAATTAGCCAAAATACAGCAAAAGATTTTTTTTTTTTTTTAAAAGTGAAAAATGGGCTGCAGAAGAAGGCTTGTGTTTTTCTCCCTGAAAATTGCATCAACAAAGGGTTTGTAGTACTAAATTCACCAGCTTCCCAGCTTTCAGGGACAGGCAGACTTGAATCAGAAAACCCCATTTTCAACACAGTTTTTGCATTTTACTGGGACATACCCTATTTTTACTATTTTTGTGCTTTTAGTCTCCTTCCAGTCAGTGACTGAAATGGGTGTAAAACCAATGATGGAACCTAGAAATCTAAACATTTCTGAAAAGTAGACAAAATTCTAAATTCAGCAAGGGGTAATTTGTGTAGATCCTACAAGGTTTTCCTACAGAAAATACAGCTGAAAATAAAATATTGAAATTGAGATTAAAAAACAGCCATTTTTCTCTGCAACTTTTACCTGCAATGTCAGATTTTTTAAAGCAATATACCGTTACGTCTGCTGGACTCTTCTGGTTGCGGGGATATATAGGGCTTGTAGGTTCATCAAGAACCCTCAGTACCCAGAGCCAATAAATGAGCTGCACCTTGCAATGGGTTTTCATTCTATACCGGGTATACAGCAATTCATTTGCTGAAATATAAAGAGTGAAAAATAGTTATCAAGAAAACATTTGTATTTCCAAAATGGGCACAAGACAAGGTGTTGAAAAGCAGTGGTTATTTTAACATCTCTGAACTCTGGGGTGCCCACACTAGCATGTGAACTACAGGGCATTTCTCAAATAGACGCCTTTTTTACACACTGTCTTCCATTTGGAAGGAAGAAATGTAAAGAAAGGCAAGGGGCAATAACACTTGTTTAGCTATTTTGTGTTCCCTCAAGTCTCCTGATAGAAATGGCACCTTACTTGCTTGGGTAGGCCTCATGCTCGTGACAGGAAACGCAACATGGACACATCACATTTTTACATTGAAAGCTGACATTTTTTTTGCAAAATACCTAGCTATAGATGTTGGCCTCTAGCTCAGCCGGCACCTAGGGAAACTTACCAAACATGTGCAAGTTTGAAAACTAGACACCAAGGGAAATCCAGGATGGGGTGACTTGTGGGGCTCTCACCAGGTTATGTTACCAAGACTCATTTGCAAACCTCAAAAGTTGGCAAAAAAAACACTTTTTCCTCACATTTTGGTGACAAAAAGTTTTGGAATCTGAGAGGAGCCACATATTCCCCAGCACTCCCCTACGTCTCCTGATAAAAATGGTACCTCACTTGTGTGGGTAGGCCTAGTGCCTGCGAAAGTAAATGCCCCAAAATACTATGTGGCCACATCAAAATTATCAAATACAAAACTACCAGTTTTTGCGGTGGGGCTGCGTGTTTTCTTTTCTGTGCTCAGCAGCCATTTAGCGAAACCTACCAAACCCAAACATTTCTGAAAACTAGACACCTGAGGGAATTTAGGACCAGATGTAGCAAAGGTTTTTACCCATTCTGTGTCTATGGGAAAAAGTGTTCGTACATATGGCCCTTAGGGAGGTGTAACTTGCGTGCTTCCCCCCCAGTGTTTTTTCACCCAGAATCCTCAGCAAACCACAAATTTAGCTAAACAAAATCAAATTTTCCCTCATTTCTGTGTGGGATCACTGCACTGGGACAACCCAACATTCCCCTCAGTCTCCCTGTAAAAATGATACCTCACTTGTGTAGGTGGGTATCAGGGCCCGATTCCTCAGGATCTGCACATCTCTAATCAAGGGCCCACCTCCAGGCAACACTAACTCAGATGCCTTTATGGTGCTGAGGATTGGAGGGGCCAGGTGAGGGGAAGGATTAGTAGGAATGGAACAGGAGATCTGAAAAGGAAAGGATTAATACAAAACAACAGCAATAATGAACATATGGCAAGTCATGTTATGCAAAAGATTCGTAGTATGCGATTCATTATATTGCGGCAGCAAAGGACATAAACAACAGTCTAATCTCAACTGAATGTCCTCTAGGCCAAAATCATAAATGTTTGCTTGCACAGAGTCTCCTCAAAAGAGCGTATGCCAGGAGTTCAAAAAGACCAATTCAAATCGTCCCAAAAGTCTTTTGCAAAACCAGAAACCAAAACTGTAATAAAACTAGGACTCCTCTATAGGTTGATTTCGCTGTCCGCAACTCTCAGAAAGGAAAGCCTTACTCGAACGCATGCTTTGCAACTCAGTAACTTCAATACACACACAAGGACATTCAAAAGGAAAATCTCACTCTAAGCAAATGCCTCATAACAAAGTACCCTTACCTATCACACTAGCGATCAAACTGAACAGTCATTAATATGTCAACATTACAGCTTGTAAGATTTATGTGAGGCATGAGCACTGAGAAAGGTCAGCAGTTCTGGAAATAGAAACTGTGGCAAAACACCGCTCAGTTTTCTGGGCATGCTGTGAGACGTGGCTACAAAGTAGCAACTCAAAGAAGGTTCCCAAACCGGCGGGGGAGGCCCCGTCGGAACAAGCTTACTGTGAGCGAGTCTGTCCACTCGCTTGAAAGGAGTCTCCAATTCTGAGTTCCTGAGGAAGAGGCAGGAGGGCCGAGAGGAGCTTGCACCCCAGGAGGTTCCAGAATAGTAAGCACTGGAACATGGGTGTGGCTGGCATTTATAGAGCAGCCACAGCCTTAAGATGGTCGCTGCTGAAGGTTGCTGGGAGTTGAAGTCCCAATTAAAGATGAAGGATCAGAATGGGGGCAGTGTAGCCACCATCGATCGCTGCATCCAGGCAGATGGGACTTGCCACAGGGATGGCGTGAAGGGCGCAGTCTGCTGCATGAGAGGGTGTAGCTGGTGCGCACTACCTCAGGGAGATAGTCGTGGAGGGCGTTTTTGGGACCGCGCCCCGGTTTGTGACCGTGCCGGTTCCAAATCCTGACAGTGGGCCAAGTGCCTGTGACAGGGGAGAGCCAAAAACATGTCGAAATTGAGGGGGAACCAAAGCGGGCCCAATAGGGCAGTTAGAAAAAAAACAGTTTTAGGCTGATAAGTGGGGCATGATTTTTATCTGTATAGATAAGACAATGCTGGGTGGTAGGAATTTTGTGGATTCCTGCAGATTCCGGAAGGTTCCATCACAAAAATTTGGAAAAAATGTGTGATTTCCAGCAAAGTTGGAGGTTTGCAGGACATTGTTGGTAATAAAATGGTGCGGGGTACATGTGAAGCACACCACCCTGGACTCACCCAGATATTCAGTTTTCAGATGTGTCTAGGTCTTGTGGATTTTTCTACATGACAGCGTCCCAAAGTCCAAAAAGAGCAGCCCTCACCGTTCCATGTGGGACGATTTTGAGAGTTAGCCAAGCTCTCATGGCCCAAATGTAAAACCAAAACTCAAAATAATCAAATGTCCTCCTGCTTGCCATGGGATAAGATGTTTAGTGTGTGGGGGACAGCTGAAACACTGTTACCCCTTTCAGTTGGGGTGGGAGCATAACCATGCCCTTACTGGTTGGTAGCCACCACCACACTATTTTCTTTTTGTTTTTTAATTCTAAGGCATCTAGTAGACCTTCTGTCCCCCCTCTGGGTGTGGATTGGGGTAATTGCCCCATCTGCCTGCTGGTGGACAGAACAACTTTGATCCCATTTATTTGGGGTGGGGTTATGACCATTCCTTCAACCTCTCATTCTGAAAAGAAATCTTCCCTGGTCTCTGGTGGGCCTTCTGACACCCTTGGGGGCAGATGGCCCTTCCAAAAATAGGCCAATCTGCCCCAGAGGGGGGCAGAAATGGCCAACAGTAATGTGCCCCCATGGGGAGCGACCCTTGCCCAAGGGGCTGCCCCCCCAAACAAAACACACACACACACACACCAATCCCTGGTGCCTGAGTGGTTTCTGACCCCCGAGGGCAGATCGGCCTAATAGAAATAGTCGAATCTGCCCCCAAGCGGAGCAGAAATGGCCTAAAATAAATTTGCCCCTTCAGGGGAGTGACCCTTGCCTAAGAGGTTGCTCCCCTTGTGTGAAATTGGTGCAAAAAAATCCCCAGTGCCTAGTGGTTTCTGCCCCCCATGGGGAGAGAACGCCCTAATAAAAATAGGCCGATCTGCCCCCAAGGGGGGCAGAAATGGCCTAAAATAAATTTGCCTGATAGGGGAAGGACCCTTGCCTAAGGGATAACTCCCCTTGCATGAAATTGATGCAAACATTTTTTAAATCCCTGGTGTCTAGTGGTTTCTGCCCCCCCCCCCCCAGGGCCAGACTGGTCTAATAAAAAAAGGCCGATCTGCCCCCAAGGGTGGTAGAAATGGCCTAAAATACATTTCCCCTCCCCGGGGAATGAGCCTTGCCTAAGGGGTCTCTCCCCTTGTGTGAAATTAACCTTAAAAAAAACTCCCTGGAATCTTGAGGTTTCTGCCCCCCTAGGGGAGCGACCCTTGCCTAAGGGGTCGCTCCCCAACAAACAAAAAAAAAAAGATCCCTGGCGCCTAGAGGTTTCTGCCCCCCTCGGGTCACTCCCCTTATGCCAATTTCCTTTCTAAATCCCTGGTATCTAGTAAGCATTTCAGTAGCCAGATCGCTTCATGATCCGGCTGCTGAAATGCTCTGAGAGACTTCAAAGGGAAGGAAATTCTGTTCATTCCATTTGAAGCCTCTCAAGCCCCCACCACATGATCGTAACAGAAATGCTTTGACATTTCTCTTACGATCAGCTCTGGAAGCTGAGCTTCCAGCGCGGTCGGGCGGCCTCTGATGTGGTCAACGCATGATCGCGTGCTCATTGGGGAGGTGGAAGGGGAAGCAATTCATCTTCCAGCCCTGCCATGGGGGGTAAGGGCGCGGCCCTCGAGGGGAGCGCTAACACTTCCCCCGAGGGCTAGAAGTAGGATGTAATGGTTACGTCCGTGGCACCTCAGCGCTGCAGCCACAGACATAACCATTACGTCCATGGCGGCCAAGGTGGTAACACACGTCTACAGGCCGAATCGCTGGATAGAATTACACCAAATTTAGCTTTTGGTCCAGAGAGCACCCTTTCTGTGATTTGGTGTAAATCCATTCATTTAGGTAAAAATGCACTTTAAAGGAGATATACATAGGAGCTGATAGAGATAAAATTTTACAAATAAATTAGTGACATAGAAGATAGCGTATGGCAACTTATTAATCTTCCATTTAAAAGCCTAACAGAGGAATAACATAGAAATGTAAAACATGCACATTTGAAAAATGATGGACGTTTTGTGGCTGCCATTTGTATTTTGTCATCACGTTTAACACGAAGGCATTGTGCACTTATAAAGTAGTGAATTATTAATCAGAATTAACGGGAAAGTATTATTTCTTATGAAGATCAACAGTAGAAATGAGGTTTATTATTATATGAATTAATCATACTTTTAATGATTGAATAGATTTCATTATTATGGATTACATGTGTGCAGGAAAATAAATGCACATTTAAATTGTTCTAACATTTCATGAATAATATTTGCAATAAAAATAATTTGCTTTACATATCTGATTCGAATTGTAAGGTGCGCAATAGGTTTTATAAATGTAATAATTGTATTAATGTGCATTTGGGCTTTCTTAGCCAAACTAGGCTTGAAGTTCATTTTGCAGCAGTAGAGGAAAATTATTTGTTTATTCTGTTCCCTTTAATCTGAATTATTTTTCCTAGGCTGCTAATGTTATGTTGAATGTCCTATTGTAATGTAGGTAAAGAGTATGTTTTAGAGATTATAATGTTGCAGTATTTGTTCTAGCTGTTGAACAGGACAGGAAATGTATATTTCTCATATGAAAGAAAAGTAGTAGTTTATTGTGTGTTGTGAGAGAGGATGCTAAAATAACAAATGTCTACAAAATGTCATATTTGGTGGAAAAGGATGAATGAAGTCAGGAGGGTGGCAGCGCACTTTGGAAGATTCTGAAAAGTTGCAAACTTGGTGGCACCACCGATGGTCACTGGATGCTAAAACTGGCAAACAAAGAATGGCCAATTGAAGGACCAGTGAATGAATTCTGCATATTTCTAATTAGTGAGAAACTTTGAAACCAAGTTCAGTTCTCTTTAGTTAGTCATCGTGAGTTCTACTTAGAGTTAGTTTTTTCCTGTCTTGAAGCTGTCTACAGCTCTGTCATAGTTTTGTTTATTTTTCTGTCAGCTTTTTTTCACACTCTCTTCTGTAAATTCCCTGATTAATTTTCTCATCATAGCCTTAATTTGATTGTGCTATTCAGTACTAATAAGTCCAACTAATTTTGAACTGCTGATTCGCCCTATGTGCAGCTCATGTTCTGCACCACCCTAACACTGCTGTCAACTGATGCAGGAAGAAGGTGAACGTTACTGCTGGAGAATTATCCTGTATGCGGTCTCATAAGGAGAGGTACAACTTAATGTGGTTTCTTGTTTCCTTTTTCAGCTTAGTCACTTAAAACAGCATATTTTTATAGGGAGTTTCCCTAGTTCAGCTGATGTTTCTAAATTATTTGTGTCTTCCTTTTGTTTTGCCCACATGTGTTAGTCCGTTCCCACACATGCAAGTTCCAATTTGTGGTTAGAAATGACCCAGCTCTGAAAATTGCTGATTTGCTGATTTCATCATCCGTTGCTTTGAAATCTAAATTTAATGTGTGTTGCACCTGGCATTTTTTGCAGGGTCATACCCATTATTTTTGCCTCTTTCCTCCAAATTTATCTGACCAGTTTTTGTTGGCTTGAGGACTCTGGGCACTTTACCATTGCTAAAACAGTGCTAAAGTGCACATGCTCTCTGTGCGAACTGTACTGTTGATTGGTTTATCCATGACTGGCATGTTTTATTTACTGGTAAGTCCCTAGAAAAGTGCTCTAAATCAAATGCTACGAGTGGGCCTGCAGCACTGGTTGTGCCACCCACATTAGTAGGCCTGGAAACATGGCTCAAACCTGCCACTGCAGTGTCTGTGTGTGCAGTTTTAAACTGTCAATTTGACTTGGCAAGTGTACCCACTTGCCAGGCCTAAACCTTCCCTTTTACTACATGTCTGGCACCCCCAAGGTAGGCTCTAGGTAGCCTCAGGGGCAGGGTGCAGTGTATGTTCAAGGTAGGACATATACTAGTGTGTTTTTTATGTCCTAACAGTGAAATATTGCCAAATTCGGTTTTCACTGTGCAAGGCCTATCCCTCTCATAGCTTAACATGTGGCTGCTTTAAATATCCTTAAAGCACAGATTAATTTTGAGAGCAGATAAAATGTGGAGTTTAGGGTCTCTGAACTCACAATTTAAAAATACATCTTTTAGTGAAGCTGGTTTTTAAATTGTCTGTTTGAAAATGCCACTTTTAGAAAGTAGGCATTTTCTTGCTTAAACCATTGTGTGACTCTGGCTGTTTGTGGATTGTCTGTCTTGGTCAGTTTGACAGTTGGGCTGTTTTGCACCTCTCTGGACAGTGACACAAAGGGGACGGGGGTGTAACCTGCATATCCTGATGAACTATCTGAGCTAGAGGGGAGAGAGGAGTGGTCATTCATACCTGAAAGGACTGTGCCTGCCCTCACACAATGCAGTCTCCAACCCCCTGCTATGTGTCTGGGGCCTTGCCTTGACGGGAAAGAATCTCACAACCACTTGAGAATTTGCTTTGAAGTTTGCCAACTTCAAAGGCAGAAAGGGGTATAAGAAGAAGATCCAAAACACCAGACTTTTAGAATCTTTCTGGAATCAAAAGGAACCTCTGCCCAGGAGACGAGCTGAAGAGCTGGAGGAGGAGTTCTGTCCCTTTGCTGTGTTGCTTTGCTGGAGTGGCCTGCAGTTGCTGCTTCTGCTTGAAAAGAGTGCAACGGGTGAACTTTGCTGTGTGCACTGCTTGAGAATGTTCTCCAAGGGCTTGGAGTAGAGCTTGCCTCCTATTGGAAGTTTCAGGGATATCAAAGACTTCAGGTTCCTCTTCCTACAGCACTGGGAACTGTGAGTTTTGTGTTGTTCAAGGTGAAAAACCACAGTGATGCTGTCAACGAGGCCGCTGGCCTGCACTGTGACCTGCTGATGCCGCAAGGAGCTGCACTGCCCTGCTTTGCACATTGACCCTAGTCTCGCCTATGCCATCATCGGATGACTTCACCAAGCCGCTGCTCACATCACAACCTGTGGACCCGCACTCCGGCATTGCCTGCTCACATCGCAGCCTGGGCATCCCCGACGGTGCTGCTTCTTCTGACACCGGCGCCGCTGCCTGCACTGTGGCCTGTTGACACTGCTTATGAGGTACACAGAGCACCGGCCCATTCCACACTACAGCCCCGGTCCTCTGACGCCAGCACCATCAACTCCAGTGTCGTCACCAGGCATCCCTGCCTGCAGCATGGCCTGTGGACACCGCTCGTGAGGGTCACAAAGCCCCGTCCTGCACCGCCAGCTTGGACCTACCGATGACAGTGCTTCAGCAACAATGATGCCCCTGCCTGCACCGTGACCTGTGGGCACCACACATTGCATTGTCCCGCTTTGCACCGCAGCCCTGAGGCCATCCACGCCAGCACTCCTGACTTCATCAGCCCAGAGTTTGAACTGCAACGTGTGTGACTTCAAGGGCCCAATGACTCCCGCACTGACTCCGGAACCCACACCGCAACGCTGTTCTGCGAAGCTCACTGCGAGGATCATGATAACCTGCAATTCCAGAGGTACTATTTGCGTCTACCTGACACTGTAGCTGGCTTGCGATACCGCGGCTGGCCTGAACTGTTGGTTTTGTTGATCATGATGCCGTGATAGCCCCAGGTGGAGCTATCAATTTCAAGGAACTGTATTTTTGAGTAAATATTGCAAACTTTATATCGTTAGCACTGTATGTTGGATTTTTCTTTTGCTTTGGTCTTGTTTTACACAGATAAATATTGATTATTTTTCTAAAACTGGTGTGGTGTCCTTTTATAGTGTGTCCACTTATTACTGTGTGTTCTGTGCAAATACTCTACAAGTTGCTCCTGAGATAAGCCTGACTGCTCATGCCAAGCTACCAAGGGGATGAGCAGGGGTTATCTGAGCGGGTATCTCCCTTATCCTGACAAGTGTGAGGGTCCCTACTTGGACAGGATGCAAACCAACTGCCAAAGAGAGACCCCATTTCTAACAATGTACATTTTGTGGTCTTGCTGACTTATATTACTCTTTTGGAATGTTTAACAGTATTGATGTTTAGTAGGTAAATCTTTTTAGACACTTTGTTCAGCCTATGGTTTCATGTATGTTTATCATTTCGTTTTGCGCACCATTTATGTGAAGTTCATTTTGAGATTGTAATAAAGCTTTGAAGTGTATTCAGATTGGAGTATTTCATTGGATTCTAAATTGCATTTGGAGTTTAAAAAGTGTTTATGGTTTAATGTAAATGATATCTGTTTGTATGAATCTGGCCCCTACATCCGTCATCAAGTCCAAAGATCGGGTTGACCTCTTACGGTGAGAATAGTGATGGTGTCTCACCTGCACGCCTCTGGTTTCTGAACCCGAAGCAGGAAGAGTACCTGCATGGGCGCGCCAGCAGTTTTTGATAGCAGGGTTATGTTTTTTCTTTTGAGGAGTAGAATCAGAGCTTGCCCACATTGTGAGTTGTTTTGGTGTCGTGTATGGGTTGATGATATTCCTGCATTTGTGTTTTGAGTAGGGTTTTTGCATGCAATGCTTTGACTAAATTGCAGTGAAGTATGATGTATGAAGTGAGTAGGGAATTTAAGTACTCCAAGTAATTTAGTAGAGAGATAGCATATTCCAAGTAAGAGAGTGGGAGTTGGCAATCTCCAAGTGAATGCTGAGTATGGAGACACTTGGTTAATGTATTGTCTGCAGTGAGGCGTTGATCGACTGAGCACTGTTGACAATGCCAATAGTCTTCTCTTACATAGGACTGAGTTGTTGGTTGGTATTAGGTGAATCCTGATTGCACATGGAGAATCTGTGTCAACCAGAGTGAGATTTGTCTGTCAAATTTTACTTGTGCATGGGAGAAAGCCACAGCTGAAAAGTAGCTGTTTGTGCGAAAGGCCAAAGTTGAAAGTTCTGTACAGATTCAAAAGCGTTTGAATCCTGCCAGTAGTGAGCAGACAGGTTTTGGTTTTTCTGCTTGCAATATTGCATTTAGGTTTTGCATGAAAGGTGATGAGATGGCTCTGAAGTGAGTCGCAGTTGCAGAGTGGAGTGAGAGTGACGTCATTTGGTTCGCACTGGGATAGGTCAGTTGGTGAGAAAAGCACGGATTGGTGGAGAAGACTTCGCTCCTATAGTTTGAGTACAGCTCATGAGAAGGATTGTGGGATTGAAAATTACTTCCTGGTTTTGTGGAATTTGTGGTGTGAATTAAGTTTGTGTAAAAATTGAATTTATTGATGCTTTAAAGAGTGCTTTGAGAGCAGATCTCTTTATTGCAGTTAGGGAGGGTGAACCTATTCCACCTGAGGGTACACCAGCATCCGAGGTTATGGAAGAAAGAAGAGTTTCAGCATGTCTTTGTGTAAATCAGTGGTACAAAATAACTGTGGAAGAATGGGCTTTAGCATTTTCTTGTTATGAAACTCTTGTTTTAAGAATTATAGAGAATCTGTGGAGGGTGCTGTATGTATCAAAACTCCTTCCAAGACATGCACAGTTTGAAGTATTTGGGAATTAGTTACGGGCCAAAAGAGGCTCATAAATTTGAAAGGAGAATGCGGAAAGTAGAAAAGATTTTAGCGGTAGCTAGATGGGATGAGGAGCAGAGAATGTGGAGAGCAGCTATATTACATGCAGTGAGGTTATTCCAAGCATTTACAAAGGAAGGTGATGAAGGTATTAATTCTAAAGCCAAAAACAAATCTGATGAACATTTAGAACAGAAGCTGGGAGCAAATAAAAGGGTAGCAAACAGGGAAAGTGATTCAGAGGATGAGTTTATAATCAAGTTGTTGAAGAATCGTCCTCCACCGTATAATGCAGTTGCCCAGTGAATCAAAATGTGGTCCTGAATATTGCCACAGCTCCAGATTTACAAAGTTAGAATCAGATGATTCCAAATCATCCACCGCCCAGAATGTCCCAGTCAATTCAGAATGCAGGAATGGCTCAATTTGAGTCCACACCTACTGTACAGACACCTGCAAAAATTGTGAATCAGAGACAGACAATGCCTATCTATTACCCAGCAATGACACCACCTAATGTTGTCCCAAATCAAGCAAATCAGGCTTTTGTACAGTATTGACTGGCCATGGTAAAGGATTATTCTTCCCACCAAGTTGAACAAATTTGTCAGGACCTGATGCATTTACAGTTCCTGCGACAACTGGTCCAGCAGTTCCATTGTATGCCCAGAGTCATAATGATAGTGGGTTGCAGATTTTAAATCCAGTATCAGCAATGAATTCACCTTTTAGACCCAGTGCAGAAATGGAGAGATTGAGCACTACGGTGCCAGTCATGACCCCTATGAATTTCAATCCACTGATTGGTGTGACATGGTTACCATGCTCAATGGGATCATCTGTGATGGCCAAGAACAAGTTGTGAGGGTTCCATGCAATGTACCACAGTTTATGCCCCGAGACAATGGTGATAACATTAGTTTACAAGGGTTGACAGCCCAACAATTGATTGAACAATTAGACAATTTGAGTGGAACATCAGCTTCAGGAAACATGCCAGAAGGCGAAAAGACATTGAACATGACTATATTTAAATTAGAATCAAACTAAATAAATGATGGAACCCTTAAATTGGACAGATTAGATTCTTACAATGAAAATTAATTGCACTTCATGTGCAAGGATGTTACTCTTTGAGCAGGACAGGTTAATGAGAAATTAACTAATTTGGCCAAGAGATATGAAATCGAGATGAATAAATCCAAACAGTTAAAGAGGAGCTACAGATTAGAAGTTGGTTCGAGAGACATTGCAAACATGAAGTCACCTGGAATGAAGATTCATATTAAAGAACTAATCCAGAGCATTCAAACATGGGGCGCATTAAATAAGTGGGAAGGCAGAGAAAGAGATCAGAAGAAAAAGCTGACTGCATCTTCAAATGATATGTAGCAGGCTGAGGGAGCTATAAAAATTATGCCAATGAGAAAAATTCCGGGAGGGAATTTGTTCATGTTCTTTGGAGCAGAAGTGATATACTGTCATTTATAAATGATTACCCAAAGTTGAGGGAGAAACCAATGGAGTGGTACCAGCAAACAGAGAGGTTTGTCAGACTTGCAAAGTGGTCTTGGGAAGATTTGAATACTTGATTTGAGATTGTGGTTTCAGCAGATTTGTGGGTTGAGTGTAAACAGAGTGTTGATTGGCCAACATGAGAGCCACCAAGAGATGCAGTAACAGATGCGCCATCTGAAGACAAGGTGATTGAGTTTTTAAAACACAGAGTTTCCTCTAAAGATATTGATTGACAAAGGATTGACAGGACATCTCAGATGGTAAAGGAGTCAGTTCATACTTATTATGAGAGACTGCTGAAGGCATTCAGACCGTGCAGTGGCACAGAGATAATTGAACTGAGAGCCATGATTCATTTTGTGTTTAGATTTGTTCAAGGATTCAAAACATTTAATTTATTGGCAAGGGAAGCTGATTGATGAAGTTTTGCAATACACCAAGTACTGCAGTAATGAGATTGGTTTGAAGCAGAAAAGGTTCATGGAAAAGGCAATGGTGATGCAAATCAAATCAGCACAAGTAGCAGGTGTGCAGGGAACAGAAGGGATGGTGAATGCAGGAAGAATGCAAGGGATACAACAACAGGGCAATATTGTGCCTCAGTTTAGAGGTAGAGGTCGTGAAATTTGAGTGAATCCGAATGTTAATGTGGCTGACGTTCAGAAAATGAAGAAAATGCTGCCTTGTCATGCGTGCAGTGGTGTTGGACATTGGAAGCAGGTGTGTCTCTTTAGCAATATAAATGATTTGGTGCAAGGTGATGGTGTTGCACAGGTGGTTGACAACAGTCAATTTCAAAATCAAATATTTCAAAGGCCCCAAAAACAAAACATGAATGTTCCTATTGTAGCAGTTCAAATGCAAGTTCCCCAGCAACAAGTACAGTTTCCCCAACAGCATGTTCAAGTCACACAGCAAAGGCAGATTCCACAAGCTCTGATGGCACAGCAATAGGTAGTGGTTCCTCAGCAGGACGTGAACCAAATAGCAAATGCAAATCAGTTAATCAACAATATCGATTGATTGATTTCAGTGATGGTGAAGCGAGTGAAGAATGTATGAGTGAGAGCTCGGAAGAGGAAGAATGTGTATTGGCTGCCTCACTTGAATTAGACTAGCGACGTCCTTATGTGAATGTGAGTGTTATGGGTCATGATGTTTCTTTCTTGGTTGACTCTGGAGCAAACTGTTTCACTGTCAGAACAGCAGAAGTCCCAAATGATCCCCTTCCATGAAGGACAGTTCAGGTTGTAGGAGTAGCAAACCAGCATCTAGTAAACCCCATTACAAAGCCCATTCCTTTTAAAATTAGAACCTTCAAGGGTCTGCATAGATATTTAGTTTACGATTCAAGTCCTGTGAGCCTGCTAGGTAGACAATTGCTATGTAAAATAAAATCTTCCATCTGTTATACACAAGAAGGAATAGAAATTCATACCAATAGTGATGATGAAGCTTCCAGTCAGACTGTTGAGATGTATCCTCTCATTACGATGATTCCTGCTATGACAGTTAAAGAGCTGCCAGATGAATTATAGGACACAGTAATGTTGAGAGTTTGGGATTTCGCTAGGAAGGATATTAGACTCACATGAGGTGTTGAACCAGTTAAATTAACAGTGAAGCCAAATGCAGTTTGTCCCAGAACACCACAGTTTAACATGACACCAGAAGTGGATGAAGGAATGACCCCGATAATAGCATATTTTGTTCAGCAGGGAGTTCTGAAAGAAGTAATGAGCAGTCCATGTAATTCTCCAATTATGGGATTGCGAAAGCCAAGTGGGAAATCTCGCATAGTTCAGGATTTGAGAAAAGGGAATGAACTTGTGGTATCCTGTTGTCCCATAGTGCCTAATCCAGCAGTAATCTTTTTTTCAGATTCCATGTGAAGCAGAATAGTTTTCCATTATTGATTTGTCACAGGCTTCTTTTTCTGTACGCCTGGATGAGAATAGTCAGTTCCTCTTTTCCTTCACATTTGGCAACCATGTGTATACATGATGCTGAACTCCACAGGGATTTTCAGAGTCACCATCCATTTTTAATCAGATTCTTGAAGAAATATTCCTTGTGCATGCCATGTCAGTCTGCATTAGTGCAATACCTTGATGACCTAGTGGTTGCATCACATACACGAGAGGCTTCCAGACAACATACCATAGCATTGTTGAATCATTTGGGTGAAAATGAACATAAAATGTACCCTATGAAATTACAGTATTGTCAGAAGGAAGTTAAATATTTGGGTCATCAGATTGGGAAAGGAGCAAAGAAGGTGTCCAGAGAGAGAGTTGCAGCTATTATGCAAATGAATGCCCGAGTTACACAGAGAGATGCCAGAATGCTTTTGGAAATGAGGAGCTACTGTTGTCAATGGATCGCCAACTTTTCAGTAATTTCCAAACCACATCAGAAGGTAATGCACAAAGAAGTTATAGATCCATTCCCCTTTAACAAGGAGAGCATGAAAGCTTTCACTGAATTGAGAGAGAGTTTGTGCAGAGTTCCAGCTTTGGGAATGCCTGATAACACAAAAAAGTTATCATTGACAATGCACCTGTGAGACCAATAGACTGGACTCTGCCATGGACATTCCTCCACCCTCACCCCTCACCATTTTACAACCCCCTCCAATATTGAGCACTTAAATAAACACCCTTAACGCACAAAACTATCTGGAGTCTGTCTGTGATTTTGAATTAGTGTATTAGCAAATACAGTGACAAAATGCTCTTTCAAATGTAATGTCAACATACCCATGTCACACAGCTCTAGTCCATGAGGAAACAAAGCAGATGTCAAACAGTGGGACCCACATCTGTGAAATGGTAAGGGAAAGTGACAACTCAGTGACCATACACTGGGTGAAAAGGACAGACAGTAGAGAGTTAGTAGTGTTAAAGTACATGTAGCAGGCAGGTTTGTCTTCTTACCTGTGTCTCACTGGAAGTATTGCAGGATCACCGAGTTCCTGTTGTCGATGTCCTCTTCTTCTGCTTCCTCGTCTTCACTGTCCACAGGCTCCACAGCTGCCACAACACCTCCATCTGGACCATCCTCCTGCAGAAAAGACACCTGTATTCGCAAAGCCAAGTTGTGAAGCATAGAGCAGGCCACAATGATCTGGCACACCTTCTTTGGTGAGTAGAATAGGGATCAACCTGTCATATGTAGGCACCTGAACCTGGCCTTCAGGAGGCCGAAGGTCCGCTCGATCACCCTCCTAGTTCGCCCATGGGCCATATTGTAGCGTTCCTGTGCCCTTGTCCTGGGATTCCTCACTGGGGTCAGTAGCCATGACAGGTTGGGGTAACCAGAGTCACCTGCAATTGACGAGCGACAAGTGTTAGACACACACTAACTCTTAGGGATATCCCCAGACCCAGACAGCTATTCCCACTGATTTGGTTCCAGGTGCTCACCTAATAGCCACACACGGTGCCTCTGGAGTTGCCCTATTACATAAGGGATGCTGCTATTCCGCAGGATGTAAGCGTCATGCACTGAGCCAAGGACTTTGGCATTAACGTGGGAGATGTACTGGTCTGCCAATCAAACCATCTGCACATTCATCAATGGTAACTCTTCCGGTTTCTGTACACCTGTTCACTCCTGTGGGGGGGGGACACCAAGGCCACATGTGTCCCATCAATGGCACCTATGATGTTGGGGATATGTCCCAGGGCATAGAAGTCACCTTTCACTGTAGGCAAATCCTCCACCTGAGGGAAAACGATGTAGCTCCGCATGTGTTTCAGCAGGGCAGACAACACTCTGGACAACACGTTGGAAAACATTGGCTGGGACATCCCTGATGCAATGCCACTGTTGTTTGAAATTACCCACTTGCAACGAAATGGAGTACTGACAGCACCTGAACTTGAGGGGGATTCCTGTGGGATGGCGGATGGCTGACATCAGGTCTGGCTCCAACTGGGCACACAGTTCCAGGATTAAGCCTGTAGGTGATGATCACATGTCTTTCCTCCATTGTCGACAGGTCCACCAGCGGTCTGTACACCGGAGGATGCCGCCATCTCCTCACATGCCCCAGCGGACGGTGCCTATGGAGGAGAACAGCCAGCACAGAGTCAACCAACTCTGAGGTACGTACACACAGCTCACTCAGAAAACTATACATAGCCCGAAATTTGCCTGTATGAGTGTTGAGCCAAGGCCTAGGTATGTGTGACGCAGTAAAAAATAAAGCCATGTGGGCCCCTGAAATGGCGGCTGCCTGACCTGTAAAGTGGGACAATGGGATATGAGGTAACTGCGCTGGCGTTGTACACCCCGTGCGGTACGCGGTCGAAGACCGCGGCGCAATTCTGGATTGGTTAACATTGGACTGTATGGGTTCCAGGAGCCAATGACGATGTATGCCAGCGGTGACGGTACGCACTGCTGCGGACGTGACCGCCATTTTCTATCTGTTCAATCACTCAATACCTGATCTTCGACAGGAGAGGACCTACACTGCAAGTGCTGCTGTGACCTCAGTCTGGAAGAGACAGTGGCTCATGCGTCTGGAGAAAGGGCCCCTGCTTTTACTTCAGAGAAGTTGGAGAAGTTAGTGGATGGGGTACACGCTACTCTACGGTCCTCCAGACAAGCATGTAAGTACACTTGGAGCATACTATATGGTCAATGCCTGTGTGGAGTGGGGTGGATTAAAGATAGGGGGGGGGAGAATGAGGCGTGCATGAAACGACGGTGAGTGCATGTGCCACATGGCAAGGGTAGGGATGCGGGCCAATGACTGTGACAGTGCAGTTGGAAATAACTTCTCTTTTAACCCTGTACAATTCCTGTAGGTCAGTGCCCACCAGAAGAAGGATATTTGGCGTGCCATCGCCAATGACGTCCGAACCCTGGGGGTCTCCCACAGACGGAGCATCCAATGCGGGAAAAGATGGGATGACATTCACCGCTGGATCAAGAAGATGGTGGAGGCCCAGCTGGGGATGGCCTCCCAACGTGGGAGGGGTGCCCGTCGCACCATGACCCCCCTGATGTTCAGGATCCTGGCGGTGGTGTACCCGGAGTTGGATGGGCGCTTGAGGGCAGCACAGCACCAACAAGGGGGTGAGTACACTCTCATTCAGCTGATTCAGCGCACATCATAGGTGTCTGGGTGGGGAGGTGGGCTGTGGGTTCCCCTAGGCCAGGGCGAGTTTGCTAGTGAAGTCCCCTTTTTCAGGCAGACCCTGTGTCACCCCACCCCACCTGGGTACAGGGCCAACTACACCTAGTCAGGCTCCTGTGACATCCATGTGTGCAGAAATCGGCCATAGCCTTGTAAGCCATGCCCCAGGGATGGACCCCAAGTGCGCGGCATAGTGCAGGGGGCTTCTGTATCTGTTGTGTCCGCCAACGGTAGCGGTATTGCATGCACTCAACATGTCTTTCTTCTGTCTCCCCCCCCTTTTTGTGCCTTCCTGTACTTGTGTGCATTAGCATCATCAGGCGGAGGAGCAGAGGCACCGGAGCAGGAGGGAGCTGCATCCCACATGGCCCTGGAGTGTGAGACTATGGACTCCGAATTCACCAGTGGGACAGAGGGTGAGGGGAGCTCCATGGCAGGGACAGGAGCTGAGACCAGCGATACAGACTTCTCCTCTGATGGGAGCTCCCTTGCGGTGGCGGGCCCGTCTGTGCCCCCGCATCTACAGGTACAGCCGCCACCCCCCCTCCAGCACCACCCTCCCAGCAGCCCCTCAGCCTTTGCCCCGTGCCCGCTCACCCAGGAGGGTGGGCATCACCTTCGCCCCAGGCACCTCAGGCCCTGCCCTGTCACCCCTGCTGCCCTCAGTGAGGTGGCCATTGACCTCCTCAGGTCCCTCCCTGTTGGGCAGTCTACCATTTTGAATGCCATCCAGGGTGTAGAGAGGCAGTTGCAACAAACCGATGCATTCCTGGAGGGCATTCATTCTGGTCAGGCAGCCCTTCAGAGAGCTTTTCAGACTCTGGCCTCAGCACTGATAGCAGCCATTGTCCCTGTCTCTAGCCTCCCCCATCCAACTTCCTCCACCCAGACCCACACCCCTGTACTCAGCCTATCCCAAGCACACCATCAGACCAGCATGCACACACCTCAACACACAAAGGAAGCTCAGGCAAACATAAGCAACACACATCCCACAGGAACTCACGCAAGCATCAAACACATGCAGACATACCAACGTCCACTGCCTCCACTGTGTCCCCTTCCTCCTCGTCTCCCTCCTCCCTCCCAGTCTTGTCTCCACTCACACCTGCATACACTACATCTTCAGCCACTACGTCCCTCACCAGCACACCCACCACCACACCCTGCTCACGTGCAGTCACCACCCCCACTACCATTCACACATCCCCTGTGTCCTCTCCCATTGTGTCTGTGAGCCCACCGCCCAAGGTGCACAAAAGCAGCCACACACCCACCCAACAGCCATCCACCTCACGACAACCTCCAGTGCATGAACCTTCACCCAAAGTCACCAAACGTACACCTCCTACGACCACTACCTCTTCCTCTACTCCCAAAGCCCCTCCATTTACCCGTCCCACTGTTCCTAAGAAACTTTTCCTGTCCACACTTGACCTCTTTCCCTCACCTCCCCCACCTCGTCAGTCTCCTAGTGCCCGACTCTCCAGGTCCCAACCTAGCACCTCAGCCACAACATCGGCGGGACCAGTGGTGCCAGTAATCACCGGATTCTGGAGTGCATTATGCAGCAGGGCAGCCAGTGTGTCAAGGGCCACAGCATGGATAGTCCCCCACCTATCAAGCATCAAAAGTTGGCCAGTGCCCGGCGGGCGAGGGGGAAGACACCAGCCACCAAAGCCGGGATTGTGGAGTCAGCTGCAACACCTTCCAAGGTGGGGAAGGGGCACAAGAAAACCGGCAGGTCTGGGAAGATCGGCACGGCGGAGAAGATCACCATCAGCCCCGCTGCCCAGTAGGCGACCGCCAGCAGCCCCGCTGCCTCAGACAGGACCGCCAGCAGCAGCCCCGCTGCCCAGGAGGTGACCGCCAGCAGCCACGCTGCCCCAGACAAGACCGCCAGCAGCAGCCCCGCTGCCCAGGAGGTGACCGCCAGCAGCCCCGCTGACCCAGACAGGACCACCAGCAGCAGCCCCGCTGCCCAGGAGGCGACCGCCAGCAGCCACGCTGCCCCAGACAGGACTGCCAGAGGCAGCCCCGCTGCCCAGGAGGCGACCGCCAGCAGCCCCGCTGCCCCAGACAGGACCACCAGCAGCAGCCCCGCTGCACAGGAGGCGAGCGCCAGCAGCCCCACTGCCACAGACAGGACCGCCAGCAGCTGAACCGCTGCCAAAGACACCGCTGCCACAACACCGCTGCCAAAGACTCCACCGCCACAAGCACCGCTGCCAAGGACACTGCCGCCACAAGCACTGCTGCCAAGGACACTGCCGCACCACAAGCACTGCTGCCAAGGACACCGCCGCCACATGCACCGCTGCCAAGGACACCACCACCACAAGCACTACTGCCAAGGACACCGCCGCCACAAGCACCACAGGACCATGAGCGCAAAAGCTCTGATGCTACTGAGCCCGGCATGAGCAGGATGAAGCACTCTGGGCACAAAGCCCCCTCCAGAACCAGTGGAGACTGTTATCCACTACCTCAGTCCTTGGCAGGATGAAGCACTCTGGGCACAAAGCCCCCTTCAGAGCCAGTTGAGATTCACATCCACTACCTCAGTCCTTGGCTGGATGAAGCACTCTGGGCACAAAGCCCCCTCCAGAACCAGTGGAGACTGTTATCCACTACCTCAGTCCTTGGCAGGATGAAGCACTCTGGGCACAAAGCCCCCTCCAGAACCAGTGGAGATTCACATCCACTACCTCAGTCCTTGGCAGGATGAAACACTCTGGGCACAAAGCCCCCTCCTGGGGGTGTTGCGTATTGCGTGTGTGTGTCACTGTTTTTTCCCTCCCCCCTCCCCTGTGTCATAGGTGCAGTACTAACCGTGGTCTTTGCCGCTGGCGTTCGTGCTCCTGGTAGAGGAGCAGGAAGATAAAGGCTGGAAAAATCTGGAGCTCTGGTTCCATGGCATCCTGGTTCCTCGTGGGGTGTGCAGAGGTGAGAGTTTACCCTTCGAAGTCCTGTTTCCGCATTGTTTTTGTTCACGGTGAATCCGCCCTGGAAAAGGAGGCAGATTGGTGGGTTGTAATTCTGTGGGTGGTACATTGTCCTCCGCCTGTCTGTTGGCGGTGACCGCCAAGCTGTTTGTTTGTACCGCCGTGGCAGTCGGAGTGTTAAAGTGGCTGTCTATGTTGGCGGTTTCCACCACAGTCGTAATTCCATTTTTTTTACCGCCAGCCTATTGGCGGTCTTACCGCCGCTTTAACACCAACCGCCAGGGTTGTAATGACCACCATAGATATAGTACAGAGTGACATGTCCACGGACAGAGTCAGCTGAGGTCCATTATGCAGTTAGGTTTGGACACCACAAACATTGAAAGCAGGTCGCGTTCCCTTGCAACACGTTAGCGCAAGGGATATATTTTCCAAAAATAATTTAAAGCTACAACAACAAGTAATGGCTAAGAAGGAAGCAACGTATGTAATGCTGAACATCAAGAAATTAGAAAAGTTGCCTTTTACTGTGGCTGAAATACCATCTGCTGAATGGCTAATACATGGGGTTATGAATCTGCCTATTTCAACACTTCAATTCACATCCTGCTTGAAACACTTTCCAGTAGAGAGATATGAATGTCTGGGAGATAGTTACGTACACAAGGTGTGGGAGCTTCCCTTTTTGTACAAATGTTTCAATGAGATGAAAGAAGTCTTTATTAGCAGTATTGAATGCGAGACGTCTGTGAGCCATTCAATGGTTTGTAAACAGCTGCCCTTGCACGGGGCATGCAATGTCTCAGCAGCAAACTTGGCTTGTTATCTGAAGGGTGTTCCAGTCCTCTTGATTAGACCTGAATTCCAGTTGCTCTCAAATGGGAGCAATGTGCTCCTCAACAGTGAGAGTTGTTGTGGAATGCGAGCCGGAATAGCTTATGTCATTTCAGTATCTAAACTTGTAACACGTTGCGGAAATGTCCTCTTTCCCCCCACACAACAACAAGAAGTAGCAGAGATTTGGCCTCATATTGCTACCTAAAATGTGAATTTTGACAAGTTGAGCAGACTCAGGGGGTCATTCCAACCCTGGCGGCCGGTGTTAAAGCGGCGGCTAACCCGCCAAAAGGCTGGCGGTAAAAAAAATGGAATTCTGACCCTGGCAGAAACCGCCAACAGAGACCGCCACTTTAACACTCCGACCGCCACGGCGGGACAAACAAACAGCGCGGCCGTCACCGCCAACAGACAGGCGGGAGACAATGTACCGCCCACCCTATCACACCCCACCAATCCGCCAACTTTTCTGGGGCGGTAGCCCCGCCGATAAAAACACGGCGGAAACAGATATTTCGAACGGAAAACGCTCATCTCCATACACCCCACGAGGAATCTGGACAGCATGGAACCCGAACTACACATCCTCCCAGCTATTGTATTCCTGCTCCTCTACCAGGAGCACGAATGCCGGCGCAGAAGACTACGGTGAGTACTGCACCTACGACACAGGGGAGGGAGGAGGAGAAAATATTACGGGCACACACATACGCGACACATCCACCCCCACCCTCACCCACTACAACACACACATCAATGCATAGCAACAACTCAGAGTTACACCCGCAAACCCCCCGGAAGAATGAAATACAAAAGGAAATGATTATGAAATTTGGATTATATTGTAAGGCTGAGTATAAAATATATCAAACATCTATAACTATATATATATATAAAATGTCCTGTCCGATATGTATCAGCCATTGTTCGTGGGCCACTGGGACAAAACACATGGGCAAAGCCCACACAGGATACCTGACTCCAATGGAGAGAACACTGCAGGGGCATCAGATAGGAAAACTACAGGCACCTCAGGGGGAAGGGAAGGGGGGGCACCTCAGCCACATGAGTACACGAGGCAAGATCCGCGAGGGGCCTCCATGGCCACTGTTCAATCCTGGGGAGTGCAAAGCCACAGTCTCTCAAGTCTCTACAGTGGGGGGGTTGCCCACTGTTCAATCCTGGGGAGTGCAAAGCCACAGTCTCTCAAGTCTCTACAGTGGGTGGGTTGCCCACTGTGCCATCCTGGGGAGTGCAAAGCCACAGTCTCGCAAGTCTCTACAGTGGGGTGGTTGCCCACTGTTCAATCCTGGGGAGTGCAAAGCCACAGTCTCTCAAGTCTCTACAGTGGGTGGGTTGCCCACTGTGCCATCCTGGGGAGTGCAAAGCCACAGTCTCACAAGTCTCTACAGTGGGTGGGTTGCCCACTGTTCAATCCTGGGGATTGCAAAGCCACAGTCTCTCAAGTCTCTACAGTGGGTGGGTTGCCCACTGTGCCATCCTGGGGAGTGCAAAGCCACAGTCTCACAAGTGGATGACAGACTCCACTGGCTCTGGAGGGGCACTAGTGCCCAGAGTGCTTCCTGCAGCCCTGCCCGACACAGATGAGGGCCTGCCCCTTCTGCCAATGGGCCAACGGTTCATGAGATGAAGGGCCCAGTGGAGCGGTGCTTGAGATGAAGGGCCCAGTGGAGCGGTGCTTGAGATGAAGGGCCCAGCGGAGCGGTGCATGAGACGGCGGTGCCCAGCTGAGCGGTGCTTGAGATGAAGGGCCCAGCGGAGCAGTGCTTGAGATGAAGGGCCCAGCGGAGCGGTGCATGAGACGGCGGTGCCCTGTTCAGCAGTTCTTGACTTGAAGGGCCCTGTTCAGCGGTTCTTGACTTGAAGGGCCCTGTTCAGCGGTGCTTGAGGCGGCGGTGCCCTGTTCAGCGGTTCTTGACTTGAAGGGCCCTGTTCAGCGGTTCTTGACTTGAAGGGCCCTGTTCAGCGGTGCTTGAGATGAGTGTCCAGGTCAGCAGATCCGGCCATGGCATGGATGTCACTCGCCACCTGACATGTGGCTGGTGGGGCCTTCCTGCCCATCTGTCTTTTCGCTTGCGGGGCCCTCCTGTGCTGCAGTACCGGGCCTGTGGGTGTCCTCCTGCACACCTGGAATGGGGCTGGTGGGGCCCTCCTGGGCAGCTGGCCTGCTGCCGGACTTGTCGGGCGTGCTGCCCTTGCCACCCTTCCCTGCTCGTCTGTGGCCCTTTCCTCCCTTTGGCGGTGTGCCAGGTGGCACCCCACTTCTTGACGGAGCCAGGGTAGGGATTTTGGAGGCTGCTGTCTTTGGCGTCTTGCGCCGGGCACTGCCAATCTTTGCTTGCTTTTCCGGGGGTGGGCTGGCAGTGTCTTGGCTCCTAGCCGAACTAGCTGGCCTTGAGGGTGGGGGACTCCAAAGTCCTTGGACAATTGTCTTTGTAGGTCCCGGTTTTGTGGTGGCTGAGGTGCTGATTAGAGTCTTATGAGATGGACGGGGTAGGGGAGTTGTTGGAAAGAGGTCAAGTTTGGAAAGGAAAAGCAATTTAGAAATAGAGGGATGGGTAGGTGTAGTGGGTATGGGAGTGGAGGAAGAGGATGTGGTTGTAGGAGAGTGAAGTCTGGTGTCTTTGGGTGCAGGTGCTGGTGCTGGAGGCTGTCGTGAGGTGGATGGCTGTTGGGTGGGTGGCTGCCTGCGTTTGTGTGGTTTGGAAGAGGGGGTGACAGACACACTGGGAGAGGACACAGGGGACGTGTAAATGCTAGTGGGGGTGGTGACTGCACGTGTGCGGAGTGTTCTGGTGGGTGTGCTGGTGATGGACGTAGTGGCTGAAGATGTTGTGCATGCAAGTGAGAGTGGAGACGTCACAGGGAGGGAGGAGGGAGACGAGGAGGAGGGGGACACAGAGGAGGCAGTGGCTGTTGGTATGTATGCATGTGGATGTTGCTTGTGTGAATGCTTGTGTGATGTGTGGTGCTTATGTCTGGATGAGCTTCCCTTGGGTGTTGAGGTGTGTGCAGGCTGGTCTGATGGTGTGTCTGGGATAGGCAGAGGTACAGGGGTTTGGGTCTGGGTGGAGGAAGTTGGAGTGGGGAGGCTAGAGACAGGGACAATGGCTGCCGTCAGTGCTGAGGCCAGAGCGTTGAACGACCGCTGATGGGCAGCCTGACCAGAATGAATGCCCTCCAGGTATGCATTACTCCGGTGCACCTCCCTTTCTACACTCTGGGTGGCATTCAAAAGGGTAGACTGCCCAACAATGATGGTCCTCAGGAGGTCAATGACCTCCTCACTGAGGGCAGCAGGGGTGACAGGGGCAGGGCCTGAGGTGCCTGGGGCGAAGGAGATGCCCACCTTCCTGGGTGAGCGGGCACGGGGCGAATGCTGAGGGGCTGCTGGGCGGGCGGTGCTGGTGCGCTGGGTGGCGGCTGTACCTGTTGTTGAGGGGGGCACGGGTGTTGCCCCCACCACAAGGGAGCTCCCTTCAGAGGACGAATCTGTGTCGCTGGTGTCAGCACGTGTCCCCGCTGTGGAGCTCCCTTCGCCCTCCGTCCCACTGGTGTACTCAGAGTCAGTTGCATGGCCCTACAGGGCCATGTGGGATGCAGCTCCTTCGTGCTCCGATTCTACTTCTCCTCCGCCTGATGATGCTAATGTACACATGAACAGGAAGACCACAAAAAAAGGGTGGGGGGGAGAAATAAAGACATGTTGAGTGCATGCATGGCCGACACCGTTGGCGGAGAGGACAGACACAGAGGCCCCCTGCACTACGCCGCGTACTTGGGGTACACTACTCAATCAGTGGGACATGGCCTACAAGCCTATGGACGACAACTGCACACATAGATGACACAGGGCCATGAATAGCTGTACTAGGCACCCTACAGAGGTGGGGGGCAGGGGCACAGGGGCATGCCTTACGGAGGGGCCTAGCCTACTGAAATCGCCCTGGCCTAGGGATACCCACAGCCCTCCTCCCCCACCCAGACACCTCCACTGCGTGAAAAGATAGCAGAATGTCCTTGTACTCACCCCCTTGTGTCTGCTGTGAGGTCCTCACGCGCCCATCCAAATCGGGGTAGGCCACCGCCAGGATCCGGGACATCAGGGGGGTCAAAGTACGACTGGGAGGCCATCCCCAGCTGAGCCTCCGCCGTCTTCCTGCTCCAGCGTCGGATGTCCTCCCACCTCTTGCAGCAGTGGGTGCCCCGTCTGTTGTGGACCCCTAGGGTCCGGACGTCCTTGCCGATGGCACGCCAAATAGCGACTTTCTGGTGGGCGCTGACCTATGTGACATGTACAGGGGGAGAAAAACAATAATCACCTTCTGCATGCTCGATGTGAGTGGCCCCCCATCCCCACCCTTGCCATGTGGCACATGCTCTCATCTGTCGTTTGATGCATGCCTCAATCACTCCCCTCCCCACCATCTTTCATTCACCCCACTCAACACAGGCATTGGACACAAAGCATGGTCCCAGTGTACTTACCTGTTGGTCTGGAGGACCGTAGAGTAGCGCATACTGGGGGAGGACCCCATCCACGAGCTTCTCCAATTCTTCAAAAGTGAAGGCAGGGGCCCTTTCCCCAGTTGCAGCAGCCATTGTCCCTTCCAGACTGAAGTCACAGCAGCACTTGCAGTATAGGTCCTCTCCTGTGGAAGATCAGGTATCGAGTGATTAAGCAGATAGAAAATGGCGGTCACGCCCGCGGCGGTGCGTACCGCGGCGGTGCGTACCACGACCGCCGACGCACATCATCATTGGCTCCTGAAACCCATAGGGTTCTATGTTAACCAATGTGGCTTTGCGCCGCGGTCTTCGACCGCCTATCGCCACGCTGTGCCATGCCAGCGCATTGACCTCACATCCCACTGTTGTACTTCACAGGTCAGGCAGCCGCCATTTCAAGGGCCCACATGGCTTAATTTCTACTGCGTCACACATACCTAGGCCTTGCATCAACACTCATACAAGCCATTCAATGCATTGAGAATCGTGTTCTGTGCAAGCTGTGGGAACGTACCTGTGGGTTGATTGACTCGGTGCTCCATGTTGTCCTTCATAGGCACCGTCCGCTGGGATATGCGAGGAGATGGAGGAATCTTCCCGTGTACAGACCGCTGGTGGACCTGTCGACAATGGAGGAACGACATGTCATGCTGACATACAGGCTTGACCGAGCCACTATACAGGAACTGTGTGCCCAGCTGGAGCCAGACCTGATGTCACCCATCCGCCAACCCACAGGGATCCCCCCTCTAGTTCAGGTGATGTCAGTGCTCCATTTCCTAGCAAGTGCGTCATTTCAAACAACAGTGGCCATATCATCAGGGATGTACCAGCCCATGTTTTCCAAGGTGTTGTCCAGAGTGTTGTCTGCCCTGCTCAAACACATGCGGAGCTACATCGTTTTCCCTGAGGTGGGGGATTTGCCTACAGTGAAGGGTGACTTCTATGCCCTTGGACATATTCCCAACATCATAGGTGCCATAGATTGGACACATGTTGCTTTGGTCCCCCCCAGCAGGTGTGAACAGGTGTACAGGAACAGGAAGAGTTATTATTCCATGAATATCCAGGTGGTCTGTTTGGCAGACCAGTACATCTCCCATGTTAATGCCAAGTTCCCTGGGTCAGTGCATGACGCCTACATCCTGCGGAATAGCAGCATCCCGTATGTGATGGGTCAACTCCAGAGACACCGGGTGTGGCTATTGGGGGACTCTGGTTACCCCAACCTTTCCTGGCTATTGACCCCAGTGAGGAATCCCAGGACCAGGGCAGAGGAACGCTACAATGAGGCCCATGGGAGAACTAGGAGGGTGATTGAGCGAACCTTTGGCCTCCTGAAGGCCAGGTTTAGGTGCCTCCATATGACTGGTGGATCCCTAAGGTACTAACCAAAGAAGGTGTGTCAGATCATCGTGGCATGCTGTATGCTTCACAACCTGGCTTTGCGACGCCAGGTGCCTTTTCTGCAGGAGGATGGTCCAGATGGTGGTGTTCTAGCAGCTGCGGAGCCTGTGGAGAGTGAAGACGAGGAATGCGAAAAGGACGACATAGAGAACAGGAACACAGTAATAGAGCAGTATTTTCAATGACACACAGGTAAGAGTACACACCGGCATATTACATTTACTTAAAGACTCCTACCTCTCTACTGTCTGACTTTTTCCCCCAGTGTATGGTAACTGTGTTGTGACTTTCCCTTCCGTTTTCAGATATGTGGGCCCCACTGCGTGACATCTGCTTTGTTTCCCCATGGACTACAGCTGTGTGACAGCGGTTTGTTGGCATCACAATGTGAATGAACATTTTGGCACGGTCATGTCTAATACATTTGTTCAAAATCACAGCCAGACTCCAGATTGTTTTGTGCAATAAGTGTGTTTATTCAAGTGCTCTAATTTGGGTGGGTGGTCGCAAATCAGTGAGGGGTGATGGTGGAGGATTGTCCATGGCAGAGTCCAGACAATCAGTATCACAGGTGCATTGTCCAAATGCCTGTGGGAAGTGGAGAAGGGGCAGTTTAAAGTTGGACAGGGTGACAATGTAGGACAGTGGGATGACAATCAGGGTGGTATCCATAGCTGGCGGGGGTCTTGACATCTTACTCTGTCTTCTTCCTGGATCTCAGGGCCCGCTTGCGGGGTGGTTCTCCTTCTGCAGGGGGTGGGGTTCTGGTGGCCTGTTGGTCTTGTGTCCGGGCCTCCTGTCCACTAGCGCCGGCGGAGGTGGTAGGCAGTTCTTGGTCCATGCTAGTGACAGGGGCCCTTTGTGGTGCCACAGTGTCCCGCAATGGGGTGACTACCTGATTCAGGGCCACTACGATGGTACCCATTGCGGAACTGATGTTTCTTAGTTCCTCCCTGAACCCCATATACTGTTGCTCCTGCAGAAGCTGGATCTCCTGAAACCTGGCCAGGAACGTTGCCATCGTCTCCTGGGAGTGGTGGTATGCTCCCATGATGGAGGAGAGGGCCTCGTGGAGAGTGGGTTCCCTGGGCCTGTCCCCCCCCTGTCGCACAGCAGCCCTCCCAGTTCCCCTGTTTCCCTGGGCCTCTGTCCCCTGGACCGTGTGTCCACTACCACTGCCCCCAGGTCCCTGTTGTTGTTGGGGTGTTGGGTTAGCCTGGGTTCCCTGTAGTGGTGGACACACCACTGCTTGACGTGTCCTGGGGACAGAGGTATGGGCCCGCTGGGTGGGTGCTGTGCTGGTGTTCCCAGAGGGGGGAAGGTCTGCTGTGGCCTGTGGCTGTCTGAGGGGAACCGACTGTCCCGAGGTCCCCGATGGACCGGGCTGGTCATCTAGATCCAGGGAGACAGAGCTGCTATCCTCACTGTGGGCCTCTTCTGGGGGTGGAGTGGACATTTGTGGACCCTCCTGCGCGGTGACCTGGCGTTCGTGTCCTGCAGGGGTACAAAAGTATGGTTATTGCATATGTGTGTGCCATGGCGAGCAATGGGTGGGTGCCCGTGTACCCCAGTGCTGGCATTCCTTTGTGGGGGCTGTTGTGACGGTGGTTTGGGGGGGGGATGGGTATGTGCAGTGGGCATGCTTTGGTGATGGGTGTCCATGCTTTGTGGTCGCATGCAGGGCTAGGTTTTGGAATGGGTGGGTTGTGATGGTGAGACATTTGCAAGGAGTAGGTGTGATGGGGGTGGGGGTGAGGGTGGGGGTATGAGTTGGCATGCTGGTGGGGTGGGGGGGATGAAGTAGTGAAGATTTGACTTGCCAGAGTCCATTCCTCCAGAAACTCCTGCGAGGCCCTCAGGATGCAGGATGTTCAAGACCTGCTCCTTCCATGCTGTAAATTCTGGGGGAGTAGGTGGGGGTCCGCCGCCAGTCCGCTGCACCGCGATGTTGTGTCTGGATACCATGGAACGCACCTTCCCCCGTAGGTCGTTCCAGCGCTTCCTGATGTCGTCCCTATTTCTTGGGTGCTGTCCCACAGCGTTGACCCTGTCCACTATTCTGCTCCATAGCTCCATCTTCCTGGCAATGGTGGTGTGCTGCACCTGTGTCCCGAACAGCTGTGGCTCTACTCGTACAATTTCCTCCAACATGACCCTGAGTTCATCATCTGAGAACCTGGGGTGTCTTTGAGGTGCCATGGGGTGGTGTGGGTGATGTGTGGGGTGGATTGTGTGGCGATAAGTTTGGTGATATGTAGTGGTGTGTGGTGTTTTGTGCGTGGAAGTTGTGTGGGTGATGGTGTTGTGTGCCTGTGGCTGCTAGTTTGTTGATGGTGGTGTCTCTCTCTCTGGCCTTCTCCCTGTATTTTTGGTCATAGGGGTTTGTGAGTGATGTGGGTGTGTGTTTTATATTGTATTGGGTGTGTGCGAGTGGTGTGTGTATGTGTATCAGGTGTGTGTATTTTGAATTGTCCAATGTGATAGTGTTTTGTACAGGTATGTGTATTTTGAGCGCGGCGGTGTGTACTGCCAATGAAATACCGCGGTTGAAAGACCGCCACGTGGATTCGTGGGTCGTGATAGTGTGGGCGTATTTCTGTTGGCGTGACGGTGGAGGTTTGGTCATCGCTAGTTTATCGCTGACCTTTGGTGTGGCGGACATTTGTGGATGTCGGGATTTTGGCGGTTTGCCTGTTGTGGGTCAGAATGACCGTGGCGGTTTACTGCGACCGCGGTGGTGTTATGGCGGTCTTCTGTCTGGCGGTAAGCGCCTTTTACCGCCGAGGTTGGAATGACCCCCTCAGTCTTTATTGTTTCAAAAACATGTGGCGCTTACATCTGTGCATGCGAGACCTATGCGCTTCAAGTTCAGAGGTCACCTGCAGAGATTCAGTCCCTTTTAAGTACAAACTTTCCGAGACACTTTAGTGAACTCATGGGATGAATATTCAATGCATCCAGGACTAATGGAATCACGCATTTCTTAAAGGCTGTTGGTTCTACTTTCGTTCACGCCTTCTCCAGTATATTTTGCTTAATACTTTCAGCCATACACTCAATATTTTTGAGTATTTTGGGGGGATTTCTGATTACTTTGGCTATAATAGGTGACATCTTGCTGTTGCTAATTTTTCTGCACAATGGGTGTCCCTTCGCAACAAGGAAGACTGAAAGCGCTTCCACCAGAGCAACTGTGTTGTGAACCCATGATGCAGTATTTCAGAGCACCACCACTGGAGCAACTGGATTACAACTGGTCTCTGTCATTCTGACCAGTTTTGGATTGTGTGCAGCCCGTGTTTCGGTGCATTTGGTGTCTATTAGAATTTGTACTGAAAGTCGATCTTTCTATGTGGCTCTCATTTTCAGGGTCTCAGTGAGGGCTCATTACCAGACATGCATGTTGAGGGTGCGTTTACTATGAGAAGCTGTCTAGGAGTTAGCCTTAGTGGCTAATGCGACTCTTAACTCTACATTGAGCACAACACGGAATGCTGATCCTTCAGCTGGACCTAGGGCTTGCAAACATGAGTACTCTATGGTTTTCCTTGGCAACAATTTGGATATTTTACCACCTGCCAAAGTGGAACATTTCCTAGCTTCTATTGTCCTGGATATAATTGGTGATTTTAAAAATGACACTGACTTTTGAATTTGGTTTTATTGGCACCACTATTGAAGTTTGACATTGTCCCTTTTAACTCCTGCTCAAGTGTCTTTTAATTTGTCATTATTGACATTTACGCGTATGTGCTTTTGTAAATCGATTTGTTTAGGCTTTTATTTCATTTTAGGCTATAAACCACCTTTCAACCGACAAGGGGAGGGTGTTGTATAGCTATTTATCCATATTTTAAAAAATGTAAACACATTAATATAGCAATCTAGGCATGTCGTTGTGCACTTTAAACCAGTTACATTTTATTCAACATCGCTTAATTCTTCTAGCAATAGCCACATTTGCGGTGTTGCTTTATTTTCTCTATCTATTCGTTCCTTCACGTAGGAAAGCATCACATTCTTATTACTGCATTCATTTCACTTTATGCTTTTCTCAAGGCTGCCGGCAAAAGTGGTACGCTATGTCTCCAACATTCACAGAAACATACATATCCTTACTTGGGGACCCTTTCTTAGAATATCAACTATTTTAGTATAAAAACACTTCTTTGTCTCAAACACGTTAGAGGGAGAGTCCAGCCAGATGACCACGGCTGCATGCTGATTGCTGATTGCCCTTGCTACAGCTGCTCGCTTACACAACTGATTCCCTGGCTTCTATGGGGACGGTGTCTCTCTAGACTACAGGCTTCCTTGCTCAGGTATGGGGGATGATGACTTAACAGGGAGGAAAGCTGAAGGGTGGATTAGGGCTCATTATGCTGTGCTCTAACATAGCACCGAGGAGTAGGTAGGGATAGCTAGTAATGGTGCAGAATTCGTTTTCAAAAGCACAATTGTTGTAACTCAGCTCAAACATGGCACGCAAGGGTTAACTGGATTATTAAGAAGTTATGACTTGATTCTGCAGTAAAACAAGGCTGAGATAATCCAGGAGTGCCTTTGTATGAGAAACCAAGGGGAATACTTACTAGAATTACAGCATCAATGCTTTGCAGCAGCGATGCATCAAAATTAGTTATGATGCAAACAAATCCATTATGACGCCATGGATTCATTATATTTACAATTCGGGGCACCAATGGTGCAAAAACCCAAGGTGCATCAGAAATTTGTTTGCACTGCTGGGAACTTAGCCATAACGAATCAGCCCATAAGTGTTACATCCCTGAAGTTGGCCTCACCACTGGTGCAACTTCAGCAATGGGTCAAAATTTAGAGGTTTTGCATCAGTTTTAATTGTGCAAGTAGCCTAATGTTTCAGGGGCAATGTAAAAGACTGTATAGTGGTGGAATATCACCTTTTACACCCTTACATTGGTCCTGGATGTAAGAGGCCATGTATGGAGTATGTCTAGCGTCACATTACAGTGGGCATAGTCTATTTATGTGTATAGACAGACCTGGGTATATATGACATAGTGAGTGACAGTGTAATGTAAGTGAATACAAGTAGATGTTGGAATGTGAAGTAGCAATACATGTATTACCTACCTGATGTGTGTACTTACCTGTTGTCCCATGCAGTATGCAGGCCTGGACTTGGGGACCTCTTCCATGTAGATAATCTAGGCCTGTCCCTTACAAAAAGTACACAATGTAACATTGCCTTGCTGCACTGGATGATGACGTCATATCTGCCATGGTCCCATCTTGGTCAAGGGATCCTACAAGATGATTCTCACATATGTAGACCCACTAATAGTAAAAGGGAAGTGAAATTTGGGCATATTCCAGTGTGTAAAGTGACTTCAGCTGGTCAGATTCCTATTGAAACGCCACTGTATAATTTTTACACCTGGGTTAAGGAGGCATAGAATTTTCTATGCATTTTGGACTCTGCGCGTCATTTGCCGACAATACGTTACTTTCCCCAAAACATATAAATGTTAAGTGCAAAGCCACAGTCTCACAAGTCTCTACAGTGGGTGGGTTGCCCACTGTTCAATCCTGGGGAGTGCAAAGCCACAGTCTCACAAGTCTCTACAGTGGGTGGGTTGCCCACTGTTCAATCCTGGGAAGTGCAAAGCCACAGTCTTACAAGTTGATGCAGGTCCATACTGGTACTGGGGGGTGACTGGTGGCCAGACTGGATGAGTCTCCCCGCAAAAGGTAGTATCCTGTCACTGTCCCAGCTGCACATGGGATAAGGATGCCTGATGTGGTGGGCCATTTATTCCTACCCGGTGCATTGCCCTGTTCAGCGGTGCTTTGCCATGGCGGTCTTTGCCCTGTTCAGCGGTGCTTTGACATGGCGGTTCAGGACTGTTCAGCAGTGCTATGACATGGCGGTCTTTGCCCTCTTCAGCTGTGCTTTGACATGGCGGTCTTTGCCCTGTTCAGCGGTGCTATGACATGGCGGTCTTTGCCATGTTCAGCGGTGCTATAACATGGCGGTCTTTGCCCTGTTCAGCGGTGCTTTGCCATGGCGGTTCAGGACTGTTCAGCAGTGCTTTGACATGGGGGTTCTGATACGGACATTGGTGTGTGGCATGACGATTTCCACACTGGACACTGGTGTGTGGCATGACGATCTCCATACTGGACATTGGTGTGTGGCATGACGATTTCCACACTGGACATTGGTGTGTGGCATGACGATCTCCATACTGGACATTGGTGTGAGGCATGACGATTTCCACACTGGACATTGGTGTGTGGCATGACGATCTCCATACTGGACATTGGTGTGTGGCATGACGATTTCCACACTAGACATTGGTGTGTGGCATGACGATTTCCACACTGGACATTGGTGTGTGGCATGACGTTCCATCATTGCCTGGCGGGGCTGTGGCATCCTGACCAGTGACGATACTTGAGCCCTCCTGGGCTGTGACTCTGGCGGTGGTCTCTGGACCAGTGACGATACTTGAGCCCTCCTGGGCTGTGACTCTGGCGGTGGTCTCTGGACCAGTGACGATACTTGAGCTCTCCTGGGCACTGACTCTGGCGGTGGTCTCTGGACCAGTGACGATACTTGGGCCCTCCTGGGCTGTGACTCTGGCGGTGGTCTCTGGACCAGTGACGATACTTGAGCCCTCCTGGGCACTGACTCTGGCGGTGGTCTCTGGACCAGTGACGATACTTGGGCCCTCCTGGGCACTGACTCTGGTGGACTGATGAATTGGAGGGGGGGTGGGGGCAAACAGGTCAATTTGACAGAGGGACAGTTTCTGACGAACACTGGGATGGGTAGCTGGAGGGGGTCTGGGAGTGGAGGAAGAGGACGTGGTTGTAGGAGGTGTCACTTTAGCTGTTTTGGGTGCAGGTACTGGATGCTGTCGTGAGGTGGATGGATGTTGGGTGAGTGATTGCCGGCATTTGGGTACTTTGGGAGGGGGCGTCACAGACACACTGGGAGAGGACACAGGGGACGTGTAAATGACTGTGGAGGTGGTGAGTGCAGGTGAGCGGCGTGTGGTGCTGGGTGTCCTGGTGCGAGTCCTAGTGCCTGTAGATGTGGTGCATGCAGGTGTGTGTGTAGACGAGACTGGGAGGGAGGAGGGAGAAGAGGAGGAGGGGGACACAGTGGAGACAGTGGATGTTGCTGTGTCTGTATGGGTGTGATGCTTGTGTGAGTGCCTGTGGGATGTGTGGTGCCTATGTTTGCCTGAGCTATTTCTGTGTGTTGACTTGTGTGCATGCTGGTCTGTAGGTGTGCTTGGGATGAGCTGGGATACAGGGAATTGGGTCTGGGTGGAGGAAGTTGGAGGGGGGAGGCTGGACACAGGGACAATTGCTGCCATCAGTGCTGAGGCCAGAGATTGCAGGGTTCGCTGAAGGGCAGCCTGACCAGAATGAATGCCCTCCAGGAATGCATTACCGTGTTGCAACGCCCTTTCTACACCCTGGATGGCATTCACAATGGTAGACTGCCCAACAGTGAGGGACCTGAGGAGATCAATGGCCTCCTCACTGAGGGTAGCAGGGGTGACTGTGGCAGGGCCTAAGGTGCCTGGGGCGAAGGAGATGCCCACCTTCCTGGGTGAGAGGGCACAGGAAGCACACTGAGGGGCTGCTGGGAGGGCGGTACTGGTAGGGGGGTGGCAGTGGTACCTGTTGTTGGGGTGGGCACAGAGATGTCCCCCACCACCAGGGAGCTTCCATCGGAGGAGGAGTCGCTGTCTGTGGTGTCTCCTCCTGTCCCTGTTGTGGTGCTCCCCTTGCCCTCCGTCCCACTGGTGCCCTCACCGTTGGTGGATTCGGCCTCCAGGCCTATGTGGGAAGAAGCTCCCTCCGTATACGGTGCCTCTGCTCCTCCGCCAGATGATGCTAATGCACACAAGGACAGGGTGACAAAACAAAAAGGGGGGAGAGACAGAGGTTGCACTTGGTCAATGCCAGCAACACCACCACGGTTGGCGTACTCAGCACACATGGAACAGCCCTATGCACTAGGCCATGCACTACCAGTTACTGAGATAGTCAACAGCCCATGGGGTACAATGCCTACCGCCAATCAGCTGCACACCTGAAACCCACAGCACCCTGCCCAGTAGTAGATGCCCACTAACACGATTGGGGTAGGAGTGCTCCAGAGCCTGCCCAAGAAGGGACCTACCCTGCCTTCTTCGCCCTTGCCTAGGGTTACCCACAGCCCACATCCTCCACGCAGGTAACACATAACGTGCGCAAAGTCAGGATTCAGAATCTTTACTCACCCCCTTGTGGCTGCTGTGATGCCTTCAAGTGCCCATCCAACTCCCGATAGGCCAATGCAAGGATGTGGAACATCGGGGGGGTCATGGTGCGATG
This sequence comes from Pleurodeles waltl, assembly GCF_031143425.1. NCBI lineage: Eukaryota > Metazoa > Chordata > Amphibia > Caudata > Salamandridae > Pleurodeles > Pleurodeles waltl. The sequence continues at coordinate 661,153,882 of NC_090443.1, read as the reverse complement.
GACACCCTTTCCTTGTTGGGAGGCCAGCCCCAGATGGGCCTCTGCCATCTTCTTTGCCCAGCGGCACAGGTTCTCCTACCGTTTGCGGCAGTGGGTGCTCTGCCTGTCAAAGACCCCCAGGGTCCGCACCTCCTTGGTGATGGCACGCCAAATACCCTTTTTCTGGTGGGTGCTGACCTGCATGGAAAAGACAGCAGAAAAGGGAATTAGTCACCCATCTGGACCGGCACACTCATGGCCCACCAGATCCCTCCCATCCCCTTGACACACATACGTTGAGCACCATACAGAAAGCCCTTTGACCTGGACACCTCTGCCCCCCCCACATGTGGCTTACACACACAGCAATCCCTACATTCATGGCCATGCATCATACTCACAGTGTACTCACCTGTTTGTCTGGAGGACCGTAGAGTAACTTGTACTAGGGTAGGACCCCATCCACCAGTTTTTCCAACTCCTCCGCAGTGAAGGCAGGGGCCCTTTCCCCAGACACATGAAACATTGGCCCTCATTGCAACCCTGGTGGTAAATGCCTCCTACCACCGTGCTGAAGGCCACCAACATACCGTGGCGGAAATCCGCTACAGGTATTACGACCCGCATCTCGGAATCCACCACAATACAGACACCCACACAAGTCCACCAAACCAAAGGTCAGTGATAAACTGGCAATCCCAAAACCCACACTGTCACAGCAACAGGAATACGCCCACACTATCACGACCCATGAATCAACGCGGCAGTCTTTCAACTGCGGTAACCCATTGGCGGTACACACCACCTCGCTCAAAATACACACACACTTACCAAACACAACCACATTGGACAATTCAAAATACACACACCTGATACACATACACACACCACACCCACACACTCACACCACTATAAACACACACACACACATTACCCACAACCCCTTACAACAAATTTTTGGGAAGACGCAGAGAGAGAGAGAATAGCAAACACAATACCAGCATCCACAGGCACACAACACCATCAAACATACAACATCCACACACCTCAAAGAACACACACCAACACAACAAATCACACAGCACAACAAACATCACCTCACACATTACCTATACCACATCATGACACCTCAAAGACACCCCAGGTTTTCTGAGGAGGAGCTCAGGGTCATGGTGGAGGAAATCATCCGGGTAAAGCCACAGCTATTCGGATCACAGGTGCTGCACACCTCCATTGTAGGAAGATGGACTACGGCGGAGAATTGCCGACAGGGTCAATGCAGTGGGACAGCATCCAAGAACATGGGATGACATCAGGAAGAGGTGGAACGACCTATGGGGTAAGGTGCATTCAGTGGTATCCAGACACCAGATAGTATTACAGAGGACTGGCGGTGGAACCCCACCTCCTCCCTACAACTAACAACATGGGAGGAGCAAGTTTTGGCAATGCCGCATCCTGAGGGCCTCGCAGGAGTAGCAGGAGGACTGGACTCTGGTAAATGAAATCTTTTCTACTATATCCCCCCACCCCACCTGCATGCCAACACATACCCCCACCCTCACACTCACCCCAAAGCATGTCCAGTACAGATGCTCAACCAAGCCCCAAAATCACTAATCACACAAGGGTCAACACAATAATGCAAGCAGGGAGTAGAGGGTAACTCACCCATTGCACAAGATGGTACACACAGATACAATAACTATGCATTTACACCCCAACAGGACCCACACCCAACGTCACCGGACAGGAGGTGCCAGACATATCCAGTCCCCCCACAGAAGAGACCCACAGTGATGACAGCAGCTCTGCACCCCTGGATCAAGATGACCAGCACGGCCCATCAGGGACCTCTTGACAGTCGGTTCCCCTGCCACTGTCACAAACCACCACAGACCCTCCCCCTCAGGAAACACCAGCACAGCACCCACCCAGCGGTCCCATCCCTCTGTCCCCAGGACACGTCAATCAGCAGTGTGTCCATCCCTACAGGGACCCCAGGCAAACCCACCAACGCAAGACAATCAGGGACCTGGGGTCAGTGGCAGTGGGCACACCGTTCAGGGGACAGAGGCACAGGATAACTGGGAAACTGGGAAGACTGCTGTGCGACAGGGGGAGGATAGATGCAGGGAACTCACTCTCCACGAGGCACTCTCCAACATCATGTGAGCATATCATCATTCCCAGGAGACCATGGGCACGGTACTGGCCAAGTTTCAGGAGACCCAGTGGATGCAGGAGGAACACTACCTTGGGATCAGGGAGGACTTGAAGTCCATCAACACCACCCTGGTCACCATTGCAGGGGTGCTGGCAGACCTGGCCAACACCATTATGGACACAGCGGCACACAAACTGGCCCCTGACACTAGCCTGGACGATTAACAGCCCTCCACCTCTGCCGGCACTAGTGGACAGGAGGTCCCGCCACAGGAACAACAGGACACCAGCACCCCATCCCCTGCAGAAGGAGAACCACCCCGCAAACGGTCCCTGAGATCCAAGACAGAGAACATTGCGAAGAACCCTGCCAGGAAAGAACACTCTCATTATCGTCACCCTTTTGTCCCACTTTGTCATCCTGACAACTTTGAACTGCCATTACTCCACTTCCAAGGTCCCCTTGGACAATGCACCTGTGAGAGCAATAGACTGGACTCTACCATGGACCTTCCTCCACCATCACCCCAGCACATTTTACAGCCCTCTCCACTTATTTGCATGGACATAAACTCCCTTGAATCACAAATTAATCTGGAGTCAATCTGTACTTCCACAAATTTGTAATTGCAACCGCTCAGAATTATAGCAATGTCAATGTTTATGTTCACATTCCAATGTTAGACATTTGTTGGGCAGCAGTTTACATAGCAGAAGACAGAAAGTGGGCCCCAGATCTGTGAAATGGAAAGCCAAAGTGACATGTCAGTGTCCATACACAGAGGTAAAAAGGCATGCTATGTCCTACAGTTGTATGATATGAGAGAAGCAAAGCAATCCTCTTACCTGTGTCTCACTGGAAGTATTGCATGATGATGTTGTTTTGGTTGTCTATATCTTCTTCTTCTGCCTCCTCTTCTTCACTGTCCTCAGGCCCCACAGCTGCCACAATCATCATGCCCATCCTCCTGCAGAAAAGGCACCTGGCGTCGCAAAGTCAGGTTGTGCAACATACAGCATGCCACGATGATCTGGCACACCTTCTTTGGTGAGTAGTATAGGGAGCCACCTGTCAGATGGAGGCACCGGTGTCTGGCCTTCAGGAGGCTGAAGGTGCACTCTATTATCCTCCTAGTTCGCCCATGTGCCTCACTGTAGCGTTCCTCTGCCCTTGTCCTGGCATTTCTCACTGGGGTCAGTAGCCATGACAGGTTGGGCTAACCAGAGTCACCTGCAAATATCGAGGGACAACTGTTAGATATCCTCCAACCCTTAGGGACTCTCCCATACCCAGACACCTATGTCAACTGTCAACTTGGTGTCAACTTTACCATGGGCTCACCTATTAGCCATACCTGGTGCCTCTGGAGTTGGCCCATCACATAAGGGATGCTGCTATTCCTCAAAATGTAAGCGTCATGCACTGAGCCAGGATACTTGGCATTTACATGGGAGATGTACTGGTCTGCCAAACACGCCATCTGCACATTCATAGAATGGTAGCTTTTGCTGTTTCTGTGCACCTGTTTATTCCTTCCGGGGGGGGGGGGGGACAAATGCCACATGTGTACCATCAATGGCACCTATGATGTTGGGGATATGTCCCAGGGCATAGAAGTCACCTTTCACTGTGGACCGCCTACCGAATCGGCATACAACACCAGCGGAATTAGCTAATTTCCACTTGTCCCTCCTCACAGGTCAGGCAGCTGCCATTTCAAGGGGGCACAAGGCATGGTACCTAACTGCGTCACAGCAGACATTGGCACAGCAACTGATTTTGGCATTCCCATACTGACTCTGTAAAGAAAAAGTGCATCATTAGTGCACCAGATGTGTGAATATGACCCACTGATCACCATTTTCTTTCATAGGCTTCAACCGCTGAGGCTGAATATGAGATGGCTACATCCTCCGGTGTACAGACCCCTGGTGGACCTTGCGACAAAGGAGGACAGACACATTGTCATAACATACAGACTTGATCGGACCACAATCCAAGAACTGTGTGCCCAATTGGAGCCAGACCTGTCAGCTATCCGTCAGCCCAAAGGTATCTCCCCTCTAGTGCAGGTCCTGTCAGTGCTCCATTTCCTGGCAAGTGGTTCCTTCCAAACTACAGTACAGTGGCCATGACATCAGGGATGTCTCAGCCAATGTTCTCCAACGTGTTGACCAGAGTGTTGTCAGCCCTGCTGAAACACATGTGCAGCTACATCGTATTCCCCCAGGTGGAGGATTTGGCCACAGTGAAAGCTGACTTTTATGCCCTGGGACATATCCCCAACATCATTAGTGCCATTGATGGTACACTTGTGGCATTTGTCCCCCCCAGGAGAACTGAAGAAGTTTTCAGGAATAGAAAAAAGCTATCACTCTATGAATGTGCAGATGGTGTGTTTGGCGGACCAGCACATCTCCCATGTGAATGCTAAATATCCTGGCTCTGTGCAAGACGCCTTCATCTTGAAGAATAGCAGCATCCCATATGTGATGGGCCAACTCCAGAGGCACCAGGTGTGGCTAATAGGTGAGCCCAAAGTCCCCACCCAATATAAGTAGGTGTCTGGGTATGGGGTTGTCCCTAAGGCTTAGTGTGTGTCTAATAGTTGTCCCTCAATATTTGCAGGTGACTCTGGTTACCCCAACCTCTCATCGCTACTGACCCCAGTGAGGAATGCCAGGACAAGGGCAGAGGAACATTACAATGAGGCACTTGGGCGAACAAGGCGGATAATTGAAAGAACCTTTGGTCTCCTGAAGGCCAGGTTCAGGTGTATCCATCCGACAGGTGAATCCCTGTACTACTCACTCAAGAAGGTGTGCCAGATTATCGTTGCATGTTGGACAACCTGTCCTTGAGACGCCAGGTGTGTTTTCTGTAGGGGATGAGCCCGGAGATGATCTTGTGGCAGTGGTGGAGCCTGTGGACAGTGATGAAGAGGAGGCAGATGAAGAAGATGTGGACAAGAGAAGTAATATAATACAGCAGTCCTTCCAGTGACACACGGGTAAGACACTGTACCTTCACTTTACATTTCAGTTTTCTGTTGGACATTGTATATGGCAGCCTGATTTCACTATGTCTATTGCCACTTACTGTACTCTTTGGCATCTCTGTTTTCAGATCTCTGTGCCCCACTCTGGCTCCTGGTACGTTTACTGCTGCCCACTAAAGGTCATTCCAATGAAAATGTAACTGTACATATGACTTGCTCTGCTTTGATTATGTTTTACTAATACATATTTGAATCATTTACCAGACTCCAGATTTGTATTTGTTTCAAGGGTGTTTGTTTAAGTGCTCATAAGTAGAGGGGGATGTGCAATGGGCTGGGGTGATGGTGGAGGAAAGTCCAGGGTAGAGTCCAGTCTACTTGTATCACAGGTGCATTGTCCAAGGGGGCATAGGAAGTGGAGCAATGGCAGTTCAAGGTGGACAGGTTGACAGAGTGGGACAGAAGTGTGACAATCAGGAGAGTCTCATTTCCTGGCGGGGGTCTTGGCAATATTCTCTAGCTTCTGCCTGGATCGCAGGGACCGTTTGTGGGATGGTTCTCCTTCTGCTGGGGGTGGGGTGCTGATGGCCTGTTGGTCCTCTGGCGGGGCCTCCTGTCAGCTAGCGCTGGCGGAGGTGGAGGGCTGTTCGGTGTTCTTCGGTGTGGCTAGTGTCAGGGGCCCGCTGTTGTGCCACTGCCTCCCTCATAGTTTTGCCCATGTCAGCCAGCACCCCTGCAATGGTGACCAGGATGGTGTAGATGTTTTTTAGGTCATCCCTGATCCCCAGGTATCTGGCCCATGGTCTCCTGGGAATTGTGGTATGGTCCCAGGATGTTGGTGAGTGCCTCCTGGAGAGTTGGTTCCCTGGGCCTGTCCTCCCACAGTCGCACAGCAGTCCTCTCAGCTTCCCTGTTGTCCTGTGCCTCTGTCCCCTGAACCGTGTGCCCAGTGACCCCAGGTCCCTGATCGTCCTGGGTTTGTGAAGTTCCTGGGGACAGTGGCATGGGCCTGCTGGGTTGGTGCTGTGTTGGTGTTTCCTGAGGGGGAGGCTCTGTGGTGGGTTGGGACTGTGGCAGGGTAACGGACTGTTCGGAGGTCCCTGATGGGCCAGGTTGGTCATCCCATTCCAGGCGTGCAGAGCTGCTGTCATCACTGTGGGCCTCTTCTGGGGGGGGGGGGCTGGATGTTGGTGGTAACTCATCTCCTGTGACTTTGAGTAGGGGTCCTGTGGGGATGCAAATGCAGTGTTATTTTGTTCTGCATGTGCCATCTTGTGCATGGGTATGTTCCCCACTATGGTTGTTATTCCCAAGGCAGCTTTGGCTTGTGTGAGTTGTGCTTGGTTTGGCTAAGTGATTGTCACTTGTGTGGATGCTGTAGTGATGAGTGTCCATGCAGGTCTGTGATGGGTGTCCATGCATTGGTGTTGCATGCAGGGCTTGGTATTGGTATTGGGATGGGTGGGTTGTGATAGTGGGGTATATGTGAGGTGGTGGAGTGATGGGGGTGAGGGTAGGGGTTGTTGTTTGTGATGGCATGCAGGTAGGGCGGGGGATATAGTAGTAAAGGTTTGACTTACTAGAGTCCAGTCCTCCTGCTACTCCTGCGAGGCCCTCAGGATGCATGATCGCCAAGACTTGCTCCTCCCATGTTGTTAGTTGTGGGGGAGGAGGTGGGGGTCCACCGCCAGTCCTCTGTACTGCTACCTGGTGTCTTGCAACCACAGAACACACCTTACCCCATAGGTCGTTCCACCTCTTCCTGATGTCATCCCTTGTTCTGGGGTGCTGTCCCACGGCATTGACCCTGTCCACGATTCTCCGCCATAGCTCCATCTTCCTAGCAATGGACATCTGCTGCACCTATGTTCCGAATAGCTGTGACTCTACCCGGATTATTTCCTCCACCATGACCCTTAGCTCCTCCTCTGAAAACCTGGGGTGACTTTGGAGTGCCATAGATGTGGTGTGAGTGATATGTGTGCGGGTGTGTGGGGTGCTGTGTTGGGGTGTGTGTTGTGAGGTGTGTGGATGGTGTATAGGTGAGGGTGTTTTGTGGCTCAGATTGAGTTGGTGCTCCTGACTTCTCTCTCTCTCACTTGCCAAAATGTTTGGGACATAAAGGGTTGTGGGTATTGTGGGTGTGTGTTTTGTATTGGATTGGGTGTGTGGGTGTGGTGTGTGTATGTGTGTCAGGTGTGTGTAGTTTGAATTGGCCAATGTGGTGTAGTTTTGTAAGTATGTGGTATTTTGAGCGTGGGTCCTGATACTGTGGGTGTATTCTTGTTGGTGTAATGGTGTGGGTTTTGGTACCGCCAGTTTATCACTGACCTTTGGTCTGGCGGACTTGTGTGAGTGACTGTAATGTGGCAGATTTCTCACTGTGGGTCACAATACCCGTAGCGGAATCTCGCCGTGGGCACGGTATGTTGGCGGCAGTCAGCACGGCGGTAGGCGGCATTTACCACCAGGGTTGTAATGAGGGCCTAAACATCACTAGCGACTTTTTCCATCTACCACAATGGTCAGATTTGACTGCTTGTAAATGTCCTGTTTTATTTCTGCTTTATAATCCATAACTCCAGTGATACATAACTGATTTGCTTTGCTTTGGTGTCTAAAATGATATAAAAATCTGCTCTATTTTTAAATTGGTGTTAGATTTCTTTCGAGACGTGTCAATTACTTAACATTCATGTTGGTACTCTGAAATGCTTAACAAATGTTCCTCTAGTAAAGACTAACTACTCTTTGCCACACTACTAGGACTGAGATAAGGATTTATTATTGTGAATCTGAGGGACTATCTTTGGGGTACTGTGAGAGTATTGCATAGTGCTGCCTAACCAGCATTGCTGCATAATACTCTACTTTCCTACATTGATGTTACAGTGCTGGAATTCTGAACTTGTGTTTTCCAGAACCACTAGGCCATAAGTATTTTTAATGCACGAGTAATCAATTGTCTTTAGACTCAAAAAATGTTTTTATACTTTTTTTAAATAGTTTTTGATTGGGATTATTAGGACTCTCTGTAGAGCCCCATTCCATTACTGTTTTGAAAGTTCAAAACAAGTTTTAGAAAGTTAGACATGTTTTTGCAACATTTTTTATACGGTTCCAGCTTTCAAGTAACAGTAAGTACATATTAGAAGACAACAAGGACCTCAACTTTTTTGTCCTCACTGCTCTGAAGATGGGAAATCTTAGAGCTTGTGCAAGATTAGGGGCATTGGCTTTAGGGCAACAGACAAAAAATCTCCTCAGATCCTATGAGAAAGAAAAAGCAGACAGGGAGGGTCATGCCTCAGAGGATAATCCTGGAGAGGAAGAGGATGATTCCCTAGCCCAAACTGATGATAATGGGAGGAAGGTGAGGGCCATAGCTCTGCCCACTTCCCCAGACCGCCTTCACCAGTGGGAAGTGACACGAATACCTCCACTAGACCCTCCCCACCAATGGTAAGGTGGTAGGAACCCTGAAGAATGAGTTTGACTTAATCTCCTTGGAGGACAGAAACTTGAATTGAAGAAAGAAGACTAATCCTTGAAGAAAGAAGGATCCCATTGAGCACATTACACAAAGATGGTGGCAGCAGTAATATCCCTGGGGAGAAAGAGAAATCATTTGATCCTAAGATCCCCAAAGGGATTATCTCCAAGTTTAGTGATGGTGATGACACTGACAAGTGATTTGCAGCCTTTGAGAGGGCCTGCAAAATGAGGAGAATGGTTTGGCAACACTGGGGCGCTCTACTTTGGGACTGATAGACTTCTGACCCTTAATGAGGAGGTGGCTGAGCACTATGAGCACATAAAGGAGACCCTCGTAGAAGGGTTTGGCCTCACCACAGAGGAATTCACAGTCAAACTTGGGTGGACTTTGTTCACTCCTCAGTAAAGGCACTAGACGGCTGGATTAAGGGCAATGAGGTGGGCACTTTTGAAAAGCTTTAAAATTAAATCAGGAAAGAGAAGATTCTAACCAACTGTTCCACTGAGAAATTGCAACAGCATCTCATAGATTTGAAGTTGTCTTCTCCCAGAGAACTAGGGAAGATAGCCGACAAGTGGGTCACAATCAGGGTGTCCAGGAAGATCCAAGGTGGGAGTGTCTCCAAGAACGGTTCTCAGACTTCCAACAGGGCAAAGAGGTGAGCACTACCAAGGATAAATAGAAATTCTCCAAAGGCCTAAAAAGACTTCTCAGGAGGATGGGCCCCAAGACTCTTCCCAGTCCAAAGGCAAGGGGTATCAAGGCAAGAACTGGGACACCAAGAAGACTGAGGTATACTGTAGAAAAATACTCTCTTTCTTGGCATGGTTACCACCATTTTCAGCCTGATGTCAGTGTGCTTGACTGTGTTCACTTGAATCCTGCTAACCAGGACCCCAGTGACTATGCTCTCTCTCCCAAAACTCTGTAGTTCACCCACAATTGGCATACTGGTGCCCCCTTATAAGTCACAAGTATATGGTACCTAGGTACCCAGGGCATTGGGTTCCAGGGGATCCATTTCAGCTGCAGCATAGATTTGGCCACCCATAGAGAGCCTGTAAAAAGGCTTCTACAGGGCTGCCTGTGCAGCCTTGCAAGAAACGGTGCAAGCACCCTTTCACTGCCATTTTCACTGCACCAGGCCACTTATAAGTCACCCTTAGAGCAGGCCCTCCAGCCCTGAGGGCAGGGTGCAAAGTACCTGTGTGTGAGGGCACCCCTGAACTAGCAGAGGTGCCCCCACGAACTCCAGGCCCATTTTCCCAGACTTTGTGAGTGTGTGGATGCTATTTTACGCATGTACTGGACTTAGGGTCACTACCTATGTCCTGCTACATAATGGTAACTCCGAACATAGGCATGTTTGCTATCAAACATGCTGGAATAATACCCCAAGGCTTTTGCAAACATTGGTTGTATGATTCCATGCAATCTGGGGGCTCCTTAGAGGACCCCCAATATTGCCATTTCAGCCTTCTGAGGTTTTCCAGACAGCCCCAGCTGCTGCCACCTCACAGACAGGTTTCTGCCCTCCTGTTGTTTGAGAAGCTTGATCCCAGGAAGGCAGAACAAAGGATTTCCTTTGGGAGAGGGGTGTTACACCTTCCCTCTTTGGAAATAGTTGTTACAGGCTGGGGAGGGGTAGCCTCCCCAAGCCACTGGAAATGCTTTGAAGGGCACATTGGGTACCCTACTTCCATAAACCAGTCTACACCAGCTCAGGGACACAGAGTCCCTGCTCTGGCACGAAACGTAGCTTAGCTAAGGAAAGGGGAGTGACCAATCCCCTGTCCATCACCACCCTAGGGGTGGTGATGCTCAGAGCTTCTCCAGAGGGTCCCTAGATTTTGCTATCTTGGATTCAAGGTTGGCAGGGAACTTTGGGAGCATCTGAGTGGCCAGTGCCAGCAGGTGATGTCAGAGCCCTCCACTGATAGGTGCTTACCTGGTTAGGTGACCAATCCCCCTTTCAGGGCTATTTAGGGTCTCTCCTTTGGATGGTTCCTCAGATTCGAATTGCAAGACTCCAGCAGGAATCCTCTGCATTTTCAACTTTGACTTCTCACTGAAGAAACTGAATCTGGACCCTCCAAGAACAACAAAGAAGCAAGATGCCTTCTGCAACAATGTATCTCCGGCTTCTGCCAGCAACTGCAACAGTTTCCTGGTCGTGCATCCTCTGAGGACAGCCTATCTTCAGCCTGCATCAGAAAAGCGAAGGGATCTCCCTTGGGGTGAAGGAGTCACTTCCCTGCTTCTGCAGGCACCAACTGCAACGAAAACCAGCTGCGTGGATCCCCTCTCTTACTGACCTTTGTGGATCCTGAATCCCGGGTGGTAAACTGAAGTAGTCCAAACGATCCTCTTTTCCAGCTGTCCCACTTTGGTGCAGGTAAGACCTTGCTTCCCCACGCAAGACAGTACCCCCGTGAACTGAGTCTTGTGCAGCTGTCAAGGCTTGTTGGCATCCTTCCTCCAAGTCCTTCACGCATATAGCCTCAGCCCCCAGCACTCTATCCTGAGATGCACAGCTTAGTGAGTGGATCTCCAGCGGTGTGGGAGCCTTTGTCGTAGTGCTGTATGGGCCTCTTCTGCAACTTTCTTGCTCCTCTGCTGTGGGACTCCTGTGTGTGCTGCCTGGTCTTCTGTGGGCTCTCTGAGTTGCTGAGGGCCCCCTCTGCTCCCTCCTGGGTAGAGTCCACCTGGTCCTTCCTGGTCCCGGACAGCTCCATTTTTCACGAACTGCAAGCTTTGCGTGTGCCAAAGCTTGTTGGTGGATTCTGATGATGCAAACCCAACTGCAATATTCCATCCGGCATGTGACATCACTTGCACTCTCCAGGAACCCGACTTCATCTTCTTGGGTGCAGTGCTGACTTTTCTTCTTCATCGGTGGTTCTCCTTTTTCACCTTCATCCAGGTTAGCAGGGGCTCCTGCTCTTCCTGGACTATTCTGTGCTTCTTGGATTTGGTCCCTTTCTTCCACAGGTCTTCTTGTCCCGGGTTTCACTGTTGTTGTCTTGCAAGCTCTCCTGGGTTTTACCTAATTCTTCTTCTTGTTTCTGTGTGTGTTCCGGGAAAGTTACTGTGATTTACTCCTTCTTTCCTGGTCACTGGGGTGGGTTGTGATACTTACCTTTGGGCTTTTCTAATACTCCCAGCTCCCTTCTACACACTATACTTGCCTAGGTGGGGGACAGACGTTTGCTTTCCACTGTCTTAGTATATGGTGTGTGCTCCCCCAGGCCCATTTCTAACTTTTGTGATTTCCACTAATTGCACAGTTTTCTAACTGTTTTTATGCATAGGTATGTATTTGAGTGTATATAATTTTTGTATTACTTACCTCCTAAGGGAGTATAGACGCTATGGTATTTTTGGTATTTGTGTCACCAAAATAAAGTACCTTTATTTTTGTAACACAGAGTATTTGCTTTCATGTATGTGAGTACTGTGTGACTACCGTTGTATTGCATGAACTTTGCACGTCTCCTTGATAAGCCTTGGCTGCTCATCTTTCACTACCTCTAGAAAGCCTGGCTTATAGACACTGCCTACAGTACACAAATAAGGTTTAACTGGACCTGGTAGGCCAAAAGTTTCATTGAGACTACTTTAGTTTCCCTGGGTGAGGTGGATATTGAAGCCTTGGCAGTCTTACCCCCAAGCTTTGACAAATACAGACAAAGGCCTAAAAGAAATGGGACTGGGGTAGAGGCTCTGTGGGATACAGGTGCCAGTGCCACTATGGTGGCTGTATGACTGGTTTCCCCAGACCACATGATACCTGGTGTCAGTAATCAGGTCACAAATGCTGACAATGAGATTAAGGTCTAGCCAATGGCCTTAGTAAGCTTAGAGTGGGGAGGGGTTACTGACCCAAAGAAAGTAGTTGTGTCCACTGCCATCCCAGTGTAGTGTCCAAAAATGTCCAGAAGTGTCCAGAAATGATCTGGTAACTTCTACATGGGCAGATGTTGAAAGGCAGGCTCATGCAGAAAAGCTGGGTCTCCCTCAATGGGTGTGTGACAACCAAAGCACAGGTCACAAAAAATGGAAGAAAAGAGGTTTTGGAGCCTGAAACAATAGCCCAAACTGCTGAGAGCAAGTGAAAGGGCACAAAGACTGCTATGGGAGCTTTAAAATGTTCACAGGATCAGGAGAGGACTATCCTGTGGGGATGCCCTGATGTCTGAGGAGGGAACTGCAGCTGATGGAGCCAGGCCTTAACTGGCAGCACTCTTCAGTGCAGGGAGAACCTCCAGAAAGGACCTATGTCAAGGGCAAAGGATATGCCATACACCTGAAGGCCTTAGGCAGCAAGAGCAAGCTGCAAGGCAAGAATATGGAGATGTGAATGGCACTCACAGTGTCTAGTGGGAGGATGGGCCCTTGTACACTGAGACCAGGGCCCCTAAACCATGGGAAACCAGAAGAGTGGTGGTCCCCCAAGTGTAGTGAGAGTTCATCTTAACTTTGGCCTATGACATTCCTCTTGCTGAACATACCAAAACCTGGGAGAGATTGGTCATCTATTTCTATTGGCCCCAGATGTCTGAGAAAGTAAAGGAGTGTTGTCTCTCCTGTCCCACCTGTCAAGCCAGTGACAAGACAGGGGGGCAACAAAAGGCTCCCCTAATCCCACTACCAGTGGTTGGGACATGTTTTGAGAAGGTAGGGATTGACATTGCTGGTCCCCTTGGCCCGCCAACTGCTTCAGGGAACACTTTTATTCTAGTGGTAGTGGACCACACCACTAGGTATCCAGAGGAAATTCCTCTCGGGACTGCTACTGCCCTGGCAGTGGGAAAAGCCCTCCTTTGAATTTTCACCAGTGTTGTTTTCCCGAGGTTGTGTCTGATAGAGGAGCTGATTTCATGTCTGCATACCTAAATGCTGTGTGACATAAATGTGGTGTAAATTAGAAGTTCACCACCCCCCTATCACCTCCAGTCAAATGATGACTTGAGCGATTCAACAAAACCATGAAAGGCATGATAATGGGCCTCCCTGAAAAGCTTAGCAGGAGATGGGATGTTCTGTTACCTTGCCTCCTTTTTGCCCACACAGTGGTGTCTCAGAAGGTGGTTGGATTTAGACCTTCTGAACTTTGGCCTGCCGCGTAGGCTCTCATTATCCTAATGAGTGGCAAGATCGTTCACAGTGTGGGGGACTAAGTCTGACCCACAGTGGATGACACTTGTCACTCTAAATCCCGGTTTTGCTCCGGCTAACTAGCTGTGCCTCATCTCTCCCAAAAGGAAGAGACAATTGGGCAGCCGAGCGCATGACATCTTAGCACTTCCCAGGGAAGCCGTGGTCACTCAGGTCACAACCGATTCTCTCATACACAGTACGGTCTCATATATAAATGACAAAGGCAGTTTAAGTTTTAAAGATTGGTTTAATAAAACAACTGCATTTTAGATAGCAAAGCGTGAGCTGCAATAACCAGAACTACACAACACAGTAAGATTAAAATAGTAACGATGAGAGTGAAGTACAAGAATAAGGCCATCATAGTGCCGCTAGATTATTTTCTCTCTAAATTATATTTCGAGCACAGCATGTGAAGTTCTAAGCCTGCCATTCAGGTTCCCCCGAAGGACATCAACCCTCATACCTGAGCAAAGGCCTGTAATCTGCATTAGCATCTTCAACGGGGCATTCAGCATCTAGTTGTAGGTTCCTGGCTGGAATCTCCCTCTTGACGTATACTAGGACTAGGAAGTGTTTTTATAACTAACACGCAGATGTTCTAAGAAAATGTCCCTACGTAAGGATGTATATTTTCTACGAATACTTGAGACTAAACTTCTACCACGTTTACCGGCAATGTACCAGACTGTAGCCTTGACTGAAGCACAGGGCGATCAAGAATGCATTATTTGAGAACACAGTGCTGAACTAAGCTAAACAGTGTGATAGAAAAAATTTAAATAAGACCGTAAAACTGGTTATTGTAAAATAACAGTGCGAAGCTAAATGAAATATATCTAGGGCAAAGTGAACAGCGGCCTAATATGTTAAAATAACATGCATGAAGCTATATTAAAAAGGGCTATACTACAGGCCAACCTGTATGGGGTCATGTGAGTCTAGTGAGAGATGGTTGGGAGCGACTTTTCAAACAGCCCATAGTGGACCATGTACTGGGCATGTGTTTATGCATGGCTTAGTACATGAAAAATGCAAACAAAAATTTGGAGGCCAGGCAGTAGGTGCTCAAGCTCTGGTATGACTTGAAATCAGCACTGTGTGAATATCAACCAGGTCAGTTCGTGTGGCTGTTTAACAACCAGGTCAGTTGATGTGGGTGTTGGAGCCTGTGGCCCCCAGAGACCTCCAGTACAAGGGGACTGGGTCCTACCCAATTGTGGAGAAGAAAGGGGAAGTCACCTACTTGGTGGACGTCTGTACCCCTAGGAACCTTCACAGGGTGCTTTATCTGAAACGTTTAAAGCCACACCAAGACAGGGCTGACATTACCATGCTGACTGTCACTGATGGAGAGCAGTAGGAGGTGGGTGAACCCCTCCCTGGCCTACTTTCAACCAATTCACAAGATTGAAGTTCACTAATTGTCAGAAACCTTTAATAGTCGCCCATCCCTTGATACATGGGGGCCCGCTTGGGAAGTAGCATGCCGAAAGCGGTCACTATTGGCCTTTCCGGGAGCGCACGTCAGGGTAGGTTCCCCTGCAGACTGCCGTCATCCACAAATAGTGACCGCTTTCGGCATGCTACTTCCCAAGGGGCCCCCCATATATCAAGGGATGGGCGACTATTAAAGGTTTCTGACAATTAGTGAACTTCAATGTAAGTGACTATATGATTTGTTTGACATTTTTGCAAACTTTCGGTAATATAGACAGGAGAAGTCTTAGGGCCATATTTATACTTTTTGACGCAAAACTGCGCTAACGCAGTTTTGCGTCAAAAAATTTTGCGCCGTCTAACGCCATTTGGATGCGCCGTGCGGGCGTCAAATTTATACTTTGACGTACGGCGGCGCAACCAACAGGTGGGCGTCAGGATATTGTGACGCACACAGCGGCGTCAAGTCGTAAGGAAAAACCACGTAAAGGCGACGCACATCACCGTGGGCCGATTTACGACAGCGCAATCGTGAAAGCGCTGGTTTTTCTCACGCAATTGCGTCAAATTCTAGCGCGAAAACTGCAGTGTTACCAGAGAGCCAACATGGATCCCAGTGGACACAACAGAGCCCAGGATGATGACAGCAGACCAGGAACCAGCCAAGAGGTTCCACAAACAAACCAGGATAACCAAAAAAAGAAAAGAAAGTGTCGCTTCAGTGAAGAGGAGCAGGAAATCCTGGTGAGAGAGGTGACGGAACACCAGCACCAACTTTTCATTACATCCAAATTGCCACTCAGTAGGAGAGAGGCCATATGGAAGCAAATAGTGGACAAGATCAACAGTGTGGCTGAAGAACGCCGCACAGTCACTGAGTGTAAGAAACGCTGGCATGACTGTAAACGCAGGACCAAAGAGAAAATGGCCAGGAACAGGAAGGCAGCAATGCAGACTGGAGGTGGGAGTCCAGCACAACAGGAGGCCCTGGACCACATGGAGGAGATGGTTGCAGCCGCCATCCCCGAGGAGATCGTCACAGGGATTCAAGGGCAGGACAGTGCAGACTACCAAGACACAATGCACATGCAGGGTAAGTCGCATGGGGAATTATAATGCACTAATGTTAACTGCAACCAGGGGGGGAATACCTACTACACAATGCATGTAAGTCAGCATATACATAGAGTGGCATGGGTAAAGGAGCACAGTAGGGGGGCATGCCTAGCACACACTGAAGCTGGGGCACCACCAAACACAGCAACAAGTACAGCCCCATGGGGACATCCTGTAAGTACAACAATAGAGCCAAGGGAAAGCAGCGACAGGTAGGAAGGCCACTACAGCAAACTCACATCCAGGCACTTGTTTTGTAAAATCTATCCTACAGCAACTAGGTCCCTATCAGTAACCCAGTAGGCAAAGCAACAACTGCAATGTAACTGCCACAACACCTTACAATAACGCCTCTCATCTCTGTGCAGCTACAGTACCAAATGGCAGCAACCTCCCCATGGAATATACATACACAAATTAGGGGGTGACATTGACATCCGCAACAAGTCAGTGTAAAAATACAAACGCACCAGTACACTCAAATGCCCAATGTCCATACCTGACACATACATAAGCCAAAGTAAACAGCAATAGGACCCACACAGCACCAACCACACACACATGCTGCATACGTCAGGGTCCCTCACATGCCTGGATAACAAGGCTACATCACTAATGTCATACTGCTCAGACAACACCTGAGGAGGAGACATAGGCAACTGGTCACTCAAACACACCTGCAAAGTCTGACAAACAAATCGGACCTTCATACGATAAACAGGCTTATACAATCAAACACACATGACCCACCTTCATCTTCAAACATCAACAATGTTTACATCCACACCACATCCAAACATGAACATGCATAGGAAATGGCACGGAACATGTACACTGCATGCAATGTGAATCAAAAGTGAATGGGGCAGGTCCTGAGAGGCAAGTGTGTTGGCAGGGCACTCACAACACCCACAGTCAGTCAATGTGTATTCTGGCAAGTGTAATGTATACTTTGCGCATTAGCCTCAGGCTGTAGGCCTTTCTGCACCTTACCCTGAATGTACTCTTACGCATATGCTCACATCTAAGAGCCTCTGAGCACTTTGCACTACATGCTTCTCATTGGCCTTCCTATCAGGAAATATACCAAATAGCCAGTCCTAGGGTGTTGTTAATAAGTCCAATCACACTGTTTTGCCTACATCTGCACTGGAGTGTGCCAGAACAGATACACTCTGTGCCCCAGTCAAGGATACAGTCTGGTACTTTGCGGATAGATGGGGTAGGGGTTCTGATTTGGCATTCCTGCGTAGGGAAACTATCTCATCACCATGACTTATGACTTATAAAATCACTTCCTTGTCCCAAGACACACAAGAGGGAGTCTCCAAACAGAGAAACACCAGACGCTGCCTGCCTTGCTGCAGATGCAAAACCAGATCACAGGCCATTGCTCAGATATGACGGATGAAGTCTCCCCAGTGATTCAGACAGGCAGGCTAGAAGCTTAACATGCTGTGCTATAAATAGAACAAGCAGAGGGAGAGTACAAACTGTTAGGCACCATGATAGTTTTCGACCAATGTCTTACTCTCCTGCTGACTATTTCAAGTCTACCATGTTGAAGTATTTGGGTTATTGTGGCTCACACCTAAATATAGACAAGTCAGTTGTTCAAAGAGATCATCATATGAAACAAATACTGTCTTTGACTTTTGTGTATGAGTTCATACTGGAAAAGAGTGAAGATGTTGGGATCTGAGTGACCACAACTTCCCTGAAAAGTTCCAAAGATGTCATGCGCTCGGATGTATAATCATTCCTTTGCTGTGGGAGACATGAGCCAATGCTAGTTAGCTAGAGCAAAATGAAAGAATCAGGGTGACAGAGTCAATTAAAAGTGGGTCAGACTCAGTCCATCACAACATTAGCTATCCTGCTGCCTCGTAAGCAAGTCAGCTCAGGTCGGATAATGAGAACACACCCTCGAAAATGTCTCTACATAAGAATAGTTAATCACGGAGGGACTAGTAGGACACAAAGATGCCTATTCACAAAATGTTACAAAGCAACACCTAGCGGCAATTAGGCAGACAAGTCTGGTAGCTCCACATCACACATGTGACACACAGGTGGGCCATAGGCCTACAACAATGCCCATATGAAGGACAGCAGATACCCAGAAAAAAACAGAGACCAAAGATAAGGCATCCAAACGCCTGTAACTGTTTGCAAACTTGTTACAACACAGACACACTAATTGTACCATGTTTCATTGCAGAGGAACATGGATCTCCTGCCGATATGCCTGACCCTGATTTCCCTGATGACATCGATGACGACCCCATCAACCTCTCCCCACAAACCCTCAACATGGTCTTTGGAAGCCTCCAAACCCCACCTTCAGTCCCAAGGAGGAGCCCAGAAGAAGCAGCCACCCCAGTAGACCCACCTGCCACCCCAAATGTAATACCTGCCAGCTCCAACACAGCTGAGGACTCCGACGACACTGGAACCAGCTTTGAAAGAACCGTCGTTGGGGTCCAGCGGGAGCTGGCCAAGGAGGTGCGGGTGGGGATGCAAACTATGGCAGCCAGCCTTGAGGGGGTGCGTTCGTGCATGATCCCTCCTGCTGATCAGACAGCTGTGATGCAAGCACTAACATCGCACATGCAGGAACTTGTAGAAACACAAAAGCAAATCGCCACAGCTGTCATCCAGTTGACGGAACAACTAAGAATGCAAGCCAGTCAACGGGTGCACGAATGCAACATCGAACCCCTCAGGGCTGACCTGGCTGCCTACCATCGGGATGTGGCTGCCATTCTGAGAAACCAGCAGGCCCTCCTTGCTGCAGTATTGCCCTTCCTAAGTCCACAGGGACTAGCCCCCGGGATGTCTGCCTCCATGTCTTCTAACACTGAGGTGTGTGTTGCCCCTTCACAACCAACAACAACAAGGACAGAGGAGGCAACACACACATCAGAAGAAGAAGACGTGGAACAGATAACCTTCACACGGAGGAGTACCCGGAAGCCCTAGTCCCTGCACCATGGCCTACTCTGACCAAGGTCCTGCGTTTAGTCAAAGCCCAGTTTCTGAACACCTACACTCAATGACTGTTTGGCAATCCACTGTTTGACTTGTCCACATTGCCAGTGAATGTCTCTCTCCTACAATTTGGTAATCCTGTCCCTCTGCACTGACACCTTCTATAGGCTCACCAAGAAATGATGCCCCAGAACGGACTCAGCAAAAATGTTGAATGGACAATTTGCACTACAACACCTGTAAATAAATCGCACTTGCTCACCTATTGTGTCTCTGTGTCATTTCACACTTCAACTGTGCAGTACCTAACTCCAAAGTGGCTGTGTGGCAACCCTGTTGAATCTCTATACTACTGTCCTGATGTCATATATTCAGATCCATCTGTGCATTGGCCAGGATTGCATCATAGCCCTACCATACTGAGGGAAATAACTGAGGAAGGAACTAAGCACACACAATCATGCTGTGTTGGTCAGAATGATGCACCATCTATCGCTATTCCAGAGAGCAAATGGTGGCTGGGAAATGTAGGCTCCATGCAAGACTTAAATAAGAATGGATGCCGCTTAATGTAATGAATCGTGTACAAATCACACTGCATTAACTTCCCTTACAGAGTAGGCTTCCATGAAGGAAATTCATGCTGCTTCAGTACACACATGATGTAGCTCAGCAATGAAAGCAGCAATACATGAGTGTGAACAACTCCTCATCTACAAAGATCTCCCTGAGCTTCACACTGCTGTCCGACCTAACAATTAACCCACATTGACATGTAATGAAGCACTCTTTGTGAAGTTGGACACATATCATAACAAAAGCTTGGTGTACAATGCACACTACCAATGGGGAGTCTCCCAATTTGAGGATACTTAACAAGTGAGCACACGGGTAGATGGGATGTTAAACATCCATTCCCAGGGGATGCTGAGCATAGGACACAAATGTCACACTAAATCATTCTGCAACATGGATGTCAAGGCCATGATAAAGTAGCACCTAACGCATCAAGTAAAGGGTTAACAAAATATTTATTTATATCTAGTACTACAAGAGGCAACTAAGGGAAAGGTACACCTACACTAATCTAACCTGACTACTAATAACCCACAACTGTCCCTATCTAACCTAAGCTAAACTTACTCTACACATGTAACGAAACGATCTAAACATCAACCCCCCACCCACCATTATGAGACAGGACACATGCAGGACAAAACATACTAACCTACACACATACTACACTATCCTAAACAAGCAGATATATTTTTGGTGTTTTTTTTTAAAAAACTTTTTTTTTTTTTTTTTTTTATTAAACATGAATCCCAACATTGCCCCCCACCCACCCACCCACACACAAATATTTGAGAAAAATAACAAGGACCCCCCACCCTCTTCCCTAACACTAACTAAGCTACATACCTATCCTAATCCTAATACTAATCCCCAAAGCCCAACTAACAGGATAAAAAAAGGAAAGAGGTGAGAGGGGAGGGATAAAAGTTTAAGAGGGCAAACGAACTAGAGGTTTGCCCTCCTTAGTGTGCGCCTGATGTCGCGGACCCGGGTCTTTACATAGTTCATGTCATCAGTCAGGTTGTCCACCTTCCTCAAAAGTTGGTCCACTTTCAGGGACAATGCCTGGAAGGCTGCAGGGTCCACGGGAGGGTCTGTGGGGAGGGTTTGTGTGCCAGCAGAGGTCGAGCTAGTGGCAGCTGTTGGTGGGACATGTGACTGTCCTGCTGCCAGCACACGGCTGGGTCCAGGTCGTGCTGCATGCGGCGGGTCCATGGCAGCCGAAGTAGATGGGACCACTGGGCCAGACCTGGTGGCTGTGTCGTTGGTGGCTGTAGGTGGCACACTTGTTGGAGGCTGTGGTGTGGCCCACCACGCCCCAGAGGCCTTTTCGGAGTGATACCTGCGGCCCATCCGCCGATACCCAGACTGCACCTGCAGGATGTGCCTGTAACGGATGGCACGCCGCTCAAAATGGATGCGATCGGCCGCCCTCATGTTAGCAGCTGTGAAGAGAAAAGGCAGATATTTACCTTTGGCTTTGCATTGGGTGGGATAGCACAATGGGTTATTTGTACATTACTAGAAATGTATAGGTTGCAGCAATTGTCACAACATAGTTCACAGAAGGGCTCAGAGGAAGTACATGTGAAGCATGCATACATAAGGGCATATCACACCTAGAATATCCAGGTCTCTACATGATGGATGACATCACCCTACACTACTCATCCTAATCATCCCTACGGTTTTGTACATCATGGCTGCACCTCTTCCGCATACTTACTTCACTACATATGTCACTATATGTGATAACTATCACACTCCTCACTCTAAGCCATCTGGAATTGGTTGTGTGCTAAGATTGAACCAATGGGCTATAACCCAATGTCTACACTAGGGACCAGATGTAGGAAGATGGGAAATGGGACGAACAATCTGCAATGCAGAATGGGGTATCTGACACCGTCTGTGAGTTGCTATGGGGTTGCTAAGAGCCACCTCATTTACATCAATGATGTGGGTTGCAAGTTGCTCCACCTTTGCAACTATGGGCACTCACGGGGATGGAGGCCTGCTGGGAACAGCAGACCTCCATGTCCGTGACCGCTTGGAAATAACGCAGAACATGTTCCCCAAGTGTAGGCCGTTTACCTCAACGGGAAATGAGCAGCACTTAGAAATAAATTACGACAATTTCAATATTGAATAATTTAAGGCACTTAGGCCCGTATTTATATTTGTTGTTGCGCCGCATTTGCGTCACTTGTTGACGCAAAAGCCGCGCAAACTTGCAAATTCCAATTGTAATTTGTAAGTTTGCGCCGTTTTGGCGTCAAAAAGCTGCGCAAATGTGGTGCAAAAAAATTATAAATACGGGCCGCAGTGGTCCCTTGGACCACTGCCTGTTTTGTACACGATTATTTTGGTACACTCGGAAAGGTGATGGGTTACAATCGGGAACCCCTTACAGCTAGCAAGTGGGTTACCATCCACTTCAAGTGGATGATAACTGCGACTCACTTAGCAACCACAAACTCCATTGCAAATGGACTTGCATACCACTGTCAGTTGCAAATAGGACTGGAAAAAGCCTTCATATTTAGGATTAGGAATAAAATCTCCCATATATTTTCATGATCACCTAATACATTTCGGAATAGGAAACAGATGTTTGCAACTCACACACAATAATTATGAGTTTATCAACTTGTACACAGTTTGGCACATCTGGCCCTAGGTTCTGACTCACGACACAAAAGGTGTCAAGTAAGTGTGAGATACTGGTTGCTACAGTCCAAGGTAGCCTGTTTCACATTAACATCCCAGTCGTTGAGGGTGGTGTGGGAAGAACAACCACCAATCCCATGTGAAATGCACACCCAGGAGTGTATTGAACGTTCACCAAGTATGTGCCTTCACACACAAGACCTATGAATGGCTAGCAACACGTTGGACTTAGGCAAACATTGTGACATCCATGGACCACACATGTCACAATGATATGACTTTTGCCAACATGACATACTATCAGTGAGGCATGTTTTACTACACACACAGAGGAGGTGGAACACCCATTCTCATGATTCAACAGAACACATAGGCCATTGCACTCAAGTCACACACACTCCTAGTTCAGCTTGTGTAAGTACATGCCCCCGGAAGATCCAACCTACAGTGTGCACAGTCCATCCTCAACTAGGAAGATGCACTTTTCATCACAGCCATGTGCCTAAGCTATATGGGAGAATGTCAGTCTGATATGCAGACTCAGTTCATGTCAAGTCCCCGACCAAGTCTTACTTTGACCAGTGTATTCTAAGTAACTCATCCCATTCCCCATTGCGGCCCAACTGTAATGTCCTACAGCCCCTCAATCTCAGAGATGGCTAGGTGTTGCTTAACAGAAACATAAGTCCAATTTGATATCACACTAACACGACAATGGCAATGAACGGCCAGCGCATCACATCATGATTTCTCTTGAACACACAGTAGTCCATTTTGCGTCATTGGCAAATAAATATATCAAATAGCACTCAGGCAACACTCACTGTAGGTATCGGGGTCGTCGAAGTGTGCCACCTCTCCCACGGTGTAAGGCTCTGGTCCACCTGTAAAGCATGACAGGAAGAATGTACTCAGACTGGGTGGACTGACAAAATAATTCTGTTACAATGACACTGTGAGAATATGACATGGTAATGATACACTTTCACACATGCTCATACTGCATGGATGAGTTTGTATTCAACATTAACATTGGATGATTCTCCTGCTACAGTTACACACCCTACTACACACATGCAGTGGCCAGGACAGTCAGGTGTCGTCCAAGTTTACTCACAATAATTATGCCCCGACAATATTGTTATCCAAACATCTCAGCATGTGCATTCCAGAGAGACATCCAGACACTTGTTCCATGAGGACTGCATGACCACTCACAGTCAAACAGCCTATGTGGACATTTTCAACACACAGCAACCACACACACATGTGACATATCTGTGGAAAACATATCTGACTTCATGTGACGTGTATAAAACACACATGTATATCATCATCATGGGATTCAAATCAGATTTCGAGCGATGGGGTCTACATATGTAGGTATGTTGTTTCGACATGACTTACTCATTGCCCATTATGACATGTAGAGTACAAATAGAGCCATTAACGTGTTGCTTGTCTGACACAAATGCTACACTACATTACATACAGCTACAGCCATCTGGTATGTGTAGAACAACTGAGCCATCTGACTGCTAGCATAGTTCTTCATACACATTGTGCAACACGTACACATTAGGGCACATATGTAAACATTAGTAAGGCAGCATTTGCATCATTGCATCACGCAGAGATGGGCCACACCTGCCAAATACAGATATATGTATTAAGTTTCTGCTGTTTGAGGGAGAAAAAGTGTAGCCAATTTGGGGATATCAATATATATTGACAAGGGCCTAGGTTTCCCTAGCATTACACATAGGCAGCTCCTTATCTAGCAGATTGGGTAACATTCATCACATGTTCACACACAGATTACTATCATGTCCATGTAATTGATTGCTACTCACCAACATGGCCACCAATCCTGACTCCCAGGTGGTCCAGCAGGTCCTGTTCCCTCGTGATCAGATCGGCCCAGCGGTGTTTCAACTGATGGACATTCCGCATGGTCCCATGGACCCGGACCATGTGATGGCGCACCTTCTCCCAGCGAATTTTCCGGGCCTCCGTGTGATACACCTGTATCACACGGCCCCCAGCCTCCAGCATCAGCGGGAGGAAATGGCACACTAGCCAGATAAATCCCCCCAATTCATCTTCGCCCATCCTGGACAGGCGAGGCCTCCCTGACATTATGACTGATGACAAACAGAAAAAATAAAGTAGGAAATGGGGAAAGGTAGAGGTGTGAAGTTAAGAAAAGGAGAAAATAGCCCAACTAACCCCAATAACTACCCTACCCACAACAGACTCCCACAGACAATACAAACAAATACAGGAATGGACAAAACTAGACTTAACAGACTGAGACAATGATACACAACAATATTAGACTGAACAAAGTACAAAAGACAAGCTACACAGGACAACAAAGCAGTAATTCACAGGACAACACTCTTCACTGAACCACACAGTCTAGAAAAATCTGAGACTGCAAAGTGAAAGTGAAAGTCAACTTCCAATACAGATTTGGCAAACAGGATATCCTATTACATCACTTCCTGCATAAAATGGCCGCCGTTTTTTAATCGCGGTTTGGGTCGTATTTTCACGCATACATAATTTCGCGTCATTTTTTATGACGCATAATATTGCACATGCTGCTGAGTGTAAAAATATGATATGAATATTAATATTTATTTACTGTACGAGATGTCCAAAAATATGTGCATGTTGCGTAATTTTTTCCGACGCATACATGATGGGCGTCATATTTTATCCACCTACAGGAGTGCTAATGCTGCTGAGTGAAAAAATATGATATGAATATTAAGATTCATTTACTGTACGAGATGTACGAAAATATGTGCATGTTGCGTCATTTTTTCCGACGCATACATGATGTGCGTCATATTTTTGAAACGTACAGGAATGCACATGCTGCTGAGTCAAATCTGAAATATGATGTAACTTATATTTTGCTGTCTAAATCTGTGAAATTTTTGTATACATTCAGATTTGACTCTGCATTCTGTGCACTCATGTACGTGACCAAAATATGACACCCATGCTGTATGCGTAGAATTATGATCAAATCTTTTTGTTACGTCTTCATGTTTTTAACTTGGGGAAGGTGATTTGTCAGGGTCAAACGGGGCAATGTGATACCCATTTGTGTTTGGATATGCCACATGTCCATTGTTGTATGTATGGCAGGCATTCACACAGTAATGGTGTGGATACGTTACATAATGTCTTTTCCATATTTGTCAACATATTTGTGGCAATTGCTGATGGCTGTTTGGAAATGATGGATGGGATACCATGATGTATTCCTTCTCCAAATTTGGTCCACACTTATGATGGTGATGCTTTTATCTGGAGTCCTAACAGGGAGTGCAATGGTCACTTACAGTTATTATGGGGCTAACCATGTCCTAGCCTCATTTTGTGTTTGTGCTTTGTGTTCTACTCTTGACATGTAGGCCACACATGTACCTTATGCATGTGTTTGGCTCACAAGTACAGGATTTGTGTATGTTTGTGGGACCGTAGAAGTGGACTTAGGCCCCCAGCACCCTAGGATTTGACCATCCTGATTAGTTACAGTATCCATGGCTTGGCTTAATATTTTATGGGAAACCTGCAGCAGCAGGCTAATGTAAGGCCATATGGTATGTATGACTGTTGACCATTCATTCATCTCATTAGCCCATTAGAAGTTTGCAGTAATGATGATTTTGAGCTGACATGCCTACCATTTCCCAATGACTATGTTTGGAAGACTCTGAGCGTTCCTGATGTTCTGGGGAATATTCTTTAGTGGGTGTCTGTGTCCCTTTCTGCATTAACTGGTTAAGTGGCATGTCACATTCTTCCTGCTAGGTTCAAACTGGGACCCGACTGTGATGGTCTACTTTCAATAATTTAGTTGATTGTATGACATATGTGTACATGTGTGTTGGTATGTGGATCCACTATCACCTGTCTGGGTGTATGTTGTCACTGTGACATCCAGGTCTCCTCCTGAGTTAGTGGCAGCTAATGTTGTCCCAATTGTGTTTTGCTCATATCACCCACTGGAGAGAAGCCATTGATGACATGGTGACGTACACATGGATGGTCCCACCCTGTCTCTGACCACATGTGATGTGACTTTCACATGATCTACTTTTTTTGTCTGGGTGCAAGACTGTCTCAGGTGTTTTGATGTAGCATGTGGATTTGCCACATTTGTACTCATGTGGGCCTCAGTGTATGGCAATGTATCATGTCACATCCTACCCTCTGTGCATACAATTGAAATGTTCTTTTTTGTTGTGATGATTGTTATGGCATTGTTGGTCAAGGAGACCACATTCTTCGTCAGCATTTTATAAGTAAAGGTGCTCAGTAATGCATGGACCAAAACATGATGTGGTATTTGATATCTGTGTTTATTTACAATAGTGTAATACAGGTGATTATTATACATTAAGCAAAAAAATTATTTACAAGCTGCTGGCGCCTACGCTGTCCTGCTGCCGTGTTGGGTTGTCCCCCCTCCTGTTGCGGCCCAGCATCCTCCTCTTCGTCATCCTCAGGCATGCCTGGGTCCAGTTCAAGGAGGGGAATGTTCCTCTGGACATATATATTGTGCAATATGGCACAAGTGAGGATGATTTTGCACACCATCTCTGGGGAATAGAGTAGGCTCCCGCCAGTGATGTCAAGGCAGCGGAACCTAGACTTTAGGATCCCAAAGGTCCTCTCCACAATGCTGCGGGTCCTCTTGTGGGCGTCATTGTATGCCCGCTCTGCAGCAGTGATTGGGTTCCCGAATGGTGTCATCACCCAAGGCTGGATGCCATAACCCTGATCAGCTGAAAGAGAAAGAGAATGGATTGAATTAGATGTAGGAGGCAGTGTTGTACGGATCTTTGATGGCTGTAGTTGTCTTGTGTTGTCTGTGACTCTTTTGTGTACTAATGTTCCAACCTATGGTTGTTGTTGAAAAGTTTGCTTTGATATATTTTCCAAGTGTTTGTTGGCTAATCGTTTGTCAGAAGGACTGTTTTTGTTGTTGCAGTAGAGTGTTCCCTCCCTAGCATTGTGACTAGTGATACAGTTGTCTGTGTGTCCTCACTGGGGGTGTGATGTTAGTTCCATGCCGAGTTAAAACGTGAAAGTGTATTTGACACCTTCATGTGTATGAGCCCAGGCCATCCCATACCTTTTGACTTATGCATTGTATTAGTGTACAGGTTATTTTGAGACTTCCAATCTGTAAAGTGACATTTGGCCAACCACACTCATTGATGTCTTCACATTAGGCTGTGGATTAAATTCCAATGTGTGACAGGTTAAATGTTGACTTCTGACACATGGCTAGTGATGTGAGTACCTCAGTGTGTTCCTGGCTAGGTGTTGCTATTGTGGTGTATGTG
The DNA here is from genome assembly GCF_031143425.1 of Pleurodeles waltl. Taxonomy (NCBI): domain Eukaryota; kingdom Metazoa; phylum Chordata; class Amphibia; order Caudata; family Salamandridae; genus Pleurodeles; species Pleurodeles waltl. Next base: position 661,125,917 of record NC_090443.1, on the reverse strand, counting down.
TTGTTTGTCCTAGAGGGTTTGTGTGCGGTGTGTGTATGGGTTTGTTTTTTGTCCTTACCAACAAGTAGTCCATTGCCATAGCGTCCATCCTGGAAGTGTTGGTTGATGGTGGAGTGACGGAAGATGAATGCGTCATGTACACTCCCAGGATATTTGGCCACGATGTTGGTGATCAGTCCTTGGTGATCGACTATGGCCTGGACGTTGATTGAATGTGTGTGCTTCCTGTTGCGGTAGAGGTGTTCTGAATCAGCAGGTGGCACAAGGCGTACGTGTGTGCAGTCGATTGCACCAAGGACGTGCGGGAAGCCACTGATGGCGTAGAACCCCTGTTTCATTTCCTGCTGCTTCTGCAGTGTGTTAGGGAAGCAGATGTGGCGGGGTGTCAGGCGAATGATGGCATCCAGGACTTTAGGCAGGAATGCAGAGAATGATGGTTGGGATATTCCACCAACCAGGGCACCAGTTGTCTGAAAGGAGCCACTTGCCAGCAGGTGTAGTACGGCAAGCAGCTTTGTTTCAGTTGGGATAGTGCGGGGTGTCACTAAAGTGGGGGCCAACTGTTGTTCGATATTTGCCAGCAGCTGCTGAATGGCCTGCCAGTTCAACCGGTACCTCTGGATGATGTCCCGTTCGCTGAGGCCATGCAGGGTTGTTCTTGGGCGGAATATCCTGTCCTGCCTTCTACGCTGTCTTTGGGGTCCCTGCTGTTGTTGTTGTAGCTGCTGTTGTTGCTGCAGGGCTCTGCGTCTACGTGCACGTTGAAGAAAAAGCACCTCCATAGCTCCCTGTTGCTGCTCTGCTGCTCTGTTGTTTGTTCTGTGTGTTCTGCTTAAGTACAAGTGTGTTTGCCCCATTTTAACGCCTGCCCTGACCCAGGCGTTAAAATTTCACGCTATTCGTGCTTAGCGTCATTTTTTTGCGCCGCCTACGGCCCGGGAGTCATTTTTGCCCGGAAGCATAAATACGACGCACCGCTGTATGCGTGGGTTTTTGGACGGGAACGCCTACCCTGCATGTCATTAACGCAGGGCGGGGTGCCGCTTCCAAAAACTCACGCACATAGCGCCATTCCCCTTGTGCGCCGCATCGGGCGTCAGGGTATAAATATGGGGCATCGTTTGCGCTGAATGTGCGTCAAAATTTTTGACGCACATTTGGCGCAACCGGAGTATAAATATGGCCCTTAGTATGTATTGGTCCTGAAGAAGCGTCATACGATCTTGTTAGACCACTGGACGCGAAACATGTTGACCATGTCCTAGGAGCCCGACGATAATCTCCTTAAACTCCAGCACCATGCAGAAAGAGGTTGAGCATCATTCCTCATTTTACACTTTCCCTCTGTTTTTAATCTTGGTCCCGGTCTTATTCCATTGATTAATTAAATTGACTCGCTCCTATTAAGACTGGGAACCATTTTTAGTTTTCACTCCCCTGCCAGGATTAGCGCCTGACCGCAACACCAGGTCTTGTAGTGTCCGCTACCATGGCTGCTACCTAAAAGATCTCCGGCAAAGAGCCCCCTTACGGGGAGCCCGTCAGACATTGCAGCGCCGGTCTGACGAGGAGCTACCCTATGATGAAGCAAGACATCCTCTCAGATGTGTGAGGGCTCTTGCTCCTGAACTTTAATGTTCCCCTAGTGATTATATTTTTCCATTTGGAACAGTGTACACCTTTTTTGCATGATATAAAGAAGACATATCAAATCGTATAATGTCTATGGCAGAAGAAACAATGTTGTTAATCGTATATATTCAGTCGGACAAGGTGTGAGTTCCATTATCCACAACAGCTAATGCCTGTTTCAAATTTTCCTGATCTATTTGCCGTAACCGGGCTGCAGCCTCCTGTTGGGAAAGTTTCCATATTTCATTGTACACTTTGTACAAGAAACGCTTCCTTCGTAGTATCTTCGGTCCTGACAAAAATTTTGCAAGTCAGTGTTATTAGACAGGAGAGTGAGATGTGTCTTGACTCCATCTAGTGAGGATGATTTTAACCATTGTTAGCACAATTTACCCACACTATATGTAGTAATTATTTCAGCATATTCTGGTGATATATAGCGAGGGTCTGCCCGACTCGTCCTGAAACCCCCCGAGGAGGTGACAAAACGTTGATGACACCCATTGGTGTTTATGGGTCACAATAACCACCCACCCGGACGTGACAATGAAGTGTTAAATGTACCATTCTGGACCCAGTCTGTAAGCTCACTAAAGGTGGCATTTATGTATTTCTGTCAATCATTAATTTTTGTAGGGACTGGTATACTAGGCATGTTCAATTCTCTAATCGTTGCTAAGCTCAAACAGCTAGTCTGTTGTACTGTTTCATTAAAAAAATCATTTGGACTGGGATGACACACGCTCTAAACAATGTTTCTCTACCCTTTGTCTGCCAATGTTTTGTTCCCCAAACACGTTTCAAATCAACATTATTTGACCAATATTCATAACCTTCAATCGACAGTCGGGAAACAAAGGAATCTGAGTATATGAATTTCATATTAGTCAACGACATTTGCTTATCTTTAGACGGAGTTAACTTAAAATAATATGACTTAGCATTCAGTCGATGATGCCCAGAAAAATACGTAAATTTGTCAGAATAAGTTTTGGAACTCCCTTGCGGGGGAGTTGGGCAATGCTCCCATTGCGTATAGTCAAATATCGTTTTTGGACTACTGGCTTTATGTATAAAATGGTGCCCATAATAATTATAGCAACACATGTCACCATAATTGTCTCTAAACTGGTAAACATCTTAATTTTCATAGACAGTATAATATTGTAATTCAGTCATCATGGAATCAACTGTCTTCACATCCCAATCATCATATACAATGCCTGGTATTACGATATCATTCATAGATAACTTTAGGACATACAGTATTTGAATGATCTCACTGGGACCGTATATATGTCAAACATTACGTTATCCCACACAATCCCATCCGGAATTGGCACTGAAGAAATGTTCACAAAGGACAAGTCTCTTCGAACCTTATGTGATGAAAAATTTGGCTTCAACACCTCCTTCACCTGTTCAACCGCTGATCTCTCAGGAAGAAAATGACCATGTATCAATAGAAAAAAGGTAACGACAAACCCTATCCAGAGAAAAAAAGCTGACATAGTCAATAAGAGCCACAGATAGTTCCAAGGAAGAACAAAATACGTATCTTTAAGCCAGCACATCAGCTTACGTGGTCCTGGGTCAGTAGTTGAAGAGGCAAACGAGTCCGATAGACCATCGTTGTTGTTTGGCAAAGTACCCAGAGGCAGTTTGTGCAAAAGGGGTCGCCGTATTCAAAGGAGGAGTTGGTGTGTCTCGCAGTGGCACTCTATAGATAGAACCACCCGCAACGTCAGTAGTCATGGTGACTCGATCAAATGTTTCCAAGTTATTAGTTGTCAGTGGAACTAAAGCGAGATTATCATCCACCCTCCCCAAGCTCGGAGAGGCAACAGTGTTGGTATGAGTAACTTGAAGCGGAACATCTTCCCCAGTAGTGAGAGGGATTCAGGAACTACTGGACGTTCCTCTTGGTCTGCTGTGCAGAATCGGCCACATATTGTAACTTGACATCAATAGAAACAAAGCGATTTTCTTTGGCCCCCGGCAACGGTGGTAAAACAACAATTCTCGTTCCGTGTATTCCCAACACAGGGACAGGTGCTCGATAAGAAGGGCCAAATTCTTTTTTGACTGCGACCTTTTCACTCACAAGATCCCCGACTCTGGGAATCCAACCAGTAGATGTTACTGGCACATCCTTAATTCCTGTGGAGGCAGCACTTTTAGAAGAGTTATCTTCACTGAACTGTTGTAATTCCTGTAAAACAGTGACACAATCATTTATATCAAAGGGCGTTTCCGCCGTCTCCACACCAGGACTATCAAGATCCGGAACAAACATTCGTGCTCCGAACAGGCACTCATATGAAGTACGACCCTCCAAGGACCTTCTAGGCAGGTTATTCAGTGCTCTCTGAACTCCATACATGTGGGTTAGCCAACTACGACCCGTACCTAAAACTCGGGCTGTTAAGGATTGCTTTAAATCGCGGTTTAATCGCTCCAAGACAGAATTTCCCTTGGGATGAAATGGAGACAAGAACTGGAGCTGGACCCCCAACGAAGCCATGGTGTCCCTGAATGCCCTTGAGGCAAAAGCAGGGCCCTGGTCCGAATAGAATGCCGCAACTGCATATGTACCGACAAAGACACGCAAATCTTTAATAACAGTTCGAGCGTCAGCCGAGCGCTGTGGCCACACCCACACAAATCTGGAGCAAGAATCAACAGCGACTAGTATATGTTTGTATGCACTATCCAGGGTGAGTGGACCGCAATGATCCAAATACACACATTGTAATGGTCTGTTAGATATTAAGAGGGGTGTCTGCGGTGGGCGCTTAGCCGTTGAAACTTTAATCTGTTGACAGATGTCACAACAAAGGACATACTGCTTAGTCTCTTTATAAAGACCAGGGCACCAGTAACGGGCCTGTAATAGCGAAATTGTGTCAGCCATGCCAGCATGTGCAGACGCCACTCCCTCATGCGCTGCATTAATCAATTGTGGTCTTACAACTTTATTGGGGATCTCGCGTATGCCTACACTAGGTATTTTAACCTCAGCGTTGAGCATACTTCCCATGAAGTATTGATATTTATTAGGAAATCCTTTTGCAAAAGGCGTGCCACAAACCATAGCTTTTATGGCAGCCAGAATCTCTGTGTCTGGTTTGGAACTCGAACAAGTCACTGCTGCCACAGTGGCAACTGACACTGCCGACTTGGCAGCTTCATCAGCCAAAGTATTCCCAGCAATGTGTATTCCAACACGCTGGTGTCCAAGAGTATGTACAACATGGACTTTGGGTAGCGTCTCCTTCAGGTCCGCTACCTTCCCCCACAGCAGTCTGTGTTTTATGGTGTTATCCTTTGAATTTCTGAACCCATTCAAGCGCCAGTAATGGAGGTATTCATTAAAAGACTGGACACAATAATACGAATCACAAACAGTCAGTGTGAACTGTGTCAGATTCGTATGTTCTAATGCCATCAGTGGAGCTTTCAGCTCATCCAATTGTACTGTACAATCCCCTTATGTTTGTGTATAAGTATGTTGGGGGCTGAATTCTTCCCCCTCCATATGGCCACTCACTACAGCACATGCAGCAGAATATTGGTGTTTTGTCCCCACCGCCGGTTGCGCAGAGCCATCGGTGTACATGACTACTTGATATTGATCAATAGGCAACATGTCAGCGGGAACTGGATATTCAACATTAATATTGCAGAAATTCCTGAGTTTCTAATTTTGGGTCAAAAATGTAATCTACATCAGTGGCTGTTAAAGACATAGCCCATTGTATCCATTGCGGGTGAAGTGCTTTTGCGTTAGGAACGCTTGCTTTTGTAACAGCCTCTAGGGCTGCAATAGGGGAAACGACTATGATGCGTTTACCTTGGGCAAGAGGTCTTTCCTTAATAACAGCCATTTGTACTGCAGTGAGAATTTTCTCTGTTGGTGCGAATCGTTGTTCAGCAGCCGAATACAAGTGGGACTTGTATCCAATCGGGACTGTCTCACCTTCATTAAATGTGACATACGTAAACCCAATGGCCCCAGCTATCACCCTGATGACCAAATGCGTCTTATTGTCCCGTGTATGTAAATGTTTAGCAGCTAGGAGATCTGCTTGTAACTCCCGAAGAGTATGTGTATGTTCAATTGTCCAGAATTTGCTTGAAAAATCAGGACTGATTAATTTGTATAAAGGTTTTATGCGTGTAGCATAATCAGGAATGTATATTCTGCCAAAATTCAGAAAACCCAACAATGATTGGAGTTTCTTAATCGTATTAGGTGGTTGCAATTGTGCACATTTTATAAAAAATTGTGTCGCTAGGCTCTTACCTTCATTCGACAGCTCATATCCCAGGAATATGACGCTGAGGAAGGCAATTTTTGATTTTTTGAAGTTAAATTTGTAGCCAATTTTGGCAAACCCTACAACAATGCGGGCTTCCCGTCTTTAATGTTGTAGTAACTCGTCATCCATAAGATGTATATCATCTACATATGACAATGCTTCAGGGTCCAACTTGTGTAAAATTTCAGTCACACGAGCCGCAAACAGTCCCGGGCTATTCTTATACCCCTGAGGTAAATGACAGAATTTTTCTGGGAGCCTAATGCGCTAAAACCTGTCAAATCTCTGCTTTCGGGTGCTATATTCTGGCAGAAGAAACCATTCGAGATGTCTAAAGTCCTTTTGTATTTTTTCCGCACAATGTTATTCATCAGTGCAGCGCTTTGTGGATTTTGTATAGCATATGTACGTGTATGTCCGTTCAAATGTCTGTAGTCTAAGACTATTCTATATGAATGGTCCAGTTTAGCTACAGGGAACAAGGGATTATTCATCGGTGAGAATCAGGGTTCAATTACTCCCTGGTATTCTAGTTGTGTAAGTATTTCCCTTACCGGTGCCCTTGCTTCATGTTTTATGGGATACTGCGGTTGCGGCTGAGGTTCACCTTTAATCGGAATTACATGATATGGAGAATCCCTATCCCACCCTACGTGATTTCTACCTAAGGCAGGTGCTTGTGCTAGAGCCCATTTGATGCAATAGTACTCAGCGAGTTCCCCTGGAACAAGTGGTGAGAACGAAGGTTTAATAACCTCCTCCCCAACAGGGCAAGTGTGAACAAAGTAAGGTGGCCAATCCTGCTCAGCCAGCAAAATGTCATATATCTTGACTACACGATCCCAAAAGATTGCGTTTATAGTGCGTTCAATGTCTCCTTCCTATCGGGTTCAGAGACAAACAAATCTGCTGTTTCAACTTGTATGAAGTCATCAGCTGCTTTCTCCTCCAGATGCTCTAGAAGAGTCCGGCGAACTATTGTGACCTCTGCCGCGCTGTCTAGCAGTGCTAGTGCCCAAGTCTTGTTCTTCAAGAGAACTCTCTTCCTGAGTGGCATGTCTAACTGAGACTGCCGCCACTTTTTTCTTTTTACACTGTTGTTTTTGTTGTATCGGTTTCTCTTCCTTCTTGACAGAAACCTCCAAAGAGCGTTGTGAGTCCTGTCTTGGTTTCACGTACTCTGTTCTCCGCTCTGACCGCCCACCTCTCTCATTTCTCTTTTCCGATGAGTCCTGAAACAAACGAGATTGGCATGTATCAGTGTACTGATATCTATCAGGCGTTTTCAAATTATCCCTATTGCTGAGATTATACCTAGTCTGCGGGGTCTCCGTGCGCGGAGATTCTCCCCTTTCTTTTTTAGGTGTCTGTTGTTTTTTCTCCCAGCGCTTCTTATTATCCTCAGGTTGTTGTTTAGCATTTTCTTTACTAACTTTTCCCTGAAACTGTGGTTTTTGCGGTCTAGCCCCTAGGCTATCTCAACAAATACTGGAATATGTTTCCGCTATTATTTTAGGCAGGTCCCGCTCCTGATCTAGTTGCGGGACGTCACGAAGACGCATACGCACCGCAAGTGCAACTGCCTCCCCTTTAAGATTACTTAGTATTATTGAAGAAACCGTGGCAAAGATGCCCATCAGTTGCATTCTTAAATCTAAGGCTGGGGCAGCCCAATATTCATCCTAAATCTGTTTAAGCACTCGCTAATGTCAGTGTACCGTGTGCCATTGTGTGGAGCGCTGCAAACATTTTGCCCCATGTATTACAATGTTCCACTGTGGGAACCATGCCAAATGGTAAACACATAGTTAATATTCTATGTTTGTCCTGGGGTCCCATATGGGGAAATACCGCCTCCAGCGTATTAAGTTTCTGTGCCAGCCAAAATGGAGTCTCCTCCCGTTTTGCTGGAACTTTTCCCATGATAGAGTGTACAGTCGCCGGGTTTATATCTGGAGCTACTGCATGTGGTTGTGCTGGAGCAGCGCGCGCTGGGTTTGTATTTAATGTCTGCATCATAAATTGTACTAAGCGTCTATATGTAGCCGTTAAGTCTTTATATAAATGACGAATTTCAGCCACCGGCTTATTTGCAACCGCAGGATGTGGTTTACATGTGGCCAATAAAGTCCAGGTCGGACCATCATTACTCAGTGGACCTAACCTTACTGGCAATATAGTATGGGGTAGGGCGCCATCAAGCCAATTATTATGTTCTTGATAAGATAGAGGTATCTCTAGGTATGCGTACGCCCTGTATTGGCCAGGCGCGTTCGCAACCGTATATGTGTGAAATGTATTTTTATTCCCATCAACTGCTGGGAATGTGACCCAGCAGTAGAAAAGTTCTGTTCTATAGGCTGCATGGGCGGCCACCACAAACGTGACTGGACCACCCTGGATCGTAAGACCATGTGCAAGCAAATGTGCTGTGAGCGGCTGTCTCATGTTAAGAGCTATTTGTGTTACCTGGGGATTCGCCATTAGAAAAACAGCACTGGTTCAGAGAGGGCACACCAATATGGGGTCTTTCCTTTTAAGGTTCAAGCTTGAACAACCATCCGCTATATTTAGGATTACCTATATCGCTGTGGTGGAAGTCCTCAGTGCCACGGATGTGTCCGTTAAAGGAACTGAGGGATCATTATCATATATGAGACCGAGAGAGACTGGTGGACCCGAAAATTAGAGCCATACCAAACGTTGGCGGCGCCATGTCACGTAGGCTCTCATTATCCTAATGAGGCGACTGGATTTTTGGGCGGCAAGATCGTTCGCTGTGTGGAGGACTAAGTCTAACCCACGGCGGAGGACCCTTGTCACCCCAATTCCGGGTTGAGCTCCGGCTAACTAGCAGTGCCTCATCTCTCCCAAAGGGAAGAGACAATTGGGCAGCCGAGCGCATGACATCTTAGTGCTTCCCAGGGAAGTCGTGGTCAATCAGATCCCAACCAGTTTTCTCATACACAGTGTGGTCTCATATATAAATGACAAAGGCAGTTTGAGTTTTTAAAGATTGGTTTAATAAAACGAGTGCATTTTAGATAACAAGGCATGAGCCGCAATAACCAGAACCATACAACACAGTAGGATTGAAATAGTAACGGAGAGAGTAAAACATAAGAATAACGCTATCATAATGCAACTAGATTACGTTCTCTCTCCTAAGTTCTATTTTGAGCACAGCATGTTAAGCTCTAAGCCTGCCTTTCAGGTTCCCCCGGGAGGACATCGACCCTCATACCTGAACAAAGGCCTTTGATCGGGATCAGCATCTGCAACAGGGCAGTCAGCGTCTAGTTGTGGGTTCCTGGTCGGAATCTCCCTCTTACGTGTACTGGGACTAGAAAGTGTTTTCATACCATTGATGTGAACTAACACCCGGATGTTCCTGCATAAGAATGTGTACCGTCTACGAACCACAAAGACTAAACTTCTACCACGTCTATCGGCAACGTACCAGACTGTATCCTTGACTGAAGCACAGAGTGAGCAAGAATGTATTGTTTGCGAACTCAGTACTGAAGTAAGCTAAACAGTGTGATAGAAGGAAATAAAACAAGACTGTGAAACTGGTTATAGTAGAATAACAGTTCGAGGCTAAATAAAATGCATCTAGGGCAAAGTGCACAGAGGCCTAACACGTTAAGCAAACGCGCATAAAGCTACATTAAAAATGGCTACACTACAGGAGGATCACCTGGTCAACCTAAGGGAAGTTTTACAGGCCCTACATCATGCAGTCCTAACTATCAAAGCCAGTACTTGCCAGACAGGGCAGAGTTTTGTTGTCTGCTTAGGTCACCTAATAGGTGGAGGCCAAGTGAGAGCTCTCCAACCTAAGATCCAGACCATTGTGGACGGGAAGGCTTCAAAAACCCAGGCCCAAGTCAAGACACTCCTTGACTTGACTGGGTACTATAGGAGGTTTGTAAAGGGGTATGGCACCATTGTGGCCCCTCTCACTGAGCTTAACTTTAAGAAGCAGTCAATGAAGGTCATTTGGACCACTGGATGTAAAAAACCTTTGACACCCTGAAAGGAGCCATGTGCGTGCCACCTGTCCTAAAGGCACCAGACAATGGGAAAGAGTTAATTGTCCAGATAGACACTTCTGAACATGGGATTGGAGCCTTGTTGTCACAAACAAATGATAAGGACTAGGATCAACTAGATGCTTATATTAGCAGGTGGCCACTCCCTAGACAGCAGCTCTAGGGTGCCATTAAGAGGGAAGCCTTTGCTGTGGTTTTGTCCTTGAAGAAGCTGAGTCCTTACCTGTTTGGTAATCACATAAATGTTCAAACCAATAACAGGCTTTTCAGGTGGCTGATGCACATCAGAGGAGAAAAACCCAAACTGGTGAGGTGGTCCCTTTCCCTACACGTTACAGACATTAAAGTAGACCTGGGACTGATTGTGCCAATGCTGATAGCTTTTCTAGGTTATTGCACTTAGATGATGAGAACTACCAAGAGGGAGATTATATGCTCATCACCTTTCATCTGGGTGAGGGTCATGTAGGAAAGCACCCTTTTTGAATGGCCACCATCCACTTTTTTGTTCTAGATGCTGTTGGTTATGACTAAGAAAATACACTGGTGCCTGCTAACCAGGCCCCAGTGCCAGTGCTCTCTCCCTTATTTGATAACTGTGAAATGGTAACCCCAATTGGCAAGTACTTTAACCTCCTATAAGTCCCTAGTATATGGTACTAGTGGTACCCAGGACATGGATGTTAAAGGGATCACCATGGCCTAATGCACTAATTGTGACACCCTGTATGACCTTTGCAAACTACTGACAGCAGGCCTGTCATTGCAGACTGCAGGAGCCATGCAAACTGCTTGAATGTGGCTGTGCCAACACCATGTGTGGTACACTCCCAACCCTGCCATTAATATATGTAATCCACCCTTAAGGTAGGCCTCCAAAGCCCAGGAGCAGGGTGCATTATATCAAGGGTGTGGACATAAAAGTGCAAGTTCTAAGTCCCTATAGAGTCTTTTCCCATTAAAAACGACTTTAATTGTCCAACAGCCCATAGGATTACATGGGCTGGCACACGGGAAAACCCGAGGTTGCTGGCTGAATTATGGTACTGCCAAAATGTGTCATGTTTGGTATCAAACAATGTGCCTTCTCATGACATGAATTTCGTGTCAAGGGTGATGTGGCATGGACCCAGAAAGCAACCTTAGAAATTGCAAACCGAGTTACCCCTGTTTTTCTGTGCTCTGGCTGTCAGCTCTGGCTGTCAACTGCTGCCATCACAACATGATTCTGACCCCCTGGGCAGAAGTGCAAACAACCCCAGGAGTCAGGACAATAGCCTGGATGGGAAGGAGGTCACCCTTCCTTCCCTCCAAGGAAGGCTAGTGAAGTGGCACATCAAGGCAGTGAGCTTCAAAGGGCACATCACCTCTGATACGCATGCAGCCATACCCCTGGCCCGAGGCACACTTGCACCCTGGTAGGTGGGAAAATTAATTGCTCAAGAGGTGGACACCCCAGAAAGCTAGCCACACCACTAGGGTGGGATACCTGGTCTGTAATGCCGAGGAAAATACCTACCATTTTGGAAAGAGGCAGCATAGAGGGTTCTGAATAGAAAAGGTGTTACAACCGACTGGATGTAGGCACCTCAGAGGCAGATTAGGCTCTGGGGCTAGCAGCCCATTGGGTATTGCACTCACACCCCTAATTCCCTTAAATCTAGGATTCAACATGCTCCCCTGGAACCAGAACCTCAGATAGCCAACAACTTGCAACAAGAGAACAAGCGAAGACCTGCATCAACGGCAATAGGGACCTGCCCTAACAAAAGGTGTGATACCTTGAACCTGTGGCAACCCCCTGGAACTGTTCAACTGCTGCTTGTCCTGGACCAGAGACTGCTTCCTCCAGCAAGAGGGAACCCTCTGTGAGCCAAAGACAAGGAGATACTCTCTTGTACTAGTGGCACTAGCCCCCTGCATATTGCAGGTGAAAGGTACTCGCTGGAACAGAAAAGGCACTGGCTATCGGGTTCGCTGAGGGACTGCCCAAAGACAAATGGTCCAGTGCATTGTAGGAAGTGAAGTCCAACTCCCTGCAAAGTTACAGCTGCTACCGCTTTTCACTGGACCTCTGGAAGGGGGGATAGCATCTCTTCCAGCATACTACTGTCAAGGCTTAATGGTGGCCAGTCCGATCATCTCCATCCTTTACTTGATGCTGCAACTCGAGTGCACACCACAACACCTTGAACCAACATCACCTGTGGATTATTTGTTGAAATTTTGCATCAGTTTTTCTCTTCCCAACCATCTCACTGGTAAAACCTGCAATCACAGTTCCCATTCAGCACTAAGTATGGACAAGCATACCTCTGCACTTGAGACGCCAAGACTAAGTGGAGTTGCTCTGCCTGGTGAATCCTGGTCCCAGAGCCCATCCAAGCTTAACCTCCAGTGGGCTCCCACGAACTCGCCTTGCAAGTGATGAGTGTCACAAGTACCACTTTTCAGCACCCGTGGCTCCCACATTCTGCACCATGGACAACCAAGACACCTCTGCATTCGGGCCCTATGAGCCAGGTTAAATTGGGCTGACTGTTGTAGCTTGGTCTTGGTGCCTTTGCAACCTTAACCATGAGTGGGTTCCTCAGAGCTCACCCTGCAAGTGACGAATGTCTCTAATGACTTTTCCCATGACTGCAATGGTGACATTTAACAGCTTCTAAATGTACTGATTTTAGTTTTGCTGTAAAATTCATAACTCTGGTTATATGTGAGTGATTTGCTTTGTTTTGGTGTTTAAAAGTATATATATAAAATCTACTCTGTTTTAATAAATTGGTGGTGTATGTTTTTCAAGTCACGTAAATTACTTATTGTCCTTGTTGATAATCTTAAGTGCTTAACACATGTTCCTCTAGTAAAGCCTGACCGCTTTTGGCCACACTACCACGACTGAGCTAAGAATTCAATATTGTCAATCTGAGGGACCATTTTTGGTCAGAGTATTACATAGTGAGGCCAAACCAGCATCACTCCATAATACTTCAATTTCCTACACTACTCCCAAAAATGACTGCAAATGTTTTCTTTTTTGTTTTTTAAATGCCTCCTGGTTTCCTTTCAGGAAAATAGTCTGCATTTAAAAAACAAATAAAAGATAGTTTTTTTTTTAAAGAGCAATCACAGAAATGGTGGTCCACTGACCAAAGCCGGTGCCATGCCTGTAACTCTAGCAAACAAGGCCGGACTGCGAACCCAAAGCAGCCCGGGCACTTTTGTCATACCAACCCTGGGGTTGGGGGATGGGGTGGAAGTGCAAAGCACTGTTGTTTTTCTTACCGGGGGAGCAGGCCTTCACTGCTGCAAAACCGGTCCCCACCTTTCCAGCCTCCCAGGAAAAAAGTCCAATGCTCGCTACAGCCAGTCCAGCCCTGCTAGCTAACCATAGTGGGTTGCACTTTGCAACCTACCTCATACATGTTAATGAGATAGGTCAAATCGCGACCTATTATGATTTTTGTGCGCCAACGTATTGATACACATATTGGTTTTCAAATTACCATTGCATCTGGTAGAAGTCTATTTGCATATTGTAACCACTTCTAACATATTTATTATAATACATTCCAAATAAAAAAATGCATAATGCAAATCAGTATTTGTCACATTTCCTAGTTTGTTATTTGGGGCATTAGTACATGAGGTTATCTGTGTATTAAAGTACCTTGTTTACACTTCATTGAATGAATGAATCAATCAATGTTTTTATAGCATGGCTAGTCACCTGTGGGGTCTCAAAGAGCTGTTTGCGGGTGTGCTGCTCAACCGACAAGCCAGAGCTTGAGATCTTAACTGAACTGCTTTGGTGATGACATCTGTGTGAGTTTGAGAGGTAGCGAGTTCCATGTCCGGGCTGCGAGGTAGGAGAAGGATTTTCCCCCTGCTATGCCTATTCGGATCTTGAGAATGGCTGAGAGGGCGAGCTGGGAAGAATAGAGTTGTCTGTTGGGCCAGTAGAAGATGAGGCAGTGGTTGAGGTAGGCCGGTCCTATGTTATGTAGGGCCTTTTAGGTGTGAATCAGAAGTTTGTATGTGATGCGCTTGTTGACTGGGAGCCCGTGTAGGTCTCTGAGGTGGGGGAGATATGGCTGTTTCGAGGGATGTCCAGGATGAGCCTGGCTGCTGCATTCTGGATTCTTTGAAGTCTTGATTGCAGTTTCTTGATGATGCCAGCATAGAGTGCATTGTCGAAGTCCATTTTTCTAATTACGAGTGTGTGGGTGACTGTCCTCCTTGTGTCGGTGGGAATCCACTTGAAGATCTTTCGAAGGAGTCAGAGTGTGGGGAAACATGACGACGAGACAGAGTTCACTTGGTGGGTCATGGACAGAGAGGAGTCCAACATGATGCCCAGATTGCGTGCATGGTCAGTGGGAGTGGGGGCGTTTCCCAGAGCAGCAGGCCACCAGGAGTCGTTCAAGGCAGAGGGGTGTAGCCAATTACGAGGATCTCCATCTTATCCGAGTTGAGATTGAGGCAGCTGGCTTCCATCCAGGCGGCAACTGCTCTCATTCCATTGTGGAAATTACTCTTGGCCTTTACAGGGTCGTCAGACAGGGAGAGGATCAGTTGGGTATGGTCAGCGTAGGAGAGGACGTTTAGCCCGTGTTATTTGATGATATTAGCGAGCTGGGCCATGTAGATGTTGCAAAGCGTCTGGCCTAGTGATGATACTTGGGGCACTTCGCAGAATCTTTCTTTCGGTTCTGATGTGAACATCGATAATCTTACACTCTGTGTTGTTCCTTTGAGGAAGGATCTGATCTATTTCAGTGCTTCATTGCAGATGTAGGCATCATGGTGTCTGGTGCAGAGGATGGAGATGGTGTTGAATACAGCTGATAGGTCAAGGAGGATTCGTGTGGCCATGTCTCTGTGGTCTAGTATGGTGCGTATGTCATTGGTGACTGTTTGAAGTGCTGTTTTTGTCCTTTGGTTGCGCCTGAATCCAGTTTGTGATGGATCCAGGGTTTGGTGTGTCTCGAGGAATTTGGTGAATTGCTGGTTAACGGCCTTTTCTGTTACTTTGGCTATGAAAGGGAGCAGAGAGATGTGTCTGTAGTTTTTCAGCTCCCTTGGATCGGCAGTGGGTTTCTTGAGTAGCGGGTTGATCATGGCATGCTTCCAGTCTGATGGGAAGGTTGCTGTCTCGAAGTCTGGTGCAGAGGATGGAGTGGGAGACGGTGTTTAATACAGCTGAGAGGTCAAGGAGGATGAGTGTGGCCGTGTCTGATGGGAACTTTGCAGTCTCGAAGGATCCGTTGATACTCCATCAGAGTTCAGGTGCTATGGTGGTGCTGGCCAGGTTGAAGATGTGATGAGCGTATGGATCCAATGGTGGATGGAGTTTATGAGTCCTTGGGTACCCTCTGTGGTGATGAGGGTCCAGGAGTTCAGATTCTGGTGTGGTGCGGGGTCTGTGGTGGTATTTGTGGGAGGAGCGGTTAAGTTTTGGTTCTTGAAGCCTTCACATATGTCCTGGATTTTCTGGTGGAAGAAGATGGAAAGGTCGTTGCAGAGGTCTTGGGAGGGAGGGATCGATCTGATGTCTATCCTGGCATTCGTGAACTCTTTGACAATGGCGAAGAGCTCTTTATTGTTGTAAGCGCTGGCGCTGAGACGTTCTTGAATGGCAGCTTTTTTGGTGGCTCTGAGGTTCTGGTGGTGTGTGGTGTCTGCTTTCTTGTAGGCTATGCAGTCTTTGTTTGATTTGCTGATCTTCCATTTCTGTTCCAGTCATCTGCAGGAGCATTTGGACTCTTGTAGGTCTGTTGTGTAGGTGTTTTGTTTTGTCGGTTTCCTCAGGGGGGCTGTGCTGTTAGCCATTCCAATATCCAGCCGTAAAGATTGTGTGCGGACTGATTAGCTTTCGCTGCGTCCGGTGGGTGGGAGTGGCTGAGGGTATTGGTGAGTTGCGCTTCTGTGACTTTGCCCCAGTATCTGCCATGGGGCGGAGGCATAGTGGTGCGCAGTGTTCTTTGTGAAGGTAAAGTGGATGCACTTGTGGTCGGTCTGATGATGTTTGGAGGTGTCAGAGATGGTGATATTGTTCTCTGCGGAGAAGACGTGGTCCAGGATGTGTCCAGCTGTATGGGTGGGGATGTTGACATGTTGTTTGAGGCCGAGTGTTGCAGGGTTGTCTAAGAGGTTTGTGGTGTTGGGGTCATTGTGGATATCAAGCTGGAAGTTGAGGTCACCAAGTAGGATGTAGTCATGGAGGCGAGCGCCTGGGGACGATGAGGTCAGCGATTGCTTTGCTGAATTGAGGTTGGGGTCCGGGCCACCTGTAGGATGAGTGTTCCACAGCGGGAGGAGTTGACGATTTGGAAGTGTAGGTGTTCATGGGCTCACTGAATCTGTGACTCTTTGGTGGTTGTCAGGAGAAGGGTGTTCTTGTAGACTATGGCAATCCATCCTCCTGGACGGTTAGCTCTGTCTTTGTGGATGATTTTGTAGTTGTCTGGGATGGCTGTGGTGATGTCTGGGGCAGAGGTGATCCACATCTCCGTGAGGAAGATGACATCCAGGGCTGTCGAGTCCAAGAGGTCCCATACTACTGCTTGCTTGACGAGGGAGCATATGTTGAGGAGTATGCACTTGAGGTGGTCGTCCGAGCTTGGTTCAGGATAGTGTGGTGGTCGGTGGACGGTGCGGGATCATGTGCGGCATGAGAAAGGGCCATCAGTGTTCCTCTGGTTGGCTATGGGACAGGCTGAGGATCTTCCTCAGATGAGGGTGCATAGTGTGTTGGAGTTGAACCGGCAGATGGAGTGAGGACCAGGGTCCATGGCGCTGGGTACTCTCCATGCACAGACGAGCACAGACAAACTTGTCTTTGGAGCACCTTCAGTGTACCGGCGACACACTGACTGCATGCAGCCGTGCATGGCCACCCTTAAGCAGGAGAGGGAGGTGGGAGGATCTGGACAGCTGGGAAGCAGGAGGGTCAGAAGTGCACTTTGCAGGCGGCGTCACAGGGGCAGCAGCAGTGGGGAGGGTAGTGCGGGAAGGGGAGAGGTGCAAAAAGTGAAAAGCAGTAGAAAAAAAGAGAGAAAACCAGAGAAAGCTGAAAGCAAAAAATAGAAAAAGAAAAGAGAGAAAAACAGAGAAGACAGAAAGCAGACGGACACTTGGCCACTTGGACAGATGGACACTTGGCCACCAGAGATGAGGCTCAGGCAGGTGCCTGCGGGTGGAGGTGGGCCTCAATCTGAGAGTCGGTAGGCTTTTGAGAGGCTCAGCTGCAGCAGCAGATGGAGCTACAAGGGAGGGAGCGGCAAACGCTGACCAGAAAGGTCAGTGGAATCACACTTGAGAATTTATCTTGTAATCTTGAATTATCTGCATTGCTAGCAGAACCGGACTAGGGAACATAAACAGTCCTGGCAAAAGCATTTAAACCAACACCTACTATTCATCCCACCTCTCTTTCTCTTTTCATCCATCAATTCTATCTGTCTGTTTGCATTCTCCCTCTCACCCTGTCTGATTTTTCACTCTCTCTAGATTCCACTAATATACCACTCTCTCTTGAAGCCTCCTTTGTCTGTTGCAGTTGGTCTTGAGGAGCTGAGGAAAATGAAAGAGCTACGAGCAGCAGCCCTTAGCTTTCAAAACCGCACAAATGGATCCAGCCCACCAGAAAATGCCAGATGGAGTAAAAGGCAATCCGGTCAATACTGTTATTTCTGTTAAATTATATTGGGTACCCATACCCATTCTTATTGTATCAATATTTTACTTCAGGCAATGTCTGTTATCCCCATTTGAAATCTTAGTCACTTGGGAAGGTCATGTTTGTTCCCATAAAACTGGCAACATAATTGCAACACTAAGGGGGTTATTCTAACTTTGGAGGAGGTGTTAATCCGTCCCAAAAGTGACGGAAAAGTGACGGATTTACCACCAGCCGTATTACGAGTCCATTATATCCTATGGAACTCGTAATACGGCTGGTGGTATATCCGTCACTTTACCGTCACTTTTGGGACGGATTAACATTCCTCCAAAGTTAGAATAACCCCCTAACTTTTTAAATGTATTATTCCTGACATCTTTTTATCAGCATCCTACAAAAATACCTAACTAATATCATGGGCCAGCCACGATGTGAAGGGATGTAAAGCTGTACTGAAATCATACTGCATGGGTGAACAGCAATTGTTAATGTTGTAATTATCGTTCAATTAGGAAGCTAGTACAGTTCACAGTTTTTGCTAAGGTTATCTCATAACATGCCATTTCACTTTTGTTATATGACTGAACCACTGTTGAAGTGGAATGATACAGCACATAATTGTGTCTAGTATCACTTACTGATGCTCTTTTTTTCCACTAACTCTTCTTTGAGTGACTCGCTGTGTCTTAATCGCACACCTCTACTGAGTCTGCAGAGCCAGATACAATTTTGAGGTGCTGCCTCGCCTCGTTTTGGAATCATTTCAGTCTAGCTGGACTTTACTTTTGTTCTGGTGTTCCTCATTGGTCTGCCTACATGTAATATGTGATCTTGGGGAATCTCATTTGACTGAATGGTTCCATATGTAATCAGGTGTGACTTAACTGGTTTGCCTGGACCTCACTTGCAACCTTAGTAGTAGTCTTGCGTTTTCTCGGTGATATAGTAGTAACTCATTTGTTGTCGACCATTAGCCCATTTATCGCCTACCCTCATATTCCTGCCCCTCTTTGGTGGACCTCTGTGGCCTTATTGCTCTGTCAGGAATACATTCCCTTAAAAAAGTGAGAAAACTCATGTTTTATTAATAAATTAGTGACATAGAGATAGCTAATAATAAACCTCCAGTGTAAAGGCCTAACAGAGACAATAATGTAGAAATTAAAATGTACAAGTTTAAATGTGGCTGACATTTGTGCCTACTAGTCGTATTTCTGACACCAAACTTGACATGAAAATATTTTACATTCATATTTGAGTGAATTATAAATAAATAAATTAACGTGAATGTATCATTTTCAAGTAGAAATTTATTTTTAGTATTAAATAAATTAGAATGAAATGCACCTATATTGAATTAAACAGCTTTCATAATGTGAAATAAATGTACGTTTGAAATTGCTTTGACATAACATGAACAATGTTTAACCCCTTCTCTGCCAGGCCTTTTCCTCCTCCTGTGCTGAGCCCTTTTTTGGCTATTTGGGGCAGTTTGCGCTTATGCCCTCATAACTTTTTGTTCACATAAGCTACCCACGCCAAATTTGCGTCCTTTTTTTCCAACATCCGAGGGATTCTAGAGGTACCCAGACTTTGTGGGTTCCCCTGAAGGAGACCAAGAAATTAGCCAAAATACAGTGAAAATTTAGTTTTTTTCAAAAAAATGGGAAAAAGGGCTGCAGAAGGCAGCTTGTGTTTTTTTCCCTGAAAAGAGCATCAACATAGGGTTTCAAGTGGCAAGATCACCACCTTCCCAGCTTTCAGGAACAGGCAGACTTGAATTGGAAAACCCCATTTTTCAATACAATTTTGACATTTTACTGGTACATACCCCATTTTTACTATTTTTTGTGCTTTCAGCCTCCTTCCAGCTAGTGACCAAAATGGTTAAGAAACAAATGCTGGATCCCAGAAACCTAAACGTTTCTAAAAAGTAGACAAAATTCTGAATTCAGCAAGGGGTCATTTGTGTAGATCCTACAAGTGTTTCCTACAGAAAATAATAGCTGAAATAAAAAAGAAAATGAAATTGAGGTGTAAAAAACAGCCATCTTTCTCCACGTTTTACTCTGTAACTTTTTACTGCGATGTCAGATTTATGAAAGCAATATACTGTTACGTCAGCTGGACTCTTCTGGTTGCGGGGATATGTAGGGCTTGTAGGTTCATCAAGAACTCTAGCTACCCAGAGCCAATAAATGAGCTGCACCTTGCAATGGGTTTTTATTTTATACCGGGCATACAGCAATTCATTTGCTGAAATATAAAAAGTGAAAAAATAGGTATCAAGAAAACCTTTGTATTTCCAAAATGGCCACAAGATAAGGTGTTGAGAAGCAGTGTTTATTTGCACATCTCTGAATTCCGGGGTGCCCATACTAGCATGTGAATTACAGGGCATTTCTCAAATAGACGTCTTTTTTACACACTGCCTTACATTTGATAGGGAAAAATGTAGAGAAAGACAAGGGGCAATAACATTTGTTTTGCTATTCTGTGTCCCCCAAGTCTCCCGATAAAAATGGTATCTCACTTGTGTGGGTAGGGCTAGCGCCCACAAAAGGAAATGGCTCAAAACACAGTGTGGACACATCACATTTTTTCACAGAAAATAGAGGTGTTTTTTGCAAAGTGCCTACCTGTGGATTTTGGCCTCTAGCTCACTTGGCACCTGGGGAAACCTAGCAAACCAGCGCATTTTTGAAAACAAGACATCTAGGGGAATCCAAGATGGGGTGACCTGGGGGGATCTGACCAGGTGCTGTTACCCAGAATCAAAATTTGACCAAAAAAATACCTTTTCCTCTCATTTTGGTCACAGAAAGTTCTGGAATCTGAAAG
Source organism: Pleurodeles waltl (assembly GCF_031143425.1). Classification (NCBI taxonomy): domain Eukaryota; kingdom Metazoa; phylum Chordata; class Amphibia; order Caudata; family Salamandridae; genus Pleurodeles; species Pleurodeles waltl. The sequence goes on along the minus strand of NC_090443.1, from coordinate 661,105,383 downwards.
GAGCCACTAATTTCCTTCCACCCAACGTTCCCCCAAGTCTCCTAGGTGCAAACAATGGCCAATCTGAATATCACATGATCATTCCGCGCACAACAAGCGTATCGTCTCCGTAATAACACATTTTACCTGGCTTACCACTAGGTGGTTCTCTTCACATAGCAATGTAATGGGCTGTGCCTTCAGTACACAGCTCACAGAAGATTCACTTCCTTTGCGTTTGCAGCGTGGCAACAATAAAGCGGCGGGATAGCGCATCATTTTTTGTGCGAGTGCAGCCGATTACGTCATGCCTTTCTTAGGAAATACAGCGTTGCATGTTTTTTTCCTCACTGCAGCACTGTACGTCTTCATGCAGTGTTCTCCTGCCTCCCCCCCTTTTTTATTAAACCGTGGCTCAAATGTAATTGGCATTTACAGAGTCAGCAAGCAAGATCGCACTGTGAAAATAGAGAAAAAGTAGTCCACAAACCTGACGGGAAACAGCGATCCTTGCATGTTTTCTGGACTTGGTCGCTGCGCTCGAGGAGGGCTAACCACCGGAAAAGGCATGACATATGCATGCCTTCCACAAATGAAAGCAAGCAGATTTTACCAGGCAAACCTACAAACCAATGAAAGACACTGACATGACGTGGATGGGGCTCCGAGCCCTTTTCTAATTCCTAAAGCATCTCGCAAGCAATACGCATGCGGACACGCATGTGACGCAGGTTCGACCCTAAAAAGGCCACATCGCTTAGACATACACAGTTGCCAATTCCTTCTATCATCCGAGGTTACTTCCAAATAGGAGAACTCATGTGCCTGGCTAATAAGCTCACCTTTGATAGCCACTAGACCTGGTTTACTCAAACATTTGCCACAAACCATATAGTAAGTTTTACATAAGTTGACTTCCAAATCCAGGTCCTCCCTAAATCTGACAAAGAGATCAACAGCTAACCGCAAGCCATTAGATGTTCGAGACAGAAGGTCTGCATCATTAGCATACAACAGAGCTACAATGCCTTTGCCATTTACCACTGGTATACCTTTGCATTGGGCAACTAAAAAAGAGTGCAAACCATTTATGTGTAAAAGAAAAAAGTGGGAGCTAAAACACCCCTTCCACACCTCCTTGAGAAGATGAAAAGATTTGGTGCTCTTACCCTCTGTACCATACCTAACTGAGGCTCTAATTCCTTCATAGAGTACCTGTACAAATTCCACCATGTGTGATGGCATGCCCAATTTATCTAGAATTCCCCAGAGTTTAGTGTGATTGACCGATCAAACGCACTACTAAGGTCCATGAACACAAGATACAGGGTACTTGCCCTAGCTATTGTATATTTCCCAGTTAGTAAATGTAGATTTAAACACTGCTCATGTGTCCCTAAGCCTTCACAGAACCCAAACTGTACAGGACTCATAATAGCATTATCCTTGACCAATTTTCTATACTCCATGAGACAATGAACCCCATAATCTTCACCATAGAATCCAGCAGTGAAATGGGCCTGTAGCATTTGGGATCTGTCACATTTTTTATAAACAGGAACAATACAAGCTGTTTGCTAGTATGAGAAAATACTATGGCCCTCATTACAACATTGGCGGTAAATCTCGCGTACCACCGTGCAGAAGACCGCCAACACACCGCTGCAGCGGCGGAATTCCGCTACAGCTATTACGACCCACAGCTCAGAATCCACCAAAATCCAGACACCCACACAATTCCGCCACACCAAAGGTCAGTGATAAACAGGCAATAACAAAACCTCCACCGTCACGCCAACAGGTATCCGCCCACACTATCACGACCCACGAATCCAAATACACACACATTTACAAAACACAACCACATTGGACAAATCGAAATACACACACCTGAGACACATACACATACCACTCCCACACACCCAATCCAATATAAAACACACACCCACATCACACACAAACCCTTACTACCAAAATTGAGAAAGAAGGCCAGAGAGAGACACCACCAGAAACAACACCAGCATCCACAGACACACAACACCATCACTCACACACCATCCACACACCTCAGACAACACACACAAACACATCCCCTCACACATCACAACCGACACTATCTCACACATCACCCACAACACATCATGGGACATCAACGACACCCCAGGTTCTCTGAGGAGGAGCTCAGGGTCATGGTTGAGGAAATCGTCCTGGTAGAGCCACAGCTATTTGGATCACAGGTGCAGCACACCTCCATTGCAAGAAAGATGGAGCTATGGCGCAGAATCATCGACAGAGTCAACGCAGTGGGACAGCATCCAAGAACATGGGACAACATCAGGAAGAGGTGGAACGACCTACGGAGGAAGGTGTGTTCCGTGGTCTCAAGACACCAGATTGCAGTACAGATGACTGGCGGCGGACACCACCTCCTCCCCCACAACTAACAACATAGGAAGAGAAAGTCTTGTCAATTCTGCATCCTGAGGGCCTCGCAGGAGTAGCAGGAGGAATGGACTCTGGTAAGTCAACTCTTAACTATTACATCCCCCACCCTTCCTGCATTCTATCACATACCCCCACCCTCACCCCTATCACTCCAACACCTCACAAATGTCCCACTATCACAACCCACCCATCCCAACACCAAGCCCTGCATGCAACACCAAAGCATGGACACCCATCACCAAAGCATGTCCACAACAGATACCCACACAGACCCCAAACCAATTATCACACAAAGCCCTATGCAAGAATGCAAGCCCTGGAGTAAAGGGTCACTCACCCATTGCACACGATGGCACACACAGATGTAATAATCATGCCTTTACACCCCTGCAGGACCCCTACCCAATGTCACCAGACAGGAGGTTCCAGACATGTCCTGTCCCCCAGAGAAGAGGCCCACAGTGATGACAGCAGCTCTGTCCAACTGGATCAAGATAACCAGCCCGGACCATCTGGGACCTCGGGACAGTCGGTTCCCCTGACACTGGCACATGCCACCACAGAACCTCCCACCTCCGGAAACACCAGCACAGCACCCACCCAGCAGGCTCATCCCTCTGTCCCCAGGACACATCAAGCAGCAGTGTGTCCACCACTACAGGGAACCCAGGCAAACCCACCACCCCAAGAACATCAGGGACCTGGGGGCAGTGGGAGTGGGCACACGGTTCAGGGGACAGAGGCACAGGAAAACAGGGGGACTGGGAGGACAGCTGTGCGACAGGGGGAGGACAGGCCCAGGGAACCCACTCTCCACAAGGCCCTCTCCAACATCATGGGAACGTACCATCATTCCCAGGAGACAATGGCAACAGTACTGGCCAACTTTCAGGAGACCCATCGGCTGCAGGAGGAACACTATCTGTGGATCAGGGAGGAACTCAAGTCCATCAACACCACCCTGGTCACCATTGTAGGGGTGCTGAAGGACTTTGTCAACACCAGGAGGGACACTGTGGCACAACAAGGGGCACCTGACACTAGCCTGGATGATGAACAGCCCACCACCTCTGCCGGCGCTAGTGTACAGGAAGCACCACCACAGGACCACAACACCAGCACCCCACCCCCTGCAGATTGAGAACCACCACGCAAATGGTACCTGAGATCCAGGAACATGACAGAGAACAATGCCAAGACCCCCGCCATGAAATGAGACCCCCCTGAATGTCATCCTTCTGTCCCATTTTGTCACCCCGTCCATCCTTAAACTGCCCTAGCTCCACTTCATATGCCCCTTTGGACAATGCACCTATGAAACAAATAGACTGGACTCTGCCATGGACATTCCTCCACCATCACCCATGCCCATTTTACAACCCCCTCCACTTATTTACACAGAATTAAACACCCTTGAATCACAAAACGAACTGGAGTCAGTCTGTGCTTTCACAAAAGTGTATTTGCAATAACTATGGAATATAGCAATGTCAAATTTATTGTCAACATAACGATGTAACACAGCTCTAGTCCATGAGGTAATATAGCAGAGGTCACACAGTGGGACCCACATCTGTTAAATGGAAAGGCAAAGTGACAAGTCAGGGTCCATACACTGGGTGAAAGTGACAGACTTATAATAGGTCAAACAATTGTATGAAATGTGTGAGGCAGTTATATCTTCTTACCTGTGTCTCACTGGAAGTATTGCTGGATAATGTTGTTTCTGTTGTCGATATCCTCTTCTTCTGCCTCCTCTTCTTCACTGTCCGCAGGCTCCACAGCTGGACCCTCCTCCTGCAGAAAAGGCACCTGTCGTCGCAAAGCCAGGTTGTGCAGCATACAGCAGGCCACGATGATCTGGCACACCTTCTTTGGTGAGTAGTAGAGAAAACCACCTGTCACATGGAGGCACCGGAACCTGGCCTTCAGGAGGCCAAAGGTCCATTCGATCACCCTCCTAGTTCAACCATGTGCCTCATTGTAGCATTCCTCTGCCCTTGTCCTGGGATTTCTCACTGGGGTCAGTAGCCATGACAGGTTGGGTACCCAGAGTAACCTGCAAATGTCGAGGGACAACTATTAGACCCACACTAACCCGTACGGACAACCCCAGATAACTATTCACAGGGTATAGGGTCCTTGTCCTCTCCTATTAGCCACACAGTGCCTCTGGAGTTGCCCCATCACATAAGGGATGCTGCTATTCCTCAGAATGTAAGGGTCATGCACTGAGCCATGAAACTTGGCATTCACATGGGAGATGTACTGGTCTGCCAAACACACCATCTGCACATTAATCGAATGGTAGCTCTTCCGGTTTCTGTACACCTGTTCACTCCTGTGGGGGGTACCAAGGCCACATGTGTCCCATCAATGGCACCTATGATGTTGGGGATATGTCCCAGGGCATGGAAGTCACCTTTCACTGTAGGCAAATCCTCCTCCTGAGGGAAAACGATGTAGCTGCGCATGTGTTTCAGCAGGGCAGACAACACTCTGGACAACACGTTTGAGAACATTGGCTGGGACATACCTGATGCAATGGCCACTGTAGTTTGAAAAGACCCACTTGCCAGGAAATGGAGTACGGCCAGGACCTGCACTAGAGGGGGTATCCCTGTGGGATGGCGGATTGCTGACATCAGGTCTGGCTCCAACTGGGCACACAGTTCATGGATTGTTGCACGATCAAGTCTGTAGGTGACTATCACGTGTCTCTCTTCCATTGTCGACAGGTCCACCAGCGGTCTGTACACCGGAGGATGCCGCAATCTCATCACCTGCCCCAGCGGACGTGCCCTATGGAGGAGAACAGCGAGCAGAGAGTCAGCCAACACTGAGGTATTACAAAATGTCATTTGCACACATTTGTTAATCCGCAATGTGCCTGTTACTGTGTGTATGCAAGGCCTAGATAGGTATGACACAGTTATTATTAATGCCATGTGGCCCCCTGAAATGGTCGTTGACTGACCTGTAAAGTGGAACAAGGGGATATGAGGTAACTGCGCTGGCATTCTACACCGTTGTGGTAGGCGGTCGAAGACCGCGGCGCAATCCTACTTTGGTTAACAGTGAACCCTATGGGTCCCAGGAGCCAATGACGATGTACGCCGGTGATGACAGTACGCACCGCCGCGGTCATGACCGCCATTTTCTGTCTGTTCACTCACTTGATACCTGACCTTCAACAGGAGAGAACCTACACTGCAAGTGCTGCTGTGACCGTAGTCTGGAAGTGACAATGGCTCATGTGTCTGGGGAAAGGGCTCCTGCCTTCACTTCGGAGGAGTTGGAGAAGTTAGTGGATGGGGTCCTCCCCCAGTACACGCTAATCTACAGTCCTCCAGACAAACAGGTAAGTACACTGTGAGCATGCTGCATGGGCAATGCCTGTTTGGAGTGGTGTGGATGGAAGATACATGGGGGGGGACTCAGCCCTGCATGAGCGGACGGTGAGTGTATGTGCGTCAGGGCGGGAACGTGGGCCAATGACTGTGACGGTCCAGACAAATAGAGTTTTTCCTTTTCCCCTGTACTATTCCTGTAGGTCATTGCCCACCAGAAGAAGGATATTTGGCGTGCCATCGCCAAGGACGTCCGGACCCGGGGGGTCCACCACAGACAGAGCACCCACTGCCAGAAAAGATGGGAGGACATTCGCCACTGGAGCAAGAAGATGGCAGAGGCCCAGCTGGGGATGGCCTCCCAACGTGGGAGGGGTGCCCGTCGCACCATGACCCCCTTGATGTTCCGGATCTTGGCGGTGGCGTATCTGGAGTTGGATGGGCACTTGAGGGCATCACAGCAGCCACAAGGGGGTGAGTACAGTCACATCCATTTGACTCTGCATGCATTATGAGGTGTCTGGGTGGGGGAGGTGGGCAGTGGGTTACCCTAGGCCAGGGTGAGCTTTGTAGGCAAGGGCCCTTTGTGAGGCAGGCTATGTGGCACCCCAACCCCACCAGTGGTAAGAGCCATTTACACCTAGTCAGGCTCCTGTGACTTCCATGTGTGCAGCAATCGGGCATAGGCCTTGTACCCCATGGCCCTGTGAATTATCTAGGAACTATAAGTGCATGGCGTAGTGCAGAGGGCTGCTATGTCTGTCGTGTCCGCCAACAGTAGTGGTATAGCATGCACTGAACATGTCTTTCTTCTGTCTCCCCACCCCCCTTTTTGTGGTCTCCCTGTTCTTGTGTGCAATAGCAGCATCAGGCAGAGGAGCAGTGGCGCCGGAGCAGGAGGGAGCTGCATCCCACCTTGCCCTGGATGGCAAAACAACAGAGTCTGAAGCCACCAGTGGGACAGAGGGCGAGGGGAGCTCCACGGCGGGGTCAGGAGGTGACAGCAGCGACAGCGACTCCTCCTCTGATGGGAGCTCCCTTGCGGTGATGGGCCCCTCTGTGCCCCCCGCATCAACAGGTACAGCCGCCACCCCCCTACCAGCACCGCCCTCCCAGCAGCCCCCCAGCGTGTGTCCTGTGGCCGCTCACCCAGGGGGGTGGGCATCTCCTTCACCCCAGGCACCTCAGGTCCTGCCCCAGTCTGCCCTGCAGCCCTCAGTGAGGAGGCTCTTGACCTCCTGAGATCCCTCACTGTTGGGTAATCTACCACTGTGAATGCCATCCAGGGTGTCGAGAGGCATTTGCAACAAACAAATGCATACCTGGAGGGCATTCATTCTGGCCAGGCAGCCCAACAGAGAGCATTTCAAACTCTGGCCTCAGCACTGATGGCAGCCATTGTCCCTGTGTCCAGCCTCCCCACTCCAACTTCCTCCACCCAGACCCAATCCCCTGTACCTCAGCCTACACCAACCACACCATCAGACCAGCATGCACACACCTCAACACACAAGGGTGGCTCAGGGAAACATAAGCACCACACATCCCACAGGCACTCACACCAGCATCATACCCATGCAGATATAATAACATCCACTGCCTCCACTGTGTCCCCCTCCTCCACATCCTCCTCCTTCCTCCCTGTCTCGTCTCCACTCACACCTGCATGCACTACATCTTCAGCCACTACCTCCATCACCAGCACGCCCATCTCCACGCACCGCTCACGTGCACTCACCACCCCCACTACCATTCACTCATCCCCTGTGTCCTCTCCCAGTGTATCTGAGAGCCCTCCTCCCAAAGTGCACAAACGCAGGCACACACCCACCCAACAGCCATCCACCTCACAACAGCCTCCAGCCCATGCACCTTCACCCAAATTCAGCAAACGCACACCTCCTACAACCACTACCTCTTCCTTTACTTCCAAACCCCCTCCATCTACCCGTCCCAGTGTGTCTAAAAAACTTTTCCTGGCTAATATTGACCTCTTTCCTACACCTCCCCCATCCGTCCCCAAGGGCCAGGCTTTCCAGGTCCCAACCCAGCACCTCAGCCACCACATCACCAGGCACAGTGGTGCCAGCAACTGCAGGCTGTTGTAGTGCGCCAACCAACAGGGATTCCAGTGTGCCACGGAGCGAGGGCAAGGACATTCTGCCAGCCGCAAAAGTTAAAATGTTGCCCACATCCCAGAGGGGGAAGCAGAATACACCTGCCACCAAGGGCTCAGGGAAAATGAAAGGGGATAGTGGCAAGACAGCTGCGCCACCATCCAAGGTGGCGAAGGGCCAGAAAATAAAGGGAGGTCAGGAGAGGGCATGGTGGCACCGACAATGGGACCAGTGTCACACCTTCTGTCCATGTCGACGGCAACCTGTACGGCGGAGAAGACCTTCACCGCCACCTGCACCACCACCTGCACCGCCACCAGCACTGCTGTCATTGAGGCTGCCACCAGCACCGCAGTCACTGAGCCCGCCAACAGCACTGCCGCCACAGAGCCGCCACCAGCACTGCAGTCACTGAGCCCGCCACCAGCACCACCTCCACAGAGCCCGCCGCAAGCACCAATGCCACAGAGCCAGCCGCAAGCACCGCTGCCACAGAGGCCATCTCCAGCACCACTGCCACAGAGGCCGCCGCCAGCACCGCTGCCACAGAGGCCGCCACCAGCACCGCCGCAACTGACCCCGCCGCAAGCACTGCCAGTGGCCCCGTGACATCCTGAGCAAGTGGCACCACCTCAGACATGGCTGCCGTCCCCAGTGGTCAGTCGTCCGAGGCTGGTGGTCAGTTCCAGGAGCCTGAGCATCTTCCATGATGCACCACTTTCAGTGGAGAAAGGCATCCACTACCTCAGTCCTTGGCAGAATGAAGCACTCTGGGCACAAAGCCCCCTCCAAAACCAGTGGAGAAAGACATCCACTACCACAGTCCTTGGCAGGATGAAGCACTCTGGGCACAAAGCCCCCTCCAGAGCCAGTGAAGGAAGACATCCACTAGCTCAGTCCTTGGCAGGATGAAGCACTCTGAGCACAAAGCCCTCTCCAGAACCAGTGGAGAAAGACATCCACTACATCAGTCCTTGGCAGGATGAAGCACTCTGGGCACAAAGCCCCCTCCAGAACCAGTGGCGGAAGACATCCACTAGCTCAGTCCTTGGCAGGATGAAGCACTCTGAGCACAAAGCCCCCTCCAGAACCAGTGGAGAAAGACATCCACTACATCAGTCCTTGGCAGGATGAAGAACTCTGGGCACAAAGCCCCTCCAGAACCAGTGGAGTAAGACATCCACTACCTCAGTCCTTGGTAGGATGAAGCACTCTGGGCACAAAGCCCCCTCAAGAACCAGTGGAGAGATACATCCACAAACTCAGTCCTTGGCAGGATGAAGCACTCTGGGCACAAAGCCCCCTCCAGAACCAGTGGAGAAAGACATCCACTACCTCAGTCTTTGGCAGGATGAAGCACTCTGGGCACAAAACCCCCTCCAGAACCAGTGGAGAAAGACATCCACTACCTCAGTCCTTGGCAGGATGAAGCACTCTGGGCACAAAACCCCCTCCAGAGCCAGTGGAAGAAGACATCCACTAGCTCAGTCCTTGGCAGGATGAAGCACTCTGGGCACAAAGCCCCCTCCAGAACCAGTGGAGAAAGACATTCACTACCTCAGTCCTTGGCAGGATGAAGTTCTCTGGGCACAAAACCCCCTCCAGAACCAGTGGAGAATGACATCCACTACCTCAGTCCTTGGCAGGATGAAGCACTCTGGGCACAAAACCCCCTCCAGAACCAGTGGAGAAAGACATCCACTACCTCAGTCCTTGGCAGGATGAAGCACTCTGGGCACAAAGCCCCCTCCAGAACCAGTGGAGAGATACATCCACTACCTCAGTCCTTGGCAGGGCGAAACACTCTGGGCACAAACCCCCCTCCAGAACCAGTGGAGAAAGACATTCACTAGCTCAGTCCTTGGCAGGACAAAGCACTCTGGGCACAAAGCCCCCTCCAGAACCAGTGGAGAAAGACATCCACTACCTCAGTCTTCGGCAGGATGAAGCACTGTGGGCACAAAGCCCCCTCCAGAACCAGTGGAGACTGTTATCCACTTGAGAGACTGTGGCTTTGCACTCCCCAGGATACAGCTGTGGGCAACCCACCCACTGGAGAGACTTGAGAGACTGTGGCTTTGCACTTTCCAGGATGCAGCAGAGGGCAAACCACCCACTGGAGAGACTTGAGAGACTGTGGCTTTGCACTCCCCAGGATACAGCAGTGTGCATGGAGCCCCCTCTTGGAGCAGTGGTGTCGTGCGTTCATCAGGCTGAGGTGCCCCCCCCCCCTCCCTGAGGTGCCTGTTTCATTTCGATCTGATGCCCCTGCAGTGTTCTCTCCGTTTGAAGTCTGGTATCATGTGTGGGCCTCTCCCATGCATTTTGGTCCCAGTGGTCCATGGACAATAATTGGTGCACTATCCGGACTTGTGTAGTTGGTGTACATAATTGTATATACTGTATTTTGAGTTTTGACTACTGGACTTTTCATGATTACAATCGTTCAACTCATTACCTTTTGTCCTTGTGTTCTTCTAGGGGTGTGGGAGGGGGTTAAGTAATGTTGCTACATGTATTTGTGTGTATGTTGTTGTGGGTGAGGGTGGGGTGGTGGTGTTGGTGTTGCGTGTGTGTGTCACTCTCTTTTCCATCCCCCTCCCCTGTGTTGTAGGTGCAGTACTCACCGTGGTCATCGCTGACGTCTTTGGTGCTCCTGATAGAGGAGCAGGAAGACCATCGCATGGAGTAACTGGAGTTCTGGCTCCATGGCGTCCTGGTTCCTCGTGGGGTGTGGAGAGGTGAGTGTTTTCCCTTCCAAGTCCTGTTTCTGCCATGTTTTTGTTTGTGTTGGTTCCGCCCCAGAAAAGATGGCAGATTGGCATCTTGTGATAGGGTGGGCGGTACATTGTCTTCCGCCTGTCTGTTGGTGGTTACCGCCGCTCTGTTGTTTGTACCGCCGTGGCGGTTGGAGTGTTAAAGTGGCTGTCTATGTTGGCGGCTTCCGCCATGGTCGTGATTCCATTTCTTTTACCGCCGGTCTGTTGGGGGTCTTACCGATGCTTTAACACCGCCCGCCAGGGTTGTAATGAGGGCCTATGTGTTACAGCAGCATTCCATATATTGGTAATGATAGGCACTCATAAGGGAACATTTTCCTTATATAAATCCATTTGGATCCTGTCACGACCAGGTACCTTTCTTGATGAACTTTCTTGAATCACCATTATCACTTCTTTGAGACAAAACTTAATTTCCAAATTAGTGTGGGGCTCAATTAGTGACCCATCAATCCCGGGGACCTCTCCACAGGAATAAATCTGGCTACAATGATCATACCATCTTTCCGGTGAAATGTTAGACCCCATACCTTCCATACTCTTAGTTGTGAATCTCCCTTTATTTACAGTTTTCCAAAACCTCATATCAGCTTTTGTCTGGCATGCCTGCACAAGCTCCTCCCACATTACTTTCTTGAGGCCCAGTTTCCTATTTTTAACAGGTAACATATTTCTGTCTGGCCTTTTTTTCCCTCGATCTATCTCTGGGCTTACTACTGAGTTCCTTTCCTTACCTCTTTTTTGCAGTTCTACATACAGAATCAAACCACCCAGGATGGCATTTCCATTCAGATTTACATGGGTGAGTAATTAATTCCTTAGCTGACCTGTTCAGCTTTTCCACTGCATTCAAGATCTCCTTAGGAGATGTGTCATCTGACTGCAAGATATCCATGATCAGGCTGAGAATACTTTTCACCAAAGCACAAAGGATGACTGAAATCTTAGAATGACGCCAACTGACCCTGAGCCCACTATCCTTAACCTCCATACCCTAAGGGACCATACATATGTGAGAATGGCTAGAAACTGGTAGATCCAACATGATTTCAAGCTAGTTATGGTCACTTTGCGCCATCTCTTTAACTCCACCTCCAATAACAAACTGAGTCAGGGATCTAGACACAAACACATAATCAATGACAGTGCCTCAGCCCCATCCTACAAATGTTGGTGCCTGGCTGGAGAGATTACCCACCAGCTTGATTGTATTAATCAGCCTAAAGCCCCAGAGGGCCTCCAGAAGTCCCACCATCCCCGATCTACAGCTTGGCCATCTAGGCAATTACTACCCCTAAATTCAAAAGGATCAAGCAGGGTGGTGTTAAAACCAATCTTTGCCTTGAAGTCTCCCACTACAATAGCACAAAGGATTCATCAAAATGGCAGCCACTCTATTTTGAAAAGTGTCAGGGAGAAAAGCATAGCATTCATTTTACAGCCCATATCCCACACTTGATTATAAAAGTTGACCAAAAAAGAAATTAACTTTGTTCTAAAGAATAATCCACACAATAAATATTCCCCAATGATTGCAATCAATTTGGGTGACCAGGTATATCTTAGCAATGCGTATCAGCGTCACCAGCCTGCCTCTAGCTCTAAAACAAGAATCACATACAGCTGGAGCAGAAAACTGCAAGTATCCATCCCATTCCGTAGTCCAGGGGGACAGGGTGTCCTGCATCATTACAATATCATACCGGGAAATATACTCCACCTAGTCGCCATCATGCAATTTAGGTTCATACCCTCCAAAATTCCAACAAACAATCTGCAGCTGAGAGTCCCACTCAATACATGAATAGCGCAAAGGGAGACTGCCTCCCTACCTTCCAGTGAGACCTCCATACCACGGACAGCCAACAAAGGACCAGTACTTGACAGTTAGTCATTATCCTCTAGCCCAGAAAAGACTGAAATCTATTGATTGTCCTGATTGATGGGCATTCAGCGGGTTCCCTTTCCCTGAGGAGAGGGTGTTGAGACAGCGGCTTCCCCAGGGGCTGCAGATGCCTATGAAAAAAAACAACAGCACCAAGTTAACCCCATTAGACAGTGGGCTGTGCTGCCTGCCGAAAAATATCAGGCAATGGGCCAGCCTGGGGTTTTGACAGTTAATAATAAGACAGTCCCCTTTTAGTTGTTTAGTTGATGGTCCCCCCATCCTATCCTCCTCACAAATAGGACATGGTTATAATCCACTGGTAGGAAATCAGAGTTCTTGCCCAGCCGAGAGCAAACCTTGCTTTTAGTTGCTCTGTGTACTTCCTCACATCTAGCAACAGCGGTGGTACATTGGTTAGGACTGGAACATGGAGGCAACACTCTGGAGGGAGACTGAGTTGTGAGGGAAAACCAGTAGATTGATCTGCTCCAGACCTGCCCCCTCAGGAACATGGAAGTGTTTATTATACTCAGCCCTTCCATTTTTTTCCTTCACCAACATCACAGATTTATTCCTTCTGGACATGGACAAGGTACGTCTAGGTAAATTAACAGTAGCTGCTGGTTTACAAGGTCCCACTGGAGTGCACACCCCTGAATCCAGGCAACTAGATGTCTCCTTGGGACGACCAGTGGTAGGAACACTGCTCTCTTGATTGGTCCCTAGCATTTGACCATCTCCCTCATTAAGCATCAATTCCAAGATGATGGATTCCAGAGAGTTCAGCTTGTATTTGTATTTCAGGGGGGCTATATATGCTTCAATCAGTTCCTTAAATTGATCTAAAAGGAGATCTGAGAAAATGTTATAGCCATTAGACTAGAGTCTCCGATGGGCATAGTTGTGGAATCTGCAAGGGCCTCAATAATGCTGCCTGCAACTACTACTTCCTTACTTGTTTCCCCTTTATTCCTTTTATTGCCAGGCTTATTGGGCTGGTGCTTCTTCTTAGCTGGAGTTTTTTCTGCACTTAGAGACATATTAATAAGACTATGTTATTCTGCACCTGACACGGGATCATCCTGGCTCCCAGTGGCAGTTCCTGCACCAGCAGTAATGACTTCTATAGGATCCAGAACACCCACTGATATCTCTTCAGCTTCAATATGTGAGGTAGAGGGATATTGCTGGTCACTGAGTTTGAGAGAGAGCCTTCTCTCGGCCAGGTAATTTTCTTTTGCAACCACTCCTACTGTTCTAGCCAAAAAAGAAGTACTAATGGGCTCCCTCTGAGATCCTAATGACTCCTTGGCCCCGTCCGTCATCAGTTTTCTCTTACCCATCCTATAGAGCAAAGTAACTGCTGAAGTGACATCACCTGGGAAAAGGCCACGTTGTCAAGAAAACCTCACTCCACTCGCTCAATCCGAAATCCGCACTTGGTATTTACAGGTCACAGACCCACTAGTCCAAAATAAGTCCAAGATTAGCCCAGTTCAAAGTCAAAAGAGAAAGCAGTAACCAAATCTCCTGAGTGAAAAAAAGTAAAGAGTAATGGCTCAGACTTGGCCTGCCGCGGACCGGCACAGATGCGCCCAGGCACGTCCTGCATGCATCTAGCACCACGGTGAGCTGGAAGTGATTTTAGTGCAATGACAGTCACAGCTCCTCCTCTCCAGCTGCAGCAGTACCCTGAGGGATATAGTCCCACCACAGGAGTAGACAGCAATGGGTAAAAAAGATGCAGAATTTGCATCCTGCATGACATCTTTGTGCAAAGACATCCCCTTGTCCATACCTCTTTATGGGTCTTCATGACTTACTTTTTCAGTGCTCTAGGGCCAGGCTTACCTTTGTGTCAGGAACTAGGTGCCCATTGCACACTCTGCTTGGTTTTGTTGCCTTCATTAGCAGAAAGAAATGACAATGGCCTAATCAATATATTTCCTTTCCAAAGTGTAATTGAAATGTTCTTAATATTTTGTGACATAATCGACACAGTAGCAGTTAACTTTCTTAGGCAGAGACAAGGCATCATCTGTAATAATGTGGGCTCTGTATTTTGAGGCTGCAATGAGCCTAGATACCCCACAGAAAGGCATTTTTTATATTATCAATTGCTCTGCTTCAAGTTACTTTTGTCAGAATTAACTTTAGTGTGTACTGGTTCTAGATACCACTTCTGCTATATTGCTTCCCTCTCATAAGTTTCATATCAACTGACACTGGGGCATGCAGGCCAGGATTATCCCTTGAGCTTCTAGCAATGCTGCAATCTCTTAGAACATCGGTTCCCAACCTGTGGTCCGCGGACCCCAAGGGGTCCATGACACATTCTCAGGGGGTCCGCAGGCCTGGGATCACAAAAAGGTACTTCTTCAGCTGGGGTCTGACAGAAACACGTGCATCTTTTTGTTTGTTCAGCAGTTGTAAAAGCACGTCCAAGTTCTTTGTACAACCAGCAACTTTCCATGAAAATGAAAGCATCAAGATAACTCTGGTGATTAATGTTCCTGCTGGCAAGAGATGGCAGTTTTGTCTAGTGGCAGTTTTGGCCCATCTAAGGTATCGCAGATGGTTAATATGCCTGATACACAGAACATGTATCATGCAAAGAAAATTCTTTTACGTGCCCAGCACAGTGAGTTAATGCTTTTGTCACAGAGATTCTTTTGTTACTGTGCAGCTCACAAATTACAATCCTAATCTAGCACAGTGAGCTCTGTACAGACATCAAAGAGCTGCATGCAAGCTGCATGACACAAATTAGAAAGTTTGTTTTTTCCTAGCCTTTCATTATCCTTATGCTGCTAAAAAAAAAGGTTTGCATGCTTAAAAATACATTCTTATTATTAAAGTCAACGCTAACCACTGTGTTATGTTCTGAATCCTGAGTCTGTGCTTCTCCAGGCCAAGCACTCTTAGAAAAAACCTACCATTGTGGATGACATGTGAATCCTACACCTTGTAGTCTTGTGTAAAGTGCTCCGACACCCTACACTGGTATGCAGTATTCATTTATGTGAAAAAGCTTTCTCAGATTTTATGAACCTCAAAATAAAAACAGAAATCACTTGAGAAATGTAGACTTTGACCTAAGGATTCAGCAGGTTAAATGGTATAAAAATCTCTAGGTCCGTGGCAATTGTGAATGGCCTTTTTGAGACTATTTGAGGGTAAGGCATACAATATGTACGGTTAGCCCACTTTTCTGTCCAAATGATAACTGTTGGACCTGCCCCTCTTTGCAGGGTCTCCCCTAGATTTTCTGTTGCTGAATCCATTGGCATTAGGACTCTTTGCACTTTATCCCTGCTAACCAGATGTAAAGTTCTTGTGCGCTCTCTTTGAAGCATGATAAAATTTACCTACATCTAATTGGCACATTTAGGGGCTTATTTGTGAGCCCCTTGCACCACTGTTGCATCACTTTTTATAACGCAACGGTGGCACAAACCTTGAACTCATATCTATGAAGACACGCAAAGCCACTTTGCATGGCTTTGATTGGCCTCATAGGTATGGAGTTAGGCAAAGCAGAGCAAATCGTTGGTTTGCCTTACTCTGCGCAAGGGAGGCGTTGCATGGGTGTTGAGTTGGGTGTGCCCACGCAACTCCCATGTATTTTGATGCATCTCCAGATTTATAGGACCTTCTCAACCTGGGGATGCACCAAAACCATACACCTCCCCAGGGGAGGCACAACAACGGAAACTATGTTTGTTTCTACTCGTTTTTTTCACTTTCTATGTGTGCTGCATTCTGGCAGGATTGGTTCACCTTCCTGCACAAAAACAATCCTGCCTACAATGCAGACACCCCTGCACCATGGTGCAAGAGTGCCTGCGTTTGTGCTTGACGTAGGGTGCAATCCTGAAGTTTTGACCTCTTTGTGACCATGAACGGGTCCATTAGCACCAAGACTCAATAGCTTGCGATGACCACAAACAAGGCTTTGGTGAACCTGACTCTTCGCACTACAGCAACCACCAGCGATGACTGGAAACACGAGATCTGCAGTTCTCGCTATAGCAATGGCAGCCGGTAGTGAAAGCCATTGTGAAGCCTGACTGGAACTTCATGCTAAAGTGATTACTATCAGCAACACCAGGCTTGCACATCCAAAATGCTCTCTCTGCTCATTGCAGCCTTCCCCACAATGAACAAAATTCTTCACGATGGACATTGAGATGATACATTTTTCAGCAGGATTAACCTGCTCCCTGTATCCCAAACCTGTGTTACTTCATGATCAGCCTGAATTTATTACTTTTCCAAGACTAGCATCACTGGATTATCTCAAGAGACGCTTTGAGGCACTTTATTCAACTAAAACTATGAAATCGCATATATGCGAACTACTAATTGGATTTTTGTTTTTCCTGTCTCATTTCACTTATTAAATTTTATTATAGTTTTCTACATTGGTTTCAGATTTTTCTTGTAGGTTTTTTTTTCCTTTATTTCTATTTCTGTGCTGCATAAATACATTGTACCTCTAAATTAAACCTGACTGCATTGTACTAAGTTACCAGGGGATTTCACACAGGATAATTTAGTGACTTTTGTGGTTCACCCTGCAAAGTATTGTGTTTATCATTTCATTTGGGCTTCCACCCCTCTCAACTAATAATCCACTTTCTTACAAGCAGATTTTAAGATAAAGCTGAATATTGAATTCTACTGTTGGTAGAATATTCTGAAATCTTGAAGCAGGGCCAATGAGATTCACTGTGAAGATCAAACACAACAAGAGCAAGAAGTCTACCTTTTGTTACTCCTTGTATCAATTTAATGGAACTAGTGATGGAGTTGCTAATTTTAATCTGTTGAGATTGATTAAGTCAACTAAGAACAACATCTATACCCATACACTCTTTGGGGATGTTGATATGGGTGGAATGAATAACTGTGTGAAAATCAAGGAGAGCATGTCAAGAGAAAAAGATCAGGATCATATGTAGCGATGACAAGCGGTTGGAGGAAAAGCTTTAGGTAGGAGAAAAATATTTTGCCTGAAGAGTTAGAAGAGGGAGGTATAAGGAAGTAGAAATGAGGAGACAGAAGTACATTATGGCTGAAGAGTTCAAGAAGAGAAATAATAGGAATTAGTAATGAAGCAGGCAGAGATGAGAGAGGGACATATGAGTGTAACTGGGTGAGGAGTGGTGTCCTTTCATGCAACCTTCATACATAACAAGAACTTGAGAAGAAACAGGAAGATTGTAGAAAGGTAAGCAAGATGAGATGTGTTATCCATTCATGACTGAGAGTATAAAGGCAAAGGCAACATAAATTGAGGGGCATAGTTTCAGAGAGTGCACGAGTGGTCATTCAAGAACCAAGGAGAGTAAAGATTGTGGCCCAAGGGCAAGGTATGTCCATTAACACCCAACTTTTAACAAGCAGGCTACTTGATTCACTTTGGGTCCCCATAACCTGGTGTTATGAGTTATTACTACTTAGAGCCAGGGAGTATTAAGTTTGTAAGCTAACCTTACTGAAAACTTGGGATGCTTTGCAGCCAGAGCAGATGAATTGCCAGAGTAAGTTCTAGTAGGAATAAAAATTAAAACTCCTTTAACAAGTGAGACCATCTGGTGGTTTGTATGGAGCACTTACTGTTAACAGACACAATTTCAAACGTTTGTTAATGAATTCACCCAGCAAGAACATTTCTTAATATTTACCCAATGGTCTTTAAGTTGTAAAGCCATACAAAGTACACAGTGTAGGTATGCTAGACTTAATCTAGCCAACAGTTTTCTTGACAAAGGACAAAGGAATCTTGCTTAAACTGTTTGATATTCCCTCTGCCTCTGACACTTTCTTCTTTTTTTCTATGGCACTTTCTAAAGGGAGTATACTCTATCACCAACTAAGGGTTCCAGGATCTGAGGAACAACAATCGAAGTTCAGCAGTCACTGCAACAGAAGCCACCTGCAGGGTCCATTGTGATCTCAATTGATACTGAAAAGCTGGATTCTTGTAAGAAAGTGGCCTTCTAGTCAGAGTTTGCATCCTTTTAGCTTAATAGGAGGTCTTCTAACTGATCTTAGGAGTCCACTTTTTTGTTCCGGGTATAAGTGGGAGCAGATCCAACCTCTCAGGTCTACTCACAGGTCACAAAAGCAGGTGCAGTCCTTCTTCTGTCTCCACAGTTCCTGTAGGGTACTACCGCAAGCAACCACACAATGCAGGCTGCCCTGAAAATAAGCTTGAGGAACATAAGAGGCTTGATTGACTCTGACACAATCACACTATTGAGGGAAAATTACATCATTGCACTCCAAGATACATGGGACGTTTCAATCATCCCCCTGGCATGACTTCACTGCATAAGAAGCTCCAGCGACGGTATCACAGACAGGGGGCCATGCCTCAGGAGACTTTTCAGTCAGTATGAAAATAAGTTAAGGTTAAAAACTATAGTGCTCAGTAGGGGCAATGGTGACTATATTATTCTCTGGTATCAACAGTGTAAGTGAGAGTCGTATTCAGTCTCACATTATGGGGAGTATCTACCTCCAGATAAAGACAGGAGAGAGTCAACACTGATAGCAGTACTCCCAATAGTGAGAAAGCTAAGATTATCCCACTCAGATTGTATGTACGTCCTCATGGGAGACTTTAACACCAGTTTATTGTGTATAGAGTCAAATGATACCCCTCTGGACACTGAAGATGAAAACTGGGCCATACCACCAATCCAGAAGCAATATCAAAGGCCCAATAAACAGTTAAAAGCATTAGCTGGAACTTTAAATTTTAAATCAACTGGACCGCTGTATATTAAATGTCAGGTTTTAGCGGATGCCCCAGACGCCTCCCACATTTTTTATGCTGGAGGATGGCCACTCTGGACTATAAGGTGTGTCTTTAGCCCACTTTTTCAAATCTTTTCATCAAAGTTTTCAGTACCCATCACAATGCAGGAAGTGGATAGGTACTGTCTACACACACAGAAAAACATAAGTAGGAGTCATTTAAGTAGCAGAACACCATAGGGTTTCCCCACACTCATATACCATCATAACATCCAAGCAGAGGCACTGGGTCATTTTAGCCACAACTTATTTCACCCATCGCTTTACCAACATGAGAACAATCACCACCACCCTGTGGTGTGCTGGTTGCAGTGGTTTAATAAATCTAAGTAAGCATAGCTTAGAAGAGATCCTCATCCCCTCCAGCACATAGCAGTCACCACCTCCTCCCAGTACCACTGAATGGTGGGACACCACCAAGCAAGGTGCACACAGTCTGCCTCCTCAGCTCCACAATGCACACATTTAGAGTCTTGGCATAGTCCATATTGAAAAAATCATGTATGCATATTTTACTTTTGTTGCAAATATTTAAAATGAATAATTCAGATATTGCAACTAGAAGTGAGCATTTCCGTAAGTGCACAACAACAACCCCAATCTGTCAGGCTCAAAGGGTTGTCTAAGACAGCATTCCACTTTTCTAGGGCTGTATGCAATGGGACCTGCTATTCTCGTTGTGAGTTATGGTAGAGTTTGGCAACCAATTGTCTATGTGTAGTGCTGGTAAGTAGTGTTTGTAACCCTCCAGGTGTAAGGGGGTTCAGCTGGGAATTGGGGATAAAGCCTTTGCACTGCCCCACTCAGTCTGTGATATGTAAATGCTAATAGTGGGATCATCTGCTGTGTCCGTGGGAGGTTGGGCATCTCTATGAATGTCCCTCCATGGTAGAGGCCACCCAACTTCTTCAACCTATGTTCTTCAAGGAGAGTAAGTGCCAGCTTCTCCTGAATGACCAAGGGTGCTGGGTGGTATCTCAAAGGAAGGTCTGGGGCACATAACAGAAGACGGTCTGCCCGTACAACAACAACCTTCCACACCCTCTAAGTGCAACTAACTGTATTGATTTCGTCATGTGGGTAGATGGTCATTCATTTGAGAGAATGGCATCAAGCAGGAGTTAATGGACATCATAATTTTCTATTGCCAGATACAGCATGTGGAGGAGGGTAATGGCAATAATGTGCGAAATGGGCCTGAGCGCAGAAATAGTACAGATGTAGATCAGGCTCACCAAATTCACTCTACGCATTAATGAAGTGAAGTAGGTCAATGTAAGTGTATCTCAACTAATTATTGGTTTCTGCCCCACTAGGCCAAAGTTATCATGTGCAATCGTAGTGTTTTTAAAACCTGTTGTGATAACGTGATGGGCATGTTGAAAAACAAATATAGAAATCTAGCCAGGATTGCCATTTTTATTATTGCTATTTGATCTGCCAGTGATAAGGGAAGGTGAGAAACACCTAATGACCTGTTCTCCTAGTTTCATGATGGCTATGCTATAGTGAAACCAGATGCCAAGGTACCTGACTGGGTCAGTGCTCCATTCCAGTGGAAAATCTATTTGAAATGGCTGGATGGATGTCATCAGGGGGAACACTGTGGACTTTGCCTAGTTAATGCTTAGGCCAGAGTACTGTTCATATCGGATGTACTGCCGAATGACTGGTGCTAATTGAACTTGCCGGTTTCAAGGGGTTGCTGATGATATGGTGAGGGTGTACTTACAAAGACAAAGAGCTGCTGCCACGTGGCATTGCAAAGTCACACACGCCAAAGGCTCCAAGACCAATGCAAATGGGATCTATTACAACGGACACCCCTGGCGAGTGCCCCAGTGTATACACAACAGCTCAGTGACATGCACATTCACCCTTGCCCTAGCTAGTGGATATGTGTACAATAGGCGGATCCACCTGAGGAATGCTTGGGGGATCCCCATCTGATGCAGGACAGTGAACAGATATTCCCATTCTATAGAATCAAATGCCTTGGCAATGTCCAATAACACTGCTGCCACCCGAACAACCGGGTCTAATTAATGGAACAAAAAAAATATGGTACGCAAATTGTGTATCAGGTGGGGTTAAAACCTCACTGGTTCATTAGGACCATCCTGGGGAGGAGCGGCTGGAGCCTGACAGGTAGGATTTTGACCAATATTTTGCCGTCCATTTTGGTGAGAGAAGCAGCCGTTAGAATACACACACATCTGTCTGGCGGCTTTTCCAGCTTCAGCAAAGTAACAATAACTGCTTTGCACAGGGATGGGGGAGCATCTGCTTTACACAGTCTTCCTCATAGAGTGCCTGAAGGTGTGGGGCCAATATTTCTGAGAATTCCTTATAGAACTTGCCTGGCAATCCATCCATCCTGTGGGTCTTGCCATTTGGAGCGAATTGCCTCCCTAACCTAAGCTAATAGGCTGAGTGAGATATTCACACTGCCCCCCAGAAAGCAAGGGCAATGCCACATCCTCCAGGTAGGAGGCACCTCTGATGTGGAAGAGCAAGACTCATAAAGCTTAGCCTAGAAGTCCTTAAAAGTATGTATGATAAAATTATTGTCATAGTGAGTGGTACCTGAGGCAGACATCACAGAAGTAAAGTGCGCATGAGTTCAGGGGTTCCTCAACTTGGCCGACAAACTGCAGCCTGGCCTGCCTCCATCATCATATGACTTTGCCAAGTGGCGTTTCAAGAGAGTTGCACCTTCTGCTCATTATTCTCCTTGGTCAGATCTTGAATGGGTGCTAACTTGTAGGGGCTGAGACTGCATGTATATTCTGCCTCTAGAGCCTGGATTATCTGTACAATTGTCCGTAAGCATTCACGCAGGTCTTTTAATACCCCCAAGGGGGAGCCTATGTAATAGCCCCTTATAGTAACTTTAAATGCCTCCCAGAGCACCCTGATGCCTTCTATGGAGCCTTTGTTATTAGTAAAATAGTCAATGATTGCTGCACATAGTCCGTCCCAGAACACTAGGTCTAGAAGGGCAGCGGACTGAAATTGCCATGCAAATTGTGTGGGCACACATGTGGGTATTTCCATCACCAGTTTAGCTGGTGCATGGTCAGACAATGTACGCTGGAACGCTGCACCTCCACCACCCAAGTGTTTGTTTTATTGTCACGAGTCAATAGTCCAATCGGGACAATGTGCAGTGCACAGAAAAGGTAAAAGTACTCTCCCTGCCAGTTGGATTTCATAGTCTCTAAAGATCTACCAAACCTTCACCTATCATTCCCTCCCAGATAACTAGGTGTATGTTTGCCCTGCCATTCCCCTGCAGCAAACAAATACAGCACAGTGTCCAGAGACGTGTTGAGGTCCTACCGCCATAAAATGGTTGTGGACTGCAAGGTGTAGGGGCGGTGTGTATAAAATGCAGGTTCATCATTATTCAGCCCATAAGAGGACACTAGAGTGACTGGGGCACCACATAAATTGCCTTGTACGATCACATATCTCTCTTGACATTGCTTTCAAATGACAGAGTGTGAAGTGGACCCCTTTTTTAATCAGTAGCAAGACTCCTCTAGAGGAGGAGGAGGAAAATGAAGCCCATACACCTCTCAGTGAACTTAGTGAGTGGTGTCTCTTAGAGGAGAGAAACCTGAACTTAGTGTCTATCTAAATACGCCAACACCTGGTACATCTTCTTGAGGTTACTCAGCCCACAAACGTTCTACGTGATCAATATTATTCACCCTTTACCAGGAGTCATTAGAGGTTACCTATAGCCATAAGTTATGTACGGCGCCCCAGGGCCTGCTAACCATAACATAATAGACAGTGTAATGTGCTGCAAGTATGAGTGAATGAAAAAACACCAACATCTTCCCCCACCCACTTCAGCATCCCAGTCATTCCATAATTCAACAATGACAAAATACCAACAGAAAAATATAGGCAGTCATTAAAACATTGGCGTTAAAAGGCAATTAACGCCGTGCAGAAGACCGCCAACACACCACCGCGGCTGCGGAATTCCGCCACAGCTATTATGACCCACATTTCGGAATCCGCCAAAAATTCAGACACCCACACAAGTCCGCCACACCAAAGGTCAGTGATAAACTGGCAAAAACAAATCCTCCACCGTCACGCCAACAGAAATACGCCCACACTATCACGACATACGAATCCATGCGGTGGTCATTCAACCGCGGTATTCCATTAGCGGTACACACCGCTGCGCTCAAAATACACACACATTTACAAAACACTACCACATTGGACAATTCAAAAAACATATAAATGATACACATACACACACCACTCACACACACCCAATGCAATATAAAACACACACCCACAAAACCCCACAACAAAAAATTCCGAAAGAAGGCCAGAGAGAGAGCACCAGCAAGAACAACAGCATCCACAGGCACACAACACCATCACCCACAGAACTTCCACACACCTCACACAACACACCACTACATATCAGCACAGATATCACCACACACTCCACCCCACACATCACCTACACCACCCCATGGCACGGCAAAGACACCCCAGGTTCTCAGAGGAGGAGCTCAGGGTCATGGTGTAAGAAATCGTCCGAGTAGAGCCACAACTATTTGGAGCACAGGTGCAGCACACCTGGATTGCAAGGAAGATGGAGCTATGGCGAAGAATAGTGGACAGGGTCAACGCAGTGGGACAGCACCCAAGAAATCGGGAGGACATCAGGAAGCAGTGGAATGACCTATGGGGGAAGGTGCGTTCTGTGGTCTCAAGACACCAACTGGCGGTTCAGCGGACTGGCGGCGGACCCCCACTTCCTCCCCCACAACTAACCACATGGGAGGAGCAGGTCTTGGAGATTCTGCGTCCTGAGGGCCTCGCAGGAGTAGGTGGAGAAATATGCTCTGGTAAGTCAAATCTTAACTATTACAACCCTCACCCTACCTGCATGCTATCACATACCCCCACCCTCACCCCCAGCACCCAAACCACCCATCCCAACACCAAGCCCTGCATGCAACAACAAAGCATGGACACCCATCACTAAAGCATGGTCACTGCACATACCCATACAACCCCCTAAACCATCCTCACACAAGGTTTCACACAGGAATGCAAGCACTGGGGAACACGGTCACCCACCCATTGCACACCATGACACACACAGATGTAATAACCATCCTTTTATACCCCTGGAGGACCCCTATCCAACGTCACCGGACAGGAGGGTCCACACATGTCCACACCACCAACAGAAGAGGCCCACAGTGATGACAGCACCTCTGTCCAACTGGATCTAGATGACCAGCTCGGCCCATCGGGGACCTCGGGACAGTTGGTTCCCATCACCCAGTCACAGGCCACTACAGACCTTCCACCCTCTGGAAACACCAGCACAGCACCCACCCAGCGGGCCCATACCTCCGTCCCCAGGACACGTCAATCAGCAGTGTGTCCACCACTACAGGGAACCCAGGATAACCCACCACCCCAAAAACAACAGGGACCTGGGGGCAGTGGTAGTGGGCACACGGTCCATGGGACAGAGGCCCAGGAACACAGGGGAACTGGGGGGGCTGCTGTGCGACAGGGGGCGGACAGGCCAAGGGAACCCACTCTCCACGAGGCCCTCTCCTCCATCATGGGAGCCTACCACCACTCCCAGGAGATGATGGCAATGGTACTGGCCAAGTTTCAGGAGACCCAGCGCCTGCAGGAGGAACAGTATATGGGCTTCAGGGAGGAACTCAGAACCATCAGCTCCGCCCTGGGCACCATCATAGGGGTGCTGAAGGAACTTGTGAACACCAGGAGGGACACTGTGGCACTACAAGGGGCCCCTGACACTAGCATGGACGATGAACTGTCCACTACCTCTGCCGGCGCTAGTGGACAGGACGCCCCGCCACAGGACCACAACACACGCACCCCTCCCCCTGCAGAGGGAGAACCACCCCGCAAATGGTCCCTGAGATACAGGACAAAGACAGAGCATGATGCCAAGACCCCCGACAAGAAATGAGACAACCCTGATTGTCATCTTACTGTCCCACTTTGT
This sequence comes from Pleurodeles waltl, assembly GCF_031143425.1. Taxonomy (NCBI): domain Eukaryota; kingdom Metazoa; phylum Chordata; class Amphibia; order Caudata; family Salamandridae; genus Pleurodeles; species Pleurodeles waltl. The sequence continues at coordinate 661,079,959 of NC_090443.1, read as the reverse complement.
CACCCTGTCCATACTCAAACTGCCCCAGCTCCACTTCCTATGCCCATATGGGCAATGCACCTGTGAGACTAATAGACTGGACTCTGCCGTGGACATTCCTCCACCATCACCCCTCACCATTTCACTACCCCCTCCAATATTTAGCACTTAAATAAACACACTTAAAGCACAAAACAATCTGGAGTCTGTCTGTGATTTTGAAATAGTGTATTAACAATTACAGTGACAAAATGCTCTTTCAAGTTTAATGTTAACATACCTATGTCACACAGCTCTAGTCCATGAGGAATCTGAGCAGATGTCACACAGTGGGACCCACATCTGTGAAATCGTAAGGGAAAGTGATAACTCAGTGACCATACACTGGGTGAAAACGACACACAGTAGAGAGGTAGTAGTGTTAAAGTACATGTAGTAGGCAGGTTTGTATTCTTACCCGTGTCTCACTGGAAATATTGCTGGATCACTGAGTCCCTGTTGTGCATGTCTTCTTCCCCTGCTTCCTCGTCTTCACTGTCCACAGGCTCCACAGCTGCAACAACACCGCCATCTGGACCATCCTCCTGCAGAAAAGGCACCTGTTGTCGCAAAGCCAAGTTATGAAGCATACAGCAGGCCACGATGATCTGGCACACCTTCTTTGGTGAGTATAATAGGGATCCACCTGTCATATGGAGGCACCTGAACCTGGCCTTCAGGAGGCCGAAGGTCGCTCGATCAACCTCCTAGTTCGCCCATGGGCCTCATTGTAGAATTCCTCTGCCCTTGTCCTGGGTTTCCTCACTGGGGTCAGTAGCCATGACTGGTTGGGATAACCAGAGTCACCTGCAAATGGTGAGGGACAACTGTTAGACACGTACTAACCTGGAGGGATATCCCCAGACAACCATTCCCACTGACTTGCTTCCAGGTGCTCACCTAATAGCCACACACAGTGCCTCTGGAGTTGACCCATCACATAAGGGATGCTGCTATTCCGCAGGATGTAGGCATCATGCACTGAGCCAGGGAACTTGGCATTCACATGGGAGATGTACTGGTCTGCCACACATACCATCTGTACATTCATCGAATGATAACTCTTCTGGTTTCTGTACACCTGTTCACTCCTGTGGGGGGGCACCAAAGCCACATGTGTCCCATCAATGGCACCCATGATGTTGGGGATGTGTCCCAGGGCATAGAAATCCCCTTTCACTGTATTCAAATCCTCCACCTGAGGGAAAACGATGTAGCTCTGCATGTGTTTCAGAAGGACAGACAACACTCTAGACAATACGTTGGAAAACATAGGCTGGGACATCCCTGATGCCATGGCCACTTTTGTCTGAAAGGAACCACTTGCAAGGAAATGGAGCACTGACAGCACCTGCACTTGAGGGGGGATTCCTGTGGGATGGCGGATTGCTGACATCAGGTCTGGCTCCAACTGGGTACACAGTTCCTGGATTGTGGCACGGCCAAGCCTGTATGTGATAATCAAATGTTGCTCCTCCATTGTCGACAGGTCCACCAACGGTCGGTACAACAGAGGATGCTGCCATCTCCTCACATGTCCCATGGGATGGTGCCTATGAAGGACAACAGCGAGCACAGAGTCAAACAACTCAGAGGTACGTACCCACAGTTTACACAGAACACCTATCATACACATAAGGTGGCCTGTATGTGTGTTGAGTCTAGGCCTAGGTATGAGTGATGCAGTTGTAAATGAAGCCATGTGGGCCCCTGAAATGGCGGCTGCCTGACCTGTAAAGTGGGACAGTGGGATGTGAGGTAACTGCACTGGCGTTGTACACCGTCGTGGTAGGCGGTCGAAGAATGCGGCGCAATGCTGCATTGGTTAACATTAGACCCAATGGGTCCCAGGAGCCAATGGCGATGTACGCCGGCGGTGACGGTACGCACCGCCGCAGATGTGACCGCCATTTTCTATCACTTCAATCACTCGATACCTGATCTTCGACAGGAGAGGACCTACACTGCAAGTGCTGCTGTGACCTCGGTCTGGAAGAGACAATGGCTCGAGTATCTCGGGAAAGGGCCCCTGCCTTCACATCGGAGGAGTTGGAGAAACTCGTGGATGGGGTCCTCCAACAGTACATGCTACTCTATGGTCCTCCAGACAAACAGGTAAGTACACAGGGAGCATGTTGTATGGACTATGCCTGTGTGAAGGAAGGGGGGAGAGTGCTGCATGCATGAAAGACTGTGAATGCATGTGCCACATGGCAAGGGTAGGGATGGGGGCCAATCACTTCGACGGAGAAGTTGGTAATAACTTCTCTTTTTCCCCTGTACATTTCATGTAGGTCAGCGCCCACCAGAAGAAATATATTTGGCGTGCCATCGCCAAGGTCGTCCAGACCCTGGGGGTCTACCACAGACGGAGCACCCACTGCTGGAAAAGATGGGAGAACATTCGCTGCTGGAGCAAGAAGACGGCAGAGGCTTAGCTGGGGATGGCCTCCCAACGTGGGAAGGGTTCCCTGTCGCACCATGACCCCCCTGATGTTCAGGATCCTGGCGGTGGCCTACCTGGAGTTGGATGGGCGCTTGAGGGCATCACAGCAGACACAAGGGGGTGAGTACACTCTGCTGACTGCACGCAGTGGAGTTGTCTTGGTGGGGGAGGTGGGCTGTGGGTTTCCTAATGCCTAGTTCCGTAGGCAAGGCCCCTCCGTATGTCAGGCCATGTGGCACCCCAGCCCACCTCTGTAGAGTGCCAAGTACAGCTAGTCATGCCCCTGTGTCATCTATGTGTGCAGATGTCATCCATAGCCTTGTAGGCCATTTCCCAGAAATTGAACAGTGGAGCCCAAGAGCACGGCTTAGTGCAGGGGGCTTCTGTGTCTGTCGTGTCCGCCAACGGTAGCGGTAATGCATGCACTCAACATGTCTTTCTTCTGTCTCCCCCCCCCCCCCTTTTTTGTGGTCTCCCTGTTCTTGTGTGCATTAGCATCATCAGACAGAGGAGGAGTGGCAACGGAGCACAAGGAAGCTGCATCCCACATGGCCCTGGAGGGCGACACTACGGAGTCTGAATTCTCCAGTGGGACGGAGGGCAAGGGGAGCTCCACGGCGGGGACAGGAGCTGACACCAGTGACATGGACTCGTCCTCTGATGGGAGCTCCCTTGTGGTGGTGGCAACATCTGTGCCCCCCGCATCTACAGGTACAGCCGCCACCCCTCTACCAGCACCGTCCTCCCAGCAGCCCCTCAGCCTTTGCACCGTGCCCGCTCACCCAGGAGGGTGGGCATCACCTTCGCCCCAGGCACCTCAGGCCCTGCCCCAGTCACCCCTGCTGGCCTCAGTGAGGAGGCCATTGACCTCCTCAGGTCCCTCACTGTTGGGCAGTCTACCATTTTGAATGCCATCCAGGGTGTAGAGAGGCAGTTGCAACAAACAAATGCATTCCTGGAGGGCATTCCTTCTGGTCAGGCAGCCCTTCACCGAGCTTTTCAGACTCTGGCCTCAGCACTGATGGCAGCCATTGTCCCCGTCTCTAGCCTCCCCCCTCCAACTTCCTCAACCCGACCCAATCCCCTGTACCTCAGCCTATCCCAAGCATACCTACAGACCAACATGCACACACGTCAACACCCAAGGTGAGGTACTGGGTTTTTCAGAACCGGTACTGATCTGGTAACCCAGTGGTGCCAGAGTACACCCAAAGACCTCGGGTACTTTCCTGATTCAGACCACAGAAACTCAGAGTCTTCTAGGTGAAGTCAAAGATCGAATTTATTGGCTGCAACCAAGTAACAAGCGTCCTAGAAGTACAACAGCACGGTTTGTATGTTCTCAGGAGACTGTGTTTCAATGCAAAGTCAGGTTTCCTTATATACAGTTTTTTAAGCTTCAGGCAAACATTCTTGACATTTTGGTTGGTCATTCACATGTTTTCACTACAAAGGAAAAAACAGTGTCATGATGAAACCTCATATTTCATGTCATCCAACCCATAATAAATTACCCGGCAAGGCCTAGTATTTTACATCAGATAAGTGTGGACCCCCAATAAAAACCGGCACCTCCCCCTCGTAAAGTAAGAAGAAGAAAAGAGCAGGTGCAGGTGTGAGCAAGATTAGGCAGGGTGTGTGAGCGATAATAAGGGTTTTATGGCATGGTGTGCCTTGATGCTATCTGATTCGGCCACTGGGAGAGGGACTGACCAAACAGGTTTGGCCTGAGGCAATGGTTCCAGCTTGCCTAGGTCAGAGAAAAGTCAATCAAGGTGTACGTGTCCTTGGAATCAAATCTGACTGTATTATAAGCCTATGTGAGGGCAACTTTTAAAAATGGCTGCCGTGTATAAAATGGGAGCCACGAGTGCAGGACGAAAATGGTGATTTCGAGGTGAAAACGCTGCTGGAATTGAGCGAAAATGCTCATGCTTAGTGTACTAGTCATTGTCGGTCTTTTGATACTAAAATCGTACTGCTGTGGCAAAGTAAATTACATTGGTCCAGAATTTTTAGAACCACAAAGGGAAGCTCAGGCAAACATAAGCACCACACATCCCACAGGCACTCACTCAAGCATCACACACATGCAGACACACCGACATCCACTGCCTCCACTGTGTCCCCCTCCTCCTCGTCTCCCTCCTCCCTCTCAGTCTCGTCTACACTCACACCTGCATGCACTACCTCTACAGCCACTACGTCCCTCTCCAGCAAACCCACCACCACACCCGCTCACGTGCAGACACCAACCCCACTACCATTCACACGTCCCCTGTGTCCTCTCCCAGTGTGTCTGTGACGCCCCCTCCCAAGATACACAAACGCAGGCACACACCCACCCAACAGTCATGCACCTCTCAGCAGCCTCCAGCGCATGCACCTTCACCCAAAGTCACCAAACGTACACCTCCTACAAACACCACCTCTTCCTCCACTCCCAAACCCCCTCCAGCTACCCGTCCCAGTGTGTCCCAAAAACTTTTCCTGTCCAACCTTGACCTCTTTCCCACACCTCCCCCACCCCGCCCGTCTCATAGGTCCCGAACTAGCACCTCAGCCACAACATCTCCGGGACCAGGGGTGACTGTAGTCACCGGAATGTTGAGTGCACCGGCCACCAGGGCAACCAGTGTGGCACGGAGCTACAGCACAGACAGTCCCCCACCTGTGAAGCATCAGAAGTTGGCCAGTGCCCGGCGGGAGAGGCGGAAGACTCCAGCCACCAAAGCAGCTCCCAGGGGTCCCGTTGGGAGTGTGGAGTCAGCTGTGACACCTTCCAAGGTGGGGAAGGGCCACAAGAAACCCGACAAGTCTGGGAAGAGCTGCACTGTGGAGAAGACCGGCCATCATCCCCGCTGCCCAGGAGGCCACCCCCAGCATCAGCCCAGCTGCCAAGGAGGCCAGCACCAGCCCAGCTGCCCATGAGGCCTCCGCCAGCACCAGCCCAGCCGCCCAGGAGGCCACCTCGAGCATAAGCCCAGCTGCCAGCACCAGCCAAGCTGCCCATGAGGCCACCACCAGCACCAGCCCAGCTGCCCAGGAGGCCACCGCCAGCACCAGCCCAGCTGCCCAGGATGCCACCACCAGCACCAGCCCAGCTGCCCAGGAGGCCACCCCCAGCACAAGCCCAGCTGCCCAGGAGGCCACCACCAGCACAAGCCCAGCTGCCCAGGAGGCCACCGCCAGCCCAAGCTCAGCTGGGCCATGAAGGACCGCCAGCAAAAGGCCTGCTGGGCCATGAAGGACCACCAGCAAAAGGCCCGTTGGGCCAAGAAGGACCGCCAGCCCCGCTGGGCCATGAAGGACCGCCAGCACCCTGGACCCTGCAATGGAGACCGCCATCTGAAGCCCCGCTGAACAGGGCACCACCATCTGAAGCACCGCTGAACATGGCAACGCTATCTCAAGCACCGCTGAACAGGGCACCGCCATCTCAAGCACCGCTAGCCCATGAGCGGCAGGGGCACTGACGCAACTGAGTCCATCATGGGGTGAATGATGCACTCTGGGCACCATGACCCCTCCAGAACCAGTGGAGACTGTCATCCACTACCTCTGTCCTTAACAGGATGAAGCACTCTGGGCACCATGCCCCCTCCAGAACCAGTGGAGACTGACATCCACTACCTCTGTCCTTAACAGGATGAAGCACTCTGGGCACCATGCCCCCTCCAGAACCAGTGGAGATTGACATCCACTACCTCTGTCCTTAACAGGATGAAGCACTCTGGGCACCATGCCCCCTCCAGAACCAGTGGAGACTGTCATCCACTTGTGAGACTGTGGCTTTGCACTCCCCAGGATTGAACAGTGGGCAGACCACCCACTGTAGAGACTTGAGAGACTGTGGCTTTGCACTTCCCAGGATTGAACAGTGGGCAGCCCACCCACTGTAGAGACTTGAGAGACTGTGGCTTTGCACTCCCCAGGACTGAACAGTGGGCAGACCACCCACTGTAGAGACTTGAGAGACTGTGGCTTTGCACTCCCCAGGATTGAACAGTGGGCAGACCACCCACTGTAGAGACTTGAGAGACTGTGGCTTTGCACTCCCCAGGATGTAACAGTGGGCATGTGGCCCCCTCGTGGATTTGGTGCCGTGCACTCAAACGGCTGAGGTGCCCCCACTTTCCCCCCCCCTGAGGTGCCTGTTTTCTTGGTATCTGATGCCCCTGCAGTGTTCTCTCCATCATGGTCGGGGATCTTGTGTGGGCCTCATCCATACCGTGTGGTCCCAGTGTTCCACGGACTACCTTAGTGCACTACCTGGACTTCTATGCTTGGTATTTATTTTGCACATAGTGTATATATATATATTTCTGCCTACGTTTTTAATATATTACAATGGTTACACTCATTTTCTATTGTCTTTGCATTCTTCTGGAGGGTTTGGGGGGTGTAACTGTGATGTATTGACTTGCATTTGTGTGTGTGTTGTAGTGGGTGAGGGTGGGGGTGTTGCGTGTGAGTGTCCCTGTTTTTTCCCTCCCCCCCTCCCCTGTGTCATAGGTGCAGTACTCACCGTGGTCTTCGCCGCCGGCATTCATGCTCCTGGTAGAGGAGCAGGAAGACTATCGCAGGGAGAATTTGGAGTTGCGGGTCCATGGTGTCCTCGTTCCTCGTGGGGTGTGTAGAGGTGATCGTTTTCCCTTTGGGATTCCTGTTTCTGCCGTGTTTTTATCCGCGGTGAATCCGCCCCGGAAAAGGTGGCGGATTGGCCAGTCATAATAGTGTGGGCGGTACATTGTCTCCCGCCTGTCTGTTGGCGGTGACTGCCACACTGTTTGTTTGTACCGCCGTGGCGGTCGGAGTGCTAAAGTGGCTGTCTTAGTTGGCGGTTTCTGCCACCGTCGTAATTGAATTTTTTTTCCAGCCGGCCTGTTGGCGGTTTTACCGCCGCTTTTTCACACTGTCCGCAAGGGTTGTAATGACCACCATAATATGCAACATTGTAGATCAATCATAAATGCACACATGCAGTGTAATATGAGGTGCACCCTTCAGGGGGGCAGCCAGAAGCACCACTCTACCTCAAGGTAAATGTAAGCAATTGGGACAAACCACGAAGAACCAGTAGAGCAGATTCAGATTTCCTTCAGAGGCCAGGGGCTGCATGCAACATTGTATAATGGAGTCACATGCAATGTGCTCGGTACTGCCTTAGAGTCAGGCCAGTATGTTATCTGTACACAGTGGAGAAGACGAACAGCAAAACAAACCAGTTCTCTGCAGATTCATCCATTGTCAATGCTAAGTTGCAATTCGCCCACGAAGGAGTGAGTTCACCTCCAAGGGAGGGAAAGGAAATGTCAGAGTGGACCCTGAACAAGCAGCAGATAGTTCGAACAGTCAATCCTTTGGTTCATCAATATCTGAATCTGGTTTGTCACAGCATCAGACTTGACAGCTTTAGGATGTTCATCCCCCAACATTTTGCCTGCCTCCCTCCACTTTTCTGTCACTGTTTTTGTTGGCTTTAGGACTCTGCACACTTTACCACTGCTAACAAGTGCTAATGCTCTCTCCCTTAAACATGGAAACATTGGTTCACTCCCAATGGGCATATCTGACCTACTTATAAGTCCCTAGTAAAGCTCACTACATGTGCCCAGGGCCTGTAAATTAAAAGCTACTAGTAGGCTTGCAGCACTGATTGTGCCACCCACATAAGTAGCTCCTTAGCCATGCTTCAGGCCTGTCATTGCAAGGCTTGTGTGCACAGTTTGACTGCCACTTCAACTTGGCATTTAAAAGTACTTGCCAAGCCTTAAACTCACATTTTTCTAATTATAAGTCATAGGGCATGGTGCTATGTAGGCAAAAGGCAGGGCATGTACATATGTGTTTTATATATCCTAGTAGTTAAAAACTCCAAAATTAATCTTCCACTACTGTGGGGCCTGCTCCTTTCATAGGCTAGCATTAGGACTGCCTTCATATACTTTTTGAGTGGTAGATTCTGATCTGAAAGGGGTAACCAGGTCATATTTAGTAGAATGGTAATAGAAAATCCTGCTTAGTGGTGAGGTTGGATTTTATATTACTATTTTAGAAATGCCACTTTTAGAAAGTGAGCATTTCTCTGCATATAAAAAATACACCTGTGCCTAAAAGCCTGTCTCCAATCAATGTCTGGGCCGGACTGGTTGACAGCTCCCTTGTGCATTTTACCTAGACAACCACAAACAAGGGACACTCAATCACACCTGCACTTGTCTGCATATTGAATAGGTCTTTCTGGGCTGGAATGGTGGAGGGCCTGACACTTGCAGTTCAAAGGCTAGTGGCCTGCCCTCACACAATGGGCTACCAAACCCCCAACTGGGACCTTGGCAGACAGGACTGTACTGAAAGGGGACGTTGTACACTTCAAAACCACTCTTTGAAATCTCCCCCACTTCAAAGGCATTTTTGGGAATACAAACTGGGTCTCTGACCCTACCAACTCTGACACTTCTGGATCTACACCTGTATCCTGTGAAGAGGAACTGCCTGGCTGCCCAAAGGACTAATCTGGACTGCTTTGCTGAGAAGGACTGCTGCCATGCTGTTGCCCTGCTGCCTTGCTGGCCTTTGATTTTGCAAATATTCTCTGCAAGGGCTTGGATTGAACTTGCCTCATGTTTTCTGAAGTCTTAGGGCCAAAAAAACGTCAACTTCATCTCTTAAGGAAACTCCTTGTGTCGAAAATCAACACACCGCCTGCGGAAATCGACACGAAGCCTACATTGCGACTGAGAAAATTACCGCACAGCCAACCAGAATGACGCAGCCTGAATTCCTGAGTGGAAATTCAATGCAGCACCTGCCTTGTGACAGAAAAGTTGATGCGACGCCTACCAAATCGACACAGCACCTGTGCCTTCTTCCAGCGTGTAAAGGATTTTCCCCGCATCGTCCCTGGGTGTCAAAATATCCCCGCATTTCAGTGAGGAACCAAGACTGCACGCCAAAAAACGATGCAAGCCCCTTGCAGTGTGGAAAGAAATGACACATCGTCTGTGTCGCGCCGGAAAATCCAACACAGACCTTATTTTTCCACGCATCTCCATCTCTGCAGTTTCTGCACATCATTATTTTTGATGCATACCAGGTACTGTGTGTAACCAAGAGACAACTTTTTCCAAGGATTAAGATTCTTTCAAACCTTTCAAAAGTGATATTTCAACTTGTGTTTATTGAGTATTTGTCATTTTGACCTTATTTTATTCAGATAAATATTATCTATTGTTCTAAACCTTTGAGGTGTATTTTTATGGTGTTTCTACTGTGTTACTGTATTATTTATTGCACATATACTTTACACATTGCCTTCTAAGTTAAGCCTAACTGCTCAGTGCCAAGCTACCAGAGGGTGGGCACAGGATAATTTGGATTGTGTGTGACTCACCCTGACTGGGATTGTGGTCTCTACTTGGACAAGGGTGTATACCTCTGCCAACTAGAGACCCCATTTCTAACACAGCATTTTGGATTGATCATTTTCAAATACATCAGGGCCACCTGGGGGGTGGTGAGCACGTTCTGAGACCCGTTGTAATGGATGCATAATCTGACTGGATACAGCAGGGCATAGGAGATGTCTGCCCACTGTAGCTTTTTCTTGACAGGTAGATACTCCTTACGGGACTCCTGCACTGCTGCCGTGAAGTCAGGGAAAAATTTAATTGTATTCCCTTGAAAGTGTATGTCCTTCTTTTCTCGAGTAATACAGCGGAGTATGGTGTCCCAGTCTCCACTGAGTAGCTTAATCATTGTAAGTTGTGGTAGCATGTACGAAGGACATCTGGGCTGACTGAAGCATGGGAGAAACCTGTGTACTTACTCCACCACCATCATAGGTCAGAGATTCTCTTTCCTGAAGCGATCTCCCAGCATATTTTCCACAAAAAGCTAAATTTTTCCTGTGTTGGTGGATTCCGGTACTTCAGTGATTCTGAGATTGTTCCTGCAGTACCACGCCTCCAGGTCCTCATTTTGTGCCTGATTGAGTGCCAAAACTTTTTCCATATTAAGGTACTTTAAAGACAGAGACTATAGGTCATCCTCAGGAGTTGATATACACTGCTCTGTCATTTGCGATGCCTGCTTTTCTAACTGAGCAGGCATGTGGTCCATTCAGGATCACACTACAGGGGATTTTTTGAAAATGAGGCGCTCGCTATTGTGTCCTATATATAGTCTCCTATTGGCGGTGCTATCCCAGGTTGTTCCCCAAAACAATCTAAATTAGAAAGCCAAAGAAGGCTATCCTTCAATGAAAATACACAATGGAAGCACTTAAAGCCTTATACGGAAACAGTAAATTCAAAAGTCCTTTACTCCCTTCATGATGTTTATCCTCTTCTTTATTTACTCTTATTATGTAGCCACAGCCAAGCCAGCACATGTTTCATCGGGTTCATATCTCCCCATAGACTTCCTCAGGGCTTCTCTCAGCTGTCAATAGTATATAATACCCATTCAATCAAATATTCTGATAATAAGTAAACTCTAAATACAATTAATTACCTTATTAAACAAGTGTATCCCAAATTGTGTAATTTACTATTAACATGGAGGAAATCTCTTAACAAATGTGTTCTCCTAATTAATTCTAGTGAAATATGCTATCAGATATAATTATAACCGATCTCATGTGCACCAACGAGTGACTCACTCCACACCCGAAAACACCAAAGTGGCCAACCAATTTGACCACAAACAATTAAAGAAGCTGCTGTTTACCTGTTACATGTAGCTCCAATTATCGTTATGACTATGGTCTAAATTTTCATAATCTAAAAAAGTATAAATTAAAATAACATTAGGAAAGTTTTTATCTCTTTCTACAATTTTTATTCTTATATAATGTTAAGCACTCAAAATGTGCTAGTATACTCACTCTAATGAGTTGCAATATTCTGTTCATTGGTGATTCCAAACCTGTCTCCTCTGAGAGAGCGTAGTTTAAATATTACATATTATAGACGTGAAATGCTTATATTTAACAATGCTGTATTAATAGTATTATTCATTGAAATGTATTCGTAAACGTGGAGAATTTGTTCACCTGTGTAAACTGATGTCAACTAGGAGAAATAACCATTTATAACTGAGCACTTTAACACGTATAAAAACCGCATTCATTAGAACTCGTATATGTTAAGTTTGCGTGAGTCAAGAACTAGCTGTGTAACTCTCATATTAAAGCGTATTTTTCTGTTTCTCCAGTGTGCTGACTTGCAAAAGACCATGACCCAGCGATTGTTCTTTTTCTTTACTTGTTCGCAACATTTCAGGATTCTCCCATCCGCATGCTAGTAGCTTTTAGTATGAATTATGAAGCTTCGAAACAAACATGGACACTTTCAAGGACAATAAAGCGAGGAGAAGAGAAATCTTGACCCGAGGTGTGTGCCAAGGAGATGAAGTAACCCCGGATATGCCACCTACGAAAAACATCAATTATGGAGACCAATTAGGATTTAGGAAAAATATCATGAAATGACAAATGCATTACTTAATGTATAATTTGATTGGTTACCGATAGTGGGGTGTAGTGACTAACCAATAGAATTTTGGGGGAATGTATTTCGGAAAAGGGATAAAAACCCATGACACAAGAGATAGAGGACATTAGGTAGGGAATTATATCGATTGCATCCAGAAACTCTGTCACTCTATTTGGTGACTTGAAATTTAGACTACCATCCTTGCCCATAGACTGGCCCGTTACCTTTCCCCCTTAAGGGGAGAGCGTCCCTTGCCTTAACTTAGATAGACTGACTGTGATTCAACTGATGTCCTGAAGACGAAGACTGATCCTTTATGCTGACCTATCTCGACAAGGGTAATTATAATACTAATGAAATCTATTTTGCCTTTTCTTTCTAGGTACCAACTGCTGTATGTTTTGATTAGAGACCTTAGTTAAGATGTTTTCCAAACTGATGTTCTAAATCGTTTTGCATGAAGCCCCACATGCTAATGCTAATTTGAGGCTAGATGAGGCAATCTTTAAACAGACGGACTGACGTGACTGACGTGGTGCTATGCTGAACTAAGACCTTTAAGAAATATTATGTATTGCGACCTATTCTTTTTCGCATAATTATCTTATGTCTCTGATCTTTGCTTTATTGAAAACTCATCGTAGTTGTCACCTTGTGATTATGTTCGTATGCTTCTTGGTTTTGAGATTAATGCATTTGCTATTAGATTGTAATCAATAGGGACTAAAATTCACTAAAATCTCCATTAAGGTGTGGTTATTCATGACTGAAAGGTCATGATTGCGCCGAAGGTTTATTAATGACTAAAGTGGAATATATTTTGATGTTAACTGTTGACAATGTTATTGACATATTGATTGACTTATTGATTAGTTATCTCGTCTTACGGTGTCTCACCACTGGGCCCAAAGATTCATCGGCCTAAAACGAGTCCTGATGTGAATAAATTAACATAGACGGACGCGTTAACACCTCTTTTCCCTTCTAAAACAAGAGAGAGACACTTTTTTGAAGTAATCAGCCTAAGTAAATGAACGCCACCTTACTTTGCATTGGCGCGCCTGTTATGAATGTACTAACCTATTTTAGAAGAATACCTCGTGTAATGCGTCTTCTCGTCTATTTCGAATTCGAGATATCACGAAGGTAGACACTCGCGAGTACGCAAAAGGAAATCCACATGTTAAATCGCCCTGTTTAAATACTTGTTTTCATTGAGATTGAAAATGGACTGCCCGTTTTCGTATAATAGAATCGTCGTAATGGAAAACGGACTACTGATTCCTGGGACACTCGTACCACTGATATTGAAAACGGACCTCCCGTTTTTGTTTTATAGAATAATCAAAACAGAAAGCGAACTATTTTTTCCCTGAATACCCGTACTCTGCTGTATATCGCAAACCTCAAATTTAAATCTTTCTATTTGAAGAATTCAATCCAGACCATTTTTATATTTGTATTGATAATATCTAACTCGTTCATTACCTTTATTAGTGATAAAATATAAACTCATCATATTCAAGTTATACTACTATTCTACATTGAAAGAGAAAAGGAAAAGGCAAAAACAAGCACCCTTATTTAATGTGGAAATAGAACAAATATAGGTTATGTATAACTTAATAATTATATGGTTGTCCTCTGGTGTAAGGGCCTCACTCCTCCGTGCACATGATACACTGTTATTTGAAGTAATAATCATTAATAAATATTATTTAATTCTCCAGAAAGTATTCAAGTTCGTAATCGGAATTCAAACCACATTCAACTGCCATTAGTCTGATAATCCATCGTGATTCTCTCCTTCTTAAAGCAAGTTCTCTATTACCTCCTCTTGGGTCTACTTTGACGTGGACAAATCCAAAAAATCTAAATTCTTCCTGTGATTGTTGCATGTCACAATCTCTCATATGTACCGCAATGGGAAATCCATCGTCTTTATGTTTAATGGCTTTCCAATGTTCCCCAATCCCTATTTTCAGTGGGCGGATGGTGCTCCCCACATATATATGCTTACATTTGCAAATCAACATGTAAACAACATAGCTCGTATTACAATTAATAAACATTTTTAGTGGATATTTCTTATTGCCAGTCATTCCTCCAAAGTCTCGTTGTCATTGGCATGCCCACCTGCAAACGTTGCAACTACCATATTTAAAGAAACCTCTGCGTTCTTGATCGAACCAACTAATATTGGTATGTATGACCGGATAACTGGGACATAGTATATGACTAAGAGTCTTTCCATTACGATAAACTACTGCTGGTTCTTTGTCAAGGTATTTTTTAAGAATTTCATCTTGCATCAGAATATGCCAATACTTTTTCATACTTTTCAATAATAGTGTGGAACTATCTGTGTAGTCTACAATTATCTGCATCTGTTGTTCCTGCGGCTCCCTTGTCTTTATATCCGAAAGTGTACTCGCACGGAAAAGTTTTTGTATTCTTCGTACAGAATAATCCACAATTTTATTCTGATAACGTCTACTCAAAAACCTACTTCTCATATCATCAACACATAATTCGAAGTGTTCATCCAAGCTACAATTTCTCCTTGCACGGATCATTTCCCCAAATGGTATTGCCCTTATCTGACTAGCTGAATTAGCACTTGAAGCATGTAATAATGAATTACATGACATCGATTTTCTAAACAAGTTACTCTCTATTCTATTCTCCTTTATGAATAATTCAACTTCTAAAAATTCACTGTTAGTATTACTGAAATGATATGTAAATTTCATATTAACATTATTATTATTCAGATAGTTACAAAATGCATGTAGACTATTCACCGTACCCGTCCATAGTAACAGAGAATCGTCTATATATCTCCCCCAGTAGAGTATGTGTGTGTGCCATTCCGATGCTCCAGGTCCCCATAACCATGTTTCCTCAAACCACCCCAGGAATAAATTTGCATATGATAGTGAGAATTTGGACCCCATAGCCACGCCTTGTTTCTGTCGAAACCATTCATTTTCAAAAAGAAAAAAATTGGATTGCAGAATTATGTCCATCATCTCAATCAGCATCTTAGTATGTTCTGATAAACTAACCGATCTTTTGCTCAATGTATGTGTTATGGCATGTAATCCAGAGTCATGTTTGATATTAGTATACAAAGCTTCCACATCTAAAGTTACTAAGTATGTATCAGGTTCCTAAATTATATCGCTCAACATACCTAGTAGATGTTTTGTATCCCTAATATACCAGGGCATATTGCATACCAAAGGCTGCAGAAATACATCAACGAATTCTGCTAATTTCTCGGTAGGACCACCAATCCCGGAAACAAAAGGTCTCCCTGGTGGGAAGGCAAGGTTCTTGTGTATTTTTGGCAAAGTATAAATACATGGAAATCTCGGACGGTTTACCTGTAAATATTTATATTCATCTATGTCAATAATACCCTTCTCAAACCACATACGAAGTCTCTGATTGATCAAATTAGTTAAAGAGTATATAGGATTCATACTTATTTTCTCATAATACAATTCATTGTTTAATTGCATATAGATTTCGTTTTCATATTGTTATCTGTTGAGGATCACCACATTTCTCCCTTTATCTGCTCTTTTGATAGTTATGTCCTTAGCCGTCTGGAGAGATTTTAGTGCCTGATATTGTCCGTAATTCAGATTATAGTTTTTCTTATGTTTTTTATCTACTAAGGTTTTATTATTCAGATCTTCATTAACTAGTCTGTAAAATGCATCTATATTGTTATCCGCAGATGTCTTCGGTGTCCACGTTGATTTTTGCCTTAATTTATATGTGTGTCAGCCATAATATTTAAGTCTTGTAAAACTCTTGACATAATAACAGGAGATTGTTCTTGATCTGTGATCGATAAGATCGCCGCTGTATCCCTAATATCCTGTATAGAAAATGTGCTCATTGATCTAGTCGGTTGCTGACTTATTCCGATGTTTAAATTCATGGAGTTCAACTCAATGTATTTTTTTAACTTCAATTTCCTCACAAACTTAAAAAGGTCTATCCTAGATTGACAGATGTCTCCCTGACTTTTGAGACAAAATCCAAGTCCTTTATTTAGAAGATTCAGTTCATCATCAGTCATTTGTTTATCGGATTTGTTTATAACTATGTTCGTAAGACTAAAGTCTGTATTCATGTCTTTCTGTGCCACGATCTTGTCTTCATACCCATGTCTTTTTCGGGTATGTTTTCCCTGCTGACCTCTCCTTTTTTTGTGTCTCCATTCTTTCTCATAGACTGGTCCATGTTTCCCCTGTTTCTTGTAAAAAAGAACTCTTATCTGTTCCTGTGGTCAATATTGGTCTTTCTAAATTTCCCCTCTCCCTTTCACTATCACTTGAAGCAGGTAAGCTTCTTCCTGAATTGCTAGAATTCACTGAAGAATTTGTTTGCGATCTTTGGAGATTATCCCGAACTAAATCGTCATATCTTTTGGAAAATGTGAATACTCTACCGTTAGCATAATACAGTTCATCCCTCTTAAGTTTCCTGGCCTTTCTTTCTTTAATATTATCCTGGAATTTCTTTATAATATCGTCAAGAATTTCATAGTTCTTGTCTGTAGCTGTTTTGAGATCTAATTCTCGAATTTCTTTCTCAAGTATACTGATAACCGTTTGCAATTTCGAAACTTGATACACTGTTATTTGAAGTAATAATAATTAATAAATATTATTTAATTCCCCAGAAAGTATTCAAGTTCGTGATCGGAATTCAAACGACATTCAACTGCCATTAGTCTGATAATCCATCGTGATTCCCTCCTTCTTAAAGCAAATTCTCTATTCCCTCCTCTTGGGTCTACTTTGACGTGGTCAAATCCAAAAAATCTAAATTCATCCTGTGACTGTTGCATGTCACAATCTCTCATATGTACCTCAATGGGAAATCTATAGTCTTTATGTTTAATGGCTTTAATGTCCATTCAGATATTTAGGGAGTCTATCTTTCCATCAATGGATTGTAGGCTTTGCTGCACGGCAAGCAACATGCTCTTGGGTGTTGTCGCACCCTATGGTTGTGATTAGGCCTCCTGTAATAGCTGGAGATCTGGTTTTGATCTGGCAACAATCCGGTTGTCAAAGGTAAGGTGGGTCTGACCTTTCTTAGCTTTCCCCATTATGATATCTGGAGTTAACAGTGGGTGGAAGCATTAAGGTAATCACCTTTTGATATCTATAGCACTTCATGACTTGCCCGGGGGAAGAGAAGAAGGGCCACACCTGCCAGCCTGCCCAGTCAGTCACTGTCCAGGTTGCACCAAGTTCCACCTGCAATTAGCAACCCCAGCAGGGCCAGGAATGTACTCAACCACCGCACATGAACACTGCATAAAGAACTCCAGGTTGGTCTTAGGTTGCACCAAAGTTATCTCTCACAAAGCCATCATCAGACCTGCCAACCCCAGGAAAGTCATAGGAGCCGCTGGTCAGAGGTCTGTCTCAGGGCGAGTGCCAGCACCAGCTTGTCCAATCCTCCACAGCCTAGCAGACAATTCTATAAGCCCAGTAGGCCAGGTAAGCTCCGATTCCCTGGAGGCCCAAGGTAATGCTAAGACCCAGCAGCTAACCCCTTAGTTCAGTTCATGACTGTTGTCGCCATATTCCACAGGCAAACCGGTTACATTCAGGTTGCAAAAAAACAGAGACTGAATGGCAGTACCGTTTAAGTAAGACAAGTGACGGTATCTCTATTAATCACATGCAGTCTCAGTTCCTCGCTGTGGAAGGGCGGTCACAGCCTCTTCCGATCATCTTCCCCTGCATCATACTGACAGAGTCCCCAGGGTCCACATGCGTCCCTCACCAAGTCATCTGCTCAGGTGCTGCCGCACTCCAAATCCTGCAGAACATCTGTTCCCAGTGATGGCTCCAGGCAGGCAATGAGGCTGTCCCAGTCCTGTGCTGCTGCTGCGCATACACACACACCAAAGGCCTCCAACTCAGCCTACCGTATGATATGGGCTCACCTCGCTGCTGCGGTTCCAAAGGAGACATGGGGGTCCGTCTGCTACCACAGTCATTCTCTTGGGCTTGATTGTTGTCACAGGAGGTTCGCTCCTCATGTGGATGGGCATCGCAGGTGTGTGTTGTCACCATGCACCACAGCCTGGTGTCAGTTGTGCAGCTGAAGCAGGCCGCCATCCTCAGTGTTGTGCCATTTTATGTGTGCTGGCAGGTCGAGACCCAACTGTTGCCGGCATTCATCTCTTGGCACCCTGCAGAGTCAGGTGTATTGTGTATTTGACTGCAGCATCCCCTGTGCTAGTCAGTCCTCACATTTCATGAGCGGATGCATGCCAGTGGCCAGGATATGCACATTTTCTTGTGTTCCAGCAAATGGAGCAGCACTAGGTACAGCCATCTTGCTGTAGGCTGACTAGCGTCTCCCCCTTTGAGTTTTTAAGTAACTTGAAGTTGCCTCGACTTTGGAGAGGGACCACCCAATCCTGAAATGTGGAGTCGTGGCCCAAAGATCCCTATGATCAAAGGTAAATCTCATTGGAAGGCAGAAAGACTTTGAGCCTATTAAAAAAATAAGATGGAATATAGACATTCAATCAGAGCAGAGGACCAGAGTAGACCAGTTTTTAGAGGCAGACTTGAAAAGGTAAATTGATGAAAGTCTTAACTGAAGCGTTTTGAGGTCCCTTGCCTCCTATCTAAGGGAGAATGATGGAGTTAACAGTTGCCTTAAAAAAAGAATTAAGCAAAGCACTAAACGTTTGGAGCCATGACAAGATAGGCAATAGATGACTGCAGAAATGGGTCACCATGATAAAGGCAAGGGATAGGAGAACCTCATATGCTGGTAAAAAGCAGCAGGAAGCTAAACAGTGGATGAATCACATGAGATAATGACATTTAAAGACCATAGGAAATGCTGACTATGGATAAACAGCAGAGCAGCTCCGAAATGCCAGGCTGCATGAACATCTCTCCAGCTGAATGTGAGTTTTACATTGAAAGTCTATATGTAGAACTTGCTGCAGTTGGCCCAGATATCACAGAACTTTGGGAGGGAAGCAAAGTGGATATAAAACTTATGAACGAGAACCAAGTGGAAAAACTAAACAATGCAATGGGCCCCAGCCCCAAAACGACATTCCAGCTGCAATATTTAAATGGGCCCCTAATAGAAGGCTCTCAAAATGGCGCTCGTAGTTCAAGTGTACCTGCTAGGGGCATCTATCACAGATTCATGGAGAGGTTTGCTTTTGGTTTCGCTATACCAGAAAGAGTCCTGCTCCTGCCCGGGGAAATATTTTTTGATTGCACTTTTCGACACTGAAGAAAAGTGCCACACAGGTATCCTTAACAGGGAGCTACAAGCATAGGCAACAAAAGAAAAAAACTGATTCCCCGGTATCAAACAGGCTTCCAAAAGAGCTGCCATAATGAAAATAATCTAACCTGTATCTCTTATTTGAGTGAGGTAACTATGGCATCCAAGAGCAAGGCCTGACATATGGGTTTATAGATTTCCAAATTGCATTTGATAGTGTTTCAAGAGCAATTCTCTGGTCAAAGTTAACTACTTGGGGCATCCCACAAAATCATAATGAATAAAGGCCTAAAGCAAGGCTGCATTCTGAAACCACTACTATTAAATCTTTACTTGGCAGGTCTAACAGAGCACCTTGAAAAGGAGAATACATTTCACCCAAGGATGGCCAGCATTAGAGTCCGATCTCTCCAGTTTGCAGACAAATAAGTACTCCTTGATCAGGCACCAAACGTCATGATCATCACATGCAAACTAAAACAAAAGGGAGAATGAATATTTTAAAGGAGCCTGGTTGAAATTGTTGACACATATAAATAGCTGGGGGTATGGTTAGATAGTAGAGACCGTACCACAGATCATATCCAGGCCCAGCAGGCAGCACAAATTCTTTGAACTGTGCATTTCACAAGCTACAGAAATCAGTGGTGAGTCCTGACCTACGACCACTCCTAAAGGTGATGGGCTGTAAATTTTGCCCACCATTACCTAAGGAGAAATGATATTCAGAAATAAGCTGGTAAATTGGTTGGATGGGTGCAATCCACTTGCTATAGAAGAGTCTTCTCCCTTCCAGACTTCACCTCACATGCCCAAATTCTCCAGATGTTTGCCTGTTCTCACAGCATCTGATACTGAAGGCAAAATACTTGTACTATTGTTTTACAGCCAAGCAGGCAAAAAAGGCCACGCTAATAAATAACCCCCTGACAAGCTAGCATAACTACCTAAACTGCACTTTAGATGTTCTGGAGGCTAGAGAGATTTCGTCAAGTGATCTCCGAGCGACTCTAGTCTCAAAGCTCCTGGTTTAACATGCAAAAGTAAGCTCAAGGGATCAGGGTGTGCAGGCCATGAAGAAACAGACACATGGAAACTGGGAAGCAACATGTATATGACTCATGGGCTCTTACATTATCCTTTGGTAAGGATATGAAAAAACAGCTGATGAGATTTAGATTTGGGTTAATCACCTTACAAGCATACTGGTACGGTCGGAGGGATCTTGTTGATTTCAATAGGCAATACCGTTTTTGTGCAAAGGGAGAGGAATCCTTGGTCCATATCCTCTGTATCTTTGAAAAGCTGGCGTCCCTTAAACATCAGGATTTGGCAAGGTGCTGTGCAAGCATGTGTGAAAGGTGCTAAAAAACATTGCACTTTATTTAGCCCTCAGATCTGGACTTATTTACTAGAGGGAAATAGAGCATTTTATGGCACTGGAGGTCAAACGATAATACTGCTAATGTAGGCCTCTTTATCTAACATGCTGCTAGAAAACATTGTGCTCCTGCCAGGCCTGAGTACCAAACATTTCTTCAGAGGCCAAGTCAGCACTACAAGGTGTTGGGAGCAGATGGCTCCTTTAAAAGTGTTATTTTTAGCCCTTTCATCCCAAATAGTCGCTTTTTAATTGTTATGCTGAACTGTTCCTTACTTCTCTTTTTAGTGTTAGCATGGTTACAGTACACAGAGTCAAAAAACCAGCAGCATCAGTCCCAAAGAAATGGGTGTGATCATGCAAAAAGAGGTATTTCCAGACACAGCACAGCAACAAATGTTGCTGTGGTCTGTAGTGTAGAAGGGAGAAAAAAGAACAGCACCATATACACCAAGATATGGCATTGTTTCTACTCTCCTCCCCCTGCAGTGACACACTTTTGGCTGCTATGTGCCAATGCATATACCCTTCTGCCATGATTTCAAGCATAGGGTTTGTACTGGAAAGGTATCCTTCCAGTACAAAATACTGTGCTATAACATAGTTAAACTTCTGCTGCTTTGTATATGTGTTGTGCATTGCAACCCAAAGTAAATTTTTCACAGGCTTTATGCCTGCCTTGAGGAGGTATACATTTTTCATTTATAGGACTTTGCATCAAAATCCATAAATGGTTGCCAGGGAATGTCTGTGTACCACCCATTAAATGTTTCCTTGACACACAATAGCACAAAGCATAACTTTGCATTACTTGGTTCTTCTTTGCTTCATTGTTGTGATGCAAAATGGGCGCACAATGTTAGTAAATCTGCTGTTAATTTAAATGAAATGTCCAGCTTTCAAACTTGATTTAAAATTTTCAAAACAACTACCTGTAACCACTTTGTCTGTTGATAAAACTTACATTCTTTATCTCACTATGGCATCACATTTGAGATGATTAGATTGCTAAGACTACGTCACTTTCTCACCTAAATTTATAGTTATGCACTTACACCATTAATTCATTTTTAATTAACTATCATCTCAGATATACAATATGGATCATTCTGCTTGTTCTAATTTTCATTATATAGATAAGTAGGTTTGGAAGGGAGCAAGGATTTAGTATATTTTTTCTGTACGATAAAGGCTTTCATGCATATCTCATTACTCCTATGAGTTAAATTCTACCGGTTTTGTGGGATCAAGCTATATAAGTTGCAACAGACAATTACTTGTGAAACAGTAACTTCATTAAAGTTGCAAGATGTGAGAGGAGGCATCTTTTTTTCATGGTTAGTCCCCCACCTTTTGCCTGATGTTGATGTGTCCTAGAAGTTGGTAGTGCCCAGGGCCCCTGCTAACCAGGTTCCCTGGGCCAGTGCTCTTTCCCTAAATCTGTTGTGATGCTTGTCACAATTGGATACACTCTTCCCTCACTGTAAGACCCTAGTAAATGGGTACACCAGTACCCAAGGCATGGGATAGTATGAGAAGGTCCCTGAGGGCAGCAGCCATTTTTGTGCAAAGGGAGAGGAATGATTGTTCTACCCTTTAGGGCCCTGCATCCAGATGCACTCAGCACTTCCAGTGCAGGCTAAGTTTACTGGGGCAAACCTAAAAAGGTCATCTCTACATGGCACTAACTGCATATGATATGGGTAAGTCACCCCTCTGGTAGGCCTTAAAGCCCTAAGGCAGAGTACACCATACTATATGTCAGGGCATAATTGCATGAGCAATATGCCCCCACTGTGTCCTTGCCAAACCTGGGACATAGTGAGTGAACAGAGTTGACATTTTAAGTACATGTACAGGACACTAGTCAACCAGGGGTTCCCCAATTACATGATGGCCTCTCAGTACCCTGGGTTGTTTGGTATCAAACAACTCAGAATATTAAATCCAAACTGGTACCAGTATTGGATTTAACCCTAAATGTACAAAGGGGTCACCTTAGAGGCGCCCTATGCAAAAGCTAACCTAACTGGCATTGTTGCTTACTGGTCCCATCCAACCTGCCACTTCCAGACAGCCAATGTAAAAACCTGGTGGAGAGCCATGGCTCTCTGGTTTGTAAAACAATGCCCTTCCTAGGTGCAGGAGCTAACACCCCCTTCCTCAGGAGTGTGCAACACCCTGGTGGTGAGCTTCAAAGGGCTACTGCCCTTGAATCTCGAGCCCCCAGGGCTGCTGCTAGCAGCAGATGTCTTCCCCCTTTTCAAATCCCCACTTTTGGCGGGAGAAAAGACGGGAAACCAGGCAAAGGGTAGGAGGTGTGGCCCCACTGAGCATACACAACCCCTAGGGGCTTGCAGGCGAAGTGGACCTTCCATTTAATTTTCCTCCATGTTGGATGGTAGGAAAATAGCCAGTAAGGTTTAGGGAAGTGACCCTTCCCACAGGTAGTGTCCCATTGGACACTCTCAGATTCCCCCTAAAATGTCCACTAAATTCAGTATTTAGTGGGCTCCCCTAGACCAAGAAATTCGATTCATCTAGTAGAAAAGAAGACAGCACCAAAGAACCCACCAGGACGAGAACAGAGGACCTGCTGCACGAGAGGAGGCTCCAAGACCCCTGCTTGCTGCACCAGAGTACCACCAATCGCCACTGCGGAGGAGCTGATCACTGGACCAACCTCAAAAGACCCTAACAACCTCCAGGCTTTGCAAATAGCCCAAGATCTCCCTCCTGAGTGGAGGCACCACTCACGAAACCAAAGGAATCTGCAAGGAACCTCTAAACCCGGTAAGGGACACTTCACCAACTGGACGATATCTCCACAACTGGAAGATGCAGCTGGACCTGACAACACACCAACAGCAGCCCAGATAAGACCTGCAAGTGTGCCAAGTTTGGTGGTACAGCGCCCTCCGGTGGCTGAGTTGCACCAATAACCCAGGTTCTGACCAGTGCACGTCAGACATCACCAAAAACAGCTCTCCCAGAGCTGCAACTGGACCAGGAGGAAGTCCCAGTCGAGGGACTTCAGTGACACCCCAGACCTCCCACCAGAGTGCTAGCGACGTCCTGTAAGACCCCAAGAGGAACACTTACCTCCAATTTCAAAGGGCCTCTGCGCACAGCATCCAAGACCTCCAAAACGCCCTTCACCTGGCCGCCCTGAGCCTTGCATCAAGGAATCTACTGTGTGCCTTGGTCCCCAACCCCTTGCAACCCTAACAGCCCAAAGGGACCCCAAGGAACCACATTTAAATCTGAAATCCAGCTCCTTTTCCATGTGCCCCCTCAAGGTGGCCCTGTGCCAAGAGACTTTCCAACGCTACTCCTGCCAGAACCCGGAGCCACAGAGGCTCTCCAGCTGGCACAAGATGCCCACCTACTGCTGTGACCATCCTGCAAAAGAAGAGACTGGTAACCCAACTGTACGATTTTTAATGCATTTTTAAAAGGGACTGCCTATTGATTCCTATGGTGCGTAATTACGCACAAAAAGACTAGCTTTATCAAAACTTTGAAAAGTCATATCTCAAAAAGTACGTAACATATCTTAAAGATCTTGGTCTTACAATTTATGTAGAAGTCTGAAGTATTTTTATAACCTCTGGTCTCGAGTTATTCATTGAGTGTGTGTGGTGCATAATTGGATTTGTGAGTACAGCAACTACTTAGCACATCTCCTGAATTAGCCTAACTGTTCGGCTAGCTGCTTCACAATTTTGAGCATTAGGTGGTCTAATTGTTACCTCTGGAAACCAACATGTCATTGCCTGGGCCCCCTGCATAGTGTGCCTAGTTTTGCACACTACATAGGACAAGCCTCCTACACAAAATTCAATTGTTCATTAAAAAATGAAGGTGTTTTCTCAAGCAAGTATAGAACCTTTCGAATATCTCTTCAAGGTTTGTGTTTTGTTGCAGTTAAGAAGAAGTGAGATCATAACATGATGTGGGGATGCTGCATAGCTCCTTGTATTTCCAACATTAAATTAGTGACTAATGTAAGATGGAACCTCCGTCCGTTAATAGATTAGACATTGGTGAGAATAAAAAGTGCACCCTGGAGGGAGTAAATAAGATACCATGTAACCGTTTGTTTTGTACTGCTTTGTAAAGATTTAATACCATGGTGTGTCTTAGGTGTTCAGATAATATTGCGATTAAATGAGCTTCTAAAAAAGTGTATGATGAGTATTTCATTAACCTCTAACCTGTTAATTTTATGCATTGCTACCAACAGCTGCTGAAATGATATCTAGTCATATATATTTGACCCACTCATTGTGATACAGGTGAATTTAGTGAAAAATAGCTATAGAATAGCTTTTACTAATTTTCCTAAGACATGAAACTTTGAGGGCTAAGAGGCTGATGTAGTAAGCATTGGCAAATGCTGCCGCTTCATGATTGCCACCATAAAAATAGTTTGTCAGATGTACAAATTCTATTTTAGAAATCAGAATTTGTTTGGCAACTACTAAAATTCAATTGCTAATAGATACCACTTCGGTATCTAGAAGGGGCATGTTGTAGGCATCCCTTCCAAATTTTGAATTGGTGCTCTGCATATCAGTATTACTGAGACCTCAAAAGAGTTGCTAACCCATTCAAAAGAGGAAAGGGGTCCCATCTCAACAAAAGCTTTTCTTTTTAAACCTAGTCCTGTTTCCTTGAAGTGTAATGGATTGCCTTTTGAAAAATGTTTGCTTTATTTAAAGGTGATCACATGCATGGTGGTCTGATGATCCCAGCAAGCAACCATTCTTGTGATGGCCTCCAATCATAGGGCCTGATTTAAAGTTCTGTGACTAGGTTACTCCATTCTAAACATGTCAGTCTACCCTGTCCACCAAAACCTTAGTCCGGCTGCCTCATTTAGTGAGGTGAACTATAAGTATTCTGCCAATTGAACCCAGGTTAGCTCTATCAATAGAATATAGTCTCTAATGACCCAATGAAGTAGGTGCTGTCGGAGAAAGGAATTTACACTATCTGCCCTACTTAGGGTGGATGGTTTAAAGTATTTTTTCCTGTTTGCTTTGTCAAGAAATATCTGGTGGTAAGGGACAGAAAAACAGAAATGATACCCACTATATGGAAGGAAACTCCCAGGGTGTGAGGGGTATTAGTCTTTTGTTAGTCAAAAACAACCCCCTGCTTCTGGAGTTTGTATTTGAAAAACAAAAAACTTTTGAAATATTTAATTGCGCCTTTATGGATCATACTATCTCTCGTCAACCTTTGCATTGGCAAGAACTACCATCCCATGGTTCACAGCAATGTAGATAGTTGTTCATAGGACCAGTGAACAACTCTAAATTTGGTGGTCAATGGTCCTTTGGGATGGCGAAGGTATTGAGTAAAAGGTGCTTGTCAAACTCTAAATCA
Organism: Pleurodeles waltl; assembly: GCF_031143425.1. NCBI lineage: Eukaryota > Metazoa > Chordata > Amphibia > Caudata > Salamandridae > Pleurodeles > Pleurodeles waltl. The sequence goes on along the minus strand of NC_090443.1, from coordinate 661,053,921 downwards.
GGCCCATTATGATTCAGAATTTGTGACCTCCTCATGAATATTTGTGAGATAGGGCAGACTCCAGCCTACTACAATTGGAATTTTAGAAAGTGACCTGTTATAAATAGAGTGGTTCATACATTTCTTGTATTAATAACTAGAATGGTAATACCTCAGGTTTTGTTAGCTTGTGAGGAAATAACTGGCACCATCCACCAAGCTTGTTATATGAATAATGTGTCTGATTCTGAAATGTGGAGCTCTTGTAGCAGCAGCATGCTATAAGTCTCACAAAGCTGTATTGTTTGGAATATTCATTCTTTCGTTTTGTTTTGTTATAACATTCCATACTGTTATCTTGAAATCATGGATAATACTATGGATATCTGTGAGTAATTTTGTTATTGGTTGAGAGGGGTGGAACACAATTCAGGCAACAACCACAATCCTTGCCAGGGTGGTCCACAAAAGTCATTAAATTAACCTGTGCTTAAGCCTCTGGTAGCTTGGCTCAAAATCAGTCAGACTTAACTTAGGGGCAATGTGTAAAGTGTTTATACGGCATACAAACAGTGATAAAATGAAAACAGAAGAAAAGATCCACGCCAGCTTCGAAAAATAGAGTACATTTTTAAAAATAAAGTAATGACCCTCCCAGGCTTAACAGTCAAACACGGCGGCCACAGCTTAAACTAGCTATCCATGGCCACCCTGAATCTGACATCATCCTTCTATTATGCAGGAGTAGACACTCTACTAAAATGCAGATCTACGTCCTCCTAGTGACACACTGCATTGTGAAGAAGTTTCACTGTTTTAGAGGCCTAGAGAGGCTGAAGATTAGACGGCAGATGGAAGCGCCCAAGTGTGGCGGTGTAACGTCCGTATAGGCTGTGTTGAGTGGAAGCTGTGGCCAGGTAGCGCGCCGAAGCAATTAAGGCTGAGAGCTTAGAGCCTAATAATCAGGGGACGTCTGACCCTGTGGTGTGCTGAGTTAGACGAGTGCGGCCAGCGCTCAGCAAGATCAAGAGCACACCAACACCAGAGGTAGGCCGCACACACTGCAGAGCTACGACCTACGGCCCGGGGTAGATCGGAGCCAGGCAAGGTCAAGAGACCCCTGATATAGCGCGAAGGTAGTGGAGGGGTGGTGGCGATCGCACCGAGTAACAGACAGAGCTGGGACCCTGAGAACACCAACAAGAATTCAAATGCGCATGAGGGGCTAAGCAGGGAGGTTGTCACCACCAGAAGGCCTGCTGATCACAGACTTTAACACTGGAAAATCTGCTCTACTGCGGGGCAGTTGAGTGGCAGTCCCCCTGATTCACTGAAAAGAGGAGGGAGTTTAGCCTTCAGGGAGAGAGGACAAGATATCAGATTGGAGCCAAGAAACACGATCAGTTGGGCTGATGGAATGATTTTAGAGGAGGCTGGTAGGAGAGAATTTGAGTCTATCAATAGTGTCCCATTCTCCTAGCGTTCATACCTTTACCAGGAGCAAATGCTACAAAAAGCAGACTATATAACACAATGTGGAACATGAAGAGAACTGGTGAGAGGCAGATGGGGTGTGATCCTTAGAGGCCCATTGCAGAGGAACAGACCAAAAAGCTTTGCCTTAGTCACTGCAGCACAGTGCTGTTGGTGGTGAGACAGCTGTCCCTGCTCAGTGCCAGAACTTGAAACACAGGCCCCATTAGGGGGTATCTTGGAATGTGGGAGTACCTGTCGCAGAAATGGCCAAGCCAAGTCTTGGTGCAGTTTATGACAAGGTGGTCCTACATCTCCTTCAGGCCTCTTTATTATTAATGCATCATCCACATTGCACTTGGTGGCCAAGTAGATTATGGAGCCATTGGCATGATGGCATTAACTGCTCGTGCCGCCTTATTGGAGTGGGGGCCAGGTGGGTCAGAGGGAGCACCACTGATGCCTGGTGGTACAGATTATACTAAGCTCTAGCCCCACACTCTGGTTAAAGATAAGACACCACACAATAACCAAATAAAGTACCTTGGCCAAATATACCCAGCAAGGGGTGTTGAACTCACCACCTGGGATAGGCTCTCAAGATGATAGAATACCAGACAATGCAGCTCTACTACCAGCCATTACACAATCATGCATTGCCCTCAAGGCCAAGGTGGTGGCGGTCAGCTCTGAGCTTTCACTGCCCCGCCAGTACTTACAATATGCAGTTGAACGGATCACTAAAACAAAAGCCAGGGTCTCGAGGTGAAAGATTCAGTTGCCTCCCTTCCACAACAAGCATCCAAAATTACATCTGCAACCAAGGAACTGTCCGCACGGGTGTAAGATGCAAAGGGAAGAGCATGACGCAATAACTTGTGGTTCATTGGCTTTCTGGAAGGATGCCAAGCATTATCAATGGAGCAGTTTTTGGATCTATGACGGCAGGGACTACTGCCCACAAATACTTTATCATCACACTTTCTGATTGAGAAAGAACATAAGGCATTGATTTGCAGCCCTTCTTTTTCAAAACTGTTGAACTATATGGATAGAGATGCCATCTTCAAATATGCCAAAACTTATGAGAAGATAAGCTATCAATCACACACTTTGCTGGTGTTTACAGGTCATACCAGGCTGGTACAACAACAATGAAAATCCTTCCAGGCCGCTAAACAATGTCTCTGCTAATTGAATATCCGATTAATGAATCTATAAATAGCAAAACTTAAAGTGATCTACCAACTGCAAACACAATCTTTAGAGGAGGTGTTTCAATGAACATATTTAAAAATATGAGTTAAACCCCACACACCTCCATGAATGGACTCCTACTCCTCACAAAGCAGCAAATGGAATATAGCTAAGAAAACCCCAGCCAAGCAAAATCACAGCTCTAACTCACTATGGAGTGGCTCCACTCTATCAGCGGATGCTCCAAGGGCTGGAGGGAACTCCCCACCACCTCAGTTCTCAACGGGGAAGGATCCCCAGGCTGACGATGAGAGATATAGTATCTTCATCGGAGACATAGACTTCAACACTGTTGGTTTGGTGGGTGGCCACGGGGAAACAACAAGGAGCTACTTGTCCCTTTAGCTAGGTCAGCAAGGGGTGAGGATCCATTGGAGAAGGCCTTAATGGGTCCCCAGTTGGAGCGATAGATGCTTCCAGATTTCGAAGTATAGGGCGGAGGAGTTAGGGGTATATCGAACTGACTGTTGTTGGTTTCTGAAAATTGTTCTAATGTTTTAAGTGCCCTTTATTATGATTGTTTTATCTTACACCGTTTACCTTTTGCTCACACCTCCACAAACCTTACAAATTGATATGGTGTCATGATCCAGACATGAGTACCCCAATACACACAAGCCTTGATGACTGTCTCAAGGTAGTTTCATGGAATGTAAATGTGATGCTTGACAAAGCAAAAAGAGAGGCAGTCTTGAAACACGCTAGGCAGATGCCCTACACATATAGGAGACACACCTAGAGGGGAAGAAAGATCCCAGCCTAGCTAGGTGGAGCTACACACAAGTTTATCATTCAGGATTTACACAAGGCTCAAGGGGCCGGTATATTGATCAGGCAAACAGTGCCCTTCTGCCACACTAAGACATTGAGAGACAGATAAGGCAGATATATAGCCATAACAGACACACTTTACAGAGAATCTATTACATGGATAAGTGTAAATGCCCTACCTCCCCTTAACCACTCCTTTATAATGCTATTTTTAGGATTATGGAGGAAATTGCCAGATGGACTCTTTGTGTTGAGATTTGATTGGAGTGGAGTTATGGCTCCGGCATTAGATAGACAGCGCCCAAAAGGACTATCACCAAACACTGGGACAATGCATTTATGTCAGCAGTGGGCCTAGCAGGTGTCTGGATAATGCACCACAACATAGCAGGGTGGTAAATATTATTTTCAGCAGTTCACAGGTCATTTTCCAGGTTAGATTATTTCCTGGCCCTTTATAATTATATTTATAGAGTGACTGATATTGCACTATTGCAGAGGGGATTGTCTAATCACTCCCCAGTGGCCATACGTCTATGGATGGGTCATGGGAGCCGCCTGTTCCATTGGTGTCTGTCGCCCTGCCACATATGGAGGGATCCACAGATGAGTATTTTGCACACAATATAGGCATGGCGTCTACGCATCAAACATTGTGGGAGACCCTTAAACCATCTCTTCATGGGTTGAATCTTAGTTACTGTGTTGGGGAATTAAATCACATGATGCAGAACCTAGTGACCATGGAATCCCAAATCATGGTGCTGGAGACACAGGAACATCAATTAAACATCCAACAAGCTCATCAACAGCTTGGCCTAGTGCAGCTGCAATATCACCAAACTCTAATGGGTGAGGCACACGTAGACTGGCAGACCTCCCAGAAGTGTAGCTATCAGTGGGGGGACAACTCAAGGCAGTTGCTCCGCAGACTTTGTCAGGGGATCGGTACATCACCTCTGATCCCTTGAAACGGTCTACGCCAAGAGAGATAATTTCAAGGTCACAAATAGAGGAGCTTGTAGGGGCACTTTCACCCTCTTGAAGATAACCCACAAGTCACTGGACGTTGTGCTAATGGGGGAGGAAATGTAATTGGTGGCAGCAGCTCTGAATAGCAGAAAAGTGCCAAGACTCAATGGGTTTCCCTATAAAATTTTCAAAGCCTTAATGCCCAAGCTCAGAGACAAACGTTTTAGGTCTGGTTCTGTCCACAGTAGATGCAGCAGTTATGCCATCAGATTGGGGCAAGGTGGAAATTGTAGTCTTTCCAGTGCCGCCTGATGATCTCACTTCATATCGCCTAATCTCCCTTCTAAATTTAGAGGTCAAACTCCTGCCATCAGCTCTAGCACATACGCTCATAAAACACATTTTAGATCTAGTCTACCCTGACCGATACTGTTTTATGCCCTCCAGGGTATATAATGTCCTGGCTCTGGTGGAGAGGTTGGAGGGATCGGCGGGGTTCCTGCTAGCGGATATTGCTAAGTCCTCTGATTCAGTTCCTCCTTTGCCTGCATCTTAGATTTGGTTCCAGCTTCACTTTAGATAGTTGATTACTGTACACTGACCTGATGGCATCAGTGAGAGTGGTGGGGTTGCAGTCAGATACATTTCCAATACAAAGGTGGACACGGCAGGGCTGTCTCCTATCCTCTCTACTGTTTGCTCTAGCCAAAGAGCCACTGGCTGTGTGGGTAGGGATGGGTGCTAAGGTACAAGGTTTCGAATGAGATGAGGGATTGTTGGCCAGGACTGCACTCTACACGGATGGTGTCCTCTTCTTTCTCACAGACCCTGAAGTAATGGGACTCAGGCTATTACACATCAGGCATATTTTTGGGGAACCTCTGGCTTATACATGAACACATTAAAATTCACAGTATTAGTAGTGGGAGCACACCCTCAGTGACTGGTATGGGCAGCAGGGCTACAGATTGTCATGGAATTGTTCCAGCATATGGGCATCTATTTGTCCTCAGATGAGAATAGGGCTTGGTGCACTAATCTAGAACCAGTATTTAGCCGCCTCAGCGATAATATAAGGGTTTGACTGGCACTCCCATTGTCCTTGATGGGTCGATCACCAATTTTTATAATGATGTCTCTGCCCAAACTCCTCTAACAAATACACAGTTTCCCTTATGGGATCCTGAAACAGTGGTTCTGTCAGGTACATTCTGTCCTTGTCTCCTTTCTGTGGGAGGGTTGTACCCCACGTGTGTCCCTCAGCAAATGTTTTCAATCAACCTATTGTAGGGGTATCGCCACAGCAGACGGTGAGTCCTTCTACACAGCTGCCCACCTATTGATTATAATTATTGATTATAAATGATTAGTGGTATGACACACAGGAGATCTGGCATGTGCAGTACACAAATGAGTGATGGGTGTATCCCACTAGTGGAATATCTTTCCGGTGAGAAACACAGAGAGATCTTCTGCCTGGGATGAAGGTGGTGCTATCATTACGGCACTCCACGCTTAAACATATGAAATGGTGGGGTAGATTAACAGACCAGACGTCACTATGGCAGGAGTGTATGCTCCCACAGGTGGCAGCATTGCCTGGATTCCAGAAACAAGATTTAATTGGGACTTCCACACCAGGTGACATAATGCAGGGTGCAGTTCTCAAATCATTACAGATGCAACAGGATGAATACAAGCTCCATAGGAGCCAATTCCACAGATATCTCCAACTCTGTCATGCACTGACCTCTTAAATAACAACACTAACAGAACTTCCAGACTTTATTCCTTTGGAGGGGAAACATAATGGGCGACCTGGGAGAGCACAAAATTGCGAAAAGAAACTGAACACACATCTAACCAAAGAGATGGGTTTAAAGACCTTCGTGCAGCCTGGAAGGCAGATGTGTGAGAGATAGAGTTCGAAGACTGGACAGATATCCTGGGCACACAGAGCAAAGCTGCTATAGTGACCCAACTTCGGTTGATATCGTTCAAATATTTCCATAGGGCCTATCTCACATGTCATCGGCTCTGGTGCATGGGGGTTATATCCTTCCCACCATGTCTCCGCTGTGGAGCAGAAGACTGTTCCTACATATACACAGTGTGGAGTTGCCCGGAACTGGCTAGCTTCTGGATGGGAGTGACAATATGCCTGGGTGAGGTCTTGTAATGGCTGAGTTCCCTAGATCCAAAGGCAGTTTTGCTATTAATCCTGGAAGACATAGGTGGCAAAAGATACAAACCGTCCCTCCTCTAGCTAGGCCTGACAATTGCTTAGTGGCACATAGCCAGATAATGGAAGGCTGGAGACCCCCCTTCGTTAACAATGTGAAAGAAGGGACTGGATCACTGTATGGGGATGGAAATAGCTGTGTACAAGGTAAGGGCTGCCCTCAAAGGCATCCAAAGATTTGGAAATGATGGGCTCACTATCGGTACAGTCCTGGAACTGATCCATCCTAACCATTCATTGCTGTATGATGAAATCAGGGGGTATAAAGTGGGTGGGGGAACACAATTGTCAGTAGCATTTAGGGATTTAATCATCTGTGACTGATGGGGAGTGTGTGGAGGGTAGAGAGAGATTGAGGGGGCAAATATGTCACATTTATTTTGTTTATTTGTTTCTGAAATCAAATTTCCTGATTCTTCGGGCTGTGCTGGCCTTTAGGGTTTTCCTATGCAAAACCTAATACATTTTTTTTTTAAATAAATGAAAATGACATAAAACAAAAAACAAATTAATTTCAATTAGTTGAATCAGAGCTATGAATTTTTCAAGTTTTTAGTGAAGCTCAGAGCCTAAAAGATCAAAGTGCCAACCGTGGTTATCTGGACACAGAAGACTGGGACAGAGTCAAAAGATAAGGCCAACTGTGATGAGATGTGAGTCCAATACAAGAGGTGTATTGAGCCCGGTCTCAGCTTACTTTCAGAATTAGAACAATTTCCCAAGAAAAGTCTAAGAAAAAGTAGAGTTCAGCGGGTAAGGGCAGCAGGGTTTGTCCAAGAAGGACTCAACATTGCCCGGGAGCTGTTGGACAAAGTCTCAGTGAAGCTGACAACAATAGCAAAAATTAACTCTGAATGGGAAAAGCAGAATTTTCAGGCTGAGGAGCTGTCATCATCTATGGGGAGCCAGTCACCATTGAGCCCGGTGAAGAATTTTACCTTTGGACGTAGACAACTATTTGAAGTCAAAAACATTCAGCGGGGTGAAACTGCAGGCTGTAGACCAAGAGGGCTTCAAAAGGCCGGACACTGTCCTTGAGAGGTCCTGCTGAAAGGGATTTGCTTCTGTGGAGTACAATATAATAGGTGGTACTGCAAAGTCAGGCCGACTGGTGAAGTCTCTTGGGCAGACCAGGTTTTCTGTTGGTTCTCCAGAACATTTCTGTTGAAAAATATTAAAAGTACCAAGTTTTAAGGTTAGGCAGGAGCAATCCATGACCTGGAGGACAACACTTGAGGGGTTAGGACTTAATCCAGAAGAGACCAGGTAAAGGTTTCAATGACTCAGAAGTTTGTTCTATTCCTGTAGTGCCTACAGGAGGCCAGCCAGGTAACTCTTGGAGTCACATCCGGTGTTTCTGGGTTGGAAGATTCGGCCCAGTTTCCTTTCAAGCAGCAGGGCAACATTTTAGGCATCAGGGCAGCCCGCTGGTAGCAAAGTAATTCTTCTGAAGTCCTGTTTTGAAGGTTTAATGTTTATATTTTTATACATCATGTCAGCCTTTGCAGTGGAGGGATTCCCTGTACTGCCCCTACATCTGATTCTGAGTTCTTTCCTCCTTCTTTCAAGTCCAAAAAATCGGGGCTGCCAAAAGATATGGTAGACTTTGTGTCAAAATCCTTTATGTATGTGTGAGACACAATCCTTTGAAATGTAAGAGGGGATGAAAGCAACTTTGCCCTTAGACATCCTGACAGGGTGACCCATCCTGCACCCACATAGCCCCCTTTTGTCTTACTGTCTGAGAGGAATAAAAAATCCTCAGACATGTTTTAAAGTGCTACTTTAGTAGGTGGCACAATGAGTGCTGTAAGCCCAGTACTAACATTTATGTGAGAGGCCCAAAGTAATTGGAGTACCATGAACTAGGGGCATACAAAATAATAAAATATGCCAATCAGATATAAGCTAATTTCACTATGTTTTAGGGAGAGGGCACAAACACTTTAGCAATGGTTAGCAGTGGTAAAGTGCAAAAAGTGCTAAAACCAACAAAAACAAATCCAGCAAAACAGGAGGGGTGAAAGACAGACAGTTTGGGGAATAGTACAACCAAGGATGTCAGGTCTAACAATATCCAGATAAACCGGCTAATGTTTAAACTGTTTCTAACAGAGCCTATCTAGTCTGTTGTAGTTAATCATATGACCAAATATTAATGACTAATTAGGAATTATGGACACACCTTACCAAAATTTCTATATTGGCTGCATATGTTTGAGAATTGTTGTGTCCAATGAAGGAGTACAATTATGTAAAAAGAGAAAAAATAAATATAGATCAGCTTATTATTTTAGGTGCTCCTTACAATTTATGGCAAACCACACAACCTCACAGTTTTCCTCATTAAATTTCGACAGGTCAAACCTGCTGAAATGAACAGAAGGAAAAGTACCCAGAAAATACCACGACATGAGGATTTTGGAGGAGTAAGCACCAAAATCTGCATGTTAAGCCCCATTTCTGAACTTTGAAATTTCACAATTTATCATATGCAATAATTAGAGCATCCTTTGATATCCTTTGCCAGTGTACTTTCAATGAAAGAATAAATAAATTCTATTATTCATGACTGGCCACTCCCTACAAAGTAGAGGTGTGATTGATTAAGTGCCTGATTTTGACTTTTGTGGACTGATTAAGTACCTTCCCCATAGCGGTGTACTTTACTCCGGCCAAGGCAAGGGTACTCCGTCTATCTACTGGAACTACAATCAAGTGATTTCCTCAAAATGCTTTGAAAGTTTGCCAGACGTCCCTGTCAACGTGATGGAGCTGTACATCAATCTTTCAAATTTTTTTTAATTCTCAAAACCAAAATCTCAAAGTGGGATTTGTTGCTGAAAATATAATAAAAAAGCAGTGACCATCTCACCCTGGGAGTTTTCTCCCATCGCGTGGTAGTCATTTTGCAGTTTTTACTGTTCCTTACCACTAGTTTTTATCTGGCAATGATGGACAATGAAAACTGGCCATGTGTTTACCCACTCTAAACAGGGCTGGTGGACACATCAACAAACTCTGATGCCCTACCTTTGTCTGGCCATCAGAGATGTACCTAGGAGGCAGAGACGAAGTAGTCTCTGAGTTTTATCCTTATACTCTGTGTTGCTTATGTTCTAGAGCACTGTGATATGTTGTTGCCGGGATGTTTTAGAATGTTTGTGATTGAATTGAGGTTTGGAATTTAGAGATATTGGAGCTGAACTATATGCTCCTGATAGATGGGGTCTTTCTATTCCTACTTTACAAATAAACCTTGGATTGTCTATAGTCTGGAGTAAGTCTGTCTTTTCCCCACTCCACACTATTTATACTGAAGTTCCAACTTTAAATGAAGAGGGTGAAATTTCCTTTTGGAGGAGAGGAGTACTCTCTTCACCTAAGTCTAAATCAGGCCCTTATTCTAAATAAATTTGAACTCACTAATTATTTGCATATAACTGCATCCACTACCTCCACTAACCCATCAAATTCAATCACTTTACCTCCACTAGTGTTGCCTCCTGATAGATATATTTACCCATCTGTTTTACTTTTCTTTTTTATTTTAGTTTAACACAAAAGTCTTGCTGGCCAGAGCAAGCTATATCTTGAGTTTAGCAGCATTCTGTTCAAATATGCAGTAATGCTATGATAGCAGGATCATCCGTGATAGGGAATATCCTACAACGTGGACGTTTTAGTCGAGCTGCCACACAGCAAGCGTGAAAGATACCTGAGCTGATTTACCAGCCTGTGCTGGAGGGTTTTCTAACCAGCGCACCCCCTCCCTAAATGCCATAATAACCTAGGCTTTATTGCACCCCTAGCCTTAGACTCCAAGGACTACATCTTCCTCTGGGACCTAAATTTCCACATTGACAACCTCAATGACAACAACACTGCACACCTCCTTGACATTATGCGCAGCCTCGTATTGATCCAGATCGTCCATGACCCTACACACACCGCAAGACGCAAGCTGGATCTCATTTTCAGATCCAGTAACAGCATCAAATACATCCATGTTTCAGAACTTACATGGACCGATCACTCCATCGTCCACTTCAGGATATCCAGCCCCCACAACTACACCCCCCAGATGACCAGTGCACCCCACCGGAAGTGGAACAAAATCTTAGAGACCAGCTGGGCAGACGCCCTAAACACCTCCAACCCACTACTGCCGCCAACTACAAACAGGGAGGAAAAAACTTGAATTCCTGGATCACCACTTAAATCAACAGTGTTGTCCCCATCAAGAGAAACATCCAGAGAAGTCCAGCTGGTACACCAAGGAACACAGAACAGCAAAACAAGACAGAAAACAGCTGGAGAGGAGATGGTGTGCCAGCAAGGACACCCCAGACAGAGCAGCCTTCAAGACCTCCCTCAACCTGTACCACCGCCTGCTGAGGGCAACTAAGAAGACAACAAAGACAGCCCTTGCCAAACACATTGAAACCAGCACCAACAATGGCAACAGCAAGGAACTTTTCAACATTGTTAAGGAATTCTCTAACCCTGCTGCCAGAGAAAACAACATCACACCCTCACAGGAGCTGTGTGATATCCTTGTCCACTTCTTCAGTGGAAAGGTCACAACCACATACATAAAACTTCAACCCCCAACCAACACCTACGGACTTCCTCAACAGATACGCCACCACCGTAATCGACAAGAACCACATACTGACCACCTGGAACATCCTCTCCACCCAGGACATTACCTCCACCATGAAATCAATCCACTCAGGAGCTCTCACAGACCCATGCCTGCACTACATCTTCAACCTTGGAAACCAAAGAATCGGCCAGGAACTCACCATTCTGTTCCACACCTCTATCAACACTGCAACAATTTCTGATGCCTGGAAACATGCCAAAGTCAGACCACTTCTCAAAAAACTCTCTGCTGACCCCAGAGATCCCAAGAACTACCCTCCAGTCTCCCTGAACCCATACCCAGTGAAGGTTCTGGAAAAAATCATCAAAGCAGCTCATGACATACCTGGAGCAACTACTAGATGCCTTCCAATCCAGCTTCCCCAGCAATCACAGCACTGAAACTGCCCTGATCACAGCCACCAATGACATCCGAACCCTCCTCGACTGAGGACAAACAGCAGTTTTGATCCTCCTCAACCACTCTGCATCCTTCAACACCGTATTCCACTACATGGTGATCGAAAGACTCCACCACATAAGCATCCAAGGGGATGTGCTCAGATGAATCATCTCCTTCCTCACCAGAAGATCCCAGAAGATCTACCTTCTATATTCCATTTCCAAACCCAAGGAGATCACCTGCGGTGTCCCCCAGGGCTCATCCGTCAGCCCCACGCTCTTCAACACATATGTGACACCGCTGGCCAACATCGTCAGATTTCACGGTCTCCACATAATTTCCTATGCAGACAACACCCAACTCATCCTCTCACTCACAGACGACCCCTGAAGCACCAGAACCAGTTTCCACAGATGCATGACAAGCGTCGCTGATTGGACGAAGAACAACTGCCTGCAGCTGAACACAGACAAGACGAAAGTACTGATCTTTGGCAACAGCAGCAACACATGGAACGACTCCTGGTGGCCATCAGACCTAGGACTCACACCTACTCCCTCCAACCATGCCAGAAACCTCAGAATCATCACTTGACAACAAGCTCACCATGAAATCACAGATCAATGCCATCTCCTCCACCTGCTTCCTCACTTTGCGCATGCTACATAAGATCTTCAAGTAGCTACCTCTACACATGAGATGCACCATGACACAGGCCCTCATCACCAGCCCACTGGACTAAGGCAAGACCCTCTATGTAGGAATCACCACACACCTCCTACAGAGACTTCTGACTATACAGGACACTGGGGTTAGACTCATCCTCGGCCTCCCCTGTCAAACCTGCATCACACCCCACCTCAGGCAACTCCACTGGCTTCCCATACAGAAGAGATGCCAATTCAAACTGCTGACCCACACATACACGGCCCTACACAACCAAGGACCAGCATTCATAAACTACGGCCTGAACTTCCACCAACCATTCAAGAACAATACGCTTTGCCTCCCTTTCACTTGCCCATATTCCCCACATCTACCAAAGCAGAAGTGGAGGACGCTCCTTCTGTCACATGGCAGCAAAATTCTGAACAGCCTCCTCACACAGCTCTGGACTATCACCTCACTTCTGGAATTCCGAATGGCCCTCAAGACCTGGCTGTTCAAACAAGCCTCCGGGACTTGCAAGTGCCTGGATACCCTATGGGGTGTTTAGCCGTACTTTATAAATTCTGATTGATTAATTCATAAATACTTAATACATTGCCTATAAATTTAGCCTGACTGCTTTTTGTGGCTAGATATGCATGGTTAAGCACAGGTTAATTTAGTGACTTTTTGTGGTTTGCCTCACAAGGGACTGTGGCTGTTGCTTGACCAGGATCCACACCCTAGTCAACCAACAAGCGGCTGAATATGGCTGCAGCTAATTTTTTAGGGGACTGTCCTTTCTGCTTGTAACATCTACTCTAAGTTAGCTATATAGGGGATGAACTGTAGTGGGGCTATTTTGAACTCCTGCATCAGCCCCTTGCATGAAGATTCGATAGCCATCTCCCACCTTAATTCTGACGTTGGTCTCAGATGATAAGGCTATTATAGCATATAGGAGCTCACTAGGACTATCCCACAGTCTCAGTTTTCTCCATAGTAGAGTTTCAACGTCATCATAAGCAGCATTATATCCAATGTGGTCAACATATGTACATTTTTAGTGAACATTCTTTGCTTGATTAGCCAAGAATAATAAAGACACAATATTGTCAATATTGCTGTATTGTTGTTGAAAGTCCGTATGAAAGTGGGGAAGTAAATGGCTAATTTTTTTCAAGTTTCATCTACATCTAAAGGGAGAATGACATGGGCATTTGCTTTGACATCTAGAAGGGCAGTACGAATATAGTTACAGGCCTAGCACGACCACCTTTCTTGTGATGAGTCAAAGATAAGCACTTTCTGAAGTTGTTCTAAAGAGCAGGGAGGACCATGACTCCCAATGCATCATGTCAGGTCCAAGGATCAGGTTTGGGAGTCTATTAGGACCCAAAATATTCAAGGTTTTACATGTCCCGAGGACTCTTGCCACAAGGCATACTTTGGTAAAGGGTGTACAGTTTGAGGACACACCATCAATTCCTTCTACTATTGTGTCCTTTTCAGTCATATTTGTTTCCTTTGATGTAATCACAGGATGCATATAATTTGCCCATATATAAAACTAAACTGTTCATGCTACTTCTTATGAAATATATATTTTGAAAAAACATTGTACTGCTATTACTATACTTTCTCCTCTTGCGACACAGACCTGATTTTTTCTACATTTTAAGTCAACAAAAATCCTAACAATGAACTAGGTGTTACTTGTCAAATGCAAATGAAAAGGCATTAATCTGTCAGTTTTCAACCTCATGCTCCACACCATGCATAGTCTTACCCAATAAATGGCATGTGTTTTGGGCTCCCAGTGGCTACTTCATTAACAGTTCACCATTCATCATCCATTGCGGCATCACATATCCATTGGAATGTCCCTGCCAAAGTTGGTGTGGTTATTACCCACTGAGTCTTCGGGATACCATCTGAGTCACTGCTTTGAATTCAGTCAGTTCACTCCGCACTGTCAGTTGCAGTTCACTTCAATACCTCAGCTAAGAGCTGTGACAAAAAGCAGCAATCTGCTGTTCCCCCGCCTGCCATTCCTATGCTAGCCAACCTGTCTGTTGTCAGCTCAGCACTTCATAGATGCCTCAAAAAATCAATCCACAGCCTCTCATGCATGATGCATTAACAATGGCCAACCTCCTTCACAAATGTAAACGAGAGACCTGCTGGTGAGGTGCTCTCCATAAATTGTGAACGGCTATGAATCAAATCCTATTGCAGCTATGCACAGCTGGTGAGGCTCACTCGGGATGTTTTACAGGTGGCGAGTTCCTGACAAGTATTTGCTAGTGACTCCGGAAAGTGGTTATTCATCCTCCAAGTGAACAAGCATTTCGTTTGTACTAGAGGATCATCAATTGACTGACTCATCGGTGACTCATTCCCCTCAAGTGAGGAAGATATCAATCAGTCATGTTTTCTGGCAAGCCTCTTAGAGACTACATTACTTTTTTTCTGCAGCTCAGGATATCCTTTTCCTTTTATAGTTTCAATATCAGTTAGTTTTGGAGCACACATCCATGTGTTCAGGGACCTCTGCTTGCAGCTTTTAACTCGTGCCAAATTGCGAGTTGTTGGGTGCCCGGCACAAGTGTCCGGTTGGCTCATATAGGCAGAATAGATTTTGTAGGTGATCAAGTGCAGACTCTTTATTGGTTCAGTGCCGGCATTAGCTCAGCCCAGGCGTGAGTGTCAGAACTGTCGTGTGAACTGCACATCATACATGCTTCAGTGTAAATCAGGCAGCTGAGCCGACTCTTTTATAACATTTAGCGCTCTTGTCCTGGTGAATCACACTGCACCACAAATCAAGAGAATGTGCATCACCACATTCACTAACTGCTTCTTTAATATTGTGTAGTCTGCAGCAGGCATGGAAAGCGGTAGACAAAGGCTGGGTAATGACAAAGTGCCCCACTGAGGCCAAGCTGCAGCATGCAATGACATATGTGTTTGCTATGACAGCAGATGTTGCTGACATCTGAGTTTGCACGTTTAGCACGTGCTAAATAGATGTATGTCTTTGAGTACTAAAGACATGCATAGAGGCTTAATGCTGCAGACTATCTCTCATTCAGCTATCCCTTTAACTGTTGGTCATGCTGTCTCTTTACACAACCGGTATGGTCTTTGAACACACCTGTATAGCAATTCCGTGTTCTCTTCACTGTCTTGTCACATTATGCCCTTGGTCTCCCTATATCTTTTACTTTCAGCTGATGAAGTTCTCATACATAGATAGGAAGTTCAGATTAAACAGAAACCTGGAGAAGTAATACATGTATAAATCATGGGCTGGTCTTTCGATCCTCATCATACAGTGGTAAAGAGGACATTTGCATCATTTCAGAACATGGTTTGTACTGCCTGCTATTAAATAAGTACATTGTATGCACATGTTTTTGAGAAAGTGAATGATTAATTGGGTGGATGATAGTCAATCGCAAGAAACATGGTCACTATCTTGTTAGGTCCAGTTAAAGGTTTCACTAATTCAAACCTGAGTCCAACCCCTGGTAGCTATGGCACAGAACAGACAGGCTTAACTTAAGTGAATGTGTAAAGAATTTGGAAGTACAAAATGCTAAAAAATCTAAAATACAACACAATAAAAACCTCACTCTAATTTATAAAAAATAGAGAATAAAGCGATGAACAAAATGGCACCAAAACAGCAAAAATTCAATAAGGGGAACCAGAGATATTAGTTTTTAAAGTAAAACAAAACAGTGTTAAAAAGGATTTTGCTCTAATGTGGGTCTACTGGTCATGGTAGAGTAAAACATAGGAGTGATTTGACGTCGACCGTGATGGAGCACAAGTTGGACCAGTTGGAGGTTTTACATTCATACATAGGGCCATATTTATGGCCTGGTTTGTGTTGCGTTTGCACCACGCAACATGGAACATGCGTGACACAAACCTTAAGTAAGCTTTATGAACCCACGCTAGGCCACTTTGCATGGCCCTGAGTGGCTCCATAAATCTGGAGTAAAGCAATGCAGCACAAATTGCTGTGTTGCTAGGGAGGCATTCCATTGGAATGGGGGTTCCAAAGAAACTCCCCGTGGTTTTTGACACATTCACAGATTTATCAGAACTGGCAAACCTGGGATTGGGCGAAAAAGGTACACCTCAGCAGAAGAAGCAAATTGAGGAGAAATATTTGTATTTCTCCTAGTTTCTACCATTGTGCAGCACACATAGAGAGAAGAAAAATCATAAGAAGGTTGTTTTTGTGCAGGAAGGTGCCCATTCCTGCACAATAACAATTTTGCATGCAATAAAGATGTCTTTGCACCGTGGTGCAAGGGTGCCTGCCTTGGCGTTAGACAGCCAAAGGGGCAACAGCGCAGACGAAAAGGCAAGATTGTGACATATTCTTTTTGATAAGGCACATTTCTGCTCTCTCCGTGTCGTGCAGCGAAGCATGGCTTTTCTACGCTGTACTGTGTGACAATCCCCCAAAATATGCCCCTTAGTCTTTTTCTGGAGATCAAAGTTCTTTAGCAGGGCAAGGCAGCACATTCTACGCTCGAAGGACTCCATGACATGGGACAGGTGTTAAATGAGGCCCTGTGAGGCTTTGGTCTCCGCATTTTTGCAAAATAGGTACTGCCCGCTAAATGTGCCTGGATTTCTTTTCTTAATCACTCAGTTTTGGACTTTTAACTTAGTGTGAGTCTCACTACGTCTGCCTCACCCATAGTAATCACGTGGTAAATGGGTTGCACAAGTATAACACCAGTGTCTGCTTTTTAAGATGAAGCCACTGCAATACAGCAAGGGTAAGGGGCACTGAGCTGGTTACACATGTGCACATGTGTGTGGACTGTGAATGTGAGACTACCATCTTGTTGAGTTCAATAACTCTGCACAGGTAGCCTGGTGCAGAGGGGACTCTGCAGGCTTAGATATTGACCTGGGGCAGGATTAGATAATGACATGTGGTAAGCCTTATAACATTAGTGGAAACTCATAAGTAAAGTCAGTTATGGGTTACTGTTTCGTCTGCAGTGACACTTAAGGTTATACACAGAGAGACATCTGCCTGAGAGTGCAATTTCCCTTCCCTTTGGCCTACAAAGTCCAGCAAGGTATCACACTGGGGTGAAAAGTGTGCACCTAAATTGATTATACAGGCCCAAAGCAGATATATCTACACCTAATGGATCATCCAGAATTTTCATTTTGCACTGGCTCAGCTCCTGATCAGAGTCCAAGCCTCTTGTTACCATGTTACATTGCTCTTCAGCAGAAAAGGGGTTCCTGTTCGACGTTTTGGTGGGAAACGCCCAGGCGATGATGTCAGTTAGAGACAGAGCTGAGGCGCCCAGGTGAGATGTGCTCAGTGTCTTCTTGACAGCACCATCTTGAACTGTCCCAGCATGCTGTGCATAAGGGTTGGGACAGGGGTGGAAAGATAATCTGGCACCCTAGGATTGGCCAGGAGTGCCTGGCTTCAGAACCACCTACACATTTTTTCGCAGTTTGCGACATGCAAACGGCTTGCTACATCTGGCCCAAAATGAGCCAATGATCTTTAAAATTGACCCATCTGGATCAAGATATCCATTTAAAAAAAAATCTTTACCTCTGATCCCCCTCCCAAGTGCAAGGGGTTCCACTGCAATTTTTGAGATAGGGTGGGCTACAGGTCAGGGGGTCAGCACAGGCTCCCTTCTTTATTTATTTAGGGGTGAGGGTGTGAGTAGGGCCGCTATTGTATTAAATTTGGTGAAAAGTTATATGTCGGACTGTTCCCCCGTGGATAGATTGACCCCGGAGGTGCTCATGTCCCAAGAGGCTGATGCAAGCAAAAGGTTGGGTATCGGAGCACCAGACCCCAGTAACCACCGGATGATGGGGCCTGCCATAGCACCTCCCCAAAGATGGTGACCTTGACCCCACGCCTCGTGCCCATATCTGGGGGGAGAAGAAGGGGCAGCAAGAAAATGGGCTCCATAAATGGGGTGTCTGGATGGGACTAGGCAGCCCCCAACACAAAAAGGAAAAAAGGCAAGTGGCATTACCAAACCTGGTACCAAAATGTATATTCATTGCTCTCCCAGCAGGAGAGACCAATAATGCTATGTGGGGTTGAAGTTCAGATATTGCTGCTCACTTTGGCAGACCCAGAAGGACAGGGGCACTACCACTTGCCTAGGAAATATGTGTGGGGGCTACAGGAGCGCACAGCCTCCCTTTTTGCAATTCAACACTGACCCTATGTTTATGGGGGTCAGAATGTTTTCTTCATAGTTTAGGCACTTCTCAGACTGGAGCATTTTCTTTACAGCTGGGAGTGCACACTCTCTAGGGGCTGGTTTGATATCTGCATTTTGTGTGCCCTAAAAGTGTCTAAAAAGACTCAGCCACATTTTAGGTTCACTTTAAATGCCTTATTAATTATATAATGCTAACAGTGATTTTGGATCAACCTTGAAATATCATATGAACATTAATGATTGCATTATACATGGTAATTGATTACTTTGAAATGATCATGGTTTTTAACATGTGGGTTGTTTGTCATCTAGCATGGTGAACATTTGAAAAATTCAATAGGCTTACCATATATGTGTTGTGCTGACACTTACACAAAGAAAATAGGACTGTTTCATTTAAAGTGATTACTATATTGTCATGATCTATTCAGTATATGTGGGGGGTTACTATGATTTTAGGAGTCATGACCCTTTATGGCTCAAATGTAATTTCAGAGTGTCACAAAGGTGACTTTAATCTGCCTGATGTGTATATTTGGAAGCCAAGGCATGGTATTCAGTCGTGTTTGTGGAATACATTTAATTTTTATTTTCTAAATATAAAGCATTGACAGAACAATCCTGTATTGAGTGTTATTGTATGCCAGGGAATGGTGATCACTAGCACCACCTCTCCTGAGTAGGCCTTCCACTGCTTTGCTACCCTGAGAGGCAAGGTGCTACAATGGGTTAATTGGTGTCCAGTAAGAGGAAATGTTTGACGTATTACTTGTGCAGGCCTCACATCCTTCACAACCAAAATTCTTACAATCAGGAAAAGCTCTAAACTGTAAAATTCAACATTCGTGCTCAGGGAAGTCCTATCACTGGCCTGGTGCTGTTGGCACCTTCACCTGATCATTTGTTTCTACATTTAGACTTAGGTCCTGATTTAGATCTCTGCGGATAGGCTATTCCATCACAGTAGTGATGAATATCCCACCCGTCAAAATAAAAATCCCATTAGAAAAAATGGGATTCACATTTCTGTGGACAGGTTATCTGTCACCAGTGGCTCAGTTTGGCACAGCAGCTGCTATATGGCTGCCATGTGCCGTATTTTGTGGCTTAATACCCCCTTGTAAATACGACCCCTTCACATGCAGCCCTTTGCGTGGATTGGGCCTGCAAAGGGTGTTGCTGTGGGAATGCCACAGATACACCCATTGCATTTTGACGCTGCCTCAGATTTACGAGTTTTCGTAAACCTGATGCAGCGCCAAAATCTAACACCACCCCAGGGGTGGCATTAGCAAGGCGCAATACTTTTATTCCTCCTTTTTTTGCTTTTTCTATGTGTGCTGCATTCGGCAACACAAATGGAAAGATCAAAATGCCAGATATGATTGTTTATGTCTGGGAAGGTGTCCCTTCCTGCACATAAACAATCATTTCAAAATGATGGTTTGGCACTTCTGTGTGTGCTGCATTCTGCAGCACACACAGAAGTGCCAAATCGCCATTAGTGATTGTTTATATGCAGGAAGGGACACTTTCTCACACATAAATTATCACACCCCTCAATGCAGAAATCCTTGCACGATTGTGCAAGGATGCCTGCATTTGCACTGCCAGCTAAATTTAGTGCCAGCCCAGGGGACAACACAGGGGTGCACCGTATTCAATTAAATACAGCACATTCCTTCATTGTGAAAATGACGGAGTGCGGCGCTACCAGTTTCGGCACTGCGTTGTGTTCTGTCATTTTCTTTTTTTTTATATGGGACTCAATCCACTGTCTTTTGCAGTCCATACCCATTTTCAGTGTGACCTCTGGCTTTGTCTTCATTCTGATCAGCTAACCGAAAGACTTCTGTTGTATCCCTAGGTCGTTTGGAGTTTTACCGGTCTCTGTGCTGTTATCAGCTTTGGTCCATATTGTATGGAATACATTATCAGCAGGCCCAAATAATGTCTTCGCTGTATGGCTGACATTAAGGTGAATCAGCTTGTGTCAATCCAAAATACATTTCCCTAAACACTATGAGATCTCTTGACAATACCAGCACATTGCTTAATTTGATCACACCTTATTCTTATCTGTCTCTCTCGGTGTCCATGATAACAGCATTTTCATTTCTTCTGTAATTCATTGACTACAGTTAAACTTTGAGAAGCCTGGTACTTGGATTTTCCTGTCATCTTTCTAAATGTTGTCCTGGTGAACACTGTTGAAAAACAGCAGCAGCATCAGTCAACAGAAAATGGGGATGACCATGAAAAAAAGAGGCATTTTTGTACAAAGTTCACACAAAGAAATGGCATTTTATACTGTGGACATGTGAACTACACTTAAACTAGTCCTGGTGAAAGTTTATGTATGTGTTCATTAGTATCAGAAAGCTTGTCACAATTTCATGCTTAAAACTGATGTAGTGTAATGATCATCTTTATATACTATTGTGGGCCACTTTTTTTGAGCTTGTGGTTCGTGTTACTATGATCACATTCCTGGGGTAACCTGATGGAGTTGTAAGCACCCCTTACGTTTTTGCTACTGGGTCATGTCGGTGCAGTTATGGTTGGCAGTGTACAGCTGTTGATAAACAGCAGTTACTTCAGTTATATTCATTCTCATCCATACATGATGTGTCTGCAGCATAGTAACAGGTGGCAGACTGGACTGACTGTTGATCTTTGTAAGACTAAGTGGAACTTTCTCTTGAAAGGGATGCTTAAATAGTTCAGTCTGTGCTCTGCCATATGAAATCAGTCATTGTGTGTTTAAACTGTAGAAGTTGCACAGAGTTCTTATTTACTGAAAACACTTTATCCAGATTTAGGGTTTGGAAAGTCATTTTGTGATATGAAGAAGAAAGAAACTGCAAGAAACCTTAGAACAAAATCAACTTCCATAGTTTCTTTTCAGTTGTGAAAGCGGAAGCAGTGATGGCAACAGCCTTTTACTTTAACCTCCCTCCTGAAAAGAAGCTTGCAAAACCTTTAGATGACAGAGGACAGAAAGGGAGATAAGAGGTCTAGTGCTTCAGTGTTATACAGAGAGTAGGTTGATAAAGAGATGTGGATGGCTGGGCCTTCTTGAGGTGAAAAAGAAAGTCCAGGGGAATTGGGCTAATTCTCCATCATATGTTCCCTCTTTGGGGGCATTCTTCACTACCCAAGGACTTTTCAATCCTGAGGTTCTTCACGTCAGTCAAATTGTTTTCCACAACTTTCTGAGTACGTTCATCAGTATGATAAATAGCAGGTCAAGCTTGCTCTCACCTCTCTTTATTTATATTTCTCTGTTGATAAGACATTATGAAGGTCTTCTATACAGAAGCACTTCCTAAAGAAACGTTTTAAAACCCTTCATATCATTGGCTTCTGGTAGGAGTTTTTGTTAGTGGTGGGTTCAACTTTAAATCCTTTGTATTTTTGGCTAATCAAACAAAAAGTACTACATTACTTAAAAGATAAATTAATTAGTTATTTCTGCTTGAATGCGTTAATGTATTGTCGAGCAACAAGGTCTAGATCTGTCGGGGGAGTAGCCTGCGGAGCATGGCATCAGCAGTGTAGAGCTGATTATAAGCTCCACCATGCCACGATTATAAGAGGACAATAATACTGCCTCACTACTCTGCCGAGCCTGTTTTAATGGGTCCTCATATGGAAGAGGGAGCCCCCATTCATGACTGAGGACACAGACCCTGGGTTAGCTGAAGCTGATGGAATGGGAGCCGCATCACTGCCACGACCTGAGCAACTAACATGGCACCGCCTCTCCAAAGAGTGTAGCACAAGCCACGAGAGGTTCCAGCGGCACCAAAATACCCCTGAGACCACAGTAAAAGGATCATTGTGGTGAAGGAGCGAGGGGAATTGTCCACACAAGAGTGAGGTGAGGGCACGCGAGCCTGAGAGCATTGGAGGACTCACAGCCCTACGAATGAGAGCACCTGAGGGAGACAGAGTCCTGCCTCTTTCTCCCCCCTCCCAAGAAGTAACGAGCCATGTGGAATGATGTGGCAAGGCTGAGCAACCCCAGGAGATAATTCTTTAATTTTGCACACATAATAGGGCACCAGGGAGGCAATGGCCTGAGTGGGCTCCAGGCGAACAGCAGTGAAAAACACCCAACACATTTAAAAGAGCACAAGACAGCTGGTGAAAGGGCGTGCATGTCCTATAAGTTACGCTCTTCATTCCTGGGAGCAATTTCTCCTTTTCACCCCCACCCCAATGGGAAGCAGTTGAGGTGATCATATTGTTCATCAGGGAATGAATGCACAAATCAGCCTAATGCTCTTAGGATAGAAAGGCAGCCTTCAAAACCACAGCATGAAATTAGGGAGGACAGTAGGGGACCTAAATACCAACTGAGCAAGGAGCTAACGCTCCATACTTCAGTGAAGAACTCCAGCAGAAGCTGTGACTCCATACTGAGCAACCTCATCTGATAACTCTCTAAGACATCACGGATGTTGGCCCATTCATAATTGCTGCTCACAAGATGGATGCAAAAGATCCCAAATGAGATTATAACTATACAGGAGACTCTCAAAAGAGGAGAGCTTCAATCTTTCTCTAGACAGTATGGGGGAGGCGAGGAAGAAGTCACAAGTATATTTTACCCTCCCTACTTGAACTGGCTTCCTGGAGCACCGCCAATACAATTCCCATTCTGGGATCACAATATTTTGGGGGCAATTGAAGCCTCCAAATGTGATGTGCATGTCGTAAGGCTAGTGGCCCCCTGCCCCAACGCTGGTGTTGGAGCAGATATGCTAATATGAGAAATTTCTAATGATTTGCGTATGAATACTATGAGAAATATTGATAAAAGAAAACTAATATTTGCAAATAACATGTATGACTAAAATGTGCCCCTGGGGAGTGGTCACCATGTGTAATAACAAAATGCTAAATAATTAAAATATACATAAACATTTGTACAAATATGTTATATTTGAATGTAAAACCTATGTTTTATGATAATTCCTGTTCTTAACTTAGCCTAACTGGATGCCTGGTCTTCACTGTGCCTTGCTTGCTTAAACGTGGAGACGCGATGAGCTGCCGAAGACTGGAACTGGAGGAAAGAACCTTGAAATGTACAGAGTTCAGACAGAGCTCTGTTAGAAAATTCTGCAAATGTACCAGTGGACAGGAGATGATGAGGACAAATTGATACAATTATGTGTAGTGTAGGCTAACGGTACTTTCCCAGGACTTGAACAATGGAAGCACTGACTGAAAGACTGTGAGCAACAATTTTGTTACCTGAATAGCCGGATGATGTTCTTATCGACAGAAGGACCAATTAAACTAATGGAACTTGAAGCTTGAACCGATGCGAATATGTGGTAAACAAAAACTATAGGTTAGAGTCATAACTTCTGATAAGGTTGACCAATTAGCAATTAGTGGGACAGACTGAGAGATCCTAATAAAAAGTAATGACAAGGGAAGGAAATTCAGAGCGGTGAGGCGAAAGTTGATGACATCAGGAGACGCTGTCCGAAGTGCTGAAAATTGTGCTTCCTCTTTTTGAGCCTGATATTTGCTGATGACTGATGACCTGGAGACAAAGACTGACTCGTTGCTGATCTATTTTGGATAGGTAGCTTTAACAATGTGATTGAATAATGTGTGCATTTTCTTCTAGGTACCAACTGCGCTGTTTAAAATTGTTTTACTCTCTTTAGATAGATTTTCCAAATTAATGATTTTTGTCTAAATTGTTTTCGCAGGAAGACTCACATGTTGATGCTAATTTGAGTTAGGTAGGCTGGCAAGGGTGACTTGATGGTGACAGCTAACTGACTGATTTGCATTGCTGAATTATTCAATGTGCTAAAGAATTTGCTGACTTATGTTGATGCTTGTTTTTGCTTATCGAAAATTCTTGCTAAATAATTTGTTTTGTGATGTCTAATAAAGTTTGATTAACAATGAAGTTGAATAAAGGTTTTGAATTGTAACTGATAGGGTATAAAAGTGATGAACCTTTTTGACAGTGATGGCATTTTCTTATTAGATAGGAAATTAATAATGGTTGTTGTTGATTGTAATGCTTATTGATAATCCATTGGTTTGACCTTGACTAGGAACTCCATGCGATCCAAAAGGTTCATCGACCTATACGCTTCCCCTTGAAAGTTTACTGATACTAAGGATCAGGTGTGCTAGCACTGGCAAACCCCCTCCACTGGGTACACAATGGACAATGGAAACCGACCCTGTGAGCCCTATCATTGATTGAGGTATTCTATTGGGACTCATGCCAGAGGACCAGTTGTGATAAGATCAAAGCCTATCCCCAGTATTCACACCACACCCCTGTCTTAGGCAGCCCTAGACCTGCAAGACTCCTGTCCACCTGCTACTAGTATTGGAGTAGGGGCCTAGGGACTACTGGTCATAATAACAGACCTAGTATCCAACTTAGAATACACAATGGAGGGGCATACAATAGCACTATGGTGCACACAAAAACATCACACCAAACCCAAGAAGAAGCTGAAAAAGAGGACTGGGAGGAGACAGTCTGACCACCACAATTAGAATCAGACAAGGGCCTAGAGTCACATACAGCAATAATATTGGAAGCCATCGAAGACACTAAAGAGGCTCTAGAATGGAAGATTGAAACAGTAGCACATGATGCAAACCTCTTATAGGAAGACCATAATAAATTGGTAGAAAGGGTGGTAGAGACTAAATTAACACTAGCACACACACTGCCAATGATCCTATCCAATGGAGACTACCTACCTCAACTGGAAAAGATAATAAAAATACTACAGAAGAAGATGGAAGAACCAGAGGCAGATCACTGAGGACCAATATTAGAATAATGGGTCTCCCTGACAGAGTGGAAGGACCATCGATTGACCTACAAATGGAGGATTGGTTGGCTAGTGTCGTGCTGGAAGGGAAATCTTCTCAATGGTTTATGGTTGAGAGGGCACATCGCATACCAGGTACAGAACCAAAACCAAGTACATCACCCAGAATGGCAGTGGTTTGGCTCCTAAATTACAGGGTTACAGATGTGATACTACAAAGAGCCCAAACACATGGGCCCTGGCAAGTAGAGGGAGGCAAAGTAGCTCTATATTCAGAATACACAATGACAGTACAAAGACAGAGAGCAACCTTCCTGGTAGTGAAAAGACAGCTAAGGACTTTAACCATGCAATATGCACTGTTTTTACCAGCAAGACTCCGCAGCATTGCAGAAGGAGACGTGTACTTCTTCTTAAAGTCAATGGAGGTATGGGTATGGCTTGAATGCCAGGGATACCCTCCCACCCAGAGCAGACAGGATAAACAAGCCGCAAATGAATGGCATGAGACAAAGAAATGACATAAGCCAGACAAGACTGACTTAGAACCCCTCCTGAGGCCAAGCAGAGACCGAATAAGCAAAAGTGGTGGAGGCCTTACACCAACAACAGGCGACCTAGGGAGGCACAAGGTGGAATGTTCTTCTTCGAGAGAGGGTGATTCTGAGGATGAGGGATCAAGATCTGGTTCTTCAGGGGAAGAGATCCAGCCACCAGTGGTAACACCAATGACTTCAGGAGAAATAATCTAGGTAATAACTGGTGATTAGAAGATGGTTTCCCTAGCTTGGGTGCAAAACTTACATTCATAACAACCCACTACGCTGCTGAAGAAATCAGACCATCTGCAAATTATCTGGTTTACTGTTGTTATTCAACAAAGGAGGCAAATGACGTATCATGAATTGGGGGATGTCAGTTGTAAGGCTGCAGCACAATAAGATAGGGTGGATGGGGAGTTGGGGTGATTTCACGGTTATTTTATGGTTTGCGGAAACAGAGTTCAGGGGAGATCACTGATCATAAGAGGAAAGGTGAGATGGGACAGAGGAGTTGAAACACCTTTACATGACCACTAAAAGCATATCAGTAGTAACATGGAATGTGAATGGGTTGGGTCACAAAATCACGTGAGGTTTGGTAACAAATGCCCTCTCACATAAAGTGGTGATATAGTGTTTCGGCATGAAACTCAAATGAGAGGCACAAATGCTCCACCGCTTGTTGCCGGGAAATATAAAGTGGCAGACATGCTGGACACACTTTTGGAGTGACTAGGATGTGGAAGGATACTCTAAGCCAATACACAGCGATACTGAGACTCTGGGAGGGGGAGTAACTAGGTATGCGTACCCCCAGGGCTCCAAATTGAAATGCTACTGTTATTAAGTTGGATAATAATGGAGATCCCATAGGCACTGACGATAATGGGAGGTGATTTTAAGGTGCTCATGTTCCCCACATTAGACAGCACATACACAAAAGAAGTACAAAAAGCAGACAAGGGGAGACTTGGTGGGTTTCTCCGAGCATCTGGGATGGTAGATATGTGGTGCTCACTCCATGACCAAGATAAAGCCTATTCCTATTACTTAGAGGCCCACAGTATACACTCCCTCATAGAATATGTATTTACACCCACACTGACACTCTGCACTTGCACAGACATGCAATTTAGATATCAGATCACTCCACCTTGGATGTTACAATACAGACTCATAATACAAGAGGGCTGAGTGAATGGAAATGGCAGATGGTGGCATGGCACTTAACCTTGGTATAAGAGCTAGAGAGGCTAACTAAATAAACAGATCAATGTTTTGAAAACAACATGATGACAGCTACAGACAAGATTGTCCTCTGGGAGGCATGAAAACAACTAGAAGAGGGAGATAATTGCAGGTGAAGTAGGAGACAACAGGAAGAGAGAGAGAAAGAGAGGGAATGCAAAGACCTAGAAAGAGAGATAAGACAGAAGATAGACAGGCTCACATACAAATAGATAAGATAACCTGTCAGCTAGAGCAGCAGAGATCAGAATATAAAGTGGTTGCAACAAATGAGGTTAAACTATTATATCAACCTAGACAATGGAGCATATATGAAGGAGGAGGCAAGGCAAGGAAACTCCTGGCATGGCTAGCAACCAGGAAGTGGCCAGATTACCTTTAATTGAGCTGCTGGACCATCAGCAAAACACAGTGTAGGGAAGCAAGCCCATACCAGAGGTTATACAGGAATGAAGACACAGAGCTTAAGGTCTTTGTTAAATATTCTCCCTGTAGAACATTGAGTAAGGAGAGGGCACTGGATTTGGAAGCAGGCCAAACAGAAGAGGCGGTTAGGATAGCACTCTCCCAGTTACAAACAGGAAAGACTCCTGGCCTAAATGACTTACTAGTTCAATACCTAAAACAAGTATCTGCAAAAATAGTGCCTCCCCTCCATAAGAGGTATATTAAGGCCTACAAAAAGGGTGAGATACCTAGGGATGTAAGCACGGCAATGGTGGTTCCTATCCTGAAGCCAGGACATCCAGTGAATAGCTGGAACTCATACAGACCCATCTCACTGTTGAATGTTGATGACAAAAACTAACCCTAGTAATTAGGTTGAGGGGATTGATATTAGAATTGATACACCAAGATCAAAATGGATTTATGACACACAGATCCTCACGCTTCAACCCTAGGAGATTACATAATAATATATCAGCTGCAGCAGAGTTACAGATACCACTGTCAGTGGCCTCCATAGAGGCCCATAAAGCATTTGACTTAGTGTACTGGCCCTATATATTCACAATTTTGGAAAGAATGGGTTTTGACTGAAATTCTTGAAATGGGTCCAATTATTGTACTCTCTACCTCAAATGAGACTGAAAGTGAACGAGGTCCTCTCAACAATGTTCCCCATAAGGATGGGTATGCGGCAAGGATGCCCCATAGCCATTATTATTTGTATTAACAATAGAACAGCAAGCAGAATGGGTGAGAAAGGATGCACAAATTGAGGGATGGAGGTGGGACCCACCCTAGGAAGATCATATCTCGCTGTATGCAGAGGATGTTCTATCATTCTTGGCCAATTCCGATAAAACACTATAGAGAGTAAGAGAAGTGTTGTGCTATATAGGGAGCACTCTGAGCTCCACATTAATTGGGCTAAATCTCTGATTTTTCAAATGGGCACATGGGTGGTGAGTACTCATAGTAGCATTAGGATTCACTGGAGCACCCAGCCAGCGTGCCCCCAGACAAACTGTGAGCATGTGCCTGCTCTCTCCAGCCCGACAATGGAGTGCCGGGCTGGAGAGAGCACAGTGCGCATGTTTTTGGCCAGCCCGAGACGACCGACCAAACACACATGCGCAATGAGGGGTGTGCACAGTGCTCTCCCTTCATCCTATCATCCCACATGGCCCCACCCCTATAACAATGAAAAGATAATAAACACAGTTTATTCTTTAGTTGTAAAAGGTGTGCAGCTGCTGCTGCTCGCGGGGGGTGATGCTCCCTCATCATAGCGGAGAAGCCACTGCTGCAACGAACACTGATTAATCTGGGATTTCTCCTTGCAAGAAGAGAAATAGCACATAGCTAGGGATCCTCAGTGTCCCCAGGAATAAGGGACTGGGAAAAGGAAACGGATTTGAGCTAGATACAAGAAAAAGCTATTATGAAGGGAGAGCATGTCTAAAAAATTGGAACGGTTTGGAAAGCATGGAAATGTGACGAATAAATCGTCGGACTGCCAGTGACTTCGGTGGGTGGGATGGGTGGGATGGGATGGTCGTGGAAGAAAGGAAACAAAAGAATTCTACATTATATCTTACATGGCTTGCAAATCAATAAAATACTTTATAAAAAAAGGTCTGGGTCTATGCCATGCATACAATAGGGTGACAAAGTTGATTGTGAATGTAAGATTTGCTTACATGCACAAATGTCTCTTTTACAACTGTACTTCTACTTTTGTTATCAAATTACACTTTATATTACACTATTATACAAGAGGATATTTTATTAGGAATCATTTCCGTTTCCCTTCATTTTAAATAAAAAAGACGATAACATCTTAAACAAAATATCACTATGCACACACCACAGTAACTGATATGTCCTAAAATAAACACAGTATCAGTAGAAATGGAAATGGCATCATTCTGATATCATGAAAACAACCATGTTATTCACAGAACGTGGCTTTATTGTTTAGAAAGATTTAGCCCCATAGATTTCGTATGACTGAATGCATTAGATGCAGTGAATGTTAAGAGAGCTCCACACACATATAACCTCGAAATCACTTCGCTGGGTAGGAACTTAATAGGGACATTCCCACAGCAGATAAGTGTGTGTGTGTTGGTGGGGGGGGGCGGAGGGATTGGGTAATGGCACACACCTGCAGTAGTTGTTTTATAAACCAGTCAGTTAAAGCCCCCAGGGATCAAACTTGGACACAACCGCTGCGTTAAAGTACACCTTTAAAAGACAAAATAATATAATAATTACGGTGAATTCCTTATGCTTGCTTCAGACGTCACTAAGTGGATGTGAGATCTCAGCCCGTCTTCTAATATTAACGCAAATATATAATAATAATAGCTAGTTTTACGCCAGACGAGTAGTAAACAGAGACATGATTTTAACGAGTTAGTTAAATTTAGCTGAAAAAGATGTATGCGATATTAATTTTAAGTTCTGCAAATTGACTTTAGGAATGTCTGGTGGAAAGAAGGCCTAACTCTCATTTAATCACAAGAATATGTGCGCTGATAATATCTTGCCAAGCACGATTACGGTCTGTACTAAGCAAATAGCAGTAACGATACCTCCACTCTCGATTCTTTGGCTTCTTGCCCCTTCTCGAAGATGAACTGCTAAATGTAGGTACAAGCTGTGCCAGTTCTCACCTTGTTAGTATCTGTAAGTTCTTAGTACTTCAAACTGGTTCCCTATCGAAGTCGTCACTTTTCACGTTTCCATCATATGACAGGAGCAGTGAGGCTTAATTGTCTATATTTCATTTTGATTATGACCCAATGCAAATGTGTTGTGATTGGTAATAAAAGATCTACAGATCTATATATAGCATCTAACGCGTCTTTCGGGGTGGCTGTCTTTTTTGGGTACTATAACAGAGTTGCTGCTCCATATGGGATTGTATTTTTAGCTCCAGCTGTCTGTCGGGATGACAGCATTGTATAAATTATTCCACACCGAGAACCCTTGCTCAGTATTAAATGGCTTTTGTCAGGGTGGGCTTTAGTGCTGGTGGCGCCTTGTGCGATAGTCTCTTTTGGCGACCCCCCCCACCCATCCTATGACCACCTCCTGGGATTGCTTCACTACCGCCGAGAAAATGTGCCCCTCATCCCTCCATAGCCTCCCTTTAACATACATTCATTTGTTTAAAAGGAGAACCATCCTAAACAACATGTTGGGAACAATGCGGACGCTTCCCACGCAAGCATAAATTCGCTTGCCGGAACAACGACTGCCTTTTTCTGTGCCTTAACCACGCATGTGCTGAGCTATGCATTTGCGTTCTTAATGCACAGAAAAAGACAGGGTGGATAAGCAGAGGACAGGGTGAGGTAAATGGGGCTTGGGCAGGGTTGAGGGTTGTTTTTAGGGTGGGGGTGGATTAAAGGCTTGGGTTTATTATGTTTTTACCAGGGGCAGGGGTGGGAGGTTTGGGTATTTATTTTTTTAGGGCTTAGAGTGGGGTGCGGCTAGTTTATTTTTTAGGGGTGGGGAAAGTTTAAGGAAGGTCAGGAGAAGAGAGGAGAGTGGAGGAGGGAGAGGACACAGTGAGGTAAGTAGGGTTGGGGCAGGGTTGGTGGGTAGTTTTTAGTGGTGGGGAGGATTTAGGGCTTAGGATGGGTGGGGGGTCGAGGTAGTATACCTATTGGAGGGAAGGTTTCAGGGTTCTTGGTGGGTGGGGTGTCAGGGTAGTTTACTTTTTAAAGGCAGGGGTTGGGGTGTCAGGGTAGGTTTTTTTTATGGATCAGGGCGGGTGGGGGCTCAGGGTAGTTTAGTTCTTAGTGGGGGATAGTTTTTTTTTAGGGTTTAGGGGGCGTGGGGTGTCGGTTTAGTTTGGTTTTTAGGGGCAGGGTAAGGGGGTCAGGATAGTTTTTTTTAGGGCTTAGGGTGGGTGTGGGGTCAGGGTAGTTTAGGTATTGGGGTGGGGGAGGGTTTTAGGGCCCTGAGTTGAGGGAGTTGTAAGGGTTGGAGTAGGGTTTTAAGGTTCAGGGCTGGGGGAAGGGGCAGTTTGCAGGGCTGTGGACAGTTTTAGGGCTCATGGTGGCGGAGCTGGGTCGGGGTAGTTTTAAGTTGGGAGCAAGGTTTTAGGTCTTAGGAGGTGAGTTGGGGTAGTTTCCGCTGCAGAGTGGGATCTGTTTTAGGGCTGAGTGCTGGGGGGCTTAGGGCCCATGGCAGGGGGGAAGTGGCAGTTTTAAGAGCTGGGGTGGGGTGTTAGGGCCAAGGGCAGGAGGATTTACCTCACAGCTTGCTTTGCCATACATGCTTTTACAACAGAATTTGTTGTAAAGGCATGCGTAGTAAAGGCATGTGTGGTAAAGATGAGGTCATTCTTAAGACTGCTTCAGACATGAGTGCTTTAGACATTCGTGCTTCCATCATACAATCTCTTTAAAGAGCTTGTAAAGGGTGGCTTTAGTAATCCACTCAGCTATCCACATAAAATATAGTTCTGCTCTTTGCAACAGGCATATTAACCCTCTGTGCATCTTTTTGGCGAGTCAAAGCTGCCACCAGACCAAACAGCCATCTCTCTCCCTAGCAGGAACATTAATCAGAAGAGGTAGCATGCCATTTTAATTGCTTCCTGAAAGCTGAACGCACAAAGAACTTTTCAGTAAGTGCTTAAGTGCTTTTAAGTTGCAAGTTTCATAGATTGTTGCTAAACACAGCGCCCCCCCCGAGGTCAGCACCCCCCAGTCCAGATCAGCACCGGTGCGGCCGCACCACTCGCACCGTCCTAAAGCCGGCCTTTGCTCTCATGTCAGTCTCAGCCTTGCTCCTATATTTTTGCTTTCCTTCCATTCTGTGTTTGACCTGCCGACAGGAGCTATTGGATATCGCCTAAGTAGATGCCACATTCCAAACAGAGCCACCTGTGCTGCTTTTCAATACCACCTAGTGGTCAGTAGAACAACAGCAGCATACTTGTGGAAGCTACAGCATCGATCTTGGTAGACTACTGTAAACAATGGCAATGCCAATCGGTCGCGCTTGTATGTAAAGGCCGACAATACCAATTGCCATTGCCAATGCTTGTTCGTACACGATTGTCAGTTTTATTTTGGACAGGTATTTTTCTACGTCCAACTATTTCATTATTGTGTCATGCATGGGTTCGATTGTGGAGGTGTCTCTGTCCATTTTGGCCATCGTTCGTTTGCTTACCCAATGTTGGGTTACCAGGAGCAAGAGACTACTATTTTTGGGGCACAGGGGTGCCACAGCTGGGTGAATCAGAAGCTTTCATGTCTACGAAGTCAGTGAGTGTTTGACTCCCTTTCAATTCTGTAGCTTCTGGGAGAGTGCTACTGTTGGCATTTCAGTACATGGTTCAAGTGGAATCTTTTGTATTTGTTATGCTATCCTTTTTGTGTGTCTGAAGAGGTTGCAGGTGTGGATGGCATTGAATGAGGCTGAAAGATGGGCTAAGGTTTTCAGTCTGTTGCCTGGTGTCAGAATGGTATGATTGCCAGATACTCCCCTGACAGAGTTGCGAGCCATTCTGAGGAATTTATAACATGAGGCAATGCATGTATATGGTAAGATGATCTGATGTTGAAATTAAATTTAGACCTTGAATTCTAGGTTGTCAAAGAGTGCTGGCCTTGTTGTTAAACCTCTTCTGTGGGTCTAGTGGCCCAGTGGTCGAGCAGTAGTTGACGGTTAACGCCAAAGTTATTTATAAGGGTGCCACCATGCAGTTTAAGAGTTATCATGATCGTGGACATGGAGATACTCATTGGGTGTTTTCAGTTTGTTTCTGACCAGGAGCATGGACTTATGAATGCCAACATAGGCTGTTGCGTGTATAGCTATGTTGTTCGGTAATGTATTCTTATGTGTGTCTTTGGGAGTGGGCGCATGTGGTTTTCAGATATGAGGACGTTATTAGCACAGACGCCGTTACTGGGGTTGTTTGTTAGACTGCTGCAAATGAGCTATTGGTTCAGTTTTTCTGTTTGACAAAAGAAATCTTGGCCGTTACTTTATAGCCTCTACCACATTCTTTGACTTGCCATATATTTAAAACAGTTCACGGATCTGACGTGTTGTATCAAAATAGCCAAACAATTAATCGTCTCTCTAGCAAATACCCATGCTCCAAATTCAAAGAGAGAAATCCAAGTCACTCCAACAAAATTCAGAAGCATTTACTAAATTCACAACAAACAACACGCTGTTATTGTGTTCCTTGTGTTTAATAAATTGGGGAGTAGTGAAATTCTAATAGCACTATATCAAATATCACTTTTGCTATATGTGTTTGAATTATTACATGAAACATCGTGCCCTACTACACTGTAGTGCCATATGTGCTTTGAGGAAGAAGGGGCATGTCCATGGTGCCAACCAGTAATTCGGGTCTCTGCCAAATTTAAAATATGTTCCTATTATATAAAGAAAACAAATTAGATAACATAGTAGGTCTAGGCATAATTTGTTTCACCATACATCACACACCAAAACATTTAATCAAGAGTCAGTAGTTGTCAAATATTGTAAAATGTATTACCTTCATTGGCTATGGAAATGTGTGAGGGGTGTGAAACCATCACTCAAACAACAACCACAGTACTTGTCAGGGTGAACAACAAAAGTCACTAAGTTATGCTGTGCTTAACCCTCTGGTAGCTTGGCATTAAACAATCAGGCGTAACTTTGAGGCAATAAGTAAAGTATTTATGCCGCACAAGGAATAATAATGTGAAAACACAAAACAAGGACAATCCAAAATCAATTCAGAAAAATAGAGTACATTTGAGTAAATACAAATATAGTAGGATGACAAAAATCCGATCATTAGAACTAGAGATATTCAAAGGTTTATATATTTATTGTTTTCAGTTTAAAGATTTCTTTATGTGTTTAACATTTGCGTTGCATACAATGTGTTAAAACATGTTCATGTGATATCGTCTTTCAAGACGTTTACAGTATCATTTCTTATTATATTTTATGACAACATCAGAAAGTAGCCCTGGGGGTATTTCGAAACAGGTACACCCACCAAGATGCGATCAGCGCCAAACCAGCTAGCAAATCAATCATGACAAACATTTCCAACATGTTTGTAACATGTTCAAGGATAGGCAAAGCAGGCAGACTATAAAATCGCTTCACTATCCACATTCCCGGGTTGGTGTAATGTAAGAGATATCTACTTATTCTGTTTACGATCACATATGAACATAAAAGCTCTCCACATGACAGCCCCGGCTCTATAACTGTCATTTCATTGGCCGCAGAGAGAGAAGGAGGTTGCTAAATAGAAGAAAGTCTATTGTCATGTCTGTTTTAAGACAGGTATGGGTCCAGATGGTTTCAGAGATGTACAGCTGGTCATTAAGTTTGTTTATCAAGCATTCATGAGAGGCCATCACAACCATAGCCTAGCACCAGTCCTTGATGGTCAGAGGTGTGGCGATTTCCATCAGGATAGTGTACATAGTTTTGCTGTGGCCAATGCAGAGGCCAGCCAGCATCTTTTGTGGTCATCCATGCTCAGGCTGGGCTGGATACCATGGAGCATACCAGTTTTGTTGAGGGTTGGAGATAAAAATTGCTAGCCCAAATCAGTGATCCCCAAACCCTGCCTCAGAAGTCCCGGATGAGTTCCCAAGACCACAGTATATGAATATTAGTACTGCCTGGTTTATGGCCTCTCCAGCAGATGTCGGATGGTATCTGTCGAGCATGGAACAGCTTGCTAGGGTTCTGCTGCCATCCGTGGAGTATTTTAAAGTAACTGAATTTCAGTCAGTACTCACAGAGGTGCTAGTCATATGTGACTATATCCATGCGTTATTGTGGAGTACAGGGCAGTGATCAGCAATCAATAGAGATCCAAACTTACCTTTGTGTCTGCCCCCTCTTTTAACAGATACATGTGCAACACTGAGGCCTGTATCACATCCTGCTTCAGACGGACAGTAACCATGATGGAACTCTGCTGCTTTTCATATGTCAGGAGAGAGCCACTCTCCAAATAGTATTGTTCGCATAGCTCTTTAAACAGCTTTACCCGTCATGCCATTAGGACCTGGTTTAGTGTCAGAATTCCTTTCTGCTTCCAGTTGTACCAGCTGAAGGGGCTTCCCTCAATTAACAGATCATAGTATCCCTGATGGGCGCTTGATGATGGATAAGAGTATTCAACTAGCAGAAGAAGGTGTGTCTTTCTTCATGTTTGAAGTGTAGTAGTTAGGATGTGCTTATGAAGGGCTTCTTTAGGTATATGTCCTGAGGGTAGTGTTATAAATGGGGTATTTGGTTGGCAGTCTGGTTACCCCTGTCCAAGCAAGGACCCTCACTCTAGTCAGGGTAATGGAGAAACACACTTAGATAACCCTGCTTACCCCCTTGGTAGCTTAGCACAAGTAGGCAGGCTTATCTCAGAAGCAATGTGCAAAGTAATTGTACCAACACACCCAGTAACACAGTGAAAACACTACAAAATGGACACCACACCAGTTTAGACAAATAGGTACTATTTTTCTAAATCAAACAAGACCAAAACATCAAAAATCCAACATATACAAGTTAAAATATGAATTGTCAAAAGTCTTACTCCATAGAAAACAATAGAAACTTTGATTTTGCACAAAGTATCTGGTTAGTGTCAAAAATAAAGCCGTACAGGTGAGTGTGCATCAGAAAAGGCAGCGATGCTTCAATTCCTTCCTCGCAAGGGAGGCCGTGCGTAATTACTTTTCCGGTCAGGTCAGCGATGCGTCATTTTTCTCCCTCGCAACAGATCATTGCATCAGTTTCCAGACAGGGCACCTCATATCCACACAGAGTCGGGTTGACTCTGATGCCCAGGGACGATGTGTGGAAATTCCTGTTGCACGGTGTTGGAAAACCACGCTGCATGGGTTTTTAGTCATTATCAGCAACCGCAAGTGGCTGTTGTGTGTCGTTTCTTCAGCCGCGATGAGTTGATCTCCCAGCCGCGATGCAGATGGAGCGTAGATTGTAGCCACGAAGTCTGTGGCGCGACTTTTATCAGTCACGTTGCAGATGGTGCGTCGTAAATTTCTCCACACGGCTTTCTGTGTGTGGATTTTTAGCTCCTGCCTGCCAACTTCACCTTTCAAGGGCCCAGGGACTGGATAGGACACCACTTGGCAGGGCAAGAGTCCCAGCAGGGAGTCCAGATGTTATCAGAGGAAGTTTTTGAAGGCCCTGAGACTTCACAACAGGGGGCAAGCTCAATTTAAG
Organism: Pleurodeles waltl; assembly: GCF_031143425.1. Lineage (NCBI taxonomy): Eukaryota > Metazoa > Chordata > Amphibia > Caudata > Salamandridae > Pleurodeles > Pleurodeles waltl. The sequence goes on along the minus strand of NC_090443.1, from coordinate 661,016,962 downwards.
CCCTTGGAGATTCTTCACAAGCAGGAATATACCACAAAGTCTAGACTTTGTCCCCTTTCACAGGCAGAAGCAGCAACTGCAGGATTACCCAACAAAGCACAGTCACAGGCAGGGGCAGCACTTCTCCTCAGCTCTTAATCTCTCCCCCTTGGCAGAGGTTCCTCTTCAATCCAGAAGAGATCTACTTTTCAGGGGTATAGGTCCAATTCTTATACCTCTTTCTGCCTTTGAAGTAGGCATAATTTAAAGGAAAGTCTCTGTTGTTCACAAGATCCTGCCTTGCCCAGGCCAGGCCCAAGACACACACCAGGGGGTCGGAGACAGCATTCGGGAGGACAGGGAAGGCTCATTCAGGTGTAAGTGACCACTCCTTCCCCACTCTAGTACAGATGGCTCATCAGGATATGCAGGCTTCACCCCAGCTCCCTTTGTCTCACTGTCTAGGGAGGATATACAAACAGCCCAACTGTCAAACTGACCCAGACAGGAGATCCACAAACAGGCAGAGTCACAGAATGGTTTATGCAAGAAAATGAGAAAATGCCTACTTTCTAAAAGTGGCATTTTCAAACTAACAATCTAAAAACCAAGTTCACTAAAATATGTATTTTTAAATTGTGAGTCCAGAGACCCTAAACTCCAAATTTCTATCTGCTCCCAAAGGGACTCTGCCCTTTAATACTATTTAAAGGCAGCCCCCATTGTTAACCCATAAGACAGATAGGCCTTGCAACAGCGAAGACTGAATTTAGTGGTATTTCACTGTTAGGACAAGTAACAAACATCAGTACATGTCCCACCTTTAACATACATTGCACCCTCCCAATGGGGGTACCTAGGGCCTACTTTATGGGTGCTTTACTGTTAGACCTGACAGCCTTAGGATGGTCAACCCTAACTTTTTGCCTGCCTTCTTCCACATTTTAGAGACTGTTAACCAGTGGTGATGTGCATATGCTCTCTCCCTTTAAACATGATAACATTGGATCGAACCCAATTAGACTATTTCATTTACTTATAAGTCCCAAGTAAAGTGCACTATATATGCCTGAAGATTAAATGCTACTAGTGGGCCTGCAGCACTGATTCTGCCACCCACATAAGTAGTCCCTTAACCATGTCTCAGGCCAGCCATTGCAAGGCCTGTGTGTGCAGTTTCACTGTCAATTCAACTTGGCATTTAAAAGTACTTGCCAAGCTTAAAACTCCCCTTTTTCTACATATAAGTCACCCCTAAGGTGTGCCCTTGGTAACCCCTGGGACAGGCTGCCATGTAGGCAAAATGCAGGACATGTACCTGTTTAGTTTACATGTCCTGGTGGTGTAAAACTCCTAAATCCATTTTTACACTGCTGTGAGGCCTGCTTCCTTCACATGCTAACATTGGAGCTACCCTCATATACGGTTTGAGTGGTAGCTGCTGATCTGGAAGGAGTAGGAAGGTCATCTTTAGTATGGCCAGAATAGTGATACAAAATCCTGCTGACTGGTCAAGTTGGATTTAATATTATTATTTTCGAAATGGCACTTTTAGAAACTGAGCATTTCTCTGCACTTAAATCCTTCTGTGCCTTACAATCCATGTCTGGCTGGGTTCAGTTTACAGCTCCCTTATGCATTCACTCAGACACATCCCAAACACAGGATTCTCAGCCTCACTTGCATACATCTGCATTTTGAATGGGTCTTCCTGGGCTGGGAGGGTGGAGACACTGACACTTGCATGTCAAAGGACAGTAGCCTGCTCTCACACAAAGCACTGCCACACCCTCCACTGGGACCCTGGCAGACATGATTGAAGTGAAAGGGGACCTTGTGCACTTCTAAGCCACTCTTTGAAGTTGCCCCACTTCAAAGGCACATTTGGGTATTTAAACAGGGCCTCTGCCCCTACCAACTCAGACACTTCCTGGAGAAGAGAACCTGAATAAGAAGCTACATCCTACCAAGAAGAACGGCCTGGCTGCCCAAAGGACTCACCTGACTGCTTTCTGTGAAGGACTGCTGCCTTGCTGTTGTCCTTCTGCCTTGCTGCCTTGCTGCCTTGCTGCTCTCTGGCTGTGGTGAGAAGTGCTCTGTAAGGGTGTGGATAGAGCTTGCCTCCTATTCCTTGAAGTCTCAGGACCAAAAAGACTTCATCTCTACAAGGACTCCTTGTGTGGTGAAAATTGACACACAGCCTACCAGAAATGACGCACAGCCTGCATTGCGATGAAAAGTTCACCACACGCTGAACCAAAACGATGCAGCCCGACTTCGCAACGAGAAGATCGACGCTGCGCCAGTGTAGCGAACGGAAATTTGAATTAGGGGCCACTGGATCGACACACAGCTGAGCCGGGATGACGCAGCCCGACTTACAGAGAGGAATCGACGCAGCGCCTGCCATGCGGTAGAAATTTCCACACAACGCCCACTGGATCATTGAAGCCCCTGTGACTTCATCCTGTCAGCGATGGAAATCAACGCATCGTTCCCGGGGCATCCGAAAACCCTGCAACATGAAGAGGAGCCACGACGAGCGCCAGAAATTGACGCACAGCTATCCCTGCATGAAAACGAAATGACACATCACCATGTGCGGCCCGAGAAATCAACACACACCTCCCTGTTTTCTATGCATCTCCTCATCTGTGGTTCTTTGCGGAGATTTTGAACGCAAACCAGGTACTTTGTGCTTGAAAGAGACATTTATTGCCTTTAAAAGACTAAAGACACTTTGGCCCTCATTACAACCCTTGCAGTGGGTGTTAAAGCGGCGATAAGACCGCCAACAGGCTGGCGCTAAAAAAAATTGATTCACTACCATGATGGAAACTGCCAACACATATAGCCACTTTAACACTCAGACTGCCACAGTGGTATCAAAAAACACCACGGCGGTAACCGCCAACAGGCAGGTGGAAGTCAATGTACCACACACCCCATTACAACCCGCCCATCCGCCAGCTTTTCGGGGGTGGTACCAACCCCATCAAAAGCATGGCGGAAACAGTACACAGAAGGGAAACCACTCACCTCTCTGGTGTATCTTCTCATCTACCAGAAGTATGAACGGCGGCGGTGAAGACCATGGTGGGCACTGCACCTAGTACACAGGAGAGTGGGGAAGGAAAAAGAGAGTGGCACACACATGCAACATGCAACACCCATACACACAAACACATGCATCGACATTACATTTACACCCCGTAACCCTCTGGAAGAATGCAAGGACAAAAGGAATTGAGTCAAATTAGTATTATATTAGAAATAGTCAGATATACCTTATAATTTGAAAAACAGTATTTACAAAAATATACAATATGTACATAAGGCGGTACATTGTCCACTCAAAATGTCCGTGGGCCATGGGGCCAAAACTCATAGGCCAAACCCACACCTTGACTCCTGCCTCAATACGGAGAGAACACTGCAGGGGCATCAGGTTGAAACCACACAGGCACCTCAGGGGGGGCGGGGAAGGGGGGCACCTCTGCCGGAAGATGAGACAACGCCACTGCTCCTGACGGTGGCTCCATGCCCACAGCGATGTCCTGGGGAGTGCAAGGCCACAGTGCCTCAAGTCTCTGAAGTGGGTGGTTTGCCCACTGCTTGGTCCTGGGGAGTGAAAAGCCACAGTCTCTCAAGTCTCTTAAGTGGGTGGGTTGCCCACTGCTTGGTCCTGGGGAGTGCAAAACCACAGTCTCTCAAGTCTCTCAAGTGAGTGGTTTGCCCACTGCTTGGTCCTGGGGAGTGCAAAGCCACAATCTCTCAAGTGGGTGGTTTGCCCACTGCTTGGTCCTGGGGAGTGCAAAGCCACAGTCTCTCAAGTGAATGCATTTCTCCACTGGTTCTGGAGGGGGCTTTGTGCCCAGTGTGCTTCATCCTGCCAAGGATAGGGTGAGTGGATGCATACCTCCACTGGTTCTGGAGGGGGCTCTGTGCCCAGTGTGCTTCATCCTGCCAAGGATAGGGTGAGTGGATGCATATCTCCACTGGTTCTTGAAAGGGCTTTGTGCCAGTGATGCAACACTTGGTGAGTGGCAGTTAACAGTCCCTCACCTGGGTGTCTGAGGCACAAGATTTGCAGTGACCAGGATGAATGATAGTCCATGGTGGCAGGGCTAGAGTCCATCCGGCGGCGGCTATGGCTGCAAAGTGGTGGTAGTGCCAATGCTGGTGGGGGTGCTGCCAGTGGTGGAGGGAGGCTCCTGCCCCTCTCCTGCAGCCTGGGATGGCTGCCCACTGGGGGTGCTGCTGCTGGCCATGATCCTACTGTCGGTGGTGCAGGTGGCGGTGCTTGCGGCGGTGCAGGTGGCGGTGCAGGTGCCGGTCCTGCCAGTGGTGAGGGGAGGCTCCAGCCCTTCTCCTGCGGCCTCGGACGGCTACCCACTGGGGCTGCTGCTGCTGACAGTAGTGGTGCTTGCAGCTGTGGAGGTGGCGGTGCAGGTGGCATTGCTTGCTGCAGTGCTAGCGGCGGGGCTGGTGGCGGTGCTGGCCACGGTGCAGGTGGTGGTACTGGCGGTTGTGCTGGTAGCCACTAGGCCTTCACCCGCAGCCTTGGACGGCTGAAGTGCCTTGCCTGGTGTTTTGTGCCGCTTCCTCACCCTGGCAGATGGTGGTGTGACCTTGGGTCTGGCAGCTGGAGTCTTTGAGATGGTTTTGCTGGGTGGTTGTGGCTCCTTCCCCTTGCTGGATGCTGTCCCCTTCTTCACCTTTCCAGGTGGTGGAAATGGTTTTGGCCTTTGCAGGGGTTGGTGGCACACTGGCTGGGCTGACGGGTGCCCCTTTGAGCCTCTGACAGCTGCAGGAACCACAGCGGACATGGACTTGGTGGCTGAGGTACTGGGCTGGGTTTTGGCCACCCTGGCCCGAGGGGAAGGACGGGGGGGAAGGGGTAGGGAAGAGGTTAATGTTTGCAAGGAAAAGCTTCTTAGGGACAATGGGGTGGGAAGAGGGAGAAGGTCTGGGAGTGGAGGAAGAGGGAGTGGTTGTAAGAGGTGTCTGTCTCCTGAGTTTGGGTGCAGGTGTGTGGGCTGGATGCTGTTGTGAGGTGGATGGCTGTTGGGTGGGTGGGTGCTTGTGTTTGTGTACTTTGGGAGGAGGGGTCACAGACACAGTGGGAAAGGACACAGGGGACATGTGCATGGATGTGGCGGTGGTGACTGCCAGTGTGTAGTGATGGGCGTGCTTGATGAGACTGTAGTGAATGCAGGTGTGAGTGAAGATGCTATTGGGAAGGAGGTGGATGACGACGAGGATGGGGACACAGTGGAGGCAGTGGATGTTGGTGTGTCTGCATGAGGATGGTTCTTGTGTGAATGCCTGTGAGATGAAGTCTGGTGCTTGAGTTTGCCTGGGCCACTTCTGTGTGTTGATTTGGGTGAATGCTGGTCTGAAGGTGTGCTTGGAATAGGCTGGGACTGCGCAGAGGAAGTTGGAGGAGGAGACCAGATACAGGGACAATGGCTGCCATCAGGGCGGAGGCCAGAGCCTGAAATGCTCTCTGTTGGGCCGCCAGGCCGGAGTGAATGCCCTCCAGGTATGCCTTTGTTTGTTGCACATGCCTCTCAACACTCTGGGTGGCATTCAGAATGGTTGACTGCCTAGCAGTGAGGTATCTCAGGAGGTCAATAGCCTCCTCACTGAGGGCAGTAGGGCTGACTGGGGCAGGGCCTGAGGTGCCTGGGGCGAAGGATATGCCCACCCTCCTGGGTCAGCGGGCACGGGAAACACGCTGAGGGGCTGCTGGGAGAGCGGTGCTGGTAGGGGGGGTGGTGGCTGTACCTGTTGTTGGGGTAGGCACAGAGGTGTCCCCCACCACCAGGGAGCTTCCATTGGAGGAGGAGTTGCTCTATGTAGTGTCCCCTCCTGTCCCTGTCGTGGTGCTCCCCTCGCCCTCCGTCCCACTGGTGCCCTCACCATCAGTGGATTCGGCCTCCAGGCCCATGTGGGATGCAGCTCCCTCTGTCACCGGTGCCTCTGCTCCTCCGCCAGACGATGCTAATGCAAACAAGGCCAGGGTGACAAAACAAAAAGGGGGGAGAGAGGCAGAGCATACACTTGGTCAATGCCAGCAACAACACTACCGTTGGCGTGCACAACTCACAGAGAACAGCCCTATACACTAGGCCATGTAGTACCAGTTACAATGCTAGTCAACAGTCCATGAGGTACAATGCATAACACCATCAGCTGCACACCTGAACCAAACAGGGCCCTGCCCAGTGGTAGATGCCCACTAACACTATTGGGGTTGGAGTGCCCTCAGAGCCTGCCCAACAAGGGACCTACCCTGCCATGTTCGCCCTGGCCTAGGAGCACCCACAGTCCACATCCCCACCCAGGTCAAACCTTAATGCGTGCAAAATAATGAATCTGAATTTGTACTCACCCCCTTGTGGCTGCTGTGATGCCCTCAAGCGGCCATCTAAAACCAGATAGGCCACCTCCAGGATGTGGAACATCAGGGGAGTCAGGGTACGACGACCATCCCTTCCTCGTTGGGAGGCCAGCCCCAGCTGGGCCTACGCCCTTTTCCTTACCTAGCGGTGCAGGTCCTCGCACCGTTTGTGGGTGGTCCGCCTGTCAAAGACCCCCAGGGTCGGCACCTCCTTGGCAATGGCACACCAAATACCCTTTTTCTGATGGGCGCTGACCTGCAGGAAAAAGACAGCAGAAAACAGAATCAGTTAACTGTTTGGACTGTCACATTCATGGCCCACCATATCCCTCCCATCCCCTGACGCACATACATTGACCACCATACATGCAGCACTCTGTCCAGGACCCCTCAGCCCCCGCCTACATGTGGCTTACACACACAGCACTCCATACATTCATGGCCCACGCATCATGCTCACAGTGTACTCACCTGTTTGTCTGGAGGATCGTAGAGTAATGTGTACTGGGGTAGGACCCCATCCACCAGTCTCTCCAACTCCTCCACAGTGAAGGCAGGGGCCCTTTCCCTAGACACACAAGCCATTGTCGCTTCCAGACACAGGTCACAGCAGCACTTGCAGTGTAGTCCTCTCCTGTTGAAGGTCAGGTAGCAAGTGAGTGATTAGATCAAAAATGGCGGTCACGTCTGCGGCGGTGCGTACCGTCACCGCCGACGTACATTGTCATTGGCTCCTGGAACCCATAGGGCCCAATGATAACCAATGCCAAGTTGTGCGGCGGTCATTAAACGCCTACTGCAACAGCGCACAATGCCAGCGGAATTCCCTCATTTCCACTTGTCCACCCTCACAGGTCAGACAGCCGCTATTTCAGGGGGGCACAGGGCATGACACCTAACTGCGTCACAACAGACATTGGCACAGCAACTGACTCTCGGATTCACATACTGGTTCTGTAAAGGAAAAGATGCATCATTATTTCAATTGATGAGTGAATGTGTCCCTCTTTTCATTGTTTTCTTCCATAGGCTTCAACCGCTGAGGATGAATATGAGATGCAGACAACCTCCAGTATACAGACCTCTTGTGGACCTTGCGACAATGGATGACAGACACATTATACTAACATACAGACTTAATCGGGCCACCATCCAAGAACTGTGTGCCCAATTAGAGCCAGACCTGATGTCAGCTATCTGCCAGCCCACAGGCATCCCCCCTCTAGTGCACGTCCTGTCAGTGCTCCATTTCCTGGCAAGTGGTTCCTTCCAAACAACAGTGGCCATGGCATTAGGGATGTCTCAGCCAATGCTCTCAAACGTGTTAACCATAGTGTTGTCAGCCCTGCTGAAACACATGCACAGCTACATTGTATTCCCCCAGTTGGAGGGTTTGGCCACAGTGAAGGCTGACTTTTATGCCCTGGGACATATCCCCAACATGATAGGTGCCATTGATGGTACACATGTAGCATTTGTCCCGCCCCGGAGAAATGAACAAGTGTTCAGGAATAGAAAAAGCTATCACTCTATGAATGTGCAGATGGTGTGTTTGGCAGACCAGTACATCTCCTATGTGAATGCCAAGTATCCTGGCTCTGTGCATGACTCCCTTATCTTGAAGAATAGCAGCATCCCATATGTGAAGGGCCAACTCCAGAGGCACCGCGTGTGGCTAAGAGGTGAGCCCAAGGTCCCCACCCAGTATATGTTGGTGTCTGGGTAAGTGGTTGTCCCTAAGGGTTAGTGTGTGTCTAACAGTTGTCCCTCGAAGATTTTAGGTGACTCTGGTTACACCAACCTCTCATGGCTACTGACCCCAGTGAGGCATGCCACGACAAGGGCAGACAAATGTTACAATGAGGCACATGGGCGAACAAGGAGGATAATTGAGTGGACCTTCGGCCTCTTGAAGGCCATGTTCCGGTGCCTCCATCTGACAGGTGGATCCCTGTACTACTCACCCAAGAAGGTGTGCCAGATCATCGTTGCATGTTGCATGTTGCACAACCTGGCCTTGAGACGCCAGGTGCCTTTTCTGCAGGAGGATGAGCCTGGAGATGGTCTAGTGGCAGCGGTGGAACCAGTGGACAGTGAGGAAAAGGAGGCAGAGGAAGAAGATGTGGACAACTGAAGTAATATCATACAGGAGTACTTCCAGAGACACACAGGTAAGACACTGTAACTTCACTTTACTTTTTTGTTTTCTGTTGGACATTGTACACGACAGCCTGATTTCCCTATGTCTATGGCCACTTACTGTACCATTTGGCATCTCTATTTTCAGATCTCTGTGGCCCACTCTGGCTCCTGGTATGTTTACTGCTGCCCACTAAAGGTCATTCCAATATATATGTAACTGTCCATATGACTTGCAATGTTTTCAGAATGTTGTACTAATACATATTTCAATCATTTGACAGACTCCAGATTTGTATTTGTTCCAACGGTGTTTATTTAAGTGCTCATAAGTAGAGGGGGATTTGCAATGGACTGGGGTGATGGTGGAGGAATGTCCAGTTAGAGTCCAGTCTCTTGGCATCACAGGTGCATTGTCCAATGGGGCATAGGAAGGTGAGTAATGGCAGTTCAAGGTGGACAGGGTGACAGAGTGGGACAGAAGGATGACAATCAGGAGAGTCTTATTTCCTGGCTGGGGTCTTGCTAATGTTCTCTGGCTTCTGCCTGGATCGCAGGGACTGTTTGCGGGGTGGTTCTCCTTCTGCAGGGGTGCGGTGCTGGTTGCCTGTTGTTCCTGTGGCGGGGCCTCCTGTCCACTAGCGCCGGCAGAGGTGGAGGGCTGTTCTTTGGTGTGGCCAGTGTCAGGGGCCCGTTGGTGTGCCACTGCCTCCCTCATGGTGTTGGCCATGTCAGCCGGCACCCCTGCGATGGTGACCAGTATGGTGTAGATGTGTTTGAGGTCCTCCCTGATCCCTAGGTAGTGCCCCTTCTGCAGCCGCTGGGTCTCCTGCTACTTGCCCAGTGTCTGGCCCATGGTCTCCTGGGAATGGTGGTATGCTCCCAGGATGCTAGTGAGTGCCTCCTGGAGTGTGGGTTCCCTGGGCCTGTCCTGCCCCTGTCGTTCATCAGTCCTCCCAGCTTCCCTGTTGTCCTGTGCCTCAGTCCCCTGAACCATGTGCCACCTGCCACTGACCGCAGGTCCCTGATCATCCTGGGTTAGTGGGGTTTCCTGGGGTCCCTGTAGTGGTGGACACACTGCTGATTGACGTGTCCTGGAGACAGTGGAATGGGCCTGCTGGGTGGGTGCTGTGGTGGTGTTTCCTGAGGGGGGAGGCTCTGTGGTGGGTTGGGACAGTGGCAGGTAACCAACTGTCCAGAGGTCCCTGATGGGCCAGGTTGGTCATCGTGATACAGGCATGCAGAGCTGCTGTCATGACTGTGGGCCTCTTCTGGGGGGGACTGGATGTTGCTGGCAACTCCTGTCTGGTGACGTCGAGTAGGGGTCCTGTGGGGATGCAAATGCAGCGTGCATTGGTGTGTTTCCCTGTATGGTTGTGTTTGCCCTGTCAGCTTTGCATTGTGTGTGTGGTGATTTTGTGGGCTAGGTGATTCTCTCTAATGGGCATGCTGTGTTGATCGGTGTCCTTGCAGGTCTGTGATGGGGGTCCATGGATTGTTGTGGCATGCAGGGCTTGTATTGGGATGGGTGGATTGTGATAGTGGAGTATGTGTGAGGAGGTGGGGTGATGGGGATATGGGTAGGGGTGGGAGTTTGTGATGGCATGCAGGTAGAGTGGAGGATAAAGTAGTGAAGATTTGTCTTACCAGAGTCCAGTCCTCCTGCTAATCCTGCGAGGCCCTCAGGATGCATGATTGCCAAGACTTGCTCCTCCCATGTTGTTAGTTGTGGGGGAGGAGGTGTGTGTCCACCGCCAGTCCTCTGTACAGCTACCTGGTGTCTTGCAACCACAGAACGCACCTTCCTCCGTAGGTCGTTCCACCTCTGCCTGATGTCATCCCTTGTTCTGGGGTGCTTTCCCACAGCATTGACCCTGTCCACGATTCTCCACAATATCTCCGTCTTCCTTGCAATGGACGCCTGCTGCACCTTGGATCCGAATAGCTGTGGCTCTACCCGGATGATTTCCTCCATTATGACCCTTAGCTCCTTGCACGAAAACCTGGGGTGTCTTTGGGGTGCCATGGATGTGGTGTGAGTGTTATGTGTTATGTGTGAGGATGTGTGGGATGATGTGTGGAGTGATGTGTTGGGGTGTGTGGTGTGAGGTGCATGGATGGTGTATGTGTCATGGAGTTCTGTGGCTCAGATTGAGTGGGGGCTCCTGGCTTGTGTCTCTCTCTGTTGGCAATCTTTTTTTTCATCGAAAGGGCTGTGGATAATGTGGGTGTGTGTTTTATATTGGATTGGGTGTGTGGGTGTGGTGTGTGTGTGTAGGTGTGTCAGGTGTGTGTAGTTTGAATTGTCCAATATGGTGGTGTTTTGTAAGTGTGTGTGTATTTTTAGCGTGGCAGTGTGTACCACCAATGGTTTACCACAGTTGAAAGACCACCGCAATGATTTGTGGGTCCTGTTACTGTGGGCGAATTCCTGTTGGCGTAACGGTGTGGGTTTTGGTACTGCCAATTTATCACTGACCTTTGGTCTGACGGACTTGTGTGGATGTGTGTATAGTGGCAGATTTCTCTGTGTGGGTCATAATACCCGTAGCGGTATACTGCCGTGGTCACGGTATGTTGACGGCCATCAGCACGGCGGTAGGCGGCATTTACCACCAGGGTTGTAATGAGGTCCTTTATAGAACTTTTGCAGTGATATCTCAAGATATACTTATTGCATTTTGATCGTTTGACCCGCATTTCATCAGATAAATATTATATATTTTCCTAAACACTGTGTGGTGTATTTTTGTGGTGCTATACTGTGTTATTGCATGATTTAATGCACAAATACTTTACAGATTGCCTTGTAAATTAAGCCTGACTGTCACGTTCCAAGCTACCAGAGGGTGGACACAGGATAATTTGGACTGTGTGTGACTTACCCTGCCTAGAGTGAGAGTCTTTGCTTGGACAGGAGGTAACCTGACTGCCAACCAAAGACCCAATTTCTAACATTGGTGATCAGCAGTGAGGATTGGACTTGTATTTGTGCTGTGACATACAATAGATAAGTGTTCACTACCTACCAACAGTTAAAGGTCAACTTGATTTTTTATCTTTTTCTGCAATTTTGTTTTCTACCTGACATTTTTTAACATAAATCCTCATTCAACATGTCTCTGGCTGGGTCTCAAGCAGGAGATGGAGATTTTGATCTGGCCATGCTGGAGACCTACACTGTTAAACAGCTGAAAGGGTTCTGCAGGGATATTGGAGTACCTACCCAAAGTGACTCCAGGAAGGAGTAATGCCAAATGGCGCTGAGGGCCTGGGCAGAAGCCAAGCAGAGGAGGATGTTGAGTAAGGGTCCAGAGAATGGCCCCTCAGAGGATTTCTTGCCATTAATGAAGGATGCTACCACTGTAATTGTGCCCCCTGCCAAACCAGGGAGCAGTGTCTCTGATCAGGGCCTGATCGCTAAGGAAAGGAGAGAGGAGAGAGAATTTCAATTGCAAATGGCAAGGTTAAAAATTGAAGCTCAACAGGAGGAAGAATCAAAAGCAAACTGAGAGAGCCTTGGCTGAAAAGAAACATATGTTGGCTCATGAACTGAGTCTCAAGGAGCTGGAAATCAAGGCAAGACAGTCTGAGTCCAGCAGTGATGATTACAGCATACATGCAGGACCTGTTGGGGAGAGAAAGGTTTGTAAACCCAAAAATGTGGTGCCAAGTGTTGTGGTGGAGGATGACATTGACAAGTGGTTGGCTGCCTATGAAGTTGCACTAAGGGCTCATGGGACCTCTGAGGAGCAATGCGGGCAGCCTTGTGTTTTTTTGTACCAGCAGTGGGAAGGGACGCACTCCTTACACTAGATCCACGTGATCAGAATGTCTATGCACCCATGAAAGCCGCTTTACTGACCAGGTTTGGGCTGACCCCTGAAAAATACCGTCAGAGGTTTAGGAACAGCACTAAACCTTCCACACAGACCTGGGGAGACTGTTTTGATTTCTCCAATAAGGCACTGAATGGATGGGTGCGGGCAGCAAAGTAAATAATTACAAAGGATTATATGATTTGAATCTGAGAGAGCATATGCTCAGTATTTGTTTTACAGAGTTGCAGCAGCACTTACTAGACAGTAAGCTGACTGATCCCAGGCAGACCTCTGGGTTAGCACCAGAGTGTTCAAAAAGGTATCGGGGGCACTCACAAAGGTGGTCAGGGTTCCCAACAGAAGAAAGAGGGGTGAGAAAAACTGAAAGATCAGAAACTCTCAAAAGGCCCCCAAAATAATTCCCAAGGGGTGGGTGGTAACCATTCCTCATCTAAGTTTGGGAAGAAATCAGGGTACCTCGATAAGAAGATAGGGAAGTTCATCCAAAATGCTTAGAGTGCTACCTGCATGGACACTCTAAGGACGACTCCCAGTGTTCCAAGAGAGCACAGCCCAACTCTGGAGGGCAGACACTTGGGTTGGCTAGTGTAGGGCTTGGGGGGTAGACAGTCCCAGTTAGCTTTGGGGGGCAGATAGAGGTGTCTGTAGTATCCCTGGGAGATAAGGAGATGGTGCCAAAAGCCCACATGCCTGCCAATACTTCCAAGCATATCACCATTGATGGGCAAAGGGTGGAGGCTCTGCGTGACACAGGAGCCAGTATGACTACTGTCAAGAGTCAGCTGGTGTTGGTAGAGCAGATAGTCCCTAATACATTCCACCAGGTCATAGTCGTTGACAATCGTGGGAGTCACCTACCAGTGGCTCTGCTTCCCTTTGAGTGGGGGGGGGGTCTCTGGTACTCTAAAAGTAGCTGTGAGTCCTGCCATGCCTGTAGATTGTCTGTTAGGCAATGATCTTGAGCATACTGCCTGGCAAGAGGTAGAGCTCAGATCCCACCTGGAGATGTTAGGTTTGCCTGAGTGGGTCTGCATGACCACAAGGTCCATGGCTGCTCGGGAAGGGAGTCAAGGGCATCTGGAGCCTGGAACAATGGCCCAGACAGCTGCACAGAGGAAGGGCAAGAGGCGTGGGAGACCCGCCTCAGATATTCCCACGGTGGTGGAAGGGGTCCCAAAGGAGAAGGCTCCTGAGCCAACCGGAGAGGATATTGCTGACCTGGGCAACCTGCTTGGACTTGCTGGCTGGCAAGTAGAGGGTGGGCCAACCAGGACAGATTTCTGCAAGGTGCAGAAAGAATGCCCCACCATTGAGGGTCTGAGGCAACAGGCCTCAGCCCAAGCATCTGGTGAAGCCTCTGGCGTTCACCATATTTACTGGGAGAATGATCTCCTTTACAGTGAGCCTAAGGCTCCAGCCATTGGGGCAGCACATGTGCTGGTGGTCCCCCAGTGTTACTGGGCCTTCCTAGTGGGTCTGGCTCACGAAATCCCCCTGGCAGGACATTTGGCCCAAGACAAGACCTTTGCCAGGCTTGTCACACACTTCCATTAGCATAGAATGCAGGTAGCCTCAGATAGTTTCTGCAGGGCCTGCCCCACCTGCCAGGCTAGTGGAAAGACAGGGAAAAGGCTTAAGGCCTCCCTGATCCCACTCCCCATCATTGGCACCCCCTTTGAAAGAGTGGGCATCAATGTCATTGGTCCCTTGGACCCCAAAACTGCCTTGGATAACAGGTTTCTCCTAGTTTTGGTGTACCATGACATCCGCTATCCAGAGGCAATCTGTCTGAGAAAGTGACTGCACCGGTGGTGACCAGAGCATTGATGGGAATATTTACCCGTGTGGGATTCCCTAATGAAGTTGTGTCTGACAGAGGCACAAACTTCATGTCTTATGTACATGAAGTCCATGTGGGATGAGTGTGGGGTGACCTACCGGTTTACCACCCCTTATCAACCTCAATGCAATGGACTTGTTGAGAGATTCAACAAGACTCTCAAAGGCATGATTATTGGCCTACCTGACGCCATGAGGCATAAGTGGGAAGTCCTCTTGACATGCCTCCTATTTGCTTATAGGGATGTGTCCCAGAAAGGGGTGGGATTCAGCCCCTTTGAGCTTCTCTATGGTCACTGTGTCAGGGGACCATTAAGCATAGTGAAGGCTGGGAGAAAGCTCCCAAGACTCCTCCCAGGATGTGGTCAGCTACATGCTGGCCATCCTCAACCAAACCCAACGCTTCCGGAAGCATGCCAAAAGTAACCTTGAGGCCAGTCAAGATGTGATGAAGGAGTGGTATGACCGGAAGGCAACTCTGGTTGAATTCTCACCTAGTTTGGGTTCCTCCGACCTCCTCTCAGCTGAAGAAGGTGATCGGTCAGTGGAGGGTGTCAATCTCTCGGACTCCCTGACTCTAAAACAGAGAGGAGACTGCTACGAGTTGTTGGAGCAGTTCTCTTCCCTGTTTTCCCTTAGTCCTGGACTCACCCATTTGTGTGTCCATGATATTGACACGGGAGACAGTCCCCCTGTAAGGAACAACATTTACAGGTTGTCAGATAAGGTGAAGGCCAGCATCAAGGAGGAAGGTGCCAGGATTCTGGCCCCAGGAGTTATTGAGAAGTACAGCAGTCCCTGGGCCAGCCCTGTGGTGCTTGTACCCGAGGCTGCTGCACCCGGTGCCAAGCCAGAACTCCAGTTCTGTGTGGACTACCGGGGTCTCAACTTAGTCACACGGACTGACGCTCACCCCATCCCTGAGCTGATGATCTTGTAGACAGACTAGGCACTGCCAAATTCCTCAGTACTTTTGATCTCACATCAGGGTACTGGCAGATCGCCTTGACTGAGAGGGGTAAAGAGAGATCTGCATTTTCCACACCTGAGGATCATTACCACTTCCGGGTGATGCCCTTTGGGTTGAAAAATGCCCCTGCTACCTTCCAACGGTTGGTTAACGGGGTCCTAGCTGGCAAGAATGCCTTCTGCGCAGCCTACCTGGACGACATAGCCATCTATAGTCCCAGCTAGGAGGAACACCTGCTCCACCTCAATGAAGTGCTTCAGGCTCTGCAACAGGCAGGCCTAACCATCAAGGCTAGTAAGTGTCAGATTGGGCAGGGTTCCATGGTATACTTGGGACACCTACTAGGTGGTGGCAAGGTGCAGCCACTCCAGGGCAAGATAGAACTATCAAGGTTTGGCAACCACCTAGAACACAGCCAGAAGTGAGGGCCTTCTTAGGCCTCACTGGATACTACCATAGGATTGTCAAGGGCTATGGATCCAGTGTGACACACTTGACAGAACTCACTTCCAAAAAGCAACCCAGGTTGGTGAATTGGACAGAGGCTTGTCAGAAAGCCTTTGACTCCCTGAAGGAAGCCATGTGCACAGCTCCTGTGCTCAAGGCCCCTGAATACTCCAAGGAATTTATTGTGCGAACAGATGCTTCAGAGCGTGGCAAAGGGGCTGTTCTAGCACAGCTAAATGAGAAGGGCCTAGACCAACCAGTAGTCTTTACTAGCAGAAGACTATTACCACGGGAACAGAGTTGGAATGCTATTGAGAGAGAAGCATTTGCTGTGGTCTGGGCACTGTAGAAGTTGGAACCATAGCTGTTTGGGACTCGCTTCTGGGTTCAGACAGACTACAGGCCACTCACATGGCTCATGCAGATGAGGGGTGAGAATCCTAAACTCTTGAGGTGGTCCATTTCCATAAAGGGGATGGACTTTATGGTGGAACATCGCCTGGGGATTGACCACGCCAACGCTGATGGTCTCTCCAGATACTTCTGACTTAGCGATGAGAGCTCCCAGGAGGTTGGGTAGCTCTCCCCACTTTCAGCTGGGGGGACACATGTTAGACCTGACAGCCTTAGGGTGGTAACCCGTAACTTTTTGCCTGCCTCCCTCCACTTTTTAGAAACTGTTTTTGCTGGTTTTAAGACTCTGCTCACTTTACCACTGTTAACCAGTGCTATAGTGCATATGCTCTCTCTCTTTAAACATGATAACATTGGATCATACCCAATTGGACTATTTCATTTACTTATACGTCCCTAGTAAAGTGCACCATATGTGCCCAGGGACTGTAGATTAAACTCTACTAGTGGGCCTGCAGCACTGATTGTGCCACCCACTTAAGTAGCCCCTTAACCATGTCTCAGGCCTGCCATTGTAAGGCCTGTGCGTGCAGTTTCACTGCCAATTCAACTTGGCATTTAAAAGTACTTGCAGAGCCTAAAACTCCCCTTTTTCTACACATGTCACCCCTAAGGTGTGCCCTAGGTAACCCATAGTGCAGGGTGCTGTGTAGGCAAAAGGCAGAACATGTGCCTGTTTAGTTTACATGTCCTGGTAGTGTAAAACTCCTAAATTCGTTTTTTCACTGCTGTGAGGCCTGTTCCCTTCATAGGCTAATATTGGAGCTACCCTCATATACGGTTTGAGTGGTAGCTGCTGATCTGGAAGGAGTAGAAAGGTCATATTTAGTATGGCCAGAATTGTGATACAAAATCATGCTGACTGGTGAAGTTGGATTTAATATTACTATTTTAGAAATGCCACTTTTAGAAAGTGAGCATTTCTCTGCGCTTAAATCCTCTTGTGCCTTACAATCCATGCCTGGCTGCGTTCAGTTGACAGCTCCCTTGTGCATTCACTCAGACACACCCCAAACACAGGATACTCAGCCTCACTTGCATACATCTGCATTTTGAATGGGTCTTCCTGGGCTGGGAGGGTGGAGGGTCTGACACTTGCATGTCAAATGACAGTAGCCTGCCCTCACACAAAGGACTGCCACACCACCCTACTGGGACCCTGAAAGACAGGATTGAACTGAAAACGGACCTTATGCAATTCTAAGGCACTCTTTGAAGTCTCCCCCACTTCAAAGGCACAATTGGGTATTTAAACAGGGCTTCTGCCCTTTCCAACTCAGACACTTCCTGGAGAAGAGAACCAGAACCACAACCTGTATCCTGCCAAGAAGAACTGCCTGGCTGCCCAAAGGACTCACCTGACTGCTTTCTTTGAAAGACTGCTGCCTTGCTGTTGGCCTGGTGCCTTGTTGCTCTAAGGCTGCGGTGAGAAGCGCTCTCCAAGGGCTTGTATAGAGCTTGCCTCTTGTTCCATGAAGTCTCAGGACCAAAAAGACTTCATCTCTACAAGAAGGACTCCTTGTGCAGCAAAAATTGACCCACAGCCTGCCAGAAACGACGCACAGCCTGCATTGGGTTGAAAAATTCTCCGCATGTGGAACCGGAACGACTCAGCCCGACTTAGCAACGAGAAGATTGACGCAGCGTCAGTGTAGCGACCGGAAATTCGACTTACGGCCCACTGCATCAATGCACTGCTGAACCGAACGACGCAGCCCAACTTCCAGAGAGGAATCGACCCAGTGCCTGCCATGCGGTAGAAATTTCCACGCAACGCCCACCGGATCGATGCAGCCCCTGTGACTTCGTCCTGTCAGCGCCGGTAATCAACGAATTGTCCCCAGAGCATCCGAAAACCCTGCAACCCGAAGTGGAGCAATGACCGAACACCAGAAATCGACGCACATCAGTCCCTGCGTGAAAACTAAACAACGCATCCCCGTGTGAGGCCTGAGAAATCAACGCACACCTCTCTGTTTTCCACGCATCTCCTCCTCTGTGTTCTTTGCGGAGATTTTAAACGCAAATCAGGTACTTTGTGCTTGAAAGAGACACTTATTGCTTTTAAAAGACTATAACACTTTATATCACTTTTGCAGTGATATCTCAACATATACGTAGTGCATTTTAATCGTTTTGACCCACATTTTATCAGATAAATATAATATATTTTTCTAAACACTGTGTGGTGTATTTTTGTGGTGCTATACTGTGTTATTGCATG
Organism: Pleurodeles waltl; assembly: GCF_031143425.1. Classification (NCBI taxonomy): domain Eukaryota; kingdom Metazoa; phylum Chordata; class Amphibia; order Caudata; family Salamandridae; genus Pleurodeles; species Pleurodeles waltl. The sequence continues at coordinate 660,998,702 of NC_090443.1, read as the reverse complement.
ATTTATTGCACAAATACTTTACACATTGCCTTCTAAATTAAGCTTGACTGCTGAGTGCCAAGCTATCATAGGGTGGGCACAGGATAATTTGGATTGTGTGTGACTTACCCTGACTCTAGTGAGGGTCCTTGCTTGGACCGGGGTTAACCTGACTGCCAAGCAAAGACCCCATTTCTAACACTTATATGTATGAAGAAGGGAAGGTTGAGGCATGGGAAGTGGGTACACTTGCCAAGTCGAATTGGCAGTTTGAAACTGCACACACAGACACTGCAGTGGCAGGTCTAAGCCATGTTCACAGGGCTACTAATGTGGGTGGCACAACTAATGCTGCAGGCCCACTAGTAGCATTTGATTAACAGGCCCTGGGCACCTCTAGTGCACTTTACCAGGGACTTACTAGTAAACCAAATATGCCAATCATGGATAAGCCAATTACACATACATTCTTCATAGGAGCACTTGCACTTTAGCACTGGTTAGCAGCGGTAAAGTGCCCAGAGTGTCAAAAAACAGCAAAAACAAAGTCCAGCACACATCAACAACATGGGAAGCAGAGGCAAAAAGTTAGGGAAGACCACGCCAAGGATGCCAAGTCTAACAGGTTGCAGTTGCTTGCCCATGAAGCTATGCAAAATGGCGGTTTCAAGTGTCACCGAGTCTGGTGTTTCGAGGGTGGGGGAAGGTAGTAGGCCAGTTGTGAGAGATATGGTGATGTTTGGGAGTCGTAGGCCCCCCAATGTTGTATCCACATAAAGTTTAGTACTGGAACAGTGAGGTTTAAACGATTGCCAGATATAGGATTTGATCTTGTTCTCTATACAAGAGAGTAAATGTTGTAGGGTCAAAACTGGTAACTGGCCCTTTGTTTAGTTAAGATGTGGGGCCACCCCATCTTGATTGTTTGCGTGTGGTCCCAGCTCAACAGCTGCAATAGGCCCCCCCTTCTAAAACTCCTGTTGCCTTTGTTCAATTAAGGACGATAGATGAGTGGATTAGATTCCCACATACTTCATCTGAAAGGGCTAAAATGTAAAAGGTAGCTTCATCAGTGAAGTTGCTATAATTTTGTTTGTCATTGGGTTGGCTTCTCTCTTATCACAGATGACTTTGTTGAAAATTCCTCCAGGACTGTTAGAAGGGCATACACCAAGCGCTCAGGAGAAGAAAGCATTAGCAAAATGAGTTTCAAAAAGTCCAGTAGCTTTGTGGATTCCTTATACATTGCCTATGTTTCAGATCACAGATGCTAGCTGTTCTAGTGCTTGCAAGAAATCCGGTGTTTACCGCCGTGGCCCGGCTGGCGGTTGGGGACTCATAATACCCAGGGCAGCGCTACTTGCACCACTGCCCTGGGGAGGAGAGGCCGGCGGTCTGGCCGTGGCTATTGCGCCACGGTCATAATAGCTGGAGTAACACCACCAGCCTGTTGGTGGTGTTACCGCCAGCTTACCGCCGGCCACCAGGGTCGTAATGAGCCCCATAGTCTCTGTCTGCTGAGTAGTGGAGATTCCAGGGGTGTTCCAATGAGTGGTCAGTCAAAAAGTACAGAAGGAAGCTTCTGCCATGGCTGCTCTACAGAATGGAAGTAGGGGAGAGATCCAAGACTGGAAAAATAGCAATGTTCCAATCACCTCCAATCAGTGTAGTCAGGGAGCAGATTTCCACCAGTGCTCTATGCAAATGAGTTAGGAGCATAGATAGAGCCCACTGTGAAGAGATAATTGTTAATGTACAGAGTGGCAAGGTCATAACAACCATATGGGTCTGACCATGAATAGATACCTCAGGCCAGAAGGTGTTTGTGTATCAGGATTGCCACCCAGGTTTTCTTATAGGCAGATCATCGTCTTCCTAGGCATCTGGTTGAGGCAGTTCTAAGGGCCAAAAGAACCTGTCCTACCCAATCCCTCTGCAGGTTAGCAGATTCCACTGGAGACAGATGAGTCTTTGAATGAATGCAATATCAGTTTCTTTTGTCTTTAGGTAAGTTAGTACCTTTTTCCAGCATACAAAACTAGTCATGCTGTTGACATTCATGGACCATAGTATCAGGAATCTTGTCAGTGACATCTCTGTCGCTTGTGTTCCAGAACAAATAAGAATAGGATGTGGCATGGTGTACATTTCAGCCTGAATGAACAAGCTAATGTGAGTACTTTAGGGCAGTGGGGCACTCTCAGGGGAAAGAGGGTTGGCCACCCTACAAAGATACAATAGGTCCTACATAATGCTAATAAAAATCAAAGTGATAATGAACACATTGGCAAATGCAATGCTTTATGGTTTTTAAGGTGAGTGAGATTTATCCTTCACCCAAATGGAGAACCTGTTTTCCCCTTCTAACATGCAGACTGCCATAGTTTAGTGTGCTCTGATCTTTCTGCTCCACCAACTCTGTCTGCAGTAGATGTGAGTCTGCCTTCAACAGCAGTGGATGGAAAGGCAGAGGTCGTTTTCATATCAGTAATTGCTACAGAATATATGTAGTCCTCAGCTCCTTGGGTGTAATGGAATTCTTGGATGCATCCAGTAATTGTGATGAGCAATACGGCTTGATGGAGAAAACCGCATCAGATTAACTTTGGCATGAGCGCTGGCCTCACTGTCAGAAATATGTTCCTATAGACATTGATGGTATGTGAGACGTCAGCAAAAAATGCCACCTGTGATTTCGATAAGAGTATAAACCATGAGTTTTAGCTGCCTATAGTTTAAGGTGTGCATGGCTATAACATAATGTATATACTATGATTGGCCTTGGTTGTGAAGGCAGGGTGTGATCATACCATGTTGTAGTCTGTATGCCTGTTGAATTTTGAACTGCATTCAGAAGGTGACGCTCATGAGAGATGGCTTAGGTTGTTTCCTTCTACTGGCTCCGGTACACCATAAATAAGATTCTTCCATCTTCCACGATCTTTGAGGTCTGTGAATTTTTCATGAAGAATTGTTATTTCTGATACCCAGTCTGGCCCAGTCACTGATTATTGTTCTAAAGCGATGACTCTTTTCCTTTCCATCGAGACAGGAATGAAGTGTGAACACATCAGAGTGTAGGGATTTGAGTTCTGAAGTTGTTTCTGATAATGAGTGCTCAAGTGACCCCACTGTGGAGTTAATATCTTTACGTTCTTTCATGAGTGTATCAAAAAGAGCTGGCTCCAATATAGCAGATAGAGTAGTAGTCGCTGTTCTATGAATGGAGCCTTTAGCAGCCTCATGAACATCAGATGCAAGAAGTGAACAGGAATGAATCAAGGCCTGTGTTGGTAGTCCTCGCTAAGGTTTCAGCAGCTAAATGTATTAGGCTAGTTAAGCATTGGGTGCTCAAGACAGAGCTTCCACAAGAGTGTGATCAAAGAAAAAGGTAGAAAGAAAAGAGGTTACTTCTACCAATAATATTCTGCAGAGTCTGGAGGAGAGCAGTATTGCTGTCAGTGGTACTTGCCTGTCTCTAAGATGGATGCCATGGAGAGGGAGACAGGCAGCCGGATCCAAAACGGACGATGTTATTCCGGGTCGGGTGGCAGTGAGATCAAGTGTGGACAGCGTGCAGAAAAAGTGTCTCCAGTAGTGAGCATCCGTCTGTGGGCGATGTTGTTCCACTAGCACAGCACAGCTGGAAGATTGTTACCTCAGCAGATGGTTTGCGGTGGACTCTAGGAGCAATCAAGATCCAATGGTGGAGGGGGCTTAAAGGGATGCTGGATTCACAGCAGCTCCAGCGCTTCTAGTGTCCCTTCCCAGTGGAGTGGCACCTACAGCAGGAGTCGGTACAATCACTGTGCTTGGGATATACAGATGGGACCCAGATACCTCCATAGGCTACAGACTCCTAGAAGCAGGGACATAGGTAAGGGAGTGACGTCGCCCCTCCAGTGGATGGAGGATGACCTGATTGGGAGGCCTAATGTTACCAACTTATCATTAAGGTTGGTCATCGTGTTCTAGGAATTGATTTTGCAGGGCAACCTGGCCAGGAGAACTCACAGAGGTGGCCATCTTAATCTGGGACAAGCTCCACCCTCCAATATCCAAGATTTTAAGTAAAATAATACCTAAAAGCACAAAGTGCCTCTAGTGGTCATGTAGTTATGCTATAACAGGTGAAAGTCACCAGTTCAGGCCGACTGCAATGGAGCGTGGGCCGGATACAGGAACCAAGTTAGTCCCCCTAAAAAAGTTACCTTCTGATTCTGGCATGCAGAGTTCCATTCACAGTAGAGGAAGCTGCAAGAAGCAGAGAGAGAGTTGTGTATGATTATTGCTGCAACATGGAATGTTGTTGCTGTAGCTTGAAGTGCCGGTCAGGATTCACAGACGATCAATGCCCGAGCTTTGTGTTGGAAGCCAGCACAGGCTATGGGTACTGTAGCATAGAGGTCAGATCTCATGTTGCTCATCAGCGCTGGTAACTGGATTAACGGAGAGCAGGTTTCTTTTACAAAGGTCTCATTAGGCCTTTTTAGTTCAGTAGATGCATGGCTTGAGGATAGGGGGTTGTTGATTAGGGATGTCAAGGGAATGCTCAGAAGGCAAGTATTAGAATAGACAGTTTTAAATGAGAAAGGATCAAATGGTGAGCCTAATTTGCAACATTGAAAGGTGCTGCTATTTGGGGATGAAATCGGATAAAAAAAACAGTTCCAGAACAATATGGTAGGCATTGACTAGAAGCTGTTAGTTAGAAGTCCCAAACAATGGATTTCCAAATGTATATTATTTTTTCATTAGATAAATGGTCAAGCTTGTCACAACATTCCTGTGAAGGGATGACTGATAATAATAAAGAAAGTAGATGTGGTGGTTAATTTGACTGTTTGTTTAAACTTCTCATGTCTAGTTTTTCTTTTTCAATTTTTTCAGAACAAAAGGCAACAAATTCTACTTTGATGATAGCTGTGTATAAACTGAGTTGGTCTTTGTATATGCAAAAGAGGTTGGGATCAGAATTCTTGCACCATGTCTCTGCTGCATGTGTTTCATGTTAAGGTAGTTCAATAAAACTGAAATTTGGGGGCGTAGTGAGTGTTCTTCTTGGTATGATCCTGAAATTTAAGAGCAAATATATATCCAACATTGAAGTGAGCCAGGAGCAAAAGGCCCACTAGGAATGTTGCAGTTTTTTCAGGTCTAGTGGGGGTGATGTAACAGCACAAAGAGTTGATTCTGTGACTAACACCGATGAGGAGGGGTGTGTTGAGAAGTCTTGTTACGGAAAGACTGGCATTTAAAGAAATTTGGGCGTTTTCAGACCAGCTCACAAGACAGGCCATGATTTTTAGGATGAGATCTGGAAAAGCAAGGAGGAGATGCAATATAACACCTGCTGCTTGAGTAGGTTATTGGATATATTGATCTAGGTTGTTGGTGGCTAGAAAATCTAGCAGCACAAAAAGTTGATTCTGTGACTAACTGTAGGAGGCTGGCCTGGCTTATAGTATGTGGTACTTACACCTTGTGCCAGGTCCAGTTATCCCTTATTAGTAGATTAGTAGTGTTATAGCAGCTTAGGTTGATAGAGGTAGCTATAGCAGAGCAGCTTAGGCTGAATTAGGAGACATGCAAAGCTCCTACTATACCACTTAAATCACTTAGTACTTTATCACAATAAAACACAATACTCAGAGTTACTAAAAATAAAGGTAGTTTATTTTAGTGACAATATTCCAAAAGTATCTCAGAGGATATACTCCCTTAGGAGGTAAGAAATATACACAAAATATACATACAAACCAAAATCAGGTAAGTATACAGTTAGAAAAGTAGTATAAACAGTGTAGAAAACAATAGAATGCAATAGGAGACAATAAGCCTAGGGGCAACACAAACCATATACTCCAAAAGTGGAATGCGAACCACAAATGGACCCCAGGCCTAGTGTAGTGTGTAGAGGGTCACTGGGAGTATACGAAAACACTAAGGCCCATATTTATACTTTTTTAGCGCCGCATTTGTTTCAATTTTTGACGCAAAAGTGGCGCAAACTTGCAAAATACAATTGTATTTTGTAAGTTTGCGCTGTTTTTGCGTAAAAAAATGGCACAAACACAGCGCTAAAAAAGTATAAATATGGGCCTAAGGGCGACCAAGATACCCCACCCCAAGACCCTGAAAAGTAGGAGTAAAGTTACCCTACTACCCCAGAAAGACAGTAAAGTCTAGATAGGGGATTCTGCAAAGACAACAACTGACTGCAAAGCACTGAAGACGGATTCCTGGAACTGAGGACCTGCAAAGGAAGGGGACCCAGTCCAAGAGTCACGCAAGTGTCCAGGGAGGGCAGGAGCCCACTAAACCCCGGATGAAGGTGCAAAAGGACTGCCTCTGGGTGGAAGAAGCCGAAGATTCTGCAACAATGGAAGGTGCCAGGAACTTCTCCTTTGGTCAGAGGATGTCACACGGAGTGCTGGAGGATGCAGAGTTGTTTCCATGCAGAAAGACCACAAATAAGCCTTGCTAGCTTCAAGAGTCGCGGTTGAAGGTTTTGGGTGCTGCCAGGGCCCAGGAAGGACCAGGAGGTCGCCCCTTGGAGGAGGAGACAGAGGGGGTGCTCAGCAACACGGAGAGCCTATGCAGAATCAGGCAGCACCCACAGAAGCACCTGAACAGGTGTTCAGAAGATCTGAGCATGATGGTCGACTCAGCACAGCAAAAGAGGGTCCCACGAAGTCAGAGTCCAACTCAGCGAGTTGGGCAATGCAGGACAGAGTGCTGGGGACCTGGGCTAGGCTGTGCACAAAGGAAGTCTTGCAAAAGTGCACAGAAACCCTAGCAGCTGCAGTTCACGCAGTACACAGGATTACTGTCTGGGGTGGGGAGGACTTACCTCCACCAAATTTGGACAGAAGGGCCACTGGACTGTCAGGGTCACTTGGATCCAGCTCTTGTGTTCCAGGGACCCAGAGGACCGGTGATGCAGACGTTTGGTGCCTGCGTTGGCAGGGGGAAGATTCCGTCGACCCACAGGAGATTTCTTTTTGGCTTCCAGTGCAGGGTGAAGGCAGACAGCCCTCAGAGCATGCACCACCAGGAAACAGTCGAGAAAGCCTGCAGGATGAGGCGCTACAATGTTGCTTGTAGTCTTCTTGCTACTTTGTTGCGGTTTTGCAGGCATCCTGGAGCAGTCAGCAGTCGATCCTCGGCAGAAATCAAAGAGGGAAATGCAGAGGAACTCTGGTGAGCTCTTGCATTCGTTATCTGGTGAGAAACCCACAGGAGAGACCCTAAACAGCCCTCAGACGAGGATTGTCTACAGGGAAAGGTAAGCACCTATAAGGAGGGGTCTCTGACATCCCCTGCTGGCACTGGCCACTCAAAGGTGTCCAGTGTGCCCTCACACCTCTGCATTCAAGATGGCAGAGGTCTGGGACACACTGGGGGAGCTCTGGGCACCTCCCCTTGGGAGGTGCTGGTCAGGGGAGTGGTCACTCTCCTTTCCTTTGTCCAGTTTCACACCAAAGCAGGGCTGGGTGGATCCCTGAACCGGTGTAGACTTGCTTATGCAAGGGAGGCACCATCTGTGCCCTTGAAAGCATTTCTAGAGGCCAGGAGAAGCTACTCCTCCCAGGCCCTTCACACCTATTTCCAAAGGGAGAGGGTGTAACACCCTCTCTCAGAGGAAATCCTTTGTTCTGCCTTCCTGGGGGACAGAAACCTGTCTGAGGGTTGGCAGCAGCGGTAGCTGCAGAGAAAATGCCAGAGAATTAGTTTGGCAGTACCCGGGCTCTATGTTGGAGCCCCGGGGATGCATGGAATCATGGATGGTATTGGGGTGACAATCCCATGATCCTAGACATGTTACATGGCCATGTTCAGAGTTACCATTGTGACGCTACATATAGGTATTGACCTATGTAAGTCCTGTGTAAGAATTGTCTGAGCTCCCTATGGGTGGCAAAAGAAATGCTGCAGCCCTTAGGGATCTCCTGGAATCCCAATACCCTGGGTACCTAGGTACCATATACTAGGGAATTATAAGGGTGTTCCAGTGTGCCAATAAGAATTGGTAAAATTAGTCATTAGCCTGCAGTGCCAATTTTAAAACCATAGAGAGCATAAACACTGAGGTTCTGATTAGCAGAGCCTCGGTGATACAGTTAGGCACCACACAGGGAACACAAACAGGGCACACTTTATGAGTACTGGGGTCCTGGCTAGCAGGATCCCAGTGACACAGGCAAAAACAAACATACATACAGTAAAAATTAGGGGAACATGCCAGGCAAGATGGTACTTTCCTACACAAACACCGATGAGGAGGGGTGTGGTGAAAAGTCTTGTTACAGAAAGACTGGCATTTAAAGTTTAAATTTGGGTACTTTCCGACCAGCTCACCAGACAGGCCATGATTTTCCAGGTGAGATCTGGAAGAGGAAGAAAGATATGAAAATAACACCTGCTGCTTGAGTAGGTTATCGGATATATTGATCTAGGTTGTTGCTGACTAGAAACTTGTTTGCTTCTGTTATGTCATGTGATGTTCGATCGATCAGGGTGGAACCCCACATATGTGAGTTAATTCCCCTGCAGATAAGGGGATGATGGTATGCCCCTGATGTAAGGGGTGACTTAATAAAGTTGGCCAGTGACCTGGCTCCAAATGCCAGTACACAAAAGTGAACTCCAGAGTCCTGTCATTATTGCGATATCCAAAGGCCTTCCCCACTTCCCAAGAAACTGGCGATGAGGGGAACCTCATGCCACTTGTGGAGGCTCATTGTGCCCTTCACTCCTCCTGTCACCTGGCTGCCTGCTGCCGATCACCTTCGGAGCAGCAGAACGCGGCTTCCCTGAGGCGCTCTGCCGCCCACTGCTCTGCCTCGCATTTCCTTCTCCAGCGCTGTTTTCTCTGGCCTGTAGGTGCATTTGCTGGTGCGGCCAGACCCATTGCCTCTTCACTTGAGCGTCTCCCAGGGAGGGGGAGCGTGCTCTATGATGCTGAAGCACAAGCTCAAGAGGTCTTTTCACACATCAGTGAGATGCCTGTGGAGCCCAAGTTCCACAGGGGCCAACTACATCTGCGCATCCGCTTCCTGCTATGCACTGGAGCACCATGCCTGGCCCCTACATTTCTTAAGTGCACCTTGGCTCCCTGCCACTGCTACATTCCTTGGGCCTATCAATACTACACATTCTGTGCTGGGAGTTCAGTTGGTGGTCATCTTTCTCCTGTCAACTGACAAGAATCACTGCTGCCCTTCCACCACCCTGAAGGCAGGACACATGCGCATTATCTGAACTGTCTCCAGACCTCCTCAGTGTGCAATCCCCACCCAGCCAAATGAAAACAGGGGGAGACACACACAAAAGAGACCCCAATGAAGTGCAATTGAAAGGCCTACCGCCTGACATTTGCCCTAACCCACCACCATCAGTGCTGTTTGTATCCTTATCTGACACCCCACCTCTGCCACACCATGGCATCGATACCCACACTGGAGCCATTTGGAGCAGAGGGACCAACCCCAGCAGAAGCTGAAAGGAGTGGGTCAAAAGGCTGGAGACCTATTTTGCTGCTGTGGTGCTCGGTAATAACAGACGTCAGCCCATGCTCCTGCCTCTGGGAGGCACCATGATTCACAAAACTAGCAAATCGGTGGCTGAGGAATCTCCACTATTCACTTATCAGACATTGAAGCAGACCTTCACTGCCTACTTTGAAACCTTTGCAAACCCAGACTATGAGAGATTTCTTCAGCATCTTGCCTGTCAACTTTCAGAGGAATCAGTGGACACCTTCCATGTGATGCTCAAAAAACTGGCATGCACCTTGCTTGATGTTGATGATGAATTGCGAGCCCAGTTCATTCAAGGGTGTCCCTCTGTGAAACTGAGAGAAAACATTCTACGGGTCCCAGGCATGTCCATGGCAGACATGCTCACCATGGGTCTATCGAAAGAGCTATCCAAGGTGCGCTAATCACACATGGAAGTGACACTGCAGAGGCATGTAAAGACAGAGCAAGTGAATGTGGTAACCACGGCACCCTCAGACAAGAGGAAAGCTCAACCAAACCATCTATGAGCACTCGGACTTGCTACATGTGCAGTGGATCCTACCTGCATCAGGGCCCCTGCCCGGCTTACGGAAAATGATGCACCAATTGTAACAAGCTCAATCATTTTGCTAGTTTGTCATTACACGCTCTAACAAAGACCAATGAAGGTGAGAACAATCAACACTGCACAAATCTCCCTCCCTCGCAAGGATGAAAGGGATGATGACAATGATGATGTGCAATACAACCTGGGGGACACCCCCGAAAATGAATTGCGAGATGCAGTATCCTAGTGGCAATAGATATTGGGCCACATCGACACCGTGGTGTCCATAAATATTTTGGCACAGTCTGTCCTCAGGACCCTACCTATTCGTACTGTGCTTTGCCCCACCAGCACTCAAGTCTACATATTTGGGTCCCAGACATTGTTTCTGCTGGCAGGAGTCTTCACGACAGACACTACACATGAGACACAGATGGCCTGTGCCAAAATCTACATCAGCAAGACCGGTTCAGGCATGCTATTGAGCTGCAGAACAGCTGAAAAACTCAACCTCGTGTTATTTGCTTTCAATGTATACTGGGGGAGCACTGATGATCTGGTGACTAAATAATCGCAGCTATTTGAGGGCATCGTATGTCTTAAAGGAATGCTCATAAACCTCCACATTGACGGGTCCATTCAACCAATTGCCTTAAAACACCGGTGAATTGCATTTCACCTATGACATAAGGTTGAAAAAGAAATATGGAAGCTGGAGTTGGCTCACATGATATAACGAGTGGATGGACCGAGACCCTGGGTTTCACCAATTGTCTTCCCTTGCAAGCCAAAACAGCCCGGTGAGGTGAAAATCTGTGTGGACTTGCGACTACCAAACATGGCCATTCGTTGAGAACACCACTTAACCCCAATGGTGGATGACATAGTGGCAGAGGTGAGCGGGTCACAATGGTTCTCAAAAATGGACCTCCGGGTAGGATATCATCAACTACTGCTAGCACCCAAATCGAGGGCCATCACCACATGCTCAACACTTGTCGGACCCCAGAGATACAAACGCCTCAGCTTTGGCATATCAAGTATTGCAGAAGTACTCCGAGACACAATGAGAGGAGTGCTGGCCAGGCTGGAAGGAGTCATTTATGTCAGGGGTGACATTTTGGTGCATGCCTACACCATTGTGGAGCACCTTGAATGACTGCATGCCACCTTCAAGCGGTTGTAAGATAATGGTCTGACACTCCATTGCAAAAAATGCACATTTCTGCAGCCAAACATTGCATTCATCGGATACCAGTTCTCAGAAACTGTCATAATGCCTAACCTGGAAATGGTCTGAGACATTCAGTCTGTATCTGCTCCCACCTCCGTCACTGGAGTTTGCAGTTTTCTAGGGATGGTCACATACTGTGGGAAGTTCATTCAAAACCTGACCTCCCTCACTGAACCTCTTCAAGAGTTGACTAAGGCCAGTGTAGCCTGGGAAAGAGGGCCCATCCAAAAAGCATTCTTACGAGCCATCAAACAAGTCCTGTCATCCCACACCACTCTAGTATAGTTTGACCCTTCCAAAGAATCTGAGCTTTCAGTGGATGCCAGCCCCACAGAACTCGGGCAGCCCTATCCCTGAAGGAGAACAATGGGGAGTAGGCCATGGTGGCCAACGCCACTTGAGCATTGATAGACACCTAGCAACATTATCCGCACATTGAGAAGGAGGCCATAGCTGTCCACTGGGGTTGTCGTCACTTCCACCTCTACCTATACGGCCAGCCCTTCAGTGTCCATACCAATCACAAGCCTCTCATCCTGCTGTTCAATGGGTAATTCTCCAAATCACCCCCCAGGATCAAAAAGTGGATCCTCCAACTGCCAGAGTATCAGTTTTTCATGGTCTATTACCGGGGGGCCCAGAACCCTGCTGACTATCTCTCTCTGCATGCCCACCCAGCTACTGCTCAAGAGGAGGACGACATGGAAGACTATGAGGAATATGTGCAGATGGTGGTTGAATGATCACAACCTTTACGCATCTCTCTTAAGGAGATCAAGGTGGCCTCTATACTATGTCAGGCAAGAGAAGGCAGTATCCCTGGAATTGTGTCTCTTACGAGGTTCGAGACTAGTCATTCCGGTGTCACTACAGCAAAGAGTTATAGACCTCACCCATTCTGCACACCAAGGCATCGTAAAGACAAAAGTAAGGCTAAGATGCAAGGTTTGTTCCCTGGGATGGAAGAGCACGTTGAACGTGTTGTGTAACATTGCCACATCTGCAAAACAGTTGGCCTCGCTGATCCCCCTGCACCTATCATCACTGAGCCTATCCTCTCGGCTTCCTGAAACAGAGCAAATGGAGACTTGGGAATCGTGCTTGATAAGCAGCACATGCTGGTCGTCATTAAAGACTTCTCCAAGTATCCCGAGGTGGAAATTCTGGAATCCACCATGACTGAACAAACCATCCCACGTATAGAAAAGGTCATGGCTACACATGGACCCATTTAGGAACTCAGGACAAACAATGGCCTGCCTTTCTCAAGCCAAGACTTTACTGAATATCTGACCTCTCAGGGTATAAGCCATCTCAAGATAATGCATCACTGGCCTCAAGTGAACGGGGAGGCAGAACGTTTTATGAGAACTTTGAACAAGGTCCTGAAAATCGCTGTAGCCAAGTGGCAAAACACAGAGGGGGTGATTCTCACCCTGGCGGGCGGCGGAGGCCGCCCGCCAGAGTTCCCCCCTCCAGAATACCGCACCGCGGTCATTAGACCGCTGCGGGTATTCTGGGTTTTACACTGGGCTGGCGGGCGACCGCCAAAAGGCCATCCGCCAGCCCAGTGTAAAACAACCTTCCCACGAGGACGCCGGCTCCGAATGGAGCCGGCGGAGTGGGAAGGTGCGACGGGTGCAGTGGCACCCGTCGCGAATTTCACTGTCTGCAATGCAGACAGTGAAATTCATTGTGGGGCCCTCTTACGGGGGCCCCTGCAGTGCCCATGCCATTGGCATGGGCACTGCAGGGGCCCCCAGGGGCCCCACGACACCCCATACCGCCATCCTGTTCCAGGCGGGCGAACCGCCAGGAACAGGATGGCGGTATGGGGTGTCTGAATCCCCATGGCGGTGCAGCGAGCTGCGCCGCCATGGAGGATTCAGAAGGGCAGCGGAAAACCGGCGGGAGACCGCCGGTTTTCCACTTCTGACCGCGGCCGAACCGCCGCGGTCAGAATGCCCTGCGGGGCACCGCCAGCCTGTTGGCGGTGCCCCCGTCATTTTAGCCCTGGCGGTCGACGACCGCCAGGGTTAGAATGACCCCCAGAGTGTGCTCTGCATGCCTTTTTACGAGAGTATTGGCTCACACCTCATGCCACTACCAAAGTATCACTGAGCTCCCTGTGCATAAACCGAATGGTGTGTGACACAATTCCACACTACGAGCGTCTCTCTGCATTGCAGGACCAAGTGGCTGACACTCTATGCCAACAGCGCATCAACAATGACCACATGTCAAGGAAGAGACATGCCCAAGACAGAGACCTTCGAGGGAGCGATCTTGTGATAGTTAAGAATCGTCATCCAGGAGGGAAATTCAAAGTTTCTTTTGAACCAATGCCATGGAATGTCATGAAGGTCCGAGGGACCCTGGACACTGCGGGGAGATGACATGAGTCTATAACTAGAAATGCACAAACTTCAAACAATACTGCCCCTGGGCCAGAGCCTGAGGGTCTCTGGATGGAGTGCCAGACATACCATTTGCACTGAGAGTCTGGGGGTGTCCTGTTCCCCCCTAAGACGTGCCTGTGATTCCATGCTGGATGCCACGTATGATGCGGAGCCAGGCCAGGTGACTGGCGTGCCGCTGGTACCCAGGAGGGAAGGGAGGGAAGACCGCTCCAGAGCAGATACTCTGACCACCCTCGAGGAAGTCCTTACCTAGAGGTGATTCTTTGTGCTAACCTGAACGGACATGGTGTATGTCAGGTCAGATCATTCACACCAGTGGGTGATGGTAAACCTGTATTGTATTGGGTTCTCTGTGTGCTTTTGCCCATGTTTTATTTTATTTTATTTTATTTTATTTTGTTTTCTTTCTTTCTTTTATGGGTATGGGAGGGATGTTATGTCATGTAATGTTCCATCTATAGAGGTGGAACCCCACATTCGTGAGTTAATTGCTCTGCAGATAAAAGGATGATGCTATGCCCCTGATGTAAGCGGCCAGTTAATAAAGTGGGCCGGCAGCCTGGTACCAAAGGCCAGTACACATAAGTACACTCCAGAGTCCTGTCATTATTGCGATCCCCGAGGCCTCTCCCGCTACCCAGCAGCTTCTATATTTGCTAAGGCTATGATTGGAGTCATTCAGTAAGATAGGAAGTTTATTATTAGTGATAAATTCACATGCAGGGCACCTCAAATGAGCACAGTTTGGAAGTCGATAGATAAGTATAAAGGCCAGATAAGAGGTTTAGGTAGCGATGGAAGTGGTATCAATTTCAGCTGTTCACCAGTGTTTTTATCAAGACTTCATGACGTTCACAGTGGAGAAATACTGCAGCCTCAAGCAATCACGACCTCTAGAAAGATATGTCTTTTGTAGTGTTTTAGTCAAATTCATAGATAAATAGTCCTAAGTAGAAAAATTATGGGGTGAATAGTGAAAAGAGAAAATGAAAGTACAACGAGCAAAAGAAAAAGTTGTGTACACTATGGCCTTCAAATAACCTTTAGATAACACTGACAGTGTCCAAGAATCTGTGGTCTTGCACAGGAAACTAACAGCAATATTTGCCTCTCATTACTATGGCCCTCATTATGAACACAGCAGTCCCTACTGCGCCACCAGCGGTGGCGGGAAAAAACGCCAACAGAGGAGTGGTCCAGACTGCCAAATAATGAACCAATCAAAACACAGGCATCCAGAAAACCACCCACTGCCAGCAGAGGAGTGCCGACGGCAGAGTCCGCCCACAGGCCGACGGAAAGGCCCAACCCGCCCATCAAATTATGATCCACTATTCTGCCGCCAGTTCTGGGGCGGGAACCATCGCCACGCAAGTCCAGGCGGAAATGAACTAAATCCAATGAAACACTCACCGGAGGGCCACACAGTGCGCCGAAGCAGACATTGATAGAGAGCTGCAGATCATGACAGCCCTGCTCCTTGCCATATACCTCCACGACAAGACCACTGACGAAGACGACGACGGTAAGTACCGCAAGCTACGAACAAGGGAGAAAGGGGTACAGTTACATACCCACCCACTCCACCCACCCAGCAACGCCCCCAACCCTTCACAGCAGCACAACCCATACACCCCACAGCAAGAGATACTTACCCAACACAAGGCAAATCCAACTTGACCATAGTACATATAAATGCCCCACACCCACAAACAATGAAACGAAAGACCAGGGTTTAACAGTGTGCCGCCAAAACACAGGCCACACAAAAATATTTATTACAGCTCACAGAGCCAACTATGTCCAACAAGGCCAATGGCCAGTCCGTAGCGCAAGAAGTCCCATGGGCCACAACGGCCCCAACCTCACTCCCAAAAGTGCACGGTACTCCACCTAATGGGGCAACAAAGGGCCATCCAGGCACCTCACGGAATGTGGGCAGGGGTGGTGGGGATTTGCAAAGGGGTGGGGCTCGGACTTGAGCTTGGAAGGTGGATGGGGTGTGGGTTTGTCCTTTGAAAGTGGGGGGGTGTTTCAAGCGGGTGGAGCCAGATGGACTTGGCTCTGCACGGGCCTTCTTCTTCTCTGGGTAAGGGGCACGCAAATGTGAACGGTGGACAGGGGTGGGCTATGAAGTGGAAGGAGTGGAAAGGGCAAGGAGGTGTGAACACTTAGGGACAAGAAGGGGTAGGCCAGTGGGTTGGAAGAGGTCAGCGCAGGAGAAGAAGAGTTTTTTCGGAGCGATTGGGGTGGTCCTGGATGAGGGAGTGGGAGTGGAGGCAGAGGGTGTGGACGTATGTGGTGTAGGGGTGCGTGTAGTGGGTGCAAGTGACTGGACAGTATGCTGAGGTGTGGTGGATGTGTGATGGGTGGGTGTCTTTGTGCGTTTGTGTGTTTTTGGAGGAGGGGGGTGGACACAGTGGGAGAAGACAGGCTGCAAGTGTGGATGTATGTTGTGTGAGTGTCTGCAAGTCTGGTGAGAGTGCTGCATGTGTCAACTACAGTAGTTGTGGTGAGTGCAGGTGTGGTGTCTGGGGTGCATGTATGGATGGATGTCTGCTATTGTGGTGAGTGCAGTAAGAGGAGCAGCAACAGTGACTGAAGGTGCAGTGCAAGAGGGTGTGCATGTAGAGGGGAGAGACAGGGATGCGGAAGAGGTGGGCACACTGGGGGAAATGAATGTTGCTGTGTGTGCATGTGTATGTTGGCTGTGTGAATGCTTGTGGTAGGAGGTATGGTGCTTGTGTTTAGAAGTGTGGGTCTTGTGTGTTGAGGTGCTTGACTGCATGTCAGATTGTGTGGTTTGGACGGCTGAAGGGAGTGGGGTGCTGGAAGGGGTAGAGGAGGTTGGAGGGGGGACGGAATGGCCAGGGAAACTGGCTGCCATCCAAGAGGAGGCCAGAGCCTAAAAAGATCTCTGGAGGCCAGATACAGCACTTTGAATGCCATCCAGATAGGCATTGGTCTGCTGCACCTCTGATGCTAGCCCCTGGATGGCATTGACGATGGTTGCCTGCCCTACAGAGATGGTTCTCTGGAGGTCAATAGCCTCCTCTGTGAGGGCAGCAGGGCTGACTGGGGCAGGTGAGGAGGTGCCTGGGGCGAAGGAGATGCCCACCTTTCTGGGTAAGCGGGCACAGGCAACTCGGTGAGGAGCAGAAGGGAGGGCGGTGATGGAATGGGGGAGGCGGAAGATGTCACTGTAGTGATGTGGCCACTAGGGTCTGCCACCGCCAGGGAGCACCCATCAGAGGAGGTATCGGAGTCAGTACCTCCAGTGGTAGTTGCCTTCCGTGGTACTCCCCTCGCCCTCCCACCCACTGGTCCCCTTGGCATCAGATGACTCTTCCTCCGAGGATCCGTGGGCCGCTGCCTCCCCATTTGCAGGTGCCTCAGATCCCTCGCCAGATGTTGCTGATATACAAAAACAACACAAGAGAACAGGGATGGGGAGACAAAACAGGAGAAACACTTGTAAATAGCTGAATGGAGGTACATAGTGGCCAGACATACACCCACCCAGAAGACATCCCCAACAGGCAGCACAGTTCACTATGCCCATGACCATGTCCTTGACTACTGACCAGAACCATGCTCTACACCCATCCCCTAAACTACCTAAGGACACGACGTGTGGGAGACCTGACCAAGACGCCCCTACACCCTATGGGGACCATCATGTAGATGGACAACAGTCAGAGTCCCTGCCTCTAAGCAGCATGAACCCTAATGCACACACAGACATCCATCCAGGCTTAAGATTGTGACATGAGTACTCACCCCCTTGTGACTGCTGTGCAGCCTTCAAGCACCCATCCAGGTCTGGGTACGTCACCACCAGGATGCGTTGCATGAGGGGGGTCAATGACAGGCACCCCTTCCACATTGGGAGGACTTCCCCAGCTGGGCCTCATAGATTTTACGTGCCCAGCGGCACAGGTCCTCCCACCTCTTCCTGCAGTGGGTGCTCCACCAGTTTAGACCCCCAGGGTCTGCACTTCCTTGGTGATGGCATGCCAAAGTGCCCTCTTCTGGTGGGTGCTGACCTAAAAGGGTGACACAGAAATGGAACACGGAGGTCAGGCACTTGCAAGATAGGTACACCTGGCTATTCGTCCACTATGGGACGGACAGTACTGTCAGACTTACAGGACATACGCATGCAGCATGCCATGCACCATGGCCCATGCAAGCTCAGAGGTGCACACATATGTCCTTACAACACCATCCATTACACCCAAACAGTGCACCCCAAACCCCGACTCACCTGTACCTCTGGCCGTCCGTAGAGCTTGGCATACAGTGGCAGGACCCCATCCACTAGCCTCTCCAGTTCCTCCTGGGTGAAGGCCGGGGCCCTTTCCGGTGCAACATGAGCCACTTCCACGACCAGGGGCAGGACACAGCAGTACACACAGTGGAGTACCTGTTTTCACAAGATCAGGGAGTCAAGTAAAGTATAGATGACAAATTTGTGTACGTACCGCGGCTGTGTGCACCGTCGCCAGCGATCATGATACGCCAGGATTCCCCACAGGCATTCATGTTAACCAATGACAGTGCGAACGGTGGTAAACATCGCCTTACGCTGTTACATCAATCGCTAGTGGTATGAGGTCACTTCCACAACCAGAGGCCTGGATTACAGGGGGCAAACATTTTGCCATTAACTACGCATCTATAAAAAATTATTGTGCACAATGCAGGCCCTATTTTCCACATGAAGCACCTATGCATGTGTAGATCTAGATCTGTCAAGAACATGTTACTGTTGAGTCACTACAATCAAGTATGCAGTGTACAATTGATGACAATGTGTGCCTATGTATGTGTGTTCCTCACACTTGTTTGATATCCCTCGTAGACACCGACCCTTGTGGCGAGGAAGGGCACCATCGGTGTACAGACCACTTGTGGATATGAGGACCATGGTGGAGCATCAGATTATAATCAATTACAGGCTGACCCGTGCAACAATTCTGGAACTTTGTACATTACTGGATACTGCCCTAACTCTGGGAAATCGTGATCAGTATGCCATCCCTATTGAAGTGCAGGTGCTCTCTGCATTCCATTTCCTGGCCACGGGCTCATTTTAAGTGACAGTGGGCATGGGTGCTGGAATTTCACAGCCAATGTTCAGCATGGTTCTGACAAGATTTCTAAATGCATTTGTACGACACCTGCAGTCCTATGTGTGGTTTCCCCAAAGTACTGACCTCCCTGCCATCAAGTCGGACTTCTATGCCTTTGCCAACATACCCCATGTGAGAGGTGCCATCAATGGCACCCACATACCGATTATACCCCCAAGAGTCAGTGAACAGGTGAACAGAAAAAGAAAAAACTTTCATTCCATGAACATCCAATTGGTATGTACTGCAGACCAGTACATCTCACATGTGAATTCCATGTTCCCAGGTTCAGTCCATGATTCCTTTGTGCTGAGGAACAGTAGTGTGCCACACAAGATAGAACAACTCCAAGAGGACAGAGGGTGGATCATAGGTAAGCGTTTCTGTCACTAACTGACACATAGCAGGCAGCCAGGCTGTCTGACTAAGAGGCTTGACAATGACTACTCTGTATTGCACCTTTTTCTAGGTGATTCTGGCTATCCAAACTTGCGTTGGCTCCTGACACCAGTGAGGAATCCTGGGATGGATGCAGAGAGGAATTACAATGAGGCCCATGGGCGTACTAGGAGGGTGATAGAGTGAACAATAGGTCTCCTGAAGGCTAGGTTTCGTTGTCTACATATCTCTGGGGGTTCCCTGTCCTATGGGCCTGAAAAGGTGTGTAGAGTAGTGGTGGCATGCTGCACAACATGGCAGTAAGAAATGATATCCCCCTCTTGGAGGTGGAGGGTGCTGTATGTCCTGACCAGCTACCTCAGAGATGTGAGGAGAGTGATGGTGATGATGAGGAAGTGGAAGATGTGAATTCCAGGACCCAACTGATACAACTCTACTTCCAGTCTCTATGTGGGACTGAGGGCCGACATTGGGTTTTGTGACACATACTGTCAGTGTGGTTTGTCATCTGGGGGGGGTTTTATTCTTATATGTGTACAATCAATGAATACAATTTAGTGCATTTAGTTTGGGCCACATTTAGGCACACAGGATTCCTTTCATGCAATGCATTGACAATAAAGTGGTTATCAGTCAGTTGCATCCATACTTCACTTTGTTTGCATTTTATGACAGGGGACAGTGTTACAGGTGTGATATGTGTTTTATTGGTGGCAGGGAGTGAATAGTGCAATTTACAGTGATGGCAAGTGGTCATGGGTGGTTGTCCTCAATGCCAACATGGTGGCTGCCTTGTTGGTAGTATTGATGGGTCCATCAATTCTTACATTAGTTCATATTGCTTCTTAGCACTGAGTGGTGGTTGATTGAGTGGGATGGTTGCTGTGCAGATTGTTGCTGAGTTACTACTTGAAGGGGGCCTTGTTTTTTGCTGGGGTTCCTGTGCCATATCTTGGCCTGAGGGTATGTTTGGGCACCTGCTGTTGACCTTGAGGGGATGACATGGTTGGCCCTTGGGTTTCCTCTTAGGGTAGTTCCTGGGATGTTTCTGATGATGTTGTAATTGTCCGGTCCGTGTCCAGTGCTGTAGTGGGGGCCTCCCGTCCTGTGTGGGTCTCAGACTGGGTTTGTACCAGCTGCAGCAGTGCTCCTGCTATGCTGGCCATTGTGGCGTTGTGCTGTTTCCACTGCTCCATGGCCTGTTGGTGGTGTTCCTGCTGCATTTTCTGACTGTACTCCAGGGTGGATAATATCTGTGCCAACCTGTCATGGGTATGCTGGTAGGCCCCCAATACCTCAGATATAATGTCCTGGGCTGCTGCATCGATCCTGTGGCCTCCCCCCTGGCCCACCGAGGCCCTAGTACTTGCACTAGCCCCCTGTGCCTCTGTCTCCTGCACAGGTCTGGCAGTACCACTTGTACTTGGGCCCTCACCTTCTTGCATGTTGGGAGTGGGAGACTGTGGCCTCTGTACCTGTGTTCCACCAGTCTGTGGCCTGGATACACTGGTGTGGGGACACTTGCCCTGGGCTGCTGTTCTTGACTGGGTGATAGGGGTGTCAGTAGTATCCAGGGTGGAGCTGCTACATGGTGACAGTCCAGGACTGTGTGAGGGGCCTGCCTGCTCATCAGTGTCCAGGGATCCTTCACCAGTGTCCTGTAAGGTGCCTCTGTCTCCATGGGGGGCACTGGCACTCCGTGTCCCGTCTGTGAGGGTATCTACTTTTGGGGTTCAGAAATAAAAATCATTCTTAGCTTTATGTTTAGACGAATGATGTTCATGAGAGCTGAAAAGGTCAGGCAATAATTATGTATCATATTTTCTTCTCCTTTATGATTTGCCACTAGCGAAAGAAACTCTCCCACCACTCCTGCAGAGATTTAAATACTTAGAGGAGGACATACCCATGTCTGTTATAAAATGCATGAACGGTTGGGGTGCACAGAACTGGGCTATTTTGTGCTGGTGTAACGTTTAGTGGCCATCCAGGGTGCCTTTGTGAGGTTTTCACTGCATTTTGCTTAGGGTGTGCGTTTGCATGGGGGGGGAGTTGTTCCATTGTGAATCCTTGCAGGGGAAGGTGGCTGTGCACAGGGGGAGGGATGTGGGCCTGTTATTGGGGTTGTGGTCATGCGGGGGGGTGGATTCTGTGGCTGTTGCCTCAGTGAGGTATTGGGCCTGGTGGGTGTGGGTGGTGGGGTGTGGTGCACGCATTACAGGTATGGTTTATATGGGGTAAATGTAGACAACTTACCCGATTCCATTCCTCCAGTGAGTCCAGTGAGTCCCTCAGGGTGCAAGATGACCAGTACCTTTTCCTCCCAGTCGTTGTATTCGGGAGGTGTTGGTAGCAGTCCCCCCCAGTCTTCTGGACTGCAATGTGGTGCCTGGATGCCATGGCCCTGACCTTCCCCTGCAGGTCATTCCATCTCTTCCAGGTGTCGTCCCTTGTGCATGGATGGTGACCCACTGCATTGACCCTGTTGACAATGGTCTGCCATAGCTCCATCTTCCTTGTGAGGGGTGTTTGCTGCACATGTGCCCCGAATATTTGTGGCTCCACCTTCAGAATACCATCCACCATGGTCCTTAGCTCCCTTTCTGTGAAGCGTGGATATTTGGGGGGTGAAATGGTGAGTGTGGTGAATAGTGTTGGGGCTGGAAACGCAGTCATGGTGCTCTTTTGTGGGTCGATGTGCGTCTCATGTATTGTGGCGTTCGGTGTCTGCTTCTGGTGCTCTCTGTCTTCTTTGGCCTGGTTTTGTTGCAAAGGATTGTGAGGTGTGTCTATGAGTGTTTTATGGGGTTATGGATGTGTGTCAGGTGTGTGGGTTTCTAGCTTATCCAATGTGTGCACTTCTTGCTGTTAAGTTCACTTACTGCCCGTGGCGGTCGGCACCGCTGATGGTCGTCCGGCCTCCACTGCCCGCCAAGGTGATTTGTGCATCACTATTTGGAGGGCAGGATGTGGGTGTGCTCAGCGGTGGCAGGGTGGGGAGGTCCAGCATTTCTGCTGACAAGGTCATGGTGGTGACTGGTGGTCTGGAGATATTTGGCGGGGTTGGGATTTTGGTTTATTATATGGCGGGTTTCTGTTCACTGCTGCCACAGCAGTCGGCGGAGTTTACCGCTGTGTTCATAATGACCGCCAATGTTGTCAGAAATGGTGCAGAACAAAAATGAAATGTACATTTATGGGTTTATGGGACGTTTTCCATTCCACATTATTAAAAAAGCATCCTTTTTTTACCGTGAGCGCATTTCATTTGACTGTAATCATGGAGATATAACATTTGTTTTCAAGAAGTCACATGCATTAATGACTAGAAGGAAAATGGACCATTCTGTGCCTGTTTTTGGATTGGCTGTCTGGGCCAGGTTGACAGTTGGGCTGTTTGTGAATCTCCTCTAGACAGTGACACAAAGCTGGGGTGTAGCCTGTGTATCCTGATGAGCCATCTGTACTAGGAGGGGAGGGAGGAGTGGTAATTCACACCTGACAGGGCTGTGTCTGCCCTCACACAATGCAGTCTCCAACCCCCTGGTGTTTCACTGGGGCCTGGCTAGGGCAAGGCAGGATCTTGTAAACAACAGAGACTTTCCTTTGAAGTAGGCCTACTTCAAAGGCAGAAAGGGGTATGAGTATTGGACCCCAAACCCCCGAAAAGTAAATCACTTCTGGACTCAAGAGGAACCTCTGCCAAGGAGAAGAACTGAATAGCTGAGCAGAAGTGCTGCCTTTGCCTGTGACTGTGCTTTGTTGGGTTATCCTCTAATTGCTGTTTCTGCCTGTGAAAGGGGACAAAGACTGGACTTTGTTGTGCATTCCTGCTTGTGAAGAATCTTCAAGGGCTTGAGTTGAGCTTGCCTCCTGTTTTGAAGTCTAGAGTGGGGAAGGAGTGGTCACTTACACCTGAATGGGCCATCCGGTCCTCCCGGAATGCTGTCTGCAACCCCCTGGTGTGTGTCTTGGGCCTAGCCTGGGCAAGGCAGGATCTTGTGAACAACAGAGACTTTCCTTTAAAGTATGCCTACTTCAAAGGCAGAAAGAGATATAAGAATTGGACCTAAAACCCCTGAAAAGTAGATCTCTTCTGGATTGAAGAGGAACCTCTGCCAAGGGGGAGAGCTTAAGAGCTGAGGAGAAGTGCTTCCCCTGCCTGTGACTGTGCTTTGTTGGGCAATCCTGCAGTTGCTGCTTCTGCCTGTGAAAGGGGACAAAGTCTAGACTTTGTGGTATATTCCTGCTTGTGAAGAATCTCCAAGGGCTTAAATTGAGCTTGCCCCCTGTTATGAAGGCTCAGGTCCTTCAAAGACTTCCTCTGCTGACATCTGGACTCTATGCTGAGACTCCTGCCCTGTGGTGTCCTATCCAGTCCCTGGGCACTTGAAAGGTGAAGGTGGCAGGCAGTAGCTGAAAATCCACGCACAGAATGCCGTGTGAGGAAAGTTTTGATGCACTATCTGCCACGCGGCTGGTAAATGATGCACCGCTGCCCTCGTGGCTAAAATTGACGCTCTACCTGCATTGTAGCAGGGAGATCGACACATCACAGCTGGAGAAACGATGTGCAACACACACTTGAGGCCGCTGATAACTACGCAAACTCCATGCAGCACAGTTTTCTAACATCGTGCAACAGGATTTTCCATGCATCGTCCCTGGGCATGAAAATCAACACAACTGCGCGGATCCAAGATGCCCCATCCAGAAATCGACACATCGCTCTCTTGTGAGGGAGAAGAAACGACATATCGCCAACCCGACCAGAGAAGAAAATTGCGCACGGCCTCCCTTGCGAGGCAGGAATCGACACTTCGCTGCCTTTTCCAACTCACGCTTGCCGATGTGTTTTTTTTTTTTTTTACGCAAACAATAGCATTCAAACTGTTTTCTAAGGATTGACACTCATTCTTTTGAAAATTCATATCTTGAATTGTGTATGTTGGATTTTTGTCATTTTGGTCTTATTTGATTTAGATAAATATATTCTATTTTTCTAAACTGGTATGGTGTCCATTTTGTATTGTTTTCACTGTATTACTGTGTGTATTGCTGCAAATACTTTACGCATTGGTTGTGAAGTTAAGCCTGCCTGCTCGTGCCAAGCTACCAAGCGGGTGAGCAGGGGTTAACTGAGTGTGATTCTTATTTACCCTGGCTAGAGTAAGGGTCCCTGCTTGGATAGGGGGTAACCTGACTGCCAACCAAAGACCCCATTTCTAACAACCACCCACTCTAAATTTGGCAGGCTGTCGAATTACCAAAAGTCCGTCACGTACTCGATCATGCTTTTGGAGCACATCTCACAAACAGGGTCGTACTGGGACAGAAAGCAGACTAGGGCACCAAATTAAATGTAGTACCCATTAGTAAATTTGATAGCTAAAAAAGTGGCCTGTTGTCCAATTGGGGCTGTTTGAACTTGCAAAACCACTGTATGAGTGTTATGTAAGTTGTGAAAGACTGCATGGATTTGAATTTACTGCAGCCAATGTTTATTTTGCTGCAAAATGAACAGTAAGAAATTGGCCTAGCACAATTTAAAAAAGGCTCACACACAGCCTAAAAAGTGGCCCACACACCAACCTGTCAGTGCACTGCCTTGTTGCCCTATACACCAGCCTGGACCTGCTCCTGAAGGAGCTGGAGTAGGCTCTCTAATCAAGTTACTGAACGTCCGATCAACCGTAAAGCAGGTGGGTGGACCAAGGGTTTGGCAAAGAAGGTGCTCCCTCGCCTTTATTCCACATCTACTTACCTTGAAGAAAAATATATCACCAAGGTAGGTACATGTGGAGATGGTCAACATATACTTAACTATTTATACTTACCTTGCTGATATACAGTTTTACAATAGTCTGGATTTGATACTTTTCTGGTGCAATGTTAAAAACTCGCCATTCCGGTAGTACACCATACAGTGTGATCATCGTGGAGTCTCTTGAATAGAAAATACTTTGAATGGTTAAGAATTGCAAATATCTTAAGAATGCAAATACAGAAACCATGACAACACCATTACGAACATCACAACCACTACTGATTATATCATCAATGCTTATTTAACATTTTAGGACCTCTCCACAACTCTGCCTTGTTAAGGTATGGATTTCTTCCGGAGCACATATCATTGTGTGTAAAAGGTCACCTTGCATTCTGGCTTACAGACTGTTAGATGGATAACTCATCTGCGATGAAATCTAGCCATTTGAATACTGTCCACGATCTTTTACCTAGTTTTGCAAAGTTCCCTATTGATTTCATAAGCTCTTCTTTGCCTTCTAGTGCATCTCTGCAGTGTTGTTGTCATGCATGGTGAATTTCTGAATCCATCTATGCAGGACGGTAAATCTACTCTTAGCTCTGATGACATTGCATCAGGATTCCTCTACCCCCCAGTGAGAGATTGATGCTGAGTAGTCTTGCTTTGGCATCCTGCGCAGTCAGTGCTTGAGCAAACTGGTTTCTTCTTTTTTTCTGTACAGTGCACGCGGATCCTATTCCGCTCTTTCTTATGTATGGCATTGCATGTCAGCATACAAAGAATGCACCGTTTCATTATGTCAATACTTTTTCATCATTGGTTAGCTATGCTTTTTCTGCTTTTGTCTCTCCACACTCAGAAACTGTGATTAGATGCTCACAAGTGTTTGTCACCCCACACCCCCCTTCACTGGAGCAACATTCATAATACTTCATTTCATCTCTTTTGTTCCAGATGTATTACCAGTGTAGACCTTGGCTACTTTTTACATTGTGTGAGTTCCGCTCCAGACTCGTCAGGGTCCATCTCTGCATTTTCCAGGTGGGGTGGAGGCTGGGAGGCGGATTTCAGAGCAGGGTGGACTGTATGGACCACAAGGGAGCTCCACCTGGCCCCATTCTTGGTTTTGAGCTGGTTGTTTAACCATTTTGGTGGGGCTGATTCCGGGTATCTACTTTTGGGGTTCAGAAATAAAAATCGTTCTTAGCTTTATGTTTAGACGAATGATGTTCAGGAGAGCTGAAAAGGTCAGGCAATAATTATGTATCATATTTTCTTCTCCTTTATGATTTGCCACTAGCGAAAGAAACTCTCTCACCACCCTTGCAGAGATTTAAATACTTACAGGAGGAAACCACTGCTCGCAGCTGCTGGCGGCAAAATGGTTACTGTACCCGGGAAGCGTTTCAAAGGTCTTCCATCCTGAAAAAGAGGATATTTATATATATATATATAGCAGCGAACTGGATCTTTGAGCTATCAGGGTAAAGGCGGACAAAGTTGAATTTCTGAGAGATAACATGACACTTCTATAGTAACAGCTTTACCATTTGGTCGACTCTGCTCACCAACTTGTGGAAAATTAGCAGTAATTTAGCAATCAAATCACACTTAAGAACCAAAAAGAATACATGTTTAGTAAGCCTCAGGTTTAGGAAAAATAAGGCTTATTCAGGAACTTTATACACAAGCATATATAAACCTACAGGTAACTTAAATGAAAGAAATGCACGAGCTTCCTTATTTAAAATAGTGAGGCCCCAGATTTACTAATATTTGAGGCAAAATAGAGGAGCAACCAAAGTTGTTGTGCTGTCCTGCATGAAACCAGAAAAAACTATGGCGGTCATTCTGACCGCGGCGGTCGCCGCCCGCCAAGCGGTTCCCGCCGAAAGACCGATCCGCGGTCAAAAGACCGCGGCGGCCATTCCGGCTTTCCCGCTGGGCCGGCGGGCGAACGCCAGAAGACTGCCGGCCAGCCCAGCGGGAAAGCCCCTTCAACAATGATGCCGGCTCCGAATGGAGCCGGCGGAGTTGAAGGGGTGCGACGGGTGCAGTGGCACCCGTCGCGATTTTC
The DNA here is from genome assembly GCF_031143425.1 of Pleurodeles waltl. Taxonomy (NCBI): domain Eukaryota; kingdom Metazoa; phylum Chordata; class Amphibia; order Caudata; family Salamandridae; genus Pleurodeles; species Pleurodeles waltl. The sequence goes on along the minus strand of NC_090443.1, from coordinate 660,971,617 downwards.
AGTGTCTGCAAAGCAGACACTGAAAATCTTTATGGGGCCCTGTTAGGGGGCCCCTGCACTGCCCATGCCAGTGGCATGGGCAGTGCAGGGGCCCCCAGGGGCCCCACGGCACCCGTTCCCGCCATCCTGGTTCTGGCGGTGGACACCGCCGGAAACAGGCTGGCGGGAAGGGGGTCGGAATCCCCATGGCGGTGCTGCAAGCAGCGCCGCCATGGCGGATTCCCTGGGCCAGGGGAAAACAGGCGGGAAACCGCCGGTTCCCCTTTTCTGACCGCGGCTTTACTGCAGCGGTCAGAATAGCCCAGGAAGCACCGCCAGCCTGTTGGCGGTGCTTCCGCCGACCTCCGCCATGGCGGTCATGGACCGTCAGGGTCAGAATGACCCCCTATGTGCCTTATCTCTTGAGATTAGGCACATTGTTTCTCTCCTGCACTGGCACACTTTGTGACCCCATAGTGCAAGGGTATGCATTCTCTCAGGCATACGTTTTTTTAACTAAAAGGGGATGCCTCCAATACAAAAAATATCCTTTAATACTTTTCCATCTTTCTATGTGTGCTGTATAATACAGCACACATGCAAAATTGGAAAAATAAGTACAAATGAAAACATTTCTACTCGTTATGCCTGTTTCGAGGAGGTGTACGGTTTTGGCAAAAATCCCTGTTTAGGAATGGTAATAGATAGGGATTTTAAATGAAACTTATGGGTGGTTGCATGGTAATGCCCATGTACCATCCATGGAACGCCCCCTTGACTCAAAGTAGTGCATAGCACAATTTGCATTCTTATGCCATAATTTCTGATGCGAACTCAGGCTTGTGTTTAATAGTATATCCCATCCCAACACTCTGCTTGGGTTTGCATTACAAAAGTGACACAAACCTGGCAAAAAGCGTTATGAAATCTGGGCCTAAGTGTCTGATAGACTAATGCTAAAAGAGTGCTTAGTCTGATAATAAGCGCTGAAGCTCTTCCAGTAGCTGATGAATTCCCTGGCTATTAATGACATTAGAATTTCCAAGCTTGTAAAAGAGAGAGGTAAAGTGCTATGGGTGTACAGATAAATGTTGCGATCTTACAGAGACCTCAATAATTCAGCTGACGTTAGTATTTTATATCCTCAAAACATTGGGGTCAGACAAGAGGAGAGGCTAGATACTTCCAGAAACCAAAAGTGAGCAAATTAATTTAGGACTCTTAAAAAATCAATGCGTATTCCACCCATCAGAGAAATCCATGGGCTTGTAGGCTTCATCCTATGTCTGGACCAAACAAAGTGAAAGATGGAAAACACATTGGGGGTCATTACGACCGTGGCGGTCTTTTCAAAAGACCGCCGAGGCCGCGGGAGACAGAATACCGCCATTGCCGGCGGTATTTCTGTCTCCCTATTATGACATTTCCGTTGGGTCAGCGGACGGTAACAGTGTTACCGTCCGCTGGCCCAGCAGAAATGTCAAATCAACATTGCAGCCGGCTCGTAATAGTGCATGGGCAGTGCAGGGGCTCCCAGGGGCACCCCCAGTCCCCTTACCGCCGGCCTTTCCAAGGCGGTAGGCCGGCGGTCGGGGACTCCTGGCGGGAATGTGGAGGGGCCGGCGGTATGGCCGTGGCAATTCCGCCACGGTCATAATTGCTGGCGGAACACCGCCAGCCTGTTGGCGGTGTTACCGCCAACATACCGCCGGCCGCCAGGGTCGTAATGACCCCCATTAACTATAAGTGCTTTAACCTCTCGGACTATATATGGCAGATGGATATGTCATTGAACAAATGAGAAGCAAGGCCACACATATGAAACATGTTAAGAAAGACTATTTGGATTTGCATTGAGAAGTCCTTTAATATAAGGGTGAAATCTCTGGTGGGTTCTTTCAGCTTCTAAGCATGAAGACAAAATCGATCTTCTTTTATTTCAAAGACCCCTAAAACGTTGGAATCGGCTAACCTCATGATGGACATTTTTAACTTGTTTATAAGTCCCTGGTATTTGGTGCAAAACTCTACCCAAGGCTGTATGTTAAATGAACAATAGCACGAGGGAATGTGCATTGGAGCATGACTGCCAAAAGTGCACCAGAACAGGAGGAGACAAAAATGTGCCATATCTCAGTACATGTGGCACATTGTTTTCTCTCTCTCCTTCTGATACAGGACAGTACAGCAACTTTGGTTGCTCCACTACCTTTCATCAAATATTAGTAAATCTGGATCTGGCTATTTTAAATGTGGAAGCCTGTGCATTTCTTTCATTTGGGTTCCCAGTGAGTCCGTATAAGAATGTATATATATGATTGTGTATAAAGTTTCTATTTAAGTTTTATTTTTCCTAAGCCAGAAACTTAATAAATATTTATTCAATTTGTTTCTTAAAACTGATTTCATTGCTAAATTATTCTTAAATTTTCAAAAGGTGGTGAGCAGAATTTACCAAATGGTGAAATTGTTATTGCAGAAATGTCACATTAAAAACGAAATGCAAATATCACCTGTTTATGTATCAGAAAAGCTCACGGTTTTGCAGTTTGGGATTATATAAAGTACTTTTTTATGGTCACCCACCCCCAGTTTTCAGGAGTGATGCTGCTGTTTCCTTTTTTTTTCAACTGCACACTGGGTCCCTGCTAACCAGGCCCTAGTGCATTTGCTCTGACCCCTAAAGCATGTCAAAACTCGCTACACTCCTGATTGGCATATTTAACTTACCAATATAAGTCCCTGGTATATTGTACAAAAGTGTACCCAAAATCTGTGCAATGCGTCTACTGGACTGTAACACACATTGTACCTCCACCAAAGTAGCAATGCAAAGCATGCATCAAGGACTGTCCCTGTATTTTGGTGAGGCAGGTTTAAAACTGCCAATTCGTCAAGGCAAAATAAACCTTTTGTTAAGCTAAGCCTTCATTTTTCATACTTATAAGTGTAACCCTAAAGGAAATCTTTAAATGTCCATTAGGCTGGGCACATGGTATTTTAAAATTAGGACATGTGCATTATATTTTTCACATGCCCTGGAAGTGAAAAACCTCCAAAGCAGTTCTTATGGAAAGGCTCATTTTCTAGATAGTGAAACACAGGATTACACCACAGCACCTTAAATAGTGCTTGCCTTCAATTTGGGAGTAGCCATAAAATGACGCATTTAACCCCTTTGCTGCCAGGCCTTTTCCACAACTGTGCCAAGTCTTTTCTTGGCTATTTGAGACAGTTCGTGATTAGGCTCTCATAAATGTTTGTTCACATAAGGAACCCATGCCAAATTTGCAACATCCTAGGAATTCTAGAGGCACCCAGAGATTGTGGGTTCCCCTGGAGGAGACAAAGAAATTAGCCAAAATACAGCTCAAATTTTGTTTAAAAAAAAACCAGGAAAAAAGTGCTGCAGAAGAAAACATGTGGTTTTTCCCTGAAAATGGCATCAACAAAGGGTTTGCTGTGCTACAATTACCATCTTCCCAGCTTTCAGGAACAGGCAGGCTTGAATCAGAAAACCACATTTTTCAACACAATTTTGCATTTTACTGGGACATACCCCATTTTTACTATTTTTTGTGCTTTTAACCTTCTTCCAGTTAGTGACAGAAATCGGTGTGCGACCAATACTGGATCCCAGACAGCTAAACATTTCTGGAAAGTAACCAACATTCTTAATTTAGCAAGGGGTCATTTGTGTAGATCCTACAAGGTTTTTCTACAGAGAATAACAGCTGAAATAAAAAAAATATTGAAATTGAGATAAAAAAAAGCCATTATTCTCCATGTTTTACTCTGTAACTTTTTCAGGCAATGTCAGATTTTCAAAAGCAATATACCATTACGTCTGCTGGACTCTCCTGGTTGCAGGGATATATAGGGCTTGTAGGTTCATCAAGAACCGTAGGTACCCAGAGCCAATAAATTAGCTACACCTTGCAATGGGTTTTCAATGTCTACTGGGTACACAGCAACTTATTTGGTAAAATATAATGAGTGAAAAATAGGTATCAAGGAAAACTTTGGGCCATATTTATACTTTTTGACGCAAAACTGCGCTAACGCAGTTTTGCGTCAAAACAATTAGCGCCGGCTAACGCCATTCTGAAGCGCCATGCGGGCGCCGTATTTAATCAATGACGTTAGCCGGCGTTAGCCGCCGGCGCTGCCTGGTGTGCGTGGAAAAAAACGACGTACACCAGGCAGCGCTGACGTAGGGGGATATGGGGCTTGGGTGTCAAAAAATGGGGTAAGTCAGGCTGAGGCAAATTTTTCGCCTCAACCCGTCATTTTTTTTAACTCCCAACCCCCATAGAAATGACTCCTGTCTTAGCAAAGACAGGAGTCATGCCCCCTTGCTTCCCCAAGTCCCCAATGGCCATGCCCAGGGGACTTCTGTCCCCTGGGCATGGTCATTGGGCATAGTGGCATGTAGGGGGGCACAAATCAGGCCTCCCTTTGCCACAAAAAAAAAAAAAAAAATACTTACCTGAACTTACCTTAATGTCCCTGGGATGGGTCCCTCCAGCCTTGGGTGTCCTCCTGGGGTGGGCAAGGGTGACAGGGGGTGTCCCTGGGGGCATGGGAGGGCACCTCTGGGCTCCTTCAGAGCCCACAGGTCCCTTAACGCCTGCCTTGTCCAGGCGCTAAAAAACGGCGCAAAAGCGGCCGTACGTAATTTTTTTGGACCCGCCCACTCCCGGGCGTGAATTTTGCCCAGGAGTGTAAATACGACGCACATGCCTCGGAGTCAATTTTTTAGACGGGAACGCCTACCTTGCATCTCATTAATGCAAAGTAGGTGTCCACGCTAAAAAATGACGCAAACTCCATGGACTTTGGCGCTAGACACGTCTAACGCCAAAGTATAAATATGGAGTTCGTTTTGCGTCGGAATTGCGTCAAAAAAACGACGCAATTCCGGCGCAAACAGAGTATAAATATGCCCCTTTGTATTTCCAAAATGGGCACAAGATAAGGTGTTGAGAACCAGTGGTTATTTGCACATCTCTGAATTCCGGTGTCCCCATACTAGCATGTGAATTACAAGGCATTTCTCAAACAGACATCTTTTTTACACACTGGCTTACATTTGGAAGGAAAGAATGTAGAGAAAGACAAAAGGCAATAACACTTGTTCTTCTCTTCTGTGTTCCCCTAAGTCTCACAATAAAAATGGTACCTCACTTGTGTGGGTAGGCCTAGTGCCCGCGACAGGAAACGCAACATGGACACATCACATTCTTACATTGCAATCTGACGTGTTTTTTAGAAAGTACCTAGCTGTGGTTTTTGGCTCTAGCTCAGCCGGCACCTAGGGAAAACCTACCAAACCAATGCATTTTTGACACTAGACAACTAGGGAAATCCAGAATGTGTTTACTTGTGGGACTCTCACCAGGTTCTGTTACCCAGAATCCTTTGCAAACCTCACAATTTGGCAAAATAAACATTTTTTCCTCACATTTCAGTGATAGAAAGTTCAGGAATCTGAGATGAGCCACAAATGTCCTCCCTCCGTGAATTCCCCAAGTCTCCCAATACAAATGGACCTCACTTGTGTGGATAGGCCTACTGCCCGCGACAGGAAGTGCCCCAAAACACAACATGGACACATCACATTTTCCCAAAGAAAACAGAGCTGTTTTTTGCAAAGTGCCTAGCTGTGGATTTTGGCTTCTAGCTCATCCAGCACCTAGGAAAACTAGCAAACCTGGACATTTTTGAAAACTAGACACCTAGGGGAACCCAGGATGGGGTAACTTGTGGCACTCTCCCCAGGTTCTTTTACCCTGAATCCTTAGCAAACCTTAAAATGTGGCAAAAAAAGCCACCTTTTCCTCACGTTTCGGTGCTGGAAAGTTGTGGAATCGGAGGGGAGCCACAAACTTCCTTCTACTCAGCATTCCCCCACATCTCCTGATAACAATAGTACCTCACTTGTGTGGGTAGGCCTAGTGCCCATGACAGGAAATGCCCCAAAACCCTACTTGGACACAACAAAATTATCAAATGCAAAACTACCAGTTTTTGCATAGTGGTGGGGGGACCTGCGTTTTTGGTCCTGGGCTCAGCAGCCATCTAGGGAAACCTACCAAACCCAGACATTTCTGTAAACTAGACACCCAAGAGATTCCAGGGAGGTGTGACTTGCATGGCTCCCCCTGTGTTGTGTTTTCTTACCCAGAATCCTCAGCAAACCTCAAATTTAGATTTAAAAAAACACAATTTCCCCACATATCTGTGTGGGATCACTGCACTGGTACAAATTTCCTACCACCCAACGTTCCCCTCAGTCTCTCGATAAAAATGATACATCACTTGTGTAGGTGGGCCAAGTGCCTGTGATACAGAAGAGCCAAAAAAAGGGGGGACAAACGGGGGTCCAAGAGGGCGGATTGGAAAAAAAACATTTTTAGGCTGGCAAGTGGGGTAGAATTTTTATTGGTATAGATGCGACAATGCTGTGTGGTAGGAATTTTGTGGATTCCTGCAGATTCCGGAAGGTTCCATCACAAAAACATGAGAAAAATGTGTGATTTCAAGCAAAGTTGGAGAATTGCAGGGCATTGTGGGTAAGAAAATGGTACGGGGTGCATGTGAAGCACACCACCCTGGACTCACCCAGATGTTTAGTTTATAGATGTGTCGATGTCGCGTAGATTTTTCTACATGGCAGCGTCCCAAAGTCCAAAAAGTGCAGCCCTCACCATTCGAAGTGGGACGATTTTGAGAGTTAGTCAAGCTGGCCCAAATGTAAAACCAAAGCACAAAATAATCGAAACTTTTATTCGGTATGAAAAAATTCATCCATTACAGCAAATAATCACCAATACATTGTTAATATACCAATAAAACCATATATAATAAAACACCCATCAAAAATATAAACATATAAAAACCTCAGATTTCCTCTTGCTTGCAGTTGGGATAAGATTTTTTAGTGTGCGGGGGGAGAGCTGAAAGACTTACCTCTTCAGATGGCATGGGGGTATAACTATGCCCATACAGGTTGGTAGCCACCACCCCACTATTTTTTATGTTTTTTTAATTCCCTGGAATCGAGTAGGTTTTCTGCCCCCGGGGAGTGGATCGGGGTAATTGCCCCATCTGCCCACCCCACTATTTTTTATGTTTTTTTAATTCCCTGGAATCGAGTAGGTTTTCTGCCCCCGGGGAGTGGATCGGGGTAATTGCCCCATAGGCAGAACAACTTTGTCCCCATTTATTTGGGTTGGAGTGATAGCCATACCCCCACGCTCTTTTTTGGAAAAAAAATCTTCCCTGGTGTCTGGTGGACTTTTGTCTTACAAAAATAGGCCAATCCCAGGTACCTAAGTGGTTTCTGCCCCCTCCCACTGGGGGCAGATGGGCCTAATAGAAAAAGGCTGATCTGCCCCTAAAATGGTCAAAAACAAATTTGCTCCCAAGGGAAGCGACCCTTGCCTAAGGGGTCACTCCCCATCTGTAAAAAAAAATATTTCCCTGGTGCTTAGTGGTTTCTGCCCCTCTTGGGGGCAGAACGGGCAAATTAAAATAGGCCAATCTGCCCCAAGGGTGGTAAAAAGTGCCCTAAAATAAATTTGCCCCACCGGGGAGTGACCCTTGCCTAAGGGGCCGCTCCCCTTGTGGGAAACTGATGTAAAGATAAAAAATCACTGTTGTCTAGTGGCTTCTGCAACCCTTGGGGGCAGATTGCCTTTAAGAAAAAAAGGCTGATCTGCTCCCAAGGGGGGCAGAAATGGTCTAAAAACTATTTTCCCCTAGGGGAGTGACCCTTGCCCAAGGGGTCACTCCCCTCATGTAAAACAGCAAAAAAATCTCCCTGGTGTCTAGTGGGTTCTGCTCCCCGTGGGGGCAGATCAGGCTAATTAAAATATACTGATCTGACCCCGGGGGGGAGGGGGCAGAAAAGCCCTAATTTAAAAATACACCCAGAGGAGAGACCCTTGCCTAAGGGGTCGCTCTCCTTCATTGTGCAAACAAAAAACAAAAAAATCCATGGTGTCTAGTGGGAATTTCTGCAGCCTGATCGCTTCACGATCGGGCTGCAGAAATGCTTAGACAAACATGAAAGAAAAGGAAAGGCATTTCCTTTCCTTTCATGTCCTCTGACTGCCCTCACCACCCGATCGGAAAAGAAATGCAAAGCATTTCTCTTCCGATTGCTCTGTAAGCTGAGCTTCCAGCACAATGGGGATGGCCTTTGGTGAGGTGAGCGCACGATCGTGCGCTGACACCACAGATGTCACTGGGGAGGTGAGGGGAGTTGGGGTCGAAGGGGACATCCCTGCAATAGCCAGTCCCCGGACGTAACGGTCACGTCCTTGGCACCTGAGCGCTGCAGCAAAGGACTTAACCATTGCGTCCTTTGTGGGGAAGGGGTTAATAGTAATTTGCAGTCCACCTTAATGGTCAAATATGATTTTAAACATTGATTTGAAAATGACACAAAAGATTTTCCTGCCTGAGACAAATGTGCCATTCTGCCAGTGTTCACTGTCGCCCAGGAGTTAAATGGCTACCTGAGGTGTGAATAGGTTCCTAGAGGTGAGACAAAAAGACAGAGGTTAATAGTCCCCTGACAGGATGCCCCCCCCGGGTGAGCTAAGGAATTTAGGTGGTCATTACAACCCTGGCGGACAGTGTTAAAGCGGCGGTAAGACCGCCAACAGGCCGGCGGTAAAAAAATTGCAATTACGACCGTGGCGGAAACCGCCAACAAAGACAGCCACATTAACACTCAGACCGCCACGGCGGTACAAACAAACAACGCGGCGGTCACCGGCAACAGACAGGCGGGAGACAATGTACCGCCCACACTATTATGACAGGCCAATCCGCCACCTTTTCTGGGGTGGATTCACCGTGGATAAAAACACGGCAGAAACAGGAATTTCAAAGGGAAAACGCTCACCTCTACACACTGCACGAGGAACGAGGATATCATGGAACCGGAACTCCAAATTCTCCCTGCAATAGTCTTCCTGCTCCTCTACCAGGAGCACGAACGCCGGCGGCGAAGAACACGGTGAGTACAGCACCTATGACACAGGGGAGGTGGGAGCCAAAAAACAGGGACACACACACGCAACACCCCCACCCTCACCCACTACAACACACACAAATGCATATCAATACATCACAGTTACACCCCCCAAACCCCACCCGGAAGAATGCAAAGACCAAAGAAAATGAGTGTAACCATCGGAATATATTAAATACAAGTAGGCAGAAATATATATATACACAATGTACAAAATAAATACCAGGCATAGTAGTCCAGGTACTGCACAAAGAAAGTCCATAGAACACTGGGACCACACAGTATGGGTGAGGCCCACACAGCGACCTCCACGACAGCTTCGGACACCAGACCCAACCATACACCACTGAACCCGCTTCCCCGGACATCACCCTCAACAACTGGACCCACATCAACACGGAAGAAACCAAATCCATCATGAACTCTATCCACTCCGGCGCCCCTTCGGACCCCTGCCCGCACTTCATCTTTAACAAAGCCGACGACATCATCGCCCCGCACCTCCAGACCGTCATCAACTCTTCTTTTTCTTCTGCTACCTTCCCCGAATGCTGGAAGCACGCTGAAGTCAACGCCCTACTAAAGAAACCTACGGCTGACCCAAGCGACCTGAAAAACTTCCGCCCCATCTCTCTTCTACCTTTCCCAGCCAAGGTAATAGAAAAGACCGTCAACAAACAGCTGACCACCTTCCTGGAAGACAACAACCTGCTCGACCCTTCACAAACCGGATTCCGAACCAACCACAGCACGGAAACCGCCCTCATCTCAGTCACAGACGACATCAGAACCCTGATGGACAACGGTGAAACAGTCGCCCTCATTCTCCTCGACCTCTCGGCTGCCTTTGACACCGTCTGTCACCGCACCCTAATCACCCGCCTACGCTCCACCGGGATCCAAGGCCAGGCCCTGGACTGGATCGCCTCCTTCCTCGCTAACCGCTCCCAAAGAGTTTACCTCCCTCCGTTTCGCTCAGAACCCACAAGATCATCTGCGGCGTACCTCAAGGCTCATCGCTCAGCCCGACACTCTTCAATGTCTACATGAGCCCCCTCGCCGACATCGTACGCAAGCACGACATCATCATCACCTCCTACGCCGACGACACCCAACTTGTACTCTCCCTCACCAAGGACCCCGCCAGCGCCAAGACCAACCTACAAGAGGGTATGAAGGACGTCGCAGATTGGATGAGGCTCAGCCGCCTAAAGCTGAACTCTGAAAAAACGGAAGTCCTCATCCTCGGCAACACCCCGTCCGCCTGGGACGACTCCTGGTGGCCCACGGCCCTCGGCACCGCACCGACCCCCGCAGACCACGCCCGCAACCTCGGCTTCATCTTGGACCCTCTTCTCACCATGACCAAGCAAGTCAACGCCGTGTCCTCCGCCTGCTTCCTCACTCTCCGCATGCTCCGTAAGATCTTCCGCTGGATCCCCGCCGACACCAGAAAAACCGTGACCCACGCCCTCGTCACGAGCCGCCTGGACTACGGCAACACCCTCTACGCCGGGACCACAGCCAAACTCCAAAACCGCCTGCAACGCATCCAAAACGCCTCGGCCCGCCTCATCCTCGACGTACCCCGCAACAGCCACATCTCCGCACACCTGAGACACCTGCATTGGCTCCCAGTCAGCAAAAGGATCACCTTCCGTCTTCTCACCCACGCACACACAGCCCTCCACAACAAGGGACCGGAATACCTCAACAGACGCCTCAGCTTCTACGTCCCCACCCGCCCCCTCCGCTCCGCTGGCCTCGCACTTGCTGCCGTCCCTCGCACCCGCCGCTCCACGGCGGGTGGGAGATCTTTCTCCTTCCTGGCGGCCAAGACCTGGAACTCCCTCCCCACCAGCCTCAGGACCACCCAGGACCACTCCGCTTTCCGGAGACTCCTAAAGACTTGGCTGTTCGAGCAGCGATAACCCCCCCTTCCCCCCCTAGCGCCTTGAGACCCGCACGGGTGAGTAGCGCGCTTTATAAATGTTAATGATTTGATTTGATTTGAAGATCCCCGACCATGACGGAGAGAAAACTGCAGGGGCATCAGACAGCAAGAAAACAGGCACCTCAGGGGGAGGACAGGGGGGGCATCTCAGCCGCTTGAGTGCACGACGCCAAATCCAAGAGGGGGCCACATGCCCACTGTTCAATTCTGAGGAGTGCAAAGCCACAGTCTCTCAAGTCTCTACAGTGGGTGGCTTGCCCACTGTTCAATCCTGGGGAGTTCAAAGCCACCATCTCTCAAGTCTCTACAGTGGGTGGCTTGCCCACTGCCATATCCTGGGGAGTGCAAAGCCACAGTCTCACAAGACTCTACAGTGGGTGGCTTGCCCACTGTTAAATCCTGGGGAGTGCAAAGCCACAGTCTCTCAAGTCTCTACAGTGGGTGGCTTGCCCACTGCCATATCCTGGGGAGTGCAAAGTCACAGTCTCACAAGCATCTACAGTGGGTGGCTTTCCCACTGTTCAATCCTGGGGAGTGCAAAGCCACAGTCTCTCAAGTCTCTACAGTGGGTGGCATGCCCACTGCCATATCCTGGGGAGTGCAAAGCCACAGTCTCACAAGTCTCTACAGTGGGTGGCTTGCCCACTGCCTTTATCTGGGGAGTGCAAAGCCACAGTCTCTCAAGTCTCTACAGTGGGTGGCTTGCACACTGTTCAATCCTGGGGAGTGCAAAGCCACAGTCTCTCAAGGGGATGACAGTCTCCACTGGTTCTGGAGGGGGACTGGTGCCCAGAGTGCTTCATCCTGTTAAGGGCAGAGCTAGTGGATGGATCTCTCCACTGGTTCTGGAGGGGGACTGGTGCCCAGAGTGCATCACTCACCCCGTGACGGACCCAGTTGCGTCAGTGCCCCTCCCACTCATGGGCTAGCGGTGCTTGAGATGGCAGTGCCCTGTGCAGCAGTGCTTGAGATGGCGGTACCCTGTGCAGCGGTGCTTGAGATGGTGGTGCCCTGTGCAGCGGTGCTTGAGATGGCAGTGCCCTGTTTAGTGGTGCTCCAGATGGCGGTGCCCTGTTCAGCGGTGCTTCAGATGGCGGTCTACATTGCAGGGACTCAGCTGCTAGCGGACCTTCATGGGCCAGCGGGGCTTGTGCTGGCGTTCCTTCATGGCCCAGTGGGGCTTGTGCTGGCGGTCCTTCATGGCCCAGCTGGCCTTTTGCTGGCGGCCCTTCATGGCCCAGTGGGGCTTGTGCTGGCGGTCCTTCATGGCCCAACGGGGCTTGTGCTGGTGGTCCTTCATGGCCCAGCGGGCCTTTTTGCTGGCGGTCCTTCATGGCCCAATGGGGCTTGTGCTGCCGGTCCTTCATGGCCCAGCGGGGCTTGTGCTGGCGGTCCTTCATGGCCCTGAGGGCCTTTTGCTGGCGGTCCTTCATGGCCCAGTGGGGCTTGTGCTGGCGGTCCTTTATGGCCCAGCGGGGCTTGTGCTGGCGGTCCTTCATGGCCCAGCGGGGCTGGTGCTGGCGGTGGCCTCCTGGGCAGCTGGGCTGGGGCTGGCGGTGGTGTCCTGGGCAGCTGGGCTGGGGCTGGCGGTGGCCTCCTGGGCAGCTGGGCTGGGGCTGGTGTGGCGTCCTGGGCAGCTGGGCTAGGGCTGGCGGTGGCCTCCTGGGCAGCTGGGCTGGCGGTGGCCTCCTGGGCAGCTGGGCTGGCGGTGGCCTCCTGGGCAGCGGGGATGATGGTGGTCTTCTCCGCTGTGCTGCGTTTCCCAGACTTGCCGGGTTTCTTGTGGCCCTTCCCCACCTTGGAAAGTGTCACAGCTGACTCCACACTCCCAACGGGACCCCTGGGAGCGGCTTTGGTGGCTGGAGTCTTCCCCTCTCCCGCCGGGCACTGGCCAACTTCTGATGCTTCACAGGTGGGGGACTGTCAGTGCTGTGGCTCCGTGCCACACTGGCTGTCCTGGTGGCCAGTGCACTCCACATACCGGTGACTACAGGCACCACTGGTCCCAGAGATGTTGTGGCTGAGGTGCTACTTCGGGACCTATGAGATTGACGGGGTGGGGGAGGTGTGGGAAAAAGGTCAAGGGTGGACAGGAAAAAGTTTTTGGGACACACTGGGATGGGTAGCTGGAGGGGGTTTGGGAGTGGAGGAAGAGGTGGTGGTAGTAGGAGGTGTACGTTTGGTGACGCTGGGTGAAGGTGCATGCGCTGGAGGCTGTCGTGATGTGGATGGCTGTTGGGTGGGTGTGTGCCTGCATTTGTGTATCTTGGGAGGGGGCGTCACAGACACACTGGGAGAGGACACAGGGGACGTGTGAATGGTAGTGGGGGTGGTGACTGCATGTGAGCGGGGTGTGCTGGTGGGTGTGCTGGTGAGGGACGTAGTGGCTGTAGAGGTAGTGCATGCAGGTGTGAGTGTAGACGAGACTGAGAGGGAGGAGGGAGACGACGAGGAGGGGGACACAGTGGACGCAGTGGATGTTGGTGTGTCTGCATGTGTGTGTTGCTTGCGTGAGTGCCTGTGGGATGTGTGGTGCTTATGTTTGCCTGAGCTTCCCTTATGTGTTGAGGTGTGTGCAGGCTGGTCTGATGGTGTGCTGGGGATAGGCAGAGGTACAGGAGATTAGGTTGGGGTGGAGGAAGTTGGAGCGGTGAGGCTAGAGACGGGGACAATGGCTGCCATCAGTGCTGAGGCCAGAGTCTGAAAAGCTCGGTGAAGGGCCGCCTGACCAGAATGAATGCCCTCCAGGAATGCATTGCTTTGTTTGAACTGCCTTTCTACACCCTGGATGGCATTCAAAATGGTAGACTGCCCAACAGTGAGGGACCTGAGGAGGTCAATGGCCTCCTCACTGAGGGCAGCAGGGGTTACTGGGGCAGGGCCTGAGGTGCCTGGGGTGAAGGTGATGCCCACCCTCCTGGGTGAGCGGGCACGGGGCAAAGCCTGAGGGGCAGCTGGGAGGGCGGTGCTGGTAGGGGGGTGGCGGCTGTACCTGTAGATGCGGCCGGCACAGATGTTGCTGCCACCACAACGGAGCTCCCATCAGAGGACGAGTCCGTGTTGCTGGTCTCAGCTCCTGTCTCCGCCGTGGAGCTCCCCTCGCCCTCTGTCCGACAGGTGAATTCAGACTCCATAGTGTCGCCCTCCATGGCCTTGTGGAATGCAGCTCCTGTGCCACTGCTCCTCCGCCTGATGATGCTAATGCACACAAGAACAGGGAGACCACAAAAAGGGGAAAGGAACAGAAGAAAGACATGTTGAGTGCAGGGATAACCGCTACCGTTGGAAGACACGACAGACACAGAAGCCCCCTACACTACGCCGCGCTCTTGGGCTCCACTGTTCAATTCCTGGGAAATGGCCTACAAGGCTATGAACGACATCTGCACACATAGATGACACAGGGGCATGAATAGCTGTACTTGGCACTCTACTGAGGTGGGGTGGGGTGCCACATGGCCTGCCTTACGGAGGGGCCTTGCCTACGGAACTTGCCCTGGCCTAGGGAAACCCACAGCCCTCCTCCCCCACCCAGACACCTCCACTGCGCGCAAAGTCAGAAGAATGAGAGTGTACTCACCCCCTTGTGTCTGCTGTGATGCCCTCAAGCGCCCATCCAACTCCGGGTAGGCCACCGCCAGGATCCTGAACATCAGGGGGCTCATGGTGCGACGGGCAACCCTCCCACGTTGGGAGGCCATCCCCAGCTGAGCGTCCGCCATCTTCTTGCTCCAGCGGCGAATGTCCTCCCATCTTTTCCGGCAGTGGGTGCTCCGTCTGTGGTAGACCCCCAGGGTCCGGACGTTCTTGGCGATGGCACGTCAAATATCTTTCTTCTTGTGGGAGCTGACCTACATGAAATGTACAGGGGAAAAAGAGAAGTCATAACCAACTGCACCGTCAAAGTGACTGGCCCCCATCCCTACCCTTGCCATGTGGCACATGCATTCACCGTCTTTCATGCACGGCGCACTCTGCCCCCTTCCTTCTTACATCCAGCCCTCTCCACACAGGCATAGCCCATACAACATGCTCCCTGTGTACTTACCTGTTTGTCTGGAGGACCGTAGAGTAGCTGGCACTGTGGGAGGACCCCGTCCACGAGTTTCTCTAACTACTCCGATGTGAAGATAGGGGCACTTTCCCCAGACACACGAGCCATTGTCTCTTCCAGACCGAGGTCACAGCAGCACTTGAAATGTAGGTCCTCTCCTGTCGAAGATCAGGTATCGAGTGATTGAGCAGATAGAAAATGGTGGTCACGTCCACGGCGGTGCGTACTGTCACCGCCGGCGTACATCGTCATTGGCTCCTGGGACCCATAGCGTCCAATGTTAACCAATGAAACATTGCGCCGTGGTCTTCGACCGCCTACGCGATGGTGCACAACGCCAGCGCAGTTACCTCACATCCCATTGTCCCACTTTAGAGGTCAGGCAGCCGTCATTTCAGGGGCCCACATGGCTTCATTTTCAACTGCATCACACAGACCTACTCCTAGACTCAACACACATACAGGCCACCTTTTGTGTATGGATGGTGTTCTGTGTAAACTGTGGGTACGTACCTCTGATTTGGGTGACTCTGTGCTCACGGTTGTCCTTCATAGGCACCGTCCGCTGGGACATGTGAGGAGATGGCGGCATCCTCCGGTGTACCGACCGTTGGTGGACCTGTCGACGATGGAGGAGCGATAATTGATCATCACCTATATTCTTGACCGTGTCACAATCCAGGAACTGTGTACCCAGTTGGAGCCAGACCTGATGTCAGCAATCCGCCATCCCACAGGAATCCCCCCTCAAGTGCAGGTGCCGTCAGTGCTCCATTTCCTTGCAAGAGGCTAATTTCAAACAACTGTGGCCATGGCATCAGGGATGCCCCAGCCTATGTTTTCCAACGTATTGTCCAGAGTGTTGTCTGCCCTTCTGAAACACATGCGGAGCTACATCGTTTTCCCTCAGGTGGAGGATTTGCCTACAGTGAAAGGTGATTTCTATGCCCTGGGACATATCCTCAACATCATAGGTGCCATTGATGGGACCCATGTGGCTTTGGTCCCCCCCCCCCACAGGAGTGAACAGGTGTACAGAAACCGGAAGAGTTATCATTCTATGAATGTACAGATGGTATGTTTGGCAGACCAGCACATCTCCCATGTGAATGCCATGTTCCCTGGCTCAGTGTATGACGCCTACATCCTGCAGAATAGCAGCATCCCTTATGTGATAGGTCAACTCCAGAGGCACCGTGTGTGGCTATTAGGTGAGAACCTGGAAGCAAGTCATTGGGAATGGTTGTCTGGGTCTGGGGTTATCCCTACAGGTTAGTGTGTATCTAACAGTTGTCCCTCGCCATTTGCAGGTGACTCTGGTTACCCCAACCTGTCATGGCTACTGACCCCAGTGAGGAATCCCATGACAAAGGCGGAGGAACGCTACAATGAGGCCCATGGGCGAACTAGGAGGGTGATCGAGCAGACATTCGGCCTCCTGAAGGCCAGGTTCAAATGCTTCCATATGACAGGTGGATCCCTATTCTACTCACCAAAGAATGTGTGCCAGATCAGCGTGGCCTGCTGTATGCTTCACAACTTGGCTTTGCGATGACAGGTGCCTTTTCTGCAGGAGAAGGGTCCAGATGGTGGTGTTGTGGCAGCTGTGGAGCCTGTGGAGCCTGTGGACAGTGATGAGGAGGAAGCAGAGGAAGAAGACATGCACAACAGGGACTCAGTGATCCTGCAATATTTCCAGTGAGACACAGGTAGGAATACAAACCTGCCGACTACATGTACTTTAACACTACTACTGCTCTCCTGTCTGTCATTTTCACTCAGTGCATAGACACTGAGTTGTCACTTTCCCTTACGATTTCACAGATGTGGGTCCCACTGTGTGACATCTACTTAGATTCCTCATGGACTAGAGCTGTGTTACATAGGTATATTGACATTACTATTTTAAAAACATTTTAGCACTGTAATTGCTAATACACTATTTCAAAATCACAGACAGACTCCAGATCGTTTTGTGCTTTAGGTGTGTTTATTTAAATGCTCAATATTGGAGGGGGTAGTGAAATGGTGAGGGGTGATGGCGGAGGAGTGTCCATGGCAGAGTCCAGTCTATTAGTCTCACAGGTGCATTGCCCATATGGGCATAGGAAGTGGAGCTGGGGCAGTTTAATTAGGGACAGGGTGACAAAGTGGGACAGTAGGATGACAATCAGGGTGGTATAATTTCTTGGCGGGGGTCTTGGCATTGTGCTCTGTCTTTGTCCTGGATCTCAGCAACCGTTTGCGGGGTGGTTCTCCCTCTGCAGGGGGTGGGGTGCTGGTGTGGTGGTCCTGTGGCAGGGCGTCCTGTCCACTAGCGCCAGAGGAGGTGGTGGGCAGTTCATCATCCATGCTAGTGTCAGGGGCCCCTTGTAGTGCCACAGTGTCTCTCCTGGTGTTGAGTAGTTCCTTGAGCACCCCTATGATGGTGCGCAGGGTGGAGCTGATGGTTCTGAGTTCCTCCCTGAAGCCCAAATACTGTTCCTCCTGCATGCGCTGGGTCTCCTGAACCTTGGCCAGTACCGTTGCCATCGTCTCCTGGGAGTGGTGGTAGGCTCCCATGATGGAGCAGAGGGCCTCGTGAAGAGTGGGTTCCCTTGGCCTGTCCGCCCCCTGTCGCACAGCAGCCCTCCCAGTTCCCCTGTGTTCCTGGGCCTCCGTCCCCTGGACCGTGTGCCCACTGCCCCCAGGTCCCTGTTGTTGTTGGGGTGGTGGGTTAGCCTGGGTTCCCTGTAGTGGTGGACACACTGCTGATTGACGTGTCCTGGGGACGGAGATAGGGGCCCGCTGGGAGGGTGCTGTGCTGGTGTTTCCAGAGGGGGGAAGCTCTGTGGTGGCCTGTGCCTGTGTGAGGGGAACTGACTGTCCAGAGGTCCCCGAAGGTCCGGGCTGGTCATCTAGATCCAGTTGGACAGAGGTGCTGTCATCACTGTGGGCCTCTTCTGTTGGTGGTGTGGACATGTGTGGACCCTCCTGTCCGGTGACGTTGGGTAGGGGTCCTGCAGGGGTATATAAGGATGTTTATTAAATCTGTGTGTGTAATGGTGTGCAATGGGTGGGTGACTGTGTACCCCAGTGCTAGCATTCCTGTGTGGGAGCTTGTGTGATGATGGTTTAGGAGGGTGTATGGGTATGTGAAGTGGGCATGCTTTGGTGATGGGTGTCCATGCTTTGTTGTTGCATGCAGGGCTTGGTGTTGGGATGGGTGGTTTGTGATGTTGGGACATATGTGAGGAGTTGGGGTGCTGTGGGTGAGGGTGGGGGTATGTGATAGCATGCAGGTAAGGTGGGGGATGTAATAGTAAAGCTTTGACTTACCAGAGTCCATTCCTTCACCTACTCCTGCGAGGCCCTCAGGATGCAGAATCACCAAGGCCTGCTCCTCCCATGTTGTTAGTTGTGGGGGAGGAGGTGGGGGTCCGCCGCCAGTCCGCTGAACAGCCAGGTGGTGTCTTGAGACCACAGAACGCACCTTCTCCCGTAGGTCATTCCACCCATTTCTGATGTCCTCCCAATTTCTTGGGTGCTGTCCCACTGCGTTGACCTTGTCCACTATTCTTCGCCATAGCTCCATCTTCCTTGCAATTGAGGTGTGCTGCACCTGTGATCCGAATAGCTGTGACTCTACCCGGACAATTTCTTCAGCCATGACCCTGAGCGCCTCCTCCGAGAACATGGGGTGTCTTTGCCGTGCAATTGGGTGGTGTAGGTGATGTGTGGGGTGGAGTGTGTGGTGATAAGTGTGGTGATATGTAGTGGTGTGTTGTGTGAGGTGCGTGGAAGTTGTGTGGGTGATGGTGTTCTGTGCCTGTGGATGCTGTTGTTCTTGCTGGTGGTGTCTCTCTCTGTCCTTCTTTCTGAATTTTTTGTTGTGGGAGTTTGTGGGTGATGTGGGTGTATGTTTTATATTGTATTGGGTGTATGGGAGTGGTGTGTGTATGTGTATCAGGTATGTGTATTTTGAATTGTCCAATGTTGTTGTGTTTTGTAAGAGTGTGTGTATTTTCAGCGTGGCGGTGTGTACCGCCAATGGAATACCAAGGTTGAAAGACCGCCGTGTGGATTCGTGTGTCGTGATAGTGTGGGCGGTGGAGGTTTTGTTTTCGCCAGTTTATCACTGACCTTTGGTGTGGTGGACTTGTGTGGGTGTCTGACTTTTGGCGGATTCCGAAATGTGGGTCATAATAGCTGTGGCGGATTTCCGGGGCCGCGGCGGTGTGTTGAGGGTCTTCTGCATGGCGGTAAGGGGCTTTTACCGCCAATGTTGTAATGAGCGCCTTAGTTTATTAGAAAGGATGACCTGTCACTACAAGATGTAGTTCACACATGGACCTGTCCCTTCTATTACCCTGCTAGCCAGCCAGGTGCCAATCGAAGTGGAAGAGTAGCAGCACCCAGAACCAGTACTTAGTGACCACAATTGAGGGTTTACCAATTATCATAGCAACTCCCCTGGGTGGGAACAAGGAACTTTGTACAGGAGAAGAAAGTTTCTCATGAAGAAAAGGGCAATATGGCTAGTTTACAATAAATCTCTTATGAAGTGCTGCAAACTCGGGTGGGGTGACCTCTGGGAACGTTTACCACATTGGTTAGGGAGTGACCAGGAGTTACAACCACCCAGGAGCTGAAACTGCACATAAATGTGGCACACCAGTACCCTCTTCTGATCTGTGAGGAAAACCCTAAGGGCTGGACCTGCTTCTGCTTGTACCCAGGACTGAGAAGTAGAATCAAAGGGTCAACTGGCTGACCTCCAGTTAAGCTACTGGATCACAAAAGCTGCAAAAAGCCAACTTCCTGAGAGAGCCCTGCTAACTACTTACAACTGAATCTGCCCTGGCACCTGATTGTGGCTTCAGTGGAGGGAGTCCTGATATCAAAGTGCTAGGCCTGAGCTTTAGGTTGGTGTAGGAGTGTATTCCTCCAGCATAACCCTAGAACCCAGGAGTTAGAAACTTATTGTAGGATTTTTGCCTGGAGAACCGACAGAAGAATGGGTCAAACCTGCCAAGTCACTCTAACAAAGGTGCTTTGCTGTTGGGCCAAAGATTCAGTTGGCTCCAGGCCTGAGCTTTTCCTAGGCAGCAAATTTTGTTTCAGCAGGATGTCAGCAAAAAAGTCCCCAGCCTTGTCAAGCCTTGTTCAGCTACTGCAATCAGGGCACCAAAAAAAGTGACTACGTCAGAAGGAAGAAATCTTCATTGGGTGAAGGGACCAAAAGCATTAGGCCAGCAAACGACCTTCCCTGGGTGCACATTTTGAATTTCACTTGTTCTGAGCTTTCCAGACAAATCAATGGCTTCAACATCTTATGGTTTTTCAGCATCATAGAACTCATCTCAGCCACATCCTGCTGTCTTGAGCCACTGAGGATTTGTTACTTTTATTTCAGAGACTAAGGTGGTCATTACAACTCTGGCGGAAGGTGTTAAAGCTGCGGTAATACCGCAAACAGGCCGGCGGACAAAAAAAGGGAATTATGACCCAGGCGGAAACCGCCAACAAAGACATCCACTTTAACACACCGCCTGCCACGGCGGTACAGACAAGCAGCGCGGCGGTCACCGCCAACAGACAGGCGGAAGACAATGTACCGCCCATAGTATCACAACCCGACAATCCGCCATCTTTTCTGGGGCGGATTCACCGTGGATAAAAACACGGCGGAAACAGTTGCTGCAATGGGAAAACGCTCACCTGAACACATCCCACGAGGAACGAGGACTCCATGGAGCTGACACTCCAAATACTCCCTGCGCTTGTCTTTCTGCTCCTCTACGACCACCATTTACATAGGCGCCGAAGACAACGGTGAGTACTGCACCTACGACATGGGGGAGGCAAAAGTTAGGGGGACACCCACGAAACACCCCCACCCCCACCCTCGCATATTACAACGTACACACCAATGCATCCACAAAAATCACAGTAACAACCCACAATCCCCCTGGAAGAATGAAAAGACAAAGCGAAATCCGTTCAAACATTGTAATGTTGCAATATACATGTCTAGCAAAAATATACAGATATATACGAAAATCAGGCAGAAATATATACATTAGGAGAAGTAGTGCAGATATGTACATAACAATGTCCGTGCACCAACAGTCCAAAAATGCATGGGCGAGGCCCACAAAAGATACTTGACCACAATCGGAGAGAACACTGCCGGGGCATCAGATAGAAATACTACAGGCACCTCAGGAAGAAGGGAAGGGGGGCACCTCAGCCGGATGACTGCCAAGCCAGATCCACGACGGGGCTCCATGCCCACTGTGCCATCCTGGGGAGTGCAAAGCCACAGTCTCTCAAGTCCCTACAGTGGGTGGCTTGCCCACTGTGCCATCCTGGGGAGTGCAAAGCCACAGTCTCTCAAGTCTCACAAGTGGGTGGCTTGCCCACTGTGCCATCCTGGGGAGTGCAAAGCCACAGTCTCTCAAGTCTCACAAGTGGGTGGCTTGCCCACTGTTTAATCCTGGGGAGTGCAAAGCCTCAATTTCGCAAGTAGATAACATCGGCCAGTGGCTTGTGAGGGGGACTGGTGCCCAGACTGGATTAGTCTCCCCGTGAAAGTTCCTGTCACTGTCCCAGCTGCACATGGGATAAGGATGCTTGATGTGGGGGTCTATTCATTCTTACCCGGTGCATGCCCTGTTCAGCGGTGCTCTGCCATGGCGGTTCTGACTGTTCAGCGGTGCTTTGCCATGGCGGTGCTTGCCCTGTTCCGCGGTCTTCACCATGGCGGTCTTTGCCCTGTTCAGCGGTGCTCTGCCATGGCGGTTCTGGACTGTTCAGTGGTGCTTTGCCATGGCGGTGCTTGCCCTGTTCAGCGGTCTTCACCATGGAGGTCTTTGCCCTGTTCAGCGGTGCTTTGCCATGGCGGTTCTGGAATGTTCAGCGGGGCTTTGCCATGGCGGTTCTGGACTGTTCAGTGGTGCTTTGCCATGGCGGTTCTGGTACGGACATTGGTGTGTGGCATGATGTTCCCTAGACTGGGCATTGGTGTGTGGCATGACGTTCCCTCATAGCCCACCTGGGCTGTGGCAGCCGGGGCCCTCCTGGGCACTGACAGCGGCGGTCCCCTGACCAGTGATGATACTTGGGCCCTCCTGGGCTATGACTCCGGTGGTGGTCTCCTGACCAGTGACGATACTTGGGCCCTCCTGGGCTATGACTCCGGCGGTGGTCTCCTGACCAGTGACGATACTTGGGCCCTCTTGGGCTATGACTCCGGCGGTGGTCTCCTGACCAGTGACGATACTTGGGCCCTCATGGGCTATGACACCGGCGGTGGTCTCCTGACCAGTGACGATACTTGGGCCCTCTTGGGCTATGACTCCGGCGGTGGTCTCCTGACCAGTGACGATACTTGGGCCCTCCTGGGCTATGACTCCGGCGGTGGTCTCCTGACCAGTGACGATACTTGGGCCCTCCTGGGCTATGACTCCGGCGGTGGTCTCCTGACCAGTGACGAAACTTGGGCCCTCCTGGGCTATGACTCCGGCGGTGGTCTCCTGACCAGTGACGATACTTGGGCCCTCCTGGGCTATGACTCCGGCGGTGGTCTCCTGACCAGTGACGATACTTGGGCCCTCATGGGCTATGACACCGGCGGTGGTCTCCTGACCAGTGACGATACTTGGGCCCTCTTGGGCTATGACTCCGGCGGTGGTCTCCTGACCAGTGACGATACTTGGGCCCTCCTGGGCTATGACTCCGGCGGTGGTCTCCTGACCAGTGACGAAACTTGGGCCCTCCTGGGCTATGACTCCGGCGGTGGTCTCCTGACCAGTGACGAAACTTGGGCCCTCCTGGGCTATGACTCCGGCGGTGGTCTCCTGACCAGTGACGATACTTGGGCCCTCCTGGGCTATGACTCCGGCGGTGGTCTCCTGACCAGTGACGATACTTGGGCCCTCCTGGGCTATGACTCCGGCGGTGGTCTCCTGACCAGTGACGATACTTGGGCCCTCCTGGGCTATGACTTCGGCGGTGGTCTCCTGACCAGTGACGAAACTTGGGCCCTCATGGGCTATGACTCCGGCGGTGGTCTCCTGACCAGTGACGATACTTGGGCCCTCATGGGCTATGACTCCGGCGGTGGTCTCCTGACCAGTGACGATACTTGGGCCCTCATGGGCTATGACTCCGGCGGTGGTCTCCTGACCAGTGACGAAACTTGGGCCCTCATGGGCTATGACTCCGGCGGTGGTCTCCTGACCAGTGACGATACTTGGGCCCTCATGGGCTATGACACCGGCAGTGGTCTCCTGACCAGTGACTATACTTGGGCCCTCCTGGGCTATGACTTCGGCGGTGGTCTCCTGACCAGTGACGAAACTTGGGCCCTCCGGCGGTGGTCTCCTGACCAGTGACGATACTTGTGCCCTCCTGGGCTATGACTCCGGCGGTGGTCTCCTGACCAGTGATGATACTTGGGCCCTCCTGGGCAATGACTCCGGTGGTGGCGGTGGTCTCCTGACCAGTGACGACGGTGCTGGCGGTTGTGTCTCGACCGCCGGGAATGATGCTGCCCTTCTCCGCCGTGATACTCACAACAGGCTGGGCAGACTTCCTCTGGCCCTTCCCCACCTTTGGTGGAATCACAGCTGACTCTCCAATCCCCTTGGAACCCATGTGAGTTGTTTTCCCACCAGGAGTCTTTACACGGTCCCGTTGTCCACTCTCCAATTTCAGAGCCTTTACAGGGGGTGGGCTGCCAGTGCCTTGGCTCCGGGTCACACTGCCTGCCCTGGTGGCCGGTGCACGCCACAAACCTTGAACAGGCACCACTGGTATTGGAGGCTTTTTGGCTGAGGCGCTACGACGGGAATGATGAATTGGAGGGTGGGTGGGGGCAAAAAGGTCAACTTTACAGAGGGACAGTTTCTGACGAACACTGGGATGGGTAGCTGGAGGGGGTCTGGGAGTGGAGGAAGAGGAGGTGGTTGTAGGAGGTGTCACTTTAGGTGTTTTGGGTGCAGGTGCAGGTACTGGAGGCTGTCGTGAGGTGGATGGATGTTGGGTGTGTGATTGTCGGCGTTTGTGTACTTTGGGAGGGGGAGTCACAGACACACTGGGAGAGGACAAAGGGGACGTGTAAATTGCAGTGGAGGTGGTGAGTGCAGGTGAGCGGCTTGGGGTGCTGGGTGTCCTTGTGCGATTCATGGTGCCTGTAGATGTGGTTCATGCAGGTGTGTGTGTAGACGAGACTGGGCGGGAGGAGGGAGGAGAGGAGGAGGGGGACACGGTGGAGGCAGTGGATGTTGCTGTGTCTGTATGTGGGTGAGGCTTGCGTGAGTGCCTGTGGGTTGTGTGGTGCCTATGTTTGCTTGAGCTACTTGTGTGTGCTGACTTGTGTGCATTCTGGTCTGTAGGTGTGCTTGGGATGGGCTGGGGTACAGGGGATTGGGTCTGGGTGGAGGAGGTTGGAGGGGGGAGGCTAGACACAGGGACAATGGCTGCCATCAGTGCTGAGGCCAGAGATTGCAGGGTTCGCTGAAGGACAGCCTGACCAGAATGAATGCCCTCCAGGAATGCATTACCGTGTTGTAACTCTCGTTCTACACCCTGGATGGCATTCACAATGGTAGACTGCCCAACAGTGAGTGACCTGAGGAGGTCAATGGCCTCCTCACTGAGGGCAGCAGGGGTGACTGGGGCAGGGCCTGAGGTGCCTGGGGCGAAGGTGATTCCCACCCTCCTGGGTGAGCGGGCACGGGGTGAACGCTGAGGGGCTGCTGGGAGGGCGGTGCTGGTAGGGGAGGTGGTGGCTGTACCTGTAGAAGTGGGGCGCACAGATGGTGCCACCACCACAAGGGAGCCCCCATCGGCGGACAAGTCTGTGTCGCTGGTTGGTGATCCGGTGGCCGACATGAAGCTCCCCTCGCCCTCCGTCCCACTGGTGCATTCTGAGTCCGTGGTGTGGCCCTCCATGCCATGTGGGATGCAGCTCCCTCGTGCTCCAGTGCCACTGTACCTCCGCCTGATGATGCTGATGTACAAAAGAACAGGGAGAGCAGAAAAAGGGGGGGGGACAGAAGAAAGACACGTTGAGTGCATGGCATACCGCTACAGTTGGCGGACAAGACAGACACAGCAGCCCCCTGCATTACGCCGTGCTCCTGCCCTCTGCATATGCAATTTCTAGGATATGACCTACATGGCAATGGTGGACATCTGCACACATGGATGCCACAGGGGAAACTATACCTGTACTTGGCACTCTACTGAGGTGGGGTAGAGTGCCACATGGGCTGCATTACAGAGGGGCCTAGTCTTCTTGTTTCTGGCTGGCCTCGGTACACCCACAGGCCTCCTCCCCCACCCAGACCCCTCTACTGCGCGCAAAATCCGCAGAATGAGGTTGTACTCACCCCCTTGTGTCTGCTGTGATGCCCTCAAGCGCCCATCCAACTCCGGGTAGGCCACCACCAGGATCCAGAACATCAGGGGGGTCATGGTGCGACGGGTACCCCTCCCACGTTGGGAGGCCATCCCCAGCTGAGCCTCAGCCGTCTTCTTGCTGCAGCGGCGAATGTCCTCCCATCTTTTCCGGCAGTGGGTGCCCCGTCTCTGGTGGACCCCCAGGGTCCGGACCTCCTTGGCGATGGCATGCCAAATGTCCCTCTTCTGGTGGGCGCTGACCTACATGACATGCACAAGGGAAGAGGAACAGTCATTACCAACTGCACCGTCGATGTGAGTGGCCCTCTCCCTACTCTGGCCATGTGGCCCATTCGTTCACATGCATTAATGTTCTATGAACTCTGCCCCCTTCCCTCTTCCAACCAGCCCTCTCCACCCAGGCCTAGCCCATACAACGTTCTCCCTGTGTACTAATCTGTTGGTCTGGAGGACCGTAGAGTAGCGTGTACTGGGGGAGGACCCCATCTACCAGTTTCTCCACCTCCTGAGCAGTGAAGGTAGGGGCCCTTTCCCCAGACGCAGCAGCCATCGTCGCTTCCAGACCGAGGTCACAGCAGCACTTGCAGTGTAGGTCCTCTTCTGTCGAAGGTCAGGTATCTAATGATTGAACAGATAGAAAATGGCGGTGACGTCCGTGGCGGTGACGTCCGCTACGGTGCGCATCATCACCGCCGGCGCACCTGTTCATTGGCTCCTGGGACCCATACGGTCCTATGTTAATCAATGCAGCATTGCGCCGCGGTCTACTGCCGCCTACCGCGACGGTGTGCAACGCCAGCGCTGTTACCCCACAATCCCATTGTCCCACTTTAGAGGTCAGGCAGCCGCCATTTCAGGGGACCACTTGGCTTCATTTACCTCTGCGTCACACATAGCTAGGCCTACACTCAACACACATACAGGAAGGGTTTTGTGATTGGTGTAGTCTTGTGTGTAACTGTGGGTACATACCTGGATGAAAAATGACTGATTCGTCGCTGTTGTCCTTCGTAGGCATCGTCAGCTGGGACATGTGAGAAGATGGCGGAATCCTCCGGTGTACCGACCGCTGGTGGACCTGTTGACAATGGAAGAGCGACATGTCATCGTCACCTACCGGTTTGACCGTGCCACAATCCAGGAACTATGTACCCAGTTGGAGCCAGACCTGATGTCACCAATCCGCCATGCGACTGGAATCCCCCCTGACGTGCAGGTGCTGTCAGTGCTTCATTTCCTTGCAAGTGGGTCATTCCAGACAACAGTGGCCATGGCATCAGGGATGTCCCAGCCTATGTTTTCCAACGTTTTGTCCAGAGTGTTGTCTGCCCTGCTTAAACACGTAAGGAGATACATCATTTTCCCTGAGGTGGAAGATTTGCCTACAGTTAAAGGTGACTTCTATGCCCTTGGACATATCCCCAACATCATAGGTGCCATTGATGGGACCCATGTAGCTCTGGTACCCCCCCACAGGAGTGAACAGGTGTACAGGAACAGGAAGGGTTATCATTCTATGAATGTTCAGATGGTCTGTTTGCCAGACCAGTACATCTCCCAGGTAAATGCTATGTTCCCTGGCTCAGTGCATGACGCCTACATCCTGCGGAATAGCATAATCCCTGATATGATGGCTCAACTCCAGAGGCACCGTGTATGGCTATTGGGGGACTCTGGTTACCCCAATCTGTCATGGCTACTGACCCCAGTGAGGAATCCCAGGACCAGGGCAGAGGAACAGTACAATGAGGCCAATGGGCGGACTAGGAGGGTGATCGAATGCACCTTCGGCCTCCTGAAGGCCAGGTTCAGGTGCCTCCATATGACAGGTGGTTCCCTATTCTACTCACCGAAGAAGGTGTGCCAGATCATCATCGCCTGCTCGATGCTTCATAATTTGGCTTTGCAACGCCAGGTGCCTTTTCTGCAGGAGGATGGTCCAGATGACGGTGTTGTAGCAGCTGTGGAGCCTGTGGAGCCTGTGGATAGTGATGAGGAGGAAGCTGAGGAAGAAGACAACGACAACAGGGAGTCGGTCATACAGCAATATTTCCAGTGAGACACAGGTGAGAACATTTTTGTTTTTACCATTACATTAACTTTCACACGTCTACCTCTATCCTGTCTGTCGATTTCAACCAGTATTTGGTAACTGAGTTTTACCTTTCCATTACGGTTTCACAGGTGTGGTTACCAACGTGTGTCATCTGCTTGCATCCTTCAAGGACTTGTGATGTGTGACATAGGTATGTTGGCTTTACAATGGGAAACGCATTATGACTCTGTCATTGATAATACATATTTACAATATCACAGACTGACTCCAGATTGTTTTGTGTTTCAAGGGTGTTTATTGAAGTGCTCAGAAATGGGAGGGGTTGTAAAATGAGGATGGGTGATGGCGGAGGAATGTCCATGGCAGAGTCCAGTCTATTAGTCTCACAGGTGCACTGCCCATCTGGGCATAGGAAGTGGAGCTGGGGCAGTTTAAGTATTGGCAGGGTGACAAAGTGGGACAGTGGGAGGACAATCAGGGTGGTCTCATTTCCTGGCGGGGGTCTTGCCATCTTGCTCTGTCCTGTTCCAGGATCTCAGGGACCGCTTGCGTGGTGGTTGTATGTCTGCAGGGGGTGGGGTGCTGGTGTGGTGGTCCTGTGGCGGGGCGTCCTGTCCACTAGCGCCGGTGGAGGTGGTGGGCATTTCATCATCCTGGCTAGTGTCAGGGGCCCCTTGGAGTGCCACGGTGTCCCTCAAGGTCTGCTGTATGTCCTTCAGCACCCCTACGATGGTGCCCAGGGCGGAGCTGATGGTCCTGATCTCCTCCCTGAACCCCAATTACTGTTCCTCCTGCAGGCACAGGGTCTCCTGCAACTTGTCCAGGACCGTCGCCATTGTCTCCTGGGAGTGGTGGTATGCTCCCATGATGGAGGATAGGGCCTCGTGGAGAGTGGGTTCCCTTGGCCTGTCCGCCCCCTGTAGCACAGCAGCCCTCCCAGTTCCCCTGTATTCCTGGGCCTCCGTCCCCTGGACCCTGTGCCCACTACCACTGCCCCCAGGTCCCTGTTGTTGTTGGGGTGGTGGGTTACCCTGGGTTCCCTGTAGTGGTGGACACACCGCTGATTGACCTGTCCTGGGTACGGAGGTTTGGGCCCGCTGGGTGGGTGCTGTGCTGGTGTTACCAGAGGGTGGAAGGTCAGTGTTGGGCTGTGCCTGTGCAAGGGGAACCGACTGTCCCGATGCCCACAATGGTCCGGGCTGGTCATCAGGATCCAGTAGGGCAGAACTGCTATCGTCACTGTGGGCCTCTTCGGAGGGTGGAGTGGTGTTGTCTGGACCCTCTGGTGTGGTGACGGTCCTTCGGGTTCCTACAGGGGCATAAAAGCATGATTAATGCATTTGTGTGTGTGATGGTGTGCAATGGGTGGGTGTCTGTGTACCCCAGTGCAGGCATTCCTGTGTGGGGGCTTGTGTGATGATGGTTGGGGGGTGTTATGGGTATGTGCAGTGGGCATGCTTTAGTGCTGGGGGTCCATGCTTAGTTGTGTCATGCAGGGCTTGGTGTTGGGATGGGTGGTTTGTGTTATTAGTACATTAGTGAGGATTTTGGGTGATGGGGAGGGGATGAGGGTGGGGGTGTGTGAAAGCATGCAGGTAGGGTGGGGGATATGATAGTTAAGATTTGACTTACCAGTGTCCCATCCTCCACCGACTCCTCCGAGGCCCTCTGGATGCATGATGGTCAAGACTTGCTCCTCCCATGTTGTTAGTTGTGGGGGAGGAGGTGGGGGTCCGCCGCCGCGATTTTGTGCCTAGAGACCGTTGAACACACCTTCCCCCGTAGGTCGTTCCACCTCTTCCTGATGTCCTCCCTATTTTTTGGGTGCTGTCCCACAGCGTTGACCCTGTCCATGATTCTTCGCCATAGCTCCATCTTCCTGGCTATGGAGGTGTGCTGTACCTGTGAGCCAAATAGCTGTGGCTCTACCTGGATGATTTCCTCCACCATGACCCTGAGCTCCTCCTCAGAAAAGCGGGGGTGTCATTGGTGTGACATGGGGTGGTGTGTGTGATGTGTGGGGTGGTTAAAGTGTAGATGTGTGTGGTGATGTGTCGTGGTGTGTGGTGTTTTGTGCGTGGATGTGGTGTGGGTGATGGTGTTGTGTGCCTCTGTATGGTGGTGTTGTCTTGGCTGTGCTGTCTCGACTGGCCTTCGTCCGTGAATTGTGGTCGTAGGGGTTTGTGGGTGATGTGGGTGTGTGTTTTATATTGAGTTGGGTGTGTGGGAGTGGTTTTTGTATGTGTATCAGGTGTGTGTATTTTTAATTGTCCAATGTGGCGGTGTTTTGGAGATGTGTGTGTATTTTGAGCGCGGCGGTGTATACCGCCAATGGAATACCGCGTTTGAAAGACCGCTGTGTGGATTCGTGGGTCGTAATAGCATGGGCGTGGTTCTGTTGGCGTGGAGGTTTTGTTTTCGCCACTTTAACACTTACCTTTGGTGTGGCGGAGTTGTGTGGGTGTCTGAATTTCAGCGGATTCTGAGATGTGTGTCATAATAGCTGTGGTGGACTACCGCGGCGGCGGCGGTGTATTGGCGGTCTTCTTCACGGCGGTAAGCGCCTTTTACCGCCAATGTTGTAATGACCTCCTAAGAGCTTGATTTATAGTTTGGCAGGAAAAGAACTCTAACATAGTGGTCTGCCAGCCTAATTTAATGTTGATAATGTCAAGCAGGCCTTATGTTTGGCCACGGTGGATACTGCTTAATTTTAGCAAGGGACAAACTTCATTGACAACCATGGAGAATAAGGGCAGTCATAGAAATGGCTACATGTTCACCTGCCCAAATTAGATGGGCAGACATGTAGACATTTTTTTACTGTTCCTTGCCACCAAGCACAACCAGGCAGTAAGGAAAAGTAAAATCTTAATAATGCTCCCCTCGCCACAGGGTATGTTTTATCTCCACAAAATATAGTCATGATTCAGGATTTTCTTTCTGCAAATAAAAAACAAATACTCTGTGCTACAGGGTTGTATTCTGCTGATGTAGCCCTGTAGCACAGAGTGAATGCATTGACAGGAACCACTGCCTGCTTGGCTGTCATTTATAAATCAGGCAGGAGGTCCCTTTATTATGGAGACAGAGTAATTTACAGTGGGTCATGCACCTAAATTTCAATCAGGCCTTGAGTCAGAAGGTAAAACATCTGACTGGGATGAACCTGGTCTCTGTATCTGACCCTTGCTCTATCATGGCTTGCCTTAAACCTTACCCCTGTCCTGGTCTAGCGTGACCAGTTGCCTGCTGTTGGGGCATTGCACTTTTTTGTGCAATGTTTATCGAAAATTTTTAAAATCCATATCTCCAGATCCCCTTATTACATTTTTGTTTGTTTGGGTGTATTTTGTCATTAAAATATTCTTTAAATTTATAAATTAGAGTGGGATTTTTATTGTCTTCTCTTTTGACTTTTTTAACTGTTTTGTTATTTCTAAATACTTCACACCTTTTTTCAGTTAACTTAGTCAGTTAGCTGCAAGAGATTGGCCTTAGGTTTAAACAACTGAAACCTTTCCTGGACCTAACAAGATATTTACTTTATTGCTTGTGGTGAACTATCATCCACTCCAACTAATAATTGACTTTCTCACATTAGTCATTTCAAGTGTCAAGGATTTCAGGTGTAATTCTGAGGTTCTCATTAGAAATAAGGAATTACAGTTGGAGCACATTTTTTCTGGGTCCAAGCTCCTTTGTTATTTCTTATCTTACTCTGAGCGCTGCCTGTAAATCTCCAGTATTTCGGCACATCACATCATGTCAGTGGAGCTAGTTACTAGTTACCAGCCATATCAGAGTTAGGTGGGCACTTATCATGATAGCCAGAATGGTTAAGGGCAGTATCCTACATTTCATTTAATAAGTGTAGATTTGCCACCATTAGGGTGGTCTTCCCCAAACTTTGTGCCTACTTGCCTCTCATTTTTGCCAGATTTGTGTTTCTCTTTTGACCTTAGGACTCTGTGCACTTTACCACGGCTAACCAGAGCTAAAGTGCTTGTGCTCACTTCCTTAAACATGGTTTTATTGGCATACACCTGATTGGCATATTTAATTTACTTATATGTCCCTTGAAGTGTGGAAGTGTGGTATACTAGATACTCAGGACCTGTAAATGAAATGAGAGCAGTGGGCCTGCAGCATTTATTGTGCCACCCACCAAAGTAGCACTTTAAACGTATCCCAGGCCTGCCATTGCAGCCTGAACGCAGTTTCACACTGCCCTTTTGACCTGGCATTTAAACCCCCTTACTAAGGCTTAAAATCCCCTTTCATTAGGTCACCCCTAAGGTAGGTCCTAGGTAGCCCATAAGGTATGGTGCTATGTAAATAAAAGATAGAACACATACTTTTAAGTTATACATGTCCTGGTGCTGAAAACTCCCACATTTGTTTTTCACTACTGTGAGGCCTACAACTATCATAGGATAACATTGGGGATTCCTTATTATATGTTTTAAGCTGTAATTCGTAATTGAGAGAAAGTAGATATCTCATGCTTAGTCCCTATGGAATTGTAATGATAAACCCTTGTTAATGGTAAAGTCAGATTTTCATTCCAATTTTGAAAATGCCACTTTTTGAAATTTTGCATTTTTACTGCCTTTAGCCCTCTGTGCCTGCAGACTGTCTTGAGTCACATGACTGGGTGTAGCTGACAAACTTTGTGAATTCCTCTCAGACAGTCATGTAATAGTGGATTAGCTAAGCCTCAATGAGCGATTAACTGTAAGGATGGGGCGGCGGAGCTGAACACAGCTTCACTTGCACCTGAATAGGATTTGCCCTGTCTCCTCACAATAGGCCTAACAACTTTGTATTGTCACTTATGCCAGCCTGGAGCCAGGGCAATAGAGTTAGGAAATCCCAAGAACTTCAAAGAACCTTTCTAGAAGCTCCACACACCATCCTAGAGAAGAGCACCAGGGTAGAAAGATAGGACCTGCAGACCCACTCCTCAATTCACTACTTGACCTGTGGAAGGACTCTCGGAGTACTGCCTGCTGCTGTGACCTGCTGTGCATTCTGCCATACTGCTGTTGTTCCTGAAAAGACTGTCCTCCTGCCTGCCTTGAAACTTCAGAGGCCAGCCCTGCTGTTGAGCCCTGCATCGCCTACACCTACACCCAGGTCTACCAGAAATGACTCAAATGGCTAGTTTAGTGACCTTGTGTTCAAAGCCACAGGAACAAAACATGCACCCACCATCTTGAACCCACAATCTGACCCAGTCTGAGTGAGTCTTGAACCCCAAGGTCTCCATCCACTCCTAGACCCTCTGTTGTGGTGCTAAAGGTGCCCAGATGGCCATTTTCCACAACTATGGGCTTAGACAAAATGTTGCCAAAAAGTGCTTTAAGGACCAGGAAGACACCGTGATCTACCTGCTCACCCAGCTGCCTGAGGTGCATCTTTGGTCGGATTGACTTTGCAGCTTCTCCTACTACATTCTTCACTGCAGCAGCAAATCTGTTTCAGCAGCACTTCGCCAAAGAGTTATCCAACCTCGTGGAACTGTTTTGAGCCACATCTTTCTGCTTCATTCCATGGGAGATTTTTGAATTCCATCTTGACGACTAAGTCTGAAGGTAAAAATCTTCACTGCAGATTTGTTCAACAGCCGTTTGACAATGATGCTCCCTCCTCGGACACTCCTGCAGCCTTGCTCCATTTAACTTCTACCTTCTCAGACATTTTTCTATCAAAATGTTTTCCAAGTCTGAAGGTAAGCGTTAACAGGGTGCAATCCACTTCTTGTATAGCAACCGCGATCCATCTCGGTTGGCCTTAATTTTCGAACTTTGACCGGCTCTCATGCGAACAGATGTCTGCGGTTGGCGCCTTCATCTTTTTGGTACTTTTTTGAACAGTAAACACTCTAAACTCTTGTTCTACTGATGGTATTTTTGTAGTTTTGGTGTCAAATAATGTATTAAATGTTACTTTATTTTTCGAAATAGGTTTGGAATTTTTCTTGCGTTTTCACTTTATTGCTGTTTGTGTGCTGCATAAATATTATACACAGTGCCTTTAAGTTAAATGTGACTGCTTTTTGTGCCAAGCTACCCAGGGTTAAGCAGTGGTTAATTTAATGACTTTTTGTGGTTCACCCTCCAAGGGATTGTGGCTGCTGCTTGACATGGACTCACACCCCAATCAACCTACAACCTCAGAAATAACAACATATTAAATTAATGTTAATAGCCAGATGTCCAATTCAAAATTTAGGGAGTGCCTAGCAAGTCAGGTGACAGTTGTGTTTTGTTTTTGTTTTACCCTGTTGTTACATTGTAAGCTCTCATGGTAATTATAGATGGTATAGAAAATGTTGACCTACATTGTATGAATCCAGCCTTGACTTGAACGCGGTTTGGTAAACTTAATTCTCAATTTTTTATTACATTTAGAAAGGAAAATATGAATTACAGTGTACTTTCCGGTATAACTATAACACTGAGATTAAGTTTAGACTAGACAATGCTTTCTGGTGCAGATCCTCTGTAAACCTAATTATGAGAACAGTACCTAACCGAAATGTTAACAATGTAAGTCAAATACTTTTCTGTACCAGTGAGAAGCACTGGAGTTATTTATTTTCATTCCATAGTTAGCAGGAGTGGGTCGTGGTATGAATCTACAAATTTTATTGATCTGTTTCCGTATTCCACATACTAAAATACTAAAATAAGACAGAAAGCAGCAGATAATCTTGCAAAATTCAACTGCTGCAATATTGGTCCATCCATCCCATCACAGAAGAACTAATCTGGACCTGATTAGCGGGCACGATCATCCAATCTCTCAATGCCCTAGCCAAAGAGACATATGTTGATTAGCTGGTGGCAGATTTCTTGACATAGCTGGAACAGTATGTGCTTTCAGCAATTTTGATTGGCTACATTGAGCGAATAAGAGTGGGTCTCTATGCCTAAACGTTTATGAGTCACCAACGTCAACTCATTTTCTAAAATAAAGGGCAGAACCAGTCTTCCTATCCTTTTTGCAGGGCCATTTCCCTGGACTTTGTGAGTGTGGGGACACCATTACACGCGTGTACTGCACATAGGTCAATACCTATATGTAGCTTCACAATGGAAACTCCGAATATGGCCCTGTAACATGTCTAAGATCATGGAATTGTCCCCTAATTCCAAATCAGGCATTGGGGAGCCAATTCCATGGATCCTGGGGGCTCTACCATGGACCCCCAGTACCGCCAAACCAGCTATCTGAGGCTTGCACTGCAGCTACAGCTGCTGCCGCCTCACAAACAGAGTTCTGCCCTCCTGGGGTCTGGGCAGCCCAGTCCCAGGAAGGCAGAACAAAGCATTTTCTCAGAGAGCAGGGTGTTACACCTGGAAATAGGTGTTACAGGCTGGAGAGGGGTAGCCTCTGGAATTGCTTTGAAAGGCACAGATGGTGCCCTCCTTGCATAAACCAGTTCAGGGACCCCTTCTCCCCTGCTCTGGTGGGAAACTGGACAAAGGAAAGGGGAGTGACCACTCCTCTGTCCATCACCACCCCAGGGGTGGTGTCCAGAGCTCCTCCAGTGTGTCCCATACTTCAGTAATCTTGCTTTGCAAGGTGTGGGGGAACTCTGGAGGCCTCTGAGTGGTCAGTGCCAGCACGTGACGTCAGAGACCCCTCCTGATAGGTCCACAGCTGATAAGGTAGCCAATTCCCCTCTCAGGGCTATTTAGGGTTTCTCTTGTGGGTTCTCTTCAGATTCTGCTTGCAAGTTTCCTTCAGGAATCCTCTGCAACAACTTTCGCATCCTCTGACCTTGGGTTAAACAGCATCCCGCTCCAAGAAACTCTGTAACTGCAACAAAGTGCCTACAAGAGACACTTTTCTTCAGCAACCTCAGCTCCAAGTCACCAACTGCAACAGTTTCCATGGTGTGCATGATCTGGAGACTCCCTGTCTTCATCCTGCACCAGAAGGACCGAAGAAATCTCTGGCTTGCTCAAAGCAGGCACCTTCCAAGGCAGCGACTGGTACCCTGGAACTCCACTCACGACAACAAGCGTGCTCCTAAGGACACAGAGTGTGGACATCATCAACATAGACTGTCCTGAGGTCCTGTTGATGCAATTTGAAAGAGGTAAGACCTTGCCTTCCCTGAGAACGATGGTACCCCTTTGTTTTGTGTCTTCTTCACCGCCTGAGGCCTCTGTGCAGTCTTTGCAAAATTCCTTCATGCATAGCCTGGCCCAGGTCCCCAGCACTCCACCCTGTGACGATCAGCTTGCTGAGTTGTTCTCCGGCAGCGTGGGACCTTCTTTTGTTGGGCTGCATCAAACACATTTTGCACCTCCTTTGAACCCGGATCCTGCAGCTTCTGGGGGTGCTGGCTGGCATCCTGAGGGCTCTCTAAAGTCCTGAGAGCCCCCTCTTCCTCCTCAAACAGAGTTGAGGCCCCCAGGTCCCTCCTGGGTCCATCCAGCAGCATTTTGATGAAAAATTTATTTTTGCCGTTGCCAAGGCTTGTTGGTGCCTTCAACACGAAATCTCATCTGCAATGATATTCACACCGTGGGACATCTTTTGCATCATGCAGGAACCAGCTGACTTCTTCCTAGGGTGCATTTCTGCAGTCTTCAACTAACCAGGGACTCTTCTTTGGCACACTCTTCTGGGTTGGCAAGGGCTCCTGTCCTTCCTGGAACTTCTTTCGACTTCTGGATTTGGTCCCCTTCCTTTGCAGGTCTTCAGGTCCAACAATCCAGCAGATGTTCTTTGCAGACTTGGTTGGCTGCTGCAAAATACCCAAAACGAGGTGTAGTGTGTCCTAAGGAAACTTGCAGCACTTTACTCCTGCTTTTCTGGGCTCTGGGGTGGGGTAATTTACTCACCTACACTGTATTCTTACTCTCCCAGCCATTCTGCACACACTACACTTGTCTAGGGGGGAATTTGTGATTCACATTCCACTTTTTTAGTATATGATTTGTGTTGCCCCAGACCTATTTTCTCCCATTGCATTCTATAGGATTTCCTACTGTTTGCAAAGTTCTATGACTATTTACTTGTCTAATGTTGGTGTCTAGTGTACATATTGTGTATAATACTTACCTTCAGAAGGAGTATTGTCTCTAAGATATTTTTGGTACTGTGTCACCCAAATTAATACCTTTATTTTTGGTAACACTGAGTATTGCCTTTACTTGTGTAGAAGTACTGTGTACCTATAAGTGGTATTACATCAGCTTTTCATGTCTCCTAGTTCAGCCTAAGCTGCTCTGCTATAGCTACCTCTATCAGCCTAAGCTGCTAGAACACTACTACATTCACTAACAAGGGATAACTGGACCTGGTGTAAGGTGTAAGTACCCAAGGTACCTACTGCAAACCGGGCTAGCCTCCTACAGTTAAAGATTAGATTTTGAGACTAAAGATTTTAAACACATGAGATCTGCCAGAAAAAAGGCACATCTTAGGTAAATACTTCAAAGTGCCAAGACCTGGGGAGCCTCAGACAAATGGGAAGGCAGATGGATAAAGAAAAGAGACAAAAAGAAAAGGGATTCTGTGGAGGTGACTGCACATGTACAGCAAGGCCAAGATCCAGTGAAGATTTTACCGATAAGGGAGATTCCAGGAGAGGATTTTGTTCATGTCCCTTGGAGCAGAAGTGAAATTCTATCATTTACAAATGATTATCCAAAATTGAAGGAGAAGCCAGTAGAGTGGTACCAGCAGACAGATAGGTTTGTAAAACTTGCAAAGTGCCAGTGGGACGATTTGAACACCTTATTAGAGATAGTGGTCCCAGCTGATCTGTGCATACAGTGTAAGAGGAGTGTAGATTGGCCAACAAGTGAACCAGATAGGGATAAAATTACAGGCGCACAGTCTCCCGAGGTAATGAAATATTACTATAAGGTGATTGAATTTTTGAAAACGAGAATTTCGCCTAAGAACATTGATTGGCAAAGAACTGACAGGACAGATCAGGAGGCAAAGGAGTCGATACATGCGTAATTATGATAGATTGTTATAGGTGTTCAAGCATTACAGTGGTACAGAGACAATTGAGGCGAAGGACATGATTCATTTTGTGTTCAGATTTGTGGAAGGATTGAGACCTGAAATTAGCCAGATGAGTGAGAGTCATTTGATTTGCTACCTCCACCACCAGCACGCCCATCACCACACACCCTCTTGTGCACTCACCACTCCCACTTCTATTCACACATCCCCTGTGTCCTCTACCAGTGTGTCTGTGAGCCCTCCTCCCAAAGTACACAAACGCAGGCACACACCTACTCAACAGCCATCCACATCACAACAGCCTCCAGCCCATGCACCTTCACCCAAATTCAGCAAACGTACACCTCCTACAACCACTACCTCTTCCTCTACTCCCAAACACCCTCCATCTACCCGTCCCAGTGTGTCTAAAAAACTTTTCCTGGCTAATATTGACCACTTCCCTACACCTCCCCCCACCGTCTTTCCCCTAGGGCCAGGCTTTCCAGGTCCCAACCCAGCACCTCAGCCACCACATCACCAGGCACAGTAGTGCCAGCAACTGCGGGCTATTGGAGTGGGCCAACCAACAGGGCTGCCAGTGTCCCGCGGAGCGAGGGCAAGGACATTCCATCACCTGCAAAAGTAAAAAGTTGCCCACATCCCAGAGGGAGAAGCAGAAAACACCTGCCACCAAGGGCTCAGGGAAAACGAAAGGGGATGGTGGCAAGACAGGTGCGCCACCATCCAAGGTGGGGAAGGGCCAGAAAAAAAAGGTCAGGTAAGGAGAGGGCATGGTGGCACCGACAATTGGACCAGTGTCACACCTGTCCACGCCGACAACAAGCACTGCTGTCATTGAGCCTGCCACCAGCACCGCAGTCACTGAGCCCGCCACCAGCACCGCAGTCACAGAGCCCAGCACCAGCACCACCGCTACAGAGCCCGCCGCCAGCCCCGATGCCACAGTGGCCGCCGCAAGCACTGTGGCCACAGAGCCTGCCGCCAGCCCCGATGCCACAGAGGCTGCCGTAAGCACCGCCGCCACAGAGACCGCCACCAGCCTCGATGCCACAGAGCCCGCCGCCTGCCTCGATGCCACAGAGGCCGAAGCAAGCACCGCCACCACAGAGCCTGCCGCCAGCCCTGATGCAACAGTGCCCACTACCAGCACCGCTGCCACAGATCCTGCCGCCAGCACCGCCGCGACTGACCCCGGCGCAGGCACTGCCAGCGGCCCGCGACATCCTGAGCCTGTGGCACCACCGCAGACATGGCTGCCATCCCCAGTGGTCAGTCGTCGAGGCTGGTGGTCAGTTCCAGGAGCCTGGGCAGCTTCCATGATGCACGACTTTCAGTGGAGAAAGGCCTCCACTACCTCAGTCCTTGGCAGGATGAAGCACTCTGGGCACCAAGCCCCCTCCAGAACCAGTGGAGTATCACATCCACTACCTCAGTCCTTGGCAGGATGAAGCACTATGGGCACAAAGCCCACTCAAGAACCAGTGGAGAAAGGCATCCACCATCTCCGTCCTTGGCAGGATGAAGCACTCTGGACACCAAACCCCTCCAGAACCATTGGAGAAAGGCATCCACTACCTCAGTCCTTGGCAGGATGAAGCACTCTGGGCACAAAGCCCCCTCCAGAACCAGTGGAGAAAGGTATCCACTACCTTAGTCCTCGGCAGGATAAAGCACTCTGGGAACAATGCCCCGTCCAGAACCAGTGGAGAAAGGCATCCACTACCTCAGTCCTTGGCAGGATAAAGCACTCTGGACTCCAAGCCCCCTCCAGAACCAGTGGAGTAGTCCATTGGAAGAACAGCTTACTCAAAGCCTTCCCATGGGCAGAGATGCAAGGGATGTATTAGAAATGGGGTTTCTGGTTGGCTAGGGTATGCACCTGAGCCAGGCAGAACCCACCCACTGTAATCAGGGCAAGGGAGTTACACATCCAAAATAACCTCTGCTCACCTCCTTGGTAGCTTGGCACAAGCAGTCAAGCCTAACCTGGAGGCAATGTGTAAAATGTTTGCACAACATACGCAGCACATGTGATGCAATATGTACACCACAAAGTAAACACACCACTGAACTATGTAAAAATAAACTGTATTGCACAAAACATAATTAGACCAAACATTACATGTCAGTAATACCCTGCTACATTAGTAGTTGTCAGAACTTTACACAGGTTAATAATACTCTGCAAGAAAAAGCAGCAGTCACATTAGAACACATAATACTCAGGATTCTGCAACTTAAGCAGTAGTCAGGAATCACAGTAAAGAAATAAATGCACTTGTCATGGAACATAATAAATTCCTATACTAACAGCATTATAAAAACCTATGACAAGTCATGAAACACATATCAGCATGTCATGTCCACAAAAGGTACACCAGCATATATATGTGACGTCATACAAAAGTAGGTAGGTAACTCATAACCCCCCCCAATGTCCATACTGAGCTCATAAGATCCAAATAAGCACATGTTTCCTGAGGAAAAGGCACTCCCAGTGCCTGGAAGATGAAAGTGGGGCCCCGGCACTCCTGTGCGCTAAAGGGGGGGCCACCTGTTGCTCTTGGGGAGAAGGCGGTCTGCGCCCTCTCTGATGTTTATAACAGGCCCCTCTTGGGGCCTGTGATCTCTGGGGAGGCCCCAAGCTTCCACTGGACCTCCAACAAGAGGGGGTCAAAATAATGCCCACAAAATACTAAGGGCCACAGTAGGGGGCAACAAAGAAACCCTGCAGTGCCGGGGCCTCCGTCAAGGCTTCTGCCCTGCCCCGATCTCTAGGGGCCAAATGAGGGCTTTGTTGGGGTAGGGGGAGCCTCTGATGAGGCTTCCTTTTCCCCCTTGCCCGTTCGAAGAACCCAAAGGGGCTCCAGTGGGGCGGGGATCCTCGGACAAGGCTTCCTTCCCCCCCCCCCAACGTTTCCTTCTTCACTTTTGGACCCCTCTGGTGCCTGCTTGTGCCCCAGGGGCACTCTGCCGAGCTCTCTTCACCCCAGGGGCATGATAGGAGCACGCTTGCGCCTTATGTGAAATTAGGGCTACCCCGGGGGTCCCAGGGTCAGCGCGGTACTCGTGCTTAAGGAAGGCAGCCCCCCCGGGCTGCGACAGTGAATTCCAATTACGGCAACAACGGGGCATTTCTTCAGCCCGGATCGTGCAGTGATTTTTCAGCACAGCACAAAGGGGGGGGGGTACACAGGAGCTCTATCCAAGCGCTAGGATATTAAAGCAGCACTCCTCGTGCTGTGGAAAGTTTACAGGGGTCAGGGGCCACAGCACCCTGCCCCTGGAGACAGAAGGGAGGGTAACACTGGGCTACTAGGCCCCAACAACAGGCCAGCACAAGGGATGCAGATGGTGGCAGTTCCTCCTAGTGACCAGGCAGGTCACAGGTCAGCACAGCAGCAGCAGTCCAAGGTGGTTACTGGTGAGTCCTTTCAGCAACGTCCTGTGTCCAGTTTCAAGCAAGTCTCTTCCAATCTTAACGTCTCCCTTGTGGGGAAAATTCCCCTGTACTTATACTCAGTTTTCAGTGTGTTCTCAATAAGGAGTTACAACTGGTTCTAGGAGTGTTCCTTCTCCCCTCCAGCACAGGCTCCAAACATCAGTTGGGGGTAAACTACCCTAATGTGTGAGGGCAGAGCACAGCCTCTTCAAATGCAGGTGTGCCCCCCATCTCCCTTCTCTCAGCTCAGGAAGACTATTCAGTATGTAGATGCACCTCTGTGACACCCCCACCCTCCCTGTGTATAGGCTGTCTGAAAAGTATGCACAAAGCCCAACTGTCACTCTACCCAGATGTGGATTGGAGTCAAGCTGCAAAACACCAGAGTCAAAAGCACAGAGAAATGCTCACTTTCTAGAAGTGGCATTTCTGTAATGATAATAAAAAATCAGTAAGCAGCATTTCTCACTACCATTACAATGATATCAAACATGCCTACGCTACCCCTTATAAATCAGACAATACCCCTTACCCTTAAGGCAGGGCATTTCCAATGCAATCCTATCAGAAGGCAGCACTCACAGCAGTGAGATACCAAATAGGCTGTTTACCACTACCAGGACAGGCCACATTACTAGGCACATGTCCTGCCCTCTACATACATGGCACCCTGCCCATAGGGCTAGCTAAGGAGTACCTTAGGGGTGACTTACATGTAGCAAAAGGGGAGTTCTGGGCCTGGCAAGCAGAATTAGATGCCAGGTCCCTGTGGCAGAAAACTGCACACACAGGCCCGGCACTAGCAGGCCTGAGACAGGTTTGAAAGGCTACTTCGGTGGGTGGCGCAAGCAGTGCTGCAGGCCCACTAGTAGCATTTAATTTACAGGCCCTGGGTATAGTGATTCCACTTTACAAGGGACTTACAGGTAAATCAAATATGCCAATTTGGTATGAGCCAATCACACCAAGTTTACTAGGGAGAGCACATGCACTTTATCAATGATTAGCAGTGAAAAAGTGCTCAGAGTCATAACGTCAGCCAACAAGGGTTCGAAAATAAGGAGGAAAAAGGCAAAAAGTTTGGGGAATGACCCTGTAAAAGGGCCAGGTCCAACAGGGTGCATATGCCTAATATCTGTTGTGCATCTATATGGACTGTTAATGATAAATTGGAAAACCGTTGTAAATTGGTTGTGGTTGGCTCTCGCTATGCATTCTTTGGGTTGAGGCGCTCTGTGCTGTTTATCCTCGATTTTGCTGCTTACTAATGCACTTCATGGTGAAGCAGACTTCTGTTGTCATGTGTATTTTGTCTTCTGGCTGTATGGTGCGAATCTGTGATACATCACTGTAGGAAGTTGGTTCTGCATCTACTATATCAAAATGAGATATAGGCCCCCATTACAACCCTGGAGGTCGGTGATAAAGTGCGGTAATACCACCAACAGGCAAGTGGTAAATACAGCCAAATTATGACCATGGCGGAAAGAGCTCAGATAGATAGTCACTTTACCACACCAACTGCCAGGGCAGAAACAACAGACACCACGGGGGTAGCTGCCTATATCCAGGCAGAAGACAATGTTCCGCCCACTGTATTATGACAGGCCAATTCGCCACCTTTTCTGGAGTGGTACCAATGACATCAAAAGCCTGGCAGAAACAATGCACAGAAGGGAAATGACTCACCGTTGGAGACTCAGGGAACACCCACGTCTCCATGGAGCCTGAACTGCAGTTCTTCCTCATGATTTTCTACGTCCTGCTCCACCACGAACACTAACGAAGGCAAAGACGACCACAGTGAGTATAGCCACCTAGCACACAGGGGAGGGGGAAGGAAAAAGAGAGTGACACACACACATGCAACACGCAACACCCCCAACACCATACACACAAGCAGATGCAGTAACATAACATATTTACCCCATAGCCCTCAGGAATAATGCAAGGACAACCCAAATAGATGAAAGTGAGTGTTATAAGATAAATACAGTACAAATCCGTACATTCAACCTAAAATTATATACATATTTACAAATCAAGGGACACTGCCTAGTCCTCAATGTTTGTGGGCCACAGGGCCACATTACAAAGTCCAAGGCCGACTTGACTCCTGCAACAACACGGAGAG
Source organism: Pleurodeles waltl (assembly GCF_031143425.1). NCBI lineage: Eukaryota > Metazoa > Chordata > Amphibia > Caudata > Salamandridae > Pleurodeles > Pleurodeles waltl. The sequence goes on along the minus strand of NC_090443.1, from coordinate 660,928,537 downwards.
AACACTGCAGGGGCATCAGTTAAAAAATAGGCAGGCACCTCGGGGGACGGGGAATTGGGGGGTACCTCAGCCGGCAGATGAAACAATACCACTGCTCCTGGAGGGGGCAACATGCCCTGTGCTTGGTCCTAGGGAGTGCAAGGCCACAGTATATCAAGTGGGTGACTTGCCCACATGCTCTGGAGGGGGAAACATGTCCTGTGCTTGGTCCTGGGGAGTGCAAGGCCACAGTCTCTTGAGTGGGTGAATACCCCACTGGTTCTGGATGGCTTCTCCACCTGTTCAGAGGGGGCATCGTGCCCTGTGATCTTCATCCTGGGGACGATGTGGTGAGTGGATGGCTTCTCCACTAGTTCTGGAGGGGGCCCTGTGATGCAGATCTTGGGGAGTGCAAGGTCACAGTCTCTCAGTGTTATACCCACAGGATTTGCAGGGGGCAGGCCGCAAAACATCCGATGGACTCAGGACTACACACTGTCCGCCGGCAGTGATGGCTGCTCAGTGGTGGTGATGCTGATGCTGCTGCTGCTAGAGGTGGTGATGGTGGTGGCGGGGGGAGGCTACAGCCCATCCCCTGCAGCCTCAGACAGCTGCCCATTGGTGCTGCTGCTGCTGTTGGTAATGCTGGTAGTTGGAGGGGAGGCTCCAGCCCATCCCCTGCAGCCTCGGACGGCTGCCCACTGGTGCCTCTGCTGTTGGTGGTGGTGGGGAGAGGCTCCAGTCCATCCTGTGCAGCCTCAAACGGCTGCCCACTGCTGATGGTCGTGCTGGTGGTGGTGCTGCTACTGGTGGGAGGGGGAAGCTCCAGCCCATCCCCTCCCACCTCAGATGGTTGCCCACTGCTGGGGGTCGTGCTGGTAATGGTGGTGGTGGTGGTGCTGCTGCTGGTGGTGGGGGAAGGTCCAGCCCATCCCCTGCAGCCCCGGATGGCTGCACCATCATGGTTGGTGTAGTGGGCTCCGAATGAGTCCCAGCACCAGGCCCTTTGCCCTCCTGGCAGAAGCTGGGGCTGGCTCCTTGCCCTTCCTGGCAGCCCTTCCTGGCAGCAGCTGGGGCTGGCACCTTGCCCTTCCAGGCAGCAGCTGGGGCTGTCTCCTTGCCCTTCCTGGCAGCAGCTGGGGGTGGCACCTTGACCTTCATGGTAGCAGCTGGGGAGGACTCATTGCCCTTCCTGGCAGCACTTGGGGCAGGCACCCTTTCCGTGTGGCTGCCTGGTGCCCGGGATCCTTTCCCACCACAAGTTGCTGTGGACACTACTGTGCCCATGGACTGGGTGGCTGAGGTGCTTGCCTGGGTTTTACACTCCCTGGCCAGATGCGAAGGACGGGGGAGAGGTAGGGAAGAGGTCAAATGTGGAGAGGAAAAGCATCTTAGGGACATTTGGGCTGGAAGAGGGAGAAGGTCTGGGAGTGGAGGAAGAGGGAGTGGTTGTAGGAGGTGTCTGTCTGGTGTTTGTGGATGAGGGTGCATGGGCTGGATGCTGTTGTGAGGTGGATGGCTGTTGAGTGTCTGAGTGCTTGCACTTGTGTACTTTGGGAGGAGGGTGCACAGACACACTGGGAGAGGAAGCAGGAGACATGTGCATGGCTGCTGGGGTGCCAGTGAGGTGTGTCCTGATAGGTGTGCCGGTGATAGAGGGAGTGGATGAGGATGCAGTGCATGAAGGTGTGAGTGTGGACGGAACTGGGAGGGAGGTGGAAGAGGAGGAGGAGGGGACACAGTGAAGGCAGTGGATGTTGGTATGTCTGCATCTGGATGGTGTTTGCATCAGTGCCTGTGGGATGACGTGTGGTGCCAGTGTTTGCCTGTTCCACTCTTGTGTGTTGTCCTGTGTGCATGCTCATCTGCCTGTGTGCTTAGGATAGGTTGGGATTGAGGGGAAAGGGATTGGGAAGAGGAAGTTGGAGGCTTGAAACAGGGACAATGGCTGCCATCAGGAAGGAGGCCAGAGCCTGGATTGATCTCTGTTGTGCCGCCAAGCCAGTGTGAATGCCCTCCAGAAATGCATTGGTCTGTTGCATTTGGGCTGCCAGCCCCTGGATGACGTTCACAATGGGTGACTGCCCAACAGAGATGCAACTCCTCATTGGTTATAATTGGGCCCTATGGGTTACAGTTGCCAATGGTGATGTACTCCGGCGGTGCATACCGTCAACGCCGGAGTACATCACCATTGGACGTGACCGCCATTTTCTATCTGATTCCTCACTTGCTACCTGACCTTCAACAGGTGAGGACCTACACTGCATGTTCTGCTGTGACCTGTGCCTGGAACCTACCGTGGCCTGTGTGACTGGGGAAAGGGCCTTCACTTTGACAGAGTAGGAGAGACTGGTGGATGGGGTCCTACCCCAGTACAGACTGCTGTGTGGGCCTCCAGACCAACAGGTGAGTACACTGTGGGCACAATGCATGTGGCATGAATGCATGGGGTGGTGAGTGTGAAGGCCTCGTGTAAGGGGGTTGGTGGATGTCCTCTGGGAGGCGTATTGGTTGTGTGGTGAGCCATGTGTGTGCAAATGGTGATGTGAAGGGGTATGGTAGGACATAAGTGTAACAGGTAGGACTGTCTGACTAATACTATTTTCCTGTCTGTCTTGCCTCTGCAGGTCAGCGCCCATCAAAAGCAGGGTTTATGGCGTGCCATCACCAAGGACGTGCGGATCCTGAGGGTCTATGGCAGGCAGAGCACCCACTGTCAGAAGCCGTGGGAGGACCTGAGACGCTGGGCACGGAAGATGGTGGAGGCCTAGCTGGGGATGGTCTCCCAACGAGGAGCATGAGCCTGTCAAACCCTGACCCCCTGATGGCCCGCAAACATGCAGTGGCCTATCCAGAGCTGGATGGGCGCTTCATCATTACTAGTAACACCTGGTGGAGAGGTATCCGGGTGGTGGATGTGTGTCAGTGGGTGCTCCTAGGCCAGGCCTGACATTGCAGCGTAAGTCCCCTGGTGGCAGGGTTCTGAAGGGCAAATTTAGCTACCTAGCTCATAGGCATCCACTACTGGTCAGGACTGTGTGGGTCCCACATGTGCTGGATTTGCCAGTGTGTGCCCCCTCCATGCTTTGGTAGCAAGCAATATCACTAGTAGTGCAATGCATATTGCTTAGGCCTGTTCCCTGTGTGTGAGTGTGTCGTGCACGCCAACAGTGGTGTTGGTGCAGCCATTGACCAAGTGTATCTTTTGTCTCTTCCCCCACTTCTTGTTTTGTCACCCTGTCCTTATGTGCATTAGCATCATCTGGCGGAGGAGCAGAGGCACCTGCGACGGAGGGAGCTATATCCCACAAGATCCACAGGACCCAGGAGTCAGTCAGGGCACCAGTGAGAAGGAGGGCAAGGGGAGCACTATGGCAGAGAGTGGAGGGGACAGTTCAGACACAGATACCTCCTTCGATGGAAGCTCCATGGTGGTGGCGGGCACCTCTGTGACCACCCCAGCTACAGGTACATCCGCCACCCCCGTACCAGCACCGTCTTCCCAGCAGCCCCTCATCGAGTTGCCCATGCCTGCTCACCCAGGAGGGTGGGCATCTCCCTTGCCACAGGCACCTGAGGCCCTGCCGCAGTGAGCCCTGTTGCCCTGGGTGAGGAGGCAATTGACCTCCTGAGATCCATCTCTGTAGGGCAGTCAATCATTGTGAATGCCATCCAGGGGCTGACAGCCCAGATGCAACAGACTAATGCATTCCTGGAGGGCATTCACACTGGAATGGCAGTCCAACAGAGATCGATCCAGGCTCTGGCTTCCTCTCTGACGGCAGTCATTGTCCCTGTTTCTACCCTCCCCCCTCCAACTTCCTCTTCCCAATCCCATTCCCTTCAACCCCAACCTATCCTAAGCACACAGTCAGATGAGAAGACACCCAGGACAACACACAAGAGTGGACATGGCAAACACAAGCACCACACTTCATCCCACAGGCACTCACACAAACACCATCCAGATGCAGACATACCAACTTCCACTATTTCCACTGTGTGCCCCTCCCCCTCCTCCTCCACCTCCCTTCCAGTTCCGTCTACACTCACACCTGCATGCACTACACCATCATCCACTACCAGCATCACCACCACACCTAGCAGACAACACTTACTGGCAGACACCTCCACAACAGCCATGCACACGCCCCTCTGTCCTCTCCCACTGTATCTGTCCCCCCTCCCAAGGTAAACAAACGCAAGCACTCAGACACCCAACAGCCATCCACCTAACAACAGCATCCAGCCCATGCACCTGCACCCAAATTCAGCAGACAGACACCTCCTACAACCACTGCCTCTTCCTCCACTCCCAAACCTTCTCTGTCTTCCCGCCCCAGTGTCCCTAAAAAACTTTTCCTATCCACCATTGACCTCTTCCCTACCCCTCCCCCGTCCTGCACGTCTGGCCAGGGTGGCAAAAACCCAGCCACGCACCTCAGCCACCCAGTCCACGGGCCCAGTCGTCACCATACCCACTTGTGGTGGGAAAGGATCCAGGGCAAATGTCCTGAGGGTTAAGGAGCCTGCACCAGGCAGCCTCAAAGAAAAGGAGCTTGCCACAGCTGCTGCCAGGAAGACAAAGGAGCCTGCCCCAGCTGCTGTCAGGAAGATTAAGGAGCCTGCCCCAGCTGCTGCCAGGAAGACTAAGGAGGCTGCCCCAGCTGCTGCCAGGAAGACTAAGGACCCTGACCCAGCTGACAGGAAGAGCAAGGAGCCAGCACCATCAGGCAGAAAGGGCAAGATACCTGGGGCAGGAACTGTGATGGGCCCCCACTGCCAACCATTGTTGTGCAGCCGTCAGAGGCTGCGGGAGATGGGCAGGAGCCTCCCCCACCAGCAGCTCTGCCACCTCCAATGGGCAGCCATCCGAGGCTACAGGAGATGGGCAGGAGCCTCTCCCCACCAGCAGCACCAGCACCGCTACCTCCAGTGGCCAGCCAGCTGAGGCTGCAGGGGATGGGCAGGAGCCTCCCCTACCAGCAGCACCACCACTACCATTGAGCAGTTGTCACCACTGGCGGACGGTATGCAATCCTGCCTCCATGGCGTGCTGTGAGGCCTGCGCCCTGCAAATCCAGTGGGTATGACACTCACCTGAGACACTGTGACCTTGCACTCCCCAGGATCAAGAGCACAGGGAAGATGCCCCCTCCAGAACCAGGGGGTAAGACACCCACCTACCCCAGCTCCCCAGGATCAAGAGCACAGGGAACGATGCTCCCTCCAGAACCAGTGGGCAAATCACCCACTTCAGAGACTGTGGCCTTGCACTCCCCAGGACCAAGCACAGGACATGTTGCCCCCTCCAGAGCATGTGGTCAAATCACCCACTTGAGAGACTGTGGCCTTGCACTCCCCAGGATCAAGCACAGGGCATGTTGCCCCCTCCAGAACCAGTGGTGTTGTTCCATCTGCCGGTTGAGATGCTCCCCGTCTCCCATCCCCCTGAGGTGCCTGCCTATTTCCCAACTGATGCCCCTACTGTGTTCTCTCCGTGTTGATGCATGTGAATAGTTGGGCCTTGGACTTTGCCCTGTGGCCATGTGGCCCACTCAAACTGAGGACTGGGCAGTGTCCCTTGTTCTGTACATTTGTAAATATCTGTTACATTGGCTAAATTATTATTTATACTGTGTAAATGAGTTTTTTCCTTGCATTATTCAGCCGATTTAGGGGAATTAACTTGTTTTCTTGTGCATCCGGTTGTGTGTATGGGGTGTGTATGTCGGGTGGGTGTGGTGGTTGTGTGCTAGGTGTCTGTACTCATCATTGTCATCTTCGCCATCGTTGGTGTTCGTGGTGGAGCAGCACGTAGAAGACCATGGGGATGACATGCAGCTCGGGCTCCATCGCGGCGTGGTTGTTCCCTGTGTATCCAATGGTGAGTCCTTTCACTTCTGTGAAATGTTACCACCAGGCTTTTGATGTCGTTGGTACTGCCCTGGAAAAGGTGGCAGATTGGCATGTCATAATATGGTGAGGGGAACATTGACTAACGCCTGGCTGTACGCAGCTACCGCCGTGATGCCTGTTGTTTCCGCCCTAGCGGTCGGTGTTGTAAAGTGGCTATCTATCGGAGATCTATCCGCCATGGTCATAATTTGGCGGTAATTACCGCTAGCCTGCCACTTTTACACCAACCGCCAGAGTTGTAATGAGGGCTATAGTGTCTTGTTTGGTACAGGAAGTGATGTGGGCTCTAAACAATACCTGTGACAAGTGAGGGTTTTTGGAGGCAAGTGAATTTCATGTTTAGTGGATGAACCGTCACCTCATGCATTAAGACTGGAGAGGAGAAACATAGCAATGAAACAAAGGGACCCAGCAGAGGCTGAAAACTAGAGAAGGGCCACCCACAAACTATTAAATACAATGGTATTTCTTTTTGTTCATCTATATTTGCGAGCTTCATCCATATTTGTGAGGTAAATCAAGTGTTAGTTGATATATGAAACCTTTATTATATAATGTAAAAGTACATTATTCATACAACTTGTGGTTTATCGATTAACGAGCCAGTAAACAGACACTGCTCTCTCAGCCTGGTAACAGCGATGTTGTCCCTGTTTACAATTCACATTTGCTTTTGCAATCCCTAAGTGAATTTTCTTTTTACCAGGATGGTGTGTCTTCATGGAAATTTAAGAGCTGTTTTACTTCTTCACTTTAAATACATTGGAAACTGGGCTTACACGAACTTGAACCATGTTTACACTGTGATCTATTTTGAATCAGTGTCATAATATCCCATGTGATGACAAGTAATGTTGTTTCTCCTCCCTAAATAAAGAAGTGCAGGTTTACTGTAACAGATAAAGAGTGTTCCCAGAGACTTCACCAAGCACCATGCATAACCAAGGGTGTTCAAATTGTCCAAGGCTATTGATATGCAATGCATCAACTGGTATGCTCAAATAAACTGTAAGAATGAGTAAATCCAATGCAATACTATTATGAGAGAATCCTCAAATATATTCTGTAGTAAAATGTTTACTCTTGCTTGTGCCTCATTGGTGCATATCCTGAGAACCACGCACTTGCGCGTTAATGTATTAAAACCATTGCCTAATGTGCTGTAAAAGGCCATGTTTTTTTCTGTATCCCAGATCCCCCTACTTCTCACCTTTAGAAGGCAAACATATTTAGAATTTCATAAAGAACTTTACTGAGTTCTTTGCTCGTTTTGCTGCTAACTTATTGATGCTATATTTCATGTATTTAGCCTTTAAGCTCCTTGTATACAATTATAAATGCCAACCTTTGTCTGGTATTCTTCTTGAGAATGCAACAGTCCTGATTATTGAACATGATCTCAAATGGATTATTGACGAGGCCAGTTGGGATGCATCACAGACTGTATCTGAGCTACACTGCTCCAGGTCCGAGCCATTGGCGTGCTTTAGGAATGATCATCTGTGATAGGTTTGCATGCCAACATATCTTATTACTCATATAGAGTCCATACTGTGAAAAGATGTGCCTCTGTATCTGTGTGAGTTGAGGTAGTAGGTGGGTATAACAGGCCACAATTGAGAGCTGTGGGGTTCAGGCTGAAGGCTGTGCACATTTCCCACAGTGCCTGTCAGTGGGTTGTAAAGAAAGTTCAGAATACATTCTCATCCAGTACTTGAGCGCTTCAGAGTGTACAGAACAATGGTCAGGTGTCTAAGTTGTAATTTTGATTTTACATGATAGTGTGTGAAAGATATACACAGATGTCAAAATATTGACAGGGCAAAAGTTAAAGAAATGCAGTGCATACATGTAAGTGGGTGTGCTTTGTGTGTGAATGTGGGTGGTGAATTCATAGAGATGCAGTGAAGAATAGAGTGAACAGAGGGCCCGGAAGAGGAAAGAGATGATGTTAGAGGATGGTTCTGACCATCAGGACTGCCCTGATTTTTCGATTTTTGACCACCTGGTTTTTGACTGTTTACTGTGAGGAAGCCTCCTATGAGGTGACTCCTGCACAATAAACACATGGTAAAATGGACTGCACATGTTTACCGCTGGTGTCGCCATGCTAAGGAAAGGCTGCTGTTGCGCAGCAAGGCAGGGGGCCCCAGGCAGGTTACATGTGATCATGTGTGCGCATGGATGTGCACCCATGTGAGGGCTGTGAGAGGAGGATTCCTAGTGTGCGCAGCCCTAGAACTGCGCTTATGTAGTCCTGGTGCAGGAGGAACTATGCAGAGTGGGTGGTGACCTGGAGTAGGTCTCATGAGAGGGGTGTATACATGTGAGGGAGAGTCAGTGTGCTTACTGTCTTTTCACTGTAGAGACACCCAATTCAATGCCAATGTCAGGGTGCTTAAGATATTTGCATTGGAGGGATACTCCATTGAATGTCAATGAGAAAGGAGGGCCTAGGGTGCAACTCCAGTTCTCTGGGGTCCACCGAGACCAGAGTCACACCAAAGTACACTGTAACCTGTAAGAAAAGAATGATGCAGTAGGTTACAGGAGCATAGTTGTACAACTTATGGGTCATCCAGGGATGTCATATTTTTCTGCCTCAGCTCAGGATTAGGGCCAATTACTGCTCTGTCCAGTTGCTGGAGCAGGGCCTAGCATCAATCAGCCAGCTGTCATTCAGTGCCAAGAGCAGGCTGGAGAAGCCCTGCGAGGAATGTCAGGTAGGAGGGGCTGAGACTTTCAGAGCACATGTGGCAACTAACTCCTGGAGGATGCCATCTTGAGCTATCCCAGAAGACTGTGCAAGAAGGAGGGGACGGGGCAAGGAAGTGATGTGGCACATCTGGATAGGCCAGAGGTGCAGACCTGCTGGACACTTCCGCCCCCACTTAAAAGGTCCTGCACAGGGGAGAGCTCTCTCTCTTGGCTGTGCTTCACTGCTGGACACTGGGACTGCAGACGGGCGTCATGGACAACTGGAAGGAAGAACCTCCTGACTGCCCTTGGGGCAGGGACTCTGCCCCTGAAGGATCCCAGGCCAGCGAGGCGAATGCCAGGGCCAGGCAAGCTGGCCCCCTTACCCCCCCAGAGGACTAGTTGGGGGAAGGACTGGGCTAGCGCAAGGAGAGCGCGCTGCCCAGAAGGAAAAGAGGGAACCCAGAGGAAAGATTGGCGCTGGAGTCAGTGGAACTGGCTCCCTGATGATCTGGGACCCTTCGAGGCCAGGAGGCCTAAGGAGAGTGCTCCTGGTGGCAAGGGCTTGTCACCAGGAGCGGAACGACGCAAGAATGAAGAAAATCGGCCCTTGGGGGCCTGAGATATCACAGGACAAAGAATGGCTACCTTTGACCTTTGTGAAAGCAGCTACGAAGCGCGTGGAGCTCCGCAGCTGCTTGAGACTGTGCCCCCAGGGGGGGCCAGGGACTGGGGGCTGCCCAGGAGAAAGAGGAGCAAGGGGGGTTGCCGTCGCACTCCCCCTCTCTGAAGAAGAAGGGACCACGGACCCCATCCCGGGGCCCCGTGAAGCCTGGTCCCGAGTAGGAGGTTGAATATGGGGGGGTGCCGTCGCGCACCCCCCTGCCGCTGTGGAAAGGGGACCCCGAACCCCATCCCGGGGCCCCCGGCGGCGAAGACCAGCCGGGGAGCGCCGTCGCGCTCCCCGTGAAGACGGTCCAAAGGGGCCCCGGACCCCATCCCGGGGCCCCGAGAAGAGGCGGGGAGCGCCGTCGCGCTCCCCGTGAATATGGCCGGAGGGGCCCCGGACCCCATCCCAGGGCCCCGCACAGAAGAGGGCCTGGGGGAGTGCCGTCGCGCTCCCCCAATGAAGGAGAGGGGCCCCGGACCCCACCCCGGGGCCCCGAGAACAGGAGGACTCCGGGGAGCGCCGTCGCGCTCCCCGTCGCGAGGAGGAGGGGCCCCGGACCCCATCCCGGGGCCCCGAAGATGCCAGCAGGAAGGGGGAGTGCCGCTGCACTCCCCCGCACGGCCCCAGCGGCCGCCAGCATCCCGAGTCTGCCTGCTGGAGCGGGCAGACTCAAAGTCAGCAAGCCGGCTCCCGCGGCAGCACCCGGAGGTGCTGGCCGTGCGGGGAACCGGCGGGGCGGCCAGGGGTGGGCTCCCTGAGCCACCCTCTAACGAGGGATTCGCTTTTTTTGGTGCAGGGGATGTCCGGGTGGGACCGGCACCCCCAAAAACAAAGAAAAGGAAGAAAAGAAAAGGAATCGCGGCTCTCCCCTCTCCGCGGGAGAGCCGCTCATCAATTATGCAGCCGCCCCAGCATGCTTTGCGGGGCAGGGGCTGCTTTTTGAGCCCTTAAAACACCTGTGGTGGTCCCATTGAGATGGGGACCACCACCAACGGAAAACTGGGAGACAGGGGGAGCTGCAGGAGCAGCGCAGCCTCCCCCCAACATCTGTTGGTGTCCCCACCCTAGGTAGGGTGGGACACCTGAGAGATAACCCCTCCAGGGTTGGATGGATGTTTGAAGCACAAGCTTCAGTTAACTTTTGTTCCTGGTTGTGCAAGGGGGTCTATCATAGGTGTAGGTTGGTATGGCCCCATGTATTCTACTGTTATTTTATGTTTAAGTAACAGTAACCCAAAAGTAATCTCAAAGTATTCAAAAATAGTCTAAAAGTAATCCTGATGGTTAGAATGCTAGAATTTGGTCTCTTATGTTCCCTGATTATGCTAATTTGAATAATGATACTGACAGTCACATCTTGGCAGAATGAAAGTATTTATTCACAAATGTAGGTGTCATCATTGTACTGTACTGTTGAATTCTGTCAGAATGTTCAAATGTCGCAAAGGGGGGCACTGGGATTGTTTTGCCATGTGGGTTGTTGGATTATATTCTTCCTTAAGGAGACCTGATGGATTACATACTGTTGGTCCAGAGTGATTTTATCACTTTGTATATATTTGTAGATTGTTGCATAGTATTGAGTAGTGTGTGTGAATAATAAATGTACTTTTACTTTATCAAAAGAAAAAGCACAGACTGGACATTCATTTATTAAGAGTCATGCTTGCGTGCTTGTGAATGGGGATTACTAGCCCACACCACCTCCCTTGAGTAAGCCTTGGATTGCTCTGCAACGCTACCCTATGAGAGTCAAGCGCTACATTGGGGTGTTTGGTTCCCAGTGGCGGTCGTGTGCGGACTTGTTACTTGTGCAGGCCACACAACTAATGACCCACCTTCCAACAGATGAGGTTTGAAATATCCAGATGTAGTGTTTCAGAGGAGAAAAAGGTCTAAGTCTGCAACCAAGACTACAGAAGAGAATGATGATTGGCCAGTGTAAATAGCCCTATCAAGTTTGATCTGCTGGAGCACTTTCATCCTTTGCAGGAATCAATGCTCAATGAGGTCAAGGGATCTTTGGACCCTGCATAGAATGTAGTAGACCGAAACAACACATTTTCAATGCAAACCAATTAAATTACACATCATGACCAATGTGGCCATACAAGGAAAAGTCCAATCAGGAATAAAGTTAAGGGATTTATTACCAGCCTAAGCTCAAAGTCATCTAAACAGTTTGCAAGACAAAGTTCTGAAGATACAGAATCAACAAAGACTGTCCCAGACAACAAAATAAGTTCAGGCAGACTAACATTAAGGGAACTAGACAATATTGAGCATCAATGAGAAAACTTGATGAATGGAAAACAAGCGTTGCTCAATAATCATTAGGTCAATTTAAATCATCAGTTCCAATTTAGTCGGGCAAAGGGAAAAGGTAATTCCTGGAGAACAGGTTACAAGCTACGAGGGTCAAAATGTGGGTAAAAGGAAAAGCGTCAGCATATCAGAAGTTCAGTCAAGAGTCTTCCTCTTTGGGCTGGGGAGAAATCTCTTAGTCTCAGCAAGGCATTTCAAAAGTCAGGAGCCAAGAGGAAGATATCTCTCCAAGGGGCTCAGCATACGGGGTATAGGACACAAGGGGTCTTTTCAGAGCTCCAGGGCTTTGTCATCTGATGGGATCTGATCTGAATCCAGCTTGGAATTGATATTTTAAAGTTCATAAGGCAAGATGATTCGTCAATGCAATAGTTCATTTGACATTGAAGGGACAACATCCAATAGAAATTGATCATGAAATTCCAACTTGAAATATCCATCTGCTTTCCCAGGTTTGTCATGAGAACGGAGACCATCCATATACTTCCATGCAAGATTAAAACAAATGTTTAAATTGCCAGTCCACAGTCCAGAATGTTCTACATCTAAGATCAGTTTCTTACAACTCTCTATGTGTAAATCAATAGCCATCTATTGACAAACTATTCTTCTCATGGGAACAAAGTCTAAAAGAAAGGTACACATTAGTAAGATGACTTGACATTTTCTGCCTAGTCACTAATACAGGGCCAAGCTGTCCTCAGTAGGCTAATGCAAATTAATTAAACAACACAATAATATATTAAAAACAATACATCTTAATAAGCAAACTTTAAATTTTGCATTAATAAATCTTCGTTAACATCATGTTACAGTAACTTTAAACAAAATGACTGTTAATACATTTCAGTCGGTGTGCAGCAGAACTGCATTTCTCTATTTTTCAATACATATTAGAAACATTTATTTTAAGAAATTCAATATCATTTCAATACAGACTAATAATTTAGACACTAAATTGTAACACAATTACAGTTTAATTCTTCAAACATATAATTTAATATCTATACCACCTAGGTTTCAATACGTAGTCTAAGGCAAATGCACAGCTAATTTAGCTTTTCAGTGCATCATTCTAAATTCCAACTATTAATGCTTTGATTAACATACTTCATAAACTGACATGTATAGATGGTCTCTGTGTGGAGTTTGGCCAAGATGGCGACTGCGCTGGGTGGCTGACCGTGAAGCTCCATGTGAGATCCCTATTAATGCTTCTCAAATTGTGTTATTTGGCCCCAGTGCCGGTGTGCGGCGATGAGCATGCCCTGGAGACCCCTTTTGGTGTCTTGGGGGACAACTGGTAGACAGCTGCCCGTGTTGAAGGCGAGCGAGAGAGAGGGATGTGATTGAAGACCGCGTGGCTGGGCCTGCCACGGGGAAGGCAGTGGAGGGTCGGAGGAAGCGGCGTTGTGCCCAGGCCCTGGTGGCGCATATCGCAGACCCCAAGGCGATCGGAGACACCTTTGCCTGCAGTAGATACGAGGGCCTCAGAAGCGAATCATGCTGAGGCCTCGATGGAGGCCGTGGCTGAAATCCCTGATGCCGAAGGGGTAGATGAAACCAGGCCTGGACAGATCAAGGCTCTCACGCGGTAAGGAAGGCACGCAACCCGATTGGTCTCCAGGAGGTGCCGTGATTGAGGGGCTCACAGAATGGAAGATGACTCACTGTTTGGGCATAGTGAAAAAATGAATGATCCTATTAAAGATCTATTAAAAGGTCTCCCCACTCATGCTGGATGCGCTCTAGCTGCTGGATTTTAAGGGCCTGGGCACCCGCAATGCATATTCCCTCACAGGTGGTGGTGGCCAACGAGCTGAATACCTCATTATTCTCTTAGCTCTTAGTACATCAAACATGATGGGAAAGACCTGGGCCATCAAGTCATTGTCAGTAGTGGCACCTCTGACCCAAGCGCCCTACAGTTCCCCAGGAAAAGTACCATGTGATCTACAACACCTCAAAGCCACATTGGCAATTCATTCCATGCAATTTGACAAGGTTCTACAGGCCATATCGGACATGAAATCCTCTTTGGAAACTGGGATTGACACTATCTCACTGGAGGTTAACCTACTGCGAGCGGATCATCGCAAATTAGCTGATAGGGTTGGCAACACGGAGTCAACCCTACATGTTATGGGCCCATCAGCCCAGGAAATTAAAGATCAACTAAAGCGAATGGAAGCGGAGGTGGCCACACTCCAATGCAGAGCAGAGGGCACAGATGGACGCTCTCGCCTCAATAACACCCGCTTCCTCAGCTTTCTGGAGAACGCAGAAGGTCCCAGTGCAGAATTATTCCTAGAGAATTGGCTGACACTGTGCTTGAGGGAGCAGTCCTGAAGTTCTTCTCCATAGAGCAAGCACATTGCATCCCGGGATGGCCCCCACCACCTGGTGCGCCACCATGACCCTTGATGGCCCGTCTGCTTAACTACCGAGACAGGGACCTCCTCCTACAGAGGTTCCGAACCAAGGGGCCATGGAAATATGAAGACTGCATGATCATAGCATATCCAGAGTTTATCATGACACTGCAGCACCAATGAAATTCCTACACCAAGGTCAAGCTACGCCTACACAAAGTAAATTCGAAGTATGCCCTACTATTCCTGCCAAAGCTCCGCACGATTGATGGGGAGCAAACCCACTTTTTCCACTCTCTGTAAGATATTTGGCCGTGGCTGCATGCTAAAAATCCAGGAGGATCACCGAAAGAGACCAGGGAGAACATGCTCTGGCTAATGCCAAAGAGACGATCTAAGAAGAAGAGAGCGCTCAAGTCCAAGCCAAGTAAAGATGAAATGGAAACAGCTCAAGCGCAAGCAGTCAAAGAAGCATCGCTATGCACTACTAATCCTTTCGATTCACTGCATGCAGAACAGACTCTGACTCTGGCTCTGACACTGGGAGTTCCTCTACTTCCGCTGTACTTCCGCCCCTGGGTCCATGGGTCACACCTCTCTCTGGAGATCACCTATAAAATCACTAATCCTTTTCACAGTACTTGGTTTTGCAGGCCCCACATGAAGGTGGTTAGTCATTGCACACAGACATGGGAGCCCGCCATGGCAGAATCTAAAGCGGCACACACTGACACCATCAGATACCCTTAATTGGACACGCCTCCCACTTGTTCCTGTACAGACATAATTGGAATGCAAGTATTTGCTGTTAACTGCATATCTACTTTGTTAAAGGGTGGCATGGGATTGTTTTATGCTCAGGCCTGGGGAATGGGAGTTCTTTACCTGTTTTTTTTTTTCTCTGTTTTAGGCTGTCTGGAGACCTCGTTGGAGAATGTGGAGATTGGGGGGGTGGATGTGATATGGGTGGGTTTGGGCAACGCCTGGACATGGACATGTTTACCTATACCTTATGGCCACCGGATGCAGTTTGCTTACATGGGATGTTAGAGACATAGCTACACCAGCCAGAAGACACAGGCTATATATGTACACCTCAAATGACGGCACATACATATGGACTGTGTACAGGAAACTCACCTCACTAAAAGTCTATTAGATAAGGTAAGCAGGAGATGGGGGGCAGGTATATGGTACATGGTACTCCACGTACGCACAAGGGACCCTTGTCTGGATTGCTCCGGAGGTCTCCTTTGTGAAGGAAAGAATCTTGATAGATACAGAGGTCCGGTATGTGGCAGTCGAGGGAAACCTAGATGGACGCGTATTTTACGTAATATCAGTTTATGCTCCAAACACAACGCAAGCTGCTTTCCTGGAAACTTTAACACCCACCATAATTCTAAGGCCACAAGCACCCGTGTTATGGGGGTGGACTTCAACTTTAACAAGATACAGACTGGGATAGATCTTTCCCTCCCTTCCCCAGAACAACGAGCATATACACCACTAAACACTTTTGGCAGTGGTCTAAGACCATGGATCTCCATGACGTTTGGCGGATGCAACATCCGGGAATGCGTGAATATTCCCGTTATGCACCAGGACACCAGGTACACACGTGCTCAGATTATATTTTCAGTAACTGGGAGTGTTAGCCATTGATACGCACATCTGAATACCTATGCAGAATGCTATCAGACCATAGCCCACTCAAGGTCACTTTTCAATGGGGAGGTTCGAGACCCGCTATATCTTCATGGCACTTGTGCGCAGAGGCTTTACAGGATACTGCGTTTCGCACCACAATAACATGGATAGGAGCTATTTGAGAACATGATGGCGAGGATAAAACCACCCAGATAGACATTAATGATGCATTTACTAAATACTATGAGGAGTTATATTTATCTCTTGGAGTTGCACCCATACAACAAGTGCAGGAATATTTGAGAGAGGGACCACTAGCCACTTTCAATGCAGTACACTGCAAAGTCAGGAACTGGAAATTAAATTAGCTTTCCAGCAGAGGTTTGCGGTAAGACACCGGGCACAGATGGGTTCCTGGTTGAATTTTCTGCAACATATACTGATACCATTGCACCGTACCTTCTAGAGCTACACATTTCAATATTAGACCCCTGTGCCACATAGTAGATGCCTCAGCAACAGACCTTGGCATCCCAGTTGTGGTTTCCTTAGATTTTGAAAAAGCCTTCAATATGATCAATTGGAGCTACATGCTCCAAGTGCTACAGGGTTTTGGCATGGGCCACAACCTATTGCGATGGACACAAATACTATATACTAATCATAGGGCCCGGGATAAGAAAGACCAATACATATAACACTCCTTTATTATAGAATGAGGCACTTGGCAGGGTTGTTCTCTGTTGCCGGTGCTGTTTGCCTTGGCCATGGAGCCTCTGGCTGCCATACTACGCAAGAAAGGACCAGACTGGAGAGCCCAAGTATGGACTACCTGGCATGTTGTCTCCTTATATGCTGATGATGTTCTTATTTATATAAGAAACAAGGCTTTTACATGAATACACTTATATGATAAACTCACCCAATTTGGTGACCTAACAGGACTCAAAATTAACTGGGGTAAGTCCTGCATTTTTCTGCTGCAGGGGGTAGAGCAAACCCTGCGCCATCTACTGACAGGTGACCACTTACCCTGGGCCTTTGACACTTTTCGATATATCTGGGGGAAAATGTATATCTCACAACCAAAGACCTATTGGATGGTAATCACGGGAGGGCGCTAGCGTTTTTACACAGATCCCTGCAATTCTGTTTGCATCTCCCATTGTCGCCTATGAGGAGGGCGTCGATCACTAAGACGGTGTTCCTCCCACTACTATTATATCTCTTTGCACCTATACTGGTGCTCCCGCCTATGTATATTTTTGCCACCCTATGTGGCTTGATGTCAACACTTATATGGGGACAGGCAAGGAAAAGGACCTCATTATTGATTCTTCAATACTCTAGGGTCCAAGATCTTGAATTGTACTTCGCAGCAGCGCAGCTCCAGTGGCCGATGAAATGGTTAACAGAGATGGCATTCAAAGATGGTAATATGGTGAAAGCGATCCTGGGTAATAGTGACCTATTGGGATGGTTGTTTTCCCCACCTAAACCAAGGGGAGAGGGGAGTATACTCTTACAGTTAGAAAAGCAAACATGGAAATGCTACATACACACCAAAAGAGCTCCACACCCATACACGCCCCAAATCCCTCTATGGAGCCTACCAACCTTGCACAAGCTACTTGAAATATATGACTCGATGCCATGGCGTGAGGCTTGTTTATCCCAACTGGGTATGCTGTACCAGGAGGGTGCTCTACTCCCTTTACCTGACATCTGTGCTCAATTTGGCATAGGCGTTGGCCATTTCTTAGGATAATTGGTGCTCAGGGCAGGAATTATGACCATCTAGCACCAGGGACCAGTGGAACCTCTGGTACACCTAGGACTCCAGTGTGTGTTAACCCATGATATGGGTTGTAAGGCAATTTCAGCATTATATATAGTACTACAAGAGGTAACAGGGGCCCCCGTCTAGAAGCAAGGAACGCTGGGAAGCCTCCCTGTCAACGACACTCCTAACACTCCCAACTCAACAATGGAACATGGTGCTTGAACAAGTTTAACAAGTCTTTCGCCACCCATGGCTAAAATATACACAATTCAATTATGTGCATCAGACTTATTTCACGCCATATCGCCTCAACATGATGTTCCCTGCGACAAATGCCAAATGCCATAGATGTAATTTACCTACTGCAACATTAATTCACATGGTTTGGGAGTGTCCCTCGTTGCAATGCGCATGGGATCAGGTAATGGAACTGGTGTCTGACATTGTGGAGGTGCAAGTTCCCCTCGGGACCGCAGACTTGCCTTCTAGGTATTGCGGTACGCACCAAGCATAATAAACACTATCTGAAACTCACAGACCTAGCGACTGCGTTATACAAGTGACTCATTGCGATGCAGTGGAAGGCTCCTCATCCCTCTCCAGTAATTACTTGTCTGAGAGTGATCCATAAGTGGACAGTTGCGGAGTCTGAGGGGATGATATGAAGCTGCAGACTACAAAGGTCTGCTGCTGCTAACATTGCCTAGGAAGGATATACAACGAATAGCTGAGAAGTTACACTCCCCTGAGATAGACAAACACTGGCAGAGGGTCAACCCGTAGGATGCCCACTTGATAGCCCCTATGGACGGAGTCATTGGGCATGATATTGGCTGCAAACTGCTGTACTACCTTGACAAAAACTACTTACATGTTACATGGACCTTGCATTTCCCTCTCTCACACTCTTGCTTCCCTTTGCTTGCTGAAACTTTGTTTCAATATGGCTGCTTATGGTCTCCCCGCCCTCCCCTCCCTCTCTGCATCTCCTCTCTCCCCACACCGGACTCCGTAGACAATAAGATGCTTACCTCCGACTGCTTGATTCAAATAGATGTTTGTTCGTTCTGCAAAGTTGCATTGTTAGTTGATAATATCCTTGTTGTATACTGATTTCTTTAATTGGCAGATCCTGGGATCTTCCTGCTGGGTCAGAACTTCTCTTTTCCCAGGTACACCTATTGCCACTTTGTTATGGTGGCCTTGAACTCATAATTGATATCTATGGTGAAACGGGGAGTACCTCATGACACATGTGGTGTAATGTTACAAGGACACTAAGGCCATTTGTATTGCCTACTTATAACCGTATGTACTCTAAAATGCCAATGAAGAAAAAAAATAACAAAAAATAGATGATCTCTATGATATAAGGACAGTACTAAAGTGTCTGCTACATCAGTCCCCCCCCTCTGATGATAAATCAAGGCATAACAAAATGCTGCAGCTCTCTTTTTCAATAGACAGCTCAAAATTCTGTGGTTTATTCAGGTCAGGTGTTCTGAACTCCTCTAACTGCTTGATGTTACTATTGTATATGATCCTTCTAGTCTCCATTTCAATATCCTCTCTTTGTTTACTCTTGACTCTTCGAAACTAGGGCACATAAAGCCATAATCAATAGGTATCTCAAAATGGTTCCAACAATTCCTTTCCCTAGATTCCCAAATCACCTTGCAATTGCTGGAAAAACATTACATATTGTTCCCATGCACCTGTTGCTGTTACCTCTTTTAGATCCTGTTTCAAGTCAGTCATGTTTGCAAGGTATTTTATTATCTCCTTATTATTCTCAGGAATGTAAGTGCAACACTGTTGGGCTTATAATTTTGCAAACTCTGCCCTCCTTTGCCAGAAGAACGTTGAATGCAAAGCGATTTTGTAAAACCGTTGATGTTATGTAACAATTTCCTTGTCCATTATCAACATGGCACCTGCAGTGTCTGTAGTTAGCTTATCTACTATGGTTGACAACTTCCTAATCTTGAGGTCATTCAAGATGACACCCACTGATGGAATTATGGCACAAAAATATCTTCTACAATCTCTGATGCAGTAGCACCTCTCTTGACGTTAGTGTTTGATTGCTCATCCCAGACTGAGGCATTAAAATGGTCCACATGATACATTTTTGGAAACACTACTCCCAGGTAACATGGACCATACCAGCCTTTTGGCAACTTGTAAATGACTTTCTTTCCACATGCGAAATAAACACCTGGTATGGCAGGGAATTTGTCCATTCAAAATAAAGGTCCAAACACTCTTAAACAGAAACACGTCTAAATTTGCTAGTTCCTACCAAATGTGTATCAGTCTTTGATCTGGGTTTAAATACAAATCACTTCCCTACATGATGCCAATCTAAAGTAAGGAATCGTTAATCCCCAGCTACTGAATGTGCTTTTTTCTTGAGTTTTGTAAAACTTTTCTCTTTTCTATTTTAGTCTTCATAGCTACTCTCCTTTCCTCAACTTGTCCAATAAACCCCTTCTCTACTGGGGTAAGAATCCAGGTTAAATTGTCCTTGTGATCATAAACTGTACCAAATGGCAATGTAGGATCAAAGGAACCTCACACTGTGTCAATGTTTTTCATCTTTGTTCTAATGTTTCATGATTAGGACAATTGAAAGTAATAGGCCATAGTTCAAGTAAACATATTGATAATACTCCTGCTGATACAAAAATGTTAATAACAGGCTACAAAAAATTCCGGAGGTTATTGGCAAACTATGGTATGTGATATCCTCACTCACTAATGACGACAACTGTGTGCATACATAGCAGTTTCTAGCTCCCATGGTATCCACATATTCATACAACGGCTTGTAGTACACATTTGCGAGTAAATCACCTCTAGAACCACCAGCGAGTAAGATTTCTCATCACTGTACAGAAAATGTTGATATGCAGTGGGATTTGCTAAATTCAGGGCACTTGTAGATGTAACCTTTTGAATCAATTGTTATGGGCAGACTGAATCAAATGAGCAATAATACAATCATGATAAATGTCACAATCGCTAAGCCTATACATATATTATTTGCATATGCTACATCTATTTCTATTCAACTCCACGAGTTCTTTAATTTCAGACCAAAAGTTTAAATTCAAAAATCAAATGCAAAGTGCCTTTAATGTATCACTGTTTCTTTTCAGACCTTTTTTATTTGTGAGCAAAGCAAGAATCAAAAATAGTAACTTTAGAGGTGCAAATTATTCACAAAAAGTCCCTTGATCTCCTAGATAGTTACTCAAGGGTTTTTTCTACTTGCAACTGTTCAAAAGCTTCCACTAAAAGTTCAAATGTCTGTAACAAAGGCACAGCTCTTAAACTGTAATAATCACTACCAAAATGCAATGTCTTTGTTCATTAAGCGGCAATGAGATTTCAAGGTTCAGCTCGCCCGCAATTTCAAACTCAAGAATATTGTACTGTATTTTAATTGTTAAAGCAAAAGGTTGCAAACTCCTTCCAGTCATTTGCAAGAAAATATGTTCATTCTGTATTTTTGGCTTTGTACTCTCTTTCTTTTTGATTTCCTGTTTATTTGACCCTGAGTATTACTGTCACTTTGACTTGACTTCAGTTTCTTCAGCAAGAGTTGGAGGCACTTGTACAGCTGGCACTGAGTGCTCACTTGCCAATTGTCTCCTGGTACAGCTCTTTTATCTACAGGAACTGGTTCTTCATCAGTATTCAAGCTTGCATGAGTCAAATGATCCTGAATCAGCCCTTCAACACCATTCACTGTTGTTGACTAGCTCAGACCACCCTCAGACCATACTTCTGTTGTAGCAGCAATTTTTCTAGCCCCAACAGCTTGACTAACCTGTTCCCTTGCGCTCACTGTAACCAACCCTTCAGGAACAGGCGCTGTATCCTCTAGGAGACTTGGAACTTTGCAAGTGTGGCTAGCGTATACCCAGTTAAGGAAACCAGCACACTTCACAGACGTAGTGGTTACCAAAACCACTTGATGAGGGCCTCACCAATGTAGTTCCAAGCATGTTTTCCTTACCTGCTTTTTCATCATGACCCAGTTACCTGGACATAGGTCACGCCAAACCCATGTTGTAGCTGCGATGTACCTTCTCCAACCTGATGAGATAAAGAATAAACCACGTCAGCCAGTCCTTTGCAATAATCCAGCACCAAGTTATCTGTAATGTTCACAAGCACATTCACAGGCACTGCTGGCAATCTCATGGCCCTTCCCATGATAATTTCATGAGGAGTGTGACGGGCTGGACCCTGCTCGCCCACACTCCACTCCTGCTTGTGCTGACTCTGCCCCTGGTGCTCTGAGGCTCCCTGCTCGTGATTGGTGGAAAGGTCGGCAGTGGCGATGCGCTGACACTTCAAAAATGCCGCAGCAGCCTTTCATGGCGTTCAGAGCTTTGGAGGAAATCCCAGGAAACCAGGGGAGCGCTGTGAACCCTTTTGTGGAGGAAAAAACACCCAGCAACACGTGACGTGACGGTGAAAGCCCAAGAACGGACGTCTCAAAGAGTCGGAGACGGCGATCTCCTACAAGCACGGAAGCTGCAGACGGAAGACTAGCATCCGGAGAACCTGATCCAGGCAACCGAGGAGATGAGTGGCTGCATCCCGCCATGCTTCAGGAGAAGCGTGGCCGTTCAGGTGCGTGGGACCACGTCCCTGAACGCAAGTGTGATTGAGAGACAGAGGGTTGACGGAGGGAGATCGGAAAGAGTGGAAAGGCGGGAGGGGAAGGACAAAACGAGGAACCCTAACAAACACGAAAACAGAGGAAAGGGGGGGGGGGGACTGGAACAGAGTGAACAGACAAATAATGGAGGAAAGGGGGGGGGAGAAAACAAATATAATACTTACCCGAGTCCTTATAGAGTATCCGAAACGAAGGCCAGCAAATCCATGTGTGGGTCCGTATAAGCATTAAAGGAAAATAGAAAGGATAGAAATGAGAACACTGAAGAAGGACAGCATCTATTATTTGATACTAAACGGAATGTAATAAGAAGAACAGAGAGTCAGGGAAGGGGGAAAGATACAGAGATAAAACCAAGACGGGTGGCATGTACACTTACCGCTATCTTCTCTTCTCTCCGCATTTACTTCCCGGGGATGACCTGTGAACCAGGGAGACAGAAACGAAGAGTGAAGACAGAGTCTCAAGAGCATCCCCACCCTCAAGTCATACAACCAAATACTCACCTGTTCTCTACTACATCTTCAACTTTCAATAAAAATAAACCTTTCTTCAGGTTACCGCGGTCTAGAGTGCTTTATACACGACTACCCGCTCACAAGGAGACAATCCAGTTTTTTTGTTGTGTGTACTGTGCATACTCAGCAAGACAAGAAGCAATGTGTCTGGCCATTTCAGAGTGGTGGATGCACATACCTGTTCCTGTCTAGACTTTAGGGTACCGTTTATCCTTTTGACAAGGGCAGAAGCCTCAGGTCTGTAGCTGCATTGTAATTTTTGCTCAACTTGTAATTCTGCAAACAATATTGCAGAACCTCACTGTTGAAGTGGGTTCCTCGGAATGACTATAGAGAAGTCAGGAATCCGAACTGTGTTATCAACTCCTTAAGTAACAGCTTTGCTACTGTTAGACTATCATTTCTCCTGGTCAAGTAGGCTCCAACCCAGTGTAACAAAATGAATAGAATGACTGAAACATATCTCAGAGCATTACACACAGGGAGCTCTATGAAATCCAGCTGCTTTCTTGTGAACAGTCCTTCTGATCTACCTATGTGACTCAGTGTAACAACTGTGCATTTGCCTACATTCATCTGCTGACATGTGTCAGGTCTGTGGCACACTGCTTCTGTAATCATTCCGAATCTGGAGTTAAGCCAGGTTTGTTTTAAAGTTCTAATCACTGCATCCCTATCTATATGTGCCTGTCTATGATAATGTCTAGCCATGGGTGACAATAAGCAATTGGGCATCACTGTTCTTCCATCACTTGAAACCCAAATATCATCCTCATTTGTCTTGATACATCCTGCTTGAACCTAGCTTTGCTGCTCCTCTTCTGTCACCTCTTCCTGCAACCTTTTAACTTCTTCCCACATGCCAACAGCAGTTAACAGAAAATGCTTACTTGTCTCATCCGTTGCATCATTATTCTATTCTCCATTAAAGGAAGTACAGCTTAGGGAACAATATCTCGCAACCTCATCAGCGTAAGTGTTGCCTAAGGTTACACTTTACAACAACAATTTTTATAGGCAGCTGTAATACATTCAACAAATTATAGATCTTATCACTGTTGCAGATAGGTGATCCAGAGGAGATCATAAATCGTCTCTGGGACAACAGCGGTCTAAAATCATGAACGACACCAAACCCATACAGACTATTAATGAAGATTGTCACTTTGAGCTGGTCAGAAGCACAGTATGCTCTGGTAGGAGCAAATAATTTGGCTACTTGGCCAGAAAAAACTCCTGGAAGCAAGGAAGCTTCAATCACACCTGAGAATGTGCAAACTGCATAACCAGCTTTCAGGGTACCATCTTTATCTCTTAAACAGGAGCCATCAAAAACATGACATAGTCACTTACTGTTAGGGGAATGCCTTGGATGTCAGGTTTTGGTTTGGTGCATAATTCAGTTACATCGAGGCAGTCATGCTCAACCTCATCCACAAAATCATTGACATTTTTAATAGGATTTGACAACAACGTAGCAGGATTTAAAACTGTATGGGGGTCATTCTAACTCTGGCGGGCGGCCTGAGAAAACCTCACTTAAGGGGTAAATCCTGTGTGACCCGTCATTGGTCTTGGATCTGCAATTCATGTTAGAATATACTCATCTCTGTCTAACAAATGGTGGTATCCCAGCTGATGTACCTGGAATATCATGAACTGTCAGTACATTTAATTAATGTACATTGCTTTCAGACATACCGGAGCATACAAGGTAACAACGGGGCCAATAGTCACATGAGCTGTTAATGCACCTGGACCACTATGATTTGCCTGATTCTGAGGAATTGTCATCCCTACACTCTGTCCAGTTAGGACAGTACCAAAACTTTGGCCTATCGGACTCAGGGTAACATTTGGCATTGACTGACCTGGAGTAAACATTTGCACTGGTTGATTTTGAATACAATTTTGCACAGGCGGATTCACATAAGGTGACTGCACTGTCTGGTTCACATTAGAATTTGCAACAATCTGACTCACAATATGACTTAGTACAAGCTGAGCTGCAGTACTACTCTAAACTGATCAAATCTCTTCAGGAATTTGTGTCACTGAACCTTCAGGTGTTCCTGGCACTATCTGGTTTGGGGTTTGTGCAACTGGAGCAGTTGGCACATTTCGGGTTACATTTTGGGAAGCCTTACTTATTGCTTCTACCTGAACTGAATGGTACAGAGGAAGATGATTTCGCAAGATCTGATTTATAAACTCATCATCAGAATCACTGTATTTTCATCTTCACTACCTGTTGTCAGCTTTGCCTTTCCTCTCTTTTTCCTACCCTTGAGTTTAGTGTTTTTACAATTTTTACTAAAAATAACTGAATACATCTTGACTCCCTCAATTATGTCTGCTCTCCAAATTTTCTATTCTGCATCCCATCTAGCCTCTGCAAGTGTCTTGATTGCTTTATGCATTCTGTTCTCCTATTTTCGTTGTGATTTTCTGGCATGCTGTAAGTCCCAACATTTTAGGGCTTCAACTTGTGCGGGTTCCTGAGGCAGTTTCATCTAATAAAGCACTCGCCTCAGATTGTATAGAATTCTTAAATTAAAAATTCCACAACGGAGGAATGCTAAACCACCTTCTTTCTCAGTGATTCTGCAACATTGTTCAAGCCACAAACATGCCTGAAATCCTTCCACAGATGATATATAATGACCTGAAGTACCTTTGGGTGGGGGTCTCTATACCCTCTCTAATGGGAAAAAATACATCTCCTTTTAGTGCACTCTTTGAAGCTTTAAAGAATTTCATTTTTAATCACATTTAGTAAGTCACAATAAATGTTCATTCTTATCAGGAAGTAACTTCAATCCCACAATCCTTTTCCGTCAACCAATATCATCACAGCACTGTTCACCAATACCAGTGCGGCTTCACGGCAACCGACCTACACTAGTGCGGCACACAGTGGCATCTCACTAACATCTCTCAGCAATGCAGTTGCTTCACAATTGTCTCTCTCACACAATCAGTCACACGCCTAATGGAAATTATTGCAAGCAAAAACCAACAACCTGTCTGCACATTACAGGATGGGAACTCAAACACCAAAACTGTATGGAGATACGCTCTCTGGCCGTAGCTTTCACAAACACACAGCCGGTAGTTTCTGGTGCAGGGCACCAGCACTAATTCTTGAGAGCCAGCACTTATTTTTCTGCATCAGGCAATTTCTGCCCGCAAAAGAGACAAATGGGAAAGATGGACAAAATGAAGATGGGAAAGCATCACAAAGAGAGAAAGGAGAAGGCTGCAAGAGCCAGCTGAAGGAACAGGGAGTGGCTGTAAATGGATTAAAGAGGCCAAGATGCCTTTAGTATTACGGTGCCTCAGTGTTCCATAGTCACAAATTTAATTGCAGCAGCCGCGTGTTTCAGAGGAGAGCTTTGGGGACCAGCATATATTTATTTACAAATTAAACACTGGACAAACTATTAATCTGCTACCAGATCTACTGGAGCATTTTCATCCTTTGCAGGAATGCTCAACAAGGTCAATCGATCTTTGGACCCTGCATAAGATGTGGTAGAACCAAACAGCAAATTTGCAATGCAAACCAATTAAATTACACAGTATGAACAATGTGACCATACAAGCAAAACTCCAGTCAGGAATAAAGTTAAGGGGTTTATGTAAGAAAGTGGAATGTTATATGGTGAGGGGATTAGTCCTCACCGTTTAATACTCTCACATTACACCTGAGATGGTCCTTGGATTTACACTAGCAAGTCCATAGCTCAATCCTGGTAGTGTGGCAAAGAGCAGTCAGGCTTTACTTAGAGGAACATGTGTTAAGCATTTCACAGCACAAACATAAACAATAAGTAATTGACATGACTAGAAAGAAATCCAACACCAATTTATAAGAATAGAGTTTCTTTTTACATAGCTTTAGACACCAAAATGAACAGTATAGGTAAGTAGAACTGGAGATACTGATTATAACAGAAAGAGGAAATCCCTACTGAAATGACATTTAGGGCCTCATTACAACCCTGGCGGCCGGTGGTAAGCTGGCGGTAAAACTGCCAAAAAGCTGGTGGTGTACCGCCAGCGTATTAAGACCGTGGCGCATTAGCCACGACCATACCGCCGGCCCCTCCAACAAGGTAATAATCCCTGGAGCAGCGGTGCAAGCACCGCTGCCCTGGGGATTATGAGTCCCCAACCGCCATCCTGTCCACAGCAGTAAACATCACCATGGAAAGGCTGGTGGTAAGGGGGACTCAGGGTGCCCCTGGGGGCCCCTGCACTGCCCATGCACTTGGCATGGGCAGTGCAGGGGACCCCAGACATAGCCCCATCACGCATTTCACTGGCAGAATTTCGGGCAGTGAAATGCACGACGGGTGCTGCTGCACCCGCTGCACATCACCATTGCAGCCGGCTTTATTATGAGCTGGCTGCAATGTTGATGTGACTTTTCCGCTGGGCCAGCGTAAAAGTCATAATAGGGAGCCAGATATACCGCCAGCACAAGACTGCCGAAGTTGTAACGAAGGCCTTAATTTGCATTGAAGTCCATGGCAAGAATAGCATTTGTTGCAAAAATACACTTAAAAAATGAGTTGCATGGAACCCTTGGGGATAAAGCTAGTGCAATCCCTGGGAACAGATCACAACAGTCAGAGAAGTTTTACCTGGCCAGTGAAGTCCTGGTGCAGAGTTGTCCTGGCTGTTTGTGGTGCTGAAACGGAACTTGCATTGAAGTCAATGTCAGGGATGCCAGTGGTGACAAATGACTGTGAGAAAGTAGTCTCTTTCTAGCATGGTTACCCCCACTCTTGGCCTGTTTGTGAGAGTGTGTCTGTGTCTTTTTACTGTGTCACTGGGATCATGCTAGCCAGGACCCTAGTGTTCATAGTGAAAACCCTATATGTCAGTGTGTTTTGCCTGTCTCACTGGGATCCTGCTAGCCAGGACCCCAGTGCTCTTAGTTTGTGGCCTAATGTGTGTGTTGTAAGTAGTGCTTAACTGTGTCACTGAGGCTCTGCTAAACAGAACCTCAGTGCTTATGCTCTCTCTGCTTCCAGATTTGTCACTATAGGCTAGTGACTCTATTTACCAATTCAATTTGGCACACTGGACCACCCTTATAAGTCCCTAGTATTTGGGACCTAGGTACCCAGGGCATTGGGGTTCAAGGAGATCCTTATGGGCTGCACCATTTCTTTTGCCACCCTTAAGGAGCTCAGACAAACCCTTTCACAGGCCTTCCATTGCAGCCTGCATGAAATAGCGCACACACTATTTCACAGCCATTTTCACTGCACGTAAGTAACTTATAAGTCACCTAAATGTCTAACCTTCATTTACTGAAGGCTAGGTGCAAAGTTACTAAGTGTGAGGGCACCGTTGCACTAGCAAAGGTGCCCCCACACAGTCCAGGGCCAATTCCCCGGACTTTGTGAGTGCGGGGACACCATTACACTTGTGCACTACATATAGGTCAATAACTATATGTAGATTCACAATGGTAACCCCAAACATGGCCATGTAAGGTGTCTAAGATCGTGGAATTGTTCCCCCATTCCAAATATGGTATTGGGGAGCCAATCCCATGCATCCTGGGGCTCCACCGTGGACTACCAGTACTGCCAAACCAGCTCTCTGAGAATTGCACTGCAGCTACAACTGCTGCCACCTCACAGACAGGGTTCTGCCCTCCTGGGGTCTGAGCAGCTCAGTCACAGGAAGGCAGAACAAAGCATTTCCTTTGGGAGGAGGGTGTTACACCCTCTCAGTTTGGAAATAGGTGCAACAGGCTGGGGAGGGTTATCCTGCCCCAGCCTCTGGAAATGCTTTAAAGGGCACAGATGGTGCCCTCCTTGCATAAACCAGTCTACACCGGTTCAGGGACCCTCAGTCCCTGCTCTGGCGGGGAACTGGACAAAGGAAAGGGGAGTGACCACTACCCTGTCCATCACCACCCCAGGGGTGGTGCCCAGAGCTCCTCCAGTGTGTCCCAGACTTCAGCCATATTGTTTTCCAAGGTGTGGGGACACTCTGGAGGCCTCTGACTGGCCAGTGCCAGCAGGTGACGTCAGAGACCCCTCCTGATAGGCTAAAAATAGCCAATCCAGGGCTATTTAGGGTCTCTCCTGTGAGTTTCTCTTCAGATTCTGCTTGCAAGTTTCTATCAGGAATTCTGTGCAACTACCACTTCATCCTCTGACCCCTGATTGACCGCAGGCTGCTCCAGGAACTGCTGTAACAGCAACAAAATATCTAGAAGGGCTATTTTTCCTCTGCAACTTCAGCTCCAAACAGGTGTACACGCTCTGGGGACTCCCTGTCTTCACCCTGTAACAGAAGGACCGAGGAAATCTCCTGTAGAGTGATGGAGTCACTTCCCTGATCTTGCAGGCACCTGCTAAGTTGATGACCGGTTCTCTTGGACTCCTCTCCTGGCGACGAGCATTCTCCTTGGAACACAAGAGGTAGACCCCTTCGACACAGACTATCCTAAGGTCCTTTTATCCAAATTTGGAGGAGGTAAGAGCTTGCCTTCCTTGTTAGAGACAGTACCCATGTGCACCACATCATCTTCACCTCCTGAGGCCTCTGTGCACTATTTGCAAGAATCCTTTGTGCACAGCCTAGCCCAGGTCCCCAGCACTCTATCCTGCGATGTTCAACTCGCTAATCTGTCCTCCAGTGGCGTGGGACCTTCCTTTGTAGTGCTGCACCAACCGAATTCTGCACCTCCTTTGTCCCTGTGTCCTGGGACTTCCGTGGGGATTGTCTGGTTGACGGAGAGCTCTCTGAAGTGCAGAGAGCCTCCTCTTCCTCCTCAAGCTGAGATGAGGCCCCCAGGTCTCTCCCTGACCCAGACAGCACCACTTTGACGCAAAACGCGACTTTGCCGGAACCAAGCCTTGTTTGAGGAATCCAATGTCGAAACTCACCTACATCCAACATCTCTTCGTTGGACATTCATTGCATCATGCAGGAACCCACTGACATCTTCCTTGGGTGCAATTCTGCAGTCTTCGTCCAACCAGGGACTCTTCTTTTGCACCTTCTTCTGGGTTGGTAGGGGCTCCTGTCCTTCCTGGAACTTCTTCTGACTTCTGTGCTTGGTCTCCTTCCTTTGCAGGTCTTCAGGTCCAGGAATCTACCATTTGTTGTTTGCAGTCTTACTTGGTTCTTGCAATAACTCTAATCACAACTTGTAGTGTGTCCTAAGGAAACTTGCAGTACTTTACTCCTACTTTCCTGGGCCCCTGGGTGAGGTATTTTACTTACCTTTGCTGTATTCTTGCACTCCCAGCGATTCTCTACACACTACACTTGTCTAGGGGAGAATTCAAGGTTTGCATTCCACTTTCTTAGTATATGGTTTGTGTTGCCCCCAGACCTATTTTCTCCCATTGCATTCTGTGGCTTTTCCTATTGTTTGCCCTATTCTATGTCTAATTACTTACCTTATTTTGGTGTCTGGTGTATATATTGTGTATAATACTTACCTCCAGAAGTAATATTGCCTCTAAGAACTTTTTGGCCTTGTGTAACCCAAATAAACTACCTTTATCTTTGGTAACACTGAGGGGCATATTTATACTCCGTTTGCGCCGGAATTGCGTCGTTTTTTTTTACGCAATTCCGACGCAAAACTAACTCCATATTTATACTTTGGCGTTAGACGCGTCTAGCGCCAAAGTCCATGGAGTTTGTGTCATTTTTTAGCGTGGAAACCTACTTTGCGTTAATGATATGCAAGGTAGGCATTCCCGTCTAAAAAATTGACTCCGAGGCATGTGCGCCGTATTTACACTCCCGGGCAAAATTCACGCCCGGGAGTAGGCGGGTCAAAAAAAATGACGTACGGACGCTTTTGCCCCGTTTTTTAGCACCTGGAAAAGGCCGGCGTTAAGGGACCTGTGGGCTCGGAAAGAGCCCAGAGGTGCCCTCCCATGCCCCCAGGGACACCCCCTGTCACCCTTGCCCACCCCAGGAGGACACCCAAGGCTGGAGGGACCCATCCCAGGGACATTAAGGTAAGTTCCGGTAAGTATTATTATTATTTTTTTTTGTGGCATAGGGGGGCCTGATTTATGCCCCCCTACATGCCACTATGCCCAAAGACCATGCCCAGGGGACAGAAGTCCCCTGGGCATGGCCATTGGGCAAGGGGGCATGACTCCTGTCTTTGCTAAGACAGGAGTCATTTCTATGGAGGTTGGGAGTCGAAAAAAATGGCGCAAATCGGGTTGAGGCGAAAAATTTGCCTCAGCCTGACTTGCCCCCTTTTTTGACGCCCAAGCTCCATATCCCCCTACGCCGGCGCTGCCTGGTGTACGTCGTTTTTTTCCACGCACACCAGGCAGCGCCAGCGGCTAACGCTAGCTAACGTCATTGATTAAATACAGCGCCCGCATGGCGCTTCAGAATGGCGTTAGCCGGCGCTAATTTTTTTGACGCAAAACTGCGTTAGCGCAGTTTTGCGTCAAAAAGTATAAATATGGCCCTGAGTCTTTACTTGTGTATAAATACTGTGTATCTCTAAGTGTTATTGCAGGAGCTTTGCATGTCTCCAAGTTCAGCCTAAGCTTCTCTGCTATAGCTACCTCTATCAGCCTAAGCTGCTATAACACTACTATATTTCACTAATAAGGGATAACTGGACCTGTTGTAAGGTGTAAGTACCCAAGGTACCCATTACAAACCAGGCGAGCCTCCTACAATGACCGCTTGGAGGTCAACCTGCGGGAAACCCTTGCAGGGTTAAGGTAGTGCAGGCCCTGGGACCAGGCCACAACAATCAGTAACTTCTACCAGGTCTGTGGGGTCCGGATGCAGAGTTGTCCTGACTTCCGGTGGTGCTGAATGGGGCTCATGCTGGTTCAGATTTCACCACTAGCACAATGTTGCTGGCAAGGGGATGTAAAATTTCAACTAGGGCTGGGCTGCAGGTTCAGTGCAGGTTGCACACTGTGCCCTGCACCTGCAGCGTCAAGTTAAGGGGTTAGTTACAAGCCTAACAGTGAACAAACCTTGGCAGTGGTAAGAGTTCAGGAATCCTTTGGGAAGTTAGCAGGGGCTGAGCGAGTGAGATAGCAGCCTAAAACTTGGAGGCAGGCAGGACTATGACTTCAAGAAGACACTGGGCCACCTGGTTTCGATGATCCCACAGCGGGCCCAATGCCCGGTGAAGAGTTGGATTCTGCAGTTGTTTTTACCTACATTTCACAGGGAACTGGTACCACCAGTCCAGGGAAGACTGAGGGTGCTTCTGGCCTTCACAGGGGTCCCTCTGCTTCTAAGTGATCAGTTTCAGCTAAGGACAAAGGTTGATCACGCATTTCCCAGCCTGTTGCCTCAGGGACAGAGTTTCCTTCTTTTGCTTTAGAGCAATGGGCAGAGTCTGGTTGTCAGTGATACAGAGCTTCTCTGTGTCCTTCTTTGTCATTAGTCCATCAAGTCTGAGGTTCTGGTGTCAGGGGTGTCCGTTTAATCCTGGATTCAGGTGAGGTATGAATGTGGAGACTATTGGCCAATGGGCTGGTAGCTCCTACATCTAATCTGCCCCTGAGGTGACCACATCCGGTGGAACAGGTCACCTTTAGCTACCCAGAACCCTCTATTCGGCCACTCCTAAAATGGCAGAAATCAAAATTTAGTGCACAGAATGGGCTGCTCACCCTAGAGGTGTTGTAGGCCTGCTGGGGGTGTGCACAGTCCTGCATACTTAAACTTCCGCCTGTCCATGAGTACATGTGCCTGGTGGCAGGGGGAGGACTGTTTCCTCACTCGAGAACATTGCTGATGGCTATCAGGGGTGGTGAAGCCTTTGAAGCTCTCTGCCCTAATGGCTCTATTCACTGACCTGGGTGTGTGACGAGATGTGTGACCTCCTGCCTGTCTCAGACTTTTGTTTCTGATGTCTGGGATTGTCCAGGCTGCCTGACAGGAGGTCAGAAATCTGTCTTGGTGACAGCAGGTGCAATAAAAGTTCAGGCTGTTCGTCCATAGCACAAAAGAGGATGGCACGCAGGTGGGCAAGCTCTAGTTCCCCACCTGGGTGCATGACAGCTACCCCTCAACATGAGATTTGTGTTGGGGGAGAGAAGGCAAGTTGTTTGACACCAAACTTGAAATACCTAGATGGTACCATATAGGAGCTAGCAGCCCTGGTCAACCAAGGCTTAAGTCCCATTTTATCCTATGGACCGACCTGCACTTATAATGTACCCTAATAGAAAGAACATTATAGAGACATGTAAGCTCATGCTTACATGTCTGCACCTTAAATGTAATGCAAACTGCCTCCTGGGCTGTAATGGCTTACCTTATGGGTGTCTAATTTACACATAAGCCAGTGCATGGGACTGTGCCACTCTTGGTGAGGGCACAGTCGAACTCAACAGTTTTCACAACTCTGGAAGTCTGCAAGAGAAGGCATGCCATCAGGGGTTTGCTTGAGTCACCTAGGGTGGTGCAAACATGTGCTGCAGCCCTGAGGACCCCTTTATCACTTATTCCCTGGGTACCCTGGGTACTATTTACTAGGGGCTGATAATGGGGTAAAGTTTTGCCAATTAGAAATTTACCAAGTTGGCATGACAATTTAGAGAGAGAACACATACACTGGGGTCTGGTTAGCAGGTCTCAGAATAGAAAAATCAGCATCTAGGGGCCTAGTTGGGGGAAAAAATTGGGGGGCATCTGCAAACAGCAATTGTTTTACAGTTTATTACAAACTTAAACTCAAAGTCATATAGACAATTTGCAAGACAAAGTTAGAAAGATACAGAATCATCAAGGGCTGTGCAAGGCGACGAAATAAGTTCAGGAGGACTAACATTAAGAGGACTAGACACTCATCAATCGGTAAGATAACTTGATGAATAGAAAACAAGGATTGTTCAGTTTTAACAAACATTAAGGCAGCTCAAATCATCAAGTTCAATTTACCGGGTCAAAGTGAAAAACCTACAGTTTAGCCAATCAAGGGATAACATGTTCGGGTGGAACACATGCGAGCAAAGGACAAAAAGAGCAAAAGGGAAAAAAGAATTTGGAAAAAAGTAATTCCGGCGGCAATAGGTTACTAGCACAGAGGGGCAAAATGTGGGTAAAAGGGAAAGCGTCAGCATTTCAGAAGCTCAGTCAAGAGTCTTCTTCTTTGGGCTAGGGAGAAATCTCTAAATCTCAGTAAAGCATTTCAAAAGACAAGGGCAGAAAGGAAGATACCTCTTCAAGGGGCACGGCATGCAGAGTACAGGACAAAAAGGTTGTACTTGGAGCTCCAAAGATTCGTCATCTAATAGGATCTGATCTGAATCCCGCTGGGAATTGATATTTTAAAGTTCATAAGGCAAGCTGATTCATCTATGTATCAGTTCATTTGACATTGAAGAGACAACATCCAACTTGAAAATCCACATGTTTTCCCAGGTTTGTCATGAGAACGGAGTCCATCGTATACATCCATGCAAGATTGGAACAAATGTTTAAATTGCCACTCCACAGTCCTGGATGTTCTACATCCAAGGTCAGTTTCTCACAACTTTCCATGTGTAAAACTATAGACATCTGTTACCAAATTAGTCTTCTCATGGGAGCAATGTCTAAAAGAAAGGTACACGTTAGCAAGATGACTTGCCATTTTTTGCACAGTCAAAAATGCAGGGCCCAGCAGGCTTCACTTAGGCTAATGCAAATGAATTAAACAGCACATAAATATATTTAATAAAACACATTTAAATAAGTAAACTGTAAATTCTGCATTAATAAATCTTCCTTAGCGTTCATGTTACAGTAATTTAAAAAAACAAGACTTAGTTAATATATTTTTGTGTGATACAGAACTGCATTTCTCTATTTTTGCATACATATAAATCATATATTGTAAGAAATTCAATATTCTTTCAATACAGACTATTAGTTTTGACTCTAAATTAGAACACAATGACAATTTAGTTCTTCAAACGTAATTTCATCTAAATACCATCTAGGTTTCGATAAGTAGCCTTAGACAAGTGCACATCTAATACAGCTTTTCCTAGCATCATTCTACATTCAATCTATTAACACTTTGATTAACATAATGTATAAACTGTCATGGAGAGATGAGCTCTGTGAAATGAGGGACAGTACTGAAGTTTCTGCTACATAAATTCTGTGACCCACCCTTTACGTCCCTCCCTTAAAATCACTTCTAGGGTCACCAATGGAAGATTTCAGTGGAACACAAGTCATGGGCCAATCCCTTTGGCCTTTTTTTTAAAAAAAGTTTCATGCTTTCACGTGGTTAAATCAGACCCTGGCATCAGCCGGGCATGTTTCTTCGGAATGCTGTTTGTGTTTTTTTACTGCATGACAACATTTTTGGCATATCTGCAAACTGCCTTTGATATCTATTTTGGTTTCTTAAGTGGTTTCTCCTCTGGTGAAATGAGGGTAGCTAGAATGAACTGTAAAACAATCTTAACATCATAAGACATGACAATTATGAATCGTTGGCAGCTGGTCTAGACAGCTAGACAGCCTTTTTAATCACTATGTTAGCTTTGAAGCTAGGAATTTCTGCATTGTAAACATAGTCCATATTTTCTTGAAACATTTCGACAACATCTGTTGTAGAAATAGTTCACGAAAATTGAAAACATATGGAGTGTTGGGCCAGGTTACGCTTTGCATCCATACAGAGAAAATGTGCACCAATGCTTGTTCCAGTGTGAAAATAATGTTTGCACTGTCTTTTACAGAAATGGCGTTTGCACCAATCTGCTACTGCAATTATTAAGTTCGTAGACCGATCGTTTGCTGCAAAAGCCATGGTTAGGCTGCTACTTTCAGGTAAAAAGAGAGCAATGGTGCAACGTTATCTCACGGGGATACCAAATAAATAATTAATATGCATTTCAACCAGTCAGTGTGCTCTTGCATATATACATCCTACATACACACATACGTCAACTTATTGCTTTTTCCATCTTCGAGGTGCATTTGAAAGCAAGAAAATCAAGAAGAAATGGAAATAAGCTATAAAGTGTATACGATTTGTATAGATGCACTTTTGGGAACGTCAAACATCAGGGAATCGATCCCTTCAGAAAGGAAAGCGCCTCGGATTATTGATGCTGCACTTTAATGATCCTCATCTTGACGAGAAACCTGCACACACTCTCCCGGTCATTTCAACCTGCTCATAAACGAGTCTTGGTGTATTTTTCCAGGAAATCATGAAGACACATTTCCCACTAAGTTAAATCGATAACGTGCATCAATTTGTGAGATACTTGCTTAGCACATATTGTACTGTAATGGTGCAAAATGTTCACATGGTGTACGTTTTTTATGTTGAGACAGTTATATCTGTATCACAAAATTTGATTTAGATCATTTCAGACGTCATAACATGTTTGTTTATGGGAGAAATAATCTGGGTTATTTTTGTATATGGAAGCAATAATATTAGCAATTGGTAATAAAATCAGTTCTATGTGTCAGTTGCCAAATTAATTATCAAGTTACATTTTCATGCATTGATTTCTGAGTCTTGTGTGTGGTGAGCATTTTTGACTGTATCATCAGGAAGACCTGCAACAGCATCAGCTCAGGTTTCGGTGCAGCAGGCAACTTGATGCTAGTGGCAACAAATTCACTACTGGCATTGTTATGTGTCTTCATCCTGCTGAATCATGGGAGTATATGAGGACAATCCTATTTTGAGAGACCCCCTTCTCTGGCTCCTGCTTGAATTCTATTAGACTCAGATAGCAAAATAATGATAAAGAAAATAAATATACTCACTACATAATGAGGCTACAAGTAAAACTTTGATTATGAAATGTAACTTCAGAGTAAAAGTAGTGCTTTAATGCACATCCA
The DNA here is from genome assembly GCF_031143425.1 of Pleurodeles waltl. NCBI lineage: Eukaryota > Metazoa > Chordata > Amphibia > Caudata > Salamandridae > Pleurodeles > Pleurodeles waltl. Next base: position 660,892,077 of record NC_090443.1, on the reverse strand, counting down.
TTAGAGCACTTTATATCTGTGTCCTAACGCTAGCCCTCCACTTGCCCTGCCAGTCTTGGGGTAAGTTCTTCCAACTGTGTGTAATTAAATTTTTCCACTTCTATAAGCCTCAAAACACTACTGGTAACAGGGAACGTTATTAATACTTTACTTTTTTGTATAGTACTTCTGCCATGTCCAAACACTACTACAAACAAATTTAATGGCACTCAATTTACTGACCTCGGAAGGATAGAAAGCTGAGTTGGCATTGCCGAAATTCAAAGTCAGGAGAAGACGATCACTGCATTTACCAGCGAGGAGTATTTAACATTTAAGTCAGTGTACCATCCTGCTACTGTGAGTGCTAAACGAGAGGCAAGCATTGCTCCCTTCTGCAAACTAGAGGTGTAATTGGCATGAGGAGCTCATTTTATAGATTGCTTCCAGTTTGAGGGATAAGAAGGTTACCCTTCTCTCCAAGAATGCAGTATTACGGCCACAATTGCAATAGTTATGCCAGACATAACTAAACTGCCTATTGTTTCCTAAATGATATCTACATTAAAAGTACATTAGGTGATCATAATTGCTAAATATCATTGCCCAGTTACATATCCTCTGTCTCCAAGGAACATGCATGATGAAATAATGTTTACAAATATCTGTGACCTATGTTATCTCAGTTCTAATCACATACAATCTAAAAAGCTACAAGATTGGATGCCATGTCTAAAAACATATTGGGCCTTAAACTCACTAAACAAAGGACTGTGCAAGTTAATCTGTTGAACATCGAAAGTGCTGCGACTGTAAAGGATGAGAACTAGTTAATGCTTGCTAAGATCCATAAAATTGCTCAGGAGGAGGGCAGTGTTGTACCCCAATAAAAAAATAAAGCCTGATTGATTTTAAGCAATGTCCATGCTCTACTTAGAGAGTTTGAAATGGCAATGGAAAAGGAAAATGGGTTTAAGAAATATATCATCACTTGTCCAAGGGCTGACTAAAATTGGCAATGCCACTGTTGGACTGACATTAATATTGCTGTTCCTAGATGTAAGATGGATGATATTAAATGGTAAGGGCCTCTGTGACACGACAGCTCATTATTTAGATGTTATTACTTGGGAAATGACAGTGACTGCCTAGTGTTCACCATCAATCACATGGAATGAAAATGCAGAAGCAGTAAGTAGTCATGGACCTGTTAATAAGTAAGCGTCCCTTGAAATGTATAAGTCCACAATTTTGATAGAAAAGGCACTGCTACTAAAGGAATTAATTTCAAATGCTGAACTGATTCTTTTAGGTTCATGACTACTTTGGAAATGTTTACTTTTTTTAAGTTTCTTGAACTTTGACAAATACATCTGCAAATGCTTTGGTAGTCCCTAAAACTTGTCCACTATTCCACTTGTTAATTGTAAAGTAAACTGTGTACAAACACAGAGAACATTTTTACTTGGCTCCATCAAGAATGGTAACCACCCCCTTGAATGTTTTAGGATGCATCGATTCTGTATCTATTTCGATGAGTTCTGTATTAATTGGACATTCTATATTAAATTCCAGCAAAATCACAAACATCACACCTAATCACAAATGACACCGTAGGCTTTGGAATTTATCTTGTGTGCTAATTATTGCATAGTCTGCGTTTTATCTGAAGAATGGGCCACTTGGTGGATTTTGGAACTTTACACATCAAACTCTGCATGCCTTTGCATTTACTATCCCAGTCACGTGGAGAGGTGGGATCAAGCAGAGAATGAAGCACACAGATCTCTACTCCTATGAAAGGAAATATGTATGGGTAGGCCACGGCCCAAGGATCGGTGCAGCTTTACTTATTCATTTCCCATGGGGAGGGGATGTGTTTGTATGGTACCACTCTGTTTGACCTACCTTTTGGCCATGAGGACCCATATACCAGGGCCCAATACAATTTAGCAATACTTGGTGATTCCATCCCCCATGGGACAAAAGAGAATCTCTGAAGAGTAAGGACCAAGAGACATCCCGCTACAGTGTCCCAGCTCACATTGCTTGCTGGCCAGGGTAGATAATACCGCCTGCCCTCTGACCACCTCAGGCGTGGGCCTGAGAGTGGGATGACATTGATGGATGCATACACACATAGCAGACATGATGGGAGCCAGGCTGGGCTGCGGAGCTTTGAGGTTCCCCTCACAACCCTCAATGGTGGAAAAAGGATGAACCCTAGTGCCCAAAGAGTACAGGCACTCGGTATGCTAAAAAATGAAAAAAAGAAGAAAAAAAGCAATGCAGCCTGAGTTAGCAAAACCAGGCAAGGAAAGCGGGAAAACCTGCTTATTTAATTCACACAATTCTTGGCTGGACCACACCATAATGGCCTGTGAGGGAGCTTACGTTTGAATATCTTGCTTCTGTGGGCCACCATCAACATATTTCCCAGGTATTGGAGGGGGCTTCATGTAGTGCAACAACTACCAGCCCCCACACCCTAGAATGGTTCATAGAAAATGTCACCCTAATACTCCTGGGGCCTTGAATTTATGGCCACATGAGATGTTTCCCTTAACTTTAGGCACTTTTTTGAGTTGCAGTTTGCTCTTGGGCTCTGGAGTGTAGGGATTCCTTGTGGTCCATCACCGCAGTGGCAGTATAATGGTAGTAAAGTACACACGTTTATGAATTCAAAATGCTTTATCACCCACCTTGACATCTCCTATGCGAAGTTTATCATTATAGTGATTACATTTCATTATGGTTACCCACCCCGTTTATTCCAATGATAGTAAGATAATAAAACATGACATGTGGTTGCTTTTATTAATGTGGTGAACCCCTGATAAAACCAGTTGGCCTGCCTTACTTATACTGACACAAAGGTATTATGGTGGTCATTATGACCCTGGCGGTATTATAACCGCAGGGCCAAAACGACGGGAGCACCGCCAACAGGCTGGCGGTGCCTCCCGGCGTATTTTGACCGCGGCGGTAGCGCCGCGGTCGCAGCGGATGTAATCCGCCAGGTGATTGCCCAGGTGATTACGAGTCCCCGACCGCCAGCCTTTTTCTGGCGGTCTGAACCGCCAGGAAAAGACTGGCGGTACGGGGAGTCGTGGGCATGGGCAGTGCAGGGGCCCCCTGAGAGGGCCCCATGTGGCTTTTCACTGTCTGCTGTGCAGACAGTGAAAAGCGCGACGGGTGCAACTGCACCCGTCGCACGGGCGCAACACCGCCGGCTCCATTTGGAGCTAGCTCCTATGTTGCGGCCGTGATCCCCGCTGGGCCAGCGGGCGGAAACCAGGTTTCCGTCTGCCGGCCCAGCAGGGATCTCCAAATTGCCGCGGCGGGGGCGTGGCTGCATTGGCGGCCGCATGACGGTCAGATCTTGGCGGGCGGCACCCCCATTGTGATATTGCATTTAGTATAGGTGGGGGTATTGTGATTATGAGTTCAGGACTAGAGGTGTAATGTGACTTGAGTGTGTTAAAAAAGATAGTTCTTTCTAGCTGATGTACATATTTTTATTTTACTGTGTTAAGTAGCATGTAGTAAATGTATTTTTCCTTTTTAAATGAGAAGCACTGACTAGACAATTTAGTTACTGTTGTTGTTGTTGTTGTTGTGTACCACACCCCCTTCTCTGAGAAGGGCTTGGAGTTCTCTGCTTCACTACCCTGATAAACGTTAAGTGCTGCAGGGGGGAAAAAAAGACAATTGAAGATTTATTACTTCTGAAGGACTCACATCCTTTGCAACTGACAACCACAGTTCTGACATCCATATTAAAATTCGTAGATCTCACCATCTAACTCCAATCTGCAGAGAGCTGTTGCAAGACACCAAAGTGAGGTTGGAGTTTGAGAAGCTGAAGAATTGAAGTAGGTAGGATTCACAGGTGAATTATTCCTTGACATTTTCAATTTTCACTTAAGCTAGTGAGGGTCTTCCAGCAGTTAAATCTAGGCCTGTTTGGTAATTGGCTGCTGAATCTCAGTCTCTTGCTACCTTGATCATTGGACACCTGTTAGGGTGAGCAAGTATCATGTACAGGAACCTTCTGCATGACACCAGTATGCACCTGCTGCAGCTTCAATCAGTGTGGAATGACATAAGCAGGGAAAAGAATTGTGTGAGTTTGCCTGGTCACATTAAGTGATCTTACACATTGGACACTTTAGAAACTAGTAGAGTACTATACATAGGGGGTCATTACAACCCTGGCGGACGGTGTTAAAGCTGCAGAAATACCACACACAGGCTGGCAAAAAAGAAAATGGAATTACGACCCTGGTGGTAACCGCCAACAAAGACAGCCACTTTAACACACCGCCCGCCACGGCGGTACAGACAAACAGCCTGGCGGTCACCGCCAACAGACAGGCGGAAGACAATGTACCACCCACAGTATCATAACCTACCAATCCGCCACCTCTTCCGGGGCGGATTCTCCGTGGATAAAAACACGGCGGAAACAGCTTTTGCTATGGGAAAACGCTCACCTTAACACACTCCACGAGGAACGATGACTCCATGGAGCCGGAACTCTAAATCCTACCTGCCCTTGTCTTTCTGCTCCTCTACGAACAACAGCGACGTAGGCGCAGAACATACCGGTGAGTACTGCATCTACGACACGGGGAGGGGGAAGGAAAAAGTTAGGGGGACACCCACTAAACACCCCCACCCCCACCCTCGCATATCACAACATACACACCAATGCAGTCAAAAATATCACATGAACAACCCACAATTCCCCCGGAAGAATGCAAAGACAAAGCGAATTGCGGGCAAACATTGTAATGTGCCAATATACATGTCATATAAAAATATACAGAATAATATCTCGAAATCTGTCATAATTATATATACAATACAAGAAGTAGTGCAGATATCTACACAACAATGTCCGTGCACCAACAGTCCAAAAATGCATGGGCGAGGCCCACAATAGATACCTGACCAAAATCCGAGAGAACACTGCCGGGGCATCAGATAGAAACACTACAGGCACCTCAGGGGGCACCTCAGCTGGATGAATGCAAAGCCAGATCTACGATGGGGCTCCATGCCCATTCATGTATCCTGGGGAGTGCAAAGCCACAGTCTCACAAGTATTTGCAGTGGGTGGTTTGCCCACTGTACCATCCTGGGGAGTGCAAAGCCACAGTCTCAAAAGTCTTTACAGTGGGTGGGTTGCCCACTGTACCATCCTGGGGAGTGCAAAGCCACAGTCTCAAAAGTCTCTACAATGGGTGGGTTGCCCACTGTACCATCCTGGGGAGTGCAAAGCCACAGTCTCAAAAGTCTTTACAGTGGGTGGTTTGCCCAATGTACCATCCTGGGGAGTGCAAAGCCACAGTCTCAAAAGTCTTTACAGTGGGTGGTTTGCCCACTGTACCATCCTGGGGAGTGCAAAGCCACATTATCGCAAGTAGATGCAGTTCTCAACTGGTACTGGGTGGAACTGGTGCCCAGACTGGATGAGTCTCCCTGTGAAAGTTCCTGTCACTGTCCCAGCTGCACATGGGATAAGGATGCCTGATGTGGCGGCCTATTCATACCCACACAGTGTTTGCCCTGTTCAGCGGTCTTCACCATGGCGGTCTTGGCCTTGTTCAGCAGTACTTAGCCATGGCAGTATTTGCCCTGTTCAGCGGTGTTCACCATGGCGGTCTTTGCCCTGTTCAGCGGTCTTCACCATGGCGGTCTTTGCCCTGTTCAGCGGTCTTCACCATGGCGGTCTTGGCCTTGTTCAGCAGTGCTTAGCCATGGCAGTCTTTGCCCTTTTCAGCGGTCTTCACCATGGCGGTCTTGGCCTTGTTCATCAGGGCTTTGACATGGCGGTCTATGGACTGTTCAGCGGTGCTCTGACATGGCGGTTCGGATACTGACATCGGTGTGTGGCATGACGAACTCCACACTGGACATTGGTGTGTGGCATGACGAACTCCACACTGGACATTGGTGTGTGGCATGACGTTCCATCATCGCCCAGCGGGGCTGTGGGATCCTTGTCCCTCCTGGGCACTGACTCCGGCGGTGGTCTCCTGACCAGTAATGATACTTTGGCCCTCCTGGGCAATGACTCTGGCGGTGGTCTCCTGACCAGTAACGATACTTGGGCCCTTCTGGGCACTGACTCTGGCGGTGGTCTCCTGACCAGTAACGATACTTGGGCCTTCCTGGGCACTGACTCTGGCGGTGGTCTCCTGACCAGTAACGATACTTGGGCCCTCCTGGGCAATGACTCTGGCGGTGGTCTCCTGACCAGTAACGATACTTGGGCCCTCCTGGGAAATGACTCCGGCGGTGGTCTCCGGACCAGTAACGACAGTGCTGGCGGTTGTGTCTGGACCGCCGGAAATGATGGCGCACTTCTCCGCCGTGACACTCACAACAGGCTGGGCAGACTTCCTCTGGACCTGCCCCACCTTCTTTGGAGTTACAGCTGACTCACCAATCGCCTTCGATCCCATTTCAGTTGTTGTCCCACCAGGAGTCTTGACACGGTCCTGTCGTCCACTCTCCAATTTCGGAGCCTTTACAGGGGGTGGGCTTCCAGTGCCTTGGCTCCGGGTCTTACTGCCTGCCCTGGTGGACGGTGCACTCCAAAAACCTGGAACACGCACCACTGGCACTGGAGGCTTTTTGGCTGAGGCGCTACAACGGGACTGATGAACTGGAGGGGGGGTGGGGGCAAACAGGTCAATTTGACAGAGGGACAGTTTCTGACGGACACTGGGATGGGTAGCTGGAGGGGGTCTGGGAGTGGAGGTAGAGGAGGTGGTTGTAGGAGGTGTCACTTTAGCTGTTTTGGGTGCAGGTACTGGAGGCTGTCGTGAGGTGGATGGATGTTGGGTGAGTGATTGCCGGTGTTTGGGTACTTTGGGAGGGGGCGTCACAGACACACTGGGAGAGGACACAGGGGACGTGTAAATGGCAGTGGAGGTGGTGAGTGCAGGTGAGCGGCTTGTGGTGCTGGGTGTCCTGGTGCGAGTCCTAGTGCCTGTAGATGTGGTGCATGCAGGTGTGTGTGTAGACGACACTGGGAGGGAGGAGGGAGAAGAGGAGGAGGGGGACACAGTGGAGACAGTGGATGTTGCTGTGTCTGTATGGGTTTGATGCTTGTGTGAGTGCCTGTGGTGTGTGTGGTGCCTATGTTTGCTTGAGCTACTTTTGGGTGTTGACCTGTGTGCCTGCTGGTCTGTAGGTGTGCTTGGGATGGGCTGGGGTACAGGGGATTGGGTCTGGGTGGAGGAAGTTGGAGGGGGGAGGCTGGACACAGGGACAATGGCTGCCATCAGTGCTGAGGCCAGAGATTGCAGGGTTCGCTGAAGGACAGCCTGACCAGAATGAATGCCTTCCAGGAATGCATTACCATGTTGCAACACCCTTTCTACACCCTGGATGGCATTCACAATGGTAGACTGCCCAACAGTGAGTGACCTGAGGAGGTCAATGGCCTCCTCACTGAGGGCAGCAGGGGTGACTGGGGCAGGGGCTGAGGTGCCTGGGGCGAAGGTGATGCCCACCCTCCTGGGTGAGCGGGCACGGGGCGAACGCTGAGGGGCTGCTGGGAGAGCGGTGCTGGTAGGGGAGGTGGCGGCTGTACCTGTAGAAGTGGGGCGCACAGATGGTGCCGCTACCACAGGGGAGCTCCCATCGGCGGACGAGTCCGTGTCTCTTGTTGGTGATCCTGTGGCCGACGTGAAGCTCCCTTCGCCCTCCATCCCACTGGTGCATTCAGAGTCTGTGGTGTGGCCCTCCATGGCCATGTGGGATGCAGCTCCCTCATTCTTCGGTGCCACTGTACCTCCGTCTGATGATGCTGATGTACAAAAGGACAGGGAGAGCAGGAAAAGGGGGGGAGACAGAAGAAAGAGAGTTTTAGTGCATGGCATACCGCTACCCCTGGCGGACAATACAGACGCAGCAGCCCCATGCATTACGCCGTGCTCCTGCCCTCTGCACATGCAATTTCTGGGATATGGCCTACATGGCAATGGTAGAAATCTGCGCACATGGATGGCAAAGGGGCAACTATACATCAACTTGCCTCTGTTCTGAGCTGGGGTAGAGTCCCACATGGCCTACATTATGGAGGGGCCTTGCCTACCTAACACCCACAGCCCACCTCCCCCACCCAGACACCTCCACTGCACGCAAAGTCCACAGAATGAGGTTGTACTCACCCCCTTGTGTCTGCTGTGATGTCCTTAAGCGCCCATCCAACTCCGGGTAGGCCACCGCCAGGATCCGGAACATCAGGGGGGTCATGGTGCGAGGGGCACCCCTCCCACGTTGGGAGGCCATCCCCAGCTGAGCCTTAGCCGTCTTCTTGCTGCAGCGGCGAATGTCCTCCCATCTCTTACGGCAGTGGATGCCCCATCTCTGGTGGGCCCCCAGGGTCTGGACTTCCTTGGCGATGGCACGCCAAATGTCCCTCTTCTGGTGGGCGCTGACCTACATGACATGCACAAGGAAAGAGGAACAGTCATTACCTACTGCACCGTCAATGTGAGTGGCCCCCTCCCAACTCTGTCCATGTGACCCATTCATCCCCATGCATAACTGTTCTATGTACTCTGCCCCCTTTTCTCTTCCACCCAGCCCTCTCCACCCAGGCCTAGCCCATACGTGCTCCCTGTGTACTAAGCTGTTGGTCTGGAGGACCGTAGAGTAGAGTGTACTGGGGGAGGACCCCATCCACAAGTTTCTCCAACTCCTGTGCAGTGAAGCCAGGGGCCGTTTCCCCAGACGCAGCAGCCATCGTCGCTTCCAGACCAAGGTCACAGCAGCACTATCAGTGTAGGTCCTCTCCTGTTGAAGGTCAGGTATCTAGTGATTGAAGAGATAGAAAATGGTGGTGACGTCCGCGGCAGGGCGCATCATTACCGCCAGCGCACCTGTTCATTGGCTCCTGGGACCCATAGGGTCCAATGTTAACCAATGCAGCATTGCGCCGCGCTCTACGACCGCCTACCGCGACAGTGTCCAACGCCAGCGCAGTTACCCCACAATTCCATTGTCCCAGTTTAGAGGTCAGGCAGCCGCCATTTCAGGGGCCCACATGGCTTCATTTACCACTGCGTCACACATACCGAGGCCTACACTCCAAACAGTTCCCGGATGGGTTAATTGTCTGTTGTAGTCTTGTGTGTGACTGTGGGTACATACCTGGAGGAATGCTGACAGTTTCTTCGCTGTTGTCCTTCTTAGGCACCGACAGCTGGGACATATTGGAAGATGGCGGAATCCGCCGGTGTACCGACCGCTGGTGGACCTGTTGACAATGGAAGAGAGACATTTGATCGTGACCTACCGGTTCGACCGTGCCACAATCCAGGAACTATGTACCCAGTTGGAGCCAGACCTGATGTCACCAATCCGCCATCCGACTGGAATCCCCCCTGACGTGCAGGTGCTGTCAATACTCCATTTCCTTGCAAGTGGGTCATTTCAAACAACAGTGGCCATGGCATCAGGGATGTCCCAGCCTATGTTTTCCAACGTCTTGTCCAGAGTGTTGTCTGCCCTGCTGAAACACGTAAGGAGATACATCATATTCCCTCAGGTGGAGGATTTGCCTACAGTGAAAGGTGACTTCTATGCCCTTGGACATATCCCCAACATCATAGGTGCCATTGATGGGACCCATGTAGCTCTGGTCCCCCCGCAGGAGTGAACAGGTGTACAGGAACAGGAAGAGTTATCATTCCATGAATGTCCAGATGGTCTGTTTGGCAGACCAGTACATCTCCCAGGTAAATGCTATGTCCCCTGGCTCAGTCCATGACGCCTACATCCTGCGGAATAGCAGCATCCCTGATATGATGGGTCAACTCCAGAGGCACCGTGTATGTCTATTGGGGGACTCTGGTTACCCCAACCTGTCCTGGCTATTGACCCCAGTGAGGAATCCCAGGACCAGGGCAGAGGAACGGTACAATGAGGCTCATGGGCGGACTAGGAGGGTGATCGAACGCACCTTCGGCCTCCTGAAGGCCAGGTTCAGGTGCCTCCATATGACAGGTGGGTCCCTATTCTACTCACCGAAGAAAGTGTGCGACATCATCATCGCCTGCTCCATGCTCCATAATTTGGCATTGCGACGGCAGGTGCCTTTTCTGCAGGAGGATGATCCAGATGACGGTGTTGTAGCAGCTGTGGAGCCTGTGGAGCCTGTGGACAGTGATGAGGATGAAGCTGATGAAGAAGAAAACGACAACAGGGAGTCAGTCATACAGCAATATTTCCAGTGAGACACAGGTGAGTAAATTTTCATGTTTAACATAATATTAACTTTCACACGTCTACCTCTATCCTGTACCTACATTTCACTCACTATTTGTTAACTGAGTTGTCCCCTTCCATTTCAGTTTCACTAATGTGGTAACCTACGTGTCAACAGCTTGCACCCTTGAAAGGCTTGTGATTTGTAACATTGGTATGTTGGCCTTCCAATGGGTAACCATTTTTGACACTGTAATTGACAATAGAAACTTCAAAATCATTGACTGACTCAAGTTTTATTAGTGTTTCAAGGGTGTTTATTTAAGTGCATAACAATGAAGGGGGGTTGTAAAATGGGGATGGGTTATGGTGGAAGAATGTCCATGGCAGAGTCCAGTCTATTAGTCTCACAGGTACATTGCACATCTGCCCATTGGAAGTGGAGCTGGGGCAGTTCAAGTATGGACAGGGCAACAAAGTGGTACAGTGGGGGGACAATCAGGGTGGTCTTATTTCCTGGCGGTGGTCTTGCCATCTTGCTCTGTCCTGTTCCTGGATCTCAGGGCCCGCTTGCGTGGTGGTTGTCCGTCTGCAGGGGGTGGGGTGCTGGTGTGTTGGTCCTGTGGTGGGGCATCCTGTCCACTAGCGCCGGCGGAGGTGGTGGGCATTTCATCGTCCTGGCTAGTGTCAGGGGCCCCTTGGAGTGCCACGGTGTCCCTCAAGGTCTTTTGAATGTCCGTCAGCACCACTACACTGGTGCCCAGGGTAGAGCCGATGGTCCTGAGCTCCTCCCTGAACCCCAAATACTGCTCCTCCTGCAGACGCAGGGTCTCCTGCAACTTGCCCAGTACGATTGCCATCGTCTCCTGGCAGTGGTGGTATGCTCCCATGATGGAGGAGAGGACCTCATGGAGAGTAGGTTCCCTTGGCCTGACCTCCCCCTGTCGCACAGCAGCCCTCCCAGTTCCCCTGTGTTCCTGTGCCTCCGTCCCCTGGACAGTGTGCCCACTACCACTGCCCCCAGGTCCCTGTTGTTGTTGGGGTGTTGGGTTAGCCTGGGTTCCCTGTAGTGGTGGACACACCGCTGATTGACCTGTCCTGGGTAGGGAGGTATGGGCCCGCTGGGTGGGTGCTGTGCTGGTGTTCCCAGAGGGTGGAAGTTTGGTGTTGGGCTGTGGCTGGGCAAGGGGAACCGGCTGTCCTGAGGCCCACGATGGTCCGGGCTGGTCATCAAGATCCAGTGGGGCAGAGCTGCTGTCGTCACTGTGGGCCTCTTCTGGGGGTGGAGTGGTGTTGTCTGGACCCTCTGGTGTGGTGACGTTCCTTCGGGTCCCTCCGGGGGTATGAGTACATGATTATTGCATGTGTGTGTTTCATGGTGTGCAATGGTTCGGTGTGCGTGTACACCAGTGCAGGCATTCCTGTGTGGGGGCTTGTGTGCTGTTGTTTGGGGGGTGTTGTGGGTCTGTGCAATGGGCATGCTTTAGTGATGGGTATCCATGCTTAGTTATGTCATGCAGGTCTTGGGGTTGGGATGGGTGGTTGGTGTCATGGGTAGATTAGTGAGGATTAGGGGTGATAGGTGAGGGTGTGAGGGTGGGGATGTGTGATAGCATGCAGGTAAGGTGGGGGATATGATAGTTAAAATTTGACTTACCAGTGTCCGTTCCTCCAACGACTCCTGCAAGGCCCTCAGGATGCAAGATGGGCAAGACTTGCTCCTCCCATGTTGTTAGTTGTGGGGGAGGAGGTAGGGGTCCGCCGCCAGTCCGCTGTACCGCGATGTGGTGCCTGGATACCGTTGAACGCACCTTCCCCCGTAGGTCGTTCCACCTCTTTCTGATGTCCTCCCTATTTCTTGGGTGCGGTCCCACTGCGTTGACCCTGTCGACTATTCTTTGCCATAGCTCCATCTTCCTGGCTATGGATGTGTGCTGTACCTGTGAGCCAAATAGCTGTGGCTCTACCCAGATGATTTCCTCCACCATGACCCTGAGCTCCTCCTCGGGGAAGCGGGGGTGTCTTTGGCGTGCCATGGGGTGGTGTGTGTGATGTGTGAGGTGGTGTATGTGTTGATGAGTGTGGTGAGTGTAGTGGTATGTGGTGTTTTGTGCGTGGATGTTGTGTGGGTGATGGTGTAGTGTGCCTCTGTGTGATGGGGTTCTCTATTCTGTGCTGTCTCTCTCTGGCCTTCTTTCAGAAATTCTGGTCGTAGGGGTTTGTGGGTGATGTGGGTGTGTGTTTTATATTGTGTTGGGTGTGTGGGAGTGTTATTTGTATGTGTATCAGGTGTGTGTATTTGGAAGTGTCCAATGTGGCTGTGTTTTGGAGGTGTGTGTGTATTTTGAGCACAGCGGTGTGTACCGCCAAAGGAATACCGCGTTTGAAAGACCGCCGCGTGGATTTGTGGGTCGTAATAGCATGGGCGTGTTTCTGTTGGCGTGGAGGTGGAGGATTTGTTTCCGCATGTTTATCGCTGACCTTTGGTGTGGCGGAGTTGTGTGGGTGTCTGAATTTCGGCAGATTCCGTGATGTGGGTCATAATAGCTGTGGCGGAATTCCGCGGCCGCGGCAGTGTGTTGGCGGTCTTCTGCACGGCGGTAAGCGCCTTATACCGCCAATGTTGTAATGACCCCCATAATGCTTTGGCAACTGGATGTAATATCTGAGGATACAAAGAGATGTAAGCCACTCTTAAGACATATAGGGGGTCATTGCGACCCCGGCGGTCGGGGTCGGCGGGAGCACCGCCAACAGGCTGGCGGTGCTCCACAGGGTATTCTGACCGCGACGGTTCAGCCGCGGCCAGAAAGGGAAAACCGGCGGTCTCCCGCCGGTTTTCCGCTGCCCTATAGAATCCTCCATGGCGGCGCCATGGGGATTCTGACCCCCATACCGCCATCCTGTTCCTGGCGGCTTCGGCCGCCAGGAACAGGATGGCGGTATGGGGTGTTGTGGGGCCCCCGTAAGAGGGCCCCACCCTGAATTTCAGTGTCTGCTTAGCAGACACTGAAATTCGCGACGGGTGCTACTGCACCCGTCGCACATCCTCCACTCCGCCGGCTCCATTCGGAGCCGGCATCCTCATGGATGGGTGTTTCCCACTGGGCTGGCAGGCGGCCTTTTGGCGGTCGCCCGCCAGCCCAGTGGGAAACCCAGAATACCCACGGCGGTCTTTTGACCATGCAGCGGTATTCTGGAGGTTCCCTCCAGGCGGGCGGCTCAACTATTTTTCATCAATACAGCTGTGATACACTCGAGCACCTTCGCTGCCATACCCCCAGCTAACTTGGATCTCTGTTCCCATGCACATGACCTTTCTTGGGAGTCGAGGGGTGGTAAGGAGGAGACAAAAATGGTCATGTTATGTGCCTCAATTGTTCCGACTCCTGGGACCTCATTGTAATGACCCTGGAGAAAGCAGAAAGTAGTGAATCCAAGGATAGCATCAAAAAGATGGCCCAGAGAAGGGGGCTCTATGTGGGGTCTATTTTTTCATTTACAAAGGACAAAGAGTTATTTTCCAAATCCTCAGAGAGATGCCCTGAAGACGTTATTGAGAAACGCCTGCCCATATTGTTTAAAGGGCCATGATTAGCATTAGTGCAGCAGCTGTATTGGCCCAGGGATAATGGTATGGGGGGACTTCACCCCAATTATAGATGTGTTATTAGCAAAAAGGAGGCTAGGCAGTCATTGTTCTTGTTAGCATTGGGGCCCAAAACACCACCCATGCTGTACGGGGAACGGGTCCCAAGCAACAAAGGAGTGACATGTGGGCATTTATTTTCTGTTTTTTCGACACAAAGGAGCAGGCAGTCTGTTTTGGGGTTCAAGCATAGGAGTGATGACTCAGTAGAGTGGGCAGAGGATGAAATATAATTGGTGGTGCAGGTACAGTAAGATTAAGGCCAGGGATGTGAGGGCCCCACTAAACCCCTATTATGGCTGTTGTACTACCATTGCTTGCTTGTATTAGGGTTTAGTGCACCATTGCTATACCAGTGTTGCTGTGGGTATGGGACCAATGTGCCAAGAGCAGGAAAAATTGAAACAGAGGAGGCAACTTAGCTTAGGCCTCAGAGAGGTCGCAATAAGGAGAATGGGGGTGTAGTGTCACGTAGGCTCTCATTATTCTAATGAGACTAATGGATTTTGAGCAGCAAGATCGTCCACAGTGTGGGAGACTGAGTCCGACCCACGGTGGGTGACACCTGTCGCTCTAAATCGAGGTTTTGCTCCAGCTAACTAGCAGTGCCTCATCTCTACCAGAAGATAGGGATGATTGGGCAGCCAAGCGCATGACATATTAGGCTTCTCAGGAAAGTTGTGGTCACTCAGGTCACATCCGGTTCTCTCATTCACAATACAGTCTCATATACAAATGATAGACAGAAGCAGTATATGTTTCAAAGATAGGTTTAATAAAATGGCTGCATCTTAGATAGCAAAGCGTGAGCTGCAATACCCAGGACGACACAACATGACAGAATTAAAATGTTGACGAGAAGAGTGAAGCATAATAATAACTCTATCATATTGTCAGTAGGATTGATGGACTATTTCCTATCTAAGTCATAATCTGAGCACAGCATGTTAAGCTCTAATTCTGCCTTTCAGGTTCCCCCGGGAGGACATCAACCCTCATACCTGAGCAAAGGCCTGTAGTCTGCGTTAGAATCTGTAGCGAAGCATTCAGCAATCAGCATACAGTTGTGGTTCCCTGGCTGGAATCTCCCTCTTAACGTGTAATGGGACTAGGAAGTGTTTTTATAATAACAGCTGATATTCTAAGAAAATGTCCCTACGTAAGGATCTGTATTTTCTACGAATGTTGGAGACTAAACTTCTACCACGTTCACCGGCAATGTACCAAACTGTAGCCTTGACTGAAGCACAGAGTGATCAAGAATGTCTTGTTTGAGAACACAGTGCTGAATTAAGCAAAAACAGTTAGATAGATGAAAATAAAACAAGACCGTAAAACTGGTTATTGTAAAACTAACAATGCGAAGCTGAATAAAATATATCTAGGTTAAAGTGCACAGAGGCCTAATGTGTCAAACTAACGTGCATGGAGCTATTTCTAAAATGGCTACACAACACCCTCCCCTTGTCAGTTGAAAGTGGTTCAAAGCCAAACTAAAATCTTATAGCTAAAAGATCAACCTAAGATATATATAAAACTACGTCAATCCGGACAAGTTAAAAGGACACACAAGCATACTACATGGCAATTTAAAACATGAGCATGTGACTTTATATTCAAATCAAAAGGACATGTCAATTTAGAAAAAGTTCCAAACTAGGTACGAGTCATGGAGAACAAAAGATCTTCCACTTCGGCAGATGTCAAAGCCGGAAAGTCCTTGCCAAAAAGGATCAAGGAGCAAGTGTGTTCCATAGCCCCAGTGTCAACCAAGGCGGCATCCCGTGGAGTGCCCATTGATGAGTTGTCGACAACTTCCTCCAGGAAGGGTAACTCATAATTAGCTTCACGCAGCAAACGCAACCTCAATACGCATGTCTGTAATGAACCCTCAGCGAGAACATCAACAGGTCAGCATCTACTGCAGGCAAGCGCTGCTGTGAAAGACAGATTTCCAGTGCATGTTCGAAAGAGCACCCGAGGCACACAATACAAAACTGGTCTGAATGACAAAGACCAGTCACACTCCAATTGCTCCAGGAGTGTTACTCCAAAGTACTGCGTCATTCGCTCACGACACAGCTGCGCTGATGGGAGCGCCGTTATTTCTCCTCTTTGTGACGGGACAGCCACAGCAACAGCAGGATGCCAGCTAATAAAGCCAAAGTTATCGGAAGTCCCCCCAAAATACTGCTGAAAATTGAGTGGATAGCTGAAGGTATCAAACCAAATATGGAGGAGAAGGTGTGAACGAAACCAGAGCCAACAGCTTTGAAAAAATGTGTGATTCCAGTTGTACTGGACGCATTAAGTATTCGTCCCACGAGTTCACCAAAGTGTCTCGGAAAATTCGTATTTAACAGGGACTGTATTTCTGCTGATGACCTTGCCACTTGAAGTGCGTAGGTCTTGCGCGCAGATGTAAGGGCCACATGCTTTTGAAACAATAAAGCCTTGAGTCTACTTAACTTGTCAAAATTCCCGCTTGAAGTAGCAATGTATGGCCAAATATCAGCTACCTCCCTAAATTTAGTGGGGGGAAACAGTACGTTCCCGCAGCATGTAACAACCTTACAGACTGAAACAATGAAAACTATTCCGGCCCTCATGCCACAACAGCCTTCACTATTGAGAAGGGCGTAGCTGCTGTTTGAAAGCACCTAGAACGTAGGTCTAATCAAGGGGACTGGAACTTCCTTCAGATAACGAGCCAAGTTCGCAGCAGAGGCATTACACGGCCCATGCAAAGACAGCTGTTTCCAAACCATCGAATGGCTGGCTGAAGTCTCACATTCACTACCTCTAAGAAAGACTTCTTTCATGCCATTGAAGCATTTGTATGAGAAGGGAAGCTCCCACACCTCATGGATGTAACTATCTCCCAACTTTTCATATCTGCCTACCGGAATGTGTTTTAAACAGGAGGTGAACTGAAGTGTAGAAATAGGCAGATTAATAACCCCATGTATTAACCACTCAGCAGATGGTATTTCAGCCACAGTAAAAGGCAACTTTTCTAATTTCTCTATGTTAAGCATGACATAAGTCGCTTCCTTCTTAGCCATTAGTTGTTGTTGTTGCATTAAATTAAAAAGAGAAAATATCTTCCTTGCACTGACGTGCTGCCATGGAACGCGACCCGCCTTCAAAGTTTGAAGCGTCCAACCCAACTGCATAATGGACCTGATCTGACTCTGTCCATGATATAAAGAAGACATATCTGATTGTATAATGTCTATAGCAGAAGAGACAATGTTGTTTATGGTGTAGATCCGGTCGGACAAGGTGTTTATCCCATTATCCACAACGGCTAATGCCTTTTTTAGATTTTCCTGATCTATTTGCCTTAACCGGGCAGCAGAATCTTGTTGGGAAAGTTTCCAAATTTCATTGTATTCTGCATATAAGAAATGCTTCCTATGTGGTGTTCTGGGGCCTGACAAGAAATCTTGTAAGTCAGTGGAGTTAGACAGGAGACTGAGGTATTCTCTAACTGCGTCTAGTGAGGATGATTTTAGCCACTGCTGGCATAATTTTCCCACACTATGGGGGTTATTACAACTTTGGAGGAGGTGTTAATCCGACCCAAAAGTGACGGTAAAGTGACAGATATACCACCAGCCGTATTACAAGTTCCATAGGATATAATGGGCTCGTAATACGGCTGGTGGTATATCCGTCACTTTACCGTCACTTTTGGGATGGATTAACACCTCCTCCAAAGTTGTAATAACCTCCTATATGTTGTAATTATACCCGCATGCTTTGGTGATATATAACGAGGGTCTGGCCTACTCATCTTGAAACCACGGAGTTAAGAAAACTTTGGTGACACTCATTGGTATCTACTGGCCACCATAACCACCCGCCAGGACGTATTAGTGAAGCATTAAATATACCATTCTGGATCCACTCATCAAGCTCACTTTCAGTTGCATTTGTATATTTTTGCCATTTATAAAACTTTGCAGGGGCAGGTATACTGGGCATGTTTAATTCCCTAATTTTAGCTAACCTTAAACAACTCGTCTGTTGTACCGTTTTGTTTAAAAAGATCATTTGTACAGGAATAAGGCATGCTCTAAACAATGTTTCCTTTCCCTTAATTTTCCAATTTTTTGTTCCCCACACACTTTTCAGATCAATTGATTTGAACCAATATTCATAGCCTTCTATCGATAACCGGGAAACAAAGGATTCCGAATATATAAATTTAGTATTGGTCAATAACATATGTATATCCTTAGTAGGAGGTACTTTAAAATAATATGACTCAGCATTCTTTCGATTGTGCCCAGAAAAATACACAGTTTTTTCAGGATATGTTTTGGAACTCCCTTGAGGCGGAGTAGGGCAATGTTCCCATTGCGTGTAATCAAAAACAGTTTTTGGACTGCCAGCTCTATGTATGAAATGGTGCACATAATAATTATAGCAAAACATATCACCATAATTTTATTTAAATTGGTAAACATCTTCCTTTTCAAAGACAGTATAATATTGCAATACAGTCATCATAGAATCAACTGTTTTTACATCCCAATCATCAGAAACAATGCCTGGTATTATTATATCATTCATTGATAATTTGAACACGTACGGTATTTGAATAACTTCCGTGGGACCACATATGTCAAACATTACTTTGTCCCAAACAGTCCCATCGGGAATTGGCACTGCGGAAATGTTCACTAAGGAAAAGTCTCTTCGGACTTTATGTGATGAAAAATGTGGTTTCAAAACACCCTCCACCAATGCAACTGTCGATCTTTCAGGTAAACAATGACCATGTATTAACAAGAAAAATGTAATGACAAAACCAATTCAAAGTAGAAAGGCTAGGACAGTCAAAGAGAGCCATAGATAGTTCCATGGAAAAATAAAATACATTTCTTTAAGCCAGTTTGTTATCTTATGTGTATTTGACAAATCAGCTGTCGAAGAGGCAAATGAGTCTGAGAAATCATCGTTGAAGTCGGCAAAATAAACAGAAGCAGTTTGTGCAAATGGCGGAGCCGTTGTCAGTGGTGGAGTTGGTGTTTCCTGCGGTGGCACACTATAGACACCACCATCCGTTTGGCTTGCAGTTGAGTTGACGTGGTCAAATGTTTCTAAATTAGTTGACGTTAGTGCAACTAATGCAAGATCATCTTCCACTCTCCCCATGCTCGGAGAGGTGTCGATGTTGGTGTAAACAACTTGTAGAGAAAATTCTTCACCAGTAGTGAGAGGGATTCGGGAACTACTGGATGTTCCTCTTGGTCGGCTGTGTAGGATCGGCTACATGGTGTAGTTTGACATTGTCAATAGAGACAAAATGATTTTCTTTGGCACCTGCCAACGGTGGTGGAATAACAGTTCTGGTACCGTGTATCCCTAGTACAGGGACTGGTGCTCGATAAGAAGGGCCAAATTCCTTTTTCACTATGACTTTTTCACTTACAAGATTTCCAACTCTGGGAATCCAGCTGGTAGGTGTTACAGGCACATCCTTAATTCCTGTGGATGCTGCACTTTTGGAAGAATTATCATCAAGGAACTTTTGCAATTCCTGTAAGACAGTGACACGTTCATTTATGTCAAAAGGTGTTTCTGCTGCCTCCACGCCAGGACCATCAAGATCCAGAACATACATTTGAGTTCCGAACAGGTACTCATATGAAGTACGACCCCCCAGGGACCTTCTAGGCAGATTATTTAGTGGTCTTGGGACTCCATACAGGTGGTTAAGCAAACTACGACCCGTACCTAAGACTCTGGCTGTTAAGGATTGCTTTAACAATTTAATCGATCCACAACACTATTTTCCTCGGGATGAAATGGAGACGAGTACTGGAGTTGGACACCCAGCGAAGCCATGGAGTCCCTGAATGCCCTTGAGGCGAAAGCAGGGCCCTGGTCCGAATGGAAAGCCGCAACGGCATATGTACCGATAAAGACTCGCAAATCTTTAATAACAGTCCAAGCGTCAGCCGAGCGTTGTGGCCACACCCATACAAATCTGGAGCATGAATCAACAGCGACTAAAATATATTTGTTTGCACTATCAGGTGATAAGGGACCGCAGAGGTCCAAGTACACACATTGTAATGCTTTGTTTGAAATCAAGAGTGGTGTCTGCGGCGGGCGCTTGGCAGTGGAAACTTTGATTTGTTGACAGATTTCACAACGAAGGACATACTGCTTAGTCTCCTTATAGAGACCTGGCCGCCAACTACGGGCCTCTAAGATCGAAATTGTAGCCGCTACACCAGCATGGGCAGATGCCACCCCGTCATGCGCTGCTTTAATCAATTGTGGTCTTATGTCTCTGATGGGGATGTCTCGCACACCTACGCCTGGTATCTTAGCTTCAGCGTTCAGCATGCTTCCCATACAATAGTGATATTTGTTAGGAAATCCTTTAGGATATGGCGTACCATCAGCCGTAGCTGTCACGGCAGCCCAAATGTCTGCGTCTGGTTTGGAACTCAAGCGAGTCACTGCAGCTACAGTGGCTATTGCCACTGCTGACTTTGCGGCTTCATCAGCCAGTGTATTTCCAGCAACTTGTATTCCAACGCACTGGTGTCCAAGTGTGTGTACAACATGGACATTCGGTAGAGTCTCTTTCAAGTCAGCTACTTTCCCCCACAGTAGTCTGTGTTTAATGGTGTTGCCTTTGGAATCTCTGAACCCATTCTGGTGCCAATAATGTAGGTATTCATTAAAGGATTGGACACAATAATATGAATCACAAACAATCAGCGTAGGCTGTGCAGGATCCGTGTGTTCCAATGCCATCGGCAGAGTTTTTAACTCAGGCAGTTGTGCTGTGCAATCCCCTAGGGTCTGTATAAAGGTATGTAGAGGCCAAAATTTGTTGCCCTCCATGTAGTCTCTTATGACTGCGCAAGCAGCAGAATATTGATGTTTAGTTCCAATTACAAGTTGTGCAGAGCCATCAGTGTACATGACTCTATGATACTGATCAATAGGCAAAGTATTTGCTGGAACTGGATATTTTATTTCATATTGTAAAAATTCCTGAGTTTGTAACTTTGGGTCAAAAATGTAATTCACATCAGTGGCTGTCAGTGACGTAGCCCATTGTATCCAACGCGAATGTAATGCTTTTGCGTTTGGAACGCCAGCTTTTCTAACAGCCTCTAAGGATGGGATTGAAGAAACGACAATAATGTGTTTCCCTTGGGCCAGAGGTCTTTCTTTAATGACAGCCATCTGCACAGCAGTGATAATTTTCTCTCTGGGAGCAAAGCGTTGTTCTGCCGCTGAGTACAAGTGCGATTTGTATGTAATCAGGACTGTCTCACCTTCATTAAACGTCACATAGGTGAAACCGATGGCCCCAGCTATTACTCTGATGACCAAATGTGTTTCGTTGTCCCTCGTATGTAGGTGTCGTGCTGCAAGCATATCTGTCTGTAACTCTCGAAGTATACGTGTATGTTCAATTGTCCAGTATTTACTTGAAAAATCGGGATGTATTAAGTCATATAAAGGTTTTATGCGTGTAGCAAAATCTGGAATGTAGGTTTTGCCAAAATTTAGGAAACCCAATAGTGATTGGAGTTTTTTAATCGTATTCAGTGGTTGTAACTGTGCGCATTTCTATAAGAATTGTGGCGCTAGGCTCTTCCCTTCACTTGATAGCTCATATCCTAAGAACAGGATGCCGAGGAAGGCTATTTTTTGTTTTTCTGAAGTTAAATTTGTATCCAAATTCAGCAAATCCTACAACAATGCAGGCTACTCATTTAAATGTAGTAATTCATCATCCGTGAGATAGATATCATCTACGTAGTACAATGCTTCAGGGTAAATCTTGTGCAAAATAGCAGTGACACGAGCGCGAACAGTCCTGGGCTGTTCTTATACCCCTGAGGTAAACAACATAATTTTTTCTGGGAGCCTAGTGCGCTGAAACTTGTTAAGTCTCTACTCTCAGGCGCTATATTCT
This sequence comes from Pleurodeles waltl, assembly GCF_031143425.1. Classification (NCBI taxonomy): domain Eukaryota; kingdom Metazoa; phylum Chordata; class Amphibia; order Caudata; family Salamandridae; genus Pleurodeles; species Pleurodeles waltl. The sequence goes on along the minus strand of NC_090443.1, from coordinate 660,870,259 downwards.
GGTAGAAAAACCCATTGGAAATGTCTAGTGTTGTTTTATATTTTTTACACACTATATTATTCATTAGTGCTATGCTATGCAAGTTTTGGATAGCATAGGTGCGTGTATGACTGTTTAAATGTCTGTAGTCTAAGACTATTCTGTATGAATGGTCTGGTTTAGCTACTGGGAATAATGGGTTATTCATTGGCGAGACACAGGGTTCAATCACACCCTGGTACTCTAGTTGTGTGAGTATTTCTCTCACTGGTGCTTTTGCTTCATGTTTTATATGATACTGCAGTTGTGGCTGAGGTTCACTTTTAATTGGAATTACATGGTAGGGGGATTCTTTATTCCATCCCACGTGATTTCTGTATAATACAGGTGCTTTTGCCAAAGCCCATTTAATGGAATAGGATTCAGCAAGTTCCTCTGGAACAAGGGGCAAGAAGGAGGGCTGAATGACTTCTCCATATTGGCAGATACGGACAAAGTTAGGTGGCCAATCTTGTTCAGCCAACAAGACATCATATACTTTTACTATGCGATCCCAAATGATTGCATCTATTGTGCGTTCAATGTCTCCTTCTAACTGTGGAGACACGCATGTCCGCAGTTTCTACTTGTACAGAGTCATCAGTTGCCTCCAGATGCTCTAGAAGATTCCCGCGAACTATTGTGACCTCTGCTGCGCTGTCTAGCAAGGCTAGAGCCCAATTCTTGTTCTTCAAGAGGACCCTCTTCCTGTGTGGCATGTCGGATTGCAACTGCTCCCACTTTTTTCTTTTTAAATTGTTGTTTTTGTTGGGCGGGTTTCTCTTCCCTTTTAACAGAAAGAGTGTTGTGATTCCTGTCTCGGTTTCACGTACTCTGTTCTTCGCTCTGGTTGCCCATCTCTCTCATTTATTTTTTCCGATGAGTTCTGAAAGGAACGAGATTGGCGTGAGTCAGTATATTGATATCTATCAGGCGTTTTTATATTATCTCTATTTCTGAGATTATACCTATTCTGTGGGGTTTCCATACGCAGAGATTCTCCCCTCTCTTTCATAGGAGTTTGTTGCTTTTTATCTCAGCGTTTCTTATTACCCTCAGGTGCCTGCTTGGGAGTATCTTTGTTCGATTTACCCTGAAATTGTAGTTTTTGTGGTCTGGCCCCTAAGCTATCTCGACCAATACTTGAATAGGTCTCTGCTATTATTTTAGGCAACTCTCGTTCCTGATCCTGCTGTGGAACGACACAGAGCCACATGCGCACTGCTAGTGCGACTGCTTCCCCTTTAAGGTTACTTAATATGATTGAGGATACCGTGGCAAAATTTCCCTTCAATTGCATCCCCAAATCTAGGTCCAGGGCAGCCCCATATTCGTCTTGAATTTGTTTCAACACTTCTGGTAAATTGGCAAGTGACAGTGTACTGTGTCCGGTTGTATAGAGCGCGGCAAATACCGTGCCCTAAGTATTACAGTTTTCTACTGTAGGGACCATCCCATAAGGTAAGCACATTGTTAATATTCTATGTTTATCCTGAGGTCCCGTATGGGGAAATACTGTCTCCAGCGTATACATTTTCTGTGCTAGCCAAAAGGGAGTTTCCTCTCGTTTGGCGGGTACTCTACCCATGATAGAATGTACAGTCGCAGGATTTATACCTGGCGTTGCTGCATGTGGATGTGCAGGAGCAGCACGTGCTGGGTTTGTGTTTAGTGTTTGCATCACAAATTGCACTAGTTGTCTATATATCGCTATTAATTCAATATATGAGTGACGAACCTCAGCTACTTCTAAATTTGCAACCGCAGGATGTGGTGTTTAGGTGGCCAATAAAGGCCAGGTAGGACCGTCATTATTTAGTGGACCTAACCTTACTGGTAATATTGTGTGAGGTAGGGCACCATCATACCAGTTATTATGTTCTTGATAGATGTATTGCTAAATATGCGTGTGCTCTGTATTGTCCAGGCGCATTCGCAGGTGTATATTGGTGAAATGTATTTGTGTTCCCATCAACTGCTGGAAATGTGACCCAAGAGTAAAAAAGTTCTGTTCTGTAAGCTGCATGGGCGTCCACCACAAATGTGACCCCCCCTGGACCGTTAGGCCATTTGCTAATAAATGTGCTGTTAGAGGTTGTCTCATGTTAACCGCTATTTGTACCTGTTGGGTATTCGCCATGATAGTAACTCTATGAGTTCTGAGAAGTCACACCAAAATGGGTTTTTCCTTTTAAGGTTCAAGCTTGAATAACCTCCAGCTGTAGTAGGATCACCTACACAGCTGTGGTGGAAATCCTCAGCACCACGGACATCTCCGCATACGGCACTGAGGTATCATTATACATAATGAGACAGAGATACTCCGGAGGACCCGAATATTAGAGCCTGACCAACCGTTGGCGGCACCACGTCGCGTAGGCTCTCATTATTCTAATGAGACTACTGGATTTTGAGCAGCAAGATCATCCACATTGTGGGAGACTGAGTCTGACCCAAAGTGGGTGACACCTGACGCTCTAAATCCGGGTTTTGCTCCGGCTAACTAGCAGTGCCTCATCTCTACCAGAAGATAGGGATGATTGGGCAGCCGAGCATATGACCAATTGGAAATTATACTTATAAAGTGCAATAAGGTATTCTCAGTGTTATTCTATGGGAGAGATAGGCTTTACAGTAGTGAAAAATGAACTTAAGTTTTCCCTACTGGAACATGTAAAACCTAAAAGTACATGCTGTACGTTTTAAATACACTGCACCCTGACAATGGGCTGTCCATGGCATACTTTAGAGGTGACTTATATGTATTAATAAAGAGGAAGGTTTAGGTCTAGTAAAGGGTTTATTTTGCCAAGTTGAATGGCAGATCAAAACTGCGTACACTGGCTCTGCAATGGCAGGTCTGAGACATGTTTAAAAAGCTACTTAAGTAGTTGGTGGATCAGTAGCATTTAAATGAAAGGCCCTGGGCACAGGTAGTGAACTTTACCAGCACCTCACAAGTAAATTCAATATGTCAATGTTGCCATGTTTTAGGGAAAGAGCACAAGCACTTTAGCACTGGTTAGCAGTGGTAAAGTGTGCAGAATTCTAAAGTCAGCAAAATAAGATGGTCTGAAGGCAAACAGTTGGGGCAAAAACCACGCCAGAGATGCCTCCAGTGCCATTTAATTTACAGGCCCTGGGCATATGTAATTACACTTTACTAAGGACTTACAAATAAATTAAATATGGCAATTGGATATAAGCCAATCTAATTCTTCTTGGAGAGATCACAAGCACTTTAGCACTGGTTAGCAATGGTAAAGTGCACAGAGTTCTAAAGCCAACAAATGAATGCAGCAAAAGGGGAGAAGGAAGAAAAAAAATTGGGATGACCCTGCAGAAAGGGCCATTTCCCACATTTCACACATTAGGTCACAGTAATCTTGGGCTCTGAGGGCTGTGTGTGTGTGTGTGGGGAGTGTGCTATGGTAGACCTAGTGTCCCACTACATCTGCCACCAAACTCCAGGTTTATAAATCTTTATATTTTAGACACCCTTTGCTTTTATTTTAGGTACTCTTTCTTTCCCCAGGAAACTCAGAGACAGCAGTCTGGTAGAACAAAGCTGGACTTTCAACAACCAGACAGTGACTATCCAAAAGTTGTTTTGCGATCCTCCTCTCACACCTTTGAAGTGCACTCTAAGAGCCTGATTTATGCTTTTTGACCCAACACAGTTGTGTCAAAAATGTTAGCACTGGCTAGCATCATTTCTGAAAGCCACCTGTGTGTGAAATTTATACTTTGACGCTGGGTGGCGCTAAGGAAAGGTTAGAGTGATTTTTCCTGACACTAACCATTGCGCCTTGTCGTAAGGCAAAATGACGTTAATGCAGGAGAAATGACTCTAATGCGGTTTGTGAAAAACGTCGCAAAACGGATATGCACCATTTTTCCACAAATAGCCTAAAAAAACAACGTAAACAGCGCAAACAGTGCTAAGGAGCCCCAAAATGGATCCCAGAAGCCAGGAGAGAGCCCAGGGAGACCCCAAACAACCAGGAACCAGCCAGAAGGACACAGACAAGACCCAGGGAAGAGACAAGAAGAAGAGAAAGTGTTGCTTCAGCGCAGAGGAGCATTAAATTCTGGTGACAGAGGTGACAGAGGTGACAGAGGTGACGGAGCACCAGCATCAACTCTTCATCACCTCTAAATTTGCCAATTGGGAGTCAGGAGAAATGTCGATGAGTGCAAGAAACGCTGGCATGACTGCAAGTGCAGGACTAGGGAAAAAAATGACAAGGAACAGGAAGGCAGCACTGCAGACCGGAGGTGGGAGTCCAGCACTGCAAGAGGACTTAGACAAGATGAAGGAGATGGTTGCAGCCATCATCCCGGAGGAAATTGTCACTGGTATTGCAGCACAGGACAGTGCAGACTACCAGGAAACAAAACATATGCAGGGTAAGTTGCATGGAGGACCAAAATGCCTAAATTCCAAGTGCAAGAAGTGGGAGGCACATACCTACTACACAATGCATGTCAGCCCTGCAAATCAGGCAGTGGAAAGGGCAAAGGGGCACAGCACGAGACTCCCTGCACTGCCCTTGCCAGGTACATGGGCTGTGCAGGGGCATCCCGGTGCACAGCACAACACAATACCAACAACCTTTGCATGGTGGTACACCACCATGCCACGGCTGCTGGAAATGCTGAAGCAGACCAGGAGGGTAGGGTAGAAGGTAAAGCTGGTCTGGTGCCACAGGGCAGGTGGTATTGTCAGAATGTAAACTAGAGGACAATGCCCAGTCTCAGGCCATTGGCTCAAGCAGCATTTACCATTGACAACAGTTGCCACTACTACCTGTGTTGTGTGCGATGGCCAATTAGGATATGGCAGTTAGGTGGCCATGGCACAAACACACTCAAAATGAGGGTTCAGTATGACTATGTGATCAAACCCTATCCAAGTGCAACTCCTGTCAACTGCTCATGTCCATAGACTCAATAACCATCAGGCACTGTCACATACATAATGATGTACACAGCAGTAATCTCATACCCATGCTGGCCATTCCTGGGTTTACCCCTGTGCCAGTGTCACAATAGCTGCAATGCCACCATGCAACACCTCAGGTGTCATAGTGCTAATTTAACTGCATTGAGGGGGAGGACATATGTGTGTGTGAAGGCAAACACACCTGCACAGTCACAAGAGGAAATGGAACTCTGCCAGGCCCATCAGTGCAATGCAATGTAGCACACATACGCAAACATCAACATGAGAAACTACCAATGGTAACACCTGTATGGCCTCATGGAAATGCCATACATGGTGTGGTGCTTGGTCTCAGCATCACATAGGTGTACATGAAAAACGATAGACTGGGACAAGGCCGTATTGTTATGTGTGGTGCTGTGGCATCAGCACACCAACAATCATTGCAATGCCTCACCATGCAAATTTAAGCAGAGGGAGGGCTGACGAGGACAAGAAGGTGGCAAGCCACAATTTGGACAGAACCCACACCAAGAAGATGTGATGCAGACAATTGCCCAAACTGCCCGCACTACATGTGACATGCAGGTGGGGCACAGGGCTGAGAGACTGCAAACATTAATGACAGGAACAATGCATGGCAACCAACATAGGAAGTCAGTGACGTCACATTACAACTGGCACAACACAGACACACTAAGGGGGTCATTCTGACCCCGGCGGGCGGCGGTCACCGCCCGCCTGCCCGGAACCACCATTTGTCCGCACCGCGGTCAAAAGACCGCTGGTGCTATTCCAACTTTCCCGCCGGCCCAGCGGGAAAGAGGCCTGCAACACTGAAGCCGGCTCCGAATGGAGCCGACGGTGTTGCAGGTGTGCGACGGGTGCAGTTGCACCCGTCGCACTTTTCACTGTCTGCTAGGCAGACAGTGAAAAGCAGGCTGGGGCCCTGTTAGGGGGCCCCTAGACACCTGTTCCCGCCATCCTGTTCCTGGTGGTAAAAACCGCCAGAAACAGGCTGGCGGGAAGGGGGTCAGAATCCCCATGCGCCACCATGGCGGATTTGGGCAACCGGGGGAAATCCGGCGGGAAACCGCCGGACCCGGTTTTCTGACCACAGCTTTACCGCAGCGGTCAGAATGGCCCAGGAAGCACCGCCAGCCTGTTGGCGGTGCTTCCGTCGTCCCCAGCCCTGGCGGTCTTTGACCGCCAGGGTCGGAATGAGGGCCTAATTGTACAATATCTCATTGCAGAGGACGATGGCTTTCCTGTGCATCTGTCTGTCCTGGACTACCCTGATGACCTGGATGACCATCTAACAACCATCAGCCAGGAAACCCTCCAAGATGTCCTGGGAAACCTCCAGACACCACCTCCAGTTACAAGGAGGAGCATACATGTAGCAGCCATCCCAGAGGACCCACCCACCACCCCAATAGTACGACCTGCCAGCTCAAACACAGCTGAGGACTCTGATGACAAAGGGACAACCTTTGAGAGGACAGTAGTGGGAGCACAGCGGGAGCACAGCGGGAGCACAGCGGGAGCTGGCCAAGGAGGTGCGGGTGGGGATGCAAACTATGGCAGCCAACCTTGAGGGGATGCGCATGTGCATGATGACGTACACAGAATAGTCAGCAGCCATACAAGTCACACAATCTCTACTGCAAGGAGTCCAACATTGTGTGAGGGACCTAACCACTGCTCTGAGGGAGTTGCCTCAACACGTACCCTCCCAATCTTGCTGCTGCATGCATGACAACAAGCTGAACTCCATGCACCGGGAACTGGCCTCCCTTAGGGCAGACATGGCTGCCTACCACAGGGATGTTGCTGCCATACTCGATAACCAGCAGCTCCTCCTTGCTGCATTTATGCCATATGTAGTTCCACAGATGACAGCTGCCAGGAATTTGGTGTCCACTTCTTCAACCACTGAAGTGTGTGTGGCCCCCTCAAACCCACCAGTACCACCATCAAGGGCAGAGGACACGACACACACATCAGAGGCTGAAGATGTGGAACAGAACATCTTCACCAGTAGGAGTACCCGGTAGCACCAGCCCATGCCACATGAGCACTGATTTTCCTTTGTCCTGTGCTTGACAACATGCCGGTGTTGCTACAGTTGGTGACATGCACTCTTCACCAACACACTGTTAACCTTTCCACTATGGACTGCAATTGTCTCTCACTACTCCATTGACAATAAATTAATGTTCCTCTGCACTGAACAACACTTCATCTCAGTATGTCCAATGGCATGTCCCTCAAAATTGCATTTGTGTTGCGTTACATTATAATGCTTTACACTAATGGGGTCACAGACCTTGACTATGTAAATGTTGCACTACAGCCCTACAACACTTTTAAATAAACAGCACCCACACATCCACTTTGTCTCTGTGTAATGTGACACATCTACTTTGCTAGAGATTTGTAATGCATGTAACATGTCTATGGTCACAAAGTGTCAATACCAGAGTGCAGAAATATAGTGGGCAGATATCTACGCACAAGGGCCCTGATTTAAATTTATTTTGTGCTGCATTAGTGTAATTTTTTATGCAAAAGCGGGGCAAACTTACAAACTATCATTGTATTTTGTACATTTGTGCTGCTTTTGCATTAAAAAATGACGCAAATGAAGCACTAAGTATAAATCAGGGCCAAGGTATCTACAAGATGAAAGTCAATGCCAGCCACATCCCCTACAATCAAATCATTGTGTATGTGACATTTGCTTTAAAACATACATGCCTCACCCACAACATACAGCAGGAATGGCTGTGTAGGAGTGTTTGGCCAATAACATGAGCTGGGAGTACAAGTAAAACACATATGTGTGAAATTTGTATACTTTATCTCATCTGAAATTGGCACTACTCAGCTTAGCAGTGTTGACATGAGCTTCAGGATGCAGGCATACGTCTCACAGTGCCCAAAATCACAACACAGGATCAAAAATATTACAGCTTAAAAAGCACACCTACCTGTCCAATACATGGGAACCATAGTCACGTTGAGTGGTGGGTACAATGGATGGCAGATGCATTGAGATTTAGATTTGTTGTAGCTGGCAATGTGACAGCTCAGTTGGAAGTGGGAATTAACATGTCAAGAGAGGGATGTGGATGCAGTATGGAATAGACAGGCCAACAGACAATTGGCACTGTACACTCATGCAAAGACCCTGAGCCCCAAGCATTTGGCACATGCAGTAAGGGAGTACCTAAATCTTTAATAACTATGTACGAAACAGAACTTAAGACTATGTAACACACCTATACTAACCTATTATATCCTACCTATATATTAGGCCCTAACTACCCTATGCTAATCTTACCACATTTAACAACACACTCTAAACATTTACCCCCACCCCCTTGTATGACGAGACACATGCAGGACAACATATAATAACCTAAACATATACTACCTAATACTAAACAAATATATATATGTATATGACACGAGTGGCTGTAACCCTTTCTTCTTTTTAAGAAGTAATTTGTTGAGTATTTAGGGTTCGCGACCCAGTTACAGCCTGCCGCGTTTGGGGCTGACTTATTCGCGTTATTTTCTGTATATATATATATATATATATATATATATATATATATATATATATATATATATTATTTATTTTTTTAAATACACAAAGGGGGTCATCACGGGATTCCGCCAGTGTATTATGACTGTGGTGCATTAGCCACAGCCATACCGCCGGCCCCTTCACAATACCGCCAGGCTTCCGCCAGGCAGTCATAATCCCCAGGGCTGCAGAGTCCCCAACCGGCAGCCTGTCCATGGCAGTAAACACTGCCATGGAAAGGTTGGTGGTAAGGGGGACTTGGGTGCCCCTGGGGGCCCCTGCACTCCCCATGCACTTGGCATGGGCAGTGCAGAGGTCCCCAGGCACAGCCCCATCGCTGCACCCGCTGCACATCAACATTGCTGCAATGTTGATGTGACTTTTCCACTGGCCCAGCGGAAATGTCAAAATAGGGTGCCACCAATACCGCCAGCACTGGCCGTATTGTGGCGCTCGGGGCTTCGGCGGTCTTTTTACAAGACCGCCGCAGTTGTAATGAGGGCCAAAATCCCCAAAATTACCCAACAAACCTAACATGTAATATTATGAAACCCCCAACCCTACTCATCCTATCTAAACTACTACCCTACTCTAACCTATCACCAAACCTCTTCAACCCACTACAAAACAGGATGAGGAATGAGGAGGGAGGGGACTGAATTAGGGTTGAGGGGAGACAATACTTCACAGATTTGCCCTCCTCAGTGTCTTTTTAGTTGCTTTGAGCCTCCAGGCATTTTTGTCCACATCCTTCTATATTGTGTCAAGCTTTTTCAACACTTTCCTCATGTCGTTCTGGAGTTCAGCAATTGCGGCCATGTCCATTGTTGCAGGTGTGGTGGTCTGTGTTGCAGACGTTGAAGGTGCAGCAGGTGTGGTGGTCTGTGTTGCAGACGTTGAAGGTGCAGCCGGTGTGGTGGTTGTTGGTGGAGAGCTTGACGGTGCAGCAGGTAGTGCTGAAGTGACGGTGACCGCTGTGGTACTGGGTGAAGTTGTGGTGGTGGCTACAACCTTTGTAGCCAATGCCGGTCCCCCTTGGCTGAAAGCCCACCATTCTCCTGTGTCTCGCTCTCTCTGATAGTGTCTTGCCATCCTTCGTTACCCAGACTCGACATCCAAGATGTGTCTGTGTCTCAGTGCCTGCTTCTAGAGAGCCCTGATCTCCGCTAGATCCATGTTGGCAGCTGTAAAAATGAGACAGGCAACTATCAGTGTCATCATTGTGTGATGCATGTACAGATGATAATCTAACACTCTCGCTCAGTTTGCACATGCATTCCAAATCACACTCCAGATGATATAATGTCCCTGATGAATGTAATGGCAATGCTGCCTACCCATCATGTCCTTCACACCACAGCAAAGCACAAGAGTTGGACCAAATAAAGTGATCTGTGCACTGATGTAGTGCAATGTGTCACAATGCAAAGGCAGCAACTACTTCACATGGGCCAGGTCAACTAATCTTTATCATCTGAATCAACTTCAAGGCACCAGTGATTTGTGGGTTTAATTGGCAAGATGGTATGCAGTTGCAAATCATAAGGGGTCAGTGTTGTTTGGGACACATGCATGCTTGAATGAGATGACTGTCATCTACACTGTGACTATCACATCTACCTACATGTATGTTGTTCGCCTACCCCTGTGCCTCAGGGGGGATGGGCATGCAATCCATCCTCACAACTGTTGAGGACAACCATTAAGGCATGTCCACTTGTAGATGGATTTAGTGAGTGGAACATATATGAGGAGGGCTGTCACCTAGGTATACAGTATCCATAGGTCATTCACATCTACATTCATGTGTCCAATTGTGGACAACCATCAACACCTGATCTGCCAACACAATTCCCAAAACACCCAGTTTGATGCCAGCACATGTCTGGCCTTGACCTGCATGCACATATTTTGCATACCACAGAAGTGACACTTAAATGGAGTACAACTTATGGGGCTAGATGCTGGGGACCGTTAACCATACAGTCCTACTTGTACATTACAATACAGGGATGCACAATTTTGTGTGGAAAACTGATGTGACTCAGGTATTGTGGCTTGTGCATCAAGGGACACTGAGTTTTTGTGTGATGGACATGTGGCTCAATTTTCAGTCTGCAATTATCATGCATTCAGTGGTCCATAACAGATGTGGCACAGTTGTATGTAGGTAACAAATGCCCCATTGGCAGTGTCTACTAAGCCATGTATTCCCCGTTTAGCAACAGAATGGTAGGGGTCATGTGTGTGTAATGATGACAATGTGGTGCTAAACATGGATTGCCCACTTTGCTGTCCTGTGAAATGTGGTATGCTGACAGTGTCTTACCTGATCATCATGGACAGAATGCATGGACACAAGTGTTGTCATTGCACCTGAAATGTATGACTAAGGACCACATGTACAAAGATCAGGTTTTGTGAATCACACATTGCGAGACTTAGCAACTCACAATTTGGGAGTAGGATGATCTAAGCTACAACACTGTCAATGGCACTGTTTGCAAATCACAAATGGGGTAGCAAATGACCTACCTCATGAATTTTAATGAGGTAGGTCTCATTTTGCAAACCCCTTGGGAATGGCGGCACTCACAGGGATGCTGGGCAGCTGGGCTCAGCAGAACACCATGTCTGTGACCGCTTTCAAATAGAGATGTATTTTTATTTACAAAATGCAGCCTTATTTAATCAATCGTAAACAGAAAGCATTTAAAAAACCAATATTATGACTTTAATATTTTTTTAAAGCAGCCAGTGGTCTGTGGGACCACTGCCTGCTCTGAAACAATTTTGGGCATGCTAATGCACACAAGGACAGGGTGACAAAACAAAAAGGGGGGAGAGACAGAGGATATACTTGGTCAATGCCAGCAACACCACTACCGTTGGCATACACAACACACAGGGGCAGCCCTATGCACTAGGCAATGCACTACCAGTTACTAAGAAAGTCACCAGCCCATAGGGTACAATGCCTACCGGTATTAGCTGCACACCTGAAACCCACAGGACCCTGCCCAGTAGTAGATGCCCACTAACACTATTGGGGTAGGAGTGCTTCAGAGCCTGCCCAACAAGGAACCTACCCTGCCATGTTCGCCCTGGCCTAGGGGCACACACAGCCCACATCCCCCACCAAGGTAAACCTTAACCCACGCACAGTCATGATTCAGAATCTGTACTCACCCCCTTGTGGCCGCTGTGATGCCTTCAAGCGCCCATCCAACTCCGGATAGGCCACCGCCAGGATGCGGAACATCAGGGGGGTCAGGGTACGATGGGAAACTCTTCCTCATTGGGAGGCCAGCCCCAGCTGGACCTCCACCGTCTTCTTTGCCCAGCGGCGTAGGTCCTCCCACCGTTTGTGGCAGTGAGTGCTCCGCCTGTCAAAGACCCCCAGGGTCCACACCTCCTTGGGGATGGCACACCAAATAACCTTTTTCTGGTGGGTGCTGACCTGCATGGGAAAGACAGCAAAAAGGGGAATTAGTCAACCGTCCAGACCGTCACACTCATGGCCCACCAGATCCGTCCCATCCCCTGATGCACATACATTGTCCACCATATATGCAGCACTCTGGCCAAGATGCCTCAGCCCCCCCCCTTCATGTGGCTTACACACACAGCACTCCATACATTCATGGCCCACGTATCATGCTCACAGTGTACTCACCTGTTTGTCTGGAGGACCGTAGAGTAACGATACTGGGGTAGGACCCCATCCACCAATTTCTCCAACTCCTCCCCAGACACATGAGGAGCCATTGTCGCTTCCAGACACAGGTCACAGCAGCACTTGCAGTGTAGGTCCTTTCCTGTTGAAGGTCAGGTAGGAAGTGAGTGAGTGAACAGATAGAAAATGACAGTCACGTCTGCGGCCGTGCGTACCGTCACCGCCGGCATACATCGCCATTGGCTCCTGGAGCCCATAGGGCCCAATGATAACCAATGTGAAGTTGGGCAGCGGGCCTACACACCTCATATCCACTTGTCCCTCCTCACAGGTCAGGCAGCCGGCATTTCAAGGGGGCACAGGGCATGGCACCTAACTGCATCACAGCAGACATTGGCAAAGCAACAGACTCTCTGAGTCACATACTGGTTCTGTAAAGGAAAAAATGCATCATTATTGCAATAGATGTGTGAATATGACCCTCTGCTCGCAGTTTTCTTCCATAGGCTTCAACCGCTGAGGCTGAATATGAGATGGCAACATCCTCCGGTGTACAGACCCCTGGTGGACCTTGCGATAATGGAGGACAGACACATTATCATTACACACAGACTTGATCGGTCCACAATCCAAGAACTGTGTGCCCAATTGGTGCCAGACCTGATGTCAGCTATCCGCCAGCCCACAGGTATCCCCCCTCTAGTGCAGGTTCTGTCAGTACTCCATTTCCTGACAAGTGGTTCCTTCTAAACTACAGTGGCCATGGCATCAGGGATGTCTCAGCCAATGTTCTCCAACATGTTGACCAGAGTGTTGTCAGCCCTGCTGAAACACATGCGCAGCTACATCGTATTCCCCCAGGTGGAGGATTTGGCCACAGTGAAAGCTGACTTTTATGCCCTGAGACATATCCCCAACATCATTGGTTCCATTGATGGTACACATGTGGCATTTGTACCCACCCGGGAGAAATGAACAAGTGTTCAGGAATAGAAAAAGCTATCACTCTATGAATGTGCAGATGGTGTGTTTGGCAGACCAGTACATCTCCCATGTGAATTCCAAGTATCCTGGCTCTGTGCATGACGCATTTATCTTGAGGAATAGCAGCATCCCAAATGTGATGGGCCAACTCCAGAGGCACCGGAGGTGGCTAATAGGTGAGCCCAAGGTCCCCACCCTGTATAAGTTGGTGTCTGGGGTTGTCCCTAAGGGTTAGTGTGTGTCTTACAGTTGACCCTTAATATTTGCAGGTGACTCTGGTTACCCCAACCTCTCATGGCTACTGACCCCAGTGAGGAATGGCAGGACAAGGGCAGAGGAACGTTACAATGAGGCACATGGGCGAACAAGGATGATAATTGAAAGAACCTTTGGCCTCCTGAAGGCCAGGTTACGGTGCCTCCATCTGACAGGTGGATCCCTGTACTACTCACCCAAGAAGGTGTGCCAGATCATTGTTGCATGTTGCACAACTTGGCCTTGAGATGCCAGATGCCATTTCTGCAGGAAGATGAGCCTGGAGATGGTCTTGTGGCAGCGGTGGAGCCTGTGGACAGTGAGGAAGAGGAGGCAGAGGAAGAAGATGTTGACAACAGAAGTAAAAGTAATATAATACAGCAGTTCTTCCAGTGACTCACAGGTAAGACACTGTAACTTCACTTTACTTTTCAGTTTTCTGTTGGACATTGCACATGGCAGCATGATTTCCCTATGTCAATGGCCACTTACTGTACCCTTTGGCATCTCTATTTTCAGATCTCTGTGGCCCACTCTGGCTCCTGGTATGTTTACTGCTGCCCACTAAAGGTCATTAAAATGGAAATTTAACTGTACATATGACTTGCAATGCTTTGATAATGTTGTACTAATACAGATTTGAATCATTTGACAGACTCCAGGTTTGTATTTGTTCCAAGGTGTTTATGGAAGTGCTAATACGTAGAGGGGGATGTGCAATGGGCTTGGGCGATGGTGGAGGAATGTCCAGTTAGAGTCCAGTCTCTTGGTATCACAGGTGCATTGTCCAATGGGGCATAGGAAGGAGAGCAATGGCAGTTCAAGGTGGACAGGGTGACAGAGTGGGACAGAAGGGTGACAATCAGGAGAGTCTTATTTCCTGGCTGGGGTCTTGGCAATGTTCTCTGGCTTCTGCCCGGATTGCAGGGACCGTTTGCGTGATGGTTCTCCTTCTGAAGGGGGTGGGGTGCTGGTGGCCTGTTGTTCCAGTGGCAGCGCCTCCTGTCCACTAGCGCCGGCAGAGGTGGAGGGCTGTTCTTCAGTGTGGCTAGTGTCAGGGGCCCGTTGGTGTGCGATTTCCTCCCTCATGGTGTTGGCCATGTCAGCAAGCACTCCTGCAATGCTGACCAGGATGGTGTAGATGTATTTGAGGTCCTCCCTGATCCCCAGGTACTGTCCCTCCTGCAGCCACTGGCTCTCCTGCAGCTTGGCCAGTATCTGGACCATGGTCTCCTGGGAATGGTGGTATGCTCCCAGGATGTTGGTGAGTGCCTCTGGGAGAGTGGGTTCCCTGGGCCTGTCCTCCCCCTGTCACACAGCAGTCCTCCCAGCTTCCCTGTTGTCCTGTGCCTCTGTCCCCTGAACCGTTTGCCCACTGCCACTGACCCCAGGTCCCTGATCGTCCTGTGTTTGTAGGGTTGCCTGGGGTCCCTGTAGTGGTGGACACACTGCTGATTGATGTGTCCTGGAGACTGTGGCATGGGCTCGCTGGGTGGGTGCTGTGGTGGTGGTTCCTGAGGGGGGAGGGT
The DNA here is from genome assembly GCF_031143425.1 of Pleurodeles waltl. NCBI lineage: Eukaryota > Metazoa > Chordata > Amphibia > Caudata > Salamandridae > Pleurodeles > Pleurodeles waltl. The sequence goes on along the minus strand of NC_090443.1, from coordinate 660,855,257 downwards.
CTGTGGTAGGTTGGGGCTCTGGCAGGGTAAGTGACTGTCCAGAGATCCCTGATGGGCCCAGTTGGTCATCTTGATCTAGGCGTGCAGAGCTGCTGTCGTCACTGTGGGCCTCTTCTTGGGTGGTACTGGATGTAGCTGGCAAGTCCTCTCCGGTGACGTTGACTAGGGGTCCTGTGGGGATGCAAATGCAGTGTTATTGTATCTGCGTGTGCCATCTTGTGCATGGGTGTGTTTCCCTGTATGGTTGTGATTTCCCTGTCAGCTTTGCCTTGTGTGCGTGGTGATTTTGTGGGCTGGGTGATTCTTTCTACTGGGCATTCTGTGGAGATGGGTGTCCATACAAGTCTGTGATGGGGGTCCATGAATTGTTGTGGCATGCAGGGCTTGGTATTGGGATGGGTGGGTTATGATAGTGGGGTATGTGTGAGGTGGTGGAGTGATGGGAGTGAGGGTGAGGATGGGGGTATGTGTTTGCATGCAGGTTGGGGGGTGATAGTAGTAAAGGTTTGAATTACCAGAGTCTAGTCCTCCTACTACTCCTGCGAGGCCCTCAGGATGCATTATTGCCAATACTTGCTCCTCCCATGTTGTTAGTTTTGGGGGAGGAGGTGGGGGTCCACTGCCATTCCTTTGTACGGCTTTCTGGAGTCTTACAACCACAGAACGCACCTTCCCCCGTAGGTTGTTCCACCTCTTCCTGATGTCATCCCTTGTTTTGGGGTGCTGTCCCACGGCATTGACCCTGTCCACGATTCTCCACCATAGCTCCATCTTCCTAGCAATGGACATCTGCTGCACCTGTGATCCAAATAGCTGTGGCTCTACCCGGTTGATTTCCTCCACCATGACCCTTAGCTCCTCCTCTGAAAACCTGGGGTGTCTTTGGGGTGCCATGTATGTGGTGTGAGTGATATGTGTGAGGGTGTGTGGGGTGATGTGTTGGGGTGTGTGGTGTGAGGTACGTGGATGGTGTATGGGTCATCATGTTTTGTGCCTCTGATTGAGTGGGTGCTCCTGCCTTGTCTCTCTCTGCTTGCTATCTTTTTTTCATTGTAAGGGGCTGTGGGTATTGTGGGTGTGTGTTTTATATTTGATTGGGTGTGTGGGCGAGGTGTGTGTATGTGCCAGGTGTGTGTAGTTTGAATTTTCCAATGTGGTGTAGTTTTGTAAGTGTGTGTATATTTTGAGCACAGCAGTGTGTACCGCCAATGGTTTACCACAGTTGAATGACCTCCACAGTGATTCGTGGGTCCTGACACTGTGGGCGTAATCCTGTTGGCGTAACAGTGATGGTTTTGCTATCGCCAATTTATCGCTGACCTTTGGTCTGGGCGACTTGTTTGTGTTTCTGTATAGTGGCAGATTTCTTAGTGTGGGTCATAATACCCATAGCGGAATACCACCGCGGTCACTGTATGTTTGCGGGCGTCACCACAGCATTTACCACCAAGGTTGTAATAAGGGCCAAAGTCTGAAAATTAGGCTGTTTGTGACAATTAAAAATAGCTTGCTACATGTGGCCCTAAGTGATAGTCGTACATGACTCGACAAACCTCGCGACTGTATTGTTAACATGCATAGACATGTGGACTACATCTCAGTACTGGGACACTAACAGTTTGTTCTGCTTGCATTCAGCACATTACCTGTAAACTTCAATTTCAATGGATATCTGCATGCATGTGGTGCACAGGTGGAATTAACGCTAAGGCCCCGTGTATGGTTAGTTAGCATTTATATTTTCTATTATATTTGATATTTCGAAGCATTTGCAACAAAAAGTTTGGCTCAAACTGTGATTGCGTGATTTTCAATTATTTAACATGGATGCACCCAGTATCAGAAACAAACATGAACAAGGCTGAGAAACAGGGAGCAGACTCTGAATGGAACAAGCAGGAACAGGACTGGGTAAACAGAGAGCACGTTCAGGCATAATCAGGACTGTAACACAATCCGACAAGGGGTCTGGAACACAAAGGAATCGTACCCCAATGCACGACGAGGAGCTTCAGGGAATGGCAGCTTCTAAGCAGGTCTAGGCAGCAGCAAGGCCAGGGCAGAGTCACATGGCTGGGCTGCACGAGAGAGGTCACAGGTGTGTGTAGCTTCAGTCTCTCACAAGTCCTGGAGGAGAGAATTCAGTATAAAGGTACAGTCAGACTTTTCCCATAGGAAGCAATGGATAGAAGATTACAGGTCTTACCAACTACCAGGCAGAGCATTATTGGACCTGAAGTCCATGCAAACTAATGTAGTTCTTCTATAGCATGCCATATGGAAAAGGGAAGCAAACTGAAAGGGACTCTGAGTGAGTGTTAATGAAGATTCCCAGGGAACAAATAGTCAATTTACAGCTCCCCCTAGAGATGGGAGGGCAGAGACTCAACACATGGCAGTGGTAGGACTTATTTTCTTGGATGGACTGCGCAGGGCATGTGTTGTGAACATTGCTTGTCATACCTGGACACTCATGCTCTCCATTTTCAGAAATGATGCCCTCCCCTTGTCACACAACCTCCTTTCAGAGATAGTTAATGTCAGACTTACTAATGTCAGGGATCTGTTCATACATTCCTGTTTCCACAGATATTTCACATCCACTGCCTCATATATGGGGTGCTTAAGTCCCTTATGATTGGAGATGTCATAGTTGTGTGTCATGGGCTACAGTAGACCATGTTGGCAACTGGATGTGAGTGATATGCTGTGGTCCATTGATTTTGTTCTTCATATGTGAAATTCAAAAGATGAGTATTTGTTATATGTGTGTGATGTTTGCTGTAAAATCATACCCATCACATGTGATGTTGAATCAGAAGTAGTCAGATTTGTCTTTGTAACATGCTCCCTGAGGTAATACTCACATTCTTAAAGAACATGTGATGGAGACACTAACAGTTTGTTCTGCTTGCATTCAACATGGCCACAAACATTGCATGCAGCACGTCAGGACATCTGCTACTGTCACTCAGGAGCAATCTACTGTATACATTTGTCAATGTGATACTCACCAACAGGGCCACAGATCACCACACCCAGGTGGCCCAGCTGATCCTGCTCTCTGCCCACCAGGTCAGCCCAGCGATTCTTCAGCTGATGCTCATTCCTGCTCATGTGGAATTCCGGTTTGAGGTGGTAGAGCACCTTGCCCCACCGCAGCTGCCTTGCCTCTGTGTGATACCCCTGCATAACATGCCCACCCATCTCCATCATCAATGGCAGAAAGTGGCATACCGGCCACACAAAGCCCCAAAGCTCCTCCTCCCCCATGCGGGTCAGCCTCGCCCTTCCCAACATGTCCTTGCACAACAAAGCAAACAGAAAAAGTGTAAATACGAAGGAAAATAAATGTAAAAAAAGGAAACTTACAGCCCAAACCTAAGAACCCCAACTAACCCAACTAATCGAACCCCCAAACAGGCACCTGACAGTACAAATACAATCCAAAAGACACTAAACGACACAAAAGCACTTACACAGGTACAATAAACAGACAGAATACACAAAAGACACAAGAGAGACACCACAAGATACAAGAAACGCAATACAGACACCAGCAACACTGGGACACAGCCACACAGTCAAGAAAAAGCCCAGACTGCAAAGTGAAAGTACACCCACTGTACCATGCCTGTAAACAGGATTTCCTATTAGATCACTTCCTGTCCCCTTTGCAGCCCATTTTCCGTCAAGCGTGTATTTTTTTACGCATACGATGTTTGCATGAATATTTTCGACGCATAACTGAAATGTGTGGCAAAATACTACACATTACCTGTAAACTTCAATTTCAATGGATATCTGAATGCATGTGGTGCACAGGTGGAATTAACGCTAAGGCCCCGTGTATGGTTAGTTAGCATTTATATTTTATATTACATTTGATATTTCGAAGCATTTGCAACAAAATGTTTGGCTCAAACTGTGATTTCGTGATTTTCAATTATTTAACATGAATGCACCCAGTATCAATATGAAGATAGGATGGTATGGCCTGCAGTGTGTGGTATAGTGGATGGCCACATGTGGTAGAGCATGCAACTGTGTCTTTTGTGTGTGAATGATCGGTAACAATATGTGTGTTTCTGAAGGAAGGGCATGCAATGCATTGGATGTAATGCTCATGTATGAATGTATTTCAAATGCTATCTACATCTGATGGCAATCAGTGATCTACAACAGTGATAATATGTGTTTGTAATATGTGTTGACTTAATTGATGTGTGTATTTGTTGGAATTTGGGGACATTACATTTCACACAACAAACAAAACTCAGGGATGATTGAGGATGGCTGATGAGTGCTATGTCAGATATGTTACCCATCACATGTAATTTATTTTTGGTTACGACTTCATGGTGACTTGTGTGTGAACTACCCATTTGTCAGCCATGTGTACATGTTTGAGTCACTTTGCCTTAATTCTACCCATCAAATGTTAGGTACACGTTAGTTTGACTCATAAGAATTAACTATGTTACTTATGTTGCTGTGGTGGACCTTCTGACCTGGCTGCATGTGTTCACATATTTTCAGACGTGCTTTCCACAGACATGTCCAGTTCAAGTGTGTGGGCATGTGTACCCTGTCTCAGGATTGGCCTGCATGGTGTTACGGTTTCGTGTGGGTCCAGTTAGGAATCCGTTAGGGCCACCCCTTGAGTTCACAAAGTATCTTGCAAGGAAGTAGTGTACCAAAGTAGAAGAGCAGCTAAAGGCATACAAGGGGAGAAACCAGCTATGGTAAGGCAGAGAAAACAGAAATGTGAAGGCAAAGCAACCTTAGTGTGAACAAATATGGAACAGGTAAGCAATGGACAAACACGCAGGGCTTATCACTAAGATTGTACACAGGGTAGGGCTCAGAACTTTCCACAGCAAAAGGGAATGTCAGTGCCTCTGTGCAGAATAATCTTATAGATAGTCACCACGCAAGCCCCATAGAAAGGAGGCAGCAGAAGTGATCCTGTGTCTGGACCCTTAGGGCACAAACAAGGATTGTACTTACATACACAAGACTAGCCCTTGTGGGTCCGGCTGAATACACAGTGGCAATTCCTGGAATACAGCCATAGCAGACTGTCACTGTTAGGCACTAATGACTACATGCAACACTAGACAAAGGATGGGGGCTGGATTTGTCTCCTGGAAACCAGGTGCCAGTCCAAATACAAAGGAAAACACTTCTAGACAGGTGAGAACTGATAGGACACTTACCAGACACAATATCCCAAGAGGAAACAGAAAGCAAGGGAACCAACTAGGAGGCAAAGCCAGGCACAAGGAACAGGCTCAGGTTGAGACAAAGGCTGGGAAACAGACAGCAGGCTCTGGCAGAAACAAACATGAACAAGGCTGAGAAACAGGGAGCAGACTCTGAATGGAACAAGCAGGAACAGGACTGGGTAAACAGAGAGCACGTTCAGGCATAATCAGGACTGTAACACAATCCAACAAGGGGTCTGGAACACAAAGGAATCGTACCCCAATGCACGACGAGGAGCTTCAGGGAATGGCAGCTTCTAAGCAGGTCTAGGCAGCAGCAAGGCCAGGGCAGAGTCACATGGCTGGGCTGCACGAGAGAGGTCACAGGTGTGTGTAGCTTCAGTCTCTCACAAGTCCTGGTGGAGAGAATTCAGTATAAAGGTACAATCGGACTTTTCCCATAGGAAGCAATGGATAGAAGATTACAGGTCTTACCGACTACCAGGCAGAGCATTATTGGACCTGAAGTCCATGCAAACCAATGTAGTTCTTCTATAGCATGCCATATGGAAAAGGGAAGCAAACTGATAGGGACTCTGAGTGAGTGTTAATGAAGATTCGGAGGGAACAGATAGTCAATTTACAGCTCCCCCTAGAGATGGGAGGGCAGAGACTCAACACATGGCAGTGGTAGTACTTATTTTCTTGGATGGACTGCGCAGGGCATGTGTTGTGAACATTGCTTGTCATACCTGGGACACTCATGCTCTCCATTTTCAGAAATGATGCCTCCCCCTTGTCACACAATCTCTTTGCAGAGTTAGTAAATGTCAGACTTACTAATGTCAGGGATCTGTTCATACATTCCTGTTTCCACAGATATTTCACATCCACTGCCTCATATATGGGGTGCTTAAGTCCCTTATGATTCGAGATGTCATAGTTGTGTGTCATGTGCTACAGTAGACCATGTTGGCAACTGGATGTGAGTGATATGCTGTGGTCCATTGACTTTGTTCTTCATATGTGAAATTCAAAAGATGAGTATTTGTTATATGTGTGTGATGTTTGCTGTAAAATCATACCCATCACATGTGATGTTGCATCAGAAGTAGACAGATTTGTCTTTGTAACATGCTCCCTGAGGTAATACTCACATTCTTAAAGAACATGTGAAGGAGAAAGAACAAACCAGAGCAGGATTCTGTGATCAAGTAAGGTGTTTAATTACATATCATAACAAGGTGTGTAGAGTGACTATTTGTTAAAAAATAATGTGAGCAATTAGCTATCTGCAGCGTATTTCTGCAGCTGTGTTTTGCTGTTCCCCCACATTTTCCCTGGCACCATCCTCCTCCTTCTCAGGCAGTTCTTGCTCTGGCTCATATGGGGGTATGGTCCTCCTCACACAAATGTTGTGCAGGATAGCACATATAAGTATGATTTTGCAAACAATGTATAGGAGGCTACCTCCTGTGATGTCGAGGCACCTGAATCTGGACTTCAGGATGCCAAAGGTCATTTCTACAATGGTGTATGTCCTCTGATGTGCTCCTTTATAGACAAGCTCTGCTGCTGTGCTTGGGTTGGGGAATGGAGTTATGATCCATGGCTGGATCCTGTAACCCTGATTCGCTGCAATAATAATAATAGGAGTGAGTATTTTGTTAGTGCTTGCAACAGGAATGTCATGTAGCATGGCAGTTGACATCTTGTGTCGTCTGTGACTCATATGGGTTTGTGATATTGTGTGAGATCCTGGGCTTCTGTGAGGTTTTTTCTGCAGTGGGTTGTGTGACTTGACAACTTGTGTTTGTGTCATTCACCTGGTATCTATGATTTTGTTTCCAAACTGCTCATCAGTATGTATGTACCATGCGTTGTGTAGTGTCCTATATGTTTTAGTGTGCTTTCACTGGAGGGGACATGATACTTCCACACACACAATAGATTCCGATGTGGTGGTAACATGGTTGCACTACATGGCCCGGACATCCCATCCAATTAGACATAAGTCATTGCAGATGAAATGCAACAGTGAGGCTCTTTGATTTGGCTGGGTGACAATGCACAACACATCTCCATAAGTTGGCAGCACTGAGGTGTTCAGTATTGACAATGCACAATTGTCCCATGTGTGACTTGGTTCTAGGCAAACCTTTGTTGTTCCCTCTGCCAGTGGCTCATGTGCAACCGTGCACTTACACTATCAAACTTGCTCCAGCTATCATGGCTAACTGCCTTGTGGAGGTGGATGTATCTGTGCAGGAAGGGTCATCTCTCTGTACATATGTTATTTTGATGGACAATTGGCTCTTTTAGTGTGTGCAGCAGTGTGCAGTTTTCATTAGTGGCACATCAATATGTGTTCATAGCACAGTTCACTTCCTTAGTGCTACCTGGCAACGGCACGCCAGGAGTGATGCATGATGTTGGGATTGCCTCAGTATTTCCATGTCAGCTACATGTGAGTCAGCATCATCATGCTATGTGTCTCATGGTGTTAGACCTGCAGCAACACACATTGCACACCCCTTCCATGCTACATACTGCTTGGGAGGGTGTCGGATTGATTATGTGGCCTAATGTAATTGTAAATGGTTCATCTTCCAAGTTGTACTTCCAGTTCAGGCCATGTCATTGTCACTGTGTGCTTTGACATTGGCCCCTTGTAGCTCTAGAGTGGCCACTGATGTTTGTGGCAGCCGTCATTTGTCCATAGGTGTGTATCCCATTGTGTCAGGGTGTACAACATAAACACCTGTGTCACACCTCAATGTCATATTGCCCACGTGTCAATGTAGTGGTGTATGTTTTGTGTGTCTTACAGGGTTGCTGTGCTGTGTGTTTATTGCTAGGTTTATGGACTTACCGACAAGAAGGCCATTGCCATATTGTCCATCCTGGAAGTGCTGATTGATTGTGCTGTGGCAGAATATGAAGGAATCATGTACACTCCCAGGATTCTTGGCCAAGGTGTTGGTGAACAATCCCTGGTGGTCAACTACGGCCTGCACATTGATTGACTGCGTGTGCTTTCTCTTCCAAAATAGATGCTCTGTTGCTGCAGGTGGTACGATCCGGAATTGGGTGCAGTCAATTGCACCGAGCACATGCAGGGAGCAATGGATTTGATAAATCCCTTGTTTTATCTCCTGCTGCTTCTGCTGGGTGTTGGGGAAGCTGATGTGGCGGGGTGTGAGGGAGATGATGGCACAATGACCATGGGCAGGAAGGGGGAGAATGAGGGCTGTGATACCCCAGCGACCAGGGCACCCGTTGTTTGGAAGGAGCCACTTGCCAACATATGCAGGACAGCTAGCAGGTTGGTCACCGGTGGAATATTGTGTGGTGTCTGCAGTCTGGCTGTTATTTGTGGCTCAATTTGGTGCAGCAGCTGCTGGATGGCTTCCCAGTTGAGTCTATACCTCCGGATGATGTCCTGTTCCCTGAGACCATGGAGAGTTGTCCTGTTGCTGAAGACCCTCTCCTGCCTTCTGCATTGCCTTTGGGGCCATGTTGGGGTGGTGTTGGATGCTTCTGTTGGTCCTGTGCTCTGCATCATCTTGCAAGCTGCATCAGTAGCACCTCCATGTTGTCCTGTTGGGCTATGAAGTTGCTTTTGTGTGTTCTACTTCAGCAGTGGTGTGTTAGCCTCATTTTAACACCTGCCCTGACCAAGGCATGAAATTGTGAAGCAAATCGGGTTTAGCGTAATTTTTCTGGTCCGCCTCCCACCCGTGCGTCATTTTTGCCCTGTTGGATAAATATGGCGCTAAGGTTTTTGAGTCATTTTTTGGATGGGAACGTCTACCTTGCATCTCATTGACGCAAGGTGATTTCACGCATCCTTAAAATGATGCTGACTTCATATTTTTGACGCTAGACGGCTCTAGCATCAAAATATAAATATGGAGTTCAGTAAAAAAAAAAAAACACAAATCCAGCGCAAACATAGTATAAATATGGGCCTAAGTGTTAAAAGTAAATCTCCAGCAGACCTGTCACTGTATGGTCAAAAAGGGGCCCATTGTGATTGGAGCCTGACTAGCTGGCTGGACAAGGAAGAGGCAGGCGTGGATATTAGCTACATTTGCATGTGGCAGGAAAGGCGTCCTTTGGAATATAACTAGTCCTGGAGCAGCTACATGATTTACTGTGCACGGGGCACCCACCTGCACTTTAAAAAGGAGAGAGAGATCCCCTTGCTGCCAGATGCAGTGAGTAACTGACTGATTACAAGGAGATGTCTGGGGATCCATGGTACCCCCTTTTTCCCCTCCAGAGAGCAGCCTTTATGAGGCACACTGAAAGTTCAACACCTTTTTGTGACACATTTTCAGTGTGCCTTCTAAAGGCATGTTTGCCTCTTCACCCATGTCTAAAGTACAGCGCAGGTACAGAGGCAAAGTGAGCCCCTCAGATGTATGGGGTCACACCCTAATGCAAATAAGGGAAGGCCCTCTATTGACAGCACTGGCACTGCATATACACCAACACTATCTGTATTACAGAAAGGGTCACACAAGAGTCTGCTGCCCCTTCTGTAATACAAATTACCCCTGGGGTGCACAAAGCAGGTGCATATGCTGGTTGCACCTCCAGAGCACTTGCTGCAATAAGGCCCCTGAAAGATGTGCCTAGGCAGTAAAGAAGGAGGGTGAATGTACAGGCAAGCCATGATTGCAGAGGCTAACCCTAAGAAGCATATAGGAGGTTTCAAAGGTAATGGTAGTCACAGTAAAACAGAGAAAACTGTGCATGTTTTCACAGTGCCAGTCCTTTGGCACCTAATTGTCCTGCTGAGACACAAAATGTTAGCGATTGTCAGAATGTAACTTGCTTTGTAGGAGCTTTTCACAATATTACAAACATGTCTGGTGTTAACTGCAGCAGAAGAGAAGTCTTCAAGTGCACATGAGTCCCTAGAATGCACAAATGAACTGAGCATAAGAGAAAGGGTGGTGCTGAATATCATGGGTATGGATTCAGTAAAGAATACACCTCCCTGTCTGAAGATTTGAGGTTAAGATTGCACTCAAGGACAATAAATACCAAAGATCCACAAGGCCAGGACTGTTCTCATATTACTCCAGAAATAGGTGTTTAAAGAGCTTGAGAAGCTTGCTAAAGATGGCATAATTAAACCCATAGAATCATCTGACTGAATGGCCAATTTGGAAGTTGCACAACAAGCCCACAGCTGTGTTAGACTCTTTGTAGTATTTTGCAACTTCAGTTCTAGCATTTTTGTGGACAGTCTCCCTCTGCTATAAATCAATTAGATATAGACATTAGCGAAGGGAATCAAATTGTTCCATACCCTTGATTTATTCATGGCATATCAGATAGTTCCCCTAGATGCTGATAGCAGAACGTACATTGTCTGAGGTATAAGGGGCAGGTTGTTCCAGCTCTTTGCTGAGTTGTAGGTGAAGGATCAGCCTCCAGCAGTGGTTTTTCAAATGCGAGGGATAGTGGCCAGAACCATTTGAGTGGAGGGAAGGGATCTGGTGGGGATGTGGAAGGAGAAAGAATGGTTCAGGTAGGCGGGTCTGACATTATGTATGGCTTTGTACGTGTGGGTGAGTAGCTTGAAAGTGATTTGTTTTTCTATCGGGAGCCAGTGGAAGGTCCTCAGGTGCTGGGAGACATGTTCTTGGCGTGGGAGGTTAAGGACAAGAAGTCTGGCGGCGGCGTTCTGGATGAGTTGCAGCTTTTTGATGTTTCTCGCTGTGGTGCCGGTGTAGAGGGCGTTGCCGTAGTCAAGTTTGCTTGTGACTAAGGCATGGGTGACTGTCCTGCGGCAGTCTGCTGAGATCTGTTCCGGAGTTTGGGGAGGATGCGTCAGCAGGAGGAGGTGACTGAGTTTACCTGTTGGGTCATAGATAGGGAGGAGTCGAGAATGATGGCTAGGTTGTGGGCATGCTCAGTCTCTGAAGGCGGGGTGCTGAGAGATGTGGGCCATCAAAAGTCGTCCCATGCTGAAGTGGCATTTCCGAAAATGATGAGCTCTGTCTTTTCAGAGTTGAGCTTGAGGCAGCTTTCTCTCATCCTGGTGACGATGGCTTCCATTCCCGAGTGGAAGTTCCTTTTGGCTGTGTCTGGGTCTTCTGTGAGGGAAATGATGTGTTGTGTGTCATTAGCATATGACACAATCTTCATTCCATGGCTTCTGACGATGGCTGAGAGTGGGGTCATGCATATGTTGAAAAGAGTTGGTCTCAGAGAGGATCCTTGGGGAACTCCACAGCTGACCCCCCCTTTTTCATGATGTTTTTCCGCTCCCACTCCCACCTCCTAGCTCTCCTCTCCTCCCCCTCTCCCTACTTAATGGCAGCCATTGCGTGATAGGAAAAGCAACCCCACTGACCTGGTCAGTGAACTGCTCTGCCTCTGTGCAGCTCCACCAGCAAGTGCAGCCCATCTGCATCTTGAACTTTGACCCCCATGAGGAGTTTGAGGCCCTCCCGCCACACCCAGTCTCCTACCTGCACCTCAACCCTGGTGGCTAGTGGGAAAGCTCTGCTCTTCAGCTGGGCTGCCGCTTTTTGCCTTTTATTTTCCATTCTGTGTTTTTTTTCTTTTTTTTCCAGCTTATTCTCACTTTCACCCTTGATTTTCTCTTTCAATGCTTTCCGCTTCCCTCTGCCCGCCGCTGCTGCTCCCAAAGCCTGACCCCACCATTTTCACATTGTTTTCCCGCTCCCGCCTCCCAGCTGTTCTCTCCTCCCCCATCCCTACTTAACAGCGGCCGCCGTGCAGCTATGCAGTGGACGTGCCGCTGGCGCACCAAAGGCAAGCCCGTCTGCTCCCGTCCGCGACCTGACAACAACCAGCGCTAGATCTCCTGGAATCCCATCTGCCAGCAGCACACATTGCACTCAACCCAGGACGAGACAACAACTGTAAGCAGGCTTCACCAAGAGACACCAAGGGACCCTTCACCTGTTGCCACTGCAGATTCACCAGCCTCTGCAACTCTAATCCACACACAAGGACCCACAAAGCAGAACACTACCTCAGATGTATCCTGATCAACACACGCTCCATCCACAGGCACGCCATCGAACTCTGGAACCTCATTGACACAATATCCCCAGATTTCGCCTTCCTCACAAAAACCTGGCTGAACCCCTCCTCGGCCCTGGACATTGCCATTGCCATCCCTGATGGCTAGAAGATCATCCACAAAGACTGCATGAACTGCCCCAGGGGAGGCATCGCCTTCGTCCACAAAGAGTCCCTGCGCCTCTCCACCAGCATCGAAGACACCACAACCAACATGGAATTCCTCCACTTCCAGACTGGAACTAATCAAAACACCACACTGCAGGGCACCCTCATGTACAGGCCGTCTGCCTCCCCCTATTCTGCGACTCCATTGCCGACCCCACCACCACCCACGCACTCAGTTCCAAGGACTACATCCTCCTCGGGGACCTCAACTTTCAGCTGGAGAATCCCAACGACAACAACTCCACAACACTGCTCAAAAACCTCACCAACCTTGGACTCAAGCAACTCATCACTTCACCCATCCACTCCGCCAGACACACACCCGACCCCATCTTCACCGCCAGCAACCACATTTCCATCAGCCACACCACCGAACTCCAATTGACCGACCACCGCTGTATCCACTTTATCTTCGTAAACCACCCGACCAACACCTCGCTCACCGAATCCCCCCAGGAGCTGGAACAAGATCACCAAAGACCAGCTAATCACCAGCCTCAATAACTCACCCCCGAGAAGGCCTTGACACAAACACAGCTGCCCTAGACCTCAACAACTGGATCTCAGACCTCACCAACACCTTAGCCCCTATCAACAAACCCTCCTACAGACGCACATCAACAAAAGCCAATTGGTTCATCCCCGCCCTCAAGGAATCTAAACAAAACTGCAGATGCCTCGAAAGAAAATGGCACACCAACAAGACCCCCACAAACCACAACGCCTTAAAAAAAGCCATAAACACACACCACCAACTCATCAGGACCACCAAGAGGAATGCCTTCCAGGAACGCATCAACAGCAATGTACACAACAGCAAAGAGCTCTTCGTGATTACCAACGAACTGACCAACCCCAGAGTAAACTCCATGGACATTCCCCCCTCCCAAGAACTCTGCAACAACCTCTCCACCTACTTCCACCACAAGATATCAGACATCTACAACAGCTTCCTGGCTCAGGACCACCCCACGCCCATCACTGTGATACCCACCAACAAAGCTCCTCCAATTCCCCATCACCTACTCTGTTGGACCAACATCTCTGATGAAGAAACCCTCAGCATCATGAACTCCATCCATTCCGGCTCACCCTCCGACTCCTGCCCACACCACATCTTCAACAGAGCAGGCAGCACCATTGCATCCAAACTCGGGCACATCATCAACAGCTCCTTCGAAACCATCACCTTTCCCTAAATCTGGAAACATGCCAAAATCAAGCCTTTTCTGAAGAAACTCACTGCAGACCCAGATGACCTCAAGAACTTCCGGCTTCTCTGCTCCCCTTCCTAGCAAAAGTCGTCAAACAATCTGTCAACAGACAACTCACCGAACACATTGAAGACAACAACATTCTGGACCCTTCACAGTCAGTCTTCTGGAGCAACCACAGCACCGAGACTGCCCTCCTCGCTGCCAAAGATGACATTTGCATCCTCCTAGACAGGGGTGACACCGCAGCTCTCATCCTCCTTGACCTGTCTGCCACCTTCGACACCATCTCCCACAACACTCTATGGACTCACCTCCATGACGCCGGCATCCACAACAGGGAACTTGAATGGATGACCTCCTTCCTCCCGGACAGGACCCAAAAGGTCCGACTCCCCCTCTTCTACTCAGAGGCCACTTACATTAACTGCGGCATCCCGCAAGGCTCCTCTCTGAGCCCCACTTTCTTCACCACTACATGGCCCCACTAGCAACCATCGCCAGACACCACACGCTCAACATCGTCTCATAAGCTGATGACACACAGCAGAGGATCTCCCTCACCAGTGACCTGCACACATCCAAAGCCTACCTCCACAACGGAATGAAGGCAGTCACCGCCTGGATGAAGGAGAGCTGCCTCAAGCTAAATCTTGACAAAACAGAAGTCCTCGTCATCGGCAACAACCCCTCCGACTGGGACAACTCATGGTGGCCCACTGCCCTCGGAAGCACTGATCATCGAAGACTGTTCACTTTCTGCCCCCTAACGGCTTGAGACCCTAGCGTGTGACTAATCACGCTCTACAAGTCTGTTGATTGATTGGTTGATTGATTGGTAGGGAGCCTGACCCTCCGAGTCCTTCCGGGGGGAAGGAGTGGATCCATTTCTGGGCTGTTCCACAGATTCCTACGCCGTGGAGTCTGGTACATAGTGTTCTGTGGGAGACCGTGTCAAAGGCCGCTGAGAGGTCAAGGACTATGAGTGCTGCAGTGTGGCCACGGTCTAGAAGTGATCGGATGTCATTGGTGGCTGCAAGAAGAGCTGTCTCCTTGCTGTGGTTGCTGCAGAATCTGAACTGGGAGCTGTCCAGAGAGTTGTTGACCTCAATGAGATTTCGTAGTTGTGTGTTGATGGCTTTCTCTAGTACTTTGGCTTGGTAGGGTAGCAGAGAGATGGGATAGAAGTTCTTTAGTTCTGATGGGTGGGCTGAGGGTTTCTTTAGGAGGGGGTGTACTTTGGTATTTTTCCAGTCCTTGGGGAAGGCGCCAGTGTTGATGGACCTGTTCATCGTGCTCCGGAGCTCAGGGGCGATGGATGTGCTGGCTCTGATGTAAATGTGGGAAAGGGTCCATTGGACCTCCGGAGTGGGTGCTGTCATGATGTTTTCTATTTCCTCTGTGGTGAGCATGGACCAGCTGCGGATGGTCTAGTTTGGTTCTGGGGGGTGGGTCAGTCATGGGTTCTGGTGCTGGGTTGTTTTTCCAGGAGAAAGCTGTCACAGATGTCTTGGATCTTGCGGTGGAACAAGGTGGTGAGTTGGTCGCACAGGTCTGGCGACAAGGGGATGCTGGTGGCTTCGGAGTAGGGATTTGTGAACTTGTTGATGACTGAGAAAAGTTCCTTTGTGTTGTGTGTGGAGAAGTTAATGCGTTCCCAGAGTGCGTTCTTTCTTGCGTTCTTGATGTGTCAGCAGTGGATGGTGGTTGCTTTTTTCTCTGGGTGCCTGCAGATGCATTTGGATTCTTGGAGTTTGGTGGTGAACCAGCTGGCTTTCTTTGGTATGCACCTGGCCGATGTCAGACAAAGGGGGGCTAGAGTGTCGGCACATTCAGTGATCCATACATTGAGAGTGTGTGCTGAGGAATTGATGTCATTAGAGGGAGGGATTTGGAGAGAGTTGTGGTGACTAGCTCATTGGTTATTTCATTCCATTTTCAGTGGGGGGTGCTGGGGGCGCCGATGCGGCTACTGGGTACCATGATGGTGAAGTGTAGGCAGCGGTGGTCAGTCCAGTCTGGGGTGGAGATGGTCTTGATGGTAATCCAGTTGCTTGAGGTGAAAATAGGGTCCAGTGTGTGTCCTGTGCATGGGCGTGGTGATCAGCTGTCTGAGGTCGAGGGAGGCGAGGTTGTCGAGTAGAGAGGAGGTGTTTGGATTGTTGTGGTCCTCGAGGTGGAAATTCAGGTCGCTGAGGAGGGAGTAGTCATCAGATACCAGGGCGTGGGGGGGTTGATATCTAGAATATTATCAATGAATGCTGGGCGGGAGCCGGGTGGTCTGTAGACCAGGGTGCCGCGGCTGGAGGAGTTGTGATTGGTGTGGACAGGGAAATTAAGGTGTTCCATGGTGGTGCACTGTCCTTCTGAGTTGGCCTTGATACGTAGTGAGGACTTGTGTACAATGGTGAGTCCTCCGTCCGGGTGGGAGGGCCGGTCCCTCCTTAGGATGCTGTATCCATCTGGGCTCCCAAGATGGGGTTGGTCCAGGTGTCGGAAAGGAAGGCGATGTCCGGTCGGATGGTTTCGATCAAATCCCAGAGTTCAGTGGCGTGCTTGTGGAAGGAGCAGATGTTCAGGAGGAGGCAGTTGATGGGGTTGTCGTGGGTGCTGGTGTTTCCGGGTGTGGGGAGTGCCTTCTGCTTCTTGTGGCCCACACTGAAGTTGCAGTTCCTGCATGAAAAAGGTCTGTGGGTGTCCTTGGGTGATGTGATGCAGCAGTCACTGGGACGTCCGGTGTTAAGGTGGTGGAGGGTCACAGTGTCGTAATGGATGCTGGCCAGGGGATGGCTTGTCGGAGATACATGGTTCCTGGCACTAGGCGCAGTACGGGCACTGACGGTTCATGGACAGGCGCAGACAGGCTTGCCTTTGGTGCACCTTTGTCACAGCCGCATTAAAAAGGGGAGATGGGATCCGGTCAGCTGGGAGGTGTGAGGGCGGGAATGGCGCTTTGTGGGGGAGGGGAACTTTAGCAACACAAAAGAATGATGGACAGAGTGCTGAACAATGGAAACAGATCTGGTTTTAATCCATCCTTCCTTTGCTCACCATGCCACCCCAGTTTGGATCCAGCCATATGCAAATCAGTCTTGACCCTCATCTGTTGTTATTGCATTTATTGCCCCAAGTGGGAACGGTATGCCCAGATGTGGGTCCTGTGCTTGCTATGCCACCAGATTCCAGCTAGCCTGGCTGATGAAGGGTGATACCCTGAGACCGGTCCCAGGATGATTGTTTCTGGTCCAGGGAAGACCTGACCTGGCAGTTTGGGCTGGAGTGTTCCCATGCGGACCAGGGTCAAGACCGATTTGCATATGCTGGGTCCAAACTGTAATGGCATGGCAAGCAAAAAAAACTGATGGATTATATCCAGGTCTCTGATTGGGGGTGAATGTTTGATATGCTCTACATTCCGTCCATCATCTGTTGCTTTTGAATTTGTGGGGGAGGGGATGAGGCACAGGCAGGAGCATGTGGGTGGAGGAGGGCCTCGAACTGAGAGACAGGCAAGCTCTCAGTTCATTCCCAGGCAAGGCAGAGGCAGCAGCAGCCAGAGAGGCTGGGGAGGGCAGCAGGCGCTGACCAGGAGGTCAGCATGGTTGCATCATAATGGATTCTATCATAACTGGATACTATCAGTTTTAGAAGATTCCATTTGGACTACCATCTGGAGGAGCTGCATTTCAAAGACTTAAATACAATCTATTTGGAAAAATGAAAGGGCCATTGAGGTTTCACAATAATACTCTTTAATGGGAACAGACAAGCGTGAGCATGAAAACAGACTGGAGCTAATTTTGGAGTTCCTGAATGAAAAAGATCTGACGGTTTTGCTTGCCAAGTGCAAGTTTGTGCAAGAGTGAGTGACATACTTAGATAATGAGATTTCAGTAGAAAACATTAAACCAAAAGCTTTTATTTGAAGCTATGAAATGTGCAAGTCTTCTTTAAAGCCATGATGATATCAGGTTGTGTATCAGATATATGACTGATTCAGAAAAAAAACATGTAGCTAAAACCTACCACTTAAAGCAGTAGTCAAAAACTAAGCAGGTTATTTACAAGAGGCCAGTGCTGCTGGAGCGTCACTTTTTTAGACACTTCAGAGTTGCAGTACTCTCAATCATATCTATGAGATGACCCAAAGTCGCCTTGTGTAGCTTTGCATGGCCTCATAGATATGGAGTAATGCAAGCCAGAAAAAGCGATGTGTTGCCTTACTCTGCATCAAGAAGGTGTTCCATGGGTGTTGCATTGGGTGTTCCCACCCAACCCCCATGGATTTTGATGCTGCCCCAGTTTTACTAAATCAAGTAAACCTGGGGCAGCACCAAAAATGTATGCCTCCCCAGAGCAGGCGTAACAATGAGAAATATTTTCATTTCTCATTGTTTTTTCCTTTTTACATGTGTGCTGCATCCTGCAGCACACATAGAACAAGGAAACACCTCCATGGATTGCTTTTGTGCAGGAAGGTTCCCCCTACTGCACTAAAACAATCCCGCGCAGACAACTGTGCACCATGGTGCAAGAGTGTCTGCATTGGTGTTAGGCACCAAATTGTGAGCTGGCTGAAAGGACAGGAATGCACATTATCTCATAAATACAGTGCATTCCTGCCTTTTCGTTTTGGTGTAGGGCAGCCCAGCAATAGGACTTGAGCCACTGCTGACGTAGGGCAGCGCCGCAATTCTATGTGCAAAGGAGTCTGCACTGTCGGCAGAATAGCTTTTGTGTGGGAAGGGGCACCTTCCTGCACAAAAACATTCCAGGGAGGCATTTTCTTTATTCTATTAGTGCTGCAGAATGCGGGACACATGGAAAGAGAAAAATACTAGGAGAAATGAAAACATCCCTCCTTGTTATGCCAGCTCTGGGGAGACACAAGGTTTTGGCGCTGCCACAGGTTTACATGAGTTTGCAAATCTGGGGCAGCATCAAATTCCATAGGTGTTTCGGTGAGAACACCGTCAGCAATGCCCATGTATCGCCTCCTTGATGCAGAGTAAGGCAATGCATCGCTTTACGCTGTTCATTGATATGAGGACATGCAAAGCCACACAGGGTGGCTTTGTGCCGCCCCTCGATATGCTCGAGAGGCCTGCATCCCCAAACATCTAAAAAGTGATGCTCCGGTGTAGCAGGCCTCTTGTTAATAACCCCTTAAGTTTGAGTGGTCTACAGAGTATGAAACAAGTTTTGAGGAGATGAAAGATGCTATGTATATGGCTCCTGAACTACAGAGTTGTGACCCTCCAACCTGTAGTGTTATCATAACTGATACAAGTGTGAAAAAATTGGGAGCAGTTGGGAAACCGAGGCATCTCCTGTACTGTTGCACCCCTCTCTTCTACAAGCCATTCCCTTTTCAATCCCTGCTAGTCTGGGCCACATCACTTCTTCAGGTGGCTTGGCGCACTGAACTATGACCACACTTCTAATGACTCCTCAATCGCACTTGCAGATTATATTGCTGCTGTGGTCCAGCCCGCCATAAAGAACACAAAGTGACAATATTTTTTTGGCTTTGGGCTTCCATTTCCGGGGTCTTAAACAGTTGTGGAAAACACTTTTTCAGTTATATTCGTTGCACTAAATAGTGTTATGTCTTAAGTAAAATTACCAAGTCGAACTCCGCCTATTTCCTTAAATGTTTACTTTGGCATGGACAGATATGAACGCCGATTGAAATGTTTTCGATCAACCTGACTATTTTTGCAAATCACTTTCACAAACTCAGTCCTGCTTTATTACTTAGATTCTCTCACCCTTCATAAGAGTGGAACCAACAATAATCAAGTCTGCCAATCATCAAAAAGCAAGCGTGAGTGAGTGAGTCACCTCAACAATATTTTAGTTTCCAAGGCGACGACTACTTAGGACAAAAGCGTACTTTCCCCAGGTGCCAGACAAATCCACAGTGCACGTGCCAGCCAATGAAATGCCAGTTCTGTCTAGCAGGGCACCTACTGTTTTCCTCTTATAATTTAACTCTGACAGATTCCCCTCCGCTGCGCCTGCTTCCGAACTCCGCTTCTCTCCTGTCAGATAAAAATGCTACAGAGGAAGGTGGGCAGAGTCTCTTGCTCCGAAAACATGACCTTCGGCCTTGCTCGGGAGCAGGGAGAAAGCCCTCGACAATGCTCTTGGCCTTTTAAAACCATCACTAGTAGGCAATGTATCCCAATCGTTCTTTTAGAGATGAATACACGTTGTTCAGTAGATTAACTAACTCCTAGGACTAGGGCAAAGTACAGCCTTTGCTACTGGAATGACTTCTTACTTGCTTAACAAATACTAATTTTGTAATGGCTCTGTCAGTCTTGCCAGGGTGTGTTCTAATTGTTTTTCAGCTCTATTTTCCATTGAAAGCTATTTTCTTATGTCTAAGCATTATTTTGGGTATACCGACAAAGTTATTGTGTATGGTGCCCTAATACTCTGTAAAATGTATTTTTTGTGATTTTCCTGTACAGTGAAATGTTGTGCTGCTCTCAGATTGAGGACCTTGGCTTCTCTTTGGAACATATACTTCCCCTGAATGTGTAATCTGCAGTCCTTTCGCTTCACAGCTTTTCATTATTTCTCTGACACAGAAGCAAGGCTGACAGGAGGTTAATTGTGCCACTTGCGGGATTCTGTGCATTACAAAATTGGCACATCTACAATTTTCCAGTCTTCTTGAAGAGTGCCTCTCTTCTCTACAATTACTAAATAAGTTTATTGCAGTGCTAAAAACTTCCATCTACGCACCCTTGATGCTGATCTGGCTCTGTACAATATTTCTAGATCTAGGGTCTGAGGAATCTTTTTCCAAGTTTGGAGGAGTGAGGAGACACACAAATCGAATTTCCCAATATATATTTCAGTGCAAATTTTTGGCCATACATTGAATCTCAGATACCAAAAACAACATTCAAAGGGCTTTATTACAGACTAAAAGTCAAACCCTACATAAATAAGTCTCAAAACAATTTTATAGATGTATAAAATTATCAAAGCAGAATTAAAGCGTCACACAACATTGGATTTAATCAGGATGTGCAAAACCAATATTTCAATAGCAGCAATGCAGAAAATGAGAAAAGACGTCTGATGCATTAACTCCAAATCCAAGTTTTACTGCCTAACCATTAGATCTAAGTTCCTAGCTCTTCTAATATCTATGAAGTTCAGAAAAAGCAAAAAGGTCAGCACAACTGAACTTCTGCCAAGAGATACGAGTAGCGTGAAGTCACTTAGAAAAAAAGAGTGTGAGATCTGACATGATTCTGCTTCATTCAGGAAGTAAAGGAAATCTACGTCTGTAACTCGCTAAACCATCACTTAAATCTTGAATCTTCCAGGGGCTGGCATCATTGTCCAAACTTTCCACTGAAAAGCACAGTTATAAATCACACTTTTTAATTGGCATGTTCATCTTTTCAAGTTGTCTGCATTGGACCTTGGTGCACACTCGCACTCAGGAATTTCAGAGGAGAGTTACAGCTGCCAACCCAGGATACTCCTTCCATTCTTGGTAACACTCCTTCTCATGCTTCCGAATCTCTCCCTTATAATAGGCTTCTTATCAACTCCAAGACTTGTACCATGACACCTGCAGCTTAAAAATATATGCAATAAAAACAACTTTCATGTGGAAGGTTAAACATGCAAATAAGAACTCGGGCCTTCACTCTGGCCAAGCTAAAATAAACATGAATACTTTTTTAATCAAAACGATTTCCCACACATGGTGAAAAAAAATGGTTATGAAATATATTTCTAAAATTATAAAATAAACATACTTGCAAAACAATGAATACATGTGGTTTACATGAAAATTTATATTCATACGTGCAGTTCATTTGTATGCACTTCAGTGCACCATGTTATATGCATTGCCATTTTCACAGGTTTACAAAGGAAAAGAACCACTCCTTTGCTTAAAGTTTTAGGAGACATAATTGCACAGCCAAGTTTTGCTCTCTCAACCCTTCCTCTAATGATGTATTGTCATAACAAAGCCACATCATTTTTTAATGAGACTCTCTAAAACCTTGTTGTTTTGAACAGTTTTCACCTGGACCCCTCCAAACGTTTCATATGTTTGTAATATTTACACTGACTGTTTTCCAGCTCTACCTCAGCCCTCTTTCTCTTTCTACCTTTGTAACTCTTCATTCTCTGGAAAGTCTTGCATCCAACCAACAGAACTATTGCCCCTATCAAAATAATCAACAGTGGCTTCACATTAAACCCTAAGAGTCAACTTCCCAGGTTCCCAAACCGTCTGCCTATAGCAGAAAATAGGCCCCAATAGTTTCCCATGCACCTGTCACTTCCATCTCCTTCAATTCCTTTGTTAGTGCTGAAATACTCCAGGTATACTTCTGCAAATCCTTACTTTTATCCAGAATATAAGTCCAACATTGCTGAACCTTCAGGATTCGACAGACTCCGCTCTCTTTTGTGAGTAACAAATAAAGTTGATTTTGTAAAACCATTAAACTTATCGCCACCATCTCTGTGTTCACCAACAACAATGAATTTGCTGTGCTGACTCATCCACTATTGAAGACAATTATTTAATCTTCAGGTCATTCAAAATCACTTCTACTGATGGAATCAGTGCACCAAAGATATCTCCCTCTATTTCTGCAGCACTAGAACCTCTTCTAGTTCTAGGCTTCATCTTCCACATAGGATCTTCAAAATGTTCCAAATGATAGATCTTTGGAAACACTATTTCTACATAACAAGTACCATGCCATCCTTTTAGCAAATTAAAATATGTATACTGTCCACAAACATAATACACTCCAGGCATCGCCGGACCTTTTCCATCCAAAAAGAATTCACTCTTTCATATCACATCATAAACATCTTCATAATCACTCTTCCCTGTGAACAAAGGATCTATATAGCTCTGATCAATGTGTCTATAAACAATTTCCACTTGTGTGTCGAGTCCAAAGTTAAAGCTGGTAAATTCCCTGTACTTGGTCTTCCATTTCTTCCTCCTTCCATTTGAGCTGTGCTCTAAGATATTTATCTGTTTTTGATTTGGCTTCTAATTCACTCCTTCGGTCTTTCACAAATTTCAAAAATGTATTTTCAATGTCTGCAGTTTAAAATTTAGAATAAGTATTCCTATTCACATGCTTAAACAAAAGAACTTCTGGCAACATTAGGTCATAATGTGAAAAATAATATTGAAAGCTTCCCTCATTTTAAAATATGCTAAAAAAAAGACTACAAGAAATACCATAAATCAACGGGCTGTGATGATGTGTGATACCTTCTGACAAAGAAACAGGTAACTGCATACAAATGTAGCAGTCCCTATCATTCATCGTATTAATATACTCATATAGTAGTTTAAAATATACATTTGCTGAATAATCTCCTCTAGACTCATCTAAGTGGAATGATTTCTCATGTAACATAAAACAATTGTTACATTTAGGTGTTAGAGGCTGGGCATTGGTAGGAGTAAGTCTTTCAATTAGGTTCACACAGAAGACTCATCAACACAAAAGGTAAAGAATTAGATCACTTTAAAGATGTTGAAGCACACACTTTTGCCAGTCTGGATTTCAGCGTACCATTCATCTGATCCACAAGACTCAAAGCCTCAGATCTATAACTGCAATGCAATCTCTGTTCCATCTGTATTGCTGCACACAACAATGTTGAGACCACATTGTTGAAATCAGTTCCTCGATCTGATTCCAAAGAAGTCGGGAAGCCAATTCTGGGAATGAGTTCTCTTAACAGCAATTTGGCTTCAGTGAAACCATTGTTTCCGCTAGTTGGGTATGTCTGGACCCAACGGCAAAAGATGCATACAATGAACAAAGCGTACCTCAATCCATTGCACACAGGTATCTCAGTGAAGTTTATCTTTATCCTGTTAAAAGCTTTCCTGACTTTCTTATATGACTCAAGTTAACTGCAGTTTTCTTCCCAACATTGTTCTGTTGGCACACAGTGCACCTATGACACAAAGCCTCAGCCACCAATCTGCATTTAGGATTGAATCAAGTCTGTCTGAACAACCTCACCATAGCATCCCTACGGATGTGAGCTAGACCATGGAAATGTCTATCCGTAGGAAGTGCCACACTATTTGGAAACATTGGTCGTCCATCCACCAAAACACAAATATCATCATATCTTTTGACACAACCTGCCCTCACCCAACTCTGTTGTTCCTCCTCTGACACTTCCTGTGGAAGCCTCTTCATCTCACAATTAAGTGTTGTCAACAAAATATCGAAGTTAGTTTTCTCCATTCTCTCATTTGTGAATTCACCATTAAATGTACAAACATTGTCTGCACAGTATTTTTCACCCTCATTGGCATACCTATTGCCCTAAGTCATGTGCTCACCTCCAGAACATTCTGCAGAGCACTTGACCACTGCGACTTGTTTGGGAAATTGTAATGCATCAAGAAAGTTTTTCGCTTGTTCCCCATTCTGGATAGGAGATACGGAGGACATCATAAACCCCCTTTGGGACCAAAGCTGTCCGAAGTGCTGAACAACACCAAAGCTGTCCTGACTATCAGTAATGATTGGCTCTTACAATTGATCAGAGACGCAGCATGCTCTAGTAAGAGCAATCAGTTCAGCCACTTGGATAGAAAATATTTCTTGAAACCAGGAAGCTTTAACAACTCCAGAAAAAGTACAAACCGCATAAGATGCTCTCAGACTTGCTCCATTGTCTCTCAAACATGAACCATTAACATAGAGGACATAATCAGATTCAGGTAATGGCTCATCCCGTATGTCTGGTCTCTGTTTGGTGAACAGTTCAGTAACATTAGGCAATCATGGTCCCCTTCACAATCTTCATTGCTTCCCTGACCTAATATTGGCAACATAGTAGCAGGATTTAAAATCCCACAGCATTTGATAGTCACATTTTCTGCTGACAAAATTATTTGTTCATGCTTAGTAAGTCGACTACTTGTGAGATGTTGGGTCTTGGTTCTGGTCGATACTTTATGTCCATTCTCAGCCAGGTGGTTCAACAACACAATAGTATCCTGTTTGCAACCTTCTTGAGTATCTGACTCAGCCATCAGGTCATTGATGTTCTGGATCAGGACTGAATTACAAGGCAGGACCAAAGATTTCAGTTTTTTTTTTAGAATCTGATGAAAAATAGAAGGAGACTCAATATACCCGATGGGACTTGGCACTATGGCAACACCTTATTTCTGAGCTGAATTGCAAGGAGGGACTGGCTGTCCTCATGCAGCAGTGTCACAAAGAAGGCTTGACACAAATCAATAACAGTGAACCACTTAGCCTCACATGGAATCTGAAACAATATCACAGCTGGTTTCGGTAACACGGGGCAACAAGGAACAACAATGTTATTTATTTTTCTGAGATCATTTACAATTCAGTATTTACCACTCGGTTTCTGAAGACCCATGATAGTTGAGTTACAAGGACTCACCAATATCTCCTTCAATTCCCTGCTGTATTATGAACTTGATTACAGGAGTTATCCCAGCAATCATCTCAGGTGTCAAATTATACTGTCGCGTTCTTGGAAATTCAGCATTAGGTATAACAGTAATTCGGACGGGTTCTACACCTTTTATCAGTCTTATGTATTTTCCTGAAAAATCCCACATTTCATGTTTAACAGTCTCTCTCAAATCTGGAGGCAAATAATCAACTGTTTGCAAGGTCAATAAAGCACAACGTGAGACATTTCTTGATACTTTGAAGAAGGCATCTTCATCTTCGGTTTGGATCACTATTCCGACTGGAGTACAAAAGATAACACAATTCTGTTTCAATAGCAAATCTCTTCCCAAGAGATTTACTGGACTGTGATCACATATTATAAGCTTGTGTTTATCCTCAAAAGAGCCTATTTTCACAGTGTTTTCAACTTAAGCAAACTGAATGATGTTGGCATCAAACTCCATGGGATGAGACCTCCTGAAAGCTAGGAGTGACCAACCCTTCACTGGGTTGCACAAAAACTGAAGGGCATATTTACTAAACTTTCATGCAACGCAGGGCAGTAGGCAAAGTTACTGCACTGTGTTGCTTGAAAGGGAGAAAGCCCAAATGCTCCATATTTACAAAGATATGGAACATTTCTTCTCTCTCCTTGCACTGGCGCACTTCAGGCAGCCTAACTCCACAACAGGCACCCTTGCACCATAGTGCAAGGGTGCCTGCGTTGCAATGATAATTTTTTGTGCAGGTATACCTTCCTGCACAAAAACAATCTCTCAAGAAAATGTTCCTCTTTCTAGGTGTGCTGAAGTTTGCAGCACACATAGACAGAGGAAATAACGAGGAGAAAAAAATATTGTTCTTCTGTTTACGCCATCCCCTGGGAGGCATAGAAATTTCACGCAATGCCAGGTTTACAAACTTTTGTAAATTTAGGATTGCGTGATATCCATGGATGGATGCATGGGAAGCCCATATTCCACCCATGGAACACCTCTCAGAATGAAATGTAACACATTGCAGCACAAGGCGCTGCATTGCATTACATTTTCTTTACAAAGCCAGGCAAAGTGGCACAAATCACCCCTTGCGTGGCTCTGTAAATATCTACTAACATTTTGCATCATGGATGAACCATAAAAGTAGTGTAACCATGATGCAAAATATTAGAAAATATGGCCCTAAGTGTTCAAGGGCAATTTGCAAACAAATATAAATAAATAAATTACATTTTTAATTTTAATAGGAAGTTTGGAGCTTTTCTAAATTCAACTGAAGCTACACATTGCCTGCTCCCACGAATCAATCTGAGCATACTAATTTACCTTTTACCCCCCAATTTCAAATTCCATGACATTTACAGTATGTTTTAAAAAATTTAATTTGTACATTTAGCGACTTTCTTATACACACTTAATTAATATGTTAATATTATTTCATTTTCTAAGCAGTGCAAGACCCCCTGAAGAGGCTTCGTGGACCCCCAGGGGTCCCCCGGACACCGCCTGGGAACCACTGTGTATAGTTCTCATCCATTGTTTCACAGTCATATGTTACATTTTACAGGAATATGATTAAGAGGCGCACTCTTAAAAAGTAACAACATTAAAATTAGAGTCTAGTCAAGCCACGTCCCATTTCACGTTGTTTAAACCACATTGTTCTTTATTCACACAAAATCACAATACTTTAATCATCATACTGACTTGAAAACACAAATCATTAAAAAAATCTAAACAAAATGAACAGCTGATTACATTCAGCATGTTCACATAAGGGTGCATCAATACATATGAGGCTTAAGTGCTATAGGCCCTCATTACAACATTGGCGGTAAAAGCTGCTTTTCGCCGTGCAGAAGACCGCCAACACACCGCCGCGGCCGCGGAATTCCGCCACAGCTATTATGACCCACAGTTCGGAATCCGCCAAAATTCAGACACCCACACAAGTCCGCCACACCAAAGGTCAGTGATAAACTGGCGATAACAAAACCGACACTGTCACGCCAACAGGAATACGCCCACACTATCACGACCCACGAATCCACACGGCTGTCTTTCAACTGCAGTATTCCATTGGCGGTACACACCGCCGCCTTCAAAATACACAGCCATTTACAAAACACAGCCACATTTGACAATTCCAAATACACACACCTGATACACATACACACACCACTCCCACACACCCAATACAATATAAAACACACACCCACATCACCCACAAACCACTACTACCAAAAATTCCGAAAGAAGGCAAGAGAGAGACAGCACCAACAAGAAAAACAGCATCCAAAGGCACACAACACCATCACCCACAGAACTTCCACGCACCTCACACAACACACCACTACATATCAGCACACTTATCACCACACACTCCACCCCACACATCACCTACACCACCCCATGGCACGGCAAAGACACCGTAGGTTCTCGGAGGAGGAGCTCAGGGTCATGGTGGAGGAAATCGTCCGGGTAGAGCCACAGCTATTCGGATCACAGGCGCAGCACACCTCCATTGCAAGAAAGATGGAGCTATGGTGAAGAATCGTGGACAGGGTAAACGCAGTGGGACAGAACCCAAGAAATCGGGCTGACATCAGGAAGAGGTGGAACGACATACGGGGGAAGGTGCGTTCCGTGGTCTCAAGACACCACCTGGCGGTTCAGCGGACTGGCGGCGGACCCCCACCGTTTCCCCCACAACTAACAACATGGGAGGAGCAGGCCGTGGGGATTCTGCATCCTGACGGGCCTCGCAGGAGTAGGTAGAGGAATGGACTCTGGTAAGTCAAATCTTAACTATTACATCCACCACCCTACCTGCATGCCAGCACATACCCCCACCCTCACCCCCATCACTCTAACTCCTCACAAATGTCCCTACATCACAAACCACACATCCTAACACCAAGCTCTGCATGCAACAACAAAGCTTGGACACCCATCACCAAAGCATGCCCACTACACATACCCAAACAACCCCCTAAACCATCACACAAGGTCCCACACAGGAATGCAAGCACTGGGGTACACGGTCACCCACCCATTGCACACCATGGCACACACAGATGTAATAACCATTCTTTTATACCCCTGCAGGAACCCTACCCAACGTCACTGGACAGGAGGGTCCACACATGTCCACACCACCAACAGAAGAGGCCCACAGTGATGACAGCACCTCTGTCCAACTGGATCTAGATGACCAGCCCGGACCATCGGACAGGGGCCCAGGAACACAGGGGAACTGGGAGGACTGCTGTGTGACAGGAGGCAGACAGGCCAAGGGAACCCACTCTCCACGAGGCCCTCTCCTCCATCATGGGAGCCTACCACCACTCCCAGGAGACGATGGCAACGGTACTGGCCAAGTTTCAGGAGACCCAGCGTCTGCAGGAGGAACAGTATATGGGCTTCAGGGAGGAACTCAGAACCATCAGCTCCACCCTGGGCACCATCGTTGGGGTGCTGAAGGAACTCGTGAAAACCAGGAGGGACACTCTGGCACTTCAAGGGGCCCCTGACACTAGCATGGACGATGAACTTCCCACCACTTCCGCCGGCGCTAGTGGACAGCACGCCCTGCCACAGGACCACTACACCAGCCCCACACCCCCTGCAGAGGTAGAACCACCCCGCAAACGGTCCCGGAGATCCAGGACAAAGACAGAGCACGATGCCAAGACCCCCGCCAAGAAATGAGACCAACCTGATTGTCATCCTACTGTCCCACTTTGTCACCCTGTCCATACTTAAACTGTCCCAGCTCCACTTCCTATGCCCATATGGGCAATGCACCTGTGAAACTAATAGACTGGACTCCACCATGGACATTCCTCCACCATCACCCCTCACCATTTTACTACCCCCTCCAATATTGAGCACTTAAATAAACACACTTAAAGCACAAAACAATCTGGAGTCTGTCTGTGATTTCGAAATAGTGTATTAGCAATTACAGTGACAAAATGCTCTTACAATTGTAATGTCAACATACCTATGTCACACAGCTATAGTCCATGAGGAATCTAAGCAGATGTCACACAGTGGGACCCACATCTGTGAAATCGTAAGGGAAAGTGACAACTCAGTGCCAACACACTGGGTGAACAGGACAGACAGTAGAGAGGTAGTAGTGTTAAAGTACATGTAGTAGGCAGGTCTGTACTCTTACCTGTGTCTCACTGGAAATATTGCTGGATCACTGAATCCCTGTTGTTCATGTCTTCTTCCTCTGCTTCCTCGTCTTCACTGTCCACAGGCTCCACAGCTGCCACAACACCGCCATCTGGACCATCCTCCTGCAGAAAAGGCATCTGTCGTCGCAAAGCCAAGTTCTGAAGCATACAGCAGGCCACGGTGATCTGGCATACCTTCTTTGGTGAGTAGAATAGGGATCCACCTGTCATATGGAGGCACCGGAACCTGGCCTTCACAAGGCTGAAGGTCCGCTCGATCACCCTCCTATTTCACCCATGGGCCTTTTTGTAGCGTTCCTCTGCCCTTGTCCTAGGATTCCTCACTGGGGTTAGTAACCATGACAGGTTGGGGTAACCAGAGTCACCTGCAAATGGCGAGGACAACTGTTAGACACTTACTAACCTGTAGGGATAGCCCCAGACCCAGACAACCATTCCCACTGTCTTGCTCCCAGGTGCTCACCTAATAGCCGCACACGGTGCCTCTGGAGTTGCCCCATCACATAAGGGATGCTGCCATTCCGCAGGATGTAGGCGTCATGCACTGAGCCAGGGAACATGGCATTCACATGGGAGATGTACTGGTCGGCCAAACATACCATCTGTACATTCATTGAATGATAACTCTTCCTGTTTCTGTACACCTGTTCACTCCTGTGGGGGGGGACCAAAGCCACATGGGTCCCATCAATGGCACTTATGATGTTGGGGATATGTCCCAGGGCATAGAAATCACCTTTCACTGTAGGCAAATCCTCCATCTGAGGGAATACGATGTAGCTCTGCATTGTGTTTCAGAAGGGCAGACAACACTCTGGACAACACGTTGGAAAACATAGGCTGGGACATCCCTGATGCTATGGCCACTGTTGTGTGAAATGACCCACTTGCAAGGAAATGGAGCACTGACAGCACCTCCACTTGAGGGGGGATTCCTGTGGGATGGCGGATTGCTGACATCAGGTCTGGCTCCAACTGGGTACACAGTTCCTGGATTGTGGCACTGTCAAGCTTGTATGTGATAATCACATGTCGCTCCTCCATTGTCGACAGGTCCACCAACGGTCGGTACACCGGAGGATGCCGCCATCTCCTCACATGTCCCAGCGGACGGTGCCTATGAAGGACAACAGCGAGCACAGAGTCAAACAACTCAGAGGTACGAACCCACAGTTTACACAGAACACCATTCATACACAAAAGGTGCCCTGTATGTGTGTTGAATCTAGGCCTAGGTATGTGTGACGCAGTTGCAAATTAATCCATGTGGGCCCCTGAAATGGCGGCTGCCTGACCTCTAAAGTGGGACAATGGGATGTGAGGTAACTGGGCTGGTGTTGTACACCGTGGCGGTAGGCGGTCGAAGACCGCGGCGCAATGCTGCACTGGTTAGCATTGGACCCTATAGGTCCCAGGAGCCAATGACGATATACGCCGGCGGTGACGGTACGGACCGCCGTGGACGTGACCGCCATTTTCTATCTGTTAAATCACTCGATACCTGATCTTCGACAGCAGAGGACGTACACTGCCAGTGCTGCTGTGACCTCGGTCTGGAAGAGACAATGGCTCGTGTGTCTGGGGAAAGGGCCTCTGCCTTCACATCGGAGGAGTTGGAGAAACTCGTGGATGGGGTCCTCCCCCAGTACACGCTACTCTACGGTCCTCCAGACAAACAGGTAAGTACACTGGGAGCATGATGTATGGGCTGTGTGGAGAGGGCTGGATGTAAGAAGGAAGGGGGGAGAGTGCGGCGTGTATGAAACGACGGTGAATGCATGTGCCACATGGCAAGGGTAGGGATGGGGGCCAATCACTTTGACGGTGCAGTTGGTAATAACTTGCTCTTCCCCTTGTACACTTCATGTAGGACAGCGCCCACCAGAAAAAACATATTTGGCGTGCCATCGACCAAGGACGTCCGGACCCTGGGGGTCTACCACAGACGGAGCACCCACTGCCGGAAAAGATGGGAGGACATTAGCCGCTGGAGCAAGAAGACGGCGGAGGCTCTGCTGGGGATGGCCTCCCAACGTGGGAGGGGTGCCTGTCGCACCATGACCCCCCTGATGTTCAGGATCCTGGCGGTGGCCTACCCGGAGTTGGATGGGCGCTTGAGGGAATCACAGCAGACACAAGGGGGTGAGTACACTCTCATTCTGCTGACTTTGCGCCAGTGGAGGGGTCTGGGTGGGGGAGGTGGGCTGTGGGTTTCCCTAGGCCAGGGCGAGTTCCGTAGGCAAGGTCCCTCCATAAGGCAGGCCATGTGGCACCCCACCACACCCCACCACACCTCTGTAGAATGCCAAGTACACCTAGTCATGCCCCTGTGTCATCTATGTGTGCAGATGTCATCCATAGCCTTGTAGGGCATTTCCCAGGAAATTAACAGTGGAGCCCAAGAGCGCGGCGTAGTGCAGGGGGCTTCTGTGTCTGTCGTGTCCGCCAACGGTAGCGCATGCACTCAACATGTCTTTCTTCTGTCGTCCCCCCCTTTTTGTGATCTCCCTGTTCTTGTGTGCATTAGCATCATCAGGCGGAGGAGCAGTGGCAATGGAGCACCAAGGGGCTGCATCCCACATGGCCATGGAGGGCCACACTACGGACTCGGACTTCACCAGTGGGATGGAGGGCGAGGGGAGCTCCACGGCGGGGACAGGAGTTGAGACCAGTGACACGGACTCGTCCTCTGATGGGTGCTCCCTTGTGGTGGTGGCAACATCTGTGCCCCCCCTATCCACAGGAACAGCCACCACCCCCCCTCCCAGCACCGCCTCCCCAGCAGCCCCTCAGCTTTCGCCCTGTGCCCGCTCACCCGGGAGGGTGGGCATCACCTTCGCCCCAGGCACCTCAGAACCTGCACAGTCACCCCTGCTGCCCTCAGTGAGGAGGCCATTGACCTCCTCAGGTCCCTCACTGTTGGGCAGTCTACCATTTTGAATGCCATCCAGGGTATAGAAAGGCAGTTGCAACAAACAAATGCATTCCTGGAGGGCATTCATTCTAGTCAGGCGGCCCTTCAGCGAGCTTTTCAGACTCTGGCCTCAGCACTGATGGCAGCCATTGTCCCTGTGTCTAGCCTCCCCCCTCCAACTTCCTCCACCCCAACCCAATCCCCTGTACCTCATCCTATCCCAAGCACACCTACAGACCAGCATGCACACACCTCAACACACAGGGGAAGCTCAGGCAAACATAAGCACCACACATCCCACAGGCACTCACGCAAGCATCACACACATGCAGACACACCAACATCCACTGCCTCCACTGTGTCCCCCTCCTCCTCGTCTCCCTCCTCCCTCCCAGTCTCATCTTCACTCACACCTGCATGCACTACCTCTACAGCCACTACGTCCGTCTCCAGCACACCCACCAACACACCCCGCTCACGTGCAGTCACCACCCCCACTACCATTCACACATCCCCTGTGTCCTCTCCCAGTGTGTCTGTGATGCCCCCTCCCAAGATACACAAACGCAGGCACACACCCACCCAACAGCCATCCACCTCACGACAGACTCCAGCGCATGCACCTTCAGTGAAAGTCAGCAAACGAACACCTCCTACAACCACCACCTCTTCCTCCACTCCCAAACCCCCTCCAGCTACCCGTCCCAGTGTGTCAAAAAAACTTTTCCTGTCCAACCTTGACCTTTTTCCCACACCTCCCCCACCCCGTCCGTCTCCCAGGACCCGAACTAGCACCTCAGCCACAACATCTCCAGGACCAGTGGTGCCTGTAGTCACCGGAATCTGGAGTGCACCGGCCACCAGGGCAGCCAGTGTGGCACGGAGCCACAGCACAGACAGTCCCCCACCTGTGAAGCATCAGAAGTTGCCCAGTGCCCGGCGGGAGAGGGGAAAGACTCCAGCCACCAAAGCCGTTCCCAGGGGTCCCGGTGGTAGTGTGGACTCAGCTGTGACACCCTCCAAGGTGGGGAAGGGCCACAAGAAACCAGGAAAGTCTGGGAAGATCAGCACGGCGGAGAAGACCGCCATCATCCCTGCTGCCCAGGAGGCCCCCTCCAGCACCAGCCCAGCTGCCCAGGACAGGACCACCAGCACAAGCCCAGATGCGCAGGACTGGACTGCCAGCACAAGCCCAGCTGCCCAGGACAGGACCGCCAGCACAAGCCCAGCTGCCCAGGATGGGACCGCCAACACAAGCCCAGCTCCCCAGGACAGGACCGCCAGCACAAGCCCACCTGCACAGAAGGACACCGCCAGCAAAAGCCCTGCTGGGCTATGAAGAACCGCCAGCAGCTGAGTCCCTGCAATGGAGACCGCTGCCTCAAGCACCGCTGCACAGGGCACCGCCATCTCAAGCACCGCTGAACAGGGCACCGCCATCTCAAGCACCGCTAAACAGGGCACCGCCGTCTCAAGCACCGCTGAACAGGGCACCGCCGTCTCAAGCACCGCTGGTCCATGAGCGGCAAGGGCACTGACGCAACTGAGTCTGTCACGGGGTGAATGATGCACTCTGGGCATCATGCCCCCTCCAGAACCAGTGGAGACTGTCATCCACTACCTCTGTCCTTAGCAGGATGAAGCACTCTGGGCACAAAGCCCCCTCCAAAACCAGTGGAGTATCACATCCACTACCTCTGTCCTTGGCAGGATGAAGCACTCTGGGCACAAAGCCCCCTCCAGAACCAGTGGAGACTGTCATCCACTACCTCGGTCCTTAGCAGGATAAAGCACTCTAGGGAAAAAGCCCCCTCGAGAACCAGTGGAGTATCACATCCACTACCTCTGTCCTTGGCAGGATGAAGCACTCTGGGCACAAAGCCCCCTCCAGAACCAGTGGAGACTGTCATCCACTACCTCTGTCCTTAGCAGGATGAAGCACTCTGGGCACAAAGCCCCCTCAAGAACCAGTGGAGTATCACATCCACTACCTCTGTCCTTGGCAGGATGAAGCACTCTGGGCACAAAGCCCCCTCCAGAACCAGTGGAGACTGTCATCCACCTGAGAGACTGTGGCTTTGCACTCCCCAGGATTGAACAGTGGGCAAACCACCCACTGGAGAGACTTGTGAGACTGTGGCTTTGCACTCCCCAGGATTGAACAGTGGACAACCCACCCACTGTAGAGACTTGTGAGACTGTGGCTTTGCACTCCCCAGGATTGAACAGTGGGCAAACCACCCACTGGAGAGACTTGTGAGACTGTGGCTTTGCACTCCCCAGGATTGAACAGTGGGCAAACCACCCACTGTAGAGACTTGTGAGACTGTGGCTTTGCACTCCCCAGGATTGAACAGTATGCAAACCACCCACTGGAGAGACTTGAGAGACTGTGGCTTTGCACTCCCCAGGATTGAACAGTGGGCAACCCACCCACTGTAGAGACTTGTGAGACTGTGGCTTTGCACTCCCCTGGATTGAACAGTGGGCAACCCACCCACTGGAGAGACATGTGAGACTGTGGCTTTGCACTCCCCAGGATTGAACAGTGGGCAACCCACCCACTGTAGAGACTTGAGAGACTGTGGCTTTTCACTCCCCAGGATTGAACAGTGGGCAAACCACCCACTGGAGAGACTTGAGAGACTGTGGCTTTGCACTCCCCAGGATTGAACAGTGGGCAAACCACCCACTGGAGAGACTTGTGAGACTGTGGCTTTGCACTCCCCAGGATTAAACAGTGGGCAACCCACCCACTGTAGAGACTTGAGAGACTGTGGCTTTGCACTCCCTAGGATTCAACAGTGGGCAACCCACCCACTGTAGATACTTGTGAGACTGTGGCTTTGCACTCCCCAGGATTGAACAGTTGGCATGTGGCCCCCTCGTGGATTTGGCGTCGTGCACTCAAGCAGCTGAGGTGCCCCCCCTTTCCCTCCCCCTGAGGTGCCTGTTTAGTTGCTCTCTGATGCCCCTGCAGTGTTCTCTCCGTCATGGTCGGGGATCTTGTGTGGGCCTCACCCATACCGTGTGGTCCCAGTGTTCCACGGACTTTATTAGAGCACTACCTGGACTACTATGCTTGGTATATATTTTGTACATGGTGTATATATATGTTTCTGGCTACTTGCTTTTAATATATTACAGTGGTTACACTCATTTTCTATTGTCTTTGCATTCTTCCAGGGGGTTTGGGGGGTGTAACTGTGATGTATTGATATGCATTAGTGTGTGTGTTGTGGTGGGTGAGGGTGGAGGTGTTGCGTGTTGCGTGTCCCTGTTTTTTCCCTCCCCCGTGTTGTAGGTGCAGTACTCACCGTGGTCTTCACCGCCGGTGTTCGTGCTCCTGTTAGAGGAGCAGGAAGACTATTGCAGGTAGTATTTGGCGTTCCGGATCCATGGCGTCCTCGTTCCTCGTGGGGTGTGTAGAGGTGAGAGTTTTTCCTTCGGGATTCCTGTTTCCGCCGTGTTTTTATCCACGGTGAATCCGCCCCAGAAAAGGTGGCGGATTGGCCTGTCATAATAGTGTGGGCGGTACATTGTCTCCCGCCTGTCTGTTGGCGGTGACCGCCGCGTTGTTTGTTTGTACCGCCGTGGCAGTCGGAGTGTTAAAGTGGCTGTCTTTGTTGGCGGTTTCCGCCACGGTCGTAATTGCAAATTTTTTACCGCCGCCCTGTTGGTGGTCTTACCGCCGCTTTAACACCGACTGCCAGGGTTGTAATAACCACCTTAGTCTGGTTGTTATTGTTCATATCACATGTATGGCATTAGTGTGATACTCGATACAAACAATGCACCCAGTTAACATGCTATTGTGCATTTACAGGGCACTCAAATGATATGATAAAGGATAAAAGGTCCAAAGTGCATCCAATTAAACTGTAATAAGGCACATAAAGTTCATTCAGTGTTAAAAAATGTAAAGTGCGTTCAGAAATCATGTTTTTCAGAAGCAAACATTTCTGGCATGCAGTCAGTTAAAATACCATGTAGGGTGCTGTTTCCTGAGGAGCATATCAGCGAACTTCATGTTTTTTAAATTCCTGTTTCACCAAAAGGTAATGTATTTGATTGGATACAGCCTGTAATAATCAGACAAATTATTTAACTACTTATCATTCACATGATATCATTCACCTGTACTTTAGTCCAACTTTTCACCCTCATCAATTTCATAAATATATCATACTGAATTAGGTAGCAAAGTACTAACTCCCTGTAAGGCAAGTGTAAATGAATAAGTGTGATATGTAGCTAAATTCATTTTATAAACCGTTCATGTGTTCAGCATAAATACAAATTTACTTTTTGAAGAAGAGTCCAAAACTAATTTAGTTTAAAGTATTTACAACATGAGAGATCTGGGCAAGCTGCATTTTTTATGTTATCATAAAGGTCATACCAAGGGGGTGATTCTGACCCCGGCGGTCAAGGACCGCCGGGGCCAGGGTCGGCAGGAGCACCGCCAACAGGCTGGCGGTGCCCCGCAGGGCATTCTGACCGCGGCGGTTTGGCCGCGGTCAGAAATGGAAAACCGGCGGTTTTCCGCTGCCCTATGGAATCGCGCCGCCATGGGGATTCTGACACCCCATACCGCCATCCTGTTCCTGGCGGTTCACCCGCCAGGAACAGGATGGCGGTATGGGGTGTCGTGGGGCCCCTGGGGGCCCCTGCAGTGCCCATGCCAATGGCATGGGCACTGCAGGGGCCCCCGTAAGAGGGCCCCACAAAGAATTTCAGTGTCTGCCTAGCAGACACTGAAATTCGCGACGGGTGCAACTGCACCCGTCGCACCTTCCCACTCCGCCGGCTCCATTCGGAGCCGGCTTCCTCGTGGGAAGGGGTTTCCCGCTGGGCTGGCGGGCGGCCTTCTGGCGGTCACCCGCCAGCCCAGCGGGAAACACAGAATCACCGCAGCGGTCTTTAGACCGCGGAGCGGTGTTCTGTCGGGGCAACTCTGGCGGGCGGCCTCCGCCGCCCACCAGAGTTAGAATGACCCCCCAAGTCTTCTAAGTGTACACCTTGTTCTGTGTTTTGCTTAATTAAAACCCCATGGAATTTCATTTCCAAATAGCAAAATCATTCTGGATTCTAACATACTTTCTCACAATTATGCACCCTTTTTCAGGACATGTTCAATTCTTTTGAATGTAAGTTATTTTGGCTTCCATTGATTGTTAGCCAGAAATGCTTGGTCATAGGATGACTGATTTATATTCTTATGTTTAATTGCATGTATATGTTGCATGAGTCTTACTTTCAGTTTTTTCAGCATTCTGTCAATTTTATTTTTGCGTACAACTGTATTCTAGTACATAATCTACATAGTATGTTTGGCATTTAATTCTCTCTTTTATAGTCAATGTGGTTCCTTCAAAAGTGTCATATATTTTGCCCCATTCTCCTAATTTTTGCATAAGCCACATTTAAAAAAAATTATTAATATTTATCTAGTTATTTCTTTGTTTCCAATGGTCCTATGTGGCTTCTCATGAGTATATCTCACAATGTGTTTTTTTTTTTTATATGTGATGTATGGCGATCTTTAGGCTGCCTCTGATATTTGTTTGTCACTTTGTAATAAATTCCAGTGCTTTTAAAAGATCTTTTTGATTTTCTTATTATCCATCAAGAAGTCAATAATACATCTACATGGAGGCCAAACCTTGGCTTATCCGTGGCCCTATTTTGTCATTGTGTTTTTCTACTATGAGTTATTCCTAGTCTTTGTTTTTTACCTTTTCTAAAGCATTGTTCAATAAAGAAGTTGGGTATTTTCTCACCTGGAATCTCTCAATCATGTTTCATGTTTCCATCTCAAAGTCTGTTTCCTTTGAACACGTTATTCATTCTCTCAATATTTCACCATAATGGATAGTCAACTTGAGAGCTGTCGGATGTCTGTTGATGGTATGCAGTATGCCATTAGTCGCTGTGAATTTACTATGCATTTTACTACAGAGTTTGCTCTCATCTACATATAGCGAGACATCAAGAAAGTCAATAGCACTTCTGTTGTAACTTCTGGCCAATTTAATATTCTGTTCATTTTGTTTAACTCTCCCATGAATTGTATAAGCTTATCTTCTTCTCCATCCCATATCAAAATAGGTCATCAGTGAAATGAAAACATAGAATGGCATGTTCCATCAAGTCCTGTCCAGCACTGGCCAACTCCTTCTTCCACCAACCCATGAAAAGAGTGGAGTAGGTTGGTAGGAAGGATGTGCCCATAGCAGTTCCTTGCTGTTTCTAATAGAGTGCCCCATTGAATAACAAGAAGTTGTGTTTGAGACAATATTCTAACATATCAACCTGCAATTTTGTGTGTTGTAACTAGCAGTTCAACCTTGACCTTAAAAAATACTCATATGCCTATATTTAGAATTCATACAGAATCAAAGTATGTATAGATGTGGCTTCTAGTGTGACCATCCAATAGTTGTCTTGCCATGGTATGCCATTAATTTTAAGTTTTAAGCAAAAAAAATCACTTGTATTTCTCAGGTATGAAGGTATTGGAACATAATGGAACAGAAAGATGTTAAGGAATCAAGACATATTCTCCAATAATGAGTATTTAGAGCTCACTGTTAGCCTCCATAGGTCAGTGAGTAGATCTTTATAGATTTAAGATCAGAGGTATAATATAGCTTTCAGTGGAGTATCGATTTTGAGTTGTGAATACTCTTTTTCATCTAATAGACCGTGTGTGAACCACTCTAGAAGTTTCCCATTATCTTCCTTGGTTACGTTTTCTTTTGGATTGTAGAATATTAGTTCATAATGATCCTGATTGCTTGATTGTCTGTTGATTCTTGGATATATTTTGCCCTATCAATTTTAACAATATTTCCGCCTTTATCAGATACAGCACCATAGAGTTTTGATATTGATTCCATTTTATTGTGTGGAATTGAAGTGTTAAGGTATTTATAATATTTGCTTTGCTATAATTTATGAGTTCATTTATACAGATCGATACTTAGGTTTGCATAGTCTTTTCTGAGGGGGGACAGAATATTAGACCTTTGTTTGATAGATTCTGATTTGTTTTACTTAAGACCTTCAATGCTATGTTTATCACCTGAGAGTTATTTCCCTTCTTTCCCTTCTTTTGGTTATCACCTTGATTTTAGTATCTTTTTGTCTATCTGATCCACATTTTCACTTCCCCCTGATAGCTTTTCTCAAACTCAATAGTGATGTAATAGTTAGGTCAGGTGCTAAGACCTTACCTTATGTTTAAAAATGTATTGAAAAACCCTACAAGTAAAGTGGTGTTATACAAATGAATCAAAAGCTTATGTTAAAAAAAAAAAAAAACACTGAACTATGCGTTCATATTTTAGTAAAATTACTATAACGTACACCTCATCATTCACTTTTTTGACTTCACATATTTCATCACTCATGGTATGTTACATGACATAATTTATGACATCACTCATGAAATATCAGTCGTACCACTTGGCCAGACCCTGAAATCTATTTCAATCAGGACTTGGACTCAGTGCATATGATCCGGCAAGGCCCTGCATCCAATCATCTGCAAGCATCAAACCTCCACTGTGCACACTTTTAAGCCATATGTAACACAAGTGTTTTTTAAACAATTGTTATTGAAAGTGTGCCAGCAATGCAAAAATGCAAAAAGAAAACCATAATTTATATTGCACCTATTCAGGACATTACATGATGTAGAGAATAAAGAACCGTCCTAGTATCCTGACCAGACCTCACACTCAATGTCCACAGAGCCAACGTGTAATATGCAAAGCAACATTCAAACATTATGAAGAAGAGCTGGAAGGAAAACAAAAACAGAAACCAAGGTGAAAATTATGCCTTAAGAATGCAATATGGTAATGAAGGCAGAGTATTATGTGGACGGACACCTAGGAGGGTCTATTATCTATCAGAGATGCAGCTGACCGAGGCCCAAATAGGGGGATAAGATAGGAGGTCGGAGGGACAGCCACAATAGGATTGGAATGAGGGAGAGATAGGGGGTAGGTGAGATATTTCTAGTTCATGTCATAGGTTGTCCTATATTGTAAAACTAGAGGGATAGAATAGGAGCTGCTCATTATCACATGATCATGGTGATGTAGTGTGGTATCTTTGTGTGCCATCCCCTTGATTCAGGAAGGGGGCTCAAATGTTTTCAAACTCATGCTCCTTGTCCTGGAGCTGGTAGACAACACTCTCATAGGCTACTACCCCATACATCTTTTTTTACCATTCCACGTGTGTGTAAGGGGGTTACAAGTCATTTGTGCAGTATGAAGAGCTTTGCCATGGTGAAGGGTGTCGATAACAGCCATCTGGCATGTATGAAGAGGTCAGGGAGGTCAGCAAAATTGTACAGCATAATAAGAGCTTGAAACAGCTAGGAGTGAAGTTCAGGTACAAGGCATATGGTGTTGCCTCTGCAAATACCAGAGTTGAGAGACAACCGGGCAGTCACATAGGTTGTGCATAATGGCTGTGCACATCTCCTGCAGCATGTATGGTGGAGGAGGCCTGAGACTGCTAATTTCTAGGGAGCCCAGTACCATTTTTGTATCGCTTTGAAGAGACAGAATTTCATTCGCGCCTCCTATGTACCTCTGTCCAGGATCGCTACCTCTTCCTTCCAGTCATCTTCTGTGTATTGCACATGTAGATTGTCTTTCCAGTGCGTGCATAGGTGCATTAGCAGTGGTTGGGAGTGGCAATGTTGGATTATCAAGTTATAGAGTCTTGACATCACCCCTTTGTACGTTCCCCAGGTCATCAAGTAGTGATGTATGGGAGAGGAGGGAATATGCCATGATCAGGATACTAGGATACTATTGAGACAGTGTTGTAGTTAGATGTAGCGCCCTGCCTGAGATGTAGGCAAGTTGTGTAGGATCGTAGATGATGTCAACTCACCATTGTGGGTAATATCGTGTAGTGTCAGGATTCCCACCATTTTCCAGGCTTTCCATAATAATGAGTGGCTGCCCGCCCAAGTATCCACATTATTCTAGAGAGGGTCCATTAGATGTAGTCAGGCAGAGGTGTGCAGTTTTTTGTGGGTATGGTTCAATGTCCATACCATTGTTTGCACAATGAGGTTAGGGATCAGTGACATTGGTGTTTCGTGTCAGTAGACCCAAAATGGCGGATCTGGAGACTGTGAGTCCATGTGCACTATTTGTGCCTATTGTGAAGCCTGTTACCTATGCTAGGTGCTGTCAACCCACCACTTCTCCTCTGCACCAGCAGTTTGGTTAAGGAGAATAGGGGCCCATGTCCCTCACATGAAAGATTTGATATGTTTATCTATCATCCTTAGGATGGCAGTACATACAAAAAGAGGCAGCATACACAGAATATAAATACAGAAGTGGGTTATGATGATCTTAACAGCTTGCATTCTCCTCCACAAGGAGCGGTTAAGATGGGTGCATCTCCGGTATTGAATATTAGTTTTAGCTATAAGGGAGTCCGGGTTATCAGTAGTTCTGGGTGGAGTTTGCAGAGTTCTGCTGAGTGGAACTCAGTGAAGTCCAGAAAAAACATTGCTTCGCTGCACGGAGTTCCATGCTGTTCACACCGATTTTCAGCACAAGTTTCTCTCGTGCTGTAAAATCAGCATGAACGGCATCACGCGGTGCACCAGAGGGTGCTTACCTCTTTCTGCGGCTCAAGTACATTCTCTACTAGAGCGGCAGTTTTCTCAACCCAAGCATCAGCTTTCTCTACACCAGCAGACCCGGTCTACCATGACTGCTCACATTCAGAAATCTCGCTCGCACTCACCAAACCTAGAGATTTCTCTCACTCGCACGTAACGTTGGTGAGTGAGAGGAAAAACTCTGCTCCTCATCACTTTGCTGAGTTTTTTGGGACTCCACGCTCTGTGCAGAGTGCCAAGTAGGGAAAACTCCACAAATGGAATTCTTCACCCACCTCTAGTTATCGAGACCATGTTGTTCAGACGGATATTGATAAAGATATGGAAGTAATTGAGCTGGCGCTGTTTCCTTTGAAATGGAAATCCCATTATAACACTTTTGTGGTGTTGTGAGACATCCTGTAGCTTGATAACAGACAGAAGGATGTAATAAAGGACATTAGGGCTGGTAGAGGGTTATATGTTGAAACAACAAGTGCTTCAACCACCTATGCCTCAACAACGAGGCCGGAACAACAACCTTTTTGTTGTCACTAATGCCTTCACCACGAATGCCTTAACAACAATTTTTTGTTGTAAAGGCATTCCTGGTAAAGGCATTAGTGATCAGCATGCACGGTTCCAGCATGCGTCCCCCCTTACCACCCACCCCTAAAAATTACCGTGACCCCCCACCCCCACAGCCACCCCAACCCCCAACCCTAAAATTACCACAACCATAACCCCAACTCCCTCCCCTAAAACCTAAAGCACCCCAACCCCCAACCCACCCCTAAAACCTAAACCCTGACCCCCTTCCCCGCCCCTAAACCCTAATCACCCAAGCCCCCACCCCCAAAAACTAAAAATACCCCGAGTCCCCACCCCCTCCCCTAAAACTTAAAGCACCCCAACCCCAAAACCTAAACCCTGACCCCCCTCCCCGCCCTAAACCCTAATCACCCGAGCCCCCACACCACCCCAAAAACTAAAACTATCCTGAGTCCCCACCCCACAACCTAAAGCACCCCAAACCCCCAACCCACCCCTAAAACCTAAACCCTGATACCTCCTACCCGCCCCTAAATCCTAATCAACCCGAGCCCCCCACCCCACCCCCAAAAAACAACCCCAGTCCCAGCCCAACTTACCTCCTCCTTGACCGTGTCGACTCCCTTCTTCTGTGCCTAAACCACACATGTACGTGGTTCACACATGCGTGGTTAAGGCCCTAAAACAAGGAAGTCGTGGAAATGAAAGCGTTGTTTCGCTTTCGTTTTCCACTACTTCGTGGTTTAGGACTAGTTGTTCCGGGTTTTTCCCCTGGTAGAGATCTGTCAAGATCTGTGAGCGTAAGATATTGTCCACATACATGAGTATTTTTGTAGTCCCTGCAGTGGTGAAGATATACTTTATCTGGGTTGATTGACAGATGACAGCTGTCAATAGCTGTATGTCCAGAAGAAACAGCAAGGAGGAGACGGGGCAGCCCTGCCTGGTTCCCCTCCTAACTGGCAAGGTGGTTGACAGAAAGCCTCCACAGTTGACTAGGGCCATTGGGTCAACATAAAGCCAATGGATATTTGAAATAAAGTCTTCCCCCAAGCCTAGATGGAGCAGTACTTTGAATAGGTAGGCCTTTCCATCTGGTCAAATGCCACCTCGGCATCAAGCGAGAGGGCAATCATGGTTACCTGTGAATTTTTAGAGAACCAGAGGAGGTGGGCCAGGGTACGAAGATGGTTGCAAAAGGATCTTCCTGGGACAAATCCCACTTGGAAGTCATGGATCAAACTTGGAATTACATGTTGACGTGGGTCGGCAGATTATTCACTAGAATTTTTGTGTCAGAATTCAGGACTAAATTTGGGCAGTAGCTACCAATTTGCAAGGGGTCTTTGCCTGGTTTAGGGAAGAGAGTAATCACCCCTGTGTTGGTCCTGAGAAGGAGAGAGCCAGTCTGTTCATCTGCCTGGAAAGCGGCATGGAGAACGTCTATTGAGTCATTTTTGATCCACCATTAGAATTCCCCTGGAAAAGCATTGTCCCTGGGAGCCTTATAATATGGTAGGTTTGTTGTAGCCTGGGCGACCTCCTCTTTGGTGATTACTCCTTCAACGAGTCTCCTGCCATCATCATTGAGGTTGGGGAGGTATAGATTGTCAAAAAATGCTGCCATCTAGTCTGCAACAGTTTAGAGCTCAGACAGATATAGCTGGCCGTAGAAGGCTTCAAAAGTATTGCTGATGCCCTGCCGATTGCAGACAATATGACCAGCGCTGTCTTTTATGGCTGTTACAGCTGACACAGCTTCTCTTTGTCATAGTTGCACTGGTAGAAGTCCACCTGCCTTCTCTCCATTCTCACAGTGTTGGGCTTTCAGTTTATAAAGAGCATATTGTGC
Source organism: Pleurodeles waltl (assembly GCF_031143425.1). Classification (NCBI taxonomy): domain Eukaryota; kingdom Metazoa; phylum Chordata; class Amphibia; order Caudata; family Salamandridae; genus Pleurodeles; species Pleurodeles waltl. The sequence goes on along the minus strand of NC_090443.1, from coordinate 660,810,949 downwards.
TTTGGATGTGTGGGGCAAAGTAAGCTCCTTTTTGGCCTGCACATGGGCACATCTGATCACCACCGAGGGTTTCAATTTGTATTCTCTAGAGTGTTTTTTTGTTTCTTTCTATAGGGAAAGTTGGTGCTGGACCACTGGTGATTGGCGCACAACACATCTTTCATCAATTGGTCTACGAATATAGCTTTGGCTGTGCTTCACAGAGATCAAGAGGAGGAGATAGTCTCCCCTGTTGTCAGATAGATAGGAGGGCAAATGGGCTTGCATTAGTTTCTTCTCCTGGGGAGGCAGGTAACGCACCATATTAAAGCATCCGGGCTTATGAACTGGGATCAGATTGTTATAGCCTACATGCAACCATACCAGGGCATTGTCCAATATGGAGCTCTCTAGTATCATACAGTCTCTCACACTCACTATGGTCTTTTGGAAAATGAGGAAGTAGTCTATCAGCAATTGTGTACCATGGTCTGCTGAAAGGAAGGAATACTCCCAATTCGTCGAGTGCAGAAGGAGCCAGATGCCATGGTTATCACATTGGTCATGTAGAAGGGCTCTGTCTACCTCATTAGATTTATCTCTGGGACCTGTCCAATCTAATATTATATCTGTTGCCAAGTTCGAGTCCACACCTGTCGTAATGTGGGGGGGCCTTCTCAGTCATCGGTCTGCGGAGACGGAAGAGAAATGTGGATTTAGGGCCCATAGATTGCAGTATTTTAAAGCCGATCTTAAGTTTTGCTAGATGATAGCAGCCATCATCATCCGTCCAGGTTTTTAGTACCGTACAGGGTAGGGCTTTATGTCTAAGGATGGCCACTCCACTTTTCCTGGATATCTGAGGTGATAAAGAAGATGATGCCATGGGTGGGATGCCCCAAGATGTGCAGCAGTAGATGATCTTTCTAACCTAGTTCTTAGTTTATTGACCTCTGATGGTGAGAGGTGTTTTTCTTGTATGAGTGCAATGTCTGCTCATTGCAAAGCTAAAGAGGACAGTGTTTCCTTGTGCATTATATAGCTGGTCAGTCCATTTACATTATGGGAAATAATAGTGAGTGGCCGTGAGGCCATGGTGGCAGGCACTGTGATAAAGTAATGACATGTTCCTAGGAATAAAGTGGTCAGTAGTTTGAGGAGGTGGACACTGTTGCCTAGGTGACAGGTGTATGAATAAGTGCCAGTAGGGGATGTGTGCTCAGGGAGAGAGGAGAGGGAGGTGATGGCTGCAGGTGGTAGGTCAATGGGTGGGGGAGTAAGGGCCTCAGGGGGAAGAGCAGAGGAAGAATTAAAGTGATGCAATTGGTTCTATAGTTAGGATGGTTGTTATGCGTATAGTGATGAAGACATTCCTTTTCCTGATTCCTAAACTGTCTGTGGTGAGTCCAGGCTTGCTGGGGAGACAACACTGATAGGTGGGAGTGTGGACTGGAAATGTTAGTAACACTAACAGTAATATGCAGTGACCGTGGCTGATCGCAAGGGGAAACATCCTTTTTTACCACTTTTTTATTACGAAAGTCGTGGTTAACGAAAGCGTAACAGCGCTTTTTGTAACCACGACTTCGTATTTTTGTGCCTTAACTACGTATGTTCTGAACAACGAACATGCGTGGTTAAGGTACAAAGAAGGGAGTTGGCGAAGGTAAGTGGTGGGTTTAGGTTTTGGGGTGGGGTTGGGGGGTGGGGCGTTTTTGGTTTTGGGGAGGGGGTGGGGTGTCAGGGGGTTTTTAGTTTTGGGGTGGGGTTGGGGGGGTGGGGCGTTTTTGGTTTTGGGGAGGGGGTGGGGGGTTAGGGGGTTTTAGGTTTTGGGGTGGGGTTGGGGGGTGGGGCGTTTTTGGTTTGGGGGAGTGGGTGGGGGGTTAGGGGGTTTTAGGTTTTTGGGTGGGGCTGGGGGGGTGGGGCATTTTTGGTTTTGGGGAGTGGGTGGGTGGTCAGGGGGTTTTAGGTTTTGGGGTGTGGTTGGGGGGTGGGGTGTTTTTGGTTTTGGGGAGTGGGTGGGGGGTCAGGGGGTTTTAGGTTTTGGGGTGTGGTTGGGGGGGTGGGGCGTTTTTGGTTTTGGGGAGTGGGTGGGGGGTCAGGGGGTTTTAGGTTTTAGGGTGGGGTTGGGGGGGTGGGGCGTTTTTGGTTTTGGGGAGTGGGTGGGGGGTCAGGGGGTTTTAGGTTTTAGGGTGGGGTTGGGGGTGGGGCATTTTTGGTTTTGGGGAGTGGGTGGGGGGTCAGGGGGTTTTAGGTTTTGGGGTGGGGTTGGGGGGGTGGGGTGAGGGATGTAGTGTGAATGGTGCCTATTGCTAATGATTTTATCAGGAATGCCTTTACAACGAAATATCGTTGTTAAGGCATTCATGGTAAAATCATTAGTAGTAAGGACGAGGTCGGTGTTCCGACCTCGTTGTTAAGGTTAGTAGTTGTTTTTAATTCGGTGTTCCGTCATATAATCGATCGGAAGAGGGAGAAAGAAAGATTACTAGTTTAGGAGAAAAGTCAGGGCAAGAAAGGTAGAGGATGACACCATGCGAGGGGTCCACATAGCTTAATCGGACCGAACGAGGAAAGGGGTTATGGAAGCCACCACCCACCTGTCAGTTTTGGTGTAAGTAAATCGGTATGGAATTCGAGAGAAATGAGGGAAGGGCATTTTAAGCAGGTATAGTATGCTGAATCTCCATTGGATGAGGAGTAGAGGAGCCTAGGGATATCAGGACTCGCAATCTAACCATGTGGGGAGGAAGGGTACCAATGAGCTATCGTAGCATAGGGTGTAGTATAATAGGAGTAGTGCCTAGTGCTTGTAGGATGTGTGGAATCCCTAGGGGGCATGACAGCTGAGAAGATACCCAATACTACAGTAGCCCAAAGGGGACACAGACCAAAACTAAAGCATATTTTTAACGATCGTACATGGTATGGAGTAAAATGGATCCGTCTGAATATTTTCAAGTAGATATAGCATCACATATCGTGGCAGACACAATAAACATCATAAAGCTATTACCCATAATGAATACTTGCAATCTAAGAAGCCCCCAAATAACATGACAGTTGTATTTCCATTTGCAAGAAGGAATAAAGTGGGGGACGAACTATAGGCCAAAGAGGGGGCTAGATGATCTGCAGTGGCATCCACCCGGTAGGGGAGTTGTGAAGGATAAGGTAACGGGGTATTCAGAAGGAGCACTGTGGACGGATATAGGAAAGAGGGGCAAGGGTTTTAGGCATGGTAATAGTGTATGGGAGTGGGCGAAGGGATCTGAAGCACAGTGTAGGAAAGATCCAGTCAATTTGCTCCATCCGGGTGCAGGAAGTTGCAGTCGGGTGTCCCAGAGCCTATTCAGGGATGTATGTCATGGTTGCTGGCCCGGGAGGGAGCCAGGTTTTAGAGGGGATCTAGGTTTCTACCTGTCCTCAGAGTAGATCAGTTTCTCCACAGTTTATATCAGCTTTCCTGGGGATAGCTGCTGGATCTGTTTCCTTTTGTTGAGAACAAATGATATGCAAGCTGGAGTCACTCAGGGCATCCAGGAATTGGATTATTTCCTGTGGGTCATTAATGTCTCTGGAATGTCCATCCATAGTGATCCACATGACAGCAGGTTCAAGTAATCCAAACTTAAATCCCATTTTCACAGCTTGAGATGCAGGACCAGGATTTATTGTCATGTGGCATTGGTGTCGGTGGAGAAGTCTGCTGCACTGTAAAGTTGGTGACCATTCAAGTCATATGGAACATGTTTTGCGGCCTTCAGGAGTATCTGTCAGGTATAAGCATGTCTTAGAAGGCAGGCAATAATGGGATGAGGTTTGGTGGTCACAGAATCAGGTGGGTGGTGAGCCTGAATCTAGTAAGCCCTTTATATTTCAAGAGGGGATTGAAGGACAATCATTTTAGGAAAAGGTCAAGTAGGAATGCTTGCATATCACAGAGTTTCAGTTTCTCATTGATTCAATAAAAGCAAATGTTATCATGACAGGAGTGGCCCTCCATGTCAATGAGTTTTTGTTTGATGGGCCAAATTTCCTGGTGAGTATTCTCAAAGTCTGTCAGCTTGTCCTCTGAGACTGTGAGATGCTAAGGCAGGGAGTCCACTTGAGTATGAAAGAGCCTCACATCCATAGCAGAGAGACACATTCCAATGGAAGTAATTTCTCTGAGAATGGCTTCCAGATGTGTGTCAGATGTGGCAGCAGTTGCTGTTGGTGAAGGGGTGGGAGATTGCTGGCTGCCACCCACCACTTCAATAAAAAGAGGCTGTCTAGCGTGTTTTCCGGTTGCCATCGTTGGACCGTGGAGAGGTTGAGACCGGTGCTATGAATCAGCATGCCAGGAATATTCTGCCACTAGGACGTTTGCCCATTAAGGGCAGCCATGCTTGATAAGGACCTTATATTGGCCCATAAGTGCGAGGGCAGATTAAAGAAAAAAACAATTGGCAGTCCACTCGGTAGTAGGCTTGTCAGAGTATCAATAGCATGATAGTACAGGGAGGCCTATCCTTGGAGATAAGGGTCTGTTGGAGTAAAAGTAAGATCCCAGGACCTTTGATCTTCTACCACCAGGAGTGAATTCCAGGGGAAGCGTAGGTAGGCTCAGATGCCTAGAACTATGTCCCCCATGTGCCATAGGCTCCACTTTATGTGGGGGGCAGCCATCCCTAGAAAGAGGAAGGGATCTAGGCACACAGTTGATCCCTCCATTTGTCTGGATTTAATGGCACTGCCTCTGGAGGGAAGCAGGTGAAGGAGGACGCCCAGCCACAATTTTCCTCACCTCAGGGGCATGTTGGCTCACTGGGGCAAGGGCCCAGCTTCCATGTTCTTCTGGTGATGTGGATGGAAGCAGGCGATGTACTTCATTGGTCTTGGGCGCTTTGGGCTATGACTGGCCCAATCATCGCTGAAACAGGCTGCTGTTGTGGTGAAGTGGTGTCTATTGTGCATGTGGTGCAAAATGTTGGGCCAGGTCTCCACAGTGAACCAGTCCCCGAGGGCACTTGAGAAGAGTTACGCTGCACCCGGGAAATCCGTATCACTGCAGGAGAAGAGGCGCCCTCTGTGAGCATGGCTCCGGCGGAGGGTTGAGGGGCTGGTGCCGTAGTTAGAAGTGATGGGGTCAGAGGGACTAAGGGGTTGTGATCTCTCCTACCCCATCTCCTTTTCATTGCCATGGTAAAGGTGTCTGCAGCAGTGGCCTCATTTCCTCTCCCACAACTACAGAGCTAAGGAAAGAATGGCCATCCTGGACAGTGGCATTACTCAGCTCTGCCATTCGTGTAAAACAAGTTTGACTAGTGCTACCCTATAGTCTTGGAATAAAACTTCCTTTCAAGGAGTGGTCAATACTCACCATCCACAGACTTTGAACATGAGCAGTGGAGATTGTTTGCAAGGCCTGGTGTCACACCAGACCCTGTATTGAACACACAATAAAGGTTTAGCTGTAGGCTTGTGCTATGGCCAGATACTGTGTCTAACGCTCCACAAATAGCCAATCCCCATGCCAAAAGGCCTTACTTGTAGGCGGTCAGGTGCCCACCCCTATATGACCACCTAACACCCTACTGGCTCAGCCTTCAACCTTTCACAACAAAGGTTGACTAAAGAGTATTTTGTTCAGTAGTGTTTGGTGGCCATCTCTCATTAAGTGACCCAACACCACTGCACCCATCCTTTGGTTGAATGAAATTATAAAGGCAATAACACACATCAAAAGTGCTACACTTCTAATATATCCAATTTCTTTTCCATCTTTTGAAAGCTTTCAAACAAGTTAATAAAAGACCAACCATTGACTTATATTGTTGTATTGCTCCTTAGTCACAATGCCTATAGCACACTGTCAGACTCATTGGTTGATCTCATTAGTAATTTCAACAATGTTTTATTTAAATAATCGGTGTTGTCATCAATGATGTTGGTTAACATGTCATGAGTGATGTAATAAGTAAAGTAATAAGCAGTGCTCCACGAGTTTCTCAAGTTATAGTTAGTGTAAAAAACTATAATTGGTGAATTTCATTTTTTTTAATTTATTTAATCATTAGCTTGTTTCTCACTTCAAAACCTAGCTATAACACGACGTCAACTGCAGATTTTTGAATGTATAGGTAATTATAGTGAGGACCTAGTTTCCATATGCAAAGGGTTTTTTGTTTTGCTAATAACTTTGGTGTTGTTTGACAAATCTTCATGACATTTTCAAAACTACTGTGCAACTCACTTCTGCTGCTGTTTGGAAAGCATTGGGATGATTTGTCAGAAAAAGGGGAAGTCCCAAAAGTGTTTCCCCTTGCTATTCCCTGCCTTGAATGCCTTTTGTGATAATTCTGTATAGAAACAATTTTGAAAGAGTGGAAATGTAAAAAATACATTCAGCATAAGGCTTTGTGCTCTACAGAAAAAGATCAACCATGGGGCCTCACTGAATTACAAACCATTGGCAAAATTTAGCAGGGGCTAGTATCAACATGTTTCCCTATCAGCCCTGCCCCTTGTCCTGGATAGACATCCGAGTCCTGTGATGTCACTTTCTGGGATGTCATTTTGGTCAAAGTGTGATGTCACTTCTGCTACCCCTGGCTTTTTGGTGATTTAACGATTGTGATTTTATAAATGTGTAATGTTAACTGTTTGTTAGGATTGACTTTTTACTAAATATATGTATTATTACCTATAAACAAAAAATGAAAAAAACAAACACAAAAGCTTAGTCATAGTTAGGAAATGTAATTTATTATTTCTATACTAAACCATCTTAAACTACACAAAGATTAGAAATTCTAAAGTTATATATAGTTTATGAGATATTAAAGTTTTAAAATAATAATGTATATTAACAGTTGGATTTGAGGGACTATTGCAAGGATCCTTTGCACACAATTTTAAACAATAGATGGCACTGATTGGCCCATGCAGCTTTTTACCCTTGTCCAAATTCCCTACAATGGGAGGCACACTACTGTGGCTGCCAACAGCATGAAGAAAAATTTGGTTGGTAGCACTTTCAGGGCTCATGGACTTAGTGCCCTGTCCTGCAATAAAAAACAAAACATAATAGGGATACCCTTCCCTGCTAGCCCTTATGGATGTGACATTGAAGGATCCCTCCATGTGCCCATAAATGTTGGAAAAGCGACCATTTTTTTCCACAATCCTGTAGGACTCCCTTGGGTTTTGCAGCAAAAATAGAAAATGGCCACCCACCATTTTCTATGAATTAATTGAGGAGGGACATGAGTAAGAACCCTGCCTTGAGCACATTTTGGGCTCTGGGACCCCAAACCCTAGAGCTGGGTACCTTAGTTAAGGGGAGAGGGTGTGCGGACCCCCCTCACCAAGCCAATGGTGTCCCTGAGGATGCCATCCTCCAGAGTCCATTACATTAATTAAATGGAGGGGGCATGTTGCCCCCTCCCCAAGCCTCATTAGGTCCAGACAACCTAATTCCCAGGGACAAATTCAAAAAACGTGAGGGGGCTACAAGCCCCCCATACGAGCCTTGAAAGGCCCTGGGGACCCGTCCCCCAGGCCCAAAATTAAACTCCAAAGGTTGGTGGGGCACCCAGACCTGTTCTATACGCCTGTAACACCTGGGGTCCCATTCCTGGAGCCAAACAAAGTTTAAAGTGAGGGGTAGTCACATGGCTTGCCACCCTGTACCTTTTGAGGCCTGTGGACTCATCCTCCGTGGCCAGATCAATTAATGTATCCTGGGGAGCTCATCTCCAAAATGCAATAGTTTCCCTAAAGGCCTGCAGGTAGCAGGGTACAATTTTCTATTTCACAGGAGTGCAGGCAGGAAAGCCATTTCTGCTTCTACCCAAAGGAAGATTTTAAAATGCTCCCACCAGGTGAGAGCAAGCTTCAGTTTTCCAATTGCTCCCGCCTGAGGTGAACAAGCAAACAGAGCTCCCCCAGCCGGATGGGAGTAATGTCAACTCCCGCAGCATGCAGAGAACCAGCTGGGGCCATGGAGGCCCTGGTGCTGCCTTCGTGGCACCACTTGCTGTTTGGTAGGAACCACAGGTGGGCAACGGGGTACCCATCTAACAGAAAAATAGGCTCTTGGGGATGGCGGCCCTGAGGCCACAATTGGCTTAGGTAGGGGGACTGCCCGTACAGTCCCCTTTAAGTTAACTGCAGCGGTAGGTACCGTGGTCCCCAGGGCTTATTAACACTCTGGGAGTCTGGCTGCATGCTCCCTCCCATTTATGTTTGCTTGGCTCTAGGGGATGGGACCCCCTGACCTATTAAGTCTCAAGCAGGGGACAGCAAGCCCCCTCCACTTTAAGTTAACTGCAGCCCCGGGGATGGGGTTCGGGACTAATAAGGATATCATTTGAGATGTCATCAGTGATGTCATAGAACATGCAATGAGTGATGTAATATGTGAGGTCATTAGCAGTGCAAGGTGAGGGCGCAGGTTATAGTTAGCTCTGCATAATTAAAAGTGGGTGCCCTGTTGCAGACCTAGGGCACTCACAATACATTCACTGGGGGGCAGTAGGGGAAAACTGTAGGAGGCTGGCCTGGTTTGTAGTGGGTACCTTGGGTACTTACACCGCATTACAGGTCCAATTATCCCTTATTAGTGAAGTAGTAGTGTCTTAGCAGCTTAGGCTGATAGAGGTAGCTATAGCAAAGCAACTTAGGCTGAACTAGGAGACATGCAAAGCTCAAGCAATACCACTTATGGTTACACAGTACTTATACACAAGTAAAGACAATACTTAGTGTTACCAAAAATAAAGGTATTTATTTGTGTGACACAGTACCAAAAATATCTTAAAGACAATACTCCTTCCGGAGGTAAGTATTATACACAATATATACACTAGACACCAAAATTAGACAAGTAAATAGTCATAGAACAATGCGACCAGTAGGAAATCCTATAGAATGTAAAGGGAGAAAAAAGGTCTAGGGCCAACACAAACCATATACTAAAAAAGCGGAATGTGAATCACAAATTCCCTCCTAGACAAGTGTAGTGTGTGCAGAATCGCTGGGAGAGTAAGAATACAGTAAAGGTAAGTAAATTACCCCACCTCAGAGCCCAGAAAAGCAGGAGTAAAGTACTGCAAGTTTCCTTAGGACACACTACACTTCGTTTTGGGGATTTTGCAGCAGCCAACCACGTCTGCAAAGAACAACTGCTGGATTATTGGACCTGAAGACCTGCAAAGGAAGGGGACCAAGTCCAGAAGTCGAAAGACGTTCCAGGAAGGACAGCAGCCCCTGCCAACCAAGAAGAGGATGCAAAAGAAGTGTCCCCAGTTAGTTGAAGACTGCAGAAATCCACCCTAGGAAGATGCCAGTGGGTTCTTGCATAATGCAAAAGATGTCCCACAGTGTGAAGATCGTTGCAAATGAGATTTCATGCTGGAAGGCGCCAACAAGCCTTGGCTATGACAAAAGTAAATTTTGCATCAAAATGGTGCTGGATGGACCCAGGAGGGTCCTGGAGGCCTCAATTCTATGTGAGGAGGAAGAGGGGGCTCTCAGCTCTTTAGAGAGCCCTCAAGATGCCAGCCAGCACCCCCAGGAGTCGCAGGATCTGGGTTCAAAGGAGGTGCAAAACACAGTTCATGCAGCACAACAAAAGAAGGTCCCACGCCTCCGAAGAACAACTCAGCGAGTTGAGCATCACAGGATAGAGTGCTGGGTGCCTGGGCCAGGCTGTGCACAAAGGAATTTTGCGAAGAGTGCACAGAGGCCTCAGGATGCGAAGAAGATACAGTACATAGGGGTACTGCCGTTCTTGGTGAAGGCAAGGTCCTACCTCGTCCAAATTGCATCAGCAGGACCTCAGGACAGTCGAAGATGATGATTTCCACCCTCTGTGTCCTTAGGAGCACGCTTGTCATTGTGAGAGGAGTCCCAGGGTACCAGTCGTCATCTTGGAAGGTGCCTGCTTGGAGCAGGGGAGTGACTCTGTCACTCCATGGGAGATTTCTTCAGGTCTTCTGATGCAGGATGATGACATGGAGTCCCCAGAGCAGGCACACAGTGGAAACTGTTGCAGTTGCTGACTTGGAGCTGAGGCTGCTGAAAAAAAGTATCTCTTGTAGACACTTTGTTGCAGTTACAGCATTTATTGGAGCAGGCTGCGGTTGATCCGAGGTCAGAAGAGTCTGAAGTTGTTGCAGAGGATTCCTGAAGAAAACTTGCAAGCAGAATCTGAAGAGAACCCATAGGAGAGACCCTAAATAGCCCTGAGAAGGGGACTGGCTACCTTATCAGGTATTGACCTATCAGGTGGGGTCTCTGACTTCACCTGCTGGCACTGGCCACTCACAGCCCTCCAGAATGCCCCTACATCTTGCAAAGCAAGATGGTTGAAGTCTGGGACACACTAGAGGAGCTCTGGGCACCACCCCTGGGGTGATGATTGACAGGGGAGTGGTCACTCCCCTTTCCTTTGTCCAGTTTCCTGCCAGAGCAGGGGAGAAGGGGTCCCAGAACCGGTGTAGACTGGTTTATGCAAGGAGGGCACCATCTGTGCCCTTCAAAGTATTTCCAGAGCCTGGGGAGGCTACCCCTCCCCAGCCTGTTACACCTATTTCCAAAGGGAGAGGGTGTAACACCCTGCTCTCAGAGGAAATGCTTTGTTCTGCCTTCCTGGGACTGGGCTGCCCAGACCCCAGGAGGGCAGAACCCTGTCTGTGAGGTGGCAGCAGCTGTAGCTGCAGCGCAAGCCTCAGAGAGCTGGTTTGGCAGTACTAGGGGTCGATGGTGGAACCCCCAGGATGGATGGAATTGGCTCCCCAATACCAGATTTGGAATGAGGGTACAATTCCATGATCCTAGACATGTTACTTGGCCATATTCGGAGTTGCCATTGTGAAGCTACATATAGGTATTGACCTATATGTAGTGCACGTGTGTAATGGCGTCCCCGCACTCACAAGGTCCAGGGAAATGGCAGTGAACTATATGGGGTACCTTTGCTAATGCAAGGGTGCCCTCACACCTAGTACCTTTGCACCTAACCTTCAGCAAGTGAAGGTTAGACATATAGGTGACTTAAGTGCAGTGAAAATGGCTGTGAAATAGTGTGTGCACTATTTCACGCAGGCTGCAATGGCAGTCCCGTGTAAGGGTTTGTCTAAGCTCCCTATGGGTGGCAAAAGAAATGCTGCAGCCAATATGAATCTCCTGGCACCCCAATGCCCCGGGTACATCGGTACCATATACTAGGGACTTATAAGGGGGGTCCAGTGTGCCAATTGAAATTGGTAAATGAAGTCACTGGCCTACAGTGACAAATTTAAAAGCAGAAAGAGCATAAGCACTGAGGTTCTGATTAGTAGAGCCTCAGAGACACAGTTAGGCACTACACAGGCATACATATTAGGCCACAAACTATGAGCACTGGGGTCCAGGCTAGCAGGATCCCAGTGAGACAGGCAAAACATACTGACATACAGATTTGTATCTATGAGCACTGAGGTCCTGGCTAGAAGGATCCCAGTGACACAGTAAAAACACACTGACACACATTCACAAACAGGCCAAAAGTGGGGGTAACCATGCTAGAAAGAGGCTACTTTCTCACAAGCACCCAGGCCTCCAGAGCCCCAGCCAGATCCTTGCATGAAGCAGGAGCTGGTATTGCTCCCTGCCAGAGGGAGCAGCTACTAATGCTGCTCCCTCCAGGTGGAAGCAATATTTGTATCTGTTTCCCTGCCTACACTGAGGGAGATCAAAAGTCTGCTCCCAGCCAGCAGGAACATTTTTGAAACTCCCGTCAGCTGGTGGGTGCAAACAAAGGTTTCCCTTCCTTCACCAGTGTGGACAGGTAAACCGCTATGGTTCAAGGCTGGCCTCCCTGGGATATAGCTAGTGAGCCGCCCCCATGGGACGGTGTCCCTAGTGCCATAGTAGACTCAGGGACAGGGGGCTGCATAGCCCCCTCCTTTTTACAAAGTTTAGCAGCCTCAGGGGATTGGATCCCTTTGGCCTTTAGAGACTTGAAGAGGTGGGGCCCCTTCCCATTTTGACAAATTTTGGCTCTTTGAGTGGGCTTGCCGGAACCTGTGATGGCTGGGGGAAGCGGGGGGCTGAGCAGCTTCCCTCACAATTTTGAGTAATTTTGTCCCTGGGGTTGGGCTGTGATGGCACACAAAATCCAGACAACAGTGCAGATTCATCTGAGGTTCCTGAAAATAGGGAAAGGGGCTGTAAAATGATGAGGTCAAACTCAGAACTTACCAAAGAATATAGTAGCTGCTACCAGAAGGCAACTTGTCTCATAAAAAAGCGCAAAGTGGTGACTTTAAAATAGGCAGTGGTCAGCCTTGAAAACATACTGGAAACAGACCGCTAGAATCTGAAACCCTAGGGTACAAAACCACTCAAAAGAATGAAGAAGTCTAAATAATATATTGAAGTTTAAAATGACTAGTGAACCAGAACTAACTTAACTCATTGCTGAGATTGCTGTGAATGTGTCCTCATTATCATGTATTCTACTTCTGCAGAGCAGTGATTGCAGAGGTCATGTTCAGGGTCAGGGTTATAAATCCCTTTGGTCCCTATTTAGGTCCCTACCTCAGACTGCAATTTTAGAGCTTCTCCTGTAGGCTGTTCAGCATTTTTGTATTTTCAGTGATGCAGAGGTTGTAATCTGGGGGTTTATTCCAGTAGCCTTGCCCTAATAGGCAAAAACCCCATTAGATATAGGAAAAAGGAATGAGAAGGGGGTCTGGACCATCTGCCATCAAGTTGTGCCCTAGAGAGTATTTGTGCCGCCAGGGGGACATACCCCTAATGTGTCAATTTAGGAGGTTATACAAGACAATACTGGACCATAACGAGAAAAACATTTAAAAGAAAATCCTTCCATTATCACATACCCACTTACCTAAGAACCAGATAGCTTTTATGCTCCCATTCATTAGTGGGCATATTGAGATGATGATATATTCACCTTAAATCTGTGCACTCAGTTGGTGTGAGTAGCTCGTTCTGTTATAAGGCAGCCCCTCTAATTCAATGTGTCCCAGAAAGCCTTTTTGTCAACCTGCGGAAAACTTTGCAGTATTTACTCCCAATCTGCCTGCTTCAGGAGCACATAAAGCCCACAAGGTCACTAGAAAGAAAAACGTTAAAGCGAAAGTTGTGATATTTGCACATCCTACCAGCTGACTGCATCCCAACACCTCATCCCGAAAACAGTCTTTCTGACACTTTAGGAGTGTACATTGGGGGTTTAGCCCATACTTTTCCCACTCCACCTGGGGCCCACTAGACACAAGAAATGCATGAAAAAGCATAGGTAGGTGGTGTCCTGTCTTGGCATCTAGCCGCACCTTCTGTCCTTTTTACCTTAAAGGTGTTGTGTCCCCGGAAGATGGAGACTGGGCTTAGGTGTTCATCCCCTGGCTCAGCTGGCTCATATCAAAACAATGATCATAGAAACTCCGAAATATGCTCACTTTCCTACAACTGCAACATTTGGGCTCATGCCTTCCGTAATATGAGAAATAATATTATACCTTAGCATTTGTAATAAGAGCCCTTGATAATTAAGTATAATTTGACTAGCTTGAATCCCTGCAAATTGCCTTACCCAGAATGGCCTGTGCATCTTGAAACTGTATATGATTTCATCCTGTTTTCATTTGCTTTCATAGAATATAGTTGCATTATTCAAGTTCACAATTGGCCATCACCCAAGACAGTTTATTCCTGAAACTAGACACCTAGCAGAATCCATGGAACTGTAACTTCCGTCAATCCTAATATATGTTCTTACCCAGAACACCCTGCAAATGTCAAAATATTTCATAAATGCAATAACTTTTCATTAAAACACCCACTTACGAGCATGGGGTTAGCTGGCATCAAGGGGACCCCAGAAATCCTGAGTATTTCTGAAAACTGTAGAGATACATACCAGTCAATGACAGTGTGTCTAGTTTACATCCCATTATGTTTTTCATACCAAGATTGCCCTGCAGTCTACCTACAACCCACCTTTGACAGATAGGTTTGGCATGTTTACCAATAAGTGTCTAGGTCCCAGGTTTCAGGAAAAGTTAGGGGGAATTGAGGGGGAGAACCATTTAACACTAGTCTAAGATCCATGACCTTGAGAACAGCAATAGGAGATTAGACTTACACCAACAGAGGCAAGCAGCAGAGATCAGGGCAGGCCTATTCCGAACTGGTTATCTGGACAGCTGCGGAAAACACAATTTGTAGCTTTTTGTGTACCTGTAGCTTGAACAGGATGTCAGCCTTATGACTCTTGGACTCCACAGAGAGCAGGTCCCTCTACTAGGTTCTACTCAGGTCACAGACAGCAGTTCCAGTCCTCTTCTGTTATTCCAAAGGGCCAGAAAGTGTTTTGAGGATAGTACTGCAGGTGCTACATTGATGCCTGGCACCAGCGAATGGGTAGGGGTGACTCCACACCTCTCTCTAACCAATAGGATAAAATGTCCTAGGGGCAACTCTACCCAATTTTGCAGTACTTCATGTGTATCCTACTGCTAACAATCCCACTGTGCCCCCCTGCCTAAATACAAAATGGTGAAACTCTTCTCTCCTAATGCAGAACCTGTGTGCCCACTCCAGAGGTTTGGTCAGGGAAATGACCAACCTGTCCTCTGTGATTACTCTAAACCAGTTCTGCAGGCAGCTCCTCTGACACTGGGATGGGTGCCTTTCTGGCTAGGGAAACAACGAAAGGCCATGCCCAGGTGTCAGCTAACATTTCCTGTGATAGGGCAGGCCTCTTTGAAGTTAATCAACGTCCTGGGCAAAGCATCCATAGTCATCCTGTCACAGGAAAAGAAGATGTTCCCACACCCAAGCCTTTGACCTGCTCTAGGTGAAGTTTTTACACCTCATCAAGGGGGCTCTTCAGCTGTCAAGTAGTAGTTGAAGCACAAGCAAATGGGTCGCCAGAGGCCTTAGACAGGGAAAAGGTAACTTACTTAAAGTACATTTTCCAAAATAATTATCCCAAATTCGAATTCACAAGTCAATTAGGCTTCCTTGTAATACATATTTCAAAATGTCTAACAATTACATTTGTTGCTGTTTCCTAAAAGCAACTGTACTTCTTGCTTATTGGTGGATTAAGAGTGATATGGCGCTCCTTCCTCTATGAATATAACAACAATAATATTATAATGCACGGTGCCAAATACTGGGGTTGCACCCTCCAATCTCCCCTAAAGAGGTAACCTAAAGTTACCTGTAGTCAAATAAACGGTATTAGCACACATGCAATAGTATAAAGAAATTGTATAATGATCACTAAGTTCACATGCTAATTATTTACATAGAAATTATATACATCCCAAAAGGAAACAACACATTTTAGTATAACAAAATTAACTTACTCCAAGGAGGATTTCATCAAACCATTATATACAATATAGTTCATAAGATTTTCACCAATTAATCTATTTCTAGAATAAATGAAATCTTATTCATAAATTATTCATAAGAAATTCTACTCTGTGGATGGAAACAAGAGTCAAAATGCCTGCATTCCACTTTTCATCATTCCACTTTTAATTTGGGAATTTTCATGCTACAGTGTTCTTCTTTCAGTCTCCTTCCTCTTGCAGACAAATTAAGATGATGTCTGATCCTCATCTTCATCAAAGGCACATCTGGAGAAGTTCTCCCACCTTACTTACAATTGTCAAATCCTTCCTCACTCAGGGCATCATTTAGAGTTTTTTATCAGAATCTCTAAAGGTGGTCTAGCTCTTCCCACTCCTGCAGAAGCCACTATAGACTCTTATGACCTCACCAGCTCACCAACTGGCGCATCACTAACCTATGCTTCATCAGTAAGATTTAAAAAAAAAAACAATCTTCCTACACACATAATATTCTGTCAGTGCCAAACATTTCTCTTTTTCATACCTAACTCAATTCAGGAGTTTTAGATTGTGAACTCTCTGACAAACACTTAGGCAGTCATTATGAACACGGTGGGAAATACCGCTGACCTCCGTGGTGACGGTGAACAGAAGACCGCCAGTGGTGGTGAACAGCACACCGCCATATAATGATGGCAAAAACAGAAATCTCCAAAGATTCTGCAACCTCCAGCCACCGCCAGGGCCCATGATGGCAGAAAGGCTGTACACCCCGCCAAGCAGACAAATCCTCCGCCTACCAAATAATGATGCATAAATCACTGTGGCGGACAGTGGATGTTGAACGACCATTGGCGGTATGGACTGCCACAGCCTGCATTGGGCCCCAACAGTAAGAAATGCACACATTGGCAAGTTTGAAACCCACACATCTGACACACATCCACAACTCTAAAAAACACTCACATACACACCCTAACAATCCTTTGCAACGCCAATTGCACGAATCAGACTGACAACACTACACGCATTCACTGTATACAACATAACAAAAGGCACACATACATATACACAAAAGCACCCTCACCAATACACCGAGAACACCACACCCATAACGCACACCATGGCACCCACGCTTCACAGAGAGGGTGCTAAGGACCATGGCAGATGAAATTTTTAAAGTCGAGCCACAAATCTTCGGGCACAGGTCCAGCACACTCCCATTGCCAGGAAGATGGAGTTATGGCAGACGATTGTAAACAAGGTCAATGCAGTGGGAAACCATCCACGCACAAGGGATGACATCTGCAAGAGATGGAAAGACTTGTGCGGAAAGGTGAGGTCTATTGCATCCAGGCACAACATTGTAGTACAGAAGACTGGGGGAGGACCCCCACCTACACCCCGACTACACCGACTGGGAAGAGAAGGTACTGGCTATCCTGCACCCGGAGGGCTTCACTGGACTCACTGGAGGAATGGACTCTGGTAAGTCATCTACAATTACTTCATATCCACCACACATGTAATGCCTGTACCAACCCCCCCCTCCAACTACCACCAGGACACTACCCCACCCAGGCCACAATAACCATCCAGTCACCCTGCATGTCCATAAACCCACTAACAGGCCCACATCCCTCTCCCTGTGCACAGTCCCCTACCCCTGCAAGGAATCACAATGGCACTACTGCACCCACAATGCACCTCCACATCCCAAAATGAAAGGATAATCCCACAAAAAGTCCCTGCATGGCCCGACAGGGGAATAAACAGCATAAAATATGGCAGGGCTGTGCACTCACCCCCCTATAGGCACCACCACCCATGCTACCTGGACAGAAAGGCCAAAGAGTGCCAGCACCCCACACGAAGACAGAGGCCCCACTCAGGAGACTGAAGAGGGATGTATGGACAGTCAGGAATACCCTGGCCCGTCACACAGTCCTGGACTGTCACCCTCCAGCAGCCCCACCCAGGGTACCACTGACACCCCTACCACCCAGCCACCATTATCAGCTCTGGCCAACCGAGCCCATAGCAGTGTCTCCAGGCCACAGACTGGCAGACCACATGTACAGAGGCCAGAGTCTCCACCAACTAACAGACAGGATGATGATGGCCCCAGTGCAAGTGTGACTGCCAGACCTGTGCAGGGGACACAGGCACAGGGGGCTAGGCCCAGTGGGATGGCATCAGTGGCCGAAGGGGGAGGCCAAAGGATGGATGCTGCAGCCCAGAAGGTGATATCCGTGGTTCTGGGAGCATACCACCATACCTAAGACAGGATGGGCCAGATCCTGGCCACCCTGGAGCAGAATCAAAGGCTGCAGATAGTACAACACCAAGAGGCCATGGAGCAATGGAAACAACTCAAAGCCACCATGGCCACCATTGCAGGGGTGCTGCAGAACCACTACCCAAGCTAGCCTGAGACTCCCACACACCTGGAAGCCCCTACCACTGCCCAGGACACAGACCTGCTCTCTACGTCTGCAGCAGCAACTGGACTGGTGGAAATGGCAGAGGACACATAGGAGACCAGCACCCCTAGCCCTGCAGCCCAGCACCAGTCACTCAAACATGCCCTCAGACCCAGATATGGCACTGGAACACCTGCCAACTTGCAAGGGACATATGAACCAATACCCACTGCCACCAATCGCTGAGCCCATGTACCTGGTATGGACATGCACCATGAGCCCACTCCCTCTCACTGTACAGCGCACCTATGAAATTGTGACACGTAATAAAACACATGAACACCAATTTGTCTGTCCCCTATCACATTGATTATTCAATTGTTAGTGTGAATGCATTAGCAAGTACATTTCATAATCATACCTTTATTGCAGGAATGGTACCCCATGCACAACAGTGTACAGAATAACTCAAAATGTACACCATGGTTGTCTCCATGGCACATGCCACCTCAGTCTTCAGGTAACAAAGTCAACGACTATAGACACCACAGCCCCAAACAAATGAGTCAGACAAACATTATGCAGTGCAGACAACAGCATCAGTGAACAGTACCTCATAGTCACTGGACGTATTGGTGGATCAGCTGGTTCCTGGAGTAGACATCTTCCCCCTCTTCATCCTCACCATCACTCTCATCCCCTCTCAGAGGTAGCAGGCCTGGATGTCCAGCACCCTCCTCCTCTAGTAGGGGGATAGCTCTCCTCACAGCCAAGTTGTGCAGCATGCAGCAGACCACCACTATTCTACACACCTTTTCAGGGCCATAGCACAGGGATCCCCAGAGAGATGGAGGCAATGAAATCTAGCCTTCAGGAGACCTATAGTGCGCTCAATCACCCTCCTAGTACATCCATGGGCCTCATTATATTTCCTCTCTGCATCTGTCCTGGGATTCCTCACAGGTGTCAGGAGACATTGCAAGTTGGGGTAGCCAGAATCACCTGCAAAAGTGGGCATAAGAGGACTTAGACAAACTGCCATTACTTGCATACAGCCTGGCTGTCAGCTATGTACTGATCCAGTGTCATACACACTCACCTATGAGCCAACCTCTGTCCCCTTGTAGTTGTTCAATCATTTGTGGCACACTGCTGTTCCTCAGGACAAAGGAATCGTGAACTGAGCCTGGAAACCTGGCATTTACATGTGATATGTACTGGTCAGCAGTGCACACCAATTGTATGTTCATTGAGTGGAAGTTCTTTCTGTTCCTGTACTCCTGTTCATTCACTCTTGGGGGGGTGAAAGCTATGTGGGTTCCATCAATGGCACTTATCACATGAGGTATGTTAGCAAAGGCATGCAATCCAAACTTGATGGCCGGGAGTTCAGCCCTTTGGGGAAACTGGACATATGTCTGCAGGTGTTGTACAAATGCATCCAGGAATTTGGACAGGATGAGGCTGAACACTGGCTGTGAGAACCCTACACCCATGCCCACTGTCACCTGAAATGAGCCCGTAGCCCAAAAATGGATTACAGATCGCAGCACTTGCACTTCAGTAGGGATGGCATGTTGATTTCGATTAGCCGGTCTCAGTACAGGATCCAGTAAAGTACATAGGTCCTAGATTGTTGAACGATTGAGTCTGTAGGTGACAATTATGTCACGTTCCACCATGGTATCCAAATCAACAAGAGGTCTGTTCAGAGATGGGGCCCTCCCTCGCACATGTGTCTGTACCTATGGGGAGGAAAGAACACATATGAGGGACACATACACGTGCAAAACATGTTGTGAATGAATAACTGGTGTAAAATACGTAGGTTACACACAAACGATGTATGATGTAAAACTTTAGGCACATGTGTGCAATGATACTTCTGGTCTAATGTGAGGAACAGACACTCATGTGGTCAGGTGACTAAGGGCTGGGATTTGAAGGCCCTGAATAGGGCCCCTGACCAGGAAATATATACGTGGTGCTAGCAAAATGGCAGCCTCCTGCCATCCCGATATGAAGGAGTGGAAGTGACATCATTCGGCTGCCGATAGTTGTCATGGCGGAAGGCGGTGTTCAACGCTGTGCACCCATTCATTGGTTTACATGGTTGTCAATGGGGAAACTGGGCCTATCATGATCGCCGCCGGCGGTGATGGTGCACACCGCCATGGAGCCTACGCCATGTCGTCACCCCAATTTCACTTGACTCCCGATTCCCATGCATGCAAGTACTCCACTAAGTGTGCTGCTGTGTCCTGACTCTGCCTACTCCAATGGCACGAGTCACAGGGGAACGGGCCCCGGCCTTCACCATAGAGGAGCTGGAGAAGCATACCCCTGTATGCGAAGTTATATGGGCGACCAGAGGAGCAGGTGAGTTGGCGGTTGTCTTGCATGGATGTGTGTGATGGTGGTGGATGCCTGTATGCATGTGTGCTCGATTTGTAACTGCACAGGCTTAGATTGTGTGGCATGTACTGTTAGTGATTTGGTAAAAGGATCCTGTGAAGATTCTGTCCCATAGGGGACGACATGTCAGCTGTATCAGATGGGCATATCCTGACGTCTGTTTTTCTTCTCTGTCTGTCCCATACAGGTTGGCGCCCATCAGAAGAGGGGACTATAGCAAGCCATTGCCAAGGAGGTATGGACCTTGGGGGTCTATAACCAGTGGAGCACACACTGTAGGAAGCGGTGGGAGGACCTGCGCTGCTGGGCCAGGAAGACCTGCGAGCCCTAGCTGGGGAAGGCCTCCCAACGAGGATGGGGTGCCCATCGGACCCTGACCCCCCCAATGTCCCACATTCTGGCGGTGGCATATCCGAAATTGGGTGGACACTTGAAGGCAGCACAGCAGCCACAAGAGGGTGAGTACCAACACTGTTTAATAACACTTTGATGGATGTTTGGGTGCTGTGGTATGTATGCTGTCTAGTGTCAGGCACTCTGACAGGTGTGTTCCAGCAGTCCTGGTGTGGGGCAGGTGTCAACAGTCACAATAGGCCCTTGGGGGTTGATCATAGTGGGCCCACCCATTCTTTGTCACCTTCCGCCACCCCCCATGCCATCACCGCCCTCCCAGTTGCTCTCCACCCCAGTTGCCCGCGCCCGCTCACCCAGGAGGGTGGGCGTCTCCTTCGCCCCAGGCACCTCATCCCCTACCCCAGTCCCAGTCAGCCCTGCTCCCTCACTGAGGAGGCAAATTACCTCATGAGGACTATCTCTGTAGGGTAGACAACCATAGTGAATGCCATCCAGGGACTAGCATCCCAGATGCAGCAATGCAATGCATACCTGGAAGGCATTCACAGTGCCATGTCTGGCCTACAGAGATCTTTTTGACAGCAGCCAGTGTCCCTGGTCTTTCCGTCACCCCTCCAACCACCTCTACCCCTTCCAGCAGCCCACTCCCTTCACCTATCCCAAGCACATGCTCAGACAGCCATGGACACACTTCAACACACAAGAAGCACACAGAGAAACACAAGCATCACACCTCCCAGCACAGGCACACTCACAGTCAACATACAATGGCACACACAACAACATCCACTTCCCCCAGTGTGTCCACCTCTCCCGCCTCCCTGTCTGTCACCTGAACATGCACGCCCACAAGCACTGCACCCTCAGTTACTGCTGCTGGTCCCATTCGTGCAGTCACCACAACATCTGAAATTCAGTTATCCACCACAGACACCACACCTGCTCTCACCACAACTACATTGACTGACACATGCAGCACACTCACCAGACCTGCAGACACCCGAACAACATCCATTTACACTGGCAGCATGTCTTGTCCCACTGTGTCCACACCCTTCTTCCCAAGACACTCAAACGTTCCCAGATACCCACTCAAAACACATTAATCACACATCAGCAACCTGTACAGGCACCTGCATCCACATCCACGTCCAGCACACCTACACCTGGTACAATCACTCCCTCTACCTCCACTCCAACCCCTTCCTCCATATCCACCCCAAATGCCCCTAAGAACATTTTCCTCTCCCGTGTTGACCTGTTTGAACCCACTTTCCCACCCCATCTCGTCTATAAACGTGCCTATCTCCTTGCCCTGTCCACTCCTTCCTCGTCCAAGTCCGCCCCAGTCTACCCTTCCCATTCTCATGCCCCTTCCCCAGACAGGAAGAAGCCCCATGTTGCCCCAGGTCCCTCTGCCACCCCCGGTCCAAGCCCACTCCCCCACCTTCCAAGGGCAAAAACAAACCCCCTCCACCTCCCAAACGTAAACCCAAGACCCCCCTTCAGTCATAAGTCCCCACCCCGCCACCCCCTGCCCCTGTTCCCTGAGGTGCCTGGCTGCCCAACTGATGTCCCTTTACAGTGGAGTACCCTGTGCACATGTGGGAGTCACGTCCGGCCCATGTGGGCCTTTCAGGGTATTCTCCATGGACTGGCCAATGGTCTTATTTAGACACTACTATTTGACTTTTGTATTAAAGTTTGTGTGCCCAGTGGTGCTGTTGGCACACTATGGAGACGTGGTTCATCGTTTCATTGTGGGTGTGTGGGGTGCACATGTGTGTACTTTGGGCAGGTCTTTGTTGCCTTGTGTCAGGTAAGTACCTCTTATTTTGGTGTGTATGACTTGTGATGGTGGGAGGGGTTGGGAGTGCGTTGCAGGGTGGGTGGAGTGGGGTGGGTGTTTAACTGTGCCCTTTCCTCCCATGTTTACTAGGTTGCAGTATTTACCGTCGTCGTCTTCGTTGACGGTCACGGTCGTGGAGGTATGTTGCAAGGACTGGCATTAATTCCAACTCTCTCTCCATGTCTGCTTCGGCATGTTGTGTGTGCCTACGGTGAGTAATTCCTTTTATTTGGTTAGATTCCGCCACGTGGTTCCCCTCCCAAAACTGACGGCTTGTGCTTCATTTTTTGTTGGATGGGTGGGACCTATCCGTCGGCCTGTGGGAAGCCTCTTACGTTGTTGTCAGCAGTCCAATGATGGCAGTGTGTGGATGGACCACTACTTGTTTCTTGTGTGTTTCATTATTTGGCAGTCCGAACTGCCAGTGTGTTGGCGGTAACTACCGCCACCGCCGGCAGAGTTGTGATTGCCGCCATGTTCATAATGAGGTCCTTACTCTTGGATAGGCCTGCATCTGTTTATGTGAGGCCTGAGGCAGCATCCCAGAGCACAAGGTGAGTGTCTGTGAGCACTCAGAGGACCAGGAGATGAAGAATATGTTCACTGGTTTATCTATTAATTTGCCCAGTAGTAAGGTACCCAGTGGATCTTTGGATCTATGCTGTGTTCTGCTAGTTTATATAGTGCACACATATGGTGCTCCTCAGTTCATGCATGAGATTCTATTTTATAGCTTACGTTCAAGATAAATGTTTCAAGAGTAAGAGTAAGACTTATCCATCGTTAAATATGCAGACAGCATTTCTTCATTCATGGCTTCAACAAAAACAAATCTTAAATACAAGCAGTACTCTCACACCTGAATCATAGACATGATATTGATTCATAAAATATCAAAACACAAAACTTTTGGAAATTAAATATCAATAATTAAAAATTCGACTTCCTATAATTAAATTGTAAAACCACAAATATCAATGTTAAAAATATTTTTACCTATATCAAAAAGAAAAGTATCAGAAACAAAAATAGTTTTATCTTTAAATAAAAATGTATGTCAAAAATATCGAGTCACACAATATTGACTACAATATCTTCTCATAAATAATTGAATAATCATCAGTGAATATATAGAAACACGTTTTACATGCAACAATTACTCCAAATAAACACATATCACACATATTTAAATTAAATAAAAATACATTACATCAACATTTGTATCACCCACCTCAATAAATCATGTGTGTGTGTGTGTGTGTGTGTGTGTGTGTACATTTACATTCAAACCTATCAACCTATATATACAAAAAAATAACACCTAAATTGGCATTTACCATAGATGGACTCAACTGAAAGAACTACAACTAAAACAACCAATACAAAAACAATGAAAAAATCTTTAATTAACAAAATGAAACACACAATTTAAGTTGGCAATATACAAGACACATCAATTTAAACAGCTAAATACTTAAAAACTGACAAATGTTGCAAGACAAGGAACCTCTACTAGATTCTCTCACCAGACTATTGAAGAACAAATATTTACATCAAAAAACACTACCTAAGCAGGTAAGTAAAGCTTATATTTAAACTTTAACGTAATTGCTATAAACTACAGGTAGCCAATATGGCTACAATCAAAAACAGCTACCCACTTCCTTTAATTCCTATTTTACCAGATCAATTGTACAATTACACCATCTATATGAAATTAGATCTGCACAGAGCCTACCACCTTATCTGGGATAAGGAAGGTGATGAGTGGAAAACCACCTTTAGAACTAAATTTGGATTGTTTGAATATACTTTAATGCCCTTTGACCTCTGCAATGCCCCAGCGGCTTTCTAATAGTTTATCAATGAGGTCCTCTGGGAATTTTTCGATGTGTGCGCAGTTGTCTACATAGATGATATACTCATCTACTCAAACATCAACAGGTGAGCAAAATTCTAAAATGCCTTTGAGTGGGCTTTTTTCACCACATTGGAGAAATTATCTTTTCATGTTCAATGAGTAGAATTGTTAGACTTCTATCACCTGCAGGGATCACAATGGATCTGGAAAAGGTAGAGGCCATTCTGAAGTGGCTAGCGGCAACCTCAGTCAAAGAAGTGCAATGGGTACTGGGGTTTGCCAATTTTTACAGGACATTTTTTCCTCAATTTTCCAACATAGTAGCCCCAATCACACAATTATTGAAAAAGGGGAAAACATTTGGTTGGTCTGATGCTCTGGACCAAGAATTCCATCTATTGAAAAGCACCATCAAGGGGATATTCCTGACTGCCGAACATGATGGCCACAGCCTAGGGAGGCTCCTGCTACTCCCTAATATAAACCCCCATAATCCGTCAATATCCAACAAGATACCACAAAACTGATCGCTTGCCAGATCCATGACATCGGGCAGGTGGAGCGAGCCATTGGCAAATAGATGTCTTCCCTATTTGGCTGTGGCGGAAGGCGACCCGTGGAAGAGGTGCGAGATGGGCCTAGCAAGACCGGAGGAGGCCTTAATTGTGGTCAGCAGTGAACAGGGGACCAAGCCGGGTTCATGCTAAGATGAGCCATGTGTCACAATTTATGATGAGTACACAATACAATAGCCCTGAGTAAGTCAGTGGGGTAGCATAGAGCCTTGATGTCAGTGGACTTCCGGAAGGCCTTTGACTCAATCAATTAGGAGTACGTTTGCTCTGCTTCAGCAGATGGGATGCGGTCCCAAATACATCAGGTATGTGTGTCTCCTGTATAAAGACCTTAAAGCCAGGGTCTGCATGGGAGGAGTGGTCCTGAGTGGTTACTGTGAGAAATGGGGTCTTTGGTTGACAGTCAGGTTACCCCCTGTTCAAGCAAGGACCCTCACTCTAGTCAGGGTAAAAGAGAATCACCCTCAGCTAACCCCTGCTTACCCCCTTGGTAGCTTGGCAGAGCAGTAGGCTTAACTTCAGAGCGCTAGGTGTAAAGTATTTGTACCAACACACACAGTAACTTAATAAAAACACTACAAAATGACACAACACCAGTTTAGAAAAATAGGAAATATTTATCTAAACAAAACAAGACCAAAACGACAAAAATCCGACATACACAAGTCAAATTATGAATTTTTAAAGATTAAACTCAAAAATAGCGCTTAGAAACAAAAATGCTTCGATGAGATGTTAACACGGCGTCGTGACGGAGTCATTCCCAACAAGCTGACACCAGCGGCGCCGGACACAGAGTCGTGTAGACCCCCAAGTACAGTACCTTTGGTGAAGAGTGAAAACAAGCTGAGGCGCGAAGTCGGGGATCGCTGCGTCTGAGCGAAACGTTGAATCCACGCACTTCAAGCGGCGTCGGTCACGACGTGGTGCGGCGACTTCCACGGAGTCGCGGACTTCAGCGGGGCTGCAGCGGCGTCGGGCCTGCAAAGAACGTCGCGTTCCAGCGAAGGTTACAGCGTCGGGTGCAGGCGGCGTCACCGGATTCAGCTGCGGCGGCGGTCCGGAGTCGTCCGAAGTCGATTTCCTTGGATTTACACCAGCTTTCCTTTCAAGGGCCCATGGACTGGATAGGGCACCACTTGTCAGAGCAGGAGTCTCTCCAGAGACTCCAGGTGCTGGCAGAGAGAAGTCTTTGCTGTCCCTGAGACTTCAAACAACAGGAGGCAAGTTCTAAATCAAGCCCTTGGAGATTTCTTCACAAGATGGAAGGCACACAAAGTCCAGTCTTTGCCCTCTTACTCTGGCAGAAGCAGCACTGCAGGAAATCTCTACAAAGCACAGTCACAGGCAGGGCAGCACTTCTTCCTCAGCTATCAGCTCTTCTCCAGGCAGAGGTTCCTTTTGGTTCCAGAAGTGTTTCTCCAGTCTGTAAATTTGGGTGCCCTTCTTATACCCATTTTAGTCTTTGAAGTCACCTTTCTTCAAAGGGGACTCACACCTACTTGTGAAATCCTGCCTTGCCCAGGCAAGGCCTCAGACACACACCAGGGGGTTGGAGTCTGCGTTGTCAGAGGCAGGCACAGTCCTTTCAGATGAGAGTGACCACTCCACCCCTCCCTCCTAGCAGAGATGGCTAATCAGGAAATGCAGGTTACACCCCAGCTCCCTTTGTGTCACTGTCTAGTGTGAGGTGAAAAACAACCCAACTGTCAAACTGACCCAGACAGGGAATCCACAAACAAAGCAGAGTCACAGAATGGTTTAAGCAAAAAAATGCTCACTTTCTAAAAGTGGCATTTTCAAATGCACAATCTTAAAATCAACTTTACTAAAAGATGTATTTTTAAATTGTGATTTCAGGGACCCCAAACTCCACATGTCCATCTACTCTCTAGGGGAATCTACACTTCAATCATATTTAAAGGTAGCCCCCATATTATCCTATGAGAGAGACAGGCCTTGCAACAGTGAAAAACGAAATTGGCAGTATTTCACTGTCAGGACATATAAACCACATTACTATGGGGGTTATTCTAACTTTGGAGGAGGTGTTAATCCTTCCCAAAAGTGATGGAAAAGTGACGGATTTACCACAAGCCGTATTACGAGTCCATTATATCCTATGGAACTCGTAATACGGCTGGTGGTATATCCGTCACTTTACCGTCACTTTTGGGACGGATTAACACTCCTCCAAAGTTAGAATAACCCCCTATATGTCCTACCTTATCCATACACTGCAACCTGTCCTTGGGGCTACCTAGGGCCTACCTTAGGGGTGTCTTACATGTAAGAAAAGGGAAGGTTTAGGCCTGGTAAGTGGGTACACTTGCCAAGTCGAATTTACAGTGTAAAAATACACATACAGACACTGCTGTGGCAGGTCTGAGACATGATTACAGAGTTACTTGTGTGGGTGGCACAACCAGTGCTGCAGGCCCATTAGTAACATTTGATTTACAGGCCCTGGGCACCTCTAGTGCACTTTACTAGGGACTTAACAGTAAAACAAATATGCCAATCATGGAGAACCAGTTACATACACGTTTTCAACAGGAGCACTTGCACTTTAGCACTGGTTAGCAGTGGTAAAGTGCCCAGAGTAATAAAAACAGTAAAATCAGAGCCCAGCTCACATCAACAACCTGGGGAACAGAGGCAAAAAGTTAAGGGAGACCACGCCAAGGATGAAAAGTCTAACAGTTCCCTATATGGAGGGGCACACGTCAGGGTTGCCCACTGTCGCCACAGTTGTTCGCAATTGCAATAGAACCTCTGACAGCTTGGATCCGTATTGATGTCCCGTTCAGGGGCTGGCAATGGGATGATTCACTAAGTGACAGGATATTGTTATATGCAGACGACATGCTCCTGTATCTGAGGAATACGGAGATATCTGGGCCTCGGGCCCTGAAAACGTTGGATGTGTTTGGTACATATTCAGGACCTTGCATCAATCCTCGAAATCGATAATGTACCCTATAACCACATGTCCGACATTTATAGTGTGGGTGGATGACCTGCTTATTCAGCCTGAGGGATTCTGATGTTTGGGGGTGTTTGTCACCAGAGATGCAAGGCGCTCCCTTGCAGGAAAACTTGTGCCACAAGCTGGAATGGTATATCAAGTTCTGGACGGCTCTCCTGCTGTCCCTTCTGGGCCGCTCAGATGCTAAAATGTTTGCTCTATTGCGCCTTCGCAATCAATTGCAGGATCATCCCTACCCGCTCACCAATGCCTTCTTCAAGAAGGTGAATGCACACCTGCCAGCGTTGCTCTGGGGGAGGACTGGGCTTCACTCATCTCCTTTGAGAAATGTTGTCATCCTGCATTTGAAGGGGGCATAGCTACACCTGATGTCCATCTGTATTACTTGGCCGCACATCTGTTCATCAACATTTGGTGGTTTGGGGGACTGCAGGGATTGCCGCACTTGCTGTATGGTGGTGAGGTGCAAAAGGATATGTCCCCAGTGACTCGGGTGATGTTGGAGACGTGGGTGGCAGCCAAGAAAGACATAAATTGGATGGATAAGCTAATGCTGAAAACTCGACTCTGGTGGGGCTCTTGCCTTCCTCGGTTTACAGCAATGCAGGGATTCTCAGCGTGGGATATCATAGGAATCTTCACCCTGGGAGACGTCTTACACAATGGTGTATTGAAATCCTTTCAAGAACTGCATGAGGAGTATGCTCTCTACCGAAGGCAGTTTTTTAGGTACCTATAGCTTCGCCGTGCTATGGCACCAGCGCTCTGGGTGGCCCGGGTGATCCCGAAGTTCTCAAGCTGGAGGCTAAACTCCTCCTGACAGACATTGCAGATCACAAATTGTCTCAGATATACAGGATGCTATTGAGAAACCTATCCAATCCAATGGTAGTAGTAAGTAGAGCCTGGGAAGTATAACTGGGAGAGCTTGATGAAGAGAATTGGAGGGAGGAGCTGGAGGCACCTCAGGGGACAGTCATAGCCTCACAATTCCGACATGTACATCTAAAACAGCTCTATTGCATGTACTATATGAGAGCTAGGCTCCATCGTATGGGTCTTATAGTGGATAGTGGGTGTTTGAAACGTTGTTGCATGCCTGAGGACCTGTTGCACATGTTTTGGCATTGTCCTGCCCTCTCTCTCTTTCGGGAAAGAGTCTTGGGAAAACTGGATGGGATACTGGGAAGGAAGATTCGGCGAGACCCCGAGCTGATACCCCTACATATTATGAATGAGCTAGGAGGTACATGACACCAAAGGGTGCTCTTATGGCTAGGCCTCATACTCGCAAAATGGGTTGTTGTGGGGGCCTGAAAGGATGTGGGTGCACTCTCAGTAGGGAGATGGGCTAAAGGTATGGATCACCGCATGGGCCTAGAGCAACCCAAATAAAAGCTTGGGTATGGCCTAAGAAGCATTATAAAATATGGAACCGTTGGGCGGTGGCAAGGGGGATACATTTAGAGCCTCATCTGGTGAGACCATGGGTGAAGGTGGGCCTGGGGGGCATTTGATAAGATATGGGATGGAGGGGAACTGTGATGGTGACATGGCGCAGCATTTCATTTCTGATGTTGGGTTTTGTGGAATTATGACATTGATGAATGGGTATTAATGGCACACCTTTATTGATCGAAAGAACTGTAATGTCTAACAGTGCTCCATTGTGTTTGTGAAAATTCAATAGAAAGTTTTAAAACATAAAAGAAAACAAAATTCACGCCTGCACCAATATTACAACATCCAGACCCTGACCAACCCTTTTTAATGGAACCAGAAACTGGGCATCTTCACTCAATGGCTTATCATTCCAATAAATTACTCCCAGCAGAGCAAAATTACACCGTGGCTGAAAAAGAACTGCTAGGCATCACACTGGTCTTTGCTGCAAGGCATCATCACTTACTGGGGGCTAAACACACAGTCACATTTTTTCTGACCATGAGAACTTACAGTTCTTTGGTCCTATAAAAGAACTAACTCCTGGTCAAATGTGTTGGCTTCATTTTTTAGTGCCTTTGATTTTGTGATAACTTACCACCCAGGCACTGAGAAGTTACAGTCAAACATACTTTCCTGGTTAAGTTATTCGCAGAACAATGATCCTGACCTTGATCCACCCAGTATCATTCTGCCAGAAAAAAAACGTAGCAGAAAGTGAACCTGATCCTCCTCACAGTATTCCACGAACAAATCATAGCTGTAAGTGAGCTGACGCTTTCCTGAATAAAGTTAAAACCAAACTCATTAAGTTAAATTCCCAGGATTGGGGTAAAAAGCCCAAAATAGCAATAAAGACGGATTATTTTTCATGCCAAAAACTTCTACATTCCTAGTATAGTCCTACGAAAATGGGTGATCAAATGTAGTCAGAATGTCTAGCCGAACATTCAGGTACACAGGAAACTTTGGGAAGCTGCTAAAAATATTTCTGGTGGGAAGATATGAAAAAGATGTACATGAATATGTCACTGCCTGTCCCACATGTGCTCGAAACAAAGCCCAACACGCTGCACCTTTAGGCCTGTTACAACCATTACCCATACCTGCTGTTCCATGGCACACCATAAGTCTAGATTTCGTTACTGATTTACCTGCATCAAATAAATTCACCACGAGTTTTGTAGTAATTGATCTGCCATCTAAGATGACGCATTCCATTCCTCTCCCAGCTTTACCTACAGCAACAGAATTTAGCAGCATTTTTATTCACCACATAGTTAAACTACATGGTCTCCAATTCAAGATAATATCTAACCGCGAGGTACAATTTACCTCAAAGTTTTTAAAAGCATTTTGTACATCCTTAGGTATCGAGGTGGCACTGTCAACCGCTTTCCACCCACATCCAGGCAAACGAAATCAATCAATCGAGGCAACAATCAGATCCTTTTTGTCTCTAGTCAGTGGGATGAACCGTTAGCAATAATATTTTGCACTGAAGTCATAGGTTGTAGACAATTTTATTTTATTTTATGACAGGATTTCACCCACAAGCACTTCCCAGAGTGAACACTAACAAATCCATTCAAGTCCCTTCTATCACTGAGTGCTTACAACAATCACCGGACATACAAGCTCATGCGCGATACAATCTAACCAAAGCCAAACAGATCATGAAGACACAAGCTGATTTGTTCAGAACCCTAGGGTCGGTGTATAAATCAGCGGAGCTTGTATGGTTATCCAAACATAATTGAACAGTATAACAATATATTCAAATATAACAATTTTACAGGTCAGGCACAATGCCACTGCCAATGTTTGGTTTACTAGTGTGAACTACAGTTACGTAACAGATTGATTCATGTCACCGCAGAAAATGAGCACTAAGGCAGGTAGTTTACAAGCCTTAATTCCCACGAGTGGGCGAAATTATAGCAAAAAACACTTTTGAGAGTTCAAGGGAATGGCAGATTGATTCTGAACAACTATTATCGACTGCCTTGGCCTCTAAAAAATGCATTCTACAAACCCAATTCAATTCCCCTAGGAGGGTTAATCACCTATGATTACTATAGGGGCAATATTGTTTTCTTTTAAACCGAAGCAGGTTCTTGTAATGAAGTTCAATTGCTTTTGAAATGCACTTTTTCTGAATATTAGGTCCTGAGTTTATTTAAATTGTCACCACCTGCATGGCCTAACCTCTGAAATGTGCTGAGCGTCCGATCTATGAGTCCGAGATGCCTTGGAAGACTGTAGTTCATAACCTGAAACTTGAGTAAAGTTGCCTAATGCAACAGGTGCTGTTTTTGTAGTTTGAGTACATTTTTTAGACATCCACTCCCTCTCCCAGCACTACAAGGCCAGTAAGCTTATGACTCAAATCCCCAGTGCGCAGTGATATTTCCTATAATTTATGGAATATATGAGCGGCGTAAATAACCCCTCATGGATCCAGAATCTGCGCCATAGTTCGACAGTTCAGCTCTCACTGCATTCTGACTTTGCTGCATTAAAATTTCCTACTCTCTGAAAATAAGTAAACGCCTAAGGTTTGGAAAGTAAAATGTACATTTCCCAGAGCATCATTCTATGCATGCATTAAATTAAAAGCAGATAGTTAATCTTCAGGGCCACATAAAATCTCTTACAAAAGTGTTGCTGATGTGGTCAGCTGTTTCTGTTAAATTCGATCAAAGCCTTAATTACACATTACGCGCATCTATTTACTCTACTCTCACCAAAGTAAGACTGACCCACGGTGAAGGACCCTTGTTGCCCCAAATCCGTGTTTTGCTCCGGCTAACTAGCAGTGCCTCATCTCTCCCAAAGGGAAGAGACAATTGAGCAGCCGAGCGCATGACATCTTAGTGCTTCCCAGGGAAGTCGTCGTCACTCAGGTCACAACCAGTTCTCTCGTACACAGTGCGGTCTCATATATAAATGACAAAGGCAGTTTGAGTTTTAACGATTGGTTTAATAAAACGACTGCATTTTAGATAACAAAGCGTGAGCCGCAATAACCAGAACTATACAACACAGTAGGATTGAAATAGTAACGAGGAGAGTGAAACATAAGAATAAGGCTATCATATTGCAACTAAATTATGTTCTCTCTAAGTTATATTTTGAGCACAGCATGTGAAGCTCTAAGCCTGCCTTTCAGGTTCCCCCGGGAGGACATCAACCCTCATACCTGATCAAAAGCCTGTAATCTGGATTAGCTTCTGCAACAGGGCAGTCAGCATCTAGTTGTGGGTTCCTGGTCGGAATCTCCCTCTTACGTGTACCAGGACTAGAAAGTGTTTTTATAACTAACACGCCGGTGTTCTAAGAAACGTCCCTACGTAAGGATGTGTACTTTCTATGAACCATAAAGACTAAACTTCTACCACGTCTATCGGCAATGTACCAGACTGTATCCTTGACTGAAACACAGAGCGAGCAAGAATGTATTGTTTGAGAACACAGTGCTGAAGTAAGCTAAACAGTGTGATAGAATGAAATAAAAACAGGACCGTGAAACTGGTTATTGTAAAATAACAGTGGGAGGTTAAATAAAAATGCATTTAGGGCAAAGTGCACAGAGGCCTAATATGTTAAGCAAACGCGCAGAAAGCTACATTAAAAATGGTTACACTACAACATGTAAACAATCAGTTTGTGACTGCACTATGCACTCTGCACTATGAGCTAAATTGATATGTCGACTTGTAACTCTGTGATTGGTAAAGGCTTTACCCCATCATAGGTCCCATACAGATGGTACTTAGGGTACCCAAGTCATAGGTTGTAAAGGGGTCCCGCGGCTGCAGCACGAGTCTGTGTCACCCTGAGTGACCTATGTAAACTACTGAAAGCAGACCTGCCATTGCAGACCGCAGGAGCATTACAAACTGCTCAAGTTCGAAGGTGCCCTCACAGTGAATGGCACAGTCCAGTGCACTGCCTTACATATAAGTCATACATGCTTAAGGAAGGCCTCTGCAGCCCCGGAGGCAGGGTACATTTTATTTAAGGCTTCAGACATGTAAGCACATGCTTATATATCTCTATAGTGTCTCTTCCAATAAAGTACACTAAAGGTGTGGGCCGGTCGAAAGGATCACATGAGACTCACACCCTGGCAGACCGGGTTGCTAGCTCCATTATGGTACCACCTAGGTATCACAAGTTTGGTGTAAAACAACGTACCTTCTCTCCCCTGACACAAATTTAGTGTTGTGGGATCACTGGCATGTACCCAGGTGGCCTCCTAGATGGTAGCCACCTGTTTGCCCCAACTTATTAGTGATCTGGCCGGTCAGCCCCCACTTTTCCCACACCTGCTGCTGCCAAGACAGAGTTTTGACCTCCTGCAAGGTAGTGTGGACACTCCCAGGAGTTAGAGACAAAAGCTGAGGCAGGAAGAAGGTCACACCTCCCGCCCCGACCAGACAAGTGAATAGGCACATCAGGGCAGTGATCTTCAAAGGCTTCACTGCCGCTGACAGCCATCTGTGCTCTCACTTAAATAACATTTGCTCGTTGCCAGGTGGGAAATTAGATATGCAGGACAGTGCACACCCCCAGTAGGTTGACCACACCTCTAGGGTGAGCAGCCTGGTCAGTGCACTAAATTTTGAATTCTGCCATCTTAGGAACAGCAGACTAGATGGTTCGGGGTAGCAAAAGGTGATCCACCCCACCCAATGTGGTCACCTCAGGGGCAGATTAGCTGTAGGAGCCAGCTACCCATTGGCCACTATCCTACACATCCCTAACTCCCCTAAATCCCCTACATCCAGGACCTAAAGGGCACCCCAACACCAGAAGCTCAAATCTGATCGATCTACTTTGAAGAAGGACAAAGAGGAGCCCTGCGTCACCGTCAACTGGACTTTGTCCACTGCAACAAAGAGAAAGAGGGACACTCTGTCTTGTGGCAAAAGACTGGAAATTGCATGAATGACCCTCATTGTTGGCTAAAGCCCAGCACTATCAACCAGAGGGACCCGTGTGGATGCCAGAAGCACCCTCAGTCTCCCTTAGACTAGTGGAACTGGTCCTCTGGAAACTGCAGGTAAAAACACTAGCAGGATTCAAAGATTCACCAGCCATTGGACTCACTGTGGGATCGCTCAAAGCCAGGTGGTCCAGTGTCTTCTGGGAGTTGTAGTCTCAACTTTCCCGAAGTTTAAGGCTACTATGTCTTTCCCTCGGAACTAGTGAAGTTCCTAAAGCTTTTTGTTACCGTT
Organism: Pleurodeles waltl; assembly: GCF_031143425.1. NCBI lineage: Eukaryota > Metazoa > Chordata > Amphibia > Caudata > Salamandridae > Pleurodeles > Pleurodeles waltl. The sequence continues at coordinate 660,776,453 of NC_090443.1, read as the reverse complement.
ACCACAGCCAAGGCTTGTTGTTTGCCAGCTCGGTAACTGACACCCACACTTGAGACCACAACCACAGGGCACATGGGCTGTCTGCATCTGAAATCATCAACCCAGCCCCAGTTGAGTTTTAGCATCTTGTTTCTTGCATCATCGTGTAAGTTGTGAAATCAGCACCAACTGGAGCACCACGGACAGCCAGGACAACTCGTCATAGGCCAGGTAAAAACTGAAATGATGTTGTGGCCTAGTCCTAAGAACCTGTAAGGGATCCATGCAACTCAACCTCCAAGTGGCCTTTTGTCACAAGTGTTTTTCCCCATTGACTTCAATGCAATGTTTACATTCTACTTTTGCTATGGTTTAATTTTGCTTAAAAAATCTATAAATCTTGTAATACATATGCAGTTCTGCTCATTTTGGTGTCTAAATTAAGATAAAAATTAGTTCTATTTGTATAAATTGGTTTCGGATTTCTTTTGAGTTGTGTCACTTACTTATCGTTCATGTAAGTACTCTGAACTGCTTGAAACATGTTCCTCTCAGTAAAGCCTGACTGCTCTTTGCCACACTACCATGACTGAGCTAACGATTTTCTAGTGTGAATCCAAGGACCATCGTTGGGGTATTTTGAGATTATTACATGGTGAGGACTAACCCCCACACCACATCATACTCCACATTCCTCCAGGAACCATAAAGGTTCCGTTCCAAATCATTTAAGACACTATGGAGGTCATTACAACCCTGGCGGAAGGCGGAGAACCGGCGGTAAGACCGCCAACAGGCTGGCGGTCTTACTTTGTGGAATTATAACCATGGCGGTTTACCGCCATGGTCATCCGCCGGTTCTCCGTTCCGCCCGCTGGGCTGGAGACCTGGGTTTCCAGCCCGGCGGCCATCAGTAGACCGCCGGCGGTATTCGGACCCGGCTTACCGCCGTGGATTTCCAGCGGTTTGAACCGCCATGAAATCCATGGCGGTAAGCACTATCAGTGCCAGGGAATTCATTCCCTGGCACTGATAGGGGTCTCCCCCACCCCCACCGACTCCCTCCTCTACCCCCCCCACCACCCCTGCCAACCCCAAAGGTGTCAGGGCCCCACTCCCCACCCCGACCCCCAACATCACATCACCCATACCCACACGACACGCACGCAGGCACCACCTACACACTTAGACACATGCCGACATACATGCCTACATCCACACACACAGTCAGACACGCACACCCACATTCAAACATACACGCACACATCCATACAGACATACCCACAGACATACACGCACTCATTCCCATACACACAACACCCCCGCAAGCATACACGCACTCACACACCCCCTCTACATACACAAACGCACACCCCCATGCACCCACACAACACGCAACACCTCCCTCCCCTCACGGACGATCAACTTACCTGGTCCGACGATCCTCCGGGAGGGGATGGGAGCCATGGCGGCAGCTCCACTGACACCACACCGCCAACAGAACACCGCCACGGCGAATCACAGGACGTGATTCGCTGAGCGGTGTTCTGTTGGCGTGGCGGTGGAGGTGGAGCAACCTCCACTTCCCCGCCTCCCGCCAGTATGGCTGTTTGCAGCTCTCCGTCAGAAAAAGGACAGAGAGCTGCCAACGGTCATAATAGGCCGAGCTGCAAACCGCCACCACTGGCGGTCTTCCGCACGGCGGTCCCTCAGCAGTCTTTCAAAAAGACCGCCGAGGTCAAAATGATCCCCTATATTTCCCCCGCTGTTAAATGAATTTTTTTTTTCTCCAGAAAATCATTAGACAGATACAAACTCTATATGTACAAAAACATGTACAACTTTATCTCTTCAATTAATCTTCTTGGTGCTTTGATCTATCGACCCAATATGTTTACAGGAAGCTATAAACAGTCATAAGCTGCCAATGATGATAAGGAATCAGCAACAGCCTTTGAATTTTCACAATTAGTTTATCTTTCACCATCTGGAGCTGAACACAGATGAAACACAGGCCTAAAGTGAGAAAAATCTCTGGTGAGGGACTTCCCTGGTCTGCAAGCAGTCAACCTATGTCCTTTGGTGGACACTACTTGAAAAGGTTCAGCATCATAAGGAGGACCAGATTTTCTAGTACTCAGCTGTTGAGCGGTCACCAAATAATCTTTCTGGAATGGGAGGTAGTTCTAATGTCACCTCTTGTCTGCATATTTTTTCATTTTAAATTTTTTAAACAAGTCCCGCACATGCATCAAGTTTTATGTCTTTCTGTGGTCCATCTGGGTATCTTGGTTGACACTGCTCTCCCGAACACCAACATCTCAGGACTTTCACCTGTGGTCGAGTGGATTGTCGAACGATAAACTTGTGGAGTAGAAATCAGCACTGTATTTAAACTGAGCTTCTAAAGAGTTGTAGGCTGCACTGCTATATTTATGGTACGTATAAAACTGTCAATGAGTCTATCGGCCCGTGGCCACAAAGGTGTTATCTGTTGATGTTTTATGCTCAGATGCTCCAGAAATTCCTTAATTTATTTGCTATTAAAGGGTGGAACATTGACCAACTCCACAATGGCTGGCAAAGCCCTTGTTGCAAATATACCATCAACTTTTTGATTACTTTTTCAAGTGTCATAGATGAGAGATCTTAGATCAATGAAGAACGTGAATATTCATCTATTATCACCATTAGATGATGTCCATTGTTAAGTGGACAACAGACTCTGGTAGCTACGTTCTCCCAGTCAGTTTGGGAAGTTCTGACATGTTTAGCTTATGTTGAGTTTCTTTGGTTTCAGATAATTCCATTTGTGACAGGCCTTGAGTTCCTTTTCAACTCTTTCATCTAGGTATGGAAACCAAACTTGGTCTTGAAGAGCTCTATTTGTAGCAACCATACCACAATGTCCTTCATGAGCCACTTCTATCAATTTTTGTCATAGACTCGCTGGAATCAGGATCCTCTCAAAATAATTCCTTCCTGAGTTAATGATAATTCATCCTTGATATTCTTGTACTTTTGAAATTCACCATCATTGGTGAGAGGTTGATCATGTTTCTTCCACAACTGATGTGTAATTATGTCTTTTAAATTTAGCATCTCCATTCATACTTCCTGGGCAGTCGGAACCGCTTAGCCGGAGATAAGCATCTCCGACCCGGCGGTCCACAAAAGACCGCCAGTGGTATTAAGAGCCACCTTTAAACCAAGGTTTCTGTGGCAGTAGTACCACCACAAAAACCCTTGCGGAAAGGCTACAGATGACAGGGAATTTCTTCCCTGTCACTGGTAGACAACTCTCCTAGCCCCCCAGCAAGCACTAAACCCCCCACCAACCCTCCAGGCACAGCACCCTCTCCAAGTACACCGCAACCTCCTACATACATGCACATGCACAGACACCCACACGCACCATTCATTCACCAACACCTACATACACACATTCACTCACACGCATTCATACTCTCATTCACCTCAGCACTCCTACATGCATTCAGCTACGCAGACTCACACCCATCCAAACACGAACACACACATGTATACAAACACGGATTCACCACAACACTCCTACTTGCATATACACACACACACACTGACATGCAGACACACACTCACTTCTACATTCAGACACTTATACAACCACACATATACATTCATGCACACATGCAGACAACACACACTCACATATGCACACACATCACCCATCACCGTCCCGCCCCCCTCCCCTGTCAGACGATCAACTTACCTGGTCCTGGGGGGCAGGTCGTGCGGCAGTGAACAGGCTCTTCTACCTCTTGCAGTGCCCCTCAATCAGGACACTGCCACGTCCTATCATTGCACATCATATGGAGGGTGGTGTCCTTCTGGTGGGGCAGGGCCTGTGGTGGAACCAGCCCAGCTCCTCCACCCGCCAGCACAACTACTGCTGGATTTATGCCCAAAGTGTGGCGAAAATCCAGCTGTACCTGTAATATGGTGCGCGGTCTTCTGGTTTCACGTCTTTGTCATTTTTCAAGGATGACTGCCAAAGTCATAATGACCACCATAATCTGAGTGCATCAGTAGATGCCATTAGTCCCTTGGATGTTGGAGAGGCCCAGAGATTTGCAAGTACTTGTAGAAGGCCATCAACATGTTGCCCATTTGGAAGCTACGTCATTGTCTCCATTATGGTCATGCAGGCCCAGATGTCTGTCTGTGGATGAATGCTTGTACACAAGCACATGTGATTCCCATACAACTGCAAGTCACTCCATGATGCTGGCCAACAGCCAGGTCACAAACCTTACCCATTGCACATATGCCATGCAGTTTTCTAGATTATGCCACATCAAGGGCATAGATTTTCACATTGATATTGCAGTTGTACATGCTAAAGGACATGCTACGACGCATGAGGGAATGTGTCAGCCAATAAAAAATGGGGACACACTGCTGTTTGTGGCACAACAGAAACTGTACTCCCATTGTAAATGTCTCATTACACACACAGTTTGCCATGCACAGATATGTGAGGGAATACAGGCATCATTCCATCAACGTAGGTAGACCATGCATAAAACAGCAGCTTACAAATGTTTCTCAAAAGAGAAGGGGACACATGCTCACATGTTGGAAACAGCGATGGCACATAAATCATGCCAATGGACCTTCCCCACTTACCAAGGCAAAGTATTGATCTACAGCTCACCCACAGAACAATGTAAGCCCTGTCACATGTTTGTTGGCCATCTTCACATTACAGACTGCAGTGAGGCGGTTATACAGTAATTGATTGATCAATATATCCAGCCATATATCGTCCCTGGAGAACAATTGGTTTGTTGAGTCTACCCAGTTGTGTCCTAGGTACCTTGGGCAATAGGCAAGACAATTCATTATGCACCACATGATATGTCTACACAAATAATCACTCATCTACTGTGTGACACATGGCTCATCCCTAGTTGTCAGAGGGAGCTGGTAGAACCTAGATCATTCACTTGACAATGTGACATGCAGGAATATGCCCTGTCCTCACCACCTTGTGGCTGCTGTACTGCTCTCAAATGCCCATCAAGCTCCAGATAGGCCACCGCCAAAAAGCGGGCCATAAGGTGGTGGGGGTCATGGTCCGACTGGCACCTCACCCATTTTGGGAGGACATCCCCATCAGGACCATAGTGATCTTCCATGCCCAGTGTCTCAGGTTCTCCCACCTTTTCCTTCAGTGGGTTCTCCACACGCTGTGGACGCCCAGGTTCCGTATCCTCCAAGCAATGGCTCTCCATAATCCCTTCTTTTGATGGGTGTTGACCTGCATGGATGCAAAACACAAATCAAGAGATCATGATCACAAGTTTCATCACAAAAGGTTCAGTCACATACATGTCAGTAACATCAAGCTAGGACTTTCCTAGTTGTCAATACTCTCCAAGTGTTGCACATACAAGCCAATGAGTACAGGAATATAACTACAGACATATATTTTCCATCTACAGACAAGCACACTACCCTGCCCAGGCCTACAACGTCCAAGCAAGCTTACTGACATCATGTGGCTCATGCTCTAGGAACCCATGCTGTGATGTGTGCCAATATGAAACACTATGTGTAATGTGGCTTCTGAAAGGTAAACTCCTTAGACACTCACCTTCTGTGAAAATGACTCCCTACATACAGTCCCTACAGGCAATTGCCAGAGTACAAACTCAAACATTACACATGAGTAACAATGAAGTGCCTGGCATGGTGGTACAAAAAGTGTCTTCCCTGTCCATGTGTGGACATGTGCAGTAATAAATGCAGACTAGTGCCACTACAGCAGGTGGGGTTCTGTGTTATGTACCTGTACCACAGAACACTCATTTGGACATATGTGCCCATCCTACAGAGAGGGCATCCAACAAACAAATGCATACAGTTTCTTCTATGCGACCAAGCTACTAACTCACATATCATGGCTTCCCAGGAATCAACAAACTGTCTGTCATGTGAGACTCTCATTTGTGCAATAAGCCTGTAGAAGACAAATAAGGCCTGTGGGAAGGTAAAACTAGAGCTGTGGGAGTAAGGGACCTGTCATGAGTCACACATACAGTGACCATGATGCTAAGTGCACTTATGGCTTCAACTGATGATTAACCTCTGTACCCATTCCTGATCTGCTCAAAGGAATGAGGCATTCTGTCCAGGATTTCCCACCAGTGTCTCATATTTGCTCCATCACAGGATCTGCAGGGGTACAGAAAGTGGACACAATATGACAGTTGCATAATCACAGTGACTCTACACCCACATAAACTAGGTCCCATCCTGGGAAATGCATTTAACAGGCCCTGGTCTATGCAGGCTGAGCCTCCAGAACTTACATGACACTACATTTCCATCACTTCCATGCATGACAGTACATCATGTAGCCAACATCAATTTGGCATGTGGTGTGTTTTGGCAACCTGAAGGGCAGAGTGAGTCATTATATGCCTTCCACACAACAGTTTAGCAAGGGCAGTTGTGTTCAGAAATCTGTGGCACCATACATATTCCTCACATTACTCTTAAATGACTCATATAACATGCATACTCAGCTCATGCAGTCATGCACATACATGTTGTCGGACATTTACAACAATTATGAGGAAAGAGATGTCAGTGTATGGAAGTAATGAATCATCACCTAGTTATGTGCATCCAACACAAGGAAGATCTAGGATCCCAAAAACCTTACACAACACAATGTGACTAAACTTAACATATGGCACTGGCCACCAATACCTGCACAGTGCTCCTCCCATTAATGCCACACAGACTGCAGTAACAGGCACATGAGTTGTTCAACTGGCACAGATAACCACATTCTAGCCTGTGAGGAAAGAAAGGATGATTAAGTAAAGAGACAATTGTGCACATGAGGTACTTACCTATTCCTCTGGTGAACCATAGATCTGTCCATACAGGGGCAGCACCTCAGTCACTAGCATCCTCAGCTCCTCTGTAGAGAAGGCAGGGGCCCTATTACCTGCTAGAAGTCTCATTGCAATGCTATTCCATTTCCGCATGCTTGCTATGTGATTTATGTAATACATATGTTTTCAAGTCCTTACTCCTTTTTTTGTCTTTCTACAGGTACCTTCATCATGACAGCCTCATGTGGACATTTCAGAGTTGTGACATTGGCAGGCATCTGATGCTGTTCTGACATAGGAAGTGGATATGGATTGTCCCAGGTAATGTTGGTCACATATTTGAGGTGTATGAGGCCTGTGCCAAGGCAGCTTGAACAGTGCTTGGGTGGAAGGTCTGAAGTGTACATTGTACTTGTTCAGTGTGCTACGTTGGGCCCATTGCATCCTGTGTGTCATCATGTGGGCATGCAATCTGTAGTTATCAATTGCGAGCAAGGCATTCACCCTTCACATTAGCTAAACACTCTTCTGTACGACCTGTATGTAGCTGTGGATGTGTTTCATTGTTGCATGCCAAAGTGCCTGTACTACAACACTGACATGTGTTTAAGTCATACCACCAGATGCATGGACATTGGATATTGATGGGCCTGTGGTCAGGGAATGTTGTACTGCCCTCTGTCTATACCTTGGTTTATGTGACGGTGGATTACTCTGGTGTGGTATGTGATAAGGCTCAAGCTGCTAACACCATCCACTTGTCTGTTTGCCTATTCTAAATAACAATGTCTGACAGGGCCCTTCCTTCCATGGTCTGAGGGGCTGTACCTTGGTATGTGTATCTTGACTCAGTATGAGTCAGCCATTCTTGGCTATGACAGTCCAGACATTTCAAAAGCCTATGTGTTGTACAGTGGAATAAATTGCTTGGTGTGATCAGACACTTGCTGCAATGTGTTGTGTGTGTTGGTACCAATCCTTAGCAGGACACTGTACCTGTAACATATCCCTCCTTGCGTTAGTATCTTGTGGCTTTCTTATTTGCTTCACAGGGTCTCACATCTCTACACAGAAAAATGTGGAAGAGTAGCAAGCAGTCAATGACTTTGTGATAGGTGAATTTATTTTAAATTTGTGCAGAATATACATTGGGGCATGATGGTGAAGGGGTCAGTCATGGTGATTTAAATCATTGGAGTAGATGCCTCACCATTGGAAGTCCAAAGTCCAGTGTATTACTTCCATTGAAAATAAAAGGTGGTTTAAGAACTGCCAGCAGAGTAAATATGTGGCACTTTGGAAGAGGACACATGCTGCCAGTGATCGGTGTCTTCCCATCCGCACAATCTGGGTTCTTAGCTGGATGTCCCACTTGCGTGGGAAGGGGATCTGCTGCTACAGAGGCAGGGGGTGTCTGGGACGGGTTCCTCCTCTGACAGGGCCTCCCTTCCAGTGGCTGGCACCTTTGAAAGACCTGGTGTAGATGCATCAAAGGAATGGGTAGAGTGTTATTGTCAATCCCTGCTCAGGGTGGTGTTAATATCCCTCAGAACCCTTGTTAGGGAGGCCATGTTGGTATTGTGAACCTCCCATTAGTCATGCATTTCCCGATTGAAGACCCTCTGCAGCTGCTTTATTTATCAGAGTCCAGAAAGTACCTGGCCCATCGTGCCTTGGGACTCCTGATAGACCCCTAAGACGTGGCTGATGGTTTCCTGGCCAAGAGCAGACCCAGTGGCCTCACCTCACTGGTGTACAGCATTCCTCCAACACACGCTACCCCCATGGCACTGTCCCCTTGCCACAAGGTGCCCTCTCCCACTGGTCCCTGGACCATCATTGTCAGAGGTGTTGTGTTGAAACTCAGGATCCTGAACTGGGGGGCATAAGATGGTTGAGACTTTGCAAGGGACACTGGTTTGGGGCACATGGTTGCTTGTGATGTAGAGGCAATAAGGCTAGGAGGTGTTGATGTGGTCAAAGTGAGGCTCACTGCTGTTGTCTGACCAGGTTGCCCAGATGGGCCAGATCCATCCTCCACATTCCAGATGTCAAGGAGTGTCTTCATTACTGAGGGCTTCATCCACAGGGATATTGGTAGTATGTTCAGTGGCCTCTGTGTGCCCAGTGGCAGCTTGACCTGTTCATGTGAAAGATACAGTGCTACTGTTTGAATTGTGACATCTATCTCCAAAACTTGACAGTGACATTTCGCAAAGACCTTGTACATAGTTGATTTGTGGATAATCCTATTGTGACAAATACACATGGTATTGGTTGTATGACATGGCATTTGTAGAGCATGCCAGAAATCTCCTTGCCTGAAACAGCTGCTGAGATGTGCCAAACATTGTCCCATTGGGGGACTGGCCCGACAATGTCCTCTTGCCACCAGTGCAAACTTAACAGTGGCTTGAGAAGCCAGGTTTTTGGCCCATTTTGAGGCCTAGTCAAATGTGATGTAGGTAGACTCATGAGTTTATTATATAGGTGGCATATATAGGAGGCAGGAGTCATCATGTGGTTATTGCAGTGCTAATGTGTCTGCTGCCAATACCATTCTGGTGATGCATCTTGAGGCCTTTGGGATCATTGTTTTTCCCACTGGATAAGGTGTCCGTCCTGTCCTCACTAGTTAAATCTTGGGGTAGCAGGTCAAGATGGAGCTAGGTAGCAAGAGGCATCTCAGAATTGGGCATGATCTGTATCCTGGTCACTCCCAGATGAGTAAACCTCAAATGTGACTTAGCAGGCAAGGATATTTGATCAAGTGACCACTGGTGTGGTGTTTTGAGTAAGGGAACAAGTGTCTCCTAGGAGTTACTGTCATGTCACTGTCTCTACTGCATACACGTGACAATTTGCATCCTCCTAGGTGTGTGAAGTTCATTTGGGAGTTCTCTACTAAATGTACTGAGCAAGTGAAACAGGTTGTTGTTGGAGTTAGGTAAACAGGGCTAGTTGGGGTTTGCATTCTGGTCACTTTTACCTCCCACCATTTTCCATATGGTATCTTCCCAGTGGAGTGAACTTTAATTGGGATTTCACAGACATGGCTATTTGGGCTTATGGGCCCTAGGTTTGTGTCTGGAGTGAGGGAGACAGAGCCTCCTGACCTTAGCAGTCAAGTCACTCCCTCTACTACACACACTTTACAAATGGTATCCTCACATCTGATTAAACTTACATTGTGATTTGCAAAACTGGACTATTTGATCTATCTAATGTACACTGTTTTGGTGTTTTAAGTCAGAGAAACAGTGCCTTCTGTGAGTTGCAGTCAGATTAGTCTATTTGCTTCACACACTTGACTAATGACTTTCCCCTAGGTGAGTAAATTTCATTTTGGAGTTGACAAACAAGGGTATATGGGCAAGTGAACACTGTGCTGGTGTTTGAAGCTACAGAAACAGTGCCTATTGGACTTTGCAGTCATGTCACTCTCCCTGCTACACACACTTGAGAAATAGTATCCTCCTAGGTGAGTAAACTTAATTTGAGAGTTTATCAAAAGGTGTATTTGAACAAGTGGACACTGGGCTGGTGTTTTGTTTTGGAGAAACAGGGGCTATTGGGCTTTACAGTCATGTCACTCCCTCTACTTCCCAACAGTTAGTGCATGATATCCTCCCTTGTGAGTACACTTCAATTGTGAGTTCACAAACATGAGTATTTGGAGAAGAGAACATTGTGTTGGTGGTTGGAGTCATTACAACAGTGACTCCTGTGAGTTGTATTCATGTCAGTCCCTGTACTACACAACCTTGGAACATTTTATCCTACCAGGTGAGTACATATCAACTGGCAGTTAACCTGTTAGATGCGGGCGTCGGCCACTGGTCGACGCCCCCACTCCCTCCCTGGTGCGGGTCACGACCAGTGGCCGACACCAGGGAGGGGGTTAAAAATCCTCTTTTTTTTTTTTTTTTTAACCGTAGGAGACGTGGAAGAGCTTCCGCGTCTCCATCCCACCCCCCTCCCGCCACCTTATGACGTCAGAGCGCCGCGAGGTGCGCTGACGTCACAGTTTTTCCCCACCGGAGAAGGAGAGAAGCAGGTAAGCGTTCTCTCTTTCTCCGGTGGGGAAAAAAAGGCCAAAACGGCCTCCCCAGATGCCAGGGAGGCATCGATGGAAAGGGGAGGCTCTCCCCTTTCCATCGATGCCTCCCTGGCACCGTTTCCTGGCCGTGGATCGCAGCGCAGCTGCGATCCACAGCCAGGAAACGCCCCTAGGCACCAGGGATCTTCTTTGGGGGGGTCGGCCCCCTCGTAAAAGGGCCACCCCCCCAGGCAATAATTATTTATTTACACGGTTTTGGGGGGCGATCGCGCCCCCCACAAAAAAAAAAGGAAAAAAGGAAAACAAAATGGCGGGGTCGGCCCTTGGAACACCGATCGCCCCCCCAGGGTAAAAAAGAAAAAAACAAAACAAATTGTTGGTGGTCAGCCCTTAGGGTGACCATCGATGGGGCCATTTTTTTTTTTTATACATGTGTGCTTTGCCAAGGGCAAGCACACATGTGTAAAAAAAAAAAGATTTGTGACATGAGTGTTTTGTTTTCTTTCTCTCTCTCTCTCTCATATATATGTGTATATATGTATACACATATATATATCTATATAGATATATATGTATAGATATATATATATATATATAGATATATATCTATATATATATATATTTTTTTTTTTCAGGACAAGCATTGCAGCGTTCATGTGCTGCTTTTCTGACTTGTTGGTGTGTATCTGGGCTTCTAACAACGCCCACCTCACGCCCATCACTACCACTCGTTTGTGGGCTTGCCCTTCAAAAATCCTTTGATGACATTGGAAAATGATTTACCTTTGTCCCTCCTTGGGGAGGTTTTGTTACCGCCTTGGCCATCGCCCCTGGTACATGGCTAATTGCACTTTTGCTGTTACGTTTAACTGCGAGCGAACTTCTTTTCCTTTTGTGTTACTCTTCACATGATGCTCATGGTGGCCGTGGCGCTCTGAATCGGCTCTCTTATGTGAAAGAGTTTAACTTTCAATTATCAATTTATGTGGCAAGAAAAGTTGGGTTAGGAGTTTATAACGCTAATAGCTCTAACTCGAGCAGATGCGAGACCCATTGCATTGTAAATGCTTGTTATTCTTGTGTGTGTTGTTTTATAATGGTGAACAATTTCACCGCACTCCACGAGGACCGTGATCAAGACTCCTTGGTGAGTTGAAACACGTTGGTGGTTATTGACTGCAATAAAATACACGTTTATTTGTACTTCGTGGAGTGCAGTGAGATTTTTCGGCATTAGATCATTTCTAGATTGGTCTTCTCTGTCACTGGGCACCGGCAGTGGAGTGTGCCGCCCAGCAACCCTTCAACAACTTTGTTTCTAAACATATATATATATATATATATATATTATTATATATATATATATATATATATATATGCAACACAAATTGGTTAAAAAGATTGTTGCGCAGCGCACTCCACTGCCGGTGCTCAGTGATGGAGGAGAGCAACCTCGAAAATATTTTGTGAACAAGAATCTCACCGCACTCCACGAGGTTCAAATTGACATGTTTTATTGCAAGTATAAACAATGAAAGAAAAGAGGGACTCATTTACTGTGATCAATAATCCTTGAGAGTCGAAACGCGTACGTGGCTGTTGCTTGCAATAAAAGATGCCAATTTGAACCTCGTGGAGTGGGGTGAGAATCTTGTTCACACAATATATATATATATATATGTATATATATATATATATATATTTATATATATATATATATATATATATATATATATATATATATATGCATGCATGCATGTCTTTTCTGTAGTGGCAGTTGCCATAAAGTAGCTGAGTGGATTAGTAAAGGCAAGCGTTACCTGCGCTTTAAAACAAATGTAATGCCAGGGGGACTATGGAGATATGAGTGGCACTTTTGCTGGGTAGTACTGAGGGAATTAGAAGAGGAGGTAATGGGAGGCAGAGCACCAAAAATGACTGTTGCAAAGGGTGTGTGGTAAGGTGAAGTAATACATTCTTTTTTTGTTTTTTTCAGTGTTTTCAGAGAATCTGCAGAATTGGAGAAGAAGCGAAGGTAAGGTGACGACATTTCCTGTTGTACACAACAAACATACCCAAAAGCAACTTTGTGACTATCTGCCTTCTACGTAGGCTAGTAATTTAGAGGGACAGTTTAGCCAGTTGCAGAGATGGCGTCTTGTTGGATGACTGCTGATCAAGCCCTAGCTCGGGTTATGGAGGACAGTTCTGATGTAGGCTCAGAGACTGAGACAGCAGACACTGAGACAGCATCTGAGGGAGAGGACAATGGGGCAGATTCTGGGAGTGATTTTTCAGTCGGCAGAGTCCCATCTGACGACACCTCTTCCAGTGAGTCTGAAGGAGACAATGACGACATCTGTGCTGTCCCTTCGCAAGCACATTCTGGGCAGCGGGACCACATTGGGTTAGCCGAACCCAGAGAGCACGTGCTTGCTGCCGCAAGCACAGAGAGAGTGCTCTCTTGGCAGCCCCCCTGTTTGATTCAGCCCCAAATTCCACCTTTTACTGGTGACGCTGGATGTAAAGTCGATACAGCTAACTTTTTGCCAGTCGACTACATCTATCTGTTTTTGGATGTTGACTTTCTTCAGAAAGTTGTGCAGCAAACAAATTTGGGTGCAGACCAATTTCTGAGGGAGCGCGGAGGCACTCTAGGGCCCTGTTCTAGGGCACGCCAGTGGACTCCCACTTCGCTGGCGGAGTTGAAGATATTTTTGGGCCTTACGCTCAAAATGGGGTTAGTACAGAAACCCACCTTGCAGTCCTACTGGACGACTCGCACGGTTTGGGTAACTCCCATCTTCGCACCATACATGAGCAGAGATCGTTTTTTGCTACTGCAGCGCATGCTGCATTTCAATGACAATTCTGCTGCATTGCCCCGGGACCATCCAGATCATGACAGGTTGTTCAAAATTCAGCCTGTCGTGGAACATTTGTCTGCCAGGTTTCCAGAGATCTATACTCCTGGAAAGAATATAGCAGTCGATGAGTCCTTGATCCTGTACAAAGGACGGCTGCTTTTCAGACAGTACATTGCAAGCAAAAGAGCTCGCTATGGCATAAAGCTGTACATGCTGTGTGAGAGCTCTACTGGCTATGTGTACAGCCTGAGAGTGTATACAGGGAAGGATTCTACCCTAAACCCTGTAGGTTGCCCTCCCGCGTTAGGGGTCACAGGTAAGATTGTATGGGAACTTGTCCAGCCACTTCTTCACAAAGGTTATAACCTTTTTGTAGACAATTTCTATACAGGAGTAGAGCTGTTCAGTGAGCTCTACAAAGCTGGCACTGTGGCCTGCGGTACAGTTCGTTGTAACCGCAAAGGATTCCCGCGGGAGCTTGTTTGCAAGAAGCTCCAGAAATCACAGAGTACTGCATTGCGTTCTAACGAACTGCTCGCAGTCAAGTTCCTAGATAGACGTGATGTATACATGCTCACTACAATTCATGATGAGAGCACTTCTCCCATCACGGTTTGGGGTCAGATGGCCAAAGTCCACAAGGCCATCTGTATACTCGATTACAATAAGTACATGGGTGGAGTGGACAAGAACGACCAGGTTCTTCAACCATACAATGCGTGTCGTAAAACTCGCACTTGGTACAAGAAACTGTTTACCCACCTGATTCAGATGGCAACATATAATGCGTATGTTGTTTACCGTCAGACAATAACAGGAAGACTCATGACTTTCCTTGACTTCCAGTTGTCTGTAATTGAAAGCCTCACTGCTGTTACAGAAGAAGCAGCAGCCTCCACCTCATATGTTCTGAAGGATGTGGCAAGGCTGCAGGAGCGACACTTTCCTGATCGCATACCTAAAACACCCAAAAAGGATCGTCCATGTCGTCGCTGTAAAGTGTGCTCAAAGCATGGAAAGCGGCAGGAGAGTCGGTATTACTGTCCCCAGTGTCCATCACAACCAGGCCTCTGTATTCCTAGTTGCTTTACGTTGTATCATACTAAAGCAAAATTCTGGGAAATCGACTGAGGTTGAGCTGCTGTTGGGTAATCCTTTCAGTGGCAGTGCATGGATACCGAACGTCCATGGGCCACTGCTTCGTTAGGCAAGGAGCCACAGAATTTTACTTCATCATGGACTTCGTTTTGGCGTGGTCGGTGTTCTGTTCAATTAACATGCATTTTCTTCCCCCTACGGCATATACTAGTTGGCAGAACATATGCCACATTGCCACGGAGTACCCTTTCTTCACCTGCATGTCTACCTTACTTTCAACGGTAGATATGCTCTCTCAGTTCGAGAAATCACTTTGTAGGGCATACTTGGAAGCCCCCAACTTGCTTCCACAAACTAGTATAGGTTCACTTGGCTATTATACAGGATTAGCCAGGACTCTGATGAGAACAGAGACATGGATGGGTAAGGAAAGCTTATGGTAGGAGTGCCTTCACAGGGTTATTGCACAGGTAGAAGGCAGATAGTAAAGGTAGTACAGATGTACATCATCTACACCTATGGATTCAAACCCTTGGTGCCATCCCAGCACTGAAGGAGAATGACTTGTATAGGTCAGTGTTTGACCTGCTTTTCATGTTCATCCTCCATCAGAACTTAGTAGATGTTCAGTTTGCTGTATAAGTGCATCATAGTCACATCACTGCACATAATGTTGGCTGGGACATATGCTACGTTCTCATGGACTCCCCTATGTACCAAACACTACCCTTTTCCATAGCCTATGACCTTCTCTTTAGGGAACATCATGAGAAATCCCCAGCATGTCTCCCTTAGTTTCAAAGGTAGATATGCTCACTCAGTTCGAGGAATCGCTTTGTACGGCATACTCGGACACCCCCAACTTGCATCCACAAACTGGAAGGAGTTGGATTTAGCACAGAGAGTGCGTTAAAGGCGCATGAAAAACATGTCTTCCTGAGCCTCAGGTGGCTGTCACAGGAGTCATTAGTAAAGGTTTGTTACGCATGCATTTGGTAATGTTAAGGAAGAAGGAGGCAGGTAGCCTATGACCTTCTCTTTAGGTAACAGCATGAGAAATCCCCAGCATGTCTCCCTTCGTTTCAAAGGTAGATATGCTCACTCAGTTCGAGGAATCGCTTTGTACGGCATACTCGGACACCCCCGACTTGCATCCACAAACTGGAAGGAGTTGGATTTAGCACAGAGAGTGCGTTAAAGGCGCATGAAAAACATGTCTTCCTGAGCCTCAGGTGGCTGTCACAGGAGTCATTAGTAAAGGTTTGTTACGCATGCATTTGGTAATGTTAAGGAAGAAGGAGGCAGTTACTTGACAGGTGGTAAAATGTAGTCAAACTTATTCCGTTCTGTGGCGTGTGAATGTGATGGGCCCTTGTCTGGCAGCGGTAAGTTAATGTGAGTGGAGTGATTGATTGGATTGGGCCCGTGGCTGGCGATATGAAAGGGTTGTTTGTTGTGCGTGAATGGCGTGTGAATGGACCATAAAGAGGTTGGTGCCTTGACACGGCTTTATGGCCCACCTTCAGAAGGCTTGGTTTCAATATTCAGATACTTTGATAAGTAATCATGCTTTGGAACCATAATTTCTGGAGGTGCTAAAACCAACCAGTGTGAGTGGTGGGTTAACTTTAACAAACTAGTACCAGGGGAGTCCAAGGGTCCAGGACTTGCATGGCTCTCACCAGTTTTCCTTCACCCAGAATCCCCTTGAAATTACATTATGTGCTAAAAAAACACATTTTCCTTGCATTCCAATGAGCAGAAGTCCAGGGATCTGCAGGGATCCTCAAAATTCCTACCACCCAGTGTTTCCCCACTTGTCCTGATAAAAACACAACCCCGCTTGTGTGCCTGCGCCTAGTGCCTGCTTCAGGAATGAATCACTCCAGGGTTAACACTAGACCTCAAGCAAGGACTACCATTGACCCTTGTGTGATCCATTCCTCTAGCGGGCGCTAGGCCTACCCACACAAGTGAGGTATCATTTTTATCGGGAGACTTGGGGGGACGATGGGTGGAAGGAAATTTGAGGCTCCTCTCAGATTCCACAACTTTCTGTCACCGAAATGTGAGGAAAACTAGTTTTTTTAGCCACTGTTTGAGGTTTGCAAAGGATTCTGGGTAACAGAACCTGGTCAGAGCCCCGCGAGTCACCCCATCTTGGATTCCCCTAGGTCTCTAGTTTTCAAAAATGTACAGGTTTGGTAGGTTTCCCTATGTGCCGGCTGAGCTAGAGGCCATAATCTACAGGTAGGCACTTTCCAAAAAACAGCTCTGTATTTTGTCAAAAAATGGGATGTGTCCACGTTGTGTTTTGGGGCATTTCCTGTCGCGGGCGCTGGGCCTACCCACACAAGTGAGGTATCATTTTTATCGGGAGACTTGGGGGGACGCTGGGTGGAAGGAAATTTAAGGCTCCTCTCAGATTCCACAACTTTCTGTCACCGAAATGTGAGGAAAACTTGTTTTTTTAGCCACTTTTTGAGGTTTGCAAAGGATTCTGGGTAACAGAACCTGGTCAGAGCCCCGTGAGCCACCCCATCTTGGATTCCCCTAGGTCTCTAGTTTTGAAAAATGCACAGGTTTGGTAGGTTTCCCTATGTGCCGGCTGAGCTAGAGGCCATAATCTACAGGTAGGCACTTTGCAAAAAACAGCTCTGTATTTTGTCAAAAAATGGGATGTGTCCACGTTGTGTTTTGGGGCATTTCCTGTCGCGGGCGCTAGGCCTACCCACACAAGTGAGGTATCATTTTTATCGGGAGACTTGGGGGGATGCTGGGTGGAAGGAAATTTGAGGCTCCTCTCAGATTCCACAACTTTCTGTCACTGAAATGTGAGGAAAACTTGTTTTTTTAGCCACTTTTTGAGGTTTGCAAAGGATTCTGGGTAACAGAACCTAGTCAGAGCCCCGCGAGTCACCCCATCTTGGATTCCCCTATGTCTCTAGTTTTGAAAAATGCACAGGTTTGGTAGGTTTCCCTATGTGCCGGCTGAGCGAGAGGCCATAATCTACAGGTAGGCACTTTGCAAAAAACAGCTCTGTATTTTGTCAAAAAATGGGATGTGTCCACGTTGTGTTTTGGGGCATTTCCTGTCGCGGGCGCTAGGCCTACCCACACAAGTGAGGTATAATTTTTATCGGGAGACTTGGGGGGACGCTGGGTGGAAGGAAATTTGAGGCTCCTCTCAGATTCCACAACTTTCTGTCACCAAAATGTGAGGAAAACTAGTTTTTTTAGCCACTTTTTGAGGTTTGCAAAGGATTCTGGATAACAGAACCTGGTCAGAGCCCCGCGAGTCACCCCATCTTGGATTCCCCTAGGTCTCTAGTTTAAAAAATGTACAGGTTTGTTAGATTTCCCTATGTGCCGGCTGAGCTAGAGGCCATAATCTACAGTTAGGCACTTTGCAAAAAACAGCTCTGTATTTTGTCAAAAAATGGGATGTGTCCACGTTGTGTTTTGGGGCATTTCCTGTCGCGGGCGCTAGGCCTACCCACACAAGTGAGGTATAATTTTTATCGGGAGACTTGGGGGGACGCTGGGTGGAAGGAAATTTGAGGCTCCTCTCAGATTCCACAACTTTCTGTCACCAAAATGTGAGGAAAACTAGTTTTTGTAGCCACTTTTTGAGGTTTGCAAAGGATTCTGGGTAACAGAACCTGGTCAGAGCCCCGCGAGTCACCCCATCTTGGATTCCCCTAGGTCTCTAGTTTAAAAAATGTACAGGTTTGGTAGGTTTCCCTATGTGCCGGCTCGGCTAGAGGCCATAATCTACAGGTAGGCACTTTGCAAAAAACAGCTCTGTATTTTGTCAAAAAATGGGATGTGTCCACGTTGTGTTTTGGGGCATTTCCTGTCGCGGGCGCTAGGCCTACCCACACAAGTGAGGTATCATTTTTATCGGGAGTCTCGGGGGGATGCTGGGTGGAAGGAAATTTGAAGCTCCTCTCAGATTCCACAACTTTCTGTCACTGAAATGTGAGGAAAACTAGTTTTTTTTGCCACTTTTTGAGGTTTGCAAAGGATTCTGGGTAACAGAACCTGGTCAGAGCCCCGCGAGTCACCCCATCTTGGATTCCCCTATGTCTCTAGTTTTGAAAAATGCACAGGTTTGGTAGGTTTCCCTATGTGCCGGCTGAGCTAGAGGCCATAATCTACAGGTAGGCACTTTGCAAAAAACAGCTCTGTATTTTGTCAAAAAATGGGATGTGTCCACGTTGTGTTTTGGGGCATTTCCTGTCGCGGGCGCTAGGCCTACCCACACAAGTGAGGTATAATTTTTATCGGGAGACTTGGGGGGATGCTGGGTGGAAGGAAATTTGAGGCTCCTCTCAGATTCCACAACTTTCTGTCACCAAAATGTGAGGAAAACTTGTTTTTGTAGCCACTTTTTGAGGTTTGCAAAGGATTCTGGGTAACAGAACCTGGTCAGAGCCCCGCGAGTCACCCCATCTTGGATTCCCCTAGGTCTCTAGTTTAAAAAATGTACAGGTTTGGTAGGTTTCCCTATGTGCCGGCTGAGCTAGAGGCCATAATCTACAGGTAGGCACTTTGCAAAAAACAGCTCTGTATTTTGTCAAAAAATGGGATGTGTCCACGTTGTGTTTTGGGGCATTTCCTGTCGCGGGCGCTAGGCCTACCCACACAAGTGAGGTATCATTTTTATCGGGAGTCTCGGGGGGATGCTGGGTGGAAGGAAATTTGAGGCTCCTCTCAGATTCCACAACTTTCTGTCACTGAAATGTGAGGAAAACTAGTTTTTTTTGCCACTTTTTGATGTTTGCAAAGGATTCTGGGTAACAGAACCTGGTCAGAGCCCCGCGAGTCACCCCATCTTGGATTCCCCTATGTCTCTAGTTTTGAAAAATGCACAGGTTTGGTAGGTTTCCCTATGTGCCGGCTGAGCTAGAGGCCATAATCTACAGGTAGGCACTTTGCAAAAAACAGCTCTGTATTTTGTCAAAAAATGGGATGTGTCCACGTTGTGTTTTGGGGCATTTCCTGTCGCGGGCGCTAGGCCTACCCACACAAGTGAAGTATCATTTTTATCAGGAGACTTGGGGGGACGCTGGGTGGAAGGAAATTTGAGGCTCCTCTCAGATTCCACAACTTTCTGTCACCGAAATGTGAGGAAAACTAGTTTTGTTAGCCACTTTTTGAGGTTTGCAAAGGATTCTGGGTAACAGAACCTGGTCAGACCCCCGCGAGTCACCCCATCTTGGATTCCCCTAGGTCTCTAGTGTTCAAAAATTTACAGGTTTGGTAGGTTTCCCTATGTGCCGGCTGAGCTAGAGGCCATAATCTACAGGTAGGCACTTTGCAAAAAACAGCTCTGTATTTTGTCAAAAAATGGGATGTGTCCACGTTGTGTTTTGGGGCATTTCCTGTCGCGGGCGCTAGGCCTACCCACACAAGTGAGGTATCATTTTTATTGGGAGACTTGGGGGGACGCTGGGTGGAAGGAAATTTGAGGCTCCTCTCAGATTCCACAACTTTCTGTAACCGAAATGTGAGGAAAACTAGTTTTTTTAGCCACTTTTTGAGGTTTGCAAAGGATTCTGGGTAACAGAACCTGGTCAGAGCCCCGCGAGTCACCCCATCTTGGATTCCCCTAGGTCTCTAGTTTTAAAAAATGTACAGGTTTGGTAGGTTTCCCTATGTGCCGGCTGAGCTAGAGGCCATAATCTACAGGTAGGCACTTTGCAAAAAAACAGCTCTGTATTTTGTCAAAAAATGGGATGTGTCCACGTTGTGTTTTGGGGCGTTTTCTGTCACGGGCGCTAGGCCTACCCACACAAGTGAGGTATCATTTTTATCGGGAGACTTGGGGGGACGCTGGGTGGAAGGA
The DNA here is from genome assembly GCF_031143425.1 of Pleurodeles waltl. Taxonomy (NCBI): domain Eukaryota; kingdom Metazoa; phylum Chordata; class Amphibia; order Caudata; family Salamandridae; genus Pleurodeles; species Pleurodeles waltl. The sequence goes on along the minus strand of NC_090443.1, from coordinate 660,755,711 downwards.
AATTTGAGGCTCCTCTCAGATTCCACAACTTTCTGTCACCGAAATGTGAGGAAAACTAGTTTTTTTAGCCACTTTTTGAGGTTTGCAAAGGATTCTGGGTAACAGAACCTGGTCAGAGCCCCGCGAGTCACCCCATCTTCGATTCCCCTAGGTCTCTAGTTTTCAAAAATGTACAGGTTTGGTAGGTTTCCCTATGTGCCGGCTGAGCTAGAGGCCATAATCTACAGGTAGGCACTTTGCAAAAAACAGCTCTGTATTTTGTCAAAAAATGGGATGTGACCACGTGTTTTGGGGCATTTCCTGTCGCGGGCGCTAGGCCTACCCACACAAGTGAGGTATCATTTTTATCGGGAGACTTGGGGGGACGCTGGGTGGAAGGAAATTTGAGGCTCCTCTCAGATTCCACAACTTTCTGTCACCGAAATGTGAGGAAAATTTGTTTTTTTAGCCACTTTTTGAGGTTTGCAAAGGATTCTGGGTAACAGAACCTGGTCAGAGCCCCACGAGTCACCCCATCTTGGATTCCCCTATGTCTCTAATTTTCAAAAATGCACAGGTTTGGTAGGTTTCCCTATGTGCCGGCTGAGCTAGATGCCATAATCTACAGGTAGGCACTTTGCAAAAAACAGCTCTGTATTTTGTCAAAAAATGGGATGTGACCACGTGTTTTGGGGCATTTCCTGTCGCGGGCGCTAGGCCTACCCACACAAGTGAGGTATCATTTTTATCGGGAGACTTGGGGGGACGCTGGGTGGAAGGAAATTTGAGGCTCCTCTCAGATTCCACAACTTTCTGTCACCGAAATGTGAGGAAAATTTGTTTTTTAGCCACTTTTTGAGGTTTGCAAAGGATTCTGGGTAACAGAACCTGGTCAGAGCCCCGCGAGTCACCCCATCTTGGATTCCCCTATGTCTCTAATTTTCAAAAATGCACAGGTTTGGTAGGTTTCCCTATGTGCCGGCTGAGCTAGATGCCATAATCTACAGGTAGGCACTTTGCAAAAAACAGCTCTGTATTTTGTCAAATAATGGGATGTGTCCACGTTGTGTTTTGGGGCATTTCCTGTCGCGGGCGCTAGGCCTACCCACACAAGTGAGGTATCATTTTTATCAGGAGACTTGGGGGGACGCTGGGTGGAAGGAAATTTGAGGCTCCTCTCAGATTCCACAACTTTCTGTCACCGAAATGTGAGGAAAACTTGTTTTTTAGCCACTTTTTGAGGTTTGCAAAGGATTCTGGGTAACAGAACCTGGTCAGAGCCCCGCGAGTCACCCCATCTTGGATTCCCCTAGGTCTCTAGTTTTCAAAAATGCACAGGTTTGGTAGGTTTCGCTATGTGCCAGCTGAGCTAGAGGCCATAATCTACAGGTAGGCACTTTGCAAAAAACAGCTCTGTATTTTGTCAAAAAATTGGATGTGTCCACGTTGTATTTTGGGGCATTTCCTGTCGCGGGCGCTAGGCCTACCCACACAAGTGAGGTATCATTTTTATCGGGAGACTTGGGGGGACGCTGGGTGGAAGGAAATTTGAGGCTCCTCTCAGATTCCACAACTTTCTGTCACCGAAATGTGAGGAAAACTTGTTTTTTTAGCCACTTTTTGAGGTTTGCAAAGGATTCTGGGTAACAGAACCTGGTCAGAGCCCCGCGAGTCACCCCAACTTGGATTCCCCTAGGTCTCTAGTTTTCAAAAATGCACAGGTTTGATAGGTTTCCCTATGTGCCGGCTGAGCTAGAGGCCATAATCTACAGGTAGGCACTTTGCAAAAAACAGCTCTGAATTTTGTCAAAAAATGGGATGTGTCCACGTTGTGTTTTGGGGCATTTCCTGTCGAGGGCGCTAGGCCTACCCACACAAGTGAGGTAACAATTTTATCGGGAGACTTGGGGGGACGCTGGGTGGAAGGAAATTTGAGGCTCCTCTCAGATTCCACAACTTTCTGTCACCGAAATGTGAGGAAAACTTGTTTTTTTAGCCACTTTTTGAGGTTTGCAAAGGATTCTGGGTAACAGAACCTGGTCAGAGCCCCGCGAGTCACCCCATCTTGGATTCCCCTAGGTCTCTAGTTTTCAAAAATGCACAGGTTTGGTAGGTTTCCCTATGTGCCGGGTGACCTAGAGGCCATAATCTACAGGTAGGCACTTTGCAAAAAACAGCTCTGTATTTTGTCAAAAAATGGGATGTGTCCACGTTGTGTTTTGGGGCATTTCCTGTTGCAGGCGCTAGGCCTACCCACACAAGTGAGGTATAATTTTTATCGGGAGACTTGGGGGGACGCTGGGTGGAAGGAAATTTGAGGCTCCTCTCAGATTCCACAACTTTCTGTCACCGAAATTTGAGGAAAACTTGTTTTTTTAGCCACTTTTTGAGGTTTGCAAAGGATTCTGGGTAACAGAACCAGGTCAGAGCCCCGTGAGTCACCCCATATTGGATTCCCCTAGGTCTCTAGTTTTCAAAAATGCACAGGTTTGGTATGTTTCCCTATGGGCCGGCTGAGCTAGAGGCCATAATCTACAGGTAGGCACTTTGCAAAAAACAGCTCTGTATTTCATCAAAAAATGGGATGTGTCCACGTTGTGTTTTGGGGCATTTCCTGTCGAGGGCGCTAGGCCTACCCACACAAGTGAGGTATCATTTTTATGGGGAGACTTGGGGGGACGCTGGGTGGGAGGAAATTTGAGGCTCCTCTCAGAATCCACAACTTTCTGTCACCGAAATGTGAGGAAAACTTGTTTTTTTAGCCACTTTTTGAGGTTTGCAAAGGATTCTGGGTAACAGAACCTGGTCAGAGCCCCACAAGTCACCCCATCTTCGATTCCCCTAGGTCTCTAGTTTTCTAAAATGCACAGGTTTGGTAGGTTTCCCTAGGTGTCGGCTGAGCTAGAGGCCAAAATCTACAGGTAGGCACTTTGCAAAAAACACCTCTGTTTTCTTTCAAAAAATGGGATGTGTCCACGTTGCGCTTTGGGGCATTTCCTGTCGAGGGCGCTAGGCCTACCCGCACAAGTGAGGTAACAATTTTATCGGGAGACTTGGGGGGACGCTGGGTGGAAGGAAATTTGAGGCTCCTCTCAGATTCCACAACTTTCTGTCACCGAAATGTGAGGAAAACTTGTTTTTTTAGCCACTTTTTGAGGTTTGCAAAGGATTCTGGGTAACAGAACCTGGTCAGAGCCCCGCGAGTCACCCCATCTTGGATTCCCCTAGGTCTCTAGTTTTCAAAAATGCACAGGTTTGGTAGGTTTCCCTATGTGCCGGCTGACCTAGAGGCCATAATCTACAGGTAGGCACTTTGCAAAAAACAGCTCTGTATTTTGTCAAAAAATGGGATGTGTCCACGTTGTGTTTTGGGGCATTTCCTGTTGCAGGCGCTAGGCCTACCCAAACAAGTGAGGTATAATTTTTATCGGGAGACTTGGGGGGACGCTGGGTGGAAGGAAATTTGAGGCTCCTCTCAGATTCCACAACTTTCTGTCACCGAAATTTGAGGAAAAACTTGTTTTTTTAGCCACTTTTTGAGGTTTGCAAAGGATTCTGGGTAACAGAACCAGGTCAGTGCCCCGTGAGTCACCCCATCTTGGATTCCCCTAGGTCTCTAGTTTTCAAAAATGCACAGGTTTGGTAGGTTTCCCTATGTGCCGGCTGAGCTAGAGGCCATAATCTACAGGTAGGCACTTTGCAAAAAACAGCTCTGTATTTCATCAAAAAATGGGATGTGTCCACGTTGTGTTTTGGGGCATTTCCTGTCGAGGGCGCTAGGCCTACCCACACAAGTGAGGTATCATTTTTATGGGGAGACTTGGGGGGACGCTGGGTGGAAGGAAATTTGAGGCGCCTCTCAGAATCCACAACTTTCTGTCACCGAAATGTGAGGAAAACTTGTTTTTTTAGCCACTTTTTGAGGTTTGCAAAGGATTCTGGGTAACAGAACCTGGTCAGAGCCCCGCGAGTCACCCCATCTTGGATTCCCCTAGGTCTCTAGTTTTCAAAAATGCACAGGTTTGGTAGGTGTCCCTATGTGCCGGCTGAGCTAGAGGCCATAATCTACAGGTAGGCACTTTGCAAGAAACAGCTCTGTATTTTGTCAAAAAATGGGATGTGTCCACGTTGTGTTTTGGGGCATTTCCTGTCGCGGGCGCTAGGCATCCCACACAAGTGAGGTATCATTTTTATCGGGAGACTTGGGGGGACGCTGGGTGGAAGGAAATTTGAGGCTCCTCTCAGATTCCACAACTTTCTGTCACCGAAATGTGAGGAAAACTTGTTTTTTTAGCCACTGTTTGAGGTTTGCAAAGGATTCTGGGTAACAGAACCTAGTCAGAGCCCCGCGAGTCACCCCATCTTGGATTCCCCTAGGTCTCTAGTTTTCAAAAATGCACAGGTTTGGTAGGTTTCCCTATGTGCCGGCTGAGCTAGAGGCATAATCTACAGGTAGGCACTTTGCAAAAAACAGCTCTGTATTTTGTCAAAAAATGGGATGTGTCCACGTTGTGTTTTGGGGCATTTCCTGTCGCGGGCGCTAGGCCTACCCACACAAGTGAGGTATCATTTTTATCGGTAGACTTGGGGGGACGCTGGGTGGAAGGAAATTTGTGGCTCCTCTCAGATTCCAGAACTTTCTGTCACCGAAATGTGAGGAAAACTTGTTTTTTTAGCCACTTTTTGAGGTTTGCAAAGGATTCTGGGTAACAGAACCTGGTCAGAGCCCCGCGAGTCACCCCATCTTGGATTCCCCTAGGTCTCTAGATTTAAAAAATGCACAGACTTGGTAGGTTTCCCTATGTGCCCGCTGAGCTAGAGGCCATTATCTACAGGTAGGCACTTTGCAAAAAACAGCTCTGTATTTTGTCAAAAAATTGGATGTGTCCACGTTGTGTTTTGGGGCATTTCCTGTCGCGGGCGCTAGGCCTACCCACACAAGTGAGGTATCATTTTTATCGGGAGACTTGGGGGAACATAGAATAGCAAAACAAGTGTTATTGCCCCTTATCTTTCTCTACATTTTTTCCTTCCAAATATAAGAGAGTGTGTAAAAAAGACGTCTATTTGAGAAATGCCCTGCAATTCACATGCTAGTATGGGCACCTCGGAATTCAGAGATGTGCAAATAACCACTGCTCCTCAAAACCTTATCATGATCCCATTTTGGAAATGCAAAGGTTTTCTTGATACCTCTTTTTCACTCTTCATATTTCAGCAAATGAATTGCTGTATACCCAGTATAGAATGAAAACCAACTGCAGGGTGCACCTCATTTATTGGCTCTGGGTACCTAGGGTTCTTGATGAACCTAGAAGCCCTTTATATCCCCGCAACCAGAAGAGTCCAGCAGACAAAACGGTATATTGCTTTCTGAAATCTGACATCGCAGGAAAAAGTTACAGAGTAAAACATAAAGAAAAATAGCTGTTGTTTTCAGCTCAATTTCAATATTTGTTTTATTTCAGCTGTTATTTTCTGTAGGAAAACCTTGTAGGATCTACACAAATGACCCCTTGCTGAATTCAGGATTTTGTCTAGTTTTCAGAAATTTTTAGCTTTCCGGGATCCAGCATTGGTTTCACACCCATTCCTGTCACTAACTGGAAGGAGGTTGAAAGCACCAAAAATAGTAAAAATGGGGTATGTCCGAGTAAAATGCCAAATTTGTGTTGGAAAATGTGGTTTTCTGATTCAAGTCTGCCCGTTCCTGAAAGGTGGGAAGATAGTGATTTCAGCACCAGAAACCCTTTGTTGATGGCATTTTCAGGGAAAAAACCACAAGCCTTCTTCGGCGGCCCTTTTTTCCCATTTTTTTGGAAAAAAAGAAATTTTCACTGTATTTTGGCTATTTTCTTGGTCTCCTCCAGGGTAAACCACAAACTCTGGGTACCATTAGAATCCCTAGGATGTTGGAAAAAAGGACGCAAATTTGGCGTGGTTAGCTTATGTGGACAAAAAGTTATGAAGCCCTAAGCGCGAACTACCCCAAATAGCCAAAAAAGGGCTCAGCACTGGGGGGGAAAAGGCCCAGCAGCTAAGGGGTTAACAAACAAGGGTATTTGGTGATGGAAACACTGGACTGGTGGGTAACAGTGCCTCCTGTAGTTGTAGTCATGTCATTCCCTGTAATCCACACACTATCCAACTGTTATCCTCCCAGATGAGTACACTTCAATTGTGAGTTGCCAAACAGGGGTCTTTGGACAGGTGAACACTGGGACGGTGAGTGTAGTGATGGGAAAAGTGACAAAAACTGAAATATGAGCATGCATGACATTGCATTTTGGTGACATTTTTAGTGACTTACTAGACTCCACTCCCCCAGGTATTCCTGTCAAGCCCTCAGGATGCAGGATGGACAAGACCGCCTCCTCCCAGGGAAAGTAATGGGGCACTGGGAGGGCCACTGCCAGGTCTTCTTGGCCTGCTGCTAGTGTCTGGAGACCAGGGAACAGACCTTGTCACTGGGGACATGACACCTCTTCCTGATGTTTTCCGTGTGCAGGGTGGTGCCTACAGCATTCACTCTGTGAACGATCATGCCCCACATTTCCATTTTCCTACTTAGAGAAGTGTGCTGGATTTGTGGTCCAAACAATTGTGGCTCTACATTTTAACCATCATGTCTCTCAACTCATCCTCAGAAAAACATGGATTTTTAGAGCTTGACATGGTGGAAAAGAAGAAAACATGTGACAGTGAGGGGAAGTGCAAAAGGGTGTGATGGGACAAAACCTTCTCAAACCATTAAACAATGAAGGGAATCGACTTACTATCGCGTGATGAGCATTAATTTTGTAATTCACTGAAATCAGCCCTATGTCAGCAGCAATGTTGAAAGTGAGCAATCAGGCACTTGTTGCTGTACCTTGAAGTACATGGATCGGTGCTTGGACTTTTGTTTTCTTATGTTTCACTGTCACCATAAAAAAACTTTTGCTCTTCATGTTTGTCGATGCATCCCAAGTATATACTTTAGTTTTTGACAGTGTGAGACCTGGTAATGGAGACAGTTAATTATACTTTTCTTCATGTATTATATTTATTGAAGCACCACTATTGATGATGAAAGGTATTGAACATCCATTTATATTCTGCATAATTTTTGGACAGTGTTTATATGATCTTGTTATTTTGACATGTCCACTTTTCTTTGACTGACTTTTCACCTCACAGGCAACTAGTCCGGCATGTGCATGTTTTTATGAGGTAAGCATTGGCATGGCACAATCCCTTTCTTCACCTTCACTTATTAGTAAGGCTGAAGAACTGTTTCACAATGATTTAGATGATGATTGACCTTGTTATTCTACCTTAACTGATACTCTGTCAGGCTTTTTGTCTTTGCACCATAAAGCACTTGCTTTTTCCTTTGCTCTGCACATTGTCACAAAATGCTTCTCTTTACCACGGCCCTTGCATATCTGAACAATGGCGGGACACTTTCCTTCATGTGAAAGCACAAATCCACACCTGAAACACTCCTTCTTTTTGCTTGTAGATATCACTTTGTGTCCTTTAGGCTTTTGTGACTGACTCGCTCTGGGCTCCTCCGGCCTCCATGTCGGCAGCTTGTTTTTCAGCACGTTCCTCCACTCTGGTAGCATTCAACACTTGCTCCAGACTAAGAGTTACTCCTGTCGTTCGTCATCTGAATGAATCAGACGAACATCCATCAATCACTTTAAGGTGCATACCTTCCTCATCATTAAATTAATTGAACTTACAGTGTTTGATGAGTGTGCCAAGTCTTTCCATTAATTTATCGATTAGTTGCCAATTCTGTGACATTCTTGACTGAAAACGTATCATTCATAATCAACGTTTGGTACTGGATTAAACTTGAGATTCAACACATTGTTCATCTGACGGCATGTGGCTTCTTCATTGGTTCTTGGCATTGCTTTATGACTTCTTTCACATCATCACCAACAAGAAGTTTGAGATATGTAGTAATCTTCCTGTTATCAGTCTCTTAAAGCACATCAATTAAATCTTTTAATGTCTCTATCCAGACAGTTCATCTATCACCACATATTTTGCTTTTTGGCTTTTTGGCAGTGCTGATTGGTGGTGGTGCTTTCACTGACCTCTCCGACTGGAAATCAGAATCTGTTTCATTCATTTCCCAGCCCTGGCCCTGTGACAGACCAGCATCTGGGTCGTCCTTGATGGGCTCCTTCAGATGAATGGCTTTCTGCTGAGTTTCTCGCCTTGAAAATATGGACTGCTCCTTTATCACAACTTCTGTGCTTTTTCTTGGGCCCAGCATCAGCCATGATGCAGCAACTCTCTTTAGAGGGACCAGTAAGTCCTTTACTTTATTGTTTGTATACTTCAGTATGTATGGTTTAACACTTAGTTGAGCTGCCTTCAATGCTATTTGAAATCTGATAATTGCCACTGGGTTGAATTTGCCTTTAGTTTTAACGCACTGTGGCCCATATTGATTTTTTGGTGCTTTTTTGGCGCTGCATTTGCATCATTTTTTGATGCAAAAGTGGCGCAATCCTACAAAATACAATTATATTTTGTAATTTTGAGCCACTTTTGGGTCCAAAAATGGCACAAATGCAGCACTAAAAAAGTATAAATGTGGGCCTGTATTTTTTCTAACTTTATTTTGCTTGGCTGTGTGGTACCCTTTTGTAGAATCTTGCTTGTAGTTTCTTGATCAATGACGCATAGACTTTCCTGAGAAGCTCTCTTTCCATTCACATGGTTCACATTGGCTGGAATTGCGCTGTGACTCCATATGCGCTAACTGTTGCCTCATCACTTTAATGAAGGCACATATGGCATGCACAGGCAGTTTGCTTGGACCACAGCAAACTCTCCAGGAGAGCACTTTCTTTTTTCGGATTACTTATCCCCTATCTCATTGCCAGTTATACTGTCTTACCCAGCCTGGATGGCTAGATGACTAGGCCACAGACAGAGCTGTCTTTATTCCTCTGCGTGTACCTGTGAACTCCAACATTCCAAAGTAAGCCCTTGTGCACTCTGTTTTAGCAATTACGTTACACAACAGAGTCTTCGGGGAGCTATAAAACGTTCCATTCTAAATCAGGCAAGACACTACTACTAATGATAGAATCAACACTTATGCCTTCAACACTAGTACAGAGACGTTTCAATGCATGGTCAAAGTGGGCTCTTGCCTAGAGTCCCAGCCTTTCAGGGACACCTTGGTAGAGCCAGCTCTGTTCTGCAGAGTCTTGTCCTGATTAGCTTGAATAATTCTTAAACACATTGTTTCAAATATCATTTTGCTTTAGTTTATTTTAAAATAGTGAGAATCTATCAGAGACATCCTGTGGTGAAATATTGTGTTTGTGTTTTTATGCACCATCATAAAAAGGTTTCTTTTAGATCAAAACATGGACCTCACATATGAGAAATGAGAGGGTTTCATGGAGGTTAGTTGCAGTAATATTAGTGTGCTGTGGCTGTGTTACAATACTGAAAACCCACATCACTATCCCTGAATATTAAATGCTTAGAATTTAGATGAGTGTACTTCTGCACTGTCAGTGACCGGGCCAAAGAGGTCATGAAAGAGCTGAAACTGGATCATAAGATTAAAGCTGTTCTGAGCAGGGGCCCCCTAAAATATGTTTGGTATGGTCCTAAAATCCTTAAAATGTCCATGCAGAAGTGGGTCAGAAAAGGAGGCAGTATTCTCCCATTACCCCCAGAGTTACCAATGCCTGGGGTACCTTCAATTTTGGAAGTGGGGAATCTTCTACCTGTAATGATTTGGCTCCTGAAAGGTCAACTAAGAAAGAAGTAAGTTCTGGAAGAATTGCTTATTCTGGGTAGCATTCCCCAGTAATTTCTTATTTTCACAATACTTTAACACAGATTTTTCAGCAGAAAGATCTCCATGTGAAGGTAAAGAGATCTGCAGTTTTCACATAGGTCTCATAATTCTGATCAGGTCATGATCTACATTGACCCCATTGGAATTAAGACGCCACTCTCAATGAGAGCTGTCAAAGCTCCTTTCACAGGGCCATGGTTCAAGCATGGGTTACTGGTCCCAAGTGTGGGGACTGTGGCTATATACCCCTGATGTCTAGTGGATTTGGCCTACAATGTGTTGTGAGCAAACGGGGTAAGTACTACCATTCTGCTTTTGACTATCAGTGGTAGCATGTGTCAAACAGTCTAAGGCTGTTCTATAGGAGGTAGGTGTAAGGCAAGCAACGGCACAAGACTCAAAATGCAAACATTGGCCCATATTTATACTTTTTAGCGCTGCATTTGCGTCGTTTTTTGATGCAAAATCGGCGCAAACTTACAAAATACAATTGTATTTTGTAAATTTGTACAGATTTTGCCTCAAAAAACGACGCACATGCATTGCTAAAAAAGTATAAATATGGGCCTTTGTCCCCAATAATCCCATTGTCCAGTCCAATGCCTACTTTTGGAAGGAAAAGACGTATTTATTGCACATGCAAAATATACTACAGCACACTAACTAAGGCACACTGAAATCCTTCAGGAGAGCTAGGTAGTGTCCTTATGGTCTCTTTCGGGCTCCTCCACTTAAAAAAAAGTGTCCATAGCAGTTTCCAGGAGGTGAGCTCTTAAGTGCTGTCCACATATGCAATGTACAACAAAATCTTGTTTTGTCTGTTAAAGTTCAGCCTACTATGGCATTAATACGCTGAGCTCATGCAAGTTTCAAAGTCCCTGCTCCATTCTTACCAAAAGATGGCCAAATGATGGCCTAAAGCAGTGTTCAGGAACTGTAGCATGACTGTGCTTTGACGATCAATGCAACAGGTGGTCCGCACAAATGGCACAATCAATTGTTTTGCATGAGAAAAATAATGAATCTTCAAAGAGCAAAATAATTGCTCACAGTTTCGCTAACGGCAAACAAGACAAATAAAGAAGCAAAAAGGATGAACAAAAACAAAACAAAACAAAAAAACAGAGTCACATACAAATGCAAAGATGTAGTATAGCTCAATAATCCATAGTTACAAAATACAATGGCTGTTCCATGGTATAAAGAAAGTGATAAAAAGTAATTGTGAAAAGTGACAAGAAGTGATTATTTACAAATAGAATCAGTAAATCAATTGCAGTGCACGCAGGCGATTACACAAAACCTGTCTGCATTCCTCCACAAATTCATTAATAAATTAATCAATTTGAAGGTCATCTACTAATCACACAATTCTCTCCTAATTGGTAATATTGCAGTCCAGGACACAACTGAGAGTTTGTCGATGTTTTGACCCCAAGAAGAGAATGGAACTTTAGTGGCTTCACAAAGGGCCTTCATCAGGACAATGAAGTTGTGGAATAACCTACAGAGTTAATCTGTGAACTCTTAATTGAATATTCAAAAACGATTTGTTATGGTGGGTAAAGACTATTTCAGAGTCAAAAGTGTAGCGTGAATCTATGTGAACACCTTCACATCAGAATCTGGATAGGGCTTCATGGAAAACTGTGTATCCTCACCAGGAAGATTGCTGACACTGAAAGGGACTGGTAACAATTTACAGGGCCCAAAGTCACAGTTTGAGCGAAACCGCTCTTTCCCAACACTGATTAAATCTGCTGAGCCCGCTACATTATATACTTTCTTTCAAAAAATATTCAGCATCATATAAGAGTAAATTATTCTATCCAAACCCAAGAAGGGTCTTCAAAAAATATTGAATGGGCGTGCTCTAATACAGTGTATCCACATGTGGATTAGCAACCACATTTGATGATGAGCTGAATGTTCCACGTCTACCTACAGTCAGTGGGAGTGGTGCACTGAGGTGAAAACAGTCACTGACAGCTTAAGGGTCCACCAGGTAGCGTTTCCTTTGCGGATTGTGCAGGTAAGGTGAAGGGACAGGCAGTGATCCAGGGTGACTTTTAGTCTTCAAATCCCTTCTGGTCAAGGGCATTCCTGCAATCCGCGGACTGGCTCCAGCTGTCCTAGTGACCCCCCTACTGACATAAGGGACTCACAGGCAACTCGCCAATGATTTCAGTCCAATGGGTGATTGCCCCAGTGGTTCTAGTGGCTCCCTCTTAACATACAGTGGTCAGAGGCATGGGCAGCAGCTTAAAACGTCATGAGATAATTCCACATGAAGGCTGATAGGTCTCTTTCACAATACTGGTCCTGACTGCACCAGGAGTCTCACACTTTGTTCACTGGGACCCACTCACCAGGATCTACCACTGAGCATCATTCCCTTCTGGCTCTCTCTCTTCTCCTCTCACAGAGTACACTGGTCTTGGCATGTAGGCAGAAGGTTGACATTTTGCTGTCAGCCTTCTTTGAAATATGTCTATGAAGGTTCAAAGGACTAAGTCTTCCTCTTTATTATGATTCCCTGGTCCCAGAGTACAACATTATCAGACCCCACCACCTTGCTTTACGAGTCTAGGATCCACTACCCAGTAGCTCTTCTTGAAATCAAAGAGAACTGTGATGTGTACAGAGAATGCTCTGCTACCCTTCCACCGGTGTATGTCTTCCCACTCAAACCCTCAGGAATATCAGCAACCAACATGAACTGTCTGAGGGTTGCAGTCCTTACATGCACTAGCCTTTTGATGCCATAGGCTTTGAAAATGGAACCCACAGGCCTAATTGCTGTGCACCATGCACAGGCAAATACATCCCATCGTGCAAACATAAATCCCATCCATTGCCGGTGCTACACACAGTCACCATAACCATGGTGAGTTAAGTACACTGCACAGGAACTTTGCATGAGTGGGGCAGTAGGCGCCACTCCTGTGACATGGGTTAAAATGCCTGCTCTCACTACTGACTCTTATGAAACAGAAAAATGGGTATGCTGACGCCACCTATCTTGTGTCACTTAACTCCTGGCAAGGGCAATAACCCTCTACGATTATGCAGGTAGCAGTTGCCGCGCTGATTCAGATCTAATGAGACAGAATTACCATGAGACAAGCTTAAGTTATGGTACACATGCACAATCTGTGTTAACCTATGACCAAAATTCTGTACCCTGGGTTTAGATATCTATGTAGCTGTGGCACTCAGGAAAAGGGTGCACACCCATCACCATGCAGGGGATTTTTCAATTCCAACAAGGCCCATACTGTTCAGATAATAAGGTGCCCATTATCTCTCTCACAGGAAAACTCATCTAGTAATATTGCTGTGGAATTATTGGTACAACCAGATTTGATTTTTATCTTGTCTGTCTTTCAAGTTCTGCATCTTGAAAAGAAGAAAACCTTGGTGATTCTGCATGTTTTCTGGCATTCAGAGGCGTAATTATAGGAATGCCTGTGGTTTTACCACTGCATAAATTCTGCAAGCACTTACCTAGCAAATCTTGTGAAGGGGCAAACTTACAAAGAGTAGTAATTATTACACCACATAGAATCCCAATTTGATTGAAACTCTCTTTTATGTCTGAGTCAAGATTGTTATGTGAGATCAAAACAGGCGTAAGTAGGTACAGATGTGCATCACACTCACAATTTCCAGCTGGCCTACTGGTTTTTTAAATACCTAGATAGTGATAGCCCTTGTGCATACTGATGGAGTAACATTGCAATGATGACTGACTAACATGTACATGGAATGTTGAGTTGGAGCATGTTATATCTAGTACCTGCAAGGTGACATGCTACCCCATTCATACAATTCTGAGAAAAAAAGGGGATTACTTAATATTTTTGTGTGGGCATTTACATGTCACACAGTAAGACAAATTTTACTCCAAATTAACTTACCAGTTTAAAAGTGTGTTGCTGCAGCACAAAATTATGCAGCTCCAGGTGAGTGCCCTTGAACTTTTAGGGGCACATTTATGAGGGGGTTTGCAGTATTTTGCACCATGCAGCATAGTATATGCAAGACACAAATCCCAAATATGATTTATGAAGCCACGCAAGGCCACTTTGCATGGCCCTGAGTTGCTTCATAAATCTGGAGGACAGAAACGCAGCACAAGTTGCTGCGTTACCTTACTCTGCCATGGGAGGCATTCCATTGGCATTGCATGGGTGTTTCCATGCAACTCCTATGGATTTAGACACATTCCCAGATTTACCAGAACTGATAAACCTGGGAATGTGCCAAAATGCTACTGCTTGGCAGGGGAGACATAATGAAGAGAAGTATCTTTATTTCTCCTCTTTACTACCTCTTTCTATGTGTGCTGCATTCTGCAGTGTACATAAATAGAGGACTGTGCCTCAGGAGATTGTTTTTGTGCAGGAATGTGCCCCGTCCTGTAGAGAAACAATCCTGCTTGCAACGGAGCATCCTTGCACGATGGTGTAAGGATGCATGCATTGGCGCTAGGCAGCCAAAAGGGCACCAGTGATGGGGGGGGGGAGACAGGAATGAGCCATATTTACTTAAATGTTGCACATTTCTGCCACACAGTGCAGGACAGCAAGGTGACGTTTTCACAAACATGGCCCTCAGTAAATAACCCTCAAATTCTATGGTCACACCATGCACAAATGACCACATACTTCTCCTCTAATAAAACTTCACTTTATCTGCAAAACACATGGGTTTTAAAAGAAGAGTTTTAGCTGCTAGTACACAGCTTAATAGGGCAGGAAGGTACAATCAAAAGTAAAAATAATTCATCACCTAGATTCCGTACTGCAGAGTTTATACAGAAAAACACAAACTGAAATGCGTCTTCCCTGAATAAAAGCGAGAACATCCCAATTTTTACTGTCAACCACAAAATGCAAAACAAAATTGTGAATACCAAATCTAAAGTAGTTTTTGCCCGTAAGAAGGAAGCTGAGTTTCATATAAATTGATAGCTGTTGCAGCATATTTTTTTGGCTCAGTAGGATATCTGGATGGACAGAATTTCCAATGATCCATGTTAATTTTGCTATAGACAGGCAATGGCAAAGCCACTAACTCACACCTGTGATGCTTGGCAGCAGACCGATTGCCTTTGCCAATGTCTTTTCCCTACTTGATCACTTTGCATGTTCCTTCACTGTACACATCTTGAATGCTTGGTGTTAGTTTATGAAAAAGTAATCTAAACCGGCCGCTGTCCATGTGGGTGCAGGCATGTGCATGTCAAAAGAAGGTAAGCAGAAGGCGTCTTAAGTTTTTAAAAATATTACCAGCTTCATAAATAGAAACCTTTTAAAAAATAACTGCACAGACTTCTGTTTATGGATTCTCGAAATTCCCAAACCGTATAATAATTGAATGACATTTGCCATTTACACAGGGGTCTTCCCTGATCATGAGATATTCAAAGATGTCTGGAAATCCAAGAGCTGAAAGAGAGAGACTTGAGATTTAGATTGTTTACAGATGCTTTACACATCCTCCTCAGTTTCTTTGGTTTGAATTTTTACAGGTCAGTCAAAGTGGGCAAGATTATTAGGGAAATCCAAAAGCAGCTGTTTCCATCTTAAATCCCTTGAGTGTATTTGCCATCTACCACAGGAAAACCCAATGAACTAAAATTTTACCAAGCTAGGAATATAGGCCTTCGTTTTCTGAATTTGGTGGTCCTGCCTGCCACTCCAGCGGTGGCAGTGCGGACTTCTGACAGCGTGGTGGGGCAGACTGCCAAATTCTGAGTTCAGCAGTGAACTGGCTGCATCACAGCCAGTTCACTCCTGTACCGTCAGGTGTGTGGGGCCGCCTGGCTGAAGGTTGATCACCTTTGGCCCACCTGTCCAACTGATACCGCCAATGGTATTTGGAGTCCCCTTCACCAGACTTTTCCTGGCAGTTCACACCACTTGGCATGGGCAGTGCAGAGGCCCCCATGCACAGCCCAGTTGCGCATTTCACTGCCTGATTTACAGGCAGTGAAATGCCCGATGGGTGCTGCTGCACCCGCCGCACCGCCACATTTGTGCCGGCTCCACTAGGAGCCGGCATCAATGCAAAGGCCCTGAGGGGAACTCAGAATAGGGCTGGCGGCGTCATGACCACATTTTAGGTCAAGTGGCGGGTTAGAGTTCAGCAGGTGGCGGTGCCACCCACCGAACTAAGAATGACCCCCAAAGTCTGAACTTGAAATGGGAGATTCTTGGATTTGATGTAATTTCTTTCTGTCTTTTGAAAGATATCCGTATTATTAAAAGATGTCAGATAGATCTTATGATTTTGTCCTTCATAAATTTAGACGATTTCTTTGTGAATACTCACAAATTCTGTTCTGTATATAATCCAAGGAAAAAAAAGTGAAATAAATGTTCAAATCTCATTGACCTAAGGAGCAATTTTTTATATGGGTATTTTAGAACTAAGCAATCGGCTGCCTGTTTGTGGACGTCCAAACCCTGAACATCGAAGGCAGAATTTCGGTGGTTCACATTATTAATGACTTACGATCATGAATACCTCAATATTTTGGATGGGTAGGCCCTTCATATGCATATTTTTATTTCATAGTTTTACAGTTGATTACAGTAATGTCATAATGTTTAATATCATTGTTTTGTTGTGTTATATTGTAGGTGTGATTTAGATAAGAGTTATTTAATATTTATATTTTTCAGATCTGGAGGGCTTTGGAGAGATTTTGGGTGCTAAAGACTGATTATTTATTTTTTGTTGTTTACATTTTATAAGTATTTATTTAATTCTAAACATATTCATTTTTGGATAGGTGAGTATGTAGTGGTATTGTTTGGGTCGTGTTTTAAAAGCTTTTAAAAATGGTAGCCAAAATATATATATAGAATATTTCATGTCTATATTTTTAAGTTTTGTTATTATGAATTAATGTTGAGATTTTCAGATTATTGTGGTTTACTGGGGTATTGGGCAGCTAGTGTTTTAAAAATAAATGTTCAAATTTGTATTTGGCTATACATATTTAAACATTATATTTCTTTTTTGTATGAATGTTGATTTTCATTTTTTATTTATTGCTGTATGGATTGGGTAGAGTTTTCCCAAATGTGCATAATTTTAGTTTATAATTTATAAGTTATTTTAATAAATTGTTAATTTTTCTGTGGGGTTGCGGTTCAATTTTGGGAGCAGAATGGTTTTTTAATATTCAAAATAATGTTTATTGCTATTTTTTACAAAGTATGATTTTTTTTAAATTACTTTTTTTAAAAAATACTATGTTGCTAGCATCTATTTAGTGTTTGATATTATATTTTCATTATAAATTTCATTTTTTTTAATTGCAATTGTGATATAAGTTTATTTCTTCTGTTTGGGATAGTATGTCAGCATATCTCCATACATTAATAGATACTTTTAATTGTTTATGTTTTAATGTACTTGTGAGATTTAGATATATATCCAGGGCCTAATTATGAGTTTGCGGACGGGCTATTCCATTTGCCAAACTCTCTACAGGGTAGCTGCCGCTGTAGTGTCGACCACTCCGCCAGACCTATTAGGTGCTTCTCGCTAGGCTGATGGGCGGAAACCTTGGTCCATCAGTCTAGCGGGAAAAAGGCAGAAACATTGTCTCCTGCTTGAAATCAAGTTGGCGGCAATGCTGTCACCAGCAGGGTGCACCGGTACCCTTGTATAGTTCACTGTCTACACACTATTTATTAGTTGCTTACTCTCAAGATAGGGTGGTAACTAATTTGCAAAGGACAAGGGAATCATGTGAATCATGCTTATAGCTTTGAGGGGGTAAGTAGACATTAGTCCAGAGGGACTACTGCCTGCTCCTACCGATGTCTTCCCAAACAGTATTTTTTTTAAAGCAGTATAATTGACGTTAATGGACATATGGCTGCTTTTAAAAAACATTTACAATTTGGGAAAGCAAATTCAGGGATGGAGGTCGGCTGTCCAATGCAGACCTTTACCCCTGCACTGGCAGACATTCACATGGAATCACAAATTGTGAATAGTCTAATTGATATTCAGTAGTTCAGTTTGCAACCCCCTGCAAATAAACAACTTGCAATGAGATCTATTAGCAAATAAGATGTATCACAAATTGTATTACCATTCACAAACCAGTTGGTTTGCAAACAACACATTGCTGCATAGGATTAGGAATGATATATTGGTCAAAAAATCAAGCACACTCTGCTATATGTAACCTGGCTAACAATATTGAAAATGCCTACAGTCAGGAAGTCTGTGCAATGATTCTCAAGTCAATCAATCTAATAATAGGGAAGTGTATATTGGGGGTGTCAGAGATTTACTAATCTCATTCCATCCTCACTAAAATGTGGAAAATACATATATTGTTACGGGTCAGATTTACTATTGTCAAGCCAGCTCATTGGGGAAAATAGGTGTAATTGGGGGAAGATATTATTCTCTCTCCAACCAAACTAACATCTAGTAAAATACTAGGGGGGGGGTGTTACTATTTTCACTCCAGCCCAACTAACACAGGGGAAAAATATGTGGTTGAGTAAGGTGAAATTTACTAATGTCACGCCAGTCCAGCTAATACAATTGAAGAAAATCAAATAGAGAAGTTTGTTAAATGTAATATTCTCACTCCAACCCAACTAACACTTTGGAAAGAGAATATAATAGAAAAAGGACATAATTAATAATTAAAGAACCTACAAGCATACAAATACAAACAAACTATAAATGAAAATTAAGGGCCTCATTACAAGGCTGGCCATCTTAAAACCGCCACTGCTGTGGCGGTCTGATTGCCACGTTAAGACCCTGGTAGTCCACCAGGGTCTTAATGTGGTGGTTCCAAACTCTGTGTAAATTGTCATTGCAACACATTGCTGCGTATGGCAGACTTGGGCATATGGCGATGTGCGCCAGCGGTGACGTCCTGTATATGGCAGACGTGACTGCCATATTCTGCAGTATTGATCACTTGACTCCTAACACTTCTGGCAGCAAGACCTCCACTATCTGAGCTGTTTTGTACTGCCTCTAGGAGCTATCATGCCACACCCTGAAGGTGATAGGGCCCCATCCTTCACCCCTGAAAAGCTGGACCAGCTCATGGAGGAAGTCCTACCCCTATACAGATAGCTATATGGTGCACCAGAGGAGCAGGGGAGTCCAGTGATATTCCAATGTGTGTGAGTTGGGGTGTATGATGATGTACATGAAATGTGAAGTTGTGTAGGTGTTGATGCATGCAAATGATCAATTGTGAATGAGTGTGACATGTGAGGATGGTAATGTTTGCCTGCTTACTGTCACTTAAGTGTTCAGTCCACTTGTGTTGGTATCTACAAATGGACCTGACTTTTTGCTTTTTTCTGTGTCCTCCATGCAGGTCAAAGCCCATCAATTAAAGTAAGTCTGGCATGCCATAGCAAGCAAGTATGGACCCTGGGGGTCCACAGCCGGCAGAGCACCCACTGTAGGAAGTGGTGGGAGAACCTGATACGCTGGACCTGGAAGACCGCAGAGTACCAGCTGGGGATGTCCTCCCAACGAGGGAGGGGTGCCCATAGGACCCTGACCCTCCCCTCCACTGGCCCACATTTCGGTGGTGGTCTACCCTGAGGTGGATGGGCATTTGAGGGCAGCACACAGCCACAAGGGGGTATGAACTGACGTAACACGTTTATGTTTCTGGCTATGCCAGTTAGGTGTATGATGTACTTACTACACCACCTCTGAGATGTAAGGAGGTGTCCCCATTGTTATGTCTGAACTATACATTGGCAATTGTGATGGTTGATCAGGGTGGACATCCTACAGCATGAACAGCATGGTGGTAATCAAGCATTAATAGTACTAGACATATCATGGGCATGTGTTTACACAAATTGGTACAATGTAGACGGTGTAGACAAGGTATGTGGCTAACCTGCTGATCCCTCAGGCCATGTATTTTATCCATGCTACATAGGGCTGTACCAAACTTATATGGGTGCAATATACACTGTTTTGTGCTTACATTGATTGTCAATTCTAATTTCTTGCCTATTGTTATGTGGAGGTCTCTACTTTACCAGACTTACCTTTGCTAATCTGAGATAGTTGAGACAGATTTTGTAACTGATCAGCTCATTTCTGCCTTACTTTATAGTGTAGCTGGGGTTCCATTTCACAAACACATGCTAGATGCAGTGGAATATGTTGTTAGTTAATTTGCTGCACTCAAGGTGTAAGTGTCAATCAGGGTTACATTTGTAGTGGATAATGCCAGTGTTACTTCAGTCCTGAGGTGTTAGGTTACACATGTTTAGACATTTGTTTGTGATGTAGGTATTGTGATGTATTTTTATCTATGTCTAAATGAGTAACATTAGTGTGTTGCCAAACTCTTTATAACCCTTTTAAAGTAACTTTTGATAGATATTTGTCTGACATGCAATGTTATGTTATGAGGCTCACAATTTGGGTGTGCCACAAGTAGTGATTTCATCTGAGGTATTTGACAATGTGAATGTTATGGACAGTGCCACATATTTGGTATCTGATTGCAAAGTTACATGCTGTGTAGTATTAGAATTGAGATGAGTTTATTTTCATGTAACATGACTACTGGTGATGGACTGGGCAAGTGTGGATTAGGCAAAGGCATGATATTGTGTTTTCACTTAACAGCATTTTCTAAAGGTGATTTGTTGATACACAGTGATTATCTGTATAGGGAGAGACTTTTGATGTAGCCAATTCATCTTGTGCATAAATTGTATGTATTACAGCTGATTTGATGGGGCGGTGATGTAGTGGTCAGATGGTTGTCTCAGGTTTTGGTGATACTGTTGTCATATTGGGTAGTTGGAAGTATATATTTGTTGTGAATGTTGTGTATTGTGTAACGTATGTGTATGTTAAGAATGTGATGACCCTCTCTCTCTTTCTGTTTCTCTGCATCCGCATCCGCAGGCAGAGGAGACAGGGCACAGCCAAGTGGTGAAGCTGCTGGCTACAGGACCCAGATTGCTGATACCACTGACACCGGGGGACCCAGTGGCCCGGAGGGCGAGGGGAGTGCCACGGAGAGACATGATCCACATCCTCATCTTCAGAATCCTCCTCCAGTGAACACTCCCTGGCGGTGGCGGACCCATCTAAGACCACACCAGCACCATATCTGTCCGCCACCCCCCCCTTACTACCACCACCCTCTCTGTAGCTTCTCATCCAGTTGGCCGTGCCCGCTCACCCAAGAGGGTGGGTGTCTTCTTTGCCTTAGGCACCTCTGTCCTTGCCCCTGTGAGCCCTGCTGCCCTCAGTGAGGAGGCTATTGACCGCCTGAGGTCTATCTTTGTGGGTCAGTCGACCATCTTGAATGCCATCCAGGGACTGGCAACTCAGATCCAACAGAGTAATGTGTTCCCAGAGGGCATCCCCGGCGCACTGGTTGGCCTACAGAGATCCTTTCAGGCTCAGGCCTCTACACTGACTGCAGCCAGTCATCCTTTGTCTATCGTCCCCCATTCACCTTTCTCTTCCCATTCCCAAACCCCTCTTCCCCGACCCAGCCAAGGCTCACAGACAGACAAGCATGCAATCACTTCAACATCCAAGGGTAGCTCAGACAAACACAAACACCACAAGACACACAACGTGCATGCACACAAGCAACATACCTGCACACACAACAGTCACAACCTGACCTGACACCCCTCCATCACCAGCATCATAGACAGCTAATCTGACACACCTGCACACACCACACTACCATTCACAGATTCAGCCACTATCTATCCTATCCACAGACAGCACCACAGCAGACCCTCAGACATTGACCCCAGTCACCAGACCATCAGACACCATGACCACAGACATGCCTACATGCAGCACATGCAGGACATCCATCATACCTGCAGTCACCACCCCAAAATATACTCACCTAACCACCACAGCATTCCCCAGCACCTCCACCCCCCTTCTCCCAAGACACTTAAACACCCTTACTCATCCAACAGAAACCCACCACCCACAAGCATACCTTGCACACACATACATCTAACACATCCACAATGACACATCTTACAGACACTCCCTTGCACTCCACACCCAAACTCTTTTGCTATGACCATCCCATTCTGTCTAAGAAAGCTTTCCTTTTGGAGTTTGCGCTTTTCTCTCCTCCTCTCCCACCATGTGACATCCCTAAGCATGCCGTGTCCTTACCCAGGTCTGGCTCTTCCACCTCCAAGTCCTCCCCTGCCACCCCTTGCCGGTTCCCTTGCCCATCTCCCTGCCAAGAAGTCCACCCCTCCACCTAAAACCAAACCAAACCCTCCCCTAAACCTAAGTCCAAGCCCAAGCCAGATCCCTAAGGCATTCCTCCAAGACATAAACCCACTCCCCTCCTCTGTCCCCTCGATACCAGATAAACCCTGAGGTGCCTGTCTGCCCCATAAAGTGGTGCGTTGTTTAGGCAGTATGTGAGGTTGTGTACGGTACTTTTGTATTAGAGTGGTATGGTATCTGTTGTGAGATGTACATTTGTGTGTCCAAGAGGTCTTGTTATGTTGGTATTTTGTGTTGTTTGTGTTGAGATGTGTTTGTTGGTGTGCTGTGTGGCATTGGGTGCTTTGACTGTGTGCATGTTATGTGCATGAAAAGTTCAATACAGTGTTCTTGGTAAGTCGGTCAATGAGTCATGTGATTGTGTATTTGCATGTTATTTTTTGCCTATTGGTGTTAGGTTGTGATGTGTCCCCAGTTAGTGTCCCATGTGGGCTCCTGCCAAGTGATTTGATATGGTGTTGTTGTGTTGTGTTTGTAACTTGTTGTGTTGTTGTGTGGTTCCATGTGAATATGGGCCTGTGCAGAGTTTCCATGCAGACCTGTGTGTGTTAGTGAAGTGTGTTAATGTGTGTGTGTGTTTGGTAGCCATGGCATGTTTGTTGTGCATGTGCAAGAGCGTGTGTGACTGTATGTGAGTGTGCGTGAAAGTGTGCAGTTACATGTGTGTGTGTCGCCCTCACATTGCCTTACCAAATGTCTATTGTGTGAGTGTACAAAACTTGCCAATCTATAACAGTACAAGGTAAGAGTGTGTACTTATGGTTTCTGTTATCGTCGTTCTCGCAGATTCCGGAATCTTTGAGCAGGAGCACCAGGAAGACTCGTAGCTCAGGTTCCATGGCGGCTCTGGACAAGTATGGCTTCCTGAAGGTGAGTGTCTCCTTTTATGCAGTAGTTTCGGCCTGGGTTTCCATGGTGGTGTAACCTTGCAATCTGTCCAGCGGAAACATTGTCTCCGCTGTCCCGCAGTTGGCAAACATCATCCATGTTGGCCAGACCACAGTGGTGACGCGCGGGTGCTTTGGCTGTATTCTGTTGTGAATACCCCCATGGTGATACTTTTGCGGTCTTTTCCGCCGGCCTGTTGACGGTCTGACTGCCACCACCAACATGGCGTTCACAGGACCACCAAGCTTGTAATGAGGCCCATAGTCATACTTTAATGCTTAAAATAATGTGCATGTATTAAATTTGATTAGATAGTTTAGATTTTAGGGTTTGGGGGGAGATTATTTAAATCTGTGGTCTTGATAACTTTATTTATAGGATTTCAATGCATTGGATTGAGTAGGGTGATGCCTTCCTACAGTGCCTTGGAATGGCACATGCCTTTTGCTGGATCCTTAATATCTACTTCTTTTTTAAGGTACTATGGTGAATGTTGTACCACTCAATGCTGCGCCTGACCTGACATCTGTGCTCTGAGTGAATCAGGTGGTGTCCTCTACTGTCCTCAAAACTATTGAGGCATGAGGTGAATTTGTCTTCATTGTGATTGTAAAAGGTAGGGTCTATTAATAGCACAAAGAAACAGTATACAGTAGCTGTTGAGAAGGTCAGAGTTCAGAGATTTGTTATTTAGTATTTGGATGGTGTTTGTTAAATATTCTTTATTTGGAAAGGATAGTTTTCGGAGGCGCCAGATTGCTATGTTAGAGTGAACATAATAGCCTTAAATTTGAGTATTTTGATATATGTTTGCTACTATGTGCATAATTCCAAATGCAAACTCACTCATTGTTTTATTGGGTTAGTATTAGTTTTGTTATTGTTTTCTCTTTTATTTTGTTTAGGCTGTGTTGTGTTTATTTGGCAGCAATGTTATTTTGAAATTTGTACTGTTGTCTGGATAGTATCTCTGGATAGTATAAAATGGGTACGATGGAGATGGGCAGGGTTTATACATTCTATCCATGAACCAGCTGGGGGCTTGTGTTAGGTTAAATAGGGTGTGTGATGTTGGAAAAATGATTACTTTTTTCTCCTTATTAGGGGTATTATATAAAATTGAATTCTTTTTTGTGCAGGCAAATTTTAGATGGTGAGTCATTCTGTTTCTCAAAAAGTCTAAGAAGCATGGCTAGCAATTCTTTCAGTTTTTCTTTATATAGAGATTGTCTTACTTAGGTTAGTTACAGTGGTTATCTGGGATATACAATGTGTTGGTATCCCAAAAGCATAATTTTTCAGTATTGTTTCACTTGGAGCTGAGTAACTTGTTGAGGCCTCTTTCAAGTCTTGGATTATGTGTGGAGCTTAATCTCTGCGATTTTTAGCAGGTGATTGTTTTGAGTCACATTCTCCACTTAGTTATGTAGAGTGGTGGCCCTTTCATAGCAGTCTTTGAAAATGCGTTTTTTGCATTGCCAATGACCATATTCTTTGCTACTGTGTTCTGGGCTATATGTGTAACCTAACTTTTTGAGAAGGGATTTGCCTTGTTGATACTCATTGAACATGGGTTTATTGATCTTGTTGGGATAACTAATTGATTTAAAAATATCAAAAGATTTTTAATATAATATGCTTTGTTTTGTTTTGTATCATTATTATTATAATTGGTTACTTATGGTTACTGTTATTTACATTTCTTTGGTCGGTTTTGCTGTTTGGAGGTTAAGGCCCTCTTTTTTTAACCTAGGAAATATTTTTAGTTGTTTGTGTTTGATAAATAGCTTAATTTCTTTTTGCTTTATTAGTGTCTAAAATAGTAAGGTATTTCTACTTACCTTCTAAGAAATGGCTGTCCTCTATGTAGGTGGGTGATTTTGTCTTCTTTTTTAGGTTGCAGGTACTATAATGTCTTATTTTGTCTCCTTTTTGTAGTTCTTTGTTAATTGCAAATTTGTTCTGATTTTGTAACTGTTTTACTGTGAATATAATTGGTTATGTACTTTGTCTTTTTGGTTTTGTTTTGCTAAATTATACAAACTGAGCTGCAATCTCTGCAAAATAATGATGGGCTTTGGTATGGCCTGGGTAATTACCTGTGACTGTGATTAGTTCAAGCAATCCATCCATCTCTTTTTTGTAAACTTCTGTCTGATATTCTAAGTGGGATGGGCATGGCCAGACATGGGTCCCTTGTACACTGTGCCACTGGAACAAAGTTCTACCCGATTGATGAGCCCTAATAAGGGCAACACTGGTCTTGGGTTGCTTGTGTTCCTTTTATGGAAGGACCTGACCTAGCAGTACGAACTGGAATGTTACTTTTGGAGCAGGGCCAAAACTGATTTGCAAATGACTGGGTCTAATCTGAGGTGGCATGGTATACAGAATAACGATGGACTGGGTTGTGGCCTGAGTAGCTACCAGTGGCTGAGATTAACTCAAGCATTCCACCCATCCCGTTTTTCTATACTGAGATGTTTTTCTTTTTTTTGCATTTTTCTTACATGTAAAATGGTAATTTGGCTGTAAAAGTTAATGTTTTACAAAAAAATTAATTATATGCAAATTTATTTTAATGTGTGTACATTTTTAATGTTTTATCCATTCTTTTCTTGCTATTTTATGTTTCAACATATTTTGTGTGCTGATGTAATGTTGATATGGCACATACAACAGGAGAAACCTGTAATTAAGTTGCTCATACTAAAATTCCTTTCCTAATGTTACCTAATGAGACATTGTTACATGATACTTTGCCGATGTAATGTTGTTAGTTGGTTAATATTTTGTGCTTCAATATTGAGTTATTATTTATATTGATAATCGCAATGTTACTGATGCCAGTATTTTTGTATTTTATATACGGGTAATTCAATGTCACTAGTGTGGCTATCAATACTTTGAAATCAACATTATTGCATCTCAATATTTTTCTGTTGAATATTTACTTGTACAATTGTAGGCACATTCAAGCAATCTGATTGGCAGGCCTAGATAATTCAATGTTGCTTTTACCATCATTAATCAATGTAAGGAGCCAGGGGTTTTCTGCTTAGATTGAGTCATGGTAAAAGAACTGCACAAATCCAGGTATTAGTCGGGATGGGGATGGAGGGTTATAGGAGCAAATTGCACCTAATGACAGAAAGACACATACACACACATACATATATGAGTAATTCATGATTTTCAAATGTACTTTTTCCATAGTTTTGATCTAACCAGTATATACTCTTTCAACAGCACATCATATGTTTTTGTTGTAGAATATTCCCATTCCATGAGTGGAATCCTATATGATATAATGTATAACTCTATCAATCAGTCAGGATTTGTGCAGTGTGGCTAATCACCCAACAGGGTATCCAGTAGCATGCAGGTCCCAGAGGCTCATTTGAACAGCCAGGTCTTGAGGGCCCTTAAGAATTACAGAAGTGAGTTGATGGTCCAGAGTTGCGTAGGGAGGTGTCCAAGATGGCCACCAGATAATAGTGCTCTTCCAGCCCCAGGCAAAATCCGACGAAATTATCTGACAATAGGGTTCATCTGCCAGGGAGCTGCTCCCTTGATTCCAGTACTTGGTAGGGTGCTGTTGAACCCATTGAAAGCTGCTGAGGCCTCCCTCTGCCATGCCTAAGGCCTTGGCTCCAACAACTGTTGGCAGAACAAAGTGTTTCCCGGTTCTCAACTGTGGCGGAAGCAGCAATGGAAGAAGCCAACTCACTGGTTACTTCTTTTTTTCACACATTACTGTGCCTTTGCCTCCTGGGTTGGGTTTCTCTCATGTATATATAATTGGGGTGGCCATCTAAGATGGTTGATTAGATGTGGTACTTGTATGCTCCAGGGCACTTGAATTAACCCCACGTAATCTTGTGCTTGATATTCCTAAAAACATTATCTTTACGCTGCTTTAAGATTCGGAGTCAACCTGCTTGTACAGCAGTCATTGCTTGTTCCTCCTGGAAGTGGGAAAGTGGGCTGAGAATCATTGTGACCCCAGTGGCTGTGGGGCAGCAGGACATCAATATGGAGCCTGAGCGAAAGGAGCGCGATCTGAGTGGCGGGTGCCTAAAGTAAGGGACGTTTGGGAAACTGCTGTTGTGATGCTGGGGTCTCAAGCTAGAGAGCTACTGTGGTCACACCTCAGCCTCCCTGCCACACCCCCAGACAGAAGGGGAAAGGGGTCAGCACCATCTTGCAGTGTTGGGGCTCATGATGGCTGTAGTAAAATGGGCACTGCAGCCTAGGGTACAGGACTCCCTTTGATCCTTGAGGAATTGAAGAATGGAGGAGGGCCTTGGAGGTAGAAGGGAGCTTGCAGTGTCCAGAGTAAATGGGGGAAATGTAAGGGGACTGGTGGACCCCAGCCTAGCAGTGGATGACTGTGGATGATTACAAAATGTTTAAAATGTGAGATATGAGGGGGCCTAAATGGAGCTATCTAACTTCTAATGGGTTATGTTTTGCACACTAATAAGAAAAGAGCCCCACTGCCTCACAGGTGCACAGGATAATGACATTAAGCACTACGGGAGGAGTAAAAAAAACAAAGTAAAGACCAAAACCAAGACAGCATAATAGAACCCACATCGGTGGGACTGCACTGTAAAAGAAAATAGACATGGTGACTATCGAGGTCAATCTCCTGCGTGTGGACTTGCACAAAGTAGGAGAAAGGATAATGGAGATAGGAGAACAAGTCAGCACTTTACAGTGTAAGGTCAATGCATTGAAAGCTACTGTGGTTCCACTGGCAGTACAGACATCAGTAACGGAAGAGAGGCTGGAAGTTATAGATGGGCAGCCCAGGCATAACAATCTCAAATTTCTGGGTTTTCTTGAAAAGTCAGAAGGATCACCACCAATCTTTTCCTTGAGACATGGATAATGAACACACTCAGGCCTGGGTGGGAAACTATCAAAATTCTTCGCATTTCAATGGGCCCACAAATCACCATGAGTGTCCACACTCTCAGGTGCCCCTCCATGGGTGTTAATTGTGATACTGTTCAATCATTGAGATCACAATATAATTCTTCTGCATGTCCACAATGAAGGACCTCTGCATTTTGAAAATAGGTCTGTACGTATTTTCCTGATTTGACCAAAAGAGTGCATGATCTATGTAGCCAGAGCTATACTTCTTGATGCCATCCTGCACTGACGCAGGTTTGCATCAAAAAGTATAAATCAGGGCCTGAGAGTGCCTACCCTTAAACCTAGTAGAGAGCCGGAATTGAATGCTTATCGCACACTTTCCATGATTAATATGGAATGGAATATAGTGTAATGAGATTGAAAAGAATACCAAAACACACAAAGACATTAATACACGTGGTTTGGCATGCACATATACATTTATGTAGATGCGTTTGTTTTTGCACTGGTAGCTGTATATGAACACTGCATCCATCTCTTGTCCCCAGGCTTAGCCCATTCTATCATATCTTTAATCCAAAAATTGATTGCTGGGTGCCCAGCTGCAATCAAATATATTGTTATCATCCTCTTGGCCAACACCAAGCCCAACATTGTGAATTTTCAACTTATCTTCCCTCTCCTTGACCATGGTATGAGCCCAAGTATATGGTGTTTAATGATATAGAGTATAGTACAGCCTGTTCAGTGTTCAGCCTTTTTTAGTATCTCCTTCCACTAGGCCTGTACATTTCGACAACTCCAAGTCAAATGTACAAAGTCAGTCCTCACAGCATGACATTGTGGGCACTGAGAAGAACTTTCAGGCTAAATTTTACATTATCTGATTAAGATCAAATGAGTCATATGAACATATTTATAATGAATGTGCTTAAATTGTCCATATCCCATTTCATCTTTGTAATGGGCTCCTCAGCACATAATTGGCATTTTTGCTGCACTGTTAACTTTGATAATGTTCTGTCACTGTGAAGTGCTCTGTATATAATAAAAAAATAGCCTTCTACAATTGCCAATGCATGTAGATTAACCATTGTTTGTGTATGTTTGGGTGCATCTGGAAAGGAGGGACATATCTCTCTAGCTGAGCTTGTAAGTTTAGCAAATTGTAAAAAACACCTGTATCCAATCCCAAAGGAGACATGTACGTCAACAAATGTGGTTTATGTCTGCAAGCGTCCTGCACTATCCCTGTTTCCATCTACCCACTGCCATGCTAAAGGCAATTTGTACAAAATGATACAAACTCCAAACATGCATATTCAGTGCAAATGGTGGGCGTTTCAGGCTCTTTTTAACGGCTATGTTCCAAACTTCACAAGTCTCTTTGATAACAAATGGCATGTTATTAGATATCCCCCAACCTCTAAGTAGCAGACCATCCAAGGGCACATCTTTGTCTGAACCACTTGTCTTCGCCCAGTTGTCATTCCCATCAACCCACTGTCAGCATACTGCAGGTATACAGCAAATACAATATAGATCAATATTTGGAAGCTCAAGTCAATCTTTACCCCATTCACTTTTCATAGTGGTCATTTTTTTTGTGCTAGTCCATTTTCTTGCTCAGAAGAATTCCAACATTAGTTTATCCAGACCCTCAAATTCTTTTGAGGGCACTTCATAAATAGCACCATGCAACACATAAACATTCCAGTAAGACCCATCTTTGTCAATGCCACCTTTCCCATAACCAATAATAGGAGTATGTTCCAAAAACTGACAGAGGAATGTTGCCCAGCCAGCATCCTACTGATGTTCAATTTGTAGCTTTTGGATCATCCCATGAAAAACTTATCCAAAGAGATCGAAAACTAGTGGTCACCCAATGCAGGCCAACATTGGACAGTAGGTGTTCTGCAATACATTTAAGCCTCCCCAATGAGAATATCTTGGATCTGTTTGTGTTTATATGTAGAACTGAGACATCATCAAATTTTACTAAAGCATGTAGCAATATTAGGACTGAGTAAGTCAGGTGTTCAAGGTATATCATTGCATTATCACCATATATTGAAACAACATGCTCCAAGGCTCCAAATCAGATCCCCCAGCTCTGTAGCACCACACCTAACCTGTATGCTAATGGTTGCCAGTGCAAATGGCAATGAGGAGAGGGGGCACCCCAATTACCTCCCTCTCTCTAGTTCAAAGCATTTTGATATCTCCTGTCCCATACAAACCCTTGCTAGGGACCTCGTACATAGTAATCTAGTCCATTATATGTTCCTGCCCCAGTCCCATACATAGCGGAACACTTACCACATGAATGTCCAAACTATTGTATCAAAATCTTGCTTGATAGCCAACATGGTCAGTCCACACTTGTTGTCCTCCAGTTGAGGCGCCTGGAGTATATTAGACAGCCTACATATATTAAAAGTATTACTGCTATGAGAGATAAATCCACATTGGTCCTCATGCACCAGCTTAGGGATCATTCTATTAGTCTGTTCACAAGGATCCTGTTTACTGTTGTCCCATCCACATTAATCATTGGACAGTGGGTGATAAGCATTCAGTTCCCAAAGTTTTCTACCAGGTTTAAGGATAGACACTTTCAGTGCTTCTCTCATAGTTTCAGGCGGGGTATTTCTCTCATAAGATTCTAAATCTATGTCTAGCACTTTCACAGCCAGTTGCCCAGCATTAAGCTGGTATATCTTGAGTAGGCCTTCACTTCCTAAAGGCTTTCATTTGGACATTGTTTGGATAACTGTCATTATTTCCTCCCTAGTACGGGGAACACCAAGCATGTTTTTGTATTCCAACGTACCCCTTTGAAGAGAACGCATTTTAAATATCCACGCTATTGTTGGTCGTTATGTCCTTGAAGTTGACTGTACACTCTCTGCAGGTAGCCATCAAAATCCTCATTTATACCTTCTTGTGTTACAATGTATACCCTTGCCTATTACATATCATCAATCCAAGTGTGCACCAGACAGGCTACTGTGAGGATTGTGCAGCCTTAACTCTGCAATGACCACTAAATGGCTGACCATGCTCCCTTAGGTACCAAGTTCATTAGCACAGTCTCTCAAACCCATTCCTAACCAAACCTAGCCACAGAAATTGCATGTGGCACAAGCCAGGCGAAGAGGGCATTTGCATGTAGCAACCCCAACTAGATCCTAGATTGCCTCATAACCTACTGTGTTACTCACGCAATGAAAGTAATGCAGGGTGAAAATCTGCACCCATAATAACAGCAGGACTATAGACCAGAGTCTTAGGCACAAGGCTGATATGACCCTCATTCGATCCCAGATAGCATCAGAACAGCTGTTGCTTCACTCCTGGCCAACCAGCTGCTTACCCACTCCTCTTGCAACTGCCAGCCCCCACCACTCATTTCACATACAGGCCAGAATTGTGATTCTTGTTTGGAATTTGGCTAGGAAATAGTCACTCTGAAAAGTTATTTTAAATTGAACTATGAATTGGGTGATGTAAGGGAGGTATTGCAAGTCACACATGTGGGCCCGGGTAATTTAGCATCCAATAACATCCAAACTTGAAATCAGGCCTTTAATGTGTTACTTGTTTGTCCTTTGGCTGTCACGTAATACTGAACAGATGTGTATAAAACTATATTTTCTAGCCCTATAAGCATAAAGGGGTGTGGTTAATTGAGGATAGAATGTTTTGACATGGCTGTTGTGTAGCACTTATTAAAGTGTAATGATTGGACAATAGAATGAATTAATTACATTTGTATAAAGAAGTGTTCTATAACTGGGTCTGGTTCCACATTAATTCTTTTTAGTAAATAAATAAATAAATAAAAATAAGTTGTTGCATTATGGTAATGAAGGTTCCACAATAAGCTTCCATGCACTGCAGTGTTTTACAAATGTGTGTTCCCAGTCTGTATGGTACATTTACACAAATAATATATTTGAGTACTTTCACGAAGTGAAACAACTTAGGGATTGTCATCCCTAAGTTCTCTTGGCCAGTCAGTCAAATGGAGGGAGTACAGTGAACTCCATGTTATATATCAGGGTAGACATAGGCCCTCATTCTGACCCTGGCGGTCTTTGACCGCCAGGGCGGAGGACCGCGGGAGCACCGCCGACAGGCCGGCGGTGCTCCAATGGGGATTCCGACCGCGGCGGTAAAGCCGCGGTCGGACCGGCACCACTGGCGGGCTCCCGCCAGTGTACCGCCGCCCCATTGAATCCTCCACGGCGGCGCAGCTTGCTGCACCGCCGCGGGGATTCCGACCCCCCCTACCGCCATCCAGATCCCGGCGGTCCGACCGCTGGGATCCGGATGGCGGTAGGGGGGGTCGCGGGGCCCCTGGGGGCCCCTGCAGTGCCCATGCCACTGGCATGGGCATTGCAGGGGCCCCCGTAAGAGGGCCCCTACATGTATTTCACTGTCTGCTGCGCAGACAGTGAAATACGCGACGGGTGCAACTGCACCCGTCGCACAGCTTCCACTCCGCCGGCTCGATTCCGAGCCGGCTTCATCGTGGAAGCCTCTTTCCCGCTGGGCTGGCGGGCGGTCTGAAGGCGACCGCCCGCCAGCCCAGCGGGAAAGTCAGAATTACCGCCGCGGTCTTTCGACCGCGGAACGGTAATCTGACGGCGGGACTTTGGCGGGCGGCCTCCGCCGCCCGCCAAGGTCAGAATGAGGGCCATAGTATCTAAGCATTTGATGTTTTCTTATTTTTAGCAATTTTTCTTTTTGTTTTTTTGAAACAACACCAAGACATATAATACAGTGTAGGATCAGGAGTGGGCATTCAAGTGGCAAGGTCACAACATATGATAATCCCTTTGTTGTAACCTATACCTTCATTCAGTTGCGGCTTGCGGCACGCAGAAGGGGCAGTGTGCAGG
Organism: Pleurodeles waltl; assembly: GCF_031143425.1. NCBI lineage: Eukaryota > Metazoa > Chordata > Amphibia > Caudata > Salamandridae > Pleurodeles > Pleurodeles waltl. The sequence goes on along the minus strand of NC_090443.1, from coordinate 660,722,894 downwards.
AAGGGGGGGTGGGTGGGAATAAAAATTAAATTAATAAATTAAAACAATAAACACTTACCTCTATCACTGCTTCTGCCACACTGCTCGATACACGACTCTGCTGAAGGCACAGGCTCCTAGCCTGCCCTGCGGCCAATCCTGACACTGCTCAGAGCAGTGTTAGGATTGGCTGGGGGTACCCAGCCATGGAGATCCCAGGCAGACTGGGAGCCCATGCATGCTCTCTACAGCCAAACAGCTGTGTTGCTGGGCTGGAGAGATCCTACTGCGCATGTGTGTTTGGACAGCCCAAGACGACCAGCCAATCATACATGCGGACTGAGAGAGAATGCTGTGCACTCCCCCTCACTGCTCGTCACCCTCATGGCCCGCCCCTTTACAAGAAAACGATAATAAACACAGTTTTGTATTGTTTGCTTGTAAAAGTTTGGCAGCTGCTGCTGCTGGTGGGGGAGACACTCCTTTGCTCTAACGGAGGAGCCACCCCTCCCTTCATTACACATTCAGGGATAAATTGCGGTCCCAGTGCAAAGGCAAATTTGCGCAGTGATTGAAATTACAAGATACGTGACTATTATCACACCCTTGCAGTTTCCCTTTATAGATTCTGGCAGGTCAAGCATGCCAAACTTTATTGGAGGAAAAGGTCTGTAAAAAATGTCAAAACATACAGAATTCGTTGTGTTAAATACCAATTCCCCAAGGTATGCCTCATCAGAGCTCAAAATAAGCATGAAGTATAACCAGTGATTCTGCTTCAATAACCATAAATTTGCAAATATGACACTAGTTCCTTTGTACCAGCAACAATTGTAATGCATACATATAATTGGCACTGCCAGTCTCAGAGGAACATTACTTTTAGTGGCCTGTGTTAAAGTTATATAGTATGTTGTCTATTCACAAACTGTATGTTTAGTGCCTTTAGTAGTATGACAATAGTAGTACTCACGTACTACAAAATGCAATTCACAAATTTACGTTTGGAGGTCCATGACCTTTGTTGCTCCTAGCATTTGCGGGTGGAGAGCTCCACCCCAATTGCAGAGACCTCCACATGGGCATGCCCATGTTTTAGTAGTAGATGTAGGAGAGACAGAAGGGAATGGCTGGAAAATGGGTGATACCTACTACTAAATCATGTGGGTGTAAGGAGGAGATTGGAAAGGTTGAAAAGGGCTCTGGTAGAAGCGTGGGGAGTGAAGTGCACCCAACCACAAATGAGTAACCCCATTGCTATTCACAAACTGCACTTCAATCATTACTACAACCTAAAAAACCTATAATAGTAGTAAACGTACTCCAGCTTAGACCTGGAGTAAATCCAGCACCCCAGTCTGAGCTTGTGACTCCTTGAGAGATAGACACACCTGCAGATAATAGGAGTGACCTCTCTCTTCTCTTAATGCAACCTTAATCAACTAATCATGGTATAATATTTGTTAATCTATCATTTCTACTATATGCAGTGGCCCATTTGGACTCTGAACATGTTATCACGCTTTGCCCCCCTTTCTCCACCTACATTCTAGAGTTTCTGCTCCCCTTTGTTTGCTCTGCTTTCCTTCTTTGCAGCCTTTGTCTGCGCTGCATCCCTTTTCCTCTCTGATCCTTCTCTACCCCTTTACCCGCCTCCTCTGTTTTAGAGGTCTGCTCCCTGTGTGTTTGATCTGCTTTCCCTCTTTGCAGCCTGTTTCTTTCTCTGTTTCCCACCCACTATCTCTGCTCCGACTCTCTCTTCTGAGGGCCCTGCTGGCTCCATGAGCCTGTTTATCAGCCCAATAGTGGTGTTCTCTTTCTGTTTGTTTAGAGATATAGTTTAGCATTTTGTTTTTAAACTGAGCTCCTGTTGATTTCTAATAGTGGCAGTGTAAATGTTTGTGGTTTTGGTACAATTCTGCCTGCCAATAACAAAACTTTACTGCTCAAAAAACAGTTTCCTGTCTCTCCCTGTGCAGTTTCCCTATTCATACCTGCTTTCCAGACACAGCTTGTGGATTAGATTAGAGAGTATCACATGCCCCTCCTCCAGGTTCAATCACTTACCTATTGCTAGGCAACCACTTGGCTTGGCCTGCACGTCAGCTTAAGAGCCTGAGACAGTTACCTGACTCAACACCAGCCTTTTCAAGCCCTCTTCCCAGGGTGTCTCAGCCCAGGCATCAAGATTAAGGGTGAAGAGAACAAGGGCATCATCAGTTTGGGCCTATTCAGGCTGGGCCGGGCATGGATCCAGAAATACTGCAGTTTTTACCATTTACCAGCCACCACCTTAAACTATCAATATCCTCAAACATACAAGCAAAGTATCAGCAAATGTTCATTACTCATTCATAACAAACAAACTTTGTTTCAATATCTCAATAAACACTACAAAACCCCACAAAACATATCTATGTACTCTTCTACACCTACTGCCAAAAAATAGCACTCACACACACCCCTTATCTGTCCTATACCACTATCAAACTCACACATCACCAACTGACCACAAACCCACATTAGACATAACATTAATCCCTTTAGCAAAGGATTTACCTTCTACGTATTCCTAACAGACCCCATTCCAGCAACACCAACCCTATACTCAATCCTCTTGCATAACAACCTCCAATAACCCTCCCTCCTCTTTTTACCAAAAACAAACAGCAAAACACTCTTCACGCTCCAATCAACCACACATTAGCTATTCCTGCTACAAAATCTACTACAAACCCCCATCTCCCTCTATATATCCCCCTCAAACACAACATACACTCTCCTTTAATGCACATCACCACCCACTTCCCCTTCAATACCCACTCCCCACCAGCACCTTAGATCCAAATCCTAAGCACAAACTCGCTACACCAAATTACATATCACTACTTCACAAAAACAAAACTCAGAAAATGTTACTTACTACTTCCTATCACAAAATACAAACACCCACTCCCACCCACATACCTAAACAGAAAGTACACATCATAAATCAACTTTTCACCTATATTTTCAAACATTAACAACACCAAACAAACTCCTCCATTACACAACAATACACATCCACCCACCTTTCATCCATTGCACAATTCAGAGCCTTAAAACATGATCCACATGCTCCACCACCTCCCCAGACCAATGCTAAAGTGCATGTCCTCGCTTCCTAAAAATGGTCTGAATGGAATATACCTAATTGCCATATTTAATGTACATATAAGTCTCGCATATATTGCACTACATGTGCCTATGGCCTGTAAATTAAATGCTACTAGTGGGTTTGCAACACTAATTGTGCCTCCCAGCTGAGTAGCCTTTAAAAACATGTCCCAAGTCTGCCATTGCAACCTGAATGCAATATTACACGGACATGTCAACTTGGCACTTAAGAAAAACCCTTGCCAAACCTTTAAACTCCCCTTTTATACATATATTTCACCCTTAACGTATGCCCTCGGTAGTTCATAGCGCAAGGGGTTGTGTGAATAAAACATTGGACTTGTACTTTTAAGGTTTACATGCCCTGGTAGTGAAAAATAATCAAGTTAGTTTTCCCTACTGTGAGCCCGACCCCATTCATATGGTAATATTAGGGATTCCTTATTACAATTTAGTCCATTTTATTCCCTGATTGAGAAGGAAGGAGTAGACTTTTCATGCTTAGTACCTATGGAATTATTATGACAAATCCTCTTTAATGATAAAGTCAGATTTATTATAACAACTTTGCCATTTTTAGAAAGTTGCCATTTTCCGTCTCCTAGCCCTGTGTGCCTGCAGCCTGTCTCCAATACGTGTCTGGGATGGGGTGGCAGCTGGACTTGTGTTTTCCCTCTAGACAGCCACACACAATGGTGTGACTGATGGGCCAACAAAATCCTGATGGGACATCTTGTGCAGGATGGGAGGCATCGACTAACACTTGCATACCTCCAGGTAGTGAGTCTGGAACCAGGACAGAAAGGAAAACGTTTGTATTTCAAAGCCTTTCTTTGAAGTCTCCCCGCACTTCAAAGGCACAGCTGGATATAAGTACTGGACCTCTGACCCTATCAACTCAGTACACTTCTGGACCTGTGGATACTCTGCTAGGAAGAAGGATTGCTGTGCTGCTGATTGGACTGTCGCTCTGTTGAACTCCTTCTCTGCTGTTCTGACCTGCTGCCTGCTGCTCTTCTTGTCTGGAAGTTAGAAGGACTGCACCTGAATCTCCCCAACCCAGAACCAAAGTGACTACAAGGGTTTGATGGCTTGCTCCTGTTCTTCTGAAGTCTAATCTCAGGGACACAAAAGACTTCTACCTAATAGCCTATAGCACATGGACTTTGTTTGCTGGAAGTATTGCCCTGCCACGTGGTGCCAATCTAGTCTTAGACCCTTCGAAGTCCAAAACTCATGCCTCAATGTGGTTGCGCTGCTGGGAACAAGCACATCTCTATTGACACCAAGCTTTCCTATTGCTGCAAGGGTCAAGGACACCTCATTGTTGTCGATGCCAGTGCATTGTTGCTGCTGTGAGGATCAGGAATACTGCATTACCAAGTGGGCAATGCATCGCCTCCATTCCTGATGCATCTTTGACTTTGTGTGACTTGGAACCAACACATCACCTACATCTTCAGGATAAACGCCAATGCATCGCCTCTTCTGCTCCTCACATCTTGCTCTTAATGTCGACGCAACTCCAAAACCAAGGTGCTGTTTTCAGTGGGCCAAGACTGGTCCCTGTATCCAACCCACGCTGCATTGCAGTAGGCCTGACATTTTAGATTTGACCCAGTGTAGGTTAACCAGATAGCCCTGGTTGGCAATTTATGCTTCTAAGCACTATAACTAAGTACATCCTTTAAAAATTCACATCTCAAGTTCTACTAAATGGATTTTTATTGTTTGGTCTTGTTTTGTACATTAAATGAAGCTTTTTGTGTGGTGCTTCCACTGTGCTACCGTTTGGAATGTTGCACAAATACTTAACACATTGCCTCTTAAGTTAAGCCTAACTTCTGTGTGCCAAGCTACCAGAGGAGGAGCAAAGGTTAGCTTGGGGTGTGTTTCTGACTTACCCTGACTAGGATTATGTTCCTGCTTGGATAGCGTGCATACCTCTGCCAACCAGAAACCCAGTTTCTAACACTAGCTGTTATATTCAAGCAAAGAATAAATCTCAACAAAGCTGGGGGCATTTCCATACACGGTTCTGAAGCCTTCATCACCAGATGCAACCCTACAACAACTTTCTCTTGTAACTTCATCCTTCTTTTAAGACCACCACCTAGCAATGGAATATTTCCAGACACATTTCTAGACACAATTACAAACCTTCTGACACTGCACTTCAACCTATGCATCCTTGGTGACCTAAACATATGGGGCCATATTTATACTTTTTTGCGCCGCATTTGCATCATTTTTTGATGCAAAAACGGCGCAAACTTACAAAATACTATTGTATTTTGTAAGTTTGTGCCAATTTTGAGTCAAAAAATTACGCAAATGCAGTGCTATAAAAGTATAAATATGGGCCATGGTTTGATAAACATAATATTCCCCAGCCCAGAACTATAACCACTAACCTAGATATCCTGAACGTAAATCTGATTGTCTCCAAACCGACACACATCATTGGACACATCCTAGATGTTATATGTGCCAGTGCAGAACTAGTCACTTTCCAAAGAATTACTACAGTCTTGTGGTCAGACCACCATCTGGTAGCTTTCCAACACAAAACATCACAACTTTCCACATCTAAAGCCACCTTACCAGCAAGCACATATGAATGAATGAATTTTGAGGACCTAGAAGCACAACTAACATCCAAAGGAGATCTGTAACAAGAAATTCAGTTCCAAACTCTACGAGTGACTCCTGGAAGCTTTTGATATCTTCATTCCTCTAAAAATAACAAAACATGTCAAAAGAAAACTAACGCCGTGGATGAATACAGAACTAAAAAAGGTGCAATGCACCTAGCTCAAAGCGAACAGCACACAAGACAAACTTACACCACACAAACTCAAAAGAATATACAAGTCTTCTATCAAAAAAGCTTTAAAAAGCTACTATCCAAACAGAATTTAGAATGCAAAATGTGCACATAAAACATTTTTAAAATGTTCTCACTGAATTTTGTAAACCCAAATGCACCAAAAGAAACCATGCCATTTCCCAAACCTCAAGACCTGAACAACTACAGGCCTGTTAGTAAAGGACCATTCCTCAGCAAACTAATAGAAAGAGCAGCATTCACTTATATGTCTCAGTTCATTGAAGATAACGCCATACTTTCTGAATTTCAAACAGGATTCTATCTAGGAAACAACTGGTCGAAGGTGGCCACCTACTGGGTGTTGGGTACAAGGCTGTGCGCAGCGTGGGGTTGAGTCCCAGTGGAGCATTGAGCACAGGGCCTGACCCGGAGGACAGACCTTGTGACCAACCGCTGCTGTGTATGGCCTCAGGTCATGAGCAGTAGGTTTGGGGACCTTACAGAGGGTTATGTCCTGGGGTAATCCATGACAAAATAAGGGCAAAATGACATAATTGGTAGGTGTTAATATGAGACATGAACTAACATTTTAGAATGTGGCCTGTGGCACAATCTACATCGTTTCTGGAATTTTGGGCTGTGTTGTGCCTGGAGCTCAGGTCGAAAGAAGATCATTGTTTCACTATGGCTGTACTTCTACTGATCAGGGTCCTTCTAGGAGAGCTGTGCTTCACCACAGCACAATGTAATTACTTTGTGCCAAACAGAAATGAGGATGGTGAGGAAGGAAAATGTCTGCTGTGAGTCAATATGTTACTCATCTGGATCAGTGATGATGATCTATGTGTGTCTGGCCTTTGCTTTTTCATGGTTATAATGACTCTGAGGGGTGACGGGAAAAGGAAAGCCTTGACGTCTTCCCCATACTACTGATCATGATCCTGACAGCAGTTTCTACTCCACAGAACAGCTCAATTTCTTTGTTCTGTTTAAAAATGTGAACGGCTATTGAGGGACCTACTTGTTTGGACTGGTCCAATGTTCTGTTTACCTGGAAATCTGATGGAAATCTAAGTAGGGTTTGGTGTTTGTTTCTTTGTAGTTGTGATAACTCTGGGGACAAGGACTGTTGTGTAGCCATTTTAGTAATAGCTTCATGCACGTTATTTTAGCATACTAGGCCTGCCGCTGTGCACTTTAACCTATATATATTTTATTCGGCTTCATTTTATTATTGTTACAATAGCAACTTTTACAGTCTTGTTTTATTTCTTTCTACTTAACTGTTTTTGCCTAGGCCAGCACTCTGTTCTCAATCAAGACATTCTTGCTCGAAGTATAGACTAAAAGATCATCGGCAAACAGAGCAACTTTCTTCACCCACCCCTTACTACTAACGGGGGAAATTCTAGAATCTTGCCTAATCCTCCCAGCCAAGGGCTCTATATACAAATCAAACAACAGGGGAGAAAGGGGACAACCCTTTCTGGTACCCCTAGTGACCCTAAAAGTATTAGTTAACTTCCCATTTACCAGGACCCGTGCCAATGGCGCCTCATAAATTCGTTGAATTGCTTTACAAAATTTAGTACCCAGATTGTTACGTTCAAGAACCATATTCAAATAGTTCTAATTGACTCTATCAAAAGCTTTCATTGCATCAATCACAATGATAGCCAAAGGTTATTGATATGCAGTGGCTAAGTCGATAGCCCCTATTAAATTGAATGTTTGTTCGTGCAAGAATCTATTCCGAATAAAACCTGTCTGGTCCGGGTGGATAAAATCCCTCATCACCCCACTTAGCCTGTTTGCCAATATTTTAGCATGCAACCTATAGTAGCGGATTTTCCTGGTTTTAAAATCTGAGAAATAGTTGCCTCATACCAAGAGGAAGGCAGAGGGGATCCATCCTCAAAAATCGCTGAAAATAATTGAAGAACTGATGGAACTAGAGTCACCAAATGCCTTATAGAACTCCACTGGAATACCATCTGGTCCTGGCGCTTTCCCCCTCTTGCACTCTTTTAAAACTGTTCTTTTTTCTGCCTCGGTAATTGGTCTAGTCAGGTAAGTTTGTTTACTCTCAATAAGACGAGGGAGCATATCTATATCTAACCATTCACCAACTTCCTCATCCTGCAACTCCCTTTCCTCAGTATAGAGCACAGAAAAAAAACTATCAAAGGCCTCTTTTATAGCCTCTGGGGGAATAAGACTGACCCCCAACTGGCTGTCCACTAGCTCCTTAATACAATTCCTTGCCTGATCTTTCTTAGCCTTCCAAACTAGTAATTTTCCCATATTTTTCCCGTATTCAAATTGGGCTAGTTTATTTGCCTTCCACCGCTTTGTGATTCTTACTTGCAATACTTGCAATAGGGATTCCATCTGTGACTTCAACTGTCTTCTCCTATTATCCAAGTCCTTTTTATCATCTCCCTCTACACATTGAGTGTTGCATAACAAAATGTCCTGTTCTATCCCCTCCACCTCCTCCCTATAGAGCCTTCTTCTATAACTAGCTAAACTTATAATCCTTCCCCTCATCACCGCCTTAAAGGTGTCCCATACTACTATTTTAGAAGCCAACCCCTGATTCGTATTGAAGAAGGCCTCTGTCTCCTTGCGAAGATAACCAACGACCTCCTCCTCTAATAACAGAGCCCGATCCAAGGTCCATCTCATCCCACCTTGCTCTTGTGGATATCTCATTTTTAGAATCACCGAAGCGTGGTCTGGTAAGTGGGCCGGTGAATACACAATGTCATCAACTAGATCACACACCAAATAATCAACTAAGAAATAGTCAATCCGAGAAGCATGCCCATACTTCCTATTATAAAAGGAGAAATCCTGATTCTGGACTGCTCTCAACCTCCACAGATCACATAATCGAAAATCTTTCATCATTAACTTAAGATATTGTTGAGACTTCAGAGTACCCACCGACCTACATTTTGTTGACCTATCTAGTGTATTATCCAAGACTACGTTAAAATCCCCAGTCATAATAATTGAATCTGAAAAGTTCAAAAGGTGGGAAAAGACCGTTCGGAGGGGTTCTATATCATCGCAATTCGGCCCATAGAAACCTACCAATGTAAATTTCCTACCCCCAGCTGCAATCTAAGTATGATCCACCTACCTAATTTATCCGTCATCACCCCAAACAAACCCGCATCCACCTAATTTTTTACCAGAATTACAACTCCCTTAGTGTTAAAGTAATGCTCAGTAGTAACAAATTATCGTACCCACTTCTGAGTTTTAAACAATATTGTACATTCCTCTTTGGTTGAATGAGTTTCCTGTAAAACAATTATATGAACTGGGGAGTCCTTAAGAAACTGCAGGATTTTCCTTTCCCTTCCCTTCACTTGTAGACCATCAATATTCCAAGACATTATTTGTATTAGCCCTTTTCCATCCCCCCTGGCGTCCCTTAACCTCACCCAGATGTACTTAAGTGGATTGAGGTGTATGAGTATATTTTTTTCATTTTTCCCCATGCTTCACCCTTAGTGCCCCCCACAAAAACCCTACTACACACCCATCTGTATTCTGTGACCTCCCCCCCTCCCTGGGAGAACCCCCCTATCAACTGACAGACCTACTGGTTGAATTTAGAACGCCCACAAGCTCCCCGGTCTTCCTTACACAATGCCCCCCTTCTTTATTCCTTCTAACAATTCATCGGCTGCCGCAGGATCCTTAATATTATGCATTTTGTTATTGTACATTATACTTCGAACTTATCCACTGCTTTACCCACTCTATTAGATATCACGGAGGAATTTGGAAAGATTTCTGGCTATCACATTAATCCTGAAAAAACTGAGACAATGGTATGGAATTTGAACCCCGATAATTGGCGTACTACTAATTCAATGAGGTATTGAGGGATAGAAATTGTGCAGGATTTGTAACGAATACCGGTGGTTAATATGAGGACTGTGGTAATAGATTTGCAGTAAGTTAATGTTAGGTTGGCAACACCTTCCCCTCACAATAATAGGGAGGGTCAATTTGGTCAAGATTATATTTTTGCCTAAATTGAACTTTCTTTATAATTCTATTCCACTACAAATAGAAAATAATCTTTTGGCCATTCTTCAACAGAAAATAAACTCCTTTATTTGGGCACAAAAAGGCCCCAGAATTGCATGGAAGAAGTTGCGTAGGAGAAAGAAGAAGGGGGGCCTTACTCTTCCTGACATTCATTACTATGCATGAGCGTTTCACCTTAAGAATGTTAGAATGTTATTTTCTGCGCCAGATCGTTCAGCGGTTGGAGAGATGTTTAACTCTATGGTCGCTATAGAGAAAGGTGCAGCAAAATATTTCCTATGTAAGTTTAGCGACCTGAAAATCTTTAAGAAAGTAAGATTGAAAATTCTACTAGATGCAGCTAGGGCTTTGTTTCAGTTGCGGCAAGTGGCAAAAATAGACTATTACAGCCAATGGGCTCCGGTTTTGGAATCTCTGGGAACCCCTGAGTGTTTAACAGACGTGTTGGCCTTATCCCTTAAAAAGGCCGGGATTGAATTTTGTGGAGATTTAGTTAGAAACGGTCTTCTGTTGTCCTGGGAAGAACTTACAGAGTGGACAGGAGGGAATCTCTCAAGATTTAAGTATATTCATTTAAGGGATTGTCCACAAGGGGTCGCAGGTAGGTTGTGGTCTGTTAACCAGTTAGAGGGTGATTTAATTAAGAACCATTGGGGATTAAAGAAGGTTTCAGGTTGGTATTGGAGTATGCTGGATATTGTAGATGGGGACTTTAAACTGCCTGTCTCCCTTTGGGGGGGGAGAGATGTCTTTGGATCAATTACAAGCATGGTGGGGGTCATCTATTCGAATGGTAGTCAGGGCCATTAAACTGGCATCTTTAAGGTGAAATCATCTTTTTACGCTGCATAGGGTCTTTTTTTCCATGGGGAAATTAACTAAGATAAGAGGGGGAGAGGAAGTTAGTTGTGCTAAATGTGGTTTATCGAAGGCATCTGATATTCATATGTTTTTAGAATGTCCAGTAGTTTATTGTTTCTGGGGGAAAATATGTGAAAGGATTTTGAGTCTTTTATTACATTACACCGTCTCTTCCTTTAGTTATTTTTGGTATTGTGGAGCAAGGGGAAGAGAGTACTAGAGTAGTAAAGACAGTGTTGTTTTATGCAATACTTTTGGCTAGGAGGGAAATCTGTCAGAAATGGGATCCCTCCTTCATATGCAGATTGGTTGGATGCTTTGATTGCTATATCAAAATTGGATATTGAGGTGGATAAATTTCATAAGGAAAAGAAAGTAAATGCATGGTCACAGTTGTTAGAAGGACGAATTAATGGGACAGTAATTTAGGATGGGTGTTTGTGTCCTATGATTATGAGCTTGTTTACTCTCCTGCCTTGGATGCAAATCTTGTGTGTCAAGGGTCAACTGAGAGAGGCTCGAGCTCCCTGGCATTGATCATCTCCGAGAAGGAGAAGTTTTGGTAAAAGATTAGGGAGTTGATTAGGAGTCAGAGGTGTATGAGGACAAAAAAAAAAAAGGAAAAAAAAAAGATATTCTTGCTCACTCTGTGCTTCTTCCAAGGCTGCCAGTAAGATAAATTGGCAGTGAACGTGGTACAAGTTTTGTCTCTAACATCCATAGAAAAACACACATCCTTACGTAGGGCCATTTTCTCAGAACATCAGCTGTTTTAGTATAAAAACACTTCCCTGTCCCTTACATGTTAGAGGGAGATTCCTGCCAGAGAACCACAACGGTATGCTGATTGCTGAACGCTTCACTACAGCTGCTTCTGCAGACTTCAGGCCTTTGCTCAGGTATGGGGGATGATGTCTTCCCAGGGGTACCTGAAGGGCAGAATTAGAGCTTAACATGCTGTACTCTATTATAGCCTAGGTAGGAATTAGTCTATCGACTATAGTGACAATATGGTACCGTTATTTCTATGCTTTACTCTCCTTGTCACAATTTTAATCTTGTCATGCTGTATCATCCCGGTTATTGCAGCCCATGCTTTGCTATCCAAGATGCAGTCACTTCATTAAAACATTATTGAAACATATACTGCCTCTGTTTGTCATTGTGTATGTGAGACTAATCCAACTGAGAGAAACCGATGAGACCTGAGTGACCATGGTATCCCTGAAAAATCAGTTTTGTCATGTGCTCGCCTGCCCATTCGTCCCGCCCATGGGGGGAGATGAGGCACTGCTAGTTAGCTGGAGCAAAACCTGGATTGGAGCGACAGGTGTCACCTGTAGTGGGTCAGACTCAGTCTCCCATACCGCAGGCGATTCTGCCGCTCGAAATCCAGTAGTCTCATTAGGATAATGAGAGCCTACTAGACAGGACGAATGGATGGTCTCTTCCTTCCTGAAGATTGGGGGCCTGCTGGAAGGAGATAATGCTTTGACGCACTGCAAAGTGATGCTTGGGACCATGTATTGGGCTTTGCTGGCCCAGCAGAGAGATGAGCGCCTGATTAATATTCCTGCAGTGTTTAAGCTGAAGTAATTTAACCTGCTGTTTCTCTGAGATAGCGTGTCCTTTCCATACTGTGTTGAGGCAGTGCAGCATATTATGATAAGGCAGCAAGTGCCAACAAAGATGAGAGGGAATAACTTTCTTTGTGCTGCAGTGAGCTGATTCTTCTCTGGGCAAGCAATGACCGTAAAAGTGGGTGTGGTGTTCATTTTATTGTGGCTTCAACGACTGGGGCTGAGGGTAAAAGGGAAGTTTTGTCCTGTACCTATTTCTGCTGATCAGATATGAGGGAAAATAGCAGTACTCTGCAATATCGCTCTGCCTAGTGGTTTGTCTTTGTGTGTGTTCAGTCACAGCCTTCATCAGGTCTGTTATATCTCTACACCTTAGTTCAACAGTCATGACTCCTGCAAGCAGTGTTATTGAGTAAACACTATTAATACAATGATGGCACTAAAATTCAATATGAAATGTATGCTTAAAGGCCTAACTGAAAACTGTGCACTTTGAAAATGTAATCACTCTGGTGCCTGCTACATTGTAGTTCGAAATGAAATTTAATAATGACTAATAAAAATATATTTTGTTTTAATCATGTATAAATATACTGACAAGATGAGTATTAGTGATGTATTAAAAGTTAACGCTTTAGATTTAAATGGAATGTTTTATTTTTCATGCTTAGCACTTGTTTAAAGGCCTCACATTTTAGTAATTTTCCAGAGGCATGATGTTTAAAAAGAAATGCTAGTTTTGCAAAAATTATGTTTTTTCAAATATCCTGTGTGACTTGCACACTGTGGAAATGTTATGTTGCTTGCTTTTAACAGTTGTATTTCCTGAGATGAGATAATAAGGTACAAACTAAACAACAGAGCTTCAGTGCTCAATGTTATGTTTTCATGTAACATTTTATTCCTGTTCAAGTTTCATTTTTTCAAGAAGCACATTATATGTTTCCACATAGTTTCAAAAGTAATTGATCATGGAAGAAGATGTTTGAGAGAAGAGAGGAGTGACATTGTAAACCAATTTTGGCTGCAGAAAATGTGAAGAGATACATTGCAAACTAAAACACTCCATAGTCATGTCCAGAAGAAGCTTAGTTAGTAACTTTTGGTACTTTAATATGGCAACGTTTTAGATGATGTGAGTCAGATTCTTTTTAGCTTGAGTTCTATTCAGATGATGCTGCATAGCTCTTTGCCTATGATTCTAACAATTCAGAAATATTGGGCCCAAATTTATGGAACTGTTTCCCTTGAATGTCCTGATGCTGATTAATGAAGACCTGATGTTCCTGCATTCTGCTGAAGAAGGTTCTGCTCTTTGCTGATCCATTTAGGAGAGGTATGACCAATGTGCATTTGTGTTTTTTTGCAGGTTTACTCTTCAGACAATCCAACCGCTTATTTTGTTTAGCACCATAATAGATGCTTTCCAAATTAATTTTTGTCTTATTTTTCTTTTTGCATGAAGCCCACACATGCTTTTCTAATTAGAATTAGAGTGTTAGATAGGGATGCCTGACCTAATGTCTAAATTTGACTGTTTATTAATTGCTGTTGTTTGTTTCAACTGCACAAACTAAATGTATGGTGTTTCTCTAATTCACTTGATTCTGTTGCATTGTTCTTTTGGAGTGTCTAATGTTACATTTCTTAATTAGATTGAGATTTTTCAGCCGCTTTGGACAGCCTGTGATGTTTCTGTAGTTCTATCAATTGGTCTTAAGCGTGATTTACGTGATTTTAGCATTGTTAATTAAATGTTTGAACTTTATTAAACTGGTATGGTGAATCCTGGCCACATAGGTCATGGAGTGTTTAAATTACTGACTCCAATTGATTATATTTATTATTTTATGTCATATTTGATGATTATTCATTCACATTGTCTGGTCTGTTGATTTCACACTCCTGGCTGAGTCAAAATGTCCAAGTCGATCTCTAAGGGTAATATATGACTTACCCTATATGTGTTGCCTTATCATAATAATATAAAAGCAAATAAGGTCTGACACACCCAAAGCAGCATATTGAGTATAGGAAGACAAGAAATACAAGGGAGCTCTGACATTTTCTACATTACCTGTCCTGGCACAGTGCCAAAAGAGCACAGAATTATGCCTCTTTGGATGGTGAAGTATTCAGGAACATTTTCAGAGTCTTGTTCTGTGCTCTGTAGCAGTAGAAGTCCTCAGTCATACAAAGAGTAGGGGTTGGTGGCTTGACGCAATCTCTAGTCCATAATGTGTCACCATAAAGAAACAATAAATGTTCCCATTTGCTTCTTCACTTCATTCTTTCCAGATAGATAAGAATCATAATGTCTTTGTCTTGCCATTGTAGGACATACCGCCAAGTACATTGAGTAGGCGTAGTAAGTGTGGTAGTCAATGCGATTGGTGAAGCATTGTCTTTATAGCATGATTCTGTTAAAATAGCTCTAGTCAATATAAATTGAAAGGGGGCTATAGCTTTCTTTAACCTGGTGTTTGCTCCCAGGAGAGAATTCCAAACATAACCAATTTAAGTTTTGTCTTTTAAAAAACTAGCTGAATGCAGTGTATTTTTGTTGTTATACTTTGTACTGTAAAATTGTGAGAAAACAGAGCTGATTGCAGAGGCCCCCTAATTTTTTGCCCCCATTTTCCACTTTTTGCTGGTGTTTTCCTGACTCTGATGGTGCCCTGGGTACTGCTAACCAGTCCCAGGGCCTGTGCTCTGTGTAAAATGGATATGCAAATTAGGCTAACTATAATTGGCTAAGTTAACCTACCTATAAGTCCCTAGTATATGGTAGGGCATGTAGGTTTAGGGACCACAGCATAGGTGGTGCACCCATAGGTGCACTGCTGAGGTGCCCAGTGTCATTTTAAAGGCAGGCCTGCCTTGCTGGCTGCTTTTAAATTAAAGTTATATGCAAATTCGACTTCGGAATTAAAAGTAGTTCCAAAGTCTCAAACTGCCTTATTTTTACATATAAGTCACCCCTAAGATGTGCCCTATGTGCCCCTAGGGCTGGGTGCCATGTAACTATAAGCAGGGACTTTATAAAAATAGTTTTAAAAGCCCTGGTGAGGTAAAAACAGCCAAATTCGTTTTTCCCTCATTGCAGTAAATGGCCTTCATAGGCTAGAATGGGGAGACTTTATTTTAATTTTTAAAGTCTCCTTAAATGATGCATACCAAGAGTTTGGTATCAAATTAATTGTTGTAATAAATCCCACAACTTCCAGTTGTTGGATTTAATATAACTTGTCCAGGTAAAGAGTTTTAAACTTTACCTGAAAAGTTGCCAATTTCAGCCCTGCATTGTTTTTGCTGCTGTGCTCTGATTGGCCAGCCTTGAGCAGCTTGACCAACCTGCCTTGATGGGGTGTGAAGTGGCCTGGCTTCACACAAAGGAATGTGCCTGTGGGAGGGAATCTCCCCTCAGCAGATGGTGAGGCAGGAAGGGGGAGGGCTGCCAAACTGGTCTTCAAAGGCAGAGAAGGACCTTTGGAGCAACCAGCAACACCCCCACATCCTGCAACCCCAGACAACTAGGTGCCCCCTTGATTAGATTAGGAGAATGCAGGAGAGGGGTGTGTTTATGATTTTTAGCCACACCAGTGGGTGGGCTCAGCCAGATGTAACCTCCAAAAATCAGATTCAGCCATGATGGATTTTTAGAGAATGTTGCCTCCTGGGATTGATTTTTGCCACACTTCCCAGGAAGTGGTCATCACAGGGGGAAGGACCCTGCACCTGATTGGAGAACCAGGACCCCCCTGCTTTTCACCAAGGAGCAAGGATAAAACTGGCAGACCTGCACCCACACCTCAGTTCCCTACCACATCCAACAAGGAAGAACAACAGAAGAAGAAGGACTGCCCTGCTGGACCCCTGGCCTGCACCCACCTGGAACCTGCACTCAGAAGGACTGCACCAGCTGCACACTTGGGCTTCACCACAAGAAGGACTTTGCCTGGCTTCAACTGGTTCAAGGAGGGACTCCCTGTTTGCTACAGGTGAAAAATTGCTAACCAGAGTCCCCTGCACCAACTCCTGAAGAAAGCGACCAGCTGACCACTGTCCAGTGGCCAAAAAGGAGTTTGCACCAGGTGCATTCTGGGAGTTGTAGTCCGCACCCCCCAAGGACCATCTCAGAACTTCTGGACCCTTGGGGTGAGCTGTGGACCTCAAAAGAACCTTAAAAGGACATCTGGGAGAAGCCCCAGAAGTTTGGAGAAGTTTGGAGAATTTTTGTAAAAAAGCTCCATAGAGGGACCGACCCGCCGCAGCAACTCTAGCCGGCTTGCCTCAACCGTGACCCGGCCTGATTTGCTGGTTCGTCCCGGTAAAGAAAAATCTCCGAAAAAGAGACTAAGGCGGTCATTCTGACCCTGGCGGTTGAAAACCGCCAGGGCAGAGTGCCGCGGAAGCACCGCCAACAGGCTGGCGGTGCTTCATGGGCAATTCTGACCGCGGCGGTAAAGCTGCGGTCAGAAAAGGGCAACCGGTGGTTTCCTGACGGTTTAACCCTGCCCCAAAGAATCCTCCATGGCGGCGCTGCCCGCAGCACCGCCATGGGGATTCCGACCCCCTTCCCGCCATCCTGGTCCTGGCGGTAAAAACCACCAGGAACAGGATGGCGGGAACGGGTGTCGTGGGGCCCCTGGGGGCCCCTGCACTGCCCATGCCACTGGCATGGGCATTGCAGGGGCCCCCTAACAGGGCCCCATAATGATTTTCAGTGTCTGCCTAGCAAACACTGAAAATCGCGACGGGTGCCACTGCACCCGTCGCACACCAGCAACTCCGCCGGCTTAATTCGGAGCCGGCTTCATCGTTGCTGGGGCTTTCCTGCTGGGCGGGCGGGCGGCCTTTTGGCGGTCGCCCGCCCGCCCAGCGGGAAAGTCAGAATGACCGCCGCGGTCAGTTGACCGCGGTGCGGTCTTCTGGCGGTCTCCGCCTGGCGGGCGGCGCCCGCCGCCCGCTGCCCGCCGGGGTCGGAATGACCCCCTAAGTCTGAAGGCAAAAAGTTGACCGGGACCTCCCAGCCAGCGTATCCGAGGAGGGCTCCATGGACGTCCGATCAAGATCCAGGTTTACCCCGGTCGAAGGATTTACACCTCGAAAAAACGACTAAGTCTGAAGGTAAAAATCTCCACCGAGGATTCCAGCATCGCGTATCCGGAGAAGGGCTCCAGGAGGTCGGATTGGACTGGCAGGTTCGTCCCGCTGAAGAAAATCTTCGAAAAAAAGACTAAGGGCTTCATTCCGACCCTGGAAAGGAAAAGTACCTTTATATATTACAAAGCCTATTTATATATTAATATTGCACATTTAAACATTTAAAGTGGGCCTTCGAAGCAAACCCACAACGCATGTTGCAAAATATATAGAAATGAGGGACACTACATATTTAAAAAGTGTGTCCTCAAATTGGCTGGGGATCCAAAAGCTAGTTTTACCATCTAGATTGGCTAGACTGTTCCAGGAAACAGGCTCAGGTGTGAATAAAATATGAATTCTACATCTCCATCTGAGAAAATGCTAGAGAAATAATTCAAAGGTATTTCCCACTTGCTTTTTAAAAACGAATTTAATCATGAAATCACATTTTTTAAAGCTTTAATTGAAAAGTAACTGCTTGGGCCAGATCTGGCTTAAAGTCCGTTCTGCCCCTCAATGCACCTCTAGATTTGAAATGTACATGCTTGACCTGCAGAGTTAATGACCTTGGCTCAGGAGGCAGTAGCCTCCCTCTGAGCACAAGAATGTGTTACAGACTGGAAAACTAGCAGAATTAGCCATATGGGAGAAGTGGAGTATAGCTGGCACAGTAAAATGCTCCTTTGACACTTCTTCTTTTGACTTGCTAATCTCAAATTTGTTTGATAGGATATGCATGGGAAATGAGGAGAAGCCTCAGAAGAGTTTTGCCATTTTGAAACAGGAACTGCAATAGGAGTTTTCCATTGGATGAGAGAGTAGATATGATTGGGATAGATAAGCTTGGGTAGGGAAACATTCTCCGGTCACTGGGTAAAGCATAGAATAAGACTGGCACCTCACACCAACTTTCCCAAACCATTCTTAGGCTTCAGGCTGCTAATAAAAAAATATTCAACTGGAAGAAATGACAATGGATGGAGCGAGCAGCAATTGACTAGAACACAGTTTCTTCCTCCTGAGGCAGCTCACTGTGATTTCCAAAGGTAAAGCTGTTTCCTTCGGACAGCTTCACCTTTGCAAATCAATTTTCACCGGATGCCAACATTTTGTAACTGATCAAGTCATGGTGACTGCAATTGTGGCCTCAAGACATTGTAACAAAGCAATGTGACTCACAAAGTTGAGGGGAAAAACCCTTTGACACACCCAGCTATTTGTGACTGAGAATGAGTTGCAAAATTTACTTTGCAAGTCTGAAATCTTTTTCTAACTTTCAGGGTAATGCTTTTCCAATGCACCATGAATTTGTGTATTCACAAAGCTTGTGATTTTTTTAATCTAAGGTTTTGAGACTACAAAAGGCTTTTGTACATCAGGTTCAAAATGCTAACCAACCTGTTAGTTGCCACAGAAAATAAAACAAATTCGACCATTCATTATTCTGTTATTTAGTTGTGGTAAATTTAAGAATAGGGTGTTTAGATCATATGCTTCAATAGGTAGAACCTTCTAAAAGTACTATAAAATCAAATAATCAATAGTACAACCTTAAGTGTAGATATTAATAATATAATTTTTGTATGTGGCACTTATCAAAATGAGTTGATACTGTTAGCGCTGCAAACAGCAGGTTTTACAATTCTCCAGTTTTAATGATACTCAGTTTATCTACTCTAGGAGGATAAACAACCGAGTTAGCCTTACTAGGATTCAAAAATATTACTTGAAAGCTACACTATGTTGATAGTAAGTGACTGACTTTCTGAGTGCAAGACATTGGAGTATTAGTTTAGAGGGTTGAGGGCCCATCTCAAATAATAGCCACAGTCTTTGTCAGGGTGAACCACTAGAGTTACTAATTAAACCTGTGGTCAATGCCTCTGGTAGCTTGACACGGAGTAGTCAGGCTTAACCTAGAGGTAATGGGTGAAGTATTTATGCAATACTCAAGCAATAATAAAGTGAAAACACAATACAAGAAAAATCCCAAACCAATTTAAAAAATAGAAAATATTTTAAAAATAAAATGATACCCATGTTACAAAAATTCAATAAGTATAACTGGAGATTTTTTTTTTATTTGAGGTAAAAATACTGCCAAAAAGCACTAATCATAAACGCCATTCAAGGTCAAAGTTGAAAGTTAAGGCTGGCCATGATGGACTGCCATTTGGATACAGGGATCAGATTTGTCCAGTGACTGACTTAGAAAGTTTTAAGGAGAAAACGTGGTTGTTGACAAGTCATTGGTGGGACAAGCTGCAAGCTGGATCAAAGGAATGGCTCGATGGGGAGCTCCAATATGAGGACTCTGAATCAATTGGAGGCTGCACAGCATCAGAGTCGATGAAGTTGACAAGGATGGTTGTCAGCATCGCTCGAGTGCTGCTCAACATTGAATCTGGTGAAGCTGTAGATGAAGTTTGTTGGCACTGTTGATCACGTTGAGTCTGATGAAGCTTGCAGTTAAGCAGGGAGGAGTAAATTCTGACCACAAACAAGGGTCCACAACCTTGGGGACATTACCTGGGTTCAGGACTCAATCCCACAGAGGCCAGAAGAGGTGACCAGGTCAGGTTCAGTTGAGAATAGGCAGTTGGAAAGCAAAGAAAGGCCTCTAGAAGCTTGTTCTGTTCCTGAGGCTCACACGTCAGTCAACTGACTTTTAGAGTCACTTGTGGGGCCTTGTGTTCAAGAGAAGCAGGTCCAATCTTCCTTCAGTATTTAGACAGCAGGGCAGTTCTTCTTCTTATTCTCCACAGATCCAGGAGTGTTCTGAGGAGAGGTCTATGTGATCCACATTAATACCCAGTGCCACCCTGCGGATGGAAAGTAATCCTTCCACAACAGCCTTAAAGAGTTCTAGTAGGTTCATCCCCTCTCACAAAGGGGGGACCCCAAGAGTCTGTTTGGAGACATGATGAGCCCAAAACATCTTGATTTAGACTTGGAGTTCAGTAGGAATTTGCTCTTAAGTCAGACAATGGTGAAGGACCTGAAGGGGCACCTTTTAGTGATCAGGGCTCACTACAGAAAGCGCCAACAGCAGGGTTCAGGTGGGTTCAGGTGGTGATGGCCAGCTGGATAGTTGCAGGGAGACCTCTGGAAGTTTGTTGTGTCCCTGTACTTCAAATAGAAGGTTGCCAAATTATTTTCAGGGGTCACATCAGGGGGGCATGGGTTCAAGGCAAGAAGGTCTTGCCTTCTTCAGGTATCAGGGCAAGCCTTCTTCTGAATCTTCCATGAGTCCAGAAGTTTTCTAATGAAAGGTTCTGAAGGTGCCACATTTATACCAAGTACCAACCCTTGTCCTGGCAGGAAGCCTTGGCCTACTCTCAAACTGATTCTGTCCAGTTTGGCGTTAAACTGTCTAGGGGTTCAAAGGCAGGGCAGGCCTTGTGGAAGGTCCCTTTGTGTATGCTGCAGGCAAATCTCTTTGAACTGTAACCAGTGCAGGACGCAGCTCCTCCCCAGCCATCTTGTCAGGAAGACTTGCTCCTTCTATACCAAAGCCCCCCTGTCTGCATCGCTGTAAGGAATACACAATGCAACTTAGGAGAAACATTCACAGTCATGTGACGTTGGCCACTGGCAGAAAGGCACTGTTGGTTTAGGCAGAAAGGACAGCTTTCTAAAAGTGCATTTTCAGAATAGTTAATTAAAGTCAGACTTCACAATTTCAGAGGATTTTAAATTGCATTTCAAAAGAGCTGAAGAAGCATTTATCTGTTCCCAATCTGAAGTTATCAAGCTGCTTTTTATCACACACAAAGCAATACATGGAAAAGGACCACTCTTCATTAGGAAGAAAATTTATAAATGCATAGAACAGAGGAACCTACATTCTGAAATAACTCCACGCCTCATAATTCCTCCAAACAAGAAAAAAACTTAGATGGAACATCTTTCTTTATTCGAACAGCCAATCTATGGAATTCCCTGCCCACAAACATAAGATCCAGATACAACCATCTCCGCTTCAGATTAGTAAAGAGCTGGCTCTTCCCTACAATATGACTATAATGACAATTCAGGAATCAATCAATCAATCAGTCAATCAAACTGTATTTGTAGAGCACTGCTTGTCGCTTGAGTGGATAGCCAAGCGCTGTTCTGCTGGGTTGGTCAAACAGCCATGTTTTGAACTCCTTTCTGAAGTATGTCAGTGAGGGTGTTGTGCGAAGGTGGAAGGGGAGGGCGTCCCAGGACTTGGAGGCAAGGTAGAAGAAGAATGACAAGCTATGCTTCACAAAGTAGTGAAAAGAGCTGTTATACAAGTACACATCATTGTATTTTGAACTATGCCTACTGTTTAAGCAGATACATTTAAATAATAGGTGTTAGAAATTGGGTTTTTGGTTGGCAGTCAGGTTATCCTCTGTCCAAGCAAGAACCCTCACTCTAGTCAGGGTAAGTCAGACACAATCCAAATTATCCCGTCCCCACCTTCTGGTAGCTTGGCACTGAGCAGTCAGGCTTAACTTAGAAGGCAATGTGTAAAGTATTTGTGCAATAAATCATACAATAACACAATATAGCACCACAAACATACACCACACAGTGTTTAGAAAAATATAAAAAATGTATCTGGATAATTGCAGGTAAAAACAAATAAAGATGCAATGTGAAATTGTAGAGATATCACTGAAAAGGGGAAACATCCTTTTTTTACTACTTTTTTTTCCCGAAAGTCATGGTTAACGAAAGTTTTTAACCACGACTCCGGTTTTTTGTGCCTTAACTACTAATGTTCTGAACAATGAACATGCGTGGTTAAGGTACAAAGAAGGGAGTTGGCGAAGGTAAGTGGTGGGTTTAGGTTTTGGGGAGGGGGTGGGGGGTCAGGGGGTTTTAGGTTTTGGGGTGGGGTTGGGGGGGTGGGGCGTTTTGGGTTTTGGGGAGTGGGTGGGGGGTCAGGGGGTTTTAGGTTTTAGGGTGGGGTTGGGGGGGTGGGGCGTTTTTGGTTTTGGGAAGTGGGTGGGGGGTCAGGGGGTTTTAGGTTTTAGGGTGGGGTTGGGAGGGTGGTGCGTTTTTGGTTTTGGGGAGTGAATGGGGGGTCAGGGGGTTTTAGGTTTTGGGGTGGGGCGTTTTTGGTTTTGGTGAGTGGGTGGGGGGTCAGGGGGTTTTAGGTTTTGGGGTGGGGTTGGGGGGTGGGGCGTTTTTGGTTTTGGGGAGTGGGTGGGGGTCAGAGGGTTTTAGGTTTTAGGGTGGGGTTGGGGGGGTGGGGCATTTTTGGTTTTGGGGAGTGGGTGGGGGGTCAGGGGGTTTTAGGTTTTGGGGTGGGGTTGGGGGGGTGGGGTAAGGGATGTAGGGTGAATGGTGCCTATTGCTAATGATTTTATCAGGAATGCCTTTACAACGAAATATCGTTGTTAAGGCATTTGTGGTAAAATCATTAGTAGTAGCAACGAGGTCGGTTGTTAAGTCAGTAGTTGTTTTTTAATTCGTTGTTTCATCGTACAATCACTGAAAAGTGATATTAAGGGGGTCATTACAACATAGGTGGTAAAAGCCGCTTACCGCCGTGCACAAGACAGCCAATACACCGCCGCGGCTGCGGAAATCCGCCACAGCTATTATGACCCACATCTCGGAATCCGCCGAAATTCAGACACCCACACAAGTCCGCCACACCAAAGGTCAGTGATAAACTGGCGAAAACAAAACCTCCACCATCACGCCAACAGAAACACGCCCATGCTATCACGACCCACGAATCCACGCGGCGGTCTTTCAACCGCGGTATTCCATTGGCAGTACACACCGCTGCGCTCAAAATACACACACATCTCCAAAACACCGCTACATTGGACAATTCGAAATACACACACCTGATACACATTCAAACACCACTCCCACACAATCAATACAATATAAAACACACACCCACATCACCCACAAACCCCTACGACCAAAAATGTTGATGAAGGCTAGAGAGACAGCACAGCATAGACAACCCCACCACACAGAGGCACACAACACCATCACCCACACAACATCCACACACAAAAAACCACACACCACTACACATCACCACACTCATCACCACATACACCACCCCACACATCACCTACACTACCCATTGGCACGGCAAAGACACCCCAGGTTCTCGGAGGAGGAGCTCAGGGTCATGGTGGAGGAAATCGTACGGGTAGAGCCACAGCTATTTGGATCACATGTGCAGCACACCTCCATAGCTAGGAAGATGGAGCTATGGCGAAGAATAGTCGACAGGGTCAACGCAGTGGGACAGCACCCAAGAAATTGGGACGACATCAGGAAGAGGTGGAACGACCTACGGGGGAAGGTGCGTTCTGTGGTCTTCAGGCACAATATCGCAGTACAGCGGACTCGAGGCGGACCTCCACCTCCTCCCCCACAACTAACAACATGGGAGGAGCAGGTCTTGACCATTATGCATCCTGAGGGCCTCGGAGGAGTCGGTGGAGGAATGGACTCTGGTAAGTCAAATCTTAACTATCATATCCCCCACCCTACCTGCATGCTATCACAGACCCCCAACCTCACCCCCTCCCCTATCACTCCAACTCCTCACATATGTACTACTAACACAAACCACCCATCCCAACCCCAAGCTCTGCATGACACAACAAAACATGGACACCCCTCACTAAAGCATGCCCACTGCACATAGCCATAACACCCCCCCAACCATCATCACACAAGTCCCCACATAGGAATGCTACTACTGGGGTACACGGTCACCCACCCATTGCACACCATGACACACACAGATGCATGCTTTTACACCCCTGCAGGACCACTACCCAACGTCACCAGATTGGAGGGTCCAGACATCTCCACCCCACCAACAGAAGAGGCCCACAGTGATGACAGCAGCTCTGGCCAACTGGATCTAGATGACCAGCCCGGACCATCGTGGACCTTGGGACAGTCGGTTCCCCACACCCAGTCACAGGCCACCACAGACCTTCCACCCTCTGGTAATACCAGCACAGCACCCACCCAGCGGGCCCATACCTCTGTACCCAGGACACGTCAATCAGCTGTGTGTCCACCACTACACGGAACCCAGGATAACCCACCACCCCAACAACAACAGGGACCTGGGGGCAGTGGTAGTGGGCACACGGCCAGGGGACGGAGGCCCAGGAACACAGGGGAACTGGGAGGGCTGCTGTGCGACAGGGGGCGGACAGGCCAAGGGAACCCACTCTCCATGAGGCCCTCTCCTCCATCATGGGAGCCTACCACCACTCCCGTGAGACGATGGCTATGGTCCTGGCCAAGTTTCAGGAGACCCGGCGCCTGCAGGAGGAACAGTATTTGGGCTTCAGGGAGGAACTCAGAACCATCAGCTCTGCCCTGGGCGCCATCGTAGGGGTGCTGAAGGAGATTCTGAACACCAGGAGGGACACCGTGGCACTCCAAGGGGCCCCTGACACTAGCATGGACGATGAACTGCCCACCACCTCTGCCCGCGCTAGTGGACAGGACGCCCCGCCACAGGACCACCACACCAGCACCCCACCCCCTGCAGACGGAGAACCACCCCGCAAGTGGTCCCTGAGATCCAGGAACAGGACAGAGCACAATGGCAAGACCCCCGCCAAGAAGTGAGACCACCCTGATTGTCATCCCACTGTCCCACTTTGTAACTCTGTCCATATTGGAACTGCCCCAGCTCAACTTCCTATGCCCATATGGGCAGTGCACCTGTGAGACTAATAGACTGGATTCTGCCATGGACATTCCTCCACCATCACCCCTCACCATTTTACCACCCCCCTCCAATATTTAGCACTGCAATAAACACCCTTGAAGCACAAAACAATCTGGAGTCAGTCTGTGATTTTGAAAATGTGTATTAGCAATGACAGTGACAAACTCCGTTCTCAAATGTAATGTCAACATACCTATGTCACACATCTCAAGTCCATGAGGAATCTAAGCAGATGACACACATTGGTAACCACACCTGTGAAACCGTAATGGAAATGTACAACTCAGTTACCATATACAGGTTGAAATTGACAGACAGGATAGAGGTAGAAGTGGGAAAGTACTTATAGTAGGCAGGAAGGTGTTCTCACCTGTGTGTCACTGGAAATATTGCTGGATAACTGAGTCCCTGTTGTCAATGTCTTCTTCCTCTGCTTCCTCCTCATCACTGTCCACAGGCTCCACAGCTGACACAACACTGTCATCTGGACCATCCTCCTGCAGAAAAGGCACCTGGCGTTGCAAAGCCAGATTGTGAAGCATACAGCAGGCGATGATGATCTGGCACACCTTCCTTGGTGAGTAGAATAGGGAACCACCTGTCATATGTTGGCACCTGAAACTGGCCATCAGGAGGCCGAAGGTGCGTTCGATCACCCTCCTAGTCCACCCATGGACCTCATTGTAGCGTTCCTCTGCCCTGGTCCTGGGATTCCTCACTGGGGTCAGAAGCCATGACAGGTTGGGGTAACCAGAGTCCCCTAATAGCCACACACGGTGCCACTGGAGTTGACCCATCACATAAGGGATGCTGCTATTCCGCAGGATGTAGGCGTCATGCACTGAGCCAGGGAACATAGCATTTACCTGGGAGATGTACTGGTCTGCCAAACATACCATCTGTACATTCATCGAATGATAACTCTTCCGGTTCCTGTACACCTGTTCACTCCTGTGGGGGCGGGAGGAACCAGAGCTACATGGGTCCCATCAGTGGCACCTATGATGTTAGGGATATGTCCAAGGGCAAAGAAGTCACTTTTCACTGTAGCCAAATCTTCCACCCGAGGGAAAACGATGTAGCTCCGCATGTGTTTCAACAGGGCAGACAAAACTCTGGACAACACGTTGGAAAACATAGGTTGGGACATCCCTGATGCCATGGCCACTGTTGTTTGAAAAGACCCATTCACAAGGAAATGGAGCACTGATAGCACCTGCACATGAGGGGGGATCCCTGTGGGATGGCGGATAGCTGACATCAGGTCAGGCTCCAACTGGGTACACAGTTCCTGGATTGTGGCACGGTCAAACCTGTAGGTGATGATTAAATGTCGCTCCTCCATTGTCAACAGGTCCACAAGCGGTCGGTACACCAGAGGATTCCGCCATCTTCTCACATGTCCCAGCTGACGGTGCCTAGGAAGGACAACAGCGACCACAGAGTCAAACAACTCAGAAGTATGTACCCACAGTCTACACAGAACACGAAAATTTATCCAAAAAGTTGTCTGTATGTGTGTTGAGTCCAGGCCTAGGTACGTGTGACACAGTTGAGAATGAAGCCATGTGGGCCCCTGAAATGGCGGCTTCCTGACCTCTAAACTGGGACAATGGGATGTGAGGTAACTGCGCTGGCGTTGTACACCGTTGCGGTAGGCGGCCGAAGACCGTGGCGCAATGCTGCATTGGTTAACATTGGACCCTATTGGTCCCAGGAGCCAATGACGAAGTGCGCCGGCGGTGATGATACGCACCGCCGCAGACGTCACCGCCGCGGACGTCACCGCCATTTTCTATCTGTTCAATCACTCGATACCTGATCTTCTACAGGAGATGACCTACACTGCAAGTGCTGCTGTGACCTAGGTCTGGAAGAGACAATGGCTTGTGCGTCTGGGGAAAGGGCCCCTGCCTTCACTGCACGGGAGTTGGAGAAGCTCGTGGACGGGGTCCTCCCCCAGTACACGCTACTCTACGGTCCTCCAGACCAACAGGTGAGTACACAGGGAGCAAGTTGTATGGGCTATGCCTGTTTGGAGAGGGCTGGTTGTAAGAAGGAAGGGGGCACATTTCTGAGTGCATGAAGGACTGTGAATGCATGTGCCACATGGCAAGGGTAGGGATGTGGGCCGCTCACTTTGACGGTGCAGTTGGTAATGACTTCTCTTCTTCCCCTGTACATGTCATGTAGGTCAGCGCCCACCAGAAGAAGGATATTTGGCGTGCCATCGCCAAGGACGTCTGGACCCTTGGGGTCCACCAGAGACGGAGCACCCACGGCTGTAAAAGATGGGAGGACATTCGCCGCTGGAGCAAGAAGACGGCGGAGGCTCAGCTGGGGATGGCCTCCCAACGTGGGAGGGGTGCCCATCGCACCATGACCCCCCTGATGTTCCGGGTCCTGACGGTGGCCTACCCTGAGTTGGATGGGCGCTTGAGGGCATCACAGCAGACACAAGGGGGTGAGTACAACATCATTCAGCGGATTTTGCGCGCAGTGAAGGTGTCTGGGTGGGGAGGAGGGCTGCGGGTTTCCCTAGGCCAGGGCGAGTTCCGTAGGGTAGGCCCCTCCATAATGTAGGCCATGTGGCACTCCACCCCACCTCTGTAGAGTGCCAAGTAGAGCTATACATGCCCCTGTGTCATCTATGTGTGCTGATGTCCACCATAGCCATGTAGGCCATATCCCAGGAACTGCATCTGTAGAGGCCAACAGCGCGGCGTAGTGCAGGGGGCTGCTGTGTCTGTATTGTCCGCCAACGGTAGCGGTAAGCAATGCACTCAACCTGTCTTTCTTCTGTCCCCCCCCCTTTTTGTGCTCTCCCTGTTCTTGTGTGCATCAGCATCATCAGGCAGAGGTACAGTGGCACCGGAGCACGAGGGAGCTGCATCCCACATGGCCATGGATTGCCACACCACGGACTCTGAATACCCCAGTGGGACGGAGGGTGAGGGGAGCTCCACGGCGGTCACAGGATCAGCAACCAGCGACACAGACTCGTCCTCCGATGGGAGCTCACTTGTGGTGGCGGCAAAATCTGTGCCCCCCACTTCTACAGGTACAGCCACCATCCCCCTTACCAGAACCACCCTCCCAGCAGCCCCTCAGCCTTCGCCCCGTGCCCGCTCACCCAGGAGGGTGAGCATCACCTTCGCCCCAGGCACCTCAGCCCCTGCCCCTGTCACCTCTGCTGCCTTCAGTGAGGAGGTCATTGACCTCCTCAGGTCACTCACTGTTGGGCAGTCTACCATTTTGAATGCCATCCAGGGTGTAGAAAGGGAATTGCAACACACAAATGCATTCCTGGAGGGCATTCATTCTGGCCAGGCTGCCCTTCACCGAACCCTGCAATCGCTGGCCTCAGCACTGATGGCAGCCATTTTCCCCGTCTCTAGCCTCCCCCCTCCAACTTCCTCCACCCAGACCCAATCCCCTGTACCTCTGCCTATCCCAAGCACACCATCAGACCAGCCTGCACACCCGTCAACACACAAGGGAAGCTCAGGCAAACATAAGCATCACACATCCCACAGGCACTCACGCAAGCATCAGACACATACAGACACACCAACATCCACTGCCTCCACTGTGTCCCCCTCCTCCTCGTCTCCCTCCTCCCTCCCAGTCTCGTCTACACTCTCACCTACATGCACTACCAATACAGCCACTAGGTCCCGCACCAGCACACCCACCACCACAACCCACTCACCTGCACTCACCGCCCCCACTACCATTTACACGTCCCCTGTGTCCTCTCCCAGTGTGTCTGTGATGCCCCCTCCCAAAGTACACAAACGCAGGCACACACTCACCCAACAGCCATCCACCTCACGACAGCCTCCAACGCATGCACCTGCACCCAAAGCCACAAAAGTTATACCTCCTACAACCACCTCCTCTTCCTCCACTCCCAGACCCCCTCCAGCTACCCGTCCCAATGTTCCTAAGAAACTTTTCCTGAGCAAGCTTGACCTCTTTCCCACCACCCCCTCCTCCAATTCATAGTCCCGTACTAGCACCTCAGCCAAAAAGTCGCCGGTACCAGTGGTGCCTGTTAGAGGTATGTGGAGTGCACCGGGCACCAGGGCAGCCAGTGTGACACGGAGCCACAGCACAGCCAGTCCCCCCTTGAAGCACCAGAAGTTGGACAGTGCCCGGAGGGAGTGGGGGAAGGCTCCAGCCGGCAAAGCCGCTCACAAGGATCCCGGGGGGAGTGTCCACTCAGCTGTGACTGGGGAAGGGGTAGAAGAAATCACCAAAGTCTGGGAAGAGCAGCACGGCGGAGAAGACCGCCATCATCTCCGCTGCCCAGGAGGCCACCGCCAGCCCCATCGTCACTGGCCAGGAGGCCACCGCCATAGTCAGTGCCCAGGAGGGCAGCACCATTGTCACTGGCCAGGGGGCCACCGCCAGAGTCAGCGCCCAGGAGGGCGCCGGAGCCACAGCCCCGCTGGGCAATGAAGGACCGCCAGCCCCAGCCCAGCTGGGCAATGAAGGACCGCCATGGCAAGCACCGCTGAACATGCCAAGCACCGCTGAACAGGTCAGCAACTGCAAAGTCAAGCACTGCTGAACAGGCCAAGCACCGCTGAACAGGGCAAAGACCGCCATGGCAAGCACCGCTGAACAGGTCAGAAACTGCAAAGTCAAGCACCGCTGAACAGGCCAAGCACCGCTGAACAGGGCAAAGACTGCCATGGCAAGCACCGCTGAACAGGGCAGGCACCGCTGAACAGGGCAAAGACCACTGAACAGGGCAAAGACCGCCATGGCAAGCACCGCTGAACAGGGCAGGCACCGCTGAACAGGCCAAGCACCACTGAACAGGGCAAAGACCGCCATAGCAAGTACCGCTGAACAGGTCAGAAACTGCAAAGTCAAGCACTGCTGAACAGGTCAAGCACCGCTGAACAGGGCAAAGACCGCCATAGCAAGCACCGCTGAACAGGCAGGCACCGCTGAACAGGGCAAAGACCGCTGAACAGGGCAAAGACCGCCAACTCACACACAGGCCTTGCAATGGCAGGCCTGGGACAAGGTAAAGGGGCTACTTGAGTGGGTGGCACAACCAGTGCTGCAGGCCCAGTAGTAGCATTTAATCTACAGGTCCTAGGCACATACAGTGCACATTACTAGGGACTTATAAGTATATTAAATAGTCCAATTGGGTATGATCCAAGGTTACCATGTTTAAAGGGATAGAGCATATGCACTTTAGTACTGGTTAGCAGTGGTAAAGTGCGCAGAGTCTAAGGGGGTCATTCCGACCCTGGCGGGCGGCGGGCGCTGCCCGCCGGGCAGAGACCGCCATAAGACCGTACCGCGGTCAAATGACCGCGGCGGTCATTTTGACTTTCCCGCTGGGCAGGCGGGCGACCGCCAAAAGGCCGCCCGCCCGCCCAGCGGGAAAGCCCCAGCAACGATGAAGCCGGCTCCGAATGGAGCCGGCAGGGTTGCTGGTGTGCGACGGGTGCAGTGGCACCCGTCGCGATTTTCAGTGTCAGACACTGAAAATCTTAATGGGGCCCTGTTAGGGGGCCCCTGCAGTGCCCATGCCATGGCATGGGCACTGTAGGGGCCCCCAGGAGCCCCACGACACCTGTTCCCGCCAGCCTCTTCCTGGCGGTGTAAACCGCCAGGATCAGGCTGGCGGGAAGGGGGTCGGAATCCCCATGGCGGCGCTGCTTGCAGCGCCACCGTGGAGGATTCCCTGGGGCAGGGGAAAACCGGCGGGAAACCGCTGGTTTCCCTTTTCTGACCGCGGCTTTACCGCTGCGGTCAGAATTGCCCCTGAAGCACCGCCAGCCTGTTGGCGGTGCTTCCTCCGTCCCCGGCCCTGGCGGTCCATGACCGCCAGGGTCGGAATGACCCCCTAAGAGCCAGCAAAAAAAGAGTCCAAAAAGTGGAGGGAGGCAGGCAAAAAGTTAGGAGTGACCACCCTAAAGCATGTCAGGTCTAACATGTGCCCCCCCTAACTGAAAGTGGGGAGAGCTACCCGACCTCCTGGGAGCTGTCATCGCTAAGGCGGAAGTATCTGGAGAGACCATCAGCGTTGGCGTGGTCAACCCCTGGGTGATGCTCCACCGAAAAGTCTATCCCCTGTAGGGAAATGGACCACCTCAAGAGTTTTGGATTCTCAGCCCTCATCTGCATGAGCCACATGATGGGCCTGTGGTGTGTCTGAACCCGAAAGTGAGTCCCAAACAGGTAGGGTCTTAGCTTCTTCAGTGCCCAGACCAGAGCAAATGCTTCTCTCTCAATAGCACTCCACCTTTGTTCCCGTGGTAATAGTTTTCTGCTAATAATGACTACTGGTTGGTCTAAGCCCTCCTCATTTAGCTGTGCTAGAACAGCCCCTATGCCATGCTCTGAAGTGTCTGTCTGCACAATAAATTCCTGGGAGTAGTCAGGGGCCTTGAGCACGGGGGCCGTGCACATGTCTTCCTTCAGAGAATCAAAGGCTTTCTGACAAGCCTCTGTCCAATTCACCAACCTAGGTTGTTTCTTGGAAGTGAGTTCTGTCAAGGGGGTTACAATGGTACCATAACCCTTGACGAATCTGCGGTAGTATCCAGTGAGGCCCAAAAAGGCTCTTACATCAGTCTGTGTTCTAGGTGGTTGCCAGGCCTTGATAGTCTCAATCTTGGCCTGGAGTGGCTGCACATTGCCACCACCTACTAGGTGTCCCAAGTACACCACGGAACCCTGCCTAATCTGGCACTTACTAGCCTTGATAGTCAGGCCTGCCTGTTGCAGAGCCTGAAGCACCTCCTTGAGGTGGAGCAGGTGTTCCTCCCAGCTGGAACTGTAGACAGCTATGTCGTCCAGGTAAGCTGGCCAGAAGGCATCTTTACCAGCTAGGACCCCGTTAACCAACCGTTGGAAGGTAGCGGGGGCATTTTTCAGCCCAAATGGCATCACCCGAAATTGGCAATGGCCATCAGGGGTGGAAAATGCTGATCTTTCTTTAGCCCCCTCAGTCAGGCCGAACTGCCAGTACCCTGAAGTAAGATCGAACGTACTCAGGAACTTGGCAGCGCCTAGCCTGTCAACGAGCTCATCAGCTCGGGGGATGGGGTGAGCATCAGTCCGGGTGACTGAGTTGAGACCCCAGTAGTCCACACAGAACTGGAGTTCTGACTTTGCACCTGGGGCAGTAGCCTTAGGAACCAATACCACAGGGCTGGCCCAGGGACTACTGGATTTCTCAATAACCCCTAAAGTCAACATCTTGGAGACCTCCTCCTTGATGCTGGCCTTCACCTTATCCAACAACCTGTAAAAAAAATTCTTCACAAGGGGGACTGTCACCTGTATCAATGTCATGAACACAGAGGTGGGTTAGTCCAGGAGTAAGGGAGAACAGGGGGGAGAACTGCTCTAACAGCTCCTAGCAGTCTCCTTTCTGGGTTAGAGTCAGGGACTCAGAGAGAATGACACCCCCCACTGACCCATCCCCTTCTTTGACAGTGAGGAGGTCGGGGAGAGGTTCACTCTCCTCTTCCATGCCCTCATCTGTGACCAGGAGCATACTGACCTCAGACCTCTCAAAGTGAGATTTGAGCCTGTTGTGATAGAGGACCCTTAGTGGGTGCCTAGGGGTCTTGAGGTCCACTAGGTAAGTGCCATCCCCTTTACGCTCCTTGATCTCAAAGGGGCCAGTCCAGCGGTTCTGGAGAGCCCTGGGCTCTACTGGCTCCATCACCCAAACGTTGTCTCCAGGTGAGAACTCAACTAGAGTGGCCTTCTGGCCATACCACTCCTTCATCACCTCTTGACTGGCCTCGAGGTTACTCTGGGCCTGCTTCCAGAAGCTTTGGGTTTGGTTGCAGAGGGCCAGCATGTAGCTGACCACATCCTGGGGAGGTGACTTGGGAGCTTTCTCCCAGCCCTCCTTTACAATGCTTAGGGGTCCCCTGACAGGGTGACCATAGAGAAGCTCAAAGGAGCTTAACCCCACCCCTTTCTGGGGCACCTATCTGTAAGCAAACAACAGGTAGGGTAAGAGGAAGTCCCACTTATGCCTCATGGCATAAGTCAGGCCACCAATCATGCCTTTCAGGGTCTGGTTGAATCTCTCAACAAGCCCATTGGATTGAGGATGATAAGGGGTGGTAAACCGGTAGGTAACCCCACACTCATCCCACATGGACTTCATGTATGCAGACATGAAGTTTGTGCCCCTGTCGGACACGACCTCCTTAGGGAATCCCACACGGGTAAATATTCCCAACAGGGCTCTGGTCACCACCGGTACAGTCACTGTTCTCAGAGGGATTGCCTCTGGATAGCAGGTGGCATGGTCCACCAAAACCAGGACAAACCTGTTGCCCAAGGCAGTTTTGGGGTCCAAGGGACCAACCATGTTGATGCCCACCCTTTCAAAGGGGGTGCCAACGACTGGGAGTGGGAGCAGGGGAGCTTTAAGCCGTTTCCCTGTCTTCCCACTAGCCTGGCAGGTGGGGCAAGCTCTGCAGAAGTTTTCTGAGGCTGTCCTCATTCTGGGCCAATAGAGGTGGGTGTCAAGCCTGTTAAAGGTCTTGTCTTGGCCCAGGTGTCCTGCCAGGGGGATGTCGTGAGCCAGGCCCAGTAGGAAGTTCCGTTAACACTGTGGGACCACCAGCACACGGGGTGCCCCAAGACCTGGAACCTTATGCTCACTGTAAAGGAGATCATTCTCCCAGTAAATATGGTGAGCGCCAGAGGCGTCACCTGCTGCTTGGGCTGTGGCCTGTTGCCTTAGACCCTCAAGGGTGGGGCATTCCTTCTGCGCCTTGCAGAACGCTGCCCTGGTTGGCCCCCCCTCTACTTGCCAGCCAACAAGTTCAGGTAGGTTACCCAGGTCAGCTATGTCCTCCCCAGTTGGCTCAGGGGCCTCCTCCTCCTCAGGGGCCTCGTCCACCACCTTGGGAACATTTGAGGTGGGTTTCCCGCGCCTCTTGCCCTTCCTCTTTGCAGCTGTCTGGGCCATCTTTCCAGGCTCCAGACGCCCTTGACTCCCTTCCCGGGCAGCCATGGACCGTGTGGTCATGCAGACCCACTCAGGTAACCCTAACATCTCCAGGTGAGATCTGAGCTCTACTTCTTTCCAAGCAGTATGCTCAAGATCATTGCCTAACAGACAATCTACAGGCATGGCAGGACTCACAGCTACTTTCAGAGTACCAGAGACCCCTCCCCACTCAAAGGGAACCAGAGCCACCGGTAGGTGACTCTCACGATTGTCAGCAACTATGACCTGGTGGAATGTATTAGGGACTATCTGCTCTGTTGACACCAGCTGACTCTTGATAGTGGTCATAATGGCTCCTGTGTCACGCTGAGCCTCCACCTTTTGCCCTTCAATGGTGACCCACTGCCTGTACTTGGAAGTATTTTGGGGCATGTGGGCTTTGGGCACCATTTTTCTTTCTTCCAGGGACACTAGGGAAATCTCTACCTGCTCCCCAAAGCTATCTGGGTCCATCCCCCCCCCCGAGCGCTACACTAGTCAACCCAGGTGTCTGTCCGGTAGTGGACGGTGCCCTCTTTGAGAACTGGGGGTCACCTTTATAATAAGTGTATTAAATAGCCCAACTGGGTATGATCCAAGGTTACCATGTTTAAAGGGAGAGAGCATATGCATTTTAGAACTGGTTGGCAGTGGTAAAGTGCGCAGAGTCTAATAGCCAGCAAAAACAGAGTCCAAAAAGTGGAGGGAGGCAGTCTAAAAGTTAGGGGTGACCACCCTAATGCATGTCAGGTCTAACAATAGGGAAAACTATATTATACCGCAAGATATAATTGTATATCAGACCATGTAAAAATTGCTGCTTCCATGTACATATAAGTACATATATATAGACGGTCCTGACTGCTACTAATAACTGCAATAAGACACATGTGTACATTTGTTTATATATATGTTATTCACAGTTATTTGCAACTATAAAAAAAGTACCACAAGATAAATATGGGCAGCAGACCATCTAAACATTGTTGCCTCAATGTACATATGGGAATTATATAGAAGGGTTTTTTAACAAGCAAACATAACTTTACCACGCATCATGTGTACATATATGCATGTATAAATTACTTACATGTTGCTATACAAAAACCCTTCCGTCCTTCCCATTCCTCCTCCCTCCCTCTAAACCCAAACCTTTCTGACTGCTATGAATTCACAAACGTCCTTCTCAAGCATTCACTCCTCTTTTTTACACATGCCTCATAAATGACTACTTCCCCTTTATAAATCCATTCCTATTCCAGCCCTATTCTAAATTTCCCATTTTTCAAATCCATTTCTATCACTCTAGCCCTAGTCTAAATGCTACCAAACACACATAAAATCAACAGTACAAACCTAACACAACTAATGCACAAGAAAAGTGAAAAAGCTGTATTAACCTAATAACTACTAATCCCTGGGTTCTGGAATAGTGTGCTACTCCAAGTTAAGTGTTCCAATGCGTTGTCATGGGTCATAAGCACTATATAGATACATTTACAATTTACAGTAAGGTAACCCAGTGTTAGTCTATGAGTGACACAGCCTTAAAACAGTGAAAAACGACTTTAGGGGATTTTCACTACCAGAACAGGAAAAACTTATGTGTACATGTCCTACTTTTTATATACTAAACACCTTGCCCCATTAGCCTCTAGGACCTATCTAAGAGGTGACTTATACATAATAACTAGGAAGATGTGAACCTGGCAAAAGGTTTATTTTGCTAGTTTCTAATGGTGGTATAAGACTCCTCTACAGACTGCAGTGGCAGGCCTGAGACATGTTTTACAGGGCTACTTTAGCAGGAGGCACAAGGAGGGCTGTTGCCCATTAGCAGCATTTAATTTACAGGCCCTGTATACTTTTAGTGCCCTTTAACAGGTACTTATAAGTAAATTAAATGCGCCCATTACCTGTAGGCCAATTTTACATTTTTTAAGGAAGAGAGCACAAACATTTTAACTCTGGTTAGCAGGGGTAAAGTGCTTAGAGTCCTAATGCAAACAGAATTGATTCCAGCAAAAATGAAATAGTGGGTGAAGGTTAAAAGACTAGGGAAATACCACCCCAAGGGTGTCAGCTGCAACACTGTCAGGGACAGAAGCACATCTAGTAATTTTTTTTCAATTTCCCAATATTCTTGATGGCCATTACTTATCAAGGCACCATGCGTATAATTGTCATTACTTCTGCTCTGGCTCTCTGTTTCAGAATGAACACAGTTCTGAGATTTTTAATCTGTTTATAAGAGGAACACACTTTATTCCAGAGCTGTAAAATACTAATGTATTTCGGGGAGTATTGCACATTGTAAAGTATTAAAAGGCTTCTTGAGGCCGCTATCAAATTTACCTTTGTCATGTTTTAGTAGCATTAAGTGTGTGCTGCAGAAAGACAGATGCGAGGCATGAGAGTTGTTACACCAACAGAATTATGTAAATTTATTTCCACAATCCTGCAGCAATAATAAGCTAAACCCTACTAATTTTTAGCTCATCGTCATTACACTGTTGACTGAAGAATGAAAGGATTCAATTACAAAGCAGAGACCAAGAGTGTTTTTCTCATCAGGCACTCCAGTCCATAGCTTGCCAACAGGGGCACAATCAGTTCATTTTCTGCTAGGGTTATTAGCCAGACAAGCAAAGTCCCCTCAACAAGGGGTGAGGCTAAAGCATCCTTACTTATTTCACATATTTACAAGAAATGTTTGGTAGAACCAGTTTCCTTAAGCCAATTCAAGTTCAGACAATGGAGTTCCCTACTTTTGTCTTAAAGTAGGCCTTTGTAACTTGAAAAACACAAGTGTAATATCTTGTGCTTCCCTAGTTCAAATTGTGTTGGTGGTCTAGTGGTTGTTGCTCATAAAATAGTTGCTTAGGGATGCCGTTTCGGTGGAAAATGTTCTCCTTAAATGGCAGTATCATACCACACCATGGTTCACTTGTTTATTTGGGAAAACGTGCCCCATAAATGATAGCACTTCTACTTCCCCATCATTCTCCTGCTGGATGTACAAAGCTTAATTCCTACACTTGTTCTTTACCTAACGCTTGGATTTGCACACTCTCTGCAGATTTATTGAAAACATTATTAGCCAGCACGCCACTATGAAATTTGTTCCAGCACCACTGCCTGCAGAGTCAGAAAAGGATT
The DNA here is from genome assembly GCF_031143425.1 of Pleurodeles waltl. Classification (NCBI taxonomy): domain Eukaryota; kingdom Metazoa; phylum Chordata; class Amphibia; order Caudata; family Salamandridae; genus Pleurodeles; species Pleurodeles waltl. The sequence continues at coordinate 660,685,407 of NC_090443.1, read as the reverse complement.
TGTAACGTGGTCCACTTCTCACCACAAAGTGCAAGGAATGCACCCCTCTGCAATTTGCAGGAGTCTCTTACCAAGTGCTGAAAAAGACAGATACAACATTGGTGAATCCAATCAATAAACCAAAGAAAGTGTCCTTCTGTTGTGAAATTACTGTCTGATTTGTTAAATGTGTGGAAGCCCTTCATGGGACTGTTGATGCTGCACATTAATGGTTCAGCAAACCTACTAAGAAGTGTTGCTAGTGATCATTAGAGTTATGATAATATTGCACAGAACTACTTGTACTGTCCTATGACAATTATGGGGGAGGGGAGTTGCAGAACTTGCTTTTGTGTAATTGCAAGAAATTCTATAAAATGTATATGTGCAGGAAAGTAACCTTTTTCTCGGCATGGTTACCCCCATTTTCTGCCTGATGTCAGTGTGCTTGACTGTGTATACTGGGATCCTGCTAATCAGGACCCCAGTAGTTATGATCTCTCCTTTTTTTTTTAAATGGTTGTTGGTTACTGTTAACAGTATTTTACTCACAATTGGCATACTGGTGGCCCTTTATAAGTCCCTAGTATATGATACCTAGGTACCCAGGGCATTGGGGTTCCAGTGGACCCCTTTGGGCTGCAGCATATATTTTGCTACCCATAGGGAGCCCATGCAAAGGCTTCTTCAGGACTGCCATTGCAGCCTGCATAAAAAGGTGCAAGCACCCTTTCACAGCCATTTACAATGCACCAGGTCTTATAAGTCACACCGATTGCAGGCCCTCCAGCCCTGAGGGCAGGGTGCAAAGTACTGTGTGTGAGGACATCCCTGCACTAGCAGAGGTGCCCCCACAACCTCCAGGACCATTTTCCCAGACTTCGGAGTGCAGGGATGCCATTTTATGTGTGAACTGGACATAGGTCACTACCCATGTCCAGTTACGTAATGATAACTCCGAACATAGGCATGTTTGGTATCAAACAGTTTGGAATCATACCCCAAGGTTTTTGCAAGCATTGGTTGTATGATTCCATGCACTCTGTGGGTTCCTTAGAGGACCCCCAGTATTGCCATTACAGCTTTCTGAGGTTTTCCAGGCAGACACAGCTGCTGCCATCTCACAGACAAGTTTCTGCCCTCCTGTTGCTTGAGAAGCTTGAGCCCAAGAAGGCTGGACAAAGGATTTCCTTTGGGACAGCGGTGGTACACCCGCTCCCTTTGGAAATAGGAGTTACAGGCTTGGGAGAGGTAGCCTCCCGAAGCCACTGGAAATGCTTTAAAGGGCACATTTGGTGCCCTCCTTGCATAAACCAGTCTATACTGGTTCAGGGACCTCCAGTCCCTGCTCTGGCATGAAACTGGACAAAGGAAAGGGGAGTGACCACTCCCCTGTTCATCACCACCCCAGGGGTGATACTCCGAGCTCCTCCAGAGGGTCCCTGGATTTTGCCATCTTGGATCCAAGGTTGGCAGGGAACTCTGTGAGCATCTGAGTGGCCAGTGCCAGCAGGTGATGTCACAGCCCTCCCCTGATAGGTGCTTACCTGGTTAGGTGACCAATCCCCCTTTCAAGGCTTTTTAGGGTGTCTCCTTTGGGTGGTTCCTCAGATTTGGATTGCAAGACTCGAGCAGGAATCCTCTGCATCCTCCACTTTGAATTCTCACTGAAGAAACTGCATCCGGACCCTCCAGGAACTCTACAAGCTACAACAAAGAAGCAAGATGCCTTCTGCATCATTGCATCTCTGGCTCCTGCCAGCAACTGCAACTGTTTCCCAGTTGTGCACCCAACCTCTGAGGACAGCCCATCTTCAGCCTCCACCAGAAGAGCAAAGGCATCTCCCTTGGGGTGAAGGTGTCTCTCCCCTTCTTCAGCAGGCACCAACTACAACAACACGAGGCTGCATGGATCTCCTCTCCTACTGAGCTGTGTGGATTCTGCATCATGGGTGGTACACTGAAGTGGTCCCGCTGCTCCTCAAGTCCAACTTTCCAACTTTGGTGGAGGTAAGAGCTTGCCACCCCAGGCAAGACAGTACCACCATGCACCACGTGTTTTGCAGCTGCCAAGGCTTGTTAGAATCCTTCCACCAAGTTCTTTGTTTCTCTTGTAGCTCCGGACCCCAGGACTCTTTTCTGCAATGCACCGCTTCCTGAGTGGTTCTCCGGTGTCGTGGAAGCCTTTGTCGTTGTGCTACATGGGCCTCTTTTGCACCTTCTTTGTGCCTGTGCTGTGGAACTCCTGTGCACGCTGCCTGGTCTTCTGTGGGCTCTCTGAGTTGCTGAGAGCCCCCTCTGATTCCCCCTCCTGGGGAGAGTCCACCTGGTCCTTCCTGTTCCTGGGCAGTGCCACTTTCCTCTAACCATGAGTTTGCCTGTGCCAAGGCTTGTTGGTGAACTCCAGCAATGCAAACCAGACTGCAATCCTCTATCTGTGTGAGACATCACTTGCATCCTCCAGGAACCCGAGTCCGTCTTCTTGGGTGCAGTACTGACTGTTCTTCTTCACCAGTGGTTCTCCTTTTGCACCTTCATCTGGGTTTGCAGGGGTTCCTGTTCTTCCTGGACTCTTCTGTGCTTCTTGGACTTGGTCCCCTTCTTCCACGGGTCCTCTGGTCCTGGAATCCACAGTTGGTGTCTTGCAGTCTCTTCTGGTTCTTGCATAATCTTTCTTTCCAATTCTGTGTGTGTTCTAGGAAACTTACTGTGATTTACTCCTGCTTTCCTGGTCACTGGGGTGGGTTCTAGTACTTACCTTTGGGGTTTTCTAGTATTCCCAGCTCTCCTCTACACACTACACTTGCTTAGGTGGGAGACCGACTTTCGCATTCCACTTCCTTAGTATATGGTTTGTGCTCCCACAGGCCCATTTACTAATTGCATTATTTTTTAACTGGTTTTATTCCTATTTCTGCCTACTAGTGATATCATTTGTTTATTACTTACCTCCTAAGGGAGTATAGCTTCTATGGTATTTTTGATATTTGTGACACCAAAATAAAGTACCTTTATTTTTGTAACACTGACTGTTTTCTTTCATGTGTGTGAGTACTGTGTGACTACAGTGGTATTGCAGGAGCTTTGAATGTCTCTTAGATAAACCTTGGCTGCTCATCCACAGCTACCTCTAGAGAGCCTGGCTTTTAGACACTGCCTACATTTCACTAATAAAGGATAAGTGGACCTGGTATGAGGTGTAAGTACCACAGGTACCCACTACAAAAAAGGCCAGCCTCCCACATTGGTGGTGCAGCAGTGGGATAAGTACTTGAAATTGCCTTATCACTCTGTCACCTGGTGCTTTCCACAGGAAAGACCACTCTCTTTATAGAGGTATATACAATATTAACTATTACAGGAATTCTAGTCTCTAAACATCTTTCCAAGAGACTAGAGGTTAGGTAGTATAGGTACACCCTACATCACCCTAACACACACAATATGTCTGCAGCTGGACCTAACTCTGAGGCCATGGACTCTCCTTATGAGGGCATGACCTTCAGGGAATTGAAGGGGCTTTGTTCAGAGAGGAAGCTAGACATGGGGAAGAATACTAATAAGAGTTTTCTTCTGACCCTCCTTCTTCAGGATGACCAAGAACATGCTGGTAGCCAGGAGGAGGAGGTGGGAGACTCTCGCCTCATTGAGTTAGAGGATAATCTTCTAGATTCAGGGGAGAGCTCTTCAAAAGATCTTGTCTCTAGCAGACCACCTAGTGTAACTGGTAGTAGGAGGGCAAGTCACCCAGGTAGGGCTCCCTTTACACCCAGAGGACAGGTAATAAGGGTCATTAGGACAAGGGAAAGATCCACTTCTGCCCACTCTCATGTCACTTCAGTGTTTGAGGGGTGATGCAGCACAACTCCAGGGTATGACTCTATAGATAGGGAGCTCAAAAAGCAGACACTAGGGGAGGCCAGGCTGAGACTGCAGCAGCAACAGCTAGTCCTAGATAGTGAAGCCTTAGCAGTAGAAAGGGAGAGGCAAGGGTTGGGGTTAGCACCCCATAGTGGCAGCAGCAGCTCAGGTTTCAGGAATTATAGAGTCAGGGAGGACTCCATTGATTCCAGAAACCAGCACAAGATTGTTTCCCCATACAAGGTGGGATATGACATCTATAAGTGGTTTGCTGCACTTGTGAGGGCCTGTAAAGTTCAGAGGGTCCCTCAAAGGCAGTGGGCTGCTATTCTCTGGTAGTCCTTCTCTGACAAAGGGAGTGATAGACTTTTCACTGTCAGAGAGGAAGATTCAGACAATTACAGTATTCTTACGACAGCACTCTTAGATGCTTTTGGTCTCACCACTGAACAATATAGGATCACGTTCAGGGAGACCAGAAAAGAGGCCACACAAGATTGGGTTGACTTTGTGGACTGTTCTGTTAAAGCTTTAGAAGACTGGTTACATGGCAGAAAAGTATCTGACTATGAGGGCTTGTATAATCTATTACTAAGAGAACATATTTTGAATAACTGTGGGGCATATTTATACTCCGTTTGTGCCGAATTTGCGTCGTTTTTTTCGACGCAAATTCGACGCAAAACTAACTCCATATTTATACTTTGGCGTTAGACGCGTCTAGCGCCAAAGTTCCTGGAATTAGCGTCATTTTTTTGCGTGAACACCTTCCTTGCGTTAATGATATGCAAGGTAGGCGTTCCCGTCTTAAAAAATGACTCCGATGCTATTGCGTCGGATTTATACTCCCGGGCAAAAATGACGCCCGGGAGTGGGCGGGTCTAAAAAACCCGCATTTGCGCCGGATTTTAGCGCCTGGATCAGGGCAGGCGTTAAGGGACCTGTGGGCTCAGAATGAGCCCAGAGGTGCCCTCCCCTGCCCCCAGGGACACCCCCTGCCACCCTTGCCCACCCCAGGAGGACACCCAAGGATGGAGGGACCCACCCCAGGGACAGAAAGGTAAGTCCAGGTAAGTATTTAAAAAAAAAAAAAATTGTGGCATAGGGGGGCCTGATTTGTGCCCCCCTACATGCCACTATGCCCAATGACCATGCCCAGGGGACAGAAGTCCCCTGGGCATGGCCATTGGGCAAGGGGGCATGACTCCTGTCTTTGCTAAGACAGGAGTCATTTCAATGGGGGATGGGCATCGTAAAAAAATGGCGCAAATCGGGTTAAGACGGTTTTTTTGCCTCAGCCTGACTTGCCCCATTTTTAGACGCCCAAACGCCATTTTTCCCTACGCCGGCGCTGCCTGGTGTACGTGTTTTTTTTTCACGCACACCAGGCAGCGCCGGTCGGCTAACGCCGGCTAACGCCATTCAATAAATACGGCGCCCGCATGGCGCTTCAGAATGGCGTTAGCCGGCGCTAATTTTTTTGGCGCAAAACTGCGTTAGCGCAGTTTTGCATCAAAAAGTATAAATATGGGCCTGTGTGTCTGAATTGTTGCACCAATAATTGGTAGACGCAGATCCGACCACTCCCCAAGAATTGGGAAAGAAGGCAGACAAATGTGTCAGAATAAGGGTGAGCAGAAAAGCTCGTACGTGGTGACAAGGACAAAAAGAAAGATGGTAAGTTACATGACAAAGGTGGGGACAAAGATAAAAATAAAGAATTCTCATCAGGCCCACAAAACCCTTCTGGGGGTAGGTCTAAATGATCTTCTCACAGCAATCAGAACAAAAAGCCTTGGTGCTATATTTGTAGAAACAAAGGCCATAGGGCAGGAGATAGCCCTTGCCCTAAGAAAAGCACCAACGCTCCCACCACTACTACCCCCACTGCAACAACTAGTGTCCCTAGCAATAGCAGTGGTGGTGGAAAAACTGATACTACAAATAGTCAGCCCAAGGGTGTAGCAGGGTTCACTCTGGGAAATGTAGTGGGGGTTGGTTTAGTTAGGGAAACCACTGAGGCTGTTTTAGTCTCTGATGGTGGCATTGAGCTTGCCACCCTTGTTGCTTGTCCCCTTAATATGAATAAGTACAAGCAACAACCCTTAATAAATGGTGTTGTGGTTGAGGCCTACAGGGAGACAGGTGCCAGTGTCACAATGGTGACTGAAAAACTGGTAGCCCCTGAGCAACACCTACTTGGTCATCAGTATCAAGTGACTGACGCCCATAACAACACTGTAAGCCGCCCCATGGCAGTTGTTGATCCTTCAACAGGGGGGTTACTGGTCCTAATAAAATTGTAGTGTCCACAGAACTACCTGTGGAGTGTCTACTAGGGAACGACTTGGAGACTTCAGCTTGGGTTGAAGTGGAGTTGGAGACCCATGCAGCCATGCTTGGCATTCCTGGGCATATCTTTGCTTTAACCAGGGCTTAGGCCACGAAGCAAAGAGATAGGGAAACTTGGATCCTCAATCTATGGACCAAGAGCTTCCTAAAAAGCAGGGCTAGGAAGGGTAAAATGTTATTCCCTATCCATCCCTCTACTGATGATTCCCCCTGTGAGGAGGAGGAGTCAACTCCCTGGACAGAACCTACACCTGAAGAACTTCAAGCTGACACAGCTGAACTCTTAGGTACAGGGGGGCCTACAAGGGAGCAGTTAAGTGTGGCACAGCAAATCTGCCCCACACACTCGGTGGTTTGAGACAGCAGGCTGTCAAAGAAGAAGCAGGGGAGGTCAGTGGCACCCACAGGGTGTACTGGGAAAACAATCTCTTGTATTCAGAAGCTAGGGAACCCAAACCTGTTGCCACCAGGAAATTGGTCATCCCTCTGCAATACAAAAAAGTTTTGTAGACCTTGGCACATGATATTCTCCTTGATGGACATCTGGGGCAAAGCAAGACCAGGGACAGACTGGTCCCTCACTTTCACTGGCCTCACAAGGAGTTGTGTTGCTTCTGTGTCACTTGTCAAGTCAGTAGCAAGACAGGTGGCACAACAAAGGCCCCTTAATCCCACTACTAGTGGTTGGGATACCCTTTGAAAGGGTAGGGGTTGATATTAATGGCCCCCTTCGCCCTCCCACAGCTTCTGGAAATTAGATTTATTCTGGTGGTGGTGGACCATGCCACCAGGTATCCAGAAGCCATACCTCTTAGGACCACTACAGCACCTGCAGTGGCCAAAGCCCTACTGGGAATCTTTTCCAGGGTGGGTTTCCCAAAAGAGTTTGTATCAGACAGGGGTAGCAACTTCATGTCTGCATGCTTGAAAGCAATGTGGAAAGATTGTGGTGTGACATATACATTCACTACACCTTACCATCCCCAGACAAATGGGTTGGTTGAGCATTGTCATAAAACACTCAAAGCCATGATAATGGGCCTCTCTGAAAAACTCAGATGGAGATGGGATGTCCTGTTATTATATCTGCTCTTTGCCTACAGGGAGGTTCCCCCAAAAAGGAGTGGGCTACAGCCTCTTTGAACTCCTCTTTGGTCACTCTGTTAGTGGTCCACTAGCACTTGTCAAGGAGGGTTGGGAGCAACCCCTAAAGCCCCCTAAACAAGATGTGGTGGATTATGTACTTGACCTAAGATCCAGAACGGCTGAGTACATGAAGAAGGCCACTAAGAACATTCAGGTAAGCCAAGAATTGCAGAAGCAATGGCATGACCAGAAGGCTGTCTTGATAGTGTACCAACGAGGGCAGAAAGTGTGGGTCCTGGAGCCTGTGGCACCAAGAGCACTCCAAGACAAATGGAGTGGACCACACATCATAGTGGAGAAAAAGAGTGAGAACACTTATTTAGTTTACCTTGGCACTCCAAGAATCCCTCTCAGAGTATTTCATGTGAACAGCCTCAAGCCCTACTATGACAGGGCTGCCTTCACCCTTCTCATGGCTACTGATGAGGGACAGGAGGAATAGAGTGTCCCTCTCCTTGACATATTTTCTAATTCTGCAGCTCATGGTGCAGTTGTTCGGGTAGTCTTAGCAGATTGGCTCACTCAGTCTGAAAGTGAAGACTGCAGAAATCTCCTAGGACAGTTCTCAGAACTGTTTTCCCTTACACCTGGACAACCCACATGGTGTGAACACACTATTGGTACAGGAGACAGCCTGCCTGTTAGGAGTAAAATCTACAGGCAACCTGATCATGTAAGGGACTACATCAAAGCAGAAGTGCAGAAGGTGCTTGACCTAGGAGTGATTGAGCACTCAGATAGCCTCTGTGCTAGCCCAGTGGTGCTGGTCCCAAAGCCACACTCTCAGAATGAGAAAAGAGAGATGAGGTTTTGTGTTGACTATAGGGGGCTCAATACAGTAACCAAAACAGATGCTCATCCAATCCCCAGGGAAGATGAGCCCATAGATACACTAGCATCTGCTAAGTATCTCAACACTTTTGACTGTACTGCAGGCTATTGGCATATGAAGTTGTCAGAAGATGTTAACCTAAAACAGCATTTGAACCATTGGAGGGCACTACCAGTTCACAGCAATGCCCTTTGGTCTGAAGACTGCACCTGCCACTTTTCTGAGGTTGGTGAATACAGTCCTACAAGGTCTGGAAGCCTTTATTGCAGCATATCTAGATGATATGGCTGCCTTTAGCTCCACCTGGGATGACCATCTGGTCCATCAATCAAGAGTTTTGGAGGCTCTGCAAATAGCATGCCTTACTATGAAGGGTTCAAAGTGCCAGCTAGGGCAGGGGAAAGTGGTTTATCTGGGACACCTAGTAGGTGGGGAACAGATTCAGCCATTACAGGGGAAGATCCAAACCATTTTAGATTGGACTCCCCATACAACACAAACCCAGGTCAGAGCCTTTTTAGGTCTAACTGGGTATTATAGGAGGTTCATTAAGAACTATGACTCCATTGTTGCCCCTTTTAATGACCTCACCTCCAAGAAAATGCTTAAGAAGGTATTATGGACAGCCAGCTGCCAAAACGCTCTTGAGGAACTTAAACAGGCCATGTGCTCTGCACCTGTTCTAGAAAGGCCAAACTACTCCAAGAAGTTCATAGTTTAGATTGATGCTTCAGATGTAAGGGTGGGTGTATTTCTTTTACAGCTTAATACAGAGGGCCAGGATCAACCAGTAGCTTTTATCAGCAGAAGGTTGACCCTCAGAGAAAAGTGTTGGTCAGCTATAGAGAGGGAGGCCTTTGCTGTGGTCTGGACCTTGAAGAAGTTGAGACTCTTTGGTACTCACTTCATTGTTCAGACAGACCACAAACCTCTGTTATGGCTTAAGCAGATGAAAGGAGAAAACCCAAAATTGTTGAGGTGGTCCATTTCCCTATAGGGTATGGACTTTACAGTGGAACATAGACCTGGGAGTAACCACTCCAATGCACATGGACTCTCTGGATATTTCCCCTTAGACAATGAAGACTCATTTGGGCAAGGTTAGCCTTATTGTCCCTCGTTTGGAGGGGTTGTGTAGAAATGTACCTGCTTTCTTGGCAAGGTTACCCCCATTTTCTGCCTGATGTCAGTGTGCTTGAGTGCGTCTACTGGGATCCTGCTAATCAGGACCCCAGTAGTTATGCTCTCTCCTTTAAAAATTGGTTGTTGGTTACAGTTAACACAGTGTTCCCCCTCAATTGGCATACTGGTGCCCCCATATAGGGCCCTAGTGTATGGTATTTAGGCACCCAGGGCATTGGGGTTCCAGGGGATCGCTATGGGCTGCAGCATATATTTTGCCACCCATTGGGAGCCCATGCAAAGGCTTCTGCAGGACTGCCATTGCTACCTACGTGAAAAGGTGGAAGCACCCTTTCACTGGACTTTACACTGCAATTTACACTGCACCCAGTCACTTATAAGTCATCCCTATTGCAGGCCCTTCAGCCCTGAGGGCAGAGTGCAAAGTACCTGCATGTGAGGACATCCCTGCACTAGCAGAGGTGCCCCCACGACTTCCAGGACCATTTTCCTAGACTTCGTGAGTGCGGGGATGCCATTCTACGTGTCTACTGGACATAGGTCACTACTTGTGACAAGCTACATAATGATAACTCCGAACATAGGCATGTTTGGTATCAAACATGTTGAAATCATACCCCAAGACTTTTGCAAGCATTGGTTGCATGATTCCATGCACTCTGGGGACTCCATAGAGGACCCCCAGTATTGCCATTACAGCCTTCTGAGGTTTTCCATGCAGCCTCAGCTGCTACCACCGCACAGACATGTTTCTGCCCTGGAAGGCAGAAGAAAGGATTTACTTTGGGAGAGGGGTGTTACACCCGCTCCCTTTGGAAATAGTTGTTATAGGCTTGGGAGGGGTAGCCTCCCCAAATACTGGAAATGCATTGAAGGGCACATTTGGTGCCCTCCTTTCATAAACTAGTCTACACCGGCGGGTCAGGGACCCCCAGTACCATGCTGGCATGAAACTTGACAAAGGAAAGGGGACTCCCCTGTCCATCACCACCCCAGGGGTGATGCTCAGAGCTACTCCAGAGGGTCACTGGGTTTTGTCATCTTTGATTCTAGGTTGGCAGGGAACTCTGGGAGTATCTGAGTGGCCAGTGCCAGCAGGTGATGTCACAACCCTCCCCTGATAGGTGCTTACCTGGTTAGGTGACCAATCCCCCTTTCAGGGCTATTTAGGGTCTCTCCTTTGGGTGGTTCCTCAGATGCAGTTTGGAAGACTCCAGCAGGAATCCTCTGCATCATCCACTTTGACTTCTCACTGAAGAAACTGCATTTGGCCCCTCCAGGAACTCTACAAGCTGCAACAAAGAAGCAAGATGCCTTCTGCAACATTGTATCTCCTGCTCCTGCCAGCAACTGCAACTATTTCCCAGTTGTGCATCCTCAGAGAATAGCCCATCATCAGCCTGCACCAGAAGAGCGAAGGAATCTCCCGTATTGTGAAGGAGTCACTTCCCTGCTTCAGCAGGGACCAATTGCAATGATGACCGGCTGCGTGGATCACTTCTCCTGCTGAGCTGCATGGGTCCTGTATCACGGGTGGTGGACTGAAGTGGTTCCAACGGTCCTCACGTCCAACTGTCAAACTTTGGGGGAGGTAAGGGCTTGCCTCCCCACGCAAAACAATACCCCTATGCACTGCATGTTTTGCAGCGGCCAAGGCTTGTCGGCATCCTTCCACCAAGTTCTTCATGCACCTTGCAGCTCCGGCCCCCAGCACTCTAATGTGCGACACACAACTTCCTGAGTGGTTTTCTGGCGGCGTGGGAGCCTTTCTTGTCATGCTGCATGTGCCTCTTTTGCACCTTGTTCGTCCCCATGCTGTGGGACTCCTGTGCACGCTGCCTGGTCTTCTGAGTTGATGAGAGCCCCCTCTGGCTCCCCATCCTGGGTAGAGTCCACCTGGTCCTTCCTGGTCCCGAGCAGTGCCATTTTCTTTTAACTGCGAGCTTTGCATGTGCCAAGGCTTATTGGCAGACTCAAATGATGCAAATCAGACTACAATCCTACATCTGGGGTGGGACATCACTTGCATCCTCCAGGAACCCGACTACATCTTCTTGGGTACAGTAATGACTGTTCTTCTTCACCGGTGGTTCTCCTTTTGTACCTTCATCCTGGTTAGCAGGGGCTCCTGTTCTTCCTGGACTGTTCTGTACTTCTTGGACTTGGGCCCCTTCTTCCACAGGTCCTCTGGTCCAGGAATCCCCTGTTGGTGTGTTGCAGTCTCTTCTGGTTCTTGAATAATACTTCTTTTTGTTTCAGTGTGTGTTCTAGGAAACTTACTGTGATCTACGCCTGCTTTCCTTCTCACTGGGGTGGGTTCTAGTACTTACCTTTGGGGTTTTCTAGTACTCCTCGCTCCCCTCTACACAATACACTTGCTTAGGTGGGAGACCGACTTTTGCATTCCACTTTCTTAGTATATGGTTTGTGCTCCCCCCTAGGCCCATTTCTAACTATTGTGATTTTCACTAAGTGCACTTTCTTCTAACTACTAGTGCATATAATTTGTTTATTACTTACCTCGTAAGGGAGTATAGCCTCTATGGTATTTTTGGTATTTGTGTCACCAAAATAAAATAAAATACCTTTATTGTTGTAACACTGAGTGTTTTCTTTCATGTGTGTAGGTACTATGTGATTACAGTGGAATTGCAGGAGCTTTGCATGCCTCCTAGATAAGCCCTGGCTGCTCATCCACAGCTACCTCTAGAGATCCTGGCTTCTAGACACTGTCTACATTTTACTAATAATATATAACTGGACCTGGTATAAGGTGTAAGTAACATAGGTACCCACTACCAAACCAGGCCAGCCTCCTACAGTATGAATTACGCAAAGTGTAAAATTGACATTTGGTGCTACATTTTAGCACAAAATTCTTGCTCGTATCCACTTTGGATGCGAGGACGCATTTTGCCCAAAAAAGTGCAAAAAACACTAACCAAAGCCACTTGGTGTTTGTGTTGTTCTCATGCTCCCACACTAAAATTTTGCTGCAAACTCTGTCTAAACATGCTGTCATGTACTCGCGTGATTTAGGAGAATTCGTGTAAAATGCGTAATGCGAAATTCGCGGCGGACATAAGTACACTGTTTTCACGGGAATTTCACCAGTGGGTATGATTGGTATGCTTTCAAGCCCTGCAAAGAATTGCTAACTCTGCCCTGTTAAAGGCCTGTAGTTCCTAGGTGTTAGAAATTGGGTTTTTGGTTGGCAGTTAGGTTGCCCTCTGTCCAAGCAAGAACCCTCACTCTAGTCAGGGTAAGTCACACACAATCCAAAATCAACCTGTGCTCACCCTCCGGTAGCTTGGCACGAGCAGTCAGGCTTAACTTAGAAGGCAATGTGTAAAGCATTTGTGCAATAAATCATACAACACCATAGCATAACACCACAAAAATACACCACACAGTATTTAGAAAAATATATAATATTTATCTGGGTATCTTCAAGTCAAAACGATCAAAGTTGCAATATGAATTTGTAAAGATATCACTGAAAAGTGATATAAAGTGTCTTAAGTCTTTAGAAAGTAAACAGAGTCTCTTTCAAACACAAAGTACCTGGTTTCTGGTGGAAAATCTCCTCAGAGGGCCACAAAGGAAGAGGTGCGTGGAAAAAGGGTGTGTGCGTCGATTTCTCCCCAGCACACACGGACTTGCGTCGTTATTTTCCACACGGGGAAGTCGGGCGTCGTTTTCTGGCGCGCGGACAGTCTCTTTCTGTGGGTCGCGGGGATTACCAGATGTCCCGGGTCTGTGCGTGGATTCTCCTGCTTGTTTTCCGGCTGCGCGTTGTTCTGCGGGGCTGCGCGTCGAAGTTTCGATCTCACGGCAGGCGTCGCGTCGATTTCTCCTGCGGAGTCGGGCGGCGTTGTCCTTGCGAGGCCGTGCGTCAAAGTTTTGATCTCACGGCAGGCGTCGCGTCGATTTCTCCTGCGGAGTCGGGCGGCGTTGTCCTTGCGAGGCCGTGCGTCAAAGTTTTGATCTCACGGCAGGCGTCGCGTCGATTTCTCCCGGGAAGTCGGGCCGCGTTGTCCTTGCGAGGCCGTGCGTCAAAGTTTCGGTCGTCCCGAAGGCGTCGCGTTGATCAGCGTCGGTGTGCGGCGTTTTTCTTGCCGCGGAACAAGCTGTGCGTCGAAAAGTTCGGCGCACGGAGCGTCCAAGAGGAAGAGGGAAGTCTTTTTGGTCCTGAGACTTCAGGGAACAGGAGGCAAGCTCTATCCAAGCCCTTGGAGAGCACTTTCACAGCCAGACAAGAGTTCAGCAAGGCAGCAGGGCAACAGCAAGGCAGCAGTCCTTTGTAGAAAGCAGACAGGTGAGTCCTTTGAGCAGCCAGGCAGTTCTTCTTGGCAGGATGTAGTTTCTGGTTCAGGTTTCTTCTCCAGCAAGTGTCTGATGAGGTAGGGCAGAGGCCCTGTTTTATACTAAGTTGTGCCTTTGAAGTGGGGGTGACTTCAAAGAGTCTCTAAGAAATGCACCAAGTTCCCTTTCAGCTCAATCCTGTCTGCCAGAGTCCCAGTAGGGGGTGTGGCAGTCCTTTGTGTGAGGGCAGGCCCTCCACCCTCCCAGCCCAGGAAGACCCATTCAAAATGCAGATGTATGCAAGTGAGGCTGAGTACCCTGTGTTTGGGGTGTGTCTGAGTGAATGCACAAGGAGCTGTCAACTAAACCTAGCCAGACGTGGATTGAAGGGCACAACAAGATTTTAGTGCAAAGAAATGCTCACTTTCTAAAAGTGGCATTTCTAGAATACTAATATTAAATCCGACTTCACCAGTCAGCAGGATTTTGTATTACCATTCTGGCCATACTAAATATGACCTTCCTGCTCCTTTCAGATCAGCAGCTGCCACTTCAACAGTGTATGAGGGCAGCCCCAATGTTAGCCTATGAAAGGAGCAGGCCTCACAGTAGTGTAAAAACGAATTTAGGAGTTTCACACTACCAGGACATATAACTACACAGGTACATGTCCTGCCTTTTACCTACACAGCACCCTGCTCTAGGGGTTACCTAGGGCACACATTAGGGATGACTTATATGTAGTAAAAGGGGAGTTCTAGGCTTGGCAAGTACTTTTAAATGCCAAGTCGAAGTGGCAGTGAAACTGCACACACAGGCCTTGCAGTGGCAGGCCTGAGACAGGGTTAAGGGGCTACTGAGGTGGGTGGCACAACCAGTGCTGCAGGCCCACTAGTAGCATTTAATCTACCTGCCCTAGGCACATGTAGTGCACTCTACCAGGGACTTACCAGTAAATTAAATAGTCAATCATGGATAAACCAATCAGTAGTACAATTTACCCAGAGAGCATATGCACTTTAGCACTGGTTAGCAGTGGTAAAGTGCCCAGAGGTCAAAAGCCAACAACAACAGGTCAGAAAAAATAGGAGGAAGGAGGCAAAAAGTTTGGGGATGTCCCTGTCAAAAAGCCAGGTCCAACATGACCCCCTACCAGCCTAAATCCAGGGGAGAACAATCACTATCCTGATGTACTTCCCTGTTTGAGGCGACAGAACAAGGACCCAGGCCCACAACAGCAGGGGCATGCTCCAGTTCTTCGCCTTCCTGACTCCAATTGGATCACTCTGTCCATACTCTCAGGGCCCACTAAGCCAACCCATGGGGAACCTTTCTCCTTACCTGCGGATCCCATCTGTGCAGCACCTAACCTTACTTTGCTCACAGATGTATCCCAGGAGCAGGATAGTACCACCATGACCAACACAGTGGTGTTGCCCACTCTACCCCTGGGGTGTGACACTTGTCCCCTCCCCAGGGATAACTCTGTCCACCCGGACAGCAAGCCACAGTGATTACTGACAGCTGCCAGGGATGAGAGCCAGGCCCCAGGCCTCTCAAAGCTCTCCAACCACTGTGGCTGTGGAGAGTGGGGGGCGGTAGCCCCAGGTGCTGGGCACCCTTTAACCACTCTCCCTTCCACCAGGTCAGGGATGACAGCCTGAACCTGGTCCTCCCCTCTGGGGCTTTGTACCCTCCCTCCTGGAGCGGTACCCCCAGAGTCCAACATGGTCAGGGTGCTTACAGAAGTCACCCTGTACCATTCCTCCACCAGTGCAGGGCTGTTAACCTGCAACTGGCCCTCCAACCTGGGGCCTGTACCTTCAGGTTGGACTAGGGCCCGGGGTGAGGCTTCCCTCCCCCTGCCCTCCCTTCTGGGGTCCAGCACCCTCCAACTAGGAGTGGCCTCCTCAGAAGACAACATGGTAGGGGCACTGTTATCAGTAGCCCCTCCCTCCAGGTCCGGGGGGACACCCTGAACCTGGTCTTCCAGCCCAGGGTCTGTACCCTCAGACTGGATCACTGCCTGGCAAACCAGGACTTCCTGGGAGGCACACCTTCTCCCCACCAGGTCAGAGTTTAACCTCTGCACCTGCCCATTCAACTCAGAGTCACCATCCTGAAGTTGAACAATTGCCTGGCACGCCAGGACTTCCTGGAGGGCACACTGACCCTCCACCAGGTCAGAGTTTAACCTCTGTACCTGACCATTCAACTCAGAGTCACCACCCTGAAGTTGAACAATTGCCTGGCACGCCAGGACTTCCTGGAGGGCACACTGACCCTCCACCAGGTCAGAGTTTAACCTCTGAACTTGGCCATTCAACTCAGAGTCATCACCCTGAAGTTGAACAATTGCCTGGCGCACCAGGACTTTCTGGGAGGCACACCTACCTCCCACCAGGTCAGAGTTTAACCTCTGAGCCTGGTTCCCCAACCCAGGGTCACCACCCTGAGGTTGGGCAATTGCCTGGCACGCCAGGATTTTCTGGGGGGCACACCTACCCCCCACCAGGTCAGAGTTTAACCTCTGAACCTGGTCATCCAACCCAGAGTCAACACCCTGAGGTTGGACAATTGCCTGGCACAGCAGGGCTTCTTGGGAGGCACACCTACCTCCCACCAGGTCAGAGTTTAACCTCTGAACCTGGGTATCCAACCCAGAGTCACCACCCTGAGGTTGAACAATTGCCTGGCACGCCAGGACTTTCTGGGGGGCACACCTACCCCCCACCAGGTCAGAGTTTAACCTCTGAACCCGGTTATCCAAACCAGAGTCAGCACTCTGAGGTTGAACAATTGCCTGGCACACCAGGACTTTCTGGGGGGCACACCTACCCCCCACCAGGTCAGAGTTTAACCTCTGAACCCGGTTATCCAACCCAGAGTCAGCACTCTGAGGTTGGACCACTGCCTGGTACACCAGGACTTTCTGGGGGGCACGCCTACCCCCCAACAGGTCAGAGCTTATCCCCTGAACCTGGTTAGCCAACCCAGAGTCACCACCCTGAGGTTGAACCATTGCCTGGCAGGCCAGGACTTCCAGGGAGGCACACCTACCTCCCACCAGGTCAGAGTTTAACCTCTGAGCCTGGTTCCCTAACCCAGGGTCACCACCCTGAGGTTGGGCAATTGCCTGGCACGCCAGGACTTTCTGGGGGGCACACCTACCCCCCACCAGGTCAGAGTTTAACCTCTGAACCTGGTCATCCAATCCAGAGTCAACACCCTGAGGTTGGACAATTGCCTGGCTCAGCAGGACTTCTTGGGAGGCACATCTACCTCCCACCAGGTCAGAGTTTAACCTCTGAACCTGGGTATCCAACCCAGAGTCACCACCCTGAGGTTGAATCTTTGCCTGGCATGCCAGGACTTCCTGGGGGGCACTCTCACCCCCCACAAGGGACACACAGTCCCCAAGGGCCACACAAGAGTCTGGTTGGCGCAGGTCTCCCGACCTCTGCCCATCCGGCAGAGTCTGGGTTTCCCCCAAACCAGAAACGGTTTCACCTGGGTCATTCCTGGGGGGCTCTGCTCTCAGAGCTGTCCCCTGACTCTCAAGGTCCTCCACTGGGGTCTGCAACCCCCTCTCAACCCTATGTCTGGACTTCTGCACCCCCTCACTAGGAGGGGTACTGCCAGACACCAGAACTGTTGGGATGCTGGCTACAGTCACCCCCCCAAGTTCTTCTGACATTGCGGGGCTTCCCTCAAAAGGTGGCCCTACGGTACAGGCTAGGCTTCCCTCCTGGTGTTCCCTCATGGAACCCTCTAGGACCTGGGACCTACCTGGGACACTACAATCCTCTCCCACCACACTCGGTTGGGAACCACCTAGACCACTCCCTTCAGGAGCACCCCCAAATGCCTCTTCAGACTCTCTGGTACTCACCCAGAAGTCTGCCTCCATTGTAAGTTCCCTGGGGTCAGAGAACTCACACTCCACCTGGTGTTGGCGTAGCTCTGGAAAATAAGGACCAGACATATGCTCTCCAGCAATTACATCACTCTGCCTTTCACATGTATTAACCACAGTACCCTTCACCCAACCACCCAGTAACTCAACCTTGGAAAAGCACTCTACTTCGCCCTCCTGAGACTGGTGAGACAGTATCTGTCTGTCCCTGACACTCAACCCAAACTCTTCTGGGATGTCTCTACACTCTATATCCAGGACGTCCACCAGGGGGGAACCCTTTTCTCTGTCACTCTCTGCTAGAGTCAGTAAAGTGTCCCTCCCCCCAGTAGGAATATGACTCCCTGTGCCAGTTCCCCAATCCTTCTCAGGGACCCTGTGCATAACGGGAACTACCTCATACCCTTGAACCGCCTGGGGTGTGTTAACTCCCTTCTTCAAGTTGGGCACCACATCCCTGGGCTTGTGCCCTTCTTCAGCAGTACTGGATGCAAGATTTTTGCTGCCACCATCTGAACTGGACTCAGCCCTTCCGGCCTCCAGTTTCAGCTCTTTACAGCTCAGCTCTTGAGCTGCCATCTTTTCTTCTTCCAGGGCTAAGAGACTTGCTGCCTCAGCCCTTTCAAGCTGCTCATCTAGCTCTTCTAGACACCGCTCTAGAGCTAGGAGCCATTCATCTCCCACTGGTTCTCTTTCCTCATCTGAGTAGTCTTCCTCCTCATGTGAGCAGTCTTCCTCCTCATCTGAGGGGTACTTAGTCATTTGGTTTCTTGCTGCCTCTCTCTCTGCCCATCTTTCCTCCCCCCAGACTATGTAGTGATGGAGCATCTCCGCCTTAGTAGATCTCCTTGCTACAGGAAGGCCCCATTTTCTGCAAAGCTTCCTTAGGTCAGCCTTAGTGAGGTGGTCCGTACGAACAAAGAATGAGTAGGTACACAATCCCATTTTGATAAGATCTTATCAGCAAAAAACAAAATCCAAAGTCCAAAATATCAATAGTATATCCAGGAGGACATCAGAGAACCAAGAGCCAAAAAAAAGATGAAAAATCAAGTTGACCTTCAACTGTGGGTAGGTAGTGAAATACTTAGCTACTGTATGTCACTGCACAAACACAAGTTCTATCCTCACCACTGATCACCAATGTTAGAAATGGGGTTTTTGGTTGGCAGTTAGGTTGCCCTCTGTCCAAGCAAGAACCCTCACTCTAGTCAGGGTAAGTCACACACAATCCAAAATCAGCCTGTGCTCACCCTCCGGTAGCTTGGCACGAGCAGTCAGGCTTAACTTAGAAGGCAATATGTAAAGCATTTGTGCAATAAATCATACAACACCATAGCATAACACCACAAAAATACACCACACAGTATTTAGAAAAATATATAATATTTATCTGGGTATCTTCAAGTCAAAACGATCAAAGTTGCAATATGAATTTGTAAAGATATCACTGAAAAGTGATATAAAGTGTCTTAAGTCTTTAGAAAGTAAACAGAGTCTCTTTCAAACACAAAGTACCTGGTTTCTGGTGGAAAATCTCCTCAGAGGGCCACAAAGGAAGAGGTGCGTGGAAAAAGGGTGTGTGCGTCGATTTCTCCCCAGCACACACGGACTTGCGTCGTTATTTTCCACGCGGGGAAGTCGGGCGTCGTTTTCTGGCGCGCGGACAGTCTCTTTCTGTGGGTCGCGGGGATTACCAGATGTCCCGGGTCTGTGCGTGGATTCTCCTGCTTGTTTTCCGGCTGCGCGTCGTTCTGCGGGGCTGCGCGTCGAAGTTTCGATCTCACGGCAGGCGTCGCGTCGATTTCTCCTGCGGAGTCGGGCGGCGTTGTCCTTGCGAGGCCGTGCATCAAAGTTTTGATCTCACGGCAGGCGTCGCGTCGATTTCTCCTGCGGAGTCGGGCGGCGTTGTCCTTGCGAGGCCGTGCGTCAAAGTTTTGATCTCACGGCAGGCGTCGCGTCGATTTCTCCTGCGGAGTCGGGCGGCGTTGTCCTTGCGAGGCCGTGCGTCAAAGTTTTGATCTCACGCAGGCGTCGCGTCGATTTCTCCCGGGAAGTCGGGCCGCGTTGTCCTTGCGAGGCCGTGTGTCAAAGTTTCGGTCGTCCCGAAGGCGTCGCGTTGATCAGCGTCGGTGTGCGGCGTTTTTCTTGCCGCGGAACAAGCTGTGCGTCGAAAAGTTCGGCGCACGGAGCGTCCAAGAGGAAGAGGGAAGTCTTTTTGGTCCTGAGACTTCAGGGAACAGGAGGCAAGCTCTATCCAAGCCCTTGGAGAGCACTTTCACAGCCAGACAAGAGTTCAGCAAGGCAGCAGGGCAACAGCAAGGCAGCAGTCCTTTGTAGAAAGCAGACAGGTGAGTCCTTTGAGCAGCCAGGCAGTTCTTCTTGGCAGGATGTAGTTTCTGGTTCAGGTTTCTTCTCCAGCAAGTGTCTGATGAGGTAGGGCAGAGGCCCTGTTTTATACTAAGTTGTGCCTTTGAAGTGGGGGTGACTTCAAAGAGTCTCTAAGAAATGCACCAAGTTCCCTTTCAGCTCAATCCTGTCTGCCAGAGTCCCAGTAGGGGGTGTGGCAGTCCTTTGTGTGAGGGCAGGCCCTCCACCCTCCCAGCCCAGGAAGACCCATTCAAAATGCAGATGTATGCAAGTGAGGCTGAGTACCCTGTGTTTGGGGTGTGTCTGAGTGAATGCACAAGGAGCTGTCAACTAAACCTAGCCAGACGTGGATTGAAGGGCACAACAAGATTTTAGTGCAAAGAAATGCTCACTTTCTAAAAGTGGCATTTCTAGAATACTAATATTAAATCCGACTTCACCAGTCAGCAGGATTTTGTATTACCATTCTGGCCATACTAAATATGACCTTCCTGCTCCTTTCAGATCAGCAGCTGCCACTTCAACAGTGTATGAGGGCAGCCCCAATGTTAGCCTATGAAAGGAGCAGGCCTCACAGTAGTGTAAAAACGAATTTAGGAGTTTCACACTACCAGGACATATAACTACACAGGTACATGTCCTGCCTTTTACCTACACAGCACCCTGCTCTAGGGGTTACCTAGGGCACACATTAGGGATGACTTATATGTAGTAAAAGGGGAGTTCTAGGCTTGGCAAGTACTTTTAAATGCCAAGTCGAAGTGGCAGTGAAACTGCACACACAGGCCTTGCAGTGGCAGGCCTGAGACAGGGTTAAGGGGCTACTGAGGTGGGTGGCACAACCAGTGCTGCAGGCCCACTAGTAGCATTTAATCTACCTGCCCTAGGCACATGTAGTGCACTCTACCAGGGACTTACCAGTAAATTAAATAGTCAATCATGGATAAACCAATCAGTAGTACAATTTACCCAGAGAGCATATGCACTTTAGCACTGGTTAGCAGTGGTAAAGTGCCCAGAGGTCAAAAGCCAACAACAACAGGTCAGAAAAAATAGGAGGAAGGAGGCAAAAAGTTTGGGGATGTCCCTGTCAAAAAGCCAGGTCCAACACTAGGCAAGTACTAGTTCAGTCCCAACAAAGGAAGACCATTCCTACTATGATGTACTGTTAAAGTCAGTAGGAAGGTGTTGGAAGGTGGGTCATTAGTTGTGTGGCCTGCACAAGTAACGAGTCCGCACACGACCGCCACTGGGAACCAAACACCCCATTACAGCGCTTGACTCTCATAGGATAGCGTTGCAGAGCAGTCCAAAGCTTACTCAAGGGAGGTGGTGTGGGCTAGTAATCCCCATTCACAAGCACGCAAGCATGACTCTCAATAAATGAATGCCCAGTCTGGGTTTTTTCTTTTGATAAAGTAAAAGTACATTTATTATTCACACATACTACTCAATACTATGCAACAATCCTCAAATATATACAAAGTGATAGAATCACTCTGGGAAAACATTAGGTAATCTCTCAGGTCTCCTCAAGGGAGAATATAATCCAACAATCCACATGGCAAAACAATCTCAGTGCCCCCCATGCGACATTTGAACATTCTGACAGTATTCAACAGTACAGTGCAATGATGACACCTACATTTGTGATTAAATGCTTCCATCTTGCCAAGAGGTGGCTGTCAGTATCATTATTCAAATTAGTATAATCAGGGAACATATGAGACCAAATTCTAACATTATAACTATCAGGATTACTTTTGGATTATTTCTACGTGACCATAAAATAACAGTAGAATACATGGTAGGCACCCTTGCAAAAACAGGAACAAAAGTTCAACAAAGCTTGAGCTTCAAATATCCATCCAACCCTTGAGGGGTTATCTCTCATGTGTCCCACCCTACCTAGGGTGGGGACACAAACAGATGTTGGGGAGAGGCTGCGCTGCTCCTGCAGCTCCCCCATCTCCTGGTACTCCTTTGGTGGTGGCCCCATCTCCCTGGGACCACCACAGGCGTTTTGGGGGCTCAAATAGCAGCCCCCTGCCCCGCAAAGCATGCTGGGGCGGCTGCATAATTGATGAGCGGCTCTCCCGCTGCGCTGGAGAGAGCTGCTGTGCCCTTTTTGCTCATGCCTTTCCTCCTGGGGGTGCCGGTCACACCCGGACACTCCCGCACCACAGAGAGGATCCCTCGTTGGAGGGTGGCCCAGGGAGCCCACCCCTGGCCGCCCCCGCTGGCTCCCCGCACGGCCAGCACCTCCGGGTGCTGCCGCGGGAGCCAGCCTCCTGCCTTGGAGTCTGCCCGCTCCAGCGGGCAGACACAGGGATGCTCGCGGCCGGACGGGCCGCGCGGGGGAGTGCAGCGGCACTCACCCTTCCTCCTTGCGTCTTTGGGACCCCTCCTCCTCGCGACGGGGAGCGCGACAGCGCTCCCCGAGGTCGTCGTCTTCTCGGGGCCCCGGGATGGGGTCTGGGGCCCCTCTTCTCTTCGGTGGGGTCGCCCGACGGTGCTCCCCCAGGCCCTCTTCTGTTCAGGGCCCCGGGATGGGGTCCGGGGCCCCTGCTGGCCACTTTCACTGGGAGCGCAACGGCGCTCCCTGACTTCCGCTTCGGCTGGGGGTGCGCGACGGCGCACCCCCACTCCTGCCTCTTCTCGGGGCCCTGGGATGGGGTCCGGGGTCCCTTCCCACAGCGGCAGGGGGGTGCGCGACGGCGCCCCCCCCAGCTGATGTCCAACACTGGACCAGGCTTCACGGGGCCCCGGGATGGGGTCCGGGGCCCCTTCCTCTTCAGAGAGGGGGAGTGCGACGACACTCCCCTTTGCTCCTCTACCCCCTGGGCAGCCCCCAGGCCCTGGACCACCCTGGGGGCACAGTCTCAAGCAGCTGCGGAGCTCCACGTGCTTCGTAGCTGCTTTTCCAAAGGTCAAAGGTCACCATCCTTTGTCCTGTGATATCTCGGGCCCTCAAGGGCCGATTTTCATAATTCTTGTGTCATTCTGCTCCTGGTGACAAGCCCTTGCCACCAGGATCACTCTCCTTAGGCCTCCCGGCCTGGAAGGGTCCCAGATCATCAGGGAGCCAGTCCCACTGACTCCTGCACCAATCTTTCCTCTGGGTTCCCTCTTTTCCTTCTGGGCAGCGCGCTCTCCTTGCGCTAACCCAGTCCTTCCCCCAACTAGTCCTCTGGGGGGGGTAAGGGGGCCAGCTTGCCTGGCCCTGGCATTCGCCTCGCTGGCCTGAAATCCTTCAGGGGCAGAGTGCCTGCCTCAAGGGCAGTCAGGAGGTTCTTCCTTCCAGTTGTCCATGACGCCCATCTGCAGTCCCAGTGTCCAGCAGTGAAGCACAGCCAAGAGAGAGAGCTCTCCCTGTGCAGGACCTTTTAAGTGGGGGCGGAAGTGTCCAGCAGGTCTGCACCTCTGGCCTATCCAGATGTGCCACATCACTTCCTTGCCCCTGTCCCTCCTTCTTGCACAGTCTTCTGGGATAGCTCAAGATGGCATCCTCCAGGAGTTAGTTGCCACATGTGCTTTGAAAGTCTCAGCCCCTCCTCCCTGACATTCCTTGCAGGGCTTCTCCAGCCTGCTCCTGGCACAGAATGACAGCTGGCCGATTGATGCAAGGCCCTGCTCCAGCAACTGGACAGAGCAGTAATTGGCCCTAATCCTGAGCTGAGTCAAAGAAAGATGACATCCCTGGATGACCCATAAGTTGTACAACTATGCTCTTGTAACCTACTGCATCATTAATTTCTTACAGGTTACAGGGTACTTTGGTATGACTCTGGTCTCGGTGGACCCCAGAGAACTGGAGTTGCACCCTAGGCCCTCCTTTCCCATTGACATTCAATGGAGTATCCCCCCAATGCAAATATCTTAAGTACCCTGACATTGGCATTGAACTGGGTGTCCCTACAGTGAAAAGACAGTAAGCACACGGACTGTCCCTCACATGTATACACCCCTCTCATGAGACCTACTCCAGGTCACCAGCCACTCTGCATAGTTCCTCCAGCATCAGGACTACCTAAGAGCCAGTTCTTGGGCTGCGCACACTAGGAATCCTCCTCCCACAGCCCTCACATGGGTGCACATCCATGCGCACACATGATCACATGTAACCTGCCCGGGGCCTCCTGCCCTTGCTGCGCCACAGCAGCCTTTCCTTAGCACGGCGACACCAGCGGTAAACCCGTGCAGTCCATTTTACCATGTGTTTATTGTGCAGGAGTCACCTCATAGGAAGCTTCCTCACAGTAAACAGTCAAAAACCAGGTGGTCAAAAATCGAAAAATCAGGGCAGACCTGATGGTCAGAACCGTCCTCTAACAGAAGGTCTTTCAGACACAAATGGACTGCATGCCCACTCCAAGAACACACGTTCACAGAAGGTGGTGATTTCGACACACTCGTCTATTTCTACAAAGAAGACCACCCCTAACAAAATGTTTTTTTTCAATTGCTTTGAGACTTAAGAATTCTTGCATATTATTGCACAACTCGCATTCTTATCCTCCAATTTGAATGTGAGTTGAGACAGGGTCACGAGTTCTCGAGCAAAAACGATTTTTTAGGATCGTACGCCCAATCTACACCACGCATTATATTAGGACTTCGTTGTTTAAAAAATATAAACGGATTTTCCATTTCAGTTAGTATTGGTCACGACATATCAAGACTGTCCGTCCCGTTCTCTTTTCAGTAAAACGGCTGGACGTTCCTTATTTCCCACTTGTGGATACGATGTGGAATAAAGGACATAAGCACGCCTGCCCCTGTCACCGTTGACGTGTAGCGGGACAGGGATTGCAGGCAGTGGGTGACAGCCTAGGGGTGGGCGGCTCCTCCGCAGTGCGCGCGTTGCCAGGGATTAGGAGGGTGAGCGCGGCAGGAGCGCGCCGCTCCCTCGCAGAAGCAGAGCAGGTACCCAGGCAGGACTGCCAGAGGGAAGCGCACCTCACTCCGCGCGCTGCTGCAACTGCTCTCGGAGCGGCAGCAGTGCACTGCTTCCAGCAGCAGCGATGAACGCGCGGACCTGGGCACCCCATCAATCTGCTTCTCCCTGACCCCTGAAGAGCCAGGTTAGGGGATCGGGATGGAGCGCTCTAAAGTAAGTATCGTTGCCTGAGTCTGTGTACTCTCCCACACCTGGTAGGTCAAGAAAAGTATCCTGAAATGTCACTGCTCATTCAAAGGGAGCAGAAACAGGCAATCCACGCTTCTGACTAGGGTTACTTTTGCTGGGCATGAGGTAGTTTGTGGGCTTCCTGGCGTTCCAAGTACACTGTGTGCCTCACTCCCAAGTCCAAAGCGATTTCATAGTTACTGATTCGCTGGAGATTCATATTGTGCGTTCACTTAAAGTAAACAACTTATTCGTTTTCCATCCGGGATAATTCTACTTTAGCCTGCGAGGACTCGGTGGAAACAGCAAAACTGTAATTTTTATTTTTTGCAGTTTGTGAAAGCAGAGTCTGGTTTCTTCCGCGGTATTTCTCCGGAGAAATGTTTCTTACCGAAATGGGAAGCGTCTCTCTGCTTGCATTCCTCGGTGGTATGAAAGCTGGTCTGGGTGTTCTTGTTACACCGTCGCGTTATTGTACGTATAATGTGAAGTAGGGATACGAAGGAAGCTTTTTTTTCGGAACTGTTTTGTCAATGTTTTCCTTTAAAATATATTTTATCTCCAATATGGCTGTGTTTTAATACTTAAGCTACGACATTTAGGAAGCCCGCTGGCCACGTGCACAGTGTTTATCAGAGTTGCAGGGAAGTAGAATACCTTGGTTTGCCAGATTTTTAAATATTAAATATTGGTTTGTATTTATACTTTCGACATGTTTCATGGTGTGCAAGGAATCAACACTGCTTTGCAGTTTGCTTGTCTGCTTTAGCATAGACCGCTATTTAGTTTCGGCAACGAACATATTGTTAAAGTGACCCGCAGTCTTGTTAGATCTTATAAAAAGACGGGGGGTTCTAACCCAACACTTACTATTTTTGACGTAGAAAGCCTCTGCATGTTCACGATAATTATTATCGACCAATAAACTCACGTCACGAGCAAGAGCTGTGTGAATTTAGCACGTGCGCTGGGCATTTTAACTAGCTGCTTTTGCAGTGTTCGAACAGTTAATGCCCACAATCGGTATTCGCTTTTTTTCTCCTCCGTATGCATTCACCTTAAGCAATGCTTTAAGGGGTGCATCCCACGCCCACGGTTTAGTCAAGAACACATCACAGCTGCATTTCACGCTTTATGGATATGGATAACAATATCTGTATTGTGCGCAGGGCCAATTATGATTCATGTCTTTGCAAACCGCATGTGCGCTTGTGTGAAATGCATAACAAATATACGTTTGTTACGACGTATTGCCCAGCAGCTATTTGTAAGTTGTAATAAACGTCTGTGGCGTTTTATGTGTTTCTGGAAACAACTTAACGTACTACTCTGTGGCAGAGCAACAAATGATGCACGTTTTGCTATCTATGCACCATTTCTTCAAATAATTGGCACTAGCTTTGGTATACAGTAAGCACCGCTATATTTGGAGATGTGGATTATTTCAAGTGGACCCTTGTTGTAATCGTAGCTTCCACGCTTCACGACAGTGCTGTGTGTGTGTGATATTTGGCTAATCACCGCAGCTGCCTATGCCTCAGTTCTGTCTCTGTAAAGTGGAAACATTAAGAAATAGCAACGTTCAATGTCTCTATTAGGTGATTTAAAAACTGGTATGTTAAATATGACAGTACAAATGGCAATAGTTTGTGTGCCTCTTAAAGCTTAGTTAAAATTCCTAACTGATGATGGTATATGGCAACTCCTTTTTTACTGCTGCTCTGAAGATGGAAATAGGAATATATTGGGCGGCAGGCAGGGTGAAGCATTTTGATTTAGATGTGTTAGGGAGTTGCTCAACTCCCATTGCCATACAAAGGAGCACACATACTTTCCCACGGTTGAGAGTTGCCTGTGACATGAAAAACAAAAATAAATTATCCAATGTCAGATTCGTTTCTAAATCTTCCATGATTCATGGGACACTTCTCACATGTGCTTTTATATTACAGGGGCCCTTTTATTCCAGTCCTCTTAAAATGCACTAAAGATCTTGCCAACCATACTAACAATGCTCCTCAACGGCTCGGACCGAAGGACTTTGCCAGGCATTGAGAGTCTGTCCAACTTAACCTGCCACACGGAGCAGAAGGTTTCAGTTATTTTTCCTCTCATCTTTATGACAGTCGGCATAACATCCAACAGCCTGGCAACTGCAATCCTTATGAAGGCGTATCAGAGATTTAGGAAGAAGTCCAAGGCGTCATTCCTCCTCTTCGCCAGTAGCCTAGTGATCACGGACCTTTTTGGCCACCTCATCAATGGAACCATAGCGGTGTTCGTGTATGCATCCAACAGGGACTGGATACGCATTGATCAGTCAAACATTCTCTGCAGCATTTTTGGCATGTGCATGGTCTTCTTTGGCCTTTGCCCACTCTTGCTTGGTGGAGTGATGGCGGTTGAACGTTGCATTGGTGTCACCAAGCCAATTTTCCATTCAACGAAGATGACCTCAAAACACGTGAAAATAATTCTGGTGATGGTGGGGCTCTTTGCATTGTTCATAGCTTCACTGCCCATCCTCAGCCTAAGAACCTATGAAATCCAGGCATCCAGAACTTGGTGTTTTTATAAGACAGAGCAGGTGAAAGAATGGAGTGATCGATGCTACCTTCTCCTTTTCTCCATCCTAGGACTGCTATCTCTCTTTATTTCATTCATCTGCAATGCAGTCACTGGAGTTACCCTGATTAGAGTAAAAAGGAAAAGCAAACAAAACAGGCAAGGCAGGTCTCATCATTTTGAAATGATAATTCAGCTGCTGGCCATCATGTGCGTTTCGTGTATATGCTGGACTCCATTTCTGGTAAGCGAACAGTATGTGTACACACTTCCGATGTATGAATTTGCCTTAATGCTTCCTTCCATTTGATGTACAGGTCTGCCACATCTGGTGGCCCTTTGTGCGTGCTGTGCTAGGTGAAGTAATGTATGTTTCTCCGATTTTACCCAGGTAGGTGAATCGAATCTCTCAGTATCATTGGAAAGGGAAATAATCAAAACAGCTCTTTAGAAAAGTAACTTAATTTGCAACATAACTCAGTACCTTAGGAACAAGTTAATACAGGCGTGGAATAATGTAAACAGTGAGACGACTGAATTACTCATTAAACACTCCTATTCAAATTGAATTTATAACATGATATGTGTTGGAAATAACACAGAAAAAATATGTATTGGTAAATGATACGGAGTGTGGCTGGGTGACGTGCCCCTTTGTTGATAGCAGGACTGAATTGCGGGTGCCTGGGTATTTGCTGCTTCCAGGTGTCTGCATCCGGTTGGATCAGAAAAGTTGGGTACTGGAACTGACATTCACACAGCAACCACAATATACATTTGTAAATCATAATCTGTTCTGTTTCCTTTGTTTGGGAACTCTCATTGGCCACGATGTTCTGATGTTTAGTCTGTAACAGTTTTTTGCATGATTTAATCCTTCCTAGGTAAATGTAGTCCATTTCAGCTCAGAAGGAGAGTGGAGAACCTCTAGCGAATTCCACCCATTTTACCAATTAAATAATTATTTGCCTCATGCAGTATACAGACTGCCACCAGGCTAAAACACATTTAATTTGACAGACTCAGGAATAAAATGGTCTCCAGCAGTAGTCTGGATAAAAACTCTTTATTTGTAATAGAGTATAATAAAATGCTACCTGTTTGGTCTTAGACAGGTATTCCCACATACACGCACGCCCCCACAACTCCCCCACACACACACATACACAAACACCAGGGCACCACACTTGTGCACACAAAAACACACATGCACACATAGACACACAGAACACACACACACACCATCTCCTTAGCATCTAAACGTGAATACAGATCTCAAGATCCATCATGTCTCATCATTGAGTTGTATAGAGCAGTAGCAGACTGTCTGTGGCCCAGCTGATTCCCGAGCTCACAGTCACACTCTATTTCCTTGCACCAAAGAGATAATTTTGTTTCGCTGACCCTCTCGGTACTTCTGGCCAATTACATGGCTCGGAAGGCATTGAGGGAAATACCAGCAGACGACGGCCAGAGGACAGCCCATAAAATGTCTCTTCCCACCCTCATCACCCTCTACAAGAATTGGTTCTCTCTATGGATCACAGAAGAACGTGAATCATACGTAGAACACACGGACCCATTCACATACTAAACAAACACATACACCATTAAAAATGATCATGCTCTGGAGACTTATTTTCTGATTCCAAGATGGTTCTGGCCTGGAGGAATAGTATCACAATATTCTCCCCAGCAGGTTCTCAGTGGTAACTGATAACAAAGGAGCCCGAATTACGACAAAAGCCACAGATGCAAACCATCAGTAACCTGAGCCTTAAGTAATCCAGCACTCAGCTAGTCATGATTTTCGCAACTTAAATAATGATAAGGCATGGACCAGGACTGGAAGTATCCTGAATGATTATGTAAACTTGGTAATGTTCTTTATAGATAATTAGGTTCAAGTATTTAGTTTCACTCCTTAACATAATATTACACTTTTTTGTCTTGCCTTTCTATGAGGAAAAGAGACATCCACAGGTGAGATGGTCACTTTGAGAGACGTGGCTATGTAGCTTGGTATTGTGGGCACATTTTGTGTGACAACAATACAATGCAATAGGACTGCGGTACTATTTTCCTGTTTTCACCCTTCTGTATTTCCTGTCTCTCATTCAATCCACGATTTTCCCTGATTTGCTTTCCAGTTTGTTTTCAATTCTTACCCACAAATTGCATCCCTTCTCACATCTCCTTAATTAGGTTTGCAAGATACACTGTTGTAAGGTTGAAGTTGCACCTTTTTAGCACCATAAAGAACAGTTTAACATCCTCTAATGTCAGTAATCTGCCACTAGCTCTGTGTAGAGATAATTTGTACAGTGTTTCTGGCTGTTACATAACTAAATACAGCTGCAGAGCCAAAGCTAGAAATGATATCCCACCAATAGCTGTCCATTTTGATCTGATTATGGAACAGTTCATATTGTATATGTTCAGTTCATCTCATGATATACCATTGATTGTTCCCTTTAAAGATCTACCTGAGCTTGTGTAATGACAAAGATATAATACACAGCTTTGGGCAGCCTCCTTCGACAGTTGTCTTGTTTGTAGTGTCATTCACATATTGGATCACCCAATAAGACAGACCGGTCATTGCAGATTGCATGTTGCCTCTTTTTCTCTCAGTCTTTAGCTGAAAAGAATGAGCCCCAATGAAGCTGCTTCTGGTTAGTGGATATCAATGGTGTATCACAATCCTTCATACCTACTAAAATATGTTGCTCAGTACATACTGTTTAGACCTTGCATCTTATTCCCTTTTATTAGAAAGCTTAAGAAGAGGGCTTCTGAAAGCAAAAATACGGTGGTGTGTGTAAGTGTGTAGTGTAGTAGTGAGTGCCATTTTACAATGAGTGCCAATTTGCAATGAGAGCTTTTCTGTCTTTGACAATTGCAATACCAGCAAATGCAACATACAAGGCTGGCAGAATATGTTTACAGTCTAAGACTAATGAGCTGAATTGAATTTTGTGACCTATATATCTTATGTAAAGCACAGGGAGCAATAAAAATAATTAGTCATTTCATATTTTCATATGACAACTGGTGATGGGTGTAGAAGCATCCAGGAGTCCTCATGCCAGCTTCTGCTGAGTTCCATCTCCACCCAGCTCAACCATAGTGGCGTCTTCTCAGGATGGTGGGGAGCAGAGGCAAACTTGGGTTTGCTAGCTCAATGGGATGCGCTGCTGGCATAAGGCCTGATCAGCTGATCGCCAATGCCACGGGGAGGATGCCACTGTCATACCGGTGCCGCCCCCCTCCCTATTACAGTGTTTCCACTGGGCTGATGGCGGGAACATTGTAATAGAGCATTCATGTTGGTCAGTCCGGTAAGAGCAGTGATATGGTATACCATAGCACAGAGGAGGTGGACCAGCACCCTCGGACTTTGCACTCTCTGCAAAGCAGACAGTGCACATTCCAATGGTCCTTGGGGGGTGGGGGGGCTGCATTGCCCCCCTGTGGCCGCCAGCAGCATTGTTCTGCCTGCCTTTTCATGGGTTCCCACCATGAAAAGGCTGGTGAAAAGTGGGGTTGTAATCAGCTAGGTGATGCTGAGTTCAGTGCCATCATGTCTGGTTACAAGCCAGACTGCCAATACCCTGTTGGGATCTATGATCCTGGCAGGGACGGTGGTCTTTAGGTGGGGCTGCCCACCAACATTGTATTTGCACGATCGGACCGACTGGAGTATGATGGTTCGACCATCAATATGAGTGTGGCAGTCCTAGACCGCCACACTCATAATGAGGCCCGTATTGGCTTTGCCACAGTATGTATGTATGGAGGAATGTATGTTGTTTTTTTTGTAGCACAAACCTAGCCAAAAGGCATCAGAGATCTGTACATGATAAAAGACAATCATAAATCAATAGATAACAGGAAAGGAAGCCGGGTTGTGGACGGTTAATGCATTGTGAGGTAGTGTTTTTAAAGAGGTGAGTTTTTCACTCTTACCTAAATTGATGCATTAGAGCAATCCATTTTCTGGATGGAGAACAAGCTTCATTTTTCAGTGTGTGCACTGCAATCCACCTAACTGTTAGATCTGTGTGCACTGCAATCCACGTAACTGTTAGATCTTCCTTTCGTCTTCTTTCCAACATT
This sequence comes from Pleurodeles waltl, assembly GCF_031143425.1. Lineage (NCBI taxonomy): Eukaryota > Metazoa > Chordata > Amphibia > Caudata > Salamandridae > Pleurodeles > Pleurodeles waltl. The sequence continues at coordinate 660,653,691 of NC_090443.1, read as the reverse complement.
CATTGTCCCTTTTTTAATATTTCCCTTTTTCTTTCTTATTGTGAAGATAAGACTGTCAGCACACAGTACAGCATTAACTTACTGCATACTCTGGCAACTGTACGACTTTGTTCTTTTTATCCATTATGATTAGAAAGTGATTGTTAGACCTGACAGCCTTAGGGTAGTCACCCCTAACTTTTTGCCTGCCTCCCTCCACTTTTTGGACACTGTTTTTTCTGGCTTTTAGACTCTGCGCACTTTACCACTGCTAACCAGTGCTAAAGTGCATATGCTCTCTCCCCTAAAAACATGGTAACCGTGAATCATACCTGATTGGACTATTAATTTACTTATAAGTCCCTAGTAATGAGCACTTTATGTGCACAGGGCCGGTAGATTAAATGCTACTAGTGGGCCTGCAGCACTGGTTGTGCCACCCACTTAAGTAGCCCCTTTTCCTTGTCTCAGGCCTGCCATTGCAGGGCCTGTGTGTGCAGTTTCACTGCCACCTCGCCTTGGCATTTAAAAGTACTTGCCAAACCTAAACCTCCCCTTTCTCCACATATAAGTCACCTCTAATGTGTGCCCTAGGTAACCCCTAGAGCAGGGTGCTGTGTGGGTGAAAGGCAGGACGTGTACCTGTGTAGTTTACATGTCCTGGTAGTGTAAAACTCCTAAATTCATTTTGCACTACTGTGAGGCCTGCTTCCTTCATAGGCTAACATTGGGGCTGCCCACATACAGTATTGAAGTGGTAGCTGCTGATCTCAAAGGAGTAGGAAGGTCATATTTAGCATGGCCAGAATGGTAATATAAAATCCTGCTGACTGGTGAAGTTGGATTTAATATTACTATTCTAGAAATGCCACTTTTAGAAAGTGAGCATTTCTTTGCACTTAAATCTTTCTGTGCCTTACAATACACGTCTGGCTGGACTTAGTTGACAGCTCCTTGTGCATTCACTCAGACACACCCCAAACACAGGGTACTCAGCCTCACTTGCATACATCTGCATTTTGAATGGGTCTTCCTGAGCTGGGAGGGTGGAGGGCCTGCTCTCACACAAAGGACTGCCACACCCCCTACTGGGACCCTGGCAGACAGGATTGAACTGAAAGGGGACCTGGTGCACTTCTTAGCCACTCTTTGAAGTCTCCCCCACTTCAAAGGCACATTTGGGTATAAAACAGGGCCTCTGCCCTACCTCATGAGACACTTGCTGGAGAAGAAACCTGAACCAGAAACTACATCCTGCCAAGAAGAACTGCCTGGCTGCTCAAAGGACTCACCTGTCTGCTTTCTACAAAGGACTGCTGCTTTGCTGTTGGCCTGCTGCCTTGCTGAACTCTTGTCTGGCTGTGAAAGTGCTCTCCAAGGGCTTGGATAGAGCTTGCCTCCTGTTCCCTGAAGTCTCAGGACCAAAAAGACTTCTCTTTTTCACTTGGACGCTCCGTGCGCCGAAAATTTCGACGCACAGCTTGTTCCGCGGCGAGAAGAATGCTGCACACCGACGCTGATTGACGCGACGCCTTCGGGATGACCGGAACTTTGACGCACGGCTTCGCAAGGACAACGCAGCCCGACCTCTAGAGGAGAAATCGACGCAACGCCTGCCCTGAGATCGTAATTTCGACGCGCAGCCCCGCAAACCGACGCGCAGCCGGAAAACAAGCAGGAAACTCCACGCACAGACCAGGGACATCTGGTAATCCCCGCGACCCACAGAAAGAGACTGTCCGCGCGCCGGAAAACGACGCCCGACTCCCCGCGTGAAAAATAACGACGCAAGTCCATGTGTGCTGGGGAGAAATCGACGCACACACCCTTTTTCCACGCCTCTCTTCTTCTGTGGCCCTCTGAGGAGATTTTCCACTCCCAACCAGGTACTTTGTGCTGAAAGAGACTTTGTTTGCTTTTGAAAGACTTAAGACATTCTTATATCACATTCCAGTGATATCTCTACAAATTCACATTGCAACTTTATTCTTTTTGACCTACAATTATACTGATAAATATTATATATTTTTCTAAACACTGTGTGGTGTATTTTTGTGGTGCTATATGGTGGTATTGAATGATTTATTGCACAAATACTTTACACATTGCCTTCTAAGTTAAGCCTGACTGCTCATGCCAAGCTACCAGAGGGTGGGCACAGGATAATCTTGGATTGTGTGTGACTTACCCTGACTAGAGTGAGGGATTTTGCTTGGACAGAGGGTAACCTGACTGCCAACCAAAAACCCCATTTCTAACAGTGATTTTGCTGACTTTCCACAAGGCTCCCGTATAGCTTTTGTCTTTATATTATCACAAGCAGAATTAATAATGTCACAATGAGACCCTTTTTTTCCGTTGGTCTACGGGAAATCAGTAACAATATCAGTAGTGAGTACTGTCATTCACCTTTACTGTGCGAGGGGCACAAGCACTGCTGCACTCGAGTTGGGTAACTGTGTTGCTCCCATCCAGCTTTTGACTCTGCAGGGACAGGGACATTAAGCAGCCAGTATTTATTCTAACATCTGATTAAGGATTAGAAACTCAAATACTGTATGACAGAATAAATAACATAACTCATAAATAATGAGATCATACAATGAGGAGATGGCAGCACAAGATTTTGGTATTTGATATCCTAGTTTCTAATCCAGGCTTTAGGCTTCACTGAAATTTGTGTGGATTTGGGTTAATCACTTCATCTCGAGGAACTGTAAACCTGTCAAATGAAATTTGGATATACAAATTGAAGGTGTATAAATCAAAATTTGTAAATCCTCACTTGATGAACATAATCTTGAATCATCTACAGCTCCTCCATTAAAATGAAGTGCTTATTTGCTCTCAAGCCAAATTTGCGATATATAAATATATTGACACAAAATAAACAATTTGTTTGTGAGACCTGTTGTCTTGAAAGTAAACAGGTCTTTATGTACATGTAGGAAATGAAGGCTAGTAAAGGTTAAGGACAAACATGTACCATGAGACAGATCTTGCATATTGTGGGGTTAAAATAAACCTAACCATTGTATTCATACTACAGCTACATATGCTGTGGGCTCTCTGGACAACATCTCAACATATTTTCTCGCTTGGTATATGGTTTGTAGTTGGCTTGAGGTTTTATTATTTAATTTTGTTTGTTTGCAAACTGTACACCAGTATTCATAGATGCCAGGCAGATTAAAAAACCGTATGCAGTTGGACCAAAAAAGTCTGTTCTGCACACTGGTGTTAGACCTGACAGCCTTAAGGTGATCACCCCTAACTTTTTGCCTGCCTCCCTCCACTTTTTGACACAGTTTTTGCTGGTTTTAGGACTCTGCACACTTTACCACTGCTAACCAAAGCTAAAGTGCATATGCTCTCCCTCTTAAAACATGGTGACATTGGCTCATTCCCAATTGGCTTATTTAATGTACTTATAAGTCCCCAGTACCGTGCACTACATGTGCACAGGGTCTGTAGATTGAATACTACTAGTAGGCCCACAGCACATGTTGTGCCACCCACATAAGCAGCCCCTTAGCGATGCCTCAGGCCTGCTACTGCAAGTCCTGTGTGTGCAGTTTCACTGCCACTTCGACTTAGAATTTAAAAGTACTTGCCAAGCCTTAAACCCCCCTTTTTCTACATAGAAGTCACCCTAAGGTAGGCCCTAAGTAACCCATAGAGCAGGGTGCTATGTAGATAAAAGGCAGGACATATACCTGTGTAGTTTATATGTCCTGGTAGGGTAAAACTTCTAATTCATTTTTCACTGCTGTGAGGCCTGCTCCTTTCATAGGCTAATAAAAGGGCTACCCTCATATACTGTTTGACTGGTAGATTCTGATCTGAAAGGAGTAACAGGGTCATATTTAGTATGGCCAGAATGGTAATACAAAATCCTGCTGACTGGTGAAGTTGGATTTAATATTACTATTTTAGAAATGCATTTTTTAGAAAGTGAGAATTTCTCTGCGCTTAAATCCTTCTGTGCCTTACAATCCACGTCTTGCTAGGTTAGTTGACAGCTCCCTTGTGCATTTCACTCAGACAATCCCAGTCACAGGATGCTCAGTCACACCTGACACTTACATTTGAAAGAACAGTGGCCTGCCCTCACACAATGGACCGCCAAACCCCCTACTGGGACTCTAGCAGACAGGATGGAACTGTGCACTTCTAAGCCACTCTTTGAGGTCTCCCCCACTTCAAAGGCACATTTGGGTATATAAACTGGGTCCCTGACCCTACCACCTCAGACACTGCTTGACAAGATACCTACTGGGAAAGGAACTCTGACCCAGAACCTGCAACCTGCTATGAGAAGCTGCCTGGCTGCCCAATGGACTCACCTGACTGCTTTACTGTAAAGGACTGCTATCTTGTTGTTGCCCTGCTGCCTTGCTGCCCTCTGGCTATGCTGAGAAGTGATCTCCAAGGGCTTGGATTGAGCTTGTCTCCTGTTTCCTGAAGTATCAGGGCCAAAAAGACTTCATTTCTGCAAAGGACTCCTTGTGTGGTGAAAATCGAGACACAGTCTGCCGGAATCGACGCACAGCCTGCCCTGCGGTGAGAAAATTACCACAACGCCAAACCGGAACAACGCAGCCCGGCTCCCCGAGTGGAGATCGACCAGCGCCATCATTTGCGACCGGAACTTCGACGCATGGCCCACTGGATAGACGAATAGCTGAGCCAGAATGACGCAGCTGACTTCCTGCTAGAGGAATCAATGCAGCACCTTCTATGCAACAGAAATTTCCCTGCATCGCCCACTGGATCGATGCAGATCCTGTGACTTCATCCTGCATGCCCAGTATTTCTCTGCAATGTCCCCGGGGCATCCAAATACCCCACACCCCAAAGAGGATCCAAGTCTGCGCCCCGGAAATCAGCCCAAAGCTCTTGCTGCATGAAAAAACATTGATGCATTACTAACCTGACTGCCAACCAAAGACCCCATTTCTAACAACTGGTGTCTCACAACGATAGCTACAAACCATTGCAGCCCAGGGGGTTTGAGTCTGTGTTGCTGAGTTTCTTAAAATTAATTGTCCCAGACATGAAAATGCTCACAAACTTTCCATCCAAACTCTAGTCCAGTAAGTCATTTAAGGTGCCAAAAGCCAGGTTCATAATTTCTCAGTTCCAAGTATTGGTTTACTAGGGTAGAGTGGTCCAAGTGGGATTAGATATTTAGAGCCATATTTACTAACTTTTCATGCAATACAGTGTAGCAAGGCAGCTTGCTGTGCTGTGTTGTGTGAAAGAGAAAGAGAGAGGGCAGAAATGTGCCATATCTACTAAGATATGGCACACTTTTGCTCTCTCATAGCACTCTTCAGGCAGCCTAGCGTCAATAGCACACAAGAAAGTACAGGGTTCTATAGAGAAGACGTTACGGGCACAATCGTTGCCCTTGGTTGTACGTGTTCCTATTTGGATAGGTAAGGTCAGTGAGAGGTCAGTAAGTAGCTGCGAAGTGTGTGGGCGGGGGAAAAAAGAGGGGAATTCCTTTTACGGACTAGGTGGTCTCACACACTATACAGTGTCATACTTCATCATTTGACCACCTAGCCCCACCCAGGTAGGACAGTGCCACCTGGGTGGGTTCAACCTCACTGTTAAAGGAACAGGAGGGAGTGCGTAAATAAACATTTGTTCTGGAAAGATCAGGATCCAGCTAATCTAGTGAAAAATTTAAAACACCTAAGCAGACACCTGTGAGAAGTGACAATTTTAATGATGGTGTCTGATTTGTGTGGTTAAAACGGGGGTTGGGACACCTCTGTGAGAACAAGGACTCACAGGGTCACCTAACTATCAAACAGTAGCCAACATGTTTCTGCCCTCAGGAGTGAGCCAAGGAAGGTCTCGGGGCATTCATCAGGGCCTAGGATCCCTAAACCTCACGTAGGAGGAGAAAAACTCTACTTAAATATAAAGAAGTGTAATGTAAAAGGTCTACCTTACCCAAGGAATTACTTTGAGGCGGCCTGTAGAGGATAAACAGATAATTAGAACAATTGTGACACACGACACTGCAAAGTCAAACCAACCACACACGTGTCAGGGGGATGCATTCATGCACAAAATACATATGCTCATAGTAGGCAATATTCCTGCATAGAGTAAAAAAGTGGGTAAATCTAACTAGGCAGGTAGGCGGTCTTACCACTGCAGGGAATTACATAGTCTTACCCCTTCCCTAGAGACTACTGGCCTCTGGTATCAAGGAGGGGGAGTGTCCCCTTATAGTCAAACACTAAGGAAAAACGCGTAAGGAAACAGACAGGGAGAAAATGTGAGGAATGTCATATATGGGGGGGGGGAAGTATAACCCAAGGGTAGGATAGATTCAAAGAGAAAATGAGACAGTAGGAGAAGTTCCCACTAGGAACCCACCATCAATAATAAATAAATAAAGAGATACTGTACTGTGAGGAAGGCAGTCACGAGAGATGGCTACAATTAGTTGTAAAAAACAGATAATAAGTAAAAGGGAAACAGGGAGGTGGAGAAGAAGAATCTTATCTGTGCTGCCTGTGGTCCATTCAGTCACTCACTACAACAAAGGGGGCGCTCGCCGTGCGCCTATGCTGTCCTCTCCTTGGACCGCTTGGTACAAGTGGTCGAGGGGAGACGGTCTTTTTATGGCAGCTCGGTGTGTGAGGTGCACCCAATTAGCGCGGTAATTATAAATCGCTGTGTCTCTGGCGGAGAGAATCAAGTGGAGAGAATCACCGCCACAGGCCCGTGGTGCGTTTCTGGCCTCTTTGTGGTTGCCGGGGACGTGTGTGCCCCAGCTGGGAGAAAGCGCCGGCACAAAGGCAGGCGCGGTGCCCGGGGAAGCCGGGGCTAGAAGCCTCCAGCCGAAGTGGTGCGCCCTGAAGCCTCGCGTGCCGCACGGGGCCGCTGGGTAATGTAGTTCCCAGCGGTCCCGTCGCGCGATGCAGCAGAGAGAAGAAAAAGGAAAGGAGAAGAAGCAAGGCAGAGAGAGGGGGGGACAAAAAGAAAAAGGGGGTGTGGAGGAGGGCCAGGTGGGACGGTTGAGAAAGAGGAGAAGGGGAGCGGAAGGGGGAAGGGAAAAAAAGGAAATAGAAAAGAAGAAAGAAAAGGGGGGTGGGCGAAAGAAACGAGGGGGGAGTAACCAAAGGGGGAGATGAAAAGGGGAACAGGGAATGGAGAAAATGAAGAAATGGAGACAGAGAACAGATAAAAGAGAAAATGGAGAAATGGAGATCAGCAGAGGGAAGCAGAGAGAGAGAGAGAAGAAGTGGAGGACAGAAAAGAAGGTAGATAAAAACTATACACACTACTAAATGAAAAACGAAGAGGGACAAAAAAGGAGAGGCAGTTTTGCGGGGGAAAAAAGGAAAGAGAGGGAGGAGGGGAAGGAGCAAGGGGACAAGGAGGAGGACAGTGGAGGAAAAAAAGGGCACATAAGGGGCAGCCAAGAGAAGGGTAACAGAAATACCAAAGACACAAGACAAGGTACGCAGGGAGGGGGGGAAGGGAAGGGGTAGGAAGGGGGAGAAGAGAGATCGAAGGAGGGAGACAGGAGGGGGATGGGGAAGGAAGAAGAGGAAGGGGAGGGGTGGGGGGGAAGAAAACCAGAGGGGGGAAGGACAAGAGAGGGTTGAAGAAAGAAAGGGTGGGAAGGGAGGCAAGGAAGGAAAAGGAGAAGGAGAAAAAAGCTTGAGGACTCATTTATTAAGAGTGAACCAAGGGATCTCGTCGTTCAGACCGTCAATGTCTGAGTGTAATCTCCAGACCCAACGCTGTTCGGTCTGGAACAGTCTCTGTGTCATATTAGAAGTGGAAGGAGGTAATTGCTCTATGACCGTCCAGTTTACGTCATCTGCAGAATGTTTTTTCAGAAGGAAGTGGTTAGTCAGTTTTGTTGCTTCTCGCTTGCAACGGATCGTGCTTCTATGTTCACAGATCCTTGTGGCGACCATCCTGGTGGTCATTCCCACGTATTTGAGGTTACAGGGACATTTGATCAGGTAAATCACATTCTTACTATTACAGTTGGTTAGGGTTTTTTGTACCCATGGGGTCTTCACGTCCAAGACTATAGTTGTAGATTTTTGAGTCAAACGACAGACACTACAGTTGCCACATGGATAGTGGCCTGTTGGTGGGGGCAGACCCCATAGTGTGGTCTGTGTTGTGAGGGAATTGTTTTTTTCTTTGGGTCTTGTGTGGACAACCATGTCCCGTATGTTCGTGGCTCTCTTGTAGGCATGTAGTGGCTGCTGGAAAGGTAAACCCCCAGATGTGAGGATTTTCCACTCCTCTTTAATGATTCTCTGAATCTTGTTAGAGAGGGGTTAAAAGTAGTCACACACTATTTGTTCCATGTCAGGTGTCCTTGCACGTGATTGCAGTAGCTGGTCCCTGTTGTTGTTGCGCGCTCTTTTGTAGGCTCTCTTGACCAGATGTGTAGGGTAGTCCTTGGTTTGTAGCTTAGTAGCCAGTTGATGAGCATGCTTACGGTAATCTGTTAAGGTAGAGCAGTTCTGTCGCAGATGTAGAAATTGACCCACAGGGAGGATCTCCTTCAAGGACCGTGGGTGGAAGCTCTGAAACTGGAGTAGGTTGTTCCGGTCCGTTGGTTTATAATATACCTCAGTGGCCAAGGCTCCAACGTTTTCATAGATGAGTAGGTCAAGAAACGCTAGCCGGTTGTCACCTATAGTCATGGTGAAATTCAGGAAAGGATCAGCTGCATTCAGCCAATTCGAAAAGGTGAGTGCCTCCTCTCTGGTTCCTGTCCAGACCAGTAGGATAGTGCCAATTACAAGGAGAATGGTTTATGCACAAAAACAATCTCTTGATGCATTTTCCTCTTTCTATGAATGCTGTAGATTGCAGCACACAATAAAAGAGTAAATAGGGAGGAGAAACAATTATTTTTCTCCTCGTTATGCCATTGTTAGACTTGGCATCCTTGGCGTGGTCTCCCCTAACTTTTTGCTTCTGCTTCCAAGGTTCTTTCTGTGTGCTGGACTCTGTTTTTGCTGTTTGTTTGCTCTGGACACTTTACCACTGCTGATCAGTGCTAAAGTGTAAGTGTTTCCTCTGCAAATTATATGTGTAATTGGCTTTCCATGATTGGCATATTTGATTTACTAGTAAGACCCTAGTAAAGTGCACTAGATTTGCCTAGGGCCTGTAAGTCAAATGCTGCTAGTGGGCCTGCAGCAATGGTTGTGCCACCCGCATGAGTTGCCCTGTGAACATTGCTCAGACCTGCCACTGCAGTGTCTGTGTGTGCAGTTTTAAACTGACAATTTGACATGGCAAGTGTACCCACTTGACAGGCCTAACCCTTCCTTTTCATACATGTAAGGCACTGCTAAAGTAGATCCTAGGTATCATCATGGGCAGGGTGCAGTGTATGTTAAAGGTGGGACACGTCCTGCTGTGTGTTACATGTCCTAACAGTGAAATACTGCTAAATTCATACTTCATTGTTGCAAGACCTATCTCTCTCATAGGTTAATATGGGGGTTGGCTTTAAAAAACTGTAAAGTGCAGATTCCCTTTGAGGGCAGATAGAAAGTTGGAGTTTAGAGTCTCTGAACTCACAATTTAAAAATACATCTTTTAGTAAAGTTGTTTTTTAGATTGTTAGTTTGAAACTGCCACTTTTAGATAGGTTGTGAATCTCCTCTGGACCATGACACATAGGGAGCTGGGGTGTAGCCTGCATATCCTGATTAGCCATTTGTGCTAGGAGGGGAGGGGGAAGTGGTCACTTGCAACTGAAAGGGCTGTGCCTGCCTTCCACAATGCAGTCTCCCTCCCCTCGGCTTATTATTAGGCTGATCTGCCCCCAGGGGGGGCAGAAACCTCTAGGCACCAGGGATCACTTTTTTGTTTTGTTTTGTTTTTCTTTTTTATTTTAGAGGTGGGGAGCGACCCCTTAGGCAAGGGCCTCTCCCATAGGGGGCAAATTATATTTAGGCCATTTCTCCCCCCCTTGGGGGCAGATTGGTCCATTTTTATGAGGCCAATCTGCCCCCAAGGGGGACAGAAACCACTAGACAGTAGGGAGTTTTTTTTCCCATGAATTTCACGTAAGGGGAGCGACCCCTTAGGCAAGGGTCCCTCCCCTGGAGGGGCAAATTGTATTTAGGCCATTTTTAGGTTAATCTACCCCCAAGGGGGGCAGAAACCACTAGGCACCAGGCATCTTTTTTTTTTGTGCCGTCACGCAAGGGGAGCGACCCCATAGGCAAGGGTCGCTCCCGGGGGGGGGCTGAGGGGGCAAATTTAATTTAGGCTATTGCTATTTGGCCGATCTGCCGGGGGGGCAGAAACCTCTAGACGCCATGGCTAAAGTTTTTTGCTTTTTTGTTTCTTTAGAGATGGGGGGCGACCCATTAGGCAAGGGTCGCTCCCCTGGGGGAAACATTTTATTTAGACCATTTCTGCCCCCCTTGGGGGCAAATCGGCCAATTTTAGGTCAATCTGCCCCCAAGGGGGGCAGAAACAACTAGGCACCGGGGATCTTTTTTTTGCGCCAATGTCACTCAGGGGCGACCCCGTAGTCAAGGGTCGCTCCCCATGGGGGTGGGGGGGCAATTTATTTTAGCCCATTTTTGCCCCCCCTGGGGCCGGCTGAACTAGAGGCCAAAATCCACATGTAGGCACTTTGCAAAAAACACCTCTGTTTTCTGTGAAAAAATGTGATGTGTCCACGTTGTGTTTTGGGCCATTTCCTTTTGTAGGCGCTAGGCCTACCCACACAAGTGAGGTACCATTTTTATCGGGAGACCTTGGGGAATGCTGGGTGGAAGGAAATTTGTGGCTCCTCTCAGATTCCAGAACTTTCTGTCACCGAAATGAGAGGCAAAAGATTTTTTTTTGGTCAAATTTTAGGGTTTGCAAAGGATTCTGGGTAACAGAACCTGGTCAGATCCCCACAAGTCACCCCATCTTTGATTCCCCTAGGTATCTAGTTTTCAAAAACACGCTGGGTTTGCTAGGTTTCCTCAGGTGCCAGCTGAGCTAGAGGCCAAAATCTACAGGTTGGCACTTTGTGTTTTGGGCCATTTCCTTTCGTGGGCGCTAGGCCTACCGACACAAGTGAGGTACCATTTTTATCAGGAGACTTGGGGGAACGTGGGCTGGAAGGAAATTTGTGGCTCCTCTCAGATTCCAGAACTTTCTGTCACCGAAATGAGATGGAAAAGTTTTTTTGGGGTAAAATTTTGAGGTTTGCAAAGGATTCTGGGTAACAGAACCTGGTCAGATCCCCACAAGTCACCCCATCTTGGATTCCCCTAGGTATTTAGTTTACGAAAATGTGCTGGTTTGCCAGGTTTCCCCAGGTGCCGACTGAGCTAGAGGCCAAAATCCACAGGTAGGCACTTTGCAAAAAACACCTCTGTTTTCTGTGAAAAAATTTGATGTGTTCACATTGTGTTTTGAGCCATTTCCTTTTGTGGGTGCTCGGCCTACCCACACAAGTAAGATACCATTTTTATCGGGTGACTTGGCGGAACACAGAATAGCAAAACAAGTGTTATTGCCCCTTGTCTTTCTCTACATTTTTTCCTTCCAAATGTAAGGCAGTGTGTAAAAAAGACGTCTATGCCCTGTAATTCACATGCTAGTATGGGCACCCTGGAATTCAGAGATGTGCAAATAACCACTACTTCTCAACACCTTATCTTCTGGCCATTTTGGAAATACAAAGGTTTTCTTGATACCTATTGTTCACTTTTTATATTTCAGCAAATGAATTGCTGTATACCTGGTATAGAATAAAAACCCATTGCAAGGTACAGCTCATTTATTGGCTCTGGGTACCTAGAGTTCTTGATGAACCTACAAGCCCTATATATCCCCGCAACCAGAAGAGTCCAGCTGACGTAACAATATATATCTTTCAATAATCTGACATCGCAGGAAAAAGCTACAGAGTAATGGCTGTTTTTTTCACCTCAATTTCAATATTTTTTTATTTCAGCTGTTATTTTCTGTAGGAAACAGTTGTAGGATCTACACAAATGACCCCTTGCTCAATTCAGAATGTTGTCTACTTTTCAGAAATGTTTAGCTTTCTGGGATCCAGTATTGGTTTCTCACCCATGTTGGTCACTAACTGGAAGGAGGCTAAAAGCACACAAAATAGTAAAAATGGGGTATGTCCCAGTAAAATGTCAAAATTGTATTGAAAAATTGGGTTTTCCAATTCAAGTCTGCCTGTTCCTGAAAGTTGGGAAGATGGTGATCTTGCTACCACAAACCCTTTGTTGGTGCCATTTTCAGGGAAAAAAACACGAGCTGCCTTCTGCAGCCCTTTTTTCCCACTTTTTTGAAAAAAACTAACTTTTCACTGTATTTTGGCTAACGTCTTGGTCTCCTTCAGGGGAACCCACAAAGTCTGGGTACCTCTAGAATCCCTAGGGTGTTGGAAAAAAAGGACGCACATTTGGCGTGGTATCTTATGTGAACAAAAAGTTATGAGGGCCTAAGCGTGAACTGGCCCAAATAGCCAAAAAAATCCCCGGCACAGGAGGGGGAAAAGGCCTGGCAGCGAAGGGGATATTACCTATTTTTCTAAACTTTGTATTGTTTCAATGTATCACTATGTGTGTTGCTACAAATACTTTACACATTGCTTCCGAACATAAGCCTGCCTGCTCGTGCCAAGCTACCAGGGGCATGAGTGGGGGTTAACTAAGTGTGATTCTCTTCTACCCTAACTAGATTGAGGGTCCTTACTTGGACAGGGGTTAACCTGACTGCCAACCAAGGACCCCATTCCTAAAAGCCATCCTCTCGGAGGCATAGAAAGTTCACCCAATTCCAGGTTTACAAACCTTTATTAATCTGGGATTGCATGAAATCCATGGGTGAATTCCTTGAAATGGCCGTTCTCCACCCATAGAACACCTCCCAGAATGAAATGTAATGCAATGCCGCCCAAGCCACTACATTGCATTACATTGTTTTTACAAAGCCACACAAGTTGATGCAAATTACTCCTTGTGTGGCTTTCTAATTATCTGCTAGCATTTTGCATCATGGACGGACCACAATACTGATGCAACCATGACACAAAATGTTAGTAAATCGGGTCCCTTGTGCTCATAACACAATCACAGAGAGTATTTAGGAAATAAATTAGAACAAGTTAATTGTAGGGAAATGCACATCCAGCAATTTTCCCTGAGGTACCAACGTTGAGGGTCTGCTGTCTAGGAACTGGTCAGTGCTGGTCAAGAGTTTTGATAAGTGAGGTAACACACAGGACCAGAGGAATCCAATTGATTTCAATATTAAACACTGGCGAATGGGAATCTGGGACTTAGGTCAGGACCACCATAATTTTAAAAGGATGTGTTGGACTTGGCTTGCTCTGCAGGGTCACTCCATACATTTTGCCTTTACCTCTGCTGTTTTCTGAAACCGCTGTGTTGGCTTTTAAAATGCTGTGCACTTTACCACTGTTACCCAGTGCTAAAGTGGTGGCACTTTCTTATTTAAACATGGCAACATTGGCTTACTCCCAATTGACACATTTAATTTACTTGTAGTTCTCTAGTAAATGGGTTCTACTTGTACCCAGGACCTGTAGTTTAAATACCAACTAGGGGCCCTACAGCACTCATTGTTTCATCCACAGAAGTAGCTTTTTAACTTATGCCTCAGGCCTGTAATTGCAGCCTGTTTGCAGTTTTAAAGTTTCATTTGGACCTGGCAAAACAAACCTTCCATTGTAATACTTATATGTCACCTAAAGTGTAAACCCTAAACAGCCCAGAGAGTAGGGTGCATTGAAATTAAAAGGTTAGACATGTACTTTTATGTATTAGATATCCTGGTAGTAAAAACCTCTTAAATTTGATTATCACTACTGCAAGGTATCTCTTCCACAGGATAACATTGTTTTTGTTAAGTGCTAACTTTTGTTTGGGGCAGGTGGAAATACCATAGTTGGCATCTAACAAATTGGAATTGAAAACCCTCTTTAATCGCAAAGTTAGATTTTAAGCCTCAAGTCTGAAAATACCACTTTTAGAAAGGTAAAGTATACAAAACGGTGAAGGATGGCAAGCTTGAATTAATCTTAGCCATTTGTAATGACTCAGGACTGCATATCAAGCCTTCATTATTTTGCACACCATGTCACTTCAGTTTGGACTCAGGTATATGCAAATCAGTATATGGAAATCAGTCTTGAGCCTGCTCCAATCCAAACAGTTCAGCCTGAATGGCAAAGCCAGGTCCTCCTTGAACCAGAACACAAGAAACCCAGGACTGACTTTGCCCTAGTTATGGACTCATCAGCAGGATAGAGCTAGATTCTAGTGACACACTGTGCAACGGACCTACGTCCGGCCATACCTGTCCCACTTAGGGTGACATACTAAAGTATATAAAAGAGTAATGGATGAATGCTTGAATTAATCCCTGCCACTGATAATTACTCAGGACTGCATCTCAATCCATCATTATTTTGCACACCATGTCACCTCAGTTTGGACTTTGTTATATGCAAATCATTCTTGACCCTGCTCTTATTGGAACAGTCCATCCCAAACTGCCAAACCAGATCCTTCCTGAACCAGAACACAGGCAACCCAGGTTTCACCCTAGTTGTGGGATCATCAGCTGGGCACAGCTTGGTTTCAATCAATCATTCCATTTATAAAAGCGCACTACATACCTGTGAGGGTTTCAAGGCGCTGGGGGGATGAGGTGCTGCTACTGCTCGAAGAGCCAGGTCTTGAGGTGTCTCCTGAAGGTGAGCAGGTCCTGGATCTGTTTTAGGTCAGACGGGAGGGTGTTCCAGGTCTTGGTGGCGAGGTAGGAGAAAGATCTGCTGCCGGAGGATTTGCGCGGTGCGCGGGGGATGGAGGCGAGGGCGAGGTTGGCTGAGTGGAGTTGACGGGTGAGGGTGTAGAAGGTGAGTCTGTTGTTCAGGTAGGCTGGTCTGGTGTTGTGGAGTGCTTTGTGTGCGTGGGTGAGGAGTTTGAAGGTGATCCTCTTGTGGACATGGAGCCAGTGTAGGTCTCTCAGGTGGGGGGTGTTGTGGCTGTGGCGTGGGATGTTGAGGATGAGTCCAGCGGAGGCGTTTTAGATGCGTTGGAGGCGTTGCACGTGTTAGGACGGGATGCCTGCATAGAGTTCATTGCCGTAGTCACACCTGCTGCTGAAGAGGGCCTGAGTTACTGTTTTCCTTGTTTCGGTTGGGATTCTGCGATGCATGTGGAGGGTGTTGTAGCAGGAGGAGGAGATGGCTTTGACTTGTTTAGACATTGAGAGGGATGAGTCGAGGATGAAGCTGAAGTTTTGTGCGTGGTCGGTTGGTGTCAAGGGGGTACCCAGCGAGCCTGGCCACCACAAGTCGTCCCAGGCAGAGGGGGTGGGCCAAGGATGAGAACCTCAGTTTTGTCCGAGTTCAGTTTCAACCGGCTGCTTCTCATCCAGTGGGCGACGGCCTTCATGTGCTTGTGGAGGTTGATTTTGGCAGTGTGTGGATCTTTGGTGAGGGAGAGGATGAGTTGGGTGTCGTCGGCGTAGGAGATGATGTTAAGGTTGTGTTGACGGGCCACTTGTGCGAGGGGGGCCATGTAGATGTTGAACAGCGTTGGGGTGAGGGATGAGCCCTGGGGTACACCGCAGATGATGTCGGTGGCTTCAAATTGGAATGGGAGAGGCGGACTCTCTGGGTTCTTCCAGAGAGAAATGATGTGGTCCAGTTGAAGGCTTGTTCTTGGATCCCTGCTTTGTGGAGGTGGCTTTTCAGAGTGTGGTGGCAGACTGTGTCGAAGGCGGCTGACAGGTCTAGGAGGATAGGGCTGATGTTTCTCCATTGTCGAGATGGATTCTGATGTCGTCTGTAGCGGCGAGGAGGGCGATCTTGGTGCTATGGTTTCGTCTGAAGCTGAACTGGGAGGGGTCGAGGATGTTGTTGTCTTCGAGGTATCAGGTGAGTTGGGTGTTGACGACTTTCTCAATGACTTTTGCCGGGAATGGGAGCAGGGAGATGGGCCGGAAGTTCTTCAGGTCTTTGGGGTCCGCCTTTGGTTTTTTTAGTAGGGTGTTGATTTCGGGGTGTTTCCAGCTTTCCGGGAATCTTGCTGTTTCGAAGGAGATGTTGATGACCTTCCGTAGGTGTGTTGCAATGGCTGTGTCTGCTTTGTTGAATATGTGGTGCCGGCAGGGGTCTGATGGTGATCCGGAGTGGATGGAGTTCATGGTCTTGCGAGTTTCGTCGTCGTTGATGCTGCTCAAGGTGGTCAGGCGGTTGGTGCGGGTGGAGTTCGTGGGGGCGGGACAGGCGTGTTAGAGATGGTGGGGGTGTTGAAGCTGTGGTGGATGTCAGCGAATTTTCGGTGGAAAGCGGTGGCTAGAACGTTGCACAGTTCTTGGGAGGGGGGATGTCGTTGACGGTGGACCTGGGGCTGAAAAGCTCCTTCACGATGTTGAAAAGTTCTTTGCAGTCGTGGGCGTTGTTCTCCAGGTGAGTTTTGAAGGAGGATCTTTTTGCTAGCCTGAGGAGTTGGTGATGGCTGATGGCTGCGTGTGGCATCCTTGAGAGCTGTATGGTAGTTGGGTGTGCGTTCGAGGAGCCATTTCTTCTTGAGTTTCCGGTGGTTGCGTTTGAGGCTTAGAGGTCGTTGGTGAACCAGATGGCTTTTATGTTGGTTTGGTTGTTGGAGGGTTTCTTGAGTGGTGTGAGGCAGTTGGCGCAGTCGTTGATCCATAGCCTGAGGTTGTGGGCGTCGATGTCAGGGTCGGTGGGGTCTGTGGATGGTTTCAGGGCGTTGGTCAACTGTTCTTCAGTGACTTTGCTCCAGTGTTATTGGGGTGGTTCAGTGACACAGTTTGCACAGGACCATGTCTGGGTAATCCTGTAACGTGTAGGGCAGTGCATTGAAGTATAAAAAAAATTGATAGAGAGAATGCTTGAGCTAATCTCAGCCACTGGTAATTACTCTTCCCGCATCCCAATCCAATGTTATTTTGCACACCATATCACCTCAGTTTGGACCCAGCAATTTGCAAGTAAGTCTTGACCCTGCTCCAGTCGGAACAGTACAGCCCAAACTGCCAAGCCGGGTTCTTCCTCAACCAGAACTGGGTTGTGTTGAGTACAGTAAAAGCAGAAAATGAGTTGTGACAGACCAGATATAAGTTCTTCAAGCTGAGAAGTCACCTTGAAGTTTTGAGAAAAGTACCCAAACAGCAAAATATATGCAGGTTGCCCTGAGCCTCTAGGTGCACAACTAGCAGTATAACCATCATTTGTGTGCAACTTTCACAATAATGTTTCTGGTCCTCTATGGACACAATCTACCGCATTCGGGCTCAGGGTCCTTCACACCAGTAAAACCTATATATAATACAGCCTATACATGCATCCCACACTGTGAGAGGGGAATAAGTACCAAATTTATGGAGAACGCACATTTTTATAGCTGACACTGTAGTAGGTCTTCCTACAGGGCCGTGCGGGCCATTAAGAACAACTGCCTGTGGGTGAATGTCAAATTTCTGAATAAAAAAAAAACACAGAGGCCATGCTTGTAGGACAGATGGTGTTTATTGCAAAGCCCCGACACTGACACCTGTCTCCTCCAGCCTCCTCTCACCCATGTCCTGCAATAAAAAGCAATTTCAAACTTCTAAATCTGCTCTATGAATTTATGTTGTCACAAGCTTATAATAGGATTGTGACACTAGCCAGAATGAAATGTTAATTCACAACACTACAAAACGAAATACTTTCCAATTCCATAAAACTAATTACATAAGCAGGTAAATGAAAATCTATCAATTAATAGATATTTTTTCTAAATTACAATAGAAACTAAGGGCCTGAATTAGATTTCAGGGGACAGGTAACTATGTTACAACGGTGATGGATATCACGTCTGCCAAAATATAAATCCCATTATTTCCTGTGGGATTTATATTTTGGTGGATGGGATATCCGTCACCGTTGTGATGGAGTAACCTGTGCGCCGAAATCTAAATCAGGCCACAATTAATATAAATTAGAGCATAATCTTCTCACCTTGTAGGAAGGTTATTAGGTTGTCCAGATTTCCTAGTATTCACATTTTCTTCATTTCCAACACCTCACTCAAATTCTTGACTTGTGCACATTTTTTCTCTAGAGTTAAGAGCACCTACTTGATATGGACCATGCCCCATCTCTCGTAAGTCACCAAGGTGTTTACCCGTTGGCATGCTAACACCCTCATTCTCTTTCCATTCCAACACTCCATAACCTGGATCTCTACCATATATAGTAAATTAGATATCACTGCCATTATTCTTATTTCTGGCCATACCACTTAAATACCAGGCCTCCATCACTTCATTTGCCTGAATTCCTCATGCACTTAATTACTTTCCTAAGGGTTGTAAATGTACTCTCTCTGTTCTAAATCATTCCTGGTTCCCCCATACACATTCATTACCCTTCCTTCAATTTTAGATCTATGGTACTATGTTTCCTATTTGCTGTATGCTACTTGTGCCTTCTGGACACTTTCCTTACAATTTAAGTGGCCGTCCCATCTTTCTAGATTCACTCATCCACCCTATAATATCTTAGGTTTAGAGCTTTCTCTCCTCATCAATTGAAAATGACTAAACTCTGTGACTTACAGTATGACATAGTTAGCCCATGCTACTAATAGACAATTGAATTACCCGTTTAATCACCCTATTGAAGTACTCCAAAGCACCATTACCAGTGGATGAGAAATAGATGTATACAAATGAGAAATTCCATTTCCTGAAAAAATAATCTACAAAAATGGTTGATTTAAATTGAGCTCCACTGTGCAATGGACTCTAACAACCAAAACGCCATTTACAATAATATTATTCAAGAACTTTAGTACAGCTTCAAAGCTGTTTTTAAAACAATTTCCGACTCTGCCCATTTAGTCTAATATGACAATGTATTTGCCTTCACCAATATAAATTGGACCAATAATATCAAGACTTACAATGTCCCACTGTTAGACCTGGCATCCTTGGCACAGTCTCTCCTATCTTTTTTTATCTCTGCCTCCCATGTTTTGACTATGTGTTGGATTCTGTTTTTGCTGGTTTTGTTACCCTGGGCACTTTACCACTGCTGACCAGTACTAAAGTGCAAGTGCTCTCTGTGTAAAAAGTACAGTGAATCAGGTTTCCCACGATTGGCACATTTGATTTACGAGTAAGTCCCTAATAAAATGCACTAGAGGCGCCTGAGGCCTGTAAATCAGATGCTACTAGTGGGCCTGCAGCACTGATTGTACCATTCACATGAGTGGTCCTGTAAACGTGGCTCAGACCTGCTACTGCAGTTTCTGTGTGTTCAGTCGTAAACTGCCAATTCGACTTGGCAAGTGTGCCCACTTGCAAGGCCCAAACCTTTCCTTTTTATACATGTAAGGCACCCCCAGGCTAGGCCCTAGGTAGCCCCATGGGCAGAGTGCAGTGTATGTTAAAGGTGGGACATGTACTGATGTGTTTTACATGTCCTGACAGTGAAATTCTGGCAAATTCGTTTTTCACTGTTGCAAGGCCTATCTCTCTCATATGGTAACATGGCAACTGCCTTTAAATATCCTTTAAGTGCAGTTTCCTATTGTGAGCAGATAGAGATATGGAGTATGGGGGCTCCGAACTCACAATTTAAAAATATATATTTTGGTAAAGTTGGATTTTAAATTGCCTTCTTGAAAAAGCCAGTTTTAGAAAATGGGCATTTTCTTGCTTAAACCATTCAGTGACTCTGCCTGCTGGTGTATTCCCTGGCAGTTGGGCTGTTTTTGAATCTCCACTAGACAGTGACACAAAGGGAGCAGGGGTGTAGCCTACATATCCTGATGGGTCATCTGGGCTAGAGTTGAAGAAGGAGCTGACACTTACACCTGAATGGGCTGTGCCTACCCTCACAAAGTGCAGTCTCCAACCCCCTGGTGTGTCTGCGGCCAGGCCTGGGCAAGGCAGGATCTTGTGATGTTCCTTTGAAGTTTGCCTATTTCAAAGACAGAAAAGGGTATAAGTAGTGGACCCAAAACCCAGGATTTTTAGATTACTTATGGATTCAAGAGGAACCTCTGCCAAGGAGAAGAGCTGAAGAGCTGGAGGAGGAGTACTGCCCCTTTGCCTGTGACTGTGCTTTGCTGGGTTGGCCTGCAGTTGCTGCTTCTTCCTGAAAGAGGACAAAGAGTGGACGTTGTGGTATGTAGTTGCTTGTGAAGTGCCTCCAAGGGCTTGGACTGAGCTTGCCTCCTATTTTGAAGTCTCAGGGCCATCAAAGACTTCCTCTGCCAGAATATGGACTTTCTGCTGAGACTCCTGCCCTTCCAAGTGATACCCTATCCAGTTCCTGGGCCCCTGAAATGTGAAGCTGGTAGAACAAGGACTGAAATCCACAAACAGGAAGCTGTGCGGGGAACATTTTGATGCACCACCTGCAACACAGCTGTAAAAACAATGCACCACCACCTCACAGCTGAAATTGATGCACCACCTGCATGGCGGCAGCGAAATCGATGATTCACCTGCATTGCAGCTATTGAAACAATGCAACACCCACTAGCGGCTGCTAAAATTAATGCAAACCCCACGCAGCACAGTTTTCCATCACTAAGCAGACGGATTTCACACGCATCATTGCTGAGCATCAAAATCATTGTGAATCTATGCGGATCCAAAGTGTCCCATCTGGAAAACGACGCATGACCTGACCGACTGGAGAAGAAATGACGCATGGCCTCGCTTGCGAGTAAGGATTTGATACATTGCTGACTTTTCTGATGCATGCTCGCCAATGCAGCTTTATTGTTGATGCAAACCAGGTACTTTGTGTACCACAAACATTTCCATTGTTTTCTATAGAGTAAGTTTCTATATTTTGAACATTAATAACTTTACTGGACTTTGTTAGATTTTTGTCATTTTGGTCTTATTTGATATAGATAAATATTGGCTATTTTTCTAAACTGGTATGGTGTACATTTTGGAGTGTTTCCACTGTATTACTGTGTTTTGATACAAATACTTTACACATTGTCTTTGAGATAAGCCTGACTGCTTGTGCCAAGCTAACAAGGGGGTGAGCAGGAGTTATGTAACACTGTGTGTCTCTTGCCCTGACTAGAGTCAGAGTCCCTCTTTGGCCAGAGTGCAAACTGACGTCCAAACGGAGATCCCATTTCTGACACCCACCATATATTAAGGCATTCTTAAAGCATTAATGACTCCTTACCCCATTTGTTTTAGTCTTAATTATTCCTGTTGATGACAGAACTGCATAGTTTGCCTTCAGATTTGCTGGTTGAATAATTCTTTCACCACTCATCAAAAATTCATCCTTTCAACTCAATTCTTCTTTTACTTCCATGAAATCCCTATATACCTTCCCCAACCTATATTTTCAGGCAAACCTTCCTCAATGAATCTTTTTTCAATGCATAACTCTTCATCATCTGCATCACCTTCAACCCAGTCGTCTTTGGCGATGCTTTTCACATCATCAATGTCGATAGAAGGTGCTGAAAAATCATACCAGAAAGTACTGGGGATTTCCTTCAATGCCAAAATAATTCCACTTAGGCAATATCCTACATTATTCTTGAGTTGCTATACATAGCTAACCTTGTGTTTGAAATCATGCAATCTTAATGATAGTGTAGCAATTCTTTAGGTTTCCATTTGCAGTCCACTTGTGGGTAATGATAATATTGTGAGTGATTCAGTTCATTTCCCCAAACAAAAGCTTTAAAATGTTCAAGACTTCAAACACAAGCCAACAGATCATGCTCTATCACAGAATATCCTTTTTCTGTAAGCGTCAAACTCCTTGATGTAAATGCAATCACCATTCCCTCCCCATTAATATTTTTCTGTGTAATACATTGCATAAACCCTTATTCTTTGCTTCTGTCATGATTGCTGCACTGAGATGAAAAGCTGGTGTAGAATACTCTTATCACATTTATTATCTTCAAATGCATACTGACATTCTGCAAAGCGCACAAACGTTGCTTTTTCTATAGTTAATTCCCACAGTACACAAGCTTTTTCTGCACAATTTACCACAATTTTAGAATACAACTCTGTAACTCTTACTTACTGGTAGGAGCTGGTACATGTTTGTCAGCTTCAACCAATTCTTTTTTTAGTTTGATGCACTGCAAGCCAGTTTCAAGTCCTAAATATGTTACACTGAGTTTAGAAATTTACCTATGAGAAATTCCACTGTAAGACCTTTCTTTCACAATACTGAGAGCACATTTCTTAATAAGTCACCATGCTCTTTTGTTTTTCGCCACCACAAAGGTGTGGTCTTGGAAGAAAAGAATACGTCCATTACTTTGAATATTTCAAACATTAATCTTTGAAATATTGCTGCAGCCAATGAAAGGTTGAATGCAATTTTAAGAAAATCGAGATATCCTTCATGAGTTATAAAGGCTGTCAAATGTATGCTTCTTTATGTAGTAGTACCTGGTGGTAAGCTAAGGTCAAGTCAACATTGGAAAATATTCATTCCTTTTTGTTTTTGCCAATAATGAATTGATCCTTGGCAATGGAAACGTATTCAATTGATTTTTTTGTTTAGATCTCTCAAATCTACCCAAATCCTGATCTCACGATACCAAAGGAGAAATCCATTCTGATGAATCTACTGGTTTTATTATTCCAGCACTCTCCAGTTTTCTAAGCTCTTGATCAGCTTTAACCCTCACAATCATGTGATTATTTCCTACTTTATGAACTACACTATTTGCTTTCTCCTTCCAGATAATGGGGCGTTGAAGCCGAAATCCTTCCATGTTTCCAACAGAACCGGAAAATACTTTTGGAAATACACTTTTTACCTTGTAACTCATTTCCACACTGTCATAGACTTCTAATATGTGTTCTGGATTATTAAGGTGTAAGATCATGTCTAAATATAATTGGTGAATCCATCCCAAAACAGATGAAAGTTCTCAGCAACACAAAATTTGCGTTCAGCTTTTCTTCCTTTTAATTCTAATATAACCCATCTAAACCCTATTAAGGCTATAGGTTCAGCTATAAAGCTATTGAATGAAATATCAGTGGTTCTAACTTTTCACTTGATATTCCAACAAATGTATTTCTCCATACATTTTAGTTAACAGTATACTTAATTACTTATGCCTACTACTCCATCTGGGGTTTAGGCTATCAACCATCCAGCCATATCTGTCCTGGGCTTTTCTTTCAATCTAAGTCCAGGTGTAACCCAGCTCATTGCAGTCAGTTGCTAGGCCTTGACACCAGATGTTTCTTGGTTTTCTTCTTTTCGTTTACCCTTGAGGGTTCCAGGTGAGGGTTTGCCTAGTAGTGTTTGAAGCAAACTTGAGGAGTGTGTGACCTACCCAGCCCCAGGATCTTTTCATGATTCCTTCACGAGCAGGGAGTTGGAAAGTCTGTTGCCATAGGTAATTGTTGCTGATGGTGTGTGGCCACTGGTTCTGAAATACAGAGTGCTCAGCTTGCAGCTCTACAATATTGTAAGCCAACCATGACCTATCTGTTGATGGTGTTGGAGCAGAATTTTCTTGCCTTATTTTACTTTCTTTTTGCTGAATTCATTTATAAGTGACACAAAGTCAGGTATGTGAAGAATACCAAGAGGTGGAGTGATTTATACTCATGGATATTTCACTCAAGATTGATGCTACCTTGTTTTTGGTCCTGATGAGAACCATGTTTCCAAATAATGTTTATTGGGGTCAAAACAGCGAGAAACATGCTGGAGGACTGATGTTAATATGGATCTATCATACCATACTCTGAGTCTGAGTTGTGTAATTGAATTTTACATTAATGTCAGTCACTAGCTATGTATATGTGCATTGTATGTGAGTATAATCTAATTGTTGTCCATATTAAACTGAATTAATTTCCCTATAATAAGCAATCAGCTGATAGCCTTCTTAAAATTGCCAAAGAAGCAGAGGCCTAAACTTCCCCTGAGGGGACCATTGCTTTGCTGCATTGCTGGATCTGGTGGTTTAGTGGACTAATGAGTCCCATGTAGGGGTCTGGGTTTGACCTCATGGTAACAGGTTCAAGTCCTGGCAGGTCCACTCAGCCTTTCATCGAGGTTCTGAGGTCGATAAAATGAGTACCTTTGAGTTGGGTAACAATAAACAATCAGTTATTCAGCGCTATGATGCCTATGGGTGAACGTGTTTTTTACAAATGCAAATTATGTTATTGTTGCCTTACGTGTCTATGGCACTGCCTATTTAGGTGAGGATCTCAATATCCTGCAGTGAATCACCTGCAAGAGTGACTGTAGTTGTGCTGGCTGTGTTAGTCTACATGATCTTGGTTTTTGCCCTGTGGATGTTCAGGCCAAGTTGTGCTATATGGCTGCCACTTTGTCAGTCTTCTCTTACATTTACAGACGGGTATGAGAGATTAGGCCAGGTCATCTGCAAAGTCCAGTTCCTGGAGCTGTGTCCAAAGTGTCCACTGGAACCCTTGCTGTGCATGTCTTCATGATTTCGTATGTGGCCAATAGAAAGAGAAAAGGCGAAAGCAAACAACCCTAGCAGACTTCGATCCTAACTTTGAATGCTTTCGGGATTTGTCCTCCATAATTTATCCTGCATGTCATTCCCTTGTAGGAACTCCTTATTATTCTTACAACTTTATCTGGCACACTGCAGTGGTGGAGTGATGGAGGAGTTACAGGAGAGGGGCTCCACACCCAAGGAGAGAGAGCTCCTACAGAGACTATCAAGTACAAATTTCCCCTTGAAG
Source organism: Pleurodeles waltl (assembly GCF_031143425.1). Taxonomy (NCBI): domain Eukaryota; kingdom Metazoa; phylum Chordata; class Amphibia; order Caudata; family Salamandridae; genus Pleurodeles; species Pleurodeles waltl. The sequence goes on along the minus strand of NC_090443.1, from coordinate 660,628,926 downwards.
GTTTACTTATTAAACTCATATATCTACAGGCAATCCTTCTTCCCTATCATACATTGCAAACTCTTATACCTCACCTGGAAATGTCAATTTTAGTACCACCAAAGATGTCAGATTGTAGGGAACATTAATATCATAAAAGATAAAAAAGGCATACAATTTTGTATCAAATGGGCAATGACAAACTTTGTTGTATCCAGCTACAAGTTGGTCAGTTGTTCCACCCTAATTGACTTCAATTAAAAAACATAAAAATATACAGCGCAAACAATAAAGCAATTAAGCAATAGTAGACTAAATACATGCATTAGGAGAGACACTTTACACAATCCCCTCTGTCTTTGTCAACACTAATTTGTTCAGGATCATAATACAAGACTCATGGTGTTCGCTAATGATCTTCTAGTGCGTCTCAAAGTCCATCTGATTGAGTAAAAATGTATATGTCAAAACGTTTTAGTGGAGAATAATACGAAAGGAGAATAATAAGCATCAAGGTCATCTAATGCATTTAGGTATACATTATCCTCTTCAGCAGACTTTGTATTCTTTGCTACCTGGTTGTACAAACTAATTCCTTCTAGACCTAGATTCCTTTCTTTTGCTCTGTTGTTAAATCAGCATTTAAAATGGTTGAAACGTAGTCATTAAAATATTTTTCCATCTGTGCTGTTTCATTGCAGGTTCTCTAGGAATAACTAAAAAATGTATTGGTGGGGTTAGAGCAAAGGTTTGTGCAGCAACCGTTATTTGTGTGTATGTGCAAATAATTCCAGCAAAATTGCTCTTAGTAAATACTTTACAGTGTACAAAAACGTATACCAAAGGAACTTTTAAATGTCATATGGTATGTTTTTGTACCATGAAATGTTCTCCTTAGATAATTCTGGTTTTGTCACCTCAAAACAGATAACTTTACAAATAGATTGTAACTCTCACAATCAATACAGTACGGTAAATTGTCATTAGAACAAGTGTAAATAAATAGCACATCACTTTACCTTGTAGATCCCAGTGATTCAATTTCCATAAATGCTTGAACACAAATGTGTTTTCTTCCTTCAGTGCACCACTCCCTCTCCTATGATGGTACAACACACACAAATTCTTTGGCACACTTATTTGCTTCCTTGTATGAGCACTGGTAGTGTAACAGCAAAATGGCTGCTGTGTCAAATAAGTTGCATGAACCAGTGTGTCCTTGCATTGCTCTTTTTCACACGTCTCTCATATGCTGGAACACACACTTGCCTGTAATTCCTGTTATCACTAAAATACATGCTCACTGGAATGCACCCTCATTAGAATCTGCCCAATAGCTACTTTCTTCTGAGCGGCATTTTATGTTGTTCAGTCTTCTTTGACAATGTAGAGAGATACTTCTTGCACTACAATGTCTTTCATCAGTGAAATTGTTGACTTTTTGGTTCCAATTTTCTGCTTTTACTTCCTTCCATATTTGAGTGTTGAAAGACTCAAATTTTTGCCTTATGTAGCACAGGTTTTGTTAGGGCTGTACCCATTGCCACTTTGTTGTATCAGAAGAAGTGACTGCCTTTGTGGGTTAGATGCTCTTTATTATACTCTTCTGACCTTGACATCTTTCTTCTCCAGCCTCCCCTACAGCTGTCCCTCAATACAAAACAACTTCAACCCCATCAGTGCAGAGGACGGCCCCAACCCGTTTTTCGCATCAGTCCTCATATGCTGAGGATGGCTCAATGCTGTCTTCGAACATAACATAGGAATTTCTTTTGGTGTTCACACCAGAGAGATTTATTTCTTTTATTTTAGTCTCGAGAGCTGGGAAAAAGTTTCTCCAATAGCCAGAGACATGTTTTTTTCAGTGTAATGAGAATCGGCGTGCATGGCGCTCTGACATCATTACATTAAAAATGAAAGTGAAATGAGCAAGTCAGCTAAATTCACTTTCACTGAATCAGTGCTCAGGGGCATATGTCAGGCCCACACACCAATTCGGATGGGGTATATGTCATTGGAAAGGGGAGAACCTACCACTGGGAGAACCTCCTCTTTCCAATGGTTCCATTCCCCACTGGATCCCTGCTTAGGGAAAGCAGCTGGAGGGAGATCCCCCTTGCTGTTTTTTATGCAGTCTTTCTGCCCCTAGGGGGGAAGGAGCCAGAAAGCCCACTAGACACCCGGGAAAACGTTTTTATATATATATATATTTGTTGGGGTGAGGGCTGCCCAGCATGTGTATAACAATGCCCCCACTACATTAAAATGGGAAACTAGCCTTTCTGCCGTCCCTGAGGGGACGTTGGGGTGAATTATCCCATATGTCCCCAGGGGGAGCAGAAAGCCTACTAGACACCATGGATTACTTTTTTTTAATTGTAGGATTGGGGGCTTCCCAACATCAGCATTGCCATTTCCCCACCCCCATAAAATAGGGAAAACGTCTTTCATGGCCAAGGCCATTCCCCACCCTCATAAAATGGGGAAACTGTCTTTCCACCTCTCCTGGGGTCAGCAAGCCCATTAGAAGCCAGGGATAGTGTTTTTTTAATATAGAGGAGGGGGCCGCCTGGCATGGGCAAAGCCATGCCCCCACCCTCATAACAATGGGGAAAAAGTGTTTCCACCTCCCCCAGGTGGGAATCAAGCCCATTAGAAGCGAGGGATAGTGGTTTTTTTTAATGTAGGGAAGGGGGCTGACCAGCCTGGGCATGGCTATGCCACCACCCCAAGTAAATTGGGCAACAGTTTTTTTGCCACCTTGGAGCAGATAGGTAATTTACCCAAATCTGTCCCCCCTCAGAGGTGCAAAAATCCCACTATTTGGCATCAATATATATTTTTAATAAAGTAATGGGTGGATCTTTTCCAGCCTAACAGGCCCCACCGTTTGACTAAAACCTGTCTTTCGGCTCTACTGCAGACTAAAGTACCCCATCCCAATGGAAAGCAGGAAGACATTTGATTCTTTTAGGTGTTTTTTTATTTTTTACAAATAGGCTAGGAGTATTTGCAAACTCCTATTATCATCTCACTTGCAATGGTGAATGGCAGCAGTATTTGGGCTTGAGTGTGCTGACACCTGAAAAAACCTACCAGACAGTTTGCAAAACCACACATCTAGGGGAGTTCAGTGTGGCGTGCTTCGCATGCACCCCACACCATTTTTGTACCCACAATGCCCTGCAAACCTTTAATGTTGGCAAAAAAAAACACACATTTTGTTTACATTTCTGTGAGGAAAACCTCTGGAATCTGTGCGGGGCCACAAACTTCCTACCACACAGCATTCCTGCAAGTCTTAGAAAAATGGTACGTCACTTGTGTGGGTGGACTAAGAGACCTTCACAGAAAAGGCCCTAAGGTGCATTGTGTAAAGTTCAACAGTAGGGGTAGCTGTGGGGTTTGAGTCCACACTCAGCTGCCACCCATGGAAACCTACCAACTACCAACATTTTGAAAAAGTGGACAATCAGGGTGTTCTAGGGTTGTGTGCCTGTGGCTGTGGATAAGCTTTTCTTATTCTCAATGCCCTGCAAACCTCAAACTTTGCCTGAAATCATGCAATTTCCCTACATTTCTGTGATGGAAAATTCCGGAATCCACCAAATTCCTACAACCCAGCATTGCCCTACTTGTGCCAATTAAAATGCTGTTCCACTTGTGTAGTTGAGCCTGGTGCCTAGTGGGCTGCAACACTCATTGTTCCTCTCACTGAAGTAGCCTTTTAAAATGTGCCTCAGGCTTGTCATTTCAGCCTGTATGGAATTTCTAAACTGAACTGCCATTTCGACCTGGCAAAGTAAACTTTTTGCAGGGCCAAAACCTTCCATTTTAATACAGATAAGTCACCTAAAGGGTAAACCCTAAACAGCCCAGAGCGTAGGGTGAATTGTAACTAAAAAGTTGGACATGTAATTTTAAGTTTTAGATGTCTTGAAAGTGAAAATATTGATTACCACTACTGCAAGGTCTATAGCTTCCATAGGATAACATGGTTTTTAATAAGTGCTAGCTTTTGTTTGGGCAGGTGGAAATGTCATGTTTGGAATCTAACAAATTGGAATTCAAAATCCTCTTTAATGGTAAAGTCAGATTTGAAGTCTGAAGTCTGAAAATGTCACTTTTAGAAAGCTAAAGTATACAGAACAGTGATGAATGCAGGCTTGAATTAATCTTAACCATTTGTAATGACTCAGGGATGCATACCAATTCTTCATTGTTTTGCACACCATGTCACCTCAGTTTGGACCCAGGTATATACAAACCATTCTTGACCCTGCTCCAATCAGAACAGTCTAGCCCGAATTGCCAAGCCAGGTCCTCCCTGAACTGGAACAGAAGAAACCCAGGACCGACTTTACCCTAGTAATGGGCTAATCAGCCGGGTACAGCTTGGTTCTAGTGACACAGTGTGGAAAGGACCCAGTTCTGGTCATATGCATCCCACTTATTGTGGCGCACTAAATTATACAAAAAAGTGATGGAGGGAATGCTTGAATTAATCTCAGCCACTGTTAATTACTCAGGGCTGCATCCAAATCCATCATTATCTTGCATACCACGTCACCTCACTTTGAATTCACTTTGAATTCTGCTACATGCAAATCCGTCTTGACCCTGCTCCAATTAGAACTGTCCATCCCAAACTGCCAAACTACTTCCTCCCTGAACCAGAGCACAAGCAACCCAGGACTGGTTTCACCCTAGTTACGGGAAAATCAGTTGGGTACAGCTTGGTTTCAGTGACACAGTGTATACGGGACCATGTCTGGCCAATCCTGTCCCACTTAGAGCATGGTAGACCTAGCACCTTTGACGTGGTTTTCCCATATCTTTTTTGCCCCTGCTTCCTGTATTTTTGACAGTGCTGGATTTAATTTTTGCTGGCTTTGGTACTCTGGGCACTTTATCACTGCTGACAAGTGCTAAAGTGCAAGTGATCCCTGTGTAAGTTGTGATTATGATTGGTTGTCCTTGATTGGCATATTTGATTTACTAGTAAGTCCCTAGTATAGTGCACCATGTCTGCCCAGGGACTGCACCACTGATTGTGACACCCACATAAGTAGCCCTGCAAACATGTCTGAGACCTGCCACTGCAGTGTCTGTGTGGGCAGTGTGCACTGCCAAGTCCATCTGGCAAGTGTACCCACTTGCCAGGCCTAAACGTTCCCTACTTACTACATGTAAGTTACCCCTAAAGTAGGCCCTAGGTAGCCTCAGTGGGCAGGGTGAAGTGCATTTAAAAGGTAGGCTATTGACTGACGTGTTTTACATGTCCTGTAGTGAAATACTGCCAAATTTGTTTTTCACTATTGCAAGGCCTATCTCACCCACAGGTTAACATGGGGATTTCCTTTAAATATCTTTTTAGTGCAGTTTCCCATTGGGAGCAGATAAAGATTTAGAGTTTTGGGTCTCTGAACTCACAATTTAAAAATACATCTTTTTGGAAAGTTGTTTTTTTAAACTGTGAGTTTGAAAATTACACTTTTAGAAAGTGGTCATTGTCTTGCTTAACTACTCTGTGCCTCTGCTTGGCTTCTGAATCCACATCTGGATGAGACTGACAGTTGGTTTGTTTGTGAATTCAGTCTAGACAGTAACACAAAGGGAGTTGAGATGTGTCCTGCGTATCCTGATGAGTGTTCCTGGGCTAGAGTGGGAGGGAGGAGCTGTCACCTGCACTTGTAAGGGCTGTGTCTGTCCCCTCACAATACATTCTCAAACTCCCTAGAGTTTGGCTGGGCAGAGCAAGAAAGTGGCAGGGTCTTGTGCACTAAAAAGACTTTCCTTTGAAGTTTGCCTACTCCAAAGGCTGAAATGAGTATAGGTAGTGGACACAAAACTCCACACTTTTAGAAACCTTCTAGATTGAGAGGAACCTCTGCCAAAGAGAACAGCCGGTGAGCTGTGAGGAAGAGTACTGCCCGTTTGCTGTGTGTGCTTTGCTGGGTTGGCCTACAGTTGCTACTTCTGCCTTAGAGAGGACAAAAACTGCACTTTGCTGTGTATCATGCTAGTGAAGTTTCCCCAAGGGCTTGAACTGAGCTTGCCTCCTGTAAAGAGGCCTTAGAAACTTCAAAGACGGAGGGTCTCTTGGTTAGACCCCCTAACTTGCCAAGTGGTGCCACATCCAGTTCCTAGGCCCCTGGAAGGAGAAGCTGGCAGAACCAAGCACCAGAGCCGAGTGGCAGAAAAATCAAGGCAGTACTTGCCTTGTGGCTGCAGAAATGAACACAATGCCAGCTCAGCACGGATTCATCATTGCCATGCGTCCGGATTTTCCATGCATCATCCCTGGGCATCAAAATCTTAAACATCACTTCACGGACCCAAGGCTGCTTGTCTGGAAATCCACGCATCTCTTCCCTGCAAGGAAAGAATCAACGCATCACTTTCCCAGTAGAGAAAGAATTGACGTAAGGCCTCACTTGCGTGTAAGAAATTGCTTTTCCAGCACTCTGTTTATTTTTTATGCATACCAGGTACTTTGTCCTCTCCCAGCCCTGTCTGCCCCCCTCCTAAGGAACACAAACACACGCACTCAAACACCCAACAGCCATCAACCTCACACACGCACACTGTCCATGCACCTGCACCCAAGTCCACAAACAACACATCCTTTGATTCTTATGGATCAACACTCTTTTTTACTTTAAAAATTCATATCTTTACTTTTGTATGTTGGATATGTGTTTTTTTGTTCTGATTTGATTTAGATAAATATTGGCCATTTTTCTAAACTGGTGTGGAGTCTCTTTGTGGTGTTTTCTCTGTGTTACTGCATGTGTTTGTGCAAATACTTTACACATTGCCTCTGAAATAACCCTGACTGTGTTTGCCAAGCTACCAAGGGAGTGATCAGGGGTTCTCTGAGCTGTGTATCTTCCTTACCCTGACTAAAGTGAGTGCACTTACTTGGATAACTGACTGCCAAATAGAGCCCCCATTTCTAACTGGGCAAAACACTGAAGCATACAAAAAAGTTATAAATAGAATGCTTGAATTCAACTCAGCCACTGGTAAGTATTCGGACTGTATCCCAATCCATTGTTATTTTGCACACCATGTCACCTCAGTTTGGACCCAGCTATATTCAAGTAAGACTTGGACCTGGTCAATTTAGAACAGTCCAGCCTGAACTACCATGCCTGGTCTTCCCTAAACCAGAACTGAGTTATGTCAAGTACTGTAAAAGCAGAAACTGAGTTCTGACAGAGTAAATTTAATTTCCTCAAGCTGACCAGTCACCTTGAAGCTTTGAGAAAGGGACCCAAAGAACAAAATATGTCCAGGTTGCCATGTGCATCACGGAGTACAACTTGCAGTAGAACCATCACTTGTGTGCAACATTCACTATAATGTTTCTTGTCCTCTGTGGACAAAATCTGTCCTGCACTTGGGCTCAGGTTCCTTCACTCCAATGAAACATATATTTGATGCAGCATACAAATACATTCCACAATATGTGAGGGGAATAAGTGCCAAATTTATGGAGAATGGCAATTTTTATAGCTGACACTGTGGTAGGTCTTCCTACAACGCCGTGAAGGCGCCAGGAACCACTGCCTGTGGGTTGATGTCTAATTTTTGAATCAAAAGAAATACAGAGGCTATGTTTGTAGAACAGATGCTGTTTGTTACGCAGCACCCAACAAGAACACCTGTCTCATCCAGCCTCCTCTTTCAACTGTGTTGCAATACAAAACAATCTAAAACTTCTAAATCTGCTCTATGACTTCATGTTATCACAAGCTTATAATTAGATTCAGACATGAGCCAGAATGGAACATTGGTTCATAGAACTACAAAACGCGATACTTTCCAATTTAATAAAAGTAATTACATAAGCAAGTAAATGAAAATCTGTCAGTTAATAGAAATGTTTTTTCTAAATTACAATAGAGACTAAGGGCCAGATGTAGGTAGCCTTTTGCGCCTTGCAAACGGCGAAAAACGCCGTTTGCGAGGCACAAAAGGCCTCACGCGATGCAGAAACACATTTTGCGAGTCGGTACCGACTCGCAAAATGTGTTTCCGACTCGCAAATAGGAAGAGGTGTTGCCTTCCTATTTGCGACCGCATCGCGATGTAGAGTTGATTTGTGACCGCGAAAGCGGTCGCAAATCAACTCGCAGTTACCATCCACTAGAAGTGGATGGTAACTCATTCGCAAACGGGAAGGGGGCCCCATGGGACCCCTTCCCCTTTGTGAATGCAAACAAAAATTTTTTTTCAGAGCAGGCAGTGGTCATATGGACCACTGCCTATTCTGAAAAAAAACGAAACAAAAAGGTTTCAGTATTTTTTCTATTTGCAGCTCGTTTTCCTTTAAGGAAAACGGGCTGCCTTTTTTGAAAAAAAAAAAATGCTTTATTTAAAAGCTGTCACGGACATGGTGGTCTGCTGTCTCCAGCAGGCCACAATCTCCGTGAGTGCCTAGACTCGCTATGGGGTCGCAAACTGCGAACCACCTCATAAATATTTATGAGGTGGGTCTTTGCGACCCCATAGCGAGTCGCAGAAGGTGTCTGAGACACCTTTCTGCATAACATTTTGCGAGGTGCAAATTGCGAGTCGCTAGTACTCGCAATTTGCACCTCGCAAAATGTTTTCTTCCTACATCTGGCCCTAAGGGCCTGATTCAGATTTTGGCGGACAGGTTACTCCGTCACAATGGTGACTGATATTCCGCCTGTCAAAATATAAATCCTATTATTGCCAATGGAATTTATATTTCAGCAGATGGGTTATTCCTTGCCGATGTGATGGAGTAACCTGTCTGCTGAAATCTAAATCAGTCCCTAAATTAGAATAAATTAGAGCATAATTCTTTAATCTTATAGGAAGATTATTAGGATGTCCAGATTTCCTAGTATTTACATGTTCTTCAGTTCCAGCACCGCCTTTAAATTCTTGACTTACACAGATTTTTTCTCTATAACTAAGACTACCTTCTTGATATGGACCGTGCCCCACCTCTTGCAACTCACCAAGTTGTTCACTCGTTGGCATGCTAACACCCTCATTCTCTTCCCTTTCTACCATTCCATAACCTGGATCTCTACCATATGTATTAAATTAGATATCACTGCTAATATTTCTGTATTTGGCAATAACACTTAAATACCAAACCTCCATCACTTAATTTGCCTGAGTTCCTCATACACTTAATTACTTTCCTAAGAGCTGTAGATGTACTCTCTCCTTTTGAAATCATTCCTGGTTTTCCCACACACATCCATTCACATTCCTTCAATTTTGGATCTATAGAACAATGTTTCCTATCATAGTATTTCCTGTACGCTACTTGTCTCTTCTGGATACTTTTCCTTACAATTTGGGTGATCAGTCCACTTTTCTTGAATCAATCATCTACCCTATAGTATCTTTAGTGTAGAGCCTTCTGCTCCTCATCAACTGAAAAGCACAAAGCTCTGTGGCAGATGGTGTTGCATAGTAATCCCATGTTACTAACAGCCAATTGAATTGTTCCTTTAACCACCATATTAAAACACTCTAGAGCACTAGTACCAAATGGGATGATGAACAGAAGTATACAAATGAGAAATTCCATTTCCTAAAAGATAATCTACCAAAATGATTGATTTAAATGGAGTTCCATTATCTCTAAGGACTCTTCTAAGCAAAACATTCCTCACAGATATATTATTCAAAAACTTCAGTGCAGATTCAGAGCAGTTTTTAAAACAATTTCTAAGTCTGCCCATTTAGGTAGTCATTATGACATTGACAGTGACTGTTAAAGTGGCGGTAATACCGCCAACAAGCTGGCTGTAATTACCGCCAAATTATGACCATGGCAGTGATCCCTCTCATAGACAGCCAATGTACCACACCAACCGCCAGGGTGTTAACACCATCGACAACTGCGGTAGCCATCAACAGCCAGGTGGAAGACAAGGTACAACCCACCATATTATGACACAGCAAACCACCAGGATTTCTGGGGCGGTACCAACGCCATCAACAGCCTGGCGCAAACAGAACACAGAAAACAAGAGACTCCAACAAGTACAAATAGGACTCCGCCGTCACCATGGACCCGGAACTTCAAGCCTTCCCGATGCTCTTCTACGCCATGGCCTTCCTGGACCACCAACGCCGACGAAGACAACAACAGTGAGTACCACCACTTAGTACACAAGGGAGGGAGGGAGGAAAAGGAGAGTGAGACACACACGCACAACACAACCCATTCACACACACACCATACACAAAACCAGCTGCAGAGTTAAACCAATGTCACAGGACACACGTCAAAATGAAACAAGGAGACAATGATTATCAACAAACACTGTAATTTGATGCCAACAGCCATCATATTGTCCAGTCGAATATAAATGCAGGCGGCAATGTCCAGAATGGCCCAATGGCCAGTCCAAAGTACAAAAGGGCCACATGGCTACAGAGCACAGTCTAAGGCCCAGCTTGACACCTGACACACTCCGGAATCCAGTGTTCAGGGGCATCATGTTAGAAATAGGCAGGAACGTCAGGGGTGGGGGGACTATCTGTCTTTGGTGGGGAGTGCAAGGCCACAGTCTCTGAAGTGGGGAACTTGCCCACTGGTTCTGGAGGGGGCACCATGCCCATCTGTCTTTAGTGAGGAGTGCAAGGCCACAGTCCCTGAAGTGGGGATCTTGCCCACTGGTTCTGGAGGGGGCTCCATGCCCATCTGTCTTTAGTGGGAGTGCAAGGCCACAGTCTCTGAAGTGGGGAACTTGCCCATTGGTTCTGGAGGGGGATCTTTGTACAACAATCCCTGGAGGGTGGCCTACATGCCCTCTGCTGGAGGTGAGGGCTTCTGTGCCTGTACTGGAGGCAAGGGTTCCTGTGATTCAGCTGGAGGCAAGGGCTGCTCTGCCTGTGCTGGAGGAGAGGGATCCTGTGCCTCATCTGGATGTGAGGGCTGTTGTGCCTGTGCTGGAGGTGAGGGCTTCTGTGCCTCATCTGGAGGTGAGGGCTGCTGTGCCTGTGCTGGAGGTGAGGGCTCCTGTGCTTCAGCTGGAGGTGAGGGCTTCTCTGTCTGTGCTGGAGGTGAGAGCTCCTGTGCCTCAGCTGGAGGTGAGGGCCGCTATGCCTGTGCTGGAGGTGAGGGCTCATGTGCCTCAACTTGAAGTGAGCGCTGCTGTGCCTGTGCTGGAGATGAGGGCTGCTGTGCCTGTGCTGGAGGTGGGGGCTCATTGCCCTCTGCTGTGGAGTGGGCCTCTTGCCTTTCATTGGTGGTTGAGTGGGAACCTTCCCTTTCATTGGTGGTTGAGTGGGAACCTTCCCTTTCATTGGTGGTTGGATGGGAAACTTCCCTTTCATTGGTGGTTGAGTTTTCTGGTGGAGGGGGACCTTTGGTGGTGGAGAGGGTTCCATGTGTCCTCTCTTGTGACGGGTCCCCTTGGCCTTTGACATGTCACTTGTGTCCTTGCCACCAGGACTAGGAGTTGCCTCCACTGTCCCCTTCTCCTGTCCCTTACTTTTCACCACCCTAGTCCTCCCTTTCTGAGCCGGAGGTGTGCTCTCAGTAGGAGTGGCAGCCGTCACAATCCAGGGCCCCTTTGTGCCAGTAGCTGATGATTTGATGGGAGCAGAGGCAGGCTGTTTGGCTGAGGTGCTGGATTGCGTCATTGGGTCCTTGCTCTTACGGGCAGGATAGGGAGGTATGGGGGAGGGAAGAGGTCAAGACATGCAAGGAAATGCTTCTTAGGGGCATTGGGGTGGGATGTAGGAGGAGGGATGGGAGTGGAGGTTGTCGGAGGTATACGTCTGTTGGATGTGGGTGCAGGTGCATAGACAGTGTGCGTGTGTGAGGTGGATGGCTGTTGGGTGTCTGAGTGCATGCGTTTGTGTCCCTTAGGAGGGGGGCAGACAGGGCTGGGAGAGGACAAAGGGGACGCGTGGATGGGTGTTGTGGAGGTGTCTGCAAGTGAGGTGTGTGTGCTGGTTGATGTAGTGATGGTGGTGTATGCAGGTTTGAGTGCAGGTGTGACTGTGAGGGAGAAGGAGGAGGAAGAGGAGGAGAGGGAGACAATGGAAGAGGTTGTGTGTGCAACTGTCTGTTTTTGTGAGTGCTTGTGGCCTGAAGTGAGCTGCCTGTGTTTGACTGTGCTACTCTTGTGTGATGTTTTGTGTGCATGCTTGTCTGTATCGGTGCCTGGGATGGGTTGGGGTTGAGGAGACTGGGACTGGGAAGTGGTAGTTGGAGGGGGGACAATAGGAACAGGGACACTGGCTGCCATCAGAGAGGAGTCCAGAGCATGAAACAATCCTTGTAGGGCTGCCAACTCACCATTGATGCCCTCCAGCAATGCATTGCTACATCTGGGATGCCAGCCCCAGGATGGCATTCACAGTGGTAGACTGCCCTACAGAGATGGATCTCAGGTCAATAGTCCCCTCACTGAGGGCAGCAGGGCTCACTGGGGCAGGGCCGGAGGTGCCTGGGGCGTAGGAGAGCGGACACGGGCAACTTGGTGGGGGGCTACTGGGAGGGCGGTGCTGGTACGGGGGTGGCAGCTGTACCTGTAGCTGGGGTGGTTCTAGAGGTGTCCGCCACCACCAGGGAGCTTCCATCGGAGGAGGAATCAGAGTCAGTGTTGTCACCTCCTATCTCTGCCGTGGTGCTCCTCTCGACCTCCGTCGCACTGGTCCCCTCGGCATCGGTGGTCTTTGCCTCCTGGGTCCTGTGGGATGCAGCTCCCTCAGTTGCCGGTGCCTCTGCTTCTTTGCCAGATGATGCTAAAGCACACATAGACAGGTTGACCGAAGAAAATTGGGGGAAGAGAGAAAGGGAGCACTGGGTCAATTACAGCACCAACACCACAGTTGGCATACACATTACCGTCCTACACAAGGATCAGGATTGTGTACTATGCATCACATTGGCATTCCATTGGCTAGGTGCCACAGCAAGATAAGAGCCAACCACCGCCCACGACACCCATCCTGGGACCTACTAATGCCTGTCTGACATGGAATGCAACCTAGCTAGGTTACTAGATTTTGCTATACACCCATTTACCTTCAGCTGGATCACGCAGCAGTGGCTGAGCTGGCATTAAGGGGCATCCACTAACTGAAACCAACCACCAGGATCCCATGCCACCCAACAATAATTGTTGTTACGCTCACTGTACTCATCCCCTTGTGGCTGATGTGCTGCCCTTAGGCGCTCAACCAGCTCTGGGTAGGCCACCGCGAGTATGTGGGTCATCAGAGGGGTCAGGTTCCGACAGGTCCCCATCCTCGTTATGAGGCCATCCCCAGCTGGGCCTCTGCGGTCTTCCAGGCCCAACCTCTCAGGTCCTCCCACCTTTTCCTACAGTGGGTGTTCCTCCTGCTATAGATCCCCAGGTTCTGCATGTCCTTGGCAATGGCACGCCACAAACCCTTCTTCTGATGGGCGCTGACCTGCAGAGGTAATACAGACAGGAGGACACCATTAGCCATACAATGCAGCCTGTCACACATATGGCCCACAAATACCATTTCTATCTCCAGTGGCACACAAATCATGTACACTACCACCAGACATACCCCTCACCCAACTGACACGCTGCTAGCACACATAGCTCTATGCAACCTAGTCACATGCATCGTGCTCATGGTGTACTCAGCTGTTAATCTGGAGGCCCATACAGCTGCCCATACAGGGCTAGGACCCCATCCACCATTACTCTAACTCCTCCGAAGTAAAGGCAGGGGCCCTTTCCCTGGTCACACGGGCCATGGCAGGATATAGACGCAAGTCACAGCAGCACACGCAGTGGAGGTGTCCTGTGGAAAGTCAGGAATCAAGTGAGATTTCAGACAGAAAATGTCAGTCACGTCCGCTGCGGTGTACACTGTCACTGCAGCCTGTGATCCCCAATGGCCACTGTACTCTATATAGCCCCATTTTAACAAATGAGGAATAGCACAGCAGTGCAAGACCGTCTTCAGCCATGACGCCCAACGCCGGCCGAGTTACCTCACTTCCACCTGTTCATACTTACTGGACAGGTGGTCACCATTTTCTGGTGGTGGACAACATTCAGAAATTAGAAAATGTGTCATTGCTGTAAATTGCACATAAATATATAAATTGCCATTCACATTGTTCCATCCCATAAATGCTCTATGTACACTGAGGTGGTGGTTCCATTGTTTAATTTTGTTAAACCCTACTCACTCTTGTGTCCCTTAGATACCTACCACTGCAGAGGGATAGGACGAGGAAACAAGACCTCATGTACAGATCCCTTGTGGACTTGGCTACACTGGAGGACAGGCATGTAATACTTACTTATAGACTGGACAGGGTTAGAATCACAGAGCTGTGTGCTCAATTGGAGCCTGATCTGATATCAGCTATCCGTCATCCCACTGGGATCCCTCCTTTGTGCAAGTTTTATCAGTGCTCCATTTCCTGGCAACTGGTTCCAAGTGACAGTGGGATTGGCAGCAGGAATGTCACAGACAATGTTCTCAATCGTGCTCGCAAGGGTTTTGTCTGCCTGGGTCAAACACTTGTACAGTTACATCACTTTCCCCCAAGTTGAAGATTTGGCCACTGTGAAGGCAGGATTTCATGCAATGGGAAATATATACTAAATATTATTGGGTTGATTGATGGAACACATATTGTGTTTGTCCCCCCGGCACAATGAACAGGTAGGTGTTCAGGAATCGGAAGAGTTTCCACTCACTCAATGTGCAAATGGTGTACCTGGCGGACCAGTACATCTTCCACGTCACTGCCAAGTATCCTGGGTTGGTGCATGACGCCTACATCCTAAGGAATCACAGCATTCCAAATGTGAGGGCAGAACTACAGAGGCACAGGGTATGACTAATAAGTGAGCCAGAGTCCCCACCCAATGTATGTCAGTGTATGCCTTCAAGAGTTATTCCCCATACCATTGTGAAAGGCTTATGTTTGTCCCTCAATAATTGCAGGTGACTCTGGTTACCCAAAGCTATTGTGGCTTCTGACCCCTGTGAGGAATGGCAGGACAGGGGCTGAGAATCGGTATAATGATGCACATAGGTGAATCAGGCGGATCATAGAACTTACCTTCGGCCTCCTGAAGGCCAGGATCAGATGCCTCCATCTGACAGATGGATCCCTGTGCTACTCCCCTGAGAAGGTCTGCCAGATAGTTCTAACATGCTGCATGTTGCACAACGTGGCCCTCAGACAATATGGCCCTCATTCTGACCTTGGCGGGCGGCGGAGGCCGCCCGCCAAAGTCCCGCCGTCAGGTTACCGTTCCGCGGTCGAAAGACCGCGGCGGTAATTCTGACTTTCCCGCTGGGCTGGCGGGCGGTCGCCTTCAGACCGCCAGCCAGCCCAGCGGGAAAGAGGCTTCCACGAGGAAGCCGGCTCGGAATCGAGCCGGCGGAGTGGAAGCTGTGCGACGGGTGCAGTTGCACCCGTCGCGTATTTCACTGTCTGCGCAGCAGACAGTGAAATACTTGTAGGGGCCCTCTTACGGGGGCCCCTGCAATGCCCATGCCAGTGGCATGGGCACTGCAGGGGCCCCCAGGGGCCCCGCGACCCCCCCTTCCGCCATCCGGATCTCGGCGGTCTGACCGCCGGGATCTGGATGGCGGTAGGGGGGGTCGGAATCCCCGCGGCGGTGCAGCAAGCTGCGCCGCCGCGGAGGATTCAATGGGGCCGCGGTACACTGGCGGGACCCCGCCAGTGGTGCCGGTCCGACCGCGGCTTTACCGCCGCGGTCGGAATCCCCATTGGAGCACCGCCGGCCTGTCGGCGGTGCTCCCGCGGTCCTCCGCCCTGGCGGTCAAAGACCGCCAGGGTCAGAATGTCCACCTATGTGCCTTATCTGCAGGAGGAGGCGATTGGAAATGTCCCCGTGGCAGCAGTGGACCCTAAGGACAGTGAGGATGAGGAGGCAGAGGATGAGGATGTGGACAACATAACATTAGTTATACGTCAGTACTTCCAATGACACACAGGTGAGACAGTGGAACTGACCATTCCTCTGATTATGTTTTCAGAGTGGCTGTAGCAGGATAGCATTCACTTCCTTTGCATCTCAAAGGACTGTCACCTATGTCTTTTCATTTTGCAGATGTTGGTTTTATAACAACTATGTACTGATGTGATGACGAAAGACAGCTCCAGGTCATTACTTGTATACTATTGCAGTGTTCAGGTCATTCAAGCACGATGTAACTATTACCATAATTGCACATTTCCATCACATAAAGCACTATCACTCAAGTTTTGTTCAAGGGTGTTTATGTTCGTGACATTTATAGACAGAAGAGTGCAATTGAATGGGGTGATGGTAGAGGTAAGTCCAGGGTATTGGTCCAGTCTAATTATATCCAGTGTCCAAGGGGCCATAGGAAGGGGAGCAAAGGCAGTTCAGAGTGGACAAGGTGACAGGATGGGACACAAGGTAGACATTCAGGAGGGTCTCATTTTCTGAAAGTGGTCTTAGTCTTAGCAAGTGTCTCTGGCATCTGTCTTCGTTTCAGGGAACATTTGCGGGCTGGTTCACATTCTGCAGGAGGCGTGCTGGTGGCTTGTGGGTCCTGTGGAAGGGCCTGCTGTTCACTAGCTGCAGCAGATGTGGTGGGCTGTTTAGTTGACTAGCTAGTGGAAGGGGCCCGCTGGTTTGCTGTATATTACCTCATGATCATGGCCTTATCAGTCAGCACCCCTGCATTGGAGACCATGGTGGTGTTGAAGGCCTGCAAATCTTTCCTGATCTCCTGATGGTGTATTCTTGCAGCTGCTGGTTCTCCTGCATGATGTCAAGAATCTGGCCCATCTTGTCCTGAGATTTTTGGTAGCTCCCGGAGACATTAGTGAGTGCCTCTGGGACAGTCGGTTCCCTGAGCATGTCCTCCCCCTGGCACACAGCTGTCCTCTGAGTGTGCCTGTGTCACCTGAACAGTATGCCCATTGCACTGCCACTGACCCCAGGACCCTGATTGTCTTGGCTGTGAGGTGTGGACTGGGGGCCTTGTACAGGTGGGCACACTGCTGATTGATGTTCCTAGGGGCAGAGGTGTGGGGATATTTGGTGGGTGCTGTGGTGTTGGATACTGTGGGGGGAGGCTCTGTGTTGGATTGGGAGTGGGCTGGGGTGTCAGCCTGAACAGTGGTCCCTGATGGGCCAGGAAGTTCATCCAGATCCAGATGTCCAGAGTTACTGTCATCACTGGGGGCATCTTCTGTTGGGGGACTGGATAGCCATGGACCTCCTCGCTGCTAGGATTGGCTGGGCTACCTACGGGGATGTAAGTGATGTATTATGCATCATGTCTGTGACATATTCTACGTCCGTAGCTTCCCCTATATTATGGATGTTGCCCTACCCCCTTTGTTTGTGGATCGTAATGGATTATGGGATTGTTAGTTCTCCATGCTGTGCATGCATAGGCAGTGGGTGTACATGCATGGCTGGGAGGGCTGTACATGCAGTGGGTATGGCATGCGGGGCATGGCATTGGGGTTAGTTATATGTTTAGGTGTGGGGGTGAGATGCATGCAGGTATGGAGGGGTGATAGCTAGTAAATGTTGACTCACCAGTGTCCAGTCTGCCGGCAACTCCAGTGAGTCCTTTAGGATGCAGTATTGCCAAGACTTGCTCCTCCCATGCTGTCAGCTGTGGCGGAGGAGGTGAGGGTCCACTGCCAGTCCTCTGGATGGCGAGCTGGTACCTTGCTGCCATAGAACATACCTTCCCCATAGGTCATTTCACCTCTTCCTGATGTCGTCCATTATTTGTGGATGCTGTCCCACAGCGTCCACCCGGTCCACAATTCTCTGCCATAGCTCCATCTTCCTTGCTATGGGTATTTTCTGTACCTGTGCTCCAAACAGCTTTGGCTCTACCCTGACTATTTCCTCCACCATGACCCGCAACTCCTCATCAGTAAAACGGGGGTGCCTTTGTGAGGACATGGGTGTTGTGTGTTATGCAGTGGGTGTTGACTAATGTGGTGGGGAGCGTGATGGATGGCTGGGTGTTAGAATTGCGTATAGTTGTGTCTGTGATTTCTGTGTCTGACTCTTGGCTATTTTTCATGTTCCTAAAGGGTTGTGGGTAATAGTGCTGTGGGTAGGTGGGCGGATGTAATGTGTGTATCAGTGTCAGGTGTATGGTTTTAGTTTTGGCCAATGTTGTGTTGTTTTGTATTTGGGTGGCCATTCTGACCGTGCCGGTGTGCACCGCCACTGGTGTATGGCAGTTGAATGTCCGCTGTGGTGATTCGTGGATCGTAATGAGGAGGGTGTTGTTTTTTTAGTGTGATGGTGTGGGTGTTCATACCGACACTTTACCACTTACCTTTGATCTGGCGGATTTGTGTTTGTGGCACTATTCTGTCGGTTTAGTGTGCATGTGTCATAATTTGGCGAACGAATGTTCGCCTCCGCGACGGTATGTTGGCGGCCTTCACCATGGTGGTAAGCAGGATTTACTGCCAATGTCACAGTGACCACCTTAGTCGCCCAAGATGATGTATTTGCCTTCACCAACTTAAATTGAACTCATAATTTCAACACTAACAATGTGCCACCACATATTATGGCATTTTAAAAGTATTAATTATGTCTTACCACTTTCTTATTCTTAATTATTCCCTGCTGACCATGACACAGCTGTATAGTTTGCCTTCAAACTTGCTGGTTGAATAATTCTTTCATCTCTCATCAAAAATTCATCTGTTAAAGTTTTTGTTTTACTTCCATGAAACCCGTATATATCTTGCCCAATATATTTTAGTCAGGCCAACCTTCCTCAATAAATGTTTCATCAGCACATAAGTCTTCATCATCCACATCAGTCTTAACTCAGTCTTCTTTGCTGATGCTTTTCATATCATCATTGTCAATAGAAGCCACTGAAAGATCATCCCAAACAGTACTGGGAATTCCTTTCAATCCCGAAGGAATTCTACTTAGGCAATATGATACATTATTATTGACTCAAATCCTGCAATCTTAATAATAGTGTAGCAATACATGGAGTGTCCCTTTGCAATTAACTTGTGGTTAATAATAATTGTGTGAGTGGTTTGTGATCAGTCTTTATTTTCAGTTCATTTCCCCAAACAAAAGCTCTAAAACCTTCAAGACACTAAACACTATACAACGTTTTATGATCGTTCACAAAATATGCTTTCCTGTCAGTGACAAACTCCTTGATGCAAATACAATCACTATTTCCTTCCCATTGTTTTTTCTGTGACAATACAATGCACAAACCCTTATGCCTTGTTTCTGTTCTGATTAAACTTGCTGCACCAGGATGAAAAGTTTGTGTAGCAAAACACACATCACATTTAGGGGGTCATTCTGACCCTGGCGGTAAATACCGCCAGGGCCGGGGTCGGCGGTAGCACCGCCAACAGGCTGGTGGTGCTCCACCGGGCATTCTGACCGCGGCGGTACAGCCGCGGCCAGAAGCGGAAAGCCGGCGGTGTACCGCCGACTTTCCGCTGCCCATGGGAATCCGCCATCGCCGCCATGGGGATTCTGACACCCCATACCGCCATCCTGTTCCTGGCGGTTCGCCCGCCAGGAACAGGATGGCGGTATGGGGTGTCGTGGGGCCCCTGGGGGCCCCTGCAGTTCCCATGCCAATGGCATGGGCACTGCTGGGGCCCCCGTAAGAGGGCCCCACAAAGAATTTCAGTGTCTGCTTTGCAGATACTGAAATTCGCGACAGGTGCAACTGCACCCGTCGCACCTTCCCACTACGCCGGCTCCATTCGGAGCCGGCTTCCTCGTGGAAAGGGTGTTTCCCACTGGGCTGGCGGGCGGCCTTTTGGCGGTCGCCCGCCAGCCCAGTGGGAAACCCAGAATGACCGCCGCGGTCTTTTGACCGCGGTACGGTCTTCTGGCAGTTCCCGCTTGGCCGGCGGCTCCCGCCGCCCGCCAAGCTTAGAATCAGGCCCTTAATATCTTCAAATTCACACTGACATTCAGCAGAGCACACAAATGTTGCTTTTTCTTTAATTAATTTCCACAGTACGTGAGATTTTTCTGCAAAATTCACCACACTTTTAAAATACTACTCCTCCAAACCTAAGAAAAACTTTAATTTTTACTTACTGGTAGGAGCTGGTAATGTTTTTCAGCTTCAACCAATTCTTTCTTTAGCTTGATGCACTACAAACCAGTTTCAAGTCCTAAATATGTTACACTATGATTAGCAAATTTGCTTTTCGAAAATTACACTGTAACACCTTTCTTCCACAATACTGAGAGCACAGTGCTGAATCACTCATCATGCTCTTTTGTTTTTGACCACCACCACAAGAGTGGTCTTGGAAGAAAATAATCCATTCATAACTTTGAAAATTTCAAACACTAATTTTGAAATACTGCTGCAGTCGATGAAAGATTCAATAGAATTGCAAGAAAATTGAGACATCCCGCAAGATTAGTAAAGGCTGCCAAAGTTTTGCTTCTTTATGTAGTGGTAACTGGTGGTAAGCTCAGGGCAATTGAACCTTAAAAAATCATTCCTTCTCCTTTGTTTTTGTCAATAATTCACTGATCCTTGGCAGTGGAAACCTGTTAATTTTTTTTTTTAAGATCTCTCAAATATACACAAATCCTGATCTCATAATTTGTTCGTCACACTACCACCAAAGGCGAAATCCATTGTGATGATCCTACTGGTTCTATTATTGCTGCACTCCCCAGTTTTCTAACCTCTTTTTGAAATTTAACTCTCACAACCATAGGAATATTTCTTACTTAATACACTACACTGGTTGCTTCCAGCAGGCAGGTCGCTCCTCGCCCTGCCGCCCGCGCCACCTCCACTTGGCCGGTTGTATCCTTCCCTGCCTCCGTCCATTCTCCTCTCTAAAACCCCCGCTGCTGAGTCCCCGCAGCCCCTCCCGCCTCCCCCACCTCCTCTCCATCCATTTTCCTTTTCTTTTAAAACCCCCGCTGCTGCATCCCCGTGGCTCCTCCCACCTTCTCCCACCTCCTCTCCTCTCCGTCCGTTTTCGTTTTCTTTTAAAACCCCCGCCGCTGCGTCCCCGCAACCCCTCCTGCCTCCCCCACCTCCTCTCCATCCGTTTCCTTTTGTTTTTCCCGCCGCTGCTAATGCCTGCGGCCCCACTCCCCCATCCTTCCCATTCACCCAGCCCTCTCTCCTTCCAGCTGCCACTCCCTCCCTCCTTCCCCATTTGTGGCAGCCACGGCGTGGACGCGCAGCGGACGCGCCAAAGGCAAGCCCGACTGCACCCGTCCGTGCCAAGATTGCGCCCAGCGCCAGTCCCCCTGGCCCCCTCAGACAAATCAA
This sequence comes from Pleurodeles waltl, assembly GCF_031143425.1. Taxonomy (NCBI): domain Eukaryota; kingdom Metazoa; phylum Chordata; class Amphibia; order Caudata; family Salamandridae; genus Pleurodeles; species Pleurodeles waltl. The sequence continues at coordinate 660,607,641 of NC_090443.1, read as the reverse complement.
CTCCCCCCTCACCCTCCACTCAACCCATGCCCTCGCCCCAGCTGCACTCTTTTCAGCCTCACACACACCCATGGCCCCTTCACCTGCTACACCTGTCATTTCTCCTGCTCCTCATCCCTCACACCACACACCAACCATAGCGACCCCCAACAACAAACACAACCCCCCCAATGCAATACTCACCTGCTCTGCCCCCACCCCCACCAACCAGCCTGCCGCACACCACCCCACAACCAGAAAACACCCCGCAACAACACCCTCATGCACCACACCAACACCACCCACCACAACCACCTCAACTGCCTACTCCTCAACACCCGCTCCCTTCACAAACATGCCATGGAACTCTGGGACCTCCTCACATCACACTCACCTGACATTGCCTTCCTCACAGAAACCTGGACCAACCCTTCCTCGGAACCCGACATAGCCATCGCCACCCCTAAGGGATACAAACTCCAACGCAAAGACCGTCTCAACAGGCCAGGTGGTGGCATCGCCATCCTACACAGGGACACCATTAAAGTCACCACCAGCTCCCAAGACACTATCGACAACACAGAACACATGCACTTCCTAATCCACATTAACAACAACTCCACCCTCAAAGGTACACTAATCTACAGACCACCAGGACCACGCCCCGCCTTCTGCGACACCATCGTCGACACCATCAGCTCGTACGCCCTCACCTCCACAGACTGCATCCTCCTCGTGATTTCAACTTTCACTTGGAGAACCTTAAACCTCCCTCCTAGACAACCTCACCGATCTCGGATTCAAAGAACTGGTCACCGCGCCACCCACTCAGCAGGACACACGCTCAACGCAATTTTCACCTCAAGCCAACACATAGCCTACACCCACACCACCGAACTCCACTGGACTGACCACCACTGCGTCCACTTCTCCTTCACCAAACCCCCCACACACCACTATCAACACACAACACCCTACCGCATGTGGGACAAGATCCCCAGAGAACGCCTGAACTCCCAACTGGCTCACAACCTCCCCCCCCACACCAACGACCCCAACGCAGGAGCACGCAGCCTCTCTAAGTGGATCACTACCTGCGCAGACACACTAGCCCCCCTCAGAAAACACATCACCACCCACAACATCAAGAACGCCCCATGGTTCACCCCCGTACTCCAAGACTACAAGCGCAAATGCCGCCAAGCAGGGAAAATATGGTGGCAAGAACCCTCTACAACCAACTTCTCCACCCTCAAAACTACCATTCGCACCCATCACCAACTCATACGCACCACCAAAAGAGATCACTACAAGGCACGCCTTGACAACAACTCCCAAAACAGCAAAGAACTCTTCACCATCATTAAAGAGCTAGCCAAACCCAAAGCCAGCAACATAGACCCCCCACACACACAGCCCCTATGTGACGCCCTCTCCAACCACTTCCACCACAAAATCCTGGACATCCACAACAGCTTCATACCACACACACCCACCACACACACCCCTCACTCACCCAACTCAACCCCCGCTCATGACCCCCCACCACACTCATCACCTGGGCCCCCACCACACACAAAGAATCTGAAAAAAACATGAACTCCATCCACTCCGGATCCCCCTCCGACCCCTGTCCTCATCGCATCTACAACAAAGCCAGCCCAACATCGCCCCCATACTCCGTGACATATTCAACACCTCTTTCCACTCCACCACCCCTTTAAGCACGCAGAAATCACTGCTCTCCTAAAAAAAACAAAGCCGACCCGGAGGCCCTCTCCAACTATCGCTCCATCTCCCTCCTCCCTTTCCCCGCCAAGGTTGTCGAGAAACTAGTCAACGCCCGCCTATCACACTTTCTCAAAGAAAACAACACTCTTGACCCCTCACAATCCGCGTTCCGCAAGAACCACAGCATGGAAACCGCCCTCATCCGATGCACTGACGACATCAGGACCAAAGTCCACAAAGGCCAGACCGTCGCACTCATCCTCCTAGACCTCTCCATAGCCTTTGACACTGTCTGCCACCACACACTCCGCACACAACTCCAAAACACAGGAATTTGCCACAAAGCCTTAGACTGGCTCACCTCCTTCCTCACCGACCGGACCCAAAGAGTCTGCCTTCCACCTTTCCACTCCACCGCTACCAAGATCATCTGCGGATCCCACAAGGGTTAGCCCCACACTCTTTAACACTTACATGATCCCCCTAGCCATCATCCTCCGACCACACGGAATGACTATCCTCTCCTACGCAGATGACACCCAACTCATCCTCTCCCTCACCCACAACCCCACCACTGCCAAAACCAACCTACACGCTGCTCTCCTCGACACTGCCAACTGGATGACAACTAACCACCTCAAGCTTAACTCCAACAAAACCGAGATCATCATCTTCAGCCCCAACAAAACCATATGGGACGACTCCTGGTGGCCCACCGCCATAGGCCCCGCACCCACCCCCGCAAACCACGCATGCAACCTCGGCATCATCCTGGACCCCTCCCTCTACATGACACAGCAAATCAATGCACTAACATCCTCCTGCTTCCACACACTCCGCACTCTAAAAATATCCTTCAAATGGATTCCCCCAGAGATCAGGAAGACAGTCACCCATGCACTCATCAGCAGCAGACTAGACTACGGTAACGCCCTCCACGCCGACACCACACTCAAACTCAAACGCAAACTCCAGAGAATCCAGAACAGAGCCGCACGCCTCGTCCTTGACATCCCCCACCACAAACGAATCTCACCACACCTCAAATCCGTTCACTGGCTCCCCATAGACAAGAGAATCACTTTCAAGATTCTCATCCACGCACACAAAACCCTCCACAACACCAGCCCGACCTACATCAACTTAAGAGTGAACTTCCACACTCCCACCCGCAACCTCAGATCAGCCGACCTTGCACTAGCTACAGTCCCCTGCATCCAACGAACCACCCCTGGAGGCAGGGCCTTCTCTTACCTCACCCCCACAACCTGGAACTCCCTCCCCACCAACCTCCGCAAAACCAAAGACCTCCTACTCTTCAGTAGAAACCTCAAGACATGGTTGTTCGAATAGTAACCCCTCCCTCCACCCATCCACAAGCACCTTGAGACCCTATTTTAGTTAGGTTTTAGATACGTTGATTTAGCTAACTAGGCCTGCCGCTGTGCACTTTCACCCTATTACATTTTACATAGCATTGCTTTATTTTTCTAGCAATAGCCTTATTTGCAGTGCTTTCTTTTTCTCTCTATCTTATTGTCCTTTCGTTGTGTTCTTAGTAGGGCATATAGTTCACTTTGTGCTTTCTCCAGGCTATAGTCAGATAGGGTTGCTGACAAATGTGGTATGCCGTGTCTCCAGTATGCACAGAAACACACTAATATGTGGGGACCATTTTTTAGAATCATCTTGGTCAGAGATGGGACGCTGGTAGTTAGCTTTAAACCCCGGATTAGGCCACCTGGTGTTACCTGGTGTGGAATTGTACTCAGTACCTACAACCTAGGCGATCCTCCCACCCAAATCCAGTAGCCTCATTACCCTAATGAGAACTTACTTGACATGGCGCCACCGTTTGGTCAGGCATGAAACATCAGATCCTCCTAAGTATCTGTCTCACTGAAGGCTAAAGACACCTCGATATTATATACAGAGACGTCCCTGGTATTGAGGATCTCCTCCTCAGCTAGGAAGGTGGGACCTATCCTGAGCTGTAGGTTATTCAGGCTTGAACCATAAAAGGATTGATCCCCAGTTGGTATCCTTATCTCTGAAAGCATAAATCAGTAATATGGCAAACCCTCAACAGGTAGCAATAGCACTAAATATGAGGGGGCCCTCTTACTGCACATTTATTGGCAAATGGCTTAACAGCCCAGGGAGGTTCAGTTACATTTGTTGTTGAAGCTCACGTAGCCTATAGAACAGAAACATTTCGTTCTTGGGTCACCTTTCCAGCAGTGGATGGGAACACAAATACATTTCATAATTATACACCAGCAAATTCTCTTGCATAATACAGAGCGTATGCCTCCTTAGAGATGCCTTTATCTTATCAAGACCATAATAACTGGCTTAATGGCTCCCTACCACACACAAACGTACCTGTTAGGTTTGGTCCGTTGAGTAATGCTGGCCCAGCCTGCCCTTTATTGGCCAAATTTACAGAACATCCTGACACAGCAGCAATGGCGAAAACTGAGGTCCGCCGCTTATATACAGAAGTCACAACGACATGTAGATTGTTAGTACAGTTTGTTAGGCAAATGTTAAACAAAAAACCCAGCACAAACTGCTCCAGCTCAAGCACATGCAGCAGCGCCTGGTATAAATGTTGCAACTGTACATTCGATCATGGGTAAAGTGCCTGCCAAACGGGAGGAAAATCCATTTTGGTTAGCTCCAAAAATAAATGCACTGGAAGCAGTCTTTCCCCATACAGGACCTCAGGATAAAGATATAATTTTGAGAATGTGTTTGCCTATCAACATAGTTCCCACAATTGAAAACTGCAATAGATGGGGCATGCTATTTGCTGCGCTGTACACAACCACACACGGTAGACCAACACTTGCAAATCTTCCAGTGGTGTTGAAACAAAGTCAAGATGAATACAGGGCAGCCCCTGCCCTAGATTTGGGGATGCAATTAATAGGTAATTTTGCCACTGTATCTTCAATTATATTAAGTAACATTAAAGGGGAAGAAGTTGCACTGACAGTATAGGTCGAGATAGTTTGGGAGCCAGACCGGCTTATCCACAAGTACAAGGTAGATCCAAAAAGGATGCTGCCAAACAAATACCTGAGGGTTCTAAAAAATGCTGGGATAAAAAACAACAAACACCTAGAAAAGAAAGGGTTGAATCTCCACATTTGTAGACCCCACAGAATACCTACAACCTTAGAAATAGGGATAATATAAAAACGCCTGACAGATATCAGTATACTGATACACACCAATCTTGTTCCTTTCAGGATTCACCAGGAAAACGCAGTGAGAGAGGTCAGCAGTCAGATCATCGGACCGAGTATGTAAAACCAAGAAAGGACTCACAACGCTTATCAGAAGTTTCTGTTAAAAAGAAGAGAAACTTCCACAACAGAAACCACAATTTGAAAAGAAAGTGGTAGCAGTTGCAACATGACATGCCACTCAAGAAGAGGGCTTTACTAAAGAAGGAGAAGTGGCCACTAGCACTACTAGAAAGTACAGCAGCAGTCACAATAGTTCTAGAGTATCTGGAGGTGAAAGCAACTGGTGACTATCTACAGGTAGAGACTGCATTGCAGGCATGGGTGTCTCCACACCAGACAGAGGCCCTCATTACAACTTTGACGGGCGGCGGAGGCCGCCCGCCAAAGTTGCGCCGCAGGAATACCGCACCGCGGTCTGAAGACCGCGGCCGGCATTCTGAGTTTCCCCCTGGGCGGGCGGGCGGCCGCCTTAAGGCCGCCCGCCAGCCCAGCGGGAAACAACCTTCCCACGAGGACGCCGGCTCGGAATCGAGCCGGCGGAGTGGGAAGGTGCGACGGGTGCAGTGGCACCCGTCGCGTATTTCACTGTCTGCAATGCAGACAGTGAAATACAAAGTGGGGCCCTCTTACGGGGGCCCCTGCAGTGCCCATGCCAGTGGCATGGGCACTGCAGGGGCCCCCAGGGGCCCCACGACAAGCCATACCGCCATCCTGTTCCTGGCGGCCGAACCGCCAGGAACAGGATGGCGGTATGGCTTGTCAGAATCCCCTCGGCGGCGCAGCAAGCTGCGCCGCCTTGGAGGATTCAAACGGGCCACGGGAAACTGGCGGGAGACCGCCAGTTTTCCTGTTCTGACCGCGGCGTTACCGCCGCGGTCAGAATGCCCTGCGGGGCACCGCCAGCCTGTCGGCGGTGCTCCCGCGTGCCGCGGCCCTGGCGGTTCTATACCGCCAGGGTCGTAATGAGGGCCAGAGTGTATAAAGTGACTCTATTTATGAAATTCTGCTGGCCAAAAAAGATTGACCACTGGTATTTGCCCGAAATCTCCAGTAAGGAGAGGACATAATTGAAAAATTCTTCTCGCCCTTTGTTCTGAAAGAGCTCATTGAAAAATATGCCATTGACTGCACTATATCGCAATCATGTAGGGTGGGACAAAGATTCTCCCAACCACATAATATCAATAAAAACACCTCAGCCCCAACCTCAATATCCAATAAAATACAAGGCAAAAGCCCCAGTGAGGGAAATCTTCACGCAACTAGAGTACCATGGTGTCATTGAACCCTCAAACTCATCAATGTACTAGCCATTATTTCCAGTCGCTAAACCTAGCCACTCATATAGAATAGTCTTTAAAGGTTATTTAGATAGTCACACAAAAACATATGCTATACAAAATGCACATAGTACAGCATTAATGAACAACATTGTGCGAATAAAAAACAAAACAACCCTGGATATGTCCAACAAGTTTTTCTGCCAAAAGGCTCCCAGAACTTTTTTTGCTGACTCCCACAAGGGTATAAGAATAGTCCTTGACTGTTCTCAGATCGTGTGACATCAATATTACACAACATAGACACTGAGGCATTGTCCTATTTGGATATTTACCTCATGGATGATGACCTCATACAACATTTTAAAACGCGTAGCCTGCGTTGTTGTAGGATTCACCATAATTGTCTCCAAATTTAACTTTCTCAGTGTTCTGTTTCTGGGATACAAGTTGTCTTATGAAGGCAAGAGCCTGGCGTCCCAATTTTTAGAAAAATGAGCACAACTTCAATCACCAAATACAATACAAAATCTCCAATCAGTGTTGGGCTTTCTGAATTTCGGCAGAACTTATATTATAGAATATGCACAACACATTGAACCATTATATGACCTAATATGTCCTGACCTTACCAGTAAACTCTGGACAGTCGAACACACACACATTCTCAAAGCATTACAAAAAGACATGCTTGAAGCTAAACATCTACATACAAAGGACAATAAAAAACATTTGGTCATCAGAGTAATTGCTAGTGCCATTGGTTTCACCTATGTGACATTTAATGAAGGTGCGACCGTCCCAATTACATATAAATCACATCTGAATTCTACAGCCGAACAACGCTTTGCTCCCACTGAGAAAATTGTCACTGCTGTACAGATGGCAGTCCTTAAAGAGAGACCTCTTGCCCAAGGGAAATGCAACATTGTCATACCCCCAGTTCCAGCCCTCGAGTCTGTTACCAAAGCAAGCGTTCCAAACGCTAAAGCATTACATCTACGTTGGACTCAATGGGCAGTGTCTCTGACGGCCACTTTTTGATTATGTGTCTGATTCCAAATTAGAGACTCAAGAATTCCTACAATACGAACTTGAATATCCTGTGCCAGCAAATACACTACCTATTGAACAATACAAAATAATCTTTTACACTGATGGTTCAGCACAAACTGCTATAGGCACCAAACACCAATACTCAGCTGCTTGCACAGTCATGAGTGGATGCATGAAGGATGGCAAGTTAAATCCAGAAAAAATATACATACTCTAGGGGACTGTACAGCACAACTTGCAGAGCTTAGGGCTCTGGTGATGGCACTGGAACATATGGATCCGGACCAGATTACTCAGATTGTCTGTGATTCATAATACTGTGTCCGGTCCTTCAATGAACAATTGCATTACTGGTGAAAAAATGGTTTTAGAGATTCAAAAGGTAATACCATAAAACACAGACTTCTGTGGGGTAAGGTAGCGGATCTGAAGGATAAACTACTGAATGTACATGTTGTACATACACTAGAACACCAAGGTGTGGGAATACACGTTGAAGGCAACTCTTCGGATGATGAAGCAGCAACGTTGGCAGTAGCAATGGCTACGGTTGCAGCAGTAACATGCTCTAAAACAAGAGCGGACAAAGAAACATTAGCAGCAATAGGAGCAATGGCTGAGGGCACACCTATGCCCAAAGCCTATCCCACTAAATATTCCTACCGGATGGGAGGCATGTTTGATGCAGAAGTAGAAATTACAGGCATGAGGGTCCGAGTGATTCCCAACAAAGACCTAAGAACAGAGTTATTAAAAGCAGCACATGAGGGAGTTGCATCGGTACATGCCGGGGTGGACGTTGGGATTTCTATATTACAATCACGTTACTGGTGGCCAGATCTTTATAAACAGGCCAAGCAGTATGTCCTTTGTAGTGACATATGCCAACAAATAAAAGCCAGCGTTAAGCGCCCACCATGGACATCCCTTCTAATTTCCAACAAACCTTTACAATGTGTGCACTTGGACCACTGTGGTCTCCTGACACCAGACAGTGCATACAATTACATTTTAGTCACTGTAGACTCATGCTCCAGATTTCTATGGGTCTGGCCACAATGCTTGGCTGATGCTGAAACTCAAACTGTTCTTAAAGATTTGCAAGTCTTTTTCAGTACATATGCTGTTGCGGCTTTCCACTCGGACTGGGGCACTACCTTTGCCTCAAGGGCTTACAAGGATACACTGGCTTTTTTAGGGGTCCAACTGTATTACTCATCTCCATTTCATCCTGAGGGAAATAATGTTGTGGAGCGACAAAACCACAATCTAAAGCAATCCTTAACAGCAAGAATAATAGGCACGGGTCTTAGTTGGCTTACACACCTGTATGGAGTTCAGAGAGCACTTAATAATTTACCTGGAAAGGTCCCTGGGTGGGCGTACTTCATACGAGTACCTGTTTGGAACTCAAATGTACGTTACAGGTCCTGGCATGGGGGTGACGGGTACACCTTTTGACATAAATGAACATATCACTTCTCGCAGGAGTTATAACAATTCCATGATGACAATGCAACTGGCAGTGCTGCCTCCTCTGGAATTAGGGATGTACCAGTAACATCTATTGGCTGTATTCCCAAGCTGGGGGATCTAGTATGTGAAAAGATTGCTCTGAAAAAGGAGTTTGGTCCTTCTTTTTGTGCACCGTTCGCAGTCCTGGAAATACACAGTACCAGAACTGTTATTCTGCCACTGCTGCCTGTTTTGAAAGAAAATCGCTTTGTCTCCATTGACAATGTCAAGCAACACCATGTGGCCGATTCTGCACAGCAGACCTAGAGGACTCGTGAGTCGTGCCCGAATCCTTCCCACTACAGACCAAGATGTTCCACTGCAAGCATTCAAATGCAACGCTGATATCTCTTCGTACTTGAGGAGGGTGGAAAATGAGCTTTCATTGGTTCCACTGATGACTATTACTCCATTGATTTCTGCTTATACAGAAAAGCCTTCTACAAATTCCACACAAACGGATGTTGTAACTTACTACACACCACCGAGGGCATCCCTAGCAGTTTCTTCTTCTCCGAATACACCTCCAGCATTTGTTTGCACAGATGATAGTTACTTTGTCGATGCTGATGACTTTTCTTCGGACCCATCCGCCTGAACTGTGAGTGAACTGTCAAGTGCACGTAAGCTAATACATTGGCTAAAAATCAACTATCTCACTCGTCCATGGAACTATTTATTGTTATCACTGACTGTGGTTGCTTTTATTTCTTTGGATTGGGTTTGTCAATCTTTTCTTTCTTCTTACACAAATGGTAATTACTCTCCTGATCGCTCTACAGTTGAACTGGTGGATGAAGTCTTAAAACCACATTTTTCTTCACATAAAATATGCAGAGACTTGTCCCTAGTGAACATTACAGCAGTGCCAATTCCTGACGGGATTGTATGGGATAAAGTCTTATTTGACATATATGTTCCTACAGAGATCATTCAAATTCCTTATGTGTTCAAACTTTCATTGACTGATGTAATTACATCCGGAGTGATTTATGATGATTGGGATGTAAAAAATAGTTGATACTATGATGTCTGATTTACAGTATTATACAGTTTTTGAAAGTGATGATGTGTACCAATTTAAAGGAAATTATGGAGATATGTTCTGTTATAATCATTATGGACATCATTTCATTCAGAGAGCTAGTACCCCAAAACACGTTTTAAATATGCACAATGGGAACATTGCCCGACTCCGCCAGTAGGCAGTTCAAAAATGTATACTGAAAAGTTTGCATATTTTTCTGGACACAATGTCAAGAATGCTGAGTCATATGTTTTCAAATTGCCAGTGATGGAAGATTTGCATATATTATTGACTGATCAAAATTGATATATTTTGACTCCTTTGTTTCCTGATTGGGCATAGAAGGTTATGAAAAATGGGTTAATTCAATTGATTGAAGTGTGTGAGGAACAAGAAATTGGCAAATTAGAGGTACAGAAGCTTTATTTAGAGTTTGACTGATTCCTGTTCAGATGATATTCTTAAATGAAACTGTACAACAAATGAGCTGTTTAGGCTTAGCATACATTAAAGAACTGGGGCCCGTATTTATTCTTTTTTTTAGCGCCGCATTTGCGCCGATTTTTGACGCAAAACGGCGCAAACCTACAAAATACAATGGTATTTTGCAAGTTTGCGCCGTTTTGGCGTCAAAAAACGAAGCAAATGTGGCGCTAAAAAAGTATAAATACGGGCCTGAATGTGCCCAGTATTCCCATTCTTGCAAAATTTAACAAATGCCAAAAGTATATAAATGCATCTGAAGACCAGCCTAATGAATGGATACAAAATGGAACATATAACACATCATTATTACATCCTGGTGGGTGGTTATTGTGGCCTGTAGACACCAATGGGTGCCATACACATTGTGTAAACTCCTCTGGGTTTTAGAACTAATACAGGGAGTGCAGAATTATTAGGCAAGTTGTATTTTTGAGGATTAATTTTATTATTGAACAACAACCATGTTCTCAATGAACCCAAAAAACTCATTAATATCAAAGCTGAATATTTTTGGAAGTAGTTTTTAGTTTGTTTTTAGTTTTAGCTATGTTAGAGGGATATCTGTGTGTGCAGGTGACTATTACTGTGCATAATTATTAGGCAACTTAACAAAAAACAAATATATACCCATTTCAATTATTTATTATTACCAGTGAAACCAATATAACATCTCAACATTCACAAATATACATTTCTGACATTCAAAAACAAAAAAAAAACAAATCAGTGACCAATATAGCCACCTTTCTTTGCAAGGACACTCAAAAGCCTGCCATCCATGGATTCTGTCAGTGTTTTGATCTGTTCACCATCAACATTGCGTGCAGCAGCAACCACAGCCTCCCAGACACTGTTCAGAGAGGTGTACTGTTTTCCCTCCTTGTAAATCTCACATTTGATGATGGACCACAGGTTCTCAATGGGGTTCAGATCAGGTGAACAAGGAGGCCATGTCATTAGATTTCCTTCTTTTATACCCTTTCTTGCCAGCCACGCTGTGGAGTACTTGGACGCGTGTGATGGAGCATTGTCCTGCATGAAAATCATGTTTTTCTTGAAGGATGCAGACTTCTTCCTGTACCACTGCTTGAAGAAGGTGTCTACCAGGAACTGGCAGTAGGACTGGGAGTTGAGCTTGACTCCATCCTCAACCCGAAAAGGCCCCACAAGCTCATCTTTGATGATACCAGCCCAAACCAGTACTCCACCTCCACCTTGCTGGCGTCTGAGTCGGACTGGAGCTCTCTGCCCTTTACCAATCCAGCCACGGGCCCATCCATCTGGCCCATCAAGACTCACTCTCATTTCATCAGTCCATAAAACCTTAGAAAATCAGTCTTGAGATATTTCTTGGCCCAGTCTTGACGTATCAGCTTGTGTGTCTTGTTCACTGGTGGTCGTCTTTCAGCCTTTCTTACCTTGGCCATGTCTCTGAGTATTGCACACCTTGTGCTTTTGGGCACTCCAGTGATGTTGCAGCTCTGAAATATGGCCAAACTGGTGGCAAGTGGCATCGTGGCAGCTGCACGCTTGACTTTTCTCAGTTCATGGGCAGTTATTTTGCGCCTTGGTTTTTCCACACGCTTCTTGCGACCCTGTTGACTATTTTGAATGAAACGCTTGATTGTTCGATGATCATGCTTCAGAAGCTTTGCAATTTTAAGAGTGCTGCATCCCTCTGCAAGATATCTCACTATTTTTGACTTTTCTGAGCCTGTCAAGTCCTTCTTTTGACCCATTTTGCCAAAGGAAAGGAAGTTGCCTAATAATTATGCACACCTGATATAGGGTGTTGATGTCATTAGACCACACCCCTCCTCATTACAGAGATGCACATCACCTAATATGCTTAATTGGTAGTAGGCTTTCGAGCCTATACAGCTTGGAGTAAGACAACATGCATAAAGAGGATGATGTGGTCAAAATACTCATTTGCCTAATAATTCTGCACTCCCTGTAGGCTGGACACTCGCTATAAATCATTAGAGCACTCGGGTATTGTGGCAATATATAGGCCCTCATTACAACCCTGGCAGTTGGTGATAAATCAGAAGTAATACCGCCAACAGGCCGGCGGTAACAAATATGAAATTATGACCACAGCAGAAACTGTCAGACAGACAGCCACTTTAACATACCTACCACCAGGGCGAAAACAACAGGCACCACGGTGGTAACCGCCTACTGCCAGGCAGAAGACAATGCTCTGCCCACTGTATTAAGACACAGGAAAACGCCACCTTTTCTGGGGTGGTACCAACGACATCAAAAGTCTGGCGGAAACACTGCACAGAAGGGAAAGGACTCACCTGTGGAGACTCAAGGAAGAACCACGCTGCCATGGAGCCCGAGTTGCATTTGTTCCTCATGACGAACACCAACGCTGGCGAAGACGACCACGGTGAGGACTGCCGCCTAGCACACATGGGAGGGGGTTAGGAAAAAAAAAAGTGACACACACATGCAACACCCCCACCCCAACACCCAACACCATACACATAACCAGATTCAGTAACATTACATATACACCCCGTATCCCTCAGGAATAATGTAAGAACAAAATGAACTGTTTAAAGTGATTGTAATAAGACAAAATAGTATAAATACGTGCATCCAAATAAAAAAGTATATACATATTTACAAATGTAGGGACACTGCCCAGTCCTCAATGTCCGTGGGCCACAGGCCCACATCACATAGTCCAAGGTCCCTCCTTACTCCAGCAACAACACAGAGAGAACACTGCAGGGGCATCAGGTTGAAAATACACAGGCACCTCAGGGGGACGGAGAATGGGGGGCACCTCAGACGGAAGATGGTACAACTCCATTAGTCCTGTGCTTTGTCCTGGGGAGTGCAAGGCCACAGTCTCTCAAGTGGGTGATTTGCCCACTGCCTGGTCCTGGGGAGTGCAAGGCCACAGTCTCTCAAGTGGGTGATTTGCCAACTGCCTGGTCCTGAGGAGTGCAAAGCCACACTCTCTCAAATGGGTGATTTGCCCACTGCTTGGTCCTGGGGAGTGCAAGGCCACAGTCTCTCAAGTGGGTGATTTCCCACTGCCTGGTCCTGGGGAGTGCAAGGCCACAGTCTCTCAAGTGGGTGATTTGCCCACTGCTTGGTCCTGGGGAGTGCAAGGCCACTTTCTCTCAAGTGTGCCCAGTGAGCTTCATCCTGGGGAGGATGGAGTGAGTGGATAGCTTCTTCCACTGGTTCTGGACGGGGCATTGTGCCCAGTGAGCTTCATCCTGGGGAGGATGAGGTGAGTGAATGGCTACTCCACTGGTTCTGGAGGGGGCATTGTGCCCAGTGAGCTTCATCCTGGAGAGGGTGGGGTGAGTGGATGGCTTCTTCCACTGGTTCTGGAGGGGGCATTGTACACCCAGTGAGCTTCATCCTGGGGAGGATGGGGTGAGTGGATGGCTTCTCCACTGGTTCTGGAGGAGGCAAGGGGCCCTGTGATGCAGATCTTGAGGAGTGCAAGTTCACAGTCTCTCACCTAGGTGTCAGACCCATAGGATTTGCTGGGGCCAGGCCGCACAACAGCCCATGGAGGTAGGACTACACACTGTCTGCCAGTGGTGACGGCTGCTCATTGGTGGTAGCGGTGGTGCTGCTGGTGGAGCTGGCAGTGGTGGGGGGAGGCTCCAGCCCTCCCCCTGCAGCCTCAGACTGCTGCCCACTGGGGCTGCTGCTGCTGGCAGTAGTGCTGGTGTCAGTGCTGGCAGTGGTGGGGGGAGACTCCAGCCCTTCCCCTGCAGCCTCGGACGGCTGCCCACCGGGGCTGCTGCAGCTGGTGGCAGTGCTGGTGGTGGTGCTGGTGGTGGTGCTGGTGACGGCACTGGTGGTGGTGCTGGCAGTGGTGGGGGGAGCCTCCAGCCCTTCCCCTGCAGCCTCAGATGGCTGAACCACCATGGTTGGAGGTGGAGGCTCCGACTGACTCCCAGCACCAGGCGTCTTGTCCTTTCTGCCTGCTGGTGCAGGCCCCTTGCCCTTCCTTTCAGCAGCCGGGGATTTCTCCTTGCCCTTCCTTTTAGCAGCTGGGGGTGCCTCCTTGCCCTTCCTTTCAGAAGCTGGGGGTACCTCCTTGTCCATCCTCTAAGCAGTTGGGGGTGCCTCCTTGCCCTTCCTTTTTGCAGCTGGGGTTGGCTCCTTGCCCTTCCTTGCAGCACATCGTGCAGGCACCCTTTCAGTGTGGCTGCTTGGTGCCCGGGATCCTCTCCCACCTGGAGTAGCTGTGGACACTACTGTTCCCGTGGAGTGGGTGGTTTAGGTGCTTGCCTTGGTTTTGACTGCCCTGACGTGAGGGACGGGGGGAGGGATAGGGAAGAGGTCAATGGTGGAGAGGAAAAGTTGCTTAGGGACATTGGGGTGGGAAGATGGAGGAGGTTTGGGAGTAGAGGTAGAGGCAGTGGTTGTAGGAGGTATCAGTCTGCTGTGTTTGGAGGCAGCTGCACTGGCAGGATGCTGTTGTGAGGTGGATGGATGTTGGGTGTCCATTTGTGTACTTTGGGAGGAGGGGGCACAAACATGGTGGGAGAGGACACAGGGGGCGTGTGCATGGAAGTGGTGACTACCAGTGAGGGGCGTGTGCTGTTAGGTGTGCTGGTGATGGTGGTAGTGGATGAGAATATAGTGCATGCAAGTGTGAGTGGAGACGAAACTGGGAGGGAAGTGGGTGAGGAGGGGGCCACAGTGGAGGCAGTGGATGTTGGTATGTCTGCTTCTGGATGGTGTTTGTGTGAGTGCCTGTGGGATGAAGTGTGGTGCTTGTGTTTGCCATGTCCACTCGTGTGTGTTGTCCTGGGTGCATGCTCGTCTGACTGTGTGCTTGGGATAGGTTGGGATTGGGTAGAGGAAGTTGGAAGGGGGAGGCTAGAAACAGAGACAATGGCTGCCATCAGAGAGGAGGCCAGAGCCTGGATTGATCTATGTTGGGCCGCCATGCCAGTGTAAATGCCCTCCAGGAATGCATTTGTCTGTTGCATTTGGGCTGCCAGCCCATGGATGGAATTCACAATGGTTGACTGCCCAACAGAGATGGATCGCAGGAGGTCAATAGCCTCCTCACTCAGGGCAGCAGGGCTAACTTGGGCAGGGCCTGAGGTGCCTGGGGCGAAGGAGATGCCCACCCTCCTGGGTGAGCTGGAACGGGCAACTCGCTGAGGGGCTGCTGGGAAGGTGGTGCTGGTATGGGGATGGCCGCTGTACCTGTAGCTGGGGTGGGCACAGCGGTGTCCAGCACTAGCAGGAAGCTTCCATCGGAAGAGGAATCCGTGTCAGAACTGTCCCCTCCAGTCTCCGCCGTGGTGCTCCCCTCACCCTCTGTCCCACTGGTGCCCTCACCGTCAGTGGATTCAATATCCTGAGTCCAGTGGGATGCAGCTCCCTCCATCGCTGGTGCCTCTGCTCCTCCGCCAGATGATGCTAATGCACATAAGGACAGGGTGACGGAAATAAAAAAGGGGGGATGAGACAAAGGAGGCACTTGGTCAATTGAGGCACCACTGTTGGCATACACAACACACTCACACAGTGAACAGCCCTAAGCACTAGGCAATGCACTGCCAGTCACAATGCTAGTCACCAGGCCATGGATAGGGACACCTAACGCCAACACCTGAGACCCACAGACCCCTGCCCAGTAGTGGATGCCTACTAGCTAGGTTGGAGTACTATCACATCAGATCCCTGCCCAACATGGAACCAACCCAGCAATACCAGGCCTGGCCTAGGGGCTCCTAGAGGGCCCACCCCCCCACCCGGATCCCAGCCCACCGCACAAGTTGTATATTGGGGTACTGTACTCACCCCCTTGCGGCTGCTGTGATGCATGTACAGACCCTTGGTGGATATGGCAACAATAGAGGACAGGCACATTATCCTCACCTACCGACTGGACAGGGCCACAATCACAGAGCTGTGTGATCAATTGGAGCCTGACTTAATCTCTGCTATCCGTCACTCCACCAGGATCCCCCCTCTTTTGCAAGTCCTATCTGTGCTCCATTTACTGGCAACATTTACTGGCAACTGGCTCCTTCCAAGTGACAGTGGGCTTGGCAGCAGGATTGTCTCAGCCAATGGTCTAAATAGTGCTGACCAGAGTGCTGTCTTCCCTGATTAAACACATGTGCGGCTACATCGTTTTCCCCCAGGTGAAGGATTTGGCCACAGTGAAAGCTGATTTCTATGCAATGGGACATCTCCCCAACATTATTGGGGCTATTCATGGAACACATATTGCATTTGTCCCCCCCGGCGAAATGAACATATGTTTAGAAATCGAAAGAGCTTTCACTCCATGAATGTGCAGATAGTGTGCCTGGTGGAACAGTACATCTCCCACGTCAATTTAGAATATCCTAGGTCTCTGCATGATGCCTTTATCCTGAGGAATAGCAGCATCCCAAATGTGAGGGCTCAACTCCAGAGGAACAGGGTGTGGCTAATAGGTGAGTCCTGGTTCCCACCCAGTATATGTTGGTTTATGGGTATGGTGGGGGCCCTAAGGGTTAGTGTGTGGTTAACAGTTGTCCCTCGATATTCGCAGGTGACTCTGGTTACCCCAACCTCTCATGGCTACTGATCCCATTACAATGAGGCACATGGTCGAACAAGAAGAATTATAGAGAGGACCTTTGGCCTCCTGAAGGCCAGGTTTTGTTGCCTCCATCTAACAGTTGGATCCCTGTGCTACTCTCCGAAGAAGGTCTGCCAGATCATAGTGGCCTTCTGTATGTTGCACAATCTTGCCTTGCGTCGCCAGGTGCCTTTTCTGCAGGAGGAGGAGGCTGGAGATGGCCGTGTGGCAGCAGTAGACCCTGTGGAGAGTGAAGATAAGGAGGCAGAGGATGAGGATGAGGAAAACAGAAGTGCAATAATTTGTCAATACTTCCAATGACACACAGGTAAGACAGTGTAAATTCACATTTAATTGACAGTTTTGTGTTTGACATTGTCACTGGCAGGCTGTTATTCCCACTTTTACGGCCACTCACTGTACCCTTTGGCATCTCTATTTGCAGATATTTGTGCCCCCACTGTCGCTCCTCTTGTGTTGAGTACAGCCAACTGCAGGTCTTTCCTATGAATACATTACTGTACAGCTGAATTGCAATGTTTAAACCTGGAAAAAAGAATACATACTTAAATAATTTGACACACTCCATACTTGTATTTTTTTGAAGGCTGTTTATTTAAGTGCTAAGAAGTAGCGGGGTAGTGGAATGGGCTGGGTTGATGATGGAGGAAATTCCAGGATACAGTTCAGTCTATTTATATCACAGGTGCATTGTCCAAGGGGGCATAGGAAGGGGAGCAATGGCAGTTCAAGGTGGACAGGGTGACAGAGTGGGACACAAGGGTGACAATCAGGAGAGTCTTATTTCCTTGCAGGAGTCTTGGCAATAGTCTCTGGCTTCCGCCTGGATGACAGGGAACGTTTGTGGGGTGGTTCTCCTGCAGGGGGAGGGGTGCTGGCGTCCTGTTGGTTGTTTGGGACTCCTGTCCACTAGCGCCAGCAGAGGTGGAGGGCTGTTTATTAGTTTGACTAGTGTTAGGAGCCCGGTGGTGTGCCACTGCCTCCCTCATAGGTGGCCATGTCTGCCAGCACCCCTGCAATGGAGACCAGGGTGGTGTTGAAGTCCTTCAAGTCCTCCCTGATCCCTAGGTACTGTCCCGCCTGCAGCCACATGTTCTCCTGCAAATTGTCCAGAATCTGGCCCAGTGAATCCTGGGAATGTTGGTATGCTCCCGGGATCGCAGTGAGTGCCTCCTGGAGGGTCGATTCCCTGGGCCTGTCCTCCCCCTGTCGCACAGCAGTCCTCCCAGCTTCCCTGTTGTCCCGTGCCTCTGTCCCCTGAACCGTGTGCCCACTGACCCCAGGTCCTTGATCGTCCTGTGTTTGTGGGGTGGCCTGGGGTCCCTGTAGTGGTGGACACACTGCTGACTTGTCCTGGGAACAGAGGTATGGGCCCACTGGGTGAGCGCTGTGGTGGTGTTTCCTGAGGGGGGAGGCTCTGTGATGGAGTGTGACTGCGCCTGGGTAACCAACTGTCCGGAGATCCCTGATGGGCCAGGTTGGTCAACATTGTGGACCTCATCTGTGGGGGGACTGGATGCTGCTGGCACCTCTTCTCCAGTGACATTGGGTGGGGTACCTGTGGGGATGTGAATGTAATGTTATTGTTTCTGCATGTGACATATTGTGCATGGGTGTGTTGCCCTCTATGGTTGTTGTTGCCCTAGCAGATTTTGCTTTGTGTGAGTTGCTATTTTTTGGGCTAGGTGATTCTCTCCAGTGTCCATGCAGTGGTGATAGGTGTCCATGCAGTTCTATGAGGGGTGTCCATGCATTGGTGTTGCATGCAGAACTTGGTATTGGGATGAGTGGGTTGTGATGGTGGGGTATGTGGGAAGTGGTGAAGTGATGGGAGTGAGGGTAAGGGTGGGGGTAGGTGATGGCATGCAGGTGGGGGATTTGACTTACCAGAGACCAGTCCTCCTTCTACTCCTGCCAAGTCCTCAGGACGCATGATTGCCAAGACTTCCTCATCCCATGTTGTTAGTTGTGGGGGAGGAGGTGGGGGTCCCCCGCCAGTCCTCTCTACAGCTATTTGGGGCCATATTTATACTTTTTGATGCAAAACTGTGCCAATGCAGTTTTGCGTCCAAAATATTACCACTGGCTAACGCAATTTCTTTGCGCCGTGCAGGTGTCAAATTTATACTTTGACGCACGGCGGCGCAAACCACAGGTGTGAGTCATTTTTTTTTTGTTAAACTAATGCGTCACATCGTAAAGGAAAACTATGTTAACGTGGCGAAAATGACTGTGAGATGGTTTACGATGTCGCAAACCAGATATGCGCCGTTTTTTTACGCAATTGCGTCAAAAAGCATCGCAAACACAGTGAAATGTGCTAAGGAGAGCCAAAATTGATCCCAGATGCTTGCACAGACCCCAGGAATATGACAACAGACCAGGAATCAGTCAGGAGGACCCACACAAGGCCCAGGACAGGGAGAAGAAGAAAATAAAGTGTTGCTTCAGTGCAGAGAAGCAGGAAATTCTGGTGAAAGAGGTGGCAGAACACCAGCACCAACTGTTTGTCACCTCAAAGTTGCCAATCAGTAGGAGAGAGGCAATATGACAACACATTGTTGACAAGATTAACAGTGTGGCAGAAGTACGGAGAACAATCTTCAAGTGCAAGAAACGCTGGCATGACTGCAAGCGCAGGAACAAGGAAGAGATGGCCAGGAATAGAAAGGCAGCACTGCAGACTGGAGGTAGGAGTCCAGCACCGCAGGAGGCCCTGGACAACATGGAGGAGATGGTCGCAGCCGTCATCCCTGAGGAGATCTTCACAGGGATTCAAGGACAGGACAGCGCAGATTACCAGGAGACAACACAGATGCAGGGTAAGTCGCATGGGGAATTAAAATGCACAAATGTTAACTGTAAGCAGGGGTAGACATACCTACCACACAATGCATGTAAGTCATGATATTCATGGAGTGGCATGGGTAAAAGGGCACGGCACAGGGGCATGTGCTGTACAGAGGAAACCTGGGGCACAATACTACACTACACCAACAATGTTTGCATGGAGGTATGCTACCATGCTAAGGATGTTGCAAAGGTAAAACCAGGCCAGGAGGGCAGGGTACAACATTAAACTGGCAGCCCGTCACACGTCAGACAGTATTCTCCCTACATTAACTAGGGCCCAATTAACAACCTCTGGCCATATCTGCAAGTGGAATGTAACATTGACAACAGTTGCCACTACCACCTCTGCTGTTCATGCAGGTCAAGTAGCTAATGGCAGTAACGTCCCCATGGATCAAACACACCCAAATTAGAGGGTTCAGGATGACAATGTTATCAATCCCCTGAAATCAATACAAATGTTTTAATCCTGTCAAATGTGATTGTCCATAGTTTCTACAAACATCATCCATTGTCATAAACATTACGAGGTACATAGCACTAATGTCATGCCCATGCTGCATAAGTCAGGGTCCACCCTGTGCCTGGGTCACAATAGCTCCAATGACACCATGCAACATCCCAAATGTCATACTGCTCAGACAACAGCATTGAGGGGGATGACACATGTAAATGGTTACAGAATACACCCACACAGTCAGAGGAGGAAATGGAACATTGCTAGGACAATCAGTACAATCCAATGTACCACACATTCCCCAACATCAGCAGTACACATTACCAATGCTGACATCTATATCGTGCCCTACCAATGCTAAACATAGTATATGCTCAATCTCAACAACATATAGGTGGATGTGAAAGATCAGAGACTGGGGCAGTTCCAGATTGTTAAGTGTGATGCTAGTGCCATCAGAATACCCACAGCCAGTGAAAGGCCTCACCATGAGAATGGAGGTAGACGGAGGGATGAGTAGGACAAGAAGGTGGCAATTCACAACTTGGCCTGAACCAACACCTAGAGGATGTGATGCTGACAAGTCCACAAACTGACCACAATACATGTGACATGCTGGTGGGGCATAGGCCTGGGAGAATGCTAATATTAAAGACAGGAACAAGGAACAGGAACGAAGATCACAATGTGAAAATAATCAGAAGACAGGCATTTCACATTACAAATCCCACAACACAGACACACTAATTGTACCAGAGTTGTAATAGAGTTGACCCAACACCTACAACAACAATGTTGTCAATGCGTGCACGAATGCAATATTGAACCCCTCAGGGCCGAGCTGGCTGTCTACCACCGTGATGTGGCTGCTATTCTTAAGAACCAGCAGCTCCTCCTTGCTGAAGTATTGCCCTTAAGAGCCCCACAGTTGGCAGCTACCGGGATGCCTGACTCCACGTCTTCAAACACTGAGGTGTGTGTTGCCCCTTCACAACCACCACCACCAAGGGCAGAGGAGACAACACACACATCAGAAGATTAAGACATGGAACAGATCACCTTCACCAGTACCCGGTAGCACTAGTCCCTGCCACATGGCCACCTATTACCAAGCTCCTGTGCTTTGTAACATGCCAGTCTTGTAACAACTGTACTCAAGCACTGTTCTTCAGCCCACTGTTTATCTTGTCACCCTGCCCTGTGATTGTCTCTCACTACCTCATTGGCAAATCCTGTCCCTCTGCACTGTCTGACACTTCACCCCATCATGTCCAATGACATGTCCTTTTGCACTTGTGTAGAATCACAATGTAAGATGTCACACTGATGGACTCACAATCATGTACAATGTACATATAGAACTACAGCACTCTTAAATAAATAGCACTTACACAAGAACTTTGTCTCTGTGTAATGTGACACATCAACCGTGATAGCCATCAGTGATGTTTACCTCAGGTCAATGATTATTGATTGTCAATACACCTGACTCGAACAAATCTTGCCTGATAACTATGCACAGTGGTCTGGAATGTACCATCTTCTGCCCTTCCTGAGGGTTATTTCATAGGAAAATAGAAACTATACACAATAATGCTGTGTTGGACAGAATAACGCTTCCCCAAGGGATGTCTAAACCTTCAATTTTTTCTGTAAGTCAAAACTTACGTATGTGACATTTGCCCAAATTTTTAGCTAACACACACCATGCAGCATAAATGGATGTGTACGTGTTTCCATAGAAATAAGTCACCGGGCTGAACATTGTAACAAATGATAGGTGTGAGTTAGGTATACCATACTGCATGAGAGCATACTACTACTCAGCTTATAAGGATTCGCTTGGACATCAGGCTGCAGGCAGAGTTAACACAGTGTCCACAATATCAAATCTGGTAGCAAAGTATGTGACATTGAAAATATACATCACAATTTAACCACACTTTGGGATCCATAGTAACCGTGAATGGTGGGTGCAATGGATGGCCGAATCGTAACTAAGTAGCTTTGGTGTAGCTGCCAATGTAACAGCTCAGTTGGGATATGGTTGCAGCATGGGACACAAAAGCTAATACAAAAGAGACACTGATCACTCATGGCAACGCTCTGATCTACAAGCATTTGACACATACTGTAAAGGGTTACCTAGATATTTATTTAACAGTAAAAACAGAAGCTAAAACCAGGGGAAAGACCTTACCTAACCTAAACTACTCTAACTAGACATTACCCACAACTGTCCCTAACTAACCTAAGCTAAACTTACTTATCACATTTAACGAAACAATCTATACATCAACACCCCCCTTATAAGATGGGACACATGGAGGAAAACATATACTAACCTAAACACATAGGGGGTTATTCCAACTTTGGAGGAGGTGGTAATCCGTCCCAAAAGTGACGGTAAAGTGATGGATATACCACCAGCCGTATTACGAGTTCCATAGGATATAATGGAATCGTAATATGGCTGGTGGTAAATCCGTCACTTTTCCGTCACTTTTGGGACGGATTAACACTTCTTCCAAAGTTGGAATAACCCCCATACTCTCTTATACTAAACATATATATATATTTTGTTTTTTTATTTTTATTTTATATATATATATATATATATTTTTATAAAACACCAAAACCCCAACATCGCCCCCTACCCACCCATTCACACACATAATAAAAAAACGTTTTTAAAAGTATGATACCCCCACCCCCCATCCAGTACTACTAACTAAACTAACAGCCTATACTAACCTCACACTAAACCCCTTAAACCCACTAATTTAAAGAACCAGGAAAGAGGAGGGAGGGGAGAGAATCATGGCTGAGTATAAGGTCTACAAGTTGGCCCTCAGCAGGGTCTTTTTGATGTCACGCACCCTCTGAATGACTTGTGTCACCTCCTGCTGCAGCCTGGTAATTTTACGCAACACACAGTCAAAGTTCCGTTGCATCTGGTGAAAAGCTGCAGGGTCTATGACTGCAGCAGGGGTGGTCTGGGTGCCAGTGGAGGAAGTATGGGCCCTTGTCGGTGCCATGTCTGTAGAAGGAGATGCAATTGGTGCTGGGACAGGTCCTGGAGCTGTGGATGTTGATGTTGATGGTCCAGCAAAGGTCCCTGCTAATGTTGGTGCTACCTGGGTGGTAGTGGTGGTGCTGGTGGTGGTGGCTGTTGTGGACACGGAAGGGCACCCTTGGGCAAATGCCCTCCACACTCCGGAGGCTCTTTCATTGTGATAATGCCTTGCCATGTTGCGGAACCCAGACTCCACATCCAGAATGTGGCGGTAACGCATTGCCCTGCGCTGAAACTCTCAAATCTGGATGGGAGTCATATTGGCAACTGTTGATACAAATAGAAAACCAAACATTAGGTACTTCATTGTGTGAAATGGCTCAAGAAGTAAATCAGACAATGCATCTAATGTACCTGAAACAGCCCATATCATCATACAGATCACTGATTGTCCCTGAGGCAGTACATGCCAAGCCAGCCTACACATGTCCTATCATCAAACAGCACATCAAAACCCTAAAAGATGGGTAACAACTGGAGTGACTTTGGCATCTTTGTTCAGCCATTTGTCAGGTAAAAATCATGCTGCAAATCCTCCACACTGACAGGCCAACAAATTACTATGTTCTTGATGACAGTCTAGGACCACAAGATCTGCAAGTTGTAAATAGAATTGCCAGGATAGAGTGCAGTTGCTAATCATGAGTGGGTATACTATGTTTGGACAAGTGATTTACAGATTTACATGTCTGTGTACTAAACTTGGATCATCAGTCCTAGGTACACTATTCACAACCCTACGACTGTGCCGGGGGGGGGGGGCGAGTGGAAAAGCAACAAATAATTTCAATCAACAAGGACACCCAGGAAGCTTTGGAAAGCTGTACATGGGTTTGGCCAGCACACCACAGGTAAGGAGGAAGTCCAACTAGGATACACCCAAACCTTGGTCAATCCCATCAACACTTATCTTTGGTAATGCAAACCATTCTCAACATCATTTCCTACCAGTAACTCATGACTTACAGCAAACAGATAGATGCAAGCACACCTCTGGCCATAAGCTGCATGCACACCTAGGCCATTGCACTCAAGTGCCTCATACTCGTAGCACAACATGTGGAGCTACATGCTGCTAGGAAGGTAAACATACAGTCAAACATGTTCATTAGTGAATAGGGAAGCTGAAGTCTGTGGGTAAGACTTTGGTATCCCTATTCTGGGAGAATCAGGGTCTGACTGGCTGACTACATCACTAATATGGTCCACTGCTACATTTTCTGATTTCAAGTTTTATCCACATAACTCATCCCTATTCACATTGCCATGCCTACAGGACTGACCTACAATCCAAAATTATGACAATACGATAAGGATTGGCCAACTCAAAAATGGGGAAAAATTATACTCCACTCAAGGAACAAAACCGATCTTTGACCAGCGCATCACACCTTGCTATGTGTCCAAGACACAGGAATCAATCACACATCATCAGCAAACACAACACAGAACAGAAATATCAACACTTACTGGAGATGTCTGGATCCACAAATCGAGCCACCTCTCCGATAGTGTAGGGTGCAGGTCCACCTGTAAGGCATGGAAGGGAGAAATGTGCTCAATGTCTGTGCACTGTAAAGCACTTCCAAATACAAATACTATGTGTAATATTAACTCAGAAAGTCAAGCCTCTCAGACATGATGATACTGCATCCTACATACCACTGCAAACATGTACAGACCTGGGGACTCCAGTGAGTGAGACACACATACCTACACACATGCAGGGGTCCTAACTATTATGTGGTGGCAAACATGCTCCTTCATTAGTTAGCAGACTAATTCATGGAGTGTATTCCTCTCATCATGTGTATCCATGAGAGACATGCCAAGCCATTTTCCGTGAGGACTGCAATACCAGTCACCCTGACATTGTGACTAAGACCAATTTAAGACACACAGGTACAATGTACAGAGGGCCAGGGACAGTTGTTAGCCCTCAATTTGTATCATTTTCATCATTTGATGTGCCACAGCTATGGTAGGTTGCACCAACCATAGAGATATTAACCTGTGTGAATACCTTTTGCCATCCATCCCTAATTTAAATGTGGCACTACAAACTCCAAATATCAGTCTAAGATGTTAACTGAGGTCAGCTATAACATGTTACGTATGTGTCAGAATCCAGTTCAGATATGTATTCGAAACAATTGAGGGACACATTATTTCTTGAAATTGGCATCATCAATTGACGTGAAGCCAGCACTAATTTAAAGGCTCCTTGTATTTGTAAGTTTGCGCCGCTCTTGCTTAAAAACATGTCGCAATTGCGGTGCTAATAAAGTAGAAATATGCCCCTGTATGTTTAACTAGCATTCTACATGTTCAAAAACATGCCTGCAGCATATGAACAAATCAGCTACTGTCACTACAGAGCATTTAAACATGCACATTACTCTGATCTGTACTCACCAACAGGGCCACCAATCACAATCCCCAGGTGGTCCAGCATGTCTTGCTCCCTGGCAACAAGGTCAGCCCAGCGGTGCTTCAGCTGGTGGTCATTGTGCGGTGTGTTGTAGATTCTCTTGAGATGGTACAACACCTTTGCCCACCGGAGCCTCCTTGCCTCTGTGTGATAGCCTTGTTTCACATGACCACCTGCCTCTATCATTAGGGGTAGGAAGAGGCACACCAGCCAAATAAACCCACCCAGCTCCTCCTCTCCCATCCTGCCAAGACGAGGCCTACCCAACATGCTTGCACCAAAAAAAGAGAATAAAGGGGTACAGAGGAGAATAGAGGGAAAGTAGGACAGGGAAATGCAAAATAACTAAGAACACAGCCCAGCTATACCAAGGCTAACACTACCCACAACAGACTCCCAACACAACAAAGGCAAATGTTGACACCACAAATGACCAAAATAAAACTTTGACAGGATACCACCGACAGTTATGAAACACAAAAAGACAATTTAAAGA
The DNA here is from genome assembly GCF_031143425.1 of Pleurodeles waltl. Lineage (NCBI taxonomy): Eukaryota > Metazoa > Chordata > Amphibia > Caudata > Salamandridae > Pleurodeles > Pleurodeles waltl. The sequence continues at coordinate 660,581,396 of NC_090443.1, read as the reverse complement.
CCACACTGGAGACAAATTCACAAAGAGACAAGTCAAAACACAGCCACACAGTAAGGAAATATCACAGACTGCAAAGTGAAAGTACACCCACTGTACCAATTCTGTAAACAGGATATCCTATTACATCACTTCCTTCCTCAAATGCAGTGTGTTTTTATTGTTATGCGTCAAAATATTTTGACGCTTATAGTCTGTGCATCATTTTGTTTTACGCACATGCTTAGAAATAACCCTGCATCCATATTTTGAAATATGTTTCATACTTAATCAATTACAGGGGGGTACAGTGTGGGAATTACCGCTCACGGCCAATGGATGTTTCATGGCAATGTGCGTCATATTTAGATGCATATGCTCTCATTTTTTGGTGCATGTGCATCTTTTTTTACTCATATGCATCAAAATTTCTGTCTTTAACTGGGTTTGGGTCATTTCTCAATTGTAATAGTACATGACAGTTGTGACAATGCAGAGATAGGCTGATTGCACCCACATTGGGCATTACGGTGTATGGGCACATGTGACAGATCATACTACTGTGGACCATGATCCTCTACTTGTTGTACAGGATTTGCACTCTTCACTGATGCAATAGATGGCCAAACGTGTGGGATACAATTAGGTATTACCCAGTTTGGGCATGTTTTGTGTCAAGAGAGGATAGCAAGGCGACCCAACTCAATACAGTAACTCAGTGCTTATGGGTCAATGTGTGTGATTTGGCTACTACTATTGTTGTTGTTACACTGTGTGACCATCACAAGATGCATTTTTGTTAATCTGCTTGTATGCATGTGGATTCATTGTGTCCAACCCTCAGATGCTATTCAATGTGGAAATGAGAGAGGACATGTGTTAGTCACACACGTAGCAACAACTGCTGTGTGCACTTCCTAGGTTTTGTGGAACATAATCACCACCAATGACAAAGCATGCACAGGATAGATAGCAGACGGTTGTTCATGGCAATGTTCCAAAACTTAGCCATCGCATGTCCTGGAATGTTGGATACTACTTCCTAGGCACTTGTTTGTTTACCCACCATGAGTCAGGCATGGGATAATGCTATGTGTGTACTGTTTTTGTGACACTGAGTCCCAAATATAATACACAAATGTAATGTTACGCCACAGTTGGAGTCATATAAATGAGCCATGTCTCTCCTGTGGCAGTGGAGGACCAGCAGACCAAGCAGCACGTGTTCACATATTTCCAGTGCTAAAATGCACAGAGGTGTCTGGTTCATGTATGTGGGCCAATGTTTAGCCTGTATCATTATTGGGGTCTATGTTATCACAGTTACGTGCAGGTCTAGTCATGAGTCTGTGGAGCCATTTCCTGTATCTACAAAGCATCCTTCGCAGATCAATAGAAGGAAAGCCAATGAGGAATTGAGAACACACATGGGGATAGTCCAGCTCTGTCACTGCAGACGTGTTATGAGACTGACAACAGGGCAACCTTGGTGTGCTGACAAAGTTAATGTCACAGGATTCTTATACCGGCAGGTGTCTTCACAACATTTGTACACAGGTTGGCCTCTAAAATTCCCACTGCATTTGGGAACATCAGTGCCTCTGTGCTGATTAATCTCACAGCTATTCACCACACAAGCCCCATCAATATGTTGGGAGCAATGTGAATCAGCATGTGGAGTGTCAGGGTCCTAACATGTGTAGACATTTCATGCACATTATCTAACGTTGTTTGTTGTGTTGGAGGCACCATACCCAATCCATGCATTCAGCCATGGTACACTGTCACTATTTGTCACTCATGCATACATGAAACCCAGACAATGGATAGGCCACGATTTGTCTATTTGGAGACAAGTTCCCCCCCAATGGTACAATAAATAAACTGATTATGCTATACAATGTATTTGAGTATGCATTGTGGACCCACCTGACACAAGAAACCAGGAGGAAAATGAGGGTTGGGAAAGCAACTATGATACAAATGTAACCACAAGAAACCTTTAGGGTAACGCAAAGACAGGAACCAGTCTGGCTAACAGGATGCAGGGTCAATCAGGATCCAAACATTTAACAAGGTAAATACACAGTGGTCAGACTGAGACTGGTCAAAGGTGGAACAACACTGTGGAAACTGAAAACTGTGTTTCTCCTGTGTGTTGGAACGTAACACATTAACCCAAGGGCTGTGTTACACAGCTGATTTATACGGCAATGCATAACAGTGTTATAGATAAAATGGCAGCTTCTATGCTATTCCAGGCAGCTTCAAGGGCAGTGCATGTTCAAATGGCTGGTCTCCATTGAGGTGCTCACAGGTGTGTGCAGCTTCAGTCTCTCACAAGTCATGTCGGTGAGATTTAAGTTCAAAGGGCCAACAGTACCTTTCACATGGGAACCAATGTACAGGTGATTACAGGTCCTACAGACTGCAAGGCAGTGCATTATTTAACCCGATGTCCATGCAGACAGAAGTACAATGACTATGGCATCCCATACTAAAGAGGGAAGCACACTGGATTAACATTGTGAGTCTGGGTGTGTGTAGCGGAGGGATTTTCTGGGGACACATATTCCCATTCCAGGGACCTCTAAAGAAGGGTGGGCTGAGACAGGGAACATGGGTGTGGCTGGACTTAGGACATGGGCTGCCATGTGCAGGGGATGTCATGTGAGCAATGCTAGTCATTCCTGGGTCACTTGGGCTATCAATTTGCTGCTTATATGGAAAGCGTGTCACACATAGGGGGTGATTCTGACCCCGGCAGTCCTTGACCGCCGGGGCCAGGGTCGGCGGGAGCACCGCCAACAGGCTGGCGGTGCCCCGCAGGGCATTCTGACCGCGGCGGTTTGGCCATGGTCAGAACAGGAAAACCAGCGGTCTCCCGCCGGTTTTCCGCTGCCCTGCTGAATCCTCCATGGCGGCGCAGCTTGATGTGCCGCCATGGGGATTCAGACACCCCATACCGCCATCCTGTTCCTGGCGGTTCGCCCGCCAGGAACAGGATGGCGGTATGGGGTGTCGTGGGGCCCCTGGGGGCCCCTGCAGTGCCCATGCCAATGGCATGGGCACTGCAGGGGCCCCCGTAAGAGGGCCCCACACAGAATTTCAGTGTCCGCCTAGCAGACACTGAAATTCGTGACGGGTGCAACTGCACCCGTTGCACCTTCCCACTCCACCGGCTCCATTCGGCTCCAGCCCAGCGGGAAACACAGAATAACCGCAGCGGTCTACTGACCGCTGTGCGGTATTCTGGAGGGGGGAACTCTGGCGGGCGGCCTCCGCCGCCCGCCAGAGTTAGAATGACCCCCATAGTCCTTGCAAAGATAGGTGATGTAAGACGTACTGCTGTCAAGGGTCTGGTCATACCTTCTTGTCACCAATGCAATAGCACATCCACTGCCTCACGTATGAGGCATTTTTTTCCCTTATTGACTGATGGTGTCTTAGTTGTGTGCCATATACTGCGATGAACCATGTTGCCAACATATATGTGTGAAATAGCCGTGGTCCTCTGCTATTGCCCTTCAAATGTGAAATGTTCAGGATATATGTAATTTACAGTGTGTGTGAATGTGGCTGTACATTCATACGCATCAAAATAGATTTGGATTTTTCTGTGTCCCAATCTGTATTTCAGCAATTCTCCATGAGGCTATACTCTGATTCTGATAGTTAGAGATAATGTTATGCAAAAATTATTATCCAGACCATGATATAGTGAATAGTATAGGTGTTTATTGACATATGGTAAGACAGTGGTGATGGATGAGTAGAGTTAAAAGAAATTTTGGACAATATGTTGTCTCCGGCACAATCCTGCAGCTGTGTTTGGATGTTCCTCCTCATGTTGATGGACAGCATCCTCCTCTTTCTCCTCTTCAGGCATTTGTGGGTCGGGTTCATATAGGGGAATGTTCCTTCTTACACATATGTTGTGCAGGATGGCACAGGTCAAAATTATTTTGCACACCATTTCTGGTGAGTATAGGAGGCTGCCTCCAGTGATGTCAAGGCACCTGAATCTTGACTTCAGGATGCCAAAGGTCCTCTTGACTATGGTGCGTGTCCTCCTCTGTGCCTCATTATAGGCACGCTCTGCTGCAGTGCTTGGGTTTGCAATGGGGGTCATGATCCATGGCTGGATCCCATACCCCTGATCAGCTGAAAGAAAAAATGAGTGAGAACATGTTGATGTACCTTGCACCATATTTATCACTTTGCATGGTAGTTGTTCTCTTGTGTTGTCCGTGACTCATCAGTGTTTGTGTTAGTGTGTGGACTCCTAGGCTTTCAGGATGTACCATCAGCGTTGGGTTGTTTCCTTATCTGAACGGGTGTTTGGCTGTTGACCGCATGTCAGCCGTATTTTTGTTGAGTTGCAGTACAGTATGTACTCCCTTGCATTGTGTCATGTGAAATAGGTGTCCCTGTGTCTTAACGGGGGGTGAGATGATACTTCCATACACAGATTCAATTCCACAGTGGTGGTAACACGGTTGCATCTATATACCCTGGACATCCCATCCAATTTCACATATGCAATAGAATTATTTAACCATCAGTGAGACTCTTAGATTTGCCAAGGTGACAATATACAACACATCTCCGTACGTTGTCAGCACTGACGTGTTGATAATTGACTATGCACTAATTTCACATGTGTGACAAGTTCACTGCAGACCTATTTCTCTGCCCTTGCCAAGTCGACTCAGGTTGTAACGTGTACCTATACTACTGAACATGTTCTATTTCAGATGGCTAACTTGGTTGTGAGGTTGTCATTTTGAGTGTTTCAGAAGGTCCGTATACCTGTACATCTGTTGTGTTTGTGTTAATTTGTCGCAATGCGTATGTGAAGGAAAGTGCACTTTCAATATTGTCCAATCAATATGTGGTCCTCGCACCATCCACTTGCTTACTGGTAGTGGGCAATGTGAGAGCAGGAGTGATGTGAGATATTGGTACAGCCTCAATGATTGCATGTGACCTTCATTGGAGTCATCATCATGCTCTGTGTGTCATGGTGTTTGACCTGCAGCAAAACACATTACACACCCCTCACAGAGTTCGTATTGGTTTGAAGGGTGCTTGATTTAGTATTATTGATGTGATACTGAAAGATTAATCTTCCAAATTGTACTGACAGTTAGTTTCTTTGTCATTGTGTTGTTTTAACTTGTGCCCTTGTGTCTGTGGAGTGGCATCTGTTGTTATTTGGAACTGTCATTTGTCCCTTTTGTTCCCATTTGTGGGAAGCCATTAATTTGCTAAAACCCCTGTTTTGTCTCCTGCTGCTTCTGCTGTGTGTTGGGGGAGCTGATGTGGCAGGGTGTGAGGGAGATGATATCATCCAGTACCTTGGGTAGGAAGGCGGAGAATGATGGCTGTGAGATCCCAGCAACCAGGGCACCAGTGGTTTGAAAGGAGCCACTTGCCAACATGTGGAGTATAGTTAGCACCTTGGTTTCTGGTGGAATGGTGCGGAGTGTCTGCAAGCTGGGTGCCAACTGTGGCTCAATGTTGCGCAGCAGCTGCTGAATGGCTTCCCAGTTGAGCCTGTACCTCTGAATGATGTCTTGTTGGTGGAGTCCCAGAAGGGTTGTCCTGGTGCGAAATATCCTCTCCTGCCTTCTGTGTTACCTTTGGGGTCCCTGCTGGTGTTGTGGAAGCTACTGTTGTTGGTCCTGTGCTCTGTGTCTGTGTGCATGCTGGATGAAAAGCACCTCCATGTCTTCTGTTTGGAGCTCTGATGTTGCTTCTGTGTGTTTTCATTAAGTACAGGTGTGTTTGCCCCATTTTAACACCTGCCCTGACCCAGGCATTATTTTTTGACGCAAATCGGGCTGTGCGTCATTTTCAGATTCCGCCTCCTGGCCGTGCGTCATTTTTGCGTGGTAGCATAAATAAGTCCTACAGGAGTTTAAGTTATTTTTGGATGGGAATGCCTACCTTGCATGTCATTAACGCAAGGCGGTTTCCCGCATCCAGAAAATGACACACACAGCGGAATTTTGGCATTTGCAGGCTCAGGCGTCAAAGTTTAAATACGGTGCACGGTTTGCGCCGATTGTGCGTAAAAAACTTTACGCACATTCAGCGCAAACAGAGTATAAATATGCCCCTTGGTGTCTTGCTGGCACAGAACGTACCTTCCCCCGTAGGTCATTCCACCTCTTCCTGATGTCATCCCTTGTTCTGGGGTGCTGTCCCACGGCCTTGACCCTGTCCACAGTCCTCTGACATAGCTCCATCTTCCTAGCAATGGACGTCTGCTGCACCTGTGATCCAAATAACTGTGGATCTACCCTGATGATTTCCTCCACCATGACCCTTAGTTCCTCCTCTGAGAACGTTGGGTGTTGTTGTGCCATGGGTGTAGTGTGGGTGGTGTGGGTGAGGGTCTGTGGGTTTGTGATATAAGGTGCGTGGATGGTGTATAGGTGATGAGGTAATGTGGCTCTGGTTCTTTGGGTGCTCTTGCTGTATCTCTCTCTTGTGGCAATTGTTTTTATTCATAAAGGGTTGTGGGTAGTGTGGGTGTGTGTTTTATAGAGGTGTTGGTTGTGGTGTGTGTATGTGTGTCTGGTGTGTGTAGTTTGAATTGTCCCATGTGGTGTAGTTTTGTTTGAGTGTGTGGATTTTGGGTGCGGAGGTATGTCCCGCCAATGGTTTATTGCCATTGAATTTCTGCCGCAGTGATTAGTGGGTCATAATGTGATGGGCGTAGTTCTGTTGGGGTAACGGTGTGGGTTTTGCTACCACTAGACTATCACTGACCTTTGGGCTGGCAGACTTGTGTTTGTGGCTGTATAGTGATGGATTGGTATGTGTGTGTCATAATATGCTTGGTGGTTATTCACGGCGGTGTTATGTTGGTGGCAGCCGGCATGGCGGTAAGTGGGATTCACCGCCAATGTCATAATGAGGGCCATAGTGTAGGGAAACTATGCCAGCAATGGATGAAGGTCTCCTCACTAGATTCTGTACATACAATGAAATTTTGAATCTTTCCCAACAAGAAGCGGCTGCCCGTTTAAGGCAAATAGAGTAGGAAAATTTACAGAAAGAATTAGCCATCATAGATAATGGAATTAAGACCTTGCCTGATCGCATTTACACCCTAAATAATATTGGGCCTGATTACAACTTTGGAGGAGGTATTAATCCGTCCCAAAAGTGACGGTAAAGTGACTGATTTACCACCAGCCGTATTACGAGTCCATTATATCCTATGGAACTCGTAATACGGCTGGTGGTATATCCGTCACATTTGGGACGGATTAACACCTCCTCCAAAGTTGTAATCAGGCCCATTGTGTCCTCTGCAATAGATCTAGTACAGAGTGATGTATTGTTTCTGCAACATGGACAAATTCAGCTACAATCAATTATGCAGTTAGGTTGGACACTGCAAACACTGAAGGCAGGTCGCTTCCCCTGGAAACATGTGAGCACAAGGGAGATTATTTCAACATTTAATTTAACGGAACTGCAACAAATCATGGCTAAGAAGGAAGCAACATATATCATGTTGAGAATTGTGAAATTCAAAAAGTTGCCTTTTACTGTGGCTGAGGTACCCTGTGCTGAATGGTAAATACATGTCTATTACAACACTTCAATTCACACCCTGCTTGAAACACATTCCGGTAGTCAGACATGAAAGGCTGGGATATAATTACATACACGAGGTGCGGGAGATTCCCTTTTTGTATAAATGTTTCAATGGCATGAAAGAGGTCTTTCTTAGCGGCAGCAAATGCGAGACTGCTGTGAGCCATTTAATGGTTTGTAAACAGCTGTCCTTGCACGGGGCATGTAATGCCTCCGCGTCTAATTTAGCCTGTTATCTGATGGGAGTCCCGGTATCCTTAATTAGACCTGCATTCCAGGTACTCTCCATTGGCAGCTATGTGCTTATTAACAGTGAGAGCTGTTGTGGACTGTGAGCCGGAATACCTTATGTCGTTTTTGTCTCCAAAATTGTTACATGTTGCAGGAAATTCCTTTCCTCCCCCACTCATCTCAAAGAAGTGACAGACATCTGGGCCCATATTGCTACTTCTGATGTTAATGTTGACAAGGTGAGCAGACTTAAGGCCTTATTGTTTAAAAACCATCCCTTAGTCCCAGACAAGTTAGAGGGATAGTCCAGCCAGATGACCATGACTGTATTCTGACTGCTGCAAATTTCGCTACAGCACCTTGCTTAGACGCCCGAGCCCTGAACCGCATAGGGACAGTGTCTTTTTAGACCTCTGGCCTTTTTCATCTGTTTGAGGTATGATGTTCTCCCAGGGGGAATCCCAAAGGGCAGATTAGGCTTAGTATGCTGTGCTCATTCTTAGCGTAGGTGAGGGTCTATAGATCAACTCCCCTGTTTAGACGGCATGGTAGGACATTTTTTTTTTATTTTACATTTTTAGTCACATGCCTGCTCCTATTGCCTTTTATTATCCTAGTTATTGCTATGCACCAGCTTTTATCTAAGATGCTGATATTTTAATAAATGCTTATTTAAATACATTCTGCCTCTGTTATCTTTGCAAAATGTTTGATTATTTGCACCAATGACGGAAATGAGATTCAGACAAATAGCGATGATGAGGAGGACCAGGCTCGTGAGACAGAGTGTGAAACCAAGAATGAGGAATACCCATTGATTGAGTTTTTCCAGATGGTCACAGTGAAAGAGCTCCATTCCGATTTGCAGGGACCAGTACAAGAGAACCTGTGAGATCCGACAGGAAAGGAAGTAGGTCTGATCAAAGGAGTGGAGACAATTAAGATTCCTTTAAAGTCGAATGCAATTTTTCCCCAACTTCCACAGTACAACATGACACAAGATGCCCTGGTGAAAGTAGCTCATCTAATTCCAGATTTTGTGAAGCAGTGAGTTCTGAAGGAGGTGTTGAGCGGTCCATGTAATTCACTGATAATGGGTTTGAAGAAGCCACGTGGGAAGGTTAGGATTGTTAAGGATTTTAGAAAAATAAATGAGATTGTGGTCAAGTGTTGTCCCATAGTGCCTAATCCAGCTGTGTTATTGTTCCAGATTCCTTGTGATGCAGAATGGTCACGGTCATTGATTTGTTACAAGCATTCTTTTCTTTACCTCTTCATGAGGATAGTCAATTTCTCTTCTGTTTCAAATTTCTGGATAGAGCCTATTGCTGGTGTAGGCTTCCTCAAGAGTACACAGAACCACCTTCTTTGTTTAACCAGATCTTGAAAAAGAATTTGGAGTCATTAGAAATGCCTTTTTAATCCCCTCTGATGCAGTACATTGATGACTTATTGATTGCGTCCAAGACAATGGACGAGTGTAAGTATGACTCAATTACCCTGTTGAATCATTTGGGAAAATATGTCTCCACTGAATTTGTAGTACTGTCAGAAGGTAGTGAAGTATTTGGGTCACCAAATTGAGAAAGGGTTCAGAAAAATATGAAGAGATAGGATTACAATGATACTGCAGATAAGTCCCCCGACTACACAGAGAGATGTCAGGATGTTTTTAGGAATGGTGGGCTATTGTCGCCAATGTATCCTGAATTTTTCAGAAATTTCAAGACCATTGCAGAAGTTGACTCATAAATATGTCCCCGATCCCATAGTGCTAGACCAGGATGAAATGAGAGTGTTCACTGACTTGAGAGAGAGTTTGTGCAGAGCTCCAATGCTGGGTATGCCTTACTATACAAAGCCTTTCACATTGTTTTGTCATGAGCATGATGCATGCTCATTGCCTGTCTTGACACAGGTCGATGGAGGTGCTCATCGCCCTGTAGCATATTTTTCAGCTACTTTGGTCCCAGTTGCAGCAGCCTTACCAGGTAGTTTGCGTGCAGTTGCCGCAGTTGGTCAGAGTCTTTCACAGTGTGAAGGCGTGGTGATGGGATATCCCCTGACTGTAATGGTCCCCCACTCAATTGATATTTTACTGACAAGGACAAAAACACAATACTTGACTGGTGCTAGGTTGACTACATATGAGATGAATATTTTGGGAGCACCAAACATGACACTTAAAAGATGTGCAGTGCTGAACCAGGCAACTTTACTTCCGAGTGATACTGCTGAAATTGAAAAGGAGAAAGATGTTGAACATGATTGTCTCATAGTAATAGAGTTGTGCACAAAACTGAGACCTGACATTAGAGATACATGATTGGAAGAAAATGATCAAATTATTTTTGTTGATGGTTCTTGTCTGAAAGACAACACAGGGACACTGATAGCAGCATATGCTGTGTGCACAATTACAGGTATCCTAGAAGCTTCCTGGCTTCGAGGAGTGTATTCTGCTCAGGTAGCGGAATTGGTTGCTCTTACTAGAGTGTGCCATGTTTCTGCTTGATTGAGAGTCACTATCTACATGGATAGCCAATGTGGATTCGGAATAGTTCATAATTTTGGTCAATTGTGATTGCAGAGAGGTTTCCTGACCTCTTCTGGATCACCAGTCAGATATGTTGAGATAATAAAGGAGCTGTTATATGCAATTCAATTGCCTGAAGAAATTGCTGTGGAAAGTTGCAGGACTACGTGTCATTGGGGAATGGATATGCAGATCAAGTCACAAGGTTTTGCGCATTGAACCGTATATCATTCAAGGACAAGTGGGAATTGTTACCTGAAGAAGACACAACATGTACGAGTTATGCATTAAAAGTGACTGACACTTTGGAAGAAATGAAATCTTCACAGTGTAATGTCGACAAGGAGGAGAAACGTTCATGGAGTAAAATGAAATGTGTTCAAAGACAAGATGAATTGTGGGTTTCTGAGTAGGGTCAATTGGTTTTACCAAATAGCCTGTTGTCTCAAATGGCGAGGTACTATGATGGCCAGGCACACATTGAGAGTGATGCCATGGTTCGTCTGTTTAAAATTGATTGGTTCAGCCCTAAGTTTAGACAGGCCGCTGAAGCAGTATGCCATTGTTTGTCATCATTTAAATGCGGGGAAAGGGACAGTGATTAATTTGAGCCACATTGGAAGAGCAGGAGGTCCATTCAGCAGAATGCAATTCGATTTTATTGAGATGCCTGTGTGTGGAGGTTTGAGATATGTGTTGGTGAATGTTTATGTCTTTAGTCATTGGATTGAAGCGTACCCTACATGAAGAAATGATAGTCTCACAGAAGCAAAACTGCTGCTTAGCGAATTGATACCCCACTTTGGGTTTCTGATCTCTTTAGAATCAGATAGAGGAAGTCACTTCAATAATGAGGTGATTAAACTATTGTGTGCAGCATTGAACATTGAGCAGAAGTTGCATTGTAGTTACCGCCCTGAAGAATCAGGACTAGTGGAGCAGATGAATGGTACTTTGAAGTCAAGAATTGCAAAAATGTATGCAGCTACGAATTTGAAATGGCCCGATGTATTGCCTTTGGTGTTGATGTCAATGAGAAATACACCTGATAGGAAGACAGGACTGTCACCTCATGAGATCCTCATGGGCAGAACAATGAGATTGCCAGCAGTACCAGCAAATGCGCTTGTCAACATTACAGCTGATATGGTGTTGGATTACTGCAAGGGTCTGGCTGATGTAGTCCGCTCTTTTTCTCAGCAGGTGGAGGCCACCACACTGCCACCGATCCATGAATGAGGGCACAACCTGAGAGCTGGAGACTGGGTTGTTGTCCGAAAGCATGTGAGAAAGACGTGTTTAGAGCCTCGTTGGAAGGGACCGTACCAGGTGGTTCTGACAACTACAACAGCTGTGAAGCGTGCTGGGATCCCAAACTGGAGTCACGCGAGTCATACGAAGAAAGTGACATGTCCAATGGATCATGAAGAAGCGTTGTTGAGAGTGCCAACAACAGTGAGACAAATATCAGCACTGGAAAAAGAACAAAGAGGAACTGAGGCTGGATCTGAGTCATTGAGGACGGTTCAGTTACTCCCATGAGCGATGAGGGTGGAAACCTCTAGGAGAGTATCTCAACTGAAGCAACAGGAGAACCTAGTCAAGAGGGGGCTCTCCCAGAAGCAGACAATTCTGAGAGACAGACAGAGCAATTGCCAGACCAAGAAGGGGAAGGAGTTGAGGTGGACCAAAGTCAAAGTGATCTGATGCCTCCTGAACCGGTTGCAGGTCCATCAAGAGAAAACATCACAGAAAAAGAAAAGGGTTCAAGTTCAATCTTGAAGAGATTGCTGACCGAGGGTTCACTGAAGGGAGATAAGTGGCTGAAATTACAAGTGGAAAAAAGGAAAAAGGTGGTTGTCGAACCAACCATAGAGGAAGAAGTAGATACTACGAGAAAAGAAGAATTAAGTGAAGGAGAGTTGAATTGTGATCGAAAGTTGAAGAGAAAGAGAATAGCAAGTGGGAGATACACAGGTCCTGAATGGGCGTATTCAACTACAAACAAATGACAAGAGTTTGGGGATCATTCTGACCTCGGCGGTAAAAGGCCCTTACCGCCGGTCAGAAGTCCGCCATTCTACCGCCGCGGCCGCGGTAAACCGCCACGGTCATTCTGACCACCAACTGTGAAACCGCCAAAAACCCGACATCCAAGGAAGGCCGCCTCATCAGCGGGCCGCGGAAAACTGGAGATGACCAAACCTCCACCGTCACGCCAACACAAACACGCCCATGCCATTCTGACCCACGAATCCACGTGGCGGTCTTTCAACCGCGGTATTCCATTAGCGGTACACACCGCCGCGCTCAAAATACACACACAGCTCCAAAACACTGCCACATTGGACAATTTGAAATACACACACATGACACACATACAAACAACACTCCCACACATCCAAGCAACTATAAAACACACACCCACATCACCCACAAACCCCCACTAGTTGGAAATTGGAGAGAAGGCGATAGAGAGAGAGATAGAGAGAGCGAGCACAGCAATCGAATACCCCAACACACACAGGAACCCAACTTCATCACCCACACCACATTTACGCACACATCACCACATATCACCACGCACATCACCACAAACACCACCCCACACCTCATCCACACCACCCCATGGCACCCCAAAGACACCCCAGGTTCTCGGACCAAGAACTCAGGGTCATGGTGGAGGAAATTATAAGGGTTGAGCCCCAGCTCTTCGGCACACAGGTGCAGCACACCACTATAGCAAGGAAGGCTGAGCTATGGCAAAGGATCGTAGACAGGGTCAACGCTGTGGGACAGCATCCCAGAAACCGGGAAGACATCAGAAAGCGATGGAACGACCTACGGGGGAAGGTGCGCTCGATGGTGTCGCGACACAACATCGCTGTGCAGAAGACTGGCGGCGGACCCCCACCCATTCCACCCCAATTCACAGCATGGGAGCAAGAGGTAGTAAACATCATGCATCCTGATGGCCTCGCTGGAGTACACGGAGGAATGGACTCTGGTAAGTCGAATCTCAACTACTTCACCCCCCCCCAACCACCAGCATGCCAACCTCACCCCCAATCTCAACCCCCCAGCACACAACCTCCCTGCCAATGTCTCACCAGCACAACCCACCCTAAACAACACCAACCCCTGAATGCCAACACAAACCATAGACAGCCACCACCAAAGCATGACCATTGCACATACCCATACACCCCCCCCCCCACAACACCTCCCACAAGGGAATGCCAGCACTGGAGGACAAGGGCACTCAAAATGCACGCCATGGCACACACAGAAACAATAACCATACTCCTTTACCCCTGCAGGGCCCGAACGCCAACACACCGCCACGGAGGGTCCAGATTTGTCCATCCCACCCCCAGAACAGGCCCCCAGCGAGGACAGCAGCTCTGTCGACCTAGAACCTGATGACCAGCCCGGACCATCGGGGACCTCTGGACAGTCGGTTCCCCACACACAGACACAGGCCACAGCAGACCCAACCCCCTCTGGGAACACCAGCAAAGCTCCCACCCAGCGGGCCCATGCCTCTGTCTCCAGGACGCGCCAATCAGCGGTGTGTCCGCCACTACAGGGCACCCAGGCTGACCCAACACCCCAACAACAACAGGGACCTGGGGGCAGTGGTAGTGGGCACACCGTCCAGGGGACAGAGGCCCGGGGAAACAGGGCAACTGGGAGGGCTGCTGTGCGACAGGGGGGGGAGGACAGGCCCAGGGAACCCACTCTCCAAGAGGCCCTCACCACCATCATGGGAGCATACCACCACTCCCAGGAGACTATGGCGACGGTACTGGCCAGGTTCACCGAGATCCAGGCACAGCAGGAGGAACGCTACATGGGGTTCAGCAATGAACTCAGGAACATCGCTACCGCCATGGGGACCATAGTCCAGGCCCTCAACCCATATAGAAAACACATTGCGGGACACTGTGGCACCACAAAGGGCCCCTGTCACTAGCCAGGAACAGCCTACCACCTCCGCCGGCGCTAGTGGTCAGGAGGCCCCCACAGAACGACGGGCCACCAGAACCCCACCTCCTGCTGAAGAACAACCACCCCGCAAGAGGAACCTGAGATCTCACAGGAAGACAGAGTAGGATGCCAACACCCCCGCCAGCATAAGATACCCCCTGATGTCATCCCACTGTCCCACAGTGTCACCCTGTCCAACCTTGAACTGCCCCTGCTCCATCCTTCCACAGGCATATGGAAAATGCCCCTGTGAAACTGAGAACTGGGCTCTGCCATGGACATAACTCCACCCTCACCCATCACCGTTTTAATATCATGTACCAATATCTAGCACTAAAAATAAAACACTCATTGCACTGAAATCATTCAGGAGTCAGTCTGTATTATTTACAAATGTATAACACATTACTGATCAATAATGTTCTGTTATTTTTGTGATGACAACATACCGATGTCAATAAGCATTAGTCCATGGGCTAACCAAGCAGAAGTCACGCAGTGGGTCATCCAGCACTGAAAAGGGAAGGGAAAATCAAACATTAGTTTAAAAGAACTGGGGGGAAATACACAAAGTAAAGATGCAGGGGGCTTACAGGAAATGTTAAATGGCGTGGGTGATTCTTACCTGTGTGCTACTGAAAATACTGTTGGATAACTCTGTCCCTGTTGTCTGTGTCGTCCTCTTCGTCTTCCTCCTCTTCACTCTCCGCAGGCTCCACAGCTGCTTCAACACCACCATCTGGACCATCGTCCTGCAGGAAAGGCACCTGGCGTCGCAATGCCAGATTGTGAAGCATACAGCAGGCCACGATGATCTGGCACACCTTCTTTGGTGAGTACATCAGGGATCCCCCTGTCATATGCAGGCACCTAAACCTGGCCTTCAGGAGCCCAAAGGTTCTTTCTATGACCCTCCTAGTTCGCCCATGGGCCTCATTGTACTGTTCCTCTGCCCTGGTCCGGGGATTCCTCACTGGTGTCAATAGCCAAGGCAGGTTGGGGTAACCAGAGTCACCAATTAGCCACACACGTTGTCTCTGTAGCTGTTCCATCACATAAGGGATGCTGCTATTACGCATCACATACGCGTCATGCACTGACCCAGGGAACTTGGCATTCACATGGGAGATGTACTGGTCAGCCAAACAGACCACCTGGACGTTCATAGAATGGTAACTTTTCCTGTTTCTGAACACCTGCTCATCGTCTTTTGGGGGTACTAAAGCCACATGGGTCCCATCAATGGCACCAATTATGTTGGGGATATGTCCAAGGGCATAAAAATCACCCTTCACAGTGGCCAAATCAACCTCCTCAGGGAATACAATGTAGCTCCGCATGTGTTTCGTCAGGGCAGACAACACTCTAGACAACATTTTTGAAAACATAGGCTGAGACATTCCAGATGACATGGCCACTGTTGTCTGGAATGAGCCACTTGCCAAAAAATGGAGGACTGACAGAACCTGCACTAGAGGGGGAATTCCTGTGGGTTGGCGGATGGGGGACATCAGGGCTGGCTCCAGCTGGGCACACAGTTCATGGATAGTGGCTCGGTCAAGTCGGTATCGTAGTATGATATGGCGTTCTTCCATTGGTGACAGGTCCACCAGCTGTCGGTACACGCGAGAATTCATCCTTCTCCTCGCAAGTCCCAGCGGACGGTGCCTAGGAAGGACAACATGGAGCACAGAGTCAAGCAAATCACAGGTACGTTCACCACAGCATGCCTAGCACACGATTCTCTATGTATTGAAAGGCGTGTATGTGTGGCAATGCAAGGCCTAGGCCTGTGTGACGCCGTACAAATTATGCCATGTGGGCCCTTGAAATGGCAGCTGCCTGACCTGTGAAGTGGGACAATGGGATGTGAGGTCAATGCGCTGGCGTGGCACACCGTGGCGGTAGGCGGTCGAAGACCGCTATACGAAGCCGCATTGGTTAACATTGAAGCCTATGGGATTCAGGAGCCAATGACGAGGTGCGCCGGCGGTCGCGGTACGCACCGCCGCGGTACGCACCGCCGTGGGCGTGACCGCCATTTTCTATCTGCTTAATCACTCGAGACCTGATCATCCACAGGAGAGGACCTATACTGCAAGTGCTGCTGTGACCTCGGTCTGGAAGTGACAATGGCTGCTGCGACTGGGCAAAGGGCCCCTGCCTTCACGTCTGAGGAGTTGGAGAAACTTGTGGATGGGGTCCTCCCCCAGTATGCGTTACTCTACGGTCCTCCAGACCAACAGGTAAGTACTCTGGGTGCACATTGAATGGGCTATGCCTGTGTGGAGTGGGGTGGATGTAAGTTGGTGGGGTGGGGAGCGAATGAGGAGTGCAACGCACAACAGATGAGAGCATGTGCCATATGGCAAGGTTGGGGAGGGGGGGCCAATCACATCTATCATGCAGAAAATTGATGAATTTTTCCTTCCCACCCTGTACATGTCAAATAGGTCAGCGCCCATCAGAAAGTGGACATTTGGCGTGCCATCGCCAAGGAAGTCCGGGCCCTGGGGGTCCACGTCAGACGGGGCACCCACTGCCGCAAGAGGTGGGAGGACATCTGCCGCGGAACCAGGAAGACCGCCGAGTCACTGCTGGGGATGGCCTCCCAACCTAGGAGGGGTGCCAGTCGTACCCTGACCCCCCTGATGTCCCGGATCCTGGCGGTGGCCTACCCTGATTTGGATGGGCGCTTGAGGACATCACAGCAGACACAAGGGGGTGAGTATCAGCACATTCTGCTATCTTTATGCGCAGTGGAGGCGTCTGGGTGGGGGAGGAGGGTTGTGGGTGACATTAGGCCAGGGCGCTTTCTGTAGTGTAGTCCTCTCCTTTAGGCATGGCCCTGTGCTCCCGGACCCCACATCTGTAGGGTGACAAGTACAGCTATCGATGGTCCAGCATCACACATGTGCGCGTTTGTCGTCTCTAGACCTGTTGTCCAAGTCAGAAGTACTGAGTAGTGTACCCCGAATGCGCGGCTTAGTGCATGAGGCTCCTGTGTCTGTCCTCTCTGCTAACGGTGTTGACATTGCATGCACTCAACCTGGTCTTCGTTTTTCTCCCCCCACCCTTCTTCTTCATCTTCTTGTGCATGTGTGCATTAGCATCATCAGGCGGAGGAGAATTGGCATCGGAGCACGAGGGAGCTGCAAGTCACAAGGCCCAGGTGGGCCCAGGAACAGACACCGAGGGCACCAGTGATCCGGAGGGCGAGGGGAGCACCACAACGGGGACCGGTGGTGACACCAGCGACACCGACACGTCCTCGGATGGGAGCTCCCTAGCGGTGGCGGCAACATCCGGGCCCCCCGCCTCTACAGGTACAGCCGCCACCCAGCGCACCAGCCCCGCCCTCCCAGCAGCCCCTCAGCCTACGCTCCGTGCCCGCTCGCCCAGGAAGGTGGGGGTCTCCTTCGCCCCAGGCACCTCAGGCCCTGCCCCTGTCACCCCTGCTGCCCTCAGTGAGGAGGTCATTGACCTCCTTCAGACCATCATTGTTGGGCAGACTACCCTTTTGAATGCCATCCAGGGGGTAGAAAGGGAGGTGCATCGGAGCAATGCCTACCTGGAGGGCATTCATTCGGGTCAGGCTGCCCATCAACGATCGTTCAATGCTCTGGCCTCAGCACTGACGGCAGCCATTGTCCCTGTTTCCAGCCTCCCTCTTCTAACTGCCTCCACCCTGTCTCTGTCTCCTGTTCCTCAGCCTATCCCATCCACACCATCAGACCAGCCTGCACACACCTCAACACCCAAGGGCAGCTCATCCAGACACAAGCACCACAGAACCCACAAGCATTCACCCAAGCAACACCCAGATGCAGACATTCCAACAGTCACTACCACCTCTGTGTCCCCCTCCTCCTCATCTCCCTCCTCCCTCCCTGTGACGTCTACACTCACACCTGCATGCACACCACCATCAGCCAGTGCTTCCATCACCACCACACCCTCCAGTACAGTCCGTACACGTGCAGTCACCACCCCCACTACCATTTACACGTCCCCTGTGTCCTCTCCCACTGTGTCTGTCACCCCCTCATCCAAGACACACAAACGCAGGCAGACACCCACCCAACAGCCATCCACCTCACGACAGCCTCCAGCACAATCACCTGCACCCAAAGACAGCCCACCTGACTCTCCGACAACCACACCCTCTTCCTCCACTCCCATCACCACTTCTCCTACCCTTTACCTTGGTCCTAAAAAACTTTTCCTCGCTAATCTTAACCTCTTTCCTTCACATGACCCACCCCCTCAATCTGCAAAGAGTCCCAAGAGCACCTCAGCCACCACCAGCCCAGCTTCGAGTGTCACTGTGGTGCATGGGTTCTGGAGTCCACCCTTTGCCAGCAGTGACACTTCAATCAGCAGCCAGGGGACAGCCAGCCCCCCCCCAGGCAAGAGGACCAGGAAACTAAAGGGCCGCCGTGAGAGGACTGACACGGCTGCCCCCAAGGAGCAAAGTTCGCCCACTTCACCAGCCACAACATCTAGGGGAGGCAAGGGCCCGAGAGCCCCATTTAAGGAGCGAAAGGGCAGCAGGGCGGAGAAGTCAGCCAGCAGGAGCGCGGAGCAGGAGGGCCCCACAAGCACCATCCCGGGTGTTAGGGAGGACACCAAAGGGCCCAGGACTCCGTCACCGAAGGGTCCAGCAACAGCACGGTCGGAGGGCGACTGAGCAGGGAGTCCAGGCCAGGTCTGGCTCCCTTGACTTACTGGACGAGCACCGCTGAAGAGGGCCCCGCCGTGCAGAAGAGCACCGCTGAACTGGGCCTCGCCGTGAAGATAGGCACCGCTGAACTGGGCCCCGCCGTGCAGAAGAGCACCGCTGAAGAGGGCCCCGCCGTGAAGATAGGCACCGCTGAACTGGGCCCCGCCGTGCAGAAGAGCACCGCTGAACTGGGCCCCGCCGTGCAGAAGAGCACCACTGAACTGGGCCCCGCCGTGCAGAAGAGCACCGCTGAACTGGGCCCGCCGTGCAGAAGAGCACCGCTGAAGAGGGCCCCGCCGTGAAGATAGGCACCGCTGAACTGGGCCCCACCGTGAAGATAGGCACTGCTGAACTGGGCCCCGCCGTGCAGAAGAGCACCGCTGAACTGGGCCCGCCGTGCAGAAGAGCACCGCTGAACTGGGCCCCGCCGTGCAGAAGAGCACCGCTGAACTGGGCCCCGCCGTGAAGATAGGCACCGCTGAACTGGGCCCCGCCGTGCAGAAGAGCACCGCTGAACTGGGCCCGCCGTGCAGAAGAGCACCGCTGAAGAGGGCCCCGCCGTGAAGATAGGCACCGCTGAACTGGGCCCCGCCTTGCAGAAGAGCACCGCTGAAGAGGGCCCCGCCGTGATGATAGGCACCGCTGAACTGGGCCCCGCCGTGCAGAAGAGCACCGCTGAACTGGGCCCCGCCGTGCAAAAGAGCACCGCTGAACTGGGCCCCGCCGTGCAGACGAGCACGGCTGAACTGGGCCCCGCCGTGCAGAAGAGCACCGCTGAACTGGGCCCCGCCGTGCAGAAGAGCACCGCTGAAGAGGGCCCCGCCGTGCAGAAGAGCACCGCTGAACTGGGCCCCGCCATGCAGAAGAGCACCGCTGAACTGGGCCCCGCCGTGCAGAAGAGCACAGCTGAACTGGGCCCCGCCGTGCAGAAGAGCACCGCTGAACTGGGCCCCGCCGTGAAGATAGGCACCGCTGAACTGGGCCCCGCCGTGCAGAAGAGCACCGCTGAACTGGGCCCCGCCGTGCAGAAGAGCACCGCTGAAGAGGGCCCCCCCATGAAGATAGGCACCGCTGAACTGGGCCCCGCCGTGCAGAAGAGCACCGCTGAAGAGGGCCCCGCCGTGAAGATAGGCACAGCTGAACTGGGCCCCGCCGTGCAGAAGAGCACCGCTGAACTGGGCCCTGCCGTGCAGAAGAGCACCGCTGAACTGGGCCCCGCCGTGCAGAAGAGCACCGCTGAACTGAGCCCCGCCGTGCAGAAGAGCACCGCTGAAGAGGGCCCCGCCGTGAAGATAGGCACCGCTGAACTGGGCCCCGCCGTGAAGATAGGCACCGCTGAACTGGGCCCCGCCGTGCAGAAGAGCACCGCTGAACTGGGCCCCGCCGTGCAGAAGAGCACCGCTGAACTGGGCCCCGCCGTGCAGAAGAGCACCGTTGAACTGGGCCCCGCCGTGAAGATAGGCACCGCTGAACTGGGCCCCGCCGTGCAGAAGAGCACTGCTGAACTGGGCCCCGCCGTGCAAAAGAGCACCGCTGAAGAGGGCCCCGCCATGAAGATAGGCACCGCTGAACTGGGCCCCGCCGTGCAGAAGAGCACCGCTGAACTGGGCCCCGCCGTGCAGAAGAGCACCGCTGAACTGGGCCCCGCCGTGCAGAAGAGCACCGCTGAAGAGGGCACCGCCGTCTCAAGCACCGCTCCGCTGGGCCCCGCCGTCTCAAGCACCGCTCCCCTGGGCACCGCCGTCTCAAGCACCGCTCCGCTGGGCACCGCCGTCTCAAGCACCGCTGAACAGGGCCCTTCCTGTTAAGCACCGCTCCGCTGGGCACCGCCGTCTCAAGCACCGCTCCGCTGGGCACCACCGTCTCAAGCACTACTGAACAGGGCCCTTCCTGTTAAGCACCGCTCCGCTGGGCACCGCCGTCTCAAGCACCGCTCCGCTGGGCACCGCCGTCTCAAGCACCGCTCCGCTGGGCACCGCCGTCTCAAGCACCACTCCACTGGGCACCGCCGTCTCAAGCACCGCTGAACAGGGCCCTTCCTGTTAAGCACCGCTCCGCTGGGCACCGCCGTCTCAAGCACCGCTCCGCTGGGCACCGCTCCGCTGGGCACCGCCGTCTCAAGCACCGCTCCGCTGGGCCCTTCCTGCATGCACTGTTAACGGTTCACTGTGCCCACCATGCCTCCTCCTTGACCAGTGGAGACTGTAATCCACCTGATGGACTGTGGCTTTGCACTCCCCAGGATGGTCCAGTGGGCAACCCACCCACTGTAGAGACTTGAGAGACTGTGGATTTGCACTCCCCAGGATGGTCCAGTGGGCAAGCCACCCACTGTAGAGACTTGAGACACTTTGGCCGACGGACACTTCGATTTTCTTTTGGTGTGCAGGACTAATTGCCTCGGTTATCCATTGCACTGTATATAGAATTATTTTGATATTGATTTTTTGGCAAGTTGACCAATACTTTTCAGAGCCTATTTTGTACATACATTTTTATTCACAATTTAATTATGTCTTTGCATTTTTCAGGGGGGTTTGGGTGGTGTCACTGTGACTTGTTGCTCTGCATTGGTGTGTACATATGGGGGGGTGGGAGTTTATCGCGTATGTGTGTGCCCGTAAGCTTTCCTCCTCCCCCCTCCCGTGTGTCGTAGGTGCAGTACTCACCGTTGTCGTCTGCGCCGGCGTTCGCACTCGTGGTAGATGAGCAGGTAGACCAGAGCAGGTAGGATGTTTAATTCGGGTTCCATGCTGTCCTCCTTCCTCGTGGAGTGCGTAGAGGTGCGCGTTTTCCCGTTCGTAGTCTGTTTCCGCCGTGTTTTTATCGGCGGTGCTCCCGCCCCGGAAAAGGTGGCGGATTGGTGAGTTATGATACTGTGGGCGGTACATTGTCTGCCGCCTGCCTGTTGGCGGTGACCGTCGCGCTGTTTGTCTGTACCGCCGTGGCGGGCGGAGTGTTAATGTGGCGGTCTGTTTTGGCGGTTCCCGCCAGGGTCAGAATTCCATTTTTTGGACCGCCAGCCTGTTGGCGGGTTGGCCGCCGCTTTATCACCGACCGCCAGGGTTAGAATCACCCCCTTTATGTCTTTTTTCTTTAGATAGAGAGGTTCCAAGTCAATATTTTGAGGTGACTTGAAGAAGTTTGACAAATTGAATGGTTGAAACAATTTGAGAATTATTTTTGAGAAAGAGGCTGTTGAAAGTAACTGGAAAATACATTGATAACCTGATTTGACTTTTAAACCTGATTTTGACAAGCTGCTAACCTGATTTTGACAGGGAAGAAAGGGTTCCTGGAAGGGAAACTGAACTGCTGAAAGAAGAGTTGTCTATTTTTTTAATTTTTGTTGCAAGTTTTCCTAAATTACTTCAGCTTTCTGATTCTTTACAGATCATGGCTGACTTTGATAAGCAGGTTAGGGATACTAGGCGCTGTAAATATTTGAGCATTGGTTTGGCAATTATGGGGGTTATTCCAACTTTGGAGGAGGTGTTAATCCGTCCCAAAAGTGGCGGTAAAGTGACGGATATACCACCAGACGTATTACGAGTTCCATAGGATATAATGGACTCGTAATACGGCTGGTGGTAAATCCGTCACTTTTCCGTCACTTTTGGGACGGATTAACACCTCCTCCAAAGTTGGAATAACCCCCTATGTGTGGGATATTGTTTAAGGCATTAATTGTAAGTATGTCTGTTCTTGATGTGAAAGGAGCCAACCATACTTCTGCGTTTGAGACAACTACTGCACTAACTGCTTTAGAGAGGTTTAAATTAGATGAGAAGTACTTGCATGATTATACTAATGTGCAGGGAGAACTTTCTTCTAATGTTTTCTATAATTTATTGAGTGAGTATGTTGAGACAATGGATGCGAAGAATTGTCTTGTCTTGTGTGTAGGCAGATTCCTTCATCACTTGAGGATGGAGTCACCTATCATAGCTTACTGTTAACATATGGGATAAGTTGTAGTCTGTTACTAACAAGGTTTTATAACCAGGAGTATATTCAATATTTCTACTCTAACTACTCTAACTAACTCTAATCTTGTGTTTTCGTTTGTTCCTATCATTAGGTATTTGAGTAGAGAAGCTAAGGATAATGAAATAGTGTTAGTTAGAGGATTCTTCAAGCCTGCATTGATGGTTGGTACAGAATATGTGCACAAGAATAACCTAACATGCTTGCTTACACCTTTAGAAAAGAGCTTCTTAGATCATACTGATGACAGGAGAAAGGCGCTGTAGGAGAAATTAGAAGAAGGTTAGAGAAAAGGACTTACAAGAATGATTATGCTTATAGTGCAATACAAAGGCAAGCGAAATTAGATTTAGATGCACTACATGCAGTAAAGCTTTGTGTATATATATATAGGCCAAAGTCACGCACTGACACTTTATTTATGGGTACGAGTGAATGCAGGCACGTGTTTTTGCATGCCATTCCGGGGATATATTATGTTTGTGGGCTTAATGCTTATTACCGTCTTCCAAGAGGATGGTATGGGACATGTTATTTGGGGATAGTTTTCCCAAAGATTTACCAGATGGAGGATTTGAAAACGTTTCCGAAAGTCACTGAATTACATCATAAAAGACAGAGGAGGGAGTCCTCTTTGGCAATAGTGGGAGATATATTTGGTGCGGTGATTCCTTCAGTAGGAGTCATCCTGAATTCGATCAAGATTTGAAAGTTGTCTACTATTGTGGATAACATGCTGACAACTTTTTCAGGTGCTATACTCCTGATAGATACTGAACTAGCTGCGGATAGAGATATGACTCTTCACAATCGTCTTGCTTTAGACATTCTTTTAGCGAAGGATGGCGTAGTCTGTAAAATGATTAACTCTAGGCATTGTTGCTCATACATTCCCAATAGTAGTGAAGAGATAAGAGACTAAGGGGGTCATTCCGACCCTGGCGGTAAATACCGCCAGGGCCGGGGTCGGCGGTAGCACCGCCAACAGGCTGGCGGTGCTCTGCCGGGCATTCTGACCGCGGCGGTACAGCCGCGGCCAGAAGCGGAAAGCCGGCGGTGTACCACCGACTTTCCGCTGCCCATGGGAATCCGCCATGGCGGCGCAGCTTGCTGCGCCGCCATGGGGATTCTGACACCCCATACCGCCATCCTGTTCCTGGCGGTTCGCCCGCCAGGAACAGGATGGCGGTATGGGGTGTCGTGGGGCCCCTGGGGGCCCCTGCAGTGCCCATGCCAATGGCATGGGCACTGCAGGGGCCCCCGTAAGAGGGCCCCACAAAGAATTTCAGTGTCTGCTTTGCAGACACTGAAATTCGCGATGGGTCGCACCTTCCCACTCCGCCGGCTCCATTCGGAGCCAGCTTCCTCGGGGGAAGGGTGTTTCCCACTGGGCTGGCGGGCGGCCTTTTGGCGGTCGCCCGCCAGCCCAGTGGGAAACCCAGAATGACCGCCGTGGTCTTTTGACCGCGGTACGGTCTTCTGGCGGTTCCCGCTTAGAATCAGGCCCTAAGGGGGTTATTACAACTTTGGAGGAGGTGTTAATCTGTCCCAAAAGTGACAGTAAAGTGACGGATATACCACCAGCCGTATTACGAGTCCATTATATCCTATGGAACTCGTAATACGGCTGGTGGTATATCCGTCACATTTGGGACGGATTACCACCTCCTTTAAAGTTGTAATAACCCCCTAAGGGCCAGATGTAGCAAGTCGTTTGCATGTCGCAAACTGCGAAAAACGCAGTTTGCGCCATGCAAACGGCCTCCCGCGATGCTCATTCCCAAATTGCGAGTCGGTTCCGACTCGCAATTTGGGAATGCGACTCGCAAATAGGAAGGGGTGTTCCCTTCCTATTTGCGACTCGCATCGCAATTCAGACTTGCTTTGTGACCGCGAATGAGGTCGCACAGCAACTCGCAGTTACCACCAGTGTCACATTGATGGTAACTCATTCACAAAAGGGAAGGGGTCCCCATGGGACCCCTTCCCCTTTGTGAATGTCGACAAAAATATTTTTTCAGAGCAGGCAGTGGTCCTATGGACCACTGCCTACTCTGAAAAAATGAAACCAAATGGTTTCGGTATTTTTTTCATTTTGCAACTCGTTTTCCTTTAAGGAAAACGGGCTGCAAAATGAAAAAAAAAACTGCTTTATTTAAAAAGCAGTCACAGACATGGAGGTCTGCTGACTTCAGCAGGCCACCATCCCTATGAGTGCAGGGACTCGCTATGGGGCCGCAAAAAACAACCCACCTCATTAATATTAATGAGGTGGGTCTTTGCGACCCCATAGCGAGCCGCAGAAGGTGTCTGAGACACCATTCTGCATACGCTTTTGCGAGTCTGAAATTGCGAGTCGCACCGACTCGCAATTTCAGACTCGCAAAAGCATATCTTGCTACATCTGGCCCTTATTTACTAATCTGACTAATGCAAGTAGTGCTTTGAAACAATGAAAAGGACCCAGTGTTTAGGAAAAGGTTGGCAAGGGATTTGCTTCAGTGGGAAATTGGCTCAGTAACATTTGGAATGGGGTACTATTGAAAATATTACAGGGAATACTAATTGTCGTGGGTTGTCTTTTGGGAATATGGGGATTATGAAAATTATGTAAAAGAATTAAATTAAAGAAGGCTAAAAATATTCAGAGGAGGGAAGAAAAGAAAAGGGAAAGAATTTACAGGGAAACTTCAAGGAGAAGATAAAATTTTGAAGAAATTGAACTATGAAAGTTGTGGGTGGTAATTAGTGTGATGACTCATTTAGGCCCTCATTACAATCCTGGCGGTCGGTGATAAAGTGGCAGTAATACCACCAACAGGCCGGCTGTAAAAAAAATTGAATGATGACCACGGCAGAAACCTCCCACACAGACAGCCACTTTAACACACCGTTCGCCACGGCGGTAGCAACAAATACCACGGCGGTAACCATCAGCCAGGCGGAAGACAATGTACCACACACAGTATTACAGCAGGCCTATCCACCACCTTTTCTGGGGCAGTACCAGTGACATCAAAAGCACAGCGGAAACAGTACACAGAAGGCAAAGGACTCACCTCTGGAGACTCAAGGAAGAACCACGACGCCATAGAGCCCAAGTAGCACATAGTTCCAATGATTGTATACCTCCTCATTCACTACGAACAAAGACGACCACGGTGAGTACTGCCGCCTAGAAGACAAGGGATGGGGGAGGAAAAAAAGAGTGACGCACAGACCCAACACCATACACACAAAAAGATGCAGTAACATTACATATACACTACGCACCCCTCAGAAATAATGCAAAGACAAAAGGAATTGATTAAAGTGAGTGTAATAAGATATGATACAAGAACATTGTGATTCAAAATCAAAACAGTATATACATATATACAAATGGAGGGACACTGCCCAGTCCTCAATGTCTGTGGGCCACATCACATAGGCCAAGGCCCCACTTGACTCCTGCAACAACACGGAGAGAACACTACAAGGGCATCAGGTCAAAAATACACAGGCACCTCAGGGGTAATTGGGGGGCACCTCAGCCGGAAGATGGTACAACACCACTGTCCTGGAGGGGGTTACATGCCCTGTGCCATGTCCTGGGGAGTGCAAGGCCACAGTCTCTTAAGTGGGTGGTTTTCCCACTGCTTGGTCCTGGGGAGTGCAAGGCCACAGTCTCTCAAGTAGATGGCTTCTCCACTGGTTCTGGAGGGGGCCTTGTACCCAGTGTGCTTCATCTTGGCAAGGAGAGGGTGAATGGATGGCTTTTTCCACTGGTTCTGGAGGAAGCCTTATACCCAGTGTGTTTTATCCTGGCAAGGAGGGGGTGAGTAGATGGCTTCTTCCATTGGTTCTGGAGGAGGGATTGTGCCCTGTGATGCAGATCTATGGGAGTGCAAGGTCACAGTCTCTCACCTGGGTGTGAGACCCACGCGATTTGCAGGGGCCAGGTGCACTTCAGCCCATGGAGGTAGGACTACACACTGCCTGCCAGCGGTGACGGCTGCTCAGTGGTGGCAGTGGCGGTTCTGGTGTCAGGGATTCAAGTGGTGGGGGGAGGCTCCAGCCCTTCTCCTGCAGCCTCGGACGGCTGCACACTGGGGCTGCTGCTCCTGACAGTGGGGCTGCTGGCAGTGGTGCTGGTGGCTGTGCTGGTGTCGGGGATGCCAGTGGTGAGGGGAGGCTCCAGCCCTTCCCCTGCAGCCTCGGACAGCTGCCCACTGGGGATTCTGGCAGTGGTGCTGGTGGCGGTGCTTGTGTCGGGGATGCCGGTGGGGGGAGGCTCCAGCCCTTCCCCTGCAGCCTGGGATGGCTGCCCACTGGGGCTGCTGTTACTGGCAGTGGTGCTGCTGACAGTGGTGTTGGTGGCGGTGCTGGTGGCAGAGCTGGTGTTGGGGATGCCAGTAGTGGGGGAAGACTCCAGCCCTTCCCCTGCAGCCTTGGATGGCTGAACCGCTATGGTTGATAGTGGGGGCTCAGAATCAGTCCCAGCACCAGGCCTCCTGTCCATCCTTTGCCCTTCCCCTTGGCAGCTGGTAGTGCCTCCTTGCCCTTCCCCTTGGCAGCTGGTGGCGCCTCCTTGCCCTTCCCCTTGGCAGCTGAGGGTGCCCCCTGCCCTTCCCCTTGGCAGCTGGTGGTGCCTCCTTGCCCTTCCCCTTGGCAGCTGGTGGTACCTACTGCCATTCCCCTTGGGATGGATGTCTGCTGCACCTGTGATCCGAGTAGCTGTGGCTCTACCCGGATGAACCTTAGCTCCTCCTCTGAAAACCTGGGGTGTCTTTGTGGTGCAATGGGTGTACTCTGTGTGGTGTGTGTGAGGGTGTGTAGGGTGATGTGTTGGGGTGTGTGCTGTGAGATACGTGGATGGTGTATGGGTGATGGTGTTCTGTGACTCTGGTTCTATGGGTGCTCTTGGTGTGTCTCTCTCTCGCAGTCGTCAATTTGTTTGAGTTGGAAAGGGTTGTGGGTAATATGTGTGTGTGTTTTATAGCTGTGTGGTTGTTTGGGTGTGGTGTGTGTATGTGTGTCAGGTGTGTGTAGTTTGAATTATCCAATGTAGTGATGTTTTGTTAGTGTGTGTGTATTTTGAGCATGGCGGTATGTACCGCCAATGGTTTACCGCGGTTGAATGTCCAACGCGGTGATTCGTGGTTCATAATGCTGTGGGCGTAGTTCTGTTGGCGTAATGGTGTGGGTTTTGTTACTGACAGTTTTTCACTGACCTTTTGGCTGGCAGACTTGGGTGTGTGTCTGTATAGTGACAGATTGCTATGTGTGGGTCATAATATGGGTAGCGGTAAACCGATTTGGCAGCGGTATGTTGGCGGCAGTCAGCATGGCGGAAAGCGGATCTTACCGCCAATGTCATAATGAAAGCCTTAGTCATCAGAGGAGGGATTGCTGAAGCAGGTGTCTTAACTAGAAATTAATAATGAGTGTTTATGTATTTTGAATAATTGAATTATGTAGAAAATGAATAACGTAGAGAAATAATGCACACGTTTGAAAATGTGACCTCCCCCTTTGGCTCTTCCCAAGCCGTGTCACGAAATGTATTAATTATTGATTAATACTTATGAAATATTGAAAATGTATTAGTTTAATGTAAGAATACATTATATGTAGGGATATGAAGTGTGTTTTAGTTCATTAACTGTGGGCCTTAACTTAGAGAGTGTCTTGGCCTAGTTTTGCCAGGCCTCATGCAGAAGCTGTATTTCTTAGCGTTAAATAAAAATGAGAGAGTGAACTAACTGTGAAATGTCCATTGTCTTGTTAAAAGTGCTTAACAGAAGCTTTTGATGAGAATAGACTAACAGGAGATGATGTTCCCGCTAAAGTAACAATTTGTGTGTAATGTGTGTGAGATGTACTTTCCCAGGAAGCGAACAATGAAGACACTGACTGAAGCTGACGATGCAACAATATTGTTACCTTATGAGCTGGATGATCAGGACACCATAAAGTGGACCAATCAACTTCATGTGAAGAATGAAATATTAGAATTCATAGATTTGTTGTAGAAATATTATTGGGTAGTGTATAAACATATGATTAACTGACCAATAGGGAATTAGGGGATAGTTTAAGTGACTTTGATATAACAACGTGACAGAGGGAAAAGACTTTAGACCTTATTCCGATTTCAGACGCGATATTGAGAGAAGATGAGACTTTAGAAGAGATTTGAGATTCTGTCATTGGGCTCATACTCTCTGACTGAGAGCCTGATGCTTTGCTGAACGACCGATGACCTGAGGACGAAGACTGATTCTGCTTGCTGAACCATACCGTTGATAGGTAGATATGACGATGTGATTGTTATTCATTTTATGCCTTTCCTTTCTAAGCACCCACTGCGCTGTTTTGACGAGATCCATAGCTAGATGTTTTTCCAAAATTTGTGTTTTAAATTGTTTTGCATGAAGCCCAACATGCTGATGCTAATCTGAGGTTAGTTGAGGGTATTCACATAATGACTGACGAATTACAGGAACTAATGGTTGACGAGTTATCTTGCAAAATTCTATGTACGTGATTACTTCATTGCAACTGACTCTGCTATTGATATGCACCATAACCTTAGAATGTGTTGTGATTCAAGCTTTGACTAGATTGTATGTCTTCCATTTTTTTTTTTGGACAACCAGTATTATTATTCTTATATGTGTTCCATTTGATTTGGAGATTAATCTGCGTGAGTTTAGCATTGTTATTATAAAGGAAATAAACTTACTAAACTTTACTGAAGGTGTGGTTATTCATTTGTTATTGATTTATTGATGACTAATGAATACTGGTTATTGATTATATACTGGAGCTATGGTTAGAACATCTTCAACGAGTCAAAAGGTTCATCAACTTATTCGCGTCCCCTTGTAAGTTTACTTATTAAGTTCTGACGCGCTAACACACTTAAAAAAACAGTGCTCTCTCCTGTAGAGCAGGACATGCTCTTCATCTGGTTGACTCTCCTGTGGACTTCAAAGTCCTGTGTAATGCATGGCCTGTGAGGAGGCAGGGATGACCTATAAAAATAAATGTACTGTCCCACAGCGTGGAAGGCCAGATGAAAGCTGGGCCACAAGCGGGTCCGTCTGCACCTGAATGAGGCCTGTCCATCCCTCTTTCATCCGCAACCAGCATTGAGGGTGACTGAGGTTACACCTCAATCAGTAAGCGCAAAACCACTGGCAATCCAAGATTGCCGACAAATAGCAGCACTAAAGAAAAATGTTGTGTGGGCTCTTCAGGTTCTAAACAAAGAAATAGAACTAGTGGGGTGAATACTATAACATGAGAGTGCGCCCTGCAAGGGTCATTGGCCATTGATTGTGTTCTTGCTTCTGCTTCCCCCCTTATGTTAACAGTCCCAGCAGGCTACATTCTTCCACTAACCACAGTCCCTCTGGTAATGTGTCAGTGATCAGGAGTAAGCAAAAGACATAGAGATCACCGACAACCTGTAAAATGGGTGTTGATACTGAAAGTGGTGAGTTTCATTCTTGCTCATAAGAAACAGTGCTCACTGAACGGTCGTTGTAAAATTGGTGCCTAATGCAGAAACATTATTTAATCATTAACAGAAAAGTTGGCAACCATCAAGACATCCCTGATTAAAATGAAGGACTTGAGGTCAATTGCACTAGCTAACATCATCATATCACCCCCCTAAAAGGTCTACAGCATCAACCCAGGTGGAATCTAGTGATACTTTAGAGGTGGCAAGTATACCCTCTACCTCCTGCAAGTGACACAAGCCAGAATGTAGATTCAGCTTTTAATTCTGTGTTGGGTGGTTGAAGGGTTTGTCAGATTAATGCTTTGTACAAAAGCAGAATTGCGCCCCAATTATTACATATAATACTTCTTTCTTAGAAGGCCTGTCCATGTGTCGTAACTCTAGCCAGTGTTCCACTGCTAGATGAGGGGGTAGCTGGAAAATCCAATTCAATTACAGATCAAGGTCGCTCACTGGCTCACCAAACTTCTCAATTTCAGCCTAGCCGATTTTTATTCAAATTATATTAGCACAATGGGTTTTGTGGATTGGCTTTTCTCAACAATCAATTGGAGGGGACACTATTATAATTAAGTTTAAAAAAAACCTCAGCATCAGTCATTTGAACTCCCATGTTTGCAGTCTTTATGGTGGAATTAGTGAATTTTGGTATTTCCCTTTGACTTTTACTACAAACCTGTTTACCTCACCCACATTGGTGCTCGAACTATAAGACATCCTCAGCCACTATGCCGGACTATACAATTCCACTTTAAAACTGCTTTTACCTTTGCAAGGCGTAACAGATATTGCTTGACAGTTACGGCACTCACCCAATAGAAGTTCAAATGTAGCACCTGGTTCCAACTCAAAGACAGCTTCTTTATTTCACCTCCGGAGACAGCCTTTCCCAGACCCCTCCTTGTGAGGGTAATGGGCTGGAATATTGCAAGCTATGCCAATCAGAGTCTGCGTCTTGGATAACTTTTACAGAGTCATTTGACATCATTTTGTTACAGCAGACCTGGGAGGTACAGCACAATGGACACAGTTGCTACTTTATCCTTGTTCAACCATCCGGCTTGGGAAGAGCCAAAGGGGGATTATCAATTTGATTGAAGAGATCATTACATTTTAATGTCATCCCTGTAGATGTAAACAGCAGTGTGATAAGGCATTAGTTGTCGAATGTTGTAACACCTTTTCTATGCCTATTTAAATTTTATAATGATGAATTATATTCCAACAACGTCAATTTTATGAGACTGTTTGAAATGGTAGATAACAATCTCAAAGCAACATTGAAGGTGGTTGTAATGTTATAATATAATTTTATATAGGGATTTTAATGCTGTTCTAAATGTTCACATGTTAGAACAAGATTCTAGGATCGATAATGTTTTACTTCACATCAATTCACGCTCTAATCTGTAAGGCACAGAGTTAGAATTTTATTATTGAGAGGGATTTCATAAAATCCATGAACATACCTGTAGGAAAGTACCATCTTGCCTGGCATGTTACCCCCATATTTCACTGTATATATGTTGTTTTAGTTGTATGTGTCACTGGGACCCTGCCAGCCAGGGCCCCAGTGCTCATAAGTGTACCCTGTATGTATTCCCTGTGTTATGACTAACTGTCTCACTGAGGCTCTGCTAACCATAACCTCAGTGGTTATGCTCTCTCTTTGCTTTCCAAATTGTCACTAACAGGCTAGTGACCAATTTCACCAATTCACATTGGCATACTGGAACACCCTTATAATTCCCTAGTATATGGTACTGAGGTACCAAGGGTATTGGGGTTCCAGGAGATCCCTATGGGCTGCAGCATTTCTTTTGCCACCCATAGGGAGCTCTGACAATTCTTACACAGGCCTGCCACTGCAGCCTGAGTGAAATAACGTCCATGTTATTTCACAGCCATTTACCACTGCACTTAAGTAACTTATAAGTCACCTATATGTCTAACCTTTACCTGGTAAAGGTTGGGTGCTAAGTTACTTAGTGTGTGGACACCCTGGCACTAGCCGAGGTGCCCCCACATTGTTCAGGGCAAATTTCCCGTACTTTGTGAGTGCGGGGACACCATTACACGCGTACACTGTACATAGGTCACTACCTATGTACAGCGTCACAATGGTAACTCCGAACATGGCCATGTAACATGTCTAAGATCATGGAATTGGGGAGACAATTCCATGATCCCCCGAGTCTCTAGCACAGACCCGGGTACTGCCAAACTGCCTTTCCTGGGGTTTCACTGCAGCTGCTGCTGCTGCCAACCCCTCAGACAGGTTTCTGCCCGCCTGGGGTCCAGCCAGGCTTGGCCCAGGAAGGCAGAACAAAGGACTTCCTCAGAGAGAGGGTGTTACACCCTCTCCCTTTCGAAAAAGGTGTCAGGGCTGGGGAGGAGTAGCCTCCCCCAGCCTCTGGAAATGCTTTGATGGGCACAGATGGTGCCCATCTCTGCATAAGCCAGTCTACACCTTTTCAGGGATCCCCCAGCCCTGCTCTGGCGCGAAACTGGACAAAGGAAAGGGGAGTGACCACTCCCCTGACCTGCACCTCCCCTGGGAGGTGCCCAGAGCTCCTCCAGTGTGCTCCAGACCTCTGCCATCTTGGAAAAAGAGGTGCTGCTGGCACACTGGACTGCTCTGAGTGGCCAGTGCCAGCAGGTGACGTCAGAGACTCCTTCTGATAGGCTCTTACCTGTGTTGCTAGCCTATCCTCCTTCCTAGGTAGCCAAACCTCCTTTCTGGCTATTTAGGGTCTCTGCTTTGGGGAATTCTTGAGATAACGAATGCAAGTGCTCATCAGAGTTCCTCTGCATCTCTCTCTTCACCTTCTACCAAGGAATCGACCGGTGACTGCTCTGTACGCCTGCAAAACCGCAACAAAGTAGCAAAGACGACTACTGCAACCTTGTATCGCTGATCCGGCCACCTTCTCAACTGCTTTCCTGGTGGTGCTTGCTGTGGGGGTAGTCTGCCTCCTCTCTGCACTAGAAGCTCCGATGAAATCTCCAGTGGGTCGACCGAATCTTCCCCCTGCAACCTCAGGCACAAAAAGACTGCATCACCGGTCCTCTGGGTCCCCTCTCAGCATGACGAGCGTGGTCCCTGGAACTCAGCAACTCTGTCCAAGTGACTCTCACAGTCCAGTGACTCTTCAGTCCAAGTTTGGTGGAGGTAAGACCTTGCCTCACCACGCTAGACTGCATTGCTGGGTACCGCGTGATTTGCAGCTGCTCCGGCTCCTGTGCACTCTTCCAGGATTTCCTTTGTGCACAGCCAAGCCTGGGTCCCCGACACTCTAACCTGCAGTGCACAACCTCCTGAGTTGTCCTCCGGCGTCGTGGGATCTTCTTTTGTGACTTCGGGTGAGCTCTGGTTCACTCTTCTTTGTAGTGCCTGTTCCGGCACTTCTGCGGGTGCTGCCTGCTCCTGAGAGGGCTTCCTATCTTGCTGGGCGCCCCCGCTGTCTCCTCACGCAATTGGCGACATCCTGGTCCCTCCTGGGCCGTAGCAGCATCCAAAAACACTAACCGCAACCCTAGCAGCTAGCAAGGCTTGTTTGCGGTCTTTCTGCGTGGGAACACCTCTGCAAGCTTCTTCACGACGTAGGACATCCATCCTCCAAAGGGGAAGCTCCTAGTTCTCTTCGTTCTTGCAGAATCCACAGCTTCTACCATCCAGTGTCAGCTTCTTTGCACCCTCAGCTGGCATTTCCTGGGCATCTGCCCAATCTCGACTTTGTCGCGACTCTTGGACTTGGTCCCCTTGTTCCACATGTACTCTCATATGGAAATCCATTGTTGTTGCATTGCTGGTGTTGGTCTTCCTTGCAGAATTCCCCTATCACGACTTCTGTGCTCTCTGGGGAACTTAGGTGCACTTTACACCTACTTTTCAGGGTCTTCGGGTGGGCTATTTTTCTAACCCTCACTGTTTTCTTACAGTCCCAGTGACCCTCTACAAGATCACATAGGTTTGGGGTCCATTCGTGGTTCGCATTCTACTTTTGGAGTATATGGTTTGTGTTGCCCCTATACCTATGTGCTCGCATTGCAATCTATTGTGACTGTACATTGCTTGCATTGCTTTCTATTGCTATTACTGCATATTTTTGGTATTGTGTACATATATCTTGTATATATGCGCTATCCTCATACTGAGGGTACTCACTGAGATACTTATGGCATATTGTCATAAAAATAAAGTACCTTTATTTTTAGTATAACTGTGTATTGTGTTTTCTTATGATATTGTGCATATGACACCAGTGGTATAGTGGGAGCTTTACACATCTCCTAGTTCAGCCTAAGCTGCTCTGCTAAGCTACCCTTTTCTATCAGCCTAAGCTGCTAGACAAATCTTCTACACTAATAAGGGATAACTGGACCTGGTGCAGAGTGTAAGGACCCCTTGGTACCACTACAAACCAGGCCAGCCTCCTACAATACCCAACCCCAACTTCCATTATTTCCACCTGTTTTAGCCGAGGATTTGCATTTACTATTGACAATATTTTTCTGTCTCATTAGCAATATCTCTAATTGTGAAATTGTTAATTTGTCTATAGGAGATCTCAACTGGCTTCTAATTAGGGATGAGCATAATTAAAGTAATTCACAAGGAATTATCTAAACATTCCACAAAACTATGCTTGAATTACATGAGAAGAGTAATTCTGTGTTTAGCACTATCAGTGCTAAAATGCCCCCTTACATCCAAAATGGATGCAGGGATGCATTTCGCACTGAGAAATAAAGTTAAATACAACAGAACATGAATAATAAGCACAGGCAGATGCTAGAGCTTGCTAAATGTGCTCTTGGGGTAGGATTTCTCTAAACTTGATACTGGTGTTTAGCGCTATTTTCTTGCACAAATTCAACCTTGTGTCCAAAATGAACTTGAGGATGGATTTTGCACTAAGAAATAGCATTAAGTGCAGCAGAACATGAATAGCGAACAACAGGGACCATTCGCGCTCTTTAAGTGAGTTCTTGCAGTAGCATTTTTTCCCCCCAAACTACTGTTAATTACATGAACAGGAGTAATTGCACCATTATGAATAAATACACACTGAAGAGTAATGCGGAATTACTAAAAATACTACAATTACTCTGACGTAAATGAAATTCTACCCAGGCTTACTCACAATGTCTGTTAGTCTTCCTGTCTCACAGCCTGCCACATGGTCTGGCTCTAGAATTTACAAGCACATCAAAGATAGCAACTGGGTAATTTTGTGACCTTTGAAACTTGTCCCACAGTCTTTCACTGAGGTATGTATGTTGGTGAGAAAATTACTCATGAAGCCTCTCCTCAGCTCTGATACCCAGATTTGTAGGCAGTTTTATTCAGCATGCTCTCTGAATATCCAAATTCTGAAACATTCCTAGGGTAGCAAACCTAGGAATAAGAAGGAAGTAATGAGCTGCAGGAATACGCTGCATACTCCTAGCAATCTTAAGGCCATAATGGAAGCCAATATGCAGAAAGAGTTAAAATAGTTTTGTCCCATGGTTAGATGTATTAGATGCAGTAAGAGAAATATGATACCACTTAGTTTACTGCAGACAATTAGGTATTTCATTTTTTCAGTGGTTTTCACCTCAGCAGCAGTGAAGCTTCTTATAGGAGCCAGCGCGTGGCTTGAGCCCCAAGTGGTAGCCTACAGGTAGATTTGAAAGAAGTGATCACAGCCCTTCGGAGCAGCCCTTCAAATAAAGCTCCCGGGTAGGAGAGAGTTCCAAATGACCTACCCAAGTGCACCTATGATATTTGGACCTATTTGCTCACTATTATTATTAACCGTCTGAAGGTTTCCTCCCTGCCTCCCCCATGGTTCTCCTCTCTGGTAATACCCACTTTTAAGAAGGGGGACCATTCAGACTCTTCTTGGTATAGACAGATCCCTCTTATAGACTCAACAGCCAAGGTTTTGGTGAGATTACATTTTAGGTATATTAGATCTTAAGTTGCAGATCACGGTATTTCAGGTTTCTGTCAGTGGGAAGGCTGCCGCCATTGTGGAAGGACATCAGGGCTAGCAATCTTAAGGCCATAATGGAAGCCAATATGTGGGAAGTGTTCAAATAGTTTTGTCCTATTGTTAGCTGTATTAGATGCAGTAACAGAAATATGATACCACTTAGTTCACCGCAGACGATTAGGTCTTCCATTTTTCCAGTGTTTTTTACCTCAGCAGCAGTGAAGCTTCTTATAGGAGCCAGCGTGTGGCCTGAGCCCCAAGTGGTAGCCTACAGGTAGATTTGAAAGAAGTGATCACAGCCCTTCGGGGCAGCCCTTCAAATAAAGTTCCCGGGTAGGAGAGAGTTCCAAATGACCTACTCAAATGCACCTATGATATTTGGACCTATTTGCTCACTATTATTATTAACCGTCTGAAGGTTTCTTCCCTGCCGCCCCCATGGTTCTCCTCTCTTAAGAAGGGGGACCATTCAGACTCTTGTTGGTATACACAGATCCCTCTTATGGACTCAACAGCCAATGTTTTGCTGAGATACATTTTTAAGTATATTAGATCTTGAGTTACAAATCACAGTATTTCAAGTTTCTGTTGGAGGGGCGGTTGCTGCCATTGTGGCTGCCTCCCTGCCGTGACCATTACAAGTTTCCCGCTAGGTCAGTGGGCAGAAACTCAGTTTACTACCGCTGGCCCAGAGGGAAATGGCCTACAGCATTGTCTCTGGCTTGTAATAGAGCCGGCGGCAATGCTTTAGTGTGTAGGATGCACCAGCACTCATCACAGTGTTCACTGTTTGCAAAGCAAACAGTGAACATTGAGACTTGGCTGGCCAGTGCACTGCCCATGGCAAGTGAGTGGGCAGTGCATGCAGAGGCACCCCTGATGCACCCTGCACCCCCATCTCCACCAGCCTTTTCATGGCAGGTTTACTGCCATGAAACCGCTGGCAGAGTAGGGGATCTTAATCCCAATTACCACAGACTCCTATCCCAGCATCCATGTTGTTCGCATTTTGTTTGCTACAAGGAACTAGGTTTAATCTTTATTGAGGAACTCATCAAACTTTCTGGTTTGAAGCTTTGGTTGCCTATATGGAATAATCCTCAAACTATTGTTAACCCACAGGTGATGGAGGACTGCCTTAGCTGTGCCATAGGGCTGAACATCCCAGTTTTCCTCAGCTGTGTGGTCCATCCCTCTTCACCCATCCCAAGAGTGTGACCACGTCTGACAAATCTTGACTGAAGCATGCCTTTTTGGAATCCAGGAGCTCAACAAGAGATGTCAGGGAAATTGTAAAGTCTAAAAACAAGCAGTACATTTTTTTTGCAAACCACTTTAAGCATCAAGTCTTATCTACTGTATACCTGACTCCTTTCTGCTGAGGTTTGGAGCAGATGCCATACATAGGCGGTCATTCTGACCGCGGCGGGCGGCGGTAGCTGCCCGCCATGCGGTCACCGGCACTTGGCCGCTCCGCAGTCAAAAGACCGTGGAGGCCATTCTGGCTTTCCCGCTGGGCTGGCGGGGCGCCCGCCAAAGGAGCGCCCGCCGGCCCAGAGGGAAAGGCCCTGCAACAATGAAGCCGGCTCCGAATGGAGCCGGCGGAGTTGCAGGGGTGCGACGGGTGCAGTTGCACCCGTCGCGGTTTTCACTGTCTGCAAAGCAGACAGTGAAAATCTCTCTGGGGCCGGCCCCCAGGGGCCCCACGACACCCGTTCCCGCCATCCTGTTCCTGGCGGTAAAAACCGCTAGAAACAGGATGGCGGGAAGGGGGTCGGAATCTCTATGGCGGCGCTGCTTGCAGCGCCGCCATGGAGATTCAGCCCAAGCAGGGGAAATCCGGCGGGAAACCGCCGGATTCCCTTTTCTGACCGCGGCTTTAACGCCGCGGTCAGAATGGGCATTGAAGCACCGTTGGCGGTGCTTCCGTGGGCCCCGGCCCTGGCGGTCTTGGACCGGCAGGGTCGGAATGACCCCCATAGTCTGCTCTGTTTTCCCCTAGGACAGTATGGGAGGCTGTTAACTTACCTGCCTCACGACTATATTTCTTCTGAAACTTTATTGCATTTTATTTTGTTTTGCAAATATGATGTCAAGTATACTAGGATTTATCCCTTGCCTGTTTTTTAAACCCGTAACTTCAGATTATGCAGACCAGCTCTTCTTCAGTGTTCTGACACTTAAGGACATTTTTTGCTGTAGGGTGTTTTTTAAAAAGCATAGTTCGATTTCATAACAGTATGCATTTTTAATGTCTTAATATTGTGATCTTATGCTATTTGCACTTTTATGGTTATGTTTTTTTAATCTGAATAAAGTATTTTGATTGATTGAAGTATTAGTATCCAGTGATGGCCCATCAAAAGTGCTGGGCCTACTCCTGGCACCCGTCCCTAGACCTCTGCACTGAGTCCATCTTTTTAGAATTGGAACATTTCGCACTTAAACCTTCATTTTGTTTCTGCAAAATTATTTTTTGCCCCATGTTGATGATTACACAGGCACTCAGGATTTCTGTTTTCCCCCAGGAGGAACCTAGAAAATGCCAAAAATGTGGAAAACGTTTGAGATTTGTATTTCAATAAATAGGAAAACAGTGCAGTGCAGGAATGTTTCTGTGTTTTCCTAAGCATGGCTTCACAAATGTTTGCTGTGCTACAGTAACCTTCTTACCAGCTTAGAAAAAGAGACAGCTGTTAAACGTTTTTAGTAATTTCCAAAGTGGTAGTCAGTATTTTGTATTTTGCAGTTTGTATGGAAAAGGGGGTTTGAAACTGATCAAGGATCTTAGAAAGCTGTATATTCATGAAAAGCAGGTATAATCCTCTATTCAGCAAGCGATTATTAATGTAGTTTGCTTATGGTTTTCTTTTAGACACTAATTGCTGAATTAAAACATAATGAAAGCGGAGAGGTGATATTGTTTTCTCCTATAATTTTGACATGATGGTCTAGCTACACAAGTAATATACCAAAACATTCTGTAGATTCTTCTTGTCACAGCGATATACACTGGTTGTCAATCGTCCAAACATACTCTCTGCCTAGAGCCATTATCAGCTCTGTGGTTTATAGTGGTTTTCACTTTATGGTTTGACAATGCATCAGTTCATAAAATGTAATAAATATAAAATGGGAATGAAGTGATATATTCATTTTTTTTAATATGCCCAAGAATCTTAGTTTAAGAACAAAGGGTATTCATAGCACTCTGAATTCAGGGTTACCAAATGGCAATAAGACTGTGTTTTTCAAAATGTGTTCTTTTATGCAGTGTCTCACAGTTGGAAGCCAAAAAAGTAGAGAAATGTGATAGAACATAGAGTATAATTTTTTCTTTTAGTTTCAGTGATTCACCATACATTTATGAAAACAAGACATATTGGAGGTTCAGGATGGAGAAGCTTGCTGGATCCATTTTTTTCTTACCCATATTACCTAGAAATGTTTTTAATTTACACAATGTAATGCATTTTTCTCCCATTTCTGTGAGAGAACATTCCACAGCCTACATGGATCAACAAAAGTGCTACTACCCACCATACCCACACTTCTCCTGATAAAACACTTCCTCACCTGTCAGGGTTGGACTAAAACACAGGAGAGGAGCAGATGGAAAGGTTGACCATTTGAAGACAAAGTAGGATTAGTATGGTCTTCACATGGTCACAGGTTTGGTCTGTTCTTGTCGCAGGCAGCAGCTCCTTCCACACGTACCATTTTCATCGGATGAAGTGAGTAAATGTGGCATGGTATTACTATACCCATTTGATGTTTGTTCCCAAGTTCTTCTGTAACAGGAATGTGTAATTCTTGAATTTTTTCACCCATACATTGGCCAATGCAGAGTGTAGGTGGTGTTAGACCTGGCATCCTTGGTGTGGTTTCCCCGCCCATGAATATTTGCCTTCAGAACTTCTGTATTTGCTGACCTCATTTTTGCTGGTCTTAGGATACAGCACACTTTACCACTGCAAACTAGTCCTAAGGTGCCTGTGCTCTTTCTCTAAATCATGGTAACATTAGCATATTTAATTTAATTTATTTATAAGTCCCCAGTAAAGTGCACTACCTTTGTTCAGGGCCTGTAAATTAAACGCTAGTAGTGGGTCTGCAGCAATGGCTGTGCCACCCACTTACGTAGCCCTTTAAAAATGTCATAGGCCTGAAATTGCAGAGCCTGTGTGTGCAGCTTTGAAATACCATTACATCTTGGCAAAATAAGCCTTTTTGCAGGCCCAAACCTTTGTTTTTAATGGGTATGTCACCCCTGGAGTAGGGCCTGGTCAGCCTAGAGGGTAGAGAGCAATGTAGTTAAAAGTACAACATGTACTTTTTGTTTTTACGTGTCCTGGTGGTAAAACATGTTTAAATGTGTTTTTCACCACTGCAAGCCCTATCTCTCCCATACGTTAACATTAGAATTGCCGTATTACAATTTATAAGTGTAATTTCCAAATGGAAAGAGATAACCCCTTGAAGTTTGTTGTCTCTGGAATCACAATTTAAAATCACAACTTACTGTGTAGTTGCATATTAAATTTCAATTTTGAAAATGCCACTTTTAGAAAGTTGGCATTGCCTTGCCTTAGCCATTTGATGCCTGCAACCTGTCTCTGTTTACAACTGAGTGTAGTTGGCAGTTGGGCCCCGTGTATTCTCCTAAATAGCCACTCACAATAGGAACTTGGGTGTGACTTGATAGGCCATTGTGGGCAGGATGAGTGGAAGTAGCTGGACACATATTCAGTTACACCTGAATAGGCTGTATCCTGTCCCCACACAAAGGGCTGCATACCCGCTGTAGTCAGCCTAGAGCCAGGGAAAGGAGGGCAGGGCACCTGTGCACTTCAAGGGCATGTCTCTGGAGTCTCTTCCACATCAAAGGCACCACTGGGTACTCGACCTCAGACACCACCACCACTTCAGTACACTTTTGGACATGCACACAGGAAGAAGAACTGTTGAGCTGCTAAAGGACTGCCACTCTGCTAGACTGCACTCTGCTGGACTCCTGCTTTTCTGTGCTGACAAGTTGCCTGCTGCCCTCCCAGTCCTGGACCCTTGGAAGTGAGCCTAAGCTGCTTCCCAGCAGAACCGATTCATCCTCTCTGTTGAGCAGTGAGTCCACAAGTTGAACCGGCACATCTCCTCAACTGAGCAGCACATACTTGAGCAGAACCAGCACATCGTTGCTGCTCCATGGATTGGACCAGACACAGAAGACTCATCGTAGGTACATTCCACATCTTGGGTCGGCCTGAACTTTTGACTTTGCCCCAGTTCAGTGCAACTAGATATCCCTGGTTGGAACTTTTTGCTTTTAAGCACTATACCACAATTTATTCTTTAAAAATGTATAGCTCAAGTTGTATTGATTGATTTTTGTTGTTTTGGTCTTGTTTTAATTATTAAAATCTACACTATTTTCTTACCTTGGTGAGGGATCCTTTTTGTGCTGTGCTTTGTTTTCACTGTTTACACAAATACTTTACAGATTGTCTTCAAATTAAGCCTGACTACTCTGTGCCAAGCTACCAAAGGGTGAACGCAGGTTAATTTTGGGGTTTTCTTGTTCCTCGTCCTGACAAGTATTGTGGTTGCTGCCTGACCTGGGGCCTACACCCCAATCAACCTATAACCCAGTTTCTCACAGTTTCTCACATTGGTGATCACCATTGAGGTTAGGACCTGTGTTTGTGCAGTGCTAAACAGTAATTTAGTGTACACTACCATCTCATATCTAAGATAAATTCAAGTTTAAGTTCCCCTTGACTGGTCTTTTTGCTTTTTCCAAATTCACTTTTTCTCTACCTAACTGTTGGGGGGTCATTCCAACCCTGGCGGTCGGTGATAAAGCGGCGGCCAACCCGCCAACAGGCAGGCGGTAAAAAAAAATGAATTCTGACCCTGGCGGGAACCGCCAACACAGACCGCCACTTTAACACTCCGACCACCACGGCGGGACAGACAAACAGCGCAGCGGTCACCGCCAACAGGCAGGCGGCAGACAACGTACCGCCCACCCTATCACAACTCACCAATCCGCCACCTTTTCCGGGGCGGGAGCACCGCCGATAAAAACACGGCGGAAAGAGACTACGAACGGGAAAACGCTCACCTCTATACACTCCACGAGGACGGAGGACAGCATGGAGCCTGAATTGAACATCCTACCTGCTCTCGTCTACCTGCTCATCTACCACGAGTACGAACTCCGGCGCAGACGACAACGGTGAGTACCGCACCTACGACACAGGGTAGGGAGGAGGAGGAAGGGTTACGGGCACACACATACGCAATACACCCACCCCCCAACTATCTACACACCAATGCAGAGCACCAAGTCAAAGTGACACCACCCAAACGTCCCGGAATAATGAAAAGATATAATTACAGTGAGAAACTAAATTTATGTATAAAATAGGTTCATTGAAGTCATGGTAAAATAGGAAAATGAATTAAAAAAATTCAAGTTTAAACATTGCGTAACCGATAAATAGAGGCAATAAGTCCAGCACAGTCACTTAAATTTCAACTGTCCGTGGGCCAAAGTGTATCAACACATGGGCAAAGCCCACACAGGAGACCTGAGTCCGTTGGAGAGAACACTGCAGGGGCATCAGACGATAAAATTACAGGCACCTCAGGGGGAAGGGAAGGGGGGCACCACAGCCACATGAGTCCACGACGCCAGATCCACGAAGGGGCCACCATGCCCGCTGTGCCATCCTGGGGAGTGCAAAGCCACAGTCTCTCAAGTCTCTACAGTGGGTGGCTTGCCCACTGTTCAATCCTGGGGAGTGCAAAGCCACAGTCTCTCAAGTCTCTACAGTGGGTGGCTTGCCCACTGTTCAATCCTGGGGAGTGCAAAGCCACAGTCTATCAAGTGGATAACAGTCTCCACAGGCAATGGAGGAGGCAGGGTGGCCCGAGTGCATCGTGAACAGTAGCTCGACACAGAACCGGCACTGTCATTGGGCCAGCGGTGCTTGAGACGGCGGGGTCCAGCGGAGCGGCGCTTGACAGGAAGGGCCCAGCGGAGCGGTGCTTGAGATGAAGGGCCCAGCGGAGCGGTGCTTGAGACGGCGGGGCCCAGCGGAGCGGTGCTTGACAGGAAGGGCCCAGCGGAGCGGTGCTTGACAGGAAGGGCCCAGCGGAGCGGTGCCTGTCTTGGCGGGGCCCTGTTCAGCGGTGCCTTTCTGGACGGCAGGGCCCTGTTCAGCGGTGCCTTTCTGCACGGCGGGGCCCTGTTCAGCGGTGCCTTTCTGGATGGTGGGGCCCTGTTCAGCGGTGCCTTTCTGCACGGCGGGGCCCTGTTCAGCTGTGCCTTTCTGGACGGCGGGGCCCTCTTCAGCGGTGCCTTTCTGCACGGCGGGGCCCTGTTCAGCGGTGCCTTTCTGGACGGCGGGGCCCTCTTCAGCGGTGCCTTTCTGCATGGCGGGGCCCTGTTCAGCGGTGCCTTTCTGGACGGCGGGGCCCTCTTCAGCGGTGCTTGTTCTGTAAGTCAAGGGAGTCAGACCTGGCCAGGACTCCCTGCTCAGTCGCCCTCCGACCGTGCAGTTGCTGGACCCTTCGGTGACGGTGTCCTGGGCCCTTGGGTGTCCTCCCTCACACCCGGAATGGGGCTTGTGGGGCCCTCCTGGTCCGCGCTCCTGCTGGCTGACTTCTCCGCCCTGCTGCCCTTGCCCTCCTTCGATGTGGCTCTCTGGGCCTTGCCTCCCCTGGATGTTGTGGCAGGTGAAGTGGCAGAACTTTGGTCCTTGGGGGCAGCCGTGTCAGTCTTCTCGCGGCGGCCCCTTACTTTACGGGTCGTCTTTCCAGGGGGGGGTGGCTGTCCCCTTGCTGCTGATCGATGTATCACTGCTGGCAAAGGGGGGACTCCAAAATCCATGCACTACGGTGACACTTGAAGCCGGGCTGGTGGTGGCTGAGGTGCTCTTGGGACTCTTAGCTGATGGAGGGGGTGGGTCAGG
The DNA here is from genome assembly GCF_031143425.1 of Pleurodeles waltl. NCBI lineage: Eukaryota > Metazoa > Chordata > Amphibia > Caudata > Salamandridae > Pleurodeles > Pleurodeles waltl. The sequence goes on along the minus strand of NC_090443.1, from coordinate 660,536,863 downwards.
TGAGGGAAAGAGGTCAAGAGTGGAGAGGTAAACTTTTTTAGGACCAAGGTAAAGGGTAGGTTTTGTGGTTATGGGAGTGGAGGAAGAGGAGGTGGTTGTAGGAGAGTCAGGTGTGCTGTCCTTGGGTGAAGGTGCATGGGCTGGAGGCTGTCGTGAGGTGGTAGGCTGTTGGGTGGGTGGCTGCCTGCGTTTGTGTGTCTTGGAAGAGGGGGTGACAGACACAGTGGGAGAGGACACAGGGGACGTGTAAATGGCAGTGGGGGTGGTGACTGCACATGTGCGGACTGTACTGGAGGGTGTGCTGGTGATGGAAGTACTGGCTGTTGGTGGTGTGCATGCAGGTGTGAGTAGAGACGTCACAGGGAGGGAGGAGGGAGACGAGGAGGTGGGGGACACAGAGGTGGTAGTGGCTGTTGGCATGTCTGCATCTGGGTGTTGCTTGGGTGAATGTTTGTGTGATCTGTGGTGCTTATGTCTGGATGAGCTGCCCTTGGGTGTTGAGGTGTGTGCAAGCTGGTCTGATGGTGTGGATGGGATAGGCTGAGGAACAGGAGACAGAGACAGGGTGGAGGCAGTTAGAAGAGGGAGGCTGGAAAGAGGGACAATGGCTGCCGTCAGTGCTGAGGCCAGAGCATTGAACGATCGTTGATGGGCAGCCTGACCCGAATGAATGCCCTCCAGGTATGCATTGCTACGATGCACCTCCCTCTCTACCCCCTGGATGGCATTCAAAAGGGTAGACTGCCCAACAATGATGGTCTGTAGGAGGTCAATGACCTCCTCACTGAGGGCAGCAGGGGTAACAGGGGCAGGGCCTGAGGTGCCTGGGGCGAAGGAGATGCCCGCCTTCTTGGGCGAGTGGGCACGGAGCGAAGGCTGAGGGGCTGCTGGGAGGGCGGAGCTGGTGCGCTGGGTGGCGGCTGTACCTGTAGAGGCAGGGGGCACGGATGTTGCCGCCACCGCTAGGGAGCTCCCATCCGAGGACGTGTCGGTGTCGCTGGTGTCACCACGGGTCCCCGTTGTGAAGCTCCCCTCGCCCTCCGTATCACTGGTGGCCTCGGTGTCTGTGCCATGGCCCACCGGGGCCTTGTGAGTTGCAGCTCCCTCGTGCTCCGGTGCCAATTCTCCTCCGCCTGATGATGCTAATGCACACATGCACAAGAAGATAAAGAAAAAGGGTGGGGGGAGAAATAAAAACAGGTTGAGTGCACAGACACAGGAGCCTCATGCACTAAGCCGCGCAATCGGGGTACACTACTCAGTACTTGTGACTAGGCCAACAGGTCTAGGGACAACAAACGCGCACATGGGTGATGCAGGACCATGGATAGCTGTACTTGTCACCCTACAGAGGTGGGGTGCGGGGGCACAGGGACATGGCTAAAGGAGAGGACTACACTACAGAAAGTGCCCTGGCCTAATGTCACCCACAGCCCTCCTCCCCCACCCAGGCACCTCCACTGCGCGTAAAGATAGCTGAATGTGCTGGTACTCACCCCCTTGTGTCTGCTGTGATGTCCTCACGCGCCCATCCAAATTGGGGTAGGCCACCGCCAGGATCCGGGACATCAGGGGGGTCAGGGTACGACTGGCACCCCTCCTAGGTTGGGAGGCCATCCCCAGCAGTGACTCGGCGGTCTTCCTGGTCCCGCGGCGGATGTCCTCCCACCTCTTGCGGCAGTGGGTGCCCCGTCTGTTGTGGACCCCCAGGGTCCGGACTTCCTTGGCGATGGCACGCCAAATGTCGACTTTCTGATGGGCGCTGACCTATTTGACATGTACAGGGTGGAATTGGAAATATCATCAATTTTCCGGATGATAGATGTGATTGGCTCCCCCTCCCCAACCTTGCCATGTGGCACATGCTCTCATCTGTCGTGCCTTGCACTCGTCATTGTCTCCCCACCCCACCATCTAAGATCCACCCCACTCAACACAGGCATAGCCCATTCAACGTGCACACAGTGTACTTACCTGTTGGTCTGGAGGACCGTAGAGTAGCGCATACTGGGGCAGGACCCCATCCACAAGTTTCTCCAACTCTTCTGTAGTGAAGGCAGGGGCCCTTTCCCCAGTCGCAGCAGCCATTGTCTCTTCCAGACCGAGTTCACAGCAGCACTTGCAGTATAGGTCGTCTCCTGTGGATGATCAGGTCTCGAGTGATTAATCAGATAGAAAATGGCGGTCACGCCCGCGGCGGTGCGTACCGCCGCGGTGCGTACCGCGACCGCCGGCGCACCTCGTCATTGGCTCCTGAAACCCATAGGGTTCAATGTTAACCAATGCGGCTTGGCGCTGCGGTCTTCGACCGCCTACCGCCACGGTGTGTCACGCCAGCGCATTGACCTCACATCCCACTGTCACACTTCACAGGTCAGGCAGCCGCCATTTCAAGGGCCCACATGGCATAATTTCTACTGCGTCACACAGGCCTAGGCCTTGCATTGCCACTCATACAAGCCATTCAATGCATAGCGATTCGTGTACTGTGCAAGCTGTAGTTACGTACCTGTGGGTTGCTTGACTCTGTACTCCATGTTCTCCTTCCTAGGCACCGTCCGCTGGGACTTGCGAGGAGAAGGAGGAATCCTCCTGTGTACCGACCGCTGGTGGACCTGTCGACAGTGGAGGAACGTCATATAATACTTCGATACCGACTTGACCGAGCCACTATACATGAACTGTGTGCCCAGCTGGAGCCAGCACTGATGTCCCCCATCCGCCAACCCACAGGAATTCCCCCTCTGGTGCAGGTTCTGTCAGTCCTCCATTTTTTGTCAAGTGGGTCTTTTCAGACAACAGTGGCCATGTCATCAGGGATGTCTCAGCCTATGTTTTCTAAGATTTTGTCCAGAGTGTTGTCTCTCCTGACGAAATACATGCGGAGCTACATTGTTTGCCCTGAGGAGGGTGATTTGGCCACTGTGAAGGGTGACTTCTATGCCCTTGGACATATCCCCAACATCATTGGTGCCATTGATGGGACCCATGTGGCCTTAGTACCCCCAAAAGACGATGAGCAGGTGTACAGAAACAGGAAAAATTACCATTCTATGAATGTGCAGGTGGTCTGTTTGGCTGACCAGTACATCTCCCATGTAAATGCCAAGTTCCCTGGGTCAGTGCATGACGCGTATGTTATGCGAAATAGCAGCATCCCCTATGTGATGGAACAGCTACAGAGACAACGTGTGTGGCTAATAGGTGACTCTGGTTACCCCAACCTGCCGTGGCTACTGACCCCAGTGAGGAATCCCCGGACCAGGGCAGAGGAACGGTACAATGAGGCCCATGGGCGATCTAGGAGGATCATAGAAAGGACCTTCGGCCTCCTGAAGGCCATGTTTAGGTGCCTGCATATGACAGGTGGATCCCTAATGTACTCACCAAAGAAGGTGTGCCAGATCATCGTGGCCTGCTGTATGCTTCACAATCTTGCATTGCGACGCCAGGTGCCTTTCCTGCAGGAGGATGGTCCAGATGGTGGTGTTGTAGCAGCTGTGGAGCCTGTGGAGAGTGAAGAGGAGGAAGACGACGGGGACGACACGGACAACAGGGACACAGTCATACAACAGTATTTTCAGTAGCACAAAGGTAAGAATCCCCCACGCCATTTTACATTTACTTCAGGCCTCCTGCATCTCTACTTTCTGTGTTTCCCCCCAGTTCCTTTCAACTGAATTGTGACTTTCCCTTCCCTTTTCAGAGCTGTATGACCCACTGCGCGACTTCTGCTTTGTTTGCCCATGGAGTAAAGCACATTAACATTGGTATGTTGTCATCACAATGTAACTGAACATTTTTGAACCATTATGTGTAATACATTTGTTAAGAATACAAGCAGACTCCTGAGTGTTTTAAGTGCAATTAGTGATTTATTTAAAGTGCTACATATAGGTCCATGATAGTAAAACGGTGATGGGTGAAGGTGGAGTAATGTCCATGGCAGAGTCCAGTTCTCAGTCGCACAGGTGCATTGTCCATATGCCTGTGGAAGGATGGAGCAGGGGCAGTTCAAGGTTGGACAGGGTGACAATGTGGGACAGTGGAATGACATCAGGGGGTATCTTATGCTGGCGGGGGTCTTGGCATCCTACTCTTCCTTTGTGATCTCAGGTTCCTCTTGCGGGGTGGTTGATCTTCAGCAGGAGGTGGGGTTCTGGTGGCCTGTCATTGTGTGGGGGCCTCCTGTCCACTAGCGCCGGCGGAGGTGGTAGGCTGTTCCTGGTCCAGGTTGGTGACAGGGGCCCTTTGGGGTGCCACATGGTCCCGCAATGTGGTGACTATTTGGTTGAGGGCCAGGACGATGTTCCTGAGCTCCTCTCTGTACCCCATGTACCGTTCCTCCTGCTGTGCCTGGATCTCCTGGAACCTGGCCAGTACCGTCGCCTTCGTCTCCTGGGAGTGGTGGTATGCTCCCATGATGGTGGTGAGGGCCTCTTGGAGAGTCCGTTCCCTGGGCCTGTCCTCCCCCCCCTGTCGCACTGCAGCCCTCCCAGTTCCCCTGTTTCCCTGGGCCTCTGTCCCCTGGACGGTGTGCCCACTACCACTGCCCCCAGGTCCCTGTTGTTGTTGGGGTGTTGGGTCAGCCTGGGTGCCCTGTAGTGGCGGACACACCGCTGATTCACCTGTCCTGGCGACAGAGGCATGGGCCCGCTGGGTGGGAGCTGTGCTGATATTCCCAGAGGGGGTTAGGTCTGCTGTGGCCTGTGTCTGTGTGTGGGGAACAGACTGTCCAGAGGTCCCCGATGGTCCGGGCTGGTCATCAGGTTCTAGGTCGACAGAGCTGCTGTCCTCACTGGGGGCCTGTTCTGGGGGTGGGATGGACATATCTGGACCCTCCTGACCGGTGTGTTGGCGTTCGGGCCCTGCAGGGGTAAAAGAGTATGGTTATTGCTTCTGTGTGTTCCATGGCGTGCGATTTGTGGGTGCCCTTGTCCCCCAGTGCTGGCATTCCCTTGTGGGAGGAGTTGTGAGGGTGGTTTGTGGGGGGGGATGGGTATGTGCAGTGGTCGTGCATAGGTGATGGGTGTCCATGGTTTGTGTTGGCATTCAGGGTTTGGTTTTGGGTTGGGTGGGTTGTGCTGGTGAGACATTGGCAGGGAGGATGTGTGCTGGGGGGTTGGGGGTGAGGGTGTGGATTGGCATGCTGGTGGTTGGGGGGGGGAGTAGTTGAGATTAGACTTACCAGAGTCCATTCCTCCGCCTACTCCAGCGAGGCCCGCAGGATGCATGATGTTCAAGACCTCTTGCTCCCATGCAGTGAATTCGGGAGGAGTGGGTGGTGGTCCGCCGCCAGTCTTCTGCACAGCGATCTTGTGTCTTGAGACCATCGACTGTACCTTCCCCCGTAGGTCGTTCCAGTGCTTTCGGATGTCTTCACGGTTTCTGGGATGCTGTCCCACAGCGTTGACCCTGTCGACGATCCTTTGCCATAGCTCCGCCTTCCTGGCTATTGTGGTGTGTTGCACCTGTGTGCCGAAGAGCTGGGGCTCTACCCTTATTATTTCCTCCACCATGACCCTGAGTTCTTGGTCCGAAAACCTGGGGTGTCTTTGGGGTGTCATGGGGTGGTGTGGATGAGGTGTGGGGTGGTGTTTGTGGTGATGTGCGTGGTGGTGTGTGGTGATGTGTGCGTAGATGTGGTGTGGTTGATGATGTTGGGTTCCTGTGTGTATTGGGGTTTTCGATAGCTGTGCTCTCTCTCTCTCTATCGCCTTCTCTCCGATTTTCTAGTAGTGGGGGTTTGTGGGTGATGTGGCTGTGTGTTTTATAGTTGCTTGGATGTGTGGGAGTGGTGTGTGTATGTGTATCAGGTGTGTCTATTTCAAATTGTCCAATGTGGCTGTGTTTTGGAGATGGGTGTGTATTTTGACCGCGGCGGTGTGTACCGCCAATGGAATACCGCGGTTGAAAGACCGCCGCGTGGATTCGTGGGTCGTAATGGCATGGGCGTGTTTGTGTTGGCGTGGCGGTGGAGGTTTGGTCATCTCCAGTTTTTCGCTGCCCGCTGATGAGGCGGCCTTCCGTGGATGTCGGGTTTTCAGCGGTTTGGCAGTTGGAGGTCAGAATGACCGTGGCGGTTTACCGCGGCCACGGCGGTATGATGGCGGTCTTCTGACCGGCGGTAAGGGCCTTTTACCGCCGAGGTCAGAATTACCCCCTTGTGGTGTCTTTGACCTCTCCTGCAAAGGTGGAGCTTGTTAAGCTGGAGAACCCTTCATGTGCAGGGAGCAGTGTGTCCTCTCACAACCTGTCCCCAGAGGAGCTGGCGGAGAGGAAGGTAGAGAGGGGGTACAGGCTGAGGATGGCTAAGCTCAAAATGGAGGAAAAGAGGCTGGTCATGGAGTCAGAGTAAAGGAAAAGAATCATGGAGAAGAAGAATCAGGCCATGTAGGTAAGAATTGCTTTGAAGTGTTTGTCTCACGAGAGGAGCCTTAAAGAGCTGGGCATCAAGGCCAGACAGGCAGAGTCCAGTAGTGATGGTTGCATCATTTACTACATGCCCTCTGAAGACAAGAGGGTCCACATTCCTAAAGGTCAGGTGCCTGGCTTTGTAGTGGGAGACCACATTGACAAGTGGTTTGAAGCCTCTGAGATTGCCATAAAGATGCACAAGATCCTTGAAGGGGATTAGGTAGCTAGTAAGTGGAGGCATATCCTAAGTGAGTGGGGGGGGACACCATACTGGCCTTAGAGAAGGATGACAGAGTGAGGTATCCTATGAAGGACGCCCTTATCAGGAAGTATGGTCCGAGCTCATAAAAGTACAGACAGAAATTTGGGGACAGCCAGGAAGTGGCCCAACAAACATGGGTGAATTGCATGGATTCCTTTTGCAAGGCACTGGATGTTTGGCTGAAGGGCAGTGAAGTGAATGATTATCAGCTGCTCTGCAACTTGAGTGCAAAAGAGCACATGTTCAGCCTTTGTTTTGTAGATCTGTGCCTTCACTTGATTGAGAGTACATTCTCTAACCACAGGGAGCTTGCTAAGGTGGCAGGCCACTGGGTCTGCACCAGACCCCATAAGAAGGTATCTGGGAGCGATCACCACAAGGGTGGGCAGGGTCCAAAGAAGAAGGGGGAGATAAACATAAAAACATGGAGTTCTTTAAAGGACCCCAAACTAGTTCCATAGCTCAGGACTCCCATTGCCCAACTGTGAAGAAATGATGGTTCCCTAACATTAAGTCCTCTGGGAAGGCACATCCCAAGTGTTATGAGAGTCAACAGGAAGGGTATGTCAAGGGGAATCCAAGGTATCCCAAGTGGGCATAGCCGCTGACTGGTGGGTAGTCACTGGGAATGGCTGGTCTAGTGCTTGGAGAGGAGATTGTTCAGCTAATGACAGAGTAGAGGTTACCCTAGTGCCCCTGGGTGATGAAGAGATGATGCAGAGAACTCACATGCGTAGGAAGTACAGGCAGCAAGTCACCATCAATGGGCAAAGGGTAGAGGGTGGAGACACTGGAGCCAGCATGACAACCATCAGCTGTCACCTGGTGACCGAACAGTAGGTAGTCCCTAAAGTGTTGCAGCTGACAACCATGAGAATTGCTAACCATTGGCTCTGGTTCCCTTTGAGTGGGATGGGTCTCAGGTTCCTTGAGGGTATCTGTGAGTCTGCCTGTGTCTGTGTATTGCCTGCTTGGCAATGACCTGAAGTAAACCATACAGGATAAGGTAGAGCACAGGTCCCACTTGGAGATATTAAGGTTGCCTGCGTGAGTGTACCTAACCACACAGTCCATGGCAGTGTAATCAGGAAGACCTGTAACTTGGAAGAATGGACTACATACTTGCTAAGAAGAGGAAGGGCAAGGGGCATGGGGAAACCTCTCCTGAGATTCTACGGTCCTGGAGGAGGCTGACCCTGAAGGGGGCACCTCAGGGCCTACAGGAGAGGATGTTGCTGAACTGAGGAACCTAACTGAGCTGTCTAACCGTCAGAAGGAGGAGGTCCCACCAGGGAGGAGTCTTGCAAGGTGCAGAGGGAATACCCTACTCTTGCGAGCCTTTGGCAGCAGGCTGCGGTCCAGGCAGCAGGAAACACCACTAGTGGGAGAATGGTCCCCTGTATAGTGAGCCTAATGTTCCTGAGCCTGGTGCAAACCATGTGTTTGTGGTCCCCAGTGCTACACGGCCTTCCTACTGGAGCGGGCCCATGAGGTGCCCCTGGCAGGTAATTTGGGACCGAACAAGACCTTTGGCAGGCTTGTTACCCTTTTTTCTGTCCTAAAATAAGGAAGGCCTCGGATGTGTTCTGCAGGTCCTGTTCTACCCGGTAGTCTAATGGCAAGTTAGGAGGGCAGCACGAGGCTCCCCTGCAATCTTTTCCTGTTATTGGCACCCCTTTTAAAGGGTGGGCATCAGCATAATTGGGCCTCTGGACCCCAAGACAACCATGACAACAGGTTCATCCTGGTCTTGGTGGACCATGCCATTCAGTAACTGGAGGCTATCCCTCTGAGGACATTAACTGCATCCGCAGTGACCTGGGCACTGATTGGGATCTTTACCTGTGTGGGGTCCACCAAGGAGGTGGTGTCCAACAGTGGTACCAGCTTCATGTCAGGGTACATGAAGCCCATGTAGAAGTGTTGCATGGGCTCTCATTATCCTAAATGAGACCACTGGATTTCTAGGTAGCAGGATCATTCCTGGTGTGAGGGACTGAGTCTGACCCACTTGGAAGGACCTCTGTCACCCTCAGTCCGGTTTTGCTCCAGGCTAACTAGCAGTGCCTCATCTCTCCCAAGGGGGAGGGATGATTGGGCAGCCGAGCGCATGACATCTTTAGAACTTCTCAGGGAAGTCGTGGTCACTCAGGTCCCACCCAGCTCTCTCATTTACAATATGATCTCATATACAAATGACAAAGGCAGTTTAAGTTTTATAGATTGTTTTTAATAAAACAACTGCATTTTAGATAATAAGGCGTGAGCCGCAATAACCAGAACCATACAACACAGTAGGATTGAAATAGTCACGAGGAGAGTGAAACATAAGAATAACGCTATCATGGTGTTAATAGATTCTATTCTCTCTCAGTAAGTTATATTTCGAGCACAGCATGTTAAGCTACTAACTTGCCTTTCAGATTCCCCAGGAAGACATCAACCCTCATACCTGAGCAAAGGCCTGTGATCTGGTTCAGCATCTGCAACAAGGCAGTCAGCGTCTAGTTGTGGTTCCCTGGTCGGAATCTCCCTCTTGCCTGTATTAGGACAAGGAAGTGTCTTTATAACTAACATGTCAGTGTGATCACAAAATGTCCCTATGCAAGTAATCCAAAGACTAAACTCCTACCACGTCTATCGGCAATGTACCAGATTGTATCCTTGACTGAAGCACAGAGTGAGCAAGAATGTGTTATTGAGAACTCCAGTGCTGAAGTAGGCTAAACAGTGTGATATAAAAAATAAAACAAGACAGTAGAACTGGCTATTTGTAAAATAACAGTACAAAGCTGAATAAAATGCATTTAGAGCAAAGTGCACAGAGGCCTAACGCCTGAAGTAAACGAGCAAAGTATACATAAAAATGACCACACTACAGAATGAGTGGTGGGTAACCTTCAAGTTCTCCAATCCTTCCCAGCCTCAAACGGGTGGGCTTGTTGAAAGGTTCAACAGGACCCTAGAAGGCATTGATAATTGGACTGTCAGAGCCCATGAGGCAGAAGTGGGACATCCTCCTTCAATGCCTTTTATTTACCTATAGGGAGGTACCACAGAAAAGGGTTGGCTTCACCTCCTTGTAACTTTTGTACGGGCATCCTGTGAGAGGATCTCTCAGTCTGGTGAAAGAGGGCTGGGAGAAAGCTCCCAGGAAGGCCCCCATGACATGGTCAGCTAAATGCTGGCACTCCAAATCCAGAAAAGGCCCTTCTGGATCTAGCTAACACAAGTGAATCTAGATGCCAGCCAGGAGGACATGACATGAAGGTATGACCAAAAGGCCTCTCTATGTGAGTTTCAGTCTGGTCAAAAAGTATGGGTGATGGAGCCCATGTAGCCCAGGGCCCTGCAAGACCACTGGTCTAGGCCTTATGAGGTGAAGGAGCGAAAGATTGATGTCACCTACCTGGTGGATCTCAAGACTGCCAGGAACCCTTTGAGAGTCCTACATGTCAATCAACTCAAGCTCTACTTGTAGAGGTCTGTGCTGACCATGCTCCTAGCCACAGATGGCGGGGTGGAAGAGGAAAGTGAATCTCCTTTCTTTCAAGGAACTGGATGGGTCAGTTGAGGGTGTCAGCTTCTCCCTTACACTGACCCTAGAACAACAGCAAGACTGCTGCCAGTTGCCAGGCAGTTTATCTCCTAACTCTCCCTTACCACAGGTCTCACTACACATTGTACCCATGATATTGATACTGGGGGATGCATGCCTATGAAGAGTACAACTTAAAGGTTGTCTTATAAGGTGTGATATAACATTTTGGAGGTGACCTCTAAGATGTTGGAGCTGGCATATATTGAGCTGTCTAACAGCCCTTGGTCCAGCCCAGTGATGTTGATCCCAAAGGCTTCCCCTCCAGGAGTCACTCCTGAACTTAGTTTCTGTGTGGACTACCCTTAGGGGCATAGCTTTTTGGGGGATGTTTGGGATGTTTTACCCCTGTTATAAAACTATTTTCTGTTAAATAGTTGAGTACAGGTGCTTTCAGTCGGTTAAGGTGAGGTGTCTGTTGAATTTCACCAGGAATGTTTACACACACTCTGTCTGTTTTAATAGTCCTCAAAAATGTTGGTTATTTTATCAAATATTTCTCTCACTTAGTCCTATTCCAGTCCACAACTGTCCCTCTTTCCACTGCCCCTTATGTTCCTCTCTTGGACCCTGCTTGACACACAATGTATTTTAACACTATGAGGGTCATTATGATTCTGGAGGTACTGCCCGAAAGCGTGGCAGTGCAGGACCTCCAAATTATGACAATTGCTTTGAACTAGCTGCATAACAGCCAGTTCTCTGTCTATATAGCCAGTGGGTGGAACCGCCTGGCCGAAGGTTGGCCACCTTCGGCCCTATTGTTTACCTAACACGGCCTGCAGTATAATGAGTAGCCTTGCTGCCAGGGATTCTGTGACGGCAGCCCTACCACAAAATCCCTGGTGGTAAGGATAGTAGTGACAGGAATACTAATTTCTGTTGCCACTACAGGACTCTGCAACCCCCCTCCATGTAGGATCCCCCATTCCCGTACTGCCCCCAATCCACTCGCGCACAAACCACACATACAGACATACACGCACACATCCACACTCACTCATTCACACACACATGCACACACAACACTCAACACCCCTCCTCCCCTGTTGGTTGATCACCTTACGTGGTAGTCTGTCAGGAGGGAACGGGATCCATGGGGCCTGCTTTGCCATCACCGCCCCGTCACCACAACACCGCCATGCCGATTACAAAGTTGTAATCAGCGGATGGTGTGGTGATGATGTGGTGGTGCCAGCCCAATTTATGGCAGAGAGCTGCCAGGAGTCATAATATGGCAATCTCCTGGCCGGTGTGACTTCGGCAGTCAACTGTTTTGACTGGTGAATTCATAATGAGGGCCTATATGATAATTTGATTGTTTGAAAATCTGAAGCTCACCCCCACTCAATTTTACTGACCAAGCCATGCCCCTGATTACCATGCACTCATTGAAATCACAAATACTGATGCACACCCCTGTCCCCAGAGCTGAAGAGCTCATAGATCAGCTAGGAGCTGCCAAATTTGCTTAGCACATTTGTTTCAATGTCTAGGTAGAGGCCAATTGCCTAGACCGAGGGAGACCAAAGAGAGGTCTATGCTCTCTACCCCAGAAGGGCACTTCCAGTTCTGGGTAATGCCTTTCAGATTGAAGAATACCCCTGCCACGTTCTAGATGTTGGTAAACAAGGTCCTGGCTGGGTTGGAGAACTTCAATGCTGCATATCTGGTTGACATTACGGTCTTCAGTTCTAGCTGGAAGGACCACCTGTGCCACCTCAGGTAAGTGCTTCAGGTTTTGCTGAGGGCAGGACTGACTATTAAGGGCAGTAAGTGCCAGACAGGGCAGGGTTTAGTGGTCTACTTGGGTCACCAAGTGGGAGGAGGCAAGTTGCACCCCTTTTGGGCCAAGATTGAAACCATTCAGGCTTTGGAAACCCCCAAGACCAATACAGAGGTGAAGGATTCCTTAGTACTCACCGGCTACTACAGGGGATTTGTCAAGCAGTATTGCACCATTGTTGCACCCTTGACAGAGCTGATTTCCAAGAATTAGCCATGTCAGTGATCTGGACAGAGACATTCCAGAATGCTTTTGACACCCTGCAGGAGGCCAGGCCCACAGCAACAATGCTCAAGGCCCCTGACTTCTCTCATAAATTCATTGTGCAGACAGACACTTCAAAGCATGACAAAGGGGCCATGCTGCCACAGCTAAATGAAGAGAGCCTGGGTCAACCTGTAGCCTTCATCAGTAGGAGATTACTTCCCAAGGAAGGGAAGTCAGACATTTCAGAAAGAAAGACACGCAGGGAAGTCTTGAGTGGTATGACTTGGGTGGATGCTACTCTGATTTCTTGTACATTGGTGGTAATTTATGACTTCAGCTGTCTTTTTCCAAGCCCGTCGAAGCCGCTGCAGCCAACGCAGTGCTGGCAGTCTGAAGACCACCATATTTTGAGTTTGGAGGGATTTCTGCCCACTTGTGGGTGGAAATCTGACCCTGTTGACCCAGCTGACGGAGGAAGAGAGGTGGTTCCACCACCAGCACCACCACGGCAACAAGACTCTGCCACTGTATTATGATACATAATACGGCATGACGGAGTCCTGTCAGCAGTGTGGTGCTGGTGGTGGAAAATGCCAGGACCCATCCCCTCCCAGACAACCACCTTGCTGGAAAAGGTAAGTTGATTGTCTAAAAGGATGGGTTGTTGGGGGGTGGTGGGTGCATGTGTGTGTTCTGGATGCATGTATGTGTGTAATTGGGGGTGTCTGGGTTCATGTGTGTGTGTGAATGAGGGTGTATGGGTGCGTAAATGGATGCGGAGTCTGGGTGTAAATGAATGTGGAGGTGGAGTGCATGTGCATGAATGCGGAGAGGGGGAGTGTGTGAATGGATGCAGTGTCTGGGTGTGTGAATGAATGTGGAGGGGGAGTGCATGAATGGATGCTGTGGGGGTGGGGATGTGCATGATTGCGGAAGAGGGGGGAATGTGTGAGTGCGAGTGGGATGTGTGTATGGTTGTGTGCGGTTGGGTGGGAAGGGTGCATGCATATGCGTGAAAGTCGGGGGAGGGTGTGTGCATGTGCATAGAAGTGGGGAGGGTGTTTGCACGTGTGTGGAAGTGGGGGGAAGCGGAAGGGGGGAGAGTGTGTTGTGTGTGTGTGGAAATGGGGGGAGTATGCGTGCATGTGTGTGGACGTAGGGGGAAAGGTTGCATTCCTGTCACCGGGTGTGTTACTGCCAGGGTTTTTGTGGCATTGCGACTGCCACGGAAAGACTGGAGGTCTACCAGGTCCTAAAATCACCAGCGGTCTCACGGCTGCCATCGGGCTGGAGGTGCTCACTCCGACCACCCTGGCTATACTGGTTTCATTGTGGGGGTTTGGCTGCAGCCAAACTGCCTTTCTCATGATACGCCGGGTCCGTGGTGGGGAGACCGCCGCTGTGAGGCTGGCAGTCTAAAGACCACCAGCCCCGAAAAGACCAATGCCAAACCTATGTCTAAATAATCTTAGGGCTGTATTCTTAGGCCCCTAGCGCCACAGGAGCGTCACTTTTTGTGTCACTTGTAAATATGGCCCCTTCCCACGCAGCACTGAGCGTGGAAGGGGCGTCCAATGGGTGTTGCTCTGGGCATGCCACACAGCAACCCCATTGCATTTTGAAGCTTCCTTAGATTTATGAAATTTCGTAAACGTGAGGCAGCGCCAAAATCTAATGCCACCCCAGGTCTGGTGTTAGCAGTGCGCAACGAGGAGGAATGCCTTTATTCCTCCTCATTTTATGCTTTTTCTATGCGTGCTGTATTCTGCCGCACGCATAGAAAAAGCAAAATGCCAGGAATTATTGTTTATGGTCAGGAAGGTGTCCCTTCCTGCACATAAACAATCATTTGAAAATGACACTTTAGCACCCCTGTGTGTGCTGCATTGTGCATCATACACAGAAGTGCCAAAGGGTCATTAGTAATTGTTTATGTGGAGGAAGGGACACCTTCCCCCACATAAACAATCATACCCCTCAATACAGATATCCTTGCACGATGGTGCAAAATCAGACCCTTAGTTTGCTCTCAGTGTTCACAGGCAAAGGTTGCAGTATTTGGGCCCCAGTTTGGCTAGCTCCCGTGGAACCGTACTAATCCAGGGTCTTCCTAAATACCACAGACCCTGGGGAATCGAGGATATTGTGGCTTGTGTAGATCCCTGAACATTTTCCTACTCACTGTGAAATATTGGGTGGTTGGTTGGCTATGATGAGAGCCCTGGTCAAGCAGAAACCACAATTTGTGTCAGGGTAAGGCACAAGACAACATCAAATTACCCTGTGCTCATCCTACAGTAGCTTCGCACAGAACAGTCAGGCTTAACTTTAAGACAATGTATAAAGTATTTGTACAGCACTTCAATCAGTAAAACATTAAAAACACCAAACAAAACACTTCCAATGTCATTATTAACTACAGCAAAGTCTATCTCTCTCATAGGATCACTTTGGGATTAACCTATTACATAGTATAAGTGAAATTAACAAAGTGGTCAAGTTCGGGGTCTCTGGAATCACAATATAAAATCACAACTTTTTGTGAAGTGGGATTTTAAATTACAGTTAAAAAATGACACTTTTAGAAACTTGACATTTACTTACTTTAACCATTTGGTGCCTTCTGCCTGTCTCTGATCACTTCCTTGGTGTGGGTGGCATCTGGGCTTTGTGTATTTCCCTTAGACCGCCACACACAATGAGAGCTTAGGTTTTACTGGATGTGCCACAGTGGGAGGATGGGACGAAGGAGCTAGACCCAGCCTCACTTACACCAGAATAGTCTGTGTCCTGTCTCCATACATATGGCTGCATCCTCTCTGTAGTGGAGCTGGAGCTAGGGCAGGAAAGATAGGACTTCTGTGCACTTCATAGACCTCTCTTTGAAGTCTCCTCTAGTTTAAAGGCCCAACTGGGTATACGTACTGGACCTCTGACGCCACCAACTTAGTACACTTCTGGACCTGTAAAGACTCTGCCAGGGAGAATAACTGCCGTGTTACTGAAGAAATATCACTCTGTTGAACTATTCCTTTGCTTGATTCATGCCTTGCTGTGGTGCCCTGCTGCCTGCTGTTCCTCTGCCTCTCTGAAAAGGACTGCTACTGCGTAGATCAGAACTGAAGCAACAGACTCACTTTGTCGCATCTCAGGTCAAGCGCATCACCTTCAGAACTGCCAATGTGGACTCTTTCCCCAGCTACAGCTCCTTGCATTCATCATTGACAGCAGCCTTGAATATGGTGCTACAGCTCTGCATTTTTGCGTCTATGCTCATTAGAACCAATATATAGCCTCATCTGAGCAACGCATCCCTGACACAGGCTTTCGCATTGCAAGCCCCGCCAACAGGATTCTCGTATGACGCAACAGGACCTCGCTCCGCAGCCTTGCCACATCTTAGAATTGATACATCACCCCAGCTGCACAATGCATCTGTGTTTTGGAGCCCTGCAATGCTCTGCAACCAGGAGTTAAGGTACTTTGGTTCAGCTGGCCTAACTGGGTCCCTGTAGCTGGCCCACGCTCCATCACAAAAGTGCTTGAGAAAGATTTCTTCTACTTGTTGTTTCCCTACTAGCACTGTTCCAGTTTTGGAGTCACATGTCATGGCCTCACAAGAATCAATACATTGTCTTCACTGTGGGACTGTCATCAGTGCAATAAGCCTATACAGGACAAATATGACTTCTGTGTAGGTGACAGAGCTGTGAATTAAGGGACCTGTCATGAGTCAAAGGCACACATTGGCAATGAGGTATAATGCACGTATGGATTAGTTCATTAATTCGCTTCTGTACCCATTCCTAATCTGGTCAATGGACTGAGGCATTCAGGGAAAGGTTTTGCAACTAGAGCCTCATATTGGCCACATGAAAGGAAGTGAGTACTGTGCCATGGTTGCATAGCCACAGTGACTCAACCATAGCCTGGACTATGTACCATACTGGGAGATGCATTTGACTGGCCCTGGTCTCTGCTGGCTGTGCATACAGAAGCTACATGAAACTCTATTTCCATCACTTCCATGCATGACAGTACATCATGTGGCCATTATCAATTTGAAATGTGGTGTGTGTGGCAACTTGAAGGTCAGAGTGAGTCAGGATATGCCTTCGAGACTACAGTTTGGTAAGGCCAGATGTAGAGTGAAAGATCTGTAGTACTATACACATTGCATACTAGATCCTCAAATGACTCATACCAAATGCATTTATAGCTCATGCAGTCATGCACATACATGTTGTCTAACATTTACAAACATTGTAAAGAAAATTATGTCAGTGGTTGGCAGTTAAGGCCCCTTACCTAGTTATGTGCTTCCAACACAAGAAGAATCTAGGACCCCAAAACACCCCACACAACACAATGTGAGTGGACTTAACATATGTTGCTGGCCACCAACACCTGCACCATATACATCCCATTGATGCCACTCAGACTGCAACAACAGGCACACGAGAAGTCTAACTGGCACACAGCAGCACATTGTAGCCTGTGAAGAGAGAAAGGATGGTGTTGAAATGTATTAATTGTTCCTATGAGATTTTTACCTGCTCCTCTGGTGAGCCATAGAGCTGTCATACAGGGATAGGGCCTCATCAACTAGCCGCTTCAGCTCATCTGGAGCAAAGGCAGTGGCCTTATCACTTGCTGTATGCGGCATGATAGCTCCCAGAGGCAGCTCAACATCTCATGGTCATGGAGATGTTGCTGGCAGCAGTGCCAGGCATCAAGTGAATGAACCTGCACAACATGGCAGTTACTTCCGCCACGTCCGTAGTTGTCACCACCGGCGGACACAGCCATTGAGCCGTGGCCCCTACTGGCAACTTTAGCCTATAGCTCTGTCTGCAGCATTTGCAAAAGCCTACTGCCCTGACTTCTTCTGCCAGCAGTCCCGGTGGGTCCTAGTGTCCAGTGGCGTAGGACAGACATCTGCCATTTTTGCTGGCCTGAAATGGTGTATTTGAGTCTTAAACTGTGTCACACCTACATTATTATATGTAGTTGCATCACAAACATACTTATTCTGGCTTGTCACATAGGTCCTTGTACTCAACCACCATGGTAGTGTGTTGCAGGGCACAGATGGCATTTAACAGCGGTGCACAGGCCACCACTGCCAACTGTCTTTTTGGCGGTTGGAATATAGTCACATGGCAGTTGTGCTGCACATCTTTGAGTTCTGTCTAGATCCATGTTATGGACACGTCTTGAAAACTGTGGGGGTCACATGTGTCCCCTGTGTAGTTACCCGTTGTGATGTGTACTGGGTGTCATGTCTATCTAGACAGAAATGCTTTGTCGCATGACATTGTTGGCATGCATCATATGTTGCTGGGGACACACTGACTAATGTTCCAAATCATTTTTTATCACACATTAGAACCCTAGGAGAGGGAGGAAGTAACAACCTCCTGTCTACCATCCACTGCTAGACCTTCAGACCATGGAAGAATGCCACGTCATACTGCTCTACTATTTGAATAGGCAAACAATAGTGCATTTATGCCGTCAATATGAGCCAAACTGCATACCACTCATTGTACAAGTCATGTCAGTATTGCACTTTCTAGCCACAGGGTCCTTCCAACATACAGTGGTCCTATCTGTTGGTATGTCCCAACCTATGTTCAGTCTGGTGTTGAAGGATTTCCTCTCAGCAGTGTTAAAGCACATTGACAGCTATATCAGGATTCCCTGACATGAGGATTTAGCTAATGTGAAGGCTGACTTTTATGGTTTTGGCCGTCTCCCACATGCGGTGGAGGCCATTGATGGCACACATGTTGGCTTGGTGCCATTGCAGGCCACTGAAAAAGTCTATTGCAACATAAAGAACTTACATTCCATCAACGTGCAAGTTGTCTGTTTAGCAGAGCTCTCCATCTCACATGTCTGTGCAAATTATCCGTGTTCAGCTCATGATTCTTTCATAATATGGAATAGCACCATATCCCAGCTAATGTCACAACTTCACCCAAAATGGGCCTGGCAGGTTGGTAAGTCACATCAGTCCTGATTGTGTGTGTGTGCAATGTCAGGTGCTAGAATCATGAAGTGAGGAACTCATTTTTGCACTTACGTCCCATTCCTCAACAGGAGACTCAGCATATCCAAACTGTCCTTTGTTGTTGATGCTAGTGAGGAATCCAACTGTGCCTGAGGAAGTCCGCGTCATTGAGGTGCATGGAAGAACATGGTGGTCAGTGAAGCAGGCTTTAGGGCTCCTAAAGTCCGGATTCCACTGTCTAGACCCTCCTGTACAGCAAAGTTTTTGAAATCACTGGGACATGCTGCATGCTCCACATCAACGCCCTGCAAAGGAATATCTCGTACATCCCAGAGGAGGGTGAACCTGCAGTGCCACTCGCTGAGAATTCTGAAATACTAAGTGAGGAGGACAGTGAGGAAGAGGAAGCAGCTGACCTGTGGAAGATCTCATAAGCAGCTACTTTTCATGAGTGTATGCCATGTGATGTCATGACTGTGACTGTACGATGAACTGTAGTTTTAAGAATGTGTGGAATTGTGTGTTTTGTAAACAGCTATTGAGCTGATACTGTGCAATATTCAGCCATAGGCTGCTTGATAATATAGCTTTTGACACATTCTCACCTTGATGATGTTCCTTTATTTGTGTCAGTGTCCTTACAATGTACTTTATTTTCCATTTGCTTGCTATGCGACTTGAGTCATAGGTATGGTTTCAAGTCTATACTCCTTGTTTTGTTCTT
Organism: Pleurodeles waltl; assembly: GCF_031143425.1. NCBI lineage: Eukaryota > Metazoa > Chordata > Amphibia > Caudata > Salamandridae > Pleurodeles > Pleurodeles waltl. Next base: position 660,517,853 of record NC_090443.1, on the reverse strand, counting down.
TTTACAGGTACCTTCACCATAGCATCTTTATGTGGGCATTTCAGAATTGTGACATTGGCAGGTATCCGATGCTGCTCTGACATGAAAAGTGGACATGGACTGTTCCAGGTAATATAGGTCACAGAGTTTGGATGTATGAGCACTTGTTTTGTGTTTAGTGATGTGCCAGATGCATCATTTGTGTCATCATGGGTTCTGAAAATATGTAGTCCTAGATTTTTATCAAGTAATTTTCCCTTCACATTGGTTAAACACTCTTTTTGTATGACCGGTCTAGAGCTGTAGATGTGTTTCATCATTGCATGCCACACTGTATGTTTGTGTCATACCACCAGATGCACAGGAATTGGATTATGATGGGCTTGTGATCAGGGACTGTTGTACTACCAACTTGCCAACAATGAAGGGTTCAGTCATGCTGATTGAAATCACTGGAGTGGATATCACACCATTAGGACTCCAAAGTCCAGAGTACTCCTCCCATTGTAACTGGTAGGTGGTTCAGGATCAGTCAACAGAGTGAAAGTGTGGCACACAAAGGAGGTCCTTTAGGAAGAGGTCTCTTGCTGGCAGTGGTAATTGTCTTGCCATCTGCACCTCCAAGATTCTTTGCTGGATGGCCCCACTTGCATACTACAAAGGCAGGGGTGTCTGGGGTGGGTCCTTCCTCTGGAAAGGCCTCCCTTCTAGTGGCTGGCACCGATGTTGATTTGCCTGGTGTTTCTGAGCCGAAGTAAAGGGTAGGCTTTTGTTGAAAAGCTGTGTTCAGGGTCGTGTGAATGTCCCTCAGCACCCCTGTTAGGGAAACCATGTTGGTATTATGAGCTTCCATTTCTTCCTGCATGTCTCTGTGAATTTCCTTCTGTAGCTGCTTGATTTCCTGGAGTTGAGTCAAAACCTGGCACATCATGCCTTGGGAAACTTGGTAGCCCCCAAGACATGGCTGATGGTATCCTGGCTAAGATGGCTTCACCCCGCTTGCCCACAGCATCCCTCTCATGCAGCCTACCTCCACTGCCTGTGCCCTTGTCACAGGATGCTCTCTCCAACTTGGTCCTGGACCCTCATTGTCTGAAGTGTTGCGCTGCAACTCAGGATCCAGGAGTAGGGGCATGAGATGGTAGACACTATGCTCGGTAGAAAGGCTGGGAGGCAAATGGTTGCCTGTGAAGTTGAGGCAACCACAATGGGAGGTGATTTAGTGGCCACTGTGTGACTCACTGTTGCCGTCTGACCAGGTTGCCCAGATGGGCCAGAAATGTCCTCCCCGTCCAGACATCCGGGAGCATCTTCTCCACTGGAGGCTTCATCCAGGAGGTAGTGGCAGTCGGTTCTGTGGCCTTTGTGTGCCCAGCGGCAGCTCGACCTGTTGATGTAAAACGTAAAATGTTACTGGTTGTATTGTGACATCTACCTTCAACGGTTTTGAGTTATAGTAAGCAGAGACCTTGTACAAAGCAAAGTTGCAGTTAATCCTATTATGGCAAGTAACCATGGTAGTGGGCGCCTTGACATGCCATTTGTGAAGCATGCCAATTCATTTTGACTCAAGCTGCTGCAGAAATGTGCAGATCATTAGCACTAGGGTGGATGGCCTGAAATGCCATCTTGCCACCAGTGCAAGCAAAACAATGGCTAGGCAAGATATGGCTTTTCCTGTTTGGAGGCCTAGTTGAGTGAAATGCCGGGAGACCCAGGACAATGTGACTGGAGTCATCATATGCCTAGTGTGAATGTGTCTGCTGCCAGTACCAATCTGGTGATGCATCTTGAGGCCTTATGAATACTTGTTATGCACAGTGGTTAAGGTGTCATTCCTGTCCTCTAATACTTTATATTGAGCTAGCTAGTCCAGATCGAGCTATGTTTACAAAAATGTCTGTTTTTGGGTGCGATCTGTGCTTGACCAGACCCATGTGAGTATACTTCATTTGATAGTTGTCAAACAAGGGTATTTTGACCAACCAAGGAAATACCAGGGCACTCCTAGAAATGGTCCAAAGTAATATCGATAAGTAGTAAAAAAAAGTCCAAAGTTCAAGAAGAAATTTTTCTACTTCCAATGAGAAACCTTTATTTCTGGAAAGTAGACACAGTGCATCAACATTTATTATATTTTTTTGGGCTAACATTACTACCAGCCCATAGATATCATTTTCCATTTATTGTATTCCACTTTTCTGGGCATTGTTTTTCTTTGTAGTTTACGCCGGCTCCGCGGCAGCTAGATTATGCTCTGGGCCAGTTTTGCCCCTTTTTTCTTATTTTTTCTTTTTCTTTTTCTTTTGAACATCGGCCATACTATTCTCTAATATTAACAATAAGCTTTCTTTTACCTATTTCTTAGTTCCTGTCTGGCTTATCATGGCCTTTCTCAATTTAACCATGCTGTGACCTACTCGATGCCCTGAGTTATTTCCGGACTCACCATGTTACAGTGCTTTGTTGAATCCACCTGTGAACGTGACAATTCTTCATTGAATATCATGACAATTCAGTTCCCACATATATGAATATATCTTTACTCATTATTTCTCGGTATGTTGCATTTTTTGGTTTTTAATATTACTTTCTGTTGCTCCCACCTTTCACGTTAGCAAAATACGTGAACTATTGGCAGCATAGCACATGATTGCCTCCAGTTTGTTTGTGCATTATATTTTATTTACACTTACCACGGTGTGTTAGCCTGTGTGTCTTATGTACTAATTTTGTCTTAAATTACTTGTTACACATTTTTCAGTAATTTTCAACACAAAGTTGGGTTTCTGTGCATGATGTTTTTTTCTTATTCACTCATCTGACTCATCACTTTCCTCTTCTCACTGCCTCTTGTTTTTCCTTCATACTTCCACCATGTCCCCTATTTATAGTCCATGCACTCTTCGAGCTTCATGCACTTCAATGCAGTTTACTTTGTTTATACCATTACATCTGGTTTTCGATCTTTGATTTACAGCCTTGAAAAAGTCCTTTGGACGAAACACGTGTTGGCTGTTTGATGCACTGTGTCTACTTTCCAGAAATAAAGGATTCTTATTGGAAGAAAAGTTTCTTCATGAACTTTGGACTTTTTTTTACTACTTATCGATATTACTTTGGACCATTTTTTGGAGTGCCCTGGTATTTCCTTGGTTAGTTTTCTAGCACAGTTCATAACTCTGTTATGATTAGTGCATTGGACACCTGGGTGGTTGGGTGTCAAACCGGATCTGGCACCTTAATATTGAATTTCGATATTTTGGACTGATTAGCCATTCACCCTCATCTTGGATGTGCAGATTCTATAGCATCAACCACCGTTCTTTTATCTTTTTAGTAAGGGTATTTTGATAAGTGGTCACCGTGCTGGTATTTGGCGTTAGAGTTACAGGACCTATTGGGCTTTGCAGTCATGTCACTCCCATTACTTCCCAACACTAAGCAAATGGTAACCTTCCAGGTGAGTACACTTCAACTGAGAGTTGCCAAACGGGGGACCTTAGACAAGCAAACACTGGTCTGGTGTTTGAAGTCAGAGAAACAGTGCCTCCTGGGAATTGCAGTCAGGATATTGCCTGTACTTCACACAGTTGACAAATAGTACCCTCCCAGGTGAGTACAATTCATTTGTGGTTTACCAAACAATGCTACTCAGACAAGAGAACACTGCACTGGTGAGTGGAGTAACAGTAACATAGCATCCTGCCCTCAGCAGTCATGTTACTGCCTGTTTTACACATATAAAAAAAATGCATTCTCCCCAGGTGAGTTCACTTCATTTGTGGTTTACCAAACAACGAAATTTGGACAAGTGAACACTGGGTTGGTTGTTGGATTTACAGACAAAGGGCCTTCCTGGCCTTAGCAGTCATGTCACTCCCCTTAATTTCCACACTTGGCAAATAGTATCCTCCCGGGTGAGTACACTTCAATTGAGAGTTACCAAACAGGGGTATTTGGGCAAGTGATTACTGGGCTGGTGGTTCGATTTACAGACACAGGGCCAACCTGGCCTTGGCAGTCATTTCACTCCCTCTACTTTCTACACTTGGCAAATAGTATCCTCCAACTGTGGGCACTTCAATTGAGAGTTACCAAACAAACGTATTTGGGCAAGTTAACACTGGGCCTCTGGTTGGAGTAACAGAAATTGGGTTTGCTGGGAGTTGCAGTCAGGTCACTCTCTCCAACCCCAAAACTAGACAAATGTTATCCCTGTTGGGAGTTGAAAGTGATGTCACTCATCTACACACACTGTAAAAATGGCATCCTCCGAGGTGAGTGGACTTCAATTGAGAGTTACCAGACAGGTTATTTGGGCAAGTGAACACTGGTCTGGTGTTTGGAGTTGCTGAAACAGTGCCTCCTGGGCGTTGCAACCAAGTAACTCTCTGTACTACAAACACTAGACAAATGTTGTGTATGCAGACTGCATTTGGACATACATGTACCTGTTGTGATTTACAAGCACAGAGCCTTCCTAGCCTTAGCAGTCATCACTCCCTCTACTTCCCACATTTGGCAATTAGTATCCTCAAGGTAAGTACATTACAATTGAGAGTTTTCAAACAGGGATATTTGGGCAAGTGAACACTGGGATGGTGGCTGCATTTATAGACACAAGGCCTTTCTGGCCTTACCAGCCATGTCACTCCCTCTATTTCCCATACTTGGCAAATGGTATCCTCCCAGGTGAGTACACTTCAATTGAGACTTACCAAGCAGGAGTCTTTTGACAAGTGCGCACTGGTCTGCTGCTTGGAGATATTGATAAAGTGCCACTTGGGAGCTGCAGTCAGGTAACTCTCTCTAGTACACACACTTGAGAAATGGTCTTCCCCCAGGTGAGTAAACTTCATTTGAGAGCTCACCAACAGATGTATTGGGGCAAGTAACCACTGGTCTGTTGTTTAGAGTTAGTAAAGCAGTGCCTCCTGGAAGTTGCTGCCAAGTTATTCCCTCTACTTCACATACTTGACAGTTATTATCCTCTCAGGTGAGTAAACGTCAATTGGGCATTACCAAACAGGATCTTTGGATAAGTGACCACTGGTCCGGTCTTTGAAGTTAGTGAAAAAGGGCCTCCTGGGAGTTGCAGTCAGGTCACTCACTCTACTACATACACTATACAAATGTTATCTTCCCTGGTGAGTACACTTCATGTGCGATTTCACTAACAAATGCATTGGGCCTAGTGGACATTGTGCTGCTGTTTGGAGTAATAGAAACAGGGCATGCTGGGAGCTGCAGTCATGTGACTCTCTCTACTACACACACTATACACATGGCATCCTCCCAGGTGAGTACACTTCAATTGAGAGTTAACAAACAGCGGTATTTGGGCAAGTGAACACTGGTCTGGTGTTTGGAGTTGCTGAAACAGTGTCTCCTGGGAGTTGCAACCAGGTAACTCTCTGTACTACAAACACTAGACAAATCTTGTGTATGCAGACTGCATTTGGATGTGGGCATACATTTACCTTTTGTAACATACCATGAGTCCTGTTATCATTTTTTGATCTTGAAAGACTTACAGGCCCTGTTTTAATGTATAGCATGTGATCGGCCTTGGTAGCTGTGCTGTTTTGTCCAACAATGCAGATTGACAGTGTTGATACTCAGATACTCTGGGTTTTAAAGGTCGGTGGGGTACATGGAGAAGACAGTGGGCAAAGCTAAGCTGTAAGCGTGCATGACATTGCATTTTGTGACATTTTAAGGTTGTAACTTACCAGACTCCACCCCTCAGGCATTCCTGTCAAGCCTTCAGGATGCAGGATGGCCACAACCTTCTACTCCCAGGGAAAGAGATGTATTGAGGCACTGGGAGTGCCACCACCATTCTTCTAAGCATGCAACTGGTGCCTGGAGACCAGGGAATTGACATAGACCCTCAGGCCATTTCACCTTTCACTGATGTCCTCCTTTGTGCTCATGGTGGTGCCTAAGTATTGACTCTGTAGACTATCCTGGCCCACATTTCCATTTCCCTACTGAGAGGAGTTTGCTGGACTTGTGCTCCAAACAGTTGTGGCTCTGCTCTTATGATTTCATCCACCCGGACTCCTGAATCATCTCCTGAAAAACGTGGATCTTTCGACTGTGACATGGTGGGGAAAAAATGGAGACAGTGACTTACTAGACAGGGGAAGTGCACAAGGGTGTGAATGGAGAAAAGTGTGTTCAGGGTTTTCTATGTGATGGTGAAAAAGAAGGGTGCCTAAGTTATGTGGTGTATGGGAAATAAGGTGCTCTAGCTTTTGTGTTTGGCATTGAAATTACAAAGGATTGTGCTCTGTGAAGGAGTGTGTTTTATTGTGTCCTTTGCAGATGTAGCCACTGTGGCAATGTGTGTCAGCTGTGTTATTTTCAAGATCATTCAATGTGCAGTTGTCTTTTACTTTGCTGCTCGCAAAACACTGTGATTCGGATTGCCATTGGCTGACTACCAAGAAGGGTCACCCATGATGACTCATGTGCTTGTAATATGCTCGGTGATTTGCCACGGTGCTGTCGGTGCTGGAGGTCAGACCACCTATTTCCAGGTGCCTCTGTCAGTCTGCCTTTTTTGCTTGCCAGTTGGCAGTCTTGCCTGTGTAACTTGTAATAGGGTGGTCTGAAAGACGGCCAGCATGGTGGTCTTTTCAGCACTGCCAACATGGAAGTCTGGCGGTCCGGCCACCAAACTCGTTATGAGGCCCCATGTCTGTTTTGTACCGATTATTTTCTGAACTAGCGTAAAAAATGTTGATAATAGTTCCCTAACTATCACCATGGTGTGCAGTATCTTCGACGCTGTGTACACATGGTGGCATTAGGGGGCGCTTAAGAGTGCAAGCGTCACTGGGTGCAGCGCCACTTCTCCTAAATCTGTCTCAAAATGTACACATTTTGCAAGAAAGGTTTGATACAGGTTTTACCTGTAGAAAACTGTCCAGACAAAAATTATTTGGTGTGCTAACCTCCACACAACTCAGAATCCCAGTTTGGGCTTGCAAACCATGATATGCAGGTGTCTTAGAATGAGGGCTTCAAATTCTAGAATGTTACTTAAACTTGATGGGATACACATACCACAACTAATGAAGGCATACTGTTGCTTATCATAGTGAGCAATATCCAGGTATAATACCTTTAAGATAGAAGGACTCTCCTAGCCAATTCATAAAAAGGATCCCACTTGAGTCTTAAAAACATAATATGATAGGTAAATAAAAAAATATAATTTATGTTAATATTTGTGATCTAGCAGCTGCCTGGCATATAGAAATAACTTTAAATCCTTTGGATTTGTCAAAAATCACTTCTAAATGTGTGCTCCCTCCTAATGGGATGTTTATCTAATATGAATTTAGCCACTGTGAGAAATGTGGTTATTGATTGACTGGGGTGTTAACCCTATTGAAGAATCAGCCACATTCCCTTTTTGAGTGAACCTGAAAATTCACTAAATTCACCTGTGCTTAACCCTCTAGTAGCCTGACACAAAAACAGTCATGCTTAAGTTAGAGGGAATGTGTAAAGTATTTATGGAGCGCACACAATCATTGCTGTGGGAAAAATCCCACACCAAATTAGAACAAGTGAGTAAATCGTAATAAATTATTTGACACCAAAACAAGAAATATCCAATCAGTAGAACTGGAGGTTTGAGTTTTTAAAGTATAGGGTAAAAACTAGCACCTAAAAGATCATATTGCCTACCACTGACATCTGGATGCACAAGACTGATTCAAAGTCAACAAATATGCCTAACGGCGATGGAGCTTACCTCAGATGCAAGGAGTGGATTAGGCCCGATCAGCACATACCTTTGGATTTAGAAGGAATTTCAAACTTTTCTGAGGAGGTAAAGTTCAGCAAGGCAGCAGGAGGTGTCCGAGGAGGGTAAGTTGTCGTTGCTGAGCTGCCGGGTGAAGTTGCAGTGAAGATTTTTATCATTCAAACAAAGTCACTGCTTTGGAAGTTGAAAGTCCCCTCAACAGTTGAAACAGGGCAAGACTCTGAGGTTTCAAAGCAGGTTCTTGGTCGTAAAACAGTCCTTCCAGGTTTAGCAATTCAGTCTTTTAGCTTACACAGTAGGCCAGCAGCAGCCAGTCTCTGAGAGTCCTTCCACATGTCCAGGAAGTGAACTAAAGAGTAGTTCTATGTGTTCTATTTTTATATATGTGCCTTCTTTGAAGTAGGAGAAGTTTCTGGAGAATTCCCTTTGAAGTGACTGAAGTTTCCTGCTTCCCCTGCCATGGATCCAAGCTGGTTGTATGAACCATGCAGGGCTGACAAGGCCTTTGTGTGAAGGGAGAGGACAGCCTAATTAGGTTGCAAGTGAGGTTGAGCCCAGCTCCATTCTGCCAGTTGATGGCCCTCCCAGCCCCCTATAATTCCTCTTTTGTTTGGCTGTGTGGGAGGAATAAACATAGACCAACTGCCAACTACACCCAGTCATGTGACCCAGTAACAGGCTGCAGAAACCAAATCAGGCAGGGAAACATCAACTTTCTAAAAGTGACATTTTTAAAATGCAACTTAAATTCAGACTTTACCAAGAAAGGGGGTTTTTATTTAGAGATTCTCAGACACCAAACAGAAACTGCTTACCTGTTCGCGATCAAATGATAGCACTTTTTTTTTTCTTTTTATGGAATGCTTCACGAATTTGTATGTCATCCTTGCGCGGGGACCATGCTAATCTTCTCTGTATCATTCCAATTTTAGTATATGTGCCGCCGAAGCAAGCACATGTTAGCACATATTAAATTAAATAAAGGGAATTTAATGTTATCCTATTGGAGAGGTAGGCCTCACATTAAAGAAAAACAAATTTAGTAGCTTTTCACTGCTAGGACATGTAAAAGTTAAAAGTACATATCCAAACTTAAATTACAATGCACCCTGCTCAATGGACTACATAGGGGTGACATATGCAAGAAAAGAGGTATTTAGGGCTTGGCTTGGGGGTTATATAGCCAAATCAAAGTTGCAGTTTAAAACTGCATTTAGGCTGCAATGGCAGATCTGGGAAACGTTTTAAGGGGCTTTTTAAGTAGGTGGCGCAATAAATGCTGCAGACCCACTAGTAGCATTTAATTTACAGGCCCTGGGATATGTAAACCACATTATACAGGACCTATGAGTAAATGTAATATGCCAAACAAATGTAAGCTAATTTTACTATGTTTAAGGAAGAGAGCAGGGGCACTTTAGCACTAGTTAGCAGTAGTAAATCAGCAGAGTCCTTTAGCCAACAAAAACGAATTTCAGCAAAACCTGGAGGGCAAGAGCAAAACGTTTTGCGGGGCCAAGATGAGAGGGCCAAGTTTAATAGCCATGCTTTTCAGTGTTCCACAATACTGTGGGTAATGCATGAAGAATATTTATTCTGAAAAAGGTATAAAAATCATTCGGTTTATCTGATTACAATAATGTGTCCAGCAAAGATAATGTTTGCCTCAGACATCAAGGTCCACATGAATCATCCTTCAGTTTGACAAACTTCCTATTAATGAAGCATTCTTTCTGTGTAACTTTATTCTTAATGTGTCATAAAAAATTTCATTTAAGTCCTTTCTAGATTTCACAGTTTTACAACTATTATTAAATAGAAACAACATAATTTGTCAGAGGTAAATGCGTGTATGTACCTTTGCCGCATTTTGTACACCAATTTTAAATCTGAAAGCATTGCCTGATAAATGAATTATGACGAGAGCACAGTTTTATTGATGACATCTTAGGTAAAGAGAAATTTTGAGAATTTAAAATGTACAACGAAGGGAACGAGCAACTACAGCTAATGGCAAACAGTTTCCTAAAAGATACAGTAGGAAAACTGACATTTTCACAGTTACTAATAAGTCTGATCATTCTTTGGAGGTTATGGCTCTAAACTTCGGTAGATATAAACAATCCGTCACTCTCTGTTTACTAGACAGTGGCTGAAAGCTTCGGTCGCTGTGCCCCGTCTCTCTACCATAGGGTCATTTTGTCTCTCTGAAGAACTCTCTCTCAGCTTCATTTCCAGGAACCTTTTTTTGACATCGCAACAACTGATCAACAATCCAAGGGCTATTGGTCAGGCAAATCAGCCTAGTACAAGACCATTCCTCGCACATATTGTCTAGGAAGGACATTGTTTCAGTTTCACAAACTTATGAATAAAATGGTACTTTCGAGAGCATATTTACTTGCCCCATTCATCGATGTTTGCGAGAGTATTGTGCATTACCGAAATCATTTCCAAATAATTACAAATATATGATAATATGTTGTGGTAACAAGTATTTAGCATTTGATCCATATTCATCCAGGGCTACTGTTAGGTCATAGTTGTGCATATATCATTTTATTTGACACCGAATGCTTCCCTCATATACACCGGTTTATCATTTGAAGCGCTGCAATTTCGTTTATCAAACAATGTTTTCCTTTTTGACCATATCAGGTGTTTATGATACTTCTACATGTCATGCTCCCCTTTTCAGTTCGGTCTACAGTAGAGCAGCATAAGTGATTTGTTTAAGTGCCTATGCTTACTATCTGACTCAACGATTTATAACGATCAGTTTCTCTCTATAAATACAGGTGATTCACTAGCATATCAATTTTGCTTAAAAGAAGAGATACTGGTCCGTTTAGCCAGAGGAATGTTTTGAGGCATCCTTGTAAAATTGTAATCATTAAATATTTTCAATAGGACCTGGGAGGGGCTTGCTGTCTAATGATACCTTTTAAAGTGAAGGGCTTGCGTGTCTTGTGAGTGAAATTATTTAAACTCCTTAGCCTGTTTTGTGTGAAATATATATCTTCATATAGTCCTGTCAAGGTCCTGTCAAGGTCAAGTCCTAATCCACAGTGACTGAGCATGTTTCTTGAAGGTGTTGTATCATATATCAGAGAACTGCTGGGAGATAAAATGAACAAACTCATCACTTTTACTGTGCTGAGGAGAAACTATGGGGCATAAAAGTGACGCTCCAGTGGTGCTATGCACTGCACAGTATTTAAAAGGTGGCGGTAAGCCACTTTTTTTTGGCTTAACACCACCTTGTAAATACAGCCCCTTCACACGCAGCACTTTGCGTGGAAGGGGCAAGCAATGGGTGTTGCTGTGGGCGTGCCACAGCAACACCCATTGCATTCTGACGCTGCCCCAGTTTTACAAGTTTTCACAAACCTGAGGCAGTGCCAAAATCTAACAGCACCCCAGGGGTGACGTTAGAGTGGCACAACAAGGAGAAAGGCTTTCATTTCTTCTAGGTTTTTGCTCTGTGTGCTGCATCTTGCAGCACACATAGAAGGAGGAAATCACCATTAAAGATTGTTTTTGTGGAGGAAGGTGCCACTTCCTGCACAAAAACAATCTCCCCCTCAATGCAGCCATCCTTGCACTATGGTGCAAGGGTGGTTGTGTTGGCGTGCAGAAGCAAATTTTGTGCCGGTGCAGAGGGAAACACAGGGGTTCACCGTATTATTGTAAATACAGCGCATCCCTGTGTTTTGAAAATGACGGTGTGCGATGCTGCAAAATTTAGCGCAGCGGACATGCACCATCATTTTCAGTTAAATCTGGCCCTATGTATCACCTATAAAAAAAAACTACACAATGCACTCTTCAAATGCTGACAGCTTTTTAACCAAACCTCAAGGCACAAAGTGAAGTTATCAGTATATAAATTCATACAAGGAAACCTCCTTAACAATTTAAAGATGTAAATCAAAAACACAACCTAATGCTATACTTTATAGACAATGCCACTTTAAAAATGTCTTTGTCACTTAAACACAAGATTACCTATCCCAAACATTTTTACTAGTACAAAAGATGATTAAACCTGTGAAAGGTGTGGATATCATAAAGTCAAATGGCTTTCAGATTTTCGGTCTAGAACCTTCACCACAATCCCATATATTCACATCATGTGCACATATTCTTGGGGCCAGATATACTATTGTTTCATGCAACACCGCACAGCAAGGGATCTTGAGGTATTGCATGAAAGGAAGAGTGTGGAAATGCATCATATCTACTAAGATAGGTACCCTTGTGCCATGGTGCAAAGGAGCCTGTGTTGTGGTCAGGATTGATTTTGCAAATGAAGAGATAGCTTCCTTCACAACAACAATTGTTTGAAGCATATTCTTTTTGTATGTGTGTTGCAGAATGAAGTACACATACAAAGAGGAAGTACTAAGGAGAAATAAAGATATTTCTCCTCATTAGGCACCATTTTGGTGCAAACCCAGGTTTACCAACTTGAGTAAATCTGGAAATGCATCACAATACATGGGTGGATGATTATGAATGCCCCTACTGCATCCATTTAGCGTCTCCCCCATTGCAGAGTAATTCAAGTTATTGTATTGTGTTAATCTGCAGTTATAGAAGTGGTGCAAAGCAGCACAAATCAAAATTTGGACAGATTTGTAAATGATGTTTCAGCACTTTAGTGCCTTGTCCAACTTGTGTAATGTAAGGACAAGACACGTGCATAGTAAATCTGACCCTTGGTCATAAATTATGCTACCAACCATCTCTAGGAACCACAAGCTTAGCACTCAAATTCTTTTTGTATTATTTGTCACTGCGTATTCTCTGTCCCTTGTTGATATTTGAACTTTCTCTTAACACTCTTGACTGTTCCAATTAGTCTTAGGTCTAAGTCATTTTCCTTTTTTATTGTATCTCTCCGCAGTCCATGTCACTTTTTACATTTTATCCTATAGTTGTCACTGAGACAGAGATAATACAGACTTTTCATCATTTCTTTTCTTCTCCACACAGCTGCAGACATGCATTATGAATGCCTGGCAGCCATCCATCACAAGGTGGCCTCCAATCACTGATGCTGAACTTCTTCAAAATGAAAATATTCTATTTCTCCCACTTCTCTGCCTCTTCCACCTTGCAGTTACTGATCCTATACTATTCATTATTGACACTATACCCTTATCCATACTACATGGAAGCCTTCCACGATATTTAATTCAAGTACTTTCCTGGGATTCTTCATCTCTATTGTTGCTAGTTTAGCCTTTGTCCGGGTAATGAACATTACAAAGTGTTGCCTTCATCTCTCCTCAGCAGCGACTCATCCGTCCATCAACACCCTATACCTAAGCAAAAAAGTTGCAGCACAAAGTTTATTTAACATTCTCCAGCTATGCACCCCCTGCCACTTCCATCTCATTATCAGGCTCTCTGCCAAAACAGTTTTGTAGATAACCTCTAGTCCCTGATTTTAAAACTATCATAGCTCCAGATCTCTCCCAAGGCATTGCCCTGCTCGTCCACTCACAACTTTGGTACTTTTCTAATCTCTTGAATATCTGTACCAAAGTGGTTGCCACTTTGTTGTAACATAGGTATAGTTAGGTCATAGTGTCCACAGAACGTTCTTTGTTTTGCTGAGAACTTTGGCACCACTTTATGAATCTGCACAAAACTTTCCAAAAGATTTTCACCTTAGCTCCTTCATAAAAAGTGTCGGGAGAATTTGTCAAGCGGGGGCCAAAAAAAGAAAGGAGATGCAGTGATGATTGCTGTTTCATTTCAATAGGAAACTTTACTTTCTGATGTAGGAAAAAACAGCTGCCTTCAGGAGCCCAAATGTTTGCTCGATTACGAGCCTTGTCCTCCCGTGAGCCTCATTGTAACGGAGTTCCCCTGGCATGTTTTGGCATCTCAATGGTGTCAACAGCCAAAGACGGTTTGGATAGCCTGACTCACCTGTGAACACAATCGTTGAACACCACAAACATGTTTTTGGGACGTGCTATATTGTGATGACAGGAGACATAAATCCCAAACACACACTGCAATGGAAACTTACCAAGCAGCCAGGCCCTTTCTGTGTATCATTAGCTGTGGGACATTGCTGTTATGCATGATGAAGGAATCATGCACAGAGCCTGGATACTTGGCTGTGACTTGGGAGATGTACTGGTCTGCCTGACACACCACCTGAACGATGATAGAGTGGTGGTTCTTCCTGTTCCTATACACCTGTTTATTGGCACTGGGAGGGACCAAGGCTACATGGGTGCCATCAGTGGCTCCTACCACATGTTCCATCTCATAAAAGTCTATCTTCACACAGGGCAAATCAGCTCAGTCGGGAAACCTGATGTAGCTGTCCAGGTGTCCCAATAATGCACACAGTACATCCTTCAAAACCAGACTGATCATGCGCTGAGACATCCCTGCTGTTAGAGACACTGTATTCTGAAAAGAGCCTGTGGCCTGGAATTGTAGCACAGACAAGACTTGAGCTATGGGAGGTATGCCATAGGGATTGCAAAAGGCAAGCATCAGATCTGTCTCCAACTGAGTACAAAGATCCATGATGGTATGATGATTAAGACAATATGGCTGGATGACATGCCTTTCCTCCATGGTGTCCAGGTCTACTAGTGGACAGTACACTGGTGGTTGTCTTATTCTCCTCATGACAGGATAACTATGTGAAGACAAGTTAACATAGTATGAGTAAGGCAGTATGCACACATGTACACTTTGTTTATTTCCTTACACCTAACATCTGTAGAGGATGCCTAGCACATCTGACATGTCAGTGCAGCCCATGGATATCCATTTGATTACACCCTCCTTGGTGCAGATTGCCAACAATGGGATTGTAGATATGATACTACTTTAAGAGTATATGTGTGTAATACTTAGTTGCCCTGCATTATTCACACATATTTTTGGAATCAGTCTATATTTTTCTGAGGACTAAGAACCTCTCAGTAGCTGTACATAACTATAAACACATCTTGTCACTCAACACAGCTTTTACTACACATATGCACCATATGTAACTCAAACATGATGGCACTACATACAGATATACTGCACTTTAGGGGAGTAAGTGACTGAAGCAGAATAGAAAACACTTCTATCTATTAAATGTGCCCAAAATGGCAGGTGCCTGACCTACTGGACTGGATAGGTGGAAGTGACCTAAGTCCGCCGGCCGAAGTCGTTGTGGCGGTCGCAACCACCGTGTGACTTGCAATTGGAAAACATTGCTGCCTTTGGCAGACTTGGGCCAATGGCAGCTGGCAGTGACGGCCATGTACGTGCAGCCGTAACTGCCATCTTCTGCCCTGTTGCTCACTTGACTCCTGACTCTATTGACAGCAAGACCTCAGAGAGCTGCTGTGTTCTGCTTCTGGGAGCTATCATGCCAAATCCTGCAGGTCATAGGGCCCCTGCCTTCACCCCGGAAGAGCTTCATGGGCTAGCGGTGGAGGTCCTACCCCTGTATGACCAGCTATTTGGGGCACCAGAGGCGCAGGTTGGTCCAATGTCCTAGCTATGTGTGATAGGTGTTCTGTGTGACATTGCACCGTGCATGCAAACTTGTGGTGATCGGAGCACCCATAGCAGAAAGCGGTGGGAGGACCTGAGAAGCTGGGCCTGGAAGACTGCTGAGGCCAAACTGGGGAAGTCCTCCCAACGAGGGAGGGGTGCTCGTCGGACCCTGACCCCCTAATGGCCAGGATTATGCCAGTGTACTACCCTGAGGTGGATGGGTGTTTGAGGACAGCACAGCAGCCACCAGGGGGTAAGTACTGACTGACTCCATGTACTTTCCTTTGGTAGATTGGTGTTTGCTGTCACACTTTAGCAGCTGTGACACTGTAATAGGTGCTACAGGTATGTTGACTACTGGGAATACGTATTACTCAAGTTGCCTGTAAAAATGATGGAGATCTGGCCTTAGGGTTGTGCATGTGGACATTTAAATCACCTGTGTCAAGGAATATTTATGACAGCATATGGAGGTGCACATTTGACAGTGCCACATGTGTGACTCTGCCCAACCCTATATATGTCTGAAAGCTGCTGTATCATCCTACCCATCTAGTATTTCCATGCCCATTAATCAGATTATAGAGTAATGTAACTATAAGGTATCAGTCCACTCCCATTTGTAAAGATCAGCTGTATGTGCTACATAGTACCTGCCATATTAGGTACAGGGACTAGTTAACCTGTGTCCTGGTACGGGTATTGACTCCATGTGAGGCTGGCATCTTATTCAGTCAATAGGTGTGGCCAGTATTGAACTGTCCAAATGGGTTTGTGGAGGTGTCCCCATTGTCCCTTCATATTCATGCTATGGGGTATGTGAAGGTTGGAACATAAGGACATCCAACTCTGAGGGTCTGATTTTGTCTATTTGCCCTTGCCATGTATTTCCATGCCATTGACATGTGGATAAATCACTTGTATCCCAATGCCTTTGTTGTAGAGGAGTTAAGTGGCTAGGCTGTCCTACCCTTAGACAATGTGCAATGTCCTTGCTAGATGTGCCAATGCCCTACCAGTAGGAGTGCAAATATGGTATTAGCTCCCTACATCATGTCCTAATGGTTACTTGGGGGCAGATCTTGTATAGTGGGATATTCATTGCTACACTTAACCTAGCTGATGTAGGCAGTTTGGACAGGAATTGGTATTGGCTCACTTCATCTTTCAATGTTTTCATGGTTTAGCTGCACTACTATTTCTTTTTCATACAGTGCTGTCGTGGGATATGTTGTCAGTGCAATGCCAGTCATGTAGGCACATGTGTACATCATGTTTACATGTATTTTCAGTGGGATATGTGTGTTGTCTGGAGTTAGCTAGTGGAAATCACATGTCAGGAATGCTGTGAGTGAAGTAGGTATACTCTTGTTGTCTGTCGTGGCTCTGAATCTGCATGTCAGGTGGAATGTAATGTGCCCTCCTAGGAATTAGTCGGCTGTCCATTGTTTAGTAGTTATAACAATTCTCTCCGTGATTGTTAGTGGATTTATCATGTGTGCTAGGTAGGCCACAATAGCAGCCTATTCATTTATGGTGTAATAGGGAATGTCTGGTAATAGTGACTGCAGCAAATCCTATAACATTATGTACTTGTATTGACAAAGCTGTTCTTCAAACATGGGATATTTAATTGTGATGGCCACTCTATGGGGCTGCCATATGTTGTGTCTTCATCAGAGATTGTTGCCATTGTGCCATTTATGTACAGAGGGATCAGTTAGACATGTGAATGGAATGGCAGGTGCTGTGTCATTTGTGAGGAGAGTTGTCTTTACTTGCGTGGACCATGACATGTTCATGGACTGGGCAGGTGTAGATTCAGATTAGGAATTATATGGTGTTCGCTGTCAACTGCATTTCCTTAAAGTGATAAGAATATGGAAAGTGATGAGTTGGAAGAGGAAGATAAATCATATTTAGCCAGGGCATGATGAGCATGCTGACTTTGAGTTACAAGTGATTTGATGGGATGCTCCAGTAGTGCACCCTTACATGACTAATGATGTCGGTGAGAGAGATGACAAATGAGGTAGATTGAATTATCATGTTTTGGCATGATGTAAGATTTGTGGCTTTCAATAGGAGATGTATACCTACATATGTGCATGTTGTAATGTGTGTATGTGAAGAATGTGACGACCCCCCTCCCTCTCCATCCCTTCCTCCCTCTGTCTCTCTTTGTGTGCATCAGCATTGGTAGGCAAAGGGGATGGGGCATTAGCAGTGGGGATGCTGCCAACCATGGGCCCTGGAGTGCTGATACCAGCGACAGTTAGGGACCCAATGACCCGAAAGGCGAGGGGAGTGCCATGGGAGAAACAGGATCCAGCACATCATCTCAGTCGACACTCCCTGGAAGTGGCGGACCCATCTGGGGCCACGCCAGCACCATCTTTGTCTGCCCCACCCCCCTTCTGCAACCCCCCTCCCTGTAGCTCCCCACCCAGTTTGCCGTGCCCGCTCACCCAATATGGTGGGTATCTCCTTTGCAGCAGGCACCTCTGCCCCTGCCCCTGTCAGCCCTACTGCCCTCAGTGAGGAGGCTATTGACCCCTTGAGGTCAATCTCTGTGTGTCAGTTGACCATGGTGAATGCCATCCAGTGACTGGCAACTCAGAGAGAGTAATGCGTTCCTGGAGGGCATTCATGGTTGACTGGCTGACCTCCAGAGATCATTTCAGCTTCTGGCCTCCACACTAATGGCAGCCAGTCACCCTTTGTCTTCCGTCCTCCCTCCACCTTCCACTTCCTCTTCCCAATCCCAAACCCTTCTTCCCCAACACAGCCACAGCACACAAACAGACAAGCATGCATCCACCTCAATATCAAAGGGTAATGCTGATAAACACAAGCACCACAAGACCCACCACAGGCATGCACACAAGCAACATCGACCTGCATACACATAATAGTCATTACCTTCCCTGATACCCCCTCCACCCCCAGCATCACAGACACAACACCTGACACACCTACAGTCGACACACCGACATGCACCCGATCCAGCCACAACACCTATCATACCCATAATCAGCACAATTGCAGACCCTCAGACATCCACTTCAGTCACCACATCCGCAGACACCTCAACCACAGACATGCCTACATGCAGCACATCCACCATGCCTGCATTCACCACCCCAACAGACAGTCACCCATCCACCATAGCATCTCCCAGTATCTCCACCCCACTCCTTCCAAGACGCATAAACACCCATACTCACCCACCTACCCAATAGACACCCAGCACCCACAAGCATACCTTGCACACACATGCACCCAAGACATCCACCAAAACATTTCAGGAAACCACTACCTCTCCCTCCACACTTAAACTCTTTTGCCATGGCCATCCCCGTGTGTTAAAGAAAGGTTTCCTCTGAGAATTAAGACTTTTCCCTTTACCTCTCCCGCCCTGCGAGACCCCAAAATGCTCTATGTCCCTCCCCAAGTCCAGCCCTTCTACCTCCAATACTTCATCTGCTCCCCTGAAAGTACCCATGCTCTTCCCCCGCTAAGAAGTCTACCCCTCCCAAGAGTTCCTAACCCTCCCCTAAGCCTCAACCTAAGTCCCCCTCCTAAACCCAAAGATCACCCTCCCAACCTTATGTCCACCATCCACCTTTTGCCCCCAAATTCCTGAGGTGCCTGCCTGCCCCTTTGATACCCCTACCTGTTACATGGCAGTCAGGAGTCAAGTTAGCAGCACATAAGGGTGCATTATCTGCATATTGCACTTGTTGAATTTAGACTGGCCCATGGCCTTGACCGTTGTATATATATATATATATATATATATATATATATATATATATATATATATGTATATAGATACATACAACGGTCAAGGCCATGGGCCAGTCCAAATTCAACAAGTGCAATATGCAGATAATGCACCTGTATGCGCTGCTAACTTGACTCCTGACTATATATATATATATATATATATATATATATAAATATATATATATTTATATATATATATATATATATGCCACATACTATATATCAGGGCCAACCTGTTGTTGGTTCATAGGTTACATCTTTGTCTTCTATTTATTTTATTAGGACATATTTGGTCTTGGCTGATTTAGTTTATATGCGAGCAAGTTTTGGGTGAGTGGTGTTTGTGCTACCATTTGTCTCTGGGAAGCATGTGTGGTCGTGTGCATAGCATTTGGCCCACAGCAATGGGTGTGTATTGTGTGATGGGCATGTGTATGTTGGGGACATTTTGTTGTGTTGGTATTTTGTGGTGTCTGTGTTGATGTGTAATTTGCAGTGTTGTGTGCCTTTGTGTGGTTGGACTGTGTGTGTGAGTGTGTGTGGAGATTGGTATGTCAGATCTTTTGTGATGTGTGTTTGTGGGGTATGACATATGCGTTGTTTGGATGTGTGATTGTGTGTGTTCGTTCACTGGTGTTGATAGGTTGTGTTGTATGTATGATTTGTCAAGTGGTGGTATCTATTGTGGGTGCTTGCCAATGCTTTAGTGGTGTTGCGGCTGTGGTGTGGGTATGTCTTTTGGTGGTGTGTGTTGTTGTGTGTGACTCGACCGGTGCTGTGTATCTGACGGCTGGTGTGTGTTTGATGGCCGTAGACTGAGTACTATGTACGTGCATGTGGGTATGTGCCTGTGTGTGAGTGTGTTTGTGTGGGGTTATGTGCGTGTGTCACACTCGCCACCCATTCCCGATTGTTATATTGTGTGTGCGTAGGTACTTTGACATTTTACAATAGTGACAAATAAGTGTGTGTACACATGGTTGCTGTTGTTGGTTCCGAAGTCGTTGAGTGAGCAGGCGCAGCGGGAAGACATTGTTTTATTTCCATAGTGGCTACCTAAAGGTGAGTGTCTCCTTTTATACCATTGGTTAGGGCCGCACCACCACGGAAACCCTGGTGGTGTGCAGCCTCGTAATATGTCTGACAGGAACATGGTCTTCGCCGGCCTGCAGGTGGCTACCGTGGTGCGTGGTGACCTGACCACAGTGGCGGTGCCGGCAGTGGTTTGGCTGTATTCTGTTGGAAATACCGCCATGGTCATGATTTGGCGGTCTTCTCCGCCAGCCTGTTGGTGGTACAAACGCCACTGCCAACATGACGGTCGTGAGACCACCAAAACTCTTAATGACCCCCCAAGTGTCCACTCCCCTACTGAAGAATGTGGAGGGAGAAGACACATTTTTGGAAGCCATGACACATTTCTGAATATTCCAACAGAGATTCCTGGGTAATGTCCACAGCCAAGATTTTGTTACTCATTTATCTCAAGAGTAGTTACTGGCTCTAGATGAAGACTCTTATAGACGCAGCTTTGAGACAGCATGTGAAGGCATTGCTTAAGTGTCACATGTAGGAGAGAAAGGCCTTACCTTGTTAATCATATCTGTGTGGTGTATTTTTGTGGTGGTATATGGTGTTATTTTATGATTTATTGCACAAATACTTTACACATTGCCTTCTAAGTTAAGACTGACCACTCAGTGCCAAGCTACCAGAGGGTGAGACCAGTATAATTTGGACTGTGTGTGACTTACCTATCCAGAAACTGAAAGCAATTCATACAATAAAATACAATAAAAGTGTGGAGTCAGTACTTTCTAGCAGTACTAATGTATCTGTGGCTAACCTAGGCATCCATCGGCTTACATTCCTGTGAGAGCATTTTATTTTCCATTAATATCATTTTCCAAATGCTTATTTGTTGCTCTTTCATCAGGCTTTTTCAAGTTCACCATGAGGCAAAGGGCTTTGATACACTCATGCAGCATCATTATCTGGTCCTTCCAAAGAAGCCTATTGCCTTCAGGATTGAGGACATGCAGTTAAGTATGTTGCAAGAAATATCTTAACATTTCTGTTTGTTTGGCTGTAGATTTTCAGTAGCCAGCTACAGAAGATGGCTAAAAATCATATCAAGACAAAAGCACAGCTTTACAATCCTAGTAAAAGGTAGATACTTCAGGATCATCTAGAGTACGGAGGGCAGACCACAATACTATTGCCTCCTTCCTTGTGCATAATTAGATATTCCTACCAGGTCACTTGTATATTTTTGGTAAAAGTACTCCCATCAATAAGGAGGAAGCATTTTGTACAGAACTGTCCAGCAAGTATTTTAATGTATTTAGCATGTATTTATATTCCATTTTTGTAAAGTGCTACTCTGTCATGGCCCATATTACAAAATGGGTGCACTTTTCCTATTTGTGCATGTGGAAATAGGGAAAGTGTGCCCAATTAAAAATAGTGTCCTGACTACAGAACATCTACAAACTTGTATTGCCCATTCAGTGAAATGTAGAGCAGCTTCTTTAAAGCTGCTCAGTGTTTCTCTGTGCAGGGGGTAAACTGCCTGCACTTTGAAAAGAGGAGCGAGAGCCCTTTGCAAGCAGGTGCAATGAGTGGCTACACCCGCCTGCAGGGGGATGTCTGTGGGATCAATGGGACCCCCATGTCTCCCTCCAGAGGGCTGCCTGCAGGAGGCTCACTGACAGTACACCTATTATTAGCCTGTTTTCATCTACACCTGCATCTATATTATGGTAAGGACACAAAGGCAAAGATATTTCCTCATTTGCGGGGAGCCATGGCCCCATGGAAATGAGGGAATGTCCTCTCATGATAGTGTAGGTGCAACATGTGCACCAGCTCTATCAGTATTATAGAAGGGGCTGCACAGGCATCTGTGGCCTCTACTGTAATACCATGGGGGTGCACAAAGCAGGCGCACTTGCCTTTGCACCCCATGGCACAATGTATATTATGGCCCAAAAAGGTGTGAGTAAGCTGTACACATTAACAACCAATAGAGTGCAAAAATTTCTTACAACAAAGCATCAATATTGAACACAATACGTTTTTAACAAAAACATGGTTCTCGTCATGTAGGGTGCAAAGGAAGACATGGATTGATTTTCTGCAAAACAAGTTTGTGGCTCTAATGTTTAGGGATTTATTTTCCTACACTCACGGCCATTATTTTGTGTTCCAGCCTGTGACCACCACACCTGGGCCCAGATCTGTGAGTGGGATGAATGTTTGACACTGCTCACATTTCCATCCATCATTTGTTCTTTTTGCATTTGTCACTCTAAGTGGTAAAAGTATGCCCACATGGGGGTCCTGTGCTCGCTATGTCACCAGATTCAAGCTAGCCTGGCTGATGAGGGGTTATATGCCGAAATCAGTCTCAGGATGCTTATTTGCAGTCCAGGGGGGACTGGCCTTGCTGTTCAAGCTCAATTGTTTCCATAGAGAGCAGGGTCAAGACTGATTTGTACATGGCTGGGTCCAACTGGAATGGCGTGGTAAAGTGAAAAAAACAAGAGAAATCTATATAAAAAAAGAATGACAAAGGCCAAGCTTGGGAATGTCATTTAACCGGTGTAGTGGAAGTATATTATAGATTTGTTTCCATAGAGAGAAACCTCTAAATAACTATTATGGAGGACTAATCTTACTAGCACCTGTCCCCAAGATTACTTGGAATGCATAGTTTTTGGATGTATTCTCAGTTTCAATAAGACCACAGTGAACGAGAAGCATATATTTGGGAAAAGCAAATCCTCTATGGTTAGCCAAACTGCTTTAAACAGCAAAGTACTTTATTCACTTGAGAAATTGTGGAAAGCATTATGTTGAATCAAAACTAACTCAAATGTTTGCTTGCTAGGCATTACTTTTTGACTCAAACCATTAGGTCAAATAGAATGTTGCAATTGCTGTTCAGTGTGAGGGTAAAAAAAGTATTGAAAGAACCACTAATATTGACCTGCTGGATACTCTTGAAAGTCAATCTGAAATGCCCCTTATCTAACTCAGTGATGTTTTAACATTAATTTTGGGCTTCAACAAGAGCTCCTTTAACATGCATCCAACCTCACATAACATTGTATGGATACATTTTTCAGGTTGATCCCACTTGTTTTTTTTCCCTGATAAGTGCAAACATAACGTTTTCTACTTCAGCAAATCTGCAGCTTTAATCCTACTAGATGTTCTCAAGGGTTAGGCACAGGGGTTGCATTATTTTTTAAAAGACACCTCTTTGCTTTAGTAATGTGCCTTTTTCCCTATCACTAGAGAACCGACGAGCTGGTTTATAGATACCTTAGGGAGGTGGTACTGGCAGGGGCTCTTTTTAAACCTCTCTCTTTCTATTTATAAACTTGCCTCGTTTATTTTTTATGCTTAGATTGTTGTTCAATTTCTTAAAACTGTTATAGACATTAATGCTTTATCATAATCTAATTACAACAATGTACTTTTGATGTTAGTAATATTTCTTGAAACCATTATTAATATTTTTGTTTCATAACTTGTTAAATGTTACTTTACAGAGCTAACTGTAGTCCATAAAACATTATGAAAAGTACATCAGTTGAGAGGCTCAAGCTTACTATGATAATCCCAGTTTCACAAACCTTAAAGAATATGCACAAACTGCACACATTAAGAAGGGGTCAAAGTTACTATTGTAACTCTAGCGCAGAAACACTGGTTAAGTGCATACATTGGGAAAGATAATTTACTATCACATCATGTGGGGGAGCGGAGACTTACTATTCTAACTCCAGTCCCTCAAACTTTGTGGAGAGTACATAATTAAAGGGGGTTGAGATGTATTATTTAATCTTCAGTTAGACAAACAGTGGGAAAATGTTAGACCTAGCATCCTTGCAGTTGTCTCCCCTGTCTTTTTTGCTTCTGCTTCCCATCTTTTGACTGTGTGCTGGACTCTGTTTTTGCTGTTATTGGTGCTCTGGGCACTTTTCCTCTGTTGACCAGTGCTAAAGTGCAAGTGCTCCTGTGTAAAATGTATGTGTAATTGTCTTTACCATGATTGGCACATTTGATTTACTAGTAAGCCCCTAGTAAAGTGTGCTAGAGGTGCCAAGGGCCTGTAAATCAAATGCTACTAGTGGGGCTGCAGCACTGTTTGTGCCACCCACATTATTAGCCCTATAAACATGGCTCAGACCTGCCACTACAGTGTCTGTGTGGGCAGTTTTAAACTACCAATTTGACCTGGCAAGTGCACCCACTTGCCAGGTCCAAACCTTCCTTTTTATATTTGTAAGGCACCCCTATGGTAGGTCCTAGGTTGCCTCATGGGCAGCTTGCAGTGTATATTAAAGGTTTGACATGTACTGATGTTTTTTACATGTCCAAACAGTGAAATACTATCAAATTTTTTTTCACTGTGCAAGGCGTATCTCTCTCATACGTTAACATTGGGGCTGTGTTTAAATATGTTTAAATACAGATCCCCTTTGAGAGCAGATGGAAATCAGGAGTTTGGTGTCTCTGAACTCACAATTTAAAAATACATATTTTAGTGAAGTTGGTTTTTAGATTGTTTATTTGAAAATGCCACTTTTAGAAAGTGGGCATTTTCTTGCTTATACCATTCAGTAACTCTGCCTGTTTGTGAATTCCATGTCTAGGTCAGACTAATAGTTGGGCTGTTTGTGAATCTCCTCTAGACAGTGAAACAAATGGAGCTGGAGTGTAGCCTGCATATCATGATGAGCCATCTGAGCTAGATTGGAGGGAGGAGTGGTCACTTACACCTGAATGGGCTGTGTCTGCCCTCACACAATGCAGTCTCCAACCCACTGGTGTGTGTCCGGGGCCTGGCCTGGGCAAGGCAGAATCCTTTAAACAACAGCGACTTTCCTTTGAAGTTTGCCTACTTCAAAGGCAGAAAGGGGACCCAAAACCACTGACTTTAGATCATTTCTGGAGCCAAGAGAAACCTATGCCAAGGAGAAGAGCTGAAGAGCTGAGGAGAAGTGCTGCCCCTGCTTCTGACTGTGCTTTGATGGGCTTTCCTGCAGTTGCTTCTTCTGCCTGTGAAAGGGGACACAAATTGGACTTTGTTGTGCATTCCTGCTTGAAAAAGAATCTCCAAGGTTTTGAACTGAGCTTGTCTCCTGTTTTGAAGTCTCACGGCCATTCAAGACATCCTGTGCCACCACCTGGACTCTCTGCTGAGACTCCTGCCCTGCCAAGTGGTGCCCTATCCAGTCCCTGGGCCCTTGAAAGGCGACGTTGGTAGAACAAGAGCTGAAATCCAAGCACAGTATGCCATGTGGGGAAATTTTCAATGCACCATCTACTTCGCGGCTGAAATCGATGCTCTTCCTGCATCGCAGCTGGGAGACTGACACATTGTGGCTGGAGAAATGATGCAACACCCGGATGCAGCTGCTGATAACGACGCAAATCCCATGCTGTGCGGTTTTCTAACACTGTGCAACTGGATTTCTCACGCATCATCCCTGAACTTCAAATTCATTGTGAATCGATGTGGATCCGAGGCGCCCTGTTAAGAAACTGACGCATTACAACCCGACCAGTGAAGAAAATGACGCACGGCCTCACTTGCGAGTAAGCAATCAAAGCATTACTGACTTTTTCAATACACGCTCGTCCGTGTGGTTTTATTTTTGACGCAAACCGGGTACTTTGTGTAAAATCAATGTTTCCATTGTTTTCTTATTCTTATGAAAATTCATATTTTGACTGGTGTATGTTGGATTTTGTTGTTTTGGTCTTGTTTGATTTAATAAATATTACCTATTTGATTACAAGCCAGAGGCAATGCTGTAGCCTGTTTCCCGCTAGGCCGGCAGGTGGAACCTTAGGTTTCTGCCCGCTGACCTATCAGGAAACCGATAATAGCTCTAGCAGGGAGGTTACCATGTAGGCAGTGGCCACCCTGTCAGATGTTTGGCGGATGGAGTTTTCCATCCGCCAAACTCATAGTGAGGCCCTAAGACTCTTGTTCTTTGTTAGATGGCTCCTGGGATAATTTCATACAGACTACTTTAACTTTCTGCTTTGCCTAATTCGAATGAACATATTTTTAGAATGTTTATACATCTAGTGTACCTCCTGCAATCCAGTGTACAGCAAATGCAATATTTTGCTTTTTTGAACTTAAAGTGCTGCTTTTACAGCTTTTTTTAATTGTAATTTTATTTGAATCAAACAAATTTATATCCTAATGCTTTATTGCACTGCAAAGCTATAGGTATGAATATTGAGGATGATAACAATCATCAGAATTAGCTTGTAAAAAACATCCAGTTTTTTTCTTTAGATGGGTGCATTGCCCTGGGCCCACAGCTTGTGGGTAAGTTGTTTCAGAGCTGTGATATTTGTACTTTAAAGGATCTTCATCCAGAGCAAATAATTAAAGAGGCTTGTGACTGCTGTAGGTTGCTTGTGGCTGACCTCAAATTAAAAGTTGACATGAAGCTGCAGGACATATGTTTTATCGAATGTATAACACAGTACTTAGACCCTGAACTTGATTCATTGACGAGCTGGCAACCATTGTAATCTTGATTAAATTCAAAATGTGATACCGTATTTGAGTCTTTGTTACCAGCACTGCTCTGCATACTGAGGAGAGTGTGTAAGGTGTTCAACAGGAATTCAGTGAGAAATAGGCAAACTACATTACTGTACTCTAACATTGTGTATTTTAAGGCTTCCATCACAACATGATGTTAAATGGAAATAGAAGAATCCAATAGGAGGCCAATTTTGTTAGTTGTAGGTCTCAGCCACTGATATAATTTGTGAGGAAAAAAGAGGTTTTCATCATTTAGGACATGAAAAGTTTCATAACCAGTATGGGGACTGTGACCCTTAGAACTAGCCCACAACATAAGGATTGGAACAGTTCTTATCACTGTGGATGTAAATCTTAGACTTAAAGCCATTTAGTTCAAGTAGCTTGCATACAATGCAACCTATTTGCAAAAGTAAATCTACACATGCAGATTCTCTATAAATACATGTACTTTTATACTTTTTAGTACTTTTGCTGCTTTGGAGTAGAATATTACTCAAAAGTGCAGACTTATATGTCCCCACCCACTGAAATAGGGGGTGAAGTCAGTATAAATGTCAAATACAACTGTAATGTTACTACCAGTTACTACGAGTAGTGACTTTACAACCACATGTTATGCTCTGCACCTTTGGAGTAGACCTCTGCATTTGGGGTGGAGATCTCCATCTGGAAAAATATAGGGTAAAGTTTAATCATATATTAAAATTTCACAAAAACATGAAATCATTTAATTTAAGTATTATAGTTAATTAATTGTATATATTTATTTTGAGTGTAGAATAATATAACGTTAAAGGATTATTAACACTTTTAAATTAAAATTTAAAATCACACCTACATTTGAAAAGTATGACTGCATAGAATTTAAAGTAATGCATTCATTTAAAAAAATGTATTTTCAATTTAGTAGGGGAGAGGTCAGTAACATATTTTAAAATGAATCATTAATTACATTTATTCTTAAAAAAATTTTAAAGAATAAATAAAATGTATTTATAGTTTTGTATCAGTTAAGTAAGCTGATTTAATGTAACTTTATTTCCTATATGTTTTTTTTAAAGTTCTCACCTTCATTATTTTCTGTTAGAGGGTGTTGTAGTACCATTGGTTAGACAGCAGTGGTGCTGGACTTGCTTCAGCTCTGAACTGGTGTATATTTGCAACTTTTTGGATCCCTTTTTGGCTGTAGTAAATGCAGAAGGCCAGTTTGTGAATAGCAATGGTATCATGCCCTTGTGGGTGGCTGCTTGTCCCTCTCTAAACCACCTCCCTTAAAGCCTCCATACCCCTCCCAAAACCTTCTCCCATTAGCGTCAAGTTTTCCCCATTTTCCAATCATTCCCCTCTTCTGTCCCTCCCACATTTACATGTGTGGAGATTTCGATAGTTGGGGAAGAGATCTCTACACATAGATTAGGGGAAGTGAAGGCATATACTTCTGTACGCAGTATTCCAATAAAATCTTGTAGTACAATAGTAGCACTATTATAATACTATTAAACGTACTTCAAAATGCAGTCTGTAAACATGCTCTGATACTTGAGCTGTAGCAGGTGAAACTTTGATCAAGGAACATTCCTCATGGCTTGGGAACTCTCTGCCACAGTTGAATTGCATGATTGTCTCTAGGTTGCTTTTGGGCAGGGGCTTGCTATGGGCGCCCTCATGTCAGGCAGAGAGGGAAGATGTGATGACTGTTTAATGTCAAGGATAGATATCTGAACCAGGCCACCCCATTTAGTTTCACTGAATAGCACAATACCACCTCAAACCACTTGCTTGACAACTGATACTTACTACATGCTGAGGTATGGCATCAATTGGAGAGCCATTTTACTTTCATTTGATGAGTTTTGTTGTTTTATTAGTTAATGACTCAAAACAAAGTAAGCATTTCAAACAAGAATTGCAGCTTTGCAGTCAGTCAATCCATTGGCTACAGTGCTTTCATTCACGCTACTTTTTTATTATCAAGTGACTGCCTATTGTTTGCAAATTTAGTCAAGTAATCACTTAGGTCCTCTAAAAGATAATTTGATGGAAAAGATATGGGTGTTGATGGTTTAGGAGTATTCTAGCTTATTACAAATCTGAAAGATCTTATATATGGCTAGTGGAAACATTGAATCTGGGAGAGGGGTGACTTTTTTTGCATTCACAACCATCTTTATATATTATGTTGTAATATGAGAGGCTGTTGATCTTTGGGTGTAATGAGTGTGCCAATTCTGCTGTAACATGTGGATGTTTTTGTTTTGTTAAATGTCAGTTTAAGCAATTAGTGATTTACTTGAAGGCTTAAATTAAGACCTTTATCTTTCTACCACATGGATTGGACCTTCTGGCTCCATAGGAGAGTGCAAGGGACAGCCTGGATATATAAATCTGTTACACACACCTAGGGACACACTCAAATAGTTGAAAACTTTCTGTCCTGTTTTGTGTTTTAGCAAGGATTTACGTGGTTTCATCCAGTAGTGAATATGGTTGTGGTGTGCAGCTGTTGGTAGACTGTCTGATTGCACATTGAATTAAGAATTATACCTCTAGTAGTCAGTAAAATGCATTCTGGATTTTTATAGTAAATACCATTATCTATACATCTTTGGGTTGCAAAGTTTAATCTTCTGTACATGAAAAATCAGTTGTACTTTTGTACAAGTATATTAGCTGTGAAATGTAATGGTTGCTCTCAAGTATATTTTAGGCTCTAAATGTTCAACGTTCTATTGATTAGGGAAGCTGAATTAGGAAGCTTTCTAACATGGAATGGTTTGCAGAACGTTATTTGAAGTCTTGAGATTTGTGCATTAGAGATTGGCTGTTGAGGACCTATGTAAGAAATGTGGGTATTGGTTGAGGGAGGTGAAAGACACACTCAGACAACAACCACAGTCTTTGTCAGGGTTAGCCACTAAAGTCACTAAATTAACTTATACTTAACTCTACTAGTTTGTCACAAAAGTAGTCAGGTATAAACTAGAAGCAACGTGTAAAATACTTATGCAGTACAAGAGCAATGATAAAGTGAAAACACAGCAGAAAAAAATCCTCCCAAAATTTAGGACAATAGGGTACGTTTCAATAAATACATTACAAGGATACCAGTGCAGCAAAATTCCAATTAGTAGAACCGGAAAAGTTTAACATTTTTAGTGAAAATAGCACCTAAAAGCACAAAGCACCATTTGCGGTCTTCCGGTCTCACTAGATTGGGGAGAAAATCACAAGGTCAGGCTGAGCACAATGGTGCGTGGACCAGATAAAGGGAACAGGTTAGTCCCGCTGAAGAATTACCTTCTCAAGTTCATTGCAGAGTTTTGTTTTCCTTAGAGGTGGCCAAATTCAGGATTTTCACCTTTTTCTTCTTGAGGAGTTTCCACTGAAGACAGCCAAGCATCCGGAACTTGGGGGACACTTACTGGGCACCAGGTCTTGTACCAGCGGGGGCCAGCAATAGGGCTCATGCAGGTCCATTTGCAGCTGGTCAACTGGACAGTTGTAGGGCGGCCTCTGAAAACTTGTGGGTCCCTGAAGCTCACACAATTGAAATTGTAATATAAAATCCGACTTTATCGTTAAAGAGGATTTTAAAGTTTAATTATTTGAGAGAGAACAGCATACTCTAACGGCTCCCAAACTAAACTTAGCATTTATTGATTGAAATAAGGTAACCCATTGTTAACCTAGATGAGAGATGTTCCTTACAGTACTGAAAAGCAACTTTAGGAGTTTTTTCACTACCAAGACATGTAAAACCTCACATGTTCCACTTTTTAAATAGGATGCACACTGCCCTCATAGTTGTTATGGCTTACCTCAGGGGCAACGTCTAGGTTTTAAATAAGAATGTTTAGGCCTGGCAAAAGATTTATTTTGCCAGGTCGAAATGTCGTTTTAAAACTGCACTACAGGCTACAGTGGCATCCCTGGGACATGTTTTAAAGGGCTCTATAGTAATTTGGCACAATTATTTGCTGCAGGACCACTAATAGCTTTTAAGAGAGCTTTTAAGTACTTTTACACAGTTAGCAAGTGATGAGCAATCCTAAAGCCAACAAAAAGAAATTCAGGAAAACAGGAGGGGTGAAGGCAAAAGGTTTAATGGTAAAGGATGTCAGTTCTAACAACCTAATTGTGTGTGAGTGGATGTATTTACGCTAAACTCATTCCATAGCAAGTCTCAATGATAACTTGGCTGTTTGCACATAGAGGAAAGACCAGAGCGGGACAACACATACAAAGGTTGCCATAAAATCAGAAGGGGGGATCAGGTGTCCTCGGATCGGGAAACCGTTACCTTTGGCCACAAAAGAGCATAATGTAAAGCTCAATTTGGGCAACATTAAAGGCTAAAACGTGAATGGAGGATCTCTTATCTCCTTGTCATTAATCTCGTTTTACAGTCTCTCAAAATTATCATTTCTACTTTTTCCTTGGCAATTTAATTCATAGTAGCTAGTACATTCTTGTATCACACATCATGGTATCAAAATCGCAGCCGCATTTACACCATAATTAAGGCAGACATTTCAAGAGAGGACTAAGCAGGTCTGCACGTGTGCTTCAATTTTCTAGACGTGTGAGCCATGTGCCACACTATTTAAAAGGCCAGCAAAAAATGTATCATAACAAACTATATGACAGACGAATTCCTAAACTAGAAATAGTGTTCGATACAAACGATTATATAAATGCAGTGTCAAAACATTTCATTCACAGCTATCCCACGACTGACTACTTGAAATAGCAAGGCATAATATTCAGGTTCAAAGCGCACATTCTCGATAAACTCTGCTAAATGTGAGTCCTGTTTTTCTTATTACGTTATTGCAAATCACTAAATACACTGAGATGGGAATTTGAGAACCTTTCAAATTGACTACAATATTAGATTAAGAACTGGGTGAATCCTGATCTATGCCCAGTACATAGTCATTGCATCTGACAGCTTAATGGTTCTGCTTGCATTATCAGTAAAAACCAGACGTTTCTAAACGTTTCTTGTCACTTTATATGTTTGTTGCTCTCCACCATCCCTGATTCGCGTTCTCAAGCTAAATATCTATTTTTCTGTTGTCTTCCTATTTACCGGTTGTAATATGAATATTCCACACTAAATCTAACTTTCCATGCTTTGATTTCAAATATTGTGTGTATTTTGAATCATTTTTGCTGAAAGTAACTTGATTTGCATACTGTACTGTTTGTGTGTGGGCTTGGTAAAAGCAAGAATGTACTATTCTGTGGAACATGGCGAAGCATGTAATTTTTTACATACGCTGGGCCTCGTTAGAGGTAACTCGATTAGCCGATGGCGTTGGGAATTAAAAGGTCGGTGGCCAAAAACTCCGTGTGAAACCTCTGGAAGAACGAGAAATTACTGGTGGAATCATTCCCATATTTACTTATTCTCCGGTTGTTTCTTATGTCTAAGGGAATTCTCAGTATTTAAACCACAATCCTTGATAATTCTGCACCAATGCAATTAACAGGACCCCCGATTTTAACTCTAGGGGTGCGGAATTAACAGCACTTTGCACAGACGTTCTGATAACGTATTATTTTTGGAAGATAGAAAGTCTGTGTTTATGTTTCCAGCGTCTTTATGTAGCACAGAATTTAGGGCCAGATGTACAATCTTTTGTTTTGCGGCTCGCAAACCCCGAGTCACAAAACAAGCGGCCACGGCGGTTTACCGCTACCCATATTATGACACACATAGCAATCCGTCACTATACAGCCACACACACAAATCCGCCAGCCCAAACATCAGTGATAAACTGCCAGTAACAAAACCCACACCGTTACTCCAACAGAACTACGCCAACAGCATTTTGACCCACAAATCACTGCAGCGGACATTCAACCGCGGTAAACCATTGGCGGTACATACCGCTGCACTCAAAATACACACACACATGCAAAACAACACTACATTGGACAATTCAAACTACACATACCTGACACACATACACACACCACACCCACACCAACACACCACTATAAAACACACACCCACATTACCCATAACCCTTTATGACTCAAAACAATTGACAACTGAGAGAGAGACACACCAAGAGCACCCACGGAACCAGAGCCACAAAACACCATTAACCATACACCATCCCCGCACCTTACAGCGCACACCCCAACACATCACCCCACACACCTTTACACACACCACACACACACTACACCCGTGGCACCACAAAGACACCCCAGGTTCTCAGAGGAGGAGTTAAGGGTCATGGTGGAGGAAATCATCCAGGTAGAGCCACAGCATTTTGGAGCACAGGTGCAGCAGACATCCATTGCAAGGAAGATGGAGTTATGGCGGAGGATCGTGGACAGGGTCAACGCCATGGGACAGCACCACAGACCAAGGGATGACACCAGGAAGAGGTGGAACGACCTACAGGGGAAAGTGCGTTCCGTGGTAGCAAGACACCAGATAGCAGTACAGAGGACTGGCAGTGGACCCCCACCTCCTCCCCCACAACTAACAACATGGGAGGAGCAAGTCTTGGCAATACTGCATCCAGAGGGACTGGCAGGAGCAGCAGGAGGACTGGACTCTGGCAAGCCAAATCTCAATTACTATTATCACCCCCTACCTGCATGCCATCACATACCTCCACCCCTACCCTCAAACCCATCACCCCAGCACCTCACATACACCCCACCATCACAACCCACCCCTCCCAATACCAAGCCCTGCATGCACCACCAATGCATGGACACCACCCTCAGCCCTGCATGGACACTCATCACTACAGCATGCACACTAGAGACAATCAGCTAGCCAATAAAATCACTACTCGCACAAGGCAAAGCTGACAGGGCAATCACAACCATAGAGGGCAACACACCCATGCACAAGATGTCACATGCAGAAACAATAACACTGCATCAGATCCCCACAGGTCCCACACACAGCGTCACCAGAGAGGAGGTGCCAGCCATATCCAGTCCCCCCCCACAGAAGAGGCCCACAGTGATGTCAGCACCTCCGGTCGCCTGAGTCTGGATGACCAACCTGGGCCATCAGGGATCTCCAGACAGTTGGTTACCCAGGCACAGTCCCATACCACCACAGAGCCTCCCCCCTCAGGAAACACCACCACAGCACCCACCCAGCGGGCCCATACCTTTGTCCCCAGGACACATCAATCAGCAGTGTGTCCACCACTACAGGGCCCCCAGGACAACCCACAAACACAGGATGATCAGGGACCTGGGGTCAGCGGCAGTGGGCACATGGTTCAGAGGACAGAGGCAGAGGACAACAGGGAAGCTTGGAGGACTGCTGTGTGACAGGGGGAGGACAGGCCCAGGGTGCCGACTCTCCATGAGGCACTCATCAACATCCTGGGAGCAAACCACTATTCCCAGGAGACGATGGGTCAGAAACTGGACAAGTTGCAGGAGTTCCAGCGGCTGCAGGAGGAACAGTACCTGGGGATCAGGAAGGACCTGAAGGACATCCACACCACCCTGGTCACCATTGTAGGGGTGCTGGCAGACACGGCAGACACCATGAGGGAAACAGTGGCACACCAACGGGTCCCTGACACTAGCCACACTGATGAACAGCCCCCCATCTCCGCTGCTGTTAGTGGACAGGAGGCCCCGCCACAGGAACAACAGGCCACCAGTACCCCCTCCCCCTGTAGAAGGAGAACTACCCCGCAAATGGTCCCTGCAATCCAGGCAGAAGCCATAGAATATTGCCAAGACCCCAGCCAGGAAATGAGACTCTCTTGATTATCATCCCTATGTCCCACTATGTCACCCTGTCCACCTTGAACTACCATTGCTCCCCTTCCTATGCCCCCTTGGACAATGCACCTGTGATACAAATAGACTGGACCCTAACCTGGACATTCCTCCTCCATCACCCTAGCCCATTGCAATACCCCCTTCACTTATTAGCACTTAAATAAACACCCTTTGAAATAATACAAATATGAAGTCTGTCAAATCATTTAAGTATGTATTCGTTTAACAAGGGTTAAACACTGCAATCCAACTGTACAGTGATGTATACCTAGGAATGACCTGTAGTTGGCTGCAGTCAACACACCAGGTGCCAGAGTGGGGCACAGATATCTGAAAATAGAGATGACAAAGGGTACAGTAAGTGGCCATAGAAGTGGGAGAATCTGCCTGCCATGTACAATATCAAACACAAAACTGTCAATGCAAAGTGAAGTTACAGTGTCTTCCCTGTGTGTCACTGGACGTACTGTTGTATAATAGCTGTCCTGTTGTCCTCATCCTCTGCCTCCTCATCTTCACTGTCCACAGGGTCCACAGCTGCCACACGGCCATCTCCAGCCTCATCTTCCTGCAGAAAAGGCACCTGGCGTCTCAATGCAAGGTTATGCAACATGCAGCATGCCATGATGATCTGGCACACCTTCTTGGGTGAGTAGTACAGGGATCCACCGGTTAGATGGAGGCAACACAACCTGGCCTTCAGGAGGCTGAATGTCCTCTCTATTATTCTTTTTGTTCACCCATGTGCCTCATTGTAACATTCCTCTGCCCTTGCTCCGGGATTCCTCACAGGGGTCAGTAGCCATGAGAGGTTGTGGTAACCAGAGTCACCTACAAATATCGAGGGACAACTGTTAGACACACACTAACCCTTAGGGCCCACACCATACCCATACAACAACAACCACTGGGTGGTGACCAGGGCTCACCTATTAGCCATGCCTGGTGCCTCTGAACTTGAGCCATCACATATGGGATACTGCTACTCCTCAGGATATAGGCATCATACACGGAGCCAGGATACTTTGCATTGACATGGGAAATGAACTGGTCCACCAGGCACACTATCTGCACATTAATCGAGTGAAAGCTCTTTCGATTTCTGAACATCTGTTCATTTCTCCAGGGGAGACAAATCAAATATGTGTGCCATCAATAGCCCCAATAATGTTGGGGATATGTCCCATTACAAAGAAATCAGCTTTCACTGTGGCCAAATCCTCCACCTGGGTGAAAACGATGTAGCTGCGCATGTGTTTAATTAGGGCAGACAACACTCTGGTCAGTACTATTGAGAATATTGGCTGTGCCATTCCTGCTGCCAAGCCCACTGTCACTTGGAAGGAGCCATTTGGCTAAGAAATGGAGCACAGATAGGACACTGGGATCCCAGTGGGGTGACGGATAGCAGATATCAGGTCAGGCTCCAATTGGGCACAAAGCTCTGTGATTGTGGCCCTGTCCAGTCTGTAGGTGAGGATAGTGTGCCTGTCCTCCATCGTTGCCAAGTCCACCAGGGGTCTGTACACAGGGGATGTCTCCATCTCCTGTACATCCGCAGCGGTTGTAACCTAGGGGGCAAAACGGTGAGCAGCTGGTCAGTATTCCACATTTTTAAACAGTACACTGCAGTGCATATTGTGACTGTCACAGTATTTTGTTGTATAAGCCCAAATGATGCTTATGTGTACTGTGACGCAGTTAGGTGCAATGGCCTGCCCCCCCTGAAATGGCGTCTGCCTGTCTTGTGTGGATGGACATGTGGGAATGAGGTAATGCAGCTGGCGTTGTGCGCCGTTGCGGGAGGCAGTCGAGTACCGCTGTGCAGCTCCTCATTGGTTGTCATTGGGCCCTATGGGTTTCAGTGGCCAATGGTGATGTATGCCCGCGGTGACGGTACGTACCGCTGTGGACATGACCGCCATTTTCTATCTGTTCACTTACTTGCTACCTTACCTTCAACAGGAGAGGACCTACACTGCAAGTGCTGCTGTGACCTGTGTCTGGAACCGACAATGACTTGTGCCACTGGGGAGAGGGCCCCTGCCTTCACTGCTGCGGAGTTGGAGAGACTGGTGGATGGGGTCCTACCCCAGTACTGAATGCTGTATGG
This sequence comes from Pleurodeles waltl, assembly GCF_031143425.1. NCBI lineage: Eukaryota > Metazoa > Chordata > Amphibia > Caudata > Salamandridae > Pleurodeles > Pleurodeles waltl. The sequence goes on along the minus strand of NC_090443.1, from coordinate 660,481,286 downwards.
CCCTCCAGACCAACAGGTGAGTGCACTGAGAGTACAATGCAAGGGGAATGGATGTATAGAGTGCTGTGTGTGAGGGCCTCGTGTAGGGGGGGAGTTGGTGGAAGGGTTCTAAGCATCGTGATGCATGTATGGTGGGCAATGTCTGTGCTCAAGGGGATGTGAGGGCTATGATGGGCCATGAGTGTAACAGGCCGGGCGGTATGACTGATACCTTTTTCTATCCTTCTTTTCCTGCAAGTCAGCGCCCCTCAGAAAAAGGGTACATGGCGTGCCATCGCAAAGGACGTTCGGACCCTGGGGGTCTAGGGCAGGTGGAGCACCCACTGTCACAAACGGTTGGCTGGCCTGAGATGCTAGGCAAGGAAGACGGCGGAGACCCAGCTGGGGATGGCCTCCCAACAACACCCAGCAGCCATCCACCTCACAACAGCATCCAGCTCATGCAACCAAACAAAGCAGACAGACACCTCCTACAATCACTCCCTCTTCCTCCACTCCCAAACCTTCACCCTCTTCCCGACCCAGTGTCCCTAAGAAGCTTTTCCTCTCCACCGTTGACCTCTTCCCTACCCCTCCCCCCATCCTTCACGTCAGGCCAGGGTGGTCAGAACCCAGGCGAGCACCTCAGCCACCCAGTCCATAGCCACAGTAGTGTCAACAGCTACTGCAGGTGGGAGAGGCTACCGGGAACCAGCCATCAGCACGGACAGTCGGACCCTGACCCTTCTGATAGACAGCATACTGGCGGTGGCCTATCCGGAGCTGGATGGGTGCTTGGGGGCATCACAGCAGCCACAAGGGGGTGAGTACAGTTTCCCAATATACTACTTGCACATGGTGGGGTGGTCTCCGAGTGGGGGATGTGGGCCTGTGAGTGCCCCTAAGCTAGGCCAAACATTGAAGGGTAGGTCCCATGTTGGGCAGGGTCTGATGTACACCACCTCCTACCAAGCTAGTAGGCATCCACTACTGGGCAGGGGTCTGTGGGTCTCAGGTATGCTGCTACTGGTGTTAGGTATTCCTGTCCATGGGCTGGTGACTAGCATTGTGACTGGTAGTACATTGCATAGTGCGTAGGGCTGTTCCCTGTGTGTGTCGTGTATGCCAATGGTGGTGTTGGAGCAGCCATTGACCAAGTGTATCCTTTGTCTCTCCCCCCTTTTTGGTTTGTCACCCTGTCCTTATGTGTAATAGCATCATCTGGCGGAGAAGCAGAGGCACCGACGATGGAGGGAGCTTCATCCCACAGGGCCCAGAGGCCAAATCAACTGACGGTGAGGGCACCAGTGGGATGGAGGGTGACGGGAGCACCACAGTGGAGACAGGAGGGGGCAGTTCGGACAGTGATACCTCCTCCGATGGAAGCTCCCTGGTGGTGTCGGACACCTCTGTGGCCACCCAAACTACAGGTACAGCCGCCACCCCCCTCCCACAAGCACCCCCTCCCAGCAGCCCCTCGGCGAGTTTCCCGTGCCCGCTCACCCAGAAGGGTGAGCATCTCCTTCGTCCCAGGCACCTCAGGCCCTGCCCCAGTTAGCCCTGCTGCCCTGAGTGAGGAGGCTATTGACCGCCTGCGATTCATCTCTGTTGGGCAGTCAACCATAGTGAATGCCATCCAGGGGCTGGCAGGCCATTTCCAACAAACAAATGCATTCCTCGAGGGCATTCACTGTGACATGGTGGCCCAACAGAGATCAGTCCAGGCTCTGGCCTCCTCGATGATGGCAGCTATTGTCCTTGTCTCTAGCCTCTCCCCTCCATCTTCCTCCACCCAGTCACATTCCCATTCAAGCAGACCAGCATGAACCCAAGACAACACACAGGAGTGGCTTAGGCAAACACAAGCACCACACATCATCCCACAGGCACTCACACAAACACCATCCAGATGCAGACATACCAACATCCACTGCCTCCACTGTGACCCCCTCCTCCTCCTCGTCCACCACCCTCCCAGTAGTGTCTCCACTTGCACCTGCATGCACTACAGCCTCATCCACTACCCCATCACCATCACGCCTATCACTATACACCCCTCACTGGCAGGCACCACCCCCACATCCATGCACACGTCCCCTGTGTCCTCTTCCACTGTGTCTGTGCCCTCTCCTCCCAAAGTACACAAACGCAAGTACTTAGACACCCAACAGCCATCCACCTCGCAACAGCATCCAGCCCATGCTCCCAAACACAGCAGACAGACACCTCCTACAACCACTCCCTCTTCCTCCACTCCCAAACCTTCACTCTCTTCCTGACCCAGTGTCCCTAAGAAGCTTTTCCTCTCTGCCCTTGACCTCTTCCCTACCCCTCCCCCATCCTTCACGTCGGGCCAGGGTGGTCAGAACACAGGCGAGCACCTCAGCCACCCAGTCCATGGCCACAGTAGTGTCGACAGCTACTGCAGGTGGGAGAGGCTACTGGGAACCAGCCATCAGCACTGACAGTGTGCCTGCACCAGCTGCCAAGGGGAAGGGCAGGACGCACCACCAGCTGCCAATGGGAAGGGCAAGGAGGCACCACCAGCTTCCAAGGGGAAAGGCAAGGGGCCTGCACCTGCAGGCAGGAAGGACAGGAGGCCTGGTACTAGGACTGATTCTGAGCCCCCACCACCAACCTTGGCGGTTCAGCCATCCGAGGCTGCAGGGGAAGGGCTAGAGCCTCCCCCCACCACTGGCATCCCCGAAACCAACACCGCCACCAGCACCGCCACCAGCAGCAACAGCCCCAGTGAGCGGCCGTCCGAGGTGTCTATTTGGCAAAGGTATGCACCCTGTCCAAGTGGGGCCCACACTCCTTATCAGGGTAAGTCACAACACAACCTAAATGATCCTGTGTTCACCCTCTGGTAGCTTAACTGGCACAGAGCAGGCAGGCTTAAATTAGGAGGCAATGTGTAAAGTATTTGTACAACAACTCATAGAGTAACACAGTGAAGACACCTCAAAAAGTTTTTCACACTACTTCAGGAAAATGGATAATATTTATCTGAATAAAACAAGACCAAAACAACAAAAATCCAATATGCACAAGTCAAGATATCACTTTTTAGAGATTTAAATGAGTCTTTATCCGCACAAATCAGCAGTTGTATCCTTTTAACACACAGTACCTGGGATGCACCAAAAATAATTACTGAAAGGGCCACAGAGGAGGGGCTGCATGAAAGAGTAAAGCGATGTGTCATCTTTTTTTGGCACAGCAAAGGCGATGCGCTGTTTCTTTCCATGCTGCAAGGTGATGCGTCGGTTTCTGGGAGAACATCCTTGGTTCCTCACTGCAATGCAGGGATATTTTGACACCCAGGGACAATGCGTGGAAAATCAAGAATACGTTGTGCAGAGGCAACAGGTGCTGCATCGATCCGGCATGTGATGTGGTGATTCTTCAGCTGCAAGACAGCTGCTGCATCGATCGGGCAGGCGTTGCATTGAATTTTGCAGGCATAGATTCAGTTGTCCAGCGCACTGACTTTTCTTCTCTTTGGTGAAGTCCTCGATAGCCTGAGACTTCTGAACAGAAGTCAAACTCAATCCCTTGGAGAGCACTAGTAAAGGAAGGCAGTGTCCTTCCGGCAGAGTCAGGGGCCAGCAGGCAGCAGGACAACAAGCAGGCCAGCAGTCCTTCCAGCAAAGCAATCCAGATGAGACCTTTTGGCAGTTCCTCTGAAAGAGTCCAGTTGTAGGTCCAGAAGTGTCTGATTTTAAGGGGTCACAGCCCAATATATATAACCAAATGTGCCTTTGAAGTGGAGGAAAACTTCAAAGAGTGGTTTTATGTATACTAGTTACCCTTTCAACCCAGTCATTTCTCCCAGGAGATACGTGGAGGGGTTATCCGTCCTTTCTGTGAGGTCAGGCCACTAACCTTTGAAGTGTAAGTGAGAGCCCCTCCACCGTTCCTGCCCAGGAAGAGCGAACAGTATACAGATGAATGGAGATGCAGCTGAGTGTCCTGTGTTTATGGCTGTCGGGATGGAATGCACAAGAGGAACTGTCAACCAGCACAGACCAAATGTGGATTGGAGACAGGCTGTAAGGCAAAGACAACAGTTAGTGCAGAGAAATGCCTACTTTCTAAAAGAAGGCATATTTCTGCACTTACTGCCGTCTTTGCCTTACACCCTTTCTAAAAGTGGCATTTCTAAAGTAGCAATGTTAAATCCAACTTCACCACTGTTCTAACTATTCCAAACATGACAAGGCCACTCCTTTCAGATCAGAAATTACCACTTAAAAGTATACAAGGCAATTTCCAATGTTGGTCAGTGAGAGGAGCAAGCTTCACATTAGTGAAAAACAACTTTGGGTGTTTTTCACTCCGAGGACATGTAAAACCTAAAGTACATGCCCTGCCTTTTACTTACATAGCACCCTGCCCTATGGGCTACCTAGGGCCTACCTTAGGGATGACATATATGTAATAAAAGGGGAGTTTAAGGTTTGGCAAAGTGTTTTAAATGCCAAGACAATGTGGTGCTGAAACTGCACACACAGGTCTTGCAATGGCAGGCTTGAGACATGGTTAAGAGGCTACTTATGTGGGTGTGCACAATCAGTGCTGCAGGCCTACTAGTAGCATTTCATTTATAGGCCCTGGGGACATGTTGTGGACTTTAATAGGGAATTACAAGTAAATTAAATATGTTACCATGTTTTAGGGAGAATGCACATGCACTTTAGCAGTGGTTAGCAGCGGTTAAATGCCCATCAAACAAAAGGTCAGAAAAAGAAGAGGAGGAAGGCGAAGAGTTTGGGGTGATCCTTCAGGGCTGCCATTTTGATCTGAGGTGACCACATGAACCAGCACAGACTATACATACCCCATGTGACCATAATGAGCAGAACACATATCATTTCACCATCATTGGCTTAGCTGCTACTACATATGGATTTACTGTCATGTGCTGGACTGAATGCCACGTGGACACAGGCAGTGGTTTTTGGGCAATTCCTGTGGTCTTTTGCTATTTGTGGTCTGATTTCACTTCCACAGCCATGGCAGGTGCTGCCTGATGACTCCAATTTGTTTTTAGTACAGATTACTATAAAATGGAATTATTATTGTTTAACTCCATAAATACCTTTAGTGTGAATTGCTCCTTACTGCCTCCCTTGTTTGCCTCCCTATCCTGGCATGCATAACACTAAGGAACTACTTTCTGATTGCCAACAGATATGTGCTGGTTTATATGGCACTGCAGTTCTCTTCAGTATTGGTCCTGGAGTGTCCTGTAAATATTGTTGGTAGGTGCATGCCTGATACTCATTTTCAATTATCAGCAGCTGTGAAAGTATATTACACTTTACCTTTTAATTCACTCTGGAAACAGTGATCAGGACCTGAGGGGCAGATTTATGAAAAGTGTTGCTGCACCTAGTGCTGCACCACTTTTATTGTGTCCTTTAATGCCCCCCTAATGCCACCATGTGTGCGTCGTATTTAATATATAACGCAATGGCAGTAGTAAGGGAGCTAGCGTCAGAATTTTTGTTGCTAGTTCGGCGCTATGCAGGATTAACGTAAACAATTCTAACGCTAATCCTGCAAAGCACCTAGAGGCCCATTGAAACCAATGGTAGCCTCCTTTTAACACCTTCTCTGAGCTCCCTTTTGCATGCATTATGCCTGGTGCAGGCATAATGCAGCGCAAAGGGTTACAAAGTGGCTCAATGCATACATTACACCACTTTGTCAATTTGGCACAGTGATTTTGATCTCATTGGACCACATTAGCGTAAAAAAAAAATGACGCTAATGTGGTGCAAGGAGGAACCGGAGCTCTTAAAGCTGTTTTTCCTGTTTCCTGTTTTTCCTGTTAGGAGCTAGATTTATGCAGTGGCAGCTGGTACTCAACCGGTGTGGCGAGGCAGGGAGGTATAAAAAAGAAATAGAATTTTAAAAAACACTTACCTTTTCCGTTGGAAGAGACAGTTCCTTCTCTCTTTCATCCTCTTCTCTTCCTCGACTCCTGGCAGGACGGAAGCACACAGACTGCCAGACTCCTCTAAGCCAATCACGATGCTGCTGTCACCAGCATAACAGGGTGGAGAAATGCTAAGTGCACAAGACCGTTTTGCTATCCCTACCCTTCTGGCCAGATGGTCACGCACACTTATTGTGCACAACACTCCACCTCCAGCTCTCCCGCAGTCCATTCCAGCCCAGCCCCACCCTAACCTGACTCCAGAGGAAATATAAAATGCTAATAACTTTGCGTTATTATCATTGTATTTTTCCGTTTTCTTCACTCCACAAAGCAGTGGGGTGACGCTCCTCTGCCTTAGCAGAGGAGCCATCTCTGGGTTTATGTGTCTGTCTTGTAAAGCCCAAATTGATCATACATAAATGCTGATAGGCTGGCTGAAATTTGAAATGTATATTAAAATGTCTGCCAAAGCAATGTGAAACCTCAAATGCTTATACTTTCGGTGCATTTTTGGCGGTAATTTTCATGTGGCAGAGCCACCTTTATAGAAACGTCTTAAAATCAAAATGACTTCCAAAAAGGCTAATCCACGTTGTGCAATTTCACTGGTGACCATACCGTCATACATATAGAAACTCAAAAAATCATGTTATTGAATTTTATTGTTATCTATACATCATTGTGAGTTTTGTACCAACCATGTAAGACCAGAAATGTATTATATACCACAAATGCGAAACTCAACAAGAAGCATATGTGCACTTATTTTTCGGTACTTAACAAAATCAATCTCTGAATTATACTGAGCCACAAACAATAATTTCAGTAGAGCAGATGTATTTGCATAATTGGCAACTGGGCACTTCCTTGCCCGAATGAAATAGAGCCTCTTGAAAAAAAGAAGCAGTTTTCCTTGAATGCTTCATTACAGCCAGGCTAGCACCGTTGTGTTCCCGAAATGCGGTTTTTATCATAGGAAAAAACACAATGGACCTGATTCTTAATGTAGGGGTAGATTCCAATCCCTGTGAAAAGTGACGTTTGCGCAAAAATAAAACAACATGTAGAGTTTTCCTGTAGACCCCACCAGGGATGCTGGAATATTTTTTTTAGAGTGGAGGTGCTGGCCAGTAACATCACCTCACTAAAGGCTATGGGTATGTGACACTTCTTTGAAAACACAACTAATATTGGCAGAATACAAAACATTTCTTGTGACCCTTTATTGTTCATTCTCTAAGTAAACTCTTTTAAGTTTTATGGGGGTGCAGCAGCACCTCCTGCACCCCTACTTCCAGCACCACTGAAACCCACACACCCACATTATTCCACTGACAAAATTTGGCAGGTCAAATTTGGCAACATTTACCAGGAAAAAGCTTGCTAAATGCGCCAATACATGCAAAATTCAGAGAAATACACAAGACTCAGGATGCAAATACCCATTCCCCGAGATAATTCGGAATGTGCGGTGTTTATTAAACACTGCAGGCACTGAATGCTAGGATATCGGTATTCACGGGGTGCGACAAATGCCTTGCCGTTACCACCTCTCCCACAATTAGGGCATATGGGCTAGACGATACTGTCTACCCTTCTTTCTATATCTCTGTCTCTTCCTACCTCTTAGTTTTCTTTCTGACTGCCTCACCTTTAGCTTTACCTCCCATTTCTCTTACTCAAAAATGTCAGAGATCAGTCTGTAACAAGCGAAGTGTACACATGGGAAGAGGAGAGAAACGACGAGGCAGGCTAAGAGATGAAAGGGAAATATTTCAGAATGTAGTGGTGAAAATCCATGGATCAGTTTTGATTTTCACTGCTGTAGCGAGAAGGCCAATTGAGAAAGGGATTTCATGTAATGAAGTATAGAGGTCAAAAATGTAGATGCAATCTCAAAAAGAAAAGATTTTATCAATATTACTTCAAGCCTTCGTTTGGTGTTAGTTGGCTGATAACTGCTGGTGAGCTTTCAGTTTTTGGAGGGTCCTAGTTTCTGAAAGTCTAACATACCATTTAACATTATTCCACTTGAATGATCTCAAAAGGATGATAAATCCAAAGTTATTCTCAGCAGGAGACTCCAAACACATGTCTTGACCTGGGCCCTAGAAACGCTTAAGATGGGCCAGTAAGACAGTATGTTACAGTTGCTGGTAGCGTCTTTAGGCTCTGATGGAATAGTCGCTTCTAGTGCCATGACACTGCTCTGCCCAATGTTCCAAAGTGGTCATTACGATGCCTATTCACTATAGAAACGTCTACAGTGCTTTCCTTTCAACACAATCCCAAATTAACTTTTGTGGGAAATCAGGAGGCCCGGAAACTATGCAAAATTCAAACATGCACTCAAAAGCATACTGCCTCATGCCTAAATGGCAGCATACATCTTTCAGTCCCTTTCCATACTGACATGCTGACAGATAATATGCAGGAGCTCCAGCTAGGAAATATTTTATCAAAGGAGTGACATTTTTAACCAACTTGTGCATTCACTAACAGGGGAAAAGCCACATACCCTCCAAATGCATGGTGCATAAATGCAACCTCTGCTATGGTGACTTTGTGCAGATGGTATTTTCACAGAACAGTCTTTGTCAATGCTGGTGCATTATTAGTGTAAACATGCTTTGGCTTAGTGCAACATTTTTATTCTGACTGTAGGATTCTTATAGAATGCAATTGTCTGGTGAGAGATTGGGTTGTTGGTTGAGTTGGTGTTAACCTTGTTCAAGTAATAGCCACAATTCCTGTCGGTGTAAACCACAAAAGTAAAAGAAAATTACCCTGTGCTTACCCTCTGATAGCTTGCCTGAAAGACAGTCAGGCGTAACTTAGATGCAATGCGTAAATAATTTATGCAGCACCCAAACAGCAACAAAGTGAAAACACAACACAAGAAAAAATTCCACACTAATTTATTAACATTGAGTAAATTTAAATCTATTATTTGACATCAAAATGACAGAAATACAATTTTAGAACCACAGTTGTGAATTCTTACAGTGGAAGGTAAAAAACTAGCACCTAAAAGATAAAAAGGCCAACCATGAACATCTAGTCATGCAAGAACAAGTAAAAGTCTTAAAATATGGCCGATCATGATGCAGTGTGAGTCGGATACAAAAAATTGATTGGCCCAGGTTGGCACCTACCTTTGGGCTTATAAGAAATTAGAGGAAAATGCCTCAGAGAACATGGGATTTTCTTTTTGTAAACAAAAAAAGTACTGCTCCTCTCACTATGGGAGGTTTCTCCTGTGATAGGAAGAGCATTACAAAGTTTTTACTGTTCCTTACCGCCAGGTCTTACCTGGCAGTAAGAAACAGTAAAAAATTACTACATGTCAGACCTGACACATTGGGTGGATGGACATGTAGTCATTTCTCCAATAGAGTGTACTCCCCAGGGCCGATGGAGGGTGCTATTCACAGCAAAGACAGAGTAGTTTCTGCCATGATTAAACCAAGGATCCACCCACATCTAAATGCGGTGGTAGGACTACATTCTGACGGTAACAATACCCTGTCACCAATGCAACAGAGAACCCTTGCCCCCAAGAAATAAATCGGGCCTTTGGTTTCTTTTTTGGAAGTCGGAAATCTCCAACAGGATGAATCTGCAGGCTGTAGCCAACAAGAGTTCCACAAGGATGGATACCCCTTTTGTGGAGGACCACTGAGCAAGGTTTGCTGATGCGGAGAGGAATGTAGCGGGAGCTGCCCCAAATTCAGGCCAACCAGCGATGCACCTTGGGCTGATAAACAAGCAGGTTGGTCCCGATTTCCTCTGGATTCTCAGAGGAGCTTTAAGCCCAACTACTATAAGTTTCAAGTTTCGAACTTTGGCTGAGCACATTTAACATAACCACCAAGGATCCAGGCCTGGATGGGTTCCCCTTGGTGGGGTTAGAGCTCACTCAGGCTGGGTCTAGGTGTGGGTGCATGGTGGCTGGAGTTATGTCTGTCCCTGAGACTCTAATCAGGAGGCCAGACCACTAGCCCTTAGAATTACTCTAGGAGCCTTGGGTTCAAGAAGTGGAATAAGGCTTAAACAGCGAGACAGGCCTCTGAGGGCTCAAGGCAGGGTTTTTGCATTAAAGCAGTCCTTCCAGATGCATCAAAGCAGTCTTCTGAAGTACAAAGCAGACCACAGCAGCTGGTAGTTCTTCCACAGGTCCAGAAATTGAACTCAAGAATCACTGTAAGAGTCCTAATTCCTGTGGCCATGTTTTGAACGTAAGTGTACATGTTCAACCTTTCAATTACAATACACCTTGTCCCTTGTTTTACGTGGGGTCACCTTGGGGTGCCTTATATGAAATAAAAGGGGAGTTTAAGGCTTGGCAAGAGATTTATTTCGTTTTTTTGTTTTAGTTTCAAAGTTCAGCCTTTACATATTGTTTTCTTTGAATGTGATATTCAAATGAATTGTCATGATCTGTGTTGTGTTGTGAATAATATGTAAATGCCTACAGGTTTTGCAATGACAGTTGTTGAGACTAAATTAGAAGTGAGAACATGGATGGGGCACTTCTATTATTAAATAGACACAGGCATATGCTAATGGGGGGAAATGCAAAAAGATGTCTGCTTATTCTGTTGTTATCATGGTAGCAAACATTGCAAAGGTAGATGTGTGTTATGGGGTTGTGCTAGTGATTGAGCTATAGAAAGATTTACATATGTTAGGGTATATAAAGCACTTTGCCTATTCACTTCTTATTCATTTAAAAGTATTGAGCTTCGGATCAATATTTTTACCCAATATTAAATGAAAAGGAATGGTTTTGATAAGAAGATCTCAAAATATTTTTTTCTTGGCACTTGTGAGGTATAATTAGATAGTGTTGTAAACAATGTATGCTTTGATTTATGTTTATTTGTGCCAATATGTTTAAAGCAGAAATTTAATTTAAATTACACCAACTTTCTCCATGTGGGAAGAAACTTCAGGATAATTCTTAAGATTGTATAGTATCTGCCATCATGTATTGAAATAAAGGGAGTACACTCAGCACAATACATATGGATGTGAACCAACATATTGAAATTTATGAATAAGATCTTTCAATATATTATTTGCTTTTATTTTTTGCCTGACAGATTAGCCAATTCTTTGGTATCATTATCATTCATATTGTTGTATTCTGGTAAATAGTCAAAGAAGATTCTCTGAAGAATAGAATATTAAAAAAAGTAAGATTGCTACAATACGTTACAGTTGAGTCAAGTCTTCAAGATGTTTTTAATGGCTAGTGAGGAAGAAAAGACAAGGCCTACTTCTAAAGGTTTTTGTAGGTTAGATTATTAACTTGAAGCAGGAATTAGTTCTCTGTCAATAAATAAATTGCCAAGTAGTGTCATCATTTTCAGAAAACAAGGTAAGACTGTACTCCAAAATAAATAAAAATAGAGCTTAGCTAAATGGCTAGATACATCACATATTAATAGTCTCTGAGTAAGGGCCAACAGATACTTTACATCATCGTCTGTATGTGCAATCTAAGTCTCAAGCAATGTAACAATCATAAAATATCCATACATGCAGTGTCTGGGTTTAATGAGATAAAAAGTGACAGCAGCTTGAATGTCTTTCCCAACCCCAAAGTTACAGATAGCAGGGGTCGAGTAATTCAGGAAGTGTGGAGAATGCAGCCTTTGTGAATTGAATCCTGAGGGTCGACTAAGCAATGAGTAATTACGACAGCAGTCTGTAATTCTGGGTCCAGCTATCCTGCCAAAACATTTGTTGCTCTAGATTTTCACCTAGCAATATCTGCAGCATTTAGCAGTCAAAATGTTAAATTGAAAGTAAAACAGATTTGCTGTGTTACCCTAGATCCAGAATATTGAGTACTGACAATAGAGAAGTCAAGCAGCAACAGGAGGGGATATCCACCTCTGTTAATGAGTTTCAACCAGATTTGAAAGAGTGCAGGATCCCCTGGCTATCCCAAAAATGTTAAACTAAAAAGGTACGTATAAACTTAAACAATCCTTGCAAAAAACAAATGTGTCCCAATTAGTAGACTTCTAGATTACTTGGATGTTCAGCTGGGCTTTTTCAGGTAGAACAAGACTTTTTTCAAACTGCAGAGAGATATTTGTGGAGACAAAAGAGAAGTTAAATACAGTGTTGTCTTATGGATTTTTGGGCCCTGTGCAAGACATATTTTGGGCCCCTGTTTGTAATTGAACTGTTAACGCGTCCCTTTATGACTAATTTACTCACTTTCGGACTCGTTTTAGGCTAATTAATCTTTTGACCCTGATTGAAGACACCTTAGGACGAGATAGCTAATCAGCATGTCAATCAATATGTCAATAATGTCATCAAAGTTCACAGTAATACGACAATTCAAATTATTCAAAGTCATTTAATAAACTCGAAAGACTACCATGACCTTTCAGTCATGAATAACCACACCAGTTTAATATGATTTTTGAAGTTTATTCCCTATTGATTACAATTCTACTAGGAAGTTTATTAGTCTCAAAACCAAGAAACACATTAACATGGTCACAATATGGCAACTCTGATAAGATTTCACCAAAGCAAGAATCACAAACATTAGAATATAACACGGTGTCAGCATAGGTTATTTTAGCAGAGTATCACCATAATATTATTAACAAAGCATAGATTCAGTCATTTGTCTATTTGCGTCAGTTTAGTGAACCCGTCTCCTAACCTCGAATTAGCATTGGCATGTTGGGCTTCATGCAAAACAATTTAGTAACACCAATTTCGAAAACATCTAGCTATGGTCTCTGTCAAAAGGAGCAGTTGGTACCTAGAAAGGAAAAGCAAACAGACAATCACAATTTCATTGTCATATAGTTACCTTCCGTATTTGGGTCAGCACTCAGGTTCAGTCTTCGTCCTCGGGACATCTGTTGATTCGCCATAAGCCAGGAATCCAGCAATCGGGTAAAAGGGGCACTTCCCTCATAAGGAGTGTAAACGGGCAATTTATGAGGCAAGAATGGTTTTAAGAACCAAACAGCAAAGTCTCTATGCAGAGTGACAAAGTGTCAGGGTCATAGCAAATCGCATCAGCATCTCCCTAACTCTCTCTCCTATTCTCTCCTGTTCTCTAGTCTCTCTAGTTCTGTTCTACTTCCTGGTGTCAGGGGTTTTTATCCCCTTTTCGTTGTACATTCCCCTAAAATGTGGTTGGACAAGGGGTTGCTCCCCACTATCTTTAACCAATTGTCTTTACATTAGCTCATCAAATTTGTCACCCCATAACAGCTGTCACGTATTTTATTGGTCCTTATTATTGACGTCTTTAGCGGGTGGAATGTCCGGTATGATTTCATAGTCTTGTTGTCCTTTGCACATCTTCGGTCAGTGGCTCCATTGTCTGTACCGGTTCAGGCGACCTGGTACCTACGAGTGGTCTAAAGTGTTGCATTCAGCTAAAATGTTTCTACAAGCAAGTCGAATTTCATGAGAACGGATCTACTACAGTTACATTCTGCTTCTAGATTAGAGAAAAACAAGAGTTCATGTCCTTCAGCAAGTCAGCACACTACACGTTAGAAAAACACATTTAATATGAGAGTCAGGCAGCTAGGCCTCGACTCATGCTAACTAAAGCCTAATGATTTATTAGCAAAACTTTAGCATATACCTATTATTATTAGTATAAAATCACATCATAATATAGCATTTCAATATTATTAGTCAGTTTCATTGATCCCCGTATATATTGGCTGCCACTCCCCGTGGGCCCATTTCAAGTGCACGTTATAGCAAAATACATAAATACATTTTCCATGCGGCATTATTACACATTAGTTCATAATTATTTCATGTTAATATAGAATATATAAGCTACTCTCTCTCAGTACTGCCCATTTTTAACTAATTGAAGGCTGTATGGTGCCAACCAAACTGTCAGAAATGGGGTTAACTAAAATGAGTTGAAACGTGCTGTTCCATGGCCCTCGAAAATCCTAAAATGCCACTATGCAAAGAGGAAGGGACTAAGACTTAGAGATAGACAGAGAGGAGAGAGGCTGAATAAAGAAATAGAGGCAATCTAATGAAAAATGTTACTTTCTCCGGGGGTGCTTTGAAAGGCAGAGGCTCTAGGCGATTGCTAACTTCGCCCATGCCTCAAGACTTCTCTGGCTAAACATATGAGTTAGAGCTGACAACAGTAATCTGCAGTTGTCTTTCAATGTTTTTGGAAGTTAGCAATCTGTAAAACACTCCAGGATTTTGCTTTTGTATAGTTTCCATGCAGTCTCCAGAGTTTCAAGGTCAATTGTGGATTTTTCGGTCCCGTAGGATATTTCAAGACTGTTCTTACAATATCTGTTAAGGGGAGGAGGCTAAATGATTCTTGCTCCCTTTCGCAGACATATCTTCCAATATTGGTTCTGAGGAGACTAAATTGTTTTCGTTCTTTTCCACAGGTAGGGTGAGTACTTTAGTGCAACTGCAGCCATAGAAAGAGCCAAACTGCTCAAGGAAAAGGTATTTTTTTAAAATTCTATTATATCTGTTCACAGAGGTGTTAGTTAGGAGAAGATCTTATTTTGTGAGTGATATAATGTGGCTTGGCCACTTAGTAATTGAAGAATTCCGTCCAGAGGTCAAACATGTAGTTGAATCTTAGGGTTGCTGATATTCAGGTATATCTGTTGTATCCTCGATAATTGCTCAGGATTCCATTTGCCATATTCCTCCATATTGTAATGCAATGACTGTTATAATCATCCTATAATTAGATGAAGCTTTACATTTTCATGTTATCTTTCCCATTCATGATACACATAATGTGAGGCAAAGTGTTTGACATCAGAATACAGTTGCATGTTTTTATTGATGACTTCTATCAGTGGTTAGACTAAATATCTTGAGGTACTGGACCAGAAGTGGCACATGCTAACACAAGAGTAGCAGTTTATCTGAGATTGCAAATTACTGTGTATTTATTATTAAAGATAGTTATGGTTTCCCTGGCCTCAATGTCTGTTCTATGATCTTTGATTAGTACACATTGCCTCAAGATCAACTTGGCAAGAGTGATGTGGGAAGCTCTTCTGACACCTGGAACATTTTGCTGTAGCCTGCACAGGTGGATTGACGCCACAGTCTTGCTACCAGTGGTAGAAACTTCATTTTTAAATTGAAAAGTAAACTTGACATGGTTCCACAAGTTCCTGCAGATGACATATCTTGTTCTTCGTCAAACCCTAGTTTTAAACATGTATTTGAAAAAGAAATGGTTAAAGTGAAATGTAGGACAAAAAAGGTTGAAATTAATCAGTTTGCAAACAAACATTAGAAAAAAAATATTTTGAAAATCATATTTCTTTTCGTTCAGAAAGATGAACACTGTGATTAATGATAGTATGGTTAGAACCCGTGACAGCCATATTTGCTAAGATACTAGTTATAAGATATTGCTATCAAGACTCAATATATTTTGGCCAGAGGTTATGGAATTGCATAACTCTATTTTCAAACAAACATTTTCAACGAGCATCACTATGGACATTATTTTCAATTTTGTGGACAGGGTACTCTGTCGAAACCCTTCCCATCTACAACATTACAAGTGCCATCTACAATATAACAAGTGCCATAGGCTTTAATGCACTAGCAATGCGGTGGACAGGCCATTCTCCACGTCTGTTACTGAGTATCCCATTTGACACAAATTTGTAATCAGACGCCATGTAGATTAGGTACACCTTTTTAGACCACGGGGTTAGGAAGTAATTTTAGACAAATTTATAAAAACAATTAGCCACAAAGACGAAAACAAAGATCCTGATTTTTACTTTACATAATGCAAACGATCTTTTGGTTAATCAGGCCTATAAAACACATTCAATGCATCCAAAAAGCAGCAGCCCAGCTACATTTTAGGGTCTGCAGCAGAATGCATATATCTGTTTCCTTAGCTCTAATTGTTGGTTTCCAATAGAAGTGAGTTTTTTCACTCTTTATATGTCCAAGAATTGAACTGGAATTCCAAGTTTCGAACAATGGAATAGTAAGTAATAGGAATAGATGAAAAAGAAAGAAAAGATGTAGCAGGACAAGCTGAGTTCGCAGAATATAAAATGATATTCTTTTACAAGGATTCTATTAAAGAACATGTGAGTCAAAAAGCCACGCTTGCAAGTAAGCAGCTCCAAACTCGTTACTCGAGAGGAATAGAGACGAAAATACATTTTGGTCCTCACCATCATAAGCGATACATGATAGAGGATGAATAAGCACTAAGAGAAGATAAACTTGCATTTCTTGAATTTGTGAATTTTTCATTGTGACTATGACAATGATCATTTAAGTTATTTTACTAATTTGAAAATATACACATCTAAGAAAAAGAGAAAATAATTGTGATACTTGCTTGGGATGTTTTTGATTTATCTTAACTTAATTGTAAAAGTAGTCGTTAAAATATTATTATTGTATGCACCACATATACTACCCACGAATCTTTTTTTTTTTTTTTACCAAATAGTTGTCCAGGAAGGGACCTGATTTAGTTTGGGAGAGAGCAGTTCAGGACCACTAATGCTAAAATGTCACGGATTTCATGTTTATTATTCCAATAACTGTACTTACGTTTTAGCACTATATATCCAGAACACTTCATTACGAATGCTACGTTACATTCCGGAGCATTATGTGCACTTTTTTAGATTATTTGTGTAAGGGCAGTCTGTATCACTGCGCCCACTGTAGCCTCACTCTCCACAACCCCGACAATCCACCTGCTCTTGTTCAGGCAGACTTACTTTTTCACTGGAGTTGTGACAGCCCGTTACCACCCGCTCGTGTTACTTTGGCTTGGCAGCGACTGCTGGGCTAAGATTTCTTGGCCTTGCCTCACAGAGAACAGGAAGGTTAAAGCAGGCTGTGGCATCACCAGGTTAAGGCTGCCAGCCTCCGCAGCGGGTAGCTGATCTCATGGGAGGTCAAGGAATCCTGCTTCTTTTACCAATGCACAAAAGGGGGCTATTGTCGATCTGCAGAGACTTTGAGAGTCCAATAATGTGTGATAATGGCACAAAGCTTTAGTGGATGATGAACCCTTCAATGCTGCCGTTCCGGTGCATTCCAACTCACCAAGACAACCTGGAGGCAGTCTGGAGTGTCCATGAGAAGCCCTGCTGTGTCTGTGATCACTGAGATAAGTAAATACATAAGTGAAAAAGCCTAATATGACTCCAGCGAGCTCCAGAGACTTTCCAGACGTTCTGGTCATGGGGCCTGTTCAGGAAGCTGCAGTGGTCCCCCTGTCTTGAGCAGGCTTGAGGCTGCGCCCTTTACATGTGATGCTTAACCCACACAGGTCCCACTAAATAGGATAAAGTTTTTATTGCACCCTGTTAGAAATGGGGTTTTTGGTTGGCAGTCAGGTTGCCCTCTGTCCAAGCAAGAACCCTCACTCTAGTCAGGGTAAGTCACACACAATCCAAAATCAGCCTGTGCTCACCCTCCGGTAGCTTGGCACGAGCAGTCAGGCTTAACTTAGAAGGCAATGTGTAAAGCATTTGTGCAATAAATCATACAACACCATAGTATAACACCACAAAAATACACCACACAGTGTTTAGAAAAATATAGAATATTTATCTGGGTAATTGTAGGTCAAAACGATCAAAGTTGCAATACGAATTTGTAAAGATATCACTGAAAAGTGATATTAAGTGTCTTTAAGTCTTTAAAAAGCAATAAAGTGTCTTTCAAGCACAGAGTACCTGGTTTCTGGTGGGAAATCTCCTCAGACGGCCACAGGAGAAGAGATGCGTGGAAAAAGGGGTGTGTGCGTCGATTTCTCCTCAGCACACACAGACTTGCGTCGTTCTTTTCCACGCGGGGAAGTTGGGCGTCGTTTTCCGGTGCGCAGACAGTCTCTTTTTGTGGATCGCGGGGATTACCAGATGTCCCGGGTCTGTGCGTGGATTCTCCTGCTTATTTTCCGGCTGCGCGTCGTTCTGCGGGGCTGCGCGTCGAAGTTTCGATCTCACGGTAGGCGTCGCGTCGATTTCTCCTTGGAAGTCGGGCGGCGTTGTCCTTGCGAGGCCGTGCGTCGAAATTTTGGTCTCACGGCAGGCGTCGCGTCGATTTCTCCTTGGAAGTCGGGCGGCGTTGTCCTTGCGAGGCCGTGCGTCAAAGTTTCGCACTCACGGTAGGCGTTGCGTCGATTTCTCCTGGAAAGTCGGGCGGCTTTGTCCTTGCGAGGTTGTGCGTCGAAGTCTCGATCGTCCCGAGGGCGTCGCGTCGATCAGCGTCGGTGTAAGG
Source organism: Pleurodeles waltl (assembly GCF_031143425.1). Classification (NCBI taxonomy): domain Eukaryota; kingdom Metazoa; phylum Chordata; class Amphibia; order Caudata; family Salamandridae; genus Pleurodeles; species Pleurodeles waltl. The sequence continues at coordinate 660,463,075 of NC_090443.1, read as the reverse complement.
CGTTTTTCTCGCCGCGAAACAAGCTGTGCGTCGAAATTTTCGGCGCACGGAGCGTCCAAGTGAAAGGAAGAAGTCTTTTTGGTCCTGAGACTTCAAGGAACAGGAGGCAAGCTCTATCCAAGCCCTTGGAGAGCACTTTCACAGCCAGATAAGAGTTCAGCAAGGCAGCAGGGCAACAGCAAGACAGCAGTCCTTTGTAGAAAGCAGACAGGTGAGTCCTTTGAGCAGCCAGGCAGTTCTTCTTGGCAGGATGTAGTTTCTGGTTCAGGTTTCTTCTCCAGCAAGTGTCTCATGAGGTAGGGCAGAGGCCCTGTTTTATACTAAGTTGTGCCTTTGAAGTGGGGGTGACTTCAAAGAGTCTCTAAGAAATGCACCAAGTTCCCTTTCAGCTCAATCCGGTCTGCCAGAGTCCCAGTAGGGGGTGTGGCAGTCCTTTGTGTGAGGGCAGGCCCTCCACCCTCCCAGCCCAGGAAGACCCATTCAAAATGCAGATGTATGCAAGTGAGGCTGAGTACCCTGTGTTTGGGGTGTGTCTGAGTGAATGCACAAGGAGCTGTCAACTAAACCTAGCCAGACGTGGATTGAAGGGCACAACAAGATTTTAGTGCAAAGAAATGCTCACTTTCTAAAAGTGGCATTTCTAGAATAGTAATATTAAATCCGACTTCACCAGCCAGCAGGATTTTGTATTACCATTCTGGCCATACTAAATATGACCTTCCTGCTCCTTTCAGATCAGGAGCTGCCACTTCAACAGTGTATGAGGGCAGCCCCAATGTTAGCCTATGAAGGGAGCAGGCCTCACAGTAGTGTAAAAACGAATTTAGGAGTTTTACACTACCAGGACATATAACTACACAGGTACATGTCCTGCCTTTTACCTACACAGCACCCTGCTCTAGGGGTTACCTAGGGCACACATTAGGGATGACTTATATGTAGAAAAAGGGGAGTTCTAGGCTTGGCAAGTACTTTTAAATGCCAAGTCGAAGTGGCAGTGAAACTGCACACACAGGCCTTGCAATGGCAGGCCTGAGACAAGGTTAAGGGGCTACTGAGGTGGGTGGCACAACCAGTGCTGCAGGCCCACTAGTAGCATTTAATCTACATGCCCTAGGCACATGTAGTGCACTCTACTAGGGACTTACAGGTAAATTAAATAGTCAATCATGGATAAACCAATCAATAGTACAATTTACACAGAGAGCATATGCACTTTAGCACTGGTTAGCAGTGGTAAAGGGCTCAGAGGTCAAAAGCCAACAACAACAGGTCAGAAAAAATAGGAGGAAGGAGGCAAAAAGTTTGGGGATGTCCCTGTCAAAAAGCCAGGTCCAACACACCCTAGGAGATGAGGACTACAGCTGCACCAAAGTGCAGGATTCTGCATATTCTGGCATACTAATTTAGTCCCTCCATCAAGGCTAGCTTGAGCCATTTGTATAGTGAGGTGCGGCTTATTATGTAACCCGGTTAAAGCGGCTTTCAGCTTGTTTTCTCTGCCACCACGTGATATTGTCTCTTCATTGAGTGAGCGTGTGAGAGGAGTCAATATTGTGTGTCACACAGCGGCATTGTGTGAGTTGCATGTCTGTGCTTCCGTAATGATTAACATTTGTGGCGTGGCCTGCCAGATACCTCTGACAGACAGTCTTCAGCATATTTCCACCACAGAGAGGTGTAGCTTTACATCTTTGTTGCATCCCATGCTACATCTAAACTACATCATTGGTATTGTTTCTCCCTTGGATTACAAGATTTTTCAGAACACTCTGCCGCTAGTCAGCAAGGACCCCAACAGGCCTCACAATTCAGAAAAAGTTTGTAGATTAGGCTGTAGGATGTTGAAGCCTTCGGACAACACTTGGAACCTTAGCTCTATTTCCACTATGCTTGATTCAATGATGTTCATAAATGCCACATGTACATAATGGACAGTATCGTGTACATTCTATTTTGTGTAAATCTAATATACCATTATACCCCTGTGATTAGTACAATAAATATTTGTATTTGCGGACATACTACAAGGAAGAAAAGTTTGGTTGCAATTTAAGTGGCTCGACTTATCATGTATTACTTTTGAGTTCCTTCGTTTTGCTTGTTCCAGTCCCCATCCTTCTGCTCAGTTTTCAATTCTCAGGCCTGCGTTTGTTTAATTCAGAATGGGGCTCCCCAGTCCTTGAAATAACCTTGAGCCATCTGGTTATGCGCTATACAGTCCCAGCAATATACCCGAGGACTGAAAACTTGAAGACCTTCCTTGCTAGGCCGAAGATACTCAGCACGCACCGCCTGGGGGAGGCTCCTGTCACCAAACAAGAGCCTCACAGCGACAACCACCTGCATATCATGCCAAACACCTGCCGTGCCTTTCTTAAGAATTGCTGTTTTGTGCGAGAGTGTTCATCTACTATATCATTCACTGCATGAACTTGTCACTTTTGCTTTTCTAATGATAAAGATTACACACGCATTGTCTTTTGTCTGTAAAATATTGAAAGTTAGTACTGGGCAACTTAATCAACAAATACATATCTGAGCATGATAGCTGTTGCTTTGTTACCACCTATTTATTTGTTTCAGAAAAGTGTGTGAAACATACATAGCTGTATTGTAGTATCATAAATATGTATTTTTTTAAATTAAATTTAATATACGATATGTAGAGAACAATGTAAAACAATTAGTTTGAGTTTCACTTTCAGTAAACTGAAAACATTCTGTTGCGGTGAATAGATCGCTCTAATTTTACAAACTATTTTATAAACCTCATGGGTTCTTCAGCTATTACAAACTTACATTACTGTGGCGCTCTTTACCTGATTCAGATATTGCAATTAATATTGTTGTGACAATTTTCAGCAAATTAATTTCTAGTAAAAGTTCCATGACTCTTTTGCATTCCACGATGGGAATGTGGTGTACTTAACGTAATACATCGCATTTCTGTGCTTTCCTTTTGTTGGTGCTCTTTTGTCTGCCTAGCGCCAAAACAGACATCCTAGCACCATGTTATAAAGCTCCCTGTGTTGCAGACAGGATTGTTTTTGACCAGAAAAACAATCTTTTGAGCCATTTTCCTCTTTCTTTATTAAGGAAAAAAGAGGAGGAATAAAGATATTTCTTCTCGTTACGCTTCACCTGGGGAGGCGTAGCATTTTGACATATTCCAGGTCTACCAGTAATGGTAAATCTGGGAATGTGCCAAAATCCATGGGTGGATGCATAGGAACACCCACGCTCCACTGATGGAATACATCCCTGGGGCAGAGTAGCATAATGCAGTGATTTACACTACGTTGCTTAACTCTAGATTTATCAATTCATGCACGGACATGGAAGGTGGGCTTCACTGGCTTGATAAATCAAATTTAGTGGTTGTGTCGCCCTTGCACACCTTTGCATGGCTCAAGGGAAACACAAGTACTTGATAAATATGCCCCCATACTTCCATCATAAAATGTATCTAATTGGCAACTTTTAACAGTGAGGATGGTATGGTACAACACAGTGCATTCCTCCTGTCTTCTGCCACAGTAATTACTTCATACTATTCGACAAATTAGGTTGGTGGTTAGATTCTCTTTTTTTAAAACATTTAGACCCATACTTATGGGCTTTGTGGCACATGGCAGTGCAGCAAGTCAGCTTGCTGCACTGCCCTGCGTCACAGGGAAGGGCAGGAATGTGTCATATTTATCCAATATGGCGCATTCCTGTCCTTTCCCTTTGGGCTGTCACCCTTTTGTCAGCCTAGCGCCAGTGAAGGCACACTTGCACCATGGTGCAACGGTGCGTGCTTTGCATGTGTCCCTTCATGCAGAAAAACAATCCTCTGAGGCTTTTCCCTCTTTGTGTGCTGCAGAATGAAGCACACTTAGAAAGAGGGAAAAAACTAGGATAAATAAACATATTTCTCCTCGTTATGCCTCTCCTGAGGAAGCATATCTTTTTTGGCACATTCCTAGGTTTGCAAGTTCTTGTAAATCTAGAAATGCATCAAAATCCATGGATGTTGCGTGGGAATACCCATGCAACACACAAAGAAACACTTCTTTGGTGCAGAGTAATGTAACACAACGATTTGTGCTGAGTTACATTACTCCAGACTTATGAAACCATGCAAGGTGGCCTTGCATGGCTTCATAAATCTCCCTTAGGATTTGTGTGGAGCAGGAACGATACAATCCAAACCAGGCCAAAAATATGGCCCTTAAATTGAATATTTTGCATAGCAAATTGAAAAAGTATTCCATATAATATGTGTACGAAGGAGATATCTTGCAATTAAAAATATTTCACAATAGCGTAAAAGCAAATAAAAGATAAATGTCATATTTCACTAATTTTATAATCATTGTTTGTAAATGATGTGAAATAATCAGATTTTACATTGGTAAGGTTAGGAACATTGGTGTATTTTAGAACTAGCTGTGAATGCCATTTCCTTCTTTGAGTACATTACTACATGCATATGTTTTTGGTGGACCTCATTGGGTAGATTTGGGACTCGGCTATAATGTCATTTATACTGGCAAGAAATATATCTGTTTCTGAAAATCAAACTCATTCTTTCCAAAAGCAGCCCGTATTGTTTGAGGATGTACTGTGCTGCAGTCTCCTAAAGAGCTGCCAGCGTATAGTGGGATCACAGACCTCATTGTATTTGTATGAGGTTTGAACTCGAGGGTGACTCATCAAGATGTGTACTAATCATGCATTATTAAGTCAGATAACTATAGGTGAACAAACTGCATTTAAAGTTACATATGTGAATAGAAGATGATAGGTAAAGTATGATTTTTAATATTACAATACACAAAATGTCTCTGTGATCAAAAAGGAAATTGACAGCTTGCAGCAATGGGCATTTGTATATCAAATAACACGTTATTGTAGTAGCCACTTGTTATAAATGGGGTCTTTGGTTGGCAGTCAGGTTATCCCCTGTCCAAGCAAGGACCCTCACTCTATTCAGGATAAGTCACACACAATCCAAATCATCCTATGCCCACCCTCTGGTAGCCTGGCACTGAGCAGCCAGGCTTAACTTTAAAGGCAATGTGTAAAGTATTTGTGCAATAAATCATGTAATAACCAAGTAGAACACCACAAAAATACACCACACAGTGTTTAGAAAAATATATAATATTTATCTGATAAGATGCAGGTAAAAACAATAAAAATGCAATAAGTATATGTTGAGTTATCACTGTAAAAATGTTATAAAGTGTCTTTAGTCTTTTAAAAGCAAGCAATGTCTCTTTCAAGCGCAAAGTACCTGGTTTGAGTTCAAAATCTCCACAAAGAACCGCACAGGAAGAGATTCGTGGAAAACAGGGTGGTGTGCGTCGATTTCTCGGTCCGCACACGACCATGCGTCGTTTATTTTTCACGCAGGGAAGGCTTTGCATTGATTTCCGGTGTTCGGTCGTGGATCCTCTTCAGGTTGCGGGGTTTTTGGACGCCACGGGGATGATGCATGGATTTCTGGTGCTGATAGGGTGAAGTCACAGAGGCTGTGTTGATCCGGTGGGAGTTGCATGGAAATTTCTACTGCATGGCAAGTGCTGCATCGATTCCTCTCTGGAAGTCAGGCTGTGTCGTTCTAGCTCGGCTGAGCGTTGATCCAGTGGGCCATGCGTTGAATTTCCGGTCACTACGCTGGCGCTACATCGATCATTGCGAAGTTAGACTGCGTCATTCCAGTTCGGCATGCAGTGAATTTTTCACCGCGATGCAGGCTGTGCATCGTTTCTGGCAGGCTGTGCATCGATTTTCACCTCACAAGGAGTCCTACTTGTAGAGATGAAGTTTTCTTGGTCCTTAGACTTCAGGAAACAGGAGGCAAGCTCTATCCAAGACCTTGGAGAGCACTTCTCAGCACAGACAGAGAACAGCAAGGCAGCAGGGCAACAGCAAGGCAGCAGTCCTTCACAGAAAGCAGTCAGGTGAGTCCTTTGGGCAGCCAGGCAGTTCTTCTTGGCAGGTGGCAGGTTCTGGTTCAGGTTCTCTTCTCCAGGAAGTGTCTGAGTTGGTAGGGGCAGAGGCCCTGTTTAAATACCCAAATGTGCCTTTGAAGCAGGGGAGACTTCAAGAGTGGCTTAGAAGTGCAAAGGTCCCCTTTCAGTTCAATCCTGTCTGCCAGGGTCCCAGTAGGGGGTGTGGCAGTCCTTTGTGTGAGGGCAGGCTACTGTCCTTTGACATGTAAGTGTCAGGCCCTCCACCCTCCCAGCCTAAAAAGACCCATTAAAAATGCAGATGCAAGCAAGTGAGGCTGAGCACCCTGTGTTTGGGGGTTGTCTAAGGGAATGCACAAGGGAGCTGTCATCTGAACCCAGCCAGACATGGATTGTAAGGCACAGAAGGATTTAAGTGCAGAGAAATGCTCACTCTCTAAAAGTGGCATTTCTAAATTAGTAATATTAACTCCAACTTCACCAGTCAGCAGGATTTTGTATTACCATCCTGGGCATACTAAATATGACCTTCCTACTTGTTAGAAATGGGGTCCTTGGTTGACAGTCAGGTTACCCCCTGTTCAAGCAAAGACCCTCACTCTAGTCAGGGAAAAAGAGAATCACCCTCAGCTAACCCCTGCTTACCCCCTTGGTAGCTTGGCAGAGCAGTAGGCTTAACCTCAGAGTGCTAGGCGTAAAGTATTTGTACCAACACACACAGTAACTCAATGAAAACACTACAAAATGACACAACACAGGTTTAGAAAAATAGGAAATATTTATCTAAACAAAACAAGACCAAAACGACAAAAATCCACCATACACAAGTCAAGTTATTAATTAAAAATCAAAAAGAGTCTTTAAGTAGTTTTAAAAACACACTAGCGCTGCTAGAGTGAAAATGTACCTGGTGTGCGTCAAAAGTAACCCCGCACGGGCGGGTGTGCGTCGAAAATAACTCCGCACGGCGGTACTCGAGTCAAAAATCCAGCCGCACGATGAGTTGAAGATCCCGCCGCGCAGGTTGCGATCTCCCAGCCTCCGTCAGCGATGCTGCGCGTCGCTTCTCCTGCTCCGTGCGTCGATTCTTCGGTCGTGTTTCCGGCGAGCGTCGTTTCTCAGCTGCGGAGCTGGCGGCGCGTCGTTTTTCAGACACAGATCGGATTCGCGTCGATCTTTTCCCCGCACGGCGCTCTGTGCGTGTATTTTCTCGTCTTTAGGCTGCCAGCTTCTCCTTTCAGGGTCCCAGGAACTGGATTGGCACCACAGGGCAGAGTAGGAGTCTCTCCAGAGGCTCCAGGTGCTGGCAGAGAGAAGTCTTTGCTGTCCCTGAGACTTCAAACAACAGGAGGCAAGCTCTAGATCAAGCCCTTGGAGATTTCTTCTCAAGATGGAAGGCACACAAAGTCCAGTCTTTGCCCTCTTACTCTGGCAGAAGCAGCACTGCAGGAAAGCTCCACAAAGCACAGTCACAGGCAGGGCAGCACTTCCTCCTCAGCTAACAGCTCTTCTCCAGGCAGAGGTTCCTCTTGATTCCAGAAGTGTTTCTAAAGTCTGTAGATTTGGGTGCCCTTCTTATACCCATTTTAGTCTTTGAAGTCACCTTTCTTCAAAGGGGACTCACACCTACTTGTGAAATCCTGCCTTGCCCAGGCAAGGCCTCAGACACACACCAGGGGGTTGGAGCCGGCATTGTTAGAGGCAGGCACAGTCCTTTCAGATGAGAGTGACCACTCCACCCCTCCCTCCTAGCAGAGATGGCTAATCAGGAAATGCAAGTTACACCCCAGCTCCCTTTGTGTCACTGTCTGGTGTGAGGTGAAAAACAACCCAACTGTCAAACTGACCCAGACAGGGAATCCACAAACAAGGCAGAGTCACAGAATGGTTTAAGCAAGAAAATGCTCACTTTCTAAAAGTGGCATTTTCAAACGCACAATCTTAAAATCAACTTTACTAAAAGATGTATTTTTAAAGCTCAGGGACCCCAAACTCCACATGTCCATCTACTCTCTAGGGGAATCTACGCTTTAATCATATTTAAAGGTAGCCCCCATATTATCCTATGAGAGAGACAGTTCTTGCAACAGTGAAAAACGAATTTAGCAGTATTTCACTGTCAGGACATATAAACCACATTACTATATGTCCTACCTTATCCAGGCAGAACATGTACCTGTGTAGTTATATGTCCTGGTAGTGTAAAACTCCTAAATTCGTTTTTACACTACTGTGAGGCCTGCTCCCTTCATAGGCTAACATTGGGGCTGCCCTCATACACTGTTGAAGTGGCAGCTGCTGATCTGAAAGGAGCAGGAGGGTCATATTTAGTATGGCCAGAATGGTAATATAAAATCCTGCTGACTGGTGAAGTCGGATTTAATATTACTATTCTAGAAATGCCACTTTTAGAAAGTGAGCATTTCTTTGCATTAAAAACTTGTTATGCCCTTCAATCCACGTCTGGCTAGGTTTAGTTGACAGCTCCTTGTGCATTCACTCAGACACACCCCAAACACAGGGTACTCAGCCTCACTTGCATACATCTGCATTTTGAATGGGTCTTCATGGGCTGGGAGGGTGGAGGGCCTGCCCTCACACAAAGGACTGCCACACCCCCTACTGGGACTCTGGCAGACAGGATTGAGCTGAAAGGGAACTTGTTGCATTTCTTAGAGACTCTTTGAAATCACCCCCACTTCAAAGGCACAACTTAGTATAAAACAGGGCCTCTGCCCTACCTCATCAGACACTTGCTGGAGAAGAAACCTGAACCAGAAACTACCTCCTGCCAAGAAGAACTGCCTGGCTGCTCAAAGGACTCACCTGTCTGCTTTCTACAAAGGACTGCTGTCTTGCTGTTGCCTTGCTGAACTCTTGTCTGGCTGTGAAAGTGCTCTCCAAGGGCTTGGATAGAGCTTGCCTCCTGTTCCTTGAAGTCTCAGGACCAAAAAGACTTCTTCCTTTCACTTGGACGCTCCGGGCGCCGAAAATTTCGACGCACAGCTTGTTTTGCGGCGAGAAAAACGCCGCACACCGACGCTGATCGACGCGACGCCCTCGGGACGATCGAGACTTCGACGCACAACCTCGCAAGGACAAAGCCGCCCGACTTTCCAGGAGAAATCGACGCGACGCCTACCGTGAGTGCGAAACTTTGACGCACGGCCTCGCAAGGACAACGCCGCCCGACTTCCAAGGTGAAATCTACGCGACGCCTGCCGTGAGACCAAAATTTCGACGCACGGCCTCGCAAGGACAACGCCGCCCGACTTCCAAGGAGAAATCGACGCGACGCCTACCGTGAGATCGAAACTTCGACGCGCAGCCCCGCAGAACGACGCGCAGCCGGAAAATAAGCAGGAGAATCCACGCACAGACCCGGGACATCTGGTAATCCCCGCGATCCACAAAAAGAGACTGTCTGCGCGCCGGAAAACGACGCCCGACTTCCCCGCGTGGAAAAGAACGACGCAAGTCTGTGTGTGCTGAGAAGAAATCGACGCACACACCCCTTTTTCCACGCATCTCTTCTCCTGTGGCCCTCAGAGGAGATTTCCCACCAGAAACCAGGTACTCTGTGCTTGAAAGACACTTTTATTGCTTTTTTAAAGACTCAAAGACACTTAATATCACTTTTCAGTGATATCTTTACAAATTCGTATTGCAACTTTGATCGTTTTGACCTACAATTACCCAGATAAATATTATATATTTTTCTAAATACTGTGTGGTGTATTTTTTGTAGTGTTATGCTATGGTGTTGTATGATTTATTGCACAAATGCTTTACACATTGCCTTCTAAGTTAAGCCTGACTGCTCGTGCCAAGCTACCGGAGGGTGAGCACAGGCTGATTTTGGATTGTGTGTGACTTACCCTGACTAGAGTGAGGGTTCTTGCTTGGACAGAGGGCAACCTAACTGCCAACCAAAAACCCCATTTCTAACATTGGTGATCAGCGGTGAGGATAGGACTTGTGTTTGTGCAGTGACATACAGTAGCTAAGTATTTCACTACCTACCCACAGTTGAAGGTCAACTTGATTTTTCATCTTTTCTGGCTCTTGGTTCTCTGATGTCCTCCTGGATATACTATTGATATTTTGGACTTTGGATTTTGGTTTTTGCTGATAAGATCTTATCAAAATGGGATTGTGTACCGACTCATTCTTTGTTCGTACTGACCACCTCACTAAGGCTGACCTAAGGAAGCTTTGCAGACAATGGGGCCTTCCTGTAGCAAGGAGATCTACTAAAGCGGAGATGCTCCATCACTACATAGTCTGGGGGGAGGAAAGATGGGCAGAGAGAGAGGCAGCAAGAAACCAAATGACTAAGTACCCCTCAGATGAGGAGGAAGACTACTCAGATGAGGAGGAAGGATACTCAGAGTTGGACAGTGACCCAGAAATAGATGAATGGCTCCGAAGTCAAAGGCGACAGGAGCAACAATTAGAGGAGTATCTTGCAGAGGTTGAGGCAAAAAGACTTTTAGCCCTGGAAGAAGAAAAGATTGCAGCTCAAGAGCTGAGCTGTAAAGAGCTGAAACTGGAGGCCGGAAGGGCTGAGTCCAGTTCAGATGGTGGCAGCAAAAATCTTGCATCTAGTACTGCTGAAGAAGGGCACAAGCCCAGCGATGTGGTGCCCAACTTGAAGAAGGGAGTTGACACACCCCAGGCAGTGCAAGGGTATGAGGTAGTTCCCGTTATGCACAGGGTCCCTGAGAAGGATTGGGGAACTGGCACAGGGAGTCATATTCCTACTGGGGGGAGGGACACTTTACTGACTCTAGCAGAGAGTGACAGAGAAAAGGGTTCCCCCCTGGTGGACGTCCTGGATATAGAGTGTAGAGACATCCCAGAAGAGTTTGGGTTGAGTGTCAGGGACAGACAGATACTGTCTCACCAGTCTCAGGAGGGTGAAGTAGAGTGCTTTTCCAAGGTTGAGTTACTGGGTGGTTGGGTGAGGGGTACTGTGGTTAATACATGTGAAGGGCAGAGTGATGTAATTGCTGGAGAGCATATGTCTGGTCCTTATTTTCCAGAGCTACGCCAACACCAGGTGGAGTGTGAGTTCTCTGACCCCAGGGAACTTACAGTGGAGGCAGACTTTTGGGTGAGTACCAGAGAGTCTGAAGAGGCATTTGGGGGTGCTCCTGAAGGGAGTGGTCTAGGTGGTTCCCGACCAAGTGAGGTGGGAGAGGATTGTAGTGTCCCAGGTAGGTCTCAGAGCCTAACCTGTACCGTAGGGCCACCTTTTGAGGGAAGCCCCGCAGTGTCAGAAGAACTTGGGGGGATGACTGTAGACAGCATCCCAACAGTTCTGGTGTCTGGCAGTACCACTCCTAGTGAGGGGGTGCAGAAGTCCAGACCTAGGGTTGAGAGGGGGTGGCAGACCCCAGTGGAGGATCTTGAAAGTCAGGGGTCAGCTCTGAGAGCAGAGCCCCCCAGGAATGACCCAGGTGAGACCGTTTCTGGTTTGGGGGAAACCCAGACTCTGCCGGATGGGCAGAGGTCGGGAGACCTGCGCCAACCAGACTCTTGTGTGGCCCTTGGGGACGGCGTGTCCCTTGTGGGGGGTGAGAGTGCCCCCCAGGAAGTCCTGGCATGCCAGGCAATGGTTCAACCTCAGGGTGGTTACTCTGGGTTGGCTTACCAGGTGAAGAGGTCAAACTCTGACCTGGTGGGAGGTAGGTGTGCCTCCCAAGAAGTCCTGCTGTGCCAGGCAATTGTCCAACCTCAGGGTGTTGACTCTGGGTTGGATGGTCAGGTTCAGAGGTTAAACTCTGACCTGGTGGGGGGTAGGTGTGCCCCCCAGAAAGTCCTGGCGTGCCAGGCAGTTGTCCAACCTCAGGGTGTCGACTCTGGGTTGGATGGCCAGGTTCAGAGGTTAAACTCTGACCTGGTGGGAGGTAGGTGTGCCTCCCAGGAAGTCCTGGCATGCCAGGCAAAGATTCAACCTCAGGGTGGTGACTCTGGGTTGGATAACCGGGTTCAGAGGTTAAACTTTGACCTGGTGGGGGGTAGATGTGCCCCCCAGAAAGTCCTGGAATGCCAGGCAATGGCTCAACTTCAGGGTGGTGACCCTGGGTTGGAGAACCAGGCTCAGAGGTTAAACTCTGACCTGGTGGGAGGTAGGTGTGCCTCCCTGAAAGTCCTGGCCTGCCAGGCAATGGTTCAACCTCAGGGTGGTGACTCTGGGTTGGCTAACCAGGTTCAGGGGTTAAACTCTGACCTGGTGGGGGGTAGGTGTGCCCCCCAGAAAGTCCTGGCGTGCCAGGCAATTGTTCAACCTCAGAGTGGTGACTCTGGGTTGGATACCCAGGTTCAGAGGTTAAACTCTGACCTGGTGGGAGGTAGGTGTGCCTCCCAAGAAGCCCTGCGGTGCCAGGCAATTGTCCAACCTCAGGGTGTTGACTCTGGGTTGGATGACCAGGTTCAGAGGTTAAACTCTGACCTGGTGGGAGGTAGGTGTGCCACCCAGGAAGTCCTGGTGCGCCAGGCAATTGTTCAACTTCAGGGTGGTGACTCTGAGTTGAATGGCCCAGTTCAGAGGTTAAACTCTGACCTGGTGGAGGGTCAGTGTGCCCTCCAGGAAGTCCTGGCGTGCCAGGCAATTGTTCAACTTCAGGGTGGCGACTCTGAGTTGAATGGTCAGGTGCAGAGGTTAAACTCTGACCTGGTGGGGGGTAGGTGTGCCTCCCAGAAAGTCCTGGTTTGCCAGGCAGTGATCCAGTCTGAGGGTACAGACCCGGGGCTGGAAGACCAGGTTCAGGGTGTCCCCCTGGACCTGGAGAGAGGGGCTACTGATAACAGTGCCCCTACCCCATTGTCTTCTGAGGAGGCCACTCCTAGTTGGAGGGTGCTGGACCCCAGAAGGGAGGGCAGGGGGAGGGAAGCCTCACCCCGGGCCCTAGTCCAACCTGAAGGTACAGACCCCAGGTTGGAGGGCCAGTTGCAGGTTAACCGCCCTGCACTGGTGGAGGAATGGTACAGGGCGACTTCTATAAGCACCCTGACCATGGTGGACTCTGGGGGTACCGCTCCAGGAGGGAGGGTACAGAGCCCCAGAGGGGAGGACCCGGTTCAGGCTGTCCTCCCTGACCTGGTGGAAGGGAGAGTGGTTAAAGGGTGCCCAGCACCTGGGGCTACCGCCCCCCACTCTCCACAGCCACAGTGGTGGGAGAGCTTGGAGAGGCCTGGGGCCTGGCTCTCATCCCTGACAACTGTCAGTAACCACAGTGGCTTGCTGTCCGGGTGGACAGAGTTATCCCTGGGGAGGGGACAAGTGTCACACCCCGGGGATAGAATGGGCAACACCACTGTGTTGGTCCTGGTGGTACTATCCTGCTCCTGGGATACATCTGTGAGCAATGTAAGGTTAGGTGCTGCACAGATGGGATCCGCAGGAAAGGAGAAAGGTTCCCCATGGATGGGCTTAGTGGGCCCTGAGAGTATGGACAGAGGGATCCAATTGGAGTCAGGAAGGCGAAGAACTGGAGCATGCCCCTGCTGTTGTGGGCCTGGGTCCTTGTTCTGTCGCCTCAAACAGGGAAGTACATCAGGATAGTGATTGTTCTCCCCTGGCTTTAGGCTGGTGGGGGGTCATGTTGGACCTGGCTTTTTGACAGGGACATCCCCAAACTTTTTGCCTCCTTCCTCCTATTTTTTCCGACCTGTTGTTGTTGGCTTTTGACCTCTGAGCACTTTACCACTGCTAACCAGTGCTAAAGTGCATATGCTCTCTGTATAAATTGTACTATTGATTGGTTTATCCATGATTGACTATTTAATTTACCTGTAAGTCCCTAGTAGAGTGCACTACATGTGCCTAGCGCATGTAGATTAAATGCTACTAGTGGGCCTGCAGCACTGGTTGTGCCACCCACCTCAGTAGCCCCTTAACCTTGTCTCAGGCCTGCCATTGCAAGGCCTGTGTGTGCAGTTTCACTGCCACTTCGACTTGGCATTTAAAAGTACTTGCCAAGCCTAGAACTCCCCTTTTTCTACATATAAGTCATCCCTAATGTGTGCCCTAGGTAACCCCTAGAGCAGGGTGCTGTGTAGGTAAAAGGCAGAACATGTACCTGTGTAGTTATATGTCCTGGTAGTGTAAAACTCCTAAATTCGTTTTTACACTACTGTGAGGCCTGCTCCCTTCATAGGCTAACATTGGGGCTGCCCTCATACACTGTTGAAGTGGCAGCTGCTGATCTGAAAGGAGCAGGAGGGTCATATTTAGTATGGCCAGAATGGTAATATAAAATCCTGCTGACTGGTGAAGTCGGATTTAATATTACTATTCTAGAAATGCCACTTTTAGAAAGTGAGCATTTCTTTGCATTAAAAACTTGTTGTGCCCTTCAATCCACGTCTGGCTAGGTTTAGTTGACAGCTCCTTGTGCATTCACTCAGACACACCCCAAACACAGGGTACTCAGCCTCACTTGCATACATCTGCATTTTGAATGGGTCTTCCTGGGCTGGGAGGGTGGAGGGCCTGCCCTCACACAAAGGACTGCCACACCCCCTACTGGGACTCTGGCAGACAGGATTGAGCTGAAAGGGAACTTGTTGCATTTCTTAGAGACTCTTTGAAATCACCCCCACTTCAAAGGCACAACGTAGTATAAAACAGGGCCTCTGTCCTACCTCATCAGACACTTGCTGGAGAAGAAACCTGAACCAGAAACTACATCCTGCCAAGAAGAACTGCCTGGCTGCTCAAAGGACTCACCTGTCTGCTTTCTACAAAGGACTGCTGTCTTGCTGTTGCCCTGCTGCCTTGCTGAACTCTTGTCTGGCTGTGAAAGTGCTCTCCAAGGGCTTGGATAGAGCTTGCCTCCTGTTCCTTGAAGTCTCAGGACCAAAAAGACTTCTTCCTTTCACTTGGACGCTCCGTGCGCCGAAAATTTCGACGCACAGCTTGTTTCGCGGCGAGAAAAACGCCGCACACCGACGCTGATCGACGCGACGCCCTCGGGACGATCGAGACTTCGACGCACAACCTCGCAAGGACAAAGCTGCCCGACTTTCCAGGAGAAATCGACGCGACGCCTACCGTGAGTGCGAAACTTTGACGCACGGCCTCGCAAGGACAACGCCGCCCGACTTCCAAGGTGAAATCGACGCGACGCCTGCCGTGAGACCAAAATTTTGACGCACGGCCTCGCAAGGACAACGCCGCCCGACTTCCAAGGAGAAATCGACGCGACGCCTACCGTGAGATCGAAACTTCGACGCGCAGCCCCGCAGAACGACGCGCAGCCGGAAAATAAGCAGGAGAATCCACGCACAGACCCGGGACATCTGGTAATCCTCGCGATCCACAAAAAGAGACTGTCTGCGCGCCGGAAAACGACGCCCGACTTCCCCGCGTGGAAAAGAACGACGCAAGTCTGTGTGTGCTGAGAAGAAATCGACGCACACACCCCTTTTTCCACGCATCTCTTCTCCTGTGGCCCTCAGAGGAGATTTCCCACCAGAAACCAGGTACTCTGTGCTTGAAAGACACTTTTATTGCTTTTTTAAAGACTCAAAGACACTTAATATCACTTTTCAGTGATATCTTTACAAATTCGTATTGCAACTTTGATCGTTTTGACCTACAATTACCCAGATAAATATTATATATTTTTCTAAATACTGTGTGGTGTATTTTTTGTAGTGTTATGCTATGGTGTTGTAAGATTTATTGCACAAATGCTTTACACATTGCCTTCTAAGTTAAGCCTGACTGCTCGTGCCAAGCTACCGGAGGGTGAGCACAGGCTGATTTTGGATTGTGTGTGACTTACCCTGACTAGAGTGAGGGTTCTTGCTTGGACAGAGGGCAACCTAACTGCCAACCAAAAACCCCATTTCTAACACTACTCCTTTCAGATCAGCAGCTACCACTCAAACAATATACGAGGGTAGCCCCAATGTTAGTGTATGAAAGGAGCAGGCCTCACAGCAGTGTAAAAATGAATTTAGGAGTTTTACACTACCAAAACATGTAAACTACACAGGTACATGTCCTGTCTTTTGTCTACACAGCACCCTGCCCTATGCCTAGGCCATATTTTAGGGGTAACTTATATGTAGAAAGAGGGGAGTTTTAGGCTTGGCAAGTACTTTTAAATGCCAAGTCGAATTGGCAGTGACACTGCACACACAGGCCTTGCAATGGCAGGCCTGAGACATGGTTAAGGAGCTACTTAAGTGGGTGGCACAATCAGTGCTGCACGCCCACTACTAGCATTTAATCGACAGGCCCTGGGCACATCTAGTGCACTTTACTAGGGACTTCTAAGTAAATTAAATAATCCAATTGGGTATGATCCACTGCTATCATGTTTAAAGGGAGAGAGCATATGCATTTTAGCACTGGTTAGCAGGGGTAAAGTGCACAGAGTCTTAAAACCAGCAAAAACAGCATCCAAAAAGTGAAGGGAGGCAGGCAAAAAGTTTTGCTGATTTGTGTGTTTTTTGTGCATCGAGTTTTTGTTAATTGAAATAGAGAAATCTCCAAACAGATTTGGAAATCTTTTTTAAATGTTCGACTTATAAACGATCTAATATAAAATATGTTTCCAACTAGGGGTGAAATCTGGAAAGAACTGTGTTTCCTGAGTTTAATGTAACTTCAATTAGATCGGATAATGGACTATTGGGAACTGCCAGCAGTAAACAGATGAAAGATTAGCCAGGAGAAAGTACTGGTGTTTTTAGAGTGTGATTCCTCTCTACCTTTAACATGTAGATGGCCTGTGAAATAATATAGCCCCGAAGTTGACATGGTCACATAGGACCTATGAAGAAGAAATGGCAAAGGGAAAACTTCCCTTGCCTGTATTGAAATTGCAAAACTGCAATCGCTCTTCCCAAATGCGGGGGTTCGTGACATTCAAACTATAAAGCCTCTTTTGAAACGGAACCACCATAGTAAGTTGACTTTGTCTGAGCCTACCAAACCTCAGTTAAAATTTTAGACTGATATTAAGGCGAGTTTATATGTCTTTGAATTAGGCCAATCAGTTACTATACCTCACCTGTCACACTGGTTAAAGCTAAGAAGATCCAACAGAAAGAAACGTACAGCTTGAAACCAGCAGTGTTCACTCAAAGGTGCAGATAGCATTCACAGGTTTGTTTCACCGTGGGACTTAGATCCCTTTGAAGACTCTTCTACCAGATGCCGAAGTTGACAAAGAGATCCAGATAGATGTATTCAGTTACAGTGGAGGCATATCTAGGTAGAGTTTCCAGTTTTGTCAAGCTGGACATGTTTTGCTCATAATGGCTTCTAAGTCCAAAGAAACACCTTTCATTGAAACTAACCTCTGTGCTATATCCATACTTGTGCACATGCAGATCAGCGTCAGGGAGCGTCTGAGGGAGAGGCAGAACTTGAAAAAACACAGGAACTGGACAACGGAGGAGGATCCACAGAGTCCAGTGAGCAAGCAGTGGTGCGGAAACAATTGTGACGAAACTGGACTTTGTGATGAAGTTCCTTTCATAGTGCAAAACAGGAAGTGAGAAGTAAAAAAAGGTTAGCCCATCTTGAATTGGGAGATCTAAAAGTGAATAAACTTATATTCAAATAAGCAGTGAGTCTTTCTCGGAAAAACTCATCATATGTTTATAATTAATACAGCTTACATATAAATGTGGTGACTAAGATAAATGATTTTCTCTGCATGCAGAGTATTCCAGGAGCTGGTATGCACGGAATCCATGCCTTTATAAAAATCCGCCAGCTGAGGACGCCAGTGTGTCCTCAGTCTGACGTGGGGAACAGTTTTGCTGCTGCAGCACCAGTGCAGCAGGAAGACAGAAGGCTGCAAAGGTAAGCCTGTGATGGCAGGAAGAAAAAAACAACACCATAGAGAGTCCCTCAAAAACAGGATACAAGCATTTTCTAATGTAATAGGTATTGCATTTAGTTGAGTTAGAGCTATTGGCATTGTAAATGCATAACTGGACTTTTCTTGCCACATAAATTGGTCAATCCTACCACATAATTTTGACTTTGACTGAGCCTAGGTCTTACCACAAACACTGCATCCGCCATAAGCTCACGTGACTCTCCAAGTAGCAGTATCAAACTAAACTTTGTCATACCGCATCTGATAGCAACCTCACTTTAAATTGTAAACGGACCCACAGCCTGTGTTTTTAAATACATCTCATTCTGGGCAGTGTGTTGCAGTAATACCCACCCGCAGTTGCCTGTTGTTAGAGCCTTGCATGAAACAATAAATATAAAGGGAAAAGAACTCAGACATTAGGTATGCAATTTCAAGTCATGAGATGCAGCTCAACAAAAGTGGGGAATAAAGTGTATTGAGGGAGAAAAGAAAAGTTACTGGCTCCTACTGCACGGTGCACCTAGTTTATTTGCTGTGACAACCAGGGGAAAAAACACACCAGTTATATAGCAGGAAAGGAGTGTCACCAGCCAACTACCCTGCTTTGCCCGAAAGAAAAAATAAAATGACAACATCCTGCAGTACATCCACGGCCGGCGTATTGGGCAGTAAGCCAACTACAATGTACAGGAAATGAACAAGCACTGTGGAAAGTTAACCTTCGCGCAGCCAGTGGAAAATGCATCTCAGGCCAAATTAACGGTGCCTATCTCCTGACAAAAAGCACACATAAATGGCACACGGACATTAAGTTTGCAATTAGACAAGGGAGCTGAAATTAACCGCCCAGCTGGTACACACTTGCACTTCCTGGCTTCAGGTTGCTTACAATAACTTGTTGCTGGTGAGCTATGTAGGAGAAGGAACGGGGTTTTGCCTGAGACTGAACTGTAATACGAGCTCGCAGCCAGAAATGCACATCACCCTGCTCCAAAAGTCAGTGTATTCCTTTTCAATGCCCCTCGCTTGACAACCATAAATGAGGTTTAAAAGATTGATACTATGTCACAGCATTATTAAATTAAACAAATAGAACAACGGGCAGGAGGTGGGGGTGGGCTCATAAATGAGTTTCAAAGCTCAATATAAATCACTGCATAATTACAATAAACAAATAGAATGACGGGTGGGAGGTGGTGGTGGTGGACATGGCCGCGCTGCACCAAGTACAACAAAAGGGTTCGCCCAACACCAGATGAAGAATGCAAGCGAAAGGAAAATGTAGTTGATGAGGCTTCTCTGCGAAAAATTAAAGTGAGGTATCGCTTCATGAACCACTTAGGAGGCAGACACTGGACTAAACCAATGATAAGCAGCAGGCAGAAGCAACGTACTTCATTCAATACAACAGGTCTTCCAGACAGCGCATGTGTGCAGCTAGGCTCAACCTAAAAAGAATGTCGCCACCGCAGCAGGCCCCAAGGAGCCAACAGTAAGGAAAAGTCCTTACAGCTATTTTGAGCACAAACTTAAAAACACAATTTAGACACTCAATTAGATATTACATACTGCTGAGACCTAAATTAATATTACATCCATAAATGTAACCATGTGTGCTTCAGACATAAACAGCTGTGATTGCTTGCTCTGATATAATGTAAAAAAAGTGAGTCTCTGGTTATACTTTGTGATAAAATATTTAGGGTCGGTTTAGAAGTAGCCCATTAATCTTGATTCTGAAAGTAATCCAAATCAGGATTTAAAAGAGCTGAAGTACGTATGTGGATCTGTTGTTTCACCCAGTGGCTCCTCCTGCTTAAAGTAGTAGAAGTCACTGAATGAAGAACGGGGGACATATTATACATTATCAGGGAAACTGGTAGTAGATTTACTGTTTCCTTGGACAGTTTCACATTTCTCCTTGGATGGGAAACATGTTGTCCCTCTTTTAATACCCATTGTCTCTGCCTCCTCCCATGGAGTTACTAATGCCCATGATGTTGGTGACTCTGTGGAGGGAAGAGTTAATGGTGTCGCTAATAGGGATCTTGCAGTAAATGTAATTGAGAATCCCACAATATAAATATTCATAATGCTTACTATAATTATTCCATTGGATAGCAAATATTAAAAACTAAAAAGCTTTTCATGGCTGCCCGTGTGAAAAGAACATTTTTGTATATTGTAATCTCCAAAGACTATGTAAAGGAATATGATTAAAATCAGAGACCCTGGGTTTATAGTATGTCTTTGAGATATGTTATAGAACAATACTTGTTAAACACAGTGTTAATCAAAAATCAAAAGTAAACATTCTTTAGAGAAGATGATACAAAGTACTGGACTAATACAACTTATACTTCGGTGTAAAAGACATATGCATGCATATGTTTCTATGACCTTACAGAGCCAGAGATCTGATATGAATTTCCTTAAGGAAAGTTGAACGCAATTCTATGACCAGAAATGCAGGTGGGGTTTTAAAAAAAGAATGTGATGTGAAAGTTAGCAGACACTAGGGAATGCACAAATATTTGTTGACATAAAAAATTCCCTTTTCATCCATGAAAAGGGTAGGTCACCTGTTATGGAGAGGTCATCTGAAAATAGTCTGACTGTACTAGATGTTGCCATTTGTAAGTTAAAAGAGTATGTTAAAGAGGTTAAAAGATATTGAAGCAGTCCTTCCAGATGTGTATTCCTTTGTCCAGGTAGTCCAGGGGGGTATGCAGTATTTCTCACATATTTGGTTCTAAGGACAGTGACTCCTATGTGTTAGTACAGTTTGTCTTCTGCCCGTGGTCATATCACCATATGCAGCTCTAGGATGGATATTTTAGTCATTTTAGTTTTATAGATGGCTGTTCCAGTGTGCTTTTGAAAATACCACGTGGCAACTTGATTGGCTAATCCATTCAAGTGTGCTACCATCAAAGATAATGATGCACACTGGAGAGAATAATGCCTGTTCGAATGTTGAGCATTCACATATAAAGCCTGCCATCCTCCTTGTATTCACCCTCCAGACACTGACATGGTTTTCACCACTTTAAGGTGGCCTCTTTCTTAACCAAGAGACAAAACTAATTTTCAATGTCTGCATGCACAAACTTGACATCAGAACTACTTTAAAGTCATATATCTATTAAAAATTCAGAATGGAGGATCCTTATGTACATTGCTGTCGTTACTGTGTGTTCTAGCAACAGATATGACGTCTATTTCAAGGGTGCTTTATTTTTTTGAACATCAACCAAACATAATTCATCATCAACAGTATATCTATCACAATGGGCTGAACCTTCCCACCCAGGCAATCAAATCTGAAAAAATATGTTAACTATTCTCCAGTTATCACTGGATTTTGGCATTAATTTGCTGTTGAGGTAGAGATGGAATTGAAGAGCATGTTGCCTTGGTTCCGCCTCACGCTACTCATATTACTGGTATAAAGGTGATAAATCCCACTTTCTCCCTTACAGTTTTTTCCATTTGTGGCACGATTTAGAAGGTTGGAGACAGGAAGTGTGTGTTGCTGCTCTATCTTCACAAATCTTGATGTGAATTGTGAAGGCACAGTGAGGATCAGATATGGAATCTGTAAAGGGATGTTGGCAGTACAATAGAAGTAATAAGGATGAACTAGATCTTAGGTTTCCCCCTACTTGGGAGCAGAATAACCTCCAGCCAGTCTGTAACCTCTCCTCTGTCTGAGGTTGTCACCTGCTCTTGCTCTCAGTTGTTGGGAACTGTAAATCCTCAGGTCAATGATAATCTGAGGACATAGATTTACTAAATTGACTATGACCTTCTAATGGATATGTAGCAGTAGAAGTATGATCTGGCCATGCCCAAACACACATCATACATTGCTTTCATGTCAATATGTAGTCCTGCAATAGCCTTTGGGTGAGTGTACAGTACTCCATATTCAGCAATTTACTGTATTCCACGGCTGCATCAATAGAAGCCTAAAGCCCGACACCCAGAGCATTTGCCTATCCCATCTTCTTAACAACAAGGACCAAATGAGCACAGATACAAAGGAGACATATAGGTGAGAGCCAATAACTCACTGTGTGCACTAAGGTGGTGATTACATTCAGCCCAATTAATTGTAACATATGCTAAAACCCCTGGTACAGAACATATTTTAGTTCTGATTCGTGTGATATGCTTCTCAGTCCCTCGTGTGCCCTTCCAAATAAACCCACAAACGTGGGGCTAAATTCACAGGACCTGCACTGCAATTGTTTCATACATGCTGATTGTTTTCTAGCAGTACATTAGAAATATTTTCAGGACTTTTAATTCAAAATTGGTGGTGCTGGTCCAGTTGCATTTCCAGTGATGTCAAAACAGTGCAAAGTCATTCCTCCTGGAAAAGCAGGTGACAACTTTGCAATCATGATCGTTGACTTCCCCACCCCTTGAAGAAGAATGGGGAAGGGAAAGCGACTATGTCTGGCAGCAGTGTTCTATCTCCCAGCTCTAAACCAAAGTTTTCATTGTGGGTGGTTGTTCAAACTTTCAATTTATAATCTGCAGTCTTCCTGAATTGAACTTTGGGTACTATGTAAAAAATTGGGTTGTTACTTGAGAGGGGAAAAGCCCCACTCAGGCAACAACCACAATCTGTGTCAGGGTGAACCACAAAATACACTACATTAACCTGTGCTTAAACCTCTGGTATAGAGACACAAAGCAGTCAGGCTTAACATAGAGGCAATGTTTAATTATTTATGTAGAACACAAACAGCAATAAAGTGAAAACACATAAAATCTCTAACAAAGTTTGAAAAATATAGAACATTTTAATAAATAAAATGATACTAGAACAAGTACAAATCCAATCAGTAGAACAAGAGATACTGATTTTTAAAGTTTTAGATACAAGTAGCGTCAAGAAGCAGAAGGCGATACTCACAGTTATCTGGGCATGCTAGATAGGGAAATTCACAAGCTCAGGCCATTGGAGCACAGGTCAGATACAGGCACCAGATTAGTCCCACTGAAGATTGACCTTCTTAAGTCCAGTGCGAAGAGTTCAGTTCACATTAGTGGAGATTGTGAGGAGCAGGCTTTTGTTATGAAGGGCAGGTTGAGTGCTGTGGATGGTTGTTACTTTAGCGGAAAGAGCTAGTTGTCACTGGAGCATCACATGTGGTCGCTTTTGGAATGAAGTGCAGGTCCAGCATTGTCGTCATTGCAAACGGTCACTGTCGGAGGAAAAAAGTAGGTCCCACTAGAGCTTTGCCGTGGTGTTTGTTGTGGGCAGTCGATTCTCGACTTAAAGAGATCAGTTGGTGATCATGAAGAGCCCAAACTTCAGGATTTTCACCATTTTATTGAGGAGAAGTCCTCACTGATACCAGTCAAGGTTCCAGGATTTGAGGGGTACCTCTTTGGGGTCATGACACCTCCAGGAGAGGCCGCAGCAAGCCTCAGGCAAAATCAGAAAGGTACAGTTGGTGCTGGTCAGCTGAGCAGTTGCAGAGAGTCCAATGAAAGCTTGTTGTGTCCTTGTAGCTCACACAGGAGGTCAGCCAACTGACTCACAGAGTCACTCTGGGTAGCGTGGAATGAAGGCAACCAGGCAAAGTCTTCCTTATTCAGATAGCAAGGAAGTCCTTCCAGCAGCAGGGCACCCTTCTGGCAGCAAGGAAAGTATTCACCTGCATTTTCACAGGTCCAAAAGTCATCTGATAAGTGGTTCTAAAAGTCCTTTTTGTGGAGCAATTCCCTGACCTACCCCTAACTCTGGTTCTGGTCAGTTCTTTCCCTTCCAAGATCTTGACGTCAAACCTTCTGGGGTGACAAAAGGCAGGGCAGGCTTGGTGTCAAGTTCTGATGCATGTACTACTGGTAGGCCCTTTGAAGTGTAATGAGGTCAATACACAACCCACAACAGCAGAGCCATTTACAGTCATGTGACATAGTACACTCGAAGAAAGACTCAGTTGGTTTTAGGCAAGAATATGCTAAAAAAGTAGACAAAATAAGAAAAAGGGACTTCCCTTGTAAACGATCTGGAACCAATGGTGATAGCATATAAATTGAGCCAAAAGGTTCCTGATGGAAGAGCAATCACTCTTGAATTACATGTTATCAAAAGAAACATTTCCTGCAACAAGCTCAAATCCATGCATTCTTCCCTTTAAATCACCCTTACATCCTGTCTTTTCAACATGGGCACCTTTTTAACTATCTACTTCACTATGTGAGGTCACATCTTTTATGGTGCCCAGGTCTGTATTCTGTTCCAGTCCGACCCTGCACGTCTTATATTTTAAATAACATACACCCTGCTCTTTGAGTATTAAAGGCCTTGGGGGGTGACTTATAAGCACAAAATATCAAATGGCAGTTTAAAACTGCACTACAGGCTGCATTGGAAGGCTTTAAACATGTTTTGGAAGGCCTTTAACATGTTTTGAAAGGTCACTTTAGTGGGTGTCACTATGAGTGCTGCCACCCACTAGAAACAAAAATCTACAGGCCCTTGGTAAACGTATTACTGTATAATAGGGACTTATAGGTAAATTAAATTTACCAATCAGGTGTATACCAGTTGTTACAATTTTTTTAGGGGGGCAAGAGCACGTTAACATTCCCAAAAGCCAACAAATATAGGTTCAAAAAAAGAAGGTGATGAAAGGCAAATATAGGGGTTAACATAACAGAAAGGGCCAGGTCCAGTACTCTGTATGTTTGTTTAGCTCACAAAAAATGTAGCAAGTCAGAAGAGGCAGTGGAAGTCTACAGCATCTCTCAGTGGATCACAATGGTTGGACCCCAGAGGGTCTGCGCTATGTTATGTTGAGTTGTACAGCACCTACTCATTCTCTAAGAGGTACACTGGGACAAGAATCAGCATAAAAGAGAAACTGTAGGAAATCCATCTGTCTCAGGATTGCCCACAACTTGTCAGCCTCCTTGTACTTCCTTTTGGGACTTAATACGTTTGGCCTTTATTTATCTCTCAACACTCATGGTTATTAGTTTCTAAGGACCACCCCTTTGTCAAAGCCAAACTGCTAACATGATCTTGCTTTCTTTTCACACCTTTCATATAAAAGAAACATTGTTGAAAGAGACTAATGATGTAGCCAGATTCCCTCAGGCCACAATACATTTGAAATCTCTGAAATATAGTAACATTTTTGCATTGCTACAACTTGTATTTATGCTCTGTTGTCTCAGTGTAGATGTAATATACAAATGAGTACATTATTGAATGGATGAACTGTTTGAAAGTAGTTTATTAGTAGTGACAAGTAGGGACCTACCCCTAGTATTAAGGCCTCAAACACAATAAATGGTTCAGCCAAGGGCTCTGTAAAATATTCCCTGTCTCAACCCCTGGTAGCTGGCAACAAGCAAGCAGGCTTAACTTAGGAGGCAGGTGGGAAAGCATTTAAGAACACAATTACATTAAATATGTAAGATACAACACTCAATAAAAATCCAACACTCATGTATACAAACAGAAAATAGTTTTATGATTAAAATGACACCAAAACAACAACAAAAATCCAATGTAGGGAACCAGAGATATGACTTTTTAAAGATTAAAAGTAAAACCAGCGCTTACAAGCAAATATCGCTTGAAGGGTTAGAAAAGGTTGCATGGACTGGGACAAAGTCAAGAGTTCTGGCTGCACACAATATAACACTTTTACACTTACTTCCAGTAGTGTTTCTTGATGCAGGAAAATGGTCCACACACCCAATCCAAGGTTTTAGAATCTCCGAGCTGCTCCTTGGGAAGTTAGGACTACAATTCCCACAGTGCACTTGGCCAAATCCTTAAAGGTTCACTGCAGGCTGTCCAGCTGGGCTCTTCTGGCAGGACTTGATGCAGTGACTCTTGGTAGCTCCTTTATACCTGTCGCCTACAGGGAGTCAACTCCTGAAGCCTTTATTAGTTAGGCAAAGTCCTCTTTGGTGAAGCCCAGAGTGTGCACAGGTGCAGTCTTGTGAATGCAGTCCTTCTTAGTGCAGACCAGTGGTTCAGCAGAGCAGTCCTTCTTATAGTTTCTGGGCAGGGATCTTTAGGCATCCACAACACCAATCCAAGGGTCTAGAAGCTCTGGGATGGTCCTTGGGATGTTGGGACTACATTTAAAAGAATGCACCTGGCCAGTACCTTCAGAGGCCACTGAAGGCTGTCCAGCTGGAGTCTTCGTGATGGGGATGGTGCAGGTAAAACTCTGTTACCCTGTAGCTGTTGGGGAGTCCACTCCTTCACTTCGTGAAGCCAGGCAAAGTCATTAGAGCTGTAGTTTCTCAGTTTGCCGCAGATGCAGTCATGCAGAGTGCAGTCCTTTGTAGTGCGAATCAGGGTTCCAGCAGGGCAGTTCCTCCTTTCCTTGTAGGTCAGGCTGTGATCTGAGTTGCTAGGTAGCTCTCCCATATTTATTCAGTGTTCCTTGGCTGGCAAACAGGGTGCCACCCTCAGAGGTGACCCTTTCTAGCAAAGTGTGACAATAGCAAATCCAAAAAAGCACTATTCTTCCAAAATCCAAGATGGGGACTCTTTCTCCTGGAAGATAAGATCTGGCTAAGCCATCCCACTGGTGTGGCTACTTTCCTGTATCACTCCCCTTCCAGCCCCTTTGCTAATCTAATCACTGGCTGTCATCTGGACCATATGGCTGGGGTGGCAGGAAGTGGGGGTGAACCTGTGTCCTATCCTAAGTGTCATTCCCCCTTATACGACCAGTTTGGCTACTCAGCCCACTTCTTGTTGTTTGCTCTGCATCTTGCAGATCTCCACCCACCAGATGTGCAATTGCCTTAAGGCAGGCAACTTCACGCCTAATTACACAGCTTGGCTCAGCCTGGCAGAGGCTGGTCACTCAGAGAAGAGCTGATGGAAAGTTGGATTTTAGCCCAGCAGAAAAGCAAGTTCTATAACTTATTTCTCGTGATAATAAATCTAACAGTAGCAGGTTGTTGGATTTATTCTACCATTGTAAGTCAAAAATGTCCTTTTTAGGTCATTCCTAGCAATAGTTATACTTCAATAAAGTATTCCCATGTTAGCCTGTGGTGCTATTACACTACAATGGGAGAAACAAAATTGGCAGTCATTCCCTAACCATGGCATTTAAAACATCTTTTAGAAGGTACCTGCTTATAATTACAAGGCACCCAAAACCTGGGGCACCTAGTGGGAACCTTAGGGGTGACATATTTAAAATTTGGTAGTGTAAGACTTTGGAAGTACCTTTAATTCCAAAGTTGAATTTGCATATACATTTAATTTAAAGGCAGCCTGCAAGGCATGGCTGGCTTTTAAATTAACAGCAAACACCACAGCATTGCACACTTAAGTGCATTAACCCACTGGGTGTCTAAACCTACATATCCTACTGTATACTAAGGGACTTACAGATAGGTTGTCATGCCAATTATAACTATGCCTAATTTGCATACACCTTTTAGTCAGAGCACAGGCCCTGGGTCTGGTTAGCAGAGCCCAGCGCACACTCAGAGTCAGAAAACCAGCATCAAGCAGTCAGAAATGGGGACAAAAAGTGGGGGGACACTGCAAAAAAGTCCTGGTGTCTCACATGAATGGATAGATGAATGAATGTGCTATTTGTCTAGCACAAACCTAGCATAAAATAAATGGAGTGCTGTCCAAGTTCAAAGATACAGTCAAGAGGAGTAGGAGGGAAATTTAGGCTCTAAGAGTGGAGGGTCTAAGAGTGAGGATTAAACCTCCTTAAAGATCATTTACACAGGACTGCACTTTCAAACATCTTTGATGAATAGGCTTTTCATTGCCTAAGGATACAGCATACTGTTGAATATGAACAACATGCTGGCTCTAAGTTTGATTAAAAACACAACTAGTGACAGAAAGAATGCTTGCAAATATTCTAACCGCTAACAACCATTTATAGTAGCATTTCAGCCCATAATTTTTTTGGCAATCATGTCACCTCAGATTAGACCTATCAATATGCAAATCAGCCATGTTCGTCCTCCAGTGAGAACAGTCCAGGCCAAGCTGCCAAGATAGATCCTCTCCGAGCCAGAACCAATTGCTTTGGTCATAAATCAAGTATGTCACCACTTCTGAAGTTTTTTTAAGGAGAACAAGAGTGAAAGATAGTTCAATATAGAAAACATGGTGAGAGTTGATTTTAAAAAGCTTAATTCAAACAAGTAAGGCATGGCAAAGTTGTGTAATTAAATGCTGAGAACCTGCATGATGTTAATACCTATTTTTGCAAAAACATTTTCATATTGTTCTAAAAGATATTATTAAAATCTTGATTGTTTTGCTGCTGATGATGGTGATGATGCAAATGTTAGCATTCATATTCCTTCATTCCTTGTACATTACTGTCTTAACCACACCAGTTTGATTGCCTACCCTTTGTGAATCCTTAGGGTTAATGAATTAAACTGGCAAAGGAAAGGGGTGCTGAAGGCAATAAAATAGTGGGGGCAGCTAACACAGAGATTAGATAACTGTTGTTTTTATTCTAAAATGAAATTTAAATAGTTTGCAAGACATCCAGTAAGAGGAGGGTTACTGTAATTGATGGAAGGATTATGATATCAGTTTTGATATTATTGAAGCAACCAGGGTAATTAAGGGCTTCATACAGAGTTTGGCAGCTTGGATAATCAGTTCAACCTTGATGGACATCCTATCCTCTGTTGTGCAAGTGTCATAATATATAAAGTACTTGTAATACAGCAGATGGGATATCCATCACGTTTGACCCATCCTCCAAACCCTAAATCAAGCCCTAAATGATCTTAATTTGTTATGTTTGCTGCTAATGCTAATATTACAGTCCGTTCTTCGTACTTCTCACTGTCATGCCTAACCAAAATCAAATATTTCCTTTATATCACATTGTCAAATCATCATTGTCTCATCAAAAACATTTGCTGAAAATGTGTGCCTCAGCTTCTATGAGAAAAAAGCATTTTAGTAATAACTGACATCGTGTAGAGGACTGCACTGCAACTCTGAAACCTTAACAATCATTATACGTAAAATGGAGCAACTGCTCAGTTATATGGCCCATTCTTGAATGTTTCCTGCCCAGGGGCATAGCCTCAAATTTGTTACTGCTGATTTGTAACAAGATATCCTTTATGCAGTCTTCCATGGTGTATTTTGTAGTTCAAAATTTCACCAATTTCGGAGTGAGACAAACACCTATAATGTGTGTGCATGGGTGTGTGTGTGTGGGTGTAAAAGAATAATACTGTACATATAGTACATTAGTAGTGAAAGTATTGACATAGGTATGGAGCATTGCCGGCATGGATTTCACCTGAAAGGACCACAGCAAAACAAAGGTCCCTGATCAGTGAATACAGGAATCACTACAAGTTATTACTGGAAGACATTTCAGTAATGTTAGAAATATTCTAGACATGCTGAGAGAAAAGGTGTTGTTCAGAGATTGATAATGTATGAAAAATACAATGACCTTAGACACATTTTGATAGTAACAAAAATATTCAGCAAGTCTTGAAGATTAACTTAATGTGTTATTTTTGTGGTCAGGATGCCCTTACATCCTTCAGATTGCATAATGATTTCCTTTCATTTTTTTTACAGGTGACAATGGCTAATATTGGAATATATGGAAATGAGTCTCTGGAAACCTGTAAAACTATACTGTACGCTCTCCGAATGGCAACGTGGAATCAGATTTTGGATCCATGGGTTTACATACTCTTGCGGAAAGCTGTTCTCAAGAAACTGTATGGGATAGCCATAAGGTGCTGTGGTGTAGAGGTCATCAATTTACCAAGTTGGGAACTGAGCTCCATCAAAAATTCTTTAAAGGTTTCAGCAATTTCAGAATCACCAATTTCTCCTAACAGAAATAAAACAAAGCTTACAAAAAGTCTTAGCGCGGACAACAATATGGAATTAAAGTGACAACTATTAGGACATTCTTGACCATCTTTCACAATCCATATTTGCGCCTTCATGATCTTTTGGAACAACAGTGTCTCATTGCAGAGATGATTGCAGACGATATCTGCTGATGGGCCATGTTTTCTCATTATGATTGTGAGTGCAGAGCCACGCAGAGCTGATCACTGCCTATGTTAATGCACTATGCAATGCGACAATCGTGCTGTCTTGTGTATTTGTGTATAAAATGTACAGTATCTATAAAGAGAGTATAAAATGTTTACATGCATTCATATTTATAATTTAAGGGTTCATTTCATGCTGTTACAATAAAAATGTATGTGACCTCTTTGTGAATTTGCTCAAGTTTCTTTATCATGATTCGTACAGCAGATAATGCAAGCACAATATGCTAGCTGATTCCTTTCCACATTTCATCATCAAAGTATGAATGGCATCTATATTTTTAGCAACCCAGAACAATCCACAGTTGTATGATCTTTCTGCCTTCAGCAATCTAGAGAAATTTATTTTCTGTTTTCCCAGCTGCATTTAAATCTAGTTCACAAACCAGAGTCATATTACTAGTCTAATACTGCACATTAATTAGAGAAAAATGTGGGAACATTGATGTACATTAATTTCACTTATAAAATCATAAACTGTGGCATACACAAACATCCCTGTAAGGAAGATAGTTATTGATGCAGGATAGATCAGTTTGATGGTGAAAAGTAAACATTTGAACCAGACAAATGTTGCATCAAGTGTAGTATCTGTGTCATGAGTCGAATGACTTGATACTTTCACAGTTCCTAGAAAAATAAGGTCAGACAACATCTGTGTCTAATGTCAGACATGACTATGTTTCTGCATAAATCAGTAAAGATGGTGACTTCCATTGTTTAAAAGTAACAAAATGGTGACCTTCATTAGTCAAGGTGGAATCGAGGCCTACATTGCATAGAGTCGGACAATAGGGGCTTTATATCAGGGGGAGTTCAAAGATAACATTGTAATAGGCTGTCTGTGTCTAATAGTGGCATATTTGCCTTCAGCAGAGTGTTACGGACTCCTCATCATATAGAAGCCCAGTGGTGATGGGTTCTCATTGAACATAAAAGCCCATCTGCAGAAGCCTTTGGCACATCACTATTAGCAGGCATCACCATGTAAATGAGATACTGCTCTTCCCCTATCACTGCAAGCTAATAATGTCAATTAGACATGTTGTGCACTGTGCTGGCCTGGCATACGTTAATCAGGATTAAACCAGTCTTTGGTGGGTTCACCCCAGGCAGAGTGTCTGTATGCATCTTCTCAATAATCACCAGCATTTCAAGTGATTCACAAAAGGGTCTCCATTCACCTCTGAGAGAGGGCCACAGCGACACCCTGCTTTTAGGATATGGACACCAAACTGTCTTTTTCCACTGAGCTGCAGAATTTTTACTCAGACTTTTAGTGCATTACCAATTTGTAATGTATACGTAACTGGGGATATTTTCCATTCTGCTCCATTTCCCAGGTACACTGGCAGCAAGAGATCACTTTATGTATTACTAGCCCATTGACTACTTTACAAAGGCTAACAAAGAACAACTTCAGAACAATTCTATTAATTCAATGTATTCACAATGGCCCTCTACTACAAATATGAAGTGAAGTAAAACCTAATGTAGGCTTAACTTAGTGAATAAGTTTCCTTCTGCAGAGTGCTATTCACTGTGGAGGAGGCTGCGAGGAGCAGGAAGAGTGTTGCAGATGGGTGTCACTAAAGTTTCGCATTGGTAGTCATCACAGGTTGTCGATTCTGTAGTATGAAGTGCAGATCTTGCATTTCTGGTATTCAGTGGCAGCTGCTGTAGCACAAAGAATACATTCACCGGAGCTTCGCGTCAGCACGAGCAGCAAGATCTTGGAACAAATGGACTCATTCTCAATCATGGATGGCCAAAAACTTCAGGATTTCTTTTGCATTTTGAGGAGGAGCTCAACTGATGCCACACAAAGTGTCCAGGACCTGGGGGCACCCCTTGGGGATCAGGAGCTTACCCCAGCAGTGGCCAGCATGGTTGAGACAGGTCAGTTGTAGGTCCAGTCAGGTCTAGTCGAAGGTTCAGGCAGGTCCAGATGCTCTAGGTCAGCTGGGCAGTTGCAGAGAGGCATCTGGAGTTTGTGACATCCCTGTAGCTCAGCACAGGAGGTCAGTAAGCTGATCCTTGGAGTCATTTCAGGGTAGGATGAAGAGAGCAGGTGCAGTCTCCCTTCTCAGCAAGCAGGACGGGCCTCACGGTGCAGGGCCACAGGGCATGCCTATTCTGTAGTATCCACAGGCCCATGAGTGTATCACAAGGTGGGTCTGAGGATTCCCTTATTATGCCTGGCTTGAAGTAAGAGGTGCTTATGGAATTCTCCCCTACAGAGGTGTCTGGATTTGCATGACCCCCCTGTCCTGGTCCCTGCCTGAGGGGAAAATAGGCTAGTGTGTAGTCCTTTGTGTGTGGGCTGAGCCAGTGCATTTGCAGAGCAAGTGTGGTAGGGGGGATAATATATATACATCCTTGGCTGTGAGGAAGATCTCGAGGAGATCAAAACACATTGCCATTAAAATGTTTTGTTATCATTTATCACAAGCCTGTGGAGTGTGTTTTTTCAGGCACTAGTACGGAGGCACCTGATTCCTTTTTCATATATATATATATATCACAAAACACTTTTTGCAGTAGCACTCATGCAAGTGTGTTCTTTCGGTTTTCAGACGCCAAAAGTTTGAATATATGTATATGTGTTTATATATATATTTGTCAAGAAAGACCGTTATGGTCAAAATGCGTCCAGGCTTGATAAGCCTTGTAGAATGGCTTTGTAAATAAATCTCGTCATTATCCAGCAATTGTTGGGAGTGCCGTTTTTCTACAATTCAAATTGAGATATTTAAATATGGGTCCTGCGCCCATAATGGTGCACCAGCTCCGTAAGGCCAGCGTTGGAAGAACAGCAGGAGCAGTTGAAAAAAAAATATATATATATATATATATATATATATATATACACACACACACACACACACACACATGGGTATATATATTCAAACCTTTGGCATCTGAAAGATGAAAGAACACACTGCCGTGAGCGCTTATGCGAAAGTGCTTTGTGATTTATTGAAGCAACAGCATCATATATCTAAGGTGTTTCAGGGAATGCTCACCTTGGGTAAAGTTTTACCGGCGAACCTTTGGAGATTCTAATTCTCTCTGGGCTCTTCCATGTCAGTTAGCGCGAGCTACCTATAGCTATATATATATATATATATATATATATATATATATATATATATATTGATATTGATAGTGGCATAGTGGAATAGAGGAACCGGTTTCTCGTCGAAAAGAGTGTTAGAGTTGTTTTCACATTTCCAACTAAAGAAGACTAAGCATGTGCATAACTACTCGTTCAAAAATGAGATTGATAGCTCATCCAGTACAGAAGCAATTACAGCTTTTGGTGTGAATTACTGGAAACTTTTATGCGTTCAAAAAAGTGGCACATTCACTGGGGCCCCAAAGAAAAACAACAAAAAAAAATTTCGTACTGAATTTTGTGAAGCAAGTTCCAGAAGTCCAGACTGATCAAGGAGAACTTGAGAAAAATATATTTTATGTCATGTATGCAAAAAAGAAAGAAGGCATACTCAGCATGACTTACTTCATTCCAATGTTCTGCACGTTTTATGATTCTTACTATTTATTAGCAAAGGTATTTGCAGCTTGGGGATTACCAAATCCCACATTAACTGACATCTGGCCTTTTTGGTCACAGCAGTTTGTGTGATTGCTTAGAACTGTTCATTTTCCTCAGACAACCAATTGGGAATTAGACAAAGCAAAAGAAAATAATGTGTACTGTGGTACATTAAACCAGTGTCAGGTAGGTGTGCTGAGATATTTACATATACTTGTGAAGCTTTTTTTTGTTTTGCTTCGGTGTGCTGCAATCCATTGTGTCTGCTGCCTGGTGTCAACAGAAAAGACAAATAACAAGAAAAAGTTGTTTTTATAGTGCTGACTTTGTATCTTCTTGTCATGCAGTCCTCCCTACAGAATTATTAGACGATCAAAAAGTATTTCCTTCAAAACTAATCTCATTTTTTATTTTAAGCACTTCATTTGCTCATAGTGCAAAGAATATTTCTCAGGGTCGAACTGGGACAGGATAATAGGTATTATCAATAAAATAAAAGCGGCACCGATTAGAGAATTAGATCAGGGCCAGACTAGGCCATATGTACGAAAGCTTTTTCCCATAGACACAGAATGTGTAAAATCCTTTGGTACATCTGTCCCTAGGGAACAAAAGCAGTCCTGGCAAAAAGGCTCAAACTAGCCCTTTTTCCGTCACCTCTTAGCGCAATGTGATTTACCATTCATCTCCTTCTCTCTCTTATCCTTCTCTGATGCCCTTTTCTCTATCTTCCCTCTCCACCACTCTCTTATGAAGCTTCTCAGTGTCTGCTACAATTAACCTCAGTGAGCTTGAGAAAGTGACAGAGGCACGAAGACCGGCCCCTGCCCTAATCACAGGCCTCCAGGGGTTCCGGTTGTCTGGAAAAATGTTGATACAATAAAAGGTCTGTCCAGCCTACATCATACACCTAACAAAGTGGTACATGTTTGCAAACTGAGAAGTTGTAAAGGTAGACTGTGTAGATGTTTTGCAAGGTGTAGGAGAATGCATGGATTTTACTTTGCTGCAGACATTAATTGTGATAGTACCAGAAAAGTCAACTGTAAAAAGCTGAGCACCAGACTATACAATAGGCCAGAAAACAACTAGAAAAGCTAACCCTCGCACTGACACATCAGACTAGCCCTCCTAGCACTGCCACATAGGACAGTCTGACCCTGGTATTTTATTATAGTAGCTATGAAGACGCTGAGTCCTTGTTCGGAGCCCGACCTGTCATTTCCATCTAGCTACACTGACCCAGCACATGGATTCAATTACAAACACCATGTGATGTGTGAGGACTGAGCTCCACAACTGACATGCATCAGTCAGCGTCCTTCCCTGTCTTCCCCACAACTTATACCACCCTTTGCCTTAATTTTATGTTAAATATAAATGTAAGTTCATTTAAGGAATGATCTTTAAATGCAGAACAAAAGAGAAAATATGGTACAGCATTATTATATTAATTTTGAATTCATAATTTAATTTAAGGAAATATATTAAATTAATATTAAATTGCTTTTCTGAAGTTTAAATTAAAAAAACGCATTCCCATTTTAATAAAATAAATACTTTTAGAGAGCATTAATAGTTAAAGGGAATGGAATTAATAACAATGAATGTCAATATTTGTACAAAAAATTGATGTTACATCAGGTTTAAACTAATATTTTATAATGAAGTAATAAATATATACAGTTTGTGTATTTGTAACATGAATTTATGTATATTTATATATGTTAGTTCTTTTTAAATGATCTAATGTAATTTAACTACTTCAAATTTATTTCTATAGGAAGGTGTTGCAGTACTGGTGGTTTACGGTGTTTAGTGCAGGACTGTACAAAATTGGAAGTTATCATAGAAGTGTAAGTTTCAGCAGAAGTGTAGTTTGTGAATAGGGACAAGTAGTAAATGTATTAAAAAATGTAAACTTACTCAAAAGAGTAAGTTGTCTTTGTGAATCAAGCCATTAGATTCTTACATTCTTATATTTTTTTTTTAATTGGGAAGTATTGAAAGATAAATGTATACAAAATAGCTGTTCAACAGTTCCTTATAAATATACAAATCTATCAATACGTTAACTCGGTATAATCAAATCAAATCAATTCATGCAATGACATTTGTATTAATATTGAGCATAAAAATGATACCGGGAACCAGTTCACATTATTGATAGTCATAGCTCTCTAAAAAGGAAACTCTCATTACACATTCCAAGCTCATAGTATAATTTATCATATCCTATTATGCTCAGCTATCTGATTAATTATTTTTGCATTAATTGATTTAAAAACTTTACATTGAACAAACAGTGGCACATCATTTGCCTTCCATCGTAGCAACAAAAATAAAATTCCATTGCACACCTGAAGGAAACATCATGATCAACTAAACCAAACAAAATTGCAAAAACATCTGGTGTAAACGATCTGTTCAGATATTTGCATATAAAGGAAAAAAGATAGGGCCAGATGTAGGTAAGTACGTGATTGCGATTGCAGTTGTCACAGGGCCACCGTTACAAAAACCTGCCCCTTCCTCTCGGACTCGGGAAATAAAACAAGCAATTGGAGATTGGCCAGATTTCCTAGGCCCCTCCTCTTCCCAAGGCTGAGCAGAAAGGAAAACACCAAATATACGCTCTCTTATCACGTTAGGTTTCGTGTGAATTCAATTTGAAAAACACAGCTTGGTCTACCATGTGGAAAAACACAGCTTGGAAAAACACAGCTCATCTGCAATGTCTAACTCCACGTTAAAGCCAATAGGCAGCTAACCTAAATACCAAATGTAATGTCTAATGCCATGTTAAAGCCAATAGGCAGCTAACCTACATACCAAATGTAATGTCTAATGCCATGTTAAAGCCAATAGGCAGCTAAACTGAATACAGAATGTAATGTCTAATGTCATGTTAAAGCCAATAGGCAGAATGTGCTACTGGTGAACATTGAGCAACTAATATGTGGGTGAAAGACTAATGTTCACCTGAAATACAATGTCTAAAAGAGCTGCATAATAATATAGTCAAATATGTATTAAAGCTAACGATTAGAAATTGGGTTGCTAGTTGACTGGGGTGTGATCCCTGGTCAAGCAGCAACCAAACCTCTGGTCAGGGTAAGGTCTTGAGGCAATCTCTAAATTGACCTGTGCTCACCCCTAGCTTGCCATAGAGCAGTCAGGTTTAATGTAGAGGCAGTGTGAAAAGTATTTCTGCAACACTTCAAACAATAAACAGCGAAACCACCACATAAAAGGATTCCACACCAGGTTAGTAAAATAGTTAATTAATAAACAAGACCAAAATGGCAAAAATTCAATAAGCAGAGGTGGAGATTTTGAATTTCAAAGTTGTAAGTAAAAATAGTGCTTAGAAGCAAAAAGGAGTGAGGGGCCAGCTTACCTGGCCCAGGCATGCACCTCGCTGGGCCTGAAGACATTCAGGGGCAGAGTCCCTGCCCCGTGGGCATTCAGGGGGTTCTTCCTTTCAGTTGTCCATGACGCCCGTCTACAGTCTCAGTGTCCAGCAGTGAAGCACAGCCAAGAGAGAGAGCTCTCCCCTGTGCAGGACCTTTTAAGTGGGGGTGGAAGTGTCCAGCAGGCCTGCACCTCTGGCCAATCCAGATGTGCCACATCACTTCCTTGCCCCTATCCCTCCTCCCTGAACAGTCTTCTGGAATTGCCCAAAATGGCGTCCTCCAGGAGGTTAGGCCACATGTGCTCTGAAACTCAGCCCTTCCTTCCTAACATTACTTTCAGGGTTTCTCCGCCCATTTCCTGGCAGGGGCTGACAGCTGGATAATTGATGCAAGGTCCTGCTCAGTCATCTGGACAGAGCAGTAATTGACCCTAATCCTGAGCTGAGTCAGAGAATTATGAAATTCCTGGATGACCCATGAGTTGTACAAGTATGCTTTTGTAACCTACTGTATCATTCTTTTCACACAGCTTACAGTGTACATTGGAGTGATCTGGCCAGGGGACCTGAGTTATGCCCTAGGCCACTCTTTCCCGTTGACATTGAATCGAGTGTCCCTACAGTGAAAAGACAGTAAGCACACTGATGTTGACATGTACTGGAGAGTCCCTACAGTAAGAATACAGTAAGCACACTGATTATCTCTCCTCTGTGTATACCCACCTCCTGAGGCCTACTCCAGGTCACCACTCGCCCTACATAGTTCCTTCTGCACCAGGCTCCCTAAGCACAGTTGTTGGGTTGCGCAAACCAGGAACCCTCCCCGTGCAGCCCTTACATGGGTGCACACACATGTGCACACATAATCTCATGTAATCACCCCGGGCCTCCTACTCTTGGTGCACCACAGCAGCCTTTCTTTAGCAAGGCGGCACTGACGGTCACAAATGGCGTCCATTTTACCATGAGTTTACTGTGGGGGAGTCCCTGGCTTTGAGGCTCCCTCACCGTAAAAGGTCAAAAAGCAGGTGGTCAAAAAGTAAAAAATCAGGCCAGACCAGATGGTCAGAACCACCCTCTCACAATTAGCTTATGGATGTCCTTTAAATGCATGCTTGGAGCCTAAAAGTTGCAGCCTTTCTTTTTATATCCATTTTTGCTGACTAAGCAATGACATGTTCTCTCAGTGCATCCCAGGCTATACGAAAGGGGGCCTTTCAAAGATTTATTGAAATATAATGAGCTATAGGACCTATTCTGACTCTGAGAAAAGGGATTTGTTGAAGAACCATTTTTTAATCTGGGATGGGTCCAGCAAACTTTCAATCTATACAGAAATAGCAGCATCATCTGAAAACCTATTATCTAACATAGAAGAGCTTCCAATCCCTAGGTTTGTGAAATGAGCCAAAAATCTAGTCTGGAGGGTGAAGTAAAGGCCAGCGTTGGAAGAACAGCAGGAGCAGTTGAAAAAAAAAAATATATATATATATATATATATATATACACACACACACACACACACACACACACACATGGGTATATATATTCAAACCTTTGGCATCTGAAAGATGAAAGAACACACTGCCATGAGCGCTTATGCAAAAGTGCTTTGTGATTTATTGAAGCAACAGCATCATATATCTAAGGTGTTTCAGGGAATGCTCACCTTGGGTTAAGTTTTCCCGGCGAACCTTTGGAGATTCTAATTCTCTCTGGGCTCTTCCATGTCAGTTAGCGCGAGCTACCTATAGCTATATATATATATATATATATATATATATATATATATATATTGATAGTGGCATAGTGGAATAGAGGAACCGGTTTCTCGTCGAAAATAGTGTTAGAGTTGTTTTCACATTTCCAACTAAAGAAGACTAAGCATGTGCATAACTACTCGTTCAAAAATGAGATTGATAGCTCATCCAGTACAGAAGCAATTACAGCTTTTGGTGTGAATTACTGGAAACTTTTATGCGTTCAAAAAAGTGGCACATTCACTGGGGCCCCAAAGAAAAACAAAAAAAATAATTTTCGTACTGAATTTTGTGAAGCAAGTTCCAGAAGTCCAGACTGATCAAGGAGAACTTGAGAAAAATATATTTTATGTCATGTATGCAAAAAAGAAAGAAGGCATACTCAGCATGACTTACTTCATTCCAATGTTCTGCACGTTTTATGATTCTTACTATTTATTAGCAAAGGTATTTGCAGCTTGGGGATTACCAAATCCCACATTAACTGACATCTGGCCTTTTTGGTCACAGCAGTTTGTGTGATTGCTTAGAACTGTTCATTTTCCTCAGACAACCAATTGGGAATTAGACAAAGCAAAAGAAAATAATGTGTACTGTGGTACATTAAACCAGTGTCAGGTAGGTGTGCTGAGATATTTACATATACTTGTGAAGCTTTTTTTTTTTGCTTCGGTGTGCTGCAATCCATTGTGTCTGCTGCCTGGTGTCAACAGAAAAGACAAATACCAAGAAAAAGTTGTTTTTATAGTGCTGACTTTGTATCTTCTTGTCATGCAGTCCTCCCTACAGAATTATTAGACGATCAAAAAGTATTTCCTTCAAAACTAATCTCATTTTTTATTTTAAGCACTTCATTTGCTCATAGTGCAAAGAATATTTCTCAGGGTCGAACTGGGACAGGATAATAGGTATTATCAATAAAATAAAAGCGGCACCGATTAGAGAATTAGATCAGGGCCAGACTAGGCCATATGTACGAAAGCTTTTTCCCATAGACACAGAGGGCCATATTTATACTCCGTTTGCGCCGAAATTGCGTCGTTTTTTTTGACGCAATTTCGACGCAAAACTAACGCCAACTAACGCCATATTTATACTATGGCGTTAGAGGCGAATAGCGCCAAAGTTCCCGGAATGTGCGTCATTTTTTAGCGTGAACCCCTTCCTTGCGTTAATGATATGCAAGGGAGGCGTTCCCGTCTAAAAAATGACTCCCAGGCCTTTACGTGGTATTTATACTCCCGGGCAAAAGAGACGCCCGGGAGTTGGCGTGGCTAAAAACGGCGCATTTGCGCCACTTTTTAACGCCTGCTCAGGGCAGGCGTTAAGGGGCCTGTGGGCTCAAAATGAGCCCACAGGTGCCCTCCCATGCCCCCAGGGACCCCCCCTGCCACCCTTGCCCACCCCAGGAGGACCCCCAAGGATGGAGGGACCCACCCCAGGGACATTCAGGTAAGTTCAGGTAAGTATAATTTTTTATTTTTTATATTTTATTTTGGTGGCATAGGGGGGCCTTATTTGTGCCCCCCTACATGCCACTATGCCCAATGACCATGCCCAGGGGACAGAAGTCCCCTGGGCATGGCCATTGGGCAAGGGGGCATGACTCCTATCTTTACAATGATAGGAGTCATGTTGATGGGGGATGGGCGTCGTTAAAAAATGGCGCAAGTCGGGTTAAGACGATTTTTTCGACGTAACCTGACTTGCCCCATTTTAAGACGCCCATGCGCCATTTTCCCCCTACGCCGGCGCTGTCTGGTCTACGTGGTTTTTTCCCACGCAAACCAGGCAGCGCCGGTCTGATTGCGCCGTCTAACGCCATTCCATAAATACGGCGCCCGCATGGCGCTTCAGAATGGCGTTAGACGGCGCAAAACTTTTTGACGCTAAACTGCGTTAGCGCAGTTTAGCGTCAAAAAGTATAAATATGGGCCAGAATGTGTAAAATCCTTTGGTACATCTGTCCCTAGGGAACAAAAGCAGTCCTGGCAAAAAGGCTCAAACTAGCCCTTTTTCCGTCACCTCTTAGCGCAATGTGATTTACCATTCATCTCCTTCTCTCTCTTATCCTTCTCTGATGCCCTTTTCTCTATCTTCCCTCTCCACCACTCTCTTATGAAGCCTCTCAGTGTCTGCTACAATTAACCTCAGTGAGCTTGAGAAAGTGACAGAGGCACGAAGACCGGCCCCTGCCCTAATCACAGGCCTCCAGGGGTTCCGGTTGTCTGGAAAAATGTTGATACAATAAAAGGTCTGTCCAGCCTACATCATACACCTAACAAAGTGGTACATGTTTGCAAACTGAGAAGTTGTAAAGGTAGACTGTATAGATGTTTTGCAAGGTGTAGGAGAATGCATGGATTTTACTTTGCTGCAGACATTAATTGTGATAGTACCAGA
The DNA here is from genome assembly GCF_031143425.1 of Pleurodeles waltl. Classification (NCBI taxonomy): domain Eukaryota; kingdom Metazoa; phylum Chordata; class Amphibia; order Caudata; family Salamandridae; genus Pleurodeles; species Pleurodeles waltl. The sequence continues at coordinate 660,422,030 of NC_090443.1, read as the reverse complement.
AAAGTCAACTGTAAAAAGCTGAGCACCAGACTATACAATAGGCCAGAAAACAACTAGAAAAGCTAACCCTCGCACTGACACATCAGACTAGCCCTCCTAGCACTGCCACATAGGACAGTCTGACCCTGGTATTTTATTATAGTAGCTATGAAGACGCTGAGTCCTTGTTCGGAGCCCGACCTGTCATTTCCATCTAGCTACACTGACCCAGCACATGGATTCAATTACAAACACCATGTGATGTGTGAGGACTGAGCTCCACAACTGACATGCATCAGTCAGCGTCCTTCCCTGTCTTCCCCACAACTGATACCACCCTTTGCCTTAATTTTATGTTAAATATAAATGTAAGTTCATTTAAGGAATGATCTTTAAATGCAGAACAAAAGAGAAAATATGGTACAGCATTATTATATTAATTTTGAATTCATAATTTAATTTAAGGAAATATATTAAATTAATATTAAATTGCTTTTCTGAAGTTTAAATTAAAAAACGCATTCCCATTTTAATAAAATAAATACTTTTAGAGAGCATTAATAGTTAAAGGGAATGGAATTAATAACAATGAATGTCAATATTTGTACAAAAAATTGATGTTACATCAGGTTTAAACTAATATTTTATAATGAAGTAATAAATATATACAGTTTGTGTATTTGTAACATGAATTTATGTATATTTATATATGTTAGTTCTTTTTAAATGATCTAATGTAATTTAACTACTTCAAATTTATTTCTATAGGAAGGTGTTGCAGTACTGGTGGTTTACGGTGTTTAGTGCAGGACTGTACAAAATTGGAAGTTATCATAGAAGTGTAAGTTTCAGCAGAAGTGTAGTTTGTGAATAGGGACAAGTAGTAAATGTATTAAAAAATGTAAACTTACTCAAAAGAGTAAGTTGTCTTTGTGAATCAAGCCATTAGATTCTTACATTCTTATATTTTTTTTTTAATTGGGAAGTATTGAAAGATAAATGTATACAAAATAGCTGTTCAACAGATCCTTATAAATATACAAATCTATCAATACGTTAACTCGGTATAATCAAATCAAATCAATTCATGCAATGACATTTGTATTAATATTGAGCATAAAAATGATACCGGGAACCAGTTCACATTATTGATAGTCATAGCTCTCTAAAAAGGAAACTCTCATTACACATTCCAAGCTCATAGTATAATTTATCATATCCTATTATGCTCAGCTATCTGATTAATTATTTTTGCATTAATTGATTTAAAAACTTTACATTGAACAAACAGTGGCACATCATTTGCCTTCCATCGTAGCAACAAAAATAAAATTCCATTGCACACCTGAAGGAAACATCATGATCAACTAAACCAAACAAAATTGCAAAAACATCTGGTGTAAACGATCTGTTCAGATATTTGCATATAAAGGAAAAAAGATAGGGCCAGATGTAGGTAAGTACGTGATTGCGATTGCAGTTGTCACAGGGCCACCGTTACAAAAACCTGCCCCTTCCTCTCGGACTCGGGAAATAAAACAAGCAATTGGAGATTGGCCAGATTTCCTAGGCCCCTCCTCTTCCCAAGGCTGAGCAGAAAGGAAAACACCAAATATACGCTCTCTTATCACGTTAGGTTTCGTGTGAATTCAATTTGAAAAACACAGCTTGGTCTACCATGTGGAAAAACACAGCTTGGAAAAACACAGCTCATCTGCAATGTCTAACTCCACGTTAAAGCCAATAGGCAGCTAACCTAAATACCAAATGTAATGTCTAATGCCATGTTAAAGCCAATAGGCAGCTAACCTACATACCAAATGTAATGTCTAATGCCATGTTAAAGCCAATAGGCAGCTAAACTGAATACAGAATGTAATGTCTAATGTCATGTTAAAGCCAATAGGCAGAATGTGCTACTGGTGAACATTGAGCAACTAATATGTGGGTGAAAGACTAATGTTCACCTGAAATACAATGTCTAAAAGAGCTGCATAATAATATAGTCAAATATGTATTAAAGCTAACGATTAGAAATTGGGTTGCTAGTTGACTGGGGTGTGATCCCTGGTCAAGCAGCAACCAAACCTCTGGTCAGGGTAAGGTCTTGAGGCAATCTCTAAATTGACCTGTGCTCACCCCTAGCTTGCCATAGAGCAGTCAGGTTTAATGTAGAGGCAGTGTGAAAAGTATTTCTGCAACACTTCAAACAATAAACAGCGAAACCACCACATAAAAGGATTCCACACCAGGTTAGTAAAATAGTTAATTAATAAACAAGACCAAAATGGCAAAAATTCAATAAGCAGAGGTGGAGATTTTGAATTTCAAAGTTGTAAGTAAAAATAGTGCTTAGAAGCAAAAAGGAGTGAGGGGCCAGCTTACCTGGCCCAGGCATGCACCTCGCTGGGCCTGAAGACATTCAGGGGCAGAGTCCCTGCCCCGTGGGCATTCAGGGGGTTCTTCCTTTCAGTTGTCCATGACGCCCGTCTACAGTCTCAGTGTCCAGCAGTAAAGCACAGCCAAGAGAGAGAGCTCTCCCCTGTGCAGGACCTTTTAAGTGGGGGTGGAAGTGTCCAGCAGGCCTGCACCTCTGGCCAATCCAGATGTGCCACATCACTTCCTTGCCCCTATTCCTCCTCCCTGAACAGTCTTCTGGAATTGCCCAAAACGGCGTCCTCCAGGAGGTTAGGCCACATGTGCTCTGAAACTCAGCCCTTCCTTCCTAACATTACTTTCAGGGTTTCTCCGCCCATTTCCTGGCAGGGGCTGACAGCTGGATAATTGATGCAAGGTCCTGCTCAGTCATCTGGACAGAGCAGTAATTGACCCTAATCCTGAGCTGAGTCAGAGAATTATGAAATTCCTGGATGACCCATGTGTTGTACAAGTATGCTTTTGTAACCTACTGTATCATTCTTTTCACACAGGTTACAGTGTACATTGGAGTGATCTGGCCAGGGGACCTGAGTTATGCCCTAGGCCACTCTTTCCCATTGACATTGAATCGAGTGTCCCTACAGTGAAAAGACAGTAAGCACACTGATGTTGACATGTACTGGAGAGTCCCTACAGTAAGAATACAGTAAGCACACTGATTATCTCTCCTCTGTGTATACCCACCTCCTGAGGCCTACTCCAGGTCACCACTCGCCCTACATAGTTCCTTCTGCACCAGGCTCCCTAAGCACAGTTGTTGGGTTGCGCAAACCAGGAACCCTCCCCGTGCAGCCCTTACATGGGTGCACACACATGTGCACACATAATCTCATGTAATCACCCCGGGCCTCCTACTCTTGGTGCACCACAGCAGCCTTTCTTTAGCAAGGCGGCACTGACGGTCACAAATGGCGTCCATTTTACCATGAGTTTACTGTGGGGGAGTCCCTGGCTTTGAGGCTCCCTCACCGTAAAAGGTCAAAAAGCAGGTGGTCAAAAAGTAAAAAATCAGGCCAGACCAGATGGTCAGAACCACCCTCTCACAATTAGCTTATGGATGTCCTTTAAATGCATGCTTGGAGCCTAAAAGTTGCAGCCTTTCTTTTTATATCCATTTTTGCTGACTAAGCAATGACATGTTCTCTCAGTGCATCCCAGGCTATACGAAAGGGGGCCTTTCAAAGATTTATTGAAATATAATGAGCTATAGGACCTATTCTGACTCTGAGAAAAGGGATTTGTTGAAGAACCATTTTTTAATCTGGGATGGGTCCAGCAAACTTTCAATCTATACAGAAATAGCAGCATGATCTGAAAACCTATTTGCTAACATAGAAGAGCTTCCAATCCCTAGGTTTGTGAAATGAGCCAAAAATCTAGTCTGGAGGGTGAAGTAAAGGCCAGCGTTGGAAGAACAGCAGGAGCAGTTGAAAAAAAAAAAAAAAAAAAATATATATATATATATATATATATATATATATATATATATATATACACACACACACACACACACACACACACACACACACACATGGGTATATATATTCAAACCTTTGGCATCTGAAAGATGAAAGAACACACTGCCATGAGCGCTTATGCGAAAGTGCTTTGTGATTTATTGAAGCAACAGCATCATATATCTAAGGTGTTTCAGGGAATGCTCACCTTGGGTTAAGTTTTCCCGGCGAACCTTTGGAGATTCTAATTCTCTCTGGGCTCTTCCATGTCAGTTAGCGCGAGCTACCTATAGCTATATATATATATATATATATATATATATATATATATATATATATATTGATAGTGGCATAGTAGAATAGAGGAACCGGTTTCTCGTTGAAAATAGTGTTAGAGTTGTTTTCACATTTCCAACTAAAGAAGACTAAGCATGTGCATAACTACTCGTTCAAAAATGAGATTGATAGCTCATCCAGTACAGAAGCAATTACAGCTTTTGGTGTGAATTACTGGAAACTTTTATGCGTTCAAAAAAGTGGCACATTCACTGGGGCCCCAAAGAAAAACAAAAAAAATAATTTTCGTACTGAATTTTGTGAAGCAAGTTCCAGAAGTCCAGACTGATCAAGGAGAACTTGAGAAAAATATATTTTATGTCATGTATGCAAAAAAGAAAGAAGGCATACTCAGCATGACTTACTTCATTCCAATGTTCTGCACGTTTTATGATTCTTACTATTTATTAGCAAAGGTATTTGCAGCTTGGGGATTACCAAATCCCACATTAACTGACATCTGGCCTTTTTGGTCACAGCAGTTTGTGTGATTGCTTAGAACTGTTCATTTTCCTCAGACAACCAATTGGGAATTAGACAAAGCAAAAGAAAATAATGTGTACTGTGGTACATTAAACCAGTGTCAGGTAGGTGTGCTGAGATATTTACATATACTTGTGAAGCTTTTTTTTTTTGCTTCGGTGTGCTGAAATCCATTGTGTCTGCTGCCTGGTGTCAACAGAAAAGACAAATAACAAGAAAAAGTTATTTTTATAGTGCTGACTTTGTATCTTCTTGTCATGCAGTCCTCCCTACAGAATTATTAGACGATCAAAAAGTATTTCCTTCAAAACTAATCTCATTTTTTATTTTAAGCACTTCATTTGCTCATAGTGCAAAGAATATTTCTCAGGGTCGAACTGGGACAGGATAATAGGTATTATCAATAAAATAAAAGCGGCACCGATTAGAGAATTAGATCAGGGCCAGACTAGGCCATATGTACGAAAGCTTTTTCCCATAGACACAGAATGTGTAAAATCCTTTGGTACATCTGTCCCTAGGGAACAAAAGCAGTCCTGGCAAAAAGGCTCAAACTAGCCCTTTTTCCGTCACCTCTTAGCGCAATGTGATTTACCATTCATCTCCTTCTCACTCTTATCCTTCTCTGATGCCCTTTTCTCTATCTTCCCTCTCCACCACTCTCTTATGAAGCCTCTCAGTGTCTGCTACAATTAACCTCAGTGAGCTTGAGAAAGTGACAGAGGCACGAAGACCGGCCCCTGCCCTAATCACAGGCCTCCAGGGGTTCCGGTTGTCTGGAAAAATGTTGATACAATAAAAGGTCTGTCCAGCCTACATCATACACCTAACAAAGTGGTACATGTTTGCAAACTGAGAAGTTGTAAAGGTAGACTGTGTAGATGTTTTGCAAGGTGTAGGAGAATGCATGGATTTTACTTTGCTGCAGACATTAATTGTGATAGTACCAGAAAAGTCAACTGTAAAAAGCTGAGCACCAGACTATACAATAGGCCAGAAAACAACTAGAAAAGCTAACCCTCGCACTGACACATCAGACTAGCCCTCCTAGCACTGCCACATAGGACAGTCTGACCCTGGTATTTTATTATAGTAGCTATGAAGACGCTGAGTCCTTGTTCGGAGCCCGACCTGTCATTTCCATCTAGCTACACTGACCCAGCACATGGATTCAATTACAAACACCATGTGATGTGTGAGGACTGAGCTCCACAACTGACATGCATCAGTCAGCGTCCTTCCCTGTCTTCCCCACAACTGATACCACCCTTTGCCTTAATTTTATGTTAAATATAAATGTAAGTTCATTTAAGGAATGATCTTTAAATGCAGAACAAAAGAGAAAATATGGTACAGAATTATTATATTAATTTTGAATTCATAATTTAATTTAAGGAAATATATTAAATTAATATTAAATTGCTTTTCTGAAGTTTAAATTAAAAAAACGCATTCCCATTTTAATAAAATAAATACTTTTAGAGAGCATTAATAGTTAAAGGGAATGGAATTAATAACAATGAATGTCAATATTTGTACAAAAAATTGATGTTACATCAGGTTTAAACTAATATTTTATAATGAAGTAATAAATATATACAGTTTGTGTATTTGTAACATGAATTTATGTATATTTATATATGTTAGTTCTTTTTAAATGATCTAATGTAATTTAACTACTTCAAATTTATTTCTATAGGAAGGTGTTGCAGTACTGGTGGTTTACGGTGTTTAGTGCAGGACTGTACAAAATTGGAAGTTATCATAGAAGTGTAAGTTTCAGCAGAAGTGTAGTTTGTGAATAGGGACAAGTAGTAAATGTATTAAAAAATGTAAACTTACTCAAAAGAGTAAGTTGTCTTTGTGAATCAAGCCATTAGATTCTTACATTCTTATATTTTTTTTTTAATTGGGAAGTATTGAAAGATAAATGTATACAAAATAGCTGTTCAACAGTTCCTTATAAATATACAAATCTATCAATACGTTAACTCGGTATAATCAAATCAAATCAATTCATGCAATGACATTTGTATTAATATTGAGCATAAAAATGATACCGGGAACCAGTTCACATTATTGATAGTCATAGCTCTCTAAAAAGGAAACTCTCATTACACATTCCAAGCTCATAGTATAATTTATCATATCCTATTATGCTCAGCTATCTGATTAATTATTTTTGCATTAATTGATTTAAAAACTTTACATTGAACAAACAGTGGCACATCATTTGCCTTCCATCGTAGCAACAAAAATAAAATTCCATTGCACACCTGAAGGAAACATCATGATCAACTAAACCAAACAAAATTGCAAAAACATCTGGTGTAAACGATCTGTTCAGATATTTGCATATAAAGGAAAAAAGATAGGGCCAGATGTAGGTAAGTACGTGATTGCGATTGCAGTTGTCACAGGGCCACCGTTACAAAAACCTGCCCCTTCCTCTCGGACTCGGGAAATAAAACAAGCAATTGGAGATTGGCCAGATTTTCTAGGCCCCTCCTCTTCCCAAGGCTGAGCAGAAAGGAAAACACCAAATATACGCTCTCTTATCACGTTAGGTTTCGTGTGAATTCAATTTGAAAAACACAGCTTGGTCTACCATGTGGAAAAACACAGCTTGGAAAAACACAGCTCATCTGCAATGTCTAACTCCACGTTAAAGCCAATAGGCAGCTAACCTAAATACCAAATGTAATGTCTAATGCCATGTTAAAGCCAATAGGCAGCTAACCTACATACCAAATGTAATGTCTAATGCCATGTTAAAGCCAATAGGCAGCTAAACTGAATACAGAATGTAATGTCTAATGTCATGTTAAAGCCAATAGGCAGAATGTGCTACTGGTGAACATTGAGCAACTAATATGTGGGTGAAAGACTAATGTTCACCTGAAATACAATGTCTAAAAGAGCTGCATAATAATATAGTCAAATATGTATTAAAGCTAACGATTAGAAATTGGGTTGCTAGTTGACTGGGGTGTGATCCCTGGTCAAGCAGCAACCAAACCTCTGGTCAGGGTAAGGTCTTGAGGCAATCTCTAAATTGACCTGTGCTCACCCCTAGCTTGCCATAGAGCAGTCAGGTTTAATGTAGAGGCAGTGTGAAAAGTATTTCTGCAACACTTCAAACAATAAACAGCGAAACCACCACATAAAAGGATTCCACACCAGGTTAGTAAAATAGTTAATTAATAAACAAGACCAAAATGGCAAAAATTCAATAAGCAGAGGTGGAGATTTTGAATTTCAAAGTTGTAAGTAAAAATAGCGCTTAGAAGCAAAAAGGAGTGAGGGGCCAGCTTACCTGGCCCAGGCATGCACCTCGCTGGGCCTGAAGACATTCAGGGGCAGAGTCCCTGCCCCGTGGGCATTCAGGGGGTTCTTCCTTTCAGTTGTCCATGACGCCCGTCTACAGTCTCAGTGTCCAGCAGTGAAGCACAGCCAAGAGAGAGAGCTCTCCCCTGTGCAGGACCTTTTAAGTGGGGGTGGAAGTGTCCAGCAGGCCTGCACCTCTGGCCAATCCAGATGTGCCACATCACTTCCTTGCCCCTATCCCTCCTCCCTGAACAGTCTTCTGGAATTGCCCAAAATGGCGTCCTCCAGGAGGTTAGGCCACATGTGCTCTGAAACTCAGCCCTTCCTTCCTAACATTACTTTCAGGGTTTCTCCGCCCATTTCCTGGCAGGGGCTGACAGCTGGATAATTGATGCAAGGTCCTGCTCAGTCATCTGGACAGAGCAGTAATTGACCTAATCCTGAGCTGAGTCAGAGAATTATGAAATTCCTGGATGACCCATGTGTTCTACAAGTATGCTTTTGTAACCTACTGTATCATTCTTTTCACACAGGTTACAGTGTACATTGGAGTGATCTGGCCAGGGGACCTGAGTTATGCCCTAGGCCACTCTTTCCCGTTGACATTGAATCGAGTGTCCCTACAGTGAAAAGACAGTAAGCACACTGATGTTGACATGTACTGGAGAGTCCCTACAGTAAGAATACAGTAAGCACACTGATTATCTCTCCTCTGTGTATACCCACCTCCTGAGGCCTACTCCAGGTCACCACTCGCCCTACATAGTTCCTTCTGCACCAGGCTCCCTAAGCACAGTTGTTGGGTTGCGCAAACCAGGAACCCTCCCCGTGCAGCCCTTACATGGGTGCACACACATGTGCACACATAATCTCATGTAATCACCCCGGGCCTCCTACTCTTGGTGCACCACAGCAGCCTTTCTTTAGCAAGGCGGCACTGACGGTCACAAATGGCGTCCATTTTACCATGAGTTTACTGTGGGGGAGTCCCTGGCTTTGAGGCTCCCTCACCGTAAAAGGTCAAAAAGCAGGTGGTCAAAAAGTAAAAAATCAGGCCAGACCAGATGGTCAGAACCACCCTCTCACAATTAGCTTATGGATGTCCTTTAAATGCATGCTTGGAGCCTAAAAGTTGCAGTCTTTCTTTTTATATCCATTTTTGCTGACTAAGCAATGACATGTTCTCTCAGTGCATCCCAGGCTATACGAAAGGGGGCCTTTCAAAGATTTATTGAAATATAATGAGCTATAGGACCTATTCTGACTCTGAGAAAAGGGATTTGTTGAAGAACCATTTTTTAATCTGGGATGGGTCCAGCAAACTTTCAATCTATACAGAAATAGCAGCATGATCTGAAAACCTATTATCTAACATAGAAGAGCTTCCAATCCCTAGGTTTGTGAAATGAGCCAAAAATCTAGTCTGGAGGGTGAAGTAAAGGCCAGCGTTGGAAGAACAGCAGGAGCAGTTGAAAAAAAAAATATATATATATATATATATATATATACACACACACACACACACACACACACACACACACACATGGGTATATATATTCAAACCTTTGGCATCTGAAAGATGAAAGAACACACTGCCATGAGCGCTTATGCGAAAGTGCTTTGTGATTTATTGAAGCAACAGCATCATATATCTAAGGTGTTTCAGGGAATGCTCACCTTGGGTTAAGTTTTCCCGGCGAACCTTTGGAGATTCTAATTCTCTCTGGGCTCTTCCATGTCAGTTAGCGCGAGCTACCTATAGCTATATATATATATATATATATATATATATATATATATATATATATTGATAGTGGCATAGTGGAATAGAGGAACCGGTTTCTCGTCGAAAATAGTGTTAGAGTTGTTTTCACATTTCCAACTAAAGAAGACTAAGCATGTGCATAACTACTCGTTCAAAAATGAGATTGATAGCTCATCCAGTACAGAAGCAATTACAGCTTTTGGTGTGAATTACTGGAAACTTTTATGCGTTCAAAAAAGTGGCACATTCACTGGGGCCCCAAAGAAAAACAAAAAAAATAATTTTCGTACTGAATTTTGTGAAGCAAGTTCCAGAAGTCCAGACTGATCAAGGAGAACTTGAGAAAAATATATTTTATGTCATGTATGCAAAAAAGAAAGAAGGCATACTCAGCATGACTTACTTCATTCCAATGTTCTGCACGTTTTATGATTCTTACTATTTATTAGCAAAGGTATTTGCAGCTTGGGGATTACCAAATCCCACATTAACTGACATCTGGCCTTTTTGGTCACAGCAGTTTGTGTGATTGCTTAGAACTGTTCATTTTCCTCAGACAACCAATTGGGAATTAGACAAAGCAAAAGAAAATAATGTGTACTGTGGTACATTAAACCAGTGTCAGGTAGGTGTGCTGAGATATTTACATATACTTGTGAAGCTTTTTTTTTTTGCTTCGGTGTGCTGCAATCCATTGTGTCTGCTGCCTGGTGTCAACAGAAAAGACAAATACCAAGAAAAAGTTGTTTTTATAGTGCTGACTTTGTATCTTCTTGTCATGCAGTCCTCCCTACAGAATTATTAGACGATCAAAAAGTATTTCCTTCAAAACTAATCTCATTTTTTATTTTAAGCACTTCATTTGCTCATAGTGCAAAGAATATTTCTCAGGGTCGAACTGGGACAGGATAATAGGTATTATCAATAAAATAAAAGCGACACCGATTAGAGAATTAGATCAGGGCCAGACTAGGCCATATGTACGAAAGCTTTTTCCCATAGACACAGAATGTGTAAAATCCTTTGGTACATCTGTCCCTAGGGAACAAAAGCAGTCCTGGCAAAAAGGCTCAAACTAGCCCTTTTTCCGTCACCTCTTAGCGCAATGTGATTTACCATTCATCTCCTTCTCTCTCTTATCCTTCTCTGATGCCCTTTTCTCTATCTTCCCTCTCCACCACTCTCTTATGAAGCCTCTCAGTGTCTGCTACAATTAACCTCAGTGAGCTTGAGAAAGTGACAGAGGCACGAAGACCGGCCCCTGCCCTAATCACAGGCCTCCAGGGGTTCCGGTTGTCTGGAAAAATGTTGATACAATAAAAGGTCTGTCCAGCCTACATCATACACCTAACAAAGTGGTACATGTTTGCAAACTGAGAAGTTGTAAAGGTAGACTGTATAGATGTTTTGCAAGGTGTAGGAGAATGCATGGATTTTACTTTGCTGCAGACATTAATTGTGATAGTACCAGAAAAGTCAACTGTAAAAAGCTGAGCACCAGACTATACAATAGGCCAGAAAACAACTAGAAAAGCTAACCCTCGCACTGACACATCAGACTAGCCCTCCTAGCACTGCCACATAGGACAGTCTGACCCTGGTATTTTATTATAGTAGCTATGAAGACGCTGAGTCCTTGTTCGGAGCCCGACCTGTCATTTCCATCTAGCTACACTGACCCAGCACATGGATTCAATTACAAACACCATGTGATGTGTGAGGACTGAGCTCCACAACTGACATGCATCAGTCAGCGTCCTTCCCTGTCTTCCCCACAACTGATACCACCCTTTGCCTTAATTTTATGTTAAATATAAATGTAAGTTCATTTAAGGAATGATCTTTAAATGCAGAACAAAAGAGAAAATATGGTACAGCATTATTATATTAATTTTGAATTCATAATTTAATTTAAGGAAATATATTAAATTAATATTAAATTGCTTTTCTGAAGTTTAAATTAAAAAACGCATTCCCATTTTAATAAAATAAATACTTTTAGAGAGCATTAATAGTTAAAGGGAATGGAATTAATAATAATGAATGTCAATATTTGTACAAAAAATTGATGTTACATCAGGTTTAAACTAATATTTTATAATGAAGTAATAAATATATACAGTTTGTGTATTTGTAACATGAATTTATGTATATTTATATATGTTAGATCTTTTTAAATGATCTAATGTAATTTAACTACTTCAAATTTATTTCTATAGGAAGGTGTTGCAGTACTGGTGGTTTACGGTGTTTAGTGCAGGACTGTACAAAATTGGAAGTTATCATAGAAGTGTAAGTTTCAGCAGAAGTGTAGTTTGTGAATAGGGACAAGTAGTAAATGTATTAAAAAATGTAAACTTACTCAAAAGAGTAAGTTGTCTTTGTGAATCAAGCCATTAGATTCTTACATTCTTATATTTTTTTTTTAATTGGGAAGTATTGAAAGATAAATGTATACAAAATAGCTGTTCAACAGTTCCTTATAAATATACAAATCTATCAATACGTTAACTCGGTATAATCAAATCAAATCAATTCATGCAATGACATTTGTATTAATATTGAGCATAAAAATGATACCGGGAACCAGTTCACATTATTGATAGTCATAGCTCTCTAAAAAGGAAACTCTCATTACACATTCCAAGCTCATAGTATAATTTATCATATCCTATTATGTTCAGCTATCTGATTAATTATTTTTGCATTAATTGATTTAAAAACTTTACATTGAACAAACAGTGGCACATCATTTGCCTTCCATCGTAGCAATAAAAATAAAATTCCATTGCACACCTGAAGGAAACATCATGATCAACTAAACCAAACAAAATTGCAAAAACATCTGGTGTAAACGATCTGTTCAGATATTTGCATATAAAGGAAAAAAGATAGGGCCAGATGTAGGTAAGTACGTGATTGCGATTGCAGTTGTCACAGGGCCACCGTTACAAAAACCTGCCCCTTCCTCTCGGACTCGGGAAATAAAACAAGCAATTGGAGATTGGCCAGATTTCCTAGGCCCCTCCTCTTCCCAAGGCTGAGCAGAAAGGAAAACACCAAATATATGCTCTCTTATCACGTTAGGTTTCGTGTGAATTCAATTTGAAAAACACAGCTTGGTCTACCATGTGGAAAAACACAGCTTGGAAAAACACAGCTCATCTGCAATGTCTAACTCCACGTTAAAGCCAATAGGCAGCTAACCTAAATACCAAATGTAATGTCTAATGCCATGTTAAAGCCAATAGGCAGCTAACCTACATACCAAATGTAATGTCTAATGCCATGTTAAAGCCAATAGGCAGCTAAACTGAATACAGAATGTAATGTCTAATGTCATGTTAAAGCCAATAGGCAGAATGTGCTACTGGTGAACATTGAGCAACTAATATGTGGGTGAAAGACTAATGTTCACCTGAAATACAATGTCTAAAAGAGCTGCATAATAATATAGTCAAATATGGATTAAAGCTAACGATTAGAAATTGGGTTGCTAGTTGACTGGGGTGTGATCCCTGGTCAAGCAGCAACCAAACCTCTGGTCAGGGTAAGGTCTTGAGGCAATCTCTAAATTGACCTGTGCTCACCCCTAGCTTGCCATAGAGCAGTCAGGTTTAATGTAGAGGCAGTGTGAAAAGTATTTCTGCAACACTTCAAACAATAAACAGCGAAACCACCACATAAAAGGATTCCACACCAGGTTAGTAAAATAGTTAATTAATAAACAAGACCAAAATGGCAAAAATTCAATAAGCAGAGGTGGAGATTTTGAATTTCAAAGTTGTAAGTAAAAATAGTGCTTAGAAGCAAAAAGGAGTGAGGGGCCAGCTTACCTGGCCCAGGCATGCACCTCGCTGGGCCTGAAGACATTCAGGGGCAGAGTCCCTGCCCCGTGGGCATTCAGGGGGTTCTTCCTTTCAGTTGTCCATGACGCCCGTCTACAGTCTCAGTGTCCAGCAGTGAAGCACAGCCAAGAGAGAGAGCTCTCCCCTGTGCAGGACCTTTTAAGTGGGGGTGGAAGTGTCCAGCAGGCCTGCACCTCTGGCCAATCCAGATGTGCCACATCACTTCCTTGCCCCTATCCCTCCTCCCTGAACAGTCTTCTGGAATTGCCCAAAATGGCGTCCTCCAGGAGGTTAGGCCACATGTGCTCTGAAACTCAGCCCTTCCTTCCTAACATTACTTTCAGGGTTTCTCCGCCCATTTCCTGGCAGGGGCTGACAGCTGGATAATTGATGCAAGGTCCTGCTCAGTCATCTGGACAGAGCAGTAATTGACCCTAATCCTGAGCTGAGTCAGAGAATTATGAAATTCCTGGATGACCCATGTGTTGTACAAGTATGCTTTTGTAACCTACTGTATCATTCTTTTCACACAGGTTACAGTGTACATTGGAGTGATCTGGCCAGGGGACCTGAGTTATGCCCTAGGCCACTCTTTCCCGTTGACATTGAATCGAGTGTCCCTACAGTGAAAAGACAGTAAGCACACTGATGTTGACATGTACTGGAGAGTCCCTACAGTAAGAATACAGTAAGCACACTGATTATCTCTCCTCTGTGTATACCCACCTCCTGAGGCCTACTCCAGGTCACCACTCGCCCTACATAGTTCCTTCTGCACCAGGCTCCCTAAGCACAGTTGTTGGGTTGCGCAAACCAGGAACCCTCCCCGTGCAGCCCTTACATGGGTGCACACACATGTGCACACATAATCTCATGTAATCACCCCGGGCCTCCTACTCTTGGTGCACCACAGCAGCCTTTCTTTAGCAAGGCGGCACTGACGGTCACAAATGGCGTCCATTTTACCATGAGTTTACTGTGGGGGAGTCCCTGGCTTTGAGGCTCCCTCACCGTAAAAGGTCAAAAAGCAGGTGGTCAAAAAGTAAAAAATCAGGCCAGACCAGATGGTCAGAACCACCCTCTCACAATTAGCTTATGGATGTCCTTTAAATGCATGCTTGGAGCCTAAAAGTTGCAGCCTTTCTTTTTATATCCATTTTTGCTGACTAAGCAATGACATGTTCTCTCAGTGCATCCCAGGCTATACGAAAGGGGGCCTTTCAAAGATTTATTGAAATATAATGAGCTATAGGACCTATTCTGACTCTGAGAAAAGGGATTTGTTGAAGAACCATTTTTTAATCTGGGATGGGTCCAGCAAACTTTCAATCTATACAGAAATAGCAGCATCATCTGAAAACCTATTATCTAACATAGAAGAGCTTCCAATCCCTAGGTTTGTGAAATGAGCCAAAAATCTAGTCTGGAGGGTGAAGTAAAGGCCAGCGTTGGAAGAACAGCAGGAGCAGTTGAAAAAAAAAAAAAAATATATATATATATATATATATACACACACACACACACACACACACACACACATGGGTATATATATTCAAACCTTTGGCATCTGAAAGATGAAAGAACACACTGCCATGAGCGCTTATGCGAAAGTGCTTTGTGATTTATTGAAGCAACAGCATCATATATCTAAGGTGTTTCAGGGAATGCTCACCTTGGGTTAAGTTTTCCCGGCGAACCTTTGGAGATTCTAATTCTCTCTGGGCTCTTCCATGTCAGTTAGCGCGAGCTACCTATAGCTATATATATATATATATATATATATATATATATATATATATTGATAGTGGCATAGTGGAATAGAGGAACCGGTTTCTCGTCGAAAATAGTGTTAGAGTTGTTTTCACATTTCCAACTAAAGAAGACTAAGCATGTGCATAACTACTCGTTCAAAAATGAGATTGATAGCTCATCCAGTACAGAAGCAATTACAGCTTTTGGTGTGAATTACTGGAAACTTTTATGCGTTCAAAAAAGTGGCACATTCACTGGGGCCCCAAAGAAAAACAAAAAAAATAATTTTCGTACTGAATTTTGTGAAGCAAGTTCCAGAAGTCCAGACTGATCAAGGAGAACTTGAGAAAAATATATTTTATGTCATGTATGCAAAAAAGAAAGAAGGCATACTCAGCATGACTTACTTCATTCCAATGTTCTGCACGTTTTATGATTCTTACTATTTATTAGCAAAGGTATTTGCAGCTTGGGGATTACCAAATCCCACATTAACTGACATCTGGCCTTTTTGGTCACAGCAGTTTGTGTGATTGCTTAGAACTGTTCATTTTCCTCAGACAACCAATTGGGAATTAGACAAAGCAAAAGAAAATAATGTGTACTGTGGTACATTAAACCAGTGTCAGGTAGGTGTGCTGAGATATTTACATATACTTGTGAAGCTTTTTTTTTTTGCTTCGGTGTGCTGCAATCCATTGTGTCTGCTGCCTGGTGTCAACAGAAAAGACAAATACCAAGAAAAAGTTGTTTTTATAGTGCTGACTTTGTATCTTCTTGTCATGCAGTCCTCCCTACAGAATTATTAGACGATCAAAAAGTATTTCCTTCAAAACTAATCTCATTTTTTATTTTAAGCACTTCATTTGCTCATAGTGCAAAGAATATTTCTCAGGGTCGAACTGGGACAGGATAATAGGTATTATCAATAAAATAAAAGCGGCACCGATTAGAGAATTAGATCAGGGCCAGACTAGGCCATATGTACGAAAGCTTTTTCCCATAGACACAGAGGGCCATATTTATACTCCGTTTGCGCCGAAATTGCGTCGTTTTTTTTGACGCAATTTCGACGCAAAACTAACGCCAACTAACGCCATATTTATACTATGGCGTTAGAGGCGAATAGCGCCAAAGTTCCCGGAATGTGCGTCATTTTTTAGCGTCAACCCCTTCCTTGCGTTAATGATATGCAAGGGAGGCGTTCCCGTCTAAAAAATGACTCCCAGGCCTTTACGTGGTATTTATACTCCCGGGCAAAAGAGACGCCCGGGAGTTGGCGTGGCTAAAAACGGCGCATTTGCGCCACTTTTTAACGCCTGCTCAGGGCAGGCGTTAAGGGGCCTGTGGGCTCAAAATGAGCCCACAGGTGCCCTCCCATGCCCCCAGGGACCCCCCCTGCCACCCTTGCCCACCCCAGGAGGACCCCCAAGGATGGAGGGACCCACCCCAGGGACATTCAGGTAAGTTCAGGTAAGTATAATTTTTTATTTTTTATATTTTATTTTGGTGGCATAGGGGGGCCTTATTTGTGCCCCCCTACATGCCACTATGCCCAATGACCATGCCCAGGGGACAGAAGTCCCCTGGGCATGGCCATTGGGCAAGGGGGCATGACTCCTATCTTTACAATGATAGGAGTCATGTTGATGGGGGATGGGCGTCGTTAAAAAATGGCGCAAGTCGGGTTAAGACGATTTTTTCGACGTAACCTGACTTGCCCCATTTTAAGACGCCCATGCGCCATTTTCCCCCTACGCCGGCGCTGTCTGGTCTACGTGGTTTTTTCCCACGCAAACCAGGCAGCGCCGGTCTGATTGCGCCGTCTAACGCCATTCCATAAATACGGCGCCCGCATGGCGCTTCAGAATGGCGTTAGACGGCGCAAAACTTTTTGACGCTAAACTGCGTTAGCGCAGTTTAGCGTCAAAAAGTATAAATATGGGCCAGAATGTGTAAAATCCTTTGGTACATCTGTCCCTAGGGAACAAAAGCAGTCCTGGCAAAAAGGCTCAAACTAGCCCTTTTTCCGTCACCTCTTAGCGCAATGTGATTTACCATTCATCTCCTTCTCTCTCTTATCCTTCTCTGATGCCCTTTTCTCTATCTTCCCTCTCCACCACTCTCTTATGAAGCCTCTCAGTGTCTGCTACAATTAACCTCAGTGAGCTTGAGAAAGTGACAGAGGCACGAAGACCGGCCCCTGCCCTAATCACAGGCCTCCAGGGGTTCCGGTTGTCTGGAAAAATGTTGATACAATAAAAGGTCTGTCCAGCCTACATCATACACCTAACAAAGTGGTACATGTTTGCAAACTGAGAAGTTGTAAAGGTAGACTGTATAGATGTTTTGCAAGGTGTAGGAGAATGCATGGATTTTACTTTGCTGCAGACATTAATTGTGATAGTACCAGAAAAGTCAACTGTAAAAAGCTGAGCACCAGACTATACAATAGGCCAGAAAACAACTAGAAAAGCTAACCCTCGCACTGACACATCAGACTAGCCCTCCTAGCACTGCCACATAGGACAGTCTGACCCTGGTATTTTATTATAGTAGCTATGAAGACGCTGAGTCCTTGTTCGGAGCCCGACCTGTCATTTCCATCTAGCTACACTGACCCAGCACATGGATTCAATTACAAACACCATGTGATGTGTGAGGACTGAGCTCCACAACTGACATGCATCAGTCAGCGTCCTTCCCTGTCTTCCCCACAACTGATACCACCCTTTGCCTTAATTTTATGTTAAATATAAATGTAAGTTCATTTAAGGAATGATCTTTAAATGCAGAACAAAAGAGAAAATATGGTACAGCATTATTATATTAATTTTGAATTCATAATTTAATTTAAGGAAATATATTAAATTAATATTAAATTGCTTTTCTGAAGTTTAAATTAAAAAACGCATTCCCATTTTAATAAAATAAATACTTTTAGAGAGCATTAATAGTTAAAGGGAATGGAATTAATAACAATGAATGTCAATATTTGTACAAAAAATTGATGTTACATCAGGTTTAAACTAATATTTTATAATGAAGTAATAAATATATACAGTTTGTGTATTTGTAACATGAATTTATGTATATTTATATATGTTAGTTCTTTTTAAATGATCTAATGTAATTTAACTACTTCAAATTTATTTCTATAGGAAGGTGTTGCAGTACTGGTGGTTTACGGTGTTTAGTGCAGGACTGTACAAAATTGGAAGTTATCATAGAAGTGTAAGTTTCAGCAGAAGTGTAGTTTGTGAATAGGGACAAGTAGTAAATGTATTAAAAAATGTAAACTTACTCAAAAGAGTAAGTTGTCTTTGTGAATCAAGCCATTAGATTCTTACATTCTTATATTTTTTTTTTAATTGGGAAGTATTGAAAGATAAATGTATACAAAATAGCTGTTCAACAGATCCTTATAAATATACAAATCTATCAATACGTTAACTCGGTATAATCAAATCAAATCAATTCATGCAATGACATTTGTATTAATATTGAGCATAAAAATGATACCGGGAACCAGTTCACATTATTGATAGTCATAGCTCTCTAAAAAGGAAACTCTCATTACACATTCCAAGCTCATAGTATAATTTATCATATCCTATTATGCTCAGCTATCTGATTAATTATTTTTGCATTAATTGATTTAAAAACTTTACATTGAACAAACAGTGGCACATCATTTGCCTTCCATCGTAGCAACAAAAATAAAATTCCATTGCACACCTGAAGGAAACATCATGATCAACTAAACCAAACAAAATTGCAAAAACATCTGGTGTAAACGATCTGTTCAGATATTTGCATATAAAGGAAAAAAGATAGGGCCAGATGTAGGTAAGTACGTGATTGCGATTGCAGTTGTCACAGGGCCACCGTTACAAAAACCTGCCCCTTCCTCTCGGACTCGGGAAATAAAACAAGCAATTGGAGATTGGCCAGATTTCCTAGGCCCCTCCTCTTCCCAAGGCTGAGCAGAAAGGAAAACACCAAATATACGCTCTCTTATCACGTTAGGTTTCGTGTGAATTCAATTTGAAAAACACAGCTTGGTCTACCATGTGGAAAAACACAGCTTGGAAAAACACAGCTCATCTGCAATGTCTAACTCCACGTTAAAGCCAATAGGCAGCTAACCTAAATACCAAATGTAATGTCTAATGCCATGTTAAAGCCAATAGGCAGCTAACCTACATACCAAATGTAATGTCTAATGCCATGTTAAAGCCAATAGGCAGCTAAACTGAATACAGAATGTAATGTCTAATGTCATGTTAAAGCCAATAGGCAGAATGTGCTACTGGTGAACATTGAGCAACTAATATGTGGGTGAAAGACTAATGTTCACCTGAAATACAATGTCTAAAAGAGCTGCATAATAATATAGTCAAATATGTATTAAAGCTAACGATTAGAAATTGGGTTGCTAGTTGACTGGGGTGTGATCCCTGGTCAAGCAGCAACCAAACCTCTGGTCAGGGTAAGGTCTTGAGGCAATCTCTAAATTGACCTGTGCTCACCCCTAGCTTGCCATAGAGCAGTCAGGTTTAATGTAGAGGCAGTGTGAAAAGTATTTCTGCAACACTTCAAACAATAAACAGCGAAACCACCACATAAAAGGATTCCACACCAGGTTAGTAAAATAGTTAATTAATAAACAAGACCAAAATGGCAAAAATTCAATAAGCAGAGGTGGAGATTTTGAATTTCAAAGTTGTAAGTAAAAATAGTGCTTAGAAGCAAAAAGGAGTGAGGGGCCAGCTTACCTGGCCCAGGCATGCACCTCGCTGGGCCTGAAGACATTCAGGGGCAGAGTCCCTGCCCCGTGGGCATTCAGGGGGTTCTTCCTTTCAGTTGTCCATGACGCCCGTCTACAGTCTCAGTGTCCAGCAGTAAAGCACAGCCAAGAGAGAGAGCTCTCCCCTGTGCAGGACCTTTTAAGTGGGGGTGGAAGTGTCCAGCAGGCCTGCACCTCTGGCCAATCCAGATGTGCCACATCACTTCCTTGCCCCTATTCCTCCTCCCTGAACAGTCTTCTGGAATTGCCCAAAACGGCGTCCTCCAGGAGGTTAGGCCACATGTGCTCTGAAACTCAGCCCTTCCTTCCTAACATTACTTTCAGGGTTTCTCCGCCCATTTCCTGGCAGGGGCTGACAGCTGGATAATTGATGCAAGGTCCTGCTCAGTCATCTGGACAGAGCAGTAATTGACCCTAATCCTGAGCTGAGTCAGAGAATTATGAAATTCCTGGATGACCCATGTGTTGTACAAGTATGCTTTTGTAACCTACTGTATCATTCTTTTCACACAGGTTACAGTGTACATTGGAGTGATCT
This sequence comes from Pleurodeles waltl, assembly GCF_031143425.1. Taxonomy (NCBI): domain Eukaryota; kingdom Metazoa; phylum Chordata; class Amphibia; order Caudata; family Salamandridae; genus Pleurodeles; species Pleurodeles waltl. The sequence continues at coordinate 660,401,296 of NC_090443.1, read as the reverse complement.
GGCCAGGGGACCTGAGTTATGCCCTAGGCCACTCTTTCCCATTGACATTGAATCGAGTGTCCCTACAGTGAAAAGACAGTAAGCACACTGATGTTGACATGTACTGGAGAGTCCCTACAGTAAGAATACAGTAAGCACACTGATTATCTCTCCTCTGTGTATACCCACCTCCTGAGGCCTACTCCAGGTCACCACTCGCCCTACATAGTTCCTTCTGCACCAGGCTCCCTAAGCACAGTTGTTGGGTTGCGCAAACCAGGAACCCTCCCCGTGCAGCCCTTACATGGGTGCACACACATGTGCACACATAATCTCATGTAATCACCCCGGGCCTCCTACTCTTGGTGCACCACAGCAGCCTTTCTTTAGCAAGGCGGCACTGACGGTCACAAATGGCGTCCATTTTACCATGAGTTTACTGTGGGGGAGTCCCTGGCTTTGAGGCTCCCTCACCGTAAAAGGTCAAAAAGCAGGTGGTCAAAAAGTAAAAAATCAGGCCAGACCAGATGGTCAGAACCACCCTCTCACAATTAGCTTATGGATGTCCTTTAAATGCATGCTTGGAGCCTAAAAGTTGCAGCCTTTCTTTTTATATCCATTTTTGCTGACTAAGCAATGACATGTTCTCTCAGTGCATCCCAGGCTATACGAAAGGGGGCCTTTCAAAGATTTATTGAAATATAATGAGCTATAGGACCTATTCTGACTCTGAGAAAAGGGATTTGTTGAAGAACCATTTTTAATCTGGGATGGGTCCAGCAAACTTTCAATCTATACAGAAATAGCAGCATGATCTGAAAACCTATTATCTAACATAGAAGAGCTTCCAATCCCTAGGTTTGTGAAATGAGCCAAAAATCTAGTCTGGAGGGTGAAGTAAAGGCCAGCGTTGGAAGAACAGCAGGAGCAGTTGAAAAAAAAATAAAAAAAAAAAATATATATATATATATATATATATATATATATATATATATACACACACACACACACACACACACACACACACACATGGGTATATATATTCAAACCTTTGGCATCTGAAAGATGAAAGAACACACTGCCATGAGCGCTTATGCGAAAGTGCTTTGTGATTTATTGAAGCAACAGCATCATATATCTAAGGTGTTTCAGGGAATGCTCACCTTGGGTTAAGTTTTCCCGGCGAACCTTTGGAGATTCTAATTCTCTCTGGGCTCTTCCATGTCAGTTAGCGCGAGCTACCTATAGCTATATATATATATATATATATATATATATATATATATATATATATATATTGATAGTGGCATAGTAGAATAGAGGAACCGGTTTCTCGTTGAAAATAGTGTTAGAGTTGTTTTCACATTTCCAACTAAAGAAGACTAAGCATGTGCATAACTACTCGTTCAAAAATGAGATTGATAGCTCATCCAGTACAGAAGCAATTACAGCTTTTGGTGTGAATTACTGGAAACTTTTATGCGTTCAAAAAAGTGGCACATTCACTGGGGCCCCAAAGAAAAACAAAAAAAATAATTTTCGTACTGAATTTTGTGAAGCAAGTTCCAGAAGTCCAGACTGATCAAGGAGAACTTGAGAAAAATATATTTTATGTCATGTATGCAAAAAAGAAAGAAGGCATACTCAGCATGACTTACTTCATTCCAATGTTCTGCACGTTTTATGATTCTTACTATTTATTAGCAAAGGTATTTGCAGCTTGGGGATTACCAAATCCCACATTAACTGACATCTGGCCTTTTTGGTCACAGCAGTTTGTGTGATTGCTTAGAACTGTTCATTTTCCTCAGACAACCAATTGGGAATTAGACAAAGCAAAAGAAAATAATGTGTACTGTGGTACATTAAACCAGTGTCAGGTAGGTGTGCTGAGATATTTACATATACTTGTGAAGCTTTTTTTTTTTGCTTCGGTGTGCTGAAATCCATTGTGTCTGCTGCCTGGTGTCAACAGAAAAGACAAATAACAAGAAAAAGTTGTTTTTATAGTGCTGACTTTGTATCTTCTTGTCATGCAGTCCTCCCTACAGAATTATTAGACGATCAAAAAGTATTTCCTTCAAAACTAATCTCATTTTTTATTTTAAGCACTTCATTTGCTCATAGTGCAAAGAATATTTCTCAGGGTCGAACTGGGACAGGATAATAGGTATTATCAATAAAATAAAAGCGGCACCGATTAGAGAATTAGATCAGGGCCAGACTAGGCCATATGTACGAAAGCTTTTTCCCATAGACACAGAATGTGTAAAATCCTTTGGTACATCTGTCCCTAGGGAACAAAAGCAGTCCTGGCAAAAAGGCTCAAACTAGCCCTTTTTCCGTCACCTCTTAGCGCAATGTGATTTACCATTCATCTCCTTCTCTCTCTTATCCTTCTCTGATGCCCTTTTCTCTATCTTCCCTCTCCACCACTCTCTTATGAAGCCTCTCAGTGTCTGCTACAATTAACCTCAGTGAGCTTGAGAAAGTGACAGAGGCACGAAGACCGGCCCCTGCCCTAATCACAGGCCTCCAGGGGTTCCGGTTGTCTGGAAAAATGTTGATACAATAAAAGGTCTGTCCAGCCTACATCATACACCTAACAAAGTGGTACATGTTTGCAAACTGAGAAGTTGTAAAGGTAGACTGTGTAGATGTTTTGCAAGGTGTAGGAGAATGCATGGATTTTACTTTGCTGCAGACATTAATTGTGATAGTACCAGAAAAGTCAACTGTAAAAAGCTGAGCACCAGACTATACAATAGGCCAGAAAACAACTAGAAAAGCTAACCCTCGCACTGACACATCAGACTAGCCCTCCTAGCACTGCCACATAGGACAGTCTGACCCTGGTATTTTATTATAGTAGCTATGAAGACGCTGAGTCCTTGTTCGGAGCCCGACCTGTCATTTCCATCTAGCTACACTGACCCAGCACATGGATTCAATTACAAACACCATGTGATGTGTGAGGACTGAGCTCCACAACTGACATGCATCAGTCAGCGTCCTTCCCTGTCTTCCCCACAACTGATACCACCCTTTGCCTTAATTTTATGTTAAATATAAATGTAAGTTCATTTAAGGAATGATCTTTAAATGCAGAACAAAAGAGAAAATATGGTACAGAATTATTATATTAATTTTGAATTCATAATTTAATTTAAGGAAATATATTAAATTAATATTAAATTGCTTTTCTGAAGTTTAAATTAAAAAAACGCATTCCCATTTTAATAAAATAAATACTTTTAGAGAGCATTAATAGTTAAAGGGAATGGAATTAATAACAATGAATGTCAATATTTGTACAAAAAATTGATGTTACATCAGGTTTAAACTAATATTTTATAATGAAGTAATAAATATATACAGTTTGTGTATTTGTAACATGAATTTATGTATATTTATATATGTTAGTTCTTTTTAAATGATCTAATGTAATTTAACTACTTCAAATTTATTTCTATAGGAAGGTGTTGCAGTACTGGTGGTTTACGGTGTTTAGTGCAGGACTGTACAAAATTGGAAGTTATCATAGAAGTGTAAGTTTCAGCAGAAGTGTAGTTTGTGAATAGGGACAAGTAGTAAATGTATTAAAAAATGTAAACTTACTCAAAAGAGTAAGTTGTCTTTGTGAATCAAGCCATTAGATTCTTACATTCTTATATTTTTTTTTTAATTGGGAAGTATTGAAAGATAAATGTATACAAAATAGCTGTTCAACAGTTCCTTATAAATATACAAATCTATCAATACGTTAACTCGGTATAATCAAATCAAATCAATTCATGCAATGACATTTGTATTAATATTGAGCATAAAAATGATACCGGGAACCAGTTCACATTATTTATAGTCATAGCTCTCTAAAAAGGAAACTCTCATTACACATTCCAAGCTCATAGTATAATTTATCATATCCTATTATGCTCAGCTATCTGATTAATTATTTTTGCATTAATTGATTTAAAAACTTTACATTGAACAAACAGTGGCACATCATTTGCCTTCCATCGTAGCAACAAAAATAAAATTCCATTGCACACCTGAAGGAAACATCATGATCAACTAAACCAAACAAAATTGCAAAAACATCTGGTGTAAACGATCTGTTCAGATATTTGCATATAAAGGAAAAAAGATAGGGCCAGATGTAGGTAAGTACGTGATTGCGATTGCAGTTGTCACAGGGCCACCGTTACAAAAACCTGCCCCTTCCTCTCGGACTCGGGAAATAAAACAAGCAATTGGAGATTGGCCAGATTTCCTAGGCCCCTCCTCTTCCCAAGGCTGAGCAGAAAGGAAAACACCAAATATATGCTCTCTTATCACGTTAGGTTTCGTGTGAATTCAATTTGAAAAACACAGCTTGGTCAACCATGTGGAAAAACACAGCTTGGAAAAACACAGCTCATCTGCAATGTCTAACTCCACGTTAAAGCCAATAGGCAGCTAACCTAAATACCAAATGTAATGTCTAATGCCATGTTAAAGCCAATAGGCAGCTAACCTACATACCAAATGTAATGTCTAATGCCATGTTAAAGCCAATAGGCAGCTAAACTGAATACAGAATGTAATGTCTAATGTCATGTTAAAGCCAATAGGCAGAATGTGCTACTGGTGAACATTGAGCAACTAATATGTGGGTGAAAGACTAATGTTCACCTGAAATACAATGTCTAAAAGAGCTGCATAATAATATAGTCAAATATGGATTAAAGCTAACGATTAGAAATTGGGTTGCTAGTTGACTGGGGTGTGATCCCTGGTCAAGCAGCAACCAAACCTCTGGTCAGGGTAAGGTCTTGAGGCAATCTCTAAATTGACCTGTGCTCACCCCTAGCTTGCCATAGAGCAGTCAGGTTTAATGTAGAGGCAGTGTGAAAAGTATTTCTGCAACACTTCAAACAATAAACAGCGAAACCACCACATAAAAGGATTCCACACCAGGTTAGTAAAATAGTTAATTAATAAACAAGACCAAAATGGCAAAAATTCAATAAGCAGAGGTGGAGATTTTGAATTTCAAAGTTGTAAGTAAAAATAGCGCTTAGAAGCAAAAAGGAGTGAGGGGCCAGCTTACCTGGCCCAGGCATGCACCTCGCTGGGCCTGAAGACATTCAGGGGCAGAGTCCCTGCCCCGTGGGCATTCAGGGGGTTCTTCCTTTCAGTTGTCCATGACGCCCGTCTACAGTCTCAGTGTCCAGCAGTGAAGCACAGCCAAGAGAGAGAGCTCTCCCCTGTGCAGGACCTTTTAAGTGGGGGTGGAAGTGTCCAGCAGGCCTGCACCTCTGGCCAATCCAGATGTGCCACATCACTTCCTTGCCCCTATCCCTCCTCCCTGAACAGTCTTCTGGAATTGCCCAAAATGGCGTCCTCCAGGAGGTTAGGCCACATGTGCTCTGAAACTCAGCCCTTCCTTCCTAACATTACTTTCAGGGTTTCTCCGCCCATTTCCTGGCAGGGGCTGACAGCTGGATAATTGATGCAAGGTCCTGCTCAGTCATCTGGACAGAGCAGTAATTGACCTAATCCTGAGCTGAGTCAGAGAATTATGAAATTCCTGGATGACCCATGTGTTCTACAAGTATGCTTTTGTAACCTACTGTATCATTCTTTTCACACAGGTTACAGTGTACATTGGAGTGATCTGGCCAGGGGACCTGAGTTATGCCCTAGGCCACTCTTTCCCGTTGACATTGAATCGAGTGTCCCTACAGTGAAAAGACAGTAAGCACACTGATGTTGACATGTACTGGAGAGTCCCTACAGTAAGAATACAGTAAGCACACTGATTATCTCTCCTCTGTGTATACCCACCTCCTGAGGCCTACTCCAGGTCACCACTCGCCCTACATAGTTCCTTCTGCACCAGGCTCCCTAAGCACAGTTGTTGGGTTGCGCAAACCAGGAACCCTCCCCGTGCAGCCCTTACATGGGTGCACACACATGTGCACACATAATCTCATGTAATCACCCCGGGCCTCCTACTCTTGGTGCACCACAGCAGCCTTTCTTTAGCAAGGCGGCACTGACGGTCACAAATGGCGTCCATTTTACCATGAGTTTACTGTGGGGGAGTCCCTGGCTTTGAGGCTCCCTCACCGTAAAAGGTCAAAAAGCAGGTGGTCAAAAAGTAAAAAATCAGGCCAGACCAGATGGTCAGAACCACCCTCTCACAATTAGCTTATGGATGTCCTTTAAATGCATGCTTGGAGCCTAAAAGTTGCAGCCTTTCTTTTTATATCCATTTTTGCTGACTAAGCAATGACATGTTCTCTCAGTGCATCCCAGGCTATACGAAAGGGGGCCTTTCAAAGATTTATTGAAATATAATGAGCTATAGGACCTATTCTGACTCTGAGAAAAGGTATTTGTTGAAGAAACATTTTTTAATCTGGGATGGGTCCAGCAAACTTTCAATCTATACAGAAATAGCAGCATGATCTGAAAACCTATTATCTAACATAGAAGAGCTTCCAATCCCTAGGTTTGTGAAATGAGCCAAAAATCTAGTCTGGAGGGTGAAGTAAAGGCCAGCGTTGGAAGAACAGCAGGAGCAGTTGAAAAAAAAAAATATATATATATATATATATATATATACACACACACACACACACACACATGGGTATATATATTCAAACCTTTGGCATCTGAAAGATGAAAGAACACACTGCCATGAGCGCTTATGCGAAAGTGCTTTGTGATTTATTGAAGCAACAGCATCATATATCTAAGGTGTTTCAGGGAATGCTCACCTTGGGTTAAGTTTTCCCGGCGAACCTTTGGAGATTCTAATTCTCTCTGGGCTCTTCCATGTCAGTTAGCGCGAGCTACCTATAGCTATATATATATATATATATATATATATATATATATATATATATATTGATAGTGGCATAGTGGAATAGAGGAACCGGTTTCTCGTCGAAAATAGTGTTAGAGTTGTTTTCACATTTCCAACTAAAGAAGACTAAGCATGTGCATAACTACTCGTTCAAAAATGAGATTGATAGCTCATCCAGTACAGAAGCAATTACAGCTTTTGGTGTGAATTACTGGAAACTTTTATGCGTTCAAAAAAGTGGCACATTCACTGGGGCCCCAAAGAAAAACAAAAAAAATAATTTTCGTACTGAATTTTGTGAAGCAAGTTCCAGAAGTCCAGACTGATCAAGGAGAACTTGAGAAAAATATATTTTATGTCATGTATGCAAAAAAGAAAGAAGGCATACTCAGCATGACTTACTTCATTCCAATGTTCTGCACGTTTTATGATTCTTACTATTTATTAGCAAAGGTATTTGCAGCTTGGGGATTACCAAATCCCACATTAACTGACATCTGGCCTTTTTGGTCACAGCAGTTTGTGTGATTGCTTAGAACTGTTCATTTTCCTCAGACAACCAATTGGGAATTAGACAAAGCAAAAGAAAATAATGTGTACTGTGGTACATTAAACCAGTGTCAGGTAGGTGTGCTGAGATATTTACATATACTTGTGAAGCTTTTTTTTTTTGCTTCGGTGTGCTGCAATCCATTGTGTCTGCTGCCTGGTGTCAACAGAAAAGACAAATACCAAGAAAAAGTTGTTTTTATAGTGCTGACTTTGTATCTTCTTGTCATGCAGTCCTCCCTACAGAATTATTAGACGATCAAAAAGTATTTCCTTCAAAACTAATCTCATTTTTTATTTTAAGCACTTCATTTGCTCATAGTGCAAAGAATATTTCTCAGGGTCGAACTGGGACAGGATAATAGGTATTATCAATAAAATAAAAGCGGCACCGATTAGAGAATTAGATCAGGGCCAGACTAGGCCATATGTACGAAAGCTTTTTCCCATAGACACAGAATGTGTAAAATCCTTTGGTACATCTGTCCCTAGGGAACAAAAGCAGTCCTGGCAAAAAGGCTCAAACTAGCCCTTTTTCCGTCACCTCTTAGCGCAATGTGATTTACCATTCATCTCCTTCTCTCTCTTATCCTTCTCTGATGCCCTTTTCTCTATCTTCCCTCTCCACCACTCTCTTATGAAGCCTCTCAGTGTCTGCTACAATTAACCTCAGTGAGCTTGAGAAAGTGACAGAGGCACGAAGACCGGCCCCTGCCCTAATCACAGGCCTCCAGGGGTTCCGGTTGTCTGGAAAAATGTTGATACAATAAAAGGTCTGTCCAGCCTACATCATACACCTAACAAAGTGGTACATGTTTGCAAACTGAGAAGTTGTAAAGGTAGACTGTATAGATGTTTTGCAAGGTGTAGGAGAATGCATGGATTTTACTTTGCTGCAGACATTAATTGTGATAGTACCAGAAAAGTCAACTGTAAAAAGCTGAGCACCAGACTATACAATAGGCCAGAAAACAACTAGAAAAGCTAACCCTCGCACTGACACATCAGACTAGCCCTCCTAGCACTGCCACATAGGACAGTCTGACCCTGGTATTTTATTATAGTAGCTATGAAGACGCTGAGTCCTTGTTCGGAGCCCGACCTGTCATTTCCATCTAGCTACACTGACCCAGCACATGGATTCAATTACAAACACCATGTGATGTGTGAGGACTGAGCTCCACAACTGACATGCATCAGTCAGCGTCCTTCCCTGTCTTCCCCACAACTGATACCACCCTTTGCCTTAATGTTATGTTAAATATAAATGTAAGTTCATTTAAGGAATGATCTTTAAATGCAGAACAAAAGAGAAAATATGGTACAGCATTATTATATTAATTTTGAATTCATAATTTAATTTAAGGAAATATATTAAATTAATATTAAATTGCTTTTCTGAAGTTTAAATTAAAAAACGCATTCCCATTTTAATAAAATAAATACTTTTAGAGAGCATTAATAGTTAAAGGGAATGGAATTAATAACAATGAATGTCAATATTTGTACAAAAAATTGATGTTACATCAGGTTTAAACTAATATTTTATAATGAAGTAATAAATATATACAGTTTGTGTATTTGTAACATGAATTTATGTATATTTATATATGTTAGTTCTTTTTAAATGATCTAATGTAATTTAACTACTTCAAATTTATTTCTATAGGAAGGTGTTGCAGTACTGGTGGTTTACGGTGTTTAGTGCAGGACTGTACAAAATTGGAAGTTATCATTGAAGTGTAAGTTTCAGCAGAAGTGTAGTTTGTGAATAGGGACAAGTAGTAAATGTATTAAAAAATGTAAACTTACTCAAAAGAGTAAGTTGTCTTTGTGAATCAAGCCATTAGATTCTTACATTCTTATATTTTTTTTTTAATTGGGAAGTATTGAAAGATAAATGTATACAAAATAGCTGTTCAACAGTTCCTTATAAATATACAAATCTATCAATACGTTAACTCGGTATAATCAAATCAAATCAATTCATGCAATGACATTTGTATTAATATTGAGCATAAAAATGATACCGGGAACCAGTTCACATTATTGATAGTCATAGCTCTCTAAAAAGGAAACTCTCATTACACATTCCAAGCTCATAGTATAATTTATCATATCCTATTATGCTCAGCTATCTGATTAATTATTTTTGCATTAATTGATTTAAAAACTTTACATTGAACAAACAGTGGCACATCATTTGCCTTCCATCGTAGCAACAAAAATAAAATTCCATTGCACACCTGAAGGAAACATCATGATCAACTAAACTAAACAAAATTGCAAAAACATCTGGTGTAAACGATCTGTTCAGATATTTGCATATAAAGGAAAAAAGATAGGGCCAGATGTAGGTAAGTACGTGATTGCGATTGCAGTTGTCACAGGGCCACCGTTACAAAAACCTGCCCCTTCGTCTCGGACTCGGGAAATAAAACATGCAATTGGAGATTGGCCAGATTTCCTAGGCCCCTCCTCTTCCCAAGGCTGAGCAGAAAGGAAAACACCAAATATACGCTCTCTTATCACGTTAGGTTTCGTGTGAATTCAATTTGAAAAACACAGCTTGGTCTACCATGTGGAAAAACACAGCTTGGAAAAACACAGCTCATCTGCAATGTCTAACTCCACGTTAAAGCCAATAGGCAGCTAACCTAAATACCAAATGTAATGTCTAATGCCATGTTAAAGCCAATAGGCAGCTAACCTACATACCAAATGTAATGTCTAATGCCATGTTAAAGCCAATAGGCAGCTAAACTGAATACAGAATGTAATGTCTAATGTCATGTTAAAGCCAATAGGCAGAATGTGCTACTGGTGAACATTGAGCAACTAATATGTGGGTGAAAGACTAATGTTCACCTGAAATACAATGTCTAAAAGAGCTGCATAATAATATAGTCAAATATGGATTAAAGCTAACGATTAGAAATTGGGTTGCTAGTTGACTGGGGTGTGATCCCTGGTCAAGCAGCAACCAAACCTCTGGTCAGGGTAAGGTCTTGAGGCAATCTCTAAATTGACCTGTGCTCACCCCTAGCTTGCCATAGAGCAGTCAGGTTTAATGTAGAGGCAGTGTGAAAAGTATTTCTGCAACACTTCAAACAATAAACAGCGAAACCACCACATAAAAGGATTCCACACCAGGTTAGTAAAATAGTTAATTAATAAACAAGACCAAAATGGCAAAAATTCAATAAGCAGAGGTGGAGATTTTGAATTTCAAAGTTGTAAGTAAAAATAGTGCTTAGAAGCAAAAAGGAGTGAGGGGCCAGCTTACCTGGCCCAGGCATGCACCTCGCTGGGCCTGAAGACATTCAGGGGCAGAGTCCCTGCCCCGTGGGCATTCAGGGGGTTCTTCCTTTCAGTTGTCCATGACGCCCGTCTACAGTCTCAGTGTCCAGCAGTGAAGCACAGCCAAGAGAGAGAGCTCTCCCCTGTGCAGGACCTTTTAAGTGGGGGTGGAAGTGTCCAGCAGGCCTGCACCTCTGGCCAATCCAGATGTGCCACATCACTTCCTTGCCCCTATCCCTCCTCCCTGAACAGTCTTCTGGAATTGCCCAAAATGGCGTCCTCCAGGAGGTTAGGCCACATGTGCTCTGAAACTCAGCCCTTCCTTCCTAACATTACTTTCAGGGTTTCTCCGCCCATTTCCTGGCAGGGGCTGACAGCTGGATAATTGATGCAAGGTCCTGCTCAGTCATCTGGACAGAGCAGTAATTGACCCTAATCCTGAGCTGAGTCAGAGAATTATGAAATTCCTGGATGACCCATGTGTTGTACAAGTATGCTTTTGTAACCTACTGTATCATTCTTTTCACACAGGTTACAGTGTACATTGGAGTGATCTGGCCAGGGGACCTGAGTTATGCCCTAGGCCACTCTTTCCCGTTGACATTGAATCGAGTGTCCCTACAGTGAAAAGACAGTAAGCACACTGATGTTGACATGTACTGGAGAGTCCCTACAGTAAGAATACAGTAAGCACACTGATTATCTCTCCTCTGTGTATACCCACCTCCTGAGGCCTACTCCAGGTCACCACTCGCCCTACATAGTTCCTTCTGCACCAGGCTCCCTAAGCACAGTTGTTGGGTTGCGCAAACCAGGAACCCTCCCCGTGCAGCCCTTACATGGGTGCACACACATGTGCACACATAATCTCATGTAATCACCCCGGGCCTCCTACTCTTGGTGCACCACAGCAGCCTTTCTTTAGCAAGGCGGCACTGACGGTCACAAATGGCGTCCATTTTACCATGAGTTTACTGTGGGGGAGTCCCTGGCTTTGAGGCTCCCTCACCGTAAAAGGTCAAAAAGCAGGTGGTCAAAAAGTAAAAAATCAGGCCAGACCAGATGGTCAGAACCACCCTCTCACAATTAGCTTATGGATGTCCTTTAAATGCATGCTTGGAGCCTAAAAGTTGCAGCCTTTCTTTTTATATCCATTTTTGCTGACTAAGCAATGACATGTTCTCTCAGTGCATCCCAGGCTATACGAAAGGGGGCCTTTCAAAGATTTATTGAAATATAATGAGCTATAGGACCTATTCTGACTCTGAGAAAAGGGATTTGTTGAAGAACCATTTTTTAATCTGGGATGGGTCCAGCAAACTTTCAATCTATACAGAAATAGCAGCATGATCTGAAAACCTATTATCTAACATAGAAGAGCTTCCAATCCCTAGGTTTGTGAAATGAGCCAAAAATCTAGTCTGGAGGGTGAAGTAAAGGCCAGCGTTGGAAGAACAGCAGGAGCAGTTGAAAAAAAAAAAATATATATATATATATATATATATATATATATATACACACACACACACACACACACACACACATGGGTATATATATTCAAACCTTTGGCATCTGAAAGATGAAAGAACACACTGCCATGAGCGCTTATGCGAAAGTGCTTTGTGATTTATTGAAGCAACAGCATCATATATCTAAGGTGTTTCAGGGAATGCTCACCTTGGGTTAAGTTTTCCCGGCGAACCTTTGGAGATTCTAATTCTCTCTGGGCTCTTCCATGTCAGTTAGCGCGAGCTACCTATAGCTATATATATATATATATATATATATATATATATATTGATAGTGGCATAGTGGAATAGAGGAACCGGTTTCTCGTCGAAAATAGTGTTAGAGTTGTTTTCACATTTCCAACTAAAGAAGACTAAGCATGTGCATAACTACTCGTTCAAAAATGAGATTGATAGCTCATCCAGTACAGAAGCAATTACAGCTTTTGGTGTGAATTACTGGAAACTTTTATGCGTTCAAAAAAGTGGCACATTCACTGGGGCCCCAAAGAAAAACAAAAAAAATAATTTTCGTACTGAATTTTGTGAAGCAAGTTCCAGAAGTCCAGACTGATCAAGGAGAACTTGAGAAAAATATATTTTATGTCATGTATGCAAAAAAGAAAGAAGGCATACTCAGCATGACTTACTTCATTCCAATGTTCTGCACGTTTTATGATTCTTACTATTTATTAGCAAAGGTATTTGCAGCTTGGGGATTACCAAATCCCACATTAACTGACATCTGGCCTTTTTGGTCACAGCAGTTTGTGTGATTGCTTAGAACTGTTCATTTTCCTCAGACAACCAATTGGGAATTAGACAAAGCAAAAGAAAATAATGTGTACTGTGGTACATTAAACCAGTGTCAGGTAGGTGTGCTGAGATATTTACATATACTTGTGAAGCTTTTTTTTTTTGCTTCGGTGTGCTGCAATCCATTGTGTCTGCTGCCTGGTGTCAACAGAAAAGACAAATACCAAGAAAAAGTTGTTTTTATAGTGCTGACTTTGTATCTTCTTGTCATGCAGTCCTCCCTACAGAATTATTAGACGATCAAAAAGTATTTCCTTCAAAACTAATCTCATTTTTTATTTTAAGCACTTCATTTGCTCATAGTGCAAAGAATATTTCTCAGGGTCGAACTGGGACAGGATAATAGGTATTATCAATAAAATAAAAGCGGCACCGATTAGAGAATTAGATCAGGGCCAGACTAGGCCATATGTACGAAAGCTTTTTCCCATAGACACAGAATGTGTAAAATCCTTTGGTACATCTGTCCCTAGGGAACAAAAGCAGTCCTGGCAAAAAGGCTCAAACTAGCCCTTTTTCCGTCACCTCTTAGCGCAATGTGATTTACCATTCATCTCCTTCTCTCTCTTATCCTTCTATGATGCCCTTTTCTCTATCTTCCCTCTCCACCACTCTCTTATGAACCCTCTCAGTGTCTGCTACAATTAACCTCAGTGAGCTTGAGAAAGTGACAGAGGCACGAAGACCGGCCCCTGCCCTAATCACAGGCCTCCAGGGGTTCCGGTTGTCTGGAAAAATGTTGATACAATAAAAGGTCTGTCCAGCCTACATCATACACCTAACAAAGTGGTACATGTTTGCAAACTGAGAAGTTGTAAAGGTAGACTGTGTAGATGTTTTGCAAGGTGTAGGAGAATGCATGGATTTTACTTTGCTGCAGACATTAATTGTGATAGTACCAGAAAAGTCAACTGTAAAAAGCTGAGCACCAGACTATACAATAGGCCAGAAAACAACTAGAAAAGCTAACCCTCGCACTGACACATCAGACTAGCCCTCCTAGCACTGCCACATAGGACAGTCTGACCCTGGTATTTTATTATAGTAGCTATGAAGACGCTGAGTCCTTGTTCGGAACCCGACCTGTCATTTCCATCTAGCTACACTGACCCAGCACATGGATTCAATTACAAACACCATGTGATGTGTGAGGACTGAGCTCCACAACTGACATGCATCAGTCAGTGTCCTTCCCTGTCTTCCCCACAACTGATACCACCCTTTGCCTTAATTTTATGTTAAATATAAATGTAAGTTCATTTAAGGAATGATCTTTAAATGCAGAACAAAAGAGAAAATATGGTACAGCATTATTATATTAATTTTGAATTCATAATTTAATTTAAGGAAATATATTAAATTAATATTAAATTGCTTTTCTGAAGTTTAAATTAAAAAACGCATTCCCATTTTAATAAAATAAATACTTTTAGAGAGCATTAATAGTTAAAGGGAATGGAATTAATAACAATGAATGTCAATATTTGTACAAAAAATTGATGTTACATCAGGTTTAAACTAATATTTTATAATGAAGTAATAAATATATACAGTTTGTGTATTTGTAACATGAATTTATGTATATTTATATATGTTAGTTCTTTTTAAATGATCTAATGTAATTTAACTACTTCAAATTTATTTCTATAGGAAGGTGTTGCAGTACTGGTGGTTTACGGTGTTTAGTGCAGGACTGTACAAAATTGGAAGTTATCATAGAAGTGTAAGTTTCAGCAGAAGTGTAGTTTGTGAATAGGGACAAGTAGTAAATGTATTAAAAAATGTAAACTTACTCAAAAGAGTAAGTTGTCTTTGTGAATCAAGCCATTAGATTCTTACATTCTTATATTTTTTTTTTAATTGGGAAGTATTGAAAGATAAATGTATACAAAATAGCTGTTCAACAGTTCCTTATAAATATACAAATCTATCAATACGTTAACTCGGTATAATCAAATCAAATCAATTCATGCAATGACATTTGTATTAATATTGAGCATAAAAATGATACCGGGAACCAGTTCACATTATTGATAGTCATAGCTCTCTAAAAAGGAAACTCTCATTACACATTCCAAGCTCATAGTATAATTTATCATATCCTATTATGCTCAGCTATCTGATTAATTATTTTTGCATTAATTGATTTAAAAACTTTACATTGAACAAACAGTGGCACATCATTTGCCTTCCATCGTAGCAACAAAAATAAAATTCCATTGCACACCTGAAGGAAACATCATGATCAACTAAACCAAACAAAATTGCAAAAACATCTGGTGTAAACGATCTGTTCAGATATTTGCATATAAAGGAAAAAAGATAGGGCCAGATGTAGGTAAGTACGTGATTGCGATTGCAGTTGTCACAGGGCCACCGTTACAAAAACCTGCCCCTTCCTCTCGGACTCGGGAAATAAAACAAGCAATTGGAGATTGGCCAGATTTCCTAGGCCCCTCCTCTTCCCAAGGCTGAGCAGAAAGGAAAACACCAAATATACGCTCTCTTATCACGTTAGGTTTCGTGTGAATTCAATTTGAAAAACACAGCTTGGTCTACCATGTGGAAAAACACAGCTTGGAAAAACACAGCTCATCTGCAATGTCTAACTCCACGTTAAAGCCAATAGGCAGCTAACCTAAATACCAAATGTAATGTCTAATGCCATGTTAAAGCCAATAGGCAGCTAACCTACATACCAAATGTAATGTCTAATGCCATGTTAAAGCCAATAGGCAGCTAAACTGAATACAGAATGTAATGTCTAATGTCATGTTAAAGCCAATAGGCAGAATGTGCTACTGGTGAACATTGAGCAACTAATATGTGGGTGAAAGACTAATGTTCACCTGAAATACAATGTCTAAAAGAGCTGCATAATAATATAGTCAAATATGTATTAAAGCTAACGATTAGAAATTGGGTTGCTAGTTGACTGGGGTGTGATCCCTGGTCAAGCAGCAACCAAACCTCTGGTCAGGGTAAGGTCTTGAGGCAATCTCTAAATTGACCTGTGCTCACCCCTAGCTTGCCATAGAGCAGTCAGGTTTAATGTAGAGGCAGTGTGAAAAGTATTTCTGCAACACTTCAAACAATAAACAGCGAAACCACCACATAAAAGGATTCCACACCAGGTTAGTAAAATAGTTAATTAATAAACAAGACCAAAATGGCAAAAATTCAATAAGCAGAGGTGGAGATTTTGAATTTCAAAGTTGTAAGTAAAAATAGTGCTTAGAAGCAAAAAGGAGTGAGGGGCCAGCTTACCTGGCCCAGGCATGCACCTCGCTGGGCCTGAAGACATTCAGGGGCAGAGTCCCTGCCCCGTGGGCATTCAGGGGGTTCTTCCTTTCAGCTGTCCATGACGCCCGTCTACAGTCTCAGTGTCCAGCAGTGAAGCACAGCCAAGAGAGAGAGCTCTCCCCTGTGCAGGACCTTTTAAGTGGGGGTGGAAGTGTCCAGCAGGCCTGCACCTCTGGCCAATCCAGATGTGCCACATCACTTCCTTGCCCCTATCCCTCCTCCCTGAACAGTCTTCTGGAATTGCCCAAAATGGCGTCCTCCAGGAGGTTAGGCCACATGTGCTCTGAAACTCAGCCCTTCCTTCCTAACATTACTTTCAGGGTTTCTCCGCCCATTTCCTGGCAGGGGCTGACAGCTGGATAATTGATGCAAGGTCCTGCTCAGTCATCTGGACAGAGCAGTAATTGACCCTAATCCTGAGCTGAGTCAGAGAATTATGAAATTCCTGGATGACCCATGTGTTGTACAAGTATGCTTTTGTAACCTACTGTATCATTCTTTTCACACAGGTTACAGTGTACATTGGAGTGATCTGGCCAGGGGACCTGAGTTATGCCCTAGGCCACTCTTTCCCGTTGACATTGAATCGAGTGTCCCTACAGTGAAAAGACAGTAAGCACACTGATGTTGACATGTACTGGAGAGTCCCTACAGTAAGAATACAGTAAGCACACTGATTATCTCTCCTCTGTGTATACCCACCTCCTGAGGCCTACTCCAGGTCACCACTCGCCCTACATAGTTCCTTCTGCACCAGGCTCCCTAAGCACAGTTGTTGGGTTGCGCAAACCAGGAACCCTCCCCGTGCAGCCCTTACATGGGTGCACACACATGTGCACACATAATCTCATGTAATCATCCCGGGCCTCCTACTCTTGGTGCACCACAGCAGCCTTTCTTTAGCAAGGCGGCACTGACGGTCACAAATGGCGTCCATTTTACCATGAGTTTACTGTGGGGGAGTCCCTGGCTTTGAGGCTCCCTCACCGTAAAAGGTCAAAAAGCAGGTGGTCAAAAAGTAAAAAATCAGGCCAGACCAGATGGTCAGAACCACCCTCTCACAATTAGCTTATGGATGTCCTTTAAATGCATGCTTGGAGCCTAAAAGTTGCAGCCTTTCTTTTTATATCCATTTTTGCTGACTAAGCAATGACATGTTCTCTCAGTGCATCCCAGGCTATACGAAAGGGGGCCTTTCAAAGATTTATTGAAATATAATGAGCTATAGGACCTATTCTGACTCTGAGAAAAGGGATTTGTTGAAGAACCATTTTTTAATCTGGGATGGGTCCAGCAAACTTTCAATCTATACAGAAATAGCAGCATGATCTGAAAACCTATTATCTAACATAGAAGAGCTTACAATCCCTAGGTTTGTGAAATGAGCCAAAAATCTAGTCTGGAGGGTGAAGTAAACAAAGTCACAAACAGCTATGCTGCTTTTGAGAAAAAAACTGCATACGCCACAGATCTAAAAGACCTAAATCTGTTTTAAAACTTGGATTGAATGCTGCAGTTTTAGGTATAGATTGCTTCTTGCCATTCTTTAAAGCATCCAGCTCAGGCACTTGAATGAAGTTAAAATCAACTTCATCATTGTTGAGGCCATTAGAGTAGGCCCTCAAAAGATATATGTGTCATGAGGCTTTGACAGGCTCATAATAGGTCACAACATTTTACGTTTTTGTGACAGTAGAAGTGGAAATCCAAAGCCATGCACCAATAAGATCCATTTGGAGTATACTATATTCCACTTCATAGAAGTGTTCAAAAATAGCCACCCCTTTTTGGCCAGCACTAGCAGGAGCACAATAGACTTGGAAAGCCCAGTGAAAAATGAATCCTTTGGAACTGATCGATCTCAGATGGGTTTCCTAAACCAAAACTGCATGTGGGACAAATGGCCTTCTGCTACTAAGCCTGTTATTAATGCACAACAAAACTTTAACTGCTCTCATTAGAAAATAGGCCCAAGAAAAAGAATACTTCAAAAATTACGTTTGAAAAGAAAGAAAATGACCTACCTCACACTACTTTTTTTATTGTTATTGCCATCATTTGTACATCAACTCCCAGCATCCTACCATTTCAGCAACCCTCTACCACTGTAAGTAAAAGGGTAGTGCCTGCTCCAACTCTTAAAGCACACAAGATACTACCTTTAATATATGTTTAAATTGCACTACAACATAAACATCTGCCAAAGAGGAGGAGCATAGCTGGATACCCAAAATCCAAACTTCCATCTTATATAAAGATATTGCACAGATAATGGTAACAAAAATGAATAACATAGATGTGCACAGCTGCACCTATCATAATGTATAGCATCTAATTGATTGCTAACTAGGACTGACGCTAACTCTGAGAAAAAGTGAGAGTTAGAACCATAAGAATAGAAAACAAAGGATATAGCTTTCTAGCGCTCCCTCTTTGCATAGTCTCACAACTTACATCTCACAACAGCACCATTTCACCCTTGAAGCTTCCTTTTTCACTGTGAAAATACTGGTGTCAGTCCAGCTCTTCCTAATGTCAATTGTCTGTTACTCCGGTGGCAGAGAATAATGGCAGAGTGCCAAAGCCTTAGGGTCTAAGATTCCTAGATTCTTAGTTTATAGATTTATAGACTTTAACATTCTTAGTTTCATAGTTTCTCAGCCTATTAAATTGACAGATTCTTAGACTAATCTTAGTCTTGTATTTTGTTTGGATTGTAAATCACAAACCTGGATAATCTCCTATTCCTTTTTTCTGTTAAAACCCCATGATCTACCACTCCAATCAAATAATCTCTTGTCATGATACTTATGGATTGTTGCAGTCTGTTATGCTTAGCTTTTTATATACTGCTTTATTTTTCTTGTGCCACAGTTAAAGTGTAGTTATGATTCAATGAATGCAAATCCATGCATTCTCTGAAATTCACCACTTATTGTCTGCAGTACACACAATGTACACCAGAACTCACTACATGCACCTTTCATTGGTGTATTAAGCAAAGGGGGGTTGTTAGAAATTGGGTCTCTAGTTGGCAGAGGTATGCACCCTTTCTGAGTAGGGAACACAATCCTAGTCAGGGCAAGTCAATAGCTCCACATAGATTAGCCTGTGTTCATTCTCTGATAGCTTGGTGCAGGCCTAACTTAGAAAGCAATATGTAAAGTACTTGTGCAATACATTCACAGTAACCTCATGAGACACACCACAGAAACAGATGTAGAAAAATAAAGCATGTTTATCTGGTTACTTTTAAATTTAGCATGATACACATACAATTCACAAACAGCAATGTATAGGCTTTGTAGACTTAAAAATAGTAAGGTAATGAACAAAATGTAATAGATCAAAGGGGTGGTGCTTGTGACTCCTCAGCATGAGTGTTCAATGTCCCGATGGACTCTGGTTCTGTCGGGGTTGCTTTTCTCTCGGGGAGGGATGTGCAGCTATGCTGGGCAAAGCCACGCAGTTTCACTGAGAGTAGCGAGCGGTGAAGGAGAGCAGAGCCACTCCAGAGGGTTTCTAGGTGTAAGCGGCAAAGGTTGACGAAGTTGCCCGTGTTTGAGTTTGAAAGTAGCAAATTGCAAAGTTTGACTAAAGATGCTCAAGTTGAAGTTGAAAGCAGGTGGCAGGTGAAAACAAGGCCACTTTAGGTCTGTCACAGAGATGGGTGGTGAAGTTTGGCAATAGCCGTCTGAATTGAAATTGAAAGTAAGCGGCAAAGGAAAGCAGAGCCACTCCAGGCAGGTCACAGATGTGACCGACGAAGTTTGGGAAAAGCCGCCCAGGTTGAAAGTAAAGGTGAGTAGCAAAGGAAAGCAGGGCCACTCTGGGCAGGTTACAGATGTGAGCTGCAAAGTTTGGCAAAAGCTGCTTGAGTTGAAATTGAAGGCGAGCAGCAAAGGAAAGTAGAAGCCGGTCAGAGTCACTCTGCATTTGGAGGACGAGTCTTGGGCTACCCGGCAGAGATCAGCAGGCAGCAGTGTGGCACAGCAAAGCATCTCAGCATTTCCTGAGAGCAGTCAATCCTGACAGAGTGGCAATCCTGGCATGCAGCATTTTTTACTCCAGCACTGTTGCAGCAGTCTTTACTCCAGCAGTGTTTTCTTGAGTCCAGAAGTGTACTGATTTTAGGGGGTCAGGGACTTTTACTAGAAAGTGCCTTTGATGTGGGGGGTGACTACAAAGAGTTCTTGTAAAGTGCACAGGTCCCCCTTTCAGGTCAGCCTTGGCTCCAGACTATCACTGGGGGGTAATCAGCGCCCTTGTGTAGATACTATCATTTGAGGTTCCCAATCTTCTCCCCATGAAGACACATCAGTATGCAGATGCAGTTGAGTATCCTGTGTTGCGGGTATCTGAAGGGAATTTACAAGTGTAGCTGTCACCAGTCCTAGCCCAAGGCAGATGTGTATTGGAGATAGGCTGTGGCACACAGGGCAGAAAGTTTAGGGGAATGCCTACTTTCTAAAAGTGGCATTTCTAAAATAATAATAATACATCCCACTTTACCAGTAAAGAAGATTTATTATTACCATTCCAATGGTACTAAACATGATGCAGCTACTCCTCTCATTTCACATATTACAGCTTAAAGGTATTATAAGGAACTCTTAATGCTGGCCTATGAGAGGGACAGCTCTCACAGTGATGAGAACCGACTATGGAGAGTTTTTCATTACCTGGCCATGAGAATGTAAAAGTATATGTCCTGCCTTTTACCTACATGGCACCTTGCCCTAAGGCAATGGTCTCCAAACATTTTAATGCCGTGCCCCCCCAGTTGAAAAATAAAAATCATCGGGCACCCCCCTCGGAATTTTTCCCAATTATTTTATAAAGATGGCAATGTTTAAATATGTCTATGTATTTAAACATCGCAGTTAAGTAATGCTACCTTTTTGTTAGTGCAGCAACATGTTTCTGCTTAAAACAAAACACTGTTATCTCTGTAATGCTTATTTTGGCCACAGCCTGGTGCCCCCTGGGATCCCTTGAGGACCCCCTAGGGGGGCCCACCCCCCAGTTTGAAGACCCCTGCCCTAAGGGATGTCTAGGTCCTACTTTAACGGTGACATATGTAAGAAAAGGGGAGTTCTGGGCTTGGCAAGAGTTTTGTTTCAAGTGCCAAGTCAGGGTGGCAGTTAGACTGCACACGCAGGCCCTGCAATGGCAGGCCTGAGACATGTTTATGCAGCTACTTAAGTGAGTGGTACGGTCAGTGCAGTGGGTCCACTACAAGCATTCAATTCAGAGTCCCTGGGCATTTGGTACACCACTCTACAAGGGACTTATTAGTTAATTAAATATGCCAGTTGTGGATACACCAGTGTTACCATGTTTTAGTGGAGGATTACACACACTTTAGCATTGATCAGCAGTGGTAAAGTGCTCTGAGTCCTATAGCCAACAAAAAGGTACAGCAACAAAACCGGATGGAAAGGCAAAAAGTCAGGGGATAACCCTGCAGGAAGGGACATTTCCAACAGGGGTGAAGTGAGTTATGTTGTGCATTGTGAGCTTTGCATACTATAAATGGAACTTAACAGAACTTATTGGTATGGGTTCACTGAATCATAACTACCTTTTAACTGTGATTTTTAAATTGAATTTGGATTTTTCACAAGGTGTCTGTGCTACCTAGAGTGATTGTCAGTGTTTTGGACTATTTGTAAGCATTACTTCAATCACTTCTTTTTATGCACCTGATGTAACATCCTCGTTGGTCAAGGGTATGCCCATATGTGGGTCCCTTGCTCACTGTGCCATGAGATTCGAACAGTGCCTCGGGATGAGGCCTACCAAGATTTAAACCTATCTGGGTCTCCTGCTCGTGTTCTTTTCTGTTCTAGAAGGAAAGAGTCAGTACTGATTTGCATGAGGGGGTTCTAAAAAACAATAGGTTGGAATGCCACCTGGAAGGTTTATCCATTGTTTAGTTTATTTGCAAGCATTCCTCACATATTTTGTTTGTGTCTGATATAACACCCTATTGGCAAAGGCTCTATTCAGACTTGGGCCCCTTGCTCACTAAGCCACAGGATCTAAGCTCTACCTCACTGAGGAGCCCTAATAAGGCTGAAATTAGTCTTGAGCTGCTTATATTCCCTTCTGAAGTAGACCTCCCCTGGCAATCCAGGATGGACTGTTCCCTTGGGAAACAGGGCCAGCATTGATTTACATAAGGTGGGCCACAGTGCATAGTGACCCACTGGGTGAAACACAATGAGTATGAATGCTGCCCACAGGCCCTCTCAGTGGTTTAGACTATTTGCAGGCATTTCTCCAATCACCCTTGTTCTTCTTATTGATGGTGTGTCAAACTCAGTAAAATAACTATTTAAAATAGTTAATGTGCTTACAAAACCTGCTATGGAAAACTCAGGGATCTTGACATCTGAATTTCTATGTGACATGCTTGCTAAATATGTTTTTGCAAAAGTCAATAATATTTATGCCACCTTGGTAGAAAATGCTCAACTTAATGGCCTTATCAAGGGTATTCCCTGGGACCTTATGGTCAATGTTGATGGCGTTCTTCAGGATCTCATGGTCAAGAACAAATTCTCAGAAAGGAAATATTGAAGTCATTATGAAAACTGTAAAACCTGCCTCCCTGCAAGATAAAGCCCCTCCTGTCTTATTGATGAAGAGGGAAAATATAATCTACCCAGGGTAATTGATATTTTTAATGTCAGTTAAGAGCAGCACTGTACCACTTTCCTGGAAACACTCTGTCATAAGACCCCTGTTAAGAAAACACTGTCATTAGATTCTGCCTCAACTGAAAATTACAAGCCAATATCCCATCTTCCAGACATGAGTAAAATATTGAAAAATTCTGCAAAAACACACCTTTCACATTTTCTGGAGGCAAATAATAAGGTACTACATTCCATCCAAACAGGATTCTGTCTGGGGTGCAGTAAGGAAACTGCATTAGAGGAAGTTATGAAAGAGTTGAAAAATATCCTTAATCAAGGTAAGATGGGGCAGTTATATTATGAGAGCTCAGTGCAACATTTGGTACCGTGTTTCACCCCATTCTACTATGACAATTGATAGATGCAGAAATTACATGTTTAGCCCTTAAATGGTGTTCCTTCTTTTTGTATGATAGAAGCTTCCAAATTTTTTAGGAACCTTGCTATTTAAAATTACACATTTTAAAGTCTGAGGTGCCACAAGTATCCGCACTAAGCCCGACATTATTCAACCTCTATGTTCGCCCGCTAGCTGAGATTGTATCTACACATGGTTTTTCACTGATGTCATATGCAGATGACACACAAATTGTCATTTCACTTACTTCTGAGGAAGTGGCAGTCTCTAATCAGCTAAATGCTTGCCTAAATGAAGTGGTATGATGGATGTCTGTCTGCTTCTTAAAATTAAATGCCAAAAAACATAAGGGCTAGCAGTTGCCAACAATACCACTATCTGGTCCAAAATAAGTTGGCTGAACTGTTTAGGGAATCATCTAATCCCTAAATCAGCTGTTAGAAGTCTGGAGATTTAGATTCATAACAAGCTCTCACTGGAGGTCCAGGCCAAGAAATTAACCTTAAGTTGCTTTAGGCTAATAAGTAAACTTAGAAAGTTGCTGAACTTGTTACAGAGCTCAATGCAGAGAGTGGTGGCTTAAGCATTAGTGTTATCTATAATGGACAATGGTAACACATTCTATCTAGGTAGTTCCCAAATTGTGATCAAAAGACCACAAGTGATACAGAATGCAGATGTGTGGATACTGCTGAAACTACCTAAACACCACGGAGTTTCTCCGAACTGCCAGGGGTGCTGGCTATTCTGGTAGCAGGGAAGACAAAGGAGGCAGAGTACTGGCATAGGGCTATCCAAGATCACACAGAGAGTCAGATGAGAGAGGGGATCCAAAAGGGAAGCTCTATTCAACGGCATAGGAGACATAAGGCTCAGATAGAACAGGCATTCAAGATGCAATGAAGCACCCAGACTAACACCCCAGGTCGAACGCACAATGTGGGGTAAAGTGGTAAACCACTCGGGAGCTCCACACGGTAAAACTGAAGCTCAGTAAGTTAATCACCCACAATTGCTGTTATAGATTCTGACTGCTGATTAGATATACATGCAAAGGCAGAGTCTGTGGAGCTGACACCTATGGGGATGGTATAAAAGTACGTGAAAGACAATACTCACAGTGGACAAGACACATCACCTAGGTTGTCAGCTGAGCCCACAGATCCTGGAAATCAAACAGGAACACACATGGCAGTAACAGCAAGGGTAGAGAACTAAATGCCACCATGATAGACAAGGAGCTACAAGAAGGAGTGTTTAACAGGAAAGAAGGAAAAACAAAGGGCACACTTGCAGAAAGAAACAAACAAAAAAGGAAACTAGAAGAAAGACAGCAGGAAACCAGCAAACTCGGAACTGGAACAACGAAATAGAGAGAAGGGCAAGGACTGGGAAATGGAAAATACAGAAGGAGAGGCTTCTAGGGAGCATAAGAAGTGCTGGTGCAGAATTCAAGGAAACAAGGAAACACAGCAGGCAGAAACAGTTTAGGGAACAAGGTATAGTAGAAGTGCCACAGTAGAGCAGAACTGAAGGGAGTGCTAATTCAGCAACAAGAATTTGCTACAACTCTGGAACAGGAACCAGGAATAACTATGGCTCAGAAACTTCAGGAAACAAGGGTCTGTCTCACCGGAAAACAGCTACAATGACCAACACTGGGCTGAAGGGAGCTGAGGCTTGAAAGTGCTCACTGTAATCACATTCATCAGGTGTGAGCAGGCTAGCAATAGCCAGCCACAGGTGTGCTGAATTACTCCACTCATCTTTTGTCTACAAGGGTGGAGACGAAGCAGTGAGCAGGGGATTATAGGTATTGGAGTTCCAAGCATGAGCAGACTGGCTTCCACAAAATCTGGCATGGATTAGGAAAGGATGGAAAATTGCAAATAGCATTCAAATTACTTGAAGTCAGGATACACATGTAGGGGAAGGTCCAGAAGCTTATTAGAGCATTAGAAAGTCCCGAACTTCAGCCCAGTGGTGGTGGGTTTGAGAGCGCGGGGAGCAAGTTATGAGATGGTGTTTCCAGTGGACTGGCATCTTTACATTGGCTGCCTGTTTCCCAAAGTATTCCGTTTAAGGTAGTATGACTAGCCCATTAGGTGGTTCATCAGAAAGGCCCTCAGATACTACAGCCTTTGGTCTGTCATTTTATAGTCCAAGTAGATTTCTACGTCCTCTGCTCTAGGACTACTAAGAGTTCCTAAGAACAAGAAATCAAGGAGCAGAGGATGATCCTTTGTTTATTTATCTCCTGAATTATGGAATGCTCTAACTGTAACATTAAGAATGAACAAGGATGAATTGGGCCAGTGCGTGAAAACAAGATGGCTGCCTCTCAATAATCCCCTGTGAACCCCCTTATTATTTGATATTTTAACAATTTGAAGGCTTCTCTTACCTGTTAATGATGACACATTTTAATCTCTATAGCCAACGCTTCCTAGGGATGCTAATTTTGAGGCATTGCATGCAATATGGAAGGCTATTCCCATACTGAGCCTTCAGCCGAGCTGTCCAGTAAAGTTCTGCTAGAGTTTTCTGTCAGTGGGCGGAGCCACATTAAGGAAAGGGCGCAGCTGAGGCCTAAACCACTCCCACATTTGAAGACCATTTGATGTCATTTAGATTATTTAAAGACTATGGGCCTGATTCTAACTTTGGAGGACGGTGTTAAACCGTCCCAAAAGTGGCGGATATACCACCTACCGTATTACGAGTTCCATAGGATATAATGGACTCGTAATACGGTAGGTGGTATATCCGCCACTTTTGGGACGGTTTAACACCGTCCTCCAAAGTTAGAATCAGGCCCAATATATCAGTATGAAAGGAAAGAATGTGCATGTTATAAATAACAGACATAAGCAAACAACTTCTCCACCAGCAGCAAAGGTAAATGTTTTGGATTCTAATGTGCCCTCTTTATCCATTATAATGGAAAAATGACAAACAGTACACTCTATTACAGGCAACATTGTATCAGAAATTAAAAGTATTTGCAAAGATATGGCTAGTCTCTCAATGAAAGTCTCTAATAATTTAATACAAATTCAAGAAAACAAGAGAAAAATTGACAGTAAGATGTCTCTTCTGCTATAATTGGAGCCATAAATACTCTATTACCGACTTAGAAATTCCTAATAGACAGTATAACCTATGCATATTTAATATACCAGAAGGTGTTGAAGGCAAATACAGAGGGCAGTATTTGGAAAGCTTGTTACCTGGTCTTTTATATATAAAATTCCCAGAAAAATTCAAAATTGGGCACATAGAATTCTTCCTCAATCAAGCAATGTCAAACCACATCAACTGATCTTTAAAGTTGTGCACCATCATCATCTAGTGTTGTTCTAGAAAGCAGCAAGAGAGATGCCAACTTTAATATTCAATGGAAACAACATTTTCATATATCAAGACTTTGCCAAGGAAGGTGTCAAAGTTTGCCAAGAATTAACTGAACTTCGACCACAGCTAAGAAGCTGTGGCTTTAAATATGGCTGTTTTGATTGATTTATTATGAGAATTTGGAAAGATGGTATCTCAAACTCTTTTCAATGCCTTGTTGATCGTCATGCCTTTTTAGATCTGCATTCTCCACTCTCCATGGAGTCGAATTACACTTCTACTTAATTCTTACACTTAAATACTATTACACCTATCCTACTTTTTTGATTTTCTCTATTAGGGCAGGTCAATCTTGCACGTGTATGGGTAAGATTCTGGAGCACTATTTATGTTTCCATGTTGTCTTTTTTATTTTTGTCTATGTCCTTGCTTCTTCTCCTCTCATCTGCCTTTAGAGCTACTTTTCAGTCCTATTTTTCCTTTTTATTATTGTCTTTTCTCTTTGCTAAGTATGGATAATATTAAAATAATTAAAATTGTTTATTTTAATGTTAAATGTTTAAGACACCTTGATAAAAAAAATAAAGTTTTAGATTGTTTTTTAAGACATTAGGTAGACAATTGTCTTCTTCAAAAGAAACATAAATATGATAACGTTTTATCATATATGAATAAAACATGTGTTTGTACTATTATTTTTTCTCCTGCAGTTAACAAAAATAACTTTTTTGCAATCCATTTTGAAAAAAACCTAAATCTTCAAATACTAAGCAAATGTTCTGATATAGATGGTCATTCTCTCATAGGGAATATTAAAATTGATATTACCATTCTTCATCTTATTAATGTATATGGGCCAACAAATTATGATTTTAAGTTTGGGTGTCTCTTTACCTCTGAATTGCTTAAATTAGGTGATGTACGTCATATTATTGGTGGGAACTTTAACTTAATATTTGACCTTTTATTGGATATATGTTCTGAAACCAAATATCATCTTGCAAAGCTTTTTTCATTTTTAAATCTTTTTTTTAGATCTGCCAAATTGGAATATAATTGGGATCTACATCACCCAAAGGAGAAACATTTTATATTTTTTCTAATCCTCATAATTCCTACTCTTGAATAGATCATTTATTAATTTCTTCTCTCAATTAATCCAGACAATTTCTGATCCTATAATTTACAATATAGATATTTCTGACCATACGCTTATTTCAGGTGATAAACAAATAGCAAAACATGAGCATTCCTTTATTACATCTAATGATAATAAATACACAGTACAATTACAGAATTTTCTATATCAATTAAGCTCCCTGTTAAGCAAAAGAGCTAGCATGCATATTTTAAATAATATGGCTAAATTGTACTTCAATGCTAATAGATCTGGATGACTGTTTTAGAAAATGATCTCCATATTAAAAAAGAAAAAATCCTGATTAATACAGTTCATGGTTTAAATGGTTATCTTTGCATTATCACACAAGGAAATAGTCAATTAATTTTTGAACTACTATTCAAATTTATACAATAATCCACAGTTACAGATACATTTAGTATTGATAATTCTTTGCAATTCTGTGGTTTACTTAAAATTAATCAGTCAGTGAGGGACAAATTGGATGTACGAATTTCTTTAGAAGAAATTAATTTAGCTATTAAATGTCTTAATGGGTAAATTACTTAAACTAGAATATTCTCCTTACCTGCCACCTCACTCAATTAAGCTATTTATTCAATTTTGTATTTTAGAATCAACTTTAGGATCCTTTACTGAAGCTTTGATTACATTTCTTCCAAAACCTAATAAGGATCCCACTGCTCTTTCGAATTACCACCCTATGGGCCTGATTATGAGTTTGGCAGACAGGATGATCCTTCCGCCAAACTTCCGATGGGAAGTTTGCTGTCTTACTGGCTACCTCCCCGCTGGGCCTATTACGATTTGATAAGTGGCTGCAGCATTGTCATGTTCTTGTAATCGAGCCAGCTGCAATGCTTCCATCCACAGGGGGCATCAGCACCCTTGCAATGCCTACTATCGGCACGTCAGGTAGTGAGCATTACAAGGGTGCTGGGCAGGGGGACCTCGCGCTGCCCATACCAAGTGCATGGGCTGTGCACGGGTCCCCCTGCAGTCCCCTGCAGCGCCTTGTACCTGTTCTCCACCAGCCTTTTCATGGTGATTTGACCACCATGAAAAGGCTGGAGGAGAACCAGTTCGTAATCAGTAGGGCAGTGCTGAATGCAGTGCCACCCTGACTGATAGTGACCAGCACCTGTCGTTAACCAGTTTGGATCGCTGACAATGGTACCCTTGTGGTCTGATCACCAGGGTCCTAATGTGGTGGTCAGACCATCACAGCAGCCGCGTTCCAGACTGCCATGGCGAGTCTGGCGGTCTAGTAACCAACATTGTAAACTTTATGTGCCAATTATCTTCACAGAACGTACCTCACCCCACACGGCTAACATTAATTTATGGGGGAGCTCCCAGGACGTGCCCTAGATGTAAGAATGTAGACGCAGACTTCGACCACATGGTATGGAACTGTCTGGATATCCAGCTCGGGTGGGTCGAGGTGATGCCTGATCTATCGAGATTTTTTTACATGAACCTGACTCCGACCCCTGACGTATGTTTACTGGGCCTTGGGGCTGGCCTGCCGCGGGGTAGGGTGGGGGGGCCCTTCCTGGATCTGGCACTTGTCCTGTACAGGAGACAGATTGCGAAGGGCTGGAAAGTGCAGGGTCGCCCCCCTCAGGTTAAGTGGAGACAAGATGTAACAACATGGACCAGAGCCGAGCTGCAGGTTTTGAAGAGTGAGGAGGGGAAGGGACTGCGCCACCACCCTATTGCACCAGAATGGGAAGTAGCAGTGGCAAGCTGGGACAATGCTGGGACAATATGGCGAGGGGAGTGGGGACAGGTATGGACACGCCAACAGAAGTGGAACCTAGGTAGAAAATAGGAAGGGAGGGATGTTACCACACCCACTAGGACGTTACTAAATTGGACATTAACGAGACCGGGACTGAACAAGGGGCGGGGTCAATAGTGGATGTTGCCTTGGGCATTGAGTAATAGACAGGTTGGACGCGAAAGGCACCCCATCCACCTGAAGTCAGACAAAGTCTATGAATATCGTCGCCCCATACATTGGAAAAGCCAGAGTGTGGCCTACCCCTGCATAAGCAACTACCACCCCACACAATGCCATCATGTTCAAAGTTTAGCTTAAATATTGTTTGATACAAGTTAAACTTGATGTATAGTACCAAGAATAAGACGGTGATATAACGCCCAGTAGGTGGAACAGCCCGAACAAGAAGAATCAGCACACATATTCTGTTCCTGCATAAGACTGAATTATATACTTAATGTACAATGAGGTGAAACCACCCAAACAAGAGTAGACAGCTGTGATATTAACACTGTTAAGCATAAACAAGATGTATACACAATTACGCCGTAACCAAGATACTGTCTGTAAAACAACAAAATGTTAATAAAAAAATATCTTTTTTAAAAAGTAAACTTTATGTGAAAATTCTTGCAACTAGATTGCCTTCTGTGCTTGATATTATCATTCACATTGATCTAACTGGTTTCATAAAACATAGACATTCTGTAAATAACACTAGATTATTATTCCATGTAATTGAAGCAGCGTCATCTTTACATCCACTCTCCCGTGTCATAGCATTAGATGCCAAAAAAATATTTGACAAAGTACATTGGCAGTAACTATTTCATACTTTATCCATATTTAATTTTGGCAATTCCTTTATTGACATGATTTCAGGACTCTATTCTGGTCCATCTGCCAGACTTTTCGTTAATGGTCAACTCTAACAAATTTTTCCATTTTCGAGCACACGTCAAGCTTATCCCTTTTTACCTTCTATTTTTTCATCTTGCTTTTTAACCTTTACACATTACCAGCAGAAACTGTATGGAAATAAAAGGTATTACTTTTAATGATGTTCCTATAAAAACATTAGCATATGCTGATGATGTCTTACTGCATATTAGTAATCCTGATTTTTCCATTCCTCCTCTACTAAATGTAATTCAAACATATTCCCACATTTCTGGTTACATTTTAAACACTAATACAATATAATTTTTTCCATTAAATGTGCATTATGCCCCTGATATGCGCCCCAAAATTTAAAGAATATGGCAGAAGAAAAACATAAAATATCTTGGTATCCTATTTTCTCATTCTCTCAACAATTGGATACATTGAAATGTGAATATATTCTTAATCATATCAAAGACATGTTTCATAAATGGTCTATCTTACTCTTATCCTGGTGAAGAAAAGTTGATTCTATTAAAATGGTTATTGCTCCAAAAATATTGAATCTCTTATCTATGATGCCTACTCGACTTCCTCTTACATTTTATGATAATTTAGATAAAAATATCAAACGTTACTTAACTAAACACTACATATAAACTATACCAAATTAAAAACTGGAAAGTCTAATGATGATTTTGGTTTAACAGATATTTTGAACTATCATAAAGTGTTTATTCTAAAACAAATCTCCTTTTGCTTTAATATTACAGAATAAAACACTTTCATGTCTTCTTATAGAAAAAGTTAGATATATCTCTATTTCCTTTAGCTGCATTGCTGACTAAGGTCCCCATTCCTAGTTTGGCGGTCCAAGGACCGCCAAATCTGTCGTGGCAGTCGGACCACCACTGCACTCCTGGTGGTTCAACTGTCAGACTATAACCCTGGTGGTTGGCCCACCAAGAGACTGCCACCACCACAGGTATCATGGATCCCGGCAGGGTGGAAGAGGTCGGAGTCATGATCAGCCACGGCGGTGCTGCCATGCTGGTCACAAGTCCTCTTTCGGTCAGCCTTTTCATGGCGGGCCCCCACCATGGAAAGGCTGGCTAAGAGTGAAAGAAGTGCTGGGGGCCTCAGGTGGGCCCATGTACTTCCTATGCCTAGGGCATGGGCAATGCAGGACCTGCTGCCAGCACCCTCACATTCCAAGGGTGCTGTTGTGCCTTAAGGGAGCCAAGGCCAATGTCGTGGCACTGTTTCTGCCGACCTGACTGGTGGAAACATTGTAACACGATGTTTCCACTGGTCAGCCCGGTGGAAGCATCATAATACAACTGGGGGGGAGGCCACCTGTATGACGGCTGCCTCCTTCCCACGGCTCATTCTGACCATCGCAATGAGACCCAATGTCAGACCAGAAGATCCACAATACTAAAACCTACAAAACTAATCTTACACAATCTAGACTCTCTTTCAGTCATCTATTTCCCACACCTTAAGTATGTCCTTGTGATTTAATCCCTTGTTAAAACTTAAATAAAATATAACATTTTTGAAATCTTTAAAAATGCTGGTATTTTTTACTTTAAAGTTATATATCTTAACAATACTTTTTTAACTTTTGAAGAACTACAACAAAAATGTATCTTACCCCTTTCAGATATTTTTAAATATGAACTTTTATGTAATTCTATCCTTGATTAATTTCCCAACAATGTTCCTATAAAAAGTATTGTAAACGTTTTTACTAATTTTGAAAATAATAATAATAATAATAATTTCCTCTCTTCATTTTGGAATAAATAACACAATATATCTATTTCTCAAGGTGTATGGAAAGAAATATGGTTGAATTGTGTTTCTGGATGGTTACCTCTGTCTTTATACCAATCTATGTCTTTCATATTATTTAATTATTTATGGACTCTATTAAAACTGTTAAATGCAAAGCTTCTAAATTCCCCTAATTGTTGGAACTGAAATTTTAATTCAGGCTCATTAACACATAGGATTTATGAATGTACTATTGTTTCTGCACTTTAGAAAGAGGTTTGAGAGTCATGGCAAAATCATATTGGACCTGGAAAAACCCGACCACCAGACCCTTGGTAAGGAAAACGCCAGGGAGCTGACGTTCTCCCCACCAACCCTATTATGAGGTTTCCCCTGGGCTGAATGGTAGAAACCAAGGTTTCTGTCGGTCATCCCAGTTGAATTGTGTGGTATCATTGGTCTCAGCCCTGCATGGAGCCAAGGCTATCGCACAGGTGGCCCTCCCAGCACCTTCAGAATATGCTCTGTCTGCTGAGTAGACAGTGTGCATTCTGGTGGTGTGGGGAGGAAGCCCCCTGCAATGCCCACAACAATGTGGCCAGTGCAGGTGCCCCCGGTACCCCAGCACCTTTTCTTCACCAGCCTTTTCATGGCAGTTGAACTGCCAGGAAAAGGCTGGCGGAGAACATGGTTGACTTCAGCGCCACTTTGGCTGATCACAACCAAGACCAAAGTCAGCCCGTCAGGATCAGAAATCCAGCTGGAGATGGCGGTCCCTTGGTGGTCCGACTGGCAGGGTTGAAATGTGGCAGTCCGGCCGCCGCGGTGGTCTGACTGCCACTGCAAGTCAGTCGGATTTGAGACCTCCAGACTCATAATCTGGTCCTTAATCTCTTAGAAAAACTTTCATATAATGTGTTGATTTACACATCTATGTTATTTTCAACCAAACTGACAGATTAAAAAAACTCTTTGATTTCTTAATCTTTGCTGCTCTAAAATCAATTACTGCCAATTGAAAAAACTGCTTCAATATTATCAACCCATGCATGGTGATCATGGATAATTTTCACAAGAAAAGGAGCCAATCTGACTATTATGGGTGTTGTTCAAAACACATTTCATTATCAATCATTTTGGAAACCAATTGATCATTCCATAGCACTAGATTTATTACTAAGTACTATTAATATCTTATGTTTATATCTAATATGTATGGTCTTTGAGATTATAATGAGTAGCTCCATTAACGTCGCCTGTGTGTGCCACTGACCGACGCACGCACATCCTTCCTGGCCAATACACACACACCCTCCCTGGTGCGGGTCACTACCAGTGGCTGACGCCAGGGAGGGGTTTTAAAAATCGTCTGGTGTGTCACACCTGAGGAGTTTTTTTATTTCAAAATCCCTCAGGAGACACGGAAGAGCTTGTGTGTCTACCCCGGATCCCGCCCATCCCTCTGTGATGTCTGCACGCCGCGAGCTGCACTGGTACTCCCTAGCGGAGCTGGAAGCAGCAGGTAAGGCCGCTTTCTACTCCGATGAGCCTCCCCAGCCTTCAGGAAGGCCTGGTCAGAAAGTGGGGGCGTGCCCCTTTCAAAAGAGGCCTTCCTGAAATGGTTTCCTGGCAATGGATCACAGTGAAGGCATATCTAGAAAAATAAATGTTAGTTTACCCCTGGGAAGGGGGGGCATGATCAGGACCCCCCCCAGGTTAAAAATAAATAATGAAACTGACAGGGGGTCTCCCGTGAGCAGGGCTGACCCCCTCTTTAGGGCATTTAAAAAAAATAGATTTATGGTTTCCCTGCCTGGGGGACACAATCGCCACCCCCAAGGACACCATACAGCCATTAAAAAAAAATATATAGAGAGAGCTATATATTTATAGATCTATATATATAGATCTCTCTCTCTCTCTCTATATATATATATATATATCTATATCTACATATATATATATATATAGATACATATATACATATAGATATATATATAGATGTATCTATAGATATATATTGATATATATATATATATATATAGAGAGAGTGCTCTATATATATAGATCTATAAATATATAGCTCTCGCTATATTTATATTTTATATATATATATATATATCTATATATATATATATATATATATACACATATACATACAGGGAGATCACTTTTGGCAATGCGTGTGTGGTTTCCCTGGGGGCTGCGATCAGCTCTCAGGGAAACCAGGGAAACCAGAGACACTACATTCTATATATATATATATATATATATATAGATATATATATATATATACTCCAACCAACGCGTTTGAACCGTAGCTTTTAGGTAGCAATAAAAAAAATCTGATAACTCTTGTGATCCTTTTTTTTTTTTTTAGTGTCTTGAGAGAACGTGCTGATTGAATGAAGAATGGAAGTTAAGGTGACAGACCTTTACTGTTGCACGCATCATACACACCTAACAGCAATTTTGTGACTGTCTACGTACGCTAGTGTTTTAGAGGGACAGCTTAGCCAGTATCAGAGATGGCATCTCGTTTGATGACTGTTGCTCAAGCCCTAACTCGGGTATTGGAGGACAGCTCTGATGTAGGATCAGAGGCTGAGACATCAGATACTAAGACAGCATCTGAGGGATAGGACAATGGAGCTGGCTCTGGGAGTGGTTTGTCAATCGGAGGAATTCCATCTGACTACTCCTTTTCCAGTGATTCTGAGGGAGGTGATTAGAACAGTTGTGCTGTTCCTTCTCAAGCACAGTTTGTTCAGCGAGACAATAACGGGTTAGCCCAACCCAGAGAACAGGTGCATGCAGCAGCATGCACAGAGTTAGTGCTCTCTTTAGATGTTGGAAAGTGGATAATTGGTAAGGGCAGATAAGTACCTACACTTAGCAGTAGGCCACTAACCTCCACTTAGGTCAGTTATGTCTCAATAAATGAAACCCAGCTCAACCCTTGGTAACTTGGCATCAAGCGACAAGGCTTAACTTAAGAGGCAAGTGTGTAAAGCATTTAAAAACCACAAAACAGTAAATAAGTAAAACACAAAACATATTAAAAACCAACACCAATTTATAAAAATAAGTATATTTTATCTTTAAAATTACCCCAACATGAATAAAATTGGGTAAGGCAAACAGGAGATATGAATTTTTAAAGAAATAGCATTTTTTAGCGCATGGAAACTAATAGGCCAATCTTGTCATCTGGTCCCACCTCGACCTGGGCAAAGTCAAAGTTTAAGGCCGACGGCGATGGAGCCCTGCTCGGCTACAGCAAGTGGGAGGCCTCAGTCAAAAGTTTACCTTTGGACTTAGTTTTTTTCTTGAAGATTTTATTCAGCGGGACAAAGTCGCCAGTCTGATCCGTCCTACCTGGAGCCCTTCCTCAGATACGCATCGCGGGAGCCCTCAGTGAATATTTGTACGTTTGGACTTAGACGATTTTGGAGATGAAAATCATTCAACTGGGCCAAACCTGAATCTTGATCCGACGATCCTGTGGCCCTCTTTGGATACCCTGTGCGGGAGGTCTCGGTCAACTTTCTATGTTCAGCTTTAGTCACTTTTTCAGAGATTTTCTTCAGCAGGACAAACCTGCAAGTCAGGCCAGGTCGCGGTTGAGGCAAGCTAGCTAGAGTTGCTTAGGAGGGTTGGTCCCTTTATGGAGCTTTTTCCAAAAAGTTCTCCAATCTTCTCCAAACTTCTGGATATTCTTCCAGAAGGGTTTTTGAGGTTCTTTTGGTGTCCAGATCTCACCCAATGATCCAGAAGCTGTGAGTTGCTCCTTGAGGGTGCGGACTACAACTCCCAGAATGCACTTGGCTCAAACTCCAAAATCACCACTGGACAATAGTCAGTGGTCAGTTTCTTCAGGATCTGAGGCAGGGGACTCTGGTTAGCAATTTTTCATATGTATCAAACAGGAAGTCCCTCCTTGAACCAGTTGAAGCCAGGCAAAATCCTTCTTGTGGTGGAGCCCAAGTGTGCAGCTGGTGGAGTCCTTCAGAGTGCAGTGTCCAGATGCAGGTCAGAGGTCCAGCACAGCAGTCCTTTTTCTATTGATGTTCTTCCTTGTAGGAATTTGATAGGGATCTAAGGTGTGGGTGCAGCTCGCCATATTTATCCTTGGGCCCTGGTGAAAGCAGGGGGTTCTGGTTCTCCAATTAGATGCAGGGTCCTTCTCCCTGTAGTGACCACTTCCTGGGAAGTGTGGCAAAAATCAATCCCAGGGAGCAACATTCTTCAAAAATCCATCTTGGCTGAAACTCATTTTTGGAAGTTACATCTGGCTGAGCCCCCCCCCCCACTGGTGTGGTCCTAAACACACCCCTCTCCTGCCCTCTCCTAATCTAATCAAGAGGACACTTGTCTGGGGTTGCAGGATCTAGAGGGGGGGAGGGTGCTGGGTTGCTCCAAATGTCCTTCCCTGCCTTTGAAGACCAGTTTGGCAGCCCTCCCCCTTTCATGCTTTCCCATCTGCTGAGGCAGTTCTCCTCCCCAGGCACATCTTTTGTGTTCAGCCCAGACCACTACACACCTCATCCAGAGGATGGCCAATCAGAGAAGTTGGCAACTTATCAGGGAAAACTCTTAACCTGAACTAGTTATATTAAATCCAATAATTGTAAGTTGTGGGATTTATTGTAACAATTAATGTGATACCAAACTCGAGGATCTGACACTTAAGGGGACTTCGTTAATTAAAATAAAGTCTCCCCATTTTAGCCTATGGAGGCCCTTCACTACAGTGAGGGAAAAACAAATTTAGCTGTTTTACCTCACCAGGGCTTATAAACAATTATTATAAGGTCCCTGCTTATAGTTACATGGCACCCAGCCCTAGGGGCACAAAGGGCACACCTTAGGGGTGACAAATGTGAAAAATAAAGTTGTTTAAGACTTTGGAAGTACTTTTAATTCCAAAGCCGAATTTGCTTTTAACTTTAACTTAAAAGCAGCCAGCAAGGCAGGCCAGCATTTAAAATGACCCTGGGCGCCTCAGCAGTTCACCTATGGGTCACCTATGGGTGCACCACCTAAGCCGGGGTACCTAAACCTATATGCCCTACCATATACTGGGGACTTAAAGGTAGGTTGGGAAAAGTTCATCAGCCCTGTTTTCTCACATGGGAGCTCCCCAATTTAGCTCAGCCCAAAATTCCACTGCCCAAATCGTATTGTGGAGACATCAAAATTATCTATCACAAAACAACCTGGGTTTGTAAGGCAGGCACCTGCGTTTTTGTTCCTGGGCTCGGTGGCCATATGGAGAACCTTCCAAAACCAGACATTTCTGGAAACTAGACACCTGGGGGAGTCCATTGAGGTGTGGCTTGTGTGGATTCTCCAAAGTTTTCTTACCCACAATACCCTGCAAAGGTGAAATGTTGAATAAAAACTCTATTTGTTCTTGCATTTCTGTCACACAAACAACAGGAATATGCTAGGGTCCACAAAATTCCTACCACCCAGTGTTTCCCCACTTGTCCTGATAAAAACGCTACCCCACTTGAGTGTATGTACCTAGTGACTGCATCAGAAATGGATCACCTCAGGGTCAATAGTTGCCCTCATGTAAGGACTAACATTGACCAGCGTGTGATCCATTCCTGTCGCAGGCACTAGACCTACCCACACAAGTGAGGCACCATTTTTATCAGGAGACTTGGAGAGCTAGAAAGAAGTTTGTGGCTCCCCTCAGATTCCAGAACTTTCCATTGTCAAAATGTGCAGCAGGCATGTTTTTTTAGCCAAATTTTAAGGTTTGAAAAGGATTCTGGGTGACAGAACCTGGTGAGAGCCCACTAGTCATCCCATTCTGGATTTCCCTAGGTGTCTACTTTCCAAAAATGTATAGATTTGATAGGTTTCCCTGGGTGCCGGCTGAGCTCGAGGCCAAAATCCACAGCTAGGCACTTTGCAAAAAATGTGTCTGCTTTCATTAGGAAAATGTGATGTGTACACATTGTGTTTTGGGGAATTTCATGTTGCGGGCACTAGGCCTACCCAGACAAGCGAGGTGCCATTTTTATCAGGAGACTTGGGGGATTGCTGGTTAGAAGAAAGTTTGTGGGTCCCCTCAGATTCCTTAACTTTTTGTCACCAAAATGTTCAGCAAATGTGTTTTTTTAGCCGAATTGTGAGGTTTGCAAAGGATTCTGGGTGACAGAAACTAGTGAGATAGTTTTGGTATGTTTCCCTAGGTTTTCCCTAGGGAAAAACAAATTTAGCTGTTTTACCTCACCAGGGCTTATAAACAATTATTATAAGGTCCCTGCTTATAGTTACATGGCACCCAGCCGGCTCAGGTAGAGGCCAAAATCCACAGCTAGGCACTTTGCAAAAATCACACAATTTTTCAATGGAAAAATGTGATGTGTCCATGTTGCATTTTGGGGCGTTACTTGTTGTGGGCACTAAGCTTATCCACACATGTGAGGTACCATTTTTATCAGGAGACTTGGGGGAACACAGAATTAAAGAACAAGTGTAATTTCCAATTCTTTCTCTACATTTTTGCCTTCCAAATATAAGACAGTGTATGTGAAAGAAGTCATTTTGAGAAATGCCATGTAAATCACATGCTAGCATGAGGACCCCCGAATTCAGAGGTGTGCAAATAACCACTGTTTCTAAACTCCTCATCTTGTGCCCATTTCATAAATACGTAGGTTTCCCTGATACCTATTTTCACTCTTGATATTTTACCAAATTAATTCTTGAACACCCGGTATGCAATGAAAACCCATTGCAAGGTACAGCTCATTTATTGGCACTGAGTAGCTTGGATTCTTGATGAACCTACAAGACCTATGTATCCCCACATCCGGGAGGGACCAGCAACCATAACAGTTTATTGCTTTAAAAAACTATCATAGTTGGAAACAGTTACAGAAGAAAACATGATCAGAAAGGGCTGTTTTTTTATTCAATATTTTTTTATTTCAACTGTTACTTTCTGTATGAAAATCTTGAAGGATCTACACAAATGACCCCTTGCTGAATTCAGAATTTCATCTACTTTTCAGAAATGTTTAGCTGTCCAGGATCCACCATTGGTTTCACACCCATTTCTGACACTACCTGGAAGGAGGCTGAAAGCACAAAAAAATAGTAAACATGGGGTATGTCCCAGTAAAATGCCAATACTGTGTTGAAAAATGTGGTTTTCTGATTCAAGTCTGCCTGTTCCTGAAAGCTGGGAAGCTGGTGATTTTAGCACCACAAACCCTTTGTTGATGCCATTTGCAGGGAAAAAAAGATGCCTTTTTCTTCAGCACTTTTCTCCCATTTAAACAAAATTATAATACACATCTTAGCTGCATTTTGGCTAATTTTGTGGTCTCCTGCAGGGGAACCCACAAACTCTGGGTACCTTTACAATCCCCTAAATGTTGGAAAAAAGGATGCACATTTGGCATGGATAGCTTATGTGCACAAAAAGTTATGGGGGTCTGAGCACAAACTATCCCAAGTACCCAAAAAAGGGCTCAGCACTGTGAGGGAGGGTCCGGCAGCTACGGGGTTGAGATATACTTGTAAAGATAATACTTATTGAGTCCCCCTTTTTTGTTTTGTTTTTTTCAATTTTAGTTACTATTATATTATTATTGTCATTGTATATATTCAATTGTTATATTAATGTAATATTGTAAAATGTTAATTACTTCCTTTGGTAATATTTTTTGTATGATTTAATGCCTTATCATAAACTTCAATAAAATATCTTGAACACGAAAAAAGTAGAAACAAGGATGAGTTAAGCTTAAGGAAACAGCTGAAGACTGTGCTGTTTGCTTAAGTGCCTAAGTTCTGCTTTGGTATGGTCGATCTAGTACTGGGAGGTCCGTTGGATAGCCAAGCGGTTTTGAAAGTCCAAGAGTAGAATAGAATTGTGTGTTTGAGATAATACCCTATGCAGCCTAGGGTATAAAGGGATGTGGATTACGTGCTCAATGTGTCATAGAAACCAAGCTATACCTCACTGATATGGCTTAATGAGGCTGAAAGAATTCTGAGGTTGCTTGTGTTCCCTTTAGGAGGGGACTTTACCTGGCAGTTCAGCATGGACACTTCCCACAATGAGCAGGGACAGCACTGATTTCCATAAAGTGGGCCTCTCTCTAAAGTAGCCCAGTGGGTGAAACATGACATGTTGGAAATGCTATCCAGGCAATTTGTGTGGTTTAGAATATTTGCAGGTATTTCTAGCATCACCTTTTTGTGTCTTCTCACTTTTTTCTCCTCTGTTGCAGCAGAAACCTCTGATAGTCCTTCTCATGTTCGAATATGAGGTGTCACCTTATTGACATAATGCATAACACTTTGTGAAGTCTGCTCAATTCATTTAGTCACAGATTTGGCCAGTTATAGTTATAGTTACTTGAAGTAATTTTATTGGGCCCTAAAGTTTCTGTAACTCACGCCCATTCCATGCACAGTTTTCTTATCAATAATTTTATTGCAAATGTTGCAATGATAATATCAAAGATACCATACAAGAAATTATCAATTATATATGTGGAGTAATTAGCTGTTCATGGCGATGGCACAAGTTATAATCAGCTTAGGGCCCGTGTTATAGTTACTTAAAATAACGCTAACTCTAACTGCTGAATTTCTATGGTTTTATATGAGGCCCTGTATTGAAACCATTATAACCACGCAACCCTGCTCCACGCACAGCCTTTGGCCGTACGCAGCGGACGTTGGTCACAGGGCCTGTCTCTGTCAGTGGATCTGTTAGTGGCTTTGTGAGTATCTGAGTGGGTCTGAAAGTGGGTGTGTGAGTCTATGAGTGGGTCTGAGTGAGCACATGGGTCTCTGAGTGCATGTAGGATCAAATTAATTAGTGTATGAATGAGTCTGTGAATGTTTTTGTTTTAAGATTGTTTTAGTACATTCTAAAATATTAAAGAATATCCTCGAACATTCTAGGATATTTGCGAATATCACACATGGTGAAGAAAAATTATTTCAAACCCATAATTTGACCCTAAATCACACCCCTGTACCCTGACCCCTTATACCACTTACATCATTTCTATTTTCAGCCTCAGGAACCCTCTCCGATAACATAAATTGGTGGCTGCAAGTTTCTAGTCAGGTTGTGGCAAGCCAATTACAGGGCTTCTATTTGCATGTGCATTCACAAATGTTCACAATTTATTCGCAAAGGATCCGCATCCCTAGATATACACATTTATTTTCCCTTTAATATCTCAAAAACTACTGAACTGATTTACACCAAATAAGTGAAAGTGTAATCTGCATACCAAAAGCTAGCTTTCTGACAAATTTCATGTAATTCCTTCCAGTGATTTGGGCTGTAGTCGTGTATAAAGGTTCTATGGGATTTAACATGGTAAACACAACTTTTTAACCCCCCACCCTTTTTCAAGCCCTCTACTTGACAGATAACCCCGAAAATGTAAGAAGCACCAGGACACTTTAAAAAAAAAAAATGTTGTGAAGGTATCTTAAACAGTGCCAAATATATAGGCAAGTCAAAAAATGTTTTTTCTATAGAAACATAGCCCTGACTATAACTACCTACTGGTGACCTCCACTAGGTAATATAAATACATATATATATATATTTGGTGTATTTTACATGGAAAGACTTACTTTAAAATGCGCTTTCTTGAAACGCATCATGGAGAAATAGCCAGCTTTCGTTTCAGCAGGGAATAGGATGGCTTTCACTTGAAGTGTCCTGTGGGGGTTGATGCTGCTCTGTACCTGGAACTTTATTCAGTATTTTCTGGGAGTGTTTAAAAGCCTGAATGGCAAGCAATGGCACAGATTAAAACCAGCTATGGAGATTGCAGGCACTGGCCTGATTAAAAGCACCAGCATGTTGAGAACTATGTATTAGGAAGGTGTATTTCTAGAGGGAAAGTTGATATTGTGATTTTACAGCACTTTGTGGGAATAGGATTGTACTACAACTACCAGACTGCCATTGAATGAACTATAAATAGTGCAGTACATCTGAAGGACTAATCAATTGTTTCAAATCCACCTGAGAAAGTCATATTGTTGAAAGGCGTTGCAG
This sequence comes from Pleurodeles waltl, assembly GCF_031143425.1. Lineage (NCBI taxonomy): Eukaryota > Metazoa > Chordata > Amphibia > Caudata > Salamandridae > Pleurodeles > Pleurodeles waltl. The sequence continues at coordinate 660,358,918 of NC_090443.1, read as the reverse complement.
ATAAAGATAAATATATATATAAATACTGAAGGTCAGTAAGATCCTAACACAACTTCTGTTTCAGATACTGGCTGTAAATACCCACATATAGAATATAAATGCACAAACAGGGTCTATGGAGCTGATACCTATTACGACGTTACAAAAGTAACTCAAATACTACAGTATACTAACAGTGGAAAAGAAACACCATCTAGGTTGTCAGAGCTGAGCCTGTGGATCCTGGCAATCAAACAGGCAAGGGGGTAACAGCAAGGGTGTAAAACTAAATAATTCACTGCCACAATAGACAAGGAGATAGTAAGGAAGAGTGCTAAAGAGGAATGAATGGAAAACACAGGGCATACTTGGCAGAAGTAGGTAACAACAATAAGATGAAACTAGAGGCTAAGACAGTGGGTATAGGAAGGTAGCAAACTAGAAACTGGAAAAAAGAGACTTGGAAATACAGGACGAGAGAGAGAGTTCAAGAGTGCACTAAAATATTGCTAGCTCAGAATTCAAGGTAGCGCTGTAGGCAGTGCTAGTTCAGGAACAAGGATTAGTTACAGCTCAGGAATCAAGGTAGCACTGCAGGCAGTGCAAGTTCAGGAGCGGAGGAATTAGCTACAGCACAGCAACAGGAAACAAGGAACAAGGATTAGCTACAGTCCAGGAACATAGAAAGCAAAGACAGTAAAAACTAAGGAAACAAAAGGGCAGCTAAACAGAAACACTGCTACAATGCTGGACTGAAGGGACCTGGGGTTTAAAAGACCACACAGTGATAACATGCACCGCTTGTGAACAGGCTAGCAACTGCCAACCACAGGTGTGCTAAATTCCTCCCCCCATCCTCGGCCTGCAGGGATAGAGATGACTCAGTGAACAGGGAATTTTAGGAAATGGAGTCTAGTTTTTAGCATGGATAGAATGCCTTCCTCAAAACGTGGAATGAATCGGAACTGGATGGGAAGTTCTGAATAGTGCCAAAGAGTCTGGAAATCAGGTTATGCATACAGTGGAAGGTCTGGAAGCTTATTAGAACACTTGAAAGTCCCATAATTCCTCCCCCTAGTGATGGTGGACACATGAGAGAGTGAGTGTACTCCCACAGCATGCCCCCCAAAAAGACTAGTTCCCAGCATCTAAAACTGGATTCAAAGCCTTAGCTTGTGTGAAATATGTCCATTTCCAACAGAGTTACAGCACAAGGTAACAGAGGACTGCTGTCAAAATGTGATGTTATGGAGGGTAGAATAGCAAGCTGTGAATTAACAGGAGCATCCAAGGCAGATGTTTTAAGAGGGAAGTGGTCTAATACACAAGTCAGACTTTATTCTAGACTTGGAGAGTCCGAAATCAGTAGTGAAGGCTTAGGAGCCTGAAGCAAAGGTACATGAACTTTAGATGATGGGAGGCTGGAGTAGTACTCAGCAGGTAGATTGACTGTAGATTCAAAAGCAGATAGGAGGCCCAGAAGTCAAGTGTAAGCTGGCGGAACACAAAGAGGGTAACAGGAAGGAGACTTGAAGCACTGGCCATGGAGGTAGGCATACAGAAGATTTATATGCAGGAGACTCTGGAATCAGATATGCAGGAGGCTCTGGCCCTGGGTGTTTACACCATGAAAGTGTTGACTCTGAGGCTGGAGACTCAGGGCCTCAGTACGAGTCTGGAGGTCCTGGGACCGTCAGACTTGCGGTGGCTTTCGCCAAAGTGGTGGTCTGACAGGCAAATTAAGGCCTGGCCGAAAGCACCATGATCCAACCACCAGCACTGCCACTTTTTCGGTGGCCAAGAGCCTGGCGGTGCCTGCTGTCTTTATCCGGTAGGGCAGCACTACAAATAGCACTGTCCTGGTGATTATGACTTCCGTGTTTGCCAGCTTTTTCATGGCAGTTCTGCCACCATGCAAAGGGTGGAAGAGACGGGGTATCAGGCGCCCTTGACATGGTAAGTGCAGGGGCCCGCATGGACAGCCCTGTCACGCTTTTCACTGCCTGAAACACAGGCAGTGAAAAGTGCAGTCGGTGCTGTGTGGCTGTTGCACCAACACAACGCAACTGGCTCGATTATGAGCCGGCCTCAATGTTGTGGGTAGTTTCCCACTGGGCCAAACGCTGTTTCCACCCACTGACCCCCCAAGAAACTCATAATAGGGCCAGTGGGCAGAAGACCGGAGTGGCGGTCTTCTCACCAATAGAATCTCTGAAGGCCGGCACACTGGAAGTATAGGCTCAGTAGGTAGGCAAGCTGGAGGATCAGAAGGCAGGTAGGTTGCAGGTTTGACTTCAGCATGCAAGCTGGCTAAGGACTCTGCCTTCTGAAGACAAAAGGCTGGCTGAAAACTCTGGTACTGCAAAAAGACAAGCTGAAGGTGGAGAGGCATAAAGTTGACAGACTTTAAACCCTAGGAACAGTATTATCTCTCAGACAGTAGATTTACGGTTGTCAGTAATGAAATGGTCACAGGTCCTTGGCATAATAATAAACACTAAAGCTTCTTCTTCAGGTTGGCAAAAATAGAGCTTATGTTAGATTCTCTGATGGTCATTCTTTCTTTACCATTTGGCAGTTCACATCTCCTATTCAGAGAAAATAGATCGGAGATAATTTGATCATGGGAGATTCTTTCATTTTCCTCTGTATTTAAAGGTGATACAGATTCAGAGCATAGAGTATATAGATTTCTTGACTTTTCAAAATGTGGCATTCTTGAAGGAGAGAAATCAAACAAGGATTTGGGAAAATGTTCCTTCTCAGAATGAGGTTGTTTCAGTCATGGAAGTAAGATCATGAGCATTGTCTGAGTCACAGGATATTGTCATATCTGAGAATATGTGGGGCACTGGTTCAGGATTTGTCTGAATGTCAATGATCTGTGTATGTCATACCTCTGAGGAAGACCTGACCTCACTACAAGGAAGAGAAAGCAAATAGATTTTTTGTGTTTTGCCTGGCATTTGCGGTACCTAAAAAGTGGAGGTACACATCTCCAATGTAGCACCTAAATCTAATTTAACACTAGAAGAAAAAACATCAGAAGAAGTGGAATATATGGAATTCATACCAATACTTTCATTTACTGCAGTTTCAGCAATGTACCAGGACTGTTCTCTGTGGAATCTGGATGATGATCCACAGTATAATTCACACCAACAGTGCACTCGCTCTGAGGTGATCGCAAAAAAGTAATTGCAAGGTTGCAGACTTCATTTATAAGGAGACTAGCATAGTTGCCAAAAAATAGTCCTGGACAGGGGTTAGATTCCCACTGAAGTAACGGTTATTGTACTTTAACGAGATCTGAAAAGTTTTTTTTGTCTTTTTGTCTGCTTCCAGAATCCTAAGTGGATCCTGTGAAGACTGTATATCTTCGACTACAAGGACAGTGGTAGGTTTAGCAAAATCACAACAAGGAACAACACTAAACCTAGGATTTTGTACTGGCTTCTAGTATTCTAGCAGGTTATTTGTCTCTTGCTACACTGCCCTTTGTTTACTTTGCACGTAGTATTAAACATTGTCTCTGTAGTGTTAGAGACTCTGATCTTTACTGGGCCATCAGACCGGGCTACATCATTTGCATGGAAAACCAAATTTATGTAATGTCTGTCTTTGTCTGTTGTGTGGTTAAATATGCTATTTTATAACCACTTCTAGAGGACATGTGAGAATTAGCACATTTGTTCAGCAAACAGATAACAATAACATTCTCCTTTTACAATGCTGACACAGACACAGAATCTGCATTAGAACAGCAGATGACGTTAGGATCTGGCAAAGAGGTGTTTGAGAGCCAATGAGAAATGAGGCAGTGCTGGTTCAGTAACAAAGTAATTAGTCCCAGATCAGGAACAGAAAAGAAGGAACAAGGATTAGCTACAGAAAACATGTGTTGTTTAAGTGCGTCAAAAGCCATATTTTTAGCGGCTATAGATTTGGGCATTTCCTGTAGGGATGAACAGGAACTAGAAAGTGTGGACTGAGCCTGTCTATATCCAAAGGGATTCTGACTTCAGGAGCACTTCCTTGCCACACTGCACACCAGTTTGTTCTTTACTGATTGGCCCTCAAGCTTCTAAGCAGCTCTGAGACCTCCCCTCACACCTACACAGGGCTTTCAGTTTGTGGAGGGATCCCCAAAACAGGCACCTCCATTTTGTTGCCCCAACTTCTCTGTGCCCTAAACAGTCCAGTGAGCAAAGACAAAGAAGGTAGTAAGACATTTTGCTGTGCATTTTGAAACTTGAAAAACACTCTTTTCCACCACCCATGACTGTTTAAATTTATCTCTTGGTTTCTGTGCAATTTGTACTGCTGATTCTATCTACACTTGGTGGTTTAAATTTCTTGCTTGGTTCTTACATCTTCTGTGCTAGATCCTCTAAAAGGCAAGCAACCCCCACCCTTTTTACAAGCTAAACAGGCAAAATACACCCCAGAGGCTAGCCGAGTGTCTTTAAGAGACTGCTTAATCTGCTTTGTTGTGTAAATTGTGTTTGGAAATTGTATATAACTCTTGTTTTTTAATCATATTTGGGCCCTACCTAGAGGGGTTGAGCAGGAACTAAAAACAAGTGGATTGAGTCTGTCAGTAGCCAAGAAGATTCTGACTTCAGGACACCTCATTGCCACCCTGCACACCAGTCTACGCTTATGGTCATATGCCCCTTGTATACGTTGGTTACTGCTTGTTGCACCTGTGCTCTGAATGGCTAATGGAGCTAAGGCTTAGGTTTAGAATTCTGATTTGCTAGGACTCTGATTGGTTCCTAGTGCTTGGATTGTATTGTGATTAGGGCTTTGGGTTAGCTTTAGGATTGGCTGATAGAACTAGATTTCAGTTTTTTTTCTAGTGCTTGTTTTTCCATTCGACTTAGGGTGAGAGTTCTGTTTGGTTCCTAGGTTTTGGGTTTCTATTGAACCTATGGCTTTATGGTTTGGCTTGTGATTGGCTGGGAGGGGTAGGGTGTGATTGGTTGAAAGGACCAGGTCTCTCTTCTCTCTTCAGTCCTAGTGCTTAGGGATAGTGTTCTGATTGGTTAGGGCTAGGACTTCTGTTGGCCAAAGTTCACCTGACCTAGGGTTATTTAACAGTAGAGCTCAGGGCATCTCAGCCCGGGTGTTGAGGCTAAGGGCGAAGAGGATAAGGGCTGTGGCCTTTTTGGCCTGTTCGTGCCAGTTCGTGCCTAGGGCCAGAAATACTGCCCTTTTACCGTTGACAAGGAACCACGTAAATCCATCCACAAAAATAATAACACACTCTCAGCCAATACATGCAGCTCATTTACAGCCAACAAACCCTATCTATATTTCAATATCTCAACAACCACTACAACATGCGGCAAAATACATCTATACAACCTTCTAACTAAACTGCCAAACAATGGCACCTTCACTCTCACACAAAATACCACAATGTCCTATACCACTATCAAATTCACACATCCGCACTATACTTTTGTAATCTCTATAACACATACTTCTTCGTTGTACAAAACACTAGCTCTATTCTCTACTTACAGACACCTTTCTATCAGCACCAAACATATAACGAGCCTTCTCTCATATCAAACACCAGCCAAAACCCTGCTCCTCTTTCAACAAAAACCACACAACCAAACAATCCTTACACTTCACTCCACCAAACATATTACATCTTCCTGCTACCAAATATAATGCAAACACTCACACCCCCTCTCCAGCTCTACTCATCCACCACTCATTCCTCTAGCAAACAAAGCCACTCCACCACAAAAACACAGTCTGTATACTACCTACTAGCAAATTCTCAATCACTCTCTAAAAACAAGCACATATCTACGACATACTCACTGACACACAACCTGACTTACTCTTCATAACTGAGCCATGGTTGGGAGATGACATGGCTCAGTGTTGCATTAAGTCATTCCTCCAAGCTATCAAACTGCCTTTGAAAATCGCATAGACAAAGAGAAGGTAGACGAGCTGTTATGTTCATGGAAACAATAAATCTCACCTAAGCGGACAACATTTCCCATCAAAGTTGTGAGGCCCTCATAACCAGATGTAACCCTTCGTCAACATACTCCTGCAATCTCCTTCTTCTTTACAGACCACCAACTAGCAATCTAACATTCCCAGACACATTCCTGGACACAGTTTCGAGCCTTATGATGCTACACACCAAGATAGGCAACCTTTTTGGCCTAAACATGTGGTTTGACAAACCTAATTTGCAGAATCCAAGAACTGTCATGCCTAGTCTAGACACACTGAACCAACATCAGATCATCAACAAACACACTTTGCTGGACACATCCTAGATGTCATCTTTGCAAATTCAGAGCTTGTTACTTTTCAAATGATTTCTGGAACTGGTCAAAGCAAGCAGGACGGTTGGCTGCCCTTCTGACCCTTTTTCCACCACAGATCTTCAGGTTAACTACCTCTGTTGCCACACCAGTAAGAAAAATCATCAATAATTCTTTAACCACAGGAATTTTTCCAGAAGATTTAAAAAAGGCATACCCATACCCATTATCAAAGAAAATAAAACTGAACCTGCATGACCCAAACAACTACAGACCTATTACAAATGGACTTTTCCTGTGCAAACTAGTAGAAAGAGCAGCATTTTCCCAGATATCACAAAGTATTGAAGGCAACTCTGTACTTTCTGACTTTTAGAAAGGATTTCCTCCAGGAAGAAGCACAGAATCTACAGTCATTGCCATTTGGGATCACCTTGAAAACACAGTAGGCTCGATTGGGGTTGCTGCACTACTTCCTTCAGCTTCAGCTACCATTAACACAGATGCCTCAAGCTGTTTATCCAAAAGGGTAAACACGGCATTTGTCCAACCAGCTTCTCACCCCGCTGCAAACTACAATGTCTTCAGCTGGGAGAGAGCACTTCAAAGTCCAAAAGAAGCCGTGATGCACTCCAAAGATATAATATTTCAATGTGTTTCCATCTCAGGCTGTTCTTCAGATGCAGCATGCACAGCAATTAATAAAGCAGCTCCTCCTGTCTAATTTATATTAACACAAAGTGTGGGGGTTTAAAAGTTTCACAGGGACTGCGATGGGAGGTTCCTTTTCTTCAAGCTATGCCTGTTTATTCATGGGATGGTGGGAAATGCAACATGTGATGACAGATGAAAATGAGAAATGGACCAAACATATAACTTTCTGGACAAGATATATTGATGATATCTTTCAAATATGGGATGGACCAGAGAAAGTCCTATAGGATTTCTTGGCTTGGTTACCTAACAATGACTTCAATCTCACATTCACTGATAAAATTCATAGGGAGGTCATGGAATTTCTGGATGTTGAGGTCGTAATAGAGGATGAGACCCCTCAGACTAGACTTTTCTGTAAATGCACGGCGGGAAATAGTATCTTACATGCCCATGGCCATCACCCAGCAAGGTTGAAGTGGAGTATACCATATGGGAAATTACTTAGGGCTAAGAGAAATTGCAGTAAATCTATGAGTTTTCATAGTGAACAGGCAAATATGATCAGAAGATTTCAGTCTAGAGGTTGCCCCAAGAAAGTGATTAAGGAGGCTTGTGAGAAAGTGGCTAGGGTGCAGCGACAAACTCTTTTAGTTCAGAGAAAACAGCAAACCAGTGACAAGGTTGTGAGATGTATTCCACCTATAATGCGTATTCAGATCAGGTTACGAAGATATTGAAATGGTATTGGCACTTAATTAGAACGGATAGGGCTATTGGCGAGCTCGGTGGCCCACATCCTAGTATCACAAATAGAAAAAGTAGCTCCCTTCAGGATATGGTTGTACATAGTTATCAGAAGAAGAATAGGGAAATGTTTTTAGATAAATATCATGGCTTTTTCAGATGTGCAAAATGTAAGGCTTTCAAAAATAGTGTGAACCGAAAAACATACTTGCTTCCCACAGGACAAGAAGTTAATATAAAGAGATTTTTGAATTGTAACTCTGACTTAGGGGGTTATTCTAACTTTGGAGGAGCGTTAATCCGTCCCAAAAGTGACGGTAAAGTGACGGATATACCACCAGCCGTATTACGAGTTCCATAGGATATAATGGACTCGTAATACGGCTGGTGGTAAATCCGTCACTTTTCCGTCACTTTTGGGACGGATTAACACCTCCTCCAAAGTTAGAATAACCCCCTAAGTAATTTACGTGATCACCTGCCCATTTGGGCTTCAATATGTGGGAAGTACTATTTTCCCCTTGAAGAAACGCAGTTTGGAACACTTCCGAGCAATTAAAAGTAATGATGTTTCTTATCCAGGTGCTCGCCACTGTAACTTGATGCATCAAGGTAGAATAGCGGTAATGTCATTTTTTAGAATTGACAGAGTACAATTATCTCCGAGAGGAGGTGATAGGGAACAGATTTTGAGAAGAGTAGAGTCTGAGTACATAATCAAGCTCAATAGCAGATATCCGTGGGGATTGAATAAGGATGAGGAATTTCATGTACATATAGGGTAATCCTCACATTGTGAAAATAATGTATTGATGGGATCTGAAATGGAATCTGAGATTTGGTGTTCGTGAGGCTAGTTAGTAGCATAGTGTATTTTAATTGCGTTTGTTTGAGAGTACTAACTCCCGAATGATATTTTCTGTAGTTAAAGAATGGGTGATGTTGGTAAATAATTGTTTGGCAATAGATTATACATTTTTCTTTTGCTAAGAAATGAAGAATTATATAATTACGAACATGTTTTCTGTAGTCAAAGAATTGGTTATAGCTTGTAAGACGGTGGTTTTAAAAAAAAAAGATTATAATACCATAAATATTCCTTGGGCGGATGTTGGCAAATAATTGTTTGGCAATAGATTATATTATTCTTTTGCTAAGAAACGAAGAATTATATAATTAGAAACATGTTAAAAAAAGATTTTGATAAAACTGCAAAATTCTCAAAGAAAGTCTAAATTTTGAGTCAATGAAAGATTGGACATATAAATTGATAATAACTTAGAGCAGATGTTGCTTGGATGATTTGATCTTTAATTAGATTTGTATTTATTTGGGGTGTTTTTGAAATTGTTTTAAATGTGGAGTATGGCAATGTGTATTTTTTCCTTCTCTTGTTTCAAATAATGATCTGTTTTTTATGTCTATGTAAACTGTGGGTATATTTTCTAAGGGAGAGGGGGCTTCTGTAACTATTTGGGCTTATGAAGAAGACCGTAAAGGTTGAAACGCGTAGCCTTGGTAAGTAGAGAACTTGTTTCTCTTTAAAGACGATGACAGCCAAAATAAATAAATCATTTGTTGCTTGGAGTGCCGTTTGGATTACTTTTCCTGATATACTATCATGAACGGGTCCTGAGCCTGTTACGTGCACCGGTTTCATTTGGCACATCAGTTCAACAGTAGGAATCATTTTCTTCAATATTTATATTATATATATATATATATATATATATATATAGATATAGAGATATAGATATATATACAACTTATACTAACTATAAAAATATCTATCTATCTATCTATCTATCTATCTATCTATCTATCTATCGATCTATTTCTAACGATTATTTGATTAGATGCTTATGGGTCTCTTTTTTAGTTATCTATCACAATATATAAATATAATCATAACAATTGTATCTCTAAAAGCTTCAAAATTGAAATATTAAGGCAAACATAAAAAGAAAATAAATATATAAAAATAAAAATAATATTAAAAAATGCACAAATAAATACGTTTTCACGAACAGCTACATCTGAATGTCTGAACTTCTAAAGATCTGACGAAACTTACACATATGGAACTATATACAATAACGTTTTATATCTCTATATTTCTATAGATAAATATCCTTTCTATGTAGTTATGTACTTATATATGTATTTTGTTACTCAAGAAAGAAAGAAAGAAAGAAAGAAAGAAGGAAAGAAAGAAAGAAAGAAAGAAAGAAAGAAAGAAAGAAAGAAAGAAAGAAAGAAAGAAAGAAAGAGAGAGAAGAAAGAAAGTCTTCAACTCTCTCCAATGCACTACACTATGTCCCTCATTATGACATGGGGGTAAGTGCCGCTTACTGCCATGCTGATTGCCACCAACATGCCATGACCACGGTGGTATACCGTTACGGGTATTATGACCCACACATAGAAATCTGCCACTACACAGACACCTACACAAGTCCACCAGCCCAAAGGTCAGTGATAAAATGGTGGTACCAAAACCCACACTCTTACGCCAACCGAAATACGCCTACAGCATCATGACCCACAATCACAGCGGCGGTCATTCAACTGCAGTAAACTTTTGGTGGTACATACCGCCTTGCTCAAAATACACACAGAAACTAACAAAACTACACCACATTGGACAATTCAAAGTACACACACCTGACACACATACACACACCACACCCACACAACCACACCACTATAAAACACACACACACAATACCCACAACCCTTTACGACCCAAAGATTTTGGCAAGTGAGAGAGACACAAGCCAGGAGCACCCACTGAATCTGAGCCACAAAACACCATCACCCATACACCATCCACGCACCCTCACACACACCACTCACACTACACCCATGGCACCACAAAGACACCCCAGGTTCTCTGAGGAGAAGCTAAGGGTCATGGTGTTGGAAATCATCCGGGTAGAGCCACAGCTATTCGGATCACAGGTGCAGCAGATGTCCATTGCAAGGAAGATGGAGCTATGGTAGAGAGTTGTGGACAGGGTCAACGCCGTGGGACAGCACCTCAGAACAAGGGATGACATCAGGAAGAGGTGGAACGACCTATGGGGGAAGGTGCCTTCCGTGGTTGCAAGACACCAGATAGCTGTACAGAGGACTGGCGGTGGACCCCCACCTCCTTCCCCACAACTTTCAACATGGGATGAGCAAGTCTTGGGGATCATGCATCCTGAGTGCCTGGCAGGAGTAGCAAGAGGACTGGACTCTGGTAAGTCAAATCTTTACTACTTTATCCCCCACCCTACCTGCATGCCATCACAAACACCAACCACTTCCCTCACCACCATCACCCCCCCACCTCACTTATACCACACCATCACAACCCACCCATCCCAATACCAAGCCCTGCATGTAACACCAATGCATGGACCCCATCATAGACCTGCATGGACACCCATCACCCCAGCATGCACACTAGTGACAATCACTTAGCCAACCAAATCACAACTCACACAAGCCAAAGCTGCCTTGGTAATAACAACCATAGAGGGAAACATACCCAGGCACACACAGAAAAATAACACTGCATTTACATCCCCACAGGACCCCCCACTCAACGTCACCGGAGAGGAGGTGCCAGCTACATCCAGTCCCCCCACAGAAGAGGCCCACAGTGATGACAGCAGCTCTGCACGCCTGGATCAGGATGACCAACCTGGCCCATCAGGGACCTCTGGACAGTTGGTTACCCAGGCACATTACCAACCCACCACAGAGCCTCCACCCTCAGGAAACGCCACCACAGCACCCACCCAGCGGGCCTATATCTATGTCCCCAGGACACGTCAATCAGAAGTGTGTCCATCACTACAGGCCCCCAGGCAACCCCACAAACACAGAATGATCAGGGACCTGGGATCAGTGGCAGTGGGCACACGGTTCAGGGGGCAGAGGCACAGGACAACAGGAAAACTGGGAGGACTCTTGTGCGACAGGGGTGGACAGGCCCAGGGAACCGACTCTCCACAAGGCACTCACCAACATCCTGGGAGCATACCACCATTCCCAGGAGACCATGGGCCAGATACTGGCCAAGTTGTAGGAGACCCAGCGGCTGCAGGAGGGACAATACCTGTGGATCAGGGAGGAACTGAGGGACATCCACACCACCCTGGTCACCATTGCAGGGGTGCTGGCAGATATCGCCAACACCATGAGGGAGGCAGTGGCACACCAATGGGCCCCTGACACTAGCCACACCAAAGAAAAGCCCTCCACCGACACTATTGGACAGGAGGCCCCACCACAGGAACAACAGGCCACCAGCACCCCCCCCTGCAAGTGGAGAACCACCCTGCAAACAGTCCCTGCGATCCAGACAGAAGCCAGAGAACATTGCTAAGACCCCTGCCAGTAAATAAGACTCTCTGGATTGTCACCCTTGTGTCCCACTCTGTTACCCTGCCCACCTTGAACTGCCATTGCTCAACTTCCTATTGCCCCTTGGACAATGCACCTCTGATAAAAATAGACTGAATTCTATCCTGGACTTTCCTCCATCATCAACCCAGCTCATTGCACATCCCCATTTACCTTTCAGCACTGAAATAAACACCCTTGGAACTATTACAATTATGGAGACTGTCAATTATTTGAAATATGTATTATTTTAACAAACTATAAACAGTGCAATTCAAATGTACCATAATATTTACATAGGTATGACTTGTAGTGGGCATCAGTAAACACACCAGGAGCCAGGGTGGGCACAGAGATCTGAAAATAGAGATGCCAAAGGGTACAGTAAGTGGCCATAGAAATAGGAAAATTAGGCTGCCATTTTCAATGTCCAACACAAAACTGCAATGGAAGGTGAAGTTACAGTGTCTTACCTGTGTGTCACTGGAAGTACTGTTGAATTAGTGTAGTTCTGTTGTCCACATCCTCTTCCTCTGCCTCTTTTTTGTCACTGTCCACAGGCTCCACCGCTGCCACACGACCATCCCCAGGCTCATCCTCCTGCAGAAAAGTCACCTGGCATCTCAAGGCCAGGTTGTGCAACATGCAACGATGATCTGGCACACCTTCTTGGGTGAGTAGTGCTGGGATCCCCTTGTCAGATGAAGGCACCGGAATCTAGCCTTCAGTAGGCCAAAGGTTTGCTCAATGATCCTCCTTGTTCACCCATGTGCCTCATTGTAATGTTCCTCTGCCCTTGTCCTGGCATTCCTCACTAGGGTCAGTAGCTATGAGAGGTTGGGGTAACCAGAGTCACCTGCAAATATCGAGGGATACCTTCACCCTTAGGGACAACCCCACACCCATATACCAACATACACTGGGTGGGGACCATGGGCTCACCTATTAGCCACACCCTGTGCCTCTGGAGTTGAGCCATCCCATATGGGATGCTCTTATTCCTCCAGATATATGCATCATGCACAGACCCAGGATACTTAGCATTGACATTGGAGATGTACTGGTCCCCCAAACACACCACCTGCACATTCAGAGAGTGAAAGCTTTTTCTATTTCTATTTCTATTTCTGATCTCCTGGGGGGGAGGGGGCAAATGCAATATGTGTACCATCAATGGCACCAATGATGTTGAGGATATGTCCCAGTGAATAGAAGTCAGCCTTCACTGTGGCCAAATCCTCCACCTGGGAGAAAACGATGTAGCTGCGCATGTGTTTCATCATGGCAGACAACATTCTGGTCAGCACGTTTGAGAACATGGGCTGTGACATACCTGATGCCATGGCCACTGTCACTTGGAAGGAACCACTTGCCCAGAAATAGAGCACTGACAGGACCTGCACTAGAGGGGGGATACCTGTGTGGTGGCGGATAGCTGAAATCAGGTCTGGCTCCAATTGGGCAATCAGTTCTTCGATTGTGGCCCTATCAAGTCTGTAGGTTAGGATAATGTGCCTGTCCTCCATTGTCGCCAGGTCCACGAGGGGTCTATACACAGGGGGATGTCTCCATCTCCTATTCATCCTCGGTGGTTGAACTCTAGGGTGAAAACCGGTAAGCAGAAGGTCATATTCAAACATTTTCTCAGATTAATTTGCAATTTTTGCTTTACAGAAACAGTATGTGAACTCGTAAGTGAGTTGATATGCCAATGTCTCCTGTGACGCAGTTAGGTGCCATGGACTGTGCTCCCCTGAAATGGCGGGTGCCTGACCTGTGAGGAAGGACAAGTGGAAATGAGGTAATTCCGCTGGCACTCGGAAGAAGGCATCTACTCACCCCCTCCTTGGCAGGATGAAACACACTGGGCACAAAGTCCACTCCAGATCCAGTGGAGAAGCCATCCACTAGAGAGACTGTGGCTCTGCACTCCCCAGGACCAAGCAGTGGGCAACCCACCCACTAGAGAGACTGTGGCTTTGCACTCCCCAGGAGCTAGCAGTGGGCAAACCACCCACTAGAGACACTGTGGCTTTGCACTTCCCAGGACCAAGCAGTGGGCAACCCACCCACTAGAGAGACTGTGACTTTGCACTCCCCAGGACCAAGCAGTGGGCATGAAGCTCCCTCCAGGCCAGTGGCTTTGTACCATCTTCCAGCTGAGGTGCCCCCCCAATTCCCTGTCCCCCTGAGGTGCCTGTGTTTTTTCGACGTGATGTCCCAGCAGTGTTCTCGCCGTTTTGAGGCAGGAGTCAAGTGTGGCCTTGGCCTCTGTGTTATGGCCCCGTGGGCCATGGAAATTTTGGAGTGGGCATTGTCCCTCCTTTTGTATATATTGTACATACCGTTTATTGTTTAAGGACGTATATATCTAAAACTGTACTATTACAATCATTTTATTCCATTCCTTTTGTCCTTGCATTATTCTTGAGGGTTACGGGGTGTATATGTAATGTTGTATCTGCTTGTGTGTATGGTGTTGGGGTTGGGGGTCTTGTGTGTGTGTGTCCCTCTCTTTTTCCTCCTCCCTTCCCTTGTGTGCTAGGTGCAGTACTCACCGCTGTCATCTCTGCTTGTGTTCCTGATGTATGAGAAGGTACATCAGCATTGGAAAAAAGTGCAGCTCGAGCTCCATGATGTTGTGCTTCTTCCTTGAGTGTCGAGAGGTGAGTCAATTCCCTTCAGAGTACTGTTTCTACCGTGCATTTGGTGGCGGTAAAAGTGGCGGATAGGACTGTTGTAATGCAGTGGGCTGTACATTGTCTTCCGTGTGGCTGTTTGTTGCTACTGCTGTGGCGGTCGGTGTGTTAAAGTGGCTGTCCGTGTTGGCAGTTCCCGCCTTGGTCATGATTCCATTTTTTACCGCCGGCCTTTTGGCATTGTTACCGCCGCGTTGTCACTGACCGCCAGGGTTGTAATGAGGGCCTATGTCTCATCAATACCTCTCTCACGTTTTCCTCTACCTCCACTCTGTGACTCATACTAAGTCTCATTCTACTTCTATTATCTCCCTAAGATCCTTTCTTGACTCGTCCCTCCCTTATCCCTCCTTCACTCATCATCCCAAACCTCCTTTCACTACAATGGTCTCCCTAATAACCTTTTCTAGAGTCTTCCATTCTCTATCCCTTCTTTGACTCATCCCAAACCTCATCTAATTCATATGTACTCCCAAATAACACTATCTAGACTCATTCCTTCTATATACCTACTTTATCCTAGTCAATCAAACTAACAAACTGACATGTCCACTACTCACATTTACAACTTATATTTCACTCTACTAATGCACCACTAATCCTTTGGGTTCTGGAGGAGGGTGTTACTCACAGAAAAGCACTTAAATGCCTTGTCAAGGGTAGTAAGCACTAGTAAATACAATTACAACTATGATTACAAGTGAATATATACAAAGAGATATACAAGTGAAACCTTGTGTCAAAGAGTCGTTGACAGGTTGCTTGAAACTTAACAAGTGACTGAAAATGATTGTATTGAGGAGGTTAGCCACCAGGAGTAGTTTCAGCAGGTCTCCTGACCCTCATAGTGGTGTGTTTTGCCAGGAGCTGGTTCTACCTGGTCTTTGTGGAAAAGTCCTGATCTTCCCCCAACTGGTCCTGAAGGTGCTAAAGGGAGCACACCTGACTGCCCCTTGAAGAGAGCCACTGGCCTGAGACTCACCTGGGGACATGGTCCTTAGTAGGCCTGGGTGGAAATATAAATCCACTTGCAGACTTTGCGGAATTCAGGTAACTCCTTGTTACATGTGTAAATGCTACCATCTAAACCACCAGCTAATGGGTGTTCAGGCCAGCATGGAGAGCTGATGATCACAAATAGTTGAGTAGCTGCTTCTCGAGTAGATTTTCTAATCAGATAAATCAACTCAAAAATACCTAGTCTACTCAAATAAGCAGTTCAGGTTTTTTTTAGTGCAAAAATATTTTGTTGATTTTGGTGTTTTTTTCCCAACAGGAAGGAAGTGCTGCAGAGACTTCAACTTCCTAGTCCTGCCCAGAATGCTCCTCCCAGTACTTCTCCTGGTCACTTTTCATTTGGATTTCAAGGTGAAAAGATCACTCTTTTTGTCTGCAATTTCTCCTGCATATATCCTATTGAATTTTAAGGGCTTTGTTTTTGGGACGTCATAACATGTAAGTTCAAAAACGTTTAGATACGGATGCTGTTTGATTGAGAGCACCAGTATTTTTATTTATACTTTTATTCAGTTGTTAAGTTTGACTGTGGTTGTGATAGGTGGCCTGGAGTTGCACTAGGGGTCTAGTATATTTTTGCATTTACTTTTTTACGTTTTTATAAGTTAAAAAGGTTGCACAGTTAAGTATTTTTCTCCATATTTGTTAAATTTGCACTCTTCATTTATTTCACCATGTGACCTAGTCTGCCCACGGACCATCCAGCCGGTACTCATCATTGAGTATATGAAACAACTGTTTCTGTGGTATATCTTGTTTTAAACCATCTACGATTTTGGCCAGGGATGGCTTGATTAAACGAAAAATGTATTTCTTTTGTATTTGACTTTTTTTCTGCAAAAAGTGTATTTTAGTGGTGTAATATTTGCTGTTGTAAAAATGTTTTCATTGCTGAATTACTTTTCATTTTGGGCATTGCTGAATTTATGGAAGTGTGTTCTTTATTGTTTGTCATGCCTGCTTTGTCTGGCAAGTGAGAGTGTGTGTGACTGTGTGTATGTGTGTGTGTGTGTGTGTGTGTGTGTGTTTGACCTGGGCCACCATTTTACTGCAAGTAATGTGGCCGGAGGCCATTTTGTGATGTCAGTGTCCATAGGCAGACATGTGTTCTTTGATGTCTAGGCCTCTTTGCTTACTGTTGTTGACCAAGTGGCTGGCGGCCATTTTGTGTAGCCTGTCAATGTGCTTTAGCCATAGGCCTGCATGATTCTTTGTTGTCCATGCCTCATTCTTTGCTCTTGTTTGTTTGACCATGCGGCCTGCAGCCATTTGTATAGCCAGTCAGTGTGCTTTTGCCCTAGCTCTGCATGTGCTCTTTGTTGACTAGGCATCTTTGCTTGCTATTGTTGTTGTTGTTTGACCATGTGGCCATTAAGTACAGCTTGTTGGTGTGCTTTGCAATAGTCTTGCATGTGTTCTTTTGTTGTCCATGCTTCTCTGCTTGCTGTAGTTGTTATTTGACCATGTGGCAATTGTGTGGCCTGTCAGTGTGCTTTTGCAATAGGCCTGAATGTGTTCTTTGTTGTCCATGCCTCCTTGCTTGCTATTGTTGTTTTTGACCATGGGGCTGGCAGCCATTTTCAGCCAGCCATCTAGTGTGTAATAGTAATTTGTCGAGTTTTCAAAGCCATTTTCCCAGGACCTTGATAGAAGAGGGCTATGTCATTTCATGTTCATTTTTTTATTTATTTTCCCTGACATCAGTTGACTGTGCTTGAGGATCAGTGAAGCACACATATGAACAGTGTTTATATGCATTTTTTCCAATTTTCCCTGCACTTTCTTGCCTCCTAATGGATTTCTCAAAGTCCCTAGTGATGCATCAGCAATTACTTTTTTGTTAAATTTTTCTTCCACCCCCTGCCTGGAATAGGTAAGGGTCATTTCATTTTCCCTTGCACCCCTGTCTGCCATAAGCACACACCAGCATTCAGTTTTTAATGATCATGTCATTTTCCTGTGTACTCCCCACCTGCCATAGATGCACAGCAGCATTAATTTCTCAAGGATTATGTAATTTTCTTCTGTATCCCCTGCCTGCTGTAGGCTCACGCTGGCATTCATTTTTGAAGCAATATTCCATTTTCCCCTACACACCTGCCTGCCATGGGTGCACAGCAGCATTAATTTTATTAAGGATTATTCCATTTTCTCCTGCACCCTCTGTCTGCCATAGGTGCAAACCAGCATTAATTTTTTTAAGGTTTAAGACATTTTCCCCTGCACCTCTTGCCTACCATAGGCGCACACCAGCATTCAATACTTTTATTCCAGAACAAAATCCATAAAAAAGAACAAAATAACATCCTCTGAAAAGCAACAGATCAGCAGAGAAAAAGGGGTATCCAGAAGGTAACATAGTAAAAACAATCATAGTAAAGAAAGGGTTGTAGAGAAATCATCGTAGAGAATACTGGTTGTCTTGTCCAGCCAATGTATCACTGATTCAGATCCTAACTGGATCCCAGAGCTTTCTCAGCCCCCCCCTACAAACATCATTATTTAACAAAGATATTTCCAAAAAACATATAATCTGAAATTTATGCCACCACACCCAGGAAGTTGCAGCCACATTTGCATGCCAAAATCTTGCCAGAACAAGCCTGGCCAGAGAGATAGAGAAAAAAGATAGCCGTGCAACATTTTGAAGAATAGTAGAATACCCCAGTATAAGTAAGTTTGAATCCCATATGACAACCAAGTATTAAATACTGTTAATTAAAAAATAGATAAAGGACCATTAGTTACGTAAGACTGGACAAGCCATTAAGACATGAGCTGCAGTGGCACCAGCCACCCCACATCGAAAACAATGACTGTCTAAGCTTCATTAATCATAAACAATGAAAAGTGTAACATAAATCATTAGAGCATTTAAAGTGGTGGACCTTAATTTGTGAAACTTTAAGGCCAATATGTGCAAGAAACTTAGGCCTTGATTTATACTTTTTGATGCAAAACTGTGTGAACGCAGTTTTGCGTTAAAAAGGTTAGTGCTGGCTAGCGCCATCTTTTAATGCCACTCAGGCGTCAAATGTATAACTTTACACTGGGTGGCGCAAAAAAATGTTTAAAGTCATTTTTTCCCACGTTAACATTGCGCCTTGTTGTCAGGCAAAATGACGTTAACGGAGGAAAAATGATTCTAATCCGGTTTACGACATGGAAACACGTTGCAAAATGAAAATACACCATTTTTGCCCGCAATAGCGTCAAAAACAGACGCAGATGGAACAAACAGTGCATATGAGCCCCACAATGGATCCCAGAAGCCAGGAGAGCCCCCAGGGAGACCCCATTCAACCAGGAACCAGCCAGCGGGACACAGTCAAGACCCAGGGGAGGGAGAAGAAAAAGAGGAAGTGTTGTTTCAGCACAGGGGAGCATAACATACTGGTCAGAGAGGTGACGGAGCATCAAAATCAACACTTTGTCACCTCTAAATTGCCAATTTGAAGGAGAGAGACAATATGGTAGCAGATTGTGGATAAGATCAACAGTGTGGTAGAGGTTAGGAGAACTGTGGTTGAGTGCAAGAAACACTGGCATGACTGAAAAAGAAGCACCAAGATAAAAATGGCATAGAACAGGAAGGCAGCACTGCAAACAGGAGGTGGGAGTCCAGCACAGCAAGAGGACTTGGATGAGATGGAGGAGATGGCTGCAGTGGTCATCCTGGAAGAAATCATCACAGGGATACAATGACTGGACAGCGCAGACTACCAGGAAACACCACAAATGCAGAGCAAGTTGCATGGGGGAAATATATGCATACATGTCAAGTGCAAGAAGGGGGAGGCACATAGGACTCACACAATGTATGTCAAAGGAGTGCAGAGGGATACAATGCACATTAAGCAAGTTGCACCATGCCAACATAAGCTTACCCATGTACCTATGCTTTGGGAGTGCCATGCACCATTAAAAAATACACAACTTGGACATATTAAGCACACCAGTTCTAAATATCCACATGTACAAGTGAAAAACATGAGATGGATGGCTTGTATAATTAATGTGCCATTAGTTGTGACATCACAATATCCCTTGCATGTAGTCACAATCACACCACTAAGACGACCAAGACCTCAGCGACCAGGTAGTCAGTCAACACAATTCCTGGGGGAACTACATAGTGGTGTCCCTTGCTGTAACAATTTGCAACAGGCTTGCCTCAGTGGGCTGTTGCATCTCACAGCACACTAGTCATTGCAACTGTCCCAATATTACCCAGGCATGTGCCGATAGCACTACCGCACATAGACAACACATCCATATGAGGCAAGCCATCCCTACATCATGCAGTCAGGGTGTCCCCTGGGTGCATGGAACAATTAACCCAACAGGTGGTGGGGGAATAGCAGCCTGGACTGATATCATTGGTAACATGCCACTACCCAGACCAACTAAACTGAAGTTGTGTTCAACCACAGATCTTGAAACTGAACTGAAATGTGCCAGTACAGAAATTATGTACCACAGATAGCAAACAGTAGGTCACAACAGTCATAGGCTGAGCCAACAACTATTTGGACACAACCATGTCAGACAAATGGGAATGGGGAAATAAACACACCCATACAACACATGGGGTTTGGCTGTCATATAATAGTGGTTAATTCCACATCAATGGGCGGGGGTGGTGCATGGGAAAGCTCGGTGTTAGTAAGACTGCCAGTGCAGTATACTCATTGCACTTGGCAGTATGAGTAACATGTCGGGATGGCGGCTGGTAATATGTCTGCACATAGTAGCTCTGTGGGGCACTTACTAGATATTATAGATGGATCAAAAAGAGTCAGTGCCAGTTGTGGCCTGCATTGGGTGTAACAGGACACGCTGCACTCAGCCCTGCAATAGGGATACCCTGTACTGCCTATGCCAAGTGCAAGGGCTGAGCAGGGGCTCCCAGGACCACACAACACCACTTCACCAACAACCATTTCATGCAGGTTACACCGTCATGCAAAGGCTGGAAGCTAATTTGGAAATATACCTGGATGGTCGACTTGAACATATCACTGGTCTGGTGTCACAGGACAGATGCCTAAAGACAGTTTGTCAGCTGGTGTTAACCTGCCATGTCCAGGCCATTGGCCCATGGGGCATTACACATTGACAACAGTTGCCACTACCACATGTGCTTCAGGGGGTGAACAATTACACAGTGGCAGTCAGGTGCCCCTTGGACTGATGCACATGAAATATGAACCTTCCTCAGGCCCTGAAGTGCAACTCCTCTGAATTTGCAATGTCCATTGATACATTTACCATCAGGCACTGTCACATACAGAATGATGTACACAGCAGAAATGTCATACCCATATTGCCCATCCCTGGGTTCAACCTTGTACTTTTGTCACATGAGCTACACTGTCACCATGCTGCACTCATTTATGATAGTGCAGGGAGGGCTGCATTGAGGGGGAGGACATAGGTTTTTAGTAAGGTAAACAACCTACACTGACAGGAGTTGAAAAAGTACTCTGCCAGGTTTATGAGTGCTATAAAAAGAAGCACACAAACACAAATGACAACGTGAGGAGACATCAATGGCAACAAGAGCACAGCTTTGCGAATATGCCATCCCTGGGGTGGTGAAAGCTCTCAGCACAGCATGGGTGCAGGTGAAACATGTAAGACTGGATAGGAGAAAGTTGCCATGTGTGGTGCTGTGGCATGAGCACAGCAACTCACATTGCAAGGCCTCACCATGCAAATGGATGCAAATGGAGAGTAGAACAAGATAAGAGGCCATCAAGACACAATAAGGATAGACAATACACTTTGAAGATATGATGCATCCAATAGTGGCAACTGAGCATCCACTCATGTGACATGCAGGTTGGCCATACAGCTGTAGACTGCAGCTATGATGTACTGGAACAATCTATTGGAACTAATGGGCGCATCATAGGCCTCTAGCACCACTGGAGCGTCACTTTCACTCCTGTGGGGCTAAGCACTGTGCTGTACTGACAAGGTAGCGTTAAGCCACTTTTTTTTGGCGTTATGGCCCCTTGTTAATATTTAGCCACCTAATCATGACTGTGAGTGGGAGGTGGTGCAAAGGGTGTTGCTTTGAACGTGCCACAGCAACAAGCATTACATTTCAATGCTGCCTCAGATAAATGGAAAGTTGTAAACTTGAAGTAGGGCCAAACCTGTTACTCCAGCCCCAGCGGTGGCATTACCAGGGTACAACGAGGAGGAATACAGTTATACGTCCTTCATTTCAGATTTTCCAGTGTGTGCTGTATTCTGCAGCATGCATAGGAAGAGCAAAGTGCCAGAAATTATTGTTTATGAGCATGAAGGTGTTCCTTCATGCACATAAACAATCATATGTAAATGACGTTTGGCTCTTCCGAGTGTGCTGCATTCTACAGCTCACACAGAAGTGCCATTGGTGATTGTTAATGTGCATGAAGGGACACTTTCACGCACATAAACAGTCACATTCCTCAATGTATACATCCTTGCACAATGGTGAAAGGATGCATGCTATGACGCTGGCAGCTGAGTCTTGCACCTGCATGGGGGACAACACTCAGGTGCCCCGTATTCAGTTTGATATGGTGCATTCTTGTGTCACTAAAGCGAAGCAGTGCAGCGCTTATTATTATTGCACAGCACCGTGCTGCACCACATTTACATCAACATGGGCCTATTATGACGATGATCCTCAAATATCAAGTCAGTGAGGTGACTCGTTAACTGCCACAACCCAGATAGACTGAATTTACACTATCTTGTTGTAGAAGATTATGGCTCTCCTGCGGATCTGCCTGTCCTGGAGTACCCTGATGACCTGGATGACCAGCTGGCAACTATCAGCCAAGAGACCCTGAAAGAAGTCCTTGTGAACATGCAGACACCACCTCCAGTCGCAAGGAGGAGTATTGAATTAGCAGACATCCCACAGGCCCCACTTAGCACCGACACAGCAGAGGAGTCTGAGAACACAGGCACCAGCTTTGAGAGGACAGTGAGTCCAGCGGGAGCTGGCCAAGCAGATGCAGGTGGGGATGCAAACAATGACAGCCAGCCTTGAGGGGATGCAGACGTGCATGGTCATGGCAACAGAACAGACTGCAGCCAACAGACGCACACACTCCCCAATGCGTGGGGTCCAGGAGTGTCTGAGGGACATAGCTGCTGCCATGAGGGAAAGGCCAAAACAACTGCCCTCCCAAACTGGCAGCTGTGTGCCTGAGGACAATAAGGACTCCATGCACCGGGAATTGGTCTCTCTCAGGGCGGGCATGGCTGCCTACCAAAGGGATGTTGCAGTTACACTTAAAATCCAGCAGCTTCTCCTTGCTGCAGTGATGCCATATATAGTGCCACAGATCACAGCTGCCGGGAATTGGGAGTCCACATCTGCAACAGATGAGGTGTGTGTGGCCCCCTCTACCTCCCCACTACCACTAAGGGTAGAGGGGGCATCACACACATTGGAGGATCAAGATGTGGAACAGTTCATCTTCACACGTAGGAGTACCCAGTAGCACCAGCCCATGCAGCATGGGCAGTGTTTACCTTTCTCCTGTGCTTGACATCATGCCATTGTTGTCACTCTGACAGGTATGCACTCCTCCTCAACACACTGCTGACCTTTCTCGCTATTGTCCCTAACTTTACATTTGCCATTTTATGTTCTCCTGTACTGAAATACACTTTACCTAAGCATGTCCCATGACATGTCCCTCCACCCTGGGCTTTTGTAGTGTCCCAATTGGATGGATTCCATGAATGGGGTCACAGATCTGGACATTGTATATACTTAGCAGTGTTATACTTGTAAATAAACACCACATACACAACTAGCATGTGTATGTGTGTTGTGACACTTCTACTATGCCTAGTGTTTGTGTAGTAAGTAAGTAAGGGATTACCCAATCATTTTTATCATGATTATTAAATCAGTAAAACAATAGTAATTAACACCTATCCTAATCTATCCTATCCTAACTATACAAAACCCACAACAGACCCTAACTACTCTATGCTACACTTACCTTACACATTTAACGACACACTCTAAACACTCACCCCCCACACCCCTACATCACAGGACACATGCAGGACAACATACACTAAACTAACTATTTACTAACTATAAACATATAAAAGCGCAAACATCACATCACCCACCCACCACATAGTAAAACATTAAGGCCCTCATTACAACACTGGCGGTCGGTGATAAAGTGGCGGTAATACTGCCAACAGGCTGGCCGTAATTACTGCCAAATTATGACCATGGCGGAAAGATCTCAGATAGACAGCCACTTTACCACACCGACCGACAGGTCCGAAACAAAAGCCACCATGACGGTAGCTGCCTACAGCCAGGAGGAAGACAAAGTTCCGCCCAATGTATTATGACAGCCCAATCCACCACCTTTTCCGGGGCGGTACCAACGACATCAAAAGCCTGGCGGAAACACTGCACAGAAGTGGAAGGACTCTCCATTGGAGACACAGGGAACAACCACGCCACCATGGAGCTCGAGCTACAAATATTTCCGATGCTCTTCTACGTCCTGCTCCACCACAAACACCAACGATGGCGAAGATGACCACGGTGAATACAGCTGCCTACCACACAGGGGTGGGGGAGGAAAAAGAGAGTGACACACACACACACGCACAAGACACACACACCCACCTCCAACACCATACACACAATCATATGCAGTAAGAAAACATATTGACCGCTTACCCCTCAGGAATAATGCAAGGACAACACGAATAGATGACAGTGAGTATAATAAAATAAATACAGTAGAAATACGTACATCTAATCTAAAAGTATATACACATGTGCTATTCGAGGGGCACTGCCCAGTCCTGAATGTGCATGGGCCACAGGGCCACATGACAAAGCCCAAGGCCCCACTTGTCTCCTGCAACAACACAGAGAGAACACTGCAGGGGCATCTTTTCAAAAATCTGCAGGCACCTCAGGGGGCCGGGGAACAGGGGGGCGTCTCAGCCGTCAGATGGAACAACACCACTGGTCCTGGAGGGGGCACCATGCCAAGTGCTTGGTCCTGGGGACTGCAAGGCCACAGTCTCTCTCAAGTGGGTGACGTGACCAATGGTTCTGGAAGGGGCATTGTGCCCTGTGATCTTCATCTTGGGGAGGATGGGGTGAGCAGGTGGCTTCCCCACAGGTTCTGTAGGGGACATCGTGTCCTGTGATCTTCATCCTGAGGAGGATGGGGTGAGTGAGTGGCTTCCCCACTGGTTCTGAAGGGGGCATTGTGCCCTGTGATGCAGATCTTGGGGAGTAAAAGGTCACAGTCTCTCAGTTGGGCGTCATTCCCACAGGATTTGCATGGGGCAGGCCGCACAGCTGCCCATGGAAGCAGGTCTACAGACCATCCGCCAGAGGTGCTGGCTGTTCAGTGGTGGCGGTGGCGGTGGTGGTGCTGCTGCTGGTGGTGGTTGTGGGGGGAAGCTCCTGCTCATCCCCTGCAGCCTTGGAAGGCTGCCCTCTGCTGGTGGTGGTGGTGGTGCAGCTGCTGGTGGTGGTTGAGGGGGAAAGCTCCTGCCCATGCCCTGCAGCCTCGGAGGGCTGCCCACTGCTGGTGGTGGTGCTGCTGCTGCTAGTGGTTGTGGGAGAAGCTCCTGCCCATCCCATGCAGCCTGAGGTGGCTGCACAACCATGGTTGGTAGTGGGGCTCTGACTGAGTCCCAGCACCAGGCCCCTTGCCCTTCTTGCCTGCTGGTGCAGGCCCCTTGCCCTTCCTGGCAGAGGCTGGGCATGGCTCATTGTTCTTCTTGGCAGCACTTGGGGCAGGCTCCTTGCCCTTCCTGGCAGCAGCTGGGGATGGCACCTTGCCCTTCAGGGCAGCCGCTGGGGAGGGCTCCTTGCCCATCTGGGCAGCACTTGGGGCAGGCACCCTTTCCTTGAGGATGCCTGGTGCCCTGGATCCTTTACCACCACATGTGGGTCTGGACTCTACTGGGCCCGTGACTGGGTGGCTGAGGTGCTTGCCTGGGTTTTAGCCACCCTGGCCAGGCATGAAGGATGGGGGGAGGGGTAGGGAAGAGATCAATGGTGGAGAGGAAAAGCTGCTTAGGGACATTGGGGCGGGGAGAAGGAGAAGGTATGGGAGTGGAGGAAGAGGGAGTGGTTGTGGGAGGTGTCTGTCTGCTGTGTTTGGGTGGCGGTGCATGGACTGGATGCTGTTGGGAGGTGGATGGCTGTTCCATGTCTGAGTGCTTGTGTTTGTGTACCTTGGGGTGGCAGACACAGTGAGAGAGGACACAGGGGATGTGTGCATGGCTGTTGGGCTGGTGAATGCCAGTGAGGTCTGTGTTCTGATAGGTGTGCTGGTGATGGCGGTAGTGGATGTGGATGTAGTGCATGAAGGTGTGAGTGTAGACGCAATTGGGATGGAGGTGGAGGAGGAGGAGGACAGGGAAACAGTGGAGGCAGTGGATGTTGGTATGTCTGCATCTGGATGGTGTTTGTGTGAGTGCCTGTGATATGAAGTGTGGTACTTGTGTTTGTCTGTGCCACTCTTGTGTGTTGACTTGTTTGCATGCTTGTCTGCCTGTGTGCTTGTGATAGGTTGGGGTTGAGTGGTATGGGATTGAGAAGAGGACATTGGAGGAGGGAGGGTGGAAACAGGGACAATGGCTGCCAACAGAGAGGAGGCCAGAGCCTGGTTTGATCTCTGTTGGGCCGCCAAGCCAGTTTGAATGCCCTCCAGAAATGCATTGGTCTGTTCCATTTGGGCTGCCAGCCGCTGGATGGCATTCACAATGGTTGACTGCCCAACAGAGATGGATCTCAGGAGTTCAATAGCCTCCTCACTTACGGCAGCAGGGCTCACTGGGGCAGGGTCTGAGGTGCCTGGGGCGAAGGAGATGCCCACCCTCCTGGGTGAGCGGGCACAGACAACTCGCTGAGGGGCTGCTGGGTGGGCGGTGCTGGTATGGGGGTGGTGGCTGTACCTGTAGGTAGGGTGGTCACAGAAGTGTCCGCCACCAACAGGGAGCTTCCATCCGGGGAGGTATCTGGGTCTGAACTGTACCCTCCAGTCTCAGCTGTGGTGCTCCCCTCACCCTCTGTCCCACTGGTGCCCTCAGTGTCGGTGGATTCTGCCTCTTGGGTGCTCTGGGATGAAGCTCCCTCCATTGCCGATGCCTCTGCTACTCCGCCAGGTGATGCTAATGCACATAAGGACAGGATAACAATACAAAAAAGGGGGGAGAGACAAAGGATACACTTGGTCGATGGCTATACCAACACCACCGTTGGCGTATACAGCACACTCACACACAGGGAACAGTCCTATGTACTATGCAATGCACTACCAGTAACAATGTTAGTCACCAGGGAATGGGGAGGGACACATACCACCAAATGCAGCACACCTGGGACCCACACAGCACTGGCCAGTAGTGGATGACTACAAGCTAGTTAGGTGGACTATCACATCAGAACCCTGGCCAACATGGGACCTACTCTGCAATGTCAGGCCTGGCTTGGGGGCACCCACAGACACACATCCCCCACCCAGATACCACCCCACCAGGCGTAAGTAGTAATGATGCGCACTGTACCCTTGTGGCTGCTGTAATGCCCTCAAGTGCCCATCCTGCTCTGGATAGGCCACCGCCAGTATGCAGGCCATCAGGGGGTCAGGGTTCGACGGGCACCACTTCCTCGTTGGGAGACCATTCCCAGTTGGGCCTCCGCTGTCTTATGTGCCCAGAGTCTCAGGTCCTCCCACCATTTCCGAGAGTGGGCGCTCTGCCTGCCATAGACCCCCAGGGTCTGCACGTCCTTGGCGATGGCACGCCATATACCCTTCTTTTGATGGGCGCTGACCTGCAGAGGAAATACACACAGGGAAAGGTCTTAGTCAGACAGTCCTGCCTGTTACACTCATGGCCCACCATACCCCTTCCCATCCCCATTAGCACAGACCCGGACTAGCACACAAACTGCACGCCGCCCAGGGGACCTCCACCAACCCCCCCCACGCACAAGGCTTTCACACACAGGTCCTGGATTATAACTGAGTCACAGTTCTCAATTGTACCTACAGGACAGATGCTACTTATACATTTCAAGTTAACATCATGCATTGTACTGTTGTGGCTACAATGTACAGTTTGTAACCAGCTCCTCACTCTTTTGCCCATAGATTGCTATGGCTGTGGACGAATAGGAGATGGAGACATACCCCCGTATACAGACCCCTGGTAGATTTAGCAACAATGGAGGACAGGCACATTATCCTCACCTACAGATTTGACAGGGCCACAATCATGGAGCTGTGTGCCCACTGGAGCCTGACCTGATATCTGCTATCTGTCACCCCACTTGGATCCCCCCTCTTCTGCAAGTCATATCTGTGCTCTATTAATTGGCAATTGATTCTATCCAAGTGACAGTGGGTTTGGCTGCTGGAATGTCACAGCCAATATTCTCAATAGTGCTGACAAGAGTGTTGTCTGCACTGATTAAACACATGTGCAGCTACATTGTTTCCCCCCAGGTGGAGGATTTGGCCACAGTGAAGGCTGACTTCTATGCAATGGGATATACCCCCAACATCATTGTGGCAATTGATGGCACACATATTGCATGTGTTCCATCTGGCAAAATTAACAGATGTTCAGAAATTGAAAGAGTTCTCACTCAATGAATGTCCAGATGGTGTGCCTGACTCTTCCACGTCAGTGCAAAGTATCATGGGTCGGTACACAATGCCTTTGTCCTGAGGAATAGCAGCATCCCAAATGTGATGGCCCAACTACAGAGGCACAGGGTGTGGCTAATAGGTGAGCCCTGGTTCCCACCCATTAGATATTGGTGTATGGATATGGTGTGGGCCATAAGGCATGGTATGTGGCTAAATGTTGCCCCTAAATATTTGCAGGTGACTCAGGTTACCCCAACCTATCATGGCTACTGACCCCTGTGGGGAATCCAAGGACAAGGGCAGAGGAATGTTACAGTGAGGCACATGGGTGAACAAGAAGGATCATTAAATGTTTTGGTGCCTCCATCTGACAGGTGGATCCCTGTGCTACTCACCCAAGAAGGTCTGCCAGGTAATCGTGGCATGCTGCGTATTGCATAACCTTGCCTTGATACGCCATGTGCCTTTTCTGCATGAGGAGGAGGCTGGAGATGGCTGTGTGGCAGCAGTGGACCCTGTGGACAGTGAAGATGATGAGACAGAGGATGAGGATGAGGACAACAGAACTGCAGTGATTTGACAATACTTCCAATGACACACAGGTAAGACAGTGTACCTTCATTGTCATTTGTTTGTTTCACATTGTCACTGGCAGGCTTCCCACTTCTATGCCCACTCACTGTACCCTTTGCCAACTCTTTTTGCAGATTTTGGTGCCCCACTGTCACTCCTGGTGTGTTCACTGCAGCCAACTATGTATATGTGTATATATATATATATATATATATATATAAAAATATATATATATATATATACATTGTATGTGCTGGGCTGCAGTACGGCATTTTTTGTATGGCCTCATGTGGTAGTCAATTATACAATGTGATTTGTGTGTGACTGGTCTGTAACACCAATGTGTGTGTTACAGATTCAATAGCATGCAAATGTATACACGTCATGCATATGTCTGTATGTGTGACAACAGTGTATCCATATATGTATGGCAGTCAGTACTATGCAAGCGTCATGGTATGTGATTGTGATTTGTGTACACTTACGTGCTGTGTGTCGTTGTCTTACAGAGCATCACATTTCATACAACAGGGATTGTTGATGATGGCTGATGAGTGCTATTTGGCAAATGTTATGTGACAAATGTCTCCATATGTTGATCTTGAGTATATGAATGACTTTTGTGTGGACTACACATATGTCTGACGTGTAGATCTTTGCTACATACTGTGATTGACACACTCTGCCTACATTCCAACCATATCATGGATTGAACACAATGGACAGTTGAACATTATAACATTTTGCTTTGTAATTACAATTACTTTGGGGTGGACCTGCAGCCCTAGCTGCATATGTTCACATCCATTCTGATGTGCATTCCATAGACATGTCCCTGCAAAGTGTGAGGTCATGTGTACCCTGTGCCAAGATTGGTCCCCATGGCAGTGGTAGGAGTGATTTCCATGGATTTACTGCGCATGCTCCATTTCTCTCATTGTTTGTCATACCAGGGCTAATCATGTTGAGCATTGTCATCAATGATGTCCCCACCTTGTTACACATGCCCTATGCAGCCATTGCAACTTTCACACTGAGTTGTGTTAATGGTCTGCTCAAACATTACAGTCTCACCATATTTTGACATCTACTGCCTTATGTGTGGGCCCCTTATTTAGGTAATTTTTAGACATGTTGTTGTTTTGTGTGATGAGCTATTGTTATACAAGTTGGCAACATGGATGTAATTAATATGTTGAGGTCCATAAACTGTGTCCTTCAGTTGTCACATTCAAGTGATGAGGCTAATTGTGATGTGTGTGATGGTAGCATTTCAAGCTTACGCTTCACATGTAATGTTGCTACAGTACTCTTCAAATTTGTATGTGTGACATGCTCCCTGAGGTTAGATTCGTAATCCTAGGGTATATGTTTAAGAGACTGAAGACACCAAAGCCAGATTGTGTGAATGAGTGAGATGTTTATTGACAAAATTTACAAGCTAAGTTACGTGAATGCTATGTGAAGAAGTTCTGTATAATGTGCAGTCTGTGGCGTATCCCAGCAGCCTTGTTGTGGTCTTCCCCCTCATTTGCTTCTCCATCATCCTCTTCCTCAGGCAGGTCATCAACCTGCTCATATAATGGTACGTTCATCCATACACATGTTGTGTAGGAAAGCACAAGTCAATATGATCTTGCAGACCATATGTGGGGCATATAGAAGGGTGCCTCCTGTGATGTCTAGGCACCTGAATCTAGACTTCAGGATGCCCAATGTCCTCTCCACAATGGTTCATGGGTTCTGATGTCCATCATTATATGCACGCTCTGCTGCTGTGCTTGGTTTGTGAAATGGGGTCATTATCCATGTCTGTATGCCATAACCCAGATCTGCTGAAAAAGATTACCGGAGTAGTTTGGTGTAAGGGCTTGCAACATGTAAGTCATGTAGCATGGCAATTGATATTAGGATCTGGTTGTGGCTCCTATGTATTTGTGTTTTGGTGTGAGTTCCTATCCTTGTGTGATCTTTCCTCAGGACTAGATTGTTGGACATGACCATTTTATGTTTGGGTGAAGGACCTTGGACACTTGATTTGGATTCCACACTGATAGTCATTATGTATGTACCATGTGTTGTGTAGTGGACCTTTGTATCAGTGTGCTATCACTAGAGGGGACACAGCATATCCTAACAACACAATGGGGTCAGATGTGGTGGCAACATGATAGCACTACAGTGCTTAAACATCCTATCCCTTTTGGCATGTGTCATTGCAGATGATGTAGACACTTAGGGCTTATGAAACTGGTAAGTGTGAATGCACAACATGTCTGCTAAATTGGCTGCTGTGTCCTGCAACATTTCAATTATGCAAGGATGCCCCATGTGTTACACGTTACTTGGCAACGCTTTGTTGTCCCCTGCACCAGTTGCTCAAGTGTAGCCGTGCACCAACGCTACCTATCCTACACCAGGGTACTTGGCTATCTGCCTTGTAGAGGTGGATGTATCTGTGCTGGATGGTACACCACCCTGGACATGGGCTTTCTTGATGGCCCATTGTCTCTTTCTGTGTGTGTGCAGCTGTGTGCAGCATGCATTTGTGCCACATTCATCTGAGTTCATAGCACAGTCTACTTCCTATTTGCAACCTGCATACTACACCCCTGGGGCGGTATTTGTTGTTGGCGCTTCCTCAGGTTTTAGGGAACAGCTACATGTGAGCCTGCACCTTCATGCTATGTATCGTGTGCTGACAGACCTGCAGCGAGAAACATTTCACTCCCCTTCCCTGCTACATACATCATGGGGGGGTGGCCAATTTATAATGTGGTATTTACGTAATGGAGAGATAGTCATCTAGCAAGATGTACATGTAGTGCAGGCCATATTATTATTTGGAAGTTACATGACATGGGCATGGTGTATGCCTTTGAAGTGTCTGTGATATTGTTTGTTTGGTGTAGTTTGTGTGAAGTGTACATAGTGGGCAACCTGAGGGCACTTGTGGTGGCCTGTGTAGTTCTGCTGTTTTGAAAGGGTATATGTCTGCACCTATCCTTCCTGTGGTGTGCCTGTCAAGTTGTGGATGTGTTACGTATATGTGGGTGTATGTATTAGTGTTGTGCACTGTTAGAAATGGGGTCTTTGGTAGACAGTCAGGTTACCCCCTGTTCAAGCAAGGACCCTCACTCTAGTCAGGGTAAAAGAGAATCACCCTCAGCTAACCCCTGCTTACCCCCTTGGTAGCTTGGCAGAGCAGTAGGCTTAACTTCAGAGTGCTAGGTGTAAAGTATTTGTACCAACACACACAGTAACTTAATGAAAACAAGACAAAATGACACAACACCAGTTTAGAAAAATAGGAAATATTTATCTAAACAAAACAAGACCAAAACGACAAAAATCCGACATACACAAGTCAAGTTATGATTTTTTAGAGATTAAACTAAAAAAATAGCGCTTAGAAACAAAAAAATGATTCGATGAGATGTTAACACGGTGTCGTGACGGAGTCGTTCCCAACAAGCCGACACCAGCGGCGCCGGACACGGAGTCGTGTAGACCCCCAAGT
This sequence comes from Pleurodeles waltl, assembly GCF_031143425.1. Classification (NCBI taxonomy): domain Eukaryota; kingdom Metazoa; phylum Chordata; class Amphibia; order Caudata; family Salamandridae; genus Pleurodeles; species Pleurodeles waltl. The sequence goes on along the minus strand of NC_090443.1, from coordinate 660,326,358 downwards.
ACAGTACCTTTGGTGAAGGGTGAAAACAAGCCGATGCGCGAAGTTGGGAATCGTGGCGTCTGTGCGAAACGTTGAATCCGTGCACTTCGAGCGGCGTCGGTCATGATGTGGTGGGGCGACTTCCACGGAGTCGCGGACTGCAGCGGGGCTGCTGCGGCGTCGGGCCTGCGAAGAGCGTCGCGTTCCAGCGAAGGTCACGCCATCAGGTGCAGGCGGCGTTACCGGATTCAGCAGTGGCGTCGGTCCAAAGTCGTCCGAAGTCGATTTCCTTGGATTCCACCAGCTTTCCTTTCAAGGGCCCAGGGACTGGATAGGGCACTACTTGTCAGAGCAGGAGTCTCTCCAGAGACTCCAGGTGCTGGCAGAGAGAAGTCTTTGCTGTCCCTGAGACTTCAAACAACAGGAGGCAAGCTCTAACTCAAGCCCTTGGAGATTTCTTCACAAGATGGAAGGCACACAAAGTCCAGTCTTTGCCCTCTTACTCTGGCAGAAGCAGCACTGCAGGAAAGCTCCACAAAGCACAGTCACAGGCAGGGCAGCACTTCTTCCTCAGCTATCAGCTCTTCTCCAAGCAGAGGTTCCTCTTGGTTCCAGAAGTGTTTCTAAAGTCTGTAGATTTGGGTGCCCTTCTTATATCCATTTTAGTCTTTGAAGTCACCTTTCTTCAAAGGGGACTCACACCTACTTGTGAAATCCTGCCTTGCCCAGGCAAGGCATCAGACACACAGCAGGGGGTTGGAGCCGGCATTGTCAGAGGCAGGCACAGTCCTTTCAGATGAGAGTGACGACTACACCCCTCCCTCCTAGCAGGGATGGCTAATCAGGAAATGGAGGTTACACCCCAGCCCCCTTTGTGTCACTGTCTAGTGCGAGGTGAAAAACAACCCAACTGTCAAACTGACCCAGACAGGGAATCCACAAACAAGGCAGAGTCACAGAATGGTTTAAGCAGGAAAATGCTCACTTTCTAAAAGTGGCATTTTCAAACGCACAATATTAAAATCAACTTTACTAAAAGATGTATTTTTTAATTGTGAGTTCAGGGACCACAAACTCCACATGTCCATCTACTCTCTAGGGAAATCTACACTTTAATCATATTTAAAGGTAGCCCCCATATTATCCTATGAGAGAGACAGGCCTTGCAACAGTGAAAAACAAAGTTGGCAGTATTTCACTGTCAGGACATATAAAGCACATTACTATATGTCCTACCTTATCCATACACTGCACCCTGCCCTTGGGGCTACCTAGGGCCTACCTTAGGGGTGCCTTACATGTAAGAAAAGGGAAGGTTTAGGCCTGGCAAGTGGGTACACTTGCCAAGTCGAATTTACAGTGTAAAAAATACACACAGAGACACTGCAGTGGCAGGTCTGAGACATGATTACAGAGCTACTTATGTGGGTGGCACAACCAGTGCTGCAGGCCCACTAGTAGCATTTGATTTACAGGCCCTGGCACCTCTAGTGCACCTTACTAGGGACTTACTAGTAAATCAAATAGGTCAATCATGGATAAACCAATTACATACAATTTACACGGAGAGCATATGCACTTTAGCACTGGTTAGCAGTGGTAAAGTGCTCAGAGTTCAAAAGCCAACAGCGACAGGTCAGAAAAAATAGGAGGCAGGAGGCAAAAAGATTCGGGATGACCCTGCATAAGCAAAAGTCCAACACGACCCCCTACCAGCCTAAAGCCAGGGGAGAACAATCAATACCTTGATGTACTTCCCTGATTGGGGCGATAGAACAAGGACCCAGGCCCACAACAGTAGGGGCATGTTCCAGTTCTACGCCTTCCTGACTCCAGTTGGATCCCTCTGTCCATACTCTCAGGGCCCACTAAGCTAACCCATGGGGAACCCTTCTCCACATCTGCAGACACCATCTGTGCAGCGCCTAACTTTACTTTGCTCACAGATGTATTGCAATGGGCAGATAGTACCACCAGGGCCAACACAGTGGTGTTGCCCACTCCACCCTCAGGGTGTGACTCTCGTTCCACCCCCAGGGGCAACTCTGTCCACCAGGACAGCAAGCCACAGTGGCCCCAGACAACTGTCAGGGATGAGAGCCCGACCTCAGGCCTCTCCAAGCACTGTGACTGTGGAGAGTGGGGGGCAGTAGCCCCAGGTGCCTGACACCCTTTGACCACTCTCCCTTCCACCAGGTCAGAGAAGATAACCTGACCCTGGTCCTCCCCTCTGGGGCTCTGTACCCTCCCTCTAGGAGCGGCACCCCCAGAGTAAAAAATTGTCAGGGCGCTTGTAGAAGCAGTCCTGCACAATTCTTCCACCAGTGCAGGGATGTTAACCTGCAACTGATCCTCCAACCTGGGGTCTGTACCTTCAGGTTGGACCAGGACCAAGGATGAGGCTTCCCTCCCCCTGCCCTCTCTTCTGGGGTCCGGAACTACCCAACTAGGAGTGGCCCCCTCTGAAGACAACATGGTAGGGGCACTGTTAGCAGTAGCCCCTTCCTCCAGGTCAGGGGGGACACCCTGAACCTGATCCTCCAGTCCAGGGTCTGTACCCACAGACTGGACCACCGTCTGGCAACCCAGGACTTCCTGGGGGGCATACCTACCCCCCACCACGTCAGAGTTTACCCTCTGAACCTGGTCATCCAACCTAGAGTCACCACCCTGCGGTTGAACCACTGCCTGGCACACCAGGACTTCCTTGGGAGCACACTTACCCCCCATCAGGTCAGAGTTTACCCCCTGAATCTGATCATTCAACCCAGAGTCACCACCCTGCGGCTGAACCTTTGCCTGGCACACCAGGACTTCCAGGGGGGGCACATTTAACCCCCTCTCGGGACACACTGTCCCCAAGGGCCACACAAGAGTCTGGCTGGCGCAGGTCCCCTGACCTCTGCCCATCTGACAGAGTCTGGATTCCCCTCAACCCAGAAATGGTCTCATCAAGGTCATTCCTGGGGGGTTCTGCTCTCAGAGCTGACCCCTGACCCTCCAGGTTCTCCACTGGGGTCCGCAACCCCCTCTCAACCCTCTGTCTGGACTTCTGCACCCCCTCACTAGGAGTGGTTCTGCCAGACACCAGAACTGGTGGGACGCTGGCTACAGCCGCCCCCCCACGTTCTCCTGACACTGTGGGGTCTCCCTCAACAGATGGCCCTATGGTACAGGCTAGGCTTCCCTCTTGGTGTTCCCTCATGGAACCCTCCAGGACCTGGGACCGGATCTCGGGCACCTTGGGCCTCAACCCATCCCCATTCCCTCTCCTCTGAGACTGGACATTGGGTCCCTCACCCATCCCACTACACTGGGACCTACCTGGGACACTACAATCCTTCCCTACCTCACCTGGTTGGGAACTACCTAGACCACTCCTCTCAGGAGCACCCCCAAATGCCTCTTCAGACTCTCTGGTACTCACCCAGAAGTCTTCCTCCATTGTAATCTCCCTGTGGTCAGAGAACTCACACTCCACCTGGTGTTGGCATAGCTCTGGAAAATAAGGACTAGACATATGCTGTCCAGCAATTACATCACTCAGCCCCTCACATGAATTAACCAAAGTACCCTTCACCCAACCATCCAGTGACTCTGCTTTGAAAAAGCACCCCACATCACCCTCCTGAGACTGGTGAGACAGTACCTGACTGTCCCTGACACTCAACCCACACTCTTCTGGGATGTCTTCACACTCCATAACCAGGACTTCTACCTGGGGGGAACCCCTCTCCCTGTCACTCTCACCTAGAGTCAGTAGAGTGTCCCTCCCACCAGTAAGAATATGATTCCCCATGGCAGTTCCCCAATCCACCTCAGGGACCCTGTGCCTCACTGGAGCTACCTCATACCCCTGAACCTCCTGGTGTGTGTTAACTCCCTCCTTCAAGTAGGACACCACATCTCTGGGCATGTGCACTTCTTCAGCAGCACTAGATATAAAATTGTTGCTGCCACCATTCCAGCTGGATTCAGCCCTCATGACTTCCAGCTCCTTCATTTTGAGCTCATAAGCCCAAATCCTCTTTTTGATCTCTAAGTTCCTCCTCCTTTCTTCCAACTCCTTCTCCCTTTGCATCCTCAACTCCTTGAACTTCAACCGACGAGCCCTCTCTGCCTGTCTGTCCTGTAACTCTTCAGGAGTCAGACCCTTGGATGACACCCTGCTACCCCTCCTGGGGATCCTCCCCCCAGGAGTAACAGGTACCTCCACTACACCACTGTGTATCCTCAGCACTTCCCCACCCACATTCTCCTCCTCTGTGTGCCCTCCAGCCTTCTTGACTGTCACCCAGGCCCTCTGTGCCTTTTGCAAGTCCCCCTCCCTGGTGGAGCTCTCAGTGGGACAGTCAAGATCTTTAAGGAACTGTTTCAATTGAGCAACTGAGTACTCCTTCAGTTTCTCTATTTCAAACACAGCTCCAGGTGTTGCATCTCCAGATTGAGACATGTTGGTCACAAGTGCAAAGTTCCAAAGGCAGAAAATAAGTTCCCAATGATGTAAAAAGAATCCATCAAGGGATCAGCAAAATCATGGAAGTAGAACAAAAAGGAGTCCTTAAGAGAAAAAGCAAAAGATCACTAAACAAGTAGTATGTGGTCACGTAGTGGTCTGAACTCAAACAGTAGTGTACACTTAATCACTGTATGTCAAGTACAAATACAAGTCCAAATCCCAACCGCTGATCACCAATGTTAGAAATGGTGTCTTTGGTTGACAGTCAGGTTACCCCCTGTTCAAGCAAGGACCCTCACTCTAGTCAGGGTAAAAGAGAATCACCCTCAGCTAACCCCTGCTTACCCCCTTGGTAGCTTGGCAGAGCAGTAGGCTTAACTTCAGAGTGCTAGGTGTAAAGTATTTGTACCAACACACACAGTAACTTAATGAAAACACTACAAAATGACACAACACCAGTTTAGAAAAATAGGAAATATATATCTAAACAAAACAGGACCAAAACGACAAAAATCCGACATACACAAGTCAAGTCATGAATTTTTAGAGATTAAAAAAAAAAAATAGCGCTTAGAAACAAAAAAATGATTCGATGAGATGTTAACACGGCGTCGTGACGGAGTCGTTCCCAACAAGCCGACACCAGCGGCGCCGGACACGGAGTCGTGTAGACCCCCAAGTACAGTACCTTTGGGGAAGGGTGAAAACAAGCCGATGCGCGAAGTCGGGAATCGTGGCGTCTGTGCGAAACGTTGAATCCGTGCACTTCGAGCGGCGTCGGTCATGACGTGGTGTGGCGACTTCCACAGAGTCGCGGACTTCAGCGGGGCTGCTGCGGAGTCGGGCCTGTGAAGAGCGTCGCGTTCCAGCAAAGGTCACGGCCTCAGGTGCAGGCGGCGTTACCGGATTCAGCAGTGGCGTCGGTCCGAAGTCGTCCGAAGTCGATTTCCTTGGATTCCACCAGCTTTCCTTTCAAGGGCCCAGGGACTGGATAGGGCACTACTTGTCAGAGCAGGAGTCTCTCCAGAGACTCCAGGTGCTGGCAGAGAGAAGTCTTTGCTGTCCCTGAGACTTCAAACAACAGGAGGCAAGCTCTAACTCAAGCCCTTGGAGATTTCTTCACAAGATGGAAGGCACACAAAGTCCAGTCTTTGCCCTCTTACTCTGTCAGAAGCAGCACTGCAGGAAAGCTCCACAAAGCACAGTCACAGGCAGGGCAGCACTTTTTCCTCAGATATCAGCTCTTCTCCAGGCAGAGGTTCCTCTTGGTTCCAGAAGTGTTTCTAAAGTCTGTAGATTTGGGTGCCCTTCTTATACCCATTTTAGTCTTTGAAGTCACCTTTCTTCAAAGGGGACTCACAACTACTTGTGAAATCCTACCTTGCCCAGGCAAGGCATCAGACACACAGCAGGGGGTTGGAGCCGGCATGGCGGCAGGCACAGTCCTTTCAGATGAGAGTGACCACTACACCCCTCCCTCCTAGCAGAGATGGCTAATCAGGAAATGCAGGTTACACCCCAGCCCCCTTTGTGTCACTGTCTAGTGCGAGGTGAAAAACAACCCAACTGTCAAACTGACCCAGACAGGGAATCCACAAACAAGGCAGAGTCACAGAATGGTTTAAGCAGGAAAATGCTCACTTTCTAAAAGTGGCATTTTCAAACGCACAATATTAAAATCAACTTTACTAAAAGATGTATTTTTTAATTGTGAGTTCAGGGACCCCAAACTCCACATGTCCATCTATTCTCTAGGGGAATCTACACTTTAATCATATTTAAAGGTAGCCCCCATATTATCTTATGAGAGAGACAGGCCTTGCAACAGTGAAAAACGAAGTTGGCAGTATTTCACTGTCAGGACATATAAAGCACATTACTATATGTCCTACCTTATCCATACACTGCACCCTGCCCTTGGAGCTACTTAGGGCCTACCTTAGGGGTGCCTTACATGTAAGAAAAGGGAAGTTTAGGCCTGGCAAGTGGGTACACTTGCCAAGTCGAATTTACAGTGTAAAAAATACACACAGAGACACTGCAGTGGCAGGCCTGAGACATGATTACAGAGCTACTTATGTGGGTGGCACAACCAGTGCTGCAGGCCCACTAGTAGCATTTGATTTACAGGCCCTGGCACCTCTAGTGCACCTTACTAGGGACTTACTAGTAAATCAAATAGGTCAATCATGGATAAACCAATTACATACAATTTACACGGAGAGCATATGCACTTTAGCACTGGTCAGCAGTGGTAAAGTGCTCAGAGTTCAAAAGCCAACAGCGACAGGTCAGAAAAAATAGGAGGCAGGAGGCAAAAAGATTCGGGATGACCCTGCATAAGCAAAAGTCCAACATGCACTGATTATGCTGTACTGCAACATGGTGCATAAGTGTTATCACCGGCACATGTGTGTAACCCTGGCCATTTGTTACTGTAGTGGTGTTTGTCTTGTGTGTCCGACAGGGTTGGGGTGTTGGATGTACATTACTAGAATTGTAAACTTACCCACCAGTAGGCCATTTCCAAATTGTCCATCCTGGAATTGTTCATTGACCCTGCTGTGCCGGAATATGTAGCTGTCATGGACACTCCCAGGATGCCTGGCCAAAATGTTTATAAATAATCCGCAGTGGCCCAATATGGCCTGCACATTAATGGAATGCGTGTGCTTGCGATTCCTTCGAAGCCTAAGCCTCTATTGAGGGCGTGGATTTAATTGGGGAGAGAAACATGGTAGTGCATTAGAGCAGGGTTCTTCCATGCTCCAATGCACGCGTCTTCCTCTTCCTCTCCTTCTGCCTCTTCCTCTGCCCCGGCCTAAAAAAGGCATATAGGGCAGCATAGGGCGGGGTTGGAAGAAATGATAGGGTGGTTGCCAAGAAATTGGTTGATTGATAGGGTGCTGAGGAAAATTGTAATAAGGTTGAGGCATATTGTCATCAGTACTCCACCCATCTGAGGAGGAGCTACTACTGAAGTTACGAGGCTTTCTAGAAGAAGGGACCAACTCACCTAAGGAGCGTGACTGATTGTCAATCTCAAAATCCTCTTTGATATAGGGGTATACTTTTTCTCTACTGAACTCATTGATATCTTTCTGAAGTTTAGTAATTTTTTGCTGGGTCAGAAATTCTTTTGTTTCATTCAATTCTGCATTGATTTCCATAAGTCGACTCTTAAACACTGTCAAAGTGACAGTAGTTTTAATAGTGCTTTCTGCCAGATTGATCTGAATTGCAATGGACTCAGTCAACCGTTTAGAAGTATTGATAATAAGGACCAGCCAGTCCTGGCGCACTTCCAGGCAATCTGTGCCCAGTCCAGCAATAAAGTAAGGGCGGGACCGCCAAGGCTACTTTCGCCTTGGCTGCAGAGATTTTCTTTTGCATTTTGCTTGTACTGTAATTGACTTTAGAGGTTACACTCAATCAACGCGATGATTCAAACCTGTTTCTTTCTTGCTAGTCAGCATTTTCTGTGGCCTTCGTAGAATTCCTCGCCACAGGTTCAGTTATTCTGGGTAACTGGCTCCATTAAATAAGGCTTGGATTTTTTAGAGACCTTCGCTTAATCGTTTTGACTCTACTTAGCATATACGAGGTACTTTACTCCCCTGATGAGGCTTAGTTTTCTTCCTGTATCTTCCTTTTCGACTCAGCCTTGCCTCCCTCCCACTACATACCATGGTCATTAAATTTAAATGTATTTACCTTTGTTTGACCTTCCTAATACAGTGGGACTGGGCTAGACTGCCTTTAAGATAAGGGCTGGTCATCCTAGCACTTAGTTTAGAATGAAAAGTCGTTCCATATTGACTGGGATTTTTCATTTTTTCGCTACTACATGCATTTGGAGTTATTTGTATGTACAGTACCACTTATTTGACACTACTTTTTTCCTAGAAATTGTATAAATATGCTTAAGACTATGCTTTATATTGCTCTATATCATTTTAGCTAGTGCACCAGCCTCCCGGCAAGTGATTCCTAGGGAGCCGTCTTCACATTTTTGGGATGGTAAGAGAGCTAGTTCCTTTTGATGTTTTTTCACACTACCACCTAGCACTTTCTGCACATTTGATTCACCCATTGTCACTCACATTTGCATGTCTATGTAATGCTGTGGCAGATGATATTATTGTGACATCTGTCATTATTTTTCCTGCTATTCACAGGTTGACCATGACTTCCTAGACTAGCTAGATGCCCAGTCCACACAGTAAGTGACCGGAGTCTAGTTTATTGACATTTTTAGACACATGTAGGTCTTTTGTAGAGGGAGAAGTAATTTAGATTTTTTCTTTGGTCCTGAAGAAGCATCGCCGGATCTTTGTGAACCATTAGATGCAAAACATTTTGACCCCTTAGGGGCGGTGGAAGTTCAACCCCGTCCTCCTATGCCATTGACCAACTAGCGAGGGTATTAGGTAATGTCCTTCCCCCATTTGATTTATATTGAGAGAGTGGTTGAGCATTATTACTATCAACACACTCTACTGGTTTTTAATCTTGGCCCTAACCTCTTGCTGATCCAATACATTTATGATGAAAAGCTTGGTTTTGAGCCAATTTTAACTTTCCCCTGCTCTCCTTTCTTTGTTAAGGCACTTAAGGAGTGATTGAAGATCTCTGGTAAAGAGCCCCCGTCACAGGGGGCCCCTCAGACATTGCAGCGCCGGTCCAATGATGAAGCCTGACATCCAGTAGGATGTGTGAGGGCATTTGCTCCTAACAATAGGATTGCCCTGTGTTTCCTTCCGTTTCTTCTTTTTTCCGGAACAGTGTACCTTATACTTTTAGAGACTTGGTTTGGGAGGTAGTACACTGGACCATTAATCTCCCTGTCCCTCTTGTTTGTTATAGATGTTGATAAAGGTTACCATATTTATACTTAATGATGTCCTTCATTTGTAAAGTCAGCTCTACTCCTAAGTAGGTGGCAGAGTGTACCCATCTCTTATCATGCACAGGGGGGATGATCTTATACAGAACCTGTGTTTTGTCAAGATTAAACTTGTATCCTGAAACTTCACCAAATGCCAATGCAACTGCCTCTACTGCACCAAAGACCATGACCAGAATAGAAGTTAGGACTGCCAAGTCATCAGCAGAGGCTGAAACTTTCACCTCATAATACTATATATGTAACTGATGGATATCCTTGGACATTTTGAGAGATTGTATGTATGGCTCAAAATTAATGCAAGCAGCTGAGGGGATAAGGGACAACCCTGCCTGGTGCTATGAGAGCACACCTGCATTCGTTTTTTAAGGATTATTCCATCTTCCCTTGCAACCCTGTCTGCCATAGGCCCACACCAGCATTCATTTTTTAGGGATAATTTCAATTCCTCTGCACCCCTGCCTGCCATAGGAGTACACCAGCATCTCTTTTTTAAGGATTATTCAATTTTCCCTGCAACCCCTGCCTGCCTTAGTCACATGCCAGCATTTATTTTTTAAGGAACATGCCATTTTCCCTGCACCCCCTTCCTGCAATAGGTGTACAGCAGCATTCATTTTTATAAGGATTATGGGCTAGATGTAGGCAGGAAAAAAATAGCGAGTCGGAAATTGTGATTCAATACGAATCACAATTTCCGACTCGCAAAATGGAATCCAAGAAAAACGTGCAACACCAATTTGCGACTCGCAAATAATGTTGCACTGCATTTTGTGAGTTCGCTTCTAGCGATGTCACCTTTTTGCGACCTCGCTAAAAGCGAGCTCGCATTTTGCGAGTCGGGTTTTGCAAATTGCGACTGGCCCGCAAATTGCCTGCAGGTGCAGCATAACAGTTGGGAAATACACTTCCTGGCTCTTGCTGATGACATCAGAACCAGGAAGTCATCAAATACACCTGGGAGGAGGGAGGACCACACCTTTTCCAAACTGCACTGCAACACCCAGGAGAGAGGACCTGCTGCTACTATGGAGGACACAGGCAGTGCTGGGAGAAGAAGGAAACTTAAGTTTTCTGATAAAGAACTGGAGGTGCTCACTGAGGAATGCTGCCAGCACCATGACAAACTGTTTGTGAAGGCAGCCCAGAGTGTCCCAGACACAGAGAAAAAGAAGATTTGGCTGCAAATCCAGGACAGGATTAATGCCATAGGGGTGAGCCACCGCATCCTGGAGGAAATAAAGAAAAGGTGGTATGACCTGCGCTCCAGGACAAAGGAGAGGGTGGCAGAGCGGCTCAGAGAAATAAGGGGCACTGGAGGAGGCCCATCCACCGTCCCACCACCCACAGCCATGGAAGCAATGGTGGAGCAGACCCTGGAGCCTGAGGCCGTTTCTGGAATGGGAGAAGTGGACAGTTCTGCGCCAGGGACATCCAAAAGTGAGTACCATGAGCTATGCATTCACACCTACAAATGCAGTATCCACACTCTCCCAGTACACAGCAGCAGGCACAACCAGACCAGCTCCATTCCAGTCTAGAAACCACTAGAATGGTGCATTATGGGCAATGTAGTACAGTAGTCAGCATATAGGCAAATGTTTATTATGAGGCATACAACAGATGTGAGAGACTGACAGTGTATTCCCTATGTCTCACAGGTCTCCCACATGACACCCCCAGCAGCGACAACATCCAGGGAGATGACAACACACCAGAGACAGTGCAGGAGGCTGCAGCAGAAATTCCTGGGCCCAGCAGGACACCACCACAGTCCCCTCAGGAACAAGAGCAGGAAATAGGGGAAGCTCACACGACCCCTGGCCCCAGCCCCACAGCAAGTCGTCCAGAGCCAGCAGCACGACAAAGGCGCAGACACAGACGTCGAGTTCTGGCGGTGCCCCAGGAGGAGATAGGGGCGGCAGCAATGTCAGCAGTAGAGGCATCCCTCCTTAACGGTCAGCGCCTGCAAAACAGATAATTGCGGTCAATATCAAGTGCATTGCACAGAATGGAGAACAACATGACCACTGGCCTGGCTGAAGTGAACACGCAGTTCACTAGACTGAATGATAATGTGGGGGATCTTACCCAGGCCATCTGCCAACTTGTGACAAAACTGGTGGCAGACAGACGCAGCGCAAGGCGCAGGGAGCGCCACACAGTGGCACGCTTCGACCGTATGGCAGCGTCAATTGGGCATCTTGCTGCAAACACTTCTGGCCTGTCTAGACGGACCATGAGTCTACAGGTAGAATTTGGCCACTTTGCAGGGGATATGGCACATGCACTTGGCCACATCAGCCACGCAGTGGACTTGTTGAAAGCCAGGCAGGTGGCAAGGGGCACAGGTGAGACCCCTCAGGACATTGAGGAGGGGTCCACAACAAGCAGTGTGTCTGCAAGTGACTCACGTGTGCTGAGGAGTGCAAGTGCACGGCAGGGGTCAGCAGACCCACCTGGGATGAGTCATGTTGCGCGCACAAGGAGGAGGGTGTAGGCCATCAGACAGCATGACTCATGAGGCACATGATGTCAATGTGTCCTCATTACGTTTGGACATGTACAGCCCCTTACGGACAGCAATTTTCTTTCAACGTTTAGTTCACAAATAAAAAGGTTTTGTTTGTCCCACTCCACAACTGGGCTCTGTTTGTGTGACATCAGTGAGTGTGGTGACAGTTGTCACGTACCTGCCAAAGTATTGGGTTGGAATGTGGTCCCGTCTCTGTCTGCCTTGGTTTGCAATGATTCTGTCCCCAGGCTGTCGATGTGGTAGCTCTTGCTCCTCATCTTTCGAATCTGTGTGTTCAGGGGTGAGATGTAGCCCAAGTCTTGTGGCAATGTTGTGTAGGATTGCGCATGTGCCAACGATATTGAATGCTGTTACTGGGGCATACTGGAGCGCACCTCCACTTTTGTGGTGACATTTCAGTCTTGCCTTTAACAGTCCAAAGGTCCTCTCGATGACAGTTCTGGTCCGCCGATGGGCACTGTTATATTGCCTCTCATTCTCATTGCCTGATGTTAGGTACGGGGTAAGTATCCATGGTCTTAGGGCATATGCACTGTCACCTGTTTGGCAAAAATAAGCAATGTTAGCAGGGCATGGATGGTTTCTACAGTGACCTGTATGTATGGCTTCAGGGTGTATTCACCAATACCTAATAGATATCCGTCTCCAAACTCCCAACGTTCTAGGCGTTGGTGTATCCCACTGTGGCTGAATATGTATGAGTCATGTGTACTCCCTGGAAATTTGGCTACAATGTCAGTGATGACAGTACGGGTGTCGCATACCACCTGGATGTTTAGTGAGTGGGTACATTTCCTATTGCGGAACACATATTCCATATTTGCAGAAGGGCAGATTTGTATATGTGTCCCGTCCACACACCCTATTACATGGGGGAAGTTGGCAATTCTGTAGAAGTCCAACTTGGTGCTGTTATTTTCTGCCTCATTCCTCGGTAGGTATATGTATCTGGACATGTGTGTGAGTATGGCATCTAGGAAACATCTGAAGAATCGTGAGAGTGCACTTTGGGATACCCCACCTGCCACTGCAATAACCCCCTGATAGCTACCCGAGGCCAAGAGGTGAAGTGAGCATAGCACTTGCACATGTGTGGGGATGGTGCTGCCGTGCATTGTCTGTTGTTGAAGCTGCGGATTGAGTAGTTCAATTAATTCTAATATTGCTGCACTGCTCAGTCTATATTTGTCATAAATCTCCTCCTCAGTTTGTTGGAAAAGTGTCTGCCTGGTTCGGTACATTCTCTCCTGTCTCTGGCTCCTCCTCCTCCTCTGCAGGGCGGCGTGGACTCTCCTCCTCCATGCTACCACATACAGTTCAGCCATTTTGAGTCACCCAGATGCCTTCTGGGTCTCCTTTTATTCTTTGGTTCTGGTTACCACCTGCTCTGACTTAGTGGTAATTTGGGTGTGCAAAATGGGCTTTTTGTGACTAGTCGCAATTTGCGAGTGGCTTTGTCATATGGTTTGCGACTCGCAAATTGCGACTTCCTATTTGCAGGTCGCACAATGAGGTCGCTATTTTTGCTAGTCGGTAATGGCTCGCATCGCAATTTGCACTTCGGAAATGGGATTTTTGCATCCCATTTTGGATTTTGCAAAGTCTCAAATTGCGAATCGGGCCATTTGCGACTCGCAAAGATTTGCAACATCTGGCCCAATGTCACTTATTCCTGCACACCAACAGTCTTAGGCACACACCAGCATCGATTTTTAAGGATTATTACATTTTCCACACACACCCTGCCTCCACAGGTGTCTCCCCTTAGATGCACACTAAGCAAACAGTTACACCTCTATGCTGTTATCCTGATTGAAATATTATGTTTTGGCGTGGATTGAAATCAACAGTCGGTACACTATTGTTATTAATTATTTGCGATAACCTCACTAAACTATATTGTCTGACTATGAATAATTCCAACTGCAAAAATGCCATGTTTCACCAAATCTTTTTCTTGTTTGTTTGCTTTTAGTTGCAAAAGTGACATCACCCACAGTATTTCCAATTTGAGACTTCTTTATGATTAGGAAGCAGGAGAATATCATTGCAATATGCTCCATTTGCCACACTAGTGCTCATCGAAGTAAGCCTGGTTTACACTATGGTACGTGAGGCCAAATTAAACACTGGCATGTAATCTGGTGGGAGGAGTTCCTCAAAGAATTGCTGCAGCTGGTTGTGGTGATGAAAGAGAAGAATCAGATTCCTTCACAATGGGATGTGTGGAGGAAGAAGAGAGTGACAGCTTTACACAAAGCAGACCTGTCCTCAGCAGTGCACCAGCAGCAACATCTGTATCAGCAACCTCGAAATGGCACAAGACTCAGATGGAGAACCCACCTGATACAGTGATGACCACCCCAAGGTGCACATTGAGTTTACCACCTCCTGGGACTTTCCAGATGTCCCCTGCATCAGTGGCAGCACAAAAGAAAAACATTCCAAGGTATGATTATGGGAATGTGTAGGTAGGACGGCTTGTTTGTAAAACAGGAAGCTAGCTTAAATGTCACAGCTAGACCTCCTCACTTTCTCTTTTGTGGAAGGAGTATTTTTAGAATTTGTGGCGGCCTGCTGCCTGAAATGGAAGGTTCCCATCAAGACCTGTTTAGCCAGAGTGGCTGTTCCAGCGCTCCATCACGATTTGCTGCAATGGTTGGACAAACTTTGCAGCACAGTGATGTTCACAGTAACTATCTGATGACAGACATGTGAACCAGTTGTCAAGCAACTGATTACATAGCGCATAGCTATGTGCAGGTCTCGTCACTGAAAAAACCTTTAAGGGCATTCGGCGGCATGCAACAGTAGTGATGTTCACCATGGAGAAAACCCATACAGCTGGAAACATCTTGGAAGACACTAGTAGCAAGCTGTTTGAATGTCTGCGACCCAGAGGTCTCAGAATTTAATTTGTTGCCATGGACATAGTCAAGGCAATGGCAGATGGTGAATATGTCAGGATCCTGTGTTTGGTGCATTACGTCTACCTGATTGTGCAGGACTTTCTCAAACAAGAAGGCATTAGGCCCGATTTAGAGATTGACAGGAGTTCTGTTGTCCCTCCGTGGCAGCAGTTCCAAGTACTCCATTAAGCTGATGGCATTCAGACCATCATATTTAAATACATGAAGTCTAAACCTCTGCCCGTGTTGACAGAGTGTTTTCAGTCACGTAAGAGTTTTCCACTGCTGACTCAGTTAAAAGTACTCTGTCACCATAAGGATGGCAGGATTGCACCCACCTTATTTAGATTTCACTGTTGTGCTGGCATTGTACTAGCAGTGTCTTCCTGACGATAGAAGTCTGTTGCAAGACCCACTCAACCTAGTACTATGGCTGTGGCTATTGGATAGATGCTAGCAGCACACACCTGATGTCTATTGGCTAATTGTGAACACCTGCATACCACACTCTGAACCACATTTCAGACCGTGATCCTTCGCCATCTTACTGCACATCACCACTTTGCTGCTGATTTTGCTACATAGAAGTCAGGTTATTTCCTTTATTCTCCCTCTGTTAATTTTATTTTCCTTTACTTTTGTGTCATCTATTACATCCAATTGTGTTTACCCATAATGGCAGGAAGGAGAAATCACTGTTTTACAGAGGGAGAATTGTCAGTCATGGGGTATTACATCATCAGAGTAGAACCGCAATTGCTTGGAGCCCAAGTACAAAATATAACCACATCTCAGAAAAAGGCAAATGTGGTCCAGAATAGCTGACAGAGTGAATGATGTAGCCATTATCTGTGCACAGGAGGAAATTAGAAATATGTGGAATGACCTACAGGGGAGAGTGTGTTCACTGGCCTCCAAGCATCACCTGGAGGCCCAGCGGACTGGTGGTGGTTCTCCCTGCCCCCCATTACAACTATTTCCTTGGAAGGAGACGATCTTATAGATCCTACATCCTGAAGGCTTGACAGAATTCCCTGGTGAAGTGGAGAATGGGAAGTTAGACTTATGTATGTCTCACTAAACGTAAATGTGTGTCACTAACCGAAAATGTAGTTTCTGCTCTTACGTTAGCTGTTCATAACGTGCTTTCCACCTTTCTAAATCATACAAGCACAATTTTAAAAATCACAAATCTACTGTTATCATCAAATTAGTAGCATTATGATGCCACCACTCCTTTTACTACTGGGCAATATGTGTGGTCAATATATGTGTTGTTCTTCATTGATCATGTCCTACATTGTGTTTGTTTGTTTGCTTGAATGTACTTTGTTGTAATTAAGGTAACAGGTTCAAAACCCCATCTGTTATATCATGATGGTATGGTGCCTGTAAGTCACTTTTTACCTTTTAGCATTTTTCATATATGTCATAATTAAGTAAATGCGTGTATATCTTCATTGCATATATTAAGAAGGAGTGTTCTACTCACAATTTTCTAAGTGTTGGAAATGTCAAATTGAAAGGACTCCAACTACCATGATGCCTTGTTTTTGTATCAGGAAAATATGTTTGCAATGTGATGGTCATTCTTACTTGTCTTCCATATATGCACACATGTCAAAATGTCAGGAATTTCTCAAACCCACTTCATGCAATGAATAAACATTGGATTTTCTTGTGCAATTTTGTATTTTGTCACTTTCTTGTCGTTTCATTGAAGTGATGCAATGGACTTCACAACTCAAATTATGTTGATTTAAATAATGTATATCATGTTATGTTGTGTGCAGAAAATAAGTTGTATTGGTAATACATTTACTTAGCAAATTTCATATGATGACCAATGCTATTAATCCTACTAAGTTGTATAATTGTCTGACTTTTAGCCTGTTAGGCCTTAGAATGGTTTACTTCTCATTTCCCTTCTGTACTGAGTTGGGTTGAATGTGGGGTATCATTTATAACACTTTCTAAGTAATATTTTTCTTTTCAAGACATCTCTTCACATGTTTTTTAAGTTTGCATGTGTGTAATTAATAATGCCAACTAAACTGTCTAAACATACTATTAATACACTTTTTAAAATTAATTTTCTCCATTTGTAGCTCAGAACATGTTTCATGTATAATCCAGACTTTTACAATTTGTTTTCTTGTCATTCATATTAGGTCCTGGACACAGAGTACGTGGATAACCATCTGCCACTGAGGATACCTCCACTCCAGACCAAGATCAAGCCCTCACTGAGGATTCCACTCCTGTATGTCCAGATGATGTGGAGCAGCTTTGTCCATCTTGTCTGTCTGGGCAGACTGCTCCACTGAGTCTCACTCGGCCCACACCTATACCTCCCACCCCAGCTTTTACAACACCTCAGCCAATAGACACCTCCACTTCCTGTGCCGAAAGGAACATCACCCCAATCTTGTGCCCCACAGACCTCGCTGCTGTTGAACCAACACCACCGCCACCTCCAGTTCAGCCAGGACCCAGTGAAATGTGGCACACTGGCTCAAGGGCAAAGGGTAGTGGGGGTAGGGTATGTGAGAGGGAATCTGTGGGCCAGCAAAGTGAAGCCACTGGGGTCACTCAGACCACTATTGATCAAGTATTGGGAACCCTACATCAGTCCAAAGACATGATGGGCCAAGGTCCTTACAGTGCTCCAGGACATTAAGCAGTTGCAGAGGGAGCACAATGTACAGCTGCTAACTCTAAACTCAAATTTGAGCTCCCTTACTGGGGTGATGTTTGACATTTACCAACATGTGTGCATGGCTTTCCCAGCAACATCTACCCCTTTCTGTAGTTATTCTATATCTTGGCCCACTACACCTTCCTCAGCCACAGAAACGGAGGCCCTATCACAAGCAGAAACACCTGCAACTGCCTCAGTCCTTGTAACTGTGGATGCCTCCCCCAAGAGGGGACACATCCCAACAACCAGGAGAGGATTGCAAGACCTCCACCAGCAAGAGATGAGGAACCACATTTCTTTCAGTGTGTGACTAGCATTCAATATGTGGACTAGATTCTGTATTTTGTACATTGGTCTTCAAACAATTTTGCATATAAACTAATATGTTCATTCACCATGATTGACTCTTTTTTGTTTTTTTCCATTGATATTTGGTTTTCCTCCTGTATCATTTTGTGTTTACAACATAAATCCTAAAAACACAAAGTCAAAGAGTAGTGATGTATTTCTTGTGGTATTTTCTTTTTCATTTCTTCCTTCTATCATTATCTTAAAAACTGCAATTTATCCCAAAAAAAGTTCCCCTAAAAAATGTTATATTTAGGTAATGTTTCCCTCATTTTCAGAAAAGTAAAATATAACATTCACCACAAATCTTAATGCATTAATTTCATACATTAGTAAGTAAGAATTGTTTGTCAAATGTAAATGGTGAAGCTGCTGATGTGTCCCATCAATGAAGAAAGAACTTCTTACAGCACTCCACTAAGAGTTGGTTGTGACATGTCACCAGATACTGCCAGGTTGTATTGGAAGGATCCTGTGGCCACGGAATGGAGTACTGCCATGATTTTCACAATTTGTGTTATTGCTGTCGGATTTCTATTGGGAGGCAGAAGATATGGCTCCAGCTGATGACATAAATCAAGAATAGTTTGCCTATTCAATCTGAACTTTTAATAACATCCCATTCTTCCATGGTGGCAAGGTATAGACATGGTTTAAACACTTGAGACTGTCATCTTATACCACTCCCTGGCTTCATATGTTTGCATTTAAGAAAAAAGATAAATAGCTCTTTAACTTGGCAAACATATCTTTGAGAATCAACAATCATCTCATGTCTTTGTAAAATTCCATATGTTTTTGTGACATATATTTGCACGTCATTTTTTTCATTGATGTAAATTGAAATAACAAATGTTTCCATGTCTGATTTTTTAAAAACGAATGTGTAAATAATACATCTTAAATGTTTCATTTGCACATTATTTTTCTAAAATTCTATCAACAAAAGTCTAAAATCAATTGTGACACTATTGCATTTAAACACAATAAAGCATTACATAATACTATTTCAAATGTTTTTAAAAACAGTACGCATTTTGCACATATAAACACACTAGCCAGCATTTTGAGTGGTGGTGACTCACTTAACATTTTAACCCCTTCTGTGCCGTGGACGTAATGGTTACGTCCAACGGGACAGTGTTCATGTGGCAAAGACGTAACCATTACGCCCTGGGCACTGAGCTCAGAGGGGGTGCTATTGGTCCCTCTGTAGGCTTCCCTCCCGACCCCCCCAAGGCAGAGCTGGAAGGGGAAGCCCTTCCCCTTCCACTCCGCCCCCTTCCCATCCCTCCCTAATGATCGATCGCGCGATGACATCATTACAGGGTCGAGGAAGAAAGAGGTAAGTTTCTCCTCCGGCAGGTGGGGGGGTTGCAAACAATTAGGCACCGGGGGAAAGGAAAGGGTTCTCCTTTCCCCGGTGTCTCTTTGAGCATTCCTGCTGCCGATCGCATTGAGCAGACTAATTTGTATGCAGGGCAGCATTTGAGGGACAACGCTGCTAGGCCACACTCTAGAGCTACACAGTGGATTCTCACAAATTTGGAGATGAAAAGGTTTTTGGGTTTGACTCTCTTGATGGGGTTGATAAGAAAGCCGTCACGGCTTCTTATTGGTCTACTAGCCCCTTGATGGCAACAGCTATATTTCCTGCAACCATGAGTCGTAATCGGTATTTGCTTCTTCCTAGTATGCTGCATTTTGTTGACAATGCATTAGCCTTGCCGCAAGATCACCCTGATACTGACCGTCTTTTTAAGATTAGGCCTGTACTTGATCATTTTGTTGATCGTTTTTCAGAGTTCTATGTTCCAGGCAAAGAAGTAGCTGTGGACAAGTCTTTGGTCCTCTTCAAGGATCGTTTGGTTTTTAGGCAGTACATTCCTAGCAAGAGGGCACAATATGGAATTAAATTGTATATGCTGTCTAAAAGTAGTACAGGAAATGTGTATAGTTTCCGTGTCTATACAGGTAGGGATTCCAGTATTGACCACCCTGGTTGTCCTCCCACTTTTGAAGTTACTGAGAAAGTTGTATGGGAACTTGGTAGACGACTGTTCAACAAAGGTCACCATTTGTATGTAGATAACTTTTACACTGGAGGGCAGTTGTTCAAGGAATTGTTTAGAATGGACACTGTTGCTTGTGGCACAATTTGTTGTAACCGGAAAGGCTATCCAAGGGAGCTTGTCTGTAAAAAACTTGACAGGGGACAGTGCAGTGCCTTGCGGAATGATGAGCTGCTAGCTTTGACATTTTCAGACAAGAGGGATGTCTACATGCTAAGTACCATCCATGATGAGAGTACTTCCCCCGTGACTGTTTGGGGCCAGGTTGCTGAAGTGCACAAACCTGTCTGCATTTTAGATTATAATAAGCACATGGGAGGTGTAGATAGAGTTGATCAGAGGTTGGAACCTTATACTGCTATTCATAAGTCTTACTTTGGTATAAGAAGTTAGCAATTCACCTCTTCTACTTAGCAACTTTTGATGCATTTATTATGTTTAAGGATAGGTCTTCAGAGTCAAAAATGAAATTAGTGAAATTTCAGGAGTCAGTGATAGAAAGCCTTATTGTGGTGTAACAGGCAAGAGTTCCTAGAGAAGCAGTGGTGGAGGATGTGGCTAGATTGAAAGATCGTCACTTTGCTGAGCACATTCCTCCCACGCCCAAAAAAGACTTTCCAGCTAAGAAATGTAGAGTGCGTGCTCGAAGAGGTATCCAGAGGGAGACTCGAATGTACTGCCCAGATTGTCCTTCAAAGCCTGGGCTGTGTGTGGGTGGTTGTTTCAAGAATTACCACACCCAGAAGAATTACTGGGAACTGCCATGAGTGTAAACTGCCTGTTTCATATTTTCATGTGTTCAGTGTCATGGTTGGCATTTCTGTCATGTACTTAGAGCTTTTGTGTTTGTAGTTTTGTAATTATTTCTAATTAGTGGTTTCTTTGTTTAAAAAAAAAAAAAAAAAGTGATGCCATTGTGTGTGTAGTGGCGCTTGGCTGACGGTGTACATATTGACTTGCTGTTGGCTACTGCAACACACTGCCAGCCAAACCAAACGCCAGTCCACACACTCCCATCAGCTGGTTTGATTGCTGTATCAGGCATGTGGGCGTATGTAAGTGATGGGCCCTTGAGTGGCATTGTCTGTCAATGCGAGTGTTGTAATGTGCTGGGTCCGTGGCTGGCGGCGGGAAGGGTCTTGTGCATGTCATGTATGAAAGGTGTGTGAATGGACTGTAAAGCGGTTGGTGTCTTGCTGTCGCTTTACAGCTCACAAGCTGTGAGTCATTGGTTACGTTTTTTGGCCTTTCAGTTATTAACACTGCATTTCATTTTTGTGAAATTGCTTGTTAATAAAATTTGATCCACTGAACCATCACTTACCCTCGTGCCAAATCCAACCAGTATGTGTGGTAAAAATGACAAAACCTGCTCCGCTGTAACTAGGTGTTGCAGCACACCTGTGACACGCTAGGTGTCTCGGGTGGGACCCCGATGATGAAGCATGCCACCAAGTTGGTTGGTGGGTGAGGGGTCTTTTTAACATAATCTAAGTGTTTCTTTTCACAATTTTTGTGTTTAGAACATCAAATAAGTATGTGAACACACCAAAAGGATCTATTGCAAAACTACCTGTGTTTGGGGGGGCACCTATGTTTTTGGTCCCGGGTAGGGCCTTCATCTAGGGAAACCTACCAAACCCAGACATGTTTTAAAAATAGACACCCCAAGGAGTCCAAGGAGGTGTAGCTTGCCTGGTTCCCCCAACATTTTCTTACCCAGACTCCTAGGCAAACCAAAATATTTGCTTAAGAAATCATATTTTCCTCACTTTTATTTGTAGGATCACCGCTGCGGCACACATTTCCTACCACCCAGTGTTCCCCTCAGTCTCCCAAGTAAAATGATACCTCACTTGCATGGTTCCCCAAAGCAGAGTCAGCCTAAAAGATGTATAAAAGAAAAATATGTGCTTATCAACTCTCTGTGCTGTCCCTTCAGGGATGTTGGCATTTTTCTGTTGCAGGCTCCTGAGCCACCCACACAAGTGAGGTATCATGTTTATCAGGAGACTTGGGGGAAAACTGGGTGGAAGGAAATTTGTGTCTCCTCTCAGGTTCCAGAACTTTCTGTCACCGAAATGCGAAGAAGAAGTGTTTTTTGGCCACATTTTGAGGTTTGCAAAGGATTCTGGGTAACAGAACCTGGTCAGAGCCCCACAAGTCAACTCATCCTGGATTCCCCGAAATGTCTAGTTTTAAAAAATGCACAGGTTTGCTAGGTTTCCCGGCTGAGCTAGAGGCCAAAATCCACAGCTAGTCACTTTGTGAAAAACAGCTCGTTTTTCTTTGTGAAAATGTGAGGTGTCCACATTGTGTTTCGGGGCATTTCCTGTTGCGGGCGCTAGGCCTACCCACACAAGTGAGGACCATTTGTATCGGGAGACTTGGGGGAATGCTGGGTGGAAGGAAATGTGTGGCTCCTCTCAGATTCCAGAACTTTCTATCACCAAAATGAGAGAAAAAGGTGTTTTTTGGCCAAATTTTGAGGTTTGCAAAGGATTCTGTGCAACAGAACTTAGTCAGAGCCCTACATGTTACCCCATCTTAGATTCCCCTAGGTGTCTAGTTTTAAAAAATGCACAGGTTTGGTAGGGTTCCCCAGGTGCCGGCTGAGCTAGAGGCCAAAATCCACAGCTAGGAACCTTGTAAAAAACAGCTCTGTTTTCTTTGTGAAAATGTGTCCATTTTGTGTTTTCTGTCACGGGAGCTAGGCCTACCCACGCAAGTGAGGTACCATTTTCATTGGGAGACTTGGGGAAGTAACGAATAGCAAAACAAGTGTTATTGCCCCTTTTATTTCCCTAAATTCTTTCCTTCCAAATGTAAGACAGTGTGTAAAAGAGACGTCTATTCGAGAAATGCCCTATAATTCATGTGCTAGTATGGGCACCCCGGAATACAGAGATGTGCAAATAACCACTGCTTCTCAACACCTTATCTTGTGGCCATTTTGGAAATACAAAGGTATTCCTGATACCTATTTTTCACTTTTTATATTTCAGCAAATTATTTGCTGTATGCCGGGTAGAGAATGAAAACCCATTGCAAGGTGCAGCTCATTTATTGGCTCTGGGCACCTAGGGTTATTGATGAACCTACAAGCCCTATATATCTACGCAACCAGAAGAGTCCAGCTGACGTAACAGTATATTGCTTTAAAAAATCTGACATCGCAGGAAAAAGTGGAGTAAAATGGCTGTTTTTTTCACCTCAATTTCAATATGCTTTTATTTCAGTTGTTATTTTCTGTAGGAAACACTTGTAGGATCTACACAAATACCCCTTGCTGAATTCAGAATGTTGTCTACTTTTCAGAAATGTTTAGCTTCCTGGGATCCAGCATTGGTTTCTCACCCATTTCTGTCACTAACTGGAAGGAGGCTTAAAGCCCCAAAAATAGTAAAAATGAGGTATGTCCCAGTAAAATGTCAAAATTGTGTTGAACAATTGGGTTTTCTAATTCAACTCTGTCTGTTCCTGAAAGCTGGGAAGTTGGTGATTTTACCACCGCAAACCTTTGTTGATGCCATTTTCAGGGAGAAAATCACAAGCCTTCTGCAGCCCTTTTTCCCATTTAAAAAAAAAAAATGACATTTTGGCTGTATTTTGGCTAATTTCTTGGTCTCCTTCAAGGAAGCCCACAAAGTCTAGGTACCTCTAGAATCCCTAGCATGTTGGAAATAAAAAGACACAAATTTGGCATGGGTAGCTTATGTGAACAAAAAGTTATGAGAGCCTAAGCGCAAACTGCCCCAAATAGCCAAAAAAAAGGCTAGGCACAGGAGGGGAAAAGGCCTGGCAGCAAAGGGGTTAAAATACACCTGACTTTGCCATCAGGACATTTGCAAATGCAACAGCTGTTGGTGGAAGTTGTCCATGCAGTGGGTGTAAAACTCTATGACAGACACAATTGTAGGCTAATGTGTGCGACAGCAATGAATGAAAGCCAATGGCTGTGCCCCTCTCCGTTGATGATTGCGTACATATACACAGCAATGCAAAAAAAATCTCACTTCCTTCTAACTGCAGACAACAACACCTCCTCCACTTTTGCTGCTGTTGTCGACCTCTGGGACCCATGATGCTGAGGAGTTGGTACTGCTGACCACGGCTAGCTGCATGGGAACCCAGAGGAACAGGTAGATGTTTAAATGGAAAATGTATTTCTAACTAATTTTTTTTTTTTTTTAACACAGGCTAAATTGTCCCTTTTAGTTCTGAGTGAAGTGTTGTAATTGGAGTGTAGTCAACTCAATAATCTGGCTGTGAACAAAATGATGTTCAACAATGTTTTGAAATATCTGTAAATTGAAATGAAAAGATATCTGGATGAATAACGTGACTTTTTATTTTTCCATTTACAAACTGCATGTCCCTTACTTCTATTGGCCAGTAGGCATTGTGTAATAAGTATTGGTGAAAAATACAGCCATATGTCGAAATGAGAGAAATGCAAAGTGTAGGAAAAAAGTTTCTAGTTATGAAGTTGTCTGAATTTGTTTGCACTTTATATTTATCCCAATTTCAGAATAATCAGTATCTGTATGTATTATATATGTATGGGCATATTTATAAGGAGATAAGGAGCTTGCACCACCACTGCACTTTTTTTCTGATGCAGCAGTGGCACATTCTGTGCTTTGACAAGCTCAACAATGCCATGGAGCTGCTCATACTAGAGCTAGGAGCAGCGAGAAGACCATCACCACAAACTCCATCACATACCAGGTGCAGTAGAAGGGAGTGCACCTACTGCCAGTGGACTACCCTCATTGACCTCAAGAAGGAGGACATCACCTACTACATGCTCAGGAGGGAGTACATCATCCAGATCCTGAACCTGATTGCACCAAGGCTGCAGCCAACATCCCAGAGGTAAACCAACATCTCTTCACAGGCCAAGCTGAAGGCAGTACTCCACATGCTGGCATCTAGCTCATTCTGAAACACCGCAGTCAGAGTGGCAGGAATCTCACAGCCATCTTTTTCAGCGTTCCTACCCTCCAACCTGGATGCCATCATAAGCCTCACACCCAGCACCTGGCTTTTTATGCCATTGCTGGATTCCCATGTGTTGGGGGAAATGGAATGCACACATGTGCAAATTGTGCCTCCTGTTGTTGCATCCCACCTGTACCACAGTAGGAAGCACACATATTCCATCAACGTGCAGAGAATAGTGGACCATATGGGGATGTTCATCAATGTGCTGGCAAAGTACTGGGTAATGCTAATGATGCCTACATCTTCAGTCACTCCAAAATTAATGAGCTCTTCCAGAATGGGAGCTATGGGAATGGCCTACTAGTTGGTAAGTACTTCTGAAGTACACGACAGACCCCATGGCATAAATTATGTTTGATAAAATAGCCATATTTGTGTCAGGTGACTGAAACAGAGCATTTGTTGGTGGTGTGGGCCTCATACTTGTACTACAACATGGCACATGTGCAATACAACACTGCAAGTCACGCATGTTTAGACCTGCTAGGCCACTGTGTGTTTCTTGAAATGGTGGAAAGATTGTCAGCAATGCAACACTGGATTGCAACACTGCATGGAAGGAAGGTCCTCCAAATCTGTTCCCTGTGTGTCCGCAGGTAACGCCAATGTTCAGAAGGCATGTCATGTATCCAATAAATGCGAAAATGAGAAATGCTTCAAATAATTGTCCCTCTCCAGGTCATATGTACCATGACATATCACATTAGTTCTCATATACACTCTTACCATCCTATGTGTGGTCCATTGTGTGGCACACAGACCTGCTCTATCGATTCTTCAAGGGTTCAGACTGTGCAGCAAGGTAGACCCTCATGTACAATGTACATATCATAAGAATGCAGCTACACATTCACCATTTTGCCCATTGTGTGTCAGTGCAGCCTGCAAACTCAGGACTCTGCATTATGCCCACAAATATGTCCTAGACTGCCCTCAATCAGGGAGGCAGTACAGTGTTGATAGTTTACCAGCTGCATTGTACAAGGTAAGACTCCCAAATATCTCTTCCCTTGTGTTCTATCTACATAGTGGGCACAGTGCACTGCCATGTGTAGATATTGATGGCCCACATTGACATGCAATCACTAATCTATCCATGGTAGTAGCTATTTGTTGGAAATGGCTGTTCTGCAGGGTTATCCCCAGACTTTTTTGCCTTCCTCCTTCTCTTTTTCTGACCTCGTTTTTGATGGTTTTTAGACTCTGCACACTTTACCACTGCTAACCAGTGCTAAAGTGCATATGCTCTCTCCCCTTAAACAAGGTAACATTGGATCATACCCAATTGGACTATTTAATTTACCTATAAGTCCCTAGTAATGTGCACTATATGTGCCTAGGGCCTGTAGATTAAATGCTACTAGTGGGCCTGCAGCACTGGTTATGCCACCCACTTAATTAGCCCCTTTACCTTGTCTCAGGCCTGCCATTGCAAGGCCTGTGTGTGCAGTTTCACTGTCACCTCGACTTGCCATTTAAAAGTATTTGCCAAGCCTAAAACTCCCCTTTTTCTACATATACGTCACCTCTAATGTGTGCCCTAGGTAACCCCTAGAGCAGGGTGCTGTGTGGGTAAAAGGCAGGACATGTACCTGTGTAGTTTACATGTTCTGGAAGTGTAAAACCCCTAAATTTGTTTTTACACTACTGTGAGGCCTGCTCCCTTTATAGGCTAACATTGGGGCTGCCCTCATACATTATTGAAGTGGTAGCTGCTGATCTGAAAGTAGCAGGAAGGTCATATTAAGTATGGCCAGAATGGTAATACAAAATCCTGCTGACTGATGAAGTTGGATTTAATATTACTATTCTAGAAATGCCTCTTTTAGAAAGTGAGCATTTTCTGGCTGTAAAAGTGCTCTCCAAGGGCTTGGATAGAGCTTGCCTCCTGTTCCCTGAAGTCTCAGGACCAAAAGGACTTCTCTTTTTCAACTGGACTCCTTGTGCACCGAAAATTCGACGCACAGCTTGCTCCGCGGTGAAAAGTTCACTGCACGCCGATCCGGAAAGACAGCGCTCGATGCAACGGCTGCGGTGCGACCGGAACTTCGACGCACGGCCTCGTGTGGACAATGCCACCCGACTTCAGAGAGAAAATCAACGCGACGCCTGCCGTGAGAAGGAAGATTCCACACTCAGCCCACCGGAACAACGCGCAGCCGGATAACAAGCCAAGGAATCCACGCACAGACCCTGGGACATCTGGTAATCCTGCGATCCATAGAAGGAGACGGTTCGCGTGCCGTAAAACGACGCACGTTTTCCCTGAGTGAAAAATAACGACGCAAGTCCATGTGTGAAGGGGCGAAACCGACGCACACACCATTTTTCTTCCCCTAGAACGACGCACGTCTCACCGCGTGAAAAATAACGATGCAAGTCTGTGTGTGAAGGGGCGTAACCGACGCGCACACCATTTTTCCATGCATCTCCTCTTCTGCGGCCCTCTGCAGAGATTTTCCACTTTAAACCAGGTACTTTGTGCTTGAAAGAGACTTTGTTTGCTTTTTAAAGTCTTAAGACACTTTATATCACTTTTCAGTGATATCTTTACAAATTCATATTGCATCTTTGATCGTTTTGACCTGCAAATATCCAGACAAATATTATATATTTTTCTAAACACTGTGTGGTGTATTTTTGTGGTGCTATATTGTATTATTGTATGATTTATTGCCCAAATGCTTTACACATTGCCTTCTAGGTTAAGCCTGACTGCTCAGTGCCAAGCTACCAGATGGTGAGCACAGGATAATTTGGATTGTGTGTGACTTACCCTGACTAGAGTGAGGGTTCTTGCTTGGACAGGGGGGTAACCTGACTGCCAACCAAAAAACCCATTCCTAACACTATTGAACAACAGTGACTACCACTGTCACATCCAAATGTGTGTAAATGAATTGGACCACATCATGTGTCCTGGGTAACTATTGAAAATTCAGGGATGTAGTAGGTCAGAAATGCCAAGAGTTATCCCAAACCAACACAATAGAGAAGTGTAAGAAAGGTGTTTCCTGAATGGCAAACTGACTCTTCATATATGTAAAGATTCACCACATTCATGGTATTGGTACACACAGGTATTACAAATAGTAAGTATGTCACAAAGGCCAGCATACTTGTATGTCTAGGTCAGTGGCAGGCATACCACAAATGAGTCATTCAGGACACATAACAGACATGTACATGATTGTGGGCACATCATCCGTCAGGACCATTGACTGAACATTCCTTTCCTCTTTTTTCAGCTGAGCAAGCATATGGTGAGCAGCCGTGGGTCAAGGCCCCATTGGCACATCCCCAGATCGAGGGCCAGCGGAGCTACAATTACGCTCTTAGCATGACCCGGTCCATAATGAAGCAGACCTTTGGCGTCCTTAAATCCTGCTGCCTCAACGTGTCCAGGGGGAGGAGATTGCTATACTACCCTCCTACTTTATGTAAAATCATGTTGTATATTGCACAACATATGTGTGAGGACCAGTGTCCCATGGGACGAGGGACATGAAAACGAGGAAGGTCCAAATGAAGATGATGATGAAGATGAGGACCAAAGCCAAAATGTACACACAATTTTTGGGACCCTGCAGAGAGACGCCATAGTACAGAATTGTTTTGCTAATGAATGAGTTATATCCATGGACACAAATATATGGCTTTTTTTCCAAAAGTTTTCAAAAATGGCAAGTAGTAATGCACACTATTTTTGTGTGAGCAATCTTATTTCATGGTAACTGTATCAACATCACACTCACATCTCACCTAATAGTGGTCCATAAAAAAGGTTTGTAGGAGGAATGTGTGACCGACATCACAAGGCAACAACATTCACCTAAAAATGTGTGCATGTCAACAACATGTGTCAATGCATATGCATTGAGAAGACATGCACCAAACAAAGATAGCAATGTGCCACAGTGTGGGCATATTGTGAGTATGTGTGCTGCTGCAGTGTACCGACCGTCAGACACCCTTCCACAATCCAAAACGTATGTAAATGTAAACACTGTGGAATGACAACGTGTGTGCAGTACATCTAGCCATTTGTACAATCCCATGCTTGTAGATGACAGTATAGTGAACTCATAGTCTGATGACTGTGAACAAAGGCACATATGATGTGCACGAGAACCCAGTGCAACCTTTATAGTCTACATATGCTACATGCATTGTGTGCAAGCACATAGTAAATTGACTGTGGCATCTCACACAACACATACAAATGTAGATATCTCCAATGTGCCAGTGCATGATTGCATACATAGGCCCAGTGCCCCACAAGGCAAGGATGTAACTAGAGCCAGCAGAAATGTATGTGACCATGTTGGTGTGTCTCACTCAAATACAAACATTTCTGCTCTTTACGCCTCTTCTGGGAAAGCATAAGGTTTTGCCGCTTGCCCAGGTTTACATGATTTTGAAAATCTGGGGCAGCAACAAAATCTAATATTACATGGGAACACCCACCGCAAGGTCCATGCAACTTCTCATCAATGCAGAGTAAGGCAGTGCAGCACTTTGTGCTGCCTTGCCTCCCTCCAAATCAATGAGACTATACAAACGCATGCAGTCTGGCTTTGCATAGCCTCGTAAATATTATTGAGGGACCTGCACCACCAAAGTGTCTAAAAAAACGACTCTCCTGTAGCATAGGAGTCTTGTAAATAAGCCCCCTTAATATAAACCTCTCAAGATCACACAATATGTCACTCAATTTAACACTGATGCATTGCTTGCTCCTGTTTTCGCACCATACGTGTAATCAGTCACACACATGTGCACTGTCAACATACAAATGCAACACATTTCAAGTCATGAAGCATGTCACCTCAGAAATTTACAGGCAAAACAGTGATATCTGGAACTGTTTCCATGCATTACACAGTACACTATACTGTAAAACACGCACTTGGCCCATTACATCAATTTAAACAGATGCATTAGCCTAATGTGTGACCAATTGCACCCGTTGCATCATCCTGCAGACAAGCATCCATGCCGATGCATAAGAAAAAACAGAATTGTGCATTGACGTGTTATGCCTAAATCACGCATGGACAATTTTGTCAAGTGTGAGTCTAAAAAACTATGCATTTGGTGAAAATGTGATGCATTAGCCCAGGACATGATGCAATGGCTCAGCAATACTGCAAATCAGAAAGTGTGAAGTTACTTTCACTTTTCCTGACAATCTTTTTGTCTGTGCTGGCTGGTTGAGGTGTTTGAAGTTTGCTGGAGAGTATGGTGCTGTTTATTGGTTTTGTTGGGATCTGCGCTGTCCCTCTTGTGTCCCAAAAGTTTATTTTGTATCTTGTATTTGTAATTTGTATTGTTTTGTTCACTGTATTGCTGGATGTTAGTCTTGTAATGGATTTTTACAGTTAGGAGTGTGGTGTTAGGTAGATTTATTGTTACTCAAGGGTGTTATTTTGGTGGGGATATGTCTGAGGGGGCAGATCGAGAAATATGTTGGAGCAGGAATTTGGTGGTTTTCTGTGGCTCATAATACTACCTGCCCAACATGATTACCACTGGGGGTTGTGTGATCTAGGGGTACTCAACGCAGGAACGGAAGTAGCATTGGGAAAAGGTGCGGCAGCAAATAGTCCGGTTCTTCAAAACTGACAGGACACTGCATCATCTGAAGCATGGATGGGCAGATAGCCTGGAGGCTGACCTCATTGATCATCTTGGCTTGATATGGGAGGAGCTGATGGTAAGTGCATATATGCCGGGAGCTTGTAGCTGAGTCTCCTTTGCTAATATCTGATATTCGTCTAATGACTCTAAGGGCCACATATGTTTTATGGTTAGAATGCCATGGTGCAGCCTGAATCTGTTAAGAAAAAGAAGCATGTCATAGAGGTATGTTAACACTGGGATGGCACTAGCCCACAAAGACCATGCAGTGTATGCCATTCCCCTGAGGTGCTTGTGGACTCACCAGCACTGTGCAAGTAGTATTGTAACTCGGCATTCCAGGTCAATACTGACTCAAAAATGTGTGTACCAAACTCTATGTATGTAACAGTGGAGCCCACTCACATGTAATCACAGCAAAAGTTCGACAGGCTGTTTGGGGCACAAATAACAATTTCTTAAACATGTTATTATGCAGATGTTCCAAACTACTTAATGTACCTGTACAGGGCATGGATGGACAATGTCTATTTACTGTGCAACATTAACATGTGCTGAGTTTAGTCAAGGCAAGGAACATGCATGGCTACTGTCTGATGGGTGGAGCATTGTCATGGACATGAATACTTAAGATAAAGGGACAGCTAAAGAGATACCTTGCAGAGTATGGAACGTCAAATCATTTTATTCACACATTAAAGACAGTCAGCTTTGCACCATTTACCAAGGAGTGATGCATTTGTACTTGGTATGCACTCTGTGCACCTGATTCCTGATTTGGCACATATTGTCTGTGAACACTTTAACCTGTCTTACCTATGTGTATGATTAAGCCATGTCAACAGTACTATGTGCTACATGTTCAACGTGCAGACTTACGCAGATAATTGTGAATTCAATCTACTGTGCTTCTTATGTCCACAGTGTATGTCTTGTCATTCACAATGCAATGTACCATGTTATGTCTTGTAGGTGGAACAACATCCTACACTACAGCTGGGGTGGACACATTCAAGGATCTGGATGCTACCAGTGAGTGTCACCTGAATGTTTTCTGTGTTGTGTAATGATTGTGTGTGATGTCAGTTTTGGGTTGCAATGATATCTTCAGGGGATATCTTCATTCCACTGAAAAATGTTGTTTCATCCATGTTAAATCTCAAATGAAGTAAGACAAAGTTGCTTGTGCACTAGACAGGGACTAATGTCAATATGTATGTAGTGCCACTCTATGCAGCCCCACATGGTAGATGGCGTAACAGAGGAGCCATGTCCAAAATATCAGAGTCTGTTAAAGAATATAGGAGAGGATTTAGAGAGGAATTATTAGTAAACAAGGCTTTGGATGCTTCAACTTGAAACTGCCTGACAGATGCACATTGCTATTGTAGTTGTCCACCTTGCATTCTCTGTGCTTTTTCTATGGCACAGCCAGACAGAATGTGAGGACTGACACCTCAGTGAAGACAGAATAGGTAAGGAAAGATGGGTAAGATGTCAGCCTTCCACAAATGGTAATGCAGTTTAAGGCCTCACTCATGCTGTCTAATGTCCTATTTTTGATACTTAGGCATACCTTTGTGCTATTTGGTACCAGAAATGCCAATGGGTGTTGGACCAAAAGCATGTCTGTACGTTGTTGTCAGCATGCAGTCCATTTCACAATCCACCTACTGGGGGTGCTACCCATAACGACTTTCCTAAAAACTGTCCCCTCGATAAAAGTTTGGCAAACACCTGCTAGTTACATTCGCAAGATACTTGTGCATATGGGATGGACAGCAGGCATGCACACACCAATCAGATGGATATGCAGAGAGGTGACGTGCATCAAGGTGATATTACTTGCTGACATGTATGTAGAGGGACACATGCTATTGCTTGAATTGTATGTGATGAGGCGTGGAATGGTCCAGGTATTTCCATTAGTTAATATAGATGATGTACCCAACATGCCTGTTTGATGTGAGGTAGCTAGCCACCCCCCATCCATGTTTCAAATACCTGGGACATAGCAAGTCTATGCTGCAATGTGTGTGGAGCTGTGTTCTTGCCATATCAGATACACAATGCTGAGGCACAATACCTGTACTGCAAGACTTTACTTATTTTACATATGTTGATGGTCGTGGAATCAAGCCCATTGTATACTTGGCAAAAAGGAAGCCAAATGATTAATTAGTGGAGACATGTGTACCATACCATGTGTACATAACAGCATAGTTCCTAATCAGTCTCAGTATTAACATGGTTCTACCTAGATCTGGGCAGACAATGCAATTTCAAATGCCAACATTGGCAACATCTGCTTTGTTACAATAGGAGACTTTAATGTTAATTTTGTTGGAAGGTCAATTTATATTAAAAGGTTATGTTTAGGTATTAGAGATGCACATGTGATGTTCCAAATTAGATGAAGAATAATAATGATTGACACAGTTTCTCTTTCAACTTTGTCTAATACATATTTTGTTCCACTCTAACAGGAAACATCACACCTGAGCAGCTGAAGGCCGATCTCATTCGTATCTATTGTTACCGCCACAGCTGGCACAAAGTTAATGCATGCTGACAAACAGCCCGGCAATTAATCAAGGAGAGGGTACAGGAACATGGAAGATAACACCCCAAGGGCCACAAACCCATGATCAGCCAGGCACCAGCCAGGATCTTGCTGCAGCCCAGGTAGACTCATTGGTTGCTGATCTGGGATCATCAACCAGTCAGCCAGCAAGACCACCACACCACTGGCACGAACCACTGGTCAGTCTAGTGAGTTTGAACTTCTGTCCATGAAGGACCTCTCTGACCTCAAGCTCTGTGTCTCTGATTTGGAGATTATTGTTTACACTTTCACCTGGTTGCTCTAAACATTGCAGCAGTCCTTGGACCGCATAGCGGATCAGATCTAGTCCTCAATGACACATGATACCCTTCCCTATTTCTGTACAGGTGTTAATTTTTTGTGGTTTTATAGCATAGTTTAGGATAGGAGAGGAATCTGTCAGGTTTACCATGAAATCACCTAAGGGATCTTCAAACATAGTTGAGCACTGTAACTGGCACTCTTGCTATGAATGGATACACAGCCCAAAACAGATATTCATCTACTGGTGCACTGTGTGTTTAAGTCACATGACATGCTGTGAAGGGATGAATATGTCAGACCATTGTCACCAATCAAGGACATTTTGGGTCACTGCACTAAGAAGGGCCTGCTGGTTTGCCAGCAAAGCACCAACATTGTGGTGGCAGGCACACATTTTTGTTATGTATGTGTCCTGCTGTCACTCCATGGACTCTAGGATGTTGTGGATCACTCCCAGCTGGTTGGCAACCTCACTGGTGCCGCTTTGGCAGGGCAGTTGTTTGTGCCTCATGACACCAGCGATGTTAGCCAGGGACTGTTTGAGGCCACAGAGCAGAGGGTGGGTGTCTCTTATAGCTGCAGAGGGTTCCTTATTGGGACTGAGGCACCTATGAACAGCCTCTAGGGTGCCCACCACAGTCTCCATTCCTACCCACACCTCATCTACCATCTCCCATTGGACTCCTACCGCACACTGTTGGATTTCAGCTTGGGGTTCCTTAGAGTTCAAGGTTGGGGGTGGGCTGGCAGGTGGTGTTTGCTGGGTGAAGAATGGCTCATCTGGAGACCCTGCAATGATGTTGGCTCTTCTGGCAACCCCAGAGATGGAGTATCAAGGAAGGCCAGAATTTGCCAGAAGAAGACTTGGTCAAGAATTGGCAGGCTGTCACCCTCAGCAAGATCCTCATCCCGGACAGGCAGCTGGTCAAGAGGTGTAGGTACATCCTCTGCAATGAGATAGAGATATGTTAATGGTGATCTATGTTAGATGTTGACAGTAATAATCTGGGTGACAATCTGACTTGCTACTATTTAATTTTCAGTTCAACATCGATGTGTAAGACAGGCCTATTGAGCCCAAGTTGCACTGTAGTTGCCTTTCAGATGAGAGTGTCTTTGAATTGTTCATACAACCACTGTGTGACATGGCTGGCTTTTTGTGTCATGACACATATTGCAACTGTTGGACTCTTTCCCTTATGCAGGGTCATCCCCAATCCTTTTGCCTCCTGCCTCCTACTTTTTCTGACCTGTTGCTGTTGGCTTTTGAACTCTGAGCACTTTACCACTGCTAACTAGTGCTAAATTGCATATGCTCTCTGTGTAAATTGTGTTGTTGATTGGTTTAACCATTATTGGCATATGTGATTTACTGGTAAGTCCCTAGTACAGCGCTCTAGAGGTGCCCAGGGCCTGTAAATCAAATGCTACTAGTAGGCCTGAAGCACTGGTTGTGCCACCTACAATAGTAGTTCTGTAAAAATGGCTCAGACCTGCCACTGCATTGTCTGTGTATGCAGTTTTAAACTGCAGATTCGACTTGGCAAGTGTACCCACATGCCAGGCCTAAACCTTCCCTTTTCTTACATGTAAGACACCCCTAAGGTAGGCCCTAGGTAGTCCCTTGGGCAGTCCCATGGGCGGGGTGCAGTGTATGTTTATTCAGTTGTCACTGTTGCGAGGCCTATCCCTCTCATAGGTTAACATGGGGCTACCTTTAAATATGACTAAAGTGTAGATTCCCTTTGGGAGCGGATGGACATGTGGAGTTTGGGGTCTCTGAGCTCACAATTTAAAAATACATCTTTTAGTAAAGTTGATTTTGAGATTGTGTTTGAAAATGACACTTTTAGAAAGTGAGCATTTTCTTGCTTAAACCGTTCTGTGACTCTGCCTGTTTGTGGATTCCCTGTCTGGGTCAGTTTGACAGTTGGGCTGTTTGTACCTCTCTCTAGACAGTGACACAAAGGGAGCTGGGCTGTAGCCGTCATACCCTGATAAGCAATCTGTGCTAGGAGGGAGGGGAGGAGTGGTCACTCACACCTGAAAGGGCTGTGCCTGCCCTCACACAATGCAGACCCCAACCCCCTGGTGTGTGTCTGGGGCCTGGCCTGGGCAAGGCAGGATTTCACAAACAAGAGAGACTTTTCTTTGAAATAAGCCTACTTCAGAGGGCAAAATGGGTATAAGAAGGACGTCCAAAACCACAGACTTTAGATCACTTCTGGAAACCAAAAGGAACCTCTGACTGGAGAAGAGCTGAAGAGCTGAGGAAGAAGAGCTGCCCTGCTTGTGACTGTGCTTTGCGGAGCTATCCTGCAGTTGCTGCTTCTGCATGTGCAAGAGGACAAAGACTGGACTTTGTGTGCCTTCCTGCTTGTGAAGAAATCTTCAAGATCTTGAAACTGACCTTGCCTCCTGTTGTTGAAGTCTCACGGACAGCGAAGACTTCTCTCTGCCAGCACCTGGAGCCTCTGCTGAGACTCTTGCCCTGCCAAGTTGTGCCCTATCCAGTTCCTGGGGTTTTGACAGGTGAAGCTGGTGGACGAAGGTTGAAAATCTACGCACAGATCGCCGTGCGGGGAAATTTCCAACGCAACCTCTGAGAGCGGCTAAAGAAACGAAGCACTGCAGGCTCCACGGCTATAATCGATGCAGCTCTTGCTGTGCAGCTGTGAAATCGACGCATGTGGCTGGAGAAATGACGCCCAGCATCGGTGGCAGAGGCTGCAACAACGCAACATCGCTGGGTGCGGAAAAACAACGCAACCCTGCCCGGAACCAAGGTGTTTTGTCCGGATCGACGCATCTTTCTCCTGCAGAGAAAGATACGATGCACGCCGATCAGACCGGAGAAGGATAAACAACACACAACCTCACTTGCGGGTGAGAAATGGATGCACCGCTTACCTTTTTTGATGCACACTTGCCCGTGTGGGTTATTTTGACGCGACCCAGGTACATTTTCACTCTAAAAGCGTTAGCGTTGTGTTTAAAAGAACATGAAGACTCTTTTTGCTCTTTAATTAATAACTTGACTTGTGTATGTTGGATTTTTGTCGTTTTGGTCTTGTTTTGTTTAGATAAATATTTTCTATTTTTTCTAAACCTGTGTTGTGTCATTTTGTAGTGTTTTCATTGAGTTACTGTGTGTGTTGGTACAAATACTTTACACCTGGCACTCTGAAGTTGAGCCGGCCTGCTCAAGCCAAGCCACCAATGAGGTGAGTGGGGTTAGCTGAGGGTGATTCTCTTTTTCCCTGACTAGAGTGAGAGTCCTTGCTTGGCCAGGGAGTAACCTGACTACCAACCAAAGATCCCATTTCTAACAGCAACACAGTTATATAGGTTGCTGGGCCTACCATTCCTGAATGTATGAAAAGAGGTCAGGTTTACAGCTGGCATGATGGTTTATATTCTTTTCCGTAATGCCTATACTGAAAGTGTTTTGACATATTGACACCACTACCGTGCACATTGCACAAAGCCCCCGCATTCTCTCTGGCCAGCATTAAGCCCACAGCTCTTGTGCAGGCAATGTGGTTTCTGATCATGAAGTGGTTATGATCCTGCCATCTGGCTTTCACACTGTACACTATGGCACTCTACCTTGTTGTGCTTTCCTGCATGCACATTGTGCATTTATGTGGCCAAGGGTAGATATTTCCCTCATATTCTGAACACCTCTACACACCGACGAACCTTGCTACAATTCAGGAATGTGTGA
Organism: Pleurodeles waltl; assembly: GCF_031143425.1. Classification (NCBI taxonomy): domain Eukaryota; kingdom Metazoa; phylum Chordata; class Amphibia; order Caudata; family Salamandridae; genus Pleurodeles; species Pleurodeles waltl. The sequence goes on along the minus strand of NC_090443.1, from coordinate 660,289,205 downwards.
GGGCATGTACATACCATGTATTTTCTATTTGTGTATATTCACATGATTTCATTGCATACACATTTGGCTTCATATTTGTGGATAGGAGGCACTGTGTGCCATCTCTGAGGGAATAGACCCAGTCACACTAGGTAGTTTGCTAACACTGACAATCATCACAGTTGATATTTGATAGAGATGGGTATCTGCATAGTATCTCACATCTTTTGACTCATGCCTGCTCATTTGTACATGTTTATGCCTCCTCTCTCTCTCCTCATTTTGTGCCAGGAACTCAACTTAATGCCACACAGTAATGGAACCAGATCATACATCATACATTGACTCTCATGTGCCACCAGCACCAACAATGAGTGACCATATCCAATGGACTGGCATGGTTGGCTGTTATTGAGGGCTATGGGTCAAGCTGTACCCCACATGGTACAAGTGCTGGAACTGGTGACATGTACCTACCCAGTTTTGCAAAATAACTGGGCACATGCACCTTAGTCCCCAACCATAGTTGACTCGGGCCTCTTGTGGTGGCAGACTAGTTTTTCCTGTACCTTGACAGATCCCTGTTTCACAAACTCCAACTGCAACATATATGGCAGGGGGAGACACTTTTGATTCTGCTTCCCTTCTGCCACATGCTACATCTTCTCGAAGGATCACATCACATATAGGATGTTGTGTGCCAATGGGCTATACTCTGTCATCCCTTCTCAGCTGCAACACAAGTATGACAATGTCAGACACATCAGTTCATGTGTATTGGTCAGGCTACCTTGCAGGATGCACACCCATTCTGCCCTCCTTGCTATGCACAGTCTCCCATTCAGTCACAGTGGCAGTTCAATCTATGTAGCCAGCAGTTACAATGCACTGCACAACCAGGGTCTCACCAGGGCTGCATACCATCTTTGGTTTCAACACACATGACACTCTGGTATGCATCACTTGCATTTACCCTGACACAGTGTGATTTAGTACATGGCATGATTTCAGGTGGTCACTACAAAGGCAGCTGACACCTGTGTGGTTTCAACCTGCAGGTCGGGACAGCTGCATGCTATGTAGTGTCATGCCAGTTAATATGTATGTGGCTCTTGGCATATTCCTATGTGTTGATACTTTACATGCCCCACACCTGACCTTCCTCTTAGCTGAGCTGTTTCTCCTTTGATAAGCCCATTCCATTCCATTGTTTTACACTCCAGATTTGTGTGCATGGGCCCAAGTAAGACACAGTGGATGCATGGTGCAAGGTGGTCTGCGCTGTCACCGTTAGATTAGGCTGTGTTCAAGTGTCCATGAATGATGTGTTGTTCCAGTCAATGTTTTTTACTTTGTATTGTTGTTCTGGTGAACCATGTTGTACATTCCGCTACACATGCCCATAAACAAAGGTGGACCTGGACTGATGCTGCCCATGGAATGGAGAAAAGTGGCAGTGCTGGACTGAACTCTGCAACGTATAATTGGGCAGTGTGACTGACATTTCTGTGCTAATTAACAGAACAGGAGCCAGAATTCCAGGACTTTGCCCTGGAAAGGTGCAGTAGAGTGCTGGGGCAAGGCTAACTGCATAACATGACCTCTTTACCCACATTGCTCCTTGTTGATTATTACCCTGTGCCTCTGGTTGTTTACTGGGTGTAGCACTGTCCTGTCCTGGAACTCCAATCAACAACTCATCTAGGATGACAGCTACCACCTGCTCCTCAAAGGCATCCAACTCCTCCTGGGGTGCTCGGTTCCCTTCTCCGTCTTACGTTGCTGCCTTCAGGTTGTTGGCCAGTTTCTCCTTCATCCTATGCTGGGAGTCATGCCAGCATTTTGTACATTAAATGACAGTCTTCTTTGCTTGTCCCAAAATGTTGATCTTCTCCACTATGGACTGCCAAATGGCAATATAGAGATGAAACAAAGTTGGTGTTGGTGCTCTGTCACCTCAATGATCAAGATGTCATTCTCATCCTCACTAAAATTGCACTTCCTCTTCCCTGGGAGCCTGTCCAGACATCCTGGCTGGTGCTAGGGTTGGTTTCCTTCCTACCGCTCTCTGCCCCCATGCTCCATGGCTGCCTTCTAAGAAGTGTGCCATTCTTTTTCCCGGGTGCTTAATTGTTTTTAATTTTTTTTAACTTTTTTGATTCATCATGCACTGAAAAGCAGAGCTAAGGTGGTTTGTGTCGCATTACAGGCATCAAACCTGCCTTGTGTCACTTGGCAGCAGAAGCGCCAGATTTCTTTATGACACAAATATGTCAAAAATAAAAGCTGTTTTGTTCACTGTCATAAATGAAATTGTGTTCATTTCACCCACATTTTCATAAATAACATTGTCATCAATCAATTAGTTTGAATTAAAACACAATATTTGGACAAACTTTGTGAAAATAATAGATATTTAATTACAGATGAGATACTTCTCTCATAATAACTTTAGACCAAACAAAAACATCTTTCTGATGCACTCCTGTGCAACAAAATGACAAATTGATCTAGCAGTGAGCCACACAAACTACTATTTGGAGGGCATGATAAATGGCACTAGGAAAAACAATAATCTACATTTTTATGGCAATAACAAAATTGCCTTTTGTTCAATTTGGCCTTCATATGTAGCACAATCCTACTAAAAGTAGCAAGGAAGCCCAAAGAATCAACTAGAAAGAATATGTAATATCTCAGATTCACCATATGAACAACTGAAAGACCCATTTATGTTCACATGTGGATGGCAACCTTTAAACAAATGTTTAACAAATAGATACATCTTAATCTACATAAGTTTTCTTTGCTTGCTCTCTGACTTACAAAATGAAACTGTGCCGAACTAGGCAAAAAAAACAATCTTCCTTATGTACTCCTGTGCAGCAAAATCAGAAAGTGACTCAGCAGTGAGCTACACAAACTCTTATATGAAGGAGATGATAATTGACCATATAGAAAAAAATTATAATCTTAATTTTTATAACAACAGTGGTTGACTTTCACTATGGGCTTCTTATATAGTAGAATCCTAGTAAAAGTAGCAAGGAACCCCCAATTATATATTAGATTGCATATGTCAAGTTTCAGAATTATTAAATAAACAACTAAAAGTCACATTTATGGCCACATGATTATGTAAACCAATAAAAAAATACATACCAAATACAATGAAGAAAAGGAAAGAAATCACATTAAATACAATTGCCACTCTGTAGTTATAGTTTGTAACCCGAAAGATTGGATTTCCTCTTACATTAGCTCCCTAATAACCTCTTTAATGAATTACCACAAAACTTTCCAAACCAATAGCATTTTCTCCATTTTGAGATGATGTATATTTTTGCTGTGATTCGTTAAGAAGGGTGTAAAGATAAAAGGGGTCCCAAAACTAATTTTCCCACCAGTGCAAAATCAATATACTATTATACTTGACATAGCTTTGAAAATGGCTGAATGGAATTACATGGAATTTTACAGGATTATACATAATGGTGCAGAGATGATCCTTGTTGGGTACTGCAGTTAAGAGGGGTAAGCATCTGTAAGTTATAAGGCATTTCAACTTAGTGCTATCTGTTACTGCAGTACTTTCACAGAACTTCACACATTTTTGTGAAACTACTGTGGTACATGGGCTGTAAACATGTTTATAAATATATAAAATAAATAGAATTCCCTGCCTGTTACCACTTTAATAATGCAGTAATAGATAGGAACCTACTTCTTACCTTTCTCCAAGGACCTAACAGTGAATACCACCAAAGTTTATTAAAAACAAGATGGCTGCTGTCCCATTCTCCAAAAACAGCAATTTTGCTTGTTATCGCCACATACCATGGTATACTGCAAAGTTACCACGGTATATCATGGCCTAAACTATAACTGAAGCCTAGCTGTATTAGTGGATTGTGGTACCCTTGCTTCACTCATGGTTTAACATGGGCAATGCAATACTTAAGTCAGATTACAAGGGAACACAAGGCCACTATGTGTAGCCCTGAGTTGATTGGTAAATCAGGTGGAATGTAAGGCAGTGTAATTTGCTGTTTTGCATTAGTCTGCACAATATAATCACCACTGCTGCTAAATTTCACATGCATCCTAATGCCATGCTTTTGTAGCCATTCCGCTGTTTGCTGTTCCACTCAACATCACTCCACTCTACGCATCTTGACTGTACGAGACCCCACTCTACATCATTCCACTCTAATCAATTACACTGTATGCGACACTACTGTATGCCACTCCAGCCTCTATCACTCCACTGCACGCCATTCCACGGGAGCCTACTCCACTATAGGCTATACCATTCTACATCACTCTACTGTCTACCACTCCACTTTATTCCACTGTATGCTACTCCACTCTACAACACTCCACTGTACACTAGTCCATTGTATGCCACTCCACTCTTTGCTACTCCATTCTTTGCCACTCCAGTGTATGCCACTTCATTCTACTTTATTTGATTGGACCTCACTCCAATGTAAGCCACTCCATTGATTACTATTACACTGTACCAAATGCCACTATACACCAGTCCAGTCTACACCACTCTATTATCAGCCACTCCACTGTATGCTTCTCTATGATACACTATTGCTCTCTATGCCACTCCAATGTCCAACACTCTGCTGTACGCTATGCAGCTGTAATAGGCTTGGGGAGGGACCACACTGCCCCCCTCCCCTTTACCAAAAAAAGGCCCAAGGGAATAGGGATGGGGCCCCTGGACCTAACTGACAAGGCTCGGGAAGGGGAACACATTCCCCCTCCCCTTAAAAATGAATAGGGCCATCTGGGAAGGGGACCCTTGGGCATAATCAGGCTCGGAGAAGAGGACCATGTGGACCCGTCCCCTTTAAAAAAAATAGCCCTGGTGATGATGCCCCCAGGGCCTCATAAGGCTTAGGGAGTGGGGCCATGTGGTCCCCGGTCCATAAATGGCATACAAAGGGGGACTACCTGCCCCCCCTCTTGATTTAACATTGGCATGGGCCCAGGGAGGTGGCTGTCTCTGGGGCCAGTATCATAATACATAACTATATATACCCCCAGGACATGGCCCATCCGGGGGTCAACTAAAAACAAGCACGGATTCCAGTGATCCATGGATCCTCCACAAATTTTGGCCCTGGTGGGGTCCATGGTGGGTTCCCTGGTGGACCCATGACCAGGCCTAGGGGTCGGGTATTCCTAACCTGCCCCCTTTCTCTTTTTTTAACTTTAGTTTTTGGGGCTTGGCTGAGTCTGAGTCCCAAAATGGCTGCCTACACTTCCTCGGTGACATCTTGGCAGCCAATCAGATATTAGAATGGGACTGACAGACATCTAATATTTTTAATGATTGTAAAAACTCCAACTCATAAGGGCCCCAATCCGGAGATGCTCAAAGAATGGGCGGCGCACAATGCAAAAAGCTCAGAGGGAACGATACAAATACTCATAAAATATGCAAATATAGACAAAAAAAGCTAGTTTTTTTGCATTTCAGAAACAAAGATGATTGTGCAGTAGGAAGATAAGACATTGGTGGTATCTCTAAATAAAAAAATGATGGCAAGGCTGGGCAACATTATCAAAAAAGCATGCACATTTAATAGAGATAAAGTGGTTCATGAGATGGGCCAAATATACACATTTGCAAAGACGTTTGATAATTTAAGGATGCAAAAAATCAGTGCCACAAGTAAAGAAGGAGATTAGGCTGCAGGAGAGAGAAATACAGATGTGAGAGAGAGCTCTAATAATGATGTGGATGAATCTCTGAAAATAAAAGCCTGCACATCTCCGCAACAAGAATTTGATTTTTTACAAAGGGGCAAGAGGATCAATCACAGGCCGTGGCAAGGCAAAGGAAAGGCAAGAGGAAGAGGCAGAGGAAGAAGAGACAAGGATGACAGAACAAAAGAATCGCTCAGAGAAAATCAGGAAACGATGACCAGGAACAGCAGAAGATATTAAGAGATATGAATATGGTATAAAACTTAACAGACATGGATTTGAGTGATGAGGATATGAAGAACATCTCTGGGACTCTCCTACTGCAATGTTAACAAGTATGACTATGTACAGAGTAGAATAGATCTGTTCACTTTTGCCTGAAAGTTAAAACTTATGAAGATCCATAAGATTGCTAAAAAGAAAAGACAAAATCCAACAAATATAGAGACACCACATAGCAATTTGCTGATTGAAGATGTACATGTGAAGAAAGAATTGTGTGAATTGGAGAGTGATACAGTAGAGGCTATTAATAAAGAAACAGTAGTTAAGAGGCTGGAATGTGAGGGTATATGTTTCTTAGAGGAAGGGAGGATAGACTTTAAACCCTATTCTAGGACATTACCCATGAGCAGTGGTGATCTTATAGATCAATTTGTAGAATATATGATGAAGGAGTTCAAAAGTTTGAGGATGGAAGGAATGAAAAATGTACGAATTGGAAATAGAGAATATGCTAAAACCCTTAATAGAATTGCAGCTAACCATGAAGTAGTAGTTCTCATTGCCGGCAAAGGGGGGGAATATGGTTATTGTGTCCGAAAGACTGTATGAGTGAAGTATATAAACAATTGAATGAGAATGGTTGTTATACGAAAGTAGACCTTGTATACTTTGAGACAGTAAGAACATCATTCTTAAGAGTGTTGTAGAGTGGAAGGAGCAGTGTCATATTAACCCTGAAGAATATTGCTATCTGAGAATGGACTGCCTTAAATTACCTGTTTGCTACCTAATTCCCAAGATTCACAAAGATGAAAAAAGCCTCATGATATATTGATTACTGTTTGAAGCCACTGGTACAAAATGTACCCTCCTATTTAAAGGACACCACAGATTTCCTTAAATGGATGCTTGATATTGGATGGGAGGAAGGCATGCCATTGATGGCATTGGATGTACCAGCCCTCTATACTAGTATTCATCATGAGGATGGGCTTAGGACTGCAGAGTATTTTTTGAGAGCCAGGCCAGTGATGTTTTAAAGGCACAGCAAAATGTTATTGACCATGATGAAGTGGTGTTTGAGTCATAATATCATTTTCTTCAATATTGAGATGTTTGAGCAACAGTATGGAACAGCGATCAGAACCTGCTCTGCTCCCAGCTATGCAAATTTGAATATGGCCTGGTAGGAGGAACAGGTTCTCAGTAATCCCCCTCTGGACAAGTGGAGTGCACATATACTGTTGCGGCTCGGCTATATTGATGATATCTTTGTGGTATAGAGGGGAAATGGAGGGAATGCCCAGAAATGTGTGGAAGACCTCAATAGAAATTATTTAAATTTCAAGTTCACTAGCACATCAGTGATACTGAGACTAATATTTTAGTTGTGAAGATCACAATTGAATGTAATAAATTACAGACTATGCTGCATAGAAAACCCAGTGTAGGGAATTGCATCCTGCATGCGAGTAGCTTCCATCCCAGGCCTCTCATAGAGAGTATCCCTTATGGGAAATTACTCTGAGCTACATTTGAAGAGAGCTTTGAAGAAGTCAAGGAGGATAGAGTGAGGAGATTGAGTGAAAGGGGTTATAAGGAGAGTACTTTGAAGAATGCTTGCAGCAAGGTGAGCAGGAAGGAAAGGGGCAGATATTACTTTTCAGGTGAAAAGAAGTTGTATACAAACAAACCCCAGCAGAGCTCCATTCCCACTTATAGCAATGTATATCAGAAGATAATTGTGATCATAAATAAGCATTGGCACCTGGGGGTGATCCAGTGATTGGGGAAGAAATATCCAAACATCCGCTGATAACCTTTCATGGAGGAAGATCTATGAGGAATGTGATGGTAAGAAGTGACATGAGAGTGAGTACCAGTAAGAATGCTTGGTTACATCAGAGAGAAGACTTTGTGAGATGCTCCAAGTGCAAAGCATGCAAGAATGGGGAAAGTATTAGGAGAGTAGAAGATGAGGCGAAATTTTACATAAAATCAAGAAACATTACCACTGTAGAAGTGTTTATGGTGTAAATTCTGAAGTGCATCTGCCCCAAATTGTATGTATGGAGCACTATATTGCAAGTCCACAAAATAATTTTGCAACATTTGAGGTCGATACAATATGATGATGTGACCTATCCCGTAGCACAACATATAAAATAAGTACATGCAGGAAGAATGAGTGATGTGAAGTGCAGTGTAATTGATGGTATACCTGAAAATGTGAGGGAAGGTAACAGAGAGAAGAAGCTGCATGCCTTAGAATTGAGGTACATTATCGCTTTTGACTGTAAAGAACCCAGTGGTTTGAACTGAAGTGAGGAACTGCATGTACAGGTATGAAGATGCAACCAAATTATACAATGCCCTCAGATTTGAGTTGAACTATATGGAAAGCAAAGCTGTTTTACCTGTTTTAAATTTGTGTGTTTATAGGGATGGAATAAATGAAGTGGAAGCAGAAGAGCTATTATATTGTGCCCGATCCAGGTATATCATTTGAAAGTATGATTTTGCCCACTTGCACAGACTTTAAGTTCTTTCTCACAGGCCCTATGCATTACAAGGTGTCAATATGATCTAAACTGTAGCATTTTGGTAGATCAGAGTAAAGTAGCTAAATATGCATGTACAAACATGATATATGCAGGCCACTGTGAACGAAGTGGAACACTGAAGTAATTAACAGCACTGAACTGTAGCGTCATGGCACGGTTAAACAAATAATGTGTGAAACCCATGAATGTCCCAGAAAAGTTGGGATGTTTTAATGGTAACAGTTATGATTTATGTGCAATTAGAAAAAATATGCATTAACTCCAGGCAATAAAAAGTAAGGGGAATAATGCAGTCCCTGACAGTGAAGCAGGAATATTGAGGTAGAGCCTAACACTATGGCACAGTTATGTAATTATTTTGTGTAACCCATCAATGTCATTATGGGGAGTTGGGATATTTATCTTTTGTAATTTTAAGATATTTGTGTTATTACAGGATCAACAGAAATGATAAATCAAGGGAATAATCCAGTCCTAGTATGAATTGTTCTGTTGTTAATAGCACGTTTCATGGATTTGTGGTGAAATCATGTGAGGGTTTAAATGTCACAACAATATGGCGTTATACAGGTAGACAAAGACAAAGGCTTTCCAAAGCTCGTTCTGCTGCTTGTATCTGGCAAATAAATTAACCTACACTTTTATACTGCCCACATGGAGTGCCTGTCCTTTTTCGGAGAAGACAAAGGGAGTGAATATATATATATATATATATATATATATATATATATATATACACACATATTTATATGACAGAGGCAGTGAATATATATATATATATACACATATATATATATGTATATATATATATATATATATATATATATATATATACAGAGAGAGAGAGAGAGATATAGATATAGCTATATATATATATATATATATATATATATATATATATATATATATATATATATATATAGATTTATAGATAGATAGATAGATAGATAGATAGATAGATAGATAGATAGATAGATAGATAGATAGATAGATAGAAAGATAGATTTTTTGTTTTGCTAACGACTTTACAGCCGTTTGATTAATTTTCACAATTTGTTTTTAAAAACAATGGTGGTCCCTTCAGCTGCTGTCTGAAAAGTTCTGGGGTGGTGCTTTCAGTGGGGGCAAGAAAAAGGGGAGGTCCCAGAACACGTTTTCTCCATTCATTTATCAATAGGGATTTTAAACAGCGATAGCGCCAAAACTTCTGGATAGAATCACACCAAATTTGGCAGAAAGGTAGATGTTGGTCCAGAAAGAAGCCTTTTTGTTATTTGGTGTCAATCTGTTCAGTAGTTTTCTAGCAACTAAATAAAAAACAAATGCATATATATAGGGACGAGGATCCTCCTTGGATACTCCTCAGATCCTCTGCAGATTCAGAAGAAAAGCAAGACCCTAACTGGCTGGCCGCTGCCTGACAGAAGGTATGTGGCTGTCATTTTGTTTCTTGAATAGCCTGGGGGCAATGGGAAAAAACAGTGTGAAAACATATAAGGGATCAGGATATAGGCATCCCGACCTTGTAGGGCACAGGCAGGGGTCCTCAAGGGCAAACAATTGCCCTTTTTTGGGGTCCATCTGCTGATTCGAGGTGCCTCCTCGGAATCTGGGGAAAAGCAAGGCCCTGATAGGTTACTGGAAAGTTATAGTTAGGTTGACATTTTACCCATACAAAACCATAGAAATTCAGCAGTTATACTTATCTGAAGAAACTATAACTCGCCTCAGAAAGTAACTTTAGGCCATGAGTTATAGTTTGCTAACATAAGGATAACTATAAGGGTAACTATAACTGCTGAATTTCTATGGTAAACTTCAACCTAACTATAACAGCCCTGTAACCTTTATTTCTAAATGTTCTTTATTGAAGTATAAATGCATATGCACAATTCCCTTTGAATTAGCAGTTCGTTTTGCCAGCCAGCACCAATGGACTTCACACAAAGCTCTCATAATACCTCATATTCGAAAGTATACTTTTGCACACCACATCTATGTCACTATATATGTTTATACAGGTCTACGACCATCACGCTGATCTACAAGGATTTTTTTTAAAAAACTAATTCTTCAGCCCTTAATGGGCTTTCTGGGACCACAAGGGAGCCCTCAAGGACTTCCCTTTGATCCCTCCTTATTTCTTCATTTTTTTTATTTTTTTTATTTTTAATAAAATGTCTTTACGGGCTACCATCGGGTCTTCCTCACTTACTTTAAAACAATTTAGCCCCAGGGAGGTGGCAGTTCCTGGGGCTTATTAAAGCCCAAGGAGGGTGGCCCGTGTGCCCCCTCCTCTATGATGCCCCCGGACCTGGCCCACCTGGGGTGCAACTTAAAAAAAAACACAGGAGAGACTGTATTTTTTTTAAAAAAACATCAGAACAATCTGCAGATCCATCTGCAGAATTTTCTTATATTGTTAAAAAAAAATGCTTTTGAGCCTTGGTGGGGTTTCCCAGGGACTCCCAGCACCAGGGTTAAGGGCCCAGGGCGACTCTACCCTGGCCCCTTTTCTTTTTTTTCTCTTTTTTCTGGGACTCAGCTAAAGCCAATTTGATGTAATTCCATTCAGTGGTTCAGGTTGTAGACGTCTAAAGGTCCTATGGAAAAATGAATGGGGAAAACGTGTTTTGAGACCCCACCCCCTATTTCTTGGCCCCCACTTGACAGATCACCCTGAAACTTTCATGACAGAAGATGAATTTAGCAAAGTATACATTTTGAAAATGTCGTGAACATTTATCAAATGGTACCATAGCTATAAGCAAAACAATTAATGCTTTATATATATATATATATATATATATATATATATATATATATACACACACACACATATACATATATATATATATATATATGTATATACATATATATATATATGTATATACATATATATATAAAGAACATACTCTGTTTTACACAAGTTTAGGACCCTGACCCTTGCCTAATCGGAAGTATCCCCTGTCACGTTGTTAGTCGTGGAGACTTGACAGGAGGTGAATAATCAGCAAGCCCCTGTGCTCAGAAGAAAATGACCTTGGGAACTTCAGAGCAACAGGTTTACGGGTCGCCATAGTTGTTAATGTTGCTCATCGTTGGAATATTTCTCCCTGCAGCAATAGTTGGGATTTTGGCGTGTACTGGGTTTGTGAAACATCTTTGGCACAGGATGTAAACGTGCAAGCAACTGCTTACATGCAGGTTCTGAACAAGAGACTGAATGCGGTTGCCTATTTAGTTGCACGGCAAGTAGCCAAGTAAGAAAACAATGCTTAATAGTGTGTAGATTGCATAGGGCCTTTGAGCCATGTCAACTTGAGAAGGTTTATGAGCATGACACAGGATTATGAGAAAGTGAGTTTATCATATACAGTTCGATTTTTTGCTAGGCTTTCAGTGCCAGGAATAGCAATGTGTAAAACACCATTTTAAAAAAAAACATAGAAGACTGAAAAAAGAAGAAAAAATGCATTCAACTATTTTGGGTGTCTTCCAGTATGTAATCACAAAACAGTGCACCAATGTAGGTGTGAAGATATCAGGTATATATGAATGCTGGATGTTACATACTACGAGAAGCTGCAGCACAAGTGTTTTATTACGGCATTACTTTGGGTATGAAGCTGCACGACATTGATGTACACCTCGTTGTAGAGTAGGACTTGTAATGTAAGATGGTGGCTGGAATCCTAAATCCACATCTGTTTTGTTTGTTTATGAGTGTGATATTGGTTTGTATGGTTGTGGTGGATCTATGTCCATGAGAGACTTCCATTTAAAAGAAGCGGAAAGGAATCTAATCTTATACAGGTTGTCAAGGATGCTACTCATAATAAGAGTTACACCCGTGACTTGATTTTTTCTAGGTTGTGACGGACACCTCTCTTCAGCTCAACTGGACTGTTCACTTTGTTAACGGATAGGACAAAGGGCCTTCCAGAGTTTGACATTTTATCTCTGGATTGAGTTTAGCCAAATTGTATTCTTAAATAAAGATTAACACGTCTATGGGAACTGGTGTTGCACTCAGGTCCCTCAGTGATGCTTTATTGTTGGGCTTTGACGACTTGGCGCCCAAAAATACCTGTACTAGGAAGAGATCTGCCCCTTTGGTGGGCTGTTTCTCATCTAGCCTGCAGATTGAAAAACGTAAATGTAAACAGTTGAAAAGGAAATGGAGGCTAAAGGCCTTATTATGAAGTTGGAGGTCTGACCTCCGGACTGCCAATAGACGTTGAGGAGGACTTCACCAAGCTGGCGGCTTCTCCACCTGTGTATTATGATCTCACCGCTCTGCTGGTGGTGAGCCTGCAGTGGTGACACTGCTGCGGCATGCTTCAGCTCATTATATGGCTCTGGGAAACATGCTGCCGAAGTGCAGTGCCAGAAGCACCTCGGGCTCACTGTCTGCAATGGACAAGGTTGTGGGCACCTACATTGCAGGCATAGCCACACTGCCCAATGGGCAAACCCACCCAGGTGCCCTGTTTGGGGCTCCTTCCCTGGCAGTCTGCCTAGTTCTTCATAGCGGAGTCCCCGCCATGAAAAGCTAGGCGGAATGGCAGGTTGTAATCAGCATATGGTGCAAGCTGCTGCACTGCTGCACTGCTGCAGCTGACCACAGCATTCCCCACCGCTGCCACAACAGGATCCGTGAGCCTGGTGGTGGAGGCGGGTGTTGTGGCAGTCCGGTTGCTAACATCCCACTCTGGCATTCGGACCTCCAACGATGTGCGGGTTGGACTGCGGCCGTGAGTACGGCGGTCCTAGGACCACCATAATTGTAATCAGGCCCTAAGTTACAATACTGAGAAAAATTTGGCATACTGTATTGCCCTTACGCAGTTCAGAAAAAATATCAAGAAAGCCAAAATAGCCTATTTTGCAAAGCAAATAGACACATCTGAAAATATACCCAGAGCAGTTCTAAAATTGTTAAATCCTTCCTAAAGTTTGAGGCATGCAAACAAACCATCCTATCCTCCCAGTTGTTTATGGATGACTTATCTTTATGTTTCCACACTAAAGTGGAACAAATCAGTGAGAAGTTCAAGCAGACTGCTGTTCCTCCCCCGATGAGGCCCATTCCCCACTCGTTGCAAGGCAAGGAAGTGCCACTGCTTGATTCATTTCATTTAAAGACATTTCATGAGCAGAATCAAAATCTATAATCCATAAAGTGAAGTCTGGATCCCCTCCTGATCTTTGTCCTTCTTTAATATTATCCAAGGCAGCTGCTGCAATTAACTCCCAGATTAATGCTCTTTTCAATCTCACTTTGGAATGGGGTGAAGTGCCTGCTATCTTGAAAAAGGCACTCTGAAGGATTAAACCCAGATCTGTGACTAGGGGTGAATGTTTGATTTGTTCTGCAATTCGTCCATCATCTGTTGTTTTGCATTTTTTGCCCCAAGTAGTAAAGGTATGCCCAGACACGGGTCCCGTACTTGCTATGCCACCAGATTTAATCTAGCCTGGCTGCTGAAGGGTGATGCCATAAAACTGGTCCCAGGATGCTTGTTTCTGTTCCAGGGAAGACCTGGCCTGGCGGTTTAGGCTGGACTGTTCCCATGGGGAATAGGGTCAAGACTGATTTGCATGTGCTGGGTCCAAACTGGAATGGCATGGCAAGCAAAAAAACTGATGGATTACACCCTGATCTGGGTCCGGGGGGTGAATGTTTGAATTGTTCTGCATTCCGTCCATCTTCTGTTGTTTTTGCTTTTGTCGCCCCAAGTGGGAAGAGTACGCCCAGACATAGGCCCCGTGCTTGCTATGCCACCAGATTCAAGCTATCCTGGCTGATGAAGGGTGATAACCTGAAACCAGTCTCAGGATGCTTGTTTCTGGTTCAGGGAAGACCTGGCCTAGCAGTTCAGGATGGACTGTTCCCATGGGGAACATGGTCAGCACTGATTTGCATATGGCTGGGTCCAAATTGGAATGGCATGGCAAGCAAAAAAAACTGATGGATTAAACCCAGATCTGTGACTGGGGGCGAATATATGATTTGTTCTGTATTCCGTCCATCATCTGTTGTTTTTGCTATCTTGAAAAAGGCACTCATATTGCCCCTTTAAAAAAAAAATGACGCTGATCCACTCACTCTGACTAACTACAAACCAATTTTCTTCTTCCTGATTTTAGAGAAGTTGTTGAAATCCTTGGTGAATTGCCAAATAACTAATCATGTTGAGAGGAAGAATAGTCTTCATCCTTCCCAATCTGTTTTCTGTGCAGGGTTCAGCATGGAATCTACCCTTTTAGATGTCACTAAATACATCAGAATAAACCTAGACCTGGGTCGTAAGGCAATGGTCAATTTATTAGATCTCTCTGCTGCTTTAGATACAGTTTTTCATAAGGCCCTCAAGTAGAGACTGGAAAAGGTAGAAATAAGGGGCAATGTCTTAGAAGAGCTCTGTTCCTATTTATCCTGAAGACAAGCAGTATTTTTATTACCGTTCACAACTCAGTTTAGACCCATAAGTTGCAGTGTACCCCAGGACTCAGCTATGAGCCCTACTCTGTTTAACATATAAATATGGCTCCATTGGATTTGGTTGTGCAGAATTGGGGTCCAAACATTGTATCTTATGCAGATGAAACACAATTTATGTTTGCATTTTGTAAGAAAGTCCTCCTTTTTGCCCTGGTCACCCCCGTACCTTTTGGACAGATACTGGTGGTTACTCACTCTTGGCTGTGCCCTGAGTACTGCTTCCCAGTCCCAGGGGGGGCAGTGCTCTGTGTAAAGTGGATATGCAAATTAGGCTAATTATAATTGGCAGTATCAACCTACCTATAAGTCCCTAGTAGATGGAAAGGCATGTAGGTTTAGGCACCCTAGCATCGGTAGAGTACCCATAGGTGCACTGCTGAGGTGCCCAGTGTAATTTTAAGGGCATGCCTGCCTTGCTGGCTGCTTTTAAACTAAAGTTATGTGCAAAGTGGACTTTGAAATTAAAAGTACTTTCAAAGTCTTAAATTACCTTATTTTTACTTATACGTCACACCTGAGGTGTGCCCTATGTGCACCTAGGGTTGAGTGCCATGTAACTATAAGCAGGGACCTTAGAAAATTTGTTTTTTAAGCCCTAGTAAGATAAAATAGCCAAATTTGTTTTAGTGTAGTGAATGGCCTCCATAGGTTAACATGGGTAGACTTTATTTTAATTAACAAAATCCCCATACGTGCCAGATATCTTGAGTTTGATATCAAATTAATTGTTATAATAAACCTCACAATGTACATTTGTTTGATTTATTAAAACTAGTTCAGGTGAAGAGTTTTAAAACTCCACCCGAAAGTTGCCAACTTCTCTGATTGGTCAGTCTGCCTTGATGAGGTGAGAATTGGCCTGGTCTGAACACAAAGGATGTGCCTGGGGGAGGGGATCTTCCTCAGCAAATGGTGAAACAGGATGGGAGAGAGCAGCCAAACTGATCTTCAAAGGCACGGAAGAACATTTGGAGCAGTTCAGGACCTCCCTCACTTCCTGCAACCACTGACAATGAGGTGTGCTCTCGATTAGATTAGGAGAGGGGTGTATTTAGGATTTCTAGCCTCACCAGTGAGTCAGCACAGCCAGATCTCACCTCCAAATATCACTTTCAGCCATGTAGGATTTTTGAAAAATGTTGCTCCCTGGGATTGATTTTTGCCGCACTTCACAGGAAGTGGCCATCAAAGGGGAAAGGAGCCTGTCTGTGATTGGGCAACCAGGACCCCCCTGCTTTCCACCCAGGAACAAGGATACATATGCACCCACACTTCAGATCCCTACAAGGAAGAACATCAGAAGAAGAAGGACAGACTGGCTGGACCCCTGACCTGCACTGTTTATGAAGGAC
This sequence comes from Pleurodeles waltl, assembly GCF_031143425.1. Classification (NCBI taxonomy): domain Eukaryota; kingdom Metazoa; phylum Chordata; class Amphibia; order Caudata; family Salamandridae; genus Pleurodeles; species Pleurodeles waltl. The sequence continues at coordinate 660,272,850 of NC_090443.1, read as the reverse complement.
TGCACCAGCTGCACACTTGAGCTTCAACACAAAAAGGAATGTGTCTGGCTTCAACTGGTTCCAGAAGGAACTCCGTGCTTGCTACAGGTGAGAAAAAGCTAACCAGAGTCACTTGCATCAATTCCTGTTGAAACTGACCAGCTGACCACTGAGTCATTTTGGAGTTTGAGAAGGAGCAACGCGGAGCTTCTGGAACATTGGAGTGAGTTGTGGACTCCTAAAAGACATTCAAAGACCTTCTGGAAGATCCAGAATTTGGGAGAAGATTGGAGAACTTTTTGTAAAAAGCTCCATAAAGGGGTTGACCCACTGGCAAGAGTCAAGCCGGCTTACGTTGTTTGTTTTGCTAAAAAGCTCCAGAACTCCTGGAAAGGCAAACGAAATCTGAAGTCTGAAAGTGAAAGGTTGATCGTACTTCCCATGCAGTGTGCCCGAGGACAGCCCCAGTGACGTCGGATCAAAGTGCAGCTTTGGCCGGATGAGGGTATTCCTCTCGAAAAATTGTCCAAGTCCGAGCATAGAAATCTTCACTGAGGTCTCCTGCGATGCATATCCGAAGAGGGCTCCAGGGAGGTTGTATCGGATTTGTGACTTAGGTCCTGCTGAAGAAAATCTTCAAGAAAATGACCAAGTCTGAAGGTAAATTTTTGACCGAGGCCTCTCGCTTGCTATAGCCGAGCAGGGTTCCATAACAGTTGGCCTGAAACTTTGACTTTGCCCCAGTCGAGGTTTGACCAGCTTGGCGCTTCTTTGTTTCAATGTGCTAGAAAACATTAATTCTTTAAAAATGCATATCTCCATTTCCCCTGATCTGATTTTATTCGTTTGGTGTCAAATTAAAGTTAAAAATATTTCCTATTTTTATAAATTGGTTTTGGATTTTTCAACTGTTTCCTGTGATTTATTTAATTACTGTGTTGTGATACTTGCATGCTTTACACACTTTGGGGGGTCATTATGACCCTGGCGGTCACCTGGCACGGTCGCAGTTGGATCGCAGCCAAAGTGGCGGTCTGACCGCGACATTATGACTGTGGCGGAGCCGCCATGGTCAAACCGCCAGACTGCCGCCAGCCTGCAGCCTGATGGTCCCGGCGATTGTAATCCACCAGGGCAGCGCGAGACCCCATCCGCCAGCCTATCCATGGCAGTGAACAGCTCCATGGAAAGGCTGATGGAATGGGGGACTCAGGGGGTCCCTGGGGGCCCCTGTAGTGCCCATGCACTTGGCATGGGCAGTGCAGGACCCCCCATGCACAGTCCCATCACGCATTCCATTACCGAACTACGGGTAGTGGAATGCGCGACGGGTGCTGCTGCACCACCCCATTGCCGCCCACTCCATTAGGACCTCCAACCACCCACCAACAGGCTGGCAGAGCGGACCACCAAATTATGAGTCTGGCAGTGGTGCACACAGAAGACCACCAACGGTCTGCCTGCACTGCCAGCCAGCACAGACCACAACACTCATCTATAGGCACTAATAGTCCAGTGGAGACCAGGTTTCCACCTGACCGCTTACGAGGTAGAACACCACCAATGTGACCGTGGCAGTCCAACCACCACGGAGCACCAGGTGGAAACAAACAGTTTAGAAGAAGACACTCACCACCAGGAAGCCACACACGTCGAGAGCCGCCATGGTACCACAACTAGACATCATCCCACTGCTCCTGCTAACCAAAGACAACAGAATAATCGCCGACAAGGACGACAACAGCTGTAAGTACAGACACTCACCTTTTATTTTTGTAAAATGTATAAATTTGTACAGTTACATAACATACCATAGGGAGGGGGTGCGAAGGGCTGCACTCCCACTGTAACAGCATAGTGACACATACACTCAGATACTGCATCAAGGACACCCACACATACACATCACGCACACTTCAGCCAGCACACACACACACACCACACATCAATAAGCCAATTTCATGCACAGCAACACAGCACAGGCCCAGGCTCACCGATTCCCATAAAACATACAAACTTGTATCAACAACACAAGAACTACACATGAAATGTCACACACTCACACCCAACACTGACCATGGACCAGACACAAATGGAGCACACATGTACATTCATGTGCAATGGAACACACACAACACCATTATACAACCTGGCAAATGACACACACATCACACAAACAGACAGCACATCAAACCTATTATGCCATGCACAATACACGCAAACATAAACATTCAAAACACACAAAGCAACAGCTCAAACAACTCCGGCACAGCAGCACTGGGAGCAGTAAAATCATACATGGAAAGAGGCTGTACTGGGACACCTCTCATGTTGAACAAGTCGCACAAAAAAAATGCCCACATGAACTGGCCCCATTCAGATCTAATGGACAACCAATACCACAAGCAAATGTAATGCACAGGCACACATATGGGTGAAGGGCAAGCCTACAAAGCATGCACTACTCCAAACACCACACAAGACAAAAGCCAATTCTGATGGACACACACCAAAATAGTCTCATGCACACAAAAGCAAAGCACACTTTACAACTCAACACACTACATGCCTGCACTGAAATTCCACAACACACACCATATGTACACAATAGCCACATCATACACCATACAGGACCACATCACACATCACTTCAACAAACACATATCACTAAACACACAACACATTATCATGACACCAGCATTTCAGCTACATACACATACCTATCATACAACACACACCCTATCCCTGGGGGACAACAGTGCTGCACACAACCTCACATACTGCAAACAAATACATGAAACACCAAGCAGCACACAACACAATTACTGGCACACAACCAGTGTCAGCCAGGAACAACTCAACTCTAGGAAAGGAAATGCAGGACAAAGATGCAACCAAAAAAACAACAACTGGTTGGCTTGAGCAAAATATGTGAAAGTTCAAGGCCATCGGCCGTCCATAATTATAAAATTACTGTCACAAAGGCACCAAATGGTGCCCCAACTTGACTCCTGACTGCCATGTAACCTCCACAGGTAGGGGCATCAAGGGGGCAGGCAGGCACCTCAGGGAGTTTTGGAGGGTGGTGTGGAGGGGGTTAGGAATTAGGCTTGGGAACGGTGGGTTTTGCTTTGGTTTGAAAGGGAGGCCTTCTTGAGAGTGCTGGACCTCTTCTTGGCAGGGGAGGAGCATGGGTTCTGAAAAGGGAGGTCAGGGAGGCATCGGAGGTAGAAGGTATGGCCTTGGGGTGGGAAACAGAACTTTTGGGGGTGTCACAGGGAGGGTGATTATAGAAAAGGTCAAAGTTAGTAAGGAAACCTTTTTTGACACATGGAGATGGTCATCAGAAGGGGGTTTGGGTGTGGAGGTGATGGAGAGGTTGTCTGACATTTAGGTGTGGATGTCTGGGATGCTTATTTGTGGGAGGACTGCTTGTGTGGTGTGGGTGTCTGTTGGGTGGGTGAGTGAGGGCATTTATGTGTCCTGGGCTGAGGAGGGTGGAGGTGCTGGGGGATGCCGTGTTGGGTGGGTGGCTGTCTGTTGGGCTGGTGACTGCAGGTTTGGTAGATGTGCTCTATGTAGGCGTGTCCTTGGTTGTGGTGTCTCCAGGTTTGGTGACTGCAGTGGATGTCTAAGAGTATGCTGGAGTGGTGTCTGCAGGTAGGATAGCTGTGGTGGATGGATCAGTGAATGTTGGTGTGGTGTGCCAGGTGTTGTGTCTGTGATGCTAGGTGTGGTGGGGGTGCCTAGGCAAGTTGTGACTGTTGCTATGTGTGCGGGTAGTTATTGTTTGTGTGCGTGCCGGTGGTGTGTCTTGTGGTATTATGTCTGTCTGCGCCTCTCTTGGCTGTTGAGGTGGACACAAGCCAGTCTGTTTGTGTGCTTTGGCGGTGTCGGGGAAGGGGGGATTTGGACTGGGAAGAGGAAGGTAGAGGGGGGTGGTAGACAAGAGGTGACTGGCTGCCATCATTGTGGAGGCCAGAGCCTGAAATGATTTATGTAGGCAATCAAGGATCTCTGTTGTCATTTGGAGCCAGATCTGATGCCTTCCATCAGTCATCCAAATAGCACACCATCCATTGTTCAAGCCATGTGAGTGCTGCACTTCCTGGCCACAGGCTCCTTCTAAAATACAGTGCCCCTAACTGCAGGGATGTCCCAACCTATGTTCAGTCTAGTCATGAAGGATGACCTCTCTGCAATGTTGAAAATCCTGGACAGCTACATCCAATTTTCACAATGTGAATAGTGTGGCCATGTGAAAGCAGAATTCTATGGTTTGGCACACATCCCACATGTAGTGGGAGCCATTGAGGGTACCCATGTAGCCTTGGTTCCCCCATTTGCTAATGAACAGGTCTATTGGAACAGGAAGAACTACCACTCCACAAATGTCCAAGTAGTTTGTTTGGCAGACCTCTACACTTTCCAAGTATGTGCACAGTACTCAGGTTCAGTCCATCATGCCTTCATCATGTGGAACAGCCCTATCCCACAGCTGATGACACAAGCGCACCCAGAGAGGGCCTGACTGGTTTGAACATTACACATGTCATGTGTGTTTGTTTCCCTAGTCTGCTGCCAAATGTGATGATGCCCTGGACTCATGTTTGCACACATGTCACAATTCCTTACAGGGGTCTCTGCCTACCCAATGGCTCCTGGTTTTTGACACCAGAAAGGAACCCAACCACACCAGGGGAAGTCCGCTTCAACAAACCCCAAGCAAGGGCACAGCATGTCCTGGAGCGGGCTTTTGGGCTCCTAAAGGCAAGATTCCACAGCATCCGTAAGTCTGGTGGAGTCCGCCTCTACTCACCCGCTAAAGTGTGTCAGATCATTGTGGCCTGTTGAATGCTCCACAACCTTGCCCTGAGGCAACAGATCCCATACATCCCAGATGAGGGGGAGCTAGCAGAAATGCCAAGTGAGGATAACAGTAATGAGGATGAAGGTTGAGACATGCAGGTAGATCTCAATAATCAGTGTAAGTATGTGATGTTCTGTAATGTCACTGACTATGTGGGTACTGTGGGGTCAGTTTAGTTGAGAAGGGTCTCTGTGTGACCATTAGACAGGTCAATTGATGCTTTGCATTATACAGCTCAGGTGGTCTGGCAAGTTTATACTTGGAATTGTGACTCTCATGACATCTCTTTCGTTTGGGGTAGGCAAAATGCACAATCTGAGAAAGAACATTTTTTGGGAGAGATTAGTCTAGTTCATGTAAGCCTTTACCTGCCTAAACTCCTGGTTTACTACTTTCCCTTCCAGGTCTCTTCAGAATGCCATCCTCATGTGGACATTCCTGGGTTGTGTTAGTAGCAGGTGACTGTAGCTGGTCTGACATTTGAAGTAGACATGGAATGATCCAGGTACTGTGCTACATATTCTTGGGCCGTATGACTCCCATGCCCAGGCTGTCAGGACAGTGGGATAGCAAAGTTCTGTGCTCCACAATATACCTATTTGCCATTGATATGTGGGTCCAATGGTGTCATGTGTGTGATCATGTGTCTTTGACACATGTCAACCTGTGCAATCAATTCACTAAACCATCACATTATATTGAAAATTTATCCTGTTTGACTTGTATGTAGCTGTCATTGTGTTTCCTCATTGCAGGCCACTGTGCACGTGTGTCAACACTGACATAGGTGAGTTACATGCCTACAGTTGCCTCTCCATTCTAAGTGGAAGGTTCTCTGACTAGGGACTGTTTTACTGTCCTTTGTCTGTATTATGGTGTATGTTGATTTAGTAGGCATGGTATAGGTATGTGATAAGGGTCTGACTGATGACAATTTTCATCCATCTGTTAGGCTTTTCAGACTGACACAGTCTGTCATGTCCCTTACTTCAGTGGTCAGTGGGATGTTACTGACTGACAGTTGTGCAGAAGCAACAAATGTTTAGACATACTTGACTATGACAGTCCTGACATTTGGCCAGCCTCGTGCTTCACATCGTAATAAGTATAGATTGGCGATTGCCAACTTGTGTCATTGTGTTGGTAGCGATCCCCTGCATGACACTACCTGTGGCATGTTCCTCCTCACATTTCCTTCTTATGAGTTATTCATTGGCATGAACTATATATCAGTTTCTACTTGAAAAGGACAATCACACATAGATAGTTTATTGGTTGTGTTTATTTTCATGTGCACAAGAGAATAGGATGAACAGTGAAGGGATCAGTCATAGTGGATGTTATCATTTGAGTAGCAGCCACAACATTAGAAGCCCCAAGTCCAGTGTCCTACTATCCTGGAAAATAGGAAAGATGGTGTAGAAAGGTCAACAGGGTGCATCTGAGGCACAAAAAAGGGATTCAACCATTTGGGGGTTATTTACTGGCAGTGGGTCTTGTCTTCCTATCTGCACCTCCTGGTTGTTTGGGTGGACATCCACACTTGTGTGGGGTTCTTCAGCTACAGAGGCAGGGGTGTCTAAGGCATGTCCTTCCCCTGGCAGGGCCCCCATTCCACTGGCTGTCACAGATACTGAAGGGGCTGGTGTAACATGGCCAATGGAAGTGGTCTGGTGTTGTGGACGTTCCCTGCTTAGGGCGGTGTTGATGTCTCTCAGCATCCCTAGCAGGAAGACGATGTGGGCACTGTTAGCCTCCCACTGTTGCATGACTCACTGGTGGTTGTTTCTCTGCAGCTGCTTGATCTCCTCCAGCATGGAAATTACCTGGCCCTTTTGATTTTTGGTAGGCTCCCTAGACTTGGGAGATTGTGTCCTGGCCAGAACTATCCCTAGCAGCCTCATGCTGCTGGCTCATACCATCCCTCCCATGCACCCTACCCTAAAATGTTTGCACCCTTGGCACAGTTTGCCCACTGCCACTGGTGCCAGGTCCATCAATGACTGGCGATTCAAGTTGTGACTCTGGTACCTGGACTAGGGGGCACATGATGGTTGTTACTGTCCTTGGGACACTGGTTTGGAGGAGACTGGTTGCATGAGATGTAGACAACAGGGCTGGGAGGAGCTGATGTGTATAGTGTGAGGCTAACAGTTGTCATCTGATCAGGTTGCCCAGATGGGCCAACATCAGTTCCCAGCATCCACACATCCAGGAGTGCTTTTTTACTGAGAGCTTCCTCCAGGGGGGAAGTGGCTGTCTCAGGATTGGTTTCCATGGTCCCAGCGGTAGGTAGACCTGTTGAAGATGTGAAACAGACAGTCATAGGCTGTAATGTGACACATATCACCATTTTAACTGGTAAATATGCTATGGACCATACACAGATTGACTTTGCTTGATCCCCTTCTATGACAGTGACACCTGCTGTCAATTATGAAGAGCTGGATTTTGGGGGCAAACATTTCCTTTTTAAGTCACCTTACTACAGAAAGTCAGAGTATCTTGGCACGTGGATGTCTGTTCATTGCCTCATATCTTGCCAGCAGTGTAGCATAATATGTTTCATGGTACCCCCCAATTGACAATACTTAATTGTTGTGCTAACAGGCAGCTGCACAACCTCAGGGGCACACTGACCTGCCCATCAGATTTGGAGTAACCATTCTTCCTGTGCATATGTGACAGGTTACACCAAGTACAGCACATTGCATATGTGTGAGATTCCCCAGGGGGAATAGAGTCTAATAGTTGATAGGAGGTAGGTGGGACAGAGTAGCAGTGGACACTGTTGTAGCTGTGTGTGAGGGCTATGGCAGTGGCAACTGTTCTTGGCAATACTGTCAATAAGTGTCCTATGCCACCAGACTATTGTTATACCCTTAGGTGAGTGCAGTTCTATAGGTGATGGGAGGTGGTATGGACAGAGTAGCACAGGACACAGCTGTAGCTGTGTGTTAGTGGTATTGTACTTGCAGAGCAGATGTCCATAGCATTGCTGTCATTTCCACAAACTATACAGTGAGGAACATTGAGGTGATTACACTCCATTATTTAGTTGACATGCAAGGCAATTTTCATTTTGGTATACTTGTCTGGTTTTCTTGATGGTAGAACAATGCCTGCTGCTAGTTTTAGTGCTGTCAATCCCTATACTACCCACACCATACACAGATACTGTACCCCCATGTGAGTTAACTTCACATGTGTGTAGCTAGACAGGGGTATTCAGACAGTTTCATACAGGGGTGGTAGACTGTTAATGTGGCAAAATGCGAACAGTGAGCATGCATGACAAAACATTTTGGTGCCGTTATTGGTGTAGTAACTTACCAGACTCAACTCCCCCAAGCATTCCTGTCAAGCCCTCCAGATGCAGAACCACCAAGACCTTCTCCTACCATGATGTGAACTGCGGGGGTGGAGGTAGGGGACCACTGCTAGTTTTGAGGGCCAACAGCTGGTGCCTGGATGCTGTGGACCACACCTTCCTCCTGACGTCTTGCCATCTGTACCTGATGTTGTCCCTTGTGCACAGTTAGCTACGTACAGAATTCACCCTGCCACAGTTCCATTTTCCTAGCAATTGTAGACTGCTGAACTTGGGCTCCAAATAAGTGTGTCTCTACTCTGATAATGTCATCCACTATGACTCTTAACTCATCGTCTGTGAAATGAGGATGTATTTGTGGTGACATGGTGGTGTTAGTCAATACATAAATACAATGCTGTGGTATAGGTGCTGTGTGGTGAGGGAGTGACAGTTATAGATGATGTGTAGAGGTGTTATTTTGTGTGGTGGGTATGTTGTGCGGGTGCCGGATACATGCTATGTGAAAGTTGGAGGGGGGCCTAATCTATGGTACTGTGACTCTGATTTTGGGCTCTGGCTTATATGTGTGACGTTGTGGATGCAAAGAATTGTGATGTTTGAACAGGTGTGTTTTGTAGTGCAGTTTGTAGGTATGTCAGCTATGTGGATGTGTGTCAGCTGTGTGGAATTTGAATCCATCCAATGTGGTACTGTGTATTACTTTGGTGACTGCTGACCGCTGTGGTTCACGCTGCCATTGGAAAACTGCCATGAAAGAACCACCATTCTGATTTGTGAGTTGTAATAGGTCAGGTGGTTGGTTGACGGGATGGCGGTGTTGGTGGTTGAACTGCCTCTTTCCTGACCTCTAAAGTGCTGGCGGTGTTGGGATATTGCCTTTTCTTTTTGTTGGTCCTGGCTGTGTAACTCATAATACGGCGATCTGTATGACCACCAACATGTCTGTCTTTCGGAGGCTGTCACCGCAGTGGTCTGGCAGTCAGACCACCAAACTCGTAATGAGGCCCTAAGTCTAGAATTAAGTTCCAAACACTCATGACCGCCTATGCAGCAGTTCATCAGACTGGCCCACTGTACATCAGGAATAGGTTAACAAAATACTCCCCAGCAAGCGGAATACATTCTGCAAATCACAACTTGCTTTATGTTCCTATAATATGGCAAATCAAGTCTGGTAGAAAATCTTTTTAACCCCTAGCACCAAGTATTTCAAATTCTTTACCACTGCATCTTAGTACTTACCCTGAACCATAAATTCACTCAGTATCCCAACTCCACCCATTCCTGAAGCCTAAAAACCTCTTTCTACCCCTAAACCTCACCCATCCTATAGACCTAAAAACACCTCAGCACACCCAACCGCCACCCATCCCTGAACCCTAAAAACTCTCACCACCCTTAAACACCAGCTACCCATGACCCATAAAATCTCATCACCCTACTCACTCCTGAACCTCAAAATTCCCTTTCTACATCTAAACTTCACCCATCCCTGAATCCTTAAAAACACTTGCATGCCTAAATTCCACCCAAGCCTAAACCCTAAAAACTCTTCACCACCCCAGCCCCTACCCGTAATTAAACCTTAACAACTCTCAGCAGCCCTAATCTCCTCTCATCAATGAACCCTAAAAGCCCTCCATACCTTTACACTCCATCTATCCCTGAAACCTTAAAACCCTGCACACAGCAAAACACCACTCATCTGTATACACTAAAAACCCCTCACCACCCCTGCACTGCATCCATTTCCGACTTCTAAAATCCCCTTTCTATGCCCCAATTCCAAATATTTCTAACTCCTAAAAAACCCTCATCACCCTAAATATTACCCATCCCTGAACTCGAACATCCCACAGTACACCTAAACCAAACTCATGTTTAATTTATTTTGGGATTTTTCCTTAAAATTAATTTTCCCTTAAAAATGTTCCTTTAGTTTTTTTATTTGTTTGTACTTTCTTAAAATATTGTCTTTCCTTAAATTGGGCTTCCATTATTTGGTGCCCTGCAGTGTGGTTTGCCAGTTTTCGTTTTTCATTCATTCACAGACATTAGTATGTGTTGTCAAGCATATGGTTTGTACTGGAAGGATACCCTTCCATTACAAAATACTATGCCTACATACCATTAATTAAATTAATGAATTTCAATAAATAATTAAAATAGCAAACAATCAAATAAATAATGTACTTAATTAGCAAGTCAAATTACATAAAATGTATTATACATTAAAAAATATAATTGACATTTTAAAAGACTTTCCATTCTAATCTCTTCAAACCCAACAGATACTAAATTAACAAATGTAATTACTTTAAAAAATTACATTCTCATAAAACAAATTAAACACAAATATTATTATAATACTAATAACTTATAACACTATAATAACTAATGTTTATCATACTAATTGAAACATGATATTTTATACTACTGTATTAAACAAAACAATGTTATTCACAACTATGTTTTAAAAATGATATTGAATGCCTAAAATGAATGATATTCTTACATAAGACAATATGCCCCATGACATTTTCACAACACAATATTCTGCCCACAAAAGTTGTGAACTGCAATATTTTTGATTGGTATTTTGTGCTTGATAATGCAACACATATGCAAAGTTGGAAAGATTTGACGAAATGAAAATATTTCTCCTTTTCAAACTCTGCCTCAAAGAGTTATGCTTTTTGTGTAAAGGCCTGTTAACTACAATTGCTAGATAGTAGGTAGGACTTTGCATACAGATCCAGCTGTGGTAGCATGGGAATGCCCATGGGCCACACATGGAATACACCGTTGTCACAAAGTAATATAAAGCAGCCCAGTGCGCTGCTTTGGGTCACTTCAAGGAAACTCTACAGCATAAGTTTTATGCTGGAAAGCAAATCTTAAAAATTACATGTTGCCCAGGTTTCCCTCAGTTTATGATACAAACTCGAAGCAATATTTTAGAAAATCTGCCCCAAAGTATCTTGGTCTTGTTTAAGTTGACCTTAAGACAATTCGACTTTGTATAGGCAAGTATGCTGCCACACTGCTTGCCAAATGGTGTCCTATTGAGTAACTCCATATCATCAGCACTTAGCCTGTGGGCTCTCCTCTCTGTGATAACCTTCCTCTCTGACTAGATCACTTATGTATACAAAAAAGCGATAGATGGAATTCTTGAAATTATCTCAGCCTAGTGATGGATGGAATGCTTGAAATAATCTCAGCCTAGTGGAAGATTACTACTCGCAGCCGCATCCCAGTCCATCCTTGTTTTGTGCATCAAGACATCTTGGTTTGGGCCCAGCTATATCGAAATAGTCTGCCAGGTCCCCCCTGAATCAGAACACAAGAAACCCAGAAATGGCTTTGCCCTTATTAGGGTTTAGCAGCCATGTATAGCTTGGTTCCAGTGGCACGGTGTGCACAAGACCCATGTTTGGGCATATCCTTTCCAATTAGGGTGTTACACTGAAGTATACAAAAATGTGATGGAAAGAATTCTTGAATTAAACTCAGCCACTGATAATTATTCAGGGCAGCATCCCTAGTCATTGTTATTTTGCATGTAGGGTGTGTGGGGATGTGTAGTGAGTGTATAGTATAAGTGCAGTCATAGGACTCTGTAAGTGAGTGACTCCGACTACTAAAGCCAATGGGATCAATTATGGATGCTAATTGTTTAGCATGGCACAAGATGGGGGATGAGGGCAGCTTCCCCAGACAGTGTATACAGCCTGCTGTATATAGGCTGACATTCAGGCACTGAATCTAAGAGAATGGACACATAGCTACTTTTAGAAATTTCATGAGGCCATTGATAGAAAGAGCCTGCTCATTAGGCTTTGTGATCAGTGACATTTGGTTGATGGTAGGTGGTAAGAATTGGAACTGTGTTTACTGTTGTGCCAGGTGTGGAAGTTTCCTAGTCAGGCTAGGATTACTGTGCAAAGAGGCAGATTACAGCCAGGTACAGAAACCTCACAGTTCATTGTGCCAATGTTCTAAGTGCTCCTGCTTGGAAACAGTACCTGTGCTCCCTACTGAAGAATCACTTTATGTAAAGGTTGTGTTTGGAGAGAAACATGAGATAGACATTTAAATGAGAGCATTCCAGGCAAGTTCTTAAGATTTAGACAATGGAAGCATACCCCTTGTCTAGAAAGTGTGTTTAAAAGTGAGACCCAAACCATCACACTTTGTTCCAGTTCAAGGTTCGTCATGATCAATGAATAGAGTACTTTGCAGTTTACTCAAAGGACTGCTATATAACCAGGACTGTTGTGGATGTGACAGCCATTCTCTCAGAGATGCAGGACATGATTTGAACTCTTTACTTTCTGCTAGAGAAGCTGAAGGTCCACCTAGTGCCTAAAATCAGCCTGTCTGTTGAGATAACAAAGATGTTTGTTGGCTCTGCAGGAAGAAAGACTATCTTAGAGCAGAATCCCAGTCTGCTCCTGATCAAGGAACGTCCTGAGAAAGCGGACTCCATTTTAGAGTGACGCCAGGAGCGCCACTTGCTGCAGTGGCCCTCCTGTACCTTCTCTGCCGCAAAAAACACACTTGCCCTTTGTTGAACTGTAACTACTGCTTTGCATGAATCTGGACTGTCTGTGTTGGGTTGCAACTGCTTGGGGTGCAAGTGCCTTTCTTCCTTCTCTGGACTAGGTCAGGCTGTAGCTCTTGTGCTGCCTGAAGTCTGCATCGGTCCATCTCGGTATGCAACTGCCTACTTCATGCAGTGTCTCATGCCAGGTTGCACGAATTCTGCACCAGTCTGTGTCGGGCCACAACTGACGAGCTTTTATGACTTTGCCCCAGCCACTTTGTTTTGCACATCAACTGTCATCCTGCATCATTCCTGCACTGCCAGTGTCAGGGTACAACTATTGCACTTTATGTTAATCATCCAAAAGAACACTGTTATTGCTGAGAACTCCCAGGGCACCAAACAATCTCTGTTCACTCACACAAGAACCAACACACGGCCATATAATGAGCTGCGCTTTGCCTCTCTATTATTGCTAGCTAAATAGCAACCAAAGGCCACAGGCCTCCACTTGCTTTCGAGAACCCACCACTACATTGCAAGGACTTGAGACTGTTTTTATGTCTGCTACAAAACTATGGTTAAAACAAAGACTAAAATGGTTGCACATTTTAACTTGTGGGGAACGAAATTTGCCTCAGTGCCTCGTTTGTGCTCTTGCCACAATTAAATGGGGATATATCCAGATAGGGGCTCCCAGGTGGGTGACAGCATGAAGGGAAGTGTGAGGGTGTAAGTCCCACAGGAGAATCGTGACCAGGGGAATTACCCTGAATATTTTGATTGATTTGTGAACTAGTTAGTATTACTACACGATTAAAAGTACTTATTTGTTTTTTCAAAAGAAAGGGTTACACTTGGCCCAGTCTGGAGAGCTGTATCAGCCTCAGGACATTAGAGGCAAACGACCCTAATCTTCTCGGTCGGAAACCAGTACACTCTGACCTTTGGCTCCCCTGCAATGGGTTTGACACAAAAGCTGCATATTTGTATCACAATCTTTTAAACTAGCTTCTTTCCCCAATGTTCCTACTTGTATATGTAGAAATGTATGTTTGCAGCCCACAACATCTCACCAGCCAATGCCCTGACTCAAAAATGTATTGAAAAATTCTGAGCTGTGAGGTTAGTTTTACAAATATAGTAAACTTTTGGCTGTCTTGCTAAATCACAGACTATCCTGGAACGTTCCTTGGAATGGGGCGACTGTTTCAGCTTCTAAGGTGCACTTGCCCACATAAACATTTATGCATTTGGACCAGTTGCAGTTCTACTATTTTCTTTCTTTCTCCACAACTATGCAACAGGAGTCAGTTTCGAGATATGCGATGAGACACTACCATAATTTTTTCTTCCTTCTTTCCATTTTTTTTTCATCATTGATTTGTGCCTACATATTCTTCTTTATATTCTCCTTTCAATTCTCATATTTCTTACCTACTGTTTATTACTTTTTCATTTCACCTCTCCTTTATATTCCATCTCGCTTTTATATCATTATTTATTTTTTCCTTATTTCATTATTTCCTACCTTCTTCTAATTTTCCATTCATTTATTCTTTTAGTATTCCATTCCTTCTGTCCCTCTTCCTTCGAACCTTTTCCCTTCTTATTCCTTCCATTATTTCGTTAGTTTTTCATCATAGCAACTGTCCGTCCTTTCTGGCATCTTTGTTCATTCTTTCTCTATTTCCTTCCTTAGTTACATTATTTCATATTCTAATTCATTCTTTGTTTCGTTCTTTGTTTCTTTCTTTCTGTCTTTACTTTGCTCCCTCTTTCTTTCCTTCTCTGTCTTTATTTCAACTTACCTTCATTGAATTCTTCTTTTGGTTTTCCTTCAATCATGCAGTCTTTCTTTCTTTCTTTCTTTCTTTCTTTCTTTCTTTCTTTCTTTCTTTCTTTCTTTCTTTCTTTCTCTCTCTCTTTCTTTCTTTCTTTCTTTCTTTCTTTCTTTCTTTCTTTCTTTCTTTCTTTCATCTTCCCTACATTGCATTCTTCTTTTGGTTTTCCTTCAGTCCTGATTTCTTTCTTTCTTTCTTTCTTTCTTTCTTTCTTTCTTTCTTTCATCTGCACTCTGCCACTTCATTTGCCTCTCGTTTATTACTTCTTCGGCATTTTCTTGATTTCTCGTTCTCTTTGTCGCACGTTTGGCTTCTTTGGCACCTCTTTGTCCCCACACACAGCTACATGTTTTTGTTTCTAGATTCGGTTTCTGTCTTGTGGCCCGCCAGATGCTGAGCAATATTAATAAGGTCAATAAAGATCTATTGAAGCTGCCGCTAAAGCCGGTGAATCACTATTCCCTGGCATGCCAGTATAAACATGCCACTTAATTTTACTTACTCCGTACACATTTGGAGAATTTATTCGTGATGCGTCAGTAATACAGTTGATTTTGTGATGGTGAATGCTACTATAAATATGCTCATTTAAGTGTGATTGATATGCGCATATAGCTTTGTCAATTGTGCTATTCATCGATTAAGTATTGGTACGCGTTTACATATGCTGTGGTGTAACATCCTTGGCGAAACTCTGTAACAGATGTACATACCTTCAACAGAATGACAAATGGATCTAAAAAATAGCAGCATATTATAAATGTAATAAAGATTATTCAGATTTTTCCGGTTTTATTCAATGTATCAATGTTATTGGGAATACCACGTGTTGTGGATACATTCATTTTGAGAATTCAGCAGTTAGTGAACCCTTAAAAGATAGCATCTTCTAGTAGATCAAGCTGACACTGAAAGGGCTGAGAGCATGTACAAATCGTATTTAATTGGTTTGCACTCAGACAGCTTACGTGCCTCGTTTACCATTTGAAGTTATTTAGAGAGACGTTTGAGTAATTACCTCCAACCGCCATCAGCTTTTCAAAATAAAAGATCAAGTGAAGCATTTTCAGCTTGCAAACAAATGGGGTTTACCGGAGGATCGGGGACATACGCATTTAATGTAACTGAGCTGCCAGCCCTGTGAACAGAATTACACAGCCGCAGAGGAATTTCCTGACACTGAGTGAATATGATTCATTTTATTGAGGCAGTTGTTAGAATTCACCCACAGCTCAAACTTTAAAAGAAAAATTAGAAAAGCTAGCTGTAACCTGGCATGGAATCTGTCTATGTGTGGAGATGGAGGAAACAATTGCAATAAACAATACATAGTTGTAGGCAAACTGAGTTGCTTTGAGCAAAAGAAAATCATTGGGTTTCCAGATTGACACCCAGTGGTTGGAGTGGGTGGAAGGGGCCCGGCGTGCCCCTACTTTCCTAATTTATGGAAAACCATTCACCTATTTTTCATGAAAAGACAACCGTCCTGAGAACAATCATCTGCACAACTCATCATTCTCCAATGCAATCAGAACTCTTTGTGGTAGACTTAATAAGTAACGTTTCAGTGGGACTAACCTGGTCCCTTTTTCCGACCTGTGCTCCATCACAGTCTGATTGAATTTGTGACATTCCCCCATTCGAGCACGATATGACCGTGAGTGGCACTTTCTGCTTTTAGTTGCTATTTTCACTCAAACTGATAAAAATTGAATCAATCTGGTTCTACTGACTGGATTTTTGTCTCTCTGGTTTCATTTTACTTATTAACGCTTACTTTATTTTTCTGAAATTATTTTGGGGATCTTTCTTATGTTTTCACTTTATTGCTGTTTGTGTGCTGCATAAATACATATTGGAATCAATTACAACTTTGGCGGACGGAAAAGGCGGTCCGCCAATGTCCCGATGGTCAGGTTGCTGGCAGTGTGGCTGCCTTCCTGTGGGCCCCATTAGGAGTTTCCTGTTGGGGAAATGCTGTGTCCGCCCTCTAGCCCAGCGGGAAACGGCCTACAACATTGATGCTGTGCTGTGCAGGGTGCACTTCCACCACCACCCGTCGCGATGTTCAGTGTCTGCAAAGCAAACAGTGAACATCGCAACGGGGCTGGTCAGGGAGGCCCCTGCACCGTCCATGCACAGTGCATGGGCAGTGCTGGGGACCCTCTGGGGCCCTCTGCACTCTGTCTCCACCAGCAGTTACATGGTGGTGCTACCACCATGTAACCACCGATGGAGAAGGGACTCGTAATCCCCAGGGCAGTGCTGCATGCAGCGCGGTCCTGGCTGATTAGGACCGCCATTATCGACAGTCCCTCTTGTGAACAAAAACTGGTGGTGCTGGCGGTCCGACTGTGGCACTACCAACACGGTCATAATGTGGCTGTTAGACCGCCACACTGGCAGGGGTCTAACCACCACCACGACCCTGGCAGTCTCAAGGCACCAGGGTTATTATGACCCCCAAAGCCTTCAAGTTAACTGATTTTGTGACAACCTACCAGAGGGTTAAGCACAGGTTAATGTAGTAAATTTTGTGGTTCATCCTGACAAGGATTCTGGTTGTGGCCTGAGTTGGGCTTCCTCCCTCCTGAACCAGTACTCCACCTTCTTACAACACGAAACAGCCACAATAGAAAAAGGCTGCCTGGGACACTAGAAGCATTTCTGGAAACCAACCCTAAATGTGCAGTATTAATGGAACATTTCCGAAAACGTTACTGGTCTCCTATAAATTTGTAATGCTATGAAAGGTAATAATTTGCCATAAAACCAATTGTCAGAAATTAATTGACCTTTCTTGAGTATTAACAGAAAATTTAGAGTACTAGGTTTAGAGTTACTGTAGACTTTGCTAGTGTCAGGCGCTGATGTTTAGCCATCACTTTTTTTAACATTCCTCAATTTTTAGCGTATAGCGTTTAAAAAACGCAATGGCCTATCATTTGGGTCCAAGGGCCAGATGTAGCAAAGGATTGCGAGTCGCAAACGGCTCGCATCGCTATTTGCGACCCCCGCAAAATGTGAAATGGGATGTACAAATTCCATTTCTGATCACCAAATAGCAATACGACCCATTACCGACTCGCAAAATTTGCAACCTGATTTTGCAACCCGCAATTAGGAACCTGCAAATTGCGAGTCGCAAACCACGTGCAAAAGCCAGTCGCAAATTGCGACTAGTCACAAAAGGCCCGTTTTGAACACCCAGATTACCACTGATTCAGAGCAGGTGGTAACCAGAACCAAAGTATAAAAGGAGACCCACATGGCATCTGGGCTACTCAAAATGGCTGCACTATACATGATTGCATGGAGGAGGTGAGTCAAGGCTGCCCAGCAGAGGAGGAGGAGGCAGAGACAGGAGAGGATATACCGAACCAGGCAGACACTATTTCAACAAACTGAGGAGGAGATATATGATAAATACAGACTGAGCAGCGCTGTTATCTTAGAGATAACTGAACTGCTGGAACGACAGACAATATGCGGTAGCGCCATCCCCACACATGTGCAAGTGCTATGCTCACTGCACCTCTCGGTCTCGGGTAGCTATCAGGAGGTGATTGCTGTGGCAGGTGGGGTATCCTCAAGTGCACTCTCACGATTCTTCAGATGTTTCCTAGATGCCATACTCGCACACATGTCCAGATATATATACTGTTGGACTTTTTTGCTTATGCAGGGTCATCCCCAATCTTTTTGCCTCCTGCCTCTTATTTTTTCTGACCTGTTGCTGTTGGCTTTTGAATTCTGAGCACTTTACCACTGCTAACCGGTGCTAAAGTGCATATGCTCTCTGTGTAAATTGTATGTAATTTGTTTATCCATGATTGGCATATTTGATTTACTAGTAAGTCCTTAGTAAAGTGCACTAGAGGTGCCAGGGCCTGTAAATCAAATGCTACTAGTGGGCCTGCAGCACTGGTTGTGCCACATACATAAGTAGCTCTGCAATCATGTCTCAGACCTGCCATTGTAGTGTCTGTGTGTGCAGGTTTAACTGTAAATTCGACTTGGCAAGTGTACCCACTTGCCAGGCCTAAACCTTCCCGTTTCTTACATGTAAGGCACCCCTAATGTAGGCCCTATGTAGCCCCAAGGGCAGGGTGCAGTGTATGGTTAAGGTAGGACATATAGTAAAGGGTTTTATATGTCCTGACAGTGAAATATTGCTAAATTCGTTTTTCACTGTTGCAAGGCCTGTCCCTCTCATGGGTTAACATGGGGGCTACCTTTACATCTGATTAAAGTGTAGATTCCCTGTGGGAGCGGATGGACATGTGGAGTTTGGGGTCTCTGAGCTCACAATTTAAAAATACATCTTTTAGTAAAGTTGATTTTAAGATTGTGGGTTTGAAAATGCCACTTTTAGAAAGTGAGCATTTTCTTGCTTATACCATTTCTGTGACTCAGCCTGTTTGTGGATTCCTGTCTGGGTTAGTTTGACAGTTGGGTTGGTTGCACCTCACACTAGACACTGACACAAAAGGAGCTTGGGTGTAGTCTGCATTTCCTGATGAGCCATCTGTGCTAGTAGGGAGGAGTGGTCACTTACACCTGAAAGGGCTGTGCCTGTCCTCACACAATGCCGTCTCCAACCCTCTGGCGAGTGTCTGGGGCCTGGCCTGGGAAGGGCAGGATTTCACATTCAAAAGAGACTTTACTTTGAAGTAGGCCTACTTCAAAGGAGAAATTGGGTATAAGAAGGGCACCCAAAACCACAGACTTGAGATCACTTCTGGACATCAAGAGGAACCTCTGCCTGGAGAAGAGCTGAAGAGCTAAGGAGAAGTGCTGCCCTGCCTGTTACAGTGCTTTGTGGAGCTATCCTGCAGTTGCTGCTTCTGCCAGAGTAAGAGGGCAAAGACTGGACTTTGTGTGCCTTCCATCTTGTAAAGAAATCTCCAAGGGCTTGATTTAGAGCTTTCCTCCTGTTGTTTGAAGTCCAGGGACAGCAAAGACTTCTCTCTGTCAGCACCTGGAGTCTCTGGAGAGACCCCTGCTCTGACAATTGGTGCCATTTCCAGTCCCTGGGCCTTTGAAATGAAAGCTGGTGGAAATCCAAGGAAATCGACTTCCGACGACTTCAGACCGATACCGCTGCTGAATCTGGTGACGCTGCCTGCAACCGACTCCGTGATCTTCGCTGGAACGTGACGACCTTCGCAGGCCCGACTCCGCTGCAGCCCCGCTGAAGTCCACATCTCCGTGGAAGTTGCCGCACCATGTCGTGACCGATGCCGCTCGAAGTGTGCGGATTCAAAGTTTCGCACCGACGCCGCGATCCCCGACTTCACGCATCGACTAGTTTTCTCTCTTCACCAAAGGTACTGTACTTGGGGGTCTACGCAACTCCGTGTCCGGTGCCAATAGTGTCGGCTTGTTGGGAACGACTCCGTCATGATGCCGTGTTAACACCTCATTGACGCATTTTGTGTTTCTAAGCGCTATTTTTTAGTTTAATCTTTAAAAATTCATGACTTGTGTATGTCCGATTTTTATCGTTTTGGTCTTGTTTTGTTTAGATAAATATTTCCCATTGTTCTAAACTGGTGTTGTGTCATTTTGTAGTGTTTTCATTAAGTTACTGTGTGTGTTGGTACAAATACTTTACACCTAGCACTCTGAAGTTAAGCCTACTGCTCTGCCAAGCTACCAAGGGGGTAAGCAGGGGTTAGCTGAGGGTGATTCTCTTTTACCCTGACTAGAGTGAGGGTCCTTGCTTGAACAGGGGGTAACCTGACTGTCAACCAAAGACCCTATTTCTAACATATACCTACCCAGAAATGAGGCAGAAATTAACAGCACCAAGTTGGACTTCTACAGAATTGCCAACTTTTCCCCATGTAATAGGGTGTGTGGACAGGACACATATACCAATTTGCCCACCAGCAAATCTGGAATATGTGTTCCGTAATAGGGAATGTACTCACTCACTAAACATCCAGGTGGTATATGACGCCCATAATGTCATTTCTGACATTTTGGCTAAATATCCAGGGAGTACACATGATTCATACATATTCAGGCACAGTGGGATACACCAACGCCTAGAACGTGGGGATTTTGGAGAAGGATATTTACTAGGTATTGGTGACTACACTCTGAAGCCTTACATACAGGTCACTGTGTAACCCTGTGATCCCCTGCTAAATTTGCCTCTTTTGTCAAACAGGTGACAGTGCATATGACCTGAGACCATGGATACTCACCCCATACCTAACATCTGGCCATCAGAACGAGAGGCGATACAACATTGCACATCGGCGGACCAGAACTGTAGTCGAGAGGACGTTTCGCTTGTTAAAGTCAAGATTCCGATGTCTCCACAAAAGTGGAGGAGCACTCCAGTATGCCCCTGAAACAGCATGCAAGATAGTTGCCATCTGTGCCATCCTACACAACATTCCCACCAGACGTGGGCTATATCTCACCCCTGAAGACACAGATACGGAGGATGAGGAGCAAGAGCTACCACACCGACAGCCTGGGGATAGAAGCATCGCAAAGGAGGGCAGACAGAGATGGAACCACATTGCAACCCTCTACTTTGGCAGGTACGTGGCAACCTTGACCACACTCACTAATGTCAGACACACATAGCCCAGTTGTGTAGTCAAACAAACAAAACCTTTTTATTGCAGAACTATAATGTTGATATCATTGGGAACTATGCAACAGTATGGTAATGAAACAGTTAAATAAGACACATAATGTTCATGTGCCTCTTTACGTGTCAGTGGCTCACAGCCTCCTACAACTGCGGCCACCATAGCTCACTCCAGCTTGGTCCCCTGAGCCCTGCCGTGCACTGCTACTCTGCAACACACGTGCATCAGTGGCAGACACACTACTCACTGTTGAGCCCTCCTCACTGTCCTGCGGGGTATCCCCTATGCCCCTTGCAGCCTGTCTGGTTCCCAGCAGATCCACCACATGGCTGATGCGGCCAAGTCCACGTGCCACATCTTCTGCAAAATGCCCCAGTTCTACTTGCAGGCTGACAGTGCGCCTTGGCATCTCAGGTCGTGTTTGTTGCCAGGTGCCCTATGGATGCACCAAGCCTGTCTAAACAGGCAGCAGTGTTGCGCTCCCTGCGCCATGCCTGTGCCCTATCAGCCACCAGTTCCCTGACCAAATTGTCAATGGAGGTCGTCAGGTTACCCAGATGTGTGTTCATTGTTGTGAACTGGTTGTCCACATTTGCCAGCCCATGTGTGACAGTGGTCTGCAGCCTTGAGAGGTTCCGGTTCACTAACCTCATCTGTCTATTTTGCAGGAGCTGACCCTGCAATAAGGATGCCTCAAGTTCCACAAAATCTACATCTGGAACATCCTCAACACGCACAGACTGCAATCTGCGGCGACATCTATGTACTTCGCCTAATGATGGATGTGTGTGCCTTTCCATAGGCATTGGCCCTGGTGTTTCAACGGCTGCCTCCATACCGAGCGCAGGATCGTCCATGGTCTCCTTTGCCAGTTCCACAGGTGTTGTTGTCCTGCACTCCCCTGCAGTGTCTTTGGCAGCCTCCTCCTGTGGGTTTGTGCTATGTTCCTCTCACTGTACAGTGGCACTGATGGGGGGGCCATGTGGGAGACCTGTGGGACATAGGGCATACACTGTCAGTCTTGCACATATGTTTGATGCCTCAAAATAAACATTTGCCTATATTTGGACTACTGTACTACATTGCCCATAATGCACTATTCTATAGGTTGCTAAACTATGAATGGAGCTAGTCTGGAGGGGCCTGATGATGTGTACTGGGATTATGTGTATAGTGCATTTGTGGGTGTGAATGCATATTTTTTGGTACTTACTTTTTGATGTTCCTGGTGCCAAACTGTCTACATCTCCAATGCCCAGTACAGCCTCCGGCTACAGAGTTGTCACCAACATGGTTTCTATTGCTGTAGGGGGTGGAAAAGTGGATGGCCCTCCTCCAGTGCCATGCATCTCTCTCCTGCACTCTGGCACCCTCTCCTTGGTCCTGAAGGGAAGGTCATACCACCTTTTGCGGATTTCATCCAGGGTGCGGTGGCTTACACCAATGGCATTTATCTTGTTCTGGATGTCCTGCCAGATCTTCTTTTTTGGGTGTCAGGGACACTCATTGCTGCCTTGCCAAATAATTGTTCACGGTGCAGGCAGCACTCCTCAGTCAGCACCTCCAACTCCTTGTTAGAAAACTTGATTTTTCATTTTCTGCCTCCACAGGGTGTCTCCTTCTCCTATGTAGCCATTGTTGCTGCTGCTTCTCTCACCTGGGTGTGGCTCTGCAGCTTGGGCTGGGTGGGCTCCTCCCTCCTTCCTCCTACCTGTTCCATTTGGTTACTTCCTGTTTCTGATGTCATCACACAGAACCAGGAAGTGAGTATTTCAAATGTTTTGTTCCACCTGCAGGCAATTTGGGAGTCAGTCGCAATTTGCGACACCGGACCACACCCTTCGTGCAATTTGCGACCTCGCTTTTAGCAAGGTCACAAAATGCAGTGCGACTCCTTTGCGACTCGCTATTTGGCAAAGCTTCTTTCTGGAATTTCGTTTTGCAAATCGAAAATAGTGATTCGCATGGAGTCGCTATTTACGAGTCGCAAATGTTTTCGTACCTACATCTGGCCCCAAGTTCCTACTTGTCACTGATGGTATTTATCTACCTGTTTAATAGAACACTTGCATTACATTTATTTGCAAACTTATCTCCATAATTAGTTTAAGAATACACAACTATTTTGATGGTTTTCAACCATCTAATGATTATTATACACCTGGTTATAAAGAGGAAGATGTTCATAAAGTGATTAATCCAAAATTACTCATTAATCTTTTGAGAGATGCTGATTTCACTTGCTATCTACGTTTCCGAATAGGATGTGTCCGAAATCCCGTTTTTCTTGTTTCCTTCATGGCTCAACTGACGCTGCTTTACGGAGATAATCTCGTTCAGTAATGTTTGTGTCACTCAGGTGACTGTTGCTCTGTTTCAAAGCTAAGGTTTCCGACCCTCATTGGAAAAAAAGCAATATTGTTGGAAGCATTTTTTCACACGCAGTGATAACCTTCAGCTGGAAACCAGCATCACATCTGAAAGCAATTAATGTCATTGATATTTCAGCACTTTTTTGCCAAGCGCAGAGAAAACAGCAGTTTGGAGAACGACAAATCCCTCCGGCTTTCTAACTTTAATAGTCTTCCCAGGATAGAAATATGGTTTCCTTAGCTGGAATATGTCCAAGGAGGATTTCAAGTTCATAATTAGGGTTCAATAGTGACATTAAGGGGTATAAGTTTTTTGTAGTTGAGTTTAGGCCCTATAGCAATACATTTAATAATTGCAAAAAAGCTTTCCATAGTTCACATGCCGAGTTTAGGAGTTTCAAGTCCAGTAACGTCCATTGTTAGGTGTTGTTCCTTGGACTCTCGGGCGCGTTGCTTGTATTGTTTGTCATTCAGGTCAGTTTCTATTATTACCTTCAGGAGCTTTTGCAGACCCCATTTCATACAACATAAAAGGATGACAATCGGAATGGTCATTTCTGGAAACAGTTTTTACCCAAATATTGCAAGTAAAAATGTATAAAACTAAGGGTCATACTATATAAAACAATGGCAACCATAGCACATTGGTATACGTTTATCTGGGCTCATTTGCTGAGTTTTTCCATCCTATCCATCACTGCATTACTGTGGCGTAAAATGAGCCCTGAACACATATAAAGACAGAGTCACCATTTTTGGACGACGTTTTGGGTGTTCTCCTGGGATACTTTTCACAGGCGTGTTACTACGTTTCCAAGGACTCTGTGGTCCTGATCCACAAAAGGTGCCTTCCCAGGTCCTGGACCTTTGGCTGGCATCATAGTATACTGCTCCTCAAAAAAGGTGAAAATCCTTGCCTCCTCGCAATCGAAATATAATACATTATGCTCCCCCCAACAAATGCAGGGGAGTTTGAAGCAACACAATTGTGTGCATTTATGAAACCCTGTTTGAATATCAGGGCAGTCAACAACGTCAGAAGGTTTCACTGGCCTGGTAGCACTTCAGTACACCTATTGTAACATAGCACAACATGTACTTTTTTTCAGATGCAGGAAAGTTGTCTTGTATGAAGCAAAAAATTGCAGTAAAGAGACTATTTAATAGAGGACCGGAGGACCGGATCCTTAGTTGAAAATTAATGTTGCGATAATTGCAAGAGGAGAATAGTCATCTTAATTTAATGAACAAAAAAACAAGACTAAAACAACAAAAATCCAATAAATAGATGTTGAGATGTGAACTTTTAAAGAATAATTGTGCAAGAAGCACTTAAAAGCAGGAAGGGCCTATTGGTATGCCTAGTTTCACTGGACAGGTACAAAGTCAAGAGTTCAGGCTGCCTGTGATGGAGCGCAGGCCAGCTACAGGACCCAGGCATGGCTCACTGAGCATCAGTGCCTTAATCCTTGTTGCAGCGTGAGATGCTGGACTTCTACAAGGAACGGTGGCAATGCATGGGTTCCGAATGTGAGATGTTGGTTCCGGATGCACTAGTTCAAAATGCGATGCAGTGGGTCAATCCATACTGGAAGTGTGCTGCTCAAATCTTCTCCACACAGTGGTGGTGATGCGTTGGCTCCAAAGTAGTGGTTCCTTAGGCGATACAGCAGTTCTGAGTGCAATGCGCCAGTCTGGTCCCCACAGAGGCAGTGATGCGTTGATCCCAATCTTGCAGCAGGCAATGCATCGGTTCTGATTGGCACTACAGCGGCATTGAACAGGTTCTGGCAGATTAAGTACTTTACAATTACTTCCAAGGGCCCTAGACTGGGATGGCACCTTTTGGCAGAGCAAGACTTCCAGCAAGTAAAGTCGAGGTGCTGCTTAAAGATAGAAGGGAATTTTTCAATGTCCCTGAGCTTTCAGAAGAGGAGGCAAGCCAGCATGTCCTTGGAGTCACTTTGTTTCTGGGATGTAGAGATGCAGGTCAAGTTCTTCTCACTCCCAAGCAAGAGGGCAGCAGGCAGCAGGTCAGCTCAGCAAGGCAGAAGTCCAGAAGGGTAACAACTCAGCTGAGTGGCACTTCTTGTGGCAGCACATCAGTCCTTCTACCTGGCAGAGTATCAACAAGTCCAGAAGTGTACTGAGTTGGTGGTGTCAGAGGTACATTGCTTATACCCAGTTGTGCCTTTGAAGTGGGGGAGACTTCAAAGAAGAGTCTTTGAAGTGTACAGAGGTCCTCCCTTCCGGCCTCTGCTCCGTACTTACTACGGTGGGGTATGTGGCCCTTTCTTTGTGGCAGGACACTGACCATTCAGGTGTAACTCTCAGCCCCTCCCTCCCATACGACAATACCACCCATATACAATGAGCACACTGGGGTACCTTTTTCCTGGGCTTACCTACTGTTGGTTAAAATTTCTCCATCCTATCAATCATTGCATTAATGTTAAATGAAATGTGCCCTGAACCTATATAAAGACAGAGTCACCATTTTTTTACCACATTTTGCGTATTCTCATGGGATAACTTTCACATGTGTGTTACTGCATTTCCAAGGACCCGGTGGTCCTGATCCCCAATAGTGCACTGCTCCTAAAAGTGAAAATCCTGAAGTTTGGTTTTCTCACAAATGCAATACAATACATTATGCTCTCCCAAACAAATGCATGGGGTTACAAATAACACAATTATGTGTTTTTATGAAATCCTGTTGCACTATCAGGCCAGTCAACAAGGTGAGAGGGTTTCACTGGCCAGCTAGCATTTTTGTACACCTATTGTAACATAGCACAGCATGCCCTTTTTTTGTAGATGCTGGAAAGTCGTCTTGTACAGAGCAATAAATTGCAGCAGGGAAATCTATTTAATAGAGTACTAGATCCTTAGTTCAAGATAAAGGTTGCAATAATTGCAGGAGGAAAATAATCATCTTCCTTGGTATTGCCATGATTTTTCTTAGCCAAAAGAGGGCCAATCAGGATGATGAATGCTTATCAGTCACACCTAAGCGCCCTTTGTGTGTGTCTGTCTAGAGGGAATGCACAAGCTCAGCTGTGACCCGACCCCTGATGTGTATTGGAGACAGGCAGTAGGCACCAAATGGGTAAAGTAGGAAAATGCCAACTTTCTCAAAGTGGCATTTTCAGAGCTTTAAAATCCAACTTCACCATTAGTTTTGATTTTAAATTGTGAGTGCAGAGACACTGTACTTGACAAACGTATCTTTTATTGATAGGGAATTACACTCATAAGATTTAATAAGGTAATCCTGATGTTATCCTAAAGTATGATTAGACCTTGAAGTAGTGAAAAGCAAATTTGGGAGTTTTTCAATACCAGGGCATGTAAATCTTAAAGTACATGCCCTGCGGTTTTCATTCATGGTACCCTGCCCTGTGGGTCATATAGGGCCTACCTTAGGGTGACATATGTACACAAAGGGAAGGTTTAGGTCTGAAAAAAAGGTTTATTTTGCCAGGTCAAGTTGGCAGTGTAAAACTGCAATCACATGCTCAGAAATGGCATGCCTGGGAAGAGGTTAAGGGGCTACCTAGGAAGGTGGCACAACCAGTGCTGCAGGCCCACTATTACCATTTAATTTATAGGTCCTGGACACGTGTAGTGCACTTTACTAGGGACTTATAAGTACATGAAATCTGCCAAATGGGTTCGGCCAATGTTACCATGATTTAGGGGAGAGTGCACAAGTACTTTAGCACTGGTTAGCAGTGGTAAAGTGTACGGAGTCCTAAAACCAGCAAAAGCAGGCTCAGAAAATGGAGGGAGGCAGGCATAAAATTGGGGGGAAGACCACCCAAGGGCTGTCAGGTCTAACAATATCTTAAAAATATCCCTGTTTAACCAACTTTCTGTGTTCTTGATGTAAAAAACGCTTCCTGAAACTCGTCTAACAACATTTAGGAAACTTCCTAAAGCTCACTAACGCCCCTTATCTAATGGCAAGATAACAATAGTCACTGACACCAATTCTAAATAGCATATGTATCACCTAACAAACTACCACTTGTACTTTACACACGTTAATATACATAGATAGCTTAAGTAATTATGTTGTTGATACAGGTCTTTAATTGAAAAATTACAGGTCTTTAATTGAAAAATCCAGAATGCAAAAAAGTGAGTAATTTGTAGGTGTGTTAAACTTTAAACTACAAGTGTGACTTGCTTTCTTAGGCTTCATGCCTTAGTGCTGAAATAGAGAGATACTCTTGGCTTACTCCTGTAACTCAGGAGCATTATATGACTAAGTCGCCTCAACTCACAGCAAAATCTTTGTGATTCAGGTAAGTTGTTGTAACAATAAATGTAAATTACTGCCATTATTTTTTGTCTTTCTAATACTAAATTCATACCAGTGAAAACCACAACATTGCCAATTACCCTTCCCAGATGAATGATCTACATTTCTCAAATGCTGTTGAGCTTTCCCATCACAATCCAAATTGGCAATTTCATTGGAATTGCCACTGTAAAGTCTGTCAGCCACACATGCATGTTTGAAATTATATTTGATCTCTGCAATTTAATTTCCATAATTGTCCAACAAAGAGAAAGTGAATCATACATGTATTGTCATTGTTATAATAAAATCAATATTCTTTAGAACCTGGATTCTAAATGAATTGTCTTTCCATAGCTCCTATAAAAGAATTGTCAGACTTATCTTGCTTGTGCTTTCCCAAAAAAGAAACAGCGTGCTTCATGTTAAACCCATGTAAATGTCGGATGTCATTGGATCATCACAACAACTCGAATATGTGCACACAACTATGAACTTAGATTGTGATTTAAATATATTTTGCTGTGAGCAGGAGTGACTTACTCTTATTACTCCTGCGGTCCAGTAGTAAGCCAGAATTAGAGCAAGCATTCATCACAGCAAAATATTTAGAATCTGGACTGAATGCCATCCCATTGAGTGCATGGATCTGAATCAGGAAGAAAATCATGAAAGTCCAGCCATAGGATTTATATTTCTGCCTGAATGTACTTTTATGTCTTTTTACTATTCACATTCATTCCCAGGAATATATCTGGAAAGTTATATCAGAGGCAGTTTTCCAGGCTTTCTACTAGGAAAATCATGTGCCATGTCAAGGGTGCCTATGTCTTCTATTGAGTTCTACATAACGTAGAGTACATCACACTGAGAGTGGAGCTCAGAAGAAGACTATTTCATAGAGCTCAAAAGAAGAAAATATATGACAGATTTGTGCACAAAGTTCATGGTTAATATTAGATAGAAATACATGCAAAGGGCTTGTATGTGTAAATGCACTAGTATTACAACCAATACCAACACAAATCAATTTCAAGCGGACCAAATGTCATGACAGTAGAACATAACTACAATCTGTAGGAAAGTCACTCTTTTTTGCATAGTTACCCCCACTTTTTGCCTGCTAAGAGTGTGCTTACATTGTTTTCACTGGGATCCTACCAACCAGGACCCCAGTGATTGTGCTGTCTCCCTCTAAATTGGGTTGCCTAGGACTTTGCACTTCCCACAATTGGCATACTGGTGTCCCCCTATAAGTATCTAGAATATGGGGCCAGATGTAGCAAAGGTTTGCGAGTCGCAAATGGGGCGATTCGCTATTTGCGACAGTGCAAAATCGGAAAAAGCCCATTTCCGACTTGCAAAAAGCGATGGGACCCATTTCCGAGTCGCATCAGTTGCGACCCCATTTTGCGACCCGCAAATAGCAAGTCGCAATTTGCGAGTCGCAAACCTTATGCAATTGCAACTCGCAAATTGCGACTATTCGCAAAAAGCCCAGTTTGCACGTCCCATTTACCACTAACTCAGAGCAGGTGGTAACCATTACCAAAGTATAAAAGGAGCCCCAGAAGGCATCTGGGTTCACGAAGATGGCGGAGATATACCTGATAGCCGTGAGAAGGAGAGTCCACGCAGCCCAGCAGAGGAGGAGAAGGGGCCACAGACAGGAGAAGATATATAGAACAAGGCAGACTCTTTTTCAGCAAACTGAGGATGAGATATACGATAAATACCGCCTTAGCAGCGCAGCCATCCTAGAATTAATTGATTTACTCAAACCACAGCTAGAACACCAGACCCTGCGTGGCTGCGCCATCCCTACGCATGTGCAAGTGCTATGCTCACTGCACCTCTTGGCCTCAGGGAGCTATCAGGGGGTCATTGCTGTGGCAGGTGGGGTATCCCAAAGTGCAGTGTCAAGGTTCCTCAGGGCCTTCCTAGATGCCTTGCTCACACACATGTCTCACTTCATATACCTACCAAGGAATGAGGCAGAAATGAACAGCACCAAGCTGGACTTTTACCGCATTGCCCACTTTCCCCATGTCATAGGGTGTGTAGATGGGAAACACATTCAAATATGCCCCCCTGCAAATCTGGAACACCTTTTCCGCAACAGAAAGTGTACCCACTCACTCAATATTCAGGTTGTTTGTGACGCCCATTATGTCATCACGGACATTGTAGCTAAGTTTCCAGGCAGTACCCATGACTCATACATGTTTAGGCATAGTGGGATACATCAACGCCTGTAACGTGGGGAATTAGGAGACGGTTACCTCCTAGGTAGAGCTACAGACACTTGCAGACATACACACAGGTCACTGTGCACGACAATCAGGACTTCCTAACAGTGTTCTTTTTGTGCCCAACAGGTCACAGTGCATATGCTCTTAGGCCTTGGATCATGACTCCGTTTTTATCACCCAGCAATGATTCGGAGAGGCAATACAACAATGCACATAAGAGGACCAGGAACCTCATAGAGCGCACCTTCGGACTCCTGAAAGCAAGATTCAGATGCCTCCACCGCAGTGGAGGTGCCCTCCAATATACCCCCATTACCGCATTCAAAATTGTGGTCACATGCGCCATCCTCCACAACATAGCCACCCGACGTGGGCTACCTCTCACCCCCGCAGACCCAGATCCTGATGATGAAGAGCAAGAACAACCACATCGCCATCATGGGGATAGGAGTATAGCTAATCAAGGCAGACTGAGACGGGAACACATCGCAACACAATATTTTGGAAGGTACGTGCCAACTCCAACCATACTCACCTATTGACCAAAAACTCAATTTGTTAAGTGGAACAAAAATAACTGTTTTATTAGTGCATTAATGAAACTATTTAGAAGTACTGAATGTCCATGGGCATGAAAATGCAAACCAGGCATGTGGCACATTGACGTCATGTGCCACTTCTTATGGTCCAGGGTGATCTCTAAGACCTTCTGCCCCTCCTGCCAGCCTGGCTGCTCCCTGGTTCTTCTGTGGTGCTCTGCCTGCTACTCCTGAGCACCCTGCTGTCAGTGACAGAGACACTGCTCACTGTCGAGCCCTCCTCACTGTCCTGGGGTGTTTCCCCTGTGCCCCTCGACATATTCCGTGTCTCCATCATGTCTATGATGTGGGTCAGACGTCCCAGGCCTCTTGCCACATCCCCAGCAAAATGGCCCATTTCTACCTGCAGCCCAACTGTCCTCCTCGACAGGCCTGTGGTGTTCATGGCGAGCCTGCCGATGGATGTGGCCATCCTGTCTAGTCTGTGCAGGAGCTGACGGTCCCTGCGCTGCCCCCCCTCGGCCTGGGCCAGTAGTCCTCCCGCCAGTTCCCTCATGGCAAGGGCAAGGTCCCCAGTGTTATTGCAGATCATGTCCATCCTTGAGTTCAGGTACTGCATGCTGGCATGGTTATTGCGCACAAAGCGGTGCAGCACACCACTAATCCTCCCTAAAATTCGATTTTGTAGGCGCTGACCATGCAGCAGATGTGCCTCACTGGTGCTGGGAGGAAGTAGCCCGGATGCAGACTGCAGCCCTGATGTAATGGACCTGCGACGCCTGCGCAGCGGTGGCTGCCCTGTGCTTTCACCTGTCTCATCCCTGCCTGTTGCTGGGGCAGCCTCTTGTGATATTGTTGCAGCAGGTGTGGCTACTGCAGGGATGCTGTTGACTGTGCAGGTGGGGGTGCTGGCGGGTCCTGAGGTGTCCTCATGGGGCTGGCTGCTTGGAGTAGTGGTGGTGTCTTTCTGGAGACCTGTGGGACATGGGGAACAGACTGTCAGTGTCTACTATCTATTGCACACTTCATAATAAACATTTGCCTATGAACTGCCTACTTGACTACATTTCCCATAATACATCATTCTGGCATTTGCTACCCTGAAATGGAGCTATCTTGATTGTGCATGCCCCTGTGTACATGGTGGGTGGGGGTATGGCATTGATAGGGGTATAGGCATATCACATGGTACTCACCGGTTGATGTGCTGGGCTCTGAGGTGTCCAGGTCCCCAAATCCAGACACTGCCTCCTGCTCCAAGGTTTCCTCCACCCTTTCTTCCAGGGGTGTGGGTGGTGGCACAGACGATGGTCCCCCTCCTGTGCCTCTCATCTCCCAGAGCCTTTCAGCCACCCTCTCCTTGGTCCGGGAGCGGAGGTCATACCACCTTTTCTTTATGTCGTCTATGGTCCTATGGCTCACCCCCAGGGAATTTATCTTGTCCTGTATGTCCTGCCACAGCTGTTTCTTGGTGGCTTCAGGAACATTGAGGGCTGATTTACCAAACAAGTCATCATAGTGCTGACTTCGTCTGTCAGCACCTCCAGCTCCCTCTCAGAGAATTTCATCTTCCTCTTCCTTGGTGTTCCCTCCATGGCAGCTGCTGTTTGACCTGTGTGTAGTTCGGCAGTTATAAAAGGGTGTGGTCCTCCCTCCTCCCAGGTGTATTAGTAAACTTCCTGGCTGTGATGTCATCATCATGTGCTAGGAAGTGTTTCCAGAGTGTTCTGGAGTGGTTTCTGGAGTGTTCTACTGCACCTGCAATCAATTTACAAGTTAATCGCAATTTGCGACATCTACTCGCTAATTGCGAGTTCATTTTTTGCACACTCGCAAAAAGCGACCTCGCAATCGGCGGACTCGCACACTGCGTTGCGAGTCCGGGTGCGAGTCGCTATTTCGCACATTTTTTTGCCTGCATTCCAATTTGTGACTCGCATTTTGCGAGTCGCATCAACTCGCAAAATGCGAGTCGCAAATTTTTTGTTTGCTACATCTGGCCCATGGTACCTAAGTGCCCAGAGCATTGGGGCATGAGGGGTTCCCCATGGGCTGCAGCATGTATTGTGCCACCAATGGGAGCCCATGCAAAATGTGTCTGCAGGCTGTGATGCATGTATCCTTTCACCACAGGCCACTGCACCAGGTCACTGTAAGTCACCCCTGTGGTAGGCCCTCCTAGCTCAGAGGGAAGGGTGCAGGTCCCTGTGTTTGAGGGTACCCCTGCATGAGCATAGGTGCCCCTGTGAACTCCAGTTCCATTTCACTGGACTTCGTAACTGTGGGGAAGCATTCTACCAACCTGTGTCCAGCTACATAATGGTAACTCTGAATCTGTCACCAGTATTGGTTGTATGATTCGATGCATTCTGGGGGCTCCTTAGAGGACCCCTTATTATTGCTCCTACCAGTCTTTTAGGGTTATCCCGGCAGCCTATGCTGCTAGCACTCCTCAGACAGGCTTCTGCCCACCTGCTGCTTGAGCACCTCAGGCAGGGGAAGGCAGAACAAAGGATTTCCTGTGGGAGAGGGATTCAACACTGTAGGAAGTTGTCTCTTTATGTACTATTTCAAAGTAAGAAGTAGCATGCACAGAGTCCAAGGATTCCACTTAGAGGTAAGATAGTGGCAAAAAGAGATAATTTTAATGCTCTATTTTTGGGTAGTATGGTCGAGCAGTAGACTTATCAGAGGGTAGTGTTAAGCATTTGTTGTACACACACAGGCAATAAATGAGGAACACACACTCAAAAGACAATTCCAGTCCAATAGGTTTTTATATAGAAAAATATATTTTCTTAGTTTATTTTAAGAACCACAGGTTCAAAGCCTTACAATCAATACTTTAAATGAAAGGTATTTCACTCAGGTATCATAGGAACTTTGAATCAGCAAAATAGCATGTACAGTTTTGGCAAAAATGGCAATAAGCTACTTTAAAACTAGACAGACTGCAAATCACAACAGTTCTGGGGGAGGTAAGTATTGGTTAGTTTTGCAGGTAAGTAAACCACCTACAGGGCTCAAAGTTGTGTCCAAGGTAGCCCACCGTTGGGGGTTCAGGGCAACCCCAAAGTTACCACACTAGCAGCTCAGGGCCGGTCAGGTGCAGAGGTCAAAGTGGTGCCCAAAACGCATGGGCTTCAATGGAGAAGGGGGTGCCCCGGTTCCAGTCTGCCAGCAGGTAAGTACCCGTGACTTCGGAGGGCAGACCAGGGGGGTTTTGTAGGGCACCGGGGGGGACACAAGTCAACACAAAAAGTACACCCTCAGCGGCACGGGGCGGACGGGTGCAGAGTGCAAACAGACGTCGGGTTTGCAATATGTTTCAATCTGAGACCCACGGGTCTCTTCAGCGAAGCAGGCAGGCAAGGTGGGGGGGCGCTCCTTGGGGTAGCCACCACCTGGGCAAGGGAGAGGGCCACCTGGGGGTCGCTTCTGCACTGGAAGTCGGATCCTTCAGGTCCTGGGGGCTGCGGGTGCAGTGTCTTTACCAGACGTCGGGTTCTTTGAAGCAGGCAGTTGCGGTCAGGGGAGCCTCTGGATTCCCTCTGCAGGCATCGCTGTGGGGGCTCAGGGGGGTCAACTCTGGCTACTCACGGGCTTGCAGTCGCCGGGGGAGTCCTCCCTGTAGTGTTGTTTCTCCGCAGGTCGAGCCAGGGGCGTCGGGTGCAGAGTGAAAAGTCCCACGCTTCCAGCGGGAAACGTGGAGTCCTTTAAAAGTTGCTTCTTTGTTGCAAAGTTGCAGCCTTTGTGGCACAGGGCTGCTGTCCTCAGGAGTTCTTGGTCCTTTTAGATGCAGGGTAGTCCTCTGACGCTTCAGAGGTCGCTGGACCCTGGGGGTTGCGTCGCTGTTGCAGTCTTTCTTGAAGTGGGGAGACAGGCCGGTAGGGCTGGGGCCAAAGCAGTTGGTGTCTCTGTCTTCTCTGCAGGGCTTTCAGGTTAGCAGTCCTTCTTCATCTTCAGGTTGCAGGAATCTGTTTTCCTAGGTTCTGGGGGCCCCTAAATACTCAATTTAGGGGCGTATGTAGGTCTGGGGGGTTAGTAGCCAATGGCTACCAGCCTAGAGGGTGTCTACACCCTCTTTGTGCCTCCTCCCTGAGGAGTGGGGGGCACATCCCTAATCCTATTGGGGGAATCCTCCATCTGCAAGATGGAGGATTTCTAAAAGTCAGTCACCTCAGCTCAGGACAACTTAGGGGTTGTCCTGAGTGGCCAGTGACTCCTCCTTGTTTTTCTCATTATCTCCTCTGGCCTTGCCGGCAAAAGTGGGGCCGTGGCCGGAGGGGGCGGGCATCTCCACTAGCTGGAATGCCCTGTGGTGCTGTAATAAAGGGGGTGAGCCTTTGAGGCTCACCTCCAGGTGTTACAGTTCCTGCAGGGGGAGGTGAGAAGCACCTCCACCCAGTACAGGCTTTGTTACTAGCCACAGAGTGACAAAGGCACTCTCCGAATGTGGCCAGCAACATGTCTGGTGTGTGGCAGGCTGGCAAAACTAGTCAGCCCACACTGAAAGTCGGCTATGTTTTCAGGGGGCCCTCTGGGGTGTATTTCACAATAAAATGTACTCTGGCATCAGTGTGCATCTATTGTGCTGAGAAGTTTGATACCAAACTTCCCAGTTTTCAGTGTAGCCATTATGATGCTGTGGAGTTCATGTATGACTGACTCCCAGACCATATACTCTTATGGCTACCCTGCAATTACAATGTCTAAGGGTTTGCTTAGACACTGAAGGGGCATAGTGCTCATGCACCTATGCCCTCACCTATGGTATAGTGCACCCTGCCTTAGGGCTGTAAGGCCTGCTAGAGGGGTGACTTATCTATGCCATGGGCAGTGTGAGGTTGGCATGGCACCGTGAGGGGAGTGCCATGTCGACTTAGCCATTTTCTCCCCACCAGTACACACAAGCTGGCAAGCAGTGTGCCTGTGCTGAGTGAGGGTGAGGCATAAGACATGCTGCAGCTCTTAGAGACCTTCCCTGGCATCAGGGCCCTTGGTACCAGGGGTAGCAGTGACAAGGGACTTAACTGGATGCCAATTGTGAAAACAAAGGTACAGTTTTAGGGAAAGAACACTGGTGCTGAGGCCTGGTTAGCAGGTCTCAGCACACTTTCAAATCATAACTTGGCATCAGCAAAGGCAAATAGTCAGGGGGTAACCATGCCAAGGAGGCATTTCCTTACAAACACCCTCTCCCTTAGAAATAGGTGTTACAAGGCTTGAGAGGGGTAGCCTTCCCAAGCCACCTGTTTTCTTTGAAGGGCAAATTTGGTGCCCTCCTTGCATAAATGGCTCCCTGCTCTGGCATGAAATTGTACAAAAGAAAAGGGAGTGACCACTCTCTTGTCCATCACCACTCTCCTGCATGTGGCCACTTGATTCTGCCATCCTGAAACCAAGATGGGCAGAGGCCCCTGGGAGCATCTGAGTGGCCCAGTCAGGCAGGCGATTCACAGTTCCCTCCTGATAGGTGGGCACCTTGCTAGGTGACCAATCCCCCTTTTAGGCTATTTAAAAACTGCCTTGCGGCGGGTCCTCAGATTTGATGTGCAAGACTCCACCAGGACTCCTCTGCATCACTTACTTCCAATTCTGGCCACTGGAACCGCAACTGGAATCCTCAGGAACTGACAAGACTGCAACTCCAGTGACTGCTTTGCTTTGCAACATGGCTTCTCCAGCTCCTTCCAGCAACTGCAAAATTTCCCTGGCTCTGCATTTACTGAGGTCAGCAAGACTTCAGCCTGCACCAAGAAGTATGAAGAAATCTCCTTTGGAGTGAAGGAGTCACTCCTCTGCATCTGCAGGCACCAACTGCAATGACATCCAGCTGCATGGATCGGCTCTCTGCTGAAAATGCATGGCTCCTGCATCACAGGTGGTTATCTGGAGTAGTCCACTAGGTCCTCTCTGCCTGCTGTCCAACTTGGGAGATGGTAAGCCCTTGCCTCTTCTTGCAGGAGAGTACCCCTGTGCACCAAGACTCTTGTAGCTAACAAGGCTTGTTTGCTCCTGCGCCAAGGGATCTTCAGGTTCCATGTCACCTCTTTGCTGCTCCAGTGATGTGGGACTCCTCCTCAGGTGTGCTGACTGTCCCTAACTGTGACTTACTGTGCCTGCTGCCAGTGGGTTGTCTTTGGGGACTGTGCCTGCATCTATAGGCTCTTCCAACTGCTGAGGTCCCCTCACACACTCCTCCAAGGGTCTAGTCCCCTGGGCTTTGCTAGTCCTCTTCATCCTTGCAACTCTTTATTTGCTCCTCTTGCATTTGCCAAGGATTGTTGGTGGTTCTCCTGAACCAATGACCATATGCAGCCCGACAACCGACGTGGGACACCACCTGCACCACTCCAAGGACTCCTCTTCAGCTCCTGGGCTCCACAGCTGGTCTTCTTCTTACCTCATCGACCTGGTTATGCATCCACAGAAGGGGGGGGGTAGTTGCTACTGCCCCCACTGGACACTTCATCGTCAACTGGAATCTGTCCCCTTCTTTTGCAGGTCCTCTTCTACCAGAATCCATCTTTGTTTTTTTCTTGACTGGTCGTGCTCTTGCCCAATCCTTTTTCTAAGTCCTCTAGGTACTTACCTATACTCTCCTGGTCCCTGGTGGTCACTCAGGTACTCACCTCTTGGGGTTCCTAGTTCTTCCAGCTCCCCTCTAACAACTCCACATCCTTGGGTCGGGGGATTCTCTCCGCATTCCACTTTCTTAGTGTATGGTTTGACCCTCCTCCTGGGCCTTCACTATCTTCTATCATTATCACCAGTGCTTGTTGTTTCTATGCTATTCACTGATTGCTACTGTGTATGTATATACATATATATATATATATATATATATATATATATATATATATATACTGTGTACCAGCCTCCAGTTGGGGGGGCTGCCTATAAGTATTCTAGTTTTGTGTTACTGTTAGACCTTGGTGTGGTCTCCCCTAACATTTTGCCTCTTCGTCCCAGGTTGCTACTGTGTGCTGGACTCTGTTTTTTATGTTTTTCTTACTCTGGGTACTTTACCACTGCTGACCAGTGCTAATGTACAAGTGCTCCCTTTGTGAAAATATATGGGTAATTGGCTTTTCCACAATTGGCATATTTGATTTACTTGTAAGTCCCTAGTAAAGAGCACTAGAGGTGCCTGGGGCCCGTAAATCAAATGCTATAAGTGGGCCTGCAGCACTTGTTTGTGTCACCCACATGAGTAGCTCTGTTAACACGGCTCAGACCTGCCACTACAGTGTCTGTGTGTGAAGTTTCAAACTACCAATTCGACCTGGCAAGTGTACCCACATTCCAAGCCCAAACCTTCCCTTTTTATACATGTAGGCCCTAGTTAGCCCCATGGGCAGGGTGCAGTGTATTCGAAAGGTAGGACATGTGCTTTTGTGTTTTTACATGTCCTAACAATGAAATACTGCCAAATTCCATATTCACTGTTGCAAGGCCTTTCTTTCTCATAGGTTAATGTAGGGGCTACCTTTAAATGTCCTTAAAGTGCAGTTTCCCTTTGAGAACAGATAGAAATGTGGAGTTTGGGGTCTCTGAAGTCACTATTTAAAAATGCATCTGTTAGTGAAGTTGGTTTTTAGATTGGTAGTTTGAAAATGCCACAGTAGGCATTTTCTAGCTTAAACCATTCTGTGACTCTGCCAGTTGGTGGATTCCTTGTCTGGGTCAGACTGATGGCTGGACTGTTTCTTCATCTCCACTAGACAGCGAGATAAAGGGTGCTGGGGTATAACCTGCATATCTGGACCATCTGGGCTAGACTGGAGGGAGGAGTGGTCACTTAAACGTGAAAGGGCTGTCCCTGCCCTCACACAATGCAGACTCAAACTCCCTGGTGTGCTTCTGGGGCCGTGCCTGGGCAAGGCAGTATCTTGTAAACAGCAGAGACTTTTCTTTGAAGTTGGACAATTTCAAAGGCAGAAAGGGGTATAAGTACTAGACCCAAAACCCCAGTCCCTGGGCCCTTGAAAGGAAAAGCTGGTGGAAAATCAAGGAGAACCAAGTGCACAGACTGCAGACGATCCTGGACTGATGCTGCTGCCGAATTGTGCAACACAGCCTGTAACTGAAACTGTGGTCCTTACTGAAGTGCGACAACCCCGCAGGCACTGACCCTGCAGCAGCCTAGCCAAAGTTTGCGAATCCCAAAGTGTTGTATCACCGAAGTCCGTGACACATGACTACGTTGCACCATGGCGTGACCTCCAGATATCGACTCCACCAGAAGTGAGCAGGTCCAATGCATAGTACTGACTCCGTCACACCTCGACCGCTCCACAGCAGAGACCCGACACCTCTTTGTTTTGCCTCTGCTCCTTCGCTCCGCAGCACTGGAACGGACGAAGCACCGGATCCAGCAACGCCGTGGTCCCGGACTGTGCACCAGCTTGTTTCCTAATTTTCACAAGGTACTGTACCTGGGGGTCCATGTGACTCCTTGTCCGGAGCCATTAGCGTCAGATTGTTGGGAATGACTCTGTCACAATGCAGTGATATCACCAATTCAAAGCATTTATATTTCTAAGCGCAATATTGAAGTTTAAACTTTTGAAAATTGAAAACTTTTCTTGTGTATGTGACATTTTTGTTGTTTTGCTCAGGTAAATATTGGCTATTTTTCTAACCTGGTGTTGAGTCATTTTGTAATGTTTTCATTGTATTACTGTGTGTGTTGGTACAAATACTTTACACATTGTCTCTAGGTTAAGCCTTTCTGCTCATACCAAGCTACCAAAGGGATGAGCGGGAGTTAACCAAGTGTGTTTTCTCCTTTGCACTGTCTAGAGTGAGGGTCCTTACTTGGACAGGGGGTAACCTGACTGCCAACCAAAGACCCCATTTATAACATTGGTGATGAGCTGCTTCCATTTTTTTTACTTTTGAACTTCTCACTGGGAGCTCTTTGTTCTGCCTTGGAACTTTGCACTTTTGTCTTGCCATGATGTCTCAATCTGGAGATGTACTAGCTGGAGCTGTTTTTGAGTTGGAGAAACTAAAGAGTTATACAGTTCCCCAACTGAAACAGTTCAGTAGGGATCTTACCTGTCCCATTAGGAGCTCTGTCAGGAAGGAGGAGCTGCAAAAGGCACTGAGGGCCTGGATGACAGCCGAGGAGGTTGGAGGGCTCACCGAGGAGGAGATTGAGGGTGAGGAGGTGCAAGACAGCCATCAGGGCATGTAAGAGGTACCTGTACTGCCTGGGGGTCAGTCTCCAGGGTGGGTAGCAGTCCTCTAAGGGTCTGACTCCTGAAGAGTTGCAGGACAGACAGGGAGAGAGGATGTCACCAATTTGAGTTGGAGCAGCTCAAAATAGAGATGGAGGAGAGGAGGCTGGCCATTGAGGAGAAGATACTGCTGACTCATGAGCCCAGTTTAAGGGAACTAGATCAGAGGAGCCAGTCTAGTAGAGATGGTGGCAGCAGTATTGCAGTGCTGCCTGAAAGGAGGATGCACATTCACAAAGGCCAAGTTAAGGATTACTAGAGGGAGGATGAAATATACTTGTAGTTTAAGGGGTATGGGTCTCCACATGAACATGGCCCCTGAAGTATATTGGGAGGGGGGTCTGTGGAAGCACTTTGAGGTAGAGGGGAGGAACACCTAGACATCCTTAGGGGATTTTCAGGGACTCACCTACACTATCATGAAGGAAGCCCTACTCACAAGGTATGGTCTCACTCCTAAGCAGTAGAAGGGCAAGTTTAGGTCCTACAAGAAGAAGGAATCCCAAACATGGTTAGAATGTGTTGACTCTTTTTGAAGGTCATTCGATAATTGGGTCAAGAGCAGTAAGATAACAACTTATAAGGGACTTTACAAATTAATTGAATAGGAGTGCTTGCACAGTCTGTATTTTCCAGGGACAAAGGTGGGCAGGGTCCCCATCAGAAGAAGTGGGGGGGGGGTAAGGGTAAAAAGGGGGAAAAAGGGGGAGTTTTAAAAAGGGCCCCAACCTAGTTCCCAGGGTAAGGATTCCCAGCCCCCCCAATGAAAAGAAGCCATGAGTCTCTACAGGGAAACCTGCAGTGAGGGGTCCCTGTATGTGTATGCATGTGACCAGGTAGCTCATGTGAGGGGAGATCCCAAATATCCCAAGTATACACTGGCACCCACTGGTGCTCAGTCACAGGGTTTGGCCAATGTATTTCTTGGGGAGTGTTGGACCTGGCTTTTTGACAGGGACATCCCCAAACTTTTTGCCTCCTTCCTCCTATTTTTTCTGACCTGTTGTTGTTGGCTTTTGACCTCTGAGCACTTTACCACTGCTAACCAGTGCTAAAGTGCATATGCTCTCTGTGTAAATTGTACTATTGATTGGTTTATCCATGATTGACTATTTAATTTACCTGTAAGTCCCTAGTAGAGTGCACTACATGTGCCTAGGGCATGTAGATTAAATGCTACTAGTGGGCCTGCAGCACTGGTTGTGCCACCCACCTCAGTAGCCCCTTAACCTTGTCTCAGGCCTGCCATTGCAAGGCCTGTGTGTGCAGTTTCACTGCCACTTCGACTTGGCATTTAAAAGTACTTGCCAAGCCTAGAACTCCCCTTTTTCTACATATAAGTCATCCCTAATGTGTGCCCTAGGTAACCCCTAGAGCAGGGTGCTGTGTAGGTAAAAGGCAGGACATGTACCTGTGTAGTTATATGTCCTGGTAGTGTAAAACTCCTAAATTCGTTTTTACACTACTGTGAGGCCTGCTCCCTTCATAGGCTAACATTGGGGCTGCCCTCATACACTGTTGAAGTGGCAGCTGCTGATCTGAAAGGAGCAGGAAGGTCATATTTAGTATGGCCAGAATGGTAATATAAAATCCTGCTGACTGGTGAAGTCGGATTTAATATTACTATTCTAGAAATGCCACTTTTAGAAAGTGAGCCTTTCTTTGCACTAAAAACTTGTTGTGCCCTTCAATCCACGTCTGGCTAGGTTTAGTTGACAGCTCCTTGTGCATTCACTCAGACACACCCTCCCAGCCCAGGAAGACCCATTCAAAATGCAGATGTATGCAAGTGAGGCTGAGTACCCTGTGTTTGGGGTGTGTCTGAGTGAATGCACAAGGAGCTGTCAACTAAACCTAGCCAGACGTGGATTGAAGGGCACAACAAGTTTTTAGTGCAAAGAAAGGCTCACTTTCTAAAAGTGGCATTTCTAGAATAGTAATATTAAATCCGACTTCACCAGTCAACATGACCCCCCACCAGCCTAAAGCCAGGGGAGAACAATCACTATCCTGATGTACTTCCCTGTTTGAGGCGACAGAACAAGGACCCAGGCCCACAACAGCAGGGGCATGCTCCAGTTCTTCGCCTTCCTGACTCCAATTGGATCCCTCTGTCCATACTCTCAGGGCCCACTAAGCCCATCCATGGGGAACCTTTCTCCTTTCCTGCGGATCCCATCTGTGCAGCACCTAACCTTACTTTGCTCACAGATGTATCCCAGGAGCAGGATAGTACCACCAGGACCAACACAGTGGTGTTGCCCATTCTATCCCCGGGGTGTGA
Organism: Pleurodeles waltl; assembly: GCF_031143425.1. Taxonomy (NCBI): domain Eukaryota; kingdom Metazoa; phylum Chordata; class Amphibia; order Caudata; family Salamandridae; genus Pleurodeles; species Pleurodeles waltl. Next base: position 660,230,659 of record NC_090443.1, on the reverse strand, counting down.
CACTTGTCCCCTCCCCAGGGATAACCCTGTCCACCCGGACAGCAAGCCACAGTTATTACTGACAGCTGCCAGGGATGAGAGCCAGGCCCCAGGCCTCTCAAAGCTCTCCAACCACTGTGGCTGTGGAGGGTGGGGGGCGGTAGCCCCAGGTGCTGGGCACCCTTTAACCACTCTCCCTTCCACCAGGTCAGGGATGACAGCCTGAACCTGGTCCTCCCCTCTGGGGCTTTGTACCCTCCCTCCTGGAGCGGTACCCCCAGAGTCCAACATGGTCAGGGTGCTTACAGAAGTCACCCTGTACCATTCCTCCACCAGTGCAGGGCTGTTAACCTGCAACTGGCCCTCCAACCTGGGGCCTGTACCTTCAGGTTGGACTAGGGCCCGGGGTGAGGCTTCCCTCCCCCTGCCCTCCCTTCTGGGGTCCAGCACCCTCCAACTAGGAGTGGCCTCCTCAGAAGACAACATGGTAGGGGCACTGTTATCAGTAGCCCCTCCCTCCTGGTCCGGGGGGACACCCTGAACCTGGTCTTCCAGCCCAGGGTCTGTACCCTCAGACTGGACCACTGCCTGGCAAACCAGGACTTCATGGGAGACACACCTACCCCCCACCAGGTCAGAGTTTAACCTCTGCACCTGCCCATTCAACTCAGAGTCACCACCCTGAAGTTGAACAATTGCCTGGCACGCCAGGACTTCCTGGAGGGCACACTGACCCTCCACCAGGTCAGAGTTTAACCTCTGCACCTGACCATTCAACTCAGAGTCATCACCCTGAAGTTGAACAATTGCCTGGCACACCAGGACTTCCTGGAGGGCACACTGACCCTCCACCAGGTCAGAGTTTAACCTCTGAACTTGGCCATTCAACTCAGAGTCATCACCCTGAAGTTGAACAATTGCCTGGCACACCAGGACTTCCTGGAGGGCACACTGACCCTCCACCAGGTCAGAGTTTAACCTCTGAACTGGGCCATTCAACTCAGAGTCACCACCCTGAAGTTGAACAATTGCCTGGCGCACCAGGACTTTCGGGGAGGCACACCTACCTCCCACCAGGTCAGAGTTTAACCTCTGAGCCTGGTTCCCCAACCCAGGGTCACCACCCTGAGGTTGGGCAATTGCCTGGCACGCCAGGAATTCTGGGGGGCACACCTACCCCCCACCAGGTCAGAGTTTAACCTCTGAACCTGGTCATCCAACCCAGAGTCAACACCCTGAGGTTGGACAATTGCCTGGCACAGCAGGGCTTCTTGGGAGGCACACCTACCTCCCACCAGGTCAGAGTTTAACCTCTGAACCTGGGTATCCAACCCAGAGTCACCACCCTGAGGTTGAACAATTGCCTGGCACGCCAGGACTTTCTGGGGGGCACACCTACCCCCCACCAGGTCAGAGTTTAACCTCTGAACCCGGTTATCTAACCCAGAGTCAGCACTCTGAGGTTGAACAATTGCCTGTCACGCCAGGACTTTCTGGGGGGCACACCTACCCCCCACCAGGTCAGAGTTTAACCTCTGAACCCGGTTATCCAACCCAGAGTCAGCACTCTGAGGTTGGACCACTGCCTGGTACACCAGGACTTTCTGGGGGGCACGCCTACCCCCCAACAGGTCAGAGCTTATCCCCTGAACCCGGTTAGCCAACCCAGAGTCACCACCCTGAGGTTGAACCATTGCCTGGCAGGCCAGGACTTCCAGGGAGGCACACCTACCTCCCACCAGGTCAGAGTTTAACCTCTGAGCCTGGTTCCCCAACCCAGGGTCACCACCCTGAGGTTGGGCCATTGCCTGGCACGCCAGGACTTTCTGGGGGGCACACCTACCCCCCACCAGGTCAGAGTTTAACCTCTGAACCTGGTCATCCAATCCAGAGTCAACACCCTGAGGTTGGACAATTGCCTGGCACAGCAGGACTTCTTGGGAGGCACATCTACCTCCCACCAGGTCAGAGTTTAACCTCTGAACCTGGGTATCCAACCCAGAGACACCACCCTGAGGTTGAATCTTTGCCTGGCATGCCAGGACTTCCTGGGGGGCACTCTCACCCCCCACAAGGGACACACCGTCCCCAAGGGCCACACAAGAGTCTGGTTGGCGCAGGTCTCCTGACCTCTGCCCATCCGGCAGAGTCTGGGTTTCCCCCAAACCAGAAACGGTTTCACCTGGGTCATTCCTGGGGGGCTCTGCTCTCAGAGCTGTCCCCTGACTCTCAAGGTCCTCCACTGGGGTCTGCAACCCCCTCTCAACCCTATGTCTGGACTTCTGCACCCCCTCACTAGGAGGGGTACTGCCAGACACCAGAACTGTTGGGATGCTGGCTACAGTCACCCCCCCAAGTTCTTCCGACACTGCGGGGCTTCCCTCAAAAGGTGGCCCTACGGTACAGGCTAGGCTTCCCTCCTGGTGTTCCCTCATGGAACCCTCTAGGACCTGGGACCTACCTGGGACAGTACAATCCTCTCCCACCACACTCGGTTGGGAACCACCTAGACCACTCCCTTCAGGAGCACCCCCAAATGCCTCTTCAGACTCTCTGGTACTCACCCAGAAGTCTGCCTCCATTGTAAGTTCCCTGGGGTCAGAGAACTCACACTCCACCTGGTGTTGGCGTAGCTCTGGAAAATAAGGACCAGACATATGCTCTCCAGCAATTACATCACTCTGCCCTTCACATGTATTAACCACAGTACCCTTCACCCAACCACCCAGTAACTCAACCTTGGAAAAGCACTCTACTTCACCCTCCTGAGACTGGTGAGACAGTATCTGTCTGTCCCTGACACTCAACCCAAACTCTTCTGGGATGTCTCTACACTCTATATCCAGGACGTCCACCAGGGGGGAACCCTTTTCTCTGTCACTCTCTGCTAGAGTCAGTAAAGTGTCCCTCCCCCCAGTAGGAATATGACTCCCTGTGCCAGTTCCCCAATCCTTCTCAGGGACCCTGTGCATAACGGGAACTACCTCATACCCTTGAACTGCCTGGGGTGTGTCAACTCCCTTCTTCAAGTTGGGCACCACATCTCTGGGCTTGTGCCCTTCTTCAGCAGTACTAGATGCAAGATGTTTGCTGCCACCATCTGAACTGGACTCAGCCCTTCCGGCCTCCAGTTTCAGCTCTTTACAGCTCAGCTCTTGAGCTGCAATCTTTTCTTCTTCCAGGGCTAAAAGTCTTTTTGCCTCAACCTCTGCAAGATACTCCTCTAATTGTTGCTCCTGTCGCCTTTGACTTCGGAGCCATTCATCTATTTCTGGGTCACTGTCCAACTCTGAGTAGCCTTCCTCCTCATCTGAGTAGTCTTCCTCCTCATCTGAGGGGTACTTAGTCATTTGGTTTCTTGCTGCCTCTCTCTCTGCCCATCTTTCCTCCCCCCAGACTATGTAGTGATGGAGCATCTCCGCTTTAGTAGATCTCCTTGCTACAGGAAGGCCCCATTGTCTGCAAAGCTTCCTTAGGTCAGCCTTAGTGAGGTGGTCAGTACGAACAAAGAATGAGTAGGTAAGCAATCCCATTCTGATAAGATCTTACTAGCAAAAACCAAAATCCAAAGTCCAAAATATCAATAGTATATCCAGGAGGACATCAGAGAACCAAAAGCCAAAAAAAAAAAGATGAAAAATCAAGTTGACCTTCAACTGTGGGTAGGTAGTGAAATACTTAGCTACTGTATGTCACTGCACAAACACAAGTCCTATCCCACCGCTGCCACCAATGTTAGAAATGGGGTTTTTGGTTGGCAGTCAGGTTGCCCTCTGTCCAAGCAAGAACCCTCACTCTAGTCAGGGTAAGTCACACACAATCCAAAATCAGTTGATTCTAGGTGGGTGGGAGTCAGCTGTGATGACCCTTGTCTCACTAGAGGGACAGTGAGATGATCCAGAGTACCCTTGTGCCCGAGAACACTAAAAAGTACAGGCAGTGGTTGACCATCAATGGACAAAGGGTGGAGGCTCTGAGAGCCACAAGAGCCAGTGTGACTACTGTGAGAAGCCACCTGGTGTCTGAAGAGTAGGTAGTTCCCCATGTACTTCACCAAGTAGTTGCGTTCGACAATTCAGAGCGCCTGTGCCAAGTAGTGCAGGTTGCCTTTCAATGGAGAGGTCTCAGATGCCTTGAGAGTAGCTGTGAGTCCAACCATGCCTGTAGATTGTCTGATTTGCAATGACCTGAAGGATTACCCTTGGAAGGAGATGGAAGACAGGTCTCACTTGGAGATGTTGAGTTTGCCTGGGTGGGTGGGTGTGTCCACCTAGTCAATGGCAGCCTGTCAGGGTGATCAGAAGGCCCTGAAGTCTGAAAGAGTGGCCCAGAGGTCTGCCAGAAGGATGAAGGGCAAGGGACAGTAGGAAATGCGCCCCAGACGTTCCCACGGTCCGGGAGGAGGCTGAACCTGAGGGCGATTCCCTGGAGACTCCAGCTTAACAGGTAGCTCAACTGGGGGAGGTACTCAAGCTGATTCAGTGGCAGCAGGAAGGGGGACCCACCAGGGAAGCATTCTGTGAGGCACAGAAACAATGCCCTACTTTGGAAGTCTGTGGTAGCAGGCTGTAGACCAGGTGTCTTGCAAGGAGTCTGATTCACATCTGTTTTATTGGGAGCATGGCCTCCTATATAGCGAGCCTAAGGGTGCTGAGCCTGGGGCAGCCCATGTGCTGGTGGTACCCTTGTACTTCAGAGCCTTTCTACTGGGGTTGGCTCATGATGTGCCTTTAGCTGGACATTTGGGGTAGGAAAGACCTTTGAAAGGCCTGTCACCCACTTTTACTGGCCCCAAATCTGCAGGCACTCTGATAAGCACTGTAGGTCTTGCCAAAGTTGTCAGTCAAGTTGTAAGAGTGGGGGAAATGTAAGGCTCCCCTCCAACCTTTTTCAGTAGTCAGCACCCCCTTTGAAAGGGTTGGTATTGACATTGTGGGCCTCTGTAGCCCAAAACAGCCATCGGCAACAGGTTTATACTGGTCTTGGTGGACCATGGCAACCGTTACCCAGAAGTAATACCTCTGAGGTTAATCACAGCCCCTGCTTCAGGAAGCTCGCTCAGGAGAAACTCGAAGCAAGCCAGGAAGACATGAAACGCTGGTAGGACCCGAATGCCACTCTGGTTGAGTGTCAGCCTAGCCAGAAAGTGTGGGTGATGACCCCAATGGAGCCTCACAACCTCCAGGTCAAGTGGATGGGGCCTTTTGAGGTGGTGGAGCACAAGAGTGATATCACCTATCTGGTAAACTTGCAGACTCCTAGGAACCCTTCGTGGGTCCTGCATGTGAACTACCTTAAACCTCACTTTGAGAGGGGTGAAGTGACAATGCTCCTAGCAACAGATGATGGGGTGGAGGAAGAGAGTGAGCCTCTTCCTGACCTCCTGTCTGCTAAGGAGAAAAATGGGTCTTTGGAGGCAGTGAACCTCCCCTCCTTCCTGACCCCAGGGCAACAGAGGGACTGTCACCAGGTGTTGGGACAGTTTGCCTCATTGTTTTCCTTTATCCCAGGGGTCACTCATTTGTGTACACATGATGTGGACACTGGGGATAGTCCACTTATGAAGCATAAAGTTTACAGGGTAACTGACAAGGTTAGGGCCAACATTAAGGTTGAGGTATCCAGAATTTTAGCTCTTGGAGTTATTGAGTTCTCTAGTAGCCCTTGGGCCAGTCCTGTGGTTTTAGTCCCAAAAGCTGCTGCTCCCGGTGCCACTCCAGAACTCAGGATCTGTGATGACTACTGGGGACTCAATGCTGTCATCAAGAATGACGTGCACCCCATCCCTGAGGTGATGAGCTCATTGATTGGTTAGGGTCTGCCAAATGTCTAATTACGTTTGATCTGATCTCTAGATGTGGGCAGAATGCTCTGACTGAGGGGGCCAAGGAGAGGTCTGCATTTTCTACCCCAGATGGGCACTACCAGTTTAGAGTGATGCCCTTTGGGATGAAAAATTCTCCTACCACCTTTCAGAGGCTGGTTAATCAGGTGTTGGCTGGATTGGATGATTTCAGTGCAGCCTACCTGTATGACATTGCTGTATTCAGCTATATTTGGGAGGAACACTTGCAGCACCTTTGCAAAGTGTTAAAGGCCCTGAAGAAGACAGGGCTCACTATTTATGCTAGCAAGTGCCAAATGGGGCAGGTCTCTGTAGTGTACTTGGGGCATCAGGTGGGGAGTGGCCAGATGGCACCACTATAGCCCAGAATTTACATTATTCTGGCTTGGGGGCCTCCCAAGACCAAGACTGAGGTGAGAACTTTTTAAGGTCTCACAGGATACTATAGGAGGTTTGTCAAGGGGTATGGCACAATTGTTGCTCCCTTGACTGAGTGAACGTCCAAGAAACAACCAAAAAAATAGATCTGTATTGAGTCTTGCCAGACAGCTTTGGATGCCCTGAAGGCAGCCATGTGCACGTCACCCATGCTGAAGGCACCTTACTTTTCTCAAGAACTTGTCGTGCAGACTGATGCTTCAGAGCATGGTGTAGGAGCAGTGTTGTCATAGCTAAACAAAGAGGGCCTAGATCAACCTGTAGCCTTCTTCAGTAGGAGGTAACTTCCCCGGGAATGTAAAGGGAGTGCAATTGAGTATAAAGCTTTTGCTGTGGTCTGGGAGCTGAAGAAACTGAGACTCTACTTGGTTGGGACTCTCTTCTGGTTAGACAGACCACAGGTCCCTCAGATGGTTATTGCAGATAAGGGGTGAGAACCCAAAACTGTTGAGGTGATCTATCTCCCTTCAGGGAATGGACTTTACAGTGGAACACCGCACTGGACTAGAACATGCCAATGCTGATGGTCTGTCCAGATTCTTCTGCCTTAGTGATGAGAACTCCCATGAGGTTGGATAGTTCTCCCCACTTTCAGCTGTGGGGGACACATGTTAGACCTGGCATCCTTGGCATTGTCTCCCCTAACTTTTTGCCTCTACATCCCAGGTTGTTGCTGTGTTCTAGACTATGTTTTTGCTGTTCTTCTTACTCTGAGCACTTCACCACTACTGACCAGTCCTAAAGGGCAAGTGCCCCCTTCGTGAAATTTTATGTGTTATTGGCTTTTCCATAATTGGCATATTTGACTTACTAGTAAGTCCCTAGCAAAGAGCACTAGAGGTGCCTAGGGCCTGTAAATCAAATGCTACAAGTGGGCCTGTAGTACTGATTGTGCCACCCACATGAGTAGCTCTGTAAACACGGCTTAGACCTGCCACTGCAGTGTCTGGGTGTGCAGTTTCAAACTACCAATTCGACCTGGCAAGTGTAATCACTTTCCAAGCCCAAACCTTCCCTTTTCATACATGCTAGTTAGCCCCATGGGCAGGGTGCAGTTTATGTTAAAGGTAGGACATGTGCTGGTGTGTTTCGACATGTCCTAACAGTGAAATACTGCCAAATTCAGTTTTCACTGTTGCAAGGCCCATCTCTCTCATAGGTTAACATAGGAGCTGCCTTTAAATGTCCTTAAAGTGCAGTTTCCCTTTGGGAACAGATGGAAATATGGAGTTGGGGTCTCTGAACTCACAATTTATAATACATCTGTTAGTGAGGTTGGTTTTAGATTGGGAGTTTGAAAATGCCACATTTAGGAATTAGGCATTTTCTTGCTAAAACTATTCTGTGACTCTACCTGTTTGTGGATTCCTTGACTGGGCCAGATTGACAGTTGGGATGTTAGTGAATCTTCACTATACAGTGACGCAAAGGGTGCTGGGGTGTAACCTGCATATCTTGATGGGCCATCTGGGCTAGGCTGTAGGGAGGAGTGGTCACTTAGACCTGAAAGAGATGTGCCTCCCATCACACAATTTCGTCTCTAACCCCCTGGTGTGTGTCTGGGACCAAGCCTAGGAAAGGCAGGATCCTGTAAACAACAGAGACTTTTCTTTGAAATTGGGAAATTTCGTAGGCAGAAAGGGGTATGTATTGGACCCAAACCCCCAGACTTTAGATCACATCAAGGATTCAAGAGGAACCTCTGCCATGATAAGAGCTGAAGGAAAAGTGGTGCCCCTGCCTGTGACTGTGCTTTGATGGGCTATCCTGCAGTTGCTGCTTCTGCATGAGAAAGGGTACAACGACTGGACTTTGTGGTATATTCCTGCTTGAGAGGCATCTTCAAGGGCTTTGGCTGAGCTTGCCCCATGTTCTGAAGTCTCAAAGCCATCAAAGACTTTCTCTGCCAGCACCTGGACTCTCTGCTGAGACTTCTGCCCTGCCAAGTGGTGCCCTATCTAGTCCATGGGCCCTTGAAAGGAGATGCTGGTGGATAAACAAGAAAAACAAAGTGCACCGACTTTGGATGACCCCGGTCTGATGCCGCTGCCGGATTCCATGCTGCCCCTTGCAACTGAAGCCGTGGTCCTCTCTGGAGTGCGATGACCCTGCAGGCCCATCGCTGTAGCATCCTTGCCAAAGTCAACAAGTCTGTGAGTCCTGAAGTTCCACATCACCGACATCCGTGACAACCATCTTCGCCTCACCATGCAGCGACCACCAGATATCAACTCCACCGGAAGTGTACGGATCCAATGCTTTGCACCAATGCCACCTCACCTCCACCCCTCTGCAGCAAGGACCCGACACCTCTTCATCACGCCTCTGCTCCTTCACTTCTCAGCACCGGAACTGCATCAGATCCAGAGATGCCACGATCCCCGACTCCGTGCACCAGATTTTTTTCTCATTTTCACAAAGTACTGTACCAGGGGGTCTATGTGACTCCGTGACTGGCACCATTAGCATCGGATTGTTGGGAATGACTCTGTTACAACGCCGTGATATCACCAATTCTAAGTGCTATATTGAACTTTAATATTTTGAAAATGCATAACTTTGCTTGTGTATGTTAGATTTTTGTCATTTTGGTCTTGATTTGTTCCGATAAATATTGTCTATTTCTTTAATATGGTGCTGAGTCATTTTGTAGGGTTTTCACTATAGTTCTGTGTGTGTTGATACAAATACTTTACACATTGTCTCTGGGTTAAGCCTCTCTCCTCGTGCCAAGCTACCAAAGGAGTGAGTGGGAGTTAACCAGGTGTGTTTCTCCTTTGTCCTGACAGGAGTGAGGGTCCGTGCTTGGACAGGGTTTAACCTGACTGCCAACAAAAGACCCCATTTCTAACAGTTACCATAATAAAGTACCTTTCTTTTTGTAATACTGTGTGGTTCTTTCATGTGTGATAAGTTCTGTGTGACAATAGTGGTATTGCAAAAGCTTTGCATGTCTCCTAGATAAGTCTTGGCTGCTCATCCACAGCTACCTCTAGAGATCCCTAGCTTCCTCGACACTGCCTACACTTTACTAATAGGGGTTGACTGGACCTGTCCACCACACACCAGGCCAGCTTTCTACACAAACATTTACACTCCTAAAACATGTCCCCAAGATTTTCACAGGACCAAACATAATCATAACTACTCATGATTTATTGTCTCTAAATCCCTATAGGATAGGAACAAACAAACAATATGTAATTAAAATAATATTGTAAAATATGTGTGACTACATAAAAATTGAAACAACTTTGGAAAAGACAAAAAATGGCATGGCACTTTAGGTGAAGATTTAGCCAGAGCCACATTGGCAAAGTTTCCAGAGCATAGAGAAGCAATAAAATAGTTTGTTATGTGCAAACAAATTAGCTATCATTTAAGTTTCTGAGGAGTGTTTAAGACACTTGTTAAGAGGTCTATGCAAATCTGAAATAGCTTAATTTTAAATGTGGCTGTTTTGCTATTATTCAAAGCTCAGAAGTAAGGCTCTGGCACAGAATTATTTTGTATTGTTGTAAACTCCTAACAGTAAATTTCCTGCCACATAAACTGAAAAGGAAAAGTAAAACAGTTTCATATAACGAGCCGACGGCTACCATGTGTGCAAAGGAAACACACAAAAGGAAACAGAAGTTCACTCGCAGTCAAACGTATCTGCAAAAGTGCAATTAGCCCTGTAGCCGGCATAAGTGCAATTATCTATATAACAGGGTTGATCTCATGCAAAACGCTTGACTACTTGTAGGAGGCTGGCCTGGTTTGTAGTGGGTACAAATGGTACTTACACCTTATACCAGGTCCAGTTAACCCTTATTAGTACAGTGTATTAGTGTTCTAGCAGCTTAGGCTGATAGAGGTAGCTATAGCAGAGCAGCCAAGGCTGAATTAGGAGACATGCAAAGCTCATGCAATACCACTTATATCATATAGGTACTATGGCCCTCATTATGAACACAGCGGTGTTTACCGCTGTGTTCAGGCTGGCGGTCATTTAACTGACTGCCAGCCCCCCTGGGACTCTGCCGGCCGCATAAAGAACATTCTGCTAGGCCAGCGGGTAGAAACAATGTTTCCGCCAGCCAGCCCAGCAGAATGCCTGGCTGGGACACTGCCGTTGGCTCCACATGGAGCCGCCGTCAATGCCTCTGTCCGGCGGGTGCAGCTGCACCTGTCGTGCAGATCACTGCCTGTAAATCGGGCAGTGACCTGCACGATGGGGCTCTGCACGGGGGCCCCTGCACTGCCCATGACAAGTACAAGGGCATTACAGGAGACCCCAGGGGGGCCCCAGAGCACCTCTTCTGCCAGCCTTTCACTGGCAGGGGAACCCGCCAGGGAAAGGCTGGTGGCCATAGGAATCATTATCCGAGGGGCAGCAGCTCTGCCCTGTCGGATGATGATTCCTTCCACCACCAGGCTGCCTGTCGGAGGTAGCTTGGCGGTGGAGGGCGGCCCTTCATTTGTACATTATATGGCGGTTCAGCCTGCCATGCCAGTAACGGTCTTTTTACCCGCTGTCACCATGGCCAGCTGAACCACCGGGGCTCATAACGACCTCCTAAATCATAAGAAAGACAATACTCATAGGGCCAGATGTAGCAAGGCATTAGCGCCTCGCAAACGGCGAAAAACGCCGTTTGCGAGGCGCTAATGACTGTGCGCGATGCAGAAACACATTTTGCGAGTCGGAACCGACTCGCAAAATGTGTTTCCGACTTGCAAATAGGAAGGGGTGTTCCCTTCCTATTTGCAACTCGCACCGCGATGTAAGTTGATTTGTGACCGCAAAAGCGGTCACAAATCAACTCGCAGTTACCATCCACTTGAAGTGGATGGTAACTCATTCGCAAACGGGAAGGGGTCCCCATGGGACCCCTTCCCCTTTGTGAATGATCACAAAAATAATTTTTCAGAGCAGGCAGTGGTCCAATGGACCACTACCTGCCCTGAAAAATACCGAAACAAAAGGTTTCGGTTTATTTTTCAAAGTGCAGCTCGTTTTCCTTTAAGGAAAACGGGTTGCACTTTGAAAAAAAAAACCTGCTTTATTGAAAAGCAGTCGCAAACATGGAGGTCTGCTGACGACAGCAGGCCTCCATGTTTGCGAGTGCCCATAGTCGGTATGGGGCCGCAATTTGCGACCCACCTCATTAATATTAATGAGGTGGGTCATTGCGACCCCATACCGACTCGCAGAAGGTGTCTGAGACACCTTTCTGCATGTGGTTTTGCGAGTTGCAATTTGCGAGTCTCTATGACTCGCAAATTGCAACTCGCAAAACCATACTTACCTACATCTGGCCCATAGTTACTAAAAATAAAGGTACTTTATTTTAGTGACAATGTGCCAAAAATATCTCAGAGGATAGACTCCCTTAGGAGGTAAATAACATACACAAAATATACACAAATAACCAAATCAGGTAAGTAAAACAGTCAAAAAGTAATGCAAACACAGTAAAACACATTAGAATGCAATAGGCCTAGGGGAAGCACAAACTATATACTAAGTAAGTGGAATGCGAACCACAAATGTACCCCTAGGCAAGTGTAGTGTGTAGAGGGTCGCTGGGAGTGTAAGAAAACACCAAGGGTGTAACGGAGACCCCACCCCACGACCCAGGAAAGCAGGAGTAAAGTACTACTATTCCCCCAAAACACACTAAAGTTGTGATAAAGGGTTTTTTAAGGACCACACCAGACTGCAAAGCACTGAAGATGGATTCCTGGACCTAAACACTTGTAAAGGAAGGGGGCCAAGTCCAAGAGTCGCTAAAGTGTCCGGGGGGGGCAGGAGCCCACTAAAGCCTGGATGAAGGTGCAAAATGACTGCCTCCGGTTTGAAGTAGATGCTGTTTTGCACCAACAAAATGAGGTAGGAGGTTCTGCTTTGTGCAGAAGATGTCCAATGGTGTGCTGGTGGATGCAGGGTGGTTTCCTCAGCAAAATACCACAAACAAGCCTTGCTACCTGCAAGAGTCGCAGTTAAAGAAAAAGGGTGAAGGCAGGCAGCCCCCAGAGCATGTACCTCTGGGGAAACAGTCGAGAAAGCCAGCAGGATTAGGTGCTGCAATGTTGCTGGTAGTCTTGTGGCTACTTTTTTGTAGTTTTGCAGTCGTCCTGGAGCAGTCAGTGGTCGTTCCTTGGCAGAAGTCAAAGAGAGAAGTGCAGAGGAGTTCTGGTGGATTCTTGCAAGGCGTAATCTGAAGAGAAGCCCTCAGGAGAGACTCTAAATATCCCTGAGAGGAGGTTTGGCTACCTACCCAGGTATGCACCTATCAGGAGGGGGCTCTGACGTCACCTGTTGGCACTGGATACTCAGAGGCCTCCAGAGTGTCCTCACACCTATGAAAACAAGATGGCAGAGGTCTGAGACACACTGGAGGAGCTCTGGGTACCACCCCTGGGGTGGTGATGGACAGGGGAGTGTCACTCCCCTTTCCTTTGTCCAGTTTCACCCCACAGCCGGGACTGGGGTTCCCTAAACCAGTGTAGACTGGCTTATGCAAGGAGGGCACCATCTGAGCCCTTCAAAGCATTTCCAGAGGCTGGGGAGGCTACCCCTCCCCAGCCTGTAACACCTATTTCCAAAGGGAGAGGGTTTAATACCCTGCTCCCAGAGGAAATGCTTTGTTCTGCCATCCTGGGACTGGGCTGCCCAGACCCCAGGAGGGCAGAACCCTGTCTGTGAGGTGGCAGCAGCTGTAGCTGCAGTGCAAGCCTCAGAGAGCTGGTTTGGCAGTACTGGGGGTCCATAGTGGAGCCCCCAGGATGCATGGAATTGGTTCCCAATACCAGATTTGGAATATTCCATTTTACCATTGTGAAGTTACATATAGGTATTGACCTATATGTAGTGCACGCGTGTAATGGTGTCCCAGCACTCCCAAAGTCCAGGGAAATGTCCCTGAACTATGTGGGGATACCTTTGCTAGTGCAAGGGTGCCCGCACACTTAGTAACTTTGCACCTAACCTTCAGCAAGTGAAGGTTATACATATAGGTGACTTACAAGTTACTTAAGTGCAGTGAAAATGGCTGTGAAATAACGTCTCCGTTATTTCACGCAGGCTGCAATGGCAGTCCTGTGTAAGGGTTTGTCTGAGCTCCCTGTGGGTGGCAATAGAAATGCTGCAGCCCATATAGATCTCCTGGAACCCCAATACCCTGGGCACCTGGGTACTATATACTAGGGACTTATAAGGGGGTCCGGTGTGCCAATTAGAATTGGTAAATATAGTCAATAGCATATAGTGACAAATTTAAAGGCAGAGAGAGCATGAGCACTGAGGTTCTGCTTAGCAGAGCCTCAGTGACACAGTTAGGCCCTATACAGGCATCCACATTAAGCCACAAACTATGAACACTGGGGTTGTGGCTAGCAGGGTCCCAGTGAGACAGGCAAAACTTACTGTTATATAGGTTATTATCTATGAGCACTGGGATCCTGGCTAGCAGGATCCCAGTGACACAGTAAAAACACACTGACACACACTCACAAACAGGCCAAAAGTGGGGGTAACCATGCTAGAAGGAGGCTACTTTGCTACACTACTGACCAGCAAGATCGCACTGTGTAAGAAATAAATAGAAAAAGCAGTCCAATAGCCATGTGGAAAGCTTTAAGCCTCTTTTGTTTTCAATAGTTTACCTGTGCTGTTGAGGAGGGCTAAACACAGGTAACGCCATGATATATGCATGCCTTTCACAAATAAAATCAAGCAAACTTTAAAAGGCAAGCCCACAAACCAACAAAACTGATGGGTGTGACATGGGCATGGTGAAAAGACCACAGAGAGATTACAACAGGGGCCAGAGTACTTGCACGCTCGACCATAAAAAGGGGCCCAGCATGCATCAGGCCCTTCCACAATGGCTGCCCTGTACATGATGGCGAGGAGGAGGCGCATTCTTGCCCTGAAGCAAGGAAGTAGGTGGAGACAAGCAAAGTTATTTCGCACCAGGCAGACTTTAATAAGACAGAGGAGGCAATATACATCCAGTACAGGCTAAGTAGCACTGTCATACTGGGCATTACTGAGTTGTTATTGCCACGTCTAGAAACCACTATGAAGTGCATCTATGCTATCCCCACCCATGTGCAGGTGATGTGCTCATAACACTTGTTAGCCAGTGGAAGTTACCAGAATGTGACTGGTGTGGCAGGAGGGTTGTCACAAAGTGAACTTTCCTGTTTCTTCAGGTGATTCATAAATGTAATGCTCCACTACATGAACAAGTACATATACCTGCCCTTTAATGCACAGGAAATACAAACTACCAAAAGGAATTTCTATAGGATTGTCAATTTTCCACAATTTATAGGGTGCATTGATGGGACACTTGTAGCCATATATCCACCGCCCCACAATAAGTACCTGTTTTAGAATGGCAAGAATACCCATTTCCTTAACATACAGGTCATGAGCAATGCCCAAAACCTCATCCTTGACATTGTGGCAACATTTCCTGGAAGCACCCATAATTCGAATATGTTTAAGCACACCAGCATTGACAGATGACTTGAAACTGGGGAGTTTGATGATGTCTGTCTATTAGGTAGTACCAGCACTTGTTCAGACACATATGTAGTTGCATGCAATCTCTCATAGGTTTGTCGCAGAACCCAATTTTTCTACTTGCAGGTGACAGCATTTACATCATACGCCCATGGATTCTCACACAATACCTCTCGCCCAGCAACCAAAAAGGTACTACACAGCCCACCGGTGCACACAAGCTGTAATAGAGCACATGTTTGGATTGCTGAAATCCAGGCCTACAAAATGCTGTCTCAGAAACTGAGTCTCATGATAAACAGTCTGTCCGCCAGTTCAGCTACCAAGGTAGGCCAATCAAGCAGTGGCGGGGAGGCGGCTGAGGAAACACATTGCCACACACTACTTTGCAAGGTAAGCGAGGCCCATGTCATCCAGATGAATTACATTGAAGCACAATACTTTATTGCCAAGTTCTGTGAAATGTATTGTACTTCACAAATTTGCACCTGTTTGAGTACAACATAAAGTAAAATGTGGGTTGGTTACACCACCACTCAGACATTGCTATGAACTATGACCCCCTAGAAGCCATAACATAATTTTTCCATTTGTGTGCAAGCAGCATGTTCATCCACAGCATGAGGAGGTGCAGGGTTACATGTAGCATGGCAGCACAGCACTGTTACTGCTGTGGAACGGAGGCAGCTGAAACTTGGAGTATGCTCACTTTCTTGTTATTGCTCAAACCCCCCCCCACGAAAAATGTGGCCTCGCTATATGGCTCCACAGCAGTTGAAATCTGGATAAGGGCCCTTGTCACATCCCCAATGCACTGACCCATGTTGTCATGAAATGACACTGTGTGTCAGGATAAGGCTGAGGTCACATGTGCCACGCATTGACTGGCAGTAGTCAAGGCACCTATGCACACATCACTGCTCCTGCTTCTGCGCCTTCTGTTGCTATTGCTCTCTGCCACGTGCCTAACTTGTCTATGACATCAGTCAGCATATCCATTTTTGTGGCCATCTAGTTGAATCCCATGGACATTGCATGCTGCATGGTATTGTATTTCCCGTTAACCCCTTTAATTTCCTTGTGCTGCAAGCACTGAATGTGAAACATGGATGCCTCCAGATTCACAAACCTCCCTTTCTGGTATGCGCTGGCATGTGATCCTGAAGGTGTATGCACCTGAGCCCTTCCACAATGCCTACTCGCATGAACTGCTGTATGTAGGGTTTGGGGTGAGACAACTTGACGGTGTTCCGAGTCTGGATGCGATCCACATCTTCAACTGATGGAGGCTTTGTTGTGTATGTTGCATCGCTGGAGTGGACATGTGTTGTCATAAGGTCACTGTCCCCAATGACTATTCCTCCATCATCCATTGGGACGTGTTCATCTGCCTCACAAGTTCGGGATTGTATTGCATCCTCACGTGTATCTATTGGTTGAAATGAAAAACTATTATTTTTTTGTTGTGGGTGTGTTATTTATGTTGCACATTTAAAGTGCAATTAATTTAATTTAACTGAGTTTTCTGTTTTTTTTAAACTACAAGTCCCTTAATGAATCACAATGGCTACTGTTGCTGTGTAATGGAGCTTTGTTAATATGTCTGTCTGTGTAATAGGTCCACAATCATCTACCATCCACTGAGACTAGTCAACACTTACCTTGCATTGCTGCAGGTGCTGACATATACAGGCTGCCAAATCCCACAACAGCCTCTCACTGTAG
Organism: Pleurodeles waltl; assembly: GCF_031143425.1. Taxonomy (NCBI): domain Eukaryota; kingdom Metazoa; phylum Chordata; class Amphibia; order Caudata; family Salamandridae; genus Pleurodeles; species Pleurodeles waltl. The sequence continues at coordinate 660,214,151 of NC_090443.1, read as the reverse complement.
AGTAGTCTCCACCATTGTCTGCAGTGCTGTAGAGGTGGGTAGGGTTGAAGGACCACCTCCTGTTGCCCGGGAATCTGGTTGGCAAGATATTCCTTGGTACATGACCAGAGGTCATACTACCTCTTCCATAGTTTGTCAACCGAGCGCGGGGCAACTCCAACAGCATTTACTGGGATCTCTACCTCAGGGGATTTGAAGCACTTTATTTGACCACCAGCTACACCCCTCACGGCCACATTAAGATTTATAGGACCAGGGAGAATAAGTGATGTGCCCAGAATCACAAGTTGATGAGATGACCCCATGGCTTGAACCTGGTTTCCCAGTTCCAACATCAGCAGCCCTGACCTGCAACCAAATTCTTTGCCTCCCACCACCAATGGCCCTCTGTATTCCTAATGTCATTCTCCCAGACCTCAGTGTTGTTTCTACCCCTTCCACTACCCTAACGTTCTAGCCCCACTTGATCTTCTGTTAACAAGAATAGAACAAATGGGTGTTAACTGTCCCCAAAAAACTGGCCTGCAAGTACTGGTTTCCACAGCCCCTTTGACAAGTGTTTTTGGAATTATTTCTCATTTTTGGGAGATAATGAAAAGAGATGGTCACTTCTGTCATCCTTCTCTGATCTCTTCTGGCCATTACCTGTATCCTGTCCCCCACAAAGACCTGCATTCTTATCCACTGCTTTTTTTAAGTTACTGTGTGTTCTAAAACTGGATCTAGTAGATACCCATTGAGACTTATCATCTGAAGTTTTATCCAGGGTGCAACCAGTAACTATTCACACTGCATGCTATCATATCATATAACAAAGTGACTGAGGAAATATGTTGCCTTTAGTTACGTTACAAAGACTGCAAAGCAGGATTGCATTCTGCCTTTCGCCTCCTCTCCAGAACTTGCTTTGTGCATGGTGGAAATTCCACTTGACTCATTACGTATGGCTTGCACTGGAGACATGTGTTGTCTCTCGATTCCCACCTCACAATAAATTCAAAAGGACTATAATGCACTAAAGTTGCCTATGCCATTACATTTTTTCTACCTCCTCTCCGTTTTTTGTGTCCCTACCGCACATGCCCTCCCTCCCTTTGTGTTGCCTAATGCCTTCATGTCCTGCCCGCAATAAATGAAAGGCTCTTTTCCCACCATATTGCTGATATATATTGATATGTCTAGATGAAGGACCACGGTGAGAGCTTCTTTTGCTGGGAACAGTTTATAGTTTTATTCAATGTAACGACCCTGGCCCGGCTGTCATCCACGCCAACCGCTTCCTCTCCTCCACTCTATTTCAGAACCCTCTCTTGTTGCCGGGAGACAGCCGGATTCCTTCCCCACATTGGAACATTCTATACCACGTTTGCATAATACAACACATCCCCAATCCTATAACAATTATGCCCCCCACATCTAACAAACCTATTGCTAAATTACAACAACGCTTTCCCAACATGAGATTACTTTAACTATATACACATATTAACTGCATACGAAATCCCTCAATAACCTTGATGGTTCCCTCACCCTATTACTGGACCTTTTGGTCACCTTATCTTCACTTTCCGTCCGTACCTCATTCATACCTTTCCTTTTCAACCAATCATTTATTTCTACCTCCGAGCACCTCACTGTCCTCCTCACATTCCACCAATTACCATCCGATAACTTGACACAATTTCCTTTCACCTTTAACACATATCTTGGTTCCGATAACTTAAATTCACCCTTTCTTACCGAGTTTCCTACCATCACTCTCACCCACACACCACTTTCATATACCTTCTGTTCTCTCTTAACTTTATTGTTGTGTCTAGACTCATATTGCTGCTGGTATGTCTTTACCCTTTGCCTCATCTGCTCAAGATTAACCACCTTTTCTCTATTTCTTCCCATCCACGCTGGCACGGCCATAGTGTACGGTACCCTCCCCTTCAACAACAAAAATGGAGTTTCACCCGTCACACTATGTGGTGTTGTCCTGTAATTCCACAGCATGTCCCTGACTTGAGACTTCCATGAAAAATTGTTGTATAAGGCCAGTTGAATGTTTTCTCCCAACAGTCGATTAAACTGTTCAACCATACCATACCATTACCTCTTGGATGATACACAGGTGTCCTGCAATGCTTGATTCCCCATTTCTTGAGGAAACTCATAAATTCACCCGAAGTAAATTGTGGACCATTATCACTAACAATTTCTCCTGGACACCCTTCCCTTCTAAATATTTCCTCGCAAAACACAATTATGTTATAGTCCATCATCACAATGGCAAATCTATCCGAGCAACCCAGACACTCAAATGGTCCACATATATCTATGACCACTCTTTCCCAAGATTTCTCTGGTAATTCTTGTGACTTAATGGTTGTTTCCAATAACACATGTGATTTGTCACTACACATGCATGCGATACAATTTCTTACATATCTCTCAATCTGTTTGTTCATTCGGGCCATCAAAAACCTGCCTGAACCTTCTTTTTCATTGCGGACATGCCCCCAGGCCCTTCATGCATCAACTTTAACACTCTTTCTCTCAAGCTCTCCGGTACCACCTTTTTATCCCCTCTTCTCAGTACACCATCCATAACCGACAATTCTTCCCATACATGCTTAAATTCACCCATATCAGCATCCAACCGTTTTTTCCGCACTATTGGTAATTCTTTAATTATCTTGTTCAGCCACACATCCTCCTGTACAGCAGTTTGCCATTCCTCATGATCTATGGCTTCCCAGGTCTTTGATATGTCTGCCACCACCCATTCATCCTCATCAAATTTCTCATTATCATCCACCGGTAACCTAGACATACAATCTGCATTTATGTTCTTTATACCCGGTACATATTTCATTTTGAACGTGTACTCTTGTAGCCTGTATATCCATTTTGCTATTCTCGGAGTAGCTTTACTGGCCCCCTTGGTGGTGAAAATGTCTATCAGAGGTTTGTGATCTGTTCGTAGCTAAAATTCTGTGCCCCAAACATATGTACAGAAATGTTGCACACTCCACCAGCATGCCAACGTCTCCTTTTCAATAGTCGAGAATGTTGGTTCTGCTCCTTTCAATGTACGTGACGCAAACGCTACCACTCTTTCCCTTCCTTCGTGTCTTTGCAATAGTGCTGCTCCTAATCCGTAATTACTGGCATCTGCCACGATAATTGTTTCATGATCTGGATCATACGGCTTCAATGTGATGGCCTTCACAATAGCTTCTTTGATCAAATTGAATGCCTCTTGACATTCATTGGACCATTTAAAATGGCAGCCCTTTTTCATCAAATTTCTCAGTACATGTACCTTATCCGCAAAGTGGTCCACAAATTTCGTGTAGTACTCAGCCAAGCCCAGGAATGATCTTAGCTGATCTTTGTTTTGTGGAGCAGGAGCTTTTGCTATGGCATCTATTTCAATTTTGGTTTCACACCATGTCGATTCAGCGTGTGCCCTAAATGTTCCACCTCCTCCACACCAAACTTACACTTCTTCCTGCTGATGGTTAGTCCAGCCTCCTCCAATTTCCTTAATACCACTGCCAGTATTTCATCATGTGTTTGTTCATTCTCCCCCCAAACCAGCACATCATCCTGGAACACTAATGTGTTATTCACATTGTTCAATATTCCATGCAGAACCCTCTGAAATACTGCAGAGGCGGATGCCAAGCCGAAAGGCATCCTAATAAATTGGAATGCTCCCTCAGTTGTAATAAAGGATGCCAAATGTCGGGATTCTTCTGACAAGCACACCTGGTGGTAAGCATTCGATAAATCCAGTGTTGTGAAGTACTTCCCACCCCTGACACTGGCTAACATCTCATGTATTCTTGGTAATGGGTACCGGTCAATCAATATATTGTCATTCAGATCCCTCAAGTCCACGCACATGCGGATCCTACCATCAGGTTTCCTTGCTATCACTATCGGGCTCAGCCATTCGGACACCTCTATCGATTCGATTACTCCTTCACTGCACAACCTTTAAAGTTCTGTCTTTAACTTATCTCTTAGTGCTATTGGTACCACCCATGCCTTGTATACCTTTGGCACCGTGTCCTTTTTCAAAACAATCTGGTGTTCAAAACCCTTGAGGCAACCCAGTTTATCCTTAAACAACTCAGGGAATGTTGTTACCCATTTTCCTTCCACGCCTTCCTTTGTTAATAACACTTGTTCAGGATAATTAGGATACAATATTATGTTCAGTGCACGTTGCTCCTTCCATCCGAGTAATGATCATCCCTGGCGCACTACATATACCTTCCCTTGTGCTCTTCTATCTTTAAATCCAAGCTCTGCATCAAAATAACCCAATACCGGCAGTTTACCAACAGGCCGGCGGTAAAAAATTAGCAATTACGACCGTGGCGGAAACCAGCAACAAAGACAGCCACTTTAACACTCCGACCGCCGCGGCGGTACAAACAAACAGCGCAGCGGTCACCGCCAGCAGACAGGCGGGAGACAATGTACCGCCCACACTATTATTCAGGCCAATCCGCCACTTTTTCCGGGGCGGATGCACCACAGATAAAAAAACGGCAGAACAGGAATCCTGAAGGGAAAACGCTCACCTCTACACACCCCACGATGAACTAGGATGCCATGGACCCAGAACTCCAAATTCTCACTGCAATAGTCTTCCTGCTCCTCTACCAGGAGCACGACTGCCGGCGGCGAAGACCACGGTGAGTACTGCACCTACGACACAGGGGAGGGGGAGGGAGAAAACAGGGACACACACATGCAACACCCCCATCCCCACCCTCACCCACTACAACACACACACTAATGCATATCAATACATCACAGTTACACCCCCCAAACCCCCCGGAAGAATGCAAAGACAATAGAAAATGAGTGTTTCCATTGTAATATATTGAAAGCAAGTAGGCAGAAATATATATATACACCATTACATAATATATACCAAGCATAGTAGTCCAGGTAGTGCTCTAAGAAAGTCCGTGGAACACTGGGGCCACACGGTATGGGCGAGGCCCACACAAGATCCCAGACCATGACGGAGAGAACACTGCAGGGGCATCAAACAGCAACTAAACAGGCACCTCAGGGGGAGGGAGAGGGGGGGCACCTCAGCCGCTTGAGTGCACAACGCCAAATCCACGAGGGGGCCACATGCCCACTGTTCAATCCTGGGGAGTGCAAAGCCACAGTCTCTCAAGTCTCTACAGTGGGTGGTTTGCCCACTGCCATATCCTGGGGAGTGCAAAGCCACAGTCTCTCAAGTCTCTACAGTGGGTGGTTTGCCCACTGCCATATCCTGGGGAGTGCAAAGCCACAGTCTCTCAAGTCTCTACAGTGGGTGGTTTTCCCACTGCCATATCCTGGGGAGTGCAAAGCCACAGTCCCTCAAGTCTCTACAGTGGTTGGTTTGCCCAAAATTCAATCCTGGGAAGTGCAAAGCCACAGTCTCTCAAGTCTCTACAGTGGGTGGGTTGCCCACTGCCATATCCTGGGGAGTGCAAAGACACAGTCTCACAAGTGGATGACAGTCTCCACTGGGTCTGGAGGGGGCATGGTGCCCAGAGTGCTTCATCCTGCCAAGGATTGGGGTAGTGGATGCTTTTCTCCACTGGTTCTGGAGGGGGCTTGGTGCCCAGAGTGCTTCATCCTGCAAAGGATTGGGGTAGTGGATGCTTTTCTACACTGGTTCTGGAGGGGGCTTGGTGCCTGAGTGCTTCATCCTGCAAAGGATTGGTGTAGTGGATGCTTTTCTCCTGTGCCCAGAGTGCTTCATCCTGCCAAGGATTGGTGTAGTGGATGCTTTTCTCCACTGGTTCAGGAGGGGGCTTGGTGCCCAGAGTACTTCATCCTGCCAATGATTGGTGTAGTGGATGCTTTTCTCCACTGGTTCTGGAGGGGGCTTGGTTCCCAGAGTGCTTCATCCTGCAAAGGATTGGGGTAGTGGATGCTTTTCTCCACTGGTTCTGGAGGGGGCTTGGTGCCCTGAGTGCTTCATCCTGCCAAGGATTGGTGTAGTGGATGCTTTTCTCCTGTGCCCAGAGTGCTTCATCCTGCCAAGGATTGGGATAGTGGATGCTTTTCTCCACTGGTTCTGGAGGGGGCTTGGTGCCCAGAGTGCATCATTCACCCCGTGACGGACTCAGTTGCGTCAGTGCCCTTGCCGCTCACGGGCCAGTGGTGCTTGAGACGGCGGTGCCCTGCTCAGCAGTGCTTGAGATGGCGGTGCCCTGTGCAGCGGTGCTTGAGATGGTGGTGCCCTCTGCAGCGGTGCTTGAGATGACGGTGCCCTGTGCAGCGGTGCTTGAGATGACGGTGACTTGTTCAGCGGTGCTTGAGACAGCGGTGCCCTGTTCAGCGGTGCTTGAGATGGCGGTCTCTATTGCAGGGTCTCAGCTGCTGGCGGTCCTTCACGGCCCAGCAGGGCTTTTGCTGGCAGTCCTTCATGGCCCAGCGGGGCTTTTGCTGGCAGTCCTTCATGGCCCAGTGGGGCTAGTGCTGGTGGTGGCCTCCTGGGCAGGTGCTGGCGGTGGCCTCCTGGGCAGCTGTGCTGGTGCTGATGGTGGCCTCCTGGGCAGCTGTGCTGGTGCTGCCGGTGGCCTCCTGGGCAGCTGTGCTGCTGCTGGCGGTGGCCTCCTGGGCAGGTGGGCTGGTGCTGACGGTGGCCTCCTGGGCAGCTGTGCTGGTGCTGGCGGTGGCCTCCTGGGCAGCTGTGCTGATGCTGGTGGTGGTCTCCTGGGCAGGTGGGCTGGTGCTGGCGGTGGCCTCCTGGGCAGCTGGGCTAGTGCTGGCGGTCCTGTCCTGGGCAGCTGGGCTTGTGCTGGAAGGGTGCTCCTGGGCATCGGGGATGATGGCGGTCTTCTCCGCCGTGCTGCTCTTCCCAGACTTGCCGGGTTTCTTGTGGCCTTTCCCCACCTTGGAAGGTGTCACAGGTGACTCCACACACTGCCACCGGGACCCCTGGGAGCGGCTTTGGTGGCTGGAGTCTTCCCCCTCTCCCACCGGGCACTGGCCAACTTCTGATGCTTCACAGGTGGGAGACTGTCTGTGCTGTGACTCCGTGCCACACTGGCTGCGCTTGTGGCCGGTGCACTCCAGATTCCGGTGACTACAGGCACCACTGGTCCCGGAGATATTGTGGCTGAGGTGCTAGTTCGGGACCTATGAGACTGACGGGGTGGGGGAGGTGTGGGTAAGAGGTCAAGGTTGGACAGGAAATGTTTTTTGGACACACTGGGATGGGTAGCTGCAGGGGGTTTGGGAGTGGAGGAAGAGGTGGTGGTTGAAGGAGGTGTACGTTTGGTGACTTTGGGTGAAGGTGCATGCGCTGGAGGCTGTCGTGAGGTGGATGGCTGTTGGGTGGGTGTGTGCCTGCGTTTGTGTATCTTGGGAGGGGGTGTCACAGACACACTGGGAGAGGACACAGGGGACGTGTGAATGGTAGTGGGGGGTGGTGACTGCACGTGAGTGGGGTGTGGTGGTGGGTGTGCTGGAGAGAGACGTAGTGGCTGTAGAGGTAGTGCATGAAGGTGTGAGTGTAGACGAGACAGGGAGGGAAGAGGGAGACGAGGAGGAGGGGTACACAGTGGAGGCAGTGGATGTTGGTGTGTCTGCATGTGTGTGATGCTTGCGTGAGTGCCTGTGGGATGTGTGGTGCTTATGTTTGCCTGAGCTTCCCTTGTGTGTTGAGGTGTGTGCATGTTGGTCTGTAGGTGTGCTTGGGATAGGCTGAGGTACAGGGGATTGGGTTGGGTGGAGGAAGTTGGAGTGGGGAGGCTAGAGACGGGGACAATGGCTGCCATCAGTGCTGAGGCCAGAGTCTGAAAAGCTCGCTGAAGGGCCGCCTGACCAGAATGAATGCCCTCCAGGAATGCATTGGTTTGTTGCAACTGCCTCTCCACACCCTGGATGGCATTCAAAATGGTAGACTGCCCAACAGTGAGGGACCTGAGGAGGTCATGGCCTCCTCACTGAGGGCAGCAGGGGTGAATGGGGCAGGGCCTGAGGTGCCTGGGGCGAAGGAGATGCCCACCCTCCTGGGTGAGCGGGCACAGGGCAAAGGCTGAGGGGCTGCTTGGAGGGCGGTGCTGGTAGGGGGGGTGGCGGCTGTACCTGTAGATGCAGGGGGCACAGATGTTGCTGCCACCACAAGGGAGCTCCTATCAGAGGAGGAGTCCGTGTCACTGGTGTCAGCTCCTGTCCCCGCCGTGGTGCTCCCCTCGCCCTCCGTCCCACTGGTGAACTCTGAGTCCGTAGTTTCGCCATCCAGGGCCATGTGGGATGCAGCTCCCTCATGCTCCGGTGCCACTGCTCCTCTGCCTGATGATGCTAATGCACCCAAGAACAGGGAGACCACAAAAAGGGGGGGAAGACAGAAGAAAGACATGTTGAGTGCATGCATTACCACTACCGTTGGTGGACGCGACAGACACAGAAGCCCCCTGCACTACGCCACGCTCTTCGGGTCCACTGTTCCATTCCTGGGAAATGGCCTACAAGGCCATGGACGACATCTGCACACATAGATGACACAGGGGCATGAGTAGGTGTACTTGGCACTCTACAGAGGTGGGGTGGGGTGCCACATGGCCTGCCTTACGGAGGGGTCTTGCCAACGGAACTCGCCCTGGCCTAGGGAAACCCACAGCCCACCTCCCCCACCCAGATATCTCCACTGCGCGCAAAGTCACCAGAATGAGAGTGTACTCACCCCCTTGTGGCTGCTGTGATGTCCTCAAGCGCCCATCCAACTCCGGGTAGGCCACCGCCAGGATCCTGAATATCAGGGGGGTCATGGTGCGACAGGCACCCCTCCCACGTTTTAAGGCCATCCCCTGCTGAGCCTCTACCATCTTCTTGCTCCAGCGGCGAATGTCCCTCCATCTTTTCCGGCAGTGGGTACTCCGTCTGTAGTAGGCACCCAGGGTCCGGACGTCCTTGGCGATGGCACGTCAAAAATCTTTTTTCTGGTGGGCGCTGATCTACATGAAATGTACAGGGGAAAAAGAGAAGTTATTACCAGCTGCACCATCAAAGTGATTGGCCCCCATCCCTACCCTTGCTTGTGGCACATGCATTCAACGTCTTTCATGCACGCAGCACTCTCCCCCCTTCCTTCTTACATCCAGCCCTCTCCACACAGGCATAGCCCATACAACATGCTCCCTGTGTACTTACCTGTTTGTCTGGAGGACCATAGAGTAGCGTGTACTGGGGGAGGACCCCATCCACGAGCTTCTCCAACTCCTCCGATTTGAAGGCAGGGGCCCTTTCCCCAGACACTCAAGCCATTGTCTCTTCCAGACCGAGGTCACAGCAGCACTTGCAGTGTAGGTCCTCTCCTGTCGAAGATCAGTTATCGAGTGATTGAACAGATAGAAAATGACGGTCACGTCTGCGGCGGTGCGTACCGTCACCGCCTACGTACATCGTCATTGGCTCCTGGGACCCATAGGGTACAATGTTAACCAATGCAGCATTGCGCCGCGGTCTTCGCCCGCCTACCGCAATGGTGTACAACGCCAGCGCAGTTACCTCACATCCCATTGTCCCACTGTACAGGTCAGGCAGCCGCCCTTTCAGAGGCCCACATGGCTTCATTTTCACTGTGTCACACATACCTAGGCCTAGACTCAACACACATACAGGCCACCTTTTGTGTATGATTGGTGTTCTGGGTAAACTGTGGGTATGTACCTCTGAGTTGTTTGACTCTGTGCTCGCTGTTGTCTTTCATAGGCACCGTCCGCTGGGACATGTGAGGAGATGGCAGCATCCTCCGGTGTACCGACCGTTGGTGGACCTGTCGACAATGGAGGAGCGACATGTGATTATCATATACAGGCTTGACCGTGCCACAATCCAGGAACTGTGTACCCAGTTGGAGCCAGACCTGATGTCAGCAATCCGCCATCCCACAGGAATCCCCCCTCAAGTGCAGGTGCTGTCAGTGCTCCATTTCCTTGCAAGTGGGTCTTTTCAAACAACAGTGGCCATAGCATCAGGGATGTCCCAGCCTATGTTTTCCAACGTATTGTCCAGAGTGTTGTCTGCCCTTCTGAAACACATGCGGAGCTACATCGTTTTCCCTCAGGTGGAGGATTTGGCTACAGTGAAAGGGGATTTCTATGCCCTGGGACACATCCCCAACATCATAGGTGCCATTGATGGGACACATGTGGCTTTGGTCCCACCCACAGGAGTGAACAGGTGTACAGAAACTGGAAGAGTTAGCATTCTATGAATGTACAGATGGTATGTTTGGCAGACCAGTACATCTCCCATGTGAATGCCAAGTTCCCTGGCTCAGTGCATGACACCTACATCCTGCATAATAGCAGCATCCCTTATGTGATGGGTCAACTCCAGAGGCACCATGTGTGGCTATTAGGTGAGCACCTGGAGGCAAGTCAGTGGGAATGGTTGTCTGGGTCTGGGGATATCCCTCCAGGTTAGTGTGTGTCTAACAGTTGTCCCTCACCATTTGCAGGTGACTCTGGTTACCCCAACCTGTCATGGCTACTGACCCCACTGACGAATCCCAGGACAAGGGCAGAGGAACGCTACAATGAGGCCCATGGGCAAACTAGGATGGTGATTGAGCGGACCTTTGGCCTCCTGAAGGCCAGGTTCAGGTGCCTCCATATGTCATGTGGATCCCTATTCTACTCACCAAAGAAGGTGTGCCAGATCATCGTGGCCTGCTGTATGCTTCATAACTTGGCTTTGCGACGACAGGTGCCTTTTCTGCAGGAGGATGATCCAGATGGCGGTGTTGTTGCAGCTGTGGAGCCTGTGGACAGTGAAGACAAGGATGCAGAGGAAGAAGACATGAACAACAGGGACTCAGTGATCCAGCAATATTTCCAGTGAGACACAGGTAAGAGTACAGACCTGCCTACTACATGTACTTTACCACTACTACCTCTCTACTGTCTGTCGTTTTCACCCAGTGTATGGTCACTGAGTTGTCATTTTCCCTTACGATTTCACAGATGTGGGTCCCACTGTGTGACATCTGCTTGGACTCCTCATGGACTAGAGCTGTGTGACATAGGTATGTTGACATTATAAGTGAAAGAGCATTTTGTCACTGCAATTGCTAATACACTATTTTGAAATCACAGACAGACTCCAGATTGTTTTGTGCTTTAAGTGTGTTTATTTAAGTGCTCAATATTGGAGGGGGTAGTGATATGTCTAGATGAAGGACCACGGTGAGAGCTTCTTTTGCTGGGAACAGTTTGTAGTTTTATTCAATGTAACGACCCTGGCCCGGCTGTCATCCATGCCAACCGCTTCCTCTCCTCCACTCTATTTCAGAACCCTCTCTTGTTGGCGGGAGACAGCCGGATTCCTTCCCCACATTGGAACATTCTATACCATGTTTGCATAATACAACACATATATTTTTCTTTTTATTTTCAACCATGCTGCAAAGCAGTCTCACTGCAGTATAACATTGCTAAAAACATTGGCAAAGCCAAGAGCTCTCTCGTATGGGAAACATATTGGCTTTGAGAAGCCGATTCGCCATGAGCTGATGACAATGGTTCTAAATCAAATTACTAAATCCTGCTGAGTCACTGTAGTCAGTTGAAAGGAGAGACCCAAAACTCCTTTTCTGTTTCTGTATGCTTATATATATGTGTTTGTTGGGGTTCTGTTTTGTTTGCTGTGTGGGATGTTGTTGGGATGGAAAAGTCCTCTGCACAGTAAGAGACATGACTCCCTTGCCATGAGTGCACAACTATACTGGTGTCTAGATCCCTAGTACTGATTTTTTGTCATACCCAGATAATGCATCTGTTTCAAGGATTGCAGTCTTTGTTGGACTGAGAGGGGTGCCCAAAGCAGTGAACTTGTTACGGTAGAAGGCTACCACCTTCACCAGGAGCTAGGCAGCACAAGTGAGGTGGTGGCAGCATACTGTGTACTGATCATTAGTAGTGAATAAGAGTTTTTTACCATGTGTTACTGCAGTGAGGCCCACAGGCTCACTCACCTTTACAAAAGTTCTGCTGCTATGTGCTTAACTCATCCTTGACCTACTAAGAGTGGAGTGTTGGAAAGTGCAGGAGTGTTGACTCTGCATTGGTTGTACATGTGCCTGGAAAGGGTAATGTACAGGATCGAGCAGTACTGTGTAGTGCACTGCAATGGTACATCATATGGAGGATGGTGGGTTCCATTATGAGAAGCCTAGGCCTGCCTGGTATAGACATGAGGAGGAGCAAAACCTCCCCAGGCAGCTTTGTGTATTGCTGCATTCATGTGAGCTGGGTGGGAGGAAAATGGAGGGAAAAGGAAGAGACTCCCATTACATTTTTAAAAACTGCTCTTTGATTCAATGATAGATCACAAGGAGGGGGCCTGGACATGTCTCAGGAAGGGGGGAGAGGCTAATAAGTGGATCATAAAGAGTATTGCTGGGTTCTGGGATTAACCTTTTCATTCACATATCACTGTGGTTGACATCCAGGTGTGAACTCTAGTCACTTCTATTAATTGGGTTGTAGACAATCAGCGTCAGAGTCATGCCTGCTGCAGGAGTTATCTTTAATGAGGGATGATCAAAAGGAGGAATGCTCACTTCAAAAGAAGGAGAACCCCCAACATAAAATCTTAAAGATCCAGATTCTAAATCACATTTGGTGTCTGGAAATAAATACAATGCGATGGGGTGGTTGAGTCCCCCCAAATTTGTCATCTACCTGTAGGAAGCTAGCCCAGTATATGGTGTACACCTGTAGGTGAGGCACACAGCACTGAGTACAGGTAATCCTTAGTGATTGTGTTGGTGACTCTAGATAACCAGAGCTGTCATAAGAGCAGCTGTGGAGAGCAGTTAAGGCTTGTTCAGGAGGGTTTAAGGTGGTTGCAAATACCACACAGGTCAGTCAGTGACGTACACACAGGAAGGAACCACACCAGTATTAGAAAAATGGGTTATATTTATTGTCACACACATTCTAGAACTAACTTTGGTAGATCACCTAACTGGAGATATGAACATACAAAAATATACTTAGCAACAGGTTAGTAAATGCATAAAACAACATGGCTTCCTATGTGGCCCAAACCATATATTAAAAAACTGGAATTCGAAAATCACTCCCAATCTACACTACCACCCAAGGACCCTTAGGACTGGGAAAGTACTGAAAACTACTAGGTAGGTAGGAGTCCCCAGGCACCTGTGTGCAGACAAGCGATCTTGGGTCAGTCTCCAAAGGATAACATGAGGAAGTCACGGTTGGAGTTGGGGTTCTCAGATGACCCAGGGGGTTCTCAGATGACCCAGAGGAAACCCATTGGGACAAGGGAGGTTGGATAGGGCCCCCACCCATGGATACCCAGAAGAGTGGAGTACCTACACCAGGGAGCCCAGGGGCATAGGGGTGAATTTGTGTCAGAACCTCCCGATGAAGTCAATCGGGATCTCAGTTGTTCGGCTGCTGTCATGACCTGTGGACATGATCAGTGGAACCCAGGCACAGATTCCTGAAGAAGAGGACTTAAAGAATAAGGGGACAGAGCCCAGACCACTCGGACGTGCCCAGGAGATGCAGGAAGGCAATGCCCACCTTCTCGGAGGTGCTTTCCTATAAGACAGTGGACAAAGAAGTGCAGCTGTGAAGTCCAGGCGATGCAGGAAGATCTTAGGAGTTGTCCATGAGCTGTTTCATGCCATTTGTTGAATTGCAGAGGGGTCAGTGGTCAGCGGGACCACCAACAAGGAAAGTGTTGCACAGAGTTTGCATGATGTGTGGTGACCAGCAAGGTACAGGTGACCAAACCTTGGAAGGTAGGTCGGGGTCATCCCTCAACATACAGCAGAGCCAGCAGGAATCGATGGAGCCCCCAGCAGTACCCTCTGACAGGAGGTGCAGGGAGTCAGAGGGAGGCCACAACAGCACAGCAAAGAGGGATGCCCACAGCACAGGAGTTCCAGAGAGGATGTCGTTCATGGAGCTGCAGAGCTAGGAGGTCTTTAGACTGAAGAGCCAATAATCCTTGGGAATGACAAACGGATGCAGTTCACTGGGGTTCCAGCCAAGCAGCTCCAGCAAGGGACCACAAACTTCCCAGTTGCCAGGAAGATAGTTCAGACCTCTGAAGAGCCACAGGGCCACCACCTGTGTTGTAGAGCCTCAAAGAGTCCATGAAGCAGCAGGATCCACAAGGCAGTCATCATCACTGAGGTGCCTGCAGGGGAGTGACTTCTTCACTTTAAGGGAGAGTACTTCTTGTTTTCCTAAGTACAGGCAGAGTCCTGATGATTTTGGAGGATGCATGGCCATGGGGTTGCATAACTCTTTGCAGAACTTGGAAACAAAGTTGCAGTAGGAGCCTTCCTACTGTTTACAGACTTGCTTTTGGTTCGAGCGAAAAACAGCATTGGTTCCGGTGTTCAGGTCCAGAAGTGGCTTGCAGAGGAGAGTTATAGATGGTTCCTGAATTCATGCAGATGAATCAAGGATCCCACCCTCAAGGGAGCCCTTAAGTAACCCAGAAGGGGATTGGACACTCACTGCAGTGACCCACCAGTTAGAGGGGGTCAAGGACATCACTCTGATGTACTAACCAGTCAGATGCTCCCAGGGGCCTCTGCTCCTCTTATTTCCAAGACAGCGGAATCTAGTGGCCACCTGGAAGAGCGCCGTGCACCTCCCTAGGGGAGGAGCTGGACTAGGGAGTGGTCACTTCAATATCTTATGTGTGGTTTTGCATAAGAGCAGGAACCAGATGTTTTATTGCTATTTTAGCCATATTTTAGACATGCCGTTTTAGCTAACTGGGCCTGCCGCTGTGCACTTTCATTGCCACATTTGTGGTGCTATTTTTTTTTTCTATCTCATTGTCCTTTTGCCCAGGAAAGCATAACATTCTGAGTAGGACATTTATTTCACGTTGCTCTTTCTCCAAGGCTACAGTCAGATAGGGTTGCCAACAAATGTGGTGTACTGTGTCGAAAAGATTCACAGTAAAACTCACACTCATACGTAGGGACCATTTCTTAGAATATCAGTTGTTTTATTATAAAAACACCCCTTACTACAGACTTCTTCCTCCAGGTATGAGGAATGATGTACTCCCAGGGGGAACCCAAAGGGCAGATTAAGCTTATTATGCTGTGCTCGAAGATAATGCAGGTAGGAGAAATATAGATCACTCCTAGTGACAATATGGTAGGACTGTTTTTGTGTTTTACTCTTTAGTCACCTGAGTGTTTCTATTGTGTTTTATCATTCTAGTTATTGTAATGCATGTTTTTTTTAATCTAGGATGCAGTTACTTCAATAAATCCTCATTGAACTATATTCTGCCTCTGTTGCCTTTGCCTGTATGAGACTTTGGTAACTGAGATAAAGGGATGAGATCTGATTGACTATAATTCCCCTGAGGAGTCTTTCTTGTCATGCGCCCGGTTGCAACAATCATCTAAGTGAGAGATGAGTTGCTGCTAGTTATCCGGAAAACCCAGCTTATGCTGACAAAAGGTGTCATGTGGCATGGAATCATACTTAGTACCCACAATCCATCTGATCCTGCTACCCAAATCCATTAGCCTCATTAGCATAATGAGAACTTACATGCATGACGCCACCAATGTTTGGTCAGGCACTAATATTAGGATCCTCCTAAGTATCTCTGTCTTACTAAAGGCTAAAGACACCTCTATACTATATACAGAGACATCTGTGGTATTGAGGATTTCCTTCTCAGCTAGGTAGGTAGGACCTATCTTGAGCTGCAGGTTGTTCAAGCTTGAACCTTAAAAGGACAAAACCCCACTTGGTGTCCTTATCTCTGAACACATATCTACCATTAACATGGCGAACCCACAACGGGTAGCAATTGCAGTAAATAAGCAACCTCCCCTCACTGCACATTTATTGGCAAATGGCCTAATGATCCAAGGGGGTCCGGTCACCTTTGTTGTCGAGGCACATCCAGCCTACAGAATATACATGTTTTATTCCTGGGTCGCCTTTCCAACAGCAGATGGGAACACAAATACATTTCATCACTACACACCTGCCAATGCACCTGCACAATACAGAGCTTATGCATATCTAGAAATACCTTTATCTTATCAAGACCATAATAATTGGCGTGATGGCGCCCTACCACATACAATATTACACTCTGGGTTAGGTCCTCTGAGCAATGATGGCCTGAGCTGGCCTTTATTGGCCCCATATACACTACACCTTGATGCAGCAACCCTAGCAGTAGCTGAGGTTCACCACCTATATTTAGAGCTCATGACAATATACAAACTGTTAGTACAGTTTGTTATACAAACATTAAATACTAACCCAGCACGTGCTGCCCCAGTGCAACCACATACAGGTACGCCGGGCATTAACCCAGCTACTGTGCATTCAATCATGGGTAAGGAACCCACCAAGAAGGAGAAAATTCAGTTTTGGTTAGCTCAAAAAATAAATGGGCTGGAATCAGCTTTTTCTCATACAGGACCTCAGGATAAACATAGAATTCTCACTATGTGCTTGCCATTTGGAATGGTTCCTACAGTTGATAATTGCAATACATGCAGCACAGTATTTGCCACGCTCTACACTACTGCACACGGTACACCAACACTTGCCAATCTTCCAGAAGCGTTAAAAACAATTCAAGATGAAGCCCTGGATTTGGGGATGCAATTAATGGGCAATTGTGCCACAGTATCTTCAATTATGTTAAGTAACCTTAAAAGGGGTAGCAGTTGCACTAGCAGTGAACATGCGGCTCCAGGATGTTCCTGTACAGGATCAAGAACGTGAGCTGCCTAAGATTTCCGCAGAGAACTAGTCTAGCATTGGTCGAGATAGTCTGGGGGCCAGACCGATTAAACCACAATTTCAAGGTAGATCCAACAAAGACACTACTAAGCAAGCACCTGATGGTTCTATAAAATGCTGTTATAAAAAACAACAAACACGTAAAAGAGAAAGGGGAGAATAACCCCACAAAACCTTAGAAATAGGGATAATATAAAAACACCTGCCAAATATTAATATACTGATACACGCTAATCCTGTTCCTTTCAGAACTCACCAGAAAACGCAGTGAGAGAGGGGGGGGGGTCAGAGCAGCCGACTGAGTATGTGAAACCGAGAAAGGACTCACAACACCTGTCTGAAGTTTCACTTAAAAAAGAAGAAGAAACAAAAACCCCAATTTAAAAAGAAAAAAGTGGCAGCAGTTACAATCCGACATGCCACTCAAGAAGAAGGCTTTACTGAAGAACAGGAAGTGGGCACTGGCACTGCTTGACAGTGCGGCAGAGGTCACAGTAGTTTGCCAGGATCTTCAAGAACATCTGGAGTTGAAAGCAACTGATGACTTCTTGCAAGTTGAGACTGCGGGCATGAGGGTCTCCACACCTGAAAGTGTATATACAGTAATTATTCAGTTAGAAGGAGACATTGAATGCATGATAGACGCCATCTTTTGGGACCGCATTGTTTCTATTTATGATATTTTTCTGGCTGAAAAAGATTGTTTGCCAGAATTTATCTGCAATCTCCCTTACGGAGAGGATGTTATTGAAAAGTCATTCTCACCCATTGTTTCCAGAAAGCTTGTTGAAATGCACACCATTGATTGGGCAGTGGCACAATCACCTGCATTATATTGTAATCATATAGGGGCAGACAAAGATTACCCCTAACACTTGATACCAATAAAATCCCAACTGCAACCTCATCCTCAATTTCCTAAAAAGTATGATGCAAAAGCACCTGTGAGGGAAATCCTCAACCAGTCAGAGTACCAGGGTGTCATTGAACAATCAGACTCATCAATGAATAATCCATTATTTCCAGTCACTAAACCTGATAACTCATATAGAATAGTCTTAAACTATAGACTTTTAAACAGTCATACAAAGACATTTGGCATACAAAATGCACATAGGACAGCACTGATGAACAACATTGTGCGGAAAAAATGCAAAACAACCCTGGATATTTCCAACTGGTTTTTCTGCCAAAACATAGCACCTGAAAGTAGGGACTTAACAAGTTTTAGTGCCCTTGGCTCTCAGAAAAAAATTCTGATGACTCCCACAAGGGTACAAGAACAGCCCAGGACTGTTCTCAGCTTGTGTTACATCTACCCTACAAGACATAGACCCTGAGGCGCTGTCATATGTGGATGACATCTATCTCACAGATGACTACCTCATGCAACATTTAAGATGGGTAGCCCGCATTGTTGTAGGATTTATTAAAATCAACTATAAGTTCAACTTAATGTCCTGTTTCTGGGATACGAACTGTTGGATGAAGGCAAGAGCCTTGCACCCCAATTTTTAGAAAAAGGGACACAACTACAACCACTAAATAGAATAAAAAAGCTCCAGTCTGTGCTGGGCTTTTTAAATTTTGGCAGAACATATATCCCAGATTATGCACAATGCATTAAACCATTATATGACTTAAAACGTCCTGACTTTCCAGCAAATTCTGGAAAGTCAGACACAAACACATTCTAAGAGCTTTGCAAAAAAGGCATGCTTGAAGCAAAACACTTACATACAAGGGACAATAAAAAACATGTGGTCATCAGAGTGATTGCTGGGGCCATTGGTTTCACCTATGTGACATGAGGGTGAGACCGTCCCGATTGCATACAAATCACACTTATGCTCCGCAGCTGAACACTTCTTTGCTCCCACTGAGAAAATTCTCACTGCTGTTCAGATGGCGGTACTTAAAGAGAGACCTCTGGCCCAGGGGAAGTGCATTCTTGTCGTATCCCCATTTCAAGCCCTTGAGGCTGTTACCAAAGCAAGTGTTCCAAACGCTAAAGCACTGCATCCACATTGGATCCAATGGGCAATGTTTCTGATGGCCATTGATGTTGACTACATTTTTTAACCCAAATTACAAACCCAAGAATTCTTCTTTTTTGAACATGAGTTTCAAGTTCCAGCAAATACATGGCCTATCGAACAATATCATTCAATCCTGTAAACTGATGGTTCAGCCCAACCAGCAAAAGGCACCAAACATCAATACTCCGCTGCCTGCACAGTTGTGAGTGGAAACATGAAGGATGGCAAGTTCAATCAATAAAATACTTACACGCACAGTCTAGGGGACTGCACTGCACAACTTGCAGAGCTTGAGACTCTGGTGATGGCTCTGGGACATACAGATCCTGAGCAGATTACATTGATTGTCTGTGATTCATACTATTGTGTCCAGTCCTTCAATGAATATTTGCATTACTGGTGCCAAAATGGGTTCAGAGATTCAAAAGAGAACACCATTAAACACAGACTTCCGTGGGGGAAAGTAGCAGAGCTGAAAGAAATGCTACCTAATGTCCATGCTGTACATACACTAGGGCATCAGAGTGTTGGAATACACATAGAAGAAAACACTTTGGCTGATGAGGCAGCCAAATCAGCAGTAGCTCTGGCTTCTGTTGTTGCAGTAACTCGTTCTAAATTGAAAGTGGATGATGAAACACTGGCAACCATGAAAGATTCAGCTAATGGCACGCCCTTACCTAAAGCACATCCTGCTAAAAATTCCTACTGGATGGCAGGCATGTTTGTTGCACAAGTAACAATACCAGGTGTGGGAGTTCGAGTGATTCCCAATAAAGACCTAAGATCTGAATTAATAAAAGCAGCGCATGAGGGAGTTGCTTCTGCTCAAGCTGGTGTGGCGGCTAAAATTTCAGTATTACAATCACACTGTTGGTGGCCAGGTCTCTACAAACATGCCAAGTAGTATGTCCTTTGTTGTGACATCTGCCAGCAAATTAAAGGATCCAATGTCAAACGCCCACCACAGACACCACTCCTAATTTCCAACAGACCCTTACAATGTGTGTACTTGGACCATTGTGGTCCCTTGACACCAGATAGTGCATACAAATACATCCTAGTCACTGTTGACTCATGCTCCAGATTTCTATGGGTTTGGCCACAATGCTCAGCTAATGCTGGAACTGTTATTAAAGATGTGAAGCCTTCATCAGCACATATGCTGTTGTGGCTTTCCACTCGGACTGGAGCCCTGCTTTTGCCTCAAGGGCTTACAGGGACTCCATGGCTTACTTAGGGGTCCAACTGCATTACTCGTCTCCATTTCATCCCAAGAAAAATAATTACTATGGAAATTATTTCATTCATAGAGCAAGTACCCCAAAGACTATTTTTAAATATACACAATGGGAACACTGCCTGACTCCACTAGTAGATAGTTCTAAAAATTATACTAAAAAGTTTGCATATTTTTCTGAGCACATTGTTAAAAATGCTAAGTCATATTATTTTAAATTGCCTGGAAAGTCAACATGTTTTATTGACAGATACAAAATTGATTTATTCCAATTTGTTTGTTTCCCAATTGGTTATAGAAGTACTGGGTGAAGTCGATTGACTTAAAAAGTGTGTGGGGAACTAAAAATTGGCAAATAAGAGGTACATAAGTTTTATTTAGAGCATGTATGATTCCTGTACAAATTATATTTTTAAATGAATCAATACAACAAACAAGTTGTTTAGGCTTAGCAAACATTAAGGAACTGAATGTGCCCACTATTCCCGCCCCTACAAAATTTTACAAATCACAAATGAATAAATGCGTCTCAACATCAGCTCAATGAATGGGTCCAGAATAGAACGTTCAACACATAGGCCCTCATTCCGACCCTGGCAGTTTCAAACCGCCAGGGTGGAGGGCAGAGGAAGCACCGCCAACAGGCTGGCGGTGCTTCCCGGGCCATTCTGACCACGGCGGTAAAGCCGCAGTCAGAAAAGGGGAACCGGCGGTTTCCCGCCAGTTTTCCCCTGGCCCAGGGAATCCTCCATGGCGGCGCTGCTTGCAGCGCAGCCATGGGGATTCTGCCCCCCTTCCCGCCAGCCTGTTCCTGGCGGTTTACACCGCCAGGAAGAGGCTGGCGGGAACAGGTGTCGTGGGGCCTCTGGGGGCCCCTGCACTGCCCATGCAACTGGCATGGGCAGTGCAGGGGCTCCCTAACAGGGACCCACAAAGATTTTCACTGTCTGCCTAGCAGACAGTGAAAATCGCGACGGGTGCCACTGCACCCGTCGCACCCCTGCAAATCCGCCGGCTCCGCCGGGGACGGAATGACCCCCATAATTTTTGCATCCTAGTGGGTGTTTATTGTGCCCTGTAGACACCAATGGGTGACCCTCACTATGTGTCCTCAGAACACTCGGGTATAGTGACAACATGTAGTGTAGGAAAACTATGCCATCAATGGTTAAAGGGCTCATCACTGGATGCTGTCAAAGAACATCTTAGTCTCCTGTCCAATAACACAGATTTACAGGATTTCTGTTGGGCCCCAGAAGTCAACGCAGCAAACATTTCTTATATTTGGCATACACTGAAATATGGAAGCTTTCCCAACAAGAAGCGGCTGCCCGGTTAAGGCAAATAAATCGGGAACATTTACAGCATTAGCCGCTGTAGATAATGGAATTAACACCTTGTCCGACTGAATATACGCCTTAAAAATATTGTCTCGTCTGCAATAGACATAGTATCAATCAATCAATCAAATTTCTTAAGCGTGCTACTCACCCGGTAGGGTCTCAAGGTGCAGGGGTGGGGGGGGGAGTTACTGCTCGAAGAGCCAAGTTTTAAGGTGCTTTCGGAAAGTTTGGAGGTCCTGGGTCTTGCGTAGGTTGGTGGGGTGGGAGTTCCAGGTTTTGGCGGCGAGGTGGGAGAAGGATCTGCTGCTGGAGGTGGTGAGTTGGATGCAGGGGACTGTTGCGAGGGCAAGGTCGGTGGAGCGGAGTTGTCGAGTCGGGTTGTGGAAATTGATTAGTTCATTGAGGTAGGCTGCTCCGGTGTCGTGGAGGGCTTTGTGAGCGTGGATTATGAGTTTGAAGATGATTTTTTTGTTGATGGGAAGCCAGTGTAGGGATCTGAGGTGGGCAGAGATGTGCTCGTGGTGAGGGAGGTTAAGGATGAGACGTGCAGCGGCGTTCTGGATGTGTTGGAGTTTTCTCTGAAGCTTGGCTGTGGTCCCTGCGTAGAGGGCGTTGCCGTAGTCCAGTCTGCTGCTGATGAGGGCGTGAGTGACCGTTTTTCTGGTTTCTAATGGAATCCATTTGAAGGTCGTGCATAGCATGCGGAGGGTGTTGAAGCAGGAGGATGATATGCTGTTGATTTATTCAGTCATGGAGAAAGATGAGTCAAGTATGATGCCGAGATTGTGTGCGTTGGTGGCGGGTGTTGGGGTGGTCATAGGGTGGCAGGCCACCAAGAGTCGTTCCATGCTGTTTTGTTGGGACCGAAGATGATGATCTTGTTTTTTTCTGATTTCAATTTGAGGTGGCTTGTTGTCATCCAGTCAGCAATGGTGAGGAGTCCGGCGTCTAGGTTGTTTTTGGGGGTAGATGGGTTCCTCGTGAGGGAGAGGATGAGTTGGGTGTCGTTGGCGTATGAAATTATGTTGAGGCCGTGGGGGCGGATGATGCTGGCGAGCGGAGCCATGTAGATATTGAGGAGGGTGGGGCTGAGGGAGGATTCTTGGGGGACCCCACAAATGGTCTTGGTGGCTGTAGACCGGAAAGGAGGGAGGCAAACTCTTTGGGTTCTTTCGGAGAGGAAAGAGGTGAGCCAGTCCAGGGCTTTGTGGCAAATTCCAGTGTCGAAGAGGCATGTGCGGAGGGTTTGGTGGCATACGGTGTCGAAAGCTGCGGAGACGTCTAAGAAGATAGGGCGACGGTTTCGCCCTTGTCCAATCTGGTCCTTATGTCGTCTGTGCAGGTGATGAAGGCGGTCTCAGTGCTGTGATTTTTGCAGAATCCAGACTGGGAGAAGTTGAGTATGATGTTGTCCTGTAGGAAGCGAGACAGTTGATTGTTTACTATCTTCTCTATGACCTTCCCGGGAAAGGGGAGTAGAGAGATAGGTCGGTAGTTTGTGAGGTCTTCAGGATCTGCTTTGGGTTTTTTTGAGCAGAGCGTTGACTTTGGCGTCTTTCCAAATATCTGGGAAGGTTGCGGTCTTGAAGGAGCTGTTGTTGATGGCCCGGAGGTGGGGAGCGATGATTTGGCTAGCCTTGTTGAAGATGTGGTGGGGGCAAGGGTCTGTTGGGAAGCCTGAGTGGATGGAGCTCATGGTTTTGCTGGTTTCTTCATCGTTGGTGGGGGTCCAGGTGTTCAGTACGTTGGTGCAGCAGGGTGCTGTGGTGTTGGCTGTGTCGGTGGTGGTGATGGTGGGAAATGACAATCTGAAGCTTTCTTGTATGTCTATGATCTTGCGGTGGAAGTAGTTGGAGAGGGAGGTGCAGAGGTCTTGAGAGTGTGGAGGGTCGGTGGCGCAGGACAGTACAGAGTGGTGTAGCATTTATGCATCATGGACTAAGTCAGCTAAGATCCAATATGCAGTTAGCTTGGATGCTACAAACATTGAAAGCAGGTAGCGTTCCCTGGCAACATGTGGGCGGAAGGGAGATTTTTCTCAACATTTAATTTAACGCAACAATAATGCGAAATATCATCTACTGAATGGCTAATACATGGGGTTATAAATCTGCCCATTTCAATACTTCATTTACATCCTGTTTGAAACACATTTCAGTGGGCAGATAAAAAATGCTGGGAGACAGTTACATACACAAGGTTTGGGAGCTTCCCTTCTCGTACAAATGTTTCAATGGAATGAAAGAGGTCTTTCTTAGCGGTAGTGAATGCAAGACCTCTGGAAGCCATTCAATGGTTTGTAAACTGCTGTCCTTGCAAGGGGCATGTCATGCCACCGTGACAAATTTGGCTTGTTATCAGAAGAGAATCCCAGTCCCCTTGACTAGACCTGCATTCCAGGTGCTCTCGAATGGCAGCTATGTGCTCCTTAACAGTGAGCTGTTGTGGAATACGAGCTGGAAAAGCTTATGTCGTTTCGGTCTCCCAAATTGTTACATGATGCCGGAATGCCCTTTTTCCCCCTACGCAACTGAAAGGAGTAGCAGACGTTTGGCCTCATATTGCTACTTCTGATGTGAATTTTGACAAGTTGAGTAGACTAAAGGTTTTATTGTTTCAAAAACATGTGGCGCTTACATCTGCACGTGAAACCTATGTGCTGCAGTATGCGAGGCAATCAGCGGAGATTCAGTCCCTTTTAAGTACAAACTTTCCGAGACACTTTGGTGAGATTGTGGGACAAATATTTAATGCATCCAGCACTACTGGAATTGCCCACTTTTTTAAGGCTGTTGGTTCTAGTTTTGTTCACACCTTCTCCTCTGTATTCAGTTTAATACCTTCAGCCAGTCATTCAATGTTCAATGTTTTTCCAGTATTTTCGAGGGATTTACGATTACTTTGGCTATAATAGATGGCATTTAGCTGTTGTTAGTTTTTCTGTGCAATGGCTGTCCCTTCAAAGCAAGGGGGACTGAAAGCACTACCGCCAGCGCAACTGTGTCGTGAACGCATGATGCATTATTTCAGAGCACCACTCCTGGAACAACTGGAGCGTGACTGGTCTTTGTCATTCAGACCGGTTTTGGATTGTATGCATCCCATGTTTCGATGCCTCTGGTGCCTCTTTGACTGTGCATTGAAAGTCTGTCTTTCTATGCAGTGCTTACTTTCATTGGACTCTGATCTGGTGATGTGCTCGATGAGGGCTCATTATCAGACATGCGAGTTAAGGGTGAATTTGCTATGGGAAGCTGTTTATGAGTTGCCCTTTCTAGATTCTGTGGTTTTCCTTGGATATGATCTAGATATTTTACCACCTGCCGAAGTGGAACGTCTCTTGGCTTCAATTGCCCTGGATTTATTTGGTGATTTCCAAAATGATACTGACTACTGAATGTGGCTTTTTTGCACCATTTGTTCAAATTGTTCTTTTTCCTGCCCCTTTGTCTCTTAACTTGTCACTGTTGACGTAGATGTTTTTATGCTTTTATTGTGAGAACTTTATTTGATTTAGTTTAATTTGAGGTTTGAACCACCTTTGACCGTCAAGGGGATGGTGTTGTATTGCTATTTTAGCCATATTTTAGACACAATATTTTAGCTAACTAGGCCTGCCGCTGTGCACTTTAACCCAGTTACATTTTATTCAGCATTGCTTTATTTTTCTAGCAACAGCCACATTTGCAGTGCTCTTTTATTTTCTCCATCTCATTGTCCTTTCATCTAGGAAAGTATCATGTTCTTAGTAGGACATTTATTTCACTTTGTGCTTTATCCAAGGCTACAGTCAGAAAGGGTTGCCGACAAACATGGTATGCTGTGTCTTTAATATTCACAGAAAAACACACACACATATGTGGGGACCATTTCTTGAAATAACAGTTGTTTTAGACACATTAGAGGGAGATTCCAGCCAGATGACCATGACTGTATGCTGATCGCAGACTGCTTCGCTACAATTATTTGCTTAGATGGCCGAACCCCTGATCCACATGGGGATGGTGTCTCTCCAGACTACAGGCCCCTTCCTCCAGGTATGAGGGATGATGGACTCCCAAGGGGTAAGCCCAAAGGGAAGATTAGGCTTATTACGCTGTGCACGAATGTTAGAAATGGGGTCTTTGGTTGGCAGTCAGATTACCCCCTGTCTAAGAAAGTACCCTCACTCTAGTCAGAGTAAAGGAAAATCACCCTCAGCTAACCCCGCTCACCCTCTTGGTAGCTTGGCACACCAGGCAGGCTTAACTTCAGTGTCTAGGTGTAAAGTATTCATATCAACACACACAGTAACTCAGTGAAAACACTACGAAAGGACACAACACAGGTTCAGAAAAATAGAAAATATTTATCTAAACAAAACAAGACCAAAATGACAAAAATCCAGCATACACAAGTCAAGTTATTAATTTTAAAAGCAAAAGAGTCTTAAATCATTTTGTAAACAGTAAAACCACTGTTAGTGTTGATAAGTACCTGGGTAGCATCAACTCAACAGATGATCACTAAACTGCAGAAAGACATTGCTAAGTTTAGCCGAGAGAAGGTCTACCCTTACATAAAAGATGATTATGACGTGGATAATCAATCCCGCTCATCAGACAAATCCACCTCATCTTACAGAAAACCCCGTAATTACAGCAGTGGATCTTCATCTGATGGGTTGAGTACAGATGAGAACCAATCTCAACCTTCTTACAACTATCCCCCGTATCTGATACACCAACCTATGCCCTGGCAACCACCCTATCCTTTCTTTCAACCACGCCCAATGATGCCATTTGTACCTTTTTTAGGCCGAGGCCGGGGCAGAGGCAGAGGCAGAAGGAGAGGAAGAGGAAGACACATTCAGTGGTCCAGAGATGAACCCCAGATGGTTACCAGGAGTCAAACAAAAAACCCTCCAATGAGAACTTAGTTGTTAACTTATCGAGTAGACACCTCACAGAAGAAGAAACCAGTGTGCTTAATAGAGGTTTAGGGTTCGTCCCCACTCCCCAGGAAGACTTCTTCCGAATGCATATTGAACTAGCCCAATTTTTTCGTAAGATCCGCTTACAGTTTTTCTTTAAGGACAAATCAATGGAACCCCAAATGTCTGATTCTGGTTTAAAAAAACCCTCAGCTTTTGTTCCACCTCCAATATCCATGCCAAGTGAGGTCCTGACCTTTGAAAAAGCGGTGCTGGCTGACGTAAACAAATTACATCCAAAACAGACATACTGTATATAAACACTCCTACAAAAGAGAAGAGAGCCTTACTATCTTTAGCTTCTGATCCTGACATAACTATCAAGCAGGCTGACAAAAGTGGGGCGATTGTAATTATGAACTCCACTGACTATAGATGTGAATGTTTACGTCTTTTGAGCGATTCCACTTATTACGCTAAAATTATGTGTGATCCTACTGGAAGAATACAGACTCAGATCAGGTATCTTATTGAAGAGGCTAGGAACAATTTGTGGATCTCACCTAAGGAGGCGGAATTCTTGGACACACTACATCCCAGTGTTCCATATTTCTATTGTTTACCTAAGATCCACAAAGGAAGGACACCTCCTCCTGGTCGCCCTATTGTTTCTGGTATAGGCTCGATTTTGGAACCTCAATCAATTTTTTGCGACCATTTTTTACAGCCATTAGTGAAGAGTTCCTCCACTTATTTGAAAGACACTAAGGATGTTCTGAATCTTATTGAAGCCATTAATGATTCCAACACTGTAATGGGTATTATCACTTTGGATGTGGAGGCATTATATACTAATATTCCACAAGAAGCTACTCTACAAGTTGTAGAAATGGCTCTTCATGAAGTTTCAACCTCCCTATCCTCCCCTGTGCCTTTTATCATTCAATGTGCCAGGTTGGCTCTGACAGAGAACTACTTCCTCTTTGAGGATCAATTTTACCATCAGATTCGAGGAACATCAATGGGTAGTACATTTGCCCCGAGTCTTGCTTGCCTTTACATGTATGACTTTGAAAAAAAACACATCTTAGCGCCAACCAACCCCTATTATGAACATATTCAACTATGGCGACGCTACATAGACGACATTTTGATCACATGGCAAGGCCCGTTGATGATGGCAGACAATTTCATAACTTGGATTAACACTCTCGATCCCTTTTTGAGACTTACTGCGACTGTATCTGACTCCCAACTACCTTTCTTAGATCTGATGATTACTATTAATAATGGCAAATTGGTCACTAGCGTTTACCATAAACCCACAGATGGCAATTCCCTTCTACTGTATGAGAGTCATCTCCATAAATCTCTGCGGGATAATTTACCCGTTGGGCAGTTCCTATGTTTGAGACGCAATTGCAGTTCACCTTGGGAGTTTGAACATCAGGCTGACGTTCTCCAAACTAAACTCTTTGATCGTCATTACCCCCCTAGAATTGTCAATCAGGCACGAAAAAGAGCCAGGAATAATAACAGGGATGCCTTGTTAGCGACCATTGATAAAGGGCCTCAGACTAGACTGACGTGCGTCTCGACTTACACTCCCCTATCTAATTCAGTTAAGAAACTGATTACTAAAAGATGGTCCATTCTTACTAGCGGTGGTTGTGATATATCCAGGCCTCTCTTTGCTTTCAAATGCACTGCTAACATAAAAGACATTGTGGTCCACAACCGCCCACGAGTCTCACGTGATATTACCACCCAACAGACTTTATGGGGTCTTCCCCACGTGGAGGGACATCACCCTTGTGGTAATTGTAACGTATGTTGTCTCACTAGGCACTTCACAACATTGAACTTAGATCCCGTGGGTACTTGGTGTCTTAAAAAACACACCAATTGTAACACAAGGAACTGTATCTATATGATAACATGCCCTTGTGATTTACGTTACATTGGCATGACATCCAGACCCATTAAGACACACATCAATGAACATAGAAGCAATGTCAGATGTAAGAGAATTACAACTAAATTGAGTGCACACTTTTTGGAGTCCTAACACTCCCCCGATGATCTTTGGTGGGTGGTAATAGAAGCACCAAAAATCCGACCTGATGATCCTGGGGCACTATTTAGGATTGAGCAAAGATGGGTGTTTAAATTGGGGACCAACCTGCGGGATTGAATGATGACATCCCCTGGACAGCATTTTCATCATGACACTGAGGATTTATATCTAATATTGATCTATTACCTCATACACTCTTTGTGAGACTGGCTTTAAGATTTTGAATCTGAGCAACATTTACTCTCACTAGATAATATATTCTAATGCACTCATTGACTCTGGTAACTCCTGGTTAGACTTTACTAAACTGGTTAGGTTACATTTCAGGTTGTTTATGTCCACTATACAAAATAACAATATTTATCCTGAATAATTATTATTTTATCAGATGATTTAGGTCTTTTGGTCTTTCAGTCATCTTAATGATTGTTTTGTGACTTGAAAGATTGCTTTGTGACCTTTTTGACTCATTCTGCGGCCATTATAATGTTGGGGAGCTCCCTTTCGTCTCCGTGCTTAAATAGGAAGACAGTCCTTCCATTGTTTTTATGACGAGGGGCTTAGTGATAGCCCGTCGTCTATTTCGATGGCTCTAGACGCGCGCAAACTGAAGATTGAATCTCTTCCGGTTTCGCGGCGTCTCTTAAGAACTCTAATGGCGCCCGATTCTTGTGTTTTCGGGACGCCGTTCAAAAGGGTAGGCCCACCATGCAGGACCGTTGACTAATATGTAAGTACCATCAGGTGTGTGCCACGCGCACTCTGGATTTTGTTTTGATATCTGCTAACCTTCAATATTAATAGAGATGAGTACTTTGGATGTTGTTTCGAAATTTTTAATACTGATAGAGATGAGTCCTATTCTCATTTTCCACAACACGAATAGTTTTTGTGGTCAGTGTTTAATTTTCGAGTTCAAGCACAACATGTTTAACAAATATTTATGCTCACTTTGATACAACAATATGGGTAGTAGTTTCACAATTAACTTTTACTCCCCTTACCACTCGGATTTTTTATATGAAGTAATTTTAAGGGTATTACACAGCTGACAGAATACACCCTTTAATGTCTCATGTATGTGATGTAACATTAGAGACTGACGTTGTTATCATTATGCACAGTGTCATTTTTGAGTCCTTGGAACGTGCCTCCCAAGGAACCTGTTCTCGAATGGGAGATGGTAAGCCTGACATTTTAACGACCCACCACTTACATAGTTATTTAATAATTACATTTCTAACCACACTTTGGGTATTGTTGGTTTTGCGTTTTTTGTGTTTCTGTCTCCTAGGTTGACCTGATTTAACCAGTTTACTTAAATGTAAGTGACCGGTGCTATTTACCCTAATATGAGGTTTTTCCTTTTTTTGAAGAAGAGGTGACGTAATGTTTATATGTGTTTGGTCCTGATGAAGCGTCAATGGATCCGGCTGGACCACTAGACGCAAAACATGTCGACCCGAGTTTAGAGGCCCTATAATATTTAGCGTCCTCTGATATTCATTTGTTGTTTGAAAGTCATTGAGCATTACATCTCAATTTTTGACTTTCAATTTTTGATTTTAATCTTGGTCTTCATCCTTGTTCAACTGATTAAAATTATGATGTAAATGGTGTGATGAATAACCAATTTAAAACCCTTTTTCCTCTCTCTTGTGTATTGGTGACTTATTATAAGCATCTTGGTCTATATAGTTGAACTTACCAGTCACTATCAGAGTAGCACGGTTTAGAGCCCCCTTGTCGGGGTGCCCACCAGGCATTGCAATGCCGGCCTGGCGAGGAGCATTTCCCGATGATGATGCCAGTCATCCATTGTGATGCTTGAGGGCTCTTGCTCCTGAGACTACTGGTCTTCTAGGATTGACAGCCTTTTTTGGAACAGTGTATTCTGTATTTATCCACTACTGATGGGAGACTGTACACTGGACCAATTAATCTCCCGGTCCCTCCCCCCCCCCTTTTTGTTTTAGCATCAAAATAACACACACGGACGAGTCTTCATGGATTCCTCACCCGCAAGTGAGAATGTGCGTTGTTTCTCCATTTCCGGCCGGGTCGGCGTGCGTTGTTTTTCCTCTCCGCAGAGAATGGGCAAGCACTTGCGTCTGGGCAGGCATTGCGTAATTTTTCCATGCCCACAAAGGCTTGCGTAAAAAATCCTGCCGCACAGTATCAGCAAAACCGTGCTGTGTGGGTTGCGATGTTACCAGCCTCAGTTAGCGGTGTTGCGCGTCATTTCTCCAGCTGCGTGCACCGATCTTCCAGCCGCGCTGCAGACGGAGTGTTGATTTCAGCCACAAAGCCGGCAGCACATCATTTTTTCAGCCACATCTCGGAGGTTGGGTCGGAAATTTCACCGCACAGCGGTCAGTGCGTGGATTTTCAATCATGGTCTGCCAGCTTCACCTTTGAAGGCCCCAGGAACTGGTTAGGGCACCACTTAGCAAGGCAGGAGTCTCAGCAGAGAGTCCAGGTGCTGGCAGGGGAAGTCTTGATGGCCCTGAGACTTCAACGACAGGACGCAAGCTCAGGACAAGTCCTTGGAGATTTCTTCACAAGCAGTAATGCACAACAAAGTCCAGTCTTTGTCCCCTTGCACAGGCAGAAGCAGCAACTGCAAGGTAGCTCCACAAAGCACAGTCAGAGGCAGGGCAGTACTTCTCATCAGCTCTTCAGCTCTTCTCCAGGGAGAGGTTCCTCTTGATGCCCAGAACTGATCTAAAGTCTGTGGCTTTGGGTGCCCTTCTTATACCCTTGTTGACCTTTGAAGTAGGCTTACTTCAAAGGAAAGTCTCTCTTGTTTGTGAAATCCTGCCTTGCCCAGGCCAGGCCCCAGACACACACCAGGGGGTTGGAGACTGCATTGTGTGAGGGCAGACATAGCCCTTTCAGGTGTAAGTGACCATTTCTCCCCTCCCTCCTAGCACAGATGGCTCATCAGGATATTCAGGCTACACCCTAGCTCCCTTTGTGTCACTGTCTAGCGAGAGGTGCAAACAGCCCAACTGTCAAATTGACCCAGACAGGGAATCCACAAACAGGCAGAGTCACTGAATGGTTTAACCAAGAAAATGCCCACTTTCTAAAAGTGCCATTTTCAAACACACAATCGCAAAACCGACTTTACTAAAAGATGTATTTTTAAATTGTGAGCTCAGAGACCCCAAACTCCACATGTCTATCAGCTCCCAAAGGGAATCTATACTTTAATCCTTTTTAAAGGCAGCCACCATGTTAACCTATGAGAGATATAGGCCTTAAAACAGTGAAAAACGAAGGATATATAAAACACATTAGTATATGTCCTACCTTAAACATACATTGCACCCTGCACCATGCCCATGGGGCTACCTAAGGCCTACCTTAGGGATTTCTTACATGTAAGAAAAGGGAAGGTTTAGGCCTGGCAAGTGCATGTACTTGCCAAGTGAAATTGGCAGTTAAAATCTGAACACACAAACACTACAGTGGCAGGTCTGAGCCATGTTTACAGGGCTTCTAATGTGGGTGGCACAATCAGTGCTGCAGGAGCACTAGTAGCATTTGATTTACAGGCCCTGGGCACCTCTAATGCACTGTACTAGGGACTTACCAGTAACTCAAATATGCCAATCAACAATACAATTTACACAGAGAGCATAAACACTTTAGCACTGGTTCTCCCCTATAAGTGCTTAGCCAGGATCTTTGTGCCCACCGCAGTAATTTTTTTGAGCATAAGATTCTCAAAATTAAGGCTAATATCTCTGGGTCTCAACTTCACTCTGGTGCTCAGAAACCTAGTAACGATAAATGTAATCCTTACATTTTCATCATTTTTAGTTCCCCCTGTAGATGAGGTGGTTTTTGCCTTTGCTAATTGCAGATCAGGAGTGTCTTCTTTCCCTATTCCCTATCACATGCTGAAAGTAGTAGCAAACTGTTAGAAGTGGGGTCTCTTGTTGGCAGAGGTATACACCCTTCCCCAAATAGGGATCAAAATCCTAGTCAGGGTAAGTCACACACAAGTCAAATTATCCTGTGCCCACCCTCTGGTAGCTTGGCACTGAGCAGTCAGGCTTAACTTAGAAGGCAATGTGTAAAGTATTTGTGCAATAAATCATACAGTAACACTGTGAAAACACAGCAAAAATATACCACACAGGTTTAGTAAAATATAAGATATTTATCTGGTTAAATTAAGCTCAAAACAGTAAAGATTCAATAAGCACAAGTTGATATATCACTTTTGCAGGATTAAGAAAAGTCTTAAATCTTAGTAAATCAACAGTTGTCTCTTGTTAGCTCAAAGTACCTGGTTTGTGTCAAAATATAACACACGGAGGCCACAGAGGAGGAGATAGGTGGAAAAATAGGGTGTGTGTCGGAATTTCCAGCGCAGCACAGACGATACGTCATTTCTTTCCAAGCTGCAAGGGGCTTTGTGTCGATTTCTAGAGTGAAGGCTTGGTTCCTCACTGTGAAGTGGGGATCTTTTTCACATCCAGGGATGCTGAGTAAAAATCCTGGGCTTGCGGGATAAAGTTGCAGGTGATGCATCAATTTTTCTGTCGGACGGCAGGTGCTGCATCGATTCTTCACTCGGAAGTTGGGCTGTGTCATTCCAGTTTTGCTGTGCATCGATCCGGTAAGGCTGTGCTTGACATTTCCAGCCTCAAGGTAGACACTGCATCGATTGGGCAGCCAGGCAGTTCACCTTTACAGGTTGCAGGTTCAGGTCCAGAAGTGTCCGATTTGGTGGGGTCAGGAACCCAGTTTAAATACCCAAAAATGACTTTGAAGTGGGGGAGACTTTAAAGAGTGGTTTTAAAGTGCACAAGGTCCCCTTTCAGTACAGGTCTCTCTGCCAGGATCCCAGTAGGGGTTTGGCAGTCCATTGTGTGAGGGCAGGCCACTAGCTTGTGAAATGTAAGTGTCAGGCCGTCCACCCTTCCAGCCCAGGAAGACTCATTCATTATGCAGATGAGTGTAGGTGTGACTGAGTATCCTGTGTTTGTGGTGGTCTGGGTGAAATGCACAAGGAAGCTGCCAACCAGCCCAACCCAAATGTCGATTGGAGACAGGCTGTAAGGCATAGATGGATTCTGAGTGCAGAGAAATGCTGACTTTCTAAAAATGGTATTTCTAAAATAGTAATATAAAATCCAACCTCACTAATAACCAGGATTTTCTATTTCCATTCTGGCCATACTAATTATGACCTGGTAACCCAATGCTCATCAGAATCTACCACTCAAACATTATACGAGGGTAGCCCTAATGCTATCCTATGAAAGGAGCAGGCTTTGCAGTAGTAGAAAAGGAATTTAGGAGTTTTCCACTACCAGGACATATAAAACACACATGTACATGTCCTGCATTTTACCTACACAGCACA
This sequence comes from Pleurodeles waltl, assembly GCF_031143425.1. Taxonomy (NCBI): domain Eukaryota; kingdom Metazoa; phylum Chordata; class Amphibia; order Caudata; family Salamandridae; genus Pleurodeles; species Pleurodeles waltl. The sequence goes on along the minus strand of NC_090443.1, from coordinate 660,180,346 downwards.
CTGCCCAATGGGTTACCTAGGGCCTACCTTAGGGATGACTTCTATGTAGAAAAAGGGGAGTTTAGGGCTTGGCAAGTACTTTTAAATGCCAAGTCAAAGTGGCAGTGAAACTGCACACACAGGCCTTGCAATGGCAGGCCTGAGACATGGTTAAGGGGTTACTTATGTCTGTGCACAACCAGTGCTGTAGGCCCACTAGTAGCATTCAATTTACAAGCCCTTGACACATGTAGTGCACTGTACTAGGGACTTACAAGTAAATCAAATATGCCAATTGCGTATGAGCCAATTTTACCATGTTTGTAGGGAGAGACCACATGCACTTTATCACTGGTTAGCAGTGGTAAAGTTTCCAGAGTCCTAAAGCCAGCAAAAATGAGGCCAGAAAAAGAAGAGGAGGAAGGCAAAAAGTTTGGGGATGACCCTGCATAGAGGCCTTTTCCAACATAAACATTGTTGGCCAGGCTTACCATCAGTTGTTTAGTTCCTTTCTGCAGGAAGGGATTCTTCAGAAGGAGTGGAAACGAGCTAGTGTTTCCCCCCTCCTCAAAAAGTCCAATGCAGATCCAGACTCTCTGGTAAATTTTAGACCTGTCTTCCTACTTCCAGCGGCAGCAAAGGCCTTTGAAAAGCTGGCGAATCAACAGCTTGCCACTTTCTTGGATGAGAATAATCTGCATCACCCTTCTCAATCAGAATTTAGGGCCAACACAGCATGAGGTAACCTTACTTGAGATCTCAGAGTCCATCAGATTCAACCTGGACTGTGCTCTTAATGTTGCCCTGCTGTAACTAGACCTGGCAGCAGCATTCAACACGATTGATCATGATATCTTGCTGCAGAAGCATGTGTTTATGGATGAGACTCACAGGGCTCTTTGTTGGCTAAATTCCTATTTGGCTCAGCGGGAGCAGGTAGTTTGGATGAATCCATTTGTACCTGATGTGCAGGGCTTCAGTTGGGGAGTACTGCAGGGCTTCTACCTCAGTTCTACTCTTTCTCATATATGTATGGCACCCTTAGCATTGTTGATGGAATCCTAAAATGCACCCTTTGCATTGTTGGGGGAATCCCATAACATCAGAATCATTGTGTATGCAAATGACACTCAACTCCTGCTCACATATGATGAAGGATATGTGAAGGCCAAAGAAGCTTTTGCAGGTTGTATGTTAGCTGTGCTGTATTGGCTGAAAGTTAATACATTTAGGGGTCATTTTTGACTCCCATCTTACATTTGGGGCCAGGTCTAGAATATTGTTAAGTCCTGCTGCTGGAATGTGCCTATATTGAAATATTTTTTATACTATTTCCTAAATTCAGCTCAGGTGACTATAGTGGGGCCCTAGGTTGGATTATGCCAATGCCCTCTGTTGGGGGCTGCCGACTACCTGATTAAACATTTACAGGCGGTGCAGAATATGGTGGTTTGCCTGTTGTTTAAAATCCTGAGAAAAATTACATTGGTTGCCAGTGCAGCAACACATTAACATTAAGGCATTAGCATTGGTCCATCAAGGTCTTCATAGGATGAGGCCGAGATACCTTAATGAGAATATGATTACATTTTATCTGGCATGTCTACTTCGGTTGAAGGTGGTCCCTCATTTTAAAAGACAGCACGCGGAAGTTCGCCCTTTGCTGTTGTAGCTGCCAAGGCATGGAATCAACTTCTTGTTAATTTAGGATGCATCAATGCAATTAATACATTTAAGAAAGAACTGAAGACTATTTTGTTTAAACAGTAGAAGTTTGCCTTGGTTGCCCTTGCTTTTCCCCTTGGCTAGTACTTTAGTGTCGGAACACTCTTATGAGTAACTGTGCCATATCAAAGCAACCCTCATTTATTCATTCAAGACCAGTGTACCGAGTAAGGAAGAGAAGACCATTGGAGAGAGTGAGGTCCAGTGGGGAGCTCTACCGTGAGGACTCCCTGGGCCTGGTGGAAGATTCAGTTGTGCCAATGTGCAGGATTATTTTCAGTGAACCCCTTATGCCAGTGATCTGCCACCATTGACCGAGCCATGTGTTGAACACTGTGCTGGTCATGCTATGCCCATACCGTAATGCTGTGTTGACCCGGCATGCAGGAGGGGGGGACAGGTAAAGTAACATTTCAATGAGTGCCAGGACTTGTGACTGTCTGGGCCAGGCTGGAAGAGCCTGCGCCTATATGATCACGGACCCCAGCAACCCCATTTGCTAAGAGGGGTTGCCAGGACCAATGTTGGCAAAGGAACTGGGCTGTCGACGGAAGGACAGACTGAGGCTACGACTCACAGGTTGGAACCATGCTGCAAGAAAACTACCTCTGACTCACCACGGAGGACAGCCAGAGACACTGTGGAACAAGTCATATCCTCGCTGGCTCGAGTCGGAAGCTTAAGTAAGGATCCCCCTGCCCCTATGAGCAAAGTCAGTTTATTGCATCTTCATGCACAGAGAGCTGCTCCAATATCTGGGAGGCCTCTGGCAGAGCCGCCCAGGAGAGAGAGCGTGCACTGCCAGGTGCTGTTGTGTCGGTTGTGAGCAGCCCAACCTCTTCAGACTGAGCATGACTCACGGGCACCCATTTGAAGGCACCACCTGCATCACTGAACTCCTATGTAATATGAGAGTGGGTAAAACATTAATTGGGCCAGTTGGGCCCTGGGGTAAATCACTGCTAACAGTGCTGCGGCATCATAGACACTTTTGACTAGAGTCCTATAGGGTCACAAGGGAAAACTCTTAAGTACAGCCTAACAGTTTGCATTCCCTGATGCGGCCATCCTAAACCTGAACACAATACACAAAGTGGGGAGGACAGGGACTTGTTTGACAGCTACTACAATGTGGAATTTAAGGGGGATTGTGTTTTTGTATCTGAATGTTTCATATCTTTGCCTGTGCATAGTTAAAAATAAAATACTACTTTTTCTTATAAAAGCAAGTATTTGGCTAGACATTGATTTATTGATTCATGTTCATGGACTTGTAGAGTCGTAGGAGCCTTGACTGCTCGACCACAGCTACCACTCACAGTCAAGTGTAGAAGGGGCACTTGGCCCAGCTGAGCGGGATTTATAGTAGGTCAGGCCCAGGACATCAGGAGTGAAAGGCCTCAATTACCACATTTCGACCCAGTAATCCCAGTGTACCCCGTGGCTCTCTGAAAAGGGATCTGACAGATATGTTGTGTTATGACAGGTGTCTAGAGGAGTCCTAAAAACTAATAATAAACAGATTTATAAAACAATAATGCTAATATCTTAACACTGAAAAAGTGTCACACTGAATAAAATTGTTAATGTCTACGTGTTTTCACAAGCAATTAATACACTTTCACAGAATGAGCATGGTATGTAATGGTACAGTGAACATAAACTATCTTTCAGGTCAAAAAGAAGCAATGGTTTTATTAGATTGCTGAAATGCCTTTCTTTCCTAAAGTAAGACGTAGACATTGGGGACTCGTTTCCGGGAAATCATATCCAATGGGGTGGACAAGGTAACAGACTCCTAGATATTTGAGATGTCAAAGATATATGCTATAAAGTAAGTGATAACAAAAAGAAAAGGCAATCGCAAATAACGTTAAGAATCATGCTGCGGATAAGCTCATTTTTCATATTAAAGACCGTTTATTGCAGCATTATTTTTGGAAATATTTTGCCTGAAACAGAGAAGAGGAGATCTTTACAAAATAGCTTTAGGTAACAAACATACTAAGACAAACACTGATTCAAACTTATGTGGGCAGCTCATACAGTTACAAATACATTCACCCAGATGATTCAGGCTCACCTGATAGTCTAAATGATAGATACATTTTTGTCACTGATTGTTACCTAAATATCTGAGGGAAATTAAGACAGACATTTTGGATGCTTCCTGAATTCCTGCCACTTTGGCTGTGTGGCGTGATTTTATGATCTAAGACAGATTTCTCAAAAGACCAAGGCGGTCATTCTGACCCTGGCGGTTGAAAACCGCCAGGGCAGAGTGCCGCGGAAGCACCGCCAACAGGCTGGCGTGCTTCATGGGCAATTCTGAAGGCGGCGGTAAAGCCGCGGCAGAAAAGGGCAACCAGCGTTTTCCCGCCGGTTTACCCCTGCCCCAAAGAATCCTCCATGGCGGCGCTGCTCGCAGCACCGCCATGGGGATTCCGACCCCCTTCCCCCCATCCTGGTCCTGGTGGTAAAAACCACCAGGAACAGGATGGTGGGAACGGGTGTCGTGGGGCCACTGGCGGCCCCTGCACTGCCCATGCCACAGGCATGGGCAGTGCAGGGGCCCCCTAACAGGGCCCCATAATGATTTTCAGTGTCTGCCTAGCAGACACTGAAAATCGCGACGGATGCCACTGCACCCGTCGCACACCAGCAACTCTGCCGGCTCCATTCGGAGCCGGCTTCATCATTGCTGGGGCTTTCCCGCTGGGCGGGCGGGCGGCCTTTTGGCGGTCGCCCGCCCGCCCAGCGGGAAAGTCAGAATGACTGCCGCAGTCATTTGACCGCGGTGCGGTCTTCTGGCGGTCTCCGCCCGGCGGGCAGCGCCCGCCGGGGTCGGAATGACCCCCCAAATCATCTGAGGCCTTGCTTTAGGTAAACAATGAGAAAAGGTGCTTGTCTCTGGCAGTCAGGTGCTCTGAGCTGGACTCTTGAGCTCCTTCTAATTCAAAGAAATTGCAAGGAACTACTTCCAGAAGGCGAGTTCTTATCCAGTCCTGAGGTACTCTTATATGAAACCAGGGCTATTCACAAACAGTGCCTCTTTTTAAAGACTTATTTTTGTGGAGTCCAATGTGAGACTCATCTTTCTTCCTGGAGGACGACTGTGGCACAAAGCAGCCAAGACGAACCTGAGTGAGAAAGAAACACTGCAGACTTCCTCCGTGGGGTACCTCGGACAGCTAGAGGCCACCTCAGAGGCACAGTGTTGTGTACTACCATTACACAATTTAGGCATTCTGAGCAGGGATCACTGCACAGATGTTTGAACAGGGCCACCCACGCAACTGAACAACTGCCCCTGACTGAGTAGTTGCTAACATTTCTGGGCCTGGGTGACTCTTTATAAAGGAGCCCCGGCCCTTCCAGTTTCCCTGCCTGCTTGGCTCAGGATCTTGCAGGTTCTCATCAGATTTTGAGACCTTCGGATGGAACTCGTGTACTCCCACGAGATCTCAATCAAAGGCACATGTCTAGGTGACCATTTTGAGGGTACAGCTATAAACACTGCGCCACAGGAGAATGCCTTGCACCTACTGGAAAATACTACTGCATGCACTGGCTGGTGAACATCTATCTTGCCTGAGAAGACCCAGAGGGATCCAGCCTTTCTCCAAACCGTCGCCCTCGGTTGGATTCTATATTCTCAGGACTTGGTTTGGCCTGAAACTAAAGAAAACAATATTAATTGCTTACTCAAGAAAGACTGAACATTATGCCAGATCATGTGTACTCGCAGTTGCAATTCTTAAGCTGAGTGCAGAAAAAATCGAAGAAGCTAAATGTTTATAAACAATGGACTTGAGAACTGCTGAAAACATTTATGTGCAGATTAGGAGCCCCTTGCGTCATAATATTGCCACAGTTGAATCTTTTTTTTTTATACTAATGCATCGATATTATGGAAAAATGCTGCACCAAATTTACAAAGTGGTGCAATGCATGCATTGCGCCACTATGGAACCCCTTGCACCACATTATGCCTGCACTAGGCATAATGTATGCAAGGGGGGGTGTTCCCCGCTAGAGGGATTGAAAAAATGGCGCAAAGAAATCTAAAACATTTCTTTGTGTCATTGTTTTGGCACTTTTAGCACCTGCTTAGAGCAGGCATTAAAAGGGGACACACCATTGGTTACAATGGGCACCTTTGTACTGTTCAGGTTTAGCACCAACATTTTGGTGTCAAAATTCTGACGCTATTGCCCCTTACCCTGCTCCATGGTGCACCGTATTTTAAATACAGCACACTCATGGTGGCGGCAGTGGGGAGCTAAGTGGCGCAAGTAAAGTGGTGCTGCACTGGGTGCAGCGCCACTTTTCTTAAATCTGCCCCTTAATTTCGCGTCTGACCTTGAGAATGTCATCAGGCAAAAAAGTTACTTGAATTTCCTATGGTGAAAACTATTTTGGAGTTGGTATTAGTAAAAATAGGTTTGACCATAGGTGATACGTGTAATAATACTTGTTGGTAAACGGGATTACTTGGTACTAATAATCTCTGTATTACCTTTCAGGTAAAAGGCCCACATGAGCAATTCTGAATAGGGGCCATTTGAGGTTAAGACAGCCTATCTACAAAGAGCCTGCGACTCAGAAGACAAACCATTTTTCTCTATATGTTGTCTAAACCACCCTCCTTCTCATGAACCGCTGCTCCCTCACAGTTACCAGACCTTCAGCCGAGAGCTGTTCTTCGACTAAGATAGCAGATCGGCATAGTCCCTATGGAAACCCCTGAAATTCAGGTGAATGACAAATCACACCACTAGTGGGTTGAAAACAAACCAAGCCTCACCTTCTACTGCTTTGAGCACTGAAAGTGTTTTGGCAACTCAACTCAAAGGAGTACTTACAAAATAATCTATACACAAACTATGATAGGACTTATTTATCTAGCCCGCCTGTATCTCAGTCACCACATCCACAACAGCCACCACCCTTATTGCTGTCAGTAACAACAGGTTTTTACCATTATCTTTAGTGCCTCTATCTGTTGTGCATCTGGGAAAACAACTTGGACTATGGAAATATCATCTACTGTGTTATTGGCACCATTTCCTCAAAGCATTACAGAAATGCCAGAGTTCGAAGAGGAAGAGGAGAAAGAGAAAATGCCAATGGCAGAAGAGGGGCTGACACTGATTCCCTTATCAGAAGATGTTGAACATCCAGTGCCAGCAGAAATATTCGATCTGCGGCAACCACCACCTGTGGTGTGATTTAAACTCAGAACATTTCATAAAAAAGGTGTAATGATGTAAACTGGCCTACCCTTCAGGCACAGTCAAATGACTATTAAATGACTATTAAAATAGCATTCACACACTAGGTGTCCGACCCAGTGGCAACCAGAGACATTTGAAAGTGGTGAGGCATGAAAGTTAAGGATGACTTTTGAGCCGCGAATGAGCAACCACTGCATTTACTTGTACTTTCGTGTTGTCATTATTTTGAAAACTGTGTGCCCCCATGATGGGGGGCCCAATCACATCTATTTTCACAAAGTCACAATTACAAATGGAATATGTGACCACTACCATGGGCCCTGTGCAGAGAGGCAAAGGATTGGCTGGCCATATATTCTGGACACATTTTTGATCGACTGACAGGCACTGTGAGAAACTCAATCTTTTATCTATGGTTTGTCTGCTTTTAGGTAATTAACAATCAGAGCCCATCAATTCCAGTTAGGTGCAGGCACTTTCACAGCAAGCATGAGAGTAAGTTTTGAATGGAACATTTTGTTTAAGAGAGATGAACCAGGTACTGGATATTAGGATTCTGTAGCAGACAGTGTGGAGCAATCTCTAACATCATGGTATCTCGGATTAGTTAACTTGAGGGCATCATCCAGGTTGAACAGTAAAACGTAGAGAACAGCCTTGAGTGATGAGCCTGGGGCACATAAAACATGTAGAGAAGGACACAGATAAGTATTTATAATGTAGCAGTTTGCCTAATAGCACACTCTGGCTCACAACATAAAAAGTATATTGCTGATTCCAAGATGGGATGGGGATGAGCATGGAAGTCAATGACTGTCAAGAGTGACACTTCATTTAAGACACTCAAAACTCACAAAGAAAGATGGAAACCCATACCAGATAAGAGACGTATGCTGGGATGGCAATCACAAGACAGCCAGCCAATCCAACATGCGCACTTCAAGCCAATCCCTGCTGTCAATCAGGAGGAATGTCTCTTCCCCTTTCGGCCTTTACAGTCAGACTAGACCAATGCACTTCAGCACTTTCTCATAAAATGGTAATGACCATATCATTCACATTTGTTGTGTTAGCCACAGGGGGCAACACTCCTTTGCCCTAAATGAGGAGGCACCACTGGTCATACCTACCTTTTCAGAATCCATAGGACTGCTTTTTAGGGTACAGGAGCAAGAACAACAATCCCGTTCACATTTGAAGAGATGTGAGGTCTGAGCAGAGGTAATGTTAAATTGATCTGATTGAACAAATGGCAAAAAGAAGGTCTATCTGTTGGATGACTGAAGCTGTCTGTGAATTTACCCCTGTGTTTGGCAAGGGATGTAGACCTTTGCTCATTTCCATAGATGCACAAACAAACACATTTCAAAAAGGATTACTGAGACAAGGACCTACAGCCTAATTAGATAAAGTGCCTCTGTACTACATTGGGCGTCTGCACCCACTTTTGCACCTCCAGGACTCTATACTGTAATAGAAGGGGCTGCAGATGCTCGTGTGAACACTTATGTAATACTGATAGCACTGGAGCACATGTAGCACTAGAGCTTTCTTCAGATGTCAGAGTGCGTTCCCACATTTGTGTTGGGGTGTGGCCCCATGCAATTGAGGCTATCACTTTGCCTCTACACCCACACGGTATTATAGAAAGCAGCCCTGAGACAAGCTTGCTCTTGGGGGGTGCACTGACAGTACTTAAGGTAGCCCTCTGTAGGGGCATAAAGGGGTATCATGGCCCTAGCACATATCACCCTGCAGACAGGTGCAGTCACTCACTGCACCTGCCTGCACAAGGACTCTCTCCTCTTTTTTAAGTGTGGATGGGTTGCCACTTGCACAGAGAAACATGGAGCGGATTGTAAATAGCCACTATGTATTTCAATGAATGATCTACCCTGGGGGCAGTGCAAGTTGGCTGTTGCCCTGGGAGAAGTGCATTAATATAATTAAAGTGCACTGTCCCAGTTTGCGCCTAGTGTACCTATTTAAAGGTGCACTGTGAGCAAACAGGGAGAGTGCGCCCTATATATAATACGGGCCCTACTGCATAAATGGACCCATCTGCAAGCAGTTCTTGTAGTCATGCTCCTCCCCATTAATAAGTTCATCACCTTCCCAACAGTTGTCTCCAGTACTCTGCAAGTATTTCTCAACTTTTTGACCCTTTGGCTTCCGCTGGTAAAAAAATGAATCGACTTTAAAAGAGATGTCTTTAAAGCCATATTTACCTTCAATAAGTTTTGCTTTCTGTTCGTATTTTTGTTAACATTTTGTCATATAAAAAATGTTAAAATGTTCAAATATGTGCTCTACTAGTTTTTTGTGATACAGCGCTAGCTATTTCATAAAACAGTAGTAACCTCTCGTTTGCAACACAATACAAATATTTCTTTTGAAAATCTGTTTTCTGCTTTTTATTGATCACAACATTTTGTGTTGAAAGTTATGTATGTATTATTTTTGGTATTATGATAGGAGTATTGGCATCCTGCTGATAATATTGCTTGACTGCATGTTACTGGGGGTATCCTCATGTCTTTAGAGTAGGTCATGCCACTAAATTTATGTAGTTGAAACATAGGCATATGTCTTAAAAAATGTTATGTAGCCTTGTTAGTATTAATCATTGATGCTTTTTTTAATAAATTGAGATGCTATTACACAATTATTTGTAAATCACATATCACCTGCCTGTACAATTTACAAACGGTGGTATGACATCTACCATGTTTTCATAGTACCTTGTAAGAACTACTGCAGGAAATATGAGTAGCAAAGGCTTTGTGCCATTGAAGTTGCACCCCCTTCTCCTGTTGCACCAGTGAATGTGACTGCTTAGTAAGCAGTTTATACTCATGGATGCCATAATGTGAGATCTGTGGGATTGCTCCTTTTTCTGGAACAAAAAATTATTAAGTTGAGCGCAATTTTATATTTGATATTGATTGTGTGTTAATGTATATTTAATTTTGTTTACTTCGTTCATGATTTGTTATATTTTTTATACAAATTTAACTAACAACTATTTTTTTCCAAATAACAACGTTTTAATTTAAAGTTTAAGGGCCAGATGTAGCAAAGTGTTTGCGCCTCGCAAACGGCGAAAATCGCCGTTTGCGAGGCGCAAAAGCCACTTTGCTATTCAGAAATGCATTTTGCGAGTCGGCTCCGACTCGCAAAATGCATTTCCGACTCGCAAATAGGAAGGGGTGTTCCCTTCCTATTTGCGACTCGCAGTGGGATGCAATTCCATTTGCGACCGCGTACGCGGTCGCAAATGGACTCGCAGTTACCATCCACTTCAAGTGGATGGTAACCCACTCACAAATTGGAAGGGGTCCCATGGGACCCCTTCCACTTTGTGAATGGACCCAAAAATATTTTTTCAGGGCAGGGAGTGGTCCAAGGGACCACTCCCTGCCCTGAAAAAATACCGAAACTAAAGGTTTCGTTTTTTTTTTTAAGTGCAGCTCGTTTTCCTTTAAGGAAAACGGGCTACACTTAAAAAAAAAAAAAAGCTTTATTTAAAGCAGTCACGAACACGGAGGTCTGCTGACTACAGCAGGCCTCCATGTTTGCGAGTGCCTATACTCGCAATGGAGCCGCAATTTGCGACCCACCTCATGAATATTGATGAGGTGGGTCATTGCGACCCCATTGCGAGTCGAAGTCGGTGTCTGAGACACCGTACTGCATAGCAAATTGCGACTTGCAATTTGCGAGTCGGATGGACTCGCAAATTGCAAGTCGCAATTTTGCATTTTGCTACATCTGGCCCTAAATGTGTTAATTTTTAATACAATTTAAAATGGGTTAAGCAATACTTTTGTAAAATGTACCACGTCCTCCAAGTGTTGATTTAGGTGCTAATTTCTCAATGGGGAAATATTTCCTCACAAATTATGGCCCATATTTATACTTTTTTTGCGCTGCATTTGAGTCATTTTCTGACGCAAAAGCGGTGCAAACTTACAAAATATAATTGTATTTTGTAAGCTTGCGCATCTTTTGCGTCAAAAAATTACGTAAATGCGCCACAAAAAAAGGTATAAGTATGTGTCTATATATCAGCAGTTCTCCTTTTACCCTTGTGAGTGTCTGCATGGTAAAATCGCATGCGTGTGTTTTTGCCTGTGGTGTTTTTTACACTTGATTATACCACTTAGATGAGCTCGTATTTGAAACCGTTGAATCAGGAAAACTTGTAATCAACTGGGCTAATCGATATATACAAAGATGCAGTAATTTTGCTATGATTCAGTGGTCATCAGGGCCAGGGCCGCTTTACGGCGGTGCGAGCGGCGCGCCGCACAGGGTGCTGACTTGGAAAGGGGACGCTGACCTCAGGGGGGGCGCTGTGTTTAGCTGTACACTTGAGAAATGTGTGATTTGAAAGCACCTGCTGAAAAGTTCCTTGTGTGTTCAGCCTTCAGGAAGAAATTAAAATGTCAATATAACTCCTGATTGATGTTTTTGCCAGCGGGAGAGAAATTGCATTTTTGTCCAGTGGCAGAGTAAAAGAGTAATGCAAAGGGTTAAAATGTCTGATGCAAAGAACATAACTATGTTTTAAGTGGCTAGCTGAGTGACTGTTTTAGTAAAGCCAGCCTTTACCAGCGATTTAAAACAAATGAAACGTATGTGAGAGGGGCTATGAAGAAATGAGGGGCACTTTTGCCGTTTAGTAGTGAGGGATCCCGAGGAGGTGGTCATGGGGTGGGTAGCACCAAAAAAGATTGTTGCCCATGGTGCCATCAGCGCTAAAGCCGGCCCTGATCAGGGCTATCATTCAGTGACCTTATAGCCCCCACAGGTAGAAAGCACAACCAACACTCAGAAGAGGAGAAGGAGCCCTATTTTGGGAGACCTTGCTGATCTATCAAGAAGAATCGTAGTCAAATCCCCCACGAATAAATGAAAAAACACATTACAATGGAACTCTAACTTGAAAAAACGCCTGCTATTGATTTTTCCGTTCAAGATATTTTTGGTTTTTATTGTGTATTTCATTTATTGATTAATCTGTACCCTCATGTTTACCAAGATACCTCCCGCTAGAATACTATGTACAAGTAACAGTGTTTTTCTTTTTTACCCAGTCTCCGTTTGCAGAATGCACTCAGTTTTTTGACAGATTTTTCGTACTGGACTCTTCAACTTGAGGTTACTTATGTTGGGCTTCTACAGTTGGACGGTTTCCTTATTGCTTGGTTGTTTCACAAAGATGTGAAATAATTTTACTTGACACATTTCAACCAGTGTTGCTATGGGTGTCAGGGGGTAAACTTCGTAAACTTATCTCAAGAGCTAAACAAACTATAATTAATTTGCATACATGTAAATGTTGGGGCACTCTGTTTTCGTGAAAATACTCAATTTGTAAACTTTACCAAGCCTCTCTTTCACCCCCCCCCCCCCCCCCCCATTCATGGATGATTTGTTAAAAGAGTTGTCAGCTTATATTCTCACTTGTTTTTGCTAATTATCTCACTCTTTGCTTGTATTTTTATGTTTTCCAGTAGTAATGTTGTTCTAAGGCAGTGGTTCACAAACGTTTGACTCCTGAGGACCCCCATTGAATCACTATTGTAAGCCGGGGACCACCAAGCAATTTGTAAGATTTAAATATTGAAACAGAAATCTGAAAAAAAAAATCACAACCAAGTACATACCAAAGACATACTTATTTTCTATTGAAAAAATATGCAAACATTGAAAAATTTGAATGGGAAGGTTGGCGCTGCATCTCGGCCACTAACTTTTCAGTGTTTGGCTTTATTAGGAAAGCTGACACCTCGGGCAGAATTTATATTTTCCGAGTCATTTCTGCTTTGGAGCACTTTACAGGGGATTTCAAGGTGTAGGATTCACATGTCATACATACTGGTAGGCATTTTCTAAGAGTACTTGGTCTGGAGAAGCATGAACTCAGGTTTCAGAACATAACACAGTGGTTAACATTGACTTTAATAAGAATCTATTTCTACGCAAGCAAACCTTTTTTAGCAGCTTAAGGATAATGAAAGACTTGGGGGAAAATCTTAACTTTCTAATTTATGTTATGCAGTTTGCAAGCAGCTCTTTGATGGCAGTTCATAGCTCACTGTGCTAGATTATGATTGTAACCTATGAGTTGCACAGTACCAAAAGAATCTGTTAGAAAAGCAGTACCCCACTGTGCTGTGCACATAAAATACTGTCCCCTGCATGATACAAGTGCATTGCAGCAGGCATATTAACCATCTGTGCTACCTTCTATGAGTCAAAACTGCCACTAGTGAAAACCCACAGCTCTCTCTAGCACATACGTTAATCACCAGAGTTATCTTAAAGCTTTAAGGTTTACCCAAAAGCTGCTGGATGTGCAAGGAACTTTGCAGTGCTTTTAAACTGCTGCACAAATGAAGTAATAAATATAAAAATACGCACTTGTTTCTGTTGAGAGGACCCAGCTGGAGAAGTGCCCTCTTCCTGGCCCAGGCCTGTGGACTTCCTGGGAATCTGTCACGGACCCCTGAGGGTCCACGGACCCCAGGTTGGGAACCGCTGTTCTAAGGCAATAATACTGAACCATTTTGTTGTTTTCACAAGTGCCATCATGTGTAAAAATAAAATGACTGGGTCAAACCACACTATGAACAAAAGACCAATAAGACAGGGCAGCACTTCACAAATCCCAATCTCTTCATGATGCTAAATTTAAGCATGTCCACTGCAGAGGAAAAAGCAGTGTGCTTCCACGAATATCTAGTGGGAGATATTCCTAAAACATGACAGTGATATTGAGTTGCTGTCACCAGGGTGCTGATCTTCCTTAATTGGGTTTTATACGTGACTTGTTGCTGTATTTTATTCACAGACAATACAGAGACAGATTGCAGATTTTTATGAGAGTCTAAGGCTCTGAATAAGAGTTTGTCAGAGGAGTATGCGCTACTTATTGCACCCAATAAAATCCAACTCTCTAGTGTTAGAAATTTTTCAGGTGTGGCAGTAGTAGAAGTAATCATATTTAATGTGTAATGTTTTAAAAAATCATCAAAATATCCAATAATTTAAACAACTTAAAAACATAAATATGCTAGGAATTTCTGAATACATACATAGGCATTATTTCAAATGATAAAAATGAGTCAGACATTAAGTAAATAAAAACTATCTCTTTTGTAGTTGCCTCTTTTGTATTACTTACTGATTGCTTCCTGAAACAGGGAGATACCTTCTTTTTCGAATGTCAATTAGCCCTGTGGAAATGTAGATTACATGTTCCAGCGCTTCAATCCAATAAATACATTTTTTTGAGTCCACAGTTAGCAGAACTGGATATGGTCTACCAGAAGCCTTCAAATTCTTTCAACTGAATGTACAACAGATGGAATCTTAGATTTGTTTGGTTTATAGATGCCTCTAAATTAGGGTCAGTATATTTCTGGTTGGGCTGAAAATAGTATTCCATGTCACTCTGTTTGTTTGAAGCATCATACTTTATATAGGACCCTTAAAATAAAAGACTCCTGAAGATCTACTCTGATAACTCTTTTGTGAGTTAGTTGCTGCCTCTTGGAGAGATTCTTAAGTAAAGGTACTTCATGTTCTTTCAAAACAGAAATAATTCGACCAAAAGAAAAGCTGAGCTAGACAGATTGTTCTGTATCAGTTTTTGATAAATCAAGCCTCTCAATAAGGTGGGGTTTGCAGATACACAGTCACAGAAATAGTTAATTTTCCAAGCCAGGTGAACTACCTCAATTGATGATAAAATGTAATTCAAGACTGATCATTGCATGAGGAGTGGATCTTCTCAAGTTTAGTAAACAAAAGTTCATTCTGGATAAAAAAAACAGATTTAGATTGTGTTACGTCTTTTCATTTAATACCAATGACCCCTTAATTTAATAGTGGGACAAGTTTTGCCCTAAAGGCTATTGTCGTGGACCCAATCTCAAACCCTCTATATGTGAAGTCAAACCTTTTAATGTTTTTGTTATCATAACATACTTTGGGCCAGATTTACAAGGCCCTAGGGCCTCTTAGCACCACAGTAGCATAATTTGTTATGCTAATGAGGTGTTAAGGAGGCCATTCTTCTTCACCATATTTAAAAAGTGTGAAATAATAGCATTGCACCATTTTGTAAACCCGTGAGTCACATTATACCTGTGCCAGGTATAATGTGTGCAAGGAGGGGCGTTCCCACACAGGAAGGCCACAGAAAACTGCGCTATCAAATCTACAAGATTTCACGATGACATTATTTCTGTCATTTTTAGCACCTGCTCAGGGCAGGAGTTAAAGTGATGAGCCCACAGTAGCCTAAGGGCCTCTTTAGTGCTTTGCTGAGCGACCGCCACAATTTATTGCACTAATTCAGCAAAGTGCCACAATAGCTTCATAAATTATGACGCTATTGTTGAAATGAGTGCCATTGTGCTCCTATTGTAAATACGGCACAACCATGGTGTCATTAGGTGGGGCAGCGACGCAAGAAAACTGGCACATCAGGACTAATGAGCCACTTTTCTTGTAAAGCTAGCCCTTTATTTTTAATGTATATAAATGTTCTCCATAGGTAGGTTTTTGTCCAGATGGAAGCCCAGATAAGTTTACAATTTTACTGACTGGACATTGTTATCTCCCAATTTCCTTGTAAATTTTTTCCCAAAGGATCAGATGTAATAAATAGTATCTATTCCAAGTTTTGTGGGAAAACAAATGGATTTTGGTGCTTACCATGCCAAAATCCACATTATGGTAACTACTCTGTTGTTATCTACAGTTAAACTCCGGTTGGTTTGACATGTCAAAATGTAACAAAGCGTGAACTATTAATGCACCCAGTAATTTTGAGTGCAGAAAGTACAATACAAATCAAAGTTTTGAACCATGAGCAAATAGACATTTGTTCAGGGGTCTGAAAACACCAATCAGCTCATAATCATGGCCTAAGTATAGCAGAAGCTTCTCTTTTCCTGATTAGATGAAATCGATGACAATGATATTTATGATATGAGGCTGCAGCCATTCTAGGCATTATTTAGAACTTCTATCTGATGGCATTGGCATTTTGTGGCTACATTGAGGGCTGAACCACAAATCCATTCGCTCGTTTAAAACTGCACAACTGGGTGTACACCTGCCATGTGGTCACAAAATGTGACCTTTTTCCCCTAAATTGTTTCAGTCCTGAAGTACACTACCTACCACTTGCATTGCATTGTGTGCTGGGGCTGCTTTTAAAATTTAGGCTAACATGATATTCTATATTTTTATGCTAAGTTACCCCTACTTGTTCCTGACCCACATGTATCTAATTAACAACAATTCATTGGGCACACTGAGTCAATTAGAGATTATATAATTTCTAAATGTTATTTTATTGTGGCCTCCACGTTTGCAAGTAAATACATAATTTTAAATCAGACGTTTGCTAAGATTTTTAGCCTCATTTTTACCTCAGCTGTCTCTCATTTATCTTTCTCACTTATTGAATGCAAAATAAATATGTTCATTTAATATACATTGTGTTTGTTACTTATTGTTTTTAGTTTTAGGTATTAGCAAAGCTCTGCTGCAGCTTTGCACCATCTTCAGTCTGCCCACCCATTATGGAGAGTGAGGATGAAAGAGTAAACGGGAGGCCAAGGGCCAAGAGAAGGGGTAATGAGGGCCTGCCTTGCTCTTGTAGCCATTGCGGGTGCACACTGCATATAAAAGGGGGCTTTGTGAAATAACTTCTCTTACAATCTCAGTAGGATCTTCTAAGAAAAATGATTAATAAAGGGTGCTAGACTTGGCATCCTTGGAGTGGTCTCCCCTAACTTTTTGCCTCTGTTTCCCAGGTTGTTGATGTGTGCTGGACTCTGTTTTTGCTGTTTTTGTTACTCTGGGCACTTTACCACTACTACCCAGTGCTAAAGTGCAAGTGCTCCTATGCAAAATATATGTCTAATTGGATTTCCATGATTGGCATATTTGATTGACTGGCAAGTCCATAGTACAGTGCACTAGAGGTGCCAGGGCCTGTAAATCAAATGCTACTATTGGGCCTACAGCACTGGTTGTACCACCCACATTAGTAGCCCTGTAAACATGGCTCAGACTTGCCACTGCCAATTCGACTTGGCAAGTGTACGCACTTGCCAGGCCTAAACCTTCCCTTTTCTTACATTTAAGATACCCCTAAGGTAGGCCCTAGGTAGCCCGATGGGCAAGGTGCAGTGTATGTTAAAGGTGGGGCATGTACTTATGTGTTTTAGATGTCCTGACAGTGAAATACTGCCAAATTTGTTTTTCACTGTTGCAAGGCCTATCTCTCTCATAGGTTAACATGGGGGCTACCTTTAAATATAATTAACGTGTAGATTCCCTTTGGGAGCAGATGGACATGTGGAGTTTGGGGTCTCTGAACTCACAATTTAAAAATACATCTTTTAGTAAAGTTGGTTTTGAGATTGTGTGTTTGAAAATGCCACTTTTTTGGAAAGTAGGCATTTTCTTGCTGAAACCATTCTGTGACTCTGCCTGTTTGTGGATTCCCTGTCTGGGTTAGTTTGACAGTTGGGCTGTTTGCACCCCTCTCTAGACAGTGACACAAAGGGAGCTGGGGTGTAGCCTGCATATCCTGATGAGCCATCTGTGCTAGGACAGAGGGGAGGAGTGGTCACTTATACCTGAAAGGGCTGTGCCTGTCCTCACACAATGCAGTATCCACCCCCCTGGTGGGTGTCTGGGGCTTGGCCTGGGCAAGGCAGGATCTCACAAACAAGAGAGGCTTTCCTTTGAAGTAGGCCTACTTCAAAGGGCAAAATGGGTATAAGAAGATCTGAATGATCAGATCACTTCTGGACAACAAGAGGAACTTCTGCCAAGGAGAAGAGCTGAAGAGCTAAGGAGAAGTGCTGCCCTGCCTGTGACTGTACTTTGTGGAGCTATCCTGCAGTTGCTGCTTCTGCCTGGGAAAGGGGACAAAGACTGGACTTTGTTGTGCATTCCTGCTTGTGATTCTCCGAAGGCTTGACCTGAGCTTGTTTCCTGTTGTTGAAGTCTCAGGGCCATCAAATACTTCCCCTGCCAGCATTTGAACTCTCTGCTGATACTCCTGCCAAGTGGGGCCCTATCCAGTTCCTGGGCCCTTGAAAGGTGAAGCTGGCAGCCAAAGACTGAAAATCCATGCACAGACCGGCGTGCAGGGAACTTTTCGACACACCTTCCGAAACGCTGCTGAGAAATGATGCACCGCCGGCTTCGTGCCTGAAATCTATGCTCCACCTGCATCGTGGCTGAAAGATTGACACAACGTGGCTGGAGAAATGACGTGCAACACCCGCTAACGGAGGCTGATAATGACGCATACCCCACGCAGTGTGGTTTTGTGATACCGTGCAACCGGATTTTCGACACAACATCGCTGAGTGTGGAAAAGCAACACAAAGCCTGCCCAGACCTGAGGGTGCCTGTGCGGATCAACGCATCGCTCTCTTGCGGAGAGGAAAAACAACGCATGTCGACCCGACGGGAGGAGGAATGACACACGGTCTCGCTTGCGAGTGAGAAATCAATGCATCGCTGGCCTTTTCCGATGCACACTCGCCCGTGCGGTGTTATTTTGACACAACCCAGGTTCTTTTTCATGCTAATGGTGTTAGCACTATTTTCTAAGGATTTAAGATTCTTTTTGTTTTTTAATTCATAACTTGACTTATGTATGGTGGATTTTTGTTGTTTTGGTCTTGTTTGGTTTAGATAACTATTACCTATTTTTCTAAACTTGTGTTGTGTCATTTTGTAGTGTTTTCACTGAGTTACTGTGTGTTTGGTACAAATACTTTACACCTAGACTCTGAAGCTAAGCCTGCCTGCTTGTGCCAAGATACCAAGGGGGTGAGCGGGGGTTAACTGGGGGTGATTCTCCTTTCCACTGACTAGAGTGAGGGTCCTTCCTTCGACAGGGCGTAACCTGACTGCCAACTGAAGACCCCATATCTGAACAAGGGGATCACACAGGCACCAGTATGTACTTTGCAGGGCATACTACATGCAGGTTCAGGGATTCCGTCACTGTCTAAGGGGCCGGGTCAAACAGTCTTGTTGAAAAACCTCAATGATGTAGCCAGTGTTTTGTCCATCCAGATGTTTGCCAATGATGCTCAGGTTTATTTGAGGCCTTCCTTTAAATGACAATCAGTTAAAGGATCTAATAGCCAACATTATATGGCCTATGCTATAGCAAACAAAGCACAACAGTAAGGCTCTGCATCTGTTCCAGTTTACCCCGGATCTCTGTATAGTATGCAATGCAGCTGCCTAGGCAAGAGAGGTAGGTGGAGACTATAGGAGGCACCTTTGGGCCAGCATCAAAACCAAACATTCTTTATTTCTATGGTTTATGTGTGTAAAATCTGAACCTTACTATGGCATTCCTGTAACCTTTTATTTTTGTGAATTTCTACCATTTTTTTTAATTCTGCTTCTTAACTATTACGTCCCTGTAACCTTTGCTTTTCTGTGAATATATATACAGACACGAACAATGAAAATAACAATGATTAATGAAAAAAAGATAGTAAGAAAGAAAGGGAAAAGGAAACCAACTGTAACCAAAAAGGAAGAGAGAGGGAAAGAACCAGAGAAAGAGAGAAAAGGATATGATAAAATACTCGGGAAAGCTGACAAAACCTACAGTGTCTCAAGTTCAATAGCAGCATTTGTCTCCACCCAAGATGTGCTGTATGCATGCTACTACTCTCCGTGTCCCTGAAATTATCTATGGAGGTTTGCTTTTCTGTAAATACTTATCAGGAGAGTCCCATAGGGGTCTTGAGCTGGAGCCATTATGTAATTTTGTGCACATTATATTGTTCACACTTTTAATGGAGCATTACTTGTTCCTCCATTTTTTAACAGAACTTACAGAAGTTGACTTCCAATCCATTAAGATCACTATTGTACCCACGGTTACTAGTAGGTACAGCAATTAAGAGTCCTGTTCAGTGGAGTGGTGTGGGGTGTTGTATAGTAGAGGGGAGTATTATAGAGTGGGGTGACGTGTTGTACAGTGGAGTGGCATTTTGTACAGTACAGTTGAGTGTTGTACAGTGGAGATTCCTTGATTGCAGTGTCTCGGAGTTGAGTGTCCTCAAATGGAGTGTCATTGAGTAGAGTAGGGATCCTCAACCTTTTTATGTAGTGAGAGCTACTTCTGATCAGTGAATATCACTGTGAGTTACTTAAGGCTAAGTAACCTTTACATTGTTACCAGATAACAAGTGGTGCTGGTTCAGAAAGAGCTTTTCTTGATAGTAAACATGAAGATGCTAGTTGTGGGAAGGCTGGTAAGGCTTCCACAATGGCTGTGGACAGAATATAGAATAGCCCTCAGTTGCTGTATCAGGATACTGGTAAGGAGTCTCAGAGAAGTTTGGAGGATGCATAGGATGGAGCAACGGAGCAGGTAGCGGCTGTGTTAACATTCAAACAGTCCAGGGCAGGTGGGCCACTAGTACTTCAGCATATTTTCAATGTGATAACAACAATTGGGAGCACGAGGTCTGTGTGGTCTGACTCATCAATGCCTCTGGAGAAGGCTGAAAAAGAGCCAGTAAAAGAACTGGTGGGGTCACAACTTACTGCTGCAATATCACAAGCTACAGCTAACCCCCAACAGTCAAAATTCTCTAGCGCTCACTCTGACTCAAGTTCAAGCCTTACCTACCCTACTGCAGAGTGAATTGAGCCTCAATAAGGGTCAGGCAGCTGGGTAGTATATTGTGAGGCATTCTCCTTATCGCAGGAATCAGGGGAACACGTTTTGTTTTCTCTAGTGATGGGTCAGATTCCTCTAATGCAAGTACCAGTGATATATATAAATACCTGCCTTCCACAACTTCAGGAGTCTCAGAGGCCTCAAAAAATATCTCAAGCTGCATGCTGGATGAACCATGTACTATTAAGCAAAAGAAATGTTGCGGAAATAAGTGAAGAGGCGGAAACTCAAAGAGGCAGAGTGAGTGTAAAAAAGGTCTGCAGTGTCCAGGGCCTTGAGATGGAATTATTAAGCAACAAGACAAGTATATCTGGAGATCTCTTGCTACATGAAAGCTTATTTAATCGTGAAGGTGATCATCAGGCTCCATCAGTTGGAGGGAACCATCACTTTATAATTTGATAGGAAAGCTGTGGGAAGAGGCTCACAATAAAAAAGTATGGGGGGCTATTTGACCTGTGTGGGAATTAGAGCATGCATTCTTGCTGTGGAGGAGCGCAAGGGGTGCTGGAATGAGATGTAGGGGTGCTCCAAGGTCAAACTGAACTACAACAGTCTCAGATGCTGGACTTCATGCTGAAGATGCAAGATTTTAAAAATAGGCAACATAGAAATAATTTGAGATTTCTGGGACTTGCAAAAGGAATAGAAGACAGCGACAGCAGGGCCTTGATGGTAAACTTTCTGAGAGGGGTGCTTACTGAACTTACTTCCTATTTATGCTTAAAAATCATGCAACTGCAAGATGATAAGCCTAGGGGCATGTTGGTTTTCTTTGGAAGCTTTTTTTTTCGACAAACAATTTTTCTAAAAATCCCTTCCCGAAGCCAAGCTGTCCAGATGGGTTGCCATTTCTGGCACGGAGAAATGTCTGCAGATTTATTTGTACAATAGCAGATAGGCTTGGAAGATGGGTGATTACGGAATGTTAGCATGCAAATGGTTACTTTACCCTGAGTTTGGTATACGGACAAGTATTCGATGACTCTGCAATCTTCGACTGGTTGAATAATGGTTTGGCCCTGTGGCTAACCCCAATAGCAATATGTGGGGACTTAAATTTTAATAGAAGTGGAGACTGGCTAGAGGGAAGAGGGTGTAGATATACAGAGTGTAAGTAAAACATTTTTAGGTCACTGGTTTGCCTGGGGAATAATCACAGGCTGGCTGATGCTTGGTATAAGCTTAAGGTGCTAGATCTGAGACATGCTATTTACTCCACTTCACACAGGTCACATGCACATTTAGATTATATGCTTGTCTCATACAGCCTTTTACAAGGGTCTAAAATCAACAAATTTCCTAGAGTCATATTCGACCATAACCTGCTGGTTTTAGAATTAGTAGGGACTGGCTTTAATTTGACAACCAGGCACTGGACCTTTTAGCATGCACTTCTCTTGGACGTAGGCTACATACATCATATGAGTTATTGGATTTCAGATTTTCTGGAGTTTAATCAAGGGAGTGCTTCACTCAGGGCAGTGTGGGACAGCCTTGAGGCTGGAGTGAGAGGGGAAACAAACATTTTTTACTTAAATCATCAGAAGAAAGAGAAGTGACAGCTCAGAGAGCTATATAGAGCTCTGAAATAAGCTGAATCCAAGCTAATTTTATTGGTCTTTGAAGGGCACATTATTGAGGGGGCCCAGTGTATGCTGGCATTAGCTAAAGCCACAATCATTGATATTTTGGGGAAGAAAGCTGCTGAAAAATATAACATTTGGAAAAAACAATGCTATGAATACAGCAAACGGGTGGGACATACGCTGGCTGTTCATACTTGGGAAAAAAGCATGAGGTCTGGCATGATGGAAATAAGGGATGCTCATGGAGTCCTGGTCTCTGACCCAGACAAAATTCATGAGGAATTCAGGACATTTTATAGGGAAGAGAAGATGGACTAAAACCTAGAAAGGGATAATGCATTTTTTTGAGTTAGTCCTTTTTGAGACTTAGCATGGAAGAATTGGATCTATTGGAGGCTTCCTTATTGCCCGAAGAAGTGCAAGCGGCTATCAAGAACCTGCCCTAATGAAAGCAGTAGAAGGGGATAACATTTTGTTAGAGTTTTATAAGGTTTTTCTGTCACAGCTAGCATCAGATCCACTAACCCTACTGTTGCAGTCAAAAAAGGGCTAGCCTGCACCCGATTCATGGTCAGCAGCAAACATAATTGTCTTCACAAAAAAAAGGCAAACCCCCTTAGGACCCTGCGTCATATAGGCTGATAATGTTTATTAATAGTGACACTAAGATCTATTCTAAAATTGTAGCCACACACCTGAATTTCATTATAGGTATTTTAGTATCACCAAAACAGCATTGGTTTATACCTGGAAAAGGAACCACAGCTCATGCCCTCCGGGTTATTGCACTCTTTCATGCCTCAACTGTGTGTGGGAACCCTATGCCCTTGATATTATTAGATGCAAAGTTAAGTTAAAGTCAGCCATGTTGTTTAAAGCACATCTAAGGCCTGAGTCTGGCGGATGAGGTTCTTCTTTACAAACATGACAGGCATCCAGTCTGCTGTATTATAATGCCATTATATTCTATGGACATCGTAATACAGTGAATGGGATATCCGTCACATTTGTGACTGAGTAACCCTTCCACCAAATTCTAAATCAGGCACATTGCCTGTGTTCTAGAATAAGGTCATATACATAGGTACTATTAGGCTTCTTCCCTACCTATTACTACCTTTAACATAACTATTAACACTCCACTCTGCGATATACTAGTCAACTCAATGACACTCCCACTATGATTCTCCACTTTACACCACTTCAGTGTACGCACTTTACTCTATGCCACTCCATGCTATTCCACTGTATGCCACTCCACTATATGCCACTCCACTGTATGCTATTCCACTCTATCCAAGTCCACTGTACGCCACTCCAGTCTTCGCTTTCCACTCTATGGCACTCCACTGCACACTCTGCACTTAACAGCAATCCTCTCAATGCTTTTCCACTCTACCCCACTCCACTCTACGCCATTCCATTGGATGCCACTCCACTATACTCTAATTTAGTGTCTGCCACTCCAGTCTAGGCCACTCCACTATCTGCCATTCCACTGTACACTACTTCTCTCTATGCCACTCCACTGTACACCTCCCCACTACACAAATTCACTGTACTAAACTCCACTTGATGCCACTCTACTGTACGACACTTCATTCTATGTTACTGCATTCTACTCTATTCCACTGTACACAACTCCACTATACAGAACTCCACTGTATGCTATTCTACTCTACCCCACTTCATTGTACACCATTTCATCCTACACCACTCCAATGTACAACACTCATTCCATGTGAATCCACTCTATTATTCCACTCAGTACCACTCTACTGTATGCCACTCTACTCTACACCACTGTATGCCTCTCCACTCTACGCTATTCACTATATGCCATTCCACTCTACATCACTCCACTCAACATTCCTTAATTCTATGCTATTCCACTGTATGCCACTCTACTGAATGCCACTCCACTCTATACCACTCCATTATATACTTCTCTACTCTATGCAAATCCACTCTACGCTATTCCACTGTATGCAACTTCACTGTGTGCAACTCCCTCTATGCTACTTCAGTGTACGCCACTTCACTCAACTCCACTTCATTATACGTTATTCTACTGTATGCCACTCCACTGTAGATTACTCTACTCTATGCCAGTCTACTCTGCACTATTCCAGTGTATACAACTCCACTCCACTCCACTGTATGCCACTCCAGTATGTACCATTCCACTATATGCCATTATAATGTATGCTACTCCACTCAATGTTATTCTAGTCTATGCTACTCCATTATACTCCATTCCACTCTACGCCATTCCACTACATGCCAATTCACTCTACACCACTTCACTCTATACTATTACAATATATGCAATTCTGCTGTACAGTACTCTATGCTACTCCAGTGTACACCACTTCACTTTATGCCACTCCTCTGTAACCTATTGCATTACACAACACTCTACTGTATGCCTCTCCATGTTATTCCACTGTATATCACTCCATCCTACATTGCTCCACTGTGTGCCACTCCACTATATGCCATACTTGTGTATGCCACTCCACGCTACAACACTCCACTGTATGCCTCAACATTCTACATCAGAACAGCCTACGCATGACACTGTACACAGTGACACTCTACCGCATGACACTCTAAGACACAACACTGTATGACACTGTACTCTACACCACAACAGTTTATGCCACTCTAGTCTATTCTGCTCTATGACCCTATACTCCAAACTATGAAACTCTATGCTCCTCCACTCTGCCAAACTATACTCCACTCTATGCTACTCCACTGTACAATGCTATACTCTAGTCTGTGTCACTGTACAGCATTGCAGTCTACTTTGTGCCAGTCTACCAGACTCTACTCCCTCTATGACACTCAACATAACTCCTTCTATGCCACTCCACCACAGTTTACTCCACTCTATACCAAACTACTACTACTCGACTTTACTGCACTACTCCACTTTACTCTGCTTCACTCAACCACACTGTATGCCACTTGACTCTACAGAACTGTATGCCACTCCACTGTATCATTCCCTGCCACACTCTACTCTACCCTACCTCACTCCACTCTACAACACTTAACTCCACTCCATGCCACTCCACTCTACAAAAGATGCACACATTCTGCGACACGGCATACCACTCCTCTGTATGACACACACTCCACAGTATGATACTTTACTCCAGTCTATTTTATGCCACTATGGTGTACTCCACTGCACTGTATGAAACACTACTCCACTGTATGACACTTTACTTTACTCTACTCTATGCCATTACACTCAACTTCATTCAACACACTTTTATGCCACTTCTCCCATTTAAAAACATTCAGAAACATAATGTTTCTCTCAGGCTTCAATATAGACTTCCCATGGACTTTTATCTAAGAGTTAAATACATCTATGCTTCAGTTCTTTCCCTACGTGTCCCAGCTTTTGTCAGAAATCTGAGTGAACACTGCTCATTGTCAGGCCCTGCTATATTCAGCCTTATGATAATCAGGCTAAGTGTGAGTAAAAAACATGTCTGACTTTACCTTTTGTAACGGCAGTCATTAGCCAATCACATAATGCCTTGTCACTAGCATATACCATTGTACTTTTGCAAAATGTTGTGAAACTACCAAGACAACAGAGCTCACTAGAATAAACACCCTATATCTTAAAAATATACTTACCTGTACTGCCAAAAAGAATCATTTGCACACTATAATGTATATTCTTGCCAAATGTCATGTACATCTGACTTAGTACATAATCTATGGAAACTTGAGGCCAAAAGGGTGTTTTGGGCCCTCCCCTTTTTCTTTTCACCCACTTGACAGACCTTCACAAAACAGTCCAACATCTGCCAATGTAGCAAAAGCTAAAGGTCTGGAATGTTTTGTGGAACAGGCGCAAAGTTACTAGCAAGCAAAATCTGAGGATTTCCTATACTTGGAAATCCTAACTATAACTAGTTCTGCCTTTCTCTAATATGTAAATATTTAGAGGTGAAGAGATTATGATCTTTCACAGTGCTATCTGACAAATCAGTTGATCCAGCAATGTTGTTCTAAGTACATTTTATTTAACATGAATTAAAATATGTTGAACAATGTTAGATCATACAAACTCATCAGCGTACACAAATGTAACTGGAAAAAACTGTTTTCAACCTGTAAATTAGATAAAAGATGTTAAACTAACTAATAGTATCCATATGTGTTATTTCATTAATCAAGCAATGTTGAGTCACTATGAAAGTTTCTGCTGCTTTTAATTTTGGCGTGGGCAGTGAGTAATGATGCTGGCCATCATTCAGGCAATTATGAGATTAAGGGGATAAAACATTACTTGGATAACAAATGGTTATTCTAGGCTAACAAAAGGAGTTTCTCTCTGTAGCATCTATGGAGTAATAATTACAGTTCATTTTAAAAGTCACCTTTCATTTCATGGTCTCGGTCTGACAGTACATTTATGCCTAACATAGGTAATTGTATTATGAGAAACTGGCATATAAAGAAATTATGGCCTATATTTTGGGGTTTTCTGGAGCAAGGCAGCACAGTAAGTCACCTTTCTGCGCTGTTTTATACCACAGAGAAAGAGCAGGAATGCACCATATTTATCCAATACAGTGCATTGCTGTCCTTTCCCCCTGTACTTGCCCCCTTTTGGCACCCTAGGGTCAACACAGGCACCCTTGCACCATGGTGTAAAGGTGCCTGCATTGCATGGATCATTTTTTTTTTTTTTACAGGAAGGGGCACCTTCCTGGACAAAAACAATCCTGATAGGCTTTTCCTTCTTTGTATGTCTGCTGAAGAGTGCAGCGCACATAGAGGATAAAAACAAGGAGAAGCAAATATATTTCTCCTTATTATGCCTCTCCTGGAGTGGTCTATCTTTTTGGCACACTCTCAGGTTTACCAGGATTAGTGAATCTGGAAATGCATCACAAATCATAGGAGGTGCGTGGGAACACCCATGCAACTCCGATGGAATGCCTCCCCCACGCAGAGTAAGGCAAGGCAGCAATTTGTGCTGTCTTGCCTCCCTCAATATACGAAGCCGGGTAAAGTGGCTTTGTGTGTCTTCAAAAATATGACTTAGTGGTTTGTGCCACGCATGTAACACATTGCCCTGTGCAAGCATGGCATGACCCACTCATAAACATGAACACATATATTTAACACAATACGCACATTACATTAGAAACCCATTGGAGTAAACTTGGAACTGGCACGTTGTAGCTCGCTGCATGTGGTTCTAAGAGAGAGGTTCTGGGATGTGCAGAGAAGCATTCAGTTCAGTCTCTGCAGTAATTCACTTTTATCACAGTAATCAAGAGAGAGGTTCTGTGATGTGATGAAAAGCATTCAGTTCAGTCTCTGCAGTAATTCACTTTTATCACAGTAATCCAGACAAGTACTCTTGCAGCACACAGTAAAACCTGAACCACGCCAGTCCAGTGTAACTCTTCCTTTACATAACTCAATGATATGTAATACAATAAATATTGAATATATGAATCTTTATCAGAGAAATAAAGAATACCAATAAAAGCAACACAGAAAAAAAGAAAATGTAAACAATCTTCAAAGTCATATGCTGTATATGGAAAAAAGGTTTTTACTTTATTTTCATGAGCTATTTGCAGTTCAGTCATATGTATTTAGGTGTGTGTTTAACCTGTGAGCAGCTCTGGCAACTTAAAGGAGCAGCGCTTCAAAACAGACCATGCGAGAATCCTTCAACATATGTGTATCTCAGATTAAAACACTAGTGGAAAGAAAAAAATAAAATTTTACCTTTGAAGTAAGCATCCAGACCGTTTTTTTGTCCTAAAGTACCAAAAAAGTAAAGTAGAAAAATTTAAAAACATTGGCTTAACCCCAGAATTTGTTTAACTGTGCTATTATGTATCTGTTGTTTTCATTTGATGCTAGTAGTTGTAAGGATAACTCAGTGATGACTAGAGATGGGCGAGCCAACAAATTAACAAGGAGAGTGCGCTGAGTTCTGAAAATAGATGGCATCCAAATCATGCAACAAACTTGATGTCAATATATGATTGTTTCGTTAAAATTAAAAAAGGTATTTCTTTAACATGCAGAAGGGTATCAAATTACTACACAGATTATTTTTGTGCATTGCACCAGTGCTTAATTTGTAACAAAAAAAGTACCACAGCCTTTGTCAGGAGGCCACTGCAGCTTGCACCACCCATTACCCCTGACAGAGTTGCCAATGACAGTACCAATGCAACTACTAACTGTTACACTCCTACAAGAGTGGAAAATCAGACTATCTAGGCCCCCAAAACTATGAGTGGCTTGGGCGACAGGTATTAGTAATTTGTAATATGTATTAAATTAATAAATAAAAATGATCATGCTTCTCTCTGAATTAGACAACAATGACACCTCGTGGCAGAACATCCTAAGTGCCAGAGTTCACAATTAAGTATTGTGCCGAGCACTGGAAAACACTGGTTCAAATTAAGCACTGCAGTGAATGCCCTAAACTCACTTGTTGGAAGGTACTTTCATATGTGATAATGAATTTAAAAAAGGCTACATGAAATATAAAGAATCACACAATTTGGTCAAGGAAGGAGGCCAGGGTTGGTCCCAGGTTTTCTGGTTTGACACTATGTAATGTATGTAATTCATCCACCAAATGGCTGCCTCTTTTTCTTCTTGTTGACACCAAAGTTGTATGCTTTGTTTTGAATTCTTGGTGCATGATGGTTGCGTGTGGGTGGTAGACAGAAGCCATATTAAAGCCCGTCTTGTTTTGGGCTCAAGGGTTCAAGAGGACCTTGTGCAGAGTCAGAGTAAGGTCTCTGAGTTGAGCCTGGCTTGAATCTTAAGTAGCTTGCCCTCTTCTAGTGATTGCCACATTTGTCTTAGAAGGAAACTGTGAACAAGAAGGCCTTCAGTTTGAATCCTCACGAGGCCTGGTATTCTTGGGAACTCAGTATTTTACCAACAATAAAGATAGATTTCCTTATAAAAACAAAATCTGTTTAAGGCAGATAGACTTGGCTAGCAATGATCTTGGTTCAGCAATATTGCCATTATGTAATGATCATAACATTTTCATTTCAAAATAATTGCTGCTTTCACCTTGCTGCTGTTTCAGAAACACACATTTTAATGTCTGCTTCAGAGCAAACATGCAGCACAATAGCAGTGCTCTTTGAAATAAAAACACTGGAACAGTCATGATGTTCTTTGACATGCTCAATATAGTTTGCTATAACAGGTTCCCAGAGCCAAATGTCCCATAAGAACACACTACAAATATGTACAACACAAGTTAGGGAGAAGCACTCTTAACAACAGTCAAAACACTGTATAAGATAACAACTGGGGTGTAAATTATCTCCTCATAATTTGTATCTCAGAGTTACATCTTATCACATTCATACTCATATAAAATTTCAAGAAGTGAATCCAATTCTGTTGCTTTCTTTAATTCTTGATTAAAAGTTCATACAAACAAGGACACAGCCAAAGTGTTTCATCCCATAACATCTGGACTTCTTCAGGGATGCTAAAAAAATATATGACAACAAATAAAATGCCCAAATAGAACACACCCCAGTCAGACCTTTTACCATCCAAACCAATCTCAATTCATGGCAATTCCCAATGAGACCATTCCACACCAAATGATATCCCACTCGGACAATCCCCCACCACATCATTACGAACCTTGATTTTTCCCATCCAGGCCATCATCCCTCAAGAAAATTCCCAGATCAGACCATACTCCAGTCATATGACATGAACCAAGAACATTACAGGCTATCATCTCAAAGGCAATCAAACACAAATGATGGACGGAATGCGGAACCAATCAAACATTCACCCCTAGTCACAGAACTCAGTTTAGTCCATCAATTCTTTTGCTCACCATGCCCCCCAGTTTGGACCCAGCCACATGCAAAACAGTCTTGACCCTGTTCCCCGCGGAACAGTCCAGCCCGAACTGCAAGGACAGGCCTACCCTGGACGAGAAACAAGCATCCTGGGACCAGTTTCAGGGTATCCGCCTTTATCAGCCAGGCTAACTTGAATAATTTCTTACTTTGTAAATCCCCAAACTTAAATCAAAGATTGACATGCTATATCTTATTTATCCACATTCTAGCTATTGTTTATTAAATGTATATAACAATCTAGTTCAAATACATATTTTTAGAACATGCCCTAACTATATGATATTATAATTACATGTAATTATGATCCACCCTCTCAAACATTCCTTATTTCCAACATAACACCTAAATTCCCCATTTACCGATTACACCTATAACCCCAAATGGGGTTAAATTAGAATATTTTTGGGCCCCATGTTACACAAACAGTTGGAACAGTGTCATCTAAGGTCGTACCAGTGTAAGAGACAAGATGAAAAAAGGAATCACTATATACTCACAAACTTCTACAGCTCAAGATAGACACTAACTGTAAAGAAAAAAATATTCTGCAAAAGAAGAGCTTTAATTCGTTCTTACCGAAAGTCGGAATCAGAAAGTAGAAAGTAGTCAGGCCAGAAAGATGTTGTTCCATTCATAACAATGCCCAAAACTAATATGTGACTATAAAGTGTTTAAGAAACTAAGAATGGATAAGGATTACCCACACCAGCTTGCTCAAATATTTAACATGAAGCAGCGGTCTGGAAGCGCCCTGCAGTGTTACTGGTTACTAACAAGGGTAACACTTTTTATAATGTGCGTCCTCCAGATTCAAAAACTAAATGTGCCCTCTCAATTTAACGTTTTGAACACAACACTTATCCATCAGCCATCACTGCATGGGAATTTAACGTTTTGAAAACAAAACTTATCCATCAGCCATCATTGCATGTTTCCACTTAAAAACAATCCACTAATTAAGCATGAGTTTCAAACCGCCTTCCACAAGGTGAGACTTCCAAATTCTTATGTCATAGTGAAAGGATAAATTTGAAAGCACCCTACCTTCAGTAAACTTCCCAAGGATAGGAGAATCTATCCAGAAAACATGCCAAGTGTCTCTAAATACATATAAAATGAGAGTCTGATAATCAAAAGACAGCAATAAGTCATGGGATTATACCAGATCTATCATTACAGCAATCCCCCTTTAAACAAGTACACAATTCCAGAATAAACAAACCACATTTACATGAATCAGCACATAATTTGAAGAATTAATTACATATTGTAGTGTGAACATCATCAGTCACAATGTAAGAGGACGCTCATAAAATGTTGTAATGTACAGAGTGCCGTGTAACATGAAATATGACTTTGTATGGTTTTATGAGCACATTTTATATTGAAAATTGCACTAAATGTACACAGGCATGCATTTTGCTGATGTAGCTATAAAAAGGACAAAGTACAATGTGTGGAAATTAGGTTTCAGAGACTATGTATCATTTGCTCATCACCAAGACCCTTGGTTTCTTTTGGTCCTATTAACCCCTTCGCTGCCAGGCCTTTTCCCCCTTCTGTGCGAGCCTTTTTTTGGCTATTTGGGGCAGTTCGCGCTTAGGCCCTCATAACTTTTTGTTCACATAAGCTACCCACGCCAAATTTGCATCCTTTTTTTCCCAACATCCTAGGGATTCTAGAGGTACCTAGACTTTGTGAGTTCCCCAGAAGGAGGCCAAGAAATTAGCCAAAATACAGTGAAAATTTCGTTTTTTCAAAAAAATAGGAAAAAGGGGCTGCAGAAGAAGGCTTGTGTTTCTTTCCCTGAAAATGGCATCAACAAAGGGTTTGCGGTTCTAACATCACCAGCTTCCCAGCTTAAAGGAACAGGCAGACTTGAATCAGAAAACCCAATTTCTCAACACAATTTTGGCATTTTACTGGGACATACCCCATTTTTACGATTGTGCTTTCAGCCTCCTTCTAGTCAGTGACAGAAATGGGCATGAAACCAATGCTGGATCCCAGAATCCGAAACATTTATGAAAAGTAGACAAAATTTTGAATTCAGCTAGGGGTAATTTGTGTAGATCCTACAAGGGTTTCCTACAGAAAATAACAACTGAAAAAAAAAAAGATTGAAATTGAGGTGAAAAATCTGCAATTTTTACCAAGTTTTAATCTGTAACTTTTTCCTGCAATGTCAGATTTTTGAAAGCAATATACTGTTACGTCTGCTGGACTCTTCTGGTTGCAGGAATATATAGGGCTTGTAGGTTCATCAAGAACTCTAGGTACCCAGAGCCAATAAATGACCTGCACCCTGCAGTGGGTTTTCATTCTATACCGGGTATACAACAATTCATTTGCTGAAATATAAAGAGTAAAAAATAGCTATCAAGAAAACCTTTGTATTTCCAAAATGGGCACAAGATAAGATGTTGAGGAGCAGTGGTTATTTGCACATCTCTGAATTCAGGGGTGCCCATACTAGTATGTGAATTACAGGGCATTTCTCAAATAGACTTCTTTTTTACACACTTTCATATATTTGGAAGGAAAAAATGTAAAGAAAGACAAGGGGCAATAACACTTGTTATGCTATTCTATGTTCCCCCAAGTCTCCTGATAAAAATGATACCTCACTTGTGTGGGTAGGCCTAGCGCCCGCGACAGGAAATGCCCAAAAACACAACGTGGACACATCCCATTTTTTTGACAGAAAACAGAGGTGTTTTTTGCAAAGTGCCTACCTGTACATTTTTGGCCTCTAGCTCAGCCGGCACTTAGGGAAACCTACCAAACCTGTGCAATTTTGAAAACTAGAGACCTAGGGGAATCCAAGATGGGGTGACTTGTGGGGCTCTGACCAGGTTCTGTTACCCAGAATCCTTTGCAAACCTCAAAATTTGGCTAAAAACACATTTTCCTCACATTTCGGTGACAGAAAGTTCTGAAATCTGAGAAGAGCCACAAATGTCCTTCCACCCAGCGTTTTCCCAAGTCTCCCGATAAAAATGGTACCTCACTTGTGTGGTTAGGCCTAGCGCCCACAAAAGGAAATGGCCCAAAACACAACGTGGACACATCCCATTTTTTTTTACAGAAAACAGAGGTGTTTTTTGCAAAGTGCCTACCTGTAGATTTTGGCCCCTAGCTCCGCCGGCACCTAGGGAAACCTACCAAACCTGTGCATTTTTTAAAACTAGAGACCTAGGGGAATCCAAGATGGGGTGACTTGTGGGGCTCTGACCAGGTTCTGTTACCCAGAATCCTTTGCAAACCTCGAAATTTGTCTAAAAAAAATATTTTCCTCACATTTCGGTGAAAGAAAGTTCTGGAATCTGAGAGGAGCCACGCATTTTGTTCCACCCAGTGTTCCCCCAAGTCTCCCGATAAAAATGGTACCTCACTTGTGTGGATAGGCCTAGCGCCCACGAAAGGAAATGGCCCAAAACACAACGTGGACACATCAAATTTTTTCACAGAAAACAGTGCCTACCTGTGGATTTTGGCCTCTAGCTCAGCCAGCACCTGGGGAAACCTAGCAAACCAGCACACTTCTGAAAACTAGACACCTAGGGGAATTCAAGATGGGGTGACTTGTGGGGCTCTGACAGGTTCTGTTACCCAGAATCCTTTGCAAACCTCGAAATGTGGCTAAAAAAACACATTTTCCTCATATTTCGGTGACAGAAAGTTCTGGAATCTGACAGGAGCCACAAATGTTCTTACACCCAGCATTCCCCCAAGTCTCCCGATAAAAATGGTACCTCACTTGTGTGGGTAGGCCTAGCGCCCACAAAAAGAAATTGCCCAAAACACAACGTGGACACATCCCATTTTTTTTACAGAAAACAGAGGTGTTTTTTGCAAAGTGCCTACCTGTAGATTTTGGCCCCTAGCTCAGCTGGCACCTAGGAAAACCTACCAAACCTGTGCATTTTTTAAAACTAGAGACCTAGGGGAATCCAAGATGGGGTGACTTGTGGGGCTCTGACCCGGTTCTGTTACCCAGAATCCTTTGCAAACCTCAAAATTTGGCTAAAAAAACACATTTTCCTCAAATTTCGGTGACAGAAAGTTCTGAAATCTGAGAAGAGACACAAATGTCCTTCCACCCAGCCTTCCCCCAAGCCTCCCAATAAAAATGGTACCTCAATTGTGTGGGTAGGCCTAGCTCCCACAAAAGGAAATGGCCCAAAACACAACGTGGACACATCACATTTTTTCACAGAAAACAGTGCCTACCTGTGGATTTTGGCCTCTAGCTCAGCCGGCACCTGGAGAAACCTAGCAAACCAGCCCATTTCTGAAAACTAGACACCTAGGGGAATTCAAGAAGAGGTGACTTGTTGGGCTCTGATCAGGTTCTGTTACCCAGAATCCTTTGCAAACCTCAACATATGGCCAAAAATCACTTTTTCCTCTCATTTCGGTGACAGAAAGTTCTGGAATCTGAGAGGAGCCACACATGTCCTTCCACCTAGTGTTCCCCCAATTCTTCCGATAAAAATGGTACCTCACTTGTGTGGGTGGGCCTAGCGGCCACGAAAGGAAATGGCCAAACACACAACGTGGACACATCACATTTTTTGACAGAAAACAGAGGTGTTTTTTGCAAAGTGCCTACCTGTGGATTTTGGCCTCTAGCTCAGCCGGCCCCAGGGGGGGCAGAAATGGCCTAAAATAAATGTGCCCCCCACCTCCCCTCCTGGGGAGCGACCCTTGACTATGGGGTTGCTCCCCTTGCGTGATGGCGCAAAAAAAAAGATCCCTGGTGCCTAGTGGTTTCTGCCCCCCTTGGGGGCAGATTGACCTATAATCGGCCGATCTGCCCCCAAAGCGGGCAGAAATGGCCTAAATACAATTTGCCCCTCCAGGGGAATGACCCTTGCCTAAGGGGTCGCTCCCCTTACATGAAATTCACGAACAAAAAAAAAACTCCCTGGTGTCTAGTGGTTTCTGTCCCCCTTGGGGGCAGATTGGCCTCATAAAAATAGGCCAATCTGCCCCCAAGGGGGGCAGAAATGTCCTAAATATAATTTGCCCCCTATGGGAGCGACCCTTGCCTAAGGGGTCGCTCCCCACCTCTAAAACAAAAACTAAACAAAAACAAAAAAAACATTTTTTTTTTATCCCTGGTGCCTAGAGGTTTCTGCCCCCCCTGGGGGCAGATCGGCCTAATAATAGCGCGATGGGAGGAGGCTCTGTGATAATCAGCGCACGCTCGCGTGCTGACGTCACATGGGGGGTGGGGGGGTCGTGGGTGGAAGGGTTTCCCCTTCCATCCCTGCCTTGGGGGGTGGGGGGGTGGGGGGGAACCTCACAGAGGGAGCGCTAGCGCTCCCTCTGGGCTGTGTGCCCAGGACGTAATGGTTACGTCCTGGGCACAGCAGCACTGTGCCACAGGATGTAACCATTACATCAGTGGCACAGAAGGGGTTAAAATCTTTGTTTCATCTTGTTCCAGAAATACCACTCAAATATGCTTCATTTGTGCATTCCTAACTGTTTACTTATATTTTGAAAATCTTTTCACAGTTAATTTACAGGTATCTACATTTGATTGTGTATTAGAAAATAGACACCCCATGGCCTTTCCTTTCACCCTTCTAGTATCCCAACAGGATTGTCACATTGTTCACTTTACAACCTCTTCTCAATTTGCAGCCAAAGAAAGAAAAGCAAGTGTCATATTCCATGTAAAAAGAATGAGTAGCAATTTGACAGAAGATATGCCTTAACATTTGGCATGTATGTTTGATGGCACATCTAATGTGACAAGATAAAAACAATTAAAGGCATTTATTTTGCTCATTTTCCTTCTGAACTACAGCCTGGTTACTTCAGGGGTGATGCAACACCCTGACATTCCTACTTCCAGTGCATATGAGATACCTTCTTATCAGAAGAGATTTCCACAAAGCTTTCTCTGTCTCCAGACTGTGTAACCAAGGTGTAATTCCTTGAACCATAACACCAGGACTGGGTAGAGAGGATGATGAAGGAATCAATGCAGTCTACCAATGATTATTGCTACACAAGAGCGTCAAAAACGAAGGTGCAAACAATATTAATAATTAGGCACACACTTTTGATGTTAGGCTTCTGATGCAGACTCATCTACATCGCTTCGACTTAATAGTGATTACAAATTGGCCCACAATTCCTTGAACTGAAATTAAAAATTTTAAGGTGAATGAGCACATTGTACACAAGTAAAATGCTGTCACTCAAATGGAAGATAGCTAGATGATATAGGTGGTCATTACAACCCTGGCGGATGGTGTTAAAGCTGCGATAATACAGCAAACAGGCCGGCGAAAAAAAAAAGGGAATTATGACCGTGGCGGAAACCGCCAACATAGACAGCCACTTTAACACTCCGACCGCCATGGCGGTACAGACAAGCAGCGCGGCGGTCACCGCCAACAGACAGGCAGAGGACAATCTCCCGCCCACACGATTACAACCCACCAATCCGCCACCTTTTCCGGGGCGGATTCACTGTGGATAAAAACACGGCGGAAACAGCTTTTGCAATGGGAAAACACTCACCTTAACACAATCCATGAGGAAGGAGGCCACCAAGGAGCCGGAACTACAAATACTCCCTGCGCTTGTCTTCCTGCTCCTCTACGAACACCAGCATCGGCGGCGCCGAAGACAACGGTGAGTACTGCACCTACGACATAGGGGAGGCAAAAGTCAGGGACACACACACGCAACACCCCCACCCCCAACCCGACCCTCGCACACTACAACACACACACCAATGCATTTCCAAACATCACAGTAACAACCCACAACCCCCCCGGAAGAATGCAAAGACAAAACCAAATTAGGTGAACCATTGTAATGTATCCAAATACAGTAAGCTCATATATACAGAAATATATACACATTCCAAATATATACATCACGATTAGTAGTGCAGGTATGCACAATTCAATGTCCGTGGACCACTGGGCCCACAAAGCATGGGCGAGGCCCACACTAGATACCTGTCCACAAACGGAGAGAACACTGCAGGGGCATCAGATAGAAATACAACTGGCACCTCAGGGGGAAGGGAAGGGGGGGCACCTCAGCCGGATTAGAGCACCACGGCAGATCCACGACAGGGCTCCATGCCCGTTGATGTATCCTGGGGAGTGCAAAGCCACAGTCTCTCAAGCCTCTACAGTGGGCGGCTTGCCCACTATTCAATCCTGAGGAGTGCAAAGCCACAGTCTCTCAAGTCTCTACAGTGGGTGGCTTGCCCAATGTTCAATCCTGGGGAGTGCAAAGCCACAGTCTCTCAAGTCTCTACAGTGGGTGGCTTGCCCACTGTTCAATCCTGGGGAGTGCAAAGCCACAGTCTCTCAAGTCTCTACAGTGGGTGGCTTGCCCACTGTTCAATCCTGGGGAGTGCAAAGCCACAGTCTCTCAAGTGGATAACAGTCTCCACTGGTACTGGGGGGGGACTGGTGCCAAGAATGCTTCATCCTGTGAAGGACGGAGGTAGTGGTTGCAGTTCTCCACTGGTTCTGGAGGGGGACTGGTGCCCAGAGTGCTTCATCCTGTGAAGGACAGACGTAGTGAATGCAGTTCTCCACTGGTTCTGGAGGCGGATTGGTGCCCAAAGTGCATCACGCTCCCCGTGACAGTCCCAGTTCCGTCACTGTCCCCGCTGCACATGGCTAACGATGTTTGCCATGGCGGTCTTTGCCCTGTTCAGCGGTGCTTGCCATGGCGGTCTTTGCCTTGTTCAGCGGTGCTTGCCATGGCGGTCTTTGCCTTGTTCAGCAGTGCTTGCCATGGCGGTCTTTGCCCTGTTCAGCGGTGCTTTGCCATGGCGGACTTTGCCCTGTTCAGCGGTGCTTAACTTTGATGTCTCTGACCTGTGCAGCGGTGTGTGGCATGACGGTCCCTTAGTGCCCAGCGGGGCTGTGGCTGCCGGGGCCCTCCAGGGCACTGACGCTGGTGGTGGTCTCCGGACCAGTGACGATAGTGCTGCCCTCCAGGGCACTGACTCTGGCGGTGGTCTCCGGACCAGTGACGATAGTGCTGCCCTCCAGGGCACTGACTCTGGCGGTGGTCTCTGGACCAGTGACGATAGTGCTGCCCTCCTGGGCACTGACTCTGGCGGTGGTCTCCGGACCAGTGACGATAGTGCTGCCCTCCAGGGCACTGACTCTGGCGGTGGTGCCCGGACCAGTGACGATAGTGCTGTCCTCCTGGGCACTGACTCTGGCGGTGGTCTCTGGACCAGTGACGATAGTGCTGCCCACCAGGGCACTGACTCTGGCGGTGGTCTCCGGACCAGTGACGATAGTGCTGCCCTCCAGGGCACTGACTCTGGCGGTGGTCTCCGGATCAGTGACGATAGTGCTGGCGGTGTCGTCCTGGCCAGCGGGGAGGATGGCGGCCTTCTCCGCTGTGCTGCTCTTACCAGACTTTGGAGACTTCTTCTGCCCCTCCACCACCTTGGGAAGAGTCACAGCTGACTCGGCACTCCCCCCGGGACACTTGTGTGCGGCTTTGCCGGTAGGAGTCTTCACCCTCTCCCGTCGGGTACTGTCCAACTTCTGGTGCTTTACAGGGGGTGGACTGGCAGTGCTTTGGCTCCGTGTCACACTGGCTGGCCCTGGCCGGTGCACTCCACAGACCTCGAACACGCACCACTGGTACCGGACTTTTTTTGGCTGAGGTGCCAGTACGGGACCTATGAACTGGAGGGGTGGGGGTGGTGGAACAGGGGTCAAGGTTGCTCAGGAAAAGTTTCTGACGAACACTGGGATGGGTAGCTGGAGGGGATCTGGGAGTGGAGGAAGAGGAGGTGGCTGTAGGAGGTGTAACTTTAGATGATTTGGGTGCAGGTGCAGGTTCTGTAGGCTGTCGTGAGGTGGATGGATGTTGGGTCTGTGGGTGCCCGCGTTTGTGTACTTTGGTGGGGGTGTCACAGACACACTGTGAGAGGACACAAAGGACGTGTAAATGGTAGTGGGGGTGGTGAGTGCAGGTGAGCGGGGTGTGGTGCTGGGTGTTCTGGTGCGAGTCCTAGTGGCTGTAGATGTAATGCATGCAGGTGAGAGTGTAGACGACACTGGGAGGGATGAGGGAGATGACGAGGAGGGGGACACAGTGCAGCCAGTGGATGTTGCTGTCTGTATGTCGGTGATGCTTGTGTGAGTGCCTGTGGTATGTGTGGTGCCTATGTTTGCCAGAGCCACTTTTGTGTGTTGAGGTGTGTGCATGCTTGTCTGATGGTGTGCTTGGGATAGGCTGGGGTACAGGGGATTGGGTCTGGGTGGACGAAGTTGGAGGAGGGGGGCAAGAGACAGGGACAATGGCTGCCATCAGTGCTGAGGCCAAAGATTGCAGGGTTTGATGATGGGCAGCCTGACCAGAATGAATGCCCTCCAGGAATGCATTAGTGTGTTGCAACTCCCTTTCTACACCCTGGATGGCATTCACAATGGTAGACTGCCCAACAGTGAATGACCTGAGGAGGTCAATGGCCTCCTCACTGAGGGCAGCAGGGGTGACAGGGGCAGGGGCTGAGGTGCCTGGGGCGAAGGTGATGCCCACCCTCCTGGACGAGCAGGCACAGAGCGAAGGCTGAGGGGCTGCTGGGAGGGCGGTGCTGGTAGGGGGGGTGCCGCCACCACAAGGGAGCTCCCATCGGAGGACGAGTCTGTGTCGCTGTTTACTGATCCGGTGACCGACGTGAAGCTCCCCTCGCCCTCCGTCCCACTGGTGTATTCTGAGTCCGTGGTGTGGCCCTCCATGGCCATGTGGGATGCAGCTCCCTCGTGCTCCGGTGCCACTGTACCTCCGCCTGATGATGCTGATACACAAAAGAACAGGGAGAGAACAAAAAGGGGTGGGGAAACAGAAGAAAGACAGGATGAGTGCATGGATTACTGCTACCGTTGGCGGACAATACAGACACATCAGCCCCCTGCACTACCCCGTGCTCTTGCCCTCTACAGATGCAGTTCCTGGGATATGGCCTACATGGCTATGAGTGTCATCTGTCCACATAGATGACAAAGGGGCATGTATACCTGTACTTGGCACTCTACAGAGGTGGGGTGGAGTGGCACATGGCCTGCATTCTGGAGGGGCCTAGCCTACGGAACTCGCCCTGGCCTAGGGAAATCCACAGCCCTCCTTCCCCACCCAGACCCCTCCACTGCACGCAAAGTCATCAGAATGTGAGTGTACTCACTCCCTTGTGTCTGCTGTGATGCTCTCATGCGCCCATCCAACTCAGGGTAGGCCACCGCTAGGATCCGGAACATCAGGGGGGTCATGGTGCGATGGGCACCCCTCCCACGTTGGGAGGCCATCCCCAGATGAGCCTCCGCTGTCTTCTTGCTCCAGCGGCGAATGTCCTCCCATCTTTTACGGCAGTGGGTGCTCCGTCTCTGGTGGACCCCCAGGGTCCGGACGTCCTTGGCGATGGCATGCCAAATCTCCTTCTTCTGGTGGGCGCTGACCTACATGACATGTACAGGGGAAGAAGAGAAGTCATTAGCAACTGCACCGTCGAAGTGAGTGGCCCACATCCCTACCCTTGCCATGTGGCACATGCATTCACAGTCCTTCATGCTCGCAGAACTCTGCCCACTTCCTACTGACATCCAGCCCTCTCCACCCAGGCATAGCCCATACAACGTGCTCCCTGTGTACTTACCTGTTGGTCTGGAGGACCGTAGAGTAGCGTGTACTGGGGGAGGACCCCGTCCACGAGCTTCTCCAACTCCTGTGCAGTGAAGGCAGGGGCCCTTTCCCCAGACGCACCAGCCATTGTCTCTTCCAGACCGAGGTCACAGCAGCACTTGCAGTGTAGGTCCTCTCCTGTCGAAGATCAAGTATCGAGTGATTCAACAGATAGAAAATGGCAGTAACGTCTGCGGCGGTGACGCCCGCGGCGGTGCGTATCATCACCGCCGGCGCACTTCATCATTGGCTCCTGGGACCCATGGGGTCCAATGTTAACCAATGCAGCATTGTGCCGCGGTCTACGACCGCCTACCGCGATGGTGTACAACACCAGCGCAGTTACCTCACATCCCATTGTCCCAGTTTAGAGGTCAGGCAGCCGCCATTTCAGGGGCCCACATGGCTTCATTTACAACTGCGTCACACATACCTAGGCCCCACACTCACACACATTCAGGAAGAATTTTGTATTTAGTGTTGTGTTCTGTGTAGCTGTGGGTACATACCTAAGAATTTGTTGACTCTGTGGTCGCTGTTGTCCTTCTTAGGCACCGTCAGCTGGGACATTTGAGGAGATGGCGGAATCCTCCGGTGTACCGACCGCTGGTGGACCTATTAACAATGGAGGAGCGACATTTAATCATCACCTACAGGTTTGACCGTGCTACAGTCCAGGAACTGTGTACCCAGTTGGAGCCAGACCTCATGTCAGCAATCCGCCATCCCACAGGAATCCCCCCTCAAGTGCAGGTGCTATCAGTGCTCCATTTCCTAGCAAGTGGGTCATTTCAAACAACAGTGGCCATGGCATCAGGGATGTCCCAGCCTATGTTTTCCAACGTGTTGTCCAGAGTGTTGTCTGCCCTGCTCAAACACGTGAGGAGCTACATCGTTTTCCCTCAGGTGGAGGATTTGTCTACAGTCAAAGGTGACTTCTATGCTCTGGGACATATCCCTAACATCATAGGTGCCATTGATGGGACCCATGTAGCTCTGGTTCCCCCCCTGAGGAGTGAACAGGTGTACAGGAACCGGAAGAGTTATCATTCGATGAATGTACAGATGGTATGTTTGGCAGACCAGTACATATTGCAGGTAAATGCTATGTTCCCGGGCTCAGTGCATGACGCCTACATCCTGCGGAATATCAGCATCCCGTATGTGATGGGTCAACTCCAGAGGCACCGTGTGTGGCTATTGGGGGACTCTGGTTACCCCAACCTGTCATGGCTACTGACCCCAGTGAGGAATCCCAGGACCAGGGCAGAGGAACGCTACAATGAGGCCCATGGGCGGACTAGGAGGGTGATCGAACGCACCTTCGGCCTCCTGAAGACCAGGTTCAGGTGCCTCCATACGTCAGGTGGATCCCTATTCTACTCACCAAGGAAGGTGTGCCAGATCATCATCGCCTGCTCTATGCTTCACAACTTGGATTTGCAACGCCAGGTGCCTTTTCTGCAGGAGGATGGTCCAGATGACGGTGTTGTGGCAGCTGTGGAGCCTGTGGACAGTGATGAGGAGGAAGCAGAGGAAGAAGACATTGACAACAGGGACTCTGTCATACAGATATATTTCCAGTGACACACAGGTGAGAACACATTCCTGCCTACTACAAGTACTTTCAGACTTCTACCTCTATCCTGTCTGTCAGTTTGAAGTAGTATTTGCTAACTGAGTGATACATTTCCATTACGGTTTCACAGGTGTGGTTACCAACGTGTGTCATCTGCTTCCATCCTTCATGGGCTTGTGATGGGTAACATAGGTATGTTGACATTACATTTTCGAACGGTTTTTGTCATTGTCATAGATACTACAAATTTCCTAAATCACAGACTGACTCCAGATTGTTTTGTGGTTCAAGGGTGTTTATTGAAGTGTTAATTATTGGAGGGGGTGGTAAAATGGTGATGGTGGAGGAATGTCCCTGGCAGAGTCCAGTCCATTAATCTCACTGGTGCTTTGCCCATATGGGCATAGGAAGTGGAGCTGGGGCAGTTCCAATCTGGACAGGGTAAAAAGTGGGACAGTGGGAGGACAATCAGGGTGGTCTCATTTCCTGGCGGGGGTCTTGCCATCTTGCTCTGTCCTGTTCCTGGATCTCAGGGACCGCTTGCGGGGTGGTTCACCGTCTGCAGGGGGTGGGGTGCTGGTGTGGTGGTCCTGTGGCCGGGGGTCCTGTCCACTAGCACCAGCGGAGGTGGTGGGCAGTTCATTGTCAAGGCTAGTGTCAGGGGCCCCTTGGAGTGCCAAGGTGTCCCTCATGGTCTTTTGTATGTCCTTCAGCACCCCTACGATGGTGCCCAGGGCGGAGCTGATGGTTCTGAGCTCCTCCCTGAAGCCCAAATACTGTTCCTCCTGCATGCGCTGGGTCTCCTGAAACTTGGCCAGGACCATAGCCATCGTCTCCTGGGAGTGGTGGTTTGCTCCCATGATGGAGGAGAGGGCCTCGTGGAGAGTGGGTTTCCTTGGCCTGTCCGCCCCCTGTCGCACAGCGGCCCTCCCAGTTCCCCTGTGTTCCTGTGCCTCCGTCCCCTGGACCGTGTGCCCACTACCACTGCCCCCAGGTCCTTGTTGTTGTTGGAGTGGTGGGTTATCCTGGGTTCCCTGTAGTGGTGGACACAGAGTTGATTGACGTGTCCTGGGGACGGAGGTATGGGCCCGCTGGGTGGGTGCTGTGCTGGTGTTACCACAGGGTGAAAGGTCAGTGTTGGGCTGTGCCTGTGCAAGGGGAACAGACTGTCCCGAGGCCCACAATGGTCCGGGCTGGTCATCTGGATCCAGTTGTCCAGAGCTGCTGTCTTCACTGTGGGCCTCTTATGTGGGTGGGGTGGAGATGTCCGGACCCTCCTGTCTGGTGACGTTACGTAGTGGTCCTGCAGGGGTATAAAAGCATGATTATTGCATGTGTGTGTCATGGTGTGCAATGGGTGGGTGTGCGTGTACCCCAGTGCAAGCATTCCTGTGTGGGGGCTTTTGTGATCATGGTTGGGGGGGTGTTATGGGTATATGCAGTGGGCATGCTTTAGTGCTGGGTATCCATGCTTTGTTGTGTCATGCAGGGCTTGGTGTAGGGATGGGTGGTTTGTGTTCTTAGTACATTGGTGAGGAGTTGGATTGATAGGGGAGGGGGTGAGGGTGGGGGGGTGTGATAGCATGCAGGTAGGGTGGGGGATATGATAGTTAAGATTTGACTTACCAGTGTACATTCCTCCACCGACTCCTCCGAGGCCCTCTGGATGCATGATGATCAAGACCTGCTCCTCCCATGTTGTTTGTTGTGGGAGAGGAGGTGGGGGTCCGCCGCCAGTCCGCTGAATCGCGATGTTGTGCCTGGGGACCACTGAACGCACCTTCCCCCGTAGGTCGTTCCACCTCTTCCTGATGTCCTCCCGACTTCTTGGGTGCTGTCCCACTGCGTTGACCCTGTCCACGATTCTTCGCCATAGCTCCATCTTCCTAGTTATAGAGGTGTGCTGCACCTGTGATCCAAATAGCTGTGGCTCTACCAGTACGATTTCCTCCACCATAACCCTGAGCTCCTCCTCGGGAAACCTGGGGTGTCTTTGGCGCGCCATGGGGTGGTGTAGGTGATGTGTGGGGTGGTGTATGTGTTGATGAGTGTGGTGATGTGTAGTGGTGTGGGGTGTTTTGTGCGTGGATGTTGTATGGGTGATGGTGTTGTGTGCCTCTGTGTGGTGGGGTTGTCCATTGCTGTGCTCTCTGTCTGTCGCCTTCGTCTCTTATTTTTTGTCGTAAGGGTTTGTGGGTGATGTGTGTGTGTTTTATATTGTGATGGGTGTGTGGGAGTGGTGTTTGAATGTGTATCAGGTGTGTGTATTTTGAATTGTCCAATGTGGAGGTGTTTTGGAGATATGTGTGTATTTTGAGCGCAGCGGTGTGTACCGCCAATGGAATACCGCGGTTGAAAGACCGCTGCGTGGATTCGTGGGTTGTAATAGCATGGGAGTGT
The DNA here is from genome assembly GCF_031143425.1 of Pleurodeles waltl. Classification (NCBI taxonomy): domain Eukaryota; kingdom Metazoa; phylum Chordata; class Amphibia; order Caudata; family Salamandridae; genus Pleurodeles; species Pleurodeles waltl. The sequence goes on along the minus strand of NC_090443.1, from coordinate 660,135,461 downwards.
TTCTGTTGGCGTGATGGTGGAGGATTTGTTTTTGACAGTTTATCACTGACCTTTGGTGTGGCGGACTTGTGTGGGCGTCTGAATTTCGGAGAATTCTGAACAGTGGGTCATAATTGCTGTGGCGGTATTCCGCAGCCGCAGCGGTGTGTTGGCGGTCTTCTGCACGGCGGAAAGCGGCTTTTACCGCCGATGTTGTAATGACCCCCATAGTGTGCTGATCCATTGGCCATGTGGTATGCTATAGTGGGCGGAAGCAAAATGTTACTGACAATACAGTTGACCAATGTATGTAAAGGGTTCACTGAAAGCCCACTATGCATGTATATTGTGTATATATATATATATATATATATATATATATGTATTTTTCAAATATATTTTTTTAACAAGACGGTCTTGACTACCACCAGGCCTGATAATGGAGGTAGGGACATAAAATAAAGGCTCATAGGAAATAATATTAAATAAAATACTAAACAAGTTACACATATAAATAGATTTACTTTTATTTGTTAAAAATCTAAAATAAACTGTGTTATTTTATTTTAAAATACTGTATTACCTTTTTGATTTAAAGACGAATGTAACATTACGTTTTATTAGGTTATAATAAAACTACTCATTATTAATTTAATGCATCACTTTTAATAATTATTAAAACATAATAACAATACTTTTTTGTTTTGAAGTGGTATTTTTCTAGTTTAAACTTCAGAAAAATCATTGTAATCTACTGTTGTATATTCACATATTTAAATTCTCTACATTGAAAATACATTTATAAAATTATTTACATTAATGTTCATCATAAAATGTTTGTGTTATTTTTTCAAGTTTACTCTTCTCTATGCTTTACAATACAGAGATCGCCACCACTGAAAGAGTGTTGCAGCATCAGTGGTTGCCCAAATGTGGTGCTACACTTACTACTGCTTCCTTTTGGTTGTAGTAACTTACTCATGTAAATCTGGCTCCAACTCCTGTTTCAGGGGTGGAGACATGTAAGAGTGCACTTTTTTAAGTGTCTTTACCTAATGAATTATGAATTGACAAAAGTGGTAAAGTTACTCAAAATTGTAACATTAAACATAAACATGTAGCTCACTCACAAGTGTAACTTACATTAACAGTCTGGCATGTATGCACATGGGTTTCACTGAGTCACTCCTAATTTTACCCACCGGTTACAGGTGATGCCCACCAGCATTCATTTTTAAGGAGAGTTACTTATTTTTTCATCAGACTTTGACCGAAAGCACAAGACAGAAAAACTCACAAGGGGAAGAGAAGGAGGAAGAGACAAAAGTGAAAAACAGTTACAAAGAAAGACATTAAGGATGAAAAAGAACTTGAAAGAGTTATATGAAGATGCAGGGAGTATCTGGTGGTGGTTGAAAGAGGCATAAGAAGGAAACAATACTATGCATCTTTGTATTCTGCTCTCCTGACATTTAATCGCACATGCCATTGGTTTCAGAGCAAATCTTTGGGCCACAGCACGTATTCCTTACAAATTAGGCATTGCACCAAGCATAGAATTTACAATGGAATGACTGCACAAATTGTGGTTGTGCCCGCTTAGTTACCTTATCAGAATAAGCAGTGGTGGGGGTCACTTTTTTGATGCTGAAATGGCGGATGTAGTCCCTTACACTCCGTTACATTTACAAACTGGTACAGTGTGAGCATTGCACCAGTTTGTGAAGCCCTGCACCGCAATATACCTGCACCAGGTATAATGTATGCAAGGTATGCGTTCCCTCATTAAAAGCCACGCAGAACTGTGAAATCTACAAGATTTTTTAACAACTGCTCAGAGCAGGCTTTAAAGGGAAGCTGGGCATCCTCGCATTGCTGGAGAAGTGTCATTTTTCTGACGCTAGTCCAGCAATGCGTCTGTTTAGTGCCACAGAGGCACCAGAATTTCTGACGCATTCTTGGAAACATGCGCCATGGGGTGCTGTATCATAAACCATGGCATCATTAGGGGGTCTTGGGCTGCCGCAAGAAAACTGGTGCATCAATTCCGATAAATTAGGTCCTTAGTGTTTGGGCAATCTGATAACAATGTCGCTATTTACTTTACTTGAGCAGATCATGCCAGTGTAGACAGGTTGAACATTCTGGTATCCTACCATCCTTACGACAGAGTCTAGGCTCATTTTAGAACGTATTGCTCCAGAAAATGAAAGACCTAAAAAGGTTTTTATGGACCCTCACACCTCCTATTCATGTCATGCTTTTTCATCAGGTCTCACCCTGGTCACCATAAACAAGTTGGTCTAAACTATGTTCCGTCTTCCTAACAGGGTCTAGAGATTGAAAATTCCTAAGATCACCCCAGGTTCCCTTTTATTGTTGGGTGTATTTTGTATAATTAAAAAAATACAATTCTGGTGTTACCCTTCCCCCCCCAGTTTCCTGTTGACATGGTTCAGTCTTCCTATTGGCTTAACCACAGGTCCTAGTCAGGCATATTCTTCTCTGAATGCCCAATTATTATAATTTTTAAATTTTTACTGTTGTTATTCTCACATCCCAGTATGTTATGTCAAACAATGGACACACATATAACATGTAAATATCTTGAGTCAAATCCACTTGCTGTCTCCTGGTTGAAAGAGCATAAATGAATGCTCGTGGTCATCAAATTCAATGTTGATTAATAAAGGAAGGAAAAATAAGTTAATTGTACATGGTAATTTGTTGCATCTGGCCCTCTTTACGTGGTCATCCCCAAACATTTTGCCTTCACCCTCCTGTTTTTTTAATCATTTTTTGTTGGGTTTTAGGGCTCTGCACACTTTACCAGTGCTAACTAATGCTAAAGTGCTTTTGCTCCCTCCTCTAAACATGGGGAAAATCGCTTACACCCAATTGGGACATTTAATTTGCTTGTAAGTCATTGTAAAGTGGTACTGAACGCACCCAGGGTCTGTAGGAAATTAATAAGATTTTCGTCATTTAAACCATTACTATTGGTCTTGAATCTATATAGCCTTCTTGGTTAAAGTTCAGTTAAGGTCTTGATTGTGTTTGTATTCAATGTCATTTTTGCAAATATTGTCCACTCTATGTCATTTTCACTATGACCAGTAGTCAGAAAATGATTTGTCATTTTTCTTGTACTATTGTGGCACTTGATTGTGGCACTTGATTCATAGCTGTATCTTTCTGCTTGGCATGCCTATAAATAGTAGACCACAAGGACACTTGATTAAGTAGATCACGTTGCTTGAGTTTCACCTCATAATAGATAAGGAAAAACAAGACAAATATTAGTTAAATTGTGTGAACACAAACACTTCAAATCAAATAATCAACAAACATTGGGGGTTACTTAACATTAACATTCTCAAATTGGAAAAAAACATGTTCTCCTTTTAAAAAAAAAATACTTCCTATAGATCCTGGACAACTGTATCAACTACATGTAGGGATAAAACAAAGGGAAACACCCACTCCTTGATTGCATTCAATGATGTAACTGGAGGACCAGATAATGGGCCGTTTAGTGCATCCAGGTAGTGATCAGCACCACTGCATGTGTTTTGGGAAATCTTTAAATTCCTCCAGCTTTAGAATGGTGCATGTTTTACACAAAGTAAACAATGTTTGTGCAGCACATCCTAAAGGTATTAAACTGGAGACCCCAAAATGATGCCAATTAGTACAATATAAATGTTTATTAATGATAGTATTATACAGGCAGAGTCATGCAGAAAAATATAACTAAACAAGTAGATTTTAAGGATTTACAAGACAAAGTACCGGCAAATGGCAATGAGGTCCTTTCACTACCACCACCAAGCAAAACAAACCTTTCCCAGCATTTCATCACATCACAAGATGCATCTGCATCATAAACGTCAGAACGTGTTCAGAAATGCATAACCACGCCCCCACTAAAGGACGCTCCAGATACATAGAAACACACATGCTTAACAAATAAGCATGTTTGAGATGCCTCCAAGGATGAAATGGTAGTTGAAATAGGTAACACAGTGGTGTAGCACCCTTTGTGTGGTAAGATATAACAATTCTTAATATTTTTTAGATGGCAGCAAGTTGAGGGCATTTTAACACTGACTATTGCCCTCAAGGATTAATAGAGAGTGACAACAGGGACGTGCTCCACCAGTCTGAATATGGTGCTAATATACACCAATTAGGGAAAGAACGTAAGGGCTACTAAAAATGTGTGCACTAATTGTGTCAGCACTTTTTTCACATTTGCAGTGAATTAGTTCAAAATGTGCTGCTTTGCAGTGTATCTTACATTTCTACAGATACAAATATTTATGCCTGTTTTAGTGATGTCCTGTTGACCAATGCACAGGGTTTCTGCATCCAACAGCATGCAACAGTGAGACAAATTAGTGCTGTAGCTAAGGGTCTGCTCGTCTTATGTGTACCAAATGTTTTTTTTTTATGAATGAAATTATAATTTCCAATTAACCTATTTTTCCTTCATTTACGAATCAAAATTGAATTTGTCGATAAAAGGCATACGTACATGGCTATTGGTGTGTTATGAGTGTGTCCATTATTTGTCTAAGAATACTGGGATATGACAATACAGTAAAAATGTAAAACTTATAATCATGGAGCATAAAAAAAAGAATAATTCTGTTGAAAGCCCAGGACCTTTGAGAGTCCATTAGGAGGACTGAAACAGTAATAATAAACAAGGGTACACGGGTAGTAACCCCCTTAATAAACACCAGAAGCATATGTTTTTTAATTATACCAAAGACACCTAACAGTGAAGGGAAACCAGGGTGTCCTTTAGGTATTTTAAATAAATAATCTTTACACCCCATTGGGAAGAATATTTAAAGTGATCCCTGACATATGGTTCACCCTGGTTTAGAGGGACCAGGGTGAGACCTGATGATGAAGCATGACACAAATAGGGTGTGTGAGGGTCCATAAAAAGCCAAGGCTGTGTCTTAAGGGTGGTAGGTGGTAGAATATCTAAGTGTTCAATGTAGTAGAGGTCTGCAGTTCCCTTATGCACATAGAAAACCTCTCCCACCTGTAAATGTGGGAATAGAAAAACATTGCCACGGACAGTTTCTCAGCTATAAATTCACTGCAAAAGTTGCAGTGATATTATCAATGATGTAATAGAAGATATCAAGAGTGATGTGATATGTGAGGTAGTTACCAGTGCACTGCAACGTAGTGAGTTTTAGTTACCTTAGGGCATGAGTTATAGTTACTTGAGATCACAATAACTATAACTAGTGAATTTCAGTGATTTTTGAGTTGATAGCATTACTAGGGTTTTTTTTAAATATAAAGTAATTTACCATATGTAAATTCAGACCCATGCAGCAGACGGCCTTTGACATGAGCGATGGCGGATTGCCTGCAGCCAACTCCCTACATAGGCGAATATCACTCTGTGCTCAGCCTTCTGTAGTAGCTACATATATTGCTCCCTCAGGGTGGGAGCAAATGTTTGAGCTGTTTCCCTGCCTCCATCAGAGCGGGCAGGGCAACAGTTCAAATGTTTGCTCCTAGCCAGCTGGTGCATTTTTAAAGCTCCAGCCAGCTGGGAGTAGACTTTGTGTTTGCACCTGTGTGGCAGGAGTTTTGAAAATGTTTCCGCCAGACTGGAGCAAGCTCAAATTTCCTGGCCTACTCTAGGGCAGGCAGGGAAACATCTGTGCCTCAGGGGTGGGTTCCCAGACACACAGCATATGAGTCAGCCCTGGGGTCCCAGAAGCCATTAATGGCCCAAGGAGGGGAGCCACACGACCACCCTCCTTTTTAATTTGTTTAGTTGCCCCAGTTGTCTTTAGAGACTTGCGGAGGGGTGCTGCATATACCCTCTTAAAATATACAGTGGGCACTGGGGTGATGGGGTCTATGTGGCTAAACATAGCCTGGAGAGGTGTGCTTTGCACCTCCACTCCCATAAAAAATACCTATGGCCTCTGTGGGATGAGCTCCCTGAGGACAAAAGTGGCTCAGGGAGCGGACACTCCCCTTAACAGATAATTCAGGCCCTGGGCATGGGGTACACAGGGCTGAAAACAGCTTGGGGGGCTGCATGCTCCATTAACCATAAAAAGTACTTTGGGTCCTGGGGAAAGGGATACCATGGGCTGAAATCAGCCTGGGGGCACACATGCCCCTCCCTAAAAAAAAGTAAAAGCTTAGTCCCCAGGGCCCTGGCCCACCTCATGTGGGTTTAAAAAGAAGCACGGGACACTGTTCTTTTATCTTTTTTAATTGCTACAGATTCCAGTATCTTACACAAATTTGTGGTAAAAAAATTTAAAAGCATTTTGGCCCCAGGCCTTGGGGGTCAGGGTATTCCTAATTTGCCCCTTTGTGTCTTTTTTCATTTTTTTAAGGACTCAGAACTGAGTTCTGAGTCCTAAAATGTCTGACACCACTTCCTTGTTAATGGAGTGGCAGCCAATAGAATCTCAGCAGGAGATCTGTCGGATCCGAAGAGGCTCCACATTTCTAGATAAACAAAGTTTTTGAGTATTAAGGGGGTCATTACGACCTTGGCGGGCGGCTAGATCTGACCGCCATGCGGCCGCCAATGCAGCCGCACCCCGCCGTGGCCATTTGGAGATCCCCGCTGGGCCGGCGGACGGAAACCTGGTTTCCGCCCGCCGGCCCAGTGGGGATCACGGCCGCAACATAGGAGCCGGGTCCAAATGGGGCCGGCGGTGTTGCGGCCGTTCGACGGGTGCAGTTGCACCCGTCGCGCTTTTCATTGTCTGCATAGCAGACAGTGAAACGCTGTATGGGGCCCCCAGGGGCACAACGACTCCCCGTTCCGCCAGCCTTTTCCTGGCAGTGCAAACCGCCAGAAAAAGGCTGGCGGTCGGGGACTCGTAATCCTCTGGGCAGCGCTGCTTGCAGCGCTGCCCAGGCGGATTATCACCACCGGGGCAAAAGTGGCGGAATACCGCCGGCCCCGGCGGTGCGCCCGTCTTAATACGCCTGGAAGCACCGCCAGGGTCAAAATGACCCCCTAAGTGCTCAAATACTACTGAACAGATTTACAACAAATTACAAAAAGCACTCTTTCTTGTCCAACCACAAAAATATGGTAGCAAGCCAAGCATGTCTCACTGAAAATAAATATGGGTTCATTACACATGCATAAACATTTACATAAACATAAAATTCAGATACATAAGAAAAAACCCACCATATTTTAGAGACCCTTCATAACAGAACGATATTGGAGGTCTATTATTCACAGTTACTCTGCCAGTGGTCACTGGTCACTTCTCAAGGTATTACTTTGTGCTGCTTCATGTGATCGGTAATGCCTATTACAACAGCAAGAGCTTTAAAAATAAAACAACAATATATCGATGAGGGAAAGAGTCCATGGTGCACTAACTTTGAGGTATATTAAGGCCTTTCATGGTTGGGTCTTTCAGAAATGTAATTCATCACCTTGACATTCAATTGATGTTGCCTTAGCCCTGCCTGCCTCCCACAGTAGTTGTGAAAACAGATAACAGGGGGACCAAAAATAAAGACCAAGGACATAGAGAAACAGACTTAGAAGACTGTAGAGATGTAACAAAATAAGGTCTCAGGGTTAGTATGTGGCTCTGAGAGCATGACAGGATCCACCAACAGATATGGAGAAAGGAAGGCTGAGGGAATCAGGCCTGAGACATGGGACACAGAGCACCTGTGGGGAAAAACTGAGTGGAGAACTTACTCATCGAGTCTGGGCAATGTTCAAATCTGCTAAAGGGTGGTGAGTGCAGCTATGGCCTGAGATTTTGATCCGTGTTGCTGCCTCCTGAACATGCTACTGAGATACCGGAAGCCTTGAAAAAGGCATAGGGCAAACATTGGTGACTGAAACAGGGTGCAAGTTAGGAGAATACAGAGGGCATAGGAGAATCTTAGCAAAGGAGAATGTTGGAGACAGGGTCATAGACATACCATAACAGCGAGGGACAGAAAGCGGACATGGTTCAAAGGGACTCGCAGACACATGCTTCGAGGGCTAGCATGCATTGGAAGTGGGATAACATCAGTGCTTAATTTGTGGTTGTTATTTCCGGTGCTGAGAACCGGCTCTTATTTCTGAGTGCCGGCTCTTAGTTTTGTGTCTCAAGCATTTACCGTGAGCAAAAGGCACATGGGAAAGACGGAGGAAGAGAAAAACGAAGAAGCGTCAGAAAGGGGGAAAACAGGAAGCTGCAAGAGAGAGCTGAAGGGCCGGGGAGTGGGTATAAATGGATTGAAGAGGCCCGAGTAGGGTGACCACCCGTCCGTAAATTTCACGGACTGTCCGTAATTTCTCCCTGCCGTCCGTTGTCCATGATGAAAGTCTTCACGGACAGCATTTGTCCGTAATTTTAGCCTTTCACCTAAAGGGCAACGGAGGCAGGGCGAAATTTCAGGCAGATCACTCTCCCCAGCTGGGCGGAAAGGCTGGGAGTCTCCTGTGCTCTGAGGGAGGGGCAGACAGATAAGAATCAGACCTTCTTGCCAGGGGGTCTCCTTCCCTAAAGACATGCAAATGTGCCCAACTGGTAAATCTGCAAATATAAAGGGGCTTGAAAACCTGCATTGACTTTACTAAAAGGAGTCACTTGAAGTTTTCTGGTGGCAAATATATTTCTTTTAGAGATGTATTGTAATGGTGTTCCAAAGTGAGCTGTGGGGTGTGTGGTTTTAATAGAGTGCAGTGGAGTAGAGTGGCATACAATGGAGTAGCAGAGAGAGCAGTAGTGTAGAGTTGTGCAGTGGCATAGATTGCAGAGTAGACTGACGTTGCAGGGAGTGCAGTGGCATAGTGCAGAGTGGTGCAGAGTAGAGCAAACTGCTGTAGAGTGGAGTGATGCAGAGTAGAGTGGCATAGAGTGCAGTGGCATAGAATGCAGTAGTGCATAGTACATTGGTGTATAGTACAGTGGTGGAGAGTGGAACGCTGCAGAGTAGAGTGTCAGTGCAGTGATGTAGAGTGGCACAGAGAGAAGTGGAGTAGAGTACAGTGGTACAGAGTAGAAGGCAGTGGCGTACAGTGCAGTTGTTTAGAGTGCATTGGTGCAGAGTGCAGTGTAATAGAGTGGCATGGGGTAGAGTTACATAGAGCGCAGTGGAGTAGTGTGGCATACAATAGAGTAGCAGAGAGTGCATTAATGCAGAGTGGTGCAGTGTCAGAGTGCAGAGTAGACTCATGTGGCATAGAGTGCAGTGGTGTAGACTGGTGCAGAGTGGAGTATTGTAGAGTGGTGTAGAGTAGAGTATAGTGCCTAGAGTGCAGTAGCATAGAGTAGAGTGGTGTAGAGTGCAGAGTTGCAGAGTAGAGTGTCAGTGCAGTGGTGGACAGGTTCTGGCAAGGCAAGAGAAAGCTGTGCATGATAACCCTGAATGGTGATCCGTAGAATGGTCAGTAGGAAACAATGAGCAGTGCATTAAGCCTTTCTTAAAAGTCTTTACTGGTAAAACCCATCTCATGCAGGGAGGTGGGCAGAAAGCTAGCGAGCCACCCATTGGACCTGCGCAGCTGAATAATAGCATTCTAAGTCCAGAAGACCTAATCCACCCGCAGTCACAGTTAGCTTTAGAGTGGGAAGAGCTCCTGATGGCGCCGCAGTGACCAAATCAGATGTGTGGCCTGTCTGAAGAAGGAATGAAGGACGAGCAGAGGAAGGTTTGCAAAATAATACTATCATTGGGGTAGCACACCATCCTCACTAGTGCCACATGGCCTCTACAGAAAGCAGAAGAGAAGACCAAAAAGCAAACTGGGCTTGGAGGGACCGTTCGCTCTGCCGATATTTTCTTCCTGGAAATCAGTGTAAGAATGGTAGCTATTAATCATTAGGTATTAAAAGGTAACTGGTTATATAAAGGCAAAAACAGTGCCATATGTCAAAGAAACACTAATTAAATTTAAAAATTTGTAAATTGTGTTTGTGCAATTTACATCCCAAATATTTTGATGATTCTATGGCCCGTACTTAAACTTTTTTTAGCGCTGCATTTGCGCCGCTTTTTGATGCAAAACGGCGCAAACCTACAAAATACAATGGTATTTTGCAAGTTTGCGCCGTTTTTGCGTCAAAAAACGACGCAAATGCAGCGCAAAAAAAGTATAAATACGGGCCTATGTGTACTTGACACTTAGGGATAACCCAGATCTCTAGTTTGGCTTTTGCTCAATTTCAAAACCATATAAAGACATGGACAATGCGGGCAATTGCCTTGCACAACCTTGCAAGGGGTCTGGCCCCTGCTCACCCTTCAAAAGCACTAACAGCGGACCATTGCACCAGAAGAGTTTGCCAAGGTGGATGGGTGTTGCTTGTTCAACCACTTGACAGTGCCCCTTCTGTTTCGCTCCTGTGTGCAGAGACAACTCCCCAGGTTCCCAATACCTTTGAATAGTCTTGGTAGACCCATCTTGTCTGATTTTAGGAATTGTCCCACCTTGTACTTCTCTTGCTTATTTACCCAGTTCTTGGCAACAACCCTTTGAATTACTTGCTGTGGATCTCCCATTTGCTCTCGATTTCATCCTCCTCTTATTATCTTTGATTGGTAGTCCGGGCTCCCATTTCTGAGATAAATGTAGAGTCCTGGATAAACACTCTAGTGCTGTGAGACCACAGACAAGTTATGGGTACATCACATCCTGAAATTAGGTGTGAGACTGTCGCCCACACCATCTGCCCTGCCTCGTTAAGTTGAAAGTCCATGGGCGGTTGGGGTAAGCCAGATGTTTTTGTTCAATTTGTTTAAACTAGCATAAGGTTTATTACCTTAATGTTTCCCAAACTGTTTGCCAGGGGTTTTAAAATGTTCAGAAACATAATCAAAATGTTGCTGTTACTTTCTCTTCAGGAAAGATCGGGTAGATTTGGGTAGGGGTGATGGCCTTGTCGCAGTACTCAAGGGCATTAATTTACTACTGAACAAGGACGTAATGTGACACCTGAATGTAGCATACCAGGAAGCAATCACAAAAATACCACAGTGAATAAATAGTGCTCTGTTAAAAAAGAGTAAATAAATGCACTGACAACATAGTGAGGCATGGCCTCTCTTGCGTGTGTTTGTAAAACTGACGTTTGTTCTTGAATTTGTGTCCTGAATTTTGACCCTTTGTCCTGAATTTTTGTCCTGAATTTGGACCCTTTGTCCTGAATTTTTTACAGTCCTGTCCAGAATTTGCCTCAATGCCAGGTGGTCACCCTAGGCCTGAGTGGCTTCAGGATTACTCTGCCTCAGTATTATGTGCTCGCACTTTTAATTGCAGCAACCGCGTGTTTAAGAGGAGAGCTTTTAGCACCGGCACCTTTTTATTTACAAATTAAGCACTGGATAACATACACATAAATATGAGGAGTTGAGAAATGAAGGGAGCCGAAGTATGAAGAGTCCTGTAGATGCGTAGCTAAGCGACAGGAAGCACCTGTTCAAGAGCAAGGAGCTGCAGATACACTGCAGTTGCGTCAATGAGATTGTGAACCCACTGAACGAAGAAAGGTGACTGTCTGTTTCAAATGCACTCTATTTCTAAGTCAGCGCCTTCATTCGAAGAGTAAGAACTTGATTGCATGTGATACAGGCAGCGGCATTTCTTTCTTAATGGGTGCATAACCTCATTCTCCACATAGCTACACAACAGAGCTTTGACCTTTTGTGCTAAGATCCCAAGACCCCCAGTTCTCACCCAAAGCTAAATTACATACGTCTCTTAACGTTTTTCAAAAAAGTGATGACCTGAAGCAAATGCGGCAAAACAAGCAGTGTTAACATTCTTGTATTGCTCTGTTGATGGTGTTGCCAGAGCATAATGTGTTGTGCATGTAATATTAACAGAAGTGCAGGCCGATATCCTGAAGCACTCTTCCAATGATCATGGTTCGATAAAGAAATAAATAAACACATTATCTGTGGTTTTATTTTAGTACACTAGCAATATTTCATTTTTATGAATGCACTTTTGAATGGCGTTCCAGTGTCACACAGTAAAATATGTAATTCTGTTTTGTCGCAGAGCATTACAATAAATATACAATCCAGTCTAATGACCGATCAATTGATTATATCTTGCAAAAGATATGGATTGTGTCAGTTTCTATCTTATAAGATGCTGATTAGCTTTTTTAAAGTACACAAATAAACACATATTAGATAAGACATATTTGGAATAACTTGGGTATAGATTTATACATCAAGAGGATCCCAGGGGCCCCCTCATGATGAGCACAGCCGGGAAACAGAGAGCACGGTTTGCCTCTTGCTGTTTCTGAGCTGTGAAAGTAAAGCACTAACTCAGAGAAATATCGAGTTATATGAATTCTATTTAGGCTGGGTAGGCACATTAAACAGACACTTGGGTCTGCAGCAAAACCCATCATGATATGGACCCAGGTTTTCTTCTTCAAGTGAATTATTGAATCTAATACTAATAAGAGAACAACGATATAGTTACCATAATATTTGTGCAGAATTAGCTATTGTCAAAAACTCTGGATATTAATCCGGTGTAATGGGACGTACAGAGACATCCGTGGTAAAGGCATGCGCGTGGTAATGGATGTGTGGTAAAAGTATTGCATGATAATGACCGCACCCTAAATGCTGTTTCTCGTTGTAATGTGTTAAGAGATCTTAGACCACACTATACTTAACCATGGTGGTTGTAGTGTGTAACTACTCCGCAAGTGTGAATTACTAAAGATGTTTAAGTGACTTCTGGATATGCAGTCATTTAACAGTCTGTTTTACTCTCCTAATAGCAAATATTCATACCCGAATCCTAAATATACTTGACTAGAGGGCTCCAATGAATTATTTCCCTTGATAGTGTATGCCACAAAATACTGAAATTCTCTGAAATACACTCGTGGAAACGCAGAGCCTGGCCAAGAGTGATTCGAAGTTAATTTAGAGAAGATTCTTCAAAACTATGAAAACAACACGCCACGAAAAGCAATAAAGTCTGTATCTAGTTGGAGCCTATCAAAATGCATCTCTAATGACTCAGCTGTGCTTCACTGAGAGACTGCTGCAATATGAGGTAGTTTCTTTTATTTATTTAAATTTTATTTATTTAAACCAATGATGACTCGTTTGTGTGTACCTCCTTCCTTCTTTACACAGCTTGGCTGTGTCATGTCAGAAGGGGTCTAATTTTATGGAAAGCACGTTTGGCCATGTCCTTTGAAATAGTTTGGCCAGCTAGGCAACCTCTACTCTCGATAGACATGGATATACAAGCAAACTGGCCATGTTTGCCCATATTGGTGCCCCCATGAAACAGCAATCTTTTTATCACGTTGGTGTAACCACTACATCTCGGTTGATTCACGTACGGAGCAAAAAAAGATAGATGAGATATGAAACTGATTTAATAATTGGACTGGGTCATAGTCCACCACAAGTAATAACATCACTAACCCATTAAGTGCAGGCAAGGTTTCCATAACTTAAACCTGGGCGCAGCCTCTGGTAGCTACGGCACAGAGCATACAGGTTTAACTTGAAAAAAACATGTATTAGAAGTACCAAAAGAGTTAAAAATTCCTCTCCAATCTATGAAAATAGAAAAAAAATGAATGGCCAAAACTAGACCAAAAATTCAAAAGTCCAATAAGGAGAAAAAGTGCCAAAAAAAAGAGAAACACCAATCAGTAGACACTGTTCGTGTTTGACTCAGGCCTAGGCACAATTTGAGGCCAACCGTAATGGAACAGAGATCGGGTACACCAAGCGGATTTGTTCTGGACAAAGATTTTTCTTTCTAACTGAAATAGAAGACAAAATCCTCCTAAAGGACAAGGCTGTCCCATCCACTGTATTACGATTCCATTATATCCCATGGAATTTAAAATACGTCTGACAGAATAACCGTCACATTTGTGATAGAGTAACCCGTTTACCAAGATCTAAATCAGGCCCTTGGTAATTTTTATGGACCTCAAAATTCACCAGCGTGGCAAGTCTGAAGCTCTAAACATCGAAGCAGTGTGAAAATCAGATAATTTTGCCTCATGATCCGCTGATGTTCCAGAGGTCTTGGAAGTCTAACATTCTCTAAGTCTCAACTTTTCAGAGATTCTTTAATTGTTCCTCTAGGTCATTTTAAGGGCTTCTAGGACACTCCACTCCAACAAAGCCCAGTGTGCAAGGTACTTCCAGTTGCTACTGGTCAGCCAGGAACTTCAAGAAAAAAGCCTCTTGCAGCCTGTTGTATTCCTGTAGCCACACAGGAGGTCAGCCTACTGATCCTTGCAGTCCTCTTCCTAGCCCAGGGTGCAAGAGGGAACGGGTTGAGCCCTTCAGGGTTTCATACTGGTCTCAAACAGCAGGTCCTTCCTCTTCTCTTCTTCCACAGATCCAGAGAATGTTCTGAGGAGGTGTTAGGGAGTGCCATTTATGTACATGTCTACAGGAAGCAGATGGAGGGGTGACTCCTGAACACTCCCTGAACAATAGGAAAGCAGTTCCAGAGGTCAACTCTACCCACTTTTACAGCACATCCTTTTTGCCTTACTGAAATCTAACAATGACTGTGCTATTTTAGGGCCAATCCGATATGTCAGGCCCCTTCCACTGAGACAGGATTCCACTCAGGTGTGGGTCTAGGGAAATAAGCAGTCCATTCCTCTTTACCTACATCTCCGGGTTCTCGGACCTGCTCTCTCTTCCACACAATTTTATGCCACATCCATGCACCCAAAAAGATATTACAACATCCGAGCTATGCCATTTTTTAAAATATTGGACATAATATCAAGGACGGGATACAGATGCACTTTTCAGAATATATATATATATATATATATATATATATATATATATATATATATATATATATATATATATAATAATATAGGCAACCTATATGTATGCACACTTACTATATGGTACTTACTCTATATGAACACAGGCACCTGAAGGTTTACCTACATTTTGTCATCCAAGTAACAATGTAAAATATAATCATACTCACCCCTACTCTGAATGCCACACTTGATGTCCTCTTAGACTACCACTCCCAGTCCCATTAACACACATGAGAAAGGAACAAATTACATCTCACAGTGCAACACCTAAGAAATCAGAAAACCTGAAATTTGAATTAAATGGTTAACATAAGCAACCTATTGAAATACACAATCATAGATGGAAAAATATGACATTCTTCTCAACAATTAATACCTAAATATAAGAGAATAAGGTTTCTATTTGATTATTTGTACGTAAATCATAAAAATCGGCAAGCAAAAACATCAGCCACTCTGTAAACTATCCCAATAAAAATCCAAATGTCCATTAGTGTCCTATCACAGTTAAAATTCTGTACAAGGCTCCAGCTTGTGTGCTTTTCTCCAAAATTACAAGTAGCTTCCTTCTCATAGGGGCTTTACTTCCTTGCATAGCGTGTGGTATGGTGAGGTCTAGGGGAAGGTGGAAGGTGGGAGAGAGGTTGAGATATTGTGTCTGATTGTGATTTGAGATTATACAATTTGGGCAGATAGTGAAATGGGACAGGTTGTGGACTTTGGTCAGATGGTAAAAGTGGGTCTGCTGGCCAAATTTGATGGTGGAATTATGGCAGGTAGTTTAATTAGGGCAAGTGATTGGATTTGGGCAGGTGGTGTAATAGAGCAGGAAGAGGAATTATTTCACTTTCACATCAGGTGTCCCAGAAGCACTTGTTGTTGAGGAGCCACTACCATAGATACGATCTCTCTGTTGGGCAGACATGGCAGATTGCATGTCATCCAGGAGGTCAATTCTCTTGATAGTTGCTGACTGAGAATCTTAATGGCATCCAACAATACTGCCCCACAGAGAGGTTCTTAAGCACCTCCAGAGCATCCTCTAACACCAGTGCTGGCGGGATTGGAGCAGATGAAGAGGTGCCCTGGGAGAAGCAGACTTCAGTCCATTTTTGGACTAGATGCTGGCTTGGTAGCGAGGGACATGAGTGAGGTTGGTGCTTGTTATAGTGGTAGTGGTGCCCACAGGAAAAAATGTTGTACCCTTTAATATTTCTGAGCAACCATGAAGGGCTGGCCAGAATAACAGACTTCATAGACTGATGGAGATGTAGTCTTCTGGTCGGCCACATTGCCGTCAGTGCCACTGGCTCCTTCATTGTCTGTGTGTTACCTTTCAGACTCATAGTGGCCCTCCTGATGTTCTCTGAAGTGTGTCCAGCATCTTCTTCACTTTCTATGAAAAAGCTGAAAGCAGGCATATGCACAAATCCGTCACACAGTAAAACGTAAAATATCAAAATGCACACAAAGATGTCCTGCATTATTTCAATAAATGCTAATATTGTGAAGTAAGGGCATCTAATGTGATATCACAATATATGATAAGCCACAGATTTAAAGTTTAGGTAACAATGACACTATAAACATCATTTTAAGGACACAAAACTATTGTGGCCCATCTTTAGAGATTGTTCAGTTGGATGATTTGCCTCAAACATGCTATAATCATGTCTGCCCTATTACAAGTGTTATAGGCTATAATGCACATGTCATATGATGAACTGGAGACATGTCAATTTTGGGAAGAAGTGTCACAACTGTTACTCTCAAATTCTGGCCCTTAATACTCAATGTTACATGAATATGTTGGGCTTTGCGACACTAATATCCCCTGTATTGTATACATTCTTAGCCATGCCGTGCATTCCAATTGTAATTATCTGATATCATACTTTTATGGTCTTTATCGACCCTCCTCAAAGAGACCTTTGTGGGAAGGCCTAGGACTGTTTTGTGACAATAGACTGCATGCATTTGTCCAAGACTTGTATGTCCACAGT
Source organism: Pleurodeles waltl (assembly GCF_031143425.1). Classification (NCBI taxonomy): domain Eukaryota; kingdom Metazoa; phylum Chordata; class Amphibia; order Caudata; family Salamandridae; genus Pleurodeles; species Pleurodeles waltl. Next base: position 660,118,651 of record NC_090443.1, on the reverse strand, counting down.
GAGCATGCTTTCAAACAGTGGCCGAGAGATATTGTGCATGTCATAGAGTAGTATGTTTTGCACAGTACTGCCATCACTTTTTTGTAGAGCTTTGCACATTAACACTTTGTATCCACAACATCGGAGTGAAAGCATACTGAAACACTTGATGTAGAGTGTTGTTTCAAATTTGGTGGATAGGATAATCCATTACTAAAGTGTCAGATATCCTATCCATCATATCACAAATGTTTAGTTGCCTATGGCACTTGTAAAACTACAGATGGATATCCATTCATGTTTGAATAGAGTATCGCATCCATAAAAACGTAAATCTTTTGTTTTTTAATCATGCCTATTAGCTATCATAGGCATACATCTATTAGTACACATGCGTATTCGAGTTAATATGCAGAAAATGAGTAGAGCTTTGTTAATATTGATACAGAAACCATTGTCTAGACATAAAAGCACTGAGTTAAAGTACAGTAGTTTGGTTACTCTGTGTCAAATGTGACGGAAAACCCAATGCCCAGATTTGAAAGTGTATTTGTCCTATGGTACGTCTAATGCAGAGGACAGTATTTCTGGCATGTTTGTGACCCTGTATTTTATCCCTCAAACTGTGAAGAAGGGTCATAAGCAACATCAGTGTTTTCGAATCAGATAAATCTTTCTCTCTTGACACTGCTTCATGGCCTTTAGCTTCCTATCCAAGTCACCGTAGGCCACTGTAAGAATACACTGCATCATGGGGGGGATCATTGACCACCACACTCACTTTTCCTCCTAAGAGAAAACTTCCTGCTGTTTTAGGGCATGAGGCATGTCCAATGATGAAGGTCCTCCTACCGTATTCTGCAGTGGATGATGCAGCACCTATAGAAGTTTGGCAGTGTACACTCCTCCCAGTGGCCCACAAGATCTTCTTGTTATGGGGCTGACCTACACAGAGGGAGATAAGGTAAAAAAAAAGGCTTTCAACAACATCACAGATTTTTAAAAATGTTATTGAGATATGATGTGAATATTACTTAACTTTCCATGGTCTAAATTTTCATTAGCCAATGATTTTTAACTTTTCATCAATTACATCACTCAATGTGATGTGATGGCATTTACTAACCTACTCTGTAATAACTATAATGGTTGTATATAAACAATAGTAGCATTTCTCTTTCACATAATGAATGTATAGTTAACTCAGGTACTTCTTAATTTTGTTTTGGAAATTATACTGCACCACAAATCTAGCAGATATTCTGTCTACCTTATTTCAAGTCTCTAAGGCTATAATGCACTTTTCTTATAGCATACAAGATATCCTCTGCTTTTGTCTGCAATGCAACAACTGTGAGACACAACAACCCCAATTTACAGCCCAGTCCAGGCTGGGCCGACACAGCACAGAAGCATCAGAACCAGTACTCATTGCTTCTGGACATCGGCGAATCAATGACGTTGCCCATTCAGAGAATGACTTACCACCTGCAAACGCTGCACATCCCCTCTATGGATCGACTTATCATCACCGCGCCTCAACACGCGCAACCAAGGTACTGACTTTGTAACTCCTGTACCCGGCTCGCTCTTCATCGCTGTCAGGCTGAACTTTTGGATTTGCTCCAGTCCAACGTGACCAAATAGCCCCAGGCGGGAGCTATTGTCTTCTAAGCACTGCATTCTGATTTGATATTTCAATAACATGAAATTCATAACTTGCTTGTATCTGTTGGACTTTTTACCATTTTGGTCTTGTTTGACTCAGATAAATATTGGCTATTTTTCGAAGTCATGTGGAGTCCTTATTTGTTTATTTTACTGTTTTGCTGTGAGTGTGCCCAAATACTTTACATATTGCCTGGTTAGTTTAGTCTGACTGCTCTCTGCCAAGTTACCAGAGGGTGAGCACAAGTACACTAATGGGCCTGATTCACAAAGATAGGCTTAGACCAAAAATGTATTTTTGGACCCAAAGTCTAAACTTAGACCAAAAGTGTAACTTTACTACAAGTAAAGTTAGACTTTAGGTCTAAACTAAGACTTTTGGCCTAAACTTAGACTTTTGGTTTAATTTTGTGATTTAGACCCCCAGTGTTTTTCTTACTTGCCCTCACTAGGATTATGGTCCTTACTTCGACAGAGTGAAAACCTATGCCAACTAGAGACCCGATTTCCAACAATCAACTTGACAGATTTTCCTTCAGTGGAGGCTTATAATGCAGACAATGTATTCTGTCACTTGAGAACAAAGGTATTCTTAAATCAAACTTTTTATAAATATGAGATAACTCTTTCATATTTTCTGTATAATTCACTCCAAAAAACATAACATCAAATGCACTAGGGCAGAAAGTTAAAAGTCTAGGTTGCATGTTCATAACTTGCCTCCTATTGACACTGCCAAAATAAACCTCCTCTGAAACGGACATCTATTTGGAAGAAAGAAGGCACCTAAGTGATCTTAGTGGGGGGTAGGTCCTTGGGTTTGGGATGGGAGGGTTTGGATTTCAAAGGGAAGGGTTTGGGTTAGGGAGTGGTGGGTTTGGGTATGAGATGGGTGGGTTTGGTAGGGATGATTTGTGATATGGAAAGGGTGGACTTATGGTTGGTAGGGGTAGGGTGGTATGTGGAAGGGATCAAGGCCAAGGAAAAACAGAATCTCTCCTTTGGACAATGGGTAGTGTGTTAATGAGGGAGTTGGGTTTGGAAGGTAAAGGGAGAGTCTGTGTCTGTTGTGTATGTGTGTGTGTGTTGAAGGTGTGGGTGCTTGAGGGTCTGGTGTATATGCTGTAATTTTAGATTTGTGTCTTTTACTTATTGTCTATTGAGTGGCCGAGTGTGGGTGTTTGTGTCAAGTATGTGTATGTGTGGATGTGTGTGCAGTGGATGTGATATGTGTTGGTGTTGTGCCTGTGGATGTACTGATGCATGTGTGTGTGGTGTTGAGTAAGATGACTGGGTGTGTGTTTGTGGTGTCTGTGGGTGTTGCTGTTGTGATGGGTGCTGTGTCTGTGGTCTGGTGTTAGGGGGGTATGGTTGTCTCGTGATGGGTGCACTGAATGTGGTGTGCTTGTAATATGTGTGGGTGTTGCTGTAGTGGTGGGTGTTGTGTCTGTGGGTGTGGTGGTGGGGTGACTGGTTGTGTCATGGTGGGTGCACTGACTGGAGATGTGACTGTGTGGTGGTGTGTGATGTCTGTATGTGTGTGTGTGTGTTGTGCTTGTGTTTTCTGCTGTCTTGGTGTTGCGATGTGATACTTGTGTTTGTTGTAGTGGGTGCGTGTATATGTTTGTGTGTGTTTTGGACAGTGCTGGGATGAGGGATTTGGGATGGGGAAGGGGTGTGAGTCTGGGAACGAGATTGGGTAGGTGGGAGTCTGTGGCCAATGAGGAGGCCAGAAGCCAGCGTCTGGGTGTTCTGGCCTGCCAGGCCCTGGATGACATTCAATGGTGTGGTCTGGCCTACAGCAATTGTTCTTAAAAGATCAACAGCATTCTTAGTGAGCACAGCCTGGGACAACAGGGCAGGAGCAGAGGTGCTTGCAGCAAAGGTGATGCTGCATCTTTTTTTGGGGGCAGTTATCGCCAACTGGGGGGAGCAAGAAGGAGGGTGCAAATTGAAATGGGGGGGAGCGGACAAAGACACAGGTGTCACAGTCTCTCCAGGGTCCACCACCACTAGGGACAGGTCTTCAGTGGAGGCCTCCAAGGAAGATGCAGAGTCACTGGGGGCCTCCATGCCAGTCCCCTCACCCTCCATGCCACTGTGTCCCTCAGTGTCCGTGGTATCCACACTGCATCCCCAGTGGCCAGCTTCATCCCTGCTGATGTGGCCGCTGTCACCTTCATCTTGCCCAGTTGATGTTGAAAACACATATACAACAGTTATATGGTAGAGCGGAAATACTGATTTACAGTGATCTCATGTGCACCATCAAGACATGCTAGCTTCCTATGTTGCCTAATCAAGCTTACAACATCATCTTGGCCAGAGCTATGCAACCTTTCCTGTTGTGAGAGCCACCCCTGATTAGTCACAATCATTGTGAGCTACTAAAGCCCAAACAATCTGTACAATCCTTGCACATAATCATGCTCACAGCTATATTGGTTTCCTGCCCAAACTCCCAAGAGTCAGAACCTAAGGTCTGTATCACATACAGTGACTGACGGCGAGATAGAAGGGCTGCTATGAGTCAATGGGAGCCTGAATTTGTGATTTGTTTGAACAAGTATGTTTTGGAATGGGACAGACTCGGATGGATGATGGTGGGTCAATGTCATCTGAACTTTCTGCATCTAAAACAAGTCTACCTATACGTAGCTCCATGTCAGGTTAAAAACAAGAGCAACCTAACACACAATATGTACTGGAATCCCATGTGATAGTACAGCATCAGACAACTCAAGACTCTCTACATTTGTCCATCAACATCACTTTCATTTCAACATTAGCTCTATTTTGTCAGTCATACTACTGAAAGACACATTACAGCTTCTACTTTCAGGTGACTTAACATTGCCATACACATACATTTCAGACATTGTCCCAAAAATCTGTCAACTCCAATCACATGACTACCCACATTACCAAAAAAGAATGAAATAACCTGTGAATCCGAGGGGAAGAGGCTACTCAGTCAGACATTCCCCAATCAGACATGTATCTGTTCCTCTGGGGTCCCATAAAGTTGACTGTACAGGGACAGAACCTCCCTAGCAAGGTGCTCCAGCTCCTCAGGACAGAAGGCAGGGGTTCTGTCACCTGCTTTGCCCGCCATCCTGGCTCTCAGAGGTCAGTAACAACAGCAAAAAATAAGGAGATCTTTATAGCTGCAGTGTTAGGAGGAAAGTGAGTGTTTTTTCACAACGCGGCATACAAGTACACCGCAGACACAATCCGTGATAGAGACGGACACATCCATTGGCTTTCGTGTGTAGCCGTCACACACTTTAGCGTATGGCTGGGCCTGTCATGGAGGCTACCACTTCTAATATGTGGTTAACTTCCACTGATGGCCATTGGGTAGTTAATGTCCTGATGGTAAGGTCAGGCAGTCGCCATTTTAGGGTCTGAAGCTGCACATTCTTTTAATTGTTATTGTATCACTAGCACTCTAAATATAGGTTAGTACATTTCTAAAAGTCAGACACAAACAGCACTTTTTTTTTTAAAGATATGACACAATAAAATGTGGACCTTGACTGTGTTTGGCAAAGAAAGTGCCATGGGGGAAGTATTACCTCTTTTGATGGTAATTAAAACAAAAAGTTATGTGCAAATAATACAGTCCAAATGTATTATTTGCACATAATGACAAAAAAAAAAGCTTTTTTCTAAATGTTTGCAGTCCAAATATTTGATGTCAATGTGCGTACATATATTATCCAATGACATTTCTACTGTTACCAATAAGTCAGATGTGTTTTGACATTAAAAGTATGGTGTGACCATTTCATCTAATCTTTTCTTTTCCATACATACAAATGTCTGAACGCAAGCCAGGGGTAGGAGGCAACAACCTCAGGTGTTTTAGCCCTTTTCAGATCTTGCCACCATGGAGAAAAGGGATGTCATTAGGCAATATCACATAAATAGGTGAAATATCCTGGATTTGTGTCAGCAGTTCGAGACTGATTTACTGCCTCACAATATGAATCCAACATCCAGAACACAAAGAGTTAAATTTGTGGCAGTACTGCATTTTGTAGCCACTGGCACCTTTCAGTACACTGTGGCAGTATCTGGGATCATGTCCCACCAACTTTCAGAGGTGTGCTACAAGACGCTCTTCTTCCTTGATGAAAAACATCAACAACTACATCCAATTGCCACGTCCAGAGGATTTGGCCACCGTGAAGGGATAATTTTATGCTTTGGGTGGAATAACTTGTGGTTGGAGCAATAAATGGCATGTATATTACCTTGGTGCTCCTATATAACAGAGAACAGGTCTACCGCAATCGGAAGGACTTCCATTCAATCAATGTGAAAGTTCTCTGCTTACCAGACCTATACATCTCAAGTGTGTGTGCTCTCTTCCCTGGGTCAACACATGATTCATTTATACAATGGAACAGCAATACACTCATGCAGATGTCACAACTTGGACCAGAGAAGACCTTGCTTGTTGGTAAGTACAATATTACTTGTTGACTTTTTGCCTGAATCGTAGTTTAAGAAGGGACAATGGCCTATCATCTCAGTAATCTGTTGATGTGTTGCTTCCGTGTGGGAGACTCTGCGTATCCTAACTGACTGTGGTTAGTGGAACCGCTGAGGAATCCAATACTGCCAGGGGAAGTCCATTTCAATAAGGCTTGTGGAAGAACACAGAGGCCAGTGGAGCAGGCTTTTGGGCTCCTGAAGGGTAAGTTGAGGTGCCTGGACAAGAACAGTGTAACCTTCCTCTACTCACCCTATAAGGTGTGGCAAATCATGGTTGCCTTCTGCATTCTCCATAACATCACCCTGAGGAGATACATCCCTATAATTGCAGAGGAGGGAAAACGTGATGAGCCCACAGGTGAGGATGTTGAAATGCCTAATCAAGATGACAGTGGTGAAGAAGACGGAGTTGACTTACGTCAAGATGTGATTGCGCACTTTTTCGCCTGAGTTTACCTTTACAAATTTTAAGCTCCAGTGCAGTGAAACTTGTGACCTAGGGAGCATATCGGTTTACTATGGTAATTCATTAGGAATGGTCAGTGCAGGAAAGTTCAAGACAAAGATGTTAGTAGATAAGAGTTTCTCTACGTAGGGTACTGTGGTCGTTGACATGGATGAGTTCACTCGAATATGTATTAAAATTATTTTTCCCTTATTATTTTGTCTCAGGGTCCTTTACCATTTCGTCTTCATTTGGACAGTTCAACATTGTGACATTTGCTGTGATAGTTTGCTGTTTGAAAGTACAATGTGAAACTGTGTTGATCCTTGGACAGACACCCACTTTGGATGAACAAATCTTTTCCAGAGATAACTTGCACTCTGATAGTATGGAAGTTCAGAAGATTGTATCTGACCTCTTTTCTGTGTGATGCTGCCACCAGGCAATATGTGCCACGTGAGTTGTCCAGACCCTGTGCGTATATAAAGCCCTTGCATACTGTTCTTACTTCACATTGACTAAATCATTAATTTGGGAACAGTGGAAGTAGGAGTTAATGTGTTTCATCATAGGTGATTGAGTTTTTTGTTAGCACACACTGAATGATGAATGTGTCAATGCACTAGACACTGCCACTGTGTCCTGTAGTGGTCCAGTGGCTTCAAATATTGCCACTGCCATGATGTAGACTATTGGTTATTGATGTAGGATTCTTATTGTGAGGGCAGGGTATATGGCTCCAATTGAGGTTATACATCAGTGATAGTTTGCCAATTTAATTTGTTCCCATTGTATATTCCCTTTCCTCCGTGGTTTCAAGGTAATTGGAGCATACAACCTTGAATGGCATAGACTATTGGGGTTATGACTGTTTTTAACCCAGATTCAATTTCTACAAGGACCTGTTGCCAAAATGTGTATGTTTCAAATACGTTCTGAGTTAAGTTTGTTTTATTTGAATAAATTGGATAACACTTTACCTCTTTATAATTGCAACATATTTCCAAACTGAATGTTCTAAAGATTTGGCAACGTGATGGTGGAAGAAGGTCATGACAAAGAAAATGCCGCAAGTAATCCAACAAGAGTCTTATACTCTGTGTCCTTTACATTTATTAACATAACGCAAAAACAAGAATGAGGTGTTTTATAAAGAGATGAAATGAACAAAAAAGAGTCTATCATGGTGGACGGAAACATGGTAGTAGAGCCAAAAACAGTTTGTTGTGCAATATCCAAAATACAACTGTCTTCAGAAAAGGTAAATGTGTCGATTAAATAGTTCACAGAGTGAATCGTAGTCACAAAAGGAGGAAATTAGGTTCTGTGTCTCTTGGAGGTGGTGATGTTGGTCTTGTCATCCTCTCCTGTCAGTCTGGATAACCGTTCCCTCCAAGGACGAGGTGGGGTGCAGCAGTGCAGGACTGGGGTGGTACAGCAGGCTCCCCATGTGGCTGGGCCTCCCTGTCTGTGGCTGGCAGTGGTGTGCTTTGCCCATATGTGAAGTGATCACAGACGGGGCAGATGGTACAGGAAAAGCCTTCACATGTGGTAGATGTCAAATAGCACTGGGTCAAGGACCTTATTTTTTCACTGTGAGTCTGTAGTTCTAAGATGTTCTCTCTCTGCACCTCTTTGATTTCCCGGAGTTCAGTTATATCCTGGCCCATCATGTCTTGGGACTGTTGGACAGATCCCAAGACTTGGTAATTGGTGGTCTGGCTAACAAAAACCCTAGTGGCCTCCCTTGGCCCACAAATTCCCTCCTACAAGTACTACACCCACTTGCCTGTGCCTTTGATGAAGTGTGCCCCAAACCACTGGGTCCTGGCAGAACTGGAGGTTGTGTTGTTGTTGTTGGTGTCTCAACAGGAACCAGGGCTGGGTGCACAGGATTTGTGTTTAGGTCCTCAGTGCACAGGAGGTGGAGCAGTCCTCAGTCTGAGATGTTAATGTACCTGTGGTGGGAGGTGTATGTGTGAGCCGAGTTTGACACAGTGGAGCTGTCTAGATAGACAGACCTGATGCTCCAGCTGTCTTGTGGTCATCCTGACTTGCAGCAATAGAGTCCTCACTGAAGGCTTGGTCCTGGGTTGGACAGGAGGTGTCTTGGCTGGCGGAGAGTGGTGCACTGGGCTGGATGTTTAGATCGGTGAAGGTTACAGAAGATATGTAATTAAAATTTCGTTTGTGCTTTTAATGTGTCTTTGTGTATAAAAGGGCCAACCTAAAAACTAGAAAAAGAGTGATAGACTGATTAGACCTTTGTGTTATTTTCATTATTTAACCCATGCAGCCTGATTTACACAGATGACATCTCCAGTCCTTACCTTGTTGAGATGTCTTGAAGTACAAAGGGTTACTTCAGATTTGTAAGTTACATGTCACAGACATTGAACCCAACACTGTGGTGAAGAGACTGGGGTACTGAACAGATCCAAGGCCTAGCAGGCTGCAATACATTGGATACAAAGTGGTTCATAACGCACATGAACCTGTATTTGGTCATCATACGGACAGTGAAATTGAATTTGTGTGTGGCTACTAATTCTATTCTGCATGCCACAACACATATTTGAATATCTTAGATTCAAAAAGCAATGTAAGCATTTTCATCAATTCAATGTAGCAGGAGTCAACATGGCTGAGATGCACAAGAAGTGATATTTTAATCCACAGCATGACACAGTGACTCAATTGCACTAGTGTTTGAAATGTGTGTGCATATGGAATTAAAGGGCAATGCAACAACATCTAGGACCACATGTACAAAATACAGGTTTTGTGACTCGCAAATTGTCAGAGCGACTCACAATTTGCGAGTCGCAAAACCTTGTGTGCAACTGTGTCAATGACACTGCGATTCGCACGGGGGTCGCAAATTACCTACCTCATGAATATTCATGAGGTAGGTCACAATTTGCGACCCCACAGGGATGGTGGCCTGCTGGAGACCGCAGACCACCACCTGCGCTGAAATTTTTTTTTGCTGCCATTCACATGGGGGAAGGGGTCTTGAATGGGTTAGCAACAGTTTGAAACTGGTGCTAACTGCGATTGTTTTGCGACCGCATTCGCGGTCACAGAACAATCATACATGGGACTGCGACTTGCAATTAGGAAGGGAACACCCCTTCCTAATTGCGACTCGCAAAACCTTTTTGCAGTTCGGTAAATAGATCACCGAATCACAAAAATGGGTCTGTACATCCCAAACTGCATTGTGGGCGTCGCAAGCAGCCTGATTCACCGTTTGCAACGTGCAAAATGCTTCGTACATGTGGCCCTTAAGTCCACTATTTTTTTTAAGATCCAAAAACAGAGCATCATGGTAGTTGTAGTCATCTGTTGACACCATTTACAATACTTGTTTGAAAAGTAAGGTACACATATCAATTACAATGGTTATATTGGAGATCAACACACATTTGCAACTTGTACACACATGTGGATATGGTTTAACTAAGAGAAAATGCCACTTGGAGATACTGTACTTTCCTTTAAAATGGATGTAGTTTTGGACCTGTTTTTGTAAGCACAACAACATGCATTAATATATAGTAGAGCCCATGCAAGGAATAATCCCTGGGGTACTACACACAATCTGACTATACATATTGCATTATATTAGAAGGAGAGCTACAACAATGCTGCTAGTAATTTGTATAACACAACATATTTTGTTTGGTCAAAATTAGCTATATCTGTGCTGCTAATGTTGTTGCAGTCTGCACTCGACTAGGGATTCCAGTCAAGCCTTTAGGATGAAGGATTTACAGGACCTTCTCCTCCCAGGGGAAGAGTTATAAAGAGGGGATAGGTGAACCACCAGAAGTCCTCTGAGCATCCAGGTGATGCTTGGAGGCCAGTGAACAAACTTTCCCTGTAAGTTGTTCCACCTCTTCCTAATCTCCTTCTGTGTGCACATGTTGTTAGCTACAGCATTCACTCTGTGGAGAGGACAATTGCATTTGCCTGTTTGGGCCTGTTCCGGACAGGTAGAGCCTAGGATCAGAAATGCTGCCCACATTTCCATTTAGCAGAAAGGACCTTACTCCCTATACATCCATCAACATGCAAATATAATATCAGCAAAGACATCCAACTCATGCATCACAAACTGACCACATACAGACTGCAATGTCTCATCAACCAACACAAAACCCCACATACCACACCTCTACACATATCCACCACACCCACAAAGGTAAAACACCTTCATTCTCACACCAAACACTACTCTGTCCATTCCCAGTAACACAACCTGCCATTGCCCACACAACACAAAACCACATTATACATTACTTTCAGCCATCCAGATACACACTCACTCCCTGTTCATACAAAACAACAGTACTATCGTCTATTTGCTCCTGCCAGACTCTGTTTTATTGTGACAATACCTAAACCAATCCTTCCAACACACCATCTATAAACACCCTCCCCCTCTTTTCACCAATTACACACAACCATACAATCCTTACACTCCAGTCCACCACACATATTACCTCTTCCAGTGATCAAAACTAACACAAACAACCCTGACCCACATCCATCCCCTCTTACATACCTCATACACTCTTCTCCAAAACACAGCATCCCTGTAATATTCTAATACCACTCACCAGCACTAACTCACATACATATCCTTCACAGAAAACCACTACATCAATATCTCATTTCACTATTCCCAAAAAAACGAAAGAAACCACACACATAAGCACATCAAAATAACACAAACTTCCATAATACTTTCCATCAAACCCACTCCCACCCTCATGACTACACAAATAATACAAATCCTGACCAATCTTCACCACTAAATTCCCACTCTTCACAAACATCTCCCGCAAGCACCCCAATACAGCAACATTCATTCACCCACCTCTCATCCATTGCACAATTTAGGACTTTACATTATGATCCACATGCTCCTCTATCACCCCTAACCCATACTCCTTTCACACTAAACAGACACAAACAAAAGAAGCAAAATGCCACTCTTAACATCTTTGCATCCCCTAGTCTATTGCATAGTAAGGCTACTCTAGAAAAAAGAGTACACTCTTCATGTCTCTCTCAGCCACCAAGTCCACCACCAACACACACAGACCCAACAAAATGTCTCCTAAGACTGCTGGAAGAGGAACACTACATTGAAAAACAGGACTATTGTGACCCTCCCACGATTATCACAACCAACAATACACCTGCAACAAGCTCCAAATATACTACTCACCCTTCTCCAAAACAAAATAACACTTCCACAACCACTCATTTTCTAAACTGCCTTCTCATAAATGCTTGATCGCTCTAAAAAAACAAGCACCACATCTATGACCTGCTCACGGACACACATCCTGACTTACCTTTCGTAACGGAATCATGGTTGGGAGATAACATGGCCCCATTGTTGAATGAAGCTGTTCCTCTGGTCTATCAAACTATCACACAAAACAGTGTAGGCAAGAGAGGAGGTGGAATAGCTATTATATCAAACAAGCAATACATCTCAGTAAAATAGACAACATTTCCATACAAGGTTATGAGACCCTCCTCACCAGATGCAACCCCACACCAACTTCCTTCTTTAGCTTTCTCTTCCTTTAAAGACCTCCACCTAACAACTCAACATTCCCAGACACTTTTCTAGATACAGTGTCAAACCTTATAACATTTTACCCAAACCTATGCATTCTCAGGAACCTAAACATTTGGGGCCAGATGTAGCAAAGGTTTTTTACCCATTCTGTGTGTATGGGAAAAAGTGTTCGTACATATGGCCCTTGGTTAGGTCCCCAAGAATGCATTTGGATGGGGCAAACCCAATATGCCCCATCCAAAAGCTATCCCACTGGCCTAGTCACATTGAACTAACATCAGACTGTACACAATCCCACACAAATTGCTGGACAAATCCTGGATGACATTTTTGCAAAGCCTGAACTAGTTACCATTCATAGCATCAAGCCAATCACATAGTCAGACCACCATTTGACAAATTTCCAACATAAAACACCGCAAATCAATACACCCCATAGCAACTTACATACATGAATCTATAGACCATGAAACACAACTAACAGCTAACACAGATCTAGATACAATTAATTTTGTTCCAAACCTTTATGAGTGGCTGCAGGAAGCTTTTGATATCCTAATACCACTCAGAAAAACGAAACAGGACAAAAGAAAAGCAACACCTTGGAGAAACACAGAACTTAAACAGATAATGCAACAAATCAGAAGGTTGCAATAGACCTGGCTCCAAACAAACAACATTCAAGACAAACTTCAACTACTCAAACGTAACAGAATATACAAATCATCGATCAAAAAAGCTAAAAAAAAAAGTACTGCTCAGACAGAATTCAAAATGCTACATCTGCAACCAAAGAATTTGATAAAATTCTCAATGAATTTTGAAAACCTAAATGCATGGAAGGAGGTCATCCCACTACTCAAGATTTCACAAACAAACTGGCAACTCATTACACAACCAAGGCAGACACATTGGACTTCTATTTAAAACAGAAGAAAACCATCAGCACCATCCCCTTTCCTAAAATCCCCTCTAAGAGTAAACCAACCTAGCCTCTGCACTCCTTCAAACATGTATCATAAGGTGAATTTATGGATTTGGTCAAAGCAAGCATGCCTTCCGGTTGCCCTTCTGACCCTTCTACCACACATCTTTTATCTACTTCTGCTGTCACACCTATAGGAAGAATCATCAATATCTTTTTAACTACAGTAACTTTTCCTGAAGATCTGAAAAAGGCATACATATGTCCATTATTAAAGAAAACAAACCTAGATCCACAGGACCCACACAACTACAGAACAATCACAAATGAACCTTTCCTTGGCAAACCGATAGAAAGAGCAGCATTTTCCTAGATGCCACAATTCATTGAAGACAATTTCATACTTTCAGACTACCAAAATGGATTCTGCCCAGGAATAGGAACTTAATAGGTACTCATAGGAATCTGGGATGATCTTAAAAGCACAGTCGACCGCAATGGAGTTGCTGAACTACTTCTCTTGGACCTCTTGGCTGTCTTTGATACTGTTGACCATGATACCCTAATTCAAAGACTCCCCGATGCTGGCATAGAAGGGACTGCTCTCGACTGGATTACATTCTACCTTCAAAACAGAACTAATATTATCTATTCTCCCCCCTTCTTGTCCAAACCTTACCTCACAAAAGCAGGGGTCCCCAAGGATCAACTTTTTCACCTATGCTTTTCAACATTTACACAATGTCATTACTAGAATTGATCAATGATTTTCAACTCACATGCTATAACTATACAGATGACACACAAATACTACTTAAATTGGAATGCCCCAAAGACATTAAAAACTCACAAATCTTCAGTTGCCTCAGAGCAGTTGATCAGAGGATGACTTGGAGCCATCTCAAACTGAATGCTTCCAAAACAGAAATTCTCACATGTGGCGACTGGAAAAATTATGACCCACTGTGCGCCTTGCATGACGATCTCAGACCACCTCCTCAAGTATCCAAGGCAGTTAAAAACCTTGGATTTGCCATGGACTCCAAGTTAACAATGAATGCCCAAGTGAACAAATTAGCACAATCAAGCTTCATCACCTTGAAGACTTTGCGACGCATCTTCCTGCACCTCGGATTTCGACATAAGGTGCAGGCTATTATCTCTCTTGTACTATCCAAACTGGATTATGCAAATGGCCTCTACCACGGATCATCTCTATTTTTCATGAAAAAACGACAACGTATTCAGAACTCAGCTGCCAGGCTACTATTACATGTAAAGCTACAAGCCCACATCACCCCTGCCTTGAGAGAACTACACTGGTTACATGTTGCCAGAAGATCCACATTCAAGCTGCTATTTACCACCCACAAAGCTGTACATTGAACAGGACCGCTTTTCATCAGAAACAAAATAACCAAATACATTAAACAAAGAAACCTCTGTGCAAGATTGGCACCCACCTTAGAACACCACCATACAAGAAAAAGACAATAGGGGGTACATCCTTCTCCATTCAAGCAGCCAAACTATGGAACTCATTACCCCTAAATATAGGATCCACGGATATCTATCTTGCCTTCAGAAGATTACTCAAGAGTTAGCTCTTACCTTCATAACCACCATATTCAAACAGCAATGGACTACATATGCCTATGTTGCTAAATATTTATAATCTGATTATCTGTATATTCTAGATCTGTATAGTTCTTAAAGAAATATGTATCCTTACTATTTCATAATAATAAGTTATACACATAGGCCCTCGTTACAACCGTGACGTTCGGACGAGGCCGACCGCCAAGGCTGAACCACCAGTCGGCCACCCATGCAGCCGGAAACCTGCGGGGCGCATTTGGACATCCCCGCTGGGCGAGCCCAGTGGGTATGCCGGGCGTAACATTGCAGCCGGCTCCTAATAGAGCCGGTGGCAATGTGGCGGTGCGGCGGGTGCAGAGGCACCCGTCGCGTTTTCACTATCTGCCAGGCTGACAGTGAAAATCGCGACGGGGCTGTGCCTGGGGGCCCCTGCACTGCCCATGCCAAGTGCATGGGAGGTGCAGGGGCCCCCAGGGGCCGCGACTCTCCTTACCGCCAGCCTTTCCATGGCGGTGTCTACCGCCATGGACAGGCTGGCAGGAAGGGGAGTCAAAATCCACAAGGCACCGCTGCAAGCAGCGCTGACCTGGTGGATTCTGACCGCCAGGACAACCATGGTGGTAAACCGCCAGTCCCCGCGGTGTGAACACAACGCTACTGCCGCGGTCAAAATATGACGATTTGTACCACCAGCCTGTTGGCGGTATGATTGCCACTTCAACCCTGGCGGTCGTTGACCTCCAGGGTTATAATGAGGCCCATAATCTTTACGTTTGTTCAACAAATGTATATTTACTCACAGTTAAATATATATATATATATATATATATATATATATATATATATATATATATATATATTTATATATATATATATATATGTGTGTGTGTGTGTGTATGTGTGTATCTGTATATGTATATGTGTGTGTATATACATATAGATGTGTTTATTATTCTATGCTTAACATGTTCATAGGTCATTGCATAGCTCCTAGATAGGTTGTTATATTAGATACAAGAATCCCTGCTTTCTTTTTTATATCACAATGATCAAATGTTTTATTTTCGCCTTTCAAAAATTGAGGAAAGAGAAATAAATGTTAGAAAAGTACATTTATTAATTAACGTCAAATATTACAAATCTTGAAAGTCTGTGTTTATACAATACTACTTTTCTTCTCATATTATTATACCCATTATTATATTCCTTGCCCATATATTCTCTTACTATGTATTTACATATCTATTTATTTATTACTATAGCCCTACTGTACTAGAGAAAAATTAAATTGAAATAAATGAAATAAAATCTATAAATATCATTCAAATTATAAATAATGAAATACAACAAAAAATAATAAATAATACAATTAATAAATTAATAAATTAAAGAAAAATTAAAAACAAAACGTAAACATATATATATATATATATATATAAAATAATAAATACATAAAAATAATCTAAATATACTCTTTTGTAAGCTTTACTCTGTCTCCCCATCACCCTATGTCTCTATCAATTGATCCTCCATCCCTACTCTGACTCATCTACTACTTTCATCTCCAAAATAACCCTGCCTAAGGTCATCCCCTTCTCTACGCATCTAGCTAACCCCAAACCTCAGATTACTACCACGATTTCCCAAACAACCCTACTAAATTCTCCCTCATTTATCTCACCTTTGACTCATCCAAAACCCCTCCTGCTACTATGATCTGTCTAACCCTTTCCACAGACTCTTCCCTCCTCTATCTTTCCTTTACTCATCCCAAGCCTCATCCTATTACTATGAACTCCCAATTAACATTTCTGGATTCTTCCCTACTCTATCCCTCCATTACTCTGGGCAATCCAACTAACAAACTCACATATCCTCTACTCAAATTAACTCATAATAATACTAATACTGTACTCATATTTCCCTATACTAATGTACCACTAATTCCTCTTGGGTTCAAGAGTAGCGTTCTACTCACCAAAAAGCACTTTGTGAATACAATTACAATTACAACTATTATGGTCCACCTTTGCCTTTTCGGGGAAACGGTAGTATTTTGGACTTGTGCTCCAAACAATTGTAGCTGGACTCTAATGATTTTATCCACCATGACAGACAACTCTCCTTCTGAAAAACTGGGATTTCTCCTCTCTGCCATAGTGAATCATTGGGAAAAACTAAACTAGTGCCCACAACGAAGATGGAGAATCAACTAAATATAGTTTTAAAAATGACAGAGGGATAGTAACACAGAAAAAATACTGTCTCCTGGGTGGCAATTCCTGCATCCAATGACCTTCTTCAGTGTGATGGCAAAGAAACATGGTCTGAAATGGAGTGAGTTTTGTAATGTGTCTTGCAGGTGTTCAAAATTGTCAACAGATGTGGATTACTAGCATCCCACCAATGGCCATAGCCATAGTACTATACTGACGGGATCCTGTCATAGACTCCCGCCACCATGGGCCCGCCATCACAACTGTGTGATCTAAAAAGGCTTGGTGGGATGCCGCCATCAAGACAGCGATGGAGTGCTAATTGTTGACATTGGAGTCTGCTGCGTTTGCTGCGGGATGCAACTGGTGCAATGGAGTACACTCCGTCATGGCTGTATTTGGCTTAGCCTCAATACATCAAAATATGGCAGCAGTAGACCATCGACGTGACGTCTTTTCAGGTCCACCTCTGACTTTTCTCGACAGCAATACCACCAAGCTCTAAATCTGGCCCTTAGGGGGTCATTCCAACTTCGGCGGGTGGCGGAGGCCGCCCGCCAAGGTTCCCCGCCAGAAGACCGCACCGCGGTCAAATGACCGCGGCGGTCATTCTGACTTTCCCGCTGGGCGGGCGGGCGACCGCCAAAAGGCCGCCCGCCTGCCCAGCGGGAAAGACCCAGCAACGATGAAGCCGGCTCCGAATGGAGCCGGCGGAATTGCTGGGGTGCGACGGGTGCAGTGGCACCCGTCGCGATTTTCAATGTCTGCTAAGCAGACACTGAAAATCATTATGGGGCCCTGTTAGGGGGCCCCTGCACTGCCCATGCCACTGGCATGGGCAGGTAAGAACCGCGGTAAGAACCGCCAGGAACAGGATGGCGGGAAGGGGGTCGGAATCCCCATGGCGGCGCTGCTTGCTGGCCAGGGGAAAACCGGCGGGAAACCGCCGGTTTCCCTTTTCTGACCGCGGCTTTACCGCCGCCGCCGCCGCGGTCAGAATTGGCCAGGAAGCACCGCCAGCCTGTTGGCGGTGCTTCCGCGGTCGTTGGCCCTGGCGGTCCATGACTGCCAGGGTCAGAATGACCCCCTTAGTCTTCTCATTCTGAAGTCCTGCTGTGCTTTTATCTTAGTAAGAACAAAATACCATGAGATACCAAAGTATATGGTCAGGTATGTATGTAACAGGTCTCATGAGCAGTTTATCTTGTGTGCCAAAGGTGCCCTAGTTGCCTAATATGGAGACGTCCATGGTGCTTTGGATCATTTCCTCCTCAGCAGTATAGGAAACACTTATATTTGTCTTTAGGTTGTTCAAGCGTGAACCAATAAAAGGATTCCCTACTTAGTATTTCCTTCTCTAAGCTCTATTTACCAAAATAGTGAATACAGTTAATATTCTTGTCAATTGAAGACATTTATTCCAAAATGAGCTAGATAATGGGGGTGGAGATGTCATGTTCATGGTAGAAGCACATGATACGTACAGAATTGAAGTATTTTACTTATGGGTCACCTTTCCTGCAGTGGATGCCAGTACAAATACATTTCATACATTCACAGTGGCCACACTACGAGGCCAATACAGAACATATCAATACTTTTACCTTTAACATTTCAGGAACACCAAAATTGGCTTCAAGGCAACCGACTAAACATTGAACACGTCAGTCATGCATGCACAATGTATTCTGCATACAGTTTATTTCACAGCTGACCTACAGATGTTGTTGCCCATACTCTCTCCCCTATAATTTTTCCCAATCAAACATGTTTAGGAAATTACCTGCAATGTACAGGGCAATATATTCACAGATATGAGATCCAGAGTATTCATGCACGCACCCATCACATGGAATAAGTATGGGTTATATGTCGGAACCACGGGTGCCTAAACCACCCGTGGCTCAACAACGAGGTCAGAATAACGACCTAGTTCTAAACACTAATGCCTTTACCACAAATGCATTTATAACGATTTTACCGTTGTAAACGCATTCCTGGTAAAGGCATTACCAATCAGCATGCACAACCCAGCATGCTTCCACCCCAGCCCCCCACCTCACCCCTTAAACCTAAACCCTGAGCCCCCTCCCCCTAAACCCTAATCACCACCAGCCCCCACCCCACCCCAAAAACTAAAAATACCCCAGCCCCCACAAAACAGCCCCAGTCCCAGACCAACTTACCTCCTCCTTCACCGCATCTACTCCTACTCCCTTCCGTACCTTAACCACGCATGTACGTTGTTCAGACATGCGTGGTTAAGGTACCAAAACCAGGGAATCATGGAAAACGAAAGCATTGTTTCGCTTTCATTTTTCACAACCTTGTGGTTCCAGACTCGTTCCTCTGGGTTTTTCCCATAGGTATGGGTTGCTGTGCATCTATGTTATATTCCATACTGAAATGCATGGATAGACCCTTGGCCATGTTAAGGACCACATGCATTATTTAGGATGCCAATACGTAATCTCAGTCAAAGTGTTCCAGATATGTCCATGAGTTAACATCAGAGGGGTTGCAAACAGGTCTGGTGATTTTGAGATAGCTAGCCAAACTCTATTAATGTTACAATTGCCTGCCATTTAGTCATGCTATGCTGCAATGTGTGTTGCCTCGTGCTCTTGCCATATCAATGAGGCATTGATGAGGCACAATATTTGTACTTGCTACACATTACTCATTTCACAGGGTGTATTGCCGTATTTCAAACCCCAATTGCATTCTGCCTGCCAAAACCCAGAGAGTACCTAGATGAATCATATGTAACATTCCATGTGTACACAAAACCCTTGTTTCCAATTTGTCTTAATGTTTACATGTGTAAACATTTATGATGTCAAACATAGCCATTTCATATAGCGACAAGGACAAGACATTGGCACTTCAGCATTATAACTGTAGAAAAGGAAGATGCCTATTATGATAGTGAGTCACGCCAAGTTTATTGGTTGGACATACCACTTGTTTGTGCATGTAAATCTTGATAAATTTCATAACTTGCCTGGTCTGATACATATGTCCTTCCTCTCCAACAGCCAACATGACCCAGGAAGAGGAAAAAATGTACTGGGTCTGTTTCGAAATTTACCTTCAACTTCAAAGGTTACCAAGGATTGCAGGAGCATAGGCAGGAAGCACAAGCAGTGGAAAGCAGCTGGGACATGACAATCACCCCCAAGGGGTGAAAAAATATTGGGCAGGCCGGGTACAACTGCAGACTTTGAGGGGTCCCAAACAGTTGATCTTGAGACATTAGTGGGGCCCTCAACATCACAACCAGTACTTCCACCACCACCAGCTACAACAACACCAGGGACAAGTACTGATTTTGAGTAGCAGGCCCTGAAAGAAAATGTAGAGGTGAAGCTGAGCCTGATTGCTTTGGAAACAGTGGATGTCCACTATAATGACGATGGTCAAAAACTTGCAGCAAACTGTGGACAGAATTGAGATCCAAATGTAGCACCATCTCAAACTAGTTTCCCCTCCCTAGTTTCTGATACATTTAACCTTTGTATGACATTTAAGCATAGTTTAGGTAGTTGGCAGAATAGGTAGAGTAAGTTAGTGTTAGTGCTTTTGTAGAGTTTAATTTTTTATAGTTGTTATTTGGGGATATGGGTGGACAGGTCAATTAGTGGGTGGGCTAAATGTTTAGTTCATGTATTATTGAAAAACAACAACAAAAATCCCCCAAAAAACAACAAAAAATGTATGTTTGTGTAGGTTTAAATGTTTAGTTAGTTTATGTATGGTGTAGTGTAGAGGGTCAGGGGTGATATGTGATATGTCTGATGTGGTATATGTGTAGAGTTGAATAAGTTAAGGTCAGCTAGGTTAGGTTATTTGTATGTTAAGGTAGCATATGTAAGTTAACATAGTTTACTTAAGGTTACTTTTTTAGTCTAGGTTAGTTTTAGATTAGATTTTAAGTGCTAAATTAATGTTCAAAATAAAGGTCTTTTATTTGCTTTCACAACTGACCCCCGACTAAATATGTGTTAATTATCATAACTTTTTCGGTTGGAATGTGCTCATGCTGTGTGTTTCCATGGCATTGCATGTATATAAGGGTAACTGGTTGAAGCACCTAGAGCGTATATACTGTCAAGTTTGCAAATAGTCACTTAAGTGATCACCCAATGTGATACTGCCATGAAATTGTATTCTTGCTAGCCCAATTCAGATACTCACCTGTAGTTGTTGTTTATGTTTAAGGGCAGCTACATGTTCTGTAAAGACACTTCCTTGCACCAATTTACTATCACTTCAGAGACGTGTGGTGTAGTATCCATGAAAATATCACCCACCTGGCCAGTCACTTAATTCTGCTGTACCATTGACTGATCTAAATTTTTAGGGCTTCATTAATGTGACCTTGGGAGACTACTTGCTACTTCAGATGCACATACACTTCACATATGCTTTTGCCCTTGTCATGTACTGATTTTGTCATGTACCTGTTGCATACAATTCTAATTTGAGAATATGTTGGGTCTATTGGGGCAGCACATCCAGCATGGCCTACTCCATCAAATCAAGTATTTACAAGCTGGATCCAGTAAGTGGTTATATTTACAGGTGCACATAGGAGCAAGTACTAGTGGCAGCCCTTGGAGCAACAACATCAACATTGTTTGTAAGCCATAGAATGTTTCAACAGAGTGCATAAGGGATCAATTGCATTGGACATGTTGAGGAGAAGAGTGTTTCAGTTGGGAAGAGAAGGAGGAAATTGTCACTATGTAAGATAGGCCACATTGATAGTCCACAAATGTGTGAGATCAAAAGTTGGGAAAGCTAATTGAGGGCACTACCAGTTGTAAAGTTCAGTGGCATGATCATCAGCATTGGGCAAAAGAAAAACTGGCAATTTGTCATAGAGAAATGCTACCGGGAAGTTCTACATTTGAAAGAGATAAAGTCCACATCTTCTTCCTCTGATATGTGTGGTGTTTCTCATGAGGGTGGGCTTTTAGCTACTGAAGACGTTGGTGACACACACACATCAGGGTCTGACGATGTGGTGCCCCAGCCCACAGCAGCCTTGCTCTGTGCCAACAAGTGAGGCAGCACTGCACTGAGGAGAACCTGCTGGCTTGCCAGCACAGCAACAAGTTTGCGGTGGTATACACCCATTGTGGCAATGTATGTGTCTGATTCTTCTCCAGGGACTATAAGATCTGGGTATCATTCCCAGCTGTTTGGCAACCTCTCTGGTCCCATTTTGGCAGTTGTGCGTGCCTCTGCCTCATGACCCCAGCGATGTCAGCCAGGTGCCTTCTATAGTAGATGAGGTATCCATATTTGGACTGAGGCGCCTATTGAATGCCTCCAGGGTACCCACCATGGTCTACATCCTCACCCACACCATATTTACCATTTCCGGCTGGACTCCTACCGCACAAATATGAATTCCATTTGGGGGTCCTCATAGTCCAGGGCTGAGGGTAGAGTGGCAGATAGTGCTTATTGGGGGCTGGGCTGATCCTCTGGAGACCCCGCAACACTGCCGGTCCCTCCCGTGCCCAGAAATGGTGTGTTGAAGGATGCAAGGATTTCCTAGGGGGTGTCTTTATCAAGGGTTTGCAGGCTGTTGTTGTCAGCCAGATCGTCATCCCAGACATGCAGCTGCTCCGGAGGTGTAGGTACATCCTCTGCAATGAGAGCGAGCAATGTTAATAGTGTCCTAGGTTAGATGTTAACATGAGTAATCTGATTGACATTCTGACTTGCTAATGTTTCACTTTCAATAAAACATTGATGCATAGGAAGTCTGTTATATACGGAGGTACAGACTCCAAGTTTCACTGTAGTTGTCCTTCATATGGCCATATCTCTGCATTCTTAATGCAACCACTGTGTGACAAGGCAGACTTTTTGTGTCATGGCCCATGTTGCAAACCAGTTGCACAGGTCACTGGGCCTATCATTCCTCCAGGTATGATAAGAGATCAGTTCCAAAACTGTCAAGGTGATTTGCATTTTTTTCATGATGCCTATGGTGATTGCGTTCTAACATGTTGATACCACTACTGTTCAGATTGCACCTAATCCCCCAGGTGTCTGCATTCCCTCTGGTCATTATTCAGCTCACTGCTCCTGTGCAGGTTGTATAGATTTGATCATAAATTTAGAATGATCCTGCCATCTGACTATCATACTGTACACTATGGCACTCTACCTTGTTGTGCTGTTTACCATGCACATTGTGCATTCATGTGGCCAAAGGTTGGTTTTGTACCACTTGTCATGCACAAATTTACACACCAAAAATACCTTGGTAGACTGCAGTAATGTGTGAGAGCATTTGCTTACCATGTATTTCCTACATCTGTCTCCCTATTTGAAATGTTTGAATATAATTTTGACTCCATCATTGTGGACAGTGGGCACTGTGTACCAAATCTGAGGCTGAGGTCAATGTCACAGCTCATCTTAGTTGCTAACTGGCAGATTTGACTGTCTACATAGTGTGACACATCCTATGACTCAGGGCTGCTCACTTGTATATCTACATGCCTCTTCTGTCACTCTCCATTTAGGGTGAGGGACATAATTTACTGCCACACATCATACATTGAGTTTTATGTGCCTATAACACCAACAATATGTGTGACCATGTCCAAAGTACTGACATGGCTTACTGTTGTTGAGGGCAATAGCTCAAGCTGTACCCCACATAGCAGTAGGGCTTGCATGGTGACATGTATCTACCCATGTTAGCTACATGTCTAGGCACATCCACCTCAGTCCCAAACCATTCCTGACTCCTGCATTTTGTGGTGATAGAGAAGTTTTCCATGTCCCTTGACAGATCCCGTTTTTCACTTCCCCTAGTTGAGACATATGTGGCATTGGGAGACAGTTTCCCTTCAGAATCCATCCTGCCACATGTTACATCTTCATCCAGGACCACATCACATGTAGGATGTTATACTCCAATGGGGCCTTCTCTGTCATCCCTTCCCAGCAGCAAGTGTGACACTGTCAGGCGTAGCAGTGCATTTGTACTGGTCTGGCTACCTTGCAGTACACATCTCCATCCAGATCTCCTTGATATGCAATGTCTTGCCATTCAGACACAGTGGCAGTTCATCCTACTCAGCCATCACTTACAATGTACTGCACACTCATGGGCCCAAGAGGATGACACAGCAGTTTTGGTTTCAACACACAGGTTCCTCCGATGTGCATCACTTCCATTAACCCTGACCCAATCAGATTTATTACATGGTTTGAATTCTAGTGGTGCATACCATGGTTAATTACACCTATGTGGCCCCACCACACACAGCTGTGTGCTTTGTATTGTCATGAGAGTTAATGTACACGTGGCTCTTGGCATGTTTCTATATGTTGATACTTCACATACCCCACACCTGACTCCACCTCTAAGCTGAGCTGTTTCCCCTTTGACAAGCACATACCCTTGGTTTGCATTACAGTCCATATGTTTGTTTATGGGCACATTAAGACACAGTGGCCTCACGGTGCAAGGTGGCCTGCATTGTTCCTGTCAGTTTGTGTAGTGTTCAGATGTCCATGCATGATGTATTATTCCAGTCCATGGGTATATTTTCATGCATCTTCTACCGCCTGTACATCCCTTTTTGTGACACACAGGCAGAGCATGCTGCAGACCCTTTTCTACAAGGCCACAAAAGCAAACTTTGCATAGTTTTATATCCTTGAAGATGTGGAGTGGGGCAAGGCCATGCAAGTCGCTGCATTGCCTTACTCTTGACCAGGGGGCCATACCATGGGTGTTGTATTGGGTTTTCAAATGCTAAACCCATGGTTTTTCTTTCATTCCCTGACTCACAAGGTCTGTAAACCAGAAAATGCGCCAAATTCTTACACCTCCCCAGAGGAGCAGTAACAAGGAGTGTTATCTTTTTTTCTCCTTGTTTTTTCCTTATTCTATGTGTACTTCATTCTGCATCACACATAGGAAGAGAAGAAAGCCAGACTTGATTGTTTTTGTGCATGAGGGTGTCCCTTCCTCCACAGGTACAATCCTGTCTGTGACGCAGGCATCCTTGCAACATGATGCAAGGGTGCTTGCAATTTGGCACTGGGCTGCCCAGTGTGTGTCAGCGCAGGGGCAGAGGACAAAAATGCAAGTGATCTAGTCGATACATGCCATTCCTCCCTTTCCATGTGACACAGGGCAGTGCAGCAAGATGACTTGCATTGCTGTCTTGCACCAGTTAGATTATGATTGGGCCCTGAATTTTTTACTTTGTATTGTGTGACTTATAGTTCCGGTAACTCATGTTGTGCATTGCATTACCTGTGCCTAACACACAGGTTGGCCAGGACTGGTGCTGCACTTCAGACATGTAATTGATAAACGTGACAGAGCCTGACTGAGCTGGGCAACATATTACTGTGCAATGTGAGTGGCATTTCTGTGTCCTTTCTGTGCACATGACCCAGATTCCTGCCCTTTGCCCTGCAGGCACCGCAGTGGAGCACTGGGGCATGGCTAACTGCACTGCAAGGCCTGATATATTGGCCCCCATTGCCCCTTGTTGATACTTACTCTGTGTCTGTGGTTGTTCCTCATGTGCAGCACTGTCTTGCTCGGGGTCTCATGCCACCTACTGATCTGGAATGACAGCTGCCACCCACTCCTCCAAGGCATCCAGCACCTCCTCGGGTACATGACTCCCTCCCCTGGTGTGCATTGCTGTCTTCAGCTTCTTGGCCAGTTTCTTCTTTGTTCAGTTCTTATTGCTATGCCATCGCTTCTTGCAGTCAGTGACGGTCCTCTTTGCTTGTCCCACACTGTTGACGTTCTCCACGAAGGACTGTCACATGGCCTTTTTCTTCCCTAGTGGCATTTTTGAGGTGCCAAAGAGCTGATGTTGATGCTCTGTCACATCAGTGATCAAGATGTCATTATCCTCCTTACTGAGGTTGCATTTTCTTTTCTTCTTCCCTCAAAATGACGCAGGGCAATTTGTGTCACCTTATGTGCTGCAATTCAGCCCTGTGTCACTTTTGCAGCAGTAGCATCAGATTTCCCTGCAACATGGCGCACATGGTTGGATGGAATAATTAGTCCACCAATATCTAAATCAGACCCTTAGTCTCCCACTTTTTGAAGTTCTGCCATCCCAAATATGCGTCCCATAATCTTAGTAGGAACCACATAACATTCCAATTGGCCTCCCTGCCATACAGCTGCACCAGTCAGACCTCCACCTATGGTGATAATATTGGTGATCATACCTTAAGCCTCTTCTTGAGCAGGTCCTGCCCCAACCTTTTCCAAATCACACTGTGATCTTCACTTTATAGCTTCAGGTGAAGTGTGTCCTGGATGCCCAGCAGGTCCAGTGGCTACGATTTGCTACAGGCATCAGGACAGGGTGGCTACAGTTGGTGGGGTGGAATTGTGGGGGACTCAGGAGGATACTAATGTTGGTAATGGAGACAGGACTCTTACGATATATTTTAGATATGTTTTCTCTTGGAGAGGGAGAGGTCTGTGATGGTGGCCAGACAAACTTGATGGGCTGGGCAGGTAAAGAAGATATTCCTGATCTGCAGAAGTGCTGCTCTGTCTGAAAGATTTGGGTCTTGTATCCTTAGTCAGAGTGGAAAAAGCTGCTGCAAAGCAAGGTGACTGTGATCTTTCTTAGTCACTTGTGTCAAAAAAAACAAATACATTATATACTTTTTTGTAATGCAGTTAATATATTTGTTGAAATGGAATGGAATCGAACATTGGCTCCTTCTTCATGTTTGTAAAGTCAGATACCTTATCAATTGATTTCCTTCCTCTGCTGATGAAATGGAGGGGCCTGGAGTGTGTTTTAAGCGAATGGTCTATTGTTACAGAGTGAACAGAATGTCTTTCTTTACAGCATCCCTGTGTTCTTTATAGAAGTACATACAACAGTTAATTATTGTGATTGGAGATATATCATCCCAATTATTTCTGAGTCACATGTTCTTTTAAAGTTTCCTTATTAGCCTAGATAAATAGCCACATTTCCTACAGCTTTGGGTTGCGCTTATGAGAGTACCTCAATCACAGTTTACAGCTGACACCGCTAATGAGGCTTGGATGATTGTGGGGTTTTATATTTATCATATGTGGAATGTTATGATGTTGGGTGGTAGTATATTGTTATGCCTGTACTAGAAGAGACTTAGGGTTGCAAGGTGTGCATGTCCTTCCGTTTGCTGAGCTATGTGTATATTTTGTGCTGCTGTGTGTGTGGCTGCTATTCCTCACATCTCTTCCACCTTTAAATTTATGGAGCCAATTGCTTATGCACATCATTTTCTTTAATTAAATTACATTCTCACAGCTTTTACTACCCATTGCGATAACCCATTTGAGGATTCACAAGGCACTCCTGATTAACTGGGCTTCAGCAACTGGGGCAATGGATGTTTGACACTCCTGCCATGGGGTCCACCCTACTATATCATCATAGATTTCTTGGGGAGATGAGTTTTGGCATGTAGCACACTCAGATCTCAGCACTAACACAAGAGGTGAGTCTGCAGGCGGTTTTCAAATTCTTCATGGAATTAAGGGCAATATCTTGATGGTGACAATAATATTCTGCACTTTTTAAACAAGGGATACCTCTGGTCACAATTCTCTTAACATCATTTAATTGTGTTTGTAGTTGTAACTTACTTTACGGGTATGGCACTATTCAGCAACGATTTCGAGACGCAAGAGTGACTTTCAAACAGTTCTCTCCCGATTTTTAGATTTTTTGTGTTTTCCTGGTCGCTATCTCGAATTGATGCACACCCGCGTATATGAATCGTTGAGTATATGGCAGGCTTATTATGCCTTGTATTTTCGTACTAGCTCTATAATTTGACAGATTAACGCTATAATCAACAGATATACTGGCAACATTTCTATATTTTTTTTTTTACATGTTGTAATGCATAATTTAACTGTGTCATCTCCTGAGACATGTGCCTCCTTAACTGTGTTATTAATAACATTTTACTAGAGGCTTATCATGGCTATTTCTCTACAAACTCTTTTGAACTTGTCCAGCATTTGAACATACGTTTATAGGTAAGGCTCCTGTTGATGCTTGTATTAATACAGTTGGCAACAATCTCTCCCTGGTTTCGCCACTTTTAGTCAATTCACGTCATGTTGGACCTAAGTTCTAACTTTGAGAACGGTTCTGTATCACTCTGTGCATGGGTGAATTTATTATTGTACCAATGGTTTTGGGAATGTTTTTTTAAATTTGGATCCTCGGAGTAATTTGTGGATGGATATTACTACTTTGGAAATAGACCAATACAATTAATCCATTCTCTCACGGGTTTTTTGTAACTAAATATATTTTGATACAATGGAAGAATCTTGGACTTATTACTGAAGGTACGTTTCTAAATGCTTATCTTACTGACATACTTTCTTACTTTTTGTTTCCCTAAAGAATATTTCTGGTACGACATATTCCTTATTATACTTTGACGATATCATCGACAATATGTGGTAAGTTGCTTTCTCTATAGTAACAACTGACCACTGCTTGTATAATTATAAGGCACTACTTGTGTCTGTGGTTAAATTTAGTCAAATCTTATCATCACTTGGACTGTCTTGGTGAGGCATTCTAATCTTGGGCCTACTTAGACTGGGGTATCACAAGTTTGCTGGAGTGGATGTGGCATTACGGTATGTTCTTCCCTTTTCTCACTTGACCCCACCTTCTGGCAGTTATTTGATCTTAACGGGTGTGGGACTTTTCTATCTGCAACTTTGCCTATACAGAGATATCCACCTGGTCAGTGAACTGCTCTGCCACTGCATACCTCCACTGGCAAGTGAAGCCCTTCTGTTCCCTGAACTCTGACCTCTGTCAGTAGTTCAAGGCCCTCCTCCACCGCAGGCTGCACCTCATCTCTGGTGTCTAGTGGGAGAGCTTTGCTCTTCTGCTAGGCTGCCCTCTGCCTCTTTTCTCTTTTCTACTTGTTTTCATTCTTTTGTGTGCTGTTTCTTTTGTGCCTTTCGCTTTCTGCGCCTTCTCTTACTTTTCCTCGATTTTTCCCCCTCACTCCGCTCTTTCACTCATCTCTCTCACTCTCCCCCTCTCCCTGCCGCTGCTGCCCCTGTGGCCCGCCCCCTCCTCTCTCTTGTTCCCTCTTCCCGCTGCTGCTGCCCCTGCAGTCCCGCCCACTCCTCTCTCTTGTTCCCTCTTCCTGCCCCTGCTGTCCCTGCGGCCTACCCTCCTTCTCTCTCTCATTCCCACTTCCCGCTGGTGCTGCTTCGGTGGCCTGTCCCCTCCTCTCTCTCATTCCTTCTTCCTGCTGCTGCCCCTGCGGCCCCGTACCCTCCTCTCTCATGTTCACTCTTCCCATGGCTGCCCCTGTGGCCCCACCCCATCCTCTCTCTCGTTCTCACTTCCCGCCGCTGCTGCCCCCGCAACCCCACCCCCTTTCTTCACACCATTTCCCGCTGCCTTTTCCTCCCCCCTCCCTACTTGATGGCAGCTGCTGTGAGGCCGCATGCAGCAGGCACACCTAAGGCAAGCCCATCCGTGCCTGTCCGCAACCTGAACACGACCAGCGCCAGGCCCCAGGTCTGCCACCCGCTGCCTCTACACATCAGCAGCACTCATCATACTCAACCCAGGATGCAACAACAACTGCAATCAAGCATCACCAGCGAACACCCATGGTCCTTTCAGCTGCCTCCGTTGCCCCCAAACTTACACCACCTCCAAGACCTTGGACTGAGCACAACCCACCCACAAAAACACTCTGATCCTGAAAGCTCCGAAGTGCATTCTCCTCAACTTCTGCTCCCTCCATAAACACGCTACCGAAATCTGGGACCTCCTCGACAGCACCACCACGGATGTCGCGTTCCTAACCGAGACTGGACCAACACCCCCTCAGGCTCAGACATCGCCATTGCCATCCCCCAAGGATACAAGATCACCTGAAAAGACCCCACAAGCCACCCTGGGGGGAGGGAATCACCATCGTCCACAAGCCCAACCTCCACCTGAACACACGCTCCGAAGAATCCACAAACCTGATGGAACACCTCCACTTCAAGCTACACACCAGCCTGACATCCCACATCAGGGCAACCCTCATCTACCGCCCTCCCGGACCTCTTACACCCTTCGTTGACTTCATCACGGACTGCATCTCCGCACAAGCCATCACAGCCACCAACTACACCCTACTGGGAGACCTCAACTTCCACCACAAAAATCTACAGGACCCCAACACCGCATCCCTCCTAGAGAACATCCACAACATAGGACTCCGACAGATCGTGACGGAGCCAACACACAGCAGGACACACCCTCAATCCCATCTTCACCACAGGAACCCCCGCTACCTTCAGTCACACCACAGAACTCCCATGGACAGACCACCGGTGCATCCATTTCACCTTCAACACACCCACCGTCATCAGACCCCAACACCATCAAATAGCAACTGGACAAGGATAACCAAAGAACAGCTCACTGCTGCCCTCGGCATCTACACCCCCACCATCGCACACAATGATGACCCAAACACCGCAGCACGTACCTTCCACAAATGGATCGCCGAATATGCCAACACCGTAGCTCCCCTCAAAAAGAACAACAGCACCCACGCAAAGAAAGACTGCCGGTTCACCCCCAAACTCCAAGAATCTAGACGCGCTTGTCACCACCTCAATAGAATCTGGAGAAACACCAAATCCACAGAAGCCGATCGCAACTTCAGAGCCACCACCACCGCATGCCACCAACTCATCAGAAGCACCAGAAAGAAAGCTATACAAGACAGAATCTCCTCACACACACACACAAGGAACTCTTCAGCATCATCAAGGAGTTTGCCCAACCCAACAGTGAAACAACGGACATCCCACTCTCACAGGACCTCTGTAACAAACTCAACACCTACTTCCAGCACAAAATAAAGACCATCTATGACAGTTTCAGCAAGGATAACCACGCACAGAACCCCCTCTACCAAAACCCAACACCAACAATCACCACCTTGACCCCCCCTTACCACTGAAGATACGCTGAGAACAATGAGATTCATACAGTCCGGGGCCCCCACGGACCCATGTCCCCACCCATGTCCCCACCACATTTTCAACAGAGTTGCAGACACCATTGCCCCCAAGCTCCGCCTCACCATCAACTGCTCACTAGCTGCCGCTAACTTCCCCGACGACTGGAAACATGCCGAGATCAACCTCCCACTCAAGAAACCCTTGGCAGACCCCACCAACCTCAAAAACCTCAGGCCTATCTCCCTACTCCCATTTCGAGTGAAAGTAATTGAAAAAGCAGTCAACAGCTAACTCGCCACATTTATAGAAGACCACAACATCCTCAACATCTCCCAATCCGGATTCAGGAACAACCATAGCACAGAAACAGCCCTCCTGGCTGCAACAGATGACATCCGCTCCCTGAAGGACAAGGGAGAGATAGCGGCATTCACCCTACTAGATCTCTTGACGGCCTTCGACACAGTCTACAATCACACCCTGATAAGAAGACTCCACAAAGCCTGCATCAGAGACAAGGCCCTCGACTGGGTCCAATCCATCCTCACCGGCAGAACTCAACGAGTAAGACTCGTCCCCTTCCTTGCAGACCCCACACCCACCACCTTCAGAGTGCCCTAGGGATCCTCCCCAAGTCCCACATTGTTTAACGTCTACATGGCCCCGCTAGCCACCCTCGTCAGAAGCTATGGAATCAACATCATCTCTTATGCCGACAACACCAAACTCATTCTCTCCCTCTCCAACGAACCCAACAAAGACAGACACAACTTCCACAAAGGCATGGAAGCAGTCGGCAATTGGATGAGAAACAGCTGCCTTCAACTCAAAACTAACAAGACAGAAGTACTCAACATGGGCCCTCAACCCAATGCGTGGAACAACTCCTGATGGCCACCCACCTTCGGAAACCCACCCCCACCAGCCAAGACCGCCACCTGCTTCTGCACCCTCCACCTCCTACACAAGTCCTTCAAGTGGATCTCCCTTGAACATAGAAAGACCATCACACACACCCTGATCACTAGCAGACTGAACTACGGCAACGCACTCTATGCCAGAATCAACAGGAAACTCACCTGCAAGCTACAAAACATCCAGAATGCCGCCGCCAGACTGATCCTCGACCTACCTCGACACTGCCACATCTCGCAACACCTGTGTACACTGCACTCGCTTCCCATAGAAAAAAGAATGACCGTCAAGATCTGCACCCACGCACACAAGCATACCTGAACCAGCGACTCAACCTCCAAGGAGTAACCTTTGACCCTGCTTTGCCCTCCGTGCCACCTCTTTTCTCCCATCCTCACTCTGCCTCATTCCCCGCCACTGCGTCCCCTGCAGCCCCTCCCACCTCCCCCCTCCTTTTCTCACCGTTCTTACTCTTTCCCTTTCCCGCCGCTGGGTCCCCTGCAGCCCCTCCCACCTTCCCCCTCCTTCTCTCACCGTTCTTACTCTTTCACTTTCCCGCCGCAGCGTCCCCTGTGGCCCCACCCCCCGCCTTCCAGCTGCCACTCCCACCCTCCCATCCTCTTATGGTAGCCGCGGCGTGCCGCGGCTCTGGCGCGCCAAAGGCAAGCCCGTCTTCGCCTGTCCGCGCCTGGACCGTGCCCAGCGCCGAACCCCTGGCCATCCCAGACACACCTACTCCCCCCTCACCCTCCACTCCCTCAACCCAGGCCCCCACCCCACATGCACCACATCTAGCCCCACACACACTCATGGCCCCTTCACCTGCTACATCTGCCACTTCTACTGCTCATCATCCCTCACACCACACACCAACCATAGCGACCGCACCCTCAACAAACACAACACCCCCAACACAAAACTCACCCACCCTGCCCCCACCAACCAACCCCGCAACACACCAACCCCCGACCAGAACACACCCTGCAACAACACCCTCACGCACCACACCAACGCCACCCACCACAACCACCTGAACTGCCTGCTACTCAACATCCGCTCTCTTCACAAACATGCCATAGAACTCTGGGACCTCATCACTACACACTCACCTGACATTGCCTTCCTCACGGAAACCTGGACCAACCTCTCCTCAGAACCCGACATAGCCATAGCCACCCCCAAGGGATACTAAACAAGCCAGGCGGGGCATCGCCATCCTACACAGAGACACCATCAAAGTCACCAGCAGCTCCCAAGACACTATCGGCAACACTGAACACATGAACTTCCTCATCCATATCAACAACAACTCCACCCTCAGAGGTACACTAATCTACAGACCACCCGGACCACGCCCGCCTTCTGCGACACAATCACAGACAGCCTCAGCCCATACGCCCTCACCTCCACAGACTACATCATCCTCAGTGATTTCAACTTTCACTTAGAAAACCCACAAGACCACAACACTACCTCACTCATAGACAACCTCAACAACCTCGGACTCAAACAACTGGTCACCGCACCCACCCAATCAGCAGGACACACGCTGGACGCAATCTTCACCTCAAGCCAACACATAGCCTACACCCACACCACCGAACTCCTCTGGACAGACCACCGCTGCATCTACTTCTCCTTCACCAAACCCCCCACACACTACCATCAACACACCCTACCGCATGTGGGACAAGATCCCCACAGAACAACTAAACTCCCAGCTGGCCCATAACCCCACCCACACCAACGACCCCAACGCAGGAGCACACAAGCTCTCCACATGGATCACTACCTGCGCAGACACACTAGCACCCCTCAGAAAACACATCACCACCCGCAACATCAAGAACGCCCCATGGTTCACCCCTGAACTCCAAGACTCCAAGCGCAAATGCCACCAAGCTGAGAAAATATGGAGACTAGAACCCTCCTCAACCAACTTCTCTACACTCAAAACCAACATTCGCACCCATCACCAACTCATACGCACCGCCAAAAGAGATCACTACAAGACACGCCTTGACAACAACTCCCAAAACAGCAAAGAACTCTTCACCATCATCAACGAACTTGCCAAACCCAAAGCCAGCAACATAGACCCCACACTCACACAGCCCCTATGTGACGCCCTTTCCAACCACTTCCTCCACAAAATCCTGGACATCCACAACAGCTTCATATCACACACACCCACCACACATACCCCTCTCCCACCCAACTCAACCCCCCCTCAAGACCCCCCTACCACACTATCCACATGGACCCCTACCACACATGAAGAAACCGAAAAAACCATGAACTCCATCCACTCCAGTTCCGCACCGCATCTACACCAAAGCTAGCCCTACCATCGCCCCCATACTCTACAACATAATCAACTCCTCTTTCGACTCCGCCACCTACCCATACCCCTGGAAGCACACGGAAATTACCGCTCTCCTAAAAAAAAAACAAGCCGACCCGGAGATCCTCTCCAACTATCGCCCCATCTCCCTCCTCCCGTTCCCCGCCAAGGTTGCAGAGAAATTAGTCAACACGCGCCCATCCCACTTCCTCGAAGCAACCAACACCCTTGACCCCTCACAATCTGGGTTCCTCAAGAACCACAGCACAGAAACCGCCCTCATCGCATGCACTGACGACATCAGGACCAAAGTCGACAAAGGTGAGACCGTCGCACTCATCCTCCTAAACCTCTCCGCAGCTTTTGCACCGTCTGCCACCACACACTCCGCACACGCCTCCACAACTTAGGAATCTGACACAAAGCCTTAGACTGGCTCTCCTCCTTCCTCACCGACCGAACCCAGAGAGTCTGCCTCCCGCCCTTCCACTCCAACACTACAAAGATCACCTGCGGATTCCCCAAAGGGTCCTCTCTCAGGCCCCACACTCTTCAACATCTACATGATCCCCCTAGCCAACATTCTCTGAGCACACAGAATCACCATCCTCTCATATGCAGATGACACCCAACTCATCCTCTCCCTCACCCGCAACCCCACCACTGCCAAAACCAACCTACACGCCGCTCTCATAGACACTGCCAACTGGATGACCACTAACCATCTCAAGCTCAACTCAAACAAAACCAAAGTCATCATCTTCGGCCCCAACAAACCCACATGGGATGCCTCCTGGTGGCCCACCGCCCTAGGCCCGCACCCACCCCTGCAACCCACGCACGCAACCTCTGCATCATCCTCGACCCCGCCCTCTCCATGACACAGCAAATTAATGCTCTAACCTCCTCCTGCTTCCACACACTCCGTACCCTAAAGAAATCCTTCAAATGGATCCCCCCAGAAACCAGAAACCAGAAAGACAGTCACCCACGCACTCATCAGCAGCAGACTGGACTACAATCTACGCCGGCACCACACTCAAACTCAAACGCAAACTCCAAAGAATCCAGAACACAGCTGCGCGCCTCGTCCTTGGCCTCCCCCGACACGAACAAATCTCACCACAGCCCAAATCCCTACACTGGCTCCCCATAGACAAGAGAATCACATTCAAGATCCTCATCCACGCACACAAATCCCTCCACAACACCGGCCCAACCTACCTCAATGAAAGAGTAAACTTCCACACTCCCACACGCAACCTACGATCAGCCGACCTCGCCCTAGCCACAGTCCCCCGCATCCAGCACACCACCACAGGAGGCAGGTCTTTCTCCTACCTCACCCCCAAAACCTGGAACTCCCTCCCCACCGACCTTCGCAAAACCAAAGACCTACTGGTCTTCAGAAAGAACCTCAAGATTTGGCTGTTCGACCAGTGACCCTCCCTGGCCGGTGCCCCCCTCCCCCCCCATTTCCCCCCCCAGCACCTTGAGGCCCTCACAGGTGAGTAGCGTGCTCTTCAAATTTCTTTGATTGATTGACTGATTGATTGACGTACCACACAGGTCCCTACGCTCATCCCAGCTCTCTCTCTTTCAAAAATACCCTGCATCAGGAAAACCAGAACAGGAGGACGCTCCTTTTTCTACCTCGCAGCTACCGCATGGACCACCCTTCTTCTCCACATCAAACAAACCACCTCCATCCTCAGCCTCACAAAGGAAATGAAGACATGGCTTTTCTAATAAACACCTCACCAGTATATGCTACTCCTCCACCCCAGAACCTTGAGACCCTAACAGGTGAGTAGTTGTGCTTTACAAGTACTGATTGATTGATACCAGTC
This sequence comes from Pleurodeles waltl, assembly GCF_031143425.1. Taxonomy (NCBI): domain Eukaryota; kingdom Metazoa; phylum Chordata; class Amphibia; order Caudata; family Salamandridae; genus Pleurodeles; species Pleurodeles waltl. The sequence continues at coordinate 660,082,564 of NC_090443.1, read as the reverse complement.
TTTTGTGAAAATTCAACACAATTATTATTTCTATGCATGATATTATGGATTTTTACTACAGCCATATAACCCTGTTATTGTTGTTTTGGTCTGTACATTGATTCTTGCAGCCTTGAGAAAGTCTGGATGACGAAGCACATGTCGGCTGTTTTCTTGGATGTATCATGCCTTGGAAAGAATAAACCTTAAGAGATCACAAGACGTGTCCAAGACTTTCATTGACATACTTGATTACATATATGGACTTTTTTGAAAACCTTTTGGTGGGCCCTGGCAACCTATATGAATTAACATCTGAAGTATATTTAAGAAAGAGGGGGCATGCTGCCCCCTTCCCAAGCCACATATGGGCCGCTGAGACCCCGTCCCCTGGGGCCGAAAATACTTTAAAGGGGAAGGGACATGTAGCCTGTCACCCCAAACCTTTAAAAGGCTCCAGGGACCTCATCCACCCAGGGCCAAAGACTATATTATTAGGGGACCTGTGTGCAATGCCCCACTGCCAGAGCTTGTAGAAGCCCAAGTAATACTATCCTCTACAGCCAAATACATTTATATTAGGGGAGGGTGGCAAACACCCTCCCCAACCCCCGTGTCCAATTGGGCCCTGGAGACTCCATCTTCTTGGGCTACATTAATTGTAGGGGAGGGAGGCATACTGATGCCCTCCCCTGACCTTAAAAGGCTCTGGGGATACCTTCCCAAGGGGCCAGCATTTCCACTGTTTTCCAGGGAGCCCATCCATGGGACACAGACTTTTTCCCTGCTGGTAGGATCATAGGCAGGGAAAGCAAGGGTGCTCCCACCAGGCCAGGTGGCAGCTTATGAAATGCTTCTGCAGGGTGGAAGCACACTTTTGGTTTCCTGCCCATGTTCTTGCATTCAGGAAACTCTGAAATACACAGCAGCTGCTCCCGCTGGCTGGGAGTAATGTTGGCTCCCGTGCAAGGAGTCTGTGCAGGCTGCAGTGGCCCTGTGACCCTCCCCAATGGCCTTTAATGTTTTGTTTCATGGATGCCCCACAGCTCTGTGTCGTGCATGGCAGGAGGCCAGGTGCAGCATAGGCTAGCTGCCCATGGGGAAGTTGGATGCAGGGCCTAGCCGCAGCTCAGGCCCTGTAGCCAACCATGCACAGCTGAACTCCTTCCACAGTGTGGGGTTGCATTTCTGTGAAATGTTGGCTGCAGGGCCTGGCAGTGGGGGTTGGATTTACCTAAGTTAATAAAATATTACTGAACTTTAAAAATAAAAACCTTAAAAATTCACTGAAAAAAACAAAGGTTAAAATGATGTTATAGTTAGGTGAAGGTTTCAGTGACAAAGTAACTTTTTAAACTTATGCCCTAAGGTAACTATGACTCACACCTTCATCATGCACTCCTAATTTCCCCACATGTTACATCAGTTATCATATGTTCGATTACAGCTTTGATAACATCACTGTGCATGCTACAGGCACACGTTTCAGTTACCTTAGGACATAAGTTCTATTTACTGTAGATAACTATAATTGGTAAATATTGCTGTTTTTGAGCTTAAAAAGTTATATTGTCATTGAAATTTTCCCTAAACTATAATGTCACTTTATCTCAAAAACCCTAAAAGCCACTAAAATATGCTGGTTATAGTTTAGTTTATCTAGTTTCACTATGACTTGCTTCCCAGTCATGCACTTCTGATGACCACAATATAGATCTTAATATGGTCTAAATGTTCCAGAAACTCGGAAGGCCATTCCCCTTTCATGTTCAAAAATATTTTTTTTATGTCATGTTATTGGAGTTGTCTACATTTTGTACTTTTAGGCCGATAACTTTTTGTTGGAAATACTTTTGAAATTGTCTCATTTCTGTGATATCATAGGATAGAAGGTATATCTGCTTTATATACTAAAACTAAAATTAACAACGATTTGCTACAGTTACATCTTATTATATTTTTACCCAACTGTGTAGCTCTTACTACACATTTAACCAACTGTTCTGCTCTCTAATAATCTCAGAGATCAATTTTGTATTCACTTCTTTCTTCTTTTCCTCTTTCCTCTATTTTGTATCTCCTTTCTTTTGTTCCTATATCTGTAAAATAAGTTATACAGTTCTATTATTATAGTAATGAAATTGACAACTAATATTTTTATTGATAATTCTGTGTGCTTTATTTGATGCAATATTTCTTTATTGATTTAATAAAAAAAGGTAGTAAATTCAAACAAATAAGTCTAACATGCTCTCAACTTCCAGGAACTGAGCACCCCTGCTGTTAGGACCTTTTCAAAGTGAAACTGCAGCTGCAGGTTCTGCCCATACTTATCTGGCCAATGCAGGACATTCTTACAATATATACTATAAAAGTTTATTTCACAAACTCAAAGCTTACTTTCTCCCAGGACATCTAGGTCCTATAAATGGGGGTAATTTGCTGCTTGGCTGAATAAGTGAATACACTGGGGTTATCCATACCATAGGAGGTGCCCACACTCTGGCAAGCTTTGCAAGATATTCTGTGCTGAGGTTAGGTTTATTAAACCCCCTTAATAACATCTCTTAGACTCTCCCTTGTCAATGGTGCCTAAGGATTGATCTAAACCAAGATCTTGATAAATACTGCAATACAAGCTCTTGCTGACGGGCATACTTAGATGTTGTATACAGAGGGACCATTTTTTGAAGAACTGACCAGAAGGCAATGTAGACCCCTTCATCACATAGAGCAGCAATATTTGACTTTACAGACCTTACTCACAAGTTGAACATGTAAATTGTGTTGCATAGGAACATAGCTAATAACACGCTAATGATTTTTTAGTACTTACAGCTCAGCAAATAGGGTAAAGGCATCCTATTTATCTCACAGGCAAAACAACAAACATGTAATTTGTGTGAATTATTATTATTATTATAATTATTATTCACATGTAGATTTAACCCCTTGGGTGCCTGGGACGTAACGGTTACTCACTCAGCTGCAGCACTGCTGTGTCAAAGTCGTGATGGTTACGTCCTGCACCTGGCCCATTTGGCAGATCTGTCTACTTTCATTAGGCCAATCTGACCCCAAGGGGGACAGATTCCACTAGACACCAGGGATGTTTTTCTGTGCTATTTTACGTAAGGGGAGCAGCCCTTGGGCAAGGGCCGTTTCACATGGGGACAAATTATTTAAGGCCATTTCTGAGATCGGCCTATTTCTATTAGGTCCATCTGCCCCCAAGGGGGGCAGAAACCACTTAGGTACCAGGGATTGGTGTGTGTGTTTTGTTGGGGGGGCAGCCCCTTGGGCAATGGTCTCTCCCCATGGGGGCACACTACTGTTGGCCCTTTCTGCCTCCTTTTGGGGTAGGTTGGCCTATTTTTGTAAGGCCCATCTGCCCACAAGGGTGAGCGGAAAGCCCACTAGACACCAGAGAAGATTTTTTTTAAAAAGAGGGTGAGGGTATGGCCATAACCCCACCCCTAATAAATGGGGTCAAACTTGTTCTGCCTACCGGTGGGCAGATGGGGCAATTACACCAATCCACTTCTTGGGGGGATAGAAAGCCTACTAGATGCCAAGGAATTTAAAAAAATACAAAATAGTGGGATGGTGGCTACCAACCAGTATGGGCATAGTTATGCCCCCACCCCAACTGAAGGGGGTAACAGTCTTTCAGCTCTCCCCCCGCACACTAATAGATCTTATCTCAATGGCAAGCAAGAAGACATTTGATTATTTGGGGTTTTGATTTTACATTTGGGCTATGAGAGCTTGGCTAATTCTCAAAATCGTCCCACTTGGAATGGTGAGAGCTGCACTTTTTGGACTTTGGCACACAGCCATCGAGAAAAATCTATGAGACCTGACACATCTGAAAATTAAACATCTGGGTGAGCCCACGGTGGTGTGCTTCAAATGCACCCTGCACCATTTTCTTGCCCACAATGCCCTACAACCCTCCAACTTTGATGGAAATCACACATCTTCCCCACATTTTTGTGATGGAACCTTCCAGAATCCGTAGGAATCCACAAAATTCCTATCACCCAGCATTGTCACATCTATACAGATAAAAATTATGCCACACGTGTCAGACTAAAAATGTATTTTTTTCAAACTGCCCTTTTGGACCCGCTTTGGTTCCCCCTCAATCTTGACATGTTTTTGGCTCTTTCCAGTCACAGGCACTTGGCCCACCTACACAAGTGAGGTATCATTTTCATCAGGAGACAGAGGGGAATATTGGGTGGCAGACAATGTGTGCTGGTGAGGTGATCCCCACATGTGGGGAAAATATGATTTATTTTAGCAAAATTTCAGGTTTGCTGAGTATTCTGGGTAAGAAAATACTGGGGGATCCACACAATTCACACCACCCTGTACTCCCTTGGTTGTCTAATCTTCAGAAATGCCTGGGTTTGGTAGGTTTCCCTAGATGGCTGCTGAACCCAGGGCCAAAAACGTAGGTGTCACCCCCCCTGCAAAAACAGGTAGTTTTCTAATTGATAATTTTGATGTGTCCATGTAGTGTTTTGGGGCATTTCCTGCCGCGAATACTAGGCCTACCCACATAAGTGAGGTACCATTTTTATCAGTAGACTTGGGGAAATGGTGGTAAGAAGGAAATTTGTGGGTCCTCTCAGATTTCAGAACTTTCCATCAATGAAATGTGAGGAAAAAAGTGTTTTTTTGCCAAACTTTGTGGTTTACAAAGGATTCTGGGTAGCAGAATCTGGTGAGAGAGCCACAAGTTACCTCATTCGGATTTCCCTAGGTGTCTAGTTTTCAAAAATACACGGGTTTGGTAGGTTTTCCTAGGTGACGGCTGAGCTAGTGACCGAAATCCCTTGCTAGGCACTTTCCAAAAGATTTCAATGTAAAAATGTGATGTGTCCATATTGGTGTTTCCTGTCGCGGGCACTAGGCCTATCCTCACAAGGGAGGTTCCATTTTTATCGGGAGACTTGGGGGAACACAGAATGGAAGAACAGGTGTTATTGCTCCTTTTCTTTCTTTTTTTCCTTGCAAATGTAGGACAGTGTGTAAAAGATAGGTCTATTTCAGAGATGTGCAAATAACCACTGCTTCTCAACACCTTATGTTGTGCCCATTTTGGAATTACAAAGGTTTACTTGATACCTATTTTTCACTCTTTACATTTCACCAAATGAATTGCTGTATACCCGGTATTCAAGGTGCAGCTCATTTATTGGCTCTGGGTACCTAGGGTTGTTGATAAACCTGTAAGCCCTATATATCCCTGCAACAAGAAGAGTCCAGCAGACATAACGATATATTGCTTTAAAAAAATCTGCAATAGCTGGAAAAAGTTATAGAAGAAAAAGTGGACAGAAATGGCTCTTTTTTTCACCTCAATTTCAATATTGTTTTATTTTAACTTTTACTTTCTGTAGGAAAAACTTTAATGATCTACACAAATGACCGCTTGCTGAATTCAGAATGTTGTCTACTTCTCAGGTATGTGTAGCTGTCCTGGATCATGCATTGGTTTCACACCCATTTCTGTCACTAACTGGAAGGAGTCTGAAAGCACACAAATAGTAAAAATGAGGTATGTCCCAGTAAAATGCCAAACTTGTGTTGAAAAATGTGGTTTTCTGATCAAGTCTGCCTGTTCCTGAAAGCTGGCAAGATAGTGATTTTAGCACCACAAACCCTTTGTTGATGCCAGTTTCAGGGGAAACAAACACATGCTTTCCTCTGCAGCACTTTTATCCCATGTTTCTGAAAATACTAAATTTTAGCTGTATTTTGGCTAATTCCCTGGTCTCCTATAGGGGAACCCACAAACTCCGGGTACCTTTAAAATTTCTAGGATGTTTAGAGAAAAATACACACATTTGGCATGGAAAGCTTATGTGGACAAAAAGTTATGGGGGCCTAAACGCAAACTACCTTAACTAGCCAAAAAAAGGCTTGTCACCTGAGGGGGAAAAGGATTGGCAGCGAAGGGGTTAACGAGTGCGTATTCATACTAAGTGTGTATGCTCTTATTGCAAAAAACACAGTGGTATTAGGACCATATTTAAAAGAAAACTCTAAATATGGAAAATAGTTCTTGGGTCCCTGTGATAAATCATTTTCAGCATCTTATTGGAAGGGCTCAAATCACTTTGCAGAGGATTACCCTTATGAGGGCCATCGGAACTATGCAGCACTAGAGGACCAAAACACGTGGCATTGTTATGTAAATTATGCAGCAAGAGTTGTCAGATTATACAGCATTATGCAGAATATTCTATGACAGGTTTATTTTCATCCATTGAGCTCAAATCAAATTGAAAATTATGTGGGAAAAAAGTATGTGGCCAGTGCAGGAAATCCACAATTAAATGCCACAAATTCCAGTGACACGAAAAGTGACCATTGACTATCGTTTGATCATAAATCTTTTCAACAGAAACAAAAGGTATTTATTATAAGTCCAATCAATGCCCTTTGTACAACAAGTAGGTTCACGAGTTGGAGCAGCAGGGAAATAGGTGTTAGTGTACTCAGTATGCAGTACAGAATTGAAATTCCCAAGAGAAGCAATTTGCGGATCCCGTTGAGTATGAACTCCTATACTTGGCGAAAATCTTGAATATCGTGGAGACTGTGGGCTAGGTCTAATACTAGAATTACAATAACTAGAAGAGCATGGTCAATCAACATCTGAGGTAACCCTCTGAAGTTCAGGCTCACATACAATAATGTGTTTGGAGGCAGGACCCGTGTCAGACTCATATACAATAATACGTTTGGAAGCAGAACCCATATCAGTCACAACAACTGGGCTGGATGTCGGGCCAATAAGAGTATGATGGCCTGTGGCATTATTTAATGTCGACATAGTCATGTTTGAAGAAGAAGGCACCCTTGTGCTTCCAAATGCAGGGCAGCTGGCACTGAAGAATATGTCGGAATCCTTCCTCATGTGACTGCGTGCTTCCATCTGCAATAGGCCCGTAACCAAATGGGGGCTTAAAAGATTAAGGTGGTCATTACAACCCTGGCGGTCGGTGTTAAAGCAGCGGTAACACCGGCAACAGGCCGGCGAAAAAAAAAATTGAATTACGACCGTGGCAGAATCCTCCAACAAAGACAGCCACTTTAACACTCCGACAGCCACGGCGGTACAAACAAACAGCGCGGCGGTCACCGCCAACAGACAGGTGGGAGACAATGTACCGCCCACAGTATCACAACCTACAAATCCGCCACCTTTTCCGGGGTGGATTCACTGCAAACAAAAACACGGCGGAAACAGGACTTCGAAGGGAAAACGCTCACCTCTGTACACCCCAGGAGGAACCAGGACGCCATGGAACCCGAGCTCCACATATTACCAGCCTTTATCTTCTTGCTCCTCTACCAGGAGCACGAACGCCGACGGTGAAGACCACGGTGAGTACTGCACCTACCACACAGGGGAGGAGGGAGGGAAAAAACAGTGACACACACGCAACACCCCCACCCCCACCCTCACCCACGACAACACACACACTAATACAGCATGATACATTACAGTTACACCCCCCCAACCCTCCTGGAAGAATGCAAAGACAAAAGGAAATGAGGTGAACGATTGTAATATATTCAAATTCAGTAGTCAAATAATGTGCATACACTATTTACAAATTTATACACCATGAATATTAGTCCAGGGTATTCGACCATTAAAGTCCGTGGACCACTGAGCCCACACTGCATGAGCGAGGCCCACACAAGATACCCAAACATGACGGAGAGAACACTGCAGGGGCATCAGATAGAAATAAAACAGGCACCTCAGGGGGAAGGGAAAGGGGGGCACCTCAGCCGGTTGAGTGCAGGACACCAAATCCACGAAGGGGCCCCAGGCCCACTGTTCAATCCTGGGGAGTGCAAAGCCACAGTCTCAAAAGTCTCTACAGTGGGTGGGTTGCCCACTGTTCCATCCTGGGGAGTGCAAAGCCACAGTCTCTAAGTCTCTACAGTGGGTGGGTTGCCCACTGTTCAATCGTGGGGAGTGCAAAGCCACAGTCTCTCAAGTCTCTACAGTGGGTGGGTTGCCCACTGTTCAATCCTGGGGAGTGCAAAGCCACAGTCTCACAAGTCTCTACAGTGGGTGGGTTGCCCACTGTTCAATCCTGGGGAGTGCAAAGCCACAGTCTCACAAGTGGATAACATTCTCCACTGGTTTCTGGAGGGGGCTTGGTGCTCAGAGTGCTTCATCCTGCCAAGGACTGAGGTAGTGGATGTAAATCTCCACTGGTTCTGGACGGGGCTTGGTGACCAGAGTGCTTCATCCTGCCAATGACAGAGGTAGTAGATGTAAATCTCCACTGGTTCTGGAGGGGGCTTGGTGCCGAGAGTGCTTCATCCTGCTAAGGACAGAGGTAGTGGATGTAAATCTCCACTGGTTCTGGAGGGGGCTTGGTGCCCAGAGTGCTTCATCCTGCCAATGACAGAGGTAGTAGATGTAAATCTCCACTGGTTCTGGAGGGGGCTTGGTGCCCAGAGTGCTTCATCCTGCTTGTGGCGGCGTCAGTGCTTTTGGCGCTCATGGGCCTGCGGTGCTTGTGGTGGCGGTGTCTTTGGCAGCGGTGCTTGTGGCAGCAGTGTCCTTGGCAGCGGTGATTGTGGCGGCGGTGTTCTTGGCAGCGGTGCTTGTGGCGGCGGTGTCCTTGGCAGCGGTGCTTGTGGCGGCGGTGTCCTTGGCAGCGGTGATTGTGGTGGCGGTGTCCTTGGCAGCGGTGATTGTGGCAGCGGTGTCCTTGGCAGCGCTTCAGCTGCTGGCGGTCCTGTCTGGGCCAGCGGGGCTGCTGGCAGTCGTCTCCTGGGCAGCGGGGCTGCTGCCGGCGGTCCTGTCTGGGCCAGCGGGGCTGCTGGCGGTCGCCTCCTGGGCAGCGGGGCTGATGCTGGCGGTCCTGTCTGGGCCAGCGGGGCTGCTGGCGGTCGCCTCCTGGGCAGCGGGGCTGATGCTGGCGGTCCTGTCTGGGCCAGCAGGGCTGCTGGCGGTTGCCTCCTGGACAGTGGGGCTGCTGCTGGCGGTCCTGTCTGGGCCAGCGGGCTGCTGGCGGTCGCCTCCTGGGCAGCGGGGCTGATGCTGGCGGTCCTGTCTGGGCCAGCAGGGCTGCTGGCGGTCGCCTCCTGGGCAGCGGGGCTGATGCTGGAGGTCCTGTCTGGGCCAGGAGGGCTGATGCTGGCGGTCCTGTCTGGGCCAGCGGGGCTGCTGGCGGTCGCCTCCTGGGCAGCGGGGCTGAGGCTGGCGGTCCTGTTTGGGCCAGCGGGGCTGCTGGCGGTCGCCTCCTGGGCAGCGGGGCTGATGGCGGTCGCCTCCTGGGCAGCGGGGCTGATGCTGGCGGTCCTGTCTGGGCCAGGGGGCTGCTAGCGGTCGCCTCCTGGGCAGCGGGCTGATGGCGGGCTTCTCCACCATGCTGATCTTCCCAGACTTCCTGGGTTTCTTGTGCCCCTTCCCCACCTTGGAAGGTGTCGCAGCTGACTCCACACTCCCACCTGTACCCCTGGGAGCGGCTTTGGTGGCTGGTGTCTTCCCCCTCTCCCGCCAGGCACTGGCCAACTTTTGATGCTTGAAAGGTGGGGGACTGTCTGTGCTGTGGCTCCTTACCACACTGGCTGCCCTGATGCCTGGTGCACTCCAGAATCCGGTGACTACTGGCACCACTGGTCCTGCCGATGTTGTGGCTGAGATACTAGGTTGGGACCTGGAGAGTCGGGCCCTAGGAGACTGACGGGGTGGGGGAGGTGAGGGAAAGAGGTCAAGGGTGGCCAGGAAAGGTTTCTTAGGAACACTGGGACGGGTAGATGGAGGTGGTTTGGGAGTGGAGGAAGAGGTTGTGTTTGTAGGAGGTGTACATTTGGTGACTTTGGGTGAAGGTGGATGCGCTGGAGGCTGTCGTGAGGTGGATGGCTGTTGGGTGGGTGTGTGCCTGCATTTGTGTACCTTGGGAGGTGGCGTCACAGACACACTGGGAGAGGACACAGGGGATGTGTGAATGGTAGTGGGGGTGAGGAGAGCACGTGAGTGGGGGTGGTGGTGGGTGTGCTGGTGATGGAAGCAGTGGCTGTAGATGTAGTGCATGCAGGTGTGAGTGGAGACAAGACTGGGAGGGAGGAGGGAGACAAGGAGGAGGGGACACAGTGGAGGCAGTGGATGTTGCTATGTCTGCATGTGTGTGATGCTTGCGTGAGTGCCTGTGGGATGTGTGGTGCTTATGTTTGCCAGAGCTTCCCTTGTGTGTTGAGGTGTGTGCATGCTGGTCTGATGGTGTGCTTGGGGTAGGCTGAGGTACAGGGAATTGGGTCTGGGTGGAGGAAGTTGGAGGGGGAGGCTAGAGACAGGGACAATGGCTGCCATCAGTGCTGAGGCCAGAGTCTGAAAAGCTCGCTGAAGGGCTGCCTGACCAGAATGAATGCGCTCCAGGAATGCATTGGTTTGTTGCAACTGTCTCTCTACACCCTGGATGGCATTCACAATGGTAGACTTCCCAACAGTGAGGGACCTGAGGAGGTCAATGGCCTCCTCACTGAGGGCAGCGGGGGTGACTGGGGCAGGGGCTGAGGTGCCTGGGGTGAAGGAGATGCCCACCCTCCTGGGTGAGCGGGCACGGGGCAAAGGCTGAGGGGCTGCTGGGAGGGCGGTGCTAGAGGGGGGTGGGGGTTGTAACTGTAGATGCGGGAGCACAGATGGTGCCGCCACCACAAGGGAGCTCCCATCAGAGGACGAGTCCGTATCACTGGTGTCAGCTCCTGTCCCCGGCGTGGAGCTCCCCTTGCCCTCCATCCCACTGGTGAAATCAGACTCTGTAATTACGTCCTCCAGGGCCATGTGGGATGCAGCTCCCTCCTGCTCTGGTGCCACTGCTCCTCCGCCTGATGATGCTAATGCACATATGTACAGGGAGACCACAAAAAGGGGGGAGACGGAGGAAAGACATGTTGAGTGCATGCATTACCGCTACCGTTGGCAGACACGACAGACACAGAAGCCCCCTGCACTACGCCGCGCACTTGGGGTCCACTATTCAATCCCTGGGACATGGCCTACAAGGCTATGGCTGATATCTGCACACATGGATGTCACAGGAGCCTGACTAGGTGTAGTTGGCACTGTACCCAGGTGGGGTGGGGTGCCACATGGTCTGGCTGAAAAAGGGGACTTAACTAGCACACTCGCCCTGACCTAGGGAAACCCACAGCCCACCTCCCCCACCCAGACACCTCCACTGTGCGCTGAATCAGCAGAATGAGAGTGTACTCACCCCTTTGATGCCCTCAAGCGCCCATCCAACTGCGGGTACGCCACCGCCAGGATCCTGAACATCAGGGGGGTCATGGTGCGACGGGCACCCTGACCACGTTGGGAGGCCATCCCCAGCTGGGCCTCCGCCGTCTTCTTGCTCCTGCAGCGAATGTCCTCCCATCTTTTCCGCCAATGGGTGCTCTGTCTGTGATAGACCCCCAGGGCCCGGACGTCCTTGGCGATGGCACACCAAATATTCTTCTTCTGGTGGGCGCTGACCTACATGAATTGTACAGGGGAAAAAGCAAAGTTATTACCAACTGCACTGTCACAGTCATTGGCCCGCATCCCTATCCTTGCCATGTGGCACATGCACTCACCGTCTATTCATGCACGCATCATTCCCCCCCCATCTTTCATCCACACCACTCCACACAGGCATTGCCCATACAGCATGCTCCCAGTGTACTTACCTGTTTGTCTGGAGGACCGTAGAGTAGCGTGTACTGGGGGAGGACCCCATTCACGAGTTTCTCCAACTCCTCCATGCTGAAGGCAGGGGCCCTTTCACCAGACGCACGAGCCATTGGATCTTCCAGACTGAGGTCACAGCAGGACTTGCAGTGTAGGTCATCTCCTGTCGAAGATCAGGTATCGAGTGATTGCACAGAGAGAAAATGGCGGTCACGTCCGCGGCGGTGCGTACCGTCACCGCCGGCGTACATCGTCATTGGCTCCTGGGACCCATAGGGTCCAATGTTAACCAATGCAGAATTGCGACACGGTCTTCGACCGCCTACCGCGACGGTGTACAACGCCAGCGCAGTTACCTCACATCCCATTGTCCCATTTTACAGGTTAGGCAGCCGCCATTTCAGTGGGCCACATGGCTTTCATTTTTAACTGTGTCACACATACCTAGGCCTTGCCTCAACACTCATATAGACAAAATTCGGGTTCTGAATGATTTTCTGAGTAAGCTGTGTTTATGTACCTCTGAGTTGGTTGACTCTGTGCTCGCTGTTGTCCTTTATAGGCACCGTCCGCTGGGACATGTGAGGAGATGGCGGCATCTTCCGGTGTACAGACCGCTGGTGGACCTGTCGACAATGGAGGAAAGACATGTAATCATCACCTACAGGCTTGATCGTGCCACAATCCTGGAACTGTGTGCCTAGTTGGAGCCAGACCTGATGTCAGCTATCCGCCATCCCACAGGAATCCCCCCTCAAGTGCAGGTGCTGTCAATACTCCATTTCCTTGCAAGTGTGTCTTTTCAAACTACAGTGGCCATAGCATCAGGGATGTCCCAGCATATGTTTTCCAACGTGTTGTCCAGAGTGTTGTCTGCCCTGCTGAAACACATGCGGAGCTACATCGTTTTCCCTCAGGTGGAGGATTTGCCTACAGTGAAAGGTGATTTCCATGCCCTGGGACATATCCCCAACATCATAGGTGCCATTGGTGGGACACATGTGGCCTTGGTACCCCCACAGGAGTGAACAGGTGTACAGAAACCAGAAGAGATACCATTCGATGAATGTGCAGATGGTGTGTTTGGCCGACCAGTACATCTCCCATGTTAATGCCAAATTCCCTGGCTCAGTGCATGACTCTTACATCCTGCAGAATAGCAGCATCCCTTATGTGATGGGGCAACTCTAGAGGCACTGTGTGTGGCTATTAGGTGAGCACCTGGAACCAAATCAGTGGGAATAGTTGTCTGGGGATATCCCTGCAGGTTAGTGTGTGTCTAACAGTTGTCCCTCGCCATTTGCAGGTGACTCTGGCTGCCCCAACCTGTCATGGCTACTAACCCCCATGAGAAATGCCAGGACAAGGGCAGAGGAACGCTACAATGAGGCCCATGGGCGAACTAGGAGGATTATAGAGGGGACCTTCGGCCTCCTGAAGGCCAGGTTCCAGTGCCTCCATATGATAGGTGGTTTCCTATTCTACTCGCCAAAGAAGGTGTGCCAGATCATCGTGGCCTGCTGTATGCTTCACAACTTAGCTTTGCGACGACAGGTGCCTTTTCTGCAGGAGGATGGTCCAGATGGAGGTGTTGTGGCAGCTGTGGAGCCTGTGGACAGTGAAGACGAGGAAGCAGAAGAAGAGGACATCAATAACAGGAACTCTGTGATCCTGCAATACTTCCAGTGAGACACAGGTAAGAATACAAACCTGCCTACTACATGTACTTTAACACTACTACCTCTCTACTGTCTGTCCTTTTCACCCAGTGTATGGTCACTGAGTTGTCACTTTCCCTTACGATTTCACAGATGTGGGTCCCACTGTGTGATAACTGCTTTGTTTCCTCATGGACTAGAGCTGTGTGACATAGGTATGTTGACATTACATTTAAAAGAACATTTTGCTACTGTAATTGCTAATACACTATTTCGAAATCACAGACAGACTCCAGATTGTTTTGTGCTTTAAGGGTGCTTATTTAAGTGCTCAATATTGGAGGGGGTTGTAAAATGGTGAGGGGTGATGGTGGAGGAATGTCCATGGCAGAGTCCAGTCTATTCGTCTCACAGGTGCAATGTCCAAAGGGGCAAAGGAAATGGAGCTGGGGCAGTTTGATGATGGACAGAGTGACAAGGTGGGACAAAAGGATGACATTCAGGGCTGTCTCATTTCTTGGCGGGGGTCTTGGCATCGTTCTCTGTCTTTGTCCTAGATCTCAGGGACCGGTTGCGGGGTGGTTCTCCCTCTGCAGGGGGTGGGGTGCTGGTGTGGTGGTCCTGTGGCGGTACCTCCTGTCCAGCACCGGCGGAGGTGGTGGGCAGTTCATCATCCAGGCTAGTGTCAGGGGGCCCTTGTTGTGCCACAGTGTCCCTCCTGGTGTTGAGGACTTCCTTCAGCACCCCTAAGATGGTGCCCAGGGTGGAATTGATGGATCTGAGTTCCTCCCTGAAGCCCAAATACTGTTCCTCCTGCAGCTGCTGGGTCTCCTGAAACTTGTCCAGTACCGTTGCCATCGTCTCCTGGGAATGATGGTAGGCTCCCATGATGTTGGAGAGGGCCTCATAGAGAGTGGGTTCCCTGGGCCTGTCCTCCCCCAGTCGCACAGCAGCCCTCCCAGTTCCCCTTTGTTCCTGGGCCTCTGTCCACTGAACGGTGTGCCCACTGCCACTGCCCCAGGTCCCTGTTGTTGTTGGGGTGGTGGGTTAGCCTGGGTTCCCTGTAGTGGTGGACACACTGCTGCTTGACGTGTCCTGGGGACAGAGGTATGGGCCCGCTAGGTTGGTGTTGTGCTGGTGTTTCCAGAGGGGGCAAGCTCTGTAGTGGCCTGTGCCAGTGTGAGGGGAACCGACTGTCCTGAGGTCCCAGATGGGCCGGGCTGGTCGTCTAGATCCAGTTGGACAGAGCTGCTGTCATCACTGTGGGCCGCTTCTGTTGGTGGTGTGAACATGTGTGGACCCTCCTGTGCGGTGACGTTGGGTAGGGGTCCTGCAGGTGTGTGTAAAAGCATGATTATTGCATCTGGGTGTACCATGGTGTGCAATGGGTGGGTGACCGTGTACCTCAGTGCTTGCGTTCCTGTGTGGGACATTGTGTGATGATGGTTTAGGGGGGTATATGGGTATGTGCAGTGTCCATGCATTGGTGATGGGTGTCCATGCTTTGTTGTTGCATGCAGGGCTTGGTGTTGGGATGGGTGGTTTGTGATATTGGGACATTTGTGAGGAGTAGGAGTGATGGGGGTGAAGGCGAGGGTAGGGGTATGTGATGGCATGCAGGTAGGGTGGGGGATATAGTAGTTAAGGTTTGACTTACCAGAGTCCATTCCTCCAGCTACTCCTTCAAGGCCCTCAGGATGCAGAATAGCCAAGACTTGCTCCTCCCATGTTGTTAGTTGTAGGGGAGCAGGTGGAGGTCCGCCGCCAGTCCTCTGAACCGTGATGTGCTGTCTTGAGACCACGGAATGCACCTTCCCCCGTAGGTCATTCCACCTCTTCCTGATGTCATCCCTATTTCTTGGGTGCTGTCCCACTGCATTGACCCTGTCCACTATTCTTTGCCATAGCTCCATCTTCCTAGCTATGGAGGTGTGCTGCACCTGTGATCCGAATAGCTGTGGCTCTACCCGGATAATTTCCTCCACCATGACCCTGAGCTCCTCCTCAGAGAACCTGGGCTGTCTTTGCCGTGCCATGGGGTGGTGTGGGTGATGTGTGGGGTGGGGTGTGTTGTGAAATGTGGGGTGATATTTAGTGGTGTGTTGTGTGAGGTGCGTGGATGTTATGTGGGTGATGGTATTGTGTGCCTGTGGATGCTTGGTTGGAGATTGTAGTGCCTCTCTCTGGCCTTCTGTCGTAATTGTGGTCGTAAGGGTTTGTGGGTGATGTGAGTGTGTGTTTTATTTTGTATTGGGTGTGTGGGAGTGGTGTGTGTATGTGTATCAGGTGTGTGTATTTCGAATTGTCCAATGTGGTAGTGTTTTGTATATGTGTGTGTATTTTGAGCACAGTGGTTTGTACCGCCAATGGAATACCGCGGATGAAAGACCGCTGCGTGGATTCGTGGGTCGTGATAGTGTGGGCGTATTCCTGTTGGTGTGACGGTGGAGGTTTTGTTTTCGCCAGTTTATCACTGACCTTTGGTGTGGCGGACTTGTGTGGGTGTCTAAATTTTGGCGGATTCCGAGCTGTGGGTCATAATGACCGTGGCGGAATTCCGCAGCGGTGTGTTGGCGGTCTTCTGCATGGCGGTAAGCGGCTTTTACCGCCAATATTGTAATGACCCCCTAAGTTTTATGGTATCCCACCTGCCAGATCGGCCACCTAGCTGTTTGGCCGTTACAATATCAGAATGAATGATTGAGCCACAGCCTCTGACATGACAGATCCAATGTGAGACTTTAAGAGTTAAGGAAAATGTATCTTCCCACAAATGTACTCAAAGCGGAGGGACACTGCACATATAAATGCAGTTTTAATTAGGCATATATGCGGACTAGCCAGATACTAATAAAGTATCCTGGTTCCGATCAAAATTGGAAAGAGAAGGTATGGATTTTGCCAAAGGTGGCACAGCAGCTTTACTATGACTAAACCTTTGTTTGGGACCTTGGACAGCCACGGGATTCAGCGGCAGATCTGCTGGCAAGGACACAGAGGCCGAGGGTTGGTTACTTGGCAATGGCAATGGCTTCAGTACACTGGAAAGGGGTAAATCAGGCTTCTTAAGAAGCTTGAGTACTTCAACCAGTAAGTGCTTCAACTCTCCTACCTCACTCTTTAAGCTAAGAACCAATGCTGAAAGTTCTTCTCTGAAAGAATCGCAATTGGGGACAAGGAAACCAGTGGAATCTGCTGGACACTATCCAAGTCTTGTTGTTCCAATATGGAAAAACGGTTTGAATAAGGGATCCCATGAATGATTGTATCGGTGTCTGAGGCTTCCAGGATGGAATTGGGTGCAGGATATAAAGCAAAATTGTCATTTTAAGAAGGGCTTTTGGCAGCGGGTGCTTGGGGCGGATCACACAGGGGCTGGGCATCAGTAGAGGAGTGGATTCCAGTTGTTAAAAACGGTATTAGAGTGCCCAATTTCAGCGTCTTCCGAACATTCCTCTCTTTTTTATTAAGAATCAACTCCACTTCTTCGATTAGATTATCAATCTCTCGAGACACGCAATTGGTGTGAGGCTGCGTGACTCTATTAGGTTTTTAAATTTTTGATTTGGCAGAGCCCAGTTCGGGACTGGTTCTTGCCTCACGTTTCCCCATTCTGTGCAAGGATCTCTGCGCCAATTTAAAAGTAAAAAAGTCACACAACTGTATCAAAGAACCCCAAACCGTACCTGGGGCCCGGAGGGGGTGCCCAGCCCGGCCCCAGATAGTCTCAATCGGGTACGGACGAGCCTGCTCTTAGCCCAGGCTTCGTAGCATGCTGGACCACATCTGCTATCTGAAAAGTACAGCAGGGGTCCTGGTAGATGTGTTTTATTGATGAAATTTAAAGGGGGCCTAAAGGTCCTGCCCCCACAGCAGCACCGGAGTCCAGCACGTCCCGCGAAGCGGGCACACAATGAAATTTAAAGGGGGCCTAAAGGTCCCACCCCCACTGCAGCACCGGAGTCTAGTGTGTCCCGCTGTGTCAATGTTTCTGCTGCTCCCATTCTGGTGATGCATCTTGTGGCCCTATGAATGCTTGTTGTGCACACTGGTAAGGTGTCGTTCCTGTCCTCATTACTTTCATCTTGACATAGCAAGTCAAGATGGAGCTATGTAGACAGACATGTCTCTGATTTGAGCATGATCTGTGCTTGATCACTCCCAGGTGATTACACTTCATTTGTAAGATGACAAATAGGGTTTTTGTGCAAGGGAACACTGTGGTAGTGTTTGGAGTTACAGAAACAGGGCCTGCTGGGATTTGCTGTCGGGTCATTCTCTTTACTACCCAATACTTGACAAATATTCTCCCCCCAGGTAAGATAACTTTATTTGTGAGTTGACAAACAGGGGTATTTGGACAAGTAAACACAGCGCTGGTGGTTGGAGTAACAGAAACAAGGCCTACAGGGAGTTGTAGTCTTGACACCCCATCTACTACACACCCTGTACAAATGGTATCCTACCAGGTGAGTATACTTCAATTTTTAGTTAACAAAGAAGGTAATTGTGCAATTGAACCATAGACTGGTGTTCAGAGTAACAGAAACAAGGCCTCCTGGGAGTTACAGCCATGTCACTCCCTCTACTACACACATTGTTCAAATAGTATCCTCCCAGGTGAGTACACTGCAATTGTGAGTTAGCAAACACGGGTAATTGTGTATGTGAACCCTGGGTTGGTGTTTGGAGTTACAAAAACACGGCCTCCTCGGAGTTGCTGTCATGTCACTCACTCTGCTACACACACTGTACAAGTGGTATCCTTCCAGGTGAGTACACTTCAACTGTAAGATAACACACAAGTGTAATAGTGCAAGTGCACCACTGGTGTTTGGAGTTACAGACAAAAGGCCCCCTCGGAGTTCTAGTCAGGTCACTTTCTCTACTACATACATCACTCAAATCATGGGTATTACAGATCTGTATGCAGATTGCATTTAGGTGTGGGCATACATTTACATGGTGAGATATACAATTAGACATGGGCTTTTTTTGATAGACTTACAGGCACCATTCGGACATATGGCATGTGATGGGCCTTGGTCGGTGTGATATTGGGTTCAACAATACACATTGGCAATGTTAACACTCAGATACTCTGGGTATTGAATGTTGGTTAAGTACATGAACACAACAGTGGCAAAAGGTGAGTTATGAGCATGCATGACATTGCATTTTTGTGACAATGTTTGTGTTGTAACTTACTAGACTCCACTCTCCCAGGTATTCCTGTCAACCCCTCAGGATGCATGATGGCCAAGACCTTCTCCTCCCAGGGAAAGAGTATTAATGGGGCCTTCAACTGATGCCTGGAAACCAGGGAACGGACCTTGCCCCTGAGGTCATTCCACCTCTTCTTAATGTTCTCATTTGTGTGAAGGGTAGTGCCTACAGCATTCACTCTGTCAAAGATCCTGTCACACATTCCAATTTTTACAGAGAGGACTATTCTGGACTTCTGCTCCAAACAATTGTGGCTCTACTTCTATGATTTCATCCACCATGACTCTTAACTCATCTTCAGAAAAATGGGGATTTTATTAATGTGGCATGTTGGAAGAAAAAAAAAAAGGATGACAGGGACTTATGTAACAGGGGAAGTGCAATAGGGTAAGAATGGACAAAAGTGTGTGCAGGGTGTTCTGTGGGATGGTGAAAAAAAGGGGTGCCTAATCTATGTACTCTGCAAATAAAGGTGCCTGGGTTTAGTTGTCTTGCAGTGGAAATGCAAAGGATTGTGGTCTGGGAAGGGCTGTGTTTTATAGTGTCCTTTGCAGGTTTGGGACAGCCACATCAATTGTGTGATTGTAATATGCTCAGTAGTTTGGCACTGCATAGGCGGCGCTGGAGATCGGCCCGCCTATACCCATGCTGCCGCTGTGCTGGTGGTCTGCCTTTTTGCTTGGTGGTCGCCGGTCCTGCCTGTATGTCTCGTAATAAGGCGGTCTGGAAGACCGCCGCGTGATAGTCTTTTTACGACCTCCAACATGGCGGTCTGGCGGTCCAATCGCCAAACTTGTAATCAAGCCCTAAATCTTAACATTTTACAGTCAATAAGGTCAATAGCACCTCCGTAGTTATGGTTAAGTCAAACATTCCATTCAAAAAACATTTTTACTTAATATATTTGGCGCTGTTAAATGAAGCTGCTTGAAACATTCTGACTAAAGTTAACCAATGGAAAATTTCATACACGTCCATCAATCATAGGCCTAAAAATAGGGGTGATCCAAAATTAACATTTCCCTTTTCAATTCTTATCGCATTATTTGCCCCTTGATGCAGCTGAATGGCTGAATAAAATTACTTAAAGGTTGGCATCTAAATACAACTTTGCTCAAGGAAGTACCTTTACTTGGTTTCATGCAGATCTGTTCAGCAGTTTTCAAGAAAGTAGATTTTAAAGGTGTCCTGGTCTTGGCATGAATATTTTAAATTATAGCACTATTTGGACTGTTAAGTCATAGATCATCCATTATATGCATTGGCAAATCCAATTAAAAAAAATAAAGGCACTTCATTGCACTAGGTAGCTCTTTCTATTGCTGTCTATTGTAAATTTCGGAATTCACAATGGATGGTCATTCTGTTGAGGGTGACATAAGTCATCCTGGTGCACTGAGCTATGTGCTGAGAAAAAAGGGCACAAAGAGGCAGAATGTTGATATAAAAAATGATAATAACAGAATTCACAAGGCCTACACACGATTAACACATTTCCAATCCTCTGAGTTCTGTGGAGTTTACTGGGTATGAGAATTCACAAATCCAACCAAGGATCAACAAGTCCTATAAAAATGAGGAAAAAAGTATTTAGGGCCAGATGTATCAAAAAAAGCCTTTTGCGATTCGGTAATAGCGATTTTTAAGAAATAGCTATTTCTGAATCGCAAAATGCTATGTATCCTATTTGCGATTCGGTAATAGCGATTTCTTAAAAATCGCAAATGCTATTACCAAATTGCAAATTGCGATACCGGCCCCATTCGCACCTATGGGCCTGTAGGCCCATATTTGCGAATTTTTTGTATTTCCCAAACTGCGAATTCCAGTTAGGAATTTGGGAAATGCAAAACCCAGGGTGCTGGGGGCATAAGGCCCCCTCTGCTGCATCCCAAGATTTTCTTTAAGGACATGTAAGGCGCACACATGCCAAAGGGGCATGTGTGCGTTACATGTCAATTTTAAAAATGCATTTTAATGCATTTTACAAATTTGCACATGGTTACCACCAAGTTCAACTTGGTGGTAGTAGCGATTCCTTAATGTCCAATTCGCATTAAGGAATTGCTTGTTACATGTGATTTAGAAATTGCAAATAAGGATTCCTTATTTGCGATTTTTTTTTTTAGAGAATCGCAATTTGCGATTCTCTAAATGGGCTCGCAATTTTAAGGAATTGCAATTTTAGCAATTCCTTAAATTGCGTTGCGAGTGCCTTTCATAAATACTGAATGGCATTTTTGCATTCGCAAACGACCATAAGCACTGTTTGCGAATGCAAAAATGGATGATACATCTGGCCCTTAGTGCCTACTGTTGTACTTGGCCAACAACAACACATGGGTGTGGGTTACCAAGCATGGTAGGCCACCCATGCAATGCATGCCTGAAAGCAGTTTTCAGTGGGATTTGACTTCTTGTAGACCTGCAGTCAACCCCCCTTGCACACTGCTGAATATCATGCACTGTGAATGTTGGGCAGCCACGAAGAGTAGGGTTAGGGCATGAGTGGAGGTCCTCATCTCTGTGCTCTGCCCTCCCCAGGAGCCTATATGGGGCTGTGCACAAGGTATAAATATACACATTAACCTTGCCACATGACAATGATGTGCAGACACAACATGTCACAATGACCCTGTAGACCACATCTGTGGAGTACTAGAGCATCCCCACATGATCAAGACCCCTAGAGCAAAACTTAAGGATATTAAAAGTGCTCTTAATGATGGCTCCCATGTGTATGTGTGACTTGTAGTACGGCTGTTGTGGCAGGCTGGCTGAGGGTTGGAAGAGAGTAATTAGATGTAGGCAGAGGCCATGAGCATCATCACCTATAATAAAGATATATGATATTTGTTTCACCGTTGGGACATTGCATGATTGCATTTCGCTAAGGCACAATTGTGATAGAGTGAATACCTACGAGAAGATATTTCCAAGTTAAATACACAGTCCTGGTGTAAGTTAGGTAAACATTCCCAGTTGCCGTATGTCACCAAAACCCTAGCAATTAAATGAAGTGCAATAACCAGCAGGCATGGACTGGAGCTTGCATGTGTGCATCCAGGAAAGGAAGCATATACATCAAAGAAAAAAGCACTGGCGTCACCTACAGCAGACATGCTAATAAAATGTCACTGGTGTCTGTTGAGGAAATGCTATTCTATGTGGTAGTTTGGCTTATGTCCCACATGAGCACAGTCAATGCATCTAACAGCAAAAATAATTTTTGCACTCACCTGATCATGCATCCCTGCACCTGAATAAAAACACCTTAATTTGCTTCTCTATGAGACGCCAAGTGTGATCCCATTGGTTGTCAAGAAAAAACAGTGGCCAGGAAGAGGACTGTATCCATTGATTTGACATGTGTTGGAATGGCCTGGAAAAGGCAGTAGGTGAAGTAAACTACTGCTGCCAGTTGGCCACAACATCAAGGAAAACATACGGAGGGAAGCTGGATCTTGCCACTACTGCTTCACTGGACATTCCAGTAAGAGTGATACTCTGCCTGTTGATCCTCACTCTCCATCTCAAGCAATTGTGCCTCAAACCGAGGGACAATGTGACAGTTTGGTTTGGCTATGGCTTACCTTCTTATGTCGTCAGGCAATTTGTGATTAGCTGATGGTGCGCTATCTTTCAGGTCATGATTAGTGTGATGGAGTTATGATTGTTGAATCCCCGCTCCTTTACAATGACAGGGGTATTCATAGGAAACCTTGTAGTTATATGCATAGACCACTCAGTAGTAGTAAGTAGTGTCTGTCTATCATTTATGATATGTGCTTAAGAATGTCTGTTGTTGTTTTTAACATTTTAATGAATTTATGGGTAGAAGTGTAGGAATACTGAGTTGTGAGACTCACGGTGTCCTCTCACATTGTGTAGCTTTCCCATGCAGTGATGTGAAGTAATTAATTTTTTAACCAAAGTTTTATGTCTGCAGGCACTCTAGGTAAGAAAATACAGTAACATCTAAGGAGGCCAGCACCCAGATCTCCCCAAGGTGTCTATTATTAGGATATGTTTAGGTTTGGGAGATTTACCTAGGTTCCAGACAACAGAACACCCAAATGTTTTCCACATTCCCCCACTGAGATGCATTTTTAGGTCTAACCAGAGGTAGTGTTATACAGTTTACAGACTGTGTGCATGAGTTATTCGATTGGGAGGATGTGAGTCATTCCCAAATAATAAGTGCAAAACCCTGTTTGGTCCAACAAATACATTTAATACCTAAACCTGGGCTCAACCCTGGTAGCAAACAGGCTTAACTTCAAGAAAAGTGGTAAAATATTTACCAGTAGCAAATCATTTAAGTACTCAAATGTAACACAAGAAATATCCCACAAACAATTTCTGGTAGAGACAATGTTCATTGGATACATGACATAAAAATGTCTACACCTGAACTAGAGATATGGGGGCATATTTATACTCCGTTTGCGCCGGAATTGCGTCGTTTTTTTTTACGCAATTTTGACGCAAAACTAACTCCATATTTATACTTTGGCGTTAGACGCGTCTAGCGCCAAAGTCCATGGAGTTTGCGTCATTTTTTAGCGTGGGCACCTACTTTGCGTTATTGAGATGCAAGGTAGGCGTTCCCGTCTAAAAAATCGACTCCGAGGCATGTGCGTCGGATTTATACTTGCGGGCAAAATTCACGCCCGGGAGTGGGCGGGTCAAAAAAAATGACGTACGGCCGCTTTTGCGCCGTTTTTTAGCGCCTGCAAAAGGCAGGCGTTAAGGGACCTGTGGGCTCTGAAGGAGCCCAGAGGTGCCCTCCCATGCCCCCAGGGACACCCCCTGTCACCTTTGCCCACCCCAGGAGGACACCCAAGGCTGGAGGGACCCATCCCAGGGACATTAAGGTAAGTTCAGGTAAGTTTAAAAAAAAAACATTTTTTGTGGCATAGGGGGGCCTGATTTGTGCCCCCCTACATGCCACTATGCCCAATGACCATGCCCAGGGGACAGAAGTCCCCTGGGCATGGCCATTGGGCAAGGGGGCATGACTCCTGTCTTTGCTAAGACAGGAGTCATTTCTATGGGGGTTGGAAGTGAAAAAAAATGGCGCAAACCGGGTTGAGGCGAAAAAATTGCCTCAACCTGACTTGCCCCATTTCTTGACGCCCAAGCTCCATTTTCCCCTACGCCGGTGCTGCCTGGTGTACGTCGTTTTTTTTAACGCACACCAGACGGCGCCGGCGGCTAACGCCGGCTAACGTCATTCAATAAATACGGCGTCCGCATGGCGCTTCAGAATGGCGTTAGCCGGCGCTAATTTGTTTGACGCAAAACTGCGTTAGCGCAGTTTTGCGTCAAAAAGTATAAATATGGGCCATGATGTTTTAAAGATTTAGGGCAAAAGGAACCAAGACAAAGCCAATCAGAGGTCACTGTTCATGGATGATCAGGCCTTAGGCATGATTCAAGTGATGGAACTGAGGTCAAATACCACCCGAGTCATCTCGATCAAATATTTTACTTTCTGTCTCAGTCTCTGAAATGGCAGTCAAAACCTTCAATGGAGCAAGGCGGCATGATGTGTCCAGTTTTGTCAGGAAAAATTCTGAGAAGAGAAATATAAATTTCATATTTGCCATAGTCCTCTTGTCATTTGGACTTTTTTTGTTCCTTTCCTGAGTCTGGATTTCTACCTTAGGCCCATAATTGCAGGCTTTTTGATGCAGGGCAGCACAGCAAGTCATCTTGCTGGACTGCCCTGCATCACAAGGCAAGGTCATGAATGCATAATATTTATTCAATACGGCACATTCCTGTCATTTCCCCCTGCATTGGTGCCCTTTTGACAGCCTTTGACCAATGCAGGCAACCTTACACCATGGTGCAAGGATGCCTGTGCTGCATGCAGGATTGTTTTCGTGCAGGAAGGGACACCTTCCTCAACAGAAGCAAAACAATCCTGATGTGTTTTCCTCTTTCTATGTGTGCTGCAGAATGCAGAATGCAGCACACATAGAAAGAGGAAAAATGAGGAGGAATAAATATATTTCTCCTCGTTAAGCTGCTACTGGGGAAGTGTATCCTTTTGGTACATTCCCAGATTTGCAAGTTTTGTAATTCTGGGAATGCATCAAACGTCCTGGACACACCCATGGAAATGCCTCTTTGGTGCAGAGTAAAGAAGCGATTTACTCTGCATTACATTACTCAAGATTTATGAAGCCACGCAGGGCCACACAAGGGGGCATTGTGTGGCTTCATAAATCGTACTGAAGGTTTGCATTGCTCTTTCACCAGTAAACTAGGACATAAATATGGCCCATAGTCTTTTTATGGAGTTTAGAATCCTCTAGTGGTGCAAGCCTTAAGCTAGATCTGATCGATTCCTTTCGACATGAAACACCTTAACAGTGGGATCCTGCTGACAGGAGGTCTTCGAATTTGACAAATGTTCTAAGTCCTAAGTTTTTAAACTTTCAGGAATAGTTCTTCTTTGTCTCTTCTAAGAATCCCAAGACTACTAGGACAGAACTTAGGGACCAGCACTCTCCCCAGCAGAGACAACCATCAGGGTGCAGTCCAGATTCAAGTTGCTACTGTTCATCTGGTAACTCAGAAATTGTTGGTTGCAGCTTATTTTGTCTCTGTAGTCCCACAACAGACCAGCGAACTGACCCTTGGAGTCCACTTCTCATCCTAGACACACATGGGAACAGGTCTAGACCCTCAGGTCTACACACAAGTCAGAAATAACACTTACAGGTCTAGGTTTTGATGTGCTGTAGTATTTACAAGCCAGTGGTAGGGACACTCCTGTAAACCACCTAATCAATGGGATAAAGCTCCAAAGGGCAGCCCTTCCCAGATCTAAGTCAAAAAGGTTTCCATGTATAACTTTTAAACACCAGGCACCCTACCTTGTGGGCTACAAAAACATGTTGCTTTGACAGATTTTCCTGCAGGGTTCAAAACAGCAGGATTCAGACTACAAATGCTTTATTTGTCAGCCTTGTGCTGCAGTCAATGGACAACACATAACCACCATGCCATTGGTGTATTTTTCTGCACTGTATTCTATGGTCCTACTTTAACGTTAAATATGGCAATTGGGTAATAGCCAATTTTACCTTCTTTTAGGGGTCAGAGCACATGCACTGGACCTAACAGCAGTACCCCAGTCGGCAGAGTTCAAATACCAACATTATAGGCCAGCAAAGAATGAGTGTGATCAGCAAAAAGAGGTTTACTTACACAGCCTATGACAGCAATAGGCATAATACAGAGAGTGTGAGTAATATGACATTGCACTTTAATCATCTATTGTTGTAAGTGTATTTCACATGTTCATCAGCCACCACTCGACCCATTTATTGTTTTAACTGACAGTTAAGTTGTATGGTGTTTTCCCATTTACCAGCATCCATGTATTTTGCTGGTGCAATAATTACATGATTCTGCAGAGAAAGAACACTGTTCTGACCCAACAAACACTAGATCTCTGATGGAAGAGAAATAAGGAGGCATGTTTTGGGTAAAGGGGAAAGAAGAGGCATGTGAGATATTGAAACCCCATGACAGTCAGTCAGTGCAATGCATCATCAAAAGTACTATGTGTTAATGTTTGTAGGAGGCTGGCCTGGTTTGCAGTGGGTACCTAAGGTACTTACACCTTCTGACATGTCCAGTTATCCCTTATTAGTGAAATGTAGACAGTGTCTAGAACCCAGGCCCGCTGGGGGTAGCTGTAGCTGCGCAGCCAAGGCTTATCTGGGAGAGATGCAACGTTCATGCAATACCACTATAATCACACAGTACTCACACTCATGAAAGAAAATACTCAGTTGTACAAAAATAAAGGTGCTTTATTTTGGTGACACAATTGCCACAAATACCATAGAGACTATACTCCCTTAGGAGGTAAGTAAAACACAAATTACATACATTAATATGCAAAATAGCTGTAAAAAAAGTTAGAAAACTGTGCAAATAATGAAGATCACAATTGTTAGAAATGGGCCTGGGGGAACCCAAAACATGTACTAAGAAAGTGGAATGCGAATGTTGGTTTCCCACTTAGGCAAGTGTAATGTGTAGAGGGGTGCTGGGAGTATTAGAAAACACCAAAGCTAAGTAATAGAATCCACCCAAAGCCCAGGAAAGCAGGGGTAAATCACGTAACTTTCCTAGAACACACAAGAACACAATAAAGAAGATATTGCAACAACCAGAAGAGACTGCAAGACACCAACAATGGATTCCTGGACCGGAAGACCTATGGAAGAAGGGGACCAACAAGCACTGAAGAGTCCAGGGAGAACAGGAGCACCTGCTAACCTGGATGAAGGTGCAAAAGAGGAATCACCGGTGAAGAACAACAGTCAGTACTGCACCCAAGGAGGCAGATGCGGGTTACTGGTTGATGCAGAAGATGTCCCACGCCAGATGGATAATTGCAGTCTGGTTTGTGTCTCTGGATTCCGCCAACAAGCCTTGGAACACGCACAGCTCATGGTTCGCAGAAAATGTCACTGCCTGGAACCAGGAGGGACCTTGTGGACTCTACCCAGGAAGGGGACTCAGAAGGGGCTCTCAGCAACTCAGAGAGCCCTCAGAAGGCTAGGCAGCATGCACAGGAGTCCCATAGCATAGGGACAAAGAAGGTGCATAAGGAGGCCCATGCAGTACTACAACAAAGGGTCCCATCCCCGCCGGATAACCTCGCAGGAAGCTGTGCATCACAGGATAGATTGCTGAGGGCCAGAGCTGCAGAGTGCATGAAGAACTTTGTGGAAGGATGCCAACAAGCCTTGGCAACTGCAAAACATGTGGTGCATAGGGGTACTGTCTTGCGTGGGGAGGCAAGCTCTAATTTCCACCAAAGTCGGACAGTTGGACATCAGGACTGTCCGGACCACTTCAGTTTACCACCCGTCATGCAGGATCCATGCCACTTGTCAGGAGAGGGGACCCACGCATCCGGTCTTCGATGCAGAGAGGTGCCTGCTGAAGCAAAGGAGTTATTCCTTCACTCAAAGGGAGATTCCTTCGTTCTTCTGGTGCAGGCTGAAGACAGGCTGTTCTCTGAGGATGCATGGTTGGGAAACAGTTGTAGTTGCTGGCAGGAGCTGAAGATACAATGTTGCAGAAGTCGTCTTTGCTTATTTGTTGCAGTTTGTAGAGTTCCTGGAGGGTCCAGATGCAATTTTTTCAGTAAGAAGGTGAAGTAAAGGATGCAGAGGATTCCTGCTGGAGTCTTGCAATCCGAATCCGAAGAACCACCCAAGAGAGAGACCCTAAATAGCCCTGAAATGGGAGATTGGTCAGCTAAACAGGTTAGCACCTATCAGGGGAGGGCCCTAATGTCACCTGCTGGCCCTGGCCACTCAGATGCTCTTAGATTTCCCTGCCACCTTGGAATCCAAGATGGCAAACCTCAAGGATCCTCTAGAGGAGCTCTGAGCACCACCCCTGGGGTGGTGATGGACAGGGAAGTGGTCGCTCCCATTTTCCTTGCCCAGTTTCGTGCCAGGGCAGGGACTGGGGGGTCCCTGAGCCAGTGTAGACTGAACTATGCAAGGAGGGCACCATCTGTGCCCTTCCAAGAATTTCCAGAGGCTTGGGAAGGCTACTCCACCCAAGCCTGTAACACCTATTTCCAAAGGGAGAGGGTGTAACACCCCTCTCCAAAAGGAAATCCTTTGTTCTGCCTTCCTGGGCATGAGTTGCTCAAGCAACAGGAGGGCAGAAACCTGTCTGAGGGGTGGCAGCAGCTGGGGCTGCCTGGAAAGCCTCAGAAGGCTGGAATGGCAATACTGGGGGGTCCTCTAAGGAGTCCCCAGAGTGCATGGAATCATACAACCAATGCTTGCAAAAGCAGTGGGGTATGATTTCAACATGTTTGATACCAAACAAGCCTATGATCGGAGTTACCATTCTGTAGCTGGACATAGGTAGTGATCTATGTCCAGTACACAGATAAAATGGCGTCCCCGCACTCACAAAGTCTGGGAAAATGGTCCTGGAGGTCATAGGGGGACCTCTGCTAGTGTAGGGGTGCCCTCACCCACAGGTACTCTGCACCCTGCCCTCGGGGTTGGAAGGCCTGCTATAGGGGTGACTTATAAGTGACCTGGTGTAGTGTAAATGGTAGTGAAAGGGTGCATGCACATTTTCACACAGGCTGCAATGGAAGTCTCATAGAAGCCTTCGCATGGGCTCCCTGTGAGTTGCAAAAGAAATGCTGCAGCCCATGGGGATCCCCTGGAACCTAAATACTGTGAATAGCTAGGTACCACATAGTAGGGACTTACAAGGGGGCACCAGTATGCCAATTATGGGTGAAATACTGGATTAACAGTATCCTACAACCATAATTTAAGGGAGAGAGCATAACTACTAGGGTCCTAATTAGCAGGATCCCAGTAGACACAGTCAAACACACTGACAAACAGGCCAAAAGTGGGTGTAACCATGCTAGAAAGAGGACACTTTCCTACAATGTTTGAATGGAAAGAGAGAGCATGGATAACTTCAAGAAATTATTTTATACAAAACTTTAATATGATAAATGACCCACTTTGGGACTTCAAGCAACAGGGAATTCGGAGCGTCAGGCTTATTGGAATCTATAGATCCACCACTGAAGAACAGCATGCTTGTACCTCTGAGTGCTAGAGGAGACATTTCTGCAGTTGCAGAGATCTCTTTGGAGTAGGTTTGGAGTATCTCTCTCTCTCTATCTTTCTCTCTCTCATTTTCTCTTTACATGCTACGAGCTACTTAGTCCATCATTCCCCCATCTGTTGAGTACTGCCATTATAAGGCTTGAGGTGCTTTCTTACATCTAAAAGGAACACTGAATCATTAAGCATCCACTTGTTTTTATACATGTCTTCTAGACATACCACTTTTAATAGCACCACCACCAATACTAACACTACCAACACTATTGATCCCACCATTATTACAATGAGAATGTTTTGCACCACCATTAAAACTACCTTTATTAATATAACTGCCACAATTTCCATTGTCATTACTAATTAAAACAGCTTGACCATTACTGTCACCACCAGCATTACCGCTACCACCAACATTAACAACCCGGTCACCATGTCATCACTAACACCCCACCACCACCTCCATGGTGTGTGATGTCACTAATCAAACAACTACTGACAAAGTCAATAGCTTTGATTTATACCATTAAATGCAGGCCAAAACTATTGGATTTGCCATTGCTGGTTTACTGATTTTGGTTTCTTTGCTGTGTCATTCTTCGCAAAGCTCCAATAGTTTAAAACGTTTAATAACATTTGCAACATTTAAGCTTCACAACTGTTTCAAATCCCTCTCTATTTTCCTCTCCCATCAGATAGATTACTATGAAAATATGTTTTTGAGATTATGTAATCTCTTCTGACAGTGACTGAACTGCTTACACAATGACCCCTTGTGTGCCCACTGGATGGAGGTAGCAGGTTCAGGTCCTCTGGGCTAGAGCTATGATCAACCGTTATTAGAGGCCTGAACAGTTAACAAAATATTACCTTCAGACACATTCAGAACTGTGAGATTAAATTATTGCTCTTATATTTATAGACATTAAACAAGCTCACTAGTTTGGTGAATGTCAGTGATAAATATAGGCATGGACCACTAAGGAAAGTTATTTTGTTCTTCACATTTAATTTTGATAAGGCAAAATCACTTCATCTTTGTCCTTGGTGAAAGTTGCCAAATAGCATGGTCCATCAAAGTAATTGGTAAAGCATTAGCTCTGCTTTCTACTTCTATTGTGTATGAGGCACTTTGACCAAGAGGTATCAATGTAAAGTTCTAGGAACTGTTATATTGAGGCCTCAGAGACCTTTCAAATTGAGACAGCAAAATGTTGGGTGAGAACGGAAACATCAATCATTGTTTTCTAAGGCTTTCAAGTACTTGATTCATATCTGTAACTGAAATTCATAACTCTAGGATCAACGCTAAAGTATCATAGTAGCCTTGAAGATCAGGATGGAGGTAGACAATATTGATCTTGAAGCAATTGTTACACCTGCAGAGAATACAGCCAGCAAACAGAGGCTCCTAACAAGGTAGTGAACTTGATTGCAGAAATGCCCACAATTTGAAACTAAGGAGAAAATTTAGGGGCATATTTAGAAGCCTCTAGTACCACCGGAGCATCACTTTTTTAGATTCCCCGGTGGCGCTGGGCACTGTTCCGTATTTACAAGGCAGTGTTATGCCACTTTTTGTGGCTTAACGCCACATTGTAAACACAGCCCATTAACCCACAGCACTTTGTGTGTAAGGGGCATGCAGTATGTGTTTCTGTGGGAGTTCCACAGCAAAACTCATAGTATTTTTACCCTTCCCTAGATTTACAAGATTCAATAAACCTGAGACGGTGCCAAATTCTTTAATTTCTCCTTGTTTTTTGCTTTTTCTATGTGTGCTGCACAACTAGAAAAAGCAAATTGCCATTAAAGATTGCTCTTATGCAGGAAAGTGTCCCTTCCTATAGAAAAACAATATTCCCCGCAATGCGGCCATCCTTGCACCATGGTGCAAATGTGGCTGGGTTGGCACTGGCCAGCTAATTTAGCACAGGCACAGGGAAAAACACAGGGATGCACCGTATTCTTTTAAATAAGGCGCATCCCTGAATCTTAGAAGTGATGCAGTGCAGCACTTCCAATTTTGGCGCAGCGGCGGTGCTGCGCCACTTCTAGTAATATTCTTAACTCAATGCTCTGCAGCAACCAAAGTTGGTGTGCAGTGTTGTATGAAAGGGAGACAGCAAGACAGCATCATATCTATAGAAATATGGTTCTGCCCCTCTACTCCCTTTTGTTGGTACACTTCTAGTCTTTTTTGCAGTACAAAAAACTATGCTTCAATTTACTTTTAATCATTTCCTACAGTATAGCACACACATAAAGTCAGAAAAGTTTGGCAAAAGGAAAACGTCTACTTTTTTGCACCTGATTACAGAAGGTGTAATTATTGGTATGAAGCCCAGTCTACAAATGTTAGTAGATAGGGCTTTGGCTCAAAGGCCACCGGGGTTTCATAGGAAAGTGGAAAATAAACAAGCACTTTGTACCAGTTGATATCACTTGTGGTTACTTTGCACCAGCACTACATTTTGACAAATCTGTCCCTAAGTATGAAAATCCCTAACATTCATGGGATTTCAAGCCCATAAGATAGTCAGGAGAAATATGTTCTAACTGGGCCATACATAAACTTTTAGTAAAGTTAAGATATAGCTAATCTCTCAAAATTTGGATTAATGCCTGTGCTGAAGCCTCTAATGCTCCATTTCTTGCCAAATCATGATGGCTATTTGTAGAGAATGTCCTTTTTTGTCTAGTTGCTGCTGGATTCTGGACTCATCATACTGGGACACTGTTATCCAGTGCCCTGTGTATGTGCTCTGACCCATAGAAACAGTTCAAATTAATGTATCTATAGTCACATAGTAGATGGCACAAAAGTGTCCCCTGAACCTGTATGTTAAATATCATTAGTGGATTACAGTACAGTACATATTGTGCCAATCACAAAAGTGACCATGCAAAGCAGGCATACCCCTGCAGCATGGATAGGTGGTTTTCAAACTGCCAGCCCGACTTGGCAAAAAAAACTTTTTGCCAGGCCTAAACCTTCCTTTTTAATACTTAATAAAAAGTAGGACATGGATTCTCATGTTTAACATGTCATAGCAGGGACAAATCTCCAAAGTAGTTTTTCACCATAGTAAGGCTGGCTCTCTCATTGGATTACATTATAGCACTATATCATTCTTAACTTTAGTTTGGGAATAGCTAGAGATTTTATTCAAGGACTTGTTGTAATGGTAATCTATATTTGAACATAGTGTTCAAGTCGGATTTTAGGTTACTATTTTGAAAATTATACTTTTAGAAAGTTGTCATTTTTGTGCCTGAACCAAATGTGTCTTTCCGTCAGTGTTTAGTGTCACCTGACTGTTGGTTGTTAGTCTGTGGTCAATTGCTCCCAGATAGTGGAATAGGATTTGGGTACGACGGTTTAACTGGACCTGCCCTGCACCCTGCAGATGGCTTCTACTGGAGTGAATCCTGACACGTAAGTGGTGTCCCTAAGGTCCTGTGTCCCATATAATTCTCAGAGTGTATCCCTTTGGCTTGAGTCAAAAAACTGGGACTTAGAAACTTTTACAAAGATTTTTGCCTCAAGAACCGACAAAAGACAGGGACCAACCTGCCAAGACATTCTGACGACTGTCCTGCTGGCCCAAAGATCCAGGATGTTCCCATTCGGAGCTTTTCCACAGCAGACAATATCCTTCAACAAGACATCAAGGAGAAGATGTCCAACCTTATGGATCCGTATTTGGCCACAGCTTGGCTTGGCTACAGCTTAGAGCCTTGATCCACAGGTAGAATCTGAGCTCCAGAAAAGTGACTAAGAGCTTAAATGCATGTTTGGTGGTCTGAGGACCGCCAAGCCCGTGGTGGCGGTTGTACAGCCATAATCCTGTCATTGTGACTGCCAGATTATGACCCTGGTGGTTGGCCCACCAGGGGACCACCAAGCCACCGCCAGGATCATGGATAAAGACAGGGTGGCAGCAGTTGTAGTAGTGGTCAGCCACAGTGGCTCTGAGCTCAGCACCGCCGCGCTGATCACGAGTACTCTCTCCGCCAGCCTTTTCATGGGGGGGTCCGCTTCATGATTAGGCTGGCAGAAAGGCAGTGCTGGGGACCACAGTGGGGCTTCTGAAATTTCCATCGCCAGCACCTTCAGAATGCACACTGTCTGCTGTGCAGACAGTGGACATTTCAAGGGTGCTGTTGTGGCACGGAATTGGCCTTGGCTCCCTTAAGGGAGGTGAGGGCAATGCTTTGGCATTGTTTCCACCTATCTGACTGGTGCGACGTCATAATACGATGTTTCTGCTGGTCAGCCAGATAGAAACATCGTAGTACAACTGGGGCACATGCTGCCAGTAGGATGGCAGCCTTCTCCACATGGCCTTGGTGGTTGGTTCATCTGACAGCCAAAGTTGTAAACAGGCCCTAAATGTAAAGATAAAAATCATTAGTGGGTAAACGCGCCAACACTATCCAGCCAGGGAGAAACCTCCTTTATGTGAGAAATTTAAATTTCACCCACTCTGAACTTTCCCAGAAAAATTCAATGGCTTCACCAGCATTGTGGAACCCATGACGGCCACATCCTGCTGCCTTGCCTTGCTGAGGATTTTACTCTTCCATTTCAGAAACAGAAGCCCTTGTGTATCAAGTAATTTCACAGACACTTTTCTGACCTCAAAGTGACATTTATTGATTCACAAAACTCTGTAATATGATACAGAATCTTCCAAAATCGCTAATTGAGTTTGGGAATAAATACAGATTTGGATTTGGAAAGATAGCTTTAAGGATGTCCCTTTGAGATAGCAAGCTCCACATTAGCGTACATTTTTTAAGCTAATGTGGCTCAATGATGCCAAAGTCCTTGCGCCATATTTACAGAGTGGAGCAATGCATGCATTGCGCCACTTTGCAATCCTTTGCACTACCTTATGCCTGCACCAAGGCGGTATTCCCACTTTGAGGGGGCCGTAAAAATGGCACAAGGAAATCTAATAGATTTCCTAGCATCATTTCTTATGGCACTTTTAACACCTGTTCGGAGCAGGAGTTAAAAGGAG
This sequence comes from Pleurodeles waltl, assembly GCF_031143425.1. Taxonomy (NCBI): domain Eukaryota; kingdom Metazoa; phylum Chordata; class Amphibia; order Caudata; family Salamandridae; genus Pleurodeles; species Pleurodeles waltl. The sequence goes on along the minus strand of NC_090443.1, from coordinate 660,048,300 downwards.
GCTTCCATTATTTATAATGGACTCCTATGTACTCTGCAGGGGTAGTGCTGATATTTGGGCTCTACTCCTGCAGAGTACATCAATGGCTTCACATAGAATGATGCTATTGCCCCCTACCCTGTTCCATGGTGCACTGTATTTTAAATATGGCACTTACATTGTGGCGGTAGGGGGCGCTGAGGGGCACAGGGAAAGTGACGCTGCACTATGTGCAGCGATGCTTTCCATAAATCTGCCCCCAAATCTTTAAGCTGTGTGTTAATGCTCTGCAACAGAAATCCAGTCACAAAACATTAATATTTTACCACCTCCTCTAAAAAGGTAGTAAGCCATTCGCAAATGGAAAGTGGTACCAATGGAACCACTTACATTTTGAGTATAAGGTACCTTTAGAAATTCCTTGAGGCGTTTTGTTTAACAAGTAAATGCAGATTAGATTGACTGAGCACTGCTATTTGGTAGATGCAGAGGTTAAGGATGGGACAGCAGTTTCTGTTTTTTAGGATAGAGAAGTTTTTTAGGCTGAGATCTCACACTTTATTGTGCTCTCGATGTGGGTGATACACTGTGAGCTATGCCCAGTTTTGCTGGTATGAGAGACATAACTTTACGCAAAGGCTCTGTCTGTAATGCACCATGAAAGAGATACTTCAAAGTGAACAGCTCCTACGCAAAGCACACATTACTATGATAAAATTAAATTAATCCATGCATGAATAAGGAAAAAACTAACATGCAAGGGAGCAAAAATATCACAGTGGATAGAACACAGCCAATCTAAATACAACTTATATTAGGCAGTCAAAAACACACACACTCTCTCTCGCAGCTCTGTTTTGAAAGCCCTACAAAAGTTCAATATTTTATAAAAGATTCTGGCGGTCGTTACAACATTGGCGGTAAAATCCACCTACCGCCGTGCAGAAGACCGCCAACACACCGCCGCGGCCGCGGAATTCCGCCACAGCAATTATGACCCACATTTGGGAATCCTCCAAAATTCAGACACCCACACAAGTCCGCCACACCAAAGGTCAGTGATAAACTGGCGAAAACAAAACAAACACCGTCACGCCAACAGAAATACGCCCACACTATCACAACACACATATCCACACACCGCCGCGCTCAAAATACACACACTCTTACAAAACACAGCCACATTGGACAATTCGAAATACACACACCTGATACACATACACACACCACTCCCACACACCCATTACAATATAAAACACACACCCACATCACTCACAAACCCCCATGACCAAAAATTCCGAAAGAAGGCCAGAGAGAGATAGCACCAGCAAGAACAACAGCATCCACAGGCACACAACACCATCACCCACAGAACCTCCACACACCTCACACAACACACCACTACAAATCAGCACACTTAACACCACACACTCCACCCCACACATCACCTACACCAGCCCATGGCATGGCAAAGACACCCCAGGTTCTCGGAGGAGGAGCTCAGGGTCATGGTGGAGGAAGTCGTCCGGGTAGAGCCACAGCTATTCGGAGCACAGGTGCAGCACACCTCAATTGCAAGGAAGATGGAGCTATGGTGAAGAATAGTGGACAGGGTCAACGCAGTGGGACAGCACCCAAGAAATCGGGAGGACATCAGGAAGAGGTGGAACGACCTATGGGGGAAGGTGCGTTCTGTGGTCTCAAGACACCACCTGGAGGTTCGGAGGACTGGCGGCGGTCCCCGACCTCCTCCCCCACAACTAACAACGTGGGAGGAGCAGGTCTTGGTGATTCTGCATCCTGAGGGCCTCGCAGGAGTAGGTGGAGGAATGGACTCTGGTAAGACAAATCTTAATTATTACATCCCCCACCCTACCTGCATGCCATCACATACCCCCACCCTCACCCCCAGCACCCCAACTCCTCACATATGTCCCAACATCACAAACCACCCATCCCAACACCAAGCCCTGCAAGCAACGACAAAGCATGGACACCCATCACTAAAGCATGGCCAATGCACATACCCATACAACCCCCTAAACCATCCTCACACAAGGTCCCACACAGGAATGCAAGCACTGGGGTACACGGTCACCCACCCATTGCACACCATGGCACACACAGATGTAATAACCATCCTTTTATACCCCTGCAGGACCCCTACCCAACGTCACCGGACAGGAGGGTCCACACATGTCCACATCACCAACAGAAGAGGCCCACAGTGATGACAGCAGCTCTGACCAACTGGATCTAGATGACCAGCCCAGCCAATCGGGGACCTCGGGACAGTTGGTTCCCCTCACCCAGTCACAGGCCACCACAGCCCTTCCCCCCTCTGGAAACACCAGCACAGCACCCACCCAGCGGGCCCATACCTCCGTCCCCAGGTCACGTCAATAAGCAGTGTGTCCACCACTACAAGGAACCCAGGATAACCCACCACCCCAACAACAGGGACCTGAGGGCAGTGGTAGTGGGCACACGGTCCAGGGGACGGAGGCCCAGGAACACAGGGGAACTGGGAGGGCTGCTGTGAGACAGGGGGCGGACAGGCCAAGGGAACCCACTCTCCACGAGGCCCTCTCCTCCATCATGGGAGCATACCACCACTCCCAGGAGACGATGGCAACGGTACTGGCCAAGTTTCAGGAGACCCAGCGGCTGCAGGAGGAACAGTATATGGGTTTCAGGGAGGAACTCAGAACCATCAGCTCCACCCTGGGCACCATCGTAGGGGTGCTGAAGGAAGTATCCAACACCAGGAGGGACACTGTGGCACTACAAGGGGCCTCTGACACTAGAATGGAACATGAACTGCCCACCACCTCCGCCGGCGCTAGTGGACAGGACGCCCTACCACAGGACCACCACACCAGCACCCCACCCCTTGCAGAGGGAGAACCACCCCGCAAACGGTCCCTGAGATCCAGGACAAAGACAGAGCACGATGCCAAGACCCCCGCCAAGAAATGAGACCACCCTGATTGTCATCCAACTGTCCCACTTTGTCACCCTGTCCATACTTTAACTGCCCCAGCTCTACTTCCTATGCCCATTAGGGCAATGCACCTGTGAGACTAATAGACTGGACTCTGCCAGGGACATTCCTTCGCCATCACCCCTCACCATTTCACTACCCCCTCCAATATTGAGCACTTAAATAAACACACTTAAAGCACAAAACAATCTGGAGTTTGTCTGTGATTTCGAAATAGTGTATTAGCAATTATAGTGACAAAATGCTCTTTCAATTGTAATGTCAACATACCTATGTCACACAGCTCTAGTCCATGAGGAATCTAAGCAGATGTCACACAGTGGGACCCACATCTGTGAAATCTTAAGGGAAAGTGACAACTCATTGACCATACACTGGGTGAAAACGACACACAGTAAAGAGGTAGTAGTGTTAAAGTACATGTAGTAGGCAGGTCTGGACTCTTACCTGTGTCTCACTGGAAATATTGCTGGATCACTGAGTCCCTGTTGTTCATTTCTTCTTCCTCTACTTCCTCGTCTTCACTGTCCACAGGCTCCACAGCTGCAACAACACCGCCATCTGGACCGTCCTCCTGCAGAAAAGGCACCTGTCGTCGCAAAGCCAAGTTATGAAGCATACAGCAGGCCACGATGATCTGGCACACCTTCTTTGGTGAGTAGAATAGGGATCCACCTGTCATATGGAGGCACCTGAACCTGGCCTTCAGGAGGCCGAAGGTTCGCTCGATCACCCTCCTAGTTCGCCCATGGGCCACATTGTAGCGTTCCTCTGCCCTTGTCCTGGGATTCCTCACTGGGGTCAGTAGCCATGACAGGTTGGGGTAACCAGAGTCACCTGCAAATGGTGAGGGACAACTGTTCGACAGGCACTAACCTGGAGGGATATCCCCAGACCCAGACAACCATTCCCACTGACTTGCCTCCAGGTGCTCACCTAATAGCCACACACTGTGCCTCTGGAGTTGACCCATCACATCTGCTATTTTGCAGGATGTAGGCATCATGCACTGAGCCAGGGAACTTGGCATTCACATGGGAGATGTACTGGTCTGCCAAACATACCATCTGTACATTCATAGAATGCTAACTCTTCCAGTTTCTGTACACCTGTTCACTCCTGTGGGGGGGACCAAAGCCACATGGGTCCCATCAATGGCACCTATGATGTTGGGGATGTGACCCAGGGCAAAGAAATCACCTTTCACTGTAGGCAAATCCTCCACCTGAGGGAAAACGATGTAGCTCCGCATGTGTTTCAGAAGGGCAGACAACTCTCTGGACAATACGATGGAAAACATAGGCTGGGACATCCCTGATGCTATGGCCACTGTTGTTTGAAAAAACCCACTTGCAAGGAATTGGAGCACTGACAGCACCTGCACTTGAGGAGGGATTCCTGTGGGATGGCGGATTGCTGACATCAGGTCTGGCTCCAACTGGGTACACAGTTCCTGGATTGTGGCACGGTCAAGCCTGTATGTGATAGCCAAATGTCGCTCCTCCATTGTCGACAGGTCCACCAATGGTCGGTACACCGGAGGATGCCGCCATCTCCTCACATGTCCCAGGGGACGGTGCCTATGAAGGACAACAGCGAGCACAGAGTCAAACAACTCAGAAGTACGTACCCACAGTTTATCCAGAACACCAATCATACACAAAAGGTGGCCTGTATGTGTGTTGAGTCTAGGCCTAGGTATGTGTGATGCAGTTGGAAATTAAGCCATGTGGGGCCCTGAAATGGCAGCTGCCTGACCTCTAAAGTGGGACAATGAGATGTGAGGTAACTGCGCTGGCATTGTACATCATCGCGGTAGGCGGTCAAAGACCGCAGCGCAATGCTGCATTGGTTAACATTGGACCCTATGGGTCCCAGGAGCCAATGACGATGTACGCCAGCGGTGACAGTACGCACCGCCGCGGATGTGACCGCCATCTTATATCTGTTCAATCACTCAATACCTGATCTTCGACAGGAGAGGACCTACACTGCAAGTGATGCTGTGATCTCGGTCTGGAAGAGACAATAGCTCGAGTGTCTGGGGAAAGGGCCTCTGCCTTCACATCGGAGGAGTTGGAGAAGCTCATGGATGGGGTCCTCCCCCAGTACATGCTACTCTACGGTCCTCCAGACAAACAGGTAACTACACTGGGAGCATGTGTTATGGGCTATGCCTTTGTGGAGAGGGCTGGATGTAAGAAGGAAGGGGGGAGAGTACTGCGTTCATGAAAGATGGTGAAGGTGCCACATGGCAAGGGTAGGGATGGGGGCCTTGCAATGTTCACTGTCTCCAAAGCAGACAGCGAACATTGTGAGGGTGCTGGCCGGGGGGGCCCTTGCACTGCCCATGGCCATCAACATTTTCATGGCAGTGGTACTGCCATGAAACCACTGGCAGAGAAGGGGGTCATAATGCCCAGGAGTTAGAAATGGGGTCTTTAATTGGCAGAGGTATCCACCTTTGTCCAAATAGGGACCACAATCCTAGTGAGGGTAAGACACACACAATCCAAATTATCCTGTGCTCACTCTCTGGTAGCTTGGCACTGAGCAGTCAGGCTTAATTTAGAAGTCAATGTGTAAAGTATTTGTGTAATAAATCATAAAGTAACACAGTGAACACACCACAAAAGTACACCACACCCGTTTAGAAAAATATAAGATATTTATCTGATTCAATTAAGGTCAAAGATTCAATGAGCAAAAGTTAAGATGTCACTTTTGCAAGATTAAAGAGAGTCTTAAACATGAGAAATCAACAGTTGTCCCTTGGTTTCACAAAGTACCTGTGTTGCATCAAACATTACACGCACGGAAACCGCAGAGGAGTAAATGTGTGGAAAAATAGGGTGTGCATCGGAATTTCCGGTGCAGCACAGACGATTCATCATTTCTTTACATGCTGCAAGGGGCTTTGCATCGCTTTCCGGTGTGCAATCTTGGTTCCTCACTGTGATATGGGTTTCTCTTTGACACCCAGGGATGATGCATGGAAATCCTGCGCATGCGGGGTTAAGTCACAGACGTTGTGTCAATCCGGTAGGCGATGCATTGATTCTTCACTCGGGAAGTCAGACTGTGGCGTTCCGGTTCAGCTGTGCATCAAAGTTCCATCCACAAGGCAGGCACTGAGGCGATTCTTCACTTGGAAGTCGGGCTGCATCATACTGGTTTGGCTGTACAACGATTTTCTCATTGCAGTGCAGACTGTGCATTGTTTCTGGCAGGCTGTGCATTGATTTTCGGCTCACAAGAAGTTCGTTCATTAGATTAAGTCTTTTTGGCCCTGAGACTGAGACAGAAAACAGGATGCAAGCTCAATCCAAGCCCTAGGAGAACACTTATCAGCAAAGTCAGAGGGAAGCAGGGCAGCAGGGCAGCAGACCTTCACAGCAAAGCAGTCCAGATGAGTCCTTTGGGCAGCCGGACAGTTTCCCTTGAAGGTTCAGGTCCAGAAATTTCTGAGCTGGTGGGGTCAGATACCCCATTTATATACCCAAAAATGCCTTTGAAGTGGGGTAGACTTCAAAGACTGGTTTCGAAGTGCACAAGGTCCCCTTTCAGTACAGGTCTGTCTGCCAGGGTCCCAGTAGAGGGTTTGGCAGTCCATTGTGTGAGGGAAGGCCACTAGACTTTGATATGTAAAAGTCAGGCCCTCCACCCTCCCAACCCATTCAGTATGCAGATGAGTGCAGGTGTGACTGAGTATCCAGTGTTTGTGGTTGTCTGGGTGAAATGCACAAGGGAGCTGTCAACCAGCCCAGCCCAGACATGGATTGGAGACAGGCTGTAAGGCACAGAGGGATTTTAAGTGCAGAGAAATGCTCACTTTCTAAAAATGGCATTTCTAAAATGGTAATATAAAATCCAACCTCATCAATAAGCAGGGTTTTCTGTTACCATTCTGGCCATACAAAATATGACCTGGTTACCCCTTTCTGATCAGAATCTACCACTCAAACAGTATATGAGCGTAGCCCTAATGCTATCATATGAAAGGAGCAGGCCTCACAGTAGTGGAAAACAAATTTAGGAGTTTTCCACTACCAGAATATATAAAACACAAATGTACATGTCCTGCCTTTTACCTACATATTATGCTGCCCTATGGGTTACCTAGGGCCTACCTTAGGGATGACATATGTAGAAAAGGGGGGGGGATTAAGGCTTTGCAAGTACTTTTAAATGCCAAGCCAAAGTGGCAGTGAAACTGCACACACAGGCCTTGCAATGGCAGGCCTTAGACATGGTTAAGGGGGTACTTATGCGGATAGCACAACCAGTGCTGCAGGCTCACTAGTAGCATTCAATCTACGGGCCCTCAGGACATGTAGTGCACTTTACTAGGGACCTACAAGTAAATCAAATATGCCAAATGGGTATGAACCAATGTTACCATGTTTAAGGGAGAGAGCATATTCACTTTAGCACTGGTTAGCAGTGGTGAAGTGCGCAGAATCCTAAAACCAGCACAAACATGTCAGAAAAGTTGAGTGAGGCAGGCACAAAGTTGGTGGATGACCAACCTAAGGCTGTCAGGTCTAACACAAGGGCAGAGCTGTCCTGGCAGATTAGGACCGCCACCACATCTCAGATCCTGGTGGAGCTGGCGGTTCCCTGGCGGTCCGACAGCCAGGATTGTAATGTGGAGGCAGTCCGAACACCATCCACGAGTCTGGTGGTCTAGTGACTGCTAGACTCCGAATGAGGCGGTAGGTGTCTTGATTGTCTGCATTTGAATAGTTTTTCTGCTCCTATAAATAAAAATGAAACTAAAAAGGCCCAAAATAGTTGCAAGAACCCTACCAACACATGTATGCTTGATCCACAGATACAACCCCATTTGCCCCAGTTCAAGATAGGCATCACTGAACTTCACTGAGCACTATATTTCAGTACATGCAAACATCTGAATAAATAAATATTAACATTTTCACAGACAGTGCCTTAAACATGTCCACATCAGACTTTTTACATTTCACTGAATATGAAAACCCTCCAATCCCATCTTCCCACAGTCTGGTTGCCAGCTGCTTCATGTGGTTGAATTGCTTCTGAGAGACAGTCTACGAATGGAGACCACTAGAGATGGGGTCACTCAGCACTAGACTTTGATATGTAAAAGTCAGGCCCTCCACCATCCCAGCCCAGGAAGCACTGCATAGGAAAGCAGGGTAAGAGGCCTCTCCTTGTGTTAAACTTCTTTCTTTACTACATTGCAGCAAGCACATAATGCTGAACACTATGGACATGGTGAGATGAAGATGCTCCCGGCATGTGTCGGTGAAGCAGCAGATATACTTGCTTCATTCTGGCCCGTGTATGCAATAAGGATCACTGTTAGTTGAAGTACTAATAACTTTGCATTCATGATGTACATTGTATGTGGGTATGTGCATGCATGCAAGCATGTGTGGGAAAGTTAGATGGTGCACATGTGCATCAGTGTGTTGGAAGGGCTGTCATATGGGCTGCCTAGGGCCTACCTTAGGGGTGAGTCATATGTCAGAAAAAGGTAGTTTTGGGCTTGGCAAGAGGCTTAATATCCTAAGTCGGGGTGGCAGTGAGACTGCACACACAGGCTCTGCAGTGGCAGGCCTGAGGCATGATTACAGAGCTAGTTAAGTAGGTGGCACAATCAGTGCTGCAGGCCCACTAGTAGAATTTAATTTACAGCCCTGGGTATATGGTATGCCACTCTACAAGGGACTTACAGGTAAATTAAATATGCCATTTGTGGGTACACCAATGTTACCATGTTTTAGGAGAGAAGCACGTACGCTTCAGCACTGATTAGCAGTGGTAAGGTGCTCAGACTCCCAAGGCCAACAAAAAGATACAGCAACAAAACAGGAGGTATATGAGAAAGGGTCTCTTTTGACATGGTAGCTCTGCACTTTTTGCCTGGGAAATGGAATGGTTCCAAACTGTAAGTACCCTGGGCCCCTGCTGAACAGGCGTCCAGGGTCAGATCTTTCCACAAGCTGTACTATTTTGGCACTTCAGCCACCTGTGTAAGTCTCTAGTAAATGATACTTAGGGCATGGGTACTGAAGACAAGCCCCCAGTGCTGCAGCAGCATTTGTGCCTCTCTGAGAGGCCCCAACCCTGCCTCATGCAGACTACCATTAAAAGTGCATGACAAGGAGTATGTTAAAGTTGCAAACTCAACCTGGCACTCCCCAAGAGTTCCATGTCCACTAACACTGCATACAATATAGGTAAGTCACCCCTTCTGACTGGCCTTACCACCCTAAGGCAGGGTATACTATAATGCATGGGAGAGTATATGTCAACCTGAGCAAATATGCCCCTACTGTGTCTTTTCAAAACCTTAAGAAGTAGTGGGTGTACAGGGAAGTCATAGCAAATGCATGTGTTGGATACTGGTAATTTTGAGTTCCCCAGCTAAATAATGGTGTCGCTGAAGCCTGGTTTGTTTGGTATCAAATAATTCAGAATAGTATACCCACATTGAGACCAGTGTGGGATTTATTGTAAAATGTACCCAGAGGGCACCTTGGAGGTGCCCCCTGCAAACCCTAACAGACATGGCATGGTTGCTGACTGGTCTTAGCCAGCCTGCCACCACCAAATGGAAGTCTGAACTCCTGGGGTGAGAGCCTTTGCTATCAGGAGCCAGAACACAAAGCCTTTCCTGGGTGAAGGTGTTACTGCACCTCCCCCAGGCAGGCACCCTGCACCAGCGGTCAGCTTCAAAGGCTTTACAACCTTTAAAATCTGACCCCAACCTCTGCTGCTAGCAGCTGATGGCTGCCCAATGGTTTCCCCCCTCACAGACCCATTAATAACCTCATGCACCTACTCACAGACCTGTACACACACTGACGCACTCCACTAAAATTCAGATGTACGCACTTTCAAACCCAGACATACACTCTCACACCCAGAGAGGCCACAGACAACTCCTGCCATGCATGACCAAAGGGCCGTGCACAGCATGTGGTTGGGTGTTTAAGGGTGGTTGGCTGTAGGGTCTGGCTGCAGGCAAGGTCCTGTGGGCAACCTTTGCTGTGCATGGTTGAAGCCCATTCATGGTGCAAGGATTGGCGCTTATTGGAGTTGACAACCACCGCCACACATGGCCGAAGGCCCTGCATGGCGGTGGATAGATTAACCTATAGTAATTAAAATTAGAATATGTTATAAAAGAACTTAAAAATGTACTGAAAAAATGAAAGGTTACAAGGAAGTTATAGATAGGAAACAGAATTAAAAAAAATATAGAAATTCACTTAAAAGAACCAAAGGATACAGGGACGTTATAGTAAGGTTCACATTTTAAACATACAAACCATAGTAATTCACCAGCTATATATAGTGTGACCTCATGTAACTATAACTCATGCCCTAAGGTAACTATAACTTACCCTCCCCATGCACTGCCAATTAACCCACAAATTACGGCATCTATGACATCTTTGATAGCATCATTGATAACATCATTGCAATATTTGCTGCAAAATATTTGAAGAAAAAAGTGTGTTTGGCGGGGGTGTTACTTATAGTTACCTTAGGGCACAAAAAATTCATGCAAAAAACAAAAAGCGAGGTCTCCCACACTTGTTTTACAAACAGCCCCAGGTTGGTTCAGGTCCTGGGGGAGTTGTAATTTTAATTTGGTGGGGAAGCCCTGGCCTCCGGCTACACCAGGGACTGCTACCTCCCCAGGGCTTTAAACTAATTTGATGTACGGGGCTTGTGGCCCCCCCACAGCCCTGAGGACCACCACCTCCCCAGGGCTTTAAACATATGCAGTGTGGGGGCCAAGGTAATTGGAGGGGGGTTGCGTGGCCCCCCTCATGAAGCCATAGATGGCCCTAGGGACCACCACTCCCAAGGTCCAGCTCCTGCCATGTCCTTGGGTGCTCACCTCTAGCACATAGCTGTTTGTTTTTGCTTGTCAGGAGCTAACAGCTCCCACCAAGCAAAAGAAAACAAAGTCAGAAAGTGGAGTTTTCATCTGTACAAAATTATGAGTGCAGGGAAACAGATGAAAACATTGCTTCCACAAGCAGGGAGCTGCTATTTGAAGCAGCTTCCTTCTTGTTGGAGCAATACCGGCTCCTGCAGGACATGAGCAGCCGGCAAGGACCACAAGGCCTTTAGGCTACCCCCGCAGTCCTCTCTCTCTTTCTTTCTCTTCCATCCCATTGTGGGATGAAAGAGAGAGAGCAAGAGAGAGAATGTTATTGCAATGGTCTCTCCATGCAATGACTTTCGCCACAAGCACGCATTACCTGTGGCATAATGGTTAAGGACACCGGCCTTCTCATTGAAAGTTGAGGGTTCTGATCCATGTATGTATGTGATCGTTTCCATATTGTAAATTGTTTTCTACTTAAAAAATGTAAGGTTTATAATGAAAGGTGATCTCACTCTTTTTAATGAACAAATACATTTTTCTTTTCAGTTTGTCCAGAAATATCTCTTCCTAAGTATTTCATTCACCAAAGCATAAAAAACTCTCTGACTCCCTCCTTCCCACTCTGTTTGTCTCTCTCTCCCTCAATTTCTCTTTCTCAATCTCTTTCTCCCACTCACACACCCTCTCAGACCCTATGCACCAACTCCCAGACCCACTCAGACACTCACGCACCCACTCACAGACCCACAAAGACTCTCACACACCCAGTCACAGACCCACTGAAACCCTCATGCACCTACTCACAGACCCACACAGAGACTGATGCACCCACTAAGACATTGATACACCCACTCTCACAACCAGACATACATTCTCACAGCCACTCTCGCCCTCAGCTACACCCTCTCATACTGATTCTCAGACCCAGAGGGACAGGCGATGGCCAACTCCCCCCATGCATAGCCAAAGTGCTATGTGCAGTGTGAGGTTGGGTCATTAAGGGTTTGGCCCCAGGGTCTGGCTGCAGACCAGGCCCTGTGGGCAACCACCACCGCACATCCAACCACCACCGCACACATGGTGGTTAGATTAATGTATAGCAATAAAAATGACCATTTCCTAACTATGGTGCCCCTGTAATTTAAATTGTATTTTCTTATTGGAATCTGTAAGGTTTCAAAATGGGTGTGCGAGTGCCTGAATAGGTTGGTAAGCGGGTGTATGAGTGGGTTTATGGGTCTGTCATTGACTGTTTGAGAGGTTTTGTGGGTCTGTGAATGGGCACATAAATCTCTGATTAGGTGTGTGAGTTTGTCCATGGGTGGGTTTGTAAGTGGGTGTGTGAGTCTGAGTTGCTGTGTGAGTGGGTGCATGAGCCTTTGAGTTGGTCTGTAAATGAGTGCATGAGTCTAAGCAAGTATGTGCGTGAGTGCTACAGCCTTTGAGTGGGTCTGTGAGTGGGTGTGTGATTGTCTGAGTGGGTCTTTGAGTTGGTGCATGAGTGTCTGAGTGGGTCGTTGAGTGAGTGCATGAGTTCCTACTCCACTGTTGAATAACAATAGTACAAGGGCTTGTTGGCCAAAGGTATTGTCTAACCCCTATTTGATAAGTGGGATTTATAAATTATTTGTTGATGAGATGGCAGTTTATGAGAAACATGAAGTTAATAATATTCCCATTCTTAATATCCATGAAGATATGCTGAAGAAACTGCAGAGTTTCTTCTATAAAAAGACTTGCTTTAAGCCTTTCGATGCCAATATGAATAACAATGAATGGTTTAATGAGGACTGTATAAAGGCTATGTCTGCACTAAAAACTGCTACTATGATCAGGTCCCCAGGGGAGATCCAATCAGCTAGATGCACACACAAGAAGGCTATAACTCTAGCAAAAAAGATATGGGAAGACTCCATCTGTCAGGATTTGCTTGCTGCAACCAAATCTAATAACAATATGATGTTAAGGGAATTAATGTCTAAAAGTCAAAGAGGGTGCTAGAGCAGCATCAGGAATCTTATACAACCTAAGAGCTGGGTAGATCGGTTCACCCAACTCTATGTTACTCCCTGTAATTTTCAAATTCGTAATCCCCAAATTTGTGATTCAGTTCCTCCATTGCTGGCCAGTCGGAGCAATTGCCAAGACTCATTAAGGCTGGATATCTATACCTCCGAGGGTTGCATCTTTTTTCCCTAGAGGAAACTATAGCTGCAATCAACTCTCTAAAATCAGGTAAGGCACCCAGCCTGGAAAACATACCAGGAGGTTTATATAATCAGAACCAATTATTTGGTCTTAGTATACACATCTGATTTCGCACAAAATTGCTGCAGGTGGTGCAATCCCGAGTACCTGAAAAGCTGAAATAATCCCTATTTACAAAAAGGGTAATGCAAACTCCCCAGCCAACTACAGACCCATTAGCCTTATTGATAATTTACAGAAAATTCTTGCTAACCAGCTTTTGGAGAGGTTAACAAGTTGGGTACAAGATCATCAGGTCCTTTCCTCGCTACAGGCGGGCTTTCGCCCAAAAACCAGTACGATAGATCAGGTTTTTAGGCTGGTGCTTTTACACTGGAAATATGTAGTCCTTGCCAAGCAATATCTATATGTTGTTTTTGTGGACCTTCGATCTGCTTTTGACTTGGTCCGAAGGGAAAAACTATGGGAAGTACTACATAGATTGGGCACCCCAACTAACATAATACACCTTTTACAGCGGTTGCATGAAAACACATACGCGCAAGTGAGATGGGGTGACCAAAGAGAGTTGACAGAAAAAGTTCCCATTCAGAGGGGAGATTGCCTGGGTTGTGTTTTGGCCTCTATTTTATTTACCTTATTTATTACTGAGGTGGTACAAACACTGTCCTCTTGTTAAAATGATGCTCCCACATTGAATGCGCAGAAAATCCCTATCCTACTTTTTGCTGATGATTCTCTTCTTATTTCCAAGACCCCTTTGGGCCCCAAACCAAATCTTTTTGTATGGATTATGGTTTGGAGCTGAACGTTAATAAAACTAAATTAATGGTGTTCAGCCCTGGTCCTTGTAGGAGATGCACTATTAATTTGGATGTGATTTTCTTAAGTAGGGTTAGATCTATAGATTACTTGGGTGTGAGAATATCAAGTAATCTAATCTGGGAGGACCAGATTAGCAAAAGTGTGGGGCTCCTCCAGAATAGAGCAGCCGCCATCCTGCGCTTTTATTAAAGTTCTGTATCCAAAGCTGGATCCCCAGCTATTAAAATCTATGTGGCAAAGGCGCAGGGAGCGGCCACTTATGGTGCTGAAATGTGTTTTTTTTTTTATAGCAAAAGATTATCCGTGGGATAAAATAATTTTTTCAGGGCTTTAACAGCATGCCCTCGTAGCACACCCCTGATCCCAATGTTTTTGGACCTTGGGTTTAACCGTGTAGCTGAGCCCTAAGACCTTTACTTTTCTGGATAAGGATTTGGACTATTCCTGAACTTGTTGTATACAGGAATTCCCTTGTTGACCTACTAAAGAGACTGAGGGGCATATTTATACTCTGTTTGCGCCGGAATTGCGTCGTTTTTTTTTACGCAATTCCAACGCAAAACTAACTCCATATTTATACTTTGGCGTTAGACGCGTCTAGCGCCAAAGTCCATGGAGTTTGCGTCATTTTTTAGCGTGGACACCTACTTTGCGTTAATGATATGCAAGGTAGGCGTTCCCGTCTAAAAAATTGACTCCGAGGCATGTGCGCCGTATTTACACTCCCGGGCAAAACTCACGCCCGGGAGTGGGCGGGTCAAATAAAAAGACGTCCAGCCGCTTTTGCGGTGTTTTTTAGCGCCTGGTCAGGGCAGGCGTTAAGGGACCTGTGGGCTCGGAAGGAGCCCAGAGGTGCCCTCCCATGCCCCCAGAGACACCCCCTGTTACCCTTGCCCACCCCAGGAGGACACCCAAGGCTGGAGGGACCCATCCCAGGGACATTAAGGTAAGTTCAGGTAAGTATTTTTTTTATTTTTTTTTTGGCATAGGGGGGCCTGATTTGTGCCCCCCCTACATGCCACTATGCCCAATGGCCATGCCCAGGGGACATATGTCCCCTGGGCATGGCCATTGGGCAAGGGGGCATGACTCCTGTCTTTGCTAAGACAGGAGTCATTTCAATGGGGGTTGGGAGTCGAAAAAAATGGCGCAAATCGGGTTGAGGCGCAAAATTTGCCTCAGCCTGACTTGCCCCATTTTTTGGCGCCCAAGCTCCATATCCCCCTACGCCGGCGCTGCCTGGTGTACGTCATTTTTTTTCACGCACACCAGGCAGCGCCGGCGGCTAACGCCGGCTAACGTCATTGATTAAATACGGCGCCCGCATGGTGCTTCAGAATGGCGTTAGCCAGCGCTAATTTTTTTGACGCAAAACTGCGTTAGCGCAGTTTTGCGTCAAAAAGTATAAATATGGCCCTGAATGTGGTTACTATCCCATGGGTCAAACATGAGTCTAACTGGTTCTGTATCTTGGGATTGGGAAGTTTCTGGGAGAACCCACAAAATTTGGAAAAATCTCATAAAACCATTCTGAAAACAGCTTATTGGTCCTATGTAAGAAACAATTCCATCTGCTGTAAATTATATGGTCGGCTGACCAATTTATTGACTTCAAGAGGTACCCCCAGTATGAACCGTATCTAGATCTTATACCTGATTTACTGGGGAAGGGCCTGTATGCACGCTTTCGCTTTGGGAGTCTACCGCTCTTGTCCTTATCAAGAAGTTGGGAACAAATTCTACTCTCTGATATATACCCAGCCTATTGTGATAGCTCAGAAACAGTAGAACATTTTATGTTTTTTTGCCCTGCATATTCCATTCCACGGTCAAAATGGATTTGTACAATCTGTCGAGACCTGGGTTTGAATCAGTGTTGTACAGCTATAAGGATTTTAAAAAGTGACACCTCTAACTTTTTAATCCTTGAGATTAGCAAGTTTCTTGTGGCCGCTTGGCATATATGAAGTTTTTTTGTTAAATGACTCCTCTTGGAATTAATATTAGGTACACATGTATTTTAAAGCTACGAAGTTTAAGATCGTATTCTATTAGTTTTATGTCTCTTATATTTTTGTATATGTTTTAAATTCTGAAACCGAATTGTATTATGATGCTTTGATGGTTATGTTGACCGAATAAAGCTTATTGTTGATGATGATGATGACTGCCAGCCTGAACACGGCGGTAAACACCGCCGTGTTCATAATGAGGGCCATAGTATTGCTCTAGTGACGGAACTTGAGGCATGGACTTTTACACTTTGTTGAAGTTATTAAGTTTGTTCCATATATCACTCTTATGTGACTTTTGTGACATTTTCCTTTATTGCATGGGGCTAACTTCATAAGTATGGGGATGGCCAGGTGGGGTCAGTATCTATTGCCTGTGCAGAATCCCAGTTGCATACTACCAAAACACTTTTTAAAATATAATGCCATTTTCGGGACAACTCCATTGTTTGCAGTGACGGGGGTCATCTTGACTCCGTTGGGTAATGAGATACATAGCTTCCTGTGATGCGGTAATCGGGACTATAGCGTGTTTTCTTAAAGTGCGATACACATATATAAACATATTATATTTAATAGTTTCCATCAGTAGTTTATTAATAAATTGTGGAAACACATTTCTGTAACTACATTTATTATAAAACACTTCTTAAGTATATTTCCAGCTTCACAACAATGTCAGTATTTGTGATCACGTTGGCGTTTACGACAATCATGTGACCTAGAAACAAAGAGATGTGATTGGAGGAGAAACTTTTCTTTAACCATCAAAGGAAGTTTCCATGTGTTTCTTCATTCTTGAAGGTTTCACTTGCTGTTAGGATCATTCTAGGAGCTTTTTTTGTCGTATTTTGTGAAATAAAATGGCATTAGGGGTTAGTGAGGAGGAAGAAGTACTCCGTCATGAGGGCTGAGGAACAGGAGTTACCATCTGGAGCAGAAGACTTTCCTGGTGAAGAACCACTGGCTAAGAAACCAAGTGAAGCGTGGACTTTTTTCATCATACCATCAGGTGAATCGAAAGCAGTGGCCACATTTGTGAAGTGTACATTCTGCAATAAAACTCTATTGAGGGGTAGTGCCTACAAATATTCATGTGGTACAACTTCCATGCTCTACTCTGCCATCTATCACATTAGAAGGGTAAAGAAAGAAAGAGCTGGAGAGCAATCACCCACTTCCAGGGCTACACCACCAAGGGCTGGACAGAAAGCGTCGGTGCAAGTGGAGAAGCAGAGGCCGGTAATGTCACCAGATTTAAGGCGAGTTGGAAGTTATTGCCTTGACTGTATCACCACCCTCACTTGATTTTTTTTTCATAATTTCCTCCAATTTTGCACTGTTTTTGTGTTTGACAATAACATTTTTATTACCCTTGTTGCTATTTTAGTTCAGAAAAAAATACAAAAAGTTCTAGAAAAAAAAGGAAAAAAAAGCTTCTCCAGAGAACCTCCTTTCATGGTAAGAAAACAGGTAATCTGTATGTGTGTGCATATGTAAGAAAGATTCCATGTATGGGTGACTAAATAAGTGCATGACTGTGTACTGGTGAGTGACTGAGTGCATGCCTGGTGTATAAGTGAGTGAATGAGTGCATGACTGGTGTATGTGTGAGTGAGTGAGTGGCTGAGTGGTTTATGTGTGTTTATGAGAGTGTCTGCAGGTAAGTGAAAGACTACATGAGTGGTGTATGAATGAGTGAATGAGTGCTTTTCTGGTGTATGGGTGAGTGACTGTACATGAGTTTTATATGGGTGACTGAGTGAATGAATGAGTGTATCTGCAGGTGAGTGAATGAGTGTATGAGTTGTATGAGGAGTAAGTGAATGCATGAGAAGTGTACGGGTGAGTTAGTGCCTGTGTAATGGGTTGTATGGTTGAGTGAGAGGGTGTGTGAGAACTGCACGGGTGAATGACTGGGTATATGAATGGCTGTATTAGTGAGTGACTGTGTGAGTGCTTATATGAGTGTACATGTGTGGCTGTATGGCTGAGTGATTGGTTGTATAAGTAGGTGTATGGGTGAGTGAGTAGCTGTGTGCATGGCTGTATGAGTGAGTGAGTGACTGTGTGAGTGGCTGTTTGGTTGAGTGAGTGGCGCTATGAGTGGCTGTATGGGAGAGTGAGCTGGTGTGTGAGTAGGTGTATGAGTGAGTGAATGGTTGTGTGAATGGCTGTAAGGGAGAGTGAATGGTCGTGTGAGTGCCTGTATGGGAGGATGAGTGCTTGTGTGAGTTGGTCTATTGATAAGGGTGTGCTAGTGTGAGTGGCTGTATGGATGACTGATTGCTATTGAGAGTGGCTGTTTGGGTGAGTGAGTGGGTGTGTGAATGACTGTATAAGTGAGTGAGTGATTATGTGAGTGTTTTTATGAGTGCATGAGAGTGTGCATGAGTGACTGTATGAATGAGTGACTGGTTGTATGAGTAGTTGTATGGGTAAGTGAATGGGTGTGTGAATGGCTGTTTAAGTGAGTGATGATGTGAGTGCTTGTATGAGTGAGTGAGAGGGTGCATGAATGGCTATGTAGGTGAGTTATTGCATGTGTGAGTGGTTATGTTAGTGGATATATGGGATAGTGAGTGGTTTTGTGAGTGGCTGTATGGGTGAGTGAATGGTGGTATAGGTGAGTGACTGGTTGTGTGAGTGCCAGTATGGGAGAGTAAATGCATGTGTGAGTGCCCCCTATGGGTGAGGGAGTGCTAGTGTAATTGGCTGTATTAGTTAGATAGTGCTACTGTAGGAGGAAGGTGAGTGGTTGTATGGGCGAGTGAGTGGGTGTGTGAATAGTGTATGAATAGCTGTGTGAATAGCTGTATGAGTGAGTGAGTGGCTGTATGAGTGAGTGAGAGGGTGCATGATTGGTTATATGGCTGAGTGACGGGTTGCATGAGTACCTGTGTGGGTGAGTGAGTGGGTGATTGGATGGCTGTATGAGTGAGTGACTGTGTGAGTGCATGCGTGAGTCAATGAGAGGGTGCATGAGTAGTTGTATGGGTGTGTTGGTGCCTGTGTGAGTGGCTGCTTGGTTGAGTGGAGGGCTGTAGGAGTGGCTGTATGGGAGAGAGAGTGATTGTGTGAGTAGCTGTATGGGTGAGCGAATGGTTGTGTGAGTGGCTCTTTGTGTGAAGGAATGGGTATGTGAGTGCCTATATGGGAGAGTGGGTGCTTCTGTGTGCGGCTTCATGGGTGAGTGAGTACTAGTGTGAGTGGCTGTACGGGTGAATGAGTGCTAGTCTGAGTGGCCTTATAGGTGAGTTAATGGCTATATAAGTGGTTATATAGCTTAGTCAGAGGGTGTGTGAGTAACGGTATGGGTGAGAGAGTGGGTGTGACAGTGAGTGTATATGTGAGTGAGTGGGTGTGTGAATGGCTGTATCAATGACTGAGAGGGTGTGTGAGTGGATTATGAGTGAATTAATGGGTGTGTCAGTGACTGTTTAGTGAATGAGTGTAGGTGTAATCCACTGTATGAGTGAAAGAGTAGGTATTTAAATGGCTCTATCACTGAGTGACTGTATCTGTGAGAGGCTGCATGGGTAAGTGATTGGTCGTATGAGTGTCTGCATAAACAAGTGTTTGAATGATTGTGAAAGTTATTGTGTGACCACCTGAAAATCAGTTGTATTACACTTAGGGCCTCATTACGACTTTGGCGGTCTTTTGGGAAGACCACCGTGGTGGAGGCTGCCATGTTGGTGGTAATTTGACCGTCAAATTATGACTCACACTGTGAAGACTGCCAAAAAACAGCCAGAATTCCCAAACTACCAGGACACTGGAGGACAGAAAAGAAGTAGTCCCACCACTACCACCGTCAGCCTGACGATATACCACCCACCAGATTACGAGCCACAAATCACCACAGTGGTTCTTCCTTGGTAGAAAGCCATTGGCGGTCCGACCCACTGCAGTCATAATACTACAGCAAATTGGATAGTTTGAATACCCAAAAGCTGACACACATACACACACTAGACACACCTATTCACTGCACTCTATAACACACCCCTGCACAACCCACAATCCTTTGTATGCAGAACACCCCACATATACTTAGAGAAGTCAATAAGATAGATATAGTACTATTACACCAAAGGCACACATACATATTTTACGCAGCATACACACCACATCAGCACAACTAACACAATAGACACAACACTAGCATACACAATCTGTGGCTGTCATAACCCCCTCACAACGCAGCACCCACACCACATAAATTATCCAACACTGCACTCTTACACTCACAACATCTCCACACACCGTCCACACAGCCATAACCATGTCCCCACAAAAACGCTGTTTCACTGATTGTTAGAAATGGGGTTTCTGGTTGGCTAGGGTATGCACCTCAGCCAGGCAGAACTTACCCACTCTAGTCAGGGAAAGGGAGTTACACGTCCAAGATAACCCCTGCTCACCCCCTTGGTAGCTTGGCATGAGCAGTCAGGCTTAACCCGGAGGCAATGTGTAAAGCATTTGCACAACACACACAACACATGTGATGCAATATCCCCACCACAAAGGAAACACAACACCAGATTATATGAAAATATACTGTATTGTACACAATGCAATTATCATACCAAACATCACATATCAGTACTATCCTGCTACCTTAGCAGTTGTCAGAACGTTATACATTAGTTACTCTGCAAATTAGCAGTAGTCACACATAACACAGGTTACTCAGTATTCTGCAACATAAGCAGTAGTCAGGAAACACGTTATCACATTAGAACACTTGTCATAAGAATATCATAAAACACCCATAGTAGGAACATTAGAAAAAATATGGCAAGTTAGGGAAACATATTAGCAAGTCATGCCCATAAAAGGAACATTTGCATATGCCTATGAAACACCATCAAAACAGGTAGGCAACATATAAACCAGGCGAAGTCTCTAGTAAGAACTTATGTTCTATATATTGTTCCTTTAACAGTACCTGGCTTGATGAAGGCACCTCCAGTGCCTAGAAGATGAACAATGGGGCCCCCGGCGCTCCTATGCGCAAAATGGAGGCCTCTGACATCCTTTTGAGGAGAAGAGGGCGGCACGCACCTCCTCTAGACCATTGACGGGCCCCTCTGGGGACTGTGACTACTGGGGGCCATCCAGGAAGCGCTTTTCAAAGAGCTAAGGCCATACTTATAGCCCGGGTTGCGACGGTGATTCCAGCATGAAACAGGTGCCTCGAAGTGCCTGAGGGCACAGAAGAGCGCTCTCTGAGCGCAAAGTGGATATCAAGGCAGCACTCCTCGTGCAGGGAAAAGTTACAGGGGTCAGGGGACACGGCACTGTGCCCCTGGGAACAATGAAGCGGGAAGGAGCACAAGGCTGGTGGGTCCAGCTACAGGCCAGCACAAGGGGTGCAGATGATGACAGTTACTCCTAGTGACCAGGCAGGTCACAGGTTAGCACAGCAGCAACAGTCCAAGGCGGTTTCCTGGGGAGTCCATTCAGCAGCATCTTGTGTCCAGGTTCAATTTCCAAGAGTGTTCAAATTGTGGGGAAAATTCCCCTGTACTTATAGTCCGTTTTTACAGTGTTTTACAATGATAGGGAGAGGAGGTTCCATCCAGTTACAACTGGTTCTGGGAGTGCCCCCTCTCTCCTTTCAGCACAGGCTCCAAACATCAGTGGGGGGTTAACGACCCTATTGTGTGAGGCCAGGGCACAGCCTTTACAAATGTAGGTGTGCCCTGCCTCTCCCTTCTCTCAGCCCAGGAAGACTATTCAGTATGCAGATGCACCTCAGTGACACCTCCCTGTGTACAGGCTGTCTGAAAAGTATGCACAAAGCCCCAACTGTCCCTCTACCCAGACGTGGATTGGAGTCAAGCTGCAAAACACCAGAGTCATAAGCACAGATAAATACGCACTTTCTAGAAGTGGCATTTCTGTGATAGTAATAAAAAATACATCCACACCAGTAAGCAGCATTTATTATCACCATCTCAACCATACCAAACACGCCTACGCTACCCCTCATAAATCAGACAATACCCCTTACACTTAAGGCAGGGCATTTCTAATGCAATCCTATGAGAAGGCAGCACTCACAGTAGTGAGACACCAGTTAGGCTGTTTGTCACTACCAGGACAGGCCATGCAATATGGCACATGTCCTGCCTTTCTACATACATGGCACCCTTCCCATAGGGCTAGCTAGGGCGTACCTTAGGGGTGACTTACATGTAGTAAAAGGGGAGTTCTGGGCCTGGCAAGTAAGTTTAGATGCCAGGTCCCTGTGGCAGAAAACTGTGCACACAGGGCCTGCGCTAGCAGGCCAGAGACAGGTTTGAAAGTGTACTTCAGTGGGTGGCGCAAGCAGCACTGCAGGCCCACTAGTAGTATTTAATTTACAGGCCCTGGGTATAGAGATAACACTCTACAAGGGACTTATAGGTAAATTAAATATGCCAATTAGGTATAAGCCAATCATACCAACTTTAGATGGGAGAGCACCTGCACGTTAGCACTGGTCAGCAGTGATAAAGTGCTCAGAGTCCTAGAGCCAACAGCGAGAGGTCAGAAAAAACAGGAGGAAGGAGGCAACAAGACTAGGGATGACCATGCGTATGGCCAAAAGTCCAACACTGATGATGAGTTGAGAGTCATTGTGGATGAAATTGGCAGGGTAGAGCCACAACTGTTTGGAGCACAGTTTCAACAAACATCCATTGCCCGGAAAGTGGAGTTGTTACAAAGAATACTTAACATGGTAAATACTGCAGGCAGCTATCTACACACAAGGTAGGACATCAGGAAAAGGTAAACTGACCTTACAGGGGATGATGCATTCCATTGCATCCAGGCACCGGATAGCAGTGCAAAAGACTGATGGTGGGCCCCCACCTCCTCCCACACAGTTCACATCATGGGATGAGAAGGGCAGGACACACTACATCTGGAGGGTTCTAACTGGAATACCTGGGGGACTAGAGTCTGGTCAGTACCCACATCAGTCATGCCACACAATTGACTAGTACTGCATGCTGTATCACCATTCAAATCCTCCCTAGTTAACTAACTGTGCCACTACACCTCTCATCTAATCACCTAATGCCCCTCTTTTGCATGCCGCCACCTCACTCAGCCCAACTGCCCTCACAGCCCTTGGAAATGGAATGTTAACCACAGGCTGATCAGATCACTACGACTCCCAAAATACACTAACCCATGATGGTGAAAACCTGGATTGTGCACATCACATTTCATGCATGTATGACTAATGTTCTAGCTACACCAACTAGATTGTTCCACTGAGGACCAGTACATGGAAATGACAGCAATGCTATGGCATACACACAACACCAACACAAGCAAAACACAGTTACAGCCCAGTGACCATTCAAATACCCACAGATCAAAGATCCCAAACCAGACAAAGACAGACCTGGGTTGGAAAGTAAGATGCCAGACTCCATGCACATGCATAACATCTAGTTATGGGATACTTTACTCTACATACTCACATACTTTGTGGTCCTTTGTGCAGCTCCAATGTGAGACAACTAGCAAACCTGACCCTTCACTAGGTAACAGAGATGAACAGTCATGTCAATCATCAGACAATATAAAATCCCAACAGCACAAAAGCCTTGATCCAAATAGTATGACAGCACACAACATGGAGTAAGAAAAATAAGTCACTGAGTCGTATGTGCAACTAAGGTATGCTGTGCACCATTTGTCATTGTCCTTGCAGGGAATCATGTAAAGCCACTGTCTGCATCTCACAAAGAGTAAACCAAACACACATTCTAACCAGAACACTGTAGCTCGCTCCCTCCACAGGTAACCCTGCTATTGCCACCATGGAGAGGATACCTGAGACTGCTAGTCCCCCTCAGGATGAAGACCCAGTGAGGACAACACGCCTGAATGTCTGGACACTGACGAACAGCCTGGTCCTTCTGGGACACCTGGTCAGTTAATGATTCCCAGCCTCACCCTGCCCACATCAAACCCTCCCCCTGGTACATTCACTTCACATGCAACCATTCGTCCCAAACCTGTGTCCCAAGGACTGTTCAATTGATAGTGTGCCCCACAGTACAGGGACCTGAGTCGAACCTTGACACACCTGACAAGGATGGACCTGCAAACACTGGTGTTGGGCACACTGTGCCAGGGGCACTGGCACATGGGGTTAAGGTGCGTGGGAGGGATGCTGTGGGCCAGAGGATGGAGCCTCAAAGGGTCTCCACTGACCAGCAAACCATCTCCCAAACCTTAGGGGCATACCAAAGTTCCCAGGACAGAATGGGCCAAATAATCACCATGTTGGGAACAAATCAAAGGCTGCAGAGGGAACGCCACCAGGAAGTCATGCAGCAGCGGCAGGCACAAAATACCCACATGGCTAATATTGCAGGGGTGCTGAGGGACATGAATACCACCCTTATGACCTTCTCCTCACAACATCAGCCCCCTTCCACTAGCAACTTTTCATCTTCCCCATCTACATCGACAGCAGTAATTCAATGGAGGCCCTGCCAGGGGAAGGACATGCCTCAGACACCCCTCCCTCTGTAGATGAAGAACCCCACTGCAAATGTGAACATCTACCCAGACATCCAGTGGGGCAGATGCCAAGACCAAACCCACTGCTAGGGAATTAACCTCTCCTGATTTGTCACCCTTGTGAGCCACTGAGATACCCTGTTGACTGTTCAGAAACATAACTCCATTTTCCCATGGTACAAGGGCACTGGACCTGTGTAACCAACTGGAGTAGCAGCTACTCTGATGAATCAATCTACCATGACTTCGCTCATCACCTTAAATTTCATGTATGCACATTAAATTTGAGCTCCGGGATTTTGGAATGCACAATACATCACATTTAAACACAGCTACTATATATTGGTGTTTTTTATTATACATCAACAATAGTCATGCTTGCCAAGTGCGGCCTGTTCATGCCCCCCTGAATCGAACATCCAGTGTAATGGTCATCAGACGGAGGCTCCCTCAGTAGAAGACACATTACAACAGAAATGTCAAAGAACGGATGTCATTGAGGTAGAAATCCAGGTGTACACAACAGAATAGTCAGTGATCTAATTTGCAAATAGAGCATGACAGAGAGTACTGTCAGGATGTCAGTCATGGTGTCACACAATGCGTATATACAGGTAATAGATGCCAGGCTCATGGAATACTAGCTACAAAGCAGGTGCACCCAGATTGGACCTATACATCACCAGATACAGGCTCTTCACATAACCATACCATAGCTACCTATTCACACATCCAATGAAACACACAAAGAATATCACAGAGGAACCCAGTGCTTAAATCATACACTAACAAGGCTCCATACCTGTAGGATTGTCACTCAACTGTGTCAGTATACAGTAACCTCCACCTTGTAACCAGGTAGCTGTCAGATACACCTCTCATGTCTGACAACAATCGCCATTGGCTACTAACAATGAATACCTAAAGCCTAGGTTGCAGAGCCAATCAAGAAATAGCAAATTCAGTGAGTAGAAGGAAAAGAGGATATCAGATTGCAGGAAACATACCTCACGTCTGAGAAGTCCATAACAGAAGTGTATGTAAGTATCTGAAGTAACAACACATGAAACAGCAGAACATAATGTACTGTACACATTGCAAACTATCAGTCTGTGAACACAACTCACACATAGGCATTGGAGATCATGGGACCCCCCCCACTGATAAAGCAAGTAAGGAGGTATAATGGCAGCCATCTACTTCAAGTTATGCACATTTTTCAAATCAAAATGTCCACTTCACATACCTGTATGTCAGTTGAAGTACTTATTGATGAGATCTGCCCTAGAGTCACCTGCTCCTTCATCCTCTGGCTCTTCATCACTTGGCATTTCAGCATTTCCAGCCACTGGTCCAGCTGCCTCCACCTCATCTGCTATCAATGGTATCTGACGACTCAGGGCTAGATTGTGGAGCATGCAGCGGGCAATTAATATTTGGCATATCTTGTGGAGCGAAGAGAGGAGGGTTCCTCCAGATAGGTCCAGACACCTGAATCTTGCCTCCAGGAGCCCAAATGTTCACTCTGTTACACGCCTTGTCCTCCCGTGGACCTCATTGTCAGAGTTCCCCTATCGTAGCTGGATACCTCACTGGTGTCAACAGCCAAGGACGATTAGGATAGCCTGAGTTACCTGTGACTGACCATGTCAAATTTTGTATCTGGGACTGGCTAGATTGTGATGACATGAGACATAACACACATACACAGACTACAATGGAAACTTACCAACCAGGCAGGCCAGCTCCTTTTGTAGCTGTGCCATTAGATTCGGGACATTGCTGTCCGCATGATGTAGGAATCATGCACAGATCCTGGATCCTTGGCTGTGAATTCTGAGATATACTGGTCTGCCAGACAAACCACCTGTATGTTGATTGAGTGGTCATTCTTCCTGTTCCTATACACCTGTTCATTGGCACTGGGAGGAACCAGGGCTATACGGGTGAAATCAATAGCTTCTACCACATGAGAAATGTGTCCCATCTCATAAGAGTCTGCCTTCACATAGGCCAAATCCGCTTGTTGAGGAAACCTGATGTAGCTGTCCAGGTGTTTCAACAATGCACACAGTACATCCGTCAAAAGCATACTGAACATGAACTGAGACATACCTGCTGTTAAAGCCACTGTATTTTGAAAGAACCCTGTGGCCAGGAAGTGTAACACTGACAAAACTTGAACGATGGGAAGTTTGCCATAGGGATTGCGAATTGCAGGCATCAGATCTGTCTCCACCTGTGTACAAAGATCCATGATGCTGATGATTCAGAGGATATGTCTGGATGACATGTCTTTCCTCAGGGTGTCCAGGTCTACTAGTGGACGGTACACTGGTGGTAGTCTCACTCTCCTCATGGCAGGAAAACTATGCTGAGAGAAGTGAAAAACCAATGAGGTTTGCAGTATGTACACATCATGGACACTTTGGGGGTCATTCTAACTCTGACGGGCGGCGGAGGCCGCCCGCCAGAGTTCCCCCCTCCAGAACACCGCTCCGCGGTCATAAGACCGCTGCGGTGATTCTGGGTTTCCCACTGGGCTGGCGGGCGACCGCCAAAAGGCCGCCCGCCAGCCCAGTGGGAAACACCCCTCCATGAGGATGCCGGCTCCGAATGGAGCCGGCGGAGTGGAGGATGTGCGACGGGTGCAGTTGCACCCGTCGCGAATTTCAGTGTCTGCTCAGCAGACACTGAAATTCTTTGTGGGGCCCACTTACGGGGGCCCCTGCAGTGCCCATGCCATTGGCATGGGCACTGCAGGGGCCCCCAGGGGCCCCACGACTCCCTATACCGCCATCCTGTTCCTGGCGGGCGACCCGCCAGGAACAGGATGGCGGTATGGGGTGTCAGAATCCCCATGGCGGCGCTGCAAGCTGCGCCGCCATGGAGGATTCTGCAGGACAGCGGAAAACCGGCGGGAGACCGCCGGTTTTCCTGTTCTGACCGCGGCTGAACCGCCGCGGTCAGAATGTCCTGAGGAGCACCGCCAGCCTGTTGGCGGTGCTCCCGCCGACCCTGGCCCGGGTCAGAATCAGGCCCTTTGTATATTACCTCACACCTATCATCTGTAGAGGGTGCCTAGCAGTTCAGACATATACAATACAGCTGACAGATATGCTTCAAATTCACACTCATTGCTACACATTGGCAACCATGTAAATGGGATTGTACATAAAAAAACTTAGCTCCCCTGCAACATTCATTAGTATCTTTTGGAATCAAACTATATCTACCTGTGGGCTATGAATTTCTGAGTAGCATCACATAGTTCTAACCATATACACTCCTTCAACATGTCAATTTGTAATGTTTTGGGCAATATGTTGCAGAAACATGATGCCACTACATACGGATATTAAGCATTTTGGGGCAGTAAGTGAATGACGCAGATTAGTAAACACATCTAGCAATTAAATGTGCCCAAATCGGCAGGCACCTGACCTACTGTAGTGGACATTTGGAAGTGACCCAAGTACGCGGTGGAAGCCGTCATGGCGGTAGGCGATCACAACCGCTGTGCAACTTGCCATTGGTTAACATTGCTGTCTTTGGAGGACTCGGGCCAACGACAACGACCCCCGGTGGTGACGGTCGGGTACGTGGCAGCTGTGACCGCCATTTCTAGCAGTATTGCTCACTTGAGTCCTGACACTGTTGCCACTAAGACCTCCATGATGTGAGCTTCTGTGTACTGCTTCTGTGAGCCATCATGCCACATCCTTCAGGTGATAGGGCCCTTGCCTTCACCTTGGAAGAACTTGAAAAGCTCATCGGACCCTCACTCCCCTAATGGCCCATATTTTGACGGTGGCCTACCCTGAGGTAAATGGGTGTTTGTGAGCAGCACAGAAGCCACAAGGGGGCTGTATCCTTGTACTTAGCTCTGCTAGTTTGGTGTTTGCTGTCACACTTTAGCATCTGTGACAATGTAGTAGGGGCTACATATATGTTGACTACTGGAAATACACAGTACTCATTTTGCCTGACTAAGAGAAGGAGATCTGGCCTTAGGCCTGCTCACGCATAGGTTTATATCACCTGTGTCAAGGTGACTGCATGTGGGGCATGTGACTGCATGTGGAGATGCACAATTAACAGTGCCACGTGTGTGTCTCTATCCAGCTATATAAATGTATGTAAGCTGCTGTAGCATCCTACCTATCTAGTGTTTCCAGGTCCATATTTTTGAATATTTTAATATGTATCTCATCTGTGTAGATCAGCTTTATTTGCCACGGAGTGACTGACATGGTACAGGGTCTATTTACCTTTTGCCCTGGTACAGATATTGAATCCATGTGAGTCTGGCATCTCAATCAGACAACAAATTTTGGCAGGATTGGACTGTACATATGGGTATCCGGAGATGTCCCCATTGTCCCTTCATATGCATACTATGGGATATGTGAAGGTTGTAACAGAATGACATCCAACTATTGGTGACTGACATTGTTAATTTGATCTTATCATGCATTTTCATGCCATTGAAATGTAGATGATTTACTATCATCACAATGCCATTATTTTAGAGAAGGTAAGTGATTAGGCTGTCCTACCCTTTGAAATGTGCAATGTCCATGTAATATGTGCCAATCGCCTACCAATACTAGTGCAACATATAGTATTAGCTGCCTACATCATGTCACAATGGTTACCTGGGACAGATCTTGTTGAGTGGGACAATCATTGCTTCCCTGAGCCAGCTGACGTGGGCAGGTTGGGCAGCCATTGGTTTTCGGTCACTTTGAAATGTCATGGTTTGGTTGTACTACTACTTGTCAAACAGGTGTTGTTTTTGTGGGATATGTTGTAAATACAATGGGAGTTGTGTAGGTCCATGTGTACATCATGTGTACATGTCTTTTCAGTGGGATATGTGTGTTGTCCGGATTTAGGTACAGGTAATCATGTTAGGATTGGTGATGTTTTACTCGTTGTTCTGTAGTGGCTCTGTATCCGCATGTCAGGTGGAATGTCATGTGCTCTATTTGGAATTAGTTGGCTGTCTTTTGTTTATGTGCTGTTACACTGCTCTCTGTGATTGTCAGTAGATGTCTCATATGTGCTAGGAAGGACACTTTTGCTGTACATGCATGTATGGTGTGATGTTGAGTATCTGTGTTTTGTGACTTCAGCTATTCCTCTAGCATTTGGAACATATTGTTACCTAATTGTTCTCCAGACATGGATTCTAAGAATCAGATAACACCTGTATGGGCCTGCCACATGTTGTGTCTTCACCAGGGATTGTGGCCATTGTGTAATATATATATAGAGCGTTAAGCTAGGCATGTGATTGGAATGGCAAGTTCTGTGTTGTTTGTGACTAGAGTTGCCTTTACTTGCATGGAACATCACTTATGGACATGGGCTGGCCAGGTGTTGAATCTGAACATGCATGATATGGTGGTATCAGTCAACTACTGTTTCTAAAGCTTACAGGAGAATGCAGAGATATGACCAGGATTAGGACAGAATATCAGCTTTAGCCAGAGCATGATAAGCATACTCGCATAGGTTTATAGGTGGTTTGAAGGAAAGCTCTAGTACTGCTACCTTACATGGATTATGATGTCAGTGAGAGATATGACATGAAAGGGTGGATAGAAGTAACATGTTGTGACATGATGAAGGATATGTGGTATACTATATGGTATTCCCTACCCAGGAAATGTATACCTACAGTTGTGTATGTTGTAATGTGTGTATGTGAAAAGTGTGATGACCCTCTCTCTCACCCTCCCTCTCTCTCTATGTGCATCAGCAGGAGAAGGAAATGGGGCACAGGTGAGTGGAGATGCTGCCGGCCACAGGACCCAGAGTGCTGAGACCACTGACAGTGAGGGACCCAATGGCCCAGAGGGCGAGGTGAGTGCCAGGTGGGTGACCAGATCTTCCAATTCATTTTTTGGGTATCCTCCTCCACTGGACAATCCGTGGCGGTAGCAGACCCTTCTGGGACCATCCCAGCACCATCTTTGTCTGCCACCCCCCTTACTACCACTGCCCTCCCTGTGGCTCCCCACCCAGTTGTCCGTGCACACTAACCCAAGAAGGTGGGTGTCTCCTTTGCCACAGGCACCTATGCCCTGCCTCTGTCAGCCCTGCTGCCCTCAATGAGGAGGCTATTGACCTCCTGATGGCCATCTCTGTTGGTCAGTCGACCATTGTGAATGCCATCCAGGGACTGGCAACTCAAGTCCAGCAGAGTAATGCATTCCTGGAGGGAATTCATGGTGCACTGGCTGGCCTACAGAGGTCCTTTCAGGCTCTAGCCTCTACACTGATGGCAGCCAGACACCCTTTGTCTTTCGTCCGCCCTCCACCTTCCTCTTTCTAATCCCAAACCCGTTGTCCCCAACACAGCCAACTCAAACAAACTAACAAGCTTGCGTCCACCTCAACATCCAAGGGTAGCACTGACAAACACAAGCACCACAGGACACACCACCGGAATGTACACCCATCTGCGGACACACCAACAGTCACTACCTGCACTGACACCCCCACCACCCCCCGCATCACATACACAACACCTGACACAGATGCAGTCACCACACCAACATTCACTGATACAGCCACAACACCTATCCTGCCCACAATCAGCACAATAGCAGAACCTCAGACATCCACTCCAGTCACCACACCTGCAGCCACCACAACCACAGACATGCCTACATGTAGCACACTCAATATGCCTGCATGCACCACCCCAACAGTCACCCATCTACCACGGCATCTCCCAGCACCTCCAACCCCCTCCTCCCAAGACACATGAACACCCACACTCATCCTCCCAACAGACACCCAGCACCCACAGCTACCTATCACACACATACACCCAAGACATCCACCAAAACACCTCAGACAACCATTCCCTGTCCCTCCACACCCAAACCCTTTTGCCATAACTGTCCCCGGGTGTCTAAATAATCTTTGAGGAGTTGAACTTTGAACCTTGTACCTTTTCCCTACTCCTCCCCACCCCATGTGACCCTCAAACGCTCTGTGTCCCTCCCCAAGTCCAGGCCTTCCACCTCCAAGATCTCCCTTGCCCCCTGCAAGTACTCATGTCCTTCCCTCTGATTAGAAGGCGACTCCCCTGAAGAGTTCCAAGCCCTAGCCTAAGCCTCGACCTAAGCCTCCTCCCAAACCCAAGCCCAAAGCTCCCCCTCCCAACCCTGACCCCAAACCCTCCCCTACAACCCCCTCAATTCCTGAGGTGCCTGCCCCCCCTTGATGCCTCAGGAGCCCAAATGTTCGCTCTTTTATTCACTTTGTCCTATCGTGAACCTCATTGTAATGGAGTTCCCCTGTTGTGGCTGGGTACTTCACTAGTCTCAACATCCAAGGACGATTAGGATAGCCTGAGTCACCTGTGAGCACAATGGATAACCATCTACAATTTTGTATACCCCTGCAAGTACCCATTGTAACCTGTGGAGGTTTCATGGCATTCAGGAGTCAAGTCGGGGCACTCACAGGTGCCATTTGTAAACGTTGCACAAATCTGTTTGGACTGGCCTATGGTCTTTATATTTGTACATATTTATGTATGTATTTTTATTCAATACTTTATATATATATGTGGGCCGACCAGTTGTTGGTTCGAAGGTTACATCTTTGTCCTGCCTTTATATACTTAGTGCTGTTTTGGTCTTGGCAGCTTTTGTTTGTGTGTGAGTCAATTTTGTGTGAATGGTGGTTGTGCTACCAGTTGTGTCTGAGCAGCATGTGTGGTTGTGTGTGTTGCTTATGTCCCTCAGTGATGGGTGTGTATTGTGTGATGGGCATGTGTATGTTGGGGACATGTAATTGTGTTGGTATTGTGTGGTGTTGGTGTTGACATGTGTTGTTTGCAGTGTTTTGTGCCTTTGTGTGGTTGTACTGTGTGCATGAGTGCTTGTGGGGATTGGTATGTCAGATCCGTTGTGATGCGTGTTTGTGGGGCATGACGTATGCCTTGTTGTTAGGATGTGTGATTGTGTGTGTTTGTCTTCTGGTGTTGTGTTGTGTTGTATGTATGATTTGTCAAGTAGAGGTGTGTGATGTGGGTGCTTAACGAAGCTTTTGTGGTGTTGCGGTTGTGGTGTAGTTGTGTCATTTGGTGCTATTGTGTTTTGTGTGTGTGACTGTGCTGGTGCTGTGTATCTAGAGGTTGGTGTGTGTTCCAGCAGTGGGTGGGTGACTGGTGGCCATAGTGTGTGTACTATGTATGTGCATGTATGTATGTGTCTGTGTGTGTGTGCATGTGTCAGTATGAGGTTACATGTGTGTTTCACTCCAGCCACCCATTCCCAATGTGTATGTTGTGCCTGCGTAGGTAGTTTGACTTTTTGAAAATTGACAGGTAAGTGTGTATACTCACGGATGCTGTCGTCTTCGCTGGGTCCGAAGTCTTTGGGCGATCAGGATTAGCTGGAAGATGTGTAGTTCTGGTTCCATGGCGGCTCCGAATGGGTATGGCTTCCTGAGGTGAGTGTATTCTTTTATACAGTTGGTTTCCATCTGGGTTTCCATGGTGGAGCGAACAAAACCTTGGCTGTGTGCAGCCTCATAATATATCTGGCAGAAACATGGTCTCCGCCAGCCTGCAGGTGGCTACCGTTGACCGTGATGGCCTGACCCCACTGTCAGTGTGGGCAGTGGTTTGGCTGTATTCTGTTGGGAATGCAGCCATGGTCATAATTTGGTGGTCTTCTCCGCCAGCCTGTTGGCGGTTCGACTTCCACCGCCAACATGGTAGTCCTGAGACCACCAAACTCGTAATGAACCCCTGAATGTTTAAGTAGTAAATAGGCAAAAGAAACTAATGGAAAGATATGACAAGAACAGTTTATTTTTAAAAGCACTCTCCATGGATAACTCTAAGAAATATGTCTGTGATTTAAGAAGTGTTTTGAGACATGTAACGTCATTCAACTGTAGCTGCCATTGAGAAAGAAAGAGAAGATAAAGATATGTTAGTATTTAATCTTCAAAATTACATAACCATAAGAATAGTCATTCCTTATACTATAAGAGTGTATTACAATGTAGTAAAAATAAAATTTTCACTTTGTTTTACTGTTCTCAGCTTTTATACTTATTCACAGTAAACAATGGTTTGTATAAAGCATCATCTTTGAACAGTGGGGAAAAAGCAATCAATGGATAGTAAAAAAAAACAAAGCTGCACAGTAGATCACTACAAATAAGGGATACTTTATGTTGCACTAACTACAATTCATTAATTAGTGGCTTTTTCTAGAGTTACTATGGTAATCTAAAGATGCACATTTAAACAAAACCTTTTATGATTATATCTGGTACAGGATCAGAAATATATGAATAGTAGTAATTTTAGAGATCCTTTTGAAAACATCATTCCTGGTAGGCCAAATGATGTCTAAACTGCTGATCATCCGTGTACACAAAATCCCATACAGTCGTTTTTTTTAACCTCAATTAGGATGTAGAGGTTTGGTTGGAGAAACAAAAGGAGACATTTTTTAATTCTTGAAATCATTTTTTTGTTTCAACTTAAGGCTGCTGTACTAGTGTATGTCCATCCAGTTTAATTGAAGGGCGTCGTATTGAGTAATTAGAGTTGTTGTATTAACTCCTTCTTTGAACAATAAAAGGACTCTTGATTTTTGAAGATTTTTTTAAAAAAAACATTACCCTGAATAGGCTGAATAATGTCTAAAAAAGAGATGAACCACGTACCAGGAACATCATACGCCACTTTTTTAACCAGAATTCTTCCTTGAACTTTAGTTCAAGAAAGAAAGTATATGAGTTTCTTAGTTTGAATTGACATTTTGGTTTGTATTTTAGGTAGATGTCATTGAATTCTGTCCATCCTGTTTCGCTTCATTAATAGGCAGTGTTGTGGCCAGAGGTTGCATTAAATCCTTGATGAAAGATGATAGCCAAAGTAGTAAAAGTTATTTCCAAAAGTGATATTTGTGGAGCACAGAAGTTTGTAACTTGAGTTTCCAATTTGGAACCATCCGCTCTGCATCGTTGTAGCATTACTATAAGGTATTTTCCAATTCTTTGCAGAAACAATGAAGACAATGCAGACCTAACATCTGATTTCCAGTTTGGTCAGGTTACACTTTGGTTAGTATTTCTGCACAATTTGTCAAACGGCACACTTTTAGAATCCGATAATGTTGTTGCGTAGGCTCTCATTATTCTAATGAGACTACTGGATTTGAGCAGCAGAATTGCCTGCGGTGTGAGAGACTGAGTGTTAACCCACTACAGGTGACACCTGTCACACCAATCCAGCTAACTAGCAGTGCCTTATCTCTACCCAAGAGTAGGGATGATTGGGCAGCCGAGCGCATGACACAATTGATACCTCAGGGTAATCGTGGTCATTCAGATCTCATTTATTTCTCTCAGTTACATTAGTCTTATATATACAAGGATAAGTAGAGGCAGTATATGTTTCAACAAGGTTTTAATGAAGCAACTGCATCTTAGAAAATAAAACATGTACTGCAATAACCAGGACGATAAACTTGACAGGATTAAAATTGTGACAAGGAGAGTAAAGCATAGAAATAACGCTACCATATTGTCACTGGAGTCAATAGACTAATTCCTACCTAGGCTATATTAGAGCAAAGCGTGTTAAGCTCTAGTTCTGCCCTTCAGGCTCCCCTGGGAAGATATCATCCCCCATACCTAAGCAAAGGCCTGAAGTCTGCATAAGCAGCAGTGGCAAAGCATTCAGCAATCAGCATACAGTCGTGGTCATCTGGCTGGAATCTCCCTCTGACGTGTATGGGTCAGGGAAGTGTTTTTGAAAATGTCCCTACGTAAGGATGTGTACGTTTCTATGAATACCAGAGACAAAATGTTACCATGTTTACCAGCAACCTATCTTACTGTAGCCATCAGAGAAGCACAGAGTGAAAGAAATGTCTTGTTTAAGAACACAATGCTGACCTAGGCAAAGAACAGCTAGATAGAGAGAAATAAACAAGACCACAAATGTGGCTATTGCTAAAATAATAAACAAAGCTGAATAAAATAAATCTAGGTTAAAGTGCACATCGGCAGGCCTAGTGTGCTAAAATAGCATGCAGAGAGCTATAACTAAAATGGCTACACAACACCCTCCCCTTGCCCTTGCCGGTTCAAAGGTGGTTCAAAAGCCTAATTTTGTATAAAAGCTACTAAAATTCAACCTAAGATATACATAAAAAATGTAAATAATTACAAGTTAAAAGACACTTGAGCATGTATAAAAGGACAATTTAAAATGTTAACTTGTGGTGTAAAAAGGCCGGATTTCAAGAGTCATAGTCATTTTGGAAGTTACCAATCAAATCTGAGACAACTGAAAATAGGAAATCTTGCACTTAGGCAGGTGCTAAAGTAGGAAATGCATCACCTAGAAGGAACAAGGAGCATTTGTGTTCCATAGCCTGAGCTTCAGCCAAGGCAGCAGCATTCCGTGGTGTACCCAATAAGGAGTTCAGTGACGCACCCTCCAGGAAGGGCAATTCACAAGCAGCTTCCGGTAGCAAACACACCCTCAATGCGCATGTCTGGTAATGAGCTCTCAGTGGGAACATCAACATATCAGCGTCCAATGAAAGCAAGCGCTGTGTAGGAAAACAAACCTTCAGTGTATGTTCGAATGAGCACCAGAGGCACCGAAACACGGGCTGCACACAATGCAAAACCGGTCTGAATGACAGAGACCAGTCAGACTCCAATTGCTCCAGGAGTGTTGCTCCAAAGTACTGCATCATGCGTTCACAACACAGCTGCGCTGGTGGGAGTGCTTTCGTTTCTCCTTGTTGCGGCAGGACAGCCATTGCGCAGAAAAAGTAGCAATAACAAAATGCCACATAATATAGCCAAAGTTATTGGAAATCCCCTGGAAATACTGGAGAATATTGAGTGAATGGCTGATGGTATTAAACCGAATATAGAGGAGAAGGGTTGAACAAAACCAGAATCAACAGCCTTAAAGAAATTTGAGATTCCAGTAGTACTGGACGCATTAAATATTCGTCCCATGAGCTCACCAAAGTGTCTTGGAAAATTGGTCCATAAAAGGGACTGTATCTTTGCTGATGACCTTGCCACCTGAGGTGCGTAGGTCTTGCGTGCAGATGTGAGCGCCACATGTTTTTGGAACAATAAAGCCTTGAGTCTGCTCAACTTGTCAAAATTCACATTAGCAGTAGCAATATGGGGCCAAATGTCAGCTACCTCTCTTCGTCTAGTGGGAGGAAAGAGTACGTTCCCGTAGCATCTAACAATCTTAGAGACTGAAAAAACATAAACTATCCCTGCTTGCATTCCACAACAGTCTTCATAATTGAGGAGAACATAGCTGCCATTTGAAAGCACCTGGAACGCAGGTCTAATTAAGAGGACTGGAACTCCCTTCAGACAAAAAGCCAAGTTCGCTGCCGAAATGTTACACACCCCATGCAAGGACAGTTGTTTACAAACCATCGAATGGCTGATAGAAGTCTTGCATTCACTACCGCTAAGAAAGATCTCTTTCATGCCACTCAGACATTTGTACGAGAAGGGCAGCTCCCACACCTCCCAGATGTAACTATCTCCCAGCCTTTCATATCTGCCTACCGGAATGTGTTTTAAACAGGACGTGAATTGAAGTGTTGAAATAGGCAGATTAATGACCCTGTGTATTAACCACTCAGCAGATGGTATTTCAGCCACAGTAAAAGGCAACTCTTCTAACTTTTTGATGTTTAACATGACATAAGTCGCGTCTTTCTTAGCCATTAGTTGTGGTTGTCGCGCTAAGTTCAATGTAGAAAATATGTCCTTTGCGCTAACGTGTTGCCAGGGAACTCGACCTGCCTTCAATGTTTGAAGTGTCCAACCCAACTGCATTGTGGACCTTAGTTGACTCTGTCCATGGTGTAAAGAAGGCATGTCACTTTGTATTATGTCTATTGCAGAAAAGACAATGTTATTTAAGGTATATATACGGTCGGACAGGGTATTAATTCCATTATCTACAACAGCTAATGCCTTCTGTAAGTTTTCCTGGTCTATTTGCCTTAATAGGGCAGCAGCTTCTTGTTGAGAAAGCTTCCAAATTTCAATATATACTGCATATAAGAAGCGCTTTCTAGGTTGTTTTCTGGGGCCTAACAGGAAGTCCTGTAAGTCCGTGCTATTAGACAGGAGACTGCGGTGTTCTCTAACAACATCTAGTGAGGAACTCTTCAACCATTGCTGGCATAGTTTCCCTACACTGTATGTTGTTACTATACCGCATGTTCAGATGACACATAGCGAGGGTCCGGCCTATTAGTTCTAAAACCCCCTGTGGAGTTTATAAAATGGTTATGTCACTCATTGGTATCTATTGGCCACAAGAACCACCCGCCAGGACGTGACAGTGAAACATTAAATGTGCCATCCTGGACCCATTCATTGAGCTGATCTTCATTAGCATTTATGTATTTTTGCAATTTATGAAATTTTGCAGGGGCAGGAACACTGGGTGCTGGCCTAGGCAAAGAACAGCTAGATAGAGAGAAATAAACAAGACCGCAAATGTGGCTATTGCTAAAATAATAAACAAAGCTGAATAAAATATATTTAGGTTAACCCCTTCTGTGCCCAGGACGTAATGGTTACGTCCTGAGGCACAGTGCTGCTGTGCCCAGGACGTAACCATTACGTCCTGTGCACAGAGCCCAGAGGGAACGCTAGCGCTCCCTCTGTGGGGTTCCCCCCCCACACCCCCAAGTCAGGGATGGAAGGGGAAGCCCTTCCCCTCCCACCCCCAACCCCCCCTGTGACGTCAGCGCGTGAGCGCGCGCTGATTAGTCATAGGGTCTCCCCCATCACGCTGGAAGCAGAGCTTCCAGCGCGATTGAAAGAGAAATGCTTTGCATTTCTCTTTCAGTCCCATGGGGGAGGCCCTGAGAGGCTTCAAAGGGAAGGAAATGTATTTCCTTCCCTTTGAAGTCTCTCACAGGGTTTCAAAAGCCGGATTGCTTGCAATCCAGCTTTTGAAACCCCACTAGACACCAGGGATTTTTTTTTTTTCATGAAACTGTCAAAAGAGAGCGACCCCTTGGGCAAGGGTCGCTCCCAGGGGGGGGCATTTTGGGGGGAAGGCCTTTTCTGCCCCCCCTGGGGGCAGAAACCTCTAGGCACCAGGGATCTTTTTTTTTTTTTCTTTCTTTTGGTGATGTTTTCTTTTTTTTTTTAGGTGGGGAGCGACCCCTTAGGCAAGGGTCGCTCCCCTAGGGGGCAAATTATATTTAGGCCATTGCCTATTTTGATGAGGCCAATCTGCACCCCAAGGGGGGCAGAAACCATTAGACACCAGTTTTTTTTTTTTTTTTGCGTGAATTTCACACAAGGGGAGCGACCCCTTAGGCAAGGGTGGCTCCCTGGGGGGGGGGGGAATTATTTTAGGCCATTTCTGCCCCCCTGGGGGGTAGATCAGCCTATTTTGATTAGGCTGATCTGCCCCCAAGGGGGGCGGAAACCACTAGGCACCAGGGATTTTTTGTTTTTTTTTGTTTTACAGATGGGGAGCGACCCCTTGGACAAGGGTCGCTCCCCTGGAGGGGCAAATTGTATTTAGGCCATTTCTGCCCGCTTTGGGGGTAGATCGGCCGATTATATGTCAATCTGCCCCCAAGGGGGGCAGAAACCACTAGGCACCAGGGATCTTTTTTTTGCGCCGTCACGCAAGGGGAGCGACCTTGTAGGCAAGGGTCGCTCCCCGGGGGAGGTGGGGGGGGCAAATTTATTTTAGGCCATCTCTGCCCCCCCTGGGGGCAGATCGGCCTATTAGTATTAGGCAGAAATCTCTAGGCGCCATGGCAAAAAAAAAATTTTGTGTTTTTTTTTTTGTTTGTTTGGTTTTTTAGAGATGGGGAGCGACCCATCAGGCAAGGGTCGCTCCCCTGGGGGGCAAATTGTATTTAAACCATTTCTGCCCGCCTTGGGGGCAGATTGGTCAATTTTAGGTCAATCTGCCCCCAAGGGGGCAGAAACCACTAAGCATGGGGGATTTGTTTTTTGGCACCAATGTCACGCAGGGGGAGCGACCCCGTAGGCAAGGGTCGCTCCCGGGGGAGGGTGCGGGTTGGGGGGGCAAATTTATTTTAGGCCATTTCTGCCCCCCCCGTGCCTATTATTAGGCCGATCTGCCCCCGGGGTGGGCAGAAACCTCTAGGCGCCAGGGCAAATTTTTTTTTTGTGGGTTTTTTGTTTGTTTGTTTGTTTCTTTAGAGATGGGGAGCGACCCATCAGGCAAGGGTAGCTCCCCTGGGGGGCAAATTGTATTTAGACCATTTCTGCCCCCCTTGGGGGCAGATTGGTCGATTTTAGGTCAATCTGCCCCAAAGGGGGAAGAAACCACTAGGCACCGGGGATTTGTTTTTTGGCGCCAATGTCACGCAAGGGGAGCGACCCCGTAGGCAAGGGTCGCTCCCGGGGGGGGGTGCGGGTTGGAAGGGCAAATTTAATTTAGGCCAGTTCTGTCCCCCCTGAGCCTAATATTAGGCCGATCTGCCACCGGGGGGGCAGAAACCTCTAGGCGCCAGGGCACATTTTCTTTGTGTTTTTTTTTTGTTTGTTTGTTTTTTTTAGAGATGGGGAGCGACCCATCAGGCAAGAGTCGCTCCCCTGGGAAGCAAATTGTATTTAGACCATTTCTGCCCCCCTTGGGGGCAGATTGGCTGATTTTAGGTCAATCCGCCCCCAAGGGGGCAGAAACCACTAGGCACCGGGGATTTGTTTTTAGGCGCCAATGTCACGTAGGGGGACCGACCTCGTAGGCAAGGGTCGCTCCCGGGCAGGGGGGGTTTGGGGAGGGTGGGGGGTCAAATTTATTTTAGGGCATTTCTGCCCCCCCCTGGGGCTGGCTGAGCTAGAGGCCAAAATCCACAGGTAGGCACTTTGCAAAAAAACCCTCTGTTTTCTGTGAAAAAATATGTTGTGTCCACGTTCTGTTTTGGGCCATTTCCTTTCGTGGGCGCTAGGCCTACCCACACAAGTGAGGTACCATTTTTATCGAGAAACTTAGGGGAAAGCTGGGTGGAAGGAAATTTGTGCCTCCTCTCCGATTCCAGAACTTTCTGTCACCGAAATGAGAGGAAAAAGTGTTTTTTTGGCCAAATTTTGATGTTTGCAAAGGATTCAGGGTAACAGAACCTGGTCAGAGCCCCGCAAGTCACCCCATCTTGGATTCCCCTAGGTCTCTAGTTTTCAAAAATGCACTGGTTTGCTAGGTTTCCCCAGGTGCCGGCTGAGCTAGAGGCCAAAATCCACAGGTAGGCACTGTTTTCTATGAAAAAATGTGATGTGTCCACGTTGTGTTTTGGGCCATTTCCTGTCGCGAGCGCTAGGCCTACCCACACAAGTGAGGTATCATTTTTATCGGGACACTTGGGGGAACGCTGGTTGGAAGGAAATTTGTGGCTCCTCTCAGATTCCAGAACTTTCTGCCACAGAAATGTGAGGAACATGTGTTTTTTTAGCCACATTTTGAGGTTTGCAAAGGATTCTGGGTAACAGAACCTGGTCCGAGCCACACAAGTCACCCCATCTTCGATTCCCCTAGGTCTCTAGTTTTCAGAAATGCACAGGTTTGGTAAGTTTCCCTAGGTGGCGGCTGAGCTACAGGCCAAAATCTACAGGTAGGCACTTTGCAAAAAACACCTCTGTTTTCTTTCAAAAATTTGGATGTGTCCACGTTGCGCTTTGGGGCGTTTCCTGTCACGGGCGCTAGGCCTACCCACACAAGTGAGGTATCATTTTTATCGGGAGACATGGGGGAACGCTGGGTGGAAGGAAATTTGTGGCTCCTCTCAGATTCCAGAACTTTTTGCCACAGAAATGTGAGGAACATGTGTTTTTTTAGCCAAATTTTGAGGTTTGCAAAGGATTCTGGGTAACAGAACCTGGTTCGAGCCACACAAGTCACCACATCTTGGATTCCCCTAGGTCTCTAGTTTTCAGAAATGCAGAGGTTTGGTAGGTTTCCCTAGGTGCCGGCTGAGCTAGAGGCCAAAATCTACAGGTAGGCACTTTGCAAAAAACACCTCTGTTTTCTTTCAAAAATTTGGATGTGTCCACGTTGCGCTTTGGGGTGTTTCCTGTCGCAGGCGCTAGGCCTACCCACACAAGTGAGGTATCATTTTTATCGGGAGACTTGGGGGAACGCTGGGCGGAAGGAAATTTGTGGCTCCTCTCAGATTCCAGAACGTTCTGCCACAGAAATGTGAGGAACATGTGTTTTTTTAGCCAAATTTTGAGGTTTGCAAAGGATTCTGGGTAACAGAACCTGGTCCGAGCCACACAAGTCACCCCATCTTGGATTCCCCTAGGTCTCTAGTTTTCAGAAATGCACAGGTTTGGTAGGTTTCCCTAGGTGCCGGCTGACCTAGAGGCCAAAATCTACAGGTAGGCACTTTGCAAGAAACACCTCTGTTTTCTTTCAAAAATGTGGATGTGTCCACGTTGCGCTTTGGGGCGTTTCCTGCCGCGGGCGCTAGGCCTACCCACACAAGTGAGGTATCATTTTTATTGGGAGACTTGGGGGAACGCTGGGTGGAAGGAAATTTGTGGCTCCTCTCAGATTCCAGAACTTTCAGCCACAGAAATGTGAGGAACATGTGTTTTTTTAGCCAAATTTTGAGGTTTGCAAAGGATTCTGGGTAACAGAACCTGGTCCGAGCCACACAAGTCACCCCGTCTTAGATTCCCCTAGGTCTCTAGTTTTCAGAAATGCACAGGTTTGGTAGGTTTCCCTAGGTGCCGGCTGAGCTAGAGGCCAAAATCTACAGGTAGGCACTTTGCAAAAAAAACTCTGTTTTCTTTAAAAAATGTTGATGTGTCCACATTGCGCTTTGGGGCGTTTCCTGTTGCGGGCGCTAGGCCTACCCACACAAGTGAGGTATCATTTTTATCGGGAGACTTGGGGGAACGCTGGGTGGAAGGAAATTTGTGGCTCCTCTCAGATTCCAGAACTTTCTGCCACAAGAAATGTGAGGAACATGTGTTTTTTTGGCCAAATTTTGAGGTTTGCAAAGGATTTTGGGTAACAGAACCTGGTCCGAGCCACACAAGTCACCCAATCTTGGATTCCCCTACATCTCTAGTTTTCAGAAATGCACAGGTTTGGTAGGTTTCCCTAGGTGCCGGCTGAGCTAGAGGCCAAAATCTACAGGTAGGCACTTTGCAAAAAACACCTCTGTTTTCTTTCAAAAATGTGGATGTGTCCACGTTGCGCTTTGGGGCGTTTCCTGTCGCAGGCGCTAGGCCTACCCACACAAGTGAGGTATCATTTTTATCGGAAGACTTGGGGGAACGCTGGGTGGAAGGAAATTTGTGGCTCCTCTCAGATTCCAGAACTTTCTGCCACAGAAATGTGAGGAACTTTTTAGCCAAATTTTGAGGTTTGCAAAGGATTCTGGGTAACAGAACCTGGTCCGAGCCACACAAGTCACCCCATCTTGGATTCCCCTAGGTCTCTAGTTTTCAGAAATGCAGAGGTTTGGTAGGTTTCCCTAGGTGCCGGCTGAGCTAGAGGCCAAAATCTACAGGTAGGCACTTTGCAAAAAACACCTCTGTTTTCTTTCAAAAATTTGGATGTGTCCACGTTGCGCTTTGGGGTGTTTCCTGTCACGGGCGCTAGGCCTACCCACACAAGTG
The DNA here is from genome assembly GCF_031143425.1 of Pleurodeles waltl. Classification (NCBI taxonomy): domain Eukaryota; kingdom Metazoa; phylum Chordata; class Amphibia; order Caudata; family Salamandridae; genus Pleurodeles; species Pleurodeles waltl. Next base: position 660,005,165 of record NC_090443.1, on the reverse strand, counting down.
AGGTATCATTTTTATCGGGAGACTTGGGGGAACGCTGGGTGGAAGGACATTTGTGGATCCTCTCGGATTCCAGAACGTTCTGCCACAGAAATGTGAGGAACATGTGTTTTTTTAGCCAAATTTGGAGGTTTGCAAAGGATTCTGGGTAACAGAACCTGGTCCGAGCCACACAAGTCACCCAATCTTGAATTCCCCTAGGTCTCTAGTTTTCAGAAATGCACAGGTTTGGTAGGTTTCTCTAGGTGGCGGCTGAGCTACAGGCCAAAATCTACAGGTAGGCACTTTGCAAAAAACACCTCTGTTTTCTTTCAAAAATGTGGATGTGTCCACGTTGCGCTTTGGGGCGTTTCCTGTCGCGGGCGCTAGGCCTACCCACACAAGTGAGGTATCATTTTTATCGGGAGACTTGGGGGAACACTGGGTGGAAGGAAATTTGTGGCTCCTCTCAGATTCCAGAACTTTCTGCCACAGAAATGTGAGGAACATGTGTTTTTTTAGCCAAAGTTTGAGGTTTGCAAAGGATTCTGGGTAACAGAACCTGGTCCGAGCCACACAAGTCACCCCATCTTGGATTCCCCTAGGTCTCTAGTTTTCAGAAGTGCACAGGTTTGGTAGGTTTCCCTAGGTGCCGGCTGAGCTAGAGGCCAAAATCTACAGGTAGGCACTTTGCAAAAAACACCTCTGTTTTCTTTCAAAAATGTGGATGTGTCCACGTTGCGCTTTGCGGCGTTTCCTGTTGCGGGCGCTAGGCCTACCCACACAAGTGAGGTATCATTTTTATTGGGAGACTTGGGGGAACATAGAAGAGCAAAACAAGTGTTATTGCCCCTTGTCTTTCTCTACATTTTTCCCTTCCAAATGTAAGACAGTGTGTAAAAAAGACGTCTATTTGAGAAATGCCCTGTAATTCACATGCTAGTATGGGCAGCCCGGAATTCAGAGATGTGCAAATAACCACTGCTTCTCAACACCTTATCCTGTGCCCATTTTGGAAATACAAAGGTTTTCTTGATAGCTATTTTTTACTCTTTATATTTCAGCAAATGAATTGCTGTATACCCGGCATAGAATGAAAACCCACTGCAGGGTGCAGGTCATTTATTGGCTCTGGGTACCTAGAGTTCTTGATGAACCTACAAGCCCTATATATCCCCGCAACCAGAAGAGTCCAACAGACGTAACAGTATATTGCTTTCGACAATCTGACATTGCAGGAAAAAGTTACAGAGTAAAACGTAGAGAAAAATGTATGTTTTTTTCACCTCAATTTCAATATTTTTCTTTTTCAGTTGTTATTTTCTGTAGGAAACCCTTGTAGGATCTACACAAATTGCCCCTTGCTGAATTCAGAATTTTGTCTACTTTTCTGAAATGTTGCGGTTTCTGGGATCCAGCGTTGGTTTCATGCCCATTTCTGTCACTGACAGGAAGGAGGCTGAAAGCACAAAAAATCGTAAAAATGGGGTATGTCCCAGTAAAATGCCAAAATTGTGTTGAAAAATTGAGTTTTCTGATTCAAGTCTGCCTGTTCCTGAAAGCTGGGAAGCTGGTGATATTAGCACCGCAAACCCTTTGTTGATGCCCTTTTCAGGGAAAAAACCACAAGCCTTCTTCTGCAGCCCCTTTTTCCCATTTTTTTAAAAAAATGAAAGTTTCACTGTATTTTGGCTAATTTCTTGGCCTCCTTCTGGGGAACCGACAAAGTCTGGGTACCTCTAGAATCCCTAGGATGTTGGAAAAAAAGGACGCAAATTTGGCGTGGGTAGCTTATGTGAACAAAAAGTTATGAGGGCCTAAGCGCGAACTGCTCCAAATAGCCAAAAAAAGGCTCGGCACAGGAGGGGGAAAAGGCCTGGCAGCGAAGGGGTTAAAGGGCACAGCGGCAGGCCTAGTGTGCTAAAATAAAGTGCATGGAGCTATAACTAAAATGGCTACACAACAATGTTAAGTAGAGAAATCGTTCAAAATTGTTTACAATGATAAATGTGAAACAGTAATCTTCACAGTGATGGTTCCATTTGTAGTCCAAATAACTCATCAATATTTACTTCTTCTTGTTCTAAGACTCCAAGGATAACCATAATTTTTTTTGCACATATTGTTAAGTGGTGAGAGTAAATATTATTGATCCACTACATGTATCTAAAAAATGTTGGAACCACGAAGTAGACTGTATTAAACTTCTGTCAGTTATTAAGCGTTGCAGCAAATTATATAGTGCAGAAGACATTCTCTTATCTGATTTTTGTTCAATTTGGTTTACTACAAGCTATAAATGGAACAGTACATTGAGATCAACATTCACTTAGCAGTTGACGCCTGAACTGTTTTCCACCTGGTAACCTTCAATTTCTCAGTCATTTTCCACTTTTTTCTTCTTAGCATAGTCTGTGTTGTCCTTCTGTGCTTTATTTTCTTGAGTCTGTGGACTGTTTTGGATCTTCCACTTCAAATGTATTATCCGTTTCTCATAAACAGGGTACTGGTCAAAATATGAGTGTATCGACTTCTTAACTGTTTGTACTCTCTTACACAGATTGCATCCGCACCAACTTTCTTCTCACCAAAGTCAATCAAAAATGAACTGGACAATGTTCTAAATTGCAACAATGCGACATATGCAGTTCCAACTTTAGGAAAAGCTGCATCTCCACTTAAACCTTGTGATTTATAGATGGTTATAGCATATGCTAGAGAAAGTAGGAACTGCTGCCGCTGGGTATATGTCTTTTACAAGCAAAAAATGTACAAAAGATCGGTTAATCTTCTTCACATCATCAACCTGATCAAATTTTATAGCCAAATATTCTACCTCGTCTCTATTTGAAAACTAATTAAATCAATACCTTTATACATTGCACTATTTACTCGAGTAATTTTACGTCACAAAATTACTTGGCGGTTTTTGCGTACACATAAATGCTTTTCTAATCCTGCTGTCTTGGATACAGATTTCTCCAAAGAATCCAATTTTTCTTGCAGTTTATCTGTCAGTAATATTGTGACTGTAGAAGGCTGGATCTCTATACAGTGTACAAAATGATGTGCACTGTGCAGAGAGTCCACAACCCCACTTTGGTATCCAGAGGTAAAACGCAGACAACCTAATTGTAAGAGGCTGGCTCTCTATATAGTGTACAAAAAGGTTGTGTACTGTGCAGCAAGTCCAATCAATCCACACTGGTATACAGAGGTAAAAAGCAGACCACCTAATACTCTGTTTTTGTGGTAGTACGGCAAGCAATCAGGCTAGGGGAGGAGAAGTGCTAAACATTTGTTGTAGTCACAGTATCAATAAATAAAGACACACACTTAAAGAATAACTTGAGACCAATTTACAAAACTAATTTAGATTTTAAAAATGTTTAAGATCAAGCTCATCATTCTACAGTAAGTATTTTTTTAGTTATGATTTTTCAAAGTTTAGAAAATGTTCTGTTTTTGTGCATAATCACGCACCATAGAAATCAGTAGGAAAAATCTTTAAAATGTATATACACTTAGGCAATGCTCTTACAAGTGTCACCTTCTATTTTTTTAGGTTGAAGCTGTTGAGATGTCCTGTGGGCCAGCTGGAGAAGTTCAGGCAGTTCCTGGTTCAAGCTGGAGCAGCAGTAGAATGTCTGGGAGGTGGTGTAGAACAGAGAAGGGGACCACTTGGAAACGCACTGCACAGGTGGACTTAAAGGTAAGTCCAGTAGGTCCCCCTTGGAGTAGAACCCTATATCACAGCCAGATGCAGTGCTGATAAGTCAGCAAAGGGTCATGTGTGAATGAGTCTTTATAGCCAGGTGCAAGTCACTTTGAGGGTAGATTGCAGGTCAGTAGGTCCACTTTGGAGGCGGTTTCAGGGTTTCACCCTTCATCAGCCAGGATGCTTGTTTCTGGTCCAGGGAGGACCTGACCTGGCAGTTCGGGCTGGACTGTTCCCATGGGGAACAGGGTCAAGACTGATTTGCATATGGCTGGGTCCAAACTCAGGTGGCATGTGAGCAAACAAAATGATGGATTAAACCCAGATCTGTGACTGGTGGTATATGTTTGATTGGTTCTGCATTCTGTCCATCATTTGTGTTTGTTTGCTTTTGGAAACATGTATGTCAGTTCCTTTATGATGGCATACTCCTTGTAATTCTTGGCTTAGGGGTCTGCAAGTGCATGAATAATTTACTAACACTGAAAAGGACATCTCTCAATCACTTAAGCACAAAGGATCATGCTTGATGGCACACCTACAGCATATCGCAGAGGTGAGTTATTCCTACTAAAATGTGGGTTTGATATTTGACAAAGGGCTTTTAGAGGCCAACTTGGGTAGGCAGTGAAAGTGCACACACAGGCTATGAATTAGTAGACTCAACCCATGATTAAAGCAGTATTTGTATGGATACATGACAAGACTGTGTCACTACTTTCCTATGTGTCTGAGTGAGTGCAGGGATCTACCTGTAGTATTGCCAGGAGATGCTTTAGTAAATTTGCAGATATGTGACTCTGTTTTAGTACCTCTAAGGCTCTCTAAATAAGTATGTAAGTAGCTGAACAATTACCTCAGTACAATAGAGGGGTATGTGGATGAGTCTGCAATTGGCTTTGGTACTCCTGCATACATAAGTATTTTCTGAGTATGTGTGTGAAAGTAGAAGTCTCTGTTCCACTCTGTGACTGCGTGAGACACAGGATGTATGCTTTGGAAACATATATGTCAGTTCCTTTATGAGTGGTATACTCTATGTAGTGCTTGGCGCAGGGGTCTGGAAGTACATGAGGAAGTTACTAAAACTGAAAAGGACATCTATAAATTACATAAGCACAAAGGATGATGCTTGATGGCATACCTACAGCATATCTCAGAGGTGAGTTATTTCTACTAAAACGTGGGTTTAAGACTTGACAAAGGGTTTTAGAGGCCAACTTGAGAGGGCAGTGACAGTACACACATAGGCTCTGCACTACTAGGCTTCACCCAAGGTTAAAGCAGTATTTGTATGGATACATGAGAAGATTGTGTCACTACTTTCCTACATATCTGAGTGAATGTAGGAATACAACTATAGTAATTCCATGAGATGTTTTAGCAAATGTGATGGTAAGTGACTGTCTGTTTAGTACCTGTATGGCTCTGTATATGTGTATGTGAGTGGCAGAATGAATACCTCAATGCCTGTGTTAAGGAGTAGAGGGGTATATGGGTGTGTTTGAAAAGAAGTTCTTGAATATGTGTCTGAATGTATAAGCTATGAAGTAGCTGTTTCAGTGGGTGTCACAGAGGCTCTATGCTCTTCAGAACATGTATGTCACTTGCTTTATGGAGGGTATACTCTATGTAGTACTTGGCATAGTGGCCTGCAAGTGTATAAGTAACTTATTTATTTATGGGTGGTATACTCTGTAGTACTTGGCATAGGGCCTGCAAGTGCACAAGTAACTTATTCACATCAAAAGAAATCTCTTGTTTTAAGCACAAAGCACCATAGTTTATGACACACCGACAGCATATTTCAGAGATGAGTAATGTCTGCTAAAACATAGGTTTCACAGTTGTCAAACAGGTTGTACATGCCATACAAATCTGCCAGTATGAGACCACAGACAGGGTCTGCAGTAGGAGGACTGATCCATATTTAAACACTGCATGTTTGACTGTGCCTAGAAGTCTTGTACTACACATCTGACTCAGTATTAGTTTGACAAACATATCCTACTCTCTAAGCACATACAAACATGCCTTATAATTTCCTAACACCTACCCTAAAGGGTATCTAATACTTTGCCCTCAGGTTCATGCTTCATATACACCTACAGTGTATGCTTTTCCTTTCCAATTCTGAGTCTTGTAGTACTCTTTTAAATGGAATAAATAGGACTAGAAGTCCCAAGGTTCAGAGAAAAACATTCTTTGTGAGCAGCACACCATGTACGGACATGTAAAACTTTGACATCTTCTAATACATTGTTAGGTTTAACCCGTAGCGTGCATTTTTTTTCTACCAATCAGAGCATGCAGTAAAGCACCACATGTACAATATGCATTTACATGACAACATTTTTTGAACCAACTTCCCATACACCTAGTCTGCACCTCAGGGAAACTGCATCTTAGTCATCTATTAATAAATATATAAAAGCACTCGCACTACCACTCAGAGATGATCTCAGGTACTTTCAATACTTTTCTATGTATTTCATACTTTCTTTTAACAATCTCACATAGACGTGTGCATTATTAATCAAATTTTCTCCTAAAAATTGAATGTAATTCACATATCTGCAGACTGAATTAATTGGTGAAATATGTTTTTCCTCTTATTAGATAGATTCAATAGTCTCAATTATTGTGAAAACTAAGCAAAAGAATGAAACCCCTCTATTATGCAAAGCAACCACAATTGGCAAACTTTTCAACTTTGCACTGTCTGATACTGGGGAAGGCACCAAACAAAACCCTTCATATTTAAGTTTTGTAAGTCTACTTCTGAATGGTTAGTATGTGCTAACCCTTTCAAGCACTTTCATAAAGAGGCCCAATATGGTGGACTTTTGTATATATTTGTGTTTTAATTGTAATCGTCATGAAAATTCGTGAAAAATAACACATGTCCAAAAACATATTTAGCTTGGTAGTTGTATGACCTTCAGAGTATGGTACACTTTATTAGCAAGCCCTCATTAAACAACAATGGGGTATATTTACAAGCCCCTTGTGTCACCTTAGCATTGCAATAGTGCACATTTCTTTTACTCTAAGGCAGCACTAAGGTGTCTTTTCAGCAGCGCCATGTTTACAAAGTGATTTAATGCAATGCTTGCTTACAAACCCTTTGGCCACATTATGCCTGCATTAGGCATAACAAATGCAAGGGGGGGCGTTCCAGTGCAGTACGTCCCGAAAAAAAGGCACCGTGAAATTTACAACATTTGACTGCACCATTTTTGTTTTATTTTTAATGACTGCCCAGAGCAGGCGTTAAAATGATGCACTAATTATATCAAATGGGCATCACTGTGCTTTGCTGCAGTAGCTTTCAATTTTTTGACGCTAGTGTAGCAAAGCGCCACAATAGCATCAAAAATGTTGATGCTGTTGTGCTAGCAACCGCCATACTGTAGTGTGCTATATTGTAAATACAGCGCAACCATGGTGTTGTTAGGTGTTTTTAGGTGGTGGTAGGGGGGGACAAGAAAAGTTTCTTATGAATATGCCCCAATTACTCTACACACCTTTAATTTTTAGAAACATAGAACTCTCTCTTTAACACCATTCATCCAGCACAGTCTCCACAGCAACCCACTAGAACCAGGAGGTCACAAGTTTGCAGCACATTCTACAAGGACCACAGTAGTTCCAAAATGAGCTGCAGCAGTTCTGGTTGACCGTACAGACTGAAAGGCATATCTAAGCCTGTATTACAATTATTTTTGTTTTTACAAGAGCCAATTATAGATCTAGTTACTAATCATTTCAAGGCACTGCCGAATTGTATTCACCTGTGTATTCACAGCATCCAAGCAAACATGTTTTATTAAACCAGGACCACACCTCTATTTTAACTGCCTACCATTTTCAAAACTGCCTCATTGAATTCCAGCCTTCTCCTGTCTGATTCACTGAAAAATGGTTAGAGTGTGGATTGTGGGCCACAGCTATGTTGTTTGGGCTAAACAGGCTGCTAGTATTGAGAGACTTGGGTTTACCTAATGTGGACATGAAATGGATTGGCCAGAGAGGGTTAAAGTGGCATCAATCGCTCCCTTTGGTTGAAAGTAGTGTGGATTCCCAACCCCCTGACCTCATGATTGTGTACTGTGGTAGTAATGACCAAGGTATACTGAATGGGGTAGGTCTGGAGATCCTAATGAAGGATACCTTTGCACGTTTGAAATCTTTCCTTACACTGTCTTGGCATACTCCAGCATATGCCAAAGACAAGAATTTAAGTAGTCAAATCAGTTCTGTCCACAAATTGACAAAGCCAGGAAATATGTTGATAAAACTGCTTTTACATTCTTCAGAGACCATAACATGGGCTGTAACTACAACAACACATGCTTTGACATGCATGGAATCTATAGAATTGATGGAGTGCACTTCACAGATGAAGGCAACAGGGTGTTTCTTAGCTACCCACAACTCTGCATCCAGTCCTTTATGTAGTTGTCACATACTCACAATGAACACAAAGTCTATTCTCAAGGCCATCCTATTGCCCAAAATTGTTGTTCATTTTCTTAATAAAAATATATATTTTTAATGTTTTACAAATATTTGCAACAACATTGCAACCTTCGCAATATAGTCGTGGCTACTCAAACCAAAAACAGACATTCAGTAGACAGCATATTCAAAATTCACAACTATGGTGGTCATTACAACCCTGGCGGACGGTGTTAAAGCGGCGGTAAGACCGCCAACAGGCCGCCGGTAAAAAAATTGGAATTACTACTGTGGCGGAAACTGCCAACAAAGACAGCCACTTTAACACTCCGACCGCCACGGCGGTACAAACAAACAGCACGGCGGTCACCGCCAACAGACAGGCGGGAGACAATGTACCGCCCACACTATTATGACAGGCCAATCCGCCACCTTTTCCGGGGCGGATTCACCGCGGATAAAAACACAGCGGAAACAGGAATTTCGAAGGGGAAACGCTCACCTCTACACACTCCACGAGGAATGAGGACACCATGGAACCGGAACTCCAAATTCCACCTGCGATAGTCTTCCTGCTCCTCCACTAGGAGCACGAACGCCGGCGGCGAAGACCACGGTGAGTAATGCACCTACGACACAGGGGAGGGGAGAGGCAAAAAACAGGGACACACACACGCAACACCCCCACCCCCACCCTCACCCACTACAACACACACACTAATGCATATCAGTACATCACAGTTACACCCCTCCAAACCCCCCCTGAAGAATGCAAAGACCAAAGAAAATGAGTGTAACCATCGGAATATATTACAAACAAGTAGGCAGAAATATATATATGCACCATGTACAAATTATATACCAGGCATAGTAGTCCAGGAACTGCACAAACAAAGTCCGTGGAACACTGGGACCACACGGTATGGGCGAGGCCCACACAAGATCCCCGACCATGACGGAGAGAACACTGCAGGGGCATCAGACAGCAACTAAACAGGCACCTCAGGGGGAGGGAAAGGGGGGGCACCTCAGCTGCTTGAGTGCACGACGCCAAATCCATGAGAGGGCCACATGCCCACTGTTCAGTCCTGGGGAGTGCAAAGCCACAGTCTCTCAAGTCTCTACAGTGGGTGGGTTCCCCACTGTTCCATCCTGGGGACTGCAAAGCCACAGTCTCTCAAGTCTCTACAGTGGGTGGGTTGCCCACTGTTCCATCCTGGGGAGTGCAAAGCCACAGTCTCTCAAGTCTCTACAGTGGGTGGGTTGCCCACTGTTCAATCCTGGGGAGTGCAAAGCCACAGTCTTTCAAGTTTCTACAGTGGGTGGGTTGCCCCCTGTTCCATCCTGGGGAGTGCAAAGCCACAGTCTCTCAAGTCTCTACAGTGGGTAGTTTGCCCACTGCCATATCCTGGGGAGTGCAAAGCCACAGTCTCTCAAGTCGATAACAGTGGGTGGTTCCGGATCCAGAACTTCAGGGGGGTCATGGTGCGACGGGCACTCCTCCCACGTTGGGAGGCAGTGGGTGCTCCGTCTGTGGTAGACCCCCAGGGTCCGGACGTCCTTGGCAATGGCACGCCAAATATCTTTCTTCTGGTGGGCGCTGACCTCCATGAAATGTACAGGGGAAAAAGAGAAATTACTACCAACTGCACCATCAAAGTGATTGGCCCCCCTACCCTTGCCATGTGGCACATGCATTCACCGTCTTTCATGCACGCAGCACTCTGCCCCCTTCCTTCTTACATCCAGCCCTCTCCACACAGCCATAGCCCATACAACATGCTCCCTGTGTACTTACCAGTTTGTCTGGAGGACCGTAGAGTAGCGTGTACTGGGGGAGGACCCCATCCACGAGCTTCTCCAATTCCTCCGCTCTGAAGGCAGGGGCCCTATCCCCAGACGCATGAGCCATTGTCTCTTCCAGACCGAGGTCACAGCAGCACTTGCAGTGTAGGTCCTCTCCTGTCGAAGATCAGGTATCGAGTGATTGAACAGATAGAAAATGGCGGTCACGTCTGCAGCACTGCGTACCGTCACCACCGGCGTACATCGTCATTGGCTCCTGGGACCCATAGGGTCCAATGTTAACCAATGCAGCATTGCGCCGCGGTCTTCGACCGCCTACTGTGACGGTGTACAACACCAGCGCAGTTACCTCACATCCCATTGTCCCACTTTACAGGTCAGGTAGCCGCCATTTCAGGGGCCCACATTGCTTCATTTTCAACTGCGTCACACATACCTAGGCCTAGTCTCAACACACATACAGGCCACCTTTTGTGTATGATTGGTGTTCTGGGTAAATTGTTGGTACTTACCTCTAAGTTGTTTGACTCTGTGCTTGCTGTTGTCCTTCATAGGCACCGTCTGCTGGGACATGCCTATGAGGAGATGGCAGCATCCTCCGGTGTACCGACCGTTGGTGGACCTGTTGACAATGGAGGAGCGACATTTGATAATCACCTACAGGCTTGACCATGCCAAAATCCAGGAACTGTGTACCCAGTTGGAGCCAGACCTGATGTCAGCAATCCGCCATCCCACAGGAATCCCCCCTCAAGAGCAGGTGCTGTCAGTGCTCCATTTCCTTGCAAGTGGCTCTTTTCAAACAACTGTGGCCGTGGCATCAGGGATGTCCCAGCCTATGTTTTCCAACGTATTGTCCAGAGTGTTGTCTGCCCTTCTGAAACACATGCGGAGCTACATCGTTTTCCCTCAGGTGGAGGATTTGCCTACAGTGAAAGGTGATTTCTATGCCCAGGGACATATCCCCAACATCATAGGTGCCATTGATGGGACCCATGTGGCTTTGGTCTCCCCCCACAGGAGTGAACAGGTGTACAGAAACCGGAAGAGTTATCATTCTATGAATGTACAGATGGTATGTTTGACAGACCAGTACATCTCCCATGTGAATGCCATGTTCCCTGGCTCAGTGCATGACGCCTACATCCTGCGGAATAGCAGCATCCCTTATGTGATGGGTCAACTCCAGAGGCACCGTGTGTGGCTATTAGGTGAGCACCTGGAAGCAAGTCAGTGGGAATGGTTGTCTGGGTCTGGGGATATCCCTCCAGGTTAGTGCGTGTCGAACAGTTGTCCATCACCATTTGCAGGTGACTCTGGTTACCCCAACCTGTCATGGCTACTGACCCCAGTGAGGAATCCCAGGACAAGGGCAGAGGAACGCTGCAATGAGGCCCATGGGCGAACTAGGAGGGTGATCGAGCGAACCTTCGGCCTCCTGAAGGCCAGGTTCAGGTGCCTCCATATGACAGGTGGATCCCTATTCTACTTACCAAAGAAGGTGGGCCAGATCATCGTGGCCTGCTGTATGCTTCACAACTTGGCTTTGCGACGCCAGGTGCCTTGTCTGCAGGAGGATGGTCCAGATGGCGGTGTTGTTGCAGCTATGGAGCCTGTGGACAGTGATGAGGAGGAAGCAAAGGAAGAAGACATGCACAACAGGGACTCAGTGATCCAGCAATATTTCCAGTGACACACAGGTAAGAATACAATCCTGCCTACTACATGTACTTTAACACTACTACCTCTACCCTGTCTGTCGTTTTCACCCAGTGTATGGTCACTGAGTTGTCACTTTCCCTTACGGTTTCACAGATGTGGGTCCCACTGTGTGACATCTGCTTAGATTCCTCATGGACTAGAGCTGTGTGACATAGGTATGTTGACATTACTATTTCAAAAACATTTTGTCACTGTAATTGCTAATACACTATTTTGAAATCACAGACAGACTCCAGATCATTTTGTGCGTTAGGTGTGTTTATTTAAATGCTCAAAATTGGAGGGGGTAGTGAAATGGTGAGGGGTGATGGCGGAGGAGTGTCCTTGGCAGAGTCCAGTCTATTAGTCTCACAGGTGCATTGCCCATATGGGCATAGGAAGTGGAGCTGGGGCAGTTTAATTATGGACAGGGTGACAAAGTGGGAGCAGTAGGATGACAATCAGGGTGGTCTCATTTCTTGGCGGGGTCTTGGCATCGTTCTCTGTCTTGTTCCTGGATCTCAGGGAGCGTTTGCGGGGTGGTTCTCCCTCTGCAGGGGGTGGGGTGCTGGTGTGGTGGTCCTGTGGCGGGGCGTCCTGTCCACTAGCGCCGGCGGAGGTGGTGGGCAGTTCATCGTACATGCTAGTGTCAGGGGCCCCTTGTAGTGCCACAGTGTCCCTCCTGGTGTTGAGTAGTTCCTTCAGCACCCCTACGATGGTGCCCAGGGTGGAGCTGATGGTTCTGAGTTCCTCCCTGAAGCCCATACACTGTTCCTCCTGCATGCGCTGGGTCTCCTGAAACTTGGCCAGTACCGTTGCCATCGTCTCCTGGGAGTGGTGGTATGCTCCCATGATGGAGGAGAGGGCCTCGTGGAAAGTGGGTTCCCTTGGCCTGTCCGCCCCCTGTCGCACGGCAGCCCTCCCAGTTCCCCTGTGTTCCAGTGCCTCCGTCCCCTGGACCGTGTGCCCACTACCACTGCCCCCAGGTCCCTGTTGTTGTTGGGGTGGTGGGTTATCCTGGGTTCCCTGTAGTGGTGGACACACAGCTGATTGAGGTGTCCTGGGGACGGAGGTATGGGCCTGCTGGGTGGGTGCTGTGCTGGTGTTTCCAGAGGGGGGAAGGTCTGTGGTGGCCTGTGCCTGTGTAAGGGGAACCGACTGTCCAGAGGTCCCCGATGGTCTGGGCTGGTCATCTAGATCCAGTTGGACATAGGTGCTGTCATCACTGTGGGCCTCTTCTGTTGGTGGTGTGGACATGTGTGGACCCTCCTGTCCGGTGACGTTGGGTAGGGGTCCTGCAGGGGTATAAAAGGTTGTTTGTTAAATCTGTGTGTGTAATGGTGTGCAATGGGTGGGTGACCGTGTACCCCAATGCTAGCATTCCTGTGTGGGACCTTGTGTGATGGTGGTTAAGGGGGATATATGGGTATGTGCAGTGGCCATGCTTTGGTGATGGGTGTCCATGCTTTGTAGTTGCATTCAGGGCTTGGTGTTGGGATGGGTGGTTTGTGATGTTGGGACATTTGTGAGGAGTTGGGGTGCTGGGGGTGAGGGTGGGGGTATGTGATAGCATGCAGGTAGGGTGGGGGATGTAATAGTAAAGCTTTGACTTACCAGAGTCCATTCCTCCACCTACTCCTGCGAGGCCCTCAGGAGGCAGAATCGCCAAGATCTGCTCCTCCCACGTTGTTAGTTGTGGGTGAGGAGGTGTGGGTCCGCCACCAGTCCGCTGAACCGCCAGGTGGTGTCTTGAGACCACGGAACGCACCTTCCCCCGTAGGTCGTTCCACCTCTTCCTGATGTCCTCCCGATTTCTTGGGTGTTGTCCCACTGCGTTGACCCTGTCCACTATTCTGCGCCATAGCTCCATCTTCCTAGCTATGGAGGTGTGCTGCACCTGTGCTCCGAATAGCTGTGGTTCCACCCGGACGATTTCCTCCACCATGACCCTGAGCTCCTCCTCCGAGAACCTGGGGTGTCTTTGTCGTGCCATGGGGTGGTGTAGGTGATGTGTGGGGTGGATTGTGTGGTGATGAGTGTGGTGATATGTAGTGGTGTGTTGTGTGAGGTGCGTGGAAGTTGTGTGGGTGATGGTGTTGTGTGCCTTTGGATGCTGTTGTTCTTGCTGGTGGTGTCTCTCTCTGGTCTTCTTTCTGAATTTCTTGTCGTGGGGGTTTGTGGGTGATGTGGGTGTGTGTTTTATATTGTAATGGGTGTGTGGGAGTGGTGTGTGTATGTGTCACAGCTGTGTGTATTTTGAATTGTCCAATGTAGGGATGTTTTGTAAGAGTGTGTGTATTTTGAGCGTGGCGGTGTGTACCGCCAATGGAATACCGCAGATGAAAGACCGCGGCGTGGATTCGTGTGTCGTGATAGTGTGGGCGTATTTCTGTTGGCGTGACGGTGTTGGTTTTGTTTTCACCAGTTTAACACTGACCTTTGGTGTGGCGGACATGTGTGGGTGTCTGACTTTTGGTGGATTCCGAGATGTGGGTCATAATAGCTGTGGCGGAATTCCGAGGCGGTGTGTTGGCAGTCTTTTGCATGGCGGTAAGCGGCTTTTACCGTCAATGTTGTAATGAGGGCCTATATATTTAAGTAATTTTCTACATCACTTTGTAAATAACTCTATCAACAGATATATGCCTCTCTGAATGTGTCACTGTATGTATAAGAGTGTATTGTTGCCATTTTTAATATAGCTTCATGCACGTTAGTTTAACATACTAGGCCGCTGTGCACTTTGCCCTAGATATATTTTATTCAGCTTCGTATTGTTATTTTACAATAACCAGTTTTTACGGTCTTTTTAAAATTTCTTCTATCACACTGTTTAGCTTAGTTCAGCACTGTGTTCTCAAATAATACATTCTTGATCGCCTTGTGCTTCAGTCAAGGCTATAGTCTGGTATATTGCCGGTAAACGTGGTAGAAGTTTAGTCTCCAGCATTCGTAGAAAATACACATTCTTACTTAGGGACATTTTCTTAGAACATCAGCGTGTTAGTTATAAAAACACTTTCTAGTCCTAGTACACGTCAAGAGGGAGATCCCAGCCAGGGACCCACAACTGTATGCCGAATGCCCCTTTGCAGATGCTGATGCAGATTACAGGCCTTTGCTCAGGTATGAGGGTAGATGTCCTCCTGGGGAACCTGAAAGTCAGGCTTAGAGCTTAAGATGCTGTGCTCGAAAATATAACTTAGGGAGAGAATAAACTAGCGACACTATGATAGCTTTATTCTCGTGCTTCACTCTCATTGTCACTATTTTAATATTACTGTGTTGTTTAGTTCTGGTTATTGCCGCTCACGCTTTGCTATCTAAAATGCAGTCATCTTATTAAACCAATCTTTAAAACTTATACTGCTTCTATGCTCATTTATATATGAGACCGCACTGTGTATGAGAGAACCGGTTGTGACCTGAGTGACCACGACTTCCCTGAGAAGTATTAAGATGTCATGCGCTCGGCTGCCCAATTGTCTCTACCATTTGGGAGAGATGAGGCACTGCTAGTTAGCCGGAGCAAAACCCGGATTTGGAGTGACAAGCATCATCTACTGTGGGTAAGACTCAGTCCCCCACATGGTGGACGATCTTGTTGCTCAAAATCCAATAGTCTCATTAGGATAGTGAGATCATACGCGACAAGAGTTTTGGTGGGTCTGTCTCACAACCTCTTTCAGAGGATGTGTCAGAGTTTGTACCAAGGGTGCGTGATTCTCTGAGAAGTTCTGTGCGTGGGTACATGACTGTCTGAGTGGGTATGTAAGAGGGTGGATGAGTCTCTAAGTGGGTCTGTGACTGGACGTGAGTCTCTGAGTGGGTCTATGAGTTGGTGCATGAGTGTCTGTGCTGGTCTGTAAGTGGGTGCATGAGTCTCTGAGAGGGTCTGTGAGTGGATACATTAGTGCCTGAGTGTGTCTTTGAGTGGATGTATGAGTCTCTGAGTGGGACTGTGACTGGACATGAGTCTCTGATTGGGTCTGTGAATGGGTGCATGAGTGTTGAGTGGATAAGTGAATGGGTGTGTAAGTGTCCAAGTGGCTCTATGAGTGGGTGCATCAGTCTCTGAGTGGGTCTGTTTGTGGGTGCATCAGTGTCTGTGTGGATCTGTGAATCAGCGCATGATTGTCTGAGTGGGTCTGAGAGTGGGTGCTTGAAGCTATGAGTGGGTCTGTGAGTGGGTGCATGAGGATCTGAATGGGTTTGTGAGTGGATGTGTGAATTCCTGAGTGGGTCTATGAGTCAGTGCATGATTGTCTGAGTAGGTCTGAGGGAGGGTGCTAGCAGGACTGAGTGGATCTATGTGTGGGTGCATGAAGGTCTGAGGGGGTCTGTGAGTGGGGATATCAGTGTCTGAGTGGGCCTGTGAATGGATGCATGAGTGTCTGAGTGGATCTGTGGATGGGTGTGTAAGTGTCTGTTTCTGTGAGTGGGTGCATCAATCTCTGAGTGCATCTGTGAGTGGGTGCATGACTGAGTGGGTCTGCGAGTGGGTGAATGAGTGTCTGAGTCCATCTGTGAGTGGGTGCATGAGGGTCTGAGTGGATCTGTGAGTGGGTGCATGGGTCTGTAAGTAGGCCTGAGAATGGGTGCATGTGGGTCTGAGTGGGCCTGTGAGTCTGTGCATGACTGTCAGAGTGGAACTGAAAGTGGGTGCTTGAAGGTTTGACTGGGTGCATGAATGGATCTGCGAGAGGGTACATGAGTGTTTGAGTGGATCTGTGAGTGGGTGCATGAGAATCTAAGTGGGTCTTTGACTGGCTGAACCAGTGCCTGAGTGGGCCTGTGGGTAGCTGTGTCAATGTCTGAGTGGTTCTGTGAGTGAATGAATGATTGTCTGAATGGCTTTGTGAGTGTCTAAGTGGGTCTGCAAGTGGGTGCATGAGTCTCTGAGTGGGTCTGTGACTGGATGTGAGTCTCTGAGTGTATTTGTGAGTGACTGTGTCAGTGTCTGAGTGGATTTGTGAGTAGGTGTATGATTGTCTGAATGGATCTGTGATTGGCTGTTACAGTGTCTAAGTAGGTCTGTTAGTGGGTTCATGAGGGACTGAGTGCATCTGTGAGTGGGTGCATAAGGGTCTGAGTGGGTCCATAAGTGGGTGTTTGATTGTCTGAGTGTATCTGTGAGTGGGTGTATGAGTGTCTGAGTGGGTGTGTGAGTGTGCATGAGTCTCTAAGTGGGCATGTGAGTGGGTACATAAGTCTGTGGGTGTGTCTACGAGTGAATGTAGTAGTGTCAGAATTAGTTTGTGAATGTATTTTTTTGCCATTAGTAACAGAGTCATTGTGACTTTAAATAGGGGGCCACACTGACAGTCGTGACAAATTTGAAAATATCACATATGGGGGAAAAACAGTTTCCCAACATATTTGGTCCCTCAAACTCACCTATATGCCAAACATCGGGTCCGGGTACCTCTACCGTGATCACATATTCCACTATTGATTTTGATTTTCAGCCCTGTGGACTGTGTGCCATTACCTAAAATGGCAGCCACAACTTTCTGCCAGCCAATCACAGCAATCCTGTTGGCATGTGCATTTGTGAATTCATTGTGATAAATGCATAATCGTCGCGAAGAATCCGCGGCCCTACATATCCAAGTTGCTTTTCCCTTAAATATCTCAACACTTACTGAACAGATTTACATGAAATAACAAAAAGCACAATAACAGAGGAAAATCTAGCTTTGTGCCAAATTTGGTGTAATTCGGTCCAGCGGTGTGGGCTGCAGTATTGTTCAAAACTCCTATAGAAAGTATCAAGGGAAAAGTACCTTACCCCCCCTCCTTTGCTCAGCCCCCGCTTGACAGATCACTCCAAAACATTTCATGCATAACAAGAATCACCAGCATACATTTTTGGGAAAGTTTATTGAAGATTCGTGAAATGACGCCAAAGATATAGCCAAGTTCCTATGAAAACATGATCCTTACTATAACTACCTACTGGTGATTGCCAGTAGCTAATATATATATATATATATATATATATATTGCTTCTTCAACTCGTTGTGGCACAGCTGGTCAGCGCCTGACCGCCAGTGTTCTGTGACACCGCCCCTCCCCAATACACACAACCCTCCCATATCCTCTGGAAAGAAATTACCACTTCAAATGCATGCTCAGTGGTATCTTTATTTGTTAAATGGGAAACAGCATGCATTTTGGCACTCGCGTGCCTTTCTCAACCTACAAAATGTAATTTTACCACTACATTTCAATTAGTCAAGCAATCAGTCAGGAGACTTGCAGAGAGCTTGTCAACATCAGGACAGTGTGCGCTCTACGGGTGACAAAAATGCAAAAACCCAGCCTTAATGCAAGAGCATAATTCATGCATTGTGTTTATATGCAGTATGTTAACCTTTTGCATTGCACAGTTTAACCTTGAAAAACACTATTAATGATGTTTGCAATAACTGTTCATTTGCAAGGTAATGCTGCAGGCATACTGAGTGTGTTAGCGTGTGGTCCCTTTCTAGGGCCTTCTAGAAGCTTTCCCTGCAGCATGACTGGGTGTGGTTTGTGGGCTGGGAGTCAGCCCAGCTCCACGGGCTCACTATTCAGAGGTCCCGGTGCAGAGCAGCAGCAACTTCTTGAGCTCCTGTTCCGGAGGCCTACCTTGATGTTCCAGGCCTGCCCCGCATTATATTGGTGATCCTTAAGCAGGGCGGTAAGGCAGTGGTTGGCCAGGGCCCCCGAACCCGTTCTCAAAGACTTTCGAGTTTTTGGGCCTACTTGTGAAACTTTCAGAGTGCGCGATTCATTGCTCTCATGTAAACCTTGGCATTCAGATCGGCAACAGCTTGCGCTATCATTTCATGGCATTTGCATATTCTTGTTCGAATCGGCAGTGTGCGTGATTCATTTTCAGCATGTAAAACTTGATGTTCAGATCAGCAACAGCTTGCGCAATCATTTCATGGCATTTGCATATTCTTGTTCGAATCGGCAGTGTGCGCAATTCATTTCCAGCATGTAAAACTTGATATTCAGATCGGCAACAGCTTGCGCGATCATTTCATGGCATTTGCATATTCAGATCGGCAACAGTGTGCGCGATCATTTCATGGCATTTGCATTTTCTTGTTCGAATCAGCAGTGTTCGCGATTCATTTCCAGCATGTAAAACTTGATGTTCAGATCGGCAACAGCTTGCGTGATCATTTCATGGCAATTGCATATTCTTGTTCGATTCGGAAGTGTGCGCTATACATTTCCAGTATGTAAAACTTGATGTTCAGATCGGCAACAGCTTGCGCAATCATTTCATGGCATTTGCATATTCTTGTTCGAATCGGCAGTGTGCGCGATTCATTTCTAGCATGTAAAACTTGATGTTCAGACCGGCAACAGTGTGCGCGATCATTTCATGGCATTTGCATATTCTTGTTCGAATCAGCAGTGTTCGCGATTCATTTCCAGCATGTAAAACTTGATATTCAGATAGGCAACAGTCTGCGTGATAATTTCATGGCATTTGCACATTCTTGTTCGAATCGGCAGTGTGCACTATTCATTTCTAGCATGTAAAACTTGATGTTCAGATCGGCAACAATGTGCGCGATCTATTCATGGCATTGGCATATTCTTGTTCGAATCAGCAGTGTGCGCGATTCACTTCCAGCATGTCAAACTTGACGTTCAGGTCGGCAACAGTGTGCGCGATCATTTCATGGCAATAAAAATTTGGTGTGTAGTGTTTGTTGAAGTGCACACATTTATCCCGAGCGTTTGGATTTTCTGTGAAGATGCTAAATTCAAAATGTGACATTCTTTTGTGCATATTAAGTCCCTAGCACATTTATCCCGAGCTTTTGGATTTTCTGTGAAGATGCTAAATTCAAAATGTGACATTCTTTTGTGCATATTAAGTCCCTAGTATAATTCCTATTGTTTTACAGGGAATGTTTCAGATAGCCTTTTGTCCTCATGTAAAAATGCAATGTTTGTTCTGAAACATTATTCTAGAATTTTTTTGTATTTCTAGAGAGTATGTGATATTTCATGAAAAGCTCATATGAAACATTGTATTAACCCATTCTTGATTTTTTCCAGGTACCCAGATTTTTTGAGGTCTAGTTATAAGTCACCTCTTAGGTTATCCATGGTTACAGTATGAGAACTCTTAGAACCATAGTCTATTGAAAGTCAATGTGATTATATCTTGATATTGTGTTTAACCTTTTGCTTCCTACAGGTCTCCTTCCCAGCTGTTCCCTACCTAATCCCCTTTTCCCCCACTTGGACTCTCTCAGGCTCTGTGATATTTCTATCAGAGCTTTGGAGCTGTCTAGTGGTGGACATGTTGGGAACATGCGCAGGCCCCGAGGATCTGGTCTCCCTGACAGAGTGCTAATCTCCCCAAGGGGTATCCAGGGACTGGCGTGAGGAGGGTCTCTTCGAAAGCCAAGTTTTATGTCCGCTCCTGAACTTGGTGCTTGGACTTTGCTGTGCAGAGGTGGATAGGGAGGTCGTTCGTGGCCATGGCAGCAAGGTCGGAGAAGGAGCGGCCTCCGGTTTGGGTGTGAAAAATGCATGGGACGTTGGCGAGGGCAAGGGAGGCAGACTGCAGGTGTCTGGTGGGCAGGTGGAAGGTCAGCCGATTGTTGAGGTATTTTGGTCCGACGTTGTGGAGGACTGTGTAGGCGTGAGTGAGCAGTTTGAAGTGGCATCTCTTCTTGACAAGGAGACAGTGCGCGCTACGGAGGTAAGGGTGATGTGGGTTTGTTTGGGCAGGTCTAGGATGATTCTTACTGCTGCGTTCTGGATGGTTTGGATGTAATTGAGGAGGTGGGTGGAAGTTCTGGCGTAGAGGGCGTTCCCATAGTTGAGTCTGCTGTGATGAGGGAGTGGGTGAAAGTTCGTCTGGTGTCAGTCGGGATCCATCTGAAGATTTTCCAGAGCATTCTGAGAGTGTTGAAGCAGGTAGAGGAAGTTGAGTTGGCCTGGCATCTCAAGGAGAGTTTGCTGTTGTTGATGATTCCAGGGTTGTGGGCATGAGTGGTGGGGGTGGGTAGAGGTCTGAGGGCAGCCGGCCACCAGGAGTTATCCCACTGTGAGGGGGGGTCTTCCGAAGAGAAGAACTTCAGTTTTGTCTGTGTTGAGCTGGAGGCAGTTGGTTTTCATCCAGTTGGCTACATTGGTCATGGTGCTCCGGAATCTAGATTTGGTGGAGTCAGTGTCTTCAGAGAGGGAGAGTATGAGCTGTGTATCATCTGCGTAGGAAATGATGCTGTGACTGTGGCTGTGGGCGATGAGGGCCAGTGGGGTCATGAAGACGTTGAATAGTATTGAGCTGAGTGAGGAGCCCTGTGGTATGCCGCAGATGATGTTCTTGGGGTCAGAGGTGAACGGCTGACAGGTTGAGGGGGATCAGGGCTGCTGTGTTGTTGCATTCAAGGAAGGTTCTTATGTAATCACTGGCAGCTTTGAGGGCTGTTTACTGGCCGTGGTTCGGGCAAAAAATGGATTGGGAGGGGTCGAGTAGGTGGTTGGACTCTAGGTAGTCTGTGATTTGTCAGTTGACACCTTTATCGAGTACCTTTGCAGGAAAGGGAAGGAGTGAAATGGGGCGGTAGTTCTTGAGGTCGGATGGATCGGTTGTGGATTTCTTTACCATGGGTTTGACTTTGGTGTGCTCTCAGGCTTCCAGAAATGTGGTGGTGCTGAGTGCTGCATTGATAATGTTGGTGAGTGGGGGTCTCATTGCTTTGTGCCCTCGGTTGAAGATATGGTGGGGCAAGGGTCGGTGTGGTCAGAGTGGATAGAGGACATGACAGAGGGAGTTGTTTCGGTGCTGAGGGGTGCCCAGTCAGTTAGGTGGTGTGGATAGGGGTCGGTGGGAGGGATGGGATGCTCTTGGTGGTTGGGGTTTGAGGTTTTTGTAGATGTTGGCGATCTTGGAGTGGAAGAAGTCGGCGAGCAAGTTGCGGAGGCACTAGGAGGGCTAGATTGTATTTTTGACAACATCTGGGGAAGAAAATTCTCTGACGATTGTGAAAAGATCCTTGGTGTGGTTGGTGGACTAGAGGCAGATGGTGATGGCTGGTTTCTTGCTTTTCTGATGGTGTGGTGGTAGGATTTGAGGGCTGTTTTGAAGGACGCATGATCATCTGGGTCTCTACTGGTGTGCCATCATCTCTCAAGGGGTTTGCATTTGCGTTTCTCAGCCTTGAGTTTGGACGGTGAAATAGCTGGTGTGCTTTTTGGCTCTCCTGGAGTCGGGGGTTAAGATGGGTATGATGGTGCTGGTGCTAGTGGTAATCCAGTCAGATAGGTGGGCAGCTGCCTGATTGATGTCATCGGATGTGTGAAGGATGCTGGTGTTGAGGGTGGTTGTCCATTGGGTTTTAGAGATGGTGTTCCAGCTGCAGCAGGCGGTGGGAGGAGGAGTAAAGGCAAGCTGTGGGCAGTTAGTGATGGTAAAATAGACAATCCTGTGGTCTGTCTAGGGGAGCTCCGTAGTGTGGCTGAACTGGATCATGGCGCTGGATGTGAAGATGAGATCAAGGGTGTGTCTGGTGATGTGCATGGGGTTGGTGACGATCTGACTGAGGCCTAGGTTGTCCATGGAGTCTAGTAGGGTAGCTGAATTGGTATCAGAGGGGTCTTCAAGGTGAACGTTACAGTCTCTGAGGAAAAGGTAGTGTCTGGACTCCAGGGTGAGGGGGCAATGAATTCAGAGTTGCAGGGGGGTGGGGTCCTGGGTACCTGTAGGTGAGGGTCCTTCTGTTAGTGGTCTTGGCATTTGCTTGGAGGTAGAAGTTGAGGAGTTCCATGTTGGTTGATGGGTGGACAGAGGTGGTGAGTCTGAGGTGTCCTTGTGGATGATGGCAATTCCTCCTCCAGAACTGTCAAAGTGGTCTGTGTGTGTACATTTGCAGCTGATAGAAGTGGCGGTGGCAATGTCGGGGGTTGGGGAGTTCTTGAGCTAAGTCTCTGTGAGGAAGACTACATCACTGGAGGTGGTTGTAATGGTGGCATAGAGTCCGATGCCGTGCTTGGCCAGAGAGTGAATGTTGAGTAGCAGGCATTCACGTCTGGGGTGGTGGTCGGTGGCCTTGGTGGAGACTCATGGTTCTGAGGGGTCACAGGTGAAGTGGCAGGGGAGGCAGCCGAAAGGTCCTTTGGTTTTCTTTGGTGAGTGGGAGTATCAGAGCACGCTGCAGCATCCGAGGTCTATTCCTCGGAGAGCAGATCTGGAGTAGCAGTGGGTGGTAAGAGGGCCAGGGGTTCTGGCACTGGATGCGGTTGGGAAGGGGACGGGTGCAGATGGGCTTGCCTTTGTTACGCTGTTGGTGTGCCAACAGCATGCACCCACAGCACAGCCACACTTTTGCCAGAATTATGTAGCCTGGTGTAGTGGGCAGGGTGGACGGTGTCACAGGGTGGGCCTGTGTCACACTAGCATTTTAGACTGGGGCAAGATGGCATCAGAGGGTTGCCTAACAACTGTTCAAGCTCTTAGCCGGTCAAGAGCAGCTTCACACAGGTGATGTCAGGTGGCAACAGAGAGTTTTGGAGTGAGTCTTGTGTTGCTGCTGGTCATGCGGGAGAGGTGGAAAACAGGCCCGCCAATGCCGTTCTGCAACCGGCATTAAGTAGCCTGTCAGGTGGGCAGGGCAGAGGGCGTCTCAGGGGAGGGCCTAGGATGCACTAGCATTGTAGTCTGGACAAGATAGGGTGGGATGGATGCCTAGCAACTGTTCGTGCAGTTCGGATGTCAGGAGCAGCATCAAGCAGGTGATGTCAGGCAGCAACATTTAAATAGCCATGTGATATCTACGTCACAAGTCCATCAAAACATAGCCCAAAACTGTGTTTTTCAAATGCAAAAAAAACATGTTCTTACTATAGTGACCTTAAAACCAAAATATTCCATGTTTTTACATTATCCTCAGATGGCCAAAATCATGTTTCAAAATTAATATATACAAAGACAATGTTCCCTAGTTCCATTTCTAGTGTGTTTTAACCCAAATTGCACATAACTATGTTGATCCAATAAGCATGATATTTCCATAGTGAGCAATTTCTTCATGCCATTTTTACGGCCTCATTCCTCATTGTCATTATCCCGCCCAAGTGCGCTGTAACAATAGCAAATAATACAAAATACACAAAACATTTGTGTGATATAATATCATATCATCTCTCCAAATGTTGCAAAAAATACATTTCTCTAATTGAATATACCAGCACTAATGTGGTTAAATATCCTACCCAAAGTGTGGCAACCAGATTGGAGAAGTTATTGCTCCATATCAATAACTGAAATCTCCACGAGATATGAATAGCTCCTTTTCCCTTTCTGGAAGCAGACCTCCACCAGCTCTGAAAAACATTGAAATCACCATTAAAATCAGCAAAACACTCCCCATTCTATATTTTTACAAAGAGCAATGTATAATTTTTCATCTTGCCAATAAAGCACTTCTTCACGAGACTACCTGACCTCTTGCTTCACGTACAGCTTCTCAAAGATGCACATGTAACTCTTGTGCACAATTTAATCCATTAAGTTTTTTACTGTGAAGTGCTCCAAAATTCTTAATCTCTTCTCCCTATTACCTCCTCCAGCATCCCTGATAGTGCCATCTATGACACTATACTTAAGGTCAGTTGTTTCCCCTCCAAGAACTTCCTGAAAATATCTTGCTACAGAGTCAGTTGTGTCTCTATACTTTACGGCTCTAAGATGTTGCAGAATCCCTTTGTGGGCCTGTAACACGGTGCTCCATACATACACTTTAGTACCTTTACACTTCAGTATGTATACTACAAACTCACTCTTGCAAGTATAGTGTCCCCTGATCCTGTGTCTTATTTTCTTCCCCAATTGCACTTCAGTGATGTTTTCTCCATTGTTACATGATTTACACTTGGAGCACTTCACGAACCCCTCTGTAGGTTTCAACCAGGTTTTTCCCTTCTCCACCCTGATATCACTCTATACAACAAATGTCTTTAGGTATCTCATTACCAGATACAGGATTACTTTTTAGAAGGTGTCAATGTCTACTTTGAGCTAGTTTGACTTCTTGGTGTACTCTGTTGTATGTGGTTATACATCTCTGTTGTGTCTTTGTGTAATCATTCTTCTTTCTCCCAGTAAACAAAACTAATTCTCTATCACTTTTCTCAATTTTACTATTGTCTAGAGTATTTTGCTTATAGCCTCTTTGCTTCAACCTCTGTAGCATGTCGCCCTTGACTTTACTGAAGCTTTCTGTGGTGCTTTTAAGGGTACTGGATGGAAACTAGTAGCATCTAAAATGCTATTGCTCTCACTAGGTTTTCTGAACAGTATAGTCTCCAATCTCTGTTGTACTTTTACATCCAGAAATTTAATTTCCACATCACTGGTATTACTGGTGTAGCTTAAATTCAAATCAATCAATCTGATGCATCTCCTCCACAAACTGCTCAGCACTCTTTTTGTCACCTTTACAGATGACAAAAATAAAATTTATGAATCCAAGCCATAAGGTTATATGGGGGCTCCAGGCATCTAGGGGAGGGCTATGGAGCACCTGCTCATCCAACCATCATATAAGCAAATTTGCATAGCTAGGAGCGAAGCAGGTGCCCATCACCGTTCCTCGCAGTTGCTCATACTTTTAATTGTTAAAAATAATATATTGTGTTTAAGGCACCATTCTATCATTCTTAGTATCATTTTACTGTGCTTATAGAACCTCATTGGCCATGCTCTCAAAAAGTACCCTGTAGCTCTCATTCATCTATACCGTGGATACTTGTATACTGAGATGTCACATTCAGTGTCATGAGAAGCATAACATCTTCCCAACATATGTCAAAAATTATTTTTAGGAAGTTTGTTGTGTTTTTCAGGTCTGGGGGAGTTTCTGTACCGGGGCCTCAAAAATACTTCTATGTATCTAGGAACATTTTCAAACAACCCCTCCTGGGCAGCTATGATGGATCTACATGGTGGCTTTTTGGCATAATTTGTGATTTATTTGTAATCAAGTAGAATACTGGTAGTTTAAGGCAACCTATCTTCAGATAAGTACATCCATCAGTACTTATCAGTCCTTGTGTACAACATTCACTCAGCTCTTCTGTGAACTCTAACTCTACTCTTCTATAGTAGTATCATTCAGCTGTTTATTAGCCCCTGTCATGTAGGCTTCTCTCGACCAAAGGACTGTATTGCTCCCTTTGTCAGAGCCTCTCATTATAACATCTTGATTAGTTGCTATTTTCTTAATTGTATCCAGAAACTCTCTCCTCTTACTATTAAAAATGTTTATATTCTTCATTCCAAATTTTTTGAATTCCTTATCACTACCTCCACAAACAGATCAATTGCATTATTATTGTTTTCAGGTATTGCCTCTGATCTAGGTTTCAAAGTAGAGCCCCGTTCTTCAGAGACCACAGACCTTCTTTCTTAAATATTTCCTCTATGGCAGCCTCAACTATCTCTGCTGAGGCATCATTTTCTATCTCCAACAGTTCTTTTTTGAGGTACACATCCCCAATAAGAAGCTTACTCGGTGTCACCTCAGTTTCCATTGCCCGAGTCTGTGGGTTTCCCATTTCTCTTTTTTATGTAACTACATCAACTTGAATTTTCCTGCAAATTTAAAAAGATCAATTCTATTCTGTACATAAACAGAGTTATTCTTGCTGCAGAAATAAAGTCACAACAATAAGTGCTCTAAGTCTCTGTTGCTGAGTGTCATTTCTGCTAGGCTTATTACTGTGTTTTCATCCATCAGTATCTCCTTCTGCTCCTGGTCATCTTTCCTTGATTCTCTTTCCCTGTTTCTTTTGTTCTGATCCCCACTTCATTTCTTCATCTGCCTCTTCCTCTTGAACTTACTCTGCCTCATCTTGAACTGTGATTTGTCCTTTTGTCCTGTCATAAAAATAAAAAAAATCCTTCTGTTATGAAGTGTGACTTCCCACTCACCCCTTTTCTTCATAATCTCAGTCAGAGTTGACATCTGTGCTCTTCTCACAAAGTGCTGTGTCATGTCTTGTTCTATTGCTTTCACTTTTTTGTAAGGGGTAGGAGTGTCATGTCATTGACATTTTTATTGTCTCAAATTATCAATTTGTTTCTCGAATGTGTCAATCTGACCTGAATCATATCCTCTTTTATGTTTGAGAAATTTTCATGCTTTTTTAATTACTTCTTCTACTATCTTCAGCCTCTCCATCATTGCTTTTGTTTAGGATTTAACCAGCTCCTTATCGTCATGCTTCTCTATTGCTTCTGTTACATTCTTTATTTGTCTTAATAGCCTATCTCTATCGATTTGGGCATATTTTATTAATATTTGCATCATCTCTGCGGAACTCCTGGCATTATGGTCCACCCACTCATTTAACATTTCGGGATCAGTATCTTCATAACTTGGGGTTAAGATACTTAACCCTCTAGGTACTCTGCCTACATCCAGATACCTCTGGAGCAATAAATTAACCCCCCCAATTACTTAACATTGCTTTCTCCATTCTTTCTAAGATTGAAAATTTACTATGTAGGTCCACCATACTCGCTTGTGAAGAAGTTATATATTTTCTGATCCCACTTTTCTCTTTGTCCCTAAATATTTCTGCTGCTTTTTGTTTCCTTACATTGTACTTAGGTGTCAATCCTTCTGCCAATATTTCCATTTGCACTCCCCATCAACAGAGTTCTTGGACTATATCACGCACACTTTCTAGCTTGGACACTCATCTGTGCCTGAGAGTTAGCGTCTGACTCCGAAATGCCCTGTGACCAGCAGAGACCAGTCACACTTACTAGTAATGATTGTCTCCTTAAAATGGGGCCCTCTGACTCCCTTTGTGAGTTCTCCCATCCCTTGTAGCATTTCTTCCTCTGATCTTCATGTCTGGGCTCGGGGGCTGACCGGCTCCAATAATGCTACTCCAACTAGGCGTTGCTGGTCAGCGTCTGACGCCACTGACGTATCCTCAATACACACAATCCTGCATTCTCTAGAAAGAAACAGACACTACAAATGCATGCTCAGCGGTATCTTTGATTGTTAAAAGTAGATATACACTCATAAATGCACATATATATATATATACACACACACATACATTTTTAAACAAACACAAACATATATATGTGTTTATATGTATGTATATATATTTACATATATATATATTCACAAACACACACATACACACACACACATAGTTATATATTACACGCTAGTAGTCTTTAGTAGGTAGTTATAGTTTGGACCCAGTTTACATGCAAATGGCATTTTTTGTTTTGCCAATAACTTAGGCTCCGTTTGGGGAAACTTCATGAAATTTCCAAAAATAGTATGCACCTGAGTTCAGCTGCTGTGTTGAAAGTTTCCGGATGATTCATCAAGCGGAGGCTGGGAAAAAGAATGTTTTTCCCATGCAATTTCCTGAAGGGATTTTAGAAGCGACTACAGCCCAAAATCCTGGCAGAAATTACACCAAATTTGGCAGAATGCTTTTTGTGATTTGGATTAAATCTGTTCAGGAGCTTTTGAGTTATTAAAGAAGAAACACATTTGTATATCTAGGGATGCTGATCCTCCACAAATCCAACAGATCTCATAATGAGATCTGTTTAGCTGCAAACACAGCAACCGGAAAGTGTTGGCAGCTATTTGGGATTCCGACTCAGCCGAGTCCCAAAAACAAAATGTTAATAAAAAGAAAAGGGTACAGTATAGGAATACCCTGACCCCTAGGCATTTTAAAAAAATGTTGCAGTAAAAATCACTGAGAACCTGCAAATCTCAGCAAAACATTTTTAAAAACCAAGCTTAATCTCCCATGCTTGGTTTTGCGTCAGCCCCCGGGTTCACCAGGTCCCAGGGGGCAAGTTTAAATTAGCAATTTATGGAGGGGGAGAACGTTGCAACCCTCCCCATTTCAGCCCTGGGACTGCCACCTCCCCTGGGTAGGCCACTGTAGAATAAGGGGAACTGAGGCCATGTAGTCCTCCGCTGCAGGCCATTTTTTAGCCCCAGGGCCACCACCTCCCGAGGATACGAGCAATGTTTATAATGAGAGGGAGGCTGTAAGGACCCCCCTCTCGAGCCAGTTATGGTGCTGGGGAGTACCACCTCCCTGGAGGGCCAGACAAGTTTACCAAAAGGGGGTGGGGGCACAGGGCCGCCCTCTCTGGTCATTTTTTACCCCAGAGACCACCACCTCCCCAGGGCCAGGCCCTGCAAATACAAAGGAGGGACCCATGTGTCCCCCCTCCTGGAGCCATTAATGGCCCTAGGGATTAGCACCCCTTATACCTGGTTCCCTTTGTCCCAAGGTATCCATCCTCCAGACACAGATGTTTACTTTTGGTTGGGCAGAGCTATGACAGCTCCTGCAAAGTGAGAGCATGCTGGGAGCTACTTTTCATCTGTTTCCCTGTCCACTGTCAAACGTAGTCCCCCTCCCCATTCACTAACTGGCTGGACCCTAGTGGATGGGCTTCCCTCCGGCCCAATTGGCCTTGGGAGGGGCTGTGTTTTCCCTCTCCCCTTTTACTAATTGGCTGCGCCCAGGGGAATTGGGTCCCCAGGGCTGAAACTGGCATTGGGAAGGTGGCTGCGAGGTGTGGCGTCCACGGGGTGCTGGCCACAAAGCCAGCCACAGACTAGGCCCTGCAGCCTACCCCTGCCAGGCACAGCTGAAGGCCATGTATGGCACAGGATTGGGTGCCTATGGGGGGTGACCACAGAGCATGGCCACCGGCCAGGTTCTGCAGCTGACTCCAGCCACGCACATCCGAAGGCACTGTATGGTGCAGGATTGGGTGCCCCTAGGTTGGCTGCAAGGAATGATCAAAGGCCCTGCAGCCAACCCGCGCCATGCACCTCTGAAGGCCGTGCTTTGCACTGGGTTGGATGCCTATGGGTGGGTTCACTGCAGGGCCAGGCAACAGCCAAGGGTCTGCATCCAACCACCACTGCGCACGGCTGAAGGCCATCTATGTCACAGGATTAGGTGCCTCCAGGGGTGGGCTGCATCCATGGGTTTATATTTCAGGGAGTATACCCACAAGGCTATAAGGGGAGGGGAGACAGGCAGCCCCCTCCCCAAGCCACAAGGGACCTCAGGAAGCTCATACCTAGGACCCAAAATTAACCCCCCCTCCATGTACCTCCAAAGGCCCCAGGGAGCCCACTCCCAAGGCTGTAATGTCACAAAGTGGGGACCCCCTGTCCCAGTGCCTCAAAAGGCCTACTCCTGGGGCTGAAGTTAACCAAAATAGGGAGGGAGGCTGCAAGGCCTTCCCTCCCTGAGCCTTAAAAGGCCTTGGGGTGCCCAACCCTGGGGCTGATTACTTTAAGGGAGAGGGAGCGATGCTGCCCCCCACACCGAGCTATTAATGGCTCCAGGGACCGTATCGCCTGGGGCCAGATCACAGGTAATGTCCCTCAGAGCCCACAATCAGGACATAGAATTATCCCTGCTTGCACTGGCATGGGTAGGGAAACCTGGGTTTGATCTTGCTTGGCAGCAGCATTTTTAAATCTCTTGCTCCCATCAGGCAGGAACTTCCAAAATGCTCCAGCCTTCTGAAAGAGGACTTTAGATCTTTTCCCTGCCCGGATTGACAGGTGCAGGGATTCAGATATAAATATTGCTCCCACCCAGAGGGAGCGGCATTAGGAGCTGCTCTTTTGGGAGGGAGCAATGCTGGTTCCCACAGGATGTAGGGAGCCAGCTGGGGCAGCAGGGCCTTTGGGACTACCCCATGGCCTCCTCTGACCTTATTGTGGGTGCAATGGTTTGACACCAGGGCACCCACTTTGTGTTGCAGGGCCTTATAGGATGGGGTCTTCAGGGCCAAAAACAGCCCTGGGGGGAGGCCACAACCCCTTGCAATATTCACCAGGCCCTGGGAGCGGGTCCCTGCAGCTGACATTGGCTTGATGTGGAGGGGCAAGTGCTTCCCCTCCCTAAAAATAATTCCGGGTCCCTGGGTATGAGGTCCCAAGGACCAAAATCAGCTGGGGTAGGGGGGCCATGTGCCCACTAATAATGACACTGGGCCCCGGGGGATGGGGTCCTCGAGAATAAAATAAGCCACAGGAGGGGGTTTGCATGCATCCCTCCCCCTAAAAATAATGCTGGGCCCCAGTGATGTGGTCCATGGGGTTTGTGTCGGTCCAGGGAGTAGGGTCATTTGAACCCCTCCCATTTTGACACAGGCAGGGAGCATGGGGTTCCCAGGGCCTAAAGAGCCTTTGAGAGGGGAACAACGCAGCCCTCCTCCCCTTTATATTTAATAATGACACTGGGAGATGGGCCTATTGAGGCTCAGGGAGGGGACCACAATGACCAAACCCTGTAATTAAAAATATGGCCCTGGCAGATAGGGCCCCCAGTGCCTTACAAGGGTTAGGGAGGGAGATGACATGGCACTCCTCCCCCTTAAAATAAATAAGGCCCTTGTGGATGAGGGCCCCAGAGCTTAACAGGGCCGTGTTTAGTATGGGGTTTTCTGCACTTGGGAGCTGGCCACAGGGCTTGGCCACATGCCAGGCTTTGTGGCCTATCCCACACTGAAAACAACCAAAGGCCATGTGCAGCATGGTATTGGCTTTATGGAGGGAGGTTGTATTTATTAATGGTAATTAAATATTACTTTACATTTAAAAAGCCTAGAAATTAACTGCAAAAACTAGGATTAATATAACGTTACATTAAGGTGTGAAAAAAAGATCTGTTTTTGTTTTTAAACAAAAACCTTAGAAACTCACTGAAAAAACAAATGTTTATGGAACATTATAGCTAGGTGAATTTGTAGGTGACAACACTCATGATCTGAACAAAAAAAAAACTGAAAATCACCAGTTATAGTTAACAGAGCTAACTGTAACTAGCGCACCGGCATGCACTGCTTATGACCTCACATATGACATAATTCATCACATGCTCTATAAAAGCTTTTATGACATCACTGATGACATCTCAAATGACATAATTTATGGTATCACTGATAATATCATCCAAGCTTTTTTGTACACATTGCTCTATAAACAGATGTTAGACATGTCAGCCTAGGTTGGTCTTCCCCTAGACTTTTAATGAACTTTTAAGTCCTTAGTGAAGTGCACTACACATGCCAGGGCCTGTAATTCACATGCTACTAGTGGGCCTGCAGTGCTGATTGTGCCAAGCACTTAAGTAACACTTTAAACATGTGTCAAGCCTACCATTGCAGAGCCTGTGTGTGCAGTTTAAACTGCCATACTGACTTAGCATTTAAAAATCCTTGCTGAGCCTTGAAGTCCCCTTTCCTTACATACAAGTCTCACCTAAAGTAGCCATAGGTAGTCCATAGGGCAGGGTGTGGTATAATTAAAAGGCAGGGCATGTACTTTTACATTTTACATGTCTTAGTAGTGAAAAACATTCACATTTCTTTATCACTACTGTGAGGCATATCCCTCTCACAGGATAAAATTGGTAATTCTTTATTACATTTAATAAGCTATAATCTTTGATTGAGAAAAGGTAGATGTGTCATGTTTACACCTATGGAATTAAAATGATAAATCCTCTATATTGTAAAAGTTGGATTTATTGTTACATTTTCCTGCTTTAAGCCCTTTGTGCCTACAGCCTGTCTCCAAAACACATCTGGGGTGGGGCGGCAGCTGGGCATTGTGCATTCTGTCTACACAGCCATCCTCAATGGCAGTTTAGATGTGACTGATGGGCCACCCACATCATGATGGGCTATCCTGGGCAGGATCGGAGGGAGAAGGTAGACACAGCCTCACACTTACACTGGAATAGGCTGTGCCCTGTCCACACAAAAAGGGTTTATTGGCCCTGTATTGACACTCCAGCCAGATTGGAGCCTGTTCAAAAGAGGAAGGGAATTACTAGCACTTCAAAGCCTCTGTCGAAAGGTTTTTCCCACCTTGCAGAACCAGGGCACCAATGTATAAATAATAGACCATAGACCACTTCAGTACACTTCTGGACCTGTGGATATTCTGCGAGGAAGAAGGACTGCTGTACTGATACAAGTTCAGCTACTCTGCTGAACTTCTGCTTAGCTGTGCTGGCCTGCTTCCTGCTGTCCTCCTTGCCTGCGTAAGAAGGACTGAACTCCACATTACTTGAACCCAATACCCAGAGTGACTCCAAGGACCAGCTGACTGGCCTCCTGTTTTCTAAAGTCTCAGGGACACCAGAGATTTCCATCTCACCTGCTACAGTACCTGAACTCTGCCAACTGTGATCCATGCTCTGCAAGGTGCTGCTAATCCAGTCCTGGGTCCTTGGAAGTGGGTATAAAGTGATGCTCCAGTGGAATCTATGCAGTGCCACTGTTGCACTGATCAGAACCGGCACATCACCCTTGTTGCGTGAATCGGAACCAGCATATCGGCCCTATTGAATGGATTGGAGTCCATGGATCATCTCTCCTGGGTGGACCGACTTCTGCACTTCGCCTTCAGAACCGCCACATCTCAGACATGCTGCATCGCTGCTGCTGTGTGAAGAATATCGAAGCATCTTTGCAACTGCTTGCATAACCTCCATTGCGAGGATCGTCACTGACACATCCCCGCATCTTCAACATCAATGTAATAAGGATCAAGGTACTTTTTTTCACCGGGCCTCACTGGGCCCCTGTAGCTAGCCTGTGCTCCATCCCAGTTGGCCCAAACTATTGACTTTGTACTGCTTTGGTGCAAATAGGTATACCTGATTTGTGCTTCCTGTTTCTAAGTCTACTTCTCAGTTTATTCTTTTCAAACTCACATCTCAAGTTTTCGCTTATTGTATTTTTTTGTTTTGATCTTGTTTTATTTATTAAATTAAGCCTATTTTTCTAACTAGTTGTGGAATCTGTTTGTATGGTGTTTTCACTGTTTTACTCCTTGAAGTGTTGCACAAATATAACATATTGCCTCTTAACTTAAGCCTGAGTGCCCTCTGCCAACCTACCAGGGGGTGAGCACAGGTTAATTTAGGGTTTGTTTGTGACTTACCCTCACTAGGATTGCAGTTCCTGCTTCGACAGGGTGTATACCTCTGCCAAGCAGAAACCCAGTTTCTTACAACAGGTATACCATTAGAGCTAAGAAAGTAAGCACAAAAAGAGCTCAGAGGAATATGAAGCCTTTGTACTTCAATCGTACATACAACCACCATAGATAAAGCAAGCTTGGGTAATTTGCAACATTAACCATTTACCATACACTTCATGGGTAGCCGGGTTCATTTTAACTAGGAAACACAGATGAAAGGGTATCCTATCCTGCACATGGTGTTCAAGGTGTCTACAACTGTTCAGGAAAATCCAACTTCCTCAAGATAATCAAGCCCTGTCACATAACTAATGATCTAATATGGCCGTCTTTACCTGTATTAAACACAACAGTCATTGAACCTACATTGAAAAATAAAATGAATTTGAGTAGAAAAGTGGGTACTGTTAACAGTGTTCACTCCATGGAGCGTGTTTTCCTTGTACCACACTGTTTGCAGACAGTGTAACTCTCTTTGGAAATACACAACAGAGTATTGAAAAGTATCTACTAAGAAAAGGGAACACTTATAGTAAAACTTGTCAGAGAGCACCTATTCACTTAAAATAACCGAGGTGTGAAGGTGATAAGGATCATACTACTTGCATCCTTCATACTGTGGTGAAAACTTTACTGATTGCTCATTTTCTGAAGCAAAACAAGCACATGTACATAGGTCAGTACCTGGTGCACACAGTCTTCTATGTTAAGGAAAAATTGCAATGCTGAGATGATTCTGTCCAATAGCTCAAGGATGCTTACAATAATTAGTATGTAGTACTACAACTGTAGTACAACCCTTCCCACTTTAGCAGCATGTCCAACGTGAATTCCTGCATGTACCACTTTTAAATATTTGGCATCCTAACCTGTGGACTACAAAAAATTGTTACTTTGACAGGTTTGCCTCATGTTTCAAAACTGCTTTAGTCATGCTACACAGGCAGGCCTTGTGTTTTATTTGGAAGCTTATTGTGTCTGTACAGATGACACATAAGTCCCCCTCCATGCCATTGGTGTGCTTTTCCAGCACTACATTTCTTGGTCTTACTTTCAAGTTAAATATGTCAATTGTGTCTAAGCAAATTTTGACATGTTTTAGTGGTCAAAGCACATAAACTGGAGCCTGACAGAAGTGTCCCACTGTGCAGAGTTTAAAAACCGGCAATATCGGTCAGCAAAGAATGTGTGATCAGCAAAAAGAGAGATGTTCTTACACAAACGTATTACAGCAATACACAGTATACAGAGTGGGGTAACATGGCATCACATCTTCGCCATCGGTTGTTCTGTGTTTCTCATGTACATGATCACACAGTAAAGTTTTTTATCGTTTTAACTGTCACTCCAGATGTATGGTGTTTTACCTTTTTACCAGTATCTATCCATTTTGTTACAGGATACTATTCCAACTCAATAAACCAGAGGTCTTTGATGGTAGAGAAATGAGGAGCCAGGTTTTGGGTGAATCAGAAAGATAGATAGAGATACAGAACCCCCATGAAAGGCAGTCAGTGGAATGTGTCAGCACATGCAATACATGTTAAAGTATGAAAGAGAGAGCATGGATACCTTTGCTAGCGCGCCTTGTCCTTAGTAAGTAAACTTACAAGGGGACGCGTATGGTTGATGAATCTTTTGGATCGCATAGAGTATCCTACCCAAGTGGTGACCAGTGAAACACATCAACAATCAATTCCGAACTACATATAATACCAAAAACTAGTCTAATAAGAAAAGACAATCACTCACAAGAAGATTAGTTCGTTTTGTTCCCTATTAATTACAATTCTAATCCAAACCTTTATTCAATGAATCCATGATTAATCAAACTTTATTAGCATCATGAGCAACAATTCATCAAGATTGTATTAAGAAGCAAATCAACATTAACCTAGGTGTGACAAATTCATGAACATTGAATAATTCAGCAATGCGAGTCAGTCAGTCTTATGTCAAAGTCACCATTTAGTCACCCTTGTCAACCTACCTATCTTGGATTAGCATTAGCATATGGTCCTTCATGCAAATTTTTTTTTAGTTAAAACCCAATAATTTGGAAAAAGCTAACTAAAAGGGGAAAACATTTCTAGGCAGCACAGTTGGTACCTAGAAGGGAAAACCTCACATTATTCAGTCAAGTTATAGGTACCTATCCAAGATAGATCAACAACGAGTCAGTCTTCATCTCCAGGTCATCAGTCATCAGCAAAGCTCGGGCTCACAGGGAGCAAGCCCAAATTTCAGCACTTCGGACAGCATCTCCCGACGTCATCAGCTTTTGCCTTTCCACTCTGATTTCTCCTCTCGTATCATGACTTTTTATTAGGGTCTCTCAGTCCGTCCCACAAATTGCTAATTGGTCAACCTTATCAGGGGTTATGACTCTAACCTATAGTTTCTGTTTACCGCTTGTCTGCGTTATTTCGAGCATCAAGTTCCATTAACACGATTGGTCCTTCTGTCGATGAGAACATCATCCGGCTCTTCAGGTAACAAAATTGTTGCCCCCAGCTCTTAGTCAGTGGTTCCATTGTTCAAGTCCTGGGAAAGTACATTTAGCCTACTCTACACATAATTGTATCAATTTGTTCTGATCGTCTCCTGTCCGCTGGTGAGTTTGCAGAATTTCTAGCAGAGCTCATTTTAAACTCTGTACAGATCATTAGAATATTCTCTTATTAGCATATCTTCTGCAACACCTTCAATAAATTGTTTTTTAGCAAAATAACATAACATGAATATGATGCATGACCCATTCTGGAACTTCAAACAACAGGAAATGTGGAGTGTCTGGTTTGTTAGAACCTATAGAGACACAGCTGAGTAACAGCATGCATGTAGCTCTAAGTGTTAGAGGACAGATTTCTGAAGTTGCAGAGGTCCCATTTTCAGATCTTCATACAGACAGCTTTAGCAATGATTGATCTTTTTTTTATAACTTCTTTAAAATCGACATGAAGTAGGCTTTAACAGCAGAGTGCCAATCTCTCTCTCTTTCTCTTGCTCTGTTTCTCTCACTCTTTCTCTGCCTCTCTCTTTTTCTTTCTATATGCTATGGGCTGCTTAGACTATCATTCTCTCTGTTGAGTACTGCCATTGCAAGGCATGAGGTGCTATTTAGATGTAACAAATACTGGAACATTAAACATCCAATTCTTTTCATATGTGCCTTCTATAAATACCACGTTTGTCCCCACCATTACCACCACAACCAATATTAACACTACCACTATCATTATACTCACAATTACCACCAGAGCATTTTTAGTACCGCCATTACCACTACCATTACTATGATTACTGCCACCATTCCCACCATCATTAATATGTTTACCACCATGACCCTTACTGTCATCACCAGCATTATCACAACTATTAGCACCACCAGCATCATTAGTACCTCTATCACCACTAATATCCCACCACCACCACCACCACTACAATGTAGTTGATGAACATTGACAACGTAATTAGCTCTGGTTAATAACAGAAAATGCAAGCCAAAGCTCTTGGATTTGCCAATTCTTGTTTACTGATTTAGCTTTTTATTTCTGTCAGTGTCATACTTTGCAAAGCTCAAATAGTTACAAAGTTTGCAACGTGAACACTTCACAAGAATACACAACAGTATTCTCTAACCTGTTTTCATCAGGTAGTTTACTATGAAAATGCTTATTTGAGAATATGTAATCTCTTGTAACAGTGACTGAACTGCTTGCACGATGAACCCGTATGCGCCCTCTGGATGCAGGTAGTACGTTCAGGTCTGCAGACAGCTATGGGCTAGCGTCATGGCTAGAACAGCTAAAGGAAAATTACATTCCGGCACATTCAGACACTGTGGGCCTGATTACAACTTTGGAGGAGGTGTTAATCCGTCCTAAAAGTGACAGTAAAGTGACAGATATACCACCAGCCGTATTACGAGTCCAGATTATGATTGTGACTTATGAACTGCACAATAACAAACAATCTCTGTGACAAAAGTGGTAATCTACTGTGCTATGCACATAGAATGTGGTTCATTGCCTGATACATGTTCTTTGCATCTGGCATATTAACCATCTGCACTACCTCCAATGAGTCAAATCTGCCAATAGACAAACTCCCATCCCTCCATCAGGTACATTAATCACCAGAGTTGACACTTTTATTTTTGTCCGAAAGCTTACACTGAACTTTGCAGTGCTTTTAAAGCTGTGCACAAATGAATAACCAGATAAAAAAGCACACACATTTTTATGCAGAGGGCCCAGCTGGAGAAGTGCCTTCATGCCGGTCCAGGCCTGCGGACCCCCTGGGAATGTGTCACAGACCACTGGGGGTCCGCGGACCACAGTTTGGGAAATGCTGGACCAGAGCAAACAGAGACTCTTAATAAGGAGGCTAACTATATTGCAGAGATGTCTTCGGTGTGAAACTAAGAGGAAACTATACTTTTTCATGCAATCATTGCAGCAACCAAAGATGCTGTATTGTGTTGTGTGTATGGGAGACAGCAAGACACCATCATATCTACAACAATATGGTGCTGCTCCTCTCTTCCCAAGTGATACTACACGTATGGGCTTCCTTGCAGTACAAAATACAGTGTTTCAATTTACTTTTTTTAAAGCATATTTTTATTCTGTTTTCAAGATATTGCATTAATAGCACGGCGAAGCACCATGCAGAATATCGTGAGTCCAACTCATTTGTCAATAAAGCAATATCAACAACCCAAAACAGCAATACCTCCCCCCCATCTCAACCCCTCCTCAGACATCCGTCGACCAGTGCAATTTCAATTTTGCAAGTGAACATAAAATTCTACAAAGCATAGCACCTAACCACGATATACATACACTCATCAAAGCATCCCCTGACTCTGTCCCCATTTTCATCCAGCAAATCCAAGGAATAATTGGGGGCAGACCCTGTTGATATATGTATTTTTTCAGCCACCATGTACATGTCCTTGCTCTGCCACCACTCCTGTAGTGTTGGGCATTTCAGTATATCCCAGTGCTTAGCTACGTCCCTCTTGGATATGACGAGGCCAAGGTTGCAAAACAAGAGCAGGCTTGTGGCATGTCAATATAATTAAAGAACCTAAAAAGAATGAATGTATGGCCAAGCAGGATAATTACTGACAGTATCTCACCAAGGTCCTTTGCAATTGCAACACAATAGCCCTGGATCAAGAGGAAACTCCAGATAGTGTGAAAGAAGGGCCCATTGTCCCTGTGGCACCTTAGATAATGTGCGCTCTAAGCTCTCCTCATGACATACAGTTTCTATTTATCATAATAAAATCTGTGGAGTATTTTGAATTGTACTAGTTGAAATTGCCGTAATTGCCATCTCCCTATGGTGCATCAGGGCTGCCTTCCAGTCGATATCTTGTACGTCCTCTACAATGTCCCCAGCAGCTTATGTAGGGTATCTGGCATATTACTATTAAGGGTGTTATAAGTTAGGAAATTCGCACCCTTCCCAAGCTCCTCTGTTAGCAGGCGACTTTCTAAAGGGGCACATTCTGGACCCAGTATACCATCTCCAGGGAGCCCATTAGCCCGCCATGCATGCCTTACTTGGGTGTATTTTAGGAATTGGTTAGCATTCAATCTGAACTCATGTTGGAGCAGTAGAATGGCATAATGCTGCCTCCCTCCATGAAATGCACAACCTTGGATATCCTAATCAGATCCGAGGTCTGCTACTTCTGCATTTGTAGGAGCCAATGTCCCTCCACAAGAAGGGCCTAGGGTGCCAATCTATGGATTTCATAGCTTTAGCCCAGGCTGCAAGTGCAACCTGGGTGGCCAGGAGAAGAGTTTGGATCCCCACGCCTCCATAAAGATAGTGTAGGCAGGACCACATCCACCATTGCACCCGCTCCAATCTAAAGATGAGGTGATCCAAAGGGGTGAAGACCCAATCGCTAATTAATGAGGTGGGCTGCCTAGTAGATTGCCTCTGGGTCAGGTAAAGCATGTTCACTTTTGTTTTGATTACATTGTAGAGTTTTTAGGGCTACACTGGAGTAGTGTCCATCCCACAACAAAGACCCAATGTTAAACCTCAATCTTATTATAGATCTCTGGAGATATCTGATAGAATGTATTTTGCAAAACCTATAGTACTTTCAGTAGTGAAATCATTTTAAACATGGCGGCCCTCCCCATTAACGTGAGGGGCAGCCCTCACCACCTCTCCACCTCTTCTGGCAGGCTCTCATCACCCTCCCAAGGTTGTGCTCAAAGCAGAGTTGCTTACCCAGTGTCATGTGTATACCTAGATATTAAAATTCATCTTTCATACTGGTCAAGCGACGGAGGAGTGAAGGCATGTTTGACCCACCCTGTGGAAGGTGAAGAACTGATTTGTCCTAGTTAATTTGAAAACCCAGAATAATTTCTATATTCTTCAAACAGTTAGAAGGTTAAGGGGAGGGCCAACAATGGTTCTGTGATATATGGATGAATATTGTCAGTGTAGAGTGAAATTTTCTCCTCCATGGTTGTCTCTTCTGCTAACCTAAAACCATGTATCCTGGGATGATCACGGACCACACACGCTAACCACTTTTACTTGGGGAAAATAGGAGAGGGGACAGTGGACCCCCTGAAGGGCACCTCTGCCGTTTGGGAACTCCAAAGAGAGAACTTCATTTACCCTACCTACAGCCACCAGGGTCTGATATCATAGTTTGACCAACTTCCGGAAACCGGGACCAAATCCAAACTTCACCAGAGTGTGCCCAAGAAAGGGTTAGTGAACTGCATTAACTGCCTTTTCTGTGTAAAGCACTAGAAAGACGTGAGGTTCAAGCTGGCCTTTTGTCTCATTCAGCCAATTATGTGTGTGTCTGAGGTTGTACAATGTTGTCCTACCAGGCATGAAGCCGGACTGATCTGTTTGGATCAGGGGTGTGATGACTTGCAGTAGTCTAGTGGCTAGCACTTTGGGCAAGATTTTGGCCTAGTTGTTGAGGAGGGAGATCTAGCAATATGAATCACAACGCCGCTTCAGTCTGCCTTTTTTATGGATTACCACTATAGTGACCTTCCTAAGCACTGGCAGCAGAATACCCTGCTGGGCAGCTTCTAAGAACATGTTCAAGAGGAGGGGTTCTAACAATCCTATACACCGTTTATAGAATTCTGCAGGGGT
Organism: Pleurodeles waltl; assembly: GCF_031143425.1. Lineage (NCBI taxonomy): Eukaryota > Metazoa > Chordata > Amphibia > Caudata > Salamandridae > Pleurodeles > Pleurodeles waltl. Next base: position 659,964,296 of record NC_090443.1, on the reverse strand, counting down.
CCCAGTAGATCTCAGGGTCCAATTAGAGTTAAGCTTCACAGTGGCAGCTTGAACTTTTGCAAGTGTGATTTCCACATCAAGATCAGCACTTGTCCCCGCATCTAGTATAGGAGTGGGTACGGATTTCAGATATTGTTTAATTTGAGGCTGCTGCTGTCCTGGCCTAGCCCAGTAGAAGTCCTCATAGTAGAGAGCAAAGGCTCCAGCAATGGCCTCATCGGTGTCAGGCAGGTTGCCCCAGATTCAACTATCTGGTGTACCCATCTGGCCTCTCCTTCCCTCCTTTGAAACCATGCCAGTAGCTTCCCAGCCTTATCTCTGGTACCATGCAACCTGTGTAGTGTAGCTAACATTTGGCTCTTCACCCCGTCCTGTGCCAAGGTTTAATATTTTTTTCCAAGGATTTCTAATGTCCTAAGTGTTGGACCTGGCACTTTTGGTAGGTTCATCCCCTGACTTTTTGTCTCCTTCCTTCTATTTTTTTCTGACCTCTTGCTTTTGGCTCTAGGACTCACTGCTGATCAGTGCTAAAGTGCAGGTGCTCTCCCTTCTAAAGTTGGTATGATTGACTTATACCTAGTTGGCATATTTAATTTACCTGTAAGTCCCTTGTACAGTGGTATCCCTATACCCAGGGACTGTAAATTAAATGCTGCTAGTGGGCCTGCAGTGCTGCTTGCACCACCCACTGACGTAGCCTTTCAAACCTGTCACAGGCCTGCTAGTTCAGGACCTGCGTGCGCAGTTTTCTACCACCGGGACCTGGTATCTAAATTTACTTGCCAGGCAAGGAACTCCCCTTTTACCACATAAAACTCACCCCTAAGGTACGTCAGAGCTAGCCCTATGGGCAGGGTGCTATGCATGTAGAAGGCAGGACACGAGCCTGATTGTGTGCCTGTCCTGGTAGTGACAAACAGCTTATTTGGTTTCTCACTGCTATGAGTGCTGTCTTCTCACAGGATTGCATTGGAAATGCCCTGCCTTATGTCTAGGGGGTATTGTCTGATTTATGAGAGGCAGCGTAGGCATGTTTGGTATGGTTGTAATGGTAGGAAGAAATGCTGCTTACTGGTGTAAGTGGATTTTTTATTACTATTACAGAAATGCCACTTCTAGAAAGTGAGTATTTCTCTCTGCTTATGACTCTGGTGTTTTACAGCTTGACACCAATCCACATCTGGGCAGCGTGACAGTTGGGCTTTGTGCATACTTTTCAGACAGCCAGTACACAGGGAAAGTAGAGGTGTAACTGAGGTGCATCTGCATTTTGAATAGTCTTCCTGGGCTGAGAGAAGGTGGAGGCGGGGCACACGTGCATCTGTAAAGGCTGTGCCCTGGCCACACAACAAAAGGGTTGTTTACCCCAACTGATGTTTGGAACTTGTGCTGAAGGAAAGAGGGGGTACTCCCAGAACCAGTTGAAACTGGTTGGAACCTCCTCTCTCCTTCTTTGTTATAACATGGCAAAACTAAGGATAAATACATGGGATTTTTTCCCACAATTGGGAGACATCTTGGAACTGGACATAGAATGCCGCAGGATGGACTCACCAGAAACCACCTGGGACTGCTGCTGCTGCTGTGCTGATCTGTGACCTGCCTGATCACTAGGAGGAACTGCCAATTGTCGGCAAACTATTTATGCAGGCCTGCTGCTGGGCCCTGTACCTGTGCTCCATCTGCTGAGACCCCCGGGGGTAGGGTGCTGTGGTTCCTGACTCCTGGAACTGCCTGAAGCACATGAGGAACACTTCCCTTTTCCTGGTACAGTGCCGGGAAGAGTGCTGTCTACTTATTCTAAAGGCCTTTGGGAGCACTTGTCATTGGTGCAATTTAGCACCCTGGGAGTGCTTTTATTTAGATTTATCTCGTGCTCATCAGGCATGTTGCCAGGTTAAAAATTGCACCCCCGCATGTAGATGTGCTTTGCTGATTCCAAAGTTCCCTGCCGTGACCGGGGTTCTCCAAAAATCCAAGCATGTCCGAGACACGCTACAACTGGTGCACCCGGGGCACATATGAGCGATGATGCTGTATTCCTCTAAGTGCCCTCAGGGTGAAGCGCACTAAGAGAAACACCCCAGGGGCACAAGAAGGCACCTACTTTGGTGCCTGCTCACCGCGGAGTCCCGGGCAGGCCTTTTTGTTGCTAAAGGACGAGTGGAGGGGAGGAAGACTCATCAGAGGCTCCCCCCCCCACCAGAGTCCACATTCTTGTGCAGGAGACCGCGGGCAGGGTGGAAGCCTCGAGGGAGGCCCTTCGCACCGCGATGTCACGGTTTTGGACCCAATTGTTGTTCTGGCTTTGGGCCCCCCTCTGGAGGGCCATTTGCATCCCAGGGGGCCCCTCAGAGATCGCAGGCCCCAGGAGGGGCCCAATATTAAAACCAGAGGGGTCCGTGCCACCCCCTGCCCCTATTATCAACCAAAGGCCCCCATTTTGCACAGAGGAGTGCTGGGGGCCCCCTTGTTTTCTTCATGGCACTAGAGGTGCCTTTTCATCATGAAAACAGGTACTTTTTATGGACATATGCTTTCTGAATGTTCCTGGTATGGACATTATTGACTAGTATGTTAACCTGTTTTTCTTGTATATTGTGACATATATTTTCTGATGTTCCTTTTATGGGCATGACATGCTGATATGTTTTTATTACTTGCCATATGTTTTAAAATGTTCCTGGTATGGGCATTTCTGATATTTCTATGACAAGTGTATTTCCTTAGTAATGTGATTCCTGCTTGTGTTGCAGAATAATAAGTAACCTGTGTGTGAAGTGTGACTACTGCTGGTTTATGCAGAGTAACTATAGTGTAACATTCTGACAACTGCTTGGGTAGCAGAATATTACTGACATGTTGTGTTTGGTGTAATTATGTTGTGCACAATACAGTTTATTTTTATTTAACTTGGTGTTGTGTTTCCTTTGTGGTGGGGATAGTGTATCACGTCTGTTGTGTGTGTTCTGCAAAGGCTTTGCACATTGCCTCTGGGATAGTCCTGACTGCTCGTGCCAAGCCACCAAGGGGGTGAGCAGGGGTTACCTTGGACGTGTAACTCCCTTGCCCTGACTAGAGTGGGTGGGTTCTGCCTGGCCTAGGTGAATATCCAGGCCAACCAGAAACCTAATTTCTAAAAATAAGGCTTAGGGAGACTGGCTTGAATCCCAGGCCTCCCTCAAGCTCCAGAATGTGACCTTCAAGCTGCTCTAGGGTTCCCAATACCCTCCTCCTTTTTGTGGGCAATCAAGCTCTAGGCGCTGTCCCAGACGGCCGTTTTATAGGCCTCCTGGAGTTATATTTTATATATGTTCATTTTCCTTGAAGTAAAGCTCAGAGTCAACTTGCAGCCCTACCTCCACCTCCCAATCTCATAACTCCCATGCATTGATCTTCCAGCCCACCCCTCTACCACCTCACCTACCCAGCTTCACCAGCAGAGGGGAGTGATCAGAGAGACTCTAGGCCAGGTAGTCTGACTGCTGCATAGTTCTCACCACTCCAGCTGGGGCAAATATACAAATATATAGTCTAGACAAGAGAACACTCTGTGGGCTATGGGGGAGTAGGAGTATCATTTATCTGTAGGGTGTGCATGCCTCCATAGGTCTGAGGGTGCAAGTGTGGTGGCAAGTCTTGTAAGTGTAGTGGATTGTGCAGCTCTACTTGCAGTTCCTGTCCTGTCCTGCTCCGTTACCATGGCATCTTTAAAATCCCCTTCCAGGATACTTAGGGCCTGATTCTAACTTTGGAGGACGGTGTTAAACCGTCCCAAAAGTGGCGGATATACCACCTACCGTATTACGAGTCCATTATATCCTATGGAACTCGTAATACGGTAGGTGGTATATCCGCCACTTTTGGGACGGTTTAACACCGTCCTCCAAAGTTAGAATCAGGCCCTTAGTTGGGAGTTTGCCTCCAGTAGAATCTCCTCCATTTTCTCCGGTGAGGGGACCTGTAACTGGGGAGGTGCATATACGCGCTACATCTGTTTGTCCTCAAAGCCTCTTTATTCCCACATATCTACCCAAAGGGGCAAACCACTGTTTTGTCACTTGGAAGGACAGATTCCCCTTGACCAGTATGGCCACCCCCCATGGACCCTGATGTACCCTGAATGTGCCAATGTGTGGTAGGCTACTTTCCACAGGAATGTGCACTGTATCGCTTTGAGATGGGTTTTATGTCAAAGCAACAGAACTAGTTGTAATCGTCTAATGTAACGGGTCACCAGACCTCTCTTGACCTTGACTTTCAGGCCATTCACTTTCTAGGGTAGGACCAATAAAGTCATATACTTTAAGGGTGGAGAACTCATCCTGTCTCTAGGGATGGTAACATAAGGTGCTGACAAAGGAGTATCTGCAAGGTTGCTAGCTAAATAATAATGCAATGCATGTGGCCCCCACTGATGCCAGGTGCTGGCCAACATGTCTGTACCTACCCCTTCTGAACTTTGTGAACTTTATACCTTGTAACTAGTCTCTGACCCTTCAGTCAGCCCACAGCCCCAAGGGCCTCTGTGAGCGTGTGTCCCCATGAATGTAACTAATAATGATTTAACAGAGGAGCCTAAGAGGTTAGTAGCCCATCACCCTCACACTCCAATTCAAACCATTGATTCAAGGTCACACAATTACAGCCTTCCGTCCCTGTACAAGGTGAGTCTGTACGTGCTATAGAAATGTAGTCTGTTCCAACTTGATGAGCTGTCCAGCGTAGGAAAAGGAGAATCTCACTCTGTGGCCCTGGATTAGGTCATCAGTCCCATGATTTATGATGCAGCTGCCAGACCGGATACTGTGGCATTGGATGGGGGAATCCCAGATTCATGTTCCAGATTAGCAATGGTCCTTGGTCATCCCCTGTATGTCCATGTGTGGATTCCCATCCAAACTTTGCTTTTTTTAATAGTCGCCGTCCAGTCCCTCTCTGAGTCTGAGAAGATTTCTGGTCACCTCTTGGGATCAAGCTCTGCCACAGTGTCGCTCCACCTCTCCTCTGCAGGTGTTGACCTTTCCTCCTGCGTCGCTGCCTTTCTTTATTTCGATTCCCTTCTCCACTGGCAGAGCGTGGGCCAAGTGCACTCGCCTGACTCCCCTGTAGCTTGGAATGTTCCTCCAACTATTCCCATCAATCAATCAATCAATCAATCAAAAAAAATTGTAGAGTGCGCTACTCACCCGTGAGGGTCTCAAGGCACTGGGGGGGAGGAATCAAGGGGGGGCAGGGAGGGTCACTGATCGAACAACCATGTCTTGAGGTTCTTTCTGAAGAGCAGGAGGTCTTTGGTTTTGCGAAGGTTGGTTGGGAGGGAGTTCCAGGTTTTGGGGGCAAGGTAGGAGAAGGACCTGCCTCCTGTGGTGGTGCGTTGGATGCGGGGGACTGTGGCTAGGGCGAGGTCGGCTGATCGGAGGTTGCGTGTGGGAGTGTGGAAGTTCACTCTTTCGTTGAGGTAGGTTGGGCCGGTGTTGTGGAGGGATTTGTGTGCGTGGATGAGGATCTTGAATGTGATTCTCTTGTCTATGGGGAGCCAGTGAAGGAATTTGAGGTGTGGTGAGATTTGTTCGTGGCAGGGGAGGCCAAGGACGAGGCGTGCAGCTGTGTTCTGGATTCTCTGGAGTTTGCGTTTGAGTTTGAGTGTGGTGCCGGCATAGAGGGCATTACCGTAGTCCAGTCTGCTGCTGATGAGTGCGTGGGTGACTGTCTTCCTGGTCTCTGGGGGAATCCATTTGAAGGATTTTTTTAGAGTGCAGAGTGTGTGGAAGCAGGAGGAGGTTAGAGCATTGATATGCTGTGTCATGGAGAGGGAGGGGTCCAGGATGATGCCGAGGTTGCATGCGTGGTTTGCAGGGGTGGGTGCGGGGCCTAGGGTGGTGGGCCACCGGGAGTCGTCCCATGTGGTTTTGCTGGGGCCGAAGATGATGATCTCGGTTTTGTTGGAGTTGAGCTTGAGGTGGTTAGTGGTCATTCAGTTGGCGGTGTCGAGGAGAGCAGCATGTAGGTTGGTTTTGGCAGTGGTGGGGTTGCGGGTGAGGGAGAGGATGAGCTGGGTGTCATCTGCATAGGAGAGGATAGTGATTCCGTGTGCTCGGAGGATGTTGGCTAGGGGGATCATGTAGATGTTGAAGAGTGTGGGGCTGAGGGAGGACCCTTGGGGGACTCTGCAGGTGATCTTGGTGGTGTTGGAGTGGAAGGGTGGAAGGCGGACTCTCTGGGTCCGGTCGGTGAGGAAGGAGGTGAGCCAGTCTAAGGCTTTGTGGCGAATTACTATGTTGTGGAGGCGTGTGCGGAGTGTGTGGTGGCAGACGGTGTCAAAGGCTGCGGAGAGGTCTAGGAGTATGAGTGCGACGGTCTTGCCTTTGTCGACTTTGGTGCTGATGTCTTCAGTGCATGCGATGAGGGCGGTTTCCGTGCTGTGGTTCTTGCGGAACCTGGATTGTGAGGGGTCAAGAGTGTTGTTTGCTTCGAGGAAGTGGGATAGGCGGGCATTGACTAGTTTCTCTGCAACCTTGGCAGGGAAAGGGAGGAGGGAGATGGGGCGGTAGTTGGAGAGGATCTCCAGGTCGGCTTGTTTTTTTTTTTAGGAGAGCAGTGATTTCCGCATGCTTCCAGGGGTCTGGTTAGGTGGTGGAGTTGAAAGAGGAGTTGATTATGTTGCAGAGTATGAGGGTGATGGTTGGGCTGGCTTTGTTGTAGATGCGATGTGGGCAAGGGTCGGAGGGGGATCCGGAGTGGATGGAGTTCATGTTTTTTTCAGTTTCTTCGTGTGGTGGGGGTCCAGGTGGAGATTGTGGTGGGGGGGTCAAGAGTGGGGGATGGGTGAGTGAGGGGTGTGTGTGGTGGGTGTGTGTGGTATGAAGCTGTTGTGGACGTCCAGGATTTTGTGGAGGAAGTGGTTGGAAAGGGCATCACTTAGGGGCTGTGTGTGTGAGGGGTCTATGTTGCTGGCTTTGGGTTTGGCAAGTTCATTAATGATGGTGAAGAGTTCTTTGCTGTTTTGAGAGTTGTTGTCAAGGCGTGTTTTGTAGTGATCTCTTTTGGCGGTGCGTATGAGTTGGTGATGGGTGCGAATGTTGGTTTTGAGTTGGTTGTAGAGGGTTCTAGTCGCTATATTTTCTCAGCTTGGCGGCATTTGCGCTTGGAGTTCAGGGGTGAACCATGGGGCGTTCTTGATGTTGCGGTAGGCAATGTATTTTCTGAGGGGGGCTAGTGTGTCTGCGCAGGTGGTGATCCATTTGGAGAGGTTGTGTGTTCCTGTGTTGGGGTCGTTGGCGTGGGGGGGTTGTGGGCCAGTTGGGAGTTTAGTCGTTCTGTGGGGATCTTGTCCCACATGCGGTAGGGTGTGGTGTGTTGATGGTAGTGTGTGGGTGGTTTGGTGAAGGAGAAGTGGACACTGTGGTGGTCAGTCCAGAGGAGTTCGGTGGTGTGGGTGTAGGCTATGTGTTGGCTTGCGGTAAGAATTGCGTCAAGCGTGTGTCCTACTGAGTGGGTGGGTGCGGTGACCAGTTGTTTGAGTCCGAGATTGGTGAGATTGTCTATGAGGGAGGTAGAGTTGTGGTCTTGTAGGTTTTCTAAGTGAAAGTTGAAATCACTGAGGAGGATGTAGTCTGTGGAGGTGAGGGCGTGCGAGCTGATGGTGTCGGCAATGGTGTCGCAGAAGGCGGGCGTGGTTCTGGTGGTCTGTAGATTAATGTAACTCTGAGGATGGAGATGTTGTTGATGTGGATCAGGAAGTGCATGTGTTCTGTGTTGTTGATAGTGTCTTGGGAGCTGGTGGTGACTTTGATGGTGTCCCTGTGTAGGATGGCGATGCCACCACCTGGCCTGTTGAGGCGGTCGTTGCGTTGGAGTTTGTATCCCTTGGGGGTGGCGATGGCTATGTCGGGTTCCATGGAGGGGTTGGTCCAGGTTTCCGTGAGGAAGGCGATGTCAGGTGAGTGTGATGTGATGAGGTCCCAGAGTTCTATGGCATGTTTGTGAAGGGAGCGGGTGTTGAGGAGCAGGCAGTTGAGGTGGTTGTGGTGGGTGGTGTTGGTGTGGTGCGTGAGGGTGTTGTTGCAGGGTGTGTTCTGGTTGTGGGCTGGTGTGCGGCGGGGTTGGTTGGTGGGGGCAGAGCGGGTGAGTCTTGCGTTGGGGGTGTTGCGTTTGTTGAAGGTGGGGTCGCTATGGTTGGTGTGTGGTGTGAGGGATGAGGAGCAGGAGAAATGACAGGTGTGGCAGGTGAAGGGGCCATGAGTGTGTGTGGGGCTAGATGGGGTGCACGTGGGGCCGGGGCCTGGGTTGAGAGACTGGAGGGTGAGGAGGGAGTAGATGTGTCTGAGAGGGCCAGGGGGACTAGCGCTGGACGCAGTCTAAATTTTCTGTGGGTAGTGCACCATGCGCGTTCCTGCCAGTGAATCAGGGGGCTCTCCCCCATGTATCCCATGCTGCTGCATAGGTGATATGTCCTCTAGCCACCCCCCCAAATCTCTTCAGGCCGATAGTGTGCCTCTTTACGGGCACCAGTCTGGGGATCCACTAGCAATGTCCATTATTCTCATCCTACTGATGAACACCTCTTGGGGCAGACCCACACCAGTAAGTCAGACCCTCCCCTAAGCAGCAGGTATCCCAGCAGGCCCTCATGCCCTAGCTTATCCCCCCCTCAGGTGCCTGTCATAAGTATAGATGGGTTGAGGGGGCAGATGACGGGGGACTCTCGGTTCACTGAAAGAATATGAAAACCTTAAATATTGTGACACAGAAATATTGTGTCAAAGACATCAAGTGCAAAAATATCATTTTCCTATACTTATAATTGAAAACACAAAAATATCAAAAAAATATATCATTTTACACTAATATAAAAAAAGACAAAAATATGTATAGTTGAAAATAGCAAACATTAAAAATATTAGCATGTAGCAGCAATATATTGCAAATTAAATATATTTAAACAATATATAAAAATATAAATACATACTTATTAAAAAACATACAAAATCATATATATATGTATATGTGTATGTTTATTTACTCATATATAATGTACAACTATTATTAACATAATTTTAACTTATATCACAGTTTAATATGTTTCAGTTAATAATATAACAAATATATGCATATATATATATATATATATATATATATATATATATATATATATATAAAAATTGAAAAAGGCTTCCACAGAGAAGACGCACACTCAGGAATTTTCGCAAAAAAACTAACAGTATTTATTCACACAACGCGTTTCGGCTGACAAGCAGCCTTGTTCATGTGAACAAGGCTGCTTGTCAGCCAAGACGCGTTGTGAGAATAAATACTGTTTCCATAAAATTCCACACTATGGTAGCACATTAAGCATAGATCTAATTTTTTAAATTATAGTAATCACACAATTGACATAATCAATTAACAATTAATTAATTTAAAATTAATAATTTACATGTAATCAATTATTGTTTAATCAACTTCCCATCCTATACCCTTGCAATCTCAACAACCCATACTTGAATTATAAATTTTAAAAGTATAATAATTACACAATGTACATAATTTATTAACACATATTATGTATTCATTTATAAATAAATAATAAATAAAATAAATAAATAAATAAAAAATGTTTATTTTTTTATTATTTCATTAGCTCCCCACCATACACCTCTACAAACCCAACAACCCACACCTTAAATATAACTTAAAGGATATTATCTGCACAATTTACGTACTGAATAATCAAATAAATAATTAAGATTAATAAAAAAATATATAAAATGAATTATATTTAACTTCCCACCCTGTAACCCTACAAACCTCACAACCTGCTACAATGCTAAAAATTACTATTTTACAATTAAATAAAATATAAATAACTTAAAATTAAAATTGTATTTCAAAATATACAAATATAAAACATAGACAATTGAAATATTATTCAAACACATAGAGAAACTTCAAAACAATATTAATTACCTTAAAACATTGATCTTTTTATCAACAATATTCTTGCTCATAATATTTCTGTGTCACGATATTTAAAACTCAATATTTCTGCAACTCAATATTTTAGAAACAATATTTTGTCCGAACCTTGGACTTTTACCTGCCAAGGAGGTGCAGGGCAGGGCCGGCAGCCTCTCACCTCCTGGGTGCCGCTCAGCTCCAACGCTGCCTCTCCACTGTTCCTGCTGGGCGCCACCGATGTGGGACGTCACAGGTGCTAGATCACACTCCCAGGATCAGCCAGGTCGGAGCCTCAACATCTGTGTCACGGGGGGCACTCGCCTCCAGCGTGATCCAACCAGTGAGTCCGGCCTACAGGCCCAAATGATGATCCCAGGCACTGGCGTCAGTCTCCCACTGGTTTTCAGGTGCACCCAGCTCCCAACAATCTGCTGGGTACCTCACTTGGTTCAAACCTACCTCTGAGAGGACCCACTCATCCCGACGCTCCTTGCACAGGCCCCCCACCCAGACTGCATTTTCACATCAGGTCCCATTGTCGGAAGGCCAAGTTCAGGCCTCAGTTCACCAAAGCCATGGCAGCACCAGGGCGCCTTGTCCACGGACAGCAGTGGTTCACACCCTCAGCCTCCAAGACCAGGGGATGGGGGTCTAAATTCAGGGTGGCAATCATGGGGCTGTCAAAGATTCCAGAGGAATAAAATTAAGCCCAGTGTGGAGCTCACTTCTGCAGCGTCCAACTCCATTGCCATCTTGGCCACACCCCATTTCAATTTAGTTTTAATCTTTTCCTAATTAGCATATGTGCTGTATAGTACACATGCAAAGTTTTAAAAAAATGGCAAAAGAAAATAATTATTGGCATGAGGTATCAAAAACCATGGGCAGGTTCCACAGGAAGACGTTTTGACCAGCAAAGTAAATAACATGTCATCCCTTTGCACCAGTTTGCATCACTTAAGATGAATTTGTGTCAGCACTCACAATTGACAAATCTGGCCTTAAATATCAAAATCAGTGGATGTGTGTACTTCATCTGACTGGCATATTTAATTTACCTAGAGGGATGTTTTGAAGTATATAGTACAAAAGTGTAAGCTAAATGTGGATTGAAGCACATAATGTGCCAGCATGCAAAGTGAACATGTAAATCCTGCCTTCAGGCATGCCCCTGCTGCCCAGGTAGGCACTTTCAAAACTGCCAGGTTAAATTGGCAGAAAAATGTTTTGCCAGTCTTAAACTTTCTTTTTTTTAAACCTATAAGTAGCCCCTAAAGTAAACCCAACATGGCCATGGGGCAAGTTGAATGGTATTTAAAAAGTAGGGCATGTGTACTTAAGTAAACAAGCCTACTAGGCTTGGTGAATAACATCTCTCAATATAGGCATAAACTGCTAAAAGAAGTTCTTTAGTACTTTCATTCTACTTTGATTAATAAAAATATGAATATTCACAAAAACATTGTTCCGTGAGGCCACTGCTTGCTCATAAACTCATAAATCTGGTTTGTGCCCATTTTCTTTTGCTTTTAAACTCATCCCATTTTCCTTTAAGGAAAACTGACTGCATTTAAAAAAAGATTGTCCAAGCAGGCCACCATGCCCGTCATTGTAGCGAATCACAGCGGGTCTCAATGTATGACCTACATAATGCATATTAATGAGATAGGTCAAATTGCAACCCACTACGAATCAGTATTTTGAGAACCAATATATTATTACAGAGATCACTTCTCAAAATAGCAATGGCGTCATTAGAAGTCAGTGGGCAATTTGGAACCATTTCCAACATATCCTTTTTGTACATTGCGTTTAAGGAATCACAAATCCAGAATAATTATTTGCCACAATTTACAGTTCCTTAAATAAATAGAATCTTTGTACTTAAGAGCCTAAGGGCCTCATTACGGGTTTGTCAGTCCATAGACTGCCATGTCAGTGGTGGTGGTCCGACCGCCATTGGGATGGCAGTCAGACCACTGTATTATCATTCAGGCCTGTGGAGCAAAGACCGCCGTGATTCCGCCGGCACCACCAGGCAGTACAAACCACTATGGTCACAAGGCAGCACAAACAGGTTGGTGGAGACAATATTTCTGCCAGACACAATACAAAGTTACACACCGCCAATGTGACAGTGGCAGGCCAACCACCCTGTCTCAGATGGCGCAAACGGACAGTATAAAGGGGGACACTCCCCTCTAGGTGGCTTTACATTTCCAATGCCACCATGGAACCCACCACGCATGTCCTACCTCTACTGGTGATCATCAAAGGACACCCAAATTAACACCTCCGACCATAAGTACACACACCTACCTGTGTGATGAACCTTAAAAACAAATCGTAGGGCCATCATTCACACCATAGTGGGGGAGGCATGCTACAGGGAGCAAGTACACTTGTCATTATGTCCCACGTCTGAAACAGATAACATGAAGGACAGATGCACAGTCACAACATACCCCCATTGGGCATGTCAATCACACTGCATTGAAACACTACACAAAAACACAAGGCCACAGATCTCAAACACAGGGACAGTGAAGGCTACACAACATTCTCTCACATTTCACTAACAACACACAAACATCACACATTCAAATACAACTCATACCCACACAGGCCAGGGACTGTCGTCACATACTACACACATATGTATGGATGTGTCATGCAACATGAACAACTCCACCATCAAGCAACCCTGCAATGGACACACACATCACACATACCACAGCACAATGGAAGGACAATGACATTCACAGTACACAGAGAGACAAATAGACAAAGGGCAAAATCCACACAATACTTGCACGATTGGGATGAGGGCACCAGGAACCCACAGGGAAGGAGACTGCACTGGAACACATATCACTTTGCCTATGCCTATAAAATAACATGTGCACAGGAAAGGGTCCTACATATGTCTCAGGGACAAACAGTACCATACACAAAAGCCATGTCCATCTTCACAATGTGGAAGTGCAAGTGTACAAAGCATTTGTAAGTACAAATGCATGGGGCATACTCCTACAGGAACCAGCTGCAAGGGACACACACATAAATGGACACAAGCACAAGCAACTAGAAACCAAGCTACCATAATTGAACACACTCCATGTCTACACTAAGAAAACTCAACTGACACCTTACATGCTCACATTGGACAACACAAGATGGAATACTCACCATGACAAATAGCACACAATGCCATGACACCATCATTGCATTCAAACCCACATATACATACACTCAACATATACCTTCCCCTTGGGGGACTCCAGCACTGCCAATAAAGTCATATAATACAAACAATAGCAAAAGGAGCAGCAAGCAGGCTGAAACACCCACAATTGTAGGCATATAACATAAGTTACTCAGGAACAACTTTAAAGTACAAAAGGAATTTCAGGACAAATGTATACCTCAAAAAACAACTGGCCATTGGCCAGTACAAATAATTCATGAATAAAATGGCACAGTGTTGTGCCCAAACTTGACTGCCACGGAACCTCCACAGGAGGGGTTATCAAGGAGGCAGGCTGGCACCTCAGAGATTATCCAGTGGATGGGGGTGGGTCATATTTGGGGGGGTTGGCTTGGGAGGGGTGGTCTTCTTCTTGTGAGGGTTGGGCTTCTGTTTAGGAGGGGTGGGCTTCTTCTTGGTGGAGAGAGAGGTATGGGGGTCTCTCGGGTTAGGGACAGGGGTGGAGGAAACATGGCAAAGGCCCAGGTCAAACTAAAAAAACTTTCTTAGGAATGGGGGGCGGACATAAAAAGGGGCTCGGAATTTAGAGGTTGATGGAGTGGTTGTAGATTGTGTAGGTATGCTTGTGTGTGGTAAGTGTTGGGTGGGTGAGTGAGGGTGTTTATGTGTCTTGGGCTTGGGGGGTGGAGGTGCTTGAGGATGTAGTAGTGGGTGGGTGAGTGTCTGTTGGAGTGGTGACTACAGGTATGGTGGATGTCTGTGTGTCTGTAGTTGGGGTGTCTCCAGGTATGGTCCATGTGGTGGATGTCTGCGGGTCTGCTGGGGTGGTGTCTGTTGGTAGGATGGGTGTAGTGGGTGTGTCAGTGACTGTTGGTGTGGTGCCTGCAGGTATGCCTGATGTTGTGTGTGTGATGCTGGTTGTGGTGGGTGTGTCTGGGGAAGTTATGAGTGTTGTTGTGTCTGTTGGTGGATGTTACTTGAGTGTGTGCGCTCCTGTGTTTTATGGTGCTTGTGTTTGTGTGTGCTCCTTTTGGGTAATGAGGTGGATGTCTGCAGATCTGTCTGTGAGCTTTAGTTAGGTAGGGGAAGGGGGAATTTGGATTGGGAAGAGGGAGTTGGAGGAGGGATGGAAGGCGGGGCATGACTGTCTGTCTTCAGTGAGGAGGCCAGAGCCTGAAAAGATCTCCATAGGCCAATCATTGCACCATGAATGCCTTTCAGAAACTCGTTGGTCTGTTGAAGTTGGGTCACCAATCCTTGGATGCCAATCACAGTGGCTGTCTGACCCACAGAGAGACTTCTCAGTAGGTCAATATCCTCCTCACTGAGAGCAGCAGGGGCTACAGGGGCTGGGGCAGAGGTGCCTGCAGCAAAGGAGACACCCACCCTCATGGGTGAACAGGCATGGCCAACTCGGTGGGAAGCAACAGGAAGCGCAGTGATAAAACAGGTGGTGGAGGACAAAGGTTGTACTGGGAGATGCCCTGATGGGTCCGACCCCAGTAGGGTGTGTCCACTGGAAGAGGACTCTGATGATGACGATGATCTTGATTAGGTCTCCCCCGTGGCACTCCCCTTGCCCTCTCGGCTACTGGGTCCCTCTGTGTCAGTGGTTTCTTGACCCGAGGTACCATGGCCTGATGCTTCCCCACTTGACTCGGTCTTGTCTCATTCACTTGCTGGTGCAGATGCTGCAATGACAAACAGAAATATGGTCATCACATGGTCAGGAACACACTCAAACAACAGCTCTTATTCACAAACATTATCATGATGTCAAGTAGTCCCCAGCTACTAACTCCACCTGAGTGGCCCATACATGTGCCATACTGTATGCATGCATGTCAACTGAACTGTCAACAGTTGCCCACAGGAAAGTCAGAATCTCAGACAACTACAATTGCATGGCTAAAGTTGTGCAATCACAGTCACCATTGAACAAGTAGGATACCTCATCACCTTCAATGCTTTGCCTCATGGAGCGAACCTCAGTTACCTGTTGTTACCTAATCATAGGCCAATGACAAATATATTCACACATTTCCCACACAAGGCCATGCACACATCTATTTGTTACATATATAAGGAGCCAACATAAATTAAAGGTGTCCCAAATTCCGGCCATGTTGATGACAAAAGTACAATTGCCTGGATAAGGTGACAGGAAATAGTCATGTCACACTGGAAGCAGTTCCACTATCCACACTTCACCAAGTGACATCTGTCCCAATAGAGTCAAGGAGGTATCATTAATATTGCTCAGATAGGCCACACATGTAGAATGGAAATGAACACTGTAGTAATGTGTAAGATGACTGGGAGAAATATCCACTAAATACACAACACTATGGGCCATATGTACGAAAGCTTTTTCCCATAGACACAGAATGGGTAGAATCCTTTGGTTCATCTGGCCCTATGAATCAGCAAGCCTCAGAGTGATCACCAGTAATGTCTAGCACCTCTAACAATGACATGCTCTGAGTGCTTCAGTAGAAGCCATTAGTCCTTGGCATTTTAGAGAAACACAGAAGTTGCAAGGGCTTGTACAGGTCCCTCAACAAGTTGCACAATGAGAAGGTATATCACTATCAGTTTGGTCATGAAAACCCAGATGTTTGTCTGTGGATGAATGCCTATACCCAAACACATGTGACTGAAACATTATTGCAAGTCATTCCATAATGCATTGGCAACAGTCGGGGGACAAACCTAAAACATGACACATGTGTAGTGCACTTATGAACATGATGCCAAATCAAGGGCATAGATATTGACATTGTGGCTCAAAGCTCTAAACCTACCTGTCAAATCCCTCATAGCTACCTCAGTTGTATATGCAAAATGACACGTTAAGACACTTTAGGATATGTGTCAAACAATAGACAATGGTGAAACACTCCTGTATGTGTAACATGACATAACCCCATTGTAAATGGCTTATTCCACATACAGCTTGTCATGCATATATATGTATATGTATATATGTATATTTATATATATATATATATATATATATATATATATATATATAAAGCAAGACATCATCCCATCAACATAGTCAGACCACAAATTAAACTTCTGCTCATGTATATATATCAAAGAGAAAGGGACACATGCTGACATGTAGACCCAAAGAATGTTGGCAACAGTCATGGCACATAAATAATGTCAATGGACAGTCACATCTTACAGAGGGAAAGTAGGGATCCATAGCTGAATACAAAGCAAACTGTAGGTCGTGTCACATGTATGTCAGACACCTTCACATGACAGACTGCAGTGAGGTGCCAGAATCCATCATACACGGAAGGAAGCAAGCTTCTTTGTAGCAGATGCCAACATACACATTTACACTGATACATGGCTGAGGACAGTGATCCACCACCTACTTACCTTTGGCCTGGAACACTGAGGAGTAGTGGTATGTTGCGTAGAAAATACACAGACTACAACCACAAAAAGTACATGGCTGATAACTGTACACAGCCATATGTAGTATTTTTAAAGCTATTGGTTTGAGGTTCCCACCCATCGCTGTCTTAGTTCCCTGGTACAATAGGCCAAGGCACATCAGTATAAAACACATGACATGTCAACTAAAAGAATCTCTCATCCACTGTGTGGCACATAGCTCATCCCTACATGTCAGGGTGAATTGTCAGAACCTTACACAATCACTTGGCAATGGGACAGGCAGGAACATGCCCGGTACTCACCCCCTTGTGGCTGCTGTGCTACCCTCAAATGTCCATCAAGCTCCAGGTAGGCCATCGCCAGGGTGCAGGCCATTATTGGGGGTCATTGTCTGATGGGCACCCTTCCCATGTTGGGAGGACACCCTCAGCTTGGCCTCAGTGAATTTCTGGGTCCAGCATCTTAGGTCCTCCTACTTCTTGCAACAGTGTTCTCTCCACCGACTGTGGACCTCTAGGGTCCGCACCTTACGGGTGATGGCTACCCATATCTCTTTCTTTTGATGAGTGTTGACCTGCATATACGCAAAAGGCCAATCAAGAGATCATGTTCACAGGTCCCAGCACAAATGGTACAGTCACATGCATGTCAAAACATCAAACTTGGCCTTATCCATTTTTTCAATACTCCCTAGGTGGTGAAAAGACAATCTAATAAGTACTGGGCCATGATTACAGACATACATTTCCCCATCTGCAGGACAACCGACCACCCAGCTCTGACCCTACAATTACTAGGGAGACTTACTGACATCTTGTGGGTCATGCTTTAGCAACCTGACTGAGATGTGAGACACCATAAGGCACTTCACACTTCTGTGGCTTCTGAAAGGTAGACTCCTTAGGCATTAATGGACCAACACACACACACTGTGTGAGAATGAGATCCGTCATGCATTTCCTACAAGCCACTGCCAGAGAACAAACTCAGACAACACACATGGGTGACAATGAAGGGACTGGCATGGTGGGTACAGAAAGTGTCTAGCCAGTCCCTGTGTGGAGCTTTGTAACGACAAATGCAGACTCATGCCACTTCAGGGAGTGGGGTTCTGGGTTATGTATCTGTACCACAGAACAAGCTTTTGGGCATATGTGTCCATCCTACAGAGATGTCATCCAACAAACAAAGGCATGCTTTGTACACTTTCTACTATGTGACCAAGCTACTGAGTTCCATATTATGGTCTCCCAGGAATCTACACACTCTCTGCACTGTGGAAATTTCAGTCATGCAATGAGCCTGCACCCGACATATATGACCTGTGTGAAGGTGATAACAGGGCAGTGGAAGTAAGGGACCTGTCATGGGTCAAAGAAATACATTGACAATTATGTAAAGTGCACATGTGGACTAAATTAGTAACTTACCTCTGGACCCATTCATTATCTAATCAAAGGAATGAGACACTCTAGGCAGGATTTGACACTAGAGCCTCATATTGCCCACATGACAGGATCTGCTGGGGTGCTGGGAACGGCACAGGTCCACAGTTCTATGGCTAGTGACTCCACCCCAACTTAGGCTAGGACTCATACTGGGAGATACATGTGATAGGCCCTGGTCTCTGCAGGCTGAGCACATTGAACCTACAAGACACTCACATCCTCATCACTGCCATGTATTACAGTACATCATGTAGCCAACAGCAATTTGGCATGTGATGTGTGTGGCAACCTGAATTGCAGAGAGAGTGATGCCATACCTGCCAAACAAAATACTACTAAGGGCAGATGTCTGAAGTAATTTCAGTGGCAACATATATATATACATTACATTTCTCACAATTGACACATACAACATGCATACTGTTTCTGACATGCACATACATGTTGTGTCACATATTCAACAATCTCGATGAAATAGATGTCAGTGGATGGCTGTGATGTCACCTTACCTAGTTCTGTGCATCCAACCCAAGTTGTTCAGGGAATGCAGGAAACAGGAACAACACAATGTGAATGTACTCAACATATGGCACTGGCCATCAATATCTGCACATTGACTCTCCCATTAATACCACACAGACTGCAACAATAGGCACATAATTATAAACTCAGGCATGCATGGGCACAATATAGCCTGTGAGGAGGCAAAGAATGGTGATGTACAGAGACAATTGTGCACAAGGCATTTACCTGCTCCTCTGGTGCACCATAGAGCTGTTCATACAGGGGTAGGGCATCAGTCACCAGCCTATACAGCTCCTCTCGTGTGAAGGCTGGGACCCTATCACCTGCTGGATGTGGCATGATTACTCCCAGAGGTGGTACACAACAGCTCGGAAGAGGAGGTCTGCTGGCAGCAGTGTCAGGAGTCAAGTGAGGGATTTTACAGAACATGCCATTCACGTCACCCAAGCATGCGGTCGTCACCGCCGGCGGACACAGGCATTAATCCAAGGCTGCCACTGGCAAAATGTTAGCCTATGGCTGTGTCTGCCACAGTTGCTACTGCCTACTGCCATGAAGACTTCCTCCAGTGCTCACCGGTGGTTCCTAATATCTAATGGAGTAGGTCAGGCAGCTGCTAATTTACAGGCCAGTAATGCGGTATCAGGACTCATAAACTGCATCACACCTCATACCTGACTTTGCTTTGAGCACTAAAACCTGCTCTTGTAGGTTAGTTATGTTTGTCCTACTACTCAAACACCATTGTAGTATGTTGCTGGGCATACATGGAAATTTACATTAGGGCACAGTCAAGCCCCATCGAAGGTAATTTTTGTGCTCAGGAAATCCAGTCACATTCCGAGTGGAATCTGTGAGGCACAACGTTGCTTTTGTTCCTGATACATGATTTGTACACATGTGTGGCAAATCAAGGGGGTAACATGTGACCCTTGTGTTTTGAGCAGTTGTGATGTGTACTGTTTGCCATGTCCAGCCATTCAAAGTTGTCATGTCACATGTAAACCTTGACATGCATCATGTATGTTGCTGTGGACACAATCACAGATGTCAAAACTCATTTCTTGTCATGTATGGGTACCCAGAGAAAGGGGGGATGGGACAACCACCTGTCTACCGTTCACTGCCAGACCTTCAGACCATGGAGCAAAGACACATCATAACATATTACTTCCTGGATGGGCAAACAATAGTGGACTTATGTTGCCAGTTGGAGCCAGATCTGATGGCAGCTATTAGTTATCCAACCCATTGTACAGGTCATGTCAGTGTTGCACTTGCTAGCCACAGGGTCCTTCCAACATACAGTGGCACTAGCTGGTGGAATGTCCCAACCTATGGTCAGTTTGGTGTTGAAGGATGTCCTCTGAGCAATGCTGAAACACCTGGACAGCTATATCCGGTTTCTATGACTTCAGGATTTAGCCCATGTGAAGGCTGACTTTTATGGTTTTGCACGCCTCCCACATGTGGTAGGGGCTATTGATGGCACACATGTTGGCTTGGTGGCACCACATGCGAATGAACAAGTATACCGCAACAGAAAGAACTTCCATTCCATCAATGTCCACATTGTATGATTGACAGGCCTATGGCCGTTATCCAGGTCTGTCCATGATTCCTTCATAATGCAGAACAGCCCAGTCCCCCAGCTGATGTCACAACTGTACCCAGAGAGGGCCCGGCTGGTTGGTAATTCACATCTGTCCTGGTTGTGTGTGTGCAATGTCTGGTGCCACAATTCGGATTGTTGCACATATGTCCCATTTCTTAACAGGAAACTCAGCATATGTTCAAATCATCTTTAGTTGTTGACATGGCTGAGCAATCTAACTACACCAGGGTAAGTCCACTTCAATGAGGCCCATGGAAGAACAAGTTGAATGGTGGAGCAGGCTTTTGGGCTCCTGAAGGCCAGATTAGATATCTGGACTGCACTGGTGGACCCCTCTTCTACACACCCAGTAAAGTGTGTTAGATCATTTTGGCATGTTTCATGCTCCACAACATTGTGCTAAGGAGGAATATCTCATACATTCCAGAGGAGGGGGACCCTGCAGGGCCATCAGGTGAGCCTCCTGAAAAGCCAAGTCAGGATGACAGTGGGAAGATATCATCAATAACTACTTTACATGCCTGTAAATATGTCATGTGATAAACTATAGTTGTAAGAATATGTGGAGTAGAGTGAGTTTGCAAGACAATGCAGAGCTAATGCTATCTAACATCCAACCAAAGGGTGCATGAAAAGTTAGCGTTTGACATATCCCCACCTTGATGTAGCTGATTTGTTTGTGTCAGTCTCATTGTAATGTAACCTCATTTCCAGATGGTTGCTATGTGATTTGTTTCATAGACATGTTATTAAATCTATACTCCTTGGCTTGTCTTTGTCCAGGTACCTTCACCATGACATCCTTATGTGGGCATTTCAGAGTTGTGACATTGGCAGGTGTCTGATGCTGCTTTGACATGTGGAGTGGACATGGAGTGTTTGAGGTAATGTAGGTTACAGATATGGAGTGTATGAGACCTGTTCCAAGGCAGCCTGGCCATTATTTTGATGGACTTTGTGAAGTTCACAATGTATTTGTTTTTTTTGTGCTGTGGTGGGCCAATTGAATCATGTGTGTGAATATATGGGCATCTAATATGTTGTCATCAAGAGCAAACCAGGCATTCACCCTTCACATAGGCTAAACACTCTTCTTGTATGACTTCTGCATAGCTGTAGATGTGTTTCCTCATTGCGGGCCACAGTGCCTGTGCCACGAAACTGACGTATGTTTGTGTCATATCATCAGATACATCGTCAATGGTGTAACATGGATCTGTGTTCAAGGACTGTCATCCATCCTGCCCTCTGTCTTTACCTTGGTTTATGTGATGTTGTATTACTTTGGTGCGGTATGTGATGAGGCTCGAGCTTGTGATATTAACCAGTCTCTGTTTGCATATTCTACAGGTCAATGTCTGACAAGGCCCTTCCTTCTGTTGTCTAGAGGACTGTACCTTGGTATATCCACCTTGACAAAGTATGAGCAAGCCATTCTTGGCTTGGAAAGTCCAAACATTTTGACAGCATATGTGCTGTGCAATGGAATAAAATGTTTGGTGTGACCAGACACTTGTACCAATGTTTGTGTGTGCAATTAGTAAACCTTAGCAGGACAGTGTACTGGTTGCACATCTATCCTTGCACTAGTATCTTTTGTCTTCTTCCTTTGTGTCACATAGTCTTAAATCTCTCCATAGCAATAACTGAAACAGACGCAAGCCGACACAAAGTTTGTGACAGGTGATATTTATTGTGCATTAGTGCATATGATGAAAATAAGGGACCTGACGGAACAGAGTAGTGAGGGGTTTCGTATTAGTTGATCAAATCATTGTATTAGATGTCACAGCATTTGAAGTCCAAAGTCCAGTGTACTCTTCCCATAGGAAATGGAAGGTGTTGAGGGACAGTTAACAGAGTGATTAGGGGTGTCTGTTGTGGGTTCTTCCCCTGACAGGACTTCCTTTCCAATGGCTGGCACTGATGATGAAGGGCCTGGTGTTGCTGGTCCAAAGGAAGGGGTACGGTGTTGCTCATGACACCTGATCGGGGAACTGCTAATCTCCCTGAAGGCCCCAGTTAGGGAGGCCAGGATGGTATTTTTAACCTCCTACTTTTGAAGCATTTCCTTACGCATGTCCTTCTGCAGCTGCTTCATCTCCCAGAGTTCAACAACTTCCTGGGCCATCATGGCTTGGGACTCTTGATAGACCCCAAGACTTGGCTGATTGTGTCCTGGCCAGGGGCAGCCCTACTAGCCACAGCCTATTGGCCCACAGCATTGTTTCATACACCCTACCCCCACAGGCCTGCGCCCTTGCCACATGGTGTCCTCAACTACTGGTTCCAAGACCATCATTGTCCAAGGTGTAGTTATGTGACTCAGGATCCTGGACTGAGGGCACATGATGGTTGCCACTGTCCTGGGGTCACAGGTTGAGGAGGGGATGAATGGCTGCATGTGAGGTTAATACAACCAGACTGGGAGGTCTTGATGTGGGTACACTGAGAGTCATTGTTTTTTCCTAACCAGGTTGCCCAGATGGGCCAGAACTGTCCTTCACATCCAGATGTACAGGAGTGGTGTTATCACTGATAGCTTCATCCATGGAGGCAGTGGTAGTCTCTTCTGTGGGTTCTGTGTGCCTAGTGGCAGCACAACCAGTTTATATGAAAGATACAATGTTACTCGTTGTATTGTGACATCTACCTCCAAATGTTTACAGTGACATTTAGTAAAGACCTTGTACTTAGTTGATTTGTAGGTTATCCTATTGTGACAGGTACCTATGGAATTGATTGTATTGACCTGAGAATATTGATACATGCAGATTCAATTGACTTCAAGCAGCTACAGATTTTGGTTTTTCATTGGCACTTGGGAGGATGGCGTGAGAATGCCATCTTGCCAACAGTGCAGGCAAAACTGTGGCTGGACAGGATGTGGCTTTGACCATTTTGAAGCCTAGTTGATTGTTATGCAGGCAGATCCAGGAGTCTGTTGTATAAGTGATTAGAGACATCATGTGGCCAGTGCATCGTGAATGTGTCTGCACTCAATACTATACTGATTATGTATCTTGAAGCCTTGTTGTTCATTTATGTTGCCCATTGGTTGTGCGGTCCTTCCTGTCTTCAATGGTTTCATCTTGGCTTACCAATTCAAGATTGAGCTAGGTGGCCAGCAACATCTGAGTTGAGCATGATCAGTATCTTGGTCCCTCCCAGGTGAGTAACTGTTATTCGAAAGTGATCAGGTAAGTGTTTTTGAACAGGTGACCACTGTTCTGCTATTTGGAGTCACTTCAACAGTGCCTCCTGTGTGTTGCATTCAGGTCACTACCTCTACTTCCCAACATTATCCAAGTGTTATCTTCCCAGGTGACTGAACTTCCTTTGATAGGTCACTTACATATGCATTGGGGCAAGTGGACATATGGCTAGTGATTATATTTAGTAAAACATGGTCCATTGAGATTGGCATTCAGGACAACCCTCTAGTTTCCAATAACAGACAAATGTTATCCCCCAAGGTGAGTGGACTTCGTTTCAGAATTGGCATCCAGTGGTGTTTTGAGAAAAGCACATTGTGCTGATGTTTGTAGTCACATATATAGTGCATGCTTGTAGTGCAGTTATGTCACTCACTCTAGTAAATAAACTTGACCAATGTTCTCCCCCTAGTGAGCACACTTCAATTGAGAGTTGAGTGACAGCTGTATGTGGACAAGTGACTACTGTTCTGGTGTTTGGAGTTGATGAAACAGTGCCTGCTAGAAGTTTCAGTCAGTTACCTATCTCTACTACACAGCCTATGCAAATGTTATCCTCCCAAGTGAGTACACTTCAATTGGGAGTGACCAAACAGGAGAATTTGGACAATTGTACATTGGGATGGTGGTTGGAATTACATACACAGGACCACCTGGCCTTAGCAGTCCTATCAGTCCCTGTACTGCACACACTATACACAGATGGTATCCTCCCAGGTGAGTAAACTTCACTTGTGAGATGCCAGACAGGGGTCTTTGGACAGGTGGACACTGGACTGGTGTTTGAAGTTACAAACACAAGGCCTCCCGGGAGTTGCAGTCATGTTACTGCCATGTACCGCACACAGTATACAAAAGTAATCCTTCCAGGTGATACACTTCATTTGAGAGTTAAGACACAAGGGTATTTAGGCATGTGAAACTGGGCATCTGTTTGCAGTTGGTGAAACAGAGCCTCCTGGCCTTAGCAGTCATGTCACTTCCTCTACTTCATGGGCTTGTTAAATGTCATCCCCCAGGTGAGAATAGTTCATGTGTGATTTCCCAACCATGAGTGTTTGGAGAAGAGGACACTGGACTGGTGGTTGGAGTGACAGTAAGAGAGCCTCCTGGGAGCTGCAGTCATGTAACTCCCTGTACTATACACTATATATGTGTTTCATCCCAGGTGAGTAAACTTCAATAGGGAGTTGAGACACAGGTAAGAACACTGGTCTGGTGGTTGAAGTTGGAGGAACAGTGCCTGCTGGGAGTTACAGTCCTGTCAGTCCCTGTACTACACACACTATACGCATATTACCCTCCCAGGTATGTTCACTTCAATGTTGAGTTCACAAACAGGAACATGTGGAGGAGAGGACACTGTGCTGGTGTGAGGAGTCATCCTGACAGCGCCTGCCGGGAGTCGGAGTAGAACTGCGAACGCGATCAGTGGGTAAGCTAGCATTTAGATTTTGGACGCATTCTTTAGTAATACGTCTAAGTTGGGGGATTTTGCTAATACATAGAGATAGATAACTTGGTATTTTTGTGTATCTATTAAAGGAGATATTGGCTACGGAAAGCTATTCAAAACAGATTAATGGAACTGAATTGTGGTGAGTCAGTAGTATAGATACTGGTGCGTAACATTTGGACATAAGATATTGGGGAGTGTGACATTTGAATATTCTTTATTTCAGTCGAGTCCATCGATAGGTTTTGGAAGCACAGAGGGGCAGAATAATAATATAAGACAACTTGAGCCTTCTGGAAGGTATAGTGTATCCTATATACTTCATTTCACATTCAGGTGATTTAGGGAGAGTGTTCAGGATTGGTAGGGGATTATCACGGTTGTGGTGATATGTTTGTAAATGAGCATGCTCACAGGTATAGCATTTATTAATCACACATTAGCTTGTGTCATGTTCACCGATCACAAATAGGATGTAAAGTAAGAATACTATTATTATCAAATTACCACTAAGGAATGTGGTTGAGTTTAGGTTCCCACTGTATATTAACGTATTATGGAATGTATCGACATATTTATAATTAGGAATGTAATTTTCATATGACATACTAAAATAGCATTTATGGAAATATTATTTTAGGGGGTCCTGAGGAAATCCAGGGGCACTTCCCGGATGAAACACGTGTTGACGGACGAACTTAATAGTGGCTACTTTTGGAAGGACTGAATCTTTTTTGGACTTTTGGAACAAGCTCGGATCGTCATTTGGAACCTTAAGATGTTATGAGTTTTTGATATTTGGACTACATAGCTTCAAACTTTACAAATAGGATGATAGTAATAGGATTGCTGTAATTGAGTTCATTGTATGTCATTTGGATTTCTGTGATGTTTGGTTGTAGGAAATGTTAATAATTGGATACAATAACAAGATCTGAATAACCCACTCATATTGTATGCAATTTAATCTATCTGTTCACGTGTGCAAATACATATTGTGAAATTTTTGGTAACTATTTGTTATCGTGTTGGGGATTTTGGAGGGTGTAACCCCAGTATTTTTCACTGTGTATTACTTGTTACGCTACAGTTATATATTATGAGGGTAGGAGCGCCCTATACTCATTATTCACCGTCCCACTCAGTTATTGCTGGGAGTTGTAGCCCTGGTTAGTCCCTGTACTACACACACTATACACAGATATTATCCTCCCTGGTGAGTAATGTCAGACAGGGGTTTTTGGACAGGTGGACACTGTATTGGTAAGTGGGATGATAGTAAAGGTGGCAGTAGGTGAGCAGTGAGCATGCATGGCATGGCATTTAGGTAACATTTTTCTTGTTGTGACTTACCAGACTCCACTACCTCAGGTATTCCTGTCAAGCCCTCAGGATTCAGAATGTCCAAGACCTTCTCCTCCCAGAATGTAAGTTGTAAGAGTGGAGTGGGGGTGCCACTGCCAATCTTCTTAGCCTGCATGTGATGCCTGAAGACCATGGAACGGACTGTTGCCCCTGGGGTTGTTCCACCTCTTCCTGATGTCCTCCCTCATGCACAGTATTCACTCTGTTTGCTATCCTGTCCCATATTTCAATTTTCCTTCTGAGAAAAGTGTGCTGGACTTGTGCTCCAAACAATTGTGGTTCTACTCTTATGATTTCATCCACCATGACTCTTAACTCATCATCAATGAAACGAGGATTTTTCATGGGTAGCGTGGTGGTACAAAAAATTGTAACAGGTGACAGTGTTTTACTGAAGTGGGGAAGTGCGGAAGTGTGTGATTGGAAAAAGTGTCTGAAGGGTGTGGTATGTGTTGTATGAAAATGTTGAAGGGGTGCCTATTCTGTAGTTTGTTTTTTGGATTGCGCTCTGTCTTGCTGGGTCTTTCTCTCTAAATGCAAAGGACTATGGTGTGTAAAGGGATGTGTTCTATTGTGTCCTTTGCTGGTGTGTCGACTCTGGCAATTTGTCAGCTGTGTTGTTTTCTAATTCATTCAATGTGCTTTTGTGTATTACTTTGGAGACCATGGACCGCCGTGGTTCGGACCACAATTGGCTGACTGCCATGGATGCATGCCTCAGTGACTTTGAACTTGTAATACGGTCAGTGGTTGGTCGCTGTGCTGTTGGGGCTGGAGGTCAGTATGCCTACTTCTGGCCCTCTGCGCCACTGTCTTTCTGTCTTTTTTGGTTGGCAGTCCACAGTCCGGCCTGTATGACTGGCAGTCTTTTTTGGACCACCAGCATGGAGGTCTGGTAGTCCAACAGCCAAACTCATAATGAGGCCGATAGTCTGAATGGAAAACTTCCAATTGGGATGAACCTAGTCTCTGTATGTAACCCATGCTCCATCGAAGTCAACCTAAAACCTTACACTTGTTGCATTTTAACTTGATCAGTTGTCCTCAGTTGACACTTTAAAATTTGTTATGCTATTTGTATCTAAAACAATTAAAATCATATCTCTTTTTCCCCTTAGTGTACTTTTGTCATCTTGGTGTCATTTTGTTCACCAAAATAGTGTTTATTTTCATACATTAGAGTGGGAATTTATTTGTGTTGTGTTTTTGACTTTTTAACTTTTGGTACTTCTAAGTGTGTTACACATTTTAATAAGTTAAACCTGCCTTTTTCGTGCCATAACTAGAAAAGGTTGAGCTCAGATTTAAATTACTGAGAACTTTACTGGACCTAACATCATTACTTGTAGTGGACTACCAAACACACCAACAATTAATCAATTTTCTCACACCTGTTGTTAAGCTTCTGAAAAGATGTATTCTGCATGTTTACGCTCAAAAAACTTGGCACGTAAGAGCCTGTGTGGAACTGCCTACTATCACTATGATTAGCCTGTTCTAAGTCATAAGAAGGAAGGAAGTGGACTAAGAATGGACTTAAGCTGAGTCCGGAGGGGACAATTATGCCCATTGCGGGATAAGAGAAATGTAACCTACTAAGAAGTTTTAAACAGGAACAAAACAATTCCAATTTGCTTTTTAATCCACATTTCATTACAGAAACATTTTTGGGAGCCTGGAAAATATTCTAAACGTTGTGACTTGTGACCTTCACATAAGTAGCAATAAGGGTAATTTGTTTTGATTTAGTCTGCCTCTTGTCCTACCTCCTGCGGGTACCTAAGCATCTAATACTCTATCTCAGAGTTAGCTCTTCTCATGAATTGTAAACTATATTTGTTATGTATTTCTTTTGTTTAACAAAATACTTCCTTCAAGATGAATTAATTCTAGTACTTAACACTAGAAATCAAAATTGATCAGCATTTCGACACTTGATCTGCACGCACTTTACACTTCAATTTCCCATAAAGATGCCCTTCAGTACAAGGAATGCGTGAAGTAGCTTACGTGAAGCATAAACAAGATGCTGTTAAAGGAACATCTAGCAATCGGCAGTGCAATAGAGATCCATACAGGAGAGATAAAGGTGTATAATATCAACAAGAATAGTAAATATATTTTCAAGGGTCCTGGATATGAGCATGTTGGACTGGGTAGTGTTATTTACTGCATCCATTAAATACAATTAACACGTAGCAAGATATTTACATGGTGAAAAAATAACTGTAACTTGTAAGGGTGAACCCAAAATTCACCAAATTAACCTACGATCAACCCCATGGTAGCTATTGAACTAAACAGACAGGTTTAACATGGGGCAATGTGTAAAGTGTAATTCAGGACCGAAGCATACAAGTAAAAGTCGAAACACCAAACAATAAAAGTCCCAAACCAAATTAGAGAAATACAGTAAACTCTAATGAAGCAAACAACACTAAAATGACATAAATCCAAAAAGGGACACCAGAGATATGTGTTTCTAAATATTTGAGAGAAAATTGCAACAAAAAGCTCCAAGCACTGACGAAACAGTCTAATTTCAGGGCAACCGCAATGGAGTACAGAGTTGGATACTGGACCCAGGCTCACCAAGATTTCACAATCAGGTTTAGTTTTTTTTATGGACCTCAAGACTCTCCAGCAGTGCAAGCCCAAAACTGTATCAAAAGAAGGTGTATCAAAATCAGACATATTTTTCTGCAAGGCTCCGCTGACCCTTTGGAGGTCTTGAAAGTACAAAATCTTTCAAAGTGCCAGCTTTTCATGGTTTATGGAGCAGTTTCTCAGGGTCACTTCTCACGGACAGGACTTTGAGAGGCTCCGTATTTACTAGCATAAGGCACACCTCTGCGTTTCCCCCTGCGCTGGCGCTAAAATGAGCTGCCTAGCGCCAGCGCAGGCATCCTTGCACCATCATGCAAGGATTTCTGCGGTGAGGGGTTTGATTGTTTATGTGCGAGAAGGTGTCCCTTCCTGCACATAATCAATCACTGATGGCGATTTGGTACTTATGTCTGTGCTGCAAAATACAGCACACACAGAAGTGCCAAAGCGTCATTTTGAAATGATTATTTATGTACAGGAAGGGATACCTTCCCGCACATAAACTATCATTTCTAGCATTTTGCTCTTTCTATGCATGCTGCAGAAGGCAACATGTTAGACCTGGCATCCTTGGGGTGGTCTCCCCAAACTTTTTGCCTTTACTTTCCAGATTGTTTCAGTGTTCTGGACTCTGTTTTTGCTTTTTTTGGCCACTTTACCACTGCTGACCAGTGTTAAAGTGCAAGTGCTCCCTTTGTGAAATTGTATGTATTGGCCTTTCCATGATTGGCATATTTGATTTACTAATAAGTCCCTAGTAAAGTGCACTAGAGATGCCCAGGGCCTGTAAATCAAATGCCACTAGAGGGCCTGCAGCACTTGTTGTGCCACCCACATTAGTAGCCCTGTAAACATGGCTCAAGCATGCCACTGCAGTGTCTGTGGTGCAGTTGTCAGTTCAACTTGGCAAGTGTACCCACTTACCAGGCCTAAGCCTTCCCTTTTTAACCATGAAAGGCACCACTAAGATAGGCCCTAGGTAGCCTCATGGGCAGGGTGCAGTGTATGTTAAAGGTGGGACATGTAGTGATGTGTTTTACATGTCCTAACAGTGAAATACTGCCAAATTCGGTCTTCGCTGTGCAAGGCCTATCACTCCCTTAGGTTAACATGGGGAATGCCTTTAAATATTATTAAAGTGCAAATTCTCTTGGAGAGCAGAAAGAAATTTGGAGTTTGGGGTCTCTGAACTCACAATTTTAAAAATACGTATTTTAGTGCAGTTGGTTTTTAGATTGTTAGTTTGAAAATGCCACTTTTAGAAAGTAGGCATTTTCTTGCTTAAACAATTCTGTGACTCTGCCTCTTTGAGGATTCTGTGTTTGGGTCAGACTGACAGTTTGGTTGTTTGTGCATCTCCTCTAGACAGTGACACAACGGATGCTGGGGTTTAGCCTACATATTCTGATGAGCCATCTGTGATCGATTGGATGGAGGAGTGGTGACTCACACCTGAAAGAGCTGTGCCTGTTCTCACACAATGCAGTCTCCAACCCCCTGGCATGTGTCTGGGGCCTGGCCAGAGCAAGGCAGGATTGTGGGAACAACAGAGACTTTCCTTTGAAGTTTGCCTACTTCAAAGGCAGAAAGGGGTTTAAGTAGTGGACCCAAAACCCCAGACTTTAGATAACTTCTGGAATATAGAGGAACCTCTGCCAAGGAGAAGAGATGAGGAGAAGCGCTGTCCCTGCCTGTGACTGTGCTTTGTTGGGCTATCGTGCAGTTACTGCTTTTTGCAATGAAAGAGGAGAAAGACTGGACTTTGTTGTGTATTCCTGCTTGAGAGGTATCTCCAAGGGCTTGGAGTAGAGCTTGCCTCCTCTTTTGAAACCTAAGGGACAGCAAAGGCTTCACCATCCAGTTTTGAGTCTGTATGCTGTGGACCCTAGCTTGCCAGAGGGTGCCATTCCAGTATCTGGGCCCCTGGAAGTGAATTTCTGGAGAAAACCTTCTAACAGCACCAGACAACGCCGTGCAACTTTGCTAAGGAGGCCGGTGCACGGAAACAGTGATGCCGCTGGGCCGCAGCTGTGGACCTCGCATAAGTGCGACGACCGCAAAGACTCCACAGGCTTCGCGTCGCTGCAGCGTCTGACTGCACGAATTAATGGAGATTGGTATCTCATAAGTCTGATATCCGTGACAACCAACTCCATCGCAGCATCTGCGGCCCTTTGACGTCATTGCGACCCTGTGAGGTCACCCTGCAGCATTATGATTTCGCTGGGCTTCGTATTTGCTGGAATCAAGGGACCGACCCTCGCAAACGATGCTGCCTCACCTCCACCGTTCTTCAGTGACGCCTCTGCTCCTCTACCCCTCTGCCCAGCAGCACCAGGAATGGTGTTGCATCGGATTCTTGTATAAATTAGAGTACACTGTTCCAAACTACTCTGACTTCCTAGGGGACCTAGGGTCTCAGGAGCAAGAGCCCTCGTGCATCACAATGGATGACTAGCATCATCATCGGGAAATGCTCCTCACCAGGCTGGCGCTGCAACGCCTTGGGCGCTCCCCTAAGGGGGCTCTTATGCCGTGCTGTTCCGCTCAGTTAAGCGTGATAACCTACAGCGGAGGTAGATTAGGGTTGGAGAGAACAGAAGAAAGTGTTAAAATTGGTTATTCATCGCTCCAGAACATCATAATTTTAATCAGTATAGGATGGATGAAGACCAAGATCAAAACAACAGAACCTAGGGGACTATAAATCATATAGTGCCCCTATACCAAGGTCAACATGTTTCGTGTCCTAACGGTCCAGCCGGATCCATTGACGCTTCATCAGGACCAAAAAAGATAAAACTTTTCTCCAAATGTCAACAAAAGATATTAAACACCCTTACTTTAGGATTAAAGGCAGTCACTTACATTGAAGTCAACTGGTCAAGTCAGGTCGCCCTAAAAGACAAAAGTTACATATACATAGGCCTGAGAAAACCAAGGTATGGTAATACAGAGATTAAAGAGTTAAAATGTAATCAGAGACTGTAGTGGGTCAAACATCAAATTAAACATACACACGGGTAGTAAGGCTTACCATCCCGGAAATTGAGATCAGGCTCCTTGGGACGCACGTTCTATAGAATCAAAAGACCTCTGTGCATAATCAATAAATAAAATCATCAGCAAGGTATGCATGGTATTCCACAAGTAATGATTGGTATATAAAAAGCCATTATTATGTGCTAACAAAAAAGCTGTTGATATAGAGTTGACACTCAGACATTGATTCCTGACTCCGTGCACCAGCCTGTTCTCTACTTGTTCATTTAGATACATTATTTACTATTTTTCTAAATCTGTGTTGTGTAATTTTATAATGTTTCACTGTATTACTGCGTGTCTTGATACAAATTCTTAACACATTGGGGGTCATTTTGACCTCGGTGGTCTTTTTCCAAGACCGCCGAGGGACCGCTGTGCGGAAGACCGCCAGTGGTGGCGGTTTGCCGCTCTGCCTATTATGACCGTTGGCAGCTCTCCGTCCTTTTTCGGACGGAGAGTCGCCAACAGCCATACTGGCGGGAGGTGGGGAAGTGGAGGTTGATACACCTCCACCGCCACGCCAACAGAACACCGCCCAGCGAATCACGTCCTGTGATTCACCGTGGCAGTGTTCTGTTGGCGGTGTGGTGTCGGCGGAGCAGCCCCCATGGCTCCCATCCCCTCCCGGAGGATCGACGGAACAGGTAAGTCGATCGTCTGTTAGGGGAGGGGGGTGGGGGGGTGTTGTGTGTTGTGTGGGTGCATGGGGGTGTGCGTGTGTGTATGTAGACGGGGGTGTGAGTGTGTGTATGATTGCGGGGTTGTTGTGTGTATGGTAATGAGTGCGTGTATGTCTGTGGGTATGTCTGTATGGATGTGTGCATGTATGTTTGAATGTGGGTGTGTGTGTCTGACTGTGTGTGTGGATGTAGGCATGTATGTCGGCGTGTGTGCGTGTAGGTGGTGCCTGCGTGCATGTCGTGTGGGTATGGGTGATGTGATGTTGGGGGTGGGGAGGGGGGCCCTGCCACCTTTGGGGGGTGGCAGGGGTGGTGGGGGGTAGGGGAGAGAGTCCGGGTGGGGGAGACCCCTATCAGTGCCAGGGAAGGAATTCCCTGGCACTGATAGTGCTTATGGCCATGGATTTCATGGCGGTTCAAACCGCTGGAAATCCACGGCGGTAAGCCGGGTCAAAATACCGTCGGCGGTATAGTGATGGCCGCTGGGCTGGAGACCCAGGTCTCCAGCCCGGCGGGCGGAACGGAGAACCGGCGGATGACCATGGCGGTAACCGCCATGGTCATAATTCCACAAAGTAAGACCGCCAGCCTGTTGGCGGTCTTACCGCCGGTTCTCCGCCTTCCGCCAGGGTCATAATGAGCCCCATTGTCTCTGAGTTAAGCCTGCCTGCTCGTGTCAAGCTACCAAGTGGGTGAGCAGGGGTTAACTTAGTGTGATTCTCCTTTACCCTGACTAGAGTGAGGGTCTTTGCTTGGACAGGGGGCAACCTCACTGCCAAACAAAGGCCCCATTTCAAACACAGCACACATAGAAAAAGCAAAAAATGAGGCGGAGTAAAAGTAGTCCCTTTTGTATTGCCTTGCTAACGTCACCCCTGGGGTGACGTTAGATTTTAAAGCTGTGTCAGGTTTACAAAAACTTGTAAATCTGAGGCAGCTTTAAAATGCAATGTGTGTTGCTGTAAAACACCCACAGCAAACCCATCGTACACCCCTTCCACATAAAGAGTTGCATGTGAAGGGGACGTATTTACAAGGTATGTTAAGCCACAAAAAGGGGCTTAACGCTACCTTGTAAATATGGCACAGGGCACTGTGCTACCAGAGCATCACAACAAGGGACGCTC
This sequence comes from Pleurodeles waltl, assembly GCF_031143425.1. NCBI lineage: Eukaryota > Metazoa > Chordata > Amphibia > Caudata > Salamandridae > Pleurodeles > Pleurodeles waltl. The sequence goes on along the minus strand of NC_090443.1, from coordinate 659,930,628 downwards.
CGTTGGCACTAGGGGCTCTTATATACACTTCTTAATCTCCAAGCCCTTCACACTTCTATTTTCCATAAAGATGGGCTTAAGTCAATAGAGCTGTCTCTTTTAAATCATAATTTTACAGGGATGGATACATTAATTCCTTTTTTGCTGCAACCTCTTAAACACACATTTTATCACAGCTATTTTAGAAGATTTGGCCAGTATACCATGCAATGGTTTTCCAGCAACCAAGTGCTATGCTAATTTTTTATTGCCAAATTGGCACTCAATCATAGCAATTTTGCCTAAACCAATGGTCTATTGGTATATGTATATTCCATTGATTATATTTACATCAAGAGGAAAAGTTATCTTGCTGCCTTGGAATCAAACATAGTCAATATTCCGAAAATTTGCCGTTGGGTCAATTTCTTTAGTTTTTCGCACTACAAAGTGATTTCTGTTTGAAAACCTCTTCGTATACAAGCACAGACCTGCAATAGTCTTTTACACTGCCAAAGCTAACCATCAGAAAGCTTTTAAAGACAATTCGACAGTTAACCAACTTTTGAGAGTGAAGAATACTGAGTAACTAAGGTCAAAATAACATCCAAGTGACAAAAAACATGACAGTGAACATTTTTTAAGTTATGGTATCCACCAGAAGTACTTAATAGAGCAATGAAGAAGGTATCCAATATCTCAAGAAAAACTCTTTTGACCCAGAAAACAATATGTCCTACATGGAGACTAGTATTTGCCTTGAAGTATTCCACTGAAGGCAACAAGGTTAAGCAGCCATCCTTAACCACTTGTCTACCCTACCATTGGAAATTGACTTTAACAACAGTTTTCAGTAGAAACCATTACCTGCATATACCAACAGAGAAATATTAAGGAACTTCCTTGTAAGAAGCAAACAAATCTCTGCTTAATGACAGTCAGCACACCAATATTCCACAGAAGAATCAACCATATTCATATTTGCCACTAGCAATGTGGTCATAAGGGGTAAATAAATCTGCCACTCATACATAGGTCCGAAATGCCATATGAGGGACACTTTTGTACAAGAGATTAATAATAGAACATCTCCTGAAATGCCCCTGTATTAATCTATATATTTGGAAGAAGAAATAAAATTAGCTATATGAACATCAAAGTAACTTTAAGATTAAGGGACTGATTTAGGGGCATATTTAGAAGAAAGTGGTGCATCGGTCCGAATGGATCACTTTTCTTGCATCGCCCGTGCCCCACCTAATGACACCATGGTTGCGGCATATTTACAATATTGTGCACAATTGCGTCATTAGGACAATAGCATCAACATTTTTTAAGCTATAATGGTGCTTTGCTGCACTAGTGTTAAACACTTTCACACTAGTACAGCAAAGAATAGGGAGACCCATTGATTAAAATGGGTGTGCTTTAAGCAGGCATTACAAATGAGGGAAATAAAAACACAGAGAAATGATGTAAATTTCACTGCACCATTTGTCCGGGCCTCCCTGTGTCGGAACGCCCCCGCATACATTATGCCTGGTGCAGGCATGGAAAGGTTTACAAAGTGGCTCAATGCTCAATGCATTGCTCCACTTTGTAAATATGGAGCAGGAGAAAGTCCTCCTTCAAACCACCTTAGTGTGAAAAAAATTGCTCTAGGGTGGCGCAAGGTGGCGCTAGGGGCTTGGAAATATGACCCTTAGAGTTTGGCGGACGGGTTAATCTGTCGCAAACATGATGGATATCACCCCTCCTTAATACAAGTGCTATCTTATGATAAAAGGTCCTATTGATTTTGTAATGTGGTGAACAGGATATCTGCCACTTTTGTAACAAGTAACCCATCCACCAAACTCAGAATCAGGCCCTAACTCTGAACAATATCTGCTGCTAACTGTTTGGCAAAAATGGTATGCAGTATCAACCACCTCTGATCTCAAAACATTGAACAACCCTGAAAGAAATTAAACTGTGATGACAACAAGATACTGCTACAAAGAGAGACACACTAGACAAGAACGAGCTACACAGCAGAGGGTAAAAAAACTGACTTAAAATGTATTTTTTGTGAATTGTTTTTCTCTGACAAGATGCTGAACTGCAATATTTCTTGATGGATTGGCCTCTTATATTTGGTGGTTCTATGTTTAGAAACATCTAAGCATATCCATTCCCAATACCTTCACGATGCAGTCAGATTCACCTCTACATTTTGTTATTTACACTTACTAGGTTTCGTTTTGTTGATCCTTGTCTCTAAAAAATGACTAAAGAATTTTGTCTATCTTCAAAGTTTACCTTTGGGCGCTGATGTGTTCCAGACCTTGATGGTTGAGTGGGCCCAGAACATTACGTGCAGGCTGCACGCTGCTTTAGTGAATATCGGTGCATACTGGACCTGGTCTGGCGCAGAGCTGCCTACACACATCCCAGCATGTTTATTTTTGCCTTTGGTCAGATGACTGGTAGCAAACCTAATTGTGCTCTGAGGCAAGGTGTAGTACAAAAACACCCCCAGAACTTGCTCCCTGGATACCGGTCTCTCACTATAACCCAGTATCCTACAAAGAGTCTTGGGACTTTTGCTCATCTGCATTGAGATGCCTGGAAATTTTGTTCTTCCTGACGAGACTGATTATGACTGGCATGCACAGGGGTTGTTCCCAGGCTGAAAGTTATGGGATGAAGTCTGTGACCCTTTTCTGGAAACAGAGGGCGCTGGGGGCTACTCCCATGGCAGGGTATGGAGTTAGTCTTTTACAAAGGTGTAGATAGCACTTCATACACATTGCTGCTCTGCCTGTGCTATGCAAATATTATTTGTGATGCTCCTAATAAATTGTTCAACCTCGCAATTGGTTTGTGACCAACATGGGGGAATCATGTGTTGCTTGCTTCAACTGGAAACTAGGTGGTTAGTAAAGTCTTGGCTTTTGAAAGGTGGGCTGTTATCCATGCAGAGTTCCCATATGAAGGCATGAGTGGCTACAATCTTCTCCAGTATAGGAACTGTCTCTTCCACAGAAGTGATCTTCAAAATCATGACCTCTGGGTACTTTGAATAATCACCGCTGATCACCAATGACCACTAAGACGTTCCTCCAAGTTGCTTTGGCGGAGGTCGCATTGTTGGACTGTCCATTCAACTTTCTCATTAAAATTTGGAAACCATGCCTTAATTCTCAATCTATTCTTTGTTTTGATGACTACTTGGTGTGATCCATGGGCAAGGTCCACCATCCACTGCTTGGCACGATGAGCTGGGATTCCCTGAGTAGGCATCCATCTGCTGAGATGGTGAGCTCTTCTGCCACGTGATGCCGGAATCTGAGTGTGCTCTGGGCTTCTACCATCTTTTGGGACAGGGCTGTCATGCTGAAATCCCCTCTTCCTGTCTCATGGCCACCATGGCCTGTTGGAGACAGTCGTCAGCTTGGCTAGCTTTGATAATGTTGGTCAGCAAGATGGGAAGAGGGTGTATCTGTTCCAGAATGACCCTCCTTTTTTTGCTCTTCCTGAGGCATTACAGGCCGGGAGTGTCATGACTGGTAGTCTGCCGGTTTGTGGGTTCCAGCTCGGTATTCCATGGAGATGTGATACTTCTGTAACTGGAGTATCCATTTTTTGATCTGTGGTGGCAGTTTTGATCCTGGCTCATTGAAGAGTGGTATCAAAGGCTTGTGGTTGGTACTGACAGTGAACGGGTGCTCATACAGGTAGATGTGAAAATGTCTGCAACGCCAATGAATCGCTATGGCTTCTTTTTCACTATGTGAGTACTGCTGCTCGGTGGGGGTCAGAGCACCTCTGGCATAGGTGACGGGGGCCCACTCTCTGCACTGCTGTCTCTGGTATGGAACAGGACCACTACCAGACCTGTGGATCTGGCTTCTACAGTAAGCTCAGTTTACTTGCCTGGGTTGAAATAGAAAAGTGTGATATCTGTGGATAGGGCTTGTTTTGTGTCTTGAAAACACTTCTCCTGCTTGGGACCCCAAAGCAAGTGGTTTGATGACTTGGTGAGATCACACAGCAGCCCTGTGAGTTGAGTTAGGTTCTGTATGAAACAGCTGCAGTATGTGAACATTTCAAAAAAGCTTCTAACTCCAGTAACTGTGGAGGGCGTGGGTGTTGCCTGGCTATCATGGACCGTTGGTGGTCATGGGTAATTCCATTTACAGAGAAGTGGTACTCAAAAAACATAACTCCTCCTTCAGGAACTCACACTTTTCCTTGTGCTAGGTAAGGCTGCAGCTTTGTAGCCAGTGGAACACCGAGTGCAGTCTGTGAAGATGTTCCTCCAGGGTAGATGCGTGGACCAAAATCTCATCACTGATATTTGAGAGTCCGGTGAGGCCCGCCAGAACCCCCCTGACAATATCCTGAAACACCTCAGAGGTCCTGAGGATGCCGAAATTGACATGTTGTATTGTCTCAAACCAAGGTGGGTGGAGAACGTGGTCAAATGCTTGGGAGTCATGTGCTAGGACAATTTGGTGGTACCCGGACCATAGGTCCATTTTCGAGAACCACAGAGAGCCACAAGGCTCCTATGATGTCATCTACGGTTGGCATTATGTGGCATTCCCTCTTCATTATGGTGTCCAGGAGCCTCATGACGATGCACATGTGCAGTTCTCTGGGCTGTTTTGGCTTGCAAGCGACTATTATGGATGACGCCCAGGGAATTGGCTCTTCCACTTTTTCAATGATGTTGGCCTCCTCCATCTTCAGCAACTCTGCCTCCAATTTTGGTCAAAGGTGGCCAACGGGCAATGTTGCAATGCTACAGGTTGCACCGATTGGTTGATGGAGAGATGGACTACTTGGTCTTTGAGACATTTAATGCCCTGGAAAAGTTGTTTGAATTTGTCAAGAAGGGAGTTGAAACCTCTGACATGGAACTAAAATGCAAACTGCACCAGCTGCAAGCGCTTGGCTGTTTGGAAGCTGAGATATGTCAGCCTTCCTTCCATGACATAGACCTTCATTTTGGTGGCCTGCCCTTGGTAGTTGATTGTGGTGTTCAACATTCCTGCAAGTGGGGGCACATGAGGTGCCATAGACACGGAGTGTTGTGGTTGTAGGGCCCAATGCTGGTGGGAAGCCATCCCCTTGTGCAGCGAAAGGGGCAAGGTGTTTATTAATGCCCCTGTGTTGGCAGGTGGTTTATAAGTAGGAGTTGGAAGGTACATACCACTAGTAATAAAGCCACAAACACAATATAAGGTCCAGTCACGTTTTAGTAAATTAAAACCTTGCTCAATCCTTGGTAGCTGGCAACAAGCAGGCAGGCTTCACTTAGGGGACAGTTGCATAAAGCATTTGAAAACACTAATACATTAAATAGGTAAGGTACAATACACAAATTCAGACACCAATTTATAAAAATAGAAAATATTTCTATCTTTAAAACAACACCAAAATGACAAAACTCCAATGTAGAAAACCAGAGATATGAACGTTTAAAGATTATGGGGGTCATTTTGACCCTGGCGGTACGGGACCGCCAGGGCTAAAACGACAGAAGCACCGCCAACAGGTTAGCCGTGCTTCCAGGTGTATTACAACCGCAGCGGAAGCGCCGCGGTCGCACCGCCGGCGGTATTCTGCCACTTTTGCCCCGGCGGTGATAATCCGCCTGGGCAGCGCTGCTTCTGGGGTCTCTAGTTGGAAGAGATATACACCTTTGTCCAAGTAGGGACCACAAACCTAGTCAGGGTAAGTTACACACAATCCAAATTATCCTGTGCCCACCCTCTGATAGCTTGGCACTGAGCAGTTAAGACTTAACTCAGAAGGCAATGTGTAAAATGTTTGTGCAATAAATCATAAAGTAACACAGTTACAACACAATAAAATACACCACACAGGTTTAGATAAAATAAGGTAAAAACTGCAAAGATCCAATGAACACAAGTTGAAATATCACTTTTAAAATGTTTAAAAGATGCTTAATCCTTGGAAATAAACAGTTGTCTCTTTGTTACGCGCAGTACCTGGTATGCATCAAAAATAATGATGCATGGAGACTGCAGATGAGGAGATGCGTGGAAAAATAAGGTGTTTCATTGAATTCCTCGGCACAACACAGACGATGAAACGTTTCTTTTCACGCTGCAAGGGGCGATGCGTCAAATTGTCCGTCACAAGGCAGGCGCTGCGTTGACTTTCCAGTCAGGAAGTGGGGGCTGCGTTGTTCCGTTTGGCCGTGCAGCGATTTCTCAGTCACAATGCAGGCTTCGAGTCAATTTCGGCAGGCAGTGCAGCGATTTTCAACACACAATGAGTTTCCTGAAGAGATGAAGTCTTTTGGGCCCTGAGACTTCAGAAAACAGGAGGCAAGCTAAATCCAAGCCCTTGGAGAGCACTTTTAGGGAAGACAGAGTCCTTCGCGGCAAAGGAAGAGGTCAGCAGGGCAGCAGGGAAACAGAAGGGCAGCATTCTTTCTCAGCAAAGCAGTCCAGATGAATCCTTTGGGCAGCCAGACAGTTCCTCTTGAAAGGATGCAGGTGTAGGTCCCGAAGTGTCGGGTTTGGTGGGGTCAAAGACCCAGTTTATATCCCCCAAAATACATTTGAAGTGGGGAAGAAGTGCCCAAATTCCCCTTTCGGTTCAGCCATGTCTGCCGGGGACCCAGGAGGAGGTTTAGTAGTCCATTGTTTGAGGGTAGGCCACTAGTCTTTGAAATGTGTCAGGCCCTCCACCCTTCCAGCCCAGGAAGACTCATTCAATATGCAGATGAATGCAGGTGTGACTGAGTGTCCTGTGTTTGTGGTTGTCTGGGTGAAATGCACAAGGGAGCTGTCAACCAGCACAGACCGGATGCTGATTGGTGATAGACTGTAAAGCACAAATCGTTTTAAGTGCAGAGAAATGATCACTTTCTAAAAATGGTATTTCTGAAATAGTAATTTAAAATCCAACCTCACCAATAAGCAGGATTTCCTATTATCATTCTGGCCATACTAAAAATGACCTGGTCACTCCTTTCAGATCGGAATCTACCACTCAAAAAGTATCTGAGGGCAAACGTAATGCTAGTCTAAGAAAGAGCAGGCCTCACAGTAGTGTGGAAAACAAATTTAGGAGCTTTCCACTACCAGAACATTTAAAACACATATGTACTTTTCCTTCCTTTTACCTACATAGCACCCTACCCTTTGGGTTATCCAGGGCCTACCTTAGGGGTGACTTACATGTGGAAAAAGGTGAGTTTAAGGCTTGGCAATTGATTTTAAATGCCAAGTCGAAGTGGCAGTGAAACTGCACACACAGGCCTTGCAATGGCAGGCCTGAGACATGGCTAAGGTTGTACTTATGTGGGTAGCACAATCAGTGCTGCAGGCCCACTAGTAGCATTTAATTTACAGGCCTTGGGCACATGAAGTGCACTTTACCAGAGACTTATAAGTAAATCAAATATGCCAATTGGGAATGAACCAATGTTACCATGTTTAAGGGAGAGGGCATAAGCACTTTAGCACTGCTTAGCCTAAAAACAGTGTCAAAAAAGTGGAGGGAGGCAGGCAAGATGTTGCAGGATGACTACCCTAAGTCTGTCAGGTCTAACAGATCTGTTAACCTGTTGCTATCAGGAAGTCCACTCTTTCACTTCATGAAGCCCAGCAAAGTCCTTAGAGCTATATTTCGTCAGTTTGCTTCAGGTGCATTCATGCCGATGGCATGTGTTTGGGGTGCAGAACAGGGTCCTCACAGGGCAGTCTTTCTTCTTCTTGTAGTTGCAGGCAGTCATCTGAGCTTCTGGACAACTTTCCCATATTTATCCAGTGTTTCTGGGCTGGCAAGCAGGGGGACACCCCTGACCAATGGGGTGCAGGGTGCCACCCTCTAGGGTGACTACTTCCTACGAAGTGTGGCAAAAATCAATGCCAGGAAGCACTATTCTTCCAAAATCCAAGATGGAGAAAATCTTTCCTTGGGGTCAGGATCTGGCTAAGTCATCCCACTTCTGTGTCATAATCTCCCTAACACTCCTCCCTTGCTAATTTAATTACTGGGTTTCCCATCTGGCTGGGGTGGCAGGATGTAGGGGTGAGCTGGGTGCTAGCCTGTTATTCCCTCTTTGAAGACCAGTTTGGCTACCCAGCCCCTTCCTGCCTTTTGCTCTGCAGCTTGCCGAATTTCACCCACCAGATGTCCTATTGTCTCACTGCAGGCACTTCACACCTCATTAAGGCAAACTTGCTCTGCATGGCAGAGGTTGGCCAATCAGAGAAGGGCTGCTGCTGAAAGGCTAGATTTTGGCTTCCAGAAAATAAATATCTATAACTTCTTTTCTGTGTCAGTTATAATAAAACTAACAGTGGCAAGTTGTTGAATTTATTCTATCATTTGAGTCCAAGAAGCATATACATTTTAGCTCTTTTTCAGTGAGAGCTATACTATAATAAAGTTGTTAGCCTGTGGAACTAATGTACTATAATGGGGAACAACGAAATTGCCAGTTTTTCCCTCACAAGGGCATATAAATCATATTTTATAATGTCCCTGCTTATAGGTGCAAGGCACCCTACCCCAGGGCACTTAGAGAAGACCTTAGGGGTGACATATGTAAAAATAACGTAGTTTGGGACTTTGGAAGTACCTTTAATTCTGAAGTCAAATTTGCATATAAATGTAATTTAAAAGCAGCCCGCAAAGCAGAGCTGGCTTTTAAAGTGACAGCAGATCACTCAGTGGTGCACACTTAAGTACATTAAATCTGCTGGGCCTCTAAACCTACATGCCCTACCATATACTAAGGACTTACAGGTAGGTTAACATGCTAATTACAATTGTGCCTACTTTGCATACACATTTAATCAGAGCACAGGCCCTGGGTCTGGTTAGCAGAGCCCAGGGCACCCTCAGAGTCAGAAAACTAGCATCTAGAAGGCAACAATTAGGGGGACCTGGTTTCCCACACTCTGTGTCTATGAGGGCCCCCAGTGGTTGTCCTTTGACAATGACTTGGGACCAAAGGAGTGTGGTGGATGCAGCCTAGGGTCGGCTCTACTATGTGTATGACACAAACTGTTCCTTCGGACTCGTCGTCATTCAAGTCGTCATCTGCTAGCTTCAACTCAGTGTCCACCTGTTTGGCTGTCTACTTCTTTGGGCCTTCACCAGAGATGCAACTTGGAGTAGAGGTGCAACTTGCCACATGCGGAGCACTTTCTCCCTTTTGCTGGCCAGTCTCCCTAGTGTGGAGTGGGTCCTTGCATCTGATTAGGCTGGCGATTTGCGGGTCTTGGGGTGGTTCTTTTTGCTGTGAGGCGAGAATGTGGCTCCAACTTATTTGACTGGTTCAGGTCTGGATGGCATGCTAAAGTGTAGCCTCCATGTGGGCAGCCTGCAACTTACACAATTCCTTGGATCTGCAGCCCATGGTGAGGATTTCTGCCATCATAATGTGCTCACGGAGCTTTGCCAATGAACAGCCCTAGATGAACTGAACTTGAATTTCATCCTTCTCGTTGGGAGAGTGTACATGGCTGCCAGCTCACGGAGCCTGTCATAGAACTTGTTCACGGACTCTTCAGGCGTCTGTCACGCTTGATTGCTCAGGAAACGCTCAGAGTCTGGAATGAGCAGTCAGTAGCCGCTTCAGCGTGGCGTAGGTATACGGAGGGCCAGCGTCTCCTACCATAATGGACATCTTGTGTATGGTGGTGCCACTGAGATGAAGGAGCATGGTCTGACGCCTGCCTGAAGTCCTACTGCAGCAATATGTGTTTCCAGATGGTCTATCCACGTTGCTCATTCGGCTTCCGAGATGACAAAAGGTTCAATAGTGGGTATGACTGCCATGCGCTCAGGTATTGTATGTGTGTGCTGTGATGTCACTGGTGCCAGAGATGGAGATGAGTGGGCAGTGGTGTGGCTCCTTACCGGCTTTCTGCTATCCTTCTGATTGCGCAGAGCAGCGACATGGACTGGCTGGCAGTCCTGGTGATAACCTGCACAGGATGGTGGATCACTGTTTTTTCTTGTTGCCTCCCAGATGATGGCTTCCATGCTACTCTTGGGAATGTAATGTGACATCCACCAAGGGTTCCTCTTCTGTCTGTGCAAAAATCTGAATAGCATAGAAATCGGAAGACGAGTTAACTATGGATACTCTCCTCAAATATACATTTTTTTATTTTTTCTCCATAGGGGAAACATTTTAACCTATGCAGAAACCCTTTTCGCTGCTCCCTACCATGTCTGGAGTTGGTCCATTCTCGTACTGGAGTGGAGTAACTGCAAACCGTGGCTGAAAAAATTCTCTGAATTTTTCTAATGAAGAAAGGGTACAGATGAGAGTTTGTTAATGCCCACAAAGGTACACGGTCGTGGGCGTTGACAAACCTACCATGCAAACGACTATTTTAAACTGCAACTTCCCGCCTCTTGCGATTAATTTACTAAAACGAAGTTCTCACCAATTACCACAGAAAAATCTGCACATGCATGCATTCCAGGAATCCTTATGGGAATTCCTGGCACCTGTAAATAAGGTACTGCCAGTATAAGCATATATATGCAACGGAAAATAAGTTCGTTAACATACTCGATTGTCTCTACACCCTCTGACCAAAGTCTTCGTTTTAAATTCTTTTGAGCTATTGAAAAAAACACAAATTAATAAAGCTGTTTCTCATATATTTTGGAATGTAGTGATTAACCAAAAGCCAGAAAATCCAGTAGACTTTTTGATGGTGTTTTACTACTCTACACTCAAATAGGTGACACACTCAGAGACGAATCCGAAAAACCTAACTCTAATTTCTTTGGCATAACCGCAAAACAATCTCTAGATCAGCGCCATTTCGTTAAATCTAAAATCCCTTGCAGCTCCGTATGCCTTAATTTCCGGTTTTGTATTGTTCCTCTTGTATAATCTAATTGTTTGATAGGAAATGAAAGTAAACCACCAAAAGTAACTCACGGCTTGGAAAGATTGTGGCATTTCATTTTCTATTTGATTCTTCAAGCACAAATTATTTACTCTGTGCACATGTAATTCAAAACGACAGATTCCGCGTATTTTTATTATTTCACTTTATTTTTTTCAAGGTATTTGTGAAATCAGACCTCTTTATGTAGCTTGCGACAACTTAGGTAAACGAATAGTGTTTGCGAGACAGTTTACTGTTGTTTACTCTATTTTAAGTATTATTCTAAATCCATGCCCAAAGAAAAACATACCGGCCATAATGGGCCATAGTTGTATTTGCATTTAAATAATCATGACAAAAAGTGATGTTCCAGGGCGATAAAGCAGCTTTAAAGGTGATGGCCTCGAAACATAAAAAAACAGTAGGGAGTCTGGTACTGATCCACAATATTGTTTCTTTTGTGGGAATAGCAAGGTGTCCTGCTGTTCAGGCATGACTACAGATTACACGCTTTAAATAAAATGTGTGTCAGCAATGTATAAACATAATTGTATAAAATGCAGAAGACGTATTGTCCTAGAGCGAAAATGGTAATAACATACTGTCTTCATATTGTCTGGGTATCAGTGTTACTCATTATAAGAAGCTTTTCCTGTAGTTTCATATAAAGGCAGCCGCCAGACTGATCCTTAACCTGCCCATGGAAACCCACATCAATCAGTATCTGAAAGACCTCCATTGGCTCCGTATTCAGAAGAGATGCCATTTCAAGCTCCTTGTCTGTGCTTACAACGCCCTCCATGGTGAAGGGCCTACCAATTTGAACCACTCCAAGTACTTCCACCAACCTCCCAAGAACCACCGCTCTGCACACCTCCCCCTCTCACAGATCTCTTGCATATACCGCCACCACCCTGGAGGACACTCTTTCTGCCAACTCGCTGCCAAATCCTGGAAACCCTCCCCTCCTCCTCCGCACTACACTCTTGATTACCCACTTCAGGAAGGGGCTCAAGACATGTTTCTTCGAATGAGACCAGCAGCAAGTGCATGGATACCCTCTCGGGTGATAAGCCGAGCTATACAAGTGCTTGCTTGATTGATTGACATTATATTTTCCCTCTAAAAAGGAGATTTTCAACTGAATGGAAATGTAATTTGGCTTCCAGCAACCTGTCTTTGTTCTATTTCACTGCTGTACTTTTCCTTATGTTTTTTTCAGACCATTTGCAGACACCTGAAATCAGGAGCATCTGTTTTTTTAACTTATAGTTAACTAACTTTACTTACCATGATGTTTAATGTGAAAGGCCAATTTTATTCCCAAAATAACTTCTGCAGTCAAAAGCCTAATCTGTAGTCGACTAACCACATATCCACACTGTCTTGCTTTCCTTTGGGCTGTTGTTTTGGTTTTGGCCTATAGACAACTTTAACTGTCTAACGATTCTCATGTAATCATAAAAAAACAAAAATACATAATGCATACATGTACACATATATAGAACATCTTTAGGCCAGCCCTTGCCACGCTATTTTGCTGCTGCCCACCCTAGCACACAGAATGACACTTCAGTCACTGTCTCTCTTGAACTGTCAGTAGCAGCATTTTGCTTCATCACCTGTGCACATCTGTATAAAAAGAAGTGAGCTTCAGTGCATTGGTGGGCCAATATTTTATTTTGCTAATGGGTTTTATTTCCATTATTTATCATTTTTTTAGTTACTCATCCTCGTTTGTTTAAACTATGCCTTCAGGCTACTATAATTCAAAGCAAACAGTACATTTTCTTTGCACCTGTAAGGACCATATTCACCTGTGATGTGCATTAAATAAAAAAAAGTTTCTCTGCCATTCTAACTGTACCTGCCTGTTAGGAAGTACTGTACTCTTGTATTTAAATTATATGCAATGGTTATTTTTTTACCTTTTAATTTATTTTATACAAGATTGTGGTCAACATGTTCATGTTTTGTCATGCATTCTTTCATTAGGGCCGAGCTTGCGCAAGCGCTCTGGCTCCTGTTGTAATCTCTCTGTGGGCTTTTAATCACGACCATCAAATTGGTTGGGTCATGGGTTTGCCTCTTAAAATTTGCTTTGTTTCATTAGTGAAAGGTATGCATACGTCATGCCATTTCTGCTGTTTAGCCCTCTTCTACAGTACCAGTAACCTACTAAAAACATACAAGGCTCTGTGTTTTCCCAATGGCTTCTGCACTATTTCTTTTTATTTCCTATGCAGCACGATCTCGCTGGGCAGTAGTCGAGCACTTTGCGTGACATCGACCCTGTTACATGGATAATTCTACTTTTGCTGGTTACATGGATAATTCTGCTTTTGCCAGTTACGTGGATATTTTCACTTTTGCCGATACGTTTCACTGCAAGCAAACTTCTGTTTCCTTCTCTGTCTCCTTAACACTCATGGCGACCGTCGGCTCGCATTTGTGAAACTGATTTACTTTTCATTATCAATTGATGCAGGAAGAAATGTCCAGTTAGTAGTTTCCAACGCTAATAGCTCTAACTTGAGAAAATGCGAAACCCATTGCATTGCAAATGCTTGTTTTTCTTTCTGTTTTTGTGCATGCTTGTAGTAATAAAATAACCATTATACCAGTTTAACACAGCCAGACCTATTAGCTCAGATGGGGTAGTTTTAATTTTCACACCTTCACATAGTCTTTTCAGAATGGAGCAAGTTTATCACCCTATAGACTCTATATGCACACCTCCAGGTGTTATGTTGCATTTCGTAGCTGTCACACTTACTTTGCTTTGTAAACGTAGACTCTGCCTGATTTTTGCCTGCAAGAGTGATGTGCTTCTAGTGGTTTCTCTACCATGATCCAGAATTCCAGGCTGTTACCACCTAATAGGATTTTGAAACTTTAGTAAGATCCCCCCTCAAGTATTCTGCTTTGCCAATTTATTATTTTTTAGATTGTATATCCACTTTCAACCTTTAGGTAATGCACCAATACTTTAAAAATATAAAGGAGACATGCATTGAGTTTGGGAAAAGCTGCGTTTAAGGGCATCTCAAATTACATGGCACAATACAGATTTATTTTTGCATGTGGCTGACTACTGTTGGGCCACACTTTTACCCTGACTAATATGCCTCCTTGTTAGATGTGGGGTATTTCATTTTGGGGCACTCTTTTACCTTGAGTAATATGCCACCTTGATAGAGGTGCAATATCTCCTTTTCAGCCACTCTTTTACCTTAAATTATGTGCATTCTTGAATGATTATATTTTGTAGCCTATGTTTTGATGTAGCAGTATCCTTTGATGAACATGTTTATAGTCCAGTGTTGTTAGCCCTAGCTTTCATAAACTGAAGTTCCTGAACCTGGAACAAAATAAGTGTCAGGTTTTGAGGTAATAATTCTTAACTTTTCTCTGTTATGTACTGGATTGATTTTGCAAGTTACTACTGAGGGGTCTTTGTGAGTCTGCTGGGTACATACAAGATACATCCTCATTGGGCTACCTGTATCCTATAATCCTGATGAAATTGGCATATTAGTGGGCAATTAAATATGTTGACCTTTATTTGTGGGAAAGGGTCTCTTTTGACATGGTAGCCCACCATTTTTTGCCTGGAAAATTAGGTGGTTTCAAACTGTAAGTGTCCTGGGCCCCTGCTAAATAGGTTCCCAGAGCCAGATCTTTATCCCCATAACTGTGCTATGTTTCGCACATCAGCCATCTTTGGAAGTCGCTAGAAAATGGTACCCATGGTACCTAGGGCATGGGTACTGAAGAGCCCTCCCCACCAAGCTACAGCACCTATTGTGTCACTCTGAGAGCCCCACACCATTTCTATGCAAACGTCCATTGCAAGTGATTGCCACTGACAACCTAAAAGTTGAAAATTCAACATGGCACTCATCCACAGTGCAATGTTCACTAATGCTGCATGCAGTATATTTACGTCTCCCCTCTGGCAGGCCCTAAAGCCCTAAATCACTGTGCACTAAAATGCATGTGAGGGTATATGTTTGCAAAACCTTAGGACATAGTAAGTGTACAGGAAAGCCATAACAAATACATGTGCTGTACACTGGTCATTATGAGTTCCCTAACTGCATGATGGCCTCTCTGAATACCTGGTTGTTTGGTATCAAACAGCTCAGAATAATAAACCCACACTGATGCCAGTGTTGAAATTAATATTAAATGTACCCAGAGAGCACCTTAGTGGTCCCCCTGAAAAAAACTAACAGCATTAGCATGGTTGCTGACTGGTCTTTGCCAGCCTACCACCACCAGAAGTCTGGACTCCTGTGGTGAAAGCCTCTGCTCTCAGGAGCTAGAACACAAAGCCTTTCCTGGGTGGAAGTGTTACACCTCCTCCCCAGGCAGGCACCCTGTGCCAGCGGTCAGCTTCAAAGGCTTGATTGGCTTTGAAATCTGACCCCGCCTCTGCTGCTAGCAGCAGATGGCTTCCCAATGGTTTTCTCCCCAATTTGGAAAAACATAGCCTGAGTAGGAGTAGTGGCCCCCCTCAGCCTGCACCACCTCTCAGGTGACCACTCAATTTAATTTTCCTCCATCTAACCAATCAGGTTTAGGGATGTGACCCCTTCCTACAGGAAGTGTGTCACTTAGTGGGTGGAGCCACCCTAAGGTAGGTGGCCCAATGGCTACTAACAAGTACCCCCCCATTGTCCACTAAGTGCAGTACTTAGTGGCCATCCCTAGATCAACAATGCAAGTTCAATGGACACAAGAAGATCATTGACAAAGAGGACCCAAGGCACGAGAACACAAGTCTTGCTGCAAGAAGAAAAAGGCACCAAGCCCTGCTGCTGCTGAGGTGTAACTCGGACACTGAAGGACTCCAAGAAACCCTGGAGGACCTCCAGCCTTCTGAAAATTGACAATAACCTCCCTTCGAGTGAAGGTATCACTCTCTGCACTCCGCAGGCAAAAAAACTGTGAAGTCCAGTTCACTGACCGCCCGCTGACCAATGAAGTGGACAAAGCAGCCCAACCAAAATTCACCCAGTGGAGCAAAGGACAACACCTACCAGTGTGCCAAGTTTGGTTGCGCTGTGACTTTCAGGGCCTGAAATGTACCAATACCCATGGTTCTGGAACCGTAACGCCGGCAACCCACAAGCAAAGTCCACTCCTGACTCCAAAAACACCAGAAGCAAGCACCAGTCGAGGGACTTCAGGACACCCAAGAACCACCCCGCAGAGTGGCCCTGCTGAACTTCAAACCAACTTCCAGGTGACCTGCTCTTGGTTCCAAGGGCCCTAAGATGCACAACCCTTGGCTGACCTATCTGAGCTGCACCCAGCCTCCTAGGCCCCTGCATTGACAAACCAGCTATGTTCTAGGGGTCCCCTACCCCTTGTGACCTTTACCATTCAAGGCGACCCACCGGACGTAACTTTAGGTCCACCTCTGCAGTGCATTTCCAATTGGTCCCCTTCCTCATTGTGCACCTGCTCCAAGACTTTCAGCAGGTGCTCCCTCCTGAACCAGAAACCTCCTGAACATCTCTGGTTGGCCCACAGGACATCTCGAGCACCCCAATCTAAAAAAGAAGGTGACACTTGTGAGATCATTGCCTGATTTTACATGCATGTATTTCCCATTGACTCCAGTGGTGAGTAATTACGCTCTGACACAGAACATTTTCTAAAGCTTGAAAAATCATAACTAAAAAAGTACTTACGATAAATTGATGATCTAGTTCTCAAAAATGTTATAAAAATCTAAAGTATTTTTCTAAATTAGTCTCAAGTTATTCTTCCGAGTGCGTGTCCACATTTATTGACACTGTGAGTACAACAAATGCTTAGCATAAATCCAAGATAAGCCTAACTTTTCACCCACACTACCACAAAAACAAAGCATTAGGTGGTCTGCTTTTGTACCTCTTCATACAAAGGTGGATTTGTTTGGACCTTCTGCACATTGCACATTATGTTTGTACACTAAGTAGAGAGCTAACCTCCTACACCATTACTATGGATTGTGACTTGTCCTGAATTTTGTTTAGTATGTAAAGGGAATACATTAAATATTGCATTAGCATGATGCAATTTTAGATTAAATTGCCCAGTACAAATTGTCACTAGCCTTGCCTTGATAATCTCTTTCCCTTTATCCACATGAGTCATTTAAGGGCAGACAGTGATGGACCTAAACATTACTCTCCTCCGCAGTGTAGATGTCTGGATCTGTGACATTAACAAACCAGAATGCCCTTTCCAATCTCCATGAAGCGAGCACTGACGATAAGAAGCCAGGGAGATAGTATTTGCTATTGCTGTCCTATTCTGTCGCTCCTTGAGGTAACATCTTAATACTCCACTGAATTGAGGACTGCATCCATTTCTTTATTTTTTGTTGTGGGTGTGGTTTCTTAACCATTATTGACTGCTAGTAGCGGGGTCTAACTGTTCCAATATTTATTAGCACTCCAGCTCCACGAGTTTTTATTTTCTTCCAAGCAAGAGACATTGCCTGATCTGAGGCAGCAGCAACAAAACATGGAATGATTCCTGGTGGACCTAGGACCCGCACCCACTCACTTCGACCATGACAGAAACCTCAATATCATCATTGACAACAAGATCACAATGAAATCACAGATCAATGCTGTCTCCTCAGCCTGCTTCCTCACTTTGCGCATGCGACGCAAGATCTTCAAGTGGCTACCCCTACACACAAGATGCGCCCTTACACAGGCCCTCATCACCAGCTGACTGGAACACAGCAATGCCTTTTACGCATGAATCACCACACACCTCCTACAAAGACTTCAGACCACAAAGAATCAGACTCATCCTTGCCCTTCCACGACGAACACACATCATGCTGCACCTCCGGCAACTCCACTGGCTCCCCATACTAAAGAGATGCCAATTCAAGCTGCAGACCCATGCACCCAAGGCTCTACATACATTAACCACTGCCTAACCTTCCACCAGCCATCGGGAAGACTAACCTTTGCCTCCCTTTCACTTTCCCATAATCCCCACAACTACCGAAGCAGAAGTGGAGGATGCTCCTTCCCTTTGATTGCAGCAAAAACATGGAATAGCCTCCCCACGCACCTCCAGACAATTTCCTCACTTCTGGAATTCCAAATGGCCCTTAAGACCTGGCTGCTCGAATAATCATCCAGGACCTTCAGGCACCAGGATACCCCATCAGGTGATTAGCTTCGCTATATAAAATCTGACTGATTGTTTGGTTGATTGTCAATTTTGGTGACTGGGTTTTTTAATTTATTGAAGTGTTTGGGTGAAGAGTGCCTCTCTTCCTCAATATTTATTCTCCTCGTTCTTTTTTTATAACTATGGATAGATGAGAAATATTTGCTGGCCTCCTCCCTTCACTCAATGGCTATTATCACACTTGCTTTCTGATGTCCCAAAAACACTGCCATCCACAAACGTTTGCTAGAACTGTCAGCCTGCCATAATCATGCTTTCCATCCACCTCTCCCTCTCAATGATCACCAAGGACACTATATTGACATGAGTCCTCCTGCTACAAACTGGTGATAAGCACAAGGCCACTAAACCACTATTTGGTTGCTGTCCAACCACTTAGTCAATTTCACTTTCCATAACATATTTCCTGCCCAGACAATACAAGCACCATACATTACTTCTTACTAGTGGAAGTCATCTGGATACCATGTAGGTCAAGCTGTCTTCCGCTTGGCTTTCTTGAGGCCGCATAATGATGCAATGTGAGCCCCAATCCTTTGAGTCGCTCAGCCTCTTGTCACCCTAGGAGATGGAGACTACATCCTCCTTTAAGCATCTGATGGCTTTCCTTTGCAAGACTCTGTTTGTAGGTGACGTGTATATTGTCCTTCATATTGACCAGCTTTGCCCCCAAACCCAAGCTCCATTTGGCATAATGAGCTGAACTAATCCAATTCAATGCCTCACAATTCCCACTCGGAATGACTTTCAATGCTGTCCTTATCGTGTTGATAGGCCAAGAACTGAGTAGACTTCCAACCTCACTAATCTTTCCCTTCTCTCACCATGAACACCTTATGTTATTTCCAAATGCTTGGGGCTAGTCTGATAAACTGCCTACCACAGAGCCTAAGGAACCAGTAGCTCCCTCTTAATGTCAGAAGATTAAGAGCGCAAATTATTTGCTTAACAATTTAAAAAGAGAGGCTGCCATTTTTTCTGAAATGTAAAAGGTTATCAAGCTTTAGGATGCAATGCTTACAGATAAAATGATGAGGAGTTATGACCTTCCCTCTTATAAGGCATGCACCACCAAGTTGATCCCATTTTAGTGCTTTAAGTGATATGCACACACTGTCTTTTACATCCTTGGATCTTAGAAATTCATTCACTATTATTGGCAAGTGTCCACAGAATTGCCAAATGTTCATGGTCCCCATTTCTCAAGGCATGGACGCAATCATTTCTTAACAATGGCAGCAAAATGTATCTGGGCCAACATCATACAAATGGGCTATTGTTCATTTAATAATTTTGTTTTTTTCTTCAGATAAATGCATCCCTCGAGCAGGCAGATAAATAAAAAATTAGGTGAAAATACTGCATAAAAATCATACACATAAATTTAAGAAGAAAAGGAAAACATACAAAAGCAACAACAATACTAGCAATTTTACACCCGACCACCCTAATATAACTATAGATCAATTTCCGTCAAATTCTGATCAGGGCAAATAAAAAGGAAATATGCACATACTAAGGTATGTGAGATGACAGAAACAGGAATAGTATCTATGCTTTATTACTGTGAACATTAGTGCCACGCTCTCTGCCATCAAACAATCCTTCAGCGTATATCATCATTTACAATAACATAGCGGCTGATTATATGGAACAGCAATCTCCTAGCCTGTTTAATGCAGATGACATAAAAATTGGTTTGGGTAGTGACGTAGCCCCGGTGAGGCTTGATTACACTCCTATCTCATAGTATAATCGCCCAGTGATAACCTAACTGTAGGACCTGATTCTCTCTGCAAAGTCACTGCTAACCGTTTTTCCTTTGCCACTCCTAATTTTCTGAATGTTGTTGTTGGCTTTAGGACTCTGTGCAATTTACCACTGCCAACCAGTGCTAAAGTGTTGGTGCTCACCCCCTCAAACATGGTACAATTGGCCTACACCTGATTGGCATGTTAAAATTACTTATAAGAACCTAGTTAAGTGGCATAACATGAACCCAGGGCCTGTAAATTAAGTGTTACTAGTGGGCTTGCAGCTCTTATTGTGCGACAAGCTTAAGTAGCCTTTTAAAACATGTCTCAGACCTGCCATTGCAGCCTGCCATCAATTTTAAACTGCCATTTCAACTTGGAAAAATAACTACGTTACCAAACCTAAATGTTCCTTTTTAATGCTTATAAGCCACCCTAGGGTAGGCTCTAAACAGCCGATAGAGCAGGGAGCATTGTAATTAAAAAGGTTGGGCATGTATTACTTGCTTTGGTAGTGAAAAACCCACAAATGTGTTTTTCACTACTGTAAGGCTCATGTCTCTGATAGGATAACATTGGGTTACCTTATTCCATTTCATAAGTACACATTTATGATTGGTAGCAGGTATGAATGTCAAGTTAGGTGTCTGAGTTATTGCAATTTAAAATCCTTTTTTAATAGTAAAGTTGGAATTTAAGTAACCGTTCTAAAAATGTCAATTTTGGAAAGTTGGCATTTTTCTGCCCTAACCATTTTGTGCCTGCAACCAGTTTTTTGGTAGCATGAGTAGATGTGGCTGGCCTTTATTCCTCCCGGGCAGCAACACAGTAAAGGGTCTGGGTGATGGCAGGTTGGCAATCTCTGACTTCATAGAGGGTGGATCTGTCACCTACTACACTTGCATTGAAAGGCACCAACTCAGCTTACACGCAAAGGACTTCCCACTAGGGGAAACTCCAGAAGCTTCTCCTACTTCAAATCACTTCTAGACCTGTGGAAGACTCAGAAGAAGGGCTGCTCAGCTGCCCTGCTGCTTTGCTTTGCTGCAAGAAGGACTGCCCATCTGCTGTGTTGTTTTGCTGCCCTCCTGCTCTGCTGCAAGAAGGACTGATCTGCTGCCCTGCTGCCTAACGAAGAAGGACTTGACCAGCATCTTGAATCCAGGACCACCATAGTGGCTCCAAGGGCAATGTAGCTGGCCTTCTGCTCTGGAGCTACTGGGACTAAAAAAGGTCTAACACCCTTGAACCCTGCACCTGGACTCTGCCTGCTGTGAGTCCTGACACCACAAGTGCTGCTTCCATATTGCTGGACCCTGGACCTAATGGGATTTTTGTTGCTTTGGTGTCAAATAATTTATCACAATATATACTATTTTTAATTGGTATGGGACTTGTATTGTGCTGTGTTTTCACTTTACTATTGTTTGTGTGAGGCATAAATACTTCACTCATTGCCTCCGAGTTAAGCCTGTCTTCTTTTGTGCCAAGCTGCATCCACAGGGTAATGTAGTGAGTTTTTGTGGTTCATCCTGAGAGGGGCTGTGACTGTTGCTTGGGAAGGGGCCAGACCACCCTCAAACAACAATCCGATCCATATAGAGCCCTCATTTATGGAGGAAACATAGGGCCTGATTCCGACCGCCAGGGTCGGAGGATGCACCGCCAACAGGCTGGCGGTGCATCCAGGCCAATTCTGACAGCGGCGGTAAAGCTGCGGTCAGAAAAGGGAAACCAGCGGTTTCCCGCCGGTTTTCCCCTGGCCTCAAGAATCCTCCATGGCGGCGCTGCAGGCAGCGCCGCCATGGGGATTCCGACCCCCTTTCCGCCAGCCAGGTTCTGGCGGTTTTGACCGCCAGAACCTGGCTGGCGGGAACGGGTGTCGTGGGGCCCCTGGGGGCCCCTGCAGTGCCCATGCCATTGGCATGGGCACTGCAGGGGCCCCCTAACAGGGCCCCACTAAGATTTTCAGTGTCTGCATAGCAGACACTGAAAATCGCGACGGGTGCAACTGCACCCGTCGCACCCTTTCCACTCCGCCGGCTCCATTCGGAGCCGGCATCCTCGTGGAAGGGGGTTTCCCGCTGGGCGGGCGGGCGGCCTTCTGGCGGTCGCCCGCCCGCCCAACGGGAAACTCAGAATTACCGCGGCGGTCTTTTGACCGCGCTGCGGTATTCTGGCGGGGGAACTTTGGCGGGCGGCCTCCGCCGCCCGCCGATGTCAGAATCACCCCCATAATGCCCATATAGGATTCTTCCCTTTATTGTGATTAATCTAGTGATGGACTCAGAAACTACCTACAATTTAGGGAAGCTCCAAAGTTTTAGTCTCAACTTTGCTGCAAAACCTCAAATCTAAAGTCCTGCTATCATGTATTGTGGTTTAATCAAAAGGCTTGTCACATAATTGGTGCATAACCAAGGGATAAGAAAGATCTTTGACATAAATAAACCACTGCAGTTTTTCTTCTCTCTCTTACCGTACTAAGGGACTCAATTACAAGGCCCGTGGTGAAGGGACTTGCTGTGCCACCTTACCCCATCAGAAAAGGGCATCTACAAAATACATTGCATTTCTGTCCTCTCCCCCTGCACTGACACACAAATTGTTCCCATGCACCAAAGCAGGCACCCTTGCACCATGGGTGCCTGCATTGTGGGGGTGATTATTTTTGTCTAGGAAGGGACATCTTCCTGCACAAAAACAATCAGATGAGGTGTTTTCCTCTTTCTATGTGTGCTGTGCTGCAGAATGCAGCACACATAGAAAGAGGAAATAAATGGGGAGAAATAAAGATATTTCTCCCCGTTGTGTCATTCTTATGCCACCCCTGAGGTGGCATAGGAATCTGATGCATTCCCAGACTTGTAAATCTGGGAATGCATAAGATTCCTCCGGTTTCCAGGGGTGTTGCGTTGGAACACCCCAAGCAACACCCATGGAACGCCCCTTTCATGCAGTGTTCTGTGTGAAAGGGGTCCTTATTTACAAGGCCATGAAAAGCCACACAAGGTGGCTTTGTGTGAGCTTACATATAGGGGCTGGTACACTGCGCCACTGGAGCGTTAAAAAAGAATTATGCTCCAATGGTACAGTGTGCCGGTAGGGCCTTATAAATGAGGCCCTAAATTCTTAGCTGCATCCCTCAGATAGCCCATTTTGGACTTGTGCACATTCGCACACAATATGAAACTTAAGATTTTGCCTTGAGTCCTATCCCAGCAAAATATGTTTCAGATAAAGGAAAACGATTTTGGAGCCTGATAAACATATAACAATCTTTAAGGAGTTATATGCCAAGATGTGGAGGGCTCCATGTTATGTTGTCATAAGACATTATACTCACATATTACACAAGACGAGACACAGTAAAAGTAATCTTTATCCAATACTGCACGCTACATTTTTTAATTAAGAGACCTCCGTCCTCCAGCAGAATTCATCACTGCTTAGATGCAGAACTGACAACACAGGGCCTTAACCTGGTAGAATTTGTTCGTAACTAGACTAACCTTCCATCTAATAGTTTGAAATGTTACTTCTACCAGGATCTTACTCATCGGAGCACAATTCACTATGTTATTTTGGCAAAATATGTTTCTAAATCTAACTTTACTATTTTTGGCGATTTTAATATTCACGCGGACGAACCAAGTAATGCTGCGGCTAAAACCCTTCTTACAGACCTTGAGGTGCTAGGTCTCACACAGATGATTAATTCCCCTACTCATACCAAAGGTCATATGATCGACCTTGTGTTCAGCAACATCTCAGAACTTTCAGCTCAGACACCACTTCCTCAGTCATGGTTCGACCACTTTTTAATTAGGCTCATGATACCCAATACCACCGCTGACAGAGGTCGGCTAGCAAAAAGGTTATCTGGTCGGCACTGGTCTAAGCTAAGTTACAAAGAATGGACCTCCGCCCTTGAGAACACTTGAGCCATTCTCCTTAATTCCACCCTAAGTTCAGTTGAAAAAATTAAATGAATGAATATAGGAAAGCAATTAGACACTTCCATACAGAAATTAGAGCCACACAGTCATCATATTATGCATCTAAAATATATCAGTCCTCCAACTCTCCCAAAGAAATCTTCTCAATATTTAAAGAAATCATTCAAGTTCCCTCTCACACCAAACTCACTGAAGCCTCCAAGGAGCATAGCAATAATTTGGCCTGTTTCTCTTAAATGAAAATTCTAGACATCTATTTAGCTTTCCCAGATATGACCAGCCAGAATGACGACCTTGTAGGCCGGGCTCAGGTTCTAAACTCCAGAGATCCACTATTAGATTTTCCACCACTTATGAGGAATCAGTAACAAACTTGTTACACATTATAAAATCAGGATCTCCACTGGACCTTGTCCCTCCTCACATTTTGGCATTAGGTTCAGACAAGATTGCCCCTGCTCTGACTAAGGCCCTTAATGAGTCTTTAATAACAGGCCTCATTCAGTCACATTGGAAACATGCTATCATTAATCATTTACTTAAAAAGCCTTATCTAGATACAGCCCTATTGAGTAACTATAGGCCGATTTCTCTCTTGTCTATAGAAGCTAAACTGATTGAAAAACATGTCAATAGACATCTGTCAGTTTTCTTGAAGAACACAGGATCCTTCATCATACTCAAATGGGCTTCAGACTCCAACATAGTACTGAGACTGCCCTTCTGGAAGTAGACGAAGATGTTCAACGAAGACTGGATATAGGGAGCATTGCTGCACCCATTCTATTGGACCTAAGTGCTGCTTTTGACACCGTAGATCATAGCATTCTGCTTCATAGAATTTTCCATGGAGGCATTAAAGGGCTCGATTTGAAATGGGTCTCCTCCTTTTTGAGGGATAGAACCTTTCAAGTTCTTAATCATTCCTTTTTTTCCCAACAACTTTCCTCTCAGCTGTGGCATGCCCCAGGGCTTCTCTCTCTGCCCTATGTTGTTTAATATTTATATGTCACCTCTGGCTGAGATTGTGGAACCTTACAGCTTGTCACTGGTTTGCTATACTGACGATACACAGATGGTCTTCTCATTCTCAACAATTTCTAAGACAGGTCAGCCCAACCTGACACCATGTCTTCAATCAGTAGCTAGATGGATGGCTAGCTGTAAACTTAAGCTGAATGAAGAAAAAACAGAAGTCATGCTGGTGGGTAATTATGGCCCACTCAGATCCCCTTCTCTGCTCCCGGATGGGTTGGAAGGCCTGCCTCCACCAAGAGACAACATAAGGTCCTTGGGTTTTTGGCTGGACTCCCAGCTGAATAGTTCAAGATACTTCCTTTGCAAGCCAAGAGACTAATCACTCAGGCTCTCATTATGGAAATATCCTCTATCTGAGTTCACCTCGATATGTACAAAAAATACTTCAGGTGGTGCAGAACGCCACAGCACACCTATTTATGAAGATTCCCAGACATCTGTCTGCAAAACCTGCTTTATTTTCCCTTCACTGCCTGCCTGTGGAACAACAAATCAACTTCAGGGCCCTCTGCACTTTGCACAGAGCTCTGCATAATAAGGGTCCGGCCTTCCTCAAACAGATCGCAGCGCCCTTCAGCCCTCAAAGGGCTCTTAGATCCTCAACGGCCCCCCTAATTAACATTCCACGTATTAAGAAAGCAAGATGGAGAGATCAATCTTTCGGATTTAGAGCCTCAAATCTGTGGAATTCTCTTCCCTTGGAGCTCCGCCAGGATAGTCAAGAAATGTCCTTTCGTAAGAATTTGAAAACCCTTCTGTTCACAGCATAAGTTGCCTCCTTGTTGTTCTGCTTCCACTGTAGTGCTGGGAAGCCTTCAGGTAGCCATTTGCCTTGCAAACTCCTTACAAACTCCTAAACTAGACTAAACTAAACTAAACTAAAGTAAATAAGCTAATAATTTCATAATACTGTTTTCCGCTTACGCTTATACTTTGGCATCACCTGCAGAGGACTTACATTGTCTAATGATGAAACGTCTGTCTGTAGGATTATTACATTACCATCTGGGATAATAATAAAGATGATGAATAGGATAGGTGCATAGGAACTGGCCTGTCAAACTCTTTTTAAAACTGCAATTTAGTCTGTGAGGTTGTATCTGTGGTTCACATCTCACTCTACGTAGTAACACTATTACGACTACTGAAGCTGTGAGATCCCTTAATCTGACATGAACTTCAGGAGCTTGGTTTCGTCCAACTCTTCAAATGAGCTTTTAAGGCCCAGGAATATAGAGAGCCTTTTTTACTTAATATATGTAATAATACTCAGTGATAAACAAGAGGCCTAGTATTTGTTATTATTTCCTATCTGGAATCTGGCCCAATCATCACTCAAAATCGCCCCTGCATCCAAATCAAGCTTAGGTCCACAGACTGTCATTTCTCACATATCTTCCTCATCACATTAAAAAATGAAATGAATTTATATTTTTTGAGTCTGCCAGTTTGCCCCCTGTTATGGATGGGAACAATTATTTTTGTCTTTCAAAAAGTTGTGGCCGTTCCAGAATACTGTATTAACAGCTGAAAGGATAAAGAAACCGCAACAGAAAAGCAGCAGTTTATTAAGGTCAGGGGACATCCTATCTGTCCATTGAGCCTTGCCCTGTATCAGCTTGATCAGTTTTAAACACACCACTTCAATATAAAAGGGGAAATTGTATTTTTGCATTGCATCCATGTCCCCTCTTTCCGCTCAGTTTCCAAGACTGAGCAGAAGGAAGGAGCATCTCCCTCATACTAAAAGGTTGACAGTCCACAGCAGATTAGGTAAACTGTGCTCTCATTTGGTTCCTCTTCTTTCCAGCTCTGTCACACCAAAAAACTGTGACATTAGTTACTGTCTTTGTGAGATCAAGTGCATGCCAATTAAAAGCAAGAGAATATTGTAATGTATTATTTTCTTAATCTTGGAAATGTTAAAACGTTTCACATGTGTAAGCAGTCACGGCTCGCAGGGCGGCACTCGGGGTGAGGTGGGGGAAATATTAATAATATTAAACATTACATTTGAAAAACCGTATCTGTACGCTGCGCTGCGACGCTGATCCTCCATTTCCCAAGCAGACACAGGCTCCCAGGAAGGGCACTCCCCTCATCCCCATCATCCCCAATGCCCCATCCCTTTCACAATGAAAGGATAGTAAACATTGTTTATTATCGTTTCATTGTTAAAGGATTTGCAGCGGTTGCTGCTGGTGGGGGGCGATGCTCCTCTGCTATAGCGGAGGAGCCGCCACTGTGTGTAAGTACGGTTGCTTGTCATTCACAAAGGGTTGAAAGGGTCACATACTTAGCTGTCCTTCTCAATTTTGGACATCAGACATAAAACTGAACCTTCCAAGTACTTTTCAGAGGAAGTTGATTCTAAAATGAAAAAGACAGTATGCAGGTGTGTTTTTGTTTGGGTGGGGTGTTTTGGGGATTGCAGGGGGGACTGGTGGGTTGGGGGGTTAACTTGTTTCACTCTGTAACATTTACTGATGTCATGCATGTTAACTGTGAGTTTGCACAAAAATCTTGGGTACCTTCACATAAATAGGTAGAATGAAGGACTTAGTTCACCTGAATTTGCAATATCATACAGCATGGCTTAAAGTCAATTCTTTGCACATATTGCACAGTCTGAGACCTTAAAGCATCTGCGATGGCGACAGAAACTTAGAGATATAGCTGCCACCACCTGCAATGCTTTCCCTGCTCCACATAGCAGTCTCCATCGAGAATAGAACTCATTGTGCTAGATTTTGAAATTAACTCTTTCAGCTGGACTAACCAGGTCCCTGTATCCAACCCACTCTCCAGCATGGTAGGTTTGAACATATGATTTTCACCTGGTCTCGCACAACCAGATTCCTATGAGTGGTACTTTGTGGTTTTTGGCACTATTTTCACTTAAATCATTAAAACAGAATATCTCTGGTTCTACTAATTGGATATTTGTTATTTTGATGTCAAAATATTTATTAATTTTCTTCTATTTTGCTAACTTGGTGTGAGATTTTTCTTGTGCAGTGTTCTCATTTTATTAATCTTTGAAGTGTTGCACAAATACATTACTCATTGCCTCTAAGTTAAGCCTGAGGGGTCTGTGCCAATCTACCGGATAGTTGATTGAGCACAGGTTAATTTGGGGTTGCTTGTGATTTCACCCTGACTAGAATTGTCGTTGCTACTTGAGTAGGGTCTCACCCCCCTAAACCACTAACCCAATGTATTATACTGGTGTTTAGTGGGGAGGATTTGTATTTGTATTTGTGCAGGGCCATTCAGTAATTCTGTGTTATACTACCATCCCAGATATGTAATATAAGACTAATTCAATCTTTTTAAATTCTCCTTGACTGGCTTGTTTGCTTTTTCCAAATGTATTCTCATACATATGTTTGAGACCATACCGACAGTTTGAGGTGGGCAACCTGGGTAGCTGCGCTGCTGTTGAACCCAAACAGTTTTGTTCAGAAAGAGGACTCTAAATGAAGATGGGAACTAAGAAATTGTAGTTCCAGTAAGCTTTGAGGGCCTAGATAGAGGCCCACAAGTTAACAACAGCAAAAGTCGATAGAAATGAGGAGGATGATATGGATGAGCAGGATCATATTCAGGACCTGGATATCAGCCCTAAACCTTTGCCTTCAGGGGAGGAAGATGACTAATCTCTTGTGCTGGAGCTTCTTGCCAGAGCAGCACACAGTGTATCCTTGCATGGCGTGTTCCCAGAAGAGCTGGCGGACAAGAAGGCAGAAAGGGAGTTCAGGCTACAGATGTCCAAGCTTAAAATGGAGGAAAAACTTTTACTGGAGGAGAGAAGATCGGCTCAAGGCAGGAGCCTCAAAGAGCTGGGCTGTAAAGCTAAGCAAGCAGAGTCCAGCCACATTGATGGAAGCATACTCACAGTGTCGGAAAGAGACTAGAAGGTTAACTCATTTAAATATCTGGTGTCTAAGTATATGGGTGGAAATGACATAGATAAAATGTGTTCTGCTTATCAGGTGATTTTGAGGATAAACAAGATTCTAGAGGAGCACTGAGTAGGATGGCTTGTGGAAACATATGCCTCCAGTGGGAGGAGACACACTTCTTACATGAGAAGTAGAGGACCAAACCAGGTGCACCCCATAAAAGCTATACTTCTCACTAAATATGGATTGACCCCTGAGACGTACCACTAACTGCCAAGAGGTTCATGGGAAACCATGAATTTCCAAATCAGTCTTGGGTGGATTTCATGGACTTCTCCAGCAAAGCACTGAATGGCTGGGTGAGGGGCAGCAAGGTTGATGATTAAAATGGGCTGTACAGCTTGATGCTAACAGAGCACGTTTAGTACATGTTTTATAGAGCTGGGCCAGCACCTAGTGTACTGCAAGCTGACTAACCCTAGGAAGTTTGCTGAAGAGATGGACCTCTGGGTCAAAGCAGTGTGTTCAAGAAGGTACCTGGGAGTGACCCCAAGAAGGGTGGTTCATGACACCGCCACAGCAGAGTGAGGGGGACGTTAAAAATGACTAGACAAGTACCAGAGTAAGGCAGGGGAAGGAGTTCCCTAGCCCTTTCTGAGAAATGGAGGGAGGTTCTGGTAGGTGGTGGCCCAGAGTATCCCATTTCTAACCCCACTGTTTTGGGTGCTCCTAGTTAGGACACAAGTAGGGAGACTCTGTCTGTCATAGGAAACCACCCACTGGTGGAACATCCACCAGGAGTGGCCAATGTGGCTTAAGTGCTAAGTAGTTCTCAGGGGAAGGTCATAGACCAGAGGGTCAGGTTGTGATTCCTGAGGGTGGGAGTCATCACTTCCCCAGGGTGAAAGTGACTGGGATCCCTGTCACAGCTCTTACAAACACCGGGGCTAGCCAAAAAATTACATGGGAAAGTCTAGTTTGTTCAGAGCAGTACACTGGTCAGAAGTGTAGGTTACTCAGGCCCAGAGGCATGACTTTTACTTTCATATGGCCATGGTATGCCTGGAGTGGGATGTGGAGATGACCCAGAGAAGGGTCATGGTTAGTCCTCAGATGCCAATAAACAGCATTCTGGGGAATTAGCTTTCCCTGGTGGCAGGGGAGCTGAGAGGGGAGGCTGCCCAGGGCACAGTGATAGTTCAGCTTTCTGGGGGTATCATTCCCAAGCAGAGGGTACTGGAGCCCAAATGGAGGAGCTAGGTGAGAGCAGACACATGCCTGTCCCATGTTCAGCCTCAGGGTACAGACTCTGGGCTGAGTGGCCAGTCTCAGGATACCATCCCTGGACTGGTGGAAGGTTAGGTGGAAGTGGGGTGTCTAGCACCCAGGGATGTTGCCCCCCAGTCTCAGGCCTCAGAGGTTGGAAAACCCACAGGAGCCCTCCTTGCCAGTCCCAAGACTGGAAGAGAGGTTTACCCAATGTCCCCATTTGGAGCTTCCACATGGCAGTAGATGGTCCAGGGTCTGCCTCTTGACACTGACAGCTGGTATCTGTCCTTATGGGTAGCGTTGGAAATTGGGTCTCTAGTTGGCAGAAGTATGCCAGTGTCCAAGTAGGGAATACAATTCTAGACAGGGCAAGACAGTTACACACCATAAATTAACCTGTGCTCACACTCTGGTAGCTTGGCACAGATCAGTCAAGCTTAAATTAAGAGACAATGGGGGTCATTACGACTCCCGCCGGATGCGGTGACCGCGTGCCTGGCGGGAGCCGCCAAAATACCGTACCGCGGTCGCAAGACCGCGGCAGGTATTTTGAGTTTTCCCCTGGGCTGGCGGGCGGCCTTCAAAAGGCCGCCCGCCAGCCCAGGGGAAAACGACCTTCCCACCATGAAGCCGGCTCGTAATCGAGCCGGTGGAGTGGGAAGGTGCGACGGGTGCTACTGCACCTGTCGCGTATTTCACTGTCTGCTATGCAGACAGTGAAATACAAGCGGGGCCCTCTTACGGGGGCCCCTGCAGTGCCCATGCCATTGGCATGGGCACTGCAGGGGCCCCCAGGGGCCCCGCGACGCCCCCTACCGCCATCCTGTTCCTGGCGGGCGAACCGCCAGGAACAGGATGGCGGTAGGGGGTGTCAGAATCCCCAAGGCGGCGCAGCATGCTGCGCCGCCTTGGAGGATTCTGACGGGCAGCGGAAAACCGGCGGGAGACCGCCGGTTTTCCTGCACTGACTGCGGCCAAAGCGCTGCGGTCAGAATGCCCTAAGGGGCACCGCCAGGCTGTCGGCGGTGCTCCCGCCAACCGCGAGCCTGGCGGTCACAGACCACCAGGCTCGTAATGAGGGCCAATGTGTGAAGTGTTTGTGCAATAATTAAGCAATAGTACAGTGAGAATACCACACAACTCCATACCAGGTTAGAAAATAGATTATGATTTTCAGAGAAAACAAGACAAAAATGACAAAATTCCATTCAGTACAAGTTGAGATATGAATTTTTACATATTACAACCAAAATATAGTGCTTAGGAGCAAGAAGTGCCCAAAAAGTTAATTGGTCACACTGGAATTGGACAAAGTCAATGGTTCAGCCAACTGCAATGGAGCACAGGCTGGATACAGGACCTATGGAGGCCTCTGTGGAAAAATATCTTGATAATGGTTGCAAGATGTGTCGTTGACCCCCATGCAGATGAAAGATTGACTTTCTCCATGCAACTCCACAAGCAAAGTGCCGGTTCTGAAGTTTGGTGGTTCTGAATGCAACGCGCTGGGTTTTTCCATTCTATAGAGGAGATCTGTTGATCTGCTCCACCCAGTGGCAACAATGCAGTGGTTTCCAAGGTGATGGCTTTGCGTGTGATGTACTGGTTCCAAGTGTGATGCTCTGATCTGTTTTGTGCAACAGTAGGGATGCGTTGAGTCTGCTTTTGCAGCAGAGAATGCATTGTTTCTACTAGGTCAACTTCCAATGGTCCAGGACTAGGGTGGCACCACTTGACAGGACAGACTCCCACAATCGGATGAGTCCAACTCTTTTGTGTACCTGAGACTTAGGCAACAGGAGGCAAGCCAGTTAGCTCTTGGAGGCACTCTGAGGTCAAGTGATGCAGGTTCAGTCTTTCTCACCCTGGCAGGGGGACAGCAGGCAGCAGGGCAGCTCAAAAAGGCAAGAAAACAGCAAGGCAGGATTCAGCTAATCAACAATCCAGCAGAGTAGCAGTTCTTCTCTCCAGCAAAGTAGTCACAGGTCCAGAAGTGTACTACTTTGGTGGTGTCCGGGGTCCAGTACTTATAGCAAAGTGTGCTCTTGAAGTGAGGGAAGCCTTCAAAAAATGCTTTGAGGTGCACAAGGTCCCTGCCCTCCCTCCCCTGGCTCCAGACTCACTACAGGGGCGTATGAAAATCTTTGTCTGGGGATAGGCACAGACAGCCCTTTCAGGTGCAAATATCAGCTCCTCCCACCATCAAGCTCAGGAAGACCCATCAGCTGGGTGACGGGTTATGAGAAAGTCAATGGTCCATCAGGCACACCTACGCTCCCTTTGTGTGTGGCTGTTTAGAGGTAATGCTCAATGCCCTGATGTTACCCACCCCATACATGTATTGTAGACAGACCGAAGGCACAGAATGGTTTAAATAAGAAAAATGCCCACTTTTTAAGGGTGCCATTTTTAAACTTGCACTTAAAACCCTACTACACCATAAGTTGTGATTTTAAATTGGCCAGGGACAACAGACTCAAAATATCTGTCTTGCCTCAATTGGAAATTACACTTATAAAATCTAGTAAGGTAATCCCAGTGTTAACCTTTGGGAGATAGGCCTTGCAGAAGTGAAAAATAAATGGGAGAGTTTTTCACTACCAGGACATGTTAAGCTTAAAAGCACATGTCCCACCTTTTAAGTATGTTGCATCCTGCCCCCTGGGTTGTGTAGGGCCTACCTTAGGAGTGATTTATGTATAACAAGGAAAGATGTCTGCCTGGCAAGAGGTATAAGTTGCCAGGTTAAAATGGCAGTGCAAACTGCACACACAGCCTCTACGATGGTAGGACTGAGCCATGGTTAGAGGACTACTTATGTTGGTGGAAAAATGAGTGCTGCAGGCCTATTAGTATAATTTAATTTACAGGCCCTGAGCATGTGTAGTGGCTTTTACTGGAGACTTACAAGTAAATTGAATAGGCTAATTGAGGCTACACCAACATTACCACGTTTATGGGACAGAGCACATGCACTTTTGCGCTGATTAGCAGTGGTAAAGAGCCCAGCATTCTAAAGTCAGCAAAAACAAGATCAGAAAAATGGAGGAGTTTGGCAAACAGGTGAAGACCACACTAAGGCCGTCAGGTCTAACAGGCAGAATTGTCCTTGGCCTGGGGACAGAAGTATGATCCAAGTGCCTGAAAAGCCATACCACTTTGTTGATCATGGTAGTACTGTCTTCCTACTTGGATGCATCAGTGAGCAAGTTAAAGTTAGGGGCTCACAGTTGGGATCCACAGGTGAGGAGAAGGGTTCCTCCCCATGGTTCAATCCAGTGGCTCATAACAGCACAGATAGAGGGATTCACTTGACTTCAGAACGGTGCAAAACAGACAAGTGCCCCTGCATAGGTCTTCACCCATATTCTATCACCTAAACAGGGCAGCACATCAAGGTATTGATTAGTCTACCCTGGCTTTTGGACTAGATGGGCGTTTTGTTGGACTTGGCCCTCTCCTCAGGGTCATCCTCAGACATTTTTCCTTCACCCTCTTTCCTTCAGAACCCATTTTTGTTGGATCTTAGGACTCTATCTGCCTTGGAATTACTTTATTACATCTAATAGGCATATCTTCCAAATGGGAGCAGGTAAACAGTTCATTTTTGGTGTCTTTGGACTTGTAATGAAAAATTCTCTTTTATGTGTAAAGTCAGATGTTTAATTACTATTTTTAAAATGCCACTTTTGGAAAGTAGGTATTTTCCTGCCTTAGCTGTTTAGCGTTTGCAGCCTATTTCTGGGTCCCATAACCCAGTGTAGTTGAAATTTGGGCTTTGGGTATTCCTCCTAAACAGCCACACACAATAGAGATCAGAGGAGTGCCTGGATGGGCCATAACTGCAAGGATGACAGGGTGGAGCCTGGTACAACCCTACTTACACCTGAAGAGGCTGTGCCCTACCTTCACACAAAGTATTTCATATCCCATGTAGTTAGTCTGGAGCCAGGGGAGGCAGGAAACCTCAACACTCCAAACAGAATTATCTAGAGGTTTCCACATCAAAGAACATGTTAGTATAAATGTTGGATCTAAGATACCAACTCCTCAGTGAACCTCTAGACCTGTGAAACCTACAGAAGAAGGACTGCTGTGCTGCTTTGCTGCCGGAAGGAATGCTAATCTGCTGCCCAACAGCTATAATGATCGGTTGCCTGATGCCCTATCTACTGAGAAGGAAGATTAGACTTGCACCCTTTATTCTAAGGTAAAGTGACTCCAAGGGCAACCCGATCACCTCCTGTTTTGAACTACAGGGAGATAACGAGCAAAGAGACTCCCTGCAACTGCCCAGCTGAACTGCTGCCTGGAGTTGCATCTGGGGCTGCAGCTTTGACCTGCCTGAGCCCTGCTGACCTCTGATGGAATGAGTTGCTGAGCCCCAGATGGCACCCCTTAGGTCCTGGATCCTTGGTGTGGCCTCCATTGCTCTTCTCTGAAGTTTTTGGGCTCTTTGCAAATGCAAAAGGGTCCGTTTGTGGCAAGATCTTGCCACTCAGCAATGCAAAGTTCCAACGACTTCTTGCCCTGCAGCGGCTGCCAATGATGACTGGCAGCATGAGATATGCACTTGTGCTGCACCATCAACAGCTGGCTGGGACTGCCAATGCAAAGCATCAGCAAGGACCGTCCATGATGCTGATCGGAATTTCACATTACATTGATGACTGTCCATGATGCCCAGCCTAATTTTCACACTACATCGATAACTATCCATAACAGTCTCCCTGCTTCACACTGCCCCCTCCACTGCAAATGGAAAACATTGTGCTAGACTTTGAAAGTAACTATTTCGGTGGAACTAACCGATTCCCTGTATTTGATCTTTGCTCCACTGCGGTCAGCTTGAACTTGTGACTTTCACCCTGTCTCGTGCATCCAGATAGCATAAAGAGGCACTTTGTGCTTTGTGGCACTATTTTCAATTACATTTTTAAAACTGGACATCTCCAGTTCTACTAATAGGGGTTTTGTTGTTTTGGTGTCAAATTATTTGATATATTTTTCTCAATTTTTCTGATCTGGTGTGGGATATTTCTTGTGTGGTTTTCTCATTTTATTACTGTTTGAAGTGCTGCACAAACAATTTACACAGTGCCTCTGAGTTAAGTGTGACTGCTCAGGGCCAAGCTACTAAAGAGTTGAGCACAGGCTAATTTGGGGCTGCTTGTGACTTCCCCTAGCAAGAATTGTGGTTTCTGTCTGAGTAGGGGTTCAAAAAACTGTCTTCAAAAATTCTACACTTAAAGATTAAACCTCAAATGTTGAGTGGTAGATATTCTTCCAGTATCTTTGTTTTAAAAATATCTGACCTGAAAAAGAGCATTCTCATGCAGACACCTATCTATTTATCTCATTTAACCTCTTAGCTGCTGGGCCTTTCCCCCCTCCAGTGTTGAGCCCTTTTTTGGCTATTTGGGGTAGTTCGCTCTTAGGCCTTCATAACTTTTTGTCCACATAATGTATCCACGCCAAATTTGTGTCCTTTTTTTCCAACATCCTAGGAATTCTAATGGTACCCAGAGTTTGTGGTTTCCCCTGGAGGAGGCCAAGAAATTAGCCAAAATACAGTGAAAATTTTGTTTTTTTCAAAAATATGGGAAAAAAGGGCTGCCGAAGAATGCTTGTGATTTTTTCCCTGAAAATGGCATCAACAAAGGGTTTCTGGTGCTAAAATCACCATCTTCCCACCTTTCATGAACGGACAGACTTTAATCAGAAAACCACAATTTTCAACGCAATTTTGGCATTTTACTGGGACATACCCCATTTTTTCAATTTTTGGTGCTTTCAGCCTCCTTCCAGTTAGTGACAAAAATGGGTGTGAAACCAATGCTGGATCCTGGAAAGCTAAACATTTCTAAAAAGTAGAGAAAATTCTGAATTGAGAAGGCGTCATTTGTGTAGATCCTACAAGGTTTTCCTACAGAAAATAACAGTGAAATAAAGAAATATTGAAAGTGATCTGAAAAAAACAGCCATTTTTCTCCACGTTTTACTCTGTAACTTTTTCCTGCAATGTCAGATTTTTTAAAGCAATATACCGTTACGTGTGCTGGTCTCTTCTGGTTGCGAGGATATATAGGGCTTGTAGGTTCATCAAGATCCCTAGGTACCCAGCACCAATAAATGAGGTGCACCTTGCAATAGGTTTTCATTCTATACCCGGTATACAGCAATTCATTTTCTGAACTATAAAGAGTGAAAAATAGCTATCAAGAAAACCTTTGTATTTCCAAAATGAGCACAAGATAAGGTGTTGAGGAGCTGTAGTTATTTGCACATCTGTGAATTCCGGGGTGACCATACTAGCATGTGAATTACAAGGCATTTCTCAAATAGATGTCTTTTTTTACACAATCTCTAATATTTGGAAGGAAAACATGTAGAGAAAGACAAGGGGCAATAACACTTGTTTTGCTATTCTGTGTTCCCCCAAGTCTCCCGATAACAATGGTACCTCACTAGTGTGGGTAAGCCTAGCGCCCGCGACAGGAAATGCCCCAAAACACAACGTGGACACATCCCATTTTTTGAAAGAAAACAGAGGTGTTTTTTGCAAAGTGCCTACCTGTAGATTTTGGCACCTAGCTCAGCCGGCACCTAGGGAAACCTACCAAACCTGTGCATTTTTTAAAACTAGAGACCTAGGGGAATCCAAGATGGGGTGGCTTGTGGGGCTCTGACTAGGTTCTGTTACCCAGAATCCTTTGTAAACCTCAAAATTTGGCTAAAAAAACACATTTCCTCAAATTTCGATGACAGAAAGTTCTGGAATCTGAGAGGAGCCACAAATTTCCATCCACCCAGCGTTTCCCTAAGTCTCCCGATAAAATTGATACCTCACTTGTGTGGGTAGGCCTAGCGCCCGCAACAGGAAGTGCCCCAAAACACAACGTGGACACATCCCATTTTTTGACAGAAAACAGAGGTGTTTTTTGCAGAGTGCCTACCTGTAGATTTTGGCCTCTAGCTCAGCCGGCACCTGGGGAAACCTACCAAACCTGTGCATTATTGAAAACTAGTGACCTAGGGGAATCCAAGATGAGGTGACTTGTGGGGCTCTGACCAGGTTCTGTTACCTAGAATCCTTTGCAAACCTCGAAATGTGGTAAAAAAAACACTTTTTCCTCACATTTCGGTGACAGAAAGTTCTGGAATCTGAGAGGAGCCACAAATTTCCTTCCACCCAGCGTTCCCCCCAAGTCTCCCGATAAAAATGGTACCTCACTTGTGTGGGTAGGCCTGGTGCCCGCGACAGGAATAGCTCACACAACGGTCAATGTTGGTCCTTACATGAGGCAGCTGTTGACCCTGGAGTGATCCATTCCTGACTCAGGCACTAGGTATAGGCACTCAAGTGGGGTAGTGTTTTTATCAGGACAGGTGAGGAATCACTGGGTGGTAGGAATTTTTTGGATCCCAGCATATTCCTGTAGTTTGTGTTACAGAAATGTGAGAAAAATAGAGTTTTTATTCAACATTTCAGCTTTGCAGGGTATTCTGAGTAAGAAAACTTTGGGGAATCCACACAAGTTACACCTCTGTGGACTCCCCCGAATGTCTAGTTTCCAGAAGTGTTTGGGTTTAGTATGTTTCTCTATATGGCCGCCGAACCCAGGACCAAAAACACAGGTGCCTTCCTTACAAAACCAGTTTGTTTTGATGTCTCCACAATACGATTTGGGCAGTGGAATTTGGGGCTGAACTAAATTGGGGATCTCCCAAGGGAGCACTCTCTCTCTGCTTGCCGCCGCATTCACCTGCTCTCTGGGTTGGGCTAACCCACTATTACCCCGTTGCACAGACTGTGCTTGCGAAGGGACAGCAGGACTGTCCTCATCACCTCCCTCATAATTTACTGGAAGAGGAGTTATCGAATGGGACTCCTCCGACTGAAAAATCACTCCCAGAGTCTGCGCCATTGTCCTATCCCTCAGATGCTGTCTCAGTATCTGATGTCTCAGTCTCTGATCCTATGTCAGAGCTGTCCTCTATAACCCGAGTGATGGCAGCAGTCATCCATCAAGATGCCAACTCTGCTATTGGCTAAACTGTTGCTCTAAAACACTAGCCTACGAAGACAGTCACAAAATCGATGGTGTGTGTGAGATACGTGTAACAGTAGAGGCCACCTTACCTGCGCTTTATTCATCAAACCAGCACGTTCTTTCAAGACACTCAAAAAACACCTTGTCACATACCATTCGTCACAGTCTTTAGCACCTCCTGCGCCCAGTCCAACAATCATTATTGGTGCTCCCACTCCCTCCTCCTCTGATTCCCTCATTACCACCCAGCAAAAGTGCCCTTCATCTCTCCATAGCCGCCCTCCACCCGCACATACATTTCATTTGTATTATAGTGCAGATAATGGCTGACTTTACTAATGTACTCAGCTATTTACATGAAATATAGATTTGCTCTTTGCAGTAGGCATATAAACCTTCTGCGCTTCTTTATTGCACTAAAACTGCTTCTAGACAAAAGTCTGATCCTTTTGTAGCAGAAACATAATCACAATACTTCCTTGACTTTTTTATTGCTACCTAAAAGCTACAGTTGAAATGCGTCAGTTGAAGTTTGTGCAGTGCTTTGAAGACGCAAGCTGCAACTGCAAGACAACTGGTGGCAAATATATTTATATATATATATATATATATATACATATATATATCAAACCAAGGCCCTTTCAGGGATAGAGTGACACATAAATTATGCAAAAAACAAGGAGAACTCTGGGAAGTTCCCAATTTTAGGTGGAGAGCTGCTCTAGTAAGGAGCACCCTGCAACACCAGCGACACTCTAGATTTGCTCACCTCAAGGTGACATTTGAGGTGAGCAAATCTAGAGTGTCACTGGTGTTGCAGGGTGCTCCTTATAGAGCAGCTCTCCACCTAAAATTGGGAACTTCCTAGAGTTCTCCTTTGTTATATATATATATATATATTTATATATATATATATATATATATAGATCACTTTTATATGTGGGTCTGGTTTTCCTGAGTCTTTTTTCTCTGTCCCTACCTCGCGGTGTGGGAAGTACCCGGTCTATTCCAAAAAATTACATCCTATCGCTCAAACCTCCATGATTTACATTGCAGTGGCGGGCTACAGGGTAGGCGGGATCATTATTCTTGATAGCCCGCCAATGTTCTAAAATCCGTTTTTCGAAGGGAAAAATGGTACTTCCTACATATTTAATTTTAGGATGCGGATTCGCATGAGTGGGGGTAATCAGAATTCTCAAGCCTCGTGGCACTCTGCCCACTTCGATGTA
Source organism: Pleurodeles waltl (assembly GCF_031143425.1). Lineage (NCBI taxonomy): Eukaryota > Metazoa > Chordata > Amphibia > Caudata > Salamandridae > Pleurodeles > Pleurodeles waltl. The sequence continues at coordinate 659,891,337 of NC_090443.1, read as the reverse complement.
GTTATCTAGGGAAATAACTTCCCAGCTCCTGTTGATTTCTTTTTTGTACTAAAATGTTAGAGGAGTGGTCCATATTAATGGCAGAGACTTGCAGAAGAATGTTGGAACTTTTGTCAAAATACGCAAACGAGTGAAAAAATTGGGAAATTTAGGGTGCTTTTGGAGAACCATGAGGCACAAGATGAAATATTTTTTTTTACAAGGATATGGAAGAGCGCCTTAAGAAATATGAGGATGACATTAAGTCAAGGAAAAGAAGCAAGTTTCTGCGCAACAAGAATGATTTTGCAACGGGCCGCAAACTCACGTTTGGCAGAAGGTTTGATCAGGCGAGAAGAGATTTTCATCAGAATGAGGCCCTGAGGCGACAGGAAGTTTCCTCCTCAGAATCAAGTGTGGAGAATGTCTCTGACATTGAAGAGTCACCGGGAACAAGTATCCCAATTGGACAACCGTTCACAATGTTGGAAGAATACCGTTTTTTGCAGTTAGATCAGAGACCACAAAGGAAACCGCCGAAAAGCAAAGGAGACGGTGCAGCAGATGCAGAAGGAAAAAGATCAGGAGGGGCCGAATGGCAGCAAGAAAGCGAGAAATTTGGAGGCAGAAATCTTTGTCAGAACAGGAGAAAGAAGTGACAGATGAGAACAAATTAACTGTAATTAATACATCATCCCATACTTTATCTCAGGATGAACAAACAGTTTTAGAATGAGGACTTTCTTTCTGCCCCACAGCAAATTTTGATTACACCCATACTCGGATTGAAGTTTTCCAATTTGTTAGAAAATTGAAGCTAATGAAAATCTTTGCTCAACAACAAGTTCGATTGCCCTCGCAGGAAGGAAAAATACATTGTGGAATTGTTGATCAATCATCTGAGTTAACCTTAGGAGACATTGATGGCTTAGCTACACTGAGAGAATTAGAAATTGGAGAAAAATTGTGGGAGACAGATAAGCAACTCTTACATGAATTGGGCTTGTGGACTGGTGATATGAGTGAGAGTAAGTTTAGACCTAAGTCGAGGTGTAATCCCACCACCCCACATGACAACATTGACGCTTTTCATGATGCTGTTAATTTTGAGTTACTCTCACTGTGCAAGAATACCCGGAACTCATTTGCAAATAATCTGACACCAGGCCAACGGGCAGCCTTATTTTCTTTGAAACAGGCAACGTCATTTGTAATCAAACCAGCGGATGAGGGGGGCAATGTAGTTTTATGGGATACACAAAAACATCACAAGGAAGCACAGAAACAACTGTTAAATTCAAATATTTATGAGAGATCCACTATAACAGCGTATCGGTCATCCATAACATCATTTCATTACTTGCTTAGAGAAAGTTGGGATTGCGGTCTCCTTTCTGACGATGAGTTTAAATTCTCATGATGCAAAAACCATTAGCACCTTGCTTTTATTTGTTGCTAAAGATTCATAAAGACCCCCTGAATCCTTCTGGCAGACCCATTGTATCAGCGAGAGGTAGCCTTCTGGAAAATGCATCAATATATCTAGATCATTTCCTTGGACCATATGTATCGAGGTTGGCCTCGTACTGTAGAGATACATCAGATTTTTTGAGCAAAATGCAATATATTCCATGGAAATCAAATTATGTTATGGTGACAATTGATGTAGTAGCACTCTATACTTGCATCCCACATGGTCTAGGTATTTGTGCCTGTAAGCACTTTTTCAGGGATAAACCCATCAGGCTGTATGAGCATTGTGAATTGCTTTTGAGGTTAGTACAGTTTTGTCTTGAGAATATTTTTTTTCTGTTTGAAGATGATTGGTTTAGACAGATGTCTGGGACCTCGATGGGAAGCTGCTTTGCCCCCAGTTATGCCTGCCTTTACATGGGATGGTGGGAGACTCAGCATGTCTGGGTTGATGAGAACGAAAAATGGTCTGAGCATATTGTTTTTTGGACCAGATATATAGATGACATTTTTCTAATTTGGGATGGTCCCGAACCATTATTGCATGATTTTTTGAACTGATTACCCTCAAACGATTTGAATCTGAAATTCACACACAAGATAGATAAACAAAGTATTGATTTTCTTGATGTAGAAGTTCGGGTGGAGGATGGTACTCTCCTGACAAAGTTGTATAGAAAAAGTACATCTGGTAACAGCATTTTACATGCATCAAGCCATCACCTGCCAAACTTAAAATGGAGTACACCTTATGGAGAACTTCTCAGAGCTAAAAGGAACTGCAGTACAGCTCAGGGTTTCATGAATGAACAAGGGAAGATGATTCACAGATTCAGATCGCGGGGCTATCCTAAAAGGGTTTAATCCAAGGCATGCCAGTAAGCAGCAATGTCCCAGCACGATAGTCTCCTCCTTCCGAGAGATAGGGGAGATAACACCAATATTCTACATTTTATAACAACATTCAATGTAGAATCCCTCGCAGTAAGAAAAATTCTGATCAAATATTGGCATCTAATCAGAGCTGACAAGGTGGTTGGCCAGTTAGTAAGCCCCCAGCCTAGTGTGACATACAGAAGAAGTGGTTCCCTGCGGGACATGTTAGTACATAGCTACTCCAAGCGAAATAGGGAGACTTTCCTGGACAAACAACAAGGTTTCTATAGATGCACTAAATGAAAGGCCTGTAAAAACAGCATAAATCGCAAGGATTATTTGCTACCAACCGGAAAAACTGAGAGAATCACAAAATTCCTTAGTTGTAATTCGGATTTAGCAATTTATGTTATTCTGTGCCCATGTGGATTACAATATGTAGGAAGTACCATTTTCCCTTAAAAAAACGGATTTTAGAACATTGGCGGGCTATCAAGAATAATGATCCCGCCTACCCTGTAGCCCGCCACTGCAATGTAAATCATGCAGGTTTGAGCGATAGGATGTCATTTTTTGGGAATAGACAGGGTACTTCCCACACCGCGAGGTGGGGACAGAGAAAAAAGACTCAGGAAACTAGAATCCGAATACATCATTCGCCTTAATAGTCGCCATCCTTGGGGTCTTAATAAGGATGAGGAACTTTTTGTTCACATTGGCTGATATCCACCATAAATTTGCATGAAATATATTATAATTAGATGTAGAAAATAATGAGGGATGAATGTCATGTAAAAAATATACGTATATATATAATATATATATATATAGATATATATATAGTTTTTTTCTTTGGGGCCCGTAGATTAGAATTGTAGAAGTATGATACATAATTTTATGTTTACTAGGGTAATGGATGAATAATTGCTTGATGATATTAATGCTGATAAGGATTGTTAAGTGGCCCATTTGTGTGTACACAATAATTTAACACTGTAGGCGTATTAGTGATTAACCATGTGGTGAAGTAATATTGTTAGTTATGTGTGTTTAGAAGTGCAAATTGGTTTTATGAATGTTGATGCACTAGGTTATAAAGGTTGAGGAGAGGGGAGATCATTCTAATGACTTTGGCTGTTGACAAAGACTGTTATGGTCGAAATGCGTCCAGGCTTGATAAGCCTTGTAGAATGGCTTTGTAAATAAATCTTGTCAATATCCAGCAATTGTTGGGAGCGCCGTTTTTCTACAATTCAAATTGAGATATTTAAATATGGGTCCTGGCCCATAATGGTCCACCAGCTCCGTAAGGCCAGCGTTGGAAGAACAGCAGGAGCAGTTGACATATTTACATATATATATATATATATATATATATATATATATATATATATATATATATATATATATGTATATATATATATATATATATATGTATATATATTTATATATATATATATATATATAGATCTATCTATATATATATATCTATCTACATGGATATATCTATAGATAGATATATATATATAGATCCATCTATAGATATATCCATGTAGATAGAAATATCTACATACATATATCTATATACATAGATCCATATATGTATATATAGATCTATATTATCTATATTATTTTTAGTAGTTGTATGGTTTCCTTGGGGGCCAAAATGCCCCTCAGGGAAACCCTACATTAACAAAAAAAAAATATGCCCGCACAGGGGGTCGCCCTGCCCCCTGTCCATTTCTTTAAAAAAAAAAAAAAATTTAGCCCCTAGGGGTGCGCGATCACGAGCGATCGCGTCCCACAAGGGGACACATACCTTTTTTTTAACAAGTGAAATCCCTGGTGTCTAGTGGTGTTTCCTGGCACCCGATCGCAGCTGTGCTGCGATCGGGGGCCAGGAAACACTTTCAGGAAGGCCTCGTAAGAAAGGGGAGAGTCTTCCCTTTCTTACGAGTCCTTCCCGAATGTGGGGAAATCAACAAAGTGCCCCAGGGGGGGCAGAAAACACTAGGCACCAGGGATCATTTTTCTTTTTTTATTTTGTTTTGTTTTGGTTTTTTTGGAGGTGGGGAGCGACCCCTTAGGCAAGGGTCGCTCCCCTAGCGGGCAAATTATATTTAGGCCATTTCTGCACTCTTTGCAGATTGGCCTATTTTTATGAGGCCAATTTGCCCCCAAGGGGGACAGAAACCACTAGATACCAGGGAGTTTCTTTTTTGTTTACGTGAATTTCACGCAAGTGGAGCAACCCCTTAGGCAAGGGTCGCTCCCTTGGGGGCAAAATTTATTTTAGGCCATTTCTGCAGCCTATTTTGATTAGGCCGATCTGCAGAAACCACTAGGCACTGGGGATTTTTTTGTTTTTTTTGGTTTTACAGACGGGGAGCGACCCCTTGGACAAGGGTCGCTCGCCTGGAGGGGAAAAATGTATTTAGGCCATTTCTGCCCCCGTTGGGGGCAGATCAGCCGCTTTTTGCTACAGCAATCTGCCCCCAAGGTGGGCAGAAACCACTAGGCACCGGGGATTTTTTTTTTGTGCCAATGTCACGCAGGGGGAGCGACCCCGTAGGCAAGGCAGAAACCTCTAGGCGCCAGGGCACATTTTTGTTTTGTGTTTTTTTGTCTTTCTTTGTTTTTTTGAGATGGGGAGCGACCCATTAGGCAAGGGTCACTCCCCTGGGGGGCAAATTGTATTTAGACCATTTCTGCCCCCCTTGGGGGCAGATCGGCCGATTTTAGGTCAATCTGCCCCCAAAGGGGCAGAAACCACTAGGCAACGGGGATTTATTTTTTTGCGTCAATGTCACGCAAGAGGAGCGACCCCGTAGGCAAGGGTCGCTCCCGGGGAGGGGTAGGGGAGCAAATTTATTTAAGGCCATTTCTGCCCCTCCTGGGGCCGGCTGAGCTAGAGGCCAAAATCCACAGGTAGGCACTTTGCAAAAAACACCTCTGTTTTCAGTGAAAAAATGTGATGTGTCCACGTTGTGTTTTAGGCCATTTCCTTTCGTGGGCGCTAGGCCTACCCACACAAGTGATGTATCATTTTTATCGGGAGACTTGGGAGAACGCTGGGTGGAAGGAAATTTGTGGCTCCTCTCAGATTCAAGAACTTTCTGTCACCGAAATGTGAGGAAATGTGTTTTTTTAGGCAAATTTTGAGGTTTGCAAAGGATTCTGGGTAACAGAACCTGGTCAGAGCCCCACAAGTCACCCCATCTTGGATTCCCCTAGGTCTCTAGTTTTCAAGCATGCACAGGTTTGGTAGGTTTCCCTAGGTGCCGGCTGAGCTAGAGGCCAAAATCTACAGGAAGGCACTTTGCAAAAAACACCTCTGTTTTCCGTCAAAAACTGTGATGTGTCCACTTTGTGTTTTGGGGCATTTCCTGTCACGGGCACTAGGCCTACCCACACAAGTGAGGTATCATTTGTATCGGGAGACTTGGGGGAATGCTGGGTGGAAGAAAATTTGTGGCTCTTCTCAGATTCCAGAACTTTCTGTCACCGAAATGTGAGGAAAATGTATTATTTTAGCCAAATTTTGAGGTTTGCAAAGGATTCTGGGTAACAGAACCTGGTCAGAGCCCCACAAGTCACCCCATCTTGGATTCCCCTAGGTCTCTAGTTTTCAAAAATGTACAGGTATGGTAGGTTTCCCTAGGTGCCGGCTGAGCTAGAGGCCAAAATCTACAGGAAGGCACTTTGCAAAAAACACCTCTGTTTTCCGTCAAAAATTGTGATGTGTCCACTTTGTGTTTTGGGGCATTTCCTGTCGCGGGCACTAGGCCTACCCACACAAGTGAGGTATCATTTGTATCGGGAGACTTGGGGGAATGCTGGGTGGAAGAAAATTTGTGGCTCTTCTCAGATTCCAGAACTTTCTGTCACCGAAATGTGAGGAAAATGTATTATTTTAGCCAAATTTTGAGGTTTGCAAAGGATTCTGGGTAACAGAACCTGGTCAGAGCCCCACAAGTCACCCCATCTTGGATTCCCCTAGGTCTCTAGTTTTCAAAAATGCACAGGTATGGTAGGTTTCCCTAGGTGCCGGCTGAGCTAGAGGCCAAAATCTACAGGTAGGCACTTTGCAAAAAACACCTCTGTTTTCTGTCAAAAATTGTGATGTGTCCAAGTTGTGTTTTGGGGCATTTCCTGTCGCAGGCGCTAGGCCTACCCACACAAGTGAGGTATCATTTTTATCGGGAGACTTGGGTGAACGCTGGGTGGAAGGAAATTTGTGGCTCCTCTCAGATTCCAGAACTTTCTGTCACCGAAATGTGAGGAAATGTGTTTATTTAGCCAAATTTTGAGGTTTGCAAAGGATTCTGGGTAACAGAACCTGGTCAGAGCCCCACAAGTCACCCCATCTTGGATTCCTCTAGGTCTCTAGTTTTCAAGAATGCACAGGTTTGGTAGGTTTCCCTAGGTGTCGGCTGAGCTAGAGGCCAAAATCTACAGGAAGGCACTTTGCAAAAAACACCTCTGTTTTCTGTCAAAAATTGTGATGTGTCCACTTTGTGTTTTGGGGCATTTCCTGTCGCGGGCACTAGGCCTACCCACACAAGTGAGGTATCATTTGTATCGGGAGACTTGGGGGAATGCTGGGTGGAAGAAAATTTGTGGCTCTTCTCAGATTCCAGAACTTTCTGTCACCAAAATGTGAGGATTTTTTTTTTTTTAGCCAAATTTTGAGGATTGCAAAGTATTCTGGGTAACAGAACCTAGTCAGAGCCCCCAAGCCTCCCCATCTTGGATTCCCCTAGGTCTCTAGTTTTCAAAAATGCACAGGTTTGGTAGGTTTCCCTCGGTGCAGGCTGAGCTAGAGGCCAAAATCTACATGAAGGCACTTTGCAGGAAACACCTCTGTTTTCTGTCAAAAATTGTGATGTGTCCACGTTGTGTTTTGGGGCATTTCCTGTCGTGGGCGCTAGGCCTACCCACACAAGTGAGGTATCATTTTTATCAGGAGACTTGGGGGAACGCTGGGTGGAAGGAAATTTGTGGCTCCTCTCAGATTCCAGAACTTTCTGTCACCGAAATGTGAAGAAACTGTGTTTTTTTTAGCCAAATCTTGAGGTTTGCAAAGGATTCTGGGTAACAGAACCTAGTCAGAGCCCCACAAGTCACCCCATCTTGGATTCCCCTTGGTCCCTAGTTTTCAAGAATGCACAGGTTTGGTAGGTTTCCCTCGGTGCCGGCTGAGCTAGAGGCCAAAATCTACAGGTAGGCACTTTGCAAAAAACACCTCTGTTTTCTGTCAAAAATTGTGATGTGTCCACGTTGTGTTTTGGGGCATTTCCTGTCGCGGGCGCTAGGCCTACCCACACAAGTGAGGTATCATTTTTATCGGGATACTTGGGGGAACGCTGGGTGGAAGGAAATTTGTGGCTCCTTTCAGATTCGAGAACTTTCTGTCACCGAAATGTGAGGAAAATGGGTTTTTGTTAGCCACATTTTGAGGTTTGCAAAGGATTCTGGGTAACAGAACCTGGTCAGAGCCCCACAAGTCACCCCATCTTGGATTCCCCTAGGTCTCTAGTTTTCACAAATGCACAGGTTTGGTAGGTTTCCCTAGGTGCAGGCCGAGCTAGAGGCCAAAATCTACATGAAGGCACTTTGCATAAACACCTCTGTTTTCTGTCAAAAATTGTGATTTGTCCACGTTGTGTTTTGGGGCATTTCCTGTCGTGGGCGCTAGGCCTACCCACACAAGTGAGGTATCATTTTTATCGGAAGACTTGGGGGAATGTTGGGTGGAAGGAAATTTGTGGCTCCTCTCAGATTCCAGAACTTTCTATCAACGAAATGTGAGGAAAATATGTTTTTTTAGCCAAATTTTGAGGTATGCAAAGTATTCTGGGTAACAGAACCTAGTCAGAGCCCCACAAGTCACCCCATCTTGGATTCCCCTAGGTCTCTAGTTTTCAAGAATGCACAGGTTTGGTAGGTTTCCCTAGGTGCCGGCTGAGCTAGAGGCCAAAATCTACAGGTAGGCACTTTGCAAAAAACACCTCTGTTTTCTGTCAAAAATTGTGATGTGTCCTTGTTGTGTTTTGGGGCATTTCCTGTCGCGGGTGCTAGTCCTACCCACACAAGTGAGGTATAATTTTTATCGGGATACTTGGGGGAACGCTGGGTGGAAGGAAATTTGTGTCTCCTCTCAGATTCCAGAACTTTCTGTCACCGAAATGTGAGGAAAATGTGTTTTTGTTAGCCAAATTTTGAGGTTTGCAAAGGATTCTGGGTAACAGAACCTGGTCAGAGCCCCACAAGTCACCCCATCTTGGATTCCCCTAGGTCTCTAGTTTTCAAGAATGCACAGGTTTGGTAGGTTTCCCTAGGTGCCGGCTGAGCTAGAGGCCAAAATCTACAGGAAGGCACTTTGCAAAAAACACCTCTGTTTTCCGTCAAAAACTGTGATGTGTCCACTTTGTGTTTTGGGGCATTTCCTGTCGCGGGCACTAGGCCTACCCACACAAGTGAGGTATCATTTGTATCGGGAGACTTGGGGGAATGCTGGGTGGAAGAAAATTTGTGGCTCTTCTCAGATTCCAGAACTTTCTGTCACCAAAATGTGAGGATTTTTTTTTTTTTAGCCAAATTTTGAGGATTGCAAAGTATTCTGGGTAACAGAACCTAGTCAGAGCCCCACAAGCCACCCCATCTTGGATTCCCCTAGGTCTCTAGTTTTCAAAAATGCACAGGTTTGGTAGGTTTCCCTCGGTGCAGGCTGAGCTAGAGGCCAAAATCTACATGAAGGCACTTTGCAGGAAACACCTCTGTTTTCTGTCAAAAATTGTGATGTGTCCACGTTGTGTTTTGGGGCATTTCCTGTCGTGGGCGCTAGGCCTACCCACACAAGTGAGGTATCATTTTTATCAGGAGACTTGGGGGAACGCTGGGTGGAAGGAAATTTGTGGCTCCTCTCAGATTCCAGAACTTTCTGTCACCGAAATGTGAAGAAACTGTGTTTTTTTTAGACAAATCTTGAGGTTTGCAAAGGATTCTGGGTAACAGAACCTAGTCAGAGCCCCACAAGTCACCCCATCTTGGATTCCCCTTGGTCCCTAGTTTTCAAGAATGCACAGGTTTGGTAGGTTTCCCTCGGTGCCGGCTGAGCTAGAGGCCAAAATCTACAGGTAGGCACTTTGCAAAAAACACCTCTGTTTTCTGTCAAAAATTGTGATGTGTCCACGTTGTGTTTTGGGGCATTTCCTGTCGCGGGCGCTAGGCCTACCCACACAAGTGAGGTATCATTTTTATCGGGATACTTGGGGGAACGCTGGGTGGAAGGAAATTTGTGGCTCCTTTCAGATTCGAGAACTTTCTGTCACCGAAATGTGAGGAAAATGGGTTTTTGTTAGCCACATTTTGAGGTTTGCAAAGGATTCTGGGTAACAGAACCTGGTCAGAGCCCCACAAGTCACCCCATCTTGGATTCCCCTAGGTCTCTAGTTTTCACAAATGCACAGGTTTGGTAGGTTTCCCTAGGTGCAGGCCGAGCTAGAGGCCAAAATCTACATGAAGGCACTTTGCAAGAAACACCTCTGTTTTCTGTCAAAAATTGTGATTTGTCCACGTTGTGTTTTGGGGCATTTCCTGTCGTGGGCGCTAGGCCTACCCACACAAGTGAGGTATCATTTTTATCGGAAGACTTGGGGGAATGTTGGGTGGAAGGAAATTTGTGGCTCCTCTCAGATTCCAGAACTTTCTATCAACGAAATGTGAGGAAAATATGTTTTTTTAGCCAAATTTTGAGGTATGCAAAGTATTCTGGGTAACAGAACCTAGTCAGAGCCCCACAAGTCACCCCATCTTGGATTCCCCTAGGTCTCTAGTTTTCAAGAATGCACAGGTTTGGTAGGTTTCCCTAGGTGCCGGCTGAGCTAGAGGCCAAAATCTACAGGTAGGCACTTTGCAAAAAACACCTCTGTTTTCTGTCAAAAATTGTGATGTGTCCTTGTTGTGTTTTGGGGCATTTCCTGTCGCGGGTGCTAGTCCTACCCACACAAGTGAGGTATAATTTTTATCGGGATACTTGGGGGAACGCTGGGTGGAAGGAAATTTGTGTCTCCTCTCAGATTCCAGAACTTTCTGTCACCGAAATGTGAGGAAAATGTGTTTTTGTTAGCCAAATTTTGAGGTTTGCAAAGGATTCTGGGTAACAGAACCTGGTCAGAGCCCCACAAGTCACCCCATCTTGGATTCCCCTAGGTCTCTAGTTTTCAAGAATGCACAGGTTTGGTAGGTTTCCCTAGGTGCCGGCTGAGCTAGAGGCCAAAATCTACAGGAAGGCACTTTGCAAAAAACACCTCTGTTTTCCGTCAAAAACTGTGATGTGTCCACTTTGTGTTTTGGGGCATTTCCTGTCGCGGGCACTAGGCCTACCCACACAAGTGAGGTATCATTTGTATCGGGAGACTTGGGGGAATGCTGGGTGGAAGAAAATTTGTGGCTCTTCTCAGATTCCAGAACTTTCTGTCACCAAAATGTGAGGATTTTTTTTTTTTTAGCCAAATTTTGAGGATTGCAAAGTATTCTGGGTAACAGAACCTAGTCAGAGCCCCACAAGCCACCCCATCTTGGATTCCCCTAGGTCTCTAGTTTTCAAAAATGCACAGGTTTGGTAGGTTTCCCTCGGTGCAGGCTGAGCTAGAGGCCAAAATCTACATGAAGGCACTTTGCAGGAAACACCTCTGTTTTCTGTCAAAAATTGTGATGTGTCCACGTTGTGTTTTGGGGCATTTCCTGTCGTGGGCGCTAGGCCTACCCACACAAGTGAGGTATCATTTTTATCAGGAGACTTGGGGGAACGCTGGGTGGAAGGAAATTTGTGGCTCCTCTCAGATTCCAGAACTTTCTGTCACCGAAATGTGAAGAAACTGTGTTTTTTTTAGACAAATCTTGAGGTTTGCAAAGGATTCTGGGTAACAGAACCTAGTCAGAGCCCCACAAGTCACCCCATCTTGGATTCCCCTTGGTCCCTAGTTTTCAAGAATGCACAGGTTTGGTAGGTTTCCCTCGGTGCCGGCTGAGCTAGAGGCCAAAATCTACAGGTAGGCACTTTGCAAAAAACACCTCTGTTTTCTGTCAAAAATTGTGATGTGTCCACGTTGTGTTTTGGGGCATTTCCTGTCGCGGGCGCTAGGCCTACCCACACAAGTGAGGTATCATTTTTATCGGGATACTTGGGGGAACGCTGGGTGGAAGGAAATTTGTGGCTCCTTTCAGATTCGAGAACTTTCTGTCACCGAAATGTGAGGAAAATGGGTTTTTGTTAGCCACATTTTGAGGTTTGCAAAGGATTCTGGGTAACAGAACCTGGTCAGAGCCCCACAAGTCACCCCATCTTGGATTCCCCTAGGTCTCTAGTTTTCACAAATGCACAGGTTTGGTAGGTTTCCCTAGGTGCAGGCCGAGCTAGAGGCCAAAATCTACATGAAGGCACTTTGCAAGAAACACCTCTGTTTTCTGTCAAAAATTGTGATTTGTCCACGTTGTGTTTTGGGGCATTTCCTGTCGTGGGCGCTAGGCCTACCCACACAAGTGAGGTATCATTTTTATCGGAAGACTTGGGGGAATGTTGGGTGGAAGGAAATTTGTGGCTCCTCTCAGATTCCAGAACTTTCTATCAACGAAATGTGAGGAAAATATGTTTTTTTAGCCAAATTTTGAGGTATGCAAAGTATTCTGGGTAACAGAACCTAGTCAGAGCCCCACAAGTCACCCCATCTTGGATTCCCCTAGGTCTCTAGTTTTCAAGAATGCACAGGTTTGGTAGGTTTCCCTAGGTGCCGGCTGAGCTAGAGGCCAAAATCTACAGGTAGGCACTTTGCAAAAAACACCTCTGTTTTCTGTCAAAAATTGTGATGTGTCCTTGTTGTGTTTTGGGGCATTTCCTGTCGCGGGTGCTAGTCCTACCCACACAAGTGAGGTATAATTTTTATCGGGATACTTGGGGGAACGCTGGGTGGAAGGAAATTTGTGTCTCCTCTCAGATTCCAGAACTTTCTGTCACCGAAATGTGAGGAAAATGTGTTTTTGTTAGCCAAATTTTGAGGTTTGCAAAGGATTCTGGGTAACAGAACCTGGTCAGAGCCCCACAAGTCACCCCATCTTGGATTCCCCTAGGTCTCTAGTTTTCAAGAATGCACAGGTTTGGTAGGTTTCCCTAGGTGCCGGCTGAGCTAGAGGCCAAACTCTACAGGAAGGCACTTTGCAAAAAACACCTCTGTTTTCTGTCAAAAATTGTGATGTGTCCACGTTGTGTTTTGGGGCATTTCCTGTCGTGGGCGCTAGGCCTTTCCACACAAGTGAGGTATCATTTTTATCAGGAGACTTGGGGGAACGCTGGGTGGAAGAAAATTTGTGGCTCCTCTCAGATTCCAGAACTTTGTGTCACCAAAATGTGCGGAAAATGTGCTTTTTTACCCAAATTGTTGAGGTTTGCAAAGGATTATGGGTAACAGAACCTGGTCAGAGCCCCACAAGTCACCCCATCTTGGATTCCCCTAGGTCTCTAGCTTTAAAAAATGCACAGGTTTGGTAGGTTTCCCCAGGTGCCGGCTGAGCTAGAGGCCAAAATCTACAGGTAGGCACTTTGCAAAAAACACCTCTGTTTTCTGTCAAAAAATGTGATGTGTCCACGTTGTGTTTTGGGGCATTTCCTGTCACGGGCGCTAGGCCTACCCACACAAGTGAGGTATCATTTTTATCGGGAGACTTGGGGGAACATAGAATAGCAAAACAAGTGTTATTGCCCCTTGTCTTTCTCTACATGTTTTCCTTCCAAATATAAGAGAGTGTGTAAAAAAAGACATCTATTTGAGAAATGCCCTGTAATTCACATGCCAGTATGGTCACCCCGGAATTCAGAGATGTGCAAATAACCACTGCTCCTCAACACCTTATCTTGTGCTCATTTTGGAAATACAAAGGTTTTCTTGATAGTTATTTTTCACTCTTTATATTTCAGCAAATGAATTGCTGTATACCCGGTATAGTATGAAAACGCACTGCTCCTCAACACCTTATCTTGTGCTCATTTTGGAAATACAAAGGTTTTCTTGATAGCTATTTTTCACTCTTTATATTTCAGAAAATGAATTGCTGTATACCCGGTATAGAATGAAAACGCACTGCAGAGTGCAGCTCATTTATTGGCTCTGGGTACCTAGGGTTCTTGATGAACCTACAAGCCCTATATATCCCCGCAACCAGAAGTGTCCAGCAGACGTAACGGTATATTGCATTAAAAAATCTGACATTGCAGGAAAAAGTTACAGAGTAAAATGTGGAGAAAAATTGCTATTTTTTTCACCTCAATTTCAATATTTTTCTTTTTCAGTTGTTGTTTTCTGTAGGAAACCCTTGTAGGATCTACACAAATTACCCCTTGCTGATTTCAAAATTTTGTCTACTTTCAGAAATGTTTAGGTTTCTGGGATCCAGCATTGGTTTTATGCCCATTTCTGTCACTGACTGGAAGGAGGCTGAAAGCACAAAAAATCATAAAAATGGGGTATGTCCCAGTAAAATGCCAAATTTGTGTTGTAAAATTGGGTTTTCTGGTTCAAGTCTGCCTGTTCCTGAAAGCTGGGAAGCTGGTGCTTTTAGCACCACAAACCAATGTTGAAGCCATTTTCAGGTAAAAAACCACAAGCCTTCTTCTTCAGCCACTTTTTCCCATTTTTTTGAAAAAAACGAAATTTTCACTGTATTTTGGCTAATTTATTGGCCTCCTTCAGGGGAACCCACAAAGTCTGGGTACCTCTAGAATCCCTAGGATGTTGGAAAAAAAGGACGCAAATTTGTATCGGCTAGCTTATGTGGACAAAAAGTTACGAGGGCCTAAGCACGAACTGCCCCAAATAACCAAAATAAGGCCTGGCACAGGAGGGGTAAAAGGCCTGGCAGCGAAGGGGTTAAAAAAATAAAAAAGAAATCCTCAGGTGCGACGCACTCGAGGATTTATTAACCCCCTCCCTGGTCGTGACCCGCACCAGGGAGGTAGTGCGGGCGTCGGCCACACACTCAAGGGGTTAACAAACTCCCCATAAACTGAGACACCAGAATATTCGTCTGATAGTGAGACAAAGCAAGGCAGCTGGGCCATTACCAATATAATGAATCTCTCTCAAATTATGTGGAAAATATAATTAATGGATGTTTCAATTAAAAAACAAGCACTTAACAGAACGGGGCAGTAATTATGTACACCAGCTGTTCTTATCCTTTGGCGCGGGGTCCCAGGAGGGTCCCCAATGCCTGCTCAGGGGTCTGTGACTGCTTAGAAAATTAAATGATAGTCACAGATCAATAAAGTGCATACAAATGAAGATGTCAAAACATTCTGTACACCTGAAAGAATTTTGAAATTGAAGACTAAAACTTGAGTTAGCATCCTCGGATTCATAACCAGAATAGAGTATGGACAATGAGTGACCTCAACTAAATTTCGAAAAGCTTCAACCTTCCTATTATTATTTTTTTTTTAAATAGTTGTGAGTGAATTAAATTTATTAATTTATAATGTGTTCATTTGTGTGATTAATGCTTGTTTCTGTAATTTTTGTGCATTATTTTGTGGCTCAAAACATCGAAAAGCTGAGGCCGTGGTTCCTGGCTTACAGCAAAGACTCAGTGTGGGCTCCTTGATTCCAACAATCTTTCAATGGGGGGATCCTTGGGTTGAAGTAATGATTATGTGGGGGCCCGTAGAAGTGAAAATGTTTAGACCCACTGTTGTACACAAATCTGTTCATGCGAACAGTTCACTATTATCCTTCCTATCTGATTACAGCATATGTTCATAAATACTATGTTTAATGGAAGAACTGAACAATAACTTGATCGCCGCACATATGTCCACATATAAACTTTTGCAGAAGTCGAATAATGTGTAGTGCAGTTTTACCACATCATGGATGCAGTAATATTGCAGTCCTCAAAAAAATGTTTTGCATTTCCCCCATAATAAAATAGTGATCGGTTTGCAAATAAAATGCAGAAAAAATTGGGAAGCTTGGTTTAATATTTGTGCTACTGGAAACTCAAGCACTGGGGCAATTACAAAAGGTAACATTATTACTCCCGGGTTTAGTTCTAAAACCTAAATGATCATCACTGCATTGGCACATGATATTTTGAGATAAAAGTCAGTTTTTGTATATGCTTTAAATGCACTACACGATGATTCCAGTGAAAACAAGTATTATCGAATCTGGTCTATCAAACTAGAGGTTCATTGATTCAAGGGAAGGCCAAGCAGGCTTCTGAGTGTCATCAGTAAAAAGTCAGACATGTTGAGGAATGAATTTCCATAGCTCGCCTCGCTTTCTGTTTTCTATTTCTGCAAGATACATTGCAAGGCAGTTGGACATTGACGTTGTTTGGAGGTGGCTTGGGTATCGCTATTACCATTTACTTGCAGTTTATTTCCCTCAAAAACTGCACTGCTAGTCTCGGGGGCCGTGAAGACCCGACCTGAAAGTTAACGGGGTTTTAGGGCCCTTTGTATTATTTTCCGCACTTTGCCCTTGTTTTATAATTTTAGCTCCACCACAGCTTCCCCGTTCTAAGGGTGCGTGAAAGGCTGAATCCTGTGATGTCATTGAGGATCAATGTGTGCATGTTTTCACCCTATGTATTGCAGGTATTTTGGTTTGTCGACGTCTATACAACTAAATGGAGTTTCCGCCACCGGTGTTGTAAATAATGAAGTAAAATAAGCAGACATTAACTGGCCTCAAATTGTTCTGGTTTCTATGATCTATCACTTCAGTATGCAATTTGCTTTCTAGTGTTCTTTATTTGCTTCAGTTGATTTTCTCTTTGTGTCTGCCTCGGGATTTACACACTGGCTTGATGGCTTGTGGCTGCATTTGACTGTTCTGGATTTCAACACCCCAGGGATCAGCTCATAAAGGCGTCCCTCGTTACGCTCTCTGTAAACCACAAACCGAGATTCACTCCAGTTAATATGAGCATGGTCTTCTAGCACAGTGCTTTTATTTGGAAACGCATTAGATCAAGTGTTAAATCGATTCGTTAATGCTTGCATTGATATTTGATGACAGAAAACATAATGCTATACTTATGTGTATGTATTTTTTCTAGCTTTGTGAATAACAAATTGGAAAAAAAAATGTTAAGAAAAATTGAGTGCAACTCCAATTTGCTATTTAAAACGTAAGTTCAACCAGTAAGTACAATATTTGTATTGCCTTTCTTCCCTCATTAACAGAAACAAATACGTTTTGGCTGTACAATAGACCGGCTGATCGACTGCTGATAACCACCAGTCTCCTTCAAATACAGTCAGGCAAAGTGCCAGCCAGTCCTTTTTTCCCAGAAATGTATCTGACAAATATTTACAGATTAGAAAACTATTATATCAGTAATCCTATAATCTGACATTTACGTTAAATTGTGAAATGCTTAAAGTCAATTTTTACTTTACATGGCAATGGAAATAATAATACATTTCCAAACAGCTGTATGTGGAACCCATGCAGCAAGGTGATTAATGTTAAAACTGGATCTGGGAAATGTTAATAAACTATTTTGGACGTCACCAGCCTTCTTACGAAATAAATTAACATTGGCAGAGTGTGCTATAAAAGGATGATGAAATTTGGCTGATGGTAATGCAAACAGAATTTTTGCCACCGGCATGTAATCTTAAATACATGTAGCAATTTCCCTGTTAGTTAAATAGCTCCTTTCATGGTCTTAGTGCAGCTTCTGAATCCCTGCCAACAGCGTTGCTGGGCAGAATACTAGCTGATTGGTTATAAATCAGACAGTCGTATACTACCAAACATACTGCATTTTGATTGGCTACTCACTGATCTTTCTATATAAGAGATGGATTCATAGCTAGCTCTTGAGGCAGTACTCATTTCGGTGTCAACCCATATATCACTACATCAGTCTTCTCCTGAAATATGCCTATGAAGAACAAAAGTCTAACAAGGAACTAGGGACTTCGCACAACTCACTGATTATGCTGAACACATGCTGATGGAGAATACAACTTTAGAATAATTGACTTTCCTGTGCTGGGCTTAGTTTGTACATTAAAATGGACCTTATCTTTGCTTGTACAAGTTCCTGAAATATACAAATCCCTGAACATTTTTCCAGTTTCTAAAACTACTGTAGATTATGACACTTTTCACCTCGTTTTAAGCTAGGTTTCTTGTTGTGTTGTCTGTTTAGCACTGCTATCTATTTTAAAAAGAGTTGTAATTAATTACATTTGAATGTAGTTGTCTATAAGGTATACAAAAATATATTTTAGATAATAAATATGCGTTTTCTATTTTGGAAAGTGTTTTATCATTTCCTAAAATCTATTTCACAATAAAAAGGATTTTGATACCAGTGCACATTCACACAGTGAGATGCTAGTACTGACATAAGATAGTGGGAGAAGTGGAAAGAAAAATGAAATGTACAAACAGCAACTCATTCGGAAGCTCTGAAGGCCAGATGGACAAATATTTTTAGCTGTCACAACTGTAGATTCAGCCAGTTTGGGACTGCTAAAACTGCCTCTGGCATGTACAAACCCTATTTTGTGAGTTAGTAACGTATTATCACTCGTAAAATAGGTTTTGTAAGTCACTATTAGGAACATTCATGTCAAGGGCGTCCCTTCCTAATAGTGAGTTGCAGGAGGATGTACGATTGTTTTGCGACTGGAATGCGGTTGCAAATAAATTGCAGTTAACCGCCTACTCCAAGTAGGTAGTAAGCCAGTTGCAAACGGGAAAGGGGTCCCAATGTGACCCTGTTAGAAATAGGGTTTCTGGTTGGCTAGGGAATGCACCTCAGCCAGGCAGAATCCACCCACTCTAATCATCGCGAGGGAGTTACACACCCAAGATAACTCCTGCTAAACCCCTCCGTAGCTTGGCACGAGCAGTCAGGCCTATCCCAGAGATAACGTGTAAAGCATTTGCACAACACATGTGACCTACTATCCCCACTAGAAAGGAAACAGAACACCAAGTCATATAAAAATAAACTGTGTTGTACACAACATCATTAGACCAGACACAACATATCAGTAATACCTTGCTATCCTAGCAGTTGTCAGAACGTTACACAGTACTGTTACACTGCAGAAATCAGCAGTAGTCACATATAACACACAGTTACTCATTATTCTGCAACATAAGCAGTGTTCAGGAAAACATTACTAAAGAAATGCACTTGTCATAAAAGTACCATAAATGCCTCTCCCAGCAACATTAATACGTGGCAAGTCATAAACACATATTAGCATAGAATACTCATAAAAGGAACATTAGCAAATATATGGCAAACAGGTTAGCATCAAATTCCCAGAGAATTCATAAAGAACATGTGGCCATTCAAAGTACCTGTTTTTATGATGAAGGCACATCCAGTACCATGAAGAACAATCAGGCCCCCCTGCGCTAAAATGACAGCTGTTTTCATGTTTGGGGGTAATGGAGGTGGCACACACCCCTTCCGCTTTTATACAGGGTCCCATCTGGGGGCCTGTGCCAGAACTAGGGCGCCCACGGGCTCTGCAGGCCCCTCAGGGCCACGACCAGACTTCCTGGGGGGAGCAGAGCAAGAGCCAAAAGTGGCAAGTGGTGTTATGTGGGCTTTGAAGAGGCTTCCACCCTGCCCACATTCCTCACAGCATGAAAAAAGGGGTCTGGTGGGGCAGGGAGCCTCCAATGAGGCCTCCTTCCCGCCCTTCCTCAGGGAACAGCAAGGGGCCCGGTGGGGCAGGGAGCCTCCGATGAGGTTTCCTCCCCCAGCCCTCATAAAGTGGACTTGCCCGCACCCGATCTGGTGCACAAATCAGCTGCAGCCCGTCCGGGCCGCAGGGGTGTCTTTGCACAAGTAGGTGCCTGTTGGTGTTTTGGGGCGCTCCTCAGAGCATGCTTCGTCCCGCTGCCACCACTAGGAGCCCGCTCACTCCAGCCTTGACTTTACTCGTGCCCCTTGGGCACTTTAAAGAGCGCATTTCCAATGCGCTGGTCCATTTCAAAACGCCCGGGTCGCATCGGTGATTTTGGTACGGCAATGCGCTCCCAAGGCGCGATTAGATAAAACAAATGCGCCTTCCGGGAACTTCTGCAGATTTGAGGATGACACTCTCAAGGCGCTATATAAGTAAAGTAGAGCGCTCATCAGGCGCTATGCCCCTCAGAAAGAGAGCAACAGCAGCACTCCTCACATGCTGCAGCAGGAAGTTGCAGGGGACAGGGGCCACAGCCCACAGCCCCTGGGGGATATAAAGATGGAGAACAGGGTGGCAGGGCTCAGCAGCAGGCCAGCACAAAGGGATGCAGACAATGGCAGTTCCTCCAATTGACCTAGCAGGTCACAGGTCAGCACAGAAGCAGCAGTCCAAGGCGGTTCCTGGTGAGTCCCTCCGGCAGCATTCTGTGTCCAGTTTCAAGCATGTTAAATTCCAGAGTGTCTCCTCATTGTGGGGAAAAATCCTCTGTACATATACTCAGTTTTGCAAAGGTTTAACAAAGAGAGGGAGAGGAGGTTCCAACCAGTTAGAATTGGTTCTGGGAGTGCCCTCTCTCTCCTCCTCCAGCACATGCTCCAAACATCATCTGGGGGTAAACAAGCCCTTTGTGTGAGTCCAGGGCACAGCCTTTACAGATGCAAGTGTGCCCTGCCTCCCCTTCTCTCAGCTCAGGAAGACCATTCAAAAGTGCAGATGCACCTCTGTGACACCTCCACCCTCCCTGTGTACAGGCTGTCTGAGAAGTATGCAGAAAGCCCAACTGTCACTCTGCCGTGTATTGGAGTCAAGCTGAAAAACACCAGAGTGATAAGCACAGAGAAATGCTCACTTTCTAGAAGTGGCATTTCTGTAATGATGATAAAAAATCCACCTACACCAGTAAGCAGCATTTCTTACTACCATTACAAACATACCAAACATGCCTATGCTACCCCTCATAAATCAGACAATACCCCCTAGACATAAGGCAGGGCATTTCCAATGCATTCGTATGAGAAAACAGCAGTGAGAAACCAAATAGGCTGGGAGTCACTACCAGGACAGGCCACACAACCAGGCACATGTCCTACCTTCTACATACATAGTACCCTGCCCATAGGGCTAGCTAGGGTCTACCTTAGGGGTGACTTACATGTAGTAAAAAGGGAGTTCTGGGCCTGGCAAGTAAATGTAGATTCCAGGTCCCTGTGGCTGTAATCCGTGCACATAGGCCCTGCACTAGCAGGCCTGAGACATGTTTGAAAGGCTACTTCTGTGGGTGGCGCAAACATTGCTGCAGGCCCAATAGAACCATTTAATTTACAGGCCCTGGATATATGGATACCACTGTACAAGGCACTTTCAGGTAAATTAAATGTGCCAATTAGATATAAGCCAATAATACCAACTTTTGAAGGGACAGCACGTGCACTTTTGCATTGTTCAGCAATAATAAAGTGCTCAGATGTCCTAGAGCCATCAAGAAGAGGTCAGAAAAAAAGGAAGAGGGAGGCAAAAGGTCTGGGGATGAACCCACAAAAAGTGCCAGGTCCAACACAACCCCCCAGCAGCCTAAAGCCAGGGGAGAACAATCAATACTCTGATGGACTTCCCTGGTTGGGGTGATAGAACATGGACCCTGGCCTGCAACTGTAGGGGCACGCTCCATTTCTACATTGCTCTGATCCCAGTTGTGTCCCTCTGTCAATGTGTCCCAGGCAACCTAGGCTAACCCACGGGGGCTCCCTACCTGCCAATGGCCAGAACCAGGCCCCAGGCCATCTAGGAACTCTGGTCTATGAAACCACACTAAGTGGGGGGGGGCGGTGTCCCCAGGTGCCTAGCAACCTGTCTTAACTCCCACTTCCAATCAGTTCAGGGTATCTACCCTGACAACCTAAGACCTAGGGTCCACACCCATAGGTTCCACAGGGGCTTGAGGTGAGGCTCTCCTTCTCCTACCCCTCCTTCCAGGGTCCCACCACCTTCTCCTAGGAGTGGTACCACC
Organism: Pleurodeles waltl; assembly: GCF_031143425.1. NCBI lineage: Eukaryota > Metazoa > Chordata > Amphibia > Caudata > Salamandridae > Pleurodeles > Pleurodeles waltl. The sequence goes on along the minus strand of NC_090443.1, from coordinate 659,869,993 downwards.
AGAATCAGGAACGGTCTGGGCGCTGGGTACAGCCATCCTGTACAATTCTCATGTCAGCGCAGGATCACCACCCAGCAACTGGCCTCCCAACCCAGGCTCACCACCCTTGGATTGCAGGAGGGCCATGGTGAGTCTCTTCCTCCAAAAAACCCACTGCCAGATTTCCGCACCACCCCACCATGGGAAGTACCTCTAGAAGTTACACATGGGGGTAAGCACACCAACCACACCCCAACCATGTCAGAGTTTACCCCCTGAACCTGACTACCCAGCCCAGAGTCAACACCCTCAGACTGGACCATTGCAAGGCAAATCAGGACTTCCTGGGGAGCACAACTACCCCCGCCAGGTCAGAGCTTACCCCCTGAACCTTACCATCCAATGCAGAGTTACCACCCTGAGACTGAACCACTGTCTGGCAAACAAGGATGTCCTTGGGAGCACACCTACTCCCCATCAGGTCAGAGCTTACCCGTGAACCTGACTATCCAACCCAGTCACCTCCCTGAGGCTCGACCACTGCCTGGTGAACCAGAACATCTGGGGGGGCACACCTACCCCCCACAAGGGAAACACCTTACCAAGGGCTGCTTTAGAGTCTGTCTGACGCAGGTCTCCTGACCTCTGCCTGCTTGATCCCCCCAGCCCAGAAATGGTATCACCAAGGTCATACAAGGGGTCCCTGATCTCAGAGCTGAACCCTGACCTTCCTGGTTCTCCACTTGGGCTCTCAATCCCCTCTCAACCCTATGCCTGGATTTCTGCCTTCTCCACTGTGGAGTGAGACTACCAGACACCAGGACCGGCGGAACGCTATTACCATCCACTTCCCCAAGTCCTCCTGGCAAAATGGGATCCCTTTCAGCAGCTGGCCCCATGAGGCAGGCTAGTCTCCCCTCCTGGCGTTCACTCATGGAGCCAACCAGGCTCTGAGACTGGGTCTTGGACATCCAGGGACACCGTCTACCCCAACTCCCTCTCCTCTGAGACAAGACATGGGAACTCAAACCCATCCCACTACACTGGGACCTACCTGGGACACAAGCCTCTCCCACCACACCTGGTTAGGAAGCACCTAGACCACACTGTTTAGGAACACCCCCAAATGCCACACCAGACCCTCTGGCACTCAACAAGAGGTTTGCCTTCTATGCAAGCTCCCTGGGGTCAGAGAGCTCACACACTGACAAGTGTGGTGAAGCCCTGAAAAACAACAACAAAGCAGGTGCTCTGACAATCAGATTGAACAGCCCTTCAAAATTGTCCACTGTGCTACCCTTCACACATCCATCTAGTGCCATGCAACAATCTTCCACGAACCCCTCCCAAGACTGGTGGGACAGTTTCTTACAGCCCCTTAACCTCTTTCTCAGGGACAAAACCATACTTCATGGTGAAATACCCCTTCCTGTTACTCTCTTTTAGAGCCAGTAGGGCATCCCTCCCCTCCTCAGGAATATAGCTCCCTAGGCCAGTCTCCCAAGCCTTCTCAGGGATCCTGCACTCTTCCAGACCCCTCTTATATTCCTTCAACCACTGACGTATGTCACCCCCCTCTTGGAACCTAGGTAGCAGATCTGTGGGTATGTGAGGGTCATCTTTGCTACTGCACTCTACATTGCTGCCACCTCTGGACTCCACCTGCAGTGCTGGTGAGTCCAGACCCTTAAGAATGCACTCAACAGTGAGTCTCTCCCTGGCAAAGGCCCTTTCTGCCTCTGCCATCCTCTCCTGCACTAAGGTCTTTTCCACCTCAGCCCTTCTCTCCTCAACAGCCAGACACACTAGCTGCTACTTCAGGTCCCTCTCTTCCTGTCTATCTCTTAGCTCATCAGGACTCAAGGAATGAGAGGTGATACTGCTCCTTACTCTGGACCCATCAAAAAACTCCCTATCACTGGGGCCTTCCCTGTCAACTGGCATCCCCACCCGGTCATTCTCACCCTCCTGGTCAGTCTCTTCACTCTAGAGATGAGGTCTGGGAGTCCTCCCATTGGGAATCCTCACTACACTCAGGATCCTCCGAGTAGCCCATAAGAACACTCTTCCCCTGGGTATTTGTCACAAACGTTTCAAAGAAATTGAGAGATCTCATGAGGTCCCAGCTTTCTGTCAGTCCTCTCTCTCTACAGAATTCCTTTAATTCTTCCTGCATGTAAAATGGCAGGTCCTCTAGGTTAAAGGTTGCCCCATTTTGAAAAGGTACAGTAAACACAAGTGTGACAACCCAAATACCCAGGTCTAAGAACTGAAAACAGGAAACATTTTCAATGAGAGAAAATCAGGAGAAACAAAACGTGATGGCCTAAAATTCAGTTTATGGTGCAACAATGAGTCACAATGGTATTGTGCAACCACAAGCCCTATCCTCACCGCTGACAACCATTGTTAGAAATTGGGTTTCTGGTTGGCTAGGGTATGCACCTAAGCCAGGCAGAACTCATCTACTCTAGTCAGGGTGAAGGAGTTAACACACTCAAGATAACCCCTGCTAACCCCTTTGGTAGCTTGGCACGAGGAGTAAGGCCTATCCCAGAGGCAATGTGTAAAGTGTTTGCACAACACACATAACACACCTGATGCACTATCCCCACCACAAAGGAAACATAACACCATGTCATTTAAAAATAAATTGTATTGTACACAACATCATTAGACCAAACACAACATGTCAGTAATACCCTGGTATCCAAGCAGTTGTCAGAACGTTAGACAGCACTGTTAAGCTGCAGAAATCAGCAGTAGTCACATAAAACACACAGATTACTCATTATTCTGCAACATAAGCAGTAGTGAGGAAAACATTACTAAAGAAACACACTTGTCGTGAAAGTATCATAAATGCTCCTCCTAGGAACATTAGGAACATATTAGCATAGAATGCCCATAAAAGAATATTAGCAGATATATGGCAAATTGTAAGAAACAGGTTAGCATCACATTTGCTGCCAATTCAAAAAGAACATGTGGCCATTCAAAGTACTTGTTTTTCTGATGAAGGCACCTCCAGTGCCATGAAGAAAAATGGGGGCCCCTTGCACTCCTCTGTGCTGAAATGGGGGCCGTTTTTATCTTTGGGGGGAAGTGGGGTGGCACGCACCCCCCGCTTTTATACAGGGCCCTTTGCCAAACTAGGGTGCCCACGGTCTGTGTGGACCTCCCAGGAGGGCCGTCCTGCATTCTACATACATAGCACCCTTCCCATAGGACTAGCTAGGGCCTACCTTAGGGGTGACTTCCATGTAGTAAAAGTGGAGTTCTGGGCCTGGCAAGTACATTTAGATGCCAGTTCCCTCTGGCAGTAATCTATGCACGCAGGGCCTGTGCTAGCAGGCCTGAGACAGGTTTGAAAGGCTACTTCTGTGGGTGGTGCAAGCAGCGCTGCAGGCTCACTAGTAGCATTTAATTTATAGGCCCTGGATATAGGGATACCACTGTATAAGGGACTTACAGATAAATTAAATGTGCCAATTAGGTGTGAGTCAATCATATCAGCTTTAGAAGGGGGAGCACCTGCACTTTAGTACTGATCAGCAGAGATAACGTACGCAGAGTCCTAGAGCCAACAACAAGAAGTCAGAAAAAATAGGAGGAAGGAATAAAAAGTCTGGGGATGAACCCGCAAAAAGGTTCAGGTCTAACAGGCCCCTCCCCCTTTGTGAATGGTTGTGAAAATGCTTTTAATAGCTGGCAGTGCTCCCAGGGTCTACTGCCTACCATCGACAAATGAAACAGATATGTTTCCTTTTTCTGTTTGAAATGCATCTTGTTTTCCTTTAAGGAGAACGGGCTGCATTAAAAAAAAGTTGCTCTATTTAAAAGTAGACAGACATGGTGGTCTGCTGTCCCCAGCAGGTCACCATCCTAGTGAGTGCCAACCATTCCCAATGGGTCGCACATTGTGACCTGCCTCATGAACATTATTAAGGCAGGTCTCTTGCACCCCGTTTGAGAATCATAAACAGTGTCTCATAGTCGCAATAAAATGCTAACTGCGATTCGAAAACACTGAGAGTAGTACATCTGGCCCTAAATAACAATAAGAGCACAATTCTTTTCACCCAAAAATATACTCCAAGGCATTCAAATGCAATGTTAAAAAAACTGTGCCTATAGAAATGTTACTTTAAAGAAATGAGGCGATATTAATATACAGAGAGAATGGATAGAGGAAATAAATGTGGACTTTTTCTCATTAATGATTTTTAGATTTTTAAAAATACATTATGCTATAAATGACTAAAAACCATTACATCAGCTCACATTTTTAAGCAGCTGGCTTCATATTTTCATTGACCCCTTAGTGCTCATATAATTCAGCCTAATAATTAGGAAAGGCTTAAAGTTAAAAAAGCTCCTATTCCAGCAACATCACATTTAGAAGCGCTTAACTCCTGTCATGAATATAGAATGTTATAATTCATTTTTTTCATTAGACCTCTGTGGTGAACTAGACTCCAGCATGAAAGAAAATCAAGGTCAAACTCCCTTGACCTTGTGATAAGTCAAAGGATTTTTTGTTTCTCCTGGCAGCCTTTTCATTCTCAAGAGACACATCCTGGTCCTTTGAGACTGAAACAATCTTTTTTGGTTGGCCAGAACTTTGAAAAGAATGTTGCAGAATTTGAGGACTTGGTCCCTAAGCCCTGAATTTCAATAAAAAAGTTTTCATAAGTGGGGAGGGTGAGCACAACAACAAGTTTAAAGGTCCATTTTAAACTTTATATTTTCAGTGAATTTCTGTTTTTTCTCCTTTGTAAGCTAAGATTTTTCCATAAGGAATAGCATTTTGACTTTTCCTAATAACTTTGGCACTGTTTGACAAATCTTCACAGCACTTTCCAAAAAAATGTTCTTCCATCTCAGCTCCAAACTGGAAAGTTTTGTGGTAATCCATCAAGCAGGGGCTGAGAAAGAGATGATAGTCAAAAAAAAATTCCTCATTTGTTTTAGAGATACACCCCATATGGCTAAATGAATTCATACCAAATTCGGCAGAAAGCTTGATATCAACCCAGAAAGAGTGCTTTCTGTGAATACAGTAGTGTTAATCTGTTTATTAGCTTTTGAATAATTACGCCTAAAAAAGTTGTATATTTCATGCTGCAGAGGATTCGAAGGGCCGACAGATCTCCGGAAGAGATAAGAGAAGATTTGATTGTCTGCCACCACATCAACAAGGGTATGGTTGCAGCCATCTTAGGAATCAGGATTCAGTCCCAATTCCTTAAAAAATGTTAAAAATAGAGTAGGATAGGGATATTTTTAAAAAAAGATATTGCTGTGAATTCATGGAAGATCTGCAAGTCCGTGTACAAAATAGACATGAAAAATACCCCCAGGGTGGGCCAGGCCCAGGGGGTGGTGAAATTAGATATTCTCTGTAAGAGCATGCTCTGCCCCTCTCCCGTGCTGGCATGAACAAATTTGAGAAAGAGTGCACAGCTCCCTTCCTGAAGCCTGAGAAGTCTCCAGGGGACCCCCCAACACCAAGGATAAATATGAAAAAAGGGGAAAAGGAATATGGCCACCCATTCCTGAGCCTGAAAAGTCCCAGGGAACCCAATCCCCTCTTGCCAATATTAAAATGAAATTTGTGGGGTGCATGGACCCCCTCCGTGGGCCTGAATAGGCCTCGGGATCCCGTTCCCGGGGGCCGGAACATTAACTGTGGCCCTGGGAATCCACCCCCAGGACACAGTAGAATCCTTGCACTCAGGAGCACGGGCAGGGAAGACATCTCTACTCTCAACCTATGCAAGTTTCAAAAATGCATGGAAACTCAGATTGATCCAGCCTGGTGGGCGCAGTTAAAAACACCAACTCCCTCCAATTAGGAGCAATGTTGGCTCCCAGTGCACCCAGGATAGTGCATGCTATGGGTAGGTCGCTCCCCCTGCCGCTGCAGCTCCTCCAAGTTCCCGAGTTCCTGTGTTCCTGAGACCCACCTAACTGTAAGTACCCCCCTCCTCCCAGCCCCTCGCCCTGCCCCGCGCCACTCACCTTCTCTCCTGCTTCTTTTCCTCCTCTCTGTCTCTTCCTCCTCGCTCCCCCTCTGCAATCTTCTTCTGTGTTCTTCTGTTCTTCCCTTCTGTTCTTCTGTTCTTCCCTTCTGTTCTTCTGTGTTCTTCCGGTCTTCTGTGTTCTTCTTCTCTGTTCTTCTCTGTGCTTCTGTGTTCTTCTTCTCGGTTCTTCTGTGTTCTTCTCTGTTCTTCTCTGTTCTTCTCTGTTCTTCTGCTCTTCCGATCTTCTGTGCTTCTGTCTTCTGTTCTTCTGTCTTCTGTTCTTCTGTCTTCTGTTCTTCTGTCTTCTGTTCTCCTGTCTTCGGCTCTTCCACCTCCTCCGTCTTCTTCCCCCGAGCCTGCCCTCCTGCTCCTTCCTCATCCCCCTCCCTCACTCGCCTCCCCCTCTCTCACCCCTAGCTAACCCGTTCGCTATCTACCTCCCTCACTCCTCCTATCTTCCTATCTCTCTAGCTCCCTATCTCACTATCTAACTCCCCCACTCTCCACCTCCTCCTACCTACCTATCTGTCTATCTATCTATTTCCCTATCTATCGACTTCTCTATCTATTTTCTCTATCTATTTCTCTCTCTCCCCCCCTCCCGCCACCCCCTCTACTACCTATCTCCCTATCCTCTCACTCTACCTCTCTCCCTCACCCACCTCTACAACCCCCCCTCCCCTATCTTCACAACCCTACTCCTATCTCTCTCCCTAATCTCCAAACCTCCTAACACTCACCCTCCTCCACCCTAAACCCCCTCCCCCAGCTCCTCTCACTCTACCTGTCCCCCCCCCTCCCTCGCGCTTTCCCGCCGCGACCTCCTGCACGCCCCCGCCCCCCAGCTCCCATTCGCCCCCAGCTGACCCCTCCCCCCCCCCCCTCCTACCTCTTATGGCGCCCGTCCGCGCCTGGCCCGCGCCCAGCGCCACGACCCCTGGTCCCCAGCTCCCCCAAGCCCCGCTGATCCGCTACGACCCCACCACCCTCCACGCCCTCAACCCAGGGCGCTCCAAAACCTGCTTCCTAGCTCACCCCAAACGCACCCATGGACCCTTCGCCTGCAACTCCTGCAAACGCATCTTCCACCACGCAACTACCACGACCACAAGCCCACGCGCCATCAACCACCTCAAGTGCATCCTGGTCAACGCCCGCTCCGTCCACAAGCACGCCGTTGAACTTTGGGACCTCCTGGACTCCACAGCCCCGGACGTCGCCTTCATCACGGAGACATGGATGAACGCCTCCTCTGCTCCAGACATCGCTACCGCCATCCCCGAAGGCTACAAGATCTCCAGAAAAGACCGCACCAACCAAGTAGGAGGAGGTGTCGCCATCATCTTCAAAGACTCCATCAGCGTCACCACCTCCACCGAAGACCCCCCCCTCGCCGCTGAACACCTGCATTTTCAGATTCGCACCGACCCAAGGACCACCCTCAGAGGATCCCTCGTCTACCGTCGTGCCCTTGAGAAGGCCTGGCGCAAGGACCACACCGCTGACAACATGACCGCCCTCAAGAACGCTACACGCGAACACCACCACCTGATCCGCACTGCCAAAAGGAACTTTTTCACCGACAGACTAGACAAAAACAGCCACAACAGCAGAGAACTCTTCAGCATCGTCAAAGAGTTCTCCAACCCCAGCGCCAGCGCCAACGCCGTCACGCCCTCACAGGATTTGTGCGAATCCCTCGCCACTTTCTTCCATCGCAAGATCAGCGACCTCCACGACAGCTTCGGACACCAGACCCAACCATACACCACTGAACCCGCTTCCCCGGACATCACCCTCAACAACTGGACCCACATCAACACGGAAGAAACCAAATCCATCATGAACTCTATCCACTCCGGCGCCCCTTCGGACCCCTGCCCGCACTTCATCTTTAACAAAGCCGACGACATCATCGCCCCGCACCTCCAGACCGTCATCAACTCTTCTTTTTCTTCTGCTACCTTCCCCGAATGCTGGAAGCACGCTGAAGTCAACGCCCTACTAAAGAAACCTACGGCTGACCCAAGCGACCTGAAAAACTTCCGCCCCATCTCTCTTCTACCTTTCCCAGCCAAGGTAATAGAAAAGACCGTCAACAAACAGCTGACCACCTTCCTGGAAGACAACAACCTGCTCGACCCTTCACAAACCGGATTCCGAACCAACCACAGCACGGAAACCGCCCTCATCTCAGTCACAGACGACATCAGAACCCTGATGGACAACGGTGAAACAGTCGCCCTCATTCTCCTCGACCTCTCGGCTGCCTTTGACACCGTCTGTCACCGCACCCTAATCACCCGCCTACGCTCCACCGGGATCCAAGGCCAGGCCCTGGACTGGATCGCCTCCTTCCTCGCTAACCGCTCCCAAAGAGTTTACCTCCCTCTGTTTCGCTCAGAACCCACCAAGATCATCTGCGGCGTACCTCAAGGCTCATCGCTCAGCCCGACACTCTTCAATGTCTACATGAGCCCCCTCGCCGACATCGTACGCAAGCACGACATCATCATCACCTCCTACGCCGACGACACCCAACTTGTACTCTCCCTCACCAAGGACCCCGCCAGCGCCAAGACCAACCTACAAGAGGGTATGAAGGACGTCGCAGATTGGATGAGGCTCAGCCGCCTAAAGCTGAACTCTGAAAAAACGGAAGTCCTCATCCTCGGCAACACCCCGTCCGCCTGGGACGACTCCTGGTGGCCCACGGCCCTCGGCACCGCACCGACCCCCGCAGACCACGCCCGCAACCTCGGCTTCATCTTGGACCCTCTTCTCACCATGACCAAGCAAGTCAACGCCGTGTCCTCCGCCTGCTTCCTCACTCTCCGCATGCTCCGCAAGATCTTCCGCTGGATCCCCGCCGACACCAGAAAAACCGTGACCCACGCCCTTGTCACGAGTCGCCTGGACTACGGCAACACCCTCTACGCCGGGACCACCGCCAAACTCCAAAACCGCCTGCAACGCATCCAAAACGCCTCGGCCCGCCTCATCCTCGACGTACCCCGCAACAGCCACATCTCCGCACACCTGAGACACCTGCATTGGCTCCCAGTCAGCAAAAGGATCACCTTCCGTCTTCTCACCCACGCACACAAAGCCCTCCACAACAAGGGACCGGAATACCTCAACAGACGCCTCAGCTTCTACGTCCCCACCCGCCCCCTCCGCTCCGCTGGCCTCGCACTTGCTGCCGTCCCTCGCACCCGCCGCTCCACGGCGGGTGGGAGATCTTTCTCCTTCCTGGCGGCCAAGACCTGGAACTCCCTCCCCACCAGCCTCAGGACCACCCAGGACCACTCCGCTTTCCGGAGACTCCTAAAGACTTGGCTGTTCGAGCAGCGATAACCCCACCTTTCCCCCCTAGCGCCTTGAGACCCGCACGGGTGAGTAGCGCGCTTTATAAATGTTAATGATTTGATTTGATTTGATGCTGGGAGCCAGCGTGATGACAAGGCCCCCAATATAGTGATTTGTGGCTGGGCACCCACAAAAGGGGGATGGGGTCCCTGCAGCAAAGAGGAGGACCAATGATCCCTGTGTCCTTTAAATATATGGCCACCAGGGATGGGGTCCACTGGGGCAATGTTGGTTCGGGGATTGGGCTACACACCCACTCCCGATTAAAAAATATGCCCCTGTGAATGTTGCCTAAGAGACCTGTAGAGGCTTGGAGAGGGGTTTGCATGCCCAGAGTGACTCCAACGACTAACTGGCTGCCCTCATGATCTGAAGCCTCCGGGACATAAACAGCTTTCAGCAACCTTTCATCTGCACCTGGACTCTGCTATCTGAGAGTCTACCATGCCCAGTGGTGACACTCCACTCCTGGACCCTTGAAATCAGGCCTTAGGGGCTTGCCAGTGGAACTGATGCATCTTCTTTGCTGAGCGACTCCTCCCTGAGCGGAACCAACACATCTTCTTGGCTGAGTGGCACATCCCCGAGAAGAACAAATGCATCGCCGATGTCGCAAAGATCCGTGTCACCCACTGCAGTCCGCAGAATCATCACATCACCCCAGCAGCGCATCCATAGCCCAGGTCTTAGCATCTCTCGTCGACTGCAGTCTTGACGATGATGCCAGACTCCATATCACAGCCTCAAAGCTCTTTGTAACCAACACATTGCCCCAACTGCATGTCGCATCCTTGACACCTAACTTTGGATTGAAAGCCCCATTGACAGGATTCTCGTGCTGACACAGCAGGACCTCACATCACATCCTTGTCACATCTCCGAACCAACACATTGCTTCTGCTGTGCGGCACAGGCGTGGATCCAGGCAAATCTCTGCAACCAGAGTTTAAGGTTCTCTGTTCAGTGAGCCTAACTGTGTCCCTGTAGCCACCCTGCGCTCAATTGTGGTCGGCCTGAACTTGTGACTTTGTCCTGGTCCAACATGACCAGTTATTCCCAATAGTGTTTTGTGCATTTTGGTGCTATTTTTACTAAAACCTTTAAAATTCAAAACCTCCAGTTCTACTACTTCGATTTTGTGGTTCTGATCTTGTTTTATTTACTGAAAATGACTCTATTTTTCTAACTCGTAAGTGGGGTTCTTTTGTGGTGTGTGTTTGTTATACTGTTTGAAGTGTTGCCCAAATACTTTACAAATTGCATTTAAGTTAAGCCTGACTGCTCTGTGCCAAGCTACCATGGGGTTGAGCACAGTTCAGTTAGGGTTTGCTTTGTCTTATTCAAACACGGATTGTGGTTGCTGCTTGACTAGGACTAAGACCCCAGACTGCATTCACAGGCACTTAAAGTACACATTAACACATTCAATTGTTCCACAATTCTTTGAAGTAAAAATGTATTCTCTTAACTTGAAAGTTTGCACATGGATTAAAGTAAGGGTGGCCTTTTATTATTATGGGGGTTATTCTAACTTTGGAGGAGTGATAATCCGTCCCAAAAGTGACGGTAAAGTGACGGATATACCACCAGCCGTATTACGAGTTCCATAGGATATAATGGACTCGTAATACGGCTGGTGGTAAATCCGTCACTTTTCCGTCACTTTTGGGACGGATTAACACCTCCTCCAAAGTTAGAATAACCCCCTATATGTCCAATGTCTGATAAAACTGCCATCACAGGAAAAAAACATTTTTATTTGTGTTATAGTATTTCCGTTGTTAAATCCTGTCTTGCAGCAAGGTTCTTATGCAAATGAATGATTATTTTGATATTTCAGTAACACTTTGACAGAAAAAAATGTATTACAAAATATAACATGAGTTCGCTCACATAAATTTCAAGTCTAGGATGCAATTTGCTAAACTCTATTGCATAATAAAGAATATTTTCTTTCTCAGTAAATTTTTGCAGCCCAGAACAAAAGGGAAAAACACCTTGAATACCAACAAAGTGGACACTAGAGACATTGTACTGTGGTCAGTTTCAGGTTTAGTTTGACACACTCTAACACATCCAAGCATGCAAAAGACACCTGAGAGTCGGCAGTGGTAAAAGCACAGCAAGGCAGCTGCCCAACAATTGAAATGTGCCCCTTATATTAGCCACCCCATAAGCAAGTAAAGAGAGGTGGGAGGGATGCATTAGTTTAGAGCAGTTTGGACACCGGGGGGAACTGAGGGTTCAGAATGGAGCCACAGTAGCATCAATGTTCAAACATGCACTGACCTAAATAACTTAATTGGTGTCAATAGAAATTTGCCTGATGATCAGGATGGTAGCACGGTAATTGTGGTGTTTGCCTGAAAATATCATATGGTCAAATTGTGTGGCCTGTTCTGGGTATAAGCAAGCCAGGAGCAACATTGTTTATTAGCACTCTGTGCTACCTCTTGATGAGGATGGAAGTGGCAGAATGTATGTAACTGTGGTGACTGGACTAAACCTTTCCGCTATCTGCATTCTGGAGCACACATAGAACGAGAAGAAAGCCTCCCACGATTGTTTTTGTGCAGGAATGTTCTCCTTCCTGCACAAAAACTATCCTGCCTACAACGCAGTCACCCTTGCTCCATGGTGCAAGGGCACCTACATTGGTGCTAGGCAGCCGAAACTGAGCCAGGGCTGTGGGAAAGGATAGAAATGCACCATATTGCATAGCAAAAGAGTCTGAAATTTAGTAGTGTTCCTCGTGTCACAAAAGTCATCAAAATGTGACAGTTATGCCTTATGATAATCAGAGTACAAACAGTTTAAAACATAGAGAAATGCATCAACACGTTTATGTATGTGCTTTTCTGCATAAAGCAGAGATCGACTTTGGTGGTTTTTGAATTAAATGTTACCACAATTAAAGTAGTAAGTAAAGTAAAGTAGTAAGTAGAGTAAGTTAGACTCTAGACTAATAGAACATATCAGAACAATATTGAATTTCTAATGATTATTGATTAAATTCGAGTGCAAAAAATAGAAGAAATGTAGTACTCTACCATACCTATTGAAATGCAATAACAGAATTCTTGCACTTATAAATTGAATATGACATGAATATTCTTGAAGCATTAATAATGATGAACTTATAAGTGTGCATAGTAAATGTGCTTTATTAAATCAAATTAATTAAATGTATTGTTGGAAATGTCTTTGTGTTAGCTGAAGTGAGGCTTGCAAGTTGTATTTCATCACTGTGGAGGAATGCTGATTTTTTTTTTCATAATGCGAGCTTTCATTCAGATTTTGTTTCCATGAGAAGCCTAGCTTCCATTGTTTAAATGTGGAGAAGTTGTAGTTCAGTGGTCTTGGAAACTGAACATTGTGGAACATGGATTGCCATGTTGTACAATTGTTTCAAACCCACATGGAATCAGATGGATTGAAGATGTTCCCAGGACGGTCCTGAGAACAGAGGTGTATGTTGCAGTTTGGAGTTGTGTGATCAATTATAGGATGATGCTACTCTAACGTAACATGGACTGATTCACCATTCAAATAAATCATTTTATGAACTTTAATATTGCAGTGTTCAGTAGGGCTTTGGTTAGAGAGAAAGAGAGAGAGAGAGAAAGAGAGAGAGAGAGAGAGCGAGAGAGAGAGAGAAGATGCTGTAGATTCCCAGATGTCTTTCGACCCAAACCTTTTCTGATGAAGAAACCCTGCATGCTGAGCCCCTGGAGAGGTATATTCCTCTCTGCTTTGCTCTTGCCCCTTTGATATGTCCTATTAAGACTTAGAATTTTCTTTCCCAAGAAATCTCAGGTGATTCTTAATTGAGTCCCTGACATGTTGACGCTTTTCCTTTTAGCTACTTTGTGTCCACTTTAGTTAGATTCTGGTTGCTAAATTTTCTTTTTCCAAATTCTTTTTGTTGTTGTTGTCCTTTTTGTCTTTTGCCTGCATGTGTTCTACCCCAAACATGTTAGTCCCTGGTCCGGCCATGTTAGGATCTCCCCCTTGAATCAGTGACATTTTTTAATACCTACTTGAAATTGATTCATGCTTGCCCAACCTGAGCAACACTTACTATCTCTGCCACAGTTGATATTTTAGTGTTCTGTATTTTGGTCATTGAATGTTTAGTTTTGTTAATCTTAAATTGACTAAACTTCTTTTGTTTCCTGGTGATAATGTATGTTCATAATTTCATATTGAGAATAATCTCCATGACTTTAATCCTGAGTTGGTTATAAATCCCCTTAACTTTACTCCTGACTGGAGTTTTCCTTGTGTGGCAAAATGGATCCTACTGTTTAAGTTTATTGAATTGAAATTGAGATTTTTTTTAATGGCTCTACTACACTCTGTTGCTGGATCAAAAGGTCCATCAACCTTGCTGAGCGTTGATTCCTGTGAAAGATGACAATTCTACAGCAGTTCTGGGAGCAGAATTATGGTTTAGACCCACTAGAGGGGAGAACTGGTTTTTGGGTAGTATAGGGAAATAGGATTGACTCATGCGATTGCTCAGTCCAAAAATTGCCCACCCAACGTTTTGTACCATGGTCTGTTCTGAAGACTGATGAAGTTCCAGCATCATGCCTGCAAGTGACAGATGTGTGAGTATCAATGGGGTTTTGCGCTTGCATTGCTTTTCGCTTGAAAATTGCGGTGCAGTGTGATGTTGTGAAGTGCTTTGTGGAGAAATTACATTTTTGCTTCCAATATTTTCCATTAAAAGTGTGTGAGTGTAGAGGGGATAGCTTAACACCAATGTATTAAGGCGTGAGTTGTGACACTCCCGGACGAACTCCACCATCCAGTGACATCCACATACAATGAGCCCATTGTGAACACCCTGGGTGCAACACATTAACCGGTGGCATTAAGACGCTTTGATCCCAGGAGTGGGTGACAATATTGGCAGCAGAAAGCTGTAAGATAGTTTTGGGCTGCACTGCGGCCTATCCAAAATGACTGCACTACACCTTGACAGAGCACGGAGGGAAACCCCTAGGGAGCTGCTGCCTCACTAAAGACAACCTGTAAGGTCCCCAGTAGCTGACCATATGAAAGGATCTGCTAGGGAGCAGCAGTAGTGATAGCTAAGACAGACCACCTAGGGACAGTGACGGAAGTGCGGGGAGCCGGTGGTGGAGGCAAAAACTAAGCCTGACATGGCAGAGCTGACTGCTGAGCGTAGCAACAAGCAGGAAGTGAGCCCAGTTAAAGGGACCGGGCAGGGCCATGCAAGGTGCACTAGTCCCTCTGGAGGGGGCATGGACAGTGCTGGCTGAGAACCCAGGGGATCTGCCCAATAACCCAAGATTAAAGCAGAGCAGCAACTTGTTGCAGGCAAGAGCAGAGGACACCCCTGCATCCTGAAGGCACTTGGGGCAAATACATGTGTCAAAGGCCCATGCAGCTGGAACAAGGTTTCTGCCCAATAAAGCGGTGCTTAATGCTGGGGAGATCTCCTTAAAAGAGCACATGGCTGAAGGGGCCTTGATGACCAGGGGAGGAGGACCTTTTAACACCTGAGGGAGTAGTCCGCATTACCACCAAGGACAGGGGAGTTGGCAAAGAAGCAGAGGCACCCTGGAGGGGCGACTTGGGGGGCAGGAGAACCCTACTGTGTTAACACTGGGGAGGACAAGGCTCTCACAAATGCATAATTGACACAGACACTATCAACTTGGAAATAGTTGCACGATCAGGCCCCCCATCCATCCTCTGTGACTCCCCCGCAGGGTGAACCAGGGCCTCAGACGTGAAGTAGTGCACATAGTACTCACCTGTGAGGGAACAGGAGGCAGACCTCACCATAGGAAGCAGAGTGTCATGAAGTAGCATGTACCGCAGGAAGCGAAGGGGCGTGGAGGTGAGGGGAGTGCTTACCGGAGACCATCTGGATGACAAATGTGCACAATGTAGCACTTGCAGGTACGGCATAAATAATCCACAAGCTCAACAAACGGCCCAGGGGAAACAAACTGGTGCTACTTACACAGGACGCAGAAGGCCTCCTGCCACAATCCCCTCAGGGGTGGCTGCCCTTGGTGCACCTACAGAATCAAAATAATGGGAAAACACATAAAAAAAGAGATTTGATGGAACTGGGGGAGTCCCAGGAGACACACCAACTACGGGATGAGAGACAGTACATCACCACAGAGCTAGTATGCAATGACCATCAAAGAACAATGCTGGACACAGTCCACAAGCCATCACAACCTCCTGAGAGGCACTGGAACTGAAAATTGATGCAGTTGCAGCAGACATTGGCCTCCTCAGGAACGATCTCTGGCTTCCGGCTGAAAGGGTTACAGCAATGGAGTGGTCCCTGGAGCTGATCGCCCGACCTGATATTGGTGACCAGCACATGTCCCAAAAAGCAGTCAGGGTCAAAGAACTAGAAAGGATGGCTGAAGACTCTGAAAACGGGTCCAGGAGAAATAACATCCATACTATAGGACTGCCAGAAAGAATTGAAGGCCCCAACAGGGACTTGGTGGCATACCTGGAAAACTGGCTCCGCAAGGAGAGAGCGCTGGAGGTTTTGCCAACATACTATGCCCTGGAGCTTTCCCACTGGGTACCGGCGTGCCCACCGTTGGCTGGAGCACCTCCATGCTCAGTTTGTTGCAAAACTGGACTCCGCTCTGTGAACATACAATATGCTATGTTTTTCCCTGCCAAACTTCGAGTAACACATGAAGAGGAAGTACAGTTCTTTAACACCCCCTCTGTGCTCTGTGACTGGATCAACAAGTTTTCCTGGACTAGGGTGCAAGCTGGGACACCCGCCCTTAAATCACACAGGATATCCACTGGAAAGAAAACAGCTAGGTGGGCAGAGGTGGCCCTATCTGTGTCAGGCCCTGAATGACAGACTAAGGGTGGTGAGAGAAGTGGCAGCAGTAAGAGCTGCTTGGTCCGACCTACCATTGATGGGTAAGGAGATAACTCTGAAGATTCGGAAGTGGCCTCATTGTCTTCCTGGGACACCACATCCTCATTGGCACTGATAACACCAGGCACATCTGATCATATTATATAAATGTCTGGACAGTATGGTTTTCGGGATATGCAGTGCAGCACTACCTACTTCGTGCAGGGACATACCAAAATATAAATTAGATAATGAACGGGCCTGAAGGGGCTCCTGACATTCAGAGTTCTAGCTGGGGTGTGTAATTTGAGGTCGAAAAGTGTTGTGACTAGTAACCCCAACACAACCTTTGTATGGATGATGACTGCACTAGAGTTTAATGATGTTTGGCTGGTTTGGATTGGTCATCTGTTTCCTTTGGTCCTGGGAATGGGTAGTTGTTTATGGTTATTTGAACTTAAATATGGGTGCCCCCCTCTGACCCTGTAGCCCAAAACTCGACACATCTGAGATGCCATACGTGAAATCAATGATGGGCCCTTCCGCCCACTACCCCAATATGTCAGAACGCATTGGAAATATGGCTACCTCCTTAGCATACAATTATACCAGCTGGAATGTAAGTGGCCTTAACCATATAGCCAGGAATTATAAGCTCTACACATACCTGAAGAGAAGAGGGGTTCATAACATACTACACAAGACACACCTTAACACAACCAAAAGGGAGGCTTTACACAAAAGATGGCAAGACCAACTATATGGCACAACTTATTTCCGCATTTGCCTGGTGGGTCCTCATATGGGTCAGACCTGGGGTTCCATTCCAGGTTGAAACAGAGCTCATAAACCCTGAGGGTGTTTATGTAGCAGTAACAGGTTGGCTGGTGGCTAAGACTTAACTGTGGTGGGTATTTATGCCCTAAACACAAAACAAGGGATATACTTTGATGGGCTAACCAGAAACCTGGTGCCACACTTGACACATGGCATTATGCTAGGAGGGGACTACAGTATAACTGCGTGGGAGACCCAACGCTGGACAGATCTCATTCTCCACTTTTTGCCTCCCGGTGTATGCCTTGACCGGATGTTCACAAACTGGCAAGAGAGGTGGGGACTAAAGGACGCCTGTTGATATAACCACCCTGGCACCAGGGATTACTCCTTCTATTCAGGGATACATGACCTGCATGTTAGATTAGATACCTTTTTGTGTCCCTCAGGAGTACAAGGTGCTGTCCGACATACTGAATACCTATGTAGGACATTGTCAAATCAAAACCCACTATTGCTGTCACTAGTCTAGGTTAGAGATCAACCCTGTACTGGACTGGCTCCTGCAGGTAGAGGCAGTAGTGGACCAGGTATTCCCCCACACCATAGGAGAGGCATTACGGCAATACTTTGTAGATAACCGAACAATGGGATGCTTTTAAGGCGTTCATACAGGGATGATGCAATGCAGAAACAGTAGGCTTACACTAGTTTCAGACCTTGTTAGGCATGAAAAGACACTTTGGGAATTAGAAGTGGCAACACCTGGAACCCAGCCCTGAAGCAGCAATTACTCAATGCAAGGAGGAAGTGGCAGTCCACACAGCAAAACTGTGATGATTTGACAGAGAATTGTCTGGCTAGCAAGTCCCCCAAGTTTTTATTGGTGGAAAACATAAAGCATTACAAAATATATGTATATATAGGCGTTTTCTCAACTTTCCACTTTAAATCAGATCCTTACTCTATGTATATATGTTGGCATATAATCTGCTGGATATACTTATTTGTGGGTGTAAAGATGTCAGCCCGGGGTCGTAGGGAGAGAGAGGGGAGTGGGAGCTAAAGGGAGAGATGTGGGGGGAAAGGGAGAGGCGAGACCATATGGGAGAGGGGGAAATAGGGATAGTTGGGAGAGGGAATGGAAAGAGGGAGGGAAAGGGAGAAGAGGGTGTGGAGAGGGCGGGGTGGGAAGATCCTAGAGTCAGTGCTTCCTGGTAATTGAGTGTTCTGAATATTTCTTGTCTGGGAGAGGGGTAAGGCACTGAATGGAGGGTGGTGAGCGAGGGAGTGCCTGTAGGGACCCAGGATTGGGTATATCAGGGGTCTAGGTTGTTCTAGGTACATTAAATGTTCGGGGACTGGCCAGATGGGGTAAGGGGGGAGCAAATCTTCTGATGTATGAGTGAATGGGTTGGGTAGGTGAGCATTTCCAGAAGCGGGTAAACTGGGGGAGAGAAGGGAAAAATCTTAAAAAGAATAGTGGTGATATTAATGATAGGGGGGGGTGGCAAGAGAGGAGTGGGGGTGGAGAGGGTCCTGGAGTGTCAGCCACTGGTGTTGCTGTCCCTGTCCAATGGTCTTCCTCCCTCTACATCATGTTCTCGTCAGGAAGGGACTCCAGATTTCCGCGAACAGAGCCGCTTGATCTTGTAGATTGTAAATTACGCGTTCATGGGTGGCAGTTTGGAACATGGCTGTCATCCATTCTGCTGATGTTGGGGCTGCGCTAGACCTCCAGTGTCTAAGAATACAGATTTTGGCTGTGGCGATTGCCGTGTGAATCAGCCGTTTTTGGGATCGTGATAGGGAAGGGTACAGGCGCGTATCATGTAGAAAGATAAGTGGTGGTGGTATCGGGTCTGGGATCGGTATGATATCCGAAAGTGTATGACGTACTGTGTCCCATAGGGGTTGTATAGTTGGGCAGTGACACAGGATATGAAGAAGGTCGCATTGGAGGTCTGCGCATCGCCAGCATTTCGCGTGTGGTATCAGGCCTGCTTTAAAGAGTTTCATGGGGGTCCAGTACCAGTCTTGAAGAATTTTAAATAAACAGAATTTCATTTGGGCCTCTCGGACCCCCCTGTCTAGGGCCTCCATTGCGTCCGACCACTCTTCCTCGGTATAATCTGTCTCCAGTCGTTCTTGCCATTTTAGACGCAGCCGCTCTAGGAGGGGCTGCGAGTATAGGTGGTTCGTTATCTCTGCATATAGTCCAGCCATGACGCCTCTGTGTAGACCCCATGTCTGCAGGTAAGTGACGATAGGTGAGATCTTAATCGTCCACGGGGGGTGCCTAGTGTCTTGTGCATGCAGTGCTTAAGCAGCATATATCGCCACTCTTGTTTGTTGTCAATGCCGAATTCTTCCCGTAGGGAGTCAAAGGATCTAAGGTGATCATCATCCACTATTTGGGATATATTATGGACTCCAGCCGTGCTCCATTGGGGCCACAGCAAGGTGTTACCTCCTATTTTTATGCATTTATTTCCTGCTATAGGAGCCTGGGCGTGCAGGAAAGGGTGTGTGCTTAACAGGCGGTGTACTCTGCGCCATGCTGCGTTTGTAGCCTTAAGGATAGGGTTTGCCGATTGGGAACAGTCAGTGTATACCCCGCCTAACTGTATGCTGTCCGAGAAGTAGATTTTCCGTGGTTACCCATTGTGGAGGGTCCGGTGTGACAGGTAATGTGTAAGCCAGTTGCGATAGTTGTAGTGCTAAGGAATAATGTTCTACTGAGGGTAAGCCTAATCCACCGTAGGGACGTCGTGCCAATAGTATTGCGGGCTTCAGTCTTGGGCGTGTAGAGCTCCAGACAAAAGATCTTATCGAGGAATCGATCATCCGGAGAAGGGAGAGGGGTACCTGCAGAGGGAGCATACCTAGTACGTATGTAAAACGTGGTAGGGTAACCATCCTGACCGCCTGTGTCCTGCCCCACATGGATAAACCCAATAGTGACCATTTGGCGAAGTCCTGTTTCATCCGGGATATGAGGGGATCGAGATTGTCCCTAACCATATGTTCTAGGACTCGGTTGATATATGTTCCAAGATATTTGAGGCGAGTCGGGGTCCATTTGAATGGGAGACCATGGATTGCGGCCCTCGTAGTAGCGCGAGATAGGGGCAGCGATTCGCTCTTGTCCCAGTTTACCCGGTAGCCAGATAGGGGTGCGAAGTTCTCTATGATAGAGAGCAGTGATGGTAAGGATCTTTCCAAGTCGGACAGGGTTAATAGAATATCATCTGCGTATAGGTAGATTTTGGAGGAGCCCCCTGGTAGAGGGATACCTTTTATTTGTTGGGAGTTCCGTATGGTGGCTGCCAGGGGTTCCATCGCCAGTAAGAATAAAAGTGGCGAGAGGGGGCAACCGTGTCGGGTGCCTCTTCCAATGGGGAATGGGTCTGATAGAAAGCCCCCGCAGTTAACTTGTGCTGTTGGATGGTCATATAATAATCGAACTTTAGAGATAAATTGGTCCCCGAGGCCGAAGTGTTTCATGGTGGTAAATAGATAGGGCCATTCGATGCGATCAAATGCTTTTTCTGCGTCTAGGGATAAGGCCAGTGCCTCCTCTGGTACGTGTAGTGATTCGATCAATGTATGACACAGGGTACGCATATGATTTCTGGAGGTGTGAATCCTACCTGTGTATTGTGGATCAAGGATGGGATCACTTTACGCAGGCGTGCTGCTAAGACGCTGGCTAGTAATTTGACATCTCCGTTCAGGAGTGAGATAGGGCGGTATCTGCCACAAAGCAAGGGGTCTCTCCCTGGTTTGGGTAAGACGACAATTGTGGCTCTATTAGAGAGGGCACCCAAAGAACCTTCCTGGCATGCTTCTGAGAGCGCCTTGTGTACTGCCGTGATTGCCTCCTCCCCAGCCCATCTGTAAAATTCAGCTGGGAACCCGTCCTCTCCCGGGGATTTATGGTAAGGGAGGGTTGTGACTGCTTGTATTATTTCTTCTCTGCTTATATCGCCGTCGAGTAGGGCTCGGCCGGCTTCCGATAGGCGGGGTACTTTGGCCGCAGTGAGAAATGTTTCAGTCCTCGCGTGGTCGGTCGGTATTTCAGGGGTGTAAAGATGCTGATAGTAGGCAGCGAATTCATTCACAATGTCTTGCGGGTTGGTCAATACCACTCCTGAGGAGGATGTTATGGCCGGGTTGGCAGAGGCGGCTTCTCTTTGCCGGAGCTGTGCCGCTAGAAGGCGACCCGCCTTTTCTCCTTGCTCATAGTGGCGGCTGTGCAGTCTTTGTAGCGCGTATTCTGCCTGTGTTGTGTAAAGCTCGTTGTGTGCCATTCTGGCCCGTTCGAGTGATCGGCGTAGCTCAGGGGTCGGATGAGTGGTGTATTGTTTAGTAAGGCTCTGTACCTCATTTTCTACGGTACGATGGCGGGTGTTCCTGTCTCTGTTGGCTAGTGCTGCATCACGCATCTTATTCCCTCTCAGGGTGGCCTTCGCCGCTGCCCATAACACCCGTTTGGACACCACAGAGCCCGTGTTTTCGGCCATGTACGTAGATATGTGGGCCTTAAGTTGTTCCTTCCCTTGTGGGGAGCGGTATCTATGTATAGCAAAACGCCATGGCTTACGACCGGGGGAGGCCAGCCCTGCTTGTAGTAAGAGGAGAATCGGGGAGTGGTCTGAGAGTTCACTATCTAGGATGCAAGTGTCTTGTATTTGGGGGATTATGGTATGCGATGTAAGAAAATAGTCCAGGCGTGATTGGGTGCCGTGAGTGGATGATAGGAAGGTGTATTCTTTGTCCTTTGGGTGTGTTAGCCTCCAACAGTCGACTAAACCTACATCTGTGGTTATATCCGTCAATCGTGCTCTATCTTGATTGTTGCCCACATCTATAGGGCCTGTCCTGTCCGTTATGGCGTCTCGGGCAAGGTTCCAGTCTCCCCCTATAATGTAGCGGGTTGCTCCTATTTCAGTCAGTAGACGGTTTAGTTGCAGGAAAAAGGGGCGCTTTGTGCCCGTTGGTGCATAAACGGAGCCCACGCATAGGAAGGTGTTTCCTATTTTTAGTTTAGTGAATGCATATCTCCCTTCCGTGTCATTCCATGTTTTAATAATCGTGGCCGGGAGGGATTTACGTAGTAGAATTGCTAAACCGCATTTGCGATTCCATACTGCCCCCAGATTCCCGGCTGGTTGGGCAGCAGCTAAAGACAACCCTTCCTACCCAGTCACGTTTTAACTTGCTGGATTTTGCATTATCTAGGTGTGTCTCTTGGATCAGGGCTATATCCGCTCTCTTGGATTAGAGATAGGATAGAATCTTTTTCCATTTGATGTAGTTCGTCATGCCATGGACGTTCCAGGAGAGGATTCTTAGTGGACACGTCGTACGGAGGGCGTTCCCTGACATTCTCGATGGTAGGACAAGATCTCAGCGATCCTGTGGATGGTAGATGTAGGATAAGGGGAGGGTACTTTTGCCAATGAGATAGGGACTGTGCTCACCGAGTGATGTTACGTAGGGGGCGAAGAGGGATCAACTGGTGAGGGCCGAGCACTCCAGCAGGAAAGGGAAGGGGAGTGGAGGGTTGAAAAGATTATACGGGGGGAGAAGGTTGAGAGAGGGTTATAGATGAGAAAGGGAAGGAAGGGTATTGGCGTTAGTTAATAGGAGAAAATAAAGTGAGATAAAATGAAATAAGGTAACAGGAAGGGTCGAAGGAGGGAAGGGGTGGAGGGGACAGGTACAGATAGAGGCTAGGGGTCTGAAGCCTCCTGTGGGAAGGTCTGTAGACTGCGAGTCCGATTCCTATCGGAGCTTTCCGCGCTGTCGGAGCGATCTCACTGCCGGGAAGGCGGCGGATGGGCAGAGGGCGGCCGATTCTGGTTTATGGTAGGGAGGGACGCTGGCTCCAAATTCCTAAAAAGGGGGGGGACGGGTCGCAACCGCGCAGCGGGAGGGGCCCGAGGAGGGGCAGTTGCCATGTTGGTAGTTATGATCGGGGTTTACTATCCTGGGTGGAAGAGAGAGGGGCAGGGTAGCGGGCGGGGAGGGACAACGTGCGAGCAACTGAGAGGGCCTAGTACGTTGATGTAAGTGTCCGTACATTGTTGGGAGCTCTTACGTCCATCGTTGCCTAATATGATGCATCGTACGGATGGTGTGTTCGTGCCTATAGGGTGCTGGATGACCTCTATGCTCGATTTATGCCATCACATTAGGTTCTGCATTATGGGATGCTGTGGTGGGAGGGAGGGAAGGGGAGAGTTTGCGGGGATTGAGGAAAGTGTGTTAGGAGACAAGATGTAAGAAATGAGATATAGTGTAACATGATATAATATAATATAATGGAATATAGCATGTAGCATAAGGGAGGAGTGAATAAGTGAGCAAGAAGGGGGGGTTGCGGGGCCGGAGGGGAGTGGGGGGGGCATAAGGCACTGCAGTGAGGGGCCGGGTGGGGGCTATGGCATATATCTGTACATAATAATTAACAGTTTGCAATGTACAAATTTACAAATTAGAGGTTTCTGTACTCATATAGTTACACTGCAATATATATTATGGCATACATATAGTCTATTGCTTCTTATAACATAACATAACTTAGTATAACAGGGTGCCTTGTTATTATCGTGTCATTATCTTTTAGATCGCGTATCTTGGGGTACACCTTGTGATTGGTAGGAAGTGTTAATAGGTCTTGGTCCGTGCGTGTCTAATGTGGTCTTCTTACTTTTACCTATGCGTCTTGTAATGTATTATTGCTTCATAATACTGTGTTGTACATTTAGGGGTTGTAGGTTATTAACAAGCCCGGTGGTATGATCATAATCGTGCGGCGTCCTGTTTTGCATAGTATAATATAATGTAATATCTCCTACTGCAGGATCTCCCACTGGTCTATTACCCTGTTGGGTGTTGGTGTTTGTGTCCCCGTGCATGGCTTGTTTCATTTGTTTTTGGGCTTCTGTGTAAGGGTTGGAAGTTAGTGGAATCTAGTAGATAGATTTATTAATATGGTTTACATATTATGTCATATGTGACTATGTGGCATTGTTATTGTGAGTTGTTCCGTTAATGGGGTGGAAGGGGTGTCTACTTATTTGTTAGAAGTTTGGTTGTGAGTCTGGTTGCGGCCTCTTAGGGTGAGATCCTAGTTTATGTGTAGCCTGTGGATGGCGGTAAAGCCTGGTGTGTGCACTGGTTTGTGTACCTTGCGCCTTTTGGCAGACAGTTCATACCGTGTTGCTGCAACATAGAGCCTTATAGTATGCTACGGAGAGCATAGATCTATAAAACATCTATCTTTAAAGGAAGTAGCAATGGTATCTATAGGATGGGTGCAATTACAAAGTCCAAATGTGTACTCATCTGTCCATAGGGTTGTCGCCAGTTGACCTTCGGTGTTATCATAGTTGTTTCTTGTGAGCATTGCGGTAGCTAGTTGTCTCGGGGGGGATGCGGCCGCTGGTTTCAGGGGTGAACGGGATTTATCTCTCTCCGATAGCTGGGTGTGGACTGCCACCGCGTGTAGGACCTGTCCTCTATCATCATGCGATTTAGCTAGTCTCTCTAGGTCTCTGCCCCTTTGGCCGGTGTCTGTGTCATGGCGGATAATGCCTTCACTCTGCAGTCCTGGGAGAGAAGTTCTGTCGTCCTCGTTACCCCCGATACGTCTAGTGGACAGCCTGTGCTTGTAGAGTCCGTAGGTTGACGATGAAAGGAGTCAAGGAATAGTTTCAGTTCTTCTGGGTTGTAGAAGTCCCTGGATACTCCGTTTTTGGTAACCCACATTCTGGCGGGGTCAAAGAGGCCATATTTCATCTCTAGTTGGCGGAGTCGGGGTCTTAAAGCTAGGAAGGCCTTCCTACGCTCATTAGTGTCTTTAGAGTAGTCAGCAGTTATCCGAATGTCGTGTTGGCCTATCCAAAAGGGGCCGTGGTTGCGTGCTGTTTGTAGTGTTTGTCGGGTCTGATTGTGGCGTAGGAGGCTAGCGATAATCAGACGAGGTCTAAGGGATGTATCGGAGCGTTTCGGGCCCACTCTATGTACGCGTTGGAATTCTAGAGGTGGATCAAAGTTCAAAGAAGTCAGTTTAGGGAGGGTAGAGCTCAGGAAGGCCTGTATGTCGGTGCCTTCTTCGTTTTCCGGAATTCCCAGTAGGCGAATGTTGTCTCTTCGGCTTCTGTCCTCCAAATCTGTGAGTTTGCTCTTAAGGTAGAGAAGGTCCTGGTCTCTATCCTGGGATGTGGCCATCTGCGTTTCCAATGATCCCATGCGATGTTCCAGGCCTGTCACTCTGGTTTGAAAGCTTGCAATGTCTAATCGCATGGATTTGGTTTCTAAGGTCAATGAGGATATGGAAGCGTCTATTCCCTCTATTCGACGCCCAACTGCGGTGATCTCGTGTAGTATCCGTTCCATAGTCGTGGATTGTTCCTTGTCCGATGTCGTAACAGGCTGGGTTGAGGGAGATGATGTATAAGTCTCCGTTGTCATGGGGATTGGTCGTTTCTGGTGGAGCGCCTCTGAGAATAGTAGCTGTCTTGCTGGCTTGCCTGCCAGTTTGTGGTTCGGTTTGCTGCCAGACATTCCCTTACTGGTCTGCAAAGGCTACCTGATTGGACCCGAGGTCTTCTTTGGGATAGGATAGGGGTTTGCAAGTCAGTCGATCCTTGTCCCTGATTATTCACCTATCCATATTTCAATGGTTCTCTTTTTAGGGTGGGTTGAAGGAGGGGTAAGTGAGACCCTCTCTATGGTGCTTTACCTCCTAACCATTGTCATTGTCTGTGCCTGCTGCTGACTTCTTTTTCTATTTCCACTGCAGGCAGTAGTAAAGATTTTTTTTTGTTTTTTTGTTCCTGTCTCGGGATTCAGATAGCTGGAGTTGGAGAAACAGAGGTAGGTAATGGGTATTTGGTGTCACTGATCTTTTATTTGTTTTCCCTGTCCAATAGTGGTCTCTTTGTCTCTTTTCACTGTCTTTCTACTTCTCTTTTTTTTTTTTTTTTTTTCTTCCTCTGTCCCCCTATACCTCTTTCCTTGCGTATGGGTTTTTCCTTTTTTTTTTTCTTTTTTTTTTTTTTCCTTTAGATTTTACTTGTTTCTGTCGATTTTGTAGATGGTAGTTCCTTTGTCTGTTTGCCTACTGCGTGCCCCTTTTTATTCCCGCAGTTCGATGTTCGATGTTGATGCCCCCCTCCTCCTCCGCCTGCTCCCTGTTCTGTCAAAAGAGGGGGGGGAAGAAGGTTTGGGGTATGCTAGTTGCTGCTCGTGTTGTTGGCTTCCTATCCACCCTCCTCCGTCTCGCCTTACTCCCCCCTGTCTTCCTCCCGTTCCCTCCAAGGGAAGAGGGGGGAAAGGCGCTGCAGGCAATATTAGGCCGGAGGGCCTAGTTCAGCGTGTTACCTCCCTCCGATGCAGGAGTAGGCCCAGAAATCTCCGCCGAGGGTGCCCGGCGCCACCAATCCGGGGTAGCCAGGATGTCCGCTGCGTCTCCGACTTGAGGGTGCGATTCCGCCCCCTCGGTGAGGCCTCCGCCGCTGGGTCTCGTCGCGGGTCCCTCCGTGGTCCACCACTGGTCCTTCCGTATTATCTCCTATTTATTCCTTCCTTCCTCAGGAGCTAGGGGTGTCTAGGGCCCGGAGCGTGGGAAGAGTCCCCGAGGCCCCTCACAGGGCCGTCCCACCGCTCTACCTCTTCTTCACCCCTGTCTAAGTGGGCCGACCGCGGGACCAGGACGGCGCTGCTCCGCCCCCGAATAGGCCTCTTCCCGCAAGACGGCCGCGGGCCCTCCAGGTCTCGGTCCGTTTCACCCCGGTTCAGGGGCCCAGAGGCCTCTGGATCACTCCGCCGCCAGACAGATTCTTCAGTGTGGCCGCAGCGAGGCCCCCGCCGCCTCCCCAGTGTCGCTACAGCACGGAGCTCCGGGTTTAGGCGGCCATCTTCCTTCGTGGCCCGGCCACGCCCCCTGGCTCCACTATCCTAAAATGGACTTGAGATCTGATGAGCGCTTGAATAATCAGGGGTCCCTAAATGAGAGATTTGCAGAGCATTATAAAGAACTATATGCATCCCTTATTGACACAGACCTCCAACAACTGGGTGTCTTTCTTGACCAGGTGGCCCTCCCATCGACATCATAGGAGGAAGTGGAAACAAGGGGGGAGAGATAACTAAACAAGAAGTGGGAGCCACTGTTAAGGCCCTAACCGCGTCAAGGTTCCAGGGACAGAATGACTCCCAGTGGAGTTTTACATGGCATATATAGAGGGGCTGGCCCCTAGATTGGTCAAGCCCTAGGTGGAGGCCTGCGAGGCAGGTCTTTACCTGCCACCACTGGAGAAGCTATCATGATCCCGTTACTAAAACCAGGATGCCCACCATAGGACGTGTGAGTGTACTGGCCACTACCTATGCTTAAAATAAACTATAAAATATTAACCAGGATACTCGCGACCCAACTTTTCCTAAGGATGAGCACCCTGATCCACAAGGTTTTATACCCAGGCACAACAAAGCATGGAAGATCTGACGGTGGTGTGAGATCCTTCACATGGGCCCCACTGACAATACAGAGGTGTTGATAGTAGCTATTCCCATGAGGAACAGGGTCAAGACTGATTTGCATATGGCTAGGTCCAAAAGGGGGTGGCATAGTGAGCAAAAAAACAATGGATTAAACTCAGATCTATGACTGGGGGTGAGTGTTTGCATTGTTCAGCACTTTGGTCGCTAAAGTTTTGACAGCCCCAGATGAGACTACTTATATTGAGCAATGGAGAAGATGGCACTAGGCACAGAATGTATTAAATGGGTCAAGCTCTTGTACTCCACATCCATAGTCCGAGTTAGAACTGGGAGACAGATTTCAGAATCATATGGGGTGGGAAGAGGCACCAGACAAGGGTGCCCACTCTCTCCATTATTGTTTGCCACTGTGGTGGAGCCACTAGCTACCAGAGCACAAGCAGGCTTGGCATACCAGGGATTAGCAATATAAAGGGTAACACACTCTATGCTGATGTCATGCTGCTTTTTTCTGCATGAAGCAGAAGTGGAGCTGCCAAAATTGACTGCCCTCCTGGAGCTCTTTGGGGATGCCTCTGGCCTCCTCATCAACTGGCAAAGGTCCAGCCTCTTTCCCGTCATGAGGTCGACTCCTCAGCCATGGACCCTAGGGGCCCTTAAATGGGAGACCACATGCTTCAAATACCTAGGAGTCCGTATTTACCATGAGTGTGTAGACCAGTTGAGGGTCGAATTGCAATACTCAAAATGATCGTCCTCTCCAGATTGTTGTACTTCTTCTCCACACTACCTCTCAAAATCCCTAAGCGGATATTTAAGAAAATGGACTCCCTGATGGTTGAGCTCATATGGAGCACAGGCAGACGAAGAGAAGCATTAAGTAAACTACAACGCCCAACGGCAGACAGAGGGCTAGCAGCTTAGGACATATAGACGTCCTACTTGGCGGCACAACTCCAGTGGTTTGCCCAGTGGTTAAACCCAAGAGACCAGAAGAGGGGAATGAGACGAGGACAAAGCTGAGTGTTAGAAATAGGGTCTCTATTTGGCAGAGATATACACCCTCATCCAAGTAGGGACCACAATCCTACTCAGTGTAAGTCAAAACACCATCTAAATTATCCTGTGCCCACCCTCTGATAGTGTGGCACTGAGCAGTCAGGCTTAACTTAGAAGGCAATGTGTAAAGTATTTGTGCAATAAATCTTGCAGTAACATAGTGAAAATACCACAAAAACACACCACACGGGTTAAGAAAAACAGGGAATATTTATCTGAATAAATGAAGCTCAAAACGACAAACGGAGCACAAGTTGAAATATCACTTTTAAAAGGTTAAAAACAGTCTCAATCCTTGAAAATAAACAGTTGTCTCTTTGTTACACACAGTACCTGGGATGTGTCAAAAATAATGACGCACAGAGACCGCAAAGGAGGAGATGCGTGGCATAACAAGGTGTTACAGACGATGTTGCATTTCTTTCCACACTGCAAGTGGTTTGCATTGTTTTTCGGCATGCAGTCTTTGTTCCTCACTGCAATGTGGGGATATTTTGACACCCATTGATGGTGCGTTGAAAATCTTTGAGGCGCTGGGAGAAGGAGCAGGTGCTGCGTCGATCTGGTAGGCAATGCTCAAATTTTCCGTTGCAAGGTAGGCGCTGTGTTGAATTTACAGTTGGAAAGCTGGTGCTGTGTCATTCCGGTCTGCTGTGCGGCGATTTCCCAGTCGTACAGCAGGCTTTCCATCGATTTTCAATGCAGAAGGAGCTTCTTGAAGAGGTGAAGTCTTTGTTGGCCCTGAGACTTCAGAAACAGGAGGAAAGCTTAATCCAAGACCATGGAGAGCACTTTTGGGGAAGGGTGAGTCCTTCCAGCAAAGTCAGAGGCCAGCAGGGCAACAGCAGGGCCGCAGGCCTTTCCAGCAAAACAGTCCAGTGAGCCCTTTGGGCAGCCAGACAGCTCCTCTGACAGGGTGCAGGTGTAGGTCCAGAAGTGTCTGAGTTGGTGGGATCAGAGAGCCAGTTTATATACCCAAAAATGCCTTTGAAGTGGGGGAGACTTCAAAGAGTGGTTTTGAAGTGCACAAGTTCCCCTTTCAGCCCCATCCTGTCTTCCAGGGTCCCTGTGGGGGGTTATCAGACCCCTGTCCTTTGAAATGTAAGTGTGGGGCCCTCCACCCTTCCAGTTCAGGAAATCCGATTCATTATGCAGATAAATGCAGATGTGACTGAGTGTCCTGTGTTTGTGGTTATCTGGGTGAAATGCACACAGTAGCTGTCAACCAGCACACACCAGACATGGATTTGAGACAGGATGTAAGGCACAGATGGTTTTAAGTGCAGAGAAATGGCTATTTTCTAAAAGTGGCATTTCTAAAATAGTAGTATTCAATCCCACCTCACCACTAAGCAGGATTTTCTATTACCATTCTGGCCATGCTAAATGTGACCTGGTTACTTCTTCCAAATCAGAATCTACCACTGAAAAGTATATGAGAGCAGTCCCAATGCTAGTCTATGAAGGAAGCAGGCCTCTCAGTAGTGGAAAACTAATTTATGAGTTTTCCACTGCTACGACATGTAAAACACATAAGTATGTATTATGCCTTTTACCTACAAAGCATCCTGCCCTATTGGTTACCTAGATCCTACTTAGATGAAGAAACAGGGAAGTGTTAAGGCCCGGCAAGCAATTTTAAATTCCAAGTCAAAGTGGCAGTGAAACTGCACACACAGGCCTTGCAATTGCAGGCCTGAGCCATGGTTAAGGGGCTACTTATGTGGGTGACACAATCAGTGCTGCGGACCCACTGGTAGCATTTAATTTAAGGCCCTGGGCACATGTAGTGCATTTTACTAGGGACATACAAGTAAATCAAATATGCCAATTGGGTATGCAACAATGTTACCATGTTTAATGGAGAGAGCATATGCCCCTTAGCACTGGTTAGTAGTGGTAAAACGTGCAGAGCCCTAAAACCAGCAAAAACAGTGCCAGAAAGTGGAGGGAGGCAGGAAAAAGGTTGGGGGATGACCACCCTAAGGCTGTCAGATCTAACACTGAGCCTTCTGGCATTCCACCAGATTCTCCTGGGCCCCAGATACCCATTGGAGGACAGCAATAGCAAATTAGAAGTCATCCAGCACTGCTGGAAACTGACCCTTCAACTATCCTAGCCTGTGGTGCCATATTTGTCTGACCTCCCTTTATGTAGCCTAGAACAAATTTCGCAGTGCCCCCCTTTACAAAATATAACAGAATGGGCTACATATGGTGTGAATCGAGTAGGCGACCTATATAGAGATGGGGAACTACTATCATTTGAAGATCTCTCAGATACATTTGATGTCACTAGGGGCTAATTCCTATGATAAAGAGCAGTAACAGTGATGCTGAGAAACCACTGGGGAAGGGGACAGACAGAAACACCATTCCACAAAGGATGCCAGATACTCTGCACCATATCTGGTTGCTTTAAAGCGATAACATGACTCTATCAAGCCATAAGATATGACCTCACCACCCCACTAACCACACTGCAGGAAAAATAGAAAAAGGACATCTCGCACCCAATTATGGAAAAAGACTGGACTAAAACACTCCAGAACAAATATACTGTGTCCCTTGATGCAAGATTGAAATTGATCAGTTTTTATTTTCTGCACAGGGCTTATCACACCCCAGGCCATATTCTTAGGTACTTCAGAGCCCAGGCAGTGGCCTGCCAGTGATGCGTATAAGTAGGAGCTGAACTATTTCACATGGCATGAAACGGCCCATCCCTGGGGGAATAATGGAGGGCAGTGATGGAGAGCATTAATGAGGTGATCAATATAGGGGTAGTTAGGGTGAGAGCAGCCGCACTTCCGTTGAGTAACAGCACAGGTAAATAAGAGAATCAGTGAAAATTAAACATTGGTGCTCGATGGGTCGGGTGCCTAACTCCCCTAACAGGCACAGATATGCGTAACAGGTACACAATGATAATAACAGCAGAATGAACCCGGCACACAGAGCAGTACAGTCACAGTTCAAATAGAGGACAAGTGTCCCTGGTGTTCAGTTTGTAGACGTGGATAATAAATCTGAAGAGTCCTCAGTTGGTGATGTAAGTGTCTTTATTTGTAGGCCCAATTCACCACAAATTGATGTAGTCATCCAAGAACAGCCTTCTGCTATTAATGAGGTGATGTTGAGGTCCATCCCGCACGCTTCAGTGGCCGGTCTGTCACCAGATTTGTAGACAGCCTTGACATTAGCAAAGAGAGAGATTACAATGAACTGGAAAAGCACCATGGGGCCTAGGCTATCTAAGTGGACAGAGGTGCCCACCAGATGGGCAGATTACAAGAGCATGGTCCTGGTTAGAGAAGCAGAACAAGGCAGGGGTTTAATGGAAAGAGCCCAAGCTTGGGAACACCTAGTAGACTGCCTAGCTGACCCCAGGCAGGACTCCCCCCTCACACACCTGCACGGGATGGCACGGAATGAACTGCACACATGAGCCATCTACAATATACTACTAAGGGCAGAAACAAATAGTGAATTAGATATGTCTGTAAGTAGTGGTAAAGGAGAGGGTCAGATACCACAAACATAACAAGGATATAAAGAAAGGGCCTGCAGGGAGGAGGGAGGGGCAGAGGGGGGTAGATTGTTGTTGTTATTGACAGGTCCAGGGCAAACCTATGCACTAACAACATGGCTCAGATTCTTTGTTAATGGAGACCACGCTATGTAACATTGAGATACGATCTGTAGACACACTTACATGGTGCAGTGTGTTTGAACCCTGTTACCTGTGTTTGCATTTAAAAAATACAATTAAAATTTGTTTTTAAAAAAAGTGTGTGTGTGTTGTATGAGAGACTTCAGTCGCTTTGACTGCAGCTGCTGCGAGAAGTGAGTTTGATGTCATTTTGTGCTGCACTGGTATAGGTCAGTTGGTGTGGAGATGCGCTGGTATTGGTGAACAGTATCACATTGCTATTGGTTGAGAACAGCTTGTGAAAAAGATTGTGGGATTTAAGTTGGTTCCTGATTCGATAAAAAGTTATTGTGAGCAATTGAATTTGATTATAATTGAAGTTCTTCAAGGCATTTAATAGTGGGTTAAGAGGAGATTTATTTATTCCCAATTAGATACCATGTAGATGCCCCACCTGAAGAAACTCTAGCTTATTATGTGTATTGTTAAAAGGATTTTCTGCATGCATGTGGCTTGGACAATCGTGTGAGATGACTGAGAAAGAAGGTGTATTAGCTTTTCCACATTATGGAACCTTTAATTTGAGAATTGTAGACAGTTTGAGGTGAGTAATTTATGTATTGAAACTGCCTCCAAGACCTTTACAATTCGAAGACCTTAGTAGTTGGGAACTCATTGCCTGTGAAAGAATGGCAGCTAAACATGAGAATAGAATGCAGAAATTCCAAAGCAATTAAGACACTTTCAGAAGCCAGAAGGGATGTCGAGCAGAGAGTAAGGAGAGCAGATATATGAGAAAGAATAAGAATGTTTACAGCTATTTCAAATGAAGAGTGTGAAAGCACTAAACTCAAGACAAGAAAGAAACAGATGGAAAAGGCAGAGTAGACAGCAGAATCTGAGAACAGAAGGACAGTTACATATGAGAGTGATTCAGATGACAAATTCATAAATCAACTCTTGATGAATGTCCACCTCTATATCATTCAGTTGAAGCAAGAAGTAAAGCAGTACAAAATGTGACACCAAGTATGCCAACTGCTCAAGTTGCACAGTCCCTGAATCAGGTAGTTCCACGTACACCTGTAAATTCAGTGACTCAAGTGCCTCAATTGTATCCACCAATCCTGACTGTCAACATGGTTCAACCTAAACCAAGTCAGGTTGTGAAACAAGTCATACCAAGCCCTATCATGAATCAAACAGTGCAGTCACCTTATGTGAATCTGTCTGTGCACAATTGTATTCAAAATTAGCCTGTGCCTATGTTTAATCCTGTTCAGTAAATGTAAAATGTTACCCCAAGTCAAACAGGACACAGTTTCAGTACTGTTTTAACAGGACAAAGTGCTGGGAATGACAATTCCTCAAGTCTGATAAATCTTATGGGTCCCAATGCATTAACGGTCCCTGTGACTATAGGTCCAGTCGTTCCCTTGTATGCTTCAGGCAATCCTGGAAGTAGTGCCCATTCAATAAATGTCTCAACTGTTCCTGAAACACCAGTTACATCTGCTGGGATATCACCAATTGGTTTGCAGAGATCAGTTTATTCAAACAATTCAGAGCTGGAGAGGATAGTTTCTCTTTTTCCACCATTGACCCCTACACGAGGTGCAGAACTTAACGAGATGTTAAATCTAGCAGAACCTATTGTTGATGCGAGGGTTTCCATAGGGAACCACATCTCATTTCATGCCCAGACCTGATCAGATTCCAAACGTACATTCAACACTCCACAAGCAGACTTCAAAAGCAGAAGTGCCCCTGAGAAATAATATTAGTTTGCTTGGTTTCACAGCACAACAGCTGACAGATTGGTTAAACAGTTTGAGTCCTCAACGTGCAATAGGTGTGACAAATTGTAATGCTAGAACAGAAGGGATACCAGAGAGAGCTAGATCAGTAAATATGCCCAGATTGAAATTGGAATTAAATTAAATGATTCTAGGAACGTAGACATAGCTCAATTGGAAACTTACATGGAAGGTGAACTGTGATTCATGTGCAAATAAGTTACCCAATGTCCAGGATAGGCTTATGAGAGATTAGATGAAGTGGCCGAGAAATATGATGTGGATTTAGGAAAATCAAAACCCCTAAAGAGAAGCTACAGACTAGTGTTCAGTTCAAAAGACCTAGGGGGTTATTATAACTTTGGAGGAGGTGTTAATCCGTCCCAAATGTGACAGATATACCACTAGCCGTATTACGAGTTCCATAGGATATAATGGACTCTGCTGGTGGTATATCTGTCACTTTACCGTCACTTTTGGGACGGATTAACACCTCCTCCAAAGTTGTAATAACCCCCATAGTTAATATGACATCTCTCGGAATAAGATTGCACATAAAGGAATTAATTACTTACATACAGACATGGGGAGCATAAGGTTTGTGGGAAGGAATATGGGCAAAGAAAAAAGCAAAACTGAATTTTCCTCCAGAAGAAGCAAATCAAGTTGAGGTCAATGCGAAAAGGATGTCCGTCCACTAGAGAGATACCAATTGGAGGTTATGTTCATGTCTCTTGGAGCAGTGATGACATATTGTCATTCACAAATGATTACCCTAGATTGAGAGAGAAACCAGTGCAGTGGTACAAGCAAAGGGATTTGTGATACTTTCAAATGCGTGTTGAAGGATTTGAATACATTGTTTGACATTGTGTTTCCAGTTGATTTGTGGACTGAAGGTAAACAGAATATTGATTGGCCAGATTGTGAGCTTTGAAGAGATCCAGTTACAGGCGGGCCATGAAGATGTGATGAAAAATTATTACAGTTTTTGAAAAACAAAGTGCTCCTGAAGACATTGATTGGCAGAAAATTGACAGTACAACCCAGAATCAAAGGAGTTAATTCATGAATATTATGAAAGACTGTTACAAGCTTTCTAACAGCCTGGTGGTACAGAGACGATAGAAACAAAATATATGGGTCATTTGTGATTAGGTTTGTGGAAGAATTGAAGCTTGACATTAGTGAGATGATTCAACAACACCTGAAATGTTGACAGAACAGATTGATGAGATCCTGTGGTATGCAAAATACTGCAGTGGTGAAATTGAATTGAAGCAGAAGAAGTTGAAAGAAAAAGTGATGGTGATGCAATTAAAGGCTACACAGAAAGTGAATCAGAGCCCCCAGATGATGGTGAATACAGGTGGAATGCAAGGTGTGCCTCAGCAAGTGACCAATGTTATTCGGCCTAGAGGTTGAGGACATGGTGTTCAGATGGATCAATGTGTCAATTTTGTTGGCATTCAGACATTGAAGAAAATGACTCCTTATCATGCTTGTGGGAATCTTGGACATTGGGGGAGGGAATGTCCCTATAATAATAAGAATACTTTGTTGCAGAGTGTGGGAGTTTCTCAGACTCAAGGCAATAATCAAGTTCAAATACAGGGAGTTCAAAGACCCTGCGTACAAAATGTGAATGTGTCCTCAGAACAGCAGATGCTGGTACCACAAGCCCTTATGATGCAGCAACAACAGATGGTTGTTCCTCAGCAACAGGTGAATCAGATTGCAAACACAAATGTGAATCCACTAGCATTACAATATCCCTTGATAGACTGGAGTGAGGATGAGCTTTCTGAAATCCTATAAACAGATAGCTCTCATCAGGACTGCATGTTAGCTGCTTCCCTTGAAGTAGATCAACATGATTCCTATGTAAATGCCAACATTATGGGACAAAGGTGGTCATTCTGACCCTGGCGGTCTTTGACCGCCAGGGCGGAGGACCGCGGGAGCACCGCCGACAGGCCGGCGGTGCTCCAATGGGGATTCCGACCGCGGCGGTAAAGCCGCGGTCGGACCGGCACCACTGGCGGGGTCCCGCCAGTGTACCGCCGCCCCATTGAATCCTCCGCGGTGGCGCAGCTTGCTTCACCGCCGCGGGGATTCCGACCCCCCCTACCGCCATCCAGATCCCGGCGGTCCGACCGCCGGGATCCGGATGGCGGTAGGGGGGGTCGCGGGGCCCCTGGGGGCCCCTGCAGTGCCCATGCCACTGGCATGGGCATTGCAGGGGCCCCCTTAAGAGGGCCCCTACATGTATTTCACTGTCTGCTGCGCAGACAGTGAAATACGCGACGGGTGCAACTGCACCCGTCGCACAGCTTCCACTCCGCCGGCTCGATTCCGAGCCGGCTTCATCGTGGAAGCCTCTTTCCCGCTGGGCTGGCGGGCGGTCTGAAGGCGACCGCCCGCCAGCCCAGCGGGAAAGTCAGAATTACCGCTGCGGTCTTTCGACCGCAGAACGGTAATCTGACGGCGGGACTTTGGCGGGCGGCCTCCGCCGCCCGCCAAGGTCAGAATGAGGGCCATAATGTGTCATTATTGGTTGACACGGAGCTACACATTCCACAGTCAGAACAGCAGAATTGCCAAACTTGCCCCTTTCTGGAAAAATAATTCAGGTTATAGGAGTAGCAAAAAAGCAGTAAACAAATCTTGTAATAGAACATGTCCCCTTAAAAATAGGTTCATTCAAAGATGACCACAAATTTGTAGTTTGTGACTCAAGTCCTGTAAACTTGTTAGGACATAGGGCCTGATTCTAACTTTGGAGGACGGTGTTAAACCGTCCCAAAAGTGGCGGATATACCACCTACCGTATTACGAGTTCCATAGGATATAATGGACTCGTAATACGGTAGGTGGTATATCCGCCACTTTTGGGACGGTTTAACACCGTCCTCCAAAGTTAGAATCAGGCCCATAATCTGTTGAGGAAGCTAAACTGTTCTATTTGCTGCACACCTTGAGTAATCAGTATTCAAACAAATGAGGAAGAAGATATGTCCTGCAATACTGTAGACCAGTACCTGAGTGTCACATTGTACCCTATGTTGACATGTAGTCATTTGTCCGAAGACTTCCAAGAAGCCATTCTACTTGAGGTTTGGGATTTCTCAGGAAAAGAAATAGGACTCATTAAAGAAGCTCAGCCTTCTAAAATAACAGTAAGCCAAATGCAGTGTATCCAAAGAGACCTCTGTACAATATTTCCTCAAGGACAATAGCAGGAATAACTCCCCTAATAAATAGTGTAATTGAACAAGGTGTCTTGAAAGAAATATTCTCTTTCTAATTCTCCTATTTAAGTATTGCGGAAGCCCAATGGAAAGTACTGCATAGTCCTGGACCTGAGAAAAATTAATAAGATTGTCGTTCTGTTGGATAGCTATTTTAGTCATATTTTAGACATGTTGTTTTAGCTAACTAGGCCTGCCGCTGTGCACTTTAACACAGTTACAATTTATTCAGCATTGCTTTATTTTTCTAGCAATACCCCAACTTGCAGTGCTGTTTTATTATCTCTATCTCATTGTCCTTTCACCTAGGAAAACATTACATTATAAGTAGGACATTTATTTCACTCTGTGTTTTCTCCAAAGCAACAGTCAGATAGAGTGGCCGAAAAACATGGCATGTTGTGGCTCCAACATTCACAGAAGAACACACACTCATACGTGGGGACCATTTCTTAGAACGTCAGCTGTTTTATTATAAAAACACCCCTTTGTCCCAAACATGTTAGAGGGTGATTCCAGCCAGATGACCACGACTGTATGCTGATTGCTGATTGCTTTGCTACAGCTACTTGCTTAGACGACATGGAGACGGTGTCTCTCTAGATTACAGGCTTCTTTCTCCAGGTATGAGGGGTGATGTTCTCCCAGGGGGAAACCTGAAGGGCGGATTAGACTTATTATGCTATGCTCAAAAATAGCGTAGGCAGGAGGACTATAGATCACTCCTATTTGACAGTATGGTAGGACTTTATTTGTGGTTCACTCTTTTAGTCGCATGCTTGCTTGCTTTTATTGTATTTTATTGTCATAGTTATTACAAATACATGCTATTTTATCTAAAAGACAGTTACTTCAATTAATTCTTATTGAACTGTATTCTGCGTCTGTTGTCTTTGCCTATGTGAGACTTTTGTAACTGAGAGAAAGGAAAGAGATCTAATTGACCTCAATTCCTCTGAGGAGTCTTTCTTGTCATGCACCCGGTTGCCACAATCATCTCAGCAAGAGATGAGGCGCTGCTAGTTAGCTGGAGAACCTGGATTAGGCAGACAAGTGCCATATGGTGTGAAATCGTACTCAGTACCCACAATCCATGTGATTCTGCCATCCAAATCAATCAGCCTGAAGCATGATGAGAACCAACACGACATGGCACCATCAACATTTGGTCAGGCACTAATATTCAGATCCTCCTAAGTATCTCTGTCTCTCTAAAGGCTAAAGACACCTTGATACTATACACAGAGACGTTGTTGGTATTGAGGATTTCCTCCTCAGCTAAATAGGTAGTAACTATCTTGAGCTGTAGGTTGTTCAAGCTTAAACCTAAAAAGAACAGATCCCCAGTTGGTGTTCTTATCTCTGAACATACATCTACCATTAATATGGTGAACCCACAATGGGTGGAAATTGCAGTTAATATGTAACGTCCCGTTACAGCACATTTTTGGCAAATGGCCTAATGGCCCTGGGGAGTCCGGTCACATTTGTTGTCGAGGCTCATCCAGCCTACAGGACAGAATTTTTTTATTCTTGGGTCACCTTTCCAGCAGCAGATGGGAACATAAATAGATTTCATCACTACACACCTGCAAACACACCTGCACAATACAAAGCATATGCATCTTTAGAAATACCTTTATCTTATCAAGACCATAATAACTGGCTTGATGGCACCCTACCACATACAATATTATCTTTCAATATGGTTCCAATTGTAACTTTCAGCATCCAAGCCAACACGTGTTTCGTCAGGGAAATCTCCCAAAAGACTTCATCATGGCTGTAATTACACATAAGATAATATAAAGCTTGATGTATCATGTCATCACTTTAATCCTTGTAACACCTCTGTGTGAATTTGTGAAGATCAGTACATCTCATCTACCCATCTTTTCTTCCATTCTTTGTGAGTAGGGTGATTAACCAAACTATTTAGCTCTAATATCCAAATCCTTATGCAATCATATTTATTTTATATACCTTATTCCCATTATGCAATGTAATTCACCATGTGTACATGCACACACATGTGAGGTTTCTACAGATCATAATACCTATCTATAGTGTGAACTAAATATCTCTTATTTATAATTCACCTGTTATTCCTCAATTCAATGAGTTATAATGTTCTGACCATTTTTCTTATTCTTCATATATTGGTAGCCACGGTTGCCGTGTGATTATTATTTTCTGTTTTTCTGTAATTACAAATTACATTTTCCTACCTTTACAAGCTATTTATATTATTAATTATACCTAATTTGTATTTTATTATATCCTAGAGCATCATTTGCATTGATATCCTATACTGATATGTGTATTATTACTAGAGTATCTCACGTATAGTGGCCGTGTACGTTATTTTGATAAGACCCTTCTGCTTTAATATCAGTTATTCCACATCCCTCCTACATCGTTCTTGGTTTCAGCCAGTCAAGTAACGTAAAGCAATCTGATCAAGATATTCTCATTTCCCGCACCTCCTTGGTGTCGGGAGATACTAATATGATTAGCTTTCTCAATCCGCTTACCTGTTTATTCAATTTCGGTCCACAAATCTATCCTCCGATGTGAGTACGCCCATCTAACCTGTCCGAACTGACGCTCTTCATTTCAACAGCTGTATATAGGCACACGGCATATGCTCTGCTGTCTGCATGGGATGTCCTACTTCTATGTTAGTTATCCTTCTTTCAGTTGTAAACACAAAGAAAGGACTGGCCATTCCTGCTCACTCTATTCTATATGGCCCATCTTTTTCGAGCCATAGCTGTTAAATCAGCTTTCTCAATTCGCGTAACTGTTTATTTAATTTCAGTCCACAATAGCATCCTCCGATGCGAGTACGCTCATGTAACCTGCCGCTCTTCATATAAATAACCATATATATATACACGTCGTACGCTATGCTGTCTGCTTGGTATGTCCTAATTTTATGTTAATTCTCCTTCTTTCAATTGTAAACATAAAGAGAGGACTGGTCATTCTAGCTCTATCTATTTTATGTAGCCCATTTTTTTTCTTTCTAGCCATAGCTGTTAAGTCACTATAAATCTAATTATTGTGCGGGAAATCCTCAACCAATTAGAATACCAGGGTATTCTTGAACCCTCGATTTCATCAATGAATAACTCACGATTTCCAGTCGCCTAACCCGATCACTCATATAGAATAGTCCTGGACTACAGACATTTAAACAGTCACACATACACATTTGCAATACAAAATGCACACAGCACAGCACAGCACAGCACTCATGAACAACATAGTGTGCAAAAATACAACACTGGATATATCCAACCATTTTTTTTTCTGCCAAAACATAGCACCTGAAAGTAGAGACTTAACAAGTTTTAGCGTTCTAGGCTCTCAACAAACATTCTGCCGACTCCCACAAGGCTATAAGAACAGTCCAGGACTGTTTTCAGCTTGTGTAACATCTATTTTATACAACATAGACCCTGAGGCGTTGTCATATGTGGTTGACATCTATCTCACAGACGGCGACCTCATACAACATTTAAGACAGGTAGCCTGCATTGTGGTTGGATTTGTCAAAATCAGCTACAAATTCAACTTCAGAAAAATGAAAATAGCCTTCCTTAGTGTCCTGTTTCTGGGATACGAACTGTTGGATGAAGGCAAGAGCCTTGCACCCCAAGGTTTAGAAAAATTAGTACAACTACAACCACCAAACACAATAAAAAAGCTACAGTCAGTATTGGAGTTTTTACATTTTGACAGAACATATATTTGATATCATGCACAGTGCATTAAACCATTATGGCCCTCATTGCAACCCAGGTGGTCGGTGATAAAGCGGCAGTAATACCACCAACAGACCGCGGTAAAAAAATGGAATTATGACCATGGCGGAAACACAGACAGCCACTTTAACACTATGACCGCCATGGCGGTAGCAACAAGCACCACGGCGGTAACCGCCAACAGCCAGGCGGAAGACAATGTACCACCTACTGTATCACAACAAGCCAATCCGCCAGCTTTTCCGGGGCGGTACCAACACAATCAAAAGCACGGCGGAAACAGTACACTGAAGGGAAACGACTCACCTCTCGACACTCAAGGAAGGACCACAATGCCATGGAGCCTGAGCTTCACATTTTTCCAATGCTGGTGTACCTCTTCATACACCAGGAACACGAACGCCGGCGAAGACAACCACAGTGAGTACTGCACCTAGCACACAAGGGAGGGGGGGAGGAAAAAGAGAGTGACACACACACGCAAAACCACCACCATACACACAAGCAGATGCAACAACATTACATATACACCGCCGTAACCCTCAGGAATAACGCAAGGACAAAAGGAATGGATTAAAATGAGTGTAATAGTACAATTTTAGATAAATACGTCCTTAAATCAGTAAACAGTATGTAGAATATAGACAAAAAGAGGGACAATGCCCACTTCAAAATGTCTGTGGCCCACCGGGCCATAACACATAGGCCAAGGCCACACTTGACTTCTGCCTCAATACGGAGAGAACATTGCAGGGGCATCAGGTCGAAAACACACAGGCACCTCAGGGGAATGGGTAATGGGGGGGCAACTCAGCCGGAAGATGGTACAACGCCACTGCTCCTGGAGGGCGCTACATGCCCACTGGTTGGTCCTAGGGAGTGCAAAGTCACAGTCTCTCTAGTGGGTGGGTTGCCCACTGCTTGGTCCTGGGGAGTGCAAAGCGCATTCTCTCTAGTGGGTGGGTTGCCAACTGCTGCTGCTGGCAGTGGTGCTGCTGGCAGTGCAGGTGGCGGTGCTGGCGGTGGTGCAGGTTGTGGTGTTGGCCGCGGTGCAGGTGGGGATGCTGTCAGTGGTGGGGGGAGGCTCCATCCCTTCCCCTGCAGTACCATACCTGGTGTTGTGTGCTCCTTCCTGCCCTTTGCCGATGGTGGTGCCTCCTTGCTTCTGCGAGCTAGTGTTCCTTTCCTGCCCTTGCTGGCTAGTGGTGCCTCCTTACCCTTGCTGGCTGGTGGTGCCTCCTTCCCCTTGCTGGCTGGTGTCCCCTTCTTGCCCTTGGCAGGGGGTGCAGGCACACTGGCTGTGCTGACGGGTGCCTTCTTGGAGCATCTCACACCTGCGGTAGCTACAGAAACCACAGTGGCTGTGGACTGGGTGGCTGAGG
Organism: Pleurodeles waltl; assembly: GCF_031143425.1. Classification (NCBI taxonomy): domain Eukaryota; kingdom Metazoa; phylum Chordata; class Amphibia; order Caudata; family Salamandridae; genus Pleurodeles; species Pleurodeles waltl. Next base: position 659,827,528 of record NC_090443.1, on the reverse strand, counting down.
TGCTGGACTGGGTTCTGGCCACCCTGGCATGAAGTGAAGGATGGGGGGAGGGGCAGGGAATAGGTCAAGGGTAGTGATGAAAAGCTTCTTAGGGACACTGGGGCGGGAAGGTTTGGGAGTGGAGGAAGAGGGAGTGGTTGTAGAGGGTGTCTGTTGTGTTTGGGTGCAGGTGCATGGGCTGGATGCTATTGTGAGGTGGATGTCTGTTGGGTGTCTGAGTGCTTGCGTTTGTGTACTTTGGGAGGAGGGGTCACAGGCACACTGGGAGAGCACACAGTGGGTGTGTGCATGGATGTGGGGGTGGGGACTGCCAGTGTGGGGTGGGTAGTGTACTGATAGGTGTGCTGGTGATAGTGGTAATGGATGAGGATATGGTGCATGCAGGTGTGAGTGTAGACGCAACTGGGAGAGAGGTGGAGGACGAGGAGGAGGGTGACACAGTGGAGGCAGTGGATGCTGGTATGTCTGATTCTGGATGTTGTTTGTGTGAGTGCCTGTGGGATGAAGTGTGGTGCTTGTGTTTGCCATGTCCAGTCTTGTATGTTGTCCTGGGTGCCTGCTCATCTGCCTGTGTGCTTGGGATAGGTTGGGGTTAAGGTGAATGGGATTGGGTGGAGGAAGTTGGAGGGGGGAGGCTAAAAACAGGGACAATGGCTGCCATCAGAGAGGAGGCCAGAGCCTGGATTGGTCTCTGTTGAGCCGCCAAGCCAGTGTGAATGCCCTCCAGAAATGCATTGGACTGTTACATTTGGGCTGCCAGCCCGGGCATGGCATTCACAATGGTTGACTGCCCTACAGAGATGGATTGCAGGAGGTCAATAGCCTCCTCACTCAGGGCAGCAGGGACAACTGGGGCAGGGCCTGAGGTGCCTGTGGTGAAAGAGATGACCACCCTCCTGGGTGAAGCGGCATGGGAAACTTGCTAAGGGGCTGCTGGGAGGGCGCTGCTGGTACAGGGTGGCGTCTGTACCTGTAGCTAGGGTGGGCATAGAGGTGTCCGCCACCACCAGGGAACTTCCATTGGAGGAGGTATCCTTGTCCGAACTGTCCCCTCCAGTCTCCGACATGATGCTCCCCTCCTTCCCACTGGTGCCCTCACCATTGGTGGATTCGGCCGCCTGGGTCCTGTGGGATGCAGCTCCCTCCTTTGCCGGTGCCTCTGTTTCTCCGCCAGATGATCCTAATGCTCATACCAACAGGGTGACAAAACAAAAAGGGTGGGAAGAGACAAAGGATACACTTGGTCAATGGCAGCACCAACCCCACCGTTGGCGTACACAACACACTCACACACAGGGAACAGCCATACGCATTAGGCAATGCACTAGCAGTCACAATGCTAGTCACCAGCCCATGGATAGGGACATCTAACGCAAATTGCAGCATACCTGAGACCCACAGACCCCTGCGCAGTAGTGGATGCCTACTAGCTTGGTTGGAGGACTTTCACATCAGAATCCTGCACAACATGGGACCTACTCTACAATGCCAGGCCTGGCCTAGGGACACCCACAGGGTCCACACCCCCCACCTGATACCACCCCACCAGGCGTAGGTTGTAAATTAGGGCACTGTAATCATCCCCTTGTGGCTGCTGTGATGCCCCCAAGCACCCATCTAGCTCCAGATAGGCCACCGCCAGTACGCAAACCATCAGAGGGGTCAGGGTTCGATGGGCACCCCTTCCTCGTTGTGAGGCCATCCCCAGCTGGGCCTCCACAGTCTTCCATGCCCAGCATCTCAGGTTCTCCCACCGTTTCCGACAGTGGGTGCTCTGCCTGCCGTAGAACCCCAGGTTCCGAATTTCCTTGGCGATGGCACGCCATATACCCTTCTTTCCATGGGTGCTGACCTGCAGGGAAATAGACACAGGGAAAGGTATTAGTCCGACCGTACTGACTGTTACACTTATGGCCCACCATGCCCCTTTCCATCCCCATTAGCACAGACATGGCCCATCATACATGCTGTAAGCTGCTGTATGCTGCCCAGGGCCCATCTATCAACACCTGCGTACATGAGGCCTTCACACACAGCACTCCATGCATTCACGCCCCATGCATCATACTCACGGTGTACTCACCTGTTGGTCTGGAGGCCCATACAGCAGTTGGTACTGGGGTAGGACCTCATCCACCAGTCACTCCAACTCTGCCGAGTTGAAGGCAGGGGCACTTTCCCCAGTAACATGAACCATGGTCAGTTCCAGACACAGGTCACAGCAGCACTTGCAGTGTAGGTCCTCTCCTGTTGAAGGTCAGGTAGTAAGTGAGTACACAGATAGAAAATAGCGGTTACGTCAGCAGCGGTGTGTACTGTCACCGCCTGTGTACATCACCATTGGCTACTGTACCCCATTGGGCCCAATGATAACCAACAATGAGTTGCACAGCGTTTCTCTCCCACAACAGCACACAATGTCAGCAGAATTACCTCATTTCCACCTGTCCGTCCATACAGGACAGAGCAAAACCATTTCAGGGAGGGTGCAGGCCATGGATCCTAACTGCGTCACAGTACACATATGCACTATTTAGACATCTCCAACAAAATAATGTTACAACCACAATATGTATTGGACAGTAGTGATTGGAATGTAGAGATAATGACCAGCAGATCACTCTTTTGCCCCATAGATTGCAACCACTGAGGATGAATAGGTGATGGAGACATCCCCCTGTGTACAGACCCCTGGTGAACTTGGCAACAATGGAGTACAGGCATATTATCTTCACCTATAGACTTGACAGGGCCACAATCACAGAGCTGTGTGCCCAATTGGAGCCTGACCATATTTCTGCTATCCGTCACCCCACCGGGATCCCCCTTCTTGTGCAAGTCCTATCAGTGCTCCATTTTCTGGCAACTGGCTCTTTCCAAGTGACAATGGGCTTGGCAGCAGGAATGTAACAGCCAATGTTCTCAATAGTGCTGACCAGAGTGATGTCTGCCCTGATTAAACACATGTGCCACTACATTGTTTTCCCCCAGGTGGAGAATTTGGCCACACTGAAAGCTGACTTATATGCAATGGGACATATCCCCACCATCATTGGGGCAATAGATGGAACACATATTGCATTTGTCCCCTGAAAGAGTTTTCACTCCATGAATATCCAAATGGTGTGCCTGGCGGACCAGTACATCTCCCACAGCAATGCAATGTATCCTGGGTCTGTGCATGATGCCTTTATCCTGAAGAATAGCAGTATCCCAATTGTGATGGCTCAACTCCAGAGGCACAGGGTGTGGCTAATAGGTGAGCCCTGGTTCATACCCAGTGGATGTTGCTGTATGGGTATGGTGTGGGCCCTAAGAGTGAGTGTGTGGCTAACATTTGTCCCTTGATATTTGCAGGTGACTCTGGTTACCCTAACCTCTCATGGCTACTGACCTCTGTGAGGAATGCCAGGACAAGGGAAGAGGAATGTTACGATGAGGCACATGGGCAATCATGAAGGATTATAGAGGGGACCTTTGGCCTCCTGAAGGCCAGGTTTTGTTGCCTCCATCTAACAGGTGGATCCCTGTGCTACTCACCCAAGAAGGTCTGCCAGATTATTGTGGCATGCTGTATGTTGCACAACCTTGCCTTACGTCACCAGGTGCCTTTTCTGAGGAGGAGGAGGCTTGAGATGGCCGTGTGACAGCAGTGGATCCTGCGGACAGTGAACATGAGGAGGCAGAGGGTGAGGACAACAGAAGTGCAATTATTCATTAATACTTCCAATGAGACACAGGTAAGACAGTGTTAATACACATATAATTGACAGTTTGATGTATGACATTGTCACTGGCAGGCTGTGTATTCCTACTTCTACGCCCACTCACTGCACCCTTTGGCATCTCTTTTTGCAGATGCCCCACTATTGTTCCTGGTGTGTTCAGTGCAGCCAGCTACAGGTGTTTCCAATGTAAACATTACTGTACAGTTGCATTGCAATGTTTGAACCTGGTTTAACAAATACATTTTGAAAACATTTGACATACACCATAATTATATTTTATCAAAGTGTTTTTATTGCAGTGCTCTGAAGAAGAGGGGGTAGTGCAATGGGCTGGGGTGATGATGGAGGAAAGTCCAGGTTAGAGTCTAGTCTATTTGTATCTCAGGTGCATTGCACAAGAGGGCATAGGAATGGGAGCAATAGCAGTTCAAGGTGGACAGGGTGACAGAGTGGGACACAAGGATGACAATCAGGAGAGTCTTATTTCCTGGCGGGGTCTTGGCAATAGTCTCTGGCTTCTGCCTGGATCGCAGGGAACGTTTGCCGGGTGGTTCTCCTTCTGCAGGGGGAAGGGTGCTGGTGGCCTGTTGGTCCTGTGGCAGGGCCTCCTGTCCACTAGCGGCAGCGGAGGTAGAGGGCTGTTTAGTGGTTTGGCTAGTGTCAGGGACCCAGTGGTATGCCACTGCCTCCCTCATACTGTAGGCCATGTCTGCCAGCACCCCTGCAATGGAGACCAGGGTGGTGTTGATTGCCTTCAAGTCCTCTCTGTTCCCCAGGTACTGTCCCTTCTGCATCCGCATGTTCTCCTGCAGAATCTGGCCCAGCGTATCCTGGGAATGTTGGCATGCTCCCAGGATCGCGGTGAGTGCCTCCTGGAGGGTCCATTCCCTGGGCCTGTCCTCCCCCTGTCACACAGCAGTCCTTTCAGCTTCCCTGTTGTCCTGTGCCTCTCTCCCCTGAACCATGTGTCCACTGCCACTGACCCCAGGTCCATGATTGTCCTGTGTTTGTGGGGTGGCCTGGGGGCCCTGTAGTGGTGGACACACTGCTGATTGGCGTGTCCTGGGGCTAGAGGTATGGGCCTGCTGGGTGGGTGCTTTGGTGGTGTTTCCTGAGAGGGGAGGCTCTGTGGTGGTGTGAGAGTGTGCCTGGGTACCCGACTGTCCGAAGGTCCCAGATGGGCCAGGTTGCTCATCCAGATCCAGGCGACCAGAGCTGCTGTCATCACTGTGGGCCTCTTCTGTGGGGGGACTGGATGTTGCTGGCACCGTTTAGCCGGTGACATTGGCTAGGTTACCTGTGGGGATGTAAATAAAGTGTTATTGTTATTGTGTGTGACATATTGTGCATGGGTGTGTTGCCCTCTTTGGTTGGATTTGCCCTGCCAGCTTTTCCTTGTGTCAGTTGTTATTTGGTGGGCTAGGTGATTCTCTATAGTGTGCATGCTGTGGGGATAGGTGTTCCTGCAGGTCTGTGAGGGGTGCCCATGCATTGGTGTTGCATGCAGGGCTTGGCTTTGGGATGAGTGGGTTGTGATGGTGGGGTGTGTGGGAGGTGGTGGAGTGATGGGAGTGAGGGTGAGGGTGGGGTGTGTGATGGCATGCAGGTAGTGGGGTGGCAGTAATAGGGAATTGACTTACCAGAGTCCAGTCCAATTCCTACTCCTGCCAGGTCCTCAGTATGCATGATTGCCAAGACTTGCTCCTCCTATGTTGTTAGTTGTGGGGGAGGAGGTGGGTGTCCACTGTCAGTCCTCTGTACAGTGCTGCTATGGAATGTACCTTCCCCCGTAGTTCATTCCACCTCTTCCTGATGTCATCCCTTGTTCTGAGGTGCTGTCGCACGGTGTTGACCCTGTCCACGATTCTCCACCATAGCTCCATCTTCCTAGCAATGGATATCTGCTGCACCTGTGATCCAAATAGCTATGGCTCTACCCAGATGATTTCCTACATCATGACCCTTAGCTCCTCCTCAGACAACCTGGAGTGGTGTTGTGGTAGTTCCATGAGTGTGTTGTGAGTGGTGTGGGTGAGGGTGTGCAGGGTGATGTGTTGAGGTGTGTGTTGTGAGGTGCACGGGTGGTGTATAGGTGATGGTGGTATGTGGCTCTGGTTGTGTGGGTGTTCTTGCTGTCTCTCTCTCTGTTGGCAATGGTGAGTAGTCGTAAAGAGTTGTGGGTAATGTGGATGTGTGTTTTATAGTGGTGTGGATGTGGTATGTGTATAGGTGTCAGGTGTGTGTTATTTAAATTTACCAATGTGGTGTTGTTTTGCATGTGTGTGTGTATTTTAGTGCGATGGTATGTACCCCCAATGGTTTACAGCCATTGAATGTCTGCTCGGTGATTTGTGGGTCATAATGTTGTGGGCGATGTTTTGTTGGCATAACTGTGTGGGCTTGGATACTGCCAGTTTATCACTGACCTTTGGGATGGTAGACGTGTGTGTAGCTGTATAGTGAGGGATCGGTATGTGTGTGTCATAATATGGTTTGCAGATATCCCCTGTGGCTGCGGAATGTTGGCGGCAGTCGACATGGCAGTAAGTGGAATTTACCACCAATGTCATAATGAGGGCCACAGTTTAGGAAAACTATGCCAGCAATGGTTGAAAGGTTCCTCACTGGATGCTGTCATCCTAGTCTCTTGTCCAGTCACACAAATTTACAGGGTTTCCAGTTAGGTCCCAGAAGACAATGCAGAAAAGAATATGTGACAGAACAACTAGGTCCTAAACAACTATAGCCTAAACCACTACTGCTAAACAACTAAAAAGTCTCTACAACTAAGTACTGAACAACTACTGTCTAAACAGCAATTGTGCTGGAATAACAATTCCCTGAACAACTAATTTTAATATATATTCTAAACAACTAATAAACCATAAAAAACAAAAAGAAAACCTTACCTTAAAATTAGTTGTTCAGGCAATTGTTATTCAGGCACAATTGTTGTTTAGACAGTAGTTGTTCAGTATTTAGTTGTAGAGACTTTTTAGTTGTTTAGCAGTAGTGGGTAAGGCAAGTAGTGGTTTAGACCTAGTTGTTCAGGATGTTTCCCGTCTCCAAGGGCTTGGATTGAGCTTACCTCTTGTTTTGAAGTCTCAGGCCATCAAAGATGTCCTCTGCCAGCACCTGGACTCTCTGCTGAGACTCCTGTCCTGCCAAGTGGTCCCCTATCCAGTCCCCGGCCCCTTGAGAGGTGAAGTTGGCAGACAAGGACTGAAATCCATACACAAAACACTGTGCGGGGAAAATGTCGCCACACCCCCTGCAACGTGGCTGAAAACCGACATGCCACCCGCTTTGCTGCTAAAATCGACGCTCCACCTGCATCGCAGCTAGAAGATCGATGAATCACGGCTTGAGAAATGATGCAGCTGCTGTTAATGACATAAACCTCGCACAGTGCAGTTTTCCAGCACTGTACAGAAGGATTTCTCACGCATCATTGCTGCCCGTCAAAAATCAACGCAAGCTTGCGCGGATCTGAGGTGCCCTGTCCAGAAATGGCCATATCGCTCTCTTGCGGGGGAGAAAAATGACACATCACCAACCCAACCGGAGAAGAAATGACGCCCGGCCTCACTTGCGAGTAAGGAATCGATACAGCGCCAACTTTTCCGACACACAATCGGCCATGTAACTTTATTTTTTGACGCAAACCAGGTGCATTGTGTAACAACAACTTTTCCATTGTTTTCTGTGGCGTAAGACTCTTATTCTTTTGAAAATTTATATCTTGACTTGTGTATGTTGGATTTTTGTTGTTTTGTTCTTGCTTCATTTAGATAAAGATTGTCTATTTTTCCAAAGTGGTGTGGTGTCCATTTTGTAGTGTTTTCACTGTAATACCATGTGTTTGGTACAAATACTTCACACAGTGCCTTTGAGATAAGCCTGACTGCTTGTGCCAAGCTACCAAGGGGGTGAGCAGGGGTTGTCTTAGGAGTGTAACTCCCTTAACCTGACTAAAGTGAGGGTCTCTGCTTGGACAGAGTGCAAATGCAAACTGACTGCCAACCAGAGACCCAGGGACCACAACAGTGCACCCATGGGTTCCCTATCTTCCCTGGGGTCCCTAAACCTACTTGCCCTACTAAATAATAGGGACTTATAGGTAGGTTGTCAGAAACAATTATAATTATCCCTAATTTCCATATAGCAGTTTAAACGGAGCACTGGTCCTGGGACTGCTTAGCAGTTCCCAGGGAAGAGTCAGAGTCAGAAAACACCAGTATCTGCTAATCATGGGGGCAAAAAGTGACTGCGCTTCTGCAGTCAGCCAAGTTTTTCCACACTATTTTGGTGTAAGCCAGTATTGCCATTATTAGAGGAGAGAGCCAAGCACTTTAGCACTGGTTAGCAGTGGTAAAGTGCACTGAGTCTAAAGCCAGCAAAAAGGAATTTAGCAAAACAAAATTGATGGTAAAGGCAAAGAGCTTGGGGGGAGGACCCTGCAAAGAGGGCCAGGTCCAACAGTAGGATTAATTAATGTTAGGTTACAGGGGTATGACTTTCAACGGACGAGGTTGTGATTTTTCCCATGAGTTGTGGGCACTTTTCAGAAATCCAGTCATAGAGCTTAAGGCAAACATGCATGTGAATTTGAGACGGTTTTGCTCTGAAAGCTGAGGCATGCAGATATTGGAAAAGAAGGTGGGGAGCTTTTGAAAGAGTGGAGAAGAGAGGCAACAATCAGAAGTTTATTTAAAGATCAATTTTCATAGTGGATTTAGGGTTAGATGTATGACACATTTTACCGGTGCCAAAAGGCCCATCGGGCCATTTAGGACCTGTAAAATGCATTTTCCTATGTATCAACCCTATTTTGCAAGTCGGTAACCTACTACAGACTTGCAGACTAGGGTTTGCGAGTCACTGTTAGGAAGGGGCGTGTAAAAGGTGTCCCATCTTAATAGCGAGTCGCACTGGTATGTACAAATGCTTTGCGGCAAGGAATGCGGTTGCAAAACATTCATACTTTGCTGTCTGCATGAATGAGGTGGTAACCCATTTGCGAACGGAAAGGTGTCCCTTTCAAAAAATGAAAGCAAAACATTTTTTTTTTTTATTGAAATGCATCCCTTTTTCCTTTAAGGAAAGCGTAATGATTTTTTTTTTTAAACTGTTTTTTTTTCAAAAGCAGTCACAGACATGGTGGTCTGCTGACCCCAGCAGGCCACCATCCCTGTGAGTGCCGGCCATTTCCAATGGGTTTCAAATTGTTACCTGTCTCATGAATATTAACAAGGCAGGTCCCTTGTGACTTATTTGGAAATTGCAAGCAGTGTCTCAGACACTGTTGTATATCAGAGTTTGCGACTCACATTTTGCAAATTACTAAAATTCACAAATTGCGAGTCACAACTTCTGATGGTCGTACATCTGGCCCTTAGAAATATTGAGGCTGATTTTGAGACAGCATGAGATTTGAAAAAGCAAGACTGTAGAAAATATCAGCATAATTTGTATAAAAGATAGTGATATATTATGTAATTCTGATAGATTCTAGAATCCTTTAACATTCTGTTGACTGTATGGCTCCTACTAGACTAATACTCCAGCAAAGTCAGATGATCAGAGTAGGGGTTGCAAAGCATAAAGTAATGGCTCCATGCACATTCTAGAAAATATCAAGAGCTTTGACTCTGCTTGAAGAAAGCCTATAGCAATGTGAGAAATAATATAGGTAAATAGTGCTAACATTGACAAGGAGATTCTGCAAATGCTGGAGTGGATGTCTGGATATTTATCTCAAGTGTGGCTCATGGTATTCATTTTAAGAAGCAAAGCAGGATCCCTTCGGAATCCACCCTGGTTGTAGCATGGACAGCTTCCCCTGGCTGTGAAAGTGTATTGCCTTCATTACCAATGCTAGAGGATGGAGATCCAGACACCTATGTGAGGCCCTGATGACTGTGTTCCCTTTAGAAATTAAATGAAAACGTTGTTAGCAAGAGGCTGCTGATTAATCTTACTGAAGCATTGTTCTTTGGTGAATGTTAGGGGGTGTGTTGGACTGAAACTCTGTTGTACATGGTGTAAGGTGTCTTTATTGATCATAGGCAAATGCAGAGACCCCACAACTGTTTGTGCATGATGCAGACCAGATGCTACCCTGATGTGAGGGGCATCATTAGGAAAAGGCTGTGCCTGGCGAACAGCCAGGAAAGGATATGTACATTCTTTAAGAATGCAAATGAACAAGCTTGGGACGTTTTTTTTTTTTGCCAAATGGTGTCACATATGCTTGATACAGAAGCATGCAATTCAATACCCTTTTTGAGGGCACAAGTATTCTCATGCAGCCTCCAATGCAGTCAGTGGGATTGGTGAAAGAGTAGCATACCTGCGCAATCATTTCACAAACAGTTGATAATTCATGTGACCACTGAGATGTCCTTTTATTCCAGTTAAGACAACTAGGAGTAAAAAGAATAAAAAAGAACAGATGTGTGCATGCACGGGACAGATTGACAACCAAGACTTTAAATTTACAAATATTTCAAAGATCAATTTGCAGCACAGAACAAGGAATGTGTTTTTCAGAACAAAAAAGTTGATTACATTTTACGTAATTCAAATAGGTAGACTATGTAAATATTACATACACATGTCTAGAATATTGTGCAACCCATCCTCTGCTTTGTGCCCACCATGCCAGGCAGTAGTAAAAGATGGCACTGGCTATGAAATCTAACAAGATTTGCATCTGTTGTGGATATGTATACAGTTAAACATTTCATTTGAAGATCACAACTGCCTAGCCATCTTTTTGATACCTTCGGGAGACCCGTTAGTATTTTGCAATTGCCCATTTCTATCCCTTTAATGTTAGTACACTACGGCACATGCGTTCCTGCAACCTGCATTTAGTAAATGTTTTAGTATTAATATTGTAACGTAAAGTGCTCAGCAAGACTTTGTCCTTCTCTTGGACACATGCATGAACCATACAAAAGGATACTGTGAACAGTATTACACCACAAGAGACCAGTTATTAAGATGGAGAATTGTGAGATACACATAAAGATACGCCAGACGAACATCACAAAGCACAGTTGGCATATGTGCAGGCGAGACAAATGGCAGTATGAAACAGCTCGAAACTGAATGAGTAGAGCTGCAGGTTTGTCTCTTAGGAGCTACTCCCGTGGATAAAGGGCACTACAAAAATCAAGTATTGTAATGGCTGGAATACAAGGGGGGAAAAGGGTGCCAATGCATAGAAAAATCTGTAAGCTATGAACAGGTGGAATAAGGCATGTGCCTTGAACAAATTAGGCTTTTCGTAGGGCTCTTACGATGCATTTTTCCTTACTGCGTCCTGTGGCGGCTGCTAATCAATAGGGGTGATGGGGTGTAAAAAAAAAACAAGAAAAACACTTTGCTATTCTGTCGGGAGACACAGTTCCGACTCTCCTTTGTCCTCTTCTCTTCCCCTACTCCCGGCAGCATGGAAGCATACATACACCCAGACTCCCCTAAGCCAATCACAATGCTGCTGTCAGCACCATGACACCATCGTGATTGGTCTGAGCCGCTTAGTTCATTGCTCAGACAGAGAGTGAGAGCTTGTGCATGTTCTCCTCCTGGCTGTGCAATACAGCCGGGTGGAGAAATACTAAGTGCGCATGACCGTTTGGCTGGCCCAACAAGGCTGGCCAAACAGTCATGTGCACTTATGGTGCACATACCCCTCCTCCTTGAGTGGCAGACCAGTCCCCCCCGCCCGCCCTATCCCTGCTCTCAAGAAAAAAATAAAATGATAATATTGCGTTATTATCATTTTATTTCTCCTTTTTCTTCTCTGCACAAGCAGTGGGGCACCGCAGCTGACTGTGTCTGATTACTGTGAATCCGAGCCCCAACGTTCTTAACTCTCCTACCCCAGGACACCCACCTTTTGCCGGTCCTGCTACGGTCTTGCTGCCTGCGGTTCTTGAAACAGTTGCTGACCTGGGTAAGGGGAAGGCCATTTTCACTGGCCAGTCTGCACTTCCCATCGGAAGTGGGGTAGCATTTGCAGTAATAGCACTCCCACAGGTTGTGATTAACAATGGGGCCTTTTGAAAAGAAGTGTGAAACCGTGAGAATAAATAGGGCCCATAATTATGAGCTTTTGATGCAGCGCAGCAAGTCACCTTGTTGGGCAACCCTGCATCAAAGGGAAATGGCAGGAATGTGCCGTTTCTATTGCTGTAACATTTTCATCCTTCACAGGTCAATGCTCAACACGGTCGACAGACCTTTTGATCCAGCAAAAGAGTGTTGTAGAACCATTAAACAAATTTCAATTTGAATGCAATAAACTTAAACAGTGTGACCCATTTGGCCACACAAGGAAAACTCCAGTCAGGAATAAAGTTAATGGAATTTATTACAAACTCAGGATTAAATTAATGGAGATTACACTCAATACAAAATTATGAACATACAATATCACTAAGAGTTTCGCAAGGCAATGAAAGAAGTTTAGTCAAGCTAACATTAACAAAGGTAATCATTAAATTACCAAAATACAGAACACTAAATGAATCAACTACGGCAGATGTAATATGCATTTCGCAGGTTGGGCAAACATGAATCAATTTCAATAGGTATTAACAATTTTCAATGATTCAAAGAGGAAACCCTAACATGATGAAATCAGGGACTAATGTGTGGGGGAGAACACAAGATAAAAAGGTCAAAAAGGATAAAAAGAATTTGTAGAAAGAAAACTCAGACAACTAGGATTTAACTAAAGTAGACAAAAAGTAGGGAAAAGGATAAGCGTCAGAATACCAGGGGCTCAATTAAGAGTTATCTGAAACGGCTTGAGATAGAAAATTCTAAATCTCAATAGGGCATCTCAAAGGGGAAGGGCAAATCAGAGAGGAATATACCTGTCCAAGGGGCTCAGGATACAGGGGTTCTTCATCAGCAAAGGTTCAAGCCAAAAGGCATCTTTCAATCTGCAGCATCTTCTCTCTCTCTGACTAAAGTCCCACTGAACACTACAATACGTCATAAAATGATTTTATTCACCAGGGGAATCAGTCCACGTTACATTTGAGGGGCATCATCCAATAATATTTGATCACACAACTCCAAACTGCAACATACTCCTCCATTCCCAGGACCGTCATTGGAACATCTTCAATCCGTGTGACTCCATGCAGGTTTGAAGCAATTGTATAAAATGGCAGTCCATGTTTCACAGTGTTCCAGTTCCGAAGCCAATGAAATAGAACTTCTCCACACTTAAACAATGGAATCTATTACAAAAAGCTAGGCTTGTCATGAGAACAAAATCTGAAAAAAGCTCACGTATAACAAATAAATCAGCATTCCTGCACAGTCACGAAATACAACTTGCAAGTCTCACTTGAGGTAACACAAGGACAATTCCAACAGTATATTTAATTAATATGATTTAATGAAGCATATTTTCTATGCACACTTATAAGTTCATTATTAATAGTGCTTCAAGAATATGCATGTCACATTCAATTTAAAAGTGCAAGAATTCTGTTAAGACATTTAAATATATATGGCAGAGTACTACTTTTCTTCTATTTTTGCACAAGTATTTTAATCAGTAATCAGTAGAAATTCAATATTGTTTTGATATATTCTAACAGACTAGAGTCTAAATTAACTCAAATACCACCTAAGTAGATCTCTGCAATTTATAGAAAAGCACATTCATAAACATGTCAATAAATTTCTCTCCATTTTAAACTGGTAGCACTCTTTTTAATATAATAAATACCTGTCACATTCTGATGAATTTGTGAAACGAGGGACACCAATAAATTCCAGGCTCTATCAGTCCCACTTTGATGGTGGACTGCGCCATCAGAAAATAGTCCAATTCTCATTTTAATTAGACAGCTCAAAATTTCAAAGACTTGTCCTGATAAGGTCTGCTATAATCTTCCAACCACTTAAGTTTACAATAATATATGCTTCTCCTAGTAACCATTTCTATGTCTTCCCACCACTGTCTAGTTTTTGTTCTTTCCTCTTCCAGTCTCTTAATTAGTTTCAAATGCAACTAAGGCACATAAAACTATTATCAACAGGATACTTCCCACTATTCCTCTTCCCATGTTTCCAAGACACCCACTGAAAAAACACTACCTATAGCTTCCCAGGCACTTGTTGCTGTTAGACCCTTTTGGTCCTTTTTCAGGTCAGTCATATTTGCAATGTATTTTCTTATCTCTTTACTATTGTAGGATATGTAAATGCAGCACTGTTGCGCTTGTAACATTTTACACACTCCGACTTCTTTTTGTCTAACATAGGGCTATTTTCGAAAACCATTGATTTTACAGTACCCATCTCTGTGTTCATTAACAACATGGCATGTACAGTGTCTATAGATAACTTATCACTATGATTGACAAGTTCATAATCTTAATATCATTCAAGATCACACCTGCTGATGGAGTTATGGCTCCAAAAATATATCCTACAATCTCTGAAACACTGGCTCCTCTTTTATTCCTCACTCCCGACTGGATCATTAAAATGGTCCATGTGACACATTTTTTGAAATACTACTCCCAGGTAACATGTACCATACCTGCCTTTCAGCAGCTTGTAATAGGTATTTTTCCCACATATGAAATTATCATCTGGTATGGTGGGATCCTGTCCATTCAACATAAAAGTCTAGACACTATTAAACACAAATATATGTCTACATTCACTAGTACCTACAACATGTGAGTCAATCTTTCATCTGGGTCTCATTTCCCATCATGTTGCCATTCTAAGGCCAATAATCCTTAAATCCCAGCTGCTGAATGTGTGGTGTCTTTTTCCCAATTTTGCAAAACTATTCCCTTTTCAAGTTTTGATTTCATCGCCCTCCTTCTCCCCTGAACTTGTCCAATTATCTATTTTTCTACAGGACTAAGAATGCAGGTCAACATTTTTGTAGTGGTATATACTGTTCTAAACGTCAATGTAGGTGAAAAGAACCTCCCTACTGTGTCAATGCTTTTCATTTTTGCAGTGTTACTCAGGTGCTTCATGATGGGCACAACTGAAAATACTAAATCTTACTTTGAATTGAAGCATTGATAATACTCCTGCTAATACAACAGTGCTATTACCAGACTATAGGAAATTCCATATGTTAGGGACAAACTATGGTAGGTGTTTCCTTCCTGCACTGATGGAAGTATCTGTTTGCACACAAAGCAATTCCAGACTTCCATAATGTCGGCATATTCAAAGAGGAGTCTATAATACAGATTTGATGACAAATCACCTTAGAACTATCAGTATGCAAGAGTCTCTTATCTCTTATCTATAAACATGGGATCTTGATCTGTCATGGAATCGTCTAAGTACGGGGCACTTTTGATTGCAACCTTCTCTGAATCATTTTCTAAGGACAAACTCAATCCAATAAACATCAATATAATCATCACTAATACCACTACCACTAAACCTATGCATATGTATATACACCCACTCTTCTTGTTTCGATTTGACTCTATGAGCTCTCTTGATTCGGAACAGATCTGAATTCAGTAACAAAATTCAAAAATATCAAAAATATGCAAAATGACTTTAACATTTCACTATCTCCTTTTAGTCCTTTTTATTTGTGAGCAAAACCAAAATCAAAATAGTCTCTTAAAAATGCAATTATTCACACCGTTCCTTGATCTTCTAGAAAGTTCATCAAGCACTTTTTTCTCTACTTCCAAATGTTAAAAGGCTTCTGCTAAAAGTTCAAATGTCTCTAATAAAGGCACAACTCATAGTCACTGATAATCACTTCCAACATGTAATATCTCTCCCCTTCAAGCAGCAGTGACATTTCAAAGTTCAGTTACACCACAATTTCTATCTCCAGAATGATGAGCTAAATCCGAATTCTCAGAACAAAAGGGAACAAACTCCTGTTTCCAGTCATTGGCAGCAAAATATGTCAATTCAGGAGCTGAATATCTTCAACTTGGCACTTTTTTCTCTTTGACCTTATGTTTACTCGAGCCTCAAAATCACTGTCATTCCGACTCAATTCTTCAGTCTCCTCAGCAATAGTTAGAGGCACCCTTACTGTTGGCACTGAATGCTTCTCAGGCCACTGATCTCCTGGTACAACTCTTTTCTCTGGCACAACTGAATTTTCAACAGCATCGGAGTTTGCATGAGCCAACTGATTCAGTCTTGACCCTTCTATACCTTCCACTGCTGTTGACTCGCTCAGAATCTCATCAGATTATTCCTACTCTGTGGCAGACACAAATCCAGTCCCCACAGCATAACTAACCTGACGCCTCTTTCTCACTGTAACTCACCCTTATAGAACAGGTACTGTATAATCAAGGGGACCTGTAACTTTGTAAGTGTGACTCATGTGTACCCAGTTTGCTATACCAGCACACGCTACAGCTGTAGTAGCTACCAGAACCACCTGATAAGGCCCTCTCCAGTGCGGGTCCAAGCAAATTCTTCTCATGAGTTTTTTACGCATCACCCAGTCTCCTGGACATAGGTCATTGCAAAGCTCCTGCTGCGGCTGTGCAGTAACTTCTCCAACCTGACGAGACAAAGAAGGAACCACGTCACCCAGTCCTTTATAATACTCCAGTACCAAGCCATCTATAATGTTCACTAGCACATTTGCAGGCACTGCTGGCAATCTCATAGCTCTCCACATTATCATTTCATGAGGGGATACCCCTGTCTTTTGATCAGGTATACTGCGCATACTCTTTAGGACAAGAGGCTATGTGCCTGCCCATTTCAAAGTGGTTGATGCATATACTTTCACCAGTCTGGACTTCAGGGATCTATTAATCTGTTCTAAAAATCCACAAGCCTCAGGTCTGTAACTGCAATGCAATCTTTGCTCAACTGGTAATGCGGCAAATAACAATTTAAGGATCTCACTGTTAAAAAGAGTTTCCTTGGTTTGTTTGCAGAGAAGTCAGAAAACCAAACCGAGGTATCAACTCCCTCAATAACAACTTTGCTACCATGAGGTTATCACTTCTCTGGGTTGGGTAGTCCTAGACCCACTGACAAAAGATGCAAACAACAACCAGAATATATCTCAGTTCATTACATACTGGCAGCTTGACAAAATCCAGCTGCATTCTGTTCAACGGTCCTCCTGATCTGCCTATGTGACTCAGTGTAACAACAGTGCCTTTCCCTACATTCATATGCTGTCATGCAATCCTCCTTGGACATACTGCCTCTGCAATCAATCAGAATCTGGGGTTAAACCATATTTGTCTAAACGTCCTGATCATTGCATCTCTATCTATGTGTGCCTGCTCATGATAATGTCTTGCCATAGGATACAATAAGCTATTTGGCAACACTGTTTTTCCATCAATTGAAACCCAGACACCATCTTCATCTCTCTTAATATATCCTGGTCTAACCCAACTTTGCTGTTCTTCCTCTGTTACTCACTCCTGCAATCGCTTAACTTCTGCCCAGGTATCAATCAGGGTCAGAAAGAAATTTTGAGTTATCTCACTAAAGGAGGTGCAACTCAGAGCACAGCACCTTGCCATTACATTGGTATATGTATTACCAAAGAATATGTAGTCACTAGATTTTTGATGTGCAGTACACTTCACAACTGCAATTTTGACAGGCAGCTGTAATGCCTTCAACAAGCTGTAAATGTTGTCATTGTTCTGGATATGGGAAACCAGAATAGGTCATAAAACCCCTCTGGGACCACAACTGTCCGAAATCATGAACAACACCAAACCCATACTAACTATCAATGAAAATAGTCACTTTAAGCTGTTCAGAAACACAGCAGGCCGTGGTAAGAGCAACTAATTCAGCTCCTTGGGCAGAAAAGTCTCCTTGAAGCCAGGAGGCTTCTATCACACATGAAACTGTGCAGACTGCATAACCAGCTCTCAGATTTCCATCTTTATCTCTTAAAAGGAGCCATCAACAAACATGTAATTGTCATTTATGTCTAAGCGGTCATTTCGAATGTCAGGTCTTGGCTTGGTGCACAATTCAGTTACATTGAGACAGTCGTACTCACCCTCATCCTTTGCGGTCATCAACATTTTCAACAGTATAAGGAAAATGGGTTGCTGGTTCAGTTTATTACAATTCTTTATATTAACTTTTGATGAACTAAGAATGACCTGCTCATTACGGGTCAAATGTCCACTTGTTAAGTGTTGGGTTTTTGTGTGGGTCAACAATATCTCCACTGAATGGGGAATAAAAACGTTCAGGGGCTGTCCCATAACAATGCCTTCTGGGAAACATCCTGAACAACTAGGTCTAAACCACTACTTGCCTGAACCACTACTGCTAAACAACTAAAAAGTCTCTACAACTAAGTGCTGAACAACTACTGTCTAAACAGCAATTTTGCCTGATTAACAATTGCCTGAACTGAGACAGTAGTTGTTCAGTACTTAGTTGTAGAGACTTTTTAGTTGTTTAGCAGTAGTGGTTTAGGCTATAGTTGTTTAGGACCTAGTTGTTCTGTCACATATTCCTTGGAGACTCTTCACAAGGAGGAATATACCACAAAGTCCAGTCTCTGTCCTCTCGCAAGCAGAAGTAGCGACTGCAGGCCAATCCAGCAAAGCACAGTCACAGGCAAAGGGGCAGTACTCCAGCTCTTCAGCTCTTCTCCTTGGCAGAAGTTCCAGAAGTAATCTGAAAATCTGGGGTTTGTTTTGGGTCCACTACTCATACCCCTTTCTGCCTTTGAAGCAGGCAAACATCAAAGGAAAGTCTCTGTTGTTCACAAGAACCTGCCTTGCCCAGACACACACTAGCGGGTTGGAGACTGCATTGTGTGAGGGCAGACACAGCCCATTCAGGTGTAAGTGACCACTCCACCCTCCGCTCTATCTCAGATAGCCCATTAGGATATGCAGCCTACACTGCAGCTCTATTTGTGTCACTGTCTAGAGGGGATTCACAAACAGCCCAGCTGTCAGTCTGACCCAGACAGGACATACGCAAGCCACCCCTCCTCCCAGCTGACACACCCTCCCTCCTCCCCTCTTATGCCGGCCGCAGCGCGGCGAGGACAGCGACCTACGACCCTGCTTTGAGCAGGTAGGTCGCTTCCTTCGCTCCTCGCTGCTGCCAGCTGCCTCCATTTCCTACTGATAGATTCGCTTTATTTTTCTTGTTTTCTTTCTCCTCCTCCCGTAGCCGCTTAGTCCCCGCGGCCCCACCCCCATCCCTCCTCGAATCCTTGCCCTCTCGCCATAGCTCCTCTGCTAAATGCCATTGGTTCCCGCCACCCCTCCTCCCAGCTGACACACCCTCCCTCCTCCCATCTTGTGCCGGGCGCAGCATGGACGCACGTAGCGGGTGCGCCGCTTGCGTGAAGCTGGCGCACCAAAGGCGCGCCCGTCTGCGCCCATCCGTGCCAAGACCTCACCTAGCGCCAGACCCCCTGGCCAACACGCCCCCACACTACCTTCCAACATTACACCGCCAACTAACTCCACGCCTTAAACCCAGGTCGTTCCTCCACCTGCTGCCAGTTCACACCAACACGCACCAGAGGGCCCTTCTCTTGCAATGCCTGCAACTTCACCTGCAAGCCAACCCCCGAACACCATACCAAAACAACAGACTGCCACCTAAAATGCATTCTGCAAAACACCCGCTCCATCCACAAACACGCAATTGAACTCTGGGACTTACTGACCACTCACTCGCCTGACATCGCATTCCTCACTGAAACATGGATGAACCCTGCCTCGGAACCAGACATAGCAATAGCTCTACCAGATAATTACAAAATCACCAGAAGAGACCGCAACAACAAACCAGGAGGAGGAATCGCAATAGTCCAGAAAAACACAATAAGAATCTCCACCAACTCCGACTACATCATCAAGTCCGCCGAGCACCTCCACTTCACAATCTACGTAAACGCCAACAACACACTCAGAGGAACACTGGTCTGCAGACCCCCCGGCCCGAGACCACAGTTCAATGACGATATCGCCGACACCATCAGCTCCCAAGCCCACGCCTTAACGGACTACATCCTCCTAGGTGACCTGAACTTCCACCTGGAAAACAACAACAATACCAACATCACCAACCTAATCAACAACCTCGCCAACCTCGGCCTCAAGCAACTTGTCACCTCACCGACCCACTCTGCAGGCCACACACTCAATCCCAGCTTCTCAACCAGCAACCACGTAGCCTTCAGCCACACCACCGAACTCTACTAGACAGGCCACCGATGCATCCATTTCTCCTACCAGAAGCCAGTCACTCACCACCACCGCACACAGCTGCCCCGACGCAACTGGGGCAAAATATCCATGGACCAACTGATCTCCACCCTCGCCCAGACCCCCCCCCGGAACCTCAGACCCCAACACAGCCGCCACCAACCTGCACCACTGGATAGAAGTCTGCGCCAACACCCTCGCACCGCTCAAAAAACACCCAAACACCTGCACAGAATCAAGGCCAGCTGGTTCACCCCAGATTTACAGGAATCCAACCGACGATGCCGCAGAATGGAATAAAACTGGTGCCATGACCCCACCACCTCCAATCGCTTCTCCTTCAAGGAGGCCCTACGCAGACATCACCAATTGATTTGATTTGAACTCCAAGTCCCACCAGCTAACTACAAACACCCTCAAACCCTACGCTCCAAGAAACACCCACCTCCTCCACACCTGGACCCCGGTCAACACAGAAGACACCACGAACACCATGGCCACCATCCACTCCGGATCTCCATCGGACCCCTGTCCACACCACGTCTTCAACAAAGCCAACAACATCATCGCCCCCCATCTCTGCCACACCATCAACAGTTCCTTTGAATCAGCCACCTTCCCAGTGAGATGGAAGCACACAGAAATCAACGCCTTGCTAAAGAAACCTAAGGCAGACCCTGATGACCCCAAGAACTACCGACTGATCTCCCTCCTCCCCTTCCCAGCCCAAAAATCGTGAACAATCAACTATCCCGGTTCCTGGAAGACAACAAGGCACTCAACACCTCCCAATCCGGATTCCGCAAAAACCACAGCACCGAGACCGCACTCATTGCTGCAACAGACGACATCAGGACCATGCTAGACAAAGGAGAAACAGCAGCACTCATCCTCCTGGACCTCTCTGCATCTTTCGACACGGTATGCCATCACACTCTCCGCACACGCCTCCACAACGCTGGAATCCGCGACAAAGCCCTAGACTGGATCTCGTCATTTCTCACGGACGGGACCCAAAGAGTCCGCCTCCCACCGTTCCTATGAGAAGCCTTCAATATCACCTGTGGCGTCCCTCAAGGATCTTCACTCAGCCCCACACTTTTCAACGTGTACATGGCCCCCCTCGGCAACATCGCACGAACACACCACATCAACATAGTCTCCTACGCCGACGACACTCAGCTCATCATCTCCCTCACGAAAGATCCCACTACTGCAAAGGACAACATCCACAACGGGCTCCACGCCATAGCCAGCTGGATGGAATCAAGACACCTCAGGCTAAACACAGACAATACAGAAATACTCATCTTCAGCACCAAACCCTCAGCCTGGAACGACTCCTGGTGGACCACCTCCCTAGGATCCGCACCCTCACCCATCACCCACGCACGCAACTTGGGCTTCATCTTGGATTCCACACTCAGCATGACTCAGCAGGTCAATGCCATCTCCTCTTCCTGCTACAACACCCTCCGCCTGCTCCGCAGAATCTTCAAATGGATTCCCATTGAAACCAGGAAAACCGTCACCCACGCCTTGGTCAGCAGCCGATTGGATTACGGAAACGCCCTATATGCAGGAATAACAAACAAACTCCAAACAAAACTGCAAAGAATCCAGAACGCATCCGCCCGCCTCATTCAGGACATCCCACGCTGCGACCACATCTCACCCCATCTCAGAGACCCACACTGGCTACCTGTATCAAAGAGGATCACCTTCAAAATCCTCATCCATGCACACAAGGCCCTCCACAACACAGGTCCCACCTACCTCAACAACAGACTCACCTTTCACACCCCCACCCGCAACCTTCGCTCTGCCAACCACGCCCTCGCCTACGTTCCTTGCATCCGCTGCACGACCGCTGGAGGAAGATCATTCTCCCTCCTTGCCGCAAAGACCTGGAACTCCCTACCACTCCACCTCCGCCTGACCGATGACCTTCTATCTTTCAGGAAACACCTCAAGACTTGGCTTTTCGACCAGTAGCCCCCCCCAGCCCCTTGAGACCTACCAGGTGAGTAGTGCGCTTTACAAATCCCTGATTGATTGATTGATTGATTGAAGCAGGCAGAGTCACAGAATGGTTTAGGCAAGAAAATGCCCACTTTAGAAAAGTGGCATTTTCGAACAGACAATTCAAAACCAACTTTACTAAAAGATGTATTTTCAAAATGTTAGTTCAGAGACACCAAACTCTCAAATGGAAATTGCACATAAAAGATATTTAAAGGCAGCCCCCATGTTAACTTATGAGAGAGCTAGGCCATGTAAAGTGAAAAACGAATTTGGCAGTATTTCACTGTTAGGACATGTAAAATCAGTACATGTTCCACCTTTAACATTCACTGCACCCTGCCCATGGGGCTACCTAGGGCCTAACTTAGTGGTGCCTTACATGTATAGAAAGGGAAGGTTTATGCCTGGCAAGTGGGTACATTGCCAAGTCGAATTGGTAGTTTAAAACTGCACACACTGACACTACAGTGGCAGGTCTGAGCCATGTTTACAGGGTTACTCATGTGGGTGGCACAATCAGTGCTGCAGGCCCACCAGTAGCATTTGAGTTACAGGCCCCAGGTACCCCTAGTATACTTTACTAGGGACTTACTAGTAAATAAAATATGCCAATTATGGACAAGCAATTACACATACAATTTCACATAGGGAGCACTTGCAATTTAGCTCTGGTCAGCAGTGGTAAAGTGCTCAGAGTAAGAAAAACAGCAAAAACAGAGTCCAGCACACAGCAACAACCTGGGAAGTAGAGGCAAAATGTTACGGGAGACCAGGTCAAGGATGCAAGGTCTAACACCATAGTATATTGGAGGGCATGTAGCTTTAGGGACACTAGGAAAGATAGGGCACCGCTGGGTGCACTGTTGTGGTCCCTGGTGTCAATGCAAAGGAAGGCCTGCCTTGCTGTCTGCTTTTAAGTTAAAATTACCCCCATATTTGACTTTGGAATTAAAAGTGCTTAAAAAGTCTCACACTACCTTATTTTTGCATATAAATCACCACTAAAGTCTGCCTTAGGTGCCACTAGGGTTGGGTGCAGTGTAAGTATAAGCAGGAACGTTATAAAATATGTTTTATAAGCCCAGGTGAGGGAAAAACAGACAAATTCTTCCTCCTTATAATCAATGGGTTCCATAGGCTAACATTGGGAGACTTTATTTTAAAATAATAAAGTATTATTTCCAACAAAGATTAGCTAAATATATCAAGTTTGGTACCAAAAGAAATGTTATAGTAAATTCAAAAACTTGCCAGTGTTGCGTTAACTATAACTGGCACAGGGAAAGAGTTTTAGAACTCTTTCTGAAAGTTACCAAATTCAGCCTTGTAGTGCCCTTTGCTGATTGGTCAGCCTCTGGAAGCCTGAGCCAGGCTACCTTAATGAGGTATGAAGTGGACTGGGCTGAGAAAAAGGAAGCATCGGGTGGGAGGAGAACTGCTGCAGCAGATGGCAGAGCAAGATGGGAGAAGAGTAGCCTAACTGGTCTTCAATGGAGGGAAAGCCACTTTGGACAGAAACTGTCCCTCCTCCATATCCTGCTCCATCAGACAGCTGAAGGCCCCAATGATTCTAATAGGAGAGGGGCTGAAAACAATGTGTTAGGATAACTTAACCACATCAGTGGGTGGACTCATCCAGATCTAACCTCCAAGGAGTCATTTTCTCTATGTTGGATTTTTAGAGAATGTTGCTTTCGGGGACTGACTTTTGCTGAACTTCACAGGAGGTGGTCACTCAGAGGGTGGTGGCCTGCGCCACATTGGTGAGGAGCAACCCCTCTTTCCCACCCAAGAGCAAGGATAAATATGGCAGAGTTGCCCCACAATTCAGATTCCTGCTAGAAGAGGATAATGAAGAAAAAGGTCTTTCCTGCTGAAACCCCTGTCTGCACCTGAAGAACTGCACTCAAAAGGACTGCACCAGCTGTACACGTTGGGCTTCACCTAGAAAAGGACTTTGCCTTGCTTCTGCAACTCCAGGAGTGGACTCCCTGTAAGCTACAAGTACAAGGGAGCTGATCAGAATCAAGTCCTGCAAGAAGAGCCCAGCTGACTAGCATCCAGTGGCTATTTGAGAATTCTGACCAGATGCATTCTTGGAATTGTAATCTCCTAAGGAGAATCTCAGAGATTCTGGATCTTTGGATCAAGTTTGTGGACACTTCAGGGACCCAAAACAGACCTCTGGAAGAAGATCCAGATGTTTGTAGCAACTGTCACATTCCCTTGCATCGCACTGCAGATTGTCGCCCCATTGGAACCACCACTGCATGATGCATCTTCGGTGCAGGCCATTGTATTCCTTGTCGAGCAGCAGCATCAGCCTGATGCTTGACTCCACGCCAAAGCCTCGCAGCTCTGCAAGTTCAACTCATCGTCCCGACTGTACAGCATATCCTTGATACCGGACTTTGCATCTCATTGACTTGGATCCTCAAAAACGCAGGACCTTGCACCACAGCATCGCTGCATCTCAGAACCGAAGCATCACTTTGGCTGCATGATGCATCTTTGATATGGCCCCTCTCAATGGTCTGCAAACCAGTGGGCATAACTGGGTCCCCCTAGCCGGCTCACACTCCATCACTGTCAGCCTAAACTTGTGACTTTGTCCTGGTCCAGCGTGACCAGATATCCACAATTGGCACTCTGAGCATTCAGGTATTATTTTTAGTGAAATCTTTAAAAGTGAATATCTTCAATCCTACTGTTTGTATTGTTGCCGTATTGGTCTTGTTTTATTTATTAACAATTACTCTATTTTCTGAACCTGATGTGGGATCCTCTTGTTGTGTCCTTTCACAGCATTACTGTTTGAAGTGTTGCACAATCACTTTATGTATTGCCTCTGGGTTAAGCCGGACTGCTCTGTGCCAAGCTACCCGGGGACTGAGCACATGTCAATTAAGGGTTTCCTTGTGTCTTTACCCTGAGAATTGTGGTTGCTGCTAAAGAAGGGTATCACCCCCTCAACTAGTACCCAAATTTCTTACACTCTCTAAATGCATCTAATAACCCACCAACAGTGTTCAGAAAGTCACATACCCCCTCCATTAAGGATAACACCAAACTCATATTCATGTACTCACAATAAATCTGGAAAGGATGCATGGAATGGTTTGTTGAGCACACAAGACTAAGTCCAACACCTAACAGTAACCAATTACACTTAACTAACCACTATCCTTTGGTTCTGGAGCAGCATGATATCCAGCATAAAGTTGTTTGATGCCTCGTCAGGGCTAGTAAGTGCTATATAAATGCAATGACAATTAGAAATACAACATTAGTCAAATTGTGTTGGGATACGACAAGTGCGACCTCCAAATTTTCCTTGCCGTTGTGTAGGTCTCCCTACAGAGTCCTGATAAAAAAAACCTGTGCTTCACTTTTAACACCTTCTTCAAGTGACTGTGTACGCTGTGTAACCTGGAGACCCATAGTCACAGCATTGGGTGTAGTATCCTGACTGCCAAAATACATAGGATAGTCTAGTTGCATGTGAGGTTTATCTTGGCCCTCACCTTCTGAAATATCACTTCTTTGAACAGGGATATCTCTTTGAAAATGGAGGAATAATTGTTTTTTTTTATTATCTACTTAACTATAGCTTCCAAAGTTTTGGTTTGCTAGCACTACTGAACTCTTGAACACTACCTGATGCTTATTTGTGTAAACTACATCTCCTAAAATGCACTATGAAAGCACACTAAGGGGGTGATTCTCACCCTGGCGGGCGGCGGGGCCGCCCGCCAGAGTTCCCCCTCCAAAATACCGCTCCACGGTCGAAAGACCACTGAGGGTATTTTGGGTTTTGCACTGGGCTGGCGGGCGACCGCCAAAAGGCCGCCCGCCAGCCCAGTGCAAAACACCCTTCCCACGAGGACGCCGGCTCAGAATTGAGCCGGCGGAGTGGGAAGGTGCGACGGGTGCAGTGGCACCCGTCGCTTATTTCAGTGTCTGCAAAGCAGACACTGAAATACAAAGTGGGGCCCTCTTACGGGGGCCCCTGCAGTGCCCATGCCATTGGCATGGGCACTGCAGGGGCCCCAGGGGCCCCACAACACCCCATACCGCCATCCTGTTCCTGGCGGGCGAACCGCCAGGAACAGAATGGCGGTATGGGGTGTCAGAATCCTCCATGGCGGCGCAGCGAGCTGCGCCGCCATGGAGGATTCATTTGGGCAGCGGAAAACCGGCGGGAGACCGCCGGTTTTCCGCATCTGACCGCGGCCAAACCGCCGCGGTCAGAATGCCCTGCGGGGCACCGCCAGCCTGTTGGCGGTGCTCCCGCCAACCCTGGCCCCAGCGGTCCATGACCGCCGGGGTCAGAATGACCCCCTAAATGTATATGTTAACTTGCTATAATGAATATAATTGCAATTTAAAGACACAGGAACTTTAAAGATTGACTAAGACATAGTTAGTGTAAGAAATCATAAAAAAGAAATAAATAGGTAACATTGCAAATGTACACTTACATGGAGAAGTTCCAGGAATGTCAGATGTATCAGTTGAAATGAATCCACAAACAGATTCAGGTGCCAGAGTAATTTGCACCAATTCATCTATGCAGGTGGTGGGGGAGGGTCAGGGGCCCTTTCCCAATTATTCCTGACACAATAAGGCAGCTTGCCACCTTCTCTTTTGTCCTGGATTTAAATTCATACCATCTATTCCATATTTCTTTAATGGATCTCTGTGTGACTCCAATTGTGTTGCTTTGCTTTCCAAATTTGCTTTTTGTGATTCAGGAACTATAAAGGATGATTTGCCAAACAGTTTGCCATGGTTCCCAACACACACCTCCATCAAAATTTCAAGTTATTTTTCGGAGAATTGTCATTGGATTTTGTTCTGTCCCCAGCGACCTTCTCAGTGACTTTTATAAACATCCTTCTTTATGTTTAAGTGTGGATGGCAAACATTCAGGTAGACTTAAGTTGGATACTGCTAGCAAATTCCAGCATAAACACTCTCCAGTTTTTAACTGAGCAAAATATCCTGGTGGTGGTGTCATGAGGCAAAGTCAAACTCACTGTTCACTGTTTGTGAACTGATTCACAAATAGCTAAATGGTGGGATGGGGTAGCACACATAGGAGATGGTGGCATGTGACGATGGGAGTGTATGGTGAGTTCAGTGTTAACAGGGGTAGCGGTTACTGCACACATTCATCTCAGCAACAGTGCTATAAAGAACTGGATGTACACTGGAAGCAGATAGATCCTTGAAGAAGGAGGGCTGTGAAGGTGATTTTTGCCTACCTGTTGTTAGTAGCACCTGACCTGGCCCTGAAGATTAAGTCAATGCCTGTGAGCCAGGGCCAGTATTTTTTGCATGTTTGGAGCATGGTGATGTGCATGTTCCTCCCTTAACAACCAAAATCGTTCCCAGTGCAACTTCATTAGGTCCTGAAGACCTTTGTGCCCAAAGGGTAGGTTTGTCTGTCTATCAGTCTTGGAAGAATTTTGAGGTTGGTGGTAATGTTCCTCAGGTAGTTGAAAATGTTGTGATTCCTCCTCTTTCACAAATCTGACACTTCACAGAGGACTATTGTCAATCCTCCCAAAGGTCGGTTCTTGCCCATGTCACCCTCCACCCCGGCATATGTGGCTACCTGACATGTTCTCCTCCATACTGAAGAGCTGTGAGAAACCAGGACTTTTTGCAGAGTCCCCCACTTTTTGCTCCCACTTTGATTACTAGATACCGTTTTTCTGACTCTTGTAGTGCCCTGGGCTCTGCTAACCAGAACCAGGGCCTGTGCGCTGAAAAAAAGTAGATGAAAAGTATGTATTATTACAATTGGTACTGACAACCTACCCATAAGTCCCTAGTATAAGGTAGGGTATGTAGGTTTAGAGGCCCAGTAGATTTAAAGTGCTTAAATTTGCACTGTTGTGGTGCCTACTGCCATTTTAAAGATACTCCTGCTTTGCAGGCTGCTTTTAAAAGTAAATTATATGCAAATTCGACTTTGGAATTAAAGGTACTTCCAAAGTCTTACAATACCCTAGTTTGTACATATAAGTCACCCCTCAGGCTGAATTGTAATTACATTTAAATAGTGCACGGAGGGTCCCTGAATGAAGCTGGATGGTGGTCACTTCAGCGTTAGTATACTGGAAGCCTTATCCGGATATGTGATTTTGGGATCGTGATGATCTCGTTGAGTGTAGTAACTGTCTAAGAATCGACATGAGATTAGCAAGTGAATTTATTCTCCTAAGAAATCCAAGAGTGAAGTTGCTGTAATGGTCATTCGGTCAAACACTGTCACAACATTCTAAATACAGTACAAGGAATAATGCTGTGAAAGCTTGTGGCGGGGCAACGCATACTCATACGTAAAGAAAGAAACGGAACAGGGGAAGGACAAGAACAAGAGAGGACGAACTATGACATAACACTGGGACGTTGGGACGCTGCAACCGCGACTGGGGAGATTCAGCGCGGCCGAGAGCAACGGACCGAGCAGCGAGCAGCAAGGGGTCCGGGCATCTTAGGGTGCTGCCTGGTGCAGGCATCATCGGCTAGAAGCAGAGCCGGCCAGAGGTATCACTGCAGCAATAGGATTGGAGCTGCCGGCAGGCTTGGTTGTCAGCTGCCTGTCTTTTTGCGCATCTCCGGCCACAAGGGCTGCCTGACCAGCGTTCATTGGCCCCCCAGCCCCACAGTTACTAGATCCAAGCGGTTGGGAGGCTTGGCTGAAGGCTTCACTGCTGCTTCTGTGCTCTTGCGCTGCATTGTGCAGCAGAGGCTGCCTGCCGTTCATTGACCCCACCAGCTCCTCGGACTGATCCTGCTTCACCACTGCACAGCACCTGTGAAGTTGCAGATCAAGAAGCCAGGAAGTTGCTCATAGACTGCCCCCCCACCATCCCGGTCGGGTGCCCCTGTAGCGGTCCCCCTTGCAGTGTGGCCTCTTCGGAGTTACCTACAATCAGGATAAGCAGAACAAGATCAACACAGGGCAGTGTCGGAAAGTACGAGCGAGTGCATCAGTCGTAGGCGACTGCCGCAAAAGGTGAGTCGAGGTCTCCACAGAAGCAGCTCAGCCAGGTCTGGGTGCAGTTTGTGGGGAATAAACGAGACCCGCTCGCCATACTGTACGTCAAGTTGCAAAGCCGCTAAACACCTAATTATCAAGCTGTCAAGTGCCCAAATAGGTCCACCAGGCCTAACAGGATCAGCTAGGCCCAGCCCTCAGGGTTGCTCAGATCTACAGCAGATATACGGCAGATTCTCCAGTGGGCCCGGCAAGATTCAGGAGGAGACCGAAGAAGTTTGTGCGTACTCGTGCCCCAAAATAGTTGAGGTGTGGCGGCGCATCCGCATAGCCAGTGCCAAGGGTTATCTGGAAACCGGTAAAAGCCCTAGACCTAGACAGACTCAGTGGGACCCCTTAGCCATTCAAGTCCTTAGCAACTCTGGAGGATCCAGCAATAGCGGAGGAGGATCACGCGTGCTTGTGCCCCTCAACATCGAGGTGTGGTGGCACGCTATTAAATATAAACAAGGAGAAGAAAAACGTCCAGGCTGCTGAAGATGCAATCTGGGAAAGAAAGGGAAATTCAGGAATATATGTCTGAACAACGCATGCTGGAACAACGCATGCCTGAACAACGAGGTCGGAACAACAACCTCATTGTTATCACTAATGCCTTTACCACGAATGCCTTAATAACGATTTTTCGTTTTAAAGGCATTCCTGGTAAAGGCATTAGTGAACGGCATGCATGGTTCCAGCATGCTTCCCTCTTGACCCCCACCCCTAAAAATTACTGCAACCCCCTCACCCCCACAACCACCCCAACCCCCACCCCTAAAATTACCGCAACCCCTCACCCCGCCCCTAAAACCTAAAACCACCCAACCCCCACCCCTAAAACCTAAAACACCCCAACCCTCCACTCCACCCCTAAAACCTAAACCACCCCAACCCCCACCCCAAATACTAAAAATACCCCAACTCCCCCACCCCGCCCTTAAAACTAAAAATGATCTGCCCCCCTCCGCACCCCTAAACCTAAACCACCCCGATCCCCCACCCATAAAACAAAAAATACCTCGATCCCCACTCCAAAAAGTAAAAATACCCCAAACCCCCCACCCCGTCCCTAAAACCTAAACTACCGCAACCCCCCACTCCCAAAAAGTAAAAATACCCTGGACCCCACACTCCCCCCTAAAACTAAAAATACCCTGAAAAAAAAACCCGCCCCTAAAACAAATAATGCCCTGACTCCCCCTCCCTACCCCTAAACCTTAATCACCCCGAACCCCCACCCCAACCCCAAAAACAAAAAATACCCTGACTCCCCACCCCCTGCCCCTAAACCACCCAGACCTCCACCCCCTAAAACTAAAAATACCCCAACCCCCTACCCTTAAAACAGCCCCAGTCCCAGCCCAACTTACCTCCACCTTCATCGCGTTGTCCTCCTCAGCCAACTCCCTTGTTCTGTGCCTTAACACATGTGTGGTTAAGGCCCCGAACAAGGAAGTCGTGGTTAATGAAAGCGTTGTTCCGCTTTCGTTTTCCATTACTTCGTTGTTCAGGAGTTGTTGTTAAGGATGCTTCCCGCCATTCAGCCACAAGCTAAGAGGAATAAGAAGTACAATAAACCCTCATCTCTTCCTTCAATACTAAAACAGAAACCAAAAATGAAGCAAGAGCAACAGTCTTTAATCTCACCAATATCTCCTTTTTTTCAAAGGTTTGAGAAATCGATGAACATCCCCCATAAATTTGATTTCTTGAAGGATCCCGTGGATGCGAGTCTCACCATACCTTACAGCTCCATGGTTTTACCCCATCCAATTTCACCTATAAAAAGTGAAAGCAGTTTGCTATATGAGCAAGGTGACATAAGGGGGCTCAAGGAGAAGGGGGTGACCGAAAAATCTGCCCTTGGTAATATCACAATTCTAACAGATGATAAACTTAAAGAAAAAGTCTAGGGCTTAATCAGTGGCTTAGATCTACTAACCCTCTGGTCATCATTGCAATCCCCAGTTGCCTCCAACTGTCCATCTCTGGAAACCCTGAATGATCATCCATAAATAGGGATCCAACCTCCCTTCGAGGTAAATGTAATTATTAAAAGAGGTATGGACTCCACGCCATGACTATCCACATTGGGCCCACAGGAGGCTGGCCAAGAGCGGAAGGAGAACTTCATTCTAGAAACTACTCACACTTCAGACAATATTAATAAACTAGACTTATAAAATTTAAATCCTAGTTCTCCCTCTAATCTACAATTGGATTTTAGCTCCATGGTACATGTCCTTAAAGGACCACTGATGGAAGATATGGGGGCAATCCACAAGAAGAGCAAGCTGCTACCACAGACACTCAACTGGACACCTCTGCCTTTGAAGATAGATCCTTGTGAGACAACAGGGCTGATTGCAAAGGCCCCCTAACTTTTTGCCCCCATTTACCACTTTTTGCTGGTGTTTTCCTTACTCTGATGGTGCCCTGGGTACTGCTAACCAGTCCCAGGGCCTGTGCTCTGTGTAAAATCAATATGCAAATTAGGCTAATTATAATTGGCTAAGTCAACCTAACTATAAGTCCCTAGTATATGGTAGGGCATGTAGGTTTAGGGACCCCACCATAGGTAGTGCACCCATAGGTGCACTGCTGAGGTGCCCAGTGTCATATTAAAGGCAGAAGAATGTTGCCTCCTGGGATTGATTTTTGCCACACTTCACAGGAAGTGGTCATCACAGGGGGAAGGACCCTGCACCTGATTGGAGAATCAGGACCCCCTGTTTTTCACCCTGGAGCAAGGATAAAACTGGCAGACCTGCACCCACACCTCAGATCCCCATCAGATTCCAACAAGGAAGAACCAAAGGAGAAGAAGGACTGCCCTGCTGGACCCCTGGCCTGCACCCGGACCCTGCACTCTGAAGGACTGCACCAGCTGCACACTTGGGCTTCAACACAAGAAGGACTTTGCCTGGCTTCAACTGGTTCAAGGAGGGACTCCCTGTTTGCTACAGGTGTAAAATTGCTAACCAGAGTCCCCTGCACCAACTCCTGAAGAAATCAACCAGCTGACCACTGTCCAGTGGCCAAAAAGGAGTTTGCATCAGGTGCGTTCTGGGAGTTGCAGCCCACACCCCCAAGGATCATCTCAGAGCTTCTGGAGCCTTGGGGTGAGCTGTGGACCCCAAAAGAACCTTAAAAGAACATCTGGGAGAAGATCCAGAATTTTAAAGAAGTTTGGAGAACTTTTGAAAAAAAGCTCTATAAAGGGACCGACCCGCCGTGGCAACTCTATCCGGCTTTCCTCAACCGCGACCCGGCCTGATTTGCAGGTTTGTCCCGGTGAAGAAAATCTCCAAAAAAGAGACTACGGCTGAACGTAGAAATTTGACCGGGACCTCCCAGCCAGCGTATCCGAGGAGGGGTCCAAGGACGTTGGATCAAGATCCAGGTTTACCCCGGTTGAAGGATTTTCACCTCAAAAAAATGACTAAGTCAGAAGGTAAAAATCTCCACCGAGGGCTCCCGTGACGCGTATCCGGAAAAGAGTTCCAGGAGGTCGAATTGGACTGGCAGGTACGACCCGCTGATGAAAATCTTCAGAAAAATGACTGAGTGTGAAGGTAAACTTTTGACCGAGGCCTCCCGTGTGCTGTAGCTGAGCTGGGCTCCATCGCGTTTGGCCTTAAACTTTGACTTTGCCCTGGTCGAGGTGCAACCAGATGACCAGGTTGGTGCTTTTTGTTTCTAGGTGCTAGTAAACAATAATTCTTTGAAAATTCATATCTCCGGTTCCCCTTATCCGATTTAATTCGTTGTTGTGTCATTTTAAAGATAAAAATATAATCTAATTTTATTAATTGGTTTTGGATTTTTAAACTGTTTCCTGTGTTTTATCTAATTACTGTTTTGTGATGTTTGAATGCTTTGCACTCTGTCTCCTAAGTTAAACCTTGTCGCTTGTTGCAAAGCTACCAAGGGTTGAGCTGGGTTCAATTTACTGAGACCTAACTGGACCTAAGTGGAGGTTAGTGGCCGATTGCTAAGTGTAGGTACCTACCTGCCCTTACCAATAAACCATTTTCCAACATTTTTCAAATGCCTCTGTCATACCAAAAACATAAACAGATGATTCCCAAGGTAAGGAGGCTGTAAATGAGAACATACTGCCTGCACGAAACACCTAAAATGCTGGATCAAAATGCTGTATGGGATATTTAAGACCTTGCAACTAACTCTCGATGCCCTGTCTTATTTGTCCTCAAAAAGGCATGTCCAGGTGGATATACTGAATGCCATGGCAAAATCAGTAGCAGGGATAGATCAGAAGCTGGCTAACTTAAACATCCTTATAAAGCAAGCTCAGAATTGTGCAGAGATGACAACAACAGACTGCACCTGTGAGCCCTTAATCAACAAGCCGGCCACACTCCCAGAGGCTTTAAATTCAATGATAACAAACCTTTAAGGCAAATCTAAATATGATAAAAGGGGTTGGATTTATAGCCCAAGAACCTTCCCAACAACAGGAAGAGGCCGGCCTAAATAAGAATATGGGCAACATAGTAACTTGCTGCCTTGAAGAAATTATTGATAAGGAAATAGAACTTTTTGAAGAACCAGGGTGCAAGCAGGTGGGAGCACTCAATGAAATATTATGTCTAATAAAATCCCCTGAGAAGGAGGAAGGGCATCAGTCTGAGATTTAAATAAATACACTTTCTCTCCCCTCCCCTAAATTTGCGATGCACCCGCTACAATTAGAAAAGCCTCCCACAAAAAAAAAAGAAAAAACAACTGAAAGCAACAAATAAAAAAGGGGGTGTCTTAATGGCCCCACCCACTACAAAGATGAACTCCTCTCTAACCCCGGACATAGAAAATGGAATTTTAATGTCTTATGACCAAAAGGAAAAATAAAAAGAGCAGCCCAATGACCAACAAGTTGTTCCCACAATTTAACACACAAAAGAGGAGGCCTATTCACCAAAACCATAGGGAACAGAATGAATCAAACTCCAATGAGGAGAAAATAAAAAACATGGGCCAACAAGATTCGCTAAACTTAAACGATACAGATCCAACCAAGCAGGAATCACAGAATTTAAAACCACATCAATGGGAGGTGAAAGCTGAACCGAGTACTATTCCAATAATCCACAGGAGGTTATTTTTTTTAAAAAAAAATGTGTTCGTTCGTTAGCTTTATTTCGGTAAAAATAAATACCATAAAAGCACACCACAATTCACAGTTTTACAAAGCAGCAAGTTGTGTACAAGAAGTTTCAAACATAGGAGGTTGGACTATATAAAGAAGTATTAAAACGTGGGGATTTTCCCTCTGGGAGTTCAAACCGTGTTATAGATCGTGTAATAGTGCAAGATTTTGTATGATAGATATCAAGATTCAAATACAAGCCTAACCGAACATATCACAAAAAAAGAGCATTTCTATTTAAAAGTATGAGGGTATCTAAGCATAAAAAATACTTTTAGACAATAAAGGTATATATATTAAACATAAAAATGTTTCCCTTTAAAAATTCAAACCATATTATAAGATCAGATAAGAATGCAAAATTTTGCATAATGAGTATCAAGAATCAAATACAACTTAACCAGACATATCACAAATAATCAGACGTTTCTATTAAAAAATATATAAAAAATATCTAGACATAAAATTACTTTAAGCAATAAAAGGTAGTAGGTGCCTACATTAAAATTCACGAGTGGGTTCCTCAATAGCCACTCCCCACATCTATAGTTGGGTTTACCTCTATTTTTTTAAGCATGTTCAGTCTACAGTGCCAGATGGAATCTAAATATTTTGCCAGACAGCAAGCCACTAGGGCAGATGGATCAGATTTAAAAATTCTCAAGGCCAGTGGACAGTTCTTGAAACCCATTTTCCTACACAAGGGGATAATCCAACAAACTCTCTGATTATAATATGCAGGACATTGGAAAAGGACATGGGTTATAGATTCTTCCCTGGCACAACCCATTGGGCACATCTTCGAAGTGCAGCTAGTGTTGGCCCATTTGTGTGTTAGAAAGCGCAAAGGGAGAGAGCCTATCCTAAATCTAATATACAATGCACGTGCACGTGGAGAGAGAACTATATCCATATATTGCGCAGATTCATAATGGCATTTTATTTGTAAGAAACTGTCTGTCATGGAAGATGGTGAAACAACAGACAATTGTGAAAGATGCACATGGAGCCAAAATGCATCCTTTAGTATCTGTGGTGCATTTTTTGGAATAGATAGCGGGTCCTTCCAGTAAGATCCCAAGCCAAGTAGTGTGAAAATCCTTTCTACGTACGCACACCACTTGATTTTTGGACTAGCATTATTGCTCATCAGGTTAACTAGCCCACATCTATAGGGAGTAAGAGAGTCTAATGACCACAGACGGATCCAAAACAACAAAGGCCTGAGAGCAGCAATCTGGCAAATAGGAGGCAAATTTAGGTCCATTCGAATGGGAAGCATTGGGGTACTGGAAGGAACTCTTAGCAAGGACCTTAAAAAAGAGTTTTCCACCTTTGTCAAATCATCTAAATTACAGTGGCCCCACAATTCGGCTCCATAAAGGGCTCCCCCCCTTGCTTGTAGTTTGTAGATTTCAATTGCGGGTGTCACGGCAAAGCTAGGAGATCTAGCTGCAAATCTTACAATACCACTCGTCCGTTGTTTCAAACAGAAATTTGCTTTCTGAAGATGACAATGCCACTTATGCGAATCTTCTAGTTTCAGGCCTAAATATTCAAAGTCGCCAACTTTTTCCAATACGGCGCCCTCTAAATAAATGGGGCGCCGCATCCTACCTTTTTTATCCCCAAACACCATACACTTAGTTTTTGATCGATTGATTTCCAGGCCATGGTCATTACAAAAGGCCATGAATCTCGAAAGCAGGGTTGAGAGACCTGTGGCTGTTTGGGATATCAACAAGGTGTCATCAGCAAATAGGAGGCAGGGAATCTTCTGCCCTCCTATTTTGGGGGCATCATTGGAGCACTCCATAAGATACGGAATGCATGCATTTATAAAAAGGAGAAATAAGGTGGGGGCGAGTAAGCAGCCTTGCCTCACACCACGAGCAGTGGGGAATTTTTCAGTTAGTTCACCTTGCCGACCCCATCTGATTCTACCATAATTGCCAGTATAGAGATCTCTGATGATATTTAAAATAGGGCAAGGGACTCCCGTTTTAGACAAGACCTCCCACAATTTATTGCGGGGTAACAAATCAAAAGCTGATTTTAGGTCAACAAAAGCTACAAATAGGTGGCCTGAGTTCACATCAACAACTTTCCATTTAATAGAAATGAAGCGAAATATCTGGTCTATTGTGCTGATTTTTTCTCTGAAGCCCGCTTGGAGGTGGTTTCAAATTTGGTTTTCCACTATCCATTTGCTCAGCCTACTCAACAATTGATGGCAAAATATTTTTGGGAGATTGTCAAGTAGGCTGATGGGTCTGTAGTTTCCCGGGGAATTCCTCTCTCCTTTCTTATAAATAGGCACAATGATTGCCTCTTTCCATGAGTCGGGGTAGGATCTGGTAGTCAAAATGGCATTAGAGAGCCTGTTAATATACGGGCTCCAGGTGTTCTGGTCCGCTTTAAACATATCGGAAGGGATCCCATCCGACCAGGGGCCTTCGCTGCTTTTTGGGCAGCGATGGCCTGCGCAGTTTCACTCAGTGTAAAGAAAGGCAAAGAGGACGCGGGCGAATGAGATGTTATCAGCTGTCCCAAACCTGGGGCATCGGGGGCCAATGGAGAGCCATACAGTTCTTTAAAATGGGAAAGCCAGGCATCAGGGGTAATATGAGACTCCAAATAAGGGGCTCGGTTCTGATCACTGCGAGATACCAAAAGCCAAAATCGTTTGGAGTCGTGGGCCCTAGCTGCCTCAAATAGGTCACTCCAGAGCTCCTCTTCATGCTCATGTTTGCTCTCTTTACATATAGAAGCATAATTACGTCTAGCATTAATAATACATAGTCTGTCCTTTGTCCTTAAAACACTAACCAGGGTATTTTTAGCCTCTCTACACCTCTTGTTAAACCATTTGGAGCAGGGTTGGAGACAAAAGTTAATCAGCGGCCTTGCACGTTTGGAAAACAGCTCTTTCAAGGTAGTAAAGAGGTCCAAATGGAGGGACGTAATTTCGATTGGAGAAAAAGTAAGGCTATGGTCAAATAACTGGTGAGAAGAAATTAAAGCACACAGGCCCATATTTATACTTTTTGACGCTAAACTGCGCTAACGCAGTTTAGCGTCAAAAACTTTTGCGCCGTCTAACGCCATTCTGAAGCGCCATGCGGGCGCCGTATTTATGGAATGGCGTTAGACGGTGCAATCAGACCGGCGCTGCCTGGTTTGCGTGGGAAAAAACCACGTAGACCAGACAGCGCCGGCGTAGGGGGAAAATGGCGTATGGGCGTCTTAAAATGGGGCAAGTCAGGTTACGTCGAAAAAATCGTCGTAACCCGAATTGCGCCATTTTTTTTCGACGCCCATCCCCCATCAACATGACTCCTATCATTGTAAAGATAGGAGTCATGCCCCCTTGCCCAATGGCCATGCCCAGGGGACTTCTGTCCCCTGGGCATGGTCATTGGGCATAGTGGCATGTAGGGGGGCACAAATCAGGCCCCCCTATGCCACAAAAAATAAAAAAAAAAATACTTACCTGAACTTACCTTAATGTCCATGGGATGGGTCCCTCCGTCCTTGGGTGTCCTCCTGGGGTGGCCAAGGGTGGCAGGGGGGGTCCCTGGGGGCAGGGGAGGGCACTCTGGGCTCATTTTGAGCCCACTTGTCCCTTAACGCCATGCCTGACCCAGGCGTTAAAAAGCGGCGCAAATGCGCCGTTTTTAGCCACGCCCACTCCCGGGCGTCTCTTTTGCCCGGGAGTATAAATACCACGTAAAGGCCTGGGAGTCATTTTTTAAGACGGGAACGCCTCCCTTGCATATCATTAACGCAAGGAAGGGGTTCACGCTAAAAAATGACGCACATTCCGGGAACTTTGGCGCTAGACGCCTCTAACGCCATAGTATAAATATGGCGTTAGTTGGCGTTAGTTTAGCGTCGAATTTGCGTCGAAAAAAACGACGCAAATTCGGCGCAAACGGAGTATAAATACGGGCCACAGTTTTTCTCGGAGCTTGTTCGATTTCTCAAAAGAGTCCTATCTTACCGTGCGCCTGTTGCTAGACAACTCCATGACAACAGGAGAAGCAGAAAGAAATACGGCTCCTGCTAAGAGAGGTCTCTTATATGTAATCTTTAAGGGGGCATGATCACTAGTATGTGGATTACCCACTTCCACATCTAGTATGTAGTGCCAAATTCTTAAATAAAAAAAAACGTAATCTAGTTTATTACTATAGGGACCCCTAAAAAAGGTTGGTCTTGCAGGAGTGTCAGCCGGAAAACGGCCATTGCCAAGACGGAGACCATGTGATATCATAAGATCTATTACCTGCGTAGCCCTAACACAAGGTTTGTATGAGTTTTGCTGGGTGGAATGGGGAGGAATGTTCCATACACTATCTTCAGGCTGCATAACCTCTATAAGGTCCAAATTGAATTCAAGTTGGACATTAAAATCCCCTGCTATTATAATGTGATATTTAAGACGGAAGTCTGAGATTAGAGTGTTTAATAGCTCAATAATAGTAGAGCAATGGTTAGAGGGTCCCGGCATACTATAAATATTTATACAGAGAACGGGGGAGTCTGAGATTGGTTGGATAGCAATAGCCAAAATGTCATGGGAGTCCACATTTATCTCCTTTATTCCTCCCACCTCTGTCGATTTTACCCAAGTACATAAGCCCCCTACTGCCCTACCTGCTGAGGACGGCTTAGCCGGTTTAAAAAAGGAGCTAAACCCCTGTCTATATGTGCAATTTTTGGCCCATGTTTCCTGGAACATACATACATTAAAATTTTCAACAAATGCACCCCACTCAGTGTCTGCGAGTTTGCCATTGATGCCAGCCACATTCGAGGACAAAAATGTTCCTGGTGTCTGGGCAATAGAACAATTTGGTTTCACGAGAGTGGCATCTGGAAGGTCGCTGTCAATGAGCTTCTCCATAAGCGGGTTTGTAAAATTGTTGGTGTTAACAAGTTGTGGATCCGAAGGAGAAACAACACCTAGACTAGGTGGATAGGGTGAGGAACCTGTAGCCCGTCGGTCTGGACTAGGAATGGAGACGCAGGAATTAGTAGAGTATAGTCAATCAATGTCAGAGGTGGCCCCCTGGAGATCAAAATCAGATGCTGGTTGGCCACTAAAAGTAGGACCGGAGCTGGTCGTTAGGGCAAGGTCAGATGATACACCTTTTGAGGCCTGATGGCCAAGTGGCCTGAAATCATGATAGTCTGTGGAAAGGCTCGAGACCCTATTGGCTGTTCTAGAGGGGAAGTTCGACTTCATGTGACCATCAGTAGGGTGACTGGCGCTGAGAAAAATAGCAGACGACTTATTATTTGTATTGCATGCTTCCATATCTAGAAGACCTGTTACCAGATGAGGGTTTTTAAGATTGAGTTTTATAAAATCTCGACAACCAGGAAGACCATTTGCTCGTTCGGCAGATAAAATGTAATCGTGGATGACTGAGCCACAACCTCTAACGTGTCTCAGCCAATGCGAGGCCTTATTGGCTAGTGAGGCTTTATCTTCTCGTGTGTTTGGGGGCAAAGATGGAACATTACACATATATATATATAATTGTTCTTGGTTGGATTAAAATTTTGGCGGGAAGCTTTAGTAGTGTCCCATTTAAGAGGGACATTAGAGGGAAGAGGCATATTGCGTTCAAAATAGGGCATATGCTGGCTATAGGAACGCTGCCCTTCCATAAGGGCTGCTGCGCTTATTGGCAGTGGCCAATTGTTTGGGGAAACCATTTTTACATGTGAGTGTTTGGGTGTTGTAGGGTTTAGCTTGGGCTCGCCAATAGGGAGAAGAAATTTGCCTTTGAGAAGAGTAGTGATTTCAACCAATAAAGATTTCAGCTCACCTATTTCACTCTTGAGGCTAAACACCAGTGCTGGCAAGTCATTTAGTAAAGGAACACTCTCCATATGTGATAGAGTCGTGGGAATTAATAGAGGATTTTCCAGAACTTGGGGGACCAGAGAGGAAGAATGGTTAGAGCAAGGAATTGTGGAGTAAATAACATTGTCGTTTAGTACTTCAAGATCAGGATTAGGTGCAGATGGAGAAGAAGAACTGCCAGTATTAGTAGGGCCTTGAAGAGCTGACACCTGATGAGGTGAGGTAACAGTTTGTGATTTGGAGGCAGTATGCAAACTTGAAGTCAAAAACGGGATGAGGGTACCAGATTTCGGCTCCTTTCTTCTGACCCTCTCCTTGTTATTTAAGATCTGTTCAACTTCTTCAATCAAATCATCTATTTCCTTAGCAACACAGTTGGTATGTGGTAACGTGGCCTTATTGGTTTTGAGTATTTTAGATTTTGCAGAGCCCAGTGCGGGGCTGCCTTTCGCCTTACGTTTTCCCATTGAGGATTGAAGCTACAAGAACGATGCAAAAAAGAGTTTTAGAAGTGCTTCCCAGCACTAAATAGACTAGTAGCGTACCTTAGGGCCCAGAGGGGGGGCCCAGCCGGGCCTCCTTCGGTCTCTGACGGGCCCGCCCTTGGCCCGGGCTTCGCCCGGGCACGTCCTGCGCAGCGGTGTTGCGCGGTGCGCTTTATAGCGCCCGCGATCAGCAGCAAGTGGCCCCAGGTGGAGAGGAGCAGGCAGAGGCAAGAAGGAGCCTGGGACTTGGAGTCCCACCAGGCTCTTTGTGGTGGCAGGAGGTCATTTGATGATGAGTGAATAACGATTACAGTTACCAATTCCAAATATGCTGAACGTCAAGGGGCTCAAACAGGGGCCCAAACGGATCAGCTTCAGGTAAAAAAAGGAAGAGGGTCTGCCATCAAACAGTTGGAAAGGGTGAGATTAGAGGCAAAGGGTATGGTGGAATCTCCCAGACCACTCTCAGAGTCAGAGCCCCCAAATAAATCGGTTGCGAGGCCAAATGTATCCAATCAAGGACAGCCAGAGGAAGACTCTGTGCCACAGGTAAATTTAAGAAATCGCAATAAGACAGCTCAATTTAGAAAACAGGATGATTCTATAAGAAATCCAGACTATGGTTCACCCGTAGATTGCAAACAACTAATTCTGGAACCACAATATCAATCTAGGGCCCATACGACATTCTAAATCGGGGAAATATACTAAAACATTTACAAGGTATTCCGGCCCTTAAAGATATAAAGTCTACTGATATTTTTTCTATAGAATTCCTATCAGGGGATAAAAGCAATGAAGGCAAACTTAACGAATCAACCCTGGTAACTTGGAGGACATCACAAGTGGCAAGTAGAGTCGTAAAAGTAAAACGTTCCTTTTTAAAATGGG
This sequence comes from Pleurodeles waltl, assembly GCF_031143425.1. Taxonomy (NCBI): domain Eukaryota; kingdom Metazoa; phylum Chordata; class Amphibia; order Caudata; family Salamandridae; genus Pleurodeles; species Pleurodeles waltl. Next base: position 659,786,074 of record NC_090443.1, on the reverse strand, counting down.
GAATTAAATTTAGTATACCGCAACAAATAGGTTATCCTGACTATCTAGAGGCCCAAAATAATATGCCCAATTTATATAAATCAAAAGACTTAACCTAAGAAGTGCCACGGGCCGACCTAATCGGCCCTGTATTAAAAATGAAAGTGCTCAGGCCGATCTGATTGGCCCAAGAACTGACACTCCCGTGAGATGAATTTCTTTCCTGCTGTGCCTCTTGATAAACAAAAAATGTATGTGTGTATGTATCTATGTGTGTGTGTATGGCATTTTGTGTCTCCCTGACAATCAATGTTATTTCCTGGATGCACTGGCAAAAGTATATAAATGTGGATAATTGAGTTTGTTTGCCATAAATGGAAGAAGTATTTGACAGAAAAAAAAAATCAGAAAAATATGTGCTGATTAAGACACAATGCATTCATTTCCAAACCATATTTAAAGTTGATAGTTGAATGATAATATAATCTGAGTTGGGGAGAGTCATTACTGTGGTTATGAACTTTGTGCCAGAGGTACCACGTTGCTTTGGCTGTTATTTCATTAGTAGTTTGGAGACATTTTTATTGCTAACAGTTTCCTGACATTTTTGCTGAAAACTCCACCTAACCTAAAATGTTTGGGGGCTCACTAGTTCTATTGTTAATGAATGTGGTCACTAATGTAGAGTGATAACATTTTTAAGCAGCTCGCAATGATTTTCTTGAGCAGAAGAAGCCCTCATTATAGAAAACGTTGGAGACCGATTCTCTAGTTATTGGCATCAAACAGCATGGCGGAGTTGACCAATATGTGTGACATTTTGGCTATTTTAATAGGCAATGGCACAGTTAACACTTGAGCAGGGTTTTGACATCTTGCTATGATGATGGTTTAGTACCAGCATTCATAGCCTCAATTTGAGCCATCTTTGTCATCCGTTAGTACATTCATACAACTGAGTATGCATTAGAGGGAGGAGACGGACTCCGTTTACTAAACTCAGGAGGCCACATTTTCAAAAAGTAGGTTTAACTGAACATTGCTCTATTTGCAGCAGTCAGCACTTGATTTATTGAAAAATTAACATTGTTGCCATTGAAGAAGACAGATAGCATTGTTTTGTTGTCCAGGAGACAAAGGCCTTACTCCAGGACATACATGCTGCAGCATGGGCTTCTTGGGCTCCCCATAGAGCCACAGCCCCCCATTTTTACATTTTGCTAGGTAAAAGTACAGTTGGCAGGGGAGCAAGGTGAGACTCCAGTGTTGTGCGCCTATGCTCTTAAAGTGGAGGATCCATGTACACATTTTCTCCTGAGTGAAAACCTGTTTTTTCTGGCCATGCTGCAAGGAAGAAGATTCATCATTGTCCCTTACTTTGTGCAACTGGAAGTACATTTCTCATTGATAATCAAGTCCTATCTTCTTTTGTGTTCATCTGATTAGTATTGTAAGGGGACCCGGGGGTGCAGGCCTTCTGCCAACACAGGTGCCCTTGTGCTGTGGTGCAAGGGTGCCAGTGTTGTAGGTTGGATTGCTTTAGTGCAGGAAGTATCGAATCACAATGGATTAATGACCTTGAAAGACTTAGAAAAGCGTGATTAGAGGTCAAAGGTCAAGAGGCATGATCCCCCTTCCCCTGATGAAACCAAGCAAAATGCAAGTATTTATCAAGACAATGACAATAATGTGACACTAGTAACGAATGATCTAACACCCTCGCACCGCTCAAATACCCCAAAACACCCTCCACAGAATCAAGGCCAGCTGGTGCACCCCAAACCTACAGGAATCCAAACGGCTATGTCGCAGAATGGAAAAAACCTGGCACCTTGAACCTACCAACTCCAACCACATCACTTTCAAGGATGCCATACGCAAACATCACCTACTGACCCACACCACCAAAAGGACCCACTTCAAAAACCGCATTGACACCAACGCTCACAACAGTAAAGAGCTCTTCGGCATCATCAAAGAGCTCTCCACTCCCAGGACCTGCTCCAATGAACCCCCGCCATCACAGGAGTTCTGCAACTCATTTGCAACTCACTTCCGTCGAAAGATAGAAGAAATCCACAACAGCTTCAACCCCCAGACCCACCAGCTGACTACAAACACCCACGAACCCAACGCCCTAAGCAACACCCACATCTTCCACACCTGGACCCCCATCAACAAAGAAGACACTGCCTACACCATGGCCTCCATCCACTCCGGATCACCATCATACCCATGCCCACACCATATCTTCAATAAAGCAACACCATCAACAGCTCATTCGAGTCAGCCATCTTCCCAGAAAGATGGAAGCACGCAGAAGTCAACGCCCTGCTGAAGAAGCTCAAGGCAGACCCAGACGACCCCAAGAACTACTGGCCGACCTCCCTCCTCCCCTTCCCAGTCAAGGTCATCGAAAAAAACGTGAACGGCCACTTATCCCGGTTCCTGGAAGACAGCAAGGCACTCATCACCTCCCAATCCGGATTTCGCAAAAACCACAGCACAGTGACCGCACTCATTGCTGCCACAGACGACATCAGGACCATGCTCAACAAAGGAGAAACAGCAGCACTCATCCTCCTGGACCTCTCCGCAGCCTTCGACATGGTATGTCATCACACTCTCCGCACACGCCTCCACAACGCTGGAATCCGCGACAAGGCACTCGACTGGATCTCATCATTTCTCGCAGGCAGAACCCAGAGAGTCCGCCTTCCACCGTTCCTGTCAGAAGCCTCCAGAATATTCTGTGGCATCCCCCAAGGATCATTGCTCAGCCCCATGCTCTTCAACGTTTACATGGCCCCACTCGCCATCGCACAAACCCACCACATCAACATAGTTTCCTACGCAGACGACACTCAGCTAATCCTCTCCCTCATGAAAGACCCTACAACTGCAAAGAACAGCCTCTAGAACAGACTTCACGTCATCGCCAGCTGGATGGAATCAAGCCACCTGTAGTTAAACACAGACAAAACAGAGATCCTCATCCTTGGCGCCAACCCCTCAGCATGGAACGACTCCTGGTGGCCCACCTCCCTAGGATCTGCACCCTCACCCACCACCCACGTACGCAATCTGGGATTCACCTTGGACTCCACACTCAGCATGACTCAGCAGGTCAACGCCATCTCCTCTTCCTGCTACAACACTCTCCCCATGCCCCGCAAAATCTTCAAGTGGATTCCTGTCGAAACCAGGAAAACTGTCACCCACGCCCTGGTCAGCAGCCAATTGGACTACGGAAATGCCCTATATGCAGGAACAACACCCAAACTCCAAACAAAGCTGCAAAGAATCCAGAACGCATCTGCCCGCCTCATTCTTGACGTCCCATGCCGCAACCACATTTCCCCCCACCTCAGAGACCTACACTGGCTACCAGTATTTAAGAGGATCACCTTCAAACTCACACACACAAAGCCCTCCACAACACAGGTCCAGCCTACCTCAGCGACAGACTCACCTTCCACACCCCCATCTGCAATCTTCGCTCTGCCAGCCTCGCCCTTGCCTCCGTCCCCCGCGTCCCCCGCACCACCGCCGGAGGAAGATCCTTCTCTCACCTATCCGCCAAGACCTGGAATTCCCTACCGCTCCACCTTCGCCAAACCCAAGACTTCTTGACATTCAGGAAACTCCTCAAGACATGGCTTTATGACCAGTAGCTCCGCCCCAGGGCCTTGATACCCGAACGGGTGAGTTGTGAGCTTTATAAATCCTTTGATAGATTGATTGATAAGGGTAATGCAATAATGACCTTGAAACACTTAAACAAGTTTAATTAGAGGTCAAAGTTCAAAAAGCATTACCCCTTCCAGCACAGAAACCAAGTAGAATGTAAGTACTCATCATGACGATTCCAATAATGCCTCACCTGTAACAAATAATCTAACAGTAATGGATTGATGACCATGAAAAACTTAGAACAGTGAAAATAGAGGTCAAGGGTCAAACCTCATGGCCCCCCCACCAATTTAACTAAGAAAAATGTAAGTACTTATCATGACTATTCAAACGATTCACCACTTGTAAAAATCGATCTAATCATAAAGGAATTATCACCTTGAAACACACACAATACGTGTAATTAGAGGTCAAAGGTCAAATGTTATGACCACTCTAACAATTTGAACAAGGAAAAAGAAAGGGCTTTTTATGTCCAAGTCCAAGAATACCACACTTGGAGAAATTGATCCAAGGGTAGTAGAATACAAGCTAAAAACATTTTTTTAATGTGTATTTGGGGGACAAAGGTCGGGTTTTTTTTTTTACCTCTCTCACAATTTGAGTAGTTGACTTGTGAGTTCAGACAATGACCTTTCCAATGATACCTCATTTTGTCAAACCAAGTTCACTGTTACAAAGATACATCCTTTGCACAGTTCCAAGAGTGACAATTTAGGGTCAAAGGTCAAGAACTGTGACCTTTAAGAGACTATGCATGAGATCATGTGTCACCTTTTCACAAAATATGCATTACTACTGTACATAAAAGTCAGAAAATACATTTTGAGATGTTGAACATATCTCCAGTAACAAGACTGAGATCATTATATGAAAAACATCAATGGACAAAATAGCATGTTGGCCTTTTGTAGCACGTAAAGTGCTGTCAAAAGCAGCAAAAAAAAATATTTTCATATCTTAGCTAACAGAACTCTCTGAAACATCCAGTTTACTACTGTGAACCAATTCTGCTAGGCTTATAACTTTAGATTTTGTACAACAATAGAAAGACATGAAAAATTTGTGTGCCTTACATCTATGTCATAGAATGAAAATTAGCCACAAAAAAACACAAAATAAAAATCTACCTATTTACCCAGCGAGCAAACAGACTAATAAATATTTCTGTGCACCTGCTTTTGGAAAATACGATTTTTTTTATTACCCTACCAGCACGGTCATTTACTCTTATCATTTCCACAGTTATCTGTCGGCCATCTTGAATTGTGTCATGTGACTTCAGGGTGTTTTATAAAGGTATGTTTTATATATAAATTGATAGCACAAGAAGAACTGAAACCGAAAATATATAGTTTCCCAACATTATAATCATAATTTTACAAACTACAGCATGTTAAAGCAAAGCACTTGAAAAGTCATTAAATTGTTTGGCACTGAAGGATTTTCAATGGGCACTAATAGGGTTAAATAAACCTTTTTCAGTCCTTAGATCTGCAATCGGGAGCCAAGGTACTGATGATCAATATACAGAGCACAAAGCATCCAATATTCACACCTCACAGCAGCTAGATCTAGGGTGGCTGTTGGATGTAATTCACCAAGAAAATCGTCAGTGATTTCCGAATAGCCGGGCACACCCTGGGTTGGTAACTCCCTACGATAAACCCCTCCAAGCCTGTTCCTGGAATATAAACAGGATTAGATCAAATATCCAACACAAAGACCTGACTAGCCTATTAAAAAAATTTAACATTATCTTCTTACAGGAGACTTGGGCTACCAACCCATTTACAATCGATGGATTCATAGGCTTTTTCTCCCCAGCAATTAGGGGAAAAAGGTTTGGACAACCAAGGGAGGGACTGGCAATTTTATTTCAGCAGGTCAAAATATATCATGCACATGAGCAAATGAGGAAAATGAAGAGTTTCTGTTAGTGAAGTTAGACAGATGGAATAAAGAGCATTCCAGCTCACTTTTGCTAATTAATGTCTACATCCATCGAGATGCATGCTCCAGAAAACACATATCCTCCAAATTGATAGACACAATATTAACTGCCTATCAGGATCTAGGAACCCTGGAGTTTCTAGTAGGTGGGGACTTCACTTTGAAATTACTAAATCCTTTTGAAAGGGATGCTCAAACCATCTTGCAAGATCAGCTGTGGGCAGTCCGGCAGCAGTCCTTGGGGTCACTAGAGCAAGGTAAACCTGACACTAAGGCGCTTTCCTTAGTAAAATATCTGGGGGCACTCAGGCTCAGACTCCTAAACGGGAGATTTTCACCAGATACTCCGCTGGCGACTACTTGCTATGCCACTGGAACTCAAGCAACAATTGATTACACTGTGGCTTCTTTATCCCTACTTACTCTGATTACTAAGTATCAGATTATAAAGTCAGATAAAAGTGAAAATTGTCAACAATGTCTGGAGATTGGCTCTGGCTTTCCTATATTTAATCCTGCACCAACCACATCCAGGGATGTTACTACAATGACCTATAAGAAACTTTGATGGAATGAAAAATCAATGGAGTCCATTGGAAAATGGTCAATTATGATATTTGACCAATGCCATAACGATATACCCTGTGACCCAATAACCATCTGGTCGATATTCCTGGACAGATTTGCAGTTGATCTCCTCATAGATAGACCACAAAAGAATTATCAAAACCAGGTGCGAGTTAAAACAAAAAAGAATATAAAATTTTCAGCTCATATGACCAAACTAATAAGACAACGAAACAGACTCTTAAGGCTGTATAAGAAAAACCCAACTGACTTAAAAAACATAAATAGTATCTATCGGAAACAAATATGGGATGATAAATTACAGAATAGTCATGACCTTTGGGCAAAGGCTTCATTTCTGAGTAAAAAATCCAATGCACAGGGATTCTGGAAATGGTTAATGAACTGAATAAAGCCCTAAAAACCTTGACTAGCTCTAATATTGCGGAATCCACATGGTCCGATTAGCTAAATCACCATTTTGGTGAAAATAAGAAAGACACTAAAAATTCAGACAAGATAACAAATAGGCTAAGCCAAGAAGGAGTTTTATCGGAGTCCCCAACTCTCTAAAAGTAATCCACAAATGTAACCTTCTTGATTTCTGAAGTTGTGAATTCAATAAAGAACAGCAGAAGCACGGTGGCGCCAGGTCAAAATGGGATCCCTAACGCATTATTTAAAACAAACCTTGCCTTTTGGGGTGAAAAACTGGTCTCAATTTACAACCACTGTATAGAATCAGGATGCATTCCAAAATCCAGGAAGGGGGCTATAATCCATCCAATATTTAAAGGAGGTGATAAAGTTCATCCTGAGAATTACCGATTGATTACCTTAATGGATGTAGAGGCTAAATACTATGCTTGGCTATTACTGAAGCATCTCCGCAGCTGGGCATCCAAGAACAATATTATTCCCCCTAATCAGACAGGCTTTGCAACGGGTCCCGGAATGGCTACAAACATCTTAACTCTTTCCATTGTCATTGACAAATGCAAACAAAAAAGTCAACCTTTGTATTTGTGTTTTGTAGACTTCAAATCAGCTTTTTGATTTGGTACTGGGAAGCCTTCTATGGAAAAAACTAGCAGCCTAGGCATACCTGAGAAATTGTTAAAGGCCATTCAGCAGTTATATGCTGATACATGGATCAGAGTAAAAATAGGGGACGGATCTTTCCTCTCAAGAAAAATTGAGACAAAACAAGGTCTGAAATAGGGTTGCATGTGTATTTTTTTAATCTCTAGCTATCAGATTTGACTGTTAAGCTTAATAAGGTGAACACGCACTCCCCGAAGGTTGGTGACATGTTTATCTCTAATCTGCTATATGCTGGCGATGTAGTACTTCTGAGCCAAACTAAAGTAGGACTACGATGGCTCTTCATCAATTTAATCGAATACGCCGAACAGAACAGAATGGAAATCAATCACAAAAAAACCAAAGTGCCAGAAATCAGTAAAAAAAAACCTTGGAGATAAAAAATTTGCATGCACAAAGGGGAGTCTTAGAACAAGTCAATCACTATAGCTACCTGGGCGTACTATTTGATAACTGGCATTCCTTTCTCCCTCAGAAGCAGGATTTATTTAGAAAGGGAAATCTTCTACTGCTTGCCTTTGACCCTCAGAAAAAGTTGCTAAGCGGCCCTAGCTACCGTCCCCTGCTACAAGTGGTGGCTGCTAAACTAAATTCAACTATAGGGTACGGTAGCGAAGCCCTTTGTGGGAAAGATGCCGCCATTCTAAATGGTATAATTGGAAAAATATTTAGGTCTCTATTTCAATTACCAGGGTATACTTCCCAAGCTCAAATCAGACTGGAGTTTGGTTACCTAAACCAAAATATAGCAAGGGAATGTAGCTATATTAATACCTAGAAACACCTACAGCTATCAAAGGGAAATCAACTCTGCCAGGCGATTTGGAAGGAGACTGGTTTGAATCCTACTGCCAAATCCAGACAGTAGCTAGATCAGGCATTAGAAGATTTGAAAGTCAAGCCACGTGGGGAGTATTGGGCGAATAGCTAGCGAATCGGAAATGGGGAAGGCAGGGGTGGGGGAGGTCCCAGGTGCATGTGCATGTTCTTGGTCATTCCCTTTTTTGTATACTATATCCTGGATGTCTGGTGTGTTGAGTATGTACCTGTATTCTCTTGGGTTACAAAAAAAAAAAAAGAGAAACAAAAAAAAAAAAAGATTTGAAAGTACAGGACCTGTGGGACTTAAACCTTTCCTATTATGTATTTAAAAAAAATTCAACCGTACAGTGGAGAAGAGATCAGTATTAATAGATAAGAACTTGTTAGCAGCCAAGTCGCACTCTTGGATGGTAATATATGAGTTTAAATTCCTGAAATATTAGCCATATCTGGAGGCCGGTGGTCAAAAGCTGAGAAGGAGCTTTTTATTAAACATCAATTTGGCCTTATTCCTGACAGTGTCCACTAAGCCCCATGGGACGGTACTGCAACAATTCCCCAGTGCAGGCTCTTTGGCTGTGGACTGGAAGACATTACTCACCTGATCTGTATCTGTAATGGCCTACTGAATGAGCGTAAGACTTTATTAAAAGCAGCATTCAATCAGAGGGGAGTACGGTCCTGCAGAGAAGCGGTGATCGCCTGCTTTAAACCTTCTGACTATATCTTGAATACCAGATTTATAAAGTTTTTATGCTTGACATCTAAAAATCTATTGCAAGCTCATCAATTAGTATAAACTTAATATATGTTTCTGCTGACCTACAAGGCCTCCGCACATTATTCAGGAAATACCCTTAAGGTATCCCCTAAATGCCCTAGGTGTATGTTGCCATGTAACTATAAGCAGGGACATTATAAAATGTGTTTTATAGTTTTATATGCCCTTGTGAGGAAAAAACTGCCAATTTAGTTTCACCCCATTGTAGTGCATTAGCTTCGTAAACAAACATTGGAAGGCTTTTTGTTTTCAATAATAAAGTCTTATTTTTTATAGGAAACTTGTCACCATTAGATTTATTATAACTGTTACATGGAAAGATTTTTAGAACTATTTCTAAACGTTACCTAAATCTAGTTTTCCAGCAGCCCATCTCTGATTGGCCAGCCGCTGCCAGGCTAAGTCAAGCTGTCATAATGAGGTGTGAAGTAGCCTGCATTGAGACAAAGGGACATCTGGTGGGTGAAGATCTGCAAGCTGCAGAGCAAAAGGCAGGAAGTTAGCTTGATAGCCAAATTGGCCTTCAAAGAGGGAATGAGAGTTCGGACAGGACATAGGCTTACATCTTCTTCCTACATCCCCCCGCCAGATAGGATCCCCAGTAATTGAGTTAGAAGAGGTGCTGGAAGGAAAGTGTTCAGGAAATGTAGCCACACCAGTGGTATGGCTTAGCCAGATCTTAGCCTTCAGGAGAGTGTTTTTACATTTTGGGTTTTGGAAGAATAGTGCTTTATGGGACAAGAATATGCCACACTCTGGAGGAAGTTGTCATATTCCTGGGTGTCACCCTGCACCCCATTGGTCAGGGGTGCTCAGGAACACTGGATAAATATGGGAGAGTTACCCAGCAACTCAGATCCCTGCCTGAAACTACAAGGAGAAGAAGGACTGCCCTGCTGGAGCCCTGGTCAGAACCCTAAGGGATTGCACTCACAAGAACTGCACCTGTTCTATACTCTGGCTTCGCAAAAGAGGACCCTGCCTGGCTTCTAAATGATTCCGGAGTGGACTCCCTGTAAGCGACAGGTTTAAAGGAGCTACTAAGAGTCACCTGCATTACTGCCTTCCAGAAAAGCTCAGTAGGACAGCATTCAGTGGACATTTAAGATTTGGCCAGGTGCACTGTGGAAATTGTAGTCACAATGTCCCAAGGAGCAACTCGGAGATTCTGGAACCTTGGATTGGTGTGGCGGACTCCCAACTATCCAAAAGAAACAACTGGAGAAGAAAGACTGTCATGCTATACTCTTGAACTGCACAAGAGAGAACTGTACTGTACCTGCTGCACTCACAAGGCTTCATAACAAAATTACTTTGCATATCTTAATGGATAAGAAGTGGACTCCCTGATCAGTAACAGGCAGAAAAGTGCTGGAAGGACTACCTGCAACATCAACTACAACTCCATCTGACAAGCTTCACCTGGATTGACCAGGTGCATTGTGAGAGCTGTAGTCCCAGACCCCAGGAGGCAAACCCTTGGATAGTGCTGTGGTGTAGTGCACTTTCCTGCATCAAGAAACACTTCTGAAATTAAGTATAAAAGTGTTACATCACAGGCCACTGGAACCTTTGACTTTGTCCTGATCCAGCATGACCTTTTTTCAACTCTTTGACCGCTATTTGCTTCTACGTGCTAGTTTTACTTTTAATTTTTGAAAATTCATACCCCAGGTTCCCAACATTGGATTTTTGTCATTTTGGTGTGATTTTACTCATAAAGATATTTCCCATGTTTATGAATTGGTGGTTAGGTTTTTTTTGTGTGTTGTGTCTTACTTACTTAATGTTTTGGTGTTTTCAAATGCTTTACACACCTGCCTCCTACGTTAAGTCTGCCTGCTCGTTACCAGACTCCATGGGTTGAGGAAGGGTATAACTTATGGAGACCCTGACTGGATCTTATATTGTGATTGTGGCCTTATTTCTAGTGTTGGGTACCCACCAACATCAACTCATAAACCACCTTCCAACAAGGGCCTATTCACAAACTGTATTTTGCAGTATGCTTAGTAGTATGACAAAGGTACAACTAATGTGTGACAAAATGCTATTCACATAATTAAGTAGGGAGGCCTATGCCTCCACCTCGTCTATGTTGCATGTTTAAAACACTCCGCCCTGATTGCAGATATTGCCACAAATATAAGTATACCTTTTTGTAGTAAATATGGGAGAGAGGGACGGGGGAGAGAGGAGTGGCTGAAAAATGAAGAATACTTATGACTAAAGGTGAGAGGTTGAAGGAGGAGTAAAGAGCAGTGTAGGGATGTTTACGGGGGGATTTAGGGACGGATGTGCACCCACCCACAAAGGAGTAAGCATACTTCTGAAACAAACTACCCTTTGGTATTTATTACAGCCAAAAAATCCCCCAAACAGTACTAAATGTGCTCCAGCTCAGAGGTGGAGATAGTCCAACACCACACATGGGCAATCAATAGTACAGCAACACCCTCTATTGAAAATAATTGACATTGGGGCCTAAAATAAAACCACCCCATGGGAACCAATGTTAAATGATATTCAATTATTTAACCCATTTAATTAAAAAAATATAAATACATTTATCTTAATGTGAAAACTGAGTTTTTCATTTTAAAACAGAAACAAACTTTTTCATTAAACATAAGTAAAACAGTTTTAATTAATTATAGACATCCTGTTAATTTTAATACAATACAAATTGTGTAGTTTTTTTTTAAATAAACTTCTGATACTTCATTTTATTTTAAATAAACATGTTCTACATAATTTCATTTTTAATTTGTTTGAATTTGTTTTAATTTAAAACAAAATTATTAATGTTGTAGATTTTTATATTTTTCTAAATTTAAAATAAATATATAAACTTGATATACATATACCTGATTGACATCAATAGTTTACTTGATTGACATTAATAGTTAACATGATACTATTTTTCTAGTTTTTTTTTGTTTTTTTAATTTAATACATTTTCCCTATACTTTACCATGGAAAGATCACTGCCTCAATTGTGGAGTGTCCGCCAAGTGTGTGGCGCATCAAACCAGTCATGAGGTCACTACAAGTAGCAACTTTACAGTTGTACTTGACATTCTTACTGACTCTAACCCCATTTTCAGGGATGAGTAGATTTAAGACTACCCTTTTGAAAATGGTGAATAGTCAAAAGTAGTAAAGTTGACTCAAATATTAAAGAGTATAGTTACTAAGTAAATCTACACCTCTAGATGTACCTTTGTGAAGAGATCCAGAGGATTGCTTGCTTGGAAGATGTCGGGAGATTCGTTAGATGGGAAAGAGCTCTGCCTCACCTGATGTTTCCTCTCAAATAAAAAGTTGAACAAAAGACCAGAGTTGCGCCTGAGTGTAAGAGTGGAACAGAGAGGCAACTGGGGGTACATGCACAGTGTGGTGGGTGGAGGAAAGGTTTGCACAGCTAGTATCATCTTTGGTCTTTTTCTTTTGCCTGTGGACTACCTGAAAGACTGCTCGATACTGAAGGCTGGTTTATGAGGTGTCCTTCTGCAGAGGGCTAACAATCTACACTTCTACTGCAGAGTTGTAGGCCACTGACATGGCCCTTCTAGAAGTGAGAGAGGATGGCGTTCTCCCGTGAATGTAACTTCCTTTCACTCATGACCACGGAGCAAAATTTCTGCTTAACCTAACATAAAGCTGCAAGCTTTCAGCTTTATATTACGGAAGTTTTGCTCAGCAATTACCAATAGATACAGGTGGCGGGCACATTGATTGACACTGTTTCTTTTCAGTCATGAATCTGATGGATATCACTAATCTAAAGGCCCTTATACATTTCCCTATGTTTGGTTGCATACTTGTATATGTGGGCAACACAATATATGTGTATAGTCATTATCCCGTGGAATAGTCTAACAACTGGGAAACTTTGGAGTGTCTAGAGAGTTGATTTCCTATAACTGTGTGCCAATATACATGTGCCTGTTGCCCCTTGGAGTACCTTGTTCTGGGTGCCATCATCTTCCCCCTTCTCACTTACATGAAAGTGACAGTGCCCTGGAGAAGGTGGCCCCCAGTCCCTGCGGCTTTCACCGAAACGTGCGTCGGCGCTGGTCAAAAGCTTTGGCAGATCACAGCTAAATTACAATGGTTTAAAATTATATTTTGAATCTGTACAACTCCAAACTGTTACACCATTGTAATATAATATACATTGTCATTTGGTCCTATTTATACAGATATTGAATATATTGTAATTTGTAAATTGAGCACATTTCATGTGTGGTGTGATCAACAGTATGCTATGAAGTTAATAAATAGCTGGACTATTAATCTTTTATTAATGTTTCAGTGACTTTATTGGACCCAGTCTTGTTCTTTGTTTTAGTGGTAGAAAGTGAAGTATGTATAATGTGTGGGTGAGGTATGTTTGAGATATTATGGTGAGGGTGAATTTATTTTTAATAAGAGGTGTGAGAAATCCAACAAGATCCCTATGATGATCCGGCTGATTGCTGAGATGCAATGTATGTACAATGTATGAATATATGATATGAAAATATTTAAATTAGAGAAGACGTTGGTGGTGTACATATCAAATGTTAACAAGATATACTAAATATATTTTTTTGTATATAAATTGTAGTTGTTTGCAGTATTGAGATATATAGCTCCAATTTAACAATGTATTGATTAAGTCTAAGGAAACCTCTGAGGCTGTGTGATTTGTTTTTCTGTATGATCAATTAGAGGAAGACCTTTATGTGAAGGGAGAGAACGGTAGGTACTGTGACAAAGAAGATATCAGTCACAAATTGGCTGCAGTGGGGATATGGGTGTGTTGAGTGCGTGACAGGAGACATTTGCATATGGTTACCACTAATGTAGCAAAATAGTAAGGTATGACTGTATGATGGAACAACTAATGTGAGAACCATGCATGCCTGAACAACGTGGTCGGTTCAACAACCACATTGTTACCACGAATGCCTTAAAAGGCATGTGTGGGAACGTCATGCATTGTTCTAGCATGCTACACACCCACCCTAAGGCCCAAAAGTACCCCGGCCCTAATACTAAAACTCCCCAATACCTCCCACTCCGCCTCTAAAAACAGAAGTACCCCAACACCATCCACACACCGTGAGCCTTGACACCTTCCCCGACTCTCCACCTGCCCTAAAAGCAACCGACCCCCACCCGCCCTAAAAATAAAACTAACCCAACACCACCCCTAAAAACAAAACTACACCAATCCCCACACCCTCACCCCTAAAAACAAAACTAACCTGATCCCCCACCCCTAAAAACAAAACTACTCCAACCCACCATCCCTCTCCCCTAAAAACCAAACTACCCCGCTCCTAAAAACAAAACAACCCGACATGCCCCACCCACCCTGAGCCCTAAAACCTTCCCTGACCCACCCTAAAAACCAAACTACTACAACCCCCACCCCTGCCCCAAACCTTTAATCCAGCACACCCCTAAAAACTACCCCAACCCCACTTACCTGATGAAACTACCCTGATCCCCCAGCCACACACCTAAATACCATACTACCCGACCCTACAACCCCACCCCTAAAAACAAAACTACCCTGACACACCACCCACCCTGAGCCCTAAAACCTTCCCGACCCACCCTAAAAACAACCAACCCCCACCCGCCCCTAAAATCCACACTGCCCTGATTCCCCCACCCCTAAAAACCAAACTACTATTACCCCCACCCCTGCCCCAGGGCTTTAATCCACCCCACCCCTAAAACTACCCCAACCCCACTTACCTAACCAAACTACTCCGATCCCCTGACCCCCGCCCCTAAAAACCAAACTGCCCGATCCCCCACCCCTAAAAAACAAACTAACCCGAACCCCCCCAAGTCCTCAGTCCACCCCCCCTAAAAACTACCCCCAACCTGGCCCCAACCCCACTTACCTGACCAAACTACCCTGATCCCGCAACCCACCCCCCCAAAAACTACCCCCCAGCCCTGCCCCAACCCCACTTACCTGACCACAACCTCTTCCGATCCACTCTGCATTTTCTCTGCCTTAACCACGCATGTGCATAGTTCAACACATGCGTGGTTAAGGCAGAGAAAAAGGCAGTCATTATTCCGGCAAGCGTGGTTACGCTTCCTTGTAGGCAGCATCGTTTTTCCGGAGATGTTGTTCAGGGTGTTTCCCCTAAGGTGTACCTTGAGAACTTAATATACAGATATCAGACTTCATACTTTACACGTGTTGGTGAGACTGACTGGCAATATGGTCCTTAGTGTGTCATTGAATCATATCGTCACTGTGCTCGCATTTGTGCAGAGGGACAGATGAATAAAATATTAACAACATGGATGTTGACATACCAGACTCTGTCAATCAAAGGGTTTCAGAAGCTAGTCCACATGGCACGTCTGGTAGTGCAACAGCAGTAGAAGAGATGTCAAATGGCAGAGGGGCTCGCAACACCGGGCCTGAAAATAAAATAAAATGCCATGATGAGAATAACCATATTTGAGGCTATTCACTGACAATGTGTTTGTGGTGTGCACATTGTATGGGCATATGCAGACACAATACATGTATGGCCACTTCTGAGGAGTGTGGTTGTGACAATTTGGGCAGTGAGGCATACCTACCTGGGTAATAGGAATACCTTGTGATGGTTGGTGTCCTGCCACCGTAAGGGAGGGTGCTGCTGAAGTTGTCACCTGTAATGTAGCAGATTGGATTGTAGAGAGGAAAGGTAGAACCCTTTAAAATTAGTATATTAAAACTTCATTCTATACAAGAGATTGAGGACTACTGTGTATCTGTTAGAGGGGTGCCTATGTGTGAATGGCAGATGACTGCTGTTTGTATGTTGGGACGTACGTTTCCAGTAAAGAGCTAGTTGAGAGACAGAGATGTGTTAACCTTACATGGCTTGATATTGCGATTGCCAGGAACTGTTAGTCTGTACAATAGCTTAAGGTGCATGATGGATAGGATATAATCGAGAACGTGGTTTATGAGGTGTGATTCAGTTCTGCCACCAGGAAGAGCCTTTCATCACCATCCTTGGCAATTTGTCCTTCTATGGCCTCTTTTCATCCTGCCATTTCCTCTTGATATCTCCTGTAGTGTCTATCTCCACACCCAATGCAATAACACTGGCAGTGACCTCCTACCATATGGCTGCTATCTCTGCTCCACTTAGGGTTTTTGGGAGACCATATACTTCCTTGTTGTGGTAGACTGTGCCCACCTCAGTGAACTTTCTCCAGAATGATATGGTCTGTACCGTGGTGGCCAGACCTACCTCATCTCACAGCATGAGGACAGGAGCGCAGAACTTACGGTTTGGGATGTATTTATATGCGTTCAATGTAATGTTTATCAAGTGTTTGCAATTCTGCTCGGTGAAGTTTTTTTCCTATTGTTTTCAATTCATATTTGTACTTAGTTGTGGTGGAAATCCCTGCATATACTACACAGAACTACGTTTTCGTCTTGTATTCTGGAAATATGCTCATAAATACTGGCAGCAACTTTTCAGTTATTTTGAGGCATACATGTCCCACAATCTCGTGTAAGAAGATGGAGGGGCCCTTCTCCTAGGTGCAAATATCTGCCTGCAGTTGCTGAATTGTATCTATGTAGAGATTCGACCCCATATCTAAGTGGAAATCTCTTTTGCAAAGCTCTCTGCTTGAGATTTCTTTTGTGTTTTGGGCCCAGAGTCTGGGTGTAAATCTATACCTGGAGTTGATGATTTGCATCTGGGAGGAGATTAAAACCCATTTCTACTAGTTTGCAGAGATCTCCAAGCCCAGATTATATTTTATAATTGGGCCCACGGTCTGTCTATAGGTGCTGCCTTGATATTAAATTTTAGCTTTCATATGTGTGTGTAGTAAAATTCAATTCCCTTTAGTTGGTACACTAACAAAGCTAATACTAAAGTTGACATGCCATGGCCTTCAGCTTCTGTTCCCGTTACAATAAAATGACCTTGTTCTGAAGTTGTATTAGGTAGCATGTTTTTGCAGATAGCTTTGAAATGGTTTCACAATGAGGTGGGCATGTTACAATCCCCATAAACGGAAAAAGACAGGTGAGAATAATCCGCACGTTCTCTACAGATGCCGAAAGTTTCCTTGGTGTAATATTTCCACACGTTTCTGTGGCCAAATGCCAGTACTGTAGGACTCATTTCATGCTCTGTCATCTTCTTTCTAAGATGCAGCTGCGTGAACAAAATGTCAAATACAAATGGGATGTTTTTTCCTTCTGCCCACTCAGTACTAACTAAATTCTCCGTGCAGCATTGGGCACTGATATATTGCTTGATACTTTCACCTCCCTGCAAAATATAACGAGTAAATATCACATGAAAACACACAAGATAAGGACCATTAACTTTTAGAAAAAATGTCTGAATCCTAGTTTGGGGTCAGGCAGGACTTCTCATACAAGTCATTGCGTTTCTTCAGTTTTTTAAGGACGGCAAAATGTTAAATATTGAAGCTGTCAACCTCATAGCAGATTCATAGTTTGCAATGTTTCAATTAGATAGTGTCTTTAGCTGAACGACTGTGATGCCTTAGTAGTCAATGTTTCCAATTCCTCAGATAATTTTGAAGTGTTCGCCGAAATAGGAACCTGCAAGATGTTTTCTCCAGTAATCAATTTGTGTCAAACCGTGCCTTTAAATGATTGGCGAGTACTTAACTGTTAGAAATGGGGTTTCAGGTTGGCTAGGGTATGCACCTCAGCCAGGCAGAACTTACCCACTCTAGTCAGGGCAAGGGAGTTACACGTCCAAGATAACCCCTGCTCACCCCCTTGGTAGCTTGGCTTAACCCGGAGGCAATGTGTAAAGCGCTTGCACAACACACACACACATGTGACGCAATATCCCCACCACAAAGGAAACACAACACCAGATTATATGAAAATATACTGTATTGTACACAACGTAATTATCAGACCAACATCACATAATAGTACTATCCTGCTACCTTAGCAGTTGTCAGAACGTTACACATTAGTTACTCTGCAAACTAGCAGTAGTCACACATAACACACAGGTTACTCAGTATTCTGCAACATAAGCAGTAGTCAGGAAACACGTTATCACATTAAAACACTTGTCATAAGAATATCATAAAACGCCCATAGTAGGAACATTAGAAAATCTATGGCAAGTTAAGCAAACATATTAGCAAGTCATGCCCATAAAAGGAACATGTGCACACATATGTAAAAGCATCATAGAACAGGTAGGCAATATATTATAATTAGTAAAGTCTGTAGAAAGAACTCCAATTATAACTCTATTGGTCCATTTACGAGTACCTGGCTTGATGACGAGGCACCTCCAGTGCCTAAAACGAATAATGGGGCCCCCGGCACTCCTCTGCGCAAAACGGGGGCCTCCTGACAATTTGGGGAGCGAGGAGGGTAGCACACACCTCCTCTAAAGAAAAACGGGCCCCTCGGGGGACCGTAAACGCTGGGGGCCCCCCTAGGCCTCCACCGGCCCTCTCGAGGGGGGGGGCCCAGGTCAGGGAAACCTTTGAGGTGGGGAGGGGGGCGCCACGCACCCCCTCCGGTTGAGAAACGGGCCCCTCCGGGGACCCGCAAACTCCTGGGGTCTCCCGGGGCCTCCGTCGGCCCTTTAACCAAGGGAGACCCCTTTACTGAAAGGTTGGCCCTCGCAGGGGCCCTGAGGAGTCCGGGGGCGCGGCGAGCCTTCGAGGAGGCTGCTGCCCACTCCCAAGACAACTGAAGCCGCCCGAGGCTTCTCCAGGGGAGGAAGAGGCGTCTTCCTCTCCTCTCGCCTTCCGACGGCAACCGGCGACCGAAGCCTTCCGAGGCTTCTCCAGGGGAGGGAGAGGCGTCCTCCTCTCCTCTCGCCCTCCGACTGCAACCGGCCCAGGCAGGGCCTTCTGGTGCCCCGGGGGCGCTCCTCGGAGCGATCCCTACCCCGGGGGCACCGCTAGGAGCAGGTTTGCTCCTGATTCTTTGTTTGTGGATTTTCTCGTGCCCCGGGGGCACAGAGCTGAGCGCGATCCTCGCGCTCTGGAATAAATAAAATAACCCAGCTGCGGCGGTGATCCGGGGGCTCCAAATAGAGCGCTTTTCACAGCGCTAGGAAAATTCTGCAGCCAGGGCTGCGGCGGTGATTCTTCCTTGGGCCAAAGAAAAGCGATTTTCAAAGCGCTAGGAACCATTTAAAGCCTGGTGATTTCTCTGGGCAAAAGAAAAGATTGTTGCAGGGGTCAGGGGCCACAGCACCCTGCCCCTGGGAACAATAATCAAGGAAAAGGTGCAGGGCTGGTGGGTCCAGCTACAGGCCAGCACAAGGGGTGCAGTTGGTGGCAGTTCCTCCTAGTGACCAGGCAGGTCACCGGTCAGCACAGCAGCAGCAGTCCATGGCGGTTTCCTGGTGAGTCCATTCATCAGCGTGCTGTGTCCAGTTTCAAGTTCCAAGAATGTTCAAATTGTGGGGAAAATTCCCCTGTAATTATAGTCCTGTTTTACAGTGTTTTACAATGATAGGGAGAGGAGGTTCCAGCCAGTTACAACTGGTTCTGGGAGTGCCCCCTCTCTCCTTTCAGCACAGGCTCCAAACATCAGTGGGGGGTTAACGACCCTATTGTGTGAGGCCAGGGCACAGCCTTTACAAATGTAGGTGTGCCCCGCCTCTCCCTTCTCTCAGCCCAGGAAGACTATTCAGTATGTAGATGCACCTCAGTGACACCTCCACCCTCCCTGTGTACAGGCTGTCTGAAAAGTATGCACAAAGCCCCAACTGTCACTCTGCCCAGACGTGGATTGGAGTCAAGCTGCAAAACACCAGAATTATAAGCACAGATAAATGCGCACTTTCTAGAAGTGGCATTTCTGTGATAGTAATAACAAATACACCCACACCAGTAAGTAGTATTTATTATCACCATCACAACCATACCAAACACGCCTACGCTACCCCTCATAAATCAGACAATACCCTTTACACATAAGGCAGGGCATTTCTAATGCAATCCTATGAGAAGGCAGCACTCACAGCAGTGAGACACCAAGTTAGGCTGTTTGTCACTACCAGGACAGGCCATGCAATATGGCACATGTCCTGCCTTTCTACATACATGGCACCCTGCCCATAGGGCTAGCTAGGGCGTACTTTAGGGGTGACTTACATGTAGTAAAAGGGGAGTTCTGGGCCTGGCAAGTAAGTTTAGATGCCAGGTCCCTGTGGCAGAAAACTGCGCACACAGGTCCTGCGCTAGCAGGCCTGAGACTGGTTTGAAAGTCTACTTCAGTGGGTGGCGCAAGCAGCGCTGCAGGCCCACTAGTAGTATTTAGTTTACAGGCCCTGGGTATAGAGATACCACTGTACAAGGGACTTATAGGTAAATTAAATATGCCAACTAGGTATAAGCCAATCATACCAACTTTAGATGGGAGAGCACCTGCACTTTAGCACTGGTCAGCAGTGATAAAGTGCTCAGAGTCCTAGAGACAACAGCGAAAGGTCAGAAAAACCAGGAGGAAGGAGGCAAAAAGACTAGGGATGACCATGCGTATGGCCAAAAGTCCAACACAACCCCCTACCAGCCAAAATCCAGGGGAGAACAATCAATACCTTGATGTACTTTCCTGATTGGGGCGATAGAACAAGGACCCAGGCCCACAACAGCAGGGGCATGTTCCAGTTCTACGCCTTCCTGACTCCACTGGGATCTCTCTGTCAATGCGTCCCAGGCAGCCTAGACCAACCCACGGGGATTCTCTAGCTGCCAATGGCCAGAACCAGGCCCCAGGCCATCTAGGAGCCTCTGGTCTCTGAAACCATAATGAGTGGGGGGCGGTAGCCCCAGGTGCAAAGCAACCTGTCTCCACTCCATTTCCGATCAGTTCAGGGGCTCTACCCTGCCACTGATCCACCAACCTAGGGTCCGCACCCATAGGTTCTACAGGGGCTAGAGGCGAGGCTCTCCTCCCTCTACCCCTCCTTCTAGGATCCCGCCCTCCTCTCCTAGGAGGGGTATCACCAGAATCCACACTTGCCAGGGTGCTGGGTACAGCAGCCCTGCACAACTTTCTCGCCAGCCCAGG
The DNA here is from genome assembly GCF_031143425.1 of Pleurodeles waltl. Lineage (NCBI taxonomy): Eukaryota > Metazoa > Chordata > Amphibia > Caudata > Salamandridae > Pleurodeles > Pleurodeles waltl. Next base: position 659,765,102 of record NC_090443.1, on the reverse strand, counting down.
ATCACTACCTGGCGACTGACCACCCAACCTAGGGACGACACCCTTGGGTTGCACCGGGGTCCGGGGCGGGCTTCCCCCTCCCTGAACCCCACTTCCAGAGTCCTGCGTCTCCCCACCTCAGGAGAAGCCACCAGAAGTTTCACACAGGGGGGTGAGCACACTAACCGCCCCCCCAATCAGGTCAGAGTTAACCCCTGAACCTGTCTATCTAGTCCAGGGACGACACCCTTAGACTGGACCATTGCCCAGCGAACCAGGACTTCCTTGGGAGCACACCTACCCCCTACCAGATCAGAGCTTACCCCCTGAATCTGGCAATCCAACCCAGAGTCACTACCCTGCGGTTGAACCACTGCCTGGCGCACCAGGACTTCCTTGGGAGCACACGTACTCCCCATCAGGTCAGAGTTTACCCCCTGAACCTGATCATCCAACCCAGAGTCACCACCCTGCGGTTGAATCATTGCCTGGCGCACCAGGACTTCCTGGGGGGCACACCTACCCCCCACCAGGGAAACACTTTCCCCAAGGGCCACACAAGAGTCTGGCTGGCGCAGGTCTCCTGACCTCTGCCCATCGGACAGAGTCTGGATTCCCCCCAGCCCAGAAATGGTCTCACCAAGGTCATTCCTGGGGGGCTCTGCTCTCAGAGCTGACCCCTGACCCTCCAGGTTCTCCACTGGGGCCCGCAGCCCCCTCTCAACCCTATGCCTGGATTTCCGCCTCCTCCGCTGTAGAGCGAGACTACCAGACACCGGGACCGGCGGAACGCTATCACCAGCCACCCGCCTAAGTCCTAATGACAAAATGGGAACCTTCTGAACAGCTGGCCCTACGGCACAGGTTAGGCTCACCTCCTGGCGTTCACTCATGGAACCTTCAGGGGCCTGGGACGGTTTCTTGGGCACCTTGGGCCTCAGCCCAGCCCCATTCCCTCTCCTCTGAGACGGGACATGGGGTCCCTCACCCACCCCAGTCCACTGGGACCTACCTGGGACACTCCATTCCTTTCCCACCACACCTTATTGGGAAACACCTAGACCACTCTCATTAGGAACACCCCCTAATGCCACACCCGACCCTCTGGTACGCAACCAGAAGTCTGCCTCCTTTGTGAGCTCCCTGTGGTCAGAGAGCTCACACACTGACAAGTGTTGGCGTAACTCTGAAAAACAACAACGAAACAGGTGCTCTCTGAGAATCAGATTAAACAGCCCTTCAAAATTGTTTACTGTGCTACCCTTCACCCATCCATCTAGTGCAATGCAGCAATCCTCCACAAACTCCTCCCAAGACTGGTGGGACAGTTTCTTACCACCCCTAAACCTTTTTCTGTATTCCTCAGGGGAAAAACCATACTTCACAATCAGTGCGTTCTTCACAGCGGAGTACCCCTCCCTGTCACTCTCTTCTAGTGTCAGTAGGGCATCCCTCCCCTCCTCAGGAAAAAAACTCCCTAGGCCAGTTCCCCAATCCTTTTCAGGGATCCTGCGCTCTACCAGAGCCTTCTCATATTCCTTTAACCACTGACGTATGTCACCCCCCTCTTGGAACCTAGGTACCAGATCTATGGGTATGTGAGGAACATCTTTGCTACAGCACTGTACATTGCTGCCACCACTGGACTCCACCTGCAGCGCTGGTGAGTCCAGAACCTTCAGACTGCGCTCTAGAGCGAGTCTTTCTCTGGCAAAGGCCCTCTCTGCCTCTGCCATTCTCTCCTGTACTAAGGCCTTCTCTACCTCAGCCCTTCTCTCCTCAACAGCTAGGCGCGCTAACTGCAACTTCAGGTCCCTCTCTTCCCGCCTATCTCTTAGCTCATCAGGCGTCAAGGAATGAGAGGTAGCCCTGCTTCTTACACTGGACCCAGCAAGGGACTCCCTATCACTGGGGCCTTCCCTGTCAACTGGCGTCCCCAACCGGTCATTCTCACCCTCCTGATCAGTCTCTCTACCATTCTCTAGGGATGAGGTCTGGGAGCCCTCCCATTGGGAACCCTCGCTACACTCAGGATCCTCTGTGTGCCCCCTAAGCACACTCCCTCCCTGGGTAAATGTCACAAACCATTCAAAGAAATTCAGAGATCTCCTGAGGTCCCCTTCTACAGGCAGCCCTCTCTCTCTACAGAACCCCTCTAATTCCCCCTGCGTGTAAAACGGCAGGTCCTCTAAATCAAAGGTAAGCCCCATCTTGAAAAGGTACAAATAACTCAACTGTGACAACCACAATACCCAAGCGTGAGAACTGAAAACAGGAAAAATGACCAAAGAGAGAAAGTTAAGAGAAGCCAAACATGTGATGGTCTAAACGCAATCCTTGTAGTGAAATAATGAGTCACAATGGTATTGTGCAAGCGCAAGTCCTATCCTCACCGCTGACTTCCAATGTTAGAAATGGGGTTTCTGGTTGGCTAGGGTATGCACCTCAGCCAGGCAGAACTTACCCACTCTAGTCAGGGCAAGGGAGTTACACGTCCAAGATAACCCCTGATCACCCCCTTGGTAGCTTGGCACGAGCAGTCAGGCTTAACCCGGAGGCAATGTGTAAAGCGCTTGCACAACACACACACACATGTGACGCAATATCCCCACCACAAAGGAAACACAACACCAGATTATATGAAAATATACTGTATTGTACACAACGTAATTATCAGACCAACATCACATAATAGTACTATCCTGCTACCTTAGCAGTTGTCAGAACGTTACACATTAGTTACTCTGCAAACTAGCAGTAGTCACACATAACTCACAGGTTACTCAGTATTCTGCAACATAAGCAGTAGTCAGGAAACAAGTTATCACATTACACTTGTCATAAGAATATCATAAAACGCCCATAGTAGGAACATTAGAAAATCTATGGCAAGTTAAGCAAACATATTAGCAAGTCATGCCCATAAAAGGAACATGTGCACACATATGTAAAAGCATCATAGAACAGGTAGGCAATATATTATAATTAGTAAAGTCTGTAGAAAGAACTCCAATTATAACTCTATTGGTCCATTTACGAGTACCTGGCTTGATGACGAGGCACCTCCAGTGCTTAAAACGAATAATGGGGCCCCCGGCGCTCCTCTGCGCAAAACGGGGGCCTCCTGACAATTTGGGGAGCGAGGAGGGTAGCACACACCTCCTCTAAAGAAAAACGGGCCCCTCGGGGGACCGTAAACGCTGGGGGCCCCCCTAGGCCTCCACCGGCCCTCTCGAGGGGGGGGGCCCAGGTCAGGGAAACCTTTGAGGTAGGGAGGGGTGCGCCACGCACCCCCTCCGGTTGAGAAACGGGCCCCTCCGGGGACCTGCAAACTCTTGGGGTCTCCCGGGGCCTCCGTCGGCCCTTTCACCAAGGGAGACCCCTTTACTGAAAGGTTGGCCCTTGCAGGGGCCCTGAGGAGTCCGGGGGCTGCTGCCCGCTCCCAAGACAACTGAAGCCGCCCGAGGCTTCTCCAGGGGAGGGAGAGGCGTCCTCCTCTCCTCTCGCCCTCCGACGGCAACCGGCGACCGAAGCCTTCCGAGGCTTCTCCAGGGGAGGGAGAGGCGTCCTCCTCTCCTCTCACCCTCCGACTGCAACCGGCCCCAGGCAGGGCCTTCTGGTGCCCCGGGGGCGCTCCTCGGAGCGATCCCTACCCCGGGGGCACCGCTAGGAGCAGGTTTGCTCCTGATTCTTTGTTTGTGGATTTTCTCGTGCCCCGGGGGCACAGAGCTGAGCGCGATCCTCGCGCTCTGGAATAAATAAAATAACCCAGCTGCGGCGGTGATCCGGGGGCTCCAAATAGAGCGCTTTTCACGGCGCTAGGAAAATTCTGCAGCCAGGGCTGCGGCGGTAATTCTTCCTTGGGCCAAAGAAAAGCGCTTTTCAAAGCGCTAGGAACCATTTAAAGCCTGGTGATTTCTCTGGGCAAAAGAAAAGATCGTTGCAGGGGTCAGGGGCCACAGCACCCTGCCCCTGGGAACAATAATCAAGGAAAAGGTACAGGGCTTGGTGGGTCCAGCTACAGGCCAGCACAAGGGGTGCAGTTGGTGGCAGTTCCTCCTAGTGACCAGGCAGGTCACAGGTCAGCACAGCAGCAGCAGTCCATGGCGGTTTCCTGGTGAGTCCATTCATCAGCGTCCTGTGTCCAGTTTCAAGTTCCAAGAATGTTCAAATTGTGGGGAAAATTCCCCTGTACTTATAGTCCTGTTTTACAGTGTTTTACAATGATAGGGAGAGGAGGTTCCAGCCAGTTACAACTGGTTCTGGGAGTGCCCCCTCTCTCCTTTCAGCACAGGCTCCAAACATCAGTGGGGGGTTAACGGCCCTATTGTGTGAGGCCAGGGCACAGCCTTTACAAATGTAGGTGTGCCCGCCTCTCCCTTCTCTCAGCCCAGGAAGACTATTCAGTATGTAGATGCACCTCAGTGACACCTCCACCCTCCCTGTGTACAGGCTGTCTGAAAAGTATGCACAAAGCCCCAACTGTCACTCTGCCCAGACGTGGATTGGAGTCAAGCTGCAAAACACCAGAATTATAAGCACAGATAAATGTGCACTTTCTAGAAGTGGCATTTCTGTGATAGTAATAAAAAATACACCCACACCAGTAAGTAGTATTTATTATCACCATCACAACCATACCAAACACGCCTACGCTACCCCTCATAAATCAGACAATACCCTTTACACATAAGGCAGGGCATTTCTAATGCAATCCTATGAGAAGGCAGCACTCACAGCAGTGAGACACCAAGTTAGGCTGTTTGTCACTACCAGGACAGGCATGCAATATGGCACATGTCCTGCCTTTCTACATACATGGCACCCTGCCCATAGGGCTAGCTAGGGCGTACTTTAGGGGTGACTTACATGTAGTAAAAGGGGAGTTCTGGGCCTGGCAAGTAAGTTTAGATGCCAGGTCCCTGTGGCAGAAAACTGCGCACACAGGCCCTGCGCTAGCAGGCCTGAGACAGGTTTGAAAGTCTACTTCAGTGGGTGGCGCAAGCAGCGCTGCAGGCCCACTAGTAGTATTTAGTTTACAGGCCCTGGGTATAGAGATACCACTGTACAAGGGACTTATAGGTAAATTAAATATGCCAACTAGGTATAAGCCAATCATACCAACTTTAGATGGGAGAGCACCTGCACTTTAGCACTGGTCAGCAGTGATAAAGTGCTCAGAGTCCTAGAGCCAACAGCGAAAGGTCAGAAAAACCAGGAGGAAGGAGGCAAAAAGACTAGGGATGACCATGCGTATGGCCAAAAGTCCAACATTAACACTAGAAGATAACAGGACTATGTTTCCTGCTGAGATCTCTCATAAACATAGTGTTGAAGCCGGGAGTGGGCATGCTCTGATCATAGATTAACGGAAGCTGTTCCTACGCACAGCATTCTTGTTCTGTTTTAAATAACACTCTGTCCTCAATTTTGAGGGGTCAGTGTTTTCCCTAATTTTGCACTGCATACGTTTATTAAGGGTATATGTTGTTGCTGCGGTATTGGTCTTGTAGCGCAGTGCTGTAGGCTTGCAGGAATGAGAAACATATGATCCGATGTAACAGGAGATAGGTGATAACGGTGGTCGCACACTGTGCAACAGCTTTCTGTGACTTATCTCTGATTTTGCAATGGGACCAATGTACCAATACGTCACACTCCAAATCTCTTTCTGCAAGGTGGTCACCGTACAACCTGCCTCATGAATATTAATTAGGCAAGTCGCTGTTTGCTATTCCTTGCGACTGCCTGCAAAAACAGAGATAGTCGCCTGCGAGGAACAGCATATCCCCATCCCTGTGTTTGCATTTCTAAACTGTATTTTTTAAAGGAGACCCTGATAATTAAATGAAACAGTGCTGCAGTTAGAAAAATAAAGGTTTGCCGTTTAGAAAAACGTGGGTTCCCTGGACCACTGCCTACTTACCTCTTGGCTACCCGGTACCATTCACAAAGGTGAAGGTGGCACCTTCCCGTTCCTGAATCAGTAATCCCCTCTTTTGTGATTCTGAGACATGATCAGTTGTTTGTGATTGCAACAGTGCCTTAATGATTAAGAGTTAGGATGGAAAGCTCCTTTCACGCTTCTTCCTAATTTGCAAAATCTGTGAGTCAGAAAGAGTTTTCCAACTTGCAAAATAGTTTTAATACACCTAAAAGCCATTTTGTGGTCTCAGACCCTGAGATTTAGTGAGAATTATAAATGACTTTGTACATCTGACACGTATCTTTATTGCCCAAAAGTGCTGTCCCCCCTAGTCATCGACCTGCTGGGAGTAAGAGCTTGTATTACAATCCTGGCCTGCTTAACAATATAAAGGTGACGTACTTTTACTGGTATTCTGAATTGACATATTGGTGTTGTTCTGCAGTAAAACACAGCACTGTCATAATTTTATCAATACACTTCAATTGGGGCGTTGTCAGGAAAATATGAAATTAATTGCTGTGACTGGTAGTAGTCTAACATAAATTGTAGCACAGACCTGCAAGTTTGACTATTACAATGAGCTGTTAACAGACCACAAACATGTTCAACTGTCATAACTTTCAAGTCTGCTGCACAATTTGGCCATCCTTATTCTTGTCCCTTGTCACTCGACAAATTTCTCTGATCAACCAACATGTGTGGGGTAACCGTTAGAATACAAATGGGATAATGTATCCCTGAGTGTGTATCACAAGAACACTGAAAGTCAAGGAGTTCAGTGGCCCATAGTTCAGTGGCTTGAACTCGAGCTTCAACGTGACTTGCAATATCTTCTTGGTATATTGTTTCATGTAACATGTGGTCATTCGTTTTTTCTGTTTCAAGCATACATACTGCTTTGTCTGAGTAAGATTTGGTTTTTAATACTTTGATTCTGGGATTTGCAAAATGGGCTTTCTTTTGCTATAAGTTCCAAAAGGCAAAGTAATGTAGGTAGAAAACTTTGTAGGAAACATAGCAAGGTTTGTCTTCTGTGCAACATGCAAGAATATATTAATACAGGTCTATTTGCTTGTTTTTTCTTGTTGTACAGTGGGTGCAGTTAGAAATACCGAGAGGCAACCTGAGTAACCTTGTGGTTGCAGTAACATGGCTACATCATCGTGCTTCTCCCAAACCAATAGCCTCAGCATGTGTGGTACAGACGAATTCTCTACCAGCCTGATTGCAGTGTTTAGTATGTTGGAGGGCATTGAAAGAGTCAGCAGAAGACGGTGCTGACAGATTCCATGCATTTTTGCCAGCACGGTGTGATTGTCTTTGTTGGAGTGCTGCTAGGAGATGTAACAAGGTTCTGTTCTTACACGAGTGGGTTCGTGGATGAGGAGAATAGCAGCCCTGAAACCTGGCAGCCTCATGAAATATTAGATGTAAACCTACTGACCTCACTATTTGCTTTTAATATTGTATTACAAGTAAGTAGTGATGTAATTTCCAATTTCTACTAGAGAGTGAAAAGCGTGCATGGCCCAGGTACCGACCTCCAGTAACGAATCACTTGCCTCCAGCTGCTGACAAGTGAGGACTGGCTTTGTGACCCATTCTTTGTGCAATGAACCCCTTTCTTCAAGACGCAATTGGGAGAGTGTGTGTGAATCGCCTCACCCCCTCCTACAGCCTTCAGTCATACCCCTATAGAAAGGCAGGCTGGTTTCGTGAGCAGACTTGCCAGTGGCAGCCTCCGCATAACGCAAGGGGAGGAGCGGGGGAGGTGTGAATGGAGACGAGGTACAAATTTAAAAAATATAAAAAGAACTTACCTCGCCTCCGTCCCTGTCTCCTCCTGCCGCCTCACACTTCTCTTCTTCAGCACAGGCTCCCCAGCAATCCTGACACTGCTTTCATGCAAAATCTTCCATGAATGCAGTTCCAGGATTGATCTGAGCGGCAGTGACTGACACTCAGACACAGCCTTGGGGTCTGTGCAGTTTATCCAACCCAGCTGTGCTCACAGCCGGGCTGGAGAAACCTAAGTGTGCATGTGTGTTTGGCTGTGCACTCTCCCCTGATTCCCCTCCCACCTCCCGTGGCCCAGCCACTCCCCTCCCTGCACTGATGGCTGAGCCACAAGCAGACAAATAAAATGATCTATTGTTTTATGTGTCTGTTTCTGGCACAGCCAGTTGGGCGATGCTCCATCGCCATAGCGAAGGAGCCGCCCCTGAGACTCGCACTCATCCCTGACGCTCCCTGTCCACAATGTGGCACACAATGAGTCTGCAACCTCGCATGGTCCAAAATGGCTGTGATAATGCTTTCCAGAATGGTGAACCCTGTGTGGATTCTTTGAGTCATGCCCCTGCAACCAAAGACAAAGACTCTCAGGTATCCAGCAATGACATTCTTGTATAAATGCAAGCCCACACTGCATCTGTTCACCATGGAGATTATGCCTCTTCTATGTAATTCTTGCTTTACGCCTAATTGGAACATCATGTAGTATATAAAAAATACACTGCAAATTTAGGATAATAAAAGCCATATATCTTTTCCTAAAGGACAATCCATTTATTGAGATACCTGCCCAAACTGAACTAGACATTTAGCCAACACCTTACTCCAAGAGTAAACCTTGATTGATGCCCAAACAATTACATGTAGATGAGCTAGAGGACAAACTTGCACACCTTCTACCTGAACAATGACTATTTAGAGACTGCGCTGGCTGTCTGTGCGAAAACATGATTTGAAACTCCACTGAGACTTTATCAGTTACAAGTTATGCCTTTTGGGCTAAACAATACCCCTGTGGCCTTTCAGAGGCAGTTGAATGGCATTCTATTTCATCTGGATTGGCTAGTCCTGCACGCAGTATGTGTGGACACTCAGCAAGAGGCTGAAATACTTCTGCCCGGCAATGCAGTCCCACAATACTCTGAAGCAAAGGACACAGACTGTCACTTATTGAATTATAGCAATAGCTACCTGTTGAAAGAGCATGCTGTGCATCATAGTTGTAATTGCATTAATATAGCGCTTACTATCCCTGTAGAGGCATCGAAGAACGTTTCGGCGAGTAGCATGCAATTCCAGAACCCAAAAGGATTAGTATAGGGAAATATGAATGTAGTATTAGTATTAGTATAGGGAGGGATGAATTAATTTGAGCGGAGGATATGCAGGCTACACTCCAGCTCTCTTTGTCCTACTGTCTAGAGGGGATTCACAAACAGCCCAACTGTCAAACTGACCCAGATAATGAATCCACAAACAGGCAGAGTCACAGAATGGTTTGAGCAAGAAAATGCGTACTTTCTAAAAGTGGCATTTCCAAACTAACAATCTAAAAACCACCTCTACTAAAAGATGTATTTTCAAATTGTGAATTCTGAGACCCCAAACGCCACATTTCAATCTGCTCTCAAAGGGAATCAGCACTTTAAAGTTATTTAAAGGCAACTCCCCTGTTAACCTATGAGAAAGATAGGCGTTGCAATGGTGAAGACGGAATTTAGCAGTATTTCACTGTTAGGACATGTAACATACATCAGTACATGTCCCACCTTTAACATACACTGCACCCTGCCCATGGGGCTAACTAGGGCCTACCTTAGGGGTGCCTTACATGTATAAAAATGGAAGGTTGTACACTTGCCAGGTCGAATTGGCAGTGCAGGACTGCACACACAGACAGTGCAGTGGGCAGGTCTGAGATATGTTTGCAGGGCTACTCCTGTGGGTGGCACAACCAGTGCTGCAGGCCCACTAGTAGCATTTGATTTACAGGCCCTGGGCACCTCTAGTGCACTTTACTAGGGACTTACTGGTAAATCAAATATGCCAATCATGGATAAACCAATCACCAATACAATTTACACAAAGAGCATATGCACTTTATTACTGGTTAGCAGTGACAAAGTGCCCAGAGTCCTAAAGCCAACAGAAACAGGCCAGAAAAAATAGGAGTAAGGAGGCAAAAAGATTGGGATGACCCTGCAAAAAGAGCTAGGTCCAACATGGGTCATCTTCTAAGGCTCTAAATTGCGCAATGGATGACAGGCAGGTGAATGAATGTTGCTGTGTTGAGGTGTCTGTGGTAGATGTTGGTGAAGATAGAGAATTTGGGAGTACATTTTGTTCAGTATTTTTTTGTGTAGTTAGGAGGATGGGAGTCGGTGTTTGTTTCTATTTTGTGATAGAAATTATTAAGAACGTGTATGTGATTTTGATGTGCTGGTGTTTGTGTTTTGTGTCTGTGCAGTAGTAAGAGGAGATATTGATGTAGTGGTTTTCTGTGAAGGATTCATATGTAAAGTACTGCTGGTGAGTAGTATTTGAAAAGAACTAGAGGTAGTGATGTGTTTTGGAGAAAAGTGTATGTGGTGTGTAAGAGGGAATAGACAAGAGTTATGAGTGTTTGTGTTAGATTTGATCACTGGAAGAGGTAAAATTTATGGTGGAGTGGAGCGTAATGATTGCTTTGTTGTGTGTATTTGGTACAAACGAGAAGGAGGGTGTTGGTGGATGATGTGATGGACGTTTGTGTATAGGTTTCCTTTTGATAAAAAGGGGTCTGTTTAGACGAAGTGGAGGAGAAAGCTTGTGTTTTCTATGAACAGGGAGTGTGTGTCTGGATGCATCAAGATTTTGTGTAATGTGGCTTTGTGTTGTGTAGGTGATGTGTGGATTTTTTAGTGGTATAGGACAGAGGTTTGTTTTGTGTAGGCCTGGGTGGAGTTCACGGAGTTGCGCTACGCAGAGTTCCGCAAAGTGCCCAAAAAGCTCTGCCATGCTACGCAGAGTTCCGAAAACAACAGAGTGCATTAGGTCATGCCATTCACTGTGTTTTTAGCGGCAGGTGTTTCTCCCGCGCTGAAAAATCAGCACGAACGGCTCCCTGCGCAACGCAAGAAGGTGCAGCTTCTTTTCTGCTGCTGGAGTTTATTTTCTACTCGAGCGTCAGCTACCTCAACACGAACGCTAGTGGTCTCAACCATACAGCGACTGCTCGCATTGAGAAATCTCACCGGTAAGTGGTGTTGAGTAAGATTTTCCTAGTTCACGCTCACCAACTCACCATTGACGAGTGTGAGAGAGGAAAAAACTCTGCTCCGCTTCACTATGCAGAGGTTTTTGGAACTTCATTCTACATTCTCTGAAAACTCCGCAAGCGAGTTCACCACCCGCCCCTAGTTTTCTGTGAGAATGAAGGTGTCATGGTGTTGACGATGGGGTAAAAGGGTGTATAGGTGTGGTTTGTGGAGTTTTGTAGTTGTTGTTGAGACATTGAGATCTGTATGAGGCTTGTTTGTAGTAAATGAGTAAAATGCCTTTCCTGATAATGTGTTTGGATGTTTGCGGATGTGGAAGGCTTATGAGGGTAGCTGGTAAACAGAATATTAGGCAGCAGCTCTGGCCCTAGGCCTGACCTGGCCCAAACAGCCCGAACAGGCAACTGCCCTTGTCCTCGCACCCTTGGCTGAGATTCCCTGACTCCTAGGCCTCAATAGTCCTATTATCCAATGTGAACCCTAACCCATAAGAAACCATATCCTAAACCCTAGAGCAAATGGGAGGCATGGCCCTACTGACAGCCAATCAAAATCAAAACCTAAGCCCTAAACCTGAGCCCAAACAGCCAATCAGAACTGGAACCCTAAGCTCTCAGTCCCTTGAAACCCTTGCCCTAGCAACCAATCAGAGCACAAGATGCAACAGCCAGTAAAACATATATTAGAGGCACAAGGCCTTAAGCCCAGGCTGCTGGTTCAGGGGTTAAGGAGGCACTACTCTATTCAGAATCTCCTTGGATGCAGCAGGCTCAAGCCACACTTTCAGGCTTCTTCATTCACCGCTTCAGGTAAGGCCCAATTCTAAAGCCACTAAAATGCTGCTTTTCACACTTAAATAATTCTACGTACACTTTACAAAGAGAGTTGAAACCATAAAGAAGATTAAGCAGTCTCTTAAGCACACTCTGGTTAGCCACTGAGGTATATTTTGCCTATTTACCTTGTAAGGGGGAGGGGGAGGACTGGAAGCCCAGCACAGTATGGGGAAAATTAGGAGATAAATTCAAGCAGGAACAGGCAGAAACAAAGCAGTACAAAATTAGAAGAACCCTTGAGGTAAATTTAAATGGGCAGGGTGCCTCTTGCACATTTTAGTGAAAAACAAGCATACATAGACAGTCTGTGTTCTGACCACCTTCTTTGTCTCTTGCTCACTGGGTGGTTTAGGGCAGCAAGATGATGTGCTCACAAATTGGAGGTGACTCTCTTGGGGATCCCCCTATAACATTAAAGGGACAGTGCATATGTGAGAAGAGGGCTCAGGGTTAACTGGGAGCAAGAGAGCCAATCAGCAAGCACAGGCTGCTGGTGATGGGCAGGGAGGTGCTGCTCTATTCAGAACCTATTTGGATACAGACAGGCTTCATAAACACTTTCAGGCTTTTGATTCACCTTTTCAGGTAAGGTCGAATTCCAAAGCCAATAAAATACTACTTTTCACGCACTTTAGATAATCACTTTTTCAAGCCAAAAACGAGTGCTACATACACTTTCCAAAGACAGTTGAAACCATATAGTAGATTAAGCTGTCTACTAAACACCCTCAGGTTAGCCACGGAGATGTATTTTGCCTGTTTAACTAGTAAGAGGCAGGGAGGCTGGAGGACTAGTACAGTATAGGGGAATACTATGAGAGAAATTCAAGCAGTCATGCGGAGAAACAAAACAGCAGTTTTAAAGTACAAAATGCGCAGAAACCAAGAGGTAAATTTAAAAACAGTTATAGGTATGGGGAAAAAAACACTTTTTAGTAAACAACAAGCATATACAAAAAGTTTGTGTTCTTTCCACCTTCTTTGTCTCTTGATCAGTGGACTGTTTAGCATACAGAGAAGCTGGGCAACAAAACGGAGGTGGCTTTCTTGAGGGTCTGTATACAAACGTAAGGGGCCAGTGCAGGTGTAAGAGGAGGGCCCTGGGTTGCTTGGGAGGAAGAGAGCCAAATAATCAAGCACAGACTGCTGGGGCAGGGCAGTGCTCCTCTATTCAGAATCTCCTTGGATACAGACAGGCTTCATCGTCACTTTCAGGCTTCTTGATTCACCTCTTCAGGTAAAGCCCAATTTGAAAATCAATAAAATACTTCTTTTTGCACACTTAAAATAATCATTTTTTCAAGCCAAAAAAGAGTGCTCCATGCACCTTCCAAAGACAGCTGAAACCATTAGATTAAGGGGTCTTTTAAACATCCTATGGCTAGCCACTGAGGTCTACTTTACCGATTTACCTTGTAGGGATGGGGAGGGGCTTCAGGCCTAGCACACTATAGGGGAAAACCAGCAGTGAAATTCAAGCAGTCATGGGCAGAAACAAAACAGCAGATTTATTGTACAAAAAGTGCCAAAACTAAGAGGTAAATTATTAAACAGTTAATGGTAGGTAAAAAAGCACTTTTTAGCAAAAAATAAACTTACACAAAAAGTGTTTTTTTTTCTTTGCACCTTCTTTGTCTCTTGCTCACTGGGCTGTTTAGGGCACAGAGAAGCTGGGCTCACAAAATGGAGGTGGCTGTCTTGAGATTCCCTCAACAAACGAATGGCCAGTGCAGGTGTGACGGCTCAGGTTGTCTGGGAGCAAGAGAGCCAAACAGCAATCAACAGGATGCTGATGCAGGGGGCAGGGAGGTGCTTCTGTATCCAGAATCTCCTTGGAAGCAGACAGTCTCCAACCACACTTTCTGGATTCTTTATTCACCTCTTCAGATAAGGTCCAGTTCTTAAGTTACTAAAATACACCTTTTCTCGCACTTAAAATAATCATGTTTTCAAGCGATAGAGTAGATTACGCAGTCTCTTAAACACCCTTTTTTAGCCACTGAGATGTATTTTGCCTACATACCTTGCAAGTGTGGGGGGGAACTAGAGGCCTAGCAGAGTATAGGGAAAACTAGGACCGAAAATGAAGCAGTCATGGGCAGAAACAAAACAGCAGTTTTAAAGTACAAAATTCGCAGAAACCATGATATGCTTAGGGATCAATACCCATTATATACATTTGCACCCTGAATTAGATGTCCTAATCCACACCATCATCCAGCCTTGATTGTTTGACCCGCTTCCCCATGAGACTCAAAGCCTAAAAAAGGACCCTGATTATTCTGGTGAGTATCTGATTTCTGCATTTTTAGTAATAGTTGTGTGTCCATTATGTTGTATGGCAGTCTCATGCAAAAATGCTATTTAAGTGTGTTGCTACACATTGCTCTACAGCATTAGGGTAAGCAAGTGGTGTACCAAAGGAGGTTTATCCTCGAGGTACAAACTCCAGTAGAATTTTTACACAATTAAATCTTGCCAAAAGCAAGCTGCATAGACTCTTTTCAATGTAAAAACTCCAGCATGAATTTCTACATAATGAGATCTGGCCAAGAGCAAGCAACGCGTGTTATGCACTGAACTAACTTGCAATGTTTTGCTTCCCCACTATTTGCATCCAGTTTCATTTGTCACTAGGATTTTACAAACGACATCCCAAGCTAGTTTACTCGCTCAGGCAATTTGCAGAATCCTAAAAGTGTTTGCAGTGCACCTGTCCTGTTACACCACCTTTGAGAACAATATTAGAGGTTGGCACTACATGATGCAAAGTGTTTTAGCACTGCAGTTATACCAACCAATTGGTGCAAAATAACTTTTGCATACCAAAGTTGATTGACGCTGCCTTTTGTGCCACTTTGTGTCTCGAAATGCTAAGTAGCACCATGAGAGCCTAACTATGCCAAATAGTAAGTATGCCCTTTAGTGTTTTTGCTTCAATATGATATACTGCTTTTGTTTTTTTGTCCAGCAACACTTTACGTGCTGGTATTTTGAGCCCATTCTCACAATATTACTTCCGAATCTACAAGTCCCAGAATGCAAAATGATCGTTAATAAAATTACAGGGTCTCGCAGAACATAGACATCTCAGCAGTAGCATGCCTGGTATAACAAGCACGCGTGTAACAAGCATATGAATAGATTATCATTCATTCAGGTTATGTCACTATGATCACAACGTGATATTAATTTGCAATACAATGTTTGCACTCCGGTTTTTAAAGTTCTTGATGACACATCATCCAATTGAAGGATTTTTTTAGGATCGGGAACAATTATTCTATAATTGGACGAGATATGTTTCGTACCACATAATTATTTACAGCATTTCATAAAACTACAACCTTATTGGTGTCAGTTGCATAGGTACTGTAAAACCCCTGTGAACGCGGTGTACTTAAGTTATTAAAGTGCATGCAGTGTACTTAATTATTAAAACACATCGGTGACTATGCGTAGTGGGTTAAGCAATGTTTTTAATAAATGAGGCGCAGAGTTCAAGTGGAAATTGATCTGTCCCATTCGATGGCTTTTTAATATTCAGAAATATTTATATTTCCCTAAGCTTGTCCCTTTTTGAGGCCAGCACCATCAAAAACCCTAATTAAGAGATTTCTTTTAGAAAAACTATACCAGGATTTGTGTAATAAAACAAGTTGATTTTGTCTGTTATCCAAAGGAGCTTCTTTTTTTCAAAGCAGAGAACTTAATCATGCGGTATAAATGTCAAATAAGTGCACACATAAATCTCAGGAGAGCCGCCATCTGTTGTTATTTTAGGACTATGTCTAACATCTCGTTGCGATTTAATTGCTCGTAAATGCGCCAGACTGAAACCTATGGTTAATGAAGTCATCTATTGAAGAGTACTGTAAGAACAGGTGCTGCAGAAGACTTCCAGGCACTTTAAGCCATAGTGTTAAACTCGGGAATGGCCATCTTGGCCTATTATATGGGTTGTCTGGGTTTGACACTGTTAACGCAGAAGGTAATTATGAAATTATTAAGGAATATTCCTGTATCTTGAGTTTTGAATTTGCGTAGAAAATGAATTAACTTAGAGAAAAATAATGCACGCATTTGAAGGTGCGACTACAAGAGTGGCCGCCAATATTCACGAAGTGTAGTTATTAATGGCTTATTAATATGAAATGTTGAGCTTACGTTTGATTAACATGGTAATATGTCATATTAGGTTTATGCATTATGTATTAGCTTTATTAATTGTAGGCCTTAACTTAGCGAGGTCTTGGCCGAGTTGCACGACCTCATGTCAAGCTACATTTCTTAGGTGTTTAATAAAATGTCTGCTTAGGTAATTAAATTGTGATTTTCCACTGTACTGTCCATGTGCTCGTAGCTGAAATCTTTTCTCATGAGAACTGCTTGCCAGAAGATACTGTACTTGCTAATATAACAATGATTAATGTAATGTGTGTAAGACTGACCTTCCCAGGAGGAGACAATGGACCCACTGACTGGAGTATAAGTGGCAACAATATTGATACCTGACATGCCGGATGATGAGAACAGTATGAAAGGAGCCAATCACCAACATGTGAACCATGTACTACTAAAAGTTGTGGATTTGAAGTTTTAGTTTCATTGGACAAAGTGTGAACATGCGATCCCCTGACCAATTAGGATGTGGGAAGTAGTTTTAGGAAATCTAACTTAGCCAGACTGCGCTGTTTACTGATGCGCCATTCTCCCCATTTTTCTTGGGAGTTTAGACCATTTGCTCATTTTCTATCTTGCCGTTAAGACCGCTATTATTTTCTCAGCCATCTTGAGAAGAGACATGCTGAACTTTATTGCTTAAAGAGACTTTGCCTTTTATGAACTTTAATGCTGAATACTGATGCCTTGCTGATCAGACTGATGTTCTGATGACAAAGACTATCTTAGCTTGCCGATCCAATTGAAGAGAGGTATACTGTCACTGATATTGTTTGCTATGACTATGGCCCTCATTCTGACCTTGGCGGTCTTTTCGCAAGACCGCTGAGTTACCGCCGCGGTGAAGACCGCCGACCGCGGCGGTGTGCCGCTGTGCGCATTCTGACCGCTGGGAGCGTTCCGCCGGAAAACCGCCAGCAGCCACACTGGCGGTCGGCGGGAAAGTGGAGACTGGTCAACCTCCACCGCCACGCCAGCAGAACACCGCCCAAAGAATTACGACCCACATTTCTGTGTGGCGGTCTTCTGTTGGCGGTCTTCTGTTGGCGGTCACGTCCCTATGGCTCCCGTCGCCTCCCGGAGGACCAACGCACAAGGTAAGTTGACCGTCCGTGAGGGGATGGGGTGGGGGGGTGTTGTGTGATGTGGGCGTGCATGGGGGTGTGCGTGTGAGTGTGTAGAGGGGGTGTGTGAGTGCGTGTATGCGGGCGGGGGGTGCTGCTGTGTCTATGGGTAATGTGTGCTGTTCGGCAGGTGCGCATGTCGGCATGTATGTGTGCGGGTATGTGTCCCCGTTGTGTATGTGTGTGTAGGGGGTGTGTATATGTGCATGTTGGGGGTGTGTGCATGTCGGGGTACATGTATGTGCATGTCGGGGTGGGGGTGGGGAGGGGGTTCGTACCACCTCTGGGGGGTGGCAGGGGGGTGGAGGGTGTGGGGGGAGGACTCGGGTGGGTAGTGGGGGGTGGGGGAGACCCCTATCAGTGCCAGGGAAGGAATTCCCTGGCCCCGATAGTGCTTACCGCCATGGTTCGCACGGCGGTTCCCGCCCGCAAGAAACCGCGGCGGTAGGCAGGGTCATAATACCCTTGGCGGTCTTGGGACGACCGCCGGGCCGGAGTGCGCAAACTCCAGCCCCGCGGTCATGACCGCCGCGGCGGTCGGAGTGGAGAAGTAGCGGTCGGTCGCGGCGGGGACCGCCGCGGTCAGAATGCCATTTATAATACCGCCGGTCTGTTCGCGGTCCGACCGCCGTCTCTCCGCCGACCGCCAGGGTCAGAATGAGGGCCTATATGCTTTTGTTCCCAGGTGGCAACCGCTAATTTTGATAGGGTCATAATTAGATGTTTTCCAAATTTGTGTGATTAAATTGTTTTGCATGAAGCCCAAACATGCTATTCTAATCTGATGTTAGTTAGGATTCTCACTGATGAAATTTGCCACATGTAATAACAGCTGATGTCTTTTCCTTGCTGAAACTAAATGTATGTGATATCGTTTGCACAGTTATTCATGCTATTAATCTGTACTGTAACTTTAGAATGTGTAGTAGGCCAAGCTTTGATTAGATTGCGTTTCTTTTGCAGCTTTGGACAGCCAGTGTCATTTCTGTATGTTTATCAATTGATTTTTAGATTGACTTACGTTACATTAGCATTGTTAATATAGGGAAATAAATATTCTACCTTTTACATAAAGGTGTGGTTATTCATGATTGCAAGGTCATGGAGTGTGACAATTTCCAACTCCTACTGGATACTAATGTTATTGATTGTTATTGATTATTGATCTGCATGTACGGGATATATGGTGGGAAAACCTCAAAGTGAGTTAAAAGGTTCATCGCCTATTCGCATCTCCCTTGTAAGTTTACTTATTAAGGTCTGACGCCCTAACAGAGATGGTAGCAGAGATTGATGGTTAGTGTCCTTAAGAGCCCATCATAGATGCCTGATACATGGTTAATCTCCTTAAGAGTCCATCATGTGGGCCAGAGAGAGGTAGCAGAGTTTTTGGTCCCAGAGATTGTAAGCAAGAAATAACAGATGTCCCCAGAGATAGTAGTAGCGTAAGGATTAGTCTTCCAGAAAGAGCAAAATAATTAATTTGCAGATTTGGAGAAACTGGTGAAACTTTGGATTTTTCTAGATTCAATTATACAAATTGGACCTAAAATGATCTTCCCAGAATCTTGGAGCTTGCCAATGGTTGTTTGAGGATGTTCTCAGGGTTCTAGTGACGGTGTGAATGAAGTAGGTTTTGCCCTTGCACAGCTTATGCAAATTGCAGGTGAATTGTGATGTGTGTGAGGGTTTAGGGAGATTGCGTCCTCTAAATTAAGTTGTAGGAGGAGTGTGTGTACCCCAAAGTGTGAGAGTAGGGAAGCCGTCAAACTTCACACGTGTGTGACACTTTGTGGTGAAACATTGTCCACGTGGTTGTTGATGTACGGACCCTGCGTGGTCTAAGACTCTGGAGTATATTGAAAAGTGTATGAGACACTTGGTTTTTTATTGTAATTTCTCTGGTTTAATAGGTTTAATAGGTCAATGGAGCATGGTCAACAAGTCAGAGTGTGAGTCAAAGTGAGTGAAATAATTTTTTGATGGAGATCTGGTGAGTTCTATGTGCACCAGGACAGACCACTGATCAGCTGAGAGTGAAATTTGTGGGTTGAATTTGGCTTGCAAATGAGGGAAACTGAGAAAGGAGTAGCTGTTAGAGCGAAACGCCAACAGTGAAAAATCCGTAAAGTTTCTGAGATGATTATGGTACCTTACCTGTAGTAAATGGACAATTTGAGTTTTGATTTTGTTTAGTGCTCACAATAACTTTGCATTAATTTTGTGTGAATCTAAATTTGGGAGGACAAGCCGCAAGACTTTGTCAGCCGCAGTACATGTGAGTGTGATGTCATTGGAGCTGCGCTGGGATTGGTTGGTTAGTGAGAAGGGTCGCACACGGATTGGCAACCTTCTGTAAAGTGCAATCGGTTGAGAAGGTGGGTGAAGAGAGTTCTGGGATTAAAAGTAACTTCTTGATTTGATTTGAATAACATAAAGGTTGCAAAAATGAAATTATTTAAAGCTTTAAAGAGTGCCTTAAGCGGAGATACATACATTACAATGAGTATGGGGGATATTGCCCCGCCAGAAGGTACACCAGCTTATATTGTAATCAAAGAAAAGGGCCTCCCGCCATGTCTTTGGTTGAAACAGTGGTGCAAAGTGTCAGAGAAAGAT
The DNA here is from genome assembly GCF_031143425.1 of Pleurodeles waltl. Taxonomy (NCBI): domain Eukaryota; kingdom Metazoa; phylum Chordata; class Amphibia; order Caudata; family Salamandridae; genus Pleurodeles; species Pleurodeles waltl. The sequence goes on along the minus strand of NC_090443.1, from coordinate 659,745,382 downwards.
GGGAGTTTAGCATTTCCTGCAAACGAAACATTTAATTTGAGGAGCTTGGAGCATCTGAGGAGGGTGCTGTATGATCTGAAACCTCCTCCGAGACCAGCGCAGTTTGAAGCATTAGCGATCTGGGAGTTAGTAGCCAGGCAGCAACAGCAACAGAAATTTGAGAGGAGAATGAGAAAGGCAGAAAAAACACAAGTGGAGGCTGGATGGGATGATGGTAAGAAATTACGGGGAACCAAGACTTTACCGGGGATTAAGATGTTTCCAGCAATTACAAAAGACACTGAGAGAGAAGGATGGAAAGCTACTAGAAAATCAAATAGGAGCCTTTCTGAGAGTCGAAGGCGGAAAACTTGGGAGAATAGGAAATCTTTGACTTATGGGGAAGAATCAGATGATGATGAGTTTATTTTACAGTTCTTGAGAAATCGTCCCCCAGCATATGCAGCACACAAGAGTGGTCCAAGCGCCAGTGCAGATCCTTCGGCTCCGATTCAGGTTAACGCAACAATGAATCCAGTACAGGTTAATCCGAACGTGACACAGAGCCCGATGCAGAGTAGTCTTAATGCACCTATTACTCCGGTAGCACAGAATCAGGTGCCACAGTTGGGTGTTCCAAGATTTTACCCTTATGTACCTATTGTGGAAACTGCCACAAACCTAATAGTGTCTACAGGACAGGTTTTCCTGAAAGCGACATTGGTTCAGACAGAGCCAGCTCCACTTTTACTGCCTCAGTGCAGCCATAGGTAATGCCAAATTACACGCCGATAACGGGTACTCAGACAGATATGTCTGTACTATTGAGCCAGAATATGGGAACTATGCAACCACTGAACTTAAGTGTTAGACCAAACCCTGCTGTATCTGTACCTGTCACTATCGGACCAATTGTACCTTTGTTCGCGCAAAGGAAGAACAGTACAGAGGGACAGGGAGCCCTGAGTCAGAATTCAATGAGGGAGATTATCTGAGTAGTCTCTCCTGTGGGCCAGACATTTAAAGGATCAAGATCATTGCTAGACCTTATTCCATTCGGAGTTCCCCCGGATAGTATGATGGGGTCGAACGTTAGTCAGAGCTTGGAATTACTGGCACCGCAGTCCCCAAATACAGATGTGCAACAAGTGCCACATGCCCAGGCTAATAATATTTTGCTGCAAGGATTGATGCCCAACAATAGACTGAATAACCCATGGAGTGCTCCCAGGGAAGAGGAGTACTTGAACTATACAAGACTAGAAATGGAAGCGGGTGATCTAATTGAAGGGACCACGGGTGTGGACAGATTAGAGTCCTACACAGAAGCAGAGTTGAGATATCTATGCCTGAAGATTACGAGGGAAGTGAGCAATGCACATCAAAACCTAGCAGTCCTGGCAGAGAAATAGAGAATAGAAATAGAGGAAACAAAGCATTCGAAAAGGAGTTACAGGTTGATGCAAAAGACCTTGAACACATGAGATCTGCCGGAATGAAGGCACACCTTAGGGAGTTACTCCAAAGCATCCAGACCTGGGAGCATTAGACAAATGGGAAGGCAGATGGGCTGTGAAAAGAGATGAAAGGAAAGGGGATTCTGAAGAGCTGACTGCAAATGTGCAGCAAAGCAACGATCCAGTAAAAATGTTACCAATGAGAGAGATTCCAGGAGGGAATTTTGTTCATGTTCCTTGGAGCAGAAGTGACATTCTGTCCTCTATGGATAACTATCCCAACTTGAGCGAGAAGCCAGTAGAATGGTACGAGCAGACAGACGGGTTTGCGAAACTTGTGAAGTGCCTGTGGGAAGACATGAACACACTATTAGAGATAGTAGTTCCAGCTGATCTGTGGATGGAGTGTGAAAAGAGTATAGATTTGCCGACAAAAGAACCAGAGAGAGATCAGGTTACAGGTGCACCATCTCCTGAGGTAATGAAATATTACTATAAAGTGATTGAATCTTTGAAGATGAGAATTTTGCCCAAAAACATTGATTGGCAGAGAATAGACAGGACAGCTCAGGAGGCAAAGGAGTTAATACATTTGTATTATGAGAGACTGTTGCTGGCATTCAGGCATTACAGTGGTACAGAGACAATTGAGCCGAACAACACGATTCATTTTATGTTCAGGTTTGTGGAAGGATTGAGACCTGAAATTAGCCAGATAATTAAGACTCATGTGATTTGCTGGCAAGCAATCCGATTGATGAGGTGTTGCAGTATGTGACAAGATTGAGTTGAAGCAGAGAAAGTTAAAAGGGAAAGGCGATGGTGATGTAGATTAAAGTGGCACAAACAGGGATGCAGGCACATTTTCCACAGCAACAGCACCAGCAGAGAAATGTGGTATTTCAAAATCAGATAAGAAGTAGAGGTTGCGGAGGTAATGAAAACCGTAGTCCTGATTTGAATACTTTAGTAGTTCAGAATGATGTGCAGGGAATGAAGAGAATGTTGCCTTGTCACGCTTGGGGAGAGGTCAGACATTGGCAACATGAGTGTCCGATGATGTTGCAAGAACATGTCGTTCAGCAAACAAATGACATCAACTCATTCCAAAACATGAGAGGACCGAGAATGAGAGGTCATCAACTGAACCTTCAAAATAATCTGAATAAAATGCAGAATTTTCAACCCATGCAACAGGTGCAAATGCCACATGTACATATAACACAGATGCAGCCGATGCAACAACAGGTTCCAATGGTATCTAGACAGCAAATTTAAATACCTCAAGCCCCAATGGATCAGCAGCAGGTGATGCTTCCTTAACAGGTCATAGGTCAGAGGTCCAACCAAAGTAATAACACAGTTCACCAATTCCTGTTAAACAGTGAAAATGGAATAAACAATGATTTGGTGAGCGAGAGCTCGGATGAAGAGGATTGTGTGCTTGCAGCTTCCTTAGAAGTAGATCAGAAAGGTCCCTACGTGAAGGGAAAAGTCATGGGTCACAGAGTCTCATTTTTGGTTGACACAGGAGCTACACACTCTACAGTAAGGACTGCAGAAGTTCCAAACTTGCCCCTTTCAGGAAAGACTGTCCAAATTGTAGAAGTAGCAAAATAATATTTGACCAACCCAATTACAGAACCAGTTCAGGTTAAAATTGGCAACTTTAAAGGATTGCACAAATTTGTAGTCTGTGATTCAAGTCCGGTATCCCTACTAGGAAGAGACTTGCTGTGTAAAACAAGGTGCTCAATTACTTGCTCAAATGATGGAATCGAGATACAGATGAATAGTGATGATGAGGATGACCCAGTTCGAGAGACTGAGGGGGGTCATTCTGACTTAGACCGCCGCGGTAATTCTGAGTTTCCCGCTGGGCTGGCGGGCGACCGCCAGAAGGCCGCCCGCCAGCCCAGCGGGAAACCCCCTTCCATGAGGATGCCGGCTCAGAATGGAGCCGGCGGAGTGGAAGGGGTGCGACGGGTGCAGTTGCACCCGTCGCGATTTTCAGTGTCTGCTTGGCAGACACTGAAAATCTTGGTGGGGCCCTGTTAGGGGGCCCCTGCAGTGCCCATGCCATTGGCATGGGCACTGCAGGGGCCCCCAGGGGCCCCACGACACCCGTTACCGCCAGCCAGGTTCTGGCGGTCAAAACCGCCAGAACCAGGTTGGCGGTAAGGGGGTCGGAATCCCCATGGCGGCGCTGCTTGCAGCGCCGCCATGGAGGATTCCCTTGGGCAGCGGGAAACCGTCAGGACACCGCCGGTTTCCCGTATCTGACCGCGGCTGTACCGCCGCGGTCAGAATGCCCATGGGAGCACCGCCAGCTTGGTGGCGGTGCTCCCGCGGTCGTTGGCCCTGGCGGTCCATGACCGCCAGGGTCAGAATGACCCCCTGAGTGTGAGACTATACACGAGGAGTACCCCCTTATTAATTTCTTTCCAGTGTTCACAGTTAAGGAACTTCCTCCTGATTTACAAGGAACGCTTAAGGAGAAAGTGTGGGATCTGACAGGGAAAGAGATAGGTCTGATAAAGGGAGCTGAGACAGTTAAAGTTCCTGTAAAGCTGAACACAATTTTTCCTCAGATTCCCCAGTACCACATGCCACATGATATTCTTATAAAGATTGCCCCGATAACTGTGAAATTTGTAAAACAAAGGGTTTTGAAAGAAGTGTTAAGTAGCCCATATAATTCACTGATAACGGGATTGAAAAATCCCTGTGGGAAAGTTTGAATTGTCCAAGATTTTGGAAAAATAAATGACAATGTGATCAAATGTTGCCCTGTGGTGCCAAATCCAGCTGTGATAATGTTTCAGATTCCATGTGATGCTGAGTGGTTCATTGTCATAGACTTGTCACAAGCCTCCTTTTCTGTGCCTCTTCATGAGGACAGCCACTTTCTCTTTTCTTTCAAATTTTTAGACCAAGTTTACTATTGGTGTCTAATTCCTCAAGGGTTTTCAGTGTCCATATTCAATCAGATCTTGAAAAATAATTTGGAGTCTTTGGAATTGCCAATCGACCTTAGCACAGTACATTGATGACTTACTGATTGCGTCCAAAACAAGGGATGAGTGATAGTGTGACACGATTGCCTTACTGAGCCATTTGGGAAAGAATGATCATAAAGTGTCTCCACTTAAATTGCAATACTGTCAGAAAGAAGTGAAATACTTGGGTCACCAGATTGAGAAGGGGTCGAGGAAAATATCCAGAGAAAGGGTTACAGCCATATTGCAGATGAATTCCCCAGCCAAATAGAGAGATGTCTGGATGTTCTTAGGGATGGTAGGCTACTGCGCCAATGGATCCCCAATTTTTCAGACATTTCTAAGCCATTGCAGAAGCTGACCCATAAGGAGATTACTGATCCCCTAGTGTTAGACCAGGCCTGCATGAAAGGTTTTTCTGAACTGAGAGAGAGTCTGTACAAAGCTCCGGCTTCGGGGATGCCTGACTTCACATAGTCCTTCACGTTGTTTTGTCATGAGCGTGATGCATGTTCTTTGTCTTGATGCACGTCCATGGAGGTGTAAACCACACAGTAGCATACTTTTCACCTACTTTGGACCCTGCTGCAGCAGCTTTATCAGGCTGCTTGCGTGCAGTTGCAGTGTTAGGACTGAGCCTTGCACAGTGTGAATGTATTTTGATGGGACACCCCCTAACAGTAATGGTCCCTCACTCAGTTGAAGTTTTACTTACCCGAACAAAAACCCAGCACCTAACAGGTGCCATATTGAACCAATATGAAACAAGTATTCTATGGTCACCAAATGTGTCATTGAAAAGATGAACAGTGCTTGACCAGGCAACTTTACTTCCAAATGAAAATGTTGAATTTGAAAAGTTGGAAGACATTAAGCATAATTGTCTTGAAGTAACTGATCTGTGCACAAAACCCAGACCTGATATTAGAGACACCCGATTAGAAGAAAATGACCAAATTATCTTTGTTGATGGCTCATGTCTAAGAGACAATACGGGAACACTGAGATCAGGATATGCCTTGTGCACCATTAGTTGTATCCTGGAAGCGTCTTGGCTTCGAGGAGCATGTTCTGCACAAGTAGCGGAACTGGTAGCCCTTATTAGAGCATGCCATGTTTCTGCTCAACAAAAAAAAAATCATCTATACGGATAGCCAGTATGGATTTGGAATAGTCCATGACTTTGGCCAGTTGTGGTCACAGAGAGGTTTCATGACCTCTTCAGGTTCATGAGTGAGAAATGATGAGAGAATGAAAGAATTGTTGCATGCTATCAAAATGCCTGACAAGATTGCCATGGTGAAATGCAGTGCACATCTGAAATCGCAAGACTTTCTGTCAATCAGAAATGGACATGCAGATCACGTTGCAAGGTTTCACGCACTGAACTGTATATCGCTCAAAGATAAGTGGGAATTGTTACCTGAAGAAGATGAAACATCCAAGTTTTGCATTGAAAGTAATAGATACATTGGAAGAATTGAAAACATTTCAGAATAATGTTGACAGGGAGGAAAAACGTTCATGGAGCAAAATTAAATGTGTACAGCGACAAGATGAATTGTGAATTTCAGAAGAGGGTCAATTAGTTTTGCCCAACAGTCTTTTGTCCCAAATGGCTAGGTATTATCATGGTCAAGTACATGTTGGAATGGATGCAATGATACACCTGTTCAAGCATAATTGGTTCAATCCAAGGTTTAGACAAGTTGCTGAAGCAGTTTGCCATTGTTGCGTCATTTGCCAGCAGATGAACGCAGGAAAAGAGACAGTGGTTAATTTGAGCCACATTGGAAGAGCAAGAGGTCCATTCAGCGGAATGCAAATGGATTTTCTTGAGATGCCTGTGTGTGGAGGTTTTGAGATTTGTGTTGGTGATTGTCTCCATCTTTAGTCACTGGATGAAAGCGTCCCCTGCACAAAGGAAGGACAGCCTCACAGTAGCGAAATTGCTGCTCAGGGAACTGACACCACATTTTGGGTTTTCGATCTCTTTCGAATCAGATAGGGAAAGTCACTTCAACAATGAAGTAATTAAATTACTGTGTACACCCTTGAACATTGAGCAAAAGTTGCTTTGTAATTACCACCCTGAAGTACCAGGAATAGTGGAACAGATGAATGGTACCTTGAAGTCAAGAATGGAAAAGATGTGTGCGTCCACGAATCTGAAATGGCCTGATGCACTGCGGTTAGTTCTGATGACAATGAGAAACACACCCGACAGGAAGACAGGATTGTCACTGCACAAAATTCTCATGGGCAGAGCATTAAGGTTGCCAGCGGTGCCTGCAAATGCGCTTGTAAGCATTACAGATGATATGGTGTTGGACTACTGAAAAGGTCTGGCTGATGTGGTTCACTCTTTCTCTCAGCAGGTGGAAGCCACCACAATGCCACCGATCAAAGATCAAGGACAAACCCTGAGGGCAGGTGACTGGGTTGTGGTCCGGAAACATGTGCGGAATACGTGTTTGGAGCCTTGCTGGAAAGGCCTGTTCCAGGTAGTTTTGATTACTGCCACAGCTGTGAAGTGTGCTGGAGTTCCGAACTGGATCCACGCAAGCCACACGAGAAAAGTGGCATGTCCTTTGGATGATGAAGAGGAGTTGTTGAGAGTACCAACAATGACCAGACAAGCCTCAGAGGGAGAAGAAAGAGGAACTGAGGCCAGATCTGAGCACATTGACGACAGTTCAGTCACTCCTGCCAACCATACTTCAGCTTTAGAGACAACTACTGCATGAACAGCAATAGAGATGTTAGGTTAGATGAGAAGTATCTGCATATAGATAATTCCCCAGGGGAACTTTCTCCTAATGTCTTCTATTGCTTATTGAGTGAGTATTTTGAGACGATGGATGCGAAGAATTGTGATGTGCATACGCAGATAACTTCATCAGTTGAAGAAGGAGTTACCTATCATAGTTTGCCTCTTACTTATGGGATACGTTGTAGTCTGGTACTAACTAGATTCTATAACTAGGAGTACATTCAATATATCTATTCCAACCATGATGTGGTGTTTTCATGTGTCCCCATAATTAGGTACCTGAGTAGAGTAGCTAAGTATAATGACATTGTATTAGTGAGAGGTTTCTTCAAGCCTACATTAACTTTTGGCACAGCTTATGCACACCGTAACAACTTGACATGCTTGCTTACACCTTTAGAGAAGAGCTTCTTAAGTCACACAAATGACAGGAGAAAGGCATTGAAGGAGAAATTAGAAAAGGGCTTGGGGAAAGGACTTACAGGAATGAGTATGCTATAGTGCAATAAAAACACAAGGGACATTAGCTTTAGATGTGCAACTTGTATTGAAGCTTTGTGTATATTGACCTAAATCTTGTACGGGCACTTTGTTTGTGGGAACGAGTGAATGTAGACATGTGTTTGTGTTTCAGAATAAGTGGACATTTAGATTAAATGGACAGGATCCAGTGATTTCTGGTATATATTACATCTGTGGGCCTAATGCTTATTACTGTCTTCCAAGAGGATGGTATGGTGCATGTTATTTGGGGAGAGTTTTCCCAAAGATTTTCCAACTGGACGACTTGAAGAGATTACCAAAAGTGACTGAGTTACATCACATTAGACAAGAGACAGGGGCCCTCATTCTGACCCTGGCGGTCGGCGGAGAGACGGCGGTCGGACCGCGAACAGACCGGCGGTATTATAAATGGCATTCTGACCGCGGCGGTCCCCGCCGCGACCGACCGCTACTTCTCCACTCCGACCGCCGCGGCGGTCATGACCGCGGGGCTGGAGTTTGCGCACTCCGGCCCGGCGGTCGTCCCAAGACCGCCAAGGGTATTATGACCCTGCCTACCGCCGCGGTTTCTTGCGGGCGGGAACCGCCGTGCGAACCATGGCGGTAAGCACTATCGGGGCCAGGGAATTCCTTCCCTGGCACTGATAGGGGTCTCCCCCACCCCCCACTACCCACCCGAGTCCTCCCCCCACACCCTCCACCCCCCTGCCACCCCCCAGAGGTGGTACGAACCCCCTCCCCACCCCCACCCCGACATGCACATACATGTACCCCGACATGCACACACCCCCAACATGCACATATACACACCCCCTACACACACATACACAACGGGGACACATACCCGCACACATACATGCCGACATGCGCACCTGCCGAACAGCACACATTACCCATAGACACAGCAGCACCCCCCGCCCGCATACACGCACTCACACACCCCCTCTACACACTCACACGCACACCCCCATGCACGCCCACATCACACAACACCCCCCCACCCCATCCCCTCACGGACGGTCAACTTACCTTGTGCGTTGGTCCTCCGGGAGGCGACGGGAGCCATAGGGACGTGACCGCCAACAGAAGACCGCCAACAGAAGACCGCCACACAGAAATGTGGGTCGTAATTCTTTGGGCGGTGTTCTGCTGGCGTGGCGGTGGAGGTTGACCAGTCTCCACTTTCCCGCCGACCGCCAGTGTGGCTGCTGGCGGTTTTCCGGCGGAACGCTCCCAGCGGTCAGAATGCGCACAGCGGCACACCGCCGCGGTCGGCGGTCTTCACCGCGGCGGTAACTCAGCGGTCTTGCGAAAAGACCGCCAAGGTCAGAATGAGGGCCAGAGTGCCTGATTACAACTTTGGAGGAGGTGTTAGTCCGTCCCAAAAGTGACGGTAAAGTGACGGATATACCACCAGCCGTATTACGAGTTCCATAGGATATAATGGACTCGTAATACGGCTGGTGGTACATCCGTCACTTTACCGTCACTTTTGGGACGGATTAACACCTCCTCCAAAGTTGTAATCAGGCCAGAGTCTCTTTCTGGTATGTGGGAGATATATTTGGAGCACTGATACCTTCAGTAGGAGTTGTTCTGAATTTGATAAAGATTTGTAAGTTGTCTACTATTGTGGATAACATGCTGACAAATTTTTCAGGAGCCATGATCTTGATAGATACTAAATTAGCTGCTGAAAGAACTATGGGGGTCATTATGACCTCGCCGAGGGACCGCCGTGCTGAAGACCGCCAGTGGTGGCGGTTTTCCGCTCGGCGTATTATGACTGTTGGCTGCTCTCCGTCCTTTTTTGGACGGAGAGCCGCCAACAGCCATACTGGTGGGCGGCGAGGAATTGGAGGTTGCTCCACCTCCACCGCCACGCCAACAGAACACCGCCCACCGAATCACGTCCTGTGATTCGGCGTGGCGGTGTTCTGTTGGCGGTGTGGTGTCGGCGGAGCAGCCCCCATGGCTTCCGTCCCCTCCCGGAGGATCAACGGACCAGGTAAGTCGATCGTCCGTTAGGGGAGGGGGTGGGGGGGTGTTGTGTGTTGTGTGCGTGCATTGGGTTGTGCGTCTGTATATGTAGAGGGGGTGTGTGAGTGCGTGTATGCTTGCGGGGGTGTTGCGTGTTTGGGAATGAGTGCGTGTATGTCTGTGGTTATGTCTGTATGGATGTGTGCATGTATGTGGGTGTGCGTGTCTGACTGTGTGTGTGGATCTTGGCATGTATGTCGGTGTGTGTGCGTGTGTGTGTTGGTGGTGCCTGCGTGCGTGTCGTGTGTGAGTGAGTTATGTGATGTTGGGGGTCGGGGTGGGGAGGGGGGCCCTGCCACCTTAGGGGGGTGGCAGGGGTGGTGGGCGGTGTAGGGGAGGGAGTCGGGGTGGGGGTGGGGGAGACCCCTATCAGTGCCAGGGAAGGAATTCCCTGGCACTGATAGTGCTTACCACCATGGATTTCATGGCGGTTTGAAACCGCATAAATCCATGGCGGTCAGCCGGGTCCAAATACCGCCGGCGGTATAGTGACGGACGGCGGGATGGAGACCCAGGTCTCCCGCCCGGCGGTCGTCTCCGCCCTGGCGGGCGGAACGGAGAACCGGGTCATAATTCCAAAAAAAAGACCGCCAGCCTGTTGGCGGTGTTACCACCACTTCTCTGCCTTCCGCCAGGGTCGTAATGACCCCCTATGACTCTTCAGAACCGCCTTGCATAAGATATTATTTTAGTAAAGGATGGTGGAGTTTGCAAAATGCTTAATTTCAAGCATTGCTGTTCATTCATTCCTGATAATAATAAAGAAATTAAAAGCTTACTTACTAATCTGACTGATGAGAGTGCTGATTTGAAAGAATTGAAAGAACCAGGTGTCTGGGAGAAAGTTGCCAAAGGATTTGCTTCAGAGGGAAAGTGGCTCAGCAACATTGGGAAAGGGATATTATGGAAAATAATACAAGGGATATTGATTATTGTCATTTGTATAATTGAAGCATGGGGAATATGTAAATTGTATAAAAGGATTAAATTAAAGAGGTCTAAAAATCATCAGAGGAGGGAAGAAATGAAAAGAGAAAAATTGTTAAGGGAAAATTCAAAAAGGGAACAAAAATGTGAAGGATTACAGATGACAGAATTTTAGCTGATGCAAAAATTTGTGCAGGAAGATTAAGGGGCATATTTATACTCTTTCTGCACTGAAATAGCATCATTTTCTTTTACGCTATTTCAGCGCAAACCTAACTCCATATTAATATTTTTACGCTAGACCCACCTAGCGTCAAAATATTGGAGTTAAAGTCATTTTTTGCCTGTGGAAAACTACCTTGTGTCAATGAGATGCAAGGTAGGCGTTACCGGGCAAAAAATGACTCTAAGGACATTGCGCCTTAATTATCCTCCCATGCAAAAATTGTGCATGGGAGGGAGGCGGGCCTAAATAATGGCGCTAAGCTTGCTTAACACCATTATTTAACGCCTGGGTCAGGGCAGGCGTTAGAGGACCTGTGGGCTAATTTCCATGGTGGCCCCAGGGACACCCCCACCCACACCAGATGGACAGCGGATAGTTGGAGGGGGTCTGGGAGTGGAGGAAGAGGAGGTGGTTGTAGGAGGTGTCACTTTAGGTGTTTTGGGTGCTGGTGCAGGTACTGGAGGCTGTCGTGAGGTGGATGTATATTGGGTGTGTGGGTGCCCGCGTTTGTGTACTTTGGGAGGGGGCGTCACAGACACACTGGGAGAGGACACAGGGGACGTGTAAATGGTAGTGGAGGTGGTGAGTGCAGGTGAGCGGGGTGTGGTGCTGGGTGTTCTGGTGCGAGTCCTGGAGCCTGTAGATGTAGTGCATGCAGGTGTGAGTGTAGACGAGACTGGGAGGGAGGAGGGAGACGACGAGGAGGGGGACACAGTGGAGGCAGTGGATGTTGCTGTGTCTGCACGTGGGTGATGCTTGCGTGTGTGCCTGTGGGTTGTGTGGTGCCTATGTTTGCATGAGCTACTTATGGGTGTAGAGGTGTGTCTGCATGCTGGTCTGATGGTGTGCTTGGGATAGGCTGGGGTACAGGGGATTGGGTCTGGGTGGAGGAGGTTGGAGGGGGCAGGCAAGACACAGGGACAATGGCTGCCATCAGTGCTGAGGCCAGAGATTGCAGGGTTTGCTGAAGGGCAGCCTGACCAGAATCAATGCCCTCCAGGAATGCATTACCGTTTTGCAACTCCCTTACACGCCCTGTATGGCATTCACAATGGTAGACAGCCCAACAGTGAGTGACCTGAGGAGGTCAATGGCCTCCTAACTGAGGGCAGCAGGGGTGACTGGGGCAGGGCCTGAGGTGCCTGGGGCGAAGGTAATGCCCACCCTCCTGGGTGAGCAGGCACGGGGCGAACGCTGAGGGGCTGCTGGGAGGGCGGTGCTGGTAGGGAAGGTGGCGGCTGTACCTGTAGAAGTGGGGCGCACAGATGGTGCCGCCACCACAAGGGAGCTCCCATCGTCGGACGAGTCCATGTCGCTGGTTGGTGATCCGGTGGCCGACGTGAAGCTCCCCTCACCCTCCGTCCCACTGGTGCATTCAGAGTCCGTGGTGTGGCCCTCCAAGGCCATGTGGGATGCAGCTCCCTCGTGCTCCGGTGCCACTGTACCTCCGCCTGATGATGCTGATGCACCTAAGAACATGGAGAGCACAAATGGGGGGGGGAGACAGAAGAAAAACAGGTTGAGTGCATGGCATACCGCGACCGTTTGCGGACACTACAGACACAGCAGCCCCCTGCACTACGCCGTGCTCCTGGCCTCTACAGATGCTATTCCTGGGATCTGGCCTACATGGCTATGGTGGACCTCTGCACACATGGATGCCACAGGGGCATCTATACCTGTACTTGCCACTCTACTGCGGCGGGGTAGGGAGCCACATGGCCTGCATTACGGAGGGGCCTAGTCTACCTATGTCTGCCTGGCCTAGGTACACCCACAGGACTCCTCCCCCACCCAGACCCCTCCACTGCGCGCCAAGTCTGCAGAATGATGTTGTACTCACCCCCTTGTGTCTGCTGTGATGCCCTCAAGTGCCCATCCAACTCAGGGTAGGCCACCGCCAGGATCCAGAACATCAGGGGGGTCATGGGGCGATGTGCACCCCACCCATGTTGGGAGGCCATCCCCAGCTAAGCCTCCGCCGTCTTCTTGCTCCAGCGGCGAATGTCCTCCCATCTTTTACGGCAGTGGGTGCCCCGTCTCTGGTGGACCCCCAGGGTCCGGACGTCCTTGGCGATGGCACGCCAGATGTCCTTCTTCTGGTGGGTGCTGACCTACATGACATGCACAAGGGAAGAAGAGAAGTCATTAACAACTTCACCGTTGATATGCGTGGCCCCCCTCCCTACCCTAGCCATGTGGCACATTCATTCACATGCATTAATGTTCCCTGAACTCTGCCCCCTTCCCTCTTCCAAGCAGCCCTCTCCACCCAGGCCTAGCCCATACAACATGCTCCCAGTGTACTTACCTGTTGGTCTGGAGGACCGTAGAGTAGCGTGTACTGGGGGAGGACCCCGTCTACCAGTTTCTCCAACTCCTGAGCAGTGAAGGCAGGGGCCCTTTCCCCAGACGCAGCAGCCATCGTCGCTTCCAGACCGAGGTCACAGCAGCACTTGCAGTGTAGGTCCTCTCCTGTCGAAGATCAGGTATCTAGTGATAGAACAGATAGAAAATGGCGGTGACGTCCGCGGCGGTGACGTCCGCGGCGGTGGGTATCATCACCGCCAGCGCACTTCCTCATTGGCTCCTGGGACCCATAGGGTCCGATGTAAACCAATACAGCATTGCGCCGCGGTCTACGACCGCCTACCGCGACGGTGTGCAACGCCAACGCAGTTACCCCACAATCCCATTGTCCCAGTTTAGAGGTCAGGCAGCCGCCATTTCAGGGGCCCACATGGCTCCATTTACTTCTGCGTCACACATAGCTAGGCCTACACTCAACACACATACAGGAAGAGTTTTGTGTTTGGTGTCGTGTTCTGTGTAACTGTGGGTACATACCTGGAAAAAAGTTGACTCGATCCTCGCTGTTGTCCTTCCTAGGAGCCGTCAGCTGGGACAATTGAGAAGATGGCGGAATCTTCCGGTGTACCGACTGCTGGTGGACCTGTTGACAATGGAGGAGCAACATTTAATCGTGACCTACAGGTTTGACCGTGCCACTATCCAGGAACTATGTACCCAGTTGGAGCCAGACCTGATGTCACCAATCCGCCATCCCACTGGAATCCCCCCTGACGGGCAGGTGCTGTCAGTGCTCCATTTCCTTGCAAGTGGGTCTTTTCAAACAACTGTGGCTATGGCATCAGGGATGCCCCAGCCTATGTTTTCCAACGTGCTGTCCAGAGTGTTGTCTGCCCTGCTGAAAAACGTAAGGCGATACATCATATTCCCTGAGGTGGAAGATTTGGCTACAGTGAAAGGTGACTTCTATGCCCTTGGACATATCCCCAACGTCATAGGTGCTATTGATGGGACCCATGTGGCTTTAGGTCCCCCCGACAGGAGTGAACAGGTTTACAGGAACTGGAAGAGTTATCATTCCATGAATGTACAGATGGTCTGTTTGGCAGACCAGTACATCTCGCAGGTAAATGCAATGTTCCCTGGCTCAGTGCATGACGCCTACATCCTGCGGAATAGCAGCATCCCTGATGTGATGGGTCAACTCCAGAGGCACCGTGTGTGGCTATTAGGGGACTCTGGGTACCCCAACCTTTCCTGGCTATTGACCCCAGTGAGGAATCCCAGGGCCTGGGCAGAGGAATGCTACAATGAGGCCCATGGGCGGGCTAGAAGGGTGATCGAACGCACCTTCAGCCTCCTGAAGGCCAGGTTCAGGTGCCTCCATATGACAGGTGGTTCCCTATTCTACTCACCAAAGAAGGTGTGCCAGATCATCATCGCCTGCTCGATGCTTCACAATCTTGCTTTGCGACGCCAGGTGCCTTTTCTGCAGGAGGATGGTCCAGATGACTGTGTTGTGCCAGCTGTGGAGCCTGTGGACAGTCATGAGGAGGAAGCTGAGGAAGAAGACAATGACAACAGGGAGTCAGTCATACAGCAATATTTCCAGTGACACACAGGTGAGAACATTTTCTTTTTTAACATGACATTCACTGTCACACGTCTTACTCTATCCAGTGTGTAATTGAATGGGATTATTTGGTAACTGAGTTGTTCCTTTCCATTACGGTTTCACAGGTGTGGTTACCAACGTGTGTCATCTGCATGCATCCTTCAAGGACTTGTGATGTGTGACATTGGTATGTTGCCTTCACAATAGAAAAAGCATTTTGACACTGTCATTGATCATAAATTTGACTAAATCATAGACTGACTCCAGAATGTTTTGTGGTTCAAGGGTGTTTAAGTGCTCAAAAATGGAGGGGGGTTGTAAAATGGTGATTGGGTGATGGTGGAGGAATGTCCATGGCAGAGTCCAGTCTATTAGTCTCACAGGTGCACTGCCCATCTGGGCATAGGAAGTGGAGCTGGGGCAGTTAAAGTATGGACAGGGTAACAAAGTGGGACGGTGGGGGGACAATCAGGGTGGTGTCATTTCCTGGCGGGGATCTTGCCATCTTGCTCTGTCCTGTTCCTGGATCTCAGGGACCGCTTGCGTGGTGGTTGCCCATCTGCAGGGGGTGGGGTGCTGGTGTGGTGGTCCTGTGGCGGTGCCTCCTGTCCACTAGCGCCGGCGGATGTGGTGGGCAGTTCATCGTCCATGCTAGTGTCAGGGGCCCCTTGGAGTGCCACGGTGTCCCTCAAGGTCTGCTGTATGTCCTTCAGCACCCCTACAATGGTGCCCAAGGCGGAGCTGATGGTCCTGAGCTCCTCCCTGAAGCCCAAATACTGTTCCTCCTGCAGGCGCTGGGTCTCCTGAAACTTGACCAGGACCGTCGCCATCATCTCCTGGGAGTGGTGGTATGCTCCCATGATGGAGGATAGGGCCTCGTGGAGAGCGGGTTCCCATGGCCTGTCCGCCCCCTGTCGCACATCAGCCCTCCCAGTTCCCCTGTGTTCCTGTGCCTCCGTCCCCTGGACCGTGTGCCCACTACCACTGCCCCCAGGTCCCTGTTGTTGTTGGGGTGGTGGGTTATCCTGGGTTCCCTGTAGTGGTGGACACACAGCTGATTGACCTGTCCTGGGTACGGAGGTTTGGGCCCGCTGGGTGGGTGCTGTGCTGGTGTTACCAGAGGGTGGAAGGTCAGTGTTGGGCTGTGCCTGTGCAAGGGGAACCGACTGTCCCGAGGCCCACGATGGTCCGGCCTGGTCATCAGGCTCCAGTAGGGCAGAGCTGCTATCGTCACTGTGGGCCACAAAAACCATGGCATTAGTCCATATCAGTGACAGGGAATTCCTTCCCTGTCACTGATAGGGGTCTCCCCCCATTCCGCTACAGTTACTCTCCACCACCCCTACCGCTCCAGAACCCCCTTTACCCTGCTACATTCACGCTCCCTTCACACACACACACACACACACACACACACACACATACACATACCCATTCCGACATGCTTACACGCATGTATACATCCATTTACACACACACATACTTTTAAACATACACGCAGACACGCATTCACATAACACAACATACATGCACTCATACATCCATACATGCACACATGCATTCAGCACGCAACACACACCTGCATCCATAAACACACATTCACACACCCACACAACACCCCCAGCCCCCTCCCCTGTCGGAGACCCGACTGACCTGGATCCAAGGGGTCTTCCGTCAGGAGACAGGACGGGGCACTGCTACCGCCAGCAGCACCCACCAGCAGAACATCGCCAGGCCATATTATTGGTCATAATACGGCTGGCAGTGGTCTACTGGCGTGGCGCTGCTGCTTGTAGCAGTGCCACCTTACTGTTATCCATCGGCATGGCAACAGCTGGATTTCCGCCGGCTCCTGGACAGAATACGGCGGAAGGCTGGTAGCCACAGCGATGGTCTTTTGGCAGCCATCGCTGCCGCAGTAGGTGGTATTTACCACTGATGTTAAAATGAGGGCCAGAATGCTTATAGAATAATGAAATGATCAAAAGAAAAAATAACATAAGCAATTGGAAGGAAACTGAATGCTGAAAAAAGAGTACTCGCCAAAATGTTCGGATGACCGCAAACAGCCACAGTTGGCTCATTGCTGTCTATCATCAGAAATTCTATCACAGAGGCAGAACATTGATTTATTGAAAGCTGAGATGATATGGGCTGCATCGTGCAATCACTTGTCATATGAGTACATAGTCTAACACTAGAGCTCTGTCATCGTTCAGCAACAAAGATGTAGATAATGCAGTCTGGCAAGAATTGATTGCATAAGGGATCAGAGCAGATACTAAACTGAGAAATAATTCAGTGATATGGGAATTTTGTGCTGCTTGACCTTGCTCCACCAGATATGGACTGGGGTGGTTGTTTTTATTTTCATGAAAGATCGAGATTTAGATCCATATTATCCCTTTATCCCCATTCTATTATTTGAGAACAACATGCAAAATCAGCATCTAAAATAAAACATCTTAGAAAACAGAAATGAAAGTTAAATTCCTCCAAGGCTGCCCAAGCAGTGTGCATAAATACTCACACAACATTTTAACTTTTCCAATGATATTATTCTAAAATAAAATGGCATTTATTTAAAAATAAAATGATTCAAGCCTTCAGCACTCTGAACTTTGAATAATAGTATTACAGCATAACTCTCATATAAGTCCTTAATTAAGGAAATGTATTGATGAGTGGTGAAGAGACTCATTTGTTTAGAATTCAATAAATTTATAAGTGTTGACAAGAAAAACCCATTGCTAGGAACTTGACATTTAAATGCTATTAACACCAGCCATGAGTATAAGATATTCAACATTGATTAGATGTTAGTTATTTACAAAGTTCATTAGCAATATCTTCGAAAACATAACACCAGCCAAATACAGTACATGTTTTACCATGAGCTCCCATATGAAATCCTACTATAAACGAATAGGTTAGCAAGTCCTTTAGGGTGTACAAGTGTCTGGGAATTACCTAAGGCTAACAGCAAAATAATCTCTATTTATAATATGCATGATACTATAGTTGTAGACGAAATCAAGCAGAGGAAAATTTGTATCAGATGCCAACAATTGGAAGTGGGAAGGCATGGTTGTATGACGGAATTTCATCGAGGCCAACAACTCCCTGGACAGCTCCCAGTCCGGCTTCTGCAGCAACCACAGCACTGAGACAGCTCTCCTGGCAGCCACCAATGACATTCGATTACTCCTAGACTGTGGCCACACCGCAGTGCTCATACTCCTCCCTCTCTCAGCAGCTTTAGCATGGTCTCCCATAGCACTCTACGCACCAGACTCCATGACTTAGGAATCTGCGGAAGAGCCCTGGAATGGATCTACTCCTTCCTCTCCAGGAGGACGCTGAGGTTCAGACTCCCGCCTTACACATCCAGACCCACAGGAGTCAACTGTGGAGTCCCCCAAGAATGCTCACTGAGTCCCACACTGTTCAGCATATACATGGCCCCTCTCGCAGTCATAGTTAGAAGCCACGGTATGAACATCGTGTCATATGCCGAAGACACACAACTCATCATTTCCCTCATCAAAGACCCAGACACGGCCAAAAGGAACTTCCACTCAGGAATGGAAGCCATTGCCACCTGGATGAGAGAAAGATCCCTCAAGCTCAACTCTGACAAGACAGCTCATCATCTTCGGAAATGCCACCTCAGCTTGGGACAACTCCTGGTGGCCCACATCCCTCAGCACGCCCCTGCACCAACTGAGCACAACCACAACCTATGCATCATCCTCAACTCCTCCCTATCCATGACCCGCTAGGTAAACTCTGTTGCCTCCTCCTGCTGGCACACAACCCACAAACTTCAGAAGATTTTCAGATAGACCCCAGCAGACTGTCACAGGACAGTCACCCATGCCTTAGTCACAAGCAAGCTCAACTACGGCAACGCCCTCTACACCGGCACCTCGACTAGAAACACCAAAGTACTACAACTCATCCATAACGCTACCACCAGACTCATTCTGGACCTCCCACGCTGAGAACACATCCCCCAACACCTGAGGACCCTCCACTGGCTCCCAGTCCACAAACGAATCACCTTCAAGTTGCTCATCCACTTGTACAAGGTCATACAAAACGCAGGACCAGCCGAACTGAACCACCAGGTCTCCTTCAACACCCCCGCCAGATCCCTCCGCTCTGCCCAGATGGCCCTGGCCATCATCCCTCGAATCCGCAAAACCACCGCCAGAGAGCGATCCTTCACCTACATTACAGCAAAGAGCTGTAACAACCTCCCCCTTCACCTCAGACAAAGCCCGTCGCTCACCATCTTCAGGAAAAAGACGTGGCTCTTCAGATGAGGCCCCTCCCCCAGCACCTTGAGACCCTCATGGGTGAGTAGCCACGCTTAACGAAAACTGATTGACTGATTGATTGACAGCCTCCGAAAAGGATATGTATTTGTTACATTGGAATGCCTACGAGCAGCATATGACCCTGACAAGATTGTGTCCTCTCTCTCTTCTCTGACCTCATATACATTTTCTCAACATTTAGAATTGTATGTTATGATCTGCATTCTCAACGATGTCTGTTCATGGTGATCACAAGATTAATCATCAAAACCATTAATAATTGTTCCTTTGCTAGACAGGATTATTCATGACAGTCTAGTCATGGTGGTTTCCTGACCTGGGGCCTTCTTGGAAGTAGCCCTTAATGTGCTGCATGACAGACAATTTTACTTGACCTCAATTTCCAGCCACCCAGGTCTTCCACCACTTGCAAGGTAGCTGTGTATACAACATAAGAGTGTGGTGTCCACTACTGGGACAGCTAAAACAAGACCAGTCTAAAGAAGACCTCCTCTGTCAGGGTTACGAGTATACCCACCATCCGCTGTGCCTCTCCATGTGGTTTCACTTATACCATAAATGTCCAGAGTACAACCAAGGGTCTTCAAATTCCTAAAGCTGTGAATCAGCATAGGTATGTCCTTCTTCCAGTTTCGCAGTCACTTTCTCAGACTTCTGAGTATTTGTAATGACTTGAAAATTGAAGTATTTTAAGTTACGATAGGTGTGGCACTCAGCCAATCTGGCATTTGCTCATTCTCACTCCTGCTCCTTATGTTCCTTATTGTATCTTGCCTACTGACTGTGTATTCTTGAAAGGTTTCAAGAAGGCACCTTTCTCCAAAATGGGGCACATCTCTCTCATGGCCTTGTTCAATCTCTGTCCAATTTAGCCTCGTTTCTTTCTTCTAGTACTTACAAAAAGCCTGGGGTGACTGGAGCCATAGCTCTGCCTGTCATCCTGTTGTCCGATTCGTGAGAACACACCAAGCTAACTTACAGGGTGTTGCTGGTAGCTGCAGTGAGGATTCCTACCTGACCCCTTGCTCCATCAGGAGAAGCATCCCTCCTCTGGGTTTGAGCTATTGGGTTTAGGTGTTTTTGGTTTTTCAGCTAGGATAGCAGAACAATTACATCTCTCAGTCAGGTGACAAAAAGCAGAAACCTCATTAATGCTGGTGCAAACAAATATATGCTACATTATGAAATATGTGAAAGAATCCAGATATGTCCAACTGGACCTCAGGTTTGCATTCAGGGGCCACTGATGAGGTGATTGGGAGGGACAGCATTGAGGTGGATCATTGAGCATAAATGGCAGTAGCTACATTGCCTTGAAATGGGTGTGAGAAAAGGGGGGAGTAATAGAAGCAATGGATTTACTAATGGCACTTTGATGCATTGTACCATTCATGTATTAAAGAAGGGCCATCAGGGTATAGGAAACCTCAGAAGAAGCACTTGCCTACAGCATGATAAATCTTGCACTTTGTTTCCAGGTGCTTAAAGAGAGAATAACAGCAATGCCTACCTAGAAAGACAGCAGTTCCCTCTAAGTAAATATTTAAAAGAGAGACCTAGAGCCATATTTATGGTTTGCATTGCTTTTGCACCAAGCAGTGTGGTGCAAGAGCAACACAAACCTCAAGTGAGCTTTACAAAGCCACAGAGGTCACCTTGCAAGGCCCTGCATGGCTTCATAATGGCGTGCCGATAGGCGTCGGTAAGTTGAGTGATCCCTTTTTCTCAATGCCTGCTTTCATTCATCTATTCATATCTAAGCCTTGATAAAGTCTAGGAGACGAAACACGTGTCGGCTGTTGGCTGTATTTTAGACTGATTGTGATACATATGGTCATTGACCTGAAATTGACCATACCCATTCATCTTGTAAACAAATTTCTAGTTTCATCCATGTTTTGGACTTCAACTCTGATTGAACGACCACTTGGATCAACCACACAGAACGACTTTCGGTGTGCCCTGGCCTCTTTGCATATATTCCACGTAACCACTGACTATTCTCCAGTCAGTCAGTTTATAGACACCTTGGGTGGCAGGTGCCCTGCTGGGTTGGCACCCATCACATTTTCATTACTTGATGTGCTAAAGGACTGCTGTGTATGGACATTGCACCAATATATATGTTGATGTGCAAGCATTGTGGCATTTACCACCTGTTTCTTCTTGTGGTGGTAGATTAGATGTAGGCATGTTTTGGCCTTTACGAATAATTTCAAAGGCCTCCTCAGGACAGAAAACAAGGACCCTTAATTAAACATAGTGTAGTATTCACTTCATAATGAGTGTCACTGCAATGTTTAAAAATCATCATTATAATTACAATCAACATATGAGTCATGTAGGAAGATTCATCCTTGAAATGATAGACAATTACAATTTCTCAACTGAAATAAATACATTAGACATGTATGCCTATTACATAGTGTGTTACTTTGCAAATACTTTCATTGTATACAAATCAAGAAAGGATTGATACCATAGACACTCCTCCTGCATTCCCTAGAGAGAATTCCTGCTTTTCAAGTTAAGTCTCATCTCTCAGGGGTTGCAGGGAAGACCCTATGCCTTATCACCCATGCCTGCCTGGGCCATGTCTTGTTCTTCATGACAGAGCCCTCCAGTTTTCCCCACACTCTCCCTGGCAAGAATAAATACTGAACAGCCAGGCCGAAGGTTAGCAATCCCAAGAAAAAAAGAGTTCATGTGGACCCGCCTCATAAGTAAACTGCAGCCACAGCGGGACAGGCTGGGCCCCCACTTTCAGGGTCCTAATGCTACTGCACTCGCTGCACCACTTATAGCTACACCATGGGCCTTACACACAAACATAAACTTACACTTTTGTGCAAGTTTATAATTTTTTGCAGTGCACAAAGGAATTCTATGGGTAATATTTTTAATACTGTGGAGTCTCAGCACATCTCATTAACCTTTCTCTCATCTCATTACTTCACACATATATTCTATCAAGTCTCCTTTGGTTACCAAACTATAAATGGATTAAAACATTAGGCGTGCTATATTCAAACTGAATTGGGGTCCCTTACCTGCTCCTTAGTGAGTATTATAACATTGTAGGGTTGGTCAACCCTTCTAACAACAAAATACCTTTTGAAACCTTCATAATTTGGATTACATCAAACTAATTTGGAGCTCTACATTTTAAGGTACACAAGACCTGAAGCTTTAACCATGATCACCATAGATTTTTTACAGTCTTTTTCCCAATACATTATAATGGTGCTACTGTTGTGTGGATATCCATATCTAAGTGGCCTCCATGTAAATGTCTCACTTCAAGTCAGTCGTGACTTTTACACAGACATCACATTGCATTCTAGAACTTGGTGTTAATGTTGTAACTATGGAATCAAAAATCCCAGCAGTAAAGAACAGTTGCTGGAAAAGCTAGAGTTAGCTGATGGTGTCACATATAAGAATAGGGCCCATTACAGCTATAACATTTGCTGGTATGTGGAAAGTCTTGTGTTATTGTTTCACCACTAATCCATGTGCATGGTGACAGCACACTTTTCACACATCACTACACCTTGAATTGAATGTTTAAGGCTTGGGCTGTTTGGCAGTTGTCCTGCTATCAATACTGACTTATTAAAAAAGGGGGCTGATGTATCAAAGGGTTTGGCCCATTCTTTGTCTATGGGTAAATGTGATAGTACAAATTGGCCAAGAGGCTTATGATATTCCCAGATGCTGTACAGTGTAAAATACAATTAGATCAGATCTCAAAAATACTTCTAAACCCTGTACTTTTAATCCAAGCACACACTATTGGAGGAAAAAGTAGGAAGAAGATATAAAAGTTTAGTGACATCCCTAAACAGCAAAGCTCAAGAAGACTAATCTTTGCCTGTCTATCTTGCTGCTGCCTTGAATGGTGTTTAATTTTTGGCTGTGCAGGTGTCTATCAGTGTTTAAAAGATCACCCAGATGAGGGATGTTTCCTTTTCAGTGGGATTTTAGCAGTTGTTATAAGTTCAAACCTAGAACAGGATAGCCAATACATATTTCATAAAGCTGACAATCAACCAGCATGGCCCAGACTCATGGTATCATCTATGCACCATGAAAAAGACTTCAAAGCCAATACCTCACTCAGATCACTGGGAGCTAACTGTCTGGACAGATCTTGTGAACTCGTACCTTCTAGTTCATGACATGGCCTTGTGGAGACAATATGGATTTGACTTTTTGTCCTGACCATTACCATACATGATTTTACAAACATAGCAAAGGATGATTGATCAGGATTGAGGAAATGGATCTTGTTTGCCGTGCCTCCTATTGTTTCATGGACTGTTGACCTTTAGAAGAGAGGGGGGGAAAGGAGACAGAGAGCACCTGATTATGATCTTCTCTCCCTGGGACGAGCTTCATTTTTCTTCCACTTGTTCATCCATCTCCCCCCTTTCTGTCCTTTCTAGAAAATACTTGCAAAGCAGCTTTTAAATGTTCAGTACCGGGAAAGAATGTGAAGATTATGGATGCTCTGATGTGCAATTGTTCTTTGCACAGATGCATGTGATTGACAAAGGTCTGCAGTGCACCCTTTCTAAGCAGGAACCACACTCCTAGTCATGGTAAGGCATGGTAAGTCACAAACAGAACCTAGGTTAGACTGTGCTCATCCTCTGGTAGCTTGACACAGAGCAGCCAGGCTTAACTGACAGTTAGTTTTGCACTCATTGCTCTGATGTCTCTGTTGTATTTTTAATGTGTTGTACTGTGTTGCACTGGTGTTAGAAATGGGGTTTCTGGTTGGCAAGGGTATGCACCTCAGCCAGGCAGAACCTACCCACTCTAGTCAGGGTAAGGGAGTTACACGTCCAACATACCCCCTTCTCATCCCCTTGGTAGCTTGGCACGAGCAGTCAGGCCTATCCCAGAGGCAATGTGTAAAGCATTTGCACAACACACACAACACATGTGATGCAATATCCCCACCACAAAGGAAACACAACACCAAATTATATGAAAATATGCTGTATTGTACACAATGCAATTAGTACACCAAACATTACATATCAGTAGTATCCTGCTACCTTAGCAGTTGTCAGAACGTTACACATTAGTTTCTCTGCAAACTAGCAGTAGTCACATATAACACACAGGTTACTCAGTATTCTGCAACATAAGCAGTAGTCAGGAAACACGTAATTACACTAAAGCACTTGTCATAAGAATATCATGAACGCCCATAGTAGGAACATTAGAAAACATACGGCAAGTCATCAAAACATATTAGTATGTTATGTCCATAACAGGAACATATCGAAACACAGGTAGGCAATAGATATATTCAAGTCTGTAGAAAGAACTTTTAATATAAATATTATTTCTTTTTGGAAATACCTGGCTTTCATGGTGCAGGCCCCTCTAGTGCCTAAAAGATGAAAAATGGGGACCCCGGTGCTCCTCTGCGTAAAACGGGGGCCTCTCCTATCCTTTGGCTGGAGGAGGGCGGCACGCACCTCCTCTCTACTGTGGATGGGCCCCTCCAGGGACCCGTGATCACTGGGGGGCCCTAGGGCCTCAACCGGCCCTCATGAGGGAGGGCAACGTCCTCGGGAAAATGTAGGGGGTGACACACACCCCCTCTGGCTTTGTAACGAGCCCCTCCTGGGGCCAGCGATCTGCTGGGGTCTCCCACGGGCCTGTCCTGGCCCTCCGCTGTGGGAGGGGAGACCTCTACAGTTGATACTGGCCCACGAGGGGGCCACGAAGAGTATGCAGCGCAGGCGAGCTTCCGATGAGGCTGCCGTCCCACCTGCAGTGAAACCGAAGCCCTCCGAGGCTTCAGCAGGTGAGGGAGAGGTGTCCTCCTCTCCTCCCTGCTTCCTAATGACACTCGGGCCCAAGGCAGGGCCTTCCGGTGCCCCGGGAGAGCCCTAAAGAGCGGACCTTGCCCCTGGGGCACCCATAGGAGCACGCTTGCTCTGATATGGATATGAAGGGTTTTCTTCATGCACTAGGCAGCGCATTCACTCGAGCTCTGTGGAAGCAGCTTCCCCGGGCTGCACCGGTGATCTCGGGCACCAGGACGCGCTTTTACAAAAGCGCTTAAGCCACCAATGAAGCCCGGGTCGTGGCGGTGATTTTTTTATGCCAAAATGAATAAGCGTTTTTTAAAGCGGAAAGCACCAGCAGAGGGAAGCGCTTTCAAGTGATAAGGAAATCCCCAAAGGAGCGCTTTCCCAAGTGCTTAGCTTAGGAACAAGGTGAAGCACCCCTTGTGCTTCAGGGTGGATGCAGGGGTCAGGGGACACAGCACCCTGCCCCTGGGGAGTAGAGTTCCAAGAAAAGGCCCACAGGTAGAGAGGCCCAGCAACAGGCTAGCATAAAGAGGATACAGCAAGTGGAAAGTCCTTTTCAGTGACCAAGCAGGTCACAGGTTAGCACAGCAGCAGCAGTCCATGGCGGTTCCTGGTTAGTCCTTCCAGCATTTCTGTGTCCAGTTCCAAGATGATTCCAAGAGTCTCCAAATTGTGGGGAAAATTCCCCTGTACTTATACTCAGTCCTTATAATGTTTTTCAATGGTAGGGAGAGGAGGTTCCAGCCAGTTACAACTGGCTTCTGGGAGTGCCCCCTCTAACCTTCAGCAAAGGCTCCAAACATCAGTGGGGGGTAAACAACCCTATTGTGTGAGGTCAGGGCACAGCCTTTACAAATGTAGGTGTGCCTCCCTTCTCCTTTATCTCAGCCCAGGAAGACTATTCAGTCTGCAGATGCACCTCTGTGACACCTCCACCCTCCCTGTGTTCAGGCTGTCTGAAAAGCCTACTGTACAGGCTAGGCTCCCCTCCTGGTGTTCCCTCATGGAACCCTCCAGGACCTGGGACCGGATCTCAGTCACCTTGGGCCTCAGCCCATCTCCATTCCCTTTCCTCTGAGACTGGACATTGGGTCCCTCACCCATCCTCCTACACTGGGACCTACCTGGGACACTACAATCCTTCCCTACCTCACCTGGTTGGGAAATACCTGGACCACTCCTCTCAGGAGCACCCCCAAATGCCTCTTAAGACTCTCTGGTACTCACCCAGAGATCTGCCTCTAGTGTAAGTTTCTTGGGGTCAGAAAACTCACACTCCACCTGGTGTTGGTGTAGACTGGAAAATATGGAGTAGACATATGCTCTCCAGCAATTACATCACTCAGCCCCTCACATGAATTAACCAACGTACCCTTCACCCAACCATCCAGTGACTCGGCTTTGAAAAAGCACCCCACATCATCCTCCTGAGACTGGTAGGACAGTACCTGACTGTCCCTGACACTCAACCCACACTCTTCTGGGATGTCTTCACACTCCATAACCAGGACTCTCATCTAGAGTCAGTAGAGTGTCCCTCCCACCAGTAGGAATATGACTCCCCATGCCAGTTCCCCAATCAACCCTAGGGACCCTGTACATCACTGGAGCTACCTCATATCCCTGAACCTCCTAGTGTGTGTTAACATCCTCCTTCAAGTAGGGCACCACATCTCTGGGCATGTGCACTTCTTCAGCAGCACTGGATATAAAATTGTTGCTGCCACCATTCCAGCTGGGCTCAGCCCTCCTGACTTCCAGCTCTTCCAGTTTTAGCTCATAAGCCAAAATCATAGTTTCTATCTCTAAGTCCCTTTTCCACTCCTCAAACTCCCTTTTCAACCTCACCTCTTCTGCCTCCAATCGGCGAGCCCTTTCTGCCTGTCTGTCCTACACATCTTTAGGAGTCAGACCCTTAGAGGACCTACTGCTACCACTCCTGGAGACTCTCCCCCCAGGTGTAATAGGTACCTCTACTACACCACGGTGTAGACTCTGCACTTTCCCATCCATATCTTCTGTGTGCCCCTCAGCTTCCTTGGCTGTCACCCAGGCTCTCAATGCCTCTTGCAGCTTCCCCTTCTTGGTGGAGCTCTTAACTGGACAGGCAAGATCTTCACAGAACTGTTTCAATTGAGCAACTGAGTACCCCTTCAGTTTCCCTAAATCAAACACAGCTCCAGCTGTTGCATCTCCAGATTGAGACATGATGGCAACAAGTGCAAAGTTCCAACAGGAGAAACAAGTTCCCAATGAAGTAAAAAGAATCAGTCAAGGGATCAGCAAAATCATGGAAGTAGAACAAAAAGAAGTCCCAAAGAGAAAAATGAAAGATCACCAAACAAGTGGTATGTGGTCACGTAGTGGATTGAGATCAAAACAGTAGTGTACACTTAATCACTGTATGCCAAGTACAAATACAAGTCCAAATCCCACCGCTGCCACCAATGTTAGAAATGGGGTGTTTGGTTGACAGTCAGGTTACCCCCTGTTCAAGCAAGGACCCTCACTCTAATTAGGGTAAAAGAGAATCACCCTCAACTAACCCCTGCTTACCCCCTTGGTAGCTTGGCAGAGCAGTAGGCTTAACTTCAGAGTGCTAGGTGTAAAGCATTTGTACCAACACACACAGTAACTTAATGAAAACACTACAAAATGACACTACACCAGTTTAGAATAATAGTAAATATTTATCTAAACAAAACTAGACCAAAACGACAAAAATCCGACATACAAAAGTCAAGTTATGAATTTTTAAAGATTAAACTCAAAAATAGTGCTTAGAAACACAAAATGCTTCGATGAGGTGTTAACACAGCATCGTGACGGAGTCGTTCCCAACAAGTCGACACCAGTGGCGCTGGACACGGAGTCGCGTAGACCCCCAAGTACAGATTCTGTGAAGAGTGAAAACAAGTCGATACGAGAAGTCGGGGATCGCAGCGTCTGTGCGAAACGTTGAATCCGCGCACTTCGAGCAGCGTCGGTCACGACTTGGTGCGGCGACTTCCAGGGAATCGCGGACTTCAGCGGGGCTGCAGAGGCATCGGGCCTCCGAAGGTCGTCGTGTTCCAGCGAAGATCAAGGAGTCGGTTGCAGGTGGCATCACCGGATTCAGCAGTGGCGTCGGTCCGAAGTCGTCCGAAGTCGATTTCCTTGGATTTCCACCAGCTTTCCTTTCAAGGGCCCAGGGACTGGATAGGGCACCACATGTCAGTGCAGGAGTCTCTCCAGAGACTCTAGGTGCCGGTAGAGAGAAATCTTTTCTGTCCCTGAGCCTTCAAACAAAAGGAGGCAAGATCTAAATCAAGCCCTTGGAGATTTCTTCACAAGATGGAAGGCACACAAAGTCCAGTCGTTGCCCTCTTACTCTGGCAGAAGCAGCAACTGCAGGATCGTTCCACAAAGCACAGTCAAAGGCAGGGCAGCTCTTCTTCCTCAGCTCTTCGGCTCTTCTCCAGGCAGAGGTTCCTCTTGTTTCCAGAAGTGTTCTAAAGTCTGTGGTTTTGGGTGCCCTTCTTATACCCACTTTTTCCTTTGAAGTAGGCCTACTTCAAAGTAAAGTCTCTTTTAAATGTGAAATACTGCCTTGCCCAGGCCAGGTCCCAGACACTCACCAGGGGGTCGGAGACTGCATTGTGTGAGGACAGGCACAGCCCTTTCAGGTGTAAGTGACCACTCCTCCCCTCCCTCCTAGCACAGATGGCTCATCAGGATATGCAGGCTACACCCCAGCTCCCTTTGTGTCACTGTCTAGTGTGAGGTGCAACCAGCCCAACTGTCAAACTGACCCAAACAGGGAATCCACGAACAGGCAGAGTCACAGAAATGGTATAAGCAAGAAAATGCTCACTTTCTAAAAGTGGCATTTTCAAACACACAATCTCAAAATCAACTTTACTAAAAGATGTATTTTTAAATTGTGAGCTCAGAGACCCCAAACTTCACATGTCCATCCGCTCCCAAAGGGAATCTACACTTTAATCAGATTTAAAGGTAGCCCCCATGTTAACCTATGAGAGGGACAGGCCTTGCAACAGTGAAAAACAAATTTAGCAATATTTCACTGTCAGGACATATAAAACACATTACTATGGTGGTCATTACAACCCTGGCGGACAGTGTTAAAGTGACGGTAAGACCGCAAACAGGCCGGCGGTAAATATTTTGGAATTATGACCGTGGCGGATATCGCCAACAAAGACAGCCACTTTAACACTCCGACCGCCACGGCAGTACAGACAAGCAGCGCGGCGGTCACCGCCAACAGACAGGCGGGAGACAATGTACCGCCCATAGTATCACAACCCGCCAATCCGCCACCTTTTCCGGGGCGGATTCTCCGTGGATAAAAACACGGCGGAAACAGTTTCTGCAATGGGAAAACGCTCACCTGAACACATCCCACGAGGAAGGAGGACTCCATGGAGCCGGAACTCCAAATCCTACCGGCCCTTCTCTTCCTATTCATCTACGAAGACCAACGCCAGCGCCGGCGACGACAACGGTGAGTACTGCACCTATGACATAGGGGAGGGGGGAGGCAAAAGTTAGGGGGACACACACGCAACACCCCCACCCCCACCCCACCCTCGCATATTACAACACACACACCAAAGCATTCCCAAAAATCACATCAACAACCCACAGCCCCCCCAGAAGAAAGCAAAGACAAAACAAAATCAGTCAAA
This sequence comes from Pleurodeles waltl, assembly GCF_031143425.1. NCBI lineage: Eukaryota > Metazoa > Chordata > Amphibia > Caudata > Salamandridae > Pleurodeles > Pleurodeles waltl. The sequence continues at coordinate 659,715,681 of NC_090443.1, read as the reverse complement.
ATATTGTAATGTATCAATATACATGTCTCAAAAATATACAGATATATTAGCTAACCATCCAAAAGTATATACATTCCGAGAAGTAGTGCAGATATGCACATATAAATGTCCGTGCACCACTAGTCCAAAAATGCATGGGCGAGGCCCACAAAAGATACCTGTCCACACATGGAGAGTACACTGCCGGGGCATCAGATAGAAATACTACAGGCACCTCAGGGGGAAGGGAAGGGGGGGCACCTCAGCCGGAGGAGTGCAAAGCCAGATCCACGACGGGGTTCCATGCCCACTATACCATCCTGGGGAGTGCAAAGCCACAGTCTCTCAAGTCTCTACAGTGGGTGGGTTGCCCACTGTTCCATCCTGGGGAGTGCAAAGCCACAGCACTCAGTCTCTCAAGTCTCTACAGTGGGTGGGTTGCCCACTGTTCCATCCTGGGGAGTGCAAAGCCACAGTCTCTCAAGTCTCTACAGTGGGTGGGTTGCCCACTGTTCCATCCTGGGGAGTGCAAAGCCACAGTCTCTCAAGTCTCTACAGTGGGTGGGTTGCCCACTATTCCATCCTGGAGAGTGCAAAGCCACAGTCTCTCAAGTCTCTACAGTGGGTGGGTTGCCCACTGTACCATCCTGGGGAGTGCAAAGCCACAGTCTCTCAAGTCTCTACAGTGGGTGGGTTGCCACAGTTTCCAAAGTAGATAACAGCCACCACTGGTTCTGGAGGGGGACTGGTGCCCAGACTGGATTAGTCTCCCAGTGGAAGTTCCTGTACCGTCCCTTCCCACCCGCACATGGGATAACGATGCTTAATGTGGCAGACATTTCATTCTTCCCCGGTGCATGCCCTGTTCAGCGGTGCTTTGCCATGGCGGTGTCTGGACTGTTCTGCGGTGCTTGCTATGGCGGTTCTGGACAGTTCAGCAGTGCTTTGCCATGGTGGTGTCTGGACTGTTCTGCGGTGCCTTGCCATGGCGGTTCTGGACAGTTCAGCGGTGTTTTGCCATGGCGGTGTCTGGACTGTTCTGCGGTGCCTTGCCATGGTGGTTCTGGACAGTTCAGCGGTGCTTTGCCATGGCGGTGTCTTGACTGTTCTGCGGTGCCTTGCCATGGCGGTTCTGGACAGTTCAGCGGTGCTTTGCCATGGCGGTGTCTGGACTGTTCTGCGGTGCCTTGCCATGGCGGTTCTGGACAGTTCAGCGGTGCTTTGCCATGGCGGTATCTGGACTGTTCTGCAGTGCTTTACATGGCAGTCTCTGGACTGGGCATTGGTGTGTGGCATGACGTTCCCTCATTGCCCAGTGGGGCTGTGGCAGTCAGGGCCCTCCTGGGCACTGACTTCGGCGGTGGTCTCCTGACCAGTGACGATACTTGGGCCCTCCTGGGCACTGACTCTGGCGGTGGTCTCCTGACCAGTGACGATACTTGGGCCCTCCTGGGCACTGATTTTGGCGGTGGCGGTGGTCTCCTGACCAGTGACGATACTTGGGCTCTCCTGGGCACTGACTCTGGTGGTGGTCTCCTGACCAGTGATGATACTTGGGCCCTCCTGGGCACTGACTCTGGCGGTGGCAGTGGTCTCCTGACCAGTGACGATACTTGGGCCCTCCTGGGCACTGACTCTGGCGGTGGTCTCCTGACCAGTGACGATACCTGGGCCCTCCTGGGCACTGACTCTGGCGGTGGTCTCCTGACCAGTGACGATACTTGGGCCCTCCTGGGCACTGATTTTGGCGGTGGCGGTGGTCTCCTGACCAGTGACGATACTTGGGCCCTCCTGGGCACTGACTCTGGCGGTGGTCTCCTGACCAGTGACGATACTTGGGCCCTCCTGGGCACTGACTCTGGCGGTGGTCTCCTGACCAGTGATGATACTTGGGCCCTCCTGGGCACTGACTCTGGCTGTGGCGGTGGTCTCCTGACCAGTGAGGATGCTTGGGCTCTCCTGGGCACTGACTCTGGCAGTGGTCTCCTGACTAGTGACGATACTTGGGCCCTCCTGGGCACTGACTCTGGAGGTGGTGGTAGTCTCCTGACCAGTGACGATTCTTGGGCCCTGCTGGGCACTGATTCTGGCGGTGGTCTCCTGACCAGTGACGATACTTGGGCCCTCCTGGGCACTGACTTCGGCGGTGGCCTCCTGACCAGTGACGATATTTGGGCCCTCCTGGGCACTGACTCTGGCGGTGGTCTCCTGACCAGTGCCGATACTTGGGCCCTCCTGGGCACTGACTTCGGCGGTGGCGGTGGTCGTCTGACCAGTGACGATACTTGGGCCTTCCTGGGCACTGACTCTGGCGGTGGTCTCCTGACCAGTGACGATACTTGGGCCCTCCTGCGCACTGACTCTGGTGGTGGTCTCCTGACCAGTGACGACGGTGCTGGTGGTGGCGTCCCGACCACCGGGAAGGATGCCGCCCTGCTCCGCCATGCTGCTCACACTAGGCTGTGCAGATTTCCTCTGGCCCTTCCCCACCTTTGGAGGAGTCACAGCTGACTCTGCAATCCCCCTGGAACCCCTGTGAGTTGTTTTGCCACCAGGATTCTTCACAGGGTCCCGTCGGCCACTTTCCAATTTCAAAGCCTTTACAGGGGGTGGGATGCCAGTGCCTTGGCTCCGGGTCACACTGCCAGTCCTGGTGGTCGGTGCACTCCACACACCTTTAACAGGCACCACTGGTATTGGAGGCTTTTTGGCTGAGGCGCTACGACGGGACTGATGAATTGGAGGGGGGGGCAAAAAGGTCAACTTTACACAGGGACAGTTTCTGATGAACACTGGGATGGGTAGTTGGAGGGGGTCTGGGAGTGGAGGAAGAGGAGGTGGTTGTAGGAGGTGTCACTTTAGGTGTTTTGGGTGCAGGTGCAGGTACAGGAGGCTGTCGTGAGGTGGATGGATGTTGGGTGTGTGGGTGCCCGCGTTTGTGTACTTTGGGAGGGGGCATCACAGACAAACTGGGAGAGGACACAGGGGACGTGTAAATGGGAGTGGAGGTGGTGAGTGCAGGTGAGCGGGGTGTGGTGCTGGGTGTTCTGGTGCGAGTCCTGGTGCCTGTAGATGTAGTGCATGCAGGTGTGAGTGTAGACGAGACTGGGAGGGAGGAGGGAGACGACGAGGAGGGGGACACAGTGGAGGCAGTGGATGTTGCTGTGTCTGCACTGTGTGATGCTTGCGTGTGTGCCTGTGGGTTGTGTGGTGCGTATGTTTGCCTGAGCTACTTTTGTGTGTAGAGGTGTGTGCATGCTGGTCTGATGGTGTGCTTGGGATAGGCTGGGGTACAGGGGATTGGGTCTGGGTGGAGGAGGTTGGAGGGGGCAGACTAGAAACAGGGACAATGGCTGCCATGAGTGCTGCGGCCAGAGATTGCAGGGTTCACTGAAGGGCAGCCTGACCCGAATGAATGCCCTCCAGGAATGCATTACTGTGTTGCAACTCTCTTTCTACACCCTGGATGGCATTCACAATGGTAGACTGCCCAACAGTGAGGGACCTGAGGAGGTCAATGGCCTCCTCACTGAGGGCAGCAGGGGTGACTGGGGTAGGGCCTGAGGTGCCTGGGGCAAAGGTGATGCCCACCGTCCTGGGTGAGCGAGCAAGGGGCGAACGCTGAGGGGCTGCTGGGAGGGCGGTGCTGGTAGGGGAGGTGGCGGTTGTACCTGTAGAAGTGGGGCGCACAGATGGTGCCGCCATCACAAGGGAGCTCCCATCGTCGGACGAGTCTGTTTCGCTGGTTGGTGATCCGGTGGCCGACGTGAAGCTCCGCTCGGCCTCCCTCCCACTGGTGCATTCAGAGTCCGTGGTGTGGCCCTCCAAGGCCATGTGGGATGCAGCTCCCTCGTGCTCCGGTGCCACTGTACCTCCGCCTGATGATGCTGATGCACAAAAGAACACGGAGAGCACAAAAAGGGGGGGGAGACAGAAGAAAGACAGGTTGAGTGCATGGCATACCGTGACCGTTGGCAGACACTACAGACACAGCAGCCCCCTGCACTACGGGCTGCTCCTGGCCTCTACAGATGCAATTCCTGGGATCTGGCCTACATGGCTGTGGTGGACCTCTGCACACATGGATGCCACAGGGGCATCTATACCTGTACTTGGCACTCTACTGCGGCTGGGTAGGGAGCCACATGGCCTACATTTCGGAGGGGCCTAGTCTACCTATGTCTGCCTGGCCTAGGTACATCCACAGGACTCCTCCCCCACCCAGCCCCCTCCACTGCGCGCAAAGTCCCCAGAATGATGTTGTACTCAGCCCCTTGTGTCTGCTGTGATGCCCTCAAGCGCCCATCCAACTCAGGGTAGGCCACCGCCAGGATCCAGAACATCAGGGGGGCCATGGGGTGACGGGCACCCCTCCCACGTTGGGAGGCCATCCCCAGCTGAGCCTCTGGCGTCTTCTTGCTCCAGCGGCGAATGTCCTCCCATCGTTTACGGCAGTGGGTGCCCCGTCTCTGGTGGACCCCCAGGGTCCGGACGTCCTTGGCGATGGCACGCCAAATGTCCTTCTTCTGGTGGGCGCTGACCTACATGACATGCACAAGGGAAGAAGAGAAGTCATTAACAACCGCACCGTCAATGTGCATGGCCCCCCTCCCTACCCTAGCCATGTGGCACATTCATTCACATGCATTAATGTTCCCTGAACTCTGCCCACTTCCCTCTTCCAACCAGGCCTCTCCACCCATGCCTAGCCCATACAACGTGCTCCCAGTGTACTTACCTGTTGGTCTGGAGGACCGTAGAGTAGCGTGTACTGGGGGAGGACCCCGTCTACCAGTTTCTCCAACTCTTCAGCAGTGAAGGCAGGGGCCCTTTCCCCAGACCCAGCACCCATCGTCGCTTCCAGACCGAGGTCACAGCAGCACTTGCAGTGTAGGTCCTCTCCTGTCGAAGATCAGGTATCTAGTGATTGAACAGATAGAAAATGGCAGTGACGTCCGCAGCGGTGACGTCCGCGGCGGTGCGTATCATCACCGCCGGCGCATTTCCTTATTGGCTCCTGGGACCCATAGGGTCCAATGTTAACCAATGCAGCATTGCGCCGCGGTCTACGACCACCTACCGCGACGATGTGCAACGCCAACGCAGTTACCCCACAATCCCATTGTCCCTGTTTAGAGGTCAGGCAGCCGCCATTTCAGGGGCCCACATGGCTCCATTTACTTCTGCGTCACACATAGCTAGGCCTACACTCAACACACATGCAGGAAGGGTTTTGTGTTTGGTGTCGTGTTCTGTGTAACTGTGGGTACATACCTGAAAAAAAGTTGACTCGATCCTCGCTGTTGTCCTTCCTAGGCGCCGTCAGCTGGGACAATTGAGAAGATGGCAGAATCCTCCGGTGTACCGACCGCTGGTGGACCTGTTCACAATGGAGGAGCGACATTTAATCGTGACCTAGAGGTTTGACCGTGCCACTATCCAGGAACTATGTACCCAGTTGGAGCCAGACCTGATGTCACCAATCCGCCATCCCACTGGAATCCCCACTGACGTGCAGGTGCTCTCAGTGCTCCATTTCCTTGCAAGTGGGTCTTTTCAGACAACAGTGGCCATGGCATCAGGGTTGTCCCAGCCAATGTTTTCCAACGTGCTGTCCAGAGTGTTGTCTGCCCTGCTGAAACACGTAAGGAGATACATCATATTTCCTGAGGTGGAAGATTTGGCTACAGTGAAAGGTGACTTCTATGCCTTTGGACATATCCCCAACGTCATAGGTGCTATTGATGGGACCCATGTGGCTTTGGTCCCCCCCACAGGAGTGAACAGGTGTACAGGAACCGGAAGAGTTATCATTCTATGAATGTACAGATGGTCTGTTTGGCAGACCAGTACATCTTGCAGGTAAATGCAATGTTCCCTGGCTCAGTGCATGACGCCTACATCCTGCGGAATAGCAGCATCCCTGATGTGATGGGTCAACTCCAGAGGCACTGCATGTGACTATAAGGGGACTCTGGTTACCCCAACCTTTCCTGGCTATTGACCCCAGTGAGGAATCCCAGGACCAGGGTAGAGGAACGCTACAATGAGGCCCATGGGCGGGCTAGAAGGGTGATCGAACGCACCTTCAGCCTCCTGAAGGCCAGGTTCAGGTGCCTCCATATGACAGGTGGTTCCCTCACCGAAGAAGGTGTGCCAGATCATCATCGTCTGCTCGATGCTTCACAATCTTGCTTTGCGACGCCAGGTGCCTTTTCTGCAGGAGGATGGTCCAGATGACGGTGTTGTGCCAGCTGTGGAGCCTGTGGACAGTGATGAGGAGGATGCTGAGGAAGAAGTCACCGACAACAGGGAGTCAGTCATACAGCAATATTTCCAGTGACACACAGGTGAGAACATGTTCTTTTTTAACATTACATTCACTGTCACACGTCTTACTCTATCCAGTGTGTAATTTAATGGGATTATTTGGTAACTTGTTCCTTTCCATTACAGTTTCACAGGTGTGGTTACCAACGTGTGTCATCTGAATGCATCCTTCAAGGACTTGTGATGTGTGACATTGGTATGTTGCCTTAACAACTAAAAAAGATTTTTGACACTGTCATTGATCATACATTTTACAAAATCATAGACTGACTCCAGAATGTTTTGTGGTTCAAGGGTGTTTATTTAAGTGCTCAAAAATGGAGGGGGTTGTAAAATGGTAATGGGTGATGGTGGAGGAATGTCCATGGCAAAGTCCAGTCTTTTAGTCTCACAGGTGCACTGCCCATCTGGGCATAGGAAGTGGAGCTGGGGCAGTTAAAGTATGGACAGGGTAACAAAGTGGGACGGTGGGGGGACAATCAGGGTGGTCTCATTTGCTGGCGGGTGTCTTGCCGTCTTGCTCTGTCCTGTTCCTGGATCTCAGGGACCGCTTGCGTGGTGGTTGTCTGTCTGCAGGGGGTGGGGTGCTGGTGTGGTGGTCCTGTGGCGGGGCATCCTGTCCACTAGCGCCGGCGGAGGTGGTGGGCAGTTCATCGTCCTGGCTAGTGTCGGGGGCCCCTTGGAGTGCCACGGTGTCCCTCAAGGTCTGCTGTATGTCCTTCAGCACCCCTACGATGGTGCCCAAGGCGGAGCTGATGGTCCTGAGCTCCTCCCTGAAGCCCAAATACTGTTCCTCCTGCAGGCGCTGGGTCTCCTGAAACTTGACCAGGACCGTCGCCATCGTCTCCTGGGAGTGGTGGTATGCTCCCATGATGGAGGATAGGGCCTCGTGGAGAGTGGGTTCCCTTGGCCTGTCCGCCCCCTGTCGCACAGCAGCCCTCCCAGTTCCCCTGTGTTCCTGTGCCTCTGTCCCCTGGACCGTGTGCCCACTAACACTGCCCCCTGGTCCCTGTTGTTGTTGGGGTGGTGGGTTATCCTGGCTTCCCTGTAGTGGTGGACACACGGCTGATTGACCTGTCCTGGGTACGGAGGTTTGGGTCCGCTGGGTGGGGGCTGTGCTGGTGTTACCAGAGGGTGGAAGGTCAGTGTTGGGCTGTGCCTGTGCAAGGGGAACTGACTGTCCTGAGGCCCACGATGGTCTGGGCTGGTCATCAGGCTTCAGTAGGGCAGAGCTGCTATCGTCACTGTGGGCCTCTTCTGTGGGTGGAGTGGAGATGTCTGGACCCTCTGGTGTGGTGACAGTCCTTTGTGATCCTGCAGGGGCATAAGAGCATGATTATTGCATGTGTGTGTGTCATGGTGTGCAATGGGTGGGTGAGCGTGTACCCCAGTGCTAGCATTCCTGTGTGGGGGCTTGTGTGATGATGGTTAGGGGGTTGTTTTGGGTATGTGCAGTGAGCATGCTTTGGTGAGGGGTGACCATGCTTAGTTGTGTCATGCAGGGCTTGTTGTTGGGATGTGTGGTTTGTGTTCTTAGTACATTAGTGTGGAGTTGGAGTGATAGGGGAGGGTGTGAGGGTGGGGGGTGTGATAGCATGCAGGTAGGGTGGGGGATATGCTAGTTAAGAGTTGACTTACCAGTGTCCATTCCTCCACCGACTCCTCCGAGGCCCTCTGGATGCATGATGGTCAAGACTTGCTCCTCCCATGTTGTTAGTTGTGGGGGAGGAGGTGGGGGTCCGCCGCCAGTCCGCTGTACTGCGATGTTGTGCCTGGAGACCGCTGAACGCACCTTCCCCTGTAGATCGTTCCACCTCTTCCTGATGTCCTTCCGATTTCTTGGGTGTTGTCCCACTGCATTGACCCTGTCGACTATTCTGCGCCATAGCTCCATCTTCCTGGCTATGGATGTGTGCTGCACCTGTGAGCCAAATAGCTGTGGCTCTACCTGTAGGATTTCCTCCACCATGACCCTGAGCTCCTCGTCGGAAAAGCTGGGGTGTCTTTGGCGTGCCATGGGGTGGTGTAGGTGATGTGTGAGGTGGTGTATGTGGTGATGAGTGTAGTGATGTGTAGTGGTGTGTGGTGTTTTGTGCGTGGATGTTGTGTGGGTGATGATGTTGTGTGCCTCTGTGTGGTGGTCTTGTCTATTCTGTGTTCTCTCTCTGGCCTTCTTTCTGTATTTTTGGTCGTAGGGGTTTGTGGGTGATGTGGGTGTGTGTTTTATATTGTGTTGGGTGTGTGGGAGTGGTATGTGTATGTGTATCAGGTGTGTGTATTTGGAATTGTCCAATGTGGCGGTGTTTTGGAGATGTGTGGGTATTTTGAGCACGGCGGTGTGTACCGCCAATGGAATACCGCAGTTGAAAGACCGCCGCGTGGATTCGTGTGTCGTAATAGCATGGGCGTGTTTCTGTTGGCGTGGAGGTGGAGGTTTTGTTTTCGCCAGTTTAACACTGACCTTTGGTGTGGCGGACTTGTGTGGGTGTCTGTATTTTGTCGGATTCCGAGATGTGTGTCATAATTGCTGTGGCGGAATTCCGCGGCCGCGGTGGTGTATTGACGGTCTACTACACGGCGGTAAGCGGCTTTTACCGCCAATGTTGTAATGACCCCCTATATATCCTACTTTAACCATACACTGCACCCTGCCCTTGGGGCTACCTAGGTCCTACCTTAGGGGTGCCTTACATGTAAGAAAAGGGAAGGTTTAGGCCTGGCAAGTGGGTACACTTGCCAAGTCAAATATATAGAGTTAAAACTGCACACACAGACACTGCAGTGGCAGGTCTGAGACATGATTACAGAGCTACTTATGTGGGTGGCACAACCAGTGCCGCAGGCCCCCTAGTAGCATTTGATTTACAGGCCTTGGCAACTCTAGTGCACTTTACTAGGGACTTATTAGTAAATCAAATATGCCAATCATGGATAAACCAATCACATACAATTTACACAGAGATCATATGCACTTTAGCACTGGTTAGCAGTGGTAAAGTGCTCAGAGTTCAAAAGCCAACAGCAACAGGCCAGAAAAAATTAGGAGGCAGGAGGCAAAAAGATTGGGGATGACCCTGCATAAGCAAAAAGTCCAACAGTGTGCACAAAGCCCCAACTGTCACTCTGTCCAGACATGGATTGGAGTCAAGCTGCAAAACACCAGAGTCATAAGCACAGAGAAATGCGCACTTTCTAGAAGTGGCATTTTTGTAATAGTAATAACAAATACACCTACACCAGTAAGCAGCATTTATTATCACTATCACAACCATACCAAACATGCCTACGCTACCCCTCATAAATCAGACAATACCCCTCACATATAAGGCAGGGCATTCATAATGCAATTCCATGAGAAGGCAGCACCCACAGCAGTGAGACACCAAGTTAGACTGTTTGTCACTACCAGGACAGGCCACGCAACCTGGCACATGTCCTGCTTTCTACATACATGGCACCCTGCCCACAGGGCTTGCTAGGGTGTACCTTAGGGGTGACTTACATGTAGTAAAAGGGGAGTTCTGAGCCTGGCAAGTGAATTTAGATGCCAGGTCCCTGTGGCAGAAAACTGCACACACAGGCCCTGGGCGAGCCGGCCTGAGACAGGTTTGAAAGTCTACTTCAGTGGGTGGCGCATGCAGCGCTGCAGGACCACTAGTAGTATTTAATTTACAGGCCCTGGGTATAGAGATACCACTGTACAAGGGACTTATAGGTAAATTAAATATGCCAATTAGGTATAAGGCAATCATACCAACTTTAGATGGGAGAGCACCTGCACTTTAGCACTGGCCAGCAGTGATAAATGTGCTCAGAGTCCTAGAGCCAACAGCGACAGGTCAGAAAAAATAGGAGGAAGGAGGCAAAAAGACTGGGGATGACCCTGTGAAAGGAAAGAAGCCCAACACGACCCTCTACCAGCCTAAAACCAGGGGAGAACAATCAATAACTTAATGTACTTCCCTGATCGGGGCAATAGAACAAGGGCCCAGGCCCAAAACAGCAGGGTCATGTTCCAGTTCTACGCTTTCGTGACTCCACTTGGATCTCTCTGTCAATGCTTCCAAGGCAACATAGACCAACCCACGGGGGCTCTCTAACTTCCAGTGGCCAGAACCAGGCCCCAGGCCATTTCAAAGCCTCTGGTCTCTGAAACCATAATGAGTGGGGGGCGGTAGCCCCAGGTGCACAGCAACCTGTCTCCATTCCACTTCCAATCAGTTCAGGGACTCTACCCTGCCACTGATCCACCAACCTAGGGTCCGCACCCATAGGTTCCACAGGGGCTAGAGGTGAGGCCCTCCTCACTCTACCCCTCCTTCTAGGATCCCGTCCTCCTCTCCTAAGAGGGGTATCAGCAGAATCCATAACTGCCAGGGTGCTGGAAACAGCAGTCCTGCGCAGCTCTCTCACCAGGCGAGGATCACTACCTGGCGACTGACCACACAACCTAGCGACAACACCCTTAGACTGGACCATTGCCCAGCGAACCAGGACTTCCTTGGGAGCACACCTACCCCCATCAGGGGAAACACCTTCTCCAGGATCCACACAAGAGTCTTGCTGGCACAGGTCTCCTGACCTCTGCCCATCTGACAGAGTCTGGATTCCCCCAGCCCAGAAATGGCCTCACCAAAGCCATTCCTGGGGGCTCTCTTCACATAGCTAACCCCTGACCCTCCAGGTTCTCCACTGGGGCCCGCAGCCCTCTCTCAACCTTACACCTGGATTTCTGCCTCCTCCACTCCGGAGTGAGACTATTAGACAACAGAACCGGCGGAACGCTATCACCAGCCACCAGCCCAAGTTCTACTGACAAAGTGGGATCCCTCTTAGCAGCTGGCCCTACGGTGCAGTTTAGGTGTCCACTCATGGAACCAACCAAGCTATGAGACCTGGTCTCGGACATCCTGGAACACAGCCCACCCCCACTCCCTCTCCTCTGAGACAAGACATGGGATCCAGAACCCCTCTCATTACACTGGGACCTACCTGGGACACAAACCTTTCCCACCACACCTGGTTGGGAAACACCTAGACCACTATCATTAGGAACACCCCCTAGTGCCACACCAGACTCTCTGGTACGCAACCAGAAGTCTGTCTCTTTTGCAAGCTCCCTGGGGTCAGAGAGCTCACACGCTGACATGTGTTGGCGTAACCCTGAAAAACAACAACTGTGTTGTACTTTTAATGTGTTTTAATTTGGGGGCCCTCTTACTTAAGACGTTTATGAAACAACTGAATTATTGAGTCACTTTGTTTGGTTCACTTTGCACTTTAGTTTGACTCCACTTACTGGTCCATTGGAGTCCCAAACCAGAGCCACCATGTTGGCTTTGTCTGCTCTAGTCTTTTTTGGGCAAAAACCATTTTAGAGGTTGGATGCCGTGGGTGTTCTGCCATCATGCCAAAGGCAAGGCTGTCTGCGCCCATCAAGGCACAGAACGCGACTAGCACAACCACTCTCCTCAAGTATTTCCATGTCAATAGATTTTTTAAAATCATGTGAAGTCTCTGTTCAGTATTGCAGTCACTCCTTGTTCCCATCTCATATTGAAAGTCCTGTTTCTTGTATTAAGTGCAAAGGCGTTTTTGGAGTCTACTCAGAGCAACCCCTCTGCTACCTCTCAGACATATGCTGAGAGGTCACTATCAGGAAGCCTCATTAACGTTCGTTCTGTTAGTAAACATGATCAAGAAATCCATGATATGATTAATGATCTTCAGCTGGATTTTCTTTTCAATACAGAATCTTGGCTTAAAGAGTGGTGCAATCTCAACATTGCCCTTGTTTTACCCCCAGGATATACCATTCTTAGGCAGGACAGTTTAGGGACTAGTTGCAGTAGGCTGACTATTACTTTCTGAGATGTACACTAATGAGAAACCTTTGAACTAGTCTTCCTGAGAGGGGCAGAAAGCCTGGGTTTTTGTTTTAAGATTAGCACCTCCCAGTCATTTGCAGGTGGTCTCATATATCGTCCTCCTAGCCCAGGGCCCACTTTCTTAGCTTTTTTGGGAGAGAAACTAGCTCCTCTCCTACTCCAAAATGCAAACCTTACAACTTAGGGAGACTTTAACTACCATCTTGAGATAAGTAATAATGCTGATGTAGTTAATTTTAATGTTCATTGGTCTCTACCAATTTGTTACCTCCCCCTCCGACATTGCAGGACATACCCTTGATGGAGTTTGCATCAATAACCCCAATCTGCTATTCGAAGCTCCCATCCAGCAGACCTGGTTTGATCATAAGCAGATCACTTTCAGAATTTAATTTCATCAAGATAGTCCCTACCACCCATTTCAGCCATAGGCCACAAAACAGGTCATGTTTAGATTAAGGCTGCCCAACAAGTTTCTTTTTTCATTCTGATTGATGAAGCACAATCAGAAAACATTTTGTTAAGATTTCAAAATCTTCTTTGCAAACTAAAGCACTTCTAAGGGACATCCTTCTCTCTAAAACTCCAGGTGATCAAATATCCTCTTTTTATAAAAAGAGAATACTAGCCACCCAATAGGACTGCCCAACTACTTTACCCCATATTAATGTTACTGTGGTGAACACCCTTTCAAAAGTAGGGACTGAAACCTTGACAGCCTTTCAGAAAATCACATTACCCAACTCATGCTAGGCCATTCTGTCCTGTAAATCAGGATCACTCAATAACCCCTGCTCCCCTTTAATTTTTCACAAAGTTGTAGATATTGTCAACCCTGTGATTAACACAGTTCTGAATATCTCACTAGCTATCGCTGAGGTCCCGCCGGAATGGAAACTGGCAGTTGATTAACCACTGTAAAAGAACCCTTAGCAGACCCCAGAATAATTTCCACTCTTCACCCCGTCTCACTACTCCCCGCTTTGAGCAAAATAGCTGAAAAATTGGTTAATGAACAATTAGTTGCCTTTTTGAAAGACAAGAATGTATTTCATCCACAGCAGTCCGGCTTTCCACCAAGACATTCCACTGAATCAGGTCTGCTGGAAGTCGTGGACACCTTAAAACTAACTTTGGGTATGGAAAATAATGCTGTGTTGATTTTGTTAGATTATTCTGCTGCATTGGCACCATTTTATGTGACATACTACTCCAACATATCAAGAACTGTGGGATCTCACAACTTGCCATGTCCTGGATTAAATCCTTCCTAAGAGATCATACCCAAACTGTTTCACTAGGACCTTTTTTATCACCACAAAGAACTGTGGCATCAGGGATTCCACAGGGCCATTAGCCCTGCATTATTTATTATATGTATTACCCCCCTGATTTCTTTGATTACATCCTTTGGAATAGAAACCACCTCTTACGCTGATGATACACAGCTGATGTGTTATCTCTGGACAAAGCATACATTGTCTCTGAGCTAAATTTTAAAAACTACCTTGCCGAAGTTATCCAGTGGATGCAATACAATCATTTAATTAGCAATACTGATAAAACAGAGATTATGTTGCTTGACAAGTCAAACGCCTTTGCAGGTCAAACTCCATTGCCCCAACCCAATGGTAGCCAAATTTGATGCCCTCTCCACCTGCCACTGTTGAGGTCACAAGAAATCTTGGAGTAAAGTTCATCACCTCCTTGTCCTTCCGCCCACAAGCTCTTGCAGTAGCAGGCATGTGTTGAACCTAATTGTATAATTGAGAAATGTTTTGATTACCTCCCACTGGCTGCAAGGAAGACAGGTGCCTTCACCCTGATAACGTCTAGATTGGACTACTGCAATAGTCTTTGTGCAAGATCCTCAAAATAGACCATCCATAAACTTCAGGTTGTGATGAAACTTCCCAGACTTCCCAGATGATAATCTGCCTCTGCAGCTCTGAAAATCTCACACTGGCTCCCAGTGCATAAAGTGATCATTTTTAAAATTCTCCTATTGACTTTTAAAGCTTACAGATCCACTGAGCCTGGATGTCCAATGGCCAGATTCATCCACTATAACTAAAAGGACACTGCAATCTTCCCATGCAAATCTCCTTTATCCCCCTCTTCTTAGACCCAAACTTCTCAGTTCTGGGTACTAAGGCATGGAATCAACTTCCCAGTCATTTATGAGTGATTGAATTGGAAGCAGTTTTTAAAAAGCAGCTGAAGACCTGGGTTTTTTGCCCCAGACACACACTGCTACTCTATCATCTTCTGATCCAGTATCTTTCAGGTTTTTCTTGTGTGACTGAGACTTACTTTGCATGCAGCGCCATGACGCTCCATTGAGAGAAACAGTGCGCTCTACAAGTTTCCAATTCATTCACTCAATTCTTCAACCATTAAAACAAGGAAAACATCACAGAATATTAATCCACACCAGGTTAAAAAAATACAGCTCACTTTAATGAAAAAAACAATATTGAAACAACAAAAATCCAATAAGCATAAGTCAAGATGTGATTTTTTTTAAATTAAAATGTAATGTAGTGCTTAAAAGCATAAAGCTCCAACCAGGGATGTCTGATCGCTCTAAACTAGGTTAAAGCCAAAATGTGAGGGTTAATGTGATGGAGTGCAGGTTGGATCCAGTCCCAGATAAGCCCTGCTGAAGTTTAACTTTCTCGAGAATTGAGCTGAGAGTCCCATTCGGAGGGAAGAATCTCGCTGGGAGCAGGGAGAGCTTCACTTGCAGGGGTCCGCAGGCTTTAAGTGTTGGCCAGTGCTCCCTGGTGGGTGGGCAGGAACATCGCAGTCATGAGCGGTAAAACTTGCTGTGCAAAAATCTGACTTGCGATTGCTCTCTTTGAGTCTTCAGGTGAGCAGCACTTTTTCTGTGTAGCGGGCCCTTTCACAGTCACAAAGAGCAAGAAAGCTTGATTTCAGGAGCCAAAAAATCTTCCAAGGGACAGTACTGGAGAGGAATCTCTCAAGGGTCAGGACCTGGTTGAAGATGGGTCCAGGAGCTGTAGCAGTTGAGTTTGAAGTCCCTGAGACTTCAGAAAACAGGAGGCAAGCCAGCAAACCATTAGAGTCACTTTGGTTCATGGATGTAGAGATGCAGGTCCAGTCCTTCTCATTCCCAGGCAAGAGTACACCATGCAGCAGGTCAGCCCAGCAAAGCAGGAGTCCAGCAGAGTAGCAGCTCAGCCAAGTGGTAGTCCTTTTAGCAGTACATCAATCCTTCCTGGCAGAGTGTCCACAGATCTAAAAGTGTACTGAGTTGGTGTTGTCAGATGTCAAGCACTTTTTTGTACCTTTGAAGTGGGAAAACTTCAAAGAAAAGTCTTTGAGGTACACAGAGGTCCTTCCTTCCTTCCCTGTCTCCAGACAGACTACAGGGGGTATGTAGCCCTTTGTGTAGGGACAGGACACTGCCCATTCAGATGTGTCCACCCCTCCCTCCCATCCTGCCCAGGATGGCCCATCAGGCTGTTGTTGTCCATCAGACACACCTAAGCTCCCTTTGTGTGTGGTTGTTTAGAGAGAATGCACATGCCCAGTTGTCACCCCACCCCAGCCCACATGGGGATTGGAGACATGCAATAGGCACCAAAATGCTGAAGTAAGAAAATACCAACTTCCGAAAAGTGGCATTTTCAGAACTGCAATTCAAAATGCGACTTCACCAGAAGTTGTGCCATTGAGCATTCTGAAACATTTGTTCAAGAAATAAGGAGTAATTAGAAGAATGAGGTAAATATTGTATCAAAAGATGGGGATAGGTTAAAGAAATTTCAGACACAAAGGAATGAGACAGAAATAAAGTGCAAATGGCAAAAAGCTGATGGAAAAATAAATAAATATAGGTGTATGCCACAAGTTTAATAGTAATGGACATTTGGGTACTTCAGAATTGTGTCCTGCTTTAAAAAAACATTTATTCCAGATGTAACAAGAAAGGACATTTTGGTAAAGTGTCCAGGTCAGTGCCCAATAAAAGTGAACTTGGCACAAAGTTATGATGATTTTGACGGTATCTATGACAATTGGGAACACAACATTAATGCTGTGTTGAACCTTAATGGAGATAAAAGTTTAACTATATTTACTTCATGTGTAATTGATGTGGATGGTGTGAGTATGCGTTTGTTGGTATATTCATGTGCCTGGTACACAATTATGTCACATGATATAGTCAAGGAGAAATGGCCTAATAAATGGTTATTGACTCCAGATGTAACACCTGGTGAGTACACAAGCCCTAAAATTGAGCTAGCTGGCTATTTTTGGGCTAATCTAGAGTTTGATGGATGGAGGACATATGGGAAAATGTATGTGTCTAGATGAGTGTGTTTTAGTAGCGTTAGCATCAAGGAGTCTTACATTATGTTCAGAAAGATATAAATAAATGTGAAGTTGAGTATCTAGGGCATTGTATTAGTGGTAATGGTATCAGACCCAAATGCAGCCATGTGGGAAACATTACTAAAGTGCATGTTCCTTCCTGCAAAAAACAATTAGTGGCATTTCTTGGGCTAACTGAATTCTACTCAAAATGTATCCCTAACTACGCATTCACATTGGATCTTTCAAACCTTTAATTTAAAAAAATGCAAAATTTGAATAGACTGGTGTGATGGCTGCAGCATTCAATTTTTTATAGAAGACATCATGAGCGCACCACATCTTAAACCCTTCATTATTGGGAATCAATGTGTGATTATGGTTAATGCCAGCAATTGTGGACTGGGTGGTGTGTTGATGCAGAGAGATCATGACAAGGAGTGGATTGTAGCGTATGCATCAAGAGCTTTGTGTGAGGCTGACAAAAAAAATTCTGCAATAGATAGGGAAATATTGGTATGCATGTGAGGTGCAGAACACTTTAGGACTTTCTTTTGAAAGACAAAATTCATCATTAAAATGGACCACATACCAATTGTTCAATTGATGGTGCCTTGTGGAGGGAGAGCTATGTCTGCAAAATTAGCCAGATTAGCATCTAGATTGCAAACTTTCCAGTATCAGCTAGAGTATGTGACCGGGAAGGTTAATGTGCATGATGATTGTATGTCCAGATTACCTGTATCAGGAAATTATACTAATGAAGTAGACGTAGAGGAATGTGAGATAGCGTTTACAGTGCAAGACATTAATTTAGCAGGCTTAGAACAACCCATTGATCAGGAAACTAAATGGAGAGAGGAGACAGAGAAATATGGTGAATTTAACAAAGTCATACAGTTTATTTTGTGTGGTTGGCTATAGGAAAGAAAGATCTTAGGAGAATTAATGGAATGTTTCAAGGTAATGGAATATTTGCATGTTGGAGAATGGTATTGTTGTACACGGTGACAAGTTCATACCTCCTTTTAATCTGAGGCCAGTAATTGTGAGTATGGCTCTTGAAAGTCACATGGGCATTCAAGCACTAGAAGGTGAGTTACAGTATATTTCTGGTGGCTGGGGATAGATACTTTTTAAGAACAGCTAGTAAAAATGTATAGAGTGTGTGCTTGGAGTGACAAATCAACTAAAGCATTGTCTACGAAATCACAGCCAGTTGAGTTTCCTAAAGGACCATGGCGGATGTTGGGTGACCTGTTTGTGGTGTCACCAAGACATGAGGCTTTTGGTATTGTGTTAGTTGACTATTATTCAAAATGGCCTGAGATTAAAATTGTAAAGGAAGTTACTTCAACAAATAAAGAAGAGTTTTTGGATGATTTGTTTTGCAGAGAAGGCATTCCCCAGGAAGTGGTAACGGGCAATGGACCCCAATTTATTAGTAAATATATGGAGAACTATTTGGAGGAGTGTGGGGTGTTGCATAATAGAATAGCTGTTTTTTGATCTTGAAGCGAACGGTCAGGTTGAGAGGTTCAGCCGTCTGGTCAAAGAGGCAATCCAGTTGTTTGTGAAGGGAGGTTTGAATTGGAAGAACACATTGCAATCTAAGCTGTTTATGTATATAATTTCTCCAAATACAGTGACTTCTGTAAACCCTTTCGAATTATTCACAGGGTGAAAACCAAGTACAAAGCTGGTAGAAGAATACCACTAAATCTATGGATGAGATTGCAGAGATGGATTTTACAGAGATTTGAAGCAAAGTGGAAGAATACAAGGTTAAAATGAAGCAGGGTCTAAAAAATTAAACAGGGTCTATAAGTAAGCAAGTTGTGAAGGTTGTTAATATGGTTCACCTCAGAAAAGGGAGAATGGTTGGTAAAGGATTTGTTAGCGAGTCAGATCCCACACAAATTATTGAAGTTTTTAGGAATGCAGTACAAGTAGATGGAAGAGGTGTTTTGAACCTTAACTGGGTATCACTGTTCAAAGGTAGGGAACTCAGTTCTGATAAACATGGAGGTAATGTTTTTTTGTATGTGGTTGAACAGAAGTGTGACAAGAACACAGGGATAAATGAGTTAACTAATGCCAGAGCAGAAAATGTTGTCAAAGTTGCTTCCAGGAGTGTGAGATCACATCGTTCACGTATGAAGTTCCAGGATTTCAATTTAACATAAAAAAGGGGGATGATGTCTTGTGGGAAAGAGCATGACATGTTCCTGGTTATGCTCACACTTGTGTGCTTGTTTTAAATTTGTATTGTATTATTTTTTAAATTAAATAGTCATGAGCAGGACACATCTGTTACACTCATGCCTGTTTCATATGATGCCTTCCTGAGGGTAAATGGGCTGATAAAGCTTGCGGAAGGCGATGTATATTTGAAAGGCAGGAAGCGGGTGGTTAGGATCAGTTGCTTGACTTACAGATGCGGAGTATACTGTCATGGAATCAACGCATTGTTCAAGAATTAAGACTATTTACTTGTGTGGATTTTTCTATTGTTCGTGCCTCTATTTTCCCTATTTACTACACTATCTCTTCCAGATTGTGAAATAAACTTATAAAATGAAATAAGGTAATCTCAATGTTATCCTACAGGAGAGATGAGCCCTGCTGTAGTGAAAAACAACTTTGGAAGTTTTTCACTACCAGGACATGTAAACTTAAAAGTACGTGTCCTGCCTTTAAACTACATTGCACTCTCACCCTGGGTTGTCCGTGGCCTACCTAAGGGGTGACTTATATGTATAGAAAGGAAGGTTTGGACCTGGCAAAGGGTTATTTTAAAAAAGAAGAGGTGATGGACAGAATGTTGAACACTGTCAAACATTCACCATCAGTCACAGTTCTGGACTTATACCCATATTTATTTCGCTCGCCACGCCATTTCAGTTTGGACTCAGCCATATGCAAATCAATCTTGATCCTGCTCCCCATGGGAAGAGTCCAGCAAGAACTGCAAGGCCAGGTCCTCCCTGGATGGGAAACAAGTATCCTGGGACATTTATCACCCCTTATCAGCCAGGCTAGCTTGAATCCAGTGGTATGGCGAACACGATACCCATGTCTGATCATATCCTTCCCACTTGAGGCAACAAATGCAAACAAATGGTTGACAGAATGCTGAACAATGTCAAAAATTCACCCGCAGTCACAGATCTGGGGCTTAAATGTATTGTTTATTTTGCTTGCCATGCCAATCCAGTTTGGACCAGCCAAATGCAAATCAGTCTTGACCCTGCCCCCCATGGGAACAGTCCAGTCCGATAAGGTTATTTTTCCAGGTTGACATGGCAGTGTAAAACTGCACACACAGGTCTGCAATGGCAGGCTTGAGACATGGTTGAAGGGCTACTTATGTGGGTGGCACAATCAGTGCTGCACGTGGTAGGGTGCACAGAGTTCTAAAGCCAGCAAAAACGAAGTTCGAAAAGTGGAGTACGTAGGCAAAATGTTTGGGGGCAGGTCACCCTAAGACTAATTCATTAATCATATAAAACGTGCATGCACACATTAAATACACGTTCCTCCTTTACCTGCTTTTTTCTTCTGCTAATCTTTTAGGGGGTTATTACAACTTTGGAGGAGGTGTTAATCCGTCCCAAAAGTGACTGTAAAGTGACGGATATACCACCAGCCGTATTACGAGTTCCATAGGATATAATGGACTCGTAATACGGCTGGTGGTATATCCGTCACTTTACCGTCTTAGTCTTAGTCACGTTTAAGCCCCTTAGTCTTTTTAATTTCCCGGAAATGTTACAGCCCCTAAACTTTCAAATGTTGCTTCCCATTTGTTGGAGAGTGTTACGTTCAGTCCATGATTCGTTTTGCAGCAAATCGTGAAATATACCTTGCTGTTGCGTCAATAGATACTGGGGGTCATTACAACATTGGCGGTAAAAGCCGCTTACCGCCGTGCAGAAGACCGCCAATACACCGCCGCGGCCGTGGAAATCCGCCACAGCTATTATGACCCACATCTCGGAATCTGCTGAAATTCAGACACCCACACAAGTCCGCCACACCAAAGGTCAGTGATAAACTGGCGAAATCAAAACCTCCACCATCACGCCAACAGAAACACGCCCATGCTATCACGACCAACAAATCCATGCGGCCGTCTTTCAACGGCGGTATTCCATTGGCGATACACACCGCCGCGCTCAAAATACACACACATCTCCAAAACACCGCCACATTGGACACTTCAAAATACACTCACCTGATACACATACAAACAACACTCCCACACCCAACACAATATAAAACACACACCCACATCACCCACAAACCCCTACGACCAAAAATCAGAGACGAAGGCGACAGAGAGAGAGCACAGCAATAGAGAAACCCACCACACAGAGGCACAAAACACCATCACCCACACAACATCCACGCACAAAATTCCACACACCACAACACATCACCACACTCATCACCACATACACCACCCCCACACATCACCTACACCACCCCATGGCACGCCAAAGACACCCCAGGTTTTCCGAGGAGGAGCTCAGGGTCATGGTGGAGGAAAACATACGGGTAGAGCCACAGCTATTTGGATCACAGGTGCAGCACACCTCCATAGCCAGGAAGATGGAGCTATGGCGAAGAATCGTCGACAGGGTAAACGCAGTGGGACAGCCCCCAAGAAATTGGGAGGACATCAGGAAGAGGTGGAACGACCTACGGGGGAAGGTGCGTTCAGTGGTCTCCAGGCACAACATCGCTATTCAGCGGACTGGCAGCAGATCCCCACCTCCTCCCCCACAACTAACAACATGGGAGGAGCAGGTCTTGACCATTATGCATCCTGAGGGCCTTGGAGGAGTCGGTGGAGGAATGGACACTGGTAAGTCAAATCTTAACTATCATATCCCCCACCCTACCTGAATGCTTTCACACCCCCCCACCCTCACCCCCTCCCCTATCACTCCAACTCCTCACTAATGTACTTATAACACAAACCACCCATCCCAACACCAAGCCCTGCATGACACAACTAAGCATGGACACCCATCACTAAAGCATGCCCACTGCACATACCCATAACACCCCCCAACCATCATCACACAAGCCCCCACACAGGAATGCTTGCACTGGGGTACACGCACACCCACCCATTGCACACCATGACACACACACATGTAATAATCATGCTTTTATACCCCTGCAGGACAACTACGTAACGTCACCACACAGGAGGGTCCAGACATGTCCACTCCACCCCCAGAAGAGGCCCACAGTGATGACAGCAGCTCTGTCCAACTGGATCCAGATGACCAGCCCGGACCATCGTGGGCCTCGGGACAGTCGGTTCCCCTCGCACAGGCACAGCCCAACACTGACCTTCCACCCTCTGGTAACACCAGCACAGCACCCACCCAGCGGGCCCATACCTCCGTACCCAGGACACGTCAGTCAGCTGTGTGTCCACCACTACAGGGAACCCAGGATAACCCACCACCCCAACAACAACAGGGACCTGGGGGCAGTGGTAGTGGGCACACAGTCCAGGGGACCGAGGCACAGGAACACAGGGGAACTGGGAGGGCTGCCGTGCGACAGGGGGCGGACAGGCCAAGGGAACCCACTCTCCACGAGGCCCTCTACTCCATCATGGGAGCAAACCACCACTCCCAGGAGACGTTGGCCACAGTCCTGGCCAAGTTTCAGGAGACCCAGCGCATGCAGGAGGAACAGTATTTGGGCTTCAGGGAGGAGCTGAGAACCATCAGCACTGCCCTGGCCACCATCGTAGGGGTGCTGAAGGACATACAAAAGACCATGAGGGACACCATGGCACTCCAAGGGGCCCCTGACACTAGTATGGATGACGAACTGCCCACCACCTCCGCCGGCGCTAGTGGACAGGACGCCCCGCCACAGGACCACCACACCAGCACCCCACCCCCTGCAGATGGAGAACCACCCCGCAAGCGGTCCCTGAGATCCAGGAACAGGACAGAGCAAGATGGCAAGACCCCCGCCAGGAAATGAGACCACCCTGATTGTCCTCCCACTGTCCCACTTTGTTACCCTGTCCAGATTGGAACTGCCCCAGCTCCACTTCCTATGCCCATATGGGCAATGTACCTGTGAGACTTATAGACTGGACTCTGCCATGGACATTCCTCCACCATCACCCATCACCATTTTACCACCCCCTCCAATAATTAGCACTTCAATAAACACCCTTGAACCACAAAACAATCTGGAGTCAGTCTGTGATTTTGAAAATGTGTATTAGCTATGGCAGTGACAAAATCCGTTCTCAATAGTAACGTCAACATACCTATGTCACACATCACAAGTCCATGAAGGATGCAAGCAGATGACACACGTTGGTAACCACACCTGTGAAACCGTAATGGAAATGTATCACTCAGTTAGCAGATACTACTTCAAATTGACAGACAGGATAGAGGTTGAAGTGTGAAAGTGAATGTATTAGTAAAATAAAAATTCCTGTGTGTCACTGGAAATATTGCTATCCCTGTTATCAATGTCTTCTTCCTCTGCTTCCTCCTCATCACTGTCCACAGGCTCCACAGCTGCCACAACACCGTCATCTGGACCATCCTCCTGCAGAAAAGGCACATGGCGTTGCAAAGTAAGATTGTGAAGCATCGAGCAGGCGATGATGATCTGGCACACCTTCCTTGGTGAGTAGAATAGGGAACCACCTGTCATATGGAGGCACCTGAACCTGGCCTTCAGGAGATCGAAGGTGAGTTCGATCACCCTCCTAGTCCGCCCACGTGCCTCATTGTAGCGTTTCTCTGCCCTGGTCCTGGGATTCCTCACTGGGGTCAATAGCCATGACAGGTTGGGGTAACCAGAGTCCCCTAATAGCCACACACGGTGCCTCTGGAGTTGACCCATCACATTCGGGATGCTGCTATTCCGCAGGATGTAGGCGTCATGCACTGAGCCAGGGAACATAGCATTTACATGCGACATGTACTAGTCTGCCAAACATACCATCTGTTCATTCATCGAATGCTAACTCTTCCGGTTCCTGTACACCTGTTCACTCCTGTTGGGGGGGGGGCAGAGCCACATGGGTCCCATCAATGGCACCTATGATGTTAGGAATATGTCCCAGGGCATAGAAGTCACCTTTAACTGTCGCCAAATCCTCCACCTGAGGGAAAACAATGTAGCTCCTCACGTTTTTCAGCAGGGCAGACAACACTCTGGACAACACGTTGGAAAACATAGGCTGGGACATCCCTGATGCCATGGCCACTGTTGTCTGAAATGACCCACTTGCTAGGAAATGGAGCACTGATAGCACCTGCACTTGAGGGGGGATTCCTGTGGGATGGCGGATTGGTGACATCAGGTCTGGCTCCAACTGGGTACACAGTTCCTGGATTGTGGCACGGTCAAACCTGTAGGTGATGATTAAATGTTGCACCTCCATTGTTAACAGGTCCACCAGCGGTCGGTAAACCGGAGGATTCCGCCATCTCCTCACATGTCCCAGCTGACGGTGCCTAGGAAGGACAACAGCAACCACAGAGTCAACAAATCCTGAGGTATGTACCCACAGCTACACAGGACACGACACTAAATCCAATATCCTTCCTGTATGTGTGTTGAGTGTAGGCCTAGGTATGTGTGACGCAGTTGTAAATGAAGCCATGTGGGCCCCTGAAATGGCGGCTGTCTGACCTCTAAAGTGGGACAATGGGATGTGAGATAACTGCGCTGGCGTTGTACACCGTCGCGGTAGGCGGTCAAAGACCGCGGCGCAATGCTGCATCGGTTAACATTGGACCCTATGGGTCCCAGGAGCCAATGAAGAAGTGCGCCGGCGGTGATGATACGCACCGCCGCGGACGTCACCGCCGCAGACGTGACCGCCATTTTCTATCTGTTCAATCACTCGATACCTGATCTTCGACAGGAGAGGACCTACACTGCAAGTGCTGCTGTGACCTCGGTCTGGAAGAGACAATGGCTTGTGCGTCTGGGGAAAGGGCCCCTGCCTTCACTGCACAGGAGTTGGAGAAGCTCGTGGACTGGGTCCTCCCCCAGTACACGCTACTCTACGGTCCTCCAGACCAACAGGTAAGTACACAGGGAGCACGTTGTATGGGCTATGCCTGGGTGGAAAAGGCTGGATGTTAGTAGGAAGGGGGCAGAGTCCTGCGAGCATGTAGAAGTGTGATTGCATGTACCACATGGCAAGGGCAGGGATGTGGGCCACTCACTTCGACGGTGCTGTTACTAATGACTTCTCTTCTTTCCCTGTCCATGTCATGTAGGTCAGCGCCCACCAGAAGAAGGATATTTGGCGTGCCATCGGCAAGGACTTCCGCACCCTGGGGGTCCACCAGAGACGGAGCACCCACTGCCGTAAAAGATGGGAGGACATTCGCCGCTGGAGCAAGAAGACGGCAGAGGCTCAGCTGGGGATGGCCTCCAAATGTGGGAGGGGTGCCCGTCGCAACATGACCCCCCTGATGTTCCGGATCCTGGTGGTGGCCTACCCGCCAACGGTAGCGGTAAGCCATGCACTCAACCTGTCTTTCTTCTGTTTCCCCACCCCTTTTTTGTGGTCTCCCTGTTCTGTTGTGCATCAGCATCATCAGGCGGAGGTATAGTGGCACCGGAGCACGAGGGGTCTGCGTCCCACATGGCCATGGAGGGCCACACCACGGACACAGAATACACCAGTGGGACGGAGGGCGAGTGGAGCTTCACGTCGGTGACCGGATCAGCAAACAGCAACACTGACTCGTCCTCCGATGGGAGCTCCCTTGTGGTGGCGGCACCATCTGTGCCCCCCACTTCTACAGGTACAGCCGCCAACCCCCCTACCAGCATCGCCCTCCCAGCAGCCCCTCAACCTTCGCTCCATGCCCGCTCACCCAGGAGGGTGGGCATGACCTTCGCCCCAGGCACCTCAGCCCCTGCCCCTGTCACCCCTGCTGCCCTCAATGAGGAGGCCATTGACCTCCTCAGGTCACTCACTGTTGGGCAGTCTACCATTGTGAATGCCATCCAGGGTGTAGAAAGGGAGTTGCAACACACTAATGCATTCCTGGAGGGCATTCATTCTGGTCAGGCTGCCCATCATCGAACCCTGCAATCTCTGGCCTCAGCACTGATGGCAGCCATTGTCCCTGTGTCTAGTCTCCCCCCTCCAACTTCCTCCACCCAGACCCAATCCCCTGTACCCCAGCCTATCCCAAGCACACCATCAGACCAGCCTGCACACACCTCAACACACAAGGGCAGCTCACGCAAACATAGGCACCACACATCCCACAGGCACTCACACAAGCATCACCCACATACAGACACAGCAACATCCACTGCCTCCACTGTGTCCCCCTCCTCGTCGTCTCCCTCCTCCCTCCCAGTGTCGTCTACACTCTCACCTGCATGCACTACCACTACAGCCACTAGGACTCGCACCAGAACACCCAGCACCACACCCCACTCAGCTGCACTCACCACCCCCACTACCATTTACACGTCCCCTGTGTCCTCTCCCAGTGTGTCTGTGACGCCCTCTACCAAAGTACACAAACGCGGACACCCACACACCCAACATCCATCCACCTCACGACAGCCTCCAGAACCTGCACCTGCACCCAAATCATCTAAAGTTACACCTCCTACAACCACCTCCTCTTCCTCCACTCCCACACCCCCTCCAGCTACCCATCCCAGTGTTCGTCAGAAACTTTTCCTGAGCAACCTTGACCTCTGTCCCACCACCCCCATCCCTTCAATTCATAGGTCCCGTACTAGCACCTCAGCCAAAAAAAGTCTGGTACCAGTGGTGTGTGTTAGAGGTATGTGGAGTGCACCAGCAACCAGGGCAGCCAGTGTGACACGGAGCCAAAGCACTGCCAGTCCACCCCCTGTAAAGCACCAGAAGTTGGACAGTGCCCGATGGGAGAGGGTGAAGACTCCTGCCGGCAAAGCCTCCCACAAGGGTCCCGGGGGTAGTGTTGAGTCAGCTGTGACCCCTCCCAAGGTGGTGAAGGGGCAGAAGAAGTCTCCAAAGTCTGGGAGGAGCAGCACGGCGGAGAAGGCCGCCATCCTCCCCGCTGGCCAGGACCCCACCGCCAGCCCCATCGTCGCTGGTCCGGAGACCACCACCAGAGTCAGTGCCCTGGAGGGCAGCACTATCGTCACTGGTCCGGTGACCACCGCCAGAGTCAGTGCCCTGGAGGGCAGCACTGTCATCACTGGTTCGGAGACCACCGCCAGAGTCAGTGCCCTGGAGGGCAGCACTGTCGTCACTGATCCGGAGACCACCGCCAGAGTCAGTGCCCTGGAGGGCAGCCCTGTCGTCACTGGTCCGGAGACCACCGCCAGAGTCAGTGCCCTGGAGGGCAGCACTGTCGTCACTGGTCCGGAGACCACCGCCAGAGTCAGTGCCCTGGAGGGCAGCCCTGTCGTCACTGGTCCGGAGACCACCGCCAGCGTCAGTGTCTTGGAGGGCCCCAGCACCCACAGCCCCGCTGGACACTGAGGGACCGTCATGCCACACACCGCTGCACAGGTCACAGACAGCAAAGTCAAGCACCGCTGAACAGGCCAAAGACCGCCATGGCAAGCACCGCTGAACAGGGCAAGCACCGCTGCACAGGTCACAGACAGCAAAGGCAAGTACCGCTGAACAGGGCAAAGACCGCCATGGCAGGCACCACTGAACAGGGCAAGCACCGCTGCACAGGTCAGAAACGGCTAAGTCAAGCACCGCTGAACAGGGCAAAGACCGCCATGGCAGGCAGCGCTGAACAGGGCAAACACCCCTGCACAGGTCAGAAACGGCTAAGTCAAGCACCGCTGAACAGGGCAAAGACCGCCATGGCAGGCAGCGCTGAACAGGGCAAGCACCGCTGCACAGGTCAGAAACGGCTAAGTCAATCACCGCTGAACAGGGCAAAGACCGCCATGGCAAGCAGCGCTGAACAGGGCAAGCACCGCTGCACAGGTCAGAAACGGTTAAGTCAAGCACCGCTGAACAGGGCAAAGACCGACATGGCAGGCAACTCTGAACAGGGCAAGCAAAGCTGCACACGTCAGAAACGGCTAAGTCAAGCACCGCTGAACAGGGCAAAGACCGCCATGGCAGGCAGCGCTGAACAGGGCAAGCACCGCTGCACAGGTCAGAAACGGCTAAGTCAAGCACCGCTGAACAGGGCAAAGACCGCCATGGCAAGCACCTCTGAACAGGGCAAAGACCGCCATGGCAAGCATCGTTAGCCCATGTGCAGCTGGGACAGTGACGGAACTGGGACCGTCACGAGGAGCGTGATGCACTCTGGGCACCAGTCCCCCTCCAGAACCAGTGGAGAACTGCATCCACTACCTGAATCCTTCACAGGATGAAGCACTCTGGGCACCAGTCCCCCTCCAGAACCAGTGGAGAACTGCATCCACTTGAGAGACTGTGGCTTTGCACTCCCCAGGATGGTACAGTGGGCAAACCACCCACTGTAGAGACTTGAGAGACTGTGGCTTTGCACTCCCCAGGATGGTACAGTGGGCAAACCACCCACTGTAGAGACTTGAGAGACTGTGGCTTTGCACTCCCCAGGATGGTACAGTGGGCAAACCACCCACTGTAGAGACTTGAGAGACTGTGGCTTTGCACTCCCCAGGATACATCAATGGGCATGGAGCCCCGTCGTGGATCTGGATTTGCACTCATCCGGCTGAGGTGCCCCTTCTTCCCTTCCCCCTGAGGTGCCTGTTGTATTACTATCTGATGCCCCTGCAGTGGTCTCTCCGTTTGTGGACAGGTATCTAGTGTGGGCCTCGCCCATGCATTTTGGGCCCAGTGGTCCACGGACATTGAATTGTGCATACCTGCACTAGTAATCATGATGTATATATTTGGAATGTGTATACATTTCTGTATATATGAGCTTTCTGTATTTTTATTCATTACAATGGTTCCACTCATTTCCTTTTGTCTTTGCATTCTTCCGGGGGGGTTGTGGGTTGTTACTGTGATGTTTGGATATGCATTAATGTGTGTGTTGTAGTGGGTGAGGTTTGGGGTGGGGGTGGGGGTGTTGCGTTTGTGTCCCCCTGACTTTTGCCTCCCCCCTCCCCTATGTCATAGGTGCAGTACTCACTGTTGTCTTCGGCGACGCCGTTGCTGATGTTCGTAGAAGAGCAGGTAGATTATCGCAGGGAGTATTTGGAGTTCGGGCTCCATGGTGCCCTCCTTCCTCGTGGCGTGTGTTAAGGTGAGCGTTTTCCCATTGCAAAAGCTGTTTCCGCCGTGTTTTTATCCACAGTGAATCCACCCCGGAAAAGGTGGCGGATTGGCCTGTTGTAATAGTGTGGGTGGTACATTGTCTCCCGCCTGTCTGTTGGCGGTGACCGCCACGCTGTTTGTCTGTACCGCCGTGGCGGTCGGAGTGTTAAAGTGGCTGTCTATGTTGGCCGTTTCCGCACAGTCATAATTCCCTTTTTTTCTCCGCTGGCCTGTTTGCGGTATTACCGCATCTTTAACACCGTCCGCCAGGGTTGTAATGACCCCCACTGTGTCCTTACTTGGGCCCAAGATGTTGTTTTTACTTTTCGGTTTTCACTTTTCCGATTCTCTTCTTTGCAGGTTGGTCTTTAGATCCAGATGCGGGAGCTGGCCGGGTTTGTGGAGAAATGGAACGCCACAGCGCTGATTGAGCAGGTACGTTCGGGGGGAATCCATCCTCTTGGCCACTCTTGAGGTTAAAGCAAGGGCCGGAGTACAGGGCGTGGTTTAATCCCAACCCCCACGCCAAAGATGCCCCCTCACACCCCCAGTTGCTAAGATCTTGACAAAACTCTGCGGTAAAGTTTTTATTGAAATCAAACCCCTAACAAAAGCGCTAATTACGTGCACACGAAGAAATTACATGTTTTAAGGTGCTTGGAGGGGCTGAAATGTATATGGGCATGTGCTTGCTAACATTAGGTGCTCGGGGACTGTGATATTCTATACCTAAAAATACCCCACAGTGTAAGGTGCTGGGGCTGAGATAGGATATCCTTAACAGTTGCCCGGGAGCTATGGTGTGGCTAACCAAGGCCAGACTCTGAACCCAAAGCAGCCCTAGCAAATGTTGTCAGACCAGGTCCCCTAGGGTGCATAGGGAGTGAGCCTGACCACTACAATGGGGGTTGGGGGGCTTCCCCCCAAGAAAATGTGGGGAAAAATTGTAAAAACTGTGCATTCTACCACACATTTTTCATTATATATTCTATGGTATTCGTTTTTAAAACACAGTAAACAATGTTCGTACAGTGCACCATGAAATCTTTATTGTGGCTCTTCAATTAATCCCTCACTCTCACCCTCTAATAGTGCCTCTCATCTATCTATAGTCCCTCTCTCACATGTATTTATTTAATCTATTTTATAGCACTTTCATACCAGTGTAGGGTGTTGGATGTTGGAGCACTTACACACACATGCAGAGTCAGTGGATCATAAGTGTTTAATTGGGGTAATCCAAGACTGGGAAAAAACATAACTTTCTAACCTATACCATGCTGTTTGCCTGCAGCTCTTTGATGGCAGCTCATAGCTCACTGTGCTAGATTATGATTGTAACTTATGAACTGCACAGTAACAGAATGAGCTCTGTGACGAAAGAAGTATCCCACTAAACTATGCACATAAAACACTGTTCTATAATCTGCATAGTACACCTTCTTTGCAGCAGGCATTTCAGCACTCGGTGTTACCTGAAATGAGTCAACACTGACAGTAGACAAACCCCCGATCTCTCTTCAGCAGGTACCTTAATCACCAGAGTTATTTTGACACTTTTATTGTTGCCTGAAAACTGTTGATACACAAGGAACTCTGCAGTGTTTTTAATTATTCTGCACTGCTACATACCATCCCTCAGTAACACCCTTCCAGCCTTTCGGGCAAATGCCTGGATGCCCAGGGCCTGTTCGACCTTTGGGCTGACACTAGGGGGCAGGATGATAAAGGTTGGTGCTATTTCTCAACATCATGCAATTCCTTATAACAGAGCGAAATCTTAGACAATATCCTTAACTTTGTTATAGATGTTAATAACAAGTAATTGGAGCGCATGAGCATGCAATAGCTGAAATTCTTATTGTACTTTATTTTTTGGCATTTTGCTAAGCTCTTGAGGCACAGGAACTGTGCCAGAAATCATATTTTCGCTGTCAATATTTCAAATTATTGATTTTCTCTTGCATTACAATCTTTTATCAGCGAGGAATACACTATTAGATAGGCAATGCTTCCTCTTTTGCACCAATATTTGTCTTTTGTGCTTAGTGTGTTTCTATTAGAGATACAACGCTCTTACAATCTTATACTTTTAACAGGAACTCAATCAAACATGACTCTCAACACCTTTGAGGGTGGTCAAAAACAGAGGCCTATAATTGATTAAAAGGGCCTTATTTATAGTTTGGCAAAGTGGGAGCACTGCTGCAAATCGACGGCGCTGACTCCTCAGCCAAAATAATTGTTACTGCAAGGCATTTTTTTGGGGTGCTCCTGCTATTAAATGATAGAACACCAAATTGAAGTGATACTATCAATCGTATTTCAAAGCAATGCAGAGTAGGGATCAGTTAGCAAAATCACTGTTAGACCTGACAGCCTTAGGATGGTCATCCCCCAACTTTCTGCCCTCCTCCCTCCATTTGTCTGACCATGTTTTTGCTAGTTTTAAGACTCTGCACACTTTACCACTGCTGTCCAGTGCTAAAGTGCATATGCTCTCTCCCCTAAGCATGGTAACATTGGTTCCTACCAATTGGCATATTTAATTTACCTGTAAGTCCCTAGTAAAGTGCAGTACATGTGACGAGGGCCTGTAAAATAAATGCTATTAGTGGGCCTGCATCACTGATTGTGCCACACACATAATTAGCCCCTTAACCATGTCTCAGGCCTGCCACTGCAGTGCCTGTGTGTGCCATTTCACTGCCACTTTGACTTGGCATTTAAAACTACTTGCCAAGCCTTAAACTCCCCCTTTTCTACATATACGTCATCCGTACGGTAGGCCCAGGTAACCCATAGGGCAGGGTACTATGTTGATAATGTACTTATGTGTTTTACATGTCCTGGTAGTGAAAAACTTATAAATTTATTTTCCACTACTGTGAGCCCCCCCCTCTCATAGACTAGCATTAGAACTGCCCTCATACACTTTTGACTGGTAGATTCTGATCTGGAAGGAGTAGCCCTGTCATACTTAGTATTGCCAGAATGGTAATAGAAAATCCTGCTTACTAGTAAAATTGATTTTATTATTACTATTTTAGAAATGCCGTTTCTGTGCACTTATTGCCACCTGTGCCTCACAGCCCTGTCTCAAATTTATGTCTTATCTGTGCTGGTTGACAGCTCCCCTTATGCATTCCATCCAGGTAGCCATAAACACAGGATACTCAGTCTCTGCATTCATCTGAATACTGAATGGGTCTCCCTGGGCAGGAAGGGTGGAGGGGTTCTCCCTTACATTTCAAAGGCCAGTGGCCTGCCCTCACACAAAGGACTGAGAACCTCCCCACAGGGATCCTAACAGACAGGACTTGGCTGAAAGGGGAACTTGTGCACTTCAAAACCACTCTTTGAAATTTCTCCCACTTAAAATGCATTTTTGGGCATATAAACTCGGTCTCTGACCCCATCAAATCAGACACTTTTGGATCTACACCTGAATTCTGTCAGAGGAATTGTCTGGCTGCCCAAAGGACTCATCTGGTCTGCTTTGCTGAGAAGGACTGGTGTCCTGCTATTGCCCTGCTGCCTACTGGCCTCTGACTTTGCTGGAAGGACTCTGCATTCCCGAAAAGTGCTGTCCAAGGGCTAGGATTGAGCTTGCCTCCTGGTCTGACGTCTCAGGGACAGCAAATACTTAATCTACCAGCTTGAAGTTAGTTTTTCAACTACAGCGACTCCAGCAATTACTTTATTGACACCAACAACAATCCTGCAGCTTGCTCTCGCTCCATGGACATCGCTGCACGCAATGACCATGGCCTGCAACGGAAGTCTGATGTGTCCGCGACCCCTCTGACATCACGCAGTGAGATCACAACACTGCAAAGTCGACTCATCACATCTTGACCGACTGGATTTATCAAATCCATCAGGTCAGAAGGAACCGACGTCTCGCCACTGATGCCGCACCAGCTCCCTCTGCAACTGAACCAAACCTACCCTGCCTCGCAGAACTGACAGCACGCCGGCTACAGTGATGCTTCATCTCCACAATTCCATTCAAAGACTTTGGCCCTCATTACAACTTTGCAACTGCTGCACGGCCGCCAATGCAGTTGCACTTCCACGGTGGCCATTACAACATCCCCGCTGGGCCGGTGGCCGGAAACCGAGTTTCCGCCTGCCGGGTCAGTGGGGATGTCGGCCACAACATGGGAGCCAGCTCCAAATGGCAGTGAAAAGCTCCATGGGGCTGTGCCAGGGGGCCCGAGGGGCCCCGTGACTCCCCTTTCCGCCAGCCTTTTCATGGCGGTTTCTACCGCCATGAAAAGGCTGGTGGGAGGGGGATTAAATCCGCCAGGACCACTGTGGCGGAAAACCTCCAGTCCCGGCGGTGCGACCGCAGCGCTTCCGCCGCGGTTGTAATACCCAGGATTGCAACGCCAGCCTGTTGGCGGTGCAATCGACGAAACAGCCCTGGCGGTCTTTGACCGCCAGGGTTGTAATGAGGGCCTTTGTTTCTTCGTTTCCAAAGATACTGTGCCTGGGGGTGCATGCGACTCCATGACCGGTGCATGTGGCATCGGATTTTTGGGAACGACTCCGTCAATGGCGCTGTGATAGCCTCAATTGGAGCTATTGAGTTTCTAAGCACTTTAGTGGATTTAAGCTTTAAAAATTCATAACTTTGCTTGTGTACATTGGATTATCATCATTCCAACCTTATTTTATTCCGATAAATAATATGGTGGTGTATTTTTGTGGTATTTTCACTGTGTTACTCTATGAGTTATTGCACAAACACATTGCCTTCTAAGTTAAGCCTGCATACTCTGTGCCAAGCTACCAGAGGATGAGCACAGGATAATTTAGGTTGTGTTGTGACTTTCCCTGACTAGGATTGTGGTTCCTACTTGGACAGGGGTGTATAACTCTGCCAACTAGAGACCCAAATTCTAACAATCATGTAAGCTGAAAACAGGCACAAAACATTGTTACCAGTCTGACCTTTTAAAAAAAGCTGACCTCACTCTGCAGTACTGAAGCTTACTCATCTATTTGCTAATCAAACACACGGTTTTATTCAAACCTAGGTGCTTCATGTGTGAGGTCATGCACTGCACTGCTCTGCAATATCTATCCAATGTTATTCCCATGATACTTTCCGGCCCCCAAAGGCCAGTCTTGTAGAACTATTTCAGTGCTCTAGATGTTACGTAGGTGATATGGTGGAAGTCCCTGCATTCTCCAAGGCTTCTTTTTACTAAACCCTTTACTTTTTACTCCTATGCTCTAGTACGACATTAGCAACTTCAGAATACATCAGAAGACTGTAAGAAATTAGGTTACTTGTTGAGGGTGGTAAACCCCTACTGACGCAGCAATCACAAACAATGTCAGGTTGAAGTAACAAGCAACCCCAAATGAACCTGTGCTCAATCCTTTGGTAGCTTGGCAGAGAGCAGTCATGCCTAACTTAGAGGCACTGTGTAAAGTATTTGTACAGCACTTCAAACAGTAATAAAATGAAGACACTACACTCCACTACACATAAAGGATCCCACACTAAGGGGGTCATTCTGACCTCGGCGGTTAAAGGCCCTTACCGCCGGTCAGAAGACCGCCATTATACCGCCGCAGCCGCAGCCGCGGTAAACCGCCACGGTCATTCTGACCTCCAACTGCCAAACCACCAAAAAAAATGATATCCACGGAAGGCCGCCTCATCAGCGGGCAGCGAAAAACTGGAGCTGACCAAACCTCCAACGCCACGCCAACACAAACACGCCCATGCCATTACGACCCACGAATCCACGCGGCGGTCTTTCAACCGCGGTATTCCATTGGCGGTACACACCGCCGCGCTCAAAATACACACACCTTTACAAAACACAGCCACATTGGCCAATTCAAAATACACACACCTGATACACATACAAACAACACTCCCATACACCCAAGACAATATAAAACACACACCCACATCACCCACAAACCTCCACAAATCGTAATTCTGAGAGAAGGCGCAATACACAGATAGAGAGCACAGGGAACGCAAACCACAACACACACAGGAGCCCAACATCATCAACCACACCACATCTACGCACACATCACCACACACCACCACTCACATCACCACAAACACCACCCCATACCTCATCCACACCACCCCATGGAACCCCAAAGTCACCCCAGGTTTTCGGACCAAGAACTCAGGGTCATGGTGGAGGAAATAATAAGGGTAGAGCCCCAGCTCTTCGGCACACAGATGCAGCACACCACAATAGCCAGGAAGGCGGAGCTATGACAAAGGATCGTCGACAGGGTCAACGCTGTGGGACAGCATCCCAGAAACCGGGAAGACATCCGAAAGCGCTGGAACGACCTACAGGGGAAGGTAAGGTCAATGGTCTCAAGACACAACATCGCTGTGCAGAAGACTGGCGGCGGACTCCCACCCACTCCACCCGAATTCATAGCATGGGAGCAAGAGGTCTTGAACATCCTGCATCCTGCGGGCCTCGCTGGAGTAGGCGGAGGAATGGACTCTGGTAAGTCTAATCTCAACTACTCCCCCCCCCCCAACCACCAGCATGCCAACCCACACCCCCACCCTCACCCCCAACCCCCCAGCACACATCCTCCCTGCCAATGTCTCACCAGCACAACCCACCCAACCCAAAACCAAACCCTGAATGCCAACACAAACCATGGACACCCATCACCTATGCATGACCACTGCACATACCCATCCCCCCCCACAAACCACCCTCACAACTCCTCCCACAAGGGAATGCCAGCAATGAGGGACAAGGGCACCCACAAATCGCACGCCATGGAACACACAGAAGCAATAACCATACTCTTTTACCCCTGCAGGGCCCGAACGCCAACACACCGGCCAGGAGGGTCCAGATTTGTCCATCCCACCCCCAGAACAGGCCCCCAGTGAGGACAGCAGCTCTGTCGACCTAGAACCTGATGACCAGCCCGGACCATCGGGGACCTCTGGACAGTCGGTTCCCCACACACAGACACAGGCCACAGCAGACCTAACCCCCTCTGGGAATATCAGCACAGCTCCCACCCAGCAGGCCCATGCCTCTGTCTCCAGGACACGTCAATCAGCGGTGTGTCCACCACTACAGGGCACCCAGGCTGACTCAACACCCCAACAACAACAGGGACCTGGGGGCAGTGGTAGTGGGCACACCGTCCAGGGGACAGAGGCCCGGGGAAACAGGGCAACTGGGAGGGCTGCAGTGCGACAGGGGGGGGAGGACAGGCCCAGGGAACCCACTCTCCAAGAGGCCCTCACCACCATCATGGGAGCATATCACCACTCCCAGCAGACGATGGCGACGGTACTGGCCAGGTTCCAGGAGATCCAGGCACAGCAGGAGGAACGGTACATGGGGTTCAGAGACGAACTCAGGAACATCGTCCTGGCCCTCAACCAATTAGTCACAACATTGCGGGACCATGTGGCACCCCAAAGGGCCCCTGTCACCAGCCTGGACCAGGAACAGCCTACCACCTCCGCCGGCGCTAGTGGACAGGAGGCCCCCACACAACGACAGGCCACCAGAACCCCACCTCCTGCTGAAGATCAACCACTCCGCAAGAAGAACCTGAGATCACAAAGGAAGACAGAGTAGGATGCCAAGACCCCCGCCAGCATAAGATACCCCCTGATGTCATTCCACTGTCCCACATTGTCACCCTGTCCAACCTTGAACTGCCCCTGCTCCATCCTTCCACAGGCATATGGACAATGCACCTGTGCGACTGAGAACTGGACTCTGCCATGGACATTACTCCACCCCCACCTCTCACCGTGTTACTATCATGGACCTATATGTAGCACTTAAAATAAATCACTAATTGCACTTAAAAAACTCAGAAGTCTGCTTGTTTTCTTAACAAATGTATTACACATAACGGTTCAAAAATGTTCAGTTACATTGTGATGACAACATACCAATGTCAATGTGCTTTACTCCATGGGCAAACAAAGCAGAAGTCATGCAGTGGGTCATACAGCTCTGAAAAGGGAAGGGAAAGTCACAATTCAGTTTAAAGGAACTGGGGGGAAACACAGAAAGTAGAGATGCAGGAGGCCTGAAGTAAATGTAAAATGGCGTGGGGGATTCTTACCTGTGTGCTACTGAAAATACTGTTGTATGACTGTGTCCCTGTTGTCCGTGTCGTCCCCGTCGTCTTCCTCCTCTTCACTCTCCACAGGCTCCACAGATGCTACAACACCACCATCTGGACCATCCTCCTGCAGGAAAGGCACCTGGCGTCGCAATGCAAGATTGTGAAGCATACAGCAGGCCACGATGATCTGGCACACCTTCTTTGGTGAGTACATTAGGGATCCACCTGTCATATGCAGGCACCTAAACCTGGCCTTCAGGAGGCCGAAGGTCCTTTCTATGATCCTCCTAGATCGCCCATGGGCCTCATTGTACCGTTCCTCTGCCCTGGTCCGGGGATTTCTCACTGGGGTCAATAGCCAAGGCAGGTTGGGGTAACCAGAGTCACCTATTAGCCACACACGTTGTCTCTGTAGCTGTTCCATCACATAGGGGATGCCGCTATTTCGCATAACATACGCGTCATGCACTGACCCAGTGAACTTGGCATTTACATGGGAGATGTACTGGTCAGCCAAACAGACCACCTGCACATTCATAGAATGGTAATTTTTTCTGTTTCTGTACACCTGCTCATCGTCTTTTGGGGGTACTAAGGCCACATGGGTCCCATCAATGGCACCAATGATGTTGGGGATATGTCCAAGGGCATAGAAATCACCCTTCACAGTGGCCAAATCACCCTCCTCAGGGAAAACAATGTAGCTCCGCATGTATTTCGTCAGGGCAGACAACACTCTGGACAAAATCTTGGAAAACATTGGCTGAGACATCCCTGATGACATGGCCACTGTTGTCTGAAAAGACCCACTTGCCAAAAAATGGAGGACTGACAGAACCTGCACCAGAGGGGGAATTCCTGTGGCTTGGCGGATGGGGGACATCAGGGCTGGCTCCAGCTGGGCACACAGTTCATGTATAGTGGCTCTGTCAAGTCGGTATCGCAGTATTATATGAAGTTCCTCCATTGTCGACAGGTCCACCAGCGGTCGGTACACGGGAGGATTCCTCCTTCTCCTCGCAAGTCCCAGCGGACGGTGCCTAGGAAGGAGAACATGGAGTACAGAGTCAAGCAACCCACAGGTACGTAACCACAGCTTGCACAGTACACGAATCGCTATGCATTGAATGGCTTATATGAGTGGCAATGCAAGGCCTAGGCCTGTGTGACGCAGTAGAAATTAAGCCATGTGGGCCCTTGAAATGACGGCTGCCTGACCTGAGAAGTGTGACAGTGGGATGTGAGGTCAATGCGCTGGCGTGGCACACCGTGGCGGTAGGCGGTCGAAGACCGCAGCACAAAGGCGCATTGGTTAACATTGGACCCTA
Source organism: Pleurodeles waltl (assembly GCF_031143425.1). NCBI lineage: Eukaryota > Metazoa > Chordata > Amphibia > Caudata > Salamandridae > Pleurodeles > Pleurodeles waltl. The sequence continues at coordinate 659,677,441 of NC_090443.1, read as the reverse complement.
TGGGTTTCAGGAGCCAATGACGAGGTGCGGTGGCGGTCGCGGTACGCACCGCGGCGGGCGTGACCGCCATTTTCTATCTGATTAATCACTCGAGACCTGATCATCCACAGGAGAGGACCTATACTGCAAGTGCTGCTGTGAAGTCGGTCTGGAAGAGACAATGGCTGCTGCGACTGGGGAAAGGGCCCCTGCCTTCACTTCAGAAGAGTTGGAGAAACTTGTGGATGGGGTCCTGCCCCAGTATGCGCTACTCTACGGGCCTCCAGACCAACAGGTAAGTACACTGTGTGCACGTTGAATGGGCTATGCCTGGGTTTTGTATGGTGGATGTAGGATGGTGGGGTGGGGAGAGAATGAGGAGTGCAAGGCACGACAGATGAGAGCATGTGCCACATGGCAAGGTTGGGGGGGGGGGCAATCACATCTAACATGCAGAGAATTAATGATATTTACTTTTCCACCCTGTACATGTCAAATAGGTCAGCGCCCATCAGAAAGTCGACATTTGGCGTGCCATCGCCAAGGACGTCCGGGCCCAGGGGGTCCACAACAGACGGGGCACCCACTGCTGAAAGAGGTGGGAGGACATCCGCCGCGGGACCAGGAAGACCGCCGAGTCTCTGCTGGGGATGGCCTCCCAACGTAGGAGGGGTGCCAGCGGACAATTGACCCCCTTGATGTCCCGGATCCTGGCGGTGGCCTACCCCGATTTGGATGGGCGCGTGAGGACATCACAGAAGACACAAGGGGGTGAGTACCAGTACATTCAGCTATCTTTACACGCAGTGGAGGCGTCTGGGTGGGGGAGGAGGGCTGTGGGTGACATTAGGCCAGGGCGCTTTCTGTAGTGTAGTCCCCTCCTTTGGGCGTGGCCCTGTGCCCCCACCCCCAACCTCTGTAGGGTGCCAAGTACAGCAATCGATGGTCCAGCATTACCCATGTGCGCATTTGTTGTCCATTGACCTGTTGGCCTAGTCACAAGTACTGAGTAGTGTACCCCGATTGCGCGGCGTAGTGCATGAGGCTACTGTATCTGTCCTCTCCGCCAACGGTGTTGACTATGCATGCACTCAACCTGTCTTTATGTCTCCCCCCACCCTTTTTCTTTATCTTCTTGTGCATGTGTGCATTAGCATCATCAGGCGGAGGAGAATTGGCATCGGAGCACGAGGGAGCTGCAACTCACAAGGCCCCGGTGGGCCATGGTACAGACACAGAGGTCACCAGTGATACGGAGGGCGAGGGGAGCTTCACAACAGGGACCCGTGGTGACACCAGCGACACCGACACGTCCTCGGATGGGAGCTCCCTAGCGGTGGCGGCAAAATCCGGGCCCCCCGCCTCAACAGGTACAGCCGCCACCCAGCGCACCAGCTCCGCCCTCCCAGCAGCCCCTCAGCCTTCGCTCCGTGCCCGCTCGCCCAAGAAGGCGGGCATCTCCTTCACCCCAGGCACCTCAGGCCCTGCCCCTGTTACCCCTGCTGCCCTCAGTGAGGAGGTCATTGACCTCCTACAGACCATCATTGTTGGGCAGTCTACCCTTTTGAATGCCATCCAGGGGGTAGAGAGGGAGGTGCATCGGAGCAATGCATACCTGGAGGGCATTCATTCGGGTCAGGCTGCCCATCAACGATCGTTCAGTGCTCTGGCCTCAGCACTGACGGCAGCCATTGTCCCCGTTTCCAGCCTCCCTCTACTAACTGCCTCCACCCTGTCTCTGTCTCCTGTTCCTCAGCCTATCCCATCCACACCATCTGACCAGCCTGCACACACCTCAACACCCAAGGGCAGCTCATCCAGACATAAGCACCACAGATCCCACAAACATTCACCCAAGCAACACCCAGATGCAGACATGGCAACAGTCACTACCACCTCTGTGTCCCCCTCCTCCTCGTCTCCCTCCTCCCTCCCTGTGACGTCTCCACTCACACCTGCATGCACACCACCATCAGCCAGTACTTCCACCACCAGCACACCCTCCAGTACAGTCCGCACACGTGCAGTCACCACCCCCACTGCCATTTACACGTCCCCTGTGTCCTCTCCCACTGTGTCTGTCACCCCCTCTTCCAAGACACACAAACGCAGGCAGCCACCCACCCAACAGCCAACCACCTCACCACAGCCTACGTCACAAGCACCTGCACCCACAGACAGCACACCTGCAACCACATCCTCTTCCTCCACTCCCATAACCACTAAACCTACCCTTTACCTTGGTCCTAAAAAACTTTACCTCTCCACAGTTAACCTCTTTGCCCCACCTGACCCACCCCCTCCATCTGGGAAGAGTCACAAGAGCACCTTAGCCGCCACCAGCCCTGCTTCAAGTCTCAACATTGTGCATGGGTTTTGGAGTCCACCCTTTCCCAGCACTGACACATCGGCCAGCAGCAAGGGGACAGCCAGCCCCCCCCCCCTGGTAAGAGGACCCGTAAAGTCAAGGGCCGCCGCGAGAAGGCTGACACGGCTGCCCCCAAGGAGCAAAGTCCTGGGCCGTCACCTGCCACAACATCCAGGGGAGGCAAGGGCCAGAGAGCCTCATCTAAGGAGGGCAAGGGCAGCAGGGCGGAGAAGTCAGCCAGCAGGGGCATGGACCAGGAGGGCCCCACGAGCCCCATCCCGGGTGTGAAGGAGGACACCCACGGGCCCAGGACTCCGTCACAGAAGGGTCCAGCAACTGCACGGTCGGAGGGCGACTAAGCAGGGAGTCCTGGCCAGGTCTGGCTCCCTTGAAAGACACGACAAGCACCACTGAACAGGGCCCCGCCGTGAAGATAGGCACCGCTGAACAGGGCCCCGCCGTGAAGATAGGCACCGCTGAACAGGGCCCCGCCGTGAAGATAGGCACCGCTGAAGAGGGCCCGCCGTGAAGATAGGCACCGCTGAACAGGGCCCCGCCATGAAGATAGGCACCGCTGAACAGGGCCCCGCCGTGCAGAAGGGCACCGCTGAAGAGGGCCCCGCCGTGAAGATAGCTACCGCTGAACAGGGCCCGCCGTGAAGATAGGCACCGCTGAAGAGGGCCCCGCCGTGAAGATAGGCACCGCTGAACAGGGCCCCGCCGTGAAGATAGGCACCGCTGAACAGGGCCCTGCCGTGCAGAAGGGCACCGCTGAAGAGGGCCCCGCTGTGAAGATAGGCACCGCTGAACAGGGCCCCGCCGTGAAGATAGACACCGCTGAAGAGGGCCCCGCCGTGCAGAAGGGCACCGCTGAAGAGGGCCCCGCCGTCTCAAGCACCGCTCCGCTGGGCCCTTCCTGTCAAGCACCGCTCCGCTGGGCCCCGCCGTCTCAAGCACCGCTCCGCTGGGCCCTGCCGTCTCAAGCACCGCTCCGCTGGGCCCTGCCGTCTCAAGCACCGCTCCGCTGGGCCCTTCCTGTCAAGCACCGCTCCGCTGGGCCCTTCCTGTCAAGCACCGCTCCGCTGGGCCCTGCCGTCTCAAGCACCGCTCCGCTGGGCCCTGCCGTCTCAAGCACCGCTCCGCTGGGCCCTTCCTGTCAAGCACCGCTCCGCTGGGCCCTGCCGTCTCAAGCACCGCTCCGCTGGGCCCTGCCGTCTCAAGCACCGCTCCGCTGGGCCCTGCCGTCTCAAGCACCGCTCCGCTGGGCCCTTCCTGTCAAGCACCGCTCCCCTGGGCCCTGCCGTCTCAAGCACCGCTCCGCTGGGCCCTTCCTGTCAAGCACCGCTCCGCTGGGCCCTGCCATCTCAAGCACCGCTCCGCTGGGCCCCGCCGTCTCAAGCACCGCTCCGCTGAGCCCTGCCGTCTCAAGCACCGCTCCGCTGGGCCCTTCCTGTCAAGCACCGCTCCGCTGGGCCCTTCCTGTCAAGCACCGCTGGCCCATTGACAGTGCCGGTTCGGTGTCGAGCTAGTGTTCACGCTGCACTCTGGGCACGATGCCTCCTCCAATACCTGTGGAGTCTGTAATCCACCTGATGGCCTATGTGTCTGCACTCCCCAGGATGGCACAGTGGGCAGCCCACCCACTGTAGAGACTTGAGAGACTGTGGCTTTGTACTCCCCAGGATGGCACAGTGGGCAGCCCACCCACTATAGAGACTTGTGAGACTGTGGCTTTGCACTCCCCAGGATGGCACAGTGGGCAGCCCACCCACTGTAGAGACTTGAGAGACTGTGGCTTTGTACTCCCCAGGATGGCACAGTGGGCAGCCCACCCACTGTAGAGACTTGAGAGACTGTGGCTTTGTACTCCCCAGGATGGCACAGTGGGCAGCCCACCCACTGTAGAGACTTGTGAGACTGTGGCTTTGCACTCCCCAGGATGGAACAGTGGGCATGGTGGACCCTTCGTGGATCTGGCGTTGTGGACTCATGTGGCTGAGGTGATCCCCTTTCCCTTCCCCCTGAGGTGCCTGTAGTTTTGTCATCTGATGCCCCAGCAGTGTTCTCTCCAACGGACTCAGGTCTCCTGTGTGGGCTTTGCCCGTGTGTTGATACACTTTGGCCCACGGACAGTGGAAATTTACGTGACTGTGCAGGACTTATTGCCTATATTTATCGGTTTCGCAATGTTCTTACTTGATTTTTTTACATTTCTTTTTGCTATTTTACCATGACTTCAAAGAACCTATTTTATAGATAAATTGTGTTTCTCACTTTAATTATGTCTTTGCATTATTCCGGTGGGTTTGGGTGGTGTCACTGTGACTTGGTGCTCTGCATTGGTGTGTAGATAGTTTGGGGGGGGGTCGCATATGTGTGTGCCCGTAACCTTTCCTCCTCCCCCCTCCCCTGTGTCGTAGGTGCAGTACTCACCGTTGTCTTCTGCGCCGGAGTTCGTACTCGTGGTAGATGAGCAGGTAGACAATAGCTGGTAGGATGTTTAATTCGGGTTCCATGCTGTTCTCTGTCCTCGTGGAGTGCATAGAGGTGAGCGTTTTCCCGTTCGTAGTCTGTTTCCGCCGTGTTTTTATCGGTGGGGCTCCCACACCCCAGGAAAAGGTGGCGGATTGGTGAGTTGTGATAGGGTGGGCGGTACATTGTCTGCCGCCTGCCTGTTGGCGGTGACCGCCGCGCTGTTTGTCTGTCCCGCCGTGACGGTCGGAGTGTTAAGTTGGCGGGCTGTGTTGGCGGTTCCCGCCAGGGTCAGAATTCCATTTTTTGGACCGCCAGCCTGTTGGCGGGTTGGCCGCCGCTTTAACACCGACCGCCAGGGTTGGAATGACCCCCTAAGTGATATAGAGCCCAAAAACCTCAATTCAGCCTCTCTTAGGCCACACCAAGGGTCCAGGACCTGAGGGGCTCCACATGGGGGTCGTGTACCTTGATCTGGGTATCAGTTTAGGTGGTTAGGAGCCAGTTATCTCTCACTCTGAACAACAGTCCAGCATACTAACCATTGGAGTCACTATGGGCATCCTGGGTTCAGATGCAGGTCCAAACCCCTCTGACTCAAGCAGGAGGGCTTCATGGCAGCAATCCAGCAAGACAGCAGTCCAGCAAAGAATAGGTCCTGTAGGGCAGCAGTCCAGCAGAATGTCAGTCTTTTCAATAGCACAGGAGTCCTCATTCCTGGCAAAGTCTCCACAGGTCCAGAAGATTACAGACAAGTTGGTATCTGAGGGCCTATATTTATATCAGGTGGCTCCTTTGAAGTTGTAAAAGCTTCCAGAGGTTTCCCTATGAAGTGAACTGGTTTCCAGCCTCGCCTGCACCCCCTCCAGATTAACTACAAGAGGTATACATCCCTTTGTGCGGAGGCAGGACGCAGCCTATTCAAGTGTAAGAAAGGTTGTGCCCCGCTCCACCATCTCATCCTGCTTGTGATAGCGCATCCAGGCACACCCTAGCTTTTTATTGTATGTGGCTATATACGAGGAATACACAAAGCCTGTCAGCTACATTCCGTCATGTGACCCATTGACAGGCTGAAGACAATAAGGGGGTCATTACAAAATTGGCGGTAAAAGCCGCTTACCGCTGTGCAGAAGACCGCCAACACATGCCACGGCCGCGGAATTCCGCCACGGTCATTATGCCCCAAAGCCCGGAATTTGCCAAAATCTAGACACCCACACAAGTCCGCCACACCAAAGGTCAGTGATAAACTGGCGATAACAAAACCTCCAACGTCACGCCAACAGGGATACGCCCACACTATCACGACCCACGAATCCACGTGGGAGTCTTTCAACTGTGGTATTCCATTGGCGGTACACACCGCTGCGCTCAAAATACACACACATTTGCAAAACACAGCCACATTGGACAATTCGAAATACACACACCTGATACACATACACACACCACTCCCAAACATCCAATACAATATAAAACACACACCCACATCACCCACAAACCCCTACGACAATTGAGAAAGAAACACAGAGAGAGACACCACCATCTACAAACGAGCATCCACAGGCACTCAAGACCATCACTCACATAACATCCACGCACCTCACACAACACACCTCTAAATATCACAACACACATCACAACACACACCACCCCACACATCACCCACACCACCCCATGGCACCGCAAAGACACCCCAGGTTCTCTGATGAGGAGCTCAGGGTCATGGTGGGGGAAATCATCCAGGTAGAGCCATAGCTATCACAGGTGCAGCACACCTCCATAGCTAGGAAGATGGAGCTGTGGCGAAGAATCGTGGACAGGGTCAACGCAGTGGGACAGCACCCAAGAACTAGGGATGACAAAAGGAAGAGGTGGAAGAACCTACGGGGGAAGGTGCGTTCCGTGGTCTCAAGACACCACATCGTGGTACAGAGGACTGGCGGCGGACCCCCACCTCCTCCCCCACAACTAACAACATGGGAGGAGCAGGTCTTGGCTATTCTGCACCCTGAGGGCCTCACAGGAGTAGCTGGAGGAATGGACTCTGGTAAGTCAATTCTTTCATTACTTCATCCCCCACCCACCTGCATGCTATCACATACCCCCACCCTCACCCTCACCCCCATCACTCCCCCCATCACTCCAACTCCTCACACATGTCCCAATATCACAAACCACACATCCCAAACCCAAGCGCTGCATGCAACATCAAAGTATGGACACCCATCACCAAAGCATGGCCACTGCACATACCCATACACCCCCCTAAACCATCATCACACAAGGTCCTACACAGGAATGCAAGCACTGGGGTACACGGTCACCCACCCATTGCACACCATAGCACACACAGATGCAATAATCATGCTTTAACACCCCTGCAGGACCCCTACCCAACGTCACCGGACAGGAGGGTCCAGATATGTCCACTCCAACCACAGAAGAGGCCCACAGTGATGATAGCAGCTCTGTCCAACTGGACCTAGATGACCAGCCCGGACCATCTGGGACCTCGGGACAGTCGGTTCCCCTCACATTGGCACAAGCCACAACAGAGCTTCCCCCCTCTGGAAACACCAGCACAGCACCCACCCAGCGGACCCATACCTCTGTCCCCAGGACACGTCAAGCAGCAGTGTGTCCACCACTACAGGGAACCCAGGCTAACCCACCAACCCAACAACACCAGGGACCTGGGGGCAGTGGCAGTGGGCACACGGTTCAGGGGACAGAGGCCCAGGAACACAGGGGAACTGGGAGGGCTGCTGTGCGACAGGGGGAGGACAGGCCCAGGGAACCTACTCTCCACGAGGCCCTCTCCAACATCATGGGAGCCTACCACCATTCCCAGGAGACGATGGCAACGGTACTGGCCAAGTTTCAGTAGACCCAGGGGCTGCAGGAGGAACAGTATTTGGGCTACAGGGAGGAACTCAAATCCATCAATTCCACCCTGGGCATCATTGCAGGAGTGCTGAAGGAACTCATGAACACCAGGAGGGACACTGTGGCACATCAAGGGGCCCCTGACACTAGCCTGGACGATAAACTGCCCACCACCTCCGCCGGCACTAGTGGACAGGAGGCATCGCCACAGGACCACCACACCAGCACCCCACCCCCTGCAGAGGGAGAACCACCCCGCAAACGGTCCCTGAGATCCAGGACAAAGACAGAGAACGATGCCAAGACCCCCACCAAGAAATGAGACCACCCTGATTGTGATCCTTTTGTCCCACCTTGTCACCCTGTCCATCCTTAAACTGCCCCAGCTCCACTTCCTATGCCCCTTTGGACAATGCACCTGTGAGACTAATAGACTGGACTCTGCCATGGACATTCCTCCACCATCACCCCCTCATCATTGTACAACCTCCTCCAATATTGAGCACTTAAATAAACACCGTTAAAGCACAAAATAATCAGGAGTCTGCCTGTGATTTCGAAATAGTGTATTAGCAATTACAGTGGCAAAATGCTCTTTCAAATGTATTGTCAACATACCTATGTCACGCAGCTCGTGTACATGAGGAAACAAAGCAGATGTCACACAGTGGGACCCACATCTGTGAAATCATAACGGAAAGTGACAACTCAGTGACCATACACTGGGTGAAAATGACAGACAGTAGAGAGGTAATATATGTAAATCAGATGGAGCAGGCAGTGTTGTTTTCTTACCTGTGTCTCATTGGACGTATTGCAGGATCACCGTGTTCCTGTTGGTCGATGTCCTCTTCTTCTGCTTCCTCGTCTCCACTGTCCACAGGCTCCACAGCTGCCACAACACCTCCATCTCGACCATCCTACTGCAGAAAAGGCACCTGTCATCGCAAAACCAAGTTGTGAAGCATACAGCAGGCCACGATGATCTGGCATACCTTCTTTGGTGAGTAGAATAGGGAACCACCTGTCATATGGAGGCACCGGAACCTGGCCTTCAGGAGGCAGAAGGTCCGCTCTATAATCCTCCTAGTTCGCCCACAGGCCTCATTGTAGCGTTCCTCTGCCCTTGTCCTGGGATTCCTCACTGGGGTCAGTAGCCATGACAGGTTGGGGTAACCAGAGTGACCTGCAAATGGCAAGGGACAACTGTTAGTCCCACACTAACTCAAAGGGACATCCACAGACCCAGACAACTATTCCCACTGTATTTGGTCCATGTCCTCACCTAATAGCCACACCCGGTGCCTCTGGAGTTGCCCCATCACATAAGAGATGCTGCTATTCCGCAGGATTAAAGCGTCATGCACTGAGCCAGGGAATTTTGCATTTACATGGGAGATGTACTTGTCTGCCAAACACACCATCTGCACATTCAAGGAATGGTAACTCTTCCGGTTTCTTTACACCTGTTAACTCCCGGTACAATTCCTGTAGGTCAGCGCCCACCAGAAGAAGAACATTTGGCGTGCCATCGCCAAGGAAGTCCGGACCCTGGGGGTCTACCACAGACGGAGCACCCACTGCCAGAAAAGATGCGAGGACATTCGCCGCTGGAGCAAGAAGGCAGCGGAGGCCCAGCTGGGGATGGCCTCCCAACGTGGGAGGGGTGCCCATCGCACGATGACCCCCCTGATGTTCACTATCCTGGCGGTGGCGTACCCGGAGTTGGATGGGCCTTTGAGGGCATCACAGCAGACACAAGGGGGTGAGTACACTCTCATTCTGCTGATTCAGCACGCTTTGTAGGTGTCTGGGTGGGGGAGGTGGGCTGTGGGTTCCCCTAGGCTAGGGCGAGTTTAGTAGGCAAGGGCCCTTCTTGAGGCAGGCCCTGTGGCACCCCACCCCACCTGTGTACAGTGCCAACTACACCTAGTCAGGCTCCTGTGACATCCATGTGTGCAGAAATGGGGGAATAGCCTTGTATCCCATGTCCCTGTGAGTGAATAGTGGACTCCAAGTGCGCTCTGTAGTGCAGGGGGCTTCTGTGTCTGTCGTGTCCACCAACGGTAGCGGTATTGCATGCACTCAACATGTCTTTCTTCTGTCTCCCCCCCCCACCTTTTTGTGGTTTCCCTGTTCTTGTGTGCATTAGCATCATCAGGTGGAGGAGCAGTGGCACCGGAGCAGGAGGGAGCTCCATCCCACATGGCCCTGGAGGGCGACACTATGGAGTCTGAATTCACCAGTGGGACGGAGGGTGAGGGGAGCTCCACGGCAGGGACAGGAGCTGACACCAGCGATACGTACTCCTCCTCTGATAGGAGCTCCCTTGTGGTGGTGGGCCCATCTGTGCCCACCGCATCTACAGGTACAGCCACCACCCCCCTACCAGCACCGCCCTCCCAGCAGCCTCTCAGCGTTTGCCTGCTCACCCAGGAGGGTGGGCATCACCTTCGCCCCAGGCACCTCAGGCCCTGTCCCAGTCACCCCTGCTGCCCTCAGTGAGGAGGCCATTGACCTCCTCAGGTCTCTCACTGTTGGGCAGTCTACCATTTTGAATGCCATCCAGGGTGTAGAGAGGCAGTTGAAACAAACCAATGCATACCTGGGGGGTATTCATTCTGGTCAGGCAGCCCTTCAGCGAACTTTGCAGACTCTGGCCTCAGCACTGATGGCAGCCATTGTCCCTGTCTCTAGCCTCCCCCTCCAACTTCCTCCACCCACACCCACACCCATGTACCTCAGCCTATCCCAAGTACACCATCAGACCAGCATGCACACACGTCAACACACAAGGGAAGCTCAGGCAAACATAAGCACCACACATCCCACAGGCACTCATGCAAGCATCACACACATGCAGACACACCAACATCCACGGCCTCCACTATGTCCCCCTCCTCCTCGTCTCCCTCCTCCCTCCCTGTCTCGTCTCCACTCACACCTGCATGCACTACATCCTCAGCCACTACGTCCATCACCAGCACACCCACCACCACACCCCGCTCACGTGCAGTCACCACCCCCACTACCATTCACACGTCCCCTGTGTCCTCTCCCAGTGTGTCTGTGAGGCCACCTCCCAAGGTATACAAACACAGCCACACACCCACCCAACAGCCATCCACCTCACGACAGCCTCCAGCCCATGCACCTTCACCCAAATTCAGCAAACTTACACCTCCTACAACCACTACCTCTTCCTCCACTCCCAAACCCCCTCCAGCTACCCATCCCAGTGTTCCTAAAAAACTTTTTCTGGCCAACCTTGACCTCTTTCCCTCACCTCCTCCACCCCTTCAGTCTCCTAGGGCCTGACTCTCCAGGTCCCAACCTAGCACCTAAGCCACAACATCGGCAGGACCAGTGGTGCCTGTAGTCACCGGATTCTGGAGTGCACCAGGCAGCAGGGCAGCCAGTGTGGCAAGGAGCCAGAGCACGGACAGTCCCCCACCTGTCAAGCATAAAAAGTTGGCCAGTGCACGGCGGGAGAGGGGAAAGAAATCAGACACCAAAGCCGCTCCCAGGGGTACAGTTGGGAGTGTGGAGACAGCTGCAACACCATCCAGGGGGGGGAGGGGCACAGTAAAACCGGCAAGTCTTGGAAGATCAGCACAGCGGACAAGACCACCAGAAGCCCCGCTGCCCAGGACAAGACCGCCAGCAGCAGCCCCACTACCCAGGACAAGACCGCCAGCAGCCCCGCTGCCCAGGACAAAACTGCCAGCAGCCCCGCTGCCCAGGACAAGACCGCCAGCAGCAGCCCCGCTGCCCAGGAAAAGACCACCAGCACCACCGCAGGACAGTGAGTGCCAATGATTACAACGCTACTGAGGCCGCACTCTGGGCACCAAGCCCCCTCCAGAACCAGTGGAGAAAGGCATCCACTACCTCAGTCCTTGGCAGGATGAAGCACTCTGGGCACCAAGCCCCCTCCAGAACCAGTGGAGACTGTTATCCACTTGAGAGACTGTGGCTTTGCACTCCCCAGGATTGAACAGTGGGCAGCCCACCCACTGTAGAGACTTGAGAGTCTGTGGCTTTGCACTCCCCAGGATTTACAGTGGGCAACCCACCCACTGTAGAGACTTGAGAGACTGTGGCTTTGTACTCCCCAGGATTGAACAGTGGGCATGGAGCCCCCTCGTGGATCTGGTGTTGTGCACTCATCCGGCTGAGGCGCCCCCCTTCCCTTCCCCCTGAGGTGCCTGTTATATTTCTATCTGATGCCCCAGCAGTGTTCTCTCCGTCTTGTTCAGGTATTGAGTGTGGGCCTCGCCCATGCCTTTTGGGCACAGTGGTCCACGGACTATGATGGTGGAATCCCTTGGACTTGTGTTCTTGGTATATATAATGTTTATAGTGTAAATGTATATATATGTAAATATTTTTGATTAACGTAATGGAATATGTAACAATTATTCAACTCATTTCCTTTTGTCCTTGCATTCTTCCTGGGGTTTTTGGGGGTGTAACTGTAATGTATCATGCTGTATTAGTGTATGTTGTTGGGGGTGGGGGTGTTGCATTTTGCGTGTGTGTGTCACTCTCTTTTCCCTCCCCCTCCCCTGTGTCGTAGGTGCAGTACTCACCGTGCTCTTCGCCGGTGGTGTTCGTGATCCTGGTAGAGGAGCAGGAAGATTAAGGCTGGGAGTATCTGAAGTTCCGGTTCCATGGCGTCCTGATTCCTCGTGGGGTGTGTAGAGTTGAGTGTTTTCCCTTCCAAGTCCGGTTTCCGCCGTGTTTTTGTTCGTGGGGAATCCTCCCCGGAAAAAGGTGGCGGATTGGACTGTTGTAATAGTGTGGGCAGTACATTGTCTTCCGCCTGTCTGTTGGCGGTTACCGCCGTGGTGTTTGTTTGTACCGCCGTGGCGGTCAGAGTGTTAAAGTGGCTGTCTATGCTGGCGATTTCCGCCACGGTCGCAATTAATTTTTTTTTACCGCCGGCCTGTTGGCGGTTTTACCGCCGCTTTAACACTGACCACCAGGGTTGTAATGACCACCTAAATGGCCAAGGCAGGAAAATGCCAACTTTCTAAAAGTAGTGTAGTATAATAGAAAAGGAGTGTGGTCTATAAAACAGAGAGGCGAGGACAACATAAATAAGCGCTGTAAATGCTTAGAAAAGATTATTTAATTTGAGAAGGCAAAACAAATTACCACTCACACAACTCAATTTATAACTTTATACAAAAATCAATAATTTTTTAACCCCTTAGCTGCTGGGCCTAACCCCCCTCCGTTCCCTCCCCCAACCACCAGTGCTGATCCCTTTTTTGGCTCTTTGGAGTAGTTTGTGCCTAGGCCTTCATAACTTTCTGTCCACATAAGCCATCCACACCAAATATGCGTCCTTTTTTCCAATATCCTAGGAATTCTAAAGGTACCCAGAGTCTGTGGGTTCCCATGGAGGAGACCAAACAATTAGTCAAAATAGAGCAAAAAAAAAAACATTTTTCTTCAGAAAAATGGGGAAAAGGGGCTGCAGAAGAAAGCATGTGTTCCCCTGAAAATGTCATCAAAAAAGGGTTTGCGGTGCTAAAATCACCATCCTACCAGCTTTCAGGAACAGGCAGACTTGAATCCGAAAACCACATTTTTCAACACAATTGTAGCATTTTACTGGGGCATACCCCATTTTTACTATTTATTGTGCTTTCAGCCTCTCTCCAGTTAGTGAAAGAAATGGGTGTGAAACCAATGCTGGATCCCGGACAGCTGAACATTTCTAAAAAGTAGACAAAATTCTGAATTCAGCAAAGGGTTATTTTTGTAGATCCTTCACGGTTTTCCTACAGAAAGTAACAGCTGAAATAAAACAAATATTGAAATTGAAGTAAAAAAAGAGCCATTTCTGCCCACATTTTCTTCTATAACTTTTTCAGCTATGGCAGATTTTTGAAAGCAATATACCATTACGTCTGCTGGACTCTTCTGGTTGTTGGAATGTATAGGTCTTGTAGGGTCATCAAGAACCCTAGGTACCCAGAGCCAATAAAGGAGCTGCACCTTGTAATGGCTGGGTATACAGCAATTCATTTGGTGAAATATGAAGAGTGAAAAATAGGTATCAAGGAAACCTTTGTATTTATAAAATGGACACAAGATAAGGTGTTGAGAAGCAGTGGTTATTTTCACATCTCTGAATTCTTGGGTCCCCCTACTATCATGTGAATTACAGGGCATTTCTCAAATAGACTCCTTTTTTACACACTGTCTCACATATGGAAGGAACAAATGTGGAGAAAGACAAGGGGCAATAACACTTGTTCTTCTATTTTGTGTTCTCCTAAGTCTCCCAATAGAAATGGTACCTCACTTGTGTGGGCAGGCCTAGTGCCCGCGACAGGAAATGCAACATGGACACATCACATTTTTACATTGAAATCTGACTTGTTTTTTAGAACGTGTCTAACTGTGGATTTTGGCCTCTAGCTCAGTCGGCACATCAGGACACCTAGCAAACCTATATATTTTTGAAAACTAGACATCTCAGAATCTCAGAATGGGGTGACAAGTGGGGCTCTCACAAGATTCTGTTACCCAGAATCTTTTTCAAACCTCAAAATTTGTAAAAAAAAACACGTTTTCCTCACATTTCGGTTATGGAAAGTTCTGGAATCTGAGAGGAGCCACACATTTCCTTCCACCCAGCCTTCCCCCAAGTCTTCCTATAAAACTGGTACTTCACTTGTGTGGGTATGCCTAATGCTCGTGTCAGGAATGAATCACACAACAGTCAGTGTTAGTTCTTACATGAGGGCAACTGTTGACCATAGGGTGATCCATTCCCGACGCAGGCTCTAGGTACAGGCACTCAAGTGGAGTAACGTTTTTATCAGAACAGGTGGGGAACCACTGGGTGGTATGAATTTGGTGGCTTCCAGCATATTCCTGTAGTTTGTGTGACAGAAATGCAAGCAAAAATAGAGTTTTTATTCAACATTTCACATTTGCAGGGTATTCCGGGTAAGAAAACCTTGGAGAATCCACACTAGCCACACCTCCATGGACTCCCCCAGGTGTCTAGTCTCCAGAAACTTCTGGGTTTGATAGGTTTCCCTATATGGCTGCTGAGCAGGTGTCTGCCTCTCAAAACCAGGTTGTTTTGTGATAGATAATTTTGATGTCTCTACAATATGATTTGGGTGGTGGAATTTGGGGCTGAACTAAATTGAGGAGCTCCCAGGAGACCACTCTCTCTGTTCTTGTCACTGCATGCACCTGCTCTCTGGGTTGGTCTAACCCGCTATTCTCCTGCTGCACAGACTGTGCTTGCGAAGGGACAGCGGGCCACATGTACAAAGATCCGGTTTTTGCAAAACCAGATGTACAGCAGTGTACTTTACACTGTTGCGATTCCCAATGTGGTCACAAATGACCTATCTCATGAATATTCATGAGGTAGATCGGAATTTGCAAGCCCATTGGGAATGGCCGCCCTCACAGGGATGGTGGCCTGCTGGAGACCGCAGACCACCATGTCTGTGACTATTTTTAAATAAAGCTGTTTGTTTTTTAAATGCAGCCTTTCCTTAAGGAAAACGAGATGCATTTAAAAAACAAAAATAGGGGACCACTGCCTGGTTTGAAAAAATATTTTCGCTGACATTCACAAGGGCCCCTTCCTGTTTGCGAATGGGTTAGCACCACCTGTGATTGTTTTGCGACCGAATTCGCGGTCACAAAACAATCATGCATACCATTTGGATTCGGTATTAGGAAGGGACGCCCTTGACACACCCCGTCCTAATACCGAATCACAAAACCCAAACTGCGATGCGGTAACAAGTTACCGAATTGCAGTTTGGGCTTTGTACTTCCCAAAAAGCATTTTTCAAGTTGCAAACAGGCCGATTCTGTGAATCGCCCCTTTGCGACTTGAAAAATGGTTCGTACATTTGGCCGTCCAAGACTGTCCTCATCAACTCCTTCAGAGTCACTGGAAGAGGAGCTGTCGGATGAGACTCCTCCGACTGAAAAATCACTCCCAGAGTAGGCGCCATTATTGTATCCCTCAGATTCTGTCTCAGTATCTGCTGTCTCAGTCTGCCGTAGGTGCTACTTTATCGCATCAAAACTGCCACTAGACAAAAGTCATATCCTTTTCTAGCAGAAACATACTCACAAGAGTTAGCGTGACTTTTTTTTTGCTAATTAGAAGCTACAGTTGAAATGCGTCGGTTGGAGTATGTGCAATGCTTTGAAGACGCAAGTTGCAAGAGAACTGGTGGTGAAAATACATAAATATATATATGGCCGATCGCATGCATTCAAAAAGTGATCTCCATATGTAGATAGATAGATAGATAGATAGATAGATATATAGATAGATAGACAAATCTATATATATAGCTGTACATATCTATATAGAGATATGTCTATCTCTATAGATAGATATATCTATATATAGAGATATAGATATCTATCTATATCTATCTATATTTTTTTTTGGGGGGGGGCCGTCAGCCCTGCTCACAGGCGACCCCCTGTCAGTTTCATTTTCACAAATATTTAACCACAGGGGGTGGCGTCGGCCACTGGCTGTGACCCGCACCTATGGGGTTAATTATATCAAATGTACTTGTGGCACACAAAAAGACCAAAACAGCAATATACAAGTGTTTAATATAATGAACTGGCACTACAAAAACATTAATAACATACAAAACACATAACAGTAATACAAATTGCAAACATACCATGACACATTCACTTGGAGAAGAAAAATCTACGTTCTGCACCAGGTTGGAAACAGGAAAAGCCAGGAGTTAGACTTATTCACAAGATTTTAGCTCCACCTTAGAGAGTAAACCATGAGTGAAGGTGCTGGTAAAAAGTATTTTTATAGCTCAGTCAGGGATGATGTGCTTTGGAAAACAATACTTGAAGTTCTCCCTGAAGTCCTAATCCTCCTTAATAGCACTCACCAACTGTTCACTATTGACTTTTTACCACACCAATTTAGTAAAGCTTAAACATTTTTTGCCCTTATGTTAACGATGCTAAGGTCACGTAAAACCAAATGGTAGCAATACAGAAACAACACAGGCTGTCCAAATCATCAGAAGAATCTCAACCTAATAAGAGCAATTAGTGTTAGAAATGGGGTCTCTGGTTGGCAACCAGTTTGCACTCTTTCCAAGCAGGGACCCTCACTCAAGTCAGGGGAATGAAGTTACATACCAAGATAACCCCTGCTCACCCCAATTGTAGCTTGGCACAAGCAGTCAGGTTTATCTCAAAGGCAATGTGTAAAGTATTTGTACCAACACACAGTAACACAGTGAATACACTACAAAAAGGGCACCACACCAGTTCAGAAAAATAGGTAGTGTTCTTCTAAATCAAACAAGGCCAAAATGGCAAAAATCCAACACACACAAGTCAAGATATGAATTTTCAAAAGAATAAGAGTTGCACTCCATAGAAAACAATGGAAACATTGATTTCACAAAAAGAACCAGCTTTGCATAAAAATAAAGCTGCACGGGCGAGCGTGCATCAGAAAAGTCAGCGATGCGTAGATTCCTTACTCGCAACTGAGGCCGTGCATCATTTCTTCTCCATTCAGGTTGGTGATGAATTGTTTTTCTCCCCCACAAGAGAGTGATGCATCAATTTCCAGACAGGACAACTCGCATCCGCGCAGGTTTACGATGACTTTGACACCCAGCAACGATGTATGAGAAATCAGGTCTCACGGTGTTAAGAAAACCATGGTACGTGGGGTTTGTTTCGTTATCAGCAGCCGTAAGTGGATGTTGCATCATTTCTTCAGCCGCTAGGCATCAGTCTCCCAGCCATGATGCAGGTGGAGCATGGATCTTTGCAGCAAAGTGGGTAGTTTGTTGTTTTTCAGTTGCGTTGCAGGTGGTGAGTCGAAAATTTCCCTGCATGGTGTTCTGTGCTTGGATTTCAGTCTAGGCTCTGCCAACCTCACCTTTCAAGGGCCCAGGGACTGGATGGGGCACCACTTGTCAGGGCAGGAGTCTCAGCAGAGAGTCCAGGTGCTGGCAGATGAAGTCTTTGATGGCCCTGAGAGGTCAAAACTGGGGGCAAGCTCAGTCCAAGCCCTTGAGATTCTTCTCAAGCAGGAATGCACAACAAAGTCCAGTCTTTGTCCCCTTTCACAGGCAGAAGCAGCAACTGCAGGATAGCCCAACAAAGCACAGTCGCAGGCAGGGGCAACACTTCTCCTCAGCTATTCAGCCCTTCTCCTTGGCAGAGGTTCCTCTTGGTTCCAGAAGTGATCTAAAAATCTTGGGATTTGGGTCCAATACTATTACCCCTTTCTGTCTTTGAAGTAGACAAACTTCAAAGGAAAGTCTCTGTTGTTTACAGGATCCTGCCTTGCCCAGACCAGGCCCGAGACACACATCAGGGGGTTGGAGACTGCATTGTGTGAGGGCAGGCACAGCCCATTCAGGTGTAAGTGACCACTCCTCCCTCCGCTCTAGCCCAGATGGCTCATAAGGATATGTAGACTATACCGTAGCTCCCTTTGTATCACTGCCTTGTGGAGATTCACAAGCAGCCCAACTATCAGTCTGACCCAGGCAGAGAATCCACAAACAGGTGGAGTCACAGAATGGTTTAAGAAATAAAATGCCTACTTTCTCAAAGTGGCATTTTCAAACTAAGTATGTAAAAAACAACTTCACTAACAGATGTACTTTTAAATTGTGTGGAGTTCATAGACCCCAAACTTCACATTTCTATCTGCTCTCAAAGGGAAACTGCAGTTTAGGGATATTTCAAGGCAGCTACCATGTTAACCTATGAGAGATATAGGCCTTGCAACAGTGAAAACCAAATTTGGCAGTATTTCACCGTGAGGACATGGAAAACCACACAAGTACATGCCCTACCTTTAACATGCACTGCACCTTGCCCATAGGGCTTCCTAGGTCCTACCTTAGGGGTGCCTTACATGTATAAAAAGGGAAGGTTTGGGCCTGGCAAGTGGGTACACTAACCAAGTTGAATTGGCAGTGCAGGCCTGTACACAGAGACACTGCAGTGGCAGGTCTGAGACAGGTTTTCAGGGCTACTCATGTGGGTGGCATAACGAGTGCTGCAGGCCCACTAGTAGTATTTGATTTACAGGCCCAGTGCACCTCTAATGCCTTTACTAGGGACTTACGAGTAAATCAAATATGCCAGTCAGGGATAAACCAATCACCAATACAATTTAAACAGAGAGCATATGCACTTTAGCACTGGTTAGCTGTGGTAAAGTGCTCATAGTCCTAAATCCAATCAAAACTGATCAGGCAAAAATAGGAGGAAAGAGGCAAAAAGTTTGGGGATGACCCTGCAAAAAGGGCCAGGTCCAACAATTACCATTAAACACTCCAAAAGAATTATGCAGAATGATAACAGAATTATTTGAGAAATAACAATAGTTTTCATTAGTTGTGCAGTTGAATCAATCATAATCAATTAATAAACATTCAAATCAAATATTGGGTCAGACATCCAAGCTACCAAATTCTGATTCAGAAAGCTTGTGTGGGGTTGGCCTTTGCACATACAAAAATTACAAATAAGACAAAAATCAGTTTAGAAAAACATCTAGCAATGGTTCTAACAAAAATATGCGTTTTGATTTCTAAGGGGAAACCTCCAAAAGAAAAACAAATGCACATTGGTTATACCTCTCCTAAGTGAAACAGCAGGTAGCAGAGTCTTCATTAGTGGAGCACTGGAACAGCATCAGGAATCATGGAAAGGGCAACAGTTCCGTAATGTTAGCCCAAATGTAACTGTATTGTTAAAATCATAAGTGGCTAAACAGAGGAGATGCACAGAAAAACTAACACTGTCAAGAGCTGAACAGAACTGAACAGAACTGAACTGGAAAGAACCTAAACAAAATCTGACTTACATCACCTAAAACTTAGCTAATTTAAAGTCCCAAAAATCACTAACTATGCTTCTATTGGACAAGTCTATAAGGTGTGATAGTGAGCAACCTATCAACTTAAATTATTTCTCCATTTGTATCTTTCTTTGTTCCAAGGCTCACATTGACGCTCATCTCTGGTCGGCAGTTTCTGCACATTAATAACATTGTCTGGGGAGGTGACTGTCTCTAGATACCGATTGGTATTTTGTTATGTGTGTTTTAATTTTGTCATTTTTACAAAATCAATAAAGTTCTTTATAAAAAATTTAAAAAAAGCACAGAACATGACATTTACCTAACATTACTTCCTACAACAAACTAAGGGCCAGTGTTAAAACTTGCAATATTTATCACAAGGAAGTACAGAGTGAGAAGGCAGTAGATTGTCTAATAAACAATGTTTGCAAAAGCATTTCAGTAAAGTCAGCATAACATTTCAACATTGTGCTTCTGGAAAAATCCTAAAATGTAGGCCTTTTTTGCTAATGCTAAAACATTTCAAATAAAACAATTCTCTTATTTAAACCATATTTACTATATTATTTCTCAATTAATAATAATTTCACATCATCGGTTTTGCAGTGCATGTGGTTATGATGTATCAAAATACATTTTCACAGTGATTTATTTTTCACATTGAATTTGAGTTGACTGACACCATGTCAGCCACATATTTAAACATGTACGTTTTATATTTCTAACACACGTTTCTCTAATTATGCTCTTCTAGTACATGTTATGTATTACATTTTGGTTACTCATATTTTATTAACAATGTTTAGACTCAAACAATCCCTCCTCTGATGGCTATATGTGCAGTCACAAAAGAGCATTTAGTTAATCAGACAATTCAAAACTTAGGCCCTGATTTAAGAGGGCCTAATGCCACTTTAGCGCCACCTCAATGTAATTTTTTTACGCTAAGGCAGCGCTAAAGTAGTCTTTTCCCAGTGCCATATTTACAAAGTGGCACAGTGCATGCATTATGCCACTTTGTACCCCTTTGCTCTACATTATGCCTGTGCCAGGAAAAATCCAAGCGATTTCTTTGCATCATTTTTTTGGGCACTTTTAATGCCTGCTCAGAGCAGGTGTTAAAAGGAGGCACACCATTGTTTACAATGAGCCTCAATGAGCTTTCCAGGTTTAGCATTAATTTTTTTTATGCTAATCCTGCAAAGCTCCGAACTAGCGTAAAAAATTATAATGCTAGTTCCCTAGCTACCAGCATGGTGCACTGTGTTTTAGATACAGCGCACACATGGTGGCGTTAGGGAGGTGTAAAGGGGTACAAGAAAAGTGGTGCCGCACTGGGGGCAGTGCCACTTTTCTTAAATCTGGCCCTTAGTTTGTTTAGTAAATCTACAGTTAAGGTTTCTCAATTTTTCAAAATTTCTCAAATCACACAAGTATCTACTTCTCATCTTTTCCATTTCTATTTCTAACCCTCCTCTGGTCACTCTTCGCCTTCTGCAATATTATAATTATATCAGATTGTACAAATAAGACACATAACCATCATTAATAATGGTTTCGGTGTCATTCCCACAGCACCTTGACCAATATTGCCCAACAAATCTCCCATTTTAGTAAAACGTTTAACTATATTTCCCACACATTTGGTTGTTTCAGGTCCTTTAAAGCAGAAATAAAATTTGTCAAATTTTAAATTTAGCTTCTAGTTTCTTTACTGTTGTCTGGGATAAAAGTGCAACAATGTTGCACCTTAAGGATCCAACAGTCTCTGCCCTTTTTTGTTAAAGAGTGTCCAACGCAAGAGTGTTCTGAAGAACCATTGAACGTACCACAACAATTTTTGTATCCATGAGAAATATTGCTACAGAAAAATCTGTTAACATTTTAGCCAAAATGGTTGACAGTTTCCTTATTTTCATATCATTCAGAACAACCCCTACAGACGGAATAATTTCTCCAAATATGTCCCCAATTATTTATGATTAACTTGCTGTTTATTTACTTTGGTCTTAAGTTCTTGTGAGTTTTATTTATGTTGTCAATCTTGTACATTTTAAGGAAAACCACTCTCAGGTAACAAGTCCCACGCCATCCCGTTAGGAGACAATAATAGGCATTTTGACCACAAATGTAGTATACACCTGGCATGGCAGGATCTTGTCCATTTAGCATAAAGTCAAATATATTCCTAAATAGAAATACATGTCTGCATTCACTCGTTCTCATAAACCTAGGTCCACATTTAGGAGGACCTAGTGTCATTCTAATGCCACATTAGCGCCATTTCTTTTACACTAATGTGGTGTTGAAAAACCAAAAACTTTGTGTCATATTCACAAAGTGGTGCAATGCTTGCATTGCGCCACTTTGTAACCACTTGCACCACAGTATGCCTGTGCCAGGTATAATGTATGGAAGGTTTGCTGTTCTGGAACTATGGGGGCCAAAACAATGGCACAAAGAAATCTAAGAGATTTCTTTGGATCATTGTTATCAGCATTTTTAATGCCTGCTAAGAGTAGGTGTTAAAGGGAGGTTCCCATTGATTTCAATGGGCCTCTAGGGGCTTTGCAGGATTAGTGTCAACCTTTTTGATGCTAATCCTGCAAAGTGGCGGACTAGAGTAAAAAATGATGACACTAGTACCCCTGACTACTGCCATGGTGCGCTGTATTTTAAATATGGCACTCACATGGTGATGTTAGGGGCTGCTAAGGGGTGCAAGAAAAGTGGCACGGCACTAGGTGCAGTGCAACGTTTCATAAATCTGCCCCTTAGTTTCAGTTCTAGAATGAGGCCTATATATACAAAGCTTCCCTACATGTTGGTAATCTAAAGCAAGCTTCCCTTGTATATTAGTCACACTATATGCATGGTCATTCTTATAATTGCATTTTACTACACACATTTCTGTCTTCTCTTTCATTGCTTTTCTTCTATCGTCGGTCTGATTCAGGAAACTTTTCTCAGTTGGTGTGAGTATACAAGTTAGATTATTCCTATGAGCATAAGCAGTACCAAATATCAATGTTGGTTCAAAGAAACCTCCTACAATGCCTATGTTTCTAGCTTTAGCAATATTACTCAAGTGTTGGTTAACTAGAACAAAAGAAAAGACTAGATCAAAATTTGAGTAAAAATACTGTATGTATTCCTGCTTATAAAGCCTAGTTAGTAAAAGACTACTACTATTCCCATAAGTTAGTGGTAGGTTATGATATGTAATCCCTTCTTGCACAGATGAAGGAATTTGTGTACACACATAACATCCTCTGACATCCATATACTCAACATAATCATACAACAACCAATTGAAAACGTTAGAAGAAAGATTTCCTTGTGACCTGTCTAAGTGTAAGTGACTCTCACCTTTATAAAACTTGTCTAACTCAGAAAGTGTAGTTGCCCTAATACTGGAGAAGGTTTATAAGTAGTTTCAGCTTTATCCAAGACACATATACTTATGATTAATAACAGACTTATCAACACACATACAATTGCCAATCCAGCACACACATACTTGCACCCATTGTTTCTATTGTGATTGGTATTCATGGCCTGTAAAGAATCAAAAAGGGGAACAAAAGAAAAATATAAACTTTACTATGCAGCCACAATCAAAAATCAAAAATAATCTTCAGTTATCTACAGCAGCTTTCAGGCTCTCCAGAATTTGTCAAAAATCAGTTTAGCAGCTTTGTCAAAATCCTTTCCAAATATTTCTTTAGTAGATCACATTCTGGTAATCACTAACTATTAATTCCAGTATATAATGTCTTTCTTGGTCATTTGACAATGTAATTTCAAAACTTGGTTCAAGTGCGCTTTCAAGTTCCAAAATGTTGAAATGGAGTTTCATGATCAAAACATAAGGACATAAACTTGTGTTCCCACTCATCAGCTGCAAGGTATGCCCATTCAGGACCTGAGTATCTTTGACTTGCAACTTTGTTTCTCTTTGATTTTGGACTTGGAATTATTTCTTCTTCATCAGATTTGTTCTTTCTGTTGTCTCTGTTTCCTCATTTATACTTGGCAGTACATCAGGAACTTCAGTTGCATGCAAAGAAATCCATTTATCTCCTTTCACAGTTTTTCTAGACAATGATGGCACAACTGGACTTACATTTCTTCTTGGTTTAGAAGCAATTTAACAACCTCTTCTTTGAATTTGACTTGTTTCACCTGCTCGATTAGCCACCTCTGGAGGTATCAAATCTGAGTTTGATTAAACACGACTCCACTTTTGGCTACTTCAGGAAACAATATTTGCTTTATCTCTTTTTCCCAATCATCGGCTTCTGGGAGAGTCCTCCAGCTCAGACTCGACTCTCCTGCTCCATCCACTTCCACTGTTGCTGATAGAGGATGTAATAAATTACCCTCTTTTTGCCATGGTTACGCCCATCTTCTGCCTGATGTCAGCGTGCTTGACTGTGTTCACTGGGATCCTGCTAACAAGGACCCCAGTTAATGTGCTTGATGCATACTGGTAACCCAGTATTTCACCCACAATTGGCATACATGTGCCCTCTTATACATCCCTAGTATATGGTACTTAGGTACCCAGGGCATTGGGGTTCAGGGGATCCCTAAGGGCTGCAGCATATATTGTGCCACCCATAGGGAGCCCATGCAAAGGCTTCTGTAGGACTGCCATTGGAGCCTGCGTGAAAAGATGCATGCACCCTTTCACTGCCATTTACACTGCACCAGCTCACTTATAAGTCACCCCTAAAGCAGGCCCTCCAGCCCTGAGGGCAGGGTGCAAAGTACCTGTGTGTGAGGGCACCTCTGCACTAGCAGAGGTGCCCCCATGACCTCCAGGACCATTTTCCCAGACTTCGTGAGTGCGGGGACACCATTTTATGCGTGTACTGGACATTGGTCACTACCTATGTATGGCTACATAATGGTAACTCCAAACATAGGCATGTTTGGTATCAAATGTGTAGGAATCATACCCCCATGCTTTTGCAAAGATTGGTTGTATGATCCCATGCACTCTCGGGGCTCCTTAGAGGACCCCCAGTACTGCCATTACAGCCTTCTGAGGTTTTCCAGGCAGCCACAGCTGTTGCCATCTCACAGACAGGTTTCTGCCTTCCTGTTGCTTGAAAAGCTCAAGCCTAATAAGGCAAAACAAGGGATTTCCTTTGGGAAAGGGATGTTACACCCTCTCCCTTTGAGAATACGTGATACAGGCTTGGTAGGGATAGCCTCCCCAATCCACTGGAAATGCTTTAAAGGGCACATTTGGTGCCCTCCTTGCATAATCCAGTCTACACTGGTTCAGGGACCCCCAGTCCCTGCTCTATCGTGAAACTGGACGAAGGTAATGGGAGTGACCACTCTTCTGTCCATCACCACCCCAGGGGTGGTGCTCAGAGCTCCTACAGAGGGTCCCTAGGTTTTGCCATTTTGGATTCCAATTTGGCAGGAACTCTGGGAGTATCTGAGTGGCCATTGCCAGCAGGTGACATGAGAGCCCTCCCCTGATAGTTACTTACCTGTGTAGCTGACCAATTCCCCCTTTCAGGGCTATTTAGGGTCTCTCCTTTGGGTGGTTCTTCAGATTCGGACTGCACGACTCCAGCAGAAATTCTCTACATCCTCCACTTCACTCACTGAAGAAACTCCATCTGGACCCTCCAGGAACTCTACAAACTGCAACAAAGAAGCAAGATACCTTCTGCAACATTGTATCTTCAGCTCCTGCCAGCAATTGCAACTGTTTCCCGGTTGAGCATCCTCTGAGGACCGCCCGTCTTCAGCCTGCACCGGAAGAGCAAAGGAATCTCCCTTGGGGTGAAGGAGTCACTCCCCTGCTTCAACAGGCACCCACTGTAATGATGACCGGCTACGTGGATCCCCTCTCCTGTTGAGCTGCATGGATCCTGCATCACAGGTGGTAGTCTGAAGTGGTCCCAATGGTTCTGACGTCCTACTGTCCAACTTTGGTGGAGGTAAGAGCTTGCCTTCCCACACAAGACTCTTTGCACGCTGCCTGGTCTTCTGTCAGCTCTCTGAGTTGCTGAGAGCCTCCTTCAACTCCCCCTCCTGGGTAGAGTCCACCTGGTCCTTCCTGGTCCTGGGCAGAGCCATTTTCCACTAACCACAAGCTTTGGTGTGCCAAGGCTTGTTGGCAGACTCCAGTGACGCAAACAAGACTGCAACCCTCCATTCGGTGTGGGAGATCACTTGCAGCAACCAGGAACCCGACTCTGTATTCTTGGGTGCAATACTGACTGTTCTTCTTCACTGGTGGTTTTCCTTTTGCACCTTCATCCGGGTTAGCAGGGGCTCCTGTTTTCCCTGGATGCCTCTGTGCTTCTTGGACTTGGTCCTCTTCTTCCACAGGTCTTCAGGTCCCGGAATCCACTGTTGGTGTCTTGCAGTCTTTTCTGGTTTTTGAATAACCTTCTTTCTCTTTTGTTTGTGTATTCTGGGAGAGTTACTGTGTTTTACTCCTGCTTTCCTGGGCACTTGGTTGGGTTCTAGTACTTACCTTTGGCGTATTCTAGTACACACAGCTGCACACTACACATTACTTGCCTAGGTGGGAACCAACATTCACATTCCACTTTCTTAGAATATGGTTTGTGTTTCCCCCAGGCCCATTTCTAACTATTGTCACTTACACTAATTGCACTGTTTTCAAACAATTTTTACACCTGTTTTTGCATACTAGTGTATATCATTTGTGTATTACTTACCTCCTATGGGAGTATAGTCTCTATGGTATTTTTTGGTATTTGTGTCACCAAAATAAAGTACCTTTATTTTTGTAACACTGAGTATTTTCTTTCATGTGTGTGAGGACTGTGTGACTACAGTGGTATTGCATGAGCTTGGCATGTCTCCTAGATAAGCCTTGGCTGCTCATCCACAACTACCTCTAGAAAGCCTGACACTGCCTACATTTCATTAATAAGGGATAACTGGACCTGGGATAAGGTGTAACTACCATAGGTACCCACTGAAAACCAGGCCAGGTTCCTACAGAGGAGGATTAGGATTCTCCTCAATTTCAGCTCTGAGAGGAATACCTAGATCTGGATCTTCACCAGTTTGCACTGTCTTTAATTCTGCAGCCTCTTGTTCTGTCTTTGTCACTTGCTCTTCTTGAGATTGTACAGTTCCCTCATGAACACTGGATCTTCATCATCCAAAGGATATGGCACTTTATAAATACAGACTACATGAATCCAGTTTGGAACTCCAGCGCTAATATGACCTGGAAGAGTCCTTTCCACCTAGGTTCCAGGCAAGTCTTCTGCACCTGCTTCTTGATTACCACCCAATCACCAGCCTGAAGACTGTGACACTGGTCTTGGGATGGTGGTACGGAAGTAGCTTCCACCTGATGAGACAAAGAGTGAACCACATCAGCTAAGCTCTTGCAGTAATCCAGCACCAAATCATAAGTTATGCTTACAAGCACATTTGCAGGAACAGCTGGCAATCTAATGGCTCTGCCCATTAATATTTCATGTGGCGAGAGACCAGTCTTTCTATCAGGTGTACTTCACATGCTCATCAGAACCAAAGGTAAAGCATCAGGCCATTTCAGATTTATAGATGCACATATATTTGGCAGTCAAGCTTTCAGAGTACCATTCATTTGCTCCACTAATCTAGAAGCTTCAGGACGGCAGCTACAGTGCAGCTTCTGTTCAATGTTTAAGGCTGAACACAGCATTTTTATCACTTCATTATTAAAGTAACTTCCTCTATCTGATTCTAAATAGGTCGGGAAACCAAAACTTGGTACCAGCTCTCTGAGTAACAGCTTTGCTATTGTGATGCTGTCATTTCTACGTGTAGGGCAGTCTTCAATCCAGTGAATAAAATATACAATCACGAACACGCACTTCAAACCACCACAAATAGGCATCTCAATAAAATCCATCTGAATTCTGTTAAATGCACCACCCGATCTTCCAATGTGACTCAAATTGACAACAGTTATTTTATTACCCATGTTTATTTGCTGGCATGTAATGAATCTGTGACATAGTGCTTCCACAACCTGTCTAAATTTTGGAGTGAACCAAGATTGCTTAGTGTTCAAATCATTGCATCTCTGCCAATGTGTGTTTGACCATGATAATACCTAGCCATTTGGTCAGTACAGTTTGGTAAGACTACCTGCCCTTCATTTGAAACCCAGATTTTCAATTTCTCTTTGATTCCAACCCAGTTTTATCCAGCTTCTTTTTTAATCTTCTGGAACCACATCTTGCAATCTTTTAATTTCTTCCCTAGTGTCAACAAGGAGCTTTGACTTGTCTCATAGTCAATCAATCAATTGATCTTTATTTCGGCCAATTTGGCCCTAAAAGATGTACACAAAAAACACACGTATGAACATATAAAACCATCAAGGAAAAGTAAACAGGAAACACATCAAATAAAAGACCATACAATTAAAATAAAAACTTAAAGTTAGATAGGAGCCTGCAACTTTAAAATACGGGTGCGAATATGCCAGACATTGGTAAGGAATTTGGCTAGTGCAAACACAATTGGACCTGAAACATCAGTTTTTAAAATTCTGTACGCCGGGAGGTACTCCCTAAAACCAAGGTTTCTAATAAGTGGTAGGAGCCAATATTTCCTGGCGGCCTTGTAAGTTGGACAAAACAAGACCGCATGCAGATCGCTTTCCTCTGCTCCCACACATGTCGGACATAGCTTGGTGGATGGCAGTGTTGACCAGGAGCAGGTGTAAGATCGCAGAGGCAATGTGCCATATCTCCATTGGAGAAATAGCTTCCTGGCCAGCACAGGAGACAGAGGCCCATATTTATACTTTTTGACGCTAAACTGCGCTAACGCAGTTTAGCGTCAAAAAATTTTGCGCCGTCTAACGCCATTCTGAAGCGCCATGCGGGCGCCGTATTTATGGAATGGCGTTAGACGGCGCAATCAGACCGGCGCTGCCTGGTGTGCGTGGAAAAAAACCACGTAGACCAGGCAGCTCCGGCGTTGGGAAAAAATGACGTTAGGGCGTCTTAAAATGGCGCAAGTCAGGTTGACGCAAAAAAATCGTCGTAACCCGACTTGCGCCATTTTTTTTCGACGCCCATCCCCCATCAACATGACTCCTATCATTGTAAAGATAGGAGTCATGCCCCCTTGCCCAATGGCCATGCCCAGGGGACTTATGTCCCCTGGGCATGGTCATTGGGCATAGTGGCATGTAGGGGGGCACAAATCAGGCCCCCCTATGCCACAAAAAATAAAAAAAAAAATACTTACCTGAACTTACCTTAATGTCCATGGGATGGGTCCCTCCGTCCTTGGGTGTCCTCCTGGGGTGGGAAAGGGTGGCAGGGGGGGTCCCTGTGGGCAGGGGAGGGCACTCTGGGCTCATTTTGAGCCCACTTGTCCCTTAACGCCATGCCTGACCCAGGCGTTAAAAAGCGGCGCAAATGCGCCGTTTTTGGCCACGCCCACTCCCGGGCGTCATTTTTGCCCGGGAGTATAAATACCACGTAAAGGCCTGGGAGTCATTTTTTAAGACGGGAACGCCTCCCTTGCATATCATTAACGCAAGGAAGGGGTTCACGCTAAAAAATGACGCACACTCCGGGCACTTTGGCGCCCGAAGCGTCTAACGCCATATTATAAATATGGCGTTAGTTGGCGTTAGTTTAGCGTCGAATTTGCGTAAAAAAAAACGACGCTAATTCGGCGCAACCAGAGTATAAATACGGCCCATAGCATCCAGAACCCTCTCTAGCGGTATGAGTCCTTGCTTTGCGCGAATACAGATGTTAATGACCCCTCATTCTTGCAGTCTAGGGCCATAGCTAATTTCTGCTCGTGGTAATCACTGACCAAAGCTCTTCGTGGGATCCTTAGTGAGGCGTTAGCTGGATCCAACCACAGGTCAGGGAGGCCCAATCCCATACAGGACTTTTTTATATATTTTATCCACGGGATCTGTAAAGCTTTAGGGTGGGTTAAAAACTCCCTCAGTTCCGCCCTATAAGAAGAGAGTTCTTCGGTGCTCCATAGCCTTCGCCAGAAGACTATGGGTCTGAGACCTAATTCATCTGCTATTGGTCTCAGACCCAGATCCATCCTCAGGGGGAGGAGCGGAGTACTGGACGGGAGTGCTACTATCTGTCTAATGAAGTTGTTCTCAGTTATAGACAAACTGCAGGAAACTGTGTGACCCCACAGTTCCGCCCCGTACATCAGAGCTCCTCTAGCCTGTGCCTTGTATATCTGGATAAGCGGCCCCAGCGGTCGATATGTGGAGCTTCTCATCAACCGAGCAATGCCGCCAGTGGTCTGCACTAATTTAAGATTAACCCTAGTCTGGTGAGTTCCCCAAGACATGGTTTCATTCAACGTTACACTTGTCTCATAGTATTTGTTACATTTTTCTATTCTTCATTGAATGTGGCACAGTTAAGTGCACAGTATCTAGCAATTTGTCCAGCATATGCATTACCCAAGGAGATAAAATAATTTGTTTTTCGATGTGCAGTACATTTCACAACTGCAACTTTCTCAGGTATTTGTAAAGATTCTAGAAATTCATGAATCCTGTCCCAGTTTCTTATAGGAGAGGTTTCTTATTGAAGAGGTCATGAAACCTCTCTGGGACCACAACTGCCCAAAGTCATGTACAACACCAAATCCATACTGGCTGTCTGTAAAATCATAATTTTGAGCAGTGATGAAATACAGCATGCTCTAGTAAGAGCCACCAATACATCTACTTGTGCAGAATATACTCCTTGAGGCCATGAAGCTTTGAGTACACCAGAAATGGTGCACACATCGGAACCAGATCTCAATGTTCCTGCATTTTCTCTTACACAGGGGCCATCGATAAAAAATATTTGGTCATTTTTCTCTAACGGAGCATCCTGAATATCAGGTCTGGGTTTGGTGCGCAGGTCAGTAACATCCAGGCAGTCATGTTCCACTTCATTTACATTTTATGAATCAGTAGTGTCTACAAGTAACAAAGTAGCGGGATTAAGTACTCCGCATCTTCTCAGGGTGACATTTGGGGATCCTTAAATCAATAATTCATAGCAAGTTAACCAAGCATTTGTCAGGTATTGGGTCTTGTCCTGGTTAACAAGACCTCAACTCAGTGAGGGAACTGCACAGTTGAAGGATTTCCATCACAATGCTCTCACTCTGGGCAAGCCTAGTACCAACCGCCGCCACCTGTTTCAGGCAGCCTGGTAAAGGAACAGCAACCAGATCCAATGTAGCTGAAAAATATGCTACAGGATGACAGAAAGAGCACAACAATCACGTTTGTGACAAAACAATGAAAATGGTTTAGTTTAGTCAGGAATTCCCAGAGCTGGTGCTCTGCACAGACTCTCAATCAGTTCAGTAAAAGCTTTCATACAACCTTCATCAAGAGGAACCGGGTTAGTAATGTTTTTGTGGTCAGTCTCTGCAAAGGCTTGGAAATAGCAGACACTTCTGTTTAAGCCCTTTACTCAAAAAAATCTGAAATTACAGGAATAACTCCTTCAATTACATCTGGTGCCATGTGATATTGGTGATTTTTCTGTAAAATTGCATTACGTTTAACTGTGACTTTGACTGGTTCCAGTCCTTTGATTAGACCAATATCATTTCCAGAAAGATCCCACACCTTTAAGATAACTGTATCTTGTAGGTCACTTGGCAGATACTGTACTGTAAATGCAGGAAAAAAGTAATCAATGGGAATTCTTCATTAATCATATTACAGCCAATTGGTATGCATGATTCCTCATCGTCACTATTTGTTTGAATGGCAATTCCATAATTTGTGCACGGTATCAAGCATCTTAGTTTGAACAACAAATCTCTTCCCAATAGGCATACTGGGCTTGAGTCACAAAATACAAATTTGTGCAAGCCTTCAAAAGTACCAAATTTAACAGGAATCAATTCAGTAATCTGATTTGTCAGGTGTTGATTCACTACTCCTACAACCTATACTGTTCTTCCAGAAAGTGGCACATTAGGAACTTTATAAAGTTCTGACAGTAGACCGTGTAGCTCCTATGTCAACCAGGAATTAAACTTCATGACCCATAACTGTTCCATTTACACAGGGACCACTCTGATCAACCTCTAATGCATATGAAGGTGGACGATTCCTCAATAATTGTGTTATAAAGTCATCATCTAAATCACTCTCATAAGTCAGTGATCTTTTAGCTTCATCTGACCTTGACTCAGTTATTTCAGAATTATTTTTCTTTGTTTTTGGTCTGACACTGTCCCCTTTTTCGTGTGAAATTCCAGGAATCATTCCAATACCTTGTAAGGTTTCTGTTCTCCAAAATGTCTGCTCATTATCCCATGAGGCTTTTAACAATGTTTTGCCAGCTTTTCGCGTTTGTCTCACAAATTTTAATTTCTCTTCTTGTTTGGCTACTAGCTCCCAAATAGCAAAAGATTCAAAATGTGCTGGTCTCAGAGGGGGGTTTAATTCATAAAGTGCTCTTTTCAGATTATCTAAAGTATTCATATTAAAAGTTCCATAAGTTGAAAAAGCTAAAAAACCTGCCTTCTCTGTATTTTGTACCATTGTTTTAACCAAATACATCATGATGTGCCTTTTTCTTCAATTACTATGTATGCAGGTGTACTTTCTGGTGGGGCACTTTCTCCCATTCTAACTGGGATAAAAGCATCTCCTCTTATCAAATGCTTTGAAACTTCAAAACAGGAAGTATTTTATTTGCAAATCCTTTTCGATTGCTACTTGTCCACCAATCCCGTGCACGGTTTCTTTCACCAACTGACCGATCCCAGCGTGGACCCAGTAATATCACTCTCACTCACACAGCGGCTGACAAAGCCTTGCAGCTCATCCTTCAAAATCAGTTCACACAACTAAATGGCAATATTGCAAGCACAACAAAATAAAATAAACAAAACCTACTTGTTTGCCTACTACATATTAGACTCTATCACTTCGGAAGCCTTATGGAAATTTTGACTGTGGCATTTTGCTCATACAGCTACTAATCTGGCTGTGGCTTTCTCTCATGCACAAGTAAAATTCAACCTGCAGATTTCACCCTTGACTAATACGAGATCCTCCAATTCAACCTGGGACAATGGAAGACAGGAAGTCTACCACTTCAGCAGGTGTTAAAGTTGGAAAGGCATCGCCAAAAAGGACCAAGGAGAAGTCATGTTCCATAGCCTGAGCCTCAGCCAAGGCAGCAGCGTTCCATTGTGTGCCCAGTTATGAGTTCAGAGCCGCATCCTCCACGAAGGGCAACTCATAAACAGCTTCCCATAGCAAATGCACCCTCAACGCGCATGTCCGGTAATGAACCCTCAGCGAGAACATCAACAGATGAGCGTCCAATGAATGCAAGCACTGAGTAGAAAGACAAACTTCCAGGGCATGTTCGAACGAGCATCAGACGCACTGAAACACAGGCTGCACACAATGCAAAACCGGTCTGAATGACAGGGACCAGTCATACTCCAATTGCTCCAGGAGTGTTGCTCCAAAATACTGCATGCATTCATGACACAGCTGCACTGGTGGAAGTGTTATCATTCCTCCTTGTTGCGGCGGGACAGCCATTACCCATGAAAAGTAGCAATAGCAAAATGCCAACTATTGTAGCCAAAGTTATTGGAAATGCCTAAAAAATACTGGAGAATATTGAGTGGATGGCTGATTAAATCAAATATGGAGGAGAAGGTGTGAACGAAACCAGAACCAACGGCATTAAAGAAATTTGCCATTCTAGTAGTACTGGATGCATTAAATATTCATCCCACGAGTTCACCAAAGTGTCTTGGAAAGTTGGTACTTAAAGGGACTGTATCTCTGCTTATGACCTTGCCACATGAGGTGCGTAGTTCTCGCATGCAGATGTTAGAGCCACATGTTTTTGGAACAATAAGGCTTTGAGTCTGCTCAACTTCAACAAAATTCACATTAGAAGTAGTAATATGGGGTCAGATGTCAGCTACCTCTTTTAGTCTAGTGGGAGGAAAAAGTACGTTCCCGCAGCATGTAACAATCCTAGAGACCTAAACAACATAAACTATTCCGGCTCGCATCCCACAACAGTCTTCACTATTGAGGAGAACATAGCTGGCATTTGAAAGCACCTGGAATGTAGGTCTAATCAAGGGGACTGGAACTCCCTTCAGATAACAAGCCAAGTTCGATGCCAACGCGTTACATGCCTTGTGCAAGGACAGCTGTTTACAAACCGTTGAATGGCTGACAGAAGTCTCGCATTCACTATCGCTAAGACCTCTTTCATGCCACTGAGACATTTGTACAAGCAGGGCAGCTCCCACACCTCATGGATGTAACTATCTCCCAGCCTTTCAGATCTGCCTACCGTAATGTGTTTTAAACAGGACATGAACTACAATGTTGAAATAGGCAGATTAAAGACCCTGTGTCTTAACCACTCAGCAGATGGTATTTCATCCACAGTAAAAGGCAATTTTTCTACATTTTCGATGTTTAACATAACATAAATTGCTTCTTTCTTAGTAATTCGTTGTTGTTGTTGCATTGAATTAAATGTAGAAAATATGTTCCTTGCGCTAACGTGTTGCCAGGGAACACGACCTGCCTTCAATGTTTGAAGTGTCCAACCCAACTGCATATTAGACCTTAGTTGACTCTGTCCATGGTGTAAAGAAGACAAATCAGTTTGTATTATGTCTATAGCAGACGAGAGGGTGTTATTTAGGGTGTATATCCGGTCAGACAGGGTATTAATCCCATTTTCTACAATAGCTAACCCCTTCTGTAAATTTTCCTGGTCTATTTGCCTTAACCGGGCAGCAGCTTCTTGTTGGGAAGCTTCCAAAATCATGATATACTTCATATAAGAAGCGCTTTCTGTGTTTTTTTCCGGGGCCTAACAGGAAGTCCTGTAAGTTGGTGTTATTAGACAGGAGACTGAGGTGTTCTCTAACCTCATCTAGTGAGGAACTCTTCAACCATTGCTGGTATATCTTCCCTACACTGTATGTTGTTACTATACCCACATATTCGGATGATATATAGCGAGGGTCCGGTCTACTAGTTCTAAACCTCCCCTCCCCGGAGTTTATAAAACATTTATGACACGCATTGGTATCCATTGGCCACAATAACCACCCGCCAAGACGTGACAGTGGAGCATTAAACGTGCCATTCTGGACCCATTCATCAAGCTGATCTTCAGTTACATTGATATATTTTTGCCATTTAGGACATTTTGCAGGGGCAGGAATGCTGGGCACATTCTATTCCTTAATCATTGCTAAGCCTAAACAACTTGTTTGTTGTAAAGTTTCATCTAAAAATATCATTTGAACAGGTATCAAGCATACTCTAAACAAAGCTTCCTTCCCCCGTATTTGCCAATGTCTAGTTTCCCACACACTTTTTAAGTCAATCGACTTTGGCCAGTATTCATAGCCTTCTATAGTCAACCGGGAAACATAGGTATCCGAATACATAAATCTCGTATTTGTCAATAATATGAGTACATTTTCTATTGATGGCAATTTAAAATAATATGACTCAGCATTTTTAACATTGTGCCCAGAAAAATATGCACACTTTTCAGAGTATGTTTTAGAACTCCCTTGTGGTGGAGTTAGACAATTCTCCCATTGTGTGTAATTAAAAACAATCTTCGGGCTCTTTGGATGAAATGGTGCCCATAATAATTATAGCAAAACATATCACCATAATTCTCTTTAGATTGGCAAACATCTTTGTTTTCAAATACAGTGTAATACTGTAATTCAATCATCATAGAATCAACAGTTTTCACATCCCAATCATCAGAAACAACTCCGGGTATTTTTACATTGTTCATTGAAAGTTTAAACACATATGGTATTTGAATGACCTCTGTCGGGCAGTACATATCAAATATTACTTTATCCCAAACAATCCCATCAGGAATTGGTATAGTGGAAATGTTCACAAAAGACAAGTCTCTGTGGAGCTTATGAGAAGAAAAATGTGGTTTTAGGACCTCATCCACCAGTTCAACTGTTGATCTTTCAGGAAGAAAATGACCACGTATTAATAAAAAGAATGTTATGACAAACCCAGTCCAAAGTAGGAAAGCCAGTGTAGTCAAGGAAAGCCACAGATAGTTCCATAGAAGAATAAAGTAAGTTGCTTTAAGCCACTTTATCAGCTTACGTGTTTTTGACAGTTCAGATGTAGAAGAGGCGAATGAGTTCAAAACGGTGTTGTTGAGATCGGCAAAGTATCCAGAAGCAGTTTATGCAAAAGCTGGAGCCGTGTTTGTAGGTGGAGAACCAGTGGGTGTTTCCCATGGTGGTTCAGAGTAAATGACGCCATTCGTCTGTATTGAATTTGTGTCAAATCGATCAATTATTTCCGTATTGTTTGATGTAAGTGGAACCAATGCAAGATCATTTTCCACCCTCCTCAAGCTCGGAGAGGTGTCAGTGTTGCTGCTTACAACTTGTAAAGGAACTTCTTGAACAGGCGTTAGAGGGATTCGGGAACTACTAGCTGTTCCTCTTGGTCTGCTGTGCAAGATCGGCCACATGGTGTAACTTGACATTGTCGATAGATACAAAGCACTTTTCTTTAGCACCAGCCAACGGTGGTAGAATGACAGCTCTGGTACTGTGTATACCCAAAACTGGGACCAGAGCACGATAAGAAGGGACAAACTCTTTTTTCACAGCAACCTTTTCACGTACTTGATCCCCAACTTTAGGAATCCAGCCTGTAGGCGTTACAGGTACGTCCTTAATTCCTGTGGAGGGAGCACTGGCAGAAGCGTTGTCGTCACAGAACAGTTATGTTAGAAATGGGGTTTTTGGTTGGCAGTTAGGTTGCCCTCTGTCCAAGCAAGAACCCTCACTCTAGTCAGGGTAAGTCACACACAATCCAAAATCAGCCTGTGCTCACCCTCCGGTAGCTTGGCACGAGCAGTCAGGCTTAACTTAGAAGGCAATGTGTAAAGCATTTGTGCAATAAATCATACAACACCATAGCATAACACCACAAAAATACACCACACAGTATTTAGAAAAATATATAATATTTATCTGGGTATCTTCAGGTCAAAACGATCAAAGTTGCAATATGAATTTGTAAAGATATCACTGAAAAGTGATATAAAGTGTCTTAAGTCTTTAGAAAGTAAACAGAGTCTCTTTCAAACACAAAGTACCTGGTTTCTGGTGGGAAATCTCCTCAGAGGGCCACAAAGGAAGAGGTGCGTGGAAAAAGGGGTGTGTGCGTCGATTTCTCCCCAGCACACACGGACTTGCGTCGTTATTTTCCACGCGGGGAAGTCGGGCGTCGTTTTCCGGCGCGCGGACAGTCTCTTTCTGTGGGTCGCGGGGATTACCAGATGTCCCGGGTCTGTGCGTGGATTTTCCTGCTTGTTTTCCGGCTGCGCGTCGTTCTGCGGGGCTCCGCGTCGAAGTTTCGATCTCACGGCAGGCGTCGCGTCGATTTCTCCTGCGGAGTCGGGCGGCGTTGTCCTTGCGAGGCCGTGCGTCAAAGTTTTGATCTCACGGCACGCGTCGCGTCGATTTCTCCTGCGGAGTCGGGCGGCGTTGTCCTTGCGAGGCCGTGCGTCAAAGTTTTGATCTCACGGCAGGCGTCGCGTCGATTTCTCCCGGGAAGTCGGGCGGCGTTGTCCTTGCGAGGCCGTGCGTTGAAGTTTCGGTCGTCCCGAAGGCGTCGCGTTGATCAGCGTCGGTGTGCGGCGTTTTTCTTGCCGCGGAACAAGCTGTGCGTCGAAAAGTTCGCCGCACGGAGCGTCCAAGAGGAAGAGGGAAGTCTTTTTGGTCCTGAGACTTCAGGGAACAGGAGGCAAGCTCTATCCAAGCCCTTGGAGAGCACTTTTACAGCCAGGCAAGAGTTCAGCAAGGCAGCAGGCCAACAGCAAGGCAGCAGTCCTTTGTAGAAAAGCAGACAGGTGAGTCCTTTGAGCAGCCAGGCAGTTCTTCTTGGCAGGATGTAGTTTCTGGTTCAGGTTTCTTCTCCAGCAAGTGTCTGATGAGGTAGGGCAGAGGCCCTGTTTTATACTAAGTTGTGCCTTTGAAGTGGGGGTGACTTCAAAGAGTCTCTAAGAAATGCACCAAGTTCCCTTTCAGCTCAATCCTGTCTGCCAGAGTCCCAGTAGGGGGTGTGGCAGTCCTTTGTGTGAGGGCAGGCCCTCCACCCTCCCAGCCCAGGAAGACCCATTCAAAATGCAGATGTATGCAAGTGAGGCTGAGTACCCTGTGTTTGGGGTGTGTCTGAGTGAATGCACAAGGAGCTGTCAACTAAACCTAGCCAGACGTGGATTGAAGGGCACAACAAGATTTTAGTGCAAAGAAATGCTCACTTTCTAAAAGTGGCATTTCTAGAATAGTAATATTAAATCCGACTTCACCAGTCAGCAGGATTTTGTATTACCATTCTGGCCATACTAAATATGACCTTCCTGCTCCTTTCAGATCAGCAGCTGCCACTTCAACAGTGTATGAGGGCAGCCCCAATTTTAGCCTATGAAAGGAGCAGGCCTCACAGTAGTGTAAAAACGAATTTAGGAGTTTCACACTACCAGGACATATAACTACACAGGTACATGTCCTGTCTTTTACCTACACAGCACCCTGCTCTAGGGGTTACCTAGGGCACACATTAGGGATGACTTACATGTAGTAAAAGGGGAGTTCTAGGCTTGGCAAGTTCTTTTAAATGCCAAGTCGAAGTGGCAGTGAAACTGCACACACAGGCCTTGCAATGGCAGGCCTGAGACAGGGTTAAGGGGCTACTGAGGTGGGTGGCACAACCAGTGCTGCAGGCCCACTAGTAGCATTTAATCTACCTGCCCTAGGCACATGTAGTGCACTCTACCAGGGACTTACAAGTAAATTAAATAGTCAATCATGGATAAACCAATCAGTAGTACAATTTACCCAGAGAGCATATGCACTTTAGCACTGGTTAGCAGTGGTAAAGTGCCCAGAGGTCAAAAGCCAACAACAACAGGTCAGAAAAAATAGGAGGAAGGAGGCAAAAAGTTTGGGGATGTCCCTGTCAAAAAGCCAGGTCCAACATGACCCCCTACCAGCCTAAAGCCAGGGGAGAACAATCACTATCCTGATGTACTTCCCTGTTTGAGGCGACAGAACAAGGACCCAGGCCCACAACAGCAGGGGCATGCTCCAGTTCTTCGCCTTCCTGACTCCAATTGGATCACTCTGTCCATACTCTCAGGGCCCACTAAGCCAACCCATGGGGAACCTTTCTCCTTACCTGCGGATCCCATGTGTGCAGCACCTAACCTTACTTTGCTCACAGATGTATCCCAGGAGCAGGATAGTACCACCATGACCAACACAGTGGTGTTGCCCACTCTACCCCTGGGGTGTGACACTTGTCCCCTCCCCAGGGATAACTCTGTCCACCCGGACAGCAAGCCACAGTGATTACTGACAGCTGCCAGGGATGAGAGCCAGGCCCCAGGCCTCTCAAAGCTCTCCAACCACTGTGGCGAGTGGGGGGCGGTAGCCCCAGGTGCTGGGCACCCTTTAACCACTCTCCCTTCCACCAGGTCAGGGATGACAGCCTGAACCTGGTCCTCCCCTCTGGGGCTTTGTACCCTCCCTCCTGGAGCGGTACCCCCAGAGTCCAACATGGTCAGGGTGCTTA
The DNA here is from genome assembly GCF_031143425.1 of Pleurodeles waltl. Classification (NCBI taxonomy): domain Eukaryota; kingdom Metazoa; phylum Chordata; class Amphibia; order Caudata; family Salamandridae; genus Pleurodeles; species Pleurodeles waltl. The sequence goes on along the minus strand of NC_090443.1, from coordinate 659,638,177 downwards.
CATAAGTCACCCTGTACCATTCCTCCACCAGTGCAGGGCTGTTAACCTGCAACTGGCCCTCCAACCTGGGGCCTGTACCTTCAGGTTGGACTAGGGCCCGGGGTGAGGCTTCCCTCCCCTGCCCTCCCTTCTGGGGTCCAGCACCCTCCAACTAGGAGTGGCCTCCTCAGAAGACAACATGGTAGGGGCACTGTTATCAGTAGCCCCTCCCTCCAGGTCCGGGGGGACACCCTGAACCTGGTCTTCCAGCCCAGGGTCTGTACCCTCAGACTGGATCACTGCCTGGCAAACCAGGACTTCCTGGGAGGCACACCTACCCCCCACCAGGTCAGAGTTTAACCTCTGCACCTGACCATTCAACTCAGAGTCACCACCCTGAAGTTGAACAATTGCCTGGCACGCCAGGACTTCCTGGAGGGCAAACTGACCCTCCACCAGGTCAGAGTTTAACCTCTGCACCTGACCATTCAACTCAGAGTCACCACCCTGAAGTTGAACAATTGCCTGGCACGCCAGGACTTCCTGGAGGGCACACTGACCCTCCACCAGGTCAGAGTTTATCCTCTGAACTTGGCCATTCAATTCAGAGTCACCACCCTGAAGTTGAACAATTGCCTGGCACGCCAGGACTTCCTGGAGGGCACACTGACCCTCCACCAGGTCAGAGTTTAACCTCTAAACTGGGCCATTCAACTCAGAGTCACCACCCTGAAGTTGAACAATTGCCTGGCGCACCAGGACTTTCTGGGAGGCACACCTACCTCCCACCAGGTCAGAGTTTAACCTCTGAGCCTGGTTCCCCAACCCAGGGTCACCACCCTGAGGTTGGGCAATTGCCTGGCACGCCAGGACTTTCTGGGGGGCACACCTACCCCCCACCAGGTCAGAGTTTAACCTCTGAACCTGGTCATCCAACCCAGAGTCAACACCCTGAGGTTGGACAATTGCCTGGCACAGCAGGGCTTCTTGGGAGGCACACCTACCTCCCACCAGGTCAGAGTTTAACCTCTGAACCTGGGTATCCAACCCAGAGTCACCACCCTGAGGTTGAACAATTGCCTGGCACGCCAGGACTTTCTGGGGGGCACACCTACCCCCCACCAGGTCAGAGTTTAACCTCTGAACCCGGTTATCCAACCCAGAGTCAGCACTCTGAGGTTGAACAATTGCCTGGCACGCCAGGACTTTCTGGGGGGCACACCTACCCCCCACCAGGTCAGAGTTTAACCTCTGAACCCGGTTATCCAACCCAGAGTCAGCACTCTGAGGTTGGACCACTGCCTGGTACACCAGGACTTTCTGGGGGGCACGCCTACCCCCCAACAGGTCAGAGCTTATCCCCTGAACCTGGTTAGCCAACCCAGAGTCACCACCCTGAGGTTGAACCATTGCCTGGCAGGCCAGGACTTCCAGGGAGGCACACCTACCTCCCACCAGGTCAGAGTTTAACCTCTGAGCCTGGTTCCCCAACCCAGGATCACCACCCTGAGGTTGGGCAATTGCCTGGCACGCCAGGACTTTCTGGGGGGCACACCTACCCCCCACCAGGTCAGAGTTTAACCTCTGAACCTGGTCATCCAACCCAGAGTCAACACCCTGAGGTTGGACAATTGCCTGGCACAGCAGGACTTCTTGGGAGGCACATCTACCACCCACCAGGTCAGAGTTTAACCTCTGAACCTGGGTATCCAACCCAGAGTCACCACCCTGAGGTTGAAACTTTGCCTGGCATGCCAGGACTTCCTGGGGGGCACTCTCACCCCCCACAAGGGACACACCGTCCCCAAGGGCCACACAAGAGTCTGGTTGGCGCAGGTCTCCCGACCTCTGCCCATCCGGCAGAGTCTGGGTTTCCCCCAAACCAGAAACGGTTTCACCTGGGTCATTCCTGGGGGGCTCTGCTCTCAGAGCTGTCCCCTGACTCTCAAGGTCCTCCACTGGGGTCTGCAACCCCCTCTCAACCCTATGTCTGGACTTCTGCACCCCCTCACTAGGAGGGGTACTGCCAGACACCAGAACTGTTGGGATGCTGGCTACAGTCACCCCCCCCCAAGTTCTTCTGACACTGCGGGGCTTCCCTCAAAAGGTGGCCCTACGGTACAGGCTAGGCTTCCCTCCTGGTGTTCCCTCATGGAACCCTCTAGGACCTGGGACCTACCTGGGACACTACAATCCTCTCCCACCACACTCGGTTGGGAACCACCCAGACCACTCCCTTCAGGAGCACCCCCAAATGCCTCTTCAGACTCTCTGGTACTCACCCAGAAGTCTGCCTCCATTGTAAGTTCCCTGGGGTCAGAGAACTCACACTCCACCTGGTGTTGGCATAGCTCTGGAAAATAAGGACCAGACATATGCTCTCCAGCAATTACATCACTGTGCCCTTCACATGTATTAACCACAGTACCCTTCACCCAACCACCCAGTAACTCAACCTTGGAAAAGCACTCTACTTCACCCTCCTGAGACTGGTGAGACAGTATCTGTCTGTCCCTGACACTCAACCCAAACTCTTCTGGGATGTCTCTACACTCTATATCCAGGACGTCCACCAGGGGGGAACCCTTTTCTCTGTCACTCTCTGCTAGAGTCAGTAAAGTGTCCCTCCCCCCAGTAGGAATATGACTCCCTGTGCCAGTTCCCCAATCCTTCTCAGGGACCCTGTGCATAACGGGAACTACCTCATACCCTTGAACTGCCTGGGGTGTGTCAACTCCCTTCTTCAAGTTGGGCACCACATCTCTGGGCTTGTGCCCTTCTTCAGCAGTACTAGATGCAAGATTTTTGCTGCCACCATCTGAACTGGACTCAGCCCTTCCGGCCTCCAGTTTCAGCTCTTTACAGCTCAGCTCTTGAGCTGCAATCTTTTCTTCTTCCAGGGCTAAGAGTCTTTTTGCCTCAACCTCTGCAAGATACTCCTCTAATTGTTGCTCCTGTCGCCTTTGACTTCGGAGCCATTCATCTATTTATGGGTCACTGTCCAACTCTGAGTAGTCTTTCTCCTCATCTGAGTAGTCTTCCTCCTCATGTGCGTAGTCCTCCTCCTCCTCTGAGGGGTACTTAGTCATTTGGTTTCTTGCTGCCTCTCTCTCTGCCCATCTTTCCTCCCCCCAGACTATGTAGTGATGGAGCATCTCCGCTTTAGTAGATCTCCTTGCTACAGGAAGGCCCCATTGTCTGCAAAGCTTCCTTAGGTCAGCCTTAGTGAGGTGGTCAGTACGAACAAAGAATGAGTAGGTACACAATCCCATTTTGATAAGATCTTATCAGCAAAAACCAAAATCCAAAGTCCAAAATATCAATAGTATATCCAGGAGGACATCAGAGAACCAAGAGCCAAAAAAGATGAAAAATCAAGTTGACCTTCAACTGTGGGTAGGTAGTGAAATACTTAGCTACTGTATGTCACTGCACAAACACAAGTCCTCTCCTCACCGCTGATCACCAATGTTAGAAATGGGGTTTTTGGTTGGCAGTTAGGTTGCCCTCTGTCCAAGCAAGAACCCTCACTCTAGTCAGGGTAAGTCACACACAATCCAAAATCAGCCTGTGCTCACCCTCCGGCAGCTTGGCACGAGCAGTCAGGCTTAACTTAGATTGCAATGTGTAAAGCATTTGTGCAATAAATCATACAACACCATAGCATAACACCACAAAAATAGACCACACAGTATTTAGAAAAATATATAATATTTATCTGGGTATCTTCAGGTCAAAACGATCAAAGTTGCAATATGAATTTGTAAAGATATCACTGAAAAGTGATATAAAGTGTCTTAAGTCTTTAGAAAGTAAACAGAGTCTCTTTCAAACACAAAGTACCTGGTTTCTGGTGGGAAATCTCCTCAGAGGGCCACAAAGGAAGAGGTGCGTGGAAAAAGGGGTGTGTGCGTCGATTTCTCCCCAGCACACACGGACTTGCGTCGTTATTTTCCACGCGGGGAAGTCGGGCGTCGTTTTCCGGTGCGCGGACAGTCTCTTTCTGTGGGTCGCGGGGATTACCAGATGTCCCGGGTCTGTGCGTGGATTTTCCTGCTTGTTTTCCGGCTGTGCGTCGTTCTGCGGGGCTGCGCGTCGAAGTTTCGATCTCACGGCAGGCGTCGCGTCGATTTCTCCTGCGGAGTCGGGCGGCGTTGTCCTTGCGAGGCCGTGCGTCAAAGTTTTGATCTCACGGCACGCGTCGCGTCGATTTCTCCTGCGGAGTCGGGCGGCGTTGTCCTTGCGAGGCCGTGCGTCAAAGTTTTGATCTCACGGCAGGCGTCGCGTCGATTTCTCCCGGGAAGTCGGGCGGCGTTGTCCTTGCGAGGCCGTGCGTCGAAGTTTCGGTCGTCCCGAAGGCGTCGCGTTGATCAGCGTCGGTGTGCGGCGTTTTTCTTGCCGCGGAACAAGCTGTGCGTCGAAAAGTTCGGCGCACGGAGCGTCCAAGAGGAAGAGGGAAGTCTTTTTGGTCCTGAGACTTCAGGGAACAGGAGGCAAGCTCTATCCAAGCCCTTGGAGAGCACTTTTACAGCCAGGCAAGAGTTCAGCAAGGCAGCAGGCCAACAGCAAGGCAGCAGTCCTTTGTAGAAAAGCAGACAGGTTAGTCCTTTGAGCAGCCAGGCAGTTCTTCTTGGCAGGATGTAGTTTCTGGTTCAGGTTTCTTCTCCAGCAAGTGTCTGATGAGGTAGGGCAGAGGCCCTGTTTTATACTAAGTTGTGCCTTTGAAGTGGGGGTGACTTCAAAGAGTCTCTAAGAAATGCACCAAGTTCCCTTTCAGCTCAATCCTGTCTGCCAGAGTCCCAGTAGGGGGTGTGGCAGTCCTTTGTGTGAGGGCAGGCCCTCCACCCTCCCAGCCCAGGAAGACCCATTCAAAATGCAGATGTATGCAAGTGAGGCTGAGTACCCTGTGTTTGGGGTGTGTCTGAGTGAATGCACAAGGAGCTGTCAACTAAACCTAGCCAGACGTGGATTGAAGGGCACAACAAGATTTTAGTGCAAAGAAATGCTCACTTTCTAAAAGTGGCATTTCTAGAATAGTAATATTAAATCCGACTTCACCAGTCAGCAGGATTTTGTATTACCATTCTGGCCATACTAAATATGACCTTCCTGCTCCTTTCAGATCAGCAGCTGCCACTTCAACAGTGTATGAGGGCAGCCCCAATGTTAGCCTATGAAAGGAGCATGCCTCACAGTAGTGTAAAAACGAATTTAGGAGTTTCACACTACCAGGACATATAACTACACAGGTACATGTCCTGCCTTTTACCTACACAGCACCCTGCTCTAGGGGTTACCTAGGGCACACATTAGGGATGACTTATATGTAGTAAAAGGGGAGTTCTAGGCTTGGCAAGTACTTTTAAAGCCAAGTCGAAGTGGCAGTGAAACTGCACACACAGGCCTTGCAATGGCAGGCCTGAGACAGGGTTAAGGGGCTACTGAGGTGGGTGGCACAACCAGTGCTGCAGGCCCACTAGTAGCATTTAATCTACCTGCCCTAGGCACATGTAGTGCACTCTACCAGGGACTTACAAGTAAATTAAATAGTCAATCATGGATAAACCAATCAGTAGTACAATTTACCCAGAGAGCATATGCACTTTAGCACTGGTTAGCAGTGGTAAAGTGCCCAGAGGTCAAAAGCCAACAACAACAGGTCAGAAAAAATAGGAGGCAGCCGAGCGCATGACACAATTGACTTCTCAAGGAAATCGTGGTTACTCAGGTCTCATCTGTTTCTCTCAGTTACATTAGTCTCACATACACAAGGATAAAGAGAGGCAGTATATGTTTCAATAAGGTTTTAATGAAGCGATTGCATTTTAGATAACAAAGCATGTACTGTAATAACCAGGATGATACAGCATGACAGATTTAGAATTGTGACAGGGAGAGTGAAGCATAGAAATAATGCTACCATATTGTCACTAGAGTTAATATACTAATTCCTACCTATTGCTATAATAGAGCACAGCATGTTAAGCTCTAGTTCTGCCCTTTAGGTTCCCCTTGGAAGACATCATCCCCTATACATGAGCAAAGGCCTGAAGTCTGTATAAGCAGCTGTAGCAAGACATTCAGCAATCAGCATACAGTTGTGGTCCTCTGGCTGGAATCTCCCTCTAATGTGTAAGGGACAAGGAAGTGTTTTTATAATAAAACAGCTGATGTTCTGAGAAACTGTCCCTACGTAGGGATGTGTGTTTTTCTATGAATATCAGAGACAAAACTTTTACCACGTACACCGGCAGCCTATCATACTGCAGCCTTGAAAGAAGCACAGAGTGAACAAGAATGTCTTGTTTGAGAACGTAGTGCTGGCCTAAGCAAGAACAGCTAGATAGAGAGAACTAAAACAAGACCGCTAATGTGGCTATTGCTAAAATAATGAACAAAGCTGAATAAAATATATCTAGGTTAAAGTGCACAGCAGCAGGCCTAGTGTGCTAAAATACCGGGGCATGGAGCTATAACTAAAATGGCTACACAACAATTCCTTTTCCAAGATAGGCTTACGTTGACACTCCTCTCTGGTCGGCAGTTCACGCAGATTAATAACATTGTACATTGTACAAAAACAGCACAGAACATGACATTTAGCTAACATTACTTCCTTCTAGAAACTAAAGCCCTTTGTTAAAACTTGCAATATTTATCACAAGGAAGTACAGAATGAGAAGGCACCAGCTTTCCACTCTAAATTTTCAATGAGATGTCTAATAAACAATGTCTGCAAAAGCATTTTAGTGAAATCAGCATAACATTTCAACATTGTGCTTCTGGAAAAATACTATAACGTAGGCCATTTTTACTAATGCTAATACATGAAAACTAAAATTATTCAATTATTTATACCATATTTAGTATATTATTTCTCATATAATATTCCAAATCATTAGTTTTGCAGTACAAGTGGTTATGATTTATCAAAATACATTTTCACAGTCATTTATTTTTAAACATGCACGTTTTATTTTCTAAAACATGTTTCTCTAATTAAGCTCTTTTAGTACAAGTTATGTGTTGCATTTTGATTGTTTGTATTTTATTGATAATGTTTACTCTCTAACACTAACATGGCTCTCCTCACATATGTTTTGCCAGAAACTCTTGCAAACCTCAAAATTTGAATAAAAAAACACATTTTCCTCACATTTCTGTGATGGAAAGTACTGGAGTATGTGGGGAGCCACAAACTTTCTTCCTCCCAAAATTTCCCCAAGTCTTTTAATTAAAATGGTACCTCACTTGTGTACGTAGACCTAGCGACCATAACAGGAAATGGACCAAAATACAACATGGATGCAGCACATTTTTCCAATGAAAACAGACCCTCTTTTTCTTATGTGGGGAGCTCTGGAATTTGGACACTAGCTCAACTGGCACCTAGCGAAACCTAGCCATCCTGTAAATTTTTTAAACTAGACATCTCGGGGAATCTAGGATGACAAAACGTGTGGATGCCATTAGAGTTTTTTACCCATAATGCCGTGCAAACCTCTCACCTGTGTCAAAAACTCTGCCCTACATGTATGGTTGAGCATAGTGCTGCAAGAGGAACGAATCAAACGAAATGCAAAGTGAGGCATTGCATGGAGACTTCTATTGACCGTTCCTGTTGCTGGGGCAGAATGACTTTAGCCCCATCTATTGTGGGTGGGGGCATGGCCATGCTCATTGTGGGCAGCACCCACCTCTGCACGAATAATCCCAAGTGCCTAGTGGGCTTTCTGCCCCCCCAGGGAGAAGAACAGGGGCTATTGTCCCCATCTGTCCCACAGGGGGAAAGAAAGACTGTGCAGACTTTTTGGGGAAGGGGTGGAGTCTTTGCAATGCCCATTCTGGGCAGCCCCAACCCCAGCTGAATAGAAAAATAATCCCTGGTACCTAGTGGGCTGGGGGGAAGAAGGGACAGTTGTTCCTAACTACCCTCCAGAGGGGCAGAAAGACTGTGACAATTGTTTGGGAGGGGGGCATTGCAATGCCCATTCTCAGCAGCTCCCACCCCTAGGTGAATTAAAAAAAAAATACCCAGTGCCTAGTGGCAGAACTGGGGCTATTACCCCTATCTGCCCCCCCCAGGGGGACAGAAAGACTGAATATGGCCATCAAAACAATGGGGAGCAAAAGCCCTTACCCAAGGGCTGCTCCCCCTTCCTGGTGTGTAGTAGGTAGATCCCTGCTTGGGGATCACCCTCCTGTGGTGATCCCCAAGCAGAGATCCAATAGGGAGGGTAGCATGGTGGAATTCTCCACTTTCCAATGCTACCTCTGCTGTCTGCCTCGGTTCTCGGGGGGTGATATAGCCGCCTGAGCACCAATGTACTGAAAGTGAAGTGATCGGAAAATTTTACATTCATTTTTAGTGAAATGACGGCAGCGTGCCATGCACCCTGATCATCATTTCTTAGTGTAAATTAATATGCTGTTTTGATTCATATTAGTTACCTTAAGTGAGCCTGCAAAGCTCTGTTTCATAAATGTGTAGAAAAATGTTTAGTCATTCATGCATAGTGTCATTACTTTCAGAATGCATTCCCATACAATACTAGCTTGGAAATAGATGTCCTATTGTTTTACACATAGTGAGCCTGAGAAAATAACCTTGAATATGGCACATTGATGAACTGGCGAAATGGACATTTGTTTCAACCCGCACAGATGACCTAAGATGGATGCCTTTCCCATGATGAACTTGAGAATATGTCCCTATGTTGCAGTTCCATGCTGTGTGATAGACTTTGATTGGACAGTGAAATCTCCTGAGATATGTCATCCTGCTGATGGACAAATCATGAATCAATATGGACTTTAATTTACCATTCTCCAGTTGGATTAGCAGCATTCCTCTTGCCCTTCCTGTTAGGAGCAGATCCCTTGGACTTCTCTACCTTACACTGCTTTTCTCAATGCTTTGCTGAGACTTAGAATGTTTTCGCCTGACCCAAAGAAGAAGACTTTTGACCGATCTTCTGAACTGCTGACGCTTTTCCTTTTTACTTACTTTTTTCCAACCTTGATTTGCCACCTTTTGCCCAATGTTCTTTTTCCAAATTAATACTGCCCTCTATTTCCTTTTCCCATTTTGTCCTCACGTGTTATTGCCCAGCACATGTTAACCTGTAGCTTGCCAATTCGTAGGGTTTTCCCTTTGTCCTACCTAGCTAAACTTAGATGAATTTTAATTTGTCTTCATGCTTAAAGGAATTGGATGAAGCTTGTCCACCGAGTACCTACTGAGCCCGCTATTGTTTTGCATCACTGTAATTGAGTGTTTTGTCCTTTTGATGTTGGTTCCCCTAAACCTTTTCCAACGCCTTGATCAAACCATGGTGATTCTGTATCTTTACAGCTTTGTATTCAGAATTGCCTAAATAACTTTGAGTCTGAGCTTGTAATAAAACCCCTTAACTTTATTTCAGACTGGAGGTTTCCTTGTATGGCCAAATGGGTCACACTGTAATTCTAATTTCATTATTTGAAGTTCTGATGCCTTATTTTTCCACTCCTTCATGCCTGATGAAAAGACCCATTGACCTCGTTAAAGGTCATTGAGAAATGCTCCAGCAACACCTTTCTTTGGGGGAAATTCCCTCTCCTTGCGGAACTGTTTAAACTCAATCATAGTGTAGTTTTCCAAGTTGGCCAGCTCAAATTCCAATGATGCAAGTACAGCCACAGACTGTCAAGTAGTAATAATGAGATTAGATTTGGAAAAAGCAAAAGAGCCAATGAAGAAGAATTTTAAAAGATTGACATTTTCTCAAATTATTTATATAGAATAGTAGTGTAACACAAAAATACTGTATCGTACTGCACAAACACAAGTACAAAACCTCACCACTGAACACCAGTATGAGAAATTGGGTTATTGGTTGAGGGGGTAAAGCCCTACTTAAGCAGCAGCCACAGTCCTTTTCACGGTGAAATCAGATGTAACCCCAAATTAGCCGCCTGTATCCAACCTTCCATTAGCTTTTCACAGAACACTCAGGCTTAACTTAAAGGCATTGTGTAATAATTTTGTGCGGCATAAAAATAACACACTACACAAAAATAATCCTGCACCAAGTTATTAAAATAGAGTAGATTTTCTTAAATAAAACAAGCCCAAAATCCAATCAGTCGCTCCTGCAATAGGCAACTTTAAAGATTTAATATAAAATAGCATCAAAAAGCCCAAAGCTCCACTTGCACCTATCTGCTCGTGCAAGACTCTGAGAAAAGCACAAGTTGAGGATGACCATGATGGAACGTGGGTCAGATACAAGAACCAGGTCAGTCCAGCTGAAAAGTTACCTTCTCAGGCCAGCGCAAAGATTCCTGTTTGTGTGGAGGGAGGCTGTGGGGAGCAGGAAAGCATTGCAGACAGTCTTCAATTTAGCGTTAAGAACAGGCCTGGAATCATGGGCGGGCATCTCTGTACTACAAAGATCTTGTGGTTGTTGCAAATGTTAGGGTTGGTGGTTTACAATGGAGCTGTCCAAGAGGGGTCAATGCTGTAGCACAAAGGGTCAGGCAGATGGAAGTTTACCTTGATGGGCTGTTCGAGTGACACGATTCTAGCACCAAAGGGCGCGTTTGTGGTCACAAACAGCCCAAAAACTTAAATTCAGCCTCTCTGAGGCCACACCAAGGGCAGAACTGTGAGGCACTACTTTAGGTCAGGGGCTTGCTCCAGCTGGATCTGGGTGTTGGTTCAGGTGGTTGGAAGGCTGTTATGTCCCCATGACTCTGAACAGGAGGCCAGAAGACTAGGCCTTGGAGTCACTCTAGCAATCCTGGGTTCTGATGCAGGTCAAAATCCCTCTGACTCAAGCAGGGGGGCAGCGTGGCATCAATTCAGTAAGACAGCAGTCAAGTAAGGCAGTAATCCAGCAATGCAGCAATCCTTTCAGCAGTACATCAGTCCTTCTTCCTGGCAGAGTCTCTACACCCAGTCTTCTGACCCAGAGACAGGCTACAGGAACTTAATGGTTAAGGCATGAAAATCCCAACTTTCTGAAAGTGGCTCTGAAAGTGGCACGTTCAAAATTGTACTTTAAAATCTGACTTTAGCATAAGCTAAGATTTTTCATTCACATATCCAGAGATACCAAACATGAACAGGTTATTTGGTTGAAGTTACACTTATTAAATATAATAAGGTGACTCTAATTTTATCCCATTTGAGAGGTAGGCCTTGCAGTAGTGAAAAACAAAAGTAAGAGTTCTACGAGGACATGTAAAACATAAACGTACTTGTCCAACTTTTTAAATACAGTGCACCCTACCCTCTGGGCTGTCCAGTGCTTACCCTAGGGGTGACTATATGTTTTAAAAAGGAAGTTTTGAGCCTGGGAAAAGGTTTATTTTGCCAGGTCACTTTAAAACTGCACACACAGACTGCAATGGCAGGCTTGAGACGTGTTTAAAAGTCTACTTAAGTGGGTGGAACAATACATGCTGTAAGACCACTAGTAACGTTTAATTTACAGGCCCTTGGTACATGTAAGACCACTTTACTAGGGACGTATTCGTAAATTAAAAATGCCAATTGGGGATAAGCCAATATTACCATGTTTCAAGGAGCGAGCACATACACTTGGTTTCACATAGGAGGAAGCACAGCACATCCACTCACTAATATGCGAAACAGAATCTATTGCAACAAGAATTGAATCTGTCGAAAGTAACTTAAAGCAATTACTGTACCTCACACGAATGGAAATGAATATGAAGCTTCATGCCAGTACTCTTATCAAATATCACAAAGCACAACGTATTCCTAGAGGTCTTAGAATCTCACTCAATTCAACGTTATGCAAGAACAATTAAAAATTCACAGAATGTTGGAATGCCATCTTGAAAAAATGTACTTTGATCTGATTTTACATATAATTGAAGAATTGTCCAGACTGCTTCATGAACTCAACTCAGAAATAAGTCAACTTAAATCTGAAATACAGAATAAAGTTGGACAGGATAAGTGGAACAAACTAGTAACAGTTATTAATATTCAGCTTGAAAGGTACACTGTTGAAATTGATGAACAAAAAATCTGAACATGTAAGCGAGGTACAATAGACTACAAGATGGAAGAGGTGTACAGTCGGGCAGAGGTATATGCCTAGAAAAAAACAAAGCAGATTTTTAGTGAGATCATCTTACGGGGAACCTTTCTCATCTGAAAGTAATTTTACTCAGACAGAAACCTCCTGGAAGCAGACCATTAACTACTACATCAATTAACACTACAACGGCTAACACATTAATCAAAAACTGACCAGGTACAAGGAACATCAGGGGTCTCTTTTTCAGAGATCAGCCCAGCTGCAAACCCGAGGAGGACACTGCAACACTGTTGCCATTCCGAAGGATTCACGGATGTCAACCAGAAGTGAGAATATGTAAAGGAAATTAACAACTTGGTGCTAAACATATCAAAATGTCAACTAACAAAGCAACAAATGAAAGTATTACAGAAAGGTACTTCTTTCCTTCCTACATATCACTCTAATGGAGTAGAACAATCCATCAGTTTTTACAAGTTCATGAGAAAGGTACGACTACAACATCTTTTTGACCATATTTTGGGCAAATGTCCAAAAACAGACAACAGTACATTGATGTGCTTGGAACCTAAGTTCTCTTTTGCAGCTTCAATTAGCCATAAAGGGGGTCATCGCCGGGGCCAGGGTCGGCGGGAGCACCGCCGACAGGCCGGCGGTGCCCCGCAGGGCGTCCCGACCGCGGCGGTAAAGCCGCGGTCGGACCGGCAACACTGGCGGTCTCCCGCCAGTGTACCGCCGCCCTCTTGAATCCTCCAAGGCGGCGCAGCTAACTGCGCCGCCGAGGGGATTCCGATCCCCCCTACCGCCATCCAGTTCCCGGCGGTCCGCCCGCCGGGAACCGGATGGCGGTAGGGGGGGTCGTGGGGCCCCTGGGGGCCCCTGCAGTGCCCATGCCACTGGCATGGGCACTGCAGGGGCCCCCGTAAGAGGGCCCCTACAAGTATTTTACTGTCTGCTTGACAGACAGTGAAATACGCGACGGGTGCAACAGCACCCGTCGCACCTTCCCACTCCGCCGGCTCGATTACGAGCCGGCATCCTCGTGGGAAGGGAGTTTTTCCCTGGGCTGGCGGGCGGTCTTTTGGCGACCGCCCGCCAGCCCAGGGAAAAACTTAGAATACCCTCTGCGGTCTTTCGACCGCGGAGCGGTATTTCGGAGGGGGGAACTCTGGCGGGCGGCCTCCGCCGCCCGTCAGGGTCAGAATGACCCCCAAAGTGTTGGAATCATTTGAAGGCCTAGTCCAAAACGAACTCAATACAATTTTCCAAGGCAAAATCCCAAAACAATCAAATCTGACGATGAAAGAAAGAGGAATTAAACAGATTGCTAACAACACAGATTTCATTTGCTGGTACACTGATGACGGTGTTGCTTTAGTAACAGTGGACAGAGCATTTTAAACACAGAAGGTCTGCGAACATGTTCATGATGAAACCAGATATATGAAACTAGAAGGTAACCCCACTGCTGAATTCATTAAAATATTGTTCAACATCCTCATATCAGCCACTGCTTCATAAATTATCACTGAGCAGGAGAAATTATACTTCATGCCAAGCTATGCCTCATGCCAAGATATCCCAAAGTCCCATGCATCTACATGTTACCAAACATTCACAAAAGTCTTAGTCATCCACCTTTCAGGCCAATTGTCTCTACAAAACATTCCATACACAAACCTATCAGCTTCCACCAACATTCTCTAAAAAGTAATCTACCTTACTTTCAGATACCGTAAAATTTGAGAAACAAAAGATGAACATGGTCAGAACGTTTTTAGAATGGGATTACCCAAAGACAGTCATTCAAAAAGCCATTGACCCTATCAATTTAAAAGAGAGATCACAATTGGTAACAATCAATAAACGGGAATACAATACCTCAAGAAGGGTATATGTGTCTAAGTTCTCTTCTAGAAGTAAGAAAATTAAGAAGGTGTTGTTGAAATATTGATCAATGTTACAAATGGAAAATGACTTTCATAGGTGTTTTGAACAACCTCTGATATTTGCGTATGAAAGATCTAAAAACTTGAAGGAGTTATTAAATCAACCAGATAAACCCAGAAACAAACCTCCTCGCAAGGGAACTATGACATTCCTTAATTGTGGTAACTGCAACCATATCATCAAGAGAACTATCATTTTTCACCCTACCAAGGGCACTAAAAAGAAATTAAACACCACAGTTATGTGATTTGAAAAACTTTATCTATTTGTTGAAATGTCCTTGTGGATTAGCGTATATGTGAAAAATCCACAATTGCTGCTCATTTCAATTCTCAGGGCCACAGCGTCAGCCAACTATGGTTCACCATTCTAGAAACAGTTCAAATGAAAGAACATTTTGACAATCACAAAATTCTACTACAAAGAGAGATTTTGTGGATAAAGAAACTAGATACATTGACACCAAAAGGACTGAATGACCGCATGGAATATAGTTGTTTTTTGTGAATTTTCTGTGAATTAATTGTGTTTGATTTATAGACATGGACAATATTTCTGTGTATTCCATTGTAACACTGGTGTTGCATAAGGATGATTGAGGTTGCCGCATGAGTGGTATCATTGTCTACGCATTGACAAATTTGTCATATATTTTCAGTTGACACGAACATTATATCCCAGGTCTCACATTAGATGGAGTTCAGGGTTTGAATATATGTAGTCTACGAATGACCATTAAGATAAAGTGTATAGAAACGTGATTTATATGCCATTTCTCATTTTCATGTACCTGCAGGATTTTTGAGAAAGGTGTGTGCACTAAACATTGCTTTTACACAGAAGTACATGATGGCCATGCAGTATTCTTATTTAGGTGGATGAGTATGTCAATATTACAACAGGATTAGACAAAATATGGTTTGGTACACAAATTGCAGATACCGGAATCAGCTGATTACATCCAGGTCAACTGCTTTAGTAAACTGATTAGGAATATAACCAGGTATTTAATGTTTCAGATTTTATTTCAGTACTTCACCCTTGAATTTGACCAGTTACTATGGTCAGCATCACAGATTTTTTCTGTAGTCATGTGAATACTTTTTTGTTCTTTTAACTGGGTTGATCGTTTGATGACAACATGAATACAGCTTAGCACGCCATTGGGCGGCTTGTTATGTCATGAGCCTTTAGTTTATCATTTTAGAAAATAACTTAGGAACAAGATCATGTTTTGAATATTTTAGATGTACTTTTTGTATGGTTGTGTTTTACTGTTCCAAGATGACTGCAGAAAATACTGTTTTAATCCTTTTTAGTCTTATGAGTCAGCAAGGTCAACATTGCAAGTTTTTCATGAGTCACTTGAGGAGTTTGTTGGTTCATTTAATTGGGCTCCTCATTTGGTTCCTGTTAGAAATGGGGTCTCTAGTTGGCAGAGGTATACACCTTTGTCCAAATAGGGATCACAATCCTAGTCAGGGTAAATCACACACAATCCAAATTATCTGTGCCCACCCTCCGGTAGCTTGGCACTGAGCAGTCAGGCTTAACTTAGAAGGCAATGTGTAAAGTATTTGTGCAATAAATCATGTAATAACACAGTGAGAACACCACAAAAAGACACCACATAGATTTAGAAAAATATAAGATATTTATCTGATTAAATTAAGGTCAAAACGATCAAAATTTGAGAATCAGAAGTTGAAATATCACATATGTAATGATAAAAAGAGTCTTTAGTTCCTAAAAGCCTCAATTGTCTCTTACAAGCACAAAGTACCCGGTGTGCATCAAAATTACAAGCACGAAAAACGCATAGAAGGAAATGCTTGGAAAAAGGCAGGTGTGCATTGGTTTTCCGGGTGCGCACAGACAATGTATCGATTCTTTTCCATGTGGCAAGGGCTTTGCGTCGATTTCTGGCACAGTGGCTTGAATCCTCTTTGCGATGTGGGGTCTTTTGACACCCAGGGATGATGCGTAGAAATCCTGATGCGTGTGGGACGAAGTCACAGCAGTTGAGTCAATCAAGTGTGTGATGCAGTGGAATTTCTGCTGCACGGATGGTGCTGCGTTGATTCCTCTCGCAGGTAGTCAAGCTGCGTTGTTCCGCCTCGGCAATGCGTCGATCTGGTGGGCTGTTCATTGCTGTTCTGATCACAACGTTAGCGCTGTGGCAATCCCCACTCGGGGAGCCGAGCAGTGTCATTCCGTCTTGGTGATGCAATGATTTTCTCAACACTGGGCATGCTGTACATCGATTCCTACAGGCTGTGCATTGATTTTCACCGCACAAGTAGTTTCTTTGCAGAGATGAAGTCTTTTTAGCCCTGAGACTTCAGGAACAGGAGGCAAGCTCATTCCAAGTGCTTGGAGAGCACTTCTCATCAGAGCCAGAGGCCAGCAAGGCAGCAGAGCAACAGCAAGGCATCAGTCCTTTACAACAAAACAGTTCAGGTGAGTCCTTTGGGCAGCCAGGCAGCTTCTCTTGGCAGGTTGCAGGTGCTGGTGCAGAGCGTCTGTTCCAAGAAGTGTCTGTGTTGGTAGGGTCAGGGACCCAGTTTATATACCCAAAAAGTGCCTATGAAGTGGGGAAGACTTCAAAGACTGGCTTTGAAATGCACAAGGTCCTCTTTCTGTACAACCCTGTCTGCCAGGGTCCCAGTAGGGGGTTTGGTAGTCAATTGTGTGAGGGCAGGCCACTGTCCTTTGAAATGTGTCAGGCCCTCCACCCTTCCAGCCCAGGAAGGCCCATTCAGTTGTGTGCAGGTGTGACTGAGCATCCTGTATTTGTGGTTGTCTGGGTGAAATGCACAAGGGAGCTGTCAACCAGCCCAGCCCAGGAATGGATTGGAGACAGGCTGTAAGGCACAGAAGGATTTAAGTGCAGAGAAATGCTCACTTTATAAAAGTAGCATTTCTGAAATAGTAATATAAAGTCCAACCTCACCAGTCAGCAGGATTTTGTATTACCATTCTCACCATACTAAATATGACCTGGCTACTCCTTTCAGATCAGGATCTACCACTCAAACAGTATATGAGGGTAGCTCTAATGCAATCCTATAAAAAGAGCAGGCCTCACAGCAGTGTAAAACGAATTTAGAAGTTTTACACTCCCAGGACATACAGAACACACATGTTCATGTCCTGCCTTTTATCTACATAGCACCCTGCCCTATGGGCTACTGTTATGTAAATTAAATTGTACATTATAGTGCACATCAAAGGCTGTGGCATTTCTAACTCCTTACGAAGATGTGGATTTCAAATTAGCAAGCCAAGGAATGGCTCTCTGATGACAACCAATTATTTCACCACTAAGGATACAATGAAGCCTGAAGTCTGGGTCTTTTGAGAAAGGACATAGGTCTCATAAAAGGAATTGAGCCTGTCCATATTTAAATGTCAAGCCAAATGCTGAGTATTGTAGAACTCCTCAGTACAATCTAATGCCCGAGATGGTAGCTGGGATTACTCCAGTGATTGAATCAATGAGAGAGCAACGCATTTTGAGAGAGATAATGGAAGTCCATGTAACTCACCCATTATGGGCCTAAAGAAATAAAGCGGTAAGTACTGCATCGTCCAGAACCTTAGGAAGATTAATACCATTATCAGACCTTGTTATCCTGTGGTAATGAATACAGCTGTGATATTATTTCAGATTCTATGTAAGACTGAGTGGTTCACTGCACTCAATTTGTGACAGGCTTTCTTCTCTATACCTTTGCATGAGGAAAGTCAGTACCTTTTCGCCTTCCAGTTCCAAAACCGTGTTTTAGAGTGGAGCAGAGTCCATTGATGGTATACAGAGAGCCCTTATATTTTCAATCAAATCCTTAAAAATGATTTTGAGTCCTTGGTAATGTCCTGTAATTCTGTTTTGCTTCAATATATCAATGCTCAGTTAGTGATGTTGGATACTCAGGAAGCTTATGAACAAGATACTATTACACTGCTGGACCACTTGCTTGAAAATGGACAAAAAGGGCCTCATTAGGAGTTTGGCAGGCAGTGAAAGCCGTCCACCAAACTCTTCCCGCCTTCAGGCTGCCTTTGCAGCCTGAACCCAGCCAGCCTTATTAGGAGTTCACTGCAGGGCTGGTGGGTGGAAACAGGGCCTTAACATTGCAGGCGGGTCCTAATGGAGCAGGCTGCAATCTGGCGGTGCGGCTGGTGCAGCAGTACACGTTGCCCATTCCACTGCCCGTGATTCGGGCAGTGGAATGCGCAAAGGGACTGTGCATGGGGGCCCCCCGAGTCCCCCATTCCACCAGTCTTTCCATGGAGATTACAACTGCCGGGACTGCCAGGATGCAGGCTGGCAGCAGCCTGGCGGTGTCAGTGGTTAGACTGTAGCAGCTCCGCCGCGGTCATAATGTCATGGTCGGACCGCCACGCTGCCGCCCATCTGACCGTGACACTGGCGGTCTGGTGACTACCAGGGTCATAATGTGGCCCTAAGTGTCCCCTGAGAAAGTTACAATATTGCCAAAGAGAAGTCCTATATCTAGGACACTATATTGAGAAGGGAGAAAGAAAGGTGTCACAAAAGAGAATCTTGTCAGAGTCACCAGATCCTCGGGGTCTGTGCACGTTCCCAACACTTTCACCACAAGACAGCTCCAATACTCTGATTAGATTTATCACAGAGCCTAAGAGAGTCCAAGTGGGGAAAAGGGGATTAGGACGGGAACAGCTGATAAGGAGACCTGTAGGAAGCAAAAGGTTAAAACACAACATCAAAATTACATCTCATGAAATCAGTATGATGCTACAACTCTAAGCTTCGTCTTTTCCGAAAAAACATGAACAACCCTAGAATAGTCCTAAAACTGACTAGGCTTTAGATGACCGAATACTTGAGGAGGAAACAGGAAAAGTTAAATAGGACTTTCAGATTCAAGTACTTTCTTTAGCATGAGAATCAGGAAACACTCTGAGCAATTTCTAAACAACCATATGAATCTCCTTTTAAGAATACATATCAGGAACATACAGCATTACATCTAGAACTCTGGTATTGTTGTGTTCATCTCAGACAAAACATTGGAAAGTGAATTGCGCACATTGCAGATTTTTATATGAGTATTAAACACCGTAAAGGATTGTGCACCATGAAATCACACAACGTAGATTCAAGGAATAAATCACGCGACGTGTCAACTTTAAATGCTACCAAGAAAATGTCTTAGAATGGTAGCGCACAGTAATTTACATTATTTATACACGAGGAATGAATTGCGCGTCTTGCCGATTCAAATGCCACCATACAAATGCCAAGAAATGGTAGAGCACAATGAACAACATGAAAAGCACTCAGGAAAAAAATTGCGCGTCTTGTCGATTCAAATGCCACCATGCAAATGCCAAGAAATGGTAGCGCAGAATGAATAACATTAAAAAAATCAAGGAAAGAATCGCGTGTGTTGCCGATTCGAATGCCACCATGTAAATGCCAGAAAATGGTAGCGCACAATGAACAGCATGAATTACACACGAGAAGTGAGCCACCATGTAAATGTCAAGAAAAGGTAGCGCGAAATGAACAACAAAATTAAATGCTCATGAAACGAGTTGCACGTCTTGCCAACTCGTAAAACATCATGTAAATGTCAAGAAATATCAGCGCGCAATGAACAACAATGTAATAACGTAGTCAAATCTTTATTGAATAAATTGCGCGTCCTCCCTATTTGCAAACCACCATACAAATGTCAAAAAATGGCAGCGCACAAGTAATCTGTTATTCATTTAAGAATTAAAATCAAGAATATGAAAATTCTCAATTACGGTGTTGGAAAATGTCCAAACACCGTCTTACCGCCTGGAAACAGTGATCACCAATGAGAGATGAGTGCAGAAGACTGGAAAATCCAAATAGGCCGCCGGGACAGGAGCTCAGGAAGAAGCTGCAGCTCTGCACCAGGACCTCTGAATAGTGAGCACTGGAAGTTGGGCTGACTCTATTTTATAGAGTCTTGGCCCAGCCTAGAACCACGCACAGGCATGTTGCAGGGAAAGTCTCTAGAAGGCCCTGGAAAGGGACCACACCCTAACACACTCTGAATGTCTGCAGCAATACATTGCAAATGTACAGTATTTATAAGCACCTTAAAAATGAATATTTTTGGATGGAATTCTGCAATGCAAAAGGTTAAACAATAACATATCATCACAATGCATAAATTACATTATCTTGCGAGTGTTGGTTTTTTGCATTCTAGATGCCCTTAGAGCGCGCACTGTCCTGGTGTTGACAGCACTCCCCTCTCCCAGGCGCGCTCTAGAGCCTGGTTTATCTGGATTCAGACGAACAAAGCGTCTCACAAGTACTGGAGCATGAACATCAGATGCGGAAACCCATGAATTACTTTCAGGGCCATAACCTTTCCATGAGATTAAGTACCATAGGTTATGCCCTCTCAGTTTAGAGTCCAACACTTTCTTGACTTCATATTCTTTGATGATACCACTTCTGACTGGAGCTGGGTGATAGCCCTGACTAGCTCGTCCAGTGTGGTGGCCATGCTGAGAACATACACAAACCAGGAGGATAATAATTTGTGGGCTCACTATTCTGTCAGAGTCACCAGATCCTCGGGGTCTGTGCTAGTTCCCAACACTTCCACCACAAGACTGCTCCAATACTCTGATTAGATTTATCACAGAGTCTAAGAGAGTCCAAGTGGGGAAAAGGGGATTAGGAGGGGAACAGCTGAGAAGGAGACCTGTAGGAAGCAAAAGGTTAAAAAAACAACATCAAAATTACATCTCATGAAATCAGTACCATGCTACAACTCTAAGCTTCGTCTTTTCCGAAAAAACATGAACAACCCTAGAATAGTCCTAAAACTGACTAGGCTTTAGATGACCGAATACTTGAGGAGGAAACAGGAAAAGTTAAATAGGACTTTCAGATTCAAGTACTTTACTTTCTTTAGCATGAGAATCAGGAAACACTCTGAGCAATTTCTAAACAACCATATGAATCTCCTTTAGAGAATACATATCAGGAACACACAGCATTACATCTAGAACTCTGGTATTGTTGTGTTCATCTCAGACAAAACATTGGAAAGTGAATTGCGCACATTGCAGATTTTTATATGAGTATTAAACACCGTAAAGGATTGTGCACCATGAAATCACACAACGTAGATTCAAGGAATAAATCACACGACGTGTCAACTTTAAATGCTACCAAGAAAATGTCTTAGAATGGTAGCGCACAGTAATTTACATTATTTATACACGAGGAAAGAATTGCGCGTCTTGCCGATTCAAATGCCACCATACAAATGCCAAGAAATGGTAGCGCACAATGAACAACATGAAAAGCACTCAGGAAAAAAATTGCCCGTCTTGTCGATTCAAATGCCACCATACAAATGCCAAGAAATGGTAGCGCAGAATGAATAACATGAAAAAACACTCAAGGAAAGAATCGCGCGTGTTGCCGATTCGAATGCCACAATGTAAATGCCAGAAAATGGTAGCGCACAATGAACAGCATGAATTACACACGAGAAGTGAGCCACCATGTAAATGTCAAGAAAAGGTAGCGCGCAATGAACAACAAAATTAAATGCTCATGAAACGAGTTGCACGTCTTGCCAACTCGTAAAACATCATGTAAATGTCAAGAAATATCAGCGCGCAATGAACAACAATGTAATTACGTAGTCAAATCTTTATTGAATAAATTGGGCGTCCTCCCTATTTGGAAACCACCATACAAATGTCAAAAAATGGCAGCGCACAAGTAATCTGTTATTCATTTAAGAATTAAAATCAAGAATATGAAAATTCTCAATTACGGTGTTGGAAAATGTCCAAACACCGTCTTACCGCCTGGAAACAGTAATCACCAATGAGAGATGAGTGCAGCAGACTGGAAAATCCAAATAGGCCGCCGGGACAGGAGCTCAGGAAGAAGCTGCTGCTCTGCACCGGGAACTCTGAATAGTGAGCACTGGAAGTTGGGCTGACTCTCTTTTATAGAGTCTTGGCCCAGCCTAGAACCACGCCCAGGCATGTTGCAGGGAAAGTCTCTAGAAGGCCCTGGAAAGGGACCACACCCTAACACACTCTGAATGTCTGCAGCAATACATTGCAAATGTACAGTATTTATAAGCACCTTAAAAATGAATCTTTTGGATGGAATTCTGAAATGCAAAAGGTTAAACAATAACATATCATCACAATGCATAAATTACATTATCTTGCGAGTGTTGTTTTTTTTGCATTCTAGATGCCCTTAGAGCGCGCACTGTCCTGGTGTTGACAAATCTCTGCAATTCCAAAGGAAAAATCAGCCAACAACCCACAGAAAAGATAAAGGGGCATATTTATACTCCGTTTGCGCCGAATGTGCGTCAAAAATTTTGACGCACAATCAGCGCAAAAGTTGCCCCTTATTTAAACACTGACGCCCGAGCCGGCGCAAGGGAAAATTCCGCTATGTGCGTCAGTTTCTGGATGCGGCAACCCGCCCTGCGTTAATGACATGCAGGGTAGGCGTTCCCGTCCAAAAAACGACGCACACAGCCGTGCGTCGTATTTATGCTTCTGGGAAAAAATGACTCCCGGCCGGGAGGCAGCGCAAAAAAATGACGCAAAGCACGAATAGCGTCAAATTTTAACACCTGGGTCAGGGCAGGCGTTAAAATGGGGCAAACACACCTGTATTTAATCAGAACACACAGAACAAACAACAGAGCAGCAGAGCAGCAACAGAGAGACATGGAGGTGATTTTCATTCAGCGTGCACGTAGACGCAGAGCCCTGCAGCAACAACAGCAGCTACAACAACAACAGCAGGGACCCCAAAGGCAGCGCAGAAGGCAGGAGAGGATATTCCGCCCCAGAACAACCCTGCATGGCCTCAGGGAACGGGACATCATCCAGAGGTACCGGTTGAACTGGCAGGCCATTCAGCAGCTGCTGAGAAATATTGAACAGCAGTTGGCCCCCATTTTAGTGACACCCCGCACTATCCCAACAGAAACAAAGCTGCTTGCCGTACTTCACCTGCTGGCAAGTGGCTCATTTCAGACAACTGGTGCCCTGGTTGGTGGAATATCCCAACCATCATTCTCTGCATTCCTGCCAAAAGTACTGGATGCCATCAATCGCCTGACACCCCTCCACATCTGCTTCCCTAACACACTGCAGAAGCAGCAGGAAACTAAACAGGGGTTCTACGCCATCAGTGGCTTCCCGCACGTCCTTGGTGCAATCGACTGCACACACGTACGCCTTGTGCCACCTGCTGCGAGTGAACACCTCTACCGCAACAGGAAGCACACACATTCCATCAACATGCAGGCCATAGTCGATCACCAAGGACTG
Source organism: Pleurodeles waltl (assembly GCF_031143425.1). Lineage (NCBI taxonomy): Eukaryota > Metazoa > Chordata > Amphibia > Caudata > Salamandridae > Pleurodeles > Pleurodeles waltl. The sequence continues at coordinate 659,614,832 of NC_090443.1, read as the reverse complement.
ATCAGTAACATTGTGGCTAAATATCCTGGGAGTGTACATGACGCATTCATCTTCCGTCACAGCACCATCAACCAACACTTCCAGGATGGACGGTATGGCAATGGACTACTTGTTGGTAAGTACAAAAATCCTACTTATATACACACTGCACAGCAACCCTCTAGGACAAACAACACATACACCACAATAGCAACACCTAGCCAGGAACACACTGAGGTCCTGACATCACTAGCCATGTTTCAGAAGTCACCATTGAACCTGTCACACATTTGATTTTACTCTACAGCTTAATGTGAAGACCTTAATGAGTGTGGTTGCCTAAATGTCACCTTGCAAATTGTAAGTCTCACAATAACCTGTACACTAATACATTGCATAAGTTTTAAGGTATGGGATGTCCTGGGTACTTTCACATGAACGTGTTAACTACACTTTCATGTTTCAACTCTACATGGAACTATCATCTCACCCCCAGTGAAGACACACGGACACCTGTATGACAAGTCACAATGCTAGGGAGGGCACACTGTACTGAAAAAACAAATACATACTGCTGACAAACGGTTAGCCAACAAACACTTGCTCAGCCAAGGAAAAAAACTCCATGCAAAAGTTTTCACCAACAACTATAGGTTGTCACATTAGTACACAATAGAGTCACAGACAACACAAGACAACTACTGCCATCAAAGATCTGTACAACAGTGCCTCCTACATCTAATTGATCCCATTCGGTGTTTTTCTTTCAGCTGATCAGGGGTATGTCATCCAGCCTTGGATAATGACACCATTTGGGAACCCAAATACTGCTGCAGAGCGGGCATACAATGACGCCCACAAGAGGACACGCAGCATTGTTGAGCGGACCTTTGGGATCCTAAAGTCAAGGTTCCGCTGCCTTGACATAACTGGCGGTAGCCTACTCTATTCCCCAGAGATGGTCTGTAAGATCATACTCAGTTGTGCCATATTGCACAATATTTGTGTAAAAAGGAACATTCCCCTCCTAGAACTGGACCCAGACATGCCTGAGGATGACGAAGAGGAGGATGCAGGCCTGCAACAGGAGGGGGAACAACCTAACACGGCAGCAGGAGTGCGTAGGCGCCAACAGCTTGTCAACACTTATTGCACAATTGTTAATAAACACAGATAACAAACACCACATCATGCTTTGGCCTATGCATTTCTGACCACCTTTAGTTTGAAATTGCTGAAGAAGAATGTCGTCTCATTGAGCAAGAATGCTATAACAATCATCACACCAAAAAAAACCATCACAAATGTATGCACAGAGGGTAGGAGGTTACATGATACATTACCATCCACAGAGGCCAACAGGAGTACAAATGTGGCAATGACACATGCCTGATCCAGACACCTGAGACAGTCTCTCACCCAGCCCAAAAATGTAGATCATTTGAAAGTCTCATCACACGTGTTCAGAGACAGGGTGGGACCATCCATGTGTACGTGACCATGTCCTCAATGGCTTCTCTCAAGTGTTTGATATGAGCAATACCCAATTGGAACAACATTAGCTGCCACTAACTCATGAGGAGACCTTGAAGTTACAGTGACAACATACACCCAGACAGGTGATAGTGGATCCACATTCCCACACACATATACACATATGTCATCCAATCAACCAAATATTTGAAAGCAGCCCATCACAGTAGTGTCCCAGTTTGAACCTAGCAGGAAGAATGTAACATGCCACTAAACCAGGTAATGCAGAAAGGGCCACAGACATCAACAAAATATTTGTCACCAGCACATGAGGAACGCTGAGATTTTGCAAACATAGTCATTGGAAAATGGTATGCCAGATTGCTCCAAATCATCAATAGTGCAAACGTCAAATGGGCTAATGAGATGAATGAATGGTTAACAGTGATTCATACCATATGGCCTTACATTAGCCTGCTGCTGCAGGTTTTACATAACAGAATAAATAAAAGCCATGGATACATTAGCTAATCTGGATGGGCAAACCCTCGGGTGCTGGGGGCCTAAGTCCACCTCTACCGCCCCCCAAATATACAAGAATCTTGTACTTGTGAACTAAACACATGCATAAGGCACATGTGTGGGCTACATGTCAAAAGTAAAACAAAAATCAGAAACACAAATTCATAATAGGACATGGTTAGCCCCATAAAAACTGTAAGTGACTATTGCACTCCCTGTTCGGACTATAGATAAAAGCATCACCATCATAATTGTGGACAAATTTTGGAGAAGGAATACATCATGGTATCCCATCCATCATTTCAAAATAGCCATCAGCAATTACCCAGAATATGTGTACAAATATGGTTAATACATTATTTAACGTATCATAAATATTACAGTGTGAATGCCTCCTATACATACAATAACGGACATGTGTCATAGCTAACCACAAATGTGTATCACATAGCACCGTTTGGCCATGACAAATCTCCTTCCCCAAGTTTAAAAAATGAAGACATAATTTAAAAATTGCTCAAATTTCCACGCATACAGCATGGGCGTCATAATTTTTTCACGTACAGGAGTGCACAGAATGCAGAGTCAAATATAAATTTTCATAAATGTTTCTCATATTTAGCCATGAAATTATCATTTTCATTTCACATTTTTTGACTCTGCATTCTGTGCACTCCTGTACGTGGAAAAAATATGACGCCCATGCTGTATGCATGGTAAATTTGACGCAACATGGACAATATGTTGGACATGTCATGTACCTTATTAATTTATTAATTTTCATATCATATTTTTTGACTCTGCATTCTGTGCACTCCTGTACGTGGAAAAAATATGACGCCCATGCTGTATGCGTGGGAAATTTGACGCAACATGGACAATATGTTGGACATGTCATGTACTTTATTAATTTATTAATTCTCATATCATATTTTTTGACTCTGCATTCTGTGCACTCCTGTACGTGGAAAAAATATGACGCCCATGCTGTATGCGTGGGAAATTTGACGCAACATGGGCAATATGTTGGACATGTCATGTACCTTATTAATTTATTAATATTCATATAAAAAAAATTGACTCTGCATTATGTGCACTCCTGTAGGTGGAAAAAATATGACGCCCATGCTGTATGCGTGGTAAATTTGACGCAACATGGACAATATGTTGGACAAGTCATGTACCTTATTAATTTATTAATATTCATATCAACATTTTTGACACTGCATTATGTGCAATGTTATGCGTAAAAAAAAATGACGCACATTGTGTATGCGTGAAAATATGACGCATAACGGGAAAATAAAAACGGCGGCCATTTTATGCAGGAAGTGATGTAATAGGATATCCTGTTTACTAAATCTGTACTGGGAGTTAACTTTCACTTTCACTTTGCAGTCTCAGATTTATCTAGACTGTGTGGTTGTGTGAAAGGTGTTGTCCTGTGTTTAACTGCTTTTGTGTCCTGTGTACCTTGTATTTTGTCTTTTTGTGATCCTAGTCTTGTTGCCTAATATTGTCTCAGTCTGTTTAGTCTAGTTTTGTCCAATCCTGTTTTTGTTTGTATTGTCTGTGGGAGTCTGTTCTGGGTAGTATAACTTTGGGGTTAGTTGGGCTATTTTTCTTATTTTTCTTTTTCCTTCACTACTCTACCTTTCCCCATTTCCCACTTTTACTTGTTTATTTAATTTTGCTCATTTTTTCTATTAATATGTCAGGTAGGCCTCGCCTTTCCAGGATGGGTGAGGATGAATTGGGGAGATTCATTTGGCTAGTTTGCCATTTCCTCCCACTCATGCTGGAGGCTGGGGGCCGTGTGATACAGGGGTATCACACGGAGGCATGGAAAGTCCGGTGGGGGAAGATGCGCCATCACCTGTTGCGGGTGTATGGGAGCATGCGGAATGACCATCAATTAAAGCACCGCTGGGCAGATCTGATATCCAGGGAACAGGACCTGCTGGACCACCTGGGAATCAGGATTGGTGGCCATGTTGGTGAGTACAAATCAATTACATGTGAATAATAGAAATCTGTGTGGGGACATGTGATGATTGTTACCCAATCTGCTAGATAAGTAGCTGACTGTGTGTAATGCTAGGGAAACCTAGGCCCATATTTATACATTTCTATCCCCGATTTTGCGCCACATTTTCACGCAAAAACGGCGCCAACTTACGAAATAGAATTGTATTTTGCTAGTTTGCGCCGTCTCTGCGTCAAAAAATGATGCAAATGTGGCGCTACAAAAGTATAAATATGTGCCCTAATTTGTATTTGTTGCACAATGTGTAGGAAGACCAATGCTAGCAGTCAGATGGCTACTGTTTTCAACACATACCAGATGCCTGTAGCTGTATGTAATGTAGTGTTGCATTTGTGTCAGACAAGCGAAACGTTAATGCCTCTATTTGAACTCTACAGGTCATATTGGCCAGTGAGTAAGTCATGTAGAAACAACATACCTACATATGTTGACGCCATAGCTAGACAGAAAATTTTAAACCCATGATGATGCTATAAATGTGTGTTGCCTTCACGTCACATGAAGTTAGATATGTTGTCCACACATATGTCACATGTGTGTCTGGTTGCTGTGTGTTGAACATGTCCGCCTAGCCTGTTTGATTGTGAGGTGTCATGCAGTCCTCAAGTAACCTGCTTTTGGATGTCTCTCTGGAATGCACATGCTGAGATGTAAGGAAGACATTATTGTTTGGGCATACTAATGGAGGGGTATCTTTGACAACACCTGACTGTCCTGGCCACTGCATGTGTGTAGTAGGGTGTGTAACTGTAGCAGGAGACTCATCCAATGTTAATGTTGGATAAAAATTCATCCATGCAGTATGAGCATGTGGGAAAGTGTATCATTACCATGTCATATTCACACAGTGTCATAGTAACTGCAATTATTTGTCAGTGCACCGAGTCTGAGTATATTCTTCCTTTCATGCTTTACAGGTGGACCAGCACCGTACACCGTGGGAGAGGTGGCACATTTTGAGGACCCCGATACCTACAGTGAGTGTTGCCTGAGTGCTATTTTAATTGCTTGCTAGTGATGCATGATGGACTACTGTGTGTTCAACAGAATTCATGATTTGATGTGCTGGCCGTTCATTGGCATTGTTGCTTTAGTGGGATATCAAATAGCACTTCTGTTTCTGTAAACCAATACTTAGCCATCTCTCAGATTTAGGGGCTGCAGGTCATTCCAGTTGGGCCGCAATGGGGAATGGGATGAGTCATTTGGAATACACTGGTTAATGTAAGACTTGCTCGGGGACTTGGCATGAACTGAGTCTGCATATCAGACTGACATTCTCCCATATAGCTTTGGCAAATGGCTTTGATGAAATGTGCATCTTCCTAGTTGAGGATGGACTGTGTACACTGTAGGTTGGATCTTCCGGGGCCATGTACTTCCACAAGGTGAACTGGAAGTGTGTGTGACTTGAGTGCAATGGCCTAGGTGTTCTGTCGACTCATGATAATGGGTGTTCTTGCTCCTCTGTGTGTGTTGTAAAACATGCCTCATTGATAGTATGTGATGTTGGCCTAAGTCATAGCATTTTGACATGTGTGGACCTTGGATGTGACAATGTTTGGCTGACTCCAACGTGTTGCTAGCCCTTCATAGGTGTTGTGTGTGAAGGCACATACTTGTTGAACTTTCTATACACTCCTGGGTGTGCATTGAACATGGGATTGTTGGTTGTTCTTCCCACACCACCCTCAAAGACTGCCATGTTAATGTGAAACAGGGTACCTAGGACTGTAGCAACCAGTATGTTACACGTACTTGTGACCTTTTGCGACTTGATTTAGAACCTAGGGCCAGATGTAGCAAACTGTTTACAAGTTGCAAATGGCATAAATTGCTCTTTGTGAGTTGCAAACGTCTGTTTGCTATGCAGAAATGTATCTTGTGATTCTGAACATACTTGCAAAATGCATTTCCAACTCGCAAATAGGAAGGGGTTTTCCCGTCCTATTTGCGACTCGCAGTGGTATGCAATTCCATTTGCAACCGAGTACGTGGTCGCAAAGGGAGTCGCAGTTACCATCCACTTGAAGTGGATGGTAACCCACTTGCTAACTGGAAGGGGTCCCCATAGGAACCCTTCCCCTTTGTGAGTGGACCAAACATTTTTTTACAAAACAGCCAGTGGTCCAAGGGACCACTACCTGCCCTGAAATAATCCAAGATTGAAGATTTTTTTTTTTTTTATAAGTGCAGCTCGTTTTCCTTTCAGGTAAACGGCCTACACTTGGGAAAAAATAACCAGCTTTATTTAAAAGCAGTCACGGCCATGGAGGTCTGCTGTTCCCAGCAGGCCTCTATCCCCGTGAGTGCCCATAGTCACTAAGGGGGCGCAACTTGGGACCCACCTCATTGATGTTAATGAGGTGGGTCTTAGCGACCCCATAGCGACTCGCAGACGGTGTCGGAGACACCGTTCTGCATAGCAAATTGCAAGTCGCAATTTTCCATCTTCCTACATCTGGCCCCTAGTGTACACATTCGGTTATGGCCCATGGATTCAATATTAGCACACAACAAATTACAAATGGCATTGAGTGAGGATTGTGATAGTTATCACATAGAGTGACATATGTAGTGAAGTCAGTATGCGGAAGAGGTGCAGCCATAATGTCAGATGCCTTAGGTAGAATTTGGTTGAGTAGTTTAGGGTGATGTCATCCATCATGTAGAGACATGGATATGCTAGGTTTGATATGCCCTTATGTATGCAGGCTTCACATGTACTTCCTCTGAGCCTTTCAGTGAACTATGTTGTGACAATTGCTGCAACCAATACATTTCTAGTAATGTACAAATAACCCATTGTGCTATTCCACCCAATGCAATTCCAAAGGTAAATATTTGCCTTTTCTCTTCACAGCTGCAAACATGAGTGCCGCAGATCGACACCATTTTGAGAGGCGTGCCATGAGATACAGGCACATCCTGCAGGTGCAGTGTGGGTACCGGAGGATGGCCCGCAAATATCATTCGGATCGGGCCTCCGGGGCGTGGTGGGCCACACCACAGGCTCCGCCTTCATTGCCAACAACAGCCACCAACACCACATCCACCAGGTCTCACCAAGTGGCCCCAGCAACGTCGGGAACAATAGACCCTGGCTCTTCCTCCAGACCTGGACCCAGCCATGTTATAATACCAGGACAGTCCAGTGGGCAACCAACTCCTGGCACAACCTCAACCTCGGCCGGCACACAAACAACATCAGCCCCTCCTGTGGACCCAGCCGCCTTCCTGGCATTAAGTAGAAAATTGGACAAGCTTGTCAATAAGGTGGACAACCTGAGCCAGGATGTGGCCTATATTAAAAAAAGGGTCAGCTCCATCAGGCGGACCCTACGGAGGGCGAACCTGTAGGACTTTTGCCCTGTTGAACTTTTACCCCTCCCCTCCCTACTCTTTCCTATCTTCTACTGATAGTTGGGTTTTGGGGATTAGTATTAGGTAAGTATAGGTAATTAGCTTAGTTAGTGTTAGGGAAGAGGGTGGGGGGTCCTTATTCTTTCTATCTTTATTTTTTGTGTGGGTGGGTGGGTGGGGGGCAATGTTGGGATTCCTGTTAAAAAATAAATAAATTAAAAAAAAAAAAAATTAAAAATATACAAAAAATTACAAAAAAATATATGTTTGTTTAGGATAGTATAGTATGTGTGTAGGTTAGTAAGTGTTGTCCTGCATGTGTCCTGTCTCATAATGGTGGGTGGGGGGTTGATGTTTAGATCGTTTTGTTACATGTGTAGAGTAAGTTTAGCTTAGGTTAGTTAGGGACAGTTGTGGGTTAGTAGTAGTCAGGTTAGATTAGTGTAGGTTTACCTTTCCCTTAGTTGCCTCTTGTGTTACTCAATAGAAATAAATATATAGTTAACCCTTTACATGATGCGTTAGGTGCTACTTTATCATGGCCTTGACATCAGTGTAGCTGAATGTTTTAGTATGACATTTGTGTCCTATGCTCGCCATCCCCAGGAAATTGAGGTTTAACATGCCAGCTACCCGTGTGCTAACTTGGTAAGTATCCCCCATTTGGGAGAACCACCATTGGTAGTTTGCATTGATCACCAAGGTTTTGTGTTGGTATGTATCCTACTTCACAAAGAGTGCTTCCAGACTTGTTATTGTGGGTAAATTGATAGGTCGGACTGCAGTGTGAAGTTGAGGGAGATCTTTGTAGATGAGGAGTTGTTCACACTCTTGTCTTGTTGCTTTCATTGCTGACCTACATCATGTGTGTACTAATTCTGCATGACTTTCCTTCATGGAAGTATACTCCGAAAGGGTGATTGATGCAGTGTAATTTGTTAATGTTTCCTTACATTTTGCGGCATAATTTCTTATTTTAGTATTGCATGGTGCCTACATTTCTCAGCCACCATTAGTTGTCTAGAATAGCTATAGATGGTGCATCATTCTGTCCAACACAGCATGATTGTGTGTCCTTAGTCCCTTCATCAGTTATTTTCCTCAGTATGGTAAGGCTATGATGCAATCCTGGCCACTGCACAGATGTTTCAGAATACATGATATCAGGACAGTAGTATTGACAATCTACATGGTTGCCACACAGGCACTTTGGAGTTAGGTACTGCACAGTTGAAGTGTGAAATAACACAGAGACATAATAGGTGTGCAAGTGCTATTTATTTATAGGTGCTGTAGTGCAAAATGTCCATTCACCATGTTTGCTGGGTCCGTTCTGGTGCATTCTTACATGGTGATCCTACAGAAGGGGTGTGGATGAAGCTCCTGACATGCTGGGGTGATGTCACAGACAGTGCAGAGGGACAGGGATTGGCAAATAGTAGGAGAGAGACATTCACTGGCAATGGGGACAAGTCATACAGTGGATTGCAGAACAGTCATTGAGTGTAGTTGTAGTGAGACTGGCATTTGACAAAACGTAGGACCTTGGTCAAAGTAGGCCATGGTGCAGGGACTAGTGCTTCTGGGTACTCTTCCGTGAGAATGTTATCTGTTCCATGTCTTCTTCTTCTGATGTGTGTGTTGCCTGGTTTGTCCTTGTTGTTGGTTGTGAAGGGACAACACACACCTCAGTGTTAGAAGACATGGAGGCAGACATCCTGGGGGCTGCTCCCTGTGGAGTTATGAAGGGCAGTACTGCAGCAAGGAGGGCCTGCTGGTTTTTGAGAATGGCAGCCACATCACGATGGTAGGCAGCCAGGTCGGCCCTGAGGGGTTCTATGTTGCATTCGTGCACACGTTGACTGGATTTCAGTTGTAGGTGTTGTGTCAACTGGATGACAGCTGTGCAGATTTCCTTCTGTGTTTTGGCAAGTTCCTGCAAGAGAGATGTTCGGGTTGCATAGCAGCTGCCTGATCAGCAGAAGACATCATGCACGAACGCACCCCCTCAAGGCTGGCTGCCATAGTTTGAATCCCCACCCGTACCTCCTTGGCCAGCTCCCGCTGTAACCCAACGACGGTTCTTTCGAAGCTGATGCCAGTGTCGTCAGAGTCCTCAGCTGTGTTGGAGTTGGCAGGTCTTACAATTGGGGTGGCGGGTGGTTCTACTGTGGTGGCTGCTTCTTCTGTGCTCCTCCTTGTGACTGAAGGTGGGGTTTGGAGGCTTTCAATGACCATTTGGATGGTCTCCTGTGGAATGTTTATGGGCTCGTCATCCATTTCATCAGGGAAATCAGGGACAGGCATATCGGCAGGAGATCCATGTGCCTCTGCAATGAAACAGGGTACAATTAGTGTGTCTGTGTTGTGACAATTTTGCACTAAGATACAAGCCTTTGGATGCCTTAACTTTGTGCTCTGTTTTTGTCTTGGTATCTGCTGTCCTTCATACGGGCATTGTTGTAGGCCTATGGCCCACCTGTGTGTCACATGTATGATATAGAGCTGTCAGACTTGTCTGCCTAATCGCCTCTAGGTGTTGCTTTGTAAAAATTTAGGAATAGGCATGTTTTTGTCCTACTCCTCCCTCCGTGTTTAACTATTCTTATGGAGGGACATTTTGTTGGGTGGGCTTTCATTATCCTACATGAGATTACTGGCTTTCTAGGCAGCAGGATAGCTAATGGTGTGGGGGACTAAGTCTGACACACTTGTAATTAACTCTGTCACCCTGATTCTTTCTTTTTGCTCTGGATCACTAGCAGTGCCTCTGGTCTCCCACAGCAAAGGAATGATTAGACAGTATTTGTTTAATATGATGATTTCATTGTACAACTGACTTGTAGATATTTAGGTGTGAGCCACAATAACCCAAACAATACAAACTGTTAGAATTGAAATAGTCAGCAGGAGAGTAAAACATTAGTACAAAGCTATCATGGTGCCTAACTGTTTCTACTATCCCTCTGCTTGTTCTATTTATAGCACAGCATGTTAAGCTTCGAGCTTGCCTGTCTGAATCACTGGGGAGACATCATCCCTCATATCAGAGCAATGGCCTGTGATCTGGTTCTGCATCTGCAGCAAGGCAGGCAGCGTCTAGTTGTGGTTCTCTGTTTGGAAACTCCCTCTTGCGTGTCTTGGGACAAGGAAGTGATTTTATAAGTAATATGTCATCGTGATGACAAAGTGTCCCTACGCAGGAATGCCAAATCTTAACCCCTACCACGTCTATCGGCAATTTACCAGACTGTATCCTTGACTGGGGCACAGAGTGAATATGTTCTGGCAAACTCCAGTGCTGAAGTAGGCAAAACAGTGTGATTTGACTAATAAACAACACCGTAGGACTGGCTATTTGCGAAATTAACTGATAGGAAGGCTAATAAAAAGCATTTAGTGCAAAGTGCTCTGAGGCTCTTAGATGTGAGCAAATGCGTTAAAGTACATTCAGGGCAAGGTGCACAAAGGCCTAAAGCCTGAAGCTAATGCGCAAAGTATATGTTACACTTACAACACTACACTTTGACTGACTGTGGGTGTTGTGAATGCCCTGGCAGCACACTTGCCTCTCAGGACCTGCCCCAAACACTTTTTATTCACATTGCCCGAAATGTACATGTGACGTGGCATATCCTATGCATGTCAATGTTAGGATGTGGTATGGATGTAAACATTGTTGATGTTTGAAGATGATGTTGGGTCATGTGTGTTTAATTGGATTGGCCTGTTTATCGTATGAAGGTTCTATTTGGTTGTCAGACTGTGCAGGTGTGTTTCAGTGACCAGTTCCCTGTGTCCCCTCCTCAATGTTGTTGTCTGAGCAGTATGACATTAGTGATGTTGCCTTGTTAGCCAGGCACGTGAGAGACCCTGACATATGCAGCATGTGTGTGTCCTTAGTGCTGTGTGGCTCCTATTGCTGTTTACTTTGGCTTATGTATGTGTCAAGTATGGACATTCGGCATTTGAGTGTACTGGTACCTTTGTCTTATTTCTATGAATAGTTGCAGATGTCATCCTCACCCCCTAATTTAGGTATGTATGTTCCATGGGGAGGTTCCTGCCATTTGGTACTATAGCTGCACAGAGATGAGAGTTGTTATTGTCAACTGTTGTCGCAGTTACATTGCAGTTGTTGTTTTGGCTACTGCATTACTGATAGGGACCTAGTTGATGTAGGATAGATTTTGCAAGACAAGTGCCTGGATGTGAGTTTGACGTAGTGGCCTTCACACCTGTCGCTGCTTTCCCTTGGCTCTATTGTTGTACTTACAGGATGGCCCCATGGGACTGTTGTTGGTGCTGTATTTTGTCGTGCCCCAGATTCAGTCTGTCCTGGGCATGTCCCCCTTCCGTGCCCCTTTACCCATGCCACTTCATATATGTGCTGACTTACATGCATTGTGTAGTAGGTATCCCCCCCCTGCTTACAGTCCCCATTATTGCATTTTTATTCCCCATGCGACTTACCCTGCATGTACGTTGTCTCGTGGTAGTCTGCGCTGTCCTGTCCTTGAATCCCTGTGACGATCTCCTCAGGGATGACGGCTGCGACCATCTCCTCCATGTGGTCCAGGGCCTCCTGGTGTGCTGGACTCCCCCCTTCATTCTGCATTGCTGCCTTCCTGTTCCTGGCCATTTTTTCTTTTGTCCTACGTTTGCAGTCATACCAGCGTTTCTTACACTCAGTGACTGTCCGGCGTTCTTCAGCCACACTGTTGATCTTGTCCACAATTTGTTTCCATATGGCCTCTCTCCTACTGATAGGCAATTTAGAGGTGATGAACAATTGGTGCTGGTGTTCCGTCACCTCTTTCACCAGGATTTCCTGCTCCTCTGCACTGAAGCAACACTTTCTTTTTTTTCTGAAAATGTCCTGGTTCTGGTATGGATCCTCCTGGCTGGTTCCTGGTCTGCTGTCATCCTCCTGGGGTCTGTAGTGGCATCTGGGATCCATTTTGGCTCTCCTCTGCTGAAAGGGCAGTTTTCGCGGGTAGATTTGACGCAATAGCGTGAAAAAAAACAAAGCTTTCCGGGTTGCGCTGTCGTAAATCGACCCACAGTGATTTGCGTCGCGTTAACGTTGGTTTCCATTACGACGTGACGCCGCTGTGTGCGTCACGAAATAATGACTCCCACCTGTTGGTTGCGCCGCCGTGCGTCAAAGTATAAATTTGACGCCCGCACGGCGCTTCGAAATGGCGTTAGCCGGCGCTAATTTTTTGGACGCAAAACTGCGTTAGCGCAGTTTTGCGTCAAAAAGTATAAATATGGCCCAAGATGTTTCTGGGAATGGTGGGCTACTGTTGACAGTGGGTACTGAACTCTTCCCTCTTAGCCAAGCCTTTACAAAGGCTGACACACAAGGATGTGTCTGACCTGATACAACAGGACAATGGCTGTTTGGTTGCATATCTGGAGCTGAGAGAATGTCTCTGTCATGACCCGGCACTAAGAATGTTAGATTGTAACAAAGCTTTTACTAATTTCTGCAGAGAGATGGAGGGCTGTGTTCTCTCAGTGCTTACACGAATTCATGGAGATGCATAATGACCTGTGGCTTATCTTTATGCTTCTCTTAATCCTGTAGCCACATGATTGCCCAGTTGCCTTAAAGCTGTAGTGTCAGTTGGTGCTACCATCGACAGATGTGAGAATATAATCATGGTACACCGTGTTACTGTCATGGTCCCCAACTCCATCAAGATATTGCTGATGCACACTCACACTCAGCGCTTCAAGAACAGCTGATAGACCAAATCTGAACAAACTATACTTGCTGTTGAAAGCATCACACTGAAGTCTTGTACTTTATTGAACCCTGCTACTTTGTTACCATTGCCTTAAGATGAAAATGATGATGGGGAGGTGGAGCATGACTGTGGATGTCACTAAACTATGCACCAAGTCAAGACCATATACTTGAGATGAGCCTCTGGCAGAGTCTGATTATATACTGTTTGCGGATGGCTCTATGGCTCTTCCCTAAGAGATGATGGTGGTACCCTAACGGCTGCTTGGGCAGCCTGCACAGTTGTGGGGGTAGTGGAAGCTTCCTGGCTCTCAGGTGGAGCCTCTGAACACGTGGCCGATCTGATTGCTCTCACTAGAGCCTATAGAGTTTCAGAAAAACAGAGAGTGGCTATATTTACTGATGGGCAGTACTGCTTTGGTGTGGTCCATGAATTTGGACAGGTATAGTCACAAGGGGAATTTACAACATCATCAGGAAACCCTATTTGCAATGGGGAGTATATCATGAAACGGTTGGAAGTGTTGCAGTTGCCTAAAAAATGTGCACTTGTAAAATATTTGGCACACAGGAGTGGGGATAACTATGTAACTATTAGCAAGGGGTATGCTGATGAGGTTGCATGGTATTGTATTCATGGGTCCTGCCTGAAAATGAGACCAACAACAACCTTTTATTTGCAGTAGCTGATACTTGGGAAGAAGTGAAGAGGCGGAAACAGGAATTACCAGAGGCACAACAGCAGGGTTGGGTCAGAGCAGGTTGTGTTAAGAGAAATGATGAAATCTAGGTATCAACAGATGGAAGATAAGACATGTGTTGCCAGATAGTTTGCTGTCTCCTATGCCTAGGCAGTTTCATGGACTTGCACACATTATAAGGGATGTCATGGGTAGGCAGTTTCGACAGAATTGGTTTAATCCCTTCTTCAGGTTGATTTTTGAGAGTTTGTGCCGCAGATGTGTTGTGTGCCAGCAGGTGAATGTAGAAAGGACACCAGTGATGTTGAGTCACATAGGGAGATCAGGAGGACTATTAAACAGAATGCAATTGGACTTTAATGAGATGCCTGTGTGTAACAGGCTGGGACAAGTCCTAATGATTGTGTGTACTTTCTCATGTTGGGTTGAGGTTTACCCAATTAGGAGAAATGACAGTCTCACAGTAGCTAAGTTGTTCTAAAGAGAGCTGATCTCCAGGTTTAGTTTGCTAACTTCGCTAGAGTCAGACCGTGGATTTCATTTTATTAATGAGATCCCAAGAATGTTGTGCACAGCATTGCAGGTGGAACAGAAGCTGCATTGTAGCTATCGACCTGAGGCTTCTGGAATCATGGAGCAGGTGACTAGCATTTGGAATCTAGGTTATCCAAATTGTGTGCGTCGACATCTCTGAGGTGGCTGGACGTTTAGTCTTCAGTGTTGATGAGTTTTTGTCTTATTCCTGATCAGAAGCCGGACTGACTCCCTGTTAGAAATGGGGTCTTTGGTTGACAGTCAGGTTACCCCCTGCTCAAGCAAGGACCCTCACTCTAGTCAGGGTAAAAGAGAATCACCCTCAGCTAACCCCTGCTTTGCCCCTTGGTAGCTTGGCAGAGCAGTAGGCTTAACTTCAGAGTGCTAGGTGTAAAGTATCTATTCCAACACACACAGTAACTTAATGAAAACACTACAAAATGACACACCAGTTTAGAACAATAGGAAATATTTATCTAAACAAAACAAGACTAAAATGACAAAAATCCAACATACACAAGTCAAGTTATGACTTTTTAAAGATTAAACTCAAAAATAGTGCTTAGAAACACAAAATGCTTCGATGAGGTGTTAACACGGCGTCGTGATGGAGTCATTCCCAACAAGCCAACATCAGTGGTGCCGGACACGGAGTCATGTAGACCCCCAAGTACTGTACCTGAAGATTGAAAACAAGTCGATGCGTGAAGTCGGGGATCGTGGTGTCTGTGCGAAATGTTGAATCTGCGCACTTCGAGCGGGGACGGTCACGACGTGGTGCGGCGACTTCCACGGAGTCATGGTCTTTAGCAGGGCTGCAGCAGCGTCAGGCCTGCGAAGGTTGTTGCTTTCCAGCAAAGATCACAGAGTCGGTTGCAGGCGGCGTCACCGGATTCAGCAGCGGCGTCGGTCCGAAGTCGTCCGAAGTTGATGTCCTTGAATTTCCACCAGCTTTCCTTTCAAGGGCCCAGGGGCTGGATAGGGCACCACTTGTCAGAGCAGGAGTCTCTCCAGAGACTCCAGGTGCTGGCTGAGAGAAGTCTTTGCTGTCCCTGAGACTTCAAACAACAGGAGGCAAGCTTGAAATCAAGCCCTTGGAGATTTCTTCACAAGATGGAAGGCACACAAAGTCCAGTCTTTGCCCTCTTACTCTGGCAGCAGCAGCAACTGCAGGATAGCTCCACAAAGCACAGTCACAGGCAGGGCAGCTCTTCTTCCTCAGCTCTTGAGCTCTTCTCCAGGCAGAGGATCCTCTTGTTTCCAGAAGTGTTCTAAAGTCTGTGTTTTTGGGTGCCCTTCTTATACCCAATATCTCCTTTGAAGTAGGCCTACTGCCCCAGACACTCAGAGTCGGAGACTGCATTGTGTGAGGGCAGGCACAGCCCTTTCAGGCTCCAGTGCCTTGTCAGAGGTATTTGACCTCTGAATGGGGACACTTTGTGGCAAATGAAAGCAACTGTGTGTTTTGTGATTTGGAACAGCTATGAATCTGAATTTGTTGTGGAGTGTCATGCTGAACACATACTACCACTAAATGAACTTCCCTCCCATATTTGTTCTTATTTGGCTCCAGCATGGACAAACTACAAAGACTGTACAAATGGTCACACAGAGGGATTGTTCTGCTTCCCTTTTCTTTTCACGAGGAAGTCCCAAATTACTTGGTTTGAGGATTAACCTTGACAAATGTGTCTGCCTAGAGTATCTTTGTGGTTAATTGAGAGACTCAGACCACAGTCCAGTGCACAACTCTAAGCATAACATTTCAGATGGAGATAATTCCTGCAACAAAATATGTAAACAATATTTCAGTATAGTAATTGAAAAGGCACAAGGCTGCCAGTCTTCAGTCCTATCCTTTACCTGAGAAAGACCTCCTTGTATTCAATATGCAAATTCTGAATCTGCTGAATCTTGACGAATTTTCAGGAATCGAGAATTTAGGGCCTAATTTAGAATTTGACGGACAGGTTACTCATTCACATACGTGACAGATATCCCGTCCAGAGTATTACGATTTCCATGGGATGTAATGGAATTGTAATACAGCAGACGGGATATCCGCTCCGTTTGTGATAGAGTAACCCCCTCCACCAAACTCTAAATCAGGCCCTTAGTGTTTTTCAAGGGCTTGCTGCAAACAGCTTCAGCTTTCTATTGTAAGATCTCATGCTAGTAGAATGTCAAAAGTAATGATAGAGTTTAGAGACAGAGATGTATGTTTTGGGTGATCTATCTTCATCCATTGGTGTTTACGTGTTTTCCATGGTTTGCCATTGCTTGAATGGGCTGTTAGTCAAGGCCATGGCATTTTTGAGGATGGTGACAATATCCGATTTGTGTTCTCACTAAAAGTTGGTGACAAAATCAAGTGAACCTTTGGTTAAACTGCATATTAGATACTGCATGTAGGTTGAAATGGTGACCTTTTCTGTGTTCTGGACGCATTTATGTTTCTGCCATAGAATTTTAGTTGCTGAATTATGGCATTACTACTTGCTGCTTTGATGCCTAAGCCGGTCATAAAATGAAGGCACGGTGCTATTCAGTAATTGCCATACGTCTTAATATTACTTTACTGTCATGTCAATATGATGATTGTTTTCCTGCTTTTTTAAGTAAAGTTTTTGCGAGCAAGCTTTAAGGATTCAACAAAAATGCAGTTGCTTTGTTGAAAGTATTTATCATGCATTATTTTGCTTTGGACATCCACTGAGCTCAGTACTTTCGACCAAAACTTCATCTTCGGTATTGAGCTCATAACACTATTCTTTGAGGGTACAGCTTTAATCTGCTAGCGCAGTCTGTCAAGCCAAAGGCCCTCTTATTATTATTGATATTATTACTATCATTTTTAATACTAGTAGAAGTAAGGAAAAGCGCTTGCATGCAATTGTATTAATAAAACATTAACATTTGTACTACATGAATAGGTTTTTATATTTTATGATGAGAATTCTTAGCAACAATTAGGGTTAACGTAAGCCTTTGGGCCCTCTAGTACCAGATTTAAGGTACCGCATTCTTCTACAGAAAACACTTATTTGTAACTCAAGCGACCCCAAGTGACAGCCGATGGTAGGTCAGCCTGCATTGTAAAGTGGAAATTGCAGTTTAAAGGGCATGAAAAATATGTGAATGCGATTGCTAATCTGAAAATCTGTTAGCTTGTCAGTAATTAAAAGGAACCTCCTTTGCCGTGAGAGATATTTAGAATGACCGCCATTTGTAACAGTCGCTGAACCTCCATGTGACGAAAATCAACCTGCTTTTTACATTTTTATAGTTTGGCACTGTCGTGTGTGATTTGAGAAATTGTAATTGTGCCAAGTCATGCATTGTGTAGCAGTTATGATCATACGAAATTACTGGGTTTCATGCGATATGAACTGGAAGATACACAACTGTTGAATAAGTATAAAAAGGGGTGGAGAAATGGATGAAATAATTTCGAACAGGAGATGTAAAGAACAGAACATCAGGAATGATATTTATTTATTCTTAACTGATTCACCAATGGAATTGCCTTCCACCCCTTGATGGAAGGGCACCCAACGTCGTTCTTAGGGAGTGTGGAGGCCTGGCTAGATTGACGTAGAAAGGGGTCAAGTGCATTGTTACGTTACACCAAGGCACAACGAGGCATATTTATACTTTTCACGCAAAACTGCACTAATGCACTTTTGCATTAAAAGGTATACCCCCAGCTAGCGCCATATTTATGGAATGACGGTAGCAGGGGGTAAGGCCCGGCTAGTGTCATAAAAAGGATGCTAGCCTGGTGGGGGAGGTGTAGGGGGAGCATGAGGTTGTGCGTCAAAATACTACGCTAGTATGGGCAAAGGCATAAAAAATGTCTCTAACCACACGTCATCCTTTGCTGCACAACCCCCATGGACATGACTCCTGCCTTAGTAAAGACAGGAGTCATGCCCACCACCCCAAAGGCCATGCTCAGGTGACAAAAGTCCACTGGCATGGCCATTGGGCCCAGTGACATGTAGGGGGGCCCAAGTTTGGCCCCCTCCATGGCACTTAAAAAAAAAAAAAATAGTTACTCACCTGTACTTACCTGACTTACCTGGGATGGGGTCCTCCACATCCTCTGGCGTCCCTCTGGTGTGGGTGGGGGTGTCCCTGGGGATAGGGAAAGGCACTTGTGGGCCCATTCCATGGTCTCTGACCATGGAAATCGGCTCACAGGTCCCCTAACACCTGCCTTGACCCACGCATTAAATAATGGTGCTCAGCAAGCTTAGCACCATTATTTAAGGCCTCCTTCACCCGTGCTTGATTTTAGCATGGGGATAAATGTGGCCATGTCATCATTTTTTGCCTGGGAATGCCTACCTTGCATCTCATTGATGCAAGGTAGTTTCCAGCTAACAAAAAATGACTTTAACTCCAAAAGTTTGGAGTTAGGTTTGAACTGAATTTGCAAAAAGAAAAAAATGACGCCAGTTTGGTGCAAAGCAAGTATAAATATGGGAGGATAGATGTAAAAGTGCAATTCGACTGACACCGCATCAGGTTTCAAAAGCTTCCAGAACCTTCTGTTTTGTACAAGCCGCGATGGGAAAGCAGTGGAAATAGAAAGGCTTACAACCTGTGATTTACCATTGACCAGCTTCGGCCAGTCCTTTAGAACGGATGGGCCACGCCCCCCCCACCTTTTGCCCCTCATGAAGAGTGCCTGTCAGGCTGAGCGAAGGTCATCCTGCAGAGCGATTTGCACAAGCTCCTTGCTCCCTGAGCTGAACTTGGCTGGGCTGAAGAGGTCACAGCTCCTATTGGCGTGACCTCCTCGGCTCAGCAAAGTTGCCTCGAGGCCCTTCCCCTCAGTGATGAGGGGAAGCGTCACCCATTGACTCTGACCTGGGCACTTCAGGTTTAAGCCCTGAAGCACCCAGGGCAAGTGTCATTCAGTGACACCTCGTCAAAGAGTGGGGTAGCGTCAGAAGTCTCACGGACCTCATCCCACTCTGTGACAAAGTTGGGACTGCTGCCTTAGGCAGCAGTCCTAACCCTCCTGGTACCTCCAAGGAGAAGGTAAGAGTGTGTGTGTGTTTTTTTTAAATTAATGTTTGGTTCATGTGTGTATGTTTGAATGTTGATGAGTGTTGTGAATGGATGTGCGTGCCTGTGTGAATAAATGAGTGTGAGAGTGCTTCCACCCGCCCCCCTCCCTCCTATAATTACCGGTCGCTACTGCCAGTGACTTTGGGAGTCGTGATTTACCGTCTTCACGGAGAAATTAAACGTCTGCGCAGATACACCAACATCAATGTTCAGGTCTTTATGTACAGATTTTTGATATTGTACAAACATTTACAATTCACAAGAGCATTTTTATCTCTTCGATGCTTACTCAAAATGCAAATTATTTGTTGAAATTACATAATTGCTCTGTGTACTGCATATGTTCTGTATTTGGCAAACATGAAAAAGATTTGTTGTAAGCGCCTAACTGCTCCGACGAGTTTGTATTTGGTAAACATGAAACTGTTATGGAGGGACATTCTCTCCTTTCTGTGATTTGTATTGTGCACAGAGTGGCAGGACTGCGCACATTATCCCTGGAGCAACGGTGACATCAAGTCTGTTAAAAAAGATTAAAGGATGTGATAACGTAATCCCTTGAGCTATATCTTCAACAAACAAACTAAACTGCTATTACAATGAAGTCTCCTTCATGATAAGAGAAAAACATACAGGGTTATTATGTATGATTGAAAAGGTATTTTTTTTTCATTGAGTCCAGCATCTATTCTATATGTCCTAAATTAGAACGTAGCATGAAATCAGAACAGTGAAATACCAATAATTGCTACATGGGTGCTTAGTCATTCCTTCCAAAGATGTCAAGTCAAACCAATCTCCCATCACAGATCTTAAAATCCCTTGGCTGTGATAACCTTTTGGATGGTGAAAGGCAGGTTTACTACCTATACACACAACACAGCGCAGCTCAGCATTCAAAGTTACTGTTATCCTCACATGAAAGCGACAGAGGAGGATGGGTCCACATCTACTAAGATATGGCTCTGTTTTCCTCCCTCCCTGTGCTCATGCACTTTAGGCTGCCATTCGCTAATGCACAAACCTGTGCAAAGAAGCGTGCGGTCTGTTAAGCATAGGGTTTGTATTCAAAGCAAAGCTTTTCAGTACAGAAACTATACTTTAAATAGTTTTCTTACTTTGTAGGTGTGCTGTATAGTGCAGTACACAAGCAAATCTGGAAAAATTAGTAAAATTATTTAAAGATTTGCTGCAGTCAGTTGGGGCTGGTGACTTTTAAAAGTGATGGGGCGTAATCCTCGGTGAGTTTACTGTCTGACTCTGAATCACTGGGTCTTGCTTGGTCTAACTAAGTTACAGTCTCACTCATTCTACTCTAGTCCACTTCTCTAAGTCCCGCTCATTCTCATTCATTCTGAATTCCTCACTCATACTGTGACTCAGGCTTACACACAGTAGCACTCAATTAAACTCACTGTCATTCTCCCTCACTCGTTCACATTCATTCTCACACATACTTATCCTTATTGTCACTCATTCTCACTCACTCTGACTAATTCCTTCACTGACTCTTTCTCACTTTAACTCACACACATAGTCACATAGACATGCTCACAGTGCTGGGATTTGCCAAGCTTTGAATAATCTCTCTGATGGCTGGGGCAGGCACCTTCATGGTCCTGTGTCAGCAATGAAAAAAGGTCACTAGCTTCCTCGGTTTGTTGCTAGAACCCAGGTCTGCATTTTATTTTTATTATACAAAGAGTGAATAATTATTCACTCTTGATACAGTAAAAATGGACCACAAGTAGGTGTACTACAGTTATGGAGCCTGTAAAGGAGAGCTACCACTGATCCAGGGACACCTATCCATCAAACTAATCCATCCATTCAGTCATCCATCCTTTCACTTATCCATCCTCCCTTTCATCCATCTATTCATTCATTCAGCCTTTCAAGGGTCCACCCATCCTTTTGCTCATCCATACACCCTTTCACTCCACCTATCCACTCTTTCACTCAGCCATCCATCCTTACACCCATCCATTTACCCTTCATGCCATCCATTCATTGATCCATCCCTCCATTTACCCTTTTACTTGGCCATCCATCCTTTCACTCCCTCATTCATCCATCCTGCTTTGAGACCTGCTCAGAGAGAACCTGCTTAGAGAAGAATCTTCTTTACAGAGTTCTCATAATCTGTTACTGTACTCTTTATGAGTGCTGATAGTTTTACTGGCTACACTGACTCTTAGAGGTGGACCCTTTTGCTATTTTACATCAAATTGTTTGATAATCTCAGATGCATTTCGATTGCTGAGATTTTAATATTATTTTTGTGAAACTGTTCATAAGTAAGTCTACTTTATTGCATTTTCCTAACGTACAATTATAGAACAGAGATTAGATTACAGGACACGCTTTATGCTATGTTCTGTAATGTATGCTTGACTAATAAAGAAAAATTTCAAAACCTATGAAAAATAAAACGTCTAAACTCTATCTACAACTCTCATAATTGAGTCCTGAGAAAGAACTATGTTTTTGAGAAATTCATATTAGGGTTTGAATTGCAGTTTCCCCTTCCCCTGCTCATTTCCAAGGTTCCATACTGGGTATTCTAAATGTTGTGGAGTGTTTATGAATTCAAGAGTCTCCCTTCTCCTATAAGTATGGGGAAGGGTGAACGACGGAAAGCCTGCTTACTTTTTAAAGCACTTACACACTTTTTGTGATCCCTAGGAAATTGAAGATCTAGAAGGTATTTCTAAACATTCTTGTGTTTGAGAGAACCACAAAACACTAGGAAAGCTCTTGTGGCAGAGGAAGGGAGCTATATATGCTACAAATCAAATCTTGTTGTTATTTTCTGAACACAAGTTATGGATCTGCAAATGAAGGCACACAGAATTATCTAACTATAAGTCTCCTTGCATTTTACTAAGCAGGCTGCATATTTTAGCAGGGTTGTGGTGGGAACAGAAAATAGGCCCAGGCACCAAATTAAAAGAGGCCACCATTTGCAAATCAGGATGTTTTTAAACTTGCAAAGGCAAGCTACATAAGTTTTGTTATAGGAGACCACATACATTTGTGCTTATTGCAGGCAATGTTTGTGTTAATATCAGACAAATTAATTGTAAACACAGACCCACAAGTAAATAAAAGAGGCCCACAAACAGCCAATAAATGTTATACTCCGATCTGTATGCTGAGTAGACAGACAGTGACTGACCTGGTGGTGCAGGAGCATCCACGTTTCATACCTGATGTGCTTTGTTAGAAATGGGGTCTCAGGTTGGCAGTCAGTTTGTACTCTGTCCAAGCAGGGACCCTCATTCTAGTCAGAGCAATGAAGAAACACACTTAGATAACCCCTGCTTACATCCATGGTAGCTTGGCACAAGCAATCAGGCTTATCTCAGAAGCAATGTGTAAAGTATGTATACCAACACACACAGTAATACAGTGAAACACTACAAAATGGACACCACACCAGTTTAGAAAAATAGGCAATATTTATCTAAATAAACAAGACCAAAACAACATAAAATTCAACATACACAAGTCAAGATATTAATTTTTAAAAGAAGAAGAGTCTTACTCCAAAGAAAACAATGGAAACGTTGATTTTACACAAAGTACCTGGTTTGCATTAAAAATAAAGCTGCACAGGCGAGCGTGCATTGGAAAAGTCTGCGATGCGTCGATTCCTTACTCGCAAGTGAGGCCGTGCATCATTTGCTTCTCCGGTCGGGTCGGAAATGCGTTATTTTTCTCACTTGCAAAAGTGTGATGCGTCGATTTATGGACGGGGCACCTCTGATCTGCACAGGTTCACAATGACTTTGACGCCCATGGACGAAGCAAGAGAAATCCAGTCACATGGTGTTAGAAAATTGCACTGTGTGTGGTTTGTGTCTTTATCAGCAGCCCCAAACAGCTGTTGCATTGTTTCTCCAGCCACGGTACATCGACCTCCCAGCCGCGATGCAGGTGGAGCTTCGATTTCAACCGCAAAGTGGGTGGCTCATCGTTTATCAGCTGTGTTGCAGATGGTGCATTGGTGCATTGAAAATTTCCCCACACTGCATTTTGTGCGTGGATTTAAGCTCTTGTTCCGCCAACTTCACATTTCAGGGGCCCTAGGATTGGATAGGGCACCACTTGGCAGGGCAGGACTCTCAGCAGAGAGTCCAGGTGCTGGTAGAGGAAGTCTTTGATGGACCTGAGACTTCAAAACAAGAAGCAAGTTCAGTTCAATCCCTTGGAGATTCTTCTCAAGATGGAATGCACAACAAAGTCCAGTCTTTGTACTGTTTCACAGGCAGAAGCAGCAATTGCAGGAAGGCCCAACAAAACACAGTCACAGACAGGGGCAGCACTTCTCAGCTCTTCAGCTCTTCTCCTTGGCAAAGGTTCTTCTTGTTTTCCAGAAGTGATCTAAAATGTGGGGTTTTGGGTCCACTACTTATACCCCTTTCCGTCTTTGAAGTAGGCAAACTTCAAAGGAAAGTCTCTGTTGTTTATAGGATCCTGCCTTGCCCCAGCCAGGCCCGACACACACACAAAGGGGTTGGCGACTGCACTGTGTGAGGGCAGGCAAAGCCCATTCAGGTGTAAGTGACCACTCCTCCCTCCACTCCAGCGCAGATGGCTCATCAAGATATGTCAGTTTGATCCAAACAGGGAATCCACAAACAGGCAGAGTCACAGAATGATTTAAGCAAGAAAATACTTTCTAAAAGTGGCATTTTCAAACTAACAATCTAAAACCAACTTCAGTAACAGATGTATTTTTAAATAGTGAGTTTAGAGGCCCAAACTCCACATTTCCATGTGCTCCAAAAGAGAATTTGCATTTTAATAATATTTAAAGGCAGCCCCCATGTTAACCTATGAGAGAGTTAGGCCTTGCACAGTGAAAACCGAATTTGTCAGTATTTCATTGTAAGACATGTAAAACACACCAGCACATGTCCTACCTTTAACATACACTGCATCCTGCCCACTGGGCTATCTAGAACCTACCTTAGGGGTGTCTTACATGTATGAAAAAGGAAGGTTTAGGCCTGGCAAGTGGGTAAACTTGCCAGGTCGAATTGACAGTTTAAAACTGCCCAAACAGACACTGAAGTGGTAGGTCTGAGGCATATTTACAGGGCTACTAAGGTGGTGGCACAACCATTGCTGCAGACCAACTAATAGCATTTGATTTACAGGCCCTGGGCACCTCCAGTGAACTTTACTAAGGACTTACTAGTAAGTCAAATGTGCCAATCATGGAAAAGACAATTACATATACATTTTACACAAAAGCACTTGGACTTTAGCACTGGTAAGCAGTGGTAAAGTGCCCAGAGTACCAAAAACAGCAAAACAGACTGCAGCACACATTTAAAACATGGGAGGCAGAGGCAAAAAAGACAGGGGAGACCACACCAAGGATGCCAGGTTTAACATGCTCCTTTTACAGGTCTACATTGTCCTGCTTGTTTATGTCTCGGTCATGGTGGTCTCTGTGCTGTGGGGGGTGATGAAGAAGGAGCAGTGGTGAAGATCGTTGCCCTATGGACTGTTCCTGAACTAGCACAAGAAGATGAAAACACAATGGGAAATGGTGACTGAGTTAAGCTAAGGGCACTACAGTGGTCCCACAACCAATGGGTCAGAGATGTGTTGATGACTTAGGATCATGGTGTCAACTTGTGTTTCCACATCATTCACTATTACTCTTAAAATGGTCGGCTTCAGAAAAGAGGGTGTGGTAGCTCTCACAAGAAGATGAGCTTTAAGTCTGGGCTGCCACGTCTACGCATGATTTCCAAATTGTTGTGTATTTCACCTTGGCTGATCCTGCATTGTACTAACACTGTGGTTGTGTACATAGCCAGAAATGTGTTGTTTTTATAGAAGACCTCTCAAAATAAGAAGCTGATTTGACACAGTACCTTTCTGAGGGATAATCTTAGATCATAGTAATAGCTAAGAACAGATGAGTGCTTACCGCTGACCTTGAATGCACCTCCCCTACGACCCAGCATCATGTCATCAGTGAACCAAGAGAGGTAAGTTGACATGTGGACCCTAGATGTAGCCTATGGTTGTAATATAGATGTATCAAAATTAAAATCAGAGGAGCTATTTGTGCAGTAATGTATTTCAGGGAGCTCTCAGATGTGAAGGTCAAGATAAAGCAGGCACTATGGAATAAGGTAATTGCGGTGGATCACATAATTTAGTCAAGTATGGGAGGCAGGATTCCGCCCAGGTTTCATTATTGCACTGTTCGGCAACTAGGTAGGGATCTGTTTACCTGTTTTACAAAAAAGATTAAAGCTTTCTCTTTAGTTCTCTGAGGAGCTAAAAAGTACCCTGCATTTTATTATAGATGCATTTTATAGCGTTTACTCACTCTGAGGTGGTGATGAAGAACTTTGTCAAATGCTGGTTACTGCACTACAGAAGGGCTAGCCCCATTTAGCATGTTCGCCTGCAGAGACTTCAATATCATATCCACCCTTAACCCTCATTCAAACTCCTTGTAGGCTGTGTGCCCTCTGGCTGTTCAAGCAGCATGTGCTGTAAAAAATGCTTCCTTGTCAGCCCATGTCTGCTTTAATCTGTAGATGTAAGTACAGATTAGCATGGCAATGTGCATCTTGCTCCGCTGCTCACATTAACTTCCATGGACGCGAAGTGGTTTAACAGTTCTCATATCTGTCAGAATCTATCCAGGTCAATTTTCCTTTAAATGTGACATAACTCTTGCAGTAAAGAAATTGCCCATTTCATGTCTGAAGAGGCTTATTGCTCCGGCTCCTAGGGGGCAGACCACTTTGTAAATGTGCCAGAATATAAATGAGGTAAAACGTTTATCTAGAAGCTTGGAGACTTTTAAATACAAACATTGATTTTGTCCTATCTGCATCGGTTGATGCTGAGCATCATTTTTGACTTCATGACCGTATTGAACATGCCTTACTATTTCCAAGTATAGTGTATCTGCTTTTTATGTGGTTCTCTCTGAAACCCTAGTATAACTTGAAGTATCTAAAAAAATTATGAATTAATAAAAACGTTTTCTGAAGAATATACGTGCATGTGTAACACAGTAGGACATCTTGTACTTGAGCACTTGCAGCCATTTAATACCCCCTCAACGCCGCCTCATTCATTGGTCACACAGGCTTTACAATAAATTAAAGAACATAAAGTAATAGATGAACGTGTAACAAACAATGTCAGTGCTGCTACTACAGTGTCTAAACTCATACACGTAATCATGTATTTCACTCTTTTTGCAGCAGAAAGACCTACGGCCAACTCTGTAAGTGCACTACGTCCTACAAGCCTTAATTACAGAAACAGCTCAGTTGAGGTCCTCGAGTCTGCAGCAACATTTGAGTTTCAGTGTTTACCTCTATTCATGGCTCTGAGTCCTTTCTGTAGCACCCCTTGAGTTTCTCATATTTGAACACATGAGCTATGTATCTAATGTACCTTTATCATGCAACTGTGCCTGCTATCACAATGCGTAACATAGGCATAACTGCTGATTACTGTCAATCCTGAAGGAGCATTTGCTGTTTTACTGCTAACACACATACACTGCTAGCACATACACAGATGGCCTCTACACATATTAAATATTCTCTGAGATTTAGCCGTCTGCATGACAATCTAAATACTATAAATTTTCTACTGCTGGTTGTGCTGTGGGCATTAAAAACATTTTTTTAGCGCTGCATTTGCGCCGCTTTTTGACGCAAAACGGCACAAACCTACAAAATACAGGGCCATATTTATACTCCGTTTGCGCCGAAATTGCGTCGTTTTTTTTGACGCAATTTCGACGCAAAACTAACGCCAACTAACGCCATATTTATACTATGGCGTTAGAGGCGAATAGCGCCAAAGTTCCCGGAATGTGCGTCATTTTTTAGCGTGAACCCCTTCCTTGCGTTAATGATATGCAAGGGAGGCGTTCCCGTCTAAAAAATGACTCCCAGGCCTTTACGTGGTATTTATACTCCCGGGCAAAAGAGACGCCCGGGAGTTGGCGTGGCTAAAAACGGCGCATTTGCGCCACTTTTTAACGCCTGCTCAGGGCAGGCGTTAAGGGGCCTGTGGGCTCAAAATGAGCCCACAGGTGCCCTCCCATGCCCCCAGGGACCCCCCCTGCCACCCTTGCCCACCCCAGGAGGACCCCCAAGGATGGAGGGACCCACCCCAGGGACATTCAGGTAAGTTCAGGTAAGTATAATTTTTTATTTTTTATATTTTTTTTTGGTGGCATAGGGGGGCCTTATTTGTGCCCCCCTACATGCCACTATGCCCAATGACCATGCCCAGGGGACAGAAGTCCCCTGGGCATGGCCATTGGGCAAGGGGGCATGACTCCTATCTTTACAATGATAGGAGTCATGTTGATGGGGGATGGGCGTCGAAAATAAATGGCGCAAGTCGGGTTAAGACGATTTTTTCGACGTAACCTGACTTGCCCCATTTTAAGACGCCCATGCGCCATTTTCCCCCTACGCCGGCGCTGTCTGGTCTACGTGGTTTTTTCCCACGCAAACCAGGCAGCGCCGGTCTGATTGCGCCGTCTAACGCCATTCCATAAATACGGCGCCCGCATGGCGCTTCAGAATGGCGTTAGACGGCGCAAAACTTTTTGACGCTAAACTGCGTTAGCGCAGTTTAGCGTCAAAAAGTATAAATATGGGCCACAATGGCATTTTGCAAGTTTGCGCCGTTTTTGCGTCAAAAAACGACGCAAATGCGGCGCAAAAAAAGTATAAATACGGGCCAAAACGTTTAATAGGCCTTGGCGAAACTTACATTACAGCAGCGTAACTCGCGTATTATCGGGAACTTCACTGTTAGCCGACAATCCCAAGATTACGCCATTTTACCACTTTGTGTAAGTATGATCTAGTTGCGAGACATTTTTCTGCCACTCACTGTAAAAAAAATACTGCAAACGTACAGGAACAACAGAATCCAAGCTGCTGCTGGTTGCTGCACATTTGTTTAAATGAGTCTTTGCACCAAGAATTGATACAAAGACACATCTCATACTAAAAAAATAGATACATAGAAATTGCTTTTCAAGTATTTATGCATAATTTCCCTTAATAATTACGCAAAATCAAATTACTCAGATTTCGCACAATTTACTGCCATAAGAACAGATCATTTTTTATTCCATGTACCTGGCATTTGGAAGCAGAAAGCTTCACATATTTTCTGCTGTATATTTATTTGTTACTTCCACTAGAGATATTTAAGATGATGCTAAACCTGCTTTGTAGGCAGTCCCTGCGTGTTTATTCATCCTTAAACATCACACTGAGACTCTTCACATGTAATGGAACTTGCTCCGGGGAGTAGCATGCACCTTTGAAAAATTGATTTAATGCACACCATATTTATTCTGTCTCGTATCAATAGCAGATTCTATGTCAATAATAAAAAAAGTGTTTGATTGCCATCTTTTAAAAAGTTTCAAAGAGAGGTTTGGTGTTATGCACACATTAGTACATATCACCCCATATGCATTTTTGAACTCTGGAGCCAAACAACTTTCATGTGTTCTAGTCTTACAAATCACAATAATGCAGTGTAGGAATTAAAAATTAAAAATATATTTTTCCAGTAGTGCCACGTTAAACGATGTAAACATGCATGTAGATTGGTGAAGCCCATGTGAGTTTCATACTGCTCTCAAACTCATAAGTAAATTCCGCAGTCTAAAGGTAATGATAGAAAGGGACGGGGAGGGGGCGGGGACAGGAAAAAAGCAGTGCATCACTCAGGACTGCCCTCTTTCCATGTGTCCTGCTGCCAGAGTAAAACAAACACCATCAATTATCTAAGTATCTAAGACATTTTAACAAGACTACAGTGCATTATATATGTTAAGCTCTTTGTTAGTGAACCTACTCTATGCTGCCATACTACTGTTGGCTCAGGCAGCAGAATAAACAAACTAATCGCCTCTGTGTAGACAGTAAGCATTTTTTCTGAGGAGGCACATCGCTTCTGTGCCCCAGGTGGAAGTAGTGATGTAATTTGGGAGAAAAGAGCATGGTACTCCATCCCTTTGTTCTTTCAGCCCAACTCTTACTTGAGAGTCTGACTTGCAGCAGGGAAAGCTAAATGCCTTTTGGGTCTTGAAGAATACACCACACACACTTAGATATTGTGTCCTGGGAAAATTAGTGTACAACAAGGTTTCATCGTAAAAGTCATCAATGTTCAAGAATAGAATACTCGATATGAAGGCTAGATCCTATTCTGATTATGCATAAACATTTCTTTAAGACACGAGATCTTGTTCGCTCCAACTCTTGCCAACTAACTGTCGTGAAGCGTGGTTCATGATAGTTCTTACCACTTCGAGCTAGATGAGCAGTGCACGTGGAGTGATACTATAAAGCCACTGGTGCTGAATCTTTCAAAGGGAAGGAATGGGTGATGGTTCCTGCAGAGTGTTGGTGCTGTCTACACTGAGGATTCACTAAGAAGAACTCTAAGCGACAAAGTTTCGATACAGAACCACATTTCTCAGCAGGCCATGACTTGCCACATAGTCTGGAGTCTTGGTGGCGATCTTTGGTGCATGGGTACCTAGTAATGATGAAACAATGATAATGCTGCACCTGGGATCAATACTTTGCTTTAAGACCAATTAATTTAGTGGATTATATTGAATAATGTTGCAAATACAGAGAAGTGTTTCTGACACTCATGTTGTTGATGGAAACACAGTTTGAACTATTTGAACATTTGTATGAACTCCTATTAGACTGTGATCTTGTTGCATTTCACTTAAATGATTCCTGTTACAGAACAGCAAGGAGTATTAAATGAGGACTATGTACTCATAGCATAAGATGTTGGAGTTCTAGTATGTTTATACAAATTGCTCTGGTAGGAATAGCGAAATGGTTGATGTTTGGTAATTACTTTACAATGCTTAATGAGTGAAGTAGAAGCCACAACCTATCTTGAAAAAAGAGTGCATAGTGACAAGCCCTGTGGTAGGTATTCTTTTCAGAGGGAGAAGTGTTTAGTGATCACATATCTAAGGTACTCATCATCTGAATGTTTTGTTTCAGAAGGTCCATGTTTTACACCCGAGTTGATAGAGTTTGTTAAACAGAGATATTGACATGTTATATACACAGTATATTCCTTCATTGTTTCAGTTGAATGCAGAACTTTCATGACAAATTACTAAAGATATCTCAACATATATCCACAACATTCTGAAGATGTCACTGACTGGAAAAAATGATGAGTCAAAGAGATGGCTTGCGATGTATCTGTTTGCCCTAATATCACATTACCTTTCCGTGTTTCTACAACTAGTCCTTGTATTCCTGTGTAGGTGATCATTGGTGAAGGCAGTGAGAGGCATAAAACTGCATCACTCATGTTGTATTTTGAGCAAAAGATTAATGTATCCTGACACTAACCAGAGTTGCAGTACAGCATTCCGAGACTCAGAATCAACATGGTGCTTTCACCTAGGATCATCTTAAGGATAATTCTGGGCACCTCTGCAGGAGAGCTACTCTGGTTTTAGGGCTAAATGAGACTCTGAACCACCTATGTTCTAGAAAGAGCAAAACTCATCCCTGGATAAAAACTGAAAAACTAAATTGAATGATTGTGCAGCATTTTCAGAATCAAACTGTTCATTTCTCTGCTGCCAACATACTTAGCTTAAAGAAAAGGCTAGGCACCTTTGTGGGGAAAATCCATCTACTTTTAGTGGTGTTCAAGCAGGATTGGAAAGCTACCAATCGTGACAGTGTCAAAGTTAATAATGAAAGATCCTCTTATGCAGTTCCTTGGGTTCTCTTTGCTGGCTATCCTTAAGGCATTTACACAGAAATCTTGAGGCATCATCCTCTCCATTCATTTGATTGCTAAAATCATCTTTTGCTGTGAAATAAGAAGGTCCTTTGGAGGAGTACTGTTGATATCTGCAACATTAAAGATCTGTTATGTGTCATTAGTGCCTTTTGACCCCCTTTGGAGTGGGGGTGCCCTTTACGAACAAGCCTGTCATGTTATGGCATGTTATGTTGTGTTTTATTATGTTGTGTTGTGATGTGTTTCATGTTATGCTACATTTTATATGACAATCAACGTCCAAATAGGTTCAGCCTGGGGTATGGTCTTAACACCAATCTAGACCAAATGCCCATGGGCCTTACTGAAGATGAGAGCAATGCCAGAGGCTAATCTATAATAAAAAAAAAAAAACATCATTTATTGATGTGTCATTTTGGTGTGTACTCCTTGATTTTGAGAGATGGGTAATAAGAACTACATTAATGTGCATATCTTCTACCTTAACTGTCAGACATATTATGTTTTGTGAAAATTATAGCACAAATTGCTCATCAACAAATACTCTCAGGTCAGTAACTCCATGTGACAATAAACACACTTATTTTCTCATATGGATTTACCAAAGTAATCATCTCTGAAATGGGAATTAACTTCAAAGCAGCATGCAGTGATGCCAAGAGTGCAGTGTGTGAGGTGACTTGTACGCTGTCTGTCTTAATTCCAAGACAAGTGGGATGGTAGAGAAACTGAGTATCAGTGTATGCTAGCATGACTGGAACTTCTCTCTAGAGAAATTGGGTTGTGAATTTTAACTCATATTTACCTAAAGGTAGATATCACACACAAGGGTTATTTTGAGCCTTTTTGAGTTGATCTTGGGAATCCGGACATAGGTACCATACACTTACCGAATAACTGTTGGGAAGGTAGTCCCTAAAGTATAGGTTTGGACAAAGGTGAACAAAAGACAGGATAACTGAACACGTCATCATGGAAGTCAAGATTTTGTGATGTTCTGATAAGACTACAAAGCCTTACTGACTGCATCGCTTGTGTTCTGAATTATGATATGATTTCCAAACAGAGCTGTTTAGAACAGTTGATATAATTCTAGCATCAACTTTCTGAAAGTAAGTAATGTGACTTAATACATTTCTTCCTACAGTTTCTTATATTTTTCAGCTTTTGACCCACCACAACCAAGATGATATACTGTTCCTGCTATCTGTTGAAAATCTATGTATGAGATCCCTTCACAGACAAAAGAAAGATGTCTCAGTTAAAGGCACTGAAGTTAATCTTGCACCTGAACAGCAAACAAAATGCAGATTTTTCCTGTAAAGTGAAGTGAAGGACAATGTGCTACAATGAAATGACACTATACAAGATGTTATTTCATGCATCAACTGGTGTTCCTTTGCTATGTGCAGAATAGAGGTATGAAAACCCTTCACATTACTGGTGGGAGCTATAGGACTGATTCTTTTGCATGGGCGGAAGACAATTCTACACGGAATTGAGAATATAGGTGTTAGAAACGGGGTCTCTAGTTGGCAGAGTTATACACCCTTGTCTGAATGGGGACCACAGTCCCAGTCAGGGTAAATCATACACAATCCAAATTATCTTGTGCCCACCCTCTGGTAGCTTGGCACTGAGCAATCAGACTTAACTTAGAAGGCAACATGTAAAGTATTTGTGCAATAAATCATGCAATCACACCATGAGAACACCACAAAAAGACACTACACAAGTTTAGAAAAATATAAGATATTTATCTGATTAACTTAAGATCGAAACAATCAAGATTTGATAATCACAAGTTGAAATATCACTTTTGTAATGATAAGAAAAGTCTTTAAAAACAACAAATGTCTCTTGTAAGCACAAAGTACCTGGTTTGCGTCAAAAGTACATGCATGAAGGCTGTAGAGGAGGAGATGCATGGGAAAAGGCAGGTGTGCATCAGATTTCCAGGTGCACAGATGATGTGTCAAGTCTTTGAGTTGAATTCCGGAGAGCAGACTTGAATTCTCTTTGCGATGCAAGGTCTTTTAAAACCCAAGGACGATGCGTGGAAATCCTAGGTGTGTGGGACGAAGTCACAGCTGTTGCATCGATTGGGTGGAGGATGCAATGGTGTTTCTGTTGCACGGCTGGCACTTCATCGATTACTCTCGCAGGAAGTTGAGCTGCGTTGTTCTGGCTCGATGATGCATCGATCCGGTGGGCTATGCGTCGAAGTTCCGGTTGCAACTCTGGCGCTGTGTCGATCTCCCCTCAGGTAACCAGGCTGCGTTGTTCCAGTTTGGTGATGCAGTGATTTTCTCACCGCTGGACAGGCTGTGCACTGATTCTAGCGGGCTGTGCATCGATTTTCGTTGCACAAGGAGTTTTGTTGCAGAGATGAAGTCTTTTTGGCCCAGAAACTTCAGGAACAGGAGGCAAGCTCCATCCAAGCCCTTGGAGAGCACTTCTCAGCAGAGCCAGAGGTCAGCAAGGCAGCAGGGCAATAGCAAGGCAGCAGTCTTTTTACGCAGTCCAGGTCGGTCCTTTGGGCAGCCAGGCAGCATCTCTTGACAGGCTGCAGGTTCTGGTGCAGAGTGTCTTTCCCAAAAGTGCCTTTGAAGTGGGGGAAACTTCAAAGAGTTATTTTGAAGTGCACAAGGTTCCCTTTAAGTACAACCGTGTCAGCCAGGGTCCCAGTAGGGGGTTTGGCAGTCCTTTGTGTGAGGGCAGGATACTGTCCTTTGAAATGTAAGTGCCAGGCCCTCCACCCTTCCAGCCCAGAAAGACCGATTCAGTATGCAGGTGTGTGCAGGTGTGACTGTATATCCTGTGTTTGTGGTTGTCCAGGTGAAATGCACAATGGAGCTGTCAACCAGCCCACCCCTGACATGGATTGGAGACAGGCTGTAAGGCACAGAAGGATTTTAGGTGCAGAGAAATGCTCACTTGCTAAAAGTGGCTTTTTCAAAAATAGAAATATAAAATCCATACTAAATATGACCTGTCTACCCCTTTCTGATCAGAATCTACAACTCAAGCAATATATGAAGATAGCCCTAATGTTAGCCTATGAAAGGAGCAGGCCTCACAGCAGTAGAAAACTGTGAGAAAACAGGGCTGATTGTAGAGGCCCCCTAACTTTTTGCTCCCATTTTCCACTTTTTGCTGGTGTTTTCCTGACTCTGATGGTGCCCTGAGTACTTCTAACGAGTCCCAGGGCCTGTGCTCTGTGTAAAATCAATATGCAAATTAGGATAGTTATAATTGGCTAAGTTAACCTACCTATAAGTCCCTAGTATATGGTAGGGCATGTAGGTTTAGGGACCACAGCATAGGTAGGACACCCATAGGTGCACTGCTGAGGTGCCCAGTGTCATTTTAAAGACAGGCCTGCAAATTTTACTTTGGAATCAAAAGTAGTTACAAAGTCATAAACTACCTTATTTTTACATATAAGTCACCACTAAGGTGTGCCCTATGTGCCCCTAGGGCTGGGTGCCATGTAACTATAAGCAGGGACCTTATAAAAGTAGTTTTATAAGCTCTGGTGAGGTAAAAACAGCCAAATTCGAGAGTTTGGTATCAAATGAATTGTTATAATAAATCCCACAGCCAGCATAACCGAGGAGGGCTGCAAGGACGTTGGATCAAGATCCAGGTTTACCCCGGTCGAAGGATTTTCACCTCAAAAAAACGACTAAGTCCGAAGGTAAAAATCTCCACAACGGAATCCAGTGCCGCGTATCCGGAGAAGAGTTCCAGGAGGTCGGATTGGATTGGCAGGTTCATCCCGCTGAAGAAAATCTTCAGAAAAATGACTAAGTGCGAAGGTAAACTTTTGACAGAGGCCTCCCACGGCCTGTAGCCGAGCCGGGCTCCATCGAGGTCGGCCTTAAACTTCGTCTTTGCCCCGGTCGAGGTGCAACCAGATGACCAGATTAGCGCTTTTTGTTTCTAGGTGCTAGAAAACAATAATTTTTTACAAATTCACATCTTTGGTTCCCCTTATCCGATTCTATTCGTTTTTGTGTCATTTTAAAGATAAACATAGGGGGTCATTCTGACTTTGGCGGGCGGTGGAAGCCACCCACCAAAGTCCCGCCGTCAGAATACCACTGCGCGGTCAAAAGACCGCCGCGGTAATTCTGAGTTTCCCGCTAGGCTGGCGGGCGACCGCCAGAAGGCCGCCCGCCAGCCCAGTGGGAAACCCCCTTCCATGAGGATGCCGGCTCCGAATGGAGCCGGCGGAGTGGAAGGGGTGCGACGGGTGCAGTTGCACCCGTTGCGATTTTCAGTGTCTGCTTGGCAGACACTGAAAATCTTGGTGGGGCCCTGTTAGGGGGCCCCTGCAGTGCCCATGCCATTGGCATGGGCACTGCAGGGGCCCCCAGGGGCCCCACGACACCCGTTACCGCCATCCGGTTCCTGGCGGCGAAAACCGGCAGGAACAGGATGGCGGTAAGGGGGTCGGAATCCCCATGGCGGCGCTGCAAGCAGCGCCGCCATGGAGGATTCCCCAGGGCAGCGGGAAACCGGCGGGACACCGCCGGTTTCCCGTTTCTGACCGCGGCTGTACCACCGCGGTCAGAATGCCCATGGATGCACCGCCAGCCTGTTGGCGGTGCATCCGCGGCCCCGGCCCTGGCGGTCCATGACCGCCAGGGTCGGAATGACCCCCATAATCGATTTTTTGAAATTAATTTTGGATTTTTAAACTGTTTCCTGTGTTTTATTTAATTACTGCTTTGTGATATTTGAATGCTTTACACTCTGGCCCTCATTACAACACTGGTGGTCGGTGTTAAAGCTGCGGTAAGACCGCCAACAGGCCGGTGGTAAAAAATTAGCAATTACGACCGTGGCGGAAACCGCAAACAAAGACAGCCACTTTAACACTCCGAACGCCACGGCGGTACAAACAAACAGCGTGGCGGACACCGCCAACAGACAGGCAGAGGACAAAGTACCGCCAACAGTATCACAACCTACCAATCTTTTCCGGGGCGGATTCACCGCGGAAAAAAATACGGTGGAAACAGGATTTCAAAGGGAAAACGCTCACCTCTACACACCCCACGAGGAACTAGGACACCATGGAGCCGGAACTCCAAATTCTTCCTGCGATAGTCTTCCTGCTCCTCTACCAGGAGCACGTATGCCGGCGGCGAAGACCACGGTGAATACTGCACCTATGACACAGGGGAGGGGGGAAGGAAAAAACAGGGACACACACATGCAACACCCCCACCCCCACCCTCATCCTCCACAACACACACACTAATACATATTGATACATCACAGTTACACCCCCCAAACCCCCCGGAAGAATGCAAAGACAAAAGAAAATGAGTGTAAGCAATATTAAAAGCAAGTTGGCAAAAATATATATATACACAATTAACAAAATATACACCAAGCATAGTAGTCCAGGTAGTGCTCCAATTAAGTCAGTGGAACACTGGGCCCACACGGTATGGGCGAGGCCCACACAAGATCAGCGACCATGACGGAGAGAACACTGCAGGGGCCTCAGATAGCAATAAAACAGGCACCTCAGGGGGAGGGAAAGGGGGGGCACCTCAGCCGGTTGAGTGCACGATGCCAAATCCACGAGGAGGCCACATGCCCACTGTTCAATCCTGGGGAGTGCAAAGCCACAGTCTCTCAAGTCTCTACAGTGGGTGGGTTGCCCACTGTTCAATCCTGGGGAGTGCAAAGCCACAGTCTCTCAAGTCGCATAAGTGGGTGGGTTGCCCACTGTTCCATCCTGGGGAGTGCAAAGCCACAGTCTCTCAAGTCTCTACAGTGGGTGGGTTGCCGACTTTACCATCCTGGGGAGTGCAAAGACACAGTCTCTCAAGTCTCTACAGTGGGTGGGTTGTCCACTGTTCAATCCTGGGGAGTGCAAAGCCACAATCTCTCAAGTCTCACAAGTGGGTGGGTTGCCCACTGTTTCATCCTGAGGAGTGCAAAGCCACAGTCTCTCAAGTCTATACAGTGGGTGGGTTGCCCACTGTTCAATCCTGGGGAGTGCAAAGCCACAGCCTCTCACGTCTATACCGTGGGTGGGTTGCCCACTGTTCAATCCTGGGGAGTGCAAAGCCAGTCTCTCAAGTGGATGAAAGTCTCCACTGGTTCTGGAGGGGGTATTGTGCCCAGAGTGCTTCATCCTGCTAAGGACAGAGGTAGTGGATGAAAGTCTCCACTTGTTCTGGAGGGGGTATTGTGCCCAGAGTGCTTCATCCTGCTAAGGACAGATGTAGTGGATGACAGTCTCCACTGGTTCTGGAGGGGGCTTTGTGCCCAGAGTGCTTCATCCTGCTAAGGACAGAGGTAGTGGATGTATCTCTCCACTGGTTCTGGAGGGGGCTTTGTGCCCAGAGTGATTCATCCTGCTAAGGACAGAGGTAGTGGATGTATCTCTCCACTGGTTCTGGAGGGGGCTTTGTGCCCAGAGTGCTTCATTCTGCCCGTGACGGACTCAGTAGTGTCAGTGCCCTTGGCGCTCATGGGCCAGCGTTGCTTGAAACAGCGGTGCCCTGTTCAGCGTTGCTTGAGACGGCTGTGCCCTGTTCAGCGGTGCTTGAGATGGTGGTGCCCTGTTCAGCAGTGCTTGGAGCGGCAGGCTCCTTTGCAGTGACAGCTGCTGGCGGTCCTTCGTGGCCCAGCGGGGCTTGTGCTGGCGGTCCTTCATGGCCCAGCTGGGCTGGTGCTGGCGGTGGCCTCCTGGGCAGCAGGGCTGGTGGCGGTGGCCTCCTGGGAGCAGGGCTGGTGGCGGGGGCCTCCTGGGCAGCTGGGCTGGTGCTGGCGGTGGCCTCCTGGGCAGCAGGGCTGGTGCTGGTGGTGGCCTCCTGGGCAGCGGGGATGATGGCGGTGGCCCCCTGGGCAGCAGGGCTGGTGCTGGCGGTGGCCTCCTGGGCAGCAGGGCTGGTGCTGGCGGTGGCCTCCTGGGCAGCGGGGATGATGGCAGTGGCCTCCTGGGCAGCAGGGCTATAGCTGGCTGTGGCCTCCTGGGCAGCAGGGCTGGTGCTGGCGGTGGCCTCCTGGGCAGCGGGGATGATGGCGGTCTTCTCCGCCGTGCTGCTCTTCCCAGACTTGCTGAGTTTCTTGTGGCCCTTCTCCACCTTGGAAGGTGTCACAGCTGACTCCACACTCCCACCGGGACCCCTGGGAGCGGCTTTGGTGGCTGGAGTCTTCCCCCTCTCCTTCCGGGCACTGGCCAACTTCTGATGCTTGACAGGTGGGGGACTGTCTGTGCTGTGGCTCCGTGCCACACTGGCTGCCCTGGTGGCCGGTGCACTCCAGATTCCGGTGACTACAGGCACCACTGGTCCCGGAGATGTTGTGGCTGAGGTGCTAGTTCGGGACCTAGGAGATGGACGGGGTGGGGGAGGTGTGGGAAAGAGGTCAAGGTTGGACAGGAAAAGTTTCTTGGACACAATGGGACAGGTAGCTGGAGGGGTTTGGGAGTGGAGGAAGAGGTTGTGGTTATAGGAGGTGTTCGTTTGTTGACTTTGGATGAAGGTGCATGCTCTGGAGGCTGTCGTGAGGTGGATGGCTGTTGGGTGGGTGTGTGCCTGCGTTTGTGTATCTTGGGAGGGGGCATCACAGACACACTGGGAGAGGACACAGGGGACGAGTGAATGGTAGTGGGGGTGGTGACTGCACGTGAGCGGGGTGTGGTGGTGGGTGTGCTGGAGAGGGACGTAGTGGCTGTAGAGGTAGTGCATGCAGGTGTGAGTGTAGACCAGACTTGGAGGGAGGAGGGAGACGAGGAGGAGGGGGACACAGTGGAGGCAGTGGATGTTGGTGTGTCTGCATGTGTGTGATGCTTGCATGAGTGCCTGTGGGATGTGTGGTGCTTATGTTTGCCAGAGCTTCCCTTGTGTTTTGACCTGTGTGCATGCTGGTCTAGAGGTGTGCTTGGGATAGGCTGGGGTACAGGGGATTGGGTGTGGGTGGAGGAAGTTGGAGGGGAGAGGCTAGGCACAGGGACAATTGCTGCCATCAGTGTTGAGGCCAGAGTCTGAAAAGCTCGCTGAAGGGCCGCCTGACCAGAATGAATGCCCTCCAGGAATGCATTGGTTTGTTGCAACTGACTTTCGACACCCTGGATGGCATTCAAAATGGTAGACTGCCCAATAGTGAAGGACTTGAGGAGGTCAATGGCCTCCTCACTGAGGGCAGCAGGTGTGACTGGTGCAGGGCCTGAGGTGCCTGGGGCGAAGGTGATGCCCACCCTCCCGGGTGAGCGGGCACCGGCAAAGGCTGAGGGGCTGCTGGGAGGGCGGTGCTGGAAGGGGGGGTGGCGGCTGTACCTGTAGATGGGGGGCACAGATGTTGCTGCCACCACAAGGGATCTCCCATCAGAGGACGAGTCCATGTCACTGGTCTCAGCTCCTGTCCCCGCCATGGAGCTCCCCTCGCCCTCCTTCCCACTGGTGAAGTCCAATTCCATAGTGTGGTCCTCCATGGCCATGGGGGATGCAGCCCCCTCGTGCTCCAGTGCCACTGCTCCTCCGCCTGATGATGCTAATGCACACAAGAACAGGGAGACCACAAAAAGGGGGGGGACGACAGAAGAAAGACATGTTGAGTGCATGCATTACTGCTACCGTTGGCGGACACAACAGACACAGAAGCCCCCTGCACTACGCTGCGCTCTTGGGCTCCACTGTTCAATCCCTGGGAAATGGCCTACTAGGCTATGGATGACATCTGCACACATGGATGACACAGGGGCATGACTAGGTGTACTTGGCACTCTACGTTCGGTGGGGTGCCACATGGCCTGCCTTATGGAGGGACCTTGCCTACGGAGCTCGCCATGGCCTAGGGAAACCCACAGCCCACCTCCCCCAGCCAGACCCCTCCACTGCACGCAAAATCAGCAGATTGAGAGTGTACTCACCCCCTTGTGTCTGCTGTGATGCCATCAAGCGCCCATCCAACTCCGGATACGCCACCGCCAGGATCCTGAACATCAGGAGGGTCATGGTGCGACGGGCACCCCTCCCACGTTGGGAGGCCATCCCCAGCTGGGCCTCCACCGTCTCCTTGCTCCAGCGGCGAATATCCTCCCATCTCTTATGGCAGTTGGTGCTCCGTCTGTGGTAGACCTCCAGGGTCCGGACGTCCTTGGTGATGGCACGCCAAATATCTTTTTTCTGGTGGGTGCTGACCTACATGAAATGTACAGGGAAAAAGAGTAGTTATTACCAACTGTACCGTCAAAGTGATTGGCCCCCATCCCTACCCTTGGCATGTAGCACATGCACTCAAAGTCATTTCATGCACGCCGCACTCTCCACCCCTTCCTTCTTACATCCACCCCTCTCCACACAGGCATAGCCTATACAGCATGCTCCCAGTGTACTTATCTGTTTGTCTGGAGGACCGTAGAGTAGCGTGTACTGGGGGAGGAGCCCATCCACGAGTTTCTCCAACTCCTCCGATGTGAAGGCAGGGGCCCTTTCCCCAGACACTCGAGCCATTGTCTCTTCCAGACCGAAGGTCACAGCAGCACTTGCAGTGTAGGTCCTCTCTTGTCGAAGATCAGGTATCGAGTGTTTGAACAGATAGAAAATGGCGGTCACGTCCACGGCGGTGCGTACCGTCACCGCCGGCATACATCATCATTGGCTCCTGACCTAAAGGGTCCAATGTTAACCAATGCAGCATTGCACCGCAGTCTTCGACCGCCTACAGCAACTGTGTACAATGCCAGCGCAGTTACCTCACATCCCATTGTCCCACTTTACAGGTCAGGCAGCCACCATTTCAGGGGCCCACATGGCTTCATTTTCAACTGCGTCACACATACCTAGGCCTAGACTCAACACACATACAGGCCTCTTTTTAGATTATGATTGGTGTTCTGTGTAAGCTGGGGGTACGTACCTCTGAGTTGTTGGACTCTGTGCTCGCTCTTGTCCTTCATAGGCACCGTCCGCTGGGACATGTGAGGAGATGGCGGCATCCTCCGGTGTACCGACCGTTGGTGGACCTGTCGACAATGGAGGAAAGACATGTGATCATCACATACAGGCTTTACCGTGCCACAATCCAGGAACTGTGTACCCAGTCGGAGCCAGACCTGATGTCAGCTATCCGCCATCCCACAGGAATCCCCCCTCAAGTGCAGGTGCTGTCAGTACTCCATTTCCTTGCAAGTGGGTCATTTCAAACAACAGTGGCCATTGCATCAGGGATGTCCCAGCCTATGTTTTCCAACATGTTGTCCAGAGTGTTGTCTGCCCTGCTGAAACACATGCGAAGCTACATCGGTTTTACCTCAAGTGGAGGATTTTCCTACAGTGAAAGGTGATTTCTATGCCCTGGGACATATCCCCAACATCATAGGTGCCATTGATGGGACACATGTGGCTTTGGTACCCCCCCACAGGAGTGAACAGGTGTACAGAAACCGGAAGAGTTATCATTCGATGAATGTACAGGCCGACCAGTATATCTCCCATGTGAATGCCAAGTTCCCTGGCTCAGTACGTGACGCCTACATCCTGCGGAATAGCAGCATCCCTTATGTGATGGGTCAACTCCAGAGGCACCGTCTGTGGCTATTAGGTGAGCACCTGGAAGCTAGTCAGTGGGAATGGTTGTCTGGGGATATCCCTACTGGTTAGTGTGTGTCTAACAGTTCTCCCTCGCCATTTGCAAGTGACTCTGGTTACCCCAACCTGTCATGGCTACTGACCCCAGTGAGGAATCCCAGGACAAGGGCAGGGGAACACTACAATGAGGCCCATGGGTGAACTAGGAGGGTGATTGAGTGGACTTTCGGCCTCCTGAATGCCAGGTTCCGGTGCCTCCATATGACAGGTGGATCCCTATTCTACTCACCCAAGAAGGTGTGCCAGATCATCGTGGCCTGCTGAATGCTTCACAACTTAGCGTTGCGACGACCGGTGCCTTTTCTGCAGGAGGATGGTCCAGATGGCGGTGTTGTTGCAGCTGTGAAGCCTGTGGACAGTGAAGATGAGGAAGCAGAAGAAGAAGACATGGACAACAGGGACTCAGTGATCCAGTAATATTTACAGTGAAACACAGGTAAAAATACTAACCGGCCTACTACATGTACTTAAACACTAATACCTCTCTACTGTCTGTCGTTTTCACCCAGTGTATGGTTACTGAGTTGTCACTTTCCCTTACGATTTCACAGATGTGGGTCCCACAGTGTGACATCTGCTTTGATTCCTCATGGACTAGAGCTGTATGACATAGGTATGTTGACATTACAAATGAAAGAGCTTTTTGCCACAGTAATTGCTAATACAGTATTCCGAAATCACAGACTGACTCCAGATTGTTTTGTGTTTTAAGGGTGTCTATTTTAGTGCTCAATATTGGAGGGGGTAGCAAAATGGTGAGGGGTGATGGTGGAGGAATGTCCATGGCAGAGTCCAGTCTATTAGTATCACAGGTGCATTGCCCAAATGGGCATAGGAAGTGGAGCTGGGGCAGTTTAAGGATGGACAGGGTGACAAAGTGGGACAGTAGGATGACAATCAGGGTGGTCTCATTTCTTGGCGGGGGTCTTGGCATCGTTCTCTGTCTTTGTCCTGGATCTCAGGGACCGTTTGCGAGGTGTTTCTCCCTCTGCAGGGGGTGGGGTGCTGGTGTGATGGTCCTGTGGCGGTGCCTCCTGTCCACTAGCTCCGGCGGAGGTGGTGGGCAGTTCATCGTCCAGGCTAGTGTCAGGGGCCCCTTGTAGTGCCACAGTGTCCCTCCTGGTGTTGAGTACTTCCTCCAGCACCCCTACAATGGTACCCAGGGTGGAATTAATGATTCTGAGTTCCTCCCTGAAGCCCAAATACTGTTCCTCCTGCAGCCGCTGGGTCTCCTGAAACTTGGCCAGTACCATTGCCATCGCCTCCTGGGAGTGGTGGTAGGCTCCCATGATGTTGGAGAGGGTCTCGTGGAGAGTGGGTTCCCTGGGCCTGTCCGCCCCCTGTCGCACAGCAGCCCTCCCAGTTCCCCTGTGTTCCTGGGCCTTCGTCCCCTGGACCGGGTGCCGACTACCACTGCCCCCGGGTCCCTGTTGTTGTTGGGGTGGTGGGTTAGCCTGGGTTCCCTGTAGTGGTGGACACACTGCTGATTGACGTGTCCTGGGGACAGAGGTATGGGCTCGCTGGGTGGGTGCTGTGCTGGTTTTTCCAGAGGGGGGAAGGTCTGTTGTGGCCTGTGACTGGGTGAGGGGAACAAACTGTCCCGAGGTCCCCGATGGGCCGGGCTGGTCATCCAGATCCAGTTGGACAGAGGTGCTGTCATCACAGTGGGCCTCTTCTGTTGGTGGTGTGGACATCTGTGGACTCTCCTGTCCGGTGAAGTTGGG
The DNA here is from genome assembly GCF_031143425.1 of Pleurodeles waltl. Classification (NCBI taxonomy): domain Eukaryota; kingdom Metazoa; phylum Chordata; class Amphibia; order Caudata; family Salamandridae; genus Pleurodeles; species Pleurodeles waltl. The sequence goes on along the minus strand of NC_090443.1, from coordinate 659,571,201 downwards.
TAGGGGTCCTGCAGGGGTATAAAAGGATGTTTATTACATCTTTGTGTGGCATGGTGTGCAATGGGTGGGGGACCGTGTACCCCAGTGCTTGCATTCCTGTGTGGGACCTTGTGTGAAGATGGTTTAGGGGGGTGTATCGGTATGTGCAGTTGGCATGCTTTAGTGATGGGTGTCCATGCTTTGTTGTTGCATGCAGGGCTTGGGGTTAGGATGTGTGGTTTGTGATGTTGGGACATTTGTGAGGAGTTAGAGTGATGGGGGTGAGGGTGAGGGTGGGGGTATGTGCTGGCATGCAGGTAGAGTGGGGGATGTAATAGTTAAGATTTGACTTACCAGAGTCCATTCCTCCAGCTACTCCTGCGAGGCCCTCAGGATGCAAAATCGCCAAGACCTGCTCCTCCCATGTTGTTAGTTGTGGGGGAGGAGGTGGGGGCCCACCGCCAGTCCTCTGAACTGCAAGGAGGTGTCTTGAGACCACAGAACGCACCTTCCCCCGTAGTTCGTTCCACCTCTTTCTGATGTCCTCCCGATTTCTTGGGTGCTGTCCCACTGCGTTGACCCTGTCCACTATTCTTCGCCATAGCTCCATCTTCCTTGCAATGGAGGTGTGCTGCACCTGTGATCCAAATAGCTGTGGCTCTACCCGGACGATTTCCTCCACCAAGACCCTGAGCTCCTCCTCTGAGAACCTGGGGTGTCTTTGCCGTGCCATGGGGTGGTGTAGGTGATGAGTGGGGTGGTGTGTGGGGTGATAAGTGTGCTGATATGTAGTGGTGTGTAGTGTGAGGTGCGTGGAAGTTATGTGGGTGTTGGTGTTGTGTGCCTGTGGATGCTAGTATTGTTGATGGTGGTGTCTCTCTCTGGCCTTTGTTCGTGATTTTTGGTCATAGGGATTTGTTTGGTGATGTGGTTGTGTGTTTTATATTGTATTGGGTGTGTGGGAGTGGTGTGTGTATGTGTATCAGGTGTGTGTATTTCGATTTGTCCAATGCGGTTGTGTTTTGTAAATGTGTGTGTATTTTGAGCGCCACGGTGTGCACCGCCAATGGAATACTGCGGTTGAAAGACTGCTGCGTGGATTCGTGGGTCGTGATAGTGTGGGCGTATTTCTGTTGGCGTGACGGTGGAGGTTTTGTTTTCGCCATTTTATCACTGACCTTTGGTGTGGCTGACTTGTGTGGGTGTCTGAATATTGGCGGATTCTGTGCTGTGGGTCATAATAGTTGTGGCGGTTTTCCGCGGCCGCAGCGGTGTGTTGGCGGTCTTCTGCACAGCGGTATGTGGCTTTTACAGTCCAATGTTGTAATGACTGTCTCTGTCTCCTAAGTTAAGCCTTGTCGCTCGTTGCCAAGCTACCAAGGGTTGAGCTGGGTTTAATTTACTGAGCCCTAACTGGACCTAATTGGAGGTTAGTGGTCTATTGCTAAGTGTAGGTACTTACCTGCCCTTACCAATAACCCATTTTCCAACAAAAACGAATTTAGGAGTTGCCCACCACCAGGACATAAAAAGCACACAGGTATATGTCCTGCCTTTTACCTACACAACACCCTGTCCTATAGGTTGCCTAGGGCCTATCTTAGGGTGACATATCTGTAGAAAAAGGTGAGTGTAAGGCTTTTTCAAGTACTTTTGAATGCCAAGTCGAAGTGGCAATGTAATGGCACCCACAGGCCTTGCAAAGGCAGGCCTGAGTCATGGTTAAGGGGCTACTTTTGTAGGTGGCACAATCAGTGCTGCAGGTCCACTAGTAGCATTTAATTTACAGGCCTTGGGCACATGCAGTGCACTTTACTAGGGACGTACAAGTAATTAAGTATGCCGATTGGGTATGAGCCAATGTTGCCATGTTTTAAGGGAGAGAGCATATGCACTTTAGCACTGGTTAGCAGTGGTAAAGTGTGCAGAGTCCTAAAACCAGCATAAACAGTTTCACAAAAAATTAAGGGAGGCAGGCAAAAAGTTGAGGGTGACCACCCTAAGGCTGTCAAGTCTAACACTAGGGATCCACTCTGAGTTCCATTTTTAGATTGCTGCCCAATGGAAATCACAAGGATGGAAACTGATCAACGTCTATGTCAATATCTATGTCAATGTCTACTTAGTACACTTAAAGGACACAAAACGGATGTACCTGAAGAAGAGGTGTCCCAGCAATTAAAATAACTGTTTTGCACTTATAAGATGGAATGACAACTAAGCTTTTTAAATGTTGAAATCAAACAGGTAGTTTTTTTATATCTTTCCTAAATTGCACCGGATGAGACTGGGAACGAAGGTGGAAAGGCATACAATTCCATGCTTTCAGAATTATTAGAAATTCTTCTTCCCACTCTAGTTTTCTTGATTCTCTGGATGGTCAATTGAAACTGGTAGTAGGATTGCAATGTCCTGGATGAAATATGTGTAAGAAAAAGTTATTTAATATAGTTATGTTTTGGTAATTAAGTCCTGCCTGGTAGATCCAGAGGGTCTTCAATAAGCATCTCCTTCCCATCAAAAATACATAGAAGTTTACTAAGCTGATACCAAGGTATTATGTCGAAGTCCCAATACAAGTCTGTTTGCTGAGGTTAGTACACCTTGAATCTTTCTTATGGTAATCTCTACAACCAGACAGCATAATGGGCTGTTTTGTTTGCTGGTGTTTCATACATTGGCTGGAGCAGCCCTCTGGCAATAGCAACTGTGCCACATTTATAGAAAGGAACCTGTGTGAAATCCTGACAGGGGACAATTGCACATAAAGCATTGTCATTTGGTTGTAAATGGTAGAGAGACAGAGAAATGCATTTATAGACAGAATTGCAAAATACGTGACTCCAAATTCCAGCTTCCCCACTTGACAAAATGATGTGATTGTAGGCAAATTAGTTTGCTTTACAGTGCCTCATTTTAATTTTGCATCAACTCAGAGACCTCCATAAAGAAATTCAGTTCAAGATTCATCCCATTTAAAAGGCTAATTTCTATATTGATTCCTGAACAATACTTTATTCTACATTTAACGTCAATATTGACCATATATGTAGTGCGCATGAAAAACTTACATCTTTTGGTTAATTCATGCAGTGTTGTCAGATCACTAGAGGTGAGGGACACTTGGGAATGCATAATATTGGTTACACCATTAGGTGTTAAGAAAGTGACATTATTATGTAATTGAAAATACATTTATAGTGCTCCTTAATGTTCTAATATAAAGTGGAGCACCTAGATCGTATCACTGAAGGTGCATCCACAGTAGAAAAGTATTATTTACATAAGTATGCGTGATTTAAAGTCTGAATTTAACATGTTGAGTTTAATACATGTTCACATTCATAATTGTGCATTTTAGTTATGGTATTATGGTGTAACTGCATATAATCAAATCTCATTTTTAACTTTTGTTTTGTTTATAATTGTGGGATGCACTTATCATTATTTATTTTGAATATGCATTGAAATATCATATTATGATAACTTAAGAAAAGGCCTGAAATGTGGTTTTATGTGTCTAACCTTCAATGTGAAGTTTTGCTTGCATTGCTATATTCTTTGTCTGAGTCTACACTTAATGGAAGGCATTATCTGTATTTGAGATACTTAGGTATGGGAGAATACTTTGGCAAGGAACACTAATGGACTGAGAAGAAAAAGAACACTGTTTGGGTACCATGCCTCTTGAGGGATGAGGAAGATAGAAAACTACTGGTGTGGATGATGTAAACTTCTCAAAGTTTCTGTAGGTTTAATAGGTATTCACTTACTTGAATAAGGGCAGATTCTCTTTAGCCACTGATGAGAGCAGATTTCTCTTAAGACTTTGATGGGTATTGACCTCTCTACTCTTTATCCCTCTATGTGACTTAAAGCTACATGACACCTCTCTATACCAGAACTTCTTCTGAGGTTTCTGTTATGCTGAAACTCTCATATATATTTCCCTGAAACTTGATTAGGACTTCGTTTAGTTTAGTTTATGGTATCTAGATTAATTAGGTTCTCCAACGATTAGACAAGAGGACCACAATTTATATACTGATCAGCCATGCTTATTCTTGATCTCTTGTATTGATGCAACTGAAATTCTTGTATGCCTTATGCTTAGAAGATTTAGGCCCTCATTAAGACATTGGTGGTAAATCCCACTTACCGCCATGCTGACTGCCGCCAACATACCGCTGCCACCTCAGATTATCGCCACCCATATTATGACCCATACATAGCAATCCATTACTATACAGCCACACACACAAGTCCGCCAGCCCAAATGTCAGTGATAAACTGGCTGTACCAAAACCCACACCGTTACACCAACAGAACTACGCCCACAGCATTATGGTCCCATGAAGCACCACAGCGGACATTCAATGGCGCTAAACCATTGGCGGCACATACTGCTGGGCTCAAAATACACACAACCTAACAAAACAACACCACATTGGACAATTTGAATAACACACACCTGACTCACATACACACACCACACCCACACACCACTATAAAATACACACACACAATACCCACAACCCTTTACCATTACAAGCAAGTGTGACAAGAGAGATAGCAAAACCAAAGACAAGACCACAGACACACACCACCATCACCTATACACCATCCACGCACCTTACATCACACACCCCAACACAGCACCTCACATACCCTTCCCCACCACTGCCAGCACCGCCAACAGCACCGCCAACAGCACCGCCACCAGCACCACTGCCAGCAGCAGCAGCACCAGTGGGAAGACGTCCGAGGCTGCAGGGGAAGGGCTGGAGCCTACCCCCACAACTGCCAGCCCTGACACCAGCCCCACCACTGCCACCACTGAGTAGCCGTCACCGCCAGCTGGCAGTGTGTAGTCCTGCCTCCATGGGTGCTTGTGCATCCTGGACTCTGCAAATCCTGTAGGTGTGACACCCATGTGAGAGTCTGTGACCTTGCACTCCCCAAGATCTGCATCACAGGGCACAATGTTCCCTCCAGAACCAATGAAAGAAACCATCCACTCACCACATCCTTCCCAGGATGAAGCACACTGGGAACAATGCCCCCTCCAGAACCAGTGGAAGAAGCCATCCACTTGAGAGACTTGGCTTTGCACTCCCCTGGACCAAGCAGTGGGCAAACCACCCACTTGAGAGACTGTGGCCTTGCACTCCTCAGGACCAAGCAGTGGACAAACCACCCACTTGAGAGATGGTGGCCTTGCATTCCACAGGACAGAGTGATGGGCATGGTGCCCCCTCCAGGAGTGAGGTGGGGCATTGGCCTATGTGATGTGGCCCTATGGCTCACGGACATTGAGGACTGGGCAGTGTCCCTCCATTTGTAAATGTATATTTACGTTTGTATTTTGATGCACATATTCGTGTTATTTTATCATATTACACTCACTTTCTTCCAATCATTTTGTCCTTGCATTATTCCGGAGGGGTGAGTATGTAACATTTGTGCTTTTGTTTGTGTGTATGGTGTTGGGGTTGGGGGTGTTGCATGTGTGCGTCACTCTCTTTTCCCTCCCCCCTCCCTTGTGTGCTAGGTGGCAGTACTCACTGTGGTTGTCTTCGCCGGCGTTGCTGCGCATAATGCAGGAAAAGGTAGATGAGCATGGGGAAAATGTGCAACTCAGGCTCCATGGCGTCGTGGTTGTTCCCTGAGTCTCCAGAGGTGAGTCCTTTGCCTTCTGTGTTCTGTTTCCACTGTGCTTTTGAAGTCGTTGGTACTGCCCCAAAAAAGGTGGCGGATAGGCCTGTCATAATACAGTGGGCGGTACATTGTCTCCTGGCTGTTGGCGGTTAACAATGTGGTGCTTGTTGCTACAGCCATAGCAGTCGGTATGTTAAAGTGGCTGTCTGTTTGAGCGGTTTCAGCCGTGGTCATAATTCATTTTTTTTACAGCGGCCTGTTGGCGGTATTACGCCACTCTATCACTGACCGTCAGAGTTGTAATGAGGGCCTTAATCTCATTCAACACTTTACTTTTTGGTGATTTTGAACTTCTTTAGCATGTGTTTGAGATGTCATTACAAATGTTTGGCCCTTAATTTGTAATCAGCTCTTGAACTTTATCTTTTCTCTCTGGGAATTTATCTGTGACCAAATAGGTTACACTGTTAATTGATTTGAATAGTTAATTTTAACTCCTTCTTTACACTGCAAGACTCGTAAACAGGTCTGTCCGAAGGAGAAAAACAAAAATATGGGCCGGAGCTGGCACGGAGCCATGTGTGTCAGACACTTTTGTGCAAATAAACCCAGTGCATTCTATTCCTCATTTGCATCACTTGAGTCAGAGCTGATGGCATTTGTTTGGGAGGGGAAAATTACCAACATCTGCAACTCTACTATCGGGAGAATACAAAAAACGAGCATGGAGCATTGATAGGGATGCTTCAATTATAACATATCTAAAACCTGAACAAGCCAGGTTGGCTTGTGTCACAACATTTACACCTTCTTCTAATGTGATTAAGAAAATCATTAGGCAACAACGTTGACTTGCTTCGGTCTAGGCTTATATTCTATAACCTTGGGTTGATGCTCACTAAAGGGATATCGCCCATCTATGCGGATTGGAGGTGTGCCCAGCAGTGGACACATGGAAAAGAGGGATGGATGAATTTATGATGGCAGAGAAGGCAACATATGGAATCAGAGGATGTCCATGAACATTTGGGAGGGTCTGAGGGGCCTGGACAGAATACTACTCACTAGATATGTAGGAATGTGTTGTCTGTGGGTACACAGGACTGTGCTACGGACTATGAACTGCTGAATATTGTGATGCACAAAGACTGCAATGGCTATGATTGGGGGAGAGACCAGGTATTGTTATGCTCAAAAGTATGCTTATGTGTCTGTGGGTTGTTGGGGGGAGGGCTGCGGAGAGGGTTGCTCATCTGTTCTTTGGTTAGCAGTGGTAAAGTGCGCAGAGCCTAAAAACCAGCAAAAACAGTGTCCAAAAAGTGGAGGGAGGCAGGCAAAAAGTTAGGGGTGACCACCCTAAGGCTGTCCGGTCTAACATGTGTCCCCCCCAGCTGAAAGTGGGGAGAGCTACCCGACCTCCTGGGAGCTCTCATCACTAAGGCGGAAGTATCTGGAGAGACTATCAGCATTGGCGCGGTCAACCCCGGGGTAATGTTCCACCGTAAAGTCCATCCCCTGTAGGGAAATGGACCACCTCAAGAGTTTTGGATTCTCACCCCTCATCTGCATGAGCCATCTGAGGGGCCTGTGGTCTGTCTGAACCCGGAAGTGAGTCCCAAACAGGTAGGGTCTTAGCTTCTTCAGTGCCCAGACCACAGCAAAAGCTTCTCTTTCAATAGCACTCCACCTCTGTTCCCGTGGTAATAGCCTTCTGCTAATAAAGACTACTGGTTGGTCTAGGCCCTCCTCATTTAGCTGTGCTAGGACCGCGCCTATGCCATGCTCTGAAGCGTCAGTCTGCACGATAAATTCCTGGGAGTAGTCAGGGACCTTGAGCACGGGGCCGTGCACATGGCTTCCTTCAGGGAGTCAAAGGCTTTCTGACAAGCCTCTGTCCAATTCACCAACCTAGGTTGTTTCTTAGAAGTGAGTTCTGTCAAGGGTGACACAATGGTACCATAGCCCTTGACAAATCTGTGGTAGTATCCTGTGAGGCCTAAAAAGGCTCTCACCTCAGTCTGAGTTCTAGGTGGTTGCCAGGCCTTGATAGTTTCCATCTTGGCCTGGAGTGGCTGCACCTTGCCACCACCCAGTAGGTGTCCCAAGTACACCACGGAACCCTGCCCAATCTGGCACTTACTAGCCTTGATGGTCAGGCCTGCCTGTTGCAGGGCCTGAAGCACCTCCTTGAGGTGGAGCAGGTGTTCCTCCCAGCTGGAACTGTAGACAGCTATGTCATCCAGGTAGGCTACACAGAAGGCATCCTTGCCAGCTAGGACCCCGTTAACCAACCGTTGGAAGGTAGCGGGGGCATTTTTCAATCCAAATGGCGTCACTCGGAACTGGTAATGGCCATCAGGGGTTGAAAATGCAGATCTCTCTTTAGCCCCCTCAGTCAGGACGATCTGCCAGTACCCTGAAGTAAGATCAAATGTACTCAGGAACTTGGCAGCGCCCAGCCTGTCAACGAGCTCATCAGCTCGGGGGATGGGGTGAGCATCAGTCCGTATGACTGAGTTGAGACCCCGGTAGTCCACACAGAACCGGAGTTCTGGCTTCGCACCTGGGGCAGTAGCCTTAGGGACCAACACCACTGGGCTGGCCCAGGGACTACTGGATTTCTCAATAACCCTTAAAGCTAACATCTTGGAGACCTCCTCCTTGATGCTGGCTTTCACCTGATCCGATAACCTGTAAATTTTGTTCTTCACAGGGAGACTGTCACCGGTGTTAATGTCATGGACACAGAGGTGGGTCAGTCCAGGAGTAAGGGAGAACAGGGGGGAGAACTGCTCCAACAGCTCATAGCAGTCTCCTTTCTGGTTTAGAGTCAGGGAGTCAGAGAGAATGACCCCTTTCACTGACCCATCACCTTCTTGGGCAGAGAGGAGGTCGGGGAGAGGTTCACTCTCCTCTTCCATTCCTTCATCTGTGACCAGAAGCATGTTGACCTCAGACCTCTCAAAATGAGCCTTTAGTCGGTTGACATGGAGCACCCTTAGGGGGTTCCTAGGAGTTTGGAGGTCCACTAGGTAAGTGGCCTCCCCTTTTCGCTCCTTTACTTCAAATGGGCCAGACCAGCGGTCCTGGAGAGCTCTAGGCTCTACTGGCTCCATTACCCACACTTTGTCTCCAGGTTGAAACTCTACCTGGTTGGCCTTCTGGTCATACCAGCGTTTCATTACCTCTTGACTGGCCTCAAGGTTACTTTGGGCCTCCTTCCAGAAGTGGGTCATCTGGTTGCAGAGGGCCAACATGTAGCTGACCACATCCTGAGGGGGCGCCTTTGGAGCTTTCTCCAACCCCTCCTTGACAATGCTTAAGGGTCCCCTGACAGGGTACCCATAGAGAAGCTCAAAGGGACTGAACCCCACCCCCCTCTGGGGGACCTCTCTGTAAGCAAAGAGAAGGCATGGTAAGAGGACGTCCCACTTACGCCTCATGGCCTCAGGGAGGCCACCAATCATGCCTTTCAAGGTCTTGTTGAATCTCTTCACAAGACCATTAGATTGGGGGTGATAGGGTGTGGTGAACTTGTAGGTTACACCACACGCATCCCACAGAGACTTCATGTATGCAGACATGAAGTTAGTGCCTCTGTCAGACACTATCTCCTTCGGGAATCCCACACGGGTAAATATCCCCATCAGAGTTCTGGTCACCACTGGCACACTTACGGTCCTCAGAGGGATTGCTTCTGGGTAACGGGTGGCATGGTCCACCAAAACCAGGATGAACCTAAGGCAGTTTTGGGGTCCAATGGACCAACAATGTCGATGCCCACCCTTTCAAAGGGGGTGCCAACGACAGGAAGTGGGATCAGGGGGGTTTTAACCCTTTTTCCTGCTTTACCACTGGCCTGGCAGGTAGGACAAGATCTACAGAACTTATCTGAGTTTGTCCTCATTCTGGGCCAATAAAAGTGGGTGACAAGCCTGTCAAAGGTCTTGCCTTGCCCCAAATGTCCTGCCAGGGGAATGTCATGAGCCAGACCCAGTAGGAAAGTTCGGTAACACTGGGGGACCACCAGCGCACGCGCTGCCCCAAAGGCCGGAACCTTAAGCTCACTGTAGAGGAGATCATTCTCCCAATATATGTGGTGATCGCCAAAGGCTTCACCTGCTGGCTGGTCTGAGGCTTGCTTCCTCAGACCCTCTAGAGTGGGACATTCTTTCTGCGCCTTGCAGAATTCCTCCCTGGTGGGTCCATTCTCAACTTGCCAGCCAGCAAGCTCAGGTAGGTCACCTAGGGTGGCAATGTCTTCCCCAGTTGGTTCGGGAGCTTCCTCCTCAGGAGCCCCGTCAACCACTGTGGGAACTTCTGGGACCGGTTTCCCGCCCCCCTTGCCCCTCCTCTTGGCAGTTCTCTGGGCCATTGTTCCAGGCTCCAGACGCCCTTGACTTCCCTCTCGGTCAGCCATGGACCGTGTGGTCATGCAGACCCACTCAGGTAACCCTAACATCTCCAGGTGAGATCTGAGCTCCACTTCTTTCCAAGCAGTATGCTCAAGATCATTGCCTAACAGACAATCTACAGGCATGGCAGGACTCACAGCTACTTTCAGAGTACCAGAGCCCCCCCCCCCCACTCAAAGGGAACCAGAGCCACCGGTAGGTGACTCTCACGATTGTCAGCGACTATGACCTGGTGGAATGTATTAGGGACTATCTGCTCTGTTGACACCAGCTGACTCTTGATAGTAGTCATACTGGCTCCTGTGTCACGCAGAGCCTCCACCTTCTGCCCATCAATGGTGACCCACTGCCTGTACTTGGAAGTATTTTGGGGCATGTGGGCTTTGGGCACCATTTCTCCTTCTCCCAGGGACACTAGGGAAATCTCTACCTGTTCCCCAAAGCTATCTGGGTCCATCTCCCCCCGAGCACTACACTAGTCAACCCAGGTGTCTGTCCAGTAGTGGACGGTGCTCTCTTGGAGCACTGGGGGTCGCCTTTATAGTGACCATACTGCTAACACTCCATGCATTTGGGGTTAGACTTCCCTGACCTATCATATGTCCCTGTCTTTTTCCCAAATCTGGAAAAGGAATTGTTGCCACCTCCTCCCTGGGAATTCTTATGGGGGCCTTTGAAGAGTTCCTTATCTGTAAGTTTATCTCCCCCATCTTTCTTCTGTTGGGAACCCTGACCACCTTTGTGGGTGTCCCCCCCAGGTACCTTCTTGTACACTCTGGTGCTAACCCAAAGGTCCGCCTCTTCAGCAAGCTTCCTGGGATCAGTCAGCTTCCTATCAATTAAGTGCTGGCGCAACTCTGTAAAAGTAGTACTAAGCATATGCTCTCTCAGAATCAAGTCATATAACCCTTTATAATCATCTACTTTGTTGCCCCGCACCCATCCATTCAGTGCCTTACTGGAAAAGTCAAAGGAATCTACCCACGTTTGTGTGGTTTGTTTGGTGCTGTCCCTGAACCTCTGACGGTATCCCTCAGGGGTCAGCCCAGACTTGGCAAGTAAAGTGGCTTTTTGAAGTGGGTATGTGTTTTGATCAAGTTGATCCAATGTGAGAAGTGTGTCCCTCCCCAATGGTGGCACATACCCCCACATAGCTACCCCCTATTGCCCTTCAGGAACCTCATGAAACCTTAGTGCAACTTCATTAGCAGCTAACCATTTATCTATGTCATCTCCCACCACAAAACTGGGCACCACATTTTTGGGTATACAAACCTTCTTTTCTCCAGCAGGTCCTGTCAGTATGCTGCCACCATTATTGCTGGATTCAGACTGCTTTGCCTTGAGATCCAGCTCCTTGAGACTCAGTTCATGAGCCAATAACAGTTTCTTTTCAGCCAAGGCTCTCTCAGCTGCAGCTTCGGCTCTTTCAGCTTCAATCTGTTTGGCTGCTCTTTCAGCCTCAGCTTGCTTGGCTTCTCTCTCTGCCCTTCTTTCCTCCTGTTGAGCCTCAATTTTCAGTGTTGCCATTTGCAATTGGAACTCCCTTTCCTCTCTCCTTTCCTCTGCGGTCAGGCTTTGCACAGAGACACTGCTCCCTGGTCTGGAAGGGGGCACAATTGCAGTGGTAACACCATCCACAGATAGTAACAAATCCTCTGAGGGGCCATTTCCTGGCTCCTCTTCCTCATCATCCTCTTCTAAATGGTCTTCTGCCCAGGCCCTCAGGACCACTTGAAAGTCCTCCTTTTTGGAGGCCCCTTGGGTGGGTACCCTCATTGCCCTGCAGAATCCTTTTAGTTGTTTGACTGTATATGTATCCAACAGGACTAGGTCAATGTCTCCTATCTGAGACACAGTCAGAGACATGTTGAGTGAGGATTTAGTTTTTGAAAATTGTCAGGAAAAATGAATTTGCAAAAAGAGATAAAAATTAAGTCGACCTTCAACTGTGGATAGGTAGTGAAATACTTAGCTACTGTATGTCACTGCACAAATACACGTCCTATCCTCACCGCTAATCACCAATGTTAGAAATGGGGTTTTTGGTTGGCAGTCAGGTTACCCCCTGTCCAAGCAAAAGCCCTCACTCTAGTCAGGGTAAGTCACACACAATCCAAGATTATTCTGTGCCCACCCTCTGGTAGCTTGGCACGAGCAGTCAGGCTTAACTTAGAAGGCAATGTGTAAAGTATTTGAGCAATAAATCATACAATACCCCCATATAGCACCACAAAAATACACCACACAGTGTTTAGAAAAATATATAATATTTATCAGGATAATTGTAGGTCAAAACGAATAAAGTTGCAATGTGAATTTGTAGAGATATCACTGAAAAGTGATATACAGTGTCTTAAGTCTTTAAAATGCAAACAAAGTCTCTTTCAAGCACAAAGTACCTAGTTTGGAGTGGAAAATCTCCTTAGAGGGCCACAGAAGAAGAGATACGTGGAAAAAGGGTGTGTGCGTCGATTTCTCCCCAGCACACACAGACTTGTGTTGTTATTTTTCACGTGGGGAAGTCGTGTGTCGTTTTCCGTCACAGGGACAGTCTCTTTCTGTGGATCGCGGGGATTACCAGATGTCCCGGGTCTGTGCGTGGATTCTCCTGCTTGTTTACCGGCTGTGTGTCATTCTGTGGGGCTGTGCGTCGAAGTTTCGCTCTCACAGCAGGCGTTGCGTCGATTTTTCCTCTGGAGGTCGGGCGGCGTTGTCCTTGCGAGGCCGTGCATCGAAGTTCCGGTCGTTCCGAAGGCGTCGCGTCGATCAGCGTTGGTGTGCGGCATTTTTCTCGCCATGGAACAAGCTGTGCGTCGCAAAATTTCGGCGCACGAAGCGTCCAAGTGAAAAAGAGAAGTCTTTTTGGTCCTGAGACTTTAGGGAACAGGAGTCAAGCTCTATCCAAGCCCTTGGAGAGCACATTTACAGCCAGACAAGAGTTCAGCAAGGCAGCAGGGCAACAGCAAGGCAGCAGTCCTTTGTAGAAAGCAGTCGGGTGAGTCCTTTAGGCAGCCAGGCTGTTCTTCTTCGCAGGATGGAGGTTCTGGTTCAGGTTTCTTCTCCAGCAAGTGTCTGATGAGGTAGGGCAGAGGCCCTGTTTTATACCCAAATGTGCCTTTGAAGTGGGGGAGACTTGAAAGAGTGGCTAAGAAGTGCACCAGGTCCCCTTTCAGTTCAATCCTGTCTGCCAGGGTCCCCGTAGGGGGTGTGGCAGTCCTTTGTGTGAGAGCAGGCGCTCCACCCTCCCAGCCCAGGAAGACCCATTCAAAATGCAGATGTATGCAAGTGAGGCTGAGTACCCTGTGTTTGGGGTGTGTCTGAGTGAATGCACAAGGAGCTGTTAACTAAGCCCAGCCAGACGTGGATTGTAAGGCACAGAAAGATTTAAGTGCAAAGAAATGCTCACTTTCTAAAAGTGGCATTTCTAGAATAGTGATATTAAATCCAACTTCACCAGTCAGCAGGATTTTATATTACCATTCTGGCCATACTAAATATGACCTTCCTACTCCTTTCAGATCAGCAGCTACCACTTCAATACGGTATGAGGGCAGCCCCAATGTTAGCCTATAAAGGAGGCAGGCCTCACAGTAGTGCAAAAACGAATTTAGGAGTTTTACACTACCAGGACATGTAAACTACACAGGTACATGTGCTGCCTTTCACCCACATAGCACCCTGCTCTAGGGGTTACCTAGGGCACACATTAGATGTGACTTATATGTGGAGAAAGGAGAGGTTTAGGCTTGGCAAGTACTTTTAAATGCCAAGTCGAGGTGACAGTGAAACTGCATACACAGGCCTTGCAATGGCAGGCCTGAGACAAGGAAAAGGGGCTACTTAAGTGGGTGGCACAACCAGTACTGCAGGCCCACTAGTAACATTTAATCTACAGGCCCTAGGCACATAGAGTGCACATTACTAGGGACCTATAAGTAAATTAAATAGTCCAATCAGGTATGATTCAAGGTTACCATGTTTTAAGGGAGAGAGCATATGCACTTTAGCACTGGTTAGCAGTGGTAAAGTGCGTAGAGTCTAAAAACCAGCAAAAACAGTGTCCAAAAAGTGGATGGAGGCAGGCAAAAATTTAGGGGTGACCACCCTAAGGCTGTCCGGTCTAACAACCATTATTTCTGTAGTTTAGGCAATCCCCACACACAGATTTCTGTTTTTCTCATACTTCTTGAGTTTAGGGATCATTTACACACACCTAACTTTAAAGAAACCAGGTCATTAGGTCTGGTATATTCCTTTCTTGTTTTTGACCTTGACATAAGTTCCATTATTTCTAAAGTAAAGTTTACTAATATGGCACTTGTAGTCAATTTTAACTTTACTCTTTTTCCAGTCTTCCACATTAGGGGCCATATTTATACTTTTTGACGCAAAACTGCGCTAACGCAGTTTTGCGTAAAAAAATTTTGCGCCGTCTAACGCCATTTGGATGCGCCGTGCGGGCGTCAAATTTATACTTTGACGTACGGCGGCGCAACCAACAGGTGGGCGTCAGGATATTGTGACGCACACAGCGGCGTCAAGTCGTAAGGAAAAACCACGTAAAGGCGACGCACATCACCGTGGGCCGATTTACGACAGCGCAATCGTGAAAGCGCTGGTTTTTCTCACGCAATTGCGTCAAATTCTAGCGCAAAAACTGCAGTGTTACCAGAGAGCCAACATGGATCCCAGTGGACACAACAGAGCCCAGGATGATGACAGCAGACCAGGAACCAGCCAAGAGGTCCCACAAACAAACCAGGATAACCAAAAAAAGAAAAGAAAGTGTCGCTTCAGTGAAGAGGAGCAGGAAATCCTGGTGAGAGAGGTGACGGAACACCAGCACCAACTTTTCATTACATCCAAATTGCCACTCAGTAGGAGAGAGGCCATATGGAAGCAAATAGTGGACAAGATCAACAGTGCGGCTGAAGAACGCCGCACAGTCACTGAGTGTAAGAAACGCTGGCATGACTGTAAACGCAGGACCAAAGAGAAAATGGCCAGGAACAGGAAGGCAGCAATGCAGACTGGAGGTGGGAGTCCAGCACAACAGGAGGCCCTGGACCACATGGAGGAGATGGTTGCAGCCGCCATCCCCGAGGAGATCGTCACAGGGATTCAAGGGCAGGACAGTGCAGACTACCAAGACACAATGCACATGCAGGGTAAGTCGCATGGGGAATTATAATGCACTAATGTTAACTGCAACCAGGGGGGGAATACCTACTACACAATGCATGTAAGTCAGCATATACATAGAGTGGCATGGGTAAAGGAGCACAGTAGGGGGGCATGCCTAGCACACACTGAAGCTGGGGCACCACCAAACACAGCAACAAGTACAGCCCCATGGGGACATCCTGTAAGTACAACAATAGAGCCAAGGGAAAGCAGCGACAGGTAGGAAGGCCACTACAGCAAACTCACATCCAGGCACTTGTTTTGTAAAATCTATCCTACAGCAACTAGGTCCCTATCAGTAACCCAGTAGGCAAAGCAACAACTGCAATGTAACTGCCACAACACCTTACAATAACGCCTCTCATCTCTGTGCAGCTACAGTACCAAATGGCAGCAACCTCCCCATGGAATATACATACACAAATTAGGGGGTGACATTGACATCCGCAACAAGTCAGTATAAAAATACAAACGCACCAGTACACTCAAATGCCCAATGTCCATACCTGACACATACATAAGCCAAAGTAAACAGCAATAGGACCCACACAGCACCAACCACACACACATGCTGCATACGTCAGGGTCCCTCACATGCCTGGATAACAAGGCTACATCACTAATGTCATACTGCTCAGACAACACCTGAGGAGGAGACATAGGCAACTGGTCACTCAAACACACCTGCAAAGTCTGACAAACAAATCGGATCTTCATACGATAAACAGGCTTATACAATCAAACACACATGACCCACCTTCATCTTCAAACATCAACAATGTTTACATCCACACCACATCCAAACATGAACATGCATAGGAAATGGCACGGAACATGTACACTGCATGCAATGTGAATCAAAAGTGAATGGGGCAGGTCCTGAGAGGCAAGTGTGTTGGCAGGGCACTCACAACACCCACAGTCAGTCAATGTGTATTCTGGCAAGTGTAATGTATACTTTGCGCATTAGCCTCAGGCTGTAGGCCTTTCTGCACCTTACCCTGAATGTACTCTTACGCATATGCTCACATCTAAGAGCCTCTGAGCACTTTGCACTACATGCTTCTCATTGGCCTTCCTATCAGGAAATATACCAAATAGCCAGTCCTAGGGTGTTGTTAATAAGTCCAATCACACTGTTTTGCCTACATCTGCACTGGAGTGTGCCAGAACAGATACACTCTGTGCCCCAGTCAAGGATACAGTCTGGTACTTTGCGGATAGATGGGGTAGGGGTTCTGATTTGGCATTCCTGCGTAGGGAAACTATCTCATCACCATGACTTATGACTTATAAAATCACTTCCTTGTCCTAAGACACACAAGAGGGAGTCTCCAAACAGAGAAACACCAGACGCTGCCTGCCTTGCTGCAGATGCAAAACCAGATCACAGGCCATTGCTCAGATATGACGGATGAAGTCTCCCCAGTGATTCAGACAGGCAGGCTAGAAGCTTAACATGCTGTGCTATAAATAGAACAAGCAGAGGGAGAGTACAAACTGTTAGGCACCATGATAGCTTTCGACCAATGTCTTACTCTCCTGCTGACTATTTCAAGTCTACCATGTTGAAGTATTTGGGTTATTGTGGCTCACACCTAAATATAGACAAGTCAGTTGTTCAAAGAGATCATCATATGAAACAAATACTGTCTTTGACTTTTGTGAATGAGTTCATACTGGAAAAGAGTGAAGATGTTGGGATCTGAGTGACCACAACTTCCCTGAAAAGTTCCAAAGATGTCATGCGCTCGGATGTATAATCATTCCTTTGCTGTGGGAGACATGAGCCAATGCTAGTTAGCTAGAGCAAAAAGAAAGAATCAGGGTGACAGAGTCAATTAAAAGTGGGTCAGACTCAGTCCATCACACCATTAGCTATCCTGCTGCCTCGTAAGCAAGTCAGCTCAGGTCGGATAATGAGAACACACCCTCGAAAATGTCTATTCATAAGAATAGTTAATCACGGAGGGACTAGTAGGACACAAAGATGCCTATTCACAAAATGTTACAAAGCAACACCTAGCGGCAATTAGGCAGACAAGTCTGGTAGCTCCACATCACACATGTGACACACAGGTGGGCCATAGGCCTACAACAATGCCCATATGAAGGACAGCAGATACCCAGAAAAAAACAGAGACCAAAGATAAGGCATCCAAACGCCTGTAACTGTTTGCAAACTTGTTACAACACAGACACACTAATTGTACCCTGTTTCATTGCAGAGGAACATGGATCTCCTGCCGATATGCCTGACCCTGATTTCCCTGATGACATCGATGACGACCCCATCAACCTCTCCCCACAAACCCTCAACATGGTCTTTGGAAGCCTCCAAACCCCACCTTCAGTCCCAAGGAGGAGCCCAGAAGAAGCAGCCACCCCAGTAGACCCACCTGCCACCCCAAATGTAATACCTGCCAGCTCCAACACAGCTGAGGACTCCGACGACACTGGAACCAGCTTTGAAAGAACCGTCGTTGGGGTCCAGCGGGAGCTGGCCAAGGAGGTGCGGGTGGGGATGCAAACTATGGCAGCCAGCCTTGAGGGGGTGCGTTCGTGCATGATCCCTCCTGCTGATCAGACAGCTGTGATGCAAGCACTAACATCGCACATGCAGGAACTTGTAGAAACACAAAAGCAAATCGCCACAGCTGTCATCCAGTTGACGGAACAACTAAGAATGCAAGCCAGTCAACGGGTGCACGAATGCAACATCGAACCCCTCAGGGCTGACCTGGCTGCCTACCATCGGGATGTGGCTGCCATTCTGAGAAACCAGCAAGCCCTCCTTGCTGCAGTATTGCCCTTCCTAAGTCCACAGGGACTAGCCCCCGGGATGTCTGCCTCCATGTCTTCTAACACTGAGGTGTGTGTTGCCCCTTCACAACCAACAACAACAAGGACAGAGGAGGCAACACACACATCAGAAGAAGAAGACGTGGAACAGATAACCTTCACACGGAGGAGTACCCGGAAGCCCTAGTCCCTGCACCGTGACCTACTCTGACCAAGGTCCTGCGTTTAGTCAAAGCCCAGTTTCTGAACACCTACACTCAATGACTGTTTGGCAATCCACTGTTTGACTTGTCCACATTGCCAGTGAATGTCTCTCTCCTACAATTTGGTAATCCTGTCCCTCTGCACTGACACCTTCTATAGGCTCACCAAGAAATGATGCCCCAGAACGGACTCAGCAAAAATGTTGAATGGACAATTTGCACTACAACACCTGTAAATAAATCGCACTTGCTCACCTATTGTGTCTCTGTGTCATTTCACACTTCAACTGTGCAGTACCTAACTCCAAAGTGGCTGTGTGGCAACCCTGTTGAATCTCTATACTACTGTCCTGATGTCATATATTCAGATCCATCTGTGCATTGGCCAGGATTGCATCATAGCCCTACCATACTGAGGGAAATAACTGAGGAAGGAACTAAGCACACACAATCATGCTGTGTTGGTCAGAATGATGCACCATCTATCGCTATTCCAGAGAGCAAATGGTGGCTGGGAAATGTAGGCTCCATGCAAGACTTAAATAAGAATGGATGCCGCTTAATGTAATGAATCGTGTACAAATCACACTGCATTAACTTCCCTTACAGAGTAGGCTTCCATGAAGGAAATTCATGCTGCTTCAGTACACACATGATGTAGCTCAGCAATGAAAGCAGCAATACATGAGTGTGAACAACTCCTCATCTACAAAGATCTCCCTGAGCTTCACACTGCTGTCCGACCTAACAATTAACCCACATTGACATGTAATGAAGCACTCTTTGTGAAGTTGGACACATATCATAACAAAAGCTTGGTGTACAATGCACACTACCATTGGGGAGTCTCCCAATTTGAGGATACTTAACAAGTGAGCACACGGGTAGATGGGATGTTAAACATCCATTCCCAGGGGATGCTGAGCATAGGACACAAATGTCACACTAAATCTTTCTGCAACATGGATGTCAAGGCCATGATAAAGTAGCACCTAACGCATCAAGTAAAGGGTTAACAAAATATTTATTTATATCTAGTACTACAAGAGGCAACTAAGGGAAAGGTACACCTACACTAATCTAACCTGACTACTAATAACCCACAACTGTCCCTATCTAACCTAAGCTAAACTTACTCTACACATGTAACGAAACGATCTAAACATCAACCCCCCACCCACCATTATGAGACAGGACACATGCAGGACAAAACATACTAACCTACACACATACTACACTATCCTAAACAAGCAGATATTTTTTTGGTTTTTTTATTTTTTTAATTTTTATTTTTTTTATTTTTTTTATTAAACATGAATCCCAACATTGCCCCCCACCCACCCACCCACACACAAATATTTGAGAAAAATAACAAGGACCCCCCACCCTCTTCCCTAACACTAACTAAGCTACATACCTATCCTAATCCTAATACTAATCCCCAAAGCCCAACTAACAGGATAAAAAAAGGAAAGAGGTGAGAGGGGAGGGATAAAAGTTTAAGAGGGCAAACGAACTAGAGGTTTGCACTCCTTAGTGTGCGCCTGATGTCGCGGACCCGGGTCTTTACATAGTTCATGTCATCAGTCAGGTTGTCCACCTTCCTCAAAAGTTTGTCCACTTTCAGGGACAATGCCTGGAAGGCTGCAGGGTCCACGGGAGGGTCTGTGGGGAGGGTTTGTGTGCCAGCAGAGGTCGAGCTAGTGGCAGCTGTTGGTGGGACATGTGACTGTCCTGCTGCCAGCACACGGCTGGGTCCAGGTCGTGCTGCATGCGGTGGGTCCATGGCAGCCGAAGTAGATGGGACCACTGGGCCAGACCTGGTGGCTGTGTCGTTGGTGGCTGTAGGTGGCACACTTGTTGGAGGCTGTGGTGTGGCCCACCACGCCCCGGAGGCCCTTTCGGAGTGATACCTGCGGCCCATCCGCCGATACCCAGACTGCACCTGCAGGATGTGCCTGTAACGGATGGCACGCCGCTCAAAATGGATGCGATCGGCCGCCCTCATGTTAGCAGCTGTGAAGAGAAAAGGCAGATATTTACCTTTGGCTTTGCATTGGGTGGGATAGCACAATGGGTTATTTGTACATTACTAGAAATGTATAGGTTGCAGCAATTGTCACAACCTAGTTCACAGAAGGGCTCAGAGGAAGTACATGTGAAGCATGCATACATAAGGGCATATCACACCTAGAATATCCAGGTCTCTACATGATGGATGACATCACCCTACACTACTCATCCTAATCATCCCTACGGTTTTGTACATCATGGCTGCACCTCTTCCGCATACTTACTTCACTACATATGTCACTATATGTGATAACTATCACACTCCTCACTCTAAGCCATCTGGAATTGGTTGTGTGCTAAGATTGAACCAATGGGCTATAACCCAATGTCTACACTAGGGACCAGATGTAGGAAGATGGGAAATGGGACGAACAATCTGCAATGCAGAATGGGGTATCTGACACCGTCTGTGAGTTGCTATGGGGTTGCTAAGAGCCACCTCATTTACATCAATGATGTGGGTTGCAAGTTGCTCCACCTTTGCAACTATGGGCACTCACGGGGATGGAGGCCTGCTGGGAACAGCAGACCTCCATGTCCGTGACCGCTTGGAAATAACGCAGAACATGTTCCCCAAGTGTAGGCCGTTTACCTCAACGGGAAATGAGCAGCACTTAGAAATAAATTACGACAATTTCAATATTGAATAATTTAAGGCACTTAGGCCCGTATTTATATTTGTTGTTGCGCCGCATTTGCGTCACTTGTTGACGCAAAAGCCGCGCAAACTTGCAAATTCCAATTGTAATTTGTAAGTTTGCGCCGTTTTGGCGTCAAAAAGCTGCGCAAATGTGGTGCAAAAAAATTATAAATACGGGCCGCAGTGGTCCCTTGGACCACTGCCTGTTTTGTACAGGATTATTTTGGTACACTCGGAAAGGTGATGGGTTACAATGGGGACCCCTTACAGCTAGCAAGTGGGTTACCATCCACTTCAAGTGGATGATAACTGCGACTCACTTAGCAACCACAAACTCCATTGCAAATGGACTTGCATACCACTGTCAGTTGCAAATAGGACTGGAAAAAGCCTTCATATTTAGGATTAGGAATAAAATCTCCCATATATTTTCATGATCACCTAATACATTTCGGAATAGGAAACAGATGTTTGCAACTCACACACAATAATTATGAGTTTATCAACTTGTACACAGTTTGGCACATCTGGCCCTAGGTTCTGACTCACGACACAAAAGGTGTCAAGTAAGTGTGAGATACTGGTTGCTACAGTCCAAGGTAGCCTGTTTCACATTAACATCCCAGTCGTTGAGGGTGGTGTGGGAAGAACAACCACCAATCCCATGTGAAATGCACACCCAGGAGTGTATTGAACGTTCACCAAGTATGTGCCTTCACACACAAGACCTATGAATGGCTAGCAACACGTTGGACTTAGGCAAACATTGTGACATCCATGGACCACACATGTCACAATGATATGACTTTTGCCAACATGACATACTATCAGTGAGGCATGTTTTACTACACACACAGAGGAGGTGGAACACCCATTCTCATGATTCAACAGAACACATAGGCCATTGCACTCAAGTCACACACACTCCTAGTTCAGCTTGTGTAAGTACATGCCCCCGGAAGATCCAACCTACAGTGTGCACAGTCCATCCTCAACTAGGAAGATGCACTTTTCATCACAGCCATGTGCCTAAGCTATATGGGAGAATGTCAGTCTGATATGCAGACTCAGTTCATGTCAAGTCCCCGACCAAGTCTTACTTTGACCAGTGTATTCTAAGTAACTCATCCCATTCCCCATTGCGGCCCAACTGTAATGTCCTACAGCCCCTCAATCTCAGAGATGGCTAGGTGTTGCTTAACAGAAACATAAGTCCAATTTGATATCACACTAACACGACAATGGCAATGAACGGCCAGCGCATCACATCATGATTTCTCTTGAACACACAGTAGTCCATTTTGCGTCATTGGCAAATAAATATATCAAATAGCACTCAGGCAACACTCACTGTAGGTATCGGGGTCGTCGAAGTGTGCCACCTCTCCCACGGTGTAAGGCTCTGGTCCACCTGTAAAGCATGACAGGAAGAATGTACTCAGACTGGGTGGACTGACAAAATAATTCTGTTACAATGACACTGTGAGAATATGACATGGTAATGATACACTTTCACACATGCTCATACTGCATGGATGAGTTTGTATTCAACATTAACATTGGATGATTCTCCTGCTACAGTTACACACCCTACTACACACATGCAGTGGCCAGGACAGTCAGGTGTCGTCCAAGTTTACTCACACTAATTATGCCCCGACAATATTGTTATCCAAACATCTCAGCATGTGCATTCCAGAGAGACATCCAGACACTTGTTCCATGAGGACTGCATGACCACTCACAGTCAAACAGCCTATGTGGACATGTTCAACACACAGCAACCACACACACATGTGACATATCTGTGGAAAACATATCTGACTTCATGTGACGTGTATAAAACACACATGTATATCATCATCATGGGATTCAAATCAGATTTCGAGCGATGGGGTCTACATATGTAGGTATGTTGTTTCGACATGACTTACTCATTGCCCATTATGACATGTAGAGTACAAATAGAGCCATTAACGTGTTGCTTGTCTGACACAAATGCTACACTACATTACATACAGCTACAGCCATCTGGTATGTGTAGAACAACTGAGCCATCTGACTGCTAGCATAGGTCTTCATACACATTGTGCAACACGTACACATTAGGGCACATATGTAAACATTAGTAAGGCAGCATTTGCATCATTGCATCACGCAGAGATGGGCCACACCTGCCAAATACAGGTATATGTATTAAGTTTCTGCTGTTTGAGGGAGAAAAAGTGTAGCCAATTTGGGGATATCAATATATATTGACAAGGGCCTAGGTTTCCCTAGCATTACACATAGGCAGCTCCATATCTAGCAGATTGGGTAACATTCATCACATGTTCACACACAGATTACTATCATGTCCATGTAATTGATTGCTACTCACCAACATGGCCACCAATCCTGACTCCCAGGTGGTCCAGCAGGTCCTGTTCCCTCGTGATCAGATCGGCCCAGCGGTGTTTCAACTGATGGACATTCCGCATGCTCCCATGGACCCGGACCATGTGATGGCGCACCTTCTCCCAGCGAATTTTCCGGGCCTCCGTGTGATACCCCTGTATCACACGGCCCCCAGCCTCCAGCATCAGCGGGAGGAAATGGCACACTAGCCAGATAAATCCCCCCAATTCATCTTCGCCCATCCTGGACAGGCGAGGCCTCCCTGACATTATGACTGATGACTAACAGAAAAAATAAAGTAGGAAATGGGGAAAGGTAGAGGTGTGAAGTTAAGAAAAGGAGAAAATAGCCCAACTAACCCCAATAACTACCCTACCCACAACAGACTCCCACAGACAATACAAACAAATACAGGAATGGACAAAACTAGACTTAACAGACTGAGACAATGATACACAACAATATTAGACTGAACAAAGTACAAAAGACAAGCTACACAGGACAACAAAGCAGTAATTCACAGGACAACACTCTTCACTGAACCACACAGTCTAGAAAAATCTGAGACTGAAAAGCGAAAGTGAAAGTCAACTTCCAATACAGATTTGGCAAACAGGATATCCTATTACATCACTTCCTGCATAAAATGGCCGCCGTTTTTTAATCGCGGTTTGCGTCGTATTTTCACGCATACATAATTTCGCGTCATTTTTTATGACGCATAATATTGCACATGCTGCTGAGTGTAAAAATATGATATGAATATTAAGATTCATTTACTGTACGAGATGTACTTAAATATGTGCATGTTGCGTCATTTTTTCTGACGCATACATGATGGGCGTCATATTTTATCCACCTACAGGAGTGCTAATGCTGCTGAGTGAAAAAATATGATATGAATATTAAGATTCATTTACTGTACGAGATGTACGAAAATATGTGCATGTTGCGTCATTTTTTCCGACGCATACATGATGGGCGTCATTTTTTTGAAACGTACAGGAATGCACATGCTGCTGAGTCAAATCTGAAATATGATGTAACTTATATTTTGCTGTCTAAATCTGTGAAATTTTTGTATACATTCAGATTTGACTCTGCATTCTGTGCACTCATGTACGTGACCAAAATATGACACCCATGCTGTATGCGTAGAATTATGATCAAATCTTTTTGTTACGTCTTCATGTTTTTAACTTGGGGAAGGTGATTTGTCAGGGTCAAACGGGGCAATGTGATACACATTTGTGTTTGGATATTCCACATGTCCATTGTTGTATGTATGGCAGGCATTCACACAGTAATGGTGTGGATACGTTACATAATGTCTTTTCCATATTTGTCAACATATTTGTGGCAATTGCTGATGGCTGTTTGGAAATGATGGATGGGATACCATGATGTATTCCTTCTCCAAATTTGGTCCACACTTATGATGGTGATGCTTTTATCTGGAGTCCTAACAGGGAGTGCAATGGTCACTTACAGTTATTATGGGGCTAACCATGTCCTAGCCTCATTTTGTGTTTGTGCTTTGTGTTCTACTCTTGACATGTAGGCCACACATGTACCTTATGCATGTGTTTGGCTCACAAGTACGGATTTGTGTATGTTTGTGGGACCGTAGAAGTGGACTTAGGCCCCCAGCACCCTAGGATTTGACCATCCTGATTAGTTACAGTATCCATGGCTTGGCTTAATATTTTATGGGAAACCTGCAGCAGCAGGCTAATGTAAGGCCATATGGTATGTATGACTGTTGACCATTCATTCATCTCATTAGCCCATTAGAAGTTTGCAGTAATGATGATTTTGAGCTGACATGCCTACCATTTCCCAATGACTATGTTTGGAAGACTCTGAGCGTTCCTGATGTTCTGGGGAATATTCTTTAGTGGGTGTCTGTGTCCCTTTCTGCATTAACTGGTTAAGTGGCATGTCACATTCTTCCTGCTAGGTTCAAACTGGGACCCGACTGTGATGGTCTACTTTCAATAATTTGGTTGATTGTATGACATATGTGTACATGTGTGTTGGTATGTGGATCCACTATCACCTGTCTGGGTGTATGTTGTCACTGTGACATCCAGGTCTCCTCCTGAGTTAGTGGCAGCTAATGTTGTCCCAATTGTGTTTTGCTCATATCACCCACTGGAGAGAAGCCATTGATGACATGGTGACGTACACATGGATGGTCCCACCCTGTCTCTGACCACATGTGATGTGACTTTCACATGATCTACTTTTTTTGTCTGGGTGCAAGACTGTCTCAGGTGTTTTGATGTAGCATGTGGATTTGCCACATTTGTACTCATGTGGGCCTCTGTGTATGGCAATGTATCATGTCACATCCTACCCTCTGTGCATACAATTGAAATGTTCTTTTTTGTTGTGATGATTGTTATGGTATTGTTGGTCAAGGAGACCACATTCTTCGTCAGCATTTTATAAGTAAAGGTGCTCAGTAATGCATGGACCAAAGCATGATGTGGTGTTTGATATCTGTGTTTATTTACAATAGTGTAATACAGGTGATTATTATACATTAAGCAAAAAAATTATTTACAAGCTGCTGGCGCCTACGCTGTCCTGCTGCCGTGTTGTGTTGTCCCCCCTCCTGTTGCGGCCCAGCATCCTCCTCTTCGTCATCCTCAGGCATGCCTGGGTCCAGTTCAAGGAGGGGAATGTTCCTCTGGACACATATATTGTGCAATATGGCACAAGTGAGGATGATTTTGCACACCATCTCTGGGGAATAGAGTAGGCTCCCGCCAGTGATGTCAAGGCAGCGGAACCTAGACTTTAGGATCCCAAAGGTCCTCTCCACAATGCTGCGGGTCCTCTTGTGGGCGTCATTGTATGCCCGCTCTGCAGCAGTGATTGGGTTCCCGAATGGTGTCATCACCCAAGGCTGGATGCCATACCCCTGATCAGCTGAAAGAGAAAGAGAATGGATTGAATTAGATGTAGGAGGCAGTGTTGTACGGATCTTTGATGGCTGTAGTTGTCTTGTGTTGTCTGTGACTCTTTTGTGTACTAATGTTCCAACCTATGGTTGTTGTTGAAAAGTTTGCTTTGATATATTTTCCCTTGGCTGAGCAAGTGTTTGTTGGCTAACCGTTTGTCAAAAGGACTGTTTTTGTTGTTGCAGTAGAGTGTTCCCTCCCTAGCATTGTGACTAGTGATACAGTTGTCTGTGTGTCCTCACTGGGGGTGTGATGTTAGTTCCATGCCGAGTTAAAACGTGAAAGTGTATTGGACACCTTCATGTGTATGAGCCCAGGCCATCCCATACCTTTTGACTTATGCATTGTATTAGTGTACAGGTTATTTTGAGACTTCCAATCTGTAAAGTGACATTTGGCCAACCACACTCATTGATGTCTTCACATTAGGCTGTGGATTAAATTCCAATGTGTGACAGGTTAAATGTTGACTTCTGACACATGGCTAGTGATGTGAGTACCTCAGTGTGTTCCTGGCTAGGTGTTGCTATTGTGGTGTATGTGTTGTTTGTCCTAGAGGGTTTGTGTGCGGTGTGTGTATGGGTTTGTTTTTTGTCCTTACCAACAAGTAGTCCATTGCCATAGCGTCCATCCTGGAAGTGTTGGTTGATGGTGGAGTGACGGAAGATGAATGCGTCATGTACACTCCCAGGATATTTGGCCACGATGTTGGTGATCAGTCCTTGGTGATCGACTATGGCCTGGACGTTGATTGAATGTGTGTGCTTCCTGTTGCGGTAGAGGTGTTCTGAATCAGCAGGTGGCACAAGGCGTACGTGTGTGCAGTCGATTGCACCAAGGACGTGCGGGAAGCCACTGATGGCGTAGAACCCCTGTTTAATTTCCTGCTGCTTCTGCAGTGTGTTAGGGAAGCAGATGTGGCGGGGTGTCAGGCGAATGATGGCATCCAGGACTTTAGGCAGGAATGCAGAGAATGATGGTTGGGATATTCCACCAACCAGGGCACCAGTTGTCTGAAAGGAGCCACTTGCCAGCAGGTGTAGTACGGCAAGCAGCTTTGTTTCAGTTGGGATAGTGCGGGGTGTCACTAAAGTGGGGGCCAACTGTTGTTCGATATTTGCCAGCAGCTGCTGAATGGCCTGCCAGTTCAACCGGTACCTCTGGATGATGTCCCGTTCCCTGAGGCCATGCAGGGTTGTTCTTGGGCGGAATATCCTGTCCTGCCTTCTGCGCTGTCTTTGGGGTCCCTGCTGTTGTTGTTGTAGCTGCTGTTGTTGCTGCAGGGCTCTGCGTCTACGTGCATGTTGAAGAAAAAGCACCTCCATAGCTCCCTGTTGCTGCTCTGCTGCTCTGTTGTTTGTTCTGTGTGTTCTGCTTAAGTACAGGTGTGTTTGCCCCATTTTAACGCCTGCCCTGACCCAGGCGTTAAAACTTCACGCTATTCGTGCTTTGCGTCATTTTTTTGCGCCGCCTACGGCCCGGGAGTAATTTTTGCCCGGAAGCATAAATACGACGCACCGCTGTATGCGTGGGTTTTTGGACGGGAACGCCTACCCTGCATGTCATTAACGCAGGGCGGGGTGCCGCTTCCAAAAACTCACGCACATAGCGCCATTCCCCTTGTGCGCCGCATCGGGCGTCAGGGTATAAATATGGGGCATCGTTTGCGCTGAATGTGCGTAAAAATTTTTGACGCACATTTGGCGCAACCGGAGTATAAATATGGCCCTAGATTTCTCTGTCATTTGTGGGCAAAAGATCTCCGGCAAAGAGCCCTCTTGCAGGGCTGTTCAGGCATTGCAGCGCCAGTCTGACAAGGAGCAAAGCCAGATGATGAGGTATGTCACCTACTGGTGAGTGAGGACCCTTGTTCCCAATAAACAAATGTGCTGGATGACCTGGTGATTCTCCGCCTAGTTAGTAGTGTGGAGTCCCACACATCGGAACAGTTTACTGATTTGTTGATGCTTTGTACTTTAGTGGGAGAATACACAGCACACACATGGACAGATATGTCTACATTCCATTGAGTGGAATTCACCATAACTATTCCATGTGTAGATTGAGACCGGTAGTGCTACTGCAATTCTCATCAGTCATGAAACACAGAGAAACTAGTAGTGAAATGGAGCACAGCTAATGTGCTTTAAGAGTTACCCCAATCATCAGTCGGTTCCTGCACCACAGCTCTAGTGCAGTTGACTCCTTGTATTCTGTTGAAGCTAGTGATCGGTCGTTTCTGCTTCCCCCACAACCTCACACCACGAGCTGCATCTTATTTGTATCATTCGCCTCTATTCCCACTGCACAAAACACAGAATTGATACATTCTTTTGCATTCCTCATGTGATCATGATAGACAATGGGCTCGTGTTTTCTATACCGTGTAAAATGTATAGTAGCTGTGTGAGAATCAGAGACACGACTAAAAGAGAGAACTTGAACAATTTAAACACGTTCATCCCTCGTATTAATTCTTTCCCTGTCAAACTGCTGCTGTGGCTCAGAAATTGGCATCGCATTGCCCATCATGGCAGAAAATCTCTCATCAAATCCAGTTTATTATGCTTGCAACATGTGAACTGGGAACTAAACGGCAAATACAGGGAATGGCCCAGTGCACCACTTGAAATTGGAGCAATTGCAATCGTAATGGACAGCACTGAATTCCCCCATCTGTTTTCTGTCTATTCCATCTGTTTTCATTTTTTACAGATGTTATATTCGAGTTAGGACAACATTCTAATTACGGCTTTGCATTTTTTAGATTATTCCAAATACCTCCCTCTTTGTCACCGCATCAATGTTACATTCTCTTTTTTACATTTTGAAATGTGTGGAATTAAATCCCGATAGAACCAGGAGAAAGAAATCCTAGAGATTGCTTCCTAATTTACTTCACGATTTCTTCCAGTTCTGAGAACACATAAAGAGAGACGTTATACAGCACGTTGTGTGGAAGCGTGCAGAGTATTAGGCCCAGCATTCAATTAACAAAAAAAAGTGTCTTCCTCCATGACGGTGCTCATATAGCTTGAGAACACCTGTGCAGGGGAACGAGCAGGAGACATTCTGAGAGCAAATGGGGAAGCTGCGGTGGGCACGGTTAGGGGAAAGTCTGGTGACCCTATGATGGTGGGTACAGGTAGTGCATTTACACTTCTCGGGTGTGCTCCCTGACCTCTCCTCAAAAGCAAGTTTATCATGTGCACTTGCATAATCGTCACAGTTTGGTCCTCCTGCAAACGTGTAATATGCACCTTAATTCGTTTGAATGAGGGCTAGTTCCTTTCCCTTAGATTAGGTGATGCCCAATCCTTCCATCAGCTGATCCTCATGGAATGTCATCTCGTGGAGTCTTTGCTGATGTGCATTCTTAGTTATATATGTATGTACACTTTTGCAATTGGAGAATACCTGCATTTCAATGTGTGCTCAATTCAAGAGTGACTAAACAATTGGGCGGACGTTTCCTAATTTGTAATGCAACACAGGGCAGCAAGCAAAGTTGCTGCCCTTTAATGTGTGAAAGAGAGACAACATAAATGTGTCATATCTTCCAATATATTGTGCATTTCTGTTGTCTGCAAGGGCTCGCGCACTGTGTGCAGTCTAGCCCTAAAGCAGGCACCCTTGCATTATGGTTCAAGGGCTCCTGCGCTACAGGCGGATTGTTTTTTGTGCAGGAAGGAAAAGCATCCTGCACAAAATAATCCTTATAAGCAATTTCCCGTTTCCTAGTGTGCTGCGGAATTCAGCACACATGGCTAGAAGTAACAAGAAACAGTAAGCATAATTTCTCTCCGATTCAGTAAGGCATAGCATTTTGGCGCAATACTAGGTTTAATCACTTTAGTAAATCTGGGATTGTGTCATAATCCATGGATGGATGCATGACAACGCACATGGTCCACCCACATAACGTCTCCCAGATGCAAAGTAGTGCAAGGCAGTGCTATACATTGTGTTGCATTACTTTGTATTTACTAAACCACAAAAGTGGCTTTGCACGGTAGCCTGACGCAGTCCCCAGAGGCCCCTCAGCAGCAGGGGCCATGGGCGATCCAGGGGACAGGGCCACACGTGTAGGCAGCGGGCCCCGGATGCTGCAGCCCATGTATATTTGCTGCCTGCACTAGGGGACCACTAGTTGAGAGATCTTGCCTCCCTTATTGCCTGTTCCCCCAGCTTGAACTAGAGTTCCTCTGCTGTGCGGGGCCATTGGCCCTTGTGCCTGGGGGTCGGCCAGGTCCTCAGTCCTAGATTGCGGTCTGTGCAGTTATCGGCACTGAGCCTTACTACTCTCTCCCTGGTCTTGGACAGCCCCCCTCACCCACAACGATGCAGGCCCAGGCCCGGCACAGCCTCTGTATTGCACTGCGGGTGTAAAGTGGTGAGTCCACCCCATCATTCTACCTATGAATATCCTGGCACAGACAAGGAATGACACCAGTGATATATTTCACTCTCTGTTATATCCTACCCCAGCGGGTGCGCTGACTACATCTAGTAGTCATTTGGAATATTATACTACTATTTCATCCTTTTGGTTGCTGTTGTGGACTTTGTTTGCCACCTGCACTGTACTGTTGGTGGCTACTCCCTAATTCCTTTTTTGGTCTAGTTGTGCCTCCAGAGGGTCCCTCATATCCCCTCGAACTTGCTGATCTATGCTGTCTGCTTGCCTGGTGACATCTGGGGTAGAATGGGGCACGGAGATCTCAAACAACAGCAAATTTCTTTTGACCCTGCCAGGACCCCTAGTCACCAGGGTAATGGGGGACCATCTGGCTCAGGTACAGTCCAGAGAATGCTCTCCGTCCATTGGTTGGAGCAGCAGAGCTAATAGCAGAATTAAAAGCGGGCTTCAGGGCCATAGATACTCGCTTTGATGCCCTTACAGCGCGGCTGGATGGGATGCATGAGTGCCTCGACAAACACTGTACCAGGCTTGGTGCAGGTGGACATATCTAGGTGCATAGAGAGAGTGGAGAGGGTGTTACAGACTGTGGCGGCACAAAATGAAGATTTGGGCGCCCGCTCTTACCGCAATATTATTCAGATCATGGGAATGGCTGAGTCCAAAGACACTGGGCCCATGATCATTTTTGTCCAAAGCATTTTAATGCAGCTGTTTGTTAGGGGCTCATTTAGATCCTCCTTTGCAGTGGAGAGGACCCATAAATCACTGTGGCCCGTCCCATCCTGGAGGCTCCTCCCCGTCCAATCATTGCTCAGCTGTTAAATTATTGGAACACCACCTTGCACTGGGCCCAAGATAAGGCCTCAGTGCAGTTTCAGGGGATGACTCTGTCGCTCTATCCTGACTTCATGCCTATGGTCCAGGAGGGTCAGAGCAAATACACTGAAGTTAAAAGCTTGTTGCAGCCTACTGGTTTGCGCTATGGAATGTTATATCCAGCGCATCTACTCATAGACCTGAATGGCAAGGTGAATGTATTTAACAGCCCCGCAAATGCAGCGTTGTTCTGTAAGCAACAGAGGCTCGATCAATCTGAGGCAGTGCGCCACTCATCCCAGGACTCCCCACGCTGCTCTTCCTCAGATTCGAGTGGTACCTCACCGGAGTGAGGCCTTCTCCAACATCCACCATCGATGGCTTCAGGTTGTTTTGCTCCCCCCTCTTGGGTAGCTCTGAGCTCCTATTTACTGAAAACTCCACTCCTGGTCAACAGTGCTCTGGGTATCCCCTACAAGTTCTGGTAGACTTACAACAATAATTGATTCTATTCTCTTTTTTCATATGGCGATATTGGTTTTCCCTATGAAGGAGCGTTGCTACTCCCCTATGGAGTACTACACCTTGTTGAATGCAGTATTTTTGAAGGGTTTTGGTGTTATGCTGGAAATGTTTTGTGTTTTCTGGTGTGGTCGGGGGATGGGTGTTCTTTATGTATTGCTTGCTATGTTATATTGTTTTTGTTTCATCATAGCACATCTATCCCATTACGGCAAGAACTGGGCACTATTTGCATTGATGCTGTATTACACTGATGACTCACTAACCAGCGTGCTCCGTTGCCCTTAAGGTCTCTTAAGCAATGTGAAACATCAGAGGGCTGAACAATATCAGGAAAGGCAAGCAGGTACTTATCTATCTAAATAGACATGGGATTAAGATTGCCTTCCTGCAGGAGACTCACCTGTTGCCTTCTGTGACCCGCAATTTTGCTTCACAATGGTGCGGGAATAATTTTTTATCCCATTATAGCTCCTACTGCAGGGGAGTCTGCATTCTTGTTCACAAGAGCCTACCTTTTTGTATGCCATGAGGCATTATCCAATTAAGAGGGCTGATATATAATTGTTTGAGGCTCCATGATGGGCATACTCTTCCTTTTAGTTAATATCTATGCACCTAACACTGACTCCCTTTTTTTTCCAGGGCCTGTTGGCATTATTGGAAAGATTCCACTCTGAACACATACTATTGGGTGGCGACCTTAATCTCACTCCACTATCACAACTTGATTCCTCTAGGAACACTGGAATTAGTAAACCCCATTCTGCTCAAGTATTACACTTGAAACACTTCAACTGACTGATGCGGTGCATCCCGTTACCCTACTGACACCGTCTACTCTTTCTATTCCAGCCCACATGACGTTTGGTCCCGGATTGATCACTGGTATACAACCCATGCTGTCTCTCA
Source organism: Pleurodeles waltl (assembly GCF_031143425.1). NCBI lineage: Eukaryota > Metazoa > Chordata > Amphibia > Caudata > Salamandridae > Pleurodeles > Pleurodeles waltl. Next base: position 659,538,205 of record NC_090443.1, on the reverse strand, counting down.
CTGGTTAACAGATATCTCCCACCTCCCTCGTCCACTGTCAGATCATTCCTGGCGTTTGCCACTCTCCACATTCTGACCCAGACCCCGCTGTTTCATATATGGCAGCTCCCTTCCAATGCATTTTTGGATGAGGTGTCCCGGACTGAGATTTGAGACGCTATAGTGGAGTATTTTGCACTTAAAGCGAGGTCGGTCCAGTCATGTGTGACATTCGGGGATACCTTTAAACTTACATTAGAGGGATACGCATTTCAAAGCATTCTGATCCGTGCTATTAGGAGCAACCTTGCGCATGTAGAGAGTGAGCTTCAGGCATTAGATCAACAGACGGTGTTGGAGTCTATCCCTTCTTTGCCTTCATTGCGTGCCTCCTTGATGCAGGACTTCCATGAGGCCACTGATTGAGAGGTGCTATATCTTGGCAAATATGCTGCAACGAGGTGCTATGGGGAGGGTGGGTGTACTGGCCACATGCTTGCAGGTATGCTGCGTCCATCATACCAGTCCTCATATGTCACTGTGCTTCAGATGGGGATGTGGTAACGAGCTCCCCTGACATCCTTGCTACTTTTACTTTATTTTATTGCTCTTTATATTCGACTTACACTTCTGCTTCTGAAGTGGACCTTTCTGATTATCTGGCTGAGGTTGCTATGGTCTGTCTAGAAACTGGTCAGCAACAATTCCTGGCCTCATCCATTAAAGCAGAGGACGTCTCTCAGGCCATCGACTCTTGGCAATACTAAGGCCCCTGAGTCAGATGGCTTTACGGGAGCCTTCTAAAAAGCATACAAAAATGTCCTTATTCCATATTTACTTGAGGTTCATGCTGAATCTCTCAAATGGGGCATTCTGCCCCGTCTATGTGCGAAGCAGTGATCATGCTCCTACTCAACCCTGTGAGATCTCCTCAGTCTGGAACCTCATATCGCCTGCTATCATTACTCAATCACAACAAGAAGTTCCTGGCTAAAAACCTTGCTATGCGCTTGTCTTTGCTAATGGAGAGTGTCATAGCCCCTATGCAGTTGGGGTTTGTACTCTATCGATCCACTTCCAATAATTTGGGCAGTGTTTGCTGTCCTTAATCAAATATCCCCAGACATCTAGGCAGCCACCGTCCAGCTTGATGCAGAGAAGGCATTCAACTCCCTTGAGTGGCTATTCCTGTATGCCGCCTGCACAATCTAGGCATGCCATTTGGTCTTAGAGACCTCATAGCCTTATTGTATTCATCCCCCTTGGCTCGGATTTGAGTTAATGGAGCGCTGTCTGACTCATTTCCCTGGACTCAGGGTACACAACAGGGTTGCCCATTGTCCCCCCTGCTAGTTATCATATGCATAGACCCATTTGTGCACCAGTTTTAAGAGTGGCACTTACATAGAAGGCTCTGATTTCATCACAGCCTCCTCTAGGCCTCCCTTTATGCAGATGACATTTTGTTTTTTGTCCCCGACCCTGTCACCAATCTCAGTCCGCTGTTATAAGAGGTGATACACTTTGGAACTTTTTCTGGCTTGTCCATTAATTGGTCTAAGTCTGAGATATTCCCCCTCACTGACACCACTGTACCCTGTCGTCTCCCATATCCTTTGCTTTGGAAAGAGGACTCCACTAAATATCTTGGGATACACATACACCGGAACAGTGCTGAAGTTATCCAACGCAATTATGGGCCTGCGATAGACAAGCTTACCTCTCAGGTTGAGCAATGGAGAACCCTTCCTTTGTCCCTTGCTAGTAGGGTTGCCCTTATTAAAATGGTGGTTCTCCCATGCTTCCTGTATTTGTTCTTAAACATCCAGATTGTCCTGACCAAGCATTTTTTCAATTTGCTGCATAGTCTCCTTATGCAGCTAGTCTGGGCAGGTAGCCGTCCCCACATTCGTTGGTCCACATTAACGCTTCCTTTTGAGTATGGGGGCTTTGGAGTTCCAGGTTTTTATTTATATTATCTGGTTGCCCAAGCGCATTTTGCTTACAATTGGTATCATCCTGATATCAGGATCCAATATCTTAGAAAGAGCACTCGCAGACCCACACCACATCCCTTTCAGTGCTGTTGCCAAAGGAGTTATCGAGAAACTCGGCACAAATGCAGACACCCTCAACTATTTGCTGGCCTTGGAGAAAGCTTCGCTCCTATGAAGTATTACATTCACCAAATATTCCACTCGCAAATTTTCCTTGGCTCCTACTCACATGCGAGCGGCTTACTCAACGTACTCTCACCACTCATTATCTATATACACTTCGTGATTTGTTCATAGAATCCTCACTTCGCTCGGTTGCTAATGTGACTGGCACTCCTTAGTTCTGAACAGATTTATTCTACACAGACTCTATGGTACACTTTGAGCCATACACCCTTCATACCCAACCGGGCCCAGGGACTTCTCCCCTTTATCCTACATCATTACTGCATCCGACGATGAGTGCCTTATCTCTCACCTTTACTATTCTTCTTTACAACTTAGGCATACAGGACCTGAGAGGTCTAGAGCCACCTGGGAGGGGTGTCTGGGATGCTCTTTGCCGGACACCATCTGGTACCACTGCTGCTCACAGGTGAAATTAGTGTCCAATAACTATTGTCATAAATTATTACATTTTAAATTCATACACCAAGCATGTGTCACCCCTCTTGCTCTTTTAGAATTAATCGCACACAATCCCATGTCTGCCCGAAATGCGGGACCAAGCAGGCCGAGTTTGCACATCTGACATGGTCATGTCCTGATATAATTCAGAACTGGGGCACCATCTATGCTGCTCTCTCATGTATGATCGACCAGGAACTGACCCCTGATCCCCTTCCCACTCCATTGGGATATGTGAAAGAACTGCCAAAATCTACCCAACACTTAGCAACGTTGGCTCTTCTGCTTGCTGAACTGAAAATTGCCTTGCATGGGAGTACCACCGTCCACCCTACGGAGGCTGCTTGGCTGTAGGATCTCATTTACTGTGACACAACAAGCGATCTATTTGCATCTATCTAACCCTTGGCTGCCCGCCCGAAGGATATATGGCAACCTATAAGTTCATATCTACAGACTTTAGCGCCACCCCTCTCCCACCATGGATGGTGGTCCCTCACACATGTCAGATAGAGGCCCAATCCTCTTTCAATGAATGCTCTTTATGCCCGTTGAAGTGCACTTGACTTGAAGATTGCCCAGCCCTCTTGTTTGTTTAAGGTATTTCCATTTTGCTGGTTTAGTGTGGTGGACTTTAATACTGTGCCTTTGTTTTCTTCTCCTGCATTCACATGTTTGATGTGCCGTGCTTGTCTAATTATGTTTGTTGAAAATTTTAAATAAAGATTTACAGGACACAAACCCCAAGGCCTTCTTGGCATCCAACAAAATCATACCTGCATTTTTATTAAATAAGTGTGCAGTATCAAACATAACACAACATCATTTATAGCTATATTGGTATCATGATCTGGGATAAAACAATGCTGTCACAGAATCACTCAATGATCCGCTATAGATGCAACCCTATTAGCAACAATGTTTGCATATATTTTTGCATTTGCAAGGCCAGCGATCCTCCACTGGCTTCCCTTTTTTAAGGAACACTGTTATATTGATACTGTTCCATTAATCAGGCGCTACGAGCCCCTTATCCACTTCTATGACCAATAGCAACACTGGAATAATCTCGGAAGAAAAGGATTTAAAAATTCAACCTGGATTGCATCTGGTCCCGCTGCCTTACCACTAGAAAGTGAAGAAATAGCTTATAGTATGAATGCGCCCATTATTTCCCTATTTAACATTTCTGCATATAGGGGGAAAAAACACATGCCTTCTTCTGCATCCCATTTTTCCCATTTTTATTTTTTTAATGTTTGCTGTATTTTGCCTAATTTCTTGGTCTCCTCCAGGGGAACCAACAAGCTCAGGGTACCTCTAGAATCCATAGGATTTTGGAAAAAAAGGACACAAATTTGGTGTGGGCAGCTTACGTGACGAAAAAGTAATGAGGTTCTAAGCGCAAACTGCTCCAAATAGCCATAAAAAGGCTTGGCACCTGAGGGGAAAAGACCTAACAATGAAGGGTTTTAACTAAGCCACACAAATCATGCTTTGATTGGTTTATTTAATCCCAAAATACATTTTGGATCACTTGCATAGATTTACTGTTCTTAACTACACATCTACATCATTATTATCCATAATATTTAGAGAGAATGACATTCTTGATTCAAAGTTAAGGTGAAAACCATAGCAGGTTATAGGCCTAGAAGTAGGCAGGTATCTTTTACTGTTCTGCCATTGTCGCATGACCTCTGCTAGAAAGACTAATAAGTGGGGCAAGTCTCTTTTTCATCTTTCACCTCAACCTGGACCAGTGCTTAATTTATAAATTAATATATCATGGGGCCCCAGGTTCTGCTCAGAAACCTGTGGCCTGCACTAGTGAATGTCAGCATGTGGAATCCCGTGGCTGCATAGTCTTGATCCCCGCTCATGCCTCTCTAATCCACCCACAAACTCTCCTTGACCCTTTATCTTATTCTTGCAAGTTTGTTCTCATCCCTTCTTTCTACATTTGTGATGCTTTTCTGTCTTTCCCTTCTGCTTCCTGTCCCCCTTGTGTGTCTTTCTCTCTCTTACTCTGTGTCAAAGTATGATGAGGGAAAATAAATGCTGGTCCCCAAATGACAGTTGCTGCAGGGACAGACCTGCAACCACCAGCTCAGATTAAGCACTGACATTGACAGATCCATCAGCAAGTCTTGTTCGGAAGGAACTTGTCTCTACTTTAAACTCATAGGTCCACATTCATAAATGTTTGCATAGGTGCTTGTTTGCTGCAACCCTAATGCAGCAGGCCAAGATTTCCACTGTAGTAAGAAGACATGATTATATGTGTGCTATTGCATTCTAAAGCAGCCAGCCAAACCTCTAGTTCATGTGGGTTATATTCCTCAGCATGAACCTCCACCGGTGAGTTGTATATAAACTGGAGTGTCAATGAGTTCCATGTACAGATCTCAGAAAGGAAAGCATGCTGTAAAACAAGGGTACACTAGAGATGGGTGACAAAGTGCATAATTGCTGTCCCATGCTAAGCTGGCTGGCTTGCTCAGTTAAAAGGAAACCTGTCATGTAGCAGCCCTTCAATGTCCCTACTCTTACTCCTTTTGTCTTTGTATGTTATTGCATTCCTATAAAACACTAGACAGCTTGGAGCTGCCTGTCCTAGCAAACCTCTAAACAGCACAACATGACCATCACTCTTTCAGCACAGAAAATATAGGGGTCAAGGTCTATCCCCCTAAGAGGGGTATTTATGTTGCAGAGTAAGAGAAAGCCTAGGAATAGCCAGAAACCCATTGTTGTAGTGGCCTTTTGCTGCCTAGTTGGACACTCAAGTTTTAAATAGTTTCACTGTCTGTGTCTTTAAATACATGCATATATATTAATTTATTTAGCAAAACCTGTTTTTAGTGCATTGCTTTGTATCTTTAATCAATTGCCACCTTCTAGGAAGACAGATTACATACTGCACATTTTTATCAGCCTTTAGCACTACAAACATTTGGTGCCTTCACCAAGACTGGAAGTTCAGTACATGATATGCTAGCTTGGATTGACGCATCATGACATCAGGCCTACTTCCACGAACTGTGTAGGGTTTATTATATAAACAACATGTAGGCCGAAAGAGGGCATTCCAGCCCTGACCGTCTTGGGACGTACATCATAATGCAGCCAGCTTTGCTGATCTAACACTGACCTTTCAGCTCCAGAGAGGATTGCAATCCAGAAAACATGCAGACCCCTGCTATCCTCTTCAGGTATGGGGTTAGGGTTACTCCCTTTGATCAGGACTGGCAGATGGGTTTCTAGCACTATTCCCTCATACCTAGAGGTTAGGCAGGAATCCCTAGACTTTCTCAAACCATACAAAATGGTGGGGTTGTTTGTTCTCGTCATGCTTATTGTGATGATGATCACTTTATTATGTTTCATCTGCTTATTTTCTCAGCTCATGCTTTTTGGTACTAGGATGCAACTGTTTCAATAACTATATTGAAAATCAGCTTGCATCTCTCATCTTGCCTTGACATATATGAGTCTTTGAGTAACTGAGAAAAAGGGGTGTGATCAGTTCACCACAACTTCCCTGAGGAGCAAGAATGTCAGGTTTAGGCTTCTACAAATCACTACTACATTAAACAAGGCAGGGGAGTATTAGACTTAACACGCAGGGATGGTGGTTCTCCAAACCTTTTTACTTTTTCTAGGAGTTTTTGATAATACTGTTTGTGTGGCCTTAGGGCCTTGGGCGCTTTCACACTATGAGTACAGTATGGTGCATGCACACCCTCCCTACATAAGTTGAGAAGTGGCCCCTACCAGTATGTGCATACTTGCACACTGGTATTTTCACATGTATAAATGCACCCTTGCGAATTGATGCTTTCATATAAATAAATACTGAACCTGGCATGGCGTCCCTCAGACGTCTTGAAAGTAGTTGGATCATTAAACTTAGGGCTGTGGAAAAAGACCTCAACATTCCGAAGGACTTACATGTATTCTTATAAACCATTACCCATCACTGACTCACCCAAAAAAACTTTATGTCTACATGTGTTTTAATATACATTTGTCACATCATGATTATTTATTGATTGTTTATATAAGTGCATGAGTGATGTTTACTACTGTTTTTTCATTTTTAGCTCCACTAGTCCTTTTCTAGTGTCTCTTACATGTATGTAAGTATTGTTACATACTATAATCATATGACTGCATAATCTTCACTTATCTATTTTTGCTTCTCTTCTTTTTCTTTCTACATGGTATTACCTTTCTCTCCTTTTATTTTATTTTTCACTTTTGGTTTTTAAATTATGTGCAGAATATACAACTTCACACATCGTTGTGCTTTTTTATACCTCTCTACTCAAATCAATGTCATGTTCTCTTATCTACACTGACCATTCCAATATGGCCCCCGTTATCCTGTTTCTACTTGGTGATCTCCTTTTCAGCTTTGTCCTGTCTCTATCTCTCGGGAATCGTCTATTAAGATGGCGGCCATTATCCATACACACTCACATCTCCCGACAAGTCCGATCACTTAGACCGCTGCTGTGATATGGGTAAGCCCTGTGTTTTCTTACTACCTCGTGTCCTTTGTCATTTTTATTTATATTTTTCTCATTATCACGCACCCCCTTTTTTGATTTTTAGCGTTTGTGTTTATAAGCCGATCGCTCGGCAAACAGTTTAAATGTTCTTTCGACAACTTGCCGATCCCGTTTATTTGGCATTTCACTTATCGGGCGTTTTGACCCTATGAGACTACTTTTTATTGTATGGGTAAAATTAAATTCACATCTCCGCATCTGCTCCATAAGATGAATACTTAGGGTGTCCTCTTCCACTCTTAAAACCTGCACTTATCTATTCATTTTGTTGAATTTCTTTCCCCTGTTTTCACTTAAGAACCTCAGCCATATTTATATTTAAAAAAAAATCTTTATTGTAAAAATTCTTTTGTCCTCAACTTAACAGTGCCACCTATGCGGCTATATTCCTCCTGTTTACCGCATTTTAGTATATCTTTTTTTCGTCTTGGTCACTGTTAATTTAACTGTACATTCTTTCAATTCTAATCTTCTAGTTTTTGACGGGCTTATCATGGCCTTTTTCTGCATAACCTGATTTGAATCACATGACGTCACAACAACTTTGCTTTTCGGTCACTGCATCACAACAAACTTGAACACCCTATTTGGACTACTACAGGATACCCTTGGATTACCTGATTTTTCAACCTTATACATGTGAATCTCATATATGCACAATTTCAGTATGTTTTACATCCTTACTCAAAATTATAATAGACTAAAATCGCTTTTTCACTGGTTCTTGGTATACTGTTAGTCACACTTGTAGCCTTAATAACATTTTAATAATCTCCTATAATTCTTCTGTTCTTCCTAGCAAGGTTATGATCTTACCTCTCCCGGTGCCAAATTCCCACATTTTTTCTGAGCACTTTTTTAACTTATGTGTTCACTAACTACGGGGTTCTCCTATCACTTCTCTGATTTATACATCCAGGTCATCTTTTTCTAATCGTTCTCATACTTTCCTGGGTATTTGACATTCAGTTTCATTGGCTGTTTATGGAATGTATATACTTCACAAGGAAGAAAATCTTACCCAGTTTGGAAAACAACCTTGATTGAACTTTGGACTCTTATTTCCATTTTGGGAATATAATGTTTGGACTGCTTTCTGGAGTGCCCTGGTCTTATTTTCCAAAATGACTAACCTATACGTGGGCAGTTGTACATGTGTGTTTTCCAGGTATGTACTGAGCCTAGCCTGGCTGCCTATTTGTGCACCCGTGCACATTGATGTTTTCAAGTATATGCTGAGCCTGGCATGGCCTATTGTTAGAAATGGGGTCTCAAGTTGGCAGTCAGTCTGCACTCTGTCCATGCACTCTAATCACAGTAAGGGAGTTACACTCCTAAGACAACCCCTGCTCCTCAGACAACCCCTGCTCACACCCTTGGTAGCTTGGCCCAAGCAGTCAGGCTTATCTCAGAGGCAATGTATAAAGTATTTGTACCAACACACACAGTAATACCAAAGGGTCACAACACCAATTTAGAAAAATAGCCAATATTTATCTAAATCAAACAAGACCAAAATGCACAAGCAAACATATGCATTTTCAAATTTATTAAGAGCCTTAGGGGGTCATTCTGACTCCCGCCGGGCGCGGTCACCGCGCGCCCAGCGGGAGCCGCCAAAATACCGTACCGCGGTCGGAAGACCGCGGCGGGTATTTTGAGTTTTCCCCTGGGCTGGCGGGCGGCCTCCAAAAGGCCGCCCGCCAGCCCCGGGGAAAACGACCTTCCCACCATGAAGCCAGCTCGTAATCGAGCCGGCGGAGTGGGAAGGTGCGACGGGTGCTACTGCACCCGTCGCGTATTTCACTGTCTGCTATGCAGACAGTGAAATACAAGCGGGGCCCTCTTACGGGGGCCCCTGCCGTGCCCATGCCATTGGCATGGGCACGGCAGGGGCCCCCAGGGGCCCCGCGGCACCCCCTACCGCCATCCTGTTCCTGGCGGGCGAACCGCCAGGAACAGGATGGCGGTAGGGGGTGTCAGAATCCCCCATGGCGGCGCAGCAAGCTGCGCCGCCATGGGGGATTCTAAGGGCAGCGGTAAACCGGCGGGAGACCGCCGGTTTACCCTTTCTGACCGCGGCCAAACCGCCGCGGTCAGAATGCCCTGCGGGGCACCGCCGGTCTGTCGGCGGTGCTCCCGCCGACCCTGGCCCCGGCGGTCTGAGACCGCCGGGGTTAGAATGAGGGCCTTAATCCATAGAAATCAATGGATGTGTTGTTTTTACACAAAGTACCTGGTATGCATCAAAAATAAAGCTGCACAGGTTAGTGTGCGTCAGAAAAGTAAGCGATGGGTCAATTCCTAATTCACAAGTGAGGACATGTGTTGATTCTGCTCTGGTCGGGTAGGCAATGCGTTGTTTCTCTCTTCCACAGAAGAGCAATACATCGATTTCCAGAGGGACAGCCTTGGGTCTGTGCAGGTTCACTGTGGTTTTTACGCCCAGTGATGATGCATGTGAAATCCTGATGCACAATGGCAAAGAGCAGTGCTGTGTGGGTGATGCGTCGATTTTGGCAGCTGCAAGTGGGTGTTGCATGGATTTTCTAGCCACGATGCAGATGGTGCATAGATTTTTCAGCCACAAGGCAGGAGGGATTTGTCTCCTGCTCGCCTTCAGTGCATGGATTTCAGCCTTGGTTCCACCAGCTTCTCCTTTCAAGGGCCAAGGGACTGGATAGGATACCACTCGGTGGGGTAGGAGTCTCAGTAAGAGAGTCCAGGTGCTGGCAGAGGAAGTCTTTGATGGCCCTGAGACTTCAAAACAGGGGGGAAGCTCAGCCCAAGTCCTTGGAGACACTTCACAAACAGGAAATCACAGCAAAGTCCAGTCTTTGTCCTCTCTAAGGTGGAAGCAACCACTGCGGCCAACCAAGTACACTCACAGGCATAGGGGCAGTACTCCTTCTCCAGCTCTTCAGCTCTTCTCCTTGGCAGAGGTTCCTCTTGATCCAGAATTAATCTAAAAGTCTGGGATTTTGGGTCCACTACTAATACTCATTTCTGCCTTTGAAGATGGCAAACTTCAAAGGTATGTCTCAGATGTTCACAAGATCCTGCCTTGCCCAGGCCTGGTCCCAGACACATACCAGGGGGTTCGGGCGGCATTGTGTGAGCAGAGGCGGGACTTCACAAATAGCCCAACTGTCAGTCTGAGCCATAAGTGGATTCTACAGGCAAGCAAAGGCACAGAATGGTTAAGCAAGAACATGTCCACTTTCTAAAAGTGGCATTTTCAAACTAACTATCTAAAAAGTTATTTTTAAATTGTGAGTTCAGAGACCCCAAACTCTAAATCTCAATCTGCTCCCAATGGGAAACTGCACTTAAAAGATATTTAAAGGCAGTCCGCATGTTAACCTAGGGGAGAGATAGGCCTTGCAATAGTGAAAAACGAGTATTTCAGTATCAGGACATATAAAACACACTAGTACATGTCCCACTTTTTAAATACACTCCACCCTGCCCATGTGGCTATCTAGGGCTTACCTTAGGGTTGACATACATGTAGTTAAAGGGAAGTTTTGAGGATGAATTGGCAGTGCAAGGCTGCACACACAGACACTGCAGTGTTAGGTCTGAGACATGTTTACAGGGCTATTCATATGGGTGGCATAATCATTGCTGCAGGCCCACTAGTAGCATTTAATTTACAGGCCCTGGGCACCTCTGGTACACTTTTCTAGGAATTTACTAGTAAATCAAGCATGCCAATTAGGAAAAAGCCAATTACAAATACAGTTTACACAGAGAGCACCTGCACTTTAGCACTGGTCAGAAGTGGTAAATTGCCCAGAGTACCAAAAGCAGCAAAAATGAAGTCCAGCACTAAATCAAAAATACAGGAAGCAGAAGCAGAAAGAGAGGGGAACCCACACCAAGGATGCCAGGTATAAGATGTGCCCCCCCATCTGAAAGTGGGGAGAACTACCCAACCTCATTGAGATTCTCATCACTAAGGCAGAAGAATCGAGACAGACCATCGGCATTGGTGTGTTCTGTACCAGCTCGGTGTCCCACCATAAAGTCCATTCCCTGTAGGTTGATGGACTATCTCAACAGTTTTGGGTTCTCACCCCTGATCTGCATTAACCATATGAGGGGTCTGTGGTCTGACTGAACCCGGAAGTGCGTCCCAAACAAGTAGGTTCTTAGCTTCTTCAGCACCCAGACCACAGCAAAAGCTTACCTCTCAATTGCGCTCCACCACCGTTCCCTGGGAAGTAACCTGCTACTAATGAAGGCTACAGGCTCGTCTAGGCCCTCTTCATTTAGATGTGCTAGAACTGCCTCCACACCATGCTCTGAAGTATTAGTCTGCACAACAAATCCCTTGGAGAAGTTTGGTGCCTTCAACACAGGTGCTGTGCACATAGCTGCCTTCAGAGCATCGAAAGTGTTCTGGCAAGCCTCAGTTCAGGTCACTTTCTTGGGCTGCTTTTTAGTGGTCAGCTCTGTCAAGGGGGCATCAATGGTGCCATACCCCTTGACAAACCTCCTGTAGTAAGTGGTGAGACCTAGAAAGGCTCTCACCTCTGGTTGGGCCTTGGGGGGCTCCCAAGCCAGAATAGTGTCAATTGTTTGTTAAAGGGGTGCCACCTGGTGTCCCATGTGAACCACAGATCCCTGCCCTATTTTGCACTTACTGGCCTTAATAGTGAGTCCTGCCTTCTGCAGGGCCTTTAACACCTCAGAGGTGTTGCAGGTGTTCCTCCCACCTGGAGCTGAACACTGCAATGTCATCAAGGTAGGCTGTGCTGAAATCCTCCAGTCCAGCCAACACCTGATTGAACAACCTCTGGAAGGTGGCAGGGGCATTTTTCATCACAAAGGGTATACCTCAGAACTAGTAGTGCCCCTCTGGGATGGAAAATGCTCACCTCTCCTTTGCCCCATCGGTTAAGCAATCTGCCAGTACCCAGACATTAAGTCAGATGTGCTGAGGAACTTGGCAGCTTCTAGCCGATCTATGAGCTCATCAGCTCTGAGAATTAGCTGCGAGTCAGTCTTAGTGATGGTGTTGAGTCCACGCTAGTCCACACAGAACCTCAGTTCTGGGGTGGCACCGGGGGTATTAGCCTTTGGGACCTAGATCACGGGGCTGGCCCAATGGTTGCTGGAAAACTCAATTACCCCTAACGCTAGCATCTTTGAAACCTCATCCTTGATGATAGCTCTGACCTTGTCAGTCACCTAGTGTTTCACAGGTGGACTGTCCCCAATGTCTACATCATAGGTACACAGATGAGTGACCCCTGGGATCAAGGAAACCAAGGAGGCAAACTGTCCCAGCAACTGGCAACAGTCCTTCTGTTGCTCTGGATCAGTGTTGGGGAGAGGTTCACACCCTCCACATACCCATCTTTCTCCAAGGCAGACAAGAGGTCTGGAAGAGGCTCACTCTCCTCCTCCACACCACCATCTGTTACCAAGAGCATAGTCAGTTCAGACCTCTCAAAGTGAGGTTTGAGGCGGTACACATGTAGGGCCCTGGGCGTCTGCAAGTTCACCAGATAGGTGACATCAGTCTTGCACTCCACGCCCTAATAAGGCCCCGTCCACTTGTCCTGGAGAGCATGAGGCTCCACTGAGGCTATGGCCCACACTTGCTGGCCAGGCTGAAACTCAACCAGAGTGGCATTCTGATCATACCACCATTTTGTGTCCTCCTGGCTGGCTTCTACATTCCCCTGAGGGATTTTTCTGAAGCGTGCAGTCTGGTATCTAAAGGCCAGCTCGAAGCTAAACACATCCTGGAGGGGGTTTACTGGAGGTTTTGTCCAAGTCCTCCTTTACCAGACTCAGATGTCCCCTCACAGAGTGGCCATACAGCACCTGAAAGGGGCTAAAACCAAGTCCCTTCTGTGGTGCCTCCCTGTAAGCAAAGAGAAGGCATGGCAAGAGAATGTCCCACTTACGTCTCAGAGGTTCTGAGAGACACATAATCATGCCCTTCAGGGTGCGGTTGAACCTTTCAACCAGCCTATTTCCTTGGGGGTGGTTAGGGGTGCTGAACTTGCAGTTTCTCCCATACTCCTTCCACAGAGACTTCATATAGGTAGATATGAATTAGGAACCCCGTCATCTACCACCTCCTTGAGGAAACCCATACAGGTGAAAATCCCTATCAATGCCCGGGCCACCACAGGGGTTGTCATTGACCTCAGAGGGATGGCCTCCGGGTACCAGGTGGCATAGTCTATCAAGACCAGGTTAAACCTTTTGACCACGACTGTCTTTGGATCCAGAGGCCCCACAATGTCAGTGCCCACCGCTTGAAGAGGGTGCACACAACAGGAAAAGGTTGGTGGGGAACCTTGTAATTCTCCCCACTCTTGCCAATTGCCTGACAAGATTGAAAAGACCTACAATGTGCGTCAGAGTGCCTGCACATTTGGGGCCAGTAAAACTGGGTGACAAGCCTCTCAAAGGTCTTGTCTTGCCTCAAATGTCCTGCTAAAGGCACATTGTTGGACCTGGCCCTTTTTACAGGGTCATTCCCCAAACTTTTTGCCCTTTCCTCCTTATTTTACTGCTAATCAGTGCTAAAGTGCATGCGCTCTCCCTTGTAAACTTGGTATGATTGGCTTATACCTAATTGGCATATTTAATTTACCTATAAGTTCCTTGTAAAGTGGTATCCCTATACCCAGGGCCTGTAAATTAAATGCTATTAGTGGGCCGGAAACGCTGCTTGCGCCACCCACGTGAGTAGCCTTTCAAACCTGTCTCAGGCCTACTAGCCAGGCCCAGAACTCCCCCTTTACTACATGTAAGTCACCCCTAAGGTAGGCCCTAGCTAGCCCTATGGGCAGGGTGCTATGTATGTAGAAGGCAGGACATGTGCCTTGTAGCGTGGCCTGTCCTGGTAGTGAAAAACAGCCTATTTGGTTTCTCACTGCTGTGAGTGCTGCCTTCTCATAGGATTGCAGTGGAAATGCCCTGCCTTATGTGTAGGGGGTATTGTCTGATTTATGAGGGGTATTGCAGGCATGTTTGGTATGGTTGTATTGGTAGTGAGAAATGCTGCTTGCTGAAGTTGGTGGTTTTTTTTATTATCATTACAGAAATGCCATTTCTAGAAAGTGAGCATTTCTCTGTGCTTATGACTCTGGTGTTTTGCAGCTTGACTCCAATCCACATCTGGGCAGAGTGACAGTTTGGCTTTCTGCATACTTCTCAGACAGCCTGTACACAGGGAGGGTGGAGGTGTCACAGAGGTGCATCTGCATACTGAAAAGTCTTCCTGGGCTGAGAGAAGGGAGAGGTGGGGCACATCTGCATTTGTAAAGGCTGTGTGCTAGCCTCACACAATAGGGTCGTTTACCCCCAACTGATGTTTGGAGCCTGTGCTGGAGGAGAGAGGGGGCACTCCCAGAACCAGTTGTAACTGGTTGGAACCTCCTCTTCCCTATATTTGTGAAACACAATGTAAACTGCGTATAAGTACAAGGGATTTTCCTTTTTTTCCCCACATTTTAGACATGAAGAGACATTCTTGGGACATCTTCAGGACACAGAACGCTATTGAATGGACTCACCCGGACACACCATGGACTGCTGCTGACCTGTGACCTGCTAGGTCAATAGGAGGAACTGCTACCATCTGCATTCCTTATGCTGGCCTGTTGTTAGGGCTGCTAGCCCTGTGATTCTCCCCACCTACTGTCTCCAGGGGCAGGGTGCTGGTGCCCCTGACCCCTGTAACTATTTTCTTGTTCTGCATAGCGCAGAGTGCAGCGCTGTCTTTGTGAGGCTGCCAGGAAGATCACCACAGCAACCTGGGCTCTAGTCAGTTGCCCCACCCTGGGAAGCGCTCATCGGGCCTGGCAATCACCGCCATGGCCCGGGCGGATCTAGCATGTCTAAGCCCACTTTGGATTGTGCACCCAGGGGACTGGAGCACTCCAAGAAGCGCCCCCAGGGCACAACCAGGCTCTGGCTTGTGAGCCTCGTTACTGCAGCTGCCCAGGAAGGGCTGAGGAACAGCACGTGCACCCATCAGGTGCGGCTGCTCCCTGAGCGGGGTGGATGCTGCATTGGAGGCCTCCAATGCTCCATCCAGGCCCCATTTCAGGAGAAGCTAGGGCGGGAGGGAGGCCTCAACAGAGGCTCCTCGCCCCATTAGCACCAGCAGAGATCACGGGTATGCGGAAGCCTCATCGGAGGCCCCCACACCCTCCGGTTTCTCTGTTTTCCCCTTGGTGGGGGTTTGCCTCTGTTTTCCCTCTTTTGGAGGGTCCGTAGAGGCCTGGGGGCCACCTAAGAGATCACAGGCCCTAAGAGGGGCCTAGTATAAAAGCAGTAGGGGATGCGTGTCGCCCTCCTACCCTACCATCAGCATGAGGACCCCCATGGAGCGCAAGGAGCGCTGGGGGCCCCCTTATGCTTCATGGCACTGGAAGTGCCTTCTCATCAGATAAACAGGTACTCTTTTGCGGGACATAGGATTTCCAAATGTTCCTACTATGGGCATTATTGAATAATATGTTTTCCTGTCTCTTCTGATGATGGGTCATATAGGGTTGCTGATGTTCCTTTTATGGGCGTTCTATGCCAAAATGTATTTTATGACTTGCCATATGTTTTATGATGTTCCTGATACAGGCATTTAGGATATTTCTAAGTGCATTTATTTAGTAATGTGATTCCTGACTACTGATTATACTTGAAGAGTATTAGTATCTTGTGTAACGTTCTGACACCTGCTAAGGTAGCAGAGTATTACTGACATGTAATGTTTGGTATAATTATGTTTTGTGCAATACAGTTTATTTTTACATAGCTCAGTGTTCTGTTTACTTTGTGGTATATATATTGCATTACATGTGTTGTGTGTGTTCTGCAAACACTTTACATATTGCCTCCGGGTTAGGCCTGACTGGTCCTGCCAAACTACCAAGGGGGCGAGCAGGGTTTATCTTGGACTTCTAACTCTGTTGTCCTGACTAGAGTGGGTGAATTCTACCTGGCTTAGGTGCATACCCTAGCCAACCCCATTTCTAACATTGGTTGTCAGCAGTGAGGATAGTATTTTCGCTTGCACAATACCATTGTCACTCATTGTTGCACCTAGACCACTACGTGTTTTAATTCAACTTTTTTTATTATTATTCTCTTGCTCTCTCAAACCAGTCATTTTTGTTTATTACTCCTGTGTCATATACTTGCACTTTGGACTCTTGTTGTTTTATGCCTGTGTTGTGCTCTCATCAAAATGGAGTCTACCTATGACATGGATGAGTTGTGGTATTACACTCTAGCAGAGTTAAAGGGATTCTGCACGGAGAGAGGTATTCCTGTTATGTGTGGAGAATCCAATATGATGGTCATCGAGAGAGCCCTTTTTAATTTGAAGGTGGCACACTGGATAGCAACAGTAAAGGAGGCCCAGGGAGGGGTGGTTCTGAGGGAAACCCTAAAGAGACCCATGAGAGCAGTGAGGACTTTGAGTGGGAGGGTCCCCAGTCCACACCCCAGGGGGACAGTGACCCCAGAGAGTTAGACACTGAGGGAGAAGATGACTGGCCAGAGGCGCCAGTAGAGAGAGAGGACCACATAGATAGGCAGTCCCTTACTGGGTCCTTGCCTAGAAGCAGCACCACCTCCCGTTCCCTGCCGCCTGAGGAGCTCAACGATAGGTGGGAAGAGAGCGACCAGAGGCTTCAGCTAGCCGGGCTGACTGTAGAAGAGAGACATGCTCAGGAAGAAAAGACCTTAGTTCAGGATAGGATGGCAGATGCTGAAAGGGCCGTAGCCAGGGCAGACTCGCTCTAGACCACAGTCTGACAAATCTGGGCTCACCAGCACTGCAGGTGGAGTCCAGTGGTGGCAGCATTGATTGTAGTGTTATGCACAATCCTTATCTACCCACCAACTTGGTGTCAGGGTTCAAGGCGGGGGACGATATATGTCAGTGGCTAAGGGAGTATGAGGAAGCTCTAGTTGCACACAGGATCCCTGAGAGAGATTGGGGATCTGTCCTAGAGAGCTATGTTCCTGAGGTCGGAAGGGATGCCCTACTAGCCCCAGAATGGAGTGACAGGCAGGAGTACCCACTCATCAGAAAAGGCCCTAATATAAAGGTATGGTCTCACCCCTGAAGACTACAGGTTGAGGTTCAGAGGCAGCAGAAAGTGGTCTCACCAGTCTTGGGAGGATTTCATGGGGAATTGTTGCAAAGCACTATAAGGATGGGTGGAGGGGAGCATAGCAACCACTTATGAAGGGCTGTTTAATCTCATTGTAAGGAAACACATGTTCTGTTGCTGTTTTTCTGAGCTACGCCAGCACCTGTCCCACTGTAAGTTCTCTGACCCCAGGGAACTTGCAAAGGAGGCCGACCTCTGGCTGAGCGCTAAAGGAGCTGGTAAGGCATTAGGAACTGGCTTAGGTACAGCCCAGCAAGGGATGGGGCGGCTTCAGGGTAAATCTGGTGAGGTTCTGAGCAGGGAAGATGCAGGTCCGAGATGGTCCTGTATCCTACTGCAGGTCTTGGATGGCACCCAGAGGGTGCCCCAGGGCAGGAACTTAGCTGAACCAGGCAAGTTGCTGAGCGGGGAGGGTGCAGGTCCTAGATGGCCCTGTACCCCAACGCATGTACTGGTTGGCACCCAGAGGGGGCCCCAGGGCAGGAACTTCGCTAACCCAAACAGGGTTCTGAGCAGGGAGGATGCAGGACCTAGATGGCCCTGTACCCCAACACATGTCTTGGACGGCACCCAGAAAGGGCCCCAGGGCAAGAACGTAGTCTTTACCAAAGACCAATCCTCTGAAAGGGATCCCCAAGTGTCAGAAGGAGTGGAAGGGACGACTGGAACCAGTGTCCCACCAGCTCTGCTGACCAGCCTCACCACCCCACAAAGGTGGACACTTCCACTGAGGGGTTTGAGGGAGGAGGCCAACTCTCCCCTAACTCCAGTCTCACCCAGGGGTACAGACCCTAGGTGGGAAAACCAGGTCCAGGGCAACCCCCTAGATCTGTAAGTAGAGACTGCTGTCCTGAGCATCCCTACTCTTTTGTTCCCTAGGAATACCACTTCTGTGGGGAAGAGTTTGAGGGAGAGAGAGGACTCTCCCCTAAGTCATGACCAGCCCAAGGGTACAGACCCTAGGTTGGAGAACCAGGTCCAGGGCAACCCCCTTGATCTAGAGGTAGAGACAGCTGTCCCCAGTCTCTCTACCGAGACTTCTAGGGGTATCACTCCTGGTGGGAGGGTGCGCATATCTAGAAGAAGGGGCAGGAGGAGGAAAGGCTGTTTCCTGACCCCCAGCTCAGCCAGAGGGGAAGGACTCTGGGTTGGGAAACCAGGTACAGAGGGGTTCTTCTGAACTGGTGGGTAAGCTGACCAGGATGACTGACCACTCCAACATGGGGTGCGGAACCCTAGAAGGAGGGGCAGGGGGAGGAAGGACTCTCCTCTGACCCCTATTCAGGCTACGGGACCAGTCCCTAGGCTAGAGGACCAGTGGCAGGTTGTAGAGTGGAGAGAGGATGCTATGCACCTGGGGCTACCGCCCCCCACTCAGAGAGGTTTCAGAGACCCCAGAATGGCCTGAGACCTGGCTCTAGCCACAGATAACTAGGACGCCTCCATGGGTTATCTTAGATTGTCTGGGGAGCATAGACAGAGGGCTCACTATAGAGGGGGACAACATTCCAATAGATCCAGTGTGATCCAGACTCCTTGCCAGATGCCTGGTCTGCAGCTTGTCACCGCAGACCCTCAAGAGTAGGGCATGAGTTATGTGCCTCACAGAACTCTTCCCTTGTGGGACCTCATTCCTGCTGCCAATGGGTCAGCTCGGACAGCTCCCCCAGGCCAGCCAGCTGTTCCCTTGTAGGCTCTGGGGTATCCCCTCAGGTTCAGCCTCATTCAGGACCATGGGAACCTCTGGGGCAGGTTTCCCATGCCCTTTGCCCTTCCTTTTCCTGGCAGACACCTGGGTCACTCTTTCAGGCTCCAGAACTTCCTGATCACCCTGTTGGGCTGCCATAGACCAGGTGGTCACACGCCCACCCAGGCAGACCCAACATATCCAAGTGTGATCAGTGTTCCACCTCACTCCGAGGTGAGTTCTTCAAGTAATTGCCTAGCAGACAATCAACAGGCATGGTTGGACTCACTGCTACCCTCGAAGAACCTGGACCTCCCCCCCACTCAAAGGGAACTTGTGCCACCTTACACAGGTGATCTGAGTTGTCTACTGCAACTACTTGGTGAAGCACATGGGGAACCACTTGCTCTTTAGGCACAAGGTGACACCTCACAGTAGTCACACTGGCTCCTGTGTCTCTCAGAGTCTCCACCCTCTGTCCATTGATGGTCAACCACTACCTGTACTTCTTACTGTTCTCAAGCATGAGGGTCCTCTTGACCATCTCACTGTCCTCTAGTGAGACAAGGGTCATCTCAGCGGGCTTCCACCCTTCTCCCAGAACCAACTCCTCCCCAAGTGCTACACTGACCAAATCCTGTGACTGAGCACCAGTGGGTGCTGGTGTCCACTTGGGACCTTTGGGGTCCACCTCATGTGACCCACCTGATCACATGCAAAACATTTGCGGGGACCCTTCCCAGCAGGTTTCCCTGTAGAGATCCATATTTTGTTCTCATATGGGGGCTAGGATTCATTACCCTGGGAACTTCGTTGGGGCCCTTTAGAGGACTTACTCTGTTTACCCTTACCCCCCACACACTTCTTCTGATGGGGATCCTGACCACCCTTGGCGGAGTCTCCCCCATACCTCTTTTGGGCCCTGGTGCTCTCCCACTGGTCCACTTCCTGGACAAGCTTCCTGGGGTCAGTCAACTTGCTGTCAATTAGGTGCTGGCACACCTGTGGAAAAAAAAGATTATGTAAGTGCTCCCATGCAGTCAAATTGTACAGCCCTTCATAAGTTGTTACCTTACTACCCTTCACCCATCCATCCACTGACCTGCAGAAAGAATCTACACTTTCCAACAAAGTTTGGGATTCCTTTCTCTTATAGGATCTAAACTCTTCGTACCGCTCAGGGGTGAGTATGGTCGTCCTAGTGATTAGGGCATCCTTCATGATAAAATAGGTGAGTCCCTGAGGATCCCCAAAGGATGTCAAGGTGTCCCTCCACTCTATCTCAAAGTGCTTCCACAGACCCAGTCCCCAGTGTACCTCAGGGACCATGTTCATGTGGAAAGCTGACTTTCACCCTTTAAACCACAGGTATATGCCATACTCCCTTTTGTAATCCTTCACTAAATTCTTTGGGATGTGTACCCTCCTTTCAGGCAGCACTGTATTGCTGCCACCCTCTCTTCTGGACTGGCTCCTTTGGTCCAGCTCTCTCAAACTTAACTCATAAGCCAAAAACATATGTTTCTTTTCTATGGCTAATATTTTCTCTTCCATTTCCATTTTAAGCTTCTCTACCTCGAATTGGTGCATTCTCCCTGCTTGTCTATACTGCAGCTCCTCTGGGGTCAAACCTTTGGAAGAAACACTACTGCTTACCCTGGAGGCCCTCACCCCAGGTAGGTCATAGTTATTCAACACAACATAATGTATGCTTTGTGCCTCCTCATCCCCCACATTCTCCTCCTCTGTGTGCCCCCACCCACCTTAGATGCCAACCAGGCCCTCAGCATCTTTTGCAGCTCCACTTTCCTACTGAAGCTTTTGATTGGGCAGGAAAGATGTTAGCAAATTTGTTTAAGCTGAGCTACTGTATACTCCTCCAGTTTCTCCAACTCAAACGGAACTTTTGTAGCAACAACTGGTGCATCCCCAGACTGAGACATGCTTGTAGGTGAGGTTTAATAAACATGCAAGAGTTCCAAAAAGGCAGAGATATCCCAAGGGAAAAAAGGAAGAAGAAAAAAGAAATCCAAAGAGGGAAAAACAAGTAGTATGTGGTCACGTAATGGTCTGCACTGAAACAGGAGTGTACACCAATCCCTGTCAAGTACAAATACAAGTCCTATCCTCATCGCTAATCACCAATGTTAGAAATGGGGTCTTTAGTTGGCAGTCAGTTTGCTCTCTGTCCAAGGAGGGACTCTCACTCTAGTCAAGGAAAGGGAGTTGTGCTCCTCAGAAAACTCCTTCTCACTCCTTTGGTAGCAGACAGGCTTATCTCAGAGGTAATGTGTAAAGTATTTGTACCAACACACACACAGTAATACAGTGAAAACACTACAAATGGGACAGAACACCAGTATAAAAAAATAGCCAATATTTATCTAAATCAAACAAGAACCAAAACTAAAATCCAACATACACAAGCAAAGATATGTTCCAGGAACTTGAGAGGCCACCACTTGGCAGGGTAGGAGTCTCAGCAAGAGAGTCCAGGTGCTGGGACAAGAAGTCTTTAATGGCCCTGTCAAAACCCTTGGAGACACTTCACAAGCAGGAAAACTCAGTAAAGTCCAGTCTTTGTCCTCTGTGAGGTAAAAGCAGCCACTGCAGGCCAACCCAGCAAAGCACACTAATAAGCAAAGGGGCAGTACTCCTCCTCCAACTCTTCAGCTCTTCCCCTAGGCAGAGGTTCTTCTTGATCCAGAAGTAATCTAAAAGTCTGGAGTTTTGGGTCCACTACTTCAACTCATTTCTGCCTTTGAAGTAGGCAAACTTCAAAAGATAGTCTCTGTTGTTCAAGAGATCCCACCTTGCCAAGGCCTGGCCCCAGACACACGCCAGGGGGTTGGAGACTGTATTGTGTAAGGACAGGCACAGCCCTTTCAGGTGTAAGTGTTAGCTCCATCCTCACCACCCTAGTCCAGGAAACTCATCAGGATATGCAGGACACTCCTCAGCTGCCTTTGTGTCACTGTCTAGAGGGAATTCACAAACAGCCCAACTGTCAGTCTGACCCAGATCTTTATTCAACAGACAGGCAGAGGCACAGAATGTTTTTTTCATGTATATTCTGTGCCTAGCATGGCTTACCTATATCTGCTCACTTGCACATTGGTGTGTTCCATATATATACTGGGCCTGGACTGGCTGGCCTATATGTCCACACTTCCACATTGGTGTTTTCATGTATATACTGAGCCTGGAATGGCCTTCCCAAAGGGAAAATGGGTGTTTTCAGGTATATACTGGGCCTAGCATGGCTGCCAGTATGTGCACATTTTGCACATTGGCATTTGCATATGTATATTGAGCCTGGCACAACTTGCCAATATGTGTACACTTGCACGTTAGTGTTTTATATATATATATATATATACTGGGCCTGACACAGAAGGCCTGTATTGGTGCACTTGCACCATTATGGTATTTTCAAAGCATGTGTGCACCCTGCCCCTGCAGGTTTGGGAGTGCACCAGGGCACATCATGTGCCCAAAGAGTGAAGAATGACCATGTGTTTTTTAAATACCATTGAGAGCTGCTCTGCCCATAAATTAATATAGGGGAAAGTTTATAATTAAACTGGAGGTAGAGGTTCTGACACTTGGCCTCTCAGAGCCAGATCATGGCACCACTAAAGATAAAAAATTTAATTCCACAGCCCCATTGCAGACAGGACTGAAATTAAGAGAGACATCAGTGGTTCAAAGGGGAACCCTTTGAACCTCCCCCAACTTCAAAGGCACACTGGAGTATAACTACAAGTACCACAGCAATTTAGGGACACACGCGCAGGTACACAGTACGGAGTTCCCGAACTGCATGGTGCACACTGCCAGTGGAATCTGTTGTGTACAGGAGCATTTACTGTCCTAGGAAGGGATCCCACCCTGGCTGGCCTAGGCACAATGCTTGCTGCAGTGTGAAGCTCTAAAGTGTGCTCTCCAAGGGATTATTGGTTTGCCCCCTGTTCTGTGTAGAGGTCTAAGGGACATCAAAGACCTCCTTCGAGGGACCTATACCTTCTACGGCAGCATCTGGAGAACCATGCCCTCCTACGCATCTACGTCATCTGCTGGAATCTACCTGGTAGCAGCGTGTGTGAGTGTCAAACTAGGACATGTGCCTGGTGTAGGAAAGTACCATCTTGCCTGGCATGTTACCTCCATATTTCACTGTATATATGTTGTTTTAGTGTATGTGTCACTGGGATCCTGCCAGCCAGGGCCCCAGTGCTCATAAGTGTGTCCTGTATGTGTTCCTGTGTGATGACTAACTGTCTCACTGAGGCTCTGCTAACCAGAACCTCAGTGGTTATGCTCTCTCTTTTCTTTCCAAATTGTCACTAACAGGCTAGTGACCAATTTCACCAATTCACATTGGCATACTGGAACACCCTTATAATTCCCTAGTATATGGTACTGAGGTACCCAGGGTATTGGGGTTCCAGGAGATCCCTATGGGTTGCAGCATTTCTTTTGCCACCCATAGGGAGCTCTGACAATTCTTACACAGGCCTGCCACTGCAGCCTGAGTGAAATAACGTCCACGTTATTTCACAGCCATTTACCACCGCTCTTAAGTAACTTATAAGTCACCTATATGTCTAACCTTTACCTGGTAAAGGTTGGGTGCTAAGTTACTTAGTGTGTGGGCACCATGGCACTAGCCAAGGTGCCCCCACATCGTTCAGGGCAAATTTCCCGGACTTTGTGAGTGCGGGAACACCATTACACGCATGCACTATATATAGCTCACAATGGTAACTCCGAACATGGCCATGTAACATGTCTAAGATCATGGAATTGTCACCCCAATGCCATTCTGGCATTGGGGAGACAATTCCATGATCCCCCGAGTCTCTAGAACAGACCCGGGTACTGCCAAACTACCTTTCCCGGGGTTTCACTGCAGCTGCTGCTGCTGCAAACCCCTCAGACAGGTTTCTGCCCTCCTGGGGTCCAGCCAGACTTGGCCCAGGAAGGCAGAACAAAGGACTTCCTCAGAGAGAGGGTGTTACATCCTCTCCCTTTGGAAAAAGGTGTCAGGGCTGGGGAGGAGTAGCCTCCCCCAGCCTCTGGAAATGCTTTGATGGGCACAGATGGTGCCCATCTCTGCATAAGCCAGTCTACACCAGTTCAGGGATCCCCCAGCCCTGCTCTGGTGCGAAACTGGACAAAGGAAAGGGGAGTGACCACTCCCCTGACCTGCACCTCCCAGGGGAGGTGCCCAGAGCTCCTCCAGTGTGCTCCAGACCTCTACCATCTTGGAAACAGAGGTGCTGCTGGCACACTGGACTGCTCTGAGTGGCCAGTGCCAGCAGGTGACGTCAGAGACTCCTTCTAATAGGCTCTTACCTGTGTTGCTAGCCTATCCTCCTTCCTAGGTAGCAAAACCTCCTTTTCTGGCTATTTACGGTCTCTGCTTTGGGGGATTCTTTGGACAACGAATGCAAGAGCTCATCAGAGTTCCTCTGCACCTCTCTCTTCACCTTCTGCCAAAGAATCGACTGCTGACTGCTCAGGACGCCTGCAAAACCGCAACAAAGTAGCAAAGACAACTACTGCAACCTTGTATCGCTGATCCTGCCACCTTCTCGACTGTTTTCCTGGTGGTGCATGCTGTGGGGGTAGTCTGCCTCCTCTCTGCACTAGAAGCTCCGAAGAAATACCCGTGGGACAACGGAATCCTCCCCCTGCAACCGCAGGCACCAAAAGAACTGCATCACCGGTCCTCTGGGTTCCCTCTCATCACGACGAGCGTGTTCCCTGGAACTCAGCAACTCTGTCCAAGTGACTCCCACAGTCCAGTGACTCTTCAGTCCAAGTTTGGTGGAGGTAAGTCCTTGCCTCCCCACACTAGACTGCATTGCTGGGTACCGCGTGATTTGCAGCTGCTCCGGCTCCTGTGCACTCTTCCAGGATTTCCTTTGTGCACAGCCAAGCCTTGGTCCCCGACACTCTAACCTGCAGTGCACAACCTCTTGAGTTGTCCTCCGGCGTCGTGGGATCTCCTTTTGTGACTTCGGGTGAGCTCCAGTTCACTCTTCTTCGTAGTGCCTGTTCTGGCACTTCTGCGGGTGCAGCCTGCTTCTGTGAGGGCTCCCTGTCTTGCTGGGTGCCCCCTCTGTCTCCTCACACAAGTGGCAATATCCTGGTCCCTCCTGCGCCACAGCAGCATCCAAAAACCCTAACCGCGACCCTTGCAGCTAGCAAGGCTTGTTTGTGGTATTTCTGCGTGGGAACACCTCTGCAAGCTTCTTCACGACGTGGGACATCCATCCTCCAAAGGGGAAGTTTCTAGCCCTCTTCGTTCTTGCAGAATCCACAGCTTCTACCATCTGGTGGCAGCTTCTTTGCACCCTCAGCTGGCATTTCCTGAGCATCTGCCCAATCTCAACTTTGTCGCGACTCTTGGACTTGGTCCCCTTGTTCCACAGGTACTCTCATCCGGAAATCCACTTTGGTTGCATTACTGGTGTTGGTCTTCCTTGCAGAATTCCCCTATCACGACTTCTGTGCTCTCTAGGGAATATAGGGTCACTTTGGACCTACTTTTCAGGATCTTGGGGTGGGCTATTTTTCTAACCCTCACTGTTTTCTTACAGTCCCAGTGACCCTCTACAAGCTCACATAGTTTTGGGGTCCATTCGTGGTTCGCATTCAACTTTTGGAGTATATAGTTTGTGTTGCCCCTATACCTATGTGCTCCTATTGCAATCTATTGTAACTATACACTGCTTGCATTACTTCCTTTTGCTATTACCTCATATTTTTGGTATTGTGTACATATATCTTGTGTATATTTGCTATCCTCATACAGAGGGTACTCACTGAGATACTTTTGGCATATTGTCATAAAAATAAAGTACCTTTATTTTTAGTATATCTGTGTATTGCGTTTTCTTATGATTTTGTGCATATGACACCAGTGGCATAGTGGGAGCTTTGCATGTCTCCTAGTTCAGCCTAAGCTGCTCTGCTATAGCTACCTTCTACCAGCCTAAACTGCTAGAAACACCTCTTCTACACTAATAAGGGATAACTGGACCTGGTACAGAGTGTAAGTACCCCTTGGTACCCACTACAAGCCAGGCCAGCCTCCCACACCTGGAGACCGGTTTTGCCTGGTGCGGAGCCTGCAAAGTACAGCCTGCATTAAAGGACTGTGGCCCTTCATCGTGGTAGTAAACTGATTACTGACTGCGGGATCCTGCATGGTCCGATATTGTAGAGTGTGCCACATTTCTCTTGTGCGACACCCGACTGCATGCTCATTTTGTGAGGTGTCCGTGTCACTGGTTGCGACCCTTGGAGGTGAGGTTGTACCCAGATCAGTTCCACATTCTACCACCACATTCTATCGCGTGTGGTACCGCTGAACTGGTGTCTCTGTCTATGCGACCAGATTGGTCTGGTGCAGCTCAATTCATCGTGCACCAGACATTGTGCCTCAATCCCCACGGGTGCGGCAATGGTAACCTTTTCTGTGCAAGCAAGATTGTCTGGTGCGACTAAATTCATTGCTCACCAGACACTGTACCTCATTTCAGGGAGGCATGGCATTGGAACTTGTTGTGTGCAACCAGGATGGCCTGGAGCAATTCAAATCATCATGCATCAGACATTGTTCCTCATTCCAGGGAGGCACAGCATTGGTCACCTTTCGTGTACAAGTCATCTCAAGTCATCTTGCACCAGACATTAGGTCTCATCCCAGGGAAGCCCTGCATTGAGCACTTTGCATGTGCATTTGGAAGTGTCTGGTGCAACTAAGGGCCATCATACACCAGACCATGTGCCCATACTTGGAGGGCACATAATTTGGTAAACTCTTTGTGTGCAACTGGGACACCTGGGGCAGTCCAGGATATTGTGCTACAGACGTAGTGCCTCCTGTCCTGGGATTTGTCGGATTGGTAGGTATCTGTGAAGTTGATTGTCTTGTTTTGTTGGGCAAATGTGAGCAGCATGTCTCAAGGTGACCCTCTGCCTGTGCTTTGCAGACCACAGACCATGCCGGAAGGCTGGTATGGAGACCCCTGAGTGAACTTTCCGAGTGGGGAACAAACCTCCATTTGTCAACTGTTCCCTGATCACCCTTTCTCTCTTTTTCCTCCTGTGCCTTTGCCCCGGAATCCTGACTAAGTGCAATAGTTCTCTGTATGTATACATTGCTGCTATCATTGGGAACCAGGATGCATTCTACGACTATTTTAAATTGAACTGGGGTGGTCGCTGAGGTTGGTCTTGTGCAGACAACATGGTAGTACCGCATGTGGGAACAGGAAGAGAAAGTATTGATTTTCTCATATGTACATATTGCTCATGTCGTATTAACACTGTTGGGCCTCGTGCTACTAGTGATCTTTCTAAATGTCATTTATGTCCAGAGTTACATGATGTTCATGATGTTCATGTGGTGTTAATTCATGTGTGTGTTCAATACAAACTTTATTTATATACACCTCATGTGAAGTCTCATTTGTGACACTCAGGGCCTGATTCTAACTCTGGAGGACGGTGTTAAACCGTCCCAAAAGTGGCGGATATACCACCTACCGTATTACGAGTTCCATAGGATATAATGGACTCGTAATACGGTAGGTGGTATATCCGCCACTTTTGGGACGGTTTAACACCATCCTCCAAAGTTAGAATCAGGCCCTCAGTGTACGTATTGTGTGGACATGCTGTGCCAATTCTTTAAACACTACCTCTGTGATAAGCCTGACTGCTTTGTGCCAAACTACCCAAAGATAAGTGGAGGTTCTACAGTGAGTGTTATCTCCCACTTCTCCCACCTCTAATGGCAGTGGTAGGTTCTGCCTGGCCAGGACCTCATCTCAGCCAACCAGATAGTTTCCAGATGGTGTGAGGTTGACTCAGTTTCAAACTCTCAGTGGTGCTGCAGTCCTAAATATTCAGGCTTATTACCATAATAAGAGCCATAAGACACCAAGATGAGCCTGATCAAAATTGGCAACCTAGAAGAAGGAACCTTACTAATTCAGGGTTTCCTAATCCATCACAGATTAATCCTTTTACATTGTAATTAATTTCAGCTGAGATTCAAAACCCCTGCTGCCCCTCACAACCCCAATTGAATGCAATGTGTTGGTGATTCTGTGTGGTATGCACAAATGTTATGTGCTGCATGAATAGTGTTTCCTGTCACTGATCGAGGATAAGGCTGATCTAGATTCACATTCTTTGAAGCAGCTCATGGGACCATATAGTGGGAGCTGGACTACAGTACATATTCACCTGGGGTACTATCCACAAGAGCACCTGACAAAAACTGCTTTTGCTGTTAGTGCACCTCAGGACTTCTAATCTGCACAGCAACCACTTGACCCCACTAAGAATGTCTAGACTTTGGTATCCCTATAAACTCTTCAAGATCATTATTTTATGTGATGGCCCATTTCTCAAGTGCCAGATCCTTTGGAAAAGACTGTTACACTCCTTTCTGTTACAGCTGGCTTGGAATATGAAATTTCAATCCATCATATATTTGGAATAGACCATATTACCGATCCAGTGCTCCCATATTTGGATACGTACTGGTTCATTGGAGCCAGTAGTTTGTGCACACATTAATTCGAGAAAGTGTGTGATGTAGGAAAAAGCTTAGAAGATATTCCCTGTGAGGCTGGATTCAATCCCTTGACAATTGTAGAAGGCTGTTCTACTGTGGCCCACTTTTAGGACAAGCAGACAGACTGTTCAGATGGGGTGATCTCTGGAATAAACTTTACACAGGCTTCACTGAGATCTATGTGGAAAATGACCTAAGGACAGAGGCTTCACAATGATCAACTAGGACTAGCAGACACCTAACCTAGTACAATGCCCAGACCAAGATTACATTTGCATCGTGAAGAACTGATTAAGTGGTGAGGGCACCAAAAAGCTGCCAGGCCTTCCCTATTATATCAACCTGTTTGTCTGTATTCTAGCCTTCCAGCCTGTTAGTGAGCATCTGGGCTTGTGGCCCAAAGGTGGATTAGGAGTAAAACCAGAAGAAAGTCAGATAACTGCCGTTGGAGAAAGTGTGAGTCAGGGTGCAGAAAGTGTGCTTAATGAATGGGCCTTAATGAAAAGGTACCTAGACACACTAATTGAGTAGGAAATGTCAGCCATAATTGAGGTTGAAGGTGTGGTGACACCCATATTTTAAACCATCATGCTCCCTTTTTTGTAATGGATTCCAAACACTATAGTGGATGCTCCTAGATCCATGGGTGGTCCTGCAGAGAGTAACATTAGGCTGTGTCCGTCACTGTACAGCCCAGGGTACTTTGCAACTATTTATTTAGTTGAAATATTTCAAAGAGAAACAGTGGTAACCAATCTGTGAGACCCCGGCTTCCTTGAAGAACAAGTCTTTTAAATAGATTGGTCAAAAGTTTTTAAAAATATTCGAGATTCCAGATCCCTAGCCAATACGTAAAGTTGCAACTAAATCCCATTTAAATACTATAGCCGGACAGGCTCTAAATGTATCAATCATCACACAATTAAAAAATTATTGTTTTTGCCTTTTAGTTTCTGCAAACCAACCTCCATCTGATTTCCACCCTTCTCTGCTTTGTTTCACCATACAGTTTCTCTTGCCTGGAGTTTCACTGTCTAGCTTTTTATCATAATATTTTTTTCTTTTTCATCTTAAATTTATTATTTCAGCATCATATCAATTTGAGTAGTACACCGTTTTGTATATTCACTTTTAAACTTACATTTGATGCAGTCAACATGCATGCACATCACTTAATGGTAAGATTTTACATTGGTCACAGAAACCACACATATTTTACAAAATAATACAGCCTTTGGAATGTAATGTTTTCCACTCAACGTTCATCATCACAAAATGTCAGATCTGTGACAAAATGAAAAAGTGTAAGATGTGCTTTGGGACGTTTATTATCAATTGCAATTAGTTTGTCTTGACTATTCATTAATTATCTATGTTAGTATGACAGTTAGGCCGACACATCAAGCTCACAACACATTGGAAAATTAGAGAATCAGGGTAGAGTCGACCATAAAACATAACCGCTTGACTGTTGCTTGAAGGGAATCAATTAACTAATTCTGCTGAACAGGCTTCTTTGATTTGAGATGAAAGAGGGGACCTGGACTTTGCTTGCTGCACGTCCTGCTCTGGCAAGTGGTGCCTATTCATTTTAGGTCCCTTGGAAGTAACTATAAAGTGATGCATGTGCCAGAACCTTTGTATCCACACTAGTGCACCAATCGGAACTGACGCATTGCCTGCTGAAAGATCAGGATCAATGCATCACCTCTGTTGCTTGGACTGGACCAATGCATTGTCGTCCAAACCCCTGCATCATCTCCAGAACCCCTGCTTCAGAACCAACACTTCACAGCCACTGCTCGGAGAAAATAGAAGCATCACCCCTCCAGCGTTAATTAACCTGGTGCATCACATTCGGAATCACCACACTTGGAACTAGCACATCACACTCGGAAGTGATGCATCACTGTCTTTGCTCAGAGAAATCCGTCACCACGACCCAACTGCATGTGTGTCATTGATGTACCTTGTGCTTTGGCAAGGATTAAGGTACTGCTGCTCAGTGGGCCCTGTGTGGGTCCTGTAGTTGACTTGTGCTCCATTTTGGGCGATCTGAAATCTTGACTTTGTCCCGGCCTAGTATGACCTAATAAACCCAATATGCGCTTATTGCTTCTAAGCACTACTTGCACATTTATTCTTTAAAAATTAATATCTTGACTCCTGTTGGAAACGGGGTTTCTAGTTGGCTAGGATATGCACCTAAGCCAGGCAGACCCCACCCATTCTAGTCAGGGCAAGGGAGTTACAAGTCCAAGATAACCCCTGCTCACCCCCTTGGTAGCTTGACAAGAGCAGTCAGGCCTATCCCAGAGGCAATGTGTAAAGTGGTTGCACAACACACACAACACACAGGACGCACTATCGCCACCACAAAGTAAACATAACACCAAGTTATATGAAAATAAGCTGTATTGTACATAACACAATTATTAGACCAAACACAACATGTCAGTAATACCCTGCTACCCAAGCAGTTGTCAGAACACTACACAATAGTTACTCTGCAGAACCAGCAGTAGTCACACATAACACAGAGGTTACTTATTATTCTGCAACCTAAGCAGTAGTCAGGAATCACATTACTAAATAAATGAACTTATCATAGAAATATCCATATCAAGTCATGTAAATATATCAGCGTAGAATGTCCATAAAAGGAACATTAGCAAACATGTATGTAACACATCTTAAAAGTAGGCAGGTTAACATATAAATCAAGAATGTCCATACCAGGAACATAAGAAATATGTATGTCCTTTTGAAAGTACCTGTTTTTATGATGAAAGGCACTTCCAGTGCCCAGGAGAACAAAAAGAGGCCCCTGATGTTCCACTGCACTAAACGGGGGCCTTGTGGTCATTTTGGGGGGAGAGGAGCAGCACGCACCCCCTCCTGCTATTTTAAAGGGCCCCTCCCGGGACTCGCGATCTCAGAGGCCCTCCTGGGCCTCAACTGGCCATACCCTGCGCAATGGCACCACCAAGGATGAGCTTTCAAACTCAAAATGCACCTAAAAGGAAGTTCTTTCTAAGCGCTTCAGAAAGATTTATCAAAACGATCTCCAGGTGCTAGGGACTTGTTGCAGAGGTAGAGGTCCAGGTCCACGGCACCCTGCCCCTGGGGGACAAAGGATAATGGAGCACAGGGAGGCAGGGCCCATCCGCAGGCCAGCACAAGGGGGATGCAGGCAGACGTCAGTCTCTCCTAGTGACCCAGCAAGTCACAGGTCAGCACAGCAGCAGCAGTCCATAACGATTCCTGGTGAGTCCCACCAGCATCCTATGTCCTGTTCCAAGTAAATTCCAAAATGTCTCCAAATTGTGGGGAAAACTCCCCAGTACTTATACTCAGTTTTACATTGTGTTCACAATGAAAGGGGAGAGGAGGTTCCAACCAGTAACAATTGGTTCTAGGAGTGCCCCCTCTCTCCTCCAGCACAGGTCCAAACATCAGTTGGGGGTAAATGACCCTATTGTGTGAGGCCAGAGCACAGCCTTTACTAATGCAGGTATGCCCCACCTCTCCCTTCTCTCAGCGCAGGAAGACTATTCAGTATGCAGATACACCTCTGTGACACCTCCACCCTCCCTGTGTGTAGGCTGTCTGAAAAGTATGCACAGAAAACCCAACTGTCATTCTGCCCGGACATGGATTGGAGTGAAGCTGCAAAACACCAGAGTCATAAGCTGTCAACACCAGGGCAGTGCGCGCTCTATTGGCGACTAGAATGCAAAAACCCAGCACTGTCAAAACAACGTAATTTATGCATTGTGCTGGTATGTTGTTGTTTAACCTTTTGCATTGCAGAGTTCAATCCTGAAGACTTATTTTTAATGTGCTTACAAATGCTGTTCATTTGCAATGTATTGCTGCAGGCTTTCAGAGTGTGTTAGGGTGTGGTCCCTTTCCAGGGCCTTCTAGAGACTTTCCCTGCAACATGCCTGGGTGTGGTAGTGGGCTGGGCCGAGACTCTATAAAAGGAGCCAGCCCAGCTCCAAGTGCTCACTATTCAGAGGTCCCGGTGCAGAGCAGCAGCTACTTCCTGAGCTCCTTTCCCGGTGGCCTATTTGATCTTCCAGACATCTGACTTTCATTCTTCATTTGGAGATCCTTGTTCTGGGCGGTAAGAAGTTGGTTGGGTTGGCCTCCCAACGCCGTTATCGAGAACTCTCATGTTCTTGGGCCTAATTCTTTTATGATTTGACAGAGTGCTTTGCACGTGTGAAATATGCGCTTGAGTGTTTGTGTCATTTGCAGGGTGACTTGCGAATCGGCAAGACGCGCGATTCATTTCATGATAATTTGGGGCCAGATGTAGCAAAGGGTTTTACCCATTTTGTGTCTATGGGAAAATGTGTTTGTACATATGGCCCTTAATCTTGTCATTCATTGCACGCTACCATTTCTTGACATGTGCATGGTGGCTTAAGAATCGGCAAGACGTGCAAAATTTGTTTTATGGTGTTTTAACTTTGTTGTTCATTGCATGCTACCATTTCTTGACATTTACATGGTGGCTTAAGAATCGGCAAAAGACGTGCGATTCGTTTCATTGTACTTTGATCTTGTTATTCATTGTGAGCTGTTATTTCTTGGCATTTACATTGTGGTTTACGAATCGGCAAGGCGCGCGACTCGTTTAATGATGATTTGACTTTGATATTCATTGCGTTCTACCATTTCTTGGCATTTTACATGGTGACACTCGAATCGGCAAGGCGCACGATTCTCTCCTCAAGTTTAATTCATGTTGTTTATTGTGTGCCACTATTCTAAGATATTTATCATGTAATATTCGAGTTGACAAGTTATGTGATTTATTTTCATGAATCCATATTGTGCTATTCATGGTGCACAATCCTTTTATGGTGTTTACTATATATATATATATATATATATATATATATATATATATATATATATATATAAATCTACAATATGCGCAATTTGTGTTGAATCATTTTAGGAGTGCACAGAAGATCAGAGTTTCTAGATGCAATATTGTATGGTCCTAGTATGCATTCTCAAAAAAGGATTTATATGATTGGTTTAAAATTTAGTCAGAACGTTTTTCTGATTCTCATGTAAAGGAAAGTACTTGAATAAGAAAGTTTTCATTTAATCCATCTTGATTCCCTTACAGGTATACGGCCATCTTGAAACTTAGTCACTTTAAACTTAATTCTTAGATTGTTCATCTTTTCAGAATGACTATGCTTAGAATCATAGTCTAGTATTGATTTCAGGAGATATAATTTTTATATTGTGTGTTCTAACCTTTTTCTTACTACAGGTCTCCGTCCCAGCTGTTTCCCTTCCTAATCCCCTCTTCCCCTCTTGAACTCTCTTAGCCTCTGTGATTTATCTATCAGAGTCTTGGAGCTGTTCAGTGGTGGACGTGTTGGGAACGTGCGCAGACCCCGAGGATCTGGTGACTCTGACAGAATAGTGAGCCCACAAATTATTATCCTCCTGGTTTGTGTATGTTCTCAGCATGGCCACGCTGGACGAGTTAGTCAAGGCTATCACCTAGCTCCAGGCAGAGGTGGTATCATCCAAAGAATTGACAACTAGCTTAGCTGAGAGAGTGAGGCAGTTGCAAGATAAGGTAGAGAAGAAGGAACAAAGTCCTACAGGTGTGTCCTGGCCAGGTACTTCTTCTCAGGCTTCTGGAAGTAATCCGACAAACATTTCCCTAAATGTTCCTTCCGCAATTCCTTTAGCTCCCCCAGAACGTTTCTCAGGTGAACCTTTGAAAGCGCAATCTTTTCTGGTTCAAGTGGGACTACAATTCACCTGCAGTCACCTGCAGACAACACACTTTCCCCAATGCCCAGTCCAAAGTAGCTTTCTTTTTATCGTATTTGGCTGGGGATGCAGCTACTTGGGCAATTCCTCTTATGCGTAAAAATAGTCCCTTGTTATACAACTGTAGAAATTTTGTTCGTGAGTTTGAGAGAGATTTTGATCGTAGAACTATAACACAGTCAGCAGATCGTGAATTATTAGATTTACGCCAAGGGAATCAAGACCTAGTGTCGTATTTAGCCAATTTTAACTGGCTGGTTGCCGAGACATCCTGGCCTGAAGAAAAACAAGCGGTCTTGTTTCACAAGGGACTCAAAGAGGAACTAAAAGATATATTAGCCCAAATCGACCCACAACCTACAGACTGTCAGGAATTAATAAACCTTGTCTTGAGGCTTGATCATCGTTTAGCAGAACGTAAAGGAACGCGCAACAAGATTGAAAAATATTCATGTTGTGTTCATGATAACAGAGACTCAAGAACTCCGAAAGAGAGAACGCTGGAACCGATGGAAATTGGAACCATCAGAAGACCTTCGACCAAAGATGAAAAGGACCTACGCAGAAAAAATGGACAATGTCTTTATTGTGGGCGGAAGGGTCATTTTGCCAAAGATTGTCCAATCAAACCAAAGTACAAGCAAGATCCAGTTCAGAAGGCCGCAGCCAATGCACCAGTCGAGTTTGGAAAGCTAAAACACACGAGATGCAGAGAAGGGCTGCTCTTGGGTGTCACCGTGGACCCTTCACAATCTAGACATCTTAAACTGGAAATAAGAGTTCAGGTCAAGAAAAAGATCTATTTAAAAAAAGCTCTAGTCAATTCTGGAGCTACTGGGAACTTTGTTGATGTCCAATTGGTTTGTGCATGGGGGATCCCATGTATTGAAAAGAAGACCCCAGAAATCATCCAGGCAGTTGATGGAAAACTCTTGACTGGAGGTCCAGTAACTCTTCATACTATCCCCTTGTCGATGATTTGTGAAGATAACAATCAAAGAAAGAAACATAAAGAAAAAATAATTCTTGACGTGATCCATGCTCCCCAATATGGGATTATCCTCGGCTTGCCATGGTTAACTCATCACAATCCAGAGATCAATTGGGCAGAACGCAAAATCGTGTTCTCATCTGCGCTATGTAACGAACAATGTCTCCAAAAGATTCAAGTACCAAAAGTTTGTAACTCTTACATAGCTACTGCCGCAGAGAAAGAAATTCAGCTGCCCAAACAGTATTCATCTTACAAAGATGTATTTGATGAGAAAGGAGCAGAGACTCTACCTCCTCATAGATCTTATGACTGTCAAATTGATCTAGCCCCATGTGCGATACTTCCCAACTGTCGTGTATATGCCCTGTCAAAACATGAAAATCAACATTTACGAAAATACCTAGATCAATTTTTGGAGAATGGCTTCATTCGCCCCTCTAAGTCTCCTGCAGCTTCGACTTTGTTTTTTGTTCCAAAAGCTAATGGAGAACTTCGAGCTTGCATCGACTATAGGGGTTTGAACAATGTCACCATCAAGAATAAATATCCTTTACCCCTAATTCCGGTAATATTGGAACAAGTAAAGAGAGCAAAAATCTACGTCAAGCTTGACCTTCGAGGTGCTTATCAGTTGGTCAGAATTAGAGAGGGTGACGAATGGAAAACAGCGTTCAAGACAAGATATGGCCTTTTTTAATACACTGTCATGCCTTTTGGTCTGTGTAATGCTCCATCAGCATTTACATTTTTCTTGAATGACGTTCTTAGAGAGTACCTCGACATATTTGCCATAGTCAACATCGATGACATTTTGATCGACTCTGACAATGAAAACGAACATGTCCAACATGTCAAGAAAATTCTTGCAGCCCTTCGAAAGCACCATTTATATTGCAAACTAACCAAGTGTGAGTTTCATGTTACCACAGTTGAGTTTTTAGGGGTTATTCTTACCCCTCAAGGTATGGGGATGGCAGAAATAAAGTAAAAGCCGTATGTGATTGGCCCACTCCAAAGACTGTTCGTGATGTACAATGTTTCCTGGGGTTTGCAAATTTTTACCCGAGACTCATAAATTATTTCTCCCAGACAGTGGCTCCAATCACTAAGCTACTAGGAAAGAAAGAAAAGTTTGTATGGTACCCAGAAGCTGATCAAGCCTTTTCGACTTTGAAGAAAGCTTTCTCCACTGCCCCAGTCTTGACTCATCCTGATGCGAATCGACCTTTCATAGTGGAAGCTGATGCTTCAGATGTAGCAATAGGAGCTGTCTTATCACAACAAAATTAAGACACTGGTCAACTTTATCCTGTAGCTTATACGTCTCGGAAGTCGAACGAAGCCGAATAGAACTATGTCATTGCTGAAAAAGAGCTTCTGGCGATTCGTGACGCCTTTAAAGAATGGAGACATCATTTGTTGGGTGCCAAATACACCATCACAGTATAAACTGATCATCGTAATCTGCAATTCATGAGTTCCGCCAGACTTTTGACCCCTCGGCAATTACGCTGGAGGCTTTTTTTTGCCGAATTTGATTTTGTAGTAACCTTCTGGCCTGGTAAAGATAATCGCAAAGTTGACGCCTTGTCCCGTCAAGAGTCTACCACGTTGCCTGCATTTCAAGCCTCTAGAGCTATCATTGCTCCTGACAAGGTTCTATGTATTATAAAAACTGAAGATTTCTTTGAAGAAATTCACAACTCTTTCACTGTTGAAAAATGGCAAACATGGGCCCAAGCAGATCCCAAAAGGTCCATCAAGCAAGTAATACCTTTTCGTGACGCTCGTTTGTTCGTACCCACTACCAAACTTCGCAAGATAGTGTTTCATTGGTTGCATGTTATACAGACAGCAGGTCACCCAGGTACTCCTAAAACTCTTGAACTGATCCAAAGATGTAAAAGCAATGGTAAACAACTGCGAAGTTTGTGCTCGCATTAAAACAAGTCATTCAAAACCAAAAGGGTTGTTACATCCACTTCCAACCCCAAGTCGTTCATGGGAGCACATTTCTTTAGACTTTATTACCGGTCTGCCAATGGTTCAACAGCATTCAGTAATTCTGGTAGTAGTAGATAGTCTCACGAAATATGGACATTTCATTGCCTGTAAAAAATTGCCCACTTCTAGTGAACTGGCAACTATTTTACTGAACAGAGTGGTTCGTTATCATGGACTGCCAAAAGTTATCCTCTCCAATCGGGGGTCGCAATTTGCCTCCAATTTCTGGAAGACATGGTGTAAAACACTCCAAGTGACATCTCCGCTATCTACTAGTCACCATCCTCAAACAGATGGTCAAACGGAGAGACTAAATCAGACTTTGAAACAATACCTATGTGCCTACGCTGAAAAGGCACTTCTTTCTTGGACATCTATGCTCTGGTTAGCTGAGTTAGCTTACATTAACTCATTCCACACTTCTATTGGCGTTACACCCTTTTTTGGTTTATTTGGCTATCATCCTGACACCCTGCCCATCACAATTCCTCAAGAAAGTTCTCTTACTCCAGCTGTGTCAGAAACCATTCAGCATTTGCATCAAACCCAGAAACTGATTCAACAGCATTTAGAAAAAGCCAAACAAAAATACAAAAGGCATTATGACAAGAAACATTGTGAGGGACCGCAATATCAACCAGGTGACAAAGTGTGGCTTTCCACAAAACATATAGACTTCAGGAAGAAGCACATGTTTAATCCCAAATTTATAGGTCCTTACACAGTCCTTCAGCAAATCAATCCAGTAACCTATAAACTACAATTGCCCAGATCCTTACAGATTCATCCAGTGTTCCACACTTCCCTATTGAAAAGGGCAGTCCAAAAGGTCCACCCTCATCCAGCTCCTGTTCTAGTACAGGGAGAAGAAGAATATGAAGTTAAGAAAGTGTTGGATTCTAAACTACTAGGGCGGAATCTATGGTACTTAATCTCATGAAAAGGTTATGGTCCTGAAAGTAACTCATTGGTTTCCGCATCTGATGTTCATGCTCCAGTACTTGTGAGACGCTTTCATCGTCTTAATCCAGGCAAACCAGGCCCTAGAGCTCATCTGGAAGAGGGGAGTAGTGTCAACACCAGGGCAGTGAGCGCTCTATTGGCGACTAGAATGCAAAAACCCAGCACTCTCAAATCAACGTAATTTATGCATTGTGCTGGTATGTTGTTGTTTAACCTTTTGCATTGCAGAGTTCAATCCTGAAGACTTATTTTTAATGTGCTTACAAATGCTGTTCATTTGCAATGTATTGCTGCAGGCTTTCAGAGTGTGTTAGGGTGTGATCCCTTTCCAGGGCCTTCTAGAGACTTTCCCTGCAACATGCCTGGGTGTGGTTGTGGGCTGGGCCAAGACTCTATAAAAAGGAGCCAGCCCAGCTCCAAGTGCTCACTATTCAGAGGTCCCGGTGCAGAGCAGCAGCTACTTCCGGAGCTCCTGTCCCGGTGGCCTATTTGATCTTCCAGACATCTGACTTTCATTCTTCATTTGGAGATCCTTGTTCTGGGCGGTAAGAAGGTGGCTGGGCTGGCCCCCCGACGCCGTTATCGAGAACTCTCATGTTCTTGGGCCTAATTCTTTTATGATTTGACAGAGTACTTTGCGCGTGTGAAATATGTGCTTGAGTGTTTGTGTCATTTGCAGGTCGACTTGCGAATTGTCAAGACGCGCGATTCGTTTCATGATAATTTAATCTTGTTATTCATTGAACGCTACCATTTCTTGACATTTGCATGGTGGCTTAAGAATCGGCAAGACATGCAATTCGTTTTATGGTGTTTTAACTTTGTTGTTCATTGTGCGCTACCATTTCTTGACATTTACATGTGGCTTAAGAATCGGCAAAAGACGCGCGATTCGTTTCATTGTACTTTGATCTTGTTATTCATTGTGAGCTGTTATTTCTTGCCATTTACATCGTGGTTTACGAATCGGCAAGACGCGCGATTCGTTTAATGATGATTTGACTTTGATATTCATTGCGTACTACCATTTCATGTTGTTTATTGTGTGCCACTATTCGAAGATAATTATTATGTAATATTCGAGTTGACAAGTTATGTGATTTATTTTCCTGAATCCATATTGTATTATTCATGGTGCACAATCCTTTTATGGTGTTTACTATATATATATATATATATGTATATATATATATAAATCTACAATATGCGCAATTTGTGTTGAAACATTTTAAGAGTACACAGAAGATCAGAGTTTCTAGATGCAATATTGTATGGTCCGAGTATGCATTCTCAAAAAAGGATTTATATGACTGGTTTAAAATTTAGTCAGAATGTTTTTCTTATTCTCATGTAAAGAAAAGTACTTGAATAAGAAAGTTTTCATTTAAGCCATCTTCATTGCCTTACTGGTATCCGGCCATCTTGAAACTTAGTCACTTTAAACTTAATTCTTAGATTGTTCATGTTTTCAGAATGACTATTCTTAGAATCATAGTCTAGTATTGATTTCAGGAGATATAATTTTCATATTGTGTGTTCTAACCTTTTTCTTACTACAGGTCTCCTTCCCAGCTGTTTCCCTTCCTAATCCCCTCTTCCCCTGTTGAACTCTCTTAGCCTCTGTGATTTATCTATCAGAGTCTTGGAGCTGTTCAGTGTTGGACGTGTTGGGAACGTGCGCAGACCCCGAGGATCTGGTGACTATGACATAAGCACAGAGCAATGCTCACTTTCTAGAAGTGGACTTTTCTGGTATAGTAATAAAAAAGTCACTTGCACCAGTAAACAGCATTTCTTACTACCATTACAACCATATCGAACATGCCTATGCTACCCCTGTATAAATCAGACACTACCCCTAGTCATAATGCAGGGCATTTCCAATGCAATCCTATGAGAAGGCAGCACTCACAGCAGTGAGAAACCAAATAGGCCGTTTGTCACTACCAGTGCAGGCCATGCTACTAAGCATATGTCCAGCCTTCTACGTACATAGCACCCTGCCCATAAGGCTAGCTAGGGCCTATCTTAGGGTTGACTTACATGTAGTAAAAGGGGAGTTCTGGGCCTGGCAAGTAAATTTAGATGCCAGGTCCCTGTGGCAGAAAACTGTGCATGCAGGCCCTGCGCTAGCAGGCCTGAGACAGCTATGAAAGGCTATTCAGTGGGTGGTGCAAGCAGCGCTGCAGGCCCACTAGTAGCATTTAATTTACAGTCCCTGGGGATGGGGATATCACTGTACAAGGGGCTTACAGGTACATTAAATATGCCAGTTAGGTATAAGTCTATCATACCAACTTTAGAAGGGAGAGCACCTGCACTTTAGCACTGATCAGCAGTGGTAAAGTGCTCAGAGTCCTAGAGCCAACAGAGAGAGGTCAGAAAAAATAGGAGGAAGAAGGCAAAAAGTCAGGGGATGAATGTGCTAAAATGGCCAGGTCCAACAATTCCTATTTATTGGATTTATTTGATTTAAGTTATTTCAGTCTTCTTCATTAAACTGTGTTCTATTTTTCAAACCTGGTGTGGATTATTTGTGAGTGGTGTTTTCACTGTGTTACTGTTTGAATTGTTGCACAAATGCTTTACACATTGCCTCTTAAGTTAAGCCTAACTGCTCTGTACGAAGCTACCAGAGGGTGAGCACAAGTTAACCTGTTGTGTGTATCTGACTTACCCTGACTAGGGTTGGGGCCCTTGCTACAAGAGGGTACATACCTCTGCCAAACCCACTTTTAGACAGGATGAATGGTAGGCAGGAAGGGGAGGCAACTGTTTGGAAACTGGAGGGTTTCGTATGGGCACTGGGGAAGAACATTTGGAGAGCTCTTCATGGACAGGTGAGGGTACTCATTCTATTCCAATGCACATGACATGCTTTCTAGACTTGACTACTTTCTCTTGCCATGTGGTACTATATCTAGATTCTCTGAGGCTAAGTACCTGATGAGAGGAATCACAGACCACTACCCCATGTGTAACACTGACAACAAACAGTGGTGAAGAGCCCTGATAAATCCACAAAACATTACTTCCAGGAACATAAGGGGACTGTGAAAATGTGATTACACTTTGGGAAGCCTACAAGACCACAAGCAGGGCATAATTACACCAGGGGAGATAGGAGAGAAGAGGGAGAGGCTATGAAGACTGACAACCCTAGAGCAGGAACTGCCACAACTTAAGAGATACTACAGTACATCTCCTGCACCTCAATTGAAGCAGGAAATTGATCTGAAATGGGAGGAATATCAGTTGGTCATGAGGCATAAGGTAAAAACCACCTACCTCAGCAAGGGGAGATGCATTTTTGAGGCCAGGGATAAAGCCGGGAAGCTGCAGCCATGGATTGGCAGAAGAGAGAATGGATGCACGTCCAAGACCTCAAACTAGAGATGGGAGTAACAGTGCGAGGGAGTAGGCAGGCAGCTGAGGCATTCATGGACTACATGACAAATTTCGTTAGGAGAGGGTGATGGCTCCTGATCAGGTAGTAAGAGAACGAGTTGTCTGTGGCAGAGGGGACATTGGCCCTAGGACAGATGCAGGCTGGCAAGGCTCTGGGCCCGAATGGGCTTATGGTAGATTTTTTTGTAAAATGTCAAAAAGGGTGGCAGGACACTGAATGCAATGTATGAAGAGGCATTCCAAACCGGAGAACTGCAAGCGGACATACGCATGACGACTGTCATTCTCAATCCCAAGGCCAGCAAATCCCAAGTTCGATACAACCGATATAGATTGATATCACTGCTCAATGCAGATACTATAATTCCGTTAAAGGTATTGGCAAATAGGTTGCGTACAGTGGTGAATAACTTGGTACGCACAGATCAAACTGGGTTCATGTTGTATCACTCAATAAGGCTGAACCTCTTGCTGCTACATAATAACCTAGCCCAGATGGTTGCAAGGAAGGAACCAGGGGCCACTGTTTCTTCAGATGCCAACAAGGCTTTTGATTCAATGGAGTGGCTTTTTTTTTTTGCGATACTGGTGAAGATGGAGTTTGGGCCCTGGTAGATCAGGTGGATAAAACTGCTGTATAGGCAGCCACAAGCTAGAGTGAAAGTCAACGCCTGTATCTCCAGGGAGTTTTGCATTGAGATGGAGACCAGGCAGGAATACCCTCTGTCGCCTATGCAGTTCACATTGGCAGTGGAAGCATTGGTGCTGTGGGTTAGGGTAGCTGCTCCGGTCTGAGGGTGGACAGGAGACATGGGCTGGGAGGAGAGAATATTGCTGTACATGGATGATATCCTGCTGTATTTCATTAAAATGGATCAACCG
This sequence comes from Pleurodeles waltl, assembly GCF_031143425.1. Lineage (NCBI taxonomy): Eukaryota > Metazoa > Chordata > Amphibia > Caudata > Salamandridae > Pleurodeles > Pleurodeles waltl. The sequence continues at coordinate 659,495,518 of NC_090443.1, read as the reverse complement.
CTTGTCCAGCTGTGGGATTTCCTCTGTATATATGGTGAATACTCCTGCTTCGCGATCAGTTGGGAAAAGTCCCTGCTGTTCTCTGTGGAGGGATGGGTACAGGAAGAGACTTGCTGTTGCCACTTAGGATAGAACCCCACAAATTCAAATATCTGGGTATTTGGATCACTAGGGAGGTTGCATCCCACTATAAGGAAAATCGGCTGCCAATGTTTAAGGGGCTGGAGAGAGATGTGAAGCATTGGGACAAATTGCTGTTATACTGGGCAAACTGACAAAGTTTAAAATGATTGAACACCCCAGGATACTTCACATTCTTCATAACAGCCCACATAGGGCCCAAGCCGTGTTCTTTGCTAGGTTGGAAATGCTGGTTAAAGTACTCCTTTGGTTGGGGGAACAACCTAGGATTCCAATGAAGGGCCTGCAGTGCTCCAAATATGGTGGGGGCATAGCACTCCAGAATGTCTGGAAGTACTACGAGGTAGCCCAGGTTAGCATTGACATTGACTGGGCCTATACAGCCTGGGTGATCCGGCCTTCCAGAAGAATAGATGCAGCATGGGTACCTGGAGCTACATCCACACATTATATGGAGGGGAGGCTGAGTCCCCCAGTGAGGCAGGCAACTGCATCAGTCATAGCAGTATGGCACAGATTACAAAGAGAGATGCAGTGGGATAAGAGACTAACTTCTAAAACACCATTATGGGAAGTGTTAGAAATGAGGTCTCTAGTAGACAGTCAGTTTACAATCTGTCTAATTAGGGACCCTCACTCTACTTAGGGTAAGGGAGATACACAGATCAGATAACCCCTGCTCACCCCTTAGTAGCTTGGCACAGGCAGTCAGCCTTATCTCAGAAGAAGTGTTAAGTATTTGTACAAACATACTCAGCAATACAGTGAAAACACCATAAAAGTACTCAACACTCGTTCAGAAAAATAGCCAGACAAAACTCTAACATACACAAACAAAGATATTAATTTTCAAAGATTAAACTTTAATACAGCACTTAGAAACAGAATAGCTCCAACTGGGGCGATTGCAGCGTTGTTGATAGAGTCGTTCCCAACAGCCAAACAACATTCGTGAGGAGGGCAGTGCCAGTCACAGAGTCGCATGGACCCCAAGGTACAGTATCTTTGGTGACGAGGAATCAAGCCAGTGCACGGAATCAGGGGGGTGAGGTGTCACTGGATCTGGTGCGGCATTGGCTCCTTACTGCAGAACAGGGGAGTCACTGAATCTGAAGATGCAGTGGAGCAAAATCTTGGGGCCTCTGCCACACCGTAGGGCTACAGGTGCCGGGGCAGAGTAGGGTGTCAGGGATGTCGGTGACACAACAATCAGGTCTCACAATGTCGCAGAACTTCAGCGGGGTTGAGGTGGCATTGGGCTTGCGGTGTCAGTCGAGGTTGTTGCACTTCACCAGGAACCACAGCTTCAGGATGCAGGCAGCGGCATGGAGTCGTGCAGCGCACCAGTTCTGGAGTCGTCCGGAGTTATTGTACCAGGTTTTTCTTGTTTTCAGGCTAGCTTTCAATCTTGTTGACCCATGAACTGGATTGGCACCTGCTGGGCAAGTCAGAGTCCACAGGAGGAGTACCCAGGTGCTGGCAGATAAAGTCTTTGCTGTCCCTGAGGCTTCTTAACAGGAGACAAGCTCATTCCAAGCCCTTTGAGAAACTTCACAAGCAGGATACACAGCAAAGTCCAGTCTTTATCCTCTGTCAGGCAGAAGCAGCAACTAAGGGCCAACCCAGCTAAGCACACACAGAAAAGGGTCAGTACTCCTCCTCACAGCTCTTCTCCTTGGCAGAGGTTCCTCTTGATCCAGAAGTGTTCTAAAATTGAATGATCTGCAGTGCAATGTGTATACTCATGTCTGTCTTTGAAGTAGACAAACTTCAAAGGAAAGTCTCTGTTGTTCACAAGACACTGCCTTGTCCACACCTGGCTCCAGACACCCTCCAGGGGTTTTGAGACTGCATTGTGTGAAGACAGGCACAGCCCTTTCAGGTGCAGGTGTCAGCTCCATTTGTGTCACTGTCTAGAGGGAATTTACAAACAGCCCAACTGTCAGTCTGACCCAGATGTGGATTCCACATTCAGCCAGAGGAACAGAATGGTGAAGTAAGAAAATGCCTACTTTCTAGAAGTGGCATTTGCAAACAGACAATCTAAAAACCAGCTTTACCAAAAGATGTATTTTTAAACTCCATATTTCTATCTGCACCTAAAGGAAATCTGCACTTTAATAATATTTAAAGGTGGCCCCCATGTTAACCATTAAGAGAGAGCGGTGTTGCTACTGTGAAAACTGAATTTGGCAGTATTTCAGTGTTTAGACATGTAGAACACATCAGTACATGTCCTACCTTTTAAATACACTGCACCCTGTCCATGGGGCTACATTGGGCCTACCTTAGGGTCCCTTATGTACGAAAAAGGGAAGGTTTCGGCCTGGTAAGTGGGTACACTTGCCAGGTCGAATAGCCAGTGCAAGGTTGCACACACAGACACTGCAGTGGTAGGTCTGAAACGTGTTTATAGGGCTACTCATGTGGGTGGCACAATATTGCTGCAGGCCCACTAGTAGCATTTGATTTACAGGCCCTGGGCACACATAGTGCACTTTACTAGGGACCTACTGGTAAATCACATATGCCAACCACTGATAAACCAATCACTAGTACATTTTAGATAAAGAACACTTGCATTTTTAGCACTGATCAGCAGTGGTAAAGTGCCCGGATTACCAAAAACCAGCAAAAACAATGTCTAGCACACAGTCAAAAATACAGGAGCAGAGGCAAAAAGACAGGGGAAACCATGCCAACGATTCCAGGTCTAACAGGAGGGGACTAGTTTGGGGCCAGTGGAGGCAATGAGATGCATTCGTGGATGGGACAACATAGACCTCTCTATGCTGTCAGGCATCTGGGCCGCCAAAGGTGATGTCCTCTTCAAATACTTGAAGAGAGAATACCAGATGTCTGCAACGTTGTGGATGAGATATGACCAGTTGAGGCACGCACTCCAAGGGTGTACAGAAAGGGATGAGGGGGCCAAGAAGACTCCACACTGGAGGAGAGACTTCTAGTTGGACATGTTTGCAAAAAGCTTATCTCACTGAGCTTTGGGACTTTAATGAGGAACACCCAAGGACCACTGATGAGACTGCAGGATCGCTGGAAACATGACTTGGGGGACCTCGATGAGCAGGACTGGCAAACGCCACTCGTTTCCCATCAGAAGTGGCTATCAATGCGAGTTATTGACTAGTCCAACAAGAACTCTTCTGAATACGATTGGGAAGGTGGGGAGCATATTGTGATTGCGAAGATGCGAGATGGAGGACACACATACATGTTTTGTGACTTTGTCCAGAGCTGAGCCCTTTTTAGGAACAGGTCGCTGGGTCACTGAATCGCTGGATCATTGGAGGAAGCCATCTGATTAAGTATAGAACTGCAGCACAAGCTAGCGCTACTTGGCTGTGGGGGACCCTTGGATCGCTTAGCTTTATTAGAAAATACCAGTAAAATGGGGTGCATGATAGCAAAGATGGACATAGCCCAGAAAAAGAGTAGGAGGATTCCCCCTCAGTTTCAAGACTGGGAGATTAATTGGGAATGGTACAAACTTGTGGAAAAGGAACTATACAGAGGAAGAGGCTGCCAGAGAAAGTTCAATAAAATTTGAAATGTTGGACTCAGACAGTATACGCTAGGATCAACTGAAGCATGGGTGGAGACATGCCTGGCTGGGAAGTGGCTGAGACACCCGGACGGCTCCAGCAACAGTGTATCGGGTGGAGTTCCACACTTCCTTTCTAGGAGCAGGGGTGGTCATGTAAGGCATACCTAGTCACAGGAACTGTACAATTGAACCAGAGTGTCCTGGTTATGTTCACTGCAGGAGGTAGGGAGGGCCGGACTGGTCAGCGCAGGTGCTGTGTTGTTGTGGTATTACATGTCTCTATTATTTTTTTGTTTCCAAAACAATTAAAATACTTTACAAAACAAATCAAGTTGCAAGCCGCAAAACCAACATAGGGCACTTTGAGAGGCTCCATGCCACTCACCATGACACCTATGACATCTACAACAGATACTAACAAGGCAGCGTATCAGAGAGGGACATCTGCCAACTACTGAAAAGGCAATGTTGAAACAAGAATATATATAGCTATGCTTTGAGTACTGCTAAAACAGCTAAAAATAACCTGCACTTGCAGAGATATTCCAGCTTATCCAGAAACATAGGGAAGAGAAACAAGCCCATTATGTAGCAGTCAAAATCATTCATGCAAAGACTCAAAAAATTGTGTACATGATTGCGGATTGCCTCAGTACAACTGCTGGAAAATGTTGGAGTACAGAACAGTTGAAAATGAGGATGCCATTGCTAGGATTCGGGAAGATGTGGATGAGGAGGGCCAGAAATAGGAGGTTCTGAGGTCAAAAATCAAAGACTTGGAAATCTGGAAAACTAGGCCTGGATTTTCTAAACTTTCATGCAACGCAAAGCAGCAAGGGAGCTTGCTGCACAGCATTGCTTGAAAGGGAGAGTGCAGACATGTGCCATATTTACAGTGCACTTTGTTTTGGAAACAAACTATTGATTTTATATAGCAGGATATAGTTAGAACAGGGCAGCAAAAATGAAACAGACATCACCTGGAATATCAATGGTTCCATTCCATGATGTTTAAAAGGAAATATAAACACATTATGCCATAGTTCACTGAGAATATTTGGTCCAGGGTATCCGCTAGAATCACTGAGGTTTGCAGCAGTGCACTTGTGGCAGCCTAGTGCAAATGCAGGTACCATTGCACCACAATACAAGGGTGTGTTCATTGTTGTCAGAATAGTTTTTCTGCAGGAAGAAAAGGCTTCTGGCACAAAACCTATTTGTGGAGCTTTATTCCCCGTTGTATGTGTGCTGCAAAATGCATCACACAAGCAAAGTGTAAGGAAGGAGCAGAAATAAATATATTTCTCCTTGTTATCCCAGCTTCAGGCAGCTGCACTATTGTGGAACAAACCTAGCTTTACAGAATGTGGTTAATCTGGGTGTTAAAATTAATAGGTTAATGCACGGGACCCCTGAGGCTCCACCCATGGAATGACTTGTAGATGCAATGCAACAACAGGCAGCGATATGCACTGCTTAATGTTACCTTTTTAAAATTAAGCCACACAAATCGTGCTTTGTTTGGCTTCGTTAATTGCAAAATAGATTTTGCATCACTTGCATAGATGTACTATTCTTAACTCCACATTTACATCCCTAATATATTGGTCATAATATTTAGAGAGAATGGCATTCTGGATTTAATATTGAGGTAAGATACCATAACAGGTTATATACCTAGGAGTCATCATCATCATCATCATCAGCAAGCTTCATTCGGTCAACAAAGCATCATAGTACAGTTTAATTTCAAAATTTTAAAAACATATACAAAGTATAAAAACTTAAAACTAATAAATACAATCTTAAACTTCATAGCTCTAAATACTTGTATACCTAATAGTTGATCAAGAGGAGTTATTTAAAAAGCAACTTCGTATATGCCATGCAGCCACAAGAAACTTGCTAACCGCAAGAATTAAAAAGTTGGAATTGATTCAAACCCAAATCTCAACAAATTGTACGAATCCATTTTGACCGGGGAGTGGAATAAGCAGGGAAAAAAAACATGAAATGTTCAACAGTTTCTGAGCTACCACAACAAGCTCGACATAAATCAGAGAGTGGAGTTAGTCCCCAACTTCTTGTTAGGGACAACAACGGTGGACTCCCAAAACACAAACGGGCATACAAGCCCTTACACAATAAATCAGGTATAAGATCTAAGTATGGTTCATACTGGGGGAACCACTTAAAATCAATAAATAGATTGGTCAACTGACCATGTGATTTACAACAGATGGAATAATTTCTTACATAGGACCAATAGGCTGTTTTCAAAATAATTTTGTGGGAATAAATATATTTCTCCTTGTTATTCCAGCTTCAGGCAGATGCACTATTGTGGCACAAACCTAGTTTTACAGAATTTGGTTCATCTGGGTGTTAAAATCCATAGGTGGCTACACGGGGCCCCTGAGGCTCCACGCATGGAATGACTTCTAGATGCAATGCAACACAAGGCAGCGATATGCACTGCTTTATGTTACCTTTTTTAAATTAAGCAACACAAATCGTGCTTTGTTTGGCTTAGTCAATCACAAAAAAATGTTTGCATCACTTGCAGAGATGTACTATTCTTAACTCCACATCTACATCATTAATATATTTGTCATAATATTTAGAGAACTAGCGGCCTGCATTATTGAATGTCAGCATGCAGAATCCCATGGCTGCGTAGTCTTGATTCCTCCTCATGCCTCTCAACCCACCCACAGGCACTCCTTGACCCTTTGTCTTATTCTTGCAGGTTAGTTCTCATCCCTGCTTTCTCCCGTTGTGATGTTTATTATGTTCTTTCCTTTTGCTTTCTGTCCCCCTCATGTGCTTTTGTCTGTCTTGTTCTGTCAAGTATGATGAGGGGAAAAATACTGGTCATCAAAAGACAGGCGCTGGTGGGCTCATCATGCAACCACCACCTCAAATTAATCAGTGTCAATGACAGGTCCATTAGCAAGTCTTGTTCAGGTGGAAATTGTCTCTGCTTTACACTACTAGGCCCATTTCACCAACTTTTGCATGGGCGTTTGTCTGTCGCAACCCTAATGCAACGGCCCAAGATTTTCACTATAGTAGGTAAAAAAACATCATTATATGTGTCTTATTGCATTGCTAAAGCAGCCAAACAAACCTCTAGTTCACGTGGGTTATATTTCTCAGCATGAACCTGCACCGGAGAGTTGTATGTAAATTGGAGTGCCACCGAGTTCCATGTACAGATGTCAAAAAGGAAAGTATGCTGTAAAACAAGGGTACCATAGAGATGGGTGACAAAGTGCATGATTGCTGTGCCATGCTAAGCTGGCTTGCTCAGTAAAAAGAAAACATTTCATTAGCAGCCATTGAATGTCCTTCCTCTCTCTCTTCCTGTCTTTGTGTGGGGCTGCATACCTTTAATGCACTAGGTAGCTTGAGGCTTCCTTTCCTAACAAACCTCTAAACCGCACAATATGAACATCATACCTTCAGCACAGGAAATATAAGGGTGAGGGTATATCCTCCTAAGAGGTGTATGTATGTTTCATGGTGAGGAAAGCCAAGGAATAGCCAGAAACCCACTGTTCTATTGACCTTTTAGTGGTGGATTGGACACCCAAGTTTTAGTTAGTTTCACGGCCTCCCCTTTTGAAACACACACATATGTATTATTCATTTTATTCACTTGGCAGCTCCTGTTTTAGTACATTGCTTTATATTTTTAATCAGCTGCCTCCCTCTAGGAAGACAGAGTACATAATGCACATTTTTATCAGCCTCTAGCTCAACATGATTTCTTCGCATTTTCCAAGGCTGTTAAATTCAGTACTTGATATACCAGTCTGGATTGTCATCTCAAGAGAGAGTTCCTATCCTCTAGACACATCAGGACATCAGGCCTACTTCCACGAACTGTGTAGGGTGTACTATATAAACAACACATAGGTCTAAGGAGGACAGAGGGAATTTCAGTCATGACTGTATTGGGGCGTACATCATACTGCAGCCACCTTTGCTGATCCTGATGCTGACTCTTCAGCTCCCAAGAGGATTGCCATCTAGACAGCACACAGACCCCTGCTATTCACTTCAGGTATGTGGTTGGGGTTACTCCCTTGGATTGGGACCAACAAATGGGTTACTACCACTATTGTCTCATACATAGATGTTAGGCAGGAATCCTTAGACCTCTAGCACCATACAAAATGAAGCAGTTGTTTTAACTTTTTTACGCTTATTGTAATGATGATCACTGTATTGTGTTTTATTACTCTCATATTTGCAGCTCATGCTTTTTAGACTAGGATACAATTGTTTCAATAAGTATATTGAAATTCAGCTTGCATGTGTGAGACTTTGAGTAACCAAGCAATGGGTGTGATCTGTTCACCATGACTTCCCTGAGGAGTAAGAGTGTCAGGTTTAGGTCACCACAAATCACAACTATCTTAAGCAGGGTAGGGGAGTGTTAGACCTCACACGCGGGGATGGTGCTTCTCCAAGCGTTTTTGCTTTATGTAGGAGGCTTGTTGATACTGTTTGAGAAGCCTTAGGGCCCTGGGTACTTTCCCACTGTAAGTACAGTGTGATAGTGCATGTACACCCTCCCTACATAAGTTAAGAAGTGGCGCCTACCAGTATATGCACACCACTTGCACACTAGTATTTTCCTGTACATACCATGCCTGGCATGGCTTACCTATATGTGCACCCTGTATATATATACTGAGACTGACACAGCAGGCCTGTATAGGTGCACTTGCACCCTTGTGGTGTGTTCTCAAAGCTTGTGTCCAGCCTGCCCCTCAGGGTGGGGGGCACCAGGGCACATGTACCACGGACAACTCCCTGCTCTGAAAAAATGTAAAGAAAACTTTTCATTTTTGTTTTTGAAAGGCATCTCATTTTCATTTAAGGAAAATAGGCTGCATTTTAAAAAAAAACTGATTTATTTAAAAGCAGTCACAGACATGGTGGTCTGCTGTCACCAGCAGGCCACCATCCCTGCGAGGGCGGCCATTCAAAATGGGGTCGCAAATTGCGACCTACCTCATGAATATTTATGAGGTAGGTCTTTTACGACCCCATTGGGAACAGGAGTGTCATTGACACTGTTGTACATCAGGTTTTGCGAAAATTGCGAGTCGTGAAACCTAATATTCGTACATGTTGTCCTAAGTATCTAAAGATAAAGACCTGCATCCACAGCCCCATTGCAGAAAGGACCACATTTTAGGGTAAACATCTGTGGTTCAAAGGGAACCTTTTGAACCACCCCCAACTTCAAACCTGTGCTTTAGTATAACTATGAGTACCACACTTCAGCAATTTGGAGATACACTTGCAGGAATGCAAGACGGAGTACCCGAACTGCGTGGTGCACACTGCCAGAGGAATCTGTTGTGCAATCTAGGAAGGGATCTAGCACTCTTCCTGTATCGTGGCTGGCCTGGGTTCACTGCTTGCTGCAGTGTGAGGCTCTGAAGTGTTCTCTCTCAGGGCTTGTAGGCTTGCCTCCTGTTCTGTGTGGAGGTCTCAGGGATATCAAAGACCTTCTTCAAGGGACCTACTCCTTCTACCATATTATCTGAATGGCAGTGCCCTTCAAAGCATCTACGTCACCTGCTAGATTCCACCAGCAAGGGTTTACCTTGTACAGTGCCTTCAAAGTACTGCCTGCATTCAAGGAGTGTGGCCTTTCATCATGAAGCCACATCACACATAAGCATTTGGCTGGTGGTGAATGGATTACCGGGTGCTAGACCCCACAAGACCCCATGTGACTTGCAGTTGTCGAGCATGCCACATTTCTTTTGTGACACCCAACTGCATGCTCATTGCTTGCAGTGTTTGTGTCACTGATTGTGACCCTCGGAGGTGGAGGCATACTCAGAGCAGTGACACATTCTACCTTGTGGGGTATCATTGAACTGGCGTCTATGTGTTTGACTGGATTAATCTGGTGTGGCACAGGTCATCGTGCAGCAGATGTTGTACTGCATTCCAGGGAGGCATGGGATTGGAACTTGTTGTGTGCAAGTGGGATTGTCTGGTGAGACTTAAGTTATTGTGCACCAGACTTTGAGCCTCATTCCAGGGAGACACTGCATTGGTGACCTTTCATGTGTGAGCAGAATTGTCTGGTGCAATACCAGACAGTGGGTCTCATCCCAGGGTGGCCCGCATTGAACACTATGCATGTGCATTCAAAACTGTCTGGTGCGACTCAGGTCATTTTACACAAGAAGTGGTTCTTCCCATCCTGGGAGGTCCAGAATTGGTAACTATCTGTGGAGTGTCTGACTAGGCTGGGCACCAATTTGAACAGCGCATCCCAAGGGGGCCCTTTCCCTTTGCTTTGTAGACTGGGGTCCATGCCGGTAGTCCAGTGTGGAGACTGTGGTTCTAAAAATTCTGGACCCATGTAATTTACTTTGCCACAGCAGTACGATTTTAGTATCAAAAGACCGATAATGACTAGTACACTAAGCATGAGCATTTTCGCTCAATTCCAGCAGCGTTTTCACCTCGAAATCGCCATTTTCGTTTGCACTCGTGGCTCACATTTTATACACGGCAGCCATTTTTAAAAGTTGCCCTCACATAGGCTTATAATACAGTCAGATTTGATTCCAAGGACACGTACACCTTGATTGACTTTTCTCTGACCTGGGCAAGCTGGAACCATTGCCTCAGGCCAAACCTGTTTGGTCAGTCCCTCTCCCAGTGGCCGAATCAGATAGCATCAAGGCACACCATGCCATAAAACCCTTATTATCGCTCACATCTTGCTCACACCTGCACCTGCTCTTTTCTTCTTCTTACTTTACGAGGGGGAGGTGCCCGTTTTTATTGGGGGTCCACACTTATCTGATGTAAAATACTAGGCCTTGCCGGGTAATTTATTATGGGTTAGATGACATGAAATATGAGGTTTCATCATGACAATGTTTTTTCCTTTGTAGTGAAAACATGTGAATGACCAACCAAAATGTCAAGAATGTTTGCCTGAAGCTTAAAAAACTGTATAGAAGGAAACCTGACTTTGCATTGGAGAACAGACTCCTGAGAACATACAAACCGTGCTGTTGTACTTCTAGGACGCTTGTTACTTGGTTGCAGCCAATAAATTCGATCTTTGACTTCACCTAGAAGACTCTGAGTTTCTGTGGTCTGAATCAGGAAAGTACCCGAGGTCTTTGGGTGTACCCTGGCACCGCTGGGTTACCGGATCAGTACCGGTTCTGAAAAACCCAGTACCTCAGTTGGCGCCCAACGTGGGGCGATACCAGCGGTACCGGTCCAAGCCTGAGGTCCGTGGGGAGCTTCGTGTGAAAATTCTGGAGGAAGGCCGCCACTTCATCGACCCCTGCATGTCGACGTGGTCCGAAAGTCTTTGCTGCGAGGTTCCCTGCTTCCCGACGGCTACGAAGGACTGCTGCCCTGGCTATCGCCCTGATTTGGACCCTTGATGTTTGGTAGAGCGAAACGATAAGACGAGTCTTCTGGTGACGTCATCGATATTTTCAGTTAAGTATAAGTGGAGCGTCTCCCAGTCCTTAGTTGGACACTTGGTTTGGTCCTTAGTTGGACATTTGGTTTGGTATCCCTTCGGGATCACTTTGATTTGGAACTTGCAAGTACCAAAGCCGAAGGACTCGTGTATTCACGAGACTATCGTAAACGATAATCCTTTGAAGTTTGAAGCTAGACTAGTGAGCGAAGATGCCTGGTCTTAGCAGACTTGGAAATTTGTTTTGTCTTGGTTGTAAAAGGGACTCCCGGTTGGAGGACTCATGTCTGGTTCCTCCGATTGGAACTCCAACCTATGAACTATATGTGAAGCACGGAGTAGGCCCCATCACGTTTAATAAAGTATGGGTCCGCTAATCTTGGAAATAATTGAGAAAAGTTTTCTTTTTTTTCTTGTAAATATGACTTACAACTAGGATCTGCAAATGGTTCTGTAAGTAAATTGCGACGGCGCTATTTATGAAAAATGGCTAAAGCGCGCTGTATTGTGTGTACTGAGTGTTTTCTGTTTATATCTGAAATGAGCTCAATGTGTGTTTGTGGGTCTTCTTGATGTTTACAGTTTGTTAAGTAAAATGTTGGTTAATTAATATTAAGTAGAAACTTAGAAAAAAATCCAGAAAAGAACCATGTGATGTGCTAACTTAGCTATATGTTGCTCTTTAATTTATAGAATGAGCAATTGTGCACATATACAAAACTGCCGTTAAATGCTTAATAAATTAGAAAACACATTCAATAGATATAAATAGGGCCCCCAAAAAAAAACGAAATTATCTATTTTTGCACAAAAAAAAAAATACATTTACAGCATTTTTCTTAGATGCATTGTATTAGATGTTCACAGGCAAACTTTTCAGCTGCAGTATATTTGATTGTAATGTTCAATTCAGCCAGCACTTTCCCAGTTAAAAATGGGTGGAATTTTGCACAACCTTCCTTTTAAATGAAAGTGGCGCAAAAATGTGACGCATTTCAAGTTAGGCTTATGCGCTTAGGCTTGTGAGTTAATGTATCCCAAATAATAGGCAAGGGATGCAGCTTGCTTCTATATGTGGAATTATAAAAAAAAAAAAGAATAATTGTTTTTTTTTTTTTTTTTTAAAAGAAAATTATTAATTATGGAAAAATTATTTAAAAAATAAGTGCCTTTCAAAATCGTTTTTTAATATTTATAAAGCTTAATACCTATACTATGACCTACTAACATTAAAATTTAATTTAAGTTATGTTGCACCGCTAAAATGACATTTGTATGTGCAATTTTCCCTTGGCGCAGGAGCAAACAAGCTCATTTCTATAAAGTATAAGTTAATATTTTCAATGGCTGACTCATGGATTGTGTAATAGACATTCTGGTAATGCATGTTATGCAAGAAAATTGTAGGATATTGATTTTTTAATGCCTAAAATATCAAAGTCGATTTTGGGCAAAAGCACTGTTTAAACTGCATTTTCTTTCATTCAGAGTACTTTTTAAAGTGTCTCAGGCTTCAGTAAATGCATATATTTAGGTTTGATATATATTTGCAGGTTGTGCCTTCTTATGATTCAATGAGTCAATGTGCCAGTACAAAGGCTTGTTTTAATATCAAGGTTGAAGGTTCAAACTTCAGCTGGGCCTACTGAGACGTTCATTCATTCGAGGTTGATGAAATATGTACCATTGCATGGGATTGCAACAAGCATTTATTCTAACAACTGGTATGTGTGTTATTAAGGTTTGTGAATTATTCACAGTAAATGTAGTTTAATAATCTGGAAATAGAGATAATTTTTTTTGCGCCTAAAAAGGAAATTTTTTTTTTTTTAAATAGAGTGAATTATTGCAGGTTAGAAGGAAAATAGGAAGGCCTACTGTCTTTGACAGATTCAGAGTGGCAGAAGCTAGGAGAGCTACAGAGGCTGACTCAAGTCACGCTGCTGAGATGCTATCTTTAGTTTTCCCATAAACAATGGAGGAGGCTGTCATGTTGACACTTGTGACCTTTTAAATTAGGGCCTTGTCTCTGTGAAATGCAGAATGACCCTACGGGCCTCTAAAAGTGGGATTTCTGGTTTCTCCAGAAGAACATCAATACAAGTAAAGAACTTAATTCCAAAGGGAAAATATAAAAAAAGGGGTTTCTTCTAAAGTCCCAACATCATGTTAAATGCTCTGCAGAACTGATACATTTGTGTCTCCGCTCTAAAAAAAATAAAATGATGCCTGCTAGTTGCTTTTATTTGACAGAAAACGAAGTGTTGCATTAAGTCTTAGACAGAAAATAAGATGCAGCCCTTTTCTAAAATTTTGAAGGCTACATGCCTTAATGAGAACGATTTGCCAATTAAGACTTATTTTTCACAGTGGAAATTGTAGGTGCAAAATTAATATGGAGTGTCAGTGTAACAATTTTTACTTTTAGAAAGGTAAAACTAAGGTGGCTTGATGTTGCGAAGTAACTGACAAGAGGGTAACAGTTAAGTAATGGAAATTTATTTTCGTGTAATAGTCCTATCATGAATTGTTCTTGCTGGTCCTGTATGTTAGAAGAGAAACAGTAAAGTTATATTTGACAGCAGATTTCCATTGCCTGGTGATCTACTGTCAAAAGGAGGGTAAGGATTTTAAACCTGACAAATTAAACAGGCCCAAATATTGGGTTTTGGGCTGCAGGTTTACAGTGCATAAAGTACATGACATGGTGTTGTGTGTCACCGCTTATTCACACATGCTATTGTTTTGTCTATGCTTTTTGTGCTTGATACACAGCAAGTATATCTGATGGCTTGACGTTTTGTGCGTTTTTATTATTTTTTATTTGTTTTTTTTGCATGTTTGTTGCTGCTTTTGATACTATTACAAGCTCCCCTGTGTTGTGAGGGGATGGTCATGACGATGCCCATCGCTACGCAACAGTTGGTTGAACTTGTTCTGGTTACTAAATTCCACAGATAATGATATTTCATGCTGTGAACATAAAAGACAACACTTCACCAGTGCATGTCTATTTGGCTATAATGGTATTGAAGGAAAATAAAAAGAGATATACAGGATCAAAGTGTGTCACCTGCAGTTAGTCACGTTACTGCCCCTTCCCTTAAAGGAACAGGCAGCCCCACATTTATGTAGCCTTGATTGGACCTAAGGATGAAATTATAGATCTGTGACTCAAGGTGGCCTAATTTCTATATTACATTAGTTAATGATGTTCTGTTTCCTAAGCAGCATATGGCTTTCGTTCCTTAAAAGAAAACCAGGTTTTCATTTTTTCCTGAAGAAGGAACTGAAACATTAGCTAGGAGTACCGTATATGGTGTAGTCGCCAATGGTAGAGTTAAAATTTGTGTAACTTTGGCCTTTGTGTATCACCCGTACTCTCGGTGTTGTGTCACATGCCTGACTATCACCCAAATAATTTTTTTTGTTCTTCCTATAGATTTTTTCTTTTGTTACTTCCCCTGACCAATGTCGCATCATGCTTAGTTATTGAGATTTTAGCTATGTCCTAGTCCCATTTCTCTTTTTCGAATTCCTTTCACCAGTCAGCCCTTTTACTATTATTGATGTATTGTTCAGGTTCACATTTCCAGACTGCAGTGATGTACCAGGGACCCCCATGTTATGTATAATTCCCTTTGGTATGACCAGACTGGTTTTCAAGAATTTGCCTTAGGCCTGCTTCAATGTTTTCCAGCCTGACTGTCAGGGTAGCGATAGACTGGTTAACTGACTCAATATTATAGTAAGACAAGTTTTCCATTTCAATAGGAGATATCTTATGTTTACCTTTTTGAACATGTCTATTTTAATTTGGTTTTCGGTTCCCTTCTGTTCCTGCTACTTTAATTTTTGGTGGGATCAGATGTGTCCTAATCATGCAAATATCAGGACCCTCTAGTTCTTGTCTTTTTGTTTGCACATTTGACTATTAGCCTGTGTATTGCATAGTGCACCTGATGCACAGTTTTTAAAGGAAGGTTTCTACATGTCCCTGATAATCGGTATCATGTGATTTCTCTATAGAGATGTTCTAAGGTAAGGAGGAACACCTAGACTTAATCATTGAGGAAAATATGTGTTTACCCCATTAGACAATGCCACTGTGCGAGGAAATCCATTCAGATAGAATTCTCATGTAGCTATAGATGGCAGAGAATAATGGAGAGAACCCAATTAAAGCTGCTAGAGACCCTGTTTTGCCCTTCTGCCTTTGTCTTTGTATTTTATGCCCATGGTGTATGGCTACTCCTTTGAAGATTGCAGACCACCTGCTTGCAGTCCCCTTGCTAAAAACCATGAACTTTTTTTTACTAAATTGAAGGAAACTAACAACTGTGGCACATTTCCTACGTCACTAGATTCTGCGGGTATCAAGTCATAATAACCTGCAGGACATTGATTTAAGCCTAATTCCCATTAGTGACAGCTACAGATGAAAGACGGACGTCTTGGCCCTACAGTCTCAGCACCCAGAAAGTAGCAAAGCTGGACAGCAATCGCCAGCGCATGGTATCGTACTTGCTCCATCAGACGGCGTTGGACATCACAAAACCAAAGTTTCAGTGTAAAAGAGCTAAAGAGAAGGATTCCTGTTGTTGATAGCAGAGCTGTTTTGAGGTTTCATTTCTCTACCTGTCATGTGCTGGTAACCTCTGACAGTGTGCAATCCCTTAAGCCCCTTGGCCTGAGTTTTGGCCACACACCCCCTTTTCTTTTCTCCAACGGAAGAAGGGCAGTGCACCGGAGATTTCAAGTTTGGAAAAAGGCACTATATTGTGGTGCCTATGAAAGAGCAGCTTGAGCGTCCTCTGACACTAAACAATGAGTGTTGGAGTCTGAAAGTGCTGCTGAGCTTGAGCTATTTCCCAATTAATGGTGCTTGGGTCTGCACGAGATGATTTGTGCCCTTGATCAATGAAGAGCACATTGTTTGTAGTGTCTGCCACAGAGGAGAGACACTGGTGCATTGCTTTAAGACATTGAGACTTTCGAGTGAGCTGTGGGTGTTTGCCAGGAGGGCACTCCAACTAAGCAGTACTTTTCTCACGAAGAGGCCTGAATTGAGAGGCCCATGCGAAAGAAAACAACAAAAGAAAATTTGATGGACAATAGAAGCCTGCCAGAGAGGCTTTTTGAACGGACTCTGGGCATAGTTGGTTTCACAAGAGGTTTCCGTGTGATTGTATAGACTAGGTGTTAGGAGACTGATTGTTTTGCTGGCATTGTTTTAAAGTACTATTCTGTTTAGTAAAAGCAGAATAAAGTCCATTTTCTGTGGAAAGAGTACCCCTTTTTTACCTTAGAGCATTGATGAGAGTCACCACTGTTCCACCTGAACATACAAAAATTACTGAAATGCAGAGGAGCCCTAAAAATGTTACTAGATAATTTTAGGATTTGCTTTTTGGTTAGGGTTGTGAAAAATTATTATTTCATTTGTAATAGTGGTCACTACTTTCTCCCGTTGTCTATATGTTCTTAATAACGTGTTTTCTAGTGTCTTTTAAACATGAAGTTGTCATTTATGGGTGGGATTGTTTTTCTCTACTCAATTGACTTCTGCACCCACTTCCCAACCTATGTCTTTTCCTACTATTGTTTCTTTGCACTCTTTTCACCCTTTTCCTGAACATGAGCAGGTTAGAAGATCAGAATTCGTAAGCAATTCTTTTGTACAGCTTCTGCATCAACACTAGTTAGTAGTGA
This sequence comes from Pleurodeles waltl, assembly GCF_031143425.1. Taxonomy (NCBI): domain Eukaryota; kingdom Metazoa; phylum Chordata; class Amphibia; order Caudata; family Salamandridae; genus Pleurodeles; species Pleurodeles waltl. The sequence continues at coordinate 659,478,611 of NC_090443.1, read as the reverse complement.
ACATCACTAATTTTTGGGTGTGTGATCTTATGCCACCTACTGCAGATAGAGGTATTCCTTATTTTGTCCTGCCATATGTGGCCTTTTGTGCTACTTCATGTTCGAGGAGACCTGTCCAGAGAGAGTTACCAAGTACTAGAATTTTGCTCCAGCAACATCTCCATGGCCTTATAAACATGGACCTGGACTCAGATTAGCATGAGAATAGGTTTATTGCCTATGTAAGGGCAAAAGGAGGGTTTGTGGTTCTAAAAATTCTGGACCCATGTAATTTACTTTGCCACAGCAGTACGATTTTAGTATCAAAAGACCGATAATGACTAGTACACTAAGCATGAGCATTTTCGCTCAATTCCAGCAGCGTTTTCACCTCGAAATCGCCATTTTCGTCCTGCACTCGTGGCTCCCATTTTATACACGGCAGCCATTTTTAAAAGTTGCCCTCACATAGGCTTATAATACAGTCAGATTTGATTCCAAGGACACGTACACCTTGATTGACTTTTCTCTGACCTGGGAAAGCTGGAACCATTGCCTCAGGCCAAACCTGTTTGGTCAGTCCCTCTCCCAGTGGCCGAATCAGATAGCATCAAGGCACACCATGCCATAAAACCCTTATTATCGCTCACACACCCTGCCTAATCTTGCTCACACATGCACCTGCTCTTTTCTTCTTCTTACTTTACGAGGGGGAGGTGCCCGTTTTTATTGGGGGTCCACACTTATCTGATGTAAAATACTAGGCCTTGCCGGGTAATTTAGTATGGGTTGGATGACATGAAATATGAGGTTTCATCATGACAATGTTTTTTCCTTTGTAGTGAAAACATGTGAATGACCAACCAAAATGTCAAGAATGTTTGCCTGAAGCTTAAAAAACTGTATATAAGGAAACCTGACTTTGCATTGGAGAACAGTCTCCTGAGAACATACAAACCGTGCTGTTGTACTTCTAGGACGCTTGTTACTTGGTTGCAGCCAATAAATTCGATCTTTGACTTCACCTAGAAGACTCTGAGTTTCTGTGGTCTGAATCAGGAAAGTACCCGAGGTCTTTGGGTGTACCCTGGCACCGCTGGGTTACCGGATCAGTACTGGTTCTGAAAAACCCAGTACTTCAAGACCCCTGAGTGAACTTCCTGAGTGGGGACCAAACCTCCATTTGACGACTGTTGCCTCATCAGCCATTCTCTCTTTCTTACACTGTACCTTTGCCTCAGGATCCTGACTAAGTGTAACCACCACTGGCGCTTCATCAGGACTACAACAATCTTTCTCCAGAACATAAAAAAAACTGTAACAAAATGTACGTTCAAAAATTTATGGCATAGAGTGAAAAAAAATCTTTTGCTCACTCCTGGGCTGTAATAACTAGCTGAAAACTACTGATATCTGAAAAAAAAAAATCAAGTACAAGTATGCCAAAAGTGAATGCAAAGCACATTTAGAATCACATATTGTAAACAAAATAAATTGTAAAGTTGGCATGGAAAGAGTTGTAAGTGCAATACTACAACATTACTCATGCGTGGATACATGGCTCAATAAAATACATGCTTACCGATGAAGCACCAGTGGATCCTTGATGGACATATGGAGAGGCACGAAACATGTTGAATTTTTGTAAGAGTCTAAGCTAGTGTACTTGACTTCTAGAGTGAGTAAAGTGTGGGACCACTAATTCCCTTTCACTTTGTTACTGTTTTTAATCTTGACCGGGTCCTGGCTCATTCATTAAAATATATTTTCACTGAGGGGGCACCCGAGCCAATTTTAATAGTTTTTTTCCTTCATCGCTCCAGCTGTCTCTACGTAACCTAAGATTATTTGGTACTAAGACACAATCTTGACGCAGAATCCCGTCAGACTTTGCAGTATCAGTCTGACATGGAGCATGGCCCGATAATGATGCATGAGGTTTTGTGCTTCTGTAAGAGTGAATGCCAGTGTTGAGAGGTTATAATACCCTCCACCTACTTGGAACTGTGCACTCATTATTTTTTCATGAGACATTGGGAGCGTGTGCACTGGACCATATAAGCTTCTAGTCCTCCTTTTTGTGGTACAATGGTGTAACCACCGGCAGCGAGCGACCTAGTATCCGGGGATAAGGTTGCTTCATTTCTAACTCAGAGGGTGCGGGAATTAGTTGGAGAGTGCAGGAAGGTCTGAGTCCAAGAGGAGTCTGTGAACTCATTTACACCTCACCTTCCAGCTGTCAAAGCACATTTTAGGGTGCTGGAAGTGAGGGAGTGCGAGTGTGTGTATGCTAGCAAAAGTGCTGTAGTTCTCTATTTGAATACATTGCTGCTATCATTGGGAAACGGGATGCATTCTATGATTATTTTATTTTGAATTGGGTTGAATGCTGGGGTAGGTCTTGTGCAGCCAATGTGGTGGTACCGCATGTGGTTGTGGGAAGGGAAAGTATTGTTTTTCGCACATGTTCATGCAGTTGATGTTGTATTAACACTGTTGGGTCTCGTACTACTAGTGAGCTTTCTGAATGTGATTCATGCCAGAGTTACATGACATTCATGTGGTGTTAGTTCATGTGTGTGTTGAATACAAACTTTATTTACATACATCTCATGTGAAGGCTGGTTTGTGACACTGAGTGTACTTATTGTGTGGACATGCTGTGCCATTACCTTTGTGATAAGCCTGGCTGCTCTGTGCCAAGCTACACAAGGGGGAATGCAAGTTATACAGTGAGTGTAATCACCCACCCCTGATGGGAGTGGTATTTTCTGCCTGGCTAGGGCCTCGCCTCAGCCAACTAGAATGTGCAACCTCCAACTGCTAGGTACTGCGGGAGAGCCAGGAGTTAGGCTGACAGTTTCCAGAAGGTGTCAGGTTGATTCAGTCTCTAACACTCTGTGATGCTGCTGCCATAAACATGCAGTCTTATTACCATAACAAGAGCCACAAGACACCATGATGAGCATGATCCAAATTGGCAACCTAAAAGAAAGAACATTAATGATTTCATGACTCATTTGCAGGTCAGGCTTTCCTTATGCATTATAGATTAATCCTTTTGCACGGTAATACATTTCAGCTGAGATACAAAACAGAATGTTCCTACTACACGTTTACTTGTGATAAGAAATTGTGGTAAGAAGGCAAGACCTTCAGTACTACACTACTATTTAAACATTGTATCTGACTATACGGCATCCTCTGTCCACTTCATGGCCACATTAGTAACATTTAGGATTGGGCAGTACAGAAACTACCCCGATTGGATGCTCACCCATAGTATACCATTCACATTGCCTTTTGTTTGGATTATATAAAGAATGCCATTTAATGGGGGCTGTTTGCATGAATAGGCACTGTTGTTTATCTGTACATATAGAAATGATCCGCCCTGTTCCTCTTAGTTAAGGCTGCTCACTCCCAATGAACCCCTCCGCTTTTCCTCAGAGTGCCTGCAAAGTGGTTGTGTTTATGTGTGGTATGCATGAACGTTGTGCGTTGCATGAATAGTGCTTCCATGGATCCGGGATAAGACTGTTCCAGATTCACATTCCCTGAAGCAGTTCATGGGGCCTGTGAATTTACGACCTCATAGTAGCTTAGTCTTCTCGTGGGATCTGGACTACAGTACATATTCACCTCAGAGAGCTATCCACAAGAGCACCTGACTAAAACTGCTTTTGATGATAGTGGAGCTCAGGACTCCTAATCTGCTCAGCAACCACTTGACCCCACTAAGAATGTCCACACTTTGGCATCCTATACACTCCGGCACCATTTCTTAATGTGATGACCCATTTCTGATGTGCCAGATCCTGTATAAAAGACTGTGAAAATGCTTTCTGTTCTAGTCGGCCAGGAATATGAAATTTCAAGCCATCTTAGATTTGGAATGGACCATAGCACCAATCCAGTGCCCCCATATTTGGATAAGCACTGGTTCACTGGAGCCAGTATTATGTGCACACATTCATTCGAAAAAGTGTGTGATGTAGGAAAAAGCTTGAAAGATATTCCCTTTGAGGCTGGAGCCAATCCCTTGACAATTGTAGAAGGCTGTTCTACTGTGCTCCACTTTGAAGACAAGTAGCCAGCCTGCTCAGATACGGTGGAACCGTCCTGACCTCTAGGATAAACTTCACACAGGTTTCACTGAGATCTGTGTGGAAAATGACCCAAGGACAGAGGCTGCACAATGATCGACTAGGTCAAGCAGACACCTAACCTAGTACAATTCCCAGGCCAAGATCACATCTGCAACATGAAAGAATGTATTGATTGGTGAGGGCCCCAAAGAGCTGCTGATCCTTCCCTGTGCTATCAAGCTGTCCATCTGTATTCTAGACTTGCAGCCTGCTAGTGAGCAACTGGGCTGGTGTACCATAGGTGGACTAGGAGAAAGGTAAAAAAAAAAAAGTCAAATAACTGCCCTTGGAGCAAGCGTGAGTAAGTGGTGCAGAAAGGGTGCTAAGGGCTGTAAGGAATGCAAGGAACAGGTACCCCTACGCACTAATTGAGAGGGAAATGTCAGTCATAATTGGGTTGAACTTGTGGTGATACCCATTTCTTAAACCATCATGCACCCTTGTTTCTGATGGATGCCAAACACTATTGTGGATAATCCTAGATCCATGGGTGGCCCTGCAGAGACTAAGGTTTTGTCCATCACTGTATAGCCCAGAGTACTTCCCAACTATTTATTTAGTTGCACTATTTTAAATAGAAACAGTGGTAGCCAATCTGGGATACCCTGGTCCTTGAAGAACACCTAAATCTTTTACAGAAATCGATCCATTTTTTAAAAAATATTCGAAATCCAGACCCTTAGCCAATATGTAGAGTTGCAATTAAATCCCATTTAAATACTACAGCCGGACATGGATAAATATATCAATCACCACATAGTTAAAAATATATTGTTTTAGCCTTTAATTTATGCAGACCAAACTGCATCTGATTGCCACCCCGTTGTGTTGTCTTTCTCCCTGCAATATCCCTTAGCTATTGTTTTATTCTGTCGCTAGTTATCATAATCTTTTTTCTGGTGTATCCTCAATATATTATTTCAGCACTATATCAATTGGAGTAGTACACCGTTTCGCATATTCACTTTAGAACTTACCTTTTATGCAGTCAACGTGCTTGCACACCACTTACTGGTAAGTTTTTACTTTGGTCGCAGAAATCACATACATTTGACATATTATTTGTGTCATTGGAAAGCAATATAATTACACTCAACATACATCATCACAAAGTGACTGATCTGTGACAAAATGAAAAAGTGTAAGATGTGCTTTGTAACGTTTATTATCGATTTTAATTAGTTTGTCTCGGCTATTCATTAATTATCCATTTTAGCATGACAGGTAGGCTGACAAATCAAGCTCAGACCTCAATGGAAGATAGGAGCATCAGGCTGAAATCGACCATAAAACATAACTGCTTGAATGATGCTTGAAGGGAATCAATTACTCTTACTTTATGGGATTTGCTCAACAGGCGTCTTTGATTTGAGATGTAAGCAGGGACCGATCTCTACCTCCGTTTCAGGAAGCTATCCAAGACATTCGACGTGGGCTATCTGCAACCTGCCTTTCATGTCTGAAGTCTGACTGATATTCGAGTTTCCCAGCAACTGTCAAAACTTTATTGCAGCCTATTTTGTATATAAGAAAGACATCTACAGACAAAGCGGGCTCAACATTCCGGTGGTGCGCCTTTTCATTCTCGTTGAACGACAGCGTGTCAGGAAAGCTCCATTGTAGCGTCTAGTATCCGTTTTATAAATTGGTATGTTTCAGACGCCATCGCATTTGAGTATTTTGCGCTTGTATTTCTATTTCACAATGCGGGCCTTATTTATACTTTTTGGTGCAAAACTGCACTAAGGCAGTTTTGCCCCAAAAAGTTTTGCACCGGCTTGCACCATTTTTTAGCACCAGCTGGGCACCATATTTATGGAATGGTGCAAGCCGGTGCAAAGGGTAGGCTAGCTTAAAAAAAAATGACGTTAGGCAGTTTTGAGTCAAAATAAATGATTCTGACCAGATTAGCATCATTTTTTTACGCTAAGGGGCATATTTATACTCTGTTTGCACTGAATTAGCGTCATTTTTTTTAAACTCTAATTCAGTGCAAAACTAACTCCATATTTACACTTTGGTGCTAGACCCGTCTAGCACCATATTTATGGAGTTAAAGTCATTTTTTGGAAGTGGAAACCTACCTTGCCTTAATGAGATGCAAGGTAGGCATTACCGTGCAAAAAAATGACTCTATGGCCTTAACACCATATTTATACTCCCATGTAAAAATGGTGCAAGGGAGGGAGGAGGGGTCAAAAAATGGGGCAAAGCTTGCTTTGCCCCATTTTTTAAGACCTGGGTCAGGGCAGGTGTTAGGGGACCTGCGGCCCTATTTCCATGGTGGAACACCATGGAAAAAGCCCAGAGGTGCCCTCCCTAGGCCCTAGGGGCACCCCCACCCACACTAGAGGGACTGCGAGGATGGGGGACCCCATCCCAGGTAAGTACAGGTAAGTGCATTTTATTTTTGAAAGTGCCATAGGGGGCCCTGAAATGGGCCCCCATACATGGCACCGGGTGCAATGGCCATGCCCAGGGGACCCCTGTCCTCTGTGCTGGCCACTGGGGTGGTGGGCATGACTCCTGCCTTTTCTAAGGCAGGAGTCATGTGGCATGGTAGGTTTAGCACCATAAAATGACGCTAATCTGGTTAGAGTCATTTTTTTTTACTCTAACCTGCCTAAAGCCATTTTTTGGTGCTAAACCCTCTTCTTCTATACTGCCAGCCCCACCCGACTAAAGTCATTTTTTAAAACTCTAGCCTACCCTTTGCACCGGCTTGCACCATTCCATAAATATGGTGCCCAGCTGGTGCACAGAAATGGAGCAAGCCGGTGCTAAACTTTTTGGTGCAAAACTGAGTTAGTGCAGTTTTGCAGCAAAAAGTATAAATAAGGGCCAATATTTTGTAAGTTTGCGCCCCTTTTGTGTCATAAAATGACATTAATGCGGTGCAAAAAAAGTTTAAATCGGGGCCTTGGTGCTAGATGGGTCTAGCACCAAAGTATAAATATGGAGTTAGTTTTGCACCGAATCAGAGTAAAAAAAAATGACACTAATTTGGTGCAAACAGAGTATAAATATGCTGCAGAGTATAAATACGCCCCTAAATATGGAGTTAAGGCCATAGAGTCGTTTTTGCACGGGAACGCCTACCTTGCATCTCCTTAAGGCAAAGTAGGTCTCCACTTTCAAAAAATGACTTTAACTCCATAAATTTGGTGCTAGAGGGGTCTAGCACCAAAGTATAAATCTGGAGTTAGTTTTGCACCGAATTAGAGTAAAAAAAAATGACACTAATTCGGTGCAAACAGAGTATAAATATGCCCCTGCGTGTCTAAGAAGAGCAGTTTACAACAAAAAAAACCATTCGTCGTTTACTTCCTCTTTATCAATCAATCTCTCACCAGAGGCTGGTACATCTAACAAGACATTCGCTGAAGTGTGTCGCTTCTATTTCAGGTCACCTTTCTCGCATATTTGTACTTCTCTGATTGTGGCCCATATTTATACTTTTTGACGCTAAACTGCGCTAACGCAGTTTAGCGTCAAAAAATTTAGCGCCGTCTAACGCCATTCTGAAGCGCCATGCGGGCGCCGTATTTATTGAATGGCGTTAGCCGGCGCAAGCAGACCGGCGCTGCCTGGTTTGCGTGGAAAAAAACCACGTAGACCAGGCAGCGCCGGCGTTGGGAAAAAATGACGTTAGGGCGTCTTAAAATGGGGCAAGTCAGGTTGAGGCAAAAAAATCGCCTCAACCCGATTTGCGCCATTTTTTTACGACGCCCGGACGCCATTTCATGACTCCTGTCTTAGTAAAGACAGGAGTCATGCCCCCTTGCCCAATGGCCATGCCCAGGGGACTTGTGTCCCCTGGGCATGGTCATTGGGCATAGTGGCATGTAGGGGGGCACAAATAAGGCCCCCCTATGCCACCCAAAAAAAAGTAAAAAAATATAAAAAATAATACTTACCTGAACTTACCTGAATGTCCCTGGGGTGGGTCCCTCCATCCTTGGGTGTCCTCCTGGGGTGGGCAGGGGTGGCAGGGGGGGTCCCTGGGGGCAGGGGAGGGAACCTGTGGGCTCATTTTGAGCCCACAGGCCCCTTAACGCCTACCCTGACCCAGGCGTTAAATAGTGGCGCAAATGCGGGGTTTTTTGACCCGCCAACTCCCGGGCGTGATTTTTGCCCAGGAGTATAAATACGACGCATTTGCGTCGCCGTCATTTTTTTAGACGGGAACGCCTTCCTTGCATCTCATTAACGCAAGGAAGGCGTTCACGCAAAAAAATGACGCTATTTGCCAATACTTTGGCGCTAGACGCGTCTAACGCCAAAGTATAAATATGGCGTTAGTTTTGCGCCGAATTTGCGTCGCAAAAAACGCCGCAAATTCGGCGCAAACGGAGTATAAATACGGGCCTGTATGCTTACTTGTATTCTTGTTTCTTTTTGTGCTTTCAATCCTTATCCGGACCGCTTAAAATAGATTTTGGCCATTTATAGTTTAAGGTGCAAGAAGAAGTCTGCTAGTTATAAACAATTGTATTGTTTGTTTGGTTTTGCTTTTGAAGGCTTCGACTTCAATGTTTAAAAAGACAGCCCCGCTGCGAGAAAAAAAGTTAATAAAATGAAAACATCATCATATCAGTACTAGTAGCCCCATAGGGAAACTTGCAAGCCACCGGGGTAGTGGTGCTGTCATCAGTTTCTAATAACATAACTGCCTCACGCAGTAAGAAGGAAACCACAACCTCATCTCTAAAGTTTAGGAGCATTAACACAGATAAGATAAATAAGGCCACCAGCGTTATTAGCGAAAGTCTTGGACAAACTTATGTAAACTACATACTTAAGTGAAATTAAAAACATGCATGAGTGATGCATGTCACAATACTTTGAGCCTTTTTTTAATAGATTTACACATAGGTCAATGGAAATCAGTATTAACTAGATGGAGCATTAGATCGTTTGCAGCAGATGGAGATTAGAGATTCTAAATAAGTATGATACACGCTTTGCGTCCCATCATAAGACCTCGGGTTGCCAATTGTATGAAAGTGAGAGGATCTTGTTGAATTGATTCTTAATTAAGTTGTCAATGGAATAGATTTTGTGAAATAACGTGCAGTTATGAGTTCTGTGTATCCTCCTTGGCCAGCAGTCATCCTCTAATTTGCAGGGGTTATTCAAGCAACAGTAACGATTAGCAAATATGATTATCCTTAATGTCAGGTTCATAAGTAATGTTCATGAAGTTTTTACCATGTGCAGAAAGTCCGGTTAATTTGATTAGTTATTCAAAAGCTAAGTTCATAATGTTTGAAAATATTTAAAACGGCCAAAACTAATGACCATGAAGTCCTTCCCCTCATCTGCCCATGCTTCTTGTTTTCCTGCCGGACTGATCATTATAAATTTGTTTGACTATCAACTCCAAGTAAATCTGTCTGAGCCCTCGTTTGCGTTACAGAAGTCTCTATGGATTATCTTTACTCCACAATCGGTATTTTTGAGGACTATTGATAGAACTGATATTTTCAATGTTTTTTCCCTCATATTTACCCACTTTGCATATGTAGAAAAACATTTATTTTGGTTGGCCTCTCTGGTTTTAATGTCTAAGGTATTAAAGGGCATATTTATACTCTGTTTGAGCTCAATTTGCGCCAGTTTCTTTTTACACAAATTCAGTGCAAACTTAACTCCATATTTATATTTTGAAGCTAGACCTGTCTGGTGTCAAAATATTGGAGTTAAAGTCATTTTTTGATTGTGTGAAACCACCTTGCATCAATGAGATGAAAGGTAGGCGCTCTGTCCAAAAAATGACTCAAAGCCAATAGCGTCCTATTTATCCTCCAGTGCACCAGAAGGACACCAGAGGATGGTAGGACCCTATCCTAGGTAAGTATGGTAAGAAGAGGTAAGCATTTAAAAACCTTTTTTAAAGTACCACTGGGGGCCCTGAATTGGGCCCCCCTACAGGGCACTGGGTGCAATGTCCATGCCCAGGGGACACTTGTCTCCTGTGCTGGCCATTGGGGTGGTGGGCATGGCTTTTGTCTTTTATAAGACAGGAGTCATGTGGTATAGATGGTTTTTCATCAGGAAATGACGCTAGGCTGCATAAAGGCATTTTTTCTGCCTCTAACCAGCCTAGCGTAACTTTTTGAGGCAAAACCCCCTTCCCCTGTACCGCCACCCCCACCCGGCTAATAAAAAAAATTCTGACGCTAGCCCAACCAGTGCGCCTGCATACAGGCATCCATAAATCTGGTACCCGGCTGGCGCTCTGGAATGGTGCAAGCCGGGGCTATACTTTTTGACGCAAAACTACGCAAACGCAGTTTTGCATCAAAAAGTATAAATATGGGCCTAAGTACTTTGCATAACATCTTCCCAATCTGCAAAACTAGGTGCGAGATCTCGTATCTACTTTTTGCATTTTGGGTGCATTGTCTGTAATACTAAGCAAAATAATAGCTGCATTTCTTTCAACTAAAGTTGTATACGATGGCAGACAGACAGAAAATAGTCATGAAGTCTCTTACCTTCATGTCTCACTTTAAGATTTCTGATACTCTGCAACCTACTGTTTTCCAGCAGGATTGAATGTCTGGGCACTGGCAAAATATGTAAATGTTATTTACATCCGCTTTCTTACATTTGCGGCTGTCATAATTATGCCTGTTCTAAACATAAACACATTTTCAGGCGTTCAGTGGTAGGTGTGATGAATAGAAAGGTGGTTTCACTTCAGTGGTCCAGCCATTACATCTTTATAGAGAAAATTAATCAATATTTGCCAATTGTTTTTGATTTGTAGGGTTCACAAGAATCCATCCCAGACATTCATGAGTGGTTTTATATTTATTTTGCGGATATACCAAACTAGTTTGTAATATTTGGAAATCTCCATAATCTTGACATCTAGAAGAATGAGCTCATATTCCATGTTACAGCTACTTTCATTATGTTCTTTTCCAGTTTCATTTTTGCACCCAAGTGTTTAATTGTAGATATTAAAACTTGCCAGTTGGTAATTTGTGTCATCATTCAACTTGTCCCTTGCAACCAGTAGTCTTTTACAGAACCATTAGTCTTAAAAGAGGAAACCAGCATGTTTGAGGTGAGCACTTCATGCATTCAGTAAGCACTGCGGAGCGCCTGCAGAATCCCATACTGGGAGGTTATTACTACACTATGGGAAGTTTGTAACTTATTTCATGCCACGCCAAAGCCTAACTGCAATATATATAGTTTTTAATCCTAACTACTGGAAAAGGTTTGGGGCATTATATTCAAAGTGAAAAGGGCTTATTTATAAGTGTCTCGCGCTGCTTCACTTTTTATGACACTCCAGCGGCACACAGTGCAGATCCATATCTACGAGGTTTTTCATGGCCTCGTAGATAAGGTGTAAGGCAACTCAGGGCAAGTCTCTGCATTGCCTTACACTGTGTCAGGGTATTGCAGTAGGTTTTTCCATGCATCACACATGGGTTTTGATGCAGTCCCAAATTTACAAGGATCTGTAAACTTGGGAATGTGTCCAAACTGTGCGCCTTCTCTATGTTTGCTTCATTCTGCACAAAAACTATTGTGCAAAAAATGCAGACACACTTGCACCATCGTGCAAGGGTGTCTGCTTTGACGATAGGCATCAAATTGTGCGCAGGCGCTGTCTGAAAGGACAGTAATACACTGAATCTCGTAAACACAGTGCATTAATGCCCTTTTGAACTTGCAGGGCTGCCCTATGCCAATTTATAGTAAGTATGCCCCAGAGTGTTTTGTCAGTGCAAACACTATTGGCTCTGGAAGACAGCTGTTTGACATTCCAAAGTTACATTTAATATTTATGAGTTCGAAAGCCCAACAGTATAATTGGACGCCTGGTAGTTCTAGACCTCATTTACTTAGACACCCTTGAGTTTCTTCCATGCTAATCTAGGCCCTTATGATACCAGAATAAAAAAATATTTATCATGCCTTATATTTTGGGCACTTCACCATTCTAGAAATATAGGGACATGCTGCTAAATAGAGAATTGTATGTAGGCAAGGCCATCATCTTTCATAAATGTACCCTTCAATTGAACCATATTATCTCACTTCATTTATGGTGCATGTGGAAGTGGAGTCAGTTCAGACGATTCTGAATTTACCAAATAGTTTGAAAACTGGCAAAACTCTTGAGAAATGTGTTCACCTGAGAAATATTATTTTGTTAATTTGCTGTTTAAGTTATTAATCATCCACAAACAGGAGCAATGTACTTTCATATCTCCGGCAGCTAAAAGGAATCAAGTTAGGATTGCTCCCAATATTTTGAGCTGAGCACTTAGGCCCTCATTACAACCCTGGTGGTAAATCCCGCTTACCGCCATGCAGAAGACCGCCAACATACCGCTGCGGACGCAGAATTCCGCTACAGGTATTACGACCCACAACCCGGAATCCGCCACAATACAGGCACCCACACAAGTCCACCACACCAAAGGTCAGTGATAAACTGGCAATAACAAAACCTCCACCATCACACCAACAAGTATACGCCCACACTATCACGACCCATGAATCAACGCGGCGGTCTTTCAACCGTGGTAAACCATTGGTGGTACACACGCCGCAATCAAAATACACACACTTACAAAACACAACCAAATTGGACAATTCAAAATACGCACACCTGCTATACACACTCACAACACACCCACACACCCAATCCAATATAGAAAACACATCCACAGTATCCAAAAAACCCTTACTACCAGAAATTTGAAAGCAGGCCAGAGAGAGACACTACCTAAAACAACACCAGCATCCACAGACACACAACACCATCACCCATACAACATCCACGCACCTCAAACAACACACACCAACACATCCCCTCACACATCACAACAGACACCACCTCACACATCACCCACTCCACATCATGGCACCTCAACAACACCCCAGGTTTTCTGAGGAGGAGCTCAGGGTCATGTTGGAGGAAATCGTCTGGGTAGAGCCACAGCTATTCGGATCACAGGTGCAGCAGACATCCCTTGCGAAGAAGATGGAGCTATGGCGCAGAATTGTTGACCGGGTAAATGCAGTGGGACAGCATCCAAGAACACGGGATGACATCAGGAAGAGGTGGAATGACCTAAGGGGGAAGGTGCGTTCCGTGGTCTCCAGACACCAGATTGCTGTACAGAGGACTGGCGGTGGACCCCCACCTCCCCCCCACAACTAACAACATGGGAGGAGCAGGTCTTGGCAATACTGCATCCTGAGGGCCTCGCAGGAGTAGCAGGAGGACTGGACTCTGGTAAAGCAAATCTTTACTACCTTATCTCCCCCACCCACCTGCATGCCGTCACAAACTCCTTCCCCTACCCTCACTCCATCACTCCACCACCTCACATATACCCCACTATCACAATTCACCCATCACAAAACCAAGCCCTGCATGCCACACCAATGCATGGACACCCATCACCCAAGCATGTCCAGTACAGAGACTCACTAATGCCCCAAAATCACCAATCACACAAGGACCAAGCCAATAATGCAAGCACAGGAGTAGAGGGTCCCTCACCCATTGCACACATGGCACACACAGATACAATAACTATGCATTTACACCCCAACAGGACCCCTACCCAATGTCACCGGACAGGAGGTACCAGACATATCCAGTGCCCCCACAGAAGAGGCCCACAGTGATGACAGCAGCTCTTCACGCCTGGATCAAGATGACCAGCCCGGCCCATCTGGGACCTCGTAACAGTCGGTTCCCCTGCCACTGTCACAAGCCACCACAGAGCCTCCCCCATCAGGAAACACCAGCACAGCACCCACCCAGCGGGCCCATCCATCTGTCCCCAGGACACGTCAATCAGCAGTGTGTCCACCACTACAGGGAACCCAGGCAGCCCCACTAACACAGGACGATCAGGGACCTGGGGGCACACAGTTCAGGGGACAGAGGCACAGGACAACAGTGAAACTGGGAGGACTGCTGTGCGACAGGGGGAGGACAGGCCAAGGGAACCCACTCTCCACGACGCACTCTCCAACATCATGGGAGCATACCATCATTCCCAGGAGACCATGGGCACGGTACTGGCTAAGTTGCAGGAGACCCAGCGGCTGCAGGGGGAACAGTACATGGGGATCAGGGACGACTTGAAGTCCATTAACACCACCCTGGTCACCATTGCAGGGGCAGTGGCTGACATGGCCAACACCATGAGGGAGGCAGTGGCACACCACCAGGCCCCTGACACTAGCCTGAACGATGAACAGCCCTCCACATCTGCCGGTGCTAGTTGACAGGAGGTCCCGCCACAGGACAAACAGGCCACCAGCATCCCACCCCCTGCAGAAGGAGAACCACCCTGCAAATGGTCCCTGAGATCCAGGCACAAGACAGAGAACATTGCCAATACCACCGCCAGGAAATAATACTCTCCTGAATATCACCCTTCTGTCCCACTATGTCACCCTGTCCACCTTGTACTGCCATTAATCCACCTCCTATGCCCCCTTCAACTATGCACCTGTGATACCAATAGACTGGACTCCACATGGACATTCCTCCACCATCACCCCAGCCCATTGCACATTCCCCTCCGCTGAATAGCACTTAAATAAACACCCTTGAAACACAAAACGATCTGGAGTCAGTCTGTACTTTCACAAGTGTGTTATTACAACCTCTCTGACAAATGGCAATGTCAATGTTCATTTTGACATACCAGTGTTCTACAGTTGTTGGGCAGCAGTAAACATAGCAGAAGGCAGAAAGTGGTACCCACATCTGTGAAATGGAAAGCCAAAGTGAACTGTCAGGGTCCATACATAGAGGTAAAATGGCAGAATCATGCAATGTCCTACAGTAGTATGATATGAGAGGAGCAGTGCCAGTCTCTTACCTGTGTCTCACTGGAAGTATTGCATGATGATGTTGTTTCGGTTGTCTATATCTTCTTCTTCTGCCTCTTCTTCCTCACTGTCCACAGGCTCCACAGCTGCCACAAGACCAACATCATGCCCATCCTCCTGCAGAAAAGGCACCTGCCATCGCAAAGGCAAGGTGTGCAGCATACAGCAGGCCACGATTATCTGGCACACCTTCTTCGGTGAGTAGTATAGGGAGCCACCTGTCAGATGGAGGCACAGGAATCTGGCCTTCAGGAGGCCGAAGGTGCGTTCAATCACCCTCCTAGTTCACCCATGTGCCTCATTGTAGCATTCCTCTGCCCTTGTCCTTGGATTCCTCACTGGGGTTAGTAGCCATGACAGGTTGGGGTAACCAGAGTCACCTGCAAATGTCGAGGGACAACTGTTAGACACACACTAACCCTTAGAGACAGTCCCACACCCAGACACCTATGTCAACTGTATTGGGACCTTGCCCTCACCTATTAGCCACACACGGTGCCTCTGGAGTTGCCCCATCACATAAAGGATGCTGTTATTTCTCAAAATGTAAGCGTCATGCACAGAGCCAGGATACTTGGCATTGACATGGGCTATGTACGGGTCTGCCAAATACACCATCTGCACATTCATCGAATGGTAGCTCTTCCGGTTTCTATACACCTGTTCATTCCTGCCGGGGGTACAAATGCCACATGTGTCCCATCAGTGGCACTAATGATGTTGGGGATATGTCCCAGGGCATAGAAATCACCTTTCACTGTGGGCAAATCCTCCACCTGAGGGAACATGATGTAGCTGCGCATGTGTTTCAGCAGGGCAGACAACACTCTGGACAACACGTTAGAGAACATTGGCTGGGACATCCCTGGTGCCATGGCCACTGTTGTTTGAAAAGACCCACTGGCTAGGAAATGGAGTACAGACAGGACCTGCACTAGAGGGGGGATTCCTGTTGAATGGTGGATAGATAAAATCAGGTCTGGCTCCAACTGGGCACAAAGTTCCTGGATTGTTGCACAATCAAGTCTGTATGTGACTAGGATGTGTCTCTCTTCCATTGTTGACAGGTCCACCAGGGGTCTGTACACCGGAGGATGACGCCATCTCATCACCTGCCCCAGCGGCCTTGCCCTATGGAGGAGAACAGTTAGCAGAGAGTCATCCAACACTGAGGTATCACAATGTGTTATTTGCAAAAACGTTATTAATCCGCAATGTGCCGGTATCTGTCTATTTTCCCGGCCTAGATAGGTGTGATGCAGTTAACATCCATCCCATGTGGCCTCCTGAAATGGCGGCTGCCTGACCTGTAAGGTGGGACAAGGGGATATGAGGTAACTGTGCTGGCGTTCTACACCGTCGCGGTGGGCAGTCGAAGACCGCTGCACAATTCTGCATTAATTAACATTGGGCCCTATGGGTCCCAGGATCCAATGACGATGTACGCCGGCGGTGATGGTACGCACCACGGCGGACGTTACCGCCATTTTCTGTCTGTTCACTCACTTGATACCTGACTTTCAACACGAGAGGACCTACACTGCAAGTGCTGCTGTGACCTGTGTCTGGAAGCGACGATCGCTACAGTGTCTGGGGAAAGGGCCCCTGCCTTCACTTCGGAGGAATTGGAAAAACTAGTGGATGGGGTCCTCCCCCAGTACACGCAACTGTATGGTCCTCCAGACAAACAGGTGAGTACACTGTGAGCATGCTGCATGGGCAATGCCTGTTTTGAGTTGTGTGGATGTAAGATACATGGGGGGGGCTGAGGCCTGCATGTGCGGATGGTGACCGTATGTGCGTCAGGGCATGGGTGGGAACTGATGGGCAATGAGTATGACGGTCCAGACGGGTAAGTAATTTCCTTTCCCCCGTACCATTCCTCTAGGTCAGCGCCCACCAGAAGAAGAGTATTTGGCGTGCCATCACCAAGGACGTCCGGACCCTGGGGGTCTACCACAGACGGAGCACCCACTGCCGTAAAAGATGGGAGGACCTGGGCCGCTGGAGCAAAGAAGACGGCGGAGGCCCAGCTGGGGATGGCCTCCCAACATGGGAGGGGTGCCCGTCGCACCATGACCCCCCTGATGTTCCAGATCCTGGTGGTGGCGTGTCCGGAGTTGGATGGGCGCTTGAGGGCATCACAGCAGCCACAAGGGGGTGAGTAGACTCTCATTCAGCTGACTCTGCGCGCATTATGAGGTGTCTGGGTGGGGGAGGTGGGCAGTGGGTTCCCCTAGGCCAGGGCGAACTTGGTAGGCAAGGTCCCTTGTGAGGCAGGCTATGTGGCATCCCAACCCCACCAGTGGTAAGAGCCATCTACACCTAGTCAGGCTCCTGTGACTTCCAGGTGTGCAGCAACTGGTCTTAGGCCTCGTACCCAATAGTCAGGTGAAATTTCTAGGGCTGCTCCCTCTGTGTTGTGTCTGCCAACGGCAGTGGTGTTGCATACACTGAACATGTCTTTCTTCTGTCTCCCCTCCTTTTTGTGGTCTCCTGTTCTTGTGTGCAGTAGCATCATCAGGTGGAGAAGCATTGGCACCGGAGCAGGAGGGAGCTGCAACCCACTTGGCCCTGGAGGGTGAAGCAACGGAGTCTGAAGCCACGAGTGAGACGGAGTGCGAGGGGAGCTCCATGGTGGGGACAGGAGCAGACAGCAGTGACAGTGACAGCGACTCCTCCTCTGATGGGAGCTCCCTTGCAGTGGCTGGCACCTCCGTGCCCACCGCATCAACAGGTACAGCCGCCACTCCCCCTACCAGCACTGCCCTCCCAGCAGCCCCTCTGCGTGTGTCCCTTGCTCGCTCACCCAGGGGGGTGGGCATCTCCTTCATCCCAGGCACCTCAGGCCCTGCCCCAGTCAGCCCTGCTGCCCTCAATGAGGAGGCTATTGACCTCCTGAGATCCCTCACTGTTGGGCAATCTACCATTGTGAATACCATCCAGGGTGTCGAGAGGCATTTGCAACAACAAATGCATACCTGGAGGGCATTTATTCTGGCCAGGCAGCCCAACAGAGAGCATTTCAGGCTCTGGCCTCAGCACTGATGGCAGCCATTGTCCCTGTATCCAGCCTCCCCCCTCCAACTTCCTCCACCCAGACCCAATCCCCTGTACCACAGCCTATCCCAAGCATACCATCAGACCAGCATGCATACTCATCAACACACAAGAGTGGACATGGCGAACATAAGCACCACACATCCCACAGGCACTCACACAAGCACCATACCCATGCAGACACAGCAACATCCACTGCCTCCACTGTGTCCCCCTCCTCCACGTCCTCCTCCTCCCTCCCTGTTTCACCTCCACTCACACCTGCAAGTACTACATCCTCAGCCATTACCTCCATCACCAGCACGCCCATCAACACACACCGCTCACGTACACTCACCACCCCACTAACATTTACACATCCCCAGTGTCCTCTCCCAGTGTGTCAGTGAGCCCTCCTCCCAAAGTACACAAACTCAGGCACACACCCTCCCAACAGCCATCCACCTCATAACAGCCTCCGGCCCATGCACCTTCACCCAAATTCAGCAGACGTACACCTCCTACAACCACTACCTCTACCTCCACTCCCAAACCCCCTCCATCTTCCCATCCCAGTGTGTCTAAAAAACTCTTCCTGGCTAACATTGACCTCTTCCCTACACCTCCCCCCCCGTCCTTCCCCTAGGGCCAGGCTTTCCAGGTCCCAGCCCAGCACCTCAGCCACCACATCCCCAGGCACTGTGGAGCCAGCAACTGTGGCGTCATCGAGTGCGCCACCCATCAGGTCTGCCAGTGTGCCACGTAGTGAGGGCAAGGACATTCTGCCACCTGCCAAGGTGAAAAAGGTGCCTACATCCCAGAGGGAGAAGCTGAAACTACCAGCCACCAAGGGCTCAACAAAAACAAAAGGGGATAGTGGCAAGACAACTGCAGCACCATCAAAGCTGGGGAAGGGCCAAAAGCAGAAGAGCAGGTCAGGAGAGGGCATGGTGGCACCGACTGAGGGACCAATGTCACTCTTTCTGTGCACGACCATTCCAACCTCTATGGCGGCGAACACCGCTAGCTGCCCCGCCACCTGCACCGCCACCTGCACCGCCACCGGCATGTCTACACCCTCAACGACAGTCCCCAGTGTCTTCCCCTGTGGGCAGCCGTCCGAGGCTGGAGGAGATGTTCTGCTTTGTCCCATGCACCACTGCCAGTACCGTTGCCACAGACACGGCCCCCAGCACCGCCGCCACAGACTCTGCCTCCTGCACCGCCCCTGGCACGTCTACAGCCTCAGTGACAGTAACCAGCCTCTTCCCAAGTCGGCAGCCATCTGAGGCTGGAGGAGACGTCCTTCTGTGTCCCTCAGCAGGTGCTGACGCATGCCCCGCCACCATCACCGCCGCCACAGACACTGCCGCAAGCACCGCCACCGGCCCTTCGCTGTCCTCGGACACTGGCACCACCACTGACATGGCTACCATCCCCAGTGGTCAGTCGTCTGAGGCTGGAGGAGAGTTTCTGGACCCTGGGCAGCTTCCATGAGGCATGATTTCCATCACTTTTTGCACCTGAAGGTGGAAGGCGAAGCTGCAGAAGTGTGGGTTATGTCGCTGCCTCCATGCCGTATCATGCTACCTGAACCTCGCCAATCTCGTGGCACGCACACCCAGGTGAGGGAATTGTAACAGCCACACTGCACGTGGAGCACTCTGGGCACCAGGCCCCCTCCAGAACCAGTGGAGATTGACATCCACTACCTCAGTCCTTGGCAGGATGAAGCACTCTGGGCACCAGGCCCCCTCCAGGACCAGTGGAGAGATACATCCACTACCTCAGTCCTTGGCAGGATGGAAGCACCCTGGCACAAAGCCCCCTCCAGAACCAGTGGAGAGATACATCTACTACCTCAGTCCTTGGCAGGATGAAGCACTCTGGGCCCAAAGCCCCCTCCAGAACCAGTGGGGAGATACATCCACTACCTCAGTCCTTGGCAGGATGAAACACTCTGGGCACCAGGCCCCCTCCAGAACCAGTGGAGAGATACATCCACTACCTCAGTAATTGGTAGAATGAAGCACCCTGGGCACCAGTCCCTCTCCAGAACCAGTGGAGAGATACATCCACTACCTCAGTCCTTGGCAGGATGAAGCACTCTGGGCACAAAGCCCCCTACAGAACCAGTGGAGACTGTTATCCACTTGAGAGACTGTGGCTTTGCACTCCCCAGGATAAAGTAGTGGGTAAACCACCCACTGGAGAGACTTGAGAGACTGTGGCTTTGCACTCCCCAGGATAGAGCAGTGGGCAAACCACCCACTGGAGAGACTTGAGATACTGTGGCTTTGTAATCCTCAGGATAGAGCAGTGGGCAAACCACCCACTGGAGAGACTTGAGAGACTGTGGCTTTGCACTCCCCAGGAAACAGCAATGGGCATGGAGCCCCCTCGAGCAGCAGTCACATTGTGCGTTCATCAGGCTGAGGTGCCCCCTCCCCCTGAGGTGCCTGTATATTTTTGATCTGATATCCCAGCTGTGTTCTCTCCGTTTCGGGTCAGATATCATGTGTGGGCTTCGCCCATGCATTTAGGGCCCAGTGGTCCACGGACAATGATTGGTACACTATCCGGACTTGTGTAGTTGGTGTACATATTTGTGTATACACTGAATTTTGAGTTTTGACTAATGGATTTTTCATGATTACAATTGTTACAATCATTTTCTTTTGTCCTTGCGTTCTTCCAGGTGGTGGGGGGTGTATATGTAATGTTGCTGCATGTATTTGTGTGTATGGTGTTGTGGGTGAGGGTGGGGGTGGAGGTACTGCATGTTGCGTGTGTGTGTCACTCTCTTTCTTCCCCCCCCCCTGTGTTGTAGGTGCATTACTCACCGTAGTCACCGCCGCCGCCATTCGTACTCCTGGTAGAAGAGGAGGTAAACCAGCATAGGTAACACCTGAAGTTCGGGCTCCATGGCCTCCTGGTTCCTCGTTGGGTGTCGAGAGGTGAGTGGTTTCCCTTCTGTGTGCTGTTTCCGCCGTGCTTTTGATAGCGTTGGTTCCGCCCCAGTAAAGGTGGCAGATAGGCCTCTTGTAATACAGTGGGCGGTACTTTGTCTTCTGCCTGTCTGTTGGTGGTTACCGCCGCAGTGATTGTTTCTACCGCCGTGGCGGTCAGAGTGTTAAATTGGCTGTCTATGTGGGCGGCTTCCGCCACGGTCGTGATCCCATTTTTTTTTTGCCTGTCTGTTTGCGGCATTACCGCCGCTTTAGCACCGACTGCCAGGGTTGTAATGAGGGCCTAAGTTTTAATAGCCAGTCGTATGGACCTGTTATCATTCTGAATTTATTTTATCTCTTGATCAACTTTAGTTTTTCACGCTTATAGTAAACTGCAGGTATCACCATACTTAAAGTGTTTCATACTGCAAGTCTTCCACTTTTTTCATGTTCTTCTCATCCAATGTCAGGAATAAAGAAGGGACTTGGATACCTAGGATTGCACAGATGACACAGGACGATAGCACTGAAAAATAGATACCTACAAGATTATGATGCATCAGACTATGGAGGCTAAGAAGCAGAGAATGCTAGGATGGGAAAGGTTGAGGTTTGGGACATTGGTCACTAGAGGCAGTTTACCACTAAAACTGTGGATTGTCACTCAGAAGCTGTCTGACAACTTTTTTCATAGTATTGGTATTTCCCTCCCCATGAAAATTACTTCAAGGCTGCCTTGCCTCTGACCTTTAAGATTTTCTTCCTTGTCAGTTACCTTGGTTACCTAACTTCTTGCCTGTCTTTGACTCTCATTTCTGGGTCCTGTTTTGGCTTTGATGTTTCCTTTGTGCCCTGGTCCAATTAAACTTGTTTCCTTGTTCAGTGGATTCCTTGATCTGGCTCATGATACCAACTGCATCAGCTATCATGAAAGACCCGAACCCAGAGACATCTGTGCTTGATAAAACTGACATACTGGTTATTTATATTCTCTCTCATTCCTATTCCCCCGTCTCTCAGTTATTTCTTTGTGCTCTCTGTAATTACCTTAGTACTAACAGAACCACTTGTTTTTTGAGGGAGTAGACAGATTGTCATCAGAATTGGGAGGATAGAAATACCTTCCCTAGCCCAACAGAGCAGTTGGAACCCTAGCAAACATTGACTGAAATTTACAGTACTCCTACCAATATCAACTGACAC
The DNA here is from genome assembly GCF_031143425.1 of Pleurodeles waltl. Lineage (NCBI taxonomy): Eukaryota > Metazoa > Chordata > Amphibia > Caudata > Salamandridae > Pleurodeles > Pleurodeles waltl. Next base: position 659,456,401 of record NC_090443.1, on the reverse strand, counting down.
AATATTATAGTGTGCCTTCATAAAAAAAAAGGCAGACCCACTGGCTATGTGAAGGTGTCTCCACAATTGTAACAATTGTAAAAATAGAAATATGGCATGTACAATCAGTGAAAAACGCATTGATAACAACCCTCAATAGTACCATATCTCAATGACATTCATTAATATATATTAGAAACCACTGGTCATGTAAGCATATCCATTAAAACATTGCATATTCACCCCCATGTACACATTAGTCCCTTGTCTCTCTGTGTACTGCTGCCACTGCAACCTTATTAATTATTAATTTTTATATGACTTATTATTATTATTTCTAAAGCACATGGCTATCTCAACAGAATTTCCCAGGGCTGTTGGTGCAGGAAAAACCGGGTCCCAAAAGGTAGAAAACCCAGGCCTTAGACATCTTCCTGAAATGTCCTCTAAGAATTGTACAGGCGAAACTGGAGGGGCAGAGTCAATCTAACTTTGAGGATGGTGACAAGAGTCAATTCAATTGACCGAAGCATCCACTTTGGGAAATAAGGGCAGATCAGAAAGCAAATGCATGGTGGCTCGGCTTGGTGCAGGGCTTTATAAACATAGTGTAAGGAAATGCCTTCCTTGGCATGGTTACCCCCTTACCTTTTGCCTTTTGTTGATGCCAGTTATGATTGAAAGTGTGCTGGGACCCTGCTCACCAGGCCCCAGCACCAGTGTTCTTTCCCTAAACTGTACTTTTGTTCCCACAATTGGCATAGCCCTGGAACACAGATAAGTCCCTTTGTTATGCCATTAATTGTGTTTGACCAATGACTTTGTGTTTCACCACTCCACATATTAGTTGTTCAATGTTCATCAGGGGCACATTACATTATGTATTCAGTTTAGCTGCCTATTGGCTTTAACGTGGCATTAGACATTACATTTGGTATTTAGGTTAGCTGCCTATTGGCTTTAACATGGCATTAGACGTTACATTTGGTATTCAGTTTAGCTACCTATTGGCTTTAACGTGGAGTTAGACATTGCAGTTGAGACATTGCAGATGAGCTGTGTTTTTCCACATGGTAGACCAAGCTTTGTTTTTCAAATTGAATTCACACGAACCCTAACGTGATAAGAAAGCGTATATTTGTTTTCCTTTCTGCTCAGCCTTGGGAAGAGGAGAGGCTTAGGAGATCTGGCCAATCTCCAATGGCTTGTTTTATTTCCCAGGTCTGAGAGGAAGGGGCAGGTTTTTTAACGGTAGCCCTCAACAGCAGCGAGGGAGATTCTCCAGGACTTCAGTCAGGAGCGGACGTCAGCTGCCTGGCCTCCCATTTGGGTGGAAAATCTCCTTCTCGCAGTTGAACAGGAGTCATCAACTTGCAGGCATGAGAAGGATGAGAAGCAGTGATAGGCCCTACGGTGATGACATTTTGACTTTTATCCTTTGCTTTGAAGTTATGCTATAATATAATCACATGTATTTGCTGTGTACATTGCAATTGAGAAGTACTTTGATATTTTGCTTTCATTGCTGCGACTACTTTTAAGTGTGTGCTTCCAACCTCCTAATCTCGTCTTTCAGAAACCTCGTGGTGAAGTAATAATAATAAATGTCTTCTTTAAACTAAGAAGTGCATTCCAGAGAAGTTTTGTCAGCTCGGTCATAAGATAAGATAAGGAAAGCAAAACACCCTTGTAAATGGTACCCCTGGTAAAAAGCATGTATTATGCAGCCCTGGGGACCCCCATTCAGCACATGCACACTACCTCACAGCTTGTGTGTGCTGGTGGGGAGAAAGCGATTAAGTCGACATGGCACTCCCCTCAGAGTGCCCTGCCCTTAACCCACTGCCTGTGGCATAGGTAAGTCACCCCTCTAGCAGGCCTCACAGCCCTAAGGCAGGGCGCAGTATACCACAGGTGAGAGCATAGTTGCATGAGCACTCTGCCCCTACAGTCCCTAAGCAAAACCTTAGACATTGTAAGTGCAGGGTAGCCATAAAGAGTAGATGGTCTGAGAGTCTGTCAATTAAGAACTCCACAGTTCCATAATGGCTACACTGAAATCTGGGAAGTTTGGTATCAAACTTCTCAGCGCAATAAATGCACATTGATGCCAGTGTGGAATTTATTGTAAAATACACCCATAGGGCATCTTAGAGATGCCCCCTGAATACCAGTCAGACTCCTAGTGCTAGGCTGACCATTTTCTGCCAGCTTGCCACAACCAGATGAGTTTCTGGCCACATGGGGTGAGTGCCTTTGTCACTCTGTGGCCAGGAGCAAAGCCTGCACTGGTGCTTCTCACCTCCCCCTGCAGGAACTGTAACACCTGGAAGTGAGCCTCAAAGGCTTCTGCCTGTTGTTACAGCACCCAAGGACATCCCAGCTACTGGAGATGCCCGCCCCTCCAGACACAGTCCCCACTTTTGGCGGCAAGTCCGGAGGAGATAATGAGAAAAATAAGGAGGAGTCACCTACCAGTCAGGACAGCCCATAGGGTGCCCTGAGGTGAGGTGACCCCTGCCTTTAGAAATCCTCCATCTTGATTTTGGAGGATTTGCTCAATAGGAATAGGAATGTGCTTCCCTCCTCTTAGTATTTAGGGGCAACCCTGAACCCAGGAAATCAGATTCCTGCAACCTGAAGAAAGAAGAAGGACTGCTGACCTGAAAGCCCCGCAGAGACGACGGAGACACCAACTGACTTTGCACCAGCCCTACCGACCTGTCTCCAGACTCAAAGAACCTGCACAGCGATGCATTCAACGGGACCAGAGGCCTCTGAGGACTGCCCTGCACCTAAAGGACCAAGAAATTCCATAGAACAGCGGCACAGTTCAGAAACTGCAACAACTTTGCAACCTTAAAGCAACTTTTAAAGAGACTCCACTTCCCGCCAGAAGTGTGAGTATTCACACTCTGTACACGACTCACCCAGCTCGAGTTTGGAGAAACCAACACCGCAGAGAGGACTCCCAGGCTACTCCAACGAGGTGGACACTCTGAGACGACCCCCCTGCATCCCCTCAGCGACACCTGCAGAGAGGATCCAGAGGCTCCCCCTGACCGCGACTGCCTGGAAACAAAGGAACCCGATGCATGGACTAAGCACTGCACCTGCAGCCCCCACGACCGAGAGGAACAACCTGCCAGTGCAGGAGTGCTCAGTAGGTGGCCCTCATCCTAGCCCAGTCAGTGGCTGGCCCAAGACGTCCCCTGTGCCCTGCCTGCATCGCCTAAGTGACCCACGGGTCCCTCCTTTGCTTTCAATAGCAAACTCAATGCCTACTTTGACCACTGCACCCGGCCGCTCCTGAGCAGCTGAGGGTGTGTTTTGTGGGCTTGTGTGTGTTCCCCCCAGTGCTCTGGTCTGCTCCCCGAGGACACAGGTACTTACCTGTAAGCAGACTAGGACCGGAGCACCCCTGTTCTTCCTAGAGGCCTCTGTGTTTTGGGCCCTTCTTTGACCTCTGCACCTGACCGGCCCTGTCTTGCTGGTGCTGGGGCTTTGGGGTTGCCTTGAACCCCTAAAGTTGGGCTGCCTAGGCCCAGGAGACTGACTGTGTAAGTGCTTTACTTACCTGAGAAACCTAACCAAACGTACTTCCCCCAGGAACTGTTGATTTTTGCAGTGTCCACTTTCAAAATAGCTTATTGACATTTTAATCAAAACTGTGTGTACTACTGTTTTAAGTCAAAGCTCTATACTTACCTGTGTGAAGTACCTTGCATTTTATGTACTTACCTCAAATCTTGACTTTTGTGGTTCTAAAATAAATTAAGAAAATATATTTTTCTATATAAAAACCTTTGGCCTTGAGTTAAGTATTTGAGTGCGTGTTCCTCATTTATTGCCTGTGTGTGTACAACAAATGCTTAACACTACCCTCTGATAAGCCTACTGCTCGACCACACTACCACAAAATAGAGCATTAGCGTTATCTAATATTACCACTATCAGCCTCTAAGGGGAACCCTTGGACTCTGTGCATGCTGTCTCTCACTTTGAGATGATATATACAGAGCCAACTGTGGTAGAGAAACGGATTTTGACTGGTTTGCAACCACCTTACATGGGTATTTGTAGCCTACAAGAAGAGCACATTGTCAGGGTCAACCCTTGAAATTACTAAGCCTTGTATGATAGTGTTTTGGGTCCAGGAAGGTAAGGCCCACAGTATCCTTTTCAAGAACCTTAACTGGCCATAACAGCATGCAGGAACCTTAGTAATTTGCCATTCCATGGTTAGCTTATCATGCAATCAAAAACTCAGGCCCTAAGTTGTCATTTGTAAGATTAGATCAATTTGATGACTTCTTCAGCTCTCTTTAGCATGAGGATCATCTGGAAAATATGTCCTTTTATTCTCCCAGATCTTCAGAATACTATAGTGATTGCTCTTGTCTTGTCCAAATTTTATTATCGCAGTGTCATTTTTAAAAATTTGCTGCAATGATTCCTCCACAAACTGCAGATTCTTCATAATGCAGCAGCACGTCTCCTATTGGGGATCCTCAGACATCAACCCCCCTCTGAGGCTCTAATCAAGTTTTATTGGTTGCCTAATAAAAAGGGCATAAAATTCAAGGCCCCTTGCATTGCCTTTAAGGCTCTATATAACTCAGGCCATAAATACCTCAGACAAAGGTTTACCTGGTATACTCCTTCTAGAGCGCTTGCACTCTTCCACAGCCAAATACATTATTACAAAGTGTAGACAAGATTCCTGGGACGGTAAAAGTTTCATAGCTGGTGCTGCCAAATTATGGAACTCCCTTCCCCTTCATTTGAAAGAAAGCTTGAATCTTCCCTTTTTGAGGAAATCTTAAAACTTGGCTGTTTGCCAGCTAGCCTGTTTTTTTTACTTATGCCTTCAGACAGCAGCAGTGCCAAGACACTTTTGGGCAATCAAGCGATTACATTTCATTTCAAACTACCTGCTTAGAGGTAGGACATTTGACTAATGTCTGAGGCAAACAATAAAGGCCTCCTAGCAGAGGATGGTTATCCATAACCAGCACTTCTTTCTTGCTTCCTTTTAGATTCAAATAATGAAACCTCATCTAATCTACATTCTTAAAACAGTATACTTAATTAGAGGTAGTACTAGAACCTCATGAAGAAAAAGATATGAACATGTGCCTGTCATCAGCATATGAATAGATTGACAATCTATAGTTCACCACTATATCCGCCAAAGGCACACACAGCTAATAAACAATGTTGGGTTCAAAAAAGTGCCCTGAGAGACACATGTGTTATGCTGTGTACCAAGGATTGCAGGACTGAGCGTGAACTTGAAAGGAACAATCTTTTGGGTAAGACTGGAACCAGTCAAGAGCTGTGCCTTGAATGTCAGCCTCTGCTATTTACCTAAGAAGAACTGAATGGGCAACAGTTTTAAATGCAGTACTTAAATCAAAGAGAAAAAGGGCCACAGTACCTTCTCTGTCTAGTTCTTGTCTCAGGTGTTCAATAACTTCTAGCAGAGCGGAGTCAGACCTATGTCCCGCTCTAAATCCAAACTGAGAAGGGTTCAGTACATAATGAGCTTCCAGATGTGGTAACAACTTCTACGCAATTTTTGCGAAAAGAGGTACCTGGGCCACCCACACAAGTGAGGTATGATTGTACTTGGAAGACACAGGGAAATACTGGGTGGTAGGAAATTTGTGCCGGGGCAGTGATCCTACAAAGAAAAGTGTGATTTTTGTACCTAAATTTGAGGTTTGCAAGAGATTCTGGGTAAAATAAATTGAGAGATCCATGCAAGCTACACCTCCGTGGACTCCACTGGGTGTCTAGTTTTAAAAAATGTCTGGGTATGGTAGGTTTCCCCAGATGACCACCACACCCGGGACCAAAAATGCAGGGTCCCCCCCCTGCAAAAACAGGCAGTTCTTTAATAGATCATTTTGATGTGTCCACGTCCTTCTGTGATGTTCCAAACATTCAAATTGTGAAAATAAATGCCCTTTGGTTATGCTAAAAAGACCCCTCATCCACCATCCTATTTGCTGGTATGCTTCAGTATCGGGGTCCCACCCGAAACACCTAGCATGTCACAGGTGTGCTGCGACCACTGATTACAGCGGAGAAGGTTTTGTGAATTTTTTATTTTACCACACATACTGGTTTGATTTGGCACGGGGTGAGTGATGGTTCAATAGATCAAATTTCATTAACAGGAGATTTCACAAAAGTTAAATGCACTGTTAATAACTGAAAGGCCAAAAAACTGAACCAATGACTCGCAGCTCGTGAGCTGTAAAGCCATGGCAAGGCACCAACCGCTTTACAGTCCATTCACGCACCTTTCATATGTGATATACACAAGACCATTCATGTCACCAGCCATGGGCCCAGCACATTACGACACTCACATCGACAGACAGCGCCATTTCAAGGGCCCATCACTTTCATTCGCCTACATGCCTAACACAGCAATCACACCAGCTGACGGAGTCTGTGGACTGGTATTGGGCTAGCAGTGTGTAGTAGTGGCCAACAGCAAGTCACTATTTACACAGCCAGCCAAGCGCCACTCCACGCACACCACCAATCAAGCGTCACCCCATGCATACCGCCAGCCAAGCCCCACTCCACGCACACCGCCAGCCAAGCGCCACTCCATGATACACACTGCCAGCACTTTTTTGCCAAAAAAGAAAACACTAACAAATTATAAGTAAGTATAAAATTACAAACACAAAGACTCTAACTAAATACATGACAGTAATGCCAACCATGAAACTGAACAAAAAATATAAAACAATATAGAACAGGCAGTTTACGCTCACTGTAGTTTATAACAATTCTTTTGGGTGTGGTAACTTCTAAAACAGCTGGCCACACACAGTCCAGGCTTAGAAGGACAGTCGGGGCAGTACATACGAGTTTCCTTCCGGATACCTCTTCGGGCGCAGACTCTACAGCCCTTATTTAGACTTTTTGATGCTAAACTGCGCTAACACAATTTAGCGTCAAAAAGTATACCGCCGGCTAGGGACATTCCAAGACGCCTGCTGGGTGTCTTATTTATGGAATGGCGCAATTCGGCGCACAGGGTGGGCTAATGTCATGGAGAATGATGTTAGCCGGGTGCGGGTGGTGGTATGGGAGTAGCAGTTTTACCGTTAAAAAATGACACTCGGCTGGTTAGAGTAAAAAAGATGACTCTAACCAGCCTAGAATTATTTATTGAAGCTAAACCTACCATACCACATGACTTCTGTCTTATAAAAGACAGGATCATGCCCACCACCCCAGTGGCCAGCACAGGGGACAAGGGTCCCCTGGGCATGCCCATTGCACCCAGTGCCATGTTTGGGGGCCCATTTGTGGGCCCCCTATGGCACTTTAAGGAAAAATTGTAAATACTTAATTTTACTTACCTGTACTTACCTGGGATGGGGTCCCCCATCCTCCGCTGTCCCTTTGTTGTGGGTGGGGATGACCCTGGGGCCTGGGGAGGGCACCTGTGGGCTTATTTCATGATGCTTCACCATGGAAATGGGCCCACAGGTCCCCTAATGCCTGCCCTGACCCAGGCGTTAAATAATGATGCTAAGCAAGCTTAGCGCCATTATTTAGGCCCACCTACCTCAACTGTGCCATTTTTGCACAGGAGAATAAATAAGTCGCTAGGGCCTTTGAGTCATTTTTTGCCCAGGAACCCCTACCTTGCATCTCATTGATGCAAGGTAGTTTTCCGGAGCTAAAAAATGACTTTAACTCCAATATTTTCAGTGCTAGACATGTCTAGCAACAAAATATAAATATGGAGTTAAGTTGGCGTTGCATTTGCGTAAAAAAAAATATGACACAAATCTGGTGCAAACAGAGTATAAATATGCCCGTACATTTCTTAGCAGAAAAGTATTTTTTGGGAGTGGGAGGAATGTGATCAGGAAAGGAGCGATCTTTCAATCTAGCCACATCCTCCACCACTGCATCTCAAGGAACACTTGCCTGTTCCACCACAAGGCTCTCTATCACAGACTCCCGAAATTTTAACAAATGTCATCCTAGACTCTGGAGAATAATCCTTGACACAATAAAAGCATTAAAAGTTGCTAATGGAAAAGATAAAGAACTAAGGGCCAGATGTATGAAAAAAGCCTTTTGCGATTCGGAAATAGCGATTTTTAAGAAATCGCTATTTCTGAGTCACAAAATGTTATGTAACAAAGTCGGAAATAGCGATTTCTTAAAATCGCTAATGCAATTTGCGAGGTCCAAATACCGCATCGCAAAAATATTTACGATTCGGTATTTGAAAATCGCAAATTGAGAAAATGGTCACCTGGCACAGCCTGATGACATCACAAGCAGGAAGTGAGTCAGCCCATGCTGTTTCCAGATACCACACCCACAGGAGCAGTCAGGGAGTCACAGACCAGCCCCAGGGAGCAAGTTTGTGAGCAAGCCAGGACCTGACATCAACATGGCCAATGCTGGTAATGGGAAGGAGAAGGGAGAGAGGAAGAGGAAGCTGAAGTTCAGTGAGCAAGAATTGGATGTGTTCACTGAGGAGGTGGTCAGGAGCCATGACCGGCTATTTGGGAAGAGCTCACTCTAGGTACCAGAGAGTGAGAAGCGAAAACCTTGGGCTGACATCCAGACCAAAATCTGCGCAGTGGGGTTTGCGCAGCGCTCAGTGGAAGAGATACGCAAGAGGTGGTACGACCTGCGTTCCCGTGCCAAGGAGAGGGTGGCCAGCAGGCTAAAGGAGGCAAGGAGCACAGGAGGTGGACTATCCACCCAGACACCCTTCACCCCCATGGAAGACCTGGTGGAGTCCTCACTGCTTCCAGAAGCTGTCAGTGGGGTCACTGACATTGACACTTCCAGCACACCCAGCACCAGTAAAGGTAAGTTGAATAATGATATGTAACCCCATATGTGCATGTACAAATGCCGGATAGGAAATATCAAGTAGTGCAAAGCATTGTGATAAGTAGTCCATTCCACATCTTACATGCGGCACAACAATGCCTTATGGGAGTGGTAGTCCACAACCCAGAGCTGAAAACAGCAAATAGAATGCAATTAAGTAGAGCGACACCCAGAAGAACAAAACACCCAGTTCATAGTGATACGATGTGAGTGTACATTTATTACCATTGTGCCACAATTGGTGATACATACATAAATTACATGCTGCACATTGTCATTGTAGATGGCTCAGGCCCAGCAGCAGCAGCAGCAGAATGTGCCAATGTGGGGGATGCAGAAACACAGCCTCTGTCCGACTCCAACACCAGCGAGTCTTTGTGTATAGCACCAATCAGACGCAGGGCAAGGGTGTTACCTCTCCACGATTTGAACCTGGACTCCGATGACATGCCGGATGAAGGCCACACACCATCCCCAGAAGCTAGATCCACCGGAAGGCAGCAGTCCCTGCCCCAGCCTCACTCAACTCCCCGTAGGAGGCCTCACGATGCAGGCACACATCACACAGATGTAGGTGAGGGCACATCATTCTTTGGTGGCCTGCTCAAAGTGCAGCGCCTGCAATACAAACACATGTGGGCAATGCACAGGCAGTTGCAGTCACACAAAGCCAATATGGGGGGTCTGCACAAGCAGTTGGAGTGTCTGAATACAAACAACTGCAAGCTGCAAGAGGGACAGCAAACAGCTGCGGAGAACAGCAAGGAACTGACAAATGCCATTAAGGAACTCTGTACTGAGATCAGGCATGAGCGATTTAGCCACCGCAGGTGCGAAAGGCAATTCATGGGAATGTTCAATGTCTTTTGCAGATCTATCAATTGTCTAGCTACATCTACTGCCCTGATATCATGGCCTGCTGTGGCCACACAGGTTGCGGCAGCACATAGCAGTTGGGATATTGCCCAGGGATTGGTGCAAATTACCAACGTTCTGGATGCTATGCTGACAGCACGCAGTGCTACACCCAGCAATCTGGGAGTTGGGGATACTGAGGAGTCATCTATCCTCAGCAGTCTTGCAGTGCCCGTGATGGATCCTAGGCATCGCAGTGCCAGGCACCGTAGTGCCTGTGAGCCTGATACAAGAGGTGCCGGTGAGGGCACTGCACACTCGAGTGGAATGTGTGGTCGTAAGAAGTGACATTGAGGGCCACAGGGGACTACCTTCACATGTAGAATTACAGTAAACTATGATGACAATAGTGGAACACTGTTAATGGCTCATGTCTGACTCATGTGTATTGCTTTGTCCTAGTGACACGTATGTTATCTGAAGTCAAGGTAATAAAGGTGCTAACTACCGGAATACATGGCATTGAGGTTGTGTTGTCATAACTTACATCTAAAATGGTTGTGCGTGATGTCAGCACGCCTTTGCCTGCCCTCTGCTGCACTGGTCCTGTCTGCTGGTTGTAGGGATGGTATGGGATCATCCTCATCTGAGTCCGGCTCCAAAATTTCCACAGGTCTGCCCCTGGTGGTAGCTATATTGTGCAAGATCGCACATGTGGCCACAATTCCACAGGTCATGTCCGGGCTGTACTTTAGTGCCCCTCCACTTTTGTGGATGCATCGCAAGTGACATTTCAGCAGGCCAAAGGTGCGCTCCACAACATTGTGGGTTGCCTTGTGTGCTGAAATGTATCTCCGCTCTGCTGGTGTTGCAGGATTTAGGTAGGGCGTCATCATGTAGGTGCGCACTGCGTAGGCACTGTCTCCTGGAAGGAACAAAGGGTATAATGAGTAGCTGTGCCATCTGACATCACACTGCCATCAATGCACTATTGTAAAGAGGGAAATTACCTAGTAGACATCCTTCACCAAATCCCCCAGCTACCAGTCTTGTGTAAATCCCGCTGTGGCGAAAGATGTACGAATCATGTGTGCTTCCTGGGTACCTGGCCACAAGATCAGTAATGATGTAGGAGTCATTGCATATCACCTGTATGTTCATTGAATGTTGGTATTTATGGTTGCGGTACACATACTCTGTGGCCGATGGAGGACAGATTGCAACATGTGTCCCATCTATGGCACCTAGGACGTGGGGGCACTGTGCTATCTGCTGCATTTCCTGTGGGGTGTGGGGGAATCTGATGTACTGGTGTATCCTGTTCAGCTTGGCATTTAGAAATGCATTGAAAAATCTAGAGAGGGCACTCTGTGATACCCCTCCAGCTGCTGCTATGACCCCTTGATAGCTCCCTGAGGCAAGTAGGTCCAGGGAGCATAATACCTGCACATGGGTGGGTATGCTATTGGTCCTGTGTGTTGTGCGCTGCAGTATGGGTTGTAGCTCAGCTATCAGGTCAAGTATCATGGCTGAGCTCAACCTGTACTTCTCAAATATTCCCTCCTCTGTCTGGTCAAAAAGGGTAACGCGCACTCTGAAAATGTGCTCCTGTCTCCTCCTCCCTCTCCTAAAACCTACCAAGATCCTCATTCTCCTCGCCATGACGTAGAGTGCAGCCATTGTGTAAAAGAGGCTGAGGCATTCTGGGCCACTGTATATAGGTTGCACCTGGTTACCACCTGGTTTCAATCCGTGGTAATTTGCTTGTGCAAAAAGCCATTCTGCGAATATTCGCAATTTGCACATTTTTGATGCATCGAATTGCAACATGTTTTTGCGTGTCGCAATGTGCGTATCGCAATTTGCAACAAGAAGTACCAAATCTGTATTTGCGAGTCACTATTCGGACTTGCAATTTGGGATATGCAAATAGTGATTTGGTATTTCATGTCGCAAAATGCGATATGCAAAATGCAACACGCAAAACCATGTCGCTTCGCAAAAATTTGCAATTTTTGCAATTCCTTGTTTTTGGCCTGCGAATGCCTTTCATACATCGCAAATCATGTTTTTGGATTCGCAAACGGACGATTTCTGCGAATCGCACCTTTTGCGAATGCAAATTCGTTTGATACATCTGGCCCTTACTTCTTATACCAAATGTACGACTTATGAACCGCAGTGTAAGGTTCCAATCTCTGATCTACTCTATCTACACCACCCATGTGCTTATTGTACTCCAAAATGCACACAGGTTTGTGCACTTTGGCAATCTAACCTCAAACAGTACACATCCCTCCTGTCTGCAGATTTCACAGTTAGCAGCTCATCATTACACAAGGCACTGCACTGTACCCTCTCAAGTTTTTTACACACAAGCTCCCTTGGATAGCCTTTATGGTTAGAGCGGATTGGGACACAAGAAAAGTGTCCACACTGAATAATTCCCTGAACAATTGCACTCCTGTGTATAAGATATCTAGGTACAAATGGTGACCTTTGTTAAACACTCGTCTACCAAGTTCCCACACAATTTTCTGCACTAACTCCAAAGGTGGAGGGACAACCAGGGGGGTCAATACTGGAATCCCTTCCAGTGTAGACTCGGAAATTATAAATATATCCTGTGCTACTTTCAGACAGCATATACATCTTAATTCCATACTGCGCCCTCTTGCTAGAAATGTACTGTCTAAAAATCAAATAGCCCTTGAACTGGACCAAAGACTCATCCACAGATATTTCTTTCCCTGGACCTCTGAAAACCGATCTACAAAGTGATCATGAGTCATTGTTGCTGGAAATATAGCAGTTACCATCAAGGGACTAGTAGACTAATAAGAAGACAGTGAGACTTTCTTAGCAACCCCATCAAAAAAGTCAAACTCAAGAACTTTTTCAACTCTTCCAGATTTGTGGGAATCCACTGGGTAGCTCTAGAGTGTGGCCTAAGTCTGGCACTGCTGTCCTTCAAATACCACTCAGCAAACAAATTAGTCAGCTCAACAATCTCTACCAAAAATTCATTGTCCATAAACAACTGAAAGAAATTGATAGGCAAAACGATTTTACGTATTGACTCTACACCCTGGGAGAACAGCAAAAGGCAGGCAACTCTGGCTGCTCCATGTTTGGGGCAACCCAGAGTTCAGGCCTTCCAAAGCACTATAGGCACATCAGTGTCCTCCTCTTAAACAGGCACTTCATCCACACTGAGAGTGGCTTCATCATCAGATGATTCCTCTTGGACCGAAAATTCACTGCCAGAGTCTAGCACTCCCTCCTCTGCCTCATGTGCAGAGACAGTCTCATATTAATGGTCAGAAGATGAATCAAAAAGCATACCAACAACCTGCTGAGTGGTCACCCTGCGGCTTGCCATGATCCTTTCTAAGAAGTGCAACTTGACAAATGCACCAACAACAACCAGCAATGTGTAAAATAAGTACTAAACAAAGTGAGGTTTTATCACAAAGAGTTATGTACTCAAAAACTATACCACTCACAAAAAGCTAGACTCATCAGCAAGTACATTGCACAGACACAGCAATCACCAATGATATCCCATTTAAAAAAAAGAAGAAAAGAAAATTAGACATAAGACAGCACAAATATCATTGTGCACAAATCTAAGGACAATTTCACACACAATACTACATTTAGTACACCAATTCCAAAAAAGTAATTCATGCAAGGCAACAATACACATTTGGAGTAAATTGTTTTTTCTTACCTAAAACATGCAACTACGCAAACTGCAGGTCAACCACTACCAAAACTGCAAGGAGTCACAACAAAGGAAGCAAAAGTCTTGAAGTAGAACAAAAAGGAGAAATAAAACGTTATAATCACAAATGTAAATATTTGATAGTTGACAAACACCCCACCACCAAACATTTGGAAATTTCTCCTGCTGTCTAGTGGTTTCTAGATGAGCTTAAAAAAACTAGGCCGATTTGCCCCCATGGGGTGTAGAAATGAACAACAGTTATGAGCCCCCTTTGGGGGGTGACTCTTGCCCAAGGAGCCACCCCACCACCAAAAAACAAAACTAAAAAAATCCCTGGTGCCCTAGTGGCTTCTGCGGGCAGATGGTCTTAAAAGAAATAGGCCGATCTTCCCCCAGGCTCCTCCCTTCCCAAACAAAGCACACGCACATGAACCCTGGTGCCTAAGTGGCTTCTGCTCCCCTTGGAGGCAGATGGGCCTAAACAAAATAGACCAATCTGCCCCCGGGGGGCAGAAATGGCCACCAGCTCTCTCCCCTCTTTGGGGGAGCGATCCTTGACCAAGGGTCCACCCCAACAGAAAAAAAAAGACAAGAAATTGCTTGCATCACCGTGGCTTTTGCCCCATTGGTCTAAAAATAATAGGCTGATATGCCCCTAAGGGGGGCAGAAAAGGCATAAATAATATTGCCCCCCCCTAAGGGGAGAGACCCTTGCCAAAGGGTCCGCTCACCCAAATGAAATCGACAAATATAAACTCCCTGGTGTCTAGTAGCATTCCTTCTACCCGATAATGGTGCGATCGGGCAGCAGGAATCCTAAAAAAGATATCAAGGGAAAGGAAAGACCTTTCCTTTCCGCTGATGCCTCTTTCAGAGCTACCTCCCCCCCTGCCCCAATTCACCTGTTCCTCTCTAGCCGGGCTGAAAGCAAATGGCTTCCAGCTGGATGGCGGCCTCTAATGATGGCAGCGCGCATCAATAGATGGGGGTGTGGGGTGGTAGGGGAAGCACCCTTTCATCCCTGCTCAGGTGAGGGGGGTGGGAGAACCATGGGGGAGCGCGCCCCACATGGGCCAGTGCCAGGACATTATGGTTACTTCCTCTGCACAGCAGTGCTGCTGCCAAGGACGTAACCATTACGTCCATGGCACTGCAAGGATTAAAGTAGGAAAACATTTTATCCAAAAGAATGTCCATATTAAAAAAAAAAGTAACTCCTCAGTTGCGTCCATTGATCGTTGTTTGTATGTCACTGGTGCTTGGTTCCCTCATTATTTTTTTAAGCAGTGCCCTTGATTTAGTTATACTATTGTAGGTGCTTTATTTGGCCTAGGTAATATTTTACTATTTAGACTACTAAAATATTCTTCAATATAAGTTGCAGGATAATCAAAGATTTCATTTTGAAATCTCTGAAAAATATATGGGTCACCTGTGTATAAAATATAAAAAAGCGTTATTGTATAATTGATAGATTCATTTCTTAATCAGACCAGAGCCCACCTTCAAATATGGTCTACTTTATTTTTTATTATCTCAGCACTGCTTGTATTTGTAATAAAGCTTGCTACACCAAGGGCCATATGTACCAAAGCATTTTCCCATTGACACAGAATGGGTAAAAACCTTTGATACATCTGGCCCCAAATGTATTACAAGCATGGTTTATATGTATACCATACTTTAGCCGCTACCCTTGTTATATATTTGTCAGAACCTCCACTCCAGTAAATGTATTTATATCATATTATGGTTCCTTGGATTTTCTAATATCCTGGCCCATCTTCTTACCACTCTCAGTCAAATAACATCTAATGTCACCAACCTGATGGCCATTCCCTTTTTATTGTCATACAACAACTCTAGATTATATATGTGAAGTAGGGCAGGCACTTTGGCCCTCATTACAACCCTGGCGGTCGATGATAAAGTGGCGGTAATACCGCCAACAGACTGGCTGTAAAAAAAATGAAATCACAACAATGGCAGAAACCGCCAACACAGAGAGCCACTTTAACACTCCGACCGCCACGGCGGTAGAAACAAACACAGCAGTGGAAACCTCCAACAGACAGGCAGAAGACAATGTACCACCCACTCTATTATGACACACCAATCCACCAGCTTTTCCAGGGCCAGTACCAACGCAATCAAAAGCGTGCCGGAAACAGGACTTGGAACGGAAACCACTCACCTCTCGACACCCAAAGAGGAACCAGGACACCATGGAGCCCGAGTTACAGGTGTTACCAATGTTGGTTTACCTCCTCTTCTACCAGGAACATCAAAGACGCGGTGACGACCACGGTGAGTACTGCACCTAGCACACAGGGGGCTTGATGGGGTGACACACCCACGCAACATGCAATACCCCTAACAACATACACATAAACACATGCAGCAACATTACATTGACAACCCTAACTACACTTATCCTAACTAATCTAAAACCCACACTAACCCAACACTAACCCTCTAAAACCCACAATAAAATAACTAGAAACTTCGTAAGGGAGGGGACTGAACTTGTAGGTGACAGATCAGATTGAAGTCACAGTTTTGGCTTTTTTAGTTTCTTTTTGATGTACTTCAACATCTTCTCATTTCCAGCAACTTCTTCCTCCAATCTGTTCAAATGTTTGATAACGAGGGACATGTCCCTTTGCAGATCCTGCAGCAACTGTGTAGCAATGGCAGCATGTGGTGTGGGGCTGTTGCGCTGCTGTGGTGACTGTTGCAGCCGATGTTGTTGGGGTGGTGCTAGTTGTGCCCTTCTGCACTGCTGATGAGCCTGGAGCTTGCTGAGCCTTTTTAGGCAGTGTGGGTGCCCCATGTGGGAATGCCCGCCACTCCCCTGTAGCCTTCTCTGCACGGAAGCGGCGACCCATACGTCTGTACCCAGACTGCACTGTCAGGATGTGGCAGTACTTTACTGCTCTCTTCTGAAACTCATGCCTCTACTCATTGGTCATGTTGGCAGCTGTAATATGGAGACAAGCAACCATCAGTGTCAGCATTATGTGGAGTCAGATTACTAGCTTACACTGCTATATCTAATTACTAATGCACTCCAACTCACATTCCAGAAAAGACAAAGGCCTGTTAAATGTAACGTCAACGCTACCTTTGCATCATATTTTTGACGCTAAAGCCAAGCACACCTACAAAATGAACTAAACTTTTGTAAATGTGCACCCCTTTTGGGTAAAAAATTGATGTAAAGGAGGCGCTAAATTTACATTGATCAGGCCCAAATTTCCTCATCATCTGTGTCTATTTCCATCCATACATCACCAATAACTTGGGCATGTCATTGGGAGGATTGGATGCTTGTGGCAACTATAAGGGGTCAGAGCTGACAAGGTACACATGGAAGCCTGCTCAACATGACTGTCACCTACACTGTGAACATCACATCTACCTACACATTTGGTATTCCTCTCCCCCTGAGCCTAAGGGGGGATGACCATGCTATCCATCATCTCAACAGTCCTGGTCATCCACTAAGGCCTGACCACTCATACATGGAGTCAAGAAGTGGACCATATGTTAGGAGGGCTGCCAACTAGGAAGCTGGTATCAGAGGGCAATCGCTTCTACATTCATGTGTCAAGGTGTAGACACCCATCAATACGAAATCTGACACTACTATTCCTTTCACACACAGTTCCATGCCAGCACATGTTGGGCCTTGACCGACGTGCAAGCCAATGACATTCCACAAAACTGAAACATACATGGAGTGCAAAAGACAGAGCGCCATGCTCATTGACAATTGCCAGCCCAGTCCTCCACCTTCATGAGACTACAGGGATGCACCAAATTAGGATCAATATGGTGCACCCCATGTTCTCACCTATTCCTGGGCACATATTGTTAACATATGTCAATCCAGGGAGCCTTGCCCCATGATGCATAGGTGGCTGCATTGAGGAGGAGTTTGATCATGTGCCGGAAGGGACACCTTCCAACACATTACAGTAACTGAGAAAAAGGACATCCAATAGATGCTTAGTTTAAAATCATAGTCACTGAGAATGGACAACAAATTTCAGTGTGAACTAGTTAAGAGGAGTGAGCTAGTCATGCAAGTGGAAATCAATGCAACAGACACACTTCTACGATCACACAATGCAATGAACAGAGTTAAATGTGTGAGCCATCACAAGGCAGACACAATTAAGGAATTGCTATGGCTGTGGACTCATGTGCAGTTGCTTTATCTTCATGCACGTTGACTGCATTGTGACATGTATGTATTGTAAATAGTGGTTGGCCTGCCATTGTTGCCATTGTACACTATTGTCAATCCAGTGAGGGAGATATAATGGGCCTGTACATAGCCTTCAACACAGACACACTTACTCTGTGGTCAGAGGATGCATCTGGAGTTGCAGGTTAGTGAGTGATGAGGCAGAGATAGAGCAGTGCAGCCTCATACTGTCAGTGAGGAGTTGTGGGCCAGTGGAACAGACTCATGTGTATGGCATGGGGGCAGTAGAGGCTGTCTGTGACAGAACGTGACCTGGAACATGGAACTGACAGTATTCTCTTCCCAATTCATGTTCAATCTCCCTTACATGTCCTTGCCTAATGACACAAAGGGGCCAATAGAACAACAGTGGTGCAGCACCTGGGACTTGAGTAGTGAAAAGTGAGCACTGCCTTTGCATCATTTTCCAATGCATAAGCAATGTTAATTACAAATCATGTGTTGGAGGTTAATTTTGTGCTGCTAATGTATCACACAACAATGTTGTTTTAGTGGTGGTGGGGTTGTCAATGACTGAGAGGATGAGTTGGGTGTCATATGCGTAGGAGATTATTTTTAAAAAATGGGATCTGACGATGTTGGCCAGCGAGGTCATATATGCCTTTAAGAGCATGGGGCTGAAGGATGAGCCCTGGGGTACACCACAGGGGATTTTCTTGGGTTCGGAGGTTGAAGATGGCCGGGGGTCTTCTAGGTTCTTCCTGTGAGGAAGGAGATAACCCATCTGAGCGTGTCTCCTTGGAGGCCGATGTGGTGGAGCCTTTCGATCAACCTGTGGTGGGATACGGTGTCAAAGGCTGCTGAGAGGTCAAGGTGGGTCGGGCTGCTATTTTTCCTCATTCAAGGAGGGTTCAGATGTCATCGGTAGCTGCTGTTAGGGCTGTCTCGGTGCTGTGATTGCTGCGGAAGCCTGATTGGGAGGTGTGGAGTAGCTGGTTCTGCTCCAGGTATGTCATGAGTTGCTTGTTGATGATCTTTTCCAGTGCCTTCTCAGGGACTGGGAGCAGAGAATCTGGCCAGTAGTTTTTGAATTTGTTGAGGTTGGATTTGGGTTTTTGGAGTAGAGGTTTAACTTCTGTGTGTTTCCAGAAGTCTGTAAAACTTGTGGTGGTGATCAAGGTATTGAGCAGGGTGGTGAGTTCCTGGCCAATCCTTTGGTTCCAATGGTTGAAGATTTGGTTCGGGCAAGGGACTGTGGGAGCTCCTGCTAGCCTTCTATGAATCCAGTCCCTAGTGCTGCCCCACATGTTGCCCCTTAGCACACCCCTGATAACACCATGTGTGGGCCGTCTATACAAAACGGCGCAACATGGTATAAGGGTAAGTTTTTAAGCTTGTCCTTCAAAGTACCCAGGGGCACTTTGTAACAGAAATGTGGCTCAATTGAAAGTCTGCAATGATCATGCGTTGATTATTTCATGACTGATGTGGCAAAGTTGTCTCATGGAATCAAATGTGCCATATTCATTGTCCCTGTAAACATAAACTGGTGCAGGGGTCATGTGCGTGAAATGTTGACAAAGTTGCGATATGCATGCATTGCACCACTTTGTTGACACTATCCTGGGAAAAATGCTAGGGTGGTGGTGCCTTGCCGTTTCGACATTACACTACGACAGTGCACAGGTGACGCTATGGGCTCTAAAATGTATGCCGTCGTGATGGTTGTGCAGGACTCATCAGACATCTGACCTGCATTGGTTTCATTGTTGGACATGTGAACTCCAGGCCTGAACTGGCATCGATAATCTTCATACCGGTTGCATACATCCTTTCACAAGTATTGCATGCAGCACTCCAACTTATCTGCTACTATCATTCAAAAGCAGCAAATCGTCAATAGTATGCCAATGGGAGACTTACCAACAATTCCACCGATCTCGATCCCCAGGTGATCTAGCAAATCCTGCTACCTGGCCAACAGATCTGCCCAGCGATGTTTAAGCTGGTGGTCGTTCCGGCCTATTTGGTAAATACATCTCAGGTGGTGAAACACATTGTCCCACCACAGCCACATGGCCTCTGTCCTGTGGCCAAGGATCATCTGGCCACCAATTTCTAGCATCATTGGCTGGTAGTGTGCAACCAGCCAAATAAACCCATCAAGCTCATCTGCAGACGTTCTGGACATACTGCCCTTGCCAGACATGTTGACTGATGTTCAGAGTTGACCCCAATAAGTTATTATACAAACTAAAAGAAAACTTTACCCCACTAGCTTAGCCCAAATATCCCAACAAACTAATAACCCCGGACAGACACACCACAGTACAAATACAAACTGGACAAAAAGTACACAAAACTACAACTTCTAGGACAAAATGCACACAAAATTCAAAAGGATACGGCACAAGGACACCACAGATTTCTAATCAGAACCAACAATCAACCACCAGCTCCAATACTCAACCACACACAGTCACAAAGGCACAAAATGTAAAGAGAATGTGAAACTACAACCAGTATATCATGCTTTTAGATAGGATATCCTATTACATCACTTCCTGGGCGTGTGCGTCCCATTTTTCAGTTACAAATGTTTTTATTTCACTCATTTGGCATATACATGGTTTGTTTTAGACGCATAACGCATGTGCATCGTTTACATTGACACATGATCATCATGCGTCAATTTCACAGAAGGCTGCATTAAGATGAGTGTGAACGTAAAGTTCACGCTAGAGGGCCCATGTGTCATTTTCTTAATGTTTACAGATGTTTTTGGTGCGTTTGCCTCATACTCTTTGCCTCATTTCCTGATTGCGTTTTTGTTTTTGCATTATGCTTGGGTGCACCCTGATTCACCATACATATGACATGGACTGTGCTGCAATGTGGCATATGGGGTATGGCCACATGTGTAAGTCCATGCAGCAATGTGGTAAGGGTGTGATTGGTCAGCTCCATCAATGTGTATGTTATGGAGTCAACAGCATGCAATTATTTGCACGTTGTGCATATATTTGCATACATGACAACAGTGTGTCATGGCATGCTTGCCATTCAGTACCATGCAATTGTTCTGAATTGTGATTTTGTATTGTGTTCTGGTATGTGATGTGTGATGTCATAGAGAGCATGCTATTTAAAGCTGCATACACAGGTCAGGCATTGTTGATGATGGGCGAACTATTGCTACCTAGGAAATATAACCCGACATCTGTCTCCGTATTTAGATTTGGAGTTTCTGGAGACCTGTGTGAAGACAGCATATTTGTCTGACATGCGTACATCTTTGGTACATGGTGTGTATGACATACTCTGCCTGCATTCCACCCAGAATATGGTTTGATCATAAAATGTTGATTTAACTTATTGCATTTACCAATGTTTGTTGTTTTTGTATTGTGGACCTGGCTGCATATGTTCTCATTCATACTAATGTGCATTCCACAGATGTGTCCGTGCAATGAGTGAGGTCATGTTTACCCCGTGTCAAAGGTTGTGCCCCATGACAGTTGCAGGACAGATTAACATAGATAGACTGTGCAGGCTCAGCTTCTTCAATTGGTTAATATGCCTGGAAAAATCATGATGACCACAGTTATCGATGAAGTACCCCCATCATCACACATGCTCCATGCAGCCATTGCAACTCTCTCACTGAGTTGTGACAGTGTCCAGTTCCAACATAACTTAAATTCAATGTTTTGGCATCCCCTACCTCATGTGTGGGCCCCTTGCATACATCCCATTTGGACATGGTGTAGTTGAGTGTGATGGGCTATTGTTTAGCAAGGTGGCAACGTGAATGTACAAAATTTGTAATGGTCCATGGATTGTGTCCTTCAGTTGTCACATACCAGTGATAAGTCTGTAAGCGATGTGTGTGATGGTGGCAGTACAATCTAACACTTCACATATGATGTTGCTACATTACTTGTCAGTTTTGTAATTGTTACATGCTCCCTGAGATTAGAGTCACATTCCTATGGTTTATGTAGTGGAGACCGAATAGACCAAAGCAGGATTGGTTGTAAATGTGAACTGTTTATTTAAAAATTTAACATGCTGATTCAGAGGTTCTTATGGGTAAAAGTTGTCAACAATATTTTGTCTCTGGCGTATCTCAACAGCTGTGTTGTGCTGTTCCCCCTCCATATTGTCACCACCATCCTCCTCCTCCTCCTCCTCCTTGTCCTCAGGCAGGTTGGCAACCTGATCGTGCAATGGCACGTTCAATTGCACACATATGCTGTGCAGGATGGCACATGTGAGGATTATTTTACACACAATGTGTGGGGCATAAAGGAAGCTGCCTCCTGTCAGCACTAGGCACCTGAATCTGGATTTGAGGATCCCAAATGTCCTTTCCACCACATTGCGTGTCTGACGGTGTCTCTCACTGCTGTTGTGTTCGGGTTTGCAAATGGGGTCATCACTCACGGCTGTATGCCGTAACCCTCATCTGCTGCAGAGGTAAAATATGTAAGTTGTTGTGAAGGCTTGCAACAGGTTTAGTAGATAGCATGGCAGTTGTTAGTTGGAATTGGTTGTGACTTAGATGTGTTTGTGGAATGGTGTGTGTTCCTGGCCTTGTGCTTAGTTTTACTACCACTTGACATGACAATCTTTGGTTTTGGCTCAAGGACCTGGGACATATAATTTGGATTCCTAACTGATGCTCAGTATGTATGTACTATGTGTGGTGTAGTGCATCTTTGTAGCAGTGTGCTATCACTATAGGGTCCATGACACATTCTTGCAACAGCATGGTGTCAGATAAGTGACAACATGGTACCCATACAAACTTGGAGATCCCAGCCATTTTGACATGTGTCAGTACAGATGAAGTGCAACACTTAGGCCAATTTTAATGAGTAAGTGACAGTGCACAACACCACTTCAAAATTGGCAGCACTGTGCTGCATCATTTTCATGATGCAGGAATGCACCATGTGTAATATGTTACAAGGCAACCATTTGTTGCCCCATGCACCGGTGGCAAATATGCAGCTGTGCACCAACACTGCCAACCTTGCACCAGGGTGCTTGGCTGGCTGCCCTGTGGAGGTGGATAAATCTGTGCAGGAAGGGACACCTTCCTATACATATACTATTTTCATGGGCAATTAGCTCTTTCTGTGTGTGCAGCAGTATGCTGTATGCAAAGGTGGCACCTTCATATGAGCTCAAATCACAGTATATTTCCTTATTGCAACCCTGGGGTGGTGTTTGATATTGGCACTGCCTCAGGTTTTAGGTGACACCTACATCTGAGTCAGCATCATCATGCTATGTATCTTGCAGTGACACACCTACGGCAACACACATTGCATGCCCCTTCCACCCAAAGTGTTGCATGTGAGGGGGCCCTATTTACAATGTGGCTTCAAGTCCCAAAACAGTGGTCATCTGCCAGCTTGTACATAAGGTGCAGGCCATGACAATGTCTGTAGGGGCCCTTACATATATCTCTTAGTGATCTTGAGTGGCAGCTGATGTTTGTGCCAGCCATCAGGAGTTCAAGGTTGTGTATCCCATTGTTTCAGGATGATCAGCATGACGACCAGTGTTTCTCCTATCTTCCAATACATGAATCAGCATTTATACTGCCAACACATGCACAGTGCAGGTGATGGGATAAGACTCAGCTACTTTACAAATGTGTCCCTTGGCACAGTGCATGTAAGGTCAGTGATGTCCTAAATACTCTTACAGGGTGCCACTATAGCATCCATGATCTGCACTAACAGTGACTCTGCCCCATGGTGGGCCATGTATTGTTCATGGTACAGACATGATGGTGTTGTGGGTCAGTAAGTGGTGCATGTGAGGTGGCACTACAGTGGGTGTGGTGCCACTTCTCACAAATTTGGCACATGGTATGTGATGGCCGTTAATTTTGTATTCTTATGTGTGTGACCCAATGCATCAGGCAAATGTATATGCACACTACAGGTAAGTCAGGTATGTTTTGATGCGATATAGTTGGTATTGGCACCAGTTGTCTGGCACTGGATGTATGTTCTGGCAGAAACTTGCACAGCATGATTTAAGGGGTCTGTGCCTTTGTATGACTTTGATTACATGACCATCGTGTATGCCTTTGACATTGCTGTGCTATTCTTTGTTTGGTGTAATGTGTGCAGTGGCGGCCTGTCCTTTAGGGCGGAAGGGGCCACGCCCCCCCCACCTTTTGCCCCCCATGAAGAGTGTCTGTCAGGCTGAACAAAGGTCAGCCTGACAGACAATCTTCATGTTCAGGTCAGGCAGCCAAGAGCAGACATGCACGATTTGCACAGACTCCTGGCTGCCTGAGCTGAACTTTGCTGGGCTGAGGAGATCACAGCTCCTATGGGCGTGACCTCCTCAGCCCAGCAAAGGTGCTGCGAGACCCTCCCCTCGGAGACGAGGAAAGCGTCACCAATTGACACTCTCCCTGGGCGCTTCAGTTTAAGCCCTGAAGTGCCCAGGGCGAGGGTCAATCAGTGACACTTCGTCACAGAGTGGGGTGGGGTCAGCAGTCTCACTGACCCCATTCCACTCTGTGACGAGGCTGGGACTGTGGCCTTCACTCATTGGTTGACCGAAGGTCAGCCAATGAGGGAAGGCAGCAGTCCCAACCCTCCTGGGACCTGGAGGCCGGAGGTAAGTGTGTGTGTGTGTATGTGTGTGATGTTTCAAATTGAATGTTTGGTGCGTGCGTGCATGTTTGAATGGTATGAATGTTGTTAATGGATGTGCGTGCGTGTGTGAAAGAATGAGTGTGTGTGTGATGTTTTAAAATGAGTGTTTGGTGCGTGTGTGCATCTTTGAATGGTGTGAGTGTTGTTAATGGATGTGCGTGCGTGTCTGTGTGTGAAAGAATGAGTGTGTGTGTGTGCCCCGCCTGCCCCCCTCCCTCCTAAAGCTGCCGGCTGCCACTGAATGTGTGTGAGAAGTGTATTTAGTAGCCAACCTGTAGGCACTTGTAGTGGTTTGTGGACATCTTCTGTTAGCAAAGGGTAAATATCTCCAACTGTCCTTCATGTGGTGTGCCTGTCAAGTTGTGGGTGTTTATGTACATGTGCTTGTGCTGTGCACGGCTTGGGCTGTACTGCAGCATGGTGCATATGTATTCTTCCCTGCAAATCTGTGTTACCCTGGCCAAGTGTTTTTGGAGTGGTGTATGTCTTGTGTGTCCTACAGAGTTGGAGTGTTGTGTTTATATTGCTAGGTTTGTTGACTTACCCACAAGTAGGCCATTACCATATTGGCCATCCTGGAAGTGTTCGTTGATCCTGCTGTGTCTAAATATGTAAGCATCATTGACGCTATCAGGATACTTGGCTAAAATGTTCATAAATAGTCCACAGTGGTTGACTATGGCCTGCACATTTATGGAATGCGTATGTTTCCGATTCATGAAAAGCTGTTCTGATGCTGCAGGTGGGGCAAGTCGGACATGGTGCAGTCCATTGCAACCAGCACATGCAGAACGCCAGCAAAGTGGTAAAAGCTCTGTTGTATCTCTTGCTGCATTTGCTGGGTGTCGGGGAAGCAGATGTGGCAGAGTGTCAGGAAGATGATTGCGCCTAATACCTTCGGTAGGAAGACCGAGAAAGACGGCTGTGACACACCAGCAACCAGTGCACACTTTGTCTGGAATGAACCACTTGCCAGCATATGCAGGACAGCTAGCAGCTTTGTGACAGGTGGTATGTTATGTGGTGTCTGCAGGCTGGCTGTGATCTATGGCTCAATATGGTGCAGCTGGCGTAGCAAGGCTTGCCGGTTGAGATGGTATGTCGCAATTAGGTCTTGTTCCCTGAGGCCAAGGAGGGTTGTCCTGTTCAAGAATATCCTCTTTTGCCTTCTGTTTTGCCTTTTTGGGTGCCGTAGTGGTGGTTGTCATTGCTGCAGTAGTGTTGGTGGTTGCTGTTGTGGTTGTTGTCCTCTGCGTCATCTCCTGAGCTGGAGCAGTAACACTTCCATCTTGTCCTGTGGGTTGCCAATGTTGCTTTTGTGTGTAGGACCCCATCCACTAGTCTCTCCAACTCCTCCGAAGTGAAGGCAGGGGCCCTTTCCCCAGACACTCGAGGCATTGTCGCTTCCAGGCACAGGTCACAGCAGCACTTGCAGTGTAGGTCCTCTTCTGTTGAAGGTCAGGTAGCAAGTGAGTGAACAGATAGAAAATGGCGGTCAAGTCAGCGGCGGTGTGTACAGTCACCGCCGGCGTACATAGCCATTGGTTCCTGGAACCTATAGGCCCCAATGATAACCAATGCGGTGTTGCACAGCGGTCATCGACCGCCGACCGCACCGGTGCACAACACCAGCGGAATTACCTAATTTCCACTTGTCCCTCCTCACAGGTCAGCAGCCACCATTTCAGGTGGGCACAGGCCATGGAACATAACTGCGTCACAGAAGACATTGGCACATCAACTGACTTACGAGTTCACATACTGTTTATGTAAAGCAAAAATTGCATATTAATGTGGAAATATGTTTGAATATGACCTTCTGCTTACCGTTTTTCAACCTAGAGTTCAACCACTGAGGATGAATAGGAGATGGAGACATCCCCCGTGTACAGACCCCTGGTGGACCTGGGGACAATGGAGGACAGGCACATTATCCTGACTTACAGACTTGATAGGACCACAATCCAAGAACTGTGTGCCCAATATGCATTGTACTGTAGTGGTTACAATGTACAGATAATGACCAGCTACTCACTCTTTTGCCCCATAGATTGCAACCGCTGCGGATGAATAGGAGATGGAGACATCCCCCAGTGTACAGACCCTTGTGGACTTGGAAACAATGGAGGACAGGCACATTATCCTCAACTACAGACTGGACAGGGCCAAAATCACGGAGCTGTGTGCCCAATTGGAGCCAGACCTGATTTCAGCCATCCGCCACCCCACAGGTATCCCCCCCTCTAGTGCAGGTCCTGACAGTGCTCCATTTCTTGGCAAGTGGTTCCTTCCATGCGACAGTGGCCATGGCATCAGGGATGTCACAGCCTTTATTCTCAAACGTACAGACCAGAGTGTTGTCTGCCCTGCTGAACACATGCGCAGCTACATCATAATCCCCAAGGTGGAGGATTTGGCCACAGTGAAGGCTGACGTCTATGCACTGGGGCATATCCCCAACATTATTGGTGCCATTGATGGTACACTTATTGCATTTCCCCCCCCAAAGAGAAATGAACAAGTGTTCAGAAATAGAAAAAGCTTTCACTCTATGAATGTGCAGATAGTGTGTTTGACGGACCATTACATCTCCCATGGCAATGCAAAGTATCCTGGCTCTGTGCATGATGCCTTTATCTTGAGAAATAGCAGCACCCCATATGTGATGGCTCAACTCTAGAGGTACAGGGTGTGGCTAATAGGTGAGCCCTGGTTCCCACCCAGTGGGTGTTGGTGTTTGGGTATGTTGTGGGCCCTAAGGGTTGGTGTGTGGCTAACAGTTGTCCCTCAATATTCGCAGGTGACTCTGGTTACCCCAAACTCTCATGGCTACTGACCCCAATGAGGAATTCCAGGACAAGGGCAGAGGAACGTTACAATGAGGCACAGGGGTGAACAAAGAGTGCACCTTTGGCCTCATGAATGCCAGATTCTGGTGCCTCCATCTGACAGGTCGATCCCTGTACTACTCACCCAAGAAAGTGTGCCAGATCATCGTTGCATGTTGCACAACCTGGCTTTGAGACGCCAGGTGCCTTTCCTGCAGGAGGATGAGCCTGGGGTTGGTTGTGTGGCAGCGGTGGAGCTTGTGGACAGTGACGAAGAGGAGGCAGAGGAAAAGGATGTGGACACAAGAACTACACTAATTCAACAGTACGTCCAGTGACACACAGGTAAGACACTGTAACTTCACCTATCATTGCAGTTTTGTGTTTGACATTGGACATGGCAGCCTGAGTTCTCTATTTCTATGGCCACTTACTGTACCCTTTGGCATCTCTATTTTCAGATCTCCGTGCCCCACCCTGGCTCCTGGTGTGTTTACTGCTGCCAACTACAGGTCATACCTATGTAAATATTACAGTACATTTCAATTGCAATGTTTACAGTTTGTTTAACCAATACATATGTCATACAATTGACAGACTCCATACTTGAATTTGTCATAGGTGTGTTTATTTATGTGCTAATAAGTGGAGGGGGGATTGCAATGGGCTGGGTTGCTGGTGGAGGAAAGTCCAGGGTAGAGTTCAGTCTATTTGTATCACATGTGCATTGTCCAAGGGGGCATAGGAAGGGGAGCAATGGCAGTTCAAGGTGGACAGAGTCAGACACAGGGGTGACAATCAAGGGAGTCTTATTTCCTGGCGGGGGTCTTGACAATGTTCTCTGGCTTCTGATTGAATTGCAGGGACCATTTCCGAGGTGGTTCTCCTTCTGCATGAGGTGGGGTGCGGTTGGCCTGTTGTTCCTGTGGCTGGGCCTCCTGTCCACTAGCTTCAGCGGAGGTGGAGGGCTGTTCTTCGGTGTGGCTAGTGTCAGGGGCCCGTTGGTGTGCCACTGCCTCCCTCATGGTGTTGGCCATGTCTGCCAGCACCCCTGCAATGGTGACCAGGGTGGTTTGGATGTCCCTCAGGTCTTCCCTGATCCCCAGGTACTGTCCCTCCTGCAGCCTCTGGGTCTCCTGCAACTTGACCAGTATCTGGCCCATAGTCTCCTGGGAATGGTGGTATGCTCCCAGGATGTTGGTGAGTGCCTCGTGGAGAGTCAGTTCCCTGGGCCTGTCCTCCCCCTGTCGCACAGCAGTCCTCCCACCTTCCCAGTTGCCTGTGCCTCTGTCTCCTGAATCGGGTGCCCACTGCCACTGACCCCAGGTCCCTGATCGTCCTGTGTTTGTGGGGTTGCCTGGGTTCCCTGTAGTGGTGGACACACTGCTGATTGACGTGTACTAGGGACAGAAGGATGGGCCCGCTGGGTGGGTGCTGTGTTGATGTTTCCAGAGGGGGGAGGCTCTGTGGTGGGTTGGGACTGTTCCTGGGTAATCGACTGTCCAGAGGTCCCTGATGGGCCAGGTTGGTCATCGTGATCCAGGTGTGCAGAGCTGCTGTCATCAATGTGGGCCTCTTCAGGGGGGGACTAGATGTTGCTGGCACCTCTTGTCTGGTGACGTTGAGTGGGGGTCCTGTGGGGATGTAAATGCAGTGTTATTGTTTCTGCATGTGCCATCTTGTGCATGGGTATGTTTCTCTCTATGGTTGTTATTACCAAGGCAGCTTTGGCTTGTGTGAGTTGTGATTTGTTTGGCTAAGTTATTGCCACTAATGGGCATGCTGTGGTGATAGATGTCCATGCAGGTCTGTGATGGGGGTCCATGCATTGGTGTTGCATGCTGGGCTTGGTATTGGGATGTGTGGGTTGTGATGGTGGGGTATATGTGAGGTGGTGGGGTGATGGGGTGAGGGTAGGGGTTGTTTTTTGTGATGGAATGTAGTTAGGATGGGGGATAAAGGTGTAAAGATTTGACTTACCAGAGTCCTGTCCTCCTGCTACTCCTGCCAGGCCCTCAAGATGCATGTTCGGCAAGACTTGCTCCTCCCATGTTGTTAGTTGTGGGGGAGGAGGTGGGGGTCCACCGCCAGTCCTCTGTACAGCTATCTGGGGTCTTGCAACCACAGAATGTACCTTCCCCTGTAGGTCGGTCCACCTCTTCCTGATGTCATCCCTTGTTCTTGGATGCTGTCCCATGGCGTTGACCCTGTCCATGACTCTCCAACATAGCTCCATCTTCCTTACAATGGATGTCTGCTGCACCTGTGATCCGATTAGCTGTGGCTCTACCCGGATGATTTACTTCACCATGACCCTTAGCTCCTCCTCAGAGAATCTGGGGTGTCGTTATGGTGCCATGGGTGTATTGTGAGTGGTGTGTGTGAGGGTCTGTGGGGTGATGTGTTGGGGTGTGTGCTGTGAGGTGCGAGGATGGTGTATGGGTGATGGTGTTTTGTGGCTCAAATTCAGTGGGTGCTCCTGGCTTGTCTCTCTCTCACTTGCCAAAATCTTTGGGTCGTAAAGGGTTGTGGGTAGTGTGTGTTTGTGTTTTATATTGGTGTGGGTGTGTGGGTGTGGTGTGTGTATGTGTGTTAGGTGTGTGTAATTTGAATTGTCCAATGTGGTGTAGTTTTGTATATGTGTGTGTATTTTGAGCGTAGCGGTCTGTACCACCAATTGTTTACAGCGGTTGAATGACCGCCACAGTGATTCGTGGGTCATGATGCTGTGGGTGTATTTCTGATCACTGACCTTTGGGCTGGCGGACTTGTGTGTGTGTCTGTATAGTGGTGGATGTCTATGTGTGGGTCATAATACCCGTAGCGGTATGCCACCACGGTCGCAGTATGTTAGCAGCAGTGGGTAAGCGGCACTTACCGCAATGTTGTAATGAGAGCCTAAGTATGTTCTATGTAGAATATTTTCCCTGTTGCAAATGTTTTCTGCAGAGTGATGTAATATGTGAGGTCATAAGCAGTGCATGGCGGGGGTGCAAGTTAAAATTAGCTATAACTGGTGTATTTCTATGTTTTTTAAGTTCAAAACATTAATGTTGTCAAATTTACCTAACTATAACGTTACTTGATCCATTGTTTTTGTCAGGGAAAGTTGTTTTAAACAACAGCAGATCTTTCCATCACATCTAACTATAACATTACTTTAACCTTTCAAGTTTCCAGTGAATTTCTATGGGTTTTTTTTTTCACATAAAGCAATATTTAATTCCTATATGTAAATTTCAACACCCCCGCCACACAGGGCCAGGCACTGCAGCCAACCCCTCACATGCAGCCAAACCAATGCTGAGCATGGCCTTCGGCCGTATGCAGTGGGTGGGTTGGCCATCATAAAAGCAGCCAACCCCACACAGTGCAGGGCCATCGACCATGCATGGTGGCAGCTTGACTACAAGGCCTGGCTTGCGGCCAGGCCCTGTGGCCAAACCCCTCTAATGCAGCCAACTACACACAGCCTTGGGCTGCGCACAGCAGGGTGTTTGCCACAGGACCTAGCCCTGTGAACCTCACCCCAAAGCTCATCATATATATTTTAAAAGAGGGGGGGCTCCCCGAACCTCGTAAGGCCCTGGGGATCCCATCAATCGGGGACACTGATTTAAATAAAGAGAAAGGGGCCACGTGGCCACCCTCCCAAAGCCTTATTGGGGCCATGTTAAAAGGGGAGGGAGAACGAGCTCCCCTCCCCATGCCATTGTCAGCCTTGGGGCCCCTATTCCCCTAGGCCCTTATCATTTAGTTTACGTGGGAGTGAGTCCACATGGGCCCACCTCCCTGATCCTCCAGAGGCCTCAGGGAGCCAAACCCGGGTCCTGAAATTTGTTAATATGGGGAGGGGAGTGGTGTGGTCCCCCTCCCCTAGCTTCTAAAGGCCCCAGAGAACCCACCCCCAGGACTTATAGTTAACAAAATGACAAGGAAGCAGCACAGCCTGCCTCCTCAAGCTGCTACCAGCCCCATTGACCCCATCCCCTGGGGCACCCATCATATAGTCATTGGGGCAGTGGAAGGAGCCTCAATGGCCTGGGAGAAACAATCAGCCCCCACATCCAGCTGGAATCG
Source organism: Pleurodeles waltl (assembly GCF_031143425.1). Classification (NCBI taxonomy): domain Eukaryota; kingdom Metazoa; phylum Chordata; class Amphibia; order Caudata; family Salamandridae; genus Pleurodeles; species Pleurodeles waltl. The sequence continues at coordinate 659,425,132 of NC_090443.1, read as the reverse complement.
CCATTGCTATGGGTGAGAGCAATCATTTGATCGGTTTCCTTGCCCGCTTCAGTGTAGGCAGGGAAACAGATTAAAAGTCTGCTCCCAGCAGGTGGGAGAATTTTCAAACGCAGGTTACCCTGCCCAACCTAGTGTGGGCAGGGAAACTAATATGCCCTAGGAGTGGACTCCCTGGGATATAGCTCACGAGCTGGCCCCAGAGAATTTGGTCTCCGGGGCCAGAAATGGCTCACGTTGGGGGGGGGCATATGGCCCTATCTCAATTTTTGCTAACTTTTTGGCCCAGGGAAGTGGGCTCGCCAGGGAATTTTGAGGCTTGGGAAGGGGAGCTGTGTGACCCCCTCCCCAATTAAAAAAATGTCAGCCCAGGGGTAGGATCCTCAGGACCACTGGAGATCAGAGAGAGGGCCCCATGCCCCCGCACATAAACAAATTTTAGCCCCATAGTGGGTTCCCCAGGGCCTCTGGAGCCTTGAGTAGAGGGGGCAGACAGTCCCACTCCCCACTTAAAAACATTTTGGCCCCAGAGGCAGGCTCTCTGGGGCCTCTGGAGGCTCTAGTAGGGGGACCATGCAGTCCCCCTCCCATTTATGAACACAGCATTTGCGCCCAGCCACCATTTCGCATTTTGTTTTTAGGTTTTGTTTCGATCCTGCAGGAGTCTCACATGACCTCAGTATTTTTTCCTGATTATTTTCTTTGTTTCCATCAATGGGGTCAAGGGGGGCAGCATATCTCTACTTTGACACTTACATATTTTTTTTTAACTTGTTCAAGACAGGGGACTTAGACACCGAGTCCTGTAATGGCTGGAAGCAACATTTTTCTCATATTGCTGGCATCCAGTCAGAGAGCTTGCTCCTGCAGGAATCTGACTCCTATAGGAACAAGATGGCTCAAGGGAAATAAAGCTCCCTGGGCCAGTCAGAATGCTCTATTTTTAAACTTCCACTCCTGCTAGAATCTCTCCCGACTCTCATAGACCCAACCGTCCAAATGATCTATTATTGTCAACCCTAATTTCTCAAAAACTACTGAACGGGTTTACACCAAATCACAAATAATACAATCTGCGGACCAATATCTACCTTCCTGTTGAATTTCATGTAATTCCATTAAGTAGTGTAATTCCATTCAAACTTCCATGTGAAACAAAACGTTTTGTGGGAATTCATCAAACCTTGGTAGGAATATTAGCAACACAGAAACACTTTTCCTATGGAACAGCTAACCTGGCATCCACTACTAGGATATAGAAATATTTTTTTTTACAAAGGGGTGTTCACCACTGGGTACTTATAGATTGGGTTCATGCGATGATTCTTCACAAAACTTTGCCAACAAAATGTTTCTCCCCCTCGTCTCATTCCTGTAAATATTTGAGGTAATCAAACAAGCGGTGGCTGAGAAATAAGCTGGGTTCCAAAACCCAATTTCCTCCTTCATGTTCCGTAGACTTTTTTCAAAGGAACTACAGCAAAAATTGAATTATAACAATGTTGGCAGGATGCTAGATCTTGTTCCAGAAAGCATGTCTGCTATAATTTGCTTTAAATCTGTTCTGTCATTTCTGAGAAATGAGGGTACAAAAATATCTGCATACATGGACTTTCACTAGGGTCCCTCTAACCCAGATTTGAAAAATACGGTAGTTTGATTGTCCGGGGGGCTTTTTTGCCCCTGGGTAAGGGTCCTGCATGGTCTTTGATTGGTTGCCCGCAACATGACAGGACTAGGAGACTTAGGGCCAGATGTATCAAAGTATTGTTTTGCAGTTCTTAAATAGCCAATTTTAAGAAATCTCTATTTAAAAATGCAAAATGGTATGTAAGAAAATAGTGATTCCCTAATAGCAATTCCCACAGTGTCGCATTCACTATTGAGGAATCTCTATTAACCCCTTGACTGTAAGGCCTTTTCCCCCTCCTGTGCCAAGCCTTTTTTGGCTATTTGGGGTAGTTTGCATTCAGGCTCTCATAACTTTTTGTTCACCCAAGATATCCACGTCAAATGTGCGTCCTTTTTTTCCAACATCCTAGGGATTCTAATGGTACCCAGAAGTTGTGGGCTCCCCTGGAGGAGACCAAGAAATTATCCAAAATACAGCTACAAATGTCTGTTTTCTGAAAATTGGGACTAAAAGGCTGAAGAAAAAAACATGTTTTTTTTTCCCCTGCAAATGGCATCAACAAAGGGTTTACGGTGCTAAAATCACCATATTCCCAGCTTTCGGAAACAGGCTGACTTGAATCAGAAAACCACATTTTTTAACATACTTTTGTCATTTTACTGGGACATGCACCATTTTTACAATTTTTTGTGCTTTCAGCCTCCTTACAGTTAGTGTCAGAAATGCGTGTGAAACCAATGAGGGAAGTTGGACAGCTAAACATTTCTTAAAAGTAGACAACATTTTGAGTTCAGCAAGGGGTCATTTGTGTAGATCCTGCAAGGTTTTCCTATAGAATATTACAGCTGAAATAAAAAAAATGAAATTGAGTTGAAAAAAACAGCTATTCCTGTCCACGGTTTACTCTGCAACTTTTTCCTGCTATGTCAGATTTTCAAAAGCAATATACTGCTACTTCTGCTGGACTCTTCTGGTTGTGGTGATATATAGGGCTTGTAGCTTCATCAAGAACCACAGGTACTCAGAGCCAATAAATGAGATGCACCTTGCAATGGTTTTCATTGTCTACTTGGTATACAGCAAATCATTTGGTAAAATATAAAGAGTCAAAAATAAGTATCAAGGAAACCTTTGTATTTCCAAAATCTGCACAAGATAAAGTGTTGAGAAGCAGTGGTTATTTTCACATCTCTGAACGCTGGGTGGTAGGAAATTTGTGCTGGTGCGGTGATCCTACGAAGAAAAGTGAGGAAAATTTGATTTTCTTTAGCTAAATTTGAGGTTTGCTAGGGATTCTGGGTAAAAAAAGGTTGGGGGATCCACGCAAGCCACACCTCCCTGGACTCCACTGGGTGTCTAGTTTAAAAATAAATGTCTGGTTTTGGTAGCACCCAGGACCAAAAATGCAGGTGTCTCCCCCTGCAAAAACAGGTAGTTCTGAAATAGATCATTTTGATGTGTCCACGTCCATCCAAACATTCACATTGTGAAAAGAAACACCCTTAGTTTATGCTAAAAAGATCCCTCACCCACCAACCTGGTTGGTGGCATGCTTCATCATCGGGGTCCCACCTGAGACACCTAGCATGTCACAGGTGTGCTTTGACGCCTGATTACAGCGGAGCGGGTCTTTTCGATTTTAATTTCACCACACATACTGGTTGGATTTGGCACAAAGGTGATTGATCGTTCAATAGGTCAAATTTTATTAACAAGAGATTTCACAAAAATTAAATGCACTGTTAATAACTGTAAGGCCACAAAACTGAACCAATGACTCACAGTTTGTGAGCTGTAAAGCTATGTCAAGGCACCAAACGCTTTACAGTCCACTCACACACCTTTCAGACATGCACAAGACCATTCATGCCACCAGCCCCGGGCCCAGCACATTACAACACTCACATCAACAGACAGCGCCATTCAAGGGCCCATCATTCTCATGCACCCACATTCCTGACACAGCAATCACACTAGCTGACGGAGTCTGTGGACTGGCATTGGGCTAACAGTGTTTTGTTGTGGCCAACAGCAAGTCACTATTTACACCATCAGCCACACGCCACTCCACCCACACCACCAGCCACACGCCACTCCACACACACCTCCAGCCAAGCGTTAGTTCACTCACAGCACCAGCCATGCATAACGCCATGCACACCGCCAGCCACATGCCACTCCACGCACACCGCCAGCCAAGCACCACTCCACGCACACTTTTATTTTAAGAAAACACTAATTAATTACAAGTAAGTACAAAGCTACAAACACAAAATCTCTAACTAACTACAGGACAGTAATGCCAACTGTGAAACTAAACAAAAAATAGAAAACAATACAGAACAGGCAGTTTACGCTCACAGTAGTTCCCAATACTTCTTTTAGGTGTGTAAACTTCTGAAACAGCCGGCCACACACAGCCCAGGCTTAGAAGGTCAATAGGGGCAGTACATACGAGTCTCCATCAGGATACCTTTTCGGGCACAGGCTCTACATTTTGTTAGTGGGAAAGTATTTTTTGGGAGTGCGAGGAATGTGATTAAGAAAGTCGCGATCTTTCAATCTAGCCACATCCTCCACCATTGCTACTCTAGGAACTCTTGCCTGTTCCACCACAACAAATCTCTCTGTAACTGACTCCTGAAATTTAACAAATGTCATCCTTGACTCTGGAGAACAATCCTTTAACACAATAAAAGCATTAAAATTTGCTAAATGGAAGAGATGTACAGCCAACTTTTTATACAAAAAAGTAAGCCTTACGAACAGCAGTGTAAGGTTCCAACCTCTGATCAACTCTATATATACCACCCATGTGCTTATTATAATCTAAAATGCACACAGGTTTACACACTTTGGCAACCTGACCCCAAACAGTCACAAGGGAAGTATGTTCATCATGGATGGTAGTCAGCATGTACACATCCCTCACGTCTTCAAATTTTAGAGCTAGCAGCTCATCAGTACGCAAGGCACTGCACTGTCCCCTCTCAGGTTTTTACAGACAAGCTCCCTTCCATAGCCTTTCCAGTTACTGGAGATTGTGCCACAAGCAACAGTGTCCACTCTGAACAATTCCCTGAACAATTGCATTCCAGTGTAGAAGTTATCTAGGTACAAATGTTGACCTTTGTTAAACACTCGTCTACCAGGTTACCACACAATATTCTCACTGACTCCAAAAGTGGGCAGACAATCAGGGGGTTCACTACCGGAATCCCTACCAGTATAGACCCAGAAATTATAAACATATCTTGTACTATTTTCAGAAAGCATATACATCTTAATTCCATACCATGCCCTCTTGCTAGGAATGTACTGCCTAAAAACCACTTGAACAGAACCAAAGACTCGTCCAGAGTTATTTCTTTCCTTTGAACATAGACCTCTGAAAAACAATCTATAAAATGATCAAGGACAGCCCTAATCTTAAAAAGACAGTCAGAATCAGGGTGATCTTTTGGCAATGCTAAATCAGTATCCACAAAATGACTCAAGGTTGCAGGAAATATGGCTGTTGCCATCAAGGGACTAGTAGACCAATATGAAGACAGGGATGACTTCCTTATCAACCCCATCAAAAAAGTGAAACTCAAGAACTTTTTCAACTCCTCCAGATTTGTCGGAATCCACTGGATAGCTATACAGTGTGGCCTACATCTAGCACTGTTGTCCCTCAAGTACTGCTCAGCATACAAATTAGTCTGTTCAACAATCTCTTCCAAAACTACATCATCCATAAAGAACTGAAAGAAATTGAAAGGCAAAATGTTTTCTGTATTCACTCTCAAGCAAAGATAGGCAACTCTGGCTGCTCACTGTATGGGGCAACCCACAGGTCAGGTCTTCCAATAGGAACCCTTTCAGCCTCCGGCTGTTGCACGATTGGCACATCAGTGTCCTCCTCTACAACAAGCACTTCATCCGCACTCAAAGTGGCTTCATCATCAGGTGATTCATCTCTGACAGAAAATTCACTGCCAGAATCTAGCACCTCCTCCTCTGCCTCAGATGCAGAGTCAGTCTCATATTCATAGTGCGGCTAGCTAAGATCCTTCCTACGAAAAGAAACTGGATAAGTGCACCACCAACAACCAGCACTGTGTAAAATAAGTAATAAATAAAGTGTGGCTTTATCACAAAGAGTCATGTGCTCAAAAACTTTACCACCCACTTGCCTGAAAAAACTAGACTCACCAGCAACTACTCTGCAAAGACACAGAAATCACCAATGATATTGTCAAAGCCCAGCTCACCTGAGTCCTTGTTCAGTTCTGATGGAGGTTGAAGACAATCCGACCCCACCCTGAAACTGCTTGTTCCAGCACACTAGTTTTTAAAACAGTGCACTAAGAACAGAAGCTCAAGGGAAGGGGGGAAGTGGATAAAATAAAATAAAGAGACAACACCGTTCTTGCGTTTCCACTGTTGAAGTGCTGCACAAATCTGCGGCCCTCTCTGACTTCTGTAGAAACTGGTGCCTAATGAAACATAAACAAAGAACAGATAAGTACAACCTATTCCTAACTGGGTTCCTGACTATCCCTTTATTTATTAGAAATTTTCTTCTAAAAGTACCTCTTGGATCCTGGTCTCTAGTTTCCAGGTTTGGAATGTGTTACTGCTCTGGGATGTGCTTTCTAATACTCTAAAGCTTCTAAAACATTAAACAAATACCGTTATCAGAATTACCAATATCAAATATTCATCTTAATATAACTAAAGCCTAAATTCCCAATAGCAGACTCATTTTTCCCATATTTCCAGAATCTTTTATAAAACAAATACTGTACTTTTACGTCAAAATACAGCATGTAATTTGTGCAAGTCCTTGATTTACTGTTTGCCTTGCTGTTAATGGTTTCCACGGTTCGATTCTTAAAAGTTCCATAAAAAATAAAAAAAATTTGCTTCACAAAGTTCCGCAAAGTATTCTTGTAACAAAGAGTTTGAATCACAATGTTCGTGGAAGGTATCTTGTTTCAAATTGTCTATACACGAATCCAGAAATTGTTGTCAAAGTTCTTTCAGGTAATAAAAGTTTTGCACTTACTTGTTGCTGGCAAGAGATACTGATCAGTCTAACCTTGTCTTCTTTCTCTTTTGCAGGTTGCTTGTAGGAGAGAGGCTGAGGCAAGGAGGAACCGGAAACCGGAAGAAGGAAGAGCCAGCAGCTGCGCCCATTGAAGCCAATGAAAGTCTGTAGAGAGCAGGAGTGCCAGCGCCGAGGGATCTGTCCTCAGGTAAGCGGGAGGTAGACGAGCACAAGCACTGGGTGAGGCTCGGGGGCTGCCTTTTATAGACAGGGCTGGGTGTGGTCCTCACATGCTGCACATGTTCTTGAAAGGTGTGCAGAGCTGGGTGCGGTTTGAAGAGCTGGGTGTGGTCCTCACATGCTGCACATGTTCTTGAAAGGTGTGCAGAATTTCAGTTATTATGCAAATGAGTTAAATTAACACATGGTCTAGAGAGGAGTGTTTTAAAGAAGCCTTGGTAAAAGCAAGGCCCACTGTGTAAACAAAACAGCACATTAAACAACATACACAGAAGCCTAGGGGGGGGGGGAAGGTGAGATAACAAGAAAGGCTTTCAATAGTAAGTTTAAAAGGGAGCTATTACAGAACCCACTAGTGCAGTGAGAGGGGACATGCTCTTTGCTGTGCACAAACCCTAACAGATATCCCACTAAAAAGGAAAAAGAAAAGAAAATTACACATAAGAGAACACAAATATCATCGTGCATAAATCTAAGGACAATTTCACACACAATCCCGCATTTAGTACACATTTACAAAAATGTCATTCATGCATGGCAACAATACTCATTTGGAGTAAATTGTTTTTTTCTTACCCAAAACAACTACACACACTGCAGGTCAACCACTGCCAAAACAGCTAGGAGTCACAGGAACGGAAGCAAAAGCTTTGAACTAGAACAATAAGGAATAATATACTATCACAATCACAAATGCAAATACTTTGCCAGATGACAAACACCCTACCACCAAACACTTAGAAATGTTCCCCAGTGTCTAGTGGTTTTTGCTCCCCTTGGGTGCTGATGGGCCTAAAAATAATAGGCTGATCTGCCCCCAAGGGGGCAGAAAGGGCCAATAGTGTTCTGTCCCCTTTGGGGGGGCCACCCTTGGCCAAGGGATTACCCCCCCCCCACAAAAATACAGAAACAAAAACAATCCCTGGCATCTTCGTGGATTCTGCCCCCATTGGGAGTATATGGGCCTAAAAAAATAGGTCAATCTGCCCTCAAGGGGGGTCGGTCAGAAATGGCCAACAGTTGTGTGCCCCCTATGGGGAGCGACCCTTGCTGAAGGGGTCACCCCCCCCCCAAAAAACAAAACTAAAAAAAAAAACCTTGGGGCCAGATGAGCCTAAAAATTATAGGCCAATCTGCCCCCAAGGGGGGGCAGAAATGGCCAACAGTCATGTGCCCCCTTTGGGGGTGCGACATTTGGCCAAGGGGCTGCCCCCCCACACACCAAAAAAGAGAAACAAAAACAATCCTTGGTGCCTTAGTGGATTCTTCCCTATGTGAGGGCAGATGGGCCTAAAAAAAACATGTGGATCGTGGAGCAGTAATCCATTCAAAACAGGCACAGGGGGAAATGAAAAACTCTTTCTTTTCCCCCCTGTGTCTGTTTCCTCCCCAAAAAAAAACAGGAGAAGGACTGACCAGTTTGTGTCCTCTTTGCTTGCTGCGAAGGAAACAAATGGCTTCCAGTGCAACCCGATAGTATCTGATGATGTTGGCACGCTGTGAGCACGCTGACATCATCAGATCACTGATAGGGGGTTGGGGTGGCAGGGAAAGTGCTTCCCCTGCCATTTTTGACTGGGGGGTGTGGGTGGGGGGCCCACGGGGGAGCGCTAATGCTCCCCCCATGGGCCAAGTGCAGGTCAAGCTGGTCTTGCCCTCGGCACAGCAGCTCTGCCTCCGAGGATGAGACCAGCTCATTCACGGCACCGCATGGGTTAAGAAATGCAACTCCCTTCAGGTGCGAATGCTTTTGCAATTACTAATTTGCAATTCCTTATTATGGTATTGAAAATTAGCAAATGCAAAACCAAGGGTGCAGAGGGCCTAAGGCCCCCTTTGAGGTACCCCAAAATGTTATTGTGCACATGAGAAGTGCACACATGCCCTATGGGCATGTGTGAGCTACATGGCATTTTAATGCATTTTTTAAAATTGCACATGATTACCACTAACTTGGATTTCAGGGTAATTGCATTTCCTAAATACCCTGTTCGCATTTAGGAAATCCTTGATGCATGTGCATGGGAATCACAAATAGGAATTCCCAATTTGCGATTTCCCATTTAGGGAATCGCAAATTGCGATAACCTAATCAGAGTCGCAACTTAAGGGAATTACTATTTTAGTGATTCCTTAGAATTGCACTCGTAATGCCTTTCATACATTCTGTATGGCTATTTTGCAACCGCATCTTGTTGTAAGTCAAAATGACATTAACGCTGGAAAAATTACTCTAATCCAGTTTACGACATGGAAACACACCGCAAAACGGATATGCGCTATTTTACCCTGCAATAATGTCAAAAAGCGACTGAAACAGAGTAGACAGTGCTAAAGAGCCCCAAAATGGATCCCAGAAACCCGGAGATCCCCCACGAAGACCCCCGACAACCAGGAACCAGCCAGGAGGACACAGACAAGACCCAGGGGAGAGACAAGAAGAAAAGAAAGTGTTGCTTCAGCGCAGAGGAGCACGAAATACTTGTGAGAGAGGTGATGGAGTACCAGCATCAACTTTTCATCACCTCTAAATTATCGATTGGGAGGAGAGAGGTAGTTTGGCAACAGATTGTGGACAAGATTAACAGTGTGGCAGAGGTCAGGAGAACTGTCACTGAGTGCAAGTAAAGCTGACATGACTACAAGCGGAGGACAAAGGAAAAAATGGCAAGGAATAGTAAGGCAGCACTGCAGACCGGAGGTGGGAGTCCAACACCGCAAGAGGACTTGGGCGAGATGGAGGAGATGGTTGCAGCCGTCATCCTGGAGGAAATCGTCACTGCTATCGCAGGATAGGACAGCAAAGACTACCTGAAAACAACACATATGCAGGGTAAGTTGCATGGGGGACCAAAATGCCTAAATGTCAAGTGCAAGAATGGGGAGGCACATACCTACTACATAATGCATGTCAGCCCTTCAAATCAGGCATTGGAAAGATCAAAGGCGCACGGCACGGGACTACCTGCACAGTCTATGCCAGGTGCATGGGCAGTGCAGGTGCATCTAGGGGCACAGCACAACACATCACCAACAACCTTTGCATGGGGGTACAGCCATGCCAAGGCTGGTGGAAATGCTGAAGCAGACCAGGAGGGTAGGGTAGAATGTAAAACTGGTCTGGTGTCACAGGACAACTTGTATTGTCAGAATGTGAACTAGAAGACAAGGCCCAGTCTCAGTCCATTGGCTCAAGCGTCATTCGCCATTGACAACATTTGCCACAGCTACCTGTGTTGTGTGCACTGGTCAATTAGGAAATGGCAGTTAGGTGCCCATGGAACAAACACACTCGAAATGAGGGTTCAGTATGATTATGTGATCAATCCCCATCAATCCCTATCCAAGTGCAACTCCTGTCAACTGGTCATGTCCATAGACTCAATAACAATCAGGCACTGTCACATACATAATGAAGTACACAGCATTAATTTAATACCCGTGCTGCCCATCCCTGGGGTTACCCCTGGGCCTGTGTTACAATAGCTGCAATGCCACCATTCAACATCTAAGGTATCATAGTGCTAAGTCAACTTCATTGGGGTGAGCATAATTTGGACATAACCCACACCTACAAGATGTGACACAGACAATTTCCCAAACTGCCCACACTACATGTGACATGCAGGTGGGGCCTTGGGGTGAGAGACTGCAAACATTTATGACAGGAACAATGCATGGGAACCAAGGTGACAATGTACCACCAATAGGAAGTCAGTATCATCACATTACAATTGGCACAACACAGACTCACTAATTGTACAATATCTCATTGCAAAGGATGATGGCTCTCCTGTGGATCTGCCTGTCCTGGACCACCCTGATGACGTGGATGACCAGCTGACAACCATCGGCCAGGAAACCCTCCAAGATCTCCTGGTGACCCTCCAGACACCACCTCCAGTAGCAAGGAGGAGCATTCATGTAGCAGCCATCCCAGAGGACCCACCCACAACCCCAATAGTGCGACCTGCCAGCTCAAACACAGCTGAGAACTCTAATGACACAGGGACCACCTTTGAGAGGACAGTAGTGGGAGAACAGCGGAAGATGGCCAAGACAGTGCGGGTGGGGATGCAAACTGTGGCAGCCAGCCTTGAGGGGATGCGCATGTGCATGATGACGTCTGCAGAACAGACAGCAGCCAAACAAGTCACACAATCCCTACTGCATGGAGTCCACCAGTGTGTGAAGGACCTAACCACTTCTGTGAGGGAGTTGCCACAACACCTGCCCTCCCAATCTTGCTGCTGCATGCATGACAACAGGCTGGGCAGTGCAGGTGCATGTAGGGGCACAGCACAACACATCACCAACAACCTTTGCATGGGGCTACAGCCATGCCAAGGCTGGTGGAAATGCTGAAGCAGACCAGGAGGGTAGGGTAGAATGTAAAACTGGTCTGGTGTCACAGGACAACTTGTATTGTCAGAATGTGAACTAGAAGACAAGGCCCAGTCTCAGTCCATTGGCTCAAGCGTCATTCGCCATTGACAACATTTGCCACAGCTACCTGTGTTGTGTGCACTGGTCAATTAGGAAATGGCAGTTAGGTGCCCATGGAACAAACACACTCGAAATGAGGGTTCAGTATGATTATGTGATCAATCCCCATCAATCCCTATCCAAGTGCAACTCCTGTCAAATGGTCATGTCCATAGACTCAATAACAATCAGGCACTGTCACATACATAATGAAGTACACAGCATTAATTTCATACCCGTGCTGCCCATCCCTGGGGTTACCCCTGGGCCTGTGTTACAATAGCTGCAATGCCACCATTCAACATCTAAGGTATCATAGTGCTAAGTCAACTTCATTGGGGTGAGCATAATTTGGACATAACCCACACCTAGAAGATGTGACACAGACAATTTCCCAAACTGCCCACACTACATGTGACATGCAGGTGGGGCCTTGGGGTGAGAGACTGCAAACATTTATGACAGGAACAATGCATGGGAACCAAGGTGACAATGTACCACCAATAGGAAGTCAGTGACATCACATTACAATTGGCACAACACAGACTCACTAATTGTACAATATCTCATTGCAAAGGATGATGGCTCTCCTGTGGATCTGCCTGTCCTGGACCACCCTGATGACGTGGATGACCAGCTGACAACCATCGGCCAGGAAACCCTCCAAGATCTCCTGGTGACCCTCCAGACACCACCTCCAGTAGCAAGGAAGAGCATTCATGTAGCAGCCATCCCAGAGGACCCACCCACAACCCCAATAGTACGACCTGCCAGCTCAAACACAGCTGAGAACTCTAATGACACAGGGACCACCTTTGAGAGGACAGTAGTGGGAGTACAGCGGAAGATGGCCAAGACAGTGCGGGTGGGGATGCAAACCATGGCAGCCAGCCTTGAGGGGATGCGCATGTGCATGATGACGTCTGCAGAACAGACAGCAGCCAAACAAGTCACACAATCCCTACTGCATGGAGTCCACCAGTGTGTGAAGGACCTAATCACTTCTGTGAGGGAGTTGCCACAACACCTGCCCTCCCAATCTTGCTGCTGCATGCATGACAACAGGCTGGGCAGTGCAGGTGCATCTAGGGGCACAGCACAACACATCACCAACAACCTTTGCATGGGGCTACAGCCATGCCAAGGCTGGTGGAAATGCTGAAGCAGACCAGGAGGGTAGGGTAGAATGTAAAACTGGTCTGGTGTCACAGGACAACTTGTATTGTCAGAATGTGAACTAGAAGACAAGGCCCAGTCTCAGTCCATTGGCTCAAGCGTCATTCGCCATTGACAACATTTGCCACAGCTACCTGTGTTGTGTGCACTGGTCAATTAGGAAATGGCAGTTAGGTGCCCATGGAACAAACACACTTGAAATGAGGGTTCAGTATGATTATGTGATCAATCCCCATCAATCCCTATCCAAGTGCAACTCCTGTCAAATGGTCATGTCCATAGACTCAATAACAATCAGGCACTGTCACATACATAATGAAGTACACAGCATTAATTTCATACCCGTGCTGCCCATCCCTGGGGTTACCCCTGGGCCTGTGTTACAATAGCTGCAATGCCACCATTCAACATCTAAGGTATCATAGTGCTAAGTCAACTTCATTGGGGTGAGCATAATTTGGACATAACCCACACCTAGAAGATGTGACACAGACAATTTCCCAAACTGCCCACACTACATGTGACATGCAGGTGGGGCCTTGGGGTGAGAGACTGCAAACATTTATGACAGGAACAATGCATGGGAACCAAGGTGACAATGTACCACCAATAGGAAGTCAGTGACATCACATTACAATTGGCACAACACAGACTCACTAATTGTACAATATCTCATTGCAAAGGATGATGGCTCTCCTGTGGATCTGCCTGTCCTGGACCACCCTGATGACGTGGATGACCAGCTGACAACCATCGGCCAGGAAACCCTCCAAGATCTCCTGGTGACCCTCCAGACACCACCTCCAGTAGCAAGGAGGAGCATTCATGTAGCAGCCATCCCAGAGGACCCACCCACAACCCCAATTGTACGACCTGCCAGCTCAAACACAGCTGAGAACTCTAATGACACAGGGACCACCTTTGAGAGGACAGTAGTGGGAGTACAGCGGAAGATGGCCAAGACAGTGCGGGTGGGGATGCAAACTATGGCAGCCAGCCTTGAGGGGATGCGCATGTGCATGATGACGTCTGCAGAACAGACAGCAGCCAAACAAGTCACACAATCCCTACTGCATGGAGTCCACCAGTGTGTGAAGGACCTAACCACTTCTGTGAGGGAGTTGCCACAACACCTGCCCTCCCAAACCTTGCTGCTGCATGCATGACAACAGGCTGGACTCCATGCACAGGTAACTGGCCTCCCTCAGGGCAGACATGGCTGCCTACCATAAGGATGTTGCAGCCATACTCAATAATCAGAAGCTCCTCCTTGCTGCAGTGATGCCATATGTAGTTCCACAGATGGCAGCTGCCAGAAATTTGGTGTCCACTTCTCCAACCACTGAAGTGTGTGTTGCCCCCTTAAACCCACCAGCACCACCATCAAGGGCAGAGGAGATGACACACACATCAGAGGATGAAGATGTGGAACAGATCATTTTCACCCGTAGGAGTACCCGGTAGCACCAGCCCATGCCACATGGGCATTGATTTTCCTTTGTCCTGTGCTTGACAACATGCCAGTTTTGCTACAGTTGGTGACATGCAGTCTTCAACGACACACTGTTAACCTTTCCACTATAGACTGCAATTGTTTCTCACTACTCAACTGGTAATTCGTGTTCCTCTAAACTGAACAACACTTCATATCAGCATGTCCAATGACATGTCCCTCAAACCTGCACTTGTGTTGCATTACAATAGAATGCTTTACACAAATGGCATCACAGACCTGGACTATGTAAATATTGCACTACAGCACTTTAAAAAAAACAGCACCTACACACCCACTTTGTCTCTGTGTAATGTGACACATCTACTTTGCTAGAGATCTGTGATGCGTGTAACATGTCTATGGTTACATAGTGTCAACATCAGAGTGCAGAAATAATGTGGACAGATATCTACTCAAAATTGTAATTGTATTTTGTAAGTTTGCACCGCTTTTGCATCAAAAAATGACGCAAATGCGGCGCAAAAAAAGTATAAATCAGGGCTAAGGTATCTACAAGATAAAAGTCAATGCTGGCCACATCCCCTACAAGCAAGTCACTGTGTATGTGACATTTGCTTTAAAACATACATGCCTCACCCACAACATACAGCAGGAATGGCTGTGTAAGAGTGTTCGGTCAATAACGTCAGCTGGGAGTACAAGTAAAACACATTGGCATGAAATTTGTATACTTGACCTCATCTGAAATTGGCACTACTCAGTTTAGCAGTGTTCACATGAACTTCAGGCTGCAGGCAGACATCCCACAGTGTCCAACATTACAATACAGGATCAAAACAGTTACAGCTTAAAAGGCACACCTTCCTATCCAATACATGGGAACTATAGTCACGTTGAGTGGTGGGCACAGTGGATGGCAGGTGCATTGAGATTTAGATCTTTTGTAGCTGCCAATTTGACAGCTCAGTTGGAAGTGTGAATTAACATGTCAAGAGAGGGATGCAAGTGCAGGATAGAATTCACAGGCCAACAGACAATTGACACTGAACACTCATGCAAAGACCCTGAGCCCCAAGCATATGACACATGCAGTGAAGGAGTACCTACATTTTTAATAACTATGTACAAAACAGAACTTAAAGCTATGTAACACTTCTATACTAACCTAATCTATCCTAACAATACATTACCCACAACTGGCCCTAACTACCCTAAGCTAAGCTTACTTACCACATTTAACAACACACTGTAAACATTTGCCCCCCACCCCACTTATATGACGAGACACATACAGGACAACATATACTAACCTAAGCATAAACTACCTAATACTAAACAAATATATATATATATATATATATATTTTTTTTTATTTATTAATATTTTAAATACAGAAAAGCCCCAACATTAACCCTCATCCACCCACCCACAAACTAACATGTAATAACATGAAAAACCAACCCCAAACCTACTTATCCTATCTAAACAACTACCCTACTCTAACCAATCACTAAACCCCTTAAGCCCACTACTAGAAACAGGATGTGGAATGAGGAAGGAGGGGAATGAATTAGGGGTGACAGGAGGCAAGAGTTCACAGGTTTGCCCTCCTCAGTGTCTTTTTAATTGCCTTCAGCCTCCGACTATTTTTGTCCACATCCTTCTGAATGGTGTCAAGCTTTTTTAACACCTTCTTCATGTCCCTCTGGAGCTCAGCAATTACGGCCATGTCCATTGCAGCAGGTGTGGTGGTCTGTGTTGCAGAGGTTGATGGTGCAAAAGGTGTGGTGGTCTGTGGTGCAGAGGTTGACAGTGCAGCAGGTGGGGCAGATGTAGCAGTGGCCGCTGTGGTTCTGGGTGAAGTTGTGGTGGTGGCTACCACCTTTGTGGCCAATGCTGTTCCTCCTTGGCTTAAAGCCTGCCATTCCCCTGTGGCTCGCTCTCTTTGATAGCGTCTTGCCATCCTTCGGTACCCATACTCCACATCCAAGATGTGTCTGTATCTCACTGCCCTCTTCTGGAAAGCCCTGATTTCCGCAACATCCATGTTGGCAGCTGTAAAAATGAGACAGGCAACCATCAGTGTCATCATTGTCTGATGCATGTACAGATGATGATCTAACACTCTGCCTCAATTTGCACATGCAGTCCAAATCACAGTCAAGATAATACAATGTCCCTGATGAATGTAATGGCAACGCTGCCTACCCATCATTTCTTTTACACCACAGCAAAGCACAACAAGAGTTGGACCAAATAAGGTGATCTGTGCATTGATGTAGTGCAATGTGTCACAATGCAAAGGCAGCAACTACTTCACATGGACCAGGCCGACTAATCTTTATCGTCTGAGTCAACTTCAAGCACACAAGACCAATGACTTGAAAATGTAATTGGCAGGATGGTATGTAGTTGCTTATCATAAGGGGTCAGTGTTGTTTGGGACACATGCATGCTTGAATGAGATGACTGTTATCTACACTGTGACCATCACATCTACCTACATAAATGTTCTTCCCCTACCCCTGTGCCTCGGGGGGATGGGCATGCAATACATCGTCACAACTGTCGAGGACAACCACAAAGTAATGTCCACTTGTACATGGCTTTAGTGAGTGGAACACATGTTAGGAGAGCTGCCACCTAGGAATAAGGTATCCATATGTCATTCCCATCTACATTCATGTGTCCAGTTGTGGACAATCCTCAACACCTGATCTGCCAACATAATTCACAAAACATCCACATTGATGCCAGCACATGTCTGGCCTTGACCTGCATGCACGCCTATTCCATACCACATAAGTGTCATGTAAATGGAGTACAACTTATCGGGCTAGATGCTGGGGGACAGTTACCCAAACATTACAATACAGGGATGCACAATTGTGTGTGGAAAACTGATGCATCACTGTGTTGTGAGAATGAGGACATGACCCAGTGCCAATATACTGACAATGGAGAACTTCCAAGTTATATATGGGCCTACATGTGGCTAGTAATCACCTTGTTCACACGCTGCTGCCTATTGTGCAGCACAAGACTCCCAAGATATGACTCTTTGCACACAAGAGTCACTCACACAACACCTGCAATAACTGCACAGGACATACATTATCACACTTACTGGATACTTCTGGGTCCTGAAATCGTGCCACTTCCCCGATGGTATAGGCGGCAGGTCGACCTGTAAGACATGGAATGGAAATATATGCTCAATGTCAGATCACTGTACAAATGTGTGGACAACATATCACAGTGTGTAACATTTTACATTAGTGAGCTGGTGATCCTGCATGTAGATAGTCCAACAGACATACCACTGCAAACTCACATTGACACTGACACTCCAGTCAGGGATAGCCACACATCAGCACACATGCACTGGGCCTAACAGTCATGTGGTGCTAAATCTGACTACAACCATTTGTGGCTAATCTATTTCAGATGGTACTCCATGTCATGATTTGTATTTTGCTGACAATTTCAATGGTACTTCCCTGGTGCACTGCAATACAAGTGACTCAGGTATTGTGGCTTGTGCATCAAGGGACACTGAGTTACTGTGTGAAGGACATATGGCTCAATTTTCAGTCTGCAATTATCATGCATTCAGTGGTCCATGACGGATGTGGCACAGTTGTATGTAGGTAACAAATGCCCCATTGGCAGTGTCCCCTAAGCCGTGTATGCCCCCTTTGCTAACATAATGGCAGGGCTCATGTGTGTGTGTAATGATGACAATGGAGCGCTAAACATCGATTGGCCACTTTGCAATCCTAATACAGTGAAATGTGGTATGCTGACAGTGTCTTACCTGATCATCATTGACAGAATTCATGGGCACAGGTGTTGCCATTGCACCTCAATGTGTGCCTAAGGGCCACATGTACGAAGATCAGGTTTTGTGAGTCACATATTGCGAGACTTAGCAACTCGCAATTTGCGAGTATGATATTCTGATGTACAACACTGTCAATGACACTGTTTAAAAATCACAAATGGCCTAGCAAATTACCTACCTCATGAATTGTAATGAGGTAGATCTCATTTTGCAAACCCCTTGGGAATGGCGGCACTCACAGGGATGCTGGACTGCTGGGCTCAGCAGACAACCATGTCTGTGACTGCTTTCAAATAAAGCCTTATTTCATTAAGGGTAAACAGAAAGCATGTCAAAAACAAATATTAGAACTTTAATATTTTTTTAAAGCAGACAGTGGTCCGTGGGCCCACTGTCTGCTCTGAAACACCTTTTGGCATGCATTCACAAAGGGGAAGGGATCCCTTTTGAGAATGGGTTAGCACCAACTTGAAACTGGTGGTAACTGCAATTGTTCTGTGACAGCATTCGCTGTCACCAAACAATCAATCAGCAGACTGCGACTTGCAAATAGGAAGGGAACACCCCTTCCTAAATGCCACTAGCTAACCCTGTTTTGTGATTCAGCAATGTGATTGCAGAAAATTAAAAATAGCTTGGTACATGTGGCCCTAAGTGATAGTCGTACATGACTCAACAAACCTCAGGACTGCATTGTTAACATGTATAGACATGCGGACTCCACCTCATTACTGGGACAGTAAGGCCCTCATTACAACAGGCCGGCAGTAAAAAAAATGGAATCACGACCATGGTGGAAACCGACAACATAGACAGCCACTTTAACACTCAGACCGCCACGGTGGTAGAAACAAACACCGCGGCAGTAACCGCCAACAGACAGGCGGAAGACAAAGTACCACCCACAGTATTTTAACACGCCTATCTGCCACCTTTTCCAGGGCGGAACCAACTCTATTAAAAGCACAGCAGAAACAGTACACAGAATGGAAAACACTCACCTCTCGACACCCAACGAGGAACCAGGACGCCATGGAGCCCGAAATACAGGTGTACCTATGCTGCTCTTCCTCCTGCTCTATCAGGAGCAGGACAGATGCCGTCGACGACCAAGGTGAGTACTGCACCTACAACACAGGGGAGGGGGGAAGAGAGTGACACACACACACAACACGCAATACCCCCACCCTCACCCTCACCCACAACACCATACCCACAGATACATGCAGCAACATTACATATACACCCCCTCCGCCCCCTGGAAGAACGCAAGGACAAAAGGAAATGATTGTAACCAGTGTAATCATGAAAAATCTGATAGTCAAAAATCTAAATTCAGTATATGTAATATGTACACCAACTACATAAGTCCGGATAGTGTTCCAATCATTTTCCATGGACCGCTGTTCCCAAAATGCATGGGCGAAGCCCACACTAGATACCTGACTGGAAACGGAGAGAACAATGCTGGGGCATCAGACTGAAAATATACAGGCACCTCAGGGGGAAGTGGAGGGGGGGCACCTCAGCCAGATGAACGCACGACGCCACTGCTGCACGAGGGGGCTCCATGCCCATTGCTGTATCCTGGAGAGTGCAAAGTTACAGTCTCTCAAGTCTCTCCAATGGGTGGTTTGCCCACTGGTTTATCCCGGAGAGTGCAAAGCCACAGTCTTTCAAGTCTCTCCAGTGGGTGGTTTGCCCACTGCTTTATCCTGGGGAGTGGAAAGCCACAGTCTCTCAAGTCTCTACAGTGGGTGGATTGCCCACTGCTTTATCCTGGGGAGTGCAAAGCCACAGTCTCTCAAGTGGATGTCATTCTCCACTGGTTCTGGAGGGGGCCTGGTGCCCAGAGTGCTTCATCTTGCCAAGGACTGAGGTAGTGGATGTATCTCTCCACTGGTTCTGGAGGGGGCCCTTTGCCCAGAGTGCTTCACCCTGCCAAGGACTGAGGTAGTGGATGTATCTCTCCACTGGTTCTGGAGGGGGCATGGTGCCCAGAGTGCTCCACGTGCAGTGTGGCCAGTACAATTGCCTCACCTGGGTGTGTGTGCCACGAGATTGGTGAGGTACAGGTAGCATGATACGGCATGGAGGCAGCGACATACCCCACACTGATGCGGCTTCGCCTTCCACCTGCAGGTACAAACAGTGATGGAAGTCATGCCTCATGGAAGCTGCCCAGGGTTCAGGAACTCTCCTGCAGCCTTGGACGACTGACCACTGGGGATGGTAGCCATGTCAGCGGTGGTGCCACTGTCCGAGTACGTTGCAGAGCCAGTGGCGGTGCTTGCGGCGGTGTCTGTGGCGGCAGTGCTGGAAGCGGTGCATGGGTCAGCACCTGCTGAGGGACACAGCAGGACATCTCCTGCAGCCTCGGATGGCTGCCCACTGGGGAAGAGGCTGGGGACTGTCGCTGAGGCTGTAGACGTGCCGGTGGTGGTGCAAGTAGCGGTGCAGGTGGCGGTTGTGGTGGCGGGGCAGCTAGCCGTGTTTGCCGCTGTACAGGTTGGTGTGGTCGTGGACAGAAGGTGTGACACTGGTCCCTCAGTCGGTGCCACCATGCCCTCTCCTGACCTGCTCTTCTGCTTTTGGCCCTTTTCCACCTTTGATGGTGCTGCAGTTGTCTTGCCACTATCCCCTTTTGTTTTTGCTGAGCCCTGGGTGGCTGGTAGTTTTGGCTTCTACCTCCGGGATGTGGGCATCTTTTTCACCTTGGCAGGTGGCAGAATGTCCTTGCCTTCGCTTCGATGCCCACTGGCAGCCCTGATGGGTGGCGCACTAGATGAACCCGCAGTTGCTGGCACCACTGTGCCTGGGGATTTGGTGGCTGAGGTGCTGGGCTGGGACCTGGAAAGCCTGGCACTAGGGGAAGAACGTGGGGGGGAGGTGAAGGGAAGAGGTCCAGGGTTGCCAGGAAACTTTTTTTAGACACACTGGGATGGGAAGATGGAGGGGGTTTGGGACTGAGGAAGAGGTAGTGATTGTAGGAGGTGTACGAGGATGTTGTGAAGTGGATGGCTGTTGGGTGGGTATGTGCCTGCATTTGTGTACTTTGGGAGGAGGGCTCACAGACACACTGTGAGAGGACACAGGGGATGTGTGAATGGTAGTGGGGGTGGTGATTGCACGTGAGCGGTGTGTGGTGTTGGGTGTGCTGGTGATAACGAGACAGGGAGGGAGGAGGAGGACGTGTAGGACGGGAACACAGTGGAGGCAGTGGATGTTGCTGTGTCTGCATGGGTATGGTGCTTGTGTGAGTGCCTGTGGGATGTATGGTGCTTATGTTTGCCATGTCGACTCTTGTGTGTTGATGAGTGGGCATGATGATCTGATGGTGTTCTTGGGATAGGCTGAGGTACAGGGGATTGGGTTTGGGTGGAAGAAGTTGGAAGGGGGAGGATGGACACAGGGACAATGGCTGCCATCAGTACTGAGGCCAGAGCCTGAAATGCTCTCTGTTGGGCCACCTGCCCAGAATGAATGCCCTCCAGGTATGCATTTGTTTGTTGCAAATGCCTCTCAACACCCTGGATGGCATTCAAAATGGTAGATTGCCCAACAGTAAGGGATCTCAGGAGGTCAATAGTCTCCTCCCTGAGGAGAGCAGGGCTGACTGGGGCAAGGCCTGAGGTGCCTTGGGTGAAGGAGATGCCCACCCTCCTGGGAGAGCGGGCACGAAACACACGCTGAGGGGCTGCTGGGAGGGTGGTGCTGGTGGGGGGGTGGCGGCTATACCTGTTGATGCGGTGGGCACAGAGGTGCCCGCCACCGCAAGGGAACTCCCATCAGAGGAGGAGTCGCTGTCACTGGTGTCTGCTCCTGTCCCCGCTGTGGAGCTCCCCTCACCCTCCGTTCCACTGGTGGCTTCAGACTCCGTTGCTTCACCCTCCAGGGCCAAGTGGATTGCAGCTCCCTCCTGCTCCAGTGCCAATGATCCTCAGCCTGATGATGTTATTGCACACAAGAACAGGGAGACCACAAAAAGGGGGGGGGGAGACAGAAGAAAAACATGTTCAGTGCATGCAACACCACTACCGTTGAACAGGGAGCAGCCCTCTGCACTACGCCATGCACTAACAGTTCCTAGAAAAATCACCTGACCATGGGGTACAAGGCCTAAGCCCAATTGCTGCACACCTGGAAGTCACAGGAGCCTGACACGGGATGACATCAGGGAGAGGTGGAACGACTTACGGGGGAAGGTACGTTCCGTGGTATCCAGACACCAGATTGCTGTACAGAGAACTGGCAGTGGACCCCCAATTTTTCCCCCACAACTAACAACATGGGAGGAGCAAGGCTTGGCAAAACTACATCCTGAGGGTCTGGCAGGAGTAGGAGGAGGACTGGACGTTGGTAAGTCAACTCGCTATTACTATCACCTCCGTATACCTGCATGCCATAACATACCCCCAACCTTACCCTCACTCCCATCACTCCACCATTTTCCACACGCCCCACCATCACAACCCACTCATCCCAATGCCAAGCCCTGCATGCCATACCAATGCATGGAGACCACTCACAGACCTGCATGGACACCTATCAATACAGCATGCACACTAGAGACAATCAGCTAGCCCACCAAATAAGAACTCACTCAAGGCAAAGCTGCGAGGCCAATGACAACCATAGAGGGCAACCCAACCATGCACAATGTGACACACAGCAAAAATAACACTGCATTTACATCCCCACAGGTACCCCAGCCAGTGTCACCGGAGAAGAGGTGCCAGCAACATCCAGTCTCCCCACAGAAGAGGCCCACAGTGATGATAGCAGCTCTGGTCGCCTGGATCTGGATGACCAACCGGACCCATCAGGGACCTCCGGAAAGTCGGTTACCCAGTCACAGTCTCAATTCACGACAGA
Source organism: Pleurodeles waltl (assembly GCF_031143425.1). NCBI lineage: Eukaryota > Metazoa > Chordata > Amphibia > Caudata > Salamandridae > Pleurodeles > Pleurodeles waltl. The sequence goes on along the minus strand of NC_090443.1, from coordinate 659,402,391 downwards.
GCCTCCCCCTCAGGAAACACCACCACAGCACCCACCCAGCGGGCCCATACTACTGTCCCAAGGACACGTCAATCAGCAGTGAGTCCACCACTACAGGGACCCCAGGGCACCCCATAAACCCCGGACAATCAGGGACCTGGGGTCAGTGGCAGTGGGCACACGATTCAGGGGACAAAGGCACAGGACAACAGAGAAGCTGGGAGGACTGCTGTGCGCTGGGGGAGGACTGGCCCAGGGAACCGACTCTCCAGGAGGCACTCACTGCTATCCTGGGAGCCTACCAACATTCCCAGGATACCCTGGGCCAGATCCTAGGCAAGATGCAGGAGAACATGCGGCTGTAGGAGGGACAGTACCTGGGGATCGGGGAGGACCACCCCGCAAACGTTCCCTGTGATCCAGGCAGAAGCCAGAAACTATTGCCAAGACCCACCCCAGGAAATAAGACTCTCCTGATTGTCACCCTTGTGCCCCACTCTGTCACCCTGTCCACATTGAACTGCCATTGCTCCCCTTCCTATTCCCCCTTGGACAATGCACCTGTGCTACAAATAGACTGGACTCTAACCTGGACTTTCTTCCATCATCACCCCAGCACATAGCACTTCCCCCTTTTCATCAGAGCACTGCAATAAACACACTTTGAAAAAATACAAGCATGGAGAATGTCAAGTGATATAAGTGTGTGTTCGTTTAACAAGCTTTAAACATTGCACTTCAACTGTACAGTAATGTTAACATAGGAAAGACCTGTAGTTGGCTGCAGTGAACACACCAGGAGCAATAGCAGGGCACCAACATCTGCAAAAAGAGATGCCAATGGGTACAGTGAGTGGGCATAGAAATCGGAATTCACAGACTGCCAGTGACAATGTTACACATCAAACTGTCAATGAAATAACATTGTCTCACCTATGTGTCATTGGAAGTATTGACAAATGACTGCACTTCTGTTGTCCTCAACCTCTGCCTCCTCATCTTCACTGTCCACAGCGTCCACTGCTGCCATATGGCCATCTCCAGCCTCCTCCTCCTGCAGAAAAGGCAGATGGCGTCTCAAGGTAAGGTTGTTCAACATGCAGCATGCCACGATTATCTGGCAGAACTTCTTGGGTGAGTAGTACAGGGATCCATCTGTCAGATGGTGGCACTGAAACCTGGCTTTCAGGATGGCAAAGGTACATTGAATAATCCTTCTTGTTTGCCCATGTGTCTCATTGTAAAATTCCTCAGCCCTTGTCCTTAGATTCCTCACAGGGGTCAGTAGCCATGATAGGTTTGGGTAACCTGAGTCACCTGCAAATATTGAGGGACAACTGTTAGCCACACACTGGCCCTCATGTCCCACACCATACCCATACACCAACATCCACTGGGTGGGAACCAGGGCTCACCTATTAGCCACACCTGGTGCCTCTGGAGTTGGGCCATCACATTTGGGATGCTGCAATTTCTCAGGATAAAAGCATCATGCACTGATCCAGGATACTTAGCATTGACATGGGTGATGTACTGGTCCGCCAAAGCACCATCTGCACATTCATTGAGTGATAACTTTTTCAATTTCTGAAGACCTGTTCATTTCGGCGGGGGGACAAATGCAATATGTGTCCCACCAATCACACCAATGATGTTGGGGATATGTCCCATTGCATAGAAGTCAGCCTTCACTGTGGCCAAATCCTCCACCTGGGGAATACGATGTAGCTGCACAAGTGTTTAATCAGGGCAGACAGAACTCTGGTCAACTCTATTGAGAACATTGGCTGTGACATTCCTGCTGCCAAGCCCACTGTCACTTGGAAAGAACCAGTTGCCAAAAAATGAAGCACAGATAGGACTTGCACAAGAGGGGGGGATCCCAGTGGGGTGACGGATAGCGGATATCAGGTCAGGCTCCAATTGGGCACACAGCTCCGTGATTTTGGCCCTGTCCAGTCTGTAGTTGAGGATAATGTGCCTGTCCTCCATTGTTTCCAAGTCCACAAGGGTCTGTACACTGGGGGATGTCTCCATCTCCTATTCATCCGCAGCGGTTGCAATCTATGGGGCAAAAGAGTGAGTAGCTGGTCATTATCTGTACATTGTAACCACTACAGTACAATGCATATTGTGATTGTTACAATATTTTGCTGGTATATGTCCAGAGTGTATAATTGTGAACTGTGATGCAGTTAGGATCCATAGCCTGCCCCCCCCCATGGCGTTCACCTGTCCTGTATGGAGGGACAGGTGAAAATGAGGTAATTTTGCTGGTGTTGTGCGCCGTTGCGGAAGTGGGTCGTGGACCACCGTGCAACTCCTCATTGGTTATCATTGGGCCCTATGGGGTACAGTGACCAATGGTGATGTACGCCGGCAGTGATGGTATGCACCGCCGTGGACATCACTGCTATTTTGCATCTGTTCACTCACTTGCTACCTGACCTTCAACAGGAGAGGACGTACACTGCATGTGCTGCTGTGACCTGTGTCTGGAACCTACCATGGCTCGTGTGACTGGGGAAAGGGCCCCTGCCTTCACCTCAGCGGAGTTGGAGAGACTGGTGGATGGGGTCCTACCCCAATATCGACTTCTGTATGGACCTGCAGACCAACAGGTGGGTACACTGTGAGTATGATGCATGGGGCATGAATGCATGGAGTGCTGTGTGTGAAGGCTTTGTTTGGGGTGGGGGGTTGGTGGAAGGGCCCTGGGCAGCTTGCAGCATGTATGCTGGGGCATGGCTGTGCTAATGGGGATGGTAAGGGGCATGGTGAGCCATGAGTGTAACAGGCAGGACTGTCTGACTAATACCTTTCCCTGTGCCTCTTTCATCTGCAGGTCAGCGCTCATCAAAAAAAGTGTATATGGCGTGCCATCGTCAAAGATGTGCGGACCCTGGGGGTCTACAGCAGACGGAGCACCCACTGTCGCAAACGGTGGGAGGACCTGAGATGCTGGGCATGGAAGACGGTGGAGGCCCAGCTGGGGATGGCCTCCCAATGAGGAAGGGGTGCCCTTCGCACCCTGACCCCCCCTGATGGCCCGCACAACTGGCGGTGGCCTATCCGGAGCTGGATGGGCACTTCGGGGCATCACAGCAGCAACAAGGGGGTGAGTACAGTGTCCTTCATTACTACTTACGCCTGGTGGGGTGATATCCGGGTGGGAGATGTGGGCCTGTGGGTACCCCTAGGCCAGGCCTGACATTGCAGAGTAGGTCCCATGTTGGGCAGGGTTCTGATGTGACATTCCTCCAACCTAGCTAGTAGGCATCCACAACTGGGCAGGGGTGTGTGGGTCCCAGGTTTGCTGCAGTTGGCAGTATCTGTCCCTACCCATGGCCTGTGACTAGCATTGTAACTGGTAGTGCATTGCCTAGTGCAGAGGACTGTTCCCTGTGTGTGAATGTGTTGTGTACGCCAACGGTGGTGTTGGTGCTGCCATTGACCAAGTGTATCTTTTGTCTCTCCCCACCTTTTTGTTTTGTCATCCTGTCCTTATGTGCATTACTATAATCTGGCAGAGGACCAGAGGCACCGGCGACAGAGGGAGCTGAATCCCACAGGACCCAGGAGGCAGAGTCCACCGACGGTGAGGGCACCAGTGGTATGGAGGCTGAGGGGAGCACCATGGCAGAGACTGGAGGGGACAGTTCGGACATGGATACCTCCTCCGATGTAAGCTCCCTGGTGGTGGTGGACACCCACCATCCTCATACCAGCACTGCCCTCCCAGCAGCCCCTCAGCGAGTTGCCCGTGTCCGCTCACCCAGGAGGGTGGGCATCTCCTTCACCCCAGACACCTCAGGCTATGCACCAGTTAGCCCTGCTGCCTTGAGTGAGGAGGCTATTGAGATCCATCCCTGTTGGGCAGTCAACCATTGTGAATGCCATCCAGTCCAATGAATTTCGGGAGGGCATTCACACTGGCTTGGCAGCCCAACAGAGATCAATACAGGCTCTTGCCTCCTCTCTGATGGCAGCCATTGTCCCTGTGTCCACCCTCCCCCCTCCAACTTCTTCTTCCCAGTCCCATTCCCCTCAACCCCAACCTATCCTAAGCACACAGGCAGACGAGCATGCACACAGGACAACACACAAGAGTAAATATGGCAAACACAAGCACCACACTACATTCCACAGGCACTCACACAAATAACCATCCAGATGCAGACATACCAACATTCGCTGCCTCCACTGTGGCCCCCCTCCTCCTCGTCTTTCACCTCCCTCCCAGTTGCATCTCTACTCACACCTGCATGCACTACATCCTCATCCACTACTACCATCACCAGCACACCTATCACAACACACACCTCACTGTCAGTCACCACCCCCACATCCATGCACACCTCCTCTGTATCCTCTCCCACTGTGTCCGTACCCCCTCCTCCTAAAGTACACAAAAGCAAGCACTCAGACACCCAACAGCCATCCACCTCACAGCATCCAGCCCATGCACCTGCACCCAAACACAGCAGACTGACACCTCCTACAACCACTCTCTCTTCCTCCACTCCCAGACCTTCTCCTTCTTCCTGCCCCAGTGTCCCTAAGAAGCTTTTCCTCCTCACCATTGACCTCTTCCCACCCTTCCCCCAATCCCCTGTCCTTCACGTCAGGCCAGGGTGGTCAAAACCCAGGCAAGCACCTCAGCCACCCAGTCCACTGGCACAGAAGTGTCTCCAGCAACTCCAGGTGGGAAAGGATCCCGGCCACCAGCCAGCCAGAGAGAAAGGGTGCCTGCCCCAAGGGCTTCCAGGAAGGGCAAGGAAGGGCAAGGAGCCGGCTCCAGCTGCAGGAAGGAAGGGCAAGGAGCTACCCCCAGCTGCAGCAAGAAAGGACAAGGAGCCATCTCCAGCTGCTAGCAGGAAGAGCAAGGGGCCTGCAGCAGCAGGCAGTAAGGACAAGGGTCCTGGTGCTGGGACTCTGTCGGATCCCACACCACCAACCATGGCGGTGCAGCCGTCTGAGGCTGCAGGGGATGGGCTGGAGCCTCCCCCCACAACTAGCACCAGCAGCACCAGTGAGCAGCCGTCAGAGGCTACAGGGGATGGGCTGGAGCCTCTCCCTCACAACTACCACCAGCAGCAGCAGCATCAGTGGGCAGCCGTCCGAGGCTACAGGGGATGGGCTGGAGCCTCCCCCCACCACCACCACCACCAGCTCCGCCAGCAGCACCACCAGAACCACCACCAGCAGCAGCAGCACCAGTGGGCAGCCGTCCCAGGCTGCAGGGGATGGCCTGGAGCCTCCCCCATGACCAGAACCAGCTCCGCCAGCAGCACCGCCACCAACACCCCCACCAGAAGCAGCAGCACCAGTGGGCAGCCATCAGTGGCTGCAGGGGATGGGCTGGAGCCTCCCCCCACAACCACAATCAGCAGCAGCAGCCGCACCAGTGGGCAACCGTCCAAGACTGCAGGGGATGGGCTGGAGCCTCCCCCCACCACTACCAGCAGTAGAAGCAGCATCACTGCCACCACTGAACAGCGGTCACTGCTGGTAGACATTCTGTAAACCTGCCTCCATGGGCTGTTGTGCGGCCTGCCCCTTGCAAATCCTGTGGGTATGACACCCAGCTGAGATATGGTGACCTTGCACTTCACTAGATCTGCATTACAGGGCATGATGCCCCCTCCAGAACCAGTGGAGAGGTCATCCACTCACCCCATCCTCCCCAGGATGTAGCTCGCTGGGCACAGTGCCACCTCCAGAACCAGTGGAGATGCCAGCCACTTACCCTATCATCCCCAGAATGAAGCTCACTGGGTACGATGCCCCCTCCAGAACCAGTGGAGATGTACACCACTCACCCCATCCTCCCCAAGATGAAGCTCACTGGGCACGATGCCCCCGCCAGAACCAGTGGAGAAGCCATACACTTGAGAGACTATGGCCTTCCACACCACAGGACAAAGCACAGGGCATGTTGCCCCCTCCAGGACCAGTGGCATTGTACCTTCTGCTGGCTGACGTGTCCCCTGTTCGCTATCCCCCTGAGGTGCCTGTCTATTTTTGACCTGTTGCCCCTGCAGTGTTCTCTCCATGTTGTTGCAGGAGTGAAGTGGGGCCTTGGACTTTGTAATGTGGCCCTGTGGCCCATGAAAATTGAGGACTGGGCAGTGTTCCATCATTTGTAAATATGCATATACTTTTTGATTTGGATGCACGTATTTCTACTATTGTATCTTATTTACACACACTTTTATCCATTGGAGTTGTGCTTGCATTATTCCTAAGGGGCACGGGGTAAATATGTTATGTTACTGCATCTGCTGGTGTGTATTTTGTTGGGGATGGCGGTGTTGCGTGTTGCATGTATGTGTCACTCTCTTTTTCCTCCCCCCCCCTGTGTGCTAGGTGGCTGTACTCACTGAGGTCATCTTTGCCGTTGTTGGTGTTCATAGTGGAGCAGGACATAAATCAACATTGGCAATATGAATATGTGCAGCTCGGGCTCCATGGCGTTGTGGTTCTTCCCTGAGTCTCCACCAGTGAGTCCTTTGACTTCTGAGATCTGTTTCTGCCAGGCTTTTGATGTTGTTGGTACCGCCCTGGAAAATGTAGCAGTTTCCTGTGTCTTAATACAGTGGGCGGAACATTGGCTTCCGTCTGGCTGTAGGTAGTTACCGCCGTGTGCCTGTTGATTCTGCCCTGGCGGTCAGTGTGTTAAAGTGGCTGTCTGTCTGAGCTCTTTCCTCCATTGTCATTATTTAGCAGTATTTACTGCTAGCCTGTTGGCGCTATTACCGCCACTTTATCACCAACCGCCAGAGTTGCAATGAGGGTCTATGTCTTCATTGTGGAGCTGCTGGCCATTTGTTTTGTACCTGCCAAGTCCGTCCTGTGAAGTCTTCAGGAAACACCAATTCCCATCCTCTATGAGAAAGGAGGGGACGTGATTCTCTGAGATGCATTCTATTTGTTCTTCCAAAGAAGATGCAACTGCCCTATTTCTGTTACCTATTACACTGCAGTTACAGGATGATCAGGAAGAAAGGATATTGGCATTGTTGGACTCTGGAGCTAGTGGAATCTATCTGTATGAGACATGGGCCATGAAACAAAAAAATCCACGAATATCTAAGGACATTCCAGAACAGGTTCATACAGTTGATGGATGTCTATTAGCTTCCGGCCCTGTCACCAGCCCTACTCCTACCCTATGTCTACGCTTTGGAAAACATCAGGAACATGTCTCTTTTGATCCAATCTCCTCTCCTAGTCATACAATAATCCTAGTAATATCCTGATTTACACTTCATAATCCTTATATCAATTGGGAAACCATAACTATTTCTCTGTTCTCCTAATTCTGTCAAGACCATTGTTATGCCTCAGAAACATATTGGTCCCCAAATAAAATGTTGTCAACAGTACCAGAAGTAGGGCATTACATAAGCTCTATTCAATGGGTACCTAGTCATTATCTGGCTTATATAGACGTGTTCCAAAAACCCACAAAACCAGTACTATCTCCACATAGAGAATATGATTGTACCATTTCCCTGGAACCTGGTACTGTTGCTCCCATTGGTAGAATGTACTCTCTTACTGAACCTGAAAAGAAAATACTCAATGAATACCTGCAAGAAAATATACAGAGTGGTCTGATTGCACCATCTTCTTCCTCCGCTGTGTCTCCCCTCTTCTTCGTCTCTAAAATGATGATGGATCTACGTCTATAGACTTTCGTGGATTCAATAAAATTACCACAAAAGACCAATACCCACTACCTCTCATCAAAGATACATTGGAAGCAGTAAGAGGGGTGCAGATATTTTCAAAGTTAGACCTTAGGGGAGCTTTCATCTTTTAAGAATAAAAGAAGGTGATGAATGGAAGACCACTTTTCGTACACCTTTTGGTCATTACGAATATCAGGTAATGCCCTTTGGTTTAACCAATGCCCGTCTATTTTTCAGAGATTCATGGATTCGGTATTTTCTGGCCTTTTAAATCCCACTATAGTAATCTAATTAGATGATATCCTAATATATTCCAGACAGCCTGAAAATCACATCAGACATGTAATGCAAGTGCTAGACAGACTTAGGCAACATAAACTCTTCTGTAAACCTGAGAAATGTGAATTTGACAAGACAGAGGTGAAATATTTAGGATATCATATTAGTCAACTTGGTATTTCCATGGATCCAGAGAAAGTTCAGGCCATCCTAGGCTGGCCATCCCCGTCTTCTATCAAAGAAACCGAGTGTTTTTTAGGACTGGCCAACTTTTATCACCAACTCATGTTAGATTTCTCTCAACAAACCAGCCAAATCACACAAACTCTTAAAAAAGAAAGTTTACGAAACGGTTTCATTTGGACAGATGTGGCTGAAAGCGCAGTCCAAAACCTAAGACATACTTTCATCTAAGCTCCTATACTATGGCATCTGGACACCAGCAAACAATTTATCGCAGTCACTGATGCTTCAGAAAGAGCTATGGGGGCCGAACAACACCTCATTGAACCAGATAGAATTATTGGTCTAGTACAGTCTTTCCTTGATAAAATACGATCTGAGTATTCAACCCTCTCAGAACTTTAAATGAAAGATCTACGTCCAAAATTATGCAATGTTAAAGGGTATTACTACCTTAAAGATGTATTGTTCCTACCTACTAAGTGCAAAGAAAAGCACTACAAATGTGTCATGACTCCCCTATAGCCGGCCATCGTGGTATCAAAGCCACACAGAAATTACTTCTTTGTTCCTTCTGGTGGACTACACTTAAGCAAGATACTGAGAGTCACGTGGTATCTTGTCCCATCTGTGCTCAAGTAAAAATACCCCATACTAAGCCTGCAGGACTACTTCAACCTTTACCTGTTCCACCAGCCCCTTGGCATACCGTATCAACTGATTTCATGTGTTCATTACCACCCCCAGCAGGAAATCGAGTTAAAATGGTGACTGTGGATTTATTTACTAAGATGGCTCATTTTACCACCTTAAAGAAACTACCCACATTCAAAGTATTAAGTCACATCTTTATGCAAGAGATTTTTCGTCTCCATGGTCTCCCCCAAGTTATTGTTTCAGATCGTGGCCCTCAATACATGTCACATTTTTAGAAGCATTTCTGTGAAACCCTAAATATCAAGTTTGCCTTATCTTCTGGATTTCATTCTCAGACTAATGGGCAAACAGAACTCCTGAATCAAGGACTCAAACAATATCTACACTGTTTTTGCAATACCACTCAGTATCTGGTCCACGCATTTACCCATTGCGGAGTTTTCATATAACAATACAGTACATAGTGCCTCAAAAGTCACTAATTTTTCTGCTCATATGGTTTCCATCCCAAGTTTTTTCCTCCTATTCCTAAAGGCTCTTCTACACTTTCTGCAATCACCTCCTTTTCTCTGAAATTACATAGAATACAACGCCTTATACGTTCTAACCGTTTGTCTACCAAACAACAAATAAAAAGAATGGCTTATAAGAGACGATGTGAAGCTCCATCTTGTCAAATCCAAGACAAAGTCTGGCTTTCTTCCATATTTTTACCCCTCCGTCTGTCACAAAATAAGTTCAAACCCCGCTATTATGGACCATTTTCAATTCTTCAAAAAATCAATCTAGTGTCCTTCCATCTTTGTTTGCCTCGAACACAGAAAATCCATCCAGTATTTCGCGTCTCTCAACTAACGCCCTTTAAGCCTGACCCTTTTCATAGACAATTCACCTGTCCTCCCCCTTTGTTAGTGAATGACGAACCTGAATATGAAGTCCAAGAAATATGTGTTTCTCGTATATTCCGTAACCATCTCCAATATCTCATTTATTGGAAGGGGTATCCTCTTAGTGAGTGTTCTTGGGAAGATGCCTCTTCTGTTCACGTCCCTCTTTTGATTCATCGTTTTTTCCGTCTGTATCCGACCAAACCCGGGGCTCCGGGGGACCTACTATCGCACCGTGGCCCGTCGCAGCCTGAGAGGAACGATCGGCTCGGGCGTGGCTGGAGCTGTGGTTCATTGTCTCAGCTTCAGGGTGTGCCACACTCCTTTTTACCGCTATTCTCTTGCACGAGGCCCTAGATTGGGCATCAGGCCTTTGGTGAGTGCAGGGTGCAGAGCTCCATCGAAATTAGTAGTGGGCACCCCCCCAACCCCTCACTTACCTGGTGATATCTATTCTTTTCTTCTTTTCTCTTCTTTCTCCTTTTCTTCTTTCTTTCATTTTACACATTGGAGCTATATTCTTCTTTATCCCAGCATGCCTTTCTTCTACCCGTTTCCTTGCATGCTTTAGGATCCTTTTCCTAAATGGTGCCTTCCTCTATATTCTCCTATGGTCCTTTCCCAATCCAACATGACGTCTTTTTTCTTCCTGTCTGTCACTTCCTGTTTTAGGGTATATAAGGAGTGAGATTCTTGCTCTCCTTACGCTGCAACACTTCCTTTGGTGGGGATCATGCTCCTGTTGTTTTTCCTTCAGCCTTTTTCTCCGCCTGTTCCAGTTTCTTCCAGTATTTGTTTTCTTTTATTGGAAGACTTACCTTTTTGTGCTTATTCTCTGTTACAGGGAGTTCCAGCCATAGAGGTTTTTCCCTTTGGTTTTTTTTCTCTAGGACTCCTTCTGGAGGGCACAGGCTGTCTTTTGACATCCCATTGTCAGCAGCACCGTGGTTACCAGAAAGGGCCACCCTCACCTTGATCAAGGCAGAACCTACAAGGATCGAGACCACTCTGCAATTCAAGTTGGCCTGAGTCATAAGAGAAGAGTAATCCGTGACAGCTGTCTGGCCACCAGGTCATCCCAGCGATGCTTCAGCTGGAGCTCATTCCTTCTCGTGTGGTAGACTCTTTTGAGGAGGTAGAGCACCGTGCCCAACCACAGCTTCCTTGCCTCTGTGTGATACCCCTGTACCACACGCCCTCCCATTTCCAGCATCAAGGGAAGGAAATGGCACACTAGACACACAAAGCCCCCAAGTTCCTCCTCCCCCATGCTGGTCAGCCTCAAAAGTGTAAAGAAGAAGGAAAATAAATGTAAAAAAAAAAAAAGGAAAGTTACAGCCCAAACCTAAGAACCCCAACTAACCCAACTAATCTAACCCCCAGACAGACACCCAACAGTACAAATACAATCTAAAAGACACTAAACTACACAAAAGCATATACACAGGTACAATAAACAAACAGAATTCACAAAAGACACAAGAGAGACACCACAAGATACAAGAAATGCAATCAAGACACCAGCAACACCGAGGCACAGCCACACAGTGAGGAAAAAACACAGACTGTAAAGTGAAAGTGAAAGTACACCCACTGTACCATGCCTGTAAACAGGATTTCCTACTGCACCACTTCCTATCCCCTTTGCAGCCCGTTTTCCATCATGCGTGTATTTTTTTGATGCATACAATGTTTGCGTGAATATTTCGATGCATAACCTACATGTGTGGCTAAATACCACACATTACCTGTAGGCCCCATGTATGGTTAGTTAGCGTTTGCTTGATTTTTCAACGCATTTGCGTCAACATTTTCGACTCAAATTGTGATTGCGTGATTTTTAAATATTTAACATGCATGCACCCTGTATCAACCTGAAGATAGGATGGTATGGCCTGCAGTGTGTGGTATAGTGGTTGGCCACATGTGGTAAAGCATGCAACTGTGTGGTTTGAGTATGAATGATCTGTAACCACAATATGTGTGTTTCTGAAGGAACGGCATGCAATACATTGGGCATAATGCTAATGTGTTCCAAATGGGTATCTACATCTGATGGCAATCAGTGATGTACAACAGTCATGATATGTGTTTGCAATATGTGTTGACTCTTGATGTGTGTAGTTGTTTGACTTTGGGGACATTACATTTCATACGACAAACAAAATTCAGGGATGATTAAGGATGGATGATGAGTGCTGTGTCAGATATCGTACCCCTCATATGTCGTTAATTGTTGGTTACGACTTCATGGTGACTTGTGTGTAAACTACACAAATGTCAGACATGTGTACATGTTTGGTACGTACTGTGTTTGAGACACTGTGCCTTAATTTCACCCATAAAATGTTTGGTACACATCAGTTTGACTCATAACAGTTACCTATATTACTTATGTTACTGAGGTGGACCTGCTGCCCTGGCTGCATGTGTTCACATATTTTCAGATTTGCATTCTACAGAAGTGTCCAGTTCAAGTTTGTGGACATGTGTACCCTGTGTTAGGATTCGGCTACATGGTGTTACGGTTTTGGGCGAGTCTATTCAGGACTCAGTTAGGGGAACCCCTTGAGTTCACAGAGTATCTCGCAAGGAGGTAGTGTACCAAAGCAGAATAGCAGCTAAAGGCATACAAGGGGAAATGCCAGCTATGGTAAGGCAGAGAAAACAGAAATGTGAAGGCAAAGCAACCTTAGTGTGAACAAATATGGAACGGGTCAGTAATGGAGAAACACGCTGGGCTTATCACTAAAGTTGTACACAGGATAGGGCTCAGAACTTTCCGCAACAACAGGGAATGTGAGTTCCACTGTGCAGATTAATCTTACAGATAGTCACCATGCAAAGCCCCATAGAAAGGAGGCAGCAGAAGTGATTCTGTGTTTGGAACCTTAAGGCACAAACTTGGATTCTACTTATATACAGACTAACCCTTTTGGGTCCGGCTGGAAACACGGGACAATTCCTGGAATACAGCCACAGCACACTGTCACTGTTAGGCACTAAAGACTACATGCAACACTAGACAAAGGATGGGGGCTCGATTTGCCTCCTGGAAACCAGGTCCCAACCCAAGTACAAAGGAATACACTTCTACACAGGTAAGAACTGATAGGACACTTACCAGACATGATAACCCAAGAGGAAACAGAAAGCGTGGAAACCAACTAGGAGGCAAAGCCAGGCACAAGGAACAGGCTCAGGATGACACAAAGGCTGGAACAGGACTGGGAAACAGAAAGCAGGCTCTGGCAGAAACAAACATGAACAAGGCTGAGAATCAGGGAGCAGACTCTGACTGGAACAAGCAGGAACAGTACTGGGTAAACAGAGAGCAGGTTCAGGCTGAATCAGGACTGTAACACAATCCAACAAGGGGTCTGGAACACAAAGGAATCGTACTCCAATGCACAACGAGGAGCTTAAGGGAATGTCAGCTTATAAGCAGTTCCGGGCAGCAGCAAGGCCAGGGCAGAGTCAAATGGATGGGCTGCACAAGAGAGGTCACAGGTGTGTGCAGCTTCAGTCTCTCACAAGTCCTGGAGAAGAGAATCCAGTATAAAGGGACAACCGGACTTTTCCCATAGAAGCAATGGACAGAAGATTACAGGTCTTACCGACTACCAGGCCATGCATTATGGGACCTGAACTCCATGCAAACTAATGTAGTTATTCTGGAGCTTGCCATATGGAAAAGGGAAGCAAACAGGAGTCAGAAAGGGACTCTGGGGGAGTGGAAATGATGATTCCCAGGGTATAGATAGTCCGTTTACAACGCCCCCTAGAGATGGGAGGGCAGAGATGTAACATATGGCAGTGGCAGGACTTTTTTCCAGGGATGTACTGCGCAGGGCATGGTTGTGAACATTGCTTGTCATACCTGGGACACTCATGCTATCCATTTTCACAAATTATGTTCCCCTTGTCACACAAGCTCCTTGCAGAGATTGCAAATATCACACTTAATAATGTCAGGGGTCTGTTCATACATTCCTGTTTCCACTGATATTTCACATCGACTGCCTCATGTATGTGGCGCTTATTTACCTTATGATTGGAGAAGTCATAGTTGTGTGTCATGCTACAGTAGGCCATGTTGACAATGACGGTGTGAGTCATATGCTATGGTCCACTGATTTTGTCCTTCTTATGTAAAATTCAAAAGATGAGTATTTTTTATATGTGTGTGATGTTTGAAGTACAATCATGCACATCACATATGATGTTGCATCAGAAGTAGTCAGATTTGTCTTTGTAACATGCTCCCTGAGGTAATACTCACATTCCTAAGGAAAATGTGATGGAGAAAGAAAAAACTAGAGCAGGATTGTGTGATTAAGTAAGGTATTTATTTACATATCTTAACAAGGTATGTAGAGTGACTATTGGTTGAACAAGGTTTGTACAATTAGCTGTCTACGGCGCATTCCTGCAGCTGTGTTTTGCTGTTCCCCCTCATTTTCCCTGGCACCATCCTCCTCCTCCTCAGGCAGTTCTTGCTCTGGCTCATATAGAGGGATGTTCCTCCTCACACAAATGTTGTGCAGGATAGCACAGGTAAGTATGATTTAGCACACAATGTGTGGGGCATAAAGGAGGCTGCCTCATGTGATGTCTACGCACCTGAATCTGGACTTCAGGATGCCAAAGGTCCTTTCCACAATGGTGCATGTCCTCCGATGTACCTCATTATAGGCATGCTCTGCTGCTGTGCTTGGGTTGAGGAATTGGGTCATGATCCATGGCTGCATCCCGTAACCCTTATCCGCTGCAAAAGATAATAGGGTGAGTATTTTGTTAGTGCTTGCAACAGGAATGTCATGTAGTATGGCAGTTGATATCTTGTGTCATCTGTGATTCATATGTGTTTGTGGTATTATGTGAGATCCTGGGCTTCTGTGAGTTTTTTTCTGCAGTGGGTTGTTTGACTTGACAACTTAGGTTTGGCTCATTGACCTGGGATCTATGATTTAGTTTCCAAACTGCTGGTCAGAATGTATGTACCATGCGTTGTGTAGTGTCCAACATGTTTTAGTGTGCTTTCACTGGAGGGGACATGATATTTCCACACACACAATAGATTCCGATGTGGTGGTAACATGGTTGCACTACAAGGCCTGGACATCCCATCCAATTAGACATATGTCATTGCAGATGAAATGCAACAGTGAGGACCTTTGATTTGACTAGGTGACAAAGCACAACACATCTCCATAAGTTGGCAGCACTGAGGTGTTCAGTATTGACAATTGTCCCACGTGTGACTTGGTTCGAGGCAAACCTTTCTTGTTCCCTTTGCCAGTGGCTCATGTGCAACCGTGCACCTACACTACCAAACGTGCTCCAGGTAACCTGACTAACTGCGTTCCGTCCATAAGTTGGCAGCACTGAGGTGTTCAGTATTGACAATGCACAATAGTCCCACATGTGACTTAGTTCGAGGCAAACCTTTGTTGATCCCTTTGCCAGTGGCTCATGTGCAACCGTGCACCTACACTACCAAACGTGCTCCAGGTAACCTGACTAACTGCGATGTGGAGGTGGATGTATCTGTGCAGGAAGGGCCATTCCCCAGTATGTATGCTGGACAATTGGCTCTTTCAATGTGTGTGGCAGTGTGCAGTTTGCATTAGTGCCACATCAATATGTGTTCATAGCACAATCCACTTCCTTATTGCTACCAGGCACGGCACCCCCGGAGTGATGTAAGATGTTGGGTCTGCCTCAGAATTTCCGTGTCACGTACATGTGAGTCAGCATCATCATGCTAAGTGTCTCATGGTGTTAGACCTGCTGCAACACACATTGCACACCCCTTCCATGCTACATACTGCTTTGGAGGGTGTTGGATTGACTATGTGGCCTATTGTAATTATAAATGGTTCACCTTCCAAGTTGTACTTCCAGTGTAGGTCATGTCATTGTCACTGTGGGCTTTGACATTGGTCCCTTGTTGCTCTAGAGTGGCAGCTAATGTTTGTGGCAGCCGTCATTTGTCCATAGGTGTGTATCCTATTGTGTCAAAGTGTACAACATAACTACCAGTGTCACACCTCAGTGTCATCCTGCCCACGGTCAATGTAGGGGTGTGTGTTTTGTGTTTCCTACAGGGTTGTTGTGCTGCATGTATATTGTTAGGTTTATGGACTTACCGACAAGAAGGCCATTGCCATATTGTCCATCCTGGAAGTGCTGATTGATCTTGCTGTGGGTGATTATGAATGAATCATGGACACTCTCAGGATACTTGGCCAAGATGTAAGTGAACAGTTCCTGGTGGTCAACTATGGCCTGCACATTGATGGAATGCGTTTGCTTTCTGTTCCAGAATAGGTGATCTGTTGCTGCAGGTGGTATGATACGGACATGGGTGCAGTCAATTGCACTGAGTACATGTGGGGAGCCATGGATTTGGTAGAAGCCTTGTTTTATCTCCTGCTGCTTCTGCTGGTTGTTGAGGAAGCTGATGTGGCGGGTATGTGGGAGATTATGGCATCAAAAACCTTGGCCAGGAAGGCTGAGAATGAGGGCTGTGATACTCCAGCAACCAGGGCACCCGTTGTCTGGAAGGAGCCACTTACCAACATATGCAGAACAGCTAGCTGCTTGGTCAGCTGTGGTATATTGTGTGGTGTCTGCATGCTAACTGTTAGTTGTGGCTCAATGTGGCGCAGCAGCTGCTGTATGGCTTCCCAGTTCAGTCGATACCTCCGGATGATGTCCTGTTCCCTGATGCCATGGATAGTTGTCCTGTTCCTGAAGACCCTCTCCTGCCTTCTGCGTTTCCTTTGTGGGCCACGTTGGGGTGGTGGTGGCTTCTGCTGCTGCTCCTGTGCGTGGCATTGTCTTGCAAGCTGCATCGAAAGCACCTCCATGTTGTTCTGTTGATCTGTGATGTTGCTTGTGTGTGTTTTCCTTAAGTAGTGGTGTGTTTGCCGCACAATAATGCCTGCTGTGACTCAGGCGTTAAATATTGACGCAAATCAAGTTTATCGTCCTTTTTTGGGTCAGCCTCCCACCTGTGCGTAATTTTCGCCCTGTTGGATAAATATGGTGCTAAGGTGTTTGAGTAATTTTTGGGACGGGAACGCCTACCTTGCATCTCATTGACGCAAGGCAGTTTCACGCATCCTTAAAATGACACTAACTCCATATTTTTTATGCTAGACAGGTCTAGAGTCGAAATATGAATATGAACTTAAGTTTTCACTGGATTTGCGTAAAACAAAATGATGCAAATCTGGTGCAAACAGTGAATAAATACGACCCTAAGTGCCAGTGCTCAGCACCGGAAACAGCAAGCACAAATTAAGCACTTCTTTGCTCTCTAGGCTTGCTTACATTGGCGTCTTGGGTATCCACCTGAACTGGATTGCTTCTTTTTTAGGTAATTATACCTTTTCATGAAGCACCCAGAAAGAGCAGCTGTAGCGGCCCCAGGGCTCTATTTTGTCTCCTCTACAATTTAGTATTTATAGACTGCCACTAACCAAATTTTTTAGTGTCAGGAATTTTTTTTATACTAGTATGCAGATGATACACAGCTGGTTTAGTGACAATCTAATACTAATCCCGTATGTAAAGATGATCAATGGGGTTGGTGTAACTTCCTATCTGCTAGTGGCTGTCAGACAACTTCAAGAAATTTAACCTTCACGAAACAGAGCTGTTGCGTAAGGTCTTGTCAAAGTATCTGCCCTCCATTACCTTTTTAGCCTCCTATAATGGCCAGTTGCTGACCCAAAGCGATCTCAGTTCCTAACCTTGTTATGCATATTGATGCTGATTTACCCCTAAATACACAGGTAAGAACAAAGCCACTGCTTGTTTCTTGCATCTTAAACTATTAAAAACCCTTCTCTCTTTCATTGATTCCAGTCACTGTGTAACAGTAAGGAGTGCAATGATTTACTCCAGACTGACTAGGACAATGCCACTTATTTACGCTGCTTCAACTAGCCAAGAATGCAGTGGCACTGCTTACCATGAGCTCCTCCAAAAGGACTCATTAGCAACTCTAAGCCCATTACGCTGGCTACCTGTAAAAAAAGAACAACTTTTAATTTGGTTTTCCATAAGACTATTCATCGACACATGCCTGATATTTTCCCTTCCCTTGTTATATACTCCTTTCAGAGTATTACTCTCTGCAAAAACCATTGTGCTTAACACCACAAGGCCCAGACCTCTATTGCAGCTATAAGAACATGACACTCTTTGTCACATGTTCTTCCAATTGAGCATGACTTTCTTCAGTTTAGGAACATTTAAAAAAAACCTGTATTTGATAAACTGTAAATTGCTGATGCCTAGGCAGGTTGTTTAATTAAATATAGAAGTTAAGAACCATTAGGCTTCTTGAACAGTAAGCATTATAAATGCCCACTACAGACCATAGACATATGTTCCTACACACTGTGGCCTAGAAAACTCCCTATGTCTCTGCACCCAAGATAAAGCCTCCTACCCATGACCGGCACCAGGTGATGGAACTGTGAGCCCCTGCCTCCGGACAGTTCCTTATGAAGCCTTCTTTATTGCTTCAAAATTAAGATGCTTCTCAGGATTCAGCTTTCAAGTAGCAATTTAAATTATCAACATCCTCAACTTTTTCAATGTTATACAGATATTTCACAATGCAATCTTGAGAAAATCTGGAAAATTATATTGTACTGTTTCTGAAATGTTCTGCAGAGTCTTGGGTGAAAAATCATCATGTTTGTTTATCACAATAGTTGGAAATGGTCCTTTTTGCAGGGCCATCCCTAAACGTTTTACCTCCTTCCTCCTATTTGTTCTGACCTGTATTGTAGGCTTTAGGACTCTGGGCACTTTACCACTGCTAATCAGTGCTAACATGCAAATGTATTGGTGATTGGTTTATCCATGATTGGCATATTTGATTTTTTTAGTAAGCCCCTAGTAAAGTGCACAAGAGGTGCCTAGGGCCTTTAAATCAAAAGCTACCAGTGGGCATGCAGAACTGATTATGCCACCCACATGAGTAGCCCTGCAAATATGGTTCAGACCTGCCACTGCAGTGTCTATGTGTGCAGTTTTAACCTGCCAGTTCGACCTGGTAAGTGTACCCACATGCCAGGCCTAAACCTTTCCTTTTTATACATGTAAGACGCCCCTAGGGTAGGCCCTAGGTAGCCCCATGGGCAGAGTGGAGTGTATGTTAAAGGTAGGACATGTACTGATGTGCTTTACATGGCCTAACAGTGAAATACTGCTAAATTCAGGCTTCACTGTTGCAAGGCCTATCTCTCGCATAGGTTAACAGAGGGATGCCTTTAAATAACTTTAAAGTGTAGATTCCCTTTGGGAGCAGATGGAAATGTGGAGTTTGGTGTCTGTGTCTCTGAACTCACAATTTAAAAATACATCTTTTAGTGACGTTGGTTTTTCGATTTTTCGTTTGAAAATGCCACTTTTAGAAAGTTACTATTTTCTTGCTTTAAGCATTCCGTGACTCTACCTGTTTGTGGATTCCCTGTCTGGGTAAGTTTGAAGGTTGGGCTGTTTGTGAATCCCCTCTAAACAGTAAGACAAAGGGTGCTGCAGTATAGCCTGCATATCATGATGAGCCATCTGTGCTAGAGTGGAGGGAGGAGTGGTCACTTACACTTGAATGGGCTGTGCCTGCCCTCTCACAATGCCGTCTCCAACGCCCTGGTGTGTGTCAGGGGCCTGACCTGGGCAAGGCAGGATCTTGCAAACAAGAGAGACTTCCCTTTGAAGTTTATCAACTTCAAAGGCAGAAAGGGGTATAAGTAGTGGACCCAAAACCCTATACTTTAAACTTCTTCAAGATCACATCTGGATTCAACAGGAACCTCTGCCAAAGAGAATAGCTGAAGAGCTGAGGAGACGTGCTGCCCCTGCCTGTGACTGTGCTTTATTGGGCTATCCTGCAGTTGCTGCTTCTGCCTGTGAAAGAGGACAAAGACTAGACATTGTGGTATATTCCTGCTTGGGAAGAATCTCCAAGGGCTTGAACTGAGCTTGCCTCCTGTTTTGAAGCCTCAGGGCCATCAATTATTTTTTCTGCTAAAATCTGGACTCTCTGCTGTGACTCCTGCCCTGTCAAGTGGTGTCCTATCCAGTCCCTGGGCCCTTCAAAGGTGAAGTTGGCATGCAAAAGCTGAAAATCCACGCACAGAAGCTGTGCAGGGAAATTCTCGACACACCATCTGCAACGCGGCTAATAAACGACGTGCTGGCAGCTTTGCGGCTAAATTGGTGCTCCATTTGCATCACAGCTGGGAGATCGATGCATCACACCTGGAGAAATGACACTCAACACCCACTTGAGGCTCCTGATAACGATGCAAACCTGATGCAGCGAGGTGTCTAACAACTGGGAATTGTACCTCAATACTGATTCCAGTATTGATTGCACAATCCCATGCACTCCATGGGCTCTACCATGGCCCCCCAGGTACGGCAATACTAGCCTTCAGAAGTCTCCACTGCAGCCCCAGCTGCTGTCACCTCACAGACAGGCTTCTGTCCTCCTGGGTCCTGAGACGCTCAATCCCAGGAAGGCATAACAAAGTATTTCCTTTAGGAGAGGGGTGTTACACCCTCTCCCTTTGAAAATAGGTGTTACAGGCATGGGAGGGGTATCCTCCCAGAGCCTTTGGAAATGCTTTGAAGGGCACAGTTGGTGCCCTCCTTGCATAATCCAGTCTTTACCGGTTCAGGGACCCCCAGTCCCTGCTCTGGCCCAAAACTGGACAAAGGAAAGGGGAGTGACCACTCCCCTGTCCATCACAACCCCAGGGGTAGTGCCCAGAGCTCCTCCAGAGTGTCCCTGGTTTCTGCCATCTTGTTTTCAGGATGGTCAGGGAACTCTGGGAGCATCCGAGTGGCAAGTGCCAGCAGGTGACGTCAGAGACCCCCTCCTGATAGGTGCTTACCTGGTTAGATGACCAATCCCTCTTTAAGGGCTATTTGGGGTCTCTCCTCTGGATGTTTCCTCAGATTCAGATTCCAAGACTCCAGCAGGAATCCTCTGCAACCTCTTCTTCACCTTCTACCATCTGATCAACAGCAGAACTGCTCCAAGAACTCTACAACTGCAACAAAGTATCCAAGAAGGCTACTGCAGCGCTGTAACTTCAGCTCCTGCTAGCAACTGTAACAGTTTCCAGGTTGTGCATGCTCTGAGGACTGCCTATCTTCATCCTGCACCAGAAGGACTGAAAGAATCTCCTGTGTATTGATGGAGTCACTTCCCTGCGTCAGTGGGCACCTCTCTGCAGCGATGACCAGTACACTGGGGCCCCTCCCCTGACAATGAGCATGGATCCCGGAACACAGGTGGTGGAACGAAGGAACCCTGACTGTCCAAAGGTCCAACTGTCCAAATTTGATGGAGGTAAGAGCTTGCCTCCCTGTGCCAGACAGTACCCCTATGGACTACGTGTTTTGCAGCTCCTAGAGCTTCTGTGCACTTCTGCAAAGAATACTTCATGCACCAAGTATCCCAGGTCCTCAGCACTCTATCCTGCAATGCTCATCTCCCAGAGTTGTTCTACGGTGGCGTGGGATTCCTTTATGTAGTGCTGAAACTACCATGTTTTGCGACTGCTTTGTTCCCATGCTGTGGGACTCCTGTGTGTGTGGCCTGGTCTTCAGAGGGTTCTCTGAGTTGCTGAGAGCCCCCTCTGTCTCCACCTCCTCAGCAGAGTTGACCTGGTCCTTCCTGGGCCCAGGCAATGCCATGTTTTGTGAAAAGTGAGTTTTGTGTCTATCAAGACTTGTTGGCAGAATCCAGCGACGTAAACCAGACTGCATTCATCCATCCAGCGTGGGACATCTGTGGGCACCAACCAAGAATCCACATCTACATTCTTTGGTGCAATACTGATTTTGTCTTCTCACTGGTGGTTCTCCTTTTGCACCTTCATCAGGGTTAGCAGGGGCTCCTGTTCTCCCTGGACTCTTCAGTGCTTCTCAGACTTGGTCCCCTTCTTCAACAGGTCTTCAGGTCCAGGAATCGATCATTGGTGTCTTGCAGTCTCTTCTGAGTCTTTCCTGGGCTCTGGGTGGGGTATTTTACTTACCTTTGGTGTTTACTTCCCCTCTCAGCGCCCCCTACACATTACACTTGCCTAGGTGGGAAACTGAATTTCGCATTCCACTATTTTGCCATATGGTTTGTGTTCCCCTAGGCCCATTGCAACCTATGGTGATTTTCACTATTTGCACTATTTTATGACTGTTTACTTACATGATTTTGGTTACCGGTGTATGTATTGTGTAATTTACTTACCTCCTAAGGGAGTATAGTCTCCAAATAATGTTTGGCCTTGTGTCACTAAAATAAAGTACCTTTATTTTTGGTAATACTGAGTGTTGTCTTTCTTGTGTGTAAGTACTGTGTGATTACAGTGGTATTGCAAGAGCTTTGCATGTCTCCTAGTTCAGCCATAGCTGTTCTGCCTACAGCTACCTCTAGACAGCCTGGCTTCTAGACACTGACTACATTTCACTAATAAGGGATAACTGGACCTGGTATAAGGTCTAAGTACCTGTGGTACCCACTACAAATCAGGCCAGCTTCCTACACCGTTTCTAACAATAATGTGTGGAGATCTGTTATGTGTCTTCCTGTAGATGCTTGGATAACTCAGCCTTCATCATCACACCCTGAGGAATACTTTTCCATCTGCTCTACTGATTAAATTTTATGCAGGTCTTCTTCTTTCTTTGTGCTCTCTGATGCTGAACCGGTATTAGACCACCCCTCTATAAATACTTTGAGTATTGCTTTCAAGTTAAATAAACTTTTATTCTTCCCTATACTTTGCTATAAGGAGGCTCCAGAGTTGGGGTGAGTATGGCAAACGAGATGCAAACTTTATAATAAATGAATAAAGGTAGTTGTTTCTTAAATATGAATGAATATTAATTTTATTTATGTTTAATGTAGAACAAAACAATACCTTAGCACTATTTTTTTTACATTTTTATTTAAATCTTTAATTAATTTGATACACATTTAATTAAATAAAAAACACTTTTTCTGAAATTTAAATTAAAAAAGCTCCCAACTATAATAAAACATTTTTACTACACATTAATAATTATAAGTGATGTATATCATTAAATGTAATTCACTTATATTTCAATAAAACAAATGTTACATTAATTTATAAATTCAAAAAAGGTTGACAAATATTTGAAATATCATAAATGTAGATCTGCTTTAAAATTAAAATATATTTATTGGCACTTTTATCTATTATACACAATGTAACATCTTTCAACATTGCTTTCTGTGGGGATTTTTTAAAGTCCTAGGATACGGCGTTGCAGTATCAGTGGCTGGCCATGTGTTACACTAACTTACTATTTTTTTCTTTTTTGGCAGAAATTTGGCCCCACCTCCTTCTTCAATGGGTGGACACTTGCAAGTCTACACTTTTGAGTAAATTTGCATACAAAATTTATGAATAGCTGAAAGTATCTGTCAGAGCCCTTTTCATAGGGCCATGGGGCAAAAGGGGTTACTGGACCCAGCTGTGGGGGCTGAAGCCATTTTCTCCTGATGTTCTGGGGTCCGACCTACTATGGATCCTACGCAACTAAGCCAAGTGCTCCTTCACCAATTGACTCTCAATAATAGCATGGGTCAAGCAGTCCAAAACTTCACCGGGGAGATGGATACAGGGTTTGAACACAGACTCACAACTCAAAATATGTGCAGCAGTAGCAACAAATAAATGTCCCATTAAATAGTTACTTTTATTAAATAAATAATTATATATTTTACTCTAGAAGCAGAAAGATAAATACAGCATTCACAAACAATGTACACATCCCCCTAAGGTCAGGGCTCTAGTGTTTCTTAGGTAGTAACCTGAATTCACTTCCTCCTCACTCTAGTGATAGTGGGTATTACCCATTCACTATAGCCGATATTTAGGTGAAGCCACACTAATACTCTGTATTGAAGTGAAAATTTTCCCGTGCCACAGCTCTATCTGGCAAGTATGTTCTCCTGGGGCTGACTGGCCGAAAATCAATCTTATTCACTCATGCAGTATCAGAGCCAGCAGAGTGCCTGAGAGCACCCCCTCCGTGGGTGCTCTGCAAGTTCCTAACATGCAGTTGTGCAACTGCAGCAACTGGAGATTCTTTGTGGCTTCTCCAAGCTGGGATCGTTCTTTTTGGTCCTTTCCATGGCTAGTGGGGGAAGTAATGCGAAGGTCCTGACTCTGCTCCTAACACAGGTCATCAGTCATGATGCAGGTCCATAATGGTCCCCATGGAGGTCTCTCTCTTCTAGTGATAATCCCAACCAGGTATCAATTCTTGCTTAGTCCATATGGCATACAGGGCTACCGCTGTTCCACTGCATAGGGCTCTGACCCAATCGGCACACAGCACAGTCAGCACAGCCATCTCTTCATGGCGGTCTCTCCTGTCATAGGAGTTCACCAGCTACGGTCCTCTCAGTATGGAAATCTCTTCATAGTGGTCCCTCCTGGCATGCAGGTTTGGCAGTTCTTCACTGATCATGGCTAATGACCTGTTCGGCACAGTGATGATCACAGCTCCCTTCACTGCAGCCCTTTGGCTCATGGGGGTCACCAACTTTCCCAGCACACGGCTATGACCTGAAGTAGTCATCTCCACACACCTCACTAATAGAATCCACTCAACAGGATTCTCCGCTGGACCTCATTCCAGCCAATGCTCTCCTATCCCTTCCAAGGCACATTGGCCTTTGAAAGTAGCCAGGCACTAATGCTAAAGGCCCCAGGGGAGATGGTATTAGGTACACTGGGTGGTGACCGCTCACCCAAATAGGCAACTAGTAGTCCTTGGCCCCCAGTTCTGATCACAGGCAGAAGTCTTGCAGAGCTTCTCCTCCTCACACAACCCCACTGGCTGATTCACAGTTGACAGTGTTTGGGGCCCCAAGCTCCCATTCTTATAGTCCATTTCAAGACACCAAATGTGAATTAGAGCCTGAGTCTTTGAAGATTATGTTGACGGTCTGCTCCCTTTTGAAGTGCCCTCTCCTCTTCCCTCTTTCCCTTCATAAAAAGTTTGTCACTGCAGGAGTGTTGACAAAACTGATAGCCCCAAACCGCAGGCCATGAATGTGAGTAGAGGTTCACACTTGGATGTCAGCCACAGTGATATGTGAATTAGAAGGTAAGTCCAGAGCCTCAGCACTACTCTATGATTTTCTAATCAGCCCCATCTCCTTCCTGAGATTTGCCCTCTCTCTAAATCAAAGAGCACCCTATGAAGTGTACTGTGAAATCCTGGCTCTCCCTTTCTGCAGTGTGTCCCACCCAGCTTCCAGGAATGCTGCAATAAACAAATCTGGCTGGGGAGATTCCTCTAACTCCACTCCTTGTATTTCACCATGAAGCCCTAGGTCTCTCCAAATTAGAACCTAGACTAAGCCAAGTATTGTACCACTCGCAGCCACACATACACTTAGCATGGGTATGTAACATATATGTACTGTATGGCACTACACCCATCATGTATTGTACCATTCACAGGCACACACACATCTCACACATGCATTTAACACACACTGCACAGTATTGCATTATCCTTGTATTCAATTACTAGGCACAGATACACCCCACACATGTACACAACATATGCACACTGCACAGCACTACATCCTTCATGTAATGTAGCCCACATAGGCACACATAATTCCATCATATAACATAAACACACTGCACAGTACTGAATTATCTACTCATCACTATACGGTATTCTGCCACCATCATATTTGTTCTGCCTAAGTCCTGGTAAAGGCAGCAACATTTCATCACTAAGAGGGTAGCTGTTTGAGTGCTCTTTCTGGTTCAACAAGACCGCAATCAATGGGACAGGCCTATGTTATGTCGCACACTTATGATCTGTGTTTTCTTATGGCAACAAAAATCCGCAACACGTATCCAGACTTCAGTACAGGTCAGGCACTCAGGGCAAGGGAGACAATCCCTTTCCTGGGATGGTTCTGGATGTCATCCCAACATGTATGTTTTAAACATATGTCCTTACTGCTAGCACAATGTAATGTCTAATCTGAAAAGCTTTGTAACTGACAGGGAAACCCCCTTGTGCCAAACACAGTTCCTAGACCTTTTTTATTATTGCTTAGCATTACAGTGGACCATGGTTGCCATATAATATGAGCATTTTAAACATTTGAGGAAAAGTCGAATGTGAACGACTTAGACATTTTTGTGATTCTGTACAACACAGGACATGAGAAAATCACTTTATTTATACACAGTATTTGATATTAGATTTTTCAATTACATTGTACAGAATTTTGTAAAAAGAAAATGTATGCACTTTTTAAACAATTGTCATAAAAAAATAAAGTACCTGCATGCAAAGGCTAATCATTCCGTGTTAAATACTGTGGAGTAACATTGCCTTGCATGTCAGATTCAGCCCTTCTACAGTTTTTGTGTTGTGTTTCATAAGTTCTTTCAAATTAGCTCAATTATATTACAGTAGATTAAATTTTCAGGTTTCTGTGAATTATTAATTCAGTAAATCAGGGTTCAAAATGAATGTCTTAGTGAAATATACACACTATTATTGCTCACCTGTGTATTAAAAAAATGACATAATTTACCTGTCTCTCAAACGTGACCTCTCTTTACCCCACCCCATCATTTCTTAATCTTAATTAATCACACTGCCCACACCTAATGACCACTATTATGACTCCCATGTGCTGAGATGAGGACAATCCTGCCGTGGACGTTTCTGTCTATCAGTACTGCTAATAAGGACTACTGCTGATGAGGTCCTTTCCCCTTCATCTGCTGGGACTGAATATTGAAACAGTGTTAGAAGGTTTGGGGACAACAAACCACCACCACCCCAATGTAGAGCACAATTTAGCTGGCCCACTTTGGGATGCAGGAACTGAGTCACCAATTGCTGCTAAGGCTGTGCTATGAGATCATCACTAGGTGGACTCCCAAAAACTAGCCAGAATGTGAGGAACCTCTTGGATGTCTAGGTCGGG
Organism: Pleurodeles waltl; assembly: GCF_031143425.1. Lineage (NCBI taxonomy): Eukaryota > Metazoa > Chordata > Amphibia > Caudata > Salamandridae > Pleurodeles > Pleurodeles waltl. The sequence goes on along the minus strand of NC_090443.1, from coordinate 659,375,671 downwards.
ATGCACATAAAGCTTCCTGTCAAGGTGGGGTCCAGGGCTCCATTTGATTCCCTTTCATATAGGAAAGATGTTTTCAGCACTCTAGTAGACCACCGGGCAGAAAAGGGTAGCCAGTGAGGGGAACAGAGCTACTGCTCCTTCTGGCTGATTGCTCCATCTCCAATTTTCAAAATGTTTCAAATCACAGAAGCAAATATTCACGATTTCCATTCACATTGTATTCCTACTTTAGTCACAAACTGCATTTCAAAAACTGATAAGTGCCTTAGTATTTTTACTTAGTATGTTTTAGTAGCTGTTGCCAGGTTCCCTTCGTTTTCCTAAAAATGTATTGTTAGAAATGGGGTCTTTGGTTGACAGTCAGGTTACCCCCTGTCCAAGCAAGGCCACTCGTTCTAGTCAGGGTAAGTCACACACAATCCAAATTATCCTGTGCCCACCACTGGTAGCTTGGCACTGAACAGTCAGGCTTAACTTAGAAGGTAATGTGTAAAGTATTTGTGCAATAAATCATGCAATGACACAGTATACCAATACAAAAATACACCACCCAGTGTTTAGAAAAATATATAACATTTATCTGATAAGATGCAGGTCAAAACGATTAACATGCAATAAGTATATGTTGAGATATCACTGTAGAAGTGATATAAAGTGTCTTCAGTCTTTTAAAACCAATAAATGTCTCTTTCAAGCATAAAGTAGCTGGTTCGAGTTCAAAAGCTCTGCAAAGAACTACAGAGGAGGAGATGCGTGGAAAACAAGGAGGTGTTGTTTAGTTTTAAAGCAGAGGCAGCTGTGCGTCGATTTCCGACGCTCAGTCGTGGATCCTGTTCCGGTTGCAGGTTTTTTCAGATGCCCAGGGGACAATGTGTGGATTTCCAGCGCTGACAGGATGAAGTCCCAGCGGCTGCGTCGATCCGGTGGGCATTGCTTGGAAACTTCTATTACACAGCAGGCACTGCATCGATTCCTCTCTGGAAGTCGGGCTGCGTCGTTCCGGCTCAGCTGTGCGTCGATCCAGTGGGCCATGCGTCAAATTTCCAGTCGCTACGATGGCGCTGCATCGATCTTCTCAGTACGAAGTCGGGCTGCAACGTTCTGGTTCGGCGTGCAGTGAATTTTTCACAGCGGTGCAGGCTGTGCGTTGTTTCTGGCAGGCTGTGCTTCGAATTTCACTGCACAAGAAGTCCTTCTTGTAGAGATGAAGTCTTTTTGGTCCTGAGACTTCAGGGAACAGGAGGCAAGCTCTATCCAAGCCCTTGGAGAGCACTTCTCACCACAGCCAGAGAGCAGCAAGGCAGCAGTCCTTCACAGAAAGCAGTCACGTTAGTCCTTGGGCAGCCAGGCAGTTCTTCTTGAAAGGATGCAAATTCTGGTTCAGGTTCTCTTCTCCAGGAAGGGTCTGAGTTGCTAGGGGCAGAGGTCCTGCTTAAATACCCAAATGTGCCTTCGAAGTGGGGGAGACTTCAAAGAGTGGCTTAGAAGTGCACAAGGTCCCCTTTCAGTTCAGTCCGGTCTGCCAGGGTCGCAGTAGGGTGTGTGGCAGTCCTTTGTGTGAGGGCAGGCTACTGTCCTTTGACATGTAATTGTCAGGCCCTCCACCCTCCCAGCCCATGAGGACCCATTCAAAATGCAGATGTATGCAAGTGAGGCTGAGTATCCTGTGTTTGGGGTGTGTCTGAGTGAATGCACAAGGGAGCTGTCAACTAAACCCAGCCATATGTGGATTGTAAGGCACAGAAGGATTTAGGTGCAGAGAAATGCTCACTTTCTAAAAGTGGCATTTCTAAAATAGTAATATTAAATCCAACTTCACCAGTCAGCAGGATTTTGTATCACCATTCTGGCCATACTAAATATGGCATTCCTACTCCTTTCAGATCAGCAGCTAACACTCAAACAATATATGAGGGTAGCCCCAATGTTAGCCTATGAAGGGAGCAGGCCTCACAGCAGTGTAAAAACGAATTTAGGCGTTTTACACTACCAGGACATGTAAACTACACAGGTACATGTCCTGCCTTTTGTCTACACAGCACCACACCCTATGGATTACCTAGGGCATACTTTAGGGGTGACTCATATGTAGAAAAAAGGGAGTTTTAGGCTTGGCAAGTACTTTTAAATGCCAAGTCGAATTGGCAGTGAAACTGCACACATAGGCCTTGCAAAGGCAGGCCTGAGACAAGGTTAAGGAGCTACTTAAGTGGGTGGCACAACCAATGCAGCAGGCCAATAGTAGCATTTAATCTACACGCCCTGGGCACACATAGTGCACTCTACTAGGGAATTACAAGTAAATTAAATAGACCAGTTGGGTGTGATTCAATGTTACGATGTTTAAAAGGGCGTGAGCATATGCACTTTAGCACGGGTTAGCAGTGGCAAATTGTGCAGAGTCTTAAAACCAGCAAAAACAGTATCCAAGAAATGGAGGGAGGCAGGCAAAAAGTTAGGGGTAAACACCCTAAGTCTGTCAGGTCTAACAAATCCTAGTTGTCTTTCACTAAAGTACATCTTGACTTTATTCAGGTTGGTCAAAAAAACACAACAAATGTGAAAGCTTGTGATGTCTGGAAGACAGTTGTCTGCTTTTCTGATTGGATGGAGGGAGAGTGTCTTAGTGTACCCATTCCTGAAGGAATTAACACGCTTTTTTGACATAGGCATAAGAGGCTGCTGAGGTAAAATAATGCTTACTGGTTTGGCCAGAGTTACTAGTTATGTGTTGAAAGCCAACATTGCCTACTGCTGGCCAAGAACGTTAGTGCTGAAATTAAACCTCACAGAACCAGAACTAGTGGAAGATGCCTCACGTGTGGAACAAGAAACTGTTCCTGGAACTTGTCTGAAACTCGGTAGCAGTGAGCAGTACCACAAGCTGAGTATCTGACATCTGAATCCATAATGGTGGTGTGAAAAACACAGGTAAATTGATATAAGTCAGGAGTAATGCTCCAGAAATGCTTGTAAGACACAGGGTATACCTATTACCACAGAGTAAGATCTTGGAAATATTTGTGGACAATTGCACTGTAAAATCTATCATTTGAACCAATTGAAAAAATATCTTCAGCAGGAGGGGGAAGGTCCCAAACCATTTTTGAGAGCATCAGACTTGCTTTCTAACACGTTTTATGGTACTGTGGGTCATGATATAATTGCATGAGATTTTATAAATACTGCCTAGTAAAATGCCCCCAATACCATGCAATTATGAGTTGAACCCCACAGAATTCGGCATGGATACTCTTTAACATTTCCCCGGAGGCTACAAAATATGGTCTGTGATGTGACTGAGGGCCGCATTGATGCCAGCAAGGTGAAAGGGGGCCTTTGCGAGCCGAGGTGGGAGATAAGGTGGGAGTTGGGAAAGAGAAGCATGTACATGGTATGGTTATTGAGTTATGGAGTTTTTCGGAGGGTTTCATTCCATACAGCCTTCTAATTTAAAACCATAGTCTCTAGAAGAGATATAGGGCCTCATTCCGACCCTGGCGGTCCTAGACCGCCAGGGCCGCGGGCAACGGAAGCACCGCCAACAGGCTGGCGGTTCTTCATTGCCCATTCTGACCGCGGCGGTAAAGCCGCAGTCAGAAAAGGGGATCCAGCGGTTTCCCACCGGATTACCCCTGGCTGGGCTGAACCTCCATGGCGGCGCTGCAAGCAGCGCCGCCATGGGGATTCCGACCCCCTTCCCGCCAGCCTGTTACTGGCGGTTTTGACCGCCAAGAACAGGATGGCGGGAACGGGTGTTGTGGGGCCCCTGGCATGGGCAGTGCAGGGGCCCCGTAACAGGGCCCCAGCATGATTTTCACTGTCTGGATAGCAGACAGTGAAAATCGCGACGGGTGCAACTGCACCCGTCGCACCCCTGCAACACCGCCGGCTCCATTCGGAGCCGGCTTCTGTGTTGCAGGGCCTTTCCTGCTGGGCCGGCGGGCGCTCCCTTGGCGGGTGCCCGCCAGCCCAGCGGGAAAGTCAGAATGGCCTCCGCGGTTTTCTGACCGCAGAGCGGCCATTTGGCGGTTCCCGCCAGGCGGGCGGCTTCTGCCGCCCGCCTGGGTCAGAATGACCCACATAGTTTTGACAATATTGAGTCATTCAGTGTTGGACTTTTCATCTTGGGCGTGGTCTCCCTTAATGTTTTGCCTCTGTTTCCCAGGTTGTTGATGTGTGCTGGACTCTGTTTTTGCTGTTTATTTTACTCTGGGCACTTTACTACTGCTAACCAGTGCTAAAGTGCAAGTGATCCTATACAAAATGTGTATGTAATTGGTTTATCCATGATTGGCATATTTGATTTACTAGTAAGTCCTTAGTACAGTGCACTAGAGGTGCCCAGGGTCTGTAAACTAAATGCTACTAGTGGGCCTGCAGCACTGGTTGTCCCACCCAGCTATGTAGCTCTGTAATCCTGTCTCAGACCTGCCACTGCAGTGTCTGTGTGTGCAGTTTTAAACTGTAAATTCGAATTGGCAAGTGTACCCACTTGCCAGGCCTAACTCTTCCCTTTCTTACATGTAAGGCACCCCTAAGTTAGGCCCTAGGTAGCCCCATGGGCAGGTTACAGTTTATGTTTAAGGTTGGACATATAGGCCCTCATTACAACATTGGCGGCCGCCAAGTTGTATCCGCTGCGCGGCCGGCAATGTGTCCACACTCCTGTGGTGGCCATTTCGAGATCCCCGCTGGGCCGGCGGGGCTGTCGGTCGCAACACGGGAGCCGGCTCCAAATGGAGCAGGCGATGTTGTGCGGTGCGACGGGTGCAGTTGCACTCGTCGCGCTTTTCACTGTCTGCTATGCAGACAGTGAAAAGCTCCATGGGGCCGTGGCAGGGGGCCCCTGCACTGCCCATGCCAGAGGCCCCGCGACTCCCCTTTCCGCCAGCCTTTTCATGGTGGTTCATACTGCCATGAAAAGGCTGGCGGGAGGGGGACTCGTAAATCCCTGGGCAGTGCTGCAAGCAGCGCTGCCCTGGGGGATTACAACCGCCGTAACCAAAGTGGCGGTAAACCACCGGTCCCGGTGGTGCGACCACAGCACTTCCGCTGCGGTCCTAATCCCAAGGAAAGCACCGCCAGCCTGTTGGCGGTGCTTCCGATGAAACAGCCCTGGCGGTCTTTGACCGCTAGGGTTGTAATGAGGGCCATAGTAATGTGTTTTATAAGTCCTGACAGCGAAATATTGCTAAATTCGTTTTTCACTGTTGCAATGCCTGTCCCTCTCATAGGTGAACAAAGGGGCTACCTTTAAATATGATTAAAGTGTAGATTCCCTTTGGGAGTGGTTAGACTTGGAGTTTGGGGTCTCTGAGCTCACGATTTAAAAATACATCTTTCAGTAAAGTTGATTTTAAGATTGTGTGTTTGAAAATGCCACTTTTAGAAAGTGAGCTTCTTGCTTTTCCCATTTCTGTGACTCTGCCTGTTTGTGGATTCCCTGTCTGGGTCAGTTTGATTTGGGCTGGTTGCACCTCTCACTAGACAGTGACACAAATGGAGCTTGGGTGTACTCTGCATTTCCTGATGAGCCATCTGTGCTAGGAGGGAGGGGAGGAGTGGTCACTAACACCTGAAGGCAGTCTCCAACCCCTTGGTGAGTATCTGGGGCCTGGCCTGGGCAAGGCAGGATTTCACAATCAAGAGAGACTTTGCTTTGTAGGCCTACTTCAAAGGAGAACATGGGTATAAGAAGGACACCCAAAACCACAGACTTGAGAACACTTCTGGAAACCAAGAGGAACCTCTGCCTGGAGAAGAGCTGAAGAGCTGAGGAAGAAGAGCTTTTCTGCCTGTGACTGTGCTTTGTGAAGCTTTCCTGCAGTTGCTGCTTCTGCCTGTGCTAGAGGACAAAGACTGGACTTTGTGTTGCCTTCCTTCTTGTGAAGATCTCCAAGGGACTGATTTAGAGCTTGCCTCCTGTTATTTGAAGTCTCAGGGACAGCAAAGACTTCGCTCTGCCAGAACCTGGAGTCTCTGGAGAGACTCTGAGTCTGCCAAGTGATGCCCATCCAGTTCTTGGGACCCTGAAAGGAGAAGCTGGAAGCCCAAGAGTAAGAAATCCACGCACAGAATGCCGAGGAAAAGATCGGCGTGACTCCGATCTGAGGCTGAAAAATCGATGTGCCGCCGGCTTTGAGGCTGAAAATCGATGCCTGTCTGCAACGCAACCTGAAGATCGATCCCTGAGACTGGAGAAAAGATGCACAGCATCGCTGATGGAGGCTGGTGATATCACAACCCGCGCTGCGTGGTTTTCGGATCATCGTGCAGCTGGATTTTCAACGCAAGCACCACAGGCGTGTAAAAATTATGCACAGCCTGCCAGGACCCGAGAGTGCTGGCCGGATAGGACGCATCGCTCTCCTGCAGAGAGAAGAAACAACACACACTGACCTGACTAAAGGAGGAACGACACACGGTCTCACTCGTGAGTAAAATTGACGCATCACAAGCCCTTTTTGACGCACACTCGCCCGTGCATGGTTATTTTTGATGCACCTAAGATACATTTTCACACTAACAGCTTTAGTGTGTGTTAAAAATTATATGAAGACTCTTTTTGCATTTTTAGTGATGACTTGTGTATTGTGGATTTTTGTCATTTTGGTCTTGTTTTGTTTAGATAAATATTCTCTATTTGTCTAAACCTGTGTTGTGTCATTTTGTAGTGTTTTCATTAAGTTGCTGTGTGTGTTGGTTCAAATACTTTACACCTAGCACTACGAAGTTAAGCCTGCTGCCCATGCCAAGCTATCAAGGGGGTAAGTAGGGGTTAGCTGAGGGTGATTCTTTTCTTCCCTGACTAGAGTGAGGGTCCTTGCTTGGACGGGGTAACCTGACTGCCAACCAAAGACCCCATTTCTAACAATGGTGACCAGCAGATGCGACTGGACTTGTATTTGTACTTGACATATAGTAATTCAGTGTACACTACTGTTTGAGTTCAGACCACCACGTTACCATATGCTACTTGTCTTCTCGCTGATCCCTTGATTTACTTTTTTTTTAAACTTAATTTGGGAACTTGTTTTTCTGCCTTCGGAACTTTGCACTTTTTAAAAATCTTCATCATGTCTCAATCTGGAGATGCATCAGCTGGAGTTGCCTTTGACATAGAGAAAGTGGAGAGCTACACAGTAGCTCAGTTGAAGCAATTCTGCAAGGATTTTGCCTGTCCCATTAAGAACTCATTCAAGAAGGAGGAGCTGCAAAAGGCACCTAGGGCCTGGGTGACAACCAAACAAGCTGAGGGGCACACAGATGTTGAGCAGGAAAAAGAGGAAGAGGTGCAAGTCCCTCACAATGATGTAGTGGGTGGGCCTGGACTGTCTAGGGGGACAGTCTCTAAGGGAGGTAGCAGTGTATCCGCCAAGGTCTGACACCTGAAGAGTACCAATTGGAGCTGAAGAAGCTCAGTCCAGAGATTGAAGAGAGATGGATGGCCATTGAGGAAAGGAAGATACTGGTGGCTCATGAGCTTAGCTTAAAGAAGTTAGATCGTAGGAGCCAGTCCAGTAGAGATGGTGGCAGCAACAGTATAGTGCAGCCTAAAAGAAGGGTACACATCCCAAAAGACCTAGTGAAGGATTACAAGAGGGAGGGTGACATATACTTGTGGCTCAAGGGGTATGAGTCTGCTCTCCACGTGAATCTGGTCCCTGAAGCTCAAGGGGGGTGGTTCTGTGGAAGCACTTTGAGGTAGAGGGGAGGGATACACTGACAGCATTAGGGGTTGCACAGAATATCACCTACACAATCATGAAGGATGCCCGTCTCACAAGATATGGTCTCACCCCTGAGCAGTATAAGGATAAGTTTAGGTCCTATAAGAAGAAGGAATCCCAAACATGGTTGAAACGTGTTGATTCTTATTGCAGGTCACTGGATGGTTGGGTGAAGGGCAGTAAGGTAACTACGTATGAGGGGCTTTACAATCTGATTGCTTGGGAGCACTTGTACAGTTTATGTTTTCCAGAGCTGCGCCAACATCTGATTGACAGCAAGCTGACTCATCCCAGAAAGCTTACGCAGGAAGGAGACCACAGGGAGAGCACCAGGGTCCAAAAGAGTTATGGGGGAGACCACGCCAAGGGTGGGCAGGGTCCATCTCAAAAGAAAGGGGGGGGGTAAGGGTAAACAGGGGGAGTCCTCTAAAGGGCTCCAAATTGATTCCTAGGGTAAGGATTCCCAATCCCCCAGGGAGAAAAAGCCATGGTTTTCCAAAGGGAAGCCAGTGGTAGGTGGCCCCCCACATCAGTGCTATGCATGTGACCTGGTGGGCCATGTGATGGGGGACCCCAAATGCCCCAAGAATACACCGGCACTCATTGGTGTGCCGTCCCATGGTTTGGCCAGTGTAGCGCTGGGGGAGGAGTTGGTTCCAGGTGGGTGGGAGCCAGCTGAGATGACCTTTGTCTCACTAGGGGACAGTGAGATGGTCCAGAGAACCCTCGTGCCTGAGAATACTAAGAAGTACAGGCAGTGGGTGACCATCAATAGACAGAGGGTGGAGGCTCTGAGTGACACAGGAGCCAGTTGTCAACATCACGACAGTGCGTGCTCTATGGGCACTAAAATGCAAAAACCCAGTCTTTATGCAAGAGCATAATTCATGCATTGTGTTTATATGCAATTTGTTAACCTTTTGCATTGCAGAGTTTTACCTTGAAACCACTATTAATGATGTTTGCAAATAATGTTCATTTGCAAGGTATTGCTGCAGGCTTACAGAGTGTATCAGGGTGTAGTCCCTTTCTAGGACCTTCTAGAAGCTTTCCCTGCAGCATGACTGGGTGTGGTTTGTGGGCTGGGCCAGACTCTATATAAGGGAGCCAGCCCAGCTCCAAGTGCTCACTATTCAGAGGTCCCTGTGCAGAGCAGCAGCATCTTCCTGAGCTCCTGTTCCGGAGGCCTACCTTGACCTTCCAGGCCTTTGCCCTTCATTGTATTGGTAAACCTTGATCAGGGCGGTAAGACGGAGGTCGGGCTGGGCCCCCGATCCTGTTTTCGAAGGTATTCGAGTTTTAGGGCCTAGCTTTCATGTTAAAAGATTTTCCGACAAGACGCGTGATTCATTCCTTACATTTAACTCTTGATATTCACTGTGCGCAACCATTTCTTGGCATTTGCATGGTGGCATTCGAATCGGCAACGCGCGCAATTCATTCCTTGCATTTGACTCTTGATATTCATTGTGCCAACCATTTCTTGGCATTTGCATGGTGCCATTCGAATCGGCAAGACGCACAATTCGTTTCCCGCATTTAAATCTAGATGTTCAGATCACTTACAGTGTGCGCAATCATTTCATGGCATTTGCATGTACTTGTTGGAATCTGCAGTGTGCGCGTTTCATTTCCCGCATTTAAATCTTGATGTTCAGATCGCTTACAGTGTGCGCTATCATTTCATGGCATTTGCATGTACTTGTTGGAATCGACAGTATGCGCGATTCATTTCCCACATTTAAATCTTGATGTTCAGTGCGCAATCATTTCATGGCAATCAAAACTTTGATGTGTAGTGTTTCCTCAAGTGCACACAATTATACAGGGCCCTTGAATTTTCTACAAAGGTGTTAAATTCAAGATGTTACATTCTATGTGCATGTTAAGTCCTTAGTACAATTCCTCTTGTTTTCCAGGGAATGTTAGATTACCTTTTGCCCACATGTAAAGAGGCAATGTTTGTTCTGAAACATTATTCTAGAAGGTTCTTATATTCTTAGACAGTATGTAACAACTCATGAAACGTCCATATGAAACACTGTATTAACCATTCTTGATTCTTTTCCAGGTACCTAGATTTCTTGAGGCCTAGTTAGAGTCTAGATCTAGGTCATTCATGTTTTTTCCGTATAAGTTTTATTTCGTCTTCCGAGTATCATTTAACTCTAGATTCAACAGAGTGTTATTTCATGTTCCGAGCTTCATTGAACTCTAGATTCAACAGAGTGTTATTTCATGTTCCGAGTAACATTGAACTCTAGATTCAACAGAGTGTTATTTCATGTTCCGAGTATCATTGAACTCTAGATTCAACAGAGTGTTATTTCATGTTCCGGGTATCATTGAACTCTAGATTCAAAAGAGTGTTATTTCATGTTCCGAGCATCATTGAACTCTAGATTCAACAGAGTGCTATTTCATGTTTCGAGTACCATTGAACTCTAGATTCAACAGAGTGTTATTTCATGTCCAGAGTATCATTGAACTCTAGATTCACTCTAGATTCAACAGAGTGTTATTTCATGTTCCGAGCATCATTGAACTCTAGATTCAATAGAGCGTTATTTCATGTTCCGAATATCATTGAACTCTAGACTCAATAGTGTTATTTCATGTCCCGAGTATCATTGAACTCTAGATTCAACAGAATGTTATTTCATGTCCCGAGTATCATTAAACTTTAGATTCAACAGAGTGTTATTTCATGTTCTGAGTACCATTGAACCCTAGATTTCAACAGAGAGTTTTTATGAACCTCAATGTGATAATATCTTGATATTGTGTTGTTTAACCTTTTGCTTCCTACAGGTCTCCTTCCCAACTGTTCCCATCCTAATCCCCTTTTCCCCACTTGGACTCTCTTAGGCTCTGTGATACTTCTATCAGAGTTTTGGAGCTGACTTGTGGTGGACATGTTGGGAACGTGCGCAGACCCCGAGGATCTGGTCTCTCTGACACCAGTGTGACTACCGTGAGGAGTCAGCTGCTGTCTGAAGAGCAGATTGATCCCCGGTTACTTCACCAAGTAGTTGCAGTAAACAACTCAGAGCGCCTGTGCAGAATGGTGAAAGTTCCCTTTGAATGGGGGGGGGGGGGGTTCAGGTTCCTTGAAGGTAGCTGTGAGTCCAACCATGGCTGTAGATTGTTTGCTAGGCAATGACCTGGAGGATTCCCCTTGGAAGGAGGTGGAACACAGCTCTCACTTCGAGATGCTGGGTCCGCCTGGGTGAGTATGTGTATCCACCTGGTCAATGGCAGCCCATCAGGGTGGTCAAGAGCCCCTGGAGCCCAGAACAGTGACCCAGGGAACCGCCAAGAAGAGGAAGGGCGGGGGGCGCAGGAAACCAGCCCCAGAAGTTCCCACGGTCTGGGAGGAGGCGGAGCCAGAGGGTGATGCCCCAGAGCCTACAGGGGAATAGGTGGCTGAACTGGGGGAGGTCCCTGAGCTGTCGCAGTGGAAGCAGGAAGAGGGACCCACCAGGGAGGCATTCTGTGAAGCACAGAACACTTGCCCTACTCTAGAGGGACTGTGGCGGCAGGCTGCAGCCCAGGCGGCTGGCGAGGAGCCAGGTACTCAACTGATCTATTGGGAGGATGGCCTCCTGCATAGTGAACCTAAGGTTCCTGAGCCTGGGTCAGCTCGTATGCTGGTGGTACCCCAGTGCTTCAGGGCCTTCCTACTGGGGTTGGCTCATGCTGTGCCTTTGGCAGGACAAGACCTATAAGAGGCTTGTCTCCCACCTCTCTTGGCCCCAGATGAGCAAGCATTCTGCTGCACACTGTAGTTCTTGCCCAACTTGCCAGGCAAGTGGCAAGAGTGGAGGGAAAAGCAAGGCTCCCCTCCAACCTTCACCTGTGGTTAGTACTCCCTTTGAGAGGGTAGGAATTGACATTGTGGGGCCTCTGGACCCCAAGACAGCCTTTGGCAACAGGTTCATCCTGGTCTTGGTGGACCATGCCACCCGGTACCCAGAAGCCATTCCTCTGAGTTCAGTCACTTCCCCTGTGGTGGGTCGTGCATTGAAGGAAGTGGTATCTGATAGGGGTACCAACTTCATATCCATGTATATGAAGTCTCTCTGGAATGTGCATGGGGTGACCTACAAGTTCAACACACATACCACCCCCAAAGTAATGGTCTGGTTGAGAGATTCAACTGCACCTTGAAAGGCATGATTCAGGGCCTGTCAGAGCCCTTGAGGCGGAAGTGTGAGGTCCTCTTGCCATGCCTTCTGTTTGGGTTTGGTCCCTTTGAGCTCATCTATGGCCACCCTGTGAGGGGACCCTTGAGTCTGGTGAAGGAGGCTTTGGAGAAAGCTCCTAGTAAACCCCCACAGGATGTGTTTAGCTACATGCTGGCTTTGAGAAACCAGTCTGCCCGCTTCAGGAGTCTCGCACAGGAGAACCAAGAAGCAAGCCTACAGGATATGAAACGGTGGTGTGACCGGAATGCCACTCTGGTTGAGTTTCTACCTGGTGAGAAAGTGTGAGTGATGGCGCCAGTGGAGCCCAGGGTGCTCCAGGATAAGTGGACTGCACCATTTGAGGTGGTGGAGTACAAGAGTGAAGTCACCTACCTGGTGGACTTGCAGTCTCGAAGGAACCCTTTAAGGTTCTGCATGTCAACTGCCTCAAGCCACACTTTGAGAGGACTGAACGGTCCATGCTCCTTGTGACAGGTGACGGGGTGGAGGAAGAGAATGAGACTCTTTCTGACCTCCTGTCTGCAGGAGAAAAAGATGGGTCTGTAGAGGGAGTGATCCTCTCCCCCTCCCTGACTGAGGATTTGCCAGGCCTAAACCTTCCCTTTTCTTACATGTAAGGCACCCCTACGTTAGGCCCTAGGTAGCCCCATGGGCAGGGTGCAGTGTATGGTTAAGGTAGGACATATAGGTGGTCATTACAACCCTGGCAGATGGTGTTAAAGTGGTGGTAAGACCGCCAACAGGCCGGCAGTAAAAATGTTGCAATTACGACCGTGGCGGAAACCACCAACAAAGACAGCCACTTTAACACTCAGACCGCCACAGCAGTACAGACAAACAGCTTGGCGGTCACCACCAACAGCCAGGCGGGAGACAATGTACCGCCCACACTATTATGACAGGCCAATCCGCCACCTTTTACGGGGCGGATACAACGCGGATAAAAACACGGCGGAAACAGGCATTTAGAATGAAAAACGCTCACCTCTACACACTCCACGAGGAAGGTGGACACCATGAAACCGGAACTTCATATTCTCCCAGCGCTAGTCTTCCTGCTCTTCTACGAGGATCACTAACGCCGCCGGCGAAGACCACGGTGAGTACTGCACCTACGACATAGGGGAGGGGGGAGGCAAAAAATAGGGACACACACACTCAACACCCCAAACCCCACCCTGACCCTCACCCACCACAACACACACACCAATGCTTATCAATACATTACAGTAACACCCCCCCAAACCCCCTGGAAAAATGCAGACAAAAGGAAATGAGTGTAACTATTGTAATATATCAAAATTGAGTAAGCAAATATATACATATATATATATATATATATATATATATATATATATATATATATATATATATATACATACACTATAATCAAAATTTATACCACGATTAGTAGTCCAGGTTTTGCATCATTCATAGTCAGTGGACCACTGGGCCCAAAATGCATGGGTGAGGCCCACACAAGATACCCGAACATGACGGAGAGAACACTGCAGGGGCATCAGATAGAAATACAACAGGCACATCAGGGGGAAGGGAAGGGAGGTCACCTCAGCCGGATGAGTGCACGACGCCAGATCCACGAGGGGGCTCCATGCCCATCGATCAATCCTGGGGAGTGCAAAGCCACAGTCTCTCAAGTCTCTCCAGTGGGTTGTTTACCCACTGCTTTATCCTGGGGAGTGCAAAGCCACAGTCTCTCAAGTCTCTCCAGTGGGTGGTTTGCCCACTTCTTTATCCTGGGGAGTGCAAAGCCACAGTCTCTCAAGTCTCTCCAGTGGGTGGTTTGCCCACTGCTTTATCCTGGGGAGTGCAAAGCCACAGTCTCTCAAGTCTCTCAAGACAACTTTCTCCACTGGTTCTGGAGGGGGCTTTGTGCCCAGAGTGCTTCATCCTGTGCAGGACAGAGGTAGTAGATGCATGTCTCGACTGGTTCTGGAGGGGGACTGTTGCCCAGAGAGCCTTATCCTGTGCAGGACAGAGGTAGTGGATGCATGTCTCCACTGGTTCTGGAGGGGGACTGGTGCCCAGAGTGCTTCATACCGTGCAGTACAGAGGTAGTGGATGCATGTCTCCACTGGTCTTGGAGGGGGACTGGTGCCCAGAGTGCAGCACTCACCCCGTGACGGTCCCAGTTGCGTCACTGCCCCTGCCGCTAATGGGCTAGCGGTGCTTGCCATGGCGGTCTTTGCCCTGTTCAGTGGTGCTTGAGTTGGCAGTCTCTGCCCTGTTCAGCGGTGCTTGCCATGGCGGTCTTTGCCCTGTTCAGTGGTGCTTGAGTTGGCAGTCTCTGCCCTGTTCAGCGGTGCTTGCCTTGTTCAGCGGTGCTTGCCATGGCGGTCTTTGCCCTGTTCAGCGGTGCTTTCCCTGTTCAGCGGTGTTTGCCATGGCGGTCTTTGCCCTGTTCAGCGATCCTTGCCCTGGCGGTCCGTCATTGCCCAGCTAGGCTGTGGCTGGCGGTCCTTCATGGGTCAGCTGGGCTGTGGCTTGTGGGGCCCTCCTGGGAAGCTGGGCTGTGGCTTGTGGGGCCATGCTGGGCAGCTGGGCTGTGGCTTGTGGGGCCCTCCTGGGCAGCTGGGCTGTGGCTTGTGGGGCCCTCCGGGGCAGCTGGGCTGTGGCTTGCGGGGCCCTAATGGGCAGAGACGATGGGGCTGGCGGTGGCCTCCTGGCCAGCGATGATGGGGTTGGCGGTGGCCTCATGGACAGCGACGATGGGACTGGCGGTGGCCTCCTGACCAGCTACAATGGGTCTGGCAGTGGCCTCCTGGCCAGCGGGGATGATGGCGGTCTTCTCCACAGTGCTTCTCCTTACCGACTTTGCTGGTTTCTTCTGCCCCTTCCCCACCTTGGGAGGATTCACTGCCGAGGACACACTCCCCCGGGACCCCTGTGAGCGGCTTGGCTGGCTGGAGTCTTCCCCCTCTCCCGCCGGGCACTGTCCAACTTCTGGTGCTTCACAGAGGGGGGGGGACTGGCTGTGCTTTGGCTCCGTGACAGATTGGCCGGTGCACTCCAGATACCTGTAACAACAGGCACCACTGGTCCTGGAGATTTTTTGGCTGAGGTGCTAGTACGGGACCTATGAGTTGGGGGGGTGGTGGGAAATAGGTTAAGGGTGGACAGGAAAAGTTGTTTGGACACACTGGGACGGGTAGCTGGAGGGGGTTTGGGAGTGGAGGAAGAGGTGGTGGTTGTAGGAGTTGTAACTTTTGTGGATTTAGGTGCAGGTGCATGTGCTGGAGGCTGTTGTGAGGTGGATGGCTGTTGGGTGGGTGTGTGCCTGCGTTTGTGTATCTTCGGAGGGGCGTCACAGACACACTGGGAGAGGACACAGGGGACGTGAGGATGGTAGTGGAGGTGGTGACTGCACGTGAGCGGGGTGTGCTGGTGGGTGTGCTGGAGACGGACATACTGTCTGTAGAGGTAGTGCATGAAGGTGTGAGTGTAGATGAGACTGGGAGGGAGGAGGGAGACGACAAGGAGGGGGACACAGTGGAGGCAGTGGATGTTGGTGTGTCTGCATGTGTGTGATGCTTGCGTGAGTGCCTGTGGGATGTGTGGCGCTTATGTTTGCCTGAGCTTCCCTTGTGTGGTGAGGTGTGTGCAGGCTGGTCTGATGGTGTGCTTGGGATAGGCAGTGGTACAGGGGATTGGGTCTGGGTGGAGGAAGTTGGAGAGGGGAGGCTAGACACTGAGACAATGGCTGCCATCAGTGCTGAGGCCAGAGTTTGAAGGGTTCGATGAAGGGCAACTTGACCAGAATGAATGCCCTACAGGAATGCATTTGTGTGTTCCAACTACCTTTCTACGCCCTGGATGGCATTCAAAATGGTAGACTTCCCAACAGTGAGTGACCCGAGGAGGTCAATGGCCTCTTCACTGAGGGCAGCAGAGGTGACAGGGGCAGGGGCTGAGGTGCCTGGGGCGAAGGTGATGCCCACCGTCCTGGGTGAGCGGGCACAGGGCACACGCTGAGCGGCTGCTGGGAGGGCGGTGCTAGTAGGGGGGGTGGCGGCTGTTCCTGTTGAAGTGGGGGGCACAGATGTTGCCACCACCACAAGGGAGCTCCCATCGGAGGACGAGTCCGTGTCGCTGGTTGCAGATCCTGTGATCGCGTGGTGCTCCCCTCGCCCTCCATCCCACTGGTGTATTCTGAGGCCGTAGTGTGGGCCTCCATGCCCATGTGGGATGCGGCTCCCTCGTGCTCCGGTGCCACTGTACCTCCGCCTGATGATGCTAATGCACACAAGAACAGGGAGACTGCAAAAAAAGGGGGGGGAACAGAAGAACATCAGGTTGAGTGCATGGCTTACCGCTACCGTTGGCAGACAATACAGACACAGCAGCCCCCTGCACTACGTCGCGCTGTTGGGCTCTACAGTGCAATTCCTGGGAAATGGCCTACAAGGCTATGGATGACATCTGCACACATAGATGACCCTGGGGCAGTAATAGCTGTACTTGGCACTCTACACAGGTGGGGAGAGGGGACACAGGACAATGCCTAATGAATGGGCCTAGCCTACGGAACTCGCCCTGGCCTAGGGGAACCCACAGCCCTCCTCCCCCACCCAGACACCTTCACTGGGCACACATTTAGCTGAATGATAGTGTACTCACCCCCTTGGGTCTGCTGTGATGCCCTCAAGCTCCCATCCAACTCAGGGTAGGAAACTGCCAGGATCCGGAACATCAGGGGGGTCATGATTCGACGGGCACCCCTCCCACGTTGGGAGGCCATCCACAGCTGAGCCTCCGCCGTCTTCTTGCTCCAGCGGCGAATGTCCTCCCATCTCTTCCGGCAGTGGGTGCTCCGTCTGTGGGAGACCCCCAGGGTCTGGACGTCCTTGGAGATGGCACGCCAAATATCCTTCTTCTGGTGGGCGCTGACCTACATGAAATGTACAGGGGAAGAAGAGAAGTCATTACCAAATGCACCGTCAAAGTGAGTGACCCCCATCCCTACCCTTGCCATGTGGCATATGCATTCACCGTCTTTCATGCACTCAGAACTCTGCCCCCTTCCTTCTTACAACCAGCCCTCTCCACACAGGCATAGCACAAACAACATGCTCCCTGTGTACTTACCTGCTGGTCTGGAGGACCGTAGAGTAGCGTGGACTGGGGGAGGACCCCATCGACGAGCTTCTCCAACTCCTCTGCAGTGAAGGCAGGGGCCCTTTCCCCAGACGCACGAGCCATTGTCTCTTCCAGACCGAGGTCACAGCAGCACATGCAATGTAGGTCCTCTCCTGTCGAAGATCAGACACCGAGTGATTAAACAGTTAGAAAATGGCGGTCACGTCCGCGGCGGTCCCATAGGGTCCAGTGTTAACCAATGCAGCATTGCGCCGCGGTCTTCGCCCGCCTACCGCGACGGTGTACAACGCCAGCACAGTTACCTCACATCCCATTGGCCCGCTTTAGAGGTCAGGCAGCCGCCATTTCAGGGGCCCACATGGCCTAATTACCAACTGCGTCACACATACCTAGGCCTAGTCTCAACACACATACAGGCCACATTTTGTGTATGATTGGTGTTCTGTGCATACTGTGGGTACATACCTCTGAGTTGTTTGACTCTGTGCTCGCTGTTGTCCTTCATAGGCACCGTCCGCTGGGACCTCTCTCTGCTAGAACCTGGAGTCTCTGGACCCTGAAAGGAGAAGCTGGCAGCCCAAGAGTAAGGAATCTATACACAGAACGCCGTGCGGGGAAAAGATCGACGCAACTCCGATCTGCGGCTAAACAAATCGACATGTCACCGCTTTGTGGCTGAAAATCGACGCTCGCCTGCAATGCAACCCGAAGATCGACTCCTGGGGCTAGCAAAACAATGCACAGAATCTCTGACGGAGGATGGTGAGATCACAACCCGCGCTGAATGGTTTTCGGATCATCATGCGGCTGGATTTCCAACGCAAGCACTGTGGGGCGTGTAAAAATGACGCACAGCCTGCCCGGACCCGAGAGTGCTGATCGGATAGAACGCATTGCTCTCCTGCGGAGAGAAGAAACAACGCACGCCAACCCAACTAAAGGAGGAACGACGCAAGGTCTCGCTCATGAGTGAAATTGACGCATCGCAAGCTCTTTTTGATGCACACTAGCCCGTGTGGGGTTATTTTTTATGCACCTAAGGTACATTTGCACGCTAACAGCGTTTGTGTGCGTTTAAAATTATACGAAGACTCTTTTTGCATTTTTAGTGATAACTTGACTTGTGTATTGTGGATTTTTGTCGTTTTGGTCTTGTATTGTTTAGATAAATATTTTCTATTTTTCTAAACCTGTGTCGTGTCATTTTGTAGTGTTTTCATTAAGTTACTGTGTGTGTTGGTTCAAATACTTTAAACCTAGCACTCTGAAGATAAGCCTACTGCTCGTGCCAAGCTACCAAAGGGGTAAGCAGGGGTTAGCTGAGGGTGATTTTCTTTTAGCCTGACTAGAGTGAGGGTCCTTGCTTGGTCAGGGGGTAACCTGACTGTCAACAAAGACCCTATTTCTAGCATGCAGTATCTGCATTGCTATCCCTCTACCAACGTTATCTACTTGCTATCAATACCGCAACAGAGTCAAGTGATAAAAAATAAGTAAGTTAATTGTTGAACTGCAATGAAATTGAATTGCACAGTGTAAAATCAAAAACTCTATGGTCAATCCCAGCTTTCCCTCTTGATAAAATGTGTGATCGTAGGCAATTGTTCTGTTTCACATTGCCTCTCTTTTCTTCGTTTCACTTGTAATAGCACTTTCAAATATAGTTCAGGATATGCATGGTACAAAACCTTCCACTGTGTCAGATTTCATAAAATATAATGTTGTCCATGTATTATAAGTACCCGGGCCATATAGAGGGTTCACCGTGTCAAATGACTAGTCTTTTAGTTCACTGTTGGCATTGTTCGTAGGGCGGGAGGAGGCTCAAATTTTTCTATGTTCATTTTTTAAAACTATCACTTTTAAAAAAAAACTTCTCAGTGGACTGATATAATCCATGTACTAAGATAAAACGCTTCTGCATGTTAATGAATAAACTTTTTGTATTTTGAAGAGACTCATTTTTCCAAACCTTTGTTGGGAAATGTTTAAAAAATTGGCTCATTTTCTATAAGGTGTCTTGTAAATAAAGGCTTACCCCTTTATTTAACATCCTTCTGGAAGTTAGTGCTCTCTTAGGTCCGCATCTGAAATTCAGGAGGGTCACAAGCAGGCCTGGGCCCTACATTGAGTATACCTGAACTAGGGAACTACTACATGAGGGCAATTTTTCCAGTCATGAAACCACATGGAATTTACCATTCCATAGGGTTTACCACATGCATTTACAAGATTTAGCCGATGGTAAACGGCTGTGTGAGTCTGTTGGGGCAGTTGAGGGTGCGAGGCGAGGATTCAGGAAGCAGAGGACGGCAGGGAAATCTTTTTTCTAACAACCCCAGTTAGAAAAAGGACAGAAGGATCTTGGCTACTCCTGCAGTCAAAGCCTCATCTGATTTTTTCCAGAGAAAATAACTGGCTAGATAATTTGGGTCAGGATCTCTTACACCAGGTGAAATGATGTATAGGGAAACCTAACGAATCATGATGATGATATAGCTTTATTGCATAATTAATAAAAAATCATTGCAGTCAGTAATTTACATAGATGGTAAAAGTGGTAGGCCAATGGACCCTAGCCGAGGTGCAGGAAGTCCAGTTAAAAGGATGTCTGTTTCATCAGGGGTGATGATTACTTAAAAACTGCCTCTCGCTGTCCCTAATGTTTTGCATCTAGTCTGAGCGAGAGAGTATTGCAATGGAAGTTGTTTAGTCATGAGCTGAATATCTCCTCAGTTTCCAAAGTTTGTGAACGCATGCCTTAACAGGAGTTCTGCTTTTAATATGAATTTTGATACACATGCCATGTGCTGAGGTGTCTGTCCTTTAAGACAAAATAGGATAGCTTGCCTACATGATTGAATGTTGTTTGCATTGAAAATAGTTTTAAGGAACAGTTTGCTCCAGGGTGACAGTGCAGGGCATATGCATATAAGATGTAGACAGTCCTCCTGATGATATGCACATAGCCTGCATTTCCTGTTTGGTGAGGGTTTGTGAAATTTTGTGACCATATCCAGTGAGGGGAGCCAACCTGGTGTGCAGCACCTTTATGTTTAAGAATGTATTTAGTGTTTCTTCCAGGTGTGCCTGTGCTGTTGGGGTTTTGTTTGTGTTTATAGTCATCCATGAGTGGAACCGTGATCTGAACTTGTCTTTGTCCTTTGTCCACGATAGCTGTTTGATTTGCATATTTATTAGATTTTTTAAGGTTTTATGCGGTACGTCCTTTTGCCACAGCTCTTCTGCCTGAGTTACTTGATTGCTAAGGCAATTTTGTCAGACCATGAATTTGAGTCATCCCGCAAGTTCAGGCCTGATTCCTCCCTGAGTAGTGCTTTTAGTGTGTTTGGCGGCGCTTGTCTTAATAGAGAGGCATATTTGAGGATAGCTCCTCTCTGTACCAGGGCTTGGTCTTGTACCCTGAATTCCAGTCTGAGTTGTGCTGGTGAGGAGCTGTGTGGTATGCTGAAGAGAAGTCAGAAAACGTCATTCTGAGCGATATTCAAGAAATCATTAAACTTGCCGGGATAACTTTCTAACACGTATATCAGGGAGGACAGGAACTTTGCTCTGATCACAGTGAGGAGTGACCTACAGGTTGGACTTTGCAGATTTGTCAATAGTTTTTGAAGGGCTGGAAGTTGTGATGCCACTCTGGCTTTCAGGGTGTTTAAATGCAGGCGGTGACACCACCTTTCCTGCAACCAGACTCAGCAATATTTGTAGCAAATGCCTCTGCCCTCAAGGTGGTTTCCACAAAGCCACTGCTTTTTCTTCATTATGCACTTGCAGAAGATGACTACCTTGGTTTTCTCCAGGTTTAACAGCAACTTGTTGGATTTCCAATACTGAATGAGGATGTTTCGCAGTTTTTGCAGCCCTGTGCCTGGTTCAAGAGGACAATGCAATCTGCATAAATAAGTGCTGTAAGCAGTTGGTAGCCTAATTTGCAGAGAAGGAACTGGCAGAGTTCAGGAGTACAGATGTGCACACAGGTCTGGAAGACATAGATTGAAGAACATCAGGGCTAAGACACAGCCTTGCTTTACTCCTCTTCCTAGCAGGATTTTTGCCACGACTTTTCCATTGCAGCCAACTTTTACCCTGGCCCAGTTGTCAGAATATAAGAGCTGAATTCCTTTTAGCAAGTTTGGTGGAATATTGAGATCCACAATTTTGTTCCACAATCTGTGCCGTTCCACAGAGTTGAAGGCTTTAGAAAGGTCCAGAAAGCAGCTGTACAAGGCCATTTTTTTGTATACTCTTCCCCCAGCAATGCTAGTGCTACCAAGTTGTCTGTGGTGCTTAGTGAGGGACGGAAACTGTTTGGTTCAGTGGGATTAGGTTCTGTTTGGTAGCCCAATCTTTTATTTCAACTAGTAGGCTCTCTGTGAATATTTTTGCATCAGTGTTGAGTAGGACGATCAAGCAACAGCTGTCGGGGTTCCCATATAGGCCTTTCTTGTAAATTGGATGGAGAATTGCACCTTTCAAGGAATCAGGAATTTTATTTTCTGTAACACAAGAGGTGAACAGATTATTAAATTGGTTGGACCAAAATTCCAGATCGTGTTTTAAGACCCCAGTCGGGCGGCCATTTGGGCTGGGGGCCCCATTGGTTCTGCAGTGCATCGGGTGTCCTTCGATCTTTTGTACTTTGAAGGATAAGTGATTTGGCTCATAATTTAAGCATGTGTTGCGTTCCACCGCTTACTGACAGTCGTATAGTTTGGAGATGTACTCAATCCACTTTGCTTCAGGCACGGAGTTGCTTAAGGTCCCTGCCGCCCCATGCTCCAGTTGGTTGACGACCAAAGGGGGCGGCTGTTGTTTTGTTTGCATGCCTCAATGACTTTGATCCATTCCTGGCCTTGGTGTGCCTGCTTTGCTTCCCAGACTGCCTTCTTATATTTATTTTTAAAAACTTGGAAGGTACTGTGTTGTCTGGTGTCCATGTGTTGTTTCTTTAGAGCTCTTGCAGCTTTGTTGAGCTGTTGCCTTTGTTGCTTTAGACATTGTGTGAACCATTGTTTTTTATTCTGTGGGGGTCCAAGCCTGTGCAATTGTAAGGGAGCTAGTTGGTTCCTTGATGAGGTTAGCATTACTTCGCATCTGATGATTATATTCGGCTGGGTCCCTGGGTTGGATAAGAAGCTCAATTTCCAAACCTCATATTTCCTCATGCACAGGTTTTACCATCTTATTCGGCGGAGATGGCTACCTGAATCCTGTGCCCCTAAAAAATCATGATTATGCAGAGCGAAATTAACTCATAAAAACATGTGTTCATTTCAATCTGTCTAAATTGTAATCAAGGTCTATGACTGTTAACTCTGTCCCACGCTCGGCTGCCTAACATTTCCCCTGTCTGTTTTTATCTCCCGAGATTGCAACAAAGAACTTTCAGACCCGGCTTATAATTTACTGGTCAGTAATCAAGGAAGCTCATTAATTTGGTTCTAATAGGCACCACGTCAGTGAAGTTTGCCAACCGCTTTCCATCTGCAACTGATACAGCAGCATACGTTCGTCTCATGGCAGGGTTGAAGTCTCAGCTGTAGAGAGCATTGTGGTGTGACTTGGCACAAGCCGGGGCTCCATTTCACTTATGTGGACCTGAAACACAGAAACATGCCCTCCATGTAGTTCTGTTTCATCAGATCCACATCAGACCCATACTGACCCTTAAGAGGTCAGTTGTCCGCTATGCCCACATGTTGTTCTTGTGGCGGCCATTACTAGAACACATCAGCACTTTGCATCAGTGGCTGATGTAGTCATGGTCGCTGTATCAGGGAGCATGCCTCAACCCACACATGTCCTTGGGCTTTAGCCCATACTGGTGAGAGGCAGGAGCATTTCTTTATATCCCTCACTAAGAGGGTAGCTCTTTGAGTGCGCTTTCTGGTTCAAAAAGAACACAATCAATGGGACAGGCCTATGTCATGTCGCACACTCATGATCTGTGTTTGCTTATACTACATTGTAGAAGAACACACAGTATTATATATGTAGTTTGAGTGTTGTACATACAAGATTCTAACCTCATTGTGTTGAAAAGCTGTGACTGATATTGCTTTCATAATGCTTGACTTTCTTCATGCTGTAGAATGAAAAGTTAGGCTAACCTTTAACTTGCGGGTTTTCTCAACCCAAGGCAAGAAACTTGTGCTTCCCCAATTGCAAGTATAACAAAGGTTAATAAAATTCAGACAAGTAAACCGAGATAGAATACCTGTGCCAGTACAGAGGATGACTGAAAATATTGGAAATTAATATATGTTCAGTACAACACAAAAAAGTCAAGAAAGTGTAATAAATTGTGCAGCATGGTTGGATTGTAATCCACTTTTGGGATGGGAAGCAGATAACGTCTTGAAAAGAGGGCAGAAAGTTATATTGCACACGCCCAAAAATCCGTTGAGGTTGGTGGAGGGTCTTATATTTCACTTTTTCATATTTAAAAAGTGTCACTGTTGATTTGTTTTGTACACCAGCTTTTCAGATACATTTCCTCATATTTTAGTTCGGGATTGATATTTAGGCTTAAAAGCATCTGCAAAGAATGTCCTTATCAAAGTGTTAATCAAATTATAGTGATTTGAGCCATATTATTGTGCATCATGGCAGGCAACAAACACCATAAATGCCTGACACTGAAGCATAATTTGGAACCATGCTCAACTTCCCCTGTGTAAGCTGCAAACTGTGAAATTGTTAGGTGGCAGAAACTGTATTTCACCTTTCTCAGTGCTAATCATCAGTTGACAGTGTCACATGACTCAGCTTCCTTTTACGCTAGCACTTGCGAGAAACCTGCTCGGAGGTAAATTTTTTGCCTGCATGTATTCTTAGTCCACCTGGTATGGCCATTAAAACTTCAAAATATATAATTTAATGTGTGCTCAGCATGTTTGCCAATAAGGGTCACAAAAATTACTGCTATTTTCTTTAAAAGGCATGGTGTCATACAGTAAATGTCAGAACAGAGGTAATGTTTTAAATATGTGTATTCCAGACGGGGGGCTCCTTCGCAATGGCGGAGGATCATCTCCCTGTGGCAAGCAGCATGTGAGGGGAGGTGTAGGGCTGGGCCAAGGGGAGGGAGAGTAGGTGAGAGTGCACCTAAGTGCGCATGTGTGTTTGGGTGGCCAACTCAGGCTGGCCAAACACACATGCGCACTTGGGTTTCTCCAACCCAGCTGTGCTACACAGCTGGGCTGGAGAAACTGCACAGACTCCCACGCAGAGTCTAAGCGGCAGAACAAGCCACTCAGAACATTCCTGGTTCTGGTTTCATGCAAGGGTTAGCATGAAAGCAGCACCAGGATTGCTTGTGAGCCTGTGCTGATGTCCCACTGCATGCTGGGATACCAGAAGAATAGCAGAGGAGCAATGCTGCAGGAGACAGCAGTGTCAATAGCGACAGGAAAATGTAAGATATATATATTTTTTTATTTATTCCACCACGTCCCTCCCCCCGCCCGCTCCTTCTCTTGAGATTTGCGGTGGCCACTGATTCCAGTCAGTCGCTATTATACGAGTTGAGAAAAGTATTTGGGCTACAGTGGCATAACAAAGGCCCCCGCAGCCCCCCAGTGCAGGGGGAGCCTCGTGCTCCAGGGGGCCCCCTCAGCACAGTACACTCCTTTGAGAGCCCCTGAATATTTCCAGGGTCCCCTTCATGTACTTTGCAGGTGGGGGCCCACAGGTTTTGTCACGCTACTGTTGAGCTACGGTATTTCTTATAGCAAATGCATCTATTAGAAATATGCAATTATGAATATATGAACTGATATACATAGTCAAATACAACACACATGTTCACACATGTGCACACACATTGGACACCTGCACACACACCCACTCACAACCAACCACACACTCACAGACACAGACTCTTTGTTCTACATCATCCCAAAGGCTCTACGTCACATCTTGAATCACTCAATTTCATAGTAGAGTTCAGTACTACAAAGATGGCCTGATAACTGCTCTTCATTGATTCACACATTGAACCCATGAAAGAATTGATATATTTCTTGACATGCATTTCATGGTCTGACCAGCGAGAGGAAACAGACGGGCACCATTTCAAATGCAAGAATTCACCTGGGAGTTGTTTCAAGAAATCGGCTGCTTCCAGAAGCATGAAGAAGAGGGAACCTCAGAGCACCCCAACAGTCTAGTATTGCTGACTTACCAGCTCCCATTATGTTATATTTGGGGTAACAAAACGTAACATGTGTCACAGTAATACAGCTGCACCTGCACAGATTTATAGGGCCTCCTTTAAGAGGCCTCATTTATGAGGCCCTAGCAGCACGTCAAGCAACAGGAGTGTCATTGTTTTTGATGCTCCGCTGGAGCAGTGTGCCAGCCCAAATTTACAAGGCCACACAAAGCCACCTTGCATGGCTTTTCATGGCCTTATAAATATGGCCCCCATTTCACACACACCACTGCGTGAAAGGGACATTCAAAAGGTGTTGCTTGGGGCGCTCCCACGCAACACCCATTGAACCGGAAGGAATCTGATGCATTCCCAGATTTACAAGTCTCAGGGGTGGCCTAGGACTTACACAACGGGGAGAAATATCTTTATTTCTCACTGGTTTTTCCTCTTTCTATGTGTGCTGTAGCACACACAGAAAGGAGAAAACATTTCTTGTGCTTGTCTTTGTGCAGGAAAGTGTCCCTTCCTGCACAAGGACAATCATCCCCACAACCTAGGCAACCTTGCACCATATGCAAGGATGCCTGCATTGGTGCTAAACAGCAATTTGTACGCCACCAGAGGGGGAAAGGACAGAAATGCACCGTATCTTGAGATACAGGGCATTTCTGCCCTTTCCCAGTGATGTTATAAATTGCTGTAATAAGTCGGTTTGGCATTCTGCTCTTTTTCCTTGCAGAATATCCTCAGTCCAGAAGTCTTCTGAAGTTGTTGCACCAGAGGAATAAAACTTATACTCATTTTTGCCTTTGAAGAAGGCAAACTTCAGAGGAAAGTTTTTGTAGTGCACAAGGCCCTGCCTTTCCTGCCCTGGCTCCAGACAAACTCCAGAGGGTTGGAGACAGCTTTGTGTAAGGACAGGCACAGCCTTATTCAGGTGCAAGTGTCACCCCGTCCTTCCACTCAAGCCCAGGAAGACCCATCAGGACATGCAGGATACACCTCAGCTCCCTTTGTGACTGCCTAGAGTGAATTTACAACCAACCCAACTGTCATCCTGACCCAGATGTGTATTCCACAGCCAGGCAGAGGCGCAGAGGCGCAGAGGCGCAGAGGCACAGAGTGGTTAAGCAAGAAAATGCCCACTTTCTAAAAGTGGCATTTTCACCTTACAATTTAAAATCCAACTTCACCAAAGGATGCATTTTTAAATTGTGAGTTCAGAGATCCACTCCTCTATCTGTTCCAAATGGGAAATTATACTTGAAATTACACTTGAAAGACATTTCATTTCAAGGCAATTCCCATGCTAACATATGGGCAAGATAGGCCTGGCAATAGCAAAAAACTAATTTAGCAGTATTTCACTATCAGGACATGTAAAACACAGCAGTACATGTCCTACCTTTTAAATACACTGCACCCTGCCCATGGGGCTGCCTTAGGCCTAATTTAGGGGTGACTTACATGTAGTAAAAGGGAAGGTTTAGGCCAGGCAAGTGGATCCACTTGCCAGGTTAAACTGGCAGTTAAAACAGCCCACAAAGACACTGCAGTGGCAGGTCTGAGACATATTTATAGGGCTACTCATGCAGGTGGCCCAATCAGTGCTGCAGGCCCAATAGTAACATTTGATTTACAGGCCCTAGGCACACACTGTGCACTGTACTAGGGATTTACTAGTAAACCAAATATGCCAATCATGGATAATCCAATTACCAATACAATTTAGACAGAGAGCACGTGCACTTTTGCACCGGTCAGCAGTGGTAAAGTGCCCTGAGTCCCAAAGCTAGCAAAAACGAAATACAGCGCAGGATCAAGACAGCACAGTAGGACAGAAACCAAAAACATAGGGGAAACCCCGTCAAGAGCTGATAGGTCTAAACGTTTACTCTTAATCCCATATTTATACTTTTTTTGCGCAGCATTTGCGTCATTTTGTGACTCTAAAGCGGCGCAAACTTACATTTATATTTTGTAAGTTTGCGCCGCTTTTAAGCCAAAGAATGCCGCAAATGCGGCGCAAAAAAGTATAAATATGGGCCTTAGTCTTTCAGCACAAAATGTCTATCTTCAATCTGTGCAGCACCACAATTTTAGCAAGTATATCCACATATTTCCTTCTGTCATGTTTGGCCACACTGTAAATCCTAAATGCTGTGACTTATTTCGCCTCACGTTCCACAGACACCCGATCCCTGGTTGAGACAATGTGACCTGAAATATATTTGTATGCTCTATATTTATAAGGGGATAGTTTGCAATCCTAAAATGAAATGCTAGCACCATTTATCATGCAAAGAAAATACAAAGTTCTTCAGATCTGAAATGCATTGAAGGCTCATCAGAGGAGTACGTAGGGAATGTTTCGTTTGACTCCCTGGCATTTACGGGCTTGTTTTAGTCCTTATTGTTACATCTGAACATGCATTGTTCTTGTTCACATATTTGTTTCAGTCTCCAAGGATCAACTTCAACACATTGTTGTAACGTGCATAAATATTTCAGTCTTCAATGTTGTTTTTGTATACATTGTATACCTTGTTTGAGTTGAATATATCTTTTATTGGGCCTTCATTGGTGTGATGGTACATATCATGACTATGCCCATCGTTGCCTTACCAGTCAACGCTGCGTTTGTATATATTGTGTGTATGTATTATGCTTCATCGTCACTAAAGACTTCAAAGTAATGCATGTACTTAAAAGTACTTATCATGGCAAGGCCAATTGTCGCTCTAGTTGCCATTATTTTGCTTGTACAGATAGGAGCGTGGCTGGGTACATAGTCGTTTTTCTCAGTGTTGTGATTGCCCATAGAAATGGCCTTACTGATGATGCTTCGGGAGCACAAACGGTTTTATGAGCTTGCTCCCTGCCAAATAAAGTCACATTAATCAGTGATGCACGCACTGAGTCTACGCGGATCACTGAGTAGTCAATTTACAAAGGTCAGCATTAAAAGTCTGAAAGAAGAAGGAGGAAAAATCTACTCCGTTATGTTTAAATCCCCTTCGTAATACTTTTCTGACGTGTACTTTTGCAAAGACGCTCAATAGTTGTCATAGAAACCTCTGACAGAAGTAGATATCAATTAATGCTCGACGTTTACAAACTAATTCTGTTTTTTATTAGATGCTAATTTTTAGGGGAAGAGGAAAGACCAGACCAGAGTTTCATGGAGCTGCAAGGTTTCTCCGTGGATTTCCATCAGACTTCCCCTAGGGCAGCTCACCCTTAGATTGCGTGACACACCAGCAGCTGCTGAGTGTCGAACAGTGCTTTCAATGTGCCTTGCTTCAGTTGGGTTTAGCCAGGCAGAGGTGACAAGGCACACACATTCTGTGGTCCATGAAATGAAATGCGTAGCATCACTCCCACTAAGTAAAGAACTCAAGCATGATAATGGGCACCTGCTACACGAGGAAAGCGATGTCATAATGTCACTACGTTACCATACCTCACTCTAATGTGGGAAATACTAGGTCTTCGTCTGGCACGAGAAGAAGGTACAAACCACATTAGAAGCATTTTGCAGTAGATTTCCGACCTCTTTTTTTGACTCCAGTACACCGCTGGATAGTGCTAGTCTAGGAAGGACCACTTTCATGAACTGTAAATAGTGGAGCAACAGAACAATTTAGATTTCGTGTCAACCGATCTCCATTCTGGCAGATACTCTGGATACTTACAAGCTGAGGTGAAAATGTGTGAAACTGTTGAAGAAACGAGTGATAAACTGGACGAACATTCAACGAAATAAATAAAAGACACAAAGCTGACAATGCAGCGATCTATTTGGGCCTACTTAGAGAAGACCAGAAGAAAGAAGCTGTCTGAACACGTTCTTGTAGAAAGAGTTGGAGTGGGCAACAGGTGTTTACCTCACTGAAATAGAGCATGTTTGGCTTACATGCAAAAGAAAAATTGACAAAAATTAATTTAGAAAACACCTAGCTATGGTTCTAAAAATAGTGGTTGGTACCTAAAAGAAAGAACTTAAATCGATGACAGAAACAATTTCATTTTGTTATATCTTTCCTCAATAGATCAGCAAGCTGTGATTTCTTTGTCAGTTGGACATCCCTTGGCAGGGGAAAGTGAAGTGGATTGGTTCAGCCACCATTGGGCTCCTAGTTAACTGAACCAATTAGAAAGGGCATCAAGCTAAGGAGACTGCATCAATAGCATTGACAATCAATAATAGCAATAACTATGCAATGAAGCTAAAGGCTGGAAAAAAGGGTATCTGTAACTACCTACTCCTTCTATGTGCAATCGGGATAAGTTAAATCCACAAAGTACTTTCTCACGACGTCATTGGTCACAACACCGGGTGTTCACAGTTGAACCAATGAACAATCATTCTTAAATCTGTGATATAGTTAAACAGTCTTTTATACGTCGATGATTGGCTCCTCTTTTGCCATTGCTATCACCAGTTTCATCAGGTAACTTTTTAGTTCCAATCATAACTCCAGTCAGTGAAGCCATTGTCATGTCCTGGGAACTTCAGCTTCTCACGCACCAAAGATAAAAAAAAGTCGGTAGCTAATACATCGCATTGCAGGAGACAGTTCTCACAAGAAAGCTTAAGACATCAACTAGTTTAACGTTGCAACATTACAAATCTATTCGGTCAGCACTGTATGAACAAGGAACAAGTGTGAAAACACTTATGAACATTTATTTTATGCCATGAAGCTTAACATGAGGTCTTATTGACTAGGCCCATAATTTGATAATTACTCTATGCCTAGTAAAATTAAGCAATACATTTTAATAACATGTTAGTATGGTCCACTAATATATTTGATTCTGAATGTGCATATTATTTCTAAACAATTAATGTTATGTCTTTATTAATGTCATACACGTTATGATTGCTACCTAGGTGGGCACATTTGCCTAACACTCAATTTCGCTATTTTAGTATAATGCATGTCAATTCTTAGATACTAATGAATGCAGATGTATTATTAATTATTTCAGCTATCACAGTCCCTCCTCTGGTGACTAAATGTGTCATCACACCCTACATCACACAATACTAGTTTTTCTAGAATTTTGTTTCTTTGTAACGTCTGACATTTTCCCTCCTTTTCCAATTTTCATCAACATATCTGCTTCTCTATTTTTCCAATTTTATTTACTCCCTCCTCTGTTCATTTTTCATCCTTTGCCTTTTTAGCTATAGTGTACACTTCGTAAGCTCCCATTAGACAAATGATGCAATTCATAATAATCAGGACTGGTTTTAATATTATCCCTACGATACCATTTCCCAGGTAGCCCAGCCAATTTCCCACAGTAGTAAAACCTTTGCCAACCTTTTCCCAAACGCCAGGCTCTTTTAGTAGTCTTAAATCAGAGTTAACTTTAGCCAGATTGTTAATAAAGCTTTTAACTCCTATACTGTTATGAGGAATATACGTGCAACAATGTTGGATTTCAGCATTTTACAGACTCTGCCCTCCTTTGCTAAAACAACATATAGCGCAAGGCGGTTCTGAAGAGTCATAGAACGTACCGCAGCCATTTCACTCTCCATTAAGTTCGTGGCTCAAGAAAAACTAGTCAACATGTTATCAACAATAGTAGATAACGTTTGAATCTTCAAAGCATTTAGAATAACTCCCACTGAGGGAGTAATTGCTCCAAATATGTCTCCAATTATGCCAGAATAAGATACTCTCTTTGGTTTAGCAAGGCGTAATTCATTTTGCTTAGGTGTCTCATTTATTTTCTCAAGTTGATAAATCTTTGGGAAAACAATTTCCAAATAACATGTGCCATACCATCCTCTTGGAAGACAGTAAGAGGCATTTTGTGAACAAATATGATAATCCCCAGGAATCACTGGGTCTTGTCCATTTAGCATAAAAGTCCATTTACTCTGGAAAAGAAATTCATGTCAGCATTCACTCATCACCACAAATAAAGTGTCAGTTCTGGATTATGGCCTGTATATACAAAGCTTTCCTACATGTTGCACATCTAATGCTAATTTCCCTTGTGTTTTTGTTTCAATAAATGCATGGTCATTTCTAAATATTCTTTTCACTCACCCTTTATCTATTTTCTCCTTCAATTCCTTCCTCCTGTCATCAGTCTGAGCTAGAAAACTCTTTTCTACTGGTGAAAGCAAGCATGTGAGGTTAATACTGTGCGTGTAAGCCGTGCCAAATGTTAGTGTAGGTTCAAAGAAACCTCTCACTAAGTCTATATTCTTTTCCCTAGCTTGGCGACTCAAATATTTAGAAGTATTTATAAAACACTAAGGGGGTCATTATGACCCTAGGGGTCAGTGGAAATCTGCCAGTAGTACCGCCAAAAGGCTGGTGGTACATACCGACATTATGACATTGGTGGGTTGACTGAAGCCAACCCACCAATGTACCACACCGACCGCCATGGTGGTAGCCGCCGCCGGGCTCGAGATAACAATCTCCAACCCGGCGGTTGCTACTGTCCCGCCGGCAGCATTATGACCCTTCCTACCGCCATGGTTTTTGTGGCATTCGTAATGCCATGAAAACCATGGTGGTAGGCCCTGCCAGTGACAGGGAATTCTTTCCCCAGACAACCTCCAACCGCCCTCCATCCATGGTCCCCACTTCCAATCCACCCCCGTACACACACACTCGCAGGCACACACCACGCATTCACACATTCACTCACACAGGCATACATGCACTCATACACGCATGCATCCATTCATTCACACACACATCCGTCCACACATCCAAACTTACATACAGACACACATTCACATTACCATTCATTCACGCATTCTCACACATGCACACACAGACACAAGCAACACTACACACTCATTCGCATGCACGCACACACTCACACATTCATGCACCCCCACCCCCACACACACACACAACACTCCCCACTCCCTCCCCTGTCAGAAACCGACTTGCCTGAATCCAGGGGGTCATCAGCAGGGGATGGGAGGGGGTGCTGCTACCGCCAGCAGCGCCCACCAACAGAACACCGCCAGGCCATATGATTTTTCATAATACGGCTGGCGGCGGTCTACTGGTGTGGCGCTGCTAGTGGTAGCAGTGCCACCTTAACACGATCTGCCAGCGTGGCCACAGCCGGATTTCCACAGTTCTTGTGGCGGAAATCCGGCTGTGGTCATATTATGGTGGACGGATGTGTTAGACCTGACATGCTTTAGGGTGGTCACCCCTAACTTTTTGCCTGCCTCCATCCACTTTTTGGACTCTGTTTTTGCTGGCTCTTAGACTCTGCGCACTTTACCACTGCTAACCAGTGCTAAAGTACATATGCTCTCTCCCTTTAAACATGGTAACCTTGGATCATACCCAATTGGACTATTTAATCTACTTATAAGTCCCTAGTAATGGGCACTGTATGTGCCTAGGGCCTGTAGATTAAATGCTACTAGTGGGCCTGCAGCACTGGTTGTGCCACCCACTCAAGTAGCCCCTTTACCTTGTCCCAGGCCTGCCATTGCAAGGCCTGTGTGTGCAGTTTCACTGCCACTTCGACTTGGCATTTAAAAGTACTTGCCAAGCCTCAAGCTCCCATTTTTCTACACATTAGTCACCTCTAATGTGTGCCCTTGGTAACCCCTAGAGCAGGGTGCTGTGTGGGTAATAGGCAGGACATGTACCTGTGTACTTACATGTCCTGGTAGTGTAAAACTCCTAAATTCGTTTTCACACTACTGTGAGGCCTGCTCCCTTCATAGGCTAACATTAGGGCTGCCCTCATGCATTGTTGAAGTGGCAGCTGCTGATCTGAAGGGAGTAGGAAGGTCATATTTAGTATGGCCAGAATGGTAATACAAAATCCTGCTGACTGGTGAAGTTGGATTTAATGTTACTATTTTAGAAATGCCACTTTTAGAAAGTGAGCATTTCTCTGCACTTAAATATTTCTGTGCCTTACAATCCACGTCTGGCTAGGTTTAGTTGACAGCTCCTTGTGCATTCACTCAGACACACCCCAAACACAGGGTACTCAGCCTCACTTGCATACATCTGCATTTTGAATTGGTCTTCCTGGGCTGGGAGGGTGGAGGGCCTGCTCTGACACAAAGGACTGCCACACCCCCTACTGGGACCCTGGCAGACAGGATTGAACTGAAAGGGGACCTGGTGCACTTCTAAGCCACTCTTTGAAGTCTGCCCCACTTCAAAGGCACATTTGGGTATAAAACAGGGCCTCTGCCCTACCACCTCAGACACTTGCTGGAGAAGAAACCTGAACCAGAACCTGCATCCTGCCAAGAAGAACTGCCTGGCTGCTCAAAGGACTCATCTGTCTGCTTTCTACAAAGGACTTCTGCCTTGCTTTTGGCCTGCTGCCTTGCTGAACTTTTGTCTGTCTGCAAAAGTGCTCTCCAAGGGCTTGGATAGAGCTTGCCTCCTGTTCCCTGAAGTCTCAGGACCAAAAAGACTTCTCTTTTTCATTTGGACTGATCGTGCGACGAAAATTTCAACGAGGGGAAATCGACGTGACACCTTCCGTGAGAACGAAACTTAGACGCACAGCCTCCCAGAACGACGCGCAGCCGGAAAACAAGCTGAAGAATCCACGCACAGACCCCGGGACATCTGGTAATCCCACGAACCACAGAAAGAGACTGTCCAGGCACCAGAAAACGACGCATGACTTCCCCGTGTGAAAAATAACGACGCAAGTCCGCATGTGCAGGGGAGAAATCGACGCACACACCATTTTTCCACGTATCTCTTCGTCTGCGGCCCTTTGCGGAGTTTTCCACTTTAAACCAGGTACTTTGTGCTTGAAAGAGACTTTGTTTGCTTTTTAAAGACTTAAGACACTTTATATCACTTTTCAGTGATATTCCTACAAATTCTTATTGCATCTTTTATTGTGTTGATCTACAAATATCCCGATAAATATTCTATATTTTTCTAAACAGTGTGTGGTGTATTTTTGTGGTGCTATATGGTGTTATTGTATGATTTATTGCACAAATACTTTACACATTGCCTTCTAAGTTAAGCCTGACTGCTCATGCCAAGCTACCAGAGGGTGGGCACAGGATCATTTGGATTGTGTGTGACTTACCCTGATTAGAGTGAGGGTTCTTGCTTGGACAGAGGGCAACCTGACTGCCACCCAAAAACCCAATTTCTAACAGGATGTTAGCCACGACGACGGTGTTTTGGCAGCAGTCGCCGCAGCGGAAGGCAGTACTTACCGCCAAAGTTATAATGTGAGCCTAAATCATGATTTGAGTACAAATACAGTATGAATTCTTGGTTATATAACCTTGTTAATAAAAAACTGCAACTAATCCTATACATTAATGGCAAGCTATGGTAAGTTTTCCCTTCTTCCACTGATGAAGGAATTTGCGTGCAAACATAACATTCTCTAACATTCATTGTCTCAGCATATTTGTAAAGCAAGTGATAGAAAACATTGGAGGAAAGATCTCCCTGTGAGTTATCTATGTGCAAATATTTCTCATCCTATTTAAACTTGTCTAATTCTGAAAGTGTAGTGGTTTGTAAAGCAGAGGTGTAATTTGTTTCAGCTTTATTGAAAAAGTTCATGCTCACAATCAATAGAAAACATACTGTTATAAATACATTTGCTAAGCCAATACCTATGTATTTACAGCATCTATTGTTCCTAACCTGCCTTTTGTGATTATCCATGATCTGGAAAGAATCAGAAAGTATAAGGGCAACTATGCAGCAAAACCTAAAAATCTTCTTTGCAGTTATTTAAAGCTTTCAGTTTCTTTCAAGAGCTTCTGTCAGAAATCAGTAAATGTTGTCAAAATCTGTTCAGCAGCGTGTAAAATCAGATTATTTCAATGTCTTTACGGGTCATCTTTAATGTCTCTTTCCTTTCTCAGTCTCACAGAATCTTTCTCAACGTTCAATTCATGGGCCAACTTCACGTGCCAAAGTATTGACCTGGAATTTCACGATAAAACAAAATGACAAAAATTCACTTTGCCAATCACTTGTTGTTGCATATCTCCATTCAGGTCCTGAAGGTCTCTGCTTAGAAACTCATTTTGTTTTTAGTCTTTGATCTCCACTTAATTCTCCATCACTCAAATCTTACTTTCTAGTGGTGTATACTTCTTCTTTGACTGTTGACAATGTGACTGATTCTTTTCTTTAAACTTGTGATTTTGGCCACTTATCTTCTTTCAGTGTTCCCTTTGTAAATGCTCGTTTTAGTTTTGAACTTTCAGCTTGTCCTTTTCCTGTACAATTTTGACTTGAAGTACCTGCAACTGGTCTGGACAGGTTCAATGTCAATTTCCTGTAAGTCCTCCATTTTGTCTCTTACAGGCGTATCTGGAATTCTCCTCTGTCTATTCAGAGTCTGTTTCTGAGTCTCCTGTTTCCTTCTCTGCTTCCAGAGTTTGCCTGGATGTTGTTGGTACGCTCAACAACTCTTTTTCATTGTCGAAAGGACAGGGTACTTTTCGAGTGAGACTGGCATGTACTCAGTTTGGAACTCCTGCACACTTCACTGCAGTAGTAGTAATTAGTACTACTTAGTGGGGACCCTTCCACCCAGGCTCCAAACAGGTCTTATTCACGTGTTTTCAGATCAAACCCAGCCTCCAGCTCTCAGGTTGTGACTCTGATCTTGGGATGGCAGCACAGTTGTGGCTTCCAGTCAATGAGAAAAAGAGCCAACCACATTAGCCAGACCCTTGCAGTAATCGAACACCATATCATCTGTTATGTTCACAAGAGCATTTGATGAAACCGCTGACAACCTCATTGCTCTGCCCATGAGGATTTCGTGTGGAGACAGTCCAGTTTTCCTGTCGGGTTTATTTCCCATACTCATCAGAACTAACAGCAGTGCATCTGGCCATTTCAGATTCGTGGACACACACATCTTTGCAAGTGGTGACTTCAGGATACCATTCTTTGGCACTCAGGGCAATAACTACAATGCAACTTCTGCTCAATGTTTAAGGCTCAACATAGTAATTTAATTACTTTGTGGTTGAAGTGACTTCCTCTATCTGATTTTAAAGAGACCGGAAAACCAAAACCTGGTAGTAGTTCCATAAGAAATAATTTTTCTACAGTAAGGCTGTCATTCCTACGAGTGGGGTATGCTTCACTCCAGTGACTAAAGTGCAAACGATCACCAACACATATCTCAATCCTTCACACACAGGCATTTCAATGAAATCCATTTGTATTCTGCTGAATGGACCTCCAGCTCTTCCAATGTGGCTCATGTTAACAACTGTTCTTTTACCCACATTCATCTGTTGACAGATGATTCAATGGTGGCAAACTGCTTCAGCAAACTGTCTACATTTTGGATTAAACCATGACTGCTTTAATGTTCAAATCATTGCATCCCTCCCAATACGTGCTTGACCATGGTAATATCAAGCCATTTGAGTCAGTAAACAGTTGGGCAAGACCACTTGTCCCTCCCCAGACACCCAAATGTCATCTTCTCTTTGTACACATTTCATTTTAACCCACGTTGTCTTTTGTTCTATGTCAACACTTTCCAGCAGGCTCTTGAGCTCGTCCCAGGTATCAACAACAGTCAATGTGAAGCTTTCACCAGTTGTTTCTTCTGACAACCATTCCCATTTATCCTTGAAGAATATACAATTCAATGCACAAAATCTTGTGACTTGATCTGCATATCCATTTCCCTTTGAAACAAAATCTTGCGATCTTTGGTGTGTACTGCATTTCCTCACAATCTTTTCAGGCATTTGTAATGCTTGTAACAAATCATGGATTGTTTCACTGTTTATAACTGATGAACCAGAAGAGGTCATGAAACCTCTCTGTGACCACAGCTGGCCAAAGTCGAGCACTATTCCAAATACATACTGGCTATCCATATAAATGGTAGCTTTAAGCTGTGAAGAAACATGGCATGCTCTAGTAAGAGCCACCAACCCAGCTACTTGTGCAGAAAATCCTCCCTGAAGCCAGGAAGCTTTGAGTATACAAGAAATTGTGCACACAACATATCCCGCTTTAAATGTTCCCATATTATCTCTCAAACAGGATATATCGAAAAAAATAATGTGGTAATTTTCTTCCAATCGGGTATCTCGAATGTCAGGTCTAGGTTTAGTGCACAATTTAGTAACTTCTAGACAATTATGTTCAACATCTTTCAATTTGTCAATTTCAACATTTTCTTTTGGAAGCAAAGTTGCTGGGTTAAGCACTGTACATCTTTTCAGAGTAATATTTGGGGAACCAAAAATTATAGTTTCATATCTGGTCAAACTAGTATTTGTGAGATGCTGTGTTTTCATTCGTGTGAGCAACATTTCAATGGAGTGAGGGACCAAAACAGTTAAGCTGTGTCCCATCACAATGCTCTCACTCTGAGCGAGGATCAATCCAACCGCTGCCACAGTTTGCAAACAGCCAGACAAAACTGCTGTGACTGGGCCAAAAGCAGCTGAAAAATATGCTGCGGGCAGTTTATACTGCCATGTACTTCTGTCAAAACAGAAAGAAAACATGCATTACGTTCATTACAAAACAACATGAATGGTTTTGTATAGTCAGGCATTCCCAAAGCCGGAACTTTGCACAGACTTTCTCTTAACTACTTAAAGGGTTTCATAAAAGCTTGGTCTAACTCTAGAGAGTCGGTAACTTCTTTGTGGGTCATCTTCTGCAGTGGTTTGGAAATGATAAAGAAATTGTGAATCCACTAGTGACAGTAACTCAGCGTTCCCAAAAACATGCTGTCATCTCTTTGTGTAGCTGGGCGATTCATCTGCAGTATGGCTGGGACTCTCTCTCTGGAAATCTTTCTTACTCCCTTTTCAATCTGATGTCCCAAATATTTCACTTCTCTCTGGCAGTACTGCAATTTTGCTGGGGATACTTTGTGTCTGTTCTTTCCCAAATGATTTAGTAAGGCAATAGTATTTTGCCTGCATGCTTCTTTCGTTTTTGAAGCGACCAACAAATCATCAATGTACTGAACCAATGTCAATTGAAAAGGCATTTCCAATGTCTTCAAGTTCTTCTTCAGTATCTGATTAAAGAAGGACGGGGACTCTGAAAAACCATGAGGAATTCTGCTCCAACAATATACACGACCAAGGAATTTAAAGCAGAAAAGAAACTGTCTATCCTCATGAAGAGTTACAAAAATAAATGCTTGAGATAGATCGACTACGGGGAACCATTCAGCATCACATGGGATCTGAAAAAGTATCACTGCTGGATTTGGCACCACTGGACAACATTTAATCACAATATCATTGACTTTCCTCAAATCCTGAACCATCTGAAATTTTCCACAGGGTTTTCACAATCCCATGATAGGAGAATTACATGGGCTGCTCAGTACTTCTTTTAAGACACTTCGTCTCACAAATTTTGCAATTATGGGTGGAATCCCTTCAATAGTGTCTTGTGTCATATGGTATTGGGGAATCTGGTGAAAAACTGCATGTGGCTTGATTGGGACTTTAACTGGTTCAACTCCTCTGATTAGACCAATGTCTTTCCCTGAAAAATCCCATACTTTCATCCTACCTGTTCTCTGTAGGTCGAGAGGAAGATATGTATTGTAAAGACAGGAAAGAAACTGATCAATGGGTACTCCTCATTTACTGATTTATAATCAGTTTCCTCAGACTGATAGTCCTCATCATCAGTATTTGAATGGCAATCCCATCATTCGAACCGGTAATTGAACATCTTGTTTTGCATAGCAAGTCCCTTCCTAATAAGGAAACCGGACTAGAGTCACAAACTACAAATTTGTGCAAGCCTTTGAAATTTCCAATTTTAACTGGAACAGGTTCTGTAATTGGGTTTGTCAAATACTGGTTTGCAACTCCCACAATTTGCACTGTTTTCCCTGGAAGGGGTACGTTAGGGACTTCTGCAGTTCTTACAGTGGAAAGTGTAGCCCCTGTATCGACTAAGAATGAGACTTTGTGACCTATTACCTTTCCCTTCACATATGGACCCTTTCGGTATACTTCTAGTGAAGCTGCCAACACACAGACTTCTTCATCTGAACTCTCACTCATCTACTAATCACTCGATTCATCCTCACTGTACAATGGGTATTGGTGTATTCTGTTATTAATGGTGTTAAACCTTTGACCTGTGCCCTGCTGAGTAAGCATCATCTGCTGCTGTTCGGTTGGGGCTTGAGGCATCTGAATTTGGAGTTGTATTTGTTGTGACTGTGGCATCTGTAAACATGGCAGTTGCATTTATTACATAGGCTGAGGACTTTGCACTTTGCACTTGATTCACATTATTTTGGAAGTAAAAATGTTGAACTCTTATTCTTGGTCCTCTCATGCCTGGAAAAGGATTGTTTTCATTCATCTGTGTGAGAACACCTGCCTGTCCTAGCATCTGACACTCCCACTTCTAATGTCTGAAGCCACCACAAGTGTGACAAAGTAACGTTATTTTCATTGCCTGCATATCATTCTGAGTAACTACAGTGCTCATTTCAACACCACAGTTCACATTCCCATTCCCAACACAACCTCTACCTTTCACCTGATTCTGAAACCACGTTTACCTGCTGCTTCTAGGGAAAACTTCCTTGCATTCCTG
This sequence comes from Pleurodeles waltl, assembly GCF_031143425.1. Classification (NCBI taxonomy): domain Eukaryota; kingdom Metazoa; phylum Chordata; class Amphibia; order Caudata; family Salamandridae; genus Pleurodeles; species Pleurodeles waltl. The sequence continues at coordinate 659,335,842 of NC_090443.1, read as the reverse complement.
ATTGTGTCACTTTAATCTGCATCACCATTGCCTTCCCTTTCAACTTTCTCTGCATCAATTCAATTTCATCACTACAGTACTTGGCATATTGCAATACTTCATCAATTGACTTTGCTTGCCAAAAAATCAAATGACTCTCAATCATCTGGCTTCAACAAATCTGAACACAAAATGAATCATGTCTTTCGGCTCAATTGCTTCTGTATCGCTGAAATGTTTGAATGCTTGCAACAACCTCTCATAGTATGCATGTATGGACTCCATTCCTTCTTGAGCTGTCCTGTCTTTTCTCTGCCAATCAATATTCTTGGGAGAAATTCTTGTTTTGAAAAATTCAATCACCTTGTAATAGTATTTCATTACATTCTGAGATGGTTCACTTGTAGACGATTTTTGTGGAGGCTCTCTCGTTGGCAAATCTACACTCCTTTTGAATTCAATCCACAAATCAGCTGGAACCACTATTTCAAATAGGTCATTCACATTTTTCCGCAGGCATTTTGCAAGCTTCACAAATCTGTTTGTTGGTACCATTCCATTGGCTTCTCTCTCAATCTCGGGTGGTCATTTGCAAATGACAGAATGTCACTTCTGCTCCAAGAGACATGTAAAAAATTTCCATCTGGAATTTCTCTCATTGGTAATATTTTTACTGGTCTGCTATACACTAGCAATTAAATTTGCAGACTCCTTTTTCTTGTCTCATTTCTTTACCCATCTGCCTTCCCTTTTATCTAATGGTCCCTATGTCTGAATGCTCTGGATCAGTTCCCTAATGTGAATTTTCATTCCCGGTATTCTCATGTTCTCAATATCCTTTTAGTCCAATTCTAACCTGTAACTTCTTCTCAAACGCTTCATTTTCTCAATCTCTAAGTCATATTTCTCTGCCAGGTCAATTAATCTCTGGTGTACCAATCCTGCTTTGTTGATAAATATTTTGCATAAGAAACGCAATTCATCTTCACTATATTAGTCAATTCTGTTTAACTCAAACGTTCCCTCAAATAATTCCTCTACTTTCTAAATTTAATGGACTTCCTCCATTTGAATCTCTTGGTGTGCTATTCAGCTTTTCCAGCCATTCGGTTAAATGCTGGGCTGTCAAACCTTGCAATGAGATACTATTATTACTTACAATGGGCACTTGTTGTAAAGTTAGACATGGAGTCTCTGGAGTCATAAAAATTGTTTAGGACCTGTGTTTGGTCTCCCCGGATTATTCAGTGGAGCTGTAGAATAATTCAAGTCAACTAATGGACCCGTCATGTCAAATGTTTGCTTCATTGGAGACATGATTCCTGTATTCACATTGAATCTCTCCATTTCAACACAGAATTCAAAATGTTCTGTTCATTGCTCTTATTATTTCCTTGAGCAAACAATGGTATAATGTGCCCAATAGTAACAGGTACTGACACAGCATCTGGGCTTGGTTGGATATTTTGATCTCTAGAGAACATTACTTCTGTATTCTGACTTGTCGATGCAGTTGTATTTGTCTGTGACACTGTTATGGAGGTGTATCTCAGGATTTTCTGGGCTTGCACTGGGGATATCAAATTAGGAGTAGATTCTATGTGAATCAATGTCTGCTTCTGATAAACCTGTCTGATTTTGGAAACTTGTTCTGTTGGCACTATTGCACATGGGGTGGAATTTACAATAGGGACTTCTGGATAAATCCTAGGTATATCAACCTGACATATAGATATAGGTTGCCTGAATGGCTAACCTGTACTTGTCTTTGCGTAGCTTCAGTGCGTACTGGAGCAGTAGGATCAGCACTAGTACTTGGACCTGCCTCGTGCTGCATATGGTGGGGATGACTTCTCAATAATTGCAAAATAAACTCATCATCATTTGAGATTTCATCATAAGTCAAAGACTTTCTAGACTGTTGATTTCTGCTTCTTTTACTCAGAGGGATACAAACCCTTCTTCTTGACATTTTGTTTGGCATCGCTTTCGTTCTCTTGTGTAATTACAGGAAACATCTGAATTCCCTGTAAAGTCTCAGTTCTCCAAAATTTCTGCTCACTATCACATCTCGCCTCAGCCAAAGTTTTCTCAGCTTTTCTCATTCTCCTCTCAAATTTCTGTTGCTGTTGTTGTCTGGCCACTAATCCCAGATAACTAATGATTCAAACTGTGCAGGTCTTGGAGGAGGTTTTGAATTTCACAGTGCTGGCCTCAAATTCTCTAAGATTCTCAAATTAAAGGTTCCATGTGCAGGAAACGCTATGCTTCCTTCCTTTTCTGTATCTTTACACCATTGTTTTAACCAAACACATAGTGCAGCACCTTGCTCTTTAAATATGATACATGCAGGTGTGCTTTCTGGCGGTGTAATTTCTCCTACTCTAACTGGAATGAGCACATCTCTCCTTAGGGCACTCTTTAATGCTTTGAAAATGTTCATTTTCGGATCTAAGCTACACTTCTAGCAAATCAGGAAGAACATTTAAATCCCAAAACCCTTTTTGTTTTTGCCTCTCTCAACCAATAGCACTTTACGGTTGTCCACCAATCCATTTGCAGGTCTTCTCACCAACCAACCTATCCCAGTGCAGACCTAGTAACGTCAAACTCACACGTACAGAGGCTGACAAAGCCCTCAGGCTTGTCTTCCTCAGATCAGATCCATGCCAAACTAAATGCAAACATTGCAAGCACTAAAGAAAAATCAATACACCGAACTTGTCTGTTTACTACGGGTAGGAATTACAATCGCTCTGGAAACCTTATTGAATTTTCAACTGCAGCTTTGAACTCTAACAGATACTCCTTTGATCTCAGTTCCCCCGACTCCCAAGCAAAATTCGACCAGCAAATTGTACCCTAGACTGATCATCAGATCCTCCTGGTGCACTTAGGAATCATCAAATCTTTGTCAAAATTAACACTCCATTATAACACACACTCTATGAGTTTGTCAACCATGCCCAATTGACCTATTAAACAGCCAAATTACAAAATCAACCAAGCATCTTCTACACTTGTTCAAAACCCGATTCTAAATACTCCAGAATCTTATAACCACAGATGGTCAGTATACCAACATTCACGTGGGCAATTTTAAGCACAAAGAGCCACACACATGTGAAGTTAGATGACTTCCCTACAAACACCCTTTGGAGTACGCACACTCCCTATACAACTTAATTGTATTACGCAAGTTCCCTATTACTCATACAAATCACAATTCACCTGAGATTCGCTTAAGGAGTGCAAGCGCAAAACCTTTTTCATTCATAAATCACACTAGGAATGCTGAGAACATCTTCAAACAAGCATTGCAAAACCCAAGGTTTTGGGAAAGTCATCAAATGGTATTTCTACATTAAAGACATGGCAATCTCTTTAGGTACCATAATCTTTCGTTTCTGCTATTAGAACTAGGGAGTACTTAAGGAGCAATTTGGTCAGCAAACTGTGAGACCCTAGCGCTCTCTCAAGGAGATGTGACCATTCACTATATTACCTAGAACGGAAAAACCATGGCAACATCGTAACCGACCATCCGTTACCAAAAACTACCAAAACTAGGAACCACTACAAATGGGAAACCATGGCAGCCTCCTAGGGAGACACATCCATTTTACATTATTAACTACAACTGTGAAGTCATGGTGGCCTCTTAAGGAGAAATAACCATCCTCTGCTACCAAAAACTGTTCAACCATAGACACAGATTCTAATCATGACATCAATTTTCAGAAACTTTGAGTCATTAAACTTTACACGCCATGGCCCATTGTAACCATGAATACCCAAACCTTTTGCTAAAATTAGAAAGTTTATTTCCATGCTAATATCACGTAAATTAATCTTAAAACCAAATGATAAACATATATGAACAATTGGTTGATCAAAATGTTGGAAAAACCTCAATCTAACCAAAGCATTCAACATTAAACATTCAAGAGCTATTGCACAAATTAATACCAACAATTTCTGAACAGTACAACTAGCATACATATAGACTCAACAGGTGAATAAAATCAATCCTTTGTTAATAACATTTATTTGACCATGGACACACTAACTAATCCTCTAATTCGAAGAGCATGTTTGGCTTACAAGCAAAAGAAAAATTGATAAAAATTAATTTGGAAAACATCTATGTATGGCTCTAGAAATAGCCGTTTGTACCTAAAAGAAAGAAGAAAAATGTATAACAGAAACAATTTCATTTTGCGATACCTCTCCTCAACAGATCAGCAAGCTGTGATTTCTTCATCAGTTGGACATCCATCTGATTAGCATTGGCAGAGAAAAGTTAAGGGGATTGCTTCATCCACGATTGGACTCCAAGTAAACTGAACCAACTTAGAAAGGGCATCAAGCTATGGAGACAGCATCAAAAGCATTAAGAATCAATAATTAACTACCCAATCAAGCTAAAGGCTGGAAGGAGGGGTATCTGGAACTGCCTGCTCCTGATATGTGCAGTCGGGATAAGTTGAATACATTAAGTAATTTCTCATACCATCATTGGTCAGAACATTGGGTGTTCACAGTTGAACCAATAAACATTAATTCTAAAATCTGTGATATAGTTAAACAGTCTTTCACACGTCGATGATTAGCTCCTCTTCTCCCATTCCTATCACCAGTTTCATCAGGTAACGTTTTAGTTGTGATCATAACTCCAGTCAGTGAAGCCATTGTCATGTCCTGGGAACTTCAGCTTCTCACGCACCAAAGATACAAATGTATCGGTAGCTAGTACATCGTCTTACAGCAGAAAGTTCTCACAAGAAAGTTTAAGACATCAACTAGTTTAAAGTTGCAAAATTACAAATCTATTAGGTTAGCACTGTGTGAACAAGGGACAAGTGTGAAAACATTTATGAACCTTTTTTTTATGCCATGAAGCTTAACATAAGGCCTTGTTGACCATGCCCATCATTTCATAATTACTCTATGCCTAGTAAAACAAAGCAAATACATTTCATTAACACATTAGTATGGTCCACTATTATATTTGATTCTGAATGTGCATATAATTTTAAACAATTAATGTTGTTTCTTTATTAATGTCATACATGTTATGCTTGCTACCTAGGTAGGCACATTTTCCAAACACTCAATTTCTCTATTTTAGTATAATCCATGTCAATTCTTAGTTACTAATCAATGCAGATTTATTAATAATTTATTCAGCTCTCACACTATATAGGAATATATGAAGCTTGGAAGTGCACAACATCCATCTCAGTAATATCAGCTATAGAAACAAAAGAGGACCACATGACATAAAACTCTTCTGTGAAAAAAGATAGAAATAAAGGGAGGAGACAGAGGGAACATACATTCAGAGGGCTCGATGGACATTGCTGGAAAGAACTCAAGAACTGAAAGTTACTCACTTTAAACTTCTGATGGAGAACAGTCTGTGCTAGTCACAAATCTGAAATCAAGAAATTACTCAAATCAACATGTTCCTGTAATTGAACCTTACTCAGAAGTCATAAGGACTGATTTAAAGTTTCGCAGAGAGGGTACTCCTTCACAGCAGGGACAAGTATCCTCTTTGTCAAATTTAAGGTCCACCAGCCTGATTTACAGACGGACGTTAAGTATATCAGATACAGAGATGACTCCATCTCTGTCACTGACATACTCTTCCAAGAGCCTGATGGAGTATGGGCCATCAGAGTTTTGGCCATTCAGCTGCACACCTCATTTAGAGTGAACGTTGAAATGATCAGTTTTTACTCCTTCTCACACCATGAAAAACAAGGCAGCAAAGGACAGTAAAAATAGTTAAATCACCCTTACGTCATAAGAGAAAACTCTGGTGTTGTGGAGGTCATTATTATTATTGTTTTTTTTTAATAAAATCCTGTTTTAGAATTTTGTTTTCAAAAAATAGAAACATGTTAAAGGTTTAACAGACAGTATTGTCATTTTAATGGTACAGTCTGTTAAACCTTAAATACATTGGGAGGAAATGCTGTGATGGTGGCTACTACCAATGTTTAGAGTTGTCAACAGGGCTGGCTGAAAACTCTAGGGCCCATATTTATACTTTTTTTGCGCCGCATTTGCGTAATTTTTTGACGCAAAAGCAGTGCAAACTTACTTTTGTAAATTTCCCCAGTTTTTGCGGCAAAAAACGGTGCAAATGCGGCGCTAAAAACGTATAAATATGGGCCTAAATGTGACAGGTGGAGGACCTTCATCATGGCAGGAGTAAAAAAGTCGACCATACCCAAGGATCTACTTCCGCCTACCAAACTCTCATTCAGCCCCATCATTTTCTTGTTGGTTTCATTGTGTTGTCGGAAGATTAGTTCACAGTGTGTTTAGGAATGGTATCCTTTATGCTTAGGTGTGGCCAATGGGAACTGCAAGATTGATGATCCATCCCCTTGCTCAGGGGAAAGGGCTTTACCTGTGTCTGTCTCACATCTGAGATTGCCAGTAATCAAAGTACTGTGCAAGGTGCAGTGGAAGATGTGATATTAGATTTTTTATCAAGCTGTGATCGAGGATGTATAATGATCGCATCTATTTAGAAGCCAAGATCTTTTCCAAACTTGACTTAAGCAGGTTCATTCCCCTACTAGGTATTAGAGCTGAGGATGAATGGAAAGAATCTTTTAAAACTCCTTTGGATGACATTGAATATAGTGTAATGACTTACTAACTTTGATATGCCCCATCCATTTTTCAAACATTCATGAATGCTGTATTTTCAGACCTTCCACTACAGTCTATTTAGACTATAGCTTGATCTTCCCTAAAGATGGCCATCAACAAGGTAGAGGTGTGAAATAAGTTTTACTCTGACTTTAACAGCATCAATTGCTAGCCAAAATAGAAAAATTAGTTTTCAATGAAACATCTGTTGAATATTAGGATATGTTCCCTCTGCTGATGCAATTGTACTGGACTCTTGTAAGGTTAAGGTGATATTGGAATGGCCTGTATGTACCACTGTCAAAGAAACACAAAGCTTTCTTGTTTTTGACAACGATTATCAGATATTTATCGGGAACATTTCCAACCTACTTTTTCCAATTGCAAACAATTAAAAAAGGACAAGACCTAAGACTCCTCAAGCAGATAGTAACTTCAGAATCTTAAAGAAAGAATTTACAAAAGCTCCGGTGCTGCAACAACCTGATGATTTACAATCATTTATTGTAGAGAACGGCAACTCTAGCAGAATTGTAGGTCCTGGCCTGCTTCAAGAAAAAAACAAAGAGAAATGAGCATCTGTTGCTTACACTTGAGAACATATTCTCCTGCAGAAAACATTTGAGAACATATTCTCCTGCAGAAATAATTATTCTATATTAGAAAAGGAGCTTTGGAACTTAGGGATGCAATCATTGAATGGTGCTGCATCTTACTAGGAGCCCATTTCAGGGTCATTGTTTGGACAGATCACAAAAATCTCCAAGTCCAGAATTTAGAAATAGTGGGCACACCAAGTGGTCCTTATTTTGGAGCAATTTGGCTTTTTAATCATGTGTTCTCCTGGTAAATGAGTTGAAATAATACCAGTTAAGCTGGCTGTATCCCAAACTAAGCTTCAGAGAGTCTAATGGTTTAACCTTTTTCCAAGGAAGGTTATCCATACTAACCAAAGAGCGCAGAGATATAACCATAGAGATGTTTCATGATGCCAGAGCTGCTAATCATAAAAGTCACTGGTTGGTGGAAGATGTACAAAAATAAGGTAAAATAGAAACATAGTACAAGATGTACATAAATATCTTAACTCCTCTGAAATCTGCACACACAATAAAGCTGAAATTCAAAGACTTGATTTTTCAATAAATCTCAAGTTACCATCCAAGCTGTGTTCCATAATATCCACAAATTTCATTTTCCATTTACCTCCACCTGACAAGTTTACTGTTAAAATAGTAATCTTAGAGTCTTTTACCAAGATGACTCATTTCTCCACTTTACCCAGTGTACCTTATTGACATACTTAGACTTAATAGTTTACCCAGTGGAATAACATTAGCCCTCGCAGTCCCCGTGTTGTGACGGAAGGGTGGCCCGAGCTCCAGGGGGCCCACTCAGCACAGTACAATAACTGGGTGTGGGAAATGTAAGGTGGTGGGCCAGGGGAGGAGGCCCCCTCCATGTACTTTATAAGGGGGGGGGGGCTCAAGTTTCGTTACACCACAAGGTTTACCAACTAAAACATTGTTTTATGGCAGGCCACAATATGTAATAATTTGGACTTTTAAAGAGCCTTAATCTCTAGGTCCCATCCCAAGCCAAATCGGTAAACAGAGTTCTTCTGTGGAACTCTTGTATACTAGTCACAATGCTACACCTCTGCTTCTCAGCAAAACGTGATCAGTTCCAAGAAACCTTAGTGTCCAACTTACAACCTTCTAGATTGACACAAAGTAAACAGGACAGTTACCATATACGACCTACTGCTTCCCATAAAGTGGAAGATACGTTTTGGCTATTATCTATTAAACTTGCAAGTTCAATTTGTAACTCAAAATTAAGTTCAGAATTATTTTGTACTTTTGAATTCTTAAGCTCATTAATGCTATAACTGTAATTTTTAACATTTTCCTATATTCCGGAAGAATTAGTCTTTCTTCAAAGTCTCACTTTTGAAAACTTGCTTTTATCATTCTGTGACTTCAAAAAACAGACTCCTTTGCCTCAAAGAATATAGCAACAGGAATAAGAGATTAATAAAGAGGAAACTCCAGATTCTTATTGACTGGAAATGTTTCATACCATGCATTCATTCTTGGAGGCCTGCTGAAGTTGTACATGCCCCTCTGTTGGGTCTACCATTTTTCAGAAAACAGCTAGACTTACATGGGGCTTTTAAGATGAGTAAGTGTCAGGAAAGGGTCTTACCTATGCGAGGTCTCGCATTCAAGGCTGCTGCTGGTCCAGCGTGGCAGAGAAAGAATTGATGTTTGGCATTTTTACTATATTCTGATTGAGGACGCCATGACCAGCGTCCGTGTGCCGGGCATTACTGGACAAAACACAGAGGGGATTATTCCAACTTTGGAGGAGTGTTAATCCGTCCCAAAAGTGACGGTAAAGTGACGGATATACCACCAGCCGTATTACGAGTTCCATAGGATATAATGGACTCGTAATACGGCTGGTGGTAAATCTGTCACTTTTCCGTCACTTTTGGGACGGATTAACACCTCCTCCAAAGTTGGAATAACCCCCAGAGTGTTACAGGGTCTCTGTAACACTGTGTGCCTACACTGCTTTTTCCTTCTATTTGAATTGTTAGCACACACAACACCTGTGTAAAGTTGCATGAATCAGGATTTTATTCTTTTGTTTTGCAATATCCTTGACACTCCAGTGATAGTATTCTCTGTCGGAATTATATTTTTGAATAGTTTTTATAAGCTTTTTTCCCCAAAGGAGTATTGTGAGAAATTACTTCCTGTGCTATTTTTTACACCACTTATTCTCCAGTGCATATTTATTGAGATCTAAACTGGGCCTTGATGCGTCACACATTTTCTCTGCAAGGTGCTTTTTTACAGTTACTGTTTAGATAATCATTTGCCTGCTAACTTCTAAGCACCAGTCTGATTCTCCACTTCTGTTCACACTGCACTTCTGTTGCTTGTCCTCGTCCTTTAACCTGACCCTTGCACGGTTTTTTCTGTGTGTCAGCTATTTCCCTTGCAAGGAGTGTTGCTTTTAGAGAGTAATACCCAGTTTGCAGTACAAACCTGGAGTCGGGGATTGCCCCTGGGAGAGATAGTCCATGTCTGCAGACCAAGAAGTTTACTGCGTTTTTTCAAAGAAGACCTACTTTTGACACATGCTACAATTCCAAATGGTGAGTACTGAGAGCTCAATTACATAATCATTATTTTCTGTATGGGCAGGGGGGTGTTGCTGCAATTACTTACCAGTAATAGCATTATTTTAAGTTTGTTCCTCCCCATGATGACACACATAGTGAGGCCCCTGTGATTCCAATTACATACCTTTCCCACAAATAAAATCCTCCTCCTTACTTCCTGTTCCGTGACAAGCCCAATCACTACACAGTTGTACTGGCCAAAAAGGCCGGGAGGGAGGGCCTGAGTCATCACAGTGAGAGACAGACTCAGAGTAATGCTATTGCTGGTAACTAATCATAGCATTACTTCTTTGCCGTCATGACTCACATAGTGAGATATACCCAAGCAAACCTGGACTCATATACCTGCACAGGTTATATAAACACAGGTTTAATCCAGAGGCAAAATACAGTTTACAACACAGAAGTCAGCACCCTGGTACTCAACAAATCTGGGATCTCTCCACCCTGGATCACCTGATAATAGGACACAAAAGTAGAAGGCACGGCCCAAGTGGCAGCCCAACTGATCTCCTGCAAAGAACCTCCTGTACCTCAGCCAAGGAAGCAGACACACCCCAAGTAGACCTCCCCAGGGTACCCAGAGGAGACGACAGTCCAAATTGCAAATAAGCCAATAGAATCACAGACTTGATCCACCTGCTCAAAAACTCTGAGTCGAAGGTTTAGCCCCCATCCGCGCTGGATCAAAGTTAACAATTTAAGTAGAAGAGACATGGAACTCCTTCACCCACTCCAAGTAGATCAGAAGTGCCCTGCTCACATCCGACAAATGAAGCGTCACTTCCTCAGGAGTCTGAAGGTCTGGACAAAACACTGGAAGAATCACCTCCTGTTGATGAAACAAAGAATTAATCTTGGGCACAAAGCCTAGGCCCAAACGAAGAACAAGCCTGTCCTTGAACATACGAAAGAAAAGAGGCAAACAAGACAATGGGAATTGATAAGCCTTACAAGGAGCCCACTGCAGCAAGAGTTGCAAGACTCAGACCAAGCTGAAACCCATTCTGGAGAAAGTCCAACACCTGGGGCAGATACACAGAAAGTACCTGCTGGTGATCACACCAAGCCAACCAAACATCTTCCAATGCCTAGCATGCGGATACTGGGTAGGCAACTGCCTAGATGCCTGCATTGGAAAAGAGACAGAGGCTGAAAGACCCTGAAACATTAAGCCTGCCCACTCAGTCGCCAATTCGTCAATTTGAGCCTCACCAGACAAGGCACCTGGAGACACAGAAACCTTAGGGGAGCGGACCCAACGAAAACCTACATTGTGGTCCCACCTTCACCTCCATCAACAGAGAAAAACAGGCAGAGTGGGGCCATGCCGGAGCCACCAAATCCATCTGAGCCTTGTCCCTCTGAACAAGCAAGAAGCCTCTAGATCAAAGGGAACAGATGGAAAGCAAAAAGCATGCCCACTGGCCAAAGACTTGTCAGAGCATCCATCCCAGAAGCCAACTCCTCCCTTCCTCTGGAAAAAAAATGAGGCAGAATTGCATTGGCAGGGCTCACAAACAGGCCCATCCAAGGGTGGCCCCACAAGCAACACGCTTCTGCAAAAATCTGGAGAGAAAGACAAAAGTCATGGGAGGATGGAATTTCCCTGCTCGGGTGACTGGCCTGACAATTCAGAGCATCCTGAATGAAGATGGCCATCAACGAACCTACATTGGCCTGAACCCAAAGGAACATCTGATCTGCAGTTGCAGACAATGACAAGGCCCTCATCCCCGCCTTGTCGAATTACATAGGACTTCGCTGTGGTGTTGTCCGCCTGAATGATGACAGCCCTGTCCTTCAGATGAGGGGAAAAGTGAAGGAGAGCTAGGTGGATTACCCCCAACGCCCTCTTGTTGGAAACGCAGGAACTCTGGTACCCCAGTCACTGCCCCTGGACCGTGAAAGCCCCCGACCATGCGTCCCAGCCACTTCTGCTGGTGTCAGTCATGATGAGACTGGTTCCAGGTTCCAGGTACCTCAAGGGAACCCCTTCAGGATGTTGTATGGAAGGAGTCACCACCCCAGTTCATCTCAAACCGCCTGTGTCACAGGCCGAAGACATGTCAAAGCCTTCACATGAGTCATCCATTTGTTCAGAAGAAACAAGATGAACACATTGAGGTGCCACCGAGCCCAAGGAACCAAGAACACTGTAGCAGCCAGATTTCCCTGTGCCCTCATTCAAAGGGTCACAGGCTGAATAGGGGCCAACTGAGGCTCCTTCAGATGAGAATCAATCTTTTGCACCTTTGGGTCCGGCAAAGTCACAATGCCCAGGATCTACCTGGAACCAGGCCCCCATTGAAGATGTGATCCTGAGTGGGGACTAGCTGGGACATCCCAGTGTTCACAAAGAAGATATAGGATGGCAGAAAATCAAGAGCTGTCTGCAAATGTAAGCAAGTCAGGTGAAGGGACGCAGCCTTGACCAAACAGTCGTCTAGATATGGGAAGTAAGCAACCCCCTGCAGATGAAGAATAGGCATCATGGGAACCAACACCTTGGCAAACATCCCGGGAGCAGACTTCAAGACCAAAAAGCAAGACCTGGTACTGGTAATACACCTCCCCTACAGTGAACCTCAGAAACATCTGATGACTTGGATGCACAGGAATATGCAAGTATGCATTCTGTGGATCAATTGTAGACATGTAATCCCCTAGACACATCAGGTGAATGAACTGCTGGAGAGACAGCATTTTAAACTGAATTGATACCATCCATTGGTTGAGGTTCTTCATATCCAAGACAGTCTGAAAGCCCCCTGAGACTTTCTACACCAGGAGCATGATCGAGTACACCCCCGGCACTGGGACAACAGCTAATTTCTCCAACAACACCCTGATCCCATCCAACAGCACTATGTCCGAGCAATGGAGCAGAACAAGTTCTATAATTATAAACTCCCAAAATGAGAATAAAGTAAATACACACATTTTGACAGAAGGGACCAGCAATCATGTGACTTCCCTTGATGTCACATTACTTCGTTAGAAAATGGGAGTGATTTCATACGGAGAAAAGAAAGGAAATGGAAATACGGTAAAGCTGAGAGGTAAATTATAGGACATTAAGGCCCTTATTATAACCCTGGTGGTAAATGCCGCTTACCGCCATGCTCAAGGCCGTCAAGATACCATGGTCGTGGCAGAAATCCGCTACAGGTATCACGACCCACATCTCGTAATCTGCCACAATACAGATACCCACACAAGTCCGCCACACCAAAGGTCATTGATAAGCTGGGGATAGCAAAACCTACACCGTCATGCCAACAGAAATACACCCACAGTATCACGACCCACGAATCAACGCAGCGCTCTTTCAACCGCGGAAATCCATTGGCAGTACATACCACCACGCTCAAAATACACACACATTTACAAAACACCTCCACATTGGACAATTCAAACTACATACACCTGATACACATACACACCACACCCACACACTCACACCACTATAAAACATACACCCACATTACCCACAACCCCATACTACGACATTTGTGGAAGAAGCAGAGAGAGAGAATAGCAAACATAACACCAGCATCCACAGGCACACAACACCATCACCCATACAACATCCACGAACCTCAAAGAACACATCCCAACACAACACATCACACAGCACAACAAACAGCACCTCACACATCACCCACATCACATTATGGCACCTCAAAGACACCCCAGGTTTTCTGAGGAGGAGCTCAGGGTCATGGTGGAGGAAATCATCCGGGTAGAGCCACAGCTATTCGGATCACAGGTGCAGCAGACATCCATTGCAAGGAAGATGGAGTGCTGGAGGAGAATTGTCGACAGGGTCAACGCAGTGGGACAGCACCCGAGAACACAGGATGACATCAGGAAGAGGTGGAACGACCTACGGGGAAGGTGACTTCCGTGGTATCCAGACACCAGGTAGCCGTACAGAGGACTGGCAGTGGACCCCAACCTCCTCCCCACAACTAACAGCATGGGAGTGGCAAGTCTTGGCGATCATGCATCCTGAGGGCCTCCCAGGAGTAGCAGGAGGACTGGACTCTGGTAAGGCAAATCTTTACTACTATATCCCCCCACCCTACCTGCATGCCATCACAAACTCATACCCCTACCCTCACACCCATCACCCCAACACCTCACAGATACCCCACTATCACAACCCACCCATCCCGAAACCAAGCCCTGCATGTAACACCAATGCATGGACACCCATCTCATACCGGCATGGACACCCATCACCAAAGCATGTCCAGTAGAGAGACTCACCCTGCCACAAAATCACCACTTACACAAGGGCCAAGGCAATAATGCAAGCATAGGAGTAGAGGGAAACTCACCCATTGCATAAGATGGCACACACAGATACAATTACTGTGCAGTTACACCCCAACAGGACCCCTACCCAACGTCACCAGACAGGAGGTGCCAGCCACATCCAGTGCCCCCACAGAAGAGGCCCACAGTGACGACAGCAACTCTGCACACCTGGATCAAGATGACCAGCCCGGTCCATCAGGGACCTCTGGACAGTCGGTTCCCCTGCCACAGTCACAAATCACCACTGACCCGCCCTCCTCAGGAAACACCACCACAGCACCCACCCAGCGGGCCCATGCAAATGTCCCCAGGACACGTCAATCAGCAGTGTGCCCACCACTACAGGGACCCCAGGCAAACCCACTAACCCAAGACAATCAGGGACCTGGGATCAGTAGCAGTGGGCACACGGTTCAGGGGACAGAGGCACAGGACAACATGGAAACTGGGAGGACTGCTGTGCGACAGGGGGAGGACTGGCCCAGGGACCCCACTCTCCACAAGGCACTCTCCAACATCATGGGAGCATACCACCATTCCCAGGAGACCATGGGCACGGTACTGGGCAAGTTTCAGGAGACCCAGCGGCTGCAGGAGGAACAGTACCTGGGGATCAGGGAGGACTTGAAGTCCATTAACACCACCCTGGTCACAATTGCAGGGGTGCTGGCAGACAAGGCCAACACCATGATGGACACAGTGGCACACCACCTGGCCCCTGACACTAGCCTGAACGATGAACAGCCCTCCACGTCTGCCAGCGCTAGTGGACAGGAGGTCCCGCCACAGTCACAAATCACCACTGACCCGCCCTCCTCAGGAAACACCACCACAGCACCCACCCAGCGGGCCCATGCAACTGTCCCCAGGACACGTCAATCAGCAGTGTGTCCACCACTACAGGGACCCCAGGCAAACCCACTAACCCAAGACAATCAGGGACCTGGGGTCAGTAGCAGTGGGCACACAGTTCAGGTGACAGAGGCACAGGACAACATGGAAACTGGGAGGACTGCTGTGCGACAGGGGGAGGACTGGCCCAGGGAACCCACTCTCCATGAGGCACTCTCCAACATCATGGGAGCATATCACCATTCCCAGGAGACCATGGGCACGGTACTGGCCAAGTTTCAGGAGACCCAGCGGCTGCAGGAGGAACAGTACCTGGGGATCAGGGAGGACTTGAAGTCCATTAACACCACCCTGGTCACAATTGCAGGGGTGCTGGCAGACAAGGCCAACACCATGACGGACACAGTGGCACACCACCGGGCCCCTGACACTAGCCTGAACAATGAACAGCCCTCCACGTCTGCCAGCGCTAGTGGACAGGAGGTCCCGCCACAGGAGCAACATGCCACCAGCACCCCACGCCCTGCAGAAGGAGGACCACCCCGCAAACGGTCCCTGCGATCCAGGCACAAGGCAGAGAGCATTGCCAACACCCCCACCAAGAAATAAGACTGTCCTGATTATCACCCTTCTGTCCCACTATGTCACCCTGACCACCTGGAACTGCCATTACTCCACTTCCTATGCCCCATAGGACAATGCACCTGTGATGCCAATAAACTGGACTCTACCATGGAGATTCCTCCACCATCACCCCAGCCCATTGCACATACCCCTCCACTAATTAGCAATTAAATAAACACCCTGGAATCACAAAACAATCTGGAGTCAGTTTGTACTTTCACAAGTTTGTTATTACAACCTCTCTGACAAATATCTATGTAAATGTTCGTTTGCACATACCAAAGTATGGCAGTTGTTGGGCACCAGTAAACATAACAGAAGGCAGAATGTGGTACACAGATCTGTGAAAAGGAAAGGCAAAGTGAACTGTCAGGGTCCATACACAGAGGTAAAAAGGCAGACTTATACAATGTCCTACAGCAGTCTGATATGAGCAGAGCAGTGCCAGTCTCTTACCTGTGTCTCACTGGAAGTACTGCATGATGATGTTGTTTCGGTTGTCAATATCTTCTTCTTCTGTCTCCTCTTCTTTACTGTCCACAGGCTCCACAGCTGCCACAAGACCAACATCAGGCCCATCCTCCTGCAGAAAAGGCACCTGGCGTCGCAAAGCCAGGTTGTGCAACATACAGCATGCCACGATGATCTGGCACATCTTCTTCGGTGAGTAGTATAGGTAGCCACTTGTCAGATGGAGGCACCGGAACCTAGCCTTCACGAGGCTGAAAGTCCGCTCTATTATCCTCCTAGTTCGCCCATGTGCCTCATTGTAGAGTTCCTAATCCCTTGTCCTGGGATTTCTCACTGGGGTCAGTAGCCATGACAGGTTGGGGTAACCAGAGTCACCTGTAAATATCGAGGGGTATCTGTTAGACACACACCAACCCTTAGGGACTCTCCCATACCCAGACACCTACTCAAACTGTGTGGGGACCTTGGGCTCACCTATTAGGCACACACGGTGCGTCTGGAGTTGACCCATCACATAAGGGATGCTGCTATTCCTCAAAATGTAAGCGTCATGCACAGAGCCAGGATACTTGGCATTCACATGGGAGATGTACTGGTCTGCCAAACACACCATCTGCACATTCATGGAATGGTAGCTTTTGCGGTTCATGTATACCTGTTCATCCCTGCGGGGTGGGAAAAATGCCACAAGTGTACCATCAATGGCACCAATGATGTTGGGGATATGTCAGCAGGGCACATAACACTCTGGACAACGCGTTAGAGAACATTGGCTGTGACATCCCTGGTGCCATGGCCACTGTTGTTTGAAAGGAACCACTGGCCAGAAAATGGAGCACTGACAGGACCTGCACTAGAGTGGGGATTCCTGTGGGATGGCGGATAGCTGACATCAGGTCTGGCTCCAACTGGGCAAACAGTTCATGGATTGAGGCACGATTAAGTCTGTAGGTGATAATGATGTGTCTGTCTTCCATTGTCGACAGGTCCACCAGGGGTCTGTACACCGGAGGATGACGCCATCTTATCATCTGCCCCAGCAGATGTGCCCTATAGAGGAGAAGGGTAAGCAGAGGGTCATATACCACATAGGTTGCACAAGGGTGTTTTGCACTGCTGTGATTTAATCGTTGTGTGGCGCTGTCTGTCCGTATTCCTGCCCAAAAGTGTTGTGACGCAGTTAGGTGCCCTGCCATGTGGCCCCCTAAAATGGCGGATGCCTGACCTATAAGGAGGGACAAGGGGAAATGAGGTAACTGTGCTGGCGTGGTGCAGCATCGCGGTAGGCAAACGAAGACCGCGGCACAATTCAGCATTGGTTATCATTGGTCCCCATGGTTTCCAAGAGCCAATGATGATGTACACTGGCGGTGACAGTACGCATCGCCGCAGACGTGACCGCCATTTTCTATCTGTTCACTCACTTGATACCTGACCTTCGACAGGAGAGGACCTACACTGCAAGAGCTGATGTGACCTCATTCTGGAAGCGACAATGGCTACAGTGTCTGGGTAAAGGGCCCCTGCCTTCACTTCGGAGGAGTTGGACAACTTGGTGGATGGGGTCCTTCCCCAGTACACGCTACTCTACGGTCCTCCAGACAAACAGGTGAGGACACTGTGTGCATGGTGGATGGGACCTCAATGTATGGAGTGGCATTGATGGAAGATACATGGTGGGGGCTGTGGCCAGCATGTGAGGATGGTCAGTGTATGTGTATCAGGGCATGTTTGGGAAGTTGTGGCCAATGCGTAATAATAACCGGACGGGGCAGTAAAAGCCATTCTCACTTTACCTTTCCTCTAGGTCAGCGCCCACCAGAAGAAGGGAATTTGGCGTGCCATCGCCAAGGAAGTGCAGACCCTGGGGGTCTATCATAGACGGAGCACCCACTGCCGTAAGAGATGGAGGACCTGTGCCGCTGGAGCAGGAAGACAGCGGACGCCCAGCTGGGGATGGCCTCCCAATGTGGAAGGGGTGCCAGTTGCACCATGACCCCCCTGGTGTGCCTGATCCTGGCGGTGGCATATCCAGAGTCGGATGGGCACCTGAGGGCATCACAGCAGCCACAAGGGGGTGAGTACAGTGTAATTCAGCTTACTCTGCACGCTTTACGAGGTGTCTGGGTGAGGGAAGTGGGCTGTGGGTTCCTCTAGGCCGGGGCGAACTTGGTAGGGTAGGTCCCTTGTTAGGCAGGCTCTGTGGCACTCCAACCCCAATAGTGGTAGTGGCCATCTACACCTAGTCAGGTTCCTGTGGGTTCCAGGTGTGCAGCAAATGGGCTTAGGCATAGCCCCCCATGGCCAGGTGATTTTCTTAAGAACTGTTAGTGCATGGCCCAGTGCATAGGGCTGCTCCCTGTGTGATGTGTCCGCCAACGGTAGTGGTGTTGCTGGCATTGACCATGTGTCTCCTCTGCCTTCCCCCCCTTTTTCTTTTGTCACCCTGTCCTTGTGTGCATTAGCATCATCTGGAGGAGGAGCAGTGGCACCGGAGCAGGATGAGCTGCAACTCACATGGCCCAGGAGGGTGAATGTAAGGAGCCTGAAGGCACCAGAGGGACAGGAGGCGAGGGTAGCTCCACGACGGGGACAGGGGGGACAGGAAGGTACACCAGCGACAGCAACTCCTCCTCTGATGGGAGCTCCCTTGCGGTAGCGGGCACCACTGTGCCCACTGCAACAACAGGTACAGCCGCCATCCACCCTACCAGCAGCGCCCTCCCAGCAGCCCCTCAGCGTGTTTCCCGTGTCCGCTCCCCCACTACCATGCACACGTCCCCTGTGTGCTCTCCCAGTGTGTCTGTGAGCCCTCCTCCCAAATTACACAAACGCAGGCACACACCCACTCAACAGCCATCCACCTCACAACAGTTTCCAGCCCATGCACCTTCACCCAAACTCAGCAGACGTATACCTCCTACAACCACTACCTCTTCCTCCACTCCCAAATCCCCTCCATCTTCCAGTGTGTCTAAAAAACTTTTCTTGGCTTCCATTGACCTCTCCCTACACCTCCACCTCCACCCTTCCCCTAGGGCCAGGATGTCCAGATCCCAGCCCAGCACCTCAGCCAGAAAATCCTCAACCACTGTGGTCCCTGCAAGTCCGGGAAAATTAAGGGCGGCACCCATCAGGGCTGCCAGTGTGCCACCTAGTGAGGCCAAGGACCACCCTATTCTTCCACCTGCCAAGGTAAAGAAGGGACCCGCATGCCGAAGGGAAAAGCCGCACCAACCACCCAGCAAGGCCTCTTCCAGAACCTAAGAGGAGAGTGCCAAGGTCCTGCTGCAACCACCGCCACCTGCACCACCACCTGCACGCCCACATGCACATCTGCTGCCTCTGCTACAGTCCCCAGCATCATCCCCAGGGGGCAGTCGTCCGAGGTTGCAGGAGACGTCCG
Source organism: Pleurodeles waltl (assembly GCF_031143425.1). Classification (NCBI taxonomy): domain Eukaryota; kingdom Metazoa; phylum Chordata; class Amphibia; order Caudata; family Salamandridae; genus Pleurodeles; species Pleurodeles waltl. Next base: position 659,316,316 of record NC_090443.1, on the reverse strand, counting down.
GGACCCTGTACAGCGTACATGAGGCACCACAACCAGCACTGGCAGTACCAGCAGTTGGCAGGCTGGGTCGCCGCAGGGTGGAGTGTGTTTCTGCCTCCAAGGAGTATCATGCTACCTGTTCCCAGGAAATCTCGTGGTTCTGACACCCAGGTTCGGGAATGGGAATTGCCACACACCATGTGAAGCACTCTGGGCACAAATCCCCCTCCAGAACCAGTGGAGAACAGGATCCACTACCCCAGTCCTTGGCAGGATGAAGCACTCTGGGCACCATGCCCCCTCCAGAATCAGTGGAGAACAGCATCTACTACCCCAATTCTTGGCAGGATGAAGAACTCTGGGCCCCATGCCCCCTCCAGAACCAGTGGAGAACAGCATCCACTACCGCAGTCCTTGGCCGGATGAAGCACTCTGGGCACCATACCCCCTCCAGAATCAGTGGAGAACAGCACCCACTACCCCAGTCCTTGGCAGGATGTGTCGTAGTTTGGACTCTTGCTCTAGGCAAGACTGCTGGTTTAAGGATGACAGTACTTTTGTTTGTAGGTGACTATGCCTATCCTACAACAAGTCGCATCTGTCGTCCCAACCTTACTGGCTCACTAGCAGCACCTCACCAAAAACACAATAGTAAAAGGTGATTTGTGGCAGACTTTCTGCATGGACTTGAGAATATGACATCTCAGGGAGTGTTGTGGTTAAACAGAGATTACCCCTTTCTCACAAATACATCATGTCTCATTCAAACACAGGCAATGACAAAGATGCAGTAAAGTTTCAATAGTTTTTATTTAACACAAATGCAATTTGTGATATGCTGCATGGGCTGCAATGATTAGGATAATGAACAGTGCAAAAAACAGAATTGTGAAGACGAGAGTCATTATTACAAAGACCCCCACCATCTTGCAATGCATGTAAAAGACATATAAGGTGTAATATGCCCTAATACCCTAATATGATAGGCCTAACCTCCTACCTAAAGGAGAGCTGGGTTTGTTAAACCTAATCTGCCAATGCCATGTTCATGAGAGGAGCCCCCGACCCTCGTTACCTTGGAATGAGGTCTCTATCTCAGACTCCACAGGGACACAAAGACTGGGTCAGCGTTAAGACGATGTGCAGCATCGCTATCAGCCATGGTGGCGATGCCCTCTGGTCGGAATCCCTCTGATTATCTGTCTAAAGTACGATGTATTTATACAGATCTACCTGGACCCCTGACATAGGTGTGTTCCCAAACCATAGATAACAGACATGCTTGGGACAGCAATTATTATAAACAAATCCCTCGAAAGTATAGAGAGGGAAAATCCCTAAGGGGCATATTTATACTCTGTTTGCGCCGGAATTGCGTCATTTTTTTTAACGCAATTTCGACGCAAAACTAACTCCATATTTATACTTTGGCGTTAGACGCATCTAGCGCCAAAGTCCATGGAGTTTGCGTCATTTTAGCGTGGACACCTACTTTGCGTTAATGAGATGCAAGGTAGGCGTTCACGTCGGAAAAATCGACTCCGAGGCATGTGCGTCGGACTTATACTCCCGGGCAAAATTCACGCCCGGGAGTGGGTGGGTCAAAAAAAATGACGTATGCCCGCTTTTGCGCCGTTTTTAGCGCCTGGAGGGACCCATCCCAGGGACATTAAGGTAAGTTCAGGTAAGTGTATTTATATTTTTTTTTTTGTGGCATAGGGGGGCCTGATTTGTGCCCCCCTACATGCCACTATGCCCAATGACCATGCCCAGGGGACAGTAGTCCCCTGGGCATGGCCATTGGGCAAGGGGGCATGACTCCTGTCTTTGCTAAGACAGGAGTCATTTCAATGGGGGTTGGTAGTGAAAAAAAATGGCGCAAATCGGGTTGAGGCGAAAAAATTGCCTCAACCTGACTTGCCCCATTTCTTGACGCCCAAGCTCCATTTTCCCCTACGCCGGTGCTGCCTGGTGTACGTCGTTTTTTTAACGCACACCAGACGGCGCCGGCGGCTAACGCCGGCTAACGTCATTCAATAAATACGGCGCCCGCATGGTGCTTCAGAATGGCGTTAGCCGGCGCTAATTTTTTTGACGCAAAACTGCGTTAGCGCAGTTTTGCGTCAAAAAGTATAAATATGGGCCTAAGTGTGAACACCTACTGTTTGTTTGTCTTTGTCGCGTGATCTTGACGCCTTAGCGCGGTGGCACTGATAATGCAAAGCATAACAAGTGGCCTAACTTTAAACAAGGCAGCCATCTTAGATGAATTAAATATTTAAATGGGCTAAGACAGAGCAAGCTAAGTAGGTTAAAAGTCACTAGGTGATGGGGCACAAGTCTGCAAGCCAAAGGCTAAGCTAACTCCTGTTATCCCATTAAAACAAACTAGGATTCACTACAGATGAAGCACTCTGGGCACCATGCCCCCTCCAGAACCAGTGGAGAACAGCATACACTCACCTTATCCTTGGCAGGATGAAGCACTCTGGGCACCATGCCCCCTCCAGAACCAGTGAAGAACGGCATCCACTACCCCAGTCCTTGGCATGATGAAGCACTCTGGGCACCATGCCACCTCCACAACCAGTGGAGAACAACATACACTCACCTTATCCTTGGCAAGATGAAGCACTCTGGATACCATGCCCCCTCCACAACCAGTGGAGAACAGCATCCACTACCCCAGTCCTTGGCAGGATGACGCACTCTGGACACCATGCTCCCTCCAGAACCAGTGGAGAACAGCATCCACTCACATTATCCTTGGCAGGATAAAGCACTCTGGGCACCATGCCCCCTCCAGAACCAGTGGAGAACAGCATCCGCTGAATAGACTGCGGCTTTGCACTCCCCAGAATAAAGCAGTGTGCAACCCACCCAATTGAGAGACTTGAGAGACTGTGGCTTTGAGACTGTGGTTTTGCACTCCCCAGGATAAAGCAGTGGGCAACCCACCCACTTGAGAGACTTGAAAGACTGTGGCTTTGCACTCTCCAGGATAAAGCAGTGGGCAACCCACCCACTTGAGAGACTTGAGAGACTGTGGCTTTGCACTCCCCAGGATACAGCAGTGGGCAAACCACCCACTTGAGAGACTTGAGAGACTTGAGAGACTTGAGAGACTGTGGCTTTGCACTCCCCAGGATAAAGCAGTGGGCATGGATCCACCTCGAGGAGCAGTGGTGTCGTCCCATCATCCGGCTGAGGTGCCTCCCTCTCCTTCCCCCTGAGGTGCCTGTGTTTTTTTCGACCTGATGCCCCTGCAGTGTTTTCTCAGTTTTGAGGCAGGTGTCATGTGTGGGCTTCGCCATGCATTAGATTGAAGGGTAGGAGCATAGAGAGATGGAGGGAAGAGTCCAAGGATGAGGGGTGTAAGGCTCCACCATGACATCTCTGCCCCTGCATAGACCTTTATCTGCATGAGGTTTCCATTGTGTTACTTTGTGAATATATTTAGTGTAATGATAGTTAAATATATTAAGAACTGAAAAGTAAGAATATGTGTAGGTATTACTAGAACAAAGAACTATTGTTAGCATTAGCATTAAAGGTGGATGAAGCACGCTTATGGTTACTGATACAGTAGATATTTATAAATGTTTTAATTCAGGCTGATATTACAAAAAAAGTGTCCTGCTTTTCTTCTCTTCTTTCACGATGACCACAGGCTAGGACATGTACTAGAGCAAATACAGGGATTAGTGCAGCTGCAGGAGGAATAGTTACAGGGCTCTAGAAGAGCATTCTGGTGATAAGGCATGTATTGGTATTGTTTCTTGTTTCTCCGGCTAGTTACCTTGCCTATTTACTATATAATAGAGCCCCCCTCACCAGAAATTTGGACTAGTGCAAAATTGACAATGTTTTAAAAAATATATAAACAAGACTAAGGGCCTGGTTAAGAATGGGTCTAGCGTGACAGCGCTATTTATCGTACCTCATAAAAAACAGGGTTTGAGCAGGAGCTGGAAAACAATGGTCCTCTCCAAACCAGGCCCAAAGAAGTTAAATTATGCCAGTGTCACTCAGGGGCCTACACAATGGCAGCCTGAGCGTTATAGTGAGGAAATATATGACAGAGGTGAAGGAGTTATATTATTTTTAGTATCAGGATGAATTGGACCAGCATAACTTCATTTTTTTTACTCTTTGTATTCTTCTATGTTTTAAAATGTTTACTTCCAAACGGTATGGCTTACAATATTTTACTTCACAATTTATACCTATTTTTAGTCCTAATCTCTGCTTTCCTCTTTTCCATTCTATTTTTTTAACCTTCCAATTTGATGAGTTCTAGGGTTAATCCAAAATGTCTCTGTTGCTTTCCTTTTACTTTACTTTCTCTTTTCTTGCCCTATTCTGACTGTCTCCTTAGGTTTTTTTCCTGTTAATTTCTCACTTTTGAGGTGTGGCATTAGCTAAGATCTTTTGATTATACTAAACTTAAGTGTATGATAGATTTACTTAAAGGAACTTTTAGCCACTCATCAATTGGTCTTTTGTAGAGTCATTCACATTTTGCTTCCTCCCACTACACTATCCAGCATGGGGAATGGGTCAGCCTACTTCAGTGACTGGTTAGCTTCACATTGAGAGGCTGTATTTTGCTCTTTCAGGAGGATTACATCTGCACATAAGGTAGTTCTCTTCAGTGCCAGTGTTTTCGTTTTTATGTTGTAATTACTTTATTGGAGAGGAAGGGGATCTGGAGAGGGGGGTTTGGGGTGGGGAAGACCTCTATCAGTAACAGGGAAAGGATTCCCTGTCACTGATAGTGCCTATCACCAGGGTTTTCATGGCGGTAAGGAAAGCCACAGAAACCATGGCAGTAGGCGGGGTCATATTCCCACAGGTGGGACAGTGACTGCGGCCGGGCTGGAGATTAATATCTCAAGCCCGGCGACTGTTACCGCTGTGGTGGTCAGTGTGGAAGCCAAACCGCTAATGTCATAATATGGTGGAAAGTACCGCTAGCCTGTTGGCAGTACTTTCCGCCATATTGCCGCTGACCGCCAGGGTCGTAATGAGGGCCTTAGTCTCAATATTAAATGATAAACGTACAAAAACAATATTGGCTGACCAAAGCGGCGAAAAAATAACAATCTGATCAAAGCTTGAGCTACCACACATTCTAGTGTTACAGTACAAACTGATGAATTACTGAGCAAACGAAATAGCATACATTTAGATTCAGCAAAGAAAAGACATCAACTGGTATTACATGTAGCGAACTTCATCAGTGAGAACCCTAACTAACATCAGATTAGAAATGCATGTTTGGACTTCGTGCAAAACGATTTAGTCTACACAAATTTGGAAAACATCTAACTATGGCTCTATCAAAGTGGCGGTTGGTACCTAGAAACAAATGCAAATAGGCATCACGATCAGTAACATCATCTTATACCTGTACTCAATATGGTTCAGCAAGCTGCGACATTCTTCATCAATCGGACATCAGTTCGGTCAGCAAGACATCATTATTCAGCATCAAAGTTCAGTAGAAACAAATTCTCTCCATTCAGTTCAGAAAAAAGAATAGAGCTAAACTCTCAAGACAGTTAAGAAGAAATTAGCTAAAGGCCTCTCTCCTCTCAGTGCACTCCGGCTAAGCTAAATTTACCAAAACTACTTCCCACGTCCTTATTGGTCAAAGAATTGTATGTTTGCATTTAGTCCAATGAAAACAAATCCCTAATCTAAAGTTTTACTATTACATGGTTCACATGTCGATGATTGGCTCCTCTTCTACCACTCGTCATTCGACTTCTCAGGTATCAATATTGTTGCATCTTATAATCCACTAAGTGCATCCATTGTTGTTGTGTAGCCATTTTAGTTATAGCTTTATACACGTTATTTTAGCAAACTAGGTCTGTCGCTGTGCACTGTAACCTAGACATATTTTTATTCAGCTTCATTTTGTTATTTTAACAATAGCCACATTTGCGGTCTGAAGATTTACACTAGTGCTCGGACCATTCTCTTGTGCTGAATATGGTGGGGGATGATTTCTCAATAACTGGAAATAAACTCATCATCGTCTGACTCTTCCTCAAGCATAAAAGATCTCCTAGACTCCTGTGATCTCCGCTCCCTACTCTTGGAAGGGCTCCTGTTTGTTTTTCTGGTAACTTTCCTTCCTTCTTTCTCACTGACCTGTGTAATCACTGGAAACAACTTAATCCCCTGTAAAGTCTCAGCTCTCCACAATTTCTGAGCACTGTCCCATCCAGCCTCCGCTAGTGTCTTTTCTACTTTTCTAATCCTCCTTGCAAATTTCTGTTGGGGTTGCTGTCTGGCTACTAACTCCCAGGTTGCTAATGCCTCAAACTGTGCTGGTCTCGGAGGGGGTTTCAGATCATACAGTACCCTCCTCAGATTCTCTAAGCTCCTCAAATGAAGTGTTCCGTGGGCAGGAAATGCTAAGCTCTCATCTTTCTCTGTCATTTTGCACCATTGCTTCAGCCAAAGGCATGGCGTGACGCCCTGCTCTTCGATTATAATGTAAGCTGGTGTACCTTCTGGTTTTGCAATGTACCCTATACTCATCATAATATACATATCTCCCCTTAAAACACTCTTTAAAGCTTTGACAAATTTCATCTTTTGACCTTTATGTCACTCTAAATCAAATCAGGAAGTGACTTTCAATCCCAGAATTCTCTTCACCCGCCTTCTCCACCAATTGCGCTTCACGGACAGCGACTAATCTGTGCGTGACCCTTCTCACTAACCAATCTATACCAGCATGGCTCCAAGAATGTCACACTCACACGTACTGCGGCTGACAAAGCCTTGCGGCTTGTCCTCCCAAACTCAGATTCACATGAAACTAATGCAAACTACAGGGAGTGCAGAATTATTAGGCAAATTAGTATTTTGACCACATCATCCTCTTTATGCATGTTGTCTTACTCCAAGCTGTATAGGCTCGAAAGCCTACTACCAATTAAGCATATTAGGTGATGTGCATCTCTGTAATGAGAAGGGGTGTGGTCTAATGACATCAACACCCTATATCAGGTGTGCATAAATTATTAGGCAACTTCCTTTCCTTTGGCAAAATGGGTCAAAAGAAGGACTTGACAGGCACAGAAAAGTCAAAAATAGTGAGATATCTTGCAGAGGGATGCATCACTCTTAAAATTGCAAAGCTTCTGAAGCGTGATCATCGAACAATCAAGCGTTTCATTCAAAATAGTCAACAGGGTCGCAAGAAGCGTGTGGAAAAACCAAGGCGCAAATTAACTGCCCATGAACTGAGAAAAGTCAAGCGTGCAGCTGCCACGATGCCACTTGCCACCAGTTTGGCCATATTTCAGAGCTGCAACATCACTGGAGTGCCCAAAAGCACAAGGTGTGCAATACTCAGAGACATGGCCAAGGTAAGAAAGGCTGAAAGACGACCACCACTGAACAAGACACACAAGCTGAAACGTCAAGACTGGGCCAAGAAATATCTCAAGACTGATTTTCCTAAGGTTTTATGGACTGATGAAATGAGAGTGAGTCTTGATGGGCCAGATGGATGGGCCCGTGGCTGGATTGGTAAAGGGCAGAGAGCTCCAGTCCGACTCAGACGCCAGCAAGGTGGAGGTGGAGTACTGGTTTGGGCTGGTATCATCAAAGATGAGCTTGTGGGGCCTTTTCGGGTTGAGGATGGAGTCAAGCTCAACTCCCAGTCCTACTGCCAGTTCCTGGAAGACACCTTCTTCAAGCAGTGGTACAGGAAGAAGTCTGCATCCTTCAAGAAAAACATGATTTTCATGCAGGACAATGCTCCATCACACGCGTCCAAGTACTCCACAGCGTGGCTGGCAAGAAAGGGTGTAAAAGAAGGAAATCTAATGACATGGCCTCCTTGTTCACCTGATCTGAACCCCATTGAGAACCTGTGGTCCATCATCAAATGTGAGATTTACAAGGAGGGAAAACAGTACACCTCTCTGAACAGTGTCTGGGAGGCTGTGGTTGCTGCTGCACGCAATGTTGATGGTGAACAGATCAAAACACTGACAGAATCCATGGATGGCAGGCTTTTGAGTGTACTTGCAAAGAAAGGTGGCTATATTGGTCACTGATTTGTTTTTGTTTTGTTTTTGAATGTCAGAAATGTATATTTGTGAATGTTGAGATGTTATATTGGTTTCACTGGTAATAATAAATAATTGAAATGGGTATATATTTTTTTTTGTTAAGTTGCCTAATAATTATGCACAGTAATAGTCACCTGCACACACAGATACCCCCCTAACATAGCTAAAACTAAAAACAAACTAAAAACTACTTCCAAAAATTTCAGCTTTGATATTAATGAGTTTTTTGGGTTCATTGAGAACATGGTTGTTGTTCAATAATAAAATTAATCCTCAAAAATACAACTTGCCTAATAATTCTGCACTCCCTGTATTGTGCATACTAAACAAAATCAAAAACCCAGTTTGTCTGTTTACTACAGGGAGGGTACCACAATCGCTTCACGACGGGTTTCGCTATAACAGCTACTCCTTCTTTCTCAGTTTCTCTGATTTGCAAGCAAAATTCGAACCGCAAATTTCACTCTCAATTGATTAGTGGGTCTGTCTTGGTGCACATAGGACTCGCCAAATTTCAGTAGAAAAAATGTTTTGCTCACTTTGACTTGTTGTGTAGCCATTTTAGTTATAGCTCCATACTCATTATTTTAGCAAACTAGGCCTGCTGCTGTGCACCTTAACCTAGATATATTTTATTCAGCTTTGTTTTATTATTTTAACAATAGCCATATTTGCAGTCTTGTTTTATTCTCTATCTAGCTGTTCTGTGACTAGACCATCACTGCGTTCTTAAACAAAACATTTCCCTCACTGTGTGCTTTTCTCAAGGCTGCAGTAAGATAGGTTGCCGGCAAACATGGTACGCTTTGTCTTTAATGTTTACAGAAACATAGACCCTCCTACGTGGGGATTCTTTCATGGAACATCAGCTGTTTTATTATAAAAAACACTTCTCTGTCCCATGTATGTTAGAGGGAGATTCCAGCCAGATGACCACGGTTGTATGCTGATTGCTGAGTGCTTCGCTGCAGCTGCTTATGTAGACTACAGGCCTTTTGTTCAGATAGGAGGGATGATGTCCTCCCACGGGAACCTGAAGGGCAGAACTAGATCTTAACATGCTGTACTCTAATATAGCCTAGGTAGGATTTTTTTTAATGATTTTAATGGCAATATGGTAACGTTATTTTTATACTATACTCTACTCAACATTATTTTAATCTTGTCATGTTTCATCATCCTGGTTATTGCAGTACATACTTTATTATCTAAGATGCAGTTGCTTCATTAAAACCTTATTGAAACATATACTGCCTCTGATTGCCCTTGTATATGTGAGACTACTGTAACTGAAAGAAACAGATGTGAACTGAGTGACCATGATTTCCCTGAGGAACCAATTGTGTCATGCGCTTGGCTGCCCAATCATCCCTGTTCTTGGGTAGAGATGAGGCACTGCTAGTTAGCCAGAGGAAAACCCGGATTAGGCAGACAGGTGTCTCCTGTAGTGGTTTAGACTCAGTCCCCCACAGTGCAAGTGATTCTGCCGCTCAAATCCAGTAGTCTCATTGGAATAATGAGAGCCTTCGTGACAGATTCACACTCTGACTTGTCGACCACGCCCGCTCGAACTATTAAACCAGACAAATGACAACAAAACCCAAGTGTCGCATACAATTTTCAATATACTCCGGAGTCTTAGACCACACGGGATCCGTATACCAACAACCACATGGACAATATTTTAGCACAAAGAACCACACGCAAGTGAAGTTTGATGACTTCCCTACTCTCACAATTCAGAGTATGCACACTCCTTCTACAACTTTTATTTGGAGTACGCAAACTCCCTAAACCTGCACAAACATCATAATTCACCTGTGATTTGCATAAGTTGTGCAAGCCCAAAACCTACTTCATCCCCACCGTCACCAGACGACTGAGCACATGCTCAAACAATCATTGGCAAGCTCCAAGATTCTGGGAAAGTAATTTTAAGTACTTAGGGGCACATTTTCTTTCCACTTTGTACCATCGAATTCTAGAAAAATCCCAAATTTCACCAACTTCTCCAAATCTGTGAATTGTTTTGCTCTTTTTTATTAACCCTTACCCCACTACCATCTCTGGGAACACCTGTTATTCCTCGCTTACAATCTCTGGACAAATACTCTACTACCTATCTCTGGACTGTATCATGGGCTCTTAAGGAAACAAACCTGTACCAGGCCTTTCTGATGGGCTCTTTTGGAGACAAACCATCAATCTCTGCTATCATCTATGTGAGCGCGTCAGACCTTATTAAGTAAATTTACAAGGGAGACGCGTATAGGCCGATGGACCTTTTGACTTTGCTTTCAGTAGTTCCCACCATATATCCTGTACCAATACAGATCAATAACAATACCAATCAACGACATCAATAATCAATAGGAGTCAGTAATTTCCACACACCATGACCTTGCAGTTATGAAGATACCACACCTTTATGGAAAAGTTAGAATGTTTATTTCCCTAGATTAACAATGCTAATGTCACGTAACATAGTCTCAATCTCAAATGATAAACATAAAAAAACAATACTGGATGACCATAGCGGCAAAAGAATTGCATTCTAATCAAAGCTTGAGCTACCACACATGCTAGTGTTAACAGCACAAATGAATAACATGAATAACTGCACAAATGAAATAGCATACATTTAGATTCAGCAAAGAAAAGACATCAACTGTTATTACATGTAGCAAACTTCATCAATGAGAACCCTAACTAACATCAGATTAAAATAGCATGTTTGGACTTCATGCAAAACAATTTAGTCTACCAAAATTTGGAAAACATCTAACTACGGCTCTATTAAAATAGCAGTTGGTAACTAGAAACAAAAACAAATAGGCATAACAATCAGTAACATCGTCTTATACCTGTTCTTAATATGGTTCAGCAAGCTTCAACAGTCTTCATCAATAGGACATCAGTTCGGTCAGCCAGACATCACGATTCAGCATCAAAGTTCAGAAAAAAGCAAAGTCTCAGAAAAAGAATAGAGCTAAACTCTCAAGACAGTTAAGAAGAAAATAGTGAATGGCCTCTTTCCTCTCAGTGCAGTTCGTCTAAGTAAGATTTCCCAAAACTTCCCACTTTCTTATTGGTCGCATGTTTGCATTTAGTAAAATGAAAACAAAACTCCTAATCTAAAGTTTTACTACTACATGGTTCACATGTCGATGATTGGCTCCTCTTCTCCCGCTCTCACCATTCGGCTTGTCAGGTATCAATATTGTTGCAGCTTATACTCCATTCAGTGAATCCATTGTTTTCTCCTGGGAAGGTTAGTCTTACACATATTATGATATACAATGTTTCTCTAGCTAGCACAGCATCTTCTAGCAAGCAGTTTCTCATGAGAACGAACTTCAGCTGCAAGCACATGGTCAGTACAGTGGGAAATCAAAATTTAATTCTCTAAGCAGCCAATTTATAAAACTTCTAAGAAAATGCAGCTTGACATGAGGCCGTGAAATTAGGCCAAGACCTCATTAAGTTAAGGCATACGATTAATTAAAAATAATACATAAGGCATAAACCTTAATATGACATTTTACTACAAAAATCAAACATAAGCTCAACATTTCATATCAAGAAGCTATTAATAAGTACACTTTGTGAACATTGACGCCACTCAAGTGGGCGCAACTTCAAATGGGGCGCAACTTCAAATGTGTGCATTATTTTTCTCTACGTTAATACATTTTCTACACAAATGCAACACTCAAAATAAACTAATATCCGTTTATAAAACTCAGCGTTACCTGCACAAGCCACATTCCACGATTCATCGGTTCATGTGTGACAGCAATTTCTATTGAAGTGTCAGGTCTTTATCTGACTGATAGTATTTCACAGCAAAACGGATTAGGTGCATTTGAAACTGTTCTGTATTTAGTTACTGTTAGAAGTTGGGGCTCTAGTTGGCCAAGGTATGCACTCTGTCGAGGTAAAGACCACAATTTCCTCTTTTCATCCACAGCCTAATTGTGGTCCTATAATATGAGTATCTGTACACGGGTCTTGTTTTGGATCATGACAAGAACTAGATTCCCTGTTTATCATCCAGATTTGTTATTGTATTCCTCTTTTTGTATGTCCAATTTACAGCCTTGAGAAAGTCTTGTTGATGAAACACGTGTCGGCTGTTGTTTCATTGGATTTGTGATGCATTGGATGAATAAAACTTCTACCATATACATACGTGTATTTTGAATTTTGATTGGCACAGCGTACCAAGGAATGAACTATAAGAAAGATTGTGGTGTGCCTTGTATATAAATATTGAATTCCTGGCAGAATGTCCTTGGTTCCAGTAGAAGTCTCCTTTAGTGTGGCTTGCGGTGCAGTACTTGTACCCAAATGGGTAGTTGAAGTGAGGGAGACTTCAAAGAGACCTTTGAAGATCATAAGGTCCCTGTCCTTCCTTCCCTGACAACGTACAATCTCCAGGGGGGGGATGCAGCCCTTTGTGCGAGGAGAGGCACAACTGCATTCAGATGTGTCAGCTCCTCCCACCCTTCTAGCCCAGGAAAAACACCAGCCTAGCGATGGGTCATAAGGATGCAAATGTCACACCCAAGCTCCCTTTGTGTGTGACTGTCTAGAGGGAATGCACAAAGCACAGCTGTCATTTACCCCAGATATATATTCAGAGACATGCAGAGGCACAGCATTGTTAAACTAAGAAAGTGCCACCTTTCTCAAAGGGGCATTTTCAGACTTACACTTTACAATCCAACTTCGCCATGAGTTGTGATTTCAAATTTTGAGTCCAGATACACCAAACTTCATTCTCCTATCTTTTCCCAATTGGAAATTACACTTAAAAGATGTTTTAAGGTAATCACAATGTCAACCTATTGGAGAGATAGGCCTTTCAGTAGCAGAAAATGTATTTGGCAGTTTGTCACTACCTGGACATGTTAAACTTAAAAGTACTTGTCCACCTTTTAAATACACCCTTCCCTTGGGGCTAACTAGGTCCTACTTTAGAGGGGCTTTATATGTAATAAAAATAAAGGGTTGGGCCTCGCAAATGGGTGCACTTGCCAGGTCGAAATGTCAATTTAAACTGCACATAGAGGCTCAGCAGTGGCAGGCCTGAGGCATGTTTGAAAGGGTACTATAGTGGGTGGCACAATCAATGCTGCAGACCCACTAGTACCATTTAATTTACAGGCCCTGGGCACACATAATGCACTTTACTAGGGACTTGCAAGTAAATTAAATATGCAAATTTTGGAGAAGCGAATATTACCAGGTTTAGAGTACAGAGCATCTGCACTTTAGCAGTGGTCAGCAGTGGTAAAATGCCATGAATCCTACAAGCCAACAAAAATGAGCCAAAAAATAGGTCAAAGGGCAAAAAGTTAGGGGAAACCACGACAAGGACACCATGTCTAACAGTCACAATATTTTCACTATGCATGCAGTACAAAAACTGGAAGCATCAATATCATACATGGAAATTCATAAGAGGTTAATTCCTCAGAATATGTTTATTCTAAACCCAATTTAACCAATGGTCCTTTAATATACTTTACCCAGGAAGACCATCCACATTTCTTGTATTTGTAGCACTTTTTTATGATGTCTCTCTTTCTTTCTTCCTTTCTTTCTTCCTTTCTTTCTTTCTTTCTTTCTTTCTTTCTTTCTTTCTTTCTTTCTTTCTTTCTTTCTTTCTTTCTTTCTTTCTTTCTTTCTTTCTTTCTTTCTTTCTTTCTCTCTTTCTCTCTTTCTTCCTTTCCTTCTTTCTTCTTTCTTTCTTGCCTTCTTTTTCTTTCCTTCTTTTTTCCTTTCTTTTATCTAACCTTCTTTCAATTTTCTTTCTTGCCTTCATTTTTCTTCTTATTTTTTTCTTTCCTCTTCTCTTCCCTTCTGCATTATTTACTTCTTCATACTTGTCATCTTTCTTTTTTTCTTTCTTTCTTTCTTCCTTTCATCATAAAATATATTAGAATAATAAGAAAGGGGTGAGGGTGTCGTTTTGGGAGACAGTGGAAAGGTAGGGCTGCTATGAACAATATGCAGCTGTAATTGTGTATTATTGTCATGTGGTAGGGTCAACTAATCTAATTAAATGGCATGAACATTTAAATACATTGTTTGACATATATTCGTAGACCACACATTTCTTTGGCATTTAAACTTTGAAGTTTGATGACTTTAACACATTTTCATTGGGGCTCCACCTCCTCATTGTACCTCTTTGAACAAAACTTAACTGGAGTAGCAACTGAAAGATGACCTCTAAGTAACACATGCCACTGTGCAAAATATGGCTTGTTTTGTTTTTTTAATCCAAAAAGCTAGAAACATTTTTTTTTAATTATAGAGTTTAGAGAGGAAGGTTGTCACTACTGCTAGGAAATCAATGGCCATCTGAGATAGTCAGATTTTGGCTAAAGTATGTTAGTATTCCCTAGATGTTAGTTTATCTGTGGCCAGAGCATGTGTGCAGATGCTTTGCACTTTAATCAGGATCCAATTCAAAAATAGCAAGATCTGCAAGATCTGATCAAATTCCCAATGCCCGTGGCCATCCTAGCAACTGTCTGGAGGACTGTAATCAAAACAAAAATTTGATTACAAATAGCAAAGAGTCCCCCTAGTCAATTCTTTACTAGGACATGACGGAATTCGATTACTCAGCATAATCTTGTATAATTTCTGATTTTTCCATAAATCTTGTTGTGAAGAAAAGGCTGAATTTGTGCCTGTTAGAAATGGGGTCTTTGGTTGGCAGTCAGGTTACCCCCTTTCTAAGCAAGGACCCTCACTCTAGTCAGCGTAAGTCACACACAATCCAGATTATCCTGAGCCCACCCTCTGGTAGCTTGGCACTGAGCAGTTATGCTTAACTTAGAAGGCAATTTGTGAAGTATTTGTGCAATAAGTCATACAATAACACAATATAGCACCACAAAAATACACCACACATTGTTTAGAAAAATATATAATATTTATCTGGATAAATGCAGGTCAAAACGATTAAAGATGCAATAAGTAAATGTGGAAATTTTACTGAAAAGAGATATAAAGGCCCTCATTAAAACCCTGACGGCAGTCAAGATACCATGGCCGCGGCGGAAATCCGGTACAGGTAATACGACCCACAGCTCGTAATCCGCAACAGTACAGACACCCACGCAAGTCTGTCACACCAAAGGTCAGTGATAAACTGGCGATACCAAAACCTACACCTTCACGCCAACACAACTACACACCGCAGCGCTCAAAATACACACTCACTTACAAAACACTACCACATTGGACAGTTCAAAATACACACACCTGACACACATACACACACCACACCCATACACCCAATCCAATATAAAACACACACCCATATTACCCACAACCCCTTAAAACGACCTGTTTGGAAGAAGTACAAAGAGAGAGAATAGCAAACACAACACCAGCATTCACAGGCACACTACACCATCACTCATACAACATCCACGCACTTCAAACAACACACCCCAACACATCACCCCACACATCACATCAGACAGCACCTCACACATCACCCACACCACATCATGGCACCTTAAAGACACCCCAGGTTTTCGGAGGAGGAGCTCAGGGTCATGGTGGAGGAAATCACCTGGGTAGAGCCACAGCTATTCGGATCACAGGTGCAGCAGACATCCATTGCAAGGAAGATGGAGCTATGGCGGAGAATTGTTGACAGCTTTAACGCAGTGGGACAGCATCCAAGAACACGGGATGACATCAGGAAGAGGTGGAACGACCTACGGGGGAAGTTGTGTTCCGTGGTATCCAGACACCAGGTAGCAGTACAGAGGACTGGCGGTGGACCTCCACCTCCTCCCCCACAACTAACAAAATGGGAGGAGCAAGTCTTGGTGATCCTGCATCCTGAGGGCCTCGCAGGAGTAGCAGGAGGACTGGACTCTGGTAAGTCATATCTTTACTACTATTTCCCCCACCCTACCTGCATGCCATCACAAACTCCTACCCCTACCCTCACACCCATCACCCCAACACCCCACAGATCCCCACTATCAAAATCCACACATCTCAATCCCAAGGCCTGCATGTCACACCAAAGCATGGACACCCATCACCCAGCATGTCCAGTACAGATACTCACCCAGGCCCCACAATTAACAATCACACAAGGCCAAAGACAATAAGCCAACCACAGGAGTAGAGGGTAACACACACATTGGAAAAGAGGGCACACACAGATACAATAACTATGCATTTACCTTCCAACAGGACCCCTACCCAATGTCATTGGACAGGAGGTGCCAGACATATTCAGTCCCCCCACAGAAGAGGCCCACAGTGACAACAGCAGCTCTGCATGCCTGGATCAAGATGAACAGCCCGGCACATCAGGGACCTCGGGACAGTCGGTTCCCCTGCCACTGTCACAAACAACCACAGAACCTCCCCCCTCAGGAAACACCAGCACAGCACCCACCCAGCAGGCCCATACCTCTGTCCCCCGGACACGTCAATCAGCAGTGTGTCTGCCACTACAGGGACCCCAGGAAAACCCACTAACCCAAGACAATCAGGGACCTGGGGTCAGTGAGCACACGGTTCAGGGGACAGAGGCACAGGATAACAGGGAAGCTGGGAGGGCTGCTGTGCGACAGGGGGATGACAGGCCCAGGGAACCCACTCTCCACGAGCAACTCTCAAACATCATGGGAGCATACCATCATTCTCAGGAGACGATGGGCACGGTACTGGGCAAGTTTCAAGAGACCCAGCAGCTGCAGGAGGAACACTAACTGGGGATCAGAGAGGACTTGAAGTCCATTAACAATACCCTGGTCACCATTGCAGGGGTGCTGGTAGACATGGCCAACACCAAGAGGGACACAGTGGCACACCAACAGGCCCCTGATACTAGCCTGATTGAGGAACAGCCCTCCACCTCCAGCGGCGCTAGTGGACAGGTGGTCCCGTCACAGGACGAACAGGCCACCAGCACCCCACCCCCTGCAGAAGGAGAACCACCCTGCAAACGGTCCCTGCAATCCAGGCACAAGACAGAGAACATTGCCGAGACCCCCGCCAAGAACTAAGACTCTCCTGATTCTCACCCTTCTGTGCCACTCTGTTACCCTGTCCACCTTCAACTGCCATTGCTCCACTTCCTATGCCCCCTTGGACAATGCACCTGTGACGCCAATAGACTGGACTCCACCATTGACATTCCTCCACCATCACCCCAGCCCATTGCACAGCCCCCTCCACTTATTAGCACAGAAATAAACACCCTTGAATCACAAATCAATCAGGAGTCAGTCTGTACTTTCACAAATGTGTTATTGCAACCTTTCAGAAAAATAGCAATGTCAATGTTAATTTTCACATACCAATGTTAGACAGTTGTTGGGCAGCAGTAAACATAGCAGAAGGCAGAAAGTGGTACACAGATCTGTAAAATGGAAAGCCAAAGTGAACTGTCAGGGTCCATACACAAAGGCAAAAAGGCAGAATCATGCAATGTCCTACAGTAGTCTGATATGAGAGTTGCAGTGCCAGTCTCTTACCTGTGTCTCACTGGAAGTATTGCATGATGATGTTGTTTTGGTTGTCTACATCATCTTCATCTGCCTCCTCTTCTTCACTGTCCACAGGCTCCACAGCTGCCACAAGATCAACATCAGGCCCATTCTCCTGCAGCAAAGGCACCTGGCATCGCAAAACCAGGTTGTGCAACATACAGCATGCCACGATGATCTGGCACACCTTCTTAAGTGAGTAGTATAGGGAGCCACCTGTCAGATGGAGGCACCGGAACCTGGCCTTCAGGAGGCCGAAGGTACGCTCAATTATCCTCCTAGTTCACCCATGTGCCTCATTGTAGCGCTCCTCTAACCTTGTCCTGGGATTCCTCACTGGGGTCAGTAGCCATGATAGGTTGGGATAACCAGAGTCACCTGCAAATATTGAGGGACAACTGTGAGACATACACCAACCATTAAGGACTCTACCATAGCCAGACACCTATGTAATTTGTGTTTGGACCTTGGGCTCACCTATTAGCCCCACACTGTGCCTCTGGAGTTGCCCCATCACATAAGGGATGCTGCTATTCCTCAAAATGTAAGCGTCATGCACTGAGCCAGGATACTTGGCATTCACATGGGAGATGTACTTGTCTGCCAAACACACCATCTGCACATTCATAGAATGGTAGCTTTTGCGTTTTCTGTACACCTGTTCATTCCTGCGGGGGGACAAATACCACTTGTATGAAAGTACCATCTTGCCTGGCATGTTATCCCCATATTTCACTGTGTATATGTTGTTTTAGTCTATGTGTCACTGGAACCCTGCCAGACAGGGCCCCAGTGCTTATAAGTATGTGCCCTGTATGTGCTCCCTGTGTGATGCCTAACTGTCTCACTGAGGCTCTGCTAACCAGAACCTCAGATGTTATGCTCTCTCTGCTTTCCAAATTTGTCACTAACAAGCTGGTGACTAAATTTACCAATTCACATTGGCATACTGGTACACCCATATAATTCCCTAGTATATGGTACTGAGGTACCCAGGGTATTGGGGTTCCAGGAGATCCCTATGGGTTGCAGCATTTATTTTGCCACCCATAGGGAGATCTGACAATTCTTACACAGGCCTGCCAGTGCAGCCTGAGTGAAATAACGTCCACGTTATTTCACAGCCATTTACCACTGCACTTAAGTAACTTATAAGCCACTTATATGTCTAACCTTCACCTGGTGAAGGTTGGGTCCAAAGTTACTTAGTGTGTGGGCACCCTGGCACTAGCCAAGGTGCCCCCACATCGTTCAGGGCAAATTGCCCGGACTTTGTGAGTGTGGGGACACCATTACATGCATGCACTGTACATAGGTCACTACCTATGTACAGCTTCACAATGGTAACTCCGAACATGGCCATGTAACATGTCTAAGATCATGGAATTGTCACCCCAATGCCATTCTAGCATTGGGGGGACAATTCCATGATCCCCCGGGTCTCTAGCACAGAACCCGTGTACTGCCAAACTGCCTTTTCCGGGGTCTCGACTGCAGCTGCTTCTGCTACCAACCCCTCAGACAGGTTCCTGCCCTCCTGGGGTCCAGGCAGCCCTGGCCCAGGAAGGCAGAACAAAGGGCTTCCTCTGAGAGAGGGTGTAACACCCTGTCCCTTTGGAAAAAAGTGTGAAGGCAGGGGAGGAGTAGCCTCCCCCAGCCTCTGGAAATGCTTTGATGGGCACAGATGGTGCCCATCTGTGCATAAGCCAGTCTACACCGGTTCAGGGATCCCCCAGCCCTGCCCTGGCACGAAACTGGACAAAGGAAAGGAGAGTGACCACTCCCCTGACCTGCACCTCCAAGGGGAGGTGCCCAGAGCTCCTCCAGTGTGTCCCAGACCTCTGCCATCTTGGAAACAGAGGTGTCTGTGGCACACTGGACTACTCTGAGTGGCCAGTGCCAACAGGTGACATCAGAGGCTCCTTCTGATAGGCTCTTACCTCTCTTGGTAGCCAATCCTCCTTCCTAGGTAGCCAAACCTCCTTTTCTGGCTATTTAGGGTCTCTGCTTTGTGGACCTCACCAGATAAGGAATGCAAGAGCTCATCAGAGTTCCTCTGCATCTCCCTCTTCACATTCTGCCAAAGGATCGACCGCTGACTGCTCAGGACGCCTGCAAAACCGTAAAAAGTAGCAAGACGACTACTAGCAACATTGTATCGCTTCATCCTGCTGGCTTTCTCAACTGTTTCCAGGTGGTGCAAGCTCTGGGGGTAGCCTGCCTCCTCTCTGCACCAGGAGCTCTGAAGAAATCTCCTGTGGGTCGACAGAATCTTCCCCCTGCAACCGCAGGCACCAAAAGACTGCATCACTGGTCCTCTGTGTCCCCTCTCAGCACGACGAGCGTGGTCCCTGGAACTCAGCAACTCTGTCCAAGTGACTCCCACAGTCCAGTAACTCTTCAGTCCAAGTTTGGTGGAGGTAAGTCCTTGCCTCCCCACGCTAGACTGCATTGCTGGGTACAGCGTGATTTGCAGTTGCTCCGGCTCCTGTGCACTCTTCTAGGATTTCCTTCATGCACAGACAAGCCTAGGTCCCCGACACTCTAACCTGCAGTACACAACCTTCTTAGTTGTCCTCCGGCGTCGTGGGACTCCCTTTTGTGACTTTGCGTGGACTCCGGTTCACTCTTCTTCCAAGTGCCTGTTCAGGTGCTTCTGCGGGTGCTGCCTGCTTCTGTGAGGGCTCCCTGAGTTGCTGGGCCCCCCTCTGTCTCCTCCTCCAAGTGGCGACATCCTGGTCCCTCCTGGGCCACAGCAACACCCAAAAACCTCTACAGCGACCCTTGCAGCTAGCAAGGCTTGTTTGCGGTCTTTCTGCGTGGGAACACCTCTGCAAGCTTCATCGCGATGTGGGACATCCATCCTCCAAAGGGAATGTTCCTAGTCCTTTTCTTTCTTGCAGAACTCCAAGCTTCTTCCAACAGGTGGCAGCTTCCTTGTACCCTCAGCTGGCATTTCCTGGGCCCCACTCCCACTCTCGACACTGTCGTGACTATTGGACTTGGTCCCCTTGTCTTACAGGTGCTCAGGTCCAGGAATCACCTGTTGTTGCATTGCTGGTGTTTGTTCTCCCTGCAGAATCCCCCTATCACGTCTTCTGTGTTCTCTGGGGGTAGTACGTGTACTTTACACCTACCTTTCAGGGTCTTGGGGTGGGCTATTTTTTAAACCCTCACTGTTTTCCTACAGTCCCAGCGACCCTCTACAAGCTCACATAGGTTTGGGGTCCATTCGTGGTTCGCATTCCACTTTTGGAGTATATGGTTTGTGTTGCCCCTATACCTATGTGCTCCTATTGCAATCTATTGTAATTTTACACTGCTTGCATTACTTTTCTTGCTATTACCTGCATAATTTTGGTTTGTGGACATATATCTTGTGTATATATCTTATCCTCATACTGAGGGTACTCACTGAGATACTTTTGGCATATTGTCATAAAAATGAAGTACCTTTATTTTTAGTACTTCTGTGTATTGTGTTTTCTTATTATATTGTGCATATGACACCAGTGGTATAGTAGGAGCTTTGCATGTCTCCTAGTTCAGCCTAAGCTGCTTGGCCATAGCTACCTTCTATCAGCCTTAGCTGCTAGAAACACCTCTTCTACACTAATAAGGGATAACTGGACCTGGCACAAGGTGTAAGTACCTCTGGTACCCACTACAAGCCAGGCCAGCCTCCTACATTGGTTGTGCAGCAGTGGGATAAGTACTTGTAACTACTTACCACTTTTTCATTTTTTACTTTTCATAAGAGAATAATATACAAAAAAAGTTCAGTGCATGTACACCTAACCAAAAAGTTTTGCTTTTCTCTTCTTACACTTTCTACTAAGTGCTGAAACGTATTCTAAAACTTCTAAAAGTTTCTAAAAAGTTAGAAAAAGTTTTTTTCTCTGTTCTTCAAAAAGTTCTGAAATTTTTTCTTCCTTCTCACTGTCTCTAAACCTTTTGCTATCATGTCTGTGGTAGACTCTACTCTTAAAATGTTGATACTACTCATGACAATTTGAATTACAAAAGCCTAAGAAGTCTCTGCTTAGATAGAGGTTTAGTGATAGGAAAGAACCCTACAGTAGAGTTTCTATATAACATGCTTATTGTGAATGATGAGTCCCAAGGAGGCACTTCAAATGAGAGGTTAATAGAAGGTTCCCATTCTGACTCAGGGGATCTCCTTGAGGGAGGTGGGGAGGGTTCTGTTCCAGATCTGCCCCCTAGCAGGACACCTAGTAATGTTGGTAGTAATGGAGGTTCCCATCATAGTAGGGGAGGTTTTATTCCTGGAGGCCAAGTTATTAGGGTTCAGTCAGTTCGGGAAAGATCCCCCTCTGTTGTTTCCAATTTATCTTCTGTGTCCAAGCATTCCCAACCCACCCACCCTGAAGACAACATGTTAGAAAGGGAACTCAAAAAGTTGAGGGTTGAAGAGACCAGACTGAAGCTTAAACAGCAACAGCTGGCCTTAGATAGGGAATCCCTAGACCTGGAGAAGGAGAGACAGAAATTGGGGTTTGGACCCCATGGTGGCAGCAGCAGTATTCCTGATAGTAATCCTGTTAAAGAGCAGGATTCCAGGAACCTGCACAAGATAGTCCCCCCTTACAAGGAGGGGGATGACATCAACAAGTGGTTTGCTTCACTTGAGAGGGCCTGTATGGTACAGGGGTCCCTCAAAGGCAGTGGGCTGCTATATTGTGGCTATCTTTCAATGGAAAAGGTAGGGATAGGCTCCTTACTGTTATAGAAAGTGATGCTAACAATTTTGCAGTTTTGAAGGATGCACTCTTGGATGGATTTGGCTTAACCACTGAACAATACAGGATTAAGTTCAGAGACACCAGAAAAGAGTCCTAACAAGACTGGATAGACTTTGGTGACTGTTCAGTGAAGGCCTTGGAGGGGTGCTTACATGGCAGTAAAGTGTCTGACTATGAAAGCCTGTATAATCTTATTCTGAGAGAGCATATTCTGAATAACTGTGTGTCTGACTTGTTACACCAATATCTAGTGGAGTCAGATCTGACCTCTCCCCAAGAATTGGGAAAGAAGGCAGTCAAATGGGTCAGAACAAGAGTCAACAGAAAAGTTCATACAGGGGGTGACAAGGATGGCAAGAAGAAGGATGGTAAGTCTTCTGACAAGGGTGGGGACAAAAGTACAACTGAGTCTTCATCAGGCTCACAAAAATCCTCTGGTGGGGGTGGTGGGTCCAAATCCTCTTCCAATAATCTAGTTCAAAAGCCTTGCTGTTATTTGTGTAAAGTCAAAGGCGATTGGACAACTGATGCCAGTTGTCCAAAGAAAAACACCAAACCTCCCACTACCACAACCCCTACTGCAAACTCTAGTGCCCCTAGTAATAGCAGTGGTGGTGGGAGCAAACCTATTAATAGCCAATCCAAGGGAGTAGCTGGGCTCACTTTTGGTAATTTAGTTGGGGTTGGTCTTGTTAGGGAGACCACAGAGGCTGTGTTAGTCTCTGAAGGTGCCATTGATTTGGCAACCTTGGTTGCTCGTCCCCTTAATATGGATACGTACAAGCAACTTCCCCTAATAAATGGTGTTGAGGTTCAGGCCTACAGGGGCACAGGTGCCAGTGTTACCATGGTAATAGAGAAACTGGTGCACCCTGAACAACACCTACTTGGTCAGAAGTACCAAGTGACAGACGCTCATAACAACATTCTTAGCCACCCCATGGCTGTTGTGAATCTCAACTGGGGGGGTTACTGGTCCAAAGAAAGTTGTGGTTGCCTCAGATTTACCTGTGGACTGTCTCCTAGGGAACGATTTAGAGACATCAGCTTGGGCAGAAGTGGAGTTGGAGGCTCATGCAGCAATGCTGTACATTCCTAGGCATATTTTTGCTTTGACGAGGGCTCAGGACAAAAAGCAAAAAGGACAGGGTAACTTGGATCCTGGAACAATGGACCAAGTGCTCCCTAAAGCTAGGGGTATCAAGGGTAAATCCCTACCCACTATCCCTCCCTCTACAGATGATTCTCTTTCTGAGGAAGAAGAATTTCCTCCCTGTGCAGAACCTTCACCAGATGAGCTGGCAGCAGACACTGCTGAGCTTTTGGGTGGAGGGGGGCCTGCCAGGGAAGAGCTGAGTGTGTCACAGCAAACCTGTCCCACATTAGAGGGTCTCAGACAGCAAGCTGTCAAACAGCAAAATGGGGATGTCAGTGACTCACATAGAGTTTACTGGGAGGACAACCTCTTGTACACAGAGACAAGGGACCCAAAACCTGGAGCAGCCAGGAGATTGGCCATTCCCCTGCAGTACAGAGAGTTCCTCCTAACTATGGCACATGACATTCCTTTGGCTGGGCATTTGGGCCAGATCAAAACACGGGAAAGGCTTTTCCCCCTGTTTCACTGGCCTAGGATGTCAGAGGACACAAAAGATTTTTTTAAGTTTTGTGTGACCTGCCAAGCCAGTGGCAAGACTGGTGGCACACCAAAGGCTCACCTTATTCCACTACCTGTGGTTGGGGTCCCCTTTGAAAGGGTAGGGGTTGACATAGTTGGCCCTCTTGACCCTTCTACTGCTTCAGGCAATAGGTTTATCTTGGTGGTTGTGGACCATGCCACAAGATATCCTGAAGCAATTCCTCTAAGGACCACTACAGCTCCTGCAGTGGCAAAGGCCCTCCTGGGAATCTTTTCCAGGGTGAGTTTCCCAAAAGAGGTTGTATCAGACAGGGGTAGCAACTTTATGTTTGCATACTTGAAAGCTATGTGGAAGGAACGTGGTGTAACCTACAAATTCACCACTCCTTATCATCCACAGACTAATGGACTGGTTGAGAGGTTTAATAAAACTCTCAAAGGTCTGATAATGGGACTCCCTGAAAACCTCAGGAGGAGATGGGATGTCCTGTTACCTTGCCTCCTTTTTGCTTACAGGGAGGTACCCCAGAAAGGAGTGGGCTTCAGCCCCTTTGAACTCCTCTTTGGACACCCTGTATGAGGTCCACTAACACTTGTGAAGAACGGTTGGGAACAACCTTTAAAAGCTCCCAAACAGGACATAGTGGAATATGTACTTGGCCTAAGATCCAGAATGGCTGAGTACATGAAAAAGGCCAGTAAAAACCTTCAGGCCAGCCAAGAGCGCCTGAAGCAATGGCATGACCAGAAGGCTGTTCTGATCCAGTACCAACCAGGACAGAAGGTGTGGGTATTGGAGCCTGTGGCCCCAGGAGCACTCCAGGACAAATGGAGTGGACCCCATCTAATTGTTGAAAAAAAGGGCAAAGTTACCTATCTGGTAGACCTGGGCACTGCCAGGAGTCCCCTTAGGGTGATTCATGTCAACCGCCTAAACCCCTACTATGACAGGGCTGATCTCACCCTGCTCATGGCAACAGATGAAGGACAGGAAGAAGAGAGTGACCCTCTCCCTAATCTCTTCTCCTTCACTGAAGAAGATGCTTTAGTGGTGGGAGTAGTTTTAGCCGACTGTCTGACTGCAGAACAGAAAGACAACTGCATAAATCTCCTTGGACAATTTTCTGAACTCTTTTCAACTGTGCCAGGCACCACATCTTGGTCTAAACACACAATTGATACTGGAGACAGCTTGCCTGTCAAAAGTAAAATCTATAGGCAGCCTGACCATGTCAGGGATTGCATAAAACAAGAGGTTCAGAAAATACTTGATCTAGGAGTGGTTGAACCTTCTGAAAGCCCATGGGCGAGTCCTGTGGTGCTTGTACCAAAGCCTCACTCAAAAGATGGAAAAAGGGAGATGAGGTTTTGTGTAGACTACAGAGGTCTCAATCAGGTAACAAAAACTGATGTTCACCCTATATCCAGGGCAGATGAGCTCATAGATACACTGGCATCTGTCAAGTATCTAAGCACCTTTGATTTGACTGCAGGGTATTGGCAGATCAAATTGGCTGAGGATGCTAAACCTAAAACTGCATTTTCAACTGTAGGAGGGCACTACCAATTTACAGTGATGCCCTTTGGTTTGAAGAATGCACCTGCCACTTTTCAGAGGTTGGTGAACACAGTCCTGCAAGGGTTGGAGGCTTTTAGTGCAGCATATCTAGATGATATTGCTGTCTTTAGCTCCACCTGGGATGAGCACCTGGTCCACCTTTGGAAAGTTGTGGAGGCCCTGCAAAAGGCAGGCCTCACTATAAAGGCCTCAAAGTGCCAGATAGGGCAGGGAAAGGTGGTTTAACTGGTACACGTGGTAGGTGGAGAACAGATTGCACCACTTCAGGGGAAAATCCAGACAATCATGGATTGGGTTCCCCCTACAACTCAGACCCAGGTGAGACCCTTCTTAGGCCTCACTGGGTATTACAGGAGATTCATTAAAAACTATGGGGGTCATTCTGACCCTGGCGGTAAAAGGCGCCTACCGCCGGTCAGAAATCCTCCATAATTCCGCCGCGGTCGCGGTAATCCGCCACGGTCATTCTGACCCGCAGCAGCCAAACCTCCGAAAATCCGACAGCCACAACAGACCGCCAGACCAGCGGTCGGCGGAAAAGTGGAGGTGACCAAACCTCCACCGTCACGCCAACAGAAATACGCCCATGCCATTACGACCCACGAATCCACGCGGCGGTCTTTCAAACGCGGTTTTCCATTGGCGGTACACCCCGCCGCGGTCAGAATGCACACAAACGAACAAAACTCAGCCACATTGGACGACTTGAATTCCACACACCTGATACACATACACACACCACTCCCACACACACAATACAATATAAAACACACACCCACATCACCCACAAACCCCTTCGACCAAAATCCAAAAAGAAGCACTGAGAGACACAGCAGCGATCACAGAACACCATCACACAGAGGCACACTACACCATCACCCACACAATATCCACACACAAAACAACACACACCACCACACTCAACACACTTAACTACACATACTCCACCCCACACATCATACACACCACTCCATGGCACCCCAAAGACACCCCCGCTTCTCAGACGAAGAACTCAGGGTCATGGTGGAGGAAATCGTTCGGGTAGAGCCCCAGCTCTTCGGCACACAGGTCCAATACACCAGCATTGCCCGGAGGACGGAGCTATGGCAGAGGATTGTCGACAGGGTCAACGCTGTGGGACAGCACCCCAGAAATCGGGAAGACATCAGGAAGCGATGGAACGACCTACGGGGGAAGGTGCGTTCCATGGTATCCAGGCACAACATCGCCGTGCAGAAGACTGGCGGAGGACCCCCACCTCAACCCCCACAATTTACAACATGGGAGGAGGAAGTCTTGAACATCCTGCATCCTGACTGCCTCGCAGGAGTCGGCGGAGGAATGGATTCTGGTAAGTTGAAGCTTCAACACTGCTTCCCCCCCACCTGCATGCCAAATCATACCCCAACCCTCACCCCCATCCTCGAACCCCACCCTCACCCCCACCCCCATCCTCACCCCCACCCTCACCCCACCACCATCCTCACCCCCACCCCCAGCACACCTATTCCCTGCCAATGTCTCACCATCACAACCCACACATCCCAAAACCTAGGCCTGCATGCGTCCACTAAGCATGGACACCCATCACCAAAGCATGCCCAATGCATATACACATCCCCCCACAAGCCACCCTCACCAAAGCCCCCACCAAAGCCCCCACACACGAATGCCAGCACTTGGGGACACGGGAACCCACAGATACACCCATATGGCACACATTGAAACTATAACCATACCTCTATACCCCTGCAGGACCCGACCGCCAACACACCGCCACAGAGGGCCCAGAATTCTCCACACCCTCCACCCAAAAGGCCGTCAGCGATGACAGCAGCTCTGTCGACCTGGACACTGATGACCAGCCCGGACCATCGGGGACCTCTGGACAGTCGGTTCCCCTCAGACAGCCACAGGCCACTACAGACCCAAACCCCTCTGGGAACACCAGCACAGCTCCCACCCAGCGGGCCCATGCCTCTGTCTCCAGGGCACGTCAATCTGCGGTGTGTCTACCACTACAGGGCACCCAGGATAACCCACCACCCCAACAACAACAGGGACCTGGGGGCAGTGGTAGTGGGCACACCGGCCAGGGGGCAGAGGCCCAGGGAAACAGGGCAACTCGGAGGGCAGCTGTGCGACAGGGGGGGGACGGGCCCAGGGAACCCACTCTCCACGAGGCCCTCACCACCATCATGGGAGCATACAACCGCTCCCAGGAGACGATGGCGACGGTACTGGCCAGGTTCCAGGAGATCCAGGTACTGCAGGAGGAACACTATCGGGGGTACAGGGAGGACATCAGAGCCCTCACCTCCACCCTGGTTACCATGGTCGGGCTGCTGCAGGAACTCATCAACACCAGGACGGACACTCAACAACAACAAAGGGCCCCTGCCACTAGCCTGGACCAATAACAGCCAACCACCTCCGCCGGCGCTAGTGGTCAGGAGGCCCCCGCACAACAGCAGCCCACCAGACCCCCACCTCCTGCAGGAGAAGAACCACCCCGCAAGAGGGCCCTGAGATCTCGCAAGAAGACAGAGTAGGATGTCAAGACCCCCGCCAGCAAAGGATACCACCTGATGTAATCCCACTGTCCCACATTGTCACCCTGTCCATCCTTGAACTGCCCATGCTCCATCTCTCCACAGGCCTATGGACAATGCACCTGTGTGACTGTTACTCTGGACTCTGCCATGGACATTCCTTCACCATAGCCCCCACCCACTTGAAACCACCCATCCCATTTTGAGCACTGAAATAAACACCTATTTTGCACAAAACTATCTGGAGTCTGGCTGTGATTTCAAAATATTGTAATTGACATGACAGTGCAAATATGTCCTTGTACATAGTGAAGTCAACAAACAGCTGCCACAAAGCTGTAGTCCATGGGGAAACGAAGCACAGGACTCGCAGTGGGGACCCCAGATCTGAAATAGGGAGGGAAAAGCCACAACTCAGTCATCATACACTGGTGCAAATAGACAGGCAGCAGAGATGCAGGAGAGTAGTTTACATTTACTAAATTATGTTTGAATTTTTACCTGTGTCCTATTGGAAGTACTGTTCAATGATTCTCTCCCTGTTGTCTGTTTCATCCCCGTCGTCTTCCTCCTCTTCACTCTCCACAGGTTCCACAGCTGCCACAACACCACCGTCTCGACCATCCTCCTGCAGGAAAGGCACCTGGCGGCGCAAAGCCAGGTTGTGAAGCATGCAGCAGGCCACGATGATGTGACACACCTTCTTAGGTGAGTACATTAGGGATCCACCTGTCATATGCAGGCACCGAAACCTGGCCTTTAGGAGGCCGAAGGTGCGTTCGATCCTAGTACGCCCATGGGCCTCATTGTACCGTTCCTCTGCCCTGGTCCGGGGATTCCTTACTGGGGTCAGTAGCCACGACAGGTTGGGGTACCCAGAGTCCCCCAATAGCCATACACGGTGTCTCTCTAGCTGTTCCATCACGTAAGGGATGCTGCTATTCCTTAGGATGTAGGCGTCATGCACTGACCCAGGGAATTTGGCATTTACATGCGAGATGTACTGGTCAGCCAAACACACCACCTGGATGTTCATGGAATGGTAACTTTTTCTGTTCCTGTACACCTGCTCCCTGTCTCTTGGGGGAACCAAAGCCACATGGGTCCCATCAATCGCACCAATGACGTTGGGAATATGTCCAAGGGCATAGAAATCACCCTTCACTGTAGCCAATTCGCCCACCTCAGGGAAAAGGATGTAGCTCCTCATGTATTTCATCAGGGCAGACAACACTCTGGATAACACCTTCGAAAACATGGGCTGAGACATCCCAGAAGCAATTCCCACTGTTGTCTGAAATGACCCACTTGCCAAGAAATGGAGTACTGACAGGACCTGCACCAGAGGGGGAATCCCTGTCGGTTGGCGGATGGGGGACATCAGGTCGGGCTCCAGCTGGGCACACAGTTCATGTATAGTGGCACGGTCAAGCCGGTAGGTCAGGATAATGTGGCGTGCTTCCATTGTCGACAGGTCCACCAGCGGCCTGTACACGGGAGGATTCATCCGTCTCCTCGCCAAACCCAGCGGACGGTGGCTATGAAGGACAACATGGAGCACACAGTCAAGCAACCCACAGGTACGTACTCACAGCTTGCACAGTAAACGATTCTCTATGCAGTGAATGGCGTGTATGAGTGGCTATGCAAGGCCTAGGCCTGTGTGACGCAGTTGAAATTGAGCCATGTGGACCCTCGAAATGGCGGCTGCCTGACCTGTGAAGTGTGACAATGGGATGTGAGGTCAAAGCGCTGGCGTGGCACACCGCGGCGGTCGGCGGTCGAAGACCGCGGCGCAAAGCCGCATTGGTTAACATTGAAGCCTATGGGTTTCAGGAGCCAATGGAGAAGGGCGCCGGCGGTACGCACCGCCGCGGTACGCACCGCCGCGGGCGTGACCGCCATTTTGTATCTACTTATTCACTCGCGACTTGAACTTTCACAGGAGAGGACCTATACTGCAAGTGTTGCTGTGACCTCGGTCTGGAAGGGACAATGGCTGCTGCGCCTGGGGAAAGGGCCCCTGCCTTCACTGGAGAAGAGTTGGAGAAACTTGTGGATGGGGTCCTCCCCCAGTATGCGCTACTCTACGGTCCTCCAGACCAACAAGTGAGTTTAATTCAATATGGATTTGGGGCCACTGGCTGGCTTGGGGGCCTGGCGGGGGGCATGGCGGGGGGCCTGGCGGGGATGGGGGGCATGTTGGGCTTGGCGGGGGGCATGGCAGGGGGCATGGCGGGGGGCATGGCGGGGATGGGGGGCATGTTGGGCCTGGCGGGGGCATGGCGGGGGGCCTGGCGGGGATGGGGGGCATGTTGGGCCTGGCGGGGGGCCTGGCGGGGGGCCTGGCGGGGATGAGAGGGCATGTTGGGCCTGGCGGGGGGCATGGCGGGGGCCTGGCGGGGATGGGGGGCATGTTGGGCCTGGCGGGGGGCATGGCGGGGGGCCTGGCGGGGATGGTGGGCATTTTGGGCCTGGCGGGGGGCATGGCAGGGGGCCTGGCGGGGGGCATGGCGGGGATGGGGGGCACGTTGGGCCACTGGCAACGAAAATGCAGACAAACTTGAACGTGGTATTTCTCCCTCCCTGTACGTGTCACATAGGTCCGCGCCCATGAGAAGATCGGGATTTGGCGTGCCATCGCCAAGGAAGTCCGGACCCTGGGGGTCCACCATCGACGGGGCACCCACTGCCGCAAGAGGTGGGAGGACATCCGCCGCGGGACCAAGAAGACCGCCGAGTCTCTGCTGGGGATGGCCTCCCAACGTAGGCGGGGTGCCTGCCGTCAACTGACCCCCCTGATGTTCCGGATCCTGGCGGTGGCCTACCCTGATTTGGATGGGCGCGTGAGGGCAGCACAGCAGACACAAGGGGGTGAGTACAAGCATAATCTACTCTGTTGTCGCGCAGTGGAGGTGTCTGGGTGGGGGAGGAGGGCTGTGGGTCCCCCTAGGCCAGGGCGATATCTGTAGGCTGGGCACCCCCGTAAGCCCCTGTGTCCCCAGCCACCACCCTCAGTAGTGTGCCAGTACAGCCATCCCTGGGCCGTGTCATCCATGGGTGCAGTTGTCAACTCTAGGCGTGTAGGGCATGTTCCACGGAATGCGTAGCGGACCCCAAGTGCGCAACTTAGTGCAGGGGGCATCTGTGTCTGTCATGTCCGCTAACTGTACCGGTGATCCATGTACTCAAAATCTCTTTATTTCTCTCTCCCCCCCCCCTTTTTGTTTGTCTTTCTGTGCTTGTGTGCATCAGCATCATCAGGCGGAGGAGAAGTGGCATCGGGGCAGGAGGGAGCTGCATCTCACATGGCCCAGGAGGGCCATGCCACAGAGTCTGACTGGACCAGTGAGACGGAGGGCGAGGGGAGCTCCACAACGGGGACGACTGGACCCTGCAGCGACACGGACACGTCCTCTGAAGGGAGCTCCCTTGCGGGGGTGGCACCATCCATGCCCCCCGCCATTACAGGTACAGCCACCACCCAGCGCACCATCTCCGCCCTCCCAGCAGCCCCTCAGCGTTCGCCCGTGCCCGCTCTGCCAGGAAGCCGGGCATCTCCTTCGCCCCAGGCACCTCAGGCCCTGCCTCTGTTACCCCCGCTGCCCTCAGTGAGGAGGTCATTGACCTCCTCCGAACGCTCATTGTTGGGCAGACTACCCTTTTGAATGCCATCCAGGGGGTGGAGAGGGAGGTTCATCGCAGCAATGCGTACCTGGAGGGCATTCATTCGGGTCAGGCTGCCCATCAGCGATCGTTCCAGGCTCTGGCCTCAGCACTGACGGCAGCCATTGTCCCTGTCTCCTGCCTCCCTCTACTAGCTCCCTCCTCCCAGTCTCCTGTTCCTCTGCCTGTCCCACCCACACCATCAGACCAGCCTGCACACACCTCAACACCCAAGAGCAGCTCATCCAAACATAAGCACCACAGATCACGCAGACATTCACACAAGCAACATTCCGATGCAGACATGCCAACAGTCACTACCACCTCTGTGACCCCACCTCCTCGTCTCCCTCCTCCCTCCCTGTGACGTCTACACTCACACCTTCATTCACCTCACCATCAGCCAGTGTTTCCATCACCAGCACACCCTCCAGTACAGTCCGCACACGTGCAGTCACCACCCCCACTGCCATTTACACGTCCCCTGTGTCCTCTCCCACTGTGTCTGTCACCCCCTCTTCCACACCACACAAACGCAGCCACCCACCCACCCAACAGCCATCCACCTCACGACAGCCTCCCGCTCCTGCACCTGCACCTGCACCCAAAGACAGCAAACTTGTTTCGCCTACAACCACATCCTCTCCCTCCACTCCCATACCCACTGTACCTACCACTCTCCATTGTCCCAAGAAAATCTATCTCTCTACTGCTACCTTCTTTCCTGACCCAGAGCCCCCCCCCTCCTTCTCGTCGGGGTAAGAAGAGCACCTCAGCCACCACCAGCCCTGCAGCCCCCTTGACAAGGGTGCAGGGGTATTGGAGCCCACCAGCCCGCAGGTCTGGATCTTCGCCCAGCAGCAAGGGGACAGCCAGCCCACCCCCTGGGAAGAGGAGCAGAAGGCGGAAGGGCCGCCGCAGGAGCCCGGGTTCTATATCCTCCCAGGACACTAGCCAGCCACCGTCAACAGCCACAGCTCCAAAGGGAGGAAAGGGCCACAGACTCCCGACTAAGGAGGGCAAGGGCAGCAAGGCGGAGAAGTCAGGCAGCAGGCCTGCTGCCCATGGAGGACCCGTCACAGCTGCCCAGGAGGAGCCCACAACCCCCATAGCCGCTGCCCAGGGAGGAACCGGCACAGCTGCCCAGGGAGAGCCCACCACCCCCATAGCCGCTGCCCAGGGAGGACACAGCCCAGCTGGCCAGGAGGGCCCCACCACCCACAGCCCAGGTGGGCATTGAAGGAGCACCATCCCCGCTGCCCAGGAGGGCACCACCAGGCAATGAGCAGTTGGCCATAGAATGGCCACCGTCTCCAGCACCGCTCCGCTGGGGACCGCCGTCTCAAGAACCGCTGAACTGGGCCCCGCCGTCTCCAGCACCGCTCCGCTGGGGACCGCCGTCTCAAGAACCGCTGAACTGGGCCCTTCAAGGCAAGAACCGCTGAACTGGGCCCTTCAAGGCAAGAACCGCTGAACTGGGCCCCGCCGTCTCCAGCACCGCTCCGCTGGGGACCGCCGTCTCAAGAACCGCTGAACTGGGCCCTTCAAGGCAAGAACCGCTGAACTGGGCCCTTCAAGGCAAGAACCGCTGAACTGGGCCCTTCAAGGCAAGAACCGCTGAACTGGGCCCCGCCGTCTCTAGCACCGCTCCGCTGGGGACCGCCGTCTCAAGAACCGCTGAACTGGGCCCTTCAAGGCAAGAACCGCTGAACTGGGCCCTTCAAGGCAAGAACAGCTGAACTGGGCCCCGCCGTCTCCAGCACCGCTCCGCTGGGGACCGCCGTCTCAAGAACCGCTGAACTGGGCCCTTCAAGGCAAGAACCGCTGAACTGGGCCCTTCAAGGCAAGAACCGCTGAACTGGGCCCTTCAAGGCAAGAACCGCTGAACTGGGCCCTTCAAGGCAAGAACCGCTGAACTGGGCCCTTCAAGGCAAGAACCGCTGGCCCTTTGGCAGACGTGGCAGGGCAGGATCTGTCTCGGGCAGGGCTGCAGGATGTCCTCTGGCCAACATGCCTCCTCCAGGGGCAGTGGAGTCTGTTATGGACTGTTTGGACTGTGGCTTTGCACTCCCCAGGATGGCCCAGTGGGCAGGCCACCCACTGTATGGACTGTATGGACTGTGGCTTTGCACTCCCCAGGATGGCCCAGTGGGCAGGCCACCCACTATATGGACTGTATGGACTGTGGCTTTGCACTCCCCAGGATGGCCCAGTGGGCAGGCCACCCACTGTATGGACTGTATGGACTGTGGCTTTGCTCTCCCCAGGATGGGCCAGTGGTCATGGAGTCCCCTCGTGGATCTGGCGTTGTGTACTCAAGTGGCTGAGGTGCCCCCCTTCCCTTCCCCCTGAGGTGCCTGTCCTTTTTTCTTTCTGATGCCCCTGCAGTGTTCTCTCCGTGGAGTTCTTGTCGTGGGACTGGGCCTTGCCCCTTTGCTCAGGACCCCTGTGGTCCACGGACAGTGGTTGGACTACATATAGTAGATGTATATTTTTTGTACATAGTTTATTTATTTATTAGGATTACTGCTGTCCATTTTTCAATATATCTGCCCGTTTAAGATCTCTTCTTTTGGTCTTTGCATTATTTCGGAGGGGGGGGTTTGTGGGTTGTGACAGTGATCTGTGGGAATGCATTGATGTGTGTGTTGTAGTGGGTGTGGGTGGGTGGGTGTGTGCCGGTAATCTTTTCCCTCCCCTGTGTCGTAGGTGCAGTACTCACCGATGTCTTCCGCGCCGCCGGGCTTGCTCCTGGTACAGGAGTAGGTATAGGAGTGCGGGGATGACCTGTAACTCGGGTTCCATACTGCCGGAATCTCGCGTGGAGTGCGTAGAGGTGAGCGTTTTCCCGTTCGTAGTCTGTTTCCGCCGTGTTTTTATCGGCGGTGCTCCCGCCCCGGAAAAGGTGGCGGATTGGTGGGTCGTGATAGTGTGGGCGGTACATTGTCTGCCGCCTGGCTGTTGGCGGTGACCGCCGCACTGTTTGTTTGTTCCGCCGTGGCGGTCGGAGTGTTAATGCGGCGGGCTGTGTTGGCGGTTCCCGCCAGGGTCAGAATTGCATATTTTGGACCGCCGGCCTATTGGCGGGTTGGCCGCCGCTTTATCACCGACCGCCAGGGTCAGAATGAGGGCCTATGGCTCGATAGCAGCCCCACTTAATGATCTCACTAGAAAAAGATGCCTAAAAAGATAATGTGGACAGCTAGCTGTCAGAAAGCTTTTGAGGACCTCAAACAGGCCATGTGCTCTGCACCTGTCCTAAAAAGCCCATGTTACTCCAAGAAATTCATTGTTCAAACTGATGCATCTGAATTAGGGGTAGGGGCAGTCTTATCACAACTGAATTCTGAGGGCCAGGATCAACCAGTTGCTTTTATCAGCAGAAGGTTGACCCCTAGAGAAAAGCGTTGGTCTGCCATAGAGAGGGAGGCCGTTGCTGTGGTCTGGGCACTGAAAAAGTTGAGGCCATACCTGTTTGGCACTCACTTTATTGTTCAGACAGACCACAAACCTCTACTTTGGCTAAAACAAATGAAAGGTGAAAACCCTAAATTGTTGAGGTGGTCCATATCTCTACAGGGAATGGACTATACAGTGGAACATAGACCTGGGAGTACCCACTCCAATGCAGATGGACTCTCCAGATATTTCCACTTAGACAATGAAGACTCATCAGGTCATGGCTAGCCTTAGTGTCCTTCGTTTGGGGGGGGGGGTTGGTAGGAAAGTACCCTCTTGCCTGGCATGTTACCCCCATATTCCACTGTATATATGTTGTTTTAGTCTATGTGTCACTGGGACCTTGCCAGGCAGGGCCCCAGTGCTCATAAGTATGTGCCCTGTATGTGTTCCCTGTGTGATGCCTAACTGTCTCACTGAGGCTCTGCTAACCAGAACCTCAGTGGTTATGTTCTCTCTGATTTCCAAGTTTGTCACTAACAGGCTAGTGACTAAATTTACAAATTCACATTGGTATACTGGTACACCCATATAATTCCCTAGTATATGGTACTGAGATACCCAGGGTATTGGGGTTTCAGGAGATCCCTATGGGCAGCAGCATTTATTTTGCCACCCATAGGGAGATCTGACAATTCTTACACAGGCCTGCCAGTGCAGCCTGAGTGAAATAACTTCCATGTTATTTCACAGCCATTTACCACTACACTTAAGTAACTTATACGTCACCTATATGTCTAACCTTCACCTGGTGAAGGTTGGGTGCAAAGGTACTTAGTGTGTGGGCACCCTGGCACTAGCCAAGGTGCCCTCACATCATTCAGGGCAAATTCCCCGGACTTTGTGAGTGCGGGGACACCATTACACGCGTGCACTGTACATATATCACTACCTATGTACAGCGTCACAATGGTAACTCCGAACATGGCCATGTAATATGTCTAAGTTCATAGAAGGACAGTGGGAATGGGAACTGCCATACACCATGTGAAGCACTCTGGGCACAAAGCCCCCTCCAGAACCAGTGGAGAAAAGCATCCACTAGAGACACTGTGGCTTTGCACTCCCCAGGACCAATCAGTGGGCAAACCACCCACTTGAGAGCCTTGTGAGACTGTGGCTTTGCACTCCCCATGACCAATCAGTGGGCAAACCACCCACTTGAGAGACTTGAGAGACTGTGGCTTTGCACTCCCCAGGACCAATCAGTGGGCAAACCACCCACTTGAGAGACTGTGGCTTTGCACTCCCCAGGAGCAAACAGTGGGCATGGAGCCCCCTTGCGGAGTAGTGGCATCGTCCCATCATCCGGCTGAGGTGCGCCCCCTCCCCTTCCCCCATGAGGTGCCTGTTTTTTTCATCCTGATGCCCCAATATTGTTTTCTCGCCCATGCATTTTGGGATCACTAGTCCACGGACAATGAATGGAACACTATCCGGACTTGTGTAGTTGCTGTACATATTTGTATATAATGATCTGTTACAGACCTGCTTCCATATCTGAATTTTAGATGATTACACCCGTTACAATCATTTCCTTTTGTCCTTTCATTCTTCCAGAGGATTACGGGGTGTATATGTAATGTTGCTGCACATATTTGTGTGTATGGTGTTGTGGGTGAGGGTGGAGGTGGAGGTGGGAGTGTTGCGTTTTACATGTGTGTGTCACTCTCTTTTTCCTCCCCCCTCCCCTGTGTGCTGGGTGCAGCACTCACCGTGGTCGTCGCCGCCGTATTTGCTGCTCCTGGTAGAAGAGAAGGTAAGCCAACATTGGTAGCACCTGTAACTCGGCTTCCATGGTGTCCTGGTTCCTCCTTGGGTGTTGAGAGGTGAGTGGTTTCCGTTCCAAGTACTGTTTCCACCATGATTTTGATGGCGTTGATACCGCCCCGGAAATGGTGGTGGATTGGTGCCTTGTAATACAGTGGGCGGTACATTGTCTTCCACCTGTCTGTTGGCGGTTACTGCCACGGTGTTTGTTTCTACCGCCGCGGCGGTCTGAGTGTTAAAGTGTCTGTCTGTGTTGGCGGTCTCTGCCATGGTCATGATTCCATTTTTTTTACCGCCGGCCTGTTCACGGAATTACCGCCGCTTTAACACCGACCGCCAGGTTGTAATGAGGGCCAAAGTGTCTTAAGTCTTTTTAAAACAAACAAAGGGCCTGATTCTAACTTTGGAGGACGGTGTTAAACCGTCCCAAAAGTGGCGGATATACCACCTACCGTATTACGAGTCCATTATATCCTATGGAACTCGTAATACGGTAGGTGGTATATCCGCCACTTTTGGGACGGTTTAACACCGTCCTCCAAAGTTAGAATCAGGCCCAAAGTCTCTTTCAAGCACAAAGTACCTGGTTTGCGTGAAAAATCTTAGCAAAGAACTGCAGAGGAAGAGAAGCGTGGAAGGAAAGGGGTGTGCGCCAATTTCCCGGGCCGCACATGGCAATGCGTTGTTTAGTTTTCACGCAGGAACGGCTGTGCATTGATTTCCGGCGCTCAGTCGTGGATCCTCTTCGGATAGCGGGGTTTTCAGATGCCCCAGGGACAGTGCGTGGATTTCTTGCGCTGGCAGGAAGAAGTCATAGGAGCTGCGTCAATCCAGCGGGAATTGTGTTGAATTTTCTACTGCATGGCAGGCGCTGTGTCGATTCCTCTCTGGAAGCTGGGCTGTGTCGTTCCGGCTCGGCTGTGCGTTGATTCGGTGGGCTGTGCATCAAATTTCCGGTTGCTACGCTGCATCAATCTTCTCGTTGCGAAGTCGGGCTGCGTCGCTCCGGCGTGCGGTGAAATTTTCACTGCAGTGGAGGCTGTGCGGAGTTTCTGGCTGGCTGTGCATCGAATTTTGCAACACAAGGAGTCCTTCTTGAAGAGATTAAGGCGGTCATTCTGACCTTGGCGGGCGGCTACTGCCGCCCGCCAGGCGGGAACCGCCAAGCGGCGGCCATGCGGCCACAATAACGTGGCCCACATTCCAACATTCCCGCTCGGCCGGCGGGAATGAGGCCGCAACACAGGAGCCGGCTCCAAATGGAGCCGGCGGTGTTGCAGCCGTGCGACGGGTGCAGTTGCATCCGTCGCGCTTTTCACTGTCTGCCATGCAGACAGTGAAAAGCAGGCCGGGGCCCTGTCAGGGGGCCCCAGGACACCCCTTACTGCCAGCCTCTTCCTGGCGGTGTAAACCGCCAGAAACAGGCTGGCGGTAAGGGGGTCATAATCCCCAGGGCAGCGCTGCTTGCAGCGCTGCCCTGGCGGATTATCACCGCTGGGGAGAAATCGGCGGGACACCGCCGGCCCCGGGAGATGAAGCACCGCCAGCCTGTTGGCGGTGCTTCCGTCATTCTTGCCTTGGTGGTCCAAGACCGCCAGGGTCAGAATGACCCCCTAAATCTTTTTCATCGTGAGACTTCAGGGAACAGGAGGCAAGCTCTATCCAAGCCCTTGGAGAGCACTTCTTTACCATAGCCAGAGAGCAGCAAAGTAGCAGGGCAACAGCAAGGCAGCAGTCCTTCACAGAAAGCAGACAGGTGAGTCCTTTGGGCAGCCAGGCAGTTCTTTTTGGCAGAATGCAGGTTCTGGTTCAAGTTTCTTCTCCTGGAAGTTGGTAGGGGCAGAAACCCTGTTTATATACCCAAATGTGCCTTTGAAGTGGGGGAGTCTTCAGAGAGTGACTTAGAAGTGCACCAGGGCCCCTTTCAGTTCAATCCTGTCTGCCAAGGTCCCAGTAGGGGGTGTGGCAGTCCTTCGTGTAAGGGCATGTCCTCCATCCTCCCAGCCCAGGAAGACCTATTTAAAATGCGGATATATGCAAGTGAGGCTGAGTATACTGTGTTTGGGGTGTGTCTGAGTGAATGCACAAGGAGCTGTCAAGTAAACCCAGCCAGACGTGTATTGTACAGCACAGAAAGATTTAAGTGCAGAAAAATGTTCAGTTTCTTAAAGTCGCATTTCTGGGAGAGTAATATTAAATCCAACTTCACCAGTCAGCAGGATTTTATATCACCGTTCTGGCCATACTAAATATGACCTTCCTACTCCTTTCAGATCAGCAGCTACCACTCAAACAATGTATGAAGGCAGCCCCAACGTTAGCCTATGAAGGGAGCAGGCCTCACAGCAGTGTAAATACGAATTTAAGAGTTTTACACTACCAGGACATGTAAACTACACAGGTACATGTCCTGCCTTTTGCCTACACAGCACCCTGTCCTATGGGTTACCAAGGGCATACCTTAGGGGTTTCTTATATGTAGAAAAAGGGGAGGTTTAGGCTTGGCAAGTACTTTTAAATGCCAAGTCAAATTGGCAGTAAAACTGCCCACACAGACCTTGCAATGGCAGGCCTAGGGCAAGGTTTAGGGGCTACTTAAGTTGGTGGCACAATCCGTGTGCAGGTCCACTAGTAGCATTTAGTCAACAGGCCTGGGGCACATATAGTGCACTCTACTAGGGAATTATCCGTAAATTAAATAGTCCAATTGGGTAAGATCCAATGTTACCATGTTTGAAAGGGAGAGAGCATATGCACTTTAGCCCTGGTTAGCAGTGTTAAGGTGCGCAGAGTCTTAAAACCAGCAAAACAGTATCTAAAAAGTGGAGGGAGGCAGGCAGAAAGTTAGGGGTGGCCACCCTAAGGCTGTCAGGTCTAACAGTGCCATTATTCATCATTGCTTAAGTGAGTTGTTCAGTATTCAGGGAATAAATCAAATGAACAGGACACGATCAGCTGTTATTCATGTCACGTGCTTTTTTTAACAACAAATGAGTATTGACTTCCACAATGGATGCGAAGGTGAATTTCTAATTAAAAAAAATGAAATTGACTGACTGGCAGATTGTATAATTTCATTAAATATTGCAGCCTAACCCATAATTTCCACCAAGGAAATGACGCAAAATTCATTTAGGGTTAGACTTCCCATGAGAAGCACATTGATAGTTTTAAATTAAAGTGAAATATGAAAGGTTTAATATGACAGAGGAATTTAAGATGAAACTGAGCTTTTTTAGCAATTGCATTGATGTTTTTGAATACTGACGTTTTATCTCAGAATGAGTATTAGCCCAGTGGTTTTGTGAAGACGACAACTGTAGGATTGCAGTTCAGTATTTCAGAACAGTTAAGCCATGTTTCACTCCAACAATTGCAGTTTGACAGGGTCATGAGAAGAAATTAAGTTAATTGCTGATTAAGGGCCATATGTGCCAACGCATTTTCCCATAGACACAGAATGGGTAAAACCCTTTGATACAACTGGCCCTAAATTTTATAAGGCGTTGGAGCAGCTAGGTTTGAATATCCTAAGGGGCATTGCCCCAATTGTGCCACATCTTCAGGGATAGAGATTTTGAGATGAAACTGGATGTCATCAACATAGAAGTAGAACAAAATGTTGGTATTACCCATCAAGTATGCTAGCTACTTACAGTACAGGATGGCTTTGGCAAATACAAATGGGGTTGGAAGTGATGTTACCCTTTTTAATATAGTGGCTATGATTTTCCTGGCATGAAGAATATCATCTAAAGAGTAAACCTTTCAGACTGAATCCTTTGTTAAGGATTTGATGAGGGTGCAATCGTTCAATTTGTAAGAATGAGCTGAGAGATCAGAATGTTTGAAGGAAACACTAGTCACCCTGTTTGAAGGAGGTGGAGGGAGTCATCTACTATTATCAGGATGTCAGTCTTTGTTCTACATCAAGGTTTAAAGCCTTCTTGCATGTCATCAATTAGATCATTTTCCTCAATGAAGGGCCTGATTCATAAACTGTATTTTGTTATGTGTAAAGTGGTACTACTTAAGTACCACAACATTCAATTCACAAATCTATGAGTGCAAATCTACAACTTCACCTCTCTTGTCTTTTACATGGGGAGATCCTCACACATATAAGTAAATGTTGGAGGCACAAGAGAGAGCGTCTAGAAAATAGGGCATACCTGACTTTTAAATGGGGTTTAGCAAGGACAAAGGAGGGGATTAGGGATGGGCTAATGATGGGTTGGGGGAGGGACAGACCCTCACAAATAGAAAACCCATTGCTATTCACAAACTGCACATCTAAAGTTACTAAAGACAAGAACAACCCAAAACTACTGTAAAGTCCAGCACCACTCATATATAATAATGGAGGCAAGGACTTAAAATAGAACCCCATAAAAATAATGTTAAAAAATAAATGTATTTATTTTGACAATTTAAAAATATTTTAATATAATTTAATGCTAAATAAATTACACATAAATGAAAAAATAGATACTGGTTTGTGATAATAAAAATATCACAGGTAATCAGCTTTAGTGGGTG
The DNA here is from genome assembly GCF_031143425.1 of Pleurodeles waltl. Classification (NCBI taxonomy): domain Eukaryota; kingdom Metazoa; phylum Chordata; class Amphibia; order Caudata; family Salamandridae; genus Pleurodeles; species Pleurodeles waltl. The sequence continues at coordinate 659,274,726 of NC_090443.1, read as the reverse complement.
GCTTCCCCTGCAAACTAAAAAGGTTTTTTGGGCATTTATTCGCTTGATAAATCTCCTTTCTTATATGGGACAGTTTAGCAATCAGCGTACTATTATGTTTTTGACACCAGAGGCATTTGTATGCTATAGTGCTCTTAATGCTCTCATTTCGTTATTTAAAAAAAACTGGGCTAATGTCTGATTTGCTGTTTTTAAGTGTTTAAAGCATTAGCAAGCCTGCGATTCCTGTCATGCTATCAATGAAGTGAATAATTAAATCAGTGATATCTTGCTTGAGGGTTCTTCTATAGTAGCACTTCTTCTTTTGCGAGCAAGGTGGTCTCCATATTTCTGAGATCCGTAATCCATTTGTAATTATTGTGCATTGCAGTGACATCACCCTAGTTACTCTTTCTACTAGTTTTTCTATTTATTGAGAAGATTTGATTCACTATGTCTCAGTGAGGAAGAGAAGGTATATGTTGTTGGGACAATTATGTCTAGTCACAAGACTTTGTTTCACTGCTGATATGCAGTCTTGTAAACACAGTTGAGGGTTTTGTGAATGTTGCTTCTGACGGTAATATTGTCTTTATTTTAGAGAAATTGTTCAAATGTATCCATTTTGTCTTACATGAGATTTCAATTTACCTACTATTTATGATTGTGGGGATGCTGTTATGAATAGTGTGAAGTTGAGCTAGATTTCAAGTAGATCTTTGATGTCCTTCTCAGATAAAATATTTATGGTTTTCTTATATCTTTCTTCTCTGTTGTTGGAGAGTTTGATTTTCAACATGATTGTCAATGGGGTATGTATGTGAGAGAGGGAGTACTAATCTATAAGGACAATGGCTGGGTATTCCTAATATGCATTCAAGTGAGTGAGGTAATAACTACAATGGCAAGCTTTACAAATAAGATTTTGATGATACTGTGATTGATGTTGGGAGAATGGTGACATTTGGGAGTTGGAACATGTAGGATCCTTCACCTGGGTAAACTTTCCCAATCTCTTCTGAATTTGAATCAGATTCGTCAATTGGATTAGTTTCTGCTATGGAGAACAGCGATAAAGGGGTGGTGACAGGAGGTGGAAGGAAAAAAGGTCATGGGATGGAGAAAGCAGATAAGTGATTACTTATGAATCAGTGGAAGGAAAGCAGGAGAGAGGAGAAGATAATATGGGAGAACTCTGGTATAAGGTGTGTAGATTACGGTCTGCTAGGACAGCGGTTCCTAATATTGTGGTCCAGGGACCCCTTGGGGCCTCAATGCATGCTGGAGGGTACATCAATTATTGGCATACTAAATAATATTAAGTTATATTAATGATTATATTATATCATGATGATATGTGTATAAAGCTAACAAGATTTTAAAAACATTCTGTAAATGTGTAGAAATCTAGATTTGTAGGACCAGTGCAGGTACAGCAAACATAAACTAGTATGAGTGATTGGTGACCTCACTTGCAGCTATGGTATGTTTCAGTAAAAAAATAAGCATTTATTAAGAGCAAAACATGATGTGCTACCATCTAGCAAATCTCTTTGTCTTTCAGAAATAAAACTACATTTTGAAAAGATCCAACTTTCCCTTCAAAATTAAAATTAAAATTTGTGTATGCTACTTTATTTGTGAATGAAATACATGATTTTCTAAATTACGCAACTAACCCCCTAACTGCTAGAGAAATGGACACAAGATAATAAAGGATCATTCAATTACGCTGAGTGGAATAAAATACTGATGTACCATAACACTGTGTTTGGCAGTGTGTGGTTCTTTCTTATTAAGTACAAAATATTTTTCAATGCCTGTTTCACCTCACAAATTGAAGTGAAAAATACTAGTAAGGACTGGAGAATGTCCACACTGCTAACATGATAAGGCTGATTTCTTGAGCACAGTGTGGTCCTGCCTGGTGGTTACTGACTACTGTGAGAGTGTGAATTTTCTAGCATGTTTATTAATGATTTAGCATATTAATTATACATTGAATTAACATGTAAAGATGGGTGAATTTTGAAAACGGTCGCCACAGGTCATTTCTGTTCCTAACTGAGAAACTTTTAATTAAATGTAATAGTTATTTTCCATAATTCAGTTTTTGCATAAAAGTGTATTTGATGCTCTATTAGATGTGTCCACAGCTACCCCAAGTGTGTTGCTGCATTATGTCTTACAAGGACATGTTTAACTGAATTCTTGAATAAGTTGAGTGTTCTATTGTTTGAGATTGTTACTCATCAGTGGTTTCTTCCTTGAGGATAGAAGTGGATGTAGCAAGTGAGAAAGTTTCTTCCTGAGAAGAGAAGTTTACACCAGATGGAACAATTGAGCTACAGGCAAGACGGAAGAGGAAAATTTAATGTTGAGAAAACATCTTAGTTAATATGAAATAGTCGTATTTTAGATTATCAATTTAAATTACTATTGGCTGAAACGTAACCACCCCATGAACTGACCAATCATAATTATTTTGAAGATTAGTATAACAATTTGAGTAGGATTTTAGTTTGGGGAGAGTGAGTGATTTAGGATTCTAGGATCAGAGAGTTCCCGTTGAGGATTCGGGTCACATTGGCAGTGTGGGTTTGGCTGTCACTAGGTCCGATTCTTCTGAAGATATACCTGAAGATGTCCCCTTGCTGAAGTAGTCTGTATGTTATTATTGATTAGGGTAACGTATGTCATTGTAATGTTTTATGTGTCTCTTTTGCTTTGCAGGTACCAGCTGCAACTTATAATTTGATTGCTGCATACTAAAAATGTTTTTATAATAATTTGAGTTAGAGAGTTTTTTCCTATATTAGTGTTTCTAAATTCTTTTTATATGAAGCCCAACATGTTGATACTAATTTGTGGTTAGTGAGGGTATTTACTTAGACTGCTCAAAGATTTATATTGACACCTTTTGAATGTTGTACTAATGCATACTTTGCCATTGTTACCAATTCTGGTGCCATTAACAAGTGTAATCATTTTGGAGATTATTTGCTTGATTGTTTGGATTAAATTTAGATGTTCAAAATGTTGTAATCAACCACTATTAATTCTATATGCTTATCATTTGTGTTTGAGAGTTATTTTTGTGACATTAGCATTGTTAATCTAGGGAAATACATTTTATCATTCTTTTAATGAACTGTTGTGGTTATTGTCTAAGGATTAAGATCTTTAATTATATTGATTTATTGTTGATGATTACATTCCTCATAGATGATTTCACCTCATTCCCATGTCGTGTCGATCCATTGACCTCTAGCACAGAATCCACTATTCGGTTCAGGTAATAGCGCGGATTCCATAGCGCTGCAGCACTACTGGAAACAAATGGTGGCTGTCATTAAAAAGGTGTTGGCGGTTTAAGTAACACACTACTTGGCACATTATATAATGGGGTTACACAAGGGTTAGGAAAGGTAAGAATTGTTATTAATTTGTAGCATTGATTCTGCAGTTAGTAAAATGGTAAATGACGATTAACCACTGGGCCCCTGCTAGAACCGTACAGGCAAGATGTACAAAGCTGTTGGATGAGGAGATAAGGATGACTATGGCGCAAACTGATGAACAGCTCCTAGATAACATATAAGATGGTGAACTATGTCTAATAGACTGTTTGATGATCATTGACCCCTCAAAAACAACATAAATATAAAACTGTTTTTCCCAATATGTGGAAGCTCTGCAGTAGTAAAAAGTATGATTATTGTTATATTTGGCATCATGATAATTAGTCTGTAGAATGTTTACTTAATACTGTCCCATATATGAATATTTGTGATGCAATATATACTTGTTTCTGGATTTCTATGTCTTCTTTTAAAATTCAAATCATAGAAGTTCTTAGGTGGGATCCATGGCTTCCAGTTGTGTTTCAGTGAAAGTCCACATAAGTCTAAAGGTTAAGAACCACTTCTCTAATGATCACTTTGAGTCTTATTCAGAGTTTGGTGTTTTGTATACTCCATCAAAACATGACAATATCCCATCCAACATATTCAAAGTGTTAATGGCAATGAAGCACTTGTAATATGGTGGATGGGATATCCACTACATTTGTAATTGAGTATCTCCATTTCACACACCAGCCTTCACTTGAAAACTCACAGGGTCATTTAGAATCTTGTGGGCACCCGACTCTCCTGCCATATCAGGCCCATGGTTGAGGACTGTCACAATTAGAGATCCTTATCATTCAGAGCGGCTGGTGCAGTAGTCCTTCTGAAGGCACTGAACATTGACGCTTGAGTTGCATGTTTTTATGTGGTTTTTTTTGCTTTAAAGAAACACATTCTCAATTCATACGTTTGTTTCTTGAAAATAGAAAGACAGTGACCCTGATGCAAAGGGAGTGTTAGCCCTATGAGTTGAGGTCATTGTTTCAATTTCCGAGCCAGGACAACCATAAACTGCATGGACATCCATGCAGTAAAATCTAGTGATGACAGCACCGTCCTTATTGGATAGGATCACCAGCACTGTGACCTGACAGCTTTTCTGCAGATGGCCTGTCATGCCTAAGGTTGCCAATGAAGGAGGGAGATGAGTGTCTACCTTTGGAGCCCTGGAGTTGCTTCTCCTCTAAATGAGGCCAGGGAGCTGCAAAGTTGGCAGAACTGAAGCACGGCCGATTTATGAGGTGCCCAGTTGAGCAAATTGTTAAGAACTCCTCGATGTGTCACTATCCTCATCTACCTCACCTTTAATTTCTTCCCTCAACAATGCAGCTAAAATATTCAGCAGAGTATAGTAAAAGCTTTCACTCAAATAGTGGCACAGAGATTTATGTCCATCTGTATTATTGTTTACTTTGTTTAAAGAAGTGTTTAAAATCTGTAAGCTTGGGGCGTGTCCAAGATGGCGACTGGGCGGTAGCGGACCCTTGGAGCTCTGCTGTCGCCTTGGCAAAACTGGCGGAGATCGGGCCATGTACACACCATTGACTGGTGGTGTGGCTCCCGGAACACACTACAGGAAGCTGGGATCACATTTTGACGCTGGGGAATAAACCTTGCTGCCTTTGCCTAAGGCTGTGATGACATGCTCCATGGCCTCACTGACTCTAAAATGGCGCCCGTCTGGAGCTGAACTGTGAAGAGAGGCCTAGCGGTTGAGCACGGCCCCTGGCGCAGTAACTCTCACTTTTGCAGGGATAGGAGCCCTCTCTTGGAACCCCGACCCCACCTGAGAAACACAAGCACCACTCATCCATGGTGCCCTGTTGCCTGATAGGGGTCGTATGGGGTCCCTGGGACAGCGGACATGCGGCAGCACCCAATGGGCCCAAAGTGGACTTGGCAGCAGAGAGCAGTGGGACACCACGAGGTTGGGGGCTCCTGAAGACAAATAGAGGCAACGGTAGCCCAGAAGCCTCACAGTGGCCTGGCAGTCTGATACACAATCAACTCCTTCTTGGGCAGTGGACTAGCAGCAGGTGGAGGTGATGCTGCGGTCTTCACTCCGGCATGGCACATCAAGAGTCCACCCGGATATAGGTATGGAGGATTGCACGTGTGAGGGGGTACAAGCAACACTGAAGCCTTGAGAGGATATTGCCTGGCTGAAGGGCATGCCACTCAGTACTACTACGACCAGCGCCCTGGGCACGTGCAGAACCAGATAGATTGGACTCCCGGGCTTAGCTGGAGTGGAAGCAGCAGAATCACTAGCAGGAGGGCTGGAATCTGGAGCAGGCGCTGGGACGCTTCCAGCCTGGGCAACAATAAGTAACTGACGGAGCAACTCCGGTGTAGCTTTGAAGGGAAAGATACAGGGATCTGTTTATTGCTAAACCCTAGGAGGAACATGGCAGGCCCCTGTACCCACAAGAAGGATGCATCCATCACAGTCCTCCTTACCAAGCAGGTTGGGAAAAAGGAGGACCAACATTAGGAAGCCACATCCCAGGCACCCCTAGCAGCAGACAGTGACGCTACTGAAGCGTTTGACGATGCTAAGCCAGTCACACATGCATTTCTGGAAACACTGTTTGGAGCCCTGCACACAGAAATTGCGACTCTTAAGCAGGCCATTACAGCAGACATCAAGGGCCCCACAAAATAGATGAATGAACTAGGTGATTGGGTGTCTGACTTCAAAGAAACTAGTGATCCACATGGAGAAGAATTGGCTGCCCATCACCTTGAAATACTGGAGACAAAAATGCAGAGTTACATTATCAGGTGGAAGAACTTGAAAATAGGCCCAGCAGAGCCAATATATGAAGGACTTTGTCTACAGATTATTCCACCACATTGTACCAGAGCTCGCACATCAAGACCCAAAGGGCGGGGCAACCTGCTACATTTCCTGGACAACCCCAAGACATTTTAAATAATCATGGCAGCTGTGCTGGGCGGCACACACATAGACTTTGAAGGCAATATGATCTGACTGTATCAAGATCTTTAACCCATCACCCTACAACAACGCCGCCAATTGCGACCTGCCACAAAATTTCTGGAAAATAAGGGGGTGCTATAGCGATGGGGTCACCCCTTCTGTCTGACCTTCATCTGGGACAATGAGATGCACAGTGTACGCACTTTGGAAGAGGTGCAGACGATATTGCCTATCACAGATCAATAGGGTGAGGATATACTCCCTGCTCCTATGCAAAACTCTTCACGTCTGTCTGCCGCCTTAAGGCACTCTAGGAGGAAAAAGAAGGTAAAATCAGCCAGGCCTACTAAAATGGACAACCAGATTGAGAGGGCGCCCCCTTCTTCAGCAGCTACAGCCCGGCGACTGGGCCTCAGACCTTGACAATGACTAGAAACATATGAGCAAATAGTAATTGTGACAGTAGGGCCCCAACACTGTTATATTTGCTGCACACCATGTCATAGAAAAGGGTGAGTCAGTCGGGCCCTATCTCCATCGCTTGGGGACGATATGTGCTGACGGTGGAGTCTCCCATTCCTTAGAGACGATGACTGTTCCACCAGCGTAGTCTGGACATGGACCCCAATCTAGTTGTTTGAAGTGGTGCTGGGAGAGACCGCATTGGTTGTACTCTTTCTGCTCCTGTTTGGCACCTTGTGCTCCTTCTTTCTTTCTAATATCTTACCTAACATTCAGAATGGGAAACAGATGGTGTATGTTACTTGCCTGTGGGATGGTGGTTGGTCCGCCTAGGACAGCCAGTGGTCCGCTCCTCATGGCTACACCCCTACTTCATAGTTAGGATGGTAGACATCATATGCTATAATGTACAGGGGCTTAATGCACCCGCAAAACGATTAGCATTCTCATCACTGCTGCATGAATCCAAATATGATATCTGCCTGGTGCAGGAGACACATCTCCTCCAAGCGGATTGGAAGTGTTCACGATCTGAGTGATTTGACTGACAATATTTCTCTGAGGGCATGAGAAAGAAGGTGGGGTGGCAATTGTTTTGGCCTCCCATTTTCCTAGAAAAGTGGTCCAGACACAGGCTGAGATTTCTGGTAGACTCTTATCACTTTGCATCACAATACAACAATATACCTTTACACTTGCTACCCTATAAGCACTTAATGAGCACCAAGACGCTTTTATTCTAGAAGCCCTGGGTCGGGTGATTGCCACCGTAGATAAAGACCTACTGATTGGAGGGGACTTAAATTTAGTGCCTGATTCAGGACTGGACACATCCGTACAACGAGTGGGTCTGACGGGAGCATTCTCTACGCAAGTTCTGGAACAGATGAATAATATGGACTCAGCAATGTCTGGTGTAGCCGCCATCCCACAGAGAGGGTCTATACCTTTTTCTCAGTAGGTCACTAAATATATGCACAAATAAATCTCTATTTTGCTACGCCCCAGCTTCTGACATCTATCATTTGCATAGAGATAGGGACAGCAGCACTCTCAGATCATGCCCTCCTAAACACCACCATCCACCTCCCAGACCTCAACACCATAATTATAATCATCATCTTAATCACAGACTACTGACCAGAGATGCACATGTCAAAGAGTTAACAGGAGCGATCACTGAGTTTTCAAACACACCCAGACATGTAATTGCCCTGGCGGCTCATCTTAATAGGGAAAGGAGGAACAAAAGAACTCCGATTGAGAAGCAGTTGAAAGACCTAGAAACAGATCATAAACAGACAGGATCTCATAAGACCTGCCATCATTAGACCATGGTGTACAAACAACTTCAAGCGCTGGACAGGGACAGAGCAGCATATTCTCTAGTAGACACCAAACAAAAATATTATATGGGGTGCAATAAAGCTAGGCGACTCCTGGTGCATCGCCTGTGGACCTAACCAGTCCAGCAGCAGACAGTGGAGCTGGAAGGGCCCAGTGATGAGCGTATAGTTCAAGATGACTGAATTGCTCACTCTTTTGAGCAATTCTATGCTCATCTTTAAGCCACTGAAAACCTTGTAGAGGGAGAAATCATGTTGTATCTAATGCACACCCCTTCAGAGCACCTACCCCATCAGAAGATTTATGCTTAGACCAGGACATCCGTGAAGATGAAGTGTTGTATGCAATATCCTATTTACAACCCGGTAAGGTGCAGAGACATGATGGCTACACTTCAGAATTCTATAAATTATTTGCTCGCCAATTGGCACCAATCCTTACCCAGCTTTTCAACTCATTTAGCACCAGGAGTGACCTTACAAAGTCTAAGAAACTTGCCACCATTACAGTATTGTCCAAGTGTTAGACCTGACAGCCTTAGGGTGGTCATCCCCCAACTTTTTGTCTGCCTCCCTCCATTTTTCTAACACTGTTTTTGCTGGTTTTAGGACTATGCACACTTTACCACTGTCAACCAGTGCCAAAGTGCATATGCTCTCTCCCTTAAACATGGTAACATCGGATCATCCCCAATTGGCATATATTCGATTTACTTGTAAGTCCCTAGTAAAAGTGCTCTACATGTGCCCAGGGCCTGTAAATTAAATACTATTAGTGGGCCTGCAGCACTGATTGTGCCAACCACATAAGTAGCCCCATAACCATGTCTCAGGCCTGCCATTGCAAGGCCTGTGTGTGCAGTTTCACTGCCACTCTGACTTGGCATTTAAAAGTACTTGCCAAGCCTGAAACTCCCCTTTTTCTACATATATGTCACCCCTAAGGTAGGCCCAACGTAACCCATAGGGCAGGGTGCTGTGTAGGTAAAAGGCAGGACATATATCCATGTGTTTTATATGTCCTGGTAGTGGAAAACTCCTAAATTTGTTTTCCACTGCTAAATTTGTTTTCATAGGCTAACATTAGGGCTACCCTCACATACTGTTTGAGTGGTAGATTCTGATCAGAAAGGGATAGATGTGTCATGTTTAGTATGGCCAGAATGGTAATAACAAATCCTGCTTATTCGTGAGGTTGGATTTTATATTACTATTTTAGAAATACCACTTTCAGAAAGCGAGCATTTCTCTGCACTTAAAATCCATCTGTGCCTGTTTCCAATCAACATCTGGGCTGGGCTGGGCTGGTTGACAGCCTCCCTATGCATTTCATTCAGAAACCACAAGCCCAGGATACTCAGTCACACCTGCACTCATCTGCATGCTGAATGGGCCTTCCTGGGCTGGAAGGGTGGAGGTGCCTGACACTTACATTTCAAAGGCTAGTGTCCTGCCCTCACACAATTGACTGACAAACCCCCTACTGGGTCCCTGGCAGACAGACCTGTACAGAAAGAGGACCTTGTGCACTTCAAAACCACTCTTTCAGGTCCCATCCACTTCAAAGGCATTTTTAGGAATGTAAACTGGGTCCCTGACCCCACCAAGTCAGACACTTTTGGACCTGAACCTGCAACCTGTCAAGAGGAACTGCCTAGCTGCCCAAAGGACTCACCTGGACTGCTTTGCTGTGAAGGACTGCTGCCTTGCTGTTGCCCTGTTGTCTTGCTGGCCTCAGACTTTGCTGGACTGAGCTTGCCTCTTGTTTTCTGAAGTCTTAGGGCCAAAAAGACTTAGGCTCGCATTACGACTTCAGTGGTCTTGCAAAACGACCGCTGAAGCCGCGGGCACCAAAATACCACAAGTGCTGGCGATATTGGTGGCTGCCTATTTTGACATTTCCGCTGGGCCAGCGGAAAAGTCACATCAACATTGAAGCTGGCTCATAATAGAGCCGGTGGCAATGTTGATGTGCAGCAGGTGCAGTAGCACCCGTCGCGCATTTCACTGCCCGAAATTCGGGCAGTGAAATGCACGATGGGGCTGTGCCTGGGGGCCCCTGCACTGCCCATGCCAAGTGCATGGGCAGTGCAGGGGCCCCCAGGGGAACCCCAACTCCCCCTTACCGCAGCCTTTCCATGGCGGTGTTTACCGCCATAGACAGGCTGGCGATTGGGGATTATGACCGCCTGGCGGTATAGTGGAGGGGCCGGCGGTATGGCCGTGGCTAATGCGCCACAGTCTTAATACACTGGCGGAATATCGCCAGCCTGTTGGTGGTGTTACCGCCAGTGAACTGCCGGCCGCCAGGGTCGTAATGCCCCCTTAATCTCTTCAAGGAAATTCCTTGTGTGCTGAAAATCGACACACAGCCTGCCGGAAACAACGCACAGCCTGCCTTGCGATGAGACAAAATCACCACACAGTGAAGATCGATGCATTGTCTGCGTTGCGACCAGAAATTCGATGCACAGCCCTACCGGAGATTTACACAGCCAAGCCGGAATGACACAGCCCGACTTCCTGAGCGAATAATCAATTCAGCGCCTGCTCTGTGACAGAAAAGTTGACACGTGACTTCTTCCCGCACACCCAGGATTTCCATGCATCATTCCTGGGCGTCAAAAGATCCACGCATCACAGTGAGGAACCGAGACTGTGTGCCGGAAATCAACACAAAGCCCCTTGTAGCGTGGAAAGAAACAACAAATCGTCTGTGCTGCATCAGAAAATCCGACGCACACTTTATTTTTCCACGCATCTTGACACAAACCAGGTACTTTGTGCAACTGTTGAGTTCTAACATTTAAGACTCTTTTTAATCTTGCTAAAGTGATATTTTAACTTGTGCTTATTGAATCTTCATAGTTTTGACCTTATTTTAACTAGATAAATATAATGTATTCTTCTAAACCTGTGTGGTGTATTTTTATGGTGTTTTCACTGTGTTAGTGCATGATTTATTGTACAAATACTTTACACATTTTCTTTTAAGTAAAGCCTGACTGCTCAGTGCCAAGCTAACAGAAGGTGGGCACAGGATCATTTGGATTGTGTGTCACTCACCCTGACTAGGATTGTGGTCCCTATTTGGACAAAGGTGAATACCTCTACCAACTCAATACTACATTTCTAACATCAAGCCTAATGAGGACCTAGTATATTGCCCCTCCTCCTGGCCGATCTCACTACTAAATGTAGACACCAGGATTTTTGCCACCATTTTGGCGAACTGGCCAGCACCCTATATGCAAGAACGTGTTGAACCGGATCAAGCAGGGTTCATCCCCAAACGCAATTATAGTGACAATTCGAAGCATATATGCCACCTGTTAGATAAAACCCAACGCTCCCGAATACCATGTCTACTGTTGATAGTAGATACCGAAAAGGCATTTGACAGGGTACACTGGCCCTATTTGTTTGCAGTGCTTTGGAAGGCTGGCTTGGGTGAACGGCTCTTCAGATGGGTACAATGTAGCTAAAGAAACCCTAGGGTGGTGGTTCGGGTGAATGGGCTTCCTTCGTCCCCTTTTACAGTGACCCCCGGCACCGGACAGGGGTGCCCACTATCTGTGTTACTTTTTGCCTTTTATGTCGAGCCTTTTGTGGAGCGCTTCCGTCGGAACTCCACAATAACAGGGACTGATAAGGTGAGAAGAGACCACAAGTTAGCTTTCTATGCAGATTATGTCATGGTGGCTTGGACGCACTCTCTTCGGTCCTTACCACCGTTAATGGAGGAGCTGGAGGGCTTCAGGGTTCAAAGTGAACTTACAAAAATCTCAAATTCTGAACCAGATGGTTCCGGCAGCTGATCAGCTTTTTCAGCAACAATGCTACCCCTTCTTGTGGGCCACACAAGAAGTAGTATATCTAGGGCTTTGCATTCATCCCACTATGGTTCAAACTGCAGTGTCTAATTATGGCACCCTACTGACCAGCACGCATTCAGACCACCACTCTTGGAAGGCCCATGCTCTCTCTTGTCTTGGCCGTATCAAGGCTGTCAAGGTGGCATTTATACCCAAAATTCTATATGTCATGCAGACAATGTCTCTCCCTTCCATGGTGTTGAATACATTGAAGCATTATATGGAGGATTACATCTGGGCGGGTAAAGAAAGCACGCATGGCCAAGAAGCAGACTTATCTGTCGCCGGGGGTGGGCGGGCTTGGGATCCCCCACCTTATGCATTACTATCACGCTGCACAGCTGATGTATTTTGTGGAGTGGACTAGGCCCCTCACTGGAAAACATTGGTGCTTCATAGACCAGGCCATCACAGACATGCATATTTGGAAGATACTGTGTTTACCTAAACAATATAGACCACCAAGAATCTATATCTCCCCCATTCGTAGGGCTACTATAGGAGTCTTGGACAAGGCGCAGATGGGCAAAGGCCTCTCTACTCACATTTCTCCCCTTATGCCAATTATAGGTAACCCACACTCCTACCCCCTCACCCCCGCTTGATTGTCAGGGACCCAGCCATCACTATAGCAACAGGCCAATTATAAAAGGATAGGCAACTTGTTGGATGAATTTGGACTCATGACTTTCAACCAGATACAACGACAATATGGCATACCAGAAGCTGCCCGTTAGCAGCATGGGGCCATTTGTCACTGGGTCACTCAGCCGTCCATCCAGCCACATACTAGCCATCCACTACTACCATTTGAGAAATGGCTTCTGACTAAGGAATCCAATAGGCACATACTTTCAGACCTCTATTCTTTATCAACACAGCACAGGCCACACTTAAATCCTCTGCACAGAAATGTTGGGAGAAGGAGTGCAAGCATTCCTTTACATCTAGGGAGTTGTCAGACATTCTCAAATGGGCTAACTCATAAGCATGTTGTGCCACAGGTAAAGAGACCCTTTTTAAGGTAGTCCACTATTAGTATTACATGCCCGCATGTATTGCTCAATGGAAAAGGGATGGGATTGCTCACTGTTGGCAGGGCTATGGTCAGGAGGGGACATTAATGTGCCTCCTTTGGCGCTGTCCAAAGCTTTAGTGTTACAGGTCTGAAGTCCATTGACCAAATGTATAACACTGTGATTCCTGGGTTACCGAGCTACATTCTTTTGGGCCTCGAATGTTTCAAACTACCCCTTGAAATATCTGCGATGACGGGCAATTACACTGGCACTATGCGCCGCCAAGCAGGTCTTGCTAACACAATGGGGCTCTGAAACCATACCCACACAACGTGATTGGCTGTATAAGTTCTGTAATTTAATTGGTATGGGGAAAATGATGGCCACGATGAAATAAAAACTGCCACAATTTGATAAAACATGGGGACCCTGCCTAAAACACATCTCACAGGAATTCTTGGAACTTACCTGCCCCGCTGTCTTAAGAATTCTCCGCTTCTCGACCACAGACTCTGTCCTGCCTAATTCTGTCTGGTGCCACGGGGGCATTTGGGCTTGTGCAACACCATGCACTGCACCTCTTTCCCAATAATTTGGCTACCTATTTCTCGGTAGGAATTTTCACCTCTTTCATGTCTCTCTAGCCTTTCTATTCTTTCTATTTATCTCAACTCATTGGCAAGTGTTTGTAGGTGAGATATTTGAATTATTTCATAAAATTCTTCAAAAAGATTTAAACCTAAAAATCTGTAAGCTTGATACATGTGTACACTGTACAATCTGTGTGTTGCTTTAGGGATCCTTACAGAAGTGAAGAATTTGTTTCCTGTTCTGAGGATGCCCACAGATAATTGCATTGACTGGGAGATTCAACACTTCACTTTCCTTTCCTTGGAATAGAATACGTACCCAAAAAGTGCTTCCTCTATCCTTATCCATGTGTTGTGGGGCTTAATCACAATGTACATTTTACAGAGAATGTAACTTAAAGAACATGGGAATATATGTATGAACAGTAGTAATAGTGATTACTGTGAATGGCTATTTGATAATCACTATTAGTAATGCACAAATTGTTATCTAGCATTTCTAGCATTTCTTAGTGGGTTGCGAATAGACTTACATCATAAATAATAATGAGGTAAATCACTATTTGTGACCCACTAGGATTTGTTGACATCACAGGGAAGGTAGAAGTAGGCCACCATGTCTTTGGTTGTTTATAAATGAAGCAATCATTGCTTCAAATGCAGCCTATTTTCCTTAAAGAAAAATGGGATATGTTAAAAAATGAAAACAAAATGTTTTATTTATTTGAAGAGTAAGTAGTGTTCCATGGGACCATTGCTTGTTTTTATTATTTTTTTAAACATTTTCAAAGAGGAAGGGGTGCCAAAGAGACCTCCTCCCATTTGCAAATGAATTAACACCAACTTGCAGTTGGTGGTAAAGTACAAATGGCTTGCAACCGAAATGCAGTACATTACATTCAGATCCCCTGTTTGGAAGGAATGCCCTGAAAACGCCCTTTCCAAATAGCAATTTTGTTTGGATTTTCACATGCAAAATGTGATTCTGTAAAAAGTTACTGAATAACAATTTGGTGTCTGTATATTACCAAAAGCATTTTTGCAGCCCCAAAAGGACTGATTCTGTGATTTAGGCGATTTGCAAAAGTAAAAATGCTTTGTACTGCAGCCCATGGTATTATGTATACCTGTGTCTTTATATTAATGGGCTTTGTGTATGTTAGCCCTGACATCCTTGGTATGATCTTCCCTAAACCTTTGGCGTTCACCCCTTTTGTTTTCTGAAATTCATCATCGTTTGACTTAGGATTTTGTGCACTGTACCACTTATAACCAGTGCTAAAGTCCTTGGTAAAATTGTCTCACACCTGATTGATTGGCATATTTAATTTATGTCCAAGTCCCTCCAAAATGGTACTATATATATTCAGGACCTGTAAATGAAATGTTACTAATGGGCCTTCAGCACTCATTGTATCAACACTAAAGCAGCACTTTACAACATGTCTCACTCCTGTCATTACAGCCTATTGTGCAATTTTAAACTGACAATTTGACCTGGCAAAATATACCTTTTGCCAGGAATACACCTTCCTTTTCAATACAAAATGTCATCCCTAAGATAGGCCTTAAACAGCTCACAGGATAGGATACAGTGCATATAAAAAGGAGGACGTTTGTTTTCAAGTTTTACATGGCCTGGTAGTGAAAACCCCCTACATTTGTTTTTCAGTGCTGTAAGATGTATCTCCCCTATAGGATAACATTGGGTTACCTTATCATGTATAGAAACCGCTAAGTTTTGATTGGAAACAGGTAGAAATGTCATGTTTGGTCTCAAATTAATTGTAGTTCAGAATCATCTTTAACTGCAAAGTCATCTTTTAAGTCCAAATTCTGAAAATACCACTTTAAGAAAGTTGGCATTTTCTTGTCACAAGTATTTGGTGACTGCCTCCATTGTACTGGGTCAAGTGCCCCTGCTATTAGGCTTTGCTCCCAGACAGCAAGACAATAGGGCTTAAGTGTGGGCATGATGGGTCAACCTGGAAGGATGGGTGGGAGAGGCAGAGATTTTCCATACGGTACTTGCAGTTCAAAGGGGTTTGCTTACAGAACACACAAAAGAACCTAAAACTCGTCTTTTGTGACCCTAGTCTCTTTACTGCCTTTTTTGAGAGAAGGAAGGAACTTTCCAGAACCAGATGTAGGTGTAGCCTTGAAGAATCCCCACTTCAAAGTTTGACACCAGGTATACATTCTGGACCTTCACACCATCTCTTTATTACACTTCTGGACCTGTAGAAGACTTTAAATAGACTGCCTTCAACTCCCATAGGACTGCCCCACTGCTTGAGTCCTGCCTTGCTGTTTAAACCCAGGACCACCTCTGTGACTCCAAGAGTGAGTTGCTTGGCCTTCTGCGTCAGCTGCATGGACATACAAAGCTCCAAGGACTTTGAACCTTGTTCCTGGCCTCTGTTGAAGTCCTGTTCCTTCAAAGTGGTTCCCTCCAGTCCTGGACCTTTAATTGTTGGGTTAAAGGTGCTCTTCCTGCTCACCCTTAAAAGTTGAGACTTAAAAACATTTTCACCATAAAACTGCCCAAGAACCGACAAGATACCATAACATACCTGATTGTCGATCCGCCTAAGGTACATCACGGTCAGTCTGATTTCTCAGTAGCTCCTGCTATGTTGTACTCCGCAACAGCAAATCCTGTGTAGCAGACCATTCAGCAAAGGTATCCGACTTCATGGAGCCCTCGTCTGCTTCAACCTACATCTTCTTCCTGCTGAGCATTTTCTCCATCCAAATAGTGACAAGGTTTGAAAGTAGAAATCTTCTCCACATCTCTACCCAGTAGCTCTCCATTGACAAGCCACATCATTGGACACTGCCGTGTGTTTTGCCTTGCTGAACTTTAGCCTCTCATGAACTTTTTCACAAAATTTCCAAAGGTAAGCTGAGATCAGGCACAATGCAACTTGTGTATCTAAATGCGCTCCATTGCAATCAGCCTTAACTTTTGACTTTGTCCCAGACTCACACTATCATACACACTTGTTGGCACTTTAATCTTTAAGGCATAATTTTTTAATTCAAATTTACAAAATTCACACCTCAGGTTCTACTGATTGAATTTAATTTGATTTGCTGCCATGTTCTCTTTTAACATTTGTCCTATTTTTCAAAATTGGTTTGTGTTTTTTTTCTTGTGTTGTGTTTTTACTTTATTACGTCTTGTGTGCTACATAAATACTTGATACATTGCTTCTAAGTTATGACTGCTTTGTTGCAAAACTACCAGATGGTTAAGCACAGGTTAAATTAGTGACTTTTGTGGTTCACCCTGTCAAGGATTGTGGTTATTTCCTGAGTGGGGTTACCACCCCCTCAACTAATAACCCAGTTTATTACATTGTTGCTTAGTGGTAGGATCCACTTATGAAATCAGTAATTGTTTTCTAAATTTTCCTTAGTTTTTGATTCGGCTATTTTTTTTCATTTATCCAAATGTAAGCCTTGTCCTACATCCTTTTTGCTACAATGGAGAAGGAGCGGATCAATATAGACAAGCTCAATAAGACAGAGGTACAGAAGCTTTGCAAGAAGAGGGGGCTGAATGTGGGGTGGAAGGTTACCAAGGCCACAGAGCCTTTAAGTCAGAAGGATACAGGTCAACCCTTTGGAAAATGAAGAGCATTGCCTTGAGTAAGAAGTGGATTTGGAGGAGGAGATGAAAAAGGGACTGGCACAGTTCCCTAAAGGTGTGTAGAAAAATTAACTTCAGGAATGAAATCTATTGTCAAGGCAGAAAGCAATGTGTTTTTCCACAACCTGTCTCCTGAGGAATTGGAGGACAGGAAGGCTGAGCAGAAACTCAAATTTCAACTGGCGAAATTTAAACTCACTTCAGCAGAAAAGAAAGCTAAGGCTACCAATTAAGAGATAGCTGCTCAGAGAGCCTTGGAGGAGAAAAAGCTTGCCCTTGAGAAGGAAAAGCTGAGGCTGGAAGAACCTTTGCCGAATGAAAGGTTGTATTGTCTCATGAAGTGAGTCTGAAGGAGCCACACCTAAAATCGAAGCAGGTCTCAGAGTCCAGCATCAATGGTGGCAGTGTTACCCCAATGCCCAGGGGAGAAGTCCTGCCTCGTTGAGATTCAGCCAAAAAGTGTGGTTAGTAGATCCAGTAACCTGCTGACTTGTGCCTTATGAGGTGAAGGAGAGAAGGTGGTCCTCATGGAGCCCTTGTCAGTCCTCCATGTTAATCGCCCCAATCCTCACTATGAGATGTCTGATGTCACCATGATCCTGGTAAAAGATGATGGGGTGGAAGTAAACTTTTCCCTGACCTGTTATCCTCCAAGAAGCATGAGGGGCCAGAGGAAGATGTCAACGTTTCCTCTATCCTGGTCACAGATCAGCAGAGGAACTGTCACCACCTACTGGGTGGGTTTGCCCCATTATTCTCACTGACCCATGGGTTCATGCATCTGTGTACCCATAATATTGACACTCAGAAAGTGTGCCTGTGAAGAACAACATTTAAAGGCTATATGGTAGGGTGAGAGGCAGTATCAAGAAGGAAGCGTCCCAGATTTAGGAGCTGGGAGTGATTGATCACTCCAATAGCCCAGGTCCAGCCGGGTAGTGCTGGTACCAAAAACCACCACACCAGGTGCCACCCCAGAAGTTAAGTTGTGTGTGCACTCTAGGGTGCTCGATTCAGTTACAAAAACCGTTCCTCACTCCATTTCTCCAACTAATAAATTCATAGATTGGTTGAGAGTTGCCACATTCCTTAGTACCTTTGATTTAGCTTTTGGATACCAGCAGATTGCCCTAATCAAGGGAGCTAATGAAAGGTCTGCATTCCCCACCATAGAGAACCATGTCTACTTAAGAGAGACATCTTCTGGTTTAATAAATGCCCCTGGCAGATTTCTGCGGTTGGTTAACAGAGTCCTGGCTGGGATAGAGGCCCTTCAGTGCTACCTACCTGGATGACTCTACAGTCTTCGGTTCCAGCTGGGAGGCCCACCTGTTCAACCTCCAGGAAGTGGTTCAGGCTGTGCAGCAGGCAGGCATGACCCTCAAGACCAGTAAGTGCCAGACGTATGTGGGACACAAAGTAGGTAGGGAAAAGGTACCACCCTTCCTAGACAAGATTCAGACGATCCTAGATTCGGAAGCCCCAAGATTCAGACTGAGATGAAGGCCTTCCTAGGCCTCACTGGATATTACAGGACATTTGTCAAGGGCTTTGGTACCATTGATGCCCTCTTGCTTCTAAGGAGCAGCCCAAAAGGATGAGCCAGACAGAGGTTTGTCAAAAAGCGGCCATGTGCACAGACCAACACTCAAGGCCTTCACATCTCTAAGACATTAATGGTCCAGACAGACACTTCATAGCATGGCATAGGGGATGTGCTCCCACAGCTAAGGGAAGAGGACCTAGACCAACTCGAAGCCTTAATTGGGAGAAGTGTACTGCCTAGGAATCAAGGATGGCGTACAATTGACTGGGAAACCTTTGCTGTGGTCTGGGCACTAAGGAAGCTGAGGTCATACCTATTTGCAACTCGCATCTAGGTTCAGATAGCCCACGGACCCCTCAGATGTCTCCTGCAGATGAGGAGAGAGAATGCAGAACTGTTGATGTGGTTCATCTCCCTACAGTCAATGGGCTTTGCAGTGGAACACCACACTTGGGCTGACCACCCCAATGCCGGTGGTCTATTCAGGTTCTTCCACTTTACTGATGAAAACTCTCATGAGGGTGGGTAGTTCTCCCTCTTTTCAGCTGGGATGGAAATGTGTCAGACCTTCAAATAGTTTTGCCTTCACTCCATCTGTTTTCTGAAGTTCGTTTTCTTTTTCTTAGGATTCTGTGCAGTGCTTGTGTTGTCCCTCTAAAACCTGGTAGAAGTGTCTTACACCTTATTAGCACATTTAATTAACTTATACAACCCTAGTATATGGGACTATATGTACCCAAGCCTTGTAAATAAAACACAACGAGTGGGCCTGCAGCACTCATTGTGACACCCACACTATAAAACATGTCTCAGGCCTGCCATTGCAGCCTATAGAACAAAATTAAACTAGCAATTAAAAAAAACCTTTTCCATGCCCAACCCTTCCTTTTTAATATACATGTCACTCCTAGGGAGGTCCTAAACAGCCCACAGCATAGTGTGCAGTGTATTTAAAAAGTGACACATGTATTTTTGAGTTTTGCATGTCCAGGTAGTAAAAAACTCCTAATTTTGCTTTGCACTAATGTAAGACCTACCTTTCCCATAGGAACACATTGGGTTACCTTATTAAATTTAGTAAGTGCTAACATTTGTTTGAGAGCAGGTAGAAATGTCATGTTGGATGTCAAATAAATTGCAATTTAAAATCCTCTTTTTAAATCACAATTCTGAAAATGCTTCTTTTAGAAAGTTAGCTTTTTCCTTTCCTAGCCAGTTGGTGCCTGCTGCCAGTGTCCTGGGTTACATGACCCTAGTGTTAGACTTTGTGAATTCCTCCCAGTCAGTGAGACAATAGGGCATGGATGTGGGCAGGATGGTCCATCGTGGCAGGATGGGTGGGAGCAGAGATGTTCCCTGCCCCATCAGAACTTTAAAGGCCCTTGTCTTTAGAACAATAAGAAATCTAACACTAGTCTTTTGTGACCCCAGACTTCTTGGAGCCTTCGCAGGGGAGAACAAAACAAACTTTTCAGGTCCAAATGTGGAGGTTGACTAGAAGATTGCACCATGTCAAACGCTGGCTGCAGGTATAAAGAATGGGCCTTTAGACCAACTGTTTATTATACTCCTGTACCTGTGGAAGACTTTAGAAGGACTGCTATGGGCTCCCATAGGACTAGCCTGCTGGTTGAGGCCTATTTTGTACCTCAGTGGACTGCACTACTGCTTGAGGCTTGCCTTGCTCCCCAAGAACTGCCCTGCTGCTTGAGGCCTGACTTGCTGCTTGAACCCAAGGATATTACAGTGACTCTAAGGGCTAGTTGGATGGCCTCCTGTGTGGGCTGCATGTACTTAACATGCGTTATAGACCTTAAATCCTGCACCTAGCCTCTGCTGGAATGAATCTAGACCTCCCCAAGTGGTGCCACTCCAGTTTTTTACCCTTGCAAGGGGCTGCTCCTGGCGAACCATAAATGTTGGGAAATTGTCAATGAAAAGTAGCCTGGGAAGTGTCAGGAGACTGGTTGAATCTACCCAGGTGCATTGTCACTTGGCCTGACTTTGCAGTGGTTCCTAAGTCTCCGCAGCAGCAAATTCTGTTCAGTAGAACCTTTTAACAAAGGTATGAGGCCTTTTGGAAACCTTGTCAGCTACTGCCTTCAGCTTTGTCCTGCTGGAGATTTTCAACAACCTAAAAGTGAAAAGGTCCGAAGGTAGTAATTTTCACTTCAACTTCATTTACCACTGCCCTAACAATGACACCTCCTTCTCAGATACCGCTGCCTGCCTTCCCCCGCTGAAGTTTACCTTCTCAGGAACATTTCTTCAAAATGTCATCTAAGTCGATGGTCCAAGCCCATGTCATGTAGTTGAACGATGCTCCATCATGGTTAGCCCTAACTTTTGACTTTGCCCTCATCTCAGGAGTCTAAATACCCGTGATTGGATCTTTGACCTGTTAGTCGCTATTTTTCACTTAAAAGTTACAAAAAGTCCTAATTTAATTTCTACCTATTAGACTTAATTTTGGTGTAGTTTCTTCATTACTATCTATCCTATTTTTCTAAATTGGTTTCAGATTGTTTTTGTGATGTGTTTTCACTTCATTATTGTTTGTCTGCTGCATAAATACTTTACACATTGCCTCCAGGTTAAGCCTGAGTGCTTTGTGCCAAGGTGTGTGGACAAAATATTGAGCTTTTAATTTCAACATACAGAAATATCAGAAAAAACTATTGTGATATGAAAATATTGTGATGCAGAAATATTGTTGCCAATAATATGCTTTGTTTAGATAAGTAATATTATTATTGAGGATATTGTTGTTGATATCATTTTCAATAATACTGTAATCTCTGTGAACAAAGAAAGCTATTATAAAAAGAGAGATATGGTCCTTTAAAAAACCCATCAGGAAACATTAGGGGCTAAATTGCAGTGCACAACAGCATCTGTGAACTCAAAACTCACCTGGAAACTTATTAACAATATTGAAAATGGTTCAAGAGTGGCCCATAATTCTGTCAATTCTTGACAGAATTGTTTAATCTTCTCCTACAGGAAGGGGCTGTTATGCCTAAATCCTGGGATGAGGCGGTTATTACTCTCCTTCCAAAGCCAGGGAAAGACCCAGTTTCCTGTAGCTCATACAGGCCTATTTTCCTGTTGAATTCGGACTATAAGATTTATACACATAGGGGGTCATTCTGACCCCGGCGGTCTCAGACCGCCGGGGCCAGGGTCGGCGGGAGCACCGCCGACAGACCGGCGGTGCCCCGCAGGGCATTCTGACCGCGGCGCTTTGGCCGCGGTCAGTGCAGGAAAACCGGCGGTCTCCCGCCGGTTTTCCGCTGCCCGTCAGAATCCTCCAAGGCGGCGCAGCATGCTGCGCCGCCTTGGGGATTCTGACACCCCCTACCGCCATCCTGTTCCTGGCGGTTCGCCCGCCAGGAACAGGATGGCGGTAGGGGGTGTCGCGGGGCCCCTGGGGGCCCCTGCAGTGCCCATGCCAATGGCATGGGCACTGCAGGGGCCCCCGTAAGAGGGCCCCGCTTGTATTTCACTGTCTGCATAGCAGACAGTGAAATACGCGACGGGTGCAGTAGCACCCGTCGCACCTTCCCACTCCGCCGGCTCGATTACGAGCCGGCTTCATGGTGGGAAGGTCGTTTTCCCCTGGGCTGGCGGGCGGCCTTTTGAAGGCCGCCCGCCAGCCCAGGGGAAAACTCAAAATACCCGCCGCGGTCTTCCGACCCCCATTTTTTGCCCAAAAGGCTTCAGGATGTGGTTTGTAAATTGATACATGTGTATCAGAAGAGATTTGTTAGAGGTAGACAATTGCATGAGTTAACCCATGATTTTCTGGGTGCAGTGAATTTGGCGGTTTCTGAAAAAGTCCCCCTATCGGTCCTTACCTTTGATGCCGCCAAAGCTTTTGATCGCGTTAACTGGCGCTTTTTGCAATGCGTTATGGAGGGTTTTAGGCTGGGTTCTAAATTTATTGGGACTATTCAGGCTATATACAAGGACCCGTTTGCTAGTATTTTGATAAATGATAAGATCTCCCCTAGATTTAGGATTGAGAGAATGACGCGTCAGGGTTGTCCCCTGTCTCCCCTTCTCTTTGATCTATATATTGAGCCTTTGGCTGCGACAATTAGAGCAGATATTGATATACCTTCCTTTAAGTGTTTGGGTTGGGAAAAAAAGGTAGCATTGTATGCGGACGATCTTATGATTTATACTGGCCATTTGTCACTTGTTTTTCCTAGAATCTTGCAAAGTTTAAAAGACTTTGGTGAATTGTCAGGTTATTCTGTTAATCCTGAGAAAACTGAAATAATGTGCTGGAACACCACCTATAATAGCCCTTTAGTTAAGCAGCAGATCAGATATTTGGGGGTTCAAGTTATTTCTTACTTGAATGATCTAGCATGCTTCAATTTTGAAAAGCTTTGTAAGGAGACTTGTGCTTTGCTTAAGACCGGGGCTGGGCTTCCCTTATCTTTTATAGGGAGAGGTAATGTTCTTAAAATGATTATTCTTCCCAAATTTACTTTTCTGTTTAATGCTATTCCACTGGAATTTAAGAAAAATTATTTTGTATGGTCCTCCAGAGGGGTTAGGATCGCTTGGCATAAGTTATGCAGGCCTAAGGGTAAAGGGGGGATTGCGGCTCCAGACTTTTATAAATATTATTTGGCTTTCCATTTGAAGAATGTTCGGTCTTTACTTCGTGACTATTCTGAATACACTTTTTTGTGGGGTGCATTGACTCAAGAGCTTTCAGCGGCTGGTAGTTTCTTTTTGTATAAGTTTGGTCAGCCCAAATTTTTTTAATTTTTTTGTTTGAAACCTCTTAAAGATGCTGCTAGAGTCTGGTGGCTGGCTTGGCAAGCACTAGGTATTCATTATTACAGTTTTTGGGCCCCGATTTGGGAATCGCCTGGCACTCCTGAATTCCTTTTAGATAAAGTGGCTCTTCCATTGATGGGTATAATGAGATGGGGACAAATTATGGAGGAGTCTAGGGTGTTATCCTGGTTTAGGCTCGGGAGCTAACAGAATATAGGCTTTCCAAGTTTAAATACTTGCAGCTAATGAGTTGGGCGGCTTCCCTTCAAGAGGAGGGGGGCACTAAGAACTAATGGGAGGAGAGGCTATTAACAGGTTTGGCTCATAAAGAGATTTCTATCTGGTGTTGAGCGTTGCTTGAAGCCTCGGACTCAGAGGCCTCCCTCCCAGAGAAGAAGTGGGGAAGTGTCTTGCCAGCCCCAGATATAGTGCAGATTTGGGAGTCTTCATTTTACATGCTTTGGTCGGTAACTAGATTAGTTGCCCTGCAGAAGAATCACTTGTATACAACACACAGGGTTTACTGGTCACCCCAAAGGTTAACTGTTCTGGGGAAGGTAGAAAAGAAGTGCCCACGATGTGAGGTGCCTAATGCAGATGACATACACATGTTTTGGAGTTACCCTAACCTCTTTTCTTTTTTGTACCTCAATTAATGGCTTTCTTAAACAGGTTATTTGCACGGATGTGGAAGTGACTCCTGCATTAGTGTTTTTTTGGGTTTCTTTGGGCACCTCATGGGACTCCAAGTTGTCTAGGTCACATAAGGGTATGATGTTTCTACTGATGCTGCTGGATAGAAGACAAATATGTTTAAATTGGGTTGAATCCACATCTCCGAACATACGTGGTTGGTTTGCATCTGTTAATTATTTATGTGATTTGGAACGCATGGGCCCGCTGGGCAACAGAGATGAATGTTGGGCCATTTGGGAGAACTTTGTGCAAACTGTTACCTCAGACGTATAGTCCAATGATTATTACGACCTCCTTCTGTCCTCTTCCTCGTCTTGCCCTTCTCTCGTGGCTGGCTGCTGGTTGGTGGTCTTGCAGGTCACGAGGCTGGTATTGGCAAGGAGAGGTGAATGGCTGCGTTAGCTTAGGTTGGATCTGTTTATATTGGATCACCTTACGAGACGCAGGTTTATGACCCTCACGTAGCAAGGTGGGATTTTCCTTTCTTTATTATTGTGAGGGAAAAAAAAAAAAAAAGAGTGGCCCATAATGCCAATATAAGTGAGGAAGCCTGGGTAGGTTATCTGAAATTACATAATAAAGAAAGTACCCTGGAAGAAAACACTCCCGGGTTACGGGAGAGGGCTCCCTGGATTCCTGAGGGACAGTACATCTCTGTTTTTACATCATCAGAAATAATTAAGATCATTGGAAAGTCATGATCTGATTGTACACCCGGCCCCAATGGGTTACCCCAAGCATTGTTTAAACAATCAACGTCAAGATGGGCCACTGTCCTCGCAGCAATGTTTAACCATATTTTGTCAACTGGCATCATTCCAGATTGATGAAAGGGATCAATAATCCATTCTATTTACAAGGGAGGCATGACCTCCTTGCCAAGTAACTATCGATTAATTGCACTCTTGGATGTGGATCTTAAGTATTTTTCCGTGTGCCTATTGCACGATTTAGAGTCATGGGCTGTAGATAATGCCAGATTACCCATGAATCAAAACTGCTTTTATTAAGAATCAAGGCACATTAACTAATCCTCTGGCATTGTGTCTAACAGTTAATAGAGCAAAGGCAACTGGGACCCCACTCTACATGTGCTTTGTTGATTTTAATGCAGCCTTTGACTGTGTCCCTCAGGGCAACTTTTGGGCAAAATTACAGCGATGGGGACTGCCTTCGAATATCTTGAATGCCATTAGACTACTTTATTCTGAAACCTGGGTAAAAATGGAGCTCAGGGAGGGTTCCCACTTGTCCAGGGCAGCTAAAACAACATCCACCCTAAACCAAGGCTGTGTTTTACCACCACTTATTTTTCATTTATATAATCTTGACCTTTCTACAGCCCTAGACAGTCAGTTAACACATCCACCTACCCTTGAGGGTCGTCAACTGTTGAACCTGTTGTATGCAGATGATCTGCTGTTGCTTAGTAATTCCAGAATAAATTTACAAAGATTATTGAACAGTCTACAGGGGTATACTAAGACCAATGATCTGCAAATAAATCAAAGCAAAACAAAAGTGATCTTTCCTAATTGTAGACCTTCCAACCAGCTTAAATGGCATTTAAGTGGAAAGCCAATTGAGGAAACGTCCACATATACATATTTAGGGGTCACGATAGACTCAAGAGGCTCGTATGCACCTCACAGGGAGGTGATAAAGGAAAAAGCTCAGGCCCTCAACCATCCCTTTGGAATATTAGCAAGAACCTTTCATGGGCATACCCTCAATCTGTTGGCATCAGCCATGAGAGATAAATTACTACCCATGCTCTCCTGAGGCACAGAAATAATGAGGGGTGCGGAAAGTACTCTTTGGATAATCTAATGGTAAAACTATGAAAGCAAGACTCGCTGTTGTCTGTGTATGCCCAGCTCTGGCTAACCAGAGAAGAAAACTGCTGAAAAAGGAATTTAATGCATTGGGGATCAGAGCCTGTGGACTACCCTTCATTGAGTCCTTTGGTCGAAGGAATGAAATGTTGAATATTAGGCTGGTCCACTTTCTGAAAAGTTTCACTTCACTTGCTGCTTCAACTAATTGTTAACAAAGACTGAAACTGGGCTAGAAACTGGATTTGCTGATAAGGTATTCTATGCTTAATTGTTAATCACAATTTACATTTGTCTACCATCAGTTCTGATATATTGACTTGGCTCAGGAAGTATAAACAACAAGCATCTTCAGCACACTATGCTAGTACTGAGTACTGGAGTTCGGCTGGAACTAGGGCATGTTGACAAATAATAGTGGGTCTAATTGATAGATACCACAACAACTGATTTCTATGCTGATGGAACACTATGCACTTTTTCGCTATATTTTGCACATTACATTTATTCATGAATGTACTAATATCGGGCTCTCATAAGGTCGAATTAGTAAGCATTTTTTGCACATTCTACCTTTTAGCAAAGGCATAAACATGGAATGTGCACTGTATGTATAACTTTGCACATTATCTTTGCCAGTACTGAAAATTAAAGATAGGTCAGTGGTGGGATACTTGATAAGGTCTAATCATTCCAAGCTTAACTGGCATATATTTTGAGATAGATGAAATGATATACACCCCTTGCCTAATTTTGCACATCACAACTGCTTGCAATTGAAATTTGAGGATGGGCCAGTGGCGGAATGTTTTGATTAGGACCAACTTATTTCAGGATCAGCAGTTCCTGACATTGTTTCTCCTGGGAAGATGGAATCATATGTGTCTTCGGCATAATCATTTTGTACATCAGGAGGTTTACCTGGTATGTTAGAACTAATTTAGCATCATTTTGCATATGCCCTGGCTTATGAATATTTTAAAGCTGACTATTTGATATATCTGCATTTTAATTGGGATATACTTCCGCACCTGTAACTCGCTCAAGCTCATGATCAGCTTGCTCATCAACCTGGTTATATATGTCTGCTGCTTCACTTGAAAGAAGGTATTGGAGTTAAATGTTTTTATTGTTTTGATTATAGACTTACTAATATTTTTAGTTTCTTGGAATTTTTTATTGTCCTTTTTGTGGTTTTAATTAACTAATAAAAATAAATTAAACAACAATAATAACGTTTTGAAGAATATTGTTTTGAATTATTTTAATGTGTTTTAGTTTGTATATTAATTTTATGAGTTACTTTGTATATATATATATTTTTTTTATGTAGTTTGTAACTGTAAGTGGTTTGGAATTTTTAATATAATTTAATGTAATTTGTAATCGTATTTTATTTTTTAACATGTTTTTTGTTGGCATTTGCAATATAAACAGTACAACAACGGCATGGGGAGGGAAGGAGAGGGAAAAAGGAAGGAAAGGAGGGAGATGGGGTGGGGAAGGCAACAGAAGGGTGAATCAGGGAACTTGCCATAGGTACATAGGCGGTCATTCTGACCGTGGCGGGCGGCGGTCGCCGCCGCCATGCGGTCACCGCCAAATGCCCGCTCCGCGGTCAGGAGACCGCGGATGCCATTCTGGCTTTCCCACTGGGCCGGCGGGCGACCGCCAAAAGGCCGCCCGCCGTCCCAGCGGGAAAGACCCTGCAACAAGGAAGCCGGCTCCGAATGGAGCCGGCGGAGTTGCAGGGGTGCGACGGGTGCAGTGGCACCCGTCGCGATTTTCACTGTCTGCAAAGCAGACAGTGAAAATCTTTATGGGGCCCTGTTAGGGGGCCCCTGCACTGCCCATGGCAGTGGCATGGGCATTGCAGGGGCCCCCAGGGGCCCCACGACACCCGTTCCCGCCATCCTGGTAACAGGCTGGCGGGAAGGGGGTCGGAATCCCCATGGCGGCGCTGCAAGCAGCGCCGCCATGGAGGATTCCCTGGGCCAGGGGAAAACCGGCGGGAAACCGCCGGTTCCCCTTTTCTGAAGCACCGCCAGCCTGTTGGCGGTGCTTCCGCTGCCCTCCGCCCTGGCGGTCAGAGACCGCCAGGGTTGGAATGAGGGCCATAATCTTGATCAAGAAGCATTATAAAATAAGCTGCCGGTAATGTTTGGTAGAGGCACTGTTTACACCATAAGCTCTGATTGTCGGTGCAAGGATGGGAAGACACGAAGTGGGAATAATATAAATCCACTGTAGGATGTGTTTAAAATGCAACAGGGGACCTCGGAAAACAGGCAACACCTGCTTAAAATTGTCACAATACGAATCAACAAACAATACATTGTGGCAATCTGTATTCACCTTTCCCCACCTGATTGTGTTCTATCCTCCACATTAACCGACAAAAGTGAATTAGAGTCTCTACTGTGGAGAAATGTTACAAAGGGCTCCCATATATCCCTGGGACAGGAGCACAGTGGCATAAGCTCCCAAATGTTAGACAGTTGTTCTTAACAGTATACCATATCATTCAAGCATGCTTTGAAGGATGGGGTGGATTTCCTGTCCCAGTGCACGGTGACCCTGTGTTTAGCCAGCAGAAGGAGCATGGCAGTAAGGCTGCAATAAAAATTGGTTATATCTTTAGCATAACTCAAAAGTCCTACCAGTTTTGGTAAAGGGAGGAGAGTGTCTGGTAATCTTGTGGAGGGTGGCGAAGATTTCTGTCCACAAGGATGCCACTCACAGGCACTGCCAAGTGAGGTGTATAAAGGAAGCAGAGGGCAAATTGCATTGACAACAGCAGGAATCCAGAGCCAACCCCATTTTCAAAAGTTGTAATGGGTTCTGATATAGGCACTGTAGAAATTTAAAGTGGATAAGCATGAGACTAAAGCTGACAGAGCAGAATGACCAC
Source organism: Pleurodeles waltl (assembly GCF_031143425.1). Classification (NCBI taxonomy): domain Eukaryota; kingdom Metazoa; phylum Chordata; class Amphibia; order Caudata; family Salamandridae; genus Pleurodeles; species Pleurodeles waltl. The sequence continues at coordinate 659,245,661 of NC_090443.1, read as the reverse complement.
TACTCACCTGAAAGAGTCTGGGTAATGTCTTCTTCCCAACCTACCTGTGGTCTCAGGACTAAAAGTGGAAAGGAGCATTGCATAGTATCGCATAGGTGGACAATCAATTTCCAGGGGGGGGGAGGGCGCTGAAGTGAGGAGGTGTTCAAGAGCCAGAAGGGGTGGTGGCAGACAGGGGAACGTATCATGTAGGGCACTGCAGGTGGTGTGCAGTTGATGATTCAAAAATATATCAAGAAATGTAGGAGGTGGGGACAGCGCAGCTTCAAACATTGGGAGAAACTAATTCTCGGGGTAGAGGTCTGAAGAGGGTCTGATATTGCGTTTCTGTAGGAGAGTAATGGTGCCTTTGTCTGAAAGTGGAGGTACCATGGGATTGATGGCCAGAGGGATGGAGGGAGCGTATAGGAGCATCAAACCTTCTCTCTTCTGCAAACCCTCCCATGCCCACTGCACGCACTCAACAGTGTTAATTTTCACCTTGGATGCTTTTTATGGTCTTATAGTATAGTCAAAAGGGGCCATGGGGCAGCTCAGTCCATATCAGCTGCCTTCTGGGGCATAAACACGGTATGGGTAAAGCCATTAGTGAAGAAACTAGGTTTGAGCTCATAAAGCATAGACCGTCATGTCCGGTGCCCAGAGTGAGGAGCTTAATAGAATTTTATAGTGTTGTAGTGGGTTGTTTGGTTTGTAGGGGGATATGGTGGGAAGTTAATTAAGTAAAAAATAATTGTAAATTAAATCATAGTTTTTAAAATAAGTAAGTGATTTATATTTATGTTGATTATGCAATACTCATTTAATTAATTATATTTTAGGTGCGGGTTGCTATGTTTGTAGGGGTAGAAGGTGGGAAGGTAATTAGGTAATAATTAAGTAACAATTCATTTTTAAATTATTATTAATTATTTAATTGATTATTAATTATGTATATTCTGTAGTATTTATATATATTACATTTACAATTTTGGTATGGGTTAATGGGTTTGTAGTAGTATAGGGTGGAAAGTTAATTAAGTAATAATTAACAATGAATTAATTCCTAATTTTTTCTGAATTGTTTCAGTGATTATTATGTTCATTATATAAAACTGAATTATTCTAGTTATGTTTTAGTTGTGTGTTGCGATGTTTTTAGTGTTATGTGGTGAGAAGTTAAGTAACATTTTAAAAATAATGATTATTAACATATATTTAAATATTTAATTTATTAATAATATTAGTTATATTTTAGGTGTCGGCTTCTGAGTTTGTAGGGTTGTTGGGTGGGAAGTTAAGTAATTATTAATTAACAGTTAATTAATGATTGTTATTTAGTTAATCAATTGGATACCAATTATGGAAATGGTATTACACTCATTTATTTTAGTTACATTTTACGTGTGGGTAGGCTTTTAAGGGTATAGGGTGACAATTTAATTAAGCAATACTCACCATGAGTTTTGAGATTGAAAATGGATTATTACAGTTTTTGTGAATACTGTAAATTGGTTACTTGTTTTTTTAGTTTATATATTGTATTGAAATAATAATGTGTATATTAAGAGCTTTATATTGTTTCTAAATTAATATGGTAGTGAAAATATGTTATGTGTTTGAAGGTAAGTGGTTTCCCTACTGTTGCTTAAATTGGAGTGGAAATGGTAAATCCCACTACTCCGAAGTCCAAAACATTCCCTACTGTTGTACAGATTGGAATGGGACAAGTAAATCTTACCCCTTCGAAGTCGAAAGTTTACCTAATGTTGCTTAGACTGGAATGAGATTAGTAATTTTAATCCCTCTAAAGTCCAACACTTTCCCTACAGTTGCACAAACTGGAGTGGGAATTGTAAATCTTACCCATCCGAAGTTTAACGCATTCCCTACTGTGGCTCAGACTGTAGTGGGAATAGTACATTTAGCCTCTTCGAATTCTAACACTTTCCCTACTGTTACACAGACTGGAGTAAGAACATTACATTCAACCACTGCAAAGTACAAAGCTTTCCCTACTTCTGCACTTACTGGAGTATCAATAGTAAATATAATCCCACCGAAGTCCAATGCTTTCCCTACTGTTGCACAAACTGGAGTGGGAATAGTAAATTTAACCCCTCTGAAGTCCAACACTTTCCCTACTGTTGCACAGATTGGAGTGGGAATAGTAAACTTTACTTCTCCCTAGTCCAACCCTTTCCCTACTGTTGCAGAGACTGGAGTAAGAATAATAAATTTTACCCATCCGAAGCCCAACGTTTTCCCCACTGTTGCACAGACTAGAATAGTACTAGTAAATTTAACTCCTCTGAAGGCTAACACTTGTCCTACTGTTGCACAGACTGAAGTGGGAATAATATATCTATCCACTCTGAAGTTGTACACTTTCTCTGCTGTTTCCTAATCTTGGATGGAAATAGTGTATGTATTATTCCCAGGCTCAAATACATTTGTCAATATTGTTTAGACATATTTCATATTAATATTTGTTTATATTTTACATTTTATAGTATTTGTTTATATTTTCATTTGTTGCCTGTTTTTTTAGTAACATATGTAATGTTTTGGAATTGAATTGTTGATATTTGTATATATATATATATATATATATCACATATATAAAAGTAAGTCCCGGAATGTGGGTGCTCGGCACAATGGCCCTGGACGGGCTCCGAAATGCCCAAAATATCCTTTAACACCCCCTTGTCATACCAGGAGAACCAGGACACCTCCGAAGTGAAAAAGCAATTCGTGACAAAGGCTGTTGCCGAAACACATTGGATTCTTTTGCTGAAATAAATTACTTTTTCACTTCGGAGGTGCCCTGGTTCTCCTGGTATGACAAGGGAGTGGTAAAGGATATATATATATATATAAGGTTTTATAGTAGTATGTTTGAAGAATAAAAGAAACAAATTAATATAACAGTCAATATCATCATCAATAAGCTTTATTAGCAACATTAGGCCATAAAACAGATAAAATACATAAAACATTATGATAAAAACCCAACAACAATTAAAACAATAACACTCAAATCCGATCATTAATCCAGCCCTCATAGTTCCTTCAAAGTGCACAGTGTACATAGCAGCAAGATAATCTCATCAAGGGGCAGCCCCAACCTCAATAGCAGTTAAAGAAAACAAAATATTTTAAAGTGCATATTTTCGCCTTACCTTATTGCACAGATTGTGTAACTTAGAACAGATGTATGAATGTCTACCGACGTCAAACTCTGTATATAATATACCTTCCTTGTGAGTTATAAAGTGCTTATTCAATAATCAAGGATGTGAAAAAACTGTGTTTAAGGAAGGGTATACAATGTACAAAAAAGCATGAATTGTGAGGTAGATTGCTTAGTATGCCCATCACATTGACAGGGCAGCCAAAAGGCATGCCAGGAATCACATGTTGGGAAAGTCACTAGATGATGTACTAGGTTTAACCTCAACCTGGTAAAATAAAACCTATGATGGGGATTTTTTATCCATAACCAATAGGGCTCCACACATGCAGACACTGAGATTTGCATATACCTTATAACAGTAGGTTTATCAAAATGCCTTCAAGTCTTACTTTCTTTCTTGCAGCTTAAAAAAGCAGCTAGTGATAGGGCGTCCAGTCCTTATAAATTACTTGTACTTGGACACGCTGGAGGTCGGTGAACCTTTTAACCGAGTTGGGATCTCCTCATCCAAGAATATTCGGATCACTTGAATCAATAATCAATAACCATTATAATCAATACCCAATACTCAATTCATAGATCAAACAACACATTAGAAATCAATAACAATCAGTATTTGATACACCATGACCTTTCAGTCATGAATAACCACACCAGTTTATTAAAAGTTAATGAGTTTATTTCCCTATATTAACAAAGCTAGCACAATATATGTGAGTCTCGAAATCAAATGATATACGTATACGAACATTACTAGCTGTCCATAGCGACGGAAGAAACGCAATCTACGCAACATCTAGATTATAATGCACTTGGTTATAGCAATACAAATCACTAATATAAGTAACTGAATTTGACTAATTGCATACATCGGTCAGCATAACAAGATTTCAATTTAGCATGGTGCATCGAATGAATACCTCAACTAACCTCTAATTAGCATTGGAATGTGGGGCTTCATGCAAAACGAATGTCAACATGAATTTAGAAAACTTCTAGCTTAGGCCCTATCAAAATAAACAGTTGGTACCTAGGAAGGAAAACACAATGCATAATACAATTATCCTTTCATAATTACCAAATACAATCAGCATTCAAGGAAAAGTCTTCGTCCTTCAGGTACCGGTTTGATCAGCATGGGGCAGATTTCAAAGGGGCAAAGTTAAAGCAAGTTTCCTTGCGGCAGAAAGGAAAAATGAGGCAAAAGTTACTGCATGGGCAAGACGGGGCAAAATTAAAGTTAAAGTCTCTAGGGTGAGAATTCTTAAAGTCTCTTTCTCTGCGACAGAGAAAAGGCATCAAAATGTCGTCTTGAATCAGGCTTCAAAATGGCATCAAGGAAAATGTCTGACTTCTCTTTGTCCGGTGGGTTTAAGTAAGAAACATTCCAAATTCTCCAGGGTCTTCCATTGGAGGGTTCATAGGGTGGCTTCCTTTTGACCAATGAATAGTGTCTTTCTCTTAGTACTCATTATGCATAAGGTGTCCTTGGAGCCTTGGAACACAAGTTGCAACAAAGTTTGCCAATTAATTCTATCTCAGTGTCTTTATTGTCGGCACCTGCAGAAACTGACCTTGCTTCAAAGGGGATGAATCTAGCCTAGCACAAAACCATGAGATAAGTGTATTAGTCATTTCTACTGGAAAAATACAACCTTAAAGTAAAAGAATACGTTTTTGTTAGTACAAGTGAGTTAAATTTGAGACCAGGCAACTAGGCCAAAGCCTCTACTAAATTTAAGCTAATCATAAAACAGTTTCAACAAGAAAATCATAGAATACATTTGCAATTATGACGGATTACTACATTTATTGATTCTTCATGATTAATTAAGCTCGTTTATAATAATGGCGAACTACCTCGTGGGCACAATTTCCCACGTACATTATTTTTCTTTGCTAAAATCACACTACCTTATACAATTTCGATACATGCTATATGAATATTTGTTATTCTTTCTTTTTCTGCTTCATCACTAGCTTCATTCAGATTTAAGGTTATCAGGGATGCTTCCTGGGTTATCAAAAGCATATCCACAACCTAAACCGTGAAAGGTAATTTTAAGTACGCCAGCCAAGGGATTGACACCATGTTGTCCTGACATAAACAATCAGACAGCACTTTCTCGAGAAACTGTTTGTGGGTTATTCCATATTTTTAACCATAGAATTAACTGTCCCAGTGTCATATAATCTTCAATGTAACCCACACCTCGCTCCCTACGGACAACAAAACTCGCTGTAGTTCTAGGGATTGCAACACGCACCATAGGTGCCAAAAGACATTTACTATTATAAATTTGAAGCAAATCCTGCACCGGCTTTTGCCCTGAGAGTCTCAAAAATCTAAAAATAGCATCACCACCCCTGCCCATTTTTTTGCCCTATTGCTTTGGCTCTGATTGCTCTGAAATGGAAGGCCACTAACCTACTTCACCTTTCTGACCAGATCGTTCTGTAAACAATTGTGCCACACTGTAATTAAAAAATAAACAAGTTGTTCCATACTTCATTAAAGTTATATTAACAATCGCTCCACATAACTGATAGTTGAATATGTATTTGTAAAGAACACATTGATGACATTTTAATCACATCTACAAAATGCAAAAGTTTATTATTTGTAACAAAACGTTCTGCCCTGCCAGTGCCATTCTTCAAGGAAGCCATCGGGCAAGCTATATAATTTTAAATGGTAAAAATGAATCAAAGGTTACATTTAGATTACAGAAGAAAGCGCACTATCCCACTTATTGAGATCCAAATCAGTGCGCTATAGGGCAACTGACAAATTGTGTAGTAGGTGCATTTACCCACTAAACATGTTATCTGAGTAAACCAAAAGTATTGCAGATCTTTCGCGTCACAGTCTTTTAACTGTATCCTTCTGCATGTTTTCCATGTGTCGCACCCGTTCACCAAGCTCTGTCTGTCTCCCACAAACCCCCACACCAACTGTCTCTGTCTCTCCTTACCTGTAAACACAGAATATTTATTTCCAGTGATATTGTCAATATTTTGACACCCGTGTACCTCGTTCACACAAATTTCAAATAGAATGGTAATTTCATTGATCACTGAATCCTTTGCTGACATTTTAAAAACATCCACAAAATGCCAAAAGCTTACACTTTGTGACAGAATGTACTACCATGTCAGTAAATTGCTTTAAAGAAGCCATCAGGCAAGCTGTATCACTGAGACTGCAACAAATGAACTAGGGGTTACACACAGATCACTGGAAAAGGTGAAGTCAACTGAGCTTTCTCATTCAGATAATAATCTGTGGCCTACATGTTGCAGATAGATTGGGCAGAAGGAGCATTTGCCAGCTGAGCATTTTGTCTGAATACACCAAAAGTACTACTTGTATTTTGTTAAATTGACAAAACCTTATTGCTCGTCCTCTTATGAAAGAAGCACATTGGTACCATTTTACTATAACAATAAATAGTGCCACAAGCTTGTTTTCTAAGCATTTTTTTATTAAAATCTGAGGAAGGGGTATCAGTGTTTTAATGTCTCAGACACTTCTACTCTCCCAATACAGAATTTCCTCTGCAGCCTTACACTCTGTTAGCCACTTACACTCTTTTCCTCAGCAAATCAGCCATTTGCTTATCTTCCACATCATCTCCTTCCTCCTATTCAGTCTTTGTACTCTGCACCACACAATGTGGTACATCTACAACACAACTAAAAAATTAGATTTATGAAGCCGCGCAAGGCCACCTTGCATGGCTCTGAGTGACTTCATAAATCTCGAGTTAAGCAACGCAGTGCAAATCATTGAGTTGCCTTACTCTGTGTCATGAGGCGTTCCATGGGTGTTCCCTCAACAAATCCATGGACTTTGATACAGTTCATTATTTACCAGAAGTGGTAGAGCTGGGAATGTACAAAAGACCTGCGCCTCTCAAGGTGAGTATAACAAAGAGAAATATATTTTTTTCTCCTTGTTTTTCCCTCTTTCCATTTGTGCTGCATTCGGCAGCACCCATAGAAAGACCAAAAAGCCTCAGGGAGTTGATTTTGTGCGGAAGGGATCCGCTTCATGCACAAAAATAATCCTAATACAACAGTGGCACCCTTGCACCATGGTGGCCTGAATTGGCGCTTGGCAGGTCATTCTACACTAGTGCTGGGTAAAGAACAGGAATGCACCCTATTGGGATAAATATGCTGCATTCCTGCCTTTCCCTGAATACACACAGACAAACACACTCTTTCTCTCTCTCCTCATCGGTAAACCCAGCATTTTCATTTCCTCTGATGCTGTCAGTATTTTGACACCAGTGTGCCTTCTTGACATACTTTCAGATGAATGGTAATTACATCAGGCATTGAACCCATTGTTGACATTTTTAAAACATCAACAAAATGCCAAAAGCTTACAATTTGTAAAAGAACGTTCAACCCTGTCAGTACATCAGGAAACCATCAAGCAGGTTATATTACTGGGACTGGAACAAATGAACTAGAGGATACATATAAATCACTGGAGAAGGTGCATTAGCCCCTTGGACTTGATCATCGGGGTACGAATCTGTAGCCTACAGATACAGGTACATTCTGCGGTTGTTGCATTTAGCCACTGAGCATTTAGTCCAAGTAACCTAAAAGGACTGATTGTAGTTTGTTTAAAGGAGAATGCTGTATTGCTCGTTCTCTTATGAAAGGGTCAAATTAGTAATATTTTCACTATAGCCATACAAAGTGTACCAACAACAGGTTATGTTTTCTAAACACCATATTATTGAAGTCTGTGGAAGGGGTAGAGGTGTTTACAATGTCCTGGTTACTTCCATTCTTCCAGTCATATAAGTTACCCAGTCTCTCACCCTGATGGCCACTGGTGCCTTTTTCCACATCACAATATAAAAAAATAATCAATCTGCATGTCTTTGATTATATCTCCTTCGTTTTAACCACCGTAACTCTATCATTCTGCATGTACTTCCTTGTGTCACCTCCCTTTGCCATACTCTCTCTCTCTGTCTCTCACACACATACATCTCTCTCTCTCTCTCTCTCTCTCTCTCTTCTCCTCCTCCTCCACCTCCTCCTCCTCCTCCATAAACAAAGCATTTTAATTTCCTTTGAAGATGTCAATATTTTGGTACCTGTGCATCTACTTCACACACTTTCAAATAGAAGTGTCATCGCATTGGACACCTAAGTGACCATTGCCCTCTGTGTTCTGCTGAGAGTGGGCCAAGGATTAGGGGCACGAACACATTTTCCAGTTGACACAGAATGGGGAAAACCCTTTGCTACATCTGGCCCTAGATGTATATCTAGGGGCATATATGCGAGTCCATATTGTTGCTGTTGTGTCACTTTTGGCAATGGCAGCGCAGACTTTGAAATCATGTCTATGAGGCCATGCAAAGCCACTTATCATGGTTTTGAATGGCCTCATAGATATGGAGTAAGGCAAGGCTGCACAAATGGCTGCATTGCTTTATTCTGCACAAGTAAGGCATTCCATTGACATTGTGGTGGGTGTTCCCCAGGAAGACCATTGGATTTTGATGCATCCCCAGAATTACACTGACCTTGTAAACCTATGGATATCCAAAACCCTATGCCTCCTCCGAGGAGGCGTAACAAGGAGAAATGTCTTTATTTTTTCTCGTTTGTTTCTCTTTCTATCTGTGCCCTTGAAAGAGGAAAAAACCTCCCAGATTGTTTTTGTGCCAGTAGGTGCCCCTTCCTTCACAGAAACAATCCTACCTAAAACACAGACAGTGGGAATGGGCAGGAATGTGTCAAATTCCTTAGATACTGTGCATTACTACCCTTTCCCTTTGGCACAGGGCAGTGCAGTAAGGTGACTTGCTGCACTGGCTCGAGCCAAAAGCCCATAAAAAATGGGCCCTAGTGCAAACACATATATGAGCCACTGGCAGGCATAGTGAGAAATGCCCACTGAGTTCAGGCTCAAGTAAAGAGCTGTTGTGACTCCTCACATACATCTTCCATAACCTGAACATCGTTATCCAGGACCAAGTGGTGGTTCACTTCACAGTATGCACAATTCTAGAGGCACAAACTCACATGTTGCAAGGAAAATAATATTACAGAGAAACTACTGATGTCATTATGAATTTGGCGGTCTCAGGTCTGCTGTGTTGGCAGTAGCAGTCATACTGTCAATTAACCAATCAATTAATCAATACTGGTAAAGCGCAGCTACTCACCTGTGAGGGTCTCAAGGTGCTGGGGAGAGGGGCTTCATACGAAAGAGCCATGTCTTGAGGTTCTTCCTAAAGATGGTGAGTGACGGGCTTTGTCTGAGGTGCAGGGGGAGGTTGTTCCAGCTTTTTGCTGCAGTGTAGGTGAAAGATCGTCCTCCGGCGGTAGTTTTGCAGAAGCGAGGGATGGAGGCCAGCGCCATCTGGGTGGAGCGGAGGGATCCGGCACGGGTGTGGAAGGAGACACAGTGGTTCAGGTAGGCTGGTCCTGTGTTGCCTTGTACGTGTGGGTGAAAAGCTTGAAGGTGATTCGCTTCTCGACCAGTAGCCAGTGGAGGGTCCTCAGGTGTTGAGAGATGTGTTCTTGGTGAGGGAGGTCCATAGTGAGTTTGGGGGCGGTGTTCTGGATGAGTTCAAGTTTTTTGATGTTCCTAGTTGAGGTACCGGTGTAGAGGGTGTTGCAGTAGTTGAGCTTGCTGTCTGGCAGGCTCAACAGGCTGGCACAGAAGACCGCCAAATTATGCCGGTTTTCACAACAGAATACCGCCAGACTACTGCTGGCACCACCAGTGTGGTTAGGCTGCCACGGTCGACGGTAGCCTCCTGCCAGCTGGCAGAGACCATGTTACTGTCGAACATATTAGGGGGATGCACACCATCAAGGTTTCTGCCACGGTCGCACCACCATGGAAACCTCGGTGGAAACTATAAAAGGAGACATTCACCTTCAGGAAGCCATACCCATCCAGAGTCGCCATGGAACCAGAACTACACATCTTCCCGCTGCTCCTGCTCACACAACAACTCTAGAACCAGCAACGACAACAGCAACTGTGAGTGCACACAATTACCTGTCACTGTTGCAAAAAGCCAAAGTACCTACACATACACAACATTCACATCGGGAACGGGTGGCGAGGGTGAAACACACATGTAACCTGACATTGATATGAGCACACACCCAGCCACATACATAGTACACACACTATGGCCATCACACACATGGCTGGAACACACACCACCCCCCAAATACACAGCACCGGCACAGTCACACACAGCACTACCAAATGATACTACTACACCACAATCGCAACACCACAAAAGCACCACACTTCACACCTCCACTTGACAAATTATACATTCAACACAACATAACAACACCAGAAGACAAACACACACAATCACACATCCTAACAAAGAGGCATACCTCATACCCCACAAACACACAATTCAACGGATCAGACATACCAATCCCCACACACACTTAAGCACAGAGTACAACCACATAAAGGCACACAACACTGCAAATAACCTATGTCAACTTTGACACCACACAATATCAACTCATTTACATGTCCCCAACGTACATATACCCGTCACACAATACACACCCATCACTGCCGGACAAAAGCAAAGGACACAACCACACATTCTTCCCAGACACATCTGGTAGCACAGCAGCCATTTACACAAAATTCACTCACACACAAACAAAAGCAGCCAAGACCAAAACAGCCCCAAGAAAATAAAGGCAGGACAAAGATGTAACCTCAAACCAACAACAGGTTGGCCCAGATATATAAAACTTATTAAATATAAATACACACATAAATATGTACAAAACATAAAGGCCATAGGCGAGTCCGATCAGATATGTGTAACATAGACATTTGGCACATGTAAGTGCCCCAACTTGACTCCTGACTGCCATATAACCTTCACAGGTAGGGGCATCAAGGGAGCAGGCAGGTGCCTCAGGGACAAGGGGTGAGCACAAGCTGAATTTGGGCTTAGATTTGGGAGGGTGATCTTTGGGATTGGGTTTGGGAGGTGGGCATAGTTCAAGGCTTAGGTGAGGGCTGGGAACACTTTTACTCCTTGGCAGCGGAGGGGCATGAGTGCTTGCAGGGGAGCAGCAGAGGTCTTGGGGTGGAAGGGCTGGCCTTGGGGACAGACACAAAGTCTTTGGGGGTCACACAGGGTGGAAGAGGAGTAGGGAAAAGGTTCAACTCCAGGAGGAAAAATTTCTTACACACATGGGGTTGGTCATGGCAAAAGGGTTTGGGTGTGGAGGGAGTGGTTGTCAGAGGTGGTTTGGTGGATGTCTTGGGTGTATGTGTGTGCAAGGTATGCTTGTGGGTACTGGGTGTCTGTTGGGTAGGTGAGTTTGGGCATTTATGTGTCTTGGGAGGAGGGGGAGTAGAGGTGCAGGGAGATGCCGTGGTGGATGGGTGACTGTCTGTTGGGGCGGTGATTGCAGGCATGGTGGATGTACTTTGTGTAGGTGTGCCTGTCGTGGCTGCAGATGTTGTGACTGGGGTAGATGTTTGAGGGTCTGCTATTGTGCTGATTGTGGGCAGGATAGGTGGTGGGGCTGTATCGGTGAATGTTAGTGTGGTGACTTCAGGTGTGTCAGGTGTTGTGTATGTGATGCAGGGTATGGTGGATGTTTCATTGCAGGAAGTGACTGTTGGTGTGTCTGCAGGTGGGTGTTGTTAGTGTGTATGCTAGTGGTATGTCCTGTGGTGCTTGTGTTTGTCAGCACTATCCTTGGATGTTGAGGTGGATGCATGATTGTCTGTTTGTGGGCTTTGGCTGGGTCAGGGAAGAGGAGTTTAGGATTGGGAAGAGTAAGATGGAGGGGGGACAGAAGACAAAGGCTGACTGGCTGCCATCAGTGTGGAGGCCGGAGCCTGAAATGATCTCTGTAGGCCAGCCACTGAACCATGAATGCCCTCCGGAAACAAATTACTCCGCTGGACTTGAGTTGCCAGTCCCTGGATGGCATTCGACTGACCCACAGAGATGGACCTCAGGAGATCTATAGCCTCCTCACTGAGGGCAGCAGCGCTGACTGGGGCAGGGACAGAGGTGCCTGCGGCGAAGGAGATTCCCACCCTGTTGGATGACCACTGGGTCCCTCGCTGTTGATGATCTCAGCACTCCGGGTCCCGTGGCCGGCAGCATCCCCACTCACCTGCACCCCATCTCCTTCGCCTGACAATGCTGATGCACACAGAGAGGGTGGGAGAGAGAAAAAAGGTCATCACATTCTTCACATACACACATTACAAAATGCACAACTGTAGGTATACATCTCCTGGCTAGGTAATCCCATAAGAATACCACAAATACTGCATCATGTCACACCATGTTACTTCTATCCAACCCTTCATGCTATATCTCTCACCAACATCATAATCCATCGAAGGGAGCACTACTGGTGCTTTCTACCAATTCACCTGGAAACCTATGTCAGTGTGCTCATCATGCCCTGGCTACAATTTATTTTCTGTCCTAATCCTGGTCATCTATCTCCATACTCCTATCAGCTTTAGGAACATCAGTTCCTCAATGTTCCACAATGGACACACTCCCTGATGAAGACACAACGTGTGGCAGTCCCATACAGGTGCCATCTGAATCTTAGAATCCATGTCTGGAGAACAGCTTTGTCACCACACGTACCAAATCCTAGAGGAATAGCTGCAGTCACAAAGCACAGATACTCTAATCGCACCATACATCATGTACAACAACAGTGGCCTTCTTAGCACACATGAGACATCCACTGACAATCACAGAGAGAACTGTAACGACAAGTAAACAAAGGACAGCCAATCATTTCCTAATGGGGCACATGACATCCCACCTGACATGCAGATACAGATTCACGGCATGACATGAATAAACCATTGCTCACACCAATCCTGACATGTGATTACCTGTACATAAGTCCAAAGAACACACATATCCCACTGAAAATTCATGTACACATGGACCTACATGACTCCCATTGCAGTTACTTCATATCCCACAACAACAACACCTGTATGACAAATAGTATGACAGCCAAACCATGACAACTGAAAGTATGAAGTGACCCAAAACCAATGGATGTCCAATCTGTCCACATCAACTAGGCTATGGGAAGCAATGACTGTCTCACTCTACAAGTAACCATTATGAGATGACATAGGTGGCTAATACCATATGCTGCACTAGTATTGGTAGGCCACTGGCACATACTGCATGGACATTGCACATTGTCAAAGGGTAGCACAGCGTAATCACTTACCTCCTCTATAGCAAAGGCATGGGGATAATAGTGAATCATCTACATTTCAATGGTATGGAAAGGCATGATAAGGCCAATTATACAATGTCAGACACCTATAGTTGGATGTTCTTCTGTTACAACCTTTACATTCTCTGTGGTATGCATATGAAGGGACAATGGTGACACCTCCTCAAAACCGTATGTACAGTCCGATGCTGCCCATATATGATGACTGATTGAGATACCAAACTCACGTGGATTCAGTATCTGTACCAGGCTAACTAAAGCTAACTAGGCCCTGTACCAAAAAATGCACTCTGTAGCAAATACAGTTGGGAGTGGTCTGACACATTGAAGCTACATATTAATACATTCTGAAATATGGACCTGGAAATACTAGATGGGTAGGATGAAACAGCAGCTTACATACATATATATGGCTGGGTGGAGTCACACATTTGAGACCTTCAATTTTGCATCTCCACATGCAGTCATAGGTGTACCTTGACACAGGTGATCTAAACCTAAACATGCGCAGGCCTAAAGGCAGATCTTCATCTCTTACTCAGGCAAAATGAGTATGTATTTCCAATAGTCAACATACATGTACCATCTACTACATTGTCACAGCTGCTAAAGTGTGACAGCAAACACCAAACTACCAGAGCTAAGTGCAAGGATACAGCCAGTACTTATCCCCTTGTGGCTGCTGTGCTGCCCCCAAACACCCATCCACCTCAGGGTAGGCTACCACCAAAATGCAGGCCATTAGGAGGGTCAGGGTCCAACAGACACCCCTCCCTTGTTGGGAAGACATCCCCAGCTCGGCCTCCACGGTCTTCCAGCCCCAGCGTCTGAGGTCCTCCCACCACTTTCTGCAATGGGGGCTTGGTCTGGCTGTGGTCCCCCAGGTCCCACACTTGCTTGGCGATGGCACGCCATACCCCCTTCTTCTGATGGACGGTCACCTGCATGGATGACACAGACAAAAGGAGAAAGTCATGTGCACATGCACCATACCAATAGGAGTGATCAGTGCACATCAGTAACACCAAGTAGGCACACAAATCCATCTTCTCTGCACCCATGCCTTCATAATAAGCCATTTTCATGCATCTACGCTCTCACAAGTTCAAATGCCTGAGGCAACGTCACACCCAACACCTATCACACATGGCTAGGCCATTGGACTCACCTGCTCCTCTGGTGCCCCATACGGCTGTCCATACAAAGGTAGGACCTCCTCCACCAGTCTTTCAAGTTCTTTTGGGGAGAAGGCAGGTACCATATCACCTGCAGGATGTGGCATGATGGCTCCCAGAGGCAGTACACTGAAGCTCATGTCATGGAGGTCTTCCTGGCAACAGTGTCAGGCATCAAGTGAGCAATACTGCTGAAAATGGTAGTCACGACCGCCAAGTACAGGACCGTCACCACCATCGGTCATCGCCATTGGCCCAAGTCCTCCAACAGCATCAATGTTAACCAATGGCAAGTTGCACAGCGGTTGTGACTGCCTACTGCCATTACGACTTCCGCAGACAGATGTAGGTCACTTCCAACTGTCCAATACAGAGGGTCAGGTGCCTGCCATTTTGAGCGCATTTCATCGATAGATGTGATTACTAGTCTGATTCATTCACTTACTTCCCAAAATTGCTGTATATCCGTATGTCATGCCATCATGTTTGTGCAACATATTATCCTAAACATTACAAAGTGATGTATTGAGGGAGTATATATGGTGAGAAATATGTAATGCTACTCAGAGGTTCATAGCCCACGGGTAGATATTGTTCGATTTCAAAACCTATGTGTGAATGGTACAGGGCATCTAAGTCTTACACACATATACACTAACATTAGTTTCATATGTACATTCCCATTTACATGGTTGCCAATGTGCAGCAATGAGTGTGAATTCGGAACATATAAATGGGCTGTACTGTATATGTCTAAAGTGCTAGACATCCTCTGCAGATGTTAGGTGTGAGGTAATATACAAAGTGTTCATGATGTGTGCATACTGCAAACCTGATTGGTTTTTCACTTTTCTCAACCTACCACTTTTCTGCAACTGCCATGAGGAGAGTGAGACAACCACCGGTGTACCTTCCACTAGTAGACCTGGACACCATGGAGGAAAGGCATGTCATCTAGACATTTCGTCTGAATTCTCTGACCATCATGGATGTTTGTACTCATTTGGAGCCAGATATGATACCTGCAATTCGCAACCCCTGTTGCATACCTCCCATCGTACAAGTCTTGTCAGTGCTACACTTCCTGGCCACAGGTTCTTTTCAGAATACAATCTCCTTAACAGCTTGGATGTCTCAGCCCATGTTCAGTCTGGTTTTGAAGGATGTACTGTGTGCGTTGTTGAAACACCTGGATAGCTACATCAGGTTTCCCCAACTTACGGATTTGGCCTTTGTTAGGGCAGACTTTTATGAGATGTGACACATTCCTCATGTGGTAGGAGCCATTTATGGCACCCATGTAGCCCTGGTTCCTCCCAGTGCCAATAAACAGGTGTATAGGAACAGGAAGAACTACCACTGCATCAAAGTACAGGTGGTGTGTCTGACAGACCAGTACATCTCACAAGTCACAGCCAAGTATCCGGGATCTATGCATGATTCCTACATCTTGCCGAATAGCAATGTGCCACATCTAATGGCATGACTACAAAGGGAGCAGGCATGGATGGTTGGTAAGTTTCCATTGTAGTGTGTGTTTGTACGTTATATCTCCTGTAATCAAAATCTAGCCAGTCCCAGATGCACATTTTGAGATGTTCAACCATTACGTTCACAGGTGACTCAGGCTATCCTAATCGTCTTTGGCTGTTGACACCAGTGAGGTACCCAGCAATGGAAGGGGAACTCCATTACAGTGAGGCCCACGAGAGGTCAAGGTGTGTAATAGAGTGAACATTTAGGCTCCTGAAGGCAAGATTCAGGTGCCTGGACCTATCTGGTGGAGCCCTTGTCTACTCGCCCCACAAGATAGGCCAAATAATCGTTGTCTGCCGCATGCTCCACAATCTAGCCCTGAGCCATCAGATACCATTGATAGCAGGTGAGGGGGAGGCAGCTGGACCAGTGACAGGAAATGCAGAAATGCCAAGTGATGGCAAGCCAGAGGATGAAGCAGTAGGTGACTCTAGGGCAGATCACATCAATCAGCACTTCAAATGACATAAAGGTATGTGAAGTGGACCATTTGACATGAGAGGTGTACCTGACAGATACCTGGTCATTTGGATTTAGTTTCAGTGGAATAGTACCTTGTTAGTACATCCTTCATACAGGAGGGGTTGTAACTGCTTTTCCTATTACCAGTGGAGTTGGGGTAAGTAAAAGGGTGTATTATGTGTCTGGTGATGTTTGTGGCCCATGTGTGATGATTGGAACATGGCCTCCGGCTTTACAATGGGTGAAGTACTTTGTGATGGCCATGTGACCTCGCTGTGTTTGTGTTCTGAATTTGCTGTCCAAGGTGAAGGTAACTGTATACTGACATAGGTGAGTGACAATCCTAGAGGTATGGGGCCTTGTTAGTGTATGGTTGAAGTACTAGGTTCCTCTGTGATGTTTTTTGTGTCTTCCATGGGGTTTGTGAATATGTGGCTATGGTGTGGGTTTGTGACAAGTCTGTACCTGGTGATATATAGGCCCAATCTGGGTGCCCCTGCTTTGTAGGTAGTATACACGCGCCTGACTTATATTACCTGTGTATGTGCACTGTATGATACCATGGCTGACATTCTGATGGTACTTTCTGTCATGCTCTATTTGCAGATTGGAATACTGACTATATTATTGAGAAGACCTGGATTCCAACCTCAATGACATCTTTCCTGTGACATTTCTGTTGTAATGTGTCTCTTGCTGAGGGAGCCTCCGTCTGATTACCAGTACACAGGATGTTGATTTCAGGGGGGCATGACCAGACCAGTTGGCAAGTATGACTATTACTGATGTATTATAAAAGACACATATAAAGTTGCTGTGTTTAAATGTGATTGATAGTGCTTTTCAAAATACTGAAAGTCAAAGTGCATAAAGGTGATGAGTGAAGTCATGGTAGATGGATTCATCAGAGTAGTTGCTACACAAATTGGTTACACAGATCAAGTGTCCTTGTACCATGGGAAAGTGGAGTTATGTTTCAGTACAGCCAACAGGGTGTCTCAGTGGCACATAAGGGTGACAGATCAGAAGAGGTTCACTTCCTGGCAGTGGGTTTGGTCTTGACATCTGCTCCAGGTGGATATCTGTGTGGACGTTCACGTTTGCAGGGGAGCTCTTCAGCTACAGAGGGAGGGATGTCTGAGGCTTGTGGCTCCCCTGGAGGGGCCTCCATTCCACTAGCTGCTGCAAATACAGATGGGGAAGATGTAATGTAGCTAGTGGAAGGGGCCAGCTGTTGTGAGGAGAAGGTCATCAGGGTGGTATTGATGTCCTTCAGCACCCCTGCAATAGTAGCCATGGTGGCATTTTGTGCCTGCAACTGCTGCATGATTTCCTGGTGGTGTTCCCTCTGCAGTCTTTAATGTTCCCCCAACATGGTGATAATTTGTCCCATACTGTCCTGGGAACGTTGGTATGCTCCCAAAGCTTGAGAGATGGTTTCCTGGTCAGTGGAGACCCTTTAAGGTACCACCCTCTGGCCCACAGCGTCCCTCTCACTCACCCCACCCCCACATACCTGTGCCCCTGGCACGGTATGCCCACTGCCAGTGGTAGCAGGTCCATCATTGTTAGGGTTGTCAAGGTTTGACTCAGGTCCCTGTACTGTGGAGCACACTATTGATTGAACAGTTCTTGGGACACAGGTTTGGGGGCAAATGGTTGCCTGTGATGTGGATGCACGAGGGGTGGGAGGCGTTGATGTGGGCAGGGTGAGGCTGGGAGACGTTGACTGACCAGGTGTCCCAAATGAGTCAGGTTGTCTGTCTGTGACCAAACATCCAGGTGTGTTGTCCTCAATGGGACCTTCATTCTGAGGGGGACTGGCAGTCTAAGGTATCCTATCTATGATGGCAATGGCAGGCTTACCTATGGAGGGAGTAAGACACAGAGCTCAAGTCAGAATATGTATTTGGTAAACTCTTTGTGAGATGCAGACAGTAGCTTTAGATGATTACCTGCAAAGACAATGACAGATGCTCCACAGCAAACCTTAGTTGTACATACGACTCAGTGACTTGTTTCCCTTATTCCATGTTTTGTGCTGGTATACTAATAGGATACAGGTGTTTATGCTGTTGGGATCTGATATTGTCTTATGATTGACTTGACTGTTCATCTCTGTTACCTAGTGAATGCTCAGGCTTGCTAGATGTCTCACATTGAAGCTGCAAAATGCACCATGGTGTCTTAGTGGGTACACAATATGTGAGTATACAGGGGACATTGTCCTTTAACTAGAAATTGGGCATGTGCATGGAGTCTGCCATCTTATTTTTCGATCCAGATCTGTCTTTTTCTGGTATGGGATTTTTGATCTGTGGCCATTGGGAATGGTTGCTGGACTGTAACAGTGTTTTGCCTGGGTTGGCATATGTCATTGCATTGCTGTCATTGCCATGTATTGGTCCTCAGTGTAACAATCTAGTTGGAGTAGCTAGTACAATAGTCATACATGCATGACATGTGATGTGATGTGCACAGTCCAGGTTTTCACTGTGTTGGGTTAGTGCATTTTGGGAGTCGAAGTGATCTGATCAGCCTGTGGCCTTTTTATGTCATTTCCAAGGGTTGTGAGGACAGTTGGTCTGAGTAGGGTGGTGGCATGCAAGAGAGGGGCATTAGCTGATTAGGTGAGAGGTGCAGTGGCCCATTTAGTTGATTAGAGATGATTTGGGTGGTGAGACAGAATTCAGGACTAGTCAATTGTGTAACATGACTGTTGTGGGTACTTACCAGACTCCAGTACCCCCAGGTATTCCAGTTAGGCCCATCGGATGCAGGATGTTCAAAACCTTCTCCTCCCATGATGTGAACTGATGGGGAGGAGGTGAGGGCTGACCGCCAGTCTTCTGCATTGCTATCTGGTGCCTGGATGCCATGGAACACACCTTCCCTGTAGGTTGTTCAACCTCTTCCTGATGTCCCCCCCTTGCGTGTGGATGACTGTCGACAGAATTCACCCTGTTGACTATCCTTTGCCACAAATCAATGTTTAGGGCAATTAATGCTTGTTGGACTTGTGCTCCAAAGAGTTGTGGCTCTACCCTGACAATTTCATCCACCATGACCCTCATCAGTGAAACATGGGTGTTTTTGTGGGGACATGGTTGTGGTTGTGTAGACGGTGTGTGGGGATGTTGTGACTGTAAGGGTGCAATGTTGGGTAATTGCTGTGGTGTGGGTTCTGCATTGTGAGGGCGAGATATGTTCTCTGTGATATGTGAATGTGTACCCATGGTGTGAAATTGCTATATCTATCTTTTTGGCTTCTCTGAGTATGAGTGTGGCGTTCTGTTTGCAAAGTATTGTGGGTTGTGTAGGGGTGTGTTATATAGTGCAGTGAGTAGGTGTGACTGGTGTGTGTGTCAGGTGTAAGGTATTCAAACTATCCAATGTGGTGTGGTGATTTGTGGATCGTAATGGGGTGGGTGGTATTTTGTCAAGCTGGCAGTGCTGGTTGTGGGACTGCCTCTTTTCCGTCTTCCAGTGTCCTGGTGATTTCAGATTTTTGTCTGTTTTTTGGCAGTCTTCACATTGTGAGTCATAATACGGCAGTCAGATTACCACCCACATTGTGTCTTTTGGCGACGGCCACCATGTATATGTCTTACCGTCAGACTGCCAGACCCATAATGAGGCCCTATATCTTTAAAAAGTATACTGGCCCCTCTCCAGATGTTACTGGTGTTTTTGCACTTGGGAGCTGGATTCAGACTAAAAGAAGCACCATACAATAAATGCTTTATATTTAAAAACAGAAAGCAAAGTCAACTATAAACCTAACAATCAGCAGGAAAAAGTTGATGATCTTCGACTCAAAACTGAGCCATGATACAGGAATTTGCATACACAGATGGCTGATAAATTTGTCTCAGAACAACACAAGCACTGGGTGCACTAAAACCTACTTGATGTATCATAATGCCTGTTTGGTCTCTCGTCTTAGATTATCAGCAACAGGGCCTGTACATGTAATGGAACTGGGCTGGGGGCTGTGCTTGCCAACAGTCAAATCCTTGTTGTGTGTGCTAGCTGACCTCCTCTTAGTCAGGCATCAGTTCACCAGGTCTTGTGGCACTGCTGGGTACCTGCTAGTTGCTGGCCCATGCAGCACACACCTATAAAGCTCTCTGTAATGCAGGCAGCTCAGAGGACTTGCTGACTGTTCTTCCTATACAGGTTGGGGTTGAGAGACAGACTGATGGGAATTTTCCAAGATTGTTGGGTGTCATGATCCTGTCTGAGCAGGAAAGCAAAGCACATTCCAATGAGACATCCTGCACTGTGCTGAGCAACAAATTACTTTGCATAGAGAGTTCAGGTGTAAGGAAGCCAGTCTCTTAAATTGTAAGAAACAAGCAAGGACCAGTGTTGATTTCCATGGCAGCTGCTGTCACCTCTTCCCTGGGCCAAGCTCACATTGTCTGAGGCAAATTTAAGAAATATATTAGAACCGGCTGTGTTCACATTCTTATTTTAGAGCAACAAAGCAGCTCAAGCAATCATGCTATTGATGTGCTATGTATAATTTGTGATAATGCATTCAGTGTGGAGTTACAGGAAAAGGCACTAAACTGTGTTCAATTTTCTTCCCTCATGCTGCTATGCTTCTATCATATATAGCATGCATGGGATAGAAATATTCAGGATTGCACAGGGAAGGAGACCTGTGGATTTGTCCACTGGTGCCCGGCTGAACTGGGCTTGCTGCATAATGCATTTTAGCAAGCTATATGGCAATCCCCAAGATTCTAATTGGTTGGTTGAATTTACTCCTAGCTGTAAACTCCCATGCTATGCAATTGATGTACACCTCAGCAAAAATACAGTATGAAAGCTGCTTTGCATAATTCATTACCTTACAACATGCCATGTATGAATGACATGCTAGGATCAATCATTGAGCTTTTATTTCAGTTTTTGAATTGTAGTCTGCTGCCAGCACTGAGCTGGCAATTCTCACAAACACTCACTTAAGCTCCTGAATCCCTTGCCATCAGTAATTTGCATTGTGTCGCATTATGGGCCAACTTATCCATAATGGTGAGATGGCACTGGCTCAACCATTGTGAGCTAGTTGAATCTTCATCACACCAAAACTTAATTGGGCTGTCTGTAAGCATGTCAATCTTTTAGAGGAACGTCATTATCTTCTAATTGTGCCACGGGTTTTTGAAAAAATATTGAGTTTTTAATATTGAATATCTTTTTAGGTATTTATGCCTCCTATTCCGTGATCATCCCCCATTTTTTGGGCTGATAATGTTGGGTTTTGAACGTTTTGAACAGTGGATGTGCCTTGACCCATAAAATTTGTTCAATTGGTTAAAAATCCTTTTTTGGCACACAGTTCATAGTATGTGGTATCTTCAGTATCCAGGGCTTATAAATTATATGCCACAAGTGGACACCAGACTAGCTGGGGAGTTTTAAAACTGTGATTTCAACCTTTTTAAATCACTCTTTTAGCAGGCGGAATCCTTTGTTTTACAGTAGTAAATCAACCCTAAAGTAGGCCTTACCAGCCCTAGGCAGGGTGCATAGTACTTAAAAGTAGGACACAGGTAATGATTGGTATTTTGTTATCCCTTGTCTTCAACGGTTTACCTTGAGGTGGAAATAGTAAATCTGATTCCATTAGTGTCCATCACCTTTGCCAAGATGATTTACATTGTGAAGGGAACAGTAAATCCTACCCCTTTAGTGTCCAACACCTTTCCCAAAATACTTTAGTTTGGAGTGAACAGAGTAAATCTGAGGATAGTAAATCTTACTCATTTGGTGTCCAACACCTTCCCTAAAACGGTTCATGGTGTCATGAGAAAAGTAAACGTTGTCACTTTTGTGTCAAGCACCTTCCCCAAAATGGTTTCGATTGGAGTAGAATTAAAAAATCATACCTCTTTAGAGGCCAACACCTTCCTCAAACTGATTCAGATTGACACCTTCCTCAATATGGTTTAGGCTGGATTGGGAACAGTGAAACTTACCCTTTAAACATGGTTTGTATTGGCATTGGAACAGTAAATCTGTCCCTTTTAGTGCCCAGCACCTTCCCCAAAATGCTTTAGATTGGGGTGGGAATAATACATCTTGTCCCTTTAGCTCGCAATGCCTTCCCTAACATGGTTTCAATTGGAGTCATAATAGTACATCTGCCCCCTTAGTGTCCACCACTTTATCCAAAATGGTGGGAGTAATAAATCTTATCCCTTTACGGTCCAACACCTTGCCCAAAATGAGTATGATTGATGTGGGAATAGTTTATCTTTCTTTAGTGTGGAAGGATGTTCAATAAATATTGTTCAAAATGGGGTATTTGGTTGGCAGTCAGGTTACCCCCTGACCAAGCAAGGACCCTCACTCTAGTCAGGGTAAAGGAGAATCACCCTTAGTTAACACCCGCTCACCCCTTTGGTAGCTTGGCACAAGCAGGCAAGCTTAACTTCAGAGTTCTAGGTGTAAAGTATTTGCACCAACACACACAGTAACTTAATGGAAACACTACAAAATGGCACAACACAGGTTTAGAAAATAGGAAATATTTTTCTAAACAAAACAAGACCAAAACGACAAAAATCCAACATTCACAAGTCAAGTCAAGTTATTAATTCTAAAAGCAAAAGAGTCTTTAACCTTGAGAAAACAGTAAAAACACTGTTAGCATTGAAAAGTACCTGGTGAGCATCAAAATAACAGGCACAGGCGAGTGTGCGTCGACAAAGGTAAGCGGTGTGTCGACTTCTCACCTGCAAGCGACACCGTCCATCATTTCTCCTTCTCTGGTTGGGTCGGCGTGCGTCGTTCTCCCTCCCAACAGGGGAGCAATGCGTCGATCCAGGCAGCACTCAGGTCCAGGCAGGCTTTGCGTAGTTTTTCCACACCCAGCAAGGTTTGCGTTGAAAATCCTACCGCTCGGTATCAGCAAAACCGTGCAATGCGAGTTGTGACGTTATCAGCCTCCATCAGCGGATGTTGCACGTCATTCTTCCAGCTATGTGTGTCAATTTTCAGTCCACAATGCCGGTGGAGCATCGATTTCTGCTGCGAATCCGGCAGCGCGGTTTTTTCAGCCGCATCTCAGAAGGTGCGTCAATATTTTCCCAGCACGGCTGTCAGTGCGTGGATTTTCAGTCTTGGTCTGCCAGCGTCACCTTCCAACGCCCTAGGAACTGGATAGGGTACCACTTGGCAGGGCAGGGGTCTCAGAGAGAGAGTCCAGGTGCTGGCAGGAGAAGTCTTTGATGGCCCTGAGACTTCACCAACAGGAGGCAAGCTCAGGACAAGTTTTTGGAGATTTCTTTCACAAGCAGGAAGGCACACAAAGTCCAGTCTTTGTCCCCTGGCACAGGCAGAAGCAGCAACTGCAGGATAGCTCCACAAAGCACAGTCTCAGGCAGGGCAGCACTTCTCGGCTCTTCAGCTCTTTTCCAGGCAGAGGTTCCTCTTGATGTCCAGAAGTGAGCTAAAGTGTGTGGTTTTGGGTGCTCTTCTTATACATATTTTGGCCTTTGAAGTAGGCTTACTTCAAAGGAAAGTCTCTCTTGTTTGTGAAATCATGCCTTGCCCAAGCCAGGCCCCAGACACACACCGGGGGGTTGGAGACTGCATTTTGTGAAGGCAGGCACAGCCCTTTCAGGTGTAAGTGACCACTACTCCCCTCCCTCCTCCCTCCCTCCTAGCACAGATGGCTCATCGGGATATGCAGGCTACACCCCAGCTCCCTTTGTGTCACTGTCTAGTGAGAGGTGCAAACAGCCCAACTGTCAAACTGACCCAGATAGGGAATCCACAAACAGACAATAGGCACAGAATGGTTGAAGCAAGAAAATGCCCACTTTCTAAAGATGGCATTTTCAAACACACAATCTTAAAAACAACTTTACTAAAAGATGTATTGTTAAATTGTGAGTTTAGAGACCCCAAACTCCACATGTCTATCCACTCCCCTAGGGAATCTACGCTTTAATCATATTTAAAGACAGCCCCCTTGTTAACCAATGAGAGGGATAGGCCTTGCAACATTGAAAACCAAATTTGGCAGAATTTCACTGTTAGGACATTTAAAACACATCAGTATATGTCCTACCTTAAACATACACTGCACCCTGCTCATGGGGCTACCTAGGGCCTACCTAAGGGATGTCTTACATGTAAGAAAAGGGAAGGTTTAGGACTGGCAAGTGGGTACACTTGCCAAGTCGAATTGGCAGGTTAAAACTGCACACACAGGCACTGCAGTGGCAGGTCTGAGACTGGATTACAGGGCTACTAATGTGGGTGGCACAACCAGTGCTGCAGGCCCACTAGTAGCATTTGATTTAAAGGCCCTGGGCACCTCCAGTGCACTGTACTAGGGACTTAACAGTAAATCAAATATGCCAATCGTGGAAATCCAATCAACAGTACAACTGACACAGATAGCATGTGCACTTTAGTACTGGTTAGCAGTGGTGAAGTGATCAGAGTTCTAAAGCCAACAAAAACAGGTCAGAAAAAAATGGGAGGCAGGAGGCAAAAAGATTGGGGATGACCCTGCATAAGGAAAAAAGTCCAAGAAATATGATATATTCTAGTATTTACATCTATTTTTAAAAAAATTGTGTTTTGTTTACTAAGGTATTTGAGTTAAGCATTTGTGTGTTTTGGAAAAGTATAGTGTTATATTATTGTAGTGGATCTAGTTGATTGTGATGTGGTGTGGTGTTTGCGAATAAATAAAAAGTACTATTTAATTTTTTAATATATATTTTATGTATATATACCTATTTTTATATTTCATGCATGTACTTTTTTAAGGTAGACATTTTTAATACCACAAAGATGGCTATATTTTTTACACTGATATACGTTTATATTTTACTGTATTGTTTATTAAAACATTTTCACGTTTTATATACATTAATTTGTTGTTTTTTGCTATGTTATATATATTTACAAGTATGTTCTGTGTAATACTTTTATAACAATGCGTAAATGTTTCATATATATAAATAACTGCTGTTTTATTATGTACATTTTATAGTACTTTTTGATATATATCTCATGTACAGTGATATTGGTTTATCCCTTTATTTAATTACATATTTTATAGATTTGTTACACACTAAGGCCCTCATTATGACCCTGGCGGTAAATCCCGCTTACCGCCACGCTGACGGCTGCCAACTTACCACCACAGCGGCGGATATCCGTTCACCATATTATGACATACACACACCAATCTGACAAAATACAGCCACATACACAAATCCGCCAGACGAAAGGTCAGTGATAAAGTGGCGGTATCAAAACCCACACCGTTACACCAACAGAACAACACCCACCACATTATGACGCACGAATCACCACGGCGGACATTCAACAGCGGTAAACTATTGGCGGTACCTATCGCCGAGCTCAAAATGGATACCCACAGACAAAACAACACCACATTAGACAATTCAAACAACACACACCTGACAACCATTACACACCACACACCCACACCACTTTACCCATAACCCTTTACAAATACCAATAAGCACCACCAGACTGACACCAAGACCACTGCCACAACTACATACACACACCACTTACACCAATACATCCCTCACGCACCACACTTCACACACTCCAACACAGTACACAACACACTCTCACAACACATAACACACATGGCACCACAAAGGCACCCCCGTTTCACTTTGGAGGAGCTAAGGGTCATGGTGCAGGAAATTGTCAGGGTAGAGCCACAGCTCTTTGGAGCACAGGTGCAGTAGATATCTATAGCCAGGAAGATGGAGCTATGGTGGAGAATCGTGGACAGGGTCAACTCTGTGGGACAGCACCCAAGAACAAGGGACGACATCAGGAAGAGGTGGAATGACCTATGGGGAAATGTACATTCCTTGACAGCAAGACACCAGCTCGCTATCAAGAGGAGTGGTGGTGGACCCCAACTCCTCCCCCACAACTCACACCATGGGAGGAGCAAGTCTTGGCAATACTGCATCCTGAGGGCCTGGCCAGAGTTGGAGGAGGACTGGACTCTGGTATGTCAACTCTCTACTATTATCACCCCCCTACCTGCATGCCATCATATAACCTCACCCTCACTCCCATCACTCCACTACATCCCACACACCCCACCATCACATCTCACTAATCCCAATGCCAATCCCTGCATGCTGGACAAATGCATGGACACCCCTCACAGCCCTGCATGGACACTCATCACTAAAGCATGCACAGCATTGAAAACTAAAAGTCCCAACATACCCCAACATACACAAATAAAAGCGGGAAGGGCAACAACAACCATAGAGAGGAAGTCAGGGATGTACACATCTAATAGACATGAAGCACAATACATCACTTACACCCCCCCAGGTACCCCAATCAATGTCAGCGGAGAGGAGGTGCCAGCACTATCCAGTCCCCCAACAGAAGAGGCCCACAGTGATGACAGTAACTCTGGACTTCAGCATCTGGACGATCTACCTGGCCCATCATGGACCACTAGAGAGCTGGTTACCCAGGCCCATCACAGACCACCACAGAGCCTTCCCTATCAGGAAACAACACCACAGCACCCACCCAGCGTACCTACACCTCTGACCCCAGGACACGTCAATCAACAGTGTGCCCACCTCTACAGGGACCCCAGGCTACACCTCGCACCAAAGACAATGGGGGACCTGGGATGAGTGGCAGTGGGCACACAGTTCAGGGGACAGAGGCACAGACCAACAGGGACAGTGGGAGGACTGCTGTGTGCCAGGGGAAGGACAGGCCAGGCAACTGACTCTCCAGGAGGCACTCTCTGAGATCCTGGGAGTCTAGCAACATTCCCAGGACATGATGGGCCAGATCCTAGACAACATTCAGGAGGAAAGGCAGCTGCAGGAGGGACAGTACCAGGGGATCAGGGTGGACTTGCAGGCCATCAACAAAACCCTGATCTCCATAGCAGGGTGCTGGCAGACATGGACAACATTATGAGAGAGACAGTCTCACACCAGTGGGCCCCTGCCACTAGCCAGTCATGTGAACAGCCTTCCACTGCCGCTAGTGGCCAGGAGGCCCCGCCACAGGACTCACAGGCCACCAGCACCCCTCCCCCTGCAGAAGGTGAACCACCCGACAAACATTCCCTGTGATCAAGGCAGAAGAGAGAGACACTTGCCAAGACCCACGCCAGGAAATGATATTTTCCTGATTGTCCCCCTTGTGTCCCACTCAGTCACCCTGTCCACCTTGAACTGACATTGCTCCCTTTCCTCTGGCCCCTTGGACAATGCACCTGTACTACAGACAGACTGGAACAATACCGTGGACTTTCCTCCATCATCACCCCATCCCATTGCACACTCCCCCTCTAGATATTAGCACTTCAATAAACACCCTTTGATAGAAATCGATTTTGAGTATGTCATGTATTTCAAATATGTATTGATTGAAACAGGTACCAACATTGCAAATTAACTGTACATAGAATGAGCATAGAATTAGTGATCTTTAGCTGGTTGCTGTGATCACAACAGGAGTATTTGTCAAATCGCCAACATCTGCAAAATGAATAGCTACAGGGAACAGTAAGTGGGCATAGAAGTGGGAAATACCAGCATGCCAATGCCACATAGAATACAACCAAAGTCATTGAAATGTAATGTTACACTGTCTCACTAGTGTGTCATTGGAAATACTAATGGATTACAGAGTTTCTGTTGTCCTCATCCTCTGCCTCCTTAGCCTCACTGTCCACAGGGTCCACTGCTGCCACATGGGGCATCTCCAGTCTCCTCCTCCTGCAGAAAAGAAACATGGCGTCTGAGGGCCAGGTTGTGCAACATGCAGCATGCCACCACTATCTGGGAGACCTTCTTGGGTGAGTAGCACAGGGATCCACCTGTTAGATGGAGGCACCGGAACCTGGCCTTCAGGAGGCCAAAGGTTCTCTCAATTATCCTTCTGTTTCACCCATGTGCCTCGTTATAACGTTCTTCTGCCCTTGTCCTGGCATTCCTCACAGAGGTCAGCAGCCATGATAGGTTTGGGTAACCAAAGTCATCTGCAAATATTGAGGGACAAAATGTAGCCACACACTATCATGTATGGCCAACACACTAGCCATACACCAACGTATACTGGGTGGGACCCATGGCTCACCTATTAGCCACACCCTGTGCATCTGTAGTTGGGCCATCACATTTGGGATGCTGCTTTTCCTTAGGACAAAAGCATCATGCACCGACCCAGGATACTTAGCATTGACTTGGGAGATGTACTGGTCCGCCAAGCACACCATCTGCACAGTCATATATTGGAAACTCTTACGATTCCTGAACATCTGTTGATTATGGCGGGGGGCAAATGCAATATGTGCTGCGTCAGTCACACCAATTATATTGGGGAAATGTCTCATTGCAAAAAACTTGGCCATCACAGTGGCCAAATTGTCCACCTAGGGGAAAGCAATGTAGCTGCACATGTGTTTTATCAGGGCAGACAACACTCTTGTCAACACTATTGAGAACATTGGCTGTGACATTCCTGTTGCAAAGCCCACTGTCACTAGGAAAGAACCAGTTTTCTAGTAAAGGGAGAACTGATAGCACTTGCACAAGAGGGGGATCCCAGTGGGATGACGGATAGCTGATATCAGGTCAGGCTCCAATTGGGCACATAGCTCTGTGATTGTGGCCCTTTCCAGTCTATAGGTGAGTAGTATGTGCCTGTCCTCCAGTGTAGTCAAGTCCACCAGGGTTCTGCACACGGGGGTATGTCTCCATCCCCTTTTCATCCGCAGCAACAGGAATCTAAGAGACACAAGAGTGAAGAGGCTGTCACAAACTGAACAATGGAGCCACAACAGTAGTCTGCAATCTGGAAACACAGTATTAATCCATAGGCCTGCCAACCACTGAAAAGGCGTCTGCCTGTCCTGTGTAGAGGGACAGGTGGAAGTGAGGTAATGCCACTGACGTTGTACGCCGTTGGTGAAGGAGTTCGGGAACCTCCATGCAACTCCTCGC
Organism: Pleurodeles waltl; assembly: GCF_031143425.1. Lineage (NCBI taxonomy): Eukaryota > Metazoa > Chordata > Amphibia > Caudata > Salamandridae > Pleurodeles > Pleurodeles waltl. The sequence goes on along the minus strand of NC_090443.1, from coordinate 659,216,013 downwards.
TGGTTATAATTGGGCCCTATGGGGTACAGTGGCCAATGATGATTTACACCAGTGACTGTATGCACCACCGCGGATGTGACCGTAATTTTCTGTCTGATTCCTCACTTGTTTCCTGACCTTCCAGAGGAGAAGATCTACACTGCATGTGTTGCTGTGCCTGTTTCTGGAACCTAACATGGCCTGTGTGACTGGGAAAGGGCCCCAGCCTTCCCTTCAGAGGAATTGGAGAGACTGGTGGATGGGATCCTACCCCATTACGGACTGCTGTATGGGCCTTCAGACCAACAGGTGAGTACACTGTGGGCACGATGCATGTGGCATGAATGTATGGAGGTGTGTGTGAAGGCATTGTGTAAGGGGGGTGGGATGTCCTCCTGGCTGGGTACACATTGAGTGCTGGGCTATAGGTGTACCAATAGTGCTGGAAACGGGTATGGTGGGCCATATGTATTACTGGCTGGACTGTTAGTCTAATGGTGTTCTCCTGTCTGTATTGCCTCTGCAGGTCAGCGCCCATCAAAAGAAGGGTATATGGTGTGCCATCGCCAAGGAGGTGCAGACCCTGGGGGTCTATGGCAGGTGGAGCACCCACTGTCGCATACGGTGGGAGGACCTGCGCTGCTGGGCAAGGAGGACAGCGGAGACCCAGCTGGGGATGGCCTTCCAACGACGAATAGGTGCCCATTGAACCCTGACCCCCCTGATGTTCCGCATCCTAGCGGTGGCTTATCCGTAGTTGGATGGGCGCAGGAAGGCATCACAGCAGCCACAAGGGGGTGAGTACAGTTGCAGAATCAGAAAATTGCACGTGGTGAGGTGTTATCTGGGTGGGGTATGTGGGCCCGTGTGTGTCGCTAGGCCAGGGCGAACATAGCAGGGTAGATTCCATGTTGGGCAGGGTCTGATGCACTCCAGCCCAAAATATGCTAGTGGGCATCTACTACTGGGCAGGGCCCTGTGGGTTTCAGTACCAGCACGGCCCTCCTATCAGCCCCTCAGCGTGTTTCCCATGCCCGCTCACCCAGGAGTGTGGGTATCTCCTTTGCCCCAAGCACATCAGGCCCTGCCCCAGTCAGCCCTGCTGCCCTCAGTGAGGAGTCTATTGACCTCCTGCGATCCATCTCTATTGGGCAGTCAACCATAGTGAATGCCATCCAGGGTCTGGCAGGGCATTTGTAACAAACAAATGCCTTCCTGAAGGGCCTTCACTCTGGCGTGGCGGCCCAACAGAGATCATTCCAGGCTCTGGCCAACTCCCTGATGGCACCCATTGTCCCTGTCTCTAGCACCCCCCTCCAACTTCTTCTACCCAGTCCCATTCACCTCAACCCCAGCCTATCCCAAGCACACCATCAGACCAGCATGCAACCAAATCAACACACAGAAATGGCTCAGCGAAACACAAACACCACACTTCATCGCACTGCAGTCAAGCAAGCACCATCCAGATGCAGACACACCAACATCCACTGCCTCCACTGTGTCCCCCTCCTCCTTGTCATCCACCTCCCTCCCAGTAGTGTCTCCACTCACACCTCCATGCATTACATCCTCATCCACTACCCCCATCACCATCACGCCTATCAGTACACGTGCTCACTTGCACTCACCACCCCCACATCCATGCACACTTCTCCTGTGTCCTCTCCCACTGTGTCTGTGCCCCCTCCTCCCATAGCACACAAACACAAGCACTCAGACACCCAACAGCCATCCACCTCACTACAGCATCCAGCCCATGCACCTGCACCCAAACACAGCAGACAGACACCTCCTACCACCACTCCCTCTTCCTCCACTCCCAAACCTTCACCCTCTTCCAGGCCCAGTGTCCCTAAAAAGCTTTTCCTCTCCACCCTTGACCTATTCCCTGCCCCTCCCCCTGTCCTTCACTTCGGGCCAGGGTGGTCAGGACCCAGTCTAGCACCTCAGCCACCCAGTCCACGAACACTGTAATTTCTGCAGCCACTGCAGTTGTGATAGGCTGGGAGAAGACACCCGTCCACACAGCCAGTGTGCCTGCACCAGCTGCCAAGGGCAAAAAGGGAGCACCAGCTGGCAAAGTCAAAAAGGGAGCACCAGCTGGCAAAGGCGAGGAGGCACCACTGTAGGAAAGTACCACCTTGCCTGGCATGTTACCCCCATTTTTATTTGGGTGTCAGTTTTTTTTTGCCTGTCTCACTGTGATCCTGCTAGCCAGGACCCCAGTGCTCGTAGTTTGTGGCCTGAATGTGTTCCCTGTGTGGTGCCTAACTGTGTCACTGAGGCTCTGCTAAACAGAACCTCAGTGCTTATGCTCTCTCTGACTTTAGTTCCCTAGTATATGGTACCTATGTACCCAGAGTATTGGGGCTCCAGGAGAGCATTTATTTTGCCACCCATAGGCAGCTCAGACAATTCTTACACAGGACTGCCACTGCAGCCTGAGTGAAATAACGTCCACATTATTTCACAGCCATTTTACACTGCACTTAAGTAACTTATAAGTCACTTGGTGAAGGTTAGGTGCAAAGTTAATAAGTGTGAGGGCACCCTGACACTAGCCATGGTGCTCCCACATAGTTCAGGGCAATTTTACCTTGACTTTGTGAGTGCGGTGACACCATTACACGTGTGCACTACATATAAGTCAATACCTATATGTAGCTTTACAATGGTAACTCTGAATATGGCCATGTAACATGTCTAATATAATGGAATTATCCCCCCATGCCAAATCTGGTAGTGGGGTGCCAATCCCATGCACCCCCGGGGCTCCAGCATGGACCCCGGGTACTGCCAAACTAGCTCTCTGGGGTTTTCACTGCAGCTACCACTGCTGCCAACCCACAGACAGGATTCAGCCCTCCTGAGGTCTGGGCAATCCCAGGAAGGCAGAACAAAGGATTTCCTCTGAGAGAGGGTGTTACACCCTCTCCCTTTGGAAATAGGTGTTAAGGGCTGGGGAGGAGTAGCCTCCCTCAGCCTCTGGAAATGCTTTGAAGGGCACAGATGGTGCCCTTCTTGCATAAGCCAGTCTACACAGGTTCAGGGATCCCCCAGCCCCTGCTCTGGCGTGGAACTGGACAAACGAAAGAGGAGTGACCACTCCCCTGTCCATCACCACCCGAGGGGTGGTGCCCAGAGCTCCTCCAGTGTGTCCCAGACCTCTGCCATCTTGAATGCAGAGGTGTGAGGGCACAATGGAGGCCTCGGATTGGCCAGTGCCAGCAGGTGACGTCAGAGACCCCTCCTGATAGGTGCTTACCTGGTTAGGTGGCCAATCCTCCTCTGAAGGCTATTTAGGGTCTCTCCTGTGGGTTTCTCGTCAGATAACGAATGCAAGAGCTCACCAGAGTTCATCTGCATCTCTCTCTTCGACTTCTGCCAAGGATCGACCGCTGACTGCTTCAGGACACCTGCAAAACCGCAACAAAGTAGCAAGGCGACTACCAGCAACATTGTAGCACCTAATCCTGTCGGCTTTCTCGACTGTTTCCTGGTGGTGCATGCTCTGAGGGCTGTCTGCCTTCACCCTGCACTGGAAGCCAAGAAGAAATCTCCCGTGGGTCGATGGAATCTTTCCCTGCTAACGCAGGCACCAAACTTCAGCATCACCAGTCCTCTGGGTCCCCTCTCATCTTGACGAGTGTGGTCCCTGGAACAAAGGAGCTAGATTAAGTGAGCCCGACAGTCAAGAGGTCCTTCTTCCGTCCAAATTTGGTGGAGGTAAGTCCTTGCTACCCCCACACCAGACAGTAATCCTGTGTACTACGTGATCTGCAGCTTCTAGGGCTTCTGTGCACTTTTGCAAGGAATCCTTCATGCACAGCATAGCCCAGGTACCCAGCACTCTGTCCTGCAGTGCTCGCTGAGTTGACCACCAACTTCGTAGGACCCTCCTTTGTGGTGTTGAGATAACCGCCATGCTCAGATTTCTTGAACGCCTGTTCAAGTGCTTCTGCAGGTGCCGCCTGCTTCTGCGTGAGCGCCCCCTCTGTCTCCTCCTCCAAGGGGCGACCTCCAGGTCCTTCTTGGGCCCGAGCAGCACCCAATTTCCTTAAATGCAACCTTTGCAGCTAGCAAGGCCTGTTTGTGGTCTTTCTGTGTGGAAATAACTCTGCATCCTCCAGCACGCCGTGGGACATCTTCTGTGCAAAGGAGAAGTTCCTGCCATTTTCCGTTGTTGCAGTATCTTCAGCTTTTTCCACCCAGAGGCAGCCCTTTTGAACCTTCATCCGGGGTTTAGTGGGCTCCTGCCCCCCCGGGCACTTTCGTGACTCTTGGACTTGGTCCCCTTCCTTTACAGGTCCTCAGGTCCAGGAATCCATCTTCAGTGCTTTGCAGTCAGTTGTTGTCCTTGCAGAATCTCCTATCACGACTTTCGTGTGTTTCTGGGGAAGTAGGGTAAACTTACTCCTACTTTTCAGGGTCTTGGGGTGGGGTATCTTGGAAACCCTTAGTGTTTTTTTACACTCCCAGCGACCCTCTACACACTACACTAGGCCTGGGGTCCCTAAGTGGTTCACATTCCACTTTCTTAGTATATGGTTTGTGTTGCCCCTAGGCCTATTGCATCCTATTGTATTCTACAATGTTTGCACTACTTTTCTAACTGTTTACTTACCTGATTTTGGTTTCTGTGTATATTTTGTGTACTTTACTTACCTCCTAAGGGAGTATATCCTCTGAGATATTTCTGACACATTGTCACTAAAATAAAGTACCTTTATTTTTAGTAATTATGAGTATTGTGTTTCTTATGATATACTGCTATGTGATGTAAGTGGTATAGTAGGAGCTTTGTATGTCTCCTAGTTCAGCCTAAGCTGCTCTGCTATAGCTACCTCTATCAGTCTAAGCTGCTAAAACACTACTAATCTACTAATAAGGGATAACTGGACCTGGCACAGGTACCCACTATAAGCCAGGCCAGCCTCCTACAACCACCAGCTGGCAAAAGCAAGGAGGCACCACCAGCTGGCAAAAGCAAGGAGGCACCACCAGCTGGCTAAAACAAGGAGGCACCCCAGCTGGCAAAGACAAGAAAGGGCCACCAGCTGCCAAAGGCAGGAAGGGACCACCAGCTGCCAAGGGCAATGACAAAGGCACAGATGCTGCAGGCAGGATGGACATGGAGCCTGGTGCTGACGCAGCATCTGAGCAAACAACATCAGTCATGGTACTTCAGCCATCCAAGGCTGCAGGAGATGGGCTGGAGCGCCCCCACCACCGGCAGCACCGATGCCAGCACCGCCGCGAGCACCACCGCCAACACCAATGCCAGCACCGCCACCTGCACCGCCACCAGCACCACTGCCAGAAGCAGCCCCAGTGGGCAGCCGTCCGAGGCTGCAGGGGAAGGGCTGGAGCCTCCCCCAACACTGGCAGCACCGCCACCAGCACCGCCACTGCCACCACTGAGCAGCCATCACTTCCGGCGGGCAGTGTGTAGTCATGCCTCCATGGGCTGCAGTGCATCTTGGTCCCTGCAAAAACTGTAGTTGTGACACTCAGGTGAGAGACTATGACCTTGCACTTCCAAGATCTGCATCACAGAGCACAAAGCCCCCTCCAGAACCAGTGGAGAAGGCATCCACTTGAGAGACTGTAGCCTTACACGCCCCAGGACCAGGCAGTGGGCAGACCACCCACTACAGAGACTGTGTCTTTGCACTCCCCAGGACCAAGCAGTGGGCAGACCACCTACTAGAGAGACTGTGGCTTTGCCCTCCCAGGACCAAGCAGTGGGCAGACCACCCACTAGAGAGACTGTGGCTTTGCACTCCCCAGGACAGAGTGATGGGTATGTAGCTCCCTCCAAGAGCAGTGGCATTGTACCATCTTACAGCTGAGGTGCCCCCCTTCCCCTTTCCCCTGAGGTGCCTGTGTATTTTCGACCTGATGCCCCAGCAGTGTTCTCTCCGTATTGAGGCAGGAGTCAAGTTGGGCCTTGGCCTAAGTGATATGGCCCTGTGGCCCACGGACATTATGGACTGGGCAGTGTCCCTCCATTTGTATATATTGTAGATACTGTTTTGTGCTTTGAGGACATATTTCTAGACCTTTATATTATTACACTGACTTTACTCACTTCCTTTTGTCCTTGCGTTATTCCTGAGGGGTACGGGGTTGATATGTAATGTTGTTGCATCTGTGGTGTGTATGGTGTTGGGGTTGAGGGTGTTGCATGTTGCATGTGTGTGTCACTCTCTTTTCCTCCCCCCTACCTTGTGTGCTAGGTGCGGTACTCACCGTGGTCGTCTTCTCCACCGTTGGTATTCCTGGTGTAGGAGTAGGTAAACCAGCATGGGTAACAGCTGTAGTTTGGGCTCCATGGTGGCGTGGTTCATCCTTGAGTGTTCAGAGGGGAGTCGTTTCCCTTCTGTGTAATGTTTCCGCCGTGCTTTTAATGGCGTTGGTAATGCCCCGGAAAAGCTGGTGGATTGGCTTGTTGTAATAGGGTGGGCGGTACATGGTCTTCCACATGGCTGTTGGCGGTTACCGACGTGGTGCTTGTTGCTACCGGTATGGTGGTCGGTGTGTTAAAGTGTCTGTCTGTGTTGGCGGTTTCCGTTGTGGTCGTAATTCCATTTTTTTTACCACTGGCCTGTTGGCGGTATTACCGCTGCTTTATCACCGACCACCAGGGTTGAAATGAGGGCCATAGTCCCTTCTGCTAGTTTCTGAATCCAAGTCTGGGTCTGTGACAGCTGGACTCTTGTAAACTGCCTCCAGACAGCCACACAGAAAGGGAGCTTAGGTGTGACTGAGTTACCATCTGCATGTTGATGGCCCATTCTGAGCAGGACGGGAGTGAGGAGCTGAGCCTTACACCTGAATGGGCTATGTTCTGAGCCCTTACAAAGGTCTGCATAACCCCCTGTAGTGTGTCTGCAACAAGTGGAGGAAGTCCTCCCCACTTTCAAAACACCACTGGGTATAAAAATTAGACTTCTGACCCTACCAAATCAGCACGCTTAAGGACCTGAGGAGATTCCTCAAGAAAAATTACTGCTGTGCTGCTGAAAGGACTGTCCCTTTGCTGTACTCTGCTGGACTTTGCTGGACTCCTGCTTTGCTGTGCCTGCCCTGCTGCCCGCCTTGCCTATCAGTAAGAAGGACTGGACCTGCATCTCTACATTCCCAGAACCAAAGTGACTCCAAGGAGTTGCTGGCATGCCCCCAGTTCTGAAGTCTCAGGGACATCAAAGACTTCACTCAACTCTGCTACACCCTCTTGACTCTGCCAACTGTGAGTCCTGCCCTGGCAAATTGTGCCAATCCAGTTGTGGTCTCTTGGAAATGGGTTCTGCAGCTGTTTCTGCAAAAACCCATGGATCACTGTCATTGTGTCCATCAGAACCCTTCATCTCTCCTCAATGCTGACAAATGGCCGCTGCAGAAGAGGACATCGCAGTGCTGACTGCATGGATCAGAGTCAACTCATCATCCACAGCACTGACAAATCACCTTCGCCTCACCAGCTGCGCGGCTTGACAATGACCCATCACATGCACCCAAGGGGTTCAACATCAACGCATCTCCCATTGCGTAGCTCGAAACCGATGCATTGTTTACACCTCCAGGATCAATGATGACGCATCAACACTGCTGCTCAATGCATTGCTCCTTGCATCTCTCCTTATATGGCTGCTCGTTGTTGACGTAGCCCAGAACCAAGACACTGATTTCAGTGGGATATGTTTGGTCTCTATATCCGGCCCACACTCCAACGTGGTCAGCCTGACTTTTCAGATTTCACCCAGTCTAGCACGATCAGATAGCCCTGGTTGGCACTGTGCTTGTTCGAATTATATTTGCAGATATTCTTTGAAAATTCACATATTGACTTCTAATTATTGGATGTTTGTTATTTCATTCATTACTTTAAGCTCTATTTTTTTAACATGGTTAATTTATGGTGAGTATCTGACTTATCCTGTCTAGGATCGTGGTTCCTTCATGAAAAGGATGCATACCGCTGCCAACCAGAAACCCAATTTCTAACACACTTTTTTGGGACTTTATTTTTGCCTATTTATGTAGATTTGTTTTTTTGTGGCTTCTTGGCTGATCATTGACATCAGCTACATTTTGAGATATGGCACTGTAGGAATAATTCCAACATGATATTTGAAATTTGGGTTGGCATCTGTGGCCAGAATGGTACAGTCTACCAACCCACATGTCTTCAAAGTAGACCATAAGGGGATTCAGTTTCTGTCCATTTGGGAATGCTATTAGTATTTTCAAGTATTAGGCTGTTTCTGTGACTGGTGTGTATGCTAGGGCTATTCCTTATTTTAATAATTTCAAAGGCAAACTCATGTTGTTACTGTGTAATGCAGTGTAATGCAGTGGTTCTCAGCCTTTTGACTTCTTTAGAACCCCACTTCATTATTACGGGAAACCGGAGACCCCCACTGAGAAATTATTGGAATCCAGAGAACCCCACCAAGTCATTACTGGAAGCCAGAGACCATGGCCTAAACATTGTCGATGATTTGAACCGCAAAACAGTACACAAAAAGCAAAAACAAGCATTCCATCAAACATATACAGAAATGATAACACATTTTATTTAATTAGAAAACAAATATGAATAAAAAAACAATACATTTAATTTTAATAGGCAGGTTGGAGATGCTCTAAATTCAATTGAAACCACACATCGTCCATACTATATTCTCTTGGAATCCCCAAAACTGTTCCAATGAATCAATCTGAGGGTACTAATTTAATTTTAGGCCTCCAATTTCAAATTCCTTGACATTTAAATCATGTTGAAAAATGTTCAATTGTATATTTAGCCACTTTATTTAAACACAGTATATCAATATGTTAATATTATTAAATTTTCTAAGCAGTCACTGATTCCCTCAGGAGACTTCTCAGACAACCAGGGAGAAAGGAGCGTCCAGATTCAGTCATGCGAGTGGCTACTGATGAGAGTGTAGCACCCAGGGGAGGCTGGAGGTCTCAGATACCCACACCGCAGGCAACTGAAGGATGGTGGGGGATATCCCAGGTAAAGCCAGGTTGAGGGGTGAAAGCCATCAGAGAAGGCACGGTTGCAGAGCATTGAAGGGATTCTCACGATATCAGTGTAAGTTGAGGAGGGAAAGTCATCATTTCCCATCAGCCACAGGAAGTGGGAAAGTAGAGTATCCCACTCAGGGGAGATAGGGTGCTTGCGGAAAATGCGGAACTCTTCATATCATAGAGCCTCTTCCTCCGCCTTTCCTCACTTTCTCATCACTCCATGCCAGGCTGCCACTCATGGAGCGAACAGGGTTCTCCATTGGCAGGTGAGCGCCCTTTTGGTAAAGAGCAGTGCCATGCCAGCAAAGCCCATCCATACCCTTTGGTGTTTCCTGTGCTTAAAAAACCTAAGGCATCAGCCTCCCATGTGTAAATGACTGAGAGTTGGCATGTATCAATCCCCAATAGTCATGAAGGTATAGTGGGCATGATTACAGCATATGGCGCAGGTCTGCATCCAACAAGTGACAATGAGGACAGCAGAGTTGATATGCGGGAAAGTAACGATTACATGGTGCAAGGGTCAGATAGGCTTGGTAAAGTCTGAAGGATTGCACATTCTTGAGGGGGGTTCCTAGAGACTAGGTGGAGAAACTCCAAGCCCTATGCCGATTACGTCATACATTGACCTCTTGATGTCGTCCTCCAACTTGTTCCATAGGGCTGTTGAGGGAGGAATAGCTTTTTATGCTAATTGTAGATACTTTTGACAATAGCTTTTTTTAGTATCGTTATTTGTGTCTTTCTGTATAGGATGACTATATTCTGGTCAACAATATTTTTTGACAATATTGTGGTAATTGGATATAGTGTTTGTCTATATTATGTCATATAACCTCTGCCAAGGTAACAAATCATCTCAAAATACGGGTCAGTATTTAAATTAGCATTAGTTTACATGGTTATTATAGCCAAGGTTATTCTCATTAACAGTCTAGAAAAATTAAACAATAAATGCTCTCACATAATGCAATCCGTACAGTCGCACGGTACATTTCCTAAAATCTATGTCACAAAATTCCATCTATCTATCTAGTATCATTAGTTTTAGTGTGTTCAGAAGGTGAGTGGGTTACTACCTTGTTTTTGTTTTGGTCTGTGAGGAGACAATTTTCTTCTAGCATCATATCTTCATGCTGTTCTGCTCACCTTCTGACTGAAAGATAGAAGGTGGTCTGCTTTCGAACAATATTTCCTTTGCTTTGTAGAACCATATATGTTGGATGTAAAACTCACAATTTCTTATAGCATGCTTAATTTCTTGATTACAGCTGATAAATACCGTATTCTGATTTATTAGCTTACCAAGACATCTCAAGAGAATGTTACCAGTCCTTCATTCGCCACTGGATATGAGATTTTCGGTTTACTTTCCATTGAGAAAGAAATTTAAGTGAATGAATAAAAAGGCAAAAACTAGCACTCAAATTTAAATGCCAAATATCTTTAAAATTATTTATTCAAGTCAAAAAGGAAAAGGAAAGAGGGCTGTTGAAGAAGAGAAATGAGTGTAATAGTTTCAAAACGAGAAAAGAGAAAAAACTAGGCTGCTTTCTCCGGTTGTTAATTGTTGGTAATAACTAATTCAACCTTTAGCAGAGGCCAAGAACTGCTTTTGTCTGCGTTCTTATTGAGACCCTTATTGGCTAAGACAACCAGAGCTCCAGTTGGCCCCTTGGAAACACTTTTAAGCAAGTTTAGCGTAATATATTGTGTGGGTTTCTCAGGTGGCTCTGGCATGACCTTGATCTCCATGTACCTGCTAAGACCTCCACCATTTTGTTACACAACTGCAAAAAAAAATATTGTCACGGCCCTGGTTCTGTGGCATTTCAAGTTACGAAACTAATATGGTTCCTTCTGGTCTTATGTAGGTTGTTAATTGAATGTGTTTCCATTAGTGATAGTTCCATGCCACTTCATCACATATAGGCGTACTTACGCGCTTTTTTGTACACCTGACGGGAAGGAAGCAGGTTGCAACCCAAGAAAACCCACATTTGTTTGCTTTAGGATCTCTGGTTTTCGGACCTGTGCTGTAAGTCTCACCGATAGAGTTTCACTCACTGTGACCTCTATGTTAATATGATTCTCATATGTATCCTCCAGAAGCCATCTTGTAAAATACATTGCACTGCTGCGAAGCTGGGGAAAAAAGCTCTGTTGAAGTTACGCATGTCACCTGCACATGTGTAGAAATGGAGTGAGGAAGAATGGTTCCTGACAGCCTTCACATGTTTTCACAGGTTGCACAATCTCAGATGGGACCCAGATTAAATTGGTGGTTGCCCGCTATAGGTTTCAAACTCATTTGGAAACCCGAGGAGGAACACCCTCTTGGGTTAGATGTAAATCCATTGTGTTTAAACCATTTTGTATTTTGGGTAATATATGCATAAAATATAACAGTTTGATTGTCACAAGACTGCCAAGTCAGTTTTGCTCCATGTGAGTTCTGTTTAATTTTGTTCAATCATTCAGCTGTTGGTCTTTCAAGACAGGAATGGAAACAAATTGGTGCCTTGTGTGAGAAAAGATAATACGTTAAAAGAATAGCACATAAGAAAATAATGTAAACAGAAAAGGGAGGGTGAGTAGAAGAGGTTGAGGGTGGAAGGGAAAGGAAAAATCATTAGAGGGACACATTTTGAAAATCAGAGATGAAGCAAAGAGAAAGAGAAAGGTAAGGACAGCTTACAGAGGTGATAAAGAATAATCATTTTTTCCTGACTATTGTCTTCAGTTTGTTTAAGCTTTGGTTTGTGTGCTGGAGTTGCCAGGTATATACTGGGAAGTGGTACATTCATATAATGGTTTATTCAGAGACCAGATTTCTTGTACCTAGGGTGGAGTAAGATTTAAGGAATGTAAAAAAATCTGGTTCACTTAATTTATTTATGAACTCCTCAATAGTATAAGAAAACCAAGATTTGGAGGCTATCCCTTTCACCCAGGAATTCTGGACTGGGTGTGTTGGGCTACAGAAAATCAACTATGTAGTTCACCGATTTACATAGTCAGCATTCATGTCAATTGCTCCCCCTCACCTGCTTAATCACCATAAGGGCTGATTTATGTTGTAACTCGTGGTGTTTGCAGTTGTTCTTCATCGTGACATCAAGATCATGGGCACCTTTGTGATTTAGGAGTTCTCTGAGTTTTGATACGTTTATTCTATGTGAAGTTCGAGTCTCGATGCTTGTTCCTTGCCATGCATTTCGAGCAGGCAGGACTACTAGGAATAATGGCCAACACTGTATAAGAAAGGAGTATGATGCATTGATAAGTGAAAAGAAGCAGGCTTTTTTAAAGTCAAACTGGGACCAAATCCTTTGCACTCTCCTGGAGAAGGACCTAAAATAATTTCAGAAGCTAGTTTAAAAAGGGTGTGCAAGGTCGGATCCCCGGTAAGATGTGGGTTCCGAATATACTAAGATGGCCTATCTAAGTGATATTTATAAAACAAGAGAAGTAACCACAAGCAGAGCCTTGCCATAATATAGGAGAGCGGTCCTTGGAGTCCTCAATACAATATTCAGTAAACCTCATAGCTTCCCTAAAATTAACCAAGGCCGCTGGTCCTGATAATCTTCTGGCAATTGAAATAAAGTTGATTCCTGTTTAGTGGGCGACCTTCTTTTCCAAAGCCTTCATTTTATAACAAAGACAGGCGTATTTCCTTCAAGTTGGAAAGGTGGAATCATAAAACCAATACATAAAAAAGGGGAGACAAACAACCTCTTTAACTTTCGTTTGATAAGCCTCCCTGACGTAAGTGCTCACCTATAATCAAAGGTAATACTCATCTACTTGAAGAACTGGATTGACGGTAGTGATATCAACCCTATGGAACAGGCGGGCTTCAAGCAAGGGCATTCAACGCTTGATCACTGTTTTAGTTTGTGGGCTCTGTGGAAAAAAGCTATTGAATAAACAAGGAATTTGTATTGCTGTTATGTCGATTGTAACTCTGCATTTGATTTAGATGATCCTAGTATCCTGTGGAAAACGTTGCATCAACTTTCAATCCTCCCTAGATTATTAGCAATACTCTAGGAATTTCACTTACAGAAATGGGCACAAATGGAGCTTGATCTAAACGGAGCCCTTTAGAAACAATCCCTCTAGGTAGCAGGCTAAGGCAGGGCTGTGTTTTGGCCCCAATGCTGTTCTGTTTTTTGCTGATCTCCCAAGAGTATTAGCCAATACTAACTCATTCTCACCATAGATGAGGGGCAGACATATTTCATGCTTCCTTTACACAGATGACCTGGTTATTCTAGATTTGACCCAGGTATGCCTTCAGAGACAATTGCTTAGTTTTAATAACTATTGTGAGGCAAATTACCTGAAGGTCAACTTTGAAAAAACAAAAAGTATCATGTTTGGGAAAGATATCAGCTGTTTAACTAGTCATTGGAAAATAGGAAGGTAGAGGTGGTTACATCTTATAAATATCTAGAATTGATGTTTACTAAGAAACTGAACTGGGCCCTACATAAACAAACTGTGGAGCTACGGGCAGTCTTGTCTATAGGTGGACTGGTGCCCTTAAGAACCTATTTGGTGGTCCCTCTTTGTCTCCACTCTTGACTGCCTATAATGCAATGGTGCCCTCTCAATGTCTGTTTGGGTCTGAATTAGTGGCCTTAAGCTCTGAGACAAGTTTAGAGAAGGGGGAGGGCACATGTTTGAAAAAACTGTTTGATTTGCCCAATTGTACGATAGCCCCAGCAATAAGATTAGAAGGGGATTTGCAGGCTTGAAACTTTCTGGCCTATAAATCACCCCTGAGGTTCTGGGATAAAATGTGGACCTTGGAGGCACTAAGGCCCATATTTATACTTTTTTAGCGCCACATTTGCACCGCTTTTTGACGCAAAAGCGGCGCAAACTAACAAAATACAATTGTATTTTGTAAGTTTGTGCCACTTTTGCATCAAAAAGCAGTGCAAATGCAGCGCAAAAAAAAGTATAAATATGGGCTTAAAGGTATTGTGCCTGTGTGCAAGGGAAATTGTAAAGAGTGATTTGCGATGTGTGGTGCAGGCCAGGAGTAGATTAGGGAAAATTGTTGCAGCCTAAAAAATTGGAAAATTTAAAAAATGGATGAGGCTCTCTCTTTACAAAAGGTGACCTGAAAAAAGATTCGAAAAAAGAATCAAGGTTGTCTGACCTAGGGTATGTGATGAGTAAACCCTTGCTGTGATTTGATATGTTAGTGAGTACTGATTTATTGTGTGTTACTCTTCTCACCAGAAGCCACTGTGTTCACATGGCTCATGAATGCAATTCTTCAAGGAATCAAGACAATCTGTCATACTTACTGGGCAGTTTCATTACCTTGTGAGGTTTTCTTTTGCTATTGACTTTATATTCCATTAGGAAATTTACATTTATTGTGTCACTCTTGGTTTACTTTATTCCTGTAAGCCATTAGATTAATTACTATATGATTATTCTTTGCATGCTCATGATTACCTACATTTGCATCTGCTGCTCTAGCTCCATCCGTTCTACCTCTGACTTCCTTGTTCTACCTTGATGAGTCTGATCAAACAGGGCCAAACAGAGAAGACTTCATAGGAAGCACAAGTTTCTTTTTATGGAGCTGTTGAGCGTAAGTGAAAAATACAAAACAGAGACCAGCATAGCTCTGCACAGTGTACAGAAGACATACTAAAGCAAGCATAACGTATGATAAAAAACAACATTCAAGTCTGGAGATGGTTATTTTGGGAGGTCTGAAAGTACACACTACCTATCCATGGCCTCCCAGTGAGAAGTTTTATAATTTATTTTGTGCTCCATCCTCTATATTTCCCTCATCAAGTGTGAGCACAATACATCTCACTACGGGGGGAGGAATGGGGTTAAATAATTAATCTATGGAGCACAATATATCTCACTACTGGGGGAAATGGGGTTAAGTAATGAATCTATGGCTGCATCAGATGAATTGAGTGAAAGTTGAGAGAAATTCAAACACAGCATTAAGCAACTCCACAGTCTGCCAAGTTAGGTAATATTTATCTAGGATGGAATGAAAAATGGTGAAGACATACACAGTTAAAACATATTTATAAGAAAAGATTATTCTGTATACTAGTGGTGTGATCTTTTTTTTCTGGCATTATCCTTTTTGAGGACAGAGCTAAACCAAAAAGCAGAGGTGCCATAGAGGATCTGACCAGAATAGAAGGCCTATTGAATGAGAAAAGAAAACACAAATGTTTCAGAGTCAAGGTGATTATGGTGGGCCAAGAGTCAGAGTGCTGAGCATAAGGTGGTATAGCATTAACTAAGTGACAATCTAATCATTGCTGGACACCCAGACAACTGCAGTATGTACTCTGAATTGCTCATCATGCAAACAATAAAATGTTTTAACTATGCCTGTCATGCCCACAACATTATAGTCATTTAGGATTTCCCACATGTGCCACTAGACCTTTTTGTGTCCCTTTTCCCATAAAACTATTTCTGGAAGGGTCCATCTCCTGGATGTTGTTGAAGAGGTTTGTAGATTTTATTTCTTCCAAAAGATAAAGACCTGTTGTTTAGTCTAGTCAAGCTAAACTGAGAGGACTAAAAACCCAAAAAAGGCAGAAGCACATTTAATGAAAGATCAGTCAAGTAATACTTCCCTTGACCTGTGGAAGCTTTTATACAGAATAATCACCCAAACCTTAAATACTAAGTTTCCCTAAGCCACTCCCATCCATCACATGAAACATAATTTGGTGTTCATTGATGTGAGTCACCTGTCCAAAGTGTGGGATCTCTTACCTATCAATGGGTGTCTTTTCCCATGGAAGGAACAGATATACACAGTGCAGTCCCTAATAAGAACCTCAGGGAACCAGCAGGGAAATTTGATTTTTGACAAGGGATATGTCTTGTTTTTCAGGAAATGGAGGCATCCGTTACAGGTCTAGTGATCATTCCTCCTTTACAATTCTGCGGTTGACCATAAGGTTTACCAGGCAGGTCACTCCCCTCACCGCCAAGCAGCCCCTGTGAGACCGCTGACCGCTGCTTTATTCCTGTCTCCTTTTGCTGCCTTGTACTGCTGCCCTCACCTTTTTCTGCCCAGTTTGTGGTCCTAAATCTCTGTTTCCCTGCGCACCGCGTCTCCCCCTCGCCGCCCGTTTCCCGCCGCCGCGTCCCGTAGGTCCGCCCCCCTCGCACCCCATTGGCCGCCCCGCTCCCACCTCCCAGCTGCTCCTCCCTCCCTCTCCCACTCATATGGAGGCCGCACAGCAGTAGAGAGAGCGACCTCTGACCCTGTTTACCAGGCAGGTCGCTCCCCTCACCGCCTCGCAGCCCCTGTGAGACCGCTGACCGCTGCTTTATTCCTGTGTCCTTTTGCTGCCTTGTACTGCTCCCCTCACCTTTTTCTGCCCAGTTTGTGGTCCTAAATCTCTGTTTCCCTGCGCACCGCGTCTCCCCCTCGCTGCCCGTTTCCCGCCGCCGCGTCCCGTAGCTCCGCCCCCCTCACACCCCATTGGCCGCCCCGCTCCCACCTCCCAGCTGCTCCTCCCTCCCTCTCCCACTCATATGGAGGCCGCGCAGCGGGCACACAGCGGGCGCGCGCAGCGGGCGCGCCACTGGCGCACCAAAGGCGCGCCTAAGACAAGCTCGTGTGCGCCCGTCCGCGCCTGGCCCGCGCCCAGCGCCAGACCCCCTGGCCCCCGCAGAGGCCAGCCCACCCGCAAGACCTACAACGCCGCCACTCTCATCGCAATCAACACCGGCCGGATCCCCGGCTGCTGCAGAGCCACCCCTAGACGCACCCACGGGCCCTTCACCTGCCAATCCTGCAAGTTCTCCTGCATTCAGACACGGACCGCACCCGCCAAGCCAAGCACCAGCAGCAACCACCTGAAGTGCATCCTGCTCAACACCCGCTCTATCCACAGACACGCTGTGGAACTCTGGAACCTGCTCGACACCACATCTCCAGACGTCGCCTTCCTCACAGAAACCTGGATGAACGCCTCCTCAGCGCCCGACATCGCCATCACCATCCCGGACGGATACAAGATCACCCGGAGGGACCGCGTCAACCAGACAGGAGGAGGTATCGCCATTGTCCACAAGAACACCATCCGCATCACGACCAACTCCGACGACACCCTCACAGCCGCCGAACATCTCCACTTCCAGATACACACCGACCCCAAGACCACACTCAGAGGCACCCTCATCTACAGACCCCCAGGACCCCGCACACAATTCAGCGAAGACATCGCAGACTTCATCAGCCCACACGCCCTCCCCTCCGCTGACTACATCCTCCTAGGGGACCTCAACTTCCACCTGGAGAACAACAACGACAACAACACCACCACCCTGCTGGACAACTTCGCCAACCTCGGACTCAAGCAACTGGTGAACACCCCCACCCACTACACCGGACACACGCTTGTCCCAGTCTTCTCCTCCAGCAAGTACATCTCCTTCAGCCACTCCACCGGACTCCACTGGACAGACCACAGTTGCGTCCACTTCAGCTTCAGAAGAACCACGACTCACCACCACCCTCAACAGGCTCCCCGCAGGAGCTGGAACAAGATCACCACCGACCAGCTCTCCACATCACTGAGCCAGAACCCTCCCGCCAGCTCAGCGGACCCCAACCAAGCAGCCAACAACCTCACACAGTGGATCACCAACTGCGCTGACAACCTCGCACCTCTGAAAACCCATCCCACCAGGCCCAACAGCAAGAAAGCCTCCTGGTTCAACAACGACCTCAAGAACTCCAAGAAGAACTGCTGCACCCTCGAGAAAGCCTGGCGAAAAAACCCGACCACAGACAACATGACCGCCCTCAAGCACGCCTCCCGCAAACACCACCAGCTGATCCACACCACCAAGAAGACAGCATTCAAAGAACGACTAGACAACAACGCACACAACAGCAAGGAACTCTTCAGCATCGTCAAAGAGCTCTCCAACCCCAGCGCCAGAAACAACAACATCACTCCCTCACACTCCTCTGCGACTCACTCGCCTCGTTCTTTCACCGCAAGATCGCCGACATACACAACAGCTTCGGCGCACAGACCACGCACCCAACCACCAAACCGACGCCCCCCAACACCACCCTCCGCGCCTGGACCCCGGTCAGCACCGAAGACACCATCCAGATGATGAACACCATCCATTCCGGTTCTCCAACCGACCCATGCCCCCACCACGTCTTCAACAAAGCCGACTCAGTCATCGCACCCCATCTCCGGGACATCATCAACTGCTCCTTCAACACGCCACCTTCCCGGAGAGCTGGAAACATGCCGAACTCAGCGCCCTCCTGAAGAAACCATCAGCAGACCCCACCGACCTCAAGAACTACCGCCCCATCTCGCTCCTCCCGTTTCCTGCCAAAGTCATCGAGAAGACCGTCAACAGACAGCTAGCCGCCTTCCTTGAGACTAATGGATCCCTCGACCACTCGCAGTCCGGCTTCCGAGCCAACCACAGCACCGAGACCGCCCTCATCGCAGCCACCGACGACATCCGAGCCCTGCTCGACAACAGGGAGACAGCGGCCCTTATCCTCCTGGACCTCTCCGCAGCGTTCGACACTGTCTGCCACCGCACCCTAGTGCAGCGCCTCAGCAACATCGGAATCCAAGAGAAGGCACTAGAGTGGATCATCTCGTTCCTCGCCGGAAGAACCCAGAGAGTCCGCCTCCCCCCGTTCAGATCCGAGGCCACCAAAGTCAGCTGCGGCGTACCACAAGGATCATCACTCAGCCCCACCCTCTTCAACGTCTACATGAGCCCCCTCCCAGCCATCGCACGCCAACACAACCTCAACATCATCTCCTACGCCGACGACACCCAGCTGATCCTCTCCCTCACCAACGACCCAGCCACCGCCAGAACCAACCTGCACGAAGGGATGAAAGACGTAGCCGAGTGGATGATGAACAGCCACCTGAAACTGAACTCAGACAAGACGGAAGTCCTCATCCTTGGATCATCACCCTCTGCCTGGGACGACTCCTGGTGGCCCCCTGCCCTGGGCAGCGCACCCAAACCAACGGACCACGCGCGCAACCTGGGCTTCATCCTGGACTCCTCCCTCTCGATGACCAGACAAGTCAACGCCGTCTCATCATCATGCTTCAACATCCTACGCATGCTCCGAAAGATCTTCCGATGGATCCCCACCGAAACCAGGAAGACGGTCACCCAGGCACTCGTCACCAGCCGACTGGACTACGGTAACACCCTCTACACCGGAACCACGGCCAAACTACAGAAAAGACTCCAACGCATCCAGAACGCCTCCGCACGCCTCATCCTTGACATCCCCCGTCACAGCCACATCTCCGGACACCTGAGAGACTTGCACTGGCTCCCCGTCAGCAAGAGAATCATGTTCCGTCTCCTCACCCACGCACACAAGGCCCTCCACGACCTGGGCCCCAGGTACCTCAACAACCGCCTGACCTTCTACACTCCCACCCGCCAGCTACGATCGACCAGCCACGCCCTCGCCGCCGTGCCACGCATTAGAAAAGCCACCATGGGAGGAAGATCCTTTTCCTACCTGGCAGCCAAGACTTGGAACTCCCTCCCCATCCACCTCCGCCTGACCCAAGACCACCTCTCCTTCAGGAAGCAACTCAAGACCTGGCTGTTCAAGCAGTAGCGGTCCCCCCTCCCCCAGCGCCTTGAGACCCTCCGGGTGAGTAGCACGCTATACAAATTTCTTGATTGAATTTCTTGATTGAAGGTTAAATTGATTTCCTTTTTTGTCACATCTCACCAGGCCAAAATGGCTGCATTTGCCTTGCTTGTCTTTCTGTCCCTTGCATAATGAGCCATTTAATTCTGTTTTACATTGGCACACCAAACATTAAAATGACAATTATTATTTTTCTTTGTTTCATTTTGTTTCAACAGCAAACATTTCTGTTGTTATGTTATGTTATTAATTCAAAAAGTAGAATTCATCTTCAAACTAGAGGAGGTCATCTGAAGGTTGATGACCTCCCACACTTATTTTGGTGAAGAAATTACTGTCATCTTTTGTTGCACATTCTGTAGCCTTATAATATTTGAAGATGCAATATTTATTCATTTTGATCATTGTCAATCTCTGCACATTTTATAGAGAATAACTGTCCTCTGTTGTTATGCATTCTTATCCAGCCCTGGGTGGCACCTTCTTCCTACCATTCCCCCTTTGCCCGCAACAAAGTTAGAAAAAGGGAAGAAAACATAACGTTTTTGTGACAATAGTTAATTACTTAAGACACTTCAACATGACTGTTCAGCATCTTCTAAAAACACTACACAGTCCACCCCTATCCTACCAAACAGAAACCCCAGAAACAGATGGATGCCTCAAACACCCATGGGTAACAGTATTCCGGACCTCTAATCTCTCCCCCACCTGAAGAACCCCCTCCCCTGCCAGATAAGTCTTACGAGCAGAGAGGACATTTCAAGCTTCATTTAAGTCCAAAAGGTCTTGAACGTTCCCTCTCCACTTAATCATTAGATTGGCTCCATGAATGGAGATAGCTAAGGCCTTGAATTTTGGGAGCAAGGTCCAGAACTCGTCCTGCCTTCTGGCTATCTTCAGGCCAAGTCTGGAAAAACTGAGAAAGTAAAGCCTCTGTCAGAGGAAATACTTTTTCGCTCTGGCAACACTCAAAACTGACTATTTTATCTGATGGTCTTAAAAATAGGTGATAGTAGTCCACGACCTTGTGTCTGCCTCAGGGGTGCCTACTGGAGCCCAATCGGCCCTTGCTATTGAAAGATCTTGAATGGAAATCTCTGCATTTCCCTTGCCCAGTGACTTCCTTAATACTTCAGCCAGCCATTTTTCCATGTCAGGCTGCGATGACTCAGAGCCCTCAGGAACTCCTTACTATTTGCATATTGGACTGACAGGACCAGTTCTTCAAGTCCTCACACTTTTCAACAGGGATCTGATTTGTTATTCAACTCTACTAATGCTAGATTTTGAGTGTTCCTTCAGATTCGCTAAGTACTTTTTCATTTCTTGCTGATTGATCAGAAAGGTTGTCATTTTCTCATCTAAGGCTTCCATCTTTCTGTTTCGCTAGTTGAGTAGCTTGTTCGGTTTGAGTCTTCTTGAGCATCCTGATCTCCATCAGGATACATTTAAGCATCTGCCTGGAGGACCAACCTGAAGAGGGGGAGGTAGTTGAGCTATCTGAATCGGCTTGGTTCTCTGAGTCCAGACTCCCCCACCCTTAAGCTGAATGAACCCTCTCACCTGTATCTAGCCTATGTCCCACTTGAGCACCTGCATGTTTGTCAGCAGCAGCAAAATTAGGGCAGGCAGACTTGTCAGGTCACAGTTCTGTACCTTCCCCATCGTCCTCAAGTTTTCCGTGCTTCTGGACTGCATTCTTTCATCTGCCAAGACAAAATCAGTTCCTAAAGTCACTGGGAAGCCTCCCTATTGCTTCCCAGCTAGATTGCCCTGACATGTACTGATAATTTTGATTGTTTCAGTTGTTGGGTGGGTCTGCCTTGCAACCAGGTGGGCTGAAGGGGGAGGGGAATTAGCAGGGTAGAAGAGAAAGCATAAGAAAAAGGAGATTTTGTGGCATTAGAGCAGATGGCATACAAGATGTAGATCTTGAGGAATGGGAATGGCTTCCTTTTTGGTTTGGTGGGTTAAAACTAAAGATTGTGGTTGGAGCTGGTTGTTTGGTTGTCTTGGGTGGCAGGTCATGGGCAAAGGGCCCTATAGAAAGGATGTGAGATGTGTTACTCAATGGCTAATTTAACATTGACTAATGGTCTTACTAATGAGATTAATAGGGCTGCTACTGTAGCATGGCTAAAATATTTTAGGTCCATCATTATTTTATTACAGGAGAAACAGTGGGTGTCTGGAAAGGAGGAGAAGGTGAGACATCTGGGGACATGGGATGTATTCTTCTCCTCAACTATAACAACACGGGGTTGTTATCCTTGTAAAGAAAGATCTACAGGTAAAATATCATTAAGTAGTTACGAACCATGTTGGGCAGTGAGCCATTCTTTCAATAGCAGTGGCAATGGACTGGATTCATGTAGAATGTTAGTATGGCCCAGTTACTGATGATCCCAACCACCTTCAGAAATTGCCATGGAATAATGTACCCTCACTGGGGAAGTAATTCTGAGAAGGTTTAATTTTTCACCAGACCCGGCTCTGGACTCTTCCAATTCATTACGCACTCAGAATAAAAGACATACAGAGAGAGTCTTTAAAGATCTGTGTCTCTGTATTGGCTTACGTTATATATGGAGATTGAAAGATCTTTTATCGGATATGTTAAACGTTTTTATTCTGCTTCTAGGAACGATCTGTTTTTAGCGCTATTTTCCTTGTCTACTATAGATATTTCTCACCATGTTGGTGGCCTTTCAGACCACTCAGCCATACTGTAAAGCTGTTCTCTTCCTCTGCTAGATGGATCATGGACAGGATAATGCTTTTTGAGCCTAAGTGTCTGAATCAGATAAACACGGAGATCTACATTTTTTTCCCAGCATATGATTTTTCGGCAGAACCACCAGTGATCTGCGAGGCATGCAAATGTACTATTAGAGGGGTCTTTATCTCCCTGACAGTTTTTAGAGTTAGGGAAATAATTCACTCTCTGTAGATAGAAGCTGACAGAATATATCAAGCAGCACTGTCTGACAGTTCTAATAGATTGCTGAGCCACAGATGGCAAAGAATAACGGAGGAATCAGAGATTTCTATCTCCAAAAAGAGTTAATAAATAAGCAGACTTTTCAGCATCAGGTATATGAAGAAAGAGAATATGCAAGCTCATTTTTATCATGGTGAGCTAAAGATAGCGCAAATTCCAACTTGATTTTGCAGGTTAGAGATCTGTGCATGAACCCCTTAAGGATAAGGCAGAGGATATCAGGCATGTATTATACCAATGTTTCTCTACCTTGAACTGAAGGGATAAGATTGGAGGGGCAGAGTGGGGCCACATAGCAACATTGGATTTGCCCTTTCTGTCACCCAAATCCTCCTCCAAATTAATTATACCAATTACAGAGACAGAGTTTGAGGATGCAATAGGAAAGCTGGATAATGGTAAGGGTCTGGGGAAAGGTCGCCTGGAGTCTTATAAGGCTTTTTAGCAAGTCTTTCAGGAACACTGACTACTCTGTTTAACCCTCTCTTGGGAGGTGGATGGGTACTAGATTCTTTTTTCAGAGGGGTCTTGATCAACATCACAAAAAAAGGAAAACCTGCAACTGACCTGAGGTCTTCCTGGCCAATTATTTTATTAAATACCGACCGTATGCTATATGCTAATCAGATTGGTATTGTGGCCCTTGCGCTAATCTCTCCAGATCAAGCGGGGTTTATTAGAGTCCACATTCTGTTTACAAACACTCATTTCATGGCTGATTTTATCAATTTGGTCTATTCCAGTGGTCATTATCTCATTGGATGCAGAAAAGGCATCTGACTTTGTGAGTTAAAAGTGCTTATTTTACAATAGGGGCACATTTTGGTTACAATTGCAACTTATGAGGTTAATTCAGGCCTTATACCAGGGAGCAAGGGATCAATTGATTATTAACAATGCACTGGTGGGGGAAAGTGTTGGAGCAGGGGAAAATAAACTATAGATTGGGTTCTAAGATATCCTTAGGTGTATATTTTTCTGAAAGTCAAGGCAAGTTTTTTTTATTATGGTTACAATCAAGTTCTCAGGAGGGTGGGTAATCTTCTGGAACTTTGGAGGCAACTTCAACTTTCAAAAATTGGGAACATCTCTTTCATTAAGATGTTGATCCTTGTCTATTTTTAATTCTTGTTCTCACTTTTTGATATGAATTAAAAAATCATGTTTTGTCAAATTGGATAAGAGACTATACTCATTTGTATGGAACCAGAAAAACCTCTGAGATAAATTCAGTATTTCACAATTGCCCAAGAGAAAATTGGGACTCCAGATTTATGGCATTATTATTTGGCATCTTCAGCATTACAGTTAGGCCATCTGACAGTAGAGTCTTCTAGTTTGGATAATTATATTCTTTTCAAGATATTGAAAGCCTTAAATATCAATGATCTATCCTGGTGTGTGAAAATCCCCAAACACCCAGAAAAGTGAGATACATAAAGCTATCCCAATGTGTAACTCTTAGGCAGAGGACTTTTTTGAGTCACTGTATTCGCAGTCCTAATGCTGAAATGCTGTTAGGCTTCTGTAGCTGTCTGTCACCGGGATTATCTAAAGAAAGTATGTGTAAATTGGCAGATCTAAATATAACAAAGATTGGGGGCTTTTTTATGGGCCCTAATTTCAATTCTCTACAGATGCGATTTTTAGGTAAAATGCTTTGTAGCAGTAGCATTTTGTATGTATGCAAACCTTTTGCAGCATATGTATGAATGAGATGGCCTGGCTTAAAATGTAATCATCCTTGCTGAGTTCCTGTGGCAAAATCTAAAATGTAATTATCATTTGGATCAGGTAATTTAATAGGACTAATTTGTAAACCTCCATCATTATGTCTTTGGAAGTTGTTGCCCCACCTGCTCTGTAGTATATAACCATTGATTGACCTGTACATCTCAACAGACGTTATATCACATAGAAAGTGGAGTTCCAAAATATTCAGACTTCCTGTATGAGTGGTTTTACAGGGAGTCTAATGGCATACTGAAGGCTCCTCAGCTACTTTTGGGCTTTGAAGAAATGGTTGAATTGTGTTCAAATCCCATACGTCTTTGAGAACGTCCTGTACTGTGCAATGATCTAAAAATAGAACTCTGAAGTATTCTCCATCAGCCATGGCTTTGAAAATATTACTTGTTTGCAAAAAATTGTATATTTCAGAGTCCAACAAATAGTTGCTCCAAGTAGGTGTAGTGCATACGTGTTCAAAAGTGAACAAACAAATAAACATGTATATGTACAATATAATACAATGCACCAAACACCCATTCCTCAATAGATTACTGGATTCCACATTTGGACCTGAACTGAACTGAGGAAAATGCGCTGTACTGATCCAGTATCATATTAAAGCAGTCCCAGGAAGGCTAAAAAATAAATATTAATAATGAATTCTTGCACCCTTCCGGGACTGCTTTTATATGATATTGGATCAGTACTGCACATGATCTTCAGTTCCAAATGTGGAATCCAGTAGTCTATTGTTTGTGCAGGTGTTTTAAGTGTTGAAAAAGATTGAAGCAGGTGGTATTGGTGATACTACAGGGCTTTGAGAAGGTTAAATAAAACTTCCCTACACTCCCTCTGTGCCACTGTCAGCATGAACAATCATGGTTCATCTTTCTCACTTCTAACTAGACTTTCTGCAACCGTCCTTCTCCCTTATCTCCCATAGTGGGACACAGGGCCACACTCTATGTTACCGTCATCTGAAGGGAGAGTGGTCTTTCTTTACCTTGAAGGAGATTGTGAAGAGGGTGTATCCAATGGAACTGCAGTCATAACATCCTGCTGTGCAGGAAGCTCAACTTCTAGGTCTGATCATCTATAGGAGACTCGTGTTGCTGTTATGTTTCTTGGGAAGATTTGGCTTGCTGGGACAATATGAGTGTGGACTCATAACAGCAATCATTGAAGCATACATAGAAACAGAATAATGAAAATCTGGACAAAATCAAGGCATGGGTTGAGCAGCTGACATCATAGGGAATCTCAATACCACAGAGCTGTGGCTGAAGCCTGGTGCATTTGATTTTGCATTGCACATCTGCATAGAACACCGCAATACTACAGTGTAAGCTGTCACATGTAGGTTTATGCAAACCAGGTCATATGTGGAAAATCAGATAGATGCAAATAATATTTGACCCAACCCTTGTGTTGTGGCACACAATGTACAATGAAAAATACTTAGCATGTTGCAACCTCT
The DNA here is from genome assembly GCF_031143425.1 of Pleurodeles waltl. Classification (NCBI taxonomy): domain Eukaryota; kingdom Metazoa; phylum Chordata; class Amphibia; order Caudata; family Salamandridae; genus Pleurodeles; species Pleurodeles waltl. Next base: position 659,190,072 of record NC_090443.1, on the reverse strand, counting down.
GTCTTTCAGGCACTAAGGACAATGAGTCACTTGATGAAGCTGAAACATCCATTGGTGGAGGGCGGCAGGCAAACTAAGGAGTTTGATAAGGAAGAAGATGAGGATGAAGAAGATGATCATGTGCTGGTCATTGAGGAGAAGCTGGATAACCAGGAGTGTGTTGTTGGCCCACTTGGCAAAACACTGAAGCCTACATCAGGTCCAACCAGAATTGTGCCTCCCACTTCTCCTCCAAGGATTGCCCATTACCTGCAGTCAGCCAACCAACCACAGCATTCACCTACCCCAAGCCAACCATCACCTCCTCACAGCCCCTGACATCCAAGGTAGACGTGTTGCTTCTCCTACACACTCCTGCCATGACAGTGCATCCCAGGCCTTCTGTCAAGCATCTGAGGGACCTAACTCCTGTGGTGAGGAGTAGGTATGCCTTAGACATCAGTCTCCTCCCCACATCCTCCCACGTGCCACCCCTCCCTGTTCTTTTGGAACCAATGGTAATACCAGCGGCCATCCCATGCCAAGGGGGCCAGCAGATGGTCATGTGGCCAGTGGGAGGATTATTTATTCCGACAACATGCTGATGTGAGGCATGACATTCCTGCCATAGGGCAACTTTGTCTGACATTTCAGACTCATTATAATACCTCCCTCAGATGATTGACAGACCCATGTCTTAGACAGGATTGATACATCTTGTCAAGGCGCATCAAGGAGGCAAAATTATGTCATATCAATCTATAGGGGAGAGACTGCAAGTGACCATGCCTTAGCCATGAAGTGATGGAGGGCATGTTGAAACTGTTTTAAAGTTTTCCTACATGGTCAAGAAATGGACCACATACCTGCACCACACCCCACCCAGCCACCTGTACCACAACCTGCACAAGCACTCCCCTGGGTACACAGGCACCCCACCTGCACATGACCCCCCTGATACAGTCATGTCACCCCAGCACAGGCATGTTCCCCCACCCAGTCATATCCCAAACCTCTACAGGCTCATCTTCCATCTTCCATCTATAAAGGTACCCCCTGCCCTGTACAGCACACCCTCCAACTGTACAGGTACCCTCCCCGTGCAGGCACCCTCACCAACCATAGCGGTACCCTCACCCCTCTACAGGCACAGCCACCAACTGTACAGGCACTCCTCTGTTGGTAAGTGGATTATTGGTAAAGGCTGGGAAGTACCTACACTTAGCAATAAGCTACAACCCCCCCCTAGGTCCAGTCAGGTCTCAATAAATTAATTCCAGCTCAGTCCTTGGTATCTTAACAACAAGCAGTTAGGCTTAACTTAGGAGACAGGTGTGTAAAACATTAAACACATCACAAAACAGTAAATAAGTAAAACACAAAACACAATGAAAATTCAACACCTATTTATAAAAATAGATTATATTTGTATCTTTGAAATGACGCTAAAATGACAAACATCCAATAAAGGGACCTGGTGATATGAATTTTTAAAGATTAAAAGTGCCAATCTGGACATCTGGTTGCACTCATGCGGGGCAAAGTCAAAGTTTAAGGTTAACAGCGATGGAGCCCTGCTAGGCTACAGTGAGCAGGAGGCCTCGGTTAATGTTTTACCTCTGGTACCAACTTGAAATTGAAGCCGACCTTCTTGGAGCCCTTCAAGGATCCACTGCATGTGATCCCTCCGTCAACTTTTTCATGTTCAGACTTAGAAACTATTTGGGAGCTTTTTCCCTCCAACGTTGGACGACCCTCCAAAGCAAGCTGATTTTGAGTCGATATGGTCAGATTGTCTTTCCACTAGCCTCCGGTGAAATCCTGGAAGTCTGCATCTCTGGAGCTTTTTAGCGGGACGAACCTGCAAGTCAGGCTGGGTCACTGTGGGTGTAAGCAGTCTTGACGCATGACGTTAGGTCAGTCCACTGATGGAGCTTTTTCCAAAGTTGCTTCAAACTTCTAGATCTTCTTCCAGAAGTTCATCCAAGTTTCCTTTGGAGTCCACAGCTCACCCCAAGGTTCCAGAAGCTCTGAGTTGCACCTTGAGGGTTAGGACTCCACCTGGCTGTCTGGGTTTGCAGGAAATGGGGGAGGCACAGTGGCTGTCCCAAATGCCCTTCCCTCCTTTGAAGACCAGTTTGGCTACTCTTCCCATCCAGTTCTACCATCTGCTGAGGCAGATCTCCTCCCACTAGAGGCTTCCTTTGTGTCAGCCCAGGCTACTTCCCACCTCATCAAGGCAGCCTGGCTCAGGCTGCCAGAGGCTGACCAATTAGAGCAGGACACTGCCGGGCTGGAACTGGTAACTTTCAGTAGGAGTTCTAAAACTCTTTCTAGGTACTAGATATATTAAATTCAACAGTGGCAGGTCGTTGGATTTATTACACTTTTAATGTGCTACTAAACATGCCATATTTAGCTCCCTCCAATGGAAAATAAGGCTTTATTATTTAAAAATAAAGGGGGTTATTACAACTTTGGAGGAGGTGTTAATCTGTCCCAAAAGTGACGGTAAAGTGACGGATATACCACCAGCCGTATTACGAGTCCATTATATCCTATGGAACTCGTAATACGGCTGGTGGTATATCCGTCACATTTGGGACGGATTAACACCTCCTCCAAAGTTGTAATAAGCCCTAAAGTCTCAAATGTTAGCCTATGGACCCAATTCACTACAGTGGGGAAATTAATTTAGCTATTTGTCTCTTATCAGGGTTTATAAAACATTTTTTATAAAGTCCCTACTTATAGTTACACTGCACCCAACTCTGGAGGCACCTAGGGCACACCTTAAGGGTGACTAATATGTTGAGATAAAGTAGCTTAGGACTTTGGAAGTACTTTTAATTCCAACATCACATTTGGGGTTAAGTTTAACTTAAAAGCAGCCAGCAAGGCAGGCCTGCCTACAGAATGACACATGCAAAAACAACAGATGATAGATGGAATGCAGAGAAAATCAAACATTCACCCTCAGTCACAGATCTGGGGTTAATCCATCAACTCTTTTGCTTGCCATGCCATTCCAGTTTGGACACAGCGATATGCAAATCAGTGTTGACCCTGTTCCCCATGGTTTCAGTCCAGCCTAAGCTGCCAGGCCAGGTCCTCCCTGGTCTGGAAGAAAACTGGGTACCACAGCAGTGCACCTATGGGTGTACTACCTATGATGGAGTCCTTAAACCTACATGCCCTAGCATATACTAGGGACTTAGAAGTAGGTTGGTATAGCCAATTATAATTTGCCTTATTTGCATATCCATTTTAATCAGAGCATGGGCCATGGGACTGTTTAGCAGTGGCAAGGGCAACATCAGAGTCAGAAAAACACCAGCATAAGTGAAAAATGGGGGCAAAAAGTTAAGGGGCTTCTGCAATCATCCCAGTGTTCCCACAGCCTCACCCTCTGTAGAGGCACATCCACCAACTTTACAGGCAGATGCATAACACCCACAAATCAGCATCCACACAGCAAACACACTTACTCGCAGAGATCATCACCACCACAATTGCGAAGTAGCAAGAGAGATCCTGAACGATCACAGTCAAATATACATTCTCCCAATATTTGTACATAAAAAGATGTTTTTCACAATTCAGTACTGAGTTGAGTAATAGTTGATGATGGTCAATTTGTTACTCTGGTTTTGGCTATATATGTGACAGCAGTTGTGTGTAAGTAAGACATGTAAATGTTTTAGAGCCATCTATGCAACAGTACATCATGTTGAAAACAAGCTAAACACCTTCTGATGTTGACTTCCCTACTTTGAATCCAGTATGTGTAATCGAAAACAGAAGACAGAGATGGTATTCAAGAAAAATATACATATTGTAGGAAATAAATAAAAAACACTGTCCATTGGAAAGGGAGAAAGGAAATCAAATAACATTTTCTGGCAGAAGGGGCAAGGGAATTTGGAGGAGGTTTGGGCAAAATAAATGGAAAATGTTAGGAAGTGTCAAAGGAACCAGTTTACGTACAAGGGGTAAAACAAATATCCACAGTTGAAATACTATCCAGTCCCTGGCCATCCTCACTGCCCTCCTTCACCACAATGTTAAGATCCTCTGCACTTGTGGACTCATTGTGGCTGGCCAGTGGAGGACCAGACACTCCACAAGAGTGGTAAACATGAGGGGTACAAGAGGTAGCAGAGGAAACAGAGAGAGAAGATGAAGTGCAATATACAACAACAGTGGTCTGGGGTGTAGTTGGGCCAATCCAGGCAATATGGCTGCACTCAAGGAAGTGATAGAGGGATTGATGTTGTTGATTTGTCTGGAATGTGCCTCTTGCAACATACAGAGTTCATCTTGGATCTCCTGTAAGACCGAAAGGACACATTCTGGCTAACACCAGATGCCACGACCACTTTCTGGGTTGCAGCCACTGGAGTACCCACATATGGAGGGGTTTGGGCAGAACATGATGAGTTTGGAGTATCGGGGGCAGATGTCTCCCTCAGCTCTTCCAGGCAGGCACTTAGAGAAGGAGTATTGGCAGTGGATGCAGCTGGAGGCTCCAATTGAATGGGGGCCTCAAGAGTAAGGGAGGGGTTGATGGCAGCCCAGACGGTGATAAATCCTGCCCTGGGGACACCATTTCCACGTTAAGTTCTTGTGGGCATGGGGGGCCCACATTCCTCATCACCCTCTCTGGAGGTGTCCCTCTAAATGTCTCCCCCTTCAGTCTCTTCAGCCTTCACCAGGGTTGTTTCTGTGGATGTTAAAGGGCCCTGTGAGTTGATCTCCCTCCTCCTCTCTCTCACTGGTGGTATCCAGAGGACATGCTTGCTGATGACCCGAGGATCGTCTGTCAGAATGGTTCTTGGCCAGACTGATCCACTAAAATAGAAGGCAAACAATGATGTAGTTGGTGTACACTTCATATCAAAGCTTGAGACAACATGATGCCTTTGTACTTCTTTGATCTCACTAACCAATTGTATGTTTCTTGGACCCAAAGGTATGTGTGCTAACACTGTAATGTCCAGAAATTACTCACACAATAAAAAATTTCTCAATTTAGGTCAGTATCCTCTTCAGTATATACCAACCCTGACCTTCAGCATTAGTGCAATATCAGTTTTCTGCCATTGTTTCTGACATTGAAACATAGTTATCGTCCAATGTAACTTTACAAGTGGAGATGGGACACATTCTAGATGGATATATCCACACCTAAAAGTGGATCCAGGTTTATCCTGTAATGTGCAGCGTTACAGGGATGTCATAGCTAAGCTCACATTTTAAACGTACCAAACCATAAACAATCCACCCATTAGAGTCCTCTAAAGCTATAACACGTGCCCTAAGGTAGCTATAACTTGCACCCCCACCATGCACAGTTTTTTTCATCAAAAATGTTACTGCAAATATAACATTGATATTATCAATGATGTTATCAAATATGTCATCAGTGCCATAATTTGTGGAGTAATTAGCAGTATATGACAAGGGTGCGACTTAGTTTCCTTAGTGCACAAGTTATAGTTACTTGAGAGAACTCTAACTATAAGAGGTGAATGGTTCTTGGCCAGACTGATCCGCTAAAGTAGAAGGCAAACAATGATGTAGTTGGTGTACACTTCATAACAAAGCTTGAGACAACATGATGCCTTTGTACTTCTTTGATCTCACTAACCAATTGTATGTTTCTTGGACCCAAAGGTATGTGTGCTAACACTGTAATGTCCAGAAATTACTCACACAATAAAAAATTTCTCAATTTAGGTCAGTATCCTCTTCAGTATATACCAACCCTGATCTTCAGCATTAGTGCAATATCAGTTTTCTGCCATTGTTTCTGACATTGAAACATAGTTATCGTCCAATGTAACTTTACAAGTGGAGATGGGACACATTCTAGATGGATATATCCACACCTAAAAGTGGATCCAGGTTTATCCTGTAATGTGCAGTGTTACAGGGATGTCATAGCTAAGCTCACATTTTAAACGTACCAAACCATAAACAATTCACCCATTAGAGTCCTCTAAAGCTATAACACGTGCCCTAAGGTAGCTATAACTTGCACCCCCACCATGCACAGTTTTTTTCATCAAAAATGTTACTGCAAATATAACATTGATATTATCAATGATGTTATCAAATATGTCATCAGTGCCATAATTTGTGGAGTAATTAGCAGTATATGACAAGGGTGCGACTTAGTTTCCTTAGTGCACAAGGTATAGTTACTTGAGAGAACTCTAACTATAAGAGGTGACTTTCTATGGATTCCTTTGGTTTTTCTGTGAATTTCTATGGTTATTTTAATGTAAAATAATTTCCATTACTTTGGCCAGGCCCTGTGGCCAACCTCCTATAACCACCTGACCTTCTGTTGCACACAGTCAAAGGCTGTGCGCAGTGTGGTTGGCCAAAGGGCCTGGCCTGTGGCCAGGCCCTACAGTCAACCCCCTAACCACCCAACCCTGAGAGAGAAAAAGAGAGAGACAGAGAATGAGTGTGATTGAGGCTTTGTTGAATGATATACTCAGAATCAGATATTTCTGGACAAATTGAAAAGAAAAATGTTTTAGTCAATTAAAAATAGTGAGAACACCTTTCAGTCTGAACCTTAACTTTTGAAGTTTAAAAGAAATTAAAGAAGGAAAATTACCTCGGACACACCTGGAGTAGAGCTCTCACTTTTCAGCGCGAGGTCTGTGACTGTAACCTCTAGGTCATAGGTGACTCCTTGCTGTGTGTGCTTGCAGACATACCTATGACAGTCAAGCCACCTATGCCGGACTATCAACCGCTCCAACGAAACCACCACCTTCCCATCCAACTGGAAGCATGCAGAGATCAACACGCTCCTAAAGGAACCCTCTGCCAACCCAAAGGAGATGAAGAATTACAGATCCATCTCTCTGCTCCCTTTCCCACCAAGGTAACAGAAAAGGCTATCAACATACAACTAACAGAGTTCCTCAAGGACACCGATGACATCCACGCCATACTGGACCATGGAGACAAGGCCGCCCTCATCCTCCTTGCCCTCTCCGCCGATTTCAACACAGTCCACCCTAGTCACCCTACTCTAGGACGCCTGCATCCGCGACAAGGTACTGGAATGAATCTGATCCTTCCTCACTAGAAGAACCCAGAGTATTAGACTCCCTCCATTCACCTCAGCATCCACAGAAACCTCCTGCGGATTACCCCAGGGCTCCTCAACAATTTCAACCCTCCTCACCATTGACATGGCTCCGCTCACTAAAATCATCAGACAGCACTGTCTAAACATCATCTCCTACACCGACAATACTCGACTCATCCTCTCCCTGACTGATGACCTCATGCATCCTGGGCATCATCCTGGACTCCACGCAATTCATGACCCGTCAAGTCGACGCCATCTCATCGTCATACTTCCACACTCTCCGTCTCTTTCGGAAGACCTTCAAGTGGATCCCCACTGAGACAAGAAGGCCAGTCAACCACGCACTTGTCAGCAGCAAACTGGCCTACTACAATGCATATGATGCTGGCATCACAAAGAAGCTACAAGCAAGACTACAGAGAATCCAGAAAGCAGCAGCCAGACTCATACTAGATATACCCTGCCACAGCTACATCTCCACCCACCTCAGAGATCTCCACTGGCTCCTTATCCACAAACGCAACACATTCAAGCTACTGACACACACCTACAAGGCACTGCACATTGGACTGGCCTATTTCAAACACTGCCTGAATTTCTACACCTTCGCCACACAATTCTGATCCTCCCAACTCACCCTCATCCCCACAATCAGGAACAGCACAGCTGGAGGCAGATTCTTCTCTTACCTCACAGCTCAGACCGGGAACACTCTCCCGTTCAACCTCAGACAGATCCACTCCCTGAATCAGTTCAGGAAGGAGCTCAAGACATGGCTCTTCAAATGATCAGCACGCCCATGACAGCACATTGAGTCACCAAGAGGTGATAAGCCGCGATCTACAAGTATTTGATTGATTGTACCCACGTATGTGATTGGAAAGAAATGTGAACACCAATAAATAAACAAACACACTGCCAAGTGATACTAGGATTTGAACCTTCAGACTACTGAGTTTCAGCACAAGACTGGGACCATTAGGCCAGAAGTGACTCAGTCCTCTCGGTATCCAAACAGAACAATAACATTCGTACCAAACATCTTGCTAGTCTTACTCTTTAAACTCATTGCATGGAGAGATCATTGGAATAGCAATCTCTCTCTCTTCCTCTCTCTCCTTCTCTTCCATCCCACTATGGGATGAAAGAGAGAGAGAGAGAGAGAGTGATGGGACCGTTGGAGGAGCCTCAAGGCCCCAACGGTCCTAGCTGGCTCCCTACGTCCTGTGGGAGCCTGCGTTGCTCCCACAACCAGGGAATTGCTTAAATAGTAGCTCCCTGCTTGTAGGAGCAATGTTTTCATCTGCTTCCCTGCACACATATTTGCATGCAGGGAAATAGATGAAAACTCTGATTTCTGCCAGCGGGAGCTGTTTGACAACTCCTACTGTCAGAAAGCAAACAGTGTTTGCTTTTGCTTGGTGGGTGCTGTCTAACCTCCCACCAAGTAAAAGCCAGCAGCTATGTCCCAGGGTGGGTATCCCAGGATATAGAAGGAGCCGTCCCTGAGGATGGTGGCAGTCCCAACGGCCATCATTGACTCCTCCGATGTGAAGCAGTTCAAGGAAGGTTAAGCCCTTGGGGCTCAGGGGTCCGAAACCAAACCCCTTTACTCTTTTATTGCTGCCCCAGGGAGGTGATAGACCCCAGGGCTGCGGGAGACCACGCAGCCCCCCCACCTTATATTTCTTGAACGCCCTGGGCAGGTGGTGGTCCCCGGGGCTGCGGGGAGGCAGTTTCTTGTTGAAGTGTTGGTAGCCAATAAGATCTCTGCACGAGAGAGGGAGGGTTTGTGAAGCCTTTGTGTTCCTATATATACAAATTTGGATTGTCTTTCATTTCTCTAAAACTAGTGAATGGATTTACACCAAGTAACAAAAAGGTCACTTTCTGGACCAAGAGCTACCTTTCTTACAAATTTGGTGTAATTCCGTCCAGTGGTTCGGGCGCTATCGCTGTTCAAAATACATATAGACAAATGAAAGGGGAAAAGCATTTTAGGAGCCCTCGTTTTTCTTGGCTACTACTTGACAGATCACCCCGAAACTTTCCAAACAGCAGCTTTTTTTGGAAAATTTTCGGAAGATTCGGCAACTGGCGCCAAAGATATAGGCAAGTAAAAAAACACTCTTTCTACTGAAACTAGGTCCTAAGTATTACCACCTAGTAGCTACCACCACTAGGTAATATATATATCCCACAGAGAAATGGTCTTTGAAATGGAGCACTTTCACTGCTGGTGCCAGCGGTAGGGTCAAGACCACAATCCCTCATAAATTATCTTCCAACAAAAAACACTGCACTGCCGGAGGCTTCTCTTTGCATTTTTCATGTATTTGTTCAGTGGCATCCAAGCAGACCCCACAACACGTTTCTACTCTCCTTAATACCATTCTAGAACTTGTAATTATTTGTGCACTGGCATTCTGGGACTCGTAGTTCTCAGTGTGGCCCACCCGGGGCTCTTTCAATACTTTGAGTTACTGCATGTGTCACAGCAACCATTTATTGCGAACCGACTTCCCAGTCCTAATTCGCTTCAGAATTATAAAATTACTCCGGGCCTCCAGGCCCTTACTCCATCAAAGGGCCACATTAATATTGGGATTAATATACAGTGTGGCACAAGGTGCATTAGAGTTATAGACATTACCATTCACTTATCTTTTCTTATTCAGTACAAATGCAGTGCACAAATAATTACAAGTCCCAAAATCCTACTGCATAAACAAAAGCCATGTGTGTAAAAACAATGTGAGAATACAGACATAACCTACTTGAGAATGATGGAGAGTTGAAACAAATTGTGAGGTCTGTTTGGTTGTCACTGAACAAATATTTTAAATTTCAAAGAGAAGCATCTGGGAGTGCAGCGATTTTTGTTGGAAGATAAAGAAACTATATATATGCTTAAGGATTTTGCTGTACAAATGGCAAAATACGTTGTCGCTTTCTAGCTCAACATGGATGGCACTGTGCCAATCCTATGCTTAAAAACTTTATTAGAAAAACAGACATTTGAGGTGAGCAAATCTAGGGTGTCCCTGGTGTTTCAGAGTGCTCCTTACTGGAGCTGCTCTCCACCTAAACTTGGGAGCTACCCAGAGTTCTCTCTTTTGTTTTGCATAATGTATGCATCACTCTGACCCTTAAAGGGTTTTGTTGTGACTTATACTGGGTGCTCCCTTGTGTCTTGACAAAGCTCACCATCTCTGAAGAGATGTAATGATATGGAAACGTGTCAGGAGTTACTTTTGTCCAGGTTGGCTTGGATGGTATTTTACCAGTCCAAAGCTATCATACTGTGCCTGGAGAGGTGAAAGGTTTTTGTCATTTTGCAGCTGGGCAAACATGGCACTGGACCAATCTTATGCATAAAGATTTTGCTGTACAAATGGCAAAATACGTTGTCGCTTTCTAACTCAGCATGGATGGCACTGTGCCAATCCTATGCTTAAAGAATTTGCTAGAAAAACAGGCATTTAAAGTGAACAAATCTAGAGTGCCGCTGGTGTTGCAGGGTGCCCCTTACTGGAGCTGCCCTCCACCTAAACTTGGGAACTACCCAGAGTTCTCTCCTCTGTTTTGCATAGTTTATGCGTCACTCTAACCCTAAAAGGGTTTTGTTTTGATATATACTTCATTGTATACAGAGGTTATTAAAAACAAATACATTTAATAAAAATATAAAATCCTAACAGACATCAGAAATGCGCAATCCATGCTCATATGAGATTTAATAAAACCATTGTTACAGCTAAAAACAAGCAAATGACAAGTGTGGGCAATGTAATCAACATTTAAACCAAATAGGAATTTCTGCACAGGTTGATCACTGCTAGTGGTGGCATTGTTCCCTAAAGTGCTGGTGTGCTGGATATTGACAATAGCAGCAGCTAAAATGTACATCATTGCCAATATGAGACATATCTCAACTATAGAGTCACAACAAGGCACTTGCATTAAACAATTGTCGCCTGGGTTACATCACCCTGAAGTCAATTGTTATTACGTTATCTTGAAAGAAGTTATGGAGTGAAAGTAAAAAGAAGCCTGACTAATCAGTCAACAGTTGCTTGCAGTGCTCCTAGGCGTGCTGCTGGACAAAGCACAAGTAAGAGAAAAAAACACAAACATGTTACTCAGGTTGTGCAGCAAGTCAGACCTTTTAAGGCCCAGAGCTAACAGTAGAAGCCCCCTTTGGGGTCCGAGGCGGTTAAACCTGTTTAAAGCAGATGATACATTTTGTCAGCAAGATATTCAAAGTTGTGTTATCAGGATTTAGAGATGCAATGACGGCTTCTCAGCAAGTGTGGGCTTCCAGCTTGTTCCACTCTCCCCACAGCATAGATCTGCATTCCTTCAGTAACGCTGGGCAGAGACACACAACATGTTCAAGGGATACTCCACAGCAACCGCATCCCCTACAGATTGATCCAGCCAAGGGCTGTCGCCAGATGGATCAGTGTTTCAAAAGTGCTCATTCTCCTAGCCTGAGAGCCATGAATCTATCCTTCAAATAGATAGAAAAAGTACATATGAGGTAACTCACTGGGGAGGCTGACTGGTACATGTTAAGGACGGCCCAGACATGGTTATGGTTATGCTTAGCCAAAAGAGCTTTATCTGAGTGATATGACCACAGCCGAACTCTTTTCCTGATGCCTGCTTTAAATGTTGGATGCTAGCCCAGAGAGCTTTCACATTCAGTAACTGCTGGCAATCCTCAAGGAACCAATAGTGTGCTCACCTCAACCCACTAGAGCTGATTTCAGTCCACAGCAATGCTCCCGGCAGCCTGCTTGGACCCCCATAGCTTGTGGGACAAGTTGAGATATGCACCAGCACTAGCTGCCTGCTGGTTGGGGAGGTTAAATTCCAGTCTGATCTGGGCGGGAGATTAAAATGTTGGCAGCCGGAAACCTTTTTATATAGCTTTGTAACTAGATTGTTTAACATGCAGCTATCCCTGCCTAGTTGAATTTCCCAGCTGTAGGTCAATGAAGGAGCAATCGTAGCTCTCATAACTTCCAGCAGAGGGTAGAGGCCCCGGTAGTGATTTGGATAATTTCAAAAGGATCACCTGACGGTTCAAGGCTTTTGCTTCAATCTCTTTTCTCTGCTTCACAAAACAACCCCGGGTGTCAATATGCACCCTTAGGTACTTACAGGGGTAATCTGAGGTAACTTTATTCGTATTATAATACCAGCCTCCTCCCTGATGTTTTTTCCTGCCAAAAGTAATGACCTTTGTTTTCTTCAAGTTCACCTCGTGATTGCTGGAGGCTGTGTAGGCATGTAGTTGGTCAAGTAGCAATTGAAAATCTACCCTTGTGAGGCTGAACACACTGCCAGCTTATCAGTATACAGCAGGTTGCTTTGCTAAACCATTACCCTCCAATCTTTGGAGGGTGACAGTTGATGGCATTGAGCAGTAGTAATAGGTCTGCAATGAACAGTTTGAAGAGTAGAAGAGCTAACGCACATCTCTGTTTTACACCCCTGGATGTGGGAATTTTCCTGGAGAGGGGGATGCCTTCTCCCAGTTTGAGGTGGATCCAGGTGTCAGTGTGAAGCTGAATTATGGCCTCCATAAGATTAGGAGGAATTCCCCTATGCTGTAATTTGGCCCACAAACCCCCCTTGGAACCAGGTCGAACGCAGCTTTGAAATCCACAAAAGAACAGCGGTGCAACACAAAAAAGGATGTTGTTATCTTATGCATCAGGATTGATATTGCCATTAGGTTGGTTAGTGTGCCAGACCTGGCCATAAACCTAGTCTGGTTCATTAGATTAGCACCTTCTGCTCAATCCACATCCCTAGAAGCAAGCTGGCATAATTGGCTTCATTGTCAAGGAGTGCTATTAACCTGTAGTTGCTCTGGTTGGATCTTGAGCCTCCTTTACAGGTCGGATGGATTGTGGCACCATGCCATGATTCAGGTATTCTTCAACACCCTAGGCAGTAATTAAAGCATTTAGGGCCATATTTATACTTTTTGACGCAAAACTGCGGCGTCGCAGTTTTGCGTCAAAAATTTTACCGCCGGCTAACGCCATTTCGTAGCGCCGTGCGGGCGTAAAATTTATACTGTGACGCACGGCGGCGCAATCAACAGGTGGGAGTCATTTTTTTTTACGCACATCGCGGCGTCAAGTCGTAAAGGAAAACAATGTTAACGACGTAAATGACTGTGGGTCGATTTACGACACCGCAACCCGGAAATGCGCCATTTTTTTTGACGCAATAGCGTAAAAAAAAAACGCGAACACTGGAAGTGCACCAGAGGAGAGCCAAAATGGATCCCAGATGCCACTACAGACCCCAGGAAGATGACAACAGACCAGGAACCAGCCAGGACGATCCATACAAGAACCAGGACATATATAGAAAAAAAAGAAAGTGTCGCTTCAGTGCAGAGGAGCAGGAAATCCTGGTTAAAGAGGTGACGGAACACCAGCACCAACTGTTTATCACCTCTAAGTTGCCAATCAGTAGGAGAGAGGTCATATGGCAACAAATTGTTGACAAGATCAACAGTGTGGCAGAAGTACGCAGGACAGTCACCGAGTGTAAGAAACGCTGGCATGACTGCAAACGTAGGACAAAGGAAAAACTGGCCAGGAACAGGAAGGCAGCACTGCAGACTGGAGGTGGGAGTCCAGCACACCAGGAGGCCCTGGACCACATGGAGAGATGGTCGCAGCCGTCATCCCTGTGGAGATCATCACAGGGATTCAAGGACAGGACAGCGCAGACTACCACGAGACAACGCACATGCAGGGTAAGTCGCATGGGGAATTATATGTCAAGTGTGAGCAGGGGGGGGAAATACCTACTACACATTGCATGTAAGTCATCATATACATGGAGTGGCATGGGTAAAGGGGTACTGCAGGGGGGCACGGCCTGCACAAACAGAAGCTGGGGCACAACATTACACTACACCAACAAAAGTCCCATGGGGGCATGCTGTCATGCCAACAATGGAGCAAAGGGAAAGCCTCGATAGGAGGGAAGGCCACTACGTCAAACTTACATCATGGCACTCATCAGCCAACATATCTGCTACATTAACTAGGGCCCTATCAGCAATCCTCTAGCCAAAACAACAACTGCAATGTAACTGCAACAACAGTTGACACTACCACCTCTGATCTGTGTGCAGTTATAGTAGCCAATGGCAGTAACCACCCCATGGAACATACATACCTAAATTAGGGGGTGAGGATGACATCTGCAACAATCTCCTGAAACAAGACAAAGCCCCCAGTACACTCAAATGTCAATGCCCAGAGTTGCCGCAAACATCAGCCAATGTAAACAGCAATAGGAGCGACACAGCACTAAGGACACACCCATGCTGCATATGTCAGGGTCCATCCTGTGCCTGGCAAACAAGGCAACATCACAAAAGTCATACTGCTCAGACAACAGCATTGACGAGGGGACACATGGAACTGGTCACTGAAATACACCTGCACAGCCAGAGGGGGAAATAGGACACTGATACAATAATCAGGGCAATCCAATGTAACACACATTACCCAACATCAACAGGACACATTAACAATATCAACATCCATATCACATCATAACATTGCCATGCATAGGATATGCTACATGTCAATTAAATTTAAGTCAATGTGAACAATCAGGGTTTGGGGCAGGTCCTGAGAGGCAATTGTGCTGCCAGGACCATCAGAACACCCACAGCCAGTGAAAGGTCTCACCATGAGAATAGATATACACGGAGGGTCGAGTAGGACAAAAAGGTGGCTATTCTCTATTTGGTATAAAGCAACACCTAGAGGCAATTAGGCAGACAAGTCTGATAACTCAATATCATACATGTGACACACAGGTGGGCCATAGGCCTATAACAATGCCCATATGAAGGACAGCAGATACCAATACCAAACAAGATCACAAAGTGAATTCATCAAAAGGCAGGCATGTTACGTCAAAATTGTCACAACACAGACACACTAATTGTACCCTGTTTCATTGCAGAGAAAGATGGATCTCCTGCCGATATGCCTGTCCCAGATTTCCCTGACGACATAGATGACGAGCCCATAAACATTCCCCAGGAGACCATCCAAAAGGTCCTAGAAACCCTCCAGACCCCACCTTCAGTCACAAGGAGGAGCACAGAACAAGCAGCCATCACAGAAGAACCACCCACCACCCCAATTGCAAGACCTGCCAGCTCCTATACAGCTGAGGACTCTGACTACACTGGCACCAGCTTTGAAAGAACTGTAGTTGTAGTACAGCGGGAGCTGGCCTAGGAGGTGCGGGTGGGGATGCAAACTATGGCAGCCAGCCTTGAGGGGGTGCGCTCGTGCATGATGTCATCTGCAGATCAGGCAGCAGCTATGCAAGCCCTAACATCCATACTGCAAGGACTACAAGAAACTGTCAAGGAATTCACCACTGCTGTAAGGGAGTTGCCACAACACCTCGCACCCCAAACTTTCCACTGCATGCACGAATGCAATCATGACTCCCTCAGGGCCGACCTGGCTGCCTACCATCGTGATGTGGCTGCTATTCTCAAAAACCAGCAGGCCCTCCTTGCAGCAGTACTGCCCTTAAGAACTTCACAGGGAGCAGCCACCGGGATGTCTGACTCCACGTCTTCTAACACTGAGGTGTGTGTTGCCCCTTCACAACCAACAACAACAAGGACGAAGCAGGCAACACACACATCAGAAGATGAAGACATGGAACAGATCACATTCACAAGGAAGAGTACCCGGAAGCACTAGTCCCTGCACCATGGCCTACTTCGATCAAGGTCCTACGTATTGTCAAATGCCAGTCTCACTACAACTATACTCAATGACTGTTCTGCTAACCACTGTATAACTTGTCAGCATTGCCAGTGAATGTCTCTCTCCTACTAATTGGTAAATCCTGTCCCTCTGCACTGTCGGTAACATCACCCCAGCATGTCAGGAGCATTATCCACACCCCTTCTCTAGGATCACCATGTAAGATTTCATTAGAACGGACTCAGCAAACATGGACAATGTACACATTGCACTACAGCACCTATCAATAAATAGCACTTGCACACCAAATATGTCTCTGTGTAATTTGACACATCAACTGTGAAGTAGATAACACAAAAGTGCCTGTGTGACAACCATGTAGCTTGTCAATACAACTGTCCTGACATCATGTAGTCAGATACATCTGTGCAGTGGCCACGATTGCATCATAGCCTGCCCATCCTGAGGAGAATAACTGATGAAGGGAGAAACCACACACAATCATGCTGTGTTGGACAGAATAATGCTTCATCAAGAGAAATTAAAGTCAACTAATGGTGGCTGATAAATGTTGTCACCATGCAATACTAATACTTTGAAATATGCAGTCTAATCTAAGCAAACACAACTAAACACAGCATCAATAAACCTTTCTGAGTAAACTTCCAAATAGGTAATCATGCTGATTTTTTTGCACAAATGATCTATGTCAGTAATGAAGACAAGAAGACAAGAGTGTTAACAAGACCTCATCTTCAAAGATGTCCCTGAACATCACACTGCAGTCCGACCTAAAAAATTCCCCACAATACCAAGTCTGGAAGCACACTGATGTAGAAAACATACACATCGACACAAATCCTTTGTGATCCATGTCAACTCCAAATGATGGTTCTATCAAATGGTGGATACTTACTAGGTTAGCAGAGGGGTAGCTGCCATTTTAAATCTCTGTTTTCTTTGGTTTGTAGCATAGGACACAAATGTCATAGAACAACAATCATCTACACTGATGGCAAGGCCATGATCAAGTAGCAGTTAACACATAATGCAAAGGGTTAACTATATATTTATTCAAAAGTAATCACACCAGAGGCAACTAAGGGAAAAGTCATACCTACACTAATCTAACCTGACTACTCCTTACCCACAACTGTCCCTAACTAACCTAAGCTAAACTTACTCTACACATATAACGAATCGATCTAAACATCAACCCCCCACCCACCATTATGAGACAGGACACATGCAGGACAACACATACTAACCTACACACATACTATACTATCCTAAACAATCATATAATTTTTTTAATATTTTTTTTTAAATGTTTTTTCTTTTTTTTTCTAAACACACAGGAACCCCAACATTGACCCCCACCCACCCACACACTTAATAATGACAAGTAGAAAGAATAAGGACCCCACACCCTCCTCCCTAACACTAACTAAGCTAACAACCTATACTAACCTAACACTAATCCCCCAAGCCCACTAATCATGATAACAAGGAAAGTGGAGGGAGGGGAGGGAATAATGTAAATTGCCCATATCAGTCCTAGAGGTTGGCCCTCCAGAGGGCCCGCCTGATAGACCTGATGTAGGCCACATCCTGCCTCAGCTTGTCCACCTTCCTCATAAATTTGTCCATTTTGTGTTCCAAAGCCTGGAATGCCACAGGGTCAATTGGAGGTGCTGCTGCTGTCTGGGTCCCGGCAGAGGTGCTCTGTGTGGGTGTTGAGCCTAGCCCACTGGACTGTCCTGCAGCTGTCATAATGCTGGGTCCTGGTTGTGCTGCAGAGGCAGGGACAACTGTCCCCGCCGTGGCTGGGGCCATTTGGGGAGAACCGGTGGTTGTGGTGGTGGTGGCTGTAGTGGGCAACGTTGGGCCACCCTGTGGTGAAGCCCACCATGCTCCGGATGCCCAATCCGACTGGTATTTTCGGGCCATCCGTCAGAACCCCGACTGCACCTGCAGGATGTGCGGTACCTCATGGCCCGCCTCTCAAATTCATGCCTCTGTGCGGCACTCACGTTTGCAGCTGTGAAGAGAAAGGCCAACTATTTACAATAGGAACTGCATTGTGTGGAATAGCACAAGTGGTCAATCGGAAAATACATTTACTGTAGTTGTAACAGCTCATATCACATATAGATCATTGAAAGTCTCAGAGGAAGGACATGGGAAGCCTGCATACAAAGTTCATCTCACACATAGCATATACAATAATCTACATGATGGGTAACATCAGCCAAAACTTGTCATCATAAAAATTACAAATGCAGCCAACAATCATGCTGCACCTCCTCCGCCTATTGCCTGCACTACATATGTCAGTGTATGTGATAACAATCACAAACCTCAAGATCTGCAATTTGTAATGGGATTCGCTAGTATAGAACTCATGTGACATAACCGACTGTGTACACTAGGTTCAAAACAAAGTTTCAAATGGTCACAAGTATGTGTAACATACTGGTTGCTTCAGTCCTCGGTACCCTATTTCCAAATACATGCCTGTCTTTGAGGGGGGCTGGGAAGAACAACCAACAATCCCAAAATATATGCACACCCAGGAGTGGATAGAAACCTCAACATGTTTTTGCCTCCACACACACACCACCAGTGAAGGGCTATCAACAAATTGGAGTCAGCTAAACCTTGTCCTATCCAAGGTCCGCACATGTCAAAATGTACTGACCTAGGCTAACATCACATACTTCCAGTGAGGCATATTTTTCTACAGACACAGAGGAGCAAGAACACCCATGATCATGAATAGCATACACACCTAGGCCGTTGCACTCTAGTCCCACACACGTCTAGTACAACTTGTGGAAGTACATGCACCCGGAAGATCCAACCTACAGTGTACTCAGTACATCGGTTACTAGGGAAGCAGCAGATTTCAGACAAGCCATTTGCAGAAGCTATCTGGGAGAATGTCAGTCTGACATGCAGACTCAGTCCGAGACGAGTCCCAGTGCAACTCTTACATTAACTAGTGTATTCCACATGACTCACCCCATTTCCCATAGCGGGCCCCACAGGAATGGCCTACAGACCCAAAATCAGACAAATGGATAAGCATAAGTCAACTCAAAATGAAGTGATAACTGAACTCCCACTAATGGAACAAGACTAATGATTGGGCAGCGCATCAAACCTTGCAATGTGTTCAACATACAGTAGTCCATCACACATCACCTGATCACATGACATGATGTGGTGTTTGTTATCAGTGTTTATTTACAATAGTGCATTAAGTGGTGATAATTATGATTTTTTTTTATTTACAATGTGTTGGCGCCTACGCACTCCAGCAGCCGTGTTTGGTTGTTCCCCCTCCTGTTGCAGGCCAGCATCCTCCTCTTCCTCGTCTTCAGGCATGTATGGGTCTGGTTCGAGGAGGGGAATGTTCCTTTTGACACAAATGTTGTGCAATATTGCACATGTTAGTATGATCCTACAGACCATCTCGGGGGAATATAGTAGGCTACCACCAGTGATGTCGAGGCAGCGGAACCTTGACTTGAGGATGCCAAAGGTCCGCTCGACAATGCTGCGTGTCCTCTTATGGGCGTCGTTGTAGCCCATGGCTGGATGCCATACCCCTGATCAGCTGAAAGAAAAAAACAATGGGATCATGTTGATGTAGCTTGCATTATTGAAAAGACCGTTCATGGCAGTAGTTGTCTTCTGTTGTCTGTGACTCTTTTGTGTACTGATGTGACATCCTATACTTGTAGGCTATACCATCTGCATTGTGTTTTTACCTTGGCTGAGCACGTGTTTGTCTGCTAACAGTTTGTCATCAGTATGGTTTGTGATTTTCAGTGCAGTGTGCCCTCCCTAACATTGTGACTTGTGATACAGGTGTCCTTGTGTCTTCACTTGGGGTGAGTAGATAGTTCAATGTAGAGTTTAATTTGTAAGTGTTGTTAGCACGTTCATATGAAAGTACCCTGGACATCCCATACCTTTAGACTTAGGCAGTGTATTAATGTAAAGGTCATTGTGACACTTACAATTTGCAAGGTGACATTTCGGCTACCACACTCATTAATGTCTTCACATTAGGCTGTACAGTAAATTCCAATGTGTGACAAGTTCAATGGTGACTTAAGAAACATGGCTAGTGATGTCAGGACCTCAGTGTGTTCCTGTCTAGATGTTGCTGTTGTGGTGTATGTGTTGTGTGTCCTAGAGGGTTGCTGTGCAGTGTGTGAATAAGTAGGTTTCTGTACTTACCAACAAGTAGTCCATTGCCATACCGTCCATCCTGGAAGTGTTGGTTGATGGTGCAGTGACGGAAGATGAATGAGTCATGGACACTCCCAGGATATTTAGCCACGATGTTTGTAAACATTTCTTGGTGATCAACTATGGCCTGCACGTTGATTGAATGTGTGTGCTTCCTGTTGCGGTAGAGGTGTTCAGTTGCAGCAGGTGGCACAAGGCGTACACGTGTGCAGTCGATTGCACCAAGGACGTGTGGGAAGCCACTGATTGCGTAGAACCCCTGTTTAGTTTCCTGCTGCTTCTGCAGTGTGTTAGGGAAGCAGATGTGGCAGGGTGTCAGGCGAATGATGGCATCCAGTACTTTAGGCAGAAATGCGGAGAATGATGGTTGTGATATTCCGCCAACCAGGGCACCAGTTGTTTGAAAAGAGCCACTTGCCAGCATGTGAAGTACGGCAAGCAGCTTTGTTTCTGTTGGTATGGTGTGGGGTGTCACCAAAGTGGGGGCCAACTGCGGTTCAATGTTTCGCAGCAGCTGCTGAATGGCCTGCCAGTTCAACCGGTACCTCTGTATGATGTCGTGTTCCGTGAGGCCCTGAAGGGTTGTTCTTGGGCGGAATATCCTCTCCTGCCTTCTGCGCTGCCTTTGGGGTCCCTGCTGGTGTTGTGGTAGCTGCTGTTGTTGCTGCTAGGCTCTGCGTCTGCGTGCACACTGGATAAGAATCACCTCTATGGCTCCCTGTTGCTGCTCTGCTGCTCTGCTGTTTGTTCTGTGTGTTCTGATTACATACAGGTGTGTTTGCCCCATTTTAACGCCTGCCCTGACCCAGGCGTTGAATTTTGAAGCAAATCGGGCTGTGCGTCATTTTCTGGATCCGCCTCCCGGCCGTGCGTCATTTTTGCCCGGAAGCATAAATACGACGCACGCCGTTTGCGTAATTTTTGGGACGGGAACGCCTACCCTACATATCATTAACGCAGGGCGGGTTGCCGCATCCAAGAAATGATGCACACGGCAGAATTTTGTTGTCCGCGGGCTCGGGCGTCAGAGTTTAAATACGGGGCAACGTATGCGCTGCTTGTGCGTCAATTTTGTTTGACGCACAATCGGCGCAAACGAAGTATAAATATGCCCCTTAGTGAGCCAACCTACCCAGAAGGTTACATCCTGGGTAGGTTGGCCCAGTCCTGGAGCCTCACCTGATCTTGCTTTGGATATTATGCGCTTTAAGCGGCAAAAGACTGATTAGCTATTTTCCTCCTCACTGGCGAAAACTTGACTGGCAAGAAAGGATACCCATTCTGCTTCCGTTATGTGTGCACAGCCCAGCTCCCTTGGCCTGTTCATTTGTTCATTCACTAAGGCCCAACAACTTCTGGAGTTGAAATCTTTGCTGGCTTGGACACGTTTTGTCCAAAAATTATCTGAGAGCTTGCTTTTTGCCTCAAGGATAGCCTGCCGATAGGCTTTCTGTGCCTGCTTGAATGTGCTTAGTGTTTCCTTTGATCCCAGGTTCTTTCAGGCTTTCCTTATTGCCTTATTGAGGGCTTTATTTAGATCCTTGATCACAGATGAAGTTATAATTTGTTTAGGATAGCCATGCCGACAAGTTGGCTGTGGGAATCTCGTCAGCAGTCGGGTAACAAGACATGTCCACATCATAATTGGGGACTCGTTACCATGTCCAGCTGTGTTTAGATACTCAGCACACTCTGCCATTACAAAGTCACTGGTGGAGCCACTCCATTTGAGGAGTTGAAGATTCTCAGTGCATGTTCCTCTACATGTGACTCTCACCATAGTAGTGTAAGGAAATTTAGACATTATAACAGTGATCTGTGGGCAGAGATTGCTCTCTGGTAGTAGTTTTCAATAAAAGGGAACATTTCTGTTGTAAATGGTGTAAACGGTATAGTCTAGAAAAGAGCAGGTTTTCCCATTAGTTCTCGTCTAATTTGGAGTACTTTGTAGCCCATGCTACTAAGCTGTGAAACTACATTTTCACCCAGCAGGCTATATGGACATTCTCCTGGCTTACATTGTTTGATGACAGACAAGAAACTCCATAAATGTGGCCCCTCGTAATCCTCATTTACATCTGGTTTGTGTTGAAGTCCACCATAATCAAACAGTCGGCCTGGGTGTGATTGCAAGCTAAGTCACAAACAATTTGTATTAAGCGGTTGAACATTGCCCCTTTTTCCTTTATACCTGGGTTAATGTAAACATTCATTAGCAGACAAGTATGCGGTGATCTCTAGTTACTGATCTTGTTTCTTTGTAGCCACTTTTCTGTGCATATTATTGGATCGATGCTCCCTTTTAGTTTGACTGTGGTATATATAGACACCCCACCTTTTGGTCTACCATTTCTATGTTCTCTAAAAGCTGGATTCAAAATATTGGAATATCCCTTGACAACATCAGACACTCTTCAAGGCAAGTGCCACATTCTGCATGTCAAGACTGCCTTGTTTGTGCTGCACACTTATAATCGCATGTGCATAGTTAGTACAGCTACCTAGATATTAGAAATAAAATATGTACCACTATTGAAAAGATGTGTATATTTCATAACCCTTGGATATGTTTGTATCAGTTTGAGTGAGACAAGTAACATAAATGTCAGCCTTTACTTCAAGTTACACAAATATATCATTCAACCTTGGAAAATACACACAAAAAGCACATGATACAGCATCCAAGTTCCAAACCACTCACACACTAACAGTAGACACTGTCCAAGCCATTCCTTCGCCATTGCATACAACAATTATAAGGCCCTTAGTTAACTAGTCATTTTGATGTAAGTTCATTTATTCATTAAAGTGCAAATGTGAGGGTAATTTACCAAGTTGTGTTTAGAACACCAGAAGTCCCAGAATGCTCTCTTAAAACAGCATTCTAATTGTGCCAATTATACATAAACCTTATAAGTACTGCAGCCATTACTCAGATAAGGTGCAAGGTGCAAGGTGACAAAAGACATACACGAAAAGTATGCATCGCACAGCATTCAACACCTCAAACCCTCACATACCAACAATGGACACTCACAAAGCCATTCGTCCAACATTGCATACAAAAGTTCTAAATCCCTTAATTGACTAGTGATGATGATGTAAGTGTTTATATTCATTATAATGCAAATGTAAGGGTAATCTACCCAGTTGTCTTTAAATCAACGTTAGTCCCAGAATGCTCTCAGAAAACAACATTCCAATTGTTCAAAGATATACAGACCATATATGTATTGCTGCCATTACTCAGATAAAGTGAAAGTTGACTGAAAAAATTGTAGTACATCTCTTTCACCACTCACATCATATTATCAAGCACATAATGCAGTGCATATGCTTACCAATTCTCTGCTGCTCAAACTCCTCCAGCTGAGCATGGGGGGGGGGTCGCCCAGGCTGTATTCAGGACTCTCTTGTACAGTGGGTGTATGCAGGGCCTATGTGAGTGAGGCTGGGAGAACAGGTCCAATATGTCCTGGTCTTTAATACAGTCTCAGCATCACAGGCCCTCCTAGAACTTATGACAAATCTTACCCCACCAATAGTACACACCCATTGTACTGCAGTGCACTGCGACACCTTGCCAGAATCAGGTGCATGCTGCATTACGCAGTGTCACGGTTTCAGGCGGGTCTTGTCAGGACTCTGGTTGGGGCACTCCTTGAGGTCACAGAATATCTCCCAAGGAGGTAGTGTACTGAAGCAGAAGAGCAGTTAAAGGCATGCACGGGTAAAGGACAGCTATGGAAAGGCACAGAAAACAGGATGGTGAAGGCAGAGCAACCTTAGTGTGAACAAACAAGGAACCAATCGCTAATGGACAAACACACTGGGGCTAACACTGAGGTTGAACACAAGGTAGGGCTCAGAACTTCCCACAGCAACAGGGAAGGTCAATGCCTCTGTGCAGATTACTCTTACAGATAGTCACCCCGCAAGCCCCATAGAAAGGAGGCAGCAGAAGTGATTCTGTCTCTGGAATCTTAGGGCACACACAAGGATTGTACTTACATACATGAGACAAGCCCTTGTGGGTCCAGCTGGACGCACAGTGGCAATTCCTGGAAAACAGCAATAGCACACTGTTAGGCACTAAACACTACATACAACACAAGGCAAAGGATGGGGACTGCAAATGCCTCCTGGAAACCAGGAGCCAACCCCAGTACAAAGGAAAACACTTCTACACAGGTGAGGACTGATAGTACACTTACCAGACACAATAGCTCAAGAGGAAACAGAAACAGAAGGAACAAACTAGGAGGCAAAGGCAGGAACAGGGAACAGGCTCAGGCTGAAGCAAAGGCAGGACCAGGACTGAAAAAACACGGAGCAGGCTCTGGCTGGAACAAGCAGAAATAGAACTGGGAAACAGAGAGCAGGCTCTGGCTGGAACAAGCAAGAATAGGACTGGAATACAGGGAGCTGGAACAAGCAGGAACAGGACTGGCTTTTGCCTACACAGCACCCTGCTTTATGGGTTACATAGGGCATACCTTAGGGGTGTCTTATATGTAGAAAAAGGGGAGTTTTAGACTTGGCAAGTACTTTTAAATGCCAAGTCAAATTGGCAGTGAAACTGCACACAAATGCCTTGCAATGGCAGGCCTGAGACAAGGGTAAGGGGCTACTTAAGTGGGTGGCACAATCAGTGCTTCAGTCCCACTAGTAGCATTTAATCTACAGGCCCTGGGCATATGTAGTGCACACTACTAGGGACTTATAAATAAACTAAATAGTCCAATTGGGTATGATCCAATGTTACCATGTTTAAAGGGAGAGAGCATATACACTTTAGCACTGGTTAGCAGTGGTAAAGTGCGCAGAGTCTAAAAAACAGCAAAAACACTGTCCAAAAAGTGGAGGGAGGCAGGCAAAAAGTTAGGGGTGCCCACCCTAAGGCTGTCAGGTCTAACATTTGGTACTCTTTAGGACATTCATTTCCTGTTCTGTACTTTCTTTTTATGAGGAAATAATTGGCATATTAGTAACAGCCAGATCTATAATGCCTTCAGACAAGCAGGATATGTATCCTTTTCTGCAGCAGTATTTGCATTGATTGTGGTCTGAGGCTTGCAAAGCATAGAGACTTGAAAGGCAATGGTAACTGGTGTTCCCAAGGTAAACATGAAAAGGTCAGAATTCTCTTTATTTTTGGATGACTTTGGAGTATCAATCACAGGATCAACAAGAGTTTTCAAGTCTTTAGAAACTGGATTAACAACTCAAAATATAGACGTCCCACAAGCTAACTCTTTAGTGTGATCGTCAGACAAAAAGTGAAGCAAACTGAAGTCAGACAGGGACTCTGGGTGAGTGTTAATGATGATTCTCAGGCTACAGATGGTCCATTTACAGCACCCTCTAGAGATGGAATGGCAGAGTCATAACACACAGATGCTTTTCTGGTTCTCCATAAAACTGACTGTACTTATCAAGCATCCCCTCAGTTAGTATGCTCAACGCGGTCTCACTGAAAGGGAGTTCCTTGTCCTCAAGTCCCTCAGCCATGTTGGGAGCAGGTTAGATAAGCAGAGCAGCAGGATAGCAGAGGATCTTGTTTAAAGGTGATGATGGCTCAGAATGACCATATAATGGCTGCCTGCAACTTCCTGTATTTAACTTCCTGCTTTTCTTTCCTGTTTGCCATTTCCTGTATAATATCTTTGGGTTCTGGCTTAACTACGGAGTCTCCGCCCTTGGTGTAGAGTTTGCACAGTCCAGACAGAGAGTCCATGGCAGTGCAGAGACTCCACGCTCAGGGCAGAGGTTAGGCAGATGAGCTGGACCAGTTTAAGTGGTACACTTTGAGCAGCAGAAGTATCAGTTGGATAAATCTAATCTCTATTTTCACCAAGGCCTTAGTTTGGTCCATGCCCCAAATCTCTTCACTATAGAGTGCCACAACAAGCCCTCTTGCATGTTAGATCTCAAGTGCAGGTGAAATTGGTGGGGATTTAGAGCTAATTAGTGTCTTCACAACCCCTGACTAAGTGTACTGTAGAGTCATATGGCTCCTTAATAACTGCAGAACCCATGATAATGTGTTCAAAATGCTTACTCCCAAAAACTCCAAATCAATAACATGCTCCAAACTAGTAGATCCCAACTTCACTTCCCCTCTAAAAGACGATTGCGGGCAAGCAGGCCATACATTTGATTTCTAAGCTGTACTGTTCACATGAAATTGAGAACCAATCATGTAGGTTCTGCAAGCTCACAGGGATTTTTGAGGTTAATAGCATGTCATCTGCAAACAGTAAGGTAGGGTTTATTTGATCTGCATATTTTGAAGAGTCACCTTTACAGTCATAAAGTGTATCAATTACCCTATTGATATAAAGTGTAAACAAGGTTGGTGCTAAAACACATCCCTGATGAACTCATTTTTTAATGTTTATATGGTCTGTCAGTCTCCCTCTCTTACTTATCTCACTTGTGCATAGTTATTACTGTGCAAATGCATTATTATGTGAAGCAGGTTGGTTGGCATCCCCAAATCTTTAAGTGTGTCCCATAATTTACCCTGGCGAATCAGATCAAAGTCTGCTCAAAGGTCAACAAATACAACATAGCGATGATCTTTGTTTAACATTACTGTTTTCCAGAGGATTAGAATATAAAAAAAACCTGACCTTTAGTACTCATTTATGACCTGAAACTTGCCTGGAGGCACAAAAACACTTGGGGGCATATTTATACTCCGTTTGCGCCAAATTTGCGTCGTTTTATTCGACGCAAATTCAGCGCAAAACTAACGCCATATTTATACTTTGGCGTTAGACGCGTCTAGCGCCAAAGTATGAGGAATGAGCGTCATTTTTTTGCGTGAACGCCTTCCTTGCGTTAATGAGATACAAGGTAGGCATTCCCGTTTAAAAAACTGACTGCGACGCAAATGCGTCGTATTTATACTCCCGGGCAAAAATCACACCCGGGAGTGGGCGGGACAAAAAACCCCGCATTTGCGCCTCTTTTTAACGCCTGGGTCAGGGCAGGCGTTAAGGGACCTGTGGGCTCAAAATGAGCCCACAGCTGCCCTCCCATGCCCCCAGGGACCCCCCCTGCCACCCTTGCCCACCCCAGGAGGACACCCAAGGATGGAGGGACCCATCCCAGGGACATTCAGGTAAGTTCAGGTAAGTATAATTTTTTTTTTTTATATATATTTTTTTGGCATAGGGGGGCCTGATTTGTGCCCCCCTACATGCCACAATGCCCAATGACCATGCCCAGGGGACATAAGTCCCCTGGGCATGGCCATTGGGCAAGGGGGCATGGCTCCTGTCTTTACTAAGACAGGAGTCATGTAAATGGCATCTGGGCGTCGTTAAAAATGGCGCAAATCGGGTGGAGGCGATTTTTTTGCCTCAACCTGACTTGCCCCATTTTAAGATGCCTTAACGCCATTTTCCCCAACGCCGGCGCTGCCTGGTGTACGTGGTTTTTTTCCACGCACACCAGGCAGCGCCGGTCTGCTAGCGCCGGCTAACGCCATTCAATAAATACGGCGCCCGCATGGCGCTTCAGAATGGCGTTAGCCGGCGCTATTCTTTTTGGCACAAAACTGCGATAGCGCAGTTTTGCGTCAAAAAGTATAAATATGGCCCACGGTTTTCTTCTACCCATGCTTGAATTTTTCCCAACAGCTGCCTGCTAAGTATCTTCTAGGCATTATCTATCAAGCTGATAGGTCTGTAATTGGCTGGATAATATTTGTCACTTATTTATGTACTGGGATCATTTCAGTACCTCTCCATGTTTCTGGTATCTCAGCCCCCTTGGTTATGTCATTAGATATTACATTCAATATGAAGCCCCATACAAATGACTCAGAAGACTAGAGGTCACAATGTATCTTGTCTTAACCTGGAACTTTTCCGGTTGTCATGCTGTCTATAGCTGATAACGCCTCTTCCATGGAAAACAAATCATAAAATCACTCTCACTATCCTGCAATACAACTGGGTGGTTCCCTTCAGCATCTACACTCTCACCCCTAATCTCCTAATCTGGTCAGAGTACAAATCAGTAAAATGTTGTGCCCAGATGTGTGGCTGAATATAGATCTCTTTGCCAATTGCAGTGTTGGACACTCCATGTGCAATTATCTGCAATAATGCTCTAACATCCTTCATGGTTATATCTCCAGTCGTTTCTAGCCAATTGCCTTACCCCAGTTCTTTTTGGCCATTATTTGTGTATTTATATGTTATTTTCTTCACTCAACTATAGCATCTCTATCACCATTCTTTAGAGCAGCCATCAATTTTGTTTGTCCTGTCTGCATTGTTTATCATACCAAAGGGTGTCTTTCAGTTTTATGGTTTCACCCTCAGACTTCTATAGAAACGCTCCTAATTAATTCAAGTAATCCCTTAAAGGTATGCATGACAGAGGCTTTTTTGCTGCGATTGACCATTGGTCTGTATAGTAAGCCAATTGATTGGTCTTTTGTTGTTAGATTAGGAAATTGGTGCTTCTGCTGATAAGCTCACTTGTTGGCTGTTTAAGAGATGGATATTCCTCAATTCCAGCGGCAAGGCGTTTTGGTCACTATAATTCACATTGATAACCATCATGTCTTGTAAATTGGGCCATAAATGCAAATAAAGTAAAACATAGTCAATTCTACTTCTAGAGAGTCCCCTCTTAAAGGCAAAACTAGCCTCCCTATCTGTTGGTGTAAAGCTATTACACTCATACAAGCCATGTAATAGTGTTACAGATGCAGCTTGTAGTGCAACCTCAGACCATTTCTTTAAGGGGGATCATTAATTTGGGATTATGACTTCCCCCACCTTTCTCCTTCATAAGGGTTTAAATAATATGCTGTTTGGTGGTTACGTTAAAGTTCCCTGCCAAAAAAAGCCGACTGTCAATAATAAATTGGTCCGAGTGATGGTCAAGAGCGGTTAGTGTCAGTGACTCCCAGTTTAGCCTGGGAAAATGATTATATCTATTATATATTTTCATAACAATCTTACTACAAATGACCTGTTTGATGAATCAATAGATAACCCCAATATATCAGTGGATTTAAGATTAAGCAATCAGATGCTACAAGATAATGCTGTCTTTATCCAGATTCCTAGGCCACACAATGGATGGCCTGCTAGTGAGGATCTGGCTTCTATGCTGTAGTTTGTGTAGCCCGATCTACGAAGTGGGTGTGGTGCCCATGATTCCTGGAACACACAAATATGATTTTTTTCAATAAAATCCCCCTATTCTGAATTATTCAGTTTCGATTCAAATCCTGCTACATTTGAAGAAAGCAGCTTAATCTGTGGTATAACATCTTAAATGTATGTAAGGCAAGAGTGTAGACAAATCTCTTCATGTTGGTTACCCAGGTTAACATCTGCTTGCATATCTTTCTGGCAGCAAGATGGGAATAGTTAGATTCATGTTCTCTGACATTGTCTCCTCAAAAGATAGTAAACATCTTTTGAGTCAGTCAATCTCAGTGAGATCTGTATCAGTACATCTTGCTTATTTTGTGGGAATAGTCTTTTGTCACTTGCCTGTAGACATTCAAACCCTCTAAGCAGCTGCTTCTCTGTGTGGGGGATTGTATTTGAGTTTTATCAAAACCCCTTTGGGGGTGAGGTACACTGCTACATATTCACCAGCCCATTTACAAATTCCTCTTTGGGCAGCTTCATAACCAGATAGTTCTAATGCTCATTTGATAAGGAACAATGCTTGACAGCAAGGAGATCAGTTTTTACTAGTGAATAGAAGTACTGATAATACCTTGCCCTATGTATCACTTAATTCCTTTGGGATTTATTGTCCTCCTTAACTTCCTGGCATAACCTGGGGGCATTAACCAAATAAAATTTGTCTCAGTAGCGGTTTGTAATCTAACCTTGTCATATAGTTCACTTCCCTCTCTAGCTGGTTTCTTTTCCAATTTGTGGGAGAATTGGAGCACCTTGTGGATATTACTTTGTTCCAGCCTCTGTCCATCTCCATCACACTCTGCATGCATAGGATGTATTGGTGGTGTGGAGGGGGTGTGTATGTATTCCCACCTCTGATTTTCTCTACCAAGCAAAATACACCTTGGAGGTTTGTATTGTGTGCATTACGTCTCTTCTGTGATAGTCTCTGCACTGCTGATTGTAATTAGGAACCCCTGAATCGAATATTCCAGATGTAACTCTTTTCTGGGCCAGTACAGCTGTGAGGAGCCTTTCCAACCTCAGAGCCACTACTACTCATTTTGCCCTCCCCTCATCCCTCATCGGAGTAAGCTGCTTTCTATCAATTTTGGTTGATAGTATTTCAACCTGCACAAGTAACAGACCAATTTCTTCCCATAGCCAAGCAATTATCTCCTTAAGGGCTTTATTAGAGTCACATTTCATGAAAGATTACTTACTCAAAGGCACAGCTTTGCTTGAGCCTGGGCAATTAGATATTTTCATCTCCTCAATAAGGCTGTGTATTTAATTTATTGCAGCATGCCAGACTAACCTTTTGATGTTCACACCCACCTGCGGTCTTCCCCATTCTTTCCTTTTTCCCACTGCTTTTCGAGCGCGTGAAACGCGCTGTAAAGCAAACCATCAAATCACTAGGGTATCAGGTACCACAATTACTGAAAAGAGAGTTACTAACCTTTGATAACCGACCTGGCAGGAGGGTTTCATGATGCTTATCCTTCCGCACCCCCGATGGTCAACAAAGGGACTCAAGCCAAGTACTCATTCTAGAGAAACACCAAGGGGAATGGGTCAAAATAAGAAAATAGCCAACCACTGACTGTAGGACAGCTTTCTTGTACCACCCTTCAGACTCCACTGTCGTCTCCCTCTCAGTGTGTGAGTACCTGAACAACAGCAAGAACAAATATTTAGTTTTTTTAAATAAAAAAAACATTACAGATTCTGATATGCAGTTTCATTGATTTGTATTGTCTCTCTCATTCTCGTCTCAATATAGCTGTTAATTTGTATAAGAATCCTTTAAAACATTAGTTATTTTTCTTCTAACTGTTTCTTCACTAGAATTAACTTAGTCTCTGGATTTGGCACATGCTACATAGGTTCCTTCATGTCTCTGTCTTGTTATTGCAGATTGCATGTTTCACCGAATCATACTTAAGTACTTTGTAAATAATCAAGTATCTTGTATTTGTGTCCACCAAGTTCTTTTACTGATGCTCAATCATTATCCTCAAAGTAATGGGATAGTTAAAAGGGCTAATAGATTGATTAAAGGGACCATCGAGATGGCATTAACTAGTCATGCTGAGGTGAAGAAAATGGTAAATGATTTGGGCATATCGTACAACCATACACAGCGTTACATACAAATGTCCTTTTCTAGAAATGAGGGGACGAGCACTAGGTACCAAGTTAATACCAGCATGGTTGAAAGAATGGGTAAGTACTGGAGATAGGAGTACATGGGAGAGAGTCAGAAAATCAGTTGGAAAAATAGAAGAGGGTGATTGGGCTAAAGTCAAGTCAGGACATGTAAAGAGTGGCCTTTCTAAATTCAAAGGTCCGTTGCATGTTGACAAACTAGGTAAATGCTTTGTTGTACTCAAAGGTGGTGAAAGATAGAATCTGAGAAAAGTAGCCTTGTATCAAAAAGTAGGGGAGTGTCTTGTAAGAGAAAATAAAGAAGGCTGCTCAGGAGCCATGTTCATGAAAGTTGAAGAGATGAGTAAGAGAGGAGTCTGTGCAAGATCAAGTGTGGATGTTGTCAATTTCAGTGCTGGCAAAACTAGACCTGATACTACTGAGTCAAACATTAAGGAACATAGAATTCTCAAACCACTTTCTTACCTAAAAGATTATGTTAGATCACAAGATAGTCAAATTTATTTTTTGTATATATTTCATTAACCATTTTAAGTTGGGAATACACAGCTATTGTCATGTTTATTCATTGAATAATTTGGGGTAAGAGGTAGTTATTATTTCAATATATTTTTGTTTACTGTGCATTTGTGAAGGGAGGGAGATGTGTTGATAGGTAAATATGTTGAGGGTTCTAAAATGTGAGGTATGAGGGTTCTAAGAGAGTCAGTTAAAAGGAGAATATCGCTGGCTCTCCGGGGTTACCGACGCCAGGTTGTTTTGTGGAATAGAAATCATGGTTTCGGGCAATTAAAAGGATCCTGTGGTTATTAACGTGGACACTACAGAAAGCTTCCCTAATTCACTTTTGAGAAATTCTTACAAGATAGTGGGATGGTACGTAAGAAACGTTTGGTTTATCATCCCGAATTATATGGGTCATTAGAGAGAATAAACAAAACTATAAAGGAAATAATTCAACTTGCAAAAGCTAATGGATTAAATTGGAGAAATATTTTGAGAAGTTCAAAGGGACTCTTCCCAGTAGATGAGTAAGGAGGCTTTCAGAATGCTGTAATCCTTTATTACAAAGGGAGATCACCCAACACCATGCTTTGTCCTAGGTGGATGGTATGGAACAAGGGAGTGAAGGATATTGATGTGGGTGAAGGGAGAGATCGAGAGATTACAAACAAAATAAGAGAAACTGCATTTTGATGATCGAAAGAGGGTAAAAATATGTAGTAGTAAAGGTATATTTTGTCAAAATCAGGGTACCTGTGGGTTATGTGCAATGCTCAAAATATACAAATGATCATAGAGTCATCAAGTTATTTAAAAATGCAGTCAAAATGGGAGATGGAAGGGTGTAAAATTAGAACCATGTTGCGGTGGTTAGACCTAAGACATGCTATATGGAAATTGGTGGTAAAGAAACTCAAGTACAGAGTGACAGCGTAGTTGATGACCTTGATCCACAAGGAAGCATCCTAACTATCTGAAGGATTTTTTGAACAAGTAATACTTATGTGTGAAACTTTCTACAGAAGCAGATGTTTTTAGAGTACTGTATTACGATTTGTGTGGAGACTTGGGTGCTTTTAGATCTCTTTTAGATAACATTGATTTTGTTTGATGTAAGTCATGCAAGCTACTGTTAAGGATTGTTGTTTCGACAGTGTTGTATACAGTGCAAGAAGTGTGGTATTTCCTTCTCTGGGCATCTTGCGATGGGGAATAATCACGAGAAGCCACCTTAGTTCTAGAATCGAGGCAACAGAATTAGAGGGTTAGAGGTTTGGGTGATAGTTG
This sequence comes from Pleurodeles waltl, assembly GCF_031143425.1. NCBI lineage: Eukaryota > Metazoa > Chordata > Amphibia > Caudata > Salamandridae > Pleurodeles > Pleurodeles waltl. The sequence goes on along the minus strand of NC_090443.1, from coordinate 659,156,800 downwards.
AGATCTGTACGGAGAGATGGTTATGTTTAGAATAAATGTATCTTTGGCTCACCTTAAATCCTACCTTACATTGTTACTTCATTACAGTTGTATCACTCTTTTAGGCTAAGGAAACACATACTTCCCTTTACTCACCTTACTCCCACATTTCCCAACGCCCAGTGTCCAACTCAACACGTTTAACATAATGTTTGAAATTGTAGTACTCCTTGAATTTCTTTTGCCATTTCCCAATTTTTTGTATCTAATTAAGGCCCCATTTTGCTGTACCTAGTCTCTTCATCCACAAAGGATTTCTTTTATACACAGAAATAGTGTCTTATGATGCAAAAATGACTCATCCCCATTACGCCGTTACACGATACACATAAATGATTCTCTCCAACTCTCAACTCAACCCATAATTTTTCCCTTTACTCACTAGATGTATAGTCCTTTTCATTAATCAGTTAAAATTTTCAACTGCGTCATTAAGGCTGGGACAATATAGTGATGCTTTATAATGCTTATTCAACAATGTTTCAAAAAAATCATTTGTCCTTTAAGACTTAAACTGAACCCACTATCTCTAATATTAAAACAGAAGGCCTTTTCCTCAGAAAGATTTCATCCAAGAACATTACCATTACATTCTTGTCAATACAGTCCACCACTTTAAGTTCCATCCATCAATTAAAAAAATTATGTGCTTTTGAACACCAACATTTTAACTGATAGGTCCCGTATTAATTCAACTACATACACCCCTAAGGATATTAGGACTCTTCACTGAACATAAAAGATGTCTAAAAGTCTTGTATGACTTACTGTTCCTTCCATAACTCAATTCAATCACTCACTCTTCTTACCACCATTAAATGTACATCAGGCCACCAATATTAAGATTTTCACTCTCTTCATGACACAATTGAAAGATTTTAGCATGTATCTTCTGTAGTTAGACTATCCTGTCCCATTTTACCAAATATGTCTTGGCCTCTCAAAGGTCATTCCAAGCATTCCAAAATTACCTTTATCTACTTTCACCAATTCACATTTAGGGCCATATTTATACTTTTTGACGCTAAACTGCGCTAACGCAGTTTAGCGTCAAAAAATTTTGCGCCGGCTAACGTCATTCTGAAGCGCCATGCGGGCGCCGTATTTATTGAATGGCGTTAGCCGGCGCAAGCAGACCGGCGCTGCCTGGTGTGCGTGGAAAAAAACCACGTAGACCAGGCAGCGCCGGCGTTGGGAAAAAATGACGTTAGGGCGTCTTAAAATGGCGCAAGTCCGGTTGACGCTAAAAAATCGTCTTAACCCGACTTGCGCCATTTTTTAACGACGCCCATCCCCCATCAACATGACTCCTATCATTGTAAAGATAGGAGTCATGCACCCTTGCCCAATGGCCATGCCCAGGGGACTTCTGTCCCCTGGGCATGGTCATTGGGCATAGTGGCATGTAGGGGGGCACAAATCAGGCCCCCCTATGCCACAAAAAAAAAAAAATAAATACTTACCTGAACTTACCTTAATGTCCATGGGATGGGTCCCTCCGTCCTTGGGTGTCCTCCTGGGGTGGGCAAGGGTGGCAGGGGGGGTCCCTGGGGGCAGGGGAGGGCACTCTGGGCTCATTTTGAGCCCACTTGTCCCTTAACACCATGCCTGACCCAGGCGTTAAAAAGCGGCGCAAATGCGCCGTTTTTGGCCACGCCCACTCCCGGGCGTCATTTTTGCCCGGGAGTATAAATACCACGTAAAGGCCTGGGAGTCATTTTTTAAGACGGGAACGCCTCCCTTGCATATCATTAACGCAAGGAAGGGGTTCACGCTAAAAAATGACGCACACTCCGGGCACTTTGGCGCCCGAAGCGTCTAACGCCATAGTATAAATATGGCGTTAGTTGGTGTTAGTTTAGCGTCGAATTTGCGTAGAAAAAAACGACGCAAATTCGGCGCAACCAGAGTATAAATACGGCCCTTAGTCTACCTATTGCTTAGATACACACAAATATCCTCCAACAGATTATCCTTCGTATATGCCTTTGCCCACTCATGTTTGCTGATGACACTGTCACAATCATCACCTTCCTATAGACTAGCCAAACTGTATTCACTCCATGGCCCAGATTTATACTTTTTGCAGCAAAACTGCTCAAACGCAGTTTTGCGGCAAAAAGTAGAGCACCAGCTTGCGCCATTCCACAGGGCCAGCCAGGCACCATATTAAAGGAATGGCACAAGCCATGGTTTAAAAAAAGACACTAGCCGGGTGGGGGGTGACAGTACGGAAGGAGGGGGTTGTGCATCAAAATTTGATGGTAGTCTGGTTAGAGGCAAACAAATGCCTCTATCCAACCTGGCGCCATTTCCTGGTGCACAACCAACAAAAACATGACTCCTGTCTTAGGAAAGATAGGAGTCATGCCCACCACCCCAATGGCTAGCACAGGGGACAATTATCTCCTGGGCATGGACACTGCACCCTGTGCCATGCAAGGGGGCCCAAGTTAGGCACCCAATGGCACTTTAATTTTTTTTTTTTAAATACTTACCTATACTTACCCTACTCACCTAGGATGGGGTCCCCATCCTCTGTTGTCCCTCTGGTGTGGTTGGGGATGTTCCTGGGGTGTGGGGAGGGCACCTGTGGACCCATTTCATGGTGTTTAACCATGGAAATGGGTCCACAGGTCCCCTAACGCCTGGTCAGTCGAGCTCCTAAACTTGTACTAAAAGGTCAACTCCATGACGAGGACGCTTTTTACAAAAAGCCTCCTTTACATTGTCAGATGGCATATATTATCTTTTTTTTTAAGAAACTGCCTAAGTAGATATGCCATCTCAGAAAACTTGTGCATGAATTTAAATTAAAGCTACATTCATACTAAATAGGACCTACCATCATCTTTCTATTGAGGTATTAGAACATTTGTGTTAGCAAATAACAGTTTTTCTTTAGGTTTAACCCCAACTTGTCCGAAAGCGTGACTAGGATATGTAACGTTTCATTCAACAAACTTACATTTACTAGGTTCAGCTGTCAACCACTTAGCTGCGATGATAGTCAAAACCTCATTCAAATGTGTATCATGTTCACCCTTGTCTCATCCCAACACCAAAATACCATCTATAATTGAAAGCTCACTACTCAGGGCATACCATAAAACAATTCTGTCATAAGTCTTTCAAAATCCAGAGCAGCACAAGATAATCCAAAAGGCAAATACCAGAACTAAAGACATGAAATGGATGCAATAGAAGTGGTTAATTTTCTGCATTTTTCATGCAAGGGTACCTGTTAGTTGGGTAGGTAAAACCACTTTGCACCTTTTGTCAAAGCCAACATTTTGTCAATATCTAGCAGATGAAAGTGTTCAATCAGAATATTATTCAAGTCCATTACATTGACACATTATCTAACCGTGCTGTTTGCACAGGATGCAACTGCTAGTGAAGATTCCCATTCAGATGACTCCATAGCTTCATTGAGCCTCATCAAATCTGGTCCAAGCTCATCCTTTAGATCATTGGTATATGTCTTACTGACTGTGTGTATTTTGGGGACAGGAATAGAATTTGACACAATTCTGTGCACAAACCCTTTTAATTTGCTAATCCTCCAAACAAACACATCCAGAAATGTTTTCAACACTACTGTTTTAGTGTCTCACTCATACCAACAACCAACATTGTTCTTCACTAGTAGGGTCTGAGACTACATGCAATGCTCTAAGGGCCCGATTTATACTTTTTGACGCAAAACTGCGCCGCTAACGCAGAATCCAAGGAGCCAGGAGAGACCCCACGGAGACCCCAGAAAACCAGGAACCAGCCAGGAGGACACAGACAATACCCAGGGGAGAGACAAGAAGAAGATGAAATCCTGGTCAGAGAGGTGACGAAGCACCAGCATCAACTCTTCATCACCTCTGAATTGCCAATTGGGAGGAGAGAGGCAATTTGGCAACAGATTGTAGACAAGATTAACAGTGTGGCAGCGGTCAGGAGAACTGTCACTGAGTACAAGAAATGCTGGCATGACTGCAAGCGCAGGACAAAGGAGAAAATGGCAAGAAACAGGAAAGCAGTACTGCAGACCGGAGGTGGGAGTCCAGCACCGCAAAAGGACCTTGATGAAATGGAGCAGATGGTTGCAGCTGTCATCCTGGAGGAAATTTTCACTGTATCACAGGACAGGACAGCACAGACTACCAGGAAAGAACACATATGCAGGGTAAGTTTCATGAGGGACAAACATGCATAAATGTCAAGTGCAAGAAGGGGGAGGCACATACCTACTACACAATGCATGTCAGCCCTGAAAATCAGGCAGTGGAAAGGGCAAAGGGGCATGGCACGGGACTCCCTGAACTGCCCATGCCAGGTACATGGGCTGTGCAGGGGCATCCAGGGGCACAACACAACACCAACAACCTTTGCATGGGGGTACACCGCCATGTCAAGGCTGGTGGAAATGCTGAAGCAGACCAGGAGGGTAGGGTAGAACGTAAAACTGGTCTGCTGTTACATGACAGCTGGTATTGTCAGAATGTAAACTAGAGGACAATGCTGAGTCTCAGGCCATTAGCTCAAGCGACATTTACCATTGACAACACTTGCCACTACTACCTGTGCTGTGTGTGCTGGTCAATTAGGAAATTACAGTTAAGTGCCCATGGCACAAACACACTCATAATGAGGGTTCAGTATCACTACGTGATCAATCCCCATCAATCCCTATCCAAGTTCAACCCCTGTCAACTGCTCATGTCCATAGACTCAATAACCATCAGCACTGTCACATACATTATGATGTACACAGCAGTAATCTCATACCCATGCTGCCCATTCCAGGGTTTACCCCTGTGCCTGTGTCACAATAGCTGTAATGCCGCCAGGCAACATCTCAGGTGTCATAGTGCTAAGACAACAGCATTAATGTGGAGGGTATATGTGTGAAGCCAGGCAAACACACCCACACAGTCATAAGAGGAAATAGAACTATGCCAGGCCTATTAGTGCAATGCAATGTAGCACACATACCCAAACATCAACATGAGAAACTACCAATGGTGACCCCTGTATCGTTTCATGGAAATACAATAGATGGAACCACATACACCATATAGGTGTATGTGAAAAATTATAGACTGAAACAGGGCCATATTGTTATGTGTGGTGCATGTGGTATCAGCACACCAACAATCATAGCAATTTGGACATAATCCACACCTGGAAGATGTGACAAAAATAATTCCCCAAACTGCCCACACTACATGTGACATGCAGGTGGGGCATAGGGCTGAGAGACTGCAAACATTAATGACAGGAACAATGCATGGGAACCAAGATAACAATGTACCACCAATAGGAAGTCAGTGACGTCACATTACAACTGCTAATTGTACAATATCTCATTGCAGAGGACGATGGCTCTCCTGTGGATCTTGCTATCCTGGACTACCCTGATGACCTGGATGACCAGCTGACAACCATCAGCCAGGAAACCCTCCAAGATGTCCTGGGAACCCTCCAGACACCACCTCCAGTCACAAGGAGGAGCACACATGCAGCAGCCATCCCAGAGGACCCACACACCACCCCATTAGTACGACCTGCCAGCTCAAACACAGCTGAGGACTCTGATGACAGAGGGACCACCTTTGAGACAACATTAATGGGGGTACAGCAGGAGCTGGCCAAGGAGGTGCGGTAGGGATGCAAACTATGGCAGCCAGCCTTGAGGGGATGCACATGTGCATGATGACGTCCACACAACAGTCAGCAGCCATACAAGTCACACAATCCCTACTGCAAGGAGTCCAACAGTATGTGAGGGACCTCACCACTACTGTGAGGGAATTGCCACAACACCTGCCCTCCCAATCTTGCAGATGCATGCATGGCAACAAGCTGGACTCCATTCACCGGGAACTGGCCTCCCTCAGAGCAGACATGGCTGCCTACCACAGGGATGTTGCTGCCATACTCAATAATCAGCAGCTCCTCCTTTGCTGCAGTTATGCCATATGTAGTTCCAAAGATGGCAGCTGCCAGGAATTTGGATTCCACTTCTCCAACCACTGAAGTGTGTGTTGCCCCTTCCAACCCACCACCACCATCAATGGCAGAGGAGAAGACACACACATCAGAGGATGAAGATGTGGAACAGATCATCTTCACCCGTAGGAGTACCCTGTAGCACCAGCCCATGCTACATGGGCACTGATTTTCCTTTGCCCTGTGCTTGACAACATGCCAGTGTTGCTACAGTTGGTGGCATGTACTCTTCACCGACACACTGGTAACCTTACTACTATGGACTGCAATTGTCTCTCACTACTCAATTGGCAATTCATGTTCCTCTGCACTGAATGACACTTCATCTCAGCATGTCCAATGACATGTCCTTCAACCTTGCACTTGTGTCCCATCACAATGGAATGCTTTACACTAATGGGGTCACAAACCTGAACTATGTAAATATTGCACTACAGCACTTTAAAATAAATAGCACTTACACAACCACCCCGTCTCTGTGTAATATGACACATCTACTTTGCTGGAGATTTGTAATGGTGTAACATGTCTATGGTCACAGAAAGTCAATATCAGAGTGCAGAAATAATGTGGGCAGATATTTACGCACATGGGCCATAAATTATAATTCTTCAGCACTGTATTTGCGTAATTTTTAAGCAAAAGCAGCACAAACTTACAAAATATAATTGTATTTTGTAAGTTTGCGGTGGTTTTGCGTAAAAAAATGAGGCAAATGCAGTACAATAATAGTCTATTTCTGGGCCAAGGTATCTACAAGATGAAACTCAATGCTCGCCACATCCCCTACAAGAAAGTAATTGTGTATGTGACATTTACTTTAAAACATACATGCCTCGCCCACAACATACAGCAGGAATGGCTGTGTAAGAGTGTTTGTCCAATAACTTTAGCTGGGAGTACAACTAAAACACATAGGTGTGAAATGTGTATAGTTGACCTCATCTGAAATTGACACTACTCAGTTTAGCAGTGTTCAAATGAACATCAGGCTGTAGGCAGACGTCCCACAGTGCCCAACATTGCGACACAGGATCCAAATGATGATAGCTTTAAAACCACACCTACCTGTCCAATACATGGAAACCATAGACAGGTTGAGTGGTGGGTACAATGGATCGCAGATGCATAAAGATTTAGATTTGTTGTAGCTGCCAATGTGACAGCTCAGTTGGAAGTGGGAATTAACAAGAGAGGGATGTGATTGCAGGACGGAATACACAGGCCAACAGACAATTGGCACTGTACACTTATGCAAAGTCCCTGCGCGCCAAGCATATGAGACATGCAGTAAAGGAGTATCTAAATCTTTAATAAATATGCACAAAACTGAACTTAAAACTATGTTAAACACCTATACTAACCTAATCTATCCTAACTATAAATGATCCACAACTGGCTCTAACTACCTTATGCTAAGCTTACTTACCACATTTAACAACACACTCTAAACATTTGCCCCCCACCTACCTTATATGATGAGACACATGTAGGACAACATTAATATGAAACCTCCCACCTACATATCCTATCTAAACTACTACCCTACTCTAACTTATCACTAAACCCCCTAAACCCACTGAAAAACAGGATCTTTCTCAAAACGTTTTGCATGCCCCTTTGGAGCTGGGAAATGGCAGCCATGTCCAATGCAGCAGATGTGGTGGTCTGTGTTGTAGAGCTTGTTGCTCCTGCAGGTGTGGTTGTCAGTGGTGCTGACGTGGAAGGTGCAGCAGGTGTGGTGGTTGGTGGTCCCAAGGTTAATGGTGCAGCAGGTGGGGCTGAAGTGATGGTGGTCACTGTGCTACTGGATGCAGTTGTGGTGGTGGCTCCAACCATTGTGGCCAATGCTGGTCCCCCTTGGCTGAAAGCCCGCCATTCTCCTGTAGCTCTCTCTCTCTGCTAGCATCTTGCCATCCTCCAATACCCAGACTCGACATCCAAGATGTGTCTGTACCTCACTGTCCGCGTCTGGAAATCCCTGATGCTAGAAATGGGGTTTCTGATTGGCTAGGGTATGCACCTAAGCCAGGCAGAACCCACCCACTCTAGTCAGGGCAAAGGAGTTGCACATCCAAGATAACCCCTGCTCACCCCCTTGGTAGCTTGTCACGCGCAGTCAGGCCTAACCCGGAGGCAATGTGTAAAGCGTTTGCACAACACACACAACACACGTGACGCAAGATGTATACCACAAAGTCAACACAACACTGAGCCTATGTAAAAATAAACTGTATTGCACTAAACAGAATTAGACCAACCATTGCATGTCAGAAATACCCTGCTACCTTAGCAGTTGTCAGAATGTTACACAAGTTACTAATACTCTGTCAGAATAAACAGTTGTCACAATGGAACACGGAAGTACTCAGGATTCTGCAACATAAGTAGTAGTCAGGAATCAGAATAAAGAAATATATGTACTTGTCATAAACACATCATAAATATCCATACTGGAACCATTAGAGAACATATGGCAAGTCATAAAGAAAATATGTACCTTGATGAAGGTAACCCTGGAGCATCCCACCCTCCCAGTGTCCTCAAGAGTAACTTATTTTGTGGCGTATGGCACTCCTAGTGCATGGAAGATAGTGGTGGGTGCCCCCAGCGCTCCTTTGCGCTCAAAGGGGGCCCCACGTGACTCCTAGGAGAGAGGGGCAGTCAGCACCCTCTCTGATGTACATAATGGGCCCCTCTGGGGGCCTGCAATCCCTGTGGGCCTCCCGGGACCTCCACTGGCCCTTCCACCAAAGGGAGGGGGAGGCAGCCCAAGAAAGGCAATGGGGGTGAAAGGATGGGGCCTCCGGCAAGGTCTCCCCTCCCCATTCCTCAAAAGAAATGGCAGGATAAAAATAGGAGTGTCCCACTCCTAGGATAGCGACCAGGGCTAGGGGGGACATTCCCCTCACCTCCCCCGAGTCCTGCTCCTCAGGGCGACCCTGGGATCTGGAGGAGACCTCTAATGAGGTCTCTCTTCCTATTGGGGCCACTGCCGTACACTTGCCCGCACCCGATGTGGTGCGCAAGTGTTTTCTGTGGCTCCCTGGCCGCAGCCGTGATCCGGTCCACAGTAGAGGTCGACTGGTGCCCCGGGGGTGCTCTATGGAGTGCGCCGTGCCCTGGGGGTACCGATAGGAGCACGCTTGCTCCGGTTACCTTTTCTTTGTGCCCCGGGGGCACTGGAGAGCGCGCGTGTAGTGAAGTTGTCATCCAAGAAGGGATTCAAGTTGACACAAGTAGATTGATTTGATGTAGGTTTATTTCCAGTTAGATGCATAAAAGAAACTTCATCCACCACCAAGTACAGATCCTTCCTTCACCACCCTCTCTGCTCTCCTGACTCTCTCACATTCCATATTCCAGAGAGTCTAAGAACATTAAGGAGAGCAGGGGGAGCAGTGGGAGAAACCAACTAAGATAAATACATAACTAAGAGAAACACTATACATATAAAGGAAAACCATGCTGAGATAAATACAATAAATAAACATAGAGAACACCACACTATCTTCCCCCTAAATTATAAAAGAAAACATATATAATTACACCTTCACAACTCTATTCAAATTCCAAATACGCCCATCATCCACTTTTATAGCACCTTTGAACACCTTGGTAACTTTAAAGATTTTACTGTAATGAGAAAAAATTGCACAATTTCTTTTCGGTAACTTGATTTTAACAGAATCACCGACTGCAACAACAAGAGGTTTGACTGCTTTACGAAGATCATATGTCAATTTCCTTTTTTCCTGTAAAATCTTGTCATTGGTTACAGCTAGTTCCTTAATTTTCTTGTGGTCCAACTCTTTACAAACATATTCATTCACCCATGAAGGATTTATGCTTGTATTAGGCACTCTTTTTTTGAACAATACAAATGGAGATTGGCCAGTACTGGAATGCGGCGTATATCTATAACTCTCAACTTTAGATTTAACAGCTTCTATCCAACTACGCCCTGTTAATCTTGCCACTTGAATAGTTTCCTTCAGCGTCCTGTTAAAGCGCTCAACCATACCATTAGTTTCAGGATGATATAGGGCACTTTTCTTATGTAATATACCTCTAGATGCTAAAAACTCGTACATGTGCTTAGAGGTGAATTGAACACCATTATCAGTAATAATGCATTTGGGATATCCTTCTCTAGAAAATACTCCTGAAAGAAAATTAGTAATTGACTGAGAAGTTATGTCTGAGGTAATCAAAATTTCCGGCCAACGTGACAACATGTCCATTATAACAACAATGTACTTGGAAACTGAACCGCACACAACAGGACCCATAATATCCATTGCAACATCCTCCCACACTTCATTAGGAATTTTCCTGATTTCTAATGGACGTGACCTACATTTGAGAGTTTTATCAGCATATTTGCATTCCACACAATCGCGAACAACTCTTTCCATCGCTAAATCCATTCTCGGCCACCAATAAAATTCTCTTAACCTTTCTTTTGTCTTGCAAATACCATGATGACCCAAATGAGCTAGATGTAACAACCTTTCTCGTAAACCAGATGGAGGTACTAATCTTCCACTCCTAAAAACCAAACCATTCTCAACTGAAAGTTCATTCCAAATTTTTTTATACACATTCTCTTCATCACAGTCAGCAGGAACACGATTAGATTCAATCAAATCCTTTACCCGTTTTAAACTGGTATCATTACTAAACTCCGTTAACCACTCATCTTCCGTGATACAACCATCAGTCAAGATACATACTTTCACATTCTCATCCACCCACCATGTGCTACAATCTGTATCTTGGTCCCAACCAAAAGATCTTAGCCTTGATAAACAGTCGGCTGTGCGATTCTCGCATCCCGGGACATATTTGACAGAAAACTGAAAGTCTTGTAGACCAACAATCCACTTGCAAATACGTGAAGAGATACAGTCTAGCCCCTTCTTATCAAAAATTTCTTGTAGAGGTTTATGATCAGATTGCACAACAAAACTAGATCCCCACAAAAACTGTTTAAATTTCTTTATAGCCCAGTATATAGCTAGTGCTTCTTTTTCAATGGTGGAATACCTTGACTCCGCACCCCTTAATGACCTGGAAGCAAATGCAATCGTAACATCCTTACCATCATACTTTTGCTTGAGAACACTTCCTAAACCCTTATCCGAAGCGTCAGTTATAATCCAACAGGGAAACCCTGGGCGAAAACTGTTGAGAGATTGAGCAGAGGATAGCGCATTCTTTAAATCCTCAAATTCTTTCTTGCAGGTATCAGACCATACAAAATCAACACCTTTCTTAAGCAATTCTCTAATGCAGCAAGACCTACTGGCAAAATTGGAAATAAATTTGGAATAAAATTCCGCCATGCCTAAAAAGACTTGCACATCTTCTCTTTTAACAGGATCCGCAAAATTAACAACAGTCTTAACTAAATCCTCTTTAGGTTTAACACCTTGAGAAGAAATCACATGCCCCAAATACGTGATATCTGAACATGCAAACTTACATTTTTCTCCTTTGAGTGTGATTCCCTTACTACGAAAAATTTTCAAGACTTCCCTAACTTTGGAAAGATGTTGCTCAAGAGTATTAGAAAAAACAAGAACATCATCTTGAAAAAATCTAACACATCAATTTTCCCAAGAATATGATACATTAGTCTTTGGAATACAGAAGCAGCAGAGCACAACCCAAATGGCATCCTATTAAACTTGAACACACCAAAGGGAGTGATGAATGATGTCAGCAATTTAGATTCTTCACACAATTGAACTTGATGATAGGCTGAACTCAAATCTAATGTTGTGAAATATTTAGCCTCTCCTAAAAGACAGACCATTTCATTGATGTTAGGTAATGGAAATCTGTCCTCAATCACAGCTTTATTAAGCTGTCTAAGGTCCACACAAAGTCTAATATCCCCCGATTTCTTCACCGCAACAACAATGGGGGCAACCCATTGTGCAGCCTCAACTTCTTCAATGATGCCTTCAGATTGTAACCTTTGCAATTCAGACTTAACCTTATCTTGCAGGGTGAAAGGAATTTTCCTTACTTTACACGCTACAGGCCTGACACCTTCCTTAAGACAAATGCGATGTTTGTATCCTGTAATGCACCCCACTTTAGATGTAAATACATCAGAGAATTCACCAATGATGTCGTCTTTGATACTGCAAACATTTTGAACTAACACCTGAGGAATAGAATTGGGATTTAATATAATTCCAAGCATTTTCTGATGTGGCCAACTCAGAATTGTGTCACCAATAATTGGAACATATATTTTCCCTGTAATTGTGTTTCCTTTAAAGGTTATGGTAGCTTCAAAGTAACCCTTGAGCTCAATAGGTTTTCCCCCATAACTGTAAGGGATGATATCAGGATCCAGTAGAGAAACCTTTCCCATAAAATGCTTATTGAAATCCGAAACTGATACTAAGGAAAGTTTCGCGCCTGAATCCATCATCATAGAAATAGATGTTCCATTGACATCCACAAAATCCGAAGGGTACTGACAAATATCATTTGCTACACAATTAACATCATAAATAATCTGAAGAACAAAATCTCGATCGTCATTGCAATCAATTTCCTGCACTTTAACTTTAGACTTATAAGATGATTTGCAATACTTAGCAAAATGTCCCTTCTTGGAACATTTGTTACAAGTAACTTGAATAGCAGGACAGTCTTTACTATTAGCTAAGTGAGCTGTAGAACCACACCTAAAACACATAAGTTTTGCTCTAATGTTTGCTTGAAACTTGTTATTAATTTTTGTATCTAGAGCTTGAACTTCCATAGAAACGCCCTTGGATTTCCTCAAATTTTCAATACAGGACATCGAGTGTTCAACTTGCTTAGCAATGAATAACACTTCATCTAGTGATGGATCATTTTTGACCCATAATGCTTCCCTTATTTTGTCACATTTACACTCAAGCATAAATTGATCTCTAATACGCTCTTCTAAATTTTCTCCGAAGTTACATGATGAGGCTAGTTTGCGTAGAGCTGTGACGAAAACTTCAATTGATTCCTCATCCATCTGCTTACGTTTCCCAAAATAGTAACGTTGTAAAATAATTGAAACTTTAGGAAGAAAGTGATTGTCCAGTCTAAGAATAGTGGAATCAAATTCATTCAGAGAGTTGTCACCTTCCGCACCATCAGATGTTGTTATTGCAGGTAAAGTTTCCAATATTTCCTGACCCTCTGCACCAAGACAATGTTGTAGAACAGAAGTCTTTCTTTCAGAGGAAAGGTTGCTGCCACAGACGCGCATGTAAGTCAGAAAAACCTTTTTCCATTTTTGCCACGGTATAGGAGGTTCTCCAGGAAGAACAAGAAAAAATGGTGGAGGTGTAATGTTCTGCATTACAAAATAATGATATAACACAAAAAAAAATAAAGAAGTGCCACCTAAATTACATAAAATATCCTCGAAACATTAAATCGTAACACTGACCAAAGTAGAACAGACCAACATTGTTTCCAAGAAAATAACCATTGTAAAATATAAATTTTAACAGACAGGTTAAAACTATACTCTTTGTATAATAGATCGCATTAAGAAGAAAAAAAAACATATACAAATGTGCGTGTCAACAATACATTTTCATATTCTCCTTTTTGAGCGTAATTCCCTTGAATGAGGCCCGGTAAACAGACAGCATGTGTTCCTTTGAGCGCGGCAGAAAACGAAAACGAAAAGCAGCAGAGCGCGTGTTTCCAATTCTGTTGAGTGCGGCCGGGTGGACACACAGCGTGCGTTCCTTTGAGCGCGGCTGGGAGCGAAAAGCACGCGTTCACGTTGCTGTGGCAACACTGTCAAAGCAGCAGAGCGCGCGTCTCCAGACAGTTGGCAAACGCGCTTGTTTATAAATAAACACGATCACGAACGAAAAGCTATGTGGCTCAAAAATGGTTGAAAAAAATATATGAGCCACAGAAAATGAAAGAAAAAAAAAATGACAGTACCTTTTTTTTTTCTTTAACGCTCGAAACCGAATAAATAAAGGTGTTGAAGTTTCCAGGTAACAGTTTCAGTTTTCAGAAGTCACCATCCCACCTTCGTCGCCAAAAATGTAGTGAAGTTGTCATCCAAGAAGGGATTCAAGTTGACACAAGTAGATTGATTTGATGTAGGTTTATTTCCAGTTAGATGCATAAAAGAAACTTCATCCACCACCAAGTACAGATCCTTCCTTCACCACCCTCTCTGCTCTCCTGACTCTCTCACATTCCATATTCCAGAGAGTCTAAGAACATTAAGGAGAGCAGGGGGAGCAGTGGGAGAAACCAACTAAGATAAATACATAACTAAGAGAAACACTATACATATAAAGGAAAACCATGCTGAGATAAATACAATAAATAAACATAGAGAACACCACAGCGCGCCACTCGCGCTTCCTCTAGATAAGACACCCGGGTTGTGGTGGTGATTTTGGCAGCCAGGAAGCACTTTTCAAAGTGCGCTGGATAATATTGTCAGCCAGGTTGCGGCGGTGATTTCCTCACAACGTCTGCATTTTAGAAAGCACAGAGTGGCACAGCCAGCCCTCTCCAGGTGTTTAAGGTGAACACCAGCAGCACTCCTCTGGCTTTGAGAAAGAACAGGAGTCAGGGGCCACAGCACCCTGCTCCTGGAGACAAGCCGGGGGGGGGGGGTACAGGGCTGGCAGGTCCAACAACAGGTCAGCACAAGGGGTGCAGGTGATGGCAGTTCCTCCTAGTGACCAGGCTGGTCACAGGTTAGCACAGCAGCAGCAATCCAAGGTGGTCCTGGTGAGTCCTTTCAACAGTGTCATGTGTCCAGTTCCAAGTAAGTTTCTGGAGTCCCAAGAATGTCTAAATTGTGGGGGAAATTCCCCTGTACTTATACTACGTTTGCAGTGTCTCTTACAATGAGGAGGAAAGGGGGTTCCAACCAGTTACAACTGGTTCTGGGAGTGCCCCTTCTCTCTTCCAGGACAGGCTCCAAACATCAGTGGGGGGTAAACGACCCTATTGGGCGAGGCCAGGGCACAGCCTTACAAATGCCGGTGTGCCCCACCTCTCCCTTCTCTCAGCCCAGGAAGACTATACAATATGTAGATGAACCTCTGTGACACCTCCACCCTCCCTCTGTACAGGCTGTCTGAAAATTATGCACAAAGCCCCAACTGTCAGTCTGCCCAGACGTGGATTGGAGGCAAGCTGCAAAAACACCAGAGTCATAAGCACAGATAAATGCTCACTTTCTCAAAGTGGCATTTCTGTAATAGTAACAAAAAATACACCTACACCAGTAAGCAGCATTTATTATCACTATCACAACCATACCAAACATGCCTACGCTACCTCTCATAAATCAGACAATACCCCTCACATATAATGCAGGGCATTTCTAATGCAATCCTATGAGAAGGTGGCACTCACAGCAGTGAGACACCAAGTTAGGCTGTTTGTCATTACCAGGACAGGCCATGCAACCAGGAACTTGTCCTGCCTTCTACATACATGGCACCCTGCCCATAGAGCTATCTAGGGCGTACCTTAGGGGTGGCTTACATGTAGTAAAAGGGGAGTTCTGGGCCTGGCAAGTAAATTTAGATTCCAGGCCCCTGTAGCAGAAAACTGCGCACACAGGCCCTGCACTAGCAGCCCTGAGATACATTTGAGAGGCTACTTCAGTGGGTGGCGCAAGCAGCGCTGCAGGCCCACTAGTAGCATTTACAGGTCCTGGGTATAGGGATACCACTTTACAAGGGACTTATAGGTAAATTTAATATTCTAATTTGGTATAAGCCAATTATACCAATTTTACAAGGGAGAGCACATGCACTTTAGCACTGGTTAGCAGTGAAAAAGTGCTCAGAGTCATAACGTCAGACAACAAAGGTCAGAAAAATAAGGAGGCAAAAGGTAAAAAGTCTGGGGAATGACCCTGTAACAGGGCCAGGTCCAACACCTGATCTCTGTGACATTCATGTTGGCAGCTGTTAAAATTAGACAGGCAACCACCAGTGTCATCATTATGTGATGCATGTACAGATGATAATCTAACACTCTCCCTCAATTTGCACATGCAGTCCAAATCACAGTACAGATGATGTAATGTCCCTGACTAATGAAATGGCAATGCTGCCTACCCATCAAGTAATTAACAGCACAGCAAAGCATAACAAGAGGTGTACCAAATAAAGTGATCTGTGCACCGATGTAGTGCAATGTATCAGAATGCAAATGCAGCAAGCACTTCACATGGACCAGGCCGACTGATCTTTATCATCTGAGTCAACTTCAAGGCACCCAAGACCAGTGATTTGTAGATGTAATTGGCAGGATGGTATGCAGTTGATAATCATAAGGGGTCAGTCTTGTTTGGGACACATGCATGCTTGAATGAGATGACTGTCATCTACACTGTGACCATCACATCTACCTACATATATGTTCTTCCCCTACCCCTGTGCCTCAGGGGGGATGGTCATGCAATATATCATCACAACTGTTGAGGACAACTACGAAGCCATGTCCACTTGTACATGGATTTAGTGAGTGGAACACATGTGAGGAGGGCTTTCAGCTAGCAATAAGGTATCCATTGGTCAATCACATCTACATTCATGTGTCCAGTTGTGGACAATCATCAACACCTGATCTGCCACCACAATACCACATAAGTGTCACGTAAATGGAGTAAAAATTATGGGGCTAGATGTTGGCCTACAGTTAAACACACAGTCCTACATATACATTACAATACAGGGATGCGCAATTGTGAGCGGAAAACTGATGCATCACTGTCTTGTGAAAATGAGGGTATGACTCAGTGACAATATTTTGACACTGGAGCACTTCCAAGTGACAAGTGGGCCTCCATGTGGCTACTAATCACCTTGTTCATATGCTGCTACTTATTGCGCAGCACAAGACTCCCAAAATATGACTCTCTGCATGTGAATGTCGAACGCTTGCATGGTACACTGTCACCATCCAGTCCAGTAATATATCAGATCATGTGCCAGCTGATCATATCTTGCAATGAGTGCAACACACAAGAGTCACTCACCCAACAGCTGCAATCTCTACACAGGACAGACATAATCACACTTACTGGATATGTCTGGGTCCTGAGATCGAGCCACTTCCCCGATGGTATAGGGGCCAGTCCACCTGTAAGACAAGGAAAGGATATATGTGCTCGATGTAAGATCACTGGACAAACGTGTGGACAACATATCACAGTGTGTAACAATTTATATGAGTAAGCTGCTGATCCTGCATGTAGACACTAAAACAGACATACCACTGCGAACTCACATTGACACTTACACTCCATTGAGTGATAGATACACATCTGCACACATGCGCTGGGTCTTACAATCATGTGGTGCCAAACCTGATTAAAAATATTCATGGCTAATCCATTTTAGATGGTATTCCATGTCATGATTTGTAATTGGGTGACAATTTCAATGGCACTTTCCTGGTGCACTGCAATTCAAGTGACTCGGGTATTGTGGCTTGTGCATCAAGGGACACTGAGTTACTGTGTGATGGACATGTGGCTCAGTTTTCAGTCAGCAATTATCATGCATTCAGTGGTCCATAACAGATGTGGCACAGTTGTATGTACATAACAAATGTTCCATTGGCAGTGTCCCCTAAGTCGTATATGCCCCCTTTGCCAACATGATGGCAGGGATCATGTGTGTGTCATGATGACAATGTAGCGCTAAACATGGATTGCCCACTTTGCTGTCCCAATACAGTGAAATGTGGTATGCTGACAGTGTCTTACCTGATCATCATTGACAGAATGCATGGGCGCTGGTGTTGTCATTGCACCTGAAATGTGTTACTCAGGGCCACATGTACCAAGATCAGGTTTTCTGAGTCACACATTGTGAGACTTAGCAGCTCGCAATTTGCAAGTATTATGATCTGAGGTACAACACTTTCAATGACACTGTTTGCAAATCACAAATGGGGTAGAAAATGACCTACCTCATGAATTTTGATGAGGTAGGTCTCATATAAACCCCTTGGGAATGGTGGCACTCACAGGGATGCTGGCTTCTGTGTGATACCCCTGTATCACACCCCCATCCATCTCCAGCATCAACGACATAAAGTAACACTAGCCACACAAAGGCCCCAAGATCCTCCTCACCCGTGCGGGTCAGCCTGGCCCTTCCCGACATGTCCGTGCACAACAATTTAAAAACAGAAAAAGGGAAAGAGGAAGGAAAATAAATGTGAAAAAAAGAAACTTACAAACCAAACTATGAACCCCAACTAACCCAACTAATGTAACCCCCAAACAGACACCCAACAGTACAAAAACAATCCAAAAAACAATAAACTACACAACAGCACTGAAACAGGTACAATATACAAATAGAATACACAAAAAGACACAAGAGAGACACCACAAGATACGAGAAACGCAATCCAGACCTGAGCAACACCAAGACACAGCCACACAGTCAAGAAAAAGCACAGACTGTAAAGTGAAAGTGAAAGTACACCCAAGGTACCATGTTTGTATACAGGATTTCCTATTACATCACTTCCTGTCCCCTTTGCGGCCCGTTTTCCGTCTTGAGTGGGTTTTTTTGTGCATAAGATGTTTGCGTGAATATTTGCGAAGCATAACCTACATGTGCGGCAAAATACCACGCATTACCAGGAAACTTCTATTTTAATGCGTGTGGAGGGCTGGCGGAATTAATGCTAAGGGCCCATGTATGTTTAGTTAGCGTTTGCATTGTTTTTCGACACATTTGTGCAAAAGTTTTTGACTCAAACTATGTTTGCATGATTTTCAATTATTTAACATGCATGCACCGTGTATCAAGATGGACATGGGGTGATTTGGCCTACAGTGTGTGGTATAGTGGTTGGCCACATGTGATAGAGCATGCAACGGTGGCCCAGATTTATACTTTCTTTGCGCCGCATTTCCTTAATTTTTTGATGCAAAAGCAGTGCAAACTCACAAAATACAATTGTACTTTTGTAAGTTTTCGCTGCTTTTGCGTCAATAAACAATGCAGCACAACAAAAGTATGAATCATGGCCTGTGTGTTTTGTGTGTGAATGATCTATAACAACAATATATGTTCTTCTGAAGGAACGGCATGCAATATATTTTATGTAATGCTCATGTATGAATGTGTTACAAATGGGGATCTATATCAGATGGCAACAACAACAGTTATGATATGTGTTTGTAATATGTGTTGACTCATTTGATGTGTATAGTTGTTTGACTTTGGGGGCATTACATTTCACATGACAAACACAACTATGGGATGATTGAGGATGGCTGATGAGTGCTAGGTCTGATATGTTACCCCTCACATGTCATTAATTGTTGGCTACATCTTCAAGGTGACGTGTGTGAACTACCCATATGTCTGCCATTTGTTCATGTTTGGTACATACAGTACAATACAACTTTGGAGGAGGGTGTTAATCCGTCCCAAATGCGACGGATATACCACCCGCCGTATTACGAGTCCATTATATCCTATGGAACTCGTAATACGGTGGGCAGGATATCCGTCACATTTGGGACGGATTAACACCCTCCTCCAAAGTTATAATCAAGCCCATTATGTACACGTCAGTTTGACTCATGAAAGTTACCTATGTTACTCATGTTGTTGTGGTGGACCTGCTGCCCTGGCTATGTGTTTTCACATATTTTCAGATGTGCATTCCACAGAAGTATCCAGTTCAAGTGTGCGGGCATATGTACCCTGTGTCAGGATTGGGTTCCATGGTCTTACGGTTTCGTGCGGGTCTATTCAGGAGTCTGTTAGGGGCAACCCTTGAGTTCACATTGTATCTTGCAAGGAAAAAGTGTATCACAGCAGAAGAGCAGCTAAAGGCATACAAGGGGATAGGACAGCTATGGTAAGGCAGATAAAACAGAAAACCGGATACAGAGCAACCTTAGTGTGGACAAATATGGAACAGGTCAGTAATTGAAAAACATGCAGGGCTTATCACTAAGATTGTACACAGGGTGGGGCTCATAACTTCCCACAGCAACAGGGAATGTCAGTGCCTCTGTGCAGATTAATCTCCCAGGTAGTCACCATGCAAGCCCCATAGGAAGGTGGCAGCAGAAGTGAATCTGTGTCTGGACTCTTAGGGCACAAACAAGGATTGTACTTACATACAGGTGACTAGCCCTTGTTGGTCGGGCTGGAGAAACAGTAACAATTCCTGGAATACAGCCATAGCACACTGTCACTGTTAGCCACTAATGACTACATGCAACACTAGACAAAGTAAAACACTTGTAGAAAAGTGAGTACTGATAGGGCACTTACCAGACACGATAACCCAAGAGGAAACAGAGAGCAAGGGAACCAACTAGGAGGCAAAGCCAGGCACATGGAACAGGCTCACGTTGATGCAAAGGCTGGAACAGGTCTGGGAAACAGGAAGCAGGCTCTGGCAGAAACAAACGTGAACAAGGCTGAGAAACAGGGAGCAGAGTCTGTGGGAACAAGCAGAAACAGCACTGGGTAAACAGAGAGCAGGTTCAGGCCGATTCAGGACTGTAACACATTCCAACAAGGGGTCTGAAACACAAATGATTCGTACTCCAATGCACGGTGAGGCGCTTCAGGGAATGGCAGCTTCTAAGCAGTTCTAGGCAGCAGCAAGGCCAGGGCAGAGTCACATGGATGGGCTGCACAGGAGAGGTCACAGATGTATGCAGCTTCAGTCTCTCACAAGTCCTGGAGGAGAGAATCCAGTACAAAGGGACAACCGGACTTTTCCGATTGGAAGCAATGGACAGAAGATTACAGGGCTTATCGACTACCAGGGAGTACATTATGGGACCTGAAGTCCATGCGGGCTAATGTAGTAATTCTATAGCATGCTATATAGAAAAGGGAAGCAAACAGGAGTCAGAAAGTGACTCTGGGTGAGTGTTAATGATGATTCCCAGGGTACAGATAGCCCCATTTACAGCACCCCCTAGAGATGGGAGGGCAGAAACTTAACACATGGCAGTGGCAGGACTTATTTCCAGGGATGGACTGCATAGGGCATGTGTTGTGAAAATTGCTTGTCATACCTGGGACACTCATGCTATCCATTTTCAGAAATGATGCCCCTCTTGTCACACAAGCTCCTTGCAGAGATTGCAAATGTCACACTTACTAATGTCAGGGGTTTGTTCATACATTCCTGTTTCCACTGATATTTCACATCCACTGCCTCATGTATGGTGCGCTTATTTACCTTATGATTGGAGATGTCATAGTTGTGTGTCATGTTCTACCTTAGACCATGTTGGCAAGATGGGTACTTTTTATATGTGTGTCTGATGTTTGCAGAACAATCATATGCATCACGTGATGTTGCATCAGGATTAGACAGATTTGTCTTTGTAACATGCTCCCTGAGGTAATACTCACATTCCTGAAGAACATGTGATGGAGAAAGAAGTAACCAGAGCAGGATTGTATGATCAAGTAAGGTGTTTAATTACACATCCTAACAAGGTGTGTTGAGTGACTATTGGTTAAAAAAGGTTTTGAACAATCTGCTGTCTGCGTCTAACTCCTGCAGCTGTGTTTTGATGTTCCCCCTCATTTTCCCTGGCACCATCCTCCACCTCTTCCTCCTCAGGCAGTTCTTGCTCAGGATCATATAGGGGGATGTTCCTCCTCACACAAATGTTGTGTAGGATACCACATGTAACTATGATTTTGCAAAAAATGTGTGGGGCATATAGGATGCTGCCTCCTGTGATGTCCAGGCACCTGAATCTGGACTTCAGGATGCCAAAGGTCCTTTCTACAATGGTGCGTGTCCTCCGATGTGCCCCATTATAGGCACGCTCTGCTGCTGTACTTGGGTTGGGCAATGGGGTCATAATCCATGGCTGTATCCCTTAACCCTGATCAGCTAAAAAAGAAAATAGGAGTGAGTATTTTGTTATTTCTTACAACAGGAATGTCATGTAGCATGGCAGTTGATATCTTGTGTCGTCTGTGACTCATATGTGTTTGTGGTATTGTGTGAGTTCCAGGGCTTCCGTGGGGTTTTTTCTGCAGTGGGTTGTTTGACTTGTGTTTGGCTCATTGAGCTGGGATCTATGATTTTGTTTCCAAACTGCTGGTCAGTATGTATGTACCACGCGTTGTGTAGTGACCAACATGTTTTAGTGTGCTTTCACTGGAGGGGATATGATACTTCCACACACACAATAGATTCCAATGTGGTGGTAACATGGTTGCACTACATGGCCTGGACAACCCATCCAATTAGACATATGTCAATGCAGATGAAATGCAACAGTGAGGCCCTTTGATTAGGCTTGGTGATAATGCACAACACATCCCTATAAGTTGGCAGCACTGAGGTGTTCAGTATTGACAATGCACAATTGTCCCATGTGTGACTTGGTTTTAGGCAAACCTTTGTAGTTCCCTCTGCCAGTGGCTCTTGTGCAACCGTGCACCTACACTACCAAACTTGCTCTAGGTAACCTGGCTAACTGCCTTATGGAGGTGGATGTATCTGTGCAGGAAGGGCCATCTCCCTGTACATCTGGTATTTTAATGGAAAATTGGTTGTTTCAGTGTGTGCAGCAGTGTGCAGTTTGCATTAGTGGCACATCAATATGTATTCATAGCGCAGTCCACTTCCTTGTTTCTACCTGGCAACGGCACCCAGGAATCATGTATGATGTTGGGACTGCCTCAGTATTTCCGTGTCACCCACGTGTGAGTCTGCGTCACCATGCTATGTGTCTCATGGTGTTAGACCTGCAGCAACACACATTGCACACATATTGCTTGAGAGGGTGTCGGATTGACTATGTCGCCTAATGTAATAGTAAATGGGTCATCTTCCAAGTTGTACTTCCAGTGCAGGCCATGTCATTGTCACTGTGTGCTTTGACATTGGTCCCTTGTAGCTCTAGAGTGGCAGCTAATGTTTGTGGCAGCCGTCATTTGTCCCTAGGTGTGTATCCCATTGTATCAGGGTGTACAACATAACTACCTGTGTCACACCTCAGTGTCTTCCTGCCCACGTGTCAATGTAGTGGTGTATGTATTGTGTGTCCTACAGGGTTGCTGTGCCGTGTGAATATAGCTAGCTTAATGGACTTACCGACAAGAAGGCCATTGCCACATTGTCCGTCCTGGAAGTGCTGATTGATGGTGCTGTGGTGGAAGATGAAGGAATCATGTACACTCCCAGGATACTTGGCGAAGATGTTGGTAAACAATCCCTGGTGGTCAACTATGGCCTGCACATTTATGGAGTGGGTGTGCTTTCTGTTCCAGAATAGATGCTATGTTGCTGCATATGGTACAATCCGGACATGAGTGCAGTCAAATGCACCAAGCACATGCGAGAAGCCATTTATTTGAGAAAATCCCAGTTTGATCTCCTGCTGATTCTGCTGGGTGTTGGGGAACCTGATGTGGCAGGGTGTGAGGAAGATGATGGCATCTAGGACCTTGGGAAGGAAGGCATAGAATGATGGCTATGATACCCCAGTGACCAGGGCACCCGTTGTTTGGAAGGAGCCACTTGCCAACATATGCAGGACAGCTAGCAGCTTGCTCACCGGTGGTATATTGTGTGGTGTCTGCAGGCTGGCTGTTATATGTGGCTCAATTTGGTGCAAGAGCTGCTGGATGGCTTGCCAGTTGAGTCTATACCTCCAGATGATGTTCTGTTCCCTGAGGCCCTGGAGGGTTGTCCTGGTCCTGAGGACCCTCTTCTGCCTTTTGCGTTGCCTTTGGGGGCCATGTTGGGGTGGCTGCTGCTGTTGGTCCTGTGCTCCGCGTCGTCTAGCACGCTGCATCGGTAGCACCTCCATGTTGTCCTGTTGAGCTATGATGTTGCTTGTGTGTGTTTTCCTTAAGTAGTGGTGTGTTTGCCTCATTTAAACACCTGACCTGACCTGACCCAGGCATTAATAATTTTTTGGGTCCGCATCCCACCGTGCATCATTTTTTGCCCTGTTGGATAAATATGGCGCTAAGGTGTTTGAGTCATTTTTCGGACGGGAACGCCTACCTTGCATCTCATTGATGCAAGGCGGTTTCACGCATCCTTGAAATGGTGCAAACTCCATATTTTTGATGCTAGACGGGTGTAGTGTCAAAATATAAGTATGGAGTTAAGTTTCCGCTGGATTTACGTTAAAAAAAATGACGCAAATCCGGCACAAACAGAGTATAAATATGGGCCTTAGATTCTTCCATCCCAAGACCGGTGGACCTTTATGTGCAGCATAAAATATACATATTTCCTTCCTGTCCTTGAATTGAAACATAGCTCTCTATAGCTAAGAATGTCAATGCTTTCACCCTTGTCGTACATAAAATTTAATCGGAGGCTATCTTAATCTCCTTTGCCATGCAGCAAAGTGTAGTACTGACCCAGATCATAAGTCCCTCTGAGGGTCTTCCCTTTCCCATTTTAGTCACTTAATTACTGTAAATTGTGTAGCCCAAACGATAGGCCGGCAAGGTTAACATGTTCCTTGAAAGAGGAAATAATCATGCAAATATGTGGTCCCAATCACAGCAATCAAGTTTGGAGCCTATTCCTGTTACATTCCACAAGATTATCCTAATGCAAGGTATAAATTGCCATATACCTAATGCAATTTAATCAGTTGCCCTATTTGTCATCCCAGAGTCATTAAATAAATGGAACTCTGGAGAAAAAAACACAGTTTCCCTGATTTGGCTTTCCTTCCTGCTACTGATTGTGCCAAAACTGGGTTGAGCAGGGGGGTATTCATGTAGGGAGTTGGGCATGTTCTCTGGGCCCACTGCCCGTTGGTCTAGAACCCTAGAACAGGCCTGGCCAACTCTAAGGAATGTTTGGAAGATCCATTGTGCTCTAATTCAGGCCTAGCATCAGATCCTATGATGGCCTTGGACTTAGTTGTATAAACAATTTGTGTCCTGGCACCTACATCCGAATGAACTGTGCTTTGCTACAACCCATCAACCTCCTGAGAACGCTTTTCCCAATGACACCCTTCACTAATGGCAACAGATGGAACAGTATAATCAGCACACACATTAACTGTGAGTTAATCAACTCCTGCCAAAGCACCAAACGATTTGAGACAGGAACATTGAACACCATATGATCACGTGGAAAGCCATTTCCAACTACCACTGGTGTAGGTCGAGGAGAATCTTTGCTTTTGTGCAATGGGATTATGCCTGATGTAATGACTACATCGCAAAAATAGCCTAAGGGCATTAAAGCAATGTTTGACCCACCATCCTTTTTACTCACATGACTAAAGAGCAACTTCTGCAGCAAACATGAGTCCATAAATTTGACTATTATACAGTCCTCATGGTGATCCACCGACCCACCTCAATTCACCCCAACCTACAGGTTAGTAGAATATTATTTGCCATGGAAACAGGGAAATCCTTGTGCCTGGCTAGCCAGGTCAGTGTCTTATTTGCAAGTTCTTTATGTGATTCCCTCTGATCCTCCCATAACTGTGGGACTCCAGTTAAAATTACCACATAGGCACAAGAGGAAGGTGGTAAAATAGTCACAGGGTGTTTCCGACTTCACATGGAACAATGTGGCCCAGAAATCCCAACAATACTTTCATTTGGACTCAATGGCTCCCCTTGATGGATCCTATTAATGTTGTGTTCACTTTACTGGCATGTTAACCCTAGGCTGCGGGGGGGGATGGTAGTAACTAGGCTACAGCTGTTGAATATAATATTGACAGAAACATCATACCCAGGAATTGCTGAAGTAGAGGAATGGCTGGGTGCACCTTCCAACCCCCTTGTGGGGGCTGTCCTAGGGGCCTTATCTGTTAGCGGCAGTAAGGGCCTGAGTTAGAATCTGGCAGAAAGGCTACTTCTCTACAAATGTGAAAGAAACCCTGTCTGCCATATTATGTGCCCAGAGGCTACAGTGGGATCGTAATAGGCCGGGCGGGATATCCGTCACATTTGTGACAGAGTAACCCTTCGGACAACACTAAATAAGGCCCTAAGTGTTCAATATCTTGGAAATCTTGTTCAATGGCTGATATGCACTCTATGATTGGAGAAAGTTCCGCATGCAGTGTCTCTGACTTTGGCAACAAAGTCTTTAAAATTCTGAGCTGTCCAGTGTGGCTGGCAAGCAGTTCCTTCTCCTGTGTCAATGCTAGTTGACTGATCTACAAAGAATGGAGACATAGTGGGGTCAACTTGAGAGCTTCCTTCAGTTAATTTGTTCTGTGCCATTCACTTGGACCTCTTAGCAACTGCAGTGGTCCGAGGACACTCCTTGGAGCTCACCACAGGAGAATGTGTTGCAGGGCCTGGCCATGAAAATCGGAAACAGCCCTCATTCAAATCACAGGAGGCAACATTAGGAGCAGCAGAGGGTACACAAACTTCAGTGGCATTAGATGGTATAGGTGAAATCAAGCCTGAGCTGAGGGACAGTCTCCTTTCTGTCAGTTCGATCTCTGTGGAAATGACCCCATCACCCTCTGTAGCATCCTGTCTATCTAGGTGATTTGGGGAGAAGGGGTTAAAACTGAGGGCCCTCCTATGCCTTTTCTTGTGCCCATGATATCTGGACTAGATAGGCCCTAAAAGATCTAAAAACTAGAAAACTTGAAGGCCAGGAATAACCAGACAAAACAAAAGACTGGGTAACACTGACCCAGACCACTCCACAGTATAAAACGTATATCTTGATCTGTAACTGGGTCAAGCGCCTACTTTTCCACAACAATAGACTGCAACAAAGGAAATACTGCAGTAAAGGTGGTACCATGCCACTGCCTCAAAGCACAAAAGCATAGTCCTGCATGAAAGGCAAAAGACTACAAGAGGATACAGCTCACCCCAAGCTGAAGACCAATGTTAGGGAGCTGATGGTCCAGCCTCATCCAGCCACGACAGGCACAGATGGGTCCGCTCTAGGCCCAGTCTTCACCCGAGCTCAAGCACAGGTGCACACAATGCGTATCCCATTCTGTTGAATAACAGCTGCGCTTTTATGGCAGCAGCAAGGTTAGAAAACGAAAGCCCGACCTAAGTTTAGGGGGAATACTGGACGACATAGTCCCAATGCAGCAAGGGACTTTATGATGGGTGTGCAGAGAAACTGCAGTAGAAAGCGTCCCGTGCTGTGGGATACCAGTGGTGGTTTTATGGCACCAGCAAGTATCCAAAAAGTAGGCCCCTCCTAAGTTCAAGAGGAATGCTGGACAACGTATTCCCACCCCAGCAATGGCCTCTCCAACATGCGGACAGAGAAACCACGTTAGAAAACATCTGTCTATGCTGTAAGTGGGGGACCGACCGTTGTTTTAGGTTTTTTTAATGGGAAATTGAGGTACAGTGCATGGAGGGGGGAGCATGCACCAGCTTCACAAATTGTACCCCAACCTGGAGGGGCCATCTCCATGGAGCTGGGCTCAACCCAAAGCGGCTTTACTAATCGCCCATCCTACACCCTACACCGCCTCGGACTCCTTTCTCCAAACTTCCAGACCTCCACACCTCCAAAGGCCAGCATTTTAACAAGTCAATTGGTTTTACCAGTCGTGAATGCCCATTAGTTCCTTGCTCCTTTGGGCATGACTTTGATGATTTAAAGTTATAAGGTGAAAGGTTGGCGGCAATAGATGGTTAGCGTGCAATCGCTGGAAGAAATAGAGCTATAACCACACCATAATACACTACACTGTGTTTGGAATACACTCCACTGTACCCCAGAATCCCCTGAAGTTGAAAGGACATGAAGAGTTGTGGTAACTTGTTAACAAAAATGCTGGAAGGGGATATATGACAAGGACAATAAAAGAAAATATAAGCAAATAGAAAGCAGAGCCAGTCAGAGTCACAGGGAATCACAGCAGAGCACAGCCGTGCAAGAAAGGGGGGCCCTTGCCTCTCTAGTCTCAGGTCTCGTACCTGCGTGTTGCTGTGCTGCAGCAGCAGCCGGGACTCCTAGCCAGCTAGATGCCACTTTGACCACCCGAGGCCTCGGGACAGCCCAGGTGAGTGCGTGGCCAGACTGTATCCGGAGGATCACCTGGGGGTCTAACTGGAAGTCCGACCAGGAGGACAGTGGCTAAGACTTGCCAACACTCACCAGCAACGGTTAGCTACCCAAGGACTCCGCAGACACCATGCTCCAAGCCCCGAAACTCCGTGTTCGACTGTCTTACTACTGCAATTAATACTGCACTCTGAATGGAAATGTATGGTCCTTATACTCATTTTTTTAGTTTGAAAATGTGCGTACGTTTGCCATCGCAGCAACTGGAATAGCTCACTTCTGCCTAAGTAAAGATTAAAAGATACTCCATTGAAAAATGTGTGGCTGATGGTACAATTTACATTGGAATGCATTGGGCTTATAAAAACAATGCCAAGATATTTGGATTAGTAAAATAGCATTTACTTTTCCTGTGTGACTTTACTTTGACATCAATACATTCAAATTAACTAAAATGACTGACAGGATACAATAACCATTTAAATGAGCCAAATCAATCCTTAGATTTTATGTACTGAATAAACGTTTTTGCCTTACTCTTTTAGAACATTCGTCATTTGAAAATCATTGGTTGAGTGATTTTGTCCTTCGTGGCTTTGTTTTCTAATTATGTGAAAACTGGTTGGAGCTGTTGTCACTTACAACTTCCACTGACCTGGGATGATTAACACCTCAATAACACAAAAAAGCTTTGTTAGTTCTGACGTCACCTAAGACCTTTTGATATGTATATTATACTTACCCACAGGCGGTTTTAGCTAGCCCTCTTCATCCATTCTGTTGTTCTGTCATTCATATTTTTCTTCTGCACACAACTGCATACAACGTAGGGCAGTGGGCATTCCACTTCAAACACTGGATAATGCTTCACTGTCTGTGACAGTATTCTGCTGTTCCACAAGGAGCACATCCACATGCAAAGCTTCTCCCTGCCAGGGACTACAAAAGCATTGTGTGCTTTTTGAGAGTTAAAAATGTGTTATTACCTAGTGGCAGTCACCACTATGGAGTTATAGTTAGGACCATGTTTCCATAGAAAAATAGTTTTTTGAGTTGCCTACACCTTTGCACCTTGACAAATCTACACAAAATCCTCCCCAGGAAGGCTGCTGGTGGTTCTTGGTGCCGTGGAAAGTGTAGGGGTCATCTGTCAAGGGTGTATATATATATATATATATATATATCTATATATATCTATATATATATATATATATATATATATATATATATATAGATATATATATATAGATATATACATATATATATATTTATATGTTAGGACCCCCTTTTTTCTCAGACTAATGGATCAAGACAGCAGCTCAGGGGAGTGGTGTATTAGTTTTGCAAACTTTCGTCAACATTCATCAAACGGCGCCACAGTTACTGGCAAAACAAAAAATGCTTTTCTTATGGTAGGTCCGAACTATAACCACCTCCTGGTGATCCCAGTAGGTAATATTTGACTTTACAAATGCTTATTTCTTTCTTGATATGGAGGAGGGAAAAGGTTGGTGCTGTTGAGAACAAATGCAATAAATATATATTTTTAAATTTTCTTTTTTTCTAAAAGTGACTAAAACACTTGTCCCTTCTTTCACCATAAACAAGTACTAGCAAGTACTATACTATTTTAGCTTCGTGCATGCATTTTCTACGTTGCATAGTACAGTAGTTCCACTACGTTTCAGTTATACTTTCACAAAGGTCCTGCATAAGACTCGATTGGGAAAAAAAAATAGGAGAAATATAGGTTTAAGAGTGTTTCTCTTAATAACGCGTTTGCGGTTGTCCTAAAATCATTTCATTTGATTTCATATTCCAGTTTACAGACTCCAAGCACTGAAAGTGACACCAATGATGGAAATGTTCCAAACATTTGATTTTCTCTAAATATTTGCAGAAGACCGATTGTTGAATACATTACCAAACAACCTCAAGTTTGGAATAAAGATTAAAAGTTGCCAGGGACACTGAATGCATTTTGGATCATTCTCTGGCTGATACTTAGCTGCTAATTGGTGGCTCATCCCGGGACTATTTGTCTTGCACAGGGCCCCAGAAATTCTTTAAAAGGCACCGATTAGAGGAAGGCACCTAGATGGCGAGCACTTCCTCCTTCAGACTGTCAAGCGTTCCAAAGATGCACGGTACTGGCCTTTCTCTGATAAAGTTGGCACAGTAAGGGGGTTAAAATGAACTTTCTCAGGACACTCGCAAAGTGTATGCGAAAGCGTACATTGTCACAATCTCAACAGTTCTGTTGTGGAATGCAAGTTGAACCTGCGGTTGAGTTTAAAGTAAATATGAAGCCGCTCCCCTTTCTGTCTCCTGCTAATAGCAATCCAACCACTATAAATAATAAATCTCAGCCAACTCTTGTGGTAAACAACCTCCAATTGTTCCCCGCTTCCGGGTTCAGTAAGGATACCCTGCCTTACCACCACAATTTACATGTGCGACTGGAGCACTTTTATGCAGCATACAGGGGATCATAGCATTTCAGTTCTGCTGTTTTCTAGGAGGTGAAGAGCATCACGCCACAATCTAAACGGACGCCTGTACGGACTAAGTCAACATAGGGTGCTCAAATCAATCATAAGTTAGGAAGAGGTGGTTTAAAGTCAACCTGTTCAATATGCATCATGGCTCAATTTAAATGTGAAGAAAAATATTGGTATCTCCATAAATGTTAGACTTGCCATCCTTGGCGTGCTCTTCCCTAACTTTTTGACTCTGTTTCCCAGGTTGTTGTTGTGCGCTGGACTCTGTTTTTGCTGTTTTTGATACTCTGGGCATTTTACCACTGCTAACCAGTGCTAAAGTGCAAGTTCTACTATGTAAAAGGTATATGTAACTGTCTTTCCATGATTGGCATATTTGATTTACTAGTAAGTCCCTAGTACAGTGCAGTGGAGTTACCCAGGGCCTGTAAATCAAACACTACTAGTGGGCCTGCAGCACTGGTTGTGCTACCCACATTAGTAGCATTGTAAACGTGGCTCAGACCTGCCACTGCAGTGTCTGTGTGTGCAGTTTTAAATTGCCAATTCGACTTGGCAAGTGTACCCACTTGCCAGGCCTAAACCTTCCCTTTTCATACATGTAAGGCACCCGTAATGTAGGCCCTAGGTAGCCCCATGGACGGGGTGCAGCGTATGTTTAAGGTAGGACATCTACTCATTTATTTTATATGTCCTGACAGTGAGATACTGCCAAATTCGGTTTTCACTGTGCAAGGCCTACCATGGGGACTGCCTTTAAATATTGCCAAAGTGCAGATTCCCTTTGGGACCAAAGAGAAATATGAAGTTTAGGGTGTCTGAACTCACAATTTAAAAATACATCTTTTGGTAAAGGTTATTTTTAGATTGTGTGGTTGAAAATGTCACTTTTAGAAAGTATGTTTTTTCTTGCTTAAACCATTCTGTGACTCTGCCTGTTTGTGGATTCCCTGTCTGGGTCGGTTTGACAGTTGGGCTGTTTGCACCTCTCCTCTAGACAGTGACACAAAGGGAGCTGGGTGGTTGCCTGCATATCCTGATGAGCCATCTGTGCTGGGAGGGAGGGGAGGAGTGGTCACTCACACCTGAAAGGGCTGTGCCTGCCCTTACACAATGCAGTCTCCAACCCCCTGGAGTATGTCTGGGGCCTGGCCTGGGAAAGGCAGGAGCTTACAAACAAGAGAGAGACTTTCCTTTGAAGTTTGCCTACTTCAAAGGCAGAAAGGGGTATAAGTAATGGGCCCATAACCACTGAAAATTAGATCACTTCTGGAATGAAGAGGAAGGAAGGGGAAGAGGTGAAGAGCCAAGGAGAAGTGCTGCCTCTGCCTGTGACTGTGCTTTGTTGGACTATCCTGAAGTTGCTGCTTCTGCCTTTTAAAGGGGACAAAGACTGGACTTTGTTGTGCATTCCTGCTTGAGAAGAATCTTCAACGGTTTGAAATGAGCTTGCCTCCTGTTGTTGAAGTTTCAAGGCCATCAAAGACTTCCCCTGCTAGCACTTGGACTCTCTGCTGAGACTCCTGCCCTGCCTAGTGGTACCCTACCAAGTCCCTGGGCCCTTAAAAAGTGAAATTGGCAGACAAGAGCTGAAGATCCATGCACAGGACGCCGTGCAGGGAAATTTTAGATACACCTTCTGCAACGCGGCTGATAAACGACGTGCCACCGGCTTCATGGCGGAAATCGACGCTCCATCTGAATCGCGGCTGGGAGATCAATGAATTGTGGCTTCAGACACGCAAGACCCACTTACGGAGGCTGATAATGATGCAAACCCCACGCAGAGAGGTTTTCTGATTCTGTGCGACCGGATTTTCCAACAATCGTCACTGGGTGTCAAAGTCAACCCGACTCAGCACAGATCCGAGGTGCCCCGTCCTGAAATCATCACATAGCTCTCTTGCAAGGGAGAAAAATGACGCATCGCCAACCCGACCGGAGAAGGAAATGACGCACAGCCTCACTTGCGAGTAAGAAATTGAGGCATCGCTACCCTTTTCAGACGCACGCTCGCCCGTGCAGCTTTATGTTTTACGCTACCCAGGTCCTTTGTGTAACAACAGCACTCTCACTGTTTTCTAAGGATTATGGGCCAGATGTAGGAAAAAAGCAATTTGCGACTTGCAAATTGCGAGTCCCTGCGACTCGCAATTTGCAAGTCGCAAATTGCTATGCAGTACGGTGTCTCAGACACCGACTGCAACTCGCAATGGGGTCGCAATGACCCACCTCATGAATATTCATGAGGTGGGTCAAAAATTGCGGCCCCATTGCGAGTATAGGCACTCGCTAACATGGAGGCCTGCTGACGTCAGCAGACCTCCATGTTAGCGACCTGCTTTTAAATAAAGCAGTTTTTTTTTTTTGAAGTGTAGCCCGTTTTCCCTAAGGGAAAACGAGCTGCACTTAAAAAAAAAACGAAACCTTTAGTTTTGTTTTTTTTCAGGGCAGGGAGTGGTCCCTTGGACCACTCCCTGCCCTGAAAAAATATTTTGGGCTCCAGTCACAAACTGGAAGGGGTCCCATGGGGACCCCTTCCAATTTGCGATTGGGTTACCATCCACTTGAAGTGGATGGTAACTGCGATGCCATTTGCGACCGCATATGCGGTCGCAAATGGTATTGCATCCCAATGCAACTCGCAAATAGGAAGGGAACACCCCTTCTTATTTGTGAGTCTGAAATGCATTTTGCGAGTCGGTAACGACTCGCAAAATGCATTTCTGCATTGGGATAGGCGTTTTGCGACTCGCAAACGGCAAATTTTGCCGTTTGCGAGTCGCAAAACGTTTGCCACATCTGGCCCTAAAACTCTTATTCATTTGAAAATTTATATCTTGACTTGTGTAGGTGGATTTTTGTCTTTTGGTCTTGTTTGATTTAGATAAATATTACCTATTTTTCTAAACTGGTGTGGTGTCTATTTTGTAGTGTTTTTACTGTATTTCTGCGTGTGTTGGTACTAATACATTACACATTGCATCTGAAGTTAAGCCTGCCTTCTCGTGCCAAGCTACCAAGCGGGTGAGCGGGGGGTTAAATGAGTGTGATTCTCCTTTACCCTGACTAGAGTGAGGGTCCTTGCTTGGACAGAGGATAACCTGACTGCCAACCAAAGACCCCATTTTTAACAATACATTTTTAGGAAAACAAAGGGAACCTGTCAACAGCTACCAAAACATACTAAGTAAAAATACTAGGGCACTTATCAGTTTTTGAAGTGCAGTTTGTGACTAAAATAGGAAGCAACATCACAAAACAAAACAAAATGAAATAAACTGGGGTGTCATGGTGAGCAAAAGAACGATGGATTAAACCCAGATCTGTGACTGATGTTGAGTGTTTGCATTGTTCAGCACTCCGTCGATCATCCATTTGTGTTGCTAAAGTTGCCCTAAGTGGGAAAGGGTTGCCCAAATGTGGGTCCATTGCTCACTGTGCCACTGGATTCAAGCTAGCCTGGCCAATGAAGGGTGATACCCTGAAACTAGTCCCAGGATGCTTGTTTCCGGTCCAGGGAGGACCTGGCTTGGCAATTCGGGCTGGACTGTTCCCCTGAGGAACAGGGTCAAGACTGATTTGCATATGGCTGGGTCCAAACTGAGGTGGCATGGTGAGCAAAAGAACGATGGATTAAACCCAGATCTGTGAATGGGGGTGAGTGTTTGCGTTGCTCAGCACTCTATCCATCATCCTTTTGTGTTGCTAAAGTTGCCCTAAGTGGGAGGGGTATGCCCAGATGTGGGTCCCTTGCTCACTGTGCCACTGGATTCAAGCTAGCCTGGCTGATGATGGGTGATACCCTGAAACCGCTCCCAGGATTCTTGTTTCCAGTCCAGGGAAGACCTGGCTTGGCAGTTCGGGCTGGACTGTTCCCATGAAGAACAGGGTCAAGACTGGTTTGCATATGGCTGGGTCCAAACTGGGGTGGCATGGTGAGCAAAAGAACGATGGATTAAACCCAGATCCG
This sequence comes from Pleurodeles waltl, assembly GCF_031143425.1. Classification (NCBI taxonomy): domain Eukaryota; kingdom Metazoa; phylum Chordata; class Amphibia; order Caudata; family Salamandridae; genus Pleurodeles; species Pleurodeles waltl. The sequence goes on along the minus strand of NC_090443.1, from coordinate 659,122,252 downwards.
TGACTAGGGGTGAGTGTTGGCATTGTTCAACACTCCGTCCATTATCCTTATGTGTTGCTAAAGTTGCCCTAAGTTGGAAGGGTATGCCCAGACGTAGGTCCCTAGCTCACTGTGCCACTGGATTCAAGCTAGCCTGGCTGATGAAGGGTGAAACCGGTCCGGTCCCAGGTCCCAGGATGCTTGTTTCCGGTCCACTGAGGACCTGTCCTGGCAGTTCGGGCTAGACTGTTCCCAGAAGGAACAGGGTCAAGACTGATTTGCATACGGTTGGGTTCAAACTGGGGTGGCATGGTAAGCAAAAGAATTGATGGATTAAACCCAGATCTGTGACTGCGGTGAATGTTTGATTGGTTCCGTTATTCTGTCCTTCTTTTGTGTTTTGCTTTGCTTTTGCTGCTATAAGTGTGCCGGGTATGCCCAGACGTGGGTCCCGGGCTCCCTATGACACTGGATTCAAGCTAGCCTGGCTAATGAAGGATGAATCCCTGAAAGCGGTCCCAGGATGCTTGTTTCTGGTCCAGGGAGGACCTGGCCTGGCAGTTTGGTCTGGACTGTTCCCATGAGGACCAGGGTCAAGACTGATTTGCATATGGTTGGGTCCAAACTGGGGTGACATGGTGAGCAAAAGAAGAATGGATTAAACACAGATCTGTGACTGGGGGTGAGTGTTGGCATTGTTCAGCACTCCGTCCATCATCCTTTTGTGTTACTAAAATAGGAATATAATGTGAATGAAAATCGTGAATATTTGCTTCTGTGATTTGAAACATTTTGAAAATTGGGGTTGGGGGATACCACACGTGTGAAGTTTGCATTCATTGGAATCTATAATAAAATAAGCTACTAGAAAGGTATTCCCTAATTCAAGGTCTCAAACTCACAGTCGAATGCAACATACACCATAAACATAAATTCACCAAAATGCCAGGGTTACAGCGGCAGCTCCTCCACAAAGGCGGAGGAGCGTCACCCCATTGCTTTCTGCAGTGAAGAAAAAGGAAAAATAAAATTATAAATAACACAAAGTTATTATCATTAAATTTTTCCTCAGGAGCCAAGTTTGGGCATGGTGGGATGGGGCTGGATCATTTGGCCGGCTGTGTTGGGCTGGCCAAATGGTCATGCGCACTTAGCATTTTTCCACCCGGCTGTATTACAAAGCTGGGTGGAGAAAGTGCCCAGGCTCCCACTCCCTGTCTGAGCACTGAACCAGGTCACTCACACCAATCATGACGCTGCTGTCATGCTGGTGACAGCAGTGTCATGATTGGCATAAGAAGGTCTGGGAGCCTGTGTGCTTCCGGGAGTCGGGGAAGAAAAGAGGACAAAGGAACAATGGAACCATCTCTCCTAATGAAAAAGGTAAGTGTTTTTTTTATTTTATTTTTATTACTTTATACCCCCCGCCCCACCACCCCCATTAAGTAGTAGCTGCCACTTCAGGGGTAGCAGAAGTGACATCACACGTCACACCATTTGACGTTTACTTTGACTCACACACACACATGCTTACATATACACACATATTCACACTCTTTCACATAAACACACTCTCACCCACAAGCATGCATACAACATACATTTAAAAGCATTTTTCACTAGTAAAACATTGACAGAAACAAAACAAAGTGGGTCCCTACCCAACATTCATGAGAACAAGCTGCCTCTGTTTTCCAGGTACTCATTTTGCCACCTCTGAGGCCAGGGGTCGCAAAGGCAGTGCCAGGGCTCGCAAGGGGGAAGTCAGGAGTCACAAATGACATCCATGACATATAATCCTGTTAATTTGCTAACCTGAGCATCTACAAATGAGTGAATGTGCTATTTTCACCCAATTTTTACAGAACAACTGTGATAAGTCAGTTGTATGATGGAACAATGCATGCAGGAACCACACATGGCTGAACAACGTAGTCGGAACAATGTCTGCGTTGTTATCAGAAATGCCTTTACCACGCATGCCTTTACAATGATTTTTCATTGTAAAAGCATGCATAGTAAAGGCATGTGTGGGAATGGCATGCGTGGTTCTAGCATGCCAATGGCCCAGAAGTCCTCCATCCATAATACTAAAACTACCTGACCCCCCCACGTCTGAAAACAAAAGTACCCCAACACCCCTCACCCATCCTGAGCCCTAAAACCTTCCCCGACCCGCCCTAAAAACATCCAAAACCCCACCCCACCCCTAAAAACAAAACTACCCTGACTCCCCCTCCCCGCCCCTAAAAACAAAACTAACCCAACCCGCCACTCCGCCCCTAAAAACAAAACTACATCAACCCCCACCCCTAAAAACAAAACTACCCTGATACCCCACCCAGCCTGAGGCCTAAAATCTTCCTTGAAAAAAAAAAACAACCAACCCCCCAACCCTGCCCCTAATAATCAAACTACCCCAATCCCCACTCCGCCCCTAAAAACAAAACTACCCCGAGCCCCTAGCCCCTAAAACCAAAACTACCCCACCCCTCCACCCCTGCCCCTAAAAACAGAATTAGCCTAACTACCCATCCTATCCCTAAAAACAAAACTACCCTGACCCCCCACCCCTGCTCCTAAAAACAAAACTACCCTGACCCCAACACCCCACCCCTAAAAACAATACTACTCCGACACGCCCACCCGTCCTGAGCCTACAACCTTCCCCGACCCCCACCAGCCCTAAAAACAACCAACCACACCCCTAAAAATAAAACTATACCGATCCCCCACCCCTAAAATCCAAACTACCTCAATCTCCCGCCCCTAAAAACCAAACTACTCCGACCCCTCACCCCTAAAAACAAAACTACCCCAATACCTCCACCCACCCTGAGCCCTAAAACCTTCCCGGACCCCCCACTTGCCCTAAAAACAACCGACCCCACCCCTAAAAATAAAACTAACCTGACCCCCCACCTCTGAAAACCAAACTACCCTGACCCTCCACCCCTGCCCTTAAAAACAAAACTACCCCAATACCCCCACCCACCCTGAGCCCTAAAACTTTCCTGACCTCCCACCTGCCCTAAAAACAATTCACCGCCAGCCTTAAAAAAATAAAACGACCCCACCCGAAGCACTTAATATACCCTGTTAGAAATGGGCTCTTTTGTGGGCATTCAGGTTACCCCCTGTCCAAGCAAGGACCCACACTCTAGTCAGGGTAAAGGAGCATCACCCTCACCTAACCCCCGCTCACCCCCTTGGTAGCTTGGCACGAGCAGTAGGCTCAACTTCAGAGTGCTAGGTGTAAAATATTTGTACCAACACACACAGTAACTTAATGAAAACACTACAAAATTACACACCACAGGTTTAGAAAAATAGAAAATATTTATCTAAACAAAACAAGACCAAAACAACAAAAATCCACAATACACAAGCCAAGTTATCAATTAAAAAACAAAAATAGCCTTCATGTAATTTTAAACACAACCCAAATGCTGTTAGCGTGGAAATGTACCTGGGTGCGTCAAAAATAACCCTGCACGGGCGAGTGTACATCAAAAAGGACTTGCGATGCGTCAATATCACTCACAATCTAGACCGTGCATCGTTTCTCCTTCAGTTGAGTCAGCGTGTGTCATTTCTTCTCTCCGCAGGAGAGCAATGCATTGATTCAAACCACACTCTCGGGTCCGGGCAGGCCTTGCGTTGTTTTTACACCCCCAGTGATGTTTGCGTCAGAAATCCTGCTGCGCGATGATCCGAAAACCACGCAGTGCAAGTTGCGATCTCACAGGCCTCCGTCAACGATGCTGTGCGTCGTTTCTCAAGTCACGTGCATCGATCTGCCGGTTCCGTTGCAGGCGAGTATCAATATTCAGCCACGAAGCCGGCGGTGCATTGATTTTTAGCTGCAGATCGGAGTCACGTCGATCTTTTCCCCGCACGGCGGTCAGTGCGAGGATTTCTCACTCTTGACCTGCAAGCTTCTCCTTTCAGGGTCCCAAGAACTGGATGGGCACCAATTGGCGGAGGAGGAGTCTCAGCAGAGGCTCCAGGTTGGCAGAGAGAAGTCTTTGCTGTCCCTGAGACTTCAAACAACAGGAGGCAAGCTTTAAATCAAGCCCTTGGAGAGTTCCTCACAAGAAGAAGGCAACACAAAGTCCAGTCTTTGCCCTCTAGCACAGGCAGAAGCAGCAACTGCAGGATAGCTCCACAAAGCACAGTCACAGGCAGGGCAGCTCTTCTTCCTCAGCTCTTCTCCAGACAGAGGTTCCTCTTGGTTTCCAGAACTATTCTAAAGTCTGTGGTTTTGGGTGCCCTTCTTATACCCAATTTCCCCTTTGAAGTAGGCCTACTTCAAAGTAAAGTCTCTTTTGAATTTGAATTCCTGCCTTGCCCAGGCCAGGCCCCAGAAACTCACCAGGGGGTTGGAGACTGCATTGTGTGAGGGCAGGCACAGCCCTTTCAGGTGTAAGTGACCACTCCTCCCCTCCCTCCTATCACAGATGGCTCATCAGGAAATGCAGGCTACACCCCAGCTCCCTTTGTGTCACTCTCTAGTGTGAGGTGCAATCAGCCCAACTGTCAAACTGACCCAGACAGAGAATCCACAAACAGGCAGGGTCACAGAAATGGTATAAGCAAGAAAATGCTCACTTTCTAAAAGTGGCATTTTCAAACACACAATCTTAAAATCAACTTTACTAAAAGATGTATTTTTAAATTGTGAGCTCAGAGACCCCAAACTCCAAATGTCCATCTGCTCCCAAAGGGAATCAACACTTTAATCAGATTTAAAGGTAGCTCCCATGTTAACCTATGAGAGGGACAGGCCTTGCAACAGTAAAAAGAGAATTTAGCAGTATTTCACTTTCAGGACATGTAAAACACATTACTATGGGCCTGATTACAACTTTGGAGGAGGGTGTTAATCTGTCCCAAATGTGACTGATATCCTACCCACCGTGTTACGAGTTCCATAGGATATAATGGACTCGTAATACGGCGGGTGGTATATCCGTCACATTTGGGACGGATTAATACCCTCCTCCAAAGTTGTAACCAGGCCCTACATGTCCTACCTTAACCATACACTGCACCCTGCCCTTGGGACTACCTAGGGCCTACCTTAGGGGTGCCTTACATGTAAGAAAAGGGAAGGTTTAGGCCTGGCAAGTGGGTACACTTGCCAAGTTGAATTTACAGTTGAAAACTGCACACACAGACACTGAAGTGGCAGGTCTGAGCCATGTTTACAGAGCTACTAATGTGGGTGGCACAACCAGTGCTGCAGGCCCACTAGTAGCATTTCATTTACAGGCCCTGGACACCTATAGCGCACTTTACTAGGGACTTACTAGTAAATCAAATATGCCAATCATGGATGAACAAATTACATACACATTTTGTATGGGAGCACTTGTACTTTAGCACTGGTTAGCAGTGGTAAAGTGCCCAGAGTAACAAAAACTTCAAAAACAGAGTCCAGCACACTTCAACAACCTGGGAAACAGAGGCAAAAAGTTAAGGGAGACCACGCCAAGGATGAAAAGTCTAACATACCCCCACCCCTAAAATCTACCTCCTAACCCTGCCCCAGCCCCACATACCTTACCACGTCCTCTTCGGATCCACTCTGCCTTTTTCTCTGCCTTAACCACGCATATGCGTAGTTCAGCACATGCGTTGTTAAGGGAGAGAAAAAGGCATGCGTTTTTCCGGCAAACGTCAGTACGCTTGCGTTGTAAACATAATCGTTGTTGGGGAGCCGTTGTTCAGGACATTTCCGAGATTGGGCCGTAGGTCAGTGTTTAGCATCAAAAGAAACGATACCCAGAAACTGTGAATTCATAGAAAAAAGTAAAAAAATGCTTGCTGTGAAAATTGAGGCAAGCAAAGTTCAAACCACAATTCTCTCTATGAAGCTTTCAATACCTGTTATTTTTCGCCCATCAAAATTATGGTAGAAAGAATAACAAAAATATATTTTACTATCATTTGTACTTCTAATTTGGAGAAACTAGGGGCTACATGTAGCAAACTTTGGTTATGCAACTTGCAAATTGCGAGTCAGAGCGACTCGCAATTTTTGAGTTGCAAAACCGTATGTTGCATAGTGTCAATGACACTATTTGCGACTTGCAAAGGAGTCGCAAATGCCCACCTCATGACTATTCATGAGGTAGGTCGCAATTTGCGACCCCCTTGGGAATGGCGGCCCCCACAGGGATGGTGGCCTGCTGGAGACAGCAGACCACCATGTCTGTGACTGCTTTTAAATAAAGCAGTTTTTTTAATTTTTTTAAATGCAGCCCGTTTTCCTTAAAGGAAAATGAGATGCATTTCAAAAACAAAAAATGAAACGTTCTTGTTTCATTTTTTCAGAGCAGGTAGTGGTCCGTAGGACCACTACCTGCTCTGAAAAAATGTTTTTACTGACATTCACAAAGGGGAAGGGGTCCGATAGGGATCCCATTTCCGTTTGCGAATGGGTTAGCACCAGTGTGACACTGGTGCTAACTTCGATTGTTTTGCGACCGCATTCGCAGTCACAAAACAATCATACATGGGACTGCGAGTTGCAGTTAGGAAGGGAACACACCTTCCTAATTGCGACTCGCAATCCTTTTTTGCGATTCGGTAAATAGTTTAACGAATCGCAAAAATGGTTCGGTACATATCAAAGTGCATTTTGCATGTCGCAAACGGCCCGATTCGCCGTTTGCGACATGCGAAATGGTACGTACATGTGGCCCTAAATCCGCAATTTAATTTGGGATTAAACCATTGGAGTCAACCGTGAATAGGGCACAGGTCTCAGGGCAGAGGGTTTGACCGTTTTTTTGTTTTTGTTTTGCAAAATTCCTTCTTCTATGTCTAACAGCTCTAATTGATAAGGAACCTGTGTCCCTTGAACAATTTGCTGGTGATTTTCTCTTGAAAGATTCTCATTAAAAGTGCAACCCAGCATCAGAGTTGCAACTCACATTCTTATGAACACAGAGGGTATTGTAATATCATAACATGGAATTACCACAGTATACGGAGTTACTCTATGAGGGTGCCCTTAGATATGGTAATGTAGCTCTAGAATCGGTTTTTCGTCACCATTTTTTGGCATTTGCATTTATTGTGCATTTGTGGGCTATTTCCCACCCCCAAATCAGAACAATTTGTTGGTGGCAAAATTCAAGGGGAGGGAACTGGGAACAAACTTTATTGCATGACTTCTATTAACAGCAAATTCGAGGACTTCAAGCTTACTAAGAATTGTTAAACTTGTCCAGAAACCGTTTTGATCAAATTACCTATACCTGAAACCTTTTTTGTAAGCATAGGACTTTCCCTCCTTGGGTTTACAGGCAAACAAACCCACCCAGATGTCCCACAAGGGAAACACTGGCCAGAGCAAAAGACACAATCTTTGAGTAATCTATCGAAAATTATGTCTGTCCGAGGGCCTCAGCATAGCTATTCAATTCTCAGTGGAAATATCACGCCTGGTAAATATGAATATTGGAGGGTGTGGCTTATGCAAATTCAGAACGGTGAACATTGTAGAGCAAAACACCTGAGACTGTTCTGCTTACCTGACAATGGTGAATCATGATATAGACACAACTAGTCAGGATTTGTGGGAAAATCTCAAGGGCATTAGTGTAGCAAAAGGTTAAAGGAGCTACACACCAACCCCAGAAAAGACATTACATTAATGGGAGCTCACATATTATCTTGTCCTGAATTGTAGCTACATTTATTTAGCACTTCATACTCCAAAGAGATGTGCATTTGGAGACAGCATAGCACACTTCACCACGTGAGTGCTTAGATGCAAAAGTCAATGTCTTTCATGGAGCCTACTTTAATAGTGTCCCAATGTTTCATGCAAGGACCATGGTATAATTGGCCTACCCCTAACTAGCACATTTATTTTCTTGTAAGGCCCTAGTAAACTACATCTACCCAGAGTCCGCAAATTAAATGCTACTAGTGGGACTGCATCATTCATTGTCCCACCCACTAAAGCAGGCCATTGACATACGTCTCAGAGCTGCCATTGCAGCCTGTAGTGCTGTTTTAACTGACATTTTAACCTGGCAAAATAAAGCATTTGCCGGGACTAAACCTTTCTTTTTAATACTTGTAAGTCGCCCATAAGCTAGGTCCTAAAAGCTCTGAGGGCGGGTGCATGGTATTTAATAAGTAGGACATGTAGGTTTAGTTTTTACATGTCCTGGCTATGAAAAACTCCCAGTCGTTTTTCACCATCTTAAGGCACATTTCGCTCATTCAAGAACACTGGGTTACCTTTGATTTGCGCTAACTTTGGTTTTGAACAGATTGAGGTGGCAGAGCTGGCATTTTTGTATCTCACACATTGGGTATAATCATAAAATAGCCCCCACCCTTGGTCGTATGGACCTTTGCCAGTTAACAAGGAAATGGCGGAAGGAACTATCATTTATTTTAGTTACCAAAACATTGAAGTCCAATTGGGGCTTCATAGGAACCGACAAAGAGATTTAGAGTGCATTTAAAAGGTTTATTTAACAAATTAGTTCAATTCAGATCATCAGTTTATTGAGTATTCAAATGTTAGTATCATTATTAGGAATTTAAATAATCTAGTAATCAAAAGTTCAAAATAGATTAAGGTAGTATATTGGAAAGAATTATAAATAGAATGCAGAACATGCAGCAAGTGTATTCCATAAAGGAAAATCTTAATCTAAGAAAATTGTGAATAAATGGCATTTTATCTAATGAATGTAGGGTAAGGTGTCAGTTCAGGAAGCCAAACAAAACAGTCTGATGAGAGAATAGAAATGCATCAGCATTAAGGCTTAGCACACAAGCAAGGAGATTAGCAAAGTCTAAAATGGTCTGCTCACCTCAAAGTCAACTGACATGTCTATCTAAGTAGTTTAAGGAACACACACTAATATAATTCAACAAAACATTAGTTGCAACATTTTCTCCATTCTCAATACCGCAAAGAAATTATTCTTCACCAAGCTCTGGGAGCAGGTAAACTCCCTAGTTTATCACGTCTTCACTAAGGATAATACACAACCATGTCCTTGGTTTGTTACTTTGAACAGAATCTTGTGGTTCAAACAGCTGTTCCCACGAACCATGCTTCCTGCCATCTCCTTTCCTCCCAGTGAGAACCTCACTATCACCTGTCTAATACATAAAAAAATATGCATTCACCAGCTAACAGAAGGATTCTAGAAAATTGCAGCATCTGCAGTGGAAAGAATGAGAAAATCATTTTATGCAAAAAAACAACAGTTTAAATATGAAAACAGGGCTTTTAGCCCTAACGAGTGAAGTCAATATTAAAAATGGCATCATCATTTAAGCTAATTTAATTCATTCCAATGTGCTAACTCGAGTGTTTGCTAATAAAGCTAATTGTGATTGCCTACTACAAATTTTGTGCTTACTGGTACATTATTGAACATTATAAATTGCACCTTATTAATACAAGTGTTAAGTAAAATGGCAAAGTTAGATTTTAAGTCATAATTATGAAAATATGACTTATAGAAAGTTGTCATTTTCTTGCCTAAACCACTTGTTCCTTCTGCCTCTGTGATGGGTCGCAGGACTGTAAATGGGTCTGCTGCTGGGGTGTGTGTATTTTTCCCAAATAGTTACAAAGGGATTAAGTGTGGACATGATGGGTCATCCTGCTGGCTGGGGTCAGAGATGTGGCGTGTGCCACTTACACTTCAGAGAACTTTGCCTCCTGCACACACAAAGGAACCTGACACCAGCTTTTTGTTATCCCGGACAATTTGGGACTTTCCAGATCCAGATGTAGGGTAGATGTCCCCTACACAAAAAAGCTGGTCACCAGGTATAAATATTGAACCCACAGAACCACTCTTCAGATCACTTCTGGACCTTTGGAAGACTGCCCAACTGCCTAAAGAAGAAACACTGGATCTGCTCCATGAACCCAGGACCAGAGGAGTGACTCTAAGGATTAGCAAACTGGCCCCTCTGTGTGAGATACAGGGTCACAACAAGCTCCAGAGACCCTGCAACTTACCTGCCTGCCGTAGCTGGTCCCTGCTGGAGTACGTCCCATCCCCCAAGTGGCGCCCAAGGTCGTAGACACTTGGGGTGTCCGCCAGGGCCGGGGACCACGGAAGCACCGCCAACAGGCTGGCGGTGCTTCCAGGGCCATTCTGACCGCGGCGGTAAAGCCGCGGTCAGAAAAGGGGAACTGCCGCCGGTTTTCCCCTGTCCCAGGGAATCCTCCATGGCGGCGCTGCTTGCAGCGCTGCCCTGGGGATTCCGACACCCTTCCCGCCAGCCTGTTTCTGGCGGTTTTCACCGCCAGAAACAGGATGGCGGGAACGGGTGTCGTGGGGCCCCTGGGGGCCCCTGCACTGCCCATGCCACTGACATGGGCAGTGCCGGGGCCCCCTAACAGGGCCCCATAAAGATTTTCACTATCTGCTTTGCAGACAGTGAAAATCGCGACGGGTGCCACTGCACCCGTCGCACCCCTGCAACTCCGCCGGCTCCATTCGGAGCCGGCTTCCTTGTTGCAGGGTCTTTCCCGCTGGGCCGGCGGGCGTCCTTTTGGCGGTCGCCCGCCGGCCCAGCGGGAAAGCCAGAATGGCATCCGCGGTCTCCTGACCGCGGAGCGGGCATTTGGCGGTGACCGCATGGCGGGCGGCGACCGCCGCCGGCCGCGGTCAGAATGACCGCCTTGGTGTTGTTCTAAAGAGGCCTCCTCCTACCAAAATCCAATACTTATGACTTACAAAATTTTCTAGAAAAACTGCTCTGAGATCCGATATGAGACTCGGTTTTACTTGCAAGTCAATCAGACAAAGATGCATCGCAGGTGGGATTTACTTAGCTATCGCTCCCGCTACAGTCTTCTCTGCATCAGCAAATGACTTTCAACTGGAACACTCGACAATGGTATCAAGGCCTCATAGAGCCCTCTTCAGCGACAGCCTGCAGCCTGGTTTGGCTGGGATATTTGAGATCCGGAACAAATTCTAAGTCTGAAGGTAGAAATATTCACTCAGCTCAACAACGAACAGCACCCCATTGATGATGATAAACTCCTCAGCTTGAAAATCCAGCTTTTCCCACTGTTGGAAATTGCCTCTCTGAACGCTCGCTTCAAAACGTTTTTCCTTCTTTTTCTTCATTTTTGCTGCCTTTAGAACTCTTGACACTTTACCACTGCTAACCAGTTCTAAAGTGCATTTGCTATCTCCCTAAAAACATGGTCACATTGGCTCATACCCAATTGACATATTTAATTTACTCGTATGTCCCTAGTAAAGTGCACTACATGCCCAGGGCCTGTAAATGTAATGCTACTAGTGAGCCTGCAGCACTGATTGTGCCACCCACATAAGTAGCCCCTCAACCATGTCTCATGTCTGCCATTGAAAGGCTTGTGTGTGCAGTGCCATTTAAAAGTACTTGCCAAACCTTAAACTCCCCATTTTCTACATATAAGTCGCCACTAAGGTAAGCCCTAGGTAACCCATAGGGCAGGGTGCAAGGAGGTAAAAGGAAGGATACGTACATATGTGTTTTATATGTCCTGGTAGTGAAAAAATCCTAAATTATTTTTCCACTACTGTGACACCTGCTCCTTTCATAGACTAGCTTTAGGACTGCCCTCATATACTTTTTGAGTGGTAGATTCGAATTTGAAAGGGGTAAGCAGGTCATGTTTAGTTTGTCCAGAATGGCAATAGAAATCCTGCTTATTCATGAGGTTGGATTCTATATTACTATTTTAGAAATGCTACTTTTAGAAAGTTAGCATTTCTCTGTACTCAAAACCATTTGTGCCTTACAGCCTATCTCCAATCAATATCTGGTATGTACTGGTTGACAGCTCCCTTGTGCATTTCACAGAGACAACCACAAACACAGGACACTCAGTGTTATCTGATTCATCTGTATATTGAATGGGTTTTCCTGGGCTGGAAGGGTGGAGGGCCTGCCACTTCCATTTCAAAGGCCAGTCACCTGCGCTCACACAATAGACTGATCAACCCTCCCACTAGAACCTGGCAGACAGGAATGGACTGAAAGGGGGAACTTGTGCACTTCAGATCCACTCTTTGAAGTCACCCCCCACTTCAAAGGCATTTTTGGGTATATAAACTGGGTCTCTGCCCCAACCAACTCATGACACTTCTGGACCTACACCTGCACCCTCTCAAGAGGAACAGCCTGGCTGCCCAAAGGACTCATCTGGACTGCTTTGCTGAGAACGACTGCTGCCCTTCTGTTGCCCTGCTGGCGTCTCACTTTGCTGAGAAGGAATCTGCCTTCCCCAAAAGTTCTCTTCAAGGGCTTGAGTTGAGCTTGCCTCCTGTTTTCTGAAGTCCCAGGGCCAAAAAAAATTTGGTGGTCATTACAACCCTGGCGGTCGGTGTTAGAGCGGCCGTAAAACCGGCAACAGGCCGGCTGTAAAAAAAATGGAATCACGACCGTGGCGGAAACTGCCAACATAGACAGCCACTTTAACACTCCGACCGCCACAGCGGTACAAACAAACATCGCGGCGGTAACCGCCAACAGACAGGCGGAAGACAATGTACCGCCCACACTATTACAACCCACCAATCCCCCACCTTTTCCGGGGCGGATTCACGGCGAACAAAAACACGGCGGAAACAGGACTTCGAAGGGAAAACGCTCACCTCTACACACCCCACGAGGAACCAGGGTGCCATGGAGCCGGAACTCGAAATTCTCCCTGCAATAGTCTTCCTGCTCCTCTACCAGGAGCACGAACGCGGGCGGCGAAGACCACGGTGAGTACTGCACCTACAACACAGGGGAGGGGGGAGTGAACAATCACACGCAACACGCAACACTCCCACCTCCACCCTCACCCACTACAACACACACACAAGTACATGTTGATACATTACAGTTACACCCCTCAACCCCCCTGGCCTGGAAGAATGCAAGGACAAAAGGAAATGAGTCGATTAATTGTTATATATTCAATTACATAAATCAAAAATATTTACAAATATATACATTTATACTATATACAATTATATACACCAAGAACACAAGTCCAAGGGATTCCACCATCACAGTCCGTGGATCACTGGGCCCAAAAGGCATGGGCGAGGCCCACACTCAATACCCGAACAAGATGGAGAGAACACTGCAGGGGCATCAGATAGAAATAAAACAGGCACCTCAGGGGGAACGGAAGGGGGGGCACCTCAGCCGGTTGAGTGCACAACACCAGATCCACAAGGGGGCTCCATGCCCATTGATGTATCCTGGGGAGTGCAAAGCCACAGTCTCTCAAGTCTCTACAGTGGGTGGGTTGCCCACTGTTCAATCCTGGGGAGTGCAAAGCCACAGTCTCTCAAGTCTCTACAGTGGGTGGGTTGCCACTGTTCAATCCTGGGAAGTGCAAAGCCACAGTCTCTCAAGCCGATAACAGTGGGTGGTTTGCCCACTGTTCAATCCTGGGGAGTGCAAAGCCATAGTCTCTCAAGTCTCTACAGTGGGTGGGTTGCCCACTGTTTAATCCTGGGGAGTGCAAAGCCACAGTCTCTCAAGTCGATAACAGTGGGTGTGTTGCCCACTGCTCAATCCTGGGGAGTGCAAAGCCACAGTCTCTCAAGTGGATGCCTTTCTCCACTGGTTGTGGAGGGGGCTTGGTGCCCAGAGTGCTTCAACCTGCCAAGGACTGAGGTAGTGGATGCAACTCTCCACTGGTTCTGGAGGGGGCTTGGTGCCCAGAGTGCTTCATCCTGCCAAGGACTTAGGTAGTGGATGTAACTGTCCACTGGTTCTGGAGGGGGCTTGGTGCCCAGAGTGCTTCATCCTGCCAAAGACAGAGGTCGTGGATGCAACTTTCCACTGGTTCTGGAGGGGGCATGGTGCCCAGAGTGCTTCATCCTGCCAAGGACGGAGGTAGTGGATGCAACTCTCCACTGGTTCTGGAGGGGGCTTGTGCCCAGAGTGCTTCATGCTGCCCGTGGCGGCCTCAGTAGCGTGGGAATCATTGGCGCTCACTGGCCTGCGGTGCTGCTGGCAGCGGTGTCCTGGGCAGCGGTTCAGCTGGTGGCGGTCTTGTCCTGGCCTGCGGTGCTGCTGGCGTTCTTCACCTGGGCAGTGGGGCTGCTGCTCGCAGTTCTGTCTTGGGCAGCGGGCTTCTCCTGGCGGTTCTGTCTTGGGCTGCGGGGCTGCTGCTGGTGGCGGTTCTGTCTTGGGCAGCGGGGCTGCTGCTGGCGCTTCTGTCTTGGGCAGCGGGGCTGCTGCTGGCGCTTCTGTCTTGGGCAGCGGGGCTGCTGCTTGCGGTCTTCTCCTAGGCAGCAGGGCTGCTGGCGGTCTTGTCCGCTGCGCTGATCTTCCCAGACTTGCTGGATTTAATGTGCCCCTTCCCCACCTTGGATGGTGTTGCAGCTGTCTCCACACTCCCAACTGTACCACTGGGAGCGGCTTTGGTGGCTGATTTCTTTCCCCTCTCCCGCCGGGCACTGTCCAACTTTTTATGCTTGACAGGTGGGGGAATGTCCGTGCTGTGGCTCCTTGCCACACTGGCTGTCCTGCTGCCTGGTGCACTCCATAATCCGGTGACTACTGGCACCACTGGTCCTGCCGATGTTGTGGCTGAGGTGCTAGGTTGGGACCTGGAGAGTCGGGCCATAGGAGACTGAAGGGGTGGGGGAGGTGAGGGAAAGAGGTCAAGGCTGGCCAGGAAAAGTTTCTTAGGAACACTGGGACGGGTAGCTGGACGGGGTTTGGGAGTGGAGGAAGATGTAGTGGTTGTGGGAGGTGTACGTTTGGTGACTTTGGGTGAAGGTGCATTGGCTGTAGGCTGTCGTGCGGTGGATGGCTGTTGGGTGGTTGTGTGGCTGCGTTTGTGTACCTTGGGAGGTGGCCTCACAGACACACTGGGAGAGGGCACAGGGGATGTGTGAATGGTAGTGGGGGTGGTGACTGCACGTGAGCGGGATGTGGTGGTGGGTGTGCTGGTGATGGAGGTAGTGGCTGACGATGTAGTGCATGCAGGTGTGAATGGAGACGAGACTGGGAGGGAGGAGCGAGACAAGGAGGAGGGGGACACAGTGGAGGCAGTGGATGTTGGTGTGTCTGCATGTGTGTGATGCTTGCGTGAGTGCCTGTGGGATGTGTGGTGCTTATGTTTGCCAGAGCTTCCCTTGTGTGTTGAGGTGTGTGCATGCTGGTCTGATGATGTGCTTGGGATAGGCTGAGGTACAGGGGTGTGGGTCTGGGTGGAGGAAGTTGGAGGGGGGATGCTAGAGACAGGGACAATGGCTGCCATCAGTGCTGAGGCCAGAGTCTGAAAAGCTCGCTGAAGGGCTGCCTGACCAGGGTGAATGCCCTCCAGGTATGCATTGGTCTGTTGCAACTGCCTCTCTACACCCTGGATGGCATTCAAAATGGTAGACTGCCCAACAGTGAGGGACCTGAGGAGGTCAATGGCCTCCTCACTGAGGGCAGCAGGGGTGACTGGGGCAGGGGCTGAGGTGCCTGGGGCGAAGGTGATGCCCACCCTCTTGGGTGAGCAGGCATGGGGCAAAGGCTGAGGGGCTGCTGGGAGGGCAGTGCTGGCAGGGGGGTGAAGGCAGTACCTGTAGATGTGGGGGGCACAGATGGGGCCGCCACCGCAAGGGAGCCCCCATCAGAGGAGGAGTCTGTATTGCTGGTGTCAGCTCCTATCCCCGCCTTGGAGCTCCCCTCGCCCTCCGTCCCACTGGTGAGTTCAGACTCCGTAGTGTCGTCCGCCAGGGCCATCTGGGATGCAGCTCCCTCCTGCTCCGGTGCCACTGCTCCTCCGCCTGATGATGCTAATGCACACAAGAACAGGGAGACCACAAGAAGGGAGGGGAGACACAAGAAAGACGTGTTGAGTGCATGCAATACCGCTACAATTGGCGGAGACGACAGACACAGAGGCCCCCTGCACTACGCTGCACACTTGGAGTCCACTATTCAATCCCTGGGACATGGCTTACAAGGTTATGGCCAATTTTTGCACACATGGATGTCACAGGAGCCTGACTAGGTGTAGTTGGCACTGTACACAGGTGGGGTGGGGTGCACAGGGCCTGCCTGAAGAAGGGACCTTAACTACTAAACTCGCCCTGGCCTAGGGGAACCCACAGCCCACCTCCCCCACCCAGACACCTCCAATGTGCGCTGAATCAGCAGAATGAGAGTGTACTCACCCCCTTGTTGCTGCTGTGATGCCCTCAAGCGCCTATCCAACTCCGGGTACGCCACCGCCAGGATCCTGAACATCAGGGGGGTCATGGTGCGACGGGCACCCCTCCCACGTTGGGAGGCCATCCCCAGCTGGGCCTCCGCCATCTTCTTGCTCCAGCGGCGAATGTCCTCCCATCTTTTCCAGCAGTGGGTGCTCCGTCTGTGGTAGACCCCCAGGGTCCGGAATTCCTTGGCGATGGCACGCCAAATGTCCTTCTTCTGGTGGGCGCTGACCTACAGGAATTGTACAGGGAAAAAAGAGAAGTAATTACCAACTGCAGCGTCACAGTCATTGGCCCACATCCCTACCCTTGCCATGACGCACATGCACTCACTATCGTTTCATGCACGCATCAATCTCACCCCCCCTATTTTTCATCCACCCCACTCCACACAGGCATTGCCCATACAGCATGCTCACAGTGAACTTACCTGTTTGTCTGGAGGACCGTAGAGTAGCGTGTACTGGGGGAGGACCCCATCCACGAGTTTCTCCAACTCCTCCATGCTGAAGGCAGGGGCCCTTTCCCCAGACACATGAGCCATTGTCTCTTCCAGACTGAGGTCACAGCAGTACTTGCAGTGTAGGTCCTCTCCTTGCCTAAACACTCATACAGGTAAATGTCAAATTGCTAATATTTTCTGAGTAAGCTGTGTTTACGTACCTCAGAGTTGGTTGACACTCTGCTCGATGTTCTCCTCCATAGGCACCGTCCACTGGGGCATGTGAAGAGATGGCGGCATCCTCCGTTGTACAGACCGCCTGTGGACCTGTCGACAATGGAGGAGCGACATGTGATCATCACCTACAGGCTTGATCGTGCCACAATCCTAGAACTGTGTGCCCAGTTGGAGCCAGACCTGATGTCAGCTATCCACCATCC
This sequence comes from Pleurodeles waltl, assembly GCF_031143425.1. NCBI lineage: Eukaryota > Metazoa > Chordata > Amphibia > Caudata > Salamandridae > Pleurodeles > Pleurodeles waltl. The sequence goes on along the minus strand of NC_090443.1, from coordinate 659,105,171 downwards.
CACAGGAATCCCCCCCTCAAGTGCAGGTGCTGTCAGTACTCCATTTCCTAGCAAGTGGGTCTTTTCAAACTACAGTGGCCATAGCATCAGGGATGTCCCATCCTATGTTTTCCAACGTGTTGTCCAGAGTGTTGTCTGCCCTGCTGAAACACCTGCAGAGCTACATCGTTTTCCCTCAGGTGGAGGATTTGCCTACAGTGAAAGGTGATTTCTATGCCCTGGGACATATCCCCAACATCATAGGTGCCATTGAGGGGACACATGTGGCTTTGGTCCCCCCCCCGCAGGAGTGAACAGGTGTACAGAAACCGGAAGAGTTACCATTCGATGAATGTGCAGATGGTATGTTTGGCAGACCAGTACATCTCCCATGTTAATGCCAAATTCCCTGGCTCAGTGCATGACGCTTACATCCTGCGGAATAGCAGCAGCTCTTATGTGATGGGACAACTCCAGAGGCACCGGGTGTGGCTATTAGGTGAGCACATGGACCTAATACAGTGGGAATAGTTGTCTGGGTCTGTGGATGTCCCTATGAGTTAATGTGTGTCTAACAGTTGCCCCTCGCCATTTGCAGGTGACTCTGGTTACCCCAACCTGTCATGGCTACTGACCCCAGTGAGGAATCCCAGGACAAGGGCAGAGGAATGCTACAATGAGGCCCATGGGAAAACTAGGAGGATTATAGAGCGGACCTTCGGCCTCCTGAAGGCCAGGTTCCGGTGCCAGCATATGACTGGTGGTTCCCTATTCTACTCACCAAAGAAGGTATGCCATATCATTGTGGCCTGCTGTATGCTTCACAACTTGGCTTTGAGACGACAGGTGCCTTTTCTGCAGGAGGATGGTCCAGATGGAGGTGTTGTGGCAGCTGTGGAGCCTGTGCACAGTGAAGAAGAGGAAGCAGAAGAAGAGGACATCGACAACAGGAACACAGTGATCCTGCAATACTTCCAGTGAGACACAGGTAAGAAGACAGCACTGTCTGCTACATGTAATTTAAATCTACTATCTCTCTACTGTCTGTCATGTTCACCCAGTGTATGGTCACTGAGTTGTCACTTTCCCTTATGATTTCACAGATTTGGGTCCCACTGTGTGACATCTGCTTTGTTTCCTCATGGACTTGAGCTGTGTGACATAGGTATGTTGACATTACATTTGAAAGAGCATTTAGCCACTGTAATTGCTAATACACTATTTCGAAATTACAGACAGACTCCTGATTGATTTGTGCTTTAGGGTGTTTATTTCAGTGCTCAATATTGGAGGGGGTTGTAAAATTGGTCAGTGGTGATGGTGGAGGAATGTCCATGGCAGAGTCCAGTCTATTAGTCTCACAGGTGCATTGTCCAAAGGGGCATAGGAAGTGGAGCTAGGGCAGTTTAAGGATGGACAGGGTGACAAAGTGGGTCAAATGGATGACAATCAGGGCGGTCTCATTTCTTGGCGGGGGTCTTGGCATCATTCTCTGTCTTTGTCCTGGATCTCAGGGACCGTTTGCGGGGTGGTTCTCCCTCTGCAGGGGGTGGGGTGCTGGTGTGGTGGTCCTGTGGTGGTGCCTACTGTTCACTAGCACCAGCAGAGGTGGTGGGCAGTTCATCATCCAGGATAGTGTCAGGGGCCCCTTGTTGTGCCACAGTGTCCCTCCTGGTGTTGACGAGTTCGTTCAGCACCCCTACAATGGTGCCCAGGGTGGAATTGATGGATTTGAGTTCCTCCCTGAAGCCCAAATACTGTTCCTCCTGCACCTGTGATCCGAATAGCTGTGGCTCTTCCAGGATGATTTCCTCCACCATGACCCTGAGCTCCTCCTCAGAGAACCTGGGGTGTCTTTGCGGGGCCATGGGATGGTGTGGGTGATGTGTGGGGTGATGTGTGTTGTGATGTGTGAGGTGATATTTAGAGGTGTGTTGTGTGAGGTGCGTGGATGTTATGTGAGTGATAATGTTGAGTGCCTGTGGATGCTAGTGTTGTTGACGGTGGTGTCTCTCTCTGGCCTTCTTTTTCGAATTTTTTATAGGGGTTTGTGGGTGGGTGTTTTATATTGTATTGAGTGTGTGGGAGTGGTGTGTGTATTTCGGATTGTCCAAAGTGGTTGTGTTTTGTAAATGTGTGTGTATTTTGAGCGCAGCGGTGTGTACGACCAATGGAATACCGCGGTTGAAAGACCGCCACGTGGATTTGTGGGTCGTGATAGTGTGGGCGTATTCCTGTTGACGTGACGGTGTCGGTTTTGTTATTGCCAGTTTATCACTGACCTTTGGTGTGGCGGACCTGTGTGGGTGTCTAAATTTTGGTGGATTCTGGCCTTTGGGTCATAATGACCGTGGCGGAATTCCGCTGCCGTGGCGGTGTGTTGGCGGTCTTCTGCACGGCGGTAAGCGGCTTTTACAACCAATGTTGTAATGACCCCCTTCATCTCTTCAGGAAGCTCCTTGTGCTTCGAAAACCGACCCACCTCCCCCTGCATTGCAACTGAGAAATCACCTCACAGCTGACTGAAACAACGCGGCCCAACTTCCGGAGTGAAAATTCTACACAGCGACTGACTTACAAAGGAAAATTCGATGCATCGCCTGCCAGATCAACACAGTGCCTGTGCCTTCTTCCAACGTGTCAAGGATTTTACCCACATTGTCCCTGGGCATCAAAATATCCCCCATCTCAGTGAGGAACCAAGAGTGTGCAATGAAAAATGATGCAAGCCCCTTGCAGCGTGGAAATGACGCATTGTCTGTGTCGCACCGGAAAATCCGACTCACACCTTATTTTTTATTTATTTTTCCACACATCTCCTCCTCTGCAGTCTTTGCACATTGTTATTTTTGATGGATACCACATACTGTGTGTAACAAAGAGACAGTTGTTTATTTCGATGGATTAAAACCCTTTAAACCATTTAAAAGTGATATTTCAACTTGTGCTTATTGGATCTTTGTTGTTTTGACCTCATTTTATTCAGATAAATACTATCTATTTTTCTAAACCTGTGTTGTGTATTTTTGAGGTGTTTTCACCATGTTACTGTATGAATATTGCACAAATACTTTACACATTGCCTTCTAAGTCAAGCCTGACTGCTCAGTGCCAAGCTACCAGAGGGTGGGCACAGGATAATTTGGATTGTCTGTGACTTACCCTGACTAGGATTGTGGTCCCTACTTGGACAAGGGTGTATACCTCTGCCAACTAGAGACCCCATTTCTAACACCCACTATCATTGATGGCTTCACCACAACTTCCCCTAATGGTTCTCCATGACTGATGACTAGTCCTCGGATACTGCCTGGTGCCTCACCCTACTGAGATTGTACCTTCTCGAGAACTTTCACAAAAATTTCTTCCAAATCTGAAGGTGAGCTAAGTCTGGGCCCAATTCACCCATTGTGAACCACGCTCAATCGTGGTCAGCTTTAAGTTTTGACCTTGACCCGGTCTCACGTAATTAGATACCCACTGTTGGTGCGTTGTTCTTTTTGGCACTAGATTTCACACAAAAACTTTAAATATTTATAACTGCAGGTTTACTGATTGGATTAAATTTTTTTAATTTATTAAAATTTGCTCTATTATTCTGAATTGATGTGGGATTTTTTGTGTTTTCACTTTATTACTGTTTGTGTGCTGCATAAATACTTTAAACATTGTGTCTAAGTTAAGCCTGACTACTTTTTGAGCCAACCTATCCACTGGTAAGCTCAGGTTAATTTAGTGACTTTTTATGGTTCACCCTGCAAGTGATTGTGGGTATTGCTTGAATACAGCTCACCCCAGGCAACTAGCAACCGAATTTCTCACACTCACGTGCTTCTGTATCAAGTCATTTAGCCCTATAACATATCTTGCAACTGGACATATTAATGCAACGGATATACTGTAGCTGAGAAGATAGCTTACTTCTCAAATTCCTAAAGATATAGGTGTAATGGTGTAATGGTCAAGCCATACTCTTATTTTTTGTGGTGAATAAAACAGGCATTACCTCAACAATTTTACATTTGCACTTCAATCAATGCTGTGGCAAAAGGTGTAAATACAGTGCACTATCTTTAGTGGAGTATTCTTCCACTCCTTCACAATGAACACAGACTCACAACTTTGTTAAAGTAGAAAATGCCTGTATGAAATATTTTAAAGTTTTTCCGCTTTTCTACTGGACCACGGACAATGAACCTTGGAGGTGTATCATGACACAGGAAGAAGCTGCAATCAAAATATGTAATAATTTTCAATATATCAATAGCATTTCTTTACGAAGATTATTTAAAGAAAGTTAAGTATTTTTATTTTAAATTATCTTAGTTTCTCATCTTTATTGACAGGATTATTAGAAATCATACATCAAAGAACAATAAATCAAGTGAAACAGAACAATGCATAAAGTGTGTTCCATACATGTTCAATTCCCTAATCCGCTCTAGATGATGATTTTATGAAGGAGAATAATCAACTGGCTAGATCTCATGAAGAGTTCATAACTCAAAGGTGTGAAAGCATTCAGGAACTCAGTAGAGTTTAGAGCAAGTATGTTTCAGGCAAAAGTATCAGATTTGAATCTAAGTGTCAAAAATAAAGCAGCTCCAAGTACTCATTGAGTATAAGAATGGAGGAGAGAATTCCTGCTGAATGAGTCCAAGTCGCAGAAGCTTGCCTACTACAGCCTCGCTGAATAGCTTTTTCCCTAAAAGCAATCCCTGAAATCCCTCTGCGGAAAAACATTCTCTGAAGAACCATTCGACACCCATCTAGGAACACACAATTTATAATCACAGAATTTTGAAACTTGTATCTTCTTTCTTCGTCTTCACCACATGTCCGACCAATCAAATTCAACGTCTTCATGAGAACAGAACAACCTCCGTTGACTAATCTTTCTAACAAAGCAGCTAGGAAACAAAGTTTTTTTTTTTTTCTAACATTACAAGTCAACTATCTACTTGATGCTGATTCTCACCATTTCAAGAAACAGGAGAGAAAATGTTCATGGTTAGTGTAATGCAATTTTTTTTTTGGCGTCCTCCATGTGTGCTCCATATTTAATATACAGCACACCATGGCGCAGGTTATGGGCAATAGCATCAACATTTTTGACACTATTGATGTACTGTGCAGGATTAGCACCAACATTTTGACAACAATGGTATGCCTTTTTTTAATGCATGCTCTGTGCAGGCATTAAAAATAACCACTAAAAATTGCAAAATTCCACTGCACCATTTTTGCAGTCCACATAACAGGGGAACGCCCACCTTGCATACATTATGCCTGGTGCAGGCATAATGTAGCACAATGGGTTACAAAGTTGTGCAATGCACGCATTGCACCACTTTGTAAATATGGCGTGGTGAATATGGCCTTGTTGTGCCATATTAGCGTCATACAAAATGACGCAAATGTGGCTCAAGGAGGTGCTAGGTCTTCTTAAATCTGGGCGTAAGTAGCTACAGTGTTCCTTATCCTTTGAAAGCAAAACCTTATCAGATTAGCTTTTAATGCTCTGCACTGGCTTTGGCTGACTCCAGGAATCGTTTTCTGATGCTTGAAAGTGTACTGGGTCAAAGGTCTACTATGCTTGCAGAACCCCTCACTACATCCCTTCCAGAAACAAAGCAGCTAATGTCTGCCCAGTGGATCAACTAACAGTCTTTCAAGATGATCAAACATGGTGTTCAGATCTCTGAGTGTACAGGGACTGAGACTATGGAACACCCTTAACCTCAAGTGAGGAAACAGACCACATGAAATTCACAAAGGGGGTTATTACAACTTTGGAGGAGGTGTTAATCCGTCCCAAAAGTGACGGTAAAGTGACGGATATACCACCAGCCGTATTACAAGTCCATTATATCCTATGGAACTCGTAATACGGCTGGTGGTATATCCGTCACTTTACCGTCATTTTTGGGACGGATTAACACCTCCTCCAAAGTTGTAATAACCCCCAAAGTCTTCTAAAAACCGAACGTTGTATGCTACTGCCATTTGGATAGTTTTACTTTCTTTACCATATAATTCATTCAATTCTACTACACAGTTTGGTTAAATAGGGCCTCAAAATTCAGGTAGTCATCCACATTTCCTCTCTTGTATCGAATCACTCTTTCCCCTTCAGTCCATTTTCCCCCACCATTTCCCAATTTCACACTCTTTGAAACTTTCATCCATTTCCTCCCACTCATATATCACATTTCCCCTTTCATACCCATATAACCTTGCCTCCTTAACCTCCAGTTATTGTTGAGGAAGTGATTCTCTTCTGATCCCCTAATGTCAGCTTCTTCTCTATGCGCAAGCCCCATTAAGTTAATGTACCTTGCAAACTTCATTAGCAACGGTATCACTTACTAAGGTGTTTGAGCACAAAGCAGGGAAATTATTTTAGAGAATGTCTCCCTTTTTGTGTTTCTGATGCAATTTCTAATTTACTACTCTTCTTTTCCAAAGGTAATTCAGTCTGAAAGGTAAGGTTTGACAGCATTAAAAACCACAATCTAAAATAATTTAAACTGAAACTAGATAAGTAGAACCTGTGCAGGGTTTCTCAGCTACATTTGTGAGCTCACTCAATCCCTATCATCTAATGTCCCTCATCAGGTATATAGCAAGATCTTGGTTGGGTCAAATGAAGATAGGTACAAGGGTGTGTGAAATTTGCAGACTTTTGCCTACTTTCTGAAGTCATTTTATAGTTTGCTAAATTTACTCAGTTGGCTACATTTTATCTAAAGTAAAGGATGTTGACAAATTATTTGATGTCTGAAATACCCAACTCACCCTATACTTTACAAGATAACTCTTCTGCTACAAATCTCCCACAAAACGTTCTTTTTGTGGAGAAGTTGCGCATGGCTGACAACCTCACATCACCGTCCTACCTCCACCTTCCCAGTATTTCAAATAGGACCAAATTTGGATCAGAGGTTCACTTGATCCAGGCCTATCTGACTGTATCAAATGATGGTTATGGTTGACTTTAAATTTACAAAAACGTTAAGGGAACATAGTTACTAAGATTTGGTGCAGCACAGCAACCAAAGCTGTCTAATGCCAAGGCACACAGTAATGTCTAGTATTGGTTTCCTAATTGAAGGGTACTGTTCTGTACAAAATACTATGCTTAGACATAGTTAAAGGTTTGATCCTAGATGGCTACTGCAGATCCTTATCAAGGACTCAGAAAGTGACCAAGTGAAGTTTGGTGGCAAGGGACATTGCACTCTTTTTCAGTTATACTTCCTCCTCTCCAAATGGAAGGTTGAGAACATTATCAATAGTATTGACTGTGATTATATTTTTATTCCCTGAACTTTATGAATATCAACTATTCCTTACCACACCCATCATAAAATGTTTCCAATCTGTTACATATGCTTAGGAGTTTGAAACAAACAGAAGGTGTACACTAGGCTCCATACATACTGTCATAGGATTAGCATCGCCAGTACAAGGTTGGAATCTTTTACATCCATACAACTGATGATCCCATCTATCAATGTAAATTCAACAGGGATCTAATTTCTCTGTGGCATGCATGGAATAACAGGACATTGTGTTAAAGGCAAAGGTAGGGGAGATTTGTGAATATTTCACTGTGGGACAAATATTAATGCACTCTAGGTGCAGGTACTTGCCCCTTGGTGATTTACCTGTATCTTGCCTTTTTGTCCTAGGTTTATTTTTCTTATGGCTGGTGACCTACGTACCCATGTTTCTTTTTCCTTTACGGTGGTCCTAACCTAACTACACTTCTCTTTGCCACCTGCTGTGGCATTTTTTCATCTGCACCGTCCATGTTGTTAATGTGGTGCAGTGGGATGTGATGAAAAGTCTGTCGGCACTAAGGACATGGTAGAGACAACATCGTTCATCAGGCTGAGCAAAGGTGTGCCTCACAGACAGTCTTCTTGTTCAAGTCAGGCAGCCAGGTGCTATACGTGAGCTAAATGAGTAGGTTAATGGCTGCCTGAGCGGAACTTTCCGAGGTGAAAGTGTCACAGCCCAGTAGGTGTGACCTACTCAACCTGCCAAAGCGCTTGGAGTTCCTCCCACTCATGATGAGGGAAGCGTCACTGATAGTCTCAGACATGCACGCTTTAGTTTTAATCCCTGAAGTGACAGAACCAAGTGTCAATCACTGACTGCTCATCAAGGAGTAGGGTGGGGTCAGCAACTCTGATTGACACCATCCGACTCTGTGACAAGCATGGACTGCCACCTACTCTAAGTGAATAACCTGAGGTCAGCCAATGAGAGGAACAGCAGACTCAACCCTCTGGGTTACCACCAAGGCTTCCCTCTCCAAGACGCTTCAGCAGGAAAGTGTTATGTTTTAATGTTTGATGCATGAGTGTGTGCATTTATGAATGTATGTGTATTTTTTAGTATTTGCTATCAATAGGTGTGTGTGTGAATCAATCAATTAATCAAACATTTATAGAACACGGCAAGCCACCTGTGAGGGTCTCAAGGCGTTGGAGCTTTCTGGTGCTGCATGGAGGACTGATCATTCAAACATCCAGGTCTTTAGTTCTCTTCTGAATCGTTTGAGTAATGGTGCGGTCTTGAAGTGCAGGAGGAGGTTATTTGAGGCCTTGGCTTCCAGGTGCGAGAAGGAGCGTCCTTCGCTGTTGGCTCAGTGGATCCATGAGGTGTCTGTGAGGAAGAGGGAAGCTGATCATAGAGGTCTTGTCAGCTGGTGGAAGGTCAGGTGTTTGTTGCTGGTCCTTCATTGTGCAGGGTCTTGTAGGCATGGATCAGCAACTTGACTGGCATCTCTTTTGAATCAGGAGCCAGTGTAGTTCTTTTAGATAGGAGTGTGTGGCAAGACCTTATGGGGAGGTCGAGTCTTGGCACTGAGTTCTGTATTGTCTGCAGTCTCTTCATGAGGCGTGCTGTAATTCCTACGTAGAATGTGTTTCCGTAGTGCAGTCTGCTGGTGACGAGGGCCTGTGTGGCAGTCCTTCTGGTGTCTGCTGCGAGTCACCTGAAATTGTTGTAGAGCATTCAAAGGGTGTGAAAGCAGGCTGATGAGACTGCATCAAATTGTTTCTTCATGGATAGCTTACTATCCAGGATGATGCCAAGGTGTGGTGTGTTAGGGGGGTGCCGAGCTCTGCAGGCTACCATGTGTCAGTCGACTGTGAGGTGTTGTTCACAAAGATGAGGACTTTTTCGGTGTCACCTTTGAGACAGTTGTCCTTTATCCAATCTGCTACGTTCATCATGCATCTGTATATGGTTAGCTTTTGTGGTGGAGGGATCTTCGGGCAGTGAAAGGATGAGCTGTGTGTTGTCAGCGTAGAAGATGATGTTCAGTCCGTGTGATTGGAAGGTGACAGCCAGGGGGTCATGTAGGTGTTGAAGAGGGTCAAGCTGAGGGAAGATCCTTGGCGGACTCCACAGATGATCTTCTTTGGCTCTGAGGTGAATGGTGGGAGACTGATAATGTGGGTTCTGCCAGTGAGGTACGAGGCAATACATTTGAGGGCATTTCCTTGAATCCTAATGTGGTGGAGTCTGTTGATCAGGATGTGGTGAGAAACTAAGTCAAATGAGGCGAACAGGTCCAGGACGATGAGGTTGGCTGTTTCCCCACAGTCCAGGAGGGTTCTGATGTCATTTGTGGCTGGAATCAGGGCTGCCTCGGTGCTGTGGCTAACTCAAAATCCAGATTGGAAGGGGTCCAGGAGGGTGTGATCTTTTAGGTGTTGGGTGAGTTGCTTACTCTTTGACCTTTGCTAGATAGGGGAGCGAAGAGATGGGCCGGAAGTTCTTCAATTTGGCTGGGTTGGTGGATGGATTTTGCAGGCGGGGCCTCACTTCCACAGTAATGGAGGTATTCAGGACCTTGCTGAGCTCATCACCCATTGTCTAAATTCCAAGGTTGAAGACATGGTGGGGGCAAGAGTCTGTGGATGCTCCCGAGTGTACAGAGTTCATGATAAAGATTGTGTCTTCCATGGAGAGGAGTTCCCAGTGGGTAAGAAGGTGTTTGTACATGTGAGCTGGTTGATACTGTCTGCAATGGAGAGTTGGTGTTTGAAGTATTCGTAGATAACCAAGATCTTGTCATGGAAGAAGTCCACAAGGTTGTCGCACAGTTCATGGGAGGGACTGATGTTGTTTTTGGTGGCTACGGGATTGTTGAACTCCTTCATGATGGCAGAGTTCTCTGCTGTGGATTGCGCTGGCTTTGATGCAATCTACTAGTGAGTTCTTCTTGGTTTCTTAGAGGAGGAGGTGGTACTGGTTGAGAGCAGTCCTGAAGGCAGTGTGGTGATGCTGCTCAAGCTTTCGAGGAGGTCAGTGGAGTTCGAGGTCCCCTAGGAATATGTAGGGCTTGGAGTCAATTTCTTGTTGGGTGATGAGTTTCGGGATGAAGTTGCAAAGCTGGGTTGTGGTCTGGGTGGTCTGTAGGCAAGGGTGCCTCTGATGAGTCTTTTTCCATCTGTGAGGAGTTGGAAGTTGAGGTGTTCCATTACCGGTGTTGGGTCATCAGGGGATGTCGTGCAGTGGATGGTGTCCCTGCAGATGAAGGCCATTCAGCATCCATGCTTGTTGGTTCGGTACCAGTGTGTTATCTTGTAACCTTCGGGGATTGCAGTGGCAATGTTTGGTGCAGAGAAGGGTTTAGCCAGGTTTTTGTGAGAATCATAAGAACGGGGTGAGGGAGGGTATTGTGTCCCAGACCTCTGTGACATGCTTAACTAGTGAACGTGCATTGAGTAGGATGCACTGTAGTTGTGTTGTGGTGGTCTCAGTCATTGTGTTGGGTGCATTGGTTGCTTCGGTGCTGAAAGTGAGGTGACAGTGTTGACAGGCGAACGGTTCACTGGTGGTATGCGGGGAAAAGTGGCAGCAGTGGTGCATCCGGGATCAAGGGCGTGTGAGTGAGTATGCCTTTGTGCATGTTTTGCCTCACACGTTACCTTTGGCTAGAATTATCAGCCATCACTGGGCACAAAGTCTGCATATTGTATTAGGATAGTTATATGACACTATCCAAGAAAACAATTTTTATCATCCACAAATATCGGCAAAAATTATTAAAAAAATAATGATCATAGCCCTATACTTAAATAGTAAAGACACACATATTGAAGATAAAAGTATTGTAGAGAAATATAAAATATAACTACATAGTAAACAGAATTAAAGAAATAACAAATTTCACCACATTAAAACCAAGGAACCATAGCAACAATCATGAAAAACAAAATATCGAACTCCAGAAATTTGAAACAGTTCTAAATAAAACAAACAATATCACATTAAATATATATACACATATAAAAAAAGTCAAAAGAAAGACAGTATATAATTAAATAAATAATAAAAACACTCTTTAGGGTTTACCATCATGGTGCAAAAAATCTAACTGGTCTTCAACCTATCAACTTAAATGCAAAAACCATTGAAAATTGAAATGCTTTCTGTGACAGCGAATCCGTCTGTCAACGAATAGTCAAGGAAAAAGTGGCAAGTCCAAAGCTGACCAAGTCGTCCCCCAGGGGCACTGCAGAGAGCAACTCACCCGGAGGTTGCTATACCTTCTGGGACGATATTGACGAGAACAAACGATAGAGCAAAGGAGTATGCATGGTGAGCCGGAGAGCGAGCCAAGAGTGGAGAGGATGTAACAGGAGGCGGAGAGAGGAAAAAAACAAGAGGAAAATCCAAAAGAGACCCACGAGGAGGGGTGGGGAGAAGACAAAGGACACAGCGACCAGAGACCCCAGGAGAAAGGCACAAGAGATGTAAGGGGACTACAGGCGCCACATCCCACCCACATTCCAGGAGGAACGTGACTAGACAAGGTACAACTCCTTTTCAGGACTGAGACAGAAAGGGCAGGACCAGAAGAAAGGGGAGAAGGGAACAGAGATGGGAGAGGGTTGTTGGGGCACAACATAATACAGAGGAGGAATAGTCAAGCCCCATAAGAACGCCCAATAGAATCCCAGAGAAAGCATGAGCACTGATCCCTCCCTACTTCCTGTGAGCCCGATATTGGTGATCCTTCAATACCCTACCCCATTATAATAAAATTAAAAGAGCACTTACCTGATAATACCCCATCTGTATCTTTTCTTGAGGCATCATTCTCCAAAACAAATCCAGGAAAGCTGGGGCGGGAACAACTGGAAACAACCAGATAGCCCTCAAGAAGCAGCAGTCCACAGAAGAACCAGAGAAAGGAGATTGTGGGCTAACAACATAACTAAGTGACTCTTACAATAAAGACTTGTTAAGATGAGCCATCGTGTGGTATCATCCATAGCCAGCACCCCTATTGTGGCTCAGAGAGTCTTACACTTTCCAAATGAAAAACAGAATAAAAAGGTCACAAAAAAGTACAATAAATTTGCTTCACTTAAAAGAATCACAGCTGTACAGCATTATTCTTCCCGACTGTAAACCTAAAAAGGAAATTAAAGTTAACCGAAGTCATTAATAATTAGACTATGTTAAGACAACAAATAATTTAAACTATGTATATTTTGCCCATTACACTTGTATCCTCTACAAGAAGAGCAAATGCAAAAAATGAAAAAAAGTAAAAATGCAGACATCAAATTACTTGAATTACGAAAAAGACCACCTAAACATGAAGTATGATAAATGAATAACTAAAACACAAAACTAAAAATAAAGTAAAAATAAAGCTTTACCAGATTAAAAAAGAAAGTAAAACAAACTAAATACTAACTGCATTTTATATTAAAAGGTGAACTAAAAACACTGGCAAATTTATCTCTCTCAATAGGGTGCAACAAAAGAAAGGTGTGCCAAAGACAACAACACAAAAATCCACAACTAAAATGAAGTAATGACATAATCTATAATGTGTTTTAATATGCATTTACACTGTAAAATGGTAAAATATGTATAATATCAAGTGCTGTTTTTATTTAAAATAACTATGTATTTATCTTCTCTACTTTGAAACTCACAAATAAAATGCCAGAAATAGCTAAATGCACTACATACCAAAAAAGGAAGCTGTTATTAAATTATAGAGGATATACATATGGTAAAGAGAGCACTACCACAGACAAAACACACTGAAAATGCATGATATATTATTCAACCGTGTGTTATGCCAGAGCTACCAGAAAAATATTAAATAGCTGAAAGCATTAGGAAACATCGCCATCCTCTCATCATTCCTGAAGTAGAAGTCAATAATATTTTACAAGACCTAAAAAGAGAGCACACGCTAACAAGAGCCAACAGGAATGACACTTGGAAAAATTATACCAAACCTTCCTGATCATGTATCATGGCTACTCAAATTGTGGAAAAGTCAGGGAAACACCACTAGGACCTAACAAATATAAAGAAGTAGGCATACCCCAAAATGTACTAGTCCAACGTAAAAAGACACTGATTTAGTAATATGACAAACTCAATAATGCAAAAAGAATTATCATTTACACTACCAATAACAATTTACCAACCTTAATGCAATTTAAAACATGGCCGATTGATGGAATTTTTAAGTCTTCCCTCCACTAGTCAGTCAAAAATGTCAGTCAATATCAAAATACAAACACCTCATTAGTGTGTGCACTTTTACCTAGCAACCAAAGTGCAAATTACTATGGAATGCAACACATGTAAGAATCAAACTAACAACTATAACCCACAAAGAATAATTATAGATTTTGAACAGGCAATGATTTCAATCATAAGTAAAATGTCCTCATACACAACATTTCAGGGGTTCTACTATGATTTTCAACAGAGCATATTGAGGCATCTACAAAAATCTACCCTGAGTGAACACACAAAATAAAAAAGCTAAATGTTTAAGACTACGTTCTAAAATTCTATAAAGTACCAGTTACTAGAAAAACTTAGAAAAGAACAAAACTACCAGGAGTTAGGAATGGGATACTCCCTAAAGCAAATCAAAAACAAACTCTTAGAACAAACAAAACAAATAAATGAATGAACTGAAGCCTACTATATTTAGATTCAATAGCAAGAATCCTACATTAAAAAATACCCTAAAAACAACATATACTTTCCTTCCTTAACCCCTTCCCTGCCAAGGACACAATGGTTATGTCTGTGGCTGGGGCGCTGGCCATTACGTCCTAGGACCGGCCCTCGGGGGAAGCGCTAGCGTCCCCCTGAGGGTCATCCCCCCAGGTCAGGGTTGGAAAGGGAATCGTTTCCCCTTCCACCCCTGACTCCCACCCCGCCCCTCCCAATGACGTCAGAGGGTGCCAGACATGCTGGAAGCCGTTTGCTTACAGCGCGTCTGGGAGGAAGGAGGTAAGTTTTTCCTCTGGGCAGGGGGTGACTGCTACAAAAGAGGCATCGGGGGAAAGGAAAGGATTTTTCTTTCCATCAATGTCTCTCTCAGCATTCATGCTATGCGATGCGATCAGGCAGCAGGAATGCCCACTAGACACCAGTGAATTTGTTTGTATGAGTGTGTTTACAGTGAGGGGGAGCGACCCCTTGGCCAATAATTTTTTTGCCATTTCTGCCCCACTTGGGGGCAGATCGCCTTTTGTTTTCAGGCCGATGGGGGCAGAAGCCACTAGAAACCAGGGATTGCTTTTGTGTGTTTTTTTGTGGGCGGGGTGGCCCCTTGGGCAAGGGTCGCCCCCAAGGAGAAAAATGCATAATTGGGCTGTTCATCTGCCCCCAGTGGGGGCAGAATCCACTTAGCCCCTGGGATCATGTGTGTGTGGTTGTGTGTGTGTGCTTTGTGTGGGGTGTGGCCCCTTGGGCAAGGGTCACCCCCAAAGGGAGCAATATATTCTATGTCATTTATGCCCCCTTGGGTACAGATTAGCTTTTTTTATTTAGGCCCATCTGGGGGGCAGAAGACATAAAGACGCCAGGGATTTATTTTTTTCTTTCCTTAGTTTTTTTGTGTTGGGGGGAGAAGCAATGTTGGGTGGTTCTTCCCCCCCTGGGGACAAATTGGCCTATTTTTCTGGGGCCCATCTGCCCCAGGGGCAGAAGCCATAAAGACTCCCTTGGATTGTTTTTTCTTTCCTTTGTGTTTTTTTGTGTTGGGGGCGCCCCTTTTGTAAGGGTTGACCACCCCCCAAGTGGGCAAAGCACTGTTGGTTAGTTCTGCCCCCCCCTTGTGGGGAGATTGGCCTATTTTATTTAGTTAATGTTTGGTGGCAGGTTGTTTGTCAACTGGCAAAGTATTTGCATTTGTGATTATAACAGTTTATTTCTCCTTTTTGTTGTAGTCCAAAGCTTTTGCTTCCTTTGCTGTGACTTGTTGCAGTTTTGGCAGTGGTTGTCCTGCAGTTTGTGTAGTTGCTTGTTTTAGGTAAGTAAATAAATTTACTCCAAAGGAGTATTGTTACCATGCATGAATGACATGTTGGTAGGTGGTGTACAAAATGCAGGATTGTCTGTGAAATTGTCCTTAGATTTATGCACAATGATATTTATGTTGTCTTATGTCTAATTTGCTTTTTTTTTTCTTCTTTTTAGTGGGATATCATTGGTGATTGCTGTGGCTGTGCAGAGTAGTTGCTGGTGAGTCTAGCTTTTTCAGGCAAGTAAGCAGGATGGTTTTTGAGTTATAACTCTTAGTGTTAAAGCCACACTTTGTTTATTACTTATTGTTAGACCTGACAGCCTTAGGGTGGTCACCCTCAACTTTACACCTGCCTCCCTCCACTTTTTAAACACTGTTTTTGTGGTTTTACATCTATGCGCACTTTACCACTGCTAACCAGTGCTAAAGTGCATATGCTCTCTCCCTTTTCAATGTGGTAACATTGGATCATACCCAATTGGACTATTTAATGTACTATAAGTCCCTAGTAGAGTGCACTATGTGTGCCCAGGGCCTGTAGAAAAATGCTACTTGTGGGCCTGCAGCATTGTTTGTGCCACCCACTTAAGTTGCTCCTTACCTTGTCTCAGGCCTGCCATTGCAAGGCCTGTGTGTGCAGTTTCACTGCCAATTCGACTTGGCATTTAAAAGTTGTTGTCAAGCCTAAAACTCCCCTTTTTCTACATATAAGTCACCCCTAAGGTATGCCCTAGGTAACCCACAGGGCAGGGTGCTGTGTAGGCAAAAGGCAGGACATGTACCTGTGTAGTTTACATGTCCTGGTAGTGTAAAACTCCTAAAGTTTTACACTGCTGTGAGGCCTGCTCCCATCATAGGCTAACATTGGAGCTACCCTCATACACTGTTTGAGTGGTAGCTGCTGATCTGAAAGGAGTAGGAAGGTCATATTTAGTATGGCCAGAATGGTGATACAAAATCCTGCTGACTGGTGAGGTTGAATTTAATAGTACTATTTTAGAAATGCCACTTTTAGAAAGTGAGCATTTCTCTGCACTTAAATCCTACTGTGCCTTACAATACACATCTGGCTGGGTTCAGTTGACAGCTCCCTTGTGCATTTACTCAGATACACCATGAAACACAGGATACTCAGCCTGACTTGCATACATCTGCATTTTGAATGGGTGTTCCTGGGCTGGGAGGTTGCAGGGCCGGACACTTGCATGTCAAAGGACAGTATCCTGCCCTCACACGAAGGACTGCCACACCCCCTACTGGGACCCTGGCAAACAGGATTGAACTGAAAGGTGACCTTGTGCACTTCTAAGCCACACTTTGAAGTCTCCCCCACTTCAAAGGCACATTTGTGTATTTAAACAGGGCCTCTGCCCCTACCAACTCAGACACTTCCTGGAGAAGAGAACCTGAACCATAACTTGCACCCTGCAAAGAAGAACTGCCTGGCTGCCCAAAGGACTCACCCGTCTGCTTTCTGTGAAGGACTTCTGCCTTGCTGTTGCCCTGCTGCCTTGGTGCTCTCTGGCTGTGGTGAGAAGTGCTCTCCAAGGGTTTGGATAGTCTCAGGACCAAAAAGACTTCATCTCTACAAGAAGGACTCCTTGTGCGGCGAAAATCGATGCACAGCCTGCCAGAAACAATGCACAGCCTGCTCCACAGTGAAAAATTCACTGCACACGGAACCCGAACAACGCAGCCTGACTTCACAACAAGAAGATTGATGCAGCACCAGCGTAGAGATTGGAAATTCAACACACGGCCCACTGAACCAACGCACAGCCAAGTCGGAACGATGCAGTCTCACTTCCAGAGAGAAATCGACGCAGTGCCTGCCGTGCTGTAGAAATTTCCACACAACGCCCACTGGATCGATGCAGCCCCTGTGACTTCGTCCTGTCTGTGCCGGAAATCCATGCATCGTCCCCGGGGCATCCAAAAACCATGCAACCTGAAGAGGACCCACGACTGAGCACCGGAAATCAACACACAGCCGTCCCTGCGTCAAAAATAAATGACGCATTGCTGTGTGCGGGCCGAGAAATCGATGCACACCCCCTTGTTTTCCACACATCTCCTCCTCCGTGGTCCTTTGTGGAGATTTTAAACATGAACCAGGTACTTTGTGCTTGAAAGAGACATTTATTGCTTTTAAAAGACTAAAGACACTTTATATCGCTTTTACAGAGTTATCTCAACATATACTTATTGCATTTTAATTGTTTATGACCTGCATCTTATCAGATAAATACTATATATTTTTCTAAACACTGTGTGGTGTATCTTTGTGGTGCTATACTGTGTTATTGCATGATTTATTGCACAAATACTTTACACATTGCTTTCTAAGTTAAGCCTGACTGCTCAGTGCGAAGCTACCAGAGGATGCACACAGGATAATTTGAATAGTGTGTGACTTACCCTGACTAGAATGAGGGTCCTTGCTTGAACACGGGGTAACCTGACTGCCAACCAAAGTCCCAATTTCTAACACTTATCTTACACAGTGCTAGTTGTTGGTGGTGCATTTGTCCAGTTACTTTTTGTAGGAAGGATCATGGCTAGCCATAGGATGACCACTCGGCAGGTTGTTGGTGTGCTTTTTTAGTCGTCTTCTGACCATGATAATGAGACTGACTGCATCTGAGGCAGAGGAGGAAGTGCAAGATTCTGGAAGTGAATTTTCTATCAGAGAGGAATCATCTGATGATGAAGCCACTGTCAGTGCTAATGAAGTGCCTGTTTTAGAGGAGGACCATGATGTGCCAATGGTACAGCAGCCAGCGTCTGAAAGGCTTCCCATTGGAAGACCTGACACCTGGGTTGCACCAAACATGGAGCAGTCACAGTTGACTGCTTTTACTGGTTTCCCAGGGTGTGGAGTAAATACGGAAAACTTTTTGCTGTCAGCTTCTTTGAGTTGTTTATGGACCATGTATTTTTGGAAGAGATTGTTGAGCAGACTAATTTGTATGCAGAGCAGTATTTGAGGGACAACGCTGCCAGACTTAGGCCACACTCTAGAGCTAGCTGGTGGTTTCCCACAAATCTAGAAGAGTTGAAAAAGTTATTGGGTTTAACTTTTTTGATGGGGCTGATAAGGAAGCCATCACTGTCTGCATATTGGTCTACTAGTCCCTTGATGGCAACTGCTATATTTCCTGCAATCATGAGTCATAACCCGTATGAGCTTCTTCTTCGGATGTTGCATTTTGTTGATAATGCTTTAGCCTTGCCACCACGAGATCACCATGATTCTGACCATCTTTTTAAGATTAGACCTGTCCTTGATCATTTTGAAGATCGTTTTTCAGAGATCTATTTTCCAGGCAAAGAAATATCTGTAGATGAGTCTTTGGTCCTGTATAAGGGTCGTTTGGTTTTTAGGCAGTACATTCCTATCAAAAGGGCATGGTATGGAACTAAATTATATATGCTGTCTGAATGTCATACAGGATATGTTTATAATTTCCGGGTCTACACTGGTAGGGATCCAGTATTGACCCCCCTGGTTGTCCGCCCACTTTTGGAGGTAGTGAGAAAATTGTGTGGGAACTTGGTAGATGACTGTTTAACAAGGGTCACCATTTATATGTAGATAACTTCTACACTGGAGTTTAGTTATTTAAGGAATTGTTCAGAGTGGACACTGTTGCTTATGGCACAATCCGCCCTAATTGGAAAGGCTATCCAAGAGAGCCTGTCTGTAAAAAATGTGGGAAGGGACTGTGCAGTGCCTTGCAGAATGATGAGCTTCTAGCTCTGAAATTTGTAGACAGGAGGGATGTGTACATGCTAACTACAATCCATGATGAGAGTACTTCACCTGTGGCTGTTTGGGGTCAAGTTGCTGAAGTGCGCAAACCTGTGTGCATTTTAGACTACAATAAGCACATGGGTGGTGTAGATAGAGTAGATCAGAGGCTGGAACCTTACACTGCTGCTCACAAGGCTTATGTTTGTTATAAGAAATTAGAGGTTCATCTGTTCCACTTGGCAACTTTTAATGCTTTTGTTGAGTGATTAAGAATAGTTCTCCAGAGTCAAGGATGACATTCGTGAAATTTCAGGAGTCTGTCATAGCAAGCCTTGTTGTGCTGGAACAGGCAAGAGTTCCTAGAGAAGCAATGGTGGAGGATGTGGCTAGGTTGAAAGATCGTTACTTTGCTAAGCACATTCCTCTCACAGCCAAAAAAGACTTTCCTGCTAAGAGATGTAGAGTCTGTGCTCAAAGAGGTATAGGAAGGAGACTAGGATGTACTGCCCTGATTGTCATTCAAAGCCTGGGCTGTGTGTGGGTGGCTGTTTCAGGAGCTACCACACACAGAAGAATTATTGGCAAATACCGTGAGCTTAAACTGCTGTTTTATATTTTCATATGTTCAGTTTTGTGGTTGACATTACTGTCATGGATTCAGTTATAGCTTTTGTGCTTGTAGTTTTGTACTTATTTATAATTAGTGGTTTCTTTGTATAAAAACAAAAAAAAGTGATGGTGGTGTGCATGGACTGGCGTTTGGCTGGCGGCGTGTGTTGAGTGTTGCTTGGATGGCGGTGTGTGTATGGAGTGGCGCTTGGCTGGCAGTGTGTGTGTGTGTGTGTGGGGTGGCACTTGGCTGGTTGTGTGTGTGGCACTTAGCAGGCGGTGTGTGTGACGTGACGCTTGGCTGGCGATGTGGGTGGAGTGGCGCTTGGCTGGCGGTGTGTGTGTGGTGGCACTTGGCTGGCGGTGTATGTGGGGTGGTGCTTGTCTGGTAGTGTCAGCCAAACACCAGTCCACACACTCCCATCAGTTGGTGTGAATGCTGTATCAGGCGTGTGGGCATATGAAAGTGATGGGCCCTTGAATGGCGCTGTCTGTTGATGCAAGTGTTGTTATGTGCTGGGTCCACGGCTGGCGGCGTGAATGGTCTTATGCATGTCATGTATGAAAGGTGTGTGAATGGACTGTAAAGTGGTTGGTACCTTGACACAGCTTTACAGGTCACAAGCTGTGAGTCATTGGTTCAGTTTTTTAGCCTTTCAGTTATTTACAGTGCATTTCACTTTTGATCTAGTGAACCATCACTCACCCTCGTGCCAAATCCAACCAGTATGTGTGGTAAAAATGACGAAACCTGCTCTGTTATAATCAGGCGTCGTAGCACACCTGTGACACGCTAGGTGTCTCAGGTGGGATCCCCATGATGAAGAATGCCTCCAACTTGGTTGGTGGGTGAGAGGTCTTTTTAACACAACCTAAGTGCGTTTCTTTTCACAATTTTTGTGTTTGGAACATCACAGAAGTACGTAGACACATCAAAATGATCTTGTGTTTGGGGGGCACCTATGTTTTTGGTCCCAGGTGCAGCCTTCTTCTAGGGAAACCTACTAAACCCAGACACTTTTCGAAACTAGACACCTCAAGGAGTCCAGGGAGGTGTGGCTTGTGTGGATTCCCCAACATTTCCTCACCCATTCTCCTCTGCAAACCTCAAAATTTGCCTGAAAAAGCATATTTTCCTCACTTTTCTTTGTAGGATCACCGCTCCGACACAAATTTCCTACCACCAGCATTCCCCTCAGTCACCCAAGTAAAATTATTCCTTACTTGTGTGGGTCCCCAGAGCAGAGTCAGCCTAAAGATGTATAAAAGAAAAATATGTGCTTATCAACTCGCTGTGCTATCCCCTCAATCTCTACAGGTTTATGGCCTCTTTCTGTTGCAGGCACCTGGGCCACCCACACAAGTGAGGTACTATTTTTATCGGGAGACTTAGGGGAACGCTGGGTGGAAGGAAATTTGTGGCTACTCTCAGATTCCAGAACTTTCTGTCACAGAAATGTGAGGAAAAAGTGTTTTTTGCCAAATGTTTAGGTTTGCACAGGATACTGGGTAACAAACCTGACGGAAGCCCCACAAGTCACCCCATCTTGGGTTCCCCTAGGTGTCTAGTTTCCAAAAATGCACAGGTTTGGTAGGTTTACCTAGGTGCCGGCTAAGCTAGAGGCCAAAATCCACAGCTAGGCACATTGCAAAAAACAGCTCTGTTTTCTTTGGGAAAATGTTATGTGTCCAGGTTGTGTTTTGGGGCATTTCCTTTCATGGGCGCTAGGCCTACCCACACAAGTGAGGCACCATTTTTATCGGGAGACTTTGGGGAACGCTGGGTGGAAGGAAATCCGTGGCTCCTCTCAGATTCCCGAACTTTCTGTCACCAAAATATGAGGAAGAGGTGTTTTTTTGGCCAACATTTGAGGTTTGCAAAGGATTCAGCGTAACAGAACCTGGTGAGAGCCCCACAAGTCACCCCATCCTGGATTCCCCTAGGTGTCTAGTTTTAAAAAATACACAGGTTTGGTAGGTTTCCCTAGGTGCCGGCTGAGCTAGAGGCCAAAATCTAAACCTAGGCACTTTGCAATAAACAGCTCTGTTTTCTTTGGGAAAATGTGATGTGTCCACGATGTATTTTGGAGCATTTCCTGTCACGGGCACAAGGCCTACCAACACAAGTGAGGTACCATTTTTATCAAAAGACTTGGGGGAACGCTGGGTGGAAGGGCATTTGTGGCTCCTCTCAGATTCCAGAACCTTCTGTCACCAAAATGTGAGGAAAAAGTGTTTTTGGGCCAAAGATTGAGGTTTGCAAAAGATTCGGGGGAACAGAACCTGGTGAGAGCCCTACAAGTCACCCTATCCTGGATTTCCCTAGGTGTCTAGTTTTCAAAAATGCACAGGTTTGGTATGTTTTGGCTAGAGGCCAAAATCTACACCTAGGCACTTTACAAAACACAAGTCAGATTTCAATGTAGAAATGTGATGTGTCCATGTTGTGTTTTTTGTCATGAGCATTAGGCCTACCCACGCAAGTGAGGTACCATTTTTATTGGGAGACTTGGGGGAACACCGAATAGCAAAACAAGCGTTGTCTTTCTCTACATTTGTTCCTTCCACCCCGGAATTCAGAGATGTGCAAATCACCACTGCTTCTCAACACCTCATCTTGTGCCCATTTTGGAAATACAAAGGTTTTCTTGATACCTATTTTTCACTCTTTATATTTCAGCAAATGAATTGCTGTATACCCAGTATAGAATGAAAACACATTGCAAGGTGCAGCTCATTTATTGGTCCTGGGTACCTAGGGTTCTTGATGAACCTACAAGCTCTATATATCCCCGCAACCAGAAGAGTCCAGCATACATAACGGTATATTGCTTTAAAAAATCTGACATTGCAGGAAAAAGCTACAAAGTAAAAAGTGGCGAAAAATTGCTGTTTTGTTACCTCAATTTCAATATTTTTTTATTTCACCTGTTATTTTCTTTAGGAAAACCTTATAGGATCTACACAAATTACCCCTTGCTAAATTCATACTTCTATCTACTTTTCAGAAATGTTTAGCTTTCTGGGATCCAGCATTGGTTTCACACCCATTTTTGTCTCTAACTGGAAGGAGGCTGAAAGCACAAAAAATAGTAAAAATGGGGTATGTCCCTGTAAAATGCCCAAATTGTGTTGAACAATTGGGTTCTCTGATTCAAGTCTGCCTGTTCCTGAAAGCTGAGAAAAAGGATGCTTTTGTCACTGCAAACCCTTTGTTGATGCCATTTCAGGGACAAACCACAAGCCTTCTTCTGCAGCCCTTTTTCCAATATTTTTGAAAAAAACAAAATATTTGCTGTATTTTGGCCAATGTCTTGGTCTCCCTTAGGGGAACCCACATAGTCTGGGTACCGCTAGAATCCCTAGGATGTTGGACTAAAAGGACACAAATTTGGCCTGGGTAGCTTATATGGACAAAAGGTTATGAGAGCATAAGCACAAACTGCCCCAAATAGCAAAAAAAAGGCTTGGCACCTGAGGGGGAAAAGGCCTGGCAGCGAAGGGGTTAAAACACATTCATACTTTGTTGATTTGTATTTCTAAATATTATTCTAAATATTAAAGCAAATTTAAAATACCAACCTGATTAAAACAATAGTTAAATCATTTGAAAAACAAAAATTCAAATTGATAATTAAAATGCACTTCACAAATACAATTCTATAACTTATAAACGTAACATCTAAAACAATGACCATTGCCTACAGAGCAACAAATAAATAAAATAACACTTTTGATTTTATAAGCTGAAGTCCTGGTCAGTGAAATGACCACTATATAAGGAAGGACAGGGTCAATTTTGGTCCAGTATGTATACAGTCTCTGCTATACTTAAACTGTGAAACAAGGGTTATACTGTTCTGCACTGGCTATGACAGACTCAAAGTGGGGTCTGAATGTGGTAACTTGGAGGATGTGCTAATTTGAGCATGTGTCCTCACCCATCCAACGGTGGCATGCTTTGTCACTGGGTTTGCTCTTCAAGGGGCTGGTGCTGCAATGCCCAATAGGCCCCAAAAAAGGGTGCTTTCTCATAGAACCTTTAATTGCCAATAGATGACTTGGTGGGGATTAGTGTGTTTCCAGTCAGTGAATGAGAAGATTGGAAAAAATGTGAACTAAAATTGACTGCAGGCCTCATGGGGCTATCTGTTTAATAGGGTTCCGAGTCTATGTTGAGGTTAAAAATAGAGTGAGAGACAACTGGATATTAAGGTCCTAGTCTCCTAAGTGTAAAGGGATACTTTGTGAAGTAAAATCCAGTTAGTGTACCTAGACCTTAGTCTGTGGTCAACATGTTTCATGACTTAAATATGTCGATAAACAATCATGTGGCATTACATCAGGACCTCTACATTAGCGTACCTAATCTTCAGTAAGGGAGTGGAACCTAAGTGTGTGTCTGGGTTTCTTCACACCGGTGTACTAACCTGTCCCCATTTTTGTATCCGGACTCCGGATGTAAGGACGGGGGAAAGATTAGTACACTGGTGGTTAATGGAGCACAAACGCCTGTATGATTTGAGACTGTCCCCTTTTTCTAAGGAGACCTCACCAACAAAGTGGAGGATCACTGCTGTGACATGAAGTACACATGCAATGACATGAGTGTTTTCAAACTAGTTTTATTTGAGGTGTATTACCATACTGTCCACTGTGGTGATGAAACACAGACACACACTTAGGTTCTATTCACCTAAGGAAGATCTCTCAGGCCTGCTGGGCATTGCAGCACCATCCCCACTAGGAGCAAGCCCAATGATGAAGTATGACACCTTTGGGTGGGTGAAGGCACTTGCTCAAATGAGCACATGCTCCCAGTGACTACATTGAGACCCCACTGTCATATTCAGTGCAGAAAAGTATACATCTGGTTTCACACTGAAATGACAATCCAAAAACACAATACTAAAAAACTGTCAATAGTTAAATATCCCCAAAAAAGGGGAAAATCATCTACAGTTGAACTGAACTTCCAATTTGACTGCAATATTCCAGGGTATGCATAAGAAAATAGAAAAGAAGTAATAAATCCTAGAGTAAAATACAAAATCAAGGGAAAAAAATAATAATTTTAGTTAAAAAGTAACCAACTCCTTTTCCTTGCCAAAAATGCATTCTGATAAGAAATAAGGTTCAATGTCAGATATTAAAAACCTGCAAAGGAAAAACATATTAACCCAGAAAAAAACACTTAAAACTTCAGTATAAAAAAGGACTGTAAAAAAAACATTACAATCAATGTTAACCGTTTGCTGCTAGGCCTTTCCCACAGTGATAAGCTCTTTTTTGGGCTATTTGGGGTAGTTGGCGCGTAGGACTCTATACGTTTTGCTCCACCTAAGCTATCCATGCCAAATGTGTCCTTTTTTCCCATCATCCTGAGGATTCTAACAATAGACAGGGTTTGTGGATTCCCCAGGAGGGGACTGAGGAAATAGGCAAAATAAAGCAACAATTTGAGATTTTTAAAAAATAAATAGGGAAAAAGTGCTGCAGATAAAAGTTCATGATTTTTTTCTCCTAAAAATGACCTCTGCAAACAGTTTACTGTACTAAAGTCACCATCTTCCCAGAGTTCTGGAACATGCAGAGCTGATTAAAAAAACTAGTTGTTGAATTTTTCTAAGTAACCTATTTTCCTTATTTTTTGTGCTCTCAACCTACTCCTCCCAGTTAGTGGTGGAAACCAGTATGAAACCAATGGGTAATCCAGAAAATATATAGATTTCTGAAAAGTAGACAAAATTATGAATTTAGCAAGGGATCATATGTGTAGATCCCTCAAAGTTTTCCCAAGGAATACAACTGTGAAAGAAATATTGAAAATCAGTAGCGAACAAAATAGGCATTTGTGACAACATTTTCTTCTGTAACTTTATGTCACAAGGGCCAGTTGACAAAAACAATATACCATTACATCCGCTAGACCCTTCTGGTTTGGGGGATATTTAGGGTTCATAGGTTCTCCAAGAACCCAGAGTACCCGGAGCAAACAACTGAGTTGCATCATACAATGGTTTTTTATTTAGAACAAAGTGTAGACCAACTCATATAGCCAAATAGGCATAGTTAAAATTGAGTATCATGGAAAATTATGTATTTCTGAAATGATCACAAGATATAGAGTTTAGGAGCAGTGGCTACAGCAGTTATTTCTACATCTCTGAATTTGTGGATACCCGTACTAGTGTACGATTTGGAGGGTATTTTTTTAAAATGTTATCTTTCTTATACACTGGCTTACATTTGAAAGTCACAAATACAGTGAAATCCAATTGATAATAATAAATGTTCTTCTATTCTATGTTCCTACTAGTCTCCCGATAAAAATGGTAACTCACTTGTGTGGGTAGATCTAGTGCCACAACAGGAAACATCCCAAAACGCAACATGGACATAGCACATTTTTCCACCGAAAACACAATTATCAATATCCCTTACATTATTTTCAATATTACCCCTTTCCCAATGTTGCTGAGCCAATTTCCCACTAAAGCAAATCCTTTGCCAAGTTATTCCCAAACACCTGGTTATTTCAGCTCTTTCAAACCAGCACTGTCATTAGTCAGATTAGTAACTGAGCTTCTAATTTATTTGCTATTATCAGGAATATATGAAAAACAATGCTTCGAATTCAACATTTTGCAAACTCCACCATCTTTTGTTAAGAGAATGTCTAACGCAAGGCAGTTCTGAAGACTCATAGATCATACCGCAGCCATTTCTGTATCCATTAGGATCATGGCTCTGTTTTGGGGGTCTGATAGTTGGCGAGGCAAGATGGCGGCCGCGAGTTGCTAGCGGTCAGAAAGCTCTCCTTCCCCCCTGGCTCCTGTGCGGCGTTTTTGTTTCCCCCGCGGGGAGGATTATGCGGGCGGTTTCAGATGAAGGCATTACCCACGTACATTTGCGGTAATCAACTGCCGAGCAGTATAGCACGTGGAATCGACGGATTTATTAGGAGCTCCCTGGGTGATTTCGGCCATAACGGCCGTGGCTTCCTCATTTGGACATTTGCTATTTTCTTACCCCCTCGCGGCAAACAGCGGCGGATGGCCCCGAAAGCTGCATGCGGCAGCCGGCTAAAACCAGGGTCGCAGGAACGACGACCCCTGGACCCCCAGCCCCTCGTTCGGGGAGGGATCACCAGGAACAGCGGCTTTGAAAACACCGGCAGTGGTGAGAATGCGCCTGAGGGCAGGCAGCCAGCCCCAGGGAGCTCTGCGGCTTTGGGGCAGACGTACAAGGCAAAGAATGGCGCAAAACAGACTGGAGAAAAGGAGGAAGTGGTGACTATACCCTGGATGTTTAAAGCCCTTCATAACTCTGCCCCTACGGGGGGCAGCACTACTATAAAGGACTCTGATACTGGACCTATACGAAGTGCAGCAGAAGTGGCTGGGGATGGCGACAGCACTGGTCCCGGACGTCTGGCTTCCTCAGATAGTGGAGGGTCGCTTCAGGTGAAACCCAATGCTGGTAGCCGCTTTCTGGATGTACATCAAACTGTAAGTTGCAGTGCTGGGGGATCCCCACAGGCTTCTGTTTTTTGTGTAGGGGGTAACGGGCTTGCAGCTGCATCTGAGGGGGAAATTGACCTGCCGTTATATGCCCCATGGTTTCAAAGCAATGTAGGGCTGGCGCAAGAAGTAGTGTCAGGGGCAGGGTACTGCGAGCAAGTAGCAGCAGCAGCAGTATGCTTATTGCCAAGCACCGACCCGTCAGCTCCGGCTTGTACTCTGGAGGCGATCCGTGATTACCGGCAGGGTAGAGTGGACTTATCAGCTCAGGGTGAAGTTGGGGAGAATTTTTTTTCCCTGTCGGATCAATCTCAAGACTCGGATGAGGACAGCACCTCCCCCTCCATAGACTCAGAGACTTGTGATAGTTTTACAGCGCCTTTAACCCCTATTTCTGTGTTGAGGGGCACCACAGTCAAACGTCAATCAAATCAGACTGAGATAACAAGACTAGACAAAGCTGGTGAGTCCAGCGAGAAGAGGGGAAAAAAAAAGAAGAAGGTGTCTAGGACGAGAGCTATGTCCTGGGACTACACAGAAACACAACAACTGCTGCATATTATGGGTGATCTTTCAGTGGCTCCAGCTCAAACAGAGGTTAATGTTCTGAATGTAGAGTCTGCGCCCCCTTCCCCTTCTCTGCACCTTATTTATCAGACCATCACGTCACAGCATAAGCAAACACAGAGGGACAGCAAGAAAGCGAGGGTGGCCACGAAGCAACTACAAGTGGCAATCAGTAAGGTTGCGAAGACATGCTCTGAAATTGGGGAGCGGATTGTTGCTATAGAGTGCCGGGCGGACGCACTGGAATCAGATTTGGGTGCAGTGACAAAACAAGCCGCTATGCATGAGAGTCAACTCTCTGATATTCAGTGGAAAGTATAGGACTTTGAAAACCGGCAACGTCGTAACAACTTGCGCTTAATTGGGATACTAGAAGGTGTAGAAGGGCAGGACTCAAGAGCCTTTATAATTAGATTGCTTAAAGCAGCACTCCTGGAGCAGACTGGATGGGACTGGGAGAAAGAAATACAGAGAGCCCATCGGTTTCCACTACGTCTGAGGAATCAACAATTAACAGGAGCAAGTGGAACAGCCCAGCAACAGCCTAGGGCCTTTATAGTCTATTTTGGCAATTATCTGCTGCGCCAAATAGTTTTTGAGAAAGCCCGCCCTGATGCTAGGATTAGCTGTGAGGGCTGTACATTCTTCTCCCGCCCCGACTTCTGCCATGCTACGGTAGAGAGACGATGGCGTTTGAGACAACTGATTGGCCCCTTCCAGGAGAAGGGAGCGGAAGCCTATCTACTGTCCCCGGCTCGACTTAAGACTATATATAACGGGATGATACGAGTGTTTGCATCTGAGATCAAAGCCAAGGAGTACTTGCAGTCTTTGACTTAACTGTTGATACATGGTTGATACATGGTTAAAAAAAAAAAAAAAAAGCATGGCTTATTTAAAAAAAAGAAAAGGAAAAATGAAAGGGGGGGGTGATAGAGGTGGGTAGCCTGGGGAGAGCAGAAGAGGAGGAGGGGTGCTCTTATTCAAATGGCTGGTTTGTGGGGGTCTAGTCTTTTAGGGGAAACAATTTTTTCTTTGGTTAGTTAATTAGCTTAATTTAGGAGTCGCTGGAGGAGCCCTCCAAGGGGGGAGGGCTGCTTGTACATCTTACAGACACAAGTCTGGAAGCCTCATTTGGTTGGGTGGGGGGTGGGTGGGGGGTAGGGTCTCCTTTTGTGGTTGGGGAGGTGATTGGTGGGGTGGGTTGGGGCTGGGTAGGTTTTGCATGGGAGATGCACAGAAATATGTATTTGAAGGCACAGGAGATTATTAGGTGTATGATGAAACAAGATGTAAGTTTGGGTGTATTTGTTACAGTTTTCAATGGGGGACCGTAATGTTTTACGGGTAGCCACCTTAAATATATGTGGGCTAAATGATTCTAAGAAAAGACGTCTTGCCCCTCATGAGCTTAGAACATTAAGGGCAGATATAATTTGTTTGCAAGAAATGCATGTTACCCCGGCTAAAAAGTATTTGTTGGATTTTCTTGGTTTCCAATTAGTTGCATACACCACCCAAAATACGAACACTAGAGGGGTTGCAGTACTTACACGGCGAGATCTTCTTAAGGTGGTTAAGAAAAAGGTTGATAACATGGGCCGATGGGTGATAATAGAGTGTGCTATGGGACAATTGAATTTTACTGTGTGTTCTATTTATGGCTCTAATGTTGATGATCCGGCTGGTATTAATATGTTGAATACTGAACTTGCGCTCTGGGCCTTACCGCTTATTGTATGTGGGGATTTTAATATACATACTGAGACTAATATCCCCTTACAGAATCAGGGTTCATACGTCGGACGAAAGCCGAAGGTGTTTCGCGCCTTACAAATATTGCTGCAGACTCATGGTCTTGTGGATGCATGGCAGCATTGTATGCCTATGGATCCTGGTTACACTTTCTTTTCATACCCCCACCGTAAGTCTGTCCGGTTAGACTACTTTTTTCTGTCTTCATCGTTATGCGAAGGAATTCTGGTGGAAAAATTCCCTAGGGTCATATCTGACCATAATCCCTTGGTAGTACAACTCTCGGACTTGCGTAAGAGCGACATCTGAGACCCTGGTCTTTTGACCAGGGCTTGCTGTTTGACTCAGTTTATGTGTCACGGATGAAAGTATGGCTAACTGAGTTTTTGGGTTTTAATAGGGGTACGGCCCCACCGGGGATGTTGTGGGATGCTTTAAAGGCTGCTATCCGCGGGGAAACTCTGAGATACACCCTTAGGCGGGAGAAACAACGGCACCTAGCTATATCTGCGGCCCAGACTGAATTGGCTTCTTTGGAGAGTCAGATAGTGGTGCTTTCAAGGAATAATGTTCCAATACAAGATACTTTGGATAAGATGACGGTCACGAAGGCCAAGATCATTCAGTTGTATTTAGACCAAGACATCATTAAAGCCCAGAGTCGTACGCAGGAATGTTATGAGTTTAGTGAGAGGGTGGGCAAGGTGCTTGCATATAAGACTAGACAAAAGGTGGCTCGGAGTGCCATTTTGGCAATTAAAAATAGGCTGGGGCAGATTGTGTATGGAGATACATTAGTATTAAAGGTGTTTAAAGAATATTATTCTGCATTGTACCAGCAGGAAAATCTCTTCTCGGATGAGAGAGACGAAAAGATTGCTCAGTATTTGAGTGATATGTCGTGCCCAAAGTTATCGCAAGAGGAGGGCTGTCATTTGACTGCCCCCATTGAGTTGGATGAGATTATCTCGGCTCTAACTGCTACATCTAATGGGAAAGCCACTGGCCTTGATATGATCCCAATAGAATTCTTTAAAACGTTTTTTGAGGAATTAAAGGATGATATCATGGCACTCTTTATGTCAGTACAGGCTGGAGAGCGGGCACCGGGCTCATGGCTGGAGGCTAACATTGTTATATTTTTTAAAAAAGAGAAGAACCCACTTTTACCAGGCTCCTACCGACCTATCTCATTGATAAACGCAGATGCCAAATGGTATGCCAAAATCCTTGCGGTTAGGCTTAGCCGAGTTATTGGTGGGCTTGTTTCCTCTTGGCAACATGGGTTTATTCCCGGGCGGGGGACCGCCGATCATGTTAGGCGTGTTATCACCATGTTAGACGCATCTCAGGTTATGGCGGCCCCTATGGCATTAATATTATTAGATGCCGAAAAGGCTTTTGACCGGGTCAATTGGAAATACTTATGGACAGTGCTCAGTAAAGTTAATATAGGGGCTGGGTTTATTAAGGCTATACAAGGTTTATATCAGAAGCCCCTTGCTCGAATTCAATTAGCCGGGGCAATTTCAGAACCCTTCTATATTACAAGAGGAACTAGGCAGGGCTGCCCCTGCTCCCCTTTATTGTTTGCACCCTATATAGACCCCTTGATTCAGAAGTTATTGCAAAATACATTGATCTCGCCTATGGTAATGGCGGAGGGCAGGTTTAAAATTTTGGCATATGCTGATGACATAGCTGTCACTACTCCTGAACCAGGGAAGGCGATCGAACAAATAGAGAAACTAGCTGCGGAGTTTGGGCAAATCTCAGGCTATGCATTAAATAGGAGTAAATGCCAAATATTGGGCAATGAGTGGGCCATTATTGAAGACAACAGGAGGGCTAATCAAGTGACCTATCTAGGTGTCAGATTGTCGGTTAATTTGGACTTGATAGTAGAGAGCAATCTTGCTCCTGTCTTAGCTAAAACCAGGAAAGAGTTGCATCATATGAACAATCTGCATTTAACAATTATTGGTAGATGCAATCTTATTAAAATGATTTTTTTACCTAGGGTCCTATATTTTTTCCGTACTATCCCGCTGGAATTTAACAAAGAATGGTTTAAGCATATGTAGAGTTTAGCGACTAGTTTTATCTGGTCTTTTAAAAAAGTACGGCGGGCATATAAGTATTTAGTGCTACCCAGAGAGAGGGGGGGGTGGGCGGCCCCTCATTTTCTTTTTTATTACTGGGCATCTGCACTGCAATATATCCAACCATCAATTATTCGACAGGCTGATAATCGAGATTTTGGCGAAATTTGTCCTACTATATATAATATGATTTGGGGAAGTCATGCCAATGCAGCTTTCTTGAGAACAGTGGAGCCTAGTTACTTTAAAAAAGTTAAGTTCAAGACTGTCTGGTCTGCTTTTAAGGTCTGGACCAATGTTAAAAAAAAAATTGGAATCGGTCAGATCAATTTTTACACCCCAATTTTGAATTCGTCGGTACTTCCTGACATTTTTAAGGATGAATACTGTACCAGGTGGGCACAGCTTGGTGTTCGGTGTATTGGTGATTTCTATGGGAATACCCACCTTAAATCTTTTGAAGAACTGACAAGTGAATTTTCATTAAACACCAAGGATTTTTTTAAATATTTGCAAATTAGACATTTTTGGGGGGTACATTTTAGATCAGCATCTGGCCAGGTGGGGGATAGAATCCCAGTTATGGAGGTTCTTCATAATTCCACTAGATGGCGGGTTTGCTCGCTTTATCCGCTCTTCTTGAACTTAATGCCAGATGACTTGAGTAAACAGGCGGAGAGGTGGGCTCGGAATATTGGAGCTTCTGAAGTGGCAGTTCGTATTTCCTTAGATATGGCACTGCGCTTTATATTATCTGCTGGGCCACAAGCCCAACATTATAAAACTATTTTTCACTTATATTATACTCCCTCTAAGCTATTTAATTGGGGCAGCTCAAGGGGGGTGGTGTGTCCCAGATGTAAGAGTGTATCGGCCAACCTGGTACATATGTTTTTTAAGTGCAGCAGGCTAAATGAATTTTTTACTGATATGGCTAACTTTTTAACTAGGCTAACCCTTCGGGAGGTGGTAATTTCACCACAATTGGTATTACTTGGAACTGATGGAGTGGTATCCCCAGAATATTCACAGAGGTTTTTGTTTCTAGCCATGTCTGTGGCCCGCTGCTGTATTGCATCTGATTGGTTGGAGTCAACTCCACCAACTTTTAACCATTGGCTGGCTCGGATGTGTTCATTCTTTTATTTAGAGATGGGCGCTTATGCGTGTAAGGGCCTCGGGCGTAGACGGTTGGGTGAAGCTATCTGGGCCCCGTTTGCACAGTGGCTAGGTAATAACTGAATCAGGCTCGTAGGGGATCTATTCATTTATTTAATTATGCTCAACTTTGGCACATTATTTGTATTCTAATGGTCATCAACAGGTTATTTCATACACCCCCTCTCAGTGGTCTTGATATCTGCTGTAGATTGATTAAATGAATTTATGTAATGATGTGTATTTATTTAATGTATTCAATGTATTTATTCAGCCTTCTTCCTGCTTTTGTATTTGTACACTGTGCATCCTCAATAAAATAAAAAATAAAAAATAAAAATAAAAAATAAAGGATCATGGCTCTTGAAAAATTTGGCAACATGTTATCTACAATAGTAGACAACTTTTGAATCTTTATAGAATTTAGGATAACTCTCACTGAATGAATCATTGCTCCAAATATAACTCCCACTATAATAGAAGACGTTCTCTTTTGTTTGATGTGATGTGACTCAGTCATTTTCAGTAATCTTTTCAAGTCCTGAAGTTGAAATATCTTTGGGAAAACTATCCCTAAGTATCAATAGCTAGTACAACATTTTCTAGAAAGCAGTTCTCATGGGAAAGAAATGTAGCTACTAGCATCTGGTCAACACGATGGAAAATTATATATCTAATCCTATAAGCAGCCATTTTGTGACTTGTGTAAGCAATGCAACCTGACAAGACCTTGTTAATTTAAGGCCTATGATAATAAAGCAAATACATAATACATGATCATTAATATTACATACTACTACATTAATCCACACATGAGCACAACATTTTATATTAATAAGCAGTTAATAAGGACATTCCGTGATTATTGGTAGTCACTCAAGTAGGCACATTTTCAAAGTTGCGTATTCTTTCTCTATATTAATTCATTTTCTATGCAGATTCAACTTTCAAAATACATGAATATTCATTAGTAAAATTTCAGTGTTAACAATCCCTCCTCTGATGACTAAATGTGTCATCACACTTACATCTTCCCACACACATTTTCACTTCAGGTAAAATTTGTCAACCTTATCCCTTTTTGTTTTTTTAAACACTTTTTATTAACTTTTCTGTTTCAAGTACATCATGGCTTTGTATTTTTTCAGAGGCAAAATAGTCAACAATACATATATCAGCATATGTGTATAATGTCATGGCCTCTCTTATCTTAAAAATATACAGTAGTACATGCAATGCCTGCAGAGCCAAAACCTTTTCCCATACACCCTCCATAGAGGATACACCTCCTGGTTCAGACCTCATCTAGGGGAATTCCTATCACTGACATCACTCATCCAAGGTCTCACTGGGATCGGTTCTAGGAGAATCCCCCACTGCTCTGCCCATCCATTCCATATTTTGATATACTTTTTGGGGCATCCCGCGCTGTATATATGGGCCTTCCCAGCCCCATGGAGGAGTCCATATCTTGTGCCCATCCCTCAACCGAAGGCACCTGTGGATCCTTCCAGGCCTTTGCAATATCTCTTTTAGCAAGCACTAGGTTCAGCCACACTAAAGTTTTTTGGTATCTTGTACCTTCTACCCCCTGGGAAATGTGCAAGAGGATTAATTTGGGGTCCCTTGGAATGTTCTTGTCCAAAGCTACCTGCAGTATGCCCAAAACTCCCTCTCGGAAACCGGAAAGGACATAACTGTGCCAGAGCATCTGTATCAGGTCCCCCAGCGTGACACCGAATCTCAAACAGGCACTGCTGGTTATGTAACCCATGCAATGAAGTTGTGCGCTGGTGTAATAAGTGCGGTGGAGCAGTTTTAATTGAATGTGTCTGAACTGGGAGGCTACGTCCGCTTCCTTAGGTGCCTCCAGTGCCTCCCTCCAGTCATCCTCCTCCAGAGCTCCCAAGTCCCCCTCCCAAGCACTACGTACTCTCTCTATAGGATCTGGTAAATTTCGGAGAAGCATTTTATATGTCAATGATTGCTCATTTTCTGTAATATTTGTCACCAGTAGCTTGACCTCCAGGGGTGAAAACTCTGGCAGCTCAGAGAACGGCCGCAGCACTGTTGTCAATGCGTGGTGCAGTTGTAGGTACCTAAAGAACTGTGTGCGGTGAAGTGCAAATTCCATTTTTTAGTCCTGAAACGACTTTAATGTTCCGTTATCAAGTATATCTTTCAATTGCGAGATCCCCACATGGTCCCAGGTAGCAAACCCCCCCTCAATGATGCTATTTGTGGGAGGTAAGTCCCCCGCCATAGTGGTGTCTCTAAGGTAGCCTGTGTTTCCACCCAGTAACGTTGTTTGCCTCCTCCCATGCTACCAGCACTACTCTGGTCGCCAGCAGCAACTCCGTCCTGGAAACCCCTCCATAAAGCATATGCTAAATTCCTTGCGGTCCTACCATCGTCCCCTCAGGAGCGTATGCTGGGTCAGTGAACCCCCCATACCACCTATCATTGATGATAATAAGGTGTGCCACCCAGTAGTATAATCTGACATCCGGTATAGACATCGATTACTAGTCTACAGCATTTGTCCAATGAGATGCATAGAACCTTGCTTCCCCATAACAGCGTATGCAGCTCAGCATTCACCCTCTGGAAAAAGGACTCAACAATGGGGAATGGATGATTTTGTAGGTGGTACAAAAGGCGCAGCAGTGCCACCATTTTTAATACGGCTGAACGTCCCAGTAGGGACAATGGGAGAGCCCCCATCTCTGGAGAGCCGCTCCAATTGGGGAGCCAAATTCCTCTTGAAGGAGCATTCTGTGTTCCTTGTGAAATATACCTCTGGATATTTAAATCTGTTGAGTTGCATGGGCAAGCCCGCTGCCCAGGGCTTATCTGGTGGGCACAAATGTATCGGTAGATCACTGACTTTCATCTGTTAATGCAAAGACCGAAGTATTCCACAAAGATTTCCATGATCTGCAGTGCTCTCGGTCCAGATCTCTTGGGGTTTCCTAAGTATAAAAGCACATCATCGGCATATAGCAATATTCTGTCTCTCACTGTGTTCTCCCACTGAAGCCCCCTATATAATGGATCTTCCCACACCCAAGCAGCTAGTAGTTCTATTACAACAATGGGGACAGGGGCATCCCTGCTGTGTCCCCCTTTCCACCGGGAACCATTCTGAGACCTGTCCACCCATGCGCACCCTGGCCATGAGATCTGTGTACAGGAGTCGCGTACATAACTAATAAATCGTGTTCCACAACCCATCCTTTCCAGAAGGGCGAACATGTACACCCAGTCAACCGATCCGAAGGCCTTCTGAAAGTCCCTATGTTCATCCAACAACGCACTCAGAGCAATAGCATATGCACGCACCTCAGATTATGTCTTGTAGCCCGCATTGGCATAAACCCGAGCAGGTCAGGGTGAACCAGTTGACCAATCACTCTCCCCAGATGACTACCCAGCACCTTCGCCCACACCTTGACCTTCATGTTTAGTAAAGAAATAGGTTGAAACTCTTCACAGCAATGGCCAGCAGTGCCTAGTTTGGGTAATATGACAATATCTGCCTGCCTAATGTCCGAAGACAACGTGTCATTTTCCAAGGCCTCCTGGAACATTTCCAGCATAGGCCGACCTGCATGCTGCCACACCAGGCGGCAGTACTCGGATGGGAAGCCATTTGGGCCGGAAGCCTTCCCGGCATTTATTTTGTCCTAATGCTGTTCTCAATTGTTCCACTGAGACATCCATCTCTAAGGAGACTCTATCTTCTGCTGATAAGCTTGGGACTGGCAGATCTTGTACAAACTGAAGGAGGTCCAGTCGCGGACTCGTCGGGTCTTCCTGACACTGACCCTGGTAATAATTAGCAAATGCTTGAGCCATCAGCCCATGTCCCATCACCTTTGACCCCTCCCTCATCTGTAAATATGAGATGGTGGTTATCCCCATTCTGGGAGTGCATAACCAATGCAGGGTTTTACCGGCCTTATCTCCCCATTGATAGACTCTGCTACGAGTGACCCTCCAGGCTGCCCTTGTCTCCTGTGTTAGTTCCCGCCGCAGCAGATTCTGCGTGTATATTAGATCTTGCAGATGGGCCTCCTGTTCCTGCGATACAAAGTGGTTCTCCAAATCCAGAATTCTCCCCTCTAGGTCCCAGATCTTCTGCCTACCTTTCTCTTTTTGACCTTTCGCATAGCTGATGATCTCACTTCTTAAATAGGCTTTCTGTGCCTCCCAAACCAGTTCCCCTGAGGCCACAGAGTCATGGTTTTCAGGTAAATATTGCTCACTCTTTTGATCACACATGTCTCTGAAGTTCTCTCGCTGAAGATGCCACCTGTCCATTCTCCCCAGGTCTAGGTCGTTTCTATTGGAGAATGGCCTGATAGACCCCTCGCCAAGTGTCTTACCTCCCTCACCCTATGGCACTCCTCTGCAGGTAGGAGGAAATAGTCCAATCTAGAGAAGGTTCACTGTGCCTCAGAGTAGAAAGTATACCCTCTCTCATTCGGATGATCTACTCTCCAGGCATCTGCTAAGTTCAAGTTTTGTATAAACATCGCTAGCAGTGTTAACCCACCTACACTCACCCCACCGAGTACTGGTCAAACCATATATTGCACACCCCATTCATGTCACCCCGTACTATCCACAGGGCCTCTGGTAATTCCTTGAGTACTTCACCCAGTTGAGCCAAGAACCCCATCGCCAGCGGTGGAGGAGCGTGAACACTCAGGAATGATATGGGTTGGCCTGAGAGTCCCAGTGACATCTACATATCATCCCAGGTCATCTGTCCATGTTTGCGTGGAACCAGTGGAATGCGTTTTCTGATTAATATAGCCAGCTCCCCCGGGATCCCCTGTGAAATCCTGCATGGTAAGCCTGTGAATAACCTCTACGGAGTAGGAAGGGGCAGTTACTTCTCAATAAGTGTGTCTCTTGAAGAAGTACAATGTCCGCCTCTATTTTGCTGTGCAGCTCTGAGAACTGCCCCACGTTTGATTTTGTCTAATATCCCATTTGCGTTCCAGCACAGAAGTTTGAGTGCTCCCGCATCCTATAAAGGATGCATCCATTCCCTCCTTGCTGCATGCTATGTTGACATGCTGCCATGGTCTCAATAACCTATTAGAAGTTAACAACACCCCTCTCCTCCCTCCCGTCCTACCTTCCCAACTCCCTCCCCATACTTCCAAAACTAGAAGTACCTCTTGTGTGTGTCTAGGGACCTAGCCAACTGGGCTAAACAGTGATCTGTAGCACTCCCTGCACCAACCCCCTCCTCCAACATAAATAACCCCACTAAAAAAAGGAATAAGCATTTACTCATTGATCATCGCTCACCCCCATCCCCTGTACATACATATTGAAGGTATTCAACCAAGTATTATGGCTCAGTCTGTCTGTCTCTCAGGTGACCATGACCCTTGACTCAACTCTGCATCACCTTCCGGAGTCCTAGGACTCATTGGCAAGGTGGCCATGTCTTTTGTATCTCGCATCACCTGGGGTTCCCTGGAGCGAGTCCGATGTCCTGTCCTCCAAACTCTTTGTCACAGCACCATGCGCCATTCTCGTCCTGCCGTCTTAACACCTTCACTGTGTGAGCTGATCTGGAGGTTTGATGTCTTAGGTGGCCGTTCCTCAATCCAGTTCCAGGCTGTCTCCAGAGTATCGAAAAACAGGCATTTCCCCTGATATAACACCTTTATGCAGCCTGGGAATAAGAGCATATATGTGAGCACCATCGCTCTCAGTTTAGACTTGACTTCCAATTATGATCAGCGCTGCTGTTGCTCCTTGAAGGCATATTCCGGGAAGATAATTACTGTAGCGGATTGATAAGTTAATGGCTCTGCCTGTCTTGCTGCCCTGAGGACAGCATCTGTGTCCGCATAATTAAGTAGCCGCACTATGAACGGCCTCCGTGGGTCCCCCACCAGAGGTCAAGCTGTCAATGCCCTGTGAACACGCTCAACAATGAAACACTGCAATACTTCATCTTTGGGAACCCAACTCTGCAGCCAGTCCCACATGAATTTAGTAGGAGTGGTGCCTTTCACACCCCTCTGGAATTCCCACCACTCAGAGGTTATTTCTTCTGGCCCGGCCCTCTGTGTCTTCTCCCCTAGCCTCGAGTTGATTTACCAAATGTTTCAACCTCGTTAGGTTTTCTGCATGCGTTTTAACTGTGTCTTCTGTTTCAGAGAGTCTCCCGTCCACCTCTGTGACTCTATGCATTGTATTGCAAAGGTCCTGCCTAATGAGGGCCAGATCCACCTTAAGCTCCCCCATTTTGCCCTCCATGGTTACTTTCAAATCATTGATGGCTTGAAAAATTGTTGTTGTCTGAGCTGCACCCCCAGGATCACGGGCCCCACTGGCCACTTCTGCTTCGCCCCAGGGGTGCTCTGCTTGGCATATTTATCAATTTTTTGTTGTTGTGCTGGCATACTCCCTGTTTTATCTTGCCACATCTTGATGACCATGTTGTCTCAGTTGTCTCTGGTCGCTGTGTTCCGCTACCTCCGGATGGCGGGGGGGGGGTGGAAAGAGCCCCAAGTCTGTCTCCAATCTTCCTCTGGGACCCACAAAATGACTCCTCTGAGCCAGCCGCAAACGGAGCCTCTGTCTGGCCTGTTCCTCCACGACCATCCAAGGCTCACCTCTCTCGCCTGTCGCGCCCCTGATCCGCCAGCACCTTAACTCGGGGCTCCACCATCAGCACACCTCAGCTGCACCACAGCCGGTCTCACTGCTTCACCCAGATCTCCATTGTCTGCTCTGACTGTCTTTGTCAGCCACTGCCCAGCGCGAGGCATCTGTCTACCTCTGGTTCACCCATCCCCTCTCTCGTCCAGTCCCCACCCGCCGTGCTAGTCCTCACTTCTCTCCTCCGAGTCCATCCTCTTTTGAGCCGTGCTCCTCTCGAGGCCCACAGAATGATCCTGACCTCTGAGCCAGCCTCGGACGGAGCATCTCTCAGGTCTGCTATTCGGCGTTTGACCAAGCCTCAGTATTCTCGCTTAGCGCTCCCTGGGTCCTCAAGTGCCATAACTCTGATCTTCACCGCCTGTGCACCGCAACCGACCTTGCTACTCCCTTCGGTTCTTCATCGCCTGTTTGCCATGTATTCAGCAGCCACCACCGCTGCACAGCGTGAGGCCGCTTCATTTCTTCTGCCTCTGGTTCCGTCCGTCGCCCCACCCTTCCATGCCACGCCATGCTCGGCCTCACTGCACTCCTCCGGTCCCGGCCTCTTGCCAGCCACGTTCGCCCAGTTCCCCATCATCCAGGGGGTCTATCGGTCTCCTAGCATTACTGTTCAATATTGATGTTTCCGATTTTTGAACGGGTAGTCAGGGATAAGGTGATGAGCACAGAGCTGCGCTAGTCTGTGGCCATCTTTGCTGGCGTTTAGCCACGCCCCCATCCCTATCCCTTTTAATTTTTCGTCACCTCTTTGAATTTTCCCTAAACAAATTTTCCATTTTTATTTCTTCCCTTCTTCCCTGATCATTTTTCATTTTCTTTGATTTAACCACATGATACAATTTACATACTTCCCATGTTTCCCATCTGGGAACCTCTAGATTTTGAACCCTTGCTCAGTCAGCACCTAGGGAAATGTAGCCAACCTGTACATGTTTCAAAACTAGACATCTAGAGAAATCTAGGATGGTGTGACTTGCATGGAACCCACTAGGCTTTCTACCCACAAAACCCTGCAAGCCTTTAACTTTGCCTGAAATCACAGATTTTTCTTACATTTCTGTAATGGAAACTTCCGGAATCTCATGGAAGCCACAACATTTCTACCAACCAGCATTGCCCCACCTGGGTAATTATCTCTATCTGCCCCCCAGAGGGTCAGAAAGACTGTGTCGCCATTTATTTGGGGTGGGGAGATGGCCATGCCCATGGTAGACAGCCCCACACCTCTTTTATAAGAAAAGAATCTGTGGTGTCTAGTGGGAAATAACCCCATCTGCCCCGAGAGGGGCAGAAATACTGTGCCCATTTTTTAAGGTGTGGGGGCATTGCCATGTCTAATCTGGACAGCCCCCTCCCCTAGAGTTTTCTAAAAAAAAAAAAATCCCTGGTGCGTCGTGGGCTTTCTGCTCTGAGTGGGGAAGATCAGGGGTAGTTACCCAACCTGTCCCCCAGGGGGCAGAAAGACTTTGGTCCCCATTCTGGACAGCCTCACCCTTTCCTAACTGAAAATAATAGTCCCTGGTGCCTTGCAGACTTTCTGCCCCCCTCGGTCAGATTGGGGGCAGACAGACTTTGGTCCCCATTTAGGTGGGATGCGGGCACAGCCAATCCCATGGTAGGCAGTCTCCAGCCCTCTTTTATAAACAAAATTCCTGGTGTTTAATGAGCTTTCATCCCCCCAGGGGAGGGGGCAGAGAGACTGTACCTATTTTATGGGGGTGGGGCATTGCTGTGCCAATTCGGGGCATCCCCCACCCTTTCCAACCAGAAAAAACAGTTCCTGGTGCCTAGTGGGCTTTCTGTCCCTAGGTGGTAGGTTAAGGGTTATAGCCCCCTTCTGCCCAGGGGGTGCAGAAGACTGAATTATTTAAAAGCAAATAATTAAGGGGGAGCAAAAGTCCTTGCCCAAGGGTTCTCTCCACACTCCCTGGTGTCTAGTGGTGAAATCCTGCTTAGGGATCACCCTCCTGAGGTAATACCCAAGCAGGAATCCACCAAGGAAAGGTACCATTGAAAGGGGAAATTCTCCCCCTTTTCAACGAATCCTGTCCTGTTAAAAGTGGGCTCAGAGAGCTGAGATATGCCCCAAGCAACAATGTAAATGAAAGCAAATCAGTTGATCGGGTCACTTTACTTTTATTTGCCCTGTAATTATGTCAGCGCACATGGTGCACCGATCTAGGTTACAGGGTGGGGATATCTTTAGCCTTGGTTGCTGGGGAAGCTCTTCATAACATTATTTCCTATTATTTAATTTCCCACCTCCATTATTTTCTATGGGAGGGTGTTGCTGTCGTGTT
Organism: Pleurodeles waltl; assembly: GCF_031143425.1. NCBI lineage: Eukaryota > Metazoa > Chordata > Amphibia > Caudata > Salamandridae > Pleurodeles > Pleurodeles waltl. The sequence goes on along the minus strand of NC_090443.1, from coordinate 659,063,403 downwards.
TGACGAATGGATGATGTCTCTGAGACTGACAATCAAGGACAGAATCTATGTATTATGGACTCTGAATCATGTTGATAGGGGTGCAGGAGGAATAGTATTCTGAGAAAATGAGCCCCATAAGGAGGGAGACAAATACTTTAAGACTAGGAGTTGTGGACGATAAGAATTGGAAACAATGACACCAATGGCTGGAGATAGCACTATATATTATCAATAATGTAGATAGTATATAATGCATTGCACCCTCAGTATTAGGTATTTAATAGCACTCCATTGCATGTGTCTCACAAGATCGATTTCACTACAGTTACATTGAAAATCAAGGGCTAACAAGTCAGTGTCATCTTTATGTAGGTGGGAGCGGCACCGGAAGTGCGAAGTGGGACTGGACAGGCAGCAGTCTGCGGTGTTTGGTCCCTAGTCTGAGGCGGTTGGAGCGGACAGTTGATAAAAGTTTACTGGGCTATTTAGTTAAATTCTGAAAGAGGATGTGCCAGGAACTCTGCAGGGACTACATATCCCAGACTGCTTTGTGGCCCCAGGAGGCAGCCATCTTGTGGGCACCTGCATCCGATTTATCACATCAACGAGCGCTATATAGCGGGTGGGGGCACGTCGCGGCGAGGGACATGCCAGGAACTCTGCAGCGACTACATATCCCAGACTGCTTTGTGGCACCAGAAGGCGGCCATCTTGTGAGCACCTGCATCCACTTGATCACACCAACGACGCTATATCGTGCGTGGAGGCACTTTGAGGCGCGGGTCGCACCAGGAACTCTGCAGGGACTACATATCCCAGACTGCTTTGCGGCCCCAGGAGGCAGCCATCTTGTGAGCACCTGCATCCACTTGATTACACCAACAAGCGCTATATAGCGCGTGGGGCACTTCGCGGTGTGGGACGCGCCCGGGCAATGCCCAGGCCAAGGGCGGGCCCGTCCACTCCCATCATAGCCCGGAGGAGGCTGGGCTGGGCCACCCCCCTAACATTTTTCTTTTAATAAGCGCCATTGACTCTTGCCACTACTGTATCTTTTTGCAGGTCTATCATTGAACAGTTATCCATTAATTACAAGCAAATGGGCAAAAGACAAGCAATAGAGGGTGGGGCAGGGGTGGTGTAAAAAACTAAGCGGAAAAAACAAAAGCACATAGTCAACAACTGTGTTATGGACAGAATCCACAACCTTCTTTATGATTGTGAAGGAATCCTAAACTCCTCCCCGGACAGCAGCCCCACCGGAATTGGGGGAGAGTGCTCGCCTGTCAGGAAGGGCACTAGCCACAATAAAATTGCTGACATATTTGTAAAGCGTGCACAACAGGCTTTAACCTCCACAGGTCAGAGGGAGTACGGATGTTATCATCCACGCTCCCCCATTATCTACGGATAAGCTTCCAGCTAATCCCAGCGACCCTATTCAGTGCACCAACCACTTTACCCCCTTAATAAACACCCCAGACTCTCAGGATGACCCGGATCTATATACCGGGGTGGGTGGGTCAGTAGATGTAGATATAGTTGAGCACTCAGTAAGGACAACCGCACATCACATGCTATGCATTCAAGACTTAAAAAGGGAGGTGTCAGAACTTACATCTATGGTTAGTTCCTTAATTGCAGTAGTCAAGCAGTTAAAACCCCCAGACACAACGAGTCCCATAAATCATTATTGCAACCCAATACCATACCACTTAGGCACCATAATGAAATTGCCCACAAAGCAAGCAAATGGTTGTGCTGATCAATTGTTAGCCGATGCCAAAATCAAGGAATCCGATCACCCCCGCATTAGTTTAGGGGCAGGGAAGGCACTTGATGCCAGACATCAAATTACAAAACCTACAAGCAATACTGTCACTAAATATACTGCTAAACCCATCATTGACCGACTCCAATCCACACGGACTATCTTAATGGTCAATGTTCCCAAGCTACACCCATTGGCACCAAGAGAAGGGGGAGACTCCACTTGAAATAAGGCAGTTCATTGGATTCACCACGTAAGAGGCTGTTACTCTGTAATAAGCAAGGATATAATTGATGCAGTAAGAAGGCCTGACCCTGGCACACACTTTGACACTTTACAGCTGACATTCAGGGATAGGAGCATGGTGGACAACCTGGTGGCCCTAGATGCAAGGACTAGTGCTCCAGAGCAATCCCGTATCCAGTTCAAATATCCTGGTCCACCTGCACATTGTATGGCCCGCCCCATCCACTAAACCATCTGCTCTTAGCAAGAATGATTGACTTAAAGTATCATCTGAAATACATGCTGAACTTCCCCCTGACTTACACGAAACAACTGTCTACAGTCAGGCCTTAGCCCTCAATATTGCCCCTGCAAGCACTCACGACCCTTCTCCGTACAGATCCCACCAGACCGCCTGTGATCTATTGCACGGCCGCAACAACACTGTACATTCTTTCCCCCATGATTTACACTCATTACAGATAGCAATGCATGAGAATACCGCACCTAGGTCCAGGTCAGGTCCCCCAGATGCCTATCATTACTCAATTCTGGATTTACTGGACAATAGTGATAATGACCTCTCTCCTCCTAAGCAATCTCATCTGCTAAAAACACCTTTGGAAACTAAACCCTCAAATATGTCAGTGGACAGCGCTGCCCATTCATCTACCAGGGTACGAATTGTCTCATGGAATGTGGCAAGTCTGAGATCTATCCTTCACTTCCCGTCCTTTACCTCCTTTATTGATGAACATGACATATGTCTATTCCAAGAGACATGGTCAACCGATCCACTCTTTCGAACTGGCTACTCCAACTTTTATATTCCTGCTCTGGCCAGTACCAGGGGCAGGCCCTCTGGGGGTCTAGCCATTTGGACTAGAACGTCACTAAACTGTCGCATAGTACAGCTATCTATTGATTCCCCCGACATGCTAGGTCTTCGCCTATCATTCGGGGTTGATGCAGTTGTGATTATTTTGAACATCTATGCCATAGGGGTTGGGGGGGGGGCGGTTTTCCAAATCCTCTCCATTCTGGAGGCATTTTTGCAAAACTGCCCCCAGCATTACAAAATTATCGTGGTAGGTGACTTTAACGTCACATTTGAACTTCTCGACTGGGATGATCTTGGGTCCATTTACGAGGAGGATCAGATATGGTCTATCCCTGCCCTGGATATCCCACCCATTAAAAGGTGGTCCCAAGTTGCTGTTCAAGTAAAATCATTGACTATGGAATTTGGATTAAGGGCACTAAATGGCAGGACCAAATCAGATGTCAAGGGCTGTCACACGTACAACAAAGTAAACCATACCAGTAGAATTGACTCTTGTCTAGTCGACGTAAGTAATTGACATGATGGTTGTCGAGAGATCAGAAAGTGACCATAATCCTCTTTCAGCCCACTTGTCAGCTTTTAGCAGTCACCTGCCCATAATTACCAACTCAGCTAAAGCACCAAAGGGGATCAGCCTGGTCATTGACAAACGCCACCTAAAGTGGAACCAGGTTCTGGCTCGACCAACACTCACTGACGTTGCTAACAACACCCTAAGGACCACATTGACGGGCCTAGAGGGGGGCTCCACATACACTAACGTGGAAATAAGCTTAACTCACACTACATGTTTCAAGGGTATTGTGTCCCTCTTCTCGGCCGACACAGCCCCTGATAGTAAGAGGCCCATGGGTAGGCATTGCTGGTATAACAAAGAGTGCCACTCTTCAAGCAAGCATTTAATCCAAGCTATCAAATTCAAGGATGTAAAATCAATTAGCTTAGCCAGAAATTTTTACAAATCTGCCACTGACAAAGCTAAATGAGAACAAGACGATAAGTGGTGGGCTGCACTTAGCGACACTGCACAAGAGAGGAACTGCAGCACATTTTGGTCCCTGGCAGCGAGCGGGCCTGCAAACAGCGATCTGAACATTACAACCAATATCGCACCAAAGGACTGGGTAGACAACTCTAGTAGGTTATATTCTTACAACCATGATAATTCTAGCGCTCGACAGAAGGACACTTGCTCATCTATTACTCTCACACCTACCCCTCTAGTGTTGTAACAATTTTCCCAAGTAGACATAGCATACTCTTTAGGCTCCCTGAAGCGCGGTAGGGCACCTGGTGTGGATGGTGTTCCAGCAGACCTATTCTGAACCGATATAGCAACATCATCAAGATATATCACCATTGTAGCGAATGCAGTAGCATCTGGGGCGCCAGTCTCTGAGTCTTGGAAGGGGGCCATTGTTATCCCAATTTTTTAAAAGGGCGACAGAAGTCTCTCCAGTAATTATAGGCCTATTAGCTTAATAGACTGTGTGCATAAACTTTTCTGTCACTGCCTTCTGGGCAAGATTCAAGACTGGATGATAGAACATGACATCCTTAGTCCCATCCAGGCAGGTTTTCATAAAAAAATATCTACTATTGAGCAAGCCCTTAGGTTTCTGCTCTTATACTGGAAAAAACGTTTTTATTGGCAAAGGGAACCTGTATGTTGCTTTTGTGGACTTCAAAATCCGCATTCGATTTAGTACCCCATAACAAGCTGTGGGAAGTTCTTTCCCTAATGGGAATCCCTGAGCACATTCTTGTTTTACTAACCCGGCTCCACGAGGGTAACTATGCACGTGTCAGGTGGGACGATAGGGGGCAGTTAACTGACAGAATTCAGGAGTCAAGGGGTGTGCGGCAAGGGTGTGTCCTTGCCCCCACCCTGTTCTCCCTGTACATAAATTATGTTGTCGCCTCTTTACTCAGACTGGAGGCTGATGCACCATCATTAGGCACACAGAAAATGCCAGTTCTGCTCTTTGCAGACAATGCACTACTGATATCCAAGACCCCAGGTGGATTACGTAAACTCCTCGTGTGTTTTGAGGAATTTTGCTCCACACAGGAACTTGAAATCAATGCCTCTAAAACGAAATTGATAACAGTTAATCCACACAGATCATTTAGAGGAAAGTTCACTCTTGAGGGAACTCCACTTGAAAAGTTAGACACTTTTAGTCACTTGGGCATAATGTTAACTGAAAAAAATGCTTTGGAACTGACACATTGCAAAGCAAGCACTCAAGGTAAAGCAAACAACAGGGGTCTTAATAAAGGACTTTAACCTTTCATATACCAAACCAATACTCCCCGTAATCCGGTTATATGAAACCAAGGCAGTAAGCTCAGCCGTTTATGGGGCTGAACTTTGGGGCTATGCTAAAGCCCAAGAAATAAAGGTGTCTGAAAATAATTTCTTACGGAATCTAGTGTCCCTCTTGTCACGTACTCCACTGTTTTCTCTTTTTAAAGACCTAGGCATGAAACGTATTGACCACAAAGCCCGTCTATGCCCCCTCTTATATTGGCGGCACGCTTGGACCACCACGGAGCTCACCTCCTTTACTACAGCCCTGCAGATCATCTTAGTAGCTGACCATTCTCACGGCATCCCCTGGCTTCGACACATGAAGGGGCTACTTTACTCTCTTGGGCTCAGAGAACTATGGGATTCACCAACCACTACTTCACTTTTTCCTTCAAAAAGTGATCTTAAAAAACTGTATTGGCACATGCTAGACTCTGAAGACACAAGGGTCGCTTTTCATTCTACACTATCACATGATTTTACCACCCTAAAAGAGATGTGCAAATATGAGGCTTTCTGGGACATAATCACAGTGCCAAGAGAGAGGAAGTTGTACTTTCAGTTCCGTATAGTCACCCTCCATTAAGACTATTTATTAGTTGCTGGTCACATGATGAAACAACAATCTGCCCAGCTTGCAAAGCACCCATTGAAAACCTCCCCCATGTCCTATTTGTCTGCCCTTTATACACTGCTTCACGCAGGAAATGGTTGACCCCGGCTTGTAGACTGCTGGGAGGTCGCAGGTCCAACTTAGCCCTTCGAATTCTTGGATCAGACACTCGGCTTATGCTAGTGATTGCTGTTGCCAAATTCCTTGGGGCAAGCTGGATTGTCAGAGGGAAACTTTTATCAGTATAAAGGTGTTAGCAAAAAGGTATAGACTCACTCCGGGAGCGCACTCAATTTTTATTAAATTTTATCATTTTATCTAAACATATGTATTGTATATATTTTATATATACATTTTATTTAATCCTGTGTAATTATTTACTGTTGCTGTGCTTTTGTGGCTCTTGTAGCTGAAATAAAGTTTTTTGACTGACTGTATTTTCACTACCAAACTCTGTAACTCACTTAATATGGTTTCCATTCAGAAATCTTCACTCCAATAATTTCTCACTGATCCAATTCCACTGATGCAGAAGTCTCCATTCCTAATATAGTGTTTGAGAGGCAGGGTAGGAGTCTTGAGACATGGCAGTGTTGCTTATTTTTGAGGGATGGAGAATGAAAATTGTTAAATTGTTTAATGGTAATGGCTCAGAATGCAATCCATGCATGTTATGCAAGGTTGGCTCCAACATCAACTTCCTATACTGTTGTTTCTTGGGACTGGAACATGGCTATAATCACATTATCTCTGTTGGGACCTAGACATGACTACAATAACTCAATATCCCTGTATGAACTTGAACATGGCTATAATCTCACATTATCTCTGTAGGGTCCTGGACATCTCTATGTTCACAAACACTCTGTAATAACATAATTTCTGTGGAGATCTGGGCAGCACTATAACTCTATACTATCTCAGTGGGGACTTAAACATAACTATAATTACACACTATCTTTGGATGGACTTGAACATGACCATAATAAAATACTGCCTCAGTGCAGATTTGAGCATGACTATCACAGCACACTATGTCAATAGGAACTTGAAAATATCATAACCACATACTGGATCTAAGCAGGCTGGAGCATGATTATCACAGCAAGCTAGCTCTTGGAAGCTTGAACAGGACCATAACCACAAACTATCCCTGCAGGACAACTGCTAATAGATGCTTTCTCTTTGTGGACTTGAACGTGACCAAATTCGCATTCATTAATTCAGGGAACACAGGAATCAACATAACCACACATTATCTCTAGTGACTATCAGCACACACACACACACAGTCATCACAACCAACAATTCAACTTGGTAGCAACACTACTTTAACTATAACTCACCATGTACTCTGTTCTCACAAACAAATATATTTTGTGATGTCATAATTGTAAATACTATTATTTTACACAGTATAAGTGAAATAATATAAAATGGTATAAGCAGTGCATTGAGAAGGCACAAGTTATAGTTAATGTGATGTGGCTACTGAGTTGAATACACAGTGTAAGGTGATCCACAAGTTATTAAAATTTGAAGGGATTGTGTAAATTATAAATGAAATATATGAGTATAAGTTTATAAATTTAGTTTTTTCGTGTAGTTTAAATTTGGTTTGTAGGTAAAAAATAAATATGTTTTCAATAATTTAAAGGTGGGCTGTAATTCATAGATTTAAGGCATAACTCTAATTTAGGACTTTGTAATGTTTGTGTATTTTAAGTCAGATTTGTATGGAAAGAATAACTAAACTATAACAAAGGTTTAACCTTTGTTTTTCTCATTGAATTTCAATGTTTTTGAGTTTTAATAAAATTTAATTCAAATCGTACAGATTACTATTGACAAGTGGAGTGTTTTTAAGTGGAGTGTGGACTGGAGTGGAGTAGAGTACAGTGAAGGAGAGTGTCGCACAGTGTACTGTCATAAAGTATAGTGTTGTAGAGTGGAGTGGAGCAGAGTGGAATGGAATGTGGTAGAATGGAGTGGTGTCCAGTGAATAGTGTACAGTGGAGTGGTGTGCATTAGAGCAGCGCAGAGTGGAGTGTTACACATTGGAGTAGGGTTCTGTGGCGTGGGGTACAGTTGAGTGGTGTAAAGTGGATTGGAGTAGAGTGGACTACTGTAGAGTGCAGTGTAGTGGCGTACATTGGAATAGCATACAATCCAGTGATGTACAATGAAGTGGCATACATTGGAGTGGCATAGAGTGGAATAACATAGAGTGTAGTGTTGTATAATGGAGTTCCCATACAGTGGAATAGTGTACAGTGGAGTACCAAAGAGCGGAAGGGTCTGAAATGGATTGACAGAGTAGAGTAGGGTAGATTGGTGTATAGTGGAGTGACGTAGAGTGCAGTTATGTGTGTAATATCACAGAATAGAGTGGCATAGAGTGGAGAGTGGCAATTGAAATAGATGTAGCACAAGTGTGTGAACAAATGTAGATGTAATATAGCAGAAAAATACACTATTGAATGTAAATGGTCATTTTGGGCAGTATGTGTAAATAGTGTAGGTAGATTTACAGTTATAAGTTTTAAAATATTTAGTTATATATTGTGTGGTGGTATACCAAGATATGTTTGTGGTATATCACAGTACATTGTAGTTTTCAGCAGAGTTTGGCAGTGCTATGAGTTCTGCATTTCACTGCGTTCAGGGTTAGAGTGTTATATATAGGAAAGTAAAAGTGTTAATAGTTAGAGAAAATAATTTATAATAATTATAATTTTAATTATATATATATTTACAGCAGTTTACAGAGAAATGTACTTTTTTTTAAAATTTGTTGTAAGTAGAGCAGTAACTTGTAGGTATTACTGTGGTATTGCATGGATATTTTTGTCAAGGCTGCAATATTTTAAACATAGAAAAGGCACTTTAGGACACTGTAGTACACTATGGCCCTCATTACGACTTTGGCGGTCTTTGTAAAAGACCGCCAAAGCCGCGGGATCCAACTTACCGCTAGTGCTGGTGGTATGGCTGGTCCCCTATTATGACTTTTACACGAGGCCAGCGGACGGAAACAGCGTTTCCGTCCGCTGGCCCAGCAGAAAAGTCACATCAACATTGAAGCTGGCTCATAATAAAGCCGGCAGCAATGTTGATGTGCAGCGGGTGCAGCACCAACCGTCGCGCATTTCACTGCCTGAAATTCGGGCAGTGAAATGTGCGATGGGGCTGTGCCTGAGGGTCCCCCAGGGGCACCCGAGTCCCCCTTGCCGCTAGCCTTTCACCGCCATGGACAGGCTGGCGTTTGGGGACTCATAATCCCCAGGGCAGCGCTGCTCTGGGGTTTATGACCGCCCGGCGGAAGCCTGGCGGTATAGTGGAGGGGCAGGCGGTATGGCCGTGGCTAATGCGCCACGGTCATAATACACAATTGCGAAACACCACCACCCTGTTGGCGGTATTACGGCCAGTGTTCTGCTGGCCGCCAGGGTCGTAATGGCCCCCTATATTTGTAAAATACTGTGCTGTGCTGTGCTGTGCAGTAAAGTGTATTTTTAGTGTGTCAACATAATTTAAGTACTTCATTACTCCAGAGGAACTATTGAGGTGCTTCATATATTTTTTTTAATATCTGGAAAGTTATAAATATTTTTCCCTACCTAGCACCACTTTAATTAAGTGGTGATAGGTAGGGGACAACTATCAAACCTAGTACTTACTTATATTTAGGTGTGACACTCAGACCACAGTCAAAGTGTACCTAAAAATACCATGGCTAGCTTTAACTTTAACAAAGGCAGGCATTATCCAATCACATCATGACTTGTCATCGCTATGTACCACAGTAAGTCTGCGAAATTACACACAATTTCATTAAAGTACTGTGACAACAGATATCACTAGGTTGAAATGCCTTTTTACTTAAAAAATACTTGCCTGTAGTACCCGAAAGGATCACCTGGGCACTATAATGTGTAATCCTGCATAATGTATACATTTTAGGTATAAATATAACTTTAGAATTTGTAATGTTTGTGTATTTTAAGTTGGGTTTGCATATAATGAATAAGTAAAGATTTCCAAACTATAACAAAGTTTTAAACTGTATTTTTAGTGATAGATAGATAGATAGATAGATAGATAGATAGATAGATAGATAGATAGATAGATAGATAGATAGATAGATAGATAGATAGACAGATAGATGGTGTACAGACAGAGAGAGCATGTATGTTTCTACTCCTTCATTACTAGACATCCAATGTGGGGATAACCATGGGGTAGGCCCTTAGCAGATCTTAGCACATTGATATTTGAAAATGCCACATAAATCTAGTTCTACTAGATTAAAATATTCTGCCCCAGATTTACTAAGCCCTTGTAAAGCCATTGCATCATGCAAGGCGATTCAAGGCAATGCAAGGGTTTAAGTGATTTTTACTAAACCACACAAAGCCACCTTGGCTCTGCTTAGTAAACCCAGAGTAACACAAGGCAGCACAAATTACTGCTTGTCATTGTTCTTGATTGGGAAGGTGTTCCATGAGTGGACTGTGGGCATTTTCACACATCCACCCAAGGATTTTGGTGCATTCTCAGATTTACTAAGATTAGTCATCCTGGGACTGCGTCAAAATGCTATGCCATCGCAACAGTGGCATAACAAAGACAAATGTGTTTATTTCTCCTCCGCATTCTGCTTCATACATAGAAACAAAAAACTTCCTCTGAGTATTGTTTTTGTGCAGGAAGATGTCCCTTCATGCACAAAAAACAATTGTGCCTGTAACAAAGGCACTCTTGCTCCATGGGGTAAGGGTGCCTGCGTTGGTACTAAGCCTAGTAGTGCAGCCCACGTAGTACACCAGCACAGAGAAAGAGAGAAATATGGCACATTCCTGCTCTCTCCATTTGACACAGCACGGCAAGATGTCTTGCTGGTTTGACTTCTTAGCAAATTTGCCCCTCTGTGTTTTTGGAGTAGCCCATTGTGTACAACTGTCTACATATTGGACAGTCTCTAGTATAGAGAATTTAGCAAGTAGCAGAGGGAAACATACGTAAAGTGAGTTTTTGCTTAGGGTGGTCAGTACATAAATGTGACACATTCTACAATTATTTCAGTATTATTCAAAGAGAAATTAAGCAGAGGTTAAATTGTCTCTCCTTTGTGATTACTACATCAACGGGTCCTAATATTTGGCGATTTTCAAAACTATAAAATTGCTGGTGGTGTGGTAGTATCACGGTGGTCAATAAAATACCAAAATCATAGTTTTCTGTTTTTCAGCAGGTGAATTAGATTTAATTTTCAGCATTGAGGCACATTGTAACCCCAGTTGTAAAAAAATACCACTGTCCTGCAATAACTGCGATTTAACTGAGTGTGCAGTCTAGGTTATCACTGAGGTAGGAGCTGGTTATTATGACTTTGGCACTATTAACACAAGCAGAAAACTGATGGTGAAAACAGACCACCATGAACCTAAATTTGCCCGAAGGTGGCATTTTAACCTCTCATTTTACCGCCGGTAATAAAAAGGCCATCTACCAAAATCATTAATTGAACGAGGCACTTTGTGATGAAACTGGGCTGCTTGGATGTGAGTGGGGAAAAACTATGGGGGTTCAATTAAAAGAGTGCAAACTCTGTTTGCAGACAGATTTTCAACATGTCTTATCATTAAAATACTGCAGACTTTTCTCAGCATAATATATTTTTTAGTTTTGACGAGGGTGAGGGTTTCCAAATTCAGTTAGAACTGAGCTGTCTCAAGTTCTCTTAGTAGATTTCCAGTATTTTTCTTAACATAATTTGTATTCCAAATGTGTAATTCAATGTAATGATGCTTCTTGACTCCCTTCTCCCGTCTTAATACTCTTCTCTTACTCAGCTGAAGTTTCAAGTTCACTTTTAAACACTTCAGCCAAATCCTACAGTGCCTCAGCATTTATTCCCCGCTAAGAATATATGCTTAAATCACTCACCTGTTTCTAATACAATTAATACTTAAAGGAACAGAGAAACTGCAAACGCGTTCTCAGCTCGAGCTTGAGCAGTTTCTTTCACATATTTGCCTAATCCATCCCTCACCCTCCTATCCCTCCATCACTTCCTGATACAAACCCGCTGTCATTTTCTTAATTTCCTTTCCCCGCTGTTCCACACTAGCAGTATCTTTCATCTTTCACATGCCAATGCTGTGGCACGTAAAGGAAAGTGTACCTGACCTTTTTCCTCTCCCTCCCGCTTACCTACTTCCTGCGAATTATTCCACTTGTTTCGCTTCTATCACAAGTGTTTCGTTTCCTCTTGTGACACTATTTAGCCTTAGTTGTCTTTCCTCACAGGCGTACAGAAGCATACTATGTGACGTCACCAATAGGTGACAATGGCATCCAATATGTCTCTCTTGTACCACAAACCCCGCATTGTCACCCATGTGTCACATTTTATTTCACAGCTTTACTATTCTACTTTGTTTAAGGGATCCAACTTATTTTTTAGCGTAAACTATTTTCTAATGGTGCTTCTCATAGCTCCATGATCACTGTTTCTTAAACCAAAACAGGACTTCTCCCCACAGAACAGCTACCTTCCTTGTTGCAGACTTTTGCATTGTTTTACTTATTTGTTTTTAAAGGGTGAGCGGAGGACATTTTTCAAACCCTAAGTAATACTAACATTTTGGAGACATGCATGACTTTATGTTTCCTACATCTGATATTAATTGATTCACATATTTTAGTCTATCAAGGGTACATTGCAGTATTTGTTGACTCAAGTTCTATTTCCTTTTTAAGTTATTATTATGACAGATTTATAGCATTTTATTATTGTCAGAATGCCCTTTGGGAATATTTCACATTTTGCAGCCATGAGAAGTTATTTTTAGATAGTTTAGGCCACTTGCATGTTTGGCTTTCACTTATAATAAAAGAGTGGCTCTGCTGATGTGTGTGTGCTTGAATTTGTTCAGTGGGAGTCTGTAAAAACACATGGCTTGAATATGTTTGTATTGGCTTTTGTGTTTTGTGCATTTGATTTCGTGTGATGAGACCCTGCAGAAAAATTCCAAAAATACAGCAGTTAATTTCTGCCCCCATCAACTGGGAGCAGAAAGCAAACAACCTGGTTCCTTCGTTTTTTATGTCTTTCATTTCCTACGCTTTCTTTGTTAGGGGGTCCAGTTAATTTATTTCCACTTGTACCTCGTACTTATTATTATTGGTTTTCTCATGGATCCCTCAAAGGGACTGCACTTTCTTTCCTCATCCTGTGCCTTTTTGACATTTTCCACTTGTGGGTCAGGGAAAGCCCTCCTATCCTTTTCTGCCAGTAACTTAGTGCGTGGATGCACAACTGTTTTCTGGTCGATTGTGCCTTTTACTTCCCATTTTTCCCAGCATTATGTAGGTGATCATTGTAATAGACTGCAAATGTGACAGTGCCTGTATTTTGTCACCTTCTTTCTTTCTTCCTCACAAGGGGATCCATGCAGCTAGTCTGCTCACAGTGATATCTTCAATGAAAGCTATGCTGAGCCATGCATATTTCAAAATGCCTCTGTGCCTTGCTGACCTCTTCTCACACCACGTCACCACTGAGCTATCATATTGGCATGTGCTCCACAACTTTAAATTATACACCTAGTCACAGCCACCTATGCTTCAGTGCAGGCCAACACCAGCTAGCCAGCCAAGTGTCATGCAAAATGGTGGTTTGTCTCAGCACAGAATTAGAGCCATGCCAAGATGTTACAGCTGGAGTATGGGAGGTCAACTTCTGAGAGTTGTACCTTGGATCAGGGGTAGTGCATTTGAACTCAAAATATGCTGATACCTCTTTGTTTCTCCTAGGTGGAGGAATAGTTTTAGTACTAACAGTAATCAGCAGAATAACTGAAGGCCACTAGGCATAGTGCCCGTGTCACAGCAGCCCAGGGATACCAGGTTCATCTCTGAGTAAAGCTGGTCCCACCCCTATAAATTATCTCTAGTTAAACATTTGTTCTTAACGATCAACCATTAACTCCTTTTCAGCTTTACTGATGCATATAACTGTCACAAAAGTGTGTCCCTGTGGTGGTTTATGACACATACATAAGTCATTATTTAACCTCATCCTTCTCCTGTCCGAATGCCTGAGGTTTTATTTTTGTACACCCAAATGAGAGGGGGCAGGCTCCAATTAGAGGTGGGGTTGTGGGGAGGACGTTTCTCAGTGCGTGTTACCTTGTGGATCAGAATGGCATACCAGTTTTCCTATCCTACCCTCCATCCTATCTTTGTTCCACCTCTAACAGCCAAAGAAGCAAGCAAGAACATTCTGTGTCCACAGAGTTCTGTGCACCATCAAAGATCCAGATTCTCCTTGGATTTTTTTTGCCTACACAAAAGTCCACACTACATCCGGTTCTGTGCTGAGTCACAGACACATCGCTCCTCCCTCAGACAATGCTTCCATCTCCATTAGAAACATTGCAGAAGGAAGGAGCTATGTTTCTAAGCCCCTGCCAGGAGTCAGACGCTGTTTGAGTTTTTTTGTCACTTAACAAAAAAATCCAAGCAGGGCACACTCACATAGTGTTGGGCCCCAGGATTAAACCAGACGATGTTTGGATTTTTTATTCAACAAAGAAAAAATCCAAACAAGATCTGTGTAGGAAAGTACCATCTTGCCGAGCACGTTACCCCCATTTTTACTTGTGTGGCAGTTTGTTTTTGCCTGTGTCACTAGGATCCTGCTTGCCAGGACCCCAGTGCTCATAGTTTGTGGCCTATATGTGTTCCCTGTGTGGTGCCTAACTGTATCACAGAGGCTCTGCTAACCAGAACCTCGGTGTTATGTTCTCTCTGCTTTTAAAATTGTCACTGCAGGCTAGTGACCATTTTCACCAATTCTGATTGGCACACTGGAACACCCTTATAATTCCCTAGTAGATGGTACCTAGATACCCAGGGTATTGGGGTTCCAGGAAATCCCTATGGGCTGCAGCATTTCTTTTGCCACCCATAGGGAGCTCAGACAATTCTTACACAGGACTGCCACTGCAGCCTGAGTGAAATAACGTCCACGTTATTTCACAGCCATTTTACACAGCACTTATAAGTCACCTATATGCCTAACCCTCACTTAGTGAAGGTAAGGTGCAAAGTTACTAAGTGTGAGGGCACCCTGGCACTAGCCAAGGTGCCCCCACATTGTTCAGGGCAATTTCCCCAGACTTTGTGGGTGCAGGACACCATTACACGCGTGCACTACATATAGGTCAATACCTATATGTAGCTTCACAATGGTAACTCTGAATATCGCCTATTAACATGTCTAAGATCATGGAATTGTCCCCCATGCCAAATCTGGTATTGGGGTGCCAATCCCATGCATCCCCGGGGCTCCAGCATGGACCCCGGGTACTGCCAAACTAGCTCTCTAGGGTTTTCTCTGCAGCTACCGCTGCTGCCAACGCTCAGACAGGTTTCTGCCCTCCTGAGGTCTGGGCAGCCCAGTCCCAAGAAGGCAAAACAAAGGATTTCCTCTGAGAGAGGGTGTTACACCCTCTCCCTTTGTAAATAGGTGTTGAGGGCTGGGGAGGAGTAGACTCCCCCAGCCTCTGGAAATGCTTTGAAGGGCACAGATGGTGCCCTCCTTGCATAAGCCAGTCTACACTGGTTCAGGGATCCCCCAGCCCCTGCTCTGGCACGAAACTGGACAAAGGAAAGGGGAGTGACCACTCCCCTGTCCATCACCACCCCAGGCGTGGTGCCAGGAGCTCCTAAAGTGTTTCTCAGAACCCTGCCATCTTGAATGTAGAGGTGTGAGGGCACAGTGGAGGCCTCTGAGTGGCCAGTGCCAGCAGGTGACGTCAGATAATGAATGCAAGAGCTCACCAGAGTTCCTCTGCATATCCCTCTTCAACTTCTGCCAAGGATCGACCACTGACTGCTCCAGGACTCCTGCAAAACCGCAACAAATTGGCAAGACGACTGCCAGCAACATTGTAGTGCCTAATCTTGCAGGCTTTCTCGACTGTTTCCTGGTGGTTCATGCTCTGAGGGCTGTCTGCCTTCACCCTGCACTGGAAGCCAAGAAGAAATTTCCTGTGGGTCGACGGAATCTTCCCCCTGCTAACGCAGGCACCAAACTTCTGCATCACTGGTCCTCTTGGTCCCCTCTCATCTTGACGTGCGCGGTCCCTGGAACACAGGAGCTGGATCCAAGTGACCCCGACAGTCCAGTGATCCTTCTGTCCAAATTTGGTGGAGGTAAGTCCTTGCCTCCCCACGCCAGACAGTAATCCTGTGTACTGCTTGATCTGCAGCTGCTAGGGCTTCTGTACACTTTTGCAAGAATTCCTTTGTGCACAGCCCAGGTCCCCAGCACTTCGTCCCGTATTGCTCAACTCGCTGAGTTGACCACCGGCTTCGTGGGACCCTCTTTTGTTGTGTTGAGACGACCACCGTGCTCAGATTTCTTGAATGCCTGTTCAAGAGCTTCTGTGGGTGCTGCCTGCTTCTGCATGGCTCTCTCTGTTGCTGAGCACCCCCTCTGTCTTCTCCTCCAAGGGGCGACCTCCTGGTCCTTCCTGGGCCCGGGCAGCACCCATTATCTTCAACCGCAACTCTTGAAGCTAGCAAGGCTTGTTTGCAGTCTTTCTGTGTGGAAACAACTCTGCATCCTCCAGCATGCTGTGGGACATATTCTGACTGAAGGAGAAGTTCCTGGCACCTTCTGTTGTTGCAGAACCTTTGGCTTCTTCCACCTGGAGGCAAACCTTTTGCACCTTCATCCGGGGTTTAGTGGGCTCCTGCCCCCCCGGACACTTGCGTGACTCTTGGACTTGGTCCCCTTCCTTTGCAGGTCTTCAGGTCCAGGAATCCGTCTTCAGTGCTTTGCAGTCAGTTGTTGCCTTTGCAGAATCCCCTATCTTGACTTTACTGTCTTTCTGGGGTATTATGGTAACTTTACTCCTACTTTTCAGGGTCTTTGGGTGGGGTATCTTGGACACCCTTAGTGTTCTCTTACACTCCCAGTGACCCGCTACACACTACACTAGACCCGGAGTCCATTACACTTTTGGAGTATATGGTTTATGTTTCCCCTAGGCCTATTGTGTCCTATTGCATCCTATTGTATTCTACAGTGTTTGCACTAGTTTTCTAACTGTTTACTTACGTGATTTTTGTTTGTGTGTATATTCTGTGTATTTTACTTACCTCCTAAGGGAGTATATCCTCTGAGATACTTTTGACATATTGTCACTAAAATAAAGTACCTTTATTTTTAGTAACTCTGAGTATTGTGTTTCTTGTGATATAGTGCTATATGATATAAGTGGTGTAGTAGGAGCTTTGCATGTCTCCTAGTTCAGCCTAAGCTGCTCTGCTATAGCTACCTCTATCAGCCTAACCTTTTAGAACACTACTAATCTACTAATAAGGGATAACTGGACCTGTCACAAGGTAAAAGTACCATCAGGTACCCACTATAAGCCAGGCCGGCCTCCTACAATCTGGTTCCAAAATGGTCTGTGCCCCAGAAAGTAGAAAGATGCTGGATTTTTTTTTAGATTAAGAATTAATCCAAAGAGTGTCTTGCTTCTTGCTGGTGCACAGGCAAGAAGCTAAGAACAAAATCCCATATGGGTGTCTGGCTCCGTGCTGAGGCCAAGACACACAGCTTCTTCATAGAATGTTAGAGGAAAGGGTTGTGTGACTGTGCCCCAGCAAAGGGTCAAAGACTGTTTAGGTTATTTGTAGCTTAAGAAAACAGATGTAATTTTCTTTTTTGTGCTTTATTTCTACTTGTGGGAGAAACAGGTGTGAAATTGAAGGGAGATTCCATAAAGTTACTGTCTACTTAAAAGTAGGCACAGTTCTAAATTGAACACTTTTGCATGGGTTGTTCGAATATTTCCCTAATAATGTATTTGTTCAGCTCAAAATAGTAAATGCAGGTGAGGAAAAAGAACTGAGTATCAAGGTTTTCACTTGGAACTTTTTGCACAGGAGGCAGATCCAAAAAATGATGCACATCTGGGTCAGTTAAGCACTTCCTTCTGCAGAAATATAGAGGGCCAGATTTTCAAAATGTTATGGAAGGCAAAGTAGCAAAACAACTTGCTACACTGTGTGACAGGGAGAAAGCAGGAAAGTGCCATACTTGCAAAGATACGGTCCATTTCTGCTCTCTCCTTGCACTGGCACACTGAGTGCTTCTTAGCACCATCGCAGACACCTTAGCGCCAGGCTGGAATGTTTTTGTGCAGGAAGTAAATATTACTTAGGCCCTTGTGTTGCCTTGTATCACCACCTTAGACTGCCGTGGGAGTCTAGTTTTCACAAATGTCTGGCTTTGGAAAGTTTCCCTGGTTGACTGTCGAGCCTGGGCCTAAATCTGATTGCTACAGCCAAATCAGGTAATTTTTTTGACAGGAAATGGTGATGACTCCACAAAGGGGGTCATTCTGACCCTGATGGGCGGCGGAGGCCGCCCGCCAGAGTTCCCCCCTCCGAAATACCGCTCCGCGGTCGAAAGACCGCAGAGGGTATTCTAATTTTTTCCCTGGGCTGGCGGGCGGTCGCCAAAAGACCGCCCGCCAGCCCAGGGAAAAACTCCCTTCCCACGAGGATGCCGGCTCGTAATCGAGCCGGCGGAGTGGGAAGGTGCGACGGGTGCTGTTGCACCCGTCGCGTATTTCACTGTCTGCCAAGCAGACAGTGAAATACTCGTAGGGGCCCTCTTACGGGGGCCCCTGCAGTGCCCATGCCAGTGGCATGGGCACTGCAGGGGCCCCCAGGGGCCCCGTGACCCCCCCTACCGCCATCCGGTTCCCGGCGGGCGGACCGCCGGGAACTGGATGGCGGTAGGGGGGGTCAGAATCCCCTCGGCGGCGCAGCTAGCTGCGCCGCCTTGGAGGATTCAAAAGGGCGGCGGTACACTGGTGGGAGACCGCCAGTGTTGCCGGTCTGACCGCGGCTTTACCGCCGCGGTCAGAATGCCCTGCGGGGCACCGCCGGCCTGTCGGCGGTGCTCCCGCCGACCCTGGCCCCGGCGGTCTAAGACCGCCGGGGTCAGAATGACCCCCAAAGTGTGGTTGGGTCTTTTCCTATTGCAAGTGCTATACCACCCACCAAAGTGTGGTACCATTTTTATTGGGAGATGTGAAGAAACACAGCGGGGTAAAAAATATGTGGCTCCCTGAAGATCCAGAGGTTTTCCTCACAGGCATGTGAGAAAACTGTGTGTTTGGAGCCAAAGGTTGAGGTTTGCAAGGGCTTCTAGGTACAAAAACCTGTTGAGAGTCAAGCAATTCATGCCACCCATGATTCCCCCTGGTGTCTAGTTTAAAAAAAAATGCATTTTTGATAGGTTTCCCTTGGTGCAAGTGGAACCAGGGCCCACATCCACAGCTACCCAGATTGCAAATTTTTTTTGATTTTCAGTGGAAAAATGTGGTGTGTCCATGTTGCATTTTTGGCCCTTTCCTGTTGCAGGCACTAGGACTATCCACATAAGTGAGGTACTACTTTTGTCAAGAGTCTTGGAGAACCACTGGGTGTTAGGAAATTTGTGGATCCCTGCAGATACCAGAAACTTCCTTCACAAAAATGGGAGGAAAGTGTATGTTTTTAGAGACAGGGTCAGGTTTGCAGATGCTTCTGCGGAGTGAAAAAACTTGTTAGAACCACACAAGTTACACCACCCTGGACATCCCCTGATTTATAGTTTTCAGAAATGTCTGAGTATGGTAGGTTCTCCTGGGTGACAGCAGAGCTTGGGCCAAAATCTGCAGCTACCCATATTGTAAAAAAGCATGGATTCTGCTGGGTTAACCTTGATGTCTCAAGGTTGCATTTCAATGTGTATTATTTCACAGGTGGTATGCCCAACCATGTAAGGGATCTACAAAAATGACTCCTTGCTCAATTCAAAATATTGTATACTTTTCGTAAATCTATAGCTTTCCAGAATCACCCATGAGTTTTATGCCTTGTTTCCACTATAAACTTGAAGTAGCTTGAAAGCACAAAAATTAAGACAACTGGAGTACCTCTTTGAAAAAGGCCAAAAATATGGTAAAAATCTATTGCTTTTTGATCCAGTTCTGCATGGTTCTGAAAGTTGGGAAGATGGTGACTTTAGCACAGCAAACCTTGCATTGATGCGAATTATAGGGATATAAAAATCATGCACTCAATTGTGAAGAGGTTTTTCTCCCATAAAAACCAGCAATTAGCTATATTTTGGCAATTTCCTCAGTCCTCTCCAGGGCAGTGAACAAACCCTGGGTAGCCTTAAAGTCTCCATAATGTTGTAAAAAAGAAAGCTAATTTGCTGTGGGTACATTAGGTAGAAAAATGTAATGGAGGGGTAGGCATGAAGTGGCCCTACTACCAAAAAATTGATTCACATTTTAGGATGAAAAGGCTTATCAGCGAAAGGGTTAAGTTGCAGAAAACTCACTGTCAGTTTTATACTGAAGTTTGCAAAAAAGCAGAAATGCAACTATCAAATGAGAAGGGAACATATTACGATGTGTAACTGGCAAGTAAAAATTGATTCTACTATTTACGTTTTAAAAGAGGTAATAATTAAATCCATGCTATGTCATCAATAGACCACTATTGTGAAATTACACACCCTGTACCTCATCAGGGGTCTTATACCCCTACCTCTCTAAACATTTGTGCCCTGCTGAAATCTCTAAGACTAATGCTCCCACACCCTTCCTTTTCTTCCTCCTTTTGGACAGGCAACTGTAGACATAATTATGCTGGGAAAACTGTTATATAGTACGGGCAAGTGTATAATTACTCACCCCAAACATGGGCTTGCTCATAATCAGGTCCGGATGCCACATTCTACCTGGAGGTGAATCTTTCTTCACATCTACAATCACTTGTGTTGAAAATGAAGTGCAAAAGCACACAACAAAACACTACGGTCCTCATTACGAGTTTGGCGGTCGCAGGACCGCAATGTTGGCAGTGGTGGTCGCACTGCCAACAGTCTAGGGTGGAAAAGACTGCCAAATTATGACCAATGCAATCTTCCCAACAGAATACAACCAATCTACCACCGGCACGGCTACTGCGGTCAGGCCACCATGGATGACGCGGCTTCCTTCAGGCAGGCGGAGAGCATGTTCCTGCTGGACACATTATGAGGCTGCACACTGCCAAGGCTTCCATTGTGGTTACACCATCACCGGAACTCTGGCAGAAACCAACTGTACCAAAGGAGACACTTTCCTTCAGGAATACATACCAGTCTGGAGCCGCCATGAAACATGAACTGAACGTCTTCCTTGTGCTCGTGCTCACCCAATGACTCCGGAACCAGCAACGACAATGGCGACAACACCAACCGTGAGTTCACAACTTACCTGTTATTGTAGGAAAATGCCAATGTACCGACACACACTCAACATACACATCCGAGACAGCTGGCGAGGGAGACACACATGTAACCTCATACCTACATGCACACACACACACAGCCACATACACACATGCACATACCCAGTACACAAACAATATTGCCATCACACACACATGGGAAAAACACACACCAAACCCCAGATACAAAGCACCGGCATGGTCACACATAACAACACACAACACCACCAAATGACACACAACTATACCACAACCGCAACATCACAAAACACCAGAAAGCACACACTGTACGCACCTACTGTTGACAAAGCATACATACAACACAACGTAACAACACCAGAGAACAAACACACACAATCACACATCCAAATAATGAGCCATACCGCATACCCAGCAAACACACATCACAAAGCATCTGATATATCTATCCCCACACACACTTAGGCACAAGGTACAATCACACAACACAGTAAAAAACACATGTCAAAACAAACACCACACAATACCAACACAACAACATGTCCCCAACATACACATGCCCATCACACAACACATCCATCACTGGGGGAGAAATGCCATGCACACAACCACACCGCAGCCCAGACACAACTGGTAGCACAACCACTACTCACACCCAAATGCTTACACACAAACAATGTCAGCCAAGGCCAAAACTGCCTAAGTAAAGAAATGCTAGACAAAGATGTAACATGAAACCAACAACAGGTTGGTCATGTTACAATATAAATATAAATAAATATGATAAAGTATTCAAGGCCAGTCCAATAACAAAAGTGCAACATGCACAATTTCTACATTTCTGTGCCCCAACTTGACTCCTGACTGCCATGTAACCTCCACAGTTTGGGGCATCAAGTGGGCAGGCAGGCACCTCAGGGATTGGGAGGGGGGCAGGGAGGGGTTTGTGCTTAGGCTTGAGTGACCCTTGGGCTTGGGTTTTGGTGGATGGGCTTTCATCGGGGCTTAGGGGAGGGCTGGGAACTCTTCATAGGGGTCGACTTCTTGGCCGAGGAAGGGGCATAGTAACTTGCAGGGGTGGCAAGGGAGTTCTTGGAGGTGGAAGGGTTGGACTTGGGGAGAGACACAGACTGTCTAGGGGTATCACGGGGTGGAATAGGAGTATGGAAAAGGGACAACTACGAGAGTAAAAACTTCTCACACACACAGGGATGATTATGGCAAAAGGGTTTGGAAGTGGAGGGAGAGGGAGTGGTTCTAAGAGGTGACTTGGTGGGTGTCTTGGGTGCATGTGGGGAAGTGTGGCACAATGGTTTGAGCGGCAGACCCTGATGCAGAGATCTGGCCTGGGATCAGGGTTCAATTCCTACATCAGTGGGTCTTGGGCTCAATTCCCTTGGACCAGATAATTCTCATCTCGGTGCCTCATCTAATTAATGGGTCCCACTCTGTAACTCTGGGCAATAGCTTGCTTAACCTTCACAACAGCATTGACAGTGCTTGGATGCCTGGCTTCACCCTGGGGGTGCCCAGGAGTGGGCGCCTCACAGGGAAAAGCCAGGAGGGGTTCCACATCGATATGCGTGCAGCGCCTAGAGACCCTAACGGGTGAGTAGTGCGCTATACAAGTGCGAAGTTTATAGTTTACATATGTGTGCGAGGTATGCTTGTGGGTGCTGGGTGTCGGTTGGTTGTTGAGTGTGGGTGTTTATGAGTTTATGAGATACCATGGTGGATGGCTGACTGTCTGCTGGGGTGGTGCCTGCAGGCATGGTGAATGTGCTGCATGTAGGTGTGTCGGTGGCTGCGGATGTGGTGACTGGGGTGGATGTCTAAGGGTCTGCTGTCGTGATGACTGTGGGTAAGACAGGTATTTTGGCTGCATCGGTGAATGTAGGTGTGGTGACTGCACGTATGTCAGGTGTAGTGTCAGTGGTGCTGTGGTAGTGGGCGGGTGGCAGGGCAGGTAGTGACTGTTGCTATGTCTGCAGATGGGTGTTGTTTGCATGCTGGTGGTGGGTCTTGTGGTACTTGTCAGCGCTACCCTTGGATGGTGAGGTGGATGCACGCTTGTCAGTCTGTGTATTTTGGCTGGGTCGGGGAAGAAGGGTTTGAGTTTGGGAAGAGGAAGGTGGAGATGGGACGGAAGACAAAGGGTGACTGGCTGCCGTCAGAGTGGAGGCCAGAGCTTGAAAGGATCTCTGTAGGCCAGCCAGTGCACCATGAATGCCCTCCAGGAACGCATTTCTCTGCTGGACTTGGGTTGCCAGTCCCTGGATGGCATTTATGATGGTCAAGTGACCTACAGAGATTGACCTCAGGAGGTCAATAGCCTCCTCACTGAGGGCAGCTGGGCTGACTTGGGCAGGGGCACAGGTGCCTGGTGCGAAGGAGACGCACAACCCTCCTAGGTGAGTGGGCGTGGACAACTAGTTGAGGAGCTACAGGGATGGCGGTGGTAGAAAGGGAGGTGGTGGACAAAGATGGTGCTGAGGTGGTCCCAGAAGGGTCTGCCACCACCAGGGAGTGACTACTAGAGGAGGATTCCGAAGATGATGAAGTGGAAGATCTGGTCTTCCCATTGGCACTTCACTCTCCCTCCAGGCCACTAGGTCCCTCGCTGTTGCCGGTCTCAGCACTCCAGGTCCCATGGCCAGCAGCATCCCCACTCGCCTGTGCACTGTCTCCTTCACCTGCTGATGCGAATGCACACAAATAGAGAGAGAGGGAGGGAGAACCATAGAGGGAGAGAGAGGGTTATCACATTCTTCACATATACCCAAAAAAACCATGCAGAACTGTAGGAACACATTTCCTGGCTACGGTATCCTATATGGGACACCACATATCCTACTTCATGTCACAACATGTCACTTAAATCCATCTCTTCATGTCAAAACTCTCACCAATATCATAATCCAAGCAAGGTACCACAACTTGAGCCATCCATCTATTTACCTACAAATCTATTTCAGCAAGCACATCATGCCCTTGTTAATACTGAGAATCCGTCTGAATCCTGGTCACATCCCTCCTTTCACCTTTAGGAACGGCAGTTGACAGTTAACACCACATCATGCATGTTCACATTCAACTCCTGACCTGTCCATGTTCATAAGTAATGTACCATGCAAGTAAAGACAACTCTATTGACAACTACACACACCTATTATTGCAGTCACATGCCTAGCTGAACGCTCTGTACAGATCTTACACCATGGATACAATCCCTGAAGAAGACACATGTGGCAGTCCCATTCAGGTGGCATCTGATTCTTAGAATACATGTCTGTAGAGCAGCTTATTCACTACATGTATCAAATCCTAGAGGCTTAGTTGCAGTAACCAAATACAGATACTCCACATCACACCATACATCCATGTTAGGCAAACAGTGGCCTATCTAGCACACATGATTGATCCACTCACAAAGACAGCAGTGTAACAACAACTAAACAAAGGATAGCCAACTAATACCTATTGTTAGAAATGGGGTCTTTGGTTGGCAGTCAGGTTACCTCCTGTCCAAGCAAGGACCCTCACTCTAGTCAGGGTAAAAGAGAGTCACCGTCAGCTAACCCCCACTCACCCCCTTGGTAGCTTGGCACGAGCAGTAGGATTAACTTCAGAGTGCTAGGTGTAAAGTACTTGTACCAACAAACACCGTAACGTAATGAAAACACTCCAAAATGACACAACACAGGTTTAGAACAATAGAGACTATTTATCTAAACAAAACAAGACCAAAACGACAAAAATCCACAATACACAAGTCAAGTTATCAATTAAAAACCAAAAAGCGTCTTCATGTAATTTTAAAAACAAGGCTTATGCTGTTAGCGTGGAAATGTACCTGGGTGCGTCAAACATAGCCCCGCATGGGCGAGTGTGCATCAAAAAGGTCTTGCGATGCATCGATGTCACTCACAAGCGAGACCATACATCGTTTCTCCTTCAGTCAAGTCGGCATACGTCGTTTCTTCTTTCCGCAGGAGAGCGATGCGTCGATTCGAACTGCACTCTCATGTCCGGGCAGGCCTTGCATTGTTTTTACACGCCCAGCGATGTGTGTGTCGGAAATCCTTCTGCACGATGATCCGAAAACCACGCAGCGCTGGTTGTGATCTCGGCAGCCTCTGTCAGCGCATCGTTTCTTCAGCCGCGAGCGTCGATTCTCAGACGCAAAGCTGGCGACACGACGATTTTTCAGCCGCGTCTCAGAGTTGCGTCGATCTTTTCCCAGCACGGTGGTTTGTGCATACATTTCTCACTCTTGTCCTGCCATTTTCTCTTTTCAGGGTCCCAGGAACTGGATGGGCACCACTTGGCAGAGTAGGAGTCTCAGCAGAGGTTCCAGGTGCTGACAGAGAGAAGTCTTTGCTGTCCCTGAGACTTCAAACAACAGCAGGCAAGCTCTAATTCAAGCCCTTGGAAAGTTCTTCACAAGAAGGAAGGCACAAAAAGTCCAGTCTTTGTCCTCTAGCATAGGCAGAAGCAGCAACTGCAGGATAGTTCCACAAAAGACAGTCACAGGCAGGGCAGCTCTTCTTCCCCAGCTCTTCAGCTCTTTTCCAGGCAGAGGTTCCTCTTGGTTTTCAGAAGTGTTCTAAAGTCTGTGGTTTTGGGTGCCCTTCTTATACCCATTTTGCCCTCCGAAGTAGGCTTATTTCAAATAAAAGTCTCTCTTGTTTGTGAAATCCTGCCTTGCCCAGGCCCGGCCCCAGACCCCCCCCCCCCCCCCTTGGGTTGGAGACTGCATTGTGTGAGGGCAGGCACAGCCCTTTCAGGTGTGAGTGACCACTCCTCCCCTCCCTCCTAGCACAGATGGCTCATCAGGAAATGCAGACTACACCCCAGCTCCCTTTGTATCACTGTCTAATAAGAGGTGCAACCAGCCCAAATGTCAAACTGACCCAGACAGGGAATCCATTAACAGGCAGAGTCACATAAATGGTTTAAGCAAGAAAGTGCTCACTTTCTAAAAGTGGCATCTTCAAACAAACAATCTTAAAACCAACTTTGCTAAAAGATGTATTTTTAAATAAATTGTGAGCTCAGACACCCCAAACTCCACATGCATATTCTCTCCCAAAGGAAATCTACACTTTAATCATATATAAAGGTAGCCCCCATGTTAACCTTTGAGCGGGACAGGCCTTGCAACAGTGGAAATCAAATTTAGCAGTATTTCACTACCAGGACATATAAAACACATTACTATATGTCCTACCTTAACCATACACTGCCCTTGGGGCTACCTAGGGCCTACATTAGGGGTATCTTACATGTAACAAAAAGGGAAGGTTTAGGCTTGGCAAGTGAGTACACTTGCCAAGTCGACTTGGCAGTTTAAAACTGCACACTTAGACACTGCAGTGGCCGGTCTGAGACATGATTACAGGGCTACTAATGTTGGTGGCACAACCAGTGCTGCAGGCCCACTAGTAGCATTAGATTAACAGGCCCTGGGCACCTCTAGTGCACTGTACTAGGGACTTACTAGTAAATCAAATATGCCAATCATGGATGAACCAATTACATACACAATTGGTTTAGGAGCATTTGCACTTTGGCACTGGTTAGCAGTGGGAAAGTACCCAGAGTAACAAAAACAGCAAAAACAGAGTACAGCACACATCAACAACCTGGGAAACAGAGGTAAAAAGTTAAGGCAGACCACACCAAGGATGAAAAGTATAACACCTATTATGGCAACCTATATACCACTTAACATGCAGATACTGAGCCACTACATTTCAACAAGATTGAAACCACATCACTCACACCAATCCTCACATGGTAAAACCAGTACCTAGGTCCACACAACACACATATTCCACTGATAAGATATGTACATATGATGCACACATGTACCTACACCGCTGGCTTTGCACTTTTAACATATGCCACAAAAACAACACCTGTATGAGAAATAGTTGTACAGGCAAGGCATTACATCTCGAAGTATGAAGTCTAAATCATTGTCTGTCCAATCTGTCCACATCAGCTAGGCTAAGAGAAACAAGGATTGTCCAACTGCACTAGATCTGAGCCCAAGTAACCATTGTGACATGATGTAGGTGGATAATACCATATATTTCACTTGTATTGTAGTCCATTGGTAGATATTGCATGGACATTGCACTTTGGCAAAGGGTAGCAAAGCCCAATCACTTACCTCATCTGAAACAAAGGCATTGGGATAAAAGAAAGTGAATCACCTACATTTATATGGCATTGGTAAGCATGGTATGGCCAAATACACAACATCAGACACCCAAAGTTGGATGTCCTATAGTTACAACCTTTACATACCCCATATGATGCATATGAAGGGACAATGTGAACAGCACCACAAACACATATGTGCAGTCCAATTCTGCCCATACCTGTTGACAGTATGAGATGTCTGACTCACAAGGAGGTAATCCCTATACCAGGACAATAGGTAACTAGGCCCTATACCACATATGTCTTGCACTCTGTAGCAAATACAGATGATGTATATAGTTGGGGTCATCTGACACCATAGAGCTGCATATTCTGATTCATGGGCCAGGAATAACTGGGCAGGTATGCTAGGACAGGTAGCTAGATACATATATTTAAGGCTGGGTGGAGTCACACATGTGGCATTGTCAATTGTACATCCCACATGCAGACATCAATGTATCTTGACACAGGTGACCAGAACTTACACATGCAATAGCCTAGGGCCATATCTCCATCTATAAGAAATACAATTAGAGTGCCATGTAATCCCAGTAGTCCACATAGATGTATCAACTCCAACTTAGTCACACCTGCTAATGTGTGACAGCAAGCACCAAACTATCAGAGCTAAGTACATGTTTTATGTAAGTACTTAGCCCCTTGTGGCTGCTGTGCTGCCCTCAAACACCCTTCTACTTCAGGGTAGGCCACTGCCAAAATACGGGCCATTACGTGGGGTCAGGATCTAACGGGCACCCCTCCCTCATTGAGAAGACATCCCCAGCTGGGCCTCCATGGTCTTCGGGCCCAGAGCCTCATGTCCTCTCGCCTCTTTCTGCAATGGGTGCTCTCTCAGCTATGGACCCCTAGGATCCGCACTTGCTTGGCGATGGCATGCCAGATCTCCAACTTCTGATAGGCGTTCACCTGCATGGATGACATAGACAAAAAGAGGAAGTAATTTCCACTGGTCCCATACCAACACATACCCACCCTCTCAGCACACACGTCTACAAATCATGCTATCTACATGCATCTACACCCACACTAGTGCACATGCCCAATGCAATGTCATGAACAACATCTATCACACATAGCTAAGGCATAGGTCTCACCTGCTCCTCTGATGCCCTATATAGCTGTTCATACAGGGATAGGACCTCATTCACCAGCCTCTCAAGTTCTTCTGGTGTGAAAGCAGGGCCCCTATCACCCGCAGGAAGTGGCATGATGGCTCACAGAGGCAGAACACAGAAGCTCACGTTGAGGAGGTCTTGTTGGCAACAGTTTCAGGAGTCAAGTGAGCTATATTGCAATGGTGGTAACGGCCACCACGTATAGGACTGTCACCACCGGCAGTCATCACCATTGGCTCTAGTCCGCCAAAGGAAGCAATGATACCCAATGGCAAGTCGTACAGCAGTTGTGACTGCCTACCTCCATGACGACTTCCTCTGGCTGACTTAGGTCACTTCCAACTGTCCAGTACAGTAGGTCAGGTGTCTGCCATTTTGGGCACACGTCATCAATGGATGTGTTCATTAATCTGTGTAATTCACCTATTCCACCTAACAAACTGTAGATATGTATATAGTAGCATCATGTATGTGCAACATAATGATCATATTTTTAAATTATGACGTGATGATGGAGTATATATGGGGACAATTATGTAGAGCTAGTCTGAGATACATAGGCCATTGATAAATAATGGTAGGTTACATGACATATGTGTGAATAGTGCAGGACAGCTACATCTTACACATGTGTACACCAACATTAGTCTCATATGTGCATTCCCACTTACATGTTTGCCAATGTGCTGCAATGATCCAGGAATCAGTGCATATCTATGGGTTGTACTGTGTATGTCAGGGTGCTTCACATCCTCAACAGATGTTAGGTGTCAGCTATATTACAATGTGTCAATGATGTGTGCATACTGCATGACTCATAGTATATTTACTTATCTCTGCATAGTAATGCGGCCATGAAGAGAGTGAGGCAACCACCAGTGCACCGTCCACCTGTAGACCTGGAAAGCATGGCGGACAGGCATGTCATCCAGACATATCATCTGAATCGTCATGCCATCATGGAACTTCATACACAGTTGGCGCCTGATCTGATGCCTGCCATTTGCAATCCTTTTGGCATACCTCCTATTGTTCAGGTCTTGTCAGAGCTACACTTCCTGGCCACAGGGTCCTTTCAGAATACTGTTGCCTTAACTTCAGGGATGTCTCAGCCCATGTTCAGTTTGGTGTTGAAGGAAGTGGCGTGTGCATTGTTAAAACACATGGACAGCTACATCAGGTTCCCCCAACAAGCAGATTTGGCCTATGTAAAGGCAGACTTTTTTGAGATGGGACACATTCCTCATGTGGTAGGAGCCGTTGATGGCACCCAATTGCCAATGAACAGGTGTATAGGAACAGGAAGAACTGCCACTCAATCAGCGTGCAGGTGGTGTGTTTGGCAGACCAGTAATCTCACAAGTCACAGACAAGTTTCCAGGATCTGTGCATGATTCTTACATCATGCGGAACATGAATGTCCCACATCTAATGGAACAACTACAAACAGAGAGGGCGTGGCTGCTTGGGAAGTTTGCATTGTGATGTGTGTTTCTGTGAGTTATGTCTCCTGTCATCACAATCGTGCCTATCCCAGATACAACAATTGAGTTGTTTGACCATTATGTTCACAGGTGACTCAGGCTATCCTAACCCTCCTTGGCTGTTGACACCAGTGAGGTATCCTACCACGCCTGGGGAACTCAATTACAATGAGGTCTACGGAGGACAATGCATGTAATTGAAAGAACATTTGGCCTACTGAAGGCAGGATTCAGGTGCCTGGACCTATCTGGAGAAGCTCTCCTCTACTCGCCTTTAAGTTATGCCAAATAATCATAGCCTGCTGCATGCTCCACAATCTAGCCCTGAGACATCAGAAACAATTGATTGCAGATGAGGGGGAGGCACCAGGGCCAAAGATTGGAAATGCTGATGTGGCAAGTGATGAAGAGCCTGAGGAAGAAGGAGCAGGTGACTCTAGGGCAGATATCATCAATCAGTACTTCTACTGACATACAGGTATGTGAAGTGGACCTATTGATGTGTTGAATGTGCACAACATGAAGAAGATGGCTGCCATTACTCCTCGTGACTTGCTTAATCTGTGGGAGAGTCATGTTCTCCAATGCTTAAGTGAGTTGTAGATGAGGAATGATGGATTGTAAAGTGTAGAATATATTATGGTCTGCTTTGTCGTGTATTGTTACAGCAGATCCTAACATACACCTCTGTAATGGACTACTCAGTATTGAGCTCTGTGTCTGGCAATCCCCTATCCTCTTTTCCTTCCATTTACTGATAGAGCCATTTACTGTTTGCCTCTACATACTAGGCTTGCAGTATTCATTGTCATTAGGCAATGGTAATTGCTGACAGCCATGAGAGGTGTACCAGACACATAGCTATTAATATGGATGTAGGTACAGTGGGTGGTACCGTGTTAGTACTCCTTCCATAAAAGTGGGGTTGTGATTGCTTAATCATTTCCTATATCCAGTGGGTTGAGGGGAATGTGAAATGATTATGGGGGTGATTCTAACTTTGGCGGGCGGCCAGTTCCCCCAACAGAATACCGCTACGCGGTCAGAAGACCACTGCGGTTATTCTGTGTTTCCCGCTGGGCTGGTGGGCGACCGCCAGAAGGCCGCCCGCCAGCCCAGCGGGAAACCCCTTCCCACGAGGAAGCCGGCTCCGAATGGAGCCGGCGGAGTGGGAAGGGTGCGACGGGTGCAGTAGCACCCGTCGCGATTTTCAGTGTCTGCAATGCAGACACTGAAAATCTTTTAGGGGCCCTCTTACGGGTCACGACCGCCAGGAACAGGATGGCGGTGAGGGGGTCGGAATCCCCATGGCGGGGCAGCAAGCTGCGCCGCCATGGAGGATTCCTCAGGGCAGCGGAAAACTGGCGGGAGACCGCCGGTTTTCCGTTTCTGACCGCGGCTGTACCGCCGCGGTCAGAATGCCCTTGGGAGCACCGCCAGCCTGTTGGCGGTGCTCCCGCGGTCCCCGGCCCTGGCGGTCAATGACCGCCAGGGTCGGAATGACCGCCTATGTGTCAGTTTTAGCTAGTGGCCCACGTTTGATGGTAGCATCATTGCCTGTACCTTCACAATGGGTTTGGTACTTAGTGATGCCCTTTGGACCTAGTTGTGTTTGTATACTGATATCGCTGTCCAAGGTGGAGGTAACTGTATTCTGAAATAGGTGAGTGTCACTCCTGTAATTATGGGGACTATGTCAGTGTATGGTTTAAGTACTATGAGGCATATCTATACTTTTTTTGCACCACATTTGCGTCATTTGTTAGCGGAAAAGAGGCGCAAACTTACAAAATATAATTGTATTTTGTAAGTTTGCGACGCTTTTGCATAAAAAAATGACGCAAATGCAGAACAAAAAAAGTATAAATATAGGCCTATGTTCCTCTATGATGATCTTCATGTGTTCCATGGGATATGTGAATGTGTAGCTATGGTATGGTTATGTGAAGAGCCTGTACCTGGAGATGTATAGGTCCAATCTGGGTGCCCCTGCTTTGTAGGTAGTCTACCATGGGCATGACTTCTGTTTCCTGTAAATGTGTTTAGTGTGCCACCATGCCTTCCAATCTGATGGTACTCTCTGTCATGTTCTAATTGCAGATAGGAAAATAGACTATAGCCTGGTGTTTCTCTGGATTTCATCCTCACTCTCTGATATCTGTCCAGTGACATTTCTGTTGTCATGTGTGTCCTGCTGAGGAAGCCTCTGTCTGATGGCCATTACACTGCCAGTTCGACTCAGGGAGGCATTACCAGACCACAGTTGTCAAGCATGACAATTGTTGTTGTATCATTAAAGACACATATACAGTAGCTGTGTCTACATGGGATTTATTGTGTATTTAATTGTAAAAGTCAAAAGAATGTGAACAAATTAAAAAAGATGATGAGTAGACTCATGGTAGATGGTAGCTGCTACAACAGTTGGTTACATGGGTCCTATGTCCTTGTACCATGGGAAAATGGAGTTATGTGTCCGAACAATCAACAACGTGTCTCAGTGGCACACAAGGGTGACAAATCAGGAGACGTTCACTACCTGGCAGTGGGTTTGGTCTTTGCATCTGCTCCAGTCAGATATCTGGGTGGACGTCCACATTTGCCAGGTGGGGAGGTTCTTTAGCTACAGAGGGAGAGGTGCCTGAGGCATGTGGTTCCCCTGGCAGGGCCTCCATTGTACTACCTGATGCTGATGTAGATGGGGCAGATGTTTTGTTGCTAGTGGAAGGAGTGGGAGATGGCTTCCTGGTCAGTGGAGTCTCTTGGAGGCCCCATCCTCTGGTCCACAGCATCCGTCCCATGCACCCTTACCCCAGGTGCCTGTGCCCCTGGCACAGTGTGCCCACTCCCAGTGGTAGCAGGACTATCATTGTCTGGGGTGTCAAGGTTCGACACAGGTCCCTGAACTGTGGGGCACACAATAGATTAAACAGTTCTTGGGACACAGGTTTGGGGGCGAATGGTTGGCTGTGATATGGAAGCTCGGGTGGAGTTGATGTTGGCAGGGTGAGGTAGGGAGTGGTTGACTGACCAGGTGTCCCAGATGGGCCAGGTAGTTTGTCACTATCCAGACATCCAAGCATGTTGTCCTCACTGGGGTCTTCATCCTGAGGAGGGCTGGCAGTGTCTGGTATCCTCTCCATTGTGGGAATGACAGGGTTACCGTTGGATGGAGTGAGACACAGAGTTAGGTTTAGAAAGTGTGTTTTGTTATCTCTTTGTGAGATGCAGACAGTGGCTTAACATGATTCCCTGCAATGACATTGACATATGCTGCACTGCATACCTTGGTTGTACTTACAACTCTGTGACTTGAGTTCCATACTCCATGTTGGGAGCTGCCATTTAAATTAGGTACATATTGCACTGCAGATAGGTTCTGGTTTTGTCTGATACTTGACATCAGTGTTCAGCTCTGTTGCCTAGTAAATAGTCAGGCTTGCTAGATGTCACACAATATAGCTGCACATTGCACCATGGTGTCCTAGTGGGAACACAGTATGTGAGTATGCAAGGGTAATAGTTCTGTCTCAGGATGCTGTGCATGTGCATGAAGCCTGTCATATTACTTTCCAACCCATGGTCAGTCTTTTTCAGGCTTGGGGATATGGATCAGTGGCCATTAGGAATTGCCACTGAGCTGTAGCTGTGTTTTGCCTTGGTTTCCATTGTGAGTGTGCCATTACATTACTGTCATTGCCATGTACTAGTCCTCACTAGAACAATCTAGATGGTGTGGCTTGTTCTTTAGGTGATCAGGCATTACATGTGATGTGTTGTGCACATGCCATGTTTTCACATTGATGGGTTAGTGCATTCTAGGAGTCATAGTGATTGATTAGCCTATAGTTGCTGTGCCTTTGCCAAGGCTTGTGTGGGCATGGAGGAGAGGGGCATTAGGTGATTAGGTGGTAAGTGTAGTGGGACATTCAGTTAATTAGGGAGTATTTGGGTGGAGAAGAAGAATGCAGGACAAGACAAATGTATGACATGGAGTGGTGGGTGCTTACCAGACTCCAGCCCCCAGGTATTCCAGTCAGGCCCTCTGGATGCAGTATGTCCAAGACCTCTCCTCCCAGGATGTGAACTGTGGGGGAGGAGCTGAGGGCCCACTGCCAGTCTTGTGCATGGCGATCTGGTAGCGTGATGCCATGAAAAGCATCTTCGGCCGTAGGTCGTTCCACCCCTTCCTGATGTCTTCCCTTGTGCGTGAATGGCTGCCTACTGAATTGACCCTGTCAACTATCCTTTGCCATAACTTCATTTTCGTGGCAAACGATGTTTGTTGGACCTGTGCTCCAAACAGTTGTGGTTCTACCATGACAATTTCATCCACCATGACACTCAGCTTGTCGTCAGTGAAATCTGGATGTTTTTGGGAGGACATTATAGTGGTTGTGATGACGGTGTGTGGGGGTGTTGCGAGTGTAAGGATGCTGTGTTGGGTGATTCATGAGGTGTGGATGCTGCGTTGTGAGGGTGAGACGCTTGTTGTGGAATGTGTGTGCTCGTTATGTGTGTAATTTGTTAGTTGTGCTAGTGTGTGATGAGTGTGACGTGTATGTGTGCCTATAGTGTAAGGGTGCTCTCTCTATATAATTTCCTGCTGTTGGTGTCTCAGAATGGTGTTTTTGTTTCAAAGGATTGTGGGTTGTGTGTGGGTGTGTTATATTGTGAAGTGTGTCAGGTGTGGGGTATTCAAACTGTCCAATGTTGGGTTGCATTCTGGCAGTAGTGGGTTCTGACAGAGGCGCCTTGCACCGCCCATGGTTTTCCGCCATGGAAGAACCGTTGTGGTGATTTGTGGCTCATAACCTGGTGGGTGGATTTTTTGTTGGGCTGGCAGTGCCTCTTTCCCGCCCTCCAGTGTCCTAACGGTTTTGGAATTTTGGCTGTTGTTTGGCAGTCTTCACAGTGTGACTCTTAATACTGCAGTCGGATGACCACCAACATGGCGGTCTTTTGTAATGACCCCCCACTTGAGAACATGCTCTTGTGTGCTCATGTATACATGATTTACTCTAACTTATGGGAGAGTCATACTGGTCGGATCAGGAAGACACTCATCTGAAGTCACACACTTCAAAATTAAACAGAAAAAGTTTTAAAAAAAGAGAGGAAAATGTGTTTCACAGGGCTCATTGTACAGGTCACAAGTGTAAAATACTTGTTTTTTTCTTTATTTCCCTTAACAAGCTTGTGAATTAATTAATGAATGTGTACCTTAATTCAACTCTATTGTAAGAAAATGGTACTTGCAATGTTGGAAAAGACATCAGTCCAAAATTCATAAGGTTTTTATGTGACAAACAATAATAGAACAAGCATGCTGATAAATGTCATGTCTTGCTTCCTCTTGTTTTTACTACCCTTAACAAGCTCATGTATCAAATATGAACTTCTACCTTAATTCCACTCTTTACCAGGATGGTAAATCTGATGCTTACAATACTCGAAGGGACTTGTCAGTCCAAAATTTGTAAGGTTATGACAGAAAAACAACGTTGAACACCCATGCTGACAAACACCACATCTTGCTACCTCAAGGGTAAAAATGTTGAGCCTCAGGGGCATGTAAACAGCATGCAGGTATAAAATGGAATGGAATTTTAACTTCCTATACTCTCACCTCGAAGTCGTGATTGTCTTATTTTTGTGCTTTGTGGCAACAGACATTGGGCCTGATTACAACTTTGGAGGAGGTGTTAATCCGTTGCAAATGTGACGGATATAACACCAGCCATATTACGAGTTCCATAGGATATAATGGACTCGTAATACGGCTGGTGGTATATCCGTCACTTTACCGTCACTTTTGGGACGGATTAACACCTCCTCCAAAGTTGTAATCAGGCCCATTGTCATTTAGAGACTCCAATAGGTCTGGAATACCGTACCTGTATGCCCTCGTCCCTGACTTCATTCATTGAGCTTTATTTTGGCAGCAACTACCATAAAAGGAATACAGGTACGAAAATAAAACCATGATTCATAATACAACATATAACATTGCAATAAAATCCTTAAGATGAAAACCTTTACATTGCCAAAGCCCAGGACATACAAGTCAGACACTGAGTTACTCTATCAAAAAATACATTTAGCTAAATGTGCTTAAATTTCAGACTTATATAAGTCAAGCAGGTAACACAGTAGAAATTTGACAAGTAGATTTAAGTTCCTGGAAACCTTGATATTCTCCTCCCCATATTGTAAGGAGGTCTATTACAAAATAATTGTATAGACAAAAATCTGAAATAGCAATACCAAATTAATATAAAAACACAGTTACTATCCTTCAATTAATATTATATCAATACATTATACTTGCTCTAATACGCCATATTGCAGCTAAAAACTTTGCCACAGCGCACACCACTGGCCCGTGGGTGTTAGTGCTACAAATTCCAAGGGCCTGGTGGTGATCCCTAATGCCTCTGTATGACCTCGTCCCTGACTTGCTTCATCAAGAGGATGTTCCTTTGAAAATACACCTACAAATGCTCTGCCCATTGGCCACCAAACAGTCAAGTGTGTGTGGTGGCCCATATTTCAGTCACTGTATTTGCAGGAGGCGTGACGTGGTGGCATCTGAATAGTGCAACTTGGTGACGTCACCAGACCACACAACAACTTTCTGAAACACACAGGAGGAACAGGTTACAGTTGTCGATGTTCATAAAAAGTGGATGTGAATCAGATCAAAGTCTGATTAAAATAAGCACATTAAAATTATTATTGGGATTTAATCAAAAGTATAAAGTGCAGAAAACCAGGCTGCTTAACATAGTGATTATGCTTAAAACAGAGGATAGACTCCAACAATGAATCAGCTTTATTTTAAATATATCAGGTGGGCTGCATAATCTGTAGAACCTAATGAGACTGTCCCTTAACCCCTTCTGTCCCCAGGACGTAATGGTTACGTCCTGAGGCACAGTGCTGCTGTGCCCAGGACGTAACCATTACGTCCTGGCCACACAGCCCAGGGGGAGCGCTAGCGCTCCCTCTGTGGGGTTCCCCCCACCCCCCTAAGGCAAGGTGGAAGGGGAAGCCCTTCCCCGTCCACCCCCGGCCCCCCACCCCCCGTGACGTCAGTGCGCGATCGCGCGCTGTTTGTCACAGGGCCTCCTCCCATCGCGCTGGAAGCTCAGCTTCCAGCGCGATCGGAAGAGAAATACTTTGCATTTCTCTTCCAATCACGTGGGGGAGGCCGAGAGAGGCTTCAAAGTAAAGGAAAGTTATTTCCTTCCCTTTGAAGTCTCACTCTGCGTTTTGGCAGCCGGATTGAAAGCAATCTGGCTGTCAAAATGCCCACTAGACACCAGGGATTTAATTTTAAGAAGGAAATTGGCATGAGGGAGCGACCCCTTGGGCAAGGGTCGCTCCCAGGCGGGGCATTTTTTTGAAGGCATTTTTCTAGGCACCAGGGATAATTATTTGTTTTTTTTAGTTTTTGTTTTAGGGGTGGGGAGCGACCCCTTAGGCAAGGGTCGCTCCCATAGGGGGCAAATGATATTTGGGCCATTTCTGCCCCCCTTGGGGGCAGATTGGCCTATTTTTATGAGGCCAATCTGCCCCCAAGGGGGACAGAATCCACTAGACAGTTTTTTTTTTGTTCGTGAATTTCACATAAGGGGAGCGACCCCTTAGGCAAGGGTCGTTACCCTGGTGGGGCAAATTTATTTTAGGCCATTTCTGCCCCCCAGGGGGGCAGATCAGCCTATTTTAATTAGGCTGAGCTGCCCCCAAGGGGGGCAGAAACCACTAGACACCGGGGATTTTTGTTGTTGTTGTTGTTTTACAGATGGGGAGCGTCCCCTTAGGCAAGGGTCGCTCCCCTGGAGGGGCAAATTGTATTTAGGCCATTTCTGTCCGCTTTGGGGGCAGATCGGCCGATTTTAGGTCAATCTCCCCCCAAGGGGGGCAGAAACCGCTAGGCACCAGGGATCTTTTTTTGTTGAAAGGGTCGCTCCCCGGGAGTGTTGGGGGCAAATTTATTTTAGGCCATTTCTGCCCCCCCTGTGGCCGGCTGAGCTAGAGGCCAAAATCTACAGGTAGGTACTTTGCAAATAACACCTCTGTTTTCTGTCAAAAAATGGGATGTGTCCACGTTGTGTTTTGGGCCATTTCCTTTTGTGGGCGCTAGGCCTACCCACACAAGTGAGGTACCATTTTTATCGGGAGACTTGGGGAAACTCTGGGTGGAAGGACATTTGTGGCTCCTCTCAGATTCCAGAACTTTCTGTCACCGAAATGTGAGGAAAATGTGTTTTTTTAGCCAAATGTTGAGGTTTGCAAAGGATTCTGGGTAACAGAACCTGGTCAGAGCCCCACAAGTCACCCCATCTTGGATTCCCCTAGGTCTCTAGTTTTAAAAAATGCACAGGTTTGGTAGGTTTCCCTAGGTGCCGGCTGAGCTAGAGGCCAATATCTACAGGTAGGCACTTGGCAAAAAACACCTCTGTTTTCTGTCAAAAAATGGGATGTGTCCACGTTGTGTTTTGGGGCATTTTCTGTCGCAGGCGCTAGGCCTACCCACACAAGTGAGGTATCATTTTTATCGGGGGGAACATAGAATACCAAAACAAGTGTTTTTGCCCCTTGTCTTTCTCTACATTTTTTCCTTCCAATTATAAGAGAGTGTGTAAAAAAGACGGCTATTTGAGAAATGCCCTGTAATTCACATGCTAGTATGGGCACCCCGGAATTCAGAGATGTGCAAATAACCACTGCTCCTCAACACCTTATCGTGTGCCCATTTTGGAAATACAAAGGTTTTCTTGATAGCTATTTTTTACTCTTTATATTTCAGCAAATGAATTGCTGTATACCCGGTATAGAATGAAAACCCACTGCAGGGTGCAGGTCATTTATTGGCTCTGGGAACCTAGATTTCTTGATGTACCTACAAGCCCTATATATCCTCGCAACCAGAAGAGTCCAGCAGACATAACAGTATATTGCTTTCAAAAATCTGACATTGCAGAAAAAAGTTACAGAGTAAAACGTAGAGAAAATTGCAGTTTTTTTCACCTCAATTTCAATATTTCTTTTTTCAGTTGTTATTTTCTGTAGGAAACCCTTGTAGGATCTACACAAATTACCCCTTGCTGAATTCATAATTTTGTCTACTTTTCAGAAATGTTTCGGTTTCTGGGATCCAGCATTGGTCTCATGCCCATATCTGTCACTGACTGGAAAAAGGCGGAAAGCACAAAAAAACGTAAAAATGGGGTATGTCCCAGTAAAATGCCAAAATTGTGTTGAAAAATTGGGTTTTCTGATTCAAGTCTGCCTGTTCCTGAAAGCTGGGAAGCTGGTGATTTTAGCACTGCAAACCCTTTGTTGATGCCATTTTCAGGGAAAAAAACACAAGCCTTCTTCTGCAGCCCCTTTTTCCAATTTTTTGGAAAAAAACTAAATTTTCACTGTATTTTGGCTAATTTCTTGGCCTCCTTCTGGGGAACCCACAAAGTCTGGGTACCTCTAGAATTCCTAGGATGTTGGAAAAAAAAGACGCAAATTTGGCGTGGGTAGCTTATGTGAACAAAAAGTTATGAGGGCCTAAGTGCGAACTGCCCCAAATAGCCAAAAAAAGGCTCGGCACAGGAGGGGGAAAAGGCCTGGCAGCGAAGGCGTTAAGCTCCTCCCATGCACCCTGTTTGTCGTATAATGTATTTAAGCAGTATATACCAGCCTGATTGTTGGAAAATCTGAAGCTCACACCCCATCCCAATCTTACTAGCGAAGCTACACCACTGCTAACTTTAAACCTGAAATTTAACTTTAGACCAGAAGTAAGGTAACTGTAACTGTAACCCCCTGCCATGCACAGTATTCTCATCAACAGTTTTAGTTGCTTATGGGCACGAGTTATAGTTTTTTTGAGCTAAGTATAACTATAACTGATGAATTTCTATGGTTTTGTGTGTGTAAAATCAGTACTTAACTATAACATCCTTCTAATCTTTGTTTTTTTTTGTGAATTTCTAAGGATTTTTTTAATTCTATTTCCTAATTATAACCCTTTTCTTAATAAATTTGTGCCTTTTTTAACATAAAATAATATTTAATTACCATAGGTTAAGCTAATGCCATGCACAGAGGGGTGGGCCCTAGGCCTAACCATAGGCCAGGCTCTGCAGTAAACCCCAGCATGCAGCCACCCCCACACTTTGGCTGCGCGAGGTGGGATTGGCAATAGGGCCTGGCCTGCGGCTAGGCCCAGAGGCCAACCCCCTCTCATGCAGTCAACACCGACTGTGAGTAGCTGTCTGGGTATGTGATGGGGTGCGTGTAGGTGTGTAAGTGGGTGTGTGAGTGTGTAAGTGGATGTGTGAGTGTATGAGTGGGTGTATGAATGAGTGTCTGAGTGGGTGTCTGTGACTGTTAGTGGGTGTGTGAGTGGATTTGTGAATCTATGAGTGGGTATGTGAGTGATGGTATAGGTGTGTAAGTGGGTAGTGTAGGTTTATAAGTGGGTGTGTTAGTGAGTGGGTGAGTGGGTGTGTGTGCGTGTGTGCCTATGTGGGTCTGTGACTGGGTGTGGTAGTGCTTTTGTAGGTCTGTGAGTGGGTGTGTGAGTGGTTGTGTTGGTGTGTGAGTGGATGTGTGAGTGGGTGTGTGTGGCAGTGTGGGTCCCTGTGAGTCCTGTGAGTGGTGGAGAGGCTTATTTTTCCTGTGAGCATTCATGCTCTTGTGAGAGCTAGAGGCTCTTGTGAGTCCTTTGAGCGTCTTCAATAGCTGGCTGTTTGAATGTTAGAAATGAAATGGTGTCCATTACTGTTACTGTGATCAACTACAGGCATTGTGAAAATGAAATTAAAAAAGCTATATAGGGGGCAGCAGAAGAGCATTGTGTTCCCCATAGATTTAGATCGTGTCTAAGGGATAACTACTGTGAAGATTACAAATGTATATTGTTTTTTGTTTTAACTGATTTTTACAATATCTCAGGACTCTCACAGGGTCTTGAATAGTTCAAAGGAGTATGTGAGTTTTCAATATGCTCTAATAGTAGAAATGCATTTTGTGGTCCTTGTCATTGACAGGAAGTGTGTAAGAGAGTACTGTGATGTACAAAAACTGAAGGTGTTGTGTAAATTAAGTAAAAAAGCTATATAAGGAGGCAGCAGAAAGGCATGCTGTCCCCCCATAGATTTAGAGAGGAGGTGTCTAAGGGATAACTACTGTGAAGTTTACAAATGTTTATTGTTTTTAACAAACGTTTACAATCTTGCGGGACTCTTACAGGATCCTGAATAATTTAAAGACGTATGTGAGTTCTCGATACACTCTACTAGTGGAAATGTATATTGTGGTTCTTGTTATTGAGAGGAAGTGTGTAAGACTGGAAGATTAATTATTAACTAAAAATAGTTTTGCAAGACTCTCAAAGGATCATGAAAAATAGGAAGCATTAGGTGATCTTTGAGTGCTGCTCTTACCTGAGGCAGCAAGATAACTACCGGCAGTGGGGTAAAGAGGCAGAGACCCCCCATTGCGCACCTATAGGTGAAGGATCCAAGCAGCATTCAGGAAGAAGTAAAGAGTCGGCTTGCGCAGAGGCTACAGGTCAGCAAGTTGTGGTGTGCAGTGGGTGGAAGCGTGCCAAGTGAGCTGGGAGTTGAGGGGAGCCTATATTTCAGACATTGAGACACTGTGGTCTGTTGCTGTTCCCTGGCTTACCATTCATTTCCTTACTCCTCTCCACCTGGCCCTGCTTTGCTCTGTTGTGTTTCAGCCAGTTTGCATTGCTATAGAGCGGTTGACTTGAGGCCCAAGGACTGTCATT
The DNA here is from genome assembly GCF_031143425.1 of Pleurodeles waltl. Lineage (NCBI taxonomy): Eukaryota > Metazoa > Chordata > Amphibia > Caudata > Salamandridae > Pleurodeles > Pleurodeles waltl. The sequence continues at coordinate 659,021,682 of NC_090443.1, read as the reverse complement.
CTTGGAGGTGCAGGGGGCGATTGTAATCTAGAGTACAGCAGTAGGAAAAGCAGTATTGAGTTCTGTACTAGGTACTGGAGTAACTCTAAATAAAATTCTTGAAAGCAATTATTGGTCGGCCTGGAGAGTGGACTTAGGAGCAAAGTACAATAAAAAGGAGTAAATGATAAGAATTAATCAAAATGACCTCTAAACGCATGAGAAGGAGAAGGTCTTTCCTTAGTCAGGCCTGTAAAAAAACTAAATCGAACCCCTTAAGAAATAGGGGTATTCATCATTTGAATGTAAAAAGTTTGAACTCTGTCCTCCCATTTGTCCAAAAGGACCCATGTGAGACATTGGTTGGTAAGGGGGGAAATCATCTTGGTACGAACAATAATATCTCCCAATGTTCCGATCAGGGTAAGGATTTAAATCTCTTGATGGATCAGGGCGCTGCTGACGGGGGGGGGATTAGTTGATGCCTCCGCCTACCCTCTCTATAGTGGGGCCCATCAAGTTGAACTTTGGGAATTTACCCTCCTCAACCTTGACCGGATGAGGTGCCCGGCCCTAAAATTGTTCCTCCCTCCTTCCCAGCAATGCCCATAGTAGTTCAATCTAATTCCAGCTCTCCTATGTTAAAACCTTTTAGTAGTACTCCTTCAGAACACTTCCTTTCGAATTTAAGGACTTCAGAACCCCGGATTTGGTCTGCACTGGGAACTTTTCTAATTGTCCACTGGATCAACACATAGGCCCTCATTACAACCCTGGTGGTAAATCCCGCTTACCGCCGTGCTGACGGCCGCAACATGCTGCTGCGGAAATCCGCTACATGTATTATGACCCACATCTAGACATCCGCCACAATACAGACACCCACACAAGTCCGCCACACCAAAGGTCAGTGATAAACTGGCGATAGCAAAACTCACACCGTTACACCAACAGGAATACGCCCACAGTATCACGACCCACAAATCAACGCTGTGGTCTTTCAACCGCCGTAAACCATTGGCAGTACACACCGCCGCGCTCAAAATACACACATTTACTACACACTACCACATTGGACAATTCAAAATATATACACTTGACACACTTACACATACCAGACCCACACACCCAATCCAATATTGAACGCACACCCACATTACCCACAGCCCCTTAGAACGAAAATTTTGGAAGAAGCAGAGAGAGAGAGAATAGCAAAGACAACACCAACATCCAGAGGCACACAACACCTTCACTCATACAACATCCACGCACATCACCCCACACATCACATCAACCATCACCTCACACATCACCCACACCACATCATGGCACCTCAAACACACCCCAGGTTTTCTGAGGAGGAGCTCAGGGTCATGGTGGAGGAAATCATGGTGGTAGAGCCACAGCAATTTGGATCACAGGTGCAGCAGACGTCCATTGCAAGAAAGATGGAGCTATGGTGGAGAATTGTCGACAGGGTCAACGCAGTGGGACAGCACCCAAGAACACAGGATGGCATCAGGAAGAGGTGGAACGACCTACGGGGAAGGTGCGTTCCGTGGTATCCAGACACCAGGTAGCCGTGCAGAGGACTGGTGGTGGACCCCCACCTCCTCCCCCACAACTAACAACATGGGAGGAGCAAGTCTTGGCGATCATGCATCCTGAGGGCCTCGCAGGAGTAGCTGGGAAACTGGACTCTGGTAAGTCAAATCTTTACTACTATATCCCTCACCCTACCTGCATGCCATCACAAACTCCCACCCCTACCCTCTCACCCCCACCCCAACACCGCACAGATACCCCACTATCACAACCCGCACATCCCAATACAAAGCCCTGCATGTGACAACAATGCATGGACACCCATCACAGACCTGCATGGACACCCATCACCACAGCATGTCCAGTAGAGAGACTCAGCCAGGGCACACAATCACCACTCATACAAGGGCCAAGGCAATAATGCAAGCACATGAGTAGAGGAAAACTCACCCATTGCACAAGATGGCACACACAGATACAATAACTATGCATTTACACTCCAAAAGGACCCCTACCCAACATCACCGGAAAGGAGGTGCCAGCCATATCCAGTCCCCCCACAGAAGAGGCCCACAGTGACGACAGCAGCTCTGCACGCCTGGATCAAGATGACTAGCCCGGCCCATCAGGGACCTCTGGACAGTCGGTTCCCCTGCCTCATTCACAAACCACCACTGAACCTCCCCCCTCAGGAAACACCACCACAGAACCCACCCAGCTGGCCCATGCCACAGTCGCCAGGACACGTCAATCAGTATTGTGTCCACCACTACAGGGCCCCCATGCAAACCCACAAACACAGGACAATCAGGGACCTGGGGTCAGTGACAGTGGGCACACAGTTAAGGGGACAGAGGCACAGGACAACAGGGAAGCTGGGAGGACTGCTGTGCGATAGGGGGAGGACAGGCCCAGGGAACCCACTCTCCACGAGGCACTCTCCAACATCATGGGAGCATACCACCATTCCCAGGAGACTATGGGCATGGTACTGGCCAAGTTTCAGGAGACCCAACGGCTACAGGAGGAACAGTACCTCGGGATCAGGGAGGGCTTGAAGTCCATTAACACCATCCTGGTCACCATTGCAGGGGTGCTGGCAGACATAGCCAACATCATGAGGGAGACAGTGACACACCAACGGGCCCCTGACACTAGCCTGAATGACTGCCGGCGCTAGTGGACAGGAGGTCCCGCCACAGGACCAACAGGCCACCAGCACCCCACCCCATGCAGAAGGAGAACCACCCTGCAAACAGTCCCTGCAATCCAGACACAAGACAGAGAACATTGCCAAGACCCCCACCAGGAAATAAGACTCTCCTGATTGTCACCCTTCTGTCCCACTATGTCACCCTGACCACCTTGAACTGCCATTGCTCCACTTCCTATGCCCCCTTGGACAATGCACCTGTGATACCAAGAGACTGGACTCTACCATGGATATTCCTCCACCATCACCCCAGCCCATTGCACATGCCCTCCACTTATTAGCACTGAAATAAACACCCTTAAATCACAAAACAATCTGGAGTCAGTCTGTACTTTCACAAATGTGTTATTACAACCTCCCTGACAAATATCATTGTTAATGTTAATTTGCACATACCAAAGTATGACAGTTGTTGGGCAGCAGTGAACATAGCAGAAGGCAGAATGTGGTGAAAAGTAAAGGCAAAGTGAACTGTCAGGGTCCACACACAGAGGTAAAAAGGCAGACTTATACAATGTCCGACAGTAGTCTGATATCAGAGGAACAGTGCCAGTCTCTTACCTGTGTCTCACTGGAAGTATTGCATGATGATGTTGTTTTGGTTGTCACTATCGTCTTCTTCTGCCTCCTCTTCTTCACTGTCCACAGGCTCCACAGCTGCCACAAGACCAACATCAGGCCCATCCTCCTGCAGAAAAGGCACCTGGCGTCGCAAAGCCACAATTATCTGGCACACCTTCTTCGGTGAGTAGTATAGGGAGCCACCTGTTAGATGGAGGCACCGGAATCTGGCCTTCAGGAGGCCGAAAGTCCACTCTATACTCCTCCTAGGTCACCCATGTGCCTCATTGTAGTGTTCCTCTGCCCTTGTCCTGGGATTCCTCACTGGGGTCAGTGGCCATGACAAGTTGGGGTAACCAGAGTCTCCTGCAAATATCGAGGGGTATCTGTTAGACATACACCAACCCTTCGGGGCTCTCCCATACCCAGACACCTATTCAAACTGTGTGGGGACCTTGGGCTCACCTATTAGCCACACATGGTGCCTCTGGAGTTGGCCCATCATATAAGGGATGCTGCTATTCCTCAAAATGTAAGCGTCATGTACAGAGCCAGGATACTTGGCATTCACATGAGAGATGTGCTGGTCTGCCAAAAACACCATCTGCACATTCATCGAATGGTAGCTTTTACGATTTCTGTACACATGTTCATTCCTGCGGGGTGGGACAAATGCCAGATGTGTCCCATCAATGGCACCATTGATTTTGGGGATATGTCCTAGGGCATAGAAGTCACCTTTCACTGTGGGCAAATCCTCCACCTGGTGGAAAACGATGTAGCTGCGCATGTGTTTCAGCAGGGCAGACAACACTCTGGTCAACACGTTAGAGAACATTGGCTGTGACATCCCTGATGCCCTGGCCACTGTTGTTTGAAAGGAACCACTGGCCAGGAAATGGAGCACTGACAGGACCTGCACTAGAGGGGGGATTCCTGTGGGATGGCGGATTGTTGACATCAGGTCAGGCTCCAACTGGGCACACAGTTCATGGATTGTGGCACAATCAAGTCTGTAGGTGATAATGACGTGTCTGCCTTCCATTGTCGACAGGTCCAGCCGGGGTCTGTAAAACGGAGGATGATGCCATCTCATCAGCTGCCCCAGCGGATGTGCCCTATGGAGGAAAATGGTGAGCAGAGGGTCAGATACCACATAGGTTGCACAAGGGTGTTTTTCACTATTGTGATTTAATCAGTGTGTGGTGCTGTCTGTCCGTATTCCTGCTCAAATGTGCTGTGACACAGTGAGGTGCCCTACAATGTGCCCCCGTGAAATGGTGGCAGATTGACCTGTAAGGAGGGACAAGGGGAAACGAGGTAACTGCGCTTGCGTTGTGCAGCATCGCGGTAGGCGGTCGAAGACCGCCGCGCAATTCAGCATTGGTTATCATTGGGCCCTATGGGTTCCAGGAGCCAATGACGATGTACGCCGGCGGTGACGGTACGCACCGCCGTGGACGTGACCACCATTTTCTATCTGTTCACTCACTTGATACCTGACCTTCAACAGGAGAGGACCTACACTGCAAGTTCTGCTGTGACCTGAGTCTGGAAGCGACAACGGCTACAGTGTCTGGGGAAAGGGCCCCATGCCTTCACCGCAGAGGAGTTAGACAAACTGATGGATGGGGTCCTCCCCCAGTACGCGCTACTCTACGGTCCTCCAGACAAATAGGTGAGTACACTGTGAGCATGATGGAAGGGACATGAATGAATGGAGTGGTCTGGATAGAAGATACATGGGGGGGCTGTGGCCTGCCTGTGAGGATGGTCGGTGTATGTGTTTCAGGGAATGGGTGGGAAGTTGTGGCCAAGAAGAACCAGACGGGGGAGTAAGTTCCATTCTTACTTTACCTTTCCTGTAGGTCAGCGCCCACCAGAAGAAGGGTATTTGGTGTGCCATCGCCAAGGAAGTGCAGACCCTGGGGCTCTATCATAGACGGAGCACCCACTGCCGCAATAGATGGGAGGACCTGCGCCGCTGGAGCAAGGAGACGGCGGAGGCCCAGCTGGGGATGGCCTCCCAACGTGGAAGGGGTGTCTGTCGCACCATGACCCCCCTGATGTTCTGGATCCTGGCGGTGGAATTTCCAGAGTTGGATGGGCGCTTGAGGGCATCACAGCAGCCACAAGGGGGTGAGTACAGTCTCATTCAGCTGACTCTGCACACTGTACGAGGTGTCTAGGTGGGGGATGTGGGTTCCCCTAGGCCAGAGCAAACTTGCTAGGGAAGGTCCCTTGTTAGGCAGGCTCTGAGGCACTCCAACCCCAATAGTGGTAGTGGCCATCAACAACTAGTCAGGCTCCTGTGGGTTCCAGGTGCGCAGCAAATGGGGTTAGGCATAGTCTCCCATGGTTAGGTGATTTTCCTAAGAACTGTTAGTGCATGGCCTAGTGCATAGGGCTGCTCCCGGTGTGTTGTGTCCACCAACGGTAGTGGTGTTGCTGGCATTGACCGTGTGTGTCCTCTGTCTTTCCCCCCCTTTTTGTTTTGTCACCCCGTCCTTGTGTGCATTAGCATCACCTGGCGGAGGAGCAGTGGCATCGGAGCATGAGGGAACTGCAACCCACATGGCCCAGGAGGGTGAATGTACGGAGTCTGAAGGCAGCAGTGGGATGGAGGGCGAGGGGGGCTCCATGACGGGGAGAGGAGGGGACACCAGCAACAGCTGATGGGAGCTCCCTTGCGATGGCGGGCACATCTTTGCCCCCGCAACAACAGGTACAGCTGCCACTCCCCTTACCAGCATCGCCCTCCCAGCAGCCCCTCAGCGTGTTTCCCGTGCCCGTTCACCCAGGAGGGTGGGCATCTCCTTTGCCCCAGGCACCTCAGGCCCTGCCCCAGTCAGCCTTGCAGCCCTCAGTGATGAGGCTATTGACCTCCTGAGATCACTCACTGTTGGGCAGTCAACCATTCTGAATGCCATCCAGGGTGTCATGAGGCATTTGCAGCAAACAAATGCATACCTGGAGGGCACTCATTCTGGCGTGGCAGCCCAACAGAGAGCATTTCAGGCTCTAGCCTCAGCACCGATGGCAGCCATTGTCCCTGTGTCCAGCCTTCTCCCTCCAACCTCCACTACCCAGACCCAATCCCCTCTACCTCAGCCTATCCCAAGCACACCATCAGACCAGCATGCACACACATCAAAACACAAAAGTGGCTCAGGCAAACATAAGCACCACACATCCCACAGGCACTCACACAAGCACCATACCCATGCAGACACAACAACATCCACTGCCTCCACTGTGTCCCCCTCCTCCACGTCGTCCACCTCCCTCCCAGTCTCGTCACCACTCAAACCTGCATGTTCACCACCCCCACTACCATGCACACGTCCACTGTGTCCTCTCCCAGTGTGTCTGAGAGCCCTCCTCCCAAAGTACACAAACACAGGCACACACCCACTCAACAGCCATCCACCTCACAACAGCCTCCAGCCCATGCACCTTCACCCAAAATCCGCAGACGTACACCTCCTACAACTACTACCTCTTCCTCCACTCCCAAACCCTCTCCATCTTCCCGTCCCAGTGTGTCTAAAAACTTTTCCTAGCTAACTTTGACCTCTTCCCTACACCTCCCCCTCCGTCATTCCCCTAGGGCCAGGATGTCTAGATCCCAGCCCAGCACCTCAGCCACCAAATCCTCATCCAGTGTGGTCCCTGCCAGTCGGGAAAATCAAAGGGGGCACCCATCAGGGCTGCCAGTGTGCCACCTAGTGCGGCCAAGGACCACCCTATTCCGCCACCTGCCAAGGTAAAGAAGGGGCCAGCATGCCGTAGACAAAAGCCGCACCAACCACCCAGCAAGGCCTCTTCCAGAACCAATGAGGGCAATGCCAAGGTCCCAGCAGTGACTTCCAAGTAGGGGAAGGGACACAGAAGCAAAGGGAAGTCAGCTCAGGGCACGGAGCCTCTGGGTGAGGGACTGGTGTCACCCCTTTTGTAAGACAGGTCAGCAACCTGTATGGCGGTGGGCACCGCCGCAATGCCTGCCACCTGCACCGCCATTTGCACCGCCACCTGCACGTCTGCTGCCTCTACTACAATCACCAGCATCATCCCCAGTGGGCAGCCTTCCGAGGCTGCAGGAGATGGCCTTGTGTCTCCCTTCACATGTGCAGACACCTGCACCACCGGCAGCATCTCCGCCGCAGACACTGCCGCAGCCACCACCACCACTGCCATCTGTCCTGCGACGTGCCCAGCCAGTGCCACTACAGCGGACATCAGCAGCATCCCCAGTGGGCAGCCTTTCCGAAGCTGCAGGAGACGTCCTGGAGTCTCCCTCCACAAGTGCAGACACCTGCACCACCGGCAGCATCACTGCCACAGACACCGGCGCAGACACCGCCACCTGCCCTGCGACGTGCCCAGCCAGTGTCACTACAGCGGACATCAGAAGCATCCCCAGTGGGCAGCCGTCCAAGGCTGCAGGAGGCGTCCTGGACCCTGCACACACTACATGAGGTACCACCATCAGCACTGGCACTATCAGCAGTTTGCAGCCTTAGTCGTCACAAGGAGGAGTGTGGCTCTGCCTCCATGGAGTATCATGCTACCTGTTACCTGTAAATCTCGCGTCTCAGACTCCCATGTGAGGGAATGAGAACTGCCACATCGCTGGTGCAGCATCACTGGGCACCATGCCCCCTCCAGAACCATTGGAGAACAGCATCCACTCACCCAGTCCGTGGCAGGATGAAGCACTCTGCGCACCATGCCCCTTCCAGAACCAGTGGAGAACAGCATCCACTCACCCAGTGCTTGGCAGGATGAAGCACACTGGGCACCATTCCCCCTCCAGAACCAGTGGAGAGCAGCATCCACTACCCCAGTCCTTGGGAGGATTAAGCACTCCGGGCACCATGCCCCCTCCAGAACCAGTGGAGAACAGCATCCACTCACCCAGTCCGTGGCACGATGAAGCACGCCGGGCACCATGCCCCCTCCACAACCAGTGGAGAACAGCATCCACTACCCCAGTCCTTGGCAGGATGAAGCACTCCGGGCACCATGCCCCCTCCAGAACCAGTGGAGAACAGCATCCACTACCCAGTCCTTGGCAGGATGAAGCAATCTGCGTACCATGCCCCCTCCAGAACCAGTGGAGAACAGCATCCACTCACCCAATCCTTGGCAGGTTGAAGCACTCTGGGCACCATGTCCCCTCCAGAACCTGTGGAACATGTCACCCACTTGAAAGACTGTGGCTTTGCACTCCCCAGGACCAAACAGTGGGCAAACCACCCACTCGAGAGACTTGAGAGACGACTGTGGATTTGCACTCCCCAGGACCAAACAGTGGGAAAACCACCCACTTGAGAGACTTGAGAGACTGTGGTTTTGCACTCCCCAGGACCAAACAGTGGGCAAACCACCCACTTGAGAGTCTTGAGATACTGTGGCTTTGCACTCCCCAGGACCAAACAGTGGGCAACCCACCCACTTGAGAGACTGTGGCTTTGCATTCCCCAGGACCAAGCAGTGGGCAAGGAGCCCCCTCGAGGCGCAGTGGCGTTGGCCCATCATCCGGCTGAGGTGCCCCCCTCCCCTTCCACCTGAGGTGCCTGTTTTTTTTACCTGATGCCCCTGCAGTGTTCTCTCCGTTTTGAGGCAGGTGTTATGTGTGGGCTTTGCCCATGCTTTTTGGGACCACTGGTCCACAGACATTTAATGGGACAGTGTACAGACTTGTGTACTTGCTGTAAATATTTGTATATACTGATGATTTCAAGTTATCTTGGGCTATCTGAATGTTCAATTATTACATTTGTTAAACTCATTTCATTTGGTCCTTGTGTTCTTCCAGGTGGTGACAGGGTGTATCTGTGATGTTACTGGATATGTGTGTGTGTTGTTGTGGGTGGGGGGTGGGGGTGTTGCATGTTGCGTGTGTGTGTCACTCTCTTTTTCCTCCCCCCTCCCCTGTGTTCTAGGTGCAGAACTCGCCGTCATTGTTGCCGCCGTCTTTGATGTTCCTGGTAGATGAGGAGGTAAAGCAACATGGACAGGACCTGTAACTCGGGCTCCATGGCGTCCTGGTTCCTTGTTGAGTGTCGAGAGGTGAGTGGTTTCCGTTCCAAAGACTGTTTCCGCCGTGCTTTTGATGGCGTTGGTGCCGCCCCAGAAAAGCTGGCGGATTGGTGCCTTGTAATAGTGTGGGCGGTACATTGTCTTCCACCCGTCTGTTGGCGGTTACCGCTGCGGTGTTTGTTTCTACCGCTATGGCTGTCGGAGTGTTAAGGTGGTTGTCTGTGTTGGCGGTTTCCGCCATGGTCGTGATTCAATTTTTTTTACCTCCGGCCTGTTGGAGGTATTACCACCGCTTTATCACCGACTGCCAGGGTTGTAATAAAGGCCTTAGTCCTTTCTGAATCCTTTAAGCGCCTCGAAAGAATCCTCTCGTCGCTTTTGGAAAATCTATAAAAAACTCTGATCACACCTTTAGTATGGGAAAGCTGTTGAAACCCGCTGAAGGTAATGACATTTTTTACCAAACATGTGATCTCCTACTGGAATACCTTAGCAGAGATATCAAAAGATGTTCCTGCCCTAAATGACAGTGAATAGTGAAACTCCTAGACCCTTCTAAGTTGGAAGACTATTTACACCAATATCCATAGACATCCTGATGATCTACTGGCCTGTGACCTGCAAACCAGTGACAACTGAGCGACCGGAGGTCTATGCAATTCTGACACTCTCCAATAAATTGACTCAGGAAGGTAGGTGACACACGGGGGAGAGATGGCTAGGGTGGGAGGGGAGGTCATGCGGGGAATTCTGTTTGTTCTCTGCCACTAGATTTTTTTATCTCACCTATTAACCTGTGGACCGTTGAAATGTATTTGAAAATGTCAACAAAAGCGTATTCAAACCCCAAAATAACTTTATCTCACTCACTCTACAATGCATTTTTGTCCCAAGGAAGTAGGGCAACTTCTAACCCCGCTCACTCACATTTTTAGGTCCAGGGTTAGCCAAGGCCTTTTGATATATCCGAGTTTACATGCATGGCACACGTGTAACGTTTTTCAGCCAGCCCCCTTCACCCATGGGTCTGTTATTGTGCCATTTATATTTTTCTGCTCTACATCATACATTTAAGGGGTCAACACATTTCAGCAATTGTTTACTTCACTGTGAGTGACAGAATTCTGCCCCTTCACAAGAAGGAGATCCACACACAAGGTAGATCCCTTCAGTGCCAGGAGCGACAATGGTAATGTGTGCTTTTGGAGAACCAAATGGTATTTCAGCCTCCGGATAATGGTTTTATATAATAACAAGAACCCAGCAGCTCCCCTAACAGTGAAGTTGTACAAAAACCTTGGCAATAAAGTATTGACAACCGAACCTAAAAAGTTGTCAACCAATGTCATATCAGTTTTCTTCTCCAGTGATTGTTTTCATCAAAGCAGATATTCCATTATATTTAATTTCCCACACATTCATTTCATTTGCTTGTGTGCTTTTAGCACAACACAAACCCTGTTGAAAATAGTTCTGCATGGAAAAATATTGCCATTCTTACTGTCGAATAACAGTTGAGTAAGTGAAAAATAGATGGGTGATTTGCTTTTCACAGTTTTCCTTTTCGACAGATTTGTTTCTTTTTATTTAACAAATCAACGTCTTTGTGCTTTCCTTCTTTAATCGTTGTAATCCTTGTTTCCAATCACACACATTACATTTGTGCTGTTCTCATCATTCTGCATCTGCTAAGCCCTGCTAATAATTGTACATCATTTTACGATTTAAAGCGAACTGCATAGACAACTTTATTGTTCTGAATACTGTGCGCTTCTGAATTTGTTGAACAATTGTGTCCTGAAAACGGTAGTGTTGGTGAACCACATACTGTCGCGCAGCTGTGTGCATATGCAAATAAATCTCTGACACATTCTTAAATTTAGGGTGTGCTAGCGGCGGCTCTGCACTTCTCCATCAGTCCTATATTGCCCTGCCCGCTGGCTCCCCGTTTATTATATAACTGGCCACACGTGACCAAGAGGTCGAGATCACTCAATACATCAATACAGGGGAGTCAAGGCGGCTCCTCTCCACTTACACTCACCAGGGGGTTGGAGACTGCATTGTGTGAGGGCAGGCACAGCCCTTTCAGGTGTGAGTGACCTCTCCTCCCCTCCCTCCTAGCACAGATGGCTCATCAGGATATGCAGGCTACACCCCAGCTCCCTTTGTGTCACTGTCTAGTGTGAGGTGCAACCAGCCCAACTGTCAAACTGACCCAGACAGGGAATCCGCAAACAGGCAGAGTCACAGAAATGGTATAAGCAAGAAAATGCTCACTTTCTAAAAGTGGCATTTTCAAACACACAATCTCAAACTCAACTTTACTAAAAGATGTATTTTTAAATTGTGAGCTCAGAGACCCCAAACTCCACATGTCCATCCTCTCCCAAAGGGAATCTACACTTTAATCAGATTGAAAGGTAGCCCTCATGTTAACCTATGAGAGGGATAGGCCTTGCAACAGTGAAAAACTAATTTAGCAATATTTCACTGTCAGGACGAATAAAACACATTACTATGGCCCTCATTCTGACCTTGGCGGGCGGCCTCCGCCGCCCGCCAAAGTCCCGCCGTCAGGTTACCGTTCCGCGGTCGAAAGACCGCAGCGGTAATTCTGACATTCCCGCTGGGCTGGCGGGCGGCCGCCTTCAGGCCGCCCGCCAGCCCAGCGGGAAAGAGGCTTCCACGATGAAGCCGGCTCGGAATCGAGCCGGCGGAGTGAAAGCTGTGCGAAGGGTGCAGTTGCACCCGTCGCGTATTTCACTGTCTGCGCAGCAGACAGTGAAATACATTTAGGGGCCCTCTTACGGGGGCCCCTGCAGTGCCCATGCCAGTGGCATGGGCACTGCAGGGGCCCCCAGGGGCCCCGCGACCCCCCCTACCGCCATCCGGTTCCCGGCGGGCGGACCGCCGGGAACTGGATGGCGGTAGGGGGGGTCGGAATCCCCTCGGCGGCGCAGCTAGCTGCGCCGCCTTGGAGGATTCCAATGGGCGGCGGTACACTGGCGGGTGACCGCCAGTGTTGCCGGTCCGACCGCGGCTTTACCGCCGCAGTCGGAATGCCCATTGGAGCACCGCCGGCCTGTCGGCGGTGCTCCCGCGGTCCTCCAACCCGGCAGTCATGGACCGCCAAGGTTGGAATGACCACCTATATGTCCTACCTTAACCATACACTGCACCCTGCCCTTGGGGCTACCTAGGGCCTACCTTAGGGGTGTCTGACATGTAAGAAAAGGGAAGGTTTAGGCCTGGCAAGGGGGTACACTTGCCAAGTCAAATTTACAGTGAACACTGCTCACACAGACACTGCAATGGCAGGTCTGAAACATGATTACAGAGCTACGTATGTGGGTGCACAACCAGTGCTGCAGGCCCACTAGTAGCATTTGATTTACAGGCCCTGGTACCTCTAGTGCACTGTACTAGGGACTTACTAATAAATCAAATATGCCAATCATGGATAAGACAATTACATACATATTTTGTAAAGGAGCACTTGCAATTTAGCACCGGTTAGCAGTGGTAAAGTGCCCAGAGTAATAAAAACAGCAAAATCAGAGTCCAGCATACATCAACAACCTGGGGAACAGATGCAAAAAGTTAAGGGAGACCACGCCAAGGATGAAAAGTCTAATAATGCAGTAATGGAAATTTCAGTATCGCAACTGTTTCTTAATGAGCATCCTGATGGATACCGATCTCATTTCCCATCATTATTGAAAGAATTTCTCAGACTGCTTTATGGGGTAATACTAAATAAAGATGGTGTAGTACTTTAAATATACCCACCCTACGTTTAGTTAGAATTGACTTAAAATGTGATAGAAGTCAATCATCCACATAAATTTCCAATTTATCATGCAGCGTTTTCAGCATTTTAGGTAGAAGAGCTTCTAGGTAAACTTTACAACTCTGCCCTTCTACATTTTCTTTCAGGTTAAAAATGCAAATAATATATTCTATGTTTCTGTTCTCCAGACCAAGAAACATTTATTTCCAGTAGGTGTAATATGTTTTACCACAGGAGTAATTTGTTGTAGTTGTCTTTTACTATGTTCAATTTTTATTTCTTTAATCAAAACCTTCATAGACAGTCTAGCTCCATATATATATTTATAATAATGTCATAGCCAATGATATCCATGTTAATATTGCTTATAAGCTCTCCAAAATATTATCCAGGAATGATTACTGAACTTCTAAAACCTAGATTTGCCTGGAGGTGGTGAAGAAGTGTGTTTTCTTTTTATTCGGTTTAGAATTAACTAACATAGCCAATTGGATGAATAAGTATGGAGCCCCATGTAGTGCCACTACTGCAAAGAAACACTTTTCCCAAAATGTCTTCATATGTAAATGAACAGTGATAATGCGTCCAGCCCTTATAAATTTCCCTGTCCCTGGACACGTTGGAGGTCGGTGAACCTTTTAACCGAGTTGGGCTCTCCTCATCCTAGAATAGTCGGATCACTTAAACCAATAATCAATGACTATTGTAATCGATAGCCTATACTCAATTAATAGATCAAAATAACACATTAGGAATCAATAACAGTTGGCATTTCGACGCACCATGACCTTTCAGTCATGAATAACCACACCAGTTTATTAGAAGTTAGTGAATTTATTTCCCTATATTAACAAAGCTAGCACAGTGTATATAAGTCTCAAAACTAAATGATATATGTATACAAACATTACTAGCTGTCCATAGCGGCGGAAGAAACACAATCTACGCAAAATCTGAATTATAATGCATTCAGTTATAGCAATACAAATCACTAATATAAGCAACTGAATTTGACTAATTTCATACATCGGTCAGCATAACAAGATTTCAATTTAGCATGGTGCATCAGATGAATACCTCGACTAGCCTCTAATTAGCATTGGCATGTGGGGCTTCATGCAAAACGAATTTAGTCAACACAAATTTGGAAAACTTCTAGCTTGGGCCCTATCAAAATAAGCAGTTGGTACCTAAAAGGAAAGACACAATGCATAATACAATTATCCTTTCATAATTACCAAATACAATCATCATTCAAGAAAGTCTTCGTCCTTCAGGTACCGGTTCAATCAGCATGGGGCAGATTTCGGAGGGGCAGAGTTAAGGGCAAGTTTCCTTGCAGCAGCAAGGAGAATGGGGTAAAGTTACTGCATGGGCAAGAGGGGCAAATTGAAGTTAAAGTCTCTAGGGTGAGAATTTCAAAGTCTCTTTCTCTAGAATAGAGAAAAGGGCATCAAGATGTCGTCTAAGATGGCGTCTGGCATTTGGCTTCAAAGATGGCATCAAGGAAAATGGCTGACTTCTCTTTGTCCGGTGGGTTTAAGTAAGGAAAATTCCAAATTCAGCAGGGTCTTCCATTGGAGGGTTCATAGGGTGGCTTCAATTTGACCAATGAATAGTGTCTTTCTCCTAGTACTCATTTGTGCATACATTGTCCTTGGAGCCTTGGAACACAAGTTGCAACAAAGTTTGCCAAATTATTTCGCTATCAGTACTTTTATTGTCCGCACCTGCAGAAACTGACCTTGTATCAAAGGGGATGAAACCGGACTAGCATGAAACCTTGGAGATAAGTGTATTAGTCATCTCTACTGGAAAAATACAGAATAATGTTCTTTTAAAATTAAAACCACGAAGTTGAATTTGAGACCAGGCGACTAGGCCAAAGCCTCTACTAAATTTAAGCTAAGCATAAAACAGTTTCAACAAGAAAATCATAGAACACATTTGCAATAATGACGGATTACTACATTTGTCAATTCTTCATGATTAATTAAGCTCGTTTATAATAATGGCGAACTACTCCGAGGGCACAATTTCCCTCGTACATTATTTTCTTTACTAAAATCACATTACATTATACGATTTTGGTTACATGATATATGAATATATGTTGGTCCTTTTTTTCTGCGTCATCAATCCCTCCTCTGAGGACTAATTATGTCATCACATCAAATCTACCCACAAATTTTATCCCATTAAAATTCTGTTTTAGTAATTTGGCACTTCAGTCAATTCCCTTTTTCTTTTGGTTCCTTTAGATTTTTCTCTGTATATTTCTACCATTTTGGCTTGTTCTTTCTCTTCTCTTCTCCTCTTGTTTTCAATATGTCAATAGCTTTCCATATTCCCCAAATACCTAATAAACAAATTAATACTATTAATATTCCTTTTACTATTTTCAGTAACAATCCGTTCCAAATGTTGCTGAGCCAGTTTCCCACTGAAGCAAATCCTTTTCCAACCTTCTCCCATACTCCTGGTTCTTTCAATTCTTTCAAATCTGTACTTTCGTTAGTTAAGTTTGTAAGCATTTTTCTAATTTGCCCGCTGTTGTCCGGTATATAAGTACAACAGTGACGTGTACCAAGCATTTTGCAAACGCCGCCATCCTTTGCTAAAAGAATGTCTAAGGCAAGCCGATTTTGAAGAGTCATAGCTCTTTCTGCAGCAAGTTCAACATCCATCAGGATTATAGCTCCTGAGAATTTTGTCAGCATGTTATCCACAATAGTAGACAACTTTCATATTTTAATTGAATTCAATATGACTCCCACTGAAGGAATCATTGCTCCAAATATATCTCCTACCACACCAGAAGCTGTCTCCCTTTTCTGTACATGATGTGATTCAGACAGCTTTGTAAATTTCTTTAAGTCGTCCAATTGATAAACATTTGGGAACACTATTCCCAAATAACATCTCCCATACCATCCTTTAAGAAGACGATAATAGGCGTTAAGTCCACAAATATAATATACCTCTGGAATAACTGGGTCTTGTCCATTCAGCATGAACGTCCATTTAGGTTGAAACAAAAACGTATGTTTACATTCACTCGTTCCCACAAAGACTGTGTCATAATATGATTTATGTCTATGTACATAGAATCTCCCTATGTGTAATGCATCTAAAGCTATTTTTCCTTGCGTTTTTATTGCGGCAAAAGCATAATTATCTACAGATGCCCTCTTGTGTAATTCCCTTTCTAATTTCTCCTTCCCCGCTTTCCTCCTATCATCAGTGTGATCCAAAAAGCTTATCTCCATTGGTGAAAGCAAGCATGTAAGGTTTTCTCTGTGAGCTTAAGCTGTGTGAAAAGGTGACAATAGCTCAAAGAAACCCCTCATTCATTTTATATAATAATCTCTTGCTACTTTACTCAGATACTCTATTACGGGGGTATATGCAAATGTAACATCTTGATTGGAATAAAAGTAGTGAATATACTCATGGCCATAAAATCTGGTCATTATCAAACTACATGTAATTCCATACGTAAGAAGCATGCTATGATATGTCACCCCTTCCACTACTGGGGTAGGTATTTGTGTGCATACATAACAATCTTTCGCATCCATCGTCTCAACATACTCACTCAGCAAGCGATAGAAAACATTGGACGAAAGTTCCTTCTTATCATGCAAATGTCTTCCGTCTTGTTCGAGTTTCTTTAAAGGTGTTAGTTCAGTAATAGGTTTAGGAGTAGAAGCATCATTCGCGTCTCTCTCATTCTTTCCATGCATTTCAAGAACTATTGCTACAATGATTAGTACACATGCAGTTATTAGACCTATACACATGTATTTACAACACTTCATTTTATGTCCCTGTGTAGTGTAGCCTGTCATGATCTATATAGAATCAGAAAGTTGAAGACACTTTATCAAATCAGATTTGCAGATATGTATAAAGCTGAACGAGTTCAATGTTCACACTGTTTTCTTTAGCAGCTTAGTCTCTTATCGGTTAGCAGCTTTGTCTCAAAATCTGTTTCAAAGTCAATCAAGTTAGCAATATCTTAGCCGTTTCAAAAGTCAATCAGGTTGTTAATGTCTTATTCGGTAATGTTCATGGGATTCCACTTCTCAAGTACCAAAGTGAAGTTCCGCTTCTTCGTTCTCAAGACTGAGAGATAGGAATTCGTCTGACCAATCGTTAGTGGCTATGTATGCCCACTCCGGACCAGAATACCTTCTGCTCGGTATTCTTTTCCTTTTCAATTTTGCATCTCCTTTTGTTTCTCTCTCACTGGTACTTTCTTCCTTGGCCGAGTCTTTCTCTTCACTTGGTGTTGTTATTGCAACAGACACTTCTTTTCTTTTCTCTTTCAACTTTGGCCCTTCACTGTCGTTTAATATTTCCCTAGTTCTTAATTTTACTGGCGATATGCTTTGCCTCCGTTTCGCACTGTTTTCACCTGGGGGACATGCAACTGGTTCTGGAAGAGTTTGAAAAGTTTCACTCTGTCTTGTCTTGTCGTCTCCTTCTAGGAGGTCAATCAGGTTTTCCTTTTCTTTTCCTGTATCGTCTGTTTCAGGTAAAACCTTCCTCTGATCAGGCTCTCCTGCTCCTTCACCTGTCGCAGGCTCTTTATCACCCTCGGGATCTTCGTCACCTTCTGATGTTTCTCCTCTGTTCTCCTCAAACGGATCAGCTATTTCTTCTTCAGAAAATATCTCTCCCTCCTCTATTTCTGCTTGTTCACCTCTAGGTTCTCTTTGTTCTGTCTCGGTGCCTGGTGCCCTCTTGTCAGTTACTGGCGATTTCAGCGCTTCAACTTCCTTGTCTGTGGGGCACGTCACCCTTTTCGTGTGACTGTTGTGAATCCAGTTGGGAACTCCTGCACACTTCACAGCGGTAGTAGTCGTCAGAATCACTTGGAAAGGTCCTTTCCAACGGGGTTCCAGGCACGACTTCCTCACATGCTTCTTTATCACGACCCAGTCACCTGCTTTCAGAGCGTGTCCTGGACCTTGGATCAGTGGCAAGGTGGTTGCCTCCACCTGGTGAGAAAAAGAGCGCACCACATCAGCTAAACCTTTGCAGTAGTCCAACACCATATCATCTGTAATATTCAAAAGAGCATTTGCAGGAACTGTTGAAAGCCTCATGGCTCTGCCCATGAGGATCTCATGCGGGGACAGTCCAGTCTTTCTATCAGGGGTGTTTCTCATTGACATTATCACCAAGGGCAATGCGTCAGGCCATTTCAAGTTTGTTGGTGCACATATTTTCGCCGTCCTCGATTTCAATGTGCCATTCATTTGCTCCACTAGTCCTGATGCTTCAGGGCGGTAGCTACAATGCAATTTTTGCTCAATGTTCAGCGCTACACACAGTAATTTTGTTACTTCGTTATTGAAGTGACTTCCCCTATCTGATTCTAAGGAGATCAGGAATCCGAAACGTGGTATTAGTTCTCTCAATAGTAGTTTTGCAACTGTCATTTCTGCGTGTAGGGTATGCTTCAATCCAGTGACTAAAAATGCACACAATCACCAACACATACTTCAAGCCTCCATGCACAGTCATTTCAATAAAATCCATTTGCATCCTGCTGAATGGACCTCCTGCGCTTCCAATGTGGCTCACATTTACTACTGTTCCTTTCCCTGCGTTCATTTCTTGGCAAATGACGCAACGATGGCAAACTGCTTCAGCAACTTGACGGAATTTGGGATTAAACCAATCGATATTGAATAGTCTAACCATGGCATCCCTCCCAAGATGGGCTTGTCCATGATACAGTCTGGCTAACTGCGTTAAAAGACTGTTTGGCAGAACCAATCTCCCTTCACTTGAAACCCACAAATTATCTGGTTTCTTTACGCACTGTAACTTGCTCCATGAGAGTTTCTCGTCTTCACTAACATCGTTCTGTAGGGATTTCAATTCATCGATTGTATCTACAACCTTTAGAGCAAAAGCTTCACTTGGTTCAAGTTCTGGCTCATTTATCAAGTTCCATTTGTCTCTGAGCAATATGCAGTTCAATGCGCAAAACCTTGCAACTTGATCGGCATACCCATTTCCCAGAGAAACATAGTCTTGTGATTTTGAGTGTGCACTGCATTTTCCCAATGCTACTTCTCCTGGTAACTGAATGGCATGTAACAATTCTCTTATTCTTTCACCATTTTTCACTGGTGATCCTGAAGAGGTAATGAAGCCTCTTTGTGACCACAATTGTCCAAAATCCTGCACTATTCCAAATCCGTACTGACTGTCAGTGTAAATGGTGACTTTCATTAATGCGGAAAGTTGGCAAGCTCTAGTAAGTGCTACCAGTTCCGCTACTTGTGCAGAGTAAACTCCTTGAAGCCAAGATGCTTCCAGAACACCTGTTATTGTACATACAGCATATCCTGCTTTCAATATTCCTAGTGCATCTCTTAAACATGAACCATCAACAAAAATAACTTGATCGTTTTCTTCCAATCGTGTGTCTTTGATATCATGTCTTGGTTTTGTAAAAAATTCAGTCACCTGAAGACAGTCGTGCTCGATGTCTTCAGCGTTCTCAATTTCAACATTTTTACTGGGAAACAAAGTTGCTGGATTCGACGTAGTGCACCTCTTCAGCTGCACATTAGGTGAACCCAAAATTATTGTCTCGTACCTTGTAAGCCTAGCACCGGTCATGTGCTGTGTTCGGGAACGTGTCAAAAGTATCTCGATTGAGTGAGGGACCATGACTGTTAAAGGATGTCCCATCACTATTCCTTCACTCTGGTTTAGGCAGATACCAACTGCTGCTACGGCACGCAGGCACCCTGGCAGTGCTGCTGCGACCGGATCCAAAGTAGCTGAAAAATATGCTACTGGTCTGTTTACGCCACCATGGGCTTGAGTCAAGACAGACAAGGAACATGCATCACATTCGTGACAAAACAATGTAAAAGGCTTTGTGTAATCAGGCATACCTAAAGCTGGAGCACTGCACATGCATTCTTTTAATTCAATAAAAGCATCCATCTCATCTCTTTTCAACACTATTTCATCCAGCGCATCTTTCTGGGTCAATTTCAGTAAAGGTTTTGCTAGAGTTGAGAAATTGGGAATCCATTGGCGACAGTAGCTCACCATTCCCAAAATCTTTCTCACCTCTCTTCTCGTCTTCGGTGGACTCATTTGAGGCACACTTGTTACTCTCTCTTTCATAATTCTTCTCGACCCTTTCTCTATTTGGTGACCCAAATATTTCACTTTCTTCTGGCAGAACTGTAATTTCGAGGGGGACACTTTGGCGGTCATTCTGACCTTGGCGGACGGCGGAGGCCGTCCGCCAAGGTACCGCCGTCGGAACACCGCACCGCGGTCGAAAGACCGCGGCGGTGATTCTGACATTTGCCCTGGGCTGGCGGGCGGCCGCCAAAAGGCCGCCCGCCAGCCCAGGGCAAATCAACCTTCCCACTAGGATGCCGGCTCAGAATTGAGCCGGCGGAGTGGGAAGGTGCGACGGGTGCAGTTGCACCCGTCGCGTATTTCAGTGTCTGCTGGGCAGACACTGAAATACTTTTTGGGGCCTTCTTACGGGGGCCCCTGCCGTGCCCATGCCATTGGCACGGCAGGGGCCCCCAGGGGCCCCGCGGCACCCCCTACCGCCATCCTGTTCATGGCGGGAGAGCCGCCATGAACAGGATGGCGGTAGGGGGTGTCTGAATCCCCATGGCGGCGGAGCGCGCTCCGCCGCCATGGAGGATTCAGACGGGCAGCGGAAAGTCGGCGGTAGCCCGCCGGCTTTCCGCTTCTGGCCGCGGCTGTACCGCCGCGGTCAGAATGCCCGGCAGAGCACCGCCAGCCTGTTGGCGGTGCTACCGCCGACCTCCGCCCTGGCGGTAATTACCGCCAGGGTGAGAATGAGGCCCTTTGTGTCCATTCCTTCCCAAATGGTTCAATAGGGCAATGGTGTCAGCCGCTCAGTCATTTTCTGTCTTAGATGCGATCAGCAAATCGTCAATATACTGCACCAAGGTTGATTCAAATGGTAATTCCAAGGATTCCAAATCTTTCTTTAGAATCTGATTGAAAATTGATGGAATTCGAAAACCCTTGAGGAATTCGACACCAACTGTAGACTCTGTCTAGGAACTTGAAACAAAAGAGAAATTGGCTGTCCTCATGAAGAGGCATGGAAAAGAAAGCTTGTGATAAGTCGATGACTGAGAACCATTCAGCATCACAAGGAATTTGGAACATTATCACAGCTGGATTTGGTACTACGGGACAACACTTGACTATTATGTCATTAATTTTGCTCAAATCCTGAACAATCCGGACTTTTCCACTCGGTTTTATTAGTCCCATGATCGGTGAATTACATGGACTGCTTAACACTTCTTTCAGTACTCCCTGTTTTACAAACTCATCAATGAGTTGGGCGACTTTCATGAGGGTGTCTTGCGCCATATGATATTATGGGGTCTGAGGAAAATTTACATTGGGTTTTACGGTCACTTTTACTGGTTCTACTCCTTTGACCAATCCTACTTCTTTCCCTGTCATATCCCACACTTCCTTTCCAACTGTTTCCTGTAACTCAGCAGGAATATCTGCTTCAGTGAGCATTGGATAAAGAGTAATCAGGGGATACACTTCATCGACAGTTTCCACTTCGTCTCCTCCTAAACTGTGCTCTTCTTCCTCATCACTGTTTGTCTGGATTTTAATTCCATCATTTGAACACATAATCGAGCATCCCAATTTACACAATAAATCTCTCCCTAATAATGATATCGGGCTTGAGTCACACAACACAAATTTATGTGACCCTTGATAGTTACCAATTTTGACTTGCTCTGGATCTGTGATTGGGTTTGGCAGGTACCAATTGGCTCCTCCCACTACTTGAACCTTTCTCCTTGAGAGTGGCAAATGTGGTACTTCGATGCTTCTGACTGTAGAGCTTGTAGCTCCGGTGTCCAACGAGATGCGGTGACCCATAACTCTTCCTTCCACATACGGACCCTTTCGATCAACTTCCAAGGATGCTGCAAGCATACAATTTCCCTCCTCATCTGAACTTTCATTCTCCCATGCATCATTTATTCCATTCTCACTGTGTAACGGGAATTGGTGTACTGTGTCATTTTGGTTCATTCCTTGACCCACGACCTGTTGAGGAAGCATTACTTGTTGCTGATTCATTGGTGCTAAGGGTATTTGCATTTGCTGATTAGGTACCATAGGAAACTGCTGTTGCATAGGCTGCAACTGTGCCATTTGTGCAATTATGACGGATTACTACATTTGTCAATTCTTCATGATTAATTAAGCTAGTTTATAATAATGGCGAACTACTCCGAGGGCACAATTTTCCTCGTACATTATTTTCTTTACTAAAATCACACTACATTATAAGATTTTGGTTACATGATATATGAATATATGTTGGTCCTTCTTTTTCTGCGTCATCAACAGTTAAAGGTATGCATAAAAATAACTACCACTGTTGTCAAATATGGGATTGTTCCGATTTATTTGCTGTCCCCAAAATCCCCTATTAACAAAAAGAGAGAAAACATCTGGTAATGCTTGCCTGAGGGAATAAAGCATAGTTTTAGTACAAGAAATCAAACTCTTTCCAAAACTCAATGCAAGCTTCTGTGGAACAGCTTTCCCAACAATAGAGTTTGTATAAAGTTGACCTCTCCCTGTCTGGCGTTTCAGCTTATTGTGAGCTAGTGTTTTTACCTCATGAACGTGTGAATTCAGCAAATGCATCATAAAATTTTAAGCGAATTTCCGAGTGGCAAGGGTGGACTTCTATAGAACTCCTTTTCAGTGCATTAGCTGGAGGCAGGCTATTGTGCTAGCCTCAGGCACTCTCTGAACCAACTCCACTGATCCTCCTCCTCCAAAACGCTACCAAGGAAGCTGTTTCACAAATCTTCAGACTTCTCCACCCAGAGGAAACAAGAACACCCAAACACCTATTCAACTGCCAATGTTTGTCGACATCTGAGTCTTACAGATTAGGAGGTATGACGAAATTCACAGAGCAGCAACAGTCAGTGCGCTGCACTGTTGACTCCCCTTTGAGGGGCTGGCTGAATACTGAAAAAATTAGTCTCGCTTTTTTACCATGAGATAGGGATCTTTCGAAGGGCAAGGTACAATGTGGGCATATTTTTGTTGCTAAGGTCAGATAAGAACCCCAGTTCTAAATGTCATAGATTGTTTACCCATAAAATGGCACTTGGAATTGTCCTTGAACACCGAAGGATAACATTGACAGTTTCACACTAACTCAAGCAGTGTGCCCATCATGACCATACCAAAGGAGCTCACCACGCAGAGGCCATCATGATGTGCCTGCACTACTGACTACTCATAGAAGGCTGTGTGAAAACTGAAAAAATGCTGTTGTGAGGACCTATGGACCCGGGTTGGTTCGCACTGTTTTTAGCTTTATTTCTTTTTTATATTTTATATGTCTTAGCTGCACAGCTTTTAGCAATGACATTTTACATGTATTTTTCTCGCATGATATTTTTCTAAGAATATTTGGTATGTGTTGCTTGTTTTTTTTAGTCTTTACTGGACATATAATCAGTACTTTTTTTTCAAGGCTAGGAACACTGCACACAATATCCTAGTGCTTGTGTTGCCCATTCAGGAGACAGTTTCCAACATCTAGACACAGCATTGCATCAGAGCAGTGGTTCCAAAACAGTATGGCACTATTATGTAAACGGTGCACTGGCCCTGAAGGGGCAGAGGGCATTCCAGTCACAACCACCCTGGGATGGCTGCTGTGTTTGACAGGCAGCTCAGCTGAAGCTAACCTACCAGCTTCTTGTGAGAATTGCCAAAAACACTGCAGGCCAACTCCTGACAATTTCTCCAGGTATGGGGCTAAGGCTAATCCTTTATATTGGACAGGTGGAAGGATACACCCACTATGCTCTTCTAGAACACATTTACCATGGCTGAATTATTCATTGTCTTTACCATGTTCATAACGCTGGTAACCGTAACTTTTCTTTCTTTCATTTGCCTAATTATCCCAGCACATTCTCTCAATGCAAGATTACGAATGATTCACTAAGGGGCATATTTATACTCCATTTGCGCCGAATTTGCGTTGTTTTTTTCGACGCAAATTCGGCGCAAAACTAACGCCATATTTATACTTTGGCGTTAGACGCGTCTAGCGCCAAAGTATGAGGAAAGAGCGTCATTTTTTTGCGTGAACGCCTTCCTTGCGTTAATGAGATGCAAGATAGGCGTTCCCGTCTAAAAAAATGACTGCAACGCAAATGCGTCGTATTTATACTCCCGGGCAAAAATCACGCCCGGGAGTGGGCGGGGCAAAAAACCCTGCATTTGCGCCGGATTTTAGCGCCTGGGTCAGGGCAGGCGTTAAGTGACCTGTGGGCTCAAAATGAGCCCACAGCTGCCCTCCCATGCCCCCAGGGACCCCCCCTGCCACCCTTGCCCACCCCAGGAGGACACCCAAGGATGGAGGGACCCATCCCAGGGACATTCAGGTAAGTTCAGGTAAGTATAATTATTTATTTTTTTAATATTTTTTTTGGGCATAGGGGGGCCTGATTTGTGCCCCCCTACATGCCTCAATGCCCAATGACCATGCCCAGGGGACATAAGTCCCCTGGGCATGGCCATTGGGCAAGGGGGCATGACTTCTGTCTTTACTAAGACAGGAGTCATGTAAATGGCGTCTGGGCGTCGTAAAAAATGGCGCAAATTGGGTGGAGGCGATTTTTTGGCGTCAACCTGACTTGCACCATTTTTAAGACGCCCTAACGCCATTTTTCCCTACGCCGGCGCTGCCTGGTGTACGTGTTTTTTTTCCACGCACACCAGGCAGCGCCGGTCTGCTAGCGCCGGCTAACGCCATTCAATAAATACGGCGCCCGCATGGCGCTTCAGAATGGCGTTAGCCGGCGCAAAACTTTTTGACGCTAAACTCCGTTAGCGCAGTTTAGCGTCAAAAAGTATAAATACGGGCCTAAATGTACTGAAAACTTATCTTGTATGTCTCCAGTGTTTCACCTGGGTATGCATGAGTAATACAATAAAAGGATGAGATTTGTTTCCATGAATACCCTGTTCAGGTTGCTGTAATCACCCCTCACCTCAGTGGGATCAGGGGCTTGAGTGAGAGACAGTGAGCTAGCCAGGAATTAGGCCCACAATTTCTGATGGTGTGGATGGGGCTGGTCATCCACATTCTGAAGTTCTGCTGTCCTAACATGCAGCCCTAAATTGGAACATTTTGCTTGGTTAAATTAACATATATATGACAAATTGGTGTATTCCAACTTGAATATGTGCAAATTGTCATAACTCATAAGCTGATGTTTGGAAAAAGATGGCTGAATTTCTAAAATATATTTAGAGGTGATTTGTGAGTGATAAATCATGAGTGGGGACTTATTATTAATATGATTACATTTGTACCTGGGGCACTGCACCTGTAACTGGCATGTATAACTGACACATAGGCATTCCAAATGAAATAAGCTTTTTTTACATTACTGCTCGCTGCTCTGCTGATGCACTGAGGTGATCACTGTTTGTGATCTGGAACATGGTGGTTCCTAACTTAATCTTGTCTAATGTGGTCACTATTACATCACTAATAATATTGGTAGCTTGTGACGATTTTCGATTAACATAAGTTGCTCCTATTAAACAAGAAGTTGGAGACCCCTGGTTTATGTTTATTTCTGATGTTTTGGCTGGACTTAACTTACTCATGGATGTCATTTAGGAGTCGCCAGGGGTTGCAGCTGCGACCCACTGCTTGCCTTTTGAGACCCCTGGCACTGCCTCTGCTACCCCTGACCTCTGAGTTGGAAAAATTAGTGCCAAGAACACAGGGGCAGCTTGCAATACTAGAGTCAGGCTCCAACCTCCTTTTATGCTCATTTTTATTACATTAATAGTGATTAATAATCTATCATTCACTATTAATGGAATAGAAAAGTGGAAAAACAGGATCTTAAACAGAACCTCTATTGGCAACTTAGGTAAGTTAATTAAAATACTTTTCAGTATATTTTGCTTGTGGGTGTGGGTGAGGGAGAGTTCGGGCAGGAGAGTATGTGTATGTGAGCGTGTATGTTAGTTGGTGGGTAGTGCGTGTGTGTGAAGGTGAGTGAGTGAAAATATATATGTGGCTCAGAGTAAGAGTGAGCAAGAGAGTGAGAATGAGTGAGTTAGGATAAGAGTGAGTGCAATTATTGTGATGCAATTGATGCCATGAGAGTGGAGGTCATGTGACATCACATCCTGTGACATCATTAAGTTCAAAGAGTGCATGATGTCACTTCCGCTACTCGTGACATTTGGTGAATCGACACCCATGTACTTACTCCTCCTGTCTGCTTGACCCTTGGATGCCACACAACATAAGCAAACATAGGTATGTTTTTAAGTAGGCAGTGGGTTTTTTCATACTTCTCTCAGATCTTATCCAAAAGTTTGGTTATCAGTAGTCTTGTTGATTTAATTCCACGTGCATACAGCTACTTCATGTAAATCCACGCTTCCCCAGCCAAAGGGAAAGAAGGTCTACAGCAGACAGTCTTCTTAAGGACGGGCATTGACCTCTTTATTCCTGTGGGCCTCTACTCCTCCTTTATTCAAATGATAGGGGGAATTCTATCAGCATGTAATCCTTGAGACTTGTCTTCTCTCTAAAGTATCTCTCCTCCTTAAGAATAGTTGAAGCAGTTTTTACAAGGTGAGCCCAAATACAATTGGCATAATTCCATCAGTCAATTAAGTTAAACATCCAACACATTCTTCTCCCTTGTTGCAAAGGAAACATTCCCACTGTCCTTGAATTGATGAAACATCATAACAGACTATTTTGTCTCAATATCTGTCTTGGAAGAGACACATAGGAAAATATGGAACTACCAACACATCCCAGAGTAGTGTGAAATAGTTTCCAAAGATTCCTGGCCTCAAACATTTGGGCATGTTCACAGCATGCAAGGTCATTAGGGCACATGTCATGTGCTCACAGGCACCAAACACGTACACTAAGCTCAGAGAAACAATGAACATTCTGTTCTAGCAGGATACAGTGCACACTGTGCGTTCACAGGGACCAGGCCCACCCAGACATTAACAGGATTCTTTGTACATGCCGTTCTCACAGGCGACACATATACCCTGCTCTCTGAATGTCCAGACACATAATCTACGCTCAGGAAGCCCAGGTGCGTATGCCGAGCCCACTGCCACATGGGCAAACCCTGTTATCACAGGCACAATATTTATACAATAATATAAACACAGAACAACTTTGCGTGCAATGTGTTACACTGTCTTCAAAAAAGCTCTTGTCTTTTTATGCCACTCTCCCTCAAAGCACCAGGGGCCCAGGCATTGATGGGACTCTAACCCTATATTTATAAAACCTCCAGACTCACTCTACTCATCAATCCTACCCTAGGCAGACGCCTCCTTCCACTCATGATGTGCACATGCACACAGCACAGACTAGCCTACCCATTCAAGTGCACACCGGCTGACCACCCAAAAACTGTCCCCTTGCCTCAGGTGTTAAAGAATTACAAAGCTCAGACAGCCCACAAAGGAGCCCCTTAAGGGATCCCTTACGAACTGGGTCATGGTAGGCTGAAGGTGGACACCATGTGTGAAGGAGACTGCTTTGAAAAATGGTCTGTAAATGGCAGAATGGATGCACCATGGACAGGCATTGTAGATCATCACGGAGGGTAGCGTGGGTCTGAAAGTTGTCCTGGAGTGAAAGAGTCACAGTTCTAAAGCTCTCCAGGAAGCCCTCCAGCACACGTGATTAGGAAAGGCCATACATTTGCCACACACATATTACATCAGCTCCTGTCACACAGAGAAGATATATTGTAGCTTAGGGATGTGACAGGAAGGCAAGTACAGACTTTTCCTTTTACCAGCAAATGACAGAAGTACAAGGCCCCACACAGCTCTAGTTCAATGTCCATTTCTTTGGTTTTCCAGGTTTGAGCCCTGGAAGGCCGTGGCCAACCTAGGGCACTGATGAGACATAATGGTGAGAGGTCACCATTTAATAGACCGTTCAGGAGCTCAGCCCAATTTGTAAGTAGTCAGTGGCAGGTGTTTTGATTGTAGCTATGTGTGAAGCGGTATTAAAGTGAAAAATACAGTTCGCTTACAGAAGGACACTGTAAAGCTGGCGATGACCAGCATGGGGGCCTCTTCAAGGAGGGTATCTTTCCATGTTTTATGTGGGACCTAGGACCTTTAATCAGCTCCGCAAATGTTCAAGTTCATAATGAAAGCATTGGTAATTTGGGGAATCTTCTAGGCAGGGGAATGGTTTGCTGAAGGTTGAAAAAGTTTCTAATATCCCTAGGTTCACGTGAAAGGTTTAATCTGTGATTTGTGCGAGGGGAACGTCTTGCATTAGGATGCCTATATTATGTTGTTCCATTGTTGGCTGTGCTCAGCCACCTGCTCTCCATCAATTTAACCAATTTTAAGAAGCATAATTTTAATGTGAAGTGCCACCACATGAAAATACAGCCCAGTCCTTGTCCATAAGCAAACATCGTGTGACAACTTGAAGTTCCTAGTATTTTTCAGCTGGCTGTGCAAAGGGGTAGCAACTCCCTGATTGATAAATCTCTTCTCCCTGTCACCCTCAAAGACATTTTGGTTTTGCTGGTTATTTATTCTCCTTCTGATATCAGTGCAAGTGGTTATGCTACAACAGTGTCCAACAAACTAGATCAAAATATAGTGTACTACAGTTACCAAGGTATTTAAAGACCCCCACTGAAGGTGATTTGAATGACCTTCAACTGTGATATTTAGATCTGGTTGTGGACTTTCAGGGTAAATATGTTTTAACTCAGCTTCTATCCAAACAATGAACTATAAGTTCCGCTAAGAATGGGTCAGTTCAGTGAGGTCTTCTTTGCACACATCTCACAACAGAGTTGTGAGAGAAGAAGAAATTAACGCTGTGGTAACGAGGACATCATGAAGCTTGTTACCTTAATTCTACCACTGTTAAAAGTGCAGCTGAGGCATATGCCTGTCAGTCCACATCAGTAACAGTCCCAAGTACATACCATCATTGATGAGAATAGCTATGCAGCCATGCATGCCACACAGAACAAATAAATTGGCAGCAGCATTCTTCTATTGGAACACAATGTCATGCTTTAAGACTATGTTGGCCTGACCTAGTCAAGCTATCCAAGGAGATGGCTTAAAGGTAGTAGGATGTGGATCCTGAGAGCAGGCAAAATCAAATAAGTGTTCTAATAGGAGTAAGAGAGGCATGTCATATATGATCTGCAATGCAACTCACTTGTTTCGCAAAGGCAAGATCCCTACAAAAGAGTTCACTTTTTTACTATAGGACTGTGTGTCTAAACCAGACCTACACAATCTTCAGGTGGTAAATCATTAACCCTCTGAATATAAACACTACCATCAGAAGGCACTGTCAAAAGAAGGGTTCAAACTATGTGCTGCGTAGTTTTGTATTTGATTCTGTTGAGCACAGTAAAAAAGATTTGCATGACCTGGCTAAGAGCCTTTAAACAATTAGAATAATTATACCAAGAAGGGTATAGTCTTCAGGTCTTGTTAGAACAATGGGGAACTGCTCTGAGACCATAGAAGGAATGTACAGGCAGGCATTGGTTAGAATTCTGGAGCTTCAGAGTCTAATCTTCTTGTGAAGTCCTGGTCTTTTGAAATTAAGAACTCCAGATGCGATAAGTGTGTGGCATGAGTCTGCCATGTTCTGGTCGACAGTGTAATCACCTAGATAATATTCAGCTTTATCTGGGGCTCCAGGATGTTCTGAGCAAGAATAGGTGCAAAAAAAAACACCAAGGCCTCTATTGCCATGGGTGTGTAAGCCTTGGGATTTTTTTTCCACACCCAGATTTAGGGGGTTATTCCAACTTTGGAGGAAGTGGTAATCCGTCCCAAAAGTGACGGTAAAGTGACGGATATACCACCAGCCGTATTACGAGTCCATTATATCCTATGGAACTCGTAATACGGCTGGTGGTAAATCCGTCACATTTGGGACGGATTACCACCTCCTCCAAAGTTGGAATAACCCCCTTAATGTCTCCAACTGGTACATTTGCCTATGTTGGAGTGGGGATTCTTATACCTCAGTCTTCGATTGTAATCTTTAAATAACTCCTGCCATTGGCCATATGAACCTTTGTCCATCCACAAGGAGAATTAAGAAGGAGTAATCATTTACATGAAACTCAATGAACAGTGAACTCCATTTGGGCCCTCACAAGAATGAATAGAGAGAGATGGTGGGAGTTAAAGGGTTTTATTAACAAATTAATTCAGCACAAGTTATTTATTCAGTAAGCATTAATTGTTAGTCATCACCATTTCAGATTAAAATAATCCATTAGTCAGTTTTCAATACAAGATCGATACTGCATTAGTAAGTATAACAAAAAAAGTAGAGAAAATGCAGCACGTCTATTCCACAAATGAATTGCCTAATCTAGATTAGTGTTTAGGCATAAGAATGCAAATTACTTCAATAAGCAAAGAAAGGTGTCGGTTCAGAAACTCAAATGAAGTGTTCTGATGAGAGAATGGAAATGCATAGGCATGAAGCCTTTGCACTTAAGCAATACAGAGTTTTAGAGGGAATAGAGACTTTTTAAAGCTGGAAAGTATTCTCAAAGATAAATCAGAAAATATCTCTACATGAGTGTCAACACCAGAGCAATACGTGCTCTCAAAACAAAGTAATTTATGCATTGTGCTGATATGTTGTGGTTTAACCTTTTGCACTGCAGAGTTCAATCCTGAAAATGTATTTTTAATATGCATACAAATACTGTTCCTTTGCAATGTATTGCTGCAGGTTTCCAGAGCGTGTTAGGGTGTGGTCCCTTTCCAGGGTCTTCCAGAGACTTTCCCTGCAACATGCTTGGGAGTGGTTCTGGGCAGGGCCAAGACTCTATAAAAGAGAGCCAGCCCAACTCCCAGTGCTCACTATTCAGAGGTCCCGGTGCAGAGCAGCAGCTTCTTCCTGAGCTCCTGTACCAGCGGCCTATTTGGATCTTCTAGCCTTCTGCCCTAATCCTTCATTGGTGATCATTGTTCCAGGCGGTAAGACGGTGGTTGGACTGTCCCGACACCGTTATTTAGAATTTTCATATTCTTGGTTTAAATTCTTAAATGATTAACAGATTACTTGTGCGCTACCATTTCTTGACATTTATATGGTAGTTTACAAATAGGCAAGACTCACGATTTATTTCATAAAGGTTTGACTTTGTTATTCATTGCGAGCTATCATTTCTTGACATTTACATGGTGGCTTAAGAATCGGCAAGATGCGCAATTTGTTTTATGGTGTTTAAACATTGTTGTCCATTGCGCGCTACTATTTCTTGACATTTACATGATTTTTTACGAATTGGCAAGACACACAACTCGTTTCATGAGCATTTAACTTTGTTGTTCATTGCGCGCTACCATTTCTTGACATTTTACATGGTGGCTTAAGAATCGGCAAAAGAAGCACAATTCATTTCATTGTACTTTGATCTTGTTACTTATTGTGAGCTATTATTCCTTGACATTTACATCGGGTTTTATGAATCGGCAAGACGCGCAATTCGATTAATGATGATTTGACTTTGATATTCATTGCTTGCTATAATTTCTTGGTATTTTACATGGTAACACTCAAATTGGCAAGACACACGATTCTCTCCTCGAGTTTAATTCATGTTGTTTATTGTATGCTACTATTCTAAGATATTTATTATGTAATATTCAAGTTGACAAGTTATGTGATTTGTTTCCTGAATCCATATTGTGTTATTCACGGTGCACAATCCTTTTATGGTGTTTACCATATATATATATATATATATATATATATATATATATATATATATATCTGCAATATACGCAATTTGTGTTGACACATTTTAAGAGAAGGCCAGAGTTTCTAGATGCAATATTGTATGGTCCTAGTATACATTCTAAAAACAGGATTTATATGACTGGTTTTAAATTTTGTCAGAATGTTTTTTCTGATTCTCATGTAAAGGAAAGTACTTGAATACGAAAGTTTTCATTTAATTCATCTTGATTCCCCTACAGGTATCCGGCCATCTTGAAACTTAGTCATTTTAAACTTAACTCTTAGATTGTTCATGTTTTCAGAGTGACTAGGCTTAGAATCATAGTCTAGTATTGATTTCAGGGGATATCATTTTCATATTGTGTGTTCTAACCTTTTTCTTACTACAGGTCTCCTTCCCAGCTGTTCCCTTCCTAATCCCCTCTTTCCCTCTTGGACTCTCTCAGTCTCTGTGATTTATCTATCAGAGTCTTGGAGCTGTTCAGTGGTGGACGTGTTGGGAACGTGCACAGACCCCGAGGATCTGGTGACTCTGACTATGAGAATGAGAAGGTCATCAAAGGGGTGGCATCCAAAAAGGAATTCCTTATTCCCCTGCTCTGCCCTAGGAACACACACTAATTTAAATCTGTTAAAACATAATTTCTACAATTGATACAATCCTGTAGCCAATGTTCAATGAGGTCTCAGCAGACCTTGGAAGCAGGTAAATATCCTAGTTCCTTACATCTTTACAATAGGCAACAGGATCACGTCCTTGAAAAGATACATCATCCGCATCCTAATGTTCAGATAGTTCTTCATGCGAGTCACGCTTCCTGGTTTCTCCACTTCTCTCAGAGAGAACATCACTATCAGTTGTCCAATACGTAACAAATGTCTAGTCACTATCTAAAAGAAGGCTTCTGGAAAGTATTGATTCTGCAATGGAAGAGAAAAACATCTTGTGCAAGACAACAGTCTAATGCAAAAACTGGCCTTTCACCTCTAGAGTGTAAAATCAACATTAATATAACACCAACTTAAGTCAATACATTATGGTGCTTAGTTTAAGCTTAGAATGCCTAAGCATGATTACCCACTACAAAATTTGATTTTATTATACATTATTTAACATAACATTTTGTACTTTGTAGCAAAATGTGTTTTGTTTGCAAAATGAGGTAATTCGCTCTATTAATTACTTTTTACTGGAGTTGTCAGACGTGATTTCACAGTTCGAAAAGTCAGGTCTGAATTGTTTATCAGGAATAGGCCAACCAATGCTACCAAACAATAAATTCATAAGTATGATGGTAATGGTAAAATACAATAACTGACACCAAAAAAGAGACAGGAAGAGTGCCCCATCATAGGAAGGATCACAAGTACTCTGTACATATTTTTTTACTTTATATTAATGCCTAGGAGCACACTTAGAGTCATACAAAGGCAGACTTCCTGATATTCCCACTCTATCCTTTCTGGATCAGCCATTTAGGTGTTTTTTAATCCCTCACCACCGTTAGCTACGGAAATAAATCCAGACATGATAGGCTGATTTACTAAAATTTGATGCAGTACAACGCAGCTACACAACTTGCTGGACTGCATCAAATGGAGAGGACAGGAATGCAGCATATCTAATAAGATATGACACATTGCTACTCTCTCTCCACGCTGGTGTGCTAGTGGCTGCCGAATGCCAGTGCAGGCACCCTTGCACTGTGGTGCAAGCTAACCTGTATAGCAGGTAGGGTTGTTGTTTGTGGAGGAAGGGGCATCTTTCTGCACAAAAACAATTATCTGAGTCTTTTCTCTCCTTCTAAGTGTGCTGCAGAATATGGAAAAAAATCTCCTCGTTATGCCTCACCTGGGAAAGTATAGCATTTTGAACCATTCCCAGGTTTAAGTTTGTTAGGAAACATGGGAAAGTGCCAAAAACCATCTGTGGATACATAGGAACACCCACGCTTTATCCATGGAATGCCTTCCCATGACAGAGTAATGCAAGGTGGGAAACACCCTGAACAATGAGTTGTTAAGGCTGACCTGCCTTAACAACGAGTCTTAAACCACTAGTTAGTCTGTACCATGAGGTACAGAGTAACTACTGTCTTAAGAACACATTTTCCCAAAGAACGAGTGCTGCAACAACGACTTTAATGGTGGAAGAATGAATTTTAAGGTAAGAATTTATTTTGTATTATTATTATTATTTTGTTTATATAATATTTATATGTTATGTAAAGATATATATAAATGTATATTTATATTTATATTTATGTTTATTTATATTTTATGTGTATATATATATATATATATGTATGTTTTTTAAATATTTTGGTATATATGATTTGAATGCTTTACATTAAGGGATGGGATATATGTTTGATGTAGGGGTTATGTGAGGGGAAGTGTGTTAATACCCAGGTATTAATTTAAATACTTGAGTATTAAATGAGGAATGTAGTGTATTTAGGGGTGGTATATATGGTATATAGGGTTTATGGGTAGGGGATTGTATTTATGTGTATTGTGTTAAGTAGCGGGATGTATGGGATGTAGGGGTTATGGGTGGGGGAGTGTATTAATACTCAGGTATTAATAAACATACTTGCATATTATTATTATTATTATTATTACGGTTTTTTGTTTATTACAGGAATAAATGTTGGTTTAGAATTAGTGGCGGCATATTTGGGATTTAGGGGTTGTGGGTTGGGAAGTGTATTTATTTGTATTGGGTTAAGGAACGGGATGTATGGGATAGAGGGGTTATGTGTGGGGAAGTACATTAATACCTAGGTATTGATTAAAGTACTTTGGTATTATTTTTATTATAATTTTTATTGTTTTTTGTTCATTAAAGGAATAAATTTTGGTTTAGAATTAGTGGCAGGATATTTGGAATTTAGGGGTTGTGGGTGGGGAAGTGTATTAGTGTGTATTGGGCTGAGGAACGGGATGTATGGGATAGAGGGGTTATGGGTGGGGAAGTGTATTAATACCTAGGTATTAATTAGAATACTTGGGTATTATTTTTATTGTTTTTATTATTTTTTGTTGATTAGAGGAATAATTGTTGTTGTAGAATTAGTGGCGGGATATCTGGGATTTAGGGGTTGTTGGTGGGGTAGTGTATTAATTTGTATTGGGTAAAGGAGTGGGATGTATATGATAGAGGGGTTATGGGTGGGGAAGTGTATTAATATCTAGGTATTAATTGAAATGCTTGGGTATAATTTTTATTATTATGATTATTTATTTTTGTTTATTAAAGGAATAAATGTTGGTGTAGAATTAGTGGCGAGATATATTGAATTTAGGGGTTGTGGGTGGGGAAGTGTATTAATGTGTATTGGGCTAAGGAGTGGGATGTATGGGATAGAGGGCTTATGGGTGGGGGAGTGTATTCATACTTAGGTATTTATAAAAATACTTGGGTATTATTTTTATCATTATTATTATTATTATTATTATTATTATCATTATTATTATGAGTTTTTGTTCATTACAGGAATAAATGTTGGTTTAGAATTAGTGGTGGGATATTTGGGATTTAGGGGTTGTGGGTGGGGAAATTTATTAATTTGCATTGGGTTAAGGAGTGGGATGTATGGGATAGAGGGGTTATGGGTGGGGAAGTGTATTAATACCTAGGTATTAATTAAAATACTTGGGTATTATTTTTATAAGTATTTTTATTGTTTTTGTTGATTACAGGAATAAATGTTGGTTTAGAATTAGTGGTGGGATATTTGGGATTTAGGGGTTGTGGGTGGGGAAGTGTATTGATGTGTATTGAGCTGAGGAACGGAATGTATGGGAGAGAGGGGTTATGGGTGGGGAAGTGTATTAATACCTAGGTATTAATTAGAATACTTGGGCATTATTTTTATTGTTTTTATAATTATTTTTTGTTGATTAAAGGATTAATTGTTGTAGTAAAATTAGTGGCGTGTTATATGGGATTTAGGGGTTGTGGGTGGGGAAGTGTATTAATGTGCATTGGGCTAAGGAGCAGAATGTATGGGATAGAGGGGTTATGGGTGGGGAAGTGTATTAATACCTGGGTATGAATTAAAATACTTGGGTATTATTTTTATTATTATTTTTGGTTGATTAAAGGAATAAATGTTGTTGTAGAGTTAGTGTTGGGATATCTGGAATTTAGGGGTTATGGGTGGGGAAGTGTATTAATGTGTATTGGGCTAAGGAGTGGGATGTATGGGATAGGGGGTAATGTGGGTGGGGAAGTGTATTAATTCTTGGGTATTTAGTTTAATTTCTTTTATATATATATATATATAAAAATATGCTGTGGATTAAGGGGTTGGATGTTTGGGATGTACACCTTATGGGAGTGGAAGAGTAGTAGTACTCAGGTATTATTTTAATTATTTTATGTTTAATTGTTTTTTATAGTGTTTTTCTTTTTTTTTTAAACATGGCTTGTTTTTTGGTTTGGAATATATGGGATTTAGGGCTTTTTAGTAGGGAATTGTGTTGATGGTTTTGTATTAATTTCCAAAATTATGTTTTGTATTTTGGTTTATGATTTGTTTCTAAAATATGTATTGGTAAATGGGATCGGCTATATGGTATCTGTTTTTTATAGTTGGAAAATGTAATTTATATTTAGGCTTTATAAGTAATATTTGTGTTGTATTTTTTATTTTTTTGTGTATGTTAATTAAATATATTTGTTTTGTTTTTTTAAATGTATATAATTGTGTATTATTGTAATGTTGAAATTTTAATTAATTTAGTTAATATGTAAAATGTATTTACATTTGTAATTCAGTTATTTTTATCATTCATTTAATTTGTACTATTTTTTCTTTATTTTTTATTGTTAATATATCTTGTAATTGTTATAAAATATTTGTACATTTAATTTTTTTAAATATTTGGCAGTGGAAATTATATTATTTTGGGGTAATATCTATATTTATATGTGTGTATAATAGGTTTGATTTTTTTTTTTTTATTATCATTTTATGATATTTTTTAAAGCAAAATGTATGTGTTTTTTACACTTAATTATTTTTTAAAATATAGTTGAAAAAGATATCTTAGATCTTTTTATTTTTGTGTTTTTGTGTTATAGTTACCAAATTTGTGGCACCATTTGTTATTTTTTTTACATGCAAAAACATTTTTTTTTAAATATAAACACATGATAAAAACTTTCGAAAATGTTTATTTTTCGAAAAAAAGTTTAAAAAATACAGAAAATTATTTTTAAATATAAATTAATTGTTACTTATTTTTAGAAATTAAAAAAAAAATGTTATTGTGTATATATGTTTATGTATTATTATATATTTACTATAATGAATGGTAATTTTTTGGGTTATTTATTTATTTATTTTCTTTTCTGCAGGTTAAAATGAATTATTTATATGAAAGAAGATGAATATTTCTACACGGAGAGATGCAGAAATGGTCTTATTATTACATTAAGAGAATAAAATACCTTAAGGTAGGAGCTTTTGTGTTTTTGGCTTAATTTGATATTAAAGATTTTTAAATAATTTCGATTTGATTCATAGCGTTTTGTGAACTGGCAAGTAATGGTGAGTTTGTTTGTTGTTGTTAGTAAGTTAGTATATATGCTAGACTGTCGAGGTAGTCTGAAGGTACCATTAAAGGGAATTCTTGTATTTTTGCCAATATCTTTTTTGACATTTGTTTGATTTTATGGGTTGTGTGTGGGTTTAGGCTATATGATAGTGATTGATCAAGCCTTGTTTCTTGGAAACTTTGCTCCTTTTTCAAAATTTCCAGGAAATGATATAGGTTTGGGTGGGGTTTTCTAATTGCTTTGTTGAAGGAGTTGTGCCATCCCTCAATGGCATTATTAGTTTTTGCTCCACCTTCTAAACAAGTCATGGAGCAGTTCCACCACTGTATAGGATATCTTGGTTTTCCTGACCTGTTTAGGTGTCCTATCCATGTTTCTTCAAAATAATTTAGTAATGGTGACAATTTGTCTTCATTTATTGTGTAATAGTTAGATTCTGTGATTGTTGTGTAATATTGTTCTACTTTATCAGGTAGTACAAAGCATAATGCTGTTAGTTTTCTTAATTGAAATTGGAGTATGCAGTCAAAAAAATATTCTGTACTTAAGGATGATTTTTGTATTCGACACCAGTAGGCTTGTGAAAAGTGAAAATAACATCCTTGTATTTGTGTTTCCGGATATATATTATTGTGTTTATCATTGCAAGTTCAAAGTCTGTTATTACTTTTCTTGGTGTTTTATTTATTGGTTT
Organism: Pleurodeles waltl; assembly: GCF_031143425.1. NCBI lineage: Eukaryota > Metazoa > Chordata > Amphibia > Caudata > Salamandridae > Pleurodeles > Pleurodeles waltl. Next base: position 658,983,397 of record NC_090443.1, on the reverse strand, counting down.
GGTTCTGATTACTGTTAATAATTCATTGTAAGTAGAGGAATTTTTGTCAGGCAGTAATGCATATACTAGGGGGATTGTGGTGTTATTTTTTGTAGCATGTATACTGTAAATTTGGTTGAATGGATGTGGTGTTGATTTAAATGTTCCATCCATCATCCAAATTTCACTGTTTTGTAGGGTTAGTAAGTTGCGGTTTGTGCTAAAGATTAAAATTCTTTTTTGACGGTTTTCATTGTCGTATATTAGGAATTCTTCATTCCAAAAGGTAAATTTTAGTTCTGGTGCGATGTTACTATCTGCATAGGATTGTGGTGTTTTGTATTGAAGGCATGCTACCTGCAACCTGTTCGGGAATTGATTACGCTACTGTCCTTAGCACCTGTCCGCAGGAGTCATTGGAGGTGTGTGCAAACTGTTGGTTTTTTTTGTATATTTTCTCGTACTTCTAATCCATTGCAAAGGCAGAGTGGTTATGTTCTGTTGTCCTAACAACAGTAGTTCCTAGAGTTACTGCTCTGCCTCTGCAATTTGAAGAGAAGTATTGTACACACCTCCAATGACTTCTGTTTGGCTGAATTTTATCTCTGCAATAAAGGTACCCTTTGAATTTAAGGAGTTGGTGTCCTGTGCGTGATGTCACATAACTTGCTTCACCTTGTAATGCCATTTTTTGAGAGTCTGTAAATAAGAGAAAAAGAGAAAAAAAAAGTTAGTAAGTAATTATTTAATGGTGTTAGAATAGTTCATTTGGTATTTAATGAGTGTTTATTTCATGATTTGAGGTAAGTATTCTATGGAGTTGGTTTGTTTGTTGGGCTATTTTGGTTATCCAGCACCTGTTATAAGGCAAGTAATTTGTGGTGGAGGATTAGTAATTGTGCTGTTATTTACTGTTTGTTTGCTGCTTTTTTGGTAAGTATCTAGTGGATTATTAGTAGTGATTTTATTTATTATTTATGTGTGGTATGTGACTTGATATAATTCTTGGTGGATTTAATTTAGTAGTTTTTTCTAGGTGTTATACAGGTTTTGTTTTTAGGTTAATAGTTGGTGGAGTGGTAATAGTATTTTTTTAATACTTACTGTTTAGGTGATTTTTTTTTATTTGGTTTTGAAGATAGTGGTCTTTGCGTTGTTGATGATCTTCTGTTGTTGTGCTTTCTTAGTGAATCTAAAAAATGTTTTTTATTAGTATTCTATTTAGTTATTTATATTTATAGTTTGGTTAGTTTTCAACTCTTTTGATGAAGGAAATGTTTATTGGAGGTAGTGTCCCGTATTTCTGTTTGAGAGTCACTAATTAGTATGTGTTTAGAAGTCAGTGTATATGTGGTTTTTACTTTCCACGTGATTTAATGTTTTGTTTGTGTGAGGTAGCCATAGTATTTTTGTTTATAAATTGGTATTTTGCCACTGCTTTGAGTTAAGTTTTTTGAAGATGTATAATGCACGTATGGAATTCTTAGTGCTGTCATTGTTTTATTTTTATATATTTAGTACTGCTAAAATAGTGTATTTTTTGTATCTATAAGGAAGAATGTTTTGATAATAAGCAGCTTGAGGGCATAGTTGTGCAGTGTTTTAAAAGATGGGCAGATGAGGTAAGTGACAAGTATTTTTAGATTCTCTTTAGGTTTGACAAAGGGTGTAGGGGGAAAGCTGTCTACAATCCCTATTAGTAGTATATTTGAAATAGGGTACTTAGGGAAAGAGGTATGGTTAGGTAGTTGCAGGAAAATGGATAAAGTGGGTGTATGGTTGTTAAGTGTAATTAGAGGAGATTCCTGGTTGGCAAAATAAAGTAGGGAAACAAGATTATGAGACAGGGAAGCAGAAAGAGGATTTTATTAGTTTTATGAAATATATTTTGAAATTTGTGAATGGCAGGCTTATAATATTTTTGTTGAGGAAAGCTTGAGTAAATAGAGAATATTACAGACTTTGGGAGGAAGGTATTTTGAAGTGGTTTTCTGTTAATTTTGTCTGTATTTGGTATATATAAAGAAATCTAGAATAGTGTAGTAATTTAAGTTTACTGTATGTTTTTTGTATGAACACAGTATACATTTATATTAATTTTTTTCCTTGTAATGCTCTATTTAATGCTAGGTAGTATGTAATGTCTATTTTTTAGGGTAGGTTAAGTTAGGTTTGTTTGTTTACAGGTGAATTTAATTGTCTTGTTTTTTTGGTAAATATATATTAATATTTTTAATTAATTTTCTATAGTTGTGTTAAGTTGTTTCTGGAAAGAAAGTGGAAAGTACCTTTGGTTTTTAAACGATTTTCTTTGTTTCTTGGTCAGTATTCTGTAGTGTATCTCTGAAACTTTAAAGACATATATTTTAATTTATTATTTCATATTTTGGGTCGTGTTTTGTTAATTAATTTTTGGCTATTTTCAAATAATAATTTACCTGTTAAATACAGTAGATAGCACCGCTTAGATTAAATTTTAATCGCTGTATCTTCGTTCTCGTACACACGTCTTCTCTGTATGGTGTTCTCTGTAACACTGAATCTAAAATGGTTGATGACTGCATATGTGTTTATATACCTGTTTGAAGTGTTAAATTAAAATTAAGATAGAACCTAATTTCAACATTTTTTTTATTGTATATTTTAATTTGAGTGCACATTTGTTTATTATTTTGAGATTTTTGTTTGTGTAAGTTTGATTGGTTTCCTGTTCTGCTCGGTGTTGTTTGGGGAGGAGAAATAGTTTGTGGTGGTTGTAAACAGTGTTGTAGGACTATGTGTTTATGAAGTTTTTTTTTATGTAGTCCGTTTTATGTGTTTGTTTAAAAATGCATTTTTTTTCTGTAAATGAAGATATCATTGTTCGTTTAGGAATTTATGTAATTTTTTAAAGTTTAATTTTAGTTTAGACAGCGTTTTTTAACATTTTCGTAGTTCGTTTGGATGTATATTTTTGGGGTTCCGGTGTTAGTTGTAGTTGATATCGTTGTTTAGGTATTTTACTGTTTGAGATGATTTTGTCGTTGTGGAGACGTCGTTGTTTAGGTTTTATCGTGGTTGTGCAGTAGTTGTTTAGATCGTTGTTGTTTAGGCAGTAGTTGTTCCATCATATATTCATGCAAGGCAGCAACTTGCACTGCCTTGACTTACTCCAGATTTACTATGCCACACAGAGCCACATATGATGGCTCTGCATGGCATAGTAAACCTCACTTAAGGGCTTGTGTTGCTCCTGCATCACCTTGCTAAGGGCAACCCAAGTACTTAGCAAATCTGGGCCGTTGTCTGCATCATTCTAAGTCATGGCCTGCAAGTTATTGTCAAAAGTGTTTTTTTTTTTGAGCTGTGAGCTGCATGTGTTGGTGAACGAGGTAGTAAAGAAGGAAACTGGTCTCTTTCGACACCAGCAACATAAAACCAGTGCAGGCTTCCAAGTGAAACCTGGTAATACATAACAAACAAGAGGAAAGTGTTATCCAGCCATTTTTGATTATGCAAATTGCTTGACTCTTAATTTTCTATGTGTTACATGGCAGATGCAATATAGTACAGATGTGTCTTCAGGCAGCTGTGTAAATAATGAATGTGATCTTCGGTGTGCAAATGCATGGAAAGTTGTGTTTTTCTCCTACATAACTTGGAGTGTTTGTGCAGATGTAATAAAGCATGTGTCCCCTCTGAAATAACAGCTTCAACAGATCACATACATGTTGTTTAATAATGCACAATAAATATACCATGCATCCATTCATATCTACAGTGATGCAAGTAGTTACTGAAGATCAACATGAGATATGAGTGTGAATTTATAGAGAAAAATCAAACGATTGGAGTTTAAGAATAATTTGTATTATAATTTGTACAGTTGTAAATAAATTAATTTTCACTAAGTGAACTTAGCACTAAACAACATATTTTTGGGAACATTACCTAAATCCTACATCAATTCCAAGAATCCTAAAACTATCCCACTAACCTATTCTAAAATATAACACTGAATAGACAATGTATCCGTCACCCTAATCCCCTCATCCTAAATAACACTAATACACTATTGTCACCTATGCTAAAATATGTCACTGTCGAAAAGTGGAGTATTATGTTGTGTGGGGGTTAGTCCTCACCATGTAATACTCTCACAATACCCCAGAGATGATCCGTGGAGTCACAGTAGTAAATCCTTAGCTCAGTCCTGCGACTGTGGCAAAGAGCAGTTAGTCTTTACTTAGAGGAACATGTGTTAAGCATTTCACAGCACAAACATGAACAAAGCAATTTTAGAACTGGCCCAACGTCACTGACAAGGAGATGCAAAATCTCAGCTAAGGCTGGATTGCCGATGCACGCTGTGCCCTGCACCTGCAACGTCGAGTAAAGGTGTCAGTCACAAGGCTGGCAACCAACAAGCCTTGGCAGAGGTAAGGGTGCCAGAATCCCTTGAGAAGTAGACAGGGTCCAAGGGAGTGAGGTATGGGCCTGAAACTTGAGGGAAGGCTGGACTATAACTCCCAGAAGACAGTGGATCACCTGGTGTTTGAAAATCCAGCAGTGAGCCCGATGGCCAGTGCAACTTCAGATTTGGTGGTTGCTTTTACCTGCAGTTTACGGGTGTCTAGTGCCACTAGCCAACGAGGGAGACTAACAGTGCTTCTGGCTTCCAGAGGAGTCCCTCTGGTAAGGAGTAACAAGTTTCAGCCAAGGATAAGTGCTGATCACGCAGTTCCCAGTCTGTTGTCTCAGGGACAGAGTTTCCCTCTTTTTCTTTGGAGCAGTGGGCAGAATCTGGTTGTCGTGATGCAGAGCTTCTTCTGGTCCTTCTTGAGAGTAAGTTGGTCACATCTGAGGTTCTGGTGTCAGTGGTGTCCTTCAAATCCTGGATGTAGAGGAGTTAGGGGAGTGGAGGCTATTGGGCAATGCGCAGCTAACTCCTACAGCTAATCCACCCCTGAGGTGACGACATTCGGTGGGACAGGCCATCTTTAGCTACCCCGAACTCTCTATTCTGCCACTTCTAAGATGGTAGAAACTCAAATTTAGTGCACGTATGGGGTGCTCGCCATGGAGCTGCGGTCAGCCCGTTGGGGGTGTGCACAGTCCTGCATACCTGATTACCCACCTTACCATGAGCAAATGTGCCTAGGGGCATTAAAAGGGCTACTTCCTCCCTGGAGGACAGCCTTGATGGCTATCGGGGGGTGCAGCCTTTGAAGTTTACCACCCTGATGGCCCTATTCAGTAGCCTGGCTGGGGGGCAAGAGGTGTGACCTCCTGCTTGCCTCAGCCCTTTGTTCTGACCTTTGAGAGGGTCCATGCTGAGGTCAGAACTGTGTCTTGGAGGCAGCAAGCACAGGGAAAAGTGTGGGCTGCTTGGCCAAATCACAAAGGAGGTTGACAAACAGGTGGGCAAGTGTTAGCATGCCACCTGGGTGCATGCCAGTCATCCTTTGACATGAGGAGTTGTGTTGGGGAGAGAAGGTAAGTTGTTTGACACCAAACTCAATATATCTAGGCGGTACCATAATGGGGCTAGCAGCCCTGGTTGATCGGGGCTTAAGTCCCATCTTATTCTATGGACCGGCCTGCACTTACAGTGTGCCTTAATAGAAAGGATGCTATAGAAACATGGAAGCTTGTCTGATATGTTTGCACCTTAAAAATAATGCACCCTGCTTCCTGGGTTGCAGAGGCCTACCTTAGAAGTGTCTGATAAATATGTAAGGTAATGTATGGGACTGTGCAACTCTTGGTGAGAATGCAGTCAAACGAGCAGTTTGCCCCTCTCTGGCAGGCAGCAACAGCAGGTCTGTCATCAGTATGTTGGGAGGGTCACTCAGGATTGCACAAGCTCATGCTACAGTCCTGGGGTTCCCTTTACCACCTATGACATGGCTACACTGGGCAACATTTACTAGGGTCTTATGAGGGAGTAAAATCTTGCCAATTAGGTAATCTCCCCCAGCTGACATAACAATTTAGGGATAGAGCACTGGCACTGGGGCCTGGATAGCAGACTTCCAGTGCACTATTATATACATCAGCATTGGGGCACACAGTGGGGGGTAATCATACACAAAGGGACACTTGTCTACAGTCCCTGAAAGTTAAATCTACCAACTACCTAATCCTAACAATATCATAATAACGAATATTAACATGCAGGTACACATACTGATGACAACACCCAACTAACAATGATCTACCACAGTAACCTAGACATATATCCTAACCTTAAATTAAAAATGTGGGTACATCCACTGTTTGAGCCAGTGGTTCATGGGTGGAGGGGGCACTCCAGCACTTATTTTTCTGCATCACATGTTTACCAAGTGCTAAAGAGGGTAAAACACACATTTCAGAGAGACGGATGAGGAGAAAGATAGCAAAACAGTCACATAGGGAGAAAGCAGAAACCTGCAAAAGTGAGTAAAGGGGCAGGGGGTGTCTGGTAGTGAATTAAAGACAACCGCCCCGATGTTTATTTGTACCAGCTGCTGACTTTGGAGCAGAGCGTCAGGCACCAGAACTCTTTCTTTCACAAATTAAGTAGTTGTTATGTCATTTTTTTGCCACTTGGCAGTGCAGACCCATTTATTTGTGGACTGCATGTAGGCATCCTATCATCTTTAACTAGTTTGGCAGGTTGGGGGGTATTAGAAGGCATGAAGGGTGTATAGGACGGGAAGGATGTGTTGTACGTAGTGCCTGGGACTGGTAAATGCCCTCTTGGCAAAAGGTGCACCTCCATTCTTTCAAGACTATTCATGTTTGGCTGCAATGATGATGTTATGGTCCGATGTCCTCGAGCAGTAAAGGCGTAAATAGAATCTGCATTAGGGCCATCTGCTGTGGGAATCCCTTACAGCTGCTGCTATATGCTACATTATCTTCTGGAATGCCCAAAGAGATTGCAACTGATATAAACAACTAATCTTTTTCACACTGATCTTTCGAACTTGCATGCAAGAGAGAAGGCTTGACTATGTATCTTGCCTTTGCACATACCTTTACACTTGGGGATCCTGACAGTGCACTTGCTGACACCTGGGAGTTCACGAGCAGTGTTTGTCAACATGACAGTTGGACTTCCAGCCTACCCCCTACATTGTGCAAATCACTTGCCACACAGCAAGCAGAGGGATGTTCCTCAGGATGTGGTGCAGAACTTATACATTCTGATAACACTCAAGATCGTTGACTAAATGTGCTGGTTCTGGGGAGAAATTTGTCAGTGCCATTTCACTGAAGGCATCATTAACAAACAGTCTTTTTGCTGCCACACCACTGAATCGTTCTGTAGACTCTTCCACCAGTACATCCATGACTGCTCAGGACAAATGTCATCAGAAATGGCACTTGGATTTGAGTCATCTGTGGCATCAAGGGTGAAGGTTGGCAATGCAACTGACACAGCTGATACTGCAGCAAATGTGTTATAGACAACTGTCTAAAAAAAGTGTTGGCAATATGTAGGTGATAGCAGGTCATCATTTATAACAAGTCCTTGTAAATGCATCAGGTTTCGCCTATGTGATTAATAATATTTTCCTTTAAGTTTTAGCTTGGTGAGCAGTTGTGCAATATAATTTAAAGGAACTTGTTAAAAGTGTATTGATTTGTTTATTGAGAAAGGCAAATAATCAAAGGTAATATTGTGTGCCTTTCTATGTAGAGAAGAGTGCTAGTTATCAATGATGCACCATGAGCAGTTTCAGCGGGGTCCATGAGCAAAAGAGTCTTACTATACACCTTTAGTGGACAATGAAAGGAGAGGGTAGGGTAACAACATTTCCTTGCCTCGTCAAAGAACAGTGACACACTTGGAACAGTAATAATTTGGGGAGTAATTAAATAATGGAAACACAAACATGAGATGGTCAGATGCATAAATGAAGAAAGAATTTATGGAAGGCAGTGAGTGCAGGGTGATGTGCTTAAGTTATCTTGAAAATATTCACACATGGGAAAGGAGACAACTGTGCAGTAAAGTGGGAGGAGAAAGGATGTAAGTAATGCTCTTCAAAAAAATCATTGGCAGAGAGTATAAAAAGGTTAAAGTTATAAAGAAGAGAACACAAGCAGAATGAATGTGAAGTTAAGTGGCTCTATGTCTTGTGTGACGTTATGTATTTCTGACAGACTTCAATTTCCTCGATCATTGAGATTGGTCCACGGCTCTGCAGGGATTGTACAGTTCCGACTTGAATGTGCACAAGTTTACTTGTCAATTTGGAGGGATACTAGCCGTGCAAGCACATCAGGAATATTTTTGAAAAAAATGAAGAGTAACCAGTAGTGCTGCAAGCTGTTGGTTGATTATTGCGGGACAACTCTGGTTAAGGAAAAGGCGCCAACAACTCACCTGGACGCTTTAAGTTCATGAGGGGAAGACACGTTTGTTGCGCAGAGGATCCCTGGGTTGGGGCTCTGCGGTAGGCACCTCCAGCAGCCTTAGATCACAGTTTCTAGGAGAGGGGGGCTGCAATAAGGGGGCTTGTGAAGTGCGGCGGTGAAGTGACCCGTCCATGATTGTAGAAGGAAGAGGGGCAGTGCATAGGGAGGTTTCTGCAGTGTGGCGGCTTGATACAGCAAAGCGCCTTTGGATCAGCACTAGGGGGTATTAGTGTCTGAAGGATGGTAACCATGCCTTGCAGTGAGTCTGCCTGGCTTGCTGCCCAGATCTGTAGTTTCTTTGGAGTTCAGATAATGCAGGCAGCTTTAGGGCGCACACATGTGCCAATAGATAGCGTTAACTCACTGAGATATCGCAGCAGCATAAGAGAGAGATGAGGTAGGGTAACATAAGATGGTGAAATGCAGAGGTAGTGATTTTAAAGATGTTGGGAAAGTGGAGTAGTGAGTTAATGCAAGTGATGGAGGGCAACTGGTTAACTGTTGACAGGAGAGATGTGACAGCAAGTGTAAAAGGAGAAATGTGATACAGAAGATATGGTGAAAACAACAGGTGTGTTATAGCAGAGACAGTGGAGAGACAGCAAGAGAATATAGTAGGCATTACTCCCAGATTGCTGAGAGTGCACCTTGGCACTGCAGGGATATTACGGGTCTAACATAAATTTACACAAGTTCACTTGTGAATTTGGAGGGATACTAGCTGTGCTAGCATGTCGGGAATGCTTTTGAAATAAATGAAGAGCAACCAGTGGTGGCCCAAGCTGTTGGTTGATTATTACGGGAGAACTCTGGTTAGAAAAAAGCAGCCAACAACTCACTGCTGAGACTCCGTGGGTTGGGGCTTGCAGTAAACACCTCCAGCAGCCGTAGACCATATTTCCTATAGAAGTCGCATTTAGGGGGGTTTGCAAGGTGCGGCAGCGAAGTGAGCCTTGTGTAAGAAAGAAAATTGACAGTGTGAGTGAAACAAAAGTGACATAAACTAATGAAAGACACCAGATTGGATGGTGAAAACCTTTGAGAAACAAATTAAGCCTCCAAACAGAAATTACAACACTTCAAAAAAAAAAAACACAAGCACATCCCAAGGTCTGTGCAGGCAAAACCTTAAAAAAGTAGTTCCAAAAAAATGGATGGAAAGAGTGCTTGGTTGACAAGAAACTAATAGGAGAAGCACACTAGACTAGAAACAACAAGAGGACAGGAAACAGTATGCTTCAGACAATAGAAACAGAGGAAAAGTAAGTGGCAAGCACAGGAACCAATGAAAAGCAAGGACAGCAAGGGGGCAGGATGTAAGCCCCTTTTAGGATTTATATTAAATACAATTGATTTCATAAGCACAGGGCAAGCTGTTAGATACTTCCAACTGCAAAGACTACCTCCTCTACTGTAGGACGTGGGCTTTGCAGTTGCATGGCTCCTCCTTGCACATTTTATGAATGATTCAAAATTACTTGTGCAGGTCTGCTGTAATTACGCACCCTTCTGTGAGAAGTCACCTGCAATATTTTATAGAAATGTATTGCTCTGTAACCATGGACTCAACATTACATTAATATAACAACATGGTGTAGGTTTAAAAAGGCCACTTTATTGACATATACCATAAATACGTTATAGTTTGATGTAGTAGTGGCAGTATTGGCAGTGTCATGCACACCAAGAAATACTTCCTGCTTCTCACAGAAGTACATAGATGACTAGTTTTTATTTTCCAAATACAGTTGAGTATTAGGCCGCCATTGTGATGTTTTCATGAAAATCCTTGATGACTCACCACCAACAGAATAAATTTCCATTTCATAATTTTAGTTCATAACATGCTGAAGGAGAAGGGGTCGGGGTGGAGCCGCTAGCTGCCTAAGATGGTGGACAAACTTGTTTGAGGCTGTTGAAGGGTACCCAGGCATCATTCTATTATTGCACTGTTTAAACTAAATGTAGCTGTGTGAGCAACCACAACTATCCCTCTGCTCTCTCGACTGATGGATCGGCTTCCACCATGGACGATGACCACATTGGACTCTGGAAGGCTGGGCCACTGAATAAATGAAGAGGCCAGAGCCCCGGTCATTCCCATCGGCCCCATTCCCGATTGCCTCCATCTACCTTAATACACTGACGGCTGGCCTGATGGACTGAGGAAGCCCATGCCCTTCTTTGGCCCCCGGGGTTGGGGCACATTGCCGCCGTGCCGGAGCCCATTTTTCAGATAGCTGTCCAGCACAACGCTGTAGCACCAACCAGTGCTGGTGGCTCTACATGGAAAGAGCCACAAATCCAGGAAACGTCTTCGTGGTCCAGTCCTACGACTCAAGTGCTGCCCAACCTTTGGACTGATCTAGAACGAGGGCACTGTGAATAGAATCATGGTAATTGTGCCACTACACAGCCCTGAGCTCGCTGCGGCCTCTTTGCGCATCTGAAAAAGAGGACGCATGTCAACTCTCCCTGGGGGGGCTGGCCCTGATGTGCCTGAGCAGTGAGACGGGCTGCTTTACTCAAGTGGTTTGTCCCTTTATAAAGTAAGGAACTGGATCCCGAGTGCACTGTACGCCGAGGTGGGTAAAGTGTCCAATTCAGAATGCCAGCATCAAACTATTAACACAGTGGCCCCCTCAGTGGCTCTTGGGACATAATAAATAACATTCCTCTCCTTCTACTTTTTACAAAAAAAGGATTGGCCTTAGTTGACTCGCTTTAATCAGAATGCTGTTTTCTGTGTCATTCCATTGGAGGAAATAAATTTGTTAATTCAAAGCCCTTCCTGAAACATGCTAAAGGTATGTGCTGCCTCCTGTTATCATTGTAACATCGGGGCCCACCACTGCTCAAACTAAAACTGGGGGCTTATTGCTCAACGCTGCAGCTGCTGAGCCTACTTTGGCCCCCCACTCTTCTACCATTTCATGACACATGAACAGTTCTACTCAGTCAGACTGTGCCTGCCCATTCCAGGGGCCCTCCTCTTACATACTAGTCATCTCAGCCATATCGTTCCCAAGGTAGACGGAGTCTCCCTCCAGTTACAACGGGGTGCTGCCTGTGTACACCTTGCTGGTGCAAACAACTCTGTCCAGTCGTGCTGATGACATTATTCCTTCCTTCCTTCCTTCCTTACTTCCTACTTGAATGAACTAAGTGCCCCGTTACTTGAAAGTAGCAGCTGCACCCAAAACTTTCTTTATGCTGGATTGCCCGAGTACTCCTCTTTGGCACCACTTCAAGTGACCGTACGTGCCTGGTATGTTGTACTTGCACGACACTGAAGCCTGATTTTTCATCTGATTTTGTGACATCTGTGCCCACAAATTACCTAAATACTCCTTTCCCACATATCAAACAATCCACTTTCGAAAAGACCTGAGTGTTGTTTTGTGCAGAGGCTGTGGCCTGCCCTGCCCTATTCACAGAGTGAGATATGATGCACTCCTCTCACACTATTCGCAGTCTGGTATATATCTTGCAATGTGTTGCACCAAGGGCAAGAAACAGGCCCTACCCCCAAGCTGTGACAGTTCCCAATCAGGGTGTACCAGCTCTGATGGTTCCCCAGATCGTACAGGAGTGGACTTTATTCCTTGTACAGTGCCCAAACAAGGCCCAGACAAGTTGCACCTTATCTTACATGAAACTGGGACTCCAGGGCCTCTATAGAATATCACACTGGTGCTCTGGCATCAGACCTGGGTCTGCTCTGTGATGATCACTGCAAACTGGTGTCAAAACAATGGAAACTGACCTTGCAACCCTGGTCCCACAACAGGCTACTCATACTGCTGATATAGAGGACCTATACACCCAAATTCATCTCCTGCATAACAGAGCTGAATATGCAGAGGGAAGGACAAGGAGAAATAATGTGTGTGCATCAGGATGCCCGAGGGGATGGAAGGACCCGACCCAACCAAGATCATCGAAGACTGGCTGAGAACCATGGTACCGCCCCAGGGCCTCTCAGACTTGTTTACATTGAGAGGGCACATAGGGTGCCCACACATCAGCCAGCCAAAGGTGTACTCCCATTGCCCATTCTAGTGTGTATCCTGAACTTTAGAGACCAAGACGCCGTTCAGCAGAAGGCTAAAGAAATGCACTGATTATAGTTGATAATATTAATGTCTCTCTTTTCCTGGATTGTAAATTGGCAGTGCATCGTTTTGGGCAGCAAAATGACAACTCCGCATGGAAGGCTTTGCCTATGCATTAATTTTCCCAGCATGCCTCTGAATGATACACGTCCAGAAAACATTGTTCTTCGATACCCCTGAATCAGTATGGGACTAGTTGCAAACTCACTACTCCAATGTTGGTCGACCCACTGACTCAGAGGCCACACACAGCTCCCCGAGGCACACCCCACACAGCCATAGGCAGGACAACACCCGGAGACTTTCATCACAGGCAGCCCCATCCCCTCATCAAGCACAAGAGGAACAACTCGCAGTGTTGGCCATGGTGTCCTCCTCCAGGCAGCACCGTTCTTTACAATCTCCATCCAGCTCCTGCAGAAAAGTGCCATCTGATTCCGACTCAAACATTAATATGGCACTGTTACTTATGGTGACACCTCAAACCTCAGATACTGTCATATACATTTTTCATCATCACTAGTCATACTCAAGACTCTCAGTATCATTTTGGACACATGATTGACAGACACCTATGACCTTCTGGTCTGATTGAGATGCTCACACTATAAATGTGTCTTTTACCTTAAATTACAGTTGCACTTTGTCCTGGTACATTTTTACTTATCTATGTTTATTTCATGAGGCATCCTACGTGGCTGCCCTCTCTTCATGTCTGCTCACTGTATTGTGCACCAGATTCATAATGCCTTTGACCATGCAAGTCTACCCCCATAGCAGTTGCTACAGATTATGTTTCGTGTTGATAAGTTTGCAACCCTTCTTGAATAAATGTTTCTTCCTGGACTGAGTATGTAATTTTATTGTTGTGTGGGGATTTTTTGTTTTAGTCTTCTGTCACAACATGTGTACATTCTTCTGAAGGGGTTTGAGGACACATGGATGGGCTTCATGCTGCAGACCACATGTACATTAAATCCAGTCCATCTATCACAACTTCTTATGATATAACAACATGGAATGTCAAGGGGATGGGCTTGTCACACAAACAACACCGACTACATAGCCAACTTAGGGCCTGATTTAGATTTTGGCGGATGGGAGATCCGTCACCGTTGTGATGGATTAAAATGTCTTCTGCAATCTAAATCAGGCCCATACTTTATCTACAAGAGACTCATCTCTTTTCTTCTGAGGTGTTAAAACTCCGTCAAAAGTGGAGAGGGCAGTTGTTTGCTACAGCCTTTTCGGCCTAAGCACAGGGTGCGGCAATCTGAATGTAGGCTGGAACACCATTCGCTGCAATAGACTTCAAGATAAATATACACAGCCACTATGTGATTTTGCAAGAGAATCTAGATGGCAGACCACTGGTACTTGGAAGTGCATACGCCCCTAACACAGAACAGGACTTCTTTCTGTCACACCTCTCCTCTGCACTGGCAGACTGCTCCCCTATAGCAATACATCTGTACTGGCCGGCTTGCCAGTTGAGTTTTATACCACCTATACTACTCTCTTCTGACCACATCTGGAAACATTGTGTAACACCTCACTTGAGAACGGTTCCCTTCCACCCAATATCTGTCTGCCATTAGTCACATCCCTGCTTAAACCTGGCCCGACTCAAATTACATGTCCCACATAGGCTACTGTCCCTACCCTCAACCGAGTACAAAATACTGAGGAAGGTTCTAGTGAAAAGGCAGCTTCCTCTATTACCAGACCTAAGCCATACGAATCACAATGGATTTGTGCCACGGGGCAGCACCTCTTTAAACATTAGGTGATGATACAAGGTGATGGAGGTTTGTACGTCGGCATACTAGGCTGCTAGATGTCTATCTCTTGACATCCAGCGGCGTTTGACAACCTAGGGGGGGACTACATGTTTGTAACACTGACAAAATATGGGATTCCCCCAACTCATATCAAAAGGATAAAACAATTATATACTAATCCCATGGATCGTGCATGAAGAGGCCCACACATATCCTCCACTTACCCAATTTTCCATGGCACCAGACAGGGCTGTCCCCTGTCCCCATTCCTCTTCATGCTGGCAATAGAACCAATGGCACAGAGTATTAGACAGAGTGCGGGTGATTGATATATACCAAAAGGACAACAAAAACATGCAGTCTCCTTATACACAGATAACCCATAATATACATACGTGACCTTACCATGAATAAGACTCCACTCGCCACCCTACTCACCCAGTTTGTAGGTCTCTCAGGCCTACAAGTTAATCACAATAATTGTTGTGCCTTCACTTTTCAAGATCGTATGTTTAGTGATAACATACAGATGAGACTGAATACTATCCCAATAGCCCCCACACACTTTCCGGTACCTTGGTATACAAATCTATAGATCTACTTCTGATCTGTTGGAAGATACTTTGAAAAAACAATTGGTTCGCTTCGTTCACAGACTGGTTTTGGATCACTTTACCTTTTTCTTTAGACATTTGGGACTCTCAAAGATGTTGATGCTTCTCTGTTTGTTATAGTTTTTCATGAACTCACCAGCTGTGGTTCCTAAAGCACACTACCGACCTCATTTAGGGTACTGGCAGATGTAGAACGAGCGTCACTAAACAGCAACTCCCACCAGATGTAGGTGAAATGGTAGCCCTATACTTTCGAGCATACTGCTTGGGGTACTTGCAGATGTAGAACAAGCCTCACTAAACTGCAAATCCCGCCGGATGGAGGTGCAACTGTTGCCCCAGATTTTAGAGCATACTGCTATGCAGAATAACTGCAATGGCTAACGTATTAGTTGGCGGGTTTCCACCTGAAGGAAATAAATTATACACCTCGGACGTTGGACACACTGCTGTTGGCAGGAGTGCCACACCCTTGCGGTCTACCATTATTTTAAAACAATGCTCTCATATATTGGAGACAGGCACTAAAATGCACAACAATAACCTTTCACCACGCTCCTAACATACCCCTGAGGGGGATACTGATGTGACTGGGCCCGCATACGTCCCTTAGCAGGATGAAGGTATAAACACTGTGGGGGACCTGTTCACAGATGGCAAGCTTATATCCCACCAGGACGTCCCCCAAACCCATAGGTTGCCGGGTTCCCACTTGCTTATATATGCCCGTATCACTCATCATGCCTGCAAGCACTTGGCATTGACAGGGATTGAACAAGAGACACACTCTCTCCTTCAGCCTGTGCCCGAAATGGTAACTGGCAGGCATTCAGTCAAATGGCTATACGAGTGCCTGCAGGTACATCTACGTGTCTTATTGACACCCCTCAGGACTCAATGGAAAGACAATATAGGCCGCGCCCTGCATGATAAAGAATGGCATTTCTTAACTGAATATCCCAATAAGATATCTCATAATGCCTGATTGAAATTCATCCTATTTCATAGAGCCTATTTTACACCACAGATACTACATAAAATATTTCCTGCAGTATCCCCTGACTGTCCCAGATGCAATACCAGCCTTGCAGGTCTTCTCCACATGCTTTAGTCATGCCGCTCTCTAATGACTTATTGGGCAAAATTCATACTGCCTTGGCAGACCTGCCAGGTTCATCTTACTGGAACACAGTAGAGAAATAATTTAAATCGCAGACCGCTGATGAGCAGGACCCAGATGCAGCGAACTAGGGCCCCTTTTGCCGATACCTCTAAATCCCCCCTCCTCCCCCCATTGTACTGTCTCTTTATGCGTTCAGCAAGCTCAAACCCCTCATAGGGACTGGTACTTTCAGATAACTTTGAAAGTATGGCGGGACTGCTGTCATCATCTTCCCCTAAGACTTACACCCTTCACTACTAACATAACATATCACACTGGACAGGAGACAAGACGGGTTAGGGTGAGGCTGAAATACTGTTAAATATTTATAAACTCTTGATTTGTGACCGTTGTTTGACATTGATCCTACTGAGGACTATAACGGCAAATTACACTAGGCTGTATTGAAAAAGGCTGTATTGAAAAATGGAATCCACTGCGCGGTTGTTTTATATTTGGACACTATATTGTCATAATGCACATTTGTCTGTATGTTGCAGTTTCCTCAATTTATTAAAATTCAATAAAATGTTTTGCTGTTATCATGAAACAATTGGCTCCCCTAGGACACTAACATCTGTGTTAATGAAACTCTTGTGTTCAATTGTTCATAATTGTGTACATGATTTTTTGACTAAAATGGCCCTGATCATATTGTGTAAATTCTGAAGACTGAGACTGATTTTTCATGACCCTTTAATTTCCATACCTAGGGTGTACATTATAGGTTTAGCATGTAGAAGATAGCGTAGTGAGTGATGATGAGTAAAAATGTGTGCAGAAAAAACCCAAGTGTTAGGCTTGCGATGCTTGTTTTTGACATTCCAAAGTGTTTTGTTTTTTTACAGTTCACAAGTGTAAACATTAGTTAAAATATCGGTTTATCATACCAAGCTGCAATGAGTGTATGACACTTGTTTTCAACATTCTTAAGACATTGACCTTTTACAGGTGTGAAAAATAGTCTGTTAAATCACCCTTGTTTTTATCATTCCTGAAGACACTGCTATCGTATTTACTGCACCAGGCAGCCGATTAAATCATGGGAGAGACATACCATTGAAGGTGTGCTTCCTCCGAGAGATCTTGGGAGCATGCTTGATAAATACTGGCAAGAACAAAGCTGTAAACACTGCTAATGACACCAGGACCTAAGTGAAGCGAATAGAACACTGTGTAACATTGCATAAGTCAGCTTTTTGTGTATGAAGGACACAGGTGTCAGGGTTTTGGGGAAGCTAAGAGGTGGGGTCGTCTAGAACTGCTGTCGGCCTTCAAGCCATCACCCCTGGTTGCGCCACAGTCACCAGCAGATAAAAAATAACAGAGAGGCTGATTCGACTTCCCGGCATTGTGGAAAATTAAGTCCCAAGAGGGATGAAAGGCCTGACTATACTGCTTTCTTTTGATTCATGTATTGTGAGCTCAACAGACAACCACTCGGGAATTGACCTGAACCGGGATCCTGAACCAGTGGGCAGTGCTGGTTCTGTGGGAAGTGCTAGATGAGAAGGTGACTCCTCTTTTAGTAGAAAATGCAGTGGACAGTATAAAGCTAAGAGGGGGGAAACTAGAGCTGAAGGGGGCAGGATAAGTAGGATGTGGTTTTCCTGTCTGCGCCCCATACAGTGGATAAGCAGATATTAACTCAAGATGCAGAGATAAGCAACTGGGGATGAGATTGCAGATTTGCAGGAGAGACAGTTGATGATAAGAGAGACTGTGGAAAGTTCAGTAGCCCGAGGCGATCAGATAGAGGCAAGATGCACCGCATCATCAGTGCAGGTAGCTCAGCTAAAGAGCAAACACAAGCCCAGGGTACCCTCAATGGTGCGAGTGAAGGTGTTGGTGCACAAAGAGACCTGGAACCCCAGTACCTGGATGGGTCAATCTCTGACAGCAATGAGTGGGACTGGATGAAGCAGTATAGGGCCCATATTTATACTTTTTTAGCGCTGCATTTGCATCATTTTTCGACGCAAAAGGCGGCGCAAAGTTACAAAATACAATTGTATTTTGTAAGTTTGCGCCGTTTGTGCATTGAAACGCGGCGCAAATTTGGCACTAAAAAAGTATAAATATGGGCCTAAGTATGTGTAGCAGAATTGAGTGTGGATGTGAGTGAAAAGGGAGAGGACGCAGGTGAAAAGGGGGAGGCTTTGGAGGCACGTTCCCTTGTGCAGAATAAGTCAAAAGGATTGGGTGGAGGACAAGTGCAAAAACTAATTTGGTGAGGGATTATACGCAGAGGGAACTATTGGAAATAGCACATATGTTTAAGCAGAAGCTTGGAGAATCCTTTTTTAAATGGCTAGTGTGGTTGTGGGATACTGGGGCTTGAAAATGGGGTCCATCACAATGTATGCTATGCTGGGGCAGCGGTTACAAGGTGCAGAGGAGCAGCAGGCGCTTTCCCTGATGGGATGGTTGATGGAGGGATTGAAGCAGTTATATCCAAGAGCCATGGATGTTGGGAAATATTCTAGACCCTGGCACAGAACCTGAATGAGCAACTAAGAGAAATGGGGATGCAAACTGCCCTTTATTCTCAACAGTTTGCGGGACCCAATGTAGAACCATAGTCTGCCGGAATTAGAGGACATCTGATTAGGAGTGCTCCCCCAACATATGAAGAGAGCTTTGCTGGCCCTCCTGGGACCTGCTCAGGGGCAACCTGTGGGAGAAGTAGTATTGTTGATTTTATCCATGTCAATCTTGAATCCAGGTACATGTGCAGAGCCCAGCATCTGCCAACATTTCATATGCAGGTGAGCCCTCTAGAGGAAGCTTCAGTCCCTTCATAGCAGGTACATTAAAAAGCGTTAAGCTTTTTCAACATAGCACACATTAGTTCACTCAAAATAATCCAAAACTAAATGAAACACCTGATCAAACAATAACCAATCCTAGTGCGCCTATGCCAAAAATCAACCAATCACAGCTCATCTTTGACAGCAACAACCACTGACAGTGACAGTTCAATTACTTGGCTGACTGAGAAAACACACTTAGGCTTTTTCTGTGAATAGGAAAACAACACATTGTTATTTCTATTCACCAAACTCACACAAATAAACAAAACAAGTCTAGGCTCCCCAACCTACACAGGAGGAAAGAAATAAGCAGGTTAAATAAAAACAATCAATTAAATCACAGTCAATAGAAACAAGACTAATAACTCAGGGGTATTTGTTAAAGCACAATAACCACTAAAGTAAAATCCTGTCCAACGGCAATCCAACTCTAATTGGTGTACTCACTCCCTTGTTGGAAGAGCAAATGACACCAACCTACTTAGACATGGATGGAATTCACTTCCATACAGCCTTAATTTTTGCTTCCCTGGAAAGTATCTTTAGGAAAGGTTTGAAGACCCACCTGTTTAAATCCTAGGTTTGTTGTCTAGTATGCTTATCTGTTCTCTAGAGCAGTCCTGTTGTTAGCACCGGGACCCTACCTGAGGAGTAGCCATGCACTCAAAAAATACCCTTGTATTGTATTGTATTGTAATGTACATTCAAAACCCTCGGAAGAAAACTCATTAATTCAGAAAAATGGCTACCTGGTAAATGTAAGGACTCACAAATCACCATACCTTTACTATTATTATTATTATTATTATTAGTAGTAGTAGTAGTGGTAGTAGTAGTAATAGTAGTAGTCATAGTAGTAGTATTAGTAGTTGTAATATTGTTATTATCATCATTACTATCGATTATATTTCTAAAGTGCACAAGTGCCTGAAAGGCATCGTGGTGCTACATATACTGGTAGTTGAGTCATTCATTTTTACTACCTAGTAAACAGCCACGTTTTAAGAGATTTCCTGAACTCCCCAAGATTTGCTGATTTTCACAGTGCAGTTGGTAAGGTGTTCAATATGCATGCTCGTGATGAAGCAAGTGAATCTAAATACTTTCTGAACCAAAACATCTGCTTTGACTATCTTAGTCAGTGACTTGTTTGGTAACTCTCAAGCTTATTTGTTAAGTAAATGGGACCCATCATATGTTCATCGTTGTATAAAATACAAAGTGATTTCAAAATGAGTCTCCTTCTGACTGGTAACCAATGCAGTTTTTTAGTGCCAAGGAAATGGAGGTCCTATTTGTTGGATCTAATGCTAACCATGTGACTGCATTTTCAATGCACACCAGCCATTTAATCACTATGTCAGGTGCACCCAATAAGGGTGCATTACCGTGGTCTAGTTGGCTAAGAGTAGCACTCTGAACAATGAGGACTTTATGTTCCTCAGGCGGAAATGGTTGTAATTTCCTTTATGTTTTTAGGATCGCAACACATGCTGAAGATATCCTACTGGAATGCAAGGTAAATGACAGGTCACTGGCAAAAAATCTCAGAGGTTCTGGACAACAAAGGATGCTGACTGTGGAAATTTTGTGTGGAGGCCAGAAATCTTCTATCAATGGTTATGGTATTGTATTTGCTGAGAAACAGACTGCTTCAGTTTTATCTTCATTGGACTTGAAAATATTCAATGTGAGTCAGCTGGTAACCTCTGTCATACACTAGTGGAAGCTGTCATAAGTGGATGGAACCTTTGGGTCTACCGATATTGTAAGCTGCATATCATCCACATAGCTAAAAAAAAGGCAGCCCCACTGTGTTGGAGCAGCTTTGCTAAAGATCTTAAATATAATAAATGAGATTGGACTTAGTGCTGACCCCATGCTACAGTTTTAGGTTCTGATTAAAAGTTGGAAGGGAGGCTGCTTGGGTTCTGCCATTCAAGTATGACAGGCACCATCCTAGCACAGTGTTCTCTATCCCTATTTCTAGTTATCTTTCCTTTAGTATTTTATGAGAAATAGATTTGAAGGCAACCGACAAGTTTAGTAATACCAGGACAACAGTGTTACCCTTGGAGACTGCCATCCTAAAGCCAGTGTGGTATCTGTCCTATGCATAGGGCGGACATCTAACAGAGCCAGATCCAATAGCTCAGAGATCTCTAAGCATTTTACTAGAATAGAATCAACATGCTTTTCTAGTATTTTCACTGGAAATGGAATGAATGATATCTGATGGTAGTTACTGAGAATGTTTGAATCAGGTGTTTGTTTCTTTAAAATGGGTCTTACACATGCTTTTTTCCAGTCCCCCAGGACTAGTCTCTGAGTCAAAGATGCATTGCATATGATATGAAAGATTTTTTGATAATGTACCTGTCAATGGGAGTCAAGCTTTAGACTGCTTGAAATCATAAGATAAGCTTGATTTGATGGAATTAACTAGATCCTTAGATTGAGTGATGGAAATCTATTAAAATTCATTTATTCAAATAATCCCATCCTCATTTCCCTTTCTCTCAGTAGCTGAATCCTCATCTTCTTGTTAATTTCCGGCCAGCTGCCCCATTAGGGAGGCTGCGCATATGACCTCTTTACAGGATTTGCATGGCTTCTCATAATGGCTACAATTGTATTTTTAAAAAATACTGCTAGATTTTCACAGAGTTAGTGTATGTGAGTTTTTGCAGGACTAACAATAGGTAGGTGTATTAGAGAAAGTGTAACATCAAAAACTTTTTGTAATGTATTAGTAGAAGAGAGACTCTCATCTGACAAATAGCTAGTTTTTGCTGCTACAATGTTTCCTGTATTCTCTCTGAGTTTTTTTAAGTTCCATTTTGGTGAGCAGCTCATAATTACATAGCCAAAATTTTTCTGCTTTTTTTACATTCCCTCAAAGGTAGTCGTAACACCTCACTATACCACGGAGCAGTTGGATGACTTCATCTGTGGGTTGACTTCATTAGTACCATCTTGTCTATTATTTTGGTTATCCAGTTATTATAGGATTCCCCCAATGAGTCAACTAACTTATGTGTTGCTAAGTGGAGGAGAAAATGTTTTAGATGGATATCAAACTCCTTAATGTTCATTCTTCCCCAAGGACACTTCACAATGTCAGGTTGTGCCCCTGCCATGTACTGCCCTGTATGAATCCACTGTTTAATATTAAAGACAATTACAAGATGGTCAGTCTAGGATTGAGATACTATCTCTTCTTTCCTAATAAGGCCTTGTGGCCCAAAAAGCAGGTCTAGTGTAAGGCCCACTACATGTATTGGGTCATTAATATATTACATTAGACCTATTCCTTCCAATGAGTGAGCAAAAGCCCTCACTTGTACCTTGTTGTGAGTCTGTCCATAGGTTAAAGTCACCTAAGACCAATTGTTTAGCAGAGTAGAGATGTGTAGGTTCCAGAAGTTCCAGGAAATCTTCTGCAAAGTATCCTAGAGTTCCTGGGAATGAGAAGCCTAAAATGTGAGTAATTTTGCAATTGGGTCCCACCCATTCATTGCGTCCAGATTTTTTGCTTTTTGGATATACCAGTTTTGGATTTTTTACTGTGGGTGAGTCTCACTACATGTGTATTACCCACGGTAATCATATGGCAAACAGACTGCGTGTGCTTACCACCAGTGTCCCCCTTTTATGATAATGCCACTGCAACACAGCTAGGGTAAGGGGCACTTGGAGGCTTATGCGTGAACACGTGTGCACATGGGTGTGCACAATTGTGAGGCCTGCACCTGTGAGAGTACTGTCAAGCGCAACCCAGTAACTGTACACATGTAGCCTGGTGCAGATGGGACTATGCGGGGTGTGATATTGACCTGGTATATGTCTTATAATGTTAATGTACACTTACAAGGAGAGCCAGTAGGATTTACTGTTTTGTCTGTAGTGACACTTTATTATACACTTAGG
The DNA here is from genome assembly GCF_031143425.1 of Pleurodeles waltl. Lineage (NCBI taxonomy): Eukaryota > Metazoa > Chordata > Amphibia > Caudata > Salamandridae > Pleurodeles > Pleurodeles waltl. The sequence continues at coordinate 658,960,612 of NC_090443.1, read as the reverse complement.
AGGAAACTGCCTTAGATTACAGTTTTGTTTCTTTTTGGCTTACAAAGACATATCAACTTTTGGTGAAATGTGCGAGAAAACCATATCTTAGAGGTTCAAAAGGATATCTGTACAACTAATGCATCATCTAGGTTTGTCTGATTTTTCTGACTCATCTTAGGATCAGAGCCCAGGCCTTTTGTCACCCTTCAGTGGCAAGTTAATTATACTTCTCTCTAGTAGGGGAAACATAGGAAGCTTCACACAAAAGGAGTAATTAACATTGCTCCCCTCAGCTCCTGTGCAGGAAAGGTTGGGGATAAAAAGTCTGTATTTGTTAATTACTTGCCACACTGCACCACATAGTGAACTAAGGAAGAAGCCCAGACAACTGGAGCCAGCACAGGAGGGCACTCCTGTTTGAAGTTTTAGTGGGAATGGCCCTGACAGTGATGTTAAGGAGGGCAGAGCTGAGACCCTAAGGGCAGATGTGACCAGTGACTCCTGGGTAACACCATCTTGAACCCAGCATGCTGTGCAGGAGAGCTGGGTCAGGAGTGGAGAGGTGAGGTGGTACCCTAGAATTGGCCATGGGTGCCTAGCACCTAGAGTCTTCCAACTCCCATTTAAAAACACGTGTACATGAGTGAGACTGCCTCTTTGTTGGTGCTGTTTATGCTTCTTGCTACTTGACCCTAGGGCAACAACAGCCATGAACACTTGGAAGGAGGAACCCTTTGATGCACAGAAAGGACTAAAGACTCAGCCTCAGTTGACCCAGGCAGCAGTGTGTCTCACCAAGTTTCAGTGAGGCTGGCACCCTCACACCTTCTGAGGACCGGATGGGGGAAAGCCCTGGAATTCTGTGCCCAGAGACAAAGACCAGGAGGAAAGCTGGTGCAGACAGCCATTAGAACCAGCTACCTGTGGAATACACCACTTTAGAGTTGAGGAGGTCTGTTAAAACTACTCCTGGTGGCTAGCGCCTGCCACCAGGAGAAAAATGAACCCAAGATCACTCCCAATGGTGCCCGAATTAGGGCATTTTTTATATTATCAACCTTTGACATTTTGAGAAAAAAGAGCATGTTGGGCTCTGTTGCATTTCCTCATATTACCCCCCAGAGTGAGCCAGGGCCTCGGGGTCAGCACAAGATTGATTTAATTTGTTTTCCTTGGAGGGGTTGTGTGTAGGCCCCCTACCCAGACTTTCTATTGGTCCAGGGACTCCACCCCCTGGATGTATGTATTGTAAAAAAAGCCAGGACCCCAACCTCAACCCCCAAAGGTAATTAGACAGGGAAAGCACTTTCTCAACCCCCACCAGTGATCTCAACCCCCACCAGTGAAGGTATGGTCACCCCCGCTCCCCATGCCTGCGTCAGGGGGGAGCGGGTGGCCACGAGGAAGCAACACCCTGCACGAAGCGGCACATGGTAACCAGCGGGGCAGCCAGTGGTGGACTCCTTGGATGTCTCCTAACGTCAGAGCCAAGTCTGGGGTGTCCCGAATGGTTCCGGGGACCTCCGCTCAAATAAAGGCAAACAAAACGAGAGACAAAGATTCAAAGCTCTGCTTGGCACAAGTGAAAAGCCATTCATAAAGTATTCACTGCTCGAGGCTGGAGCACCTCATAATGCCCTGACGGCATGACTAATTTGCATGTTTTTCTCCTCTTAAGGTGGCCGCAGGAGGTCATGGGCCCCACCAACAAGTCTGGGAAGTGGTGTAGGTAGCTATAGACACTACAGCAGCCCCCCCAGAAGTAAAGTGTAGAAAACTGTTCCTATATTTACAGGGTCCAGAAATCATAACCCTCTGGGATTTCCACCTAATTATTAAAGGACTTCCTAATTTGGAGCTTCTACTCTATAGCTGGGCATGCAGTGGCCTCGAGGACCTTGTTTTATGTCTGCATTTAATGTAACCTGAAGGTGTAGAAGGAACATACATCTAGTGAAGCAGCTCTTTAAGGGCTGAATCTATGGTTGTATTTTAGTTGATCTGAATGTGGTGCTCTCTAGGAGTTGTGTTTACGATTGCATTTTACAGGGCTTGAAAGTAAATAAAAATCACACAAAAACATGTTGTCTGTTTGATCAAGGTGAATATGCTTTATTAACATTAATAAGTGCATTTACACATGGTTATTGATTATTATATTTACACACAAAATGATGGTATTTTTAATATGCTTTGTTGATCTTAAGGCTTTCACCAAGCCAATGCACTTACCTTATATGTTTATATGACCCCTTGAGGGGTCAAAGGTGATAAGGCAATGTCATCTATGGTACTTTCCATCTATTTAATGCATCTATGTGTAAATGAATGTGTAGCATTTAGTAGTGTGTGAGTAATAAATGTGCTTTTCCTTTTTGTAAAGAATAAGCACTGACTGGACAGAAATATATTGAGAGTTGTATAGGAGTACAGGTGTATTACTTTGTAACACACTGGGCATAAAACTCTGAACTCAAAGTTCGAAGCCTGTGTGCTTTAGGATTCTGTTATAAGGTACATATCTAAATTAGTGTCCCTCAAAACGTCATGGATTTTAATTGCAGGCTTGGGTAGTGAATGTGAGTTTATCAAGGCACACTGTAATCTGTCTTGTGTACGCCTTAAAACGGGGCTTCCATGAGCCACCATCCCTCTCCACATGATGCCTACCTTCATCCAAGGCCATACCCCCTTCCTCTCTGCCTTCGATGGCAGGTTTGCGCTCGTTCACAGGTTATGCAACTTTTAGGGAAAATATCTTCTCTTTTCAGTGCCATAAGCACTGAAACTTATATGCTTTGTCTTTTCTAGCAAGTAAAACATTCAAACATTTCTGGAAAACCTTTAGGCATGTCTGCCCGCTCTGACTTTCCTTCGTCAGCTTAGCACCGAAAACCGGCAGCATGACTGGAGATGTGCACTGCTAGTGCACAGACTGGCCTGCCCAGAGACGTTTTAAGGCATGCGCAAAGTGGGCTCTGGCCCAGGGCCCCAGCCTTTCAGGGGGCCCCATGATAGAGCCAGCTGAGTTCTTCCAAGTGTCTTGTCTTAATGACCTTGAATAATTCCTGCCCATATAGTTTCAAATACCGTTTAAATTAAATGTAGATGATGTGTAAGAGACCCTATTACATACATTTTGCAGAGCAATGTGTTAAATGCAACATCCATAACAAAACGCTTCTTTGAGATCCAAACAGGGCCTCACATGTGAGAAATGGGAGAGTGTCACAGTGTGCAGTGCTATCAGTGAGCTGCTGCTGTGTTACAATACTGAAAACACACATCGCTGTCTATGAATATTGCATGTAAACATATTTAGAATTGAGTGTGTTTGTGCACAGTAAGTGACCTGGCCAAAGAGTGCAGGATAGCGCTGAGGAATCAACATGGCATAACCAAAAACCTCAAAAGCATCATAAAATAGAAGCTGTTAAAAGGAAACACAGCAGATGAAAAAATACAGACAAGTTAGCTGAGTCTGAATAAATGAGTTTCAAGATGGAGTCAGATATTTAAAATGATTCATTAGAAAATGTCAAGAGTACAATTCTGTGGTTATAAAGTGCTAATGTATAAAGTCATCGCATGAAGGCTGTTGCTACCAGAGCATTGCAGTACAATAAGCAAAATCAAGAAGTATTCTAAGACCTAAATGATTAGCAAAATCAATAAGCAATTGGACAGCATTCCTAGTAGCATGGGGAATTATTTTGGTTTACTCCAAAATTTGAGGATTTTTTATAGGAAATCTTGTCATTGGAAATGATGAAAACTGCAGATTCATCATGATGTGAGCAAAAAAATACATTTTTAGCAAACCAGAGCAGAGAAGTAAAAAGCATTCCAATGCCTTATAACCTAAGCCCTATCTCACTACATGAATATAGATTCAGTCTCCTCTATGCTGATATCATCTGTAGATGGCAGAACAACCTAGTCACAAAACAACAATGACCTATTGTGAATGAGTGTAATATAGTGAGCAGGGGGAAGAAACATTCATGATCCAGTCTTAGAAAAATATCTATGAGAACGAATTAATTCGGAAATAAACAAACATGACTTTTGCTTGACTGTGTGCAGCAGAAATAATAAACAGTGAATGTGCAGGAGGAGAAATCCATGTGAGAATCTGTATTATGGGCTCTGAAAGGGGTGTGCTTGACATTGTGAATATTGATTGCCCACCAGGGTGGTCCCACAAGGTTCAGGCAATCTGGAGGAATTTTGTTTCCAACATTGAAAGCATCAGGGAGGATGAGGCTATCTGCAGGTTCGCAGGGGAGAGCAAAGGAAAGAAGTATATGTTGTTCGTTTGTGGAGATTTCAACACCCATCCATCTGATGCTATTATTATTAATGAGGCCTTAATGGAGGACAATAGTTGAGGCATCCCTGAATAAGCTATGATTCTGAGCTCCTGATAAATTATCAGCTATGTTTTATTATTGGTTGTACCCCCTCAGATAGTATTGCTAGACTAACTTTTAATAATGGGAGAAGATGGGAATGTGGGCATGATATGCCTGCCATCATGAGAGTTGAGAGAGACCACGACACAGGAGAACAGGAAGCCACTGCAAATTACCCAAGGGAGAGAAGCTACAGCATGTGATCACCCCATCTAATAGTGGAAAGACAATAAGGTGGAATAGTGAGAAATACTCACATGCCACTGTTAGAGTGTGTAATGATTAAGTGTGGATCTGTCATCCTGAACTCCCCTCTGATGATAACAGTGTAATTATAACAGCCTATAATAAGATGGTAAATGAGCTTAAATCTTTATGGTTTAGGCCCATTGGTCCCAAACCCACTAGGCTGGTATGAGGGAAACAGAGCACAAGGGTAAATTGGTATGACAATGAATGTCGTAGAATGAAGGGAGCTGTTTCATCTGCCCTAGTAGAATGTTGCTGTAGCCCACAAAAAATTGCTATTCCAAGAGTATAGGGGTGAGTACAAACGCCTTTTGAGAATTATGAAATTGCTGCATCAATTGCCACTCTAGGAGGATTTGAGGGAGGTCTTGCTTGAGGAAAAAAAGAATTCTGGGAACTGGTGTCATGGGTGGAGAAGGGGTTACTAAACACCATAGAAACCTAAGTTAGGCCCTCTGTATGGATCAGTCACTTTTGTACATTATAAAGTGTTACCTCATTTCCTCTAGACCAGCCCCAGAGAATATTTGTACCAAGGCTTGTGTAACTAATATTCTAGTACCTGAAGTGGAAAGAGCTCACTTTGACATGAGGAAACACAAGGCCCCAGGCTCAGATTGGGCGCCTATTGATAAATATTGTGAGGAACGCCACTTGTGGGCCAGGATTCGCACCATAGTGTCCAATGCTGGTAACACCGTACCTCCACCAAGGCTTTCAGCTATTATTGTACCGACCCATAAAAAGGGCAATTGAGTTAGCCTCTCTAATTATTGCCTGATTTCTCTCCTGGATGGCACAGGTAAAATCCTAGGGAAAGTCCTGCACAATAGCCTCCAGGGTAGGGATGGGGGGGTTGATGCCCATAATGTTATGACAGAAGTGCAAGACAGTTTTAGACCACGTGTAAAGACTATTGACCAGGCTCTTGATTCATTTATGATCTCTTACAAATTTACAGTGGTGAGGAAGTCTTTGCTGCATTTAATATTTGTCGACTTGAGATCAGCGTTACATTTAGTCAACAGAGAGAAGCTGTGGATATCCCTGACAGACCTAGGAGTGGATACCACACTAGCAATGGCCATTAGGGCTTTGTACTCCTGTAATATGGCTAAAGTATGGTATAGTCTGGGCTGGGGGTAGAGGGTACATTCAGATCCCTTTCCTGTTGAAAATGGAGTTCGGCAAGGGTGAGTCCCTTGCTTTTCAGCCTTTTCTTACATGATTTTCTGACAAGAGATTCTTTAGATCGCTCCATTATAGTTGGGAAGAGGGTGCCGATATTACTATATGCGGGTGACGCTGCTCTGATGGTGAAAACTGAAAATTACACCCATAGGCTATTAAAACACTTCGAGGAATATTCCTATAAGAAGTCATTGACCATTAATGGGAGTAAAACAAAGTGTATGGTCTAGAGGCGCTTTCCGAGCTTTAAGCAGAAGCCTTTGGTCGAAGGTCCACACTTGGAAACTATTAAGCTGTTTTAATATTTGGGAATTTGATTTTCAGAGAATCTGTATAAAAGCAGCCATATACAGAATGCAACAGTAGTATTAAAACAAATAGCAGGTGCAGTCTTAAAGTTTAGGCATAAGGCCAGAGCTGGAAGCATTTGTGTCATCTTCCCAATAAACAAGCAGAGGGCAGTAGCTGCTGCACTGTATGGGGTGGAGCTATGGGGGTACACGAACATCCGAACACTTCAAACAGCCAAGAATAATGTTTGAAGAGCCATGCTTGGGCTCGGACCTGTTACACCTCTAGTGCCGCTCTACGCAGAGCAACATTTTACACCAATATCAGAAATTGCAGCTCTCAGGCCAATTCTCTACTGGGTTTGATTAGTAAGAAACTCTCAGGCCGCGAGCGGTACTGGCAGGGCCACATTTTGTTGTCCCATGTACAGAAAATCTTAAATGAGCTGCAGATGGTGTCCTTGTGGGAAGCCCCAGGCAAAGTTAGACAGGTATTATGAATATATGCAGCTGAAAAAATGCATGGAACTGAAGCCAGGTTCCATCACAAGCAAATATGTTAGTAACACCTGTGGCCCCCCTTGCTCTGAATACCTGGACGTGTTGCATCCGGAAATGAAGTGAACATTGTATGTAAAATTTCAAATGGTTTTTTACCGACCAGGAATTATCTCATATAAATCCATATGCTCACTGTTAGATTTGACCAATGTGGTTGCAGCTTTGGAGGGTTAGACAACTTAATCCTTTTTATATTGTTTAGCAACAAATATGATTTTGCATGGCTGCGATGGTGCTTTCCCCTTTTAAATATTATGGGGTTAGATGTGTTAAGCTAGTCATGGCGCTATACACCAAATCTGATGGTGTGTATGTGGTCAAATCAGTAGCGTCATTTCTATGCGTTTCGTGGCCTTGCCTGAGAGCGCTGCCTACAGCGTCAGGCAATAGAATATTCAGATAGATTTTTCAGATTTTCACGTATTCCAGGATGTAACATGCTACAAGCTCCTGCTTTAATTTGAGTCCCTAATACCTACTTGCACTAGTACTTCTTATATCAGGTGTGTGGTAGATAGTCTATACCAGGAAGGAATGCAGCTTCTGAATGTTTACATGTTATTGAACTGTTGGTGATCTATATGTTTTCTGGCCATAAGCCTTTGATTGGATTGTATATTTTTATTGTCTTATTGCATTTGCGCTTTTATATTTAATGAATATGGTGATTCCTTCTGATGGGAATGTGGTGGATTAACATGATTCCACAATTTTATTTGCTGTAGGTTTTAGTGATTAGTGTTTTTAAATTGTTGTCTTAAATTATGGTTAGGCTGACAGCTGAAACAATAAATAAAATAAACTGATTTTGAACTTTATTGTGTTTTTTATTAATACAGATTCACAACCCAAGAGGGACCAACTTCACATAATGTGCACTCCAGTTTGTAACACCTACAGACAATAAATGACAGTAACAGTAAGCATACATCTACCACGTAATTCCATTACTTGCACCCCCCGTATTTGTGTGCACATCAAACACTTCCTTAGGATTTAAAGGAACAGCTACACTTTGTGCATTCCCTCTAGACAGCCATAAACACAGGAAGGCTGGGTGTGACAGGGAACTCATCTGCATTCTGATAGCTCTTCCTGAGCAGGAAGAGGGAGGGGTAGTTGACACTTACACCTTAGTAGGGTGTGCCTTCCCCCACACAAAGGGCTGATTACCCCCTATTGATAGTCTGAAGCCAGGGTTGAGATGAAAGGACCTATGTGCACTTTAAAGACCCTTCTTTGAAGTCACCACTGATGACGCAGAAGAAGAAGGTCCGACATATATTCATACATACCGTGTAATCAATACATATAATGAAGTGTGATTTTAGTAAAGAAATTAATGTACGAGGGAAATTGTGCCCTCGGGGTAGTTCGCCATCATTGTAAACGAGCTTTATTAATCATGAAGTATTGAAAATGTAGTAATCCGTCATAATCGCAAATGTGTGCCATGATTTCTTGTTTGAAAACTGTTTTGCTTAGCTTAAATTTAGTACAGGCTTTGGCCTAGTTGCCTGGTTTTAAATTCTAACTGCGTGGTTTTTCCTTGAACTAATGAAACATATATTCTTGCTTGAAGTTGTATTTTTCCAGTAGAGCTGGCTGGTACACTTATCTCCAAGGTTTCGTGCTAGGCCGGTTTCATCCCCTTTGATACAAGGTCAGTCTCTGCAGGTGCATACAATGAAGGTACAGATAGTAAAATAATTGGCAAACCATGTTACAATTTGTGTTCCAAGGCTCCAAGGACAGTGTATGCATAAATGAGCACTAGTAAAAGACAATTTTGATTGGACAATTTGAAGCCAACCTATGAACCCTCCAATGGAAGACCCTGCAGAATTTGGAATGTTTCTTACTTAAACCCACCGGACAAAGAGAAGTCAGCCATTTTCCTCGATGCCAGTTTGAAGCCTGATGCCAGACTCCATTTTGGACGACACCCTGATGCCCTTTTCTCTATCTGAGAGAAAGAGACTTTAAGAATTCTCACCCTAGAGACTTTAACTTTGATTTGCCCCCGTCTTGCCCATGAAGTAACTTTGTCCCATTCTCCTTGCCGTTGCAAGGAAGTTTGCCCTTAACTTTGCCCCTTTGAAATTTGCCCCATGCTGATCAACCGGTACCTGAAGGACGAAGACTTTTCTTGAATGCTGATTGTATTTGGTAAATATGAAAGGATAAATGTATTATGCATTGTGTTTTTCCTTTTAGGTACCAACTGCTATTTTGATAGAGTCCTAGCTAGAAGTTTTCCAAATTTGTGTTGACTAAATTCGTTTTGCATGAAGTCCCACATGCCGATGCTAATTAGAGGTTAGTCGAGGTATTCATTCAATGTACCATGCTAAATTGAAATCTTGTTATGCTGACCGAATGTATGCAATTAGTCAAATACAGTTAGTCACATTGGTGATTTGCATTGCTATAACAGAGTGTATCATTATTCAGATTTTACGTAGATTGCGTTTCTTCCGCCGTTATGGACAGCTAGTAATGTTCATATACATATATCAATTGGTTTTGAGACATATATACATCGTGCTAGCTTTGTTAATATAGGGAAATAAATTCACTAACTTTTAATAAACTGGTGTGGTTATTCATGACTGAAAGGTCATGGTGCGCCGAAATACTAACTGTTATTGATTTCTGATGCGCTATATTGACCTATTAATTGAGTATTGATTACCAATTTCAGTAGTTATTGATTATTGATCTGAGTGACTCGACTATTTTAGGATGAGGAGAGCCCGACTCGGTTAAAAGATTCACCGACCTCCAACGTGTCCAAGTACAGGTAATTTATAAGGGCTGGACGCGTTATCAGTAGATGGTAGCAGAGATTGATGGTTTAGCCCTTTGGGACCCCATCCGAACAATAGACAGAGTCAAGTTGGAATTTTCTTTGAAAAAACAAGTTGGAGAGATGATGATGCCCTAAGTCCCCAAATGACTTTCCCGGAATCTCGGAGCTTGCGAATGAGGAACATGGAGGTATGAGAATGGTCTCAGCGTTTCTAGTGACGGTATGAGTGAAGTTAGGGTTTTGCGCTTGCACAGCTTATCGCCGCAGATTAATTGAGAAGTTTGTGAGGATTTTAGGGGGGTTAAAAGATATTAGAGGAGTGTTACTCCAAAGGTGTGAGAGTAGGGAAGTCGTCGAACTTCACGTGTGTGTAGCGCTTTGAGCAGAAAAATTGTCCACGTGGTTGTTGATGTTGAGACGGGCCCTGCGAGGTCAAGAGACTCCGGAGTATGTTGAAAAGTGTATGTGACACTTGTTTGATGTTGTGATCTGGTCAGGTTTAATAGGTTGATCGGGCGTGGTCAACAAGTCGGTATGAATGTTGCAGAGTGAAAGAAAACTTCGACTTTGAGATTTGACGAATTCTAAAGTGCACTAGAATAGTTCATTGATCAGTTGAGAGTAAAGTTTGCGGGTCAAATTTTGCTTGCGAAAGTGGGAAACCGAGAAAGATGGAATAACTGCCGAGGCTAGTGAAAAATCACTAAGGTTTCTGAAGCGATTGTATTACCTTTCCTGTAGTAGACCAACAGATCTGTTTTATTCTTTTGGTTAAGTGCTCGCGTTATATTGCAGAAATTAGTTTATGAGTGAAGCCGAATGAAAAGAGGACAAGCCGCGGGACTTTGTCAGCCGCAGTGTGTGAGTGTGACGTCACTAGGAGCCGCGCGGTGAGAAGGGTCGCGCACGGATTGGACGCAGTCCGTGAAGCGCAATTGGAAGGGGAAAGGCAAGCGAAGAGTATTCCGGGAATTAAAGTCACTTATTGATTACATATTTTTAGAAAAACAAAAGGCGGAAAGATGAAATTTTTCAAAGCGTTTAAGAGTGCCATGAGGGGAGATGTTTATATTAAAGCAAATGTAGGAGAAGAAACACCGCCTGAGGGAACACCAGCTTACATCGTCATTGAAGAAAAGGGTGTAGCGCCATGTCTTTGGTTAAAACAATGGTGCAAATTAACAGAGAAACATGGAAGTGTAGCGTTCCCTATCCATGGGTCGTTTAATCTAAGAGTTTTAGAAAATCTGAGATTTGCGCTATACGATATGAAAGTACCTCCAAGACCAGCACAGTTTGAGGCACTAGCAATTTGGGAGCTAATAGCTAGAAACCAACAACAAAAGAAATTTGAGACAAGAATAAGAAAAGTAGAAAAGACACTAGCGGATGCTAGATGGGACAGCACACAAAAGGTTTGGAGATCAGACGTATTGCAGGGGATTAAATTGTTTCCAGCGATTACTGATGAAGCGGAGACGGAAGGAAGGAAAGCCACCTATAAGACAAACAGGAGTCAGTCCAGAGAGAGAGAGAGCAATAGAAACTCGAAAAGGGGAGACGAGTCAGATGATGAGGAGTTCATTATACAATTGCTGAATGATCGCCCACCACCATATGTGGAAAGCGAAAAAGGCTCAAGCATTAGTACTGCCCCTCCAGAACCAATACAGGGTAATGTAACACCAAATTTGAGAATATCTCAGAGGCCGAGCAGCTCCGACACACCTTTCTCACCACAAATACCACAGATTCAGAGGGTATACCCAGACGTGCCTACATTGAAACCTGCTGATAACTATCAGCCACAGGTTCAAAGGCACTGTTGCGATGAGCATAACATGGGAATGACTTCAGATTCAATGGCGCAGGGAGGACAAAACTATCAGAGACCGACATTGATTCAAGCTGAATCAACACAGTTCTCGATGCCCCAAAAGCAGACACAAGAAGTGCGAGTAATAGAAAGCCAGTTAGGTATGCCAGCAATGATGAACCACAATGTGGGGATTAACATGCCACAGAATTCGGGGAACAGACAGAATCCAGACGCAATATCTCTACCTATCACTGTAGGTCCACCAGTACCACTGTACATACAGGCAAATTCAAGCACAAGCGACCAAGGGTTAATGATACAGAATGGGACAGGGAGAAGATGCATAGAAACCACTCCAGAGACAACTCCGATAGCGGCACTGCCAAATGGATCTGGGTCCTTGTCGGAATTTAGTCCAATTCCAATTTGTGCTCCTTCAACCATGGTAAGGTCACATCCACCACTATTAGTACCGTTAACCTCACAGACTGAAACATTACAGAAACCGTCAGTGGCAGTTGATGTAACTGCTACACTGATGGGACTGAACGCGCAACAGTTAACACAATGGTTCAACAGCCTGAACTCCCCACAGAGTACATCTAGCGGGAAGGGAGAAGAATACCTGAATAAGATAAGGTTGGGTATGGAGGCAGATGAACTGGTAGAGGGAACAATGGGTTTGAACAGATTAGAATCATACACAGAGGAAGAACTAAGATACATGTGCCCTAGGATTACAAGAGAAGTGAGCAACATAAATAAGAAGTTACAAGAAATCGCAGACAGAAACGAGATCGATATAGGTAAGACCAAACACCTGAGCAGAAGTTACAGGTTAGACTTTGAGACAAAAGATTTTGAACACATGAGATCCGCAGGGATGAAAACACACCTTAAGGAGATACTGCAGAGTGCACAGGTCTGGAGATGTTTAGACAAGTGGGAAAGTAGATGGGTTAAGAAAAAGGACAAAAAGAAAGAAGATACTCTAGAGCGGAATGAGAAAAAACAACAGAATGACGATCTGATAACTATGTTACCAATGAGAGAGACAGCAGGGGGAAAACTTGTACATGTACCATGGCACAGGTGCGACATTCAATCCTTTACGGATGACTTTCCCAAATTGAGAGAGAAGCCGATTGAGTGGTACCAACAAACAGATAGATTTGTGAAACTCGCGAAGTGTCTCTGGGAAGACTTGAATACTTTATTTGAAATTGTGGTTCCGGCAGATTTGTGGGAAGATTGTAAAAGGGCTGTAGGTTGGCCGACGAGTGAACCAGAGAGAGATAGGGACACAGGTGTGCCATCACCTACGGTAATGAGTTTGTACCACAAGGTGATCGAGCACTTGAAAACCAAAGTTACGTCGAAAAATGTCGATTGGCAAAGGATTGACAGGACCGCTCAAGAGGTTAAAGAATCTATACACGCGTATTATGAGAGGTTGTTGAAAGCGTTTACAAATTACAGTGGCACGGAAACGATTGAGCCAAAGGACATGCTCCATTTTGTGTTCAGATTTGTGGAAGGGCTGAGACCCGAAATTAGCCAGATGATTAAGTCACATTTGATTTGTTGGCAGTCAAAGTCGATCGATGAAGTGTTAAATTATGCAAAATACTGCAGTGATGAGATTGAGACCAAACAGAAAAGATTGAAAGAAAAGGTGATGGTGATGCAGCTCAGAGCAGCTCAGACAGGTTTACAAGGTTTGCAAGGTTTTCAACAACAGATGCTGCAGCAGCAGCAACAGCGAAACGCTATGTTTCAGCTGCAGATGAGAGGCAGAGGCCGAGGAGGTTTTGTGAATAATGGTCCTGATTTGAATACCGTTATGATTCCAAATGGTATACAGGCAATGAAGAAGGTGATGCCATGTCACACGTGCGGAATCGTCGGGCATTGGAAACGGGAGTGCCCAATGATGGTGCACGAAGGCGTAGGTCAGCAAAACAATGATGTCAATGCATTCCAGACTATGAGAGGACAAAAATTGAGAGGTCCGAACCCAAATTTTCAAAACAATATAAACCAGATGCAGGGTTTACAACCCAAGCAACCGCAACAGGTGCAAATGCCTCGTGTGCCAATGACACAATTGCAGCCAATGCAACAGCAGTTTCCTATGGTACCTAATCAGCAAATTCAAATACCCTTAGCACCAATGAATCAGCAGCAAGCAATGCTTCCTCAACAGGTCACGGGTCAGGGAATGAGTCAAAATGACACAGTACACCAATTCCCACTACACAGCGAGAATGGAATAAGTGATGTATGGGAGAGTGGAAGTTCAGATGAGGAGGGAAATTGTGTGCTTGCAGCATCTTTGGAAGTTGATCAAAAGGGTCCGTATGTGGAGGGAAGAGTTATGGGTCATTGCGTTTCATTCTTGGTTGACACAGGAGCTACACGTTCCACTGTTAGGAGCATTGAGGTGCCAAATTTGCCACTTTCAGGGAGAACAGTTCAAGTAGTGGGAGTAGCAAACAGGTACCTGACGAACCCAATCACAGATCCAGTACAAGTCAGAATTGGTAACTATCAAGGGACACATAATTTTGTGGTATGTGACTCAAGCCCGATATCACTGTTAGGGAGAGACCTATTGTGCAAATTGGGATGTTCGATTATGTGTTCGAACGATGGAATTAGAATTCAGACGAGGAGTGATGGGGAAGAAGAGGACAGTGTAGAAGGGGATGAGATGGAGACTGTCGATGAAGAGTATCCCCTGATTACCCTTTACCCAATGATCACTGAAGCAGATATTCCTGCTGAGTTACAGGAAACAGTCGGAAAAGAAGTGTGGGATATGACAGGAAAGGAGGTGGGATTGGTGAAAGGAGTGGAACCAGTGAAAGTGACTGTAAAACCCAATGTAACCTTTCCCCAGACCCCACAGTACCATATGGCACAAGACACCCTCATGAAAGTCGCCCAACTCATTGATGAGTTTGTAAAACAGGGAGTACTGAAAGAAGTGTTAAGCAGTCCATGTAATTCACCAATTATGGGACTAATAAAGCCAAGTGGAAAGGTCCGAATTGTGCAGGACTTGAGGAAAATAAATGACATAATAATTAAATGTTGCCCTGTAGTACCAAATCCAGCTGTGATAATGTTTCAAGTCCCTTGTGATGCTGAGTGGTTCTCAGTCATCGACTTGTCACAAGAATTCTTTTCGGTGCCTCTTCACGAGGACAGCCAATTTCTCTTTTGTTTCAAATTCTTAGACAGAGTCTACAGTTGGTGTCGAATTCCTCAAGGGTTTTCGGAGTCACCGTCAATTTTCAATCAGATTCTAAAGAAAGACTTGGAAGCGTTAGAATTGCCATTCGAGTCAACCCTAGTACAGTACATTGACGACTTACTGATTGCATCCAAGACAGAAAGTGACTGCACAGCCGACACCATTGCCCTATTGAACCATTTGGGAAGGAATGGACACAAGGTGTCCCCTTCGAAATTACAATTCTGCCAGAAGAAAGTGAAATATTTGGGTCACCAAATAGAGAAAGGGTCACGAAGGATTATGAAGGAAAGGATAACGAGTGTACTCCAAATGAGTCCCCCAAAGACGAGGAGGGAGGTGAGGAAGTTCTTGGGAATGGTGAGCTACTGTCGCCAATGGATTCCCAACTTCTCAACCCTAGCAAAACCTTTACTGAAACTGACCCAGAAGGATGCACTGGATGAAATTGAACTGAAAGGAGAGGAGATGGATGCTTTTATTGAATTGAAAGAATGCATGTGCAGGGCTCCAGCTTTAGGTATGCCTGACTACACAAAGCCTTTCACATTGTTTTGTCATGAACGTGATGCATGTTCCTTGTCTGTCCTGACCCAAGCCCATGGTGGCGTAAACAGACCAGTAGCATATTTTTCAGCTACTCTGGATCCAGTCGCAGCAGCACTGCCAGGGTGTTTGCGCGCCGTAGCAGCAGTTGGTATCAGCCTCACTCAGAGTGAAGGAATAGTGATGGGACACCCTTTAACAGTCATGGTCCCTCACTCAGTTGAGATACTCTTGACACGTTCCCGAACACAGCACATGACTGGTGCTAGACTTACAAGGTACGAAACAATAATTCTGGGATCACCTAATGTGCAGCTGAAAAGGTGCACTACGTTGAATCCAGCAACCTTGTTTCCCAGTGAAAATGCTGAAATTGAGAACGCTGAAGACATCGAGCACGACTGTCTTCAGGTGACTGAATTTTGCACCAAACCAAGACCTGATATCAAAGATACCCGATTGGAAGAAAATGATCAAATTATTTTTGTTGATGGTTCATGTTTAAGAGATGCACTGGGTGTATTGAAAGCAGGGTACGCTGTATGCACAGTAACAGGTGTTTTGGAAGCATCTTGGCTTCAAGGAGTTTACTCTGCACAGGTAGCAGAATAGGTAGCCCTTACTAGAGCTTGCCAACTCTCTGCATTGATGAAAGTTACCATTTACACTGACAGCCAGTACGGGTTTGGAATAGTGCATGATTTCGGACAATTGTGGTCACAGAGAGGCTTCATGACCTCTTCAGGATCACCAGTGAAAAATGGTGAAAGAATAAAAGAATTGTTACATGCCATCCAATTACCAGGAGAAGTAGCAGTGGTAAAATGCAGTGCACACTCGAAGGGACAAGACTATGTTTCTCTGGGAAATGGATATGCGGATCAAGTCGCAAGGTTTTGCGCATTGAACTGTATATTGCTCAGGGATGAATGGAATTTGATAAGTGAACCAGAACTCGAACCAAGCGAAATATTTGCTCTAAAGGTGGTAGATACGATGGACGAATTGAAATCCTTACAGAATGATGTCAGTGAGGATGAGAAACTCTCGTGGACCAAATCACAATGTGTAAAGAGACTAGATGAATTATGGGTTTCAAGTGAAGGGAAATTCGTTCTTCCAAACAGCCTTTTGACACAGATAGCCAGATTTTACCATGGACAAGCTCATCTTGGGAGGGATGCCATGATTAGGTTGTTTAAAACTGATTGGTTTAACCCCAAATTCCGTCAAGTTGCTGAAGCAGTTTGCCACCGTTGCGTCATTTGGCAAAAGATGAACGCAGGGAAGGGAACCGTAGTAAATTTGAGCCACATTGGAAGAGCAGGGGGTCCATTCAGCAGGATGCAAATGGACTTCATTGAGATGCCTGTGCATGGAGGCTTGAAGTATGTGTTGGTGGTTGTGTGTATTTTTAGTCACTGGATTGGAGCATACCCTACACGCAGAAATGATAGTCTCACAGTTGCAAAACTACTCTTGAGAGAGTTAATACCACGTTTTGGATTCCCGATCTCTTTAGAATCAGGTAGGGGAAGTCACTTCAATAATGAAGTAATAAAATTGCTTTGTGCAGCACTGAACATTGAGCAAAAGCTGCATTGTAGCTACCGCCCTGAAGCATCAGGTCTAGTGGAGCAAATGAATGGCACATTGAAATCAAGAATGGCGAAAATATGCGCATCAACAAACTTGAAATGGCCTGACGCATTGCCTTTGGTACTAATGTCAATGAGAAACACCCCTGACAGAAAGACTGGACTGTCCCCACACGAGATTCTCATGGGCAGAGCTATGAGTCTTCCAGCAGTTCCTGCAAATGCGCTTTTGAATATTACAGATGATATGGTGTTAGACTACTGCAAAGGTCTAGCTGATGTGGTTCGATCTTTCTCTCACCAGGTGGAGGCAACCACCTTGCCACCGATCCAAGGTCCAGGACACGCCCTGAAAGCAGGGGACTGGGTCGTGATAAAGAAACACGTGAGGAAGTCGTGTTTGGAACCCCGTTGGAAAGGACCTTTTCAAGTGATTTTGACGACTACCACCGCTGTGAAGTGTGCGGGAGTTCCCAACTGGATTCACGCCAGTCACACAAAGAGGGTGTTGTGTCCCACAGATGGGGAAGTTGAAGCGCTGAAGTTGCCAGTACCTGATAACAAAGTACCAAGCGCTGAGACAGAGCGAAACAGAACTAGAAGCGAACAGGCAGAAATAGAGGAGGGAGAAATATTCTCTGAGGACGAAGCAACTGATTCACTTGGGGAAGACCAAGGAGAAGCCTCAGACAGCGACGAAGCAACTGAAGGTAACAAAGAGCCTGAAGCAGCTGAAAGTGACAAAGAGCCTGAAGAAAGTAACGGTGACAAAGGGCTCGAAACAGGTGAAGAAGCAGGAGAGCCTGATCAGAGGAGGGCTTTCCCAGAAGCAGACGATACAGAAAAGGAAAACCTGATTGACTCCCCAGAAGGAGGGCACAAGGCAGAACAGAACGAAGCTGCTCAAACTCCTTCAGAAGAGATTGCATGTCCATCAAGTGGACCCAGTGCGAAAAGGAGACCAAGCATATCACCAGTAAAATTAAGAACTAGAGAAACGTTGAATGACAGTGAAGGGCCAAGAGTGAAAGAAAAAAGAAAGGAATTGTCTGTCGTAATACCAACACCAAGTGAAGAAAAGGACTTGGCCAAAGAGGAAAGTACCAGTGAGAAAGAATCAAAGAGAGATGCAAAATTGAAAAGAAAGAGGATACCGATCAGGAGGTATTCCGGTCCGGAGTGGGCATACGTAGCCAATAACGATTGGTCAGACGAATTCGTATCCCTCAGTCTTGAGAACGAAGAGGCAGAACTTCATTTTGGAAATAAAAACTTTATGGACTCTGTTGATTGAAACCATTGATCACCTGATTGACTTTTCTACCGGCTAAGACATTGCTAACTTGATTGACTTTGAAACCAATTTTGAGACATCGCTGCTAACCGATAAGAGACTAAGCTGCTAAAGCAAACTGTGTGAACATTGAACTCGTTCAGCTTTGTTAATACCTGCAAATACGCTTTGATAAGGTGTCTTCAGCTTTCTGATTCTATACAGATCATGACTAGCTTCACTACATAGGGGCGTAAGATGAAGTGTTGTAAAAACATGTGTATAGGCTTATTAACCGCATGCGTACTAATCATTGTAGCAATAGTTCTTGGAATGCATGGTAAAAATTAGAGTGAGATGAATGATGCTTCTACTTCTAAACCTATTATCGTTACTGAACTAACAGCTCTGAAGAGACTCGAGCAAGACGAGAGACACTTGCATGATAAGAAGGAACTTTCATCTAACGTTTTCTATCGCTTACTGAGTGAGGATGTTGAGACCATGGATGCGAAAGATTGTTATGTGTGTACACAAATACCTACCTCAGTAGTGGAAGGGGTAACGTATCACAGCATGCCTCTTACGTATGGAATTACATGTAGTATAAAAGCTTCCAGATTTTATGCTCAAAAGGACATTCATTATTTCTATACTAATTACGATGTTACTTTTGCATATGTCCCCATAATAGAGCACCTAAGTAAGATAGCTCGAGATTATTATGCCAAATTAATGAGGGAATTCTTCGAACCGATGTCACCTTTTCACACAGCTCACGCACATAGAGAGAACCTTACATGCTTGCTTTCGCCAGTAGAAATAGAATTTTTAGACCGCACTGATGATAGGAAGAATGAAATGAAGGAGAAATTAGAGAGGGAATTACACGAAAGAACGTCTGTGGATAATTATGCTTTTGCTGCAATAAAGACACAAGGGAAAATAGCTTTAGATACATTGCACGTGGGAAGATTTTGTATACATAGATTTCAATCATATTATGACACAGTTTTTGTGGGAACGAGTGAATGCAAACATACGTATGCATTTCAATCTAAGTGGACGTTCATGCTGAATGGACAAGACCCGGTTATTCCTGGAGTATATTATATTTGTGGACTCAACGCCTATTATCGTCTTCCTAAAGGATGGTATGGGAGGTGTTATTTGGGAATAGTGTTCCCAAAGGTTTACCAACTAGACGACTTAAAGAAATTTCCAAGGCTGTCTGAATCACATCGTGTTCAGAAAAGGGAGACAGCTTCTGGTGTGGTAGGAGATATATTTGTAGCATTGATTCCTTCAGTAGGAGTCATATTGAATTCAATCAAAATACGAAAGTTGTCTACTATTGTGGATAACATGCTGACAAAGTTTTCAGGAGCTATAATCCTGATGGATGCTGAACTTGCTGCAGAAAGAGCTATGACTCTTCAAAATCGGCTTGCCTTAGACATTCTTTTAGCAAAGGATGGCGGCGTTTGCAAAATGCTTGGTACACGTCACTGTTGTACATATATACCAGACAGCAGTGGAAAAATTAGAACGATGCTTACAAATTTAACTAAAGAAAGCGTAGATTTAAAGGAATTGAAAGAACCCGGAGTTTGGGAGAAAGTTGGAAAAGGATTTGCTTCTGTGGGAAGTTGGCTCAGCAACGTTTGGAACGGATTGTTACTAAAAATAGTAAAGGGAATATTGATAATATTAATTTGTTTATTAGGTTCTTGGGGAATATGGAAAGCTTTCAAAATGTTAAAAGCAAGGAACAAAAGAAAAAGAGAAGAGAAAATAGAGAACAAAATGGTGGAAATATATCGAGAAAAGTCAAAAGGGACTAAAAGAAAAAGGGAATTGACTGAAGTGCCAAATTACTATACAGAATTTTAATGGAATAAAATTTGTGGGTAGATTTGATGTGATGACATAATTAGTCATCAGAGGAGGGATTGATGACGCAGAAAAAGAAGGTCCGTCATATATTCATACATACCGTGTAATCAATACATATAATGAAGTGTGATTTTAGTAAAGAAATTAATGTACGAGGGAAATTGTGCCCTCGGGGTAGTTCGCCATCATTGTAAACGAGCTTTATTAATCATGAAGTATTGAAAATGTAGTAATCCGTCATAATCGCAAATGTATGCCATGATTTCTTGTTTGAAAACTGTTTTGCTTAGCTTAAATTTAGTACAGGCTTTGGCCTAGTTGCCTGGTTTTAAATTCTAACTGCGTGGTTTTTCCTTGAACTAATGAAACATATATTCTTGCTTGAAGTTGTATTTTTCCAGTAGAGCTGGCTGGTACACTTATCTCCAAGGTTTCGTGCTAGGCCGGTTTCATCCCCTTTGATACAAGGTCAGTCTCTGCAGGTGCGGACAATGAAGGTACAGATAGTAAAATAATTGGCAAACCATGTTACAATTTGTGTTCCAAGGCTCCAAGGACAGTGTATGCATAAATGAGCACTAGTAAAAGACAATTTTGATTGGACAATTTGAAGCCAACCTATGAACCCTCCAATGGAAGACCCTGCAGAATTTGGAATGTTTCTTACTTAAACCCACCGGACAAAGAGAAGTCAGCCATTTTCCTCGATGCCAGTTTGAAGCCTGATGCCAGACTCCATTTTGGACGACACCCTGATGCCCTTTTCTCTATCTGAGAGAAAGAGACTTTAAGAATTCTCACCCTAGAGACTTTAACTTTGATTTGCCCCCGTCTTGCCCATGAAGTAACTTTGTCCCATTCTCCTTGCCGTTGCAAGGAAGTTTGCCCTTAACTTTGCCCCTTTGAAATTTGCCCCATGCTGATCAACCGGTACCTGAAGGACGAAGACTTTTCTTGAATGCTGATTGTATTTGGTAAATATGAAAGGATAAATGTATTATGCATTGTGTTTTTCCTTTTAGGTACCAACTGCTATTTTGATAGAGTCCTAGCTAGAAGTTTTCCAAATTTGTGTTGACTAAATTCGTTTTGCATGAAGTCCCACATGCCGATGCTAATTAGAGGTTAGTCGAGGTATTCATTCAATGTACCATGCTAAATTGAAATCTTGTTATGCTGACCGAATGTATGCAATTAGTCAAATACAGTTAGTCACATTGGTGATTTGCATTGCTATAACAGAGTGTATCATTATTCAGATTTTACGTAGATTGCGTTTCTTCCGCCGTTATGGACAGCTAGTAATGTTCATATACATATATCAGTTGGTTTTGAGACATATATACATCGTGCTAGCTTTGTTAATATAGGGAAATAAATTCACTAACTTTTAATAAACTGGTGTGGTTATTCATGACTGAAAGGTCATGGTGCGCCGAAATACTAACTGTTATTGATTTCTGATGCGCTATATTGACCTATTAATTGAGTATTGATTACCAATTTCAGTAGTTATTGATTATTGATCTGAGTGACTCGACTATTTTAGGATGAGGAGAGCCCGACTCGGTTAAAAGATTCACCGACCTCCAACGTGTCCAAGTACAGGTAATTTATAAGGGCTGGACGCGTTATCAGTAGATGGTAGCAGAGATTGATGGTTTAGCCCTTTGGGACCCCATCCGAACAATAGACAGAGTCAAGTTGGAATTTTCTTCGATAAAACAAGTTGGAGAGATGATGATGCCCTAAGTCCCCAAATGACTTTCCCGGAATCTCGGAGCTTGCGAATGAGGAACATGGAGGTATGAGAATGGTCTCAGCGTTTCTAGTGACGGTATGAGTGAAGTTAGGGTTTTGCGCTTGCACAGCTTATCGCCGCAGATTAATTGAGAAGTTTGTGAGGATTTTAGGGGGGTTAAAAGATATTAGAGGAGTGTTACTCCAAAGGTGTGAGAGTAGGGAAGTCGTCGAACTTCACGTGTGTGTAGCGCTTTGAGCAGAAAAATTGTCCACGTGGTTGTTGATGTTGAGACGGGCCCTGCGAGGTCAAGAGACTCCGGAGTATGTTGAAAAGTGTATGTGACACTTGTTTGATGTTGTGATCTGGTCAGGTTTAATAGGTTGATCGGGCGTGGTCAACAAGTCGGTATGAATGTTGCAGAGTGAAAGAAAACTTCGCCTTTGAGATTTGACGAATTCTAAAGTGCACTAGAATAGTTCATTGATCAGTTGAGAGTAAAGTTTGCGGGTCAAATTTTGCTTGCGAAAGTGGGAAACCGAGAAAGATGGAATAACTGCCGAGGCTAGTGAAAAATCACTAAGGTTTCTGAAGCGATTGTATTACCTTTCCTGTAGTAGACCAACAGATCTGTTTTATTCTTTTGGTTAAGTGCTCGCGTTATATTGCAGAAATTAGTTTATGAGTGAAGCCGAATGAAAAGAGGACAAGCCGCGGGACTTTGTCAGCCGCAGTGTGTGAGTGTGACGTCACTAGGAGCCGCGCGGTGAGAAGGGTCGCGCACGGATTGGACGCAGTCCGTGAAGCGCAATTGGAAGGGGAAAGGCAAGCGAAGAGTATTCCGGGAATTAAAGTCACTTATTGATTACATATTTTTAGAAAAACAAAAGGCGGAAAGATGAAATTTTTCAAAGCGTTTAAGAGTGCCATGAGGGGAGATGTTTATATTAAAGCAAATGTAGGAGAAGAAACACCGCCTGAGGGAACACCAGCTTACATCGTCATTAAAGAAAAGGGTGTAGCGCCATGTCTTTGGTTAAAACAATGGTGCAAATTGACAGAGAAACATGGAAGTGTAGCGTTCCCTATCCATGGGTCGTTTAATCTAAGAGTTTTAGAAAATCTGAGATTTGCGCTATACGATATGAAAGTACCTCCAAGACCAGCACAGTTTGAGGCACTAGCAATTTGGGAGCTAATAGCTAGAAACCAACAACAAAAGAAATTTGAGACAAGAATAAGAAAAGTAGAAAAGACACTAGCGGATGCTAGATGGGACAGCACACAAAAGGTTTGGAGATCAGACGTATTGCAGGGGATTAAATTGTTTCCAGCGATTACTGATGAAGCGGAGACGGAAGGAAGGAAAGCCACCTATAAGACAAACAGGAGTCAGTCCAGAGAGAGAGAGAGCAATAGAAACTCGAAAAGGGGAGACGAGTCAGATGATGAGGAGTTCATTATACAATTGCTGAATGATCGCCCACCACCATATGTGGAAAGCGAAAAAGGCTCAAGCATTAGTACTGCCCCTCCAGAACCAATACAGGGTAATGTAACACCAAATTTGAGAATATCTCAGAGGCCGAGCAGCTCCGACACACCTTTCTCACCACAAATACCACAGATTCAGAGGGTATACCCAGACGTGCCTACATTGAAACCTGCTGATAACTATCAGCCACAGGTTCAAAGGCACTGTTGCGATGAGCATAACATGGGAATGACTTCTGATTCAATGGCGCAGGGAGGACAAAACTATCAGAGACCGACATTGATTCAAGCTGAATCAACACAGTTCTCGATGCCCCAAAAGCAGACACAAGAAGTGCGAGTAATAGAAAGCCAGTTAGGTATGCCAGCAATGATGAACCACAATGTGGGGATTAACATGCCACAGAATTCGGGGAACAGACAGAATCCAGACGCAATATCTCTACCTATCACTGTAGGTCCACCAGTACCACTGTACATACAGGCAAATTCAAGCACAAGCGACCAAGGGTTAATGATACAGAATGGGACAGGGAGAAGATGCATAGAAACCACTCCAGAGACAACTCCGATAGCGGCACTGCCAAATGGATCTGGGTCCTTGTCGGAATTTAGTCCAATTCCAATTTGTGCTCCGTCAACCGTGGTAAGGTCACATCCACCACTATTAGTACCGTTAACCTCACAGACTGAAACATTACAGAAACCGTCAGTGGCAGTTGATGTAACTGCTACACTGATGGGACTGAACGCGCAACAGTTAACACAATGGTTCAACAGCCTGAACTCCCCACAGAGTACATCTAGCGGGAAGGGAGAAGAATACCTGAATAAGATAAGGTTGGATATGGAGGCAGATGAACTGGTAGAGGGAACAATGGGTTTGAACAGATTAGAATCATACACAGAGGAAGAACTAAGATACATGTGCCCTAGGATTACAAGAGAAGTGAGCAACATAAATAAGAAGTTACAAGAAATCGCAGACAGAAACGAGATCGATATAGGTAAGACCAAACACCTGAGCAGAAGTTACAGGTTAGACTTTGAGACAAAAGATTTTGAACACATGAGATCCGCAGGGATGAAAACACACCTTAAGGAGATACTGCAGAGTGCACAGGTCTGGAGATGTTTAGACAAGTGGGAAAGTAGATGGGTTAAGAAAAAGGACAAAAAGAAAGAAGATACTCTAGAGCGGAATGAGAAAAAACAACAGAATGACGATCTGATAACTATGTTACCAATGAGAGAGACAGCAGGGGGAAAACTTGTACATGTACCATGGCACAGGTGCGACATTCAATCCTTTACGGATGACTTTCCCAAATTGAGAGAGAAGCCGATTGAGTGGTACCAACAAACAGATAGATTTGTGAAACTCGCGAAGTGTCTCTGGGAAGACTTGAATACTTTATTTGAAATTGTGGTTCCGGCAGATTTGTGGGAAGATTGTAAAAGGGCTGTAGGTTGGCCGACGAGTGAACCAGAGAGAGATAGGGACACAGGTGTGCCATCACCTACGGTAATGAGTTTGTACCACAAGGTGATCGAGCACTTGAAAACCAAAGTTGCGTCGAAAAATGTCGATTGGCAAAGGATTGACAGGACCGCTCAAGAGGTTAAAGAATCTATACACGCGTATTATGAGAGGTTGTTGAAAGCGTTTAAAAATTACAGTGGCACGGAAACGATTGAGCCAAAGGACATGCTCCATTTTGTGTTCAGATTTGTGGAAGGGCTGAGACCCGAAATTAGCCAGATGATTAAGTCACATTTGATTTGTTGGCAGTCAAAGTCGATCGATGAAGTGTTAAATTATGCAAAATACTGCAGTGATGAGATTGAGACCAAACAGAAAAGATTGAAAGAAAAGGTGATGGTGATGCAGCTCAGAGCAGCTCAGACAGGTTTACAAGGTTTGCAAGGTTTTCAACAACAGATGCCGCAGCAGCAGCAACAGCGAAACGCTATGTTTCAGCTGCAGATGAGAGGCAGAGGCCGAGGAGGTTTTGTGAATAATGGTCCTGATTTGAATACCGTTATGATTCCAAATGGTATACAGGCAATGAAGAAGGTGATGCCATGTCACACGTGCGGAATCGTCGGGCATTGGAAACGGGAGTGCCCAATGATAATGCAGGAAGGCGTAGGTCAGCAAAACAATGATGTCAATGCATTCCAGACTATGAGAGGTCAAAAATTGAGAGGTCCGAACCCAAATTTTCAAAACAATATAAACCAGATGCAGGGTTTACAACCCAAGCAACCGCAACAGGTGCAAATGCCTCGTGTGCAAATGACACAATTGCAGCCAATGCAACAGCAGTTTCCTATGGTACCTAATCAGCAAATGCAAATACCCTTAGCACCAATGAATCAGCAGCAAGCAATGCTTCCTCAACAGGTCACGGGTCAGGGAATGAGTCAAAATGACACAGTACACCAATTCCCACTACACAGCGAGAATGGAATAAGCGATGTATGGGAGAGTGGAAGTTCAGATGAGGAGGGAAATTGTGTGCTTGCAGCATCTTTGGAAGTTGATCAAAAGGGTCCGTATGTGGAGGGAAGAGTTATGGGTCATTGCGTTTCATTCTTGGTTGACACAGGAGCTACACGTTCCACTGTTAGGAGCATTGAGGTGCCAAATTTGCCACTTTCAGGGAGAACAGTTCAAGTAGTGGGAGTAGCAAACAGGTACCTGACGAACCCAATCACAGATCCAGTACAAGTCAGAATTGGTAACTATCAAGGGACACATAATTTTGTGGTATGTGACTCAAGCCCGATATCACTGTTAGGGAGAGACCTATTGTGCAAATTGGGATGTTCGATTATGTGTTCGAACGATGGAATTAGAATTCAGACGAGGAGTGATGGGGAAGAAGAGGACAGTGTAGAAGGGGATGAGATGGAGACTGTCGATGAAGAGTATCCCCTGATTACCCTTTACCCAATGATCACTGAAGCAGATATTCCTGCTGAGTTACAGGAAACAGTCGGAAAAGAAGTGTGGGATATGACAGGAAAGGAGGTGGGATTGGTGAAAGGAGTGGAACCAGTGAAAGTGACTGTAAAACCCAATGTAACCTTTCCCCAGACCCCACAGTACCATATGGCACAAGACACCCTCATGAAAGTCGCCCAACTCATTGATGAGTTTGTAAAACAGGGAGTACTGAAAGAAGTGTTAAGCAGTCCATGTAATTCACCAATTATGGGACTAATAAAGCCAAGTGGAAAGGTCCGAATTGTGCAGGACTTGAGGAAAATAAATGACATAATAATTAAATGTTGCCCTGTAGTACCAAATCCAGCTGTGATAATGTTTCAAGTCCCTTGTGATGCTGAGTGGTTCTCAGTCATCGACTTGTCACAAGAATTCTTTTCGGTGCCTCTTCACGAGGACAGCCAATTTCTCTTTTGTTTCAAATTCTTAGACAGAGTCTACAGTTGGTGTCGAATTCCTCAAGGGTTTTCGGAGTCACCGTCAATTTTCAATCAGATTCTAAAGAAAGACTTGGAAGCGTTAGAATTGCCATTCGAGTCAACCCTAGTACAGTACATTGACGACTTACTGATTGCATCCAAGACAGAAAGTGACTGCACAGCCGACACCATTGCCCTATTGAACCATTTGGGAAGGAATGGACACAAGGTGTCCCCTTCGAAATTACAATTCTGCCAGAAGAAAGTGAAATATTTGGGTCACCAAATAGAGAAAGGGTCACGAAGGATTATGAAGGAAAGGATAACGAGTGTACTCCAAATGAGTCCCCCAAAGACGGGGAGGGAGGTGAGGAAGTTCTAGGGAATGGTGAGCTACTGTCGCCAATGGATTTCCAACTTCTCAACCCTAGCAAAACCTTTACTGAAACTGACCCAGAAGGATGCACTGGATGAAATTAAACTGAAAGGAGAGGAGATGGATGCTTTTATTGAATTGAAAGAATGCATGTGCAGGGCTCCAGCTTTAGGTATGCCTGACTACACAAAGCCTTTCACATTGTTTTGTCATGAACGTGATGCATGTTCCTTGTCTGTCCTGACCCAAGCCCATGGTGGCGTAAACAGACCAGTAGCATATTTTTCAGCTACTCTGGATCCGGTCGCAGCAGCACTGCCAGGGTGTTTGCGCGCCGTAGCAGCAGTTGGTATCAGCCTCACTCAGAGTGAAGGAATAGTGATGGGACACCCTTTAACAGTCATGGTCCCTCACTCAGTTGAGATACTCTTGACACGTTCCCGAACACAGCACATGACTGGTGCTAGACTTACAAGGTACGAAACAATAATTCTGGGATCACCTAATGTGCAGCTGAAAAGGTGCACTACGTTGAATCCAGCAACCTTGTTTCCCAGAGAAAATGCTGAAATTGAGAACGCTGAAGACATCGAGCACGACTGTCTTCAGGTGACTGAATTTTGCACCAAAACAAGACCTGATATCAAAGATACCCGATTGGAAGAAAATGATCAAATTATTTTTGTTGATGGTTCATGTTTAAGAGATGCACTGGGTGTATTGAAAGCAGGGTACGCTGTATGCACAGTAACAGGTGTTTTGGAAGCATCTTGGCTTCAAGGAGTTTACTCTGCACAGGTAGCAGAATAGGTAGCCCTTACTAGAGCTTGCCAACTCTCTGCATTGATGAAAGTTACCATTTACACTGACAGCCAGTACGGGTTTGGAATAGTGCATGATTTCGGACAATTGTGGTCACAGAGAGGCTTCATGACCTCTTCAGGATCACCAGTGAAAAATGGTGAAAGAATAAAAGAATTGTTACATGCCATCCAATTACCAGGAGAAGTAGCAGTGGTAAAATGCAGTGCACACTCGAAGGGACAAGACTATGTTTCTCTGGGAAATGGATATGCGGATCAAGTCGCAAGGTTTTGCGCATTGAACTGTATATTGCTCAGGGATGAATGGAATTTGATAAGTGAACCAGAACTCGAACCAAGCGAAATATTTGCTCTAAAGGTGGTAGATACGATGGACGAATTGAAATCCTTACAGAATGATGTCAGTGAGGATGAGAAACTCTCGTGGACCAAATCACAATGTGTAAAGAGACTAGATGAATTATGGGTTTCAAGTGAAGGGAAATTCGTTCTTCCAAACAGCCTTTTGACACAGATAGCCAGATTTTACCATGGACAAGCTCATCTTGGGAGGGATGCCATGATTAGGTTGTTTAAAACTGATTGGTTTAACCCCAAATTCCGTCAAGTTGCTGAAGCAGTTTGCCACCGTTGCGTCATTTGGCAACAGATGAACGCAGGGAAGGGAACCGTAGTAAATTTGAGCCACATTGGAAGAGCAGGGGGTCCATTCAGCAGGATGCAAATGGACTTCATTGAGATGCCTGTGCATGGAGGCTTGAAGTATGTGTTGGTGGTTGTGTGTATTTTTAGTCACTGGATTGGAGCATACCCTACACGCAGAAATGATAGTCTCACAGTTGCAAAACTACTCTTGAGAGAGTTAATACCACGTTTTGGATTCCCGATCTCTTTAGAATCAGATAGGGGAAGTCACTTCAATAATGAAGTAATAAAATTGCTTTGTGCAGCACTGAACATTGAGCAAAAGCTGCATTGTAGCTACCGCCCTGAAGCATCAGGTCTAGTGGAGCAAATGAATGGCACATTGAAATCAAGAATGGCGAAAATATGCGCATCAACAAACTTGAAATGGCCTGACGCATTGCCTTTGGTACTAATGTCAATGAGAAACACCCCTGACAGAAAGACTGGACTGTCCCCACACGAGATTCTCATGGGCAGAGCTATGAGTCTTCCAGCAGTTCCTGCAAATGCGCTTTTGAATATTACAGATGATATGGTGTTAGACTACTGCAAAGGTCTAGCTGATGTGGTTCGATCTTTCTCTCACCAGGTGGAGGCAACCACCTTGCCACCGATCCAAGGTCCAGGACATGCCCTGAAAGCAGGGGACTGGGTCGTGATAAAGAAACACGTGAGGAAGTTGTGTTTGGAACCCCGTTGGAAAGGACCTTTTCAAGTGATTTTGACGACTACCACCGCTGTGAAGTGTGCGGGAGTTCCCAACTGGATTCACGCCAGTCACACAAAGAGGGTGTTGTGTCCCACAGATGGGGAAGTTGAAGCGCTGAAGTTGCCAGTACCTGATAACAAAGTACCAAGCGCTGAGACAGAGCGAAACAGAACTAGAAGCGAACAGGCAGAAATAGAGGAGGGAGAAGTATTCTCTGAGGACGAAGCAACTGATTCACTTGGGGAAGACCAAGGAGGAGCCTCAGACAGCGACGAAGCAACTGAAGGTAACAAAGAGCCTGAAGCAGCTGAAAGTGACAAAGAGCCTGAAGAAAGTAACGGTGACAAAGGGCTCGAAACAGGTGAAGAAGCAGGAGAGCCTGATCAGAGGAGGGCTTTCCCAGAAGCAGACGATACATAAAAGGAAAACCTGATTGACTCCCCAGAAGGAGGGGACAAGGCAGAACAGAACGAAGCTGCTCAAACTCCTTCAGCAGAGATTGCATGTCCATCAAGTGGACCCAGTGCGAAAAGGAGACCAAGCATATCACCAGTAAAATTAAGAACTAGAGAAACGTTGAATGACAGTGAAGGGCCAAGAGTGAAAGAGAAAAGAAAGGAATTGTCTGTCGTAATACCAACACCAAGTGAAGAAAAGGACTTGGCCACAGAGGAAAGTACCAGTGAGAAAGAATCAAAGAGAGATGCAAAATTGAAAAGAAAGAGGATACCGAGCAGGAGGTATTCAGGTCCGGAGTGGGCATACGTAGCCAATAACGATTGGTCAGACGAATTCGTATCCCTCAGTCTTGAGAACGAAGAGGCAGAACTTCATTTTGGAAATAAAAACTTTATGGACTCTGTTGATTGAAACCATTGATCACCTGATTGACTTTTCTACCGGCTAAGACATTGCTAACTTGATTGACTTTGAAACCAATTTTGAGACATCGCTGCTAACCGATAAGAGACTAAGCTGCTAAAGCAAACTGTGTGAACATTGAACTCGTTCAGCTTTGTTAATACCTGCAAATACGCTTTGATAAGGTGTCTTCAGCTTTCTGATTCTATACAGATCATGACTAGCTTCACTACACAGGGGCGTAAGATGAAGTGTTGTAAAAACATGTGTATAGGCTTATTAACCGCATGCGTACTAATCATTGTAGCAATAGTTCTTGGAATGCATGGTAAAAATTAGAGTGAGACGAATGATGCTTCTACTTCTAAACCTATTATCGTTACTGAACTAACAGCTCTGAAGAGACTCGAGCAAGACGAGAGACACTTGCATGATAAGAAGGAACTTTCATCTAACGTTTTCTATCGCTTACTGAGTGAGTATGTTGAGACCATGGATGCGAAAGATTGTTATGTGTGTACACAAATACCTACCTCAGTAGTGGAAGGGGTAACGTATCACAGCATGCCTCTTACGTATGGAATTACATGTAGTATAATAGCTTCCAGATTTTATGCTCAAAAGGACATTCATTATTTCTATACTAATTACGATGTTACTTTTGCATATGTCCCCATAATAGGGCACCTAAGTAAGATAGCTCGAGATTATTATGCCAAATTAATGAGGGAATTCTTCGAACCGATGTCACCTTTTCACACAGCTCACGCACATAGAGAGAACCTTACATGCTTGCTTTCGCCAGTAGAAATAGAATTTTTAGACCGCACTGATGATAGGAAGAATGAAATGAAGGAGAAATTAGAGAGGGAATTACACGAAAGAACGTCTGTGGATAATTATGCTTTTGCTGCAATAAAGACACAAGGGAAAATAGCTTTAGATACATTGCACGTGGGAAGATTTTGTATACATAGATTTCAATCATATTATGACACAGTTTTTGTGGGACGAGTGAATGCAAACATACGTATGCATTTCAATCTAAGTGGACGTTCATGCTGAATGGACAAGACCCGGTTATTCCTGGAGTATATTATATTTGTGGACTCAACGCCTATTATCGTCTTCCTAAAGGATGGTATGGGAGGTGTTATTTGGGAATAGTGTTCCCAAAGGTTTACCAACTAGACGACTTAAAGAAATTTCCAAGGCTGTCTGAATCACATCGTGTTCAGAAAAGGGAGACAGCTTCTGGTGTGGTAGGAGATATATTTGTAGCATTGATTCCTTCAGTAGGAGTCATATTGAATTCAATCAAAATACGAAAGTTGTCTACTATTGTGGATAACATGCTGACAAAGTTTTCAGGAGCTATAATCCTGATGGATGCTGAACTTGCTGCAGAAAGAGCTATGACTCTTCAAAATCGGCTTGCCTTAGACATTCTTTTAGCAAAGGATGGCGGCGTTTTCAAAATGCTTGGTACACGTCACTGTTGTACATATATACCAGACAGCAGTGGAAAAATTAGAACGATGCTTACAAATTTAACTAAAGAAAGCGTAGATTTAAAGGAATTGAAAGAACCCGGAGTTTGGGAGAAAGTTGGAAAAGGATTTGCTTCTGTGGGAAGTTGGCTCAGCAACGTTTGGAACGGATTGTTACTAAAAATAGTAAAGGGAATATTGATAATATTAATTTGTTTATTAGGTTCTTGGGGAATATGGAAAGCTTTCAAAATGTTAAAAGCAAGGAACAAAAGAAAAAGAGAAGAGAAAATAGAGAACAAAATGGTGGAAATATATCGAGAAAAGTCAAAAGGGACTAAAAGAAAAAGGGAATTGACTGAAGTGCCAAATTACTATACAGAATTTTAATGGAATAAAATTTGTGGGTAGATTTGATGTGATGACATAATTAGTCATCAGAGGAGGGATTGATGACGCAGAAAAAGAAGGTCCGTCATATATTCATACATACCGTGTAATCAATACATATAATGAAGTGTGATTTTAGTAAAGAAATTAATGTACGAGGGAAATTGTGCCCTCGGGGTAGTTCGCCATCATTGTAAACGAGCTTTATTAATCATGAAGTATTGAAAATGTAGTAATCCGTCATAATCGCAAATGTATGCCATGATTTCTTGTTTGAAAACTGTTTTGCTTAGCTTAAATTTAGTACAGGCTTTGGCCTAGTTGCCTGGTTTTAAATTCTAACTGCGTGGTTTTTCCTTGAACTAATGAAACATATATTCTTGCTTGAAGTTGTATTTTTCCAGTAGAGCTGGCTGGTACACTTATCTCCAAGGTTTCGTGCTAGGCCGGTTTCATCCCCTTTGATACAAGGTCAGTCTCTGCAGGTGCGGACAATGAAGGTA
Organism: Pleurodeles waltl; assembly: GCF_031143425.1. NCBI lineage: Eukaryota > Metazoa > Chordata > Amphibia > Caudata > Salamandridae > Pleurodeles > Pleurodeles waltl. Next base: position 658,928,214 of record NC_090443.1, on the reverse strand, counting down.
CAGATAGTAAAATAATTGGCAAACCATGTTACAATTTGTGTTCCAAGGCTCCAAGGACAGTGTATGCATAAATGAGCACTAGTAAAAGACAATTTTGATTGGACAATTTGAAGCCAACCTATGAACCCTCCAATGGAAGACCCTGCAGAATTTGGAATGTTTCTTACTTAAACCCACCGGACAAAGAGAAGTCAGCCATTTTCCTCGATGCCAGTTTGAAGCCTGATGCCAGACTCCATTTTGGACGACACCCTGATGCCCTTTTCTCTATCTGAGAGAAAGAGACTTTAAGAATTCTCACCCTAGAGACTTTAACTTTGATTTGCCCCCGTCTTGCCCATGAAGTAACTTTGTCCCATTCTCCTTGCCGTTGCAAGGAAGTTTGCCCTTAACTTTGCCCCTTTGAAATTTGCCCCATGCTGATCAACCGGTACCTGAAGGACGAAGACTTTTCTTGAATGCTGATTGTATTTGGTAAATATGAAAGGATAAATGTATTATGCATTGTGTTTTTCCTTTTAGGTACCAACTGCTATTTTGATAGAGTCCTAGCTAGAAGTTTTCCAAATTTGTGTTGACTAAATTCGTTTTGCATGAAGTCCCACATGCCGATGCTAATTAGAGGTTAGTCGAGGTATTCATTCAATGTACCATGCTAAATTGAAATCTTGTTATGCTGACCGAATGTATGCAATTAGTCAAATACAGTTAGTCACATTGGTGATTTGCATTGCTATAACAGAGTGTATCATTATTCAGATTTTACGTAGATTGCGTTTCTTCCGCCGTTATGGACAGCTAGTAATGTTCATATACATATATCAATTGGTTTTGAGACATATATACATCGTGCTAGCTTTGTTAATATAGGGAAATAAATTCACTAACTTTTAATAAACTGGTGTGGTTATTCATGACTGAAAGGTCATGGTGCGCCGAAATACTAACTGTTATTGATTTCTGATGCGCTATATTGACCTATTAATTGAGTATTGATTACCGATTTCAGTAGTTATTGATTATTGATCTGAGTGACTCGTCTATTTTAGGATGAGGAGAGCCCGACTCGGTTAAAAGATTCACCGACCTCCAACGTGTCCAAGTACAGGTAATTTATAAGGGCTGGACGCGTTATCACCACCACTTCAAAGATACTTTTGAGTATAAGTACTGGGCCTATGACCCTACCAATACAGCACACTACTGGACCTGTGAAGAACTCTGCCAGGAGCAAGGACTGATGTGCTACAAAGATTGCCAATCTACTGCCCTGGAAGGACTGCTTTCTGCTTCAATGAGCTGCCCTGGTGCCTGCTGATCTCTGCCCTGCTGTGGACAAGGACTGGACCAATCTCACCTGAACCCAGAGTGACTCCAAGAGCTTGCTGGCTTGCCCCCAGTTCTGCTGCAATCTTAGGGACATGAAAGACTGCCTACAGCCTGCAGCCAGCACCTAGACTCTATCTGCGATAAGTCCTTCTCTGCCAAGTGGGCCCTTGAAAGTGAGTATATGTGCAGTAACCCAAGAAAACTAACACATCAGCAACGTTGTGCCAATCAGAACTGGTGCATTCCACTAGGCACTGATGCATCACTGCTGCTCCTCAAGCCGCGGACACCACATCGCTGACTTTGCAACTAATCATCCCCAGATTTTGATGCATCTACAACTCGGTGTGGCTCGACAATGAAGCATCTTCTCGATGCCCATCACTGCTTGACTTCAACTTTTCCTTGATGCTGCACAGCTTGGAACCAATGCATTGCCTACATCTCCACGATCAACAGCAACCCATCTCCTCCTATGCTCTGTGCATCAAGTCCTGGATGTTGATGCTTTTTCCATCCACTGTACTTTTTTAGTGGGCCCTGCGTGGGTCTTAGAGGCAGCCTGCCCTCCATTGAGGTCAGCCTGCACTTTGGATTTACCCTGGTCTAGTGTGACCTTAAGTAACCCTAAGTGTTATTGACTTTTAGGCACTACTTTTTGTGTTATTTTTAAAAAAATCATATCTTGACTTCAACTACTTGCATTTTTGTTTTTGTGATCTTGATTTACTCATAAAATGATGGTCTATTTTTCTAAACGTGTTAGGAGTCGTTTTGTGGTGTTTTCATTGTGTTACTGTGTGTGTGTGTGATTGAGTTGCACAAATGCTTTACACATTGCCTCTTTAGATAAGCCTGAGTGCTCTGGGCATAGCTACCAGAGGGTGAACACAGGTTATCTTTAAATGTGCATCTAGCATACCCTGACTGGACTGGTGGTTCCTGCTTGTACAGAGTGCACACTCTGACAACTAGAAACCCCAGTTCTAAAAGCAGAGGAAATAATTTGGGCACAATCAAAGAGCTAGTCCTATCAATAAAAAAAAAAAAAACCTTGTGAGAGTTCCCCACTAATGCCTTTGTCTATTCAAACACATGCCAAAGGCAAGAGTGGCAGTAGGCCAATGGATTGTGTCTGAATATTGAGAAATCTTGGAAACATGTGAATAAGGTGATTTCAGAATTTCTCCAAGACAAAGGCATAGGCTCAATTTACCATAATACTACTAGCTTTGACATAGCTGGAAACCTCTGAAGAGAAAGTGCAGAAGAAAGGAACAGGATATTCCTAAAATCGTAAAGGAAAGTATTCCTAATTTCCCCAGTTCCCCCGAGTAAGCATCAACCCCAACTGACAACAGTGAAGGGGATAGGGACAGGGCATAACCCCTGTTTGGTCATGAACAGAAGGAAGAGGCCAAATGGTCTCTCCTCTGTGTTACTTGGATGATGATGCGATACCATGGAGGGTGAGGGTTGAACAGCAGCTCCTGCAGGAGGTGTCACATTACCTTGAGTTACCTTGCGGGAGCGCCATGCTGAGTCCTGCATTGTGCCTCGGGGGATACCACTGGGTCCCTTCACATGTATCAAGGGTACAGAGTATCTCCTTACACTAGTTTCAGAATTTGTTTCAGGACACAGGGACACAGTTCCCGGGTCTTGTACTGGATGCAACAACATTTTCTTCTGCTCTGCATCCCGCTAATCAGATTGCTCAGTGCTGCATGACTGGGACCAGTTCTTCAGTACCACAATGGTCAAGGAGAGAAAAATCTCCCTGAGCCAATTACAGGACCATATTTTTTGTTAAGTTTCTCCCACAGACCCAACTGTCAAAATGCACTTAACTTTTTAATCCCTTCATGTCCACTCCAAGTAAGACTTTTACAAAAAAGGCTGCACAGATTCACACCAAATTACAATGCACACCTTCAAACCTTTTTGCCAATTTTTGGAAAGTTTGATTTAATTCTGTTCGGTGTTTTTTCCTGTATTTGAGAGCAGAATTTCCTATGGGAATTAAAATAGAAAACTGCACTTTAGGGACCACAGCTTTTTTTTTAGCCTCCGCTTGACAGATCAGGGTGAAACTTTCAATGAAGTGGATGAACCTTTTTTGGAATGGTTCATGCAGATTTGTCAAACAGTGCTAAAGTTAATAATGAAAAAAAAATGCTCTTCCCATGAAATTCTGACCTAACTAAATCACTATAACCCTGTGATCAGGGGCCCGCAGGACGAACATGCATTAGGCTTTTCTTTGTGTGATTGGCCAATAACTTTTTGAAATAACTCACAGGTGTGGATTGTTTGTTGTTATCTGCAACTATCAGTCTTAGCGCATTAACTTGATGCAGGAAACTTTGCACATGCACTGGTAAAGAATCTTCTCAATGCCCATCACTGCTTGACTTCAACTTTTCCTTGATGCTGCACAGCTTGGAACCAATGCATTGCCTACATCTCCATGATCAACAGCAACCCATCTCCTCCTATGCTCCGCGCATCAAGTCCTGGATGTTGATGCTTTTTCCATCCACTGTACTTTTTAGTGGGCCCTGCGTGGGTCTTAGAACCAGCCTGCCCTGCCCTCCATTGAGGTCAGCCTGCACTTTGGATTTACCCTGGTCTAGTGTGACCTTAAGTAACCCCAAGTGTTATTGACTTTTAGGCACTACTTTTTGTGTTATTTAAAAAAAATTCATATCTTGACTTCAACTACTTGCATTTTTGTTTTTTTTTATCTTGAGTTACTCATAAAATGATGGTCTATTTTTCTAAACCTGTTAGGAGTCGTTTTGTGGTGTTTTCATTGTGTTACTGTGTGTGTGTGTGATTGAGTTGCACAAATGCTTTACACATTGCCTCTTTAGATAAGCCTGAGTGCTCTGGGCCAGGCTACCAGAAGGTGAAGACAGGTCATCTTTAAGTGTGCATCTAGCATACCCAGACTGGAGTGGTGGTTCCTGCTTGTACAGAGTGCACACTCTGACAACTAGAAACCCCAGTTCTAAAAGCAGAGGAAATAATTTGGGCACAATCAAAGAGCTAGCCCTATCAATAAAAATAGAAAAAACCTTGTGAGAGTTCCCCACTAATGCCTTTGTCTATTCAAACACATGCCAAAGGCAAGAGTGGCAGTAGGCCAATGGAGTGTGTCTGATTATTGAGAAATCTTGGAAACATGTGAATAAGGTGATTTCAGAATTTCTCCAAGACAAAGGCATAGGCTCAATTTACCATAATACTACTAGCTTTGACATAGCTGGAAACTTCTGAAGAGAAAGTGCAGAAGAAAGGAACAGGATATTCCTAAAATCGTAAAGGAAAGTATTCCTAATTTCCCCAGTTCCCCCGAGCAAGCATCAACCCCAACTGACAAAAGTGAAGGGGATAAGGACAGGGCATAACCCTTGTTTGGTCATGAACAGAAGGAAGAGGCCAAATGGTCTCTCCTCTGTGTTACTTGGATGATGATGCGATACCATGGAGGGTGAGGGTTGAACAGCAGCTCCTGCAGGAGGTGTCACATTACCTTGAGTTACCTTGCGGGAGCGCCATGCTGAGTCCTGCATTGTGCCTCGGGGGATACCACTGGGTCCCTTCACATGTATCAAGGGTACAGAGTATCTCCTTACACTAGTTTCAGAATTTTTTTCAGGACACAGGGACAGAGTTCCCGGGTCTTGTACTGGATGCAACAACATTTTCTTCTGCGCTGCATCCCGCTAATCAGATTGCTCAGTGCTGCATGACTGGGACCAGTTCTTCAGTACCACAATGGTCAAGGAGAGAAAAATCTCCCTGAGCCAATTACAGGACCATATTTTTTGTTAAGTTTCTCCCACAGAACCAACTGTCAAAATGCACTTAACTTTTTAATCCCTTCATGTCCACTCCAAGTAAGACTTTTACAAAAAAGGCTGCACAGATTCACACCAAATTACAATGCACACCTTCAAACTTTTTTGCCAATTTTTGGAAAGTTTGATTTAATTCTGTTCAGCGTTTTTCCTGTATTTGAGAGCAGAATTTCCTATGGGAATTAAAATAGAAAACTGCACTTTAGGGACCACAGCCTTTTTTTTGGCCTCCGCTTGACAGATCGGGGTGAAACTTTCCATGAAGTGGATGAACCTTTTTTGGAATGGTCCTTGCAGATTTGTCAAACAGTGCTAAAGTTAATAATGAAAAAAAAATGCTCTTCCCATGAAATTCTGACCGAACTAAATCACTATAACCCTGTCATCAGGGGCCCGCAGGACCAACATGCATTATGCTTTTCTTTGTGTGATTGGCCAATAACTTTTTTAAATAACTCACAGGTGTGGATTGTTTGTTGTTATCTGCAACTATCAGTCTTAGCGCATTAACTTGATGCAGGAAACTTTGCACATGCACTGGTAAAGAATAGATCTGCTGACCACACCACCTGCACATTCTTTGAATGAAAGTGCTGTTGGCTACGGTACACCTGCTCTTGAGATAGAATCAAGGTTGTATGTGCACAGTCAATAGCACAAACTCTATTTGGATTCCCTCCTTAATCACAGAACTTTGCCTTAATTGTATTCATAACTGTCCCATCATTTGGTAAGTAGACACATTCTTCACATGCAGAAGCTTCGTTCCTAATGATTGCTTGAAGGCAGTAGAAAATATTGATTCACACATTGCATTAGATCCAGCAACAGCATCTTTAAATGATCCATTGGTGTAGAAGTGTGAAAATGTCATTAACATGTGCTGAGACTGCTGTTGAACTGTTGAACTGTTAATGTCAGAAAAATGGTCTGGCTTTTACACAAATTTGAAAACAAATATTGTGATACTGTTTAATCTGTATTTCTTAATGATGTGTCTTTCTTGCATATTATGTAGACCTGGGTGAGGCCTGTAGACACAGACTTGACATATCCTACATAAATTATTTTACACTGTTAAAGAGTATTCTGTAAATTTAACAAATAAATACATGCAAAAATATGTATTCAAATCTGCATGTATTACATAGCAACTTTGTAAAAGGTAATAACATATAATTTCAATTTCACAGTTTATACTAAAAAAGCAATATTGTGGATACATGTATAGTTATACATTATGTACTACTATCACAAAGTACTCTTAATTCAAACATAATAATTAAAATTATACCATTTCATAACTTTATGTTTTTTATGTTCTAACGTTTGAAAACAAAATTGTTGGTGTTGGTAATCAAACAATAAAATATCATTAGATTGCTAATTAATATGTTTTTTACTGCTGTTTTTTAATAGACATTACATAGCGGACAACACATACTAGCACATGTGAATTGTGCTTGTCAGTAATCCCCAAGGTGCCTCCTGCGTTATCTGTCAGCATCCCCAGGGATTAGGGTTAAATCATATCTCTGTTCTTGGTTAAACCTTCATATTTCTAAGTAAACATAATGTGCTGTGTTACACAATTGGTTTTATCAATGCTTTTTTTTTTACCAATGCATGTTTGCTAATGTGAGCAGGCATGGACATGTGCTTCTAATTGGGTGTGGTGTAGACATGTGATTCTAATTGGGTGTGGTAACTCATCCACATGTGGAAACTCAACTGCTTTCCTGATTGGCTATAAATAGCAGAGTGAAGCATGCCTCCCTGCTTGGTTTTGTTATGCTTCCTGATCTCAGTATCTGATTTGGCAGTCCAGCCCCTGCTGTCATCCTCGTATTCAGGACTTTTGAGGCAATTATTTTCTTCTTTCCTGTACCAGCTGACACCAGACATTCCTCCAGCACTCCAGAAATGACTGCAGCTAAGTGACTAGTATTCTCCAGGGAGTTTGTTCTTTGAGCGCCGCGCTTTCCTAGAACAGCTGGTGTATTTCAGACCTCATATTTTGGCAGAGTGCTTATCTTGAAGAGACAAATGCATTTCTGAACATTCTACATTATCATTGTAGTTTTTTGCCTAAATGTGCTTCAGGAAATCTGCTTGAGCTCAAGTACTACAAAAAGTGACAGTGCAATTTTAAAAGAGCATTTCTGTGACTTTTCTTTCTGTAATAGCATAATTCTTGGATTTAAATTGTGTCATTCATGCCTGTGTTTCAGGTTTGAGGAATTTGCTTTTGAAGGGTTTTTTACACAGACAGTGAAATCAAACCAAACAGTGCCACCCTAACTGTTTAAACCCAGAGTGGACATTTGTATTTCTTGGATTGTTTTTGTTCCTTTTAGTTTAACTCTATGCATGCAGGAAAGTTATGTGTGATATAATTAATGCCCTTGTTTGTCTTTCTTGTGCATGATAAGTGCAACCACAGTTCTAATTGTAGTGTGCAACAGTGAATCTCTGTGAAGTCAGCCCTAGTGTTGCAGTACTTATTGTTATGGTACTCAGTTTAGGTTTTTGGTAATGCAGTGTTAGTAATTGTGCCAACAATTATTATTATCCAAGAAAAGTGCTGGAGCACCACGGTGTTCTTACACCACTCCCGTGCCCATATCAGAAAGAGAGATTCAGTTTCAAGTAAGTTGAGTGCACTAACTCTACTATCACTCTATCAACAACAACCTGCCCACCCAAAGATACAGGGTGCCTGGCTGGATTTGCAAGATGTGGCAGTGTTTTGTCTCTTTCTCTTCCACTCCCCCTTTCCTTTTGGGACACCTGCCGGGGTTTCTGTGTCCACCAGGAAGTGCCGAGAAGTGTTCCAGGAGGTCGGGGCATACCATCGCCCCTGCAGACATCCTGCTTTTCAGGTGAGTGGCACCATCTCGACAGGTGGTAATATCAATGAGGGCCTCCTTTATGGATAGAATTTCCCTCCATTTTTTATTTTGTCATCCACCATCTGTTGTGCACTCTTCAGTCATCCACCCTGGTTGGTCCACTGTTTTTCCTGATCACTATTAATAATGTAGATTCATGACATCATAGTAGACAAGACTATCAAACATTTGGATACAACATTACAGATTAAGGATGCCAGATGTGTACGTTAATGATAATGTAACTGTTGTACCTGTTGGTCATGTTGTCAGGCATTTATCTTTGTGGCAATACATGAAAACTATATCAGATGCACCCTGGTTCTTGACATACTCATCTGTCATAGAGGACGTCTTCATCTATGAAGTGCAATCCTTATCTGTTGGAAGAGCATACTTATTGCGGACTTACTTTTGGACTGTAAGAAGTATGCAATCTGCTGTGGTACATCCACTGAAGGAAAATCATCACGTTGGCATAGTCTTCCACGTCTCTTTATATGTTCATTTGCCTTTCTACCACTAACTTACTGACATCTCCTCCAATGCTGCAGTGATATTGATTTGCTGGGGATTATTAACCATGTCTGAGAGATACTGTGGCAGTACAACCAGCTTCGCCTCCAAAGAGCTGGAAATATTTGTATGCAGTTCCCAGACCAAGCCAAGTATCATCTGTTATAAGATCAAAAGAAAATCATTTTAAATGTACAGTTGGCATAGATGTAGCAATATTCTAATACATCTTAATGTGATATTGTATTTCTTCTGATTTTTTGAAGTTACATATATATTAAATCATCTTCATTTTAATTTTCAATATAGAAATTATGTTAGATCAATTTATTTAACCTGGTTTCTAAAGCTAAATCTTTTAATGCAATTTTAAGAGTATACTAAGGCTTTTTTGTGCCGCATTTGCATTATTTGTTTACGCAAAAGTGGCACAAACGTACAAAATACAATAATATTTTGTAAGCTTGCGCCATTTTTGCGTCAAAAAAATGATTGCCAGACCAACATAGTAAAGTTTAGAAGGGATTTACAGTTTACAAAATTAAAGATGGTAAAAAAATTATGTATACAGTGAATTCATTTTTATCTGAAATGTACATTTTTTGACATATCACCATGTCACTAAGGCACCTATGTAGATATTGTATGACAGGACAGTCCATCACAAATGTGGAGATTTTCCCACTGAGCCAATTTCAAGTGCATTAGAGCCGTTTGTGTCCTTAAAATCTAAAAATGCCTTAAGGTATATACATTAAATTTGTGGGGTGTACCACCGTCCTTCAAGTGCTGCAGATGTTTTTTTCTATGGCTCCTTGGCAGATGACTGACCATTACATTTACAGATTTCGGTATACCTGGAAGATATGTCCCTGGCTTTAAAGGAGCTACTTACACAGCAAAGCTGATGTAGTCATTGATATCTCCAGCAGGCTGACAGATATTTTTTTATTATGCTGGCATTCATCCGCCAGAGTGGCATAAGCTGCAACTTCTGCTACCCTTGCTGGATGTTGCTCAACCCAGATAACTGTAAATGACTGTATGATTTAAAGTTTTTGAACATAAATAGGTATTCAGATTTTTTCCAAATGTAATTTTGATGTAAAAGTGTATGGACTGCTTTAGAGTTTTTTCTGATGGGATACTCTATCAAAAGTAAATACATATCCGAACATGTATATTACAAGTGCTGTCAGCTATATTACATTTTGTAATATGTAGAAAGGCTATCCATCACATTTGTGATGGGGTATTGTATATGTCACCGCAGAAGGACCCTCACACTTCATAAAAATTACTAAAAATATAAACATGTTAATAATTTTGTAATTAAAAATGTTTTTATGATATTTACGGTCCACACTTCAAAAAAAGAAGGTGTAGAGCTTAATGACCCCCCACTACGAGTCACTTACTAGGCGTGACCAACCATGACTTGGCACAGCCACTAAAAGCCACAGTGCAACAGCAAAGGGGTATCAAACATGACATAATGTACCTTAAAAAATTAACAGATTTGAATGTGGTTTGCGAATTTGAATAAAATAATGGTACTTGTACAATAGCAAAAAAAAAATCTTTATTTACAAACCGGGTAATTTTGAGTTTGGCAGAAAGGGTACATTCCAAACATTTCGAACTGGCCTGTCCTCCGATCTGAAAATCAGCCCACTAAATAAAAAGTCCGTCAGGCCGACATTTTTCTGCAGGTGGAGCCCTTGCGGATTCCTCTGGTGAAAACTTTACACAGACTAGGGGTGGGTGGTGAACTCTGCTCTGCTTGCAGAGTTTGCAGAGTTTTTCCCACTCTGTGCTTTAATTAGAGCACAGAGTTCCAAAAAACTACACGGAGAGGAGTTTTTTTCCTCGTTCGCGGTCGGCAATGTTAACTTGGCGAGGGTGAGTGAGGAAAATCCTACTCCATACCACCTCCCAGTGAGATTTTCTCAATGCGGTGGTCAGGGATGGTTGCTACCGCTTGCCTTGAGAAACCCTCCTTTCGCGTTGAGGAAGCTGCCACTCGAGTAGAAAACCTACTCGAGCGCCAGAAAAGAAGCAGCGCCCAGTGCTAAAAATCATCACGAATGGCACAACCTAACATACTTCGCCGCTTGCGGAACTCCACATAGTGCAACAGAGTTTTTCAGCACTTTGTGGAGTTCTCAATAGTGGAACGCCGCAAACTCAGCCCAGGCCTAACACAGACAGCATACCATTTTGGATTTAGTCACTTTTGGGAAGTCGAAAATCTCAAGTGGGATGAGGAAGCAGGCTGTGGCCGATGAGAGTTCCAGGAGTCCAGATACCTATTTGATAAAGGACTGCAGAAAAGGATTTGCTGCTGTGGAGAAGAATATAGTGGGAGCTACTGTGAAGGGAGGCCGACCAGCAATGCACCTTGAGCAGAAAGACAAGCAGGTTGGTCCTGTTCTTTTCTTAGGGGGTCATTCTAACCCTGGCAGTAAAAACCGCCAGGGCGAACGACCGCTGTAGTACCGCCAACAGGCTGGCGGTGCACCGCTGGGCATTCTGACCGCAGCGGTTCAGCCGCGGCCAGAAACGGAAAGTCAGCGGTGTCCCGCCGACTTTCCGCAGCCCTTGAGAATCCTCCATGGCGGCGGAGCGCGCTCCGCCGCCATGGGGATTCTGACACCCCCTACCGCCATCCTGTTCCTGGCGGTTCTCCCGCCGGGAACAGGATGGCGGTAGGGGGTGCCGCGGGGCCCCTGGGGGCCCCTGCAGTGCCCATGCCAGTGGCATGGGCACTGCAGGGGCCCCCGTAAGAGGGCCCCAAAAAGAATTTCAGTGTCTGCCTAGCAGACACTGAAATTCGCGACGGGTGCAACTGCACCCGTCGCACCTTCCCACTCCGCCGGCTCAATTTTGAGCCGGCGTCCTCGTGGGAAGGGTGTTTCCCGCTGGGCTGGCGGGCGGACTTTCGGCGGTCGCCCGCCAGCCCAGTGGGAAACCCAGAATGACCGCGGTACGGTCTTCTGGCGGTTCCCGCTCCCCAAGCTCAGAATCACCCCCTTAGTTCTCAGAGCAGTTTTTAGCCAAACATTTTTTATGTTCCAAGTTTTGGATTGTGGCTATCTGGGTACATTTAACACCACCACCTATGGACCAGGACTAGAGGGGTACACTTGGGGGTTATGACTCACCCAGGTTGGGTCCAGGTGCAGCTTTAGGATGGTGGAAGCCTGCTATGTCTGTGTGATTCTGAACAGGAGGCCAGCAAACTAGCCTTTGGAGTCACTCTTGAAGTCCTGGGATCAGGTGAAGAAGCACCGCTCCAGCAGGAGAGCAGGTGTATGAGGGATCAAGGCAGCCTCCGGGCAGCAAAGAAGTCCTTCTAGGTGCAGACTTGTGGAGTTCACAGCAGGCAATCCTCTGAGAGTCCTTCCGTGGGTCCAGAAAGTAAACTGAAGAATGAGGGCCCTATTTTTATATTTGGCACTTTGGCGGTCATTCTGACCGCGGCGGGCGGCGGTCGCCGGCCGCCATGCGGTCACCGCCGAATAACCGCACAGCGGTCAAAAGACCGCAGCGGCCATTCTGGCTTTCCCGCTGGGCCGGCGGGCGACCGCCAAAAGGCCGTCCGCCGGCCCAGCGGGAAAGACCCTGCAACGAGGAAGCCGGCTCCGAATGGAGACAGCGGAGTTGCAGGGGTGCGACGGGTGCAGCGGCACCCGTTGCGATTTTCAGTGTCTGCAAAGCAGACACTGAAAATCTTTGTGGGGCCCTGTTAGGGGGCCCCAGGACACCCGTTCCCGCCAGCCTGGTCCTGGCGGTGAAAACCGCCAGAAACAGGCTGGCGGGAAGGGGGTCGGAATCCCCATGGCGGCGCTGCAAGCAGCGCCACCATGGAGGATTCCCTGGGCCAGGGGTAAACCGGCGGGAAAACGCCGGTTCCCCTTTTCTGACCGCGGCTTTACCGCCGCGGTCAGAATAGCCCAGGAAGCACCGCCAGCCTGTTGGCGGTGCTTCCGTGGTCCCCGGCCCTGGCGGTCATGGACCGCCAGGGTCGGAATGACCCCCTTTATTTCAAGTAGGAGAGTTTCTATAGCTTCTTTTTGAAATGCTTGGAATTTTCTAACTCCCCTGCCCTAGCTCCAAGCTGACTTCAGGAACAATGCAGTGGTGACAAACCCATTGCGTGACGACAGAGAATAGCCTATTCAGTTGCAAGTAGAGCTCTGCCCAGCTCGGCCCACCCTATCCTGCCAGTTGATGGCTGTTAGACCTGACATCCTTGGCGTAGTCTCCCCTGTCTTTTTTGCCTCTGCTTCCTATGTTTGGAGTGTGTGCTGGATTTTGTTTTTGGTGGTTTGGTACTCTGGGCATTTGCAAGTTCTCCCTGTGTAATTTGTATGTGTCATTGGCTTTTCAACGATTGATGTGTGTTATTTACTAGTAAGTCCCTAGCAAAGTGTACCTGAAGTACCCAGGGACTGTAAATCAAATACTACTAGAGGACCTGCAGCATTGATTGTGCCACCCACATGTGTAGCCCTGTAATGATGGCTCAGAACTGCCAATGCAGTGTCTGTGTGTGCAGTTTTAAACTGCCAGTTTGACCTGGCAAGTGTACCCACTTGCCAGGCCCAAACCTTCCCTTTTTGTACATGTAAGGCACCCCTAAGGCAGGCCCTAGGTAGTCCCATGGGCAGGGTATAGTGTATGTTAAAGGTGGGACATATGCAGCAAAGACGTCCTTCTAGGTGCAGACTTGTGGAGTTCACAGCAGGCAATCCTCAGAGAGTCCTTCCGTGGGTCCAGAAAGTAAACTGAAGAATGAGGGCCCTATTTTTATATTTGGCACTTTGGCGGTCATTCTGACTGCGGCGGGCGGCGGTCGCCGGCCGCCATGCGGTCACCGCCGAATAACCGCACAGCGGTCAAATGACCGCAGCGGCCATTCTGGCTTTCCCGCTGGGCCGGCGGGCGACCGCCAAAAGGCCACCCGCCGGCCCAGCGGGAAAGACCTTGCAACGAGGAAGCCGGCTCCGAATGGAGACGGCGGAGTTGCAGGGGTGGGACGGGTGCAGTGGCACCCGTCGCGATTTTCAGTGTCTGCAAAGCAGACTCTGAAAATCTTTGTGGGGCCCTGTTAGGGGGCCCCTGCACTGCCCATGCCAGTGGCATGGGAAGTGCAGGGCCCCCCAGGGGCCCCAGGACACCCGTTCCCGCCAGCCTGGTTCTGGCGGTGAAAACCGCCAGAAACAGGCTGGCGAGAAGGGGGTCGGAATCCCCATGGCGGCACTGCAAGCAGCGCCGCCATGGAGGATTCCCTGGGCCAGGGGTAAACCGGCGGGAAACCGCCGGTTCCCCTTTTCTGACCGCGGCTTTACCGCTGCGGTCAGAATAGCCCAGGAAGCACCGCTAGCCTGTTGGCGGTGCTTCCGTGGTCCCTGACCCTGGCGGTCATGGACCGCCAGGGTCGGAATGACCCCCTTTATTTCAAGTAGGAGAGTTTCTATAGCTTCTTTTTGAAATGCTTGGAATTTTCTAACTCCCCTGCCCTAGCTCCAAGCTGACTTCAGGAACAATGCAGTGGTGACAAACCCTTTGCGTGACGACAGAGAATAGCCTATTCAGTTGCAAGTAGAGCTCTGCCCAGCTCGGCCCACCCCATCCTGCCAGTTGATGGCTGTTAGACCTGACATCCTTGGCGTAGTCTCCCCTGTCTTTTTTGCCTCTGCTTCCTATGTTTGGAGTGTGTGCTGGATTTTGTTTTTGGTGGTTTGGTACTCTGGGCATTTGCAAGTTCTCCCTGTGTAATTTGTATGTGTCATTGGCTTTTCAACGATTGATTCGTGTTATTTACTAGTAAGTCCCTAGCAAAGTGTACCTGAAGTGCCCAGGGACTGTAAACCAAATACTACTAGAGGACCTGCAGCATTGATTGTGCCACCCACATGTGTAGCCCTGCAATGATGGCTCAGAACTGCCAATGCAGTGTCTGTGTGTGCAGTTTTAAACTGCCAGTTTGACCTGGCAAGTGTACCCACTTGCCAGGCCCAAACCTTCCCTTTGTGTACATTTAAGGCAACCCTAAGGCAGGCCCTAGGTAGCCCCATGGGCAGGGTATAGTGTATGTTAAAGGTGGGACATATGCTGATGTGTTTTACATGTCCTAACTGAAATACTGTGAAATTCGGGTTTCACTGCTGCAAGCCCTATCTCTCTCATAGGTTAACATTGGGGCTGCCTTTAAATATTTTTTAAGTGCAGTTTCCCTTTGGCAGCGGATAGAGAAATGAAGTTTGGGGGTCTCTAAACTCATTTAAAAATACATATTTTGGTAAAGTTGGTTTTTAGATTGTCAGTTTGAAAATGCCACTTTTAGAAAGTGAAACTGCTTGTGTATTCCCTATCTGGGTCAGACTGACAGTTGGGCTGTTTGCGAATTTCCACTAGACAGTGGCACAAAGGGAGCTGGGATGTAGCCTGCATATCCTTATGGGTCATCTGGGCTAGAGCGGAGGGAAGAATGGTCACTTACACCTGAATGGGAAGTGCCTCCCCTCATGCAATGCAGTCTCCAACTCCCTAATGTGTGTGCCTGAAACCAGGCCTGGGCAAGGGAGAATCTTGTGAACAACAGAGACTTAATTTGAAGTTTGCCTACTTCAAAGGCAGAAAGGGTTATAAGTAGTGGACCCAAAACCCCAGATTTTCAAATTACTTTAGGGAACCAAGAGGAACCTCTACCAGGGAGAAGCACTGGAGGAGGAGTACTGCCCCTTTGCCTGTGACTGTGCTTTGCCAGGTTGTACTGAAGTTGCTGCTTCTGCCTGAAAGAGGACAAAGACTGGACTTTGTGACATATTCCTGCTTGTGAAGTGTCTCCAATGGCTTGGACTTCCTCTGCCAGCAACTGGACTCTCTGCTGAGACCCCTGCCTTGCCAAGTGGTACCCCATAGAGCCCCTGCGTCCTTGAACGGTGAAGCTGGTAGAAAAAGGACTTAACTCCACACACAGGGAGCCGTGCAAGGAAAATTTTAGAAGCACCACCTGCAACACGGCTATAAAAACAATGCAACCTCTTGCAGTGTGATTTTTCCATCATCGTGTGGTCAGACTTCACACGCATCTTCTCTGGGCATCAAAATCATTGTGAACCTGAGCCTATAGATGCTTCACTCTCTTGCGGAAAGGAAAAAAGGACGCATCACATAACCGACCGGAGGAGAAACAGCGCACAGCCTCACTTGCGAGTAAGGAATCAACGCATCGCTGATTTTTTCAGCGCACGCTCGCCCGTGTGGCTTTATTTTTTACTCAAACCAGGTACTTTGTGGGACAACAATTCCATTGTTTTCAATGGAGTAAGACTCTTTGTTTTAAAAATTCATATCTATTTAGGGTTTCTCCTTTGGGTGGTTCCTCAGATTCGGATTGCAGGACTCCAGCAGGACTCCTCTGCATCCTCCACTTCGACTTCTTACCGAAGAAACTGCATCTGGACCCTCCAGGAACCTACAAGCTGCAATAAAGATGCAAGACGTCGCCTGCAACATTCTCCGGCTCCTGCCAGCAACTGCAACAGTTTCCCAGTTGTGCATCCTCTGAAGACAGCCCATCTTCAGCCTGCATCAGAAGGAAGAAGGAATCTCCCTTGCTTCTGCAGGCACCATCTGCAACGACGACGGCTGCATAGGTCCCCTCTCCTGCTGAGCTGCGTGGATCCTGCATCACGGGTGGTGAATTGAAGTGGTCCTGATGGTCCTCTCTTCCAACTGTCCTACTTTGGTGGAGGTAAGATATTGCCATCCCACACAAGATAGTACCCCGTGCACTGCCTCTTTTGCAGCAGCAAAGGTTTGTTGACATCCTTCCTCCAAGTCCTTCATGCATGTGGTAGCTCCAACCCCCAGCACTCCATCCTGTGACTCACAGCTTCCTGAGTGGTTCTTTGGCGGCGTGGAAGCCTTTGTTGTATTGCTGCATGGGCCTCTTCTGCAACCTTCTTGTCCCCATGCTGAGGGACTCCTGGGTGTGCTGCTTGGTCTTCTGTGGGCTCTCTGAGTTACTGAGGGCCCCTTTGACTCCCTCTCCTGGGAAGAGTCCACCTGGCCCTTTCTGGTCCCGGACAGCACCATTTTCCGCTAATCAAGAAGCTTGTTGGTGGACTCTGACGACACAAACCAAACTGCAATCCTCCATTTGGTGTGGGACATCACTTGCACCCTCCAGGAACCCGACTCTGTCTTCTTGGGTGCAGTACTGACTTATCTTCTCCACTGGTGGTTCTCCTTTTGCACCCTCATCTGGGTTAGCAGGGGCTCTAGTTCTTCTTGAACTCTTCTGTGCTTCTTGGACTTGGTCTCCTTCTTCCACAGGTCTTTTGGTCCAAGAATCCACTGTTGGTGTCTAGCAGTCTCTTCTGAGTTTTGCATAATTCTTCTTCTCATTTCTGTGAGTATTCTGGGAAAGTTACTGTGATTTACTCCTGCTTTCCTGGTCACTGGGGTGGGTTGTGGTATTTACCTTTAGGCTTTCCTAATTCTCTCATCTCCCCTATAAACACTCCACCTACCTAGGAGTGGGACTGACTTTCGCATTCCATTTTTTTTAATATATGGTTTGTGCTCCCCCTAGGCCCATTATTCTCTATGAGAGTTTCTCTATATTGCACTGTTTTCTTACTGTTCTTATGTCTATTTCTGCATTCTAGTGTATATATATTGTGTATTACTTACCTCCTAAGGGAGTATGGACCATATGTACGAACACATTTTCCCATAGACACAGAATGGATAAAACCCCTTGGTACATCTGGCCCTATATTCTCTATGGTATTTGTGGTATTTGTGACACCAAAATAAAGTACCTTTATTTTTGTAAAACTGAGTGTTTTCTTTCATGTGTGTCAGTACTAAGTGTGATTACAGTGGTATTGCATGAGCTTTGCATGTCTCCTAGATAAGCTTTGGCTGCTCATCCACAGCTACCTCTAGAGAGCCTAGTTTCTAGACACTGACTACACTGCACTCATAAGGGATGCCTGGACCATAGGTACCCACCACACACCAGGCCAGCTTCCTACATTTGGCAATTGCACCCACTTGCCAGGCCTGAACATTCTCTTTTATTACTTGTAACTCACCTCCAAGGTAGGCCCAAGGCAGCCCATGGGTAGGGGGAAGTGTATTTAAAAGGTAGGACATGTACTGGTGTGTTTTACGTGTCCTGATAGTGAAATACTACTAATTTTGTTTATCACTATTGCAAAGCCTATCTCTCCTGAGTTAGAGTGGTGGGAGGAGCTGACACTTGCACCTGAATATGGCTGTGTCTGTCCTCGCTCAAAGTATTCTCCAACCCTCTGGAGTGTGTCTGGGGCCAGGGCAGGGAAAAGTAGGGTCTTGTGCACTACAAAGACTTCTTTTTGAAGTTTGGCCACTTTAAGACAGAAATGGGTATGAGTACTGGACCTCTGACACCACACAGTTATAACACTTCTGGACTGAGGACATTCTGATGGAAAGAAGAGCTGAATGCTGTAGGAGGGACTGCCACTCTGCCTGTTGCTTAGTTGTGCTGGCCTGTTGGTGGCTGCTTCTCTCGTGGGAGTGAAAGGACTGGACTTTGCTTTCTGCGTCCTGTTTTCCAGGGTTCTCCAAGGGCTTGAACTGAGCTTGCCTCCTGTTAAGAAGTCTCCGGCCCATCAAAGACTTCACCTGCCAGCACCTGGGCTCTCTTGCTAAGAGTCCTTACTTACCAAGTGGTGCCTAATCCAGTCCTTGGCCCTTGGAAGTAAGGTCTGGTGATCGTAAGGAGAAAATCCATGCATCAACTCCCAGCGCCGCTGTAAATTGATGCATCACTGGAAGGATCAGATGCAGCGTCTGCATCACCGCTGCAGAATTGACACAGCACCTGCACCACCACTACAGAATCGATGCAGCACCCACTTCACTACTGTAGACCAACACAGTGCATCTGTATTTTTTACGCATTGCCCCTGGGCACCAATTTCTTCATCGACACCGTACCGCAGTAAGGAGCTGAGGCTGTGGGTCCCGTTGACGAGTGCATCACCTCCCCCGACAATGAGGAACTGGTGCATCAACTCCCTTGGCAGTAAGGAACCAATGTATAATTTGCTTTTCCAGCGCCTGACCTCCTCTATACCTGTTCTCATCTTTGATTTTTGACGCATACAATGTACTTTGCCCTAAAACAAACACATCCATTGATTTCTATGGACTAAACTTGCTTAAACTTTTACAAGTGATATCTTGACTTATGTATTTTGGATTTTTTTTGTTTTTGTCTTGTTAAACTCAGATGCGCATTGGCTATTTTTCTAAACTGGTGTGGTGTCCTTTTGTGGTGTTTTCACTGTTACTTTCTGTGTGTGTACAAATACTTTACACATTGCCTCTGAGATAACACTAAGGGCTTGAGCAGGGGTTATCTTAGCTGTGTGACTCCCTTAAAGTGACTAGAGTGAGGGTACCTACTTGGGCAAGGTGTATACCACTGCCAATGAGAGACCCAATTTCTAACTGTCCCCAATCAAAATTAGCACTTATTAAATGTAATACTGCAACCCAATGTTATTCTATGGGATAGGTAGGCCTCACAGTAATGAAGAATAAATGTAGGACTTTTTTCCTGCCTGGACAGGCAAAACATATAAGTATGTGTCCAACCTTTTAATTACAATGCGCCCTTCCCTATGGGCTACCAAGGGCCTACCTTAGGGTAGCTTATTTTGAATAAAAGGGGAGTTTAAGGCTTGGCATAGGGGTTACATTGCCAAGCTAAATTGAGAGATTTAAACTGCATTCCAGATGCAATGGCAGGCCTAGGACATGTTTTAAGGGGCTACTTTAGTGGGTAGTATAATAAGTGCTGCAGGCCCAGCAGCAGCATTGTAAACCACTCTACAAAGGGCTTATAAATAAATTAAATAATCAAATCAGGTGTAAAACAATTTTGCCCTGTTTAGGAGAGGACCCACAAGGAATTTAGCAATGTAGTGGTAGAGAGCACAAACACCTACAGGCAACAAAAAAAAGTTCAGCAACAATTGGAGGGGAAAGGCAAAAAGTTTGGGGTGGACCTGCAGAGAGGGCCAAGTCCACTTGGCACTACCAGAAAAGGTTTGTTGGTCAAGAAAAGGAAAAAAACTAATTGACAAAATTCTCCCACTATGAGAGTCTGTTTTTGATAAACAAAAATCTTTACCAAGCGGCAGCATGAAACATGGCAGCCACTCACAAACATTTCAGCGCCTTCATAAGAGCCATCTCTCAAGACATAGTCAGGAAGGCAGAGATCTTCAAAAACAGGGGTGCTGTAATACATCCCAACACTGCTTTAGCAGAACAGAATACATCCTGCCAACATCTAGATGATACACAAAATTGGCAGATGTCCAAATTTGTGTAGTTTAGCTTGATTATAATGATATCACTTTGAAGGTTTCTTGGTCTGTGATATAGTGAATTGTTTTAGCCAATGACAAGACAGAAACTACATATTGGTAGTTTAATATGTCACTTACATCATTGCCAAGTCCTAGAACAACCAGCCCCTCCACCTCTGAACAGCGCCCTCCCGGGTGGATTTCAGAAGGAGACTCAAGACGCAGTTTTTTGACTGAGACACAGGACCCTAGGCGCACAGATACCCTTAGGGGTCATAGTGCTGTGCTATATAAATGCTGATTGATGTATTGAAAATTCATTAACAATAATGAAGAAACTATATGTGTTTATGTTAAGTGTAGCAGGAGCTATGCCATAAAGTGAGATTCATTCCACCCTGCTAAAGAAATTATTTAGAATATGATAAACTAAAATGTTTCCACCCAATGTCTAACATGTTTTGAATGCTTCATAGATACAGAGTGGTAAAGTGCTTAAAGTGCTAACGTATTTGTGAACTCCCTTCTTAACATGGTAAAATTGGCCAACACCTGTATGGCACATTTAATTCGCTTGTAAGTCCTTAGCATATGGGCTCCATGTACCCTGTAAAATAAATGCTTCTAGTGGGCTAAAGCACTCATGTGCCACCCGCAAAGTCGTTTTTTTGCAACAAATCTCACGCCTGCCACTACAGCCTGTAGTGCCGTTTTAAATGGACATTTTAACCTGGCTAAACCTTTTGCTAGG
The DNA here is from genome assembly GCF_031143425.1 of Pleurodeles waltl. Taxonomy (NCBI): domain Eukaryota; kingdom Metazoa; phylum Chordata; class Amphibia; order Caudata; family Salamandridae; genus Pleurodeles; species Pleurodeles waltl. The sequence goes on along the minus strand of NC_090443.1, from coordinate 658,907,474 downwards.
ACTCAACATTCACTTTTTATTACTTACAACTCACTCATAAGGTAGGCCCTAAAGGCTTAAAAGGCAGGGTGCATGGTATTTCAAAGGTAGGACATGTGGATTTAGGTTTTACATGTCCTGGCAGTGACAAATTCCTAGAGTCATTTTTCACTGTTGTAAGATTATCTTTGCTATAGACTAACACTGGGTTACCTTATTTCAGTTAATAGGTGCTCACTTTTGTTTGGGACCAGATAGAGACATGCTGTTACAATCAAATCAATTGTAATGTAAAATCCTCCTTAATGTTAAAGTCAGATTTTAAGATACTATTCTAAAAATGCCACTTTGAGAGAGTTGACACTGCTCTTCTTAAACCAAATGTGCCTTCTTGTCTGTGATCAGGGTCACATGACTGTGAATGGTTCTCCTGCGGTGTTTTGTGTATTCCTTCCAGACATGGAGACAAACTAGGTCTGGGTGTGGGGAGAGGTTCTTCCTGACAGGACAGGGTATAGCTCAGAGGATGAGTTGTACCCTGCCTTAATTACACTTAAAGAGTTGTGCCCTGCCGAGATTACACTTAAGGAACCCTGCGAGCAGCATAAACAAAGGAATCTGACACCAGGCCTGCCCTTGCATTTGCCACCCTAGACAGTTTGAAGCCAAACAAAGGGGAAAGGAAAGAACTGACCAGAACCAGTTTTGGGGGCAGGCCATGAAACTCCCCACACAAAGGCTTATACCAGGTATAAATGTGGCATCTGTGGTTGATTTAGAAGAAGTACTGCTCTGCTGTATGTCAAGGATGGACTACCCTGCTGACTGAAGAAGGAAGATTGGACGTGCTTGACTGTAACCAAACAAGAATGGCACTATTAGCAAAGGACTTGAGAAGGTAGCTCCTAATAGTGGGTGAGCTGAACTTCTCCCTAGTCCAGCATGAACAGACAAAAGTGAGTGGTGCTTTGTACTTTTTGGTGCTATTTTCACTTACAATTTTAAAAACTCATATCTCAGGTTCTACTGGTAGACTTTTTGACATTATGGTGTCACCTTATGTATTAAATTTTACCTTAGATATTGGTTTGGGATTTTTTTTAGTGTGTTTTCACTTTATTAGTGTTTGATTGCTGTATAAATACTTCACACATTGCCTCTAAATTAAGCCTGACTTTTGTCCCAAGCTACCAAAGGGTTAAGCTGTCAGGTTCATCAGTGGGCAGACTTCTATTTGCAGCCTTAGAGCGATAGGAAAATCTGTGAGTCCAGGTTTTGACTGTCGTCTGCAAAGGTAGGGGTGACCTCTCCTGGTAGCCATGATACTGCTAACAATAGGACATCTAAGCAGAAAATGTCCTCCAGAAGAGTCCCTCAAGAGGAAAACCCCTGAAGGAAAAAAAACTCTGATGGAGATCAGACACTCCCAGGAGGGTGATGAGGACTGGCACTGATGGTAGAAAACCAGAATTGTAGCAAGGCTTTGAAAGCTCAAATGAGGCTAGTGGAAATGCCAGAACCAGGAAAATAGAAAGGTTCCGAAAGGAAGTAACAGGGGCAAGAGTCACCAGCAGGCAAAAGAAATTCACCAAACTAAGGAAGCATTGAGTCTCCTTAATAGAGAAAGGAGGGGGGCATTTAAGAATGGCAGACACTTTCCAGTAGTCCATGGCAATTCCTGTTTTATTTAGCAGATATCCCAAATATTCCACTTCAGGCTGACCAAATTCACATTTTTCAGGGTTGCAGAACAGTTTATTTTTGTGTAGTCCATCAAGGACTTGACAAACATGATTGTGGTGGGAGGAGGGATCAGATGAATAAATTAGAATGTCATCTAGCTATCCCACAACACTCCGGCTTAACAGGTCTGCAAATAGGTGATCCATGAAGCACTGAAAAATAGATGGAGGATTGCTTAACCCAAAAGACATAACTAAATATTCAAAATGCCTCAGGGTGGTTCTAAAAGAATCTTCCACTCATTTCATTATTTGATACGAGATGGTAGGCTTCCAGAAGGTCTAACTTGGTGAATATTTGGGCTCCTCTGATTGATTCTAAAATATCCTTAATAAAAGGTAATGAATACTGTTTTTTTATGGTTACTTTATTCAGTCCTCTGAAATCAATACATGGTCAGAGATCTTTGGTTATCTTGGGAGCAAAAAAAGAGGAGCCCCAGCAGAACAGGAGGAGTGTGTAATGAGTATGTTTTGAAGATTCTCCTCAAGATATTGCTTTAGGGTCTCCTTTTCAATTTCAGAATGTGAATAAATGTTATCAAACGAGACCATGGCACTGGTTCAAGTGGAATAGAGCAGCTGAATTCATGGTGAGGAGGTAAGGAGGCTTCCTTAGGTTTCTGAACTATGTCTGCATTCTTCTGATAATGAACTAGAACTCCCTGTATGACGCTAATGGTACACATTCAGTTTTTTTGGTCTTGAAAGTTTCCTTAGGAGCCCAGTAGTCTTCTGTGATGTAACAGAATTGATGACAAAATTGGGAAGATAAGAATATGGTTCAAGTCTCTGAATTGATGTATGGATTGTGTCTAATCAGCCAAGGAAGTCCTAGGATCATTAAGTGGGTGGAAGAGATAATAAGGTTAAAATATAGGATCTCTTGATTTTTTCCAAAGGTCAACTTTAAAGGACTGGTCATCTCTTTAACCGGTCCAGTGACCAATGGTGCTCAGACTACTGTATGGACCCGATCAGGTGACTTGGGGTATTTGCCTTTCTTGTGCCCATTATTCACCCATGTACAACCTACTTGCCCTGCTGTCCGATAGGGTCAATATTTTTCATTCTGTCCATTAGGAAGATCCTGAAGCATGGGCAATAGGATCAGGAGAGTAACCAGTTCCCTAGAAGAACAAACAGAAGGGTTTCTAGACTTTCCCATTTGCTCCTCTCTTACAGAGTATGAGATCTGGCATTTCCCAGAACTTTCTGTAGATATGTGAACTTTTGCAGGTTAGATGAGCAGATGAGCTGCAGGACATACATAATCCTTGCTTTCTTCTGTATTCCCACTCTTCCTCAGACAAGGTTCAATGAGTTAGCCTGATTTGCATAGGCTCCTCTCCTGAAGATGAAGGATTCTCTGCAACAGGTGTGTCAATATTTTGAGCACTATGACAAGTCTTTCCTGGGTTCACTGAACTCTGGACCTGCGTCTTTCATATCTGCATTCATTGAGTTGGTGTTCAATGGACGGACCCTGATCCATTAACACTGCCAAGGAGGACACCCAAGGATGGAGGGACCCACCCCAGGGACATTCAGGTAAGTTCAGGTAAGTATAAATTTGTTTTTTTTTTATATTTGTTTTTTGGCATAGGGGGGCCTGATTTGTGCCCCCCTACATGCCACAATGCCCAATGACCATGCCCAGGGGACATAAGTCCCCTGGGCATGGCCATTGGGCAAAGGGGCATGACTCCTGTCTTTACTAAGACAGGAGTCATGTAAATGGCGTCTGGGCATCGTTAAAAATGGCGCAAATCGGGTGGAGGTGATTTTTTAGCGTCAACCTGACTTGCACCATTTTTAAGACGCCCTAACGCCATTTTTCCCTACGCCGGCGCTGCCTGGTGTACGTGGTTTTTTTCCACGCACACCAGGCAGCGCCGGTCTGCTTGCGCCGGCTAACGCATTCAATAAATACGGCGCCCGCATGCCGCTTCAGAATAGCGTTAGCCGGCGCAAAAATTTTTGACGCTAAACTGCGTTAGCGCAGTTTAGCGTCAAAAAGTATAAATACGGGCCTTATACTCCCGGGCAAAAATCACGCCCGGGAGTGGTCGGGGCAAAAAAACCCGCATTTGCGCCTCTTTTTAACGCCTGGGTCAGGGCAGGCGTTAAGGGATCTGTGGGCTCAAAATGAGCCCACAGCTGCCCTCCCATGCCCCCAGGGACCCCCCCTGCCACCCTTGCCCACCCCAGGAGGACACCCAAGGATGGAGGGACCCACCCCAGGGACATTCAGGTAAGTTCAGGTAAGTATAAATTTGTTTTTTTTTTATATATTTTTTTTGGCATAGGGGGCCTGATTTGTGCCCCCCTACATGCCACAATGCCCAATGACCATGCCCAGGGGACATAAGTCCCCTGGGCATGGCCATTGGGCAAGAGGGCATGACTCCTGTCTTTACTAAGACAGGAGTCATGTAAATGGCGTCTGGGCGTCGTTAAAAATGGCGCAAATCGGGTGGAGGTGATTTTTTAGCGTCAACCTGACTTGCACCATTTTTAAGACGCCCTAATGCCATTTTTCCCTACGCCGGCGCTGCCTGGTGTACGTGGTTTTTTTCCACGCACACCAGGCAGCGCCGGTCTGCTTGCGCCGGCTAACGCCATTCAATAAATACGGCGCCCGCATGGTGCTTCAGAATGGCGTTAGCCGGCGCAAAAATTTTTGACGCTAAACTGCGTTAGCGCAGTTTAGCGTCAAAAAGTATAAATACGGGACAGAGTTCCTTGGGACGGTATTGTCTTCTAGGAAACAAGGACTTAGAGTCTCCTGTCCATTAGCCCTGCATACCCACTTCTTACCCCTGATGACACTAACTTTAATTTTGCCTATCCCCTCTGCCGCCGCTCCACCACCCACCAACGTGAGATGTGTAGTTCTCCACAACGCTTGCTAGAGGATTCCACAATGAGGGCAATCAGTCCCAATTGCCAGCCAAGACTTTCAAAACAGAGCTCTACGACTATGCCCTTCCATTCACTCTATTTAGAGACTTGCACCATATCCTTCTTCCCAAAAGTCTTTGATGTATTTTCTCAGTGGGCCGTCTGTCAATTTCATCTTCAAAGCGTCGACGAAGGTGGTGCAAGGTGGCAGTTTCTTCTTTAAAACCGGCGACAAATGTGGAGGAAGGTAGCTGAGGTGGCGGACGGATGCCAAACGCCAAACTCCAAATACTGATGGCGTTACCCAATGATGGATGCGAATGAATTATTTTTTGACCGTTCATCCGCATCCACCAAACTCGAAATAAATGCTTTTAGCATCACTCACCACCAGCTCATGAAGACATAAAAGCATCACCCAAACCTAATCGTGTTCACTTCATGTACCATTTTCTGGTACTGTGTATAGCGTTTCAGGAAGAAATTATTTTAAATAGCAAAGAAATAAAACGGAATGAAACTAGAATAAATATGCAGCACCCTTGAGTCAGATGTTCAGTCTTTAGTTTAGCTCTCTCTGCTTGTGGATAACATAATAGATACTAGGGCCCATATTTATACTTTTTTAGCGCCGCATTTGCGTCGCAAACTTACAAAATACAATAGCTGGCTAATATTATTTTGTAAGTTTGCGCTGCTTTTGCGTCAAAAAGCGGCGCAAATGCGGCGCAAAAAAAGTATAAATATGGGCCTAGATTCTATCAAAATGACGTTGCAGCGGCCGCGGAGTTCTGCACTACTACATACATCATAATTCATGTCTATTAATTAGTACGCACATTATTTAATAGTCTTTCCTTACTCGCAGAATTTCCATGTAGAAAGAATCTGCAAATACAGACCTTCTATCAAAACAAGAACATATCTAACCGGTTTTCACGCTTGCAACAACTGAAAGGCAGTGCACGACATACTTTGGTCTTTTTTGAGTTTCTTAAGTGTCTCTTTTGTGAAAGTTAGTCTCGTATTTTTCAACTTCTTTAGTGGAACTCGCAGCCTGTGGATATGTCAAGAAGTCACAAGATGGCAGCATTCGACTACACAACCTTCAAGCAACATAAATTGCCTGGCAGGCAGGTCTTTATTTCTTGTGAATGGCCTTGTTTCTGCAAAAATGTAACTCTGTAAATATTCTGTCGTCAATACTTCCTTCTCAGTATTTTTCATACTCGAATGGCGACTGGGGTGTCCCTCCTACTGAGAACATTTGCCTGACACAACTTTTATGTTCTTGAAATCAGTTATTACCATCTTACATAGAACATAATGGAATTGGAGAATTTCAATGTTTTAAGCTGTTGCATTATAAGAAAAATTTAACTTTTAATTGTAGTCATCCAACCCTCACCAGCTGTAGACTGCACGCACTTTGCCCACGTGTATAGTGCTAAATGTGCGATTTTGCGGTGCCCTGTCCCACATTTTCTCTTTTGATTGTTTGAAGTATTTGGAGCTGTGGATCCATCGGTCAATTTGTGCATCAAAAAAGCATACTTTTTAGGTCTAGCATACAAACTGGGATTTTGCCGTGCCACCACCCTTTTCAACCATTACTGTTATATAGGTTTCAAGGCTTGCCATAGCTTGGATGAGCCGTCGATCATGCTCAAAGCATTTTATGGAATGTTACATTTTCCCCTTACTATTCGATATAGTCCCACTTCCTTGTCATAGCTTCCCACCCTCTTTCTAACACCCCGTCCCCTCTTGGTCATCCATCGCTCCCTTCTTTTACATAGTCCTTCCCTGTCTATTTAGCTTCCTGACAGCTTCGATCATAGCTGCCTCTTTCAATCTGGCGTGGACACCATCGAAGCTCATCGCACCGTCCTCCCACGAGCAGAAGTCCTGAAATCCAGATCTAACGTACCCTGAGCTAGTTGGTTAGGGCAGGTGCATACACTGATGTCCTAGCAAACTCACATCCAGGTTCAGGCATTACGATGTCTTACCAGCCTCACATGTCTAAGGTTTGGGGGGGACCAGAGTACAGGAGCTTGGATGTGCAATGTAATTAAGTAAAGTTTCTGGCGAAGTTGAGAAAGTAGGACCTCTCCCTTCTGGCTAAGAGCCCATCACCATTTGCTGGTGGCCATCATTAGTCGCTCCACCATGGAGGGGTCGGTGCCTGAGATGTGTTATGACCGGAAGTGGTAATGGGGTATATGACTGAGGGGAGGGGGTAAAGTAGTATCCTTTAAGACCTTTAAGAGTAGGCAAGTCCTGGTGGACCCCTCTTTGTCCCCTGATGTGCTGCGACATAGAGGTCGCTTACTGAGTCTTGCCACCCACCCACCCCAACACATCTACATTAGAGCCCATTGTAGCCGAATATCGGCACTGATTCTTGAGGCACTAAGTTGCCCAGTTGGCTGCCTTCTTTGGAAGAAGCCTTGCAGGGGTGAGGCTGGTTGGAAGGGTGGCTGACCTGCTGGTGGCCCTACACTTCTAGCCCTTCCCTCGGTACCCAGGAGATTATGTGGGGTGTGATCAAGAATCACTGGGTGCCCTGGCAGGGACCAATTTGCTGTGCAGTCTCTGGAGCTGTCACAAATGTTTCATGTGTCACTTTATCTCACATGGTCTTTCTGCACTATGCTGCCCCCAAATGGGTATGTAAATAGGATGTGTGCAATTCCGTGTACATGTTTGCTGTGTAGTCTGCTATATTTTCTACTGCGTAATGTTATTGGTTGCAGTGGTTGTTATACCACCTTGTTTCATGTGAAGTAAAATTTGCTACCTCATAACCCAAGAAGTTGAGGCTGTTGCCTTTGAGGGAGGGGGTTGGGGGGGAGAGAGGACTGTCCTGTTTGTAAGGGTGGTTGACCCCATCCCCATTGCACGACTGAGCGCATTATGGCAGAGGAGCCTCTTCTAGAACTTCAAAAGAGCACAGCCATTCCTGCATCGGAAGACACTCCTAGCAGATACGGTTAAGATGCACAACCTCTCAACTCCGTTCAGTGACGCTGCAAGGGAATACGCGTAAACACTCTGCCGTCATATTTTTTCTATACGTTTCCAGTCAACATGTTTAACACTCCACAGAGAGAACTGCAGGGTACACAGGGTCAACCTATGTGAAAGAGCGTAAGTCGCGCTGCACAGCTGTATGGCTCATTATAGAAGCAGAGACCTGTTTGTTTATTGCCCTTTGTAGTGTTGACGCTAGCTGACATGAACACCGTAAACCAGGAGTTTTTTTTAATGGCGTACGAGAGGAGGCATGGGTATGTTTCTGTGGAAACTCAAAATCAAAATTGAGGGCAACCCTTTGACATCATAGCACAGTAATGCTAAAATCACAAAGCAGAAAGATTTTTTTAAAACCAAAGCCATGTATTTTATAAATCACAAGCCCCGAACACTGTCCCACGTAGGTTGCGATATGAATTGGGGAAGAGCGACTCATTACTATTTTAAATGTGGAAATGGCTGATTGGAGGCAACCAGAGCTCTTAATATACATCCTTTGGCTTAGCCACACACTATAGCCATCCTTACATCTGATCTAACAACATTGCTAAAAACGACCCTTCCTCTAAGGATTATCCACCCTAAAGGCTGCTCTCCCACCTGCAATGTAAAATAATCACCAATACAAATGTAACAACCAAAACCTGTTTTCCTTTACACACTTACAACATATTGCTCCCTCTTATTCTTCTCCCACCTGCCTGCGTTAGCCCAGGCAGCAATACAGTTGAATTCCCATGATATCTCTCCTTTTTCTATAAAACTTTCAGCCTCATTCCCTGTCTTGATCTCAGCTCTCCTTACAGCCTGCTTCGAGTGGCAACGTAATCAAAACTTAACTTAAACCCATCACAAAATCTTGCATTCTCAATCTGCTGTCTTCCAACAATGCCACCCTTGCACTCCCCCTGAACCGGGACGGAAGGTGGGCAATTCTTGTCTTCTGAGGAAATGCTGTTTCCCTTCCACGCATAAGCAGGCTGCTATAGTGACGTGGCGGCGGTACAGCCGTGGACAACATCCGATACTTACAGTCTCCCCAATTTCCCCACGTACTGAGGACGCTTTCCTTCTATGCGCATGGGGTCTGTCTTGGGAAATGACCACACATTACGCTCCTGTGCATGTGGAAAAGGTCACTTTATGTAATTGAAATGCTCTGAGCTCTCCTTTCAACAGCAAAAAAAAACCTTCCCAGAGGTATTGATTGTGCTCTTTATTTTCTTTCTTGATAACCCCTTTTATGTCTACACCATTATTCCTACCCGCTATTCCTACACCACTTCTTTCACTGTCACTAGAAAGGTCGTTCTCAAACACTTACAAATGCACCCCATTTGGACCAAACAACATAGGAATCTTGCACACTGTGTCTGCGAGATGGACCACTTTCGTATTCACAGCTCTGCAAAAGTCAGTAGTCTCTCTGCTCGCCCTCTTTCTTGCCTTGTCGATGGTGGCTGCCTTCCTTGCTCTGTTCCACACATGCCTCTGTGGCAACATTGTCCACGTGTCGTCCCCTACCATTACTGCATTGCAATTATGCCTTTATTCGTTATTTCGACTGTTCCAGCCCAGACTGCTGCACGAGGTAGTTGTCCCAAAGGTTCATTACAATCAAATATGGCGTTGGCCTTCTCCCTCTGAAGTGCTATAAGATAGGCATTAATTGGCCCGTCTCATCACCCCAATTCCTTTCCACTCTACAGCCACCCTGCCATCATCTAAACCCAAATGCTTGCCACTGCATTGTCTCCTTGCATGCTTCGATGTCCATTTCCCGATGGAATGGCCACAGATCCATGTTTCTCTTATCTTCCCTTCTTCTAGTACCAGACCTGTGAAGAACACATAAAAATAAACACTAACCTACTGCTTCTCTGGGCATATTCCAGCCTCACGTACGGCCACATCTTATTTGATCTCTACCTTACGAATATTTTCAGCCTTTCCCCCTCCCATTACAGCTAGATTGCCTGCATCCCCACACAAATTCTAAGGGAGTCCCATACTCCCCTATGAGACAACAACTTAATCTTAGTTACTTCGTGAAAACCCCCAGCACATGCCTTTTAAACACCTTTCCTCTTTTCCATGCTGATAGAACTCCCGGGCCCACTTCCTCTCAGTTTAAAATAATTGTCACGTGCTCTCACGTGGCAAATTTCCTTTTCAGCTGATCGTTGAGCTATACCCACACCCTCTTTCCACCAGTCACTCTTCCTCCCGGCCAACCTCATCTCCATATCTTTCGTGTGACCTTCACATCCTGCACATCCAATCCCTGAAGCTTGCTCGCTCCTACCAGTTCCAACACCCAGAACGCTCCAGAGAGCACCATCACAAAATCGCTCTTTCCCTGGTGAACGCTCAGGCAGTTCTTGCCTGGTTCAGGATTTCCTTTAGCAACCAAATTGTAAAAGCTCTACTGCCATTCTTTACCATCCTTCTCTCCGTAGCCAAAACTTCCAATATTTGCTGCATAAATTCATCTTCTTACAGCTCACATCCCTGAAACCTTTTCTCATGACAGGCCACACTTAATAGCTTCCCAGCAATTGTTACTGGGGACCGCTGACGTTTCCCTCCAATGTCATTACATAATGCACCACAGCTTCCTGTTGCAGTACTATTACCTCCCTCTCATGCTCAAACTCCACCCATGCCTGTCTGTATGCTTTCCTCATATATATTGCTAGGGATCTTTAAGCTAATCATCTCACCCTCTACTCCCTAGCTCCCGCTGCTGCAGGTAATGACTATGAGCAACAGGGCTGCTCTGCACATTTTCTTCTTCAAAACCACCTCTTTCTATCTGTTCAAGTTGTTTTCTTTCAATAGAAGCTATCTTTCTTAGGTCAATAGGATTGGATTTTGGTTTTGCATATAGGCCAGTTGGTCCCCAGTACAATAATGTCCTCCTGACTTCTTGCAATGCACTGGTATGTGTCAAACAGTGCTCTCTGCCTTATGCTCCTCATGAGGCATTAGTCTAAAGAAGTCCCACACTGGGAGATAGAGTTGCCTTATAAAGCCAAAGCTTGAAGGGGTGGTGGAGCTATATTGCATTTGCTTTTCATTAGTGTGGGCTGAGACTGAGGTAGTGGTTAGTGCTGGTTTTTGGAGATTTGAGAAGATGGAAGCATGACGTGTTGTTTGTGGTACCGGAACAGGTTCACAGGAAGTGATGTGCACTACCTCTGCGCCACCTTTGACATGAGCAATCACTGATTCATCTACCCCACTGCTACCTAGGCTTTCTGGAATCTTCTTTTTCCCTTGCTTCCCTTGACAGGACTTGAGGGTTTATTACATGTTACCTTCAGATCAAGGAGGGTTTGGTGATGGATGAGTGTTTTTTATTTTTCTTGGAGAAGACGGTGAAGACGATGTGTCCAATAGAAGAGCAGTCACAACATATTACCCATGCTGGGTTACCATTTAGGTTTGACCTGAGCTTTAAGCAATTCCCTCCAAGGTTCTCCTTCCAGTCAAACAGACCTCTTCTGTGAGGTAGAGACAGAGGTGAGGGAATGGGAGCCTGAAAGATCTTACCACGGTCTAATGGATAGACAAGGCTCAAATGGGAAAAAGGAGCAGGGGCAAGAACAGCCAAGCAGAACCAAGCAAAGTAACAACCTAGTGGTTAACCTTAGCCTCTATATCTGCACCAATTTGAGTGCTTTTGCATCTACAAATATACAAATCCATTTAAAGACCAGGTTGTGTTGTGGTGCAGGTACATTGATGATGTCTGTACTATTTGTAAAGGAGAAAAAACACTTCAGTTGAGTTCACAGAATGGATGAAAAATCAGGACCAGTATATAAAATTTACCCAACCCCTCAGCCATAATCATATTACCTTTTGGATTTTGATGCTGAAGAGAAGGAGGGCAAATTTGCAACCAAGGTCTTTGAAAAACCCACAGGTAAGAACACCCTTTTACGGTTTTATAATTTTCACCTATAATAACTCAGGAAAAATCTCCCATGTTGGCAGTATGTAGGTATTTAGGCAGTATCTGATGGACAGGCTGAAGTTTTGACTAGTAATCTCATAGTTGGCTGTATTGGAAAACACTAAAAAGGCAAGAAAAAAAGAAAGTACAAAACAACAACAGAGAATCGTTGCAGGAAACGGATCCTAAACTGAAATGTGACCTATGAACTTGTGGGACCACTTACTCCATCCTATAAACAAAGTGAAGAAGACCAATTCAAAATATTGGAGCATTTTACAAAATACAGGCAATAATTATAACCTTCCCTTGTTTTCTTTAAAGAAGGGTACAAGATTTAAATTTAAGTACCAACTAGTCCGCACCAGGTGCATCAACCATATATATATATATATATATGGTTGATGCACCTGGTGCGGACTAGCTGGTACTTAAATCTTGTACCCTTTTACACAGGCAATAATTATAACTTTCCCTTGTTTTCTTTCAAAAAGGGTACAAGATTTAAGTACCAAAAAGTCCGCACCATATATATATATATATATATATATATAGTTGGAATCTGTTATGAGTGGGGATGGAATAAGGCTTAGCAGTTTCCTCTGGGTGGCATGTTCGAGCTCTAAGGGAATTTCACCCAGCGTTAGTTTGAGAAAAATAACCCAATGGAAGAAGTGAAATAGGGTGGGGGTGGTCTGCCCTGCGCCAAGCTTGTGGATAATTCTTTCTACTAATCCTGGACGCAGCCGTTTTTGTCAATACTGTTTCTCTGATTCTCAGTTACCACCACACAAGTGCCTGGGTACATATTGGTGTGACCAATCTGTGTTGCAGGGGTCACTAAAAGGGCTGATGTGATTTCGCCACATGTCAGCAGTTTTTCTTCAGCACATGAAATTTGCTTGTCAATCACTCCCATTGCTCCTGAAATGTATTTTAATATGGATGTACGATCTTTTAAGGTGGGTGAAGAGTTTGAAATTGCGTGCTTTCTCTTGCCCATCTTTCCAGGGGCTAAGTATATCCTTTTCAAAAGAGAAATATTATATATTCAACAGTATACTTTTGCACTTAACAAGTAAAGTTTGAGCGGAATGATTCATGGGCTGAAGGATCTGGGAAAGCTGCCCGTCCCAAAAATTCTTCTTAATTGCTCTCCTGTTGAATTATCATTATAAGAAAATATACAAATATTTTAGGGAGAAAGTGTACCTTAACTGTCGCTAGGATTGGAGGGCCACTGAAGCTGTGGGAAACTGTCAGTCTTACATGGAAGGTTTCTACATGCAGGAGAGAAGCACACCCTTGTTAGAATGGCTCAAAAGCCACACTTGATGTGCGCATCCCGCATTGCGGTGATCTTTAATGCACATTATAGCGCTCAACGATTGGCTCCTCCCCCTGCCGACTGCAAGGTCTCTGGTCTTTGTGGTCCCTTAACTGGCCATACTCGATGTATCTCCTATCATTTTTAACCCACTCTCTGCATTTCCACTAATAAAAGTAATTTCCTTTTTTTAAAATATATGTTTATTAGATGCGTGAGAAACAATTCATTACAGACACTGGGAAGAAAAAAAAAAAAAAAAAAACTCCCATAGGGTACAACAACAATATAATATATTCAGGATAATGTGCTTTGTGCCTTAATACATATATAAAAATAATCAAATGCATACTATTTCACCAGTAAAAGTAGCTAATCAATACATATGTTGAGAGAGGAAGAGCAGAAAAGTACTACCTAGACCAGGCCCAATCCCCAAAGAGCCCCCATATTGCCTGCCCCTTACATGTAGCCTTCCCCCCTTACGTTGATAAATGCAATCTCCAGATGATATATAGATAGGAGTCACCCCAGACTTTGCTGAAATGATGGGGGTTGTGGGTCTAGTCATGCAGATGCAACGCACATTCGATAGACAGCCACTGACATAAAGATAAAAACAATTTTTGGTCCTGCTATTCCTACTTCTTCTGAGACTCCTAAAACCATAACCTCCGGTGTAAGCTCTACATCATATTTTACCACCTCCTTTAAGAATTGTTTGATCTCCCCTTTTAGTGGTTCCAATCTCATGCAGGTAGCAAACATATGAATGAGATCAGCTCCAGATACCTGACAACTCGGACAGTGAGTCCCCACCGTCCTCCCCCATTTGGCTATTTTAGATGGAGTAAATTATAGATTATATTTTGTTTTATTATGCTGTACCTGCAGTGCTGATGAAATTAAAATAGTACAGCTAAGTTCAAAGGATTCATGAAATTTAATGCCTCCACTATTTAAGCTAACTTCCCACTTCTTACCATATTTCTCAAGATCATTAGTTTGCTCTGATATGAGTATTGAATACAAAGAGCTAATTGACAGCCGGGCACTGTCTGTTATTGTCTCCATGAGTGGGTTTTTTGCAAACCCCGCCAGTCTGCCAGTTTTCTCACATAAAAAATCTCTTATTTGTAAGTATTAAAAAAAATCTCTTTGCTCCTGCCTATACTTTTCTCGGAGGTCTTCAAATGTTCTCATCTCAGTTCCCCCAATAAAATCCCCTAGCCTTTGAACCCCCTGCAAACCCCATTTAGCGAAGCAGCGATCCTTAAAAATCTCTGGTAGGGAGGGGTTAATGTGTGTTGGTGTACACCGGTTAAACCTACCGAGTCCTGCTTTCTTCCGCCAGGGGTTCCAGCATTTAAAGTGGCCTCTCGTACCTTAAACCATGCTTCCTTATAGTAGCTGGGCTCTACCAGTAACAACAATCCACCATTAGATATCAGTCCAATTAGTAGCTCATAAATATTTGGCCGGTATCCTGCCCCTGCCACGCCTCCTTTGCTTACCATCAACGGGAACGTATATTGAAAGGCAGCAGCCAATTGATATAGTTTAAATTTGGTAAGAACCATCTCTCTAGGTAGGGACAAATATTTACTAGCTGTTCTGCACTTACCATACGCCCAGATAAATCTTTTTACTAGGTGATCTATTGTTATAAACCATGACTTTTCAAAGTCCAGGGAAATTGCCCGAGACAGATGTCGCACTTTGGGAGTAAATATCATTTTAATCATATTGCATCACCCCATTATAGACATGTGCAAGTTGTTCCATCTGCTGAAATCTTGTTTAACGTTCCCTAAAATCAGCTTCAGGTTTAAACTAACTATCTGTTCCACAGTAGGGCTAATATCCATACCTGAATAAACTGCGTGGTCCACTCTACGGGAGTCGTGAATAGTTGTATATTTATTAACCAACAACTGGGTTTTATTCTCTTCAATAAATACCCAGAAAACTCTCCAAAATTACTTGCCACCTTCTCCATTTCCCTCAGAGCTTTGTCCTGGTTGTCTGTTACAATAGCTATATCATCTGCATAAGCTAGTATCTTTGTGTCCCATCCATACCTCTTGACTGGTAAAATGGTTGGGCTGTTTTCTAGCTGCCTAAGCAAGGGATCAATGTGCAGTGCAAACAACAATGGGGAGCATTGACCCCCCCCTGTTTGGTGCCCCGCCCAATTTGTATACTGTTGGACTGCCCTCCCATCAGTTGTATCCGAGCATCCGGATGCCCATAAATAGCCTTTATTGCCATCACAAAATTATCTCCCAATCCATACATTCCCAAGGCTCTCAACAAATAGTCCCAATTCACCCTATTGAAGCCTTTTCCGCATTTCTTAATGCCATTGCCATAGCTGTTTCAGCCACACTGGTTGCATCAAACAGCGCAATGAATCTTCTAATGTGGTCAGTGGTGTCCCTCCCGGGGACAAACCTGTGTTGATTTTGTGTGCCTAATTTTTTAATAACAGTAGATAAGCATGATGCAAAATTTTTAGAATAGATCTTAGTATAACTATTTATTAATGTGATGGGCCTATACGAGCTAGGATTTTGTGGTGTTTTCCACTTTTTCAGAAATGCTACTATATTAGCAGAGGCCCAGGAGAGGTCAGCTTTGCTACCTTGTTGCACCTGGGTCAACAGTTCTAGCATCACAGGCAGCAATGGAGTCTTGAAATATTTATAAAATTATACGGGGATTGCATCCGTTCCTATGGCTTTTCCAGAGGGAAGTCCCCAAATAGCCTCCTCGAGTTCCTCCATCCTGCTCCTATCCCCAAGTGCCTCCTGTTTTCCCTCCGTGATTCTGTCTACCTCTGTAGTAGTTAGAAACCTTTTCATTGCTTGCACATCTACTGGAGGGGTAGCCTTATAAAGTTCTGCATAATACATACGGAAAGATTCCCTAATATCTTCAGGATCAGAAAAAAGCCTTCCCTGTGGGTCTTCATTTTCTCTGATAAAACCATCGGCTGCCTTTTTAGCGAGCTCGTACCGCCAATAGGCGATCCACATTCTGACTATATTCGTAACAATCAGTGGACCTTGACAGGTATTTTTTACTGAGATTTAATTAATTGCTGCTTTGGCAATACCAATCTTCAGTCAGGCAACATTCACCTCCATACCCCCCCAATAGCTAACGTGAGTTGATTTTCTGCCTTTTTGAGCTTTGAATATGCTTCCTTAATCAGACTTTGGGTATGCTTCTGCCTTCTAAGACTGAAACTCAACGTTTCTCCATGTATGCCTTTAAGGTGTCCCATACAATCTCCACTTGGGCGGTCCCTCTATTAATTTCAAGAAATTCCTTCAACCATATATTCATATGGTGATGGTATTGTGGATCTTTCAAAAGCCCTCTCTCGAAGGTCCACCCCCTCCTATTACATATAGAGCCCTCCACATTTATTTCTAATAGTAACGGGTTATGGTCTGACATAAACCGTGGGTATAATTCCATGCGTGCACCTGTTAACAATTCAGGGGAGATGAAAAAGTAATCTAATCGGGCTAATTTCATTTCTGCAGCTGAGTAATACGTATAACCAGGGTCAGGTGCACACTGTTTTGGCCAAACATCCACCAGTCCTATTTCTTTTTGTAAACTATAGAGAGCTTTATATACTCTATGTTTATGTCCCTTATATCTGTTGGGGTTGGTACACATTAAGGACCTCATTACAACCCTGGTGGTAAATGCCGCTTACTGCCGTGCAGGAGACCGCCAGCATACCGCTGCGGCCGCGGAATTCCGCTACAGCTATTACGACCCACAGCTTGGAATCCGTCATAATACAGACACCCACACAAGTCCGCCACACCAAAGGTCAGTGATAAACTGGCGATAACAAAACCTCCACCGTCACGCCAACAGGAATACGCCCACACTATCACAACCCACGAATCCACGCAGCGGTCTTTCAACCACGGTATTCCATTGGCGGTACACACCGCTGCGCTCAAAATACACATTTACAAAACATAACCACATTGGACAAATCGAAATACACACACCTCACACACATACACACACCACATCCACACACCCAATCCAATATAAAACACACACCCACATCACCCACAAACCCTTACTACCAGAATTCTGATACCACACCAGAGAGAGACACCACCATAAACAACACCAGCATCCACAGACACACAACACCATCACTTACACAACATCCACGCACCTCAAACAACACACAACAACACATCCCCTCACACATCACAACACACACCAGGTCACACATCACCCACACCACATCATGGCACCTCAACGACACCCCAGGTTCTCTGAGGAGGAGCTCAGGGTCATGGTGGAGGAAATCGTCCGGGTAGAGCCACAGCTATTCGGATCACAGGTGCAGCACACCTCAATTGCAAGGAAGAGGGAGCTATGGCGCAGAATTGTCAACAGGGTCAACGCAGTGGGACAGCACCCTACAACACGGGATGACAGGAAGAGGTGGAACGACCTACGGGGAAAGGTGCGTTCCGTGGTCTCCCGACACCAGATTGCTGTACATAGGACTGGCGGTGGACCCCCACATCCTCCCCCACAACTAACAACATGGGAGGAGCAGGTCTTGGCAATACTGAATCCTGAGGGCCTCACAGGAGTAGCAGGAGGACTGGACTCTGGTAAGTCAAAGCTTTACTATTATATCTCCTATCCTACCTGCATGCCATTACATACTCCCACCCTCCCCCTCACCCACATCACTCCTACACCTCACATATGCCCCACTATCACAACCCACCCATCCCAACACCAAGCCCTGCATGCAACACCAAAGCATGGACACCCATCACCAAAGCATGTCCACTACAGATACCCACACAGACCCCAAACCAAATATCACACATGGACCAAGACAGGAATGTAAGCACTGGAGTACAGTGTCACTCACCCATTGCACACAATGGCACACACAGATGCAGTAATCATGCCTTTACACCCCTGCAGGACCCCAACCCAATGTCACCAGACAGGAGGTACCAGACATATCCAGTCCCCCCACAGAAGAGACCCACAGTGATGACAGCAGCTCTGCACAACTGGATCAGGATGACCAGCCCGGCCCATCAGGGACCTCGGGACAGTCGGTTCCCCTGACACTGGCACAAGCCACCACAGACCCTCCCACCTCAGGAAACACCAGCAGAGCAACCACCCAGCGGGCCCATCCCTCTGTCCCAAGGACACGTCAATCAGCAATTTGTCCACCACTACAGGGAACACCAACACCAACCCAAGAAAATCAGGGACCTTA
Organism: Pleurodeles waltl; assembly: GCF_031143425.1. NCBI lineage: Eukaryota > Metazoa > Chordata > Amphibia > Caudata > Salamandridae > Pleurodeles > Pleurodeles waltl. The sequence continues at coordinate 658,889,223 of NC_090443.1, read as the reverse complement.
GGGCAGTGGCAATGGGTACACGGTTCCGGGGACAGAGGCTCTGGAATACAGGGAAACTGGGAGGACTGCTGTGTGACAGGGGGAGGACAGGCCCAGGGAACCCACTCCCCACGAGGACATCTCCAACATCATGGGAGCTTACCATCATTCCCGGGAGACAATGGCAACGGTACTGGCCAAGCTTCAGGGGACCCAGCAGCTGCAGGAGGAACACTATCTGGGGATCAGGGAGGACTTGAAGTCCATTAACAACACCCTGTTCACCATTTCAGGGGTGCTGCAAGACCTTGTCAACACCAGGAGGGACACTGTGGCACAACAAGGGGCCCCTGACACTAGCCTGGACGATGACAGCCCTCCACCTCCGCCGGCGCTAGTGGACAGGAGGCAGCGCCACAGGAACACGACACCAGCACCCCACCCCCTGCAGATGGAGAACCACCCCGCAAATGGTCCCTGAGATCCAGGAACAAGACAGAGAACATTGCCAAGACCCCGCCAGGAAATGAGACCCCCCTGAATGTCACCCTTCTGTCCCACTTTGTCACCCTGTCCATCCTTCAACTGCCATTGCTCCACTTCCTATGCCCCTTTGGACAATGCACCTGTGAAACAAATAGAATGGACTCTGCCATGGACATTCCTCCACCATCACCCCTGCCCATTTTACAACCCCCTCCACTTATTTGCACAGAAATAAACACACTTCAATCACAAAATGATCTGGAGTCAGTCTGTGCTTTCACAAACGTATACTTGCCATAACCATGGAATATAGCAATGTCAATTTAATTGTTCACATACTGATGTAACACAGCTGTAGGACTGGAGGAAATATAGCAGAGGGCACAAAGTGGGACCCACATCTGTGAAATGGAAAGGCAAAGTGACAAGTCAGGGTTCATACACTGAGTGAAAATGACAGACTAATGCTAGCTCCAACAATAGTATGAGATGTGGGAGGCAGTGACATCTTCTTACCTGTGTCTCACTGGAAGTATTGCGTGATTATGTTGTTTCTGTTGTCGATATCCTCTTCTTCTGCCTCCTCTTCTTCACTGTCCACAGGCTCCACAGCTGCCACAATACCACCAGCTGGACCATCCTCCTGCAGAAAAGGCACCTGCCGTCGCAAAGCCAGGTTGTGCAGCATACAGCAGGCCACGATGATCGGACACACCTTCTTTAGTGAGTAGTAGAGAGAACCACCTGTCATATGGAGGCACCAGTTCTATCACCCTCCTAGTTCTCCCATGTGCCTCATTGTAGCGTTCCTCTCCCTTGTCCTGGGATTTCTCACTGGGGTCAGTAGCCATGACAGGCTGGGGTAACCAGAGTCACCTGCAAATGTCGAGGGACAACTGTTAGACACACACTAACCCGTAGGAACAACCCCATACCCAGACAACTATTCACACTGTATAGGGTTCTTGTCCTCACCTATTAGCCACACACAGTGCCTCTGGAGTTGCCCCATCACATAAGGGATGCTGCTATTCCTCAGAATGTAAGCATAATGCACTGAGCCAGGAAATTTGGCATTCACATGGGAGATGTACTGGTCGGCCAAACACACCATCTGCACATTCATAGGATGGTAGCTCTTCCGCGTTCTGTACACCTGTTCACTCCTGCGGGGGGGGTACCAAGGCCACATGTGTCCCATCAATGGCACCTATGATGTTGGAGTTATGTCCCAGGGCATAGAAGTCACCTTTCACTGTGGGCAAATCCTCCACCTGAGGGAACACGATGTAGCTGCGCATGTGTTTCAGCAGGGCAGACAACACTCTGGACAACACGTTAGAGAACATTGGCTGGGACATCCCTGATGCAATGGTCACTGTTGTTTGAAAGGAACCACTTGCCAGGAAATGGAGTACTGACAGGACCTGCACTAGAGGGGGGATTCCTGTGGGATGGCGGATAGCTGACATCAGGTCTGGCTCCAACTGGGCACACAGTTCATGGATTGTTGCACGATCAAGTCTGTAGGTGACTATTACGTGTCTCTCTTCCATTGTCGACAGGTCCACCAGCGGTCTGTAAACCGGAGGATGCAGCCATCTCATCACCTGCCCCAGCAGATGTGCACTATGGACAAGAACAGCGAGAAGAAAGACAGCCAACACTGAGGTATCACAAAATGTCATTTGCACACATTTATTAATCCGCAATGTGCCTGTTACTGTGTGTATTTAAGGCCTACATTGGTGTGACGCAGTAAAAATTAATGCCATGTGGCCCCCTGAAATAGCGGCTGCCTGACCTGTCAGGTGGGACAAGTGGATATGAGGTAACTGCGCTGGCGTTGTACACCGTTGCGGTAGACGGTCGAAGACCGCGGTGCAATCCTGCTTTGGTTAACATTGGACCCTATGGGTACAAGGAGCCAATGACGATGTACGCCAGCGGTGACGGTACGCACCACCGTGGACGTGACCGCCATTTTCTGTCTGTTCACTCACTTGATACCTGACCTTTAATAGGAGAGGACCTATACTGCAAGTGCTGCTGTGACCTCAGTCTGGAAGCGACGATGGCTCCTGTGTCTGGGGAAAGGGCCCCTGCCTTCACTTTGGAGGAGTTGGAGAAACTAGTGGATGGGGTCCTCCCCCAGTACACACAACTGTAGGGCCCTCCAGACAAACAGGTGAGTACACTGTGAGCATGCTGCATGGGCAATGCCTGTTTGGAGTGGTGTGGATGGAAGATAAATGGGGGGGGGACTGACACCTGCATGTGCGGACGTGAGTGTATGTGCGTGAGGGCAAGGGTGGGAACGTGGGCCAATGAGTATGACGGTCCGGACGGGTAAAGATTTTCCTTTTCCCCTGTACTATTCCTTTAGGTCAGCGCCCACCAGAAGAAGGCTATTTGGCGTGCCATTGCCAAGGATGTCCAGACCCTGGGGGTCCACCACAGACGGAGCACCCACTGTGATAAAAGATGGGAGGACCTTCGCCGCTGGAGCAAGAAGACGGCGGAGGCCTAGCTGGGGATGGCCTCCCAACGTGGGAGGGGTGCTCGTCGCAACATGACCTCCCTGGTGTTCCGGATCCTGGCGGTGGCGTATCCAGAGTTGGATGGGCACTTGAGGGCATCACAGCAGACACAAGGGGATGAGTACACTCTCATTCAGCTGACTCTTCGTGCATTACGAGGTGTCTGGGTGGGGGAGGTGGCAGTGGGTTCCCCTAGGCCAGGGTGATCTTGGTAGGCAAGGTCCCTTGTGAGGCAGGCTATGTGGCACCCCAAACCCACTAGTGGTTAGTGCCATTTACACCTAATCAGGCTCCTGTGACTTCCATGTGTGCAGCAATCAGGCTTAGGCCTTGTACCCTATGGGCATGTGATTAATCTAGGAACTTTAAGTGCATGGCGTAGTGCAGAGGGCTGATGTGTCTGTAGTGTCCACCAACGGTAGTGGTTTTGCATGCACTGAACATGTCTTTCTTCTGTCTTCCCCACCCCTTTTTGTGGTCTTCCTGTTCATGTGTGCAATAGCATCATCAGGCAGAGGAGCATTGGCACCGGAGCAGGAGGGAGCTGCATCCCACTTGGCCCTGGAGGGCGAAACAACGGAGTCTGAAGCCACCAGTGGGACGGAGGGCGAAGGGAGTTCCATGGCGCAGACAGGAGCAGACAGCAGTGATAGTGACTCCTCCTCTGATGGGACCTTCCTTGCGGTGGCGGGCCCCTCTGTGCCCCTGCATCAACAGGTACAGCCGCCACCCCCATTACCAGCACCGCCCTCCCAGCAGCCCCTCAGCGTGTGTCCCGTGCCCGCTCACCCAGGAGGGTGGGCATCTCCTTCGCCCCAGGCACCTCAGGCCCTGCCCCAGTCACACCTGCTGCCCTTAGTGAGGAGGCTATTGACCTCCTGAGATCCCTCACTGTTGGGCAGTCTACCATTCTGAATGCCATCCAGGGTGTTGAGAGGCATTTGCAACAAACAAATGCATACCTGGAGGGCATTCATTCTGGGTAGGCAGCCCAACAGAGAGCATTTCAGGCTCTGGCCTCAGCACTGATTGCAGCCATTGTCCCTGTGTCCAGCCTCCCCCCTCCAACCTCCTCCACCCAGACCGAATCCCCTGTACCTCAGCCTATCCCAAGCACACCATCAGACCAGCATGCACACACATCAACACACAAGGGTGGCTCAGGAGAACATAAGCTCCACACATCCCACAGGCACTCACACAAGCATCATACCCATGCACACATACCAACATCCAGTACCTCCACTGTGTCCCCCTCCTCCACGTCTCCCTCCTCCCTCCCAGTCTCGTCTCTATTCACACCTGCATGCAATACATCCTCAGCCACTACCTCCATCACTGGCACGCCCATCACCACACACCGCTCACATGCACTAACCACCCCCACTACCATTCACACATCCCCAGTGTCCTCTCCCAGTGTGTCTGTGAGCCCTCCTCCCAAAGTACACAAACGCAGGCACACACCCACCCAACAGCCATCCACCTCACAACAGCCTCCAGCCCATGCACCTTCACCCAAATTCAGCAGACGTACACCTCCTACAACCACTACCTCTACCTCCACTGCCAAACCTGCTCCATCTACCCATCCCAGTGTGTCTGAAAATCTTTCCCTGGCTGATATTGACCTCTTCCCTCCACCTCCACCCCCGATCCTTCCCCTAGGGCCAGGCTTTCCAGGTCCCAGACCAGCACCTCAGCCACCACATCCCCAGGCACAGTGGTGCCAGCAACTGCGGGGTCATGGAGTGCGCCAACCATCAGGGCTGCCAGTGTGCCACGCAGCGAGGGCTAGGACATTCATCCACCTGCCAAGGTGAAAAAGGTGTCCACATCCCAGAGGGAGAAGCCGAAAACACCTGCCACCAATGGGTCAGGGAAAACAAAAGGGGATAGTGGCAAGACAGCTGCGCCACCATCAAAGGTGGGGAAGGGCCAAAAACTGAAGGGCAGGTCAGGAGAGGGCATGGTGGCACCGACTGAGGGACAAGTGCCACGCCTTCTGTCCACATCGACGCCAACCTGTACGGCGGAGAACACCGCCACCTGCTCCGCCACAGACCCCGCTGCCAGCACTGCCGTCACAGACCCCGCAGCCAGCACCGCCACCACAGATCCCGCAGCCAGCACCGTCGCCACAGACCCCGCCACCAGCACCGCCGCGACAGACCCCGCCGCCCGCACCGCTGCGACTGACACCGCCTCAAGCACTGCCAGTGGCCCCGCGACATCCTCAGACAGTAGCACCACCGCAGGCATGGCTACCATCCCCAGTGGTCAGTCATCTGAGGCTGGTGGTGAGTTCCAGGACCCTGGGCAGCTTCCATGAAGCATCACTGTCATCACAGTTGTCACCTGCATATGGAATGCGAAGCCGCAGCAGTGTGCAGTATGTCTCTGCCTCCATGGCGTATCATCCTACCTGTACCTCGTCAATCTCATAGCACACACACCCAGGCGAGTGTATTGTTCTGGCCAAAATGCACGTGGAGCACTCTGGGCACAAAGCCCCCTCCAGAACCAGTGGAGAAAGGCATCCACTACCTCAGTCCTTGGCAGGATGAACCACTCTGGGCACAAAGCTCCTTCCAGAAGCAGTGGAGTATCTCATCCACTACCTCAGTCCTTGGCAGGATGAAGCACTCTGGGTAAAAAGCCCCCTTCAAAACCAGTGGAGTATCTCATCCACTACCTCAGTCCTTGGCAGGATGAAGCACTCTGGGCACAAAGCCCCCTCCAGAACCAGTTGGGTATCTCATCCACTACCTCAGTCCTTGGCAGGATGAAGCACTCTGGGCACAAAGTCCCCTCCAGAACCAGTGGAGAAAGACATCCACTACCTCAGTCCTTTGCTGGTTGAAGCACTTTGGGCACAAAGCCCCCTTCAGAACCAGTGGAGACTGTTATCCACTTGAGAGACTGTGGCTTTGCACTCTCCAGGATACAGCAGTGGGCAAACCACCCACTGAAAAGTCTTGAGAGACTGTGGCTTTGCACTCCCCAGGATAAAGCAGTGGGCAAACCACCCACTGAAAAGACTTGAGCGACTGTGGCTTTGCACTCCCCAGTATAAAGCAGTGGACAAACCACCCACTGAAAGGACTTGAGAGACTGTGGCTTTGCACTCCCCAGGATACATCAATGGGCATGGACCCCCTTCGTGGAGCAGTGGCATTGTGCGTTCATCAGGCTGAGGTGCCCCCCTCCCCTGAGGTGCCTGTACATTTTCTATGTGATGCCCCTCCACTGTTCTCTCCGTTTGGAGTCAGGTATCATGTGTGGCCCTCGCCCATGGACTTTGGGCCCAGTGGTCCACGGACAATGATTGGTGCACTATCCGGACTTGTGTAGTTGGTGTACATAATTGTATATACTGGATTTTGACTTTTGACTAATGGATTTTTATTGATTACAATCATTACAATCATTTCCTTTTCCCCTTGCATTCTTCCAGGGGGGGTTGAGGGGTGTATATGTATTGTTGCAGCATGTATTTGTGTGTATGGTTTTGTGGGTGAGGGTGGGGGTGTTGCGTGTTGCGTGTGTGTGTCACTCTCTTTTCCCTCCCCCCTCCCCTGTGTTGTAGGTGCAGTACTCATCGTGGTCTTCGCCACCGTCATTGGAGTTCCTGCTAGAGGAGCAGAAAGACCATCGCCGGTAGCATCTACAATTCGGGCCCCATGCATCCTGGTTCTTCGTGGGGTGTGGAGAGGTGAGTGTTTTCCCTTCTGTGTACTGTTCCCACTGTGATTTTTTTTGCGTTGGTTCCGCCCCGGAAAAGGTGGCGGATAGGCGTGTTGTGATAGGGTGGGCGGTACATTGTCTCCCGCCTGTCTGTTGGCGGTGTCCGCCGCGCTGTTTGTTTGTACTGCCGTGGCAGTCGGAGTGTTTAAGTGGCTGGCTATGTTGGCGGTTTCCGCCACGGTCGTAATCCCATTTTTTTTCCGCCGGCCTGTTGGCAGTATTACCGCCGCTTTAACACCGACCGCCAGGGTTGTAATGAGGGCCTAAATCTTTTAAACCATCTCAAGAGCTGTTGAAGTTCAGATCTCCACATATTACGCAGGGGGCCGGCCAATCTGCTAATTCCACCAATATAAAATCTAACACCGATGGATCATCCATCACTGAGCCATAAAGGGAGCATAAAGTAAAACATTGTTTGCTATGTTGGCACTCTACCACGACCCAGCTTCCATATTTATCTGCTATTTGTCATGTAAATTCACATTTCCAGCTGCCAGCTAGAATAGCTACCCCTTCGGTCTTAACATTTTATTTGGTACATATCACTGCCTTCATCCCAAGGGAATCTAAGATAGATCTATTGCAATACTCAACATGTGTTTCCTGTAGGCAGTATATGTCTGCCCCTAATGTTTTCATATCCTCAGTGATTTTCCACCTTTTCTGGGGATTATTTAGCCCACATATATTTATAGATGCAATTCGCATTTTAGCCATTTGCCCATCGTCTCTCATATAATGCCCTTGTGGTCGTACAATTGTGGATAGTCATATACATTTCGCCATTTCTATCCGCTATGTTCTTACACCATACATCACACTTCAACGTTCTTTGTACCTTATCATTTCCCTTTTTCTTTTTACAATATCTTCCTTCCTCCTCATCCTCTGCAATAGCCAGTTCCCAAACATCCTTTTTTATAGATGCCTCATGAATGTCTTGAGTGCCTTTTTTAGTAAATTTCCTTTTGTGGCTGCATTGGTGGTTGCCCCGGTGACTGCTCCGGTCTGCTCATTCGGGCTCCTGAGTTCGTCTAGCTGATTCTCCTCCAGAGTTAGTGGCATGTCAGAGTCCAAACTGCCCCCTGAGGACACTGTACTAGCCTGTGGCAGCTCCCCTATAGGGCTTATCAGATCTTTATTCTCCTTCCCGCACATTAGCATGTCTTAAGACGATGGTGAAAGCACTGCGTTACCGTTCTCTTGGCATCCACTCTTAAAAAAGTTAGTAATAGTGGGGCTGCAGCCTGAATTTTGCTCTGTGATCGATCTGAGCTGCGCTCCCTGTGCTAGATGCGTCTTTAAAAGCCCCACCGCCAGTTTTACTGATTTATTTACATGGCCCTGTTACCAGTGGCGGATGGTGAAATTTGAGAGTGGTGGGGCTGGGATTCTGCCGCTTGCGAAAGAGGGGGGTGAGTTCACGTTCGGTGGGCATGGAGTTATTTGGTAAGCCAGCCTCGATTCCCCATGTTTTATTTAATGGGATAAAATGGTGCATTTCCAGCACAATCTTTTATGTTAATGAATTAAACATTTTTTTACTTCTACTCTCCGTTTGTTGCTTTGCTAGCTGCCGTGAACCGGATAACATTCCCCTGGTGAGGGAGGGGGTGCTCCCCTCTGAACCTGATGAGCAGCCTTTACTTCAGTGTTTGATGTGAACGTGAGACTGCCGCCTGGAAGAGCTGAGCAGACATTCGGCACAGTCTGGCACCTCAGGAGACAATATTGCACTTCTAAATGGAACTTGTGTGTTTTCGGTGGTTTTAATGAATATATTGCAGGACAAATTGCATATCTAGTCACCTGGACAAGGCACAGTACTTAAGAAGAAAAACAATAACTGAAAAAGGGTACTGTTTCAAGGGTCATCTGCGAAGTATCAAATCATGGGCAAGTCATATTAAGAACCTCGGCCGGCTATTATACAATTGAATACCTCATATCAAGCAGTTTACGAGAGAAAGGTGGGGTTGTGGAAATGTCCGCTGTGACAAACCCGACCCCTGCTTCCGAAGGACGCAGATGCCTTCGATTTGGTAACTCCACTGAGCCCCTTTGGTGTAGGGGAGGGAATGTACCACTGGGATTTGGCAAGTACCTAGCACAGCAAAAAAGACGTCAGCCGAGCCTGCATCGATCCGGTTCTCGTGTGATTGACAAGTTTAGTAGCACATTGCCTTCCTCCTCTCACACCATCCACAGCCCACGGTACCATCTGCAGGAGGAAAAAATAAGTGGCTGTGCCAAGGAGTCAGCACCTAGTGCATTCAATGTCTCGTCGGGGATACCAAGCAGTAAATAAATGCAATTTCAGTTTCAATGCATGAGGACGGCCCGTACAAAGAATGGGGCAACCGCTCAAAGCTCACCTCGACTAGTAAAACGGTCATTCTTTAAAATGACACGGGATGGGCACACAGTAACAACACTCTGAAGCGGGCTCATGCAGGAGGCACACAAGCGGCTTTGTACAGGCGTCTGTCTCAAATGTTAGGTGCGAAAATGCACTTCATCAGTGCTTCAGCCAAAGTTAAGGATGGAATCTCGCTCAAGACCACTACACCTGCTGAACGTGTAAGAAGTATCATTTCCATACATTACAGTATGTTCCGCACTGGGAAGTAATAGTGCCTGGGCCAGGTATGCCCTACACACAGTTGAAGCATGCATGCAAACCTAGATGTACCTCGGTAAAGTGCTCGAAAATCCACAATAAGCCCCACACTATTGTAAAGTATACAACAGTAGCCATCCATGCACAAAGAAGCTTCCCATGTATTCCACGTCCAGCGCCCCCTCTGTAGGGAACCCACAGCAGGTCCCTTGCAGAATAAACCATGCAGCCCAGGAGCTCACGAGACCACTCACTTCTTACTTCCAAGTGGGCTGGACCCTCCTCCGATTACAGACAGGCATGTTTCAAAGATAGGGTGCTCTCTGCCGGTGCTGGGCAGTGTGCTCCGGTATGGAGGGACGCGCTTGCAGGAGCCCTCTGTGCAGTAAGGCTGAGGGATGGAAATGTGGTAAGGGAGGAAAGGGAGAGGGAGGGGGAGGGGGTCAGAGCGTTCCGGAAGGAACGGCAGAGGTGCAGGAGATGCCGAGGTCTGCGGGCTGTGTTAAAGGAGACTTAGTACTTTGAGTCTTGATATCTCCTCCCAAGTGCTGGGGCCTTCCTCTGCCAGAGCCACGAGGGTCTGCTGATAGCCATCCCGCAAGATGTAGTGGGCCTCATGCGGGGGTGGGGTCTCCTCAGAGGCACGCGGGCTCAGGCTGCTCTAACATGGACCAGACGCCCAGGGAGGAGGTCCTTTCCCACCTCGTCACAGGGTGAATCCCACCCCATCCTGTGACGAGGTGGAAAGGTGGGGTGACGATACTCTCTCCACTACCTGACTGACGTGGAGGCTTAGCGCTTCAGGCTTTGGGTCTGAAGCGCCCAGGGCTAACTTATCTCCACGTCCTCAGGGAGTGGAGACTGGCCCTTGTGGAAAGTCTTTGCCGAGCTGATGACCTCATAGACCTCAGGGCTGAGAGATTGTCAGCCCGGCAAAATACTCTCGACTCTGGGCCCGCCCACCAGGGGAGCGACTTGCAAATTTATTAAAAGCAGCAGTCTCGCAGAGAGAAGCCCCTCGTTCAAGTTTCTGTTTGTAAGGGTACATAACAAACAGGTTAAAAAACGTAAATAAAGGCAGATTTAGCAATGCACATTGCTTTCTTTTTCACCCTGGAAATAAAGAGGGCGTAGCCCCTACGCGCTTACACAGAAACCACCACTGCCTGTTACAGACCGCCTATCTGCCAGGCAACCACTGCTGCATTCCTTCGTTGCTAGAGTTTGACGAGCCCCACCCATCAAGCGGGTCTCGGCAATAATGTTGTCTCCTTTCTCCGCCTTTTCTCCAGTGGTCCGTATGCTCTTAGGTGCCATATCCACTTTGCGAGAGCTAGACGGCACCCCTGGCCAGTTTCCTATTAGTGCTACGAAACTCCTTGTTACTCTGTTCCAACGCTCTGCCTCTCTTGCTATGAGACAGAGTAAGCACCTCACCGGTGAGACCGGAGACCATAGAGTACTGCCTGGGGGGCCAACCCTTATCCCCCTCCAGCCCGACCTTCTGGCTTTGTGGTACCAGCCGCGTTTATTCTCTGAAGTGCTGATTCCAAAAGGAGGCTCTCGTAGGAACATCGAGCCTTCTGGACCCTTCTCTTTTCTTTTTCGGGCTGCAATGCTGCCGCACAACCTCAACACCGCAGAACCGCGTCCTCTGCAATGAGTATCTGTTCACACGATGCCAGGGGTGGGGCCTGCAACGGCACGACACGTTCACCATCTTGCACCTCAATAAAAGTAATTTCCATTAAAAGGCAACCATGATTTTTATTCACTCATTCCCCATACTTCATCCATAAGTACTCCCTGTCAAGACAGGGCGTCTGCCCATAATTATAGGACTCTTTGTCGAGCGGGGATGGTCAGTAATGCAGCATGACAACCAGGCTATTGCAAATTTGTGTAATTCCCTGATGCTTTTCATGTCTACTAACATTTAGGGGCTCAAGGGTCCCCACCCTTTGATTAATTTGTTGGGTTTGGACCCCGGGGTTAACTCGATGTGTCTCGTTTGTCTTTTTCATGCTGTAGATTGTGTTCTGAGAGGATGCAAATGCAAACAACCCATACATTCCTATCATTCCCAAGACCCCCTTTTTATTAAGCGGTTCACAGATTATGGACAACATACTGCGGAGCTGCAAGCTAAATTACATTCTCTGTTTCAACCTCCAGAAGATCAGATAGCTAGTAGACTCTGATTCCTGGTGAGTTTTCTGCGAAAACTTGTAAGGGCACTTCAAATTTGGACATCTTGTGCGTTGTTGATGGTGGTGGTGGTAACATTGTTGATTAAGCAGTAATCCTCCTCCAAACTTCTTCCTACCCATAAATCCATAGAGCTGTAATGCCACATTTCACACCTTGGGTGAAAAAGGATAGCAGTTTGCTGCACATGGCTGGGTTAGAAAACGGATTATTGGTAAGGGCAGGTAAGTATCTACACTTAGCAATAGGCCATTAGCCCCCACTAGGTTCAGTTAGGTCTCAGTAAATTACCCCTAGCTCAACCCTTCGTAGTTTGGCAACAAGCGACATGGCTTAATTTATGATACAATGGCCCTCATCATGACATTGGCAGTAAATCCTGCTTACCGCCGCAGTGACGGCCGCCAACATACAGCCATGGTGGCGAAAAATCGTGCTCCATTTTATGAGACACACACACCAATCTGACAGAATACTGCTATATACACGATCCGCCAGCCCAAAGGTCAGTGCTAAAGTGTCGGCACCAACACCCATACCGTTACGCCAACAGAACAACACCCACCACATCATGACCCACGAATCAAAACGGGGGACATTCAATGGCAGTAAACCATTGGCTGTACACACCGGCGTGCTCAGAATGGCCACCCAAATACTAAACTACACAATATTGGCTAATACCAAATACAAAACATGACACTCATGCACACACCACACGCACCCACCCACAGCACTATAAAACACACACCCACATAACCCACAACCCTTTACAAATACAAATAATTGCCACCAGACTGACACCAAGACCACTGCGACAACTAGACACATACACCAATACGTCTCTCACGCACACCTCTTCGCACACCCAACCACAGTACCCATGGCCACACACTTACGCACACCACACAACACCCATGCCCCCACAAAGGCACCCCCGTTCCACAGATGAGGAGTTGTGGGTAATGGTGGAGGATATACTCAGGGTAGAGCTACAGCTGTTTGGTGCACAGGAAGAGCAAATATCTATTGCCAGGAAGATGGAGCTATGGCAGAGGATCATGGACAGGGTGAACGCCATGGGACAGCATCCACGCACAAGGGATGACATCCGAAAGAGGTAGAACGACCTACGGGGGAAGGTGATACCATTGCAGCAAGGCACCAGGTCACCATCAGCAGGACTGGCGGTGGACCCTCACCTCCTCCCCCACAGTTGACAGCATGGGAGGAGCATGTCTTGGCTATACTGCATCCTGAGGGCATCACTTGAGTAGCCGGAGGACTGGACACTGGTGAGTCAATGTTTGCTACTTATCATCCCCATACCCCCATGCCACCACATCCCCTCAGCCTCACCCCAAGCACTCCATACCATCCCACACACTGCACCACCCCAATTAACACACCTAACTGGAAACCCCTGCATGCCATACCCACTGCATGCACATCCCTTACAGCCCTGCATGCACACCTACCACCAATGCATGCACAGCATGGTGAACTAACAATCCCACAATCTATCTCCACACACAACCTAAGGTGGCAGGACAACAGATGTCGAAGCCAACTCAGATGTAAATCAGATCCAGACAATTCAGGATACAAACCAAAGACCAGCCTGCTCTTTCTTAGATAAAGTTTAATAAGAAATACATGAACACAGAGACTGAGCAGCCTAAGTCCAGCTCGAACAGTCTAAATACATGATCTTTTATACAATTAAACCACAAGCACATTAATACATTTCATTGGTTCTTGATACCGACACATGATCAAATTTGGAATAGAGCACACATGATTTAAAATGTATTCTTCATAACCCTCCATATAAGGGTTAAGATCATAGACAAGGAACTTGCACAATGTGTCCTATGAATCTAATACCGCGTGATACATCTATATTAAGAGAAATAGGAACAATAAGTGCATACGTTAGTACTTTTGAAAGTGAGGATTGCTCAAGCTAGCATGCAGTGATGTATCAGTATGGCTGTAACATTAGCAAGCCTTGCAGTATAATGCGTTCCAAGAGAGATAAATACATCTCAAAGACCTAGCTAATCTAGCATTATACGGTGTTCAACAGAAGCAGGTCCAATTGTCATTGTGTATCACAGGGCCCACTAGGCCCAAGTTGGCACCAAGGACAAATGTGATTCCACACACCAATAACATTGGGAAAGTTAGTAATGATGCATATGTCACAGACATGTCACATAATTAATCACTTACAACCCCACAGGTGCCCCAGCCATTGTCAGAGGTGAGGAGGTGCCACGGCTACACAGTCCCCCAAACAGAAGATGCCCCCAGTGATGATAGCAACCCTGGAGCTATGGATTTGGATGAACTCCCTGGACCATCTGGAACCACTGGTCAGTTGGCTACCCCATCCCACAGCCAAGCCACCACAGAGTCCCCCCCTTCAGATTCCAATACCACATCTGCCAGCCAATGCCCCAGATTGCTGTCCCCAGGAAACGTCAATCTCTAGTGTGCCCACCAGTACAGGGACCGGAGTCCACACAGGCAAGACAATGAGGGTCTTGGTGTCAGTGGCAGTGGGCACACCGTTCAGGGGACACAGGCACAGGTGGCCAGGGATAACTGGATGACAGCTGTGCGCCAGGGAGAGGACAGGCCCAGGGAACCGACTGCCCAGGAGGCACTCACAAATGTTCTGTGGGCCTACCAACAATCCCAGGATGGCCCAAGTGATCGAAATCATGCAGGAGAACCAGCGGCTGCAGGAGGTACACCGCCAGGAGGCCATGCAGCAGTTCCAGGCCCTAAATGCCAACAGGGCCTCCATTGTAGGGGTGCTGGCTGACTTGGCCAAAACCTTTTGTGAGGACATAGCAGATCAGAGGGCCACTTCCACTAGCCACTCCACCCAGCAGCCATCAACATCAGCTACAGCTAGTGGACAGGAGGCCCTGCCACAGGACCCACACGCCACCAGCACCCCTCCCACTACAGAAAGTGAACCACCCAGGAAACGTGCCCTGTGACCCAGACAGACACCAGTGACACTTGCCAAGACCAAGACCACCGCCAGGAAATGAGCCCCTCCATGATGTCCCCTCGTGTTCCACTGCGTCACCTTGTCCACTTTCAACTGACATTGCTCCCCTTCTTATGGTCCCTTGGACACTGGACCTCTGCAACAAACAAACTGGCCCACTACACAGGACTTTCCTCTACCATCTCCCCACTCCATTGCACTATCCCTTTATAATTGTCACTTCAATAAACACCTTTGAACACTACTGGAGTAATAGTGCTGTATCATTCTGCGCAACTGTCCTGTAATGTGTGAATCCATCCAACAAATAGCTTGAAGCAGTTTGTAGTCATCACATCAGTACACAGTCGTAACCACACCAATATCTGCAAAATGGGAAGGCATAAGTGACACTCAGTTAGAATGGAAAGGTAGTGACTCCGTCATTCAACAGCCACAAAGCACAACATTTGACTGGAGAAATGGTCAGTACAAATGTCTTACCTGAGTGTTATTGGAAGTACTGCTGTATTACCAATGTCCTGTTGTCCACATCCTCCTCCTCTTCCTCCTCCTCCTCACTGTCCTCAGTGTCCACTGCTGCCACAGGTGCATTGTCACCCCGTCCTCCTACAGCTAGGTCATGTGTTGTCTGATGGCCAAGTTGGGCAACATGCATCATACAACAATGATCCGGTAGATCTTCTCAGAGGAGTAGCATAGGGTTCCACCTGTCAGATGTGGGCGCCGGAAGCTGGCCTTCAGGTGACCGAAGGTCCTTTCAGTAATCCTCCTGGTAAACCCATGAGCATCATTGTACCAATTCTCAGCCCTTGTACTTGGATTCCTGACAGGGGTCAAGAACCAGGACAGGTTTGGGTAGCCTGAGTCACCTGCAAGAAGTGAGGGATACACATTAGCCTTGCACAATGGCATGGGGGATGACTCCTGAAGGCATACACTGCCATGCATATGGGTGGGGACTCTGGCTCACCTATAAGCCACACTCTTTGCCTCTGTAGTTGTGCTATTAGCTGTGGGACGCTGCTATTCCTCAGGACGAAGGCCTCATGCACCGACCCAGGATACTTGTTATTGACATGGGAGATGTACTGGTCAATAAGGCACACCATCTGGACATTGAGTGGAAACTCTTCCTATTCCTGTACACCTGTTCATTGGCTGTGGGTGAAATACTATATATGTTCTGTCAATGGCACCAATAACATGCAGTATATGTCCCATTGCATAGAATCCAGCCTTCACAGGGGCCACAGTGGCCAAATCATCAACTTGGGGGAATGCAATGTAGTTGTCCATGTGTTTGAGCAGGCCTGCCAAAACCCTTGTCAGCACTATGGAGAACATTGGTTGTGACAGTCCCGCAGCCAAGCCCACTGTCACTTGGAAAGAGCCTGTTGCCAGGAAATGGAGCACTGTTGGACCTGCACAGGAGGAAGGATCACTGTGGGCTGATGGATATCAGATATCAGATCGGGCTCCAATTGAGCACACAGCTCTGCAATTGTGGCCCTGTCCAGTCGATAGGTGAGTGTTATGTGCCTGTCCTCCAGTGTAGCTAAGTCCACAAGGCTTCTGTACACAGGGGCTTGCCTCCTCCTCCTCCTATTCCTCTGCAGTGGTAGGTACTTAAGGGACAGAAGAGTGAGAAGGAAGTGACAACAGCAAATATGGATCAACCACTACAGTGTGCACAAAGCATGAATGTATGTTGGACACTGGAAATGCCATAGGTATGTACATTCAACATTAATGATGCAGTTATTATTCATAATGTGTGTATCAGCAGTATAAAATGGCAACCGCCTGTCCTGTATGCAGGGACAGGTGGAAGTGAGGGCACTCCGCCAGCTTTAGGCATCATGGCGGAAGGTGGTCTCAACTGCCATGCAATTCCTCATTGGCTAACATGGGGCTCTAAGGACTACAGTAACCAATGAAGATCACCACCGGCAGTGATGGTGTACAGCGCCGCGGACGTGACTGGCATTTTCTGACTATCACCTTGCTTGATCCCTGACTTTCCACAGGACAACTCCTTCACTGCGTGTGCTTCTGGGACGTGTGTCTGGAACCTGCCATGGCCCGTACGACAGGGGAAAGGCCCCAGCCTTCACTTCAGAGGAGGTAGAGCACCTAGTGGATGGGGTCCTACCCCTGTATGGCTAGCGTTATGGGCCTCCAGGCCAAAAGGTGAGTACATCATGGGTACGTTGCATCCGACAAGCCTGCATGGAGGTGTGTATGTGTGTGCTGGCAGTGTGTGATTTGGGGGGGTATGGCTGGTGGCAGTGTGCATGCAGAGGTTCGGGTCATGTGTGTACCATTTAAGGGGCAAATGATGTTTGAACACCATATGTGTGACAGGCTGGATTGTCGGATTCATAGTGTCCTTCTGTTGGTGTTTCCTCTGCAGGTCAGCACCCATCAGAAAGGGTTATGGCGTGCCATCATCAAGGATGTGTGGACATTGGGGGTTTATAACTGGCAGAGCAGAAGAAGAGGGACCATCACTTTTATGCCGTGGGGAAAGTGATGCTCCCCTTTCTTCTGTAAGACATGGTTCTTCATCCAAGAGAGTATACACCACTGCTACCCTGCAGATATCATCTATCAATGTGGCGCGCATCCAAAATCTAGTGTACAGTGTTGTCTGCTTGTCCTGTCCATGTTGTCTACATCAACATTTGATTATATGGCTGGGAACTGCCCTAATGAAGGTGGCCTCCCTAAGAGAGGATTACCGAAACGCGCGTAGGCTTTGGGTTCCTACTATGTTTTTGCATTATTGTTCTAGAATTCTGTAATATCAGATATTGGATTTTATAACTTTAGTATGTATATAGTTATGTATTAATTTTATATTCATGTTTTTCTAGATTCTTGTTTTGTAGTAGTATTGTATTTTTCTATACTAATGTATATGTATATATAATTCTTGCATGAATGTGGTGTGATTGATTCAGTGTCTTAGTCTCTCTTTATTATATTAGGCATTATGTAATCTAATAAAATAACATATTGTTGAAATCATTTTATGATTCTATGATATGACTTTTGTTGAAGTAATTATTAAGATTAGATGTAGCCCAAGACTGGACATATAGCTATCAAATATTTATATATATATATATATATATATATATATATACATATATATATACTTGTTGACATACATAATTAGCTGTATTTATGTATATTTTGGTGTTCTTGTTGATTTACATCCACATATTAGCATCTAAGAGTAGCTCATAATATTTGTCTTCACTTCAGCTTACATTTCCCTGGTTGAGCTACTGTATCTAGGTGAGGGATTCTCATTTGTCTTGTACAACCATCTCCGGTGCCTGGCATGGGTTTTGGGTGCAGGGTTTTAGTCAGTGGATGCCCCACGTTGCCAGCTGAGACATCGTTGCGTGGTCCAGCTTAGGTAGTTTGGGTGTCACGCGTATGTTAGATACCTAGGCAGCTGGCTTTCCATGTCAGACCGGGCTTAGTTGTTTCCAGGTGGGGTGCAGATTGCAGTGTTTGGCTCTGACCTGATGTGGTACCTAGCCAGTGGTATATCAGTGTGATCAATACTGCCCATTCTTGGTCCCTGTCTGTGATAGTGATGTGTATGCCATCTGTGCTGTTGCTGCTATGATTGATCCTGTGCTCCCTCTCTTTTTCCCCTCTCCCTTCTTATGTCATCCTATCCATGTGTGCATTAGCATCATCTGGCGAAGAAGCAGGGGTACCGGTGAGTGAGGGAGCTGCAGCCCACGGGACCCAGGAGGCCGAATCCACCGACGTCACATTAACAAAATGTCTCAATCAAACACAGGCAATGAAAGAGATGCAATAAAATTTTCAATAGGTTTTATTTAACAAAACTACAATCTATGATAAGTTGCCTGGGCTGAAATGATTAGGATAATGAACAGTGCAAGAACCAGAATGGTAAAGACAAGAGTCATTAATACAAAGATCCCCACCATCTTGCAATAGCATGAAATGACATAAGATGTGAAATAAGTCCTAATACCCTAATGCCATGTACCTAATCTCTAACCTAAAGAGAGCTAGGTATGATAAACCTAATCTGCCAATGCCTTGTCCATGAGAAGAGCCCCAACCCTTGTTACCTTGGAATGAGGTCTCTAGCTCAGACTCTGCAGGTACACAAAGACAGGGGCAGCGTCAAGGTGACCTGCAGCATCAATCGACTCAGTGCCATCTGGTCGGAATCCCTCTCACTATCTAAGTGAGGTGCATTTATACAGATCTGCTCAAACCCCTGACGTAGGTCTGTTGCCAAAGAATAGATAACAAGACATGCTTGGGGGGGTTATTTATATAAACAATTCCCTCAAAGGTGTGAAGAGGGACAGTACCTAATGTGAACACCTACAGTTTGTTTATCTTTGTCACTTGATATTGACGTCTTAGCGTGGTGGCACTGATAACGTGAACCTAAAACATAGGCCTAACTAAAAACAAGACAGCTAAAACAGAGCAAGCTAGGTAGGGTAAAAGTCACTAGGTGGTGGGGGCATGTGTCTGCAAGCCAAGGGCAAAGCTAACTCCTGTTTCCTATTACAACAAACTAGGATTCACTACAACATCCCCATTGCTGTAACAAGTATGATGCCATAGTAGTGGCACCACCGAAGGCGAATGAGCTCAAATGCAAAAAGCGCTATGAACCAAAAGCTAAAAGCATAAACTAGGTAAAAACCAAATGTAAAAACATGTTAAACACCAAATAGCTAAAAAACATACAAAGAGATATAGGGGGTCATT
This sequence comes from Pleurodeles waltl, assembly GCF_031143425.1. Lineage (NCBI taxonomy): Eukaryota > Metazoa > Chordata > Amphibia > Caudata > Salamandridae > Pleurodeles > Pleurodeles waltl. The sequence continues at coordinate 658,869,827 of NC_090443.1, read as the reverse complement.
ACGACCTCGGCGGTCTTTTCAGAAGACCGCCGAGGCCACGGGAGACAGAATACCGCCATTGCCGGCAGTATTTCTGTCTCCCTATCATGACATTTCCGCTGGGCCAGTGGATGGTAACAGTGTTACCGTCCGCTGGCCCAGCGGAAATGTCATAACAGTGTTACCGTCCGCTGACCCAGCGGAAATGTCACATCAACATTGCAGCCGGCTCGTAATAGAGCCAGCGGCAATGCTGATGTGCAGCGGGTGCAGTAGCACCCGTCGCACATTTCACTGCCCGAAATTCAGACAGTGAAATGCGCGACGGGGCTGTGCCTGGGGGCCCCTGCACTGCCCATGCCAAGTGCATGGGTAGTGCAGGGGCCCCCAGGGGCACCCCAAGTCCCCTTACCGCCGGCCTTTCCATGGCGGTGTGTACCGCCATGGACAGGCCAGCGGTCGGGGACTCATAATCCCAAGGGCAGCGGTGCTGGCACCGCTGCCCTGGGGTTTATGACCGCCAGGCGGAATCCTGGCGGGAAAGTGGAGGGGCCAGCGGTATGGGCGTGGCAATTCCGCCACGGTCATAATTGCTGGTGGAACACCGCCAGCCTGTTGGCGGTGTTACCGCCAACATACCGCCGGCCGCCAGGGCCGTAATGACCCCCATAATGTGGACCATGGCAAGCACAGCAGACCAAAGTAAGGACAATAAATGCAAACGTTGATTCTGGTATCATAAGCCAATCATCAAGGGTGGCCAAGGGTGGCTCATAAGTGGCCTCTCAAATCAGCCTTAGTCTCAATGGGCATGACCGTGAATGAACCCTCATCAGGGACATCAGCAGTGCTTGGTTCACAGGAGGCACTGGCATAACAGCAAGACACACTGTAGGCAAGTGTTCGAAGACGCAGCATACACAGTGAAAGACAGGTTGCACGCACCATAGGAGTGGTCGGAATGACAATGACCAATCACGCTGTAATTCCTCCAGCAACGGAGCATTAAAGACCTGAGCCATGCGTTCACGGCACCGTTGAGCTGGTGGCTGTGGCTCCATTGCTTCGCGTAGCTGGGAAGACACAACAACTGTGAATCAGAAGAAACAGCAGCAGTATTCCGCCAATCAATGAAACAATTATAGGAAAGCCGCCAAACACACTTCAAAAGAGTGAATGGATGGCAGATGGAATGTCTCCGAAGACAGTCTGGAAGATGGACACAAATCCAGACCCAACAGCCTTAAAGAAATGGACAATTCCCATAGTGCTTGAAGCGTTGAAAATTCTGGGTACCAGCTCTCCAAAGTGCTTGGGGAAGTTGGTATTTAATAGGGATTGTATCTCAGCTGATGATCTCACAATCTGGAGAGCATACATCTCTCTATCTGATGTCAACGCAACTTGTTTTTGGAACAATAGCACCTTTAGTCTGCTCAGCCTGTCATAATTTACATTAGCAGTATCAAAGTGAGGCCACATTTCTGATGCTTTTATCTTTTGTGTGCGGGGGACTAAAACTTGTCCACAACAAATAACGACCTTAGAAACTGAAATTGCGTAGGCAATTCCTGGCCACATACCACATCAGCTTAGGTTTCTCAGCACCACATCACTTCCATTCAAAAGTACATGAAATGATAGTCAAATCAAAGGGACGGGAGTACCCTTCAGAAAACTGGCCAAGTTTGTGACCCCCGCAATGAAAGGCTGTGAAGGGTCACCTGCTTGCAGATCATTGAATGACTAACAGTAGTCTCGCATTCATTTCCACTGAGAAAGACCTCTGTTTCACCCTCCAGACATGTGTATTCAAAGGGCAACTCCCACTCTTCTTTAATGTAGCTATTGCTTAGTTGCTAGTACCTGCCCACAGCAAGGTGTATCAGGCATTTCGAAAAACAAAAAGTGGAAATGGGCAGATTAATAACCCCATGTAGAAGTCATACTTTTGATGGTCTCTCTGCAAATGTGAAATGCAACTTCTGTAATTTCTCTGTGTGAAGCATGATGAAACTCGCTTCCCTTTTAGCCATTGTCTGTTGTTCTTTGGATAAATTAAAAGCAGTGAACAATTTACTTCCGTTAATGTACTGCCAAGGAACTCTGCCGTTTCTTAAAGTTTGTAATGTCCAACCTAACTGCATGAAGGAACGCAGCTGATTTTGCCCATGATATAAAAGGGACATGTCTTTCTGAATGATATCTATCACATACCATACTATGTTTGTCAGGGAATAAATTCTGTTGGACAGAGTGTTCATGCCGTTGTCGACAACGGCTAAAGCCTTTTCTAAGTTTTCCTTGTCTGTTTGCCTTAAACGTGCAGCAGATTCAATCTGAGAAAGTTTCCAGATCTCATTAGAAATAGCATAGATGAACCTTTTAGAGCGCATCTTTCTAGGACCTAACAAAAAGTCCTGCAAGTCTACATCCTCAGAAGGAGTAATGAGATGTTCTTTAACTGTGGCTAACATGTTACACTGTACCCATTGTTGGTACAGTTTACCCACACTGTACGTTATAACTATACCCATGTGTTGACCCGAGACAAAGCGAGGGTCTGGCTGGCTAATCTTGAAACCCTTTGAGGAATTCACAAAACTTGCCTGACATCCATTTGTGTCTATTGGCCAAATCTACCACCCACCCAGACTGGAAAGTGAAGAGTTATAGGTACCATCCTGAACCTTCGCATTTAGTTCTTTCTCTGTGTCATTGAGAAAGGATTGCCAATTATTAAACTATGTCGGTGTGGGGTTACTGGGCGTGTTCATTTCCTTTATTTTCGCTAACCCCAGACACAAAGGGGGTCATTCCGACCCCGGCGGTCATTGACCGCCGGGGCCGGGGTCGGCGGGAGCACCGCCAACAGGCTGGCGGTGCCCCGCAGGGCATTCTGACCGCGGCGGTTTGGCCGCGGTCAGAACAGGAAAACCGGCAGTGTCCCAGCGGTTTTCCGCTGCCCTGAGTAATCCCCCATGGCGGCGCAGCTTGCTGCGCCGCCATGGGGGATTCCGACCCCCTCACCGCCATCCTGTTCCTGGCGGTTCCGACCGCCAGGAACAGGATGGCGGTGAGGGGTGTCGTGGGGCCCCTTGGCATGGGCACTGCAGGGGCCCCTGTAAGCGGGCCCCACTTTGAATTTCAGTGTCTGCATAGCAGACACTGAAATTCGCGACGGGTGCTACTGCACCCGTCGCACCCTTCCCACTCCGCCGGCTCCATTCGGAGCCGGGTTCCTCGTGGGAAGGGGTTTCCCGCTGGGCTGGCGGGCGGCTTTCTGGCGGTCACCCGCCAGCCCAGCGGGAAACACAGAATGGCCGCCGGGGTCATTCGGCGGTTCCCGCCAGGCGGGCGGCTCCCGCCGCCCGCCGGGGTCTGAATGACCCCCAAAGTCTGTTGAATGGTATCATTTAAAAATATCATTTGCACAAGAATAAGGCACGCTCTAAACAAAGCTTCCCTACCTTGTATTTGCCAATCTTGCTTTCCCCATACACTCTTTAAATCAGTACTGCCCCTCCAGTATTCCTAACCTTTCAATGCAAGACGGGAAACAAAGGAATCTGAATAAATCAGCTTTGTATCAGTTAGCAACATTTTCCTAATTTTTGAAGGCGTTAATTTGAAAGAATTTGACTGGCTGTTTTGTGTCGTACCCAGAAAAATAAATACATTTATCTGAATAACGTTTTGTGCTCCCCACAGGTGGTGTTGAACACTGCTCCCACAGAGTGTGGATATTTGGTCTATGGCCCTCATTACAACATTGGTGGTAAAATCTGCTTACCGCCGTGCAGAAGACCGCCAACACACCGCCGCGGCAGTGGAATTCCACCACGGTCATTATGACCCACAGCTCGGAATCTGCCAAAATTGAGACACCCACAAAATCCCGCCACACCAAAAGTCAGTGATAAACTGGCAAAAACAAAACCTCCACTGTCACGCCAACAGAAATACGCCCACACTATCACGACCCACGAATCCACGCGGCGGTCTTTCAACCACGGTATTCCATTGGCGGTACACACCGCCGCGCTCAAAATACACACACATCTACAAAACACTACCACATTGGACATATCGAAATACAAACACCTGATACACATACACACACCACTCCCACACACCTAATACAATATATAAACACCACCATCTAGAAACGAGCATCCACAGGCACTCAACACCATCACCCACATAACATCCACGCACCTCACACAACACACCACTAAATATCACCCCACACATCACAACACACACCACCTCACACATCACCCACACCACCCCATGGCACGGCAAAGACACCCCAGGTTCTCTGAGGAGGAGCTCAGGGTCATGGTGGAGGAAATCATCCAGGTAGAGCCACAGCTATTCGGATCACAGGTGCAGCACACCTCCATAGCTAGGAAGATGGAACTATGGTGAAGAACAGTGGACAGGGTCAATGCAGTGGGACAGCACACAAGAAATAGGAATGGACACCCATCACCAAAGCATGGCCACTGCACATACCCATACACCCCCCAAACCATCATCACACAGGGATGCAAGCACTGGGGTACACGGTCACCCACCCATTGCACACCATGGCACACACAGATGCAATAATCATGCTTTTATACCCCTGCAGGACCACTACCCAACGTCACCCCACAGGAGGGTCCAGACATGTCAATACCACCAACAGAAGAGGACCACAGTGATGACAGCAGCTCTGTCCAACTGGATCTAGATGACCAGCCCGGCCCATCTGGGACCTCGGGACAGTCGGTTCCCCTGACACAGTCACAGGCCACCACAGAGCTTCCCCCCTATGGAAACACCAGCACAGCACCCACCCAGCGGGACCATCCCTCTGTCCCCAGGACATGTCAATCAGCAGTGTGTCCACCGCTACAGGGAACCCAGGCTAACCCACCACCCCAACAACAACAGGGACCTGGGGGCAGTGGGCACACGGTCCAGGGGACAGAGGCCCAGGGAAACAGGGGAACTGGGAGGGCTGCTGTGCGACAGGGGGAGGACAGGCCCAGGGAACCCACTCTCCACGAGACCCTCTCCACATCATGGGAGCGTACCATCATTCCCAGGAGACAATGGCAATGGTATTGGCCAAGTTTCAGGAGACCCAGCAACTGCAGGAGGAACAGTAGTTGGGCTTCAGGGAGGAACTCAGATCCATCAATTCCACCCTGGGCACCACCGTAGGGGTGCTGAAGGAAGTCCTCAACACCAGGAGGGACACTGTGGCACAACAAGGGGCCCCTGACACTAGCATGGACGATGAACTGCCCACCACCTCTGCCGGCGCTAGTGGACAGGAGGCACCATCACAGGACCACCACACCAGCACCCCACCCCCTGCATTGGGAGAACCACCCCGCAAACGGTCCCTGAGATCCAGGAACAAGACAGAGAATGAGACCACCCTGATTGTCATCCTACTGTCCCACTTTGTCTCCCTGTCCATAATTAAACTGCCCCAGCTCCACTTCCTATGCCCATATGGGCAATGCACCTGTGAGACTAATAGACTGGACTCTGCCATGGATACTCCTCCGCCATCACCCCTCACCATTTCACTACCTCCTCCAATTTTGAGCATTTAAATAAACTCACCTAAAGCACAAAATGATCTGGTGTCTGTCTGTGATTTCGAAATAGTGTATTAGCAATTACAGTGCTAAAATGTTTTTTAAATAGTAATGTCAACATACCTATGTCACACAGCTTTAGTCCATGAGGATTCTAAGCAGATGTCACACAGTGGGACCCACATCTGTGAAATCGTAAGGGAAAGTGACAACTCAGTGACCATACACTGGGTGAAAACGACAGACAGGAGAGAGGTAGTAGTGTCAAAGTACATGTAGTAGGCAGGTTTGTATTCTTACTGGTGTCTCACTGGAAATATTGCAGGATCACTGAGTCCCTGTTGTGCATGTCTTCTTCCTCTGCTTCCTCCTCATCACTGTCCACAGGCTCCACAGCTGCAACAACACCGCCATCTGGACCATCCTCCTACAGAAAAGGCACCTGTCGTCGCAAAGCAAAGTTGTGAAGCATACAGCAGGCCACGAAGATCTGGCACACCTTCTTTTGTGAATAGAATAGGGATCCACCTGTCATATGGAGGCACATGAACCTGGCCTACCGGAGGCCGAAGGTCCGCTCGATTACCCACCTAGTTCACCCATGGGCCTCATTGTAGAGTTCCTCTGCCCTGGTCCTGGGATTCCTCACTGGGGTCAGTAGCCTTGACAGGTTGGGGTGACCAGAGTCACCTGCAAATGGCGAGGGACAACTGTTAGACACACACTAACCTGGAGGGATAACCCCAGACCCAGACAACCATTCCCACTGACTTGCTTCCAGGTGCTCACCTAATAGCCACACACGGTGCCTCTGGAGTTGACCCATCACATAAGGGATGCTGCTATTCCGCAGGATGTAGGCGTCATGCACTGAGCCAGGGAACATGGCATTCACATGGGAGATGTACTGGTCTGCCAAATATACCATCTGTACATTCATGGAATGATAACTCTTCCGGTTTCTGTACACCTGTTCACTCCTGTGGGGGGGGTACCAAAGCCACATGGGTCCCATCAATGGTACCTACGATGTTGGGGATATGTCCCAGGGCATAGAAGTCACCTTTCACTGTAGGCAAATCCTCCACCTGAGGGAAAACGATGTAGCTCTGCATGTGTTTCAGAAGGGCAGACAACACTCTGGACAATACGTTGGAAAACATAGGCTGGGACAAATCCCTGATGCCCTGGACACAGTTGTTTGAAAATACCCACTTGCAAGGAAATGGAGCACTGACAGCACCTGCACTTGAGGGGGGATTCCTGTGGGATGGCAGATTGCTGACTTCAGGTCTTGCTCCAACTGAGAACACAGTTCCTGGATTGTGGCACGGTCAAGCTTGTAGGTGATTATCAAATGTCGCTCCTCCATTGTCGACAGGTCCACCAACGGTCGGTACACCGAAGGATGCCGCCATCTCCTCACATGTCCCAGCGGATGGTGCCTATGAAGGACAACAGCGAGCACAGAGTCAAACAACTCAGAGGTACGTACCCACAGTTTACACAGAACATCAATCATACACAAAAGGTGGCCTGTATGTGTGTTGAATCTAGGCCTAGGTATGTGTGACGCAGTTGAAAATGAAGCCATGTGAGCCCCTGAGTACAACCTACTCTATGGTCCTCCAGACAAACAGGTAACTACACAGGGGGCATGTTGTATGGGCTATGCCTGTGTGGAGAGGGCTGGATGTAAGAAGGAAGGGGGCAGAGTGCTGCATGCATGAAAGACGGTGAATGCACGTGCCACATGGCACGCGTAGGGATGGGGGCCAGTCACTTTGACGGTGCAGTTGGTAATGACTTCTCTTTTTCGCCTATACATTTCATGTAGGTCAGCGCCCATCAGAAGAAAGATATTTGCCGTGCCATTGCCAAGGACTTCTGGACCCTGGGCGTCTACCACAGACGGAGCACCCACTGCCGGAAAAGATGGGAGGACATTCGCCGCTGGAGCAAGAAGACGGCGGAGGGTCAGCTGGGGATGGCTTCCCAACGTGGGAGGGGTGCCCATCGCACCATGACCCCCCTGATGTTCAGGATCCTGGTGGTGGCCTACCCGGAGTTGGATGGCCACTTGAGGGCATCACAGCAGACACAAGGGGATGAGTACACTCTCATTCTGCTGACTTTGTGTGCAGTGGAGTTGACTGGGTGGGGGAGGAGGGCTGTGGGTTTCCCTAGGCCAGGGCGAGTTCCGTAGGCAAGGCCTCTCCATAAGGCAGGCGATGTGGCACCCCAGCCCACATCTGTAGAGTGCCAAGTACAGCTATTCATGCCCCTGTGTCATCAATGTATGCAGATGTCGTCCATAGCCTTGTAGGCCATTTCCCAGGAATTGAACAGTGGAGCCCAAGAGCGCGGCGTAGTGCAGGGGGCTTCTGTGTCTGTCTTGTCCGCCAACGGTTGCTGTAATGCATGCACTCAACATGTCTTTCTTCTGTTGTCCCCCCCTTTTTGTGGTCTCCCTGTTCTTGTGTGCATTAGCATCATCAGACGGAGGAGCAGTGACTTCCCACATGTCCCTGGAGGGCGAGACTACAGACTCAGAATTCACCAGTGGGATGGAGGGCGAGGGGAGCTCTACGGCGGGGACAGGAGCTGACACCAGTGACACAGACTCGTCCTCTGATGAGAGCTCCTATTGTGGTGGTGGCAACATCTGTGCCCCCCGCATCTACAGGTACAGCCACCACCCCCCCTACCAGCACTGCCCTCCCAGCAGCCCCTCAGGCTTTGCCCAGTGCCCGCTCACACAGGAGGGTGGGCATCACCTTCGCCACAGGCACCTCAGAGTGAAACATAAGAATAACGCTATCATGGTGTGTAACAATTTCTACTCTCCCTCAGCTAGTTCTATTTCGAGCACAGCATGTTAAGCGTCTAACTTGCCTTTCTGAATCCCTTGGGAGACATCATCCCTCATACCTGAGCAAAGGCCTGTGATCTGTTTCAGCATCTGCAACGAGGCAGTCAGCGTCTAGTTGTGGTTCCCTGGTCGGAATCTCCCTCTTGCGTGTATTGGGACAAGGAAGTGTTTTTATAACTAACATGTCAGCGTGATCACAAAATGTCCCTACACAGGAATACCAAAGACTAAACTCCTACCACGTCTATCGGCAATGTACCAGACTGTATCCTTGACTGAAGCACAGAGTAAACAAGAATGTGTTATGGAGAACTCCAGTGCTGAAGTAGGCTAAACAGTGTGATATGAAATATAAAACAAGACCGTAGAACTGGTTATTTGAAAAATAACAGTACGGAGCCTAATAAAAAGCATTTAGAGCAAAGTGCACAGAGGCTCTAAGCTGCGAGCAAAGGAATAAAATACATCCAGGGCAAAATGCACAAAGGCCTAAAGCCTGAAGCTAATGCACAAAGGATACGTAAAACTGACCACACTACACTCCCAAGATACACAAATGCAGGCACACACCCACCCAACAGCCACCCACCTCACGACAGCCTCCAGCGCATGCAGCTTCACCCAATGTCACCAAACGTACACCTCCTACTACCACCACCTCTTCCTCCACTCCCAAACCCCCTCCAGCTACCCGTCCCAGTGTGTCCCAAAAACTTTTCCTGTCCACCCTTGACCTTTGTCCCACACCTCCCCCACCCCGTCCATCTCATAGGTCCCGAAGTTGCACCTCAGCCACAACATCTCCGGGACCAGTGGTGCCTGTAGTCACCGGTATGTGGAGTGCACCTGCCACTAGGACAGCCAGTGTGGCACGGACCCACAGCACAGACAGTCCCCCACCTGTGAAGCATCAGAAGTTGGCCAGAGCCCGGCGGAAGAGGGGGAAGACTCCAGCCACCAAAGCCGCTCCCAGGGGTCCCGTTGGGAGTGTGGAGTCAGCTGTGACACCTTCCAAGGTGGGGAAGGGCCACAAGAAACCCAGCAAGTCTGGGAAGAGCTGCACGGCGGAGAAGACCGCCATCATCCCCGCTGCCCAGGAGGCCACCGCCAGCCCCAGCCCAGCTGCCCAGGAGGCCACCGCCAGCACCAGCAAAGCTGCCCAGGAGGCCACCGCCAGCCCCAGCCCAGCTGCCCTGGAGGCCACCGCCAGCACCAGCAAAGCTGCCCAGGAGGCCACCGCCAGCCCCAGCCCAGCTGCCCAGGAGGCCACCGCCAGCCCCAGCACAGCTGCCCAGGAGGCCACCGCCAGCACCAGCACAGCTGCCCAGGAGGCCAGCACCAGCCCCGCTGGATCATGAAGGACCGCCAGCACAAGCCCCGCTGGGCCATGAAGGACCGCCAGCACAAGCACCGCTAAACAGGGCACCGCCAGCACAAGCACCGCTGAACAGGGCACCGCCAACTCAAGCACCGCTGAACAGGGCACCGCCAACTCAAGCACCGCTGAACAGGGCACCGCCAGCACAAGCACCGCTGAACAGGGCACCGCCATCTCAAGCACCGCTGAACAGGGCACCACCAACTCAAGCACCGCTGAACAGGGCTCCGCCAACTCAAGCACTGCTAGCCCATGAGCGGCGGGGGCACTGACGCAACTGGGTCCGTCACGGGGTGAGTGATGCACTCTGGGCACCAGTCCCCCTCCAGAACCAGTGGAGAATCCATCCACTACCTCTGTCCTAAACAGGATGAAGCACTCTGGGCACCATGCCCCCTCCAGAACCAGTGGAGACTGTTATCCACTTGAGAGACTGTGGCTTTGCATTCCCCAGGATTGAACAGTGGGCAACCCACCCACTGCAGAGACTTGAGAGACTGTGGCTTTGCACTGCCCAGGATTGAACAGTGGGCAAACCACCCACTGTAGAGACTTGTGAGACTGTGGCTTTGCACTCCCCAGGATTGAACAGTGGGCAAACCACCCACTGTAGAGACTTGAAAGACAGTGGCTTTGCACTCCCCAGGATAAAGCAGTGGGCAACCCACCCACTGTAGAGACTTGTGAGACTGTGGCTTTGCACTTCCCAGGATTGAACAGTAGGCAAACCACCCACTGTAGAGACTTGTCAGGGATCTTGTATGGGCCTCGCCCATACCGTGTGGTCCCAGTGTTCCACGGACTTTCTTTGTGCAGTACCTGGACTACTATGCCTGGTATATATTTTGTACATGGTGTATATATATATTTCTGCCTACTTGTTTGTAATATATTCCGCTGGTTACACTCATTTTCTTTGGTCTTTGCATTCTTCCGGAGGGGCTTGGGGGGTGTAACTGTGATGTATTGATATGCATTAGTGTGTGTGTTGTAGTGGGTGAGGGTGGGGGTGTTGCGTGTGTGTGTCCTTGTTTTTTGCCTCCCCCCTCCCTTGTGTTGTGGGTGCAGTACTTACCGTGGTCTTCGCCGCCGGCGTTCGTGCTCCTGGTAGAGGAGCAGGAAGACTATTGCAGGTAGGATTTGGAGTTCTGGTTCCATGGTGTCCTCGTTCCTCGTGGATTGTGTAGAGGTGAGCGTTTTCCCTTCGAAATTCCTGTTTCCGCCGTGTTTTTATCCGTGGTGAATCCGCCCCAGAAAAGGTGGCAGATTGGCCTGTCATAATAGTGTGGGCGGTACATTGTCTCCCGCCTGTCTGTTGGCAGTGACCGCCGCGCTGTTTGTTTGTACCGCTGTGGCGGTCGGAGTGTTAAAGTGGCTGTCTTTGTTGGCGGTTTCCGCCACGATCTTAATTGCTATTTTTTTACCGCCGGCCTGTTGGTGGTATTACCGCCGCTTTAACACCGTCTGCCAGGGTTGTAATGACCACCATAGTGTGTAAAAAATATAAGACAACATTAGACATATCTAATGGGTTCTTCTGCCAGAATTTAGCTCATGAAAGTCGGGACCTGAGTGCATTCTCATTTGGCTCTCAGAAACGCTTTTGTCGTTTACCTCAAGGCTATAAAAATAGCCCAGGACTATTTTCAGCCCGTGTAACATCAATATTACATGATATTGATTCCGCAGCATTGTCCTTTGTGGATGACATATATCTCACAGACGACGTCCTCGACATTCATCTTGCGAGAGTCGATCAGATCATTTTGGGTTTTGCAGACCTCGGTTACAAATTCAATTTTAAGAAAAGCAAGATAGCCTTTCTTAGCGTATTATTCCTGGGATATGAGCTGTCAAACGAGGGGAAGAGCCTGCCCCGCACTTTCTAGAGAAATCTGCTCAACTACAGCCTCCAAACACACTTAAGAAATTACAGTAATTACTGGGTTTCTTCAATTTTGGCAGAACATACATCCCAGATTATGCACAAGGCATCAAGCCACTTTATGAATTAGTTCAGCCCAAATTTTGTAGCAGACACTGGACAATTGAACACACGCACATCCTTAGGGACATGCGACAGGACATGCTAGAAGCTAAACACTTACACACATGTGACAATAAAACAAACTTGGTCATCAGAATAATTGCTGGTGCCATTGGATTTACTTATGTCACCTTTAATGAGGATGACACGGTACCCATAGCATATAAATCACATTTATACTCAAATGCTGAACAGCGTTTTGCACCTACGGAGAAGATTCTAATGGCAGTTCAGATGGCCGTCATAAAAGAGAGACCACTTGCCCAAGGGAAACTTATTATTGTTGTCTCCCCAGTACCGGCCTTAGAGGCTGTCACCAAAGCAAGCATTCCTAATGCTAAAGCATTACATCCAGGTTGGATTAAATGGGCAACGTCTCTGACCACCACTGATGTCGATTATATATTTGATCCAAAGCTTCAGACCCAAGAATTTCTCCAGTATGAACAAGAGTACCCCGCTCCTCTCAATATCTTGCCACTAGACAACTACCATACTGTCATATACACTGACGATTCAGCACAACCGGCTGTAGGTACTAAACATCAATACTCGGCAGCTTGCGCAGCCGTGAGCGGAGTGATGGAAGATGGAGTTTTCCACCCTCACAATACCTACACGCAGACCTTAGGGGACTGCACAGCCTAGTTGGCTGAGCTTAAAGCTCTTATTCTAGCGCTCGAACATACAGAGACAGGATGCCAGACTTTGATAGTCTGTGACTCATATTACTGCGTCCAGACATACAATGAATATCTCAATCATTGGAAACTGAACGGGTTTAGAGATTCTAAAGGGAACACCATTAAACACAAGACATTGTGGGGGAGGGGGGCTGATGATAAGGATAATCTACCGTATGTCCATGTAGTCCATACATTGGGACACCAACATATAGGAGTACACGTTACCGGTAATACATTGGCTTATGAAGTGGCCAAAACAGCAGTAGCTATGGCTTCTGTGGCTGCAGTGACTCGTTCACAAACGAGAATGGATAATGAAATATTGATTGCCGTTAAAGCTTTGGCTGCAGGCAAGCCCCTTCTGAAAGGATACCCAACAAACTATACTTACCATATCAGTGCACAGAATGTTGCTTACACAATGATTCCTGGGGTTGGAGATCGAGTGATCCCCAATGAAGACTAGAGATTAGATCTAATTAAAGCAGCACATGAGAGTGTTGCTTCTGCACATGCTGGTATATAGGCCACGATAACACTCCTACAGCAACGCTTCTGGTGGCCTGGTCTATGCTGACGAACAAAGCAGTATGTCCTTTGCTGTGACATTTTCCAGCAGATCAAGGGCTCTAATATCAAACGCCCACCGCAGACATCCCTCTTAGTGTCCAACAGGCCACTACAGTGTGTGTACCTAGACCATTGTGGTCCCTTACAGCCTGATGGTGCATACAAATATATTTTAGTCGCTGTAGATTCTTGTTCTAGATTCCTGTGGGTATGGCCACAGCGGTCGGCTAACGCCCAGAATGTTATAAAGGATTTGCTGATCTTTATCGGCACATATGCGGTTGCAGCATTCCATTCGGACCAGGGCCCTGCATTTGCCTCAACGGCATTCAGGGACACCATGGGGACGATGGGTGTTGAACTCCATTACTCCTCACCATACCATCCCGAGGGAAATTTGGTCGTGGAGAGGTGGAATCGTGATCTAAAGCAGTCCTTAACAGCTCGAGTATTAGGTTCAGGCCGCAGTTGGCTACACCACCTATATGGGGTCCAGTGAGCACTGAATAATCTGCCAAGACGGTCCTTGGGGGGACACTCTCCGTATGAGGTTCTCTTTGGGATACCAATGTATGTCCCAGATCTTGATGCCCCTGGTATGGTGGCAGCAGAAACACCGTTTGACATAAAAGAACGTCTCACTGTTTTACAGGAGCTTCAACAATTTTGTGATGATAAATCATCTGCAAGTGCTGATGGAATAAGGGATTTGGGTGAAAACTTCAACTGGCTGGATTCCTAAAGTTGGGGATCTGGTTTGTGAGAAGATCGCTGTGAAGAAGGAGTTTGGCCCATCATACAGAGCACTGTACCAGTCTTGGGAATACAAGGCACCAGGACTGTCATCTTACCACCACTCTCTGGTTCTATGACGAACAGATTCATCTCCATTGATGACATCAAACTACACCATGTGGCTGATCCTTCACAGTAGACCAGGAGGTCCCTTGGGTGGTTCCCAATCCCCTCTCACTACCCAACAGGACATCCATCTACATAGTAGGATAAACATCACTACTACAGACTATGCAACAATGTCAACTGCTGTTCCAGACACTTCCTCGACCATGGGGAGGGCGGAAAATGAACTCTTGTTGGTTCCAGTTACATCTTCAGTGACCACACCATTTCAATATTTAGCTGTATTTTACACGAAGACTTCTACGACTCATAACGTTGTCTACCAAGAGCCTCCACATGCAGTGGATCAGAGTACACCGGCTCCTGTGTTTGCAGAGACTACCTCTGGCTATTTCATTGACATTGATGATTTTTCTTCGGATTCATCCTCTACTGTGATTGACAATGTTTCAAAAAAGTAGTAAGCTGTATCGATGGCTTAAAAAGAACTATTTGATATACCCATGGAACTACTTGTGGTTCTATTTGACATTGAGGGCCAGATGTAGCAAACTGTTTGCGACTCGCAAACAGCGAAAATCGCCGTTTGCGACTCGCAAGTCTGTGTTTGCTATGCTGAAATGCATTTTGCGAGTCGGAACCGACTCGCAAAATGCATTTCCGAGTCGCAAATAGGAAGGGGTGTTCCCTTCCTATTTGCGAGTCGCAGTGGTATGCAACTCCATTTGCGACTTCGCAAATGGAGTCACAGTTACCATCCACTTGAAGTGGATGGTAACCCACTCGCAAACGGGAAGGGGTCCCCATGGGACCCCTTCCCCTTTGTGACTGGACCCAAAAATCCGAAACTAAAGGTTTCGTTTTTTTTTTCTAAGTGCAGCTCGTTTTCCTTTAAGGAAAACGGGCTACACTTGGAAAAAAAAAACTGCTTTATTTAAAAGCAGTCACGGACATGGAGGTCTGCTGTTCCCAGCAGGCCTCCATCCCCGTGAGTGCCCAGAGTCGCTATGGGGGCGCAAATTGCGACCCACCTTATTAATTTTAATGAGGTGGGTCTTTGCGACCCCATAGCGACTCGCAGAAGGTGTCTGAGACACCTTTCTGCATAGCAAATTGCGACTTGCAATTTGCGAGTCGCACTGACTCGCAAATTGCAAGTCGCAATTTGCTAGTTTCCTACAACTGGCCCTTATTGCATTATATTTATGAATTGGTTTTGTGACTGTTTTCTTTTTGCTTATAAATGGTCACTATATTCCTGATCGCTCCTCAGTGGAGCCTGTTGCTGAAGTTTTAACACCACATCATTCTTCACATAAGGTCCGAAGAGATTTGTCCCATGTAAATATTACGGCAATACCAATTACTGATGGGATTGTGTGGGACAAAGTTCCATTCGATATATACGGGCCTACAGAAATTATTCAAATACCATACATGTTCAAAATTTCAATGACTGATGTTATTATACCTGATGTTGTCTCTGATGATTGGGACGTCCAAACAGTTGATTCCATGCTAACTGATATGAAGGACTATTCCGCTTTTGAAAGTGATGATGTATATGATTATACAATGAATTATGGGGAAATGTTCTGCTATAACAATTGGGGACATCACTACCTACACTGTGTCACTAGATACAGGCCTCTATTGAACTACACACAGTGGAAACACTGTTCTACACCACTGGTGGGGAGTCCAAAGTATTATAGCGATAAATTTACATACTTTTCTGGGCATGATACCAGAAAAGCAGAGTCGTATTATTTTGAATTACCTATGGCATAAATTAGGAAAATGTTGCTAACTGATACAAAACTGATGTATTCAGATCCCTTTGTTTCCCGGCTCGCAATTGAGGGTTACGAATACTGGAAGAGCACTATTGACTTGAAAAGTGTATGGGGAACACAAGATTGGCAAATACAGGGTAGGGAGGCTTTATTTCGAGCATGCCTGATTCCTGTACAAATGATTTTCTTAAATGACACTATTCAGCAGACATCCTGTCTGGGGTTAGCGAAAATTAAAGATCTGAACACGCCCAGTATCCCTACTCCGGCAAGGTTTAAAGATTGGCAACACTTCCTTAATATCACAGAGGAAAGGCTAGATGCAGTGGTTTAGGCTGGTACCTATATTTCTTCACTTTCCAGTCCCGGCGGGTGGTTAATATGGCCCACTGACACTAATGAGTGTCAAGCGCATTTTTTTAACTCTTCAGGGTTTTTTTCAATTAGCAGGCCAGACCCTCGCTTTATATCAGGTCAACATACAGATATAGTTACAACATACAGTGTGGGTAAGCTATGCCAGCAATGGGTACAAACAAACATGTGAGCAGCAGTTAAGAAACACCTGAACACTCTTTCTGAAAATATAGACTTGCAGGATTTTCTGCTGGGTCCTAGGAAACAGCGTTCAAAAAGGTTTTTATATGCTATGTACAATGAAATTTTGAAACTTTCCCAGATTGAGGCTGCTGCGCGTTTAAGGCAATTGGATAAAGAAAATGTAGAAAAGACATTAGCTGTTGTCGACAACGGCATGAATACACTGTCTATCAGGATTTATTCAAATATAGTGTCGTCTACTATTGATATCACTCAGACAGACTAGTCCCGGTTATATCATGGGCAAACACAGCTACGTTCCATCATGCAGCTAGGTTGGACATTACAAACACTGAAAAGTGGCCGCATTCCATGCAAGTATATTAATGGGAGTGAATTCTTCACTGCTTATAATTTTTCCAGGGAACAAGCGACATTGGCTAAAAGGGAGGCTAGTTTCACCCTGCTTCAAGTAGAGAAGTTAGATAAGTTGCCCTTCACGGTAGCAGAGAGTCCTTCAACTATCTGGCTCTTACATGGCATTATTAATTTACTGATTTCGACCTTTCATTTCTCGATCTGCCTGAAACATCTTGCAGTGGGACGATATGAGCAACTAGGAGATAGCTTTATTAAGGAAGAGTGGGAGTTCCCCTTTGACTGTAGATGTCTGAACGGCAAAAAGGAGGTCTTTCTTTGCGGGAGCGAATGTGAGACTGCTGTTCGTCATTCTATGATATACAAGCAGGTGTCTCTTCACTGTCTTTGCAATGCGGGGGTCACGAACTTGGCCTGTTTTCTGAAGGGTACTCCCGTCCCCTTGATTCGCCCGGTATTTCATGTACTTTCCAATGGAAGTTATGTGGTACTGAACATTCAAAGTTGTTGCGGCATGCGACCAGGAATTGCCTACGCAATCTCGGTCTCGAAGGTCGTTACGTGTTGTGGACATGTTTTGTTTCCCCCCCACTCGAGAGATTAAAGTATCTGACATGTGGCCCCACATAGATACTTTTAATGTGAACTATGACAAGCTGAGTAGGCTAAAGGCGCTATTGTTTAAAAAACAGGTCACCTTGACATCCGCAAAGGAGACGTATGCTCTCCAGATTGCGAGATCATCAGCCGAGATACAATCCCTTTTAAATACCGATTTCCCCAAACATTTTGGAGAACTGGTATCCAGAATATTCAATGCTTCAAGCACCACTGGGATTGTTCATTTCTTTAAGGCTGTCGGGTCTGGTTTCGTGTCCATCTAACAGACCGTCTTCGGAGTCATCCTATCAGCCATCCATTCTCTCTTTTCAAGTGTGTTTGGTGGCTTTGCGATTATTTTGGCTTTGATTGGCAGACTACTACTGCTATTTCTTCTGATTCGCAGTGGTTGTTTCTTTCCAGCAACACAGAGCAATAGAGCCGCTCCCACCGACTCCACTGTGCCGTGAGTGCATGGTTCGGATCTTCGGTGCACCTTTGCTGGTGGAACTGGAGCGTGACTGGTCGTTGTCATTTCGGACCCTTCTCTGGTGCGTACAACCAGTCTTCCGCTGCATATGGTGTCTCTTTGAACATCTGCCTATGGTCTGTCTCCTGTGGACCACGAACTGCTGATGTCCTGTTCTGCTTTCCTACATATTTCCTATCGGAGCTTACAGAACCTCTCCCTGAATGCACTTCTGAGTTCAAAGAAGACCTTTATTGTTGTTAATTCTCCCCCACCCACAAGTTCCTGAGAGACGAAATTAGTAGATTTCAAGCACACGTTCAAAAGTAGTCACAGCAATGAAACCAAAATATATCACAGTACTTCTCAGTTGCAATGTACACAGCAAATATATAACATAACTACAAAGCAAAAGCATAAAAGTCAAATTCATCACCATATGGGCAAGGCGGTAGGGCCTAACTCAGCTTCATCTTTATGGGGACTGCAAGTTGATGACTCCGGTCAACTGCGAGAAAGAGATTTTCTACCCAAACGGGAGACTGGCAACTGACGTCTAGCTCCAGCCTGAAGTCAAGCATATTCAAATCTAACTCACTGTAGCCCAGAGTCATCCTGAAAAGCAAACTCAGTGTGAGATCTGAACAACCTTGGAGAGTGGCCAGTTCTCCTGAGCCATTCCGCTCTCAGACTGGATTGCGAGGTAAACACAAAATGTATGTGCTCTTATCAGCTAAGGTCTGGTGTGAAGAAAACAGCTTGGTTCAACTTGTGGAAAAATACCGCTTGGAAAAAACACAGACATCTGTAATGTCTCAACTGCAATGTCTAACCCCACGTTACAGCCAATAGGCAGCTAAACTGAATACAGAATGTAATGTCTAATGCCATGTCAAAGCCAATAGGCAGCTGAGCTGAATACAAAATGTAAAGTCTAATATCATGTCAAAGCCAATAGGCAGCTGAACTGAATACAAAATGTAATGTCTAATATCATGTCAAAGCCAATAGGCAGCTGAACTGAATACAAAATGTAATGGCTAATGCCATGTCAAAGCCAATAGGCAGCTGAACTAAATACAAATTGTTATGGCTAATTCCATGTCAAAGCCAATAGGCGGCTAAGCTGAATACAGAATGTAATCGCTAACTCCATGTTAAAGCCAATAGGCAGCTAAACTGAATACAGAATGTAATGGCTAACTCCATGTTAAAGCCAATAGGCAGCTAAACTGAACAAAACATATAGGGGGTCATTCTGACCCTGGCGGTCGACCACGGAAGCACCGCCAACAGGCTGGCGGTGCTTCCTGGCCAATTCTGACCACGGCGGTAAAGCTGCGGTCAGAAAAGGGAAACCGGCGGTTTCCTGCCGGTTTTCCCCTGGCCAAAGGAATCCTCCATGGCGGCGCTGGTTTACACCGCCAGGAAGAGGCTGGCGGGAACCGGTGTCGTGGGGCCCCTGGGGGCCCCTGCACTGCCCATGCCACTGGCATGGGCAGTGCAGGGGCCCCCTAACAGGGCCCCCATATAGATTTTCAGTGTCTGCTTGGCAGACACTGAAAATCGCGACTGGTGCCACTGCACCCGTCGCACCGCAGCAAATCCGCCGGCTCCATTCGGAGCCGGCTTCATCTTTGCTGGGGCTTTCCCGCTGGGCCGGCGGGCGATCTTTTGCAGAATGGCCCCGCGGTCATCTGACCGCGGGGCGGTGTTTGGGCGGTTTCCGCCCGGCGGCCGGCGCCCGCCGCCCGCCTGGGTCAGAATGACCCCCATAATGTGCTACTGGTGAACATTGAGCAACTAATATGCGCAGTGGTGAAACACAAAGTCATTGGTCAAACACAATTAATAGCATCACATGTCCCCGATGAGGGTGCATACACGGTCATGCCCCTTGAGACTGAGGTTGCTCCGCGAGGCCACCTATGAGCCTTCCGTTTTGAGATCTACCATGGATGAGGACACTGCAATGGATAACGATACATCAGGAAATACGGCTCACTTCTGCTCTGTGGATCCGTTTGTCCGCCCAGCACTCGACTTAACATCAGATGATGTTGACTCATTTTTTAGGTCCTTGGTTGGTGACTTCGATGACATTCTTCAAGATCATGTGTACAGCAAATAATTTGATGAATTGACTTGCCATTCCCGATTCCAAATTATGCATTTAAATTGATGGTTGCTTTTGCATGCTGTGCTTGTCGTAGTTGACATTGACATCTCTGTATGTGCTTTTAGCAGGTTTGTTTTAATATGTTTTTTTTTAACATATTCCAAAGATTTTTGTTGTTTTTGCTTTTAGCTTTTAGTTCAGACAAGTTTTAGCATTTGGGTTCCTGTACCTTTATCATACCTGGTACGGCAATGGGGAGGGTGTAGTGAATCCTAGTTCATTTTAAAGGGATAACAGGAGTTAGCTTAGCCTCTGGCTTGCAGACCCGTGCCCCCGTCACCTAGTGACTTTTAACCTACTTAGGTTGCTCTGTCTTAGCCCATTTAATTATTTATTTCTTCTAAGATGGCTGACTTGTTTATAGCTAGGCCACGTGTTATGGGTAACATTATCAGTGTCACCGCGCCAAGGCGTCAAGATCAAGCACCAAAGACAAACAAACAGTAGGTGTTCACACTCAGGGATTTTCCCTCTCTATACTTTCGAGGGATTGTTTATATTAATTGCCGTCCCAAGCATGTCTGTTATCTATTGTTTAGGAACACACCTACGCCAGGGGTTCTTGTAGATCTGTATAAATACATCACACTTTAGAAGGATAATCAGAGGGATTCCGACCTGAGGGCATCGCCACCATCGCTGATACCGATGCTGCAGTCGTCTTGACGCTGACCCAGTCTTCGTGTCCCTGCGGAGTCTGAGATAGAGACCTCATTCCAAGGTAACGAGGGTTGGGGGCTCCTCTCATGGACATGGCATTGGCAGATTAGGTGTAACAAACCCAGCTCTCCTTTAGGTAGGAGGTTAGGCCTTTCACATTAGGGTATTAGGGCATATTACATCTCATATATCTTTTCTACATATTGCAAGATGGTGGGGGTCTTTGTAATAATGACTCTTGTCTTCACAATTCTGTTTCTTGCATTATTCATTATCCTAATCATTGCAGCCCATGCAACTTATCCCAAATTGCAGTTATGTTAAATAAAAACTATTGTAACTCTACTGCATCTGTGTCATTGCCTGTGTTTGTATGAGACATGATATATCTGTGAGAAAAGGGTAATCTCCGTTTAACCACGACACTCCTTGAGATATCTTATTCCCGAGTCCATGCGTAACGACTGCCAGAAATCACCTTTTACTATTGTGTTTCTGGTGAGGAGCTGCTAGTGAGCCGGTAAGGTTGGGACAACAGTTGCGACTTGTTGTAGGAAAGGCGTAGTCGCCTACAAACAAAAGAGTCCAAACTACGACACCTTCTTTGGTGAGTAGAATAGGGAACCACGTGTCATATGGATGCACCGGAACCTGGCCTTCAGGAGGCCGAAGGTCCGCTCTATAATCCTCCTAGTTCACCCATGGGCCTCATTGTAGCGTTCCTCTGCCCTTGTCCTGGGATTCCTCACTGGGGTCAGTAGCCATGACAGGTTGGGGTAACCTGAGTCACCTGTAAATGGCGAGGGACAACTGTTAGACACACACTAACTCTTAGGGATATCCCCAGACCGAGACAACTATTCCCAACTATTTGGTTCCAGGTGCTCCCCTAATAGCCACACACAGTGCCTCTGGAGTTGCCCCATCACATAAGGGATGCTGGCATGCACTGAGCCAGGGAATTTGGCATTAACATGGGAGATGTACTGGTCTGCCAAACACACCATCTGCACATTCATCGAATGGTAACTCTTCCGGTTTCTGTACAACTGTTCACTCCTGCAGGGGGACCAAGGACACATGTGTCCCATCAATGGCACCTATGATGTTGGGGATATGTCCCAGGGCATAGAAATCACCTTTCACTGTAGGCAAATCCTCCTCCTGAGGGAAAACGATGTAGCTCTGCATGTGTTTCAGCAGGGCAGGCAACACTCTGGACAACACGTTGGAAAACATAGGCTGGGACATCCCTGATGCTATGGCCACTGTAGTTTGAAATGACCCACTTACAAGGAAATGGAGTACTGACAGCACCTGCACTTGAGGGGGGATTCCTGTGGGATGGCGGATAGCTGACATCAGGTCTGGCTCCAACTGGGCACACAGTTCCAGGATTGTGGCATGATCAAGCCTGTAGGTTAATATTACATGTCTTTCCTTCATTGTCGACAGGTCCACCAGCGGTCTGTACACCGGAGGATGCCACCATCTCCTCACATGTCCCAGCGGACGGTGCCTATGTAGGACAAAAGTGAGCACAGATTCAACCAACTCAGAGGTATGTAAACACAGCTTACTCAGAAAACCATTCATAACCCAAATTTTGCCTGTATGAGTGTTGAGCCAGGGCCTAGGTATGTGTGACGCAGTTATAAATCAAGCCATGTGGGCCCCTGAAATGGCGGCTGCCTGACCTGTAAAGTGGGACAATGGGATGTGAGGTAACTGCGCTGGCGTTGTACACCGCTGCGGTAAGCGGTCGAAGACCGCAGCGCAATTCTGCATTGGTTAACATTGGACCCTATGGGTCCCAGGAGCCAATGACGATGTACGCCGGTGGTGACGGTGTACGCACCGTCACGGACATGATCGCCATTTTCTATCTGTTCAATCACTCGATACCTGATCTTCGACAGGAGAGGACCTACACGGCAAGTGCTGCTGTGACCTCAGTCTGGAAGAGACAATGGCTCGTGCGTCTGGGGAAAGGGCCCCTGCCTTCACCACGTAGGAGTTCGAGAAACTTGTGGATGGGGTCCTCCCCAGTACATGCTACTCTACCGTCCTCCAGACAAACAGGTAAGTACACTGTGAACATGCTGTATGGGCAATGCCTGTGTGGAGTGGGGTGGATGAAAGAGAGGGGGGTAGAATAAGGGGTGCTTGAAACGACGGTGAGTGCATGTGCCACATGGCAAGGATAGGGATGCGGGCCAATGACTGTGACGGTGCAGTTGGTAATAACTTCTCTTTTTTCCCTGTACAATTCCTGTAGGTCAGCGCCCACCAGAAGAAGGATATTTGGCATGCCATCGCCAAGGACGTCCGGACCCTGGGGGTCTATCACAGACGGAGCACCCACTGCCGGAAAAGATGGGAGGACTTTCGCCGCTGGAGTAAGAAGATGGCGGAGGCCCAGCTGGGGATGGCCTCTGAACGTGGGAGGGGTGCCCCTCGCACCATGACCCCCCTGATGTTCAGGTTCGTGGCGGTGGCGTACCCGAAGTTGGATTGGCGCTTGAGGGCATCACAGCAGCAACAAGGGGATGAGTACACTCTCATTCTGCTGATTCAGCGTGCAGTGGAGATGTCTGGGTGGGGGAGGTGGGCTGTGGGTTTCCCTAGGCGAATGTGCTAGTTAAGTCCCCTTTTTCAGGCAGACCCTGTGGCACCTTCCCCACCTGGGTACAGTGCCAACTACACCTAATCCGGCTCTTGTGACATCCATGTGTGCAGATATCGTCCATAGCCTTGTATGCCATTTACCAGGCATTGAATAGTGGACCCCAAGTGCTCGGCGTAGTGCAGCGGGCTTCTGTGTCTGTCGTGTCTGCCAACGGTAGCGGTAATGCATGCACTCAACTTGTCTTTCTTCTGTCTCCCCCCCCCTTTTTGTGGTCTCCCTGTACATGTGTGCATTAGCATCATCAGGCGGAGGAGCAGTGGCACCCGAGCAGGAGGGAGCTGCATCCCACATGGCCCTGGAGGGCAACACTACAGAGACTTATTTCACCAGTGGGACAGAGGGTGAGGCGAGCTCCACGTCGGGGACAGGAGCTGACACCAGCGATACGGACTCATCCTTTGATGGGAGCTCCCTTGTGGTGGTGGCCCCATCTGTGGCCCCTGCATCTACAGGTACAGCCACCACCCCCCCAGCACCGCCCTCCCTGCAGCTCCTCAGCCTTTGCCCCATGCCCGCTCACCCAGGAGGGTGGGCATCTCCTTTGCCCCAGGCACCTCAGCCTTTGCCCCAGTCACCCCTGCTGCCCTCAGTGAGGAAGCCATTGACCTCCTCAGGACCCTCACTGTTGGGCAGTCTACCATTTTGAATGCCATCCAGGGTGTAGAAAGACAGTTGCAACAAACCAATGCATTCCTGGAGGGCATTCATTCTGGTCAGTCAGCCCTTCAGTGAGCTTTTCAGACTCTGGCCTCAACACTGATGGCAGCCATTGTCCCCTGTCTCTAGCCTCCACCGAGTCCACCAGAAATCTTAGGAAGTGGATTTTTTGGGATGGGACAAGAGATGACTTCTCCCTGCTGATTATAAAGCCCAAGAAATCTATTAGAGAAATCAAGCTCTGGAGTTGTGTCAAAAGCCTTGAGGGGCACTGATTCATAAACATGAGATCGTCCAGGTATACCAGGAGATGAACTCCCATCGCCCTTAGGTGCTCCACCGCTGGTTTCATAACATTGGTGAAGCACTTGAGGGTGGATGATAGACCAAAAGGGAGAGAAGTGAACTGGAAGGTCTGGGAGCAAATTGGAATTGGAGGAAATGCCTGTTGGGTGGGAAATTAGGGATTGCGAGGTAGGCATCCTTTAGGTCCAGACGTACCATCCAGTCCCCTCTCTGCAACAGATCCCAAAGGAGGTGAATGCCCTCCATCTTCAAATGGCGGAAGACGAGCTATGCATTGAATTCTTTCAGTTTGATATTGGAGAGGTGGCCCCCGTCGCATTTCACTACCAAGAATAAATTGCTGAGGAAACCATGGAGATGAAGGGGGATCAACATGATGGCTCCCTTGTCTAGCAGGGCTGCCACCTTTGCACCCACCAGAATCTTCTGGGCCTGGTAGAAATGAATGGGGTGCAGTCTGTCTGGCTGAATCCAGGAGCCAAAGAATTCTATATGGAAGCCACTGAGTGTCTGCAGTACTCAGGCATCTGAACTCAGGGGTCTCTGATTGTGACAGAATTGAGCCAATCTGCCACCAAGTCAGATACCCACATGACAGAGGACACTTAGCTTGGGAAGGCCCGTAGGGGGTGTTGGTACTGGGGTCCCACGTGGACCACATTGACAGGGTTAATGTCTGGTGCTGCTGAATGATCCGACCGGCAGAACGCCCCCTACCACGACCGGTGGATATAAAAACACAGGGGTAAATATCTTTTTGATTGAGGTGTGAGCTTTGTTGAGTGAGGTAAATATGTTACATTTTCCCAGCTTCCAGATATAGGGATCGCCGAAGAGCCCACCCTGAGCCACAGGGCCTGCCTCTGAGGTTGTCAGTTTACCCAACTTCGGGTCGATCTTGAAGTGACCTATGCCTCTCAATAGATATGGCACAGTTGCATTCCCCCGAAATATGATTGCCCCTTGGGCCCATCTGGATAGCATATAAGGGGAGATCAGTGAACCAGATCCTTTAGCATCCTCTGCCATGTCCAGGATCTGTTAGGGGGACAATTGTATCCAGGAGCTTACCCTGGCAAGACCGGCAAGACCTGTCAATACCCTTCTTGGATTCCCTAGTGGGTTTTGAGAGCAATGTGGCCATCCTGGTGTCAATTTCTGGGGTGAGGGCCACCTTACCCTCCAGTGTAGGGCGAGGACACTCTGCCCATCTGAAAGCAGTTTGCCACGTAGGCCGCCGCCTTTGGTGCAGGGGACCATTTTGCAGAACACTGATGGATAAGGTCCTCTGGGTTCAGCATATCTGCATCCGGGGCTGTGGGGTCTCTGCTGTACCATCCTGCGCCGATGTAGAGGCCTTTTGGGCTGGGTGCCAGGATCTGGACCCCTAAGATCCCTCTCCATCGGAGACAATAGGAGAGCCTGGATCATCCGAGGGGACGGGGAGGGAGGATCTCTGGAGGAGCTACAACGAGGGGACCCTGGGAGAGAAGAGTTTAAGTCCATGAAGGCCTTCTTAAGGTGGGCAAAGGCACCCATATCGACTCCGAGGTTGTCGACTCGTTTATGCTTGGGCTCCAGTCCTATAGGCACCTGTCCTAGAGGTGAAGGGGCCAGGGACCCGAGGTTGCCTTCCCTCGTTCTGGGGTTTTTTGGTTACTTAGCTTCCAATTGAAGCACTTTCTTCTCCAGGAGTGCAATTACCTGTGAGAAAGCCTTCCAGGTGAGGTTTCCATAACATTACAGAAGTTGCTTTCAATGGGCCCGTAAGTTAATCCCTCCTCCTCTAAGTATTCTGCCTGTTTCTCCTCTACAAACGGGTCATGATTTTCCATAATGAATAAAGACTGAGAGCAGTTGTGTAGAGAGGGCAATTTAGAAAGGACTAGCCCAAGAACATCTTTTTTGCTCTAGGAGCACAATAATAAAACTACTACCAGGTTGATGGGCTTATGGCAGGCTCTGGAGCGGCACCCCCTTGCTTACGTGGGGTCACGTGCACTCCACCCAGGTAGGCCCGTGTATGAATGCCAGAACTCCTACCCGCGGTTCCACTCCAGGCAGATTGGGGCTCACAGATTGTTATTTTACATGTATTAAACCTCCAAGTAATCAATCGCCTGACGCATCTCCACGCAGCAAGAAACTAACAGGGAAACGCGTGAGGCGACGGAGGGATCAAGTCAAGTGGCGCACGATCTGAACTGGTGTGTGGCCCTCTAGCACCCAAAAAACCACAATCGCACCCAGGGCCACTGTCACTCTAAGCTGTTATGAAGTGGCAAGTAACAAAATTGAGCGACCAAAAAAGGAACGGTAAACGTGCCCATGGTCACGATTCTGTAAGGAGTAAAATGTGTTCATTTAGACAAAACATAATCAGCCAACACTAGCATTTATAAGGGAAATGAGAAGGCACTTATCTGACGGGCTGCTGAGCAGTGAAGAAAGAGGGAGCAAGAGCATCGCGGAGAGCCTTTGAAGGGTGATGCAATCACAGGATTGGACATTATGTTGTACACAATCTCCCAGGGCTTCATAGGAAATTGAGTTTTTGTTGAAATGCAGTTTTAACGTTGCAAAGTGTATTTTGAGGGGCTGCTGTTCAAATAAATCATTGAAAGAACAAGCCTAATCCTCGCCTCCGGTCCTGACATAGAATTCTCAAAACAAAGTTATAAAGATACAGCATCACCATGGGTTGACCAAGGCGACAAAAAATATTGAAATAAACTAGGATCAGAAGAACTAAACATTCAACAACAAAAATACAAAACATCAACAAAATAACCTAATAGGTGGAAAACAAGCACTGTTCAGTTCTCTTAAGCACAAGGGCAATTAAAAAATAATCTAAGATTAGCTAACAAGGGAAATCCCTACAGAGTATCAAGTCACATGTTGACATGTGCCTGGTTAAAACACAGGAGGGAAAAAAGTAAAAAGAAAAAGGACAAACAGAATTTGGAATAAACACTTCCGGGGCAGAAGGTGACTAACCAAAGTTGGAAAAAAGTAGGTAAAAAGGGAAGGCATCAGCATTCAGAAGCTTGATCAACAGTCTTCTTCTTGTGTCAGGGGTAAAATGTTAAGTCTCAGCAAAGCATTTGGAAAATGAAGGTTATGGGTAGAGAGGGATGTAACCCTCAGAGTCCAGGAAAGAATGATGTTAGTCCAAAGTGCAAGATGACTCTCTCATCCATCATTCCAGATGACTCGAAAGGTGTAAATGTCCAATGAAAGCCCATCATACAAAATGGAACTGCAACATCTGAAAATATTCTGGGAAACGTATCCAGTTTAGATCATCTGTGAGTTGAAACAAAAGTATACAGTATACTTCTACAGTTCCTCAATGTCCAGGACTCAAGGTTACTTTTTAAAGCTCACTATTCATAAAACAATAGGACATCTATTATCAAGTTACATTTCCTGGGGCAAAGGCTGACAAGAATGACATGTTAGCAAGAATGATTTAACATTGTTCTACACAGTCAGGGAACAGGGTCTTGCAGGCATCCCTTAGACTCTGTAAAATGAATTAAAATAGCACATTCATTTATATCAAGCAAGACACATATAACATTAAAAATATGAATAAATAATAAACTTTGTCAGTTTTCAAGTTACAATAGATTTAAAATGAAATAACTCTGTTAATACATTCTTTTAACTAAAGTGCAGACCTACATTTTCAACATTTTCATTTAACATTTAAAACATTACTTTTCAAAAATCATTATTGATTTAGTACAAACTATTAATTAACATGGAATTTAATTAATTGGTTACATATGAGGTTTTGGGGCTATACCACAGCAATCCAAATTACAACCATACAGTGAAAGTACATTAACATAGGCTTTCATTGCACCACTTCACAATTAATCTGTTAGGAACAAAATGCAAAGATTATCACATATAGACGATTATTGTGACATCAAAAGTAGCAATAACATTTCTGCTATATCAATCTCCCTTCTGATGGCAAATCAAGTAATCACATCAGATTACAATCTGTCATATTAATGGGACAGATCAAAGTCTTTGAGGTTGTTCTAGGAAAGATCTTCTGGACTACTCTAACTGCTTAGTGTCACTGTAATAGATAGTCCTTCAAGTTTCCATCCAAATGTTTTCTTTTCTTTTTCCTCTCTTTGCTCTCATCTCTTTCAGCTTCTTGCATGATGTGTAGAGACCAACTGTAAGTAAGGCACATAAAGCAATTCCTCTCCCTAAAATTCAAAAACACTTCACAACAGCTGAAAAAACATTTCCTATTGACTCCTAGACACCCGTTATCTCTAACTCCTTCAGGTCCTTTTTCAAGTTTGTCATATTTGCAATACTCTTACTCAACTCTTTACTATTGTCTGGTGTTGGAAAATGGATTATTGGTAAGGGCAGGTAGGTACCTATACTTAGCAATAGGCCACTAACCTCCACTTAGGTCAAGTTACATCTCAGTAAATTAAACCCAGCTCAACCCTTGGTAGCTTGGCAACGAGCGACAAGGCTTAACTTAGGAGAC
Source organism: Pleurodeles waltl (assembly GCF_031143425.1). Classification (NCBI taxonomy): domain Eukaryota; kingdom Metazoa; phylum Chordata; class Amphibia; order Caudata; family Salamandridae; genus Pleurodeles; species Pleurodeles waltl. Next base: position 658,841,029 of record NC_090443.1, on the reverse strand, counting down.
AGAGTGTAAAGCATTCAAATATCACAAAACAGTAATTAAATAAAACACAGGAAACAGTTTCAAAATCCAAAAACAATTTATAAAAATAGATTATATTTTTATCTTTAAAATGATACAAAAACAAATAAAATTGGATAAGGGGAACCGGAGATATGAATTTTTAAAGAATTATTGTTTTTTAGCGCCTAGAAACAAAAAGCGCCAATCGGGTCATCTGGTTGCACCTCGACCGGAGCAAGGTCAAAGTTTAAGGCCGACCCCGATGGAGCCCGGCTCAGCTACAGGCCGCAGGAGGCCTTGGTCAAAAGTTTACCTTAACACTTAGTCGTTTTTCTGAAGATTTTCTTCAGCAGGACGAACCTGCCAGTCCAATCCGACCTCCTGGAGCCCATCTCTGGATACGCATAGCGGGAATCCTAGATGGAGATTCTTACCTTCGGACTTAGTCGTTTTTTCGAGGTGAAAATCCTTTGACCGGGGTAAACCTGGATCTTGATCCAACGTCCCTGGAGCCCTCCTTGGATACGCTGGCTAGGAGATCCCGGTCAACTTTTTACCTTCAGACTTAGTCTCTTTTTTGGAGATTTTCTTTAACAGGACGAACCAGCAAATCAGTCTGGGTCGCGGTTGAGGCAAGCCGGCTAGAGTTGCCGCGGCAGGTCGGTCCCTCTATGGAGCTTTTTTTCAAAAATTCTCCAAACTTCTCCAAACTTCTGGGACTTCTCTCAGATGTCCTTTTAAGGTTCTTTTGAGGTCCACAGCTCACCCCAAGGGTCCAGAAGTTCTGAGATAGTCCTCGGGGGTGCGGACTACAACTCCCAGAATGCACCTGGCGCAAACTTCTTTTTGGCCACTGGGCAGTGGTCAGCTGGTTGATTTCTTCAGGAGTTGGTGCAGGGGATTCTGGTTAGCAATTTTTCACATGTAGCAAACAGGGAGTCCCACCTTGAACCAGTTGAAGCCAGGCAAAGTCCTTCTTGTGGTGAAGCCCAAGTGTGCAGCTGGTGCAGTCCTTCTGAGTGCAGGTTCCAGGTGCAGGCCAGGGGTCCAGCAGGGCAGTCCTTCTTCTCCTTTGGTTCTTCCTTGATGGAATCTGATGGAGATCTGAGATGTGTATGCAGGTCTGCCAGTTTTATCCTTGCTCCTGGGTGAAAAACAGGGGGGTCCTGATTCTCCAATCAGGTGCAGGGTCCTTCCCCCTGTGATGACCACTTCCAGGGAAGCGTGGTAAAATCAATCCCAGGAGGCAACATTCTTCAAAAATCCATCATGGCTGAATCTGATTTTTGGAGGTTACATCTGGCTGAGCCCACCCACTAGTGTGGCTACAAATCGTAAACACACCCCTCTCCTGCCCTCTCCTAATCTAATCAAGGGGGCACCTATTTGTCTGGGGTTGCAGGATGTGGGGGTGTTGCTGGGTTGTTCCAAATGTCCTTTTCTGCCTTTGAAGACCAGTTTGGCAGCCCTCCCCCTTCCTGCCTCGCCATCTGCTGAGGGGAGATTCCCTCCCACAGGCACATTCCTTTGTGTGAACCAGGCCACTTTACACCTCATCAATGCAGCCTGGCCAGGCTGCCAGAGGCTGGCCAATGAGAGCACAGCAGCAAAAACAATGCAGGTCTGAAATTGGCAACTTTTCAGGTAAAGTTTAAAACTCTTTACCTGAACAAGTTATATTAAATCCAACAACTGGAAGTTGTGGGGTTTATTATAACAATTAATTTGATACCAAACTCTTTCTATCCATCATTTAAGGGGACTTTAAAAATTAAAATAAAGTCTCCCCATTCTAGCCTATGAAGGCCATTTACTACAATGACGGAAAAACATATTTGGCTGTTTTTACCTCACCAGGGCTTATAAAACTATTTTAATAAGGTCCCTGCTTATAGTTACATGGCACCCAGCCCAAGGGGCACATAGGGCGCGCCTTAGGGGTGACTTATATGTAAAAATTAGGTAGTTTAAGACTTTGGAACTACTTTTAATTCCAAAGTCGAATTTGCATCTAACTTTAATTTAAAAGCAGCCAGCAAGGCAGGCCTGCCTTTAAAATGACACTGGGCACCTCAGCAGTGCACTACCTATGCTGTGGTCCCTAAACCTACATGCCCTACCATATATTAGGGGCTTATAGGTAGGTTAACTTAGCCAATTATAATAAGCCTAATTTGCATATCCACTTTACACATAGCACTGGCCCTGGGACTGGTAAGCAGTACCCAGGGCACAGCCAAGAGTCAGTAACCACCAGTACCTGTCTAAAAAGTGTGGGGGTGACCAGGGCAAAAAGGAGGACTTTCCTACATCTGGAATGTAAATGCAACATTGTTAAACCTGCAACATCTTGCAAACTCCGCCCTCTTTCACAATAAGGATGTCCAATGCAAGTCGATTTTGTAAAGCCATTGATCTTACGGCAACCATTTCTGTGTCTACAAGAAGGCACCTGCTGTATCTGTAGATAGGTTATCTACAGTTGTTGACAACTTCCTTATCTTGTGATCATTCAGGATCACTCCCACAGATGGAATTACGGCACCAAAAAATATCTCCTACAACCTTTGAAGCACTATCCCCTCTTTTGACTCTGGTATTTGGCATCTCATCCCAAACAAGATCATTGAAATGCTCTCATGATACATCTTTTGATAGACTATCCCTAGATAACATGTTCCATAACTTCCTTTTGGTAGTTTGTAGTAAGCGTTTTTCCCACAGAAGAAATAAACTCCTGGTATGGCGGGTCTTGTCCAGCTAACATAAAGGTCCAAACACTCTTAAACAAAAACATGTTTACATTCACTAGTCCCTACATATCTTCTGTCAGTTTTCGATTTAGTTCTATATACACACAGCTTCCCTACATGTTGCCAATCTAGGGCAAGGGATCCTTGATTTCCTGCTGATAAATGAGCTTCTTCTTCTCTACCCCAACTGTGTAGTACTACTCCTTTCTCTACCTTCTCTTTCATTGTTCTTCTTCTGTCTTAAACTTGAATATGTCTTTAACTTGTCCTAAAAACTCCTTTTCTACTGGAGTTATAATACAGGTCAGATTGTTTCCATGGGCATACATTGTACCAAATGTCAAGTGGGTGCTAGTTGTTACCACAAAATTTAAAAACTCATAACTCCAGTTCTACTGATTGGATTCTTGTTGTTTTGATGTCACATCATTTATTAAAATGAACTCTATTTTCCTAAATTGGTGTGGAATTTTTCATGACTTATATTTTTACAACTGTTTGTGTGCTGCATAAATATTTTACGCTTTGCCTCAAAGTTAAGCCTGACTGCTTTCCTGACAGATTCCACAAGGTTAAGCATTCTAACATTGTCTTTGGTGTTTTTCGATATTGAGCTTGGTTAAACCAAGAAAGGACTGGGATGAGGAAAGTAGATGAGGAGTGAATATCCAGATAACTTACTGGTAACCTCAATTACTCCAGGCCCTAGTCTACAACAGTTTTCGGTGCTAAACTTCCTAAACACCACCAAAGACCCATCTGATCAGGCAACCTCAAAAGAATCACCTATTCTCTGTCAGTGGTCATTCTCTTAAGCATCACATCAAAGCTGCTTTCCTGAACTGTATTCCTATGGCTGTGATGCAACTTGATATATCTGCCCTCTTCCAAGCCTAACACTTTGACACTCAAGAACAAATACCTGGTTCTGCTCAGCTTCCATGTCTTGCTTAAAACTGGGACACAACATCCTCCACCTTGAGAAACAGAAAAAGCTGGTGTTGGGGGTTCTCTGTTGACTTCATCAACAAGGAGTCAGCTATATGCAGTCTGAGTAAAACAATAACTTATCACAATGGAGATTAGAAGTTCAACCCCTAAACCACTGTGGGTGAACATCTTATACAGCCTCCTTACACGAAAAATTAATTTTGTTGACAGTTTAATTTTGTATAGCACTGATCACCTCACCTCCTTCTGTGATACACTTTTCCTGAGAGATTTCATCCTCTACTGGGAAACAAAGAAATGAAAACGTTCTTTCTCAAGTGCTTTCTGTCAGACAACAACCTAGTACAACATTGCACTTTTGCTACCCAAGCTATGCTCATAAAGCTGAACTGGAGGGAAAAATGTAAAAATCAAGATATCTTACACACCATGACAAGTACTAGCATACTCAATAGATCACAGTTTTGTTTGCCAATAAACCAAATGAAGACATTCACAAATGTGCAGAGAATATATATGGATGGGTACTGTTGCTCCAGACAAACTGTCTCTTTCAATGCATTCTACGTTTCTTCCCTGTTTTGTGTTCCCCAACCTTGGGGTGTTCTTAGGGTGGCCACCTTATTCCAGGTTATTAGGGATACTGGGCCTGATTTTGAGTTTGCAGGATGGGATTACTGTGTTGCAAACATGATGGATATCCCGTCTGCCATATAATGATGCCATGATGTCCTATGGACATCATAATATGGCAGATGGGATATCCGTCACGTTTGTGACGAAATAACTCATCCACCAGCTTCAAATCTGGCCCACTGTCTCCAGTCCAGAACTCTTGCTTACAAATCATTGCAGTTTGGTGGATAGGGTATTCAAACATGATGGAGTACCCTACCCGCTAAATACTCTGACCACCTGTCTCATTTAGAGACAGGTGTACTTAATCTTTAGTTTTCTGCCAACGGAGCCACTAATGGCTCTGTCAACAGAATACTTCCTCTGCCGTCCCAACAGTGTAGAGGCATTTGGAGAAAGGAGATTACACTGACTGTCCTAAAAGGAAAAAAATGACCCCATCACACCATGGGTGAAGACTCCCAGGGTGCGGGAGTGATTATTTTGTTGTTTTTAAAAAAAAAACTACCAGGGGTATTTGTTTTGGAGAACAATAGAAGTGAAACCATTCGGTGAACAGCTGCCAAACCGTCAGCACCCTTTCATCAAACATTTAGTACTACGAAAGGAACTTGCACAATGGTTTTTGCTTTCAATATATAGAAATGTCCACTGCTCTCTCAGACATCTCTGAATTTGGGAAGTGGAGAACCCTCAGGATGGTAGGGGTAATGTCCTCTGCCATCCTGACAGACACCACACCGGCTGCCAAACTTGAAAACTTGCCCTTAATCTTGTTCAATGAAAGCAAAAAAATACAGCACTCAGTATGTACTGAAGACACTATCCATAATGACCGGAAGTGAGATGGTTACCCTAGGTGTTCTTTATTACTTTAGCTTTCAGGGCTAGTGCTATGTAGACTGCACAGTGACAGGGAATAAATAGTTTTGCATTTCTGGATGACTTTGCATTAAAGTCAGATCTACTGGCTTTGCAAATGCCTACTTAGGATGTGTGTTCTACCCTTGCCAAAGGATAAAGCCAACCCTGCCTAGTGTCATGCATCTGAGGTTCAGGTAATGCATTGCAGAATTTTCTTTGCATCCGCGCACGCAGCCCAGATTGTCATGCAGATTGTGAAGCTGATCCTGTCTCATTCACAGCCGTAGCTCCGGCAGTCAATTGGGCTTTTTCTTGAAGCTCCTGCTGAAGTCACCAGTTCTCTGGCCCTAGTGATGTATCATGTTGTACCCTTCACTGAAGTTCAGTCACTATATTTCTATTCGATTTGTAGAATGGTTGGGTTTCCACTCTTAGAGCTACCATCCCAGCATGGACTGGTTATCCTAGAGCAGAGGCTGACGGTGCATGCACTTGAGAGTCCAGTTTGGCATGGAGCAGGGAAGAACATAGTAAGTACAGAGTGTCCCTGATCTGAGGCGGATGAGCCACCAGCCGGCAGATGGATTCTGCCCCAGGGAGTAACAATAGTCTTAGCTGGTACATACAGAATGCTTCACAAACATTGTTACCAAACATTTATCTTTCCAACCTCTGCCTCCCCGGGTCTCCCAATGTGCATCCTCAAATGCCCACTACACGATGCACTATTTTCCACTCCTCATCAATTTACCCCACCCCTCACTGACCCACTCAGAGCTGCAGAGTACCGACCTAGTGGGCTCCCCCGTGCTGCTCAACATCACCATGCTCCTCTTTTGGCACACTAACTAACAATGTCACTAAGACTCCAGGGACCACATCCCAGATGACAGCACTGAAAAGGGACAGGTGGCTCGTCCCCATATATAGTGAGGCACAATTGTCTAAATGAGACATTGAGCAGCAACAATTGTCCCTAGCTGCCAAAGAAACTTCAGGACGGAGGATGCAGTAAGTTTCAAAGCATCTTCTGGTTCAGAAATTGCATTTCTAAAGCTATTTTTTAAAATTTTCCGATTCAGCATGGAATAGTTTGGGAAAACATGAGACTGAACTATAACAGGTCTTCACATTTGTAGTATAAAAATATAGGGGATTATTAGAAGAAGATGATGACATGTACAGAGCCCATGGATATGCATCTAACCCTGGCAAAGTGAGCAACGAAGATTCACAAGCTGCCACACATAAAACCTAACAAGGCTTGCACTCCCATGCATAAATCATGGCGAATACATGCAAAACATAGTAAATAAAAATAACCATTAGAATAACCAGACATTATATATCAAACAGAACAAAAAAACACCCAAACATATGCCAATTTCCATTAATCTCAATACCGAAAAATCTCAAATGTAAAAATGTTGTAAGTAACTAGGGGCTACATGTACCAAAGTTTGGTTTTGTGACTCGCAAATTGTGAGTCAGAGAGACTCGCAATTTGCGAGTCGCAAAACCTTATGTTGCACAGTGTCAATGACACTATATGCGATTCGCAAGGGGGTCGCAAATGCCCACCTCATGAATATTCATGAGGTAGGTCACAATTTGCGACCCCCTTGGGAATGGCCACCCTCACAGGGAAGGTGGCCTGCTGGAGACAGCAGACCACCATGTCTGTGACTGCTTTTAAATAAAGCAGTTTTTTAAAAAATGCAGTCCGTTTTCCTTAAAGGAAAACGAGGTGCTTTTCAAAAACAAAAAAATGAAACGTTTTTGTTTCATTTTTTCAGAGCAGGCAGTGGTCCGGAGACTGACGAGAATGCCAAAACGCTAATAAACATCAATCAAAAAGGCAGCCATACGTAAATGACACTGCGCATGATATGCGCAAAACATTGAGCCTCCCTAGGCAACAGGTATTGTGCATAATTGCTTGATCTGCGCATCATCCACATAGCCCAAAATAACAGTGGCCGTTACTCCTCCACCTAAACTTCAGCGCACAGCACAAAAACAGTACTTCCTCATGCAACTCAGCACCATAAGGAAATTGGTACAGCAACAAATTCTTTTGAAAATACTCTGTACCTGGCAAAATTTACAAAATTGGCTGCAATAAATACAACAGTTAAAACCTGCTGACCTCACAGTTCCTGATTGTCACAAGGTGTAACTGGTAAGTTTCTCACACGTGTAGTATAAAACATAGTTCCTTATTTGAAGAAGATGATGACATATACAGAGCCTATCGATATACTTCAACCCTAGCAACAAAATTCAACCAACTGTCCAACAGAGAACCCAAAACACTCCACTCTCCAGACTCACGCTGACATGAAAAACTTGTGGCAACTACAAATTAACTCAAATCAATGTTTATTCGGATACAAATCCATAAAAGTATTCTATTAAAAGAATATGTGCAAAGGGTTACAAATTACCCATTTGTATGACATGGCTTCGTTGTTTTAGCCCAACTAAACATCATCATGTTACCCAACCTCGTAGTGTAAGTCCTGCAATTGGGTAAATGCTTCCCTATGTTTTAATGCATGGGTGATGCATCTAGTTACTGCAAAGCACTTTTCCATAGTACTAAGATTACACTCATAGTTAAAAGCCTCTTTAAAACAAAACAACCGCTTTGTAATAAATAATGTTTTAAAAAACGTTCCTAATATCATAATGACATTTAAAGAACAGAATAAAGTGCTGGTTCGACTGCAGATTGGCCATCACATGGGCGTTTCGTGACTTCATTGTCCATTCACCCATACGTGGAAATGCTGCTGTGAAGTGTAAAATTCTTACTCTAAGCCTAGTGAGGTAAAACCTGTCCTGTAAGTTGGTTACAGTTGATAGATAGTCTTGAACACCATTATCCAGGTGACCACTTATATAGCACCTGACAGTAAGTTTGGTGCTCTCCCTATCTTACCTTTAGGCCTCTCTTTGTCCCATCAGTATCTTCTTAGTTTCCTTCTTAATATAATATAAGATGCCAGGTGCATTATCCAGAGTAAGCTTCACGTCTATGGTCTTTAACAGATTACTCATGTGCTCAAACTTCAGAATTGTATCTCTATAAACTAAGGCCTGACAGTCTGCAATTATTTCTTTAGTGAGCCTTGTCCCAGTGTTGGACCATATTCTGTGCCATGTTAATAATGCACTAACATAAATAGAGTCTTCTAGAAAAAAAAGGATGCTAATTCTTTGTGTACAACAAACGACGAGGTGGAGCAGGGTACTGCCAATAATCTAAACAAAAATGTGTTCTCCATTGCTTGTAACAACTTAATGTCGGATGAGCCCCATACTGCTGAGCCATAAGTGACACTACTAATACATTTACTTTTATACAGTTGTACTATTTCATTTATGGATTTGCTACCCATTTTGCTGCAAACCTGAAAATGGCCTCTGTAGATCTTACAAATTTCATTTTTATGATCTCCAAATGTTGATTCCAGATGCCCGTGTTCGAAAAATGTATGTAAAGCCATTCACCTGTGCTGATTTATGTCCTTTGGAATTCTCTTCCTAACCTTCCTAGACCCACAGGACATTACAAAGGTTTTATCCAGATGTAGGCACGTATCTCTTTCCTCCATGAATGATAGAAAACCCTTAATCAGTACTGGGGGGCCATTAGCGGTTCACGATAAAACCGTGTCATCCACGTACAGAAGGACGGAGACTGGGTGTCTACCTATCTTTGGGACATCAGCAGACAGTTGATGTAGATGGGCATCCACCCCATTTATATATCATGAGAATAAAAGAGGTGCGAGAACACACCGGTGGCGAATGCCTTTCATTATTCTAAAACCTGAGGTGCACTTGCTGTTTGTCCTGTAACTTATCCAGGTGGTCAAATGACTATATAGTTGTGCTAGAAAGGTAACTATGTCTGATAGGGCACTCAAGTCTGTCAAAGCTTGCCATAGCTTAGTGTGGTACAAGGTAAAAGGTGCTGCTAAGATCAGAAAACACAAGAATAGATGGCCCTTTTTGCTATGGTATTTTTACTCATAATGAGATGAAGATTAATACACTGTGCCAACTTCAGGCCTGAAACCAAATTATGTATCGGTGAGTACTTGATTATCTATTGCCCAAGTCTCCAATATTTCTAAAAGTATACTATCTAGCAGCATAACTGAGGAGTGAAGGAGGGAGATAGGTCTATAAAATTTGGCATCTCTCCTACTCCCCCTTTTGAAAATCGGGACAATTATACTTTCTACTCATGTTGCTGGTATATATCACTTTGATGCAGCTATGCATACTTGGGTTAAAATGGGGACCGAAAGTGCAAATTGTGACTTAGAGGTATCCACTGGGACCACATGGAGGCAGGGTGGCTTCTATTGAAGCAGATATGCTGATTGAGAAAATCTTAATGATATATATGTAATTACTAATGAGAAAATGTGTAAAGAAATGAATCATAGAGAAATAATGTGCACGTTTGAAAATGTGCCCTCAGGGGCTAGTATTAAGTTAACTGGACTAAAGACCTAGGGCCAGATGTAGCAAACTGTTTGCGACTCGCAAACGGCAAAAATCGCCGTTTGCGACTCGCTATGCTGAAATGCATTTTGCGAGTCGCAAATAGGAAGGGGTGTTCCCTTACTATTTGCGACTCGCAGTGGTATGCAACTCCATTTGCAATGGAGTCGCAGTTACCATCCACTTGAAGTGGGACCCCTTCCCCTTTGTGACTGGACCCAAAATATTTTTTCAGAGCAGGCAGTGGTCCAGGGGACCACTGCCTGCCCTGAAAAAATCTGAAACTAAAGGTTTAGGTTTTTTTTCTAAGTGCAGCTTGTTTTCCTTTAAGGAAAACGGGCTACACTTGGAAAAAAAAAACTGCTTTATTTAAAAGCAGTCACGGACATGGAGGTCTGCTGTTCCCAGCAGGCCTCCATCCCCGTGAGTGCCCAGAGTCGCTATGGGGGCGCAAATTGCGACCCACCTCATTAATATTAATGAGGTGGGTCTTTGCAACCCCATAGCGACTCGCAGAAGTTGTCTGAGACACCTTTCTGCATAGCAAATTGCGCCTGCAATTTGCGAGTCGCACTGACTCGCAAATTGCAAGTCGCAATTTGCTAGTTTCCTACATCTGGCCCCTAGTTCCACTGGGGCTCGCACACTCTGAAAGCATGAAATACTGAACGCTTTGCAAGGAACTGGAAACGCTATAGTCAACCTTGACCCGCTCAAAGTTCAAGTTACTTAGCTAGAACATTCTGCAATTTAACGGCGGACAGGAGATGATGAAGACAATTTGATACAATTATGTATAGAGCAGGCTAAATGTACTTTCCCAGGGCTTGAACAATAGGAGCACTGACTGAAGAAGGATATGCAACAATTTTGATACCTGATGAGCCAGATGATGAGGGCATCGCATAAAGAACCAATCCGCATCTTGTGACTCGAAACATATGAAAATTAGTAGATTTGGTAAACAAAAACTATAGGTTAAGGTCATATCTTCAGACTGACTTACCAATTAGCAATTTGGGGGATGGACTGAGAGACCCTTATAAAAGGTCATGACAAGGGGCTAAGAATTTCAACTTTAGGAGATTGCGGGAAGAGAATTGATGACGTCAGGAGGCACTGGGGGTCATTACAACATTGGCGGTAAAATGTGCTTACCGCCATGCAGAAGACCGCCAATACACCGCCGCGGCCTCGGAATTCCGCCACAGCTATTATGACACACATACCGTAAACCGCCGAAATTCAGACACCCACACAAGTCCGCCACACCAAAGGTCAGTGATAAACTGGCGAAAACAAAACCTCCACCGTCACGCCAACAGAAACACGCCCATGCTATCACAACCCACGAATCCACGCAGTGGTCTTTCAACCGCAGTATTCCATTGGCGGTACACACCGCCGCGCTCAAAATACACACACATCTCCAAAACACCGCCACATTGGACAATTCGAAATACACACACCTGATACACATACAAACACCACTCCCACACACCCAACACAATATAAAACACACACCCACATCACCCACAAACCCCTAGGACCAGAAATCTTGAGGAAGCCGAGAGACAGAGAGCACAGCAATTGAGAACCCCACCACACAGAGGCACATAACACCATCACCCATACAACATTCCACGCACAAAACACCACACACCACTACACATCACCACACTCATCAACACATACACCACCCCACACATCACCCACACCACCCCATGTCACGCCAAACACACCCCAGGTTTTCCGAGGAGGAGCTCAGGGTTATGGTGGAGGAAATCATCCGGGTAGAGCCACAGCTATTTGGCTCACAGGTGCAGCACACCTCCATAGCCAGGAAGATGAAGTTATAGCGCAGAATCGTGGACAGGGTCAACGCTGTGGGACAGCATCCAAGAAATCGGGAGGACATCAGGAAGAGGTGGAACGACCTACGGGGGAAGGTGCGTTCTGTGGTCTCCAGGCGCAACATCGCGATTCAGCGGACTGGCGGCGGACCCCCACCTCCTCCCCCACAACTAACAACATGGGAGGAGCAAGTCTTGACCATCATGCATCCAGAGGGCCTCGGAGGAGTCGGTGGAGGAATGGACACTGGTAAGTCAAATCTTAACTATCATATCCCCCACCGTACCTGCATGCTATCACACATCACACATCCCCACCCTCACCCCCCCATCACTCCAACACCTCACTAATGTACTAATAACACAAACCACACATCCCAACAGCAAGCCCTGCATGCAACAACTAAGCATGGCCCGCACTAAAGCATGCTCACTGCACATACCCATAACAACCCCTAACCATCATCATACAAACCCCCACACAGGAATGCTTGCACTGGGGTACACGCACACCCACCGATTGCACACCATGACACACACACATGCAATATTCATGCTCTTATACCCCTGCAGGACCACTACGGAACGTCACCACACAGGAGGGTCCAGACATCTCCACTCCACCCACCGAAGAGGCCCACAGTGACGACAGCAGCTCTGGCCAACTGGATCCAGATGACCAGTCCGGACCATCGTGGGCCTCGGGACAGTCAGTTCCCCTCGCACAGGCACAGCCCAACACTGACCTTCCACCCTCTGGTAACACCAGCATAGCACCCACCCAGCGGGCCCATACTTCCGTCCCCAGGACATGTCAATCAGCGGTATATCCACCACTACAGGGAACCCAGGCTAACCCACCACCCCAACAACAACAGGGACCTGGGGGCAGTGGTAGTGGGCACACGGTCCAGGGGACGGAGGCCCAGAAACACAGGGGAACTGGGAGGGCTGCTGTGCGACAGGGGGCGGACAGGCCAAGGGAACCCACCATCCACGAGGCCCTCTCCTCCATCATTGGAGCATACCACCACTCCCAGGAGACGATGGCTACGGTCCTGGCCAAGTTTCAGGAGACCCAGCGCCTGCAGGAGGAACAGTATTTGGGGTTCAGGGAGGAGCTCCGCCCTGGGCACCATCGTAGGGGTGCTGAAGGACATACAAAAGACCATGAGGGACACCGTGGCACTCCAAGGGGCCCCTGACAATAGCATGGACGATGAACTGCCCACCACCTCCGCCGGCGCTAGTGGACAGGACGCCCGGCCACAGGACCACCACACCAGCACCCCACCCCCTGCAGACGGACAACCACCATGCAAGCGGTCCCTGAGATCCAGGAACAGGACAGAGCATGATGGCAAGACCCCAGCCAGGAAATGAGACCACCCTGATTGTCCTCCCACTGTCCCACTTTGCTACCCTGTCCAGATTGGAACTACCCCAGCTCCACTTCCTATGCCCATATGGGCAGTGCACCTGTGTGACTAATAGACTGGACTCTGCCATGGACATTCCTCCACCATCACCCATCACCATTTTGCCACCCCCTCCAATAATTAGCACTTCAATAAACACCCTTGAACCACAAAACAATCTGGAGTCAGTCTGTGATTTTGAAAATTTAAATTAGCAATGACAGTGTCAAAATGCGTTTTTTAGTTGTAATGCCAACATGCCTATGTCACACATCACAAGTCCATGAAGGATGCAAGCAGATGACACACGTTGGTAACCACACCTGTGAAACCGTAATGGAAAGGTACAACTCAGTTACCAAATACTGCTACTAATTGACAGACAGGATAGAGGTAGAAGTGTGAAAGTGAATGTAATAGTAAAAATAAATGTTCTCATCTGTGTGTCACTGGAAATATTGCTGTATGACTGACTCCTTGTTGTCTTCTTCCTCAGCTTCCTCCTCATCACTGTCCACAGGCTCCACAGCTGCCACAACACCGTCATCTGGACCATCCTCCTGCAGAAAAGGCACCTGGTGTCGCAAAGCAAGATTGTGAAGCATCGAGCCGGCGATGATGATCTGGCACACCTTCCTTGGTGAGTAGAATAGGGAACCGCCTGTCATACGGGGGCACCTGAACCTGGCCTTCAGGAGACCGAAGGTGCATTTGATCACCCTCCTAGTCCACCCATTGGCCTCATTGTAGCGTTCCTCTGCCCTGGTCCTGGGATTCCTCACTGGGGTCAATAGCCATGACAGGTTGGGGTAACCAGAGTCCCCTAATAGCCACACCCGGTGCCTCTGGAGTTGACCCATCATATAAGGGATGATGCTATTCCGCAGGATGTAGGCGTCATGCACTGAGCCAGGGAACATAGCATTTACCTGGGAGATGTACTGGTCTGCCAAACATACCATCTGTACATTCATGGAATGATAACTCTTCTGGTTCCTGTACACCTGTTCACTCCGGTGGGGGGGGGGGACCAGAGCTACATGGGTGCCATCAATAGCACCTATGATGTTGGGGATATGTCCAAGGGCTTAGAAGTCACCTTTCACTGTAGCCAAATCCTCCACCTGAGGGAAAACGATGTAGCTCCTTCCGTGTTTCAGCAGGGCAGACAACACTCTGGACAACACGTTGGAAAACATAGGCTGCGACATCCCTGATGCCATGGCCACAGTTGTTTGAAATGATCCACTTGCAAAGAAATGGAGCACTGATAGCACCTGCACTTCAGGGGGTATTCCTGTGGGATGGCGGATTGGTGAGATCAGGTCTGGCTCCAACTGGGTACACAGTTCCTGGATTGTGGCACGGTCAAACCTGTAGATGATGATTAAATGTCGCTCCTCCATGGTTAACAGGTCCACCAGCGGTCGGTACGCCGGAGGATTCCGCCATCTCCTCAAATGTCCCAGCTGACGGTGCCTAAGAAGGACAACAGCGACCACAGAGTCAACAAATTTCCAGGTATGTACCCACAGCTACACAGAACACAACACCAAATTCAAAACTCACCCTGTATGTGTGTTGAGTGTAGGCCTAGGTATGTGTGATGCAGTAGTAAATGAAGCCATGTGGGCCCCTGAAATGGCGGTTGCCTGACCTCTAAACTGGGACAATGGGATGTGAGGTATGTGTGCTGGCGTTTTACACCGTCGCGGTAGGCGGTCGTAGACCGCGGCGCAATGCTGCATTGGTTAACATTGGACCCTATAGGTCCCAGGAGCCAATGATGAAGTGCACTGGTGGTGATGATAAGCACCGCCGCGGACGTCACCGCCGCGGACATCACCGCCATTTTCTATCTGTTCAATCACTCGATACCTGATCTTCGACAGGAGAGGACCTACACTGCAAGTGCTACTGTGACCTCGGTCTGGAAGAGGCAATGGCTGCTGTGTCTGGGGAAAGGGCCCCTGTCTTCACTGCTCAGGAGTTGGAGAAGCTAGTCGACGGGGTCCTCCCACAGTACAAGCTGCTCTACGGTCCTCCAGACCGACAGGTAAGTACATAGGGAGCCTGTTGTATGGGCTATGCTGGGTGGAGAGGGCTGGATGTCAGTAGGAAGGGGGCAGAGTTCAGCGAACATGAAGGACTGTGAATGCCTGTGCCACATGGCATGAGGGTAGGGATGGGGGCCTCTCACTTCAACGGTGCAGTTGGTAATGACTTCTATTCTTTCCCTGTACATGTCATATAGGTCAGCACCCACCAGAAGAAGGACATTTGCCGTGCCATCGCCAAGGACGTCCGGACCCTGGGGGTCCACCAGAGACGGGGCGCCCACTGCCGTAAAAGATAGGAGGACATTCGCCGCTGGAGCAAGAAGACGGCGGAGGCTCAGCTGGGGATGGCCTCCCAATGTGGGAGGGGTGCCCATCTCACCATGACCCCCCTGATGTTCCGGATCCTGGCGGTGGCCTACCTGGAGTTGGATAGGCGCTTGAGGGCATCACAGCAGACTCAAGGGGGTGAGTACACTCTCATTCTGCAGATTTAGCGCGCAGTGGAGGGGCATGGGTGGGGGAGGAGGGATGTGGGTTTCCCTAGGCCAGGGCGAGTTACATAGGCTAGGCCCCTCCGGAATGCAGGCCATGTGGCACTCCACCCCACCACTGTAGAGCACCAAGTACAGGTATACATGCCCCTGTGTCATCTCTGTGTGCAGATGACCATCATAGCCATGTAGGCCAGATCCCAGGAATTGCATCTGTAGAGGCCAAGAGCACGGCGTAGTGCAGGGGGATGCTGTGTCTGTATTGTCTGCCAACGGTAGCGGTAAGCCATGCACTCAACCTGTCTTTCTTCTGTCGTCGTCCCCCTTTTTGTGCTCTCCCTGTTCTTGTGTGCATCAGCATCATCAGGCGGAGGTACAGTGGCACCGGAGCACGAGGGAGCTACATCCCACATGGCCATGGAGGGCCACACCACAGACTCTGAATACACCAGTGGGACGGAGGGCGAGGGCAGCTTCACGTCGGTCACCGGATCACCAAACAGTGACATGGACTCGTCCGCCGATGGGAGCTCCCTTGTGGTGGCGGCACCATCTGTGCCCCCCACTTCTACAGGTACAGCCGCCAACCCCCCTACCTGCACCGCCCTCCCAGCAGCCCCTCAGCCTTCGCTCCGTGCCCACTCACCCAGGAGGGTGGGCACCACCTTCGCCCCAGGCACCTCAGCACCTGCCCCAGTCACCCCTGCTGCCCTCAGTGAGGAGGCCATTGACCTCCTCAGGTCACTCACTGTTGGGCAGTCTACCATTGTCAATGTCATCCAGGGTGTAGAAAGGGAGTTGCAACACGGTAATGCATTCCTGGACAGCATTCATTCTGGTCAGGCTGCCCTTCATCGAACCCTGCAATCTCTGGCCTCAGCACTGATGGCAGCCATTGTCCCTGTGTCTAGCCTCCCCCCTCCAACTTCCTCCACCCAGACCCAGTCCCCTGTACCCCAGCCTATCCCAAGCACACCATCAGACAAGCATGCATACACCTCAACACACAAAAGTGGCTCAGGCAAACATAAGCACCACACAACCCACAGGCACTCAAACAAGCATCACCCACATACAGACACAACAACATCCACTGCCTCCACTGTGTCCCCCTCCTCGTCGTCTCCCTCCTCCCTCCCAGTGTCGTCTACACTCTCACCTGCATGCACTACATCTACAGGCACTAGGACTCGCACCAGAACACCCAGCACCACACCCCGCTCACCAGCACTCACCACCCCCACTACCATTTACACGTCCCCTGTGTCCACTCCCAGTGTGTCTGTGATGCCCCCTCGCAAAGTACACAAACGTGGGCACCCACACACCCAACATCCATCCACCTCACGACAGCCTCCAGTACCTGCACCTGCACCCAAATCACCTAGAGTTACACCTCCTACAACCACCTGCTCTTCCTCCACTCCCAGACCCCCTCCAGCTACCCATCCCAGTGTTCGTCAGAAACTCTTCCTCAGCAACGTTGACCTCTTTGCCACCACCCCCAACCCTCCAATTCATAGGTCCCGTAGTAGCACCTCAGCCAAAAAAAGTCCAGTACCAGTGGTGCGTGTTAAAGGTGTGTGGAGTGCACCGGCCACCAGGGCAGCCAGTGTGACACAGAGCCAAAGCACTGCCAGTCCACCCCCTGTAAAGCACCTCAAGTTGGAAAGTGGCCGACGGGACAGGGTGAAGACTCCTGCCGGCAAAACTGCTCACAAGGGTCCCGGGGGGAGTGCTGAGTCAGCTGTGACTCCACCCAAGGTGGTGAAGGGGCAGAAGAAGTCTCCAAAGTCTGGTAAGAGCAGCACGGTGGAGAAGGCCGCCATCCTCCCCGCTGGGATGCCACCGCCAGCAGTATCGTCACTGGTCCGGAGACCACCGCCAGAGTCAGTGCCCTGGAGGGCAGCAGTATCGTCACTGGTCCGGAGACCACCGCCAGAGTCAGTGCCCTGCAGGGCAGCAGTATCGTCACTGGTCCGGAGACCACCGGCAGAGTCAGTGCCCTGGGGGGCAGCAGTATCGTCACTGGTCCGGAGACCACCGCCAGAGTCAGTGCCCTGGAGGGCCCCGGCAGCCACAGCCCCGCTGGGCAATGAGGGACCGTCATGCCACACACCAATGCACAGGTCATAGACAGCAAAGTCAAGCACCGCTGAACAGGGCAGAGACCGCCATGGTGAAGACCGCTGAACAGGGCAAAGCACCGCTGAACAGGGCAGAGACCGCCATGGCAAAGCACAGCTGAACAGGGCAAAGCACCGCTGAACAGGGAAGAGACCGCCATGGTGAAGACCGCTGAACAGGGCAGAGACAGCAAAGGCAAGCACCGCTGAACAGGGCAAAGACCGCCAGGGCAAAGACCGCCATGGCAAAGCACAGCTGAGCAGGGAAAAGACCACAAAATCAAGCATCGTTAGCCCATGTGCAGCTGTGACAGTGACTGAACAGGGACCGTCACGGGGAGCGAGATGCACTCTGGGCACCAGTCCCCCTCCAGAACCAGTGGAGACTGTTATCCACTTGAGAGACTGTGGCTTTGCACTCCCCAGGATGGTACAGTGGGCAACCCACCCACTGTAGAGACTTGAGAGACTGTGGCTTTGCACTCCCCAGGATGGTACAGTGGGCAAACCACCCACTGTAGAGACTTGAGAGACTGTGGCTTTGCACTCCCCAGGATTGTACAGTGGGCAACCCACCCACTGTAGAGACTTGAGAGACTGTGGCTTTGCACTCCCCAGGATGGTACAGTGGGCAACCCACCCACTGTAGAGACTTGAGAGACTGTGGCTTTGCACTCCCAGGACTGAACAGTAGGCAACCCACCCACTGGGAGACTTGGGAGACTGTGGCTTTGCACTCCCCAGGATGGTACAGTGGGCAAACCACCCACTGTAGAGACTTGGGAGACTGTGGCTTTGCACTCCCCAGGATTGAACAGTGGGCAACCCACCCACTGTAGAGACTTGAGAGACTGTGGCTTTGCACTCCCCAGGATGGTACAGTGGGCAACCCACCCACTGTAGAGACTTGAGAGACTGTGGCTTTGCACTCCCAGGATACATCAATGGGCATGGAGCCCCGTCGTGGATCTGGCGTGGTGCTGTAATCCGGCTGAGGTGCCCCCCCTCCCCTTCCCCTTGAGGTGCTTGTTGTATTTCTATCTGATGCCCCTGCAGTGTTCTCTCTGTTTGTGGACAGGTATCTAGTGTGGGCCTCACCCATGCATATTGGGCCCAGTGGTCCACGGACATTGATATGTGCATACCTGCACTACTAACCGTAATGTATAAATTCAGGAATGTGTATATATCTGTATATATTTGGTTACTGTGGTTTGATACATTACAATGGTTGTACTGATTTCCTTTTGTCTTTGCATTCTTCCGGGGGGGGTTGTGGGTTGTTACTGTGCTGTTTGGAAATGCATTGGTGTGTGTGTTGTAGTGGGTGAGGGTCGGGTTGGGGGTGGGGGTGTTGCGTGTGTGTCCCCCTGACTTTTGCCTCCCCCTCCCCTATGTCGTAGGTGCAGTACTCACCGTTGTCTTAGGCGCCTACGTTGCTGGTGATCGTAGAGGAGCAGGAAGAAAGCGTAGGGAGTATTTGTAGTTCGGGCTCCATGGTGACCTCCTTCCTCATGGAGTGTATTAAGGTGAGGGTTTTCCCATTGCAAAAGCTGTTTCCACTGTGTTTTTATCCACGGTGAATCCGCCCCGGAAAAGGTGGCGGATTGGCGGGTTGTGATACTGTGGGCGGTACATTGTCTCCCGCCTGTCTGTTGGCTGTAACCGCCATGCTGCTTGTGTGTACCGCCGTGGCGGGCGGAGTGTTAAAGTGGCTGTCTATGTTGGCGGTTTCCGCTACGGTCATAATTCCCTTTTTTTGTCCGCCAGCCTGTTTGCGGTATTACCGCAGCTTTATCACCGTCCGCCAGGGTTGTAATGTCCCCCACTGTCCGATGTGCTGATATCGGGCTCATATTCCAGGAGCCTGATCTGCAGCTGACCAATTGATGACATGAAGACGAAGACTGACTTGTTGCTGATCCATCCTGGATAGGTAGTTATGAAAGTGTGACTGACAAAGTTTTATGTCTTTTCTTCTAGGTACCAACTGCGCTGACTATAGATATGCTCACTTAGATAGATTTTTCCAAATTAATGTGTTCTCTAAAAGGTTGTTTGCATGAAGTCCCACATGCTGATGCTAATCTTGGTTAGGTAGGCTGTGGAGGGGGATGACGTTGACAGTGACAATTGACTTACAGACTTATTTGCTGAACTTTACTATTAATGCTGGTATTCAAAGCTTATGGAATTGTATTTTCGCATATGTTTTTCTCAAGTGTTGATGTCTATTAATGAATTAATAAAATTTGAACTAACAGATGATTTAGAATTGTAAGCAATAGGGAAATAAAAATTGTTAACCCTTACCGAGTAGTGGTTATTGATGAGTAGATGGGTTTTAGCTGTTTTCTATAGAATGGTATTTCGATTATTGGTTTTGATACTGATCCAGTAGTTACTGCATGACTAGGATACTCCATGCGATTCAAAAGGTCCATCGGCCTATACGCGTCCCCTTGCAAGTTTACTTACTAAGGACCAGACGCGCTGACACTTCCATTAAGCATATTTCTCTAAAGCAGTATTAATTTCATCCATGGTAAAGAGATTCAAGAAAGGCGGATTAACCTTGATTATATCTGTATGTGTAGAGATAATATCCATGTTATCTGGACTGAATATCCTCCCATAGTGGGTAAGCCAATCGGCTGGTAGTACAAGTGTTGCAATCTCGGGGTGTTTGTATCTCTGAGAAATGGCTGGTTTACAGTTTTCCTAAATAAAAAGGAATTCCTTTGTGTAGCTGCTCACTCCACGTCTTCCCATGCCTTATCCCACAATTGGTATTTCCTTATCTCCAATGCATGCTTATAGATTAAACATTTGTTTTTATCTTCTTCAGGGTTTCTAAGCCGGGCTTGTAGTGCTTTCTTAAGCTCTTGATTTATTCATGAACAATTGTGATCAAACCACTCTGACTTATTAACATTTTTAATTTGGTTTTCATTTTTAGGCTCCCTGATATAGTGGTAGTAAGCTTATGGAAGTCAGAAAGAATCTTACACAGGCATTGATTCCATTCTGTACATGCTATGATTTCCTCTTTATTGTCTTTAATGATTTTTCCAACAGATCGTCTTCATTTATGCCCGCCCACCTTAAACTAATTCCAATATAACCTTCACTTGACAAATTCATCGTTAGCTGCTCCCCTCATTTATATGGGATTCTTGTATTGAGAGCCAATAATAAAGTTTGGTGGTCACTGAAAATGGTGGGTACAACACTAAATGAATCACAAATAGATTCCCCATGCTTGGAAATTAATATATGATGGATTATTAAAAAAATGCCACCCCCCCCCATAAGTTAGTATCAAAGCAATATATGGCAAATACATGTACAACATAGTAAAACATTAAATATTAATATATCCATACACTGTATAACACAAGTGCACCACAAATATAGTAAAAATGCCAGCTTCATACCTTTGCATGCAGGCTCGTGATGGGAGAAAAAAAGGAAAAAAAGAGAGAGGCAGTAAGACAGAAAAAGCAAAGGTGGAATTGGAGGAAACCTAGAGAAATAAGGGAGAAAAGAAAGAATGAAGAGGAAGAGAACAAGAGACTTGAAAAAAGAGAGAGAGAGAGCGAGAGAGAGAGATGGGAAGCGAAATGCAAGTCCATGGACCGAGAAAAAACATAGAGTGACTGGTGAAGTCAAGACAAAAGGGAGATGAAGTCTGTGTGACACATAGTCAGCGACTGATGATGTTCAGCTGATTTAGGCAGGTTTTTACTGTCATACACCATCTATTTTGTTCTTAAATCTTCCACTAACAAAGTGCCTAGAGGCACTCAGCACCCCGGTATCTTGTTAGACAAGGTTAATGTCTTTGTCGTAGGATTTCCGATGTGTTGCAACTATTTTAACGCAGTGGCTAGTACATTACTATTCATTAAAGGGGTACTTTCTTAGAATGTAATACATCAACATAAATACTTTGTTCTACTCGATATAAAGTTTCACTCAAAGTGTCACACATAGGAATTAAAATATCACACATAAGTCTGCTTAAAACATAGTAATATCACACATATCACACATAAGCGATCAGAGAGCTTGGCAGCTATGAATAAAGCAATATCAATAGTCACAATGGACTATGGAAATGGAGGACCGATTCACAAAAGCACTTATGAATGCTTTCAGTATTACTACAGGCATACATGCAAACATTTTAGAAGAAGAAAGTGGAAGATTTTTAAATAAGAGTGGTGAAAATGTAGTTCTCACAAGACGAAGCAATTTCAGGCAGGAGACAGACAAAATGAATCAATTTTGGCTTAAAAATAGTGAGTCTCCCACCTAACTCGGGTCCATTGGCATATATACACAGAAGTGCTCTTTTATGTGCTCACGTGCGTTTGTGACTCAGTCCAAAATGTCCAATTTGAAATTAGTAAAATGAATATTCGTTGCAAAAAAATATTACCTGTCTATTCCCATTTCAGATGTTCTGGCCCGAATTCACAAAAAAATGTAAGACTGCACAAAAGAATATTACCGGAGTACTTTTTTATGTACATCCTTGGGAACAGATCCTTGAGTGTATAGGTTCTCATTCTCACCTAAGTGCATAACTCTAATAACAGGTTCTCTTGCTCAACTAAGTGCAAAACTCTAATAACAAACAACCTTTATGTGATCTAGAGGTTAACATTTGCCAGCCTGTGATTTCTCGAGTGAGGGTTGAAACCCATTCCAGATATGTGACTCATCACTCTGGCATGTGGCATATGCCACAATTCATGTAACGTGCCACAGCATGTCATAGATTTCTGACATGCTGTTTTATGCCTAACTTCAGATAGTGTAAGTGGGTGATTTCCAAAGGAACCTCTTTCATTTGGGTAAGAATAAAAACAAATGAAAAACAATGTAACAAGCAAACTTCTCCAGGTGGGGTTTGAACCCTTATCTAAGGAATCATGGGCCATTTTTATTAACCACCAGACCAACAATTCTAATGATACAGTCAATTGGCTAACTACTTTTTATCATAAAGATGAGAAGGGTTATTTGTTTATTGTCACAACTTCATCTTGTGCCTTATGTGCGGTGAGTTCTACTCACTGTGTTCATGTCATTCCTACCCCTGTGGCGTTTTTATGTCTCAAATACTCCATGGCTTTCCCCTCCCAGAAAGCCTGAACCATTGCTTTTCCTGTTTTGTTGCTATGCAAGTTTCGTCTAGTTAGCACCTGCAGATATCAGTTGTCTATCCAGGATAGTCCTGTTTCGACTGTGAACCATTGGATTGTACCATCAGACACTTGGGGTTCTGTTGTATTTGTTATTGTAGTCAATTACTGTTTTCACCTTCTACTTCCTAGGCGTCATGTCTGTTGTTATGTGAACAAGTGGCTTTCCCCAGGTTTGTTGGAATTTTCCATGCTTCCACAAGGGACATGTGCCTTTCTGAGACACTCTTAGTTTCCTGTATAAATTTGCCTTCGGAACTTGCATCAGGCGTTTGGCCTTGTACCTCGTACTCATCCTGCATATACAACGCCCCCGCAGTCACCTCCCAAGTCATCCGGATTTTCATGCGTTCCAGTCTCAGTTGAAACTTCATTCCTGAGTCACCTGGACCTTCGTTGCTCCAGGCCTGCAAAAGTCTCATCCCCACGCTCATCTCATGAGTTCCCCAGAAACCCCAGTGCTCTAGTCTTCCAAGCCTTTCTTATGATTTCATGATCCAACTTCTGCAAAGTTTCCAGTGTCTCTCTTCTTGGGCTATAATTCTGCCTCCTCTTGTGCTGCTTGCACCGAGCCACCTGTCGTCCTTGAACTCTTGTGAAACTACTGGACAAGGCTAAGTACTTCTCCTTAAGTTTAGCGTGCACTAATCTTTTAAAGTAGCTGAGCAGGTTCGAGTTTCAACATCTTCAAAGACTATAGACTTCTCTCCTGTTCCTCTTCTGTGATGTTTTCTCCAGTGCTCCTTGCTTATTTACTCTCCATACTGCCTTGGACTTGAACTGGCTCATGGACTAGACAGGGCCTTATTCAGATTTTGGCAGACAGGTTACGCTGTCACAGCCGTGACGGATATCCCATCCACCGAAATATAAATCCCATAGGAAATAATGGGAGTTATATATCGGGCAACGGGATATCCGTCAATGTTGTGACGGAGTAACCCTTCCGCAGAAATCTAAATCAGGCCCTTAATCTTGTAAATAATCTATGCACCCAGTGTAACCTTGTTTCCTGTATATCTTGGGAGTGCCCTGTACTCAAACCATGCACCGAGTATAACTTTGTTTTTTGTTTATCTTGGGAATGCCCTCAACTCCAACTATGTACCAAGTATAACCTTGTTTCTAGCATTGGGAATGTCAGTAACTCCAACCTGTGTATCCAGTATGACCTTATTTCTAGTATAGCTTGGGAGTATCAGTAAACATAGAAGCTCCACCAACTCCAAAACCATGTACTGAGTGTGACCTTGTTTTTCCAGCATACCTTGGGAGTGTCTCTAATTCCAAAGCCATGTACAGAGTGTAACTTTGCTTTCCAGCATACCTTGGCAGTGTCTTTAGCTCCAAACCATGTACCAAGTGTAAGCTTGTTTTCGAACATACCTTGTGAATGTCAGTAAGCTCAAACCTATGTTTCAATTGTAAACTCGAAAGTGCCAGTAACTCCAATCAATGTGCTGAGTTACGCAAGGAGTGCCAGAAAATCCAATTTGTACTTCAAGATCTTTCTCAAGGGTTTTCAGAGATACTGATCTGAGAACTTAGCAATTCTGCTCTATGCTGTAATTTAGAAGAAATCTGTTAGTGTAGCGGATTGCTTGTGTAGTGATAGTAATTGCCTCTTCTTGTTGTACCCAGAGTATTTCGTCTTTATGAAAACCTGAGGTACTGTTTCATAAACGCTCATCTTTGCAGTACCAGAGGGTCTCAGGACCAACACATTCCTATGCAGCGTATATCAGTGTTGAGCAGAACCTGTCTTGCAAGTTTCTTTTATTATTGTATCCCTTCCCCCTCTGGAAGTCAGCAGATCTA
Organism: Pleurodeles waltl; assembly: GCF_031143425.1. Taxonomy (NCBI): domain Eukaryota; kingdom Metazoa; phylum Chordata; class Amphibia; order Caudata; family Salamandridae; genus Pleurodeles; species Pleurodeles waltl. The sequence goes on along the minus strand of NC_090443.1, from coordinate 658,816,325 downwards.
GGTGTGCCTTCTCTGGGTCCTACGCCTTCTTGAGAGGAAGTGGAGGGCCAGCATCTGCTCCAGTGTTGTCTCTGTGGTTTGGAACGAAGTGACTGAGCGACATTTATATAGCATGAAAAACAATTATGAATTTGTGGCATGTAAAAGAAAATCACCATGGAAATAAAAGAAGGATATCCACACCATCTCTATGATTAAAAAAATGCATTTAGCATGTATGAATTCTCAACAGAATAGTTGGTTCTGTTGGTCCTTGTTGACTTTGATAAGGGTTCAAACCCTTCCTGGGGAATTTAGTTTTTCAATTATTTTTACCCAAATTCAAGAGGTCCCTTTGTATATCACCCCCTTGCACTGTCTGGGAGATTTGTGGCCTATTTATTCATGCCAGTGTATGTCAGGAATTTGTGGCATGTTGTTGCATGAGATAGGAGGGGGAAGGTTTGCTGTAAAAGAAATTCCTTCATTTGTGGAATGAGAGACAGTGGATGTTTGTAGAAGAAAAAGAAATGTATGGGGCCGGGGTGAAAGTGAGGAATGATTGTTTATGAAGCACAAATTAATCCACTGGCACGAAAAGCTATTGTGAATTTGTGGCATGTAAAAGTAAATCGCCATGGAAATAGAAGGAGGACTTCTGTATTGTGCACAGGCAGCACTTAATTTGTAAATAAAAATGTGCCGGTGCCCAAAGTTCTCCTCTGAAAAACACGGCTGCTGCAGTTTGATGTGTGAGCACAGAATACTGAGGCAACTTAATCCTAAAGCCATCACAGGCCTCTTTAATGCATTTACAGCCACTCCCTGCTCCTTCAGCTCACTCTTGCAGCTTTCTGCTTTCGCCCTTTGTGACGCTTTTTCTTTTTTTTCTTCCTCAATCTTTCCTATACTAGTCTTTGGCGCAGTCAATGATTGATGCAGAAAAATAAGTGCCGGCCCTCAAAAATAAGTGCTGGTGCTCAGCACCGGAAGCCACCAACACAAAATAAGCACTGTCCACAGGTTGATGAGAAGTACTGCATTTGAAGGACGTCTATATTGTGCACAGATTGATAAGAAGTTTAGCTAAAAAATTAAATAAAGTTTCAAGTGCTGTAGTCCTAAATACATAGCATTAATAAAAGTTTTGGCTAGGTTTTAAACACCACCAACCTATTGCTGATTTATATTGTGGAATCACATTCTCCTGGATCCATTTTGGGCCTAGTAGGCCCTGTGATACACAATGAAAATACAGGCCTGTTTCTGTTGAACACCTTACAATGTTGAATTAGCTAGGCCTTGAAGAAATGTCTATTGTGCTTGAAACGCATTATGTTGCAAGGCTTGCTAAACTGACGGCCATCATAAGACACCACTGCATGCTAGCTTGCGAAATCCTCACTGCTAAAAGTACTAACGTATGCACTTATGGTTCCTCTTTCTCCACATATAGATGTATCACAAGACATTTGATTCAGAGGACATTGTGCAAGCTTCTTGTCTATGATTCTAACCCTTATATGGAGCGTTATGAAGAATAAATGATAAATCACGTGGGCTGTATAGCAAAATTAATCATACGTCAATATCAAGAACCAATGAAATGTATTAATGTGTCTGCAGTTTAATGCTATTAAGATCATGCATTACTTCCTTGTTCAGACTGTTCGAGCTGGACTTAGGCTGCTCAGTCTCCATGTACATGTATTTCTTATTAAACCTTATCTAAGGAAGAGCAGGCTGGTCTTTGGTTTGTTTCCTGAATTGTCTGGATCTGATTTACATCTGTGTTGGCTTCAACATCTGGTGGAGGATTGCGGTTGGATTTACGGTTTCGCCGGCACGGCTCCTGCCTCTCTGCGGGCGGGGGGGGGGCGGCGCTTTGGGCTGGTGCTGTCGTGAGTATCTGTCATTTCCTCGGTCCCTCTCCATCTGTTTCTGTTTTCGTATTTTTTTTTTCTCTCCCTCTATTAGGATTTGGGTGTTTGGCTTGTAAAGGGGGGAGGTGGCGGGGTGATTTACATGGTTTCCGTCTGCATTTCTCAATGGAGTTGTGGATAATTGTAACATATGCTATACCTATTAGACTGCTGTTCTTCCTTGTCATGTTTTTTCTTTGTTTACGCTGGCATGCTGATGTTCCTGTCCCCATTATTCCAGGCTCCTCTACAGTACCTCCTTCAGACATTCAGATGGTGGCCTATAGTTGTACACCGCATGCTGGAGTTTTGTGTTAATATTATAGTTTCTGTCTTATTGCGCCATTTCCTTCCCTCTTTTGTTCTCAGTGCCTAATGAATTCATTGTTCAATAGTTGCTGTAAATATTAGCCAAGGGTTTCTCTTTATCCAGCGAGGCTACATGTGTGAGACTGTTGATGGTATGGTCTCGGTACACAGCGGGAGGTGCTGTGTGGCCACAGCTTCCAACCAGAAAGGGCTGGTGTGGCATTTCCCAGCCGGAGGGGCTGGGGAAGAATGCTCTGGCCAGAGGGGGTGGTAGTTGTCCACCCCAGCAGTAAGGGCAGGTGGTGCCCAGCGATTATCGATTATCGATTATCGAGTGGTAGTTGTCCACTCCAGTGGAGCAGGCAGGCAGTGCCGTGTTCTTGCATATTTTTCTGCTCTGATAGCGTTGAAGTGTTGTACTCAATGGGGGTGTCATATTTATTTATTGTTTTTTCCTGCTGGTTACATGAGGAGTTGGGTGAGATGAATGAATGAGGTGTAAGAAAGGGGTGTTGGAGGAATCAACGGTGTGCATGACTTCTGTGTTAGGACAGTAGTGAGAATATAGTGAGGTAGGAGTGTGGGTTCCTGGTAGACATACTGACATAAAATAAAAGGGGTGTACTGACATGTGTATTAACAGACTGACTTAAGCTGCTATTCTACCAGAACTCAGGAGAAGTATGCGCCAATGCCATTACAGTGACTGATTACTACAACTGACAGGGTCTGCCTGTGCATCACACTCTGCTGTCACCACGCACCAGCACAAAGGGTGGGAGGCACGACCATCATTTAGGGCAAGTACCTGTTTTTGTCATATTGTTGTCATATTGTCCTATATATGATTGAGTGCACTGTTCACCATTGTTGCATTACCTATGTGTCACCCGCCACGGATCTGGTCCGGGTTCTAATCCCATACAGCCGCACCCTGCCTCAGGGTAGGAAAGCAAGGGTGTGGGATCCTTGCCTTTCTCTCTTGACCTTTCTGTTCTCTTTTATTCGCTAAAAGGATGCCAGTGTATGCCATCACCAGCACCTTGGCACTGTTTTCATTCTAACTTGTGCATGCTTGCGGTGGACAAGGCTCAGTGTACTTTTGTGTGATTGAGACAAGCTCTCTGCTTCACTAATAACAAATGCGGTTGGCAGTGCTGATTTGAGTGCGTGTCTTCCTCATGTGTCATTGGGTATGAGCGACAAGGATAGCCGACTCCCTGGTGTTTCCTGGTGTGACCGAACTGTTTGCGTGAAGTGGTAAGGGAAAGCGTGACCTCTTATTTAGCTATGGGGAACCTCTTTAGGAAGGAACATTTGAACACACACCAACCCACATCCCTTAGGGATAGTCCTGCATACCAAGTAGCCATTAAGCAAGGACTACATGCATTAATGTTTCTTGACAAATGGCATAGACTGACTGCCAGACGACCCGACTTACTGTTTCGAAGTAATGGCACGTATGACATGAACAAGTTGTCATACTTGAGACAAATGCTGATTCTAAAGGCACGGAAAATACGTAACTTAGTATGGGACTCTTTCTATTCCTGGGACTTTTGCCTAGGGGAGCTCAGAGCAACCAATGACATCAAAGCTAAAGTGTGCAAGGAATTGGTCATGCTGAAAGACGGCTTTTATTCGGAAAGACAGAGGAATGAAAAAAGGGAGGAGCGGAGGGATAAAATGCTCGAAGTGGTAGGAACATTACCATGTCTTCCTGTGGTACGTGCACCATCACAGGAACACAGTATGCAGGGAACAACAAAGGAAGAGACCGAGGACGCACTCATTGAAGACAAACTGATGGGGAGGTTAGTAATGAGAATAAAACAGTGAGGTCGGGGGAAAAAGTACACGTTGAGCACTTAGTGACAGGCACAGAGCCTCCTGAGCTATCCCTGGCTCAGAAGGCTGCAGCCCGTGAACTTGCACATGGTTTAATAAAAGAGGAACTAACAAAAATGAACCTTGAACGAGTAACAGACTTTCAAACACTGCAGAAAATAAGAGAGGAAGCGTCCCACAAACACAGAAGGAGGTGAGAGCTTTCCTTAGGATGGCAGGTTACTGCAGGCATTGGATACCGAATTTCTCTCTGATTGTGCGACCACTTTTAAATTTAACACACAAGGATGTGCCAGACAAAGTACAATGGTCAGAAAACTGTGAAGAGGCTTTTCAGAAATTAAAGTTCACATTGTGCGCAGCACCAGCATTAGGCCTCCCAGATTACACCAAAGATTTCCACTTATTTTGCCATGAAAAGGGGGTTGCTCCCTAGACGTTTTGGCACAAAAACACAGCACCTTCTACCGCCCAGTGGCTTACTATATGGCCACCCTGGACCCAGTAGCATCAGGTCTTCCCCCGTGTCTGAGGGCGGTAGCAGTGGCCGCCTTAGCAGTGGAACAATCAGAGAACATTGTCCTGGCTCATAGTTTGGTGTTACATGTCCCACACGCAATTGACACATTACTAACTACAACTAAGACCCAGCACCTGACAAATGCTCGCCTCTCATGCTATGAGTTGACACTATTGGCACCACATATAAGGATAAAGAGATGTACAACATTGAATACCTCCTGCCTGTTGCCTACCGAAATGGATCACGATGATCCCACCACAGATAATTACTTCCACGATTGTATTATGGCAGACGACACACACACCAAGGTGAGGCCAGATCTCTGAGACACCCCATTCCCTGAGGCCGAGGGCGATTTGTTTGTGGATGGTTCATGGATTGGGGACCACACTGGGATGCCACAAGCAGCCTATGCCGTGGGGACGGCCAAAAGACTACTTGAAGGAGGAAGGCTACCAAAGATTAAAAGTGCCCAGGCAGCATAATTAGTACCACTAATCAGAGCATGCAAATTGGCAGCAGGAAAGACAACAAACATTTACACAGACAGCCAATATGCTTTTGGGGTCACTCATGATTTCGGTCAACTGTGGGCGATGAGGAGATTTCTCACTTCAGCAGGCCAAAACATACAACATGCTTCATTGATTGTTGCCTTGTTGTAAGCTCTACTACTGCCCAGAAAAGTTGCAATTGTAAAATGTGTAGCCCACACCTCTGCTAAGGACTAAGGGCCAGATGTAGGTAGCCTTTTGCGCCTCGCAAATGGCGAAAAACGCAGTTTGCGAGGTGCAAAAGGCCTTCCGCGATGCAGAGTCACATTTTGCGAGTCAGTACCGACTCGCAAAATGTGATTCCGACTCGCAAATAGGAAGGGGTGTTCCCTTCCTATTTGCGACCGCATCGCAATGTAGAGTTGATTTATGACTGCGAAAGCGGTCGCAAACCAACTCACAGTTACCATCCAATTGAAGTGGATGGTAACTCATTCGCAAAAGGGAAGGGGTCACTATGGGACCCCTTCCCCTTTGTGAATGCAAACAAAAAAAATAAAATTCGGAGCAGGGAGTGGTCCTATGGACCACTGCCTACTCTGAAAAAAACGAAACTAAATGGTTTCGGTATTTTTTCTTTTTGCAGCTCGTTTTCCTATAAGGAAAACGAGCTGCAAAAATAAAAAAATAAAAACTGTTTTATTTAAAAGCAGTCACAGACATGGTGGTCTGCTGTCTCCAGCAGGCCACCATCCCTGTGAGTGCCTAGACTCGCTATGGGGTCGCAAACTGCGACCCACCTGATTAATATTCATGAGGTGGGTCTTTGCGACCCCATAGCGAGTCGCAGAAGGTGTCTGAGACACCTTTCTGCATTTCATTTTGCGAGTTGCAAATTGCGAGTCGCTGGGACTCGCAATTTGCAACTCGCAAAATGAAACCTACCTACATCTGGCCCTATGTTTCTATGGGAAATGCTTTTGTTGACAAAGAGGCACAAAGAATAGCACTCAGTGGGTGTGAGTATGTAATGGTCCAGGTTAAACCCACCACAATAGCTAAGGAGGAAAGTACATATTTTGATACAAAATGTGTTCAACAGCAGGCTGACGAGTCAGAACTAACAGATTGGGAAAAGGGCGGTTGCAAGACAGATGGGGAGGGTGTGTGGGTGAGACCCAACGGTAAAATATGTCTACCATCCACGCTACTGTCCTCTATGGCACGCCTTTTCCATGGCCCCTCACATGTGGGTAGGGATGGAATGATACGACTGTTTTCACAATGTTGGTTTAATACCAAAATTCAGCAATCTGCAGAACATTTATGTAAGAGATGCACTGTTTGTGCACAGTACAACACTGGAAAAGGTACACCAACTCCTTCAGGCCACTTCCTACCGCCACATGCACCCTTTGAAAGCCTCCAAATGGACTTCATTGAGATGCCCCCGGTATACAAGCTAAGATACGTTTTGGTAATAGTTTGCATGTTCAGCAAATGGACTGAGGCATACCCCACCTGGAACTGTGATGCACAAACTGTGGCTAAGTGCCTTTTAAAAGAGTTAATACCACGTTTTGGGGTACCGATTCTTTTGAGTTCAGACAATGGACCAGGATTAATTTTGCATGTTATTCAGGGCCTTTGCAAAGGGCTGGGAATAATCACAAAAGTTGCATTGCGCATACCATCCACCCGCAGCAGGGGCAGTAGAGAGGAAAAATGGGGTGTTGAAAAACAGAATAGGGAAGATATGCGCGGTGACTGAACTATCTTGGATTGATGCATTACCATTAGCGCTTCTTGCTATGAGAAGTACCCCTGATAGAGTCACAAAATTAAGTCCCCATGAGGTGCTATTTGGGCGCCCCATGAACATTCCAGGCCACATGTCAGTTGCCCCATTGGCAATAAGAGATGATCTTTTGTTACAATATTGCAGGAAGATAACAGAGACGTTACGCTGTCTTCACCGCCAGGTAATGCAGGCCTTGCCAGAAGGAGGAACGCCACCAGAACACAGACTACTGCCTGGCAACTGGGTTTGGGTCAAGGCCCACACTAGACGCCATTGCCTTCAACCACGGTGGAAAGGGCCTTACCAAGTCCTACTGACAACAGCCACAGCGGTCAAGTGTGAGGGTCTCAAATACTGGATCCACAGATCACACACCAAGAGAGCCATTGGATCTGAGGACATCCAGCCACCACCTGCGGTATCCATAAAGATCACACCCGCAACCTTCGGTCAACAAGCAACACCAGACAACACTGACAGGGCTGCTCGTGCTTCACTCCTACAGGAGTCAGGAGGTGCAAGCAGGTCCTGCGGTGAGACTACTAGGGACTGCTCGTGCTGCGCTCCTACAGGAGTCAGGAGATGCAAGCGGGTCCATCAAGGAGTTCTTCATAGACTGCTCGTGCTGCACACCTCAGGAGAGGGATGGGTGCAAGCAGGTCTTACCTGAATATCTACATATATCATGCAAGTGGTTTCAAGTGCTAGTAACCTCTGACACCACTCTGTGACGTGCCAACAAGAAGATCCAAAGAATAAGAGAGTAACAGACAAGGACTAAACAGTGCAATTTGTGACACCTGGAGCATAATAATGTCTAGAAGAAGAAGAGAGGAGAAAAAGTGGCCTATGGTACTAACTGCCATATGTACCCCGGTTGCAGCAATAATTATCACCATAGTGATTATTATATATCAAGAAGAAATATGAATCCCATATCTGGACCAAGAACAGTATATCAATAACAGTGTAAATGAAATAGGGATTAACCATTGCTGTGAAACAAGAACAAGGGGAGAACTCTGGTGTGGCAGAAAGGGTGGGGAACAGGACACAGTGGATAAAATATACCAAATGGGAGAAAGATGGGAACAATTACAAGGATAATGCATTTGTGCAAATGGTGAAATTTTATAAGGAATTGGCAAATGGATTGGATTGCTATATTTGTACACACTTACCCACCTCTGCCCAGGGAAGGACAGATTACGCTCAGATTCCTCTTCCCCAGTATGTTTCATGTCACATACTAAACAGCATGTTTGCAAAGGAAGTGAATGGGACTATAAAGAGAAAGCCACCTAAAAGGAAGAGGAAGGTTGGAAAAGGGAGAATAAAGCAGGGAAACAGTAGGGGGGGAGAGAAAGTAAAGGAGGAGGTAGGATAGGTGTGTGTGGACAACTAGTACCGGAAAAAGGTGAAACAGAGCTGCTGGAAGCATTCAACATAGGAAGAGATAAGGGTTATGCACAGGGGGAGAAGAACATAGATATATCACGAATGTCCCTTTCTATACATAAGAAGAAAAAGGGGTCATGGTGTTTTCGATACCTCAAAGGCAGCATCCCAAGGCCAAACACATTTTATGATAAGGTGTGTCGAATGGTTACACCAGTAATGAAATGCCCTAGCATACACCTCCCCGACCATAATAATAGCAGCATAAAGATAGCAGCTAGCACCTGCTCCAAATACTCTGATTTGGATAACATACGGAAGGGCCCAGAAGGTTTGTCTATAGGTCTCACAGCTCCAAGGGGAATATTCATCGTATGCGGGACATCGGCATATTTTAGACTGCCTGCAGGGTGTCAGGGCTCCTGCTACCTGGTGTTCGTACTACCCCGAATGTTGCATATAACCAATTTGACCAATGCAACACAAGGGGCACCCGGAAGGGTACGAAGAAGAAGGACACTTACTTGGTTGGATAGGTTCATAGCAGTGGAAGGAATATTTGTGATGCCATTAGGGATAGCGCATTCAGAATATCAAATACACAAATTGGCAGAATTGGTGGAAACATTAGCAAGTTCTACAGCAGCAGCCCTAGGTAACATTACTGAAGAACTTACAGACTTAAGAGCTGTTGTAATACAGAACAAACTTGTGTTAGACATCATTTTAGCAAGAGCCGGTGGTGTATGTCACGTGATCCATCAGGAATGTTGTGCTTATATACCGGACAACAGTGGGAATGTGAGGATGGCAATAGGGAAAATAGAGGAGGTAGAAGAGGGAGCAAGGAAAGTGGCGGATGTGACGGACATAGGCGGGATACTAAATGACATTGAAGCATGGTTCCGTGGTTGGGGATCCTGGCTGATAGAAGTACTGGTGGTGGGAATAGGGGGATTAATAACACCATGGGGGTCATTTTGACCTCGGCGGTCTTTTGTCAAGACCGCCGAGGGACCGCCGTGCTGAAGACTGCCAGTGGTGGCGGTTTTCCGTTCGGCGTATTATGACTGTTGGCAGCCCTCTGTCCTTTTTCGGACAGAGAGCCGCCACCAGCCATACTGGCGGTCGGCGGGGAAGTGGAGGTTGCTCCACCTCCACCGCCACGTCAACAGAACACCACCCACCGAATCATGTCCTGTGATTCGGCATGGCGGTGTTCTGTTGACAGTGTGGTGTCGGCAGAGCAGCCCCCATGGATACCGGCCCCTCCCTGAGGATCAACGGACCAGGTAAGTTGATTGTCCGTTAGGGGAGGGGGGTGGGGGGGTGTTGTGTGTTGTGTGCATGCATGGGGGTGTGCGTGTGTGTATGTAGAGGGGGTGTGTGAGTGCGTGTATGCTTGCAGGGTGTTGTGTGTTTGGGAATGAGTGCGTGAATGTCTGTAGGTATGTCTGTATGGATGTGTGCGTGTATGTTTGAATGCGGATGTGCGTGTCTGACTGTGTGTGTGGCTGTTAGCATATATGTCGGTGTGTGTGCGTGTATGTGTGTTGGTGGTGCCTGCGTGCGTGTCGGGTGTGAATGAGTGATGTGATGTTGGGGGTAGGGGTGGGGAGGGGGGTCCTGCCACCTTTGGGGGGGTGGCAGGGATGGTGGGGGGTGTAGGGGAGGGAGTCACAGTGGGGGTGGGGTGTGGGGGAATGACCCCTATCAGTGCCAGGGAAGGAATTCCCTGGCACTGATAGTGCTTACCGCCATGGATTTCATGGCGGTTCCAAACCGCATGAAATCCATGGCGGTCAGCCGGGTCCAAATACCGCCGGCGGTATAGTGACGACCGCCGGGCTGGAGACCCAGGTCTCCAGCCCAGCCTTCGTCTCCACCCTGGCGGGCGAAACGGAGAAGAGGCAGAAGACCATGGCGGTAACCGCCATGGTCATAATTGCAAAAATTTGACCGCCAGCCTGTTGGCGGTCTTACCGCCGCTTCTCCGCCGTCCGCCAGGGTCGTAATGGCCCCCTATGTCTGTTGATAAGGGTGTGCCCTTCCTGTTTGACCATGTTAATGAAGAAAATGTGTCATAAGGACACTGAGTACCATCGTAAGAGAAGGCATGAGGATGAGGCCAGGAAAGATGATGCTATTGAAATGACACCTATCCATCAGGATAATTAGACTGTCAATGAGTGTTTTCATTGGGTATCAGAGGGCGGAATGTGGAATCACATTCTCCTGGATCCATTTTGGGCCTTGTAGGCCCTGTGTACACAGTGAATATACAGACCTGTTTCTGTTGAACACCTTACAATGTTGAATTAGCTAGGCCTTGAAGAAATGTCTATTGTGCTTGAAACGCATTATGTTGCAAGGCTTGCTAAACTGACGGCCATCACAAGACACCACTGCATGCTAGCTTGCGAAATCCTCACTGCTAAAAGTACTAACGTATGCACTTATGGTTCCTCTTTCTCCACATATAGATGTATCACAAGACATTTGATTCAGAGGACATTGTGCAAGCCTCTTGTCTATGATTCTAACCCTTATATGGAGCGTTATGAAGAATAAATGATAATTCATGTGTGCTGTATAGCAAAATTAATCATACGTCAATATCAAGAACCAATTACATTTATTAATGTGTCTGCGGTTTAATGCTATTAAGATCATGCATTACTTCCTTGTTCAGACTGTTCCAGCTGGACTTAGACTGCTCAGTCTCCATGTACATGTATTTCCTATTAACCATTATCTAAGGAATAGCGGGCTGGTCTTTGGTTTGTTTCCTGAATTGTCTGGATCTGATTTACATCTGAGTTGGCTTCAACAATATATTTATAGTATTTTCTATGTCTTTCTGAATTTAGCCCAAGTGAAAGAGAAATATTTAGTTCAACCTAATGGCGCTTCTGGAGGAGTTAAAACAATTATAAATGAAACAACATGTCCAAAAAACGTGACATGCTGTTACATTTCTCACTTACGAGACTTCGGTTCCAACTCCTTTGCATGAGCTCATCATGCTCCTCCTCTCTCCCGGTTTCGGTTTCATTTACGCTGCTACGCCGCAATCAAGCAGAACACAGCGAGCCGACTCAGAAGGATAGGCACTTTCAGGTAAAATATAAAAACGAATTAATTTTGTTTGTAATTTAGAAATACAGATACATTATCTGCGAAAGCTTGTGTATAGGTGCGTTTTCTTAAATTAATATCATATTTCTACTCTGTTCCATGCGGAGCAAGTTATTAACCGTGGTACTGTTGTTTCTGGAGTCTGCTGATAAGATGGATTTTATTTTTATTCAAGTTCCATTTTGTTTTAACGTGTTTAACTACCTCACAATTGGTATGCCAGTGGTGATGAACAACGCTAAATCGCTTGGCGGAAAGAGTTCACTAATTGCAGGGGCGTAGCTACCAATGGTGCGGCAGGTACAGTGGCGCCGGTTCCCAGAGCTTTAGGGGCCCACGGAACCTTGTTATTTTTTTATGCTTTACTATCTTTTTGAGCCGTCATCATTATCGCAAACAATTGAATAGCCCCACTTACATAAAATTCATGTTCGTGTTCAAGCTTACAGAGCCATCGTCGAACCCAGTTTTCTTCTTTGCGTTATGGGAGCTGTAGTCATGATCTCACAACCGATTAATCAGCTCTAAGGTCACAGAATGTAAAGGAAAAAACGCATTGAACCGAATAGGCTAAATACGCCTGGACCTGGCAAACTTGACAACTTCCAGAAATGTTGAATATAATGTAACATTTAGTCATTTTGAAATTCGTGACGAACATAGAAAAGTGAAACAGAGAAAATATTTTTTTAACATGTTGTTCCACGACATATTGTTCCACAATATGCTGCTTAGCAACACGTGACTTACTAGTTTGTGAATACTGGGAAACGTGATGGAATGTCAGAATAATACAAATATAAAATAAAGCACCTGCTGACATATTTGCTTATAGAACAGTTATGGATATTTTTGTCGAGACCTGACTGTCCCAGAGGTCTGTTTGGCACACCTGGTGTCAGAACACCTGTCTTGACAGGGCAGTGTGTTGGCCTTCTTTTGGCTGTTTCTGGGCCTGTTTTATAGTCTGTTGGGCGGTCTTTACACATGATTTCCGTAGGAATTTGGGTTATTAGTTGAGGGGGTATGTTCTCACCTCAAGTAATAATCACAGTCCTTGTCAGGGCGTACCATTAATGCCACGAAATAACCCCTTGCTAGTGGTGGCACAGAGCAGACAGACTTAACTTGGAGGCAATGTGTACATTATTAATGCAGTACTTAACATTAATAAATTCAAATAAAAAAGTAATAAAATAAAATCGAAATGCAAAACAATACAAATCTCAACACAAATTAGAAACCCTAACACAAATTAGAAAGATAAAGTGCAATCAGGTTTGTCTGTTCAAAGATTTCACCTTCTGACTTTAGTGTTTTAGGTCCCAATCAAAAACATGGATACATAGAAGCAGCAACCCAGGGCCTCAGGAGAGGCACTTGAGATTCACTGTGTGGCAGGTAGAGGCAAAGAGGAGTGTCCCGTCCAGGACCAGTTGCCGCTGGGCAGTTGCACGAAAGGCCTTTTGTAGCTTGTTGTGCCCCTGTAAGATATGCATGAGATCAGCCTTGTGACCTTTGGAGTCCACTTCTTTGCCCTGGATTCAAGACAGAGAGCAGGTACAGTCCTCCTGGACTCTTTTGCAGGTTGCAGATTGTAGGTTCATCTCTCTTCTGAACTTCCTCAGCTCCAGTAATGTTCTAAAGTGGGTGCCTGGAGATGCCTTGTTTATGCCTGGCATGAGCTACTGGATAGGAATGATCCCTGGTACCGCCCTAACCAATGGAGCAAAGGTCCCCAGGGATAATCCTACCTAATTTGGTTATTTTCAGGATGGATGGAGTCTTTGGCCACACTAAACCTGGGTTCTGATGTTGTGTGTGTGTGTGTGTCTTCTCCCACATTGAACACAAAAATACAGTTTGAGGCAGGCCCTGCACCCATAAACCTCAGAGGCAGAAATGTACTAAAATACAACTGAGTTTTCAGCAAGCCAACTGGGAATACAGAGGAGTTTTGGCATCATGTCCTTGCCTTTTGAAGTGTACCCCGAATGTTATATGTAACCCAAGAAACCTGTCAAACAGTCTCTGACACTGTAATGTCAAAAAATAGCCTTCTGTAAATTGGACCTGTTGGGTTTGCGGGGCAAAAGAAGACCTCCTTGACGTTCTCTCCAAGTATCACATGACAAATTGCAGCAGCCCTATCAGGCAGGATGTGATATTCAAACAGGCCATACGGGCCTGGGAGACCATGCTCTGTTGGAGGAGATTTGGGGGCAGCGGGCACTCAACCCCTCCTCACTCCTCACCTCCTTGCTGTGCACTCCACACCAGGGCCTGGGCTTTAATGGCAGTCCGCTTCTGCAACCACTGGGCTTTCCAGTGCCTCCTAGCGACCTCGCCTAACTGCCTCACTGCTCTTCCCTCGGTCTTCCTGCAGAATCCCCTGGCCTCACAACGGTCCAGCTCACAGCTTCCACTCCCACTTGCAGCTCTTCCTGTGTCTCACTTCCTGGTCTTGTGGCGCTGCTAGGCGCTCCGTCAACACATCTGCACATCTGATTTGCAGGGCATGACACTTTAGTGTCAAAAAGGATCCTCCAAGGCCCCACCTTACCTATTCTGTCAGGTTCAGATGGGTCATCTCGGCCCATTGATGTTAGCCCGTGGTTTGCTCTTGGTAGCAGGTTCATACCCTGTTCATGCCTATTCGGATGCTTATTACTGACTGGCAGAAGTGGGAGAGCAAAATGCAGATTTAGCTTACAGGGGCTTTAAGCAGGGTAGAAGTAAAATTCTAAAAATCATCATTCCCAAATATTTATTACACATCCAAATTCACCAGTGAATTAGTCCTGTAATAAACATTTTAACTCCAAAAATGAAATCTGTAGCTGTTTTGTAGCCAGACAAAAAACTCATAAAATGTAATATTGCATCTGAGTGCTTTCCTGCGGGACAGCCAACTCTGCTACAGTGAGAAAAGCTTTGAGGACCTTTTCACTGTAAACCATGTTTGACATAAACTGTTTACATGTCCTACTTTTAAATGCTATGTACGCTGTCTTATCAGCAATAGGGCCTCCTCAGGGCTGACCTATAAATATTTAATGAGATGTTTTAGCCCCATCAAAATGGGTTGTTTTGAGAGGTAGAATTTGCAGTGTAAAATTGCACAAGGTTACAAAGGTAGGCTCGGAAACATGCTTTACAAAGATGATACAATAGAAGGCATAATGAGTACTTCAGTCCACTCATAGAATTTACTTTATAAGCCCAGGATATACTTGGTACCATATACTAAGGACCTACAAGCAAATTAAATAAACCAGTCAGGTGTATACTGATTTTACCATGTTGAAAGGAGAAGCACAAGCACTCTGGCATTGGTTAGCAGGAAAGTGCACAGAGTTCTTTAGATGCCAAAAAAACTAACAAAATCCAAAGTGACCCTGCAGAAGGGGCATATTTCTAACAATTTTCTCTGATACTACCAGAATACTTGCCTGCAGCAAGCAGAAAAGCAGTGTCCACCATACTTTGAACAACACTTATGCAGCTTTTCTTTACCAGTTCACAACTGTCTAGATTTTCACATGTAGGCCACTTTTCTAGCTGATTCACTAGTGGAGCCACTTTTATAAGTGTGCCTGAGCCTATATTCTATCCTAGACTGAACCTGGTATTTAGTAGTTAGTTATAAAATGGAATATGAATATAAATAAGCATAAAGAGTTATCTTTCCCTCTCTTTCTCTCTCTCTCTCTGTACATCTTTAGTATTTATGAAGATGTAGAGGACGATATGCTATTTAACCAAAATCAAGCTGTGAGATGTTAAATTTGTGCAGTATCGTAAATTCCCAATCCCGCTTTTGACTATTAGAAGAGTTATTTCCCTGTGTAAAGTAAAGTAATTGTTACATGCAGTCTTGGTTTACTTCAACCTCCCACCCCCCAGAAATTCATTCTAAAAAAACATGCGAAAGCGGTATTATAGTTAGGTTTTCAACTTCTAAACAACTAATATTTAACAAGCAAAATGAAATTCATTAGTTATAGTTTACAGAGCTAACTTTATTTGCATCCCCGTCATACATTACCTCATATATTACATTACTGATGCATGTTAATTGACACAATTGAATACATCACTCATGAAAGCCAACCATTGTAACAGCATCCTGTAGGGTTTTTAAACTTTAGTAATTGAGCACGCTACAACTGTGCCTAATTATCCATTCACCATAATGGAATCCTTGAGGATGTCTGTAGTTTGATAAAATGCAGTACATATGTTCCTGAGATGGGCACAATGGCATACAAACTTGGAGCCATGCACACAATACCAGTGTGAGATATCCCTCCCCCAAGTGGGACACCTATATTCTATATATTATTGAACAGTCTGCAATGCTTCAAAATCTTCAGCGAAGTACTAGAAATAAACATCCAGACCTCATAACCATCCTCTGAACTGAAAATCTGTCTACAGTATTGCATTACAACTCATCTACAATTGCATATGACTAAATGTCTACTGGTGGGTTATCTATTTGAAAATGTCATGAGCAAAACACATTATGCCCCCTCCCCTTTTTCATGGCCTGCACTTAACAGATCACCCCAAAACTTTGCAACATGCTGTTGGTGTAGAAGCAACTCTTTTTGGGAAGTGATAAGCAGACAAAAAATATATTTCCTATGGAAATGTGGTTCTAGCTATAACTACCATTGCCAATATATACTTGATAGATAGCCATATCATTTTTGTGCTTTTATTGCACAAAATGCAGTGGTTTAAAGAGAGTGTACATAATAGGTAATTGTGCATTGTGGTCCCATATTTCCAACAAGGGGTTTTGGTGTAATGATCCACAAGGCGATGCTCAGCCGGCAATATAGTAAGTATTACTCATGGTACCCATCATACATTTTATTATATTGCATTCATATTTTGGGGTAGTTATCTTGAAAAAGCTGTTTTCTTCAAAATGTCTCCCAACAATGAGCAATCATTTGATTTAAAATATTTATATCTTGTATACTTTTCTTGAATGATATTATTAATAAGGCAGGGGAAAGTGGTGAAGATCGGTGTGTTTAGGCAATTCTGTACCTGCAGTGTTGACCACCACAGAATGTGCTGCAAAAGTTTCAATTTTATGGCATAGTTTATACAACTTTACTACATGATTTGGTCATCCGTGTCAAATAATCTTAGTAGGCCTAACAGATAAAACTCTGCAGGATCCCTTGGATCTGTCATTATGATGATGAAATCTGTATTTCAAAGGCAGTTGGGAAAAACTTTCCATATTTCACAGTCCCCTGTGAAGTATGTGCCTTTATACTATTACATTTTGTGCAATAAAAGAAACAGTACATGAAATATAAACCCATATATCATAAATATATGTAAAATATGGGAAATGTGATTCAATTAAACTTAAAAGACAGTACAAGAACACCTTCAGTGTTTCTCAAAGGAATTACATAAGAATGGAAAATTCTCAGTATGGCTGAAAGAGGATCGACACAAGGCCATTCAACACTTGAACTTGCTACATTATAAAAAAATGTGGAACACCTATAAAAAAACACATACTTGATGCCATGGTGTCATTTATCAAAACTGATTCCAATTGACCAAAACAAATTATCCTGAAGGGCTTTTGAATTTTAAACATTTCACTCCCCAAGGTCGGCTAGATATCAGTTACACAAAGGATATCTGTAAAAGAGTCTTGGAGTTATTTTAGGAAAAAATAAGTCAGGCCTATCCATCAATGCCAAAATCCCTGTTGCCTCCCCTGTTAACATACCAGGTAAACACTGACATATGGGCCTCCTTCCAAGATGTATCACAAGCAGACTTGTCTAACACCAGTACAGATCTAAGATCTTCCTCTCAGTTTGCAGTACTCATTCCAGCTAAATTGCCTAAGAATGTCAGCAACTCCTTCATCTTGTACCTCCTACAAGTGATTGACACTTCACTACTTCTGAGGATCATGCTAGTCAGTCCACTTCCCAAACAATAGTGCATACCCAGATGATCTGAAACAATTAAAAAATAGTCAGTCTCGCCTTCCTTTCTAAAGTTCTGGAAAGTTGTGTCTCAAAACAATTGAACCAGTTCCTTAAATTTTTTTAATCTCTTTGACATTCAGTCAGGCTTCAGATCTGGCTACAGTACAGAGACCACCATTCGACACATAGTCAACAACACATTACACTTTCTAGGCGAAGGATCATCTTACCTACTCATTCTACTTGACCTTGCAGCTGCATTTGATACCATCAAACATAAGATACTTTTGAAGACGAGGGGACACTGGTTGGGACTTTGCAGCTCAGTCCTGACTGGGATGAATACAATCACACCTGACCAACTGATCACAACACATAAAAATAGTGAACTTCTGCTCAGACGTTTCCCTCTTTCATCCAGGGGTTGCACACAATTCCATTTTTTTCCTGTTACTTTTCAAAGTGTTCATGGAATCCTTTTGCTCATTTGTGAGCGAGGCAAACATCTCATCATATCAAAAAATGGATGACACCCTATTTTATATTAAATTCATCTCCTCAGAAGACACTGCTAAGTTTGCAAAACACCTACACTACATCAAACTCAGTAATTCACAGATAAAGTTCTTACTAATTGATCCCCCAAAATGCCATACTTTAGATTCAATGGATCTTGGAGTAACCAACCTACTAGGTCACAAACCCTCTGTTGTAGAGTGTGCAATATCACAAGGTTGCAGTCTACACAAAACCTGAATCTACAGTCCCACATCATCACCTTATCCAAAGGAGCCTCACACCAAATTAGATTCCTCCGTGAAATAAAGGCCTTCATTATGACAAACGAAATCAAAAGGACTCTGATGTTCTCCAAACTTGACTACTGCCACTCCTTCCTAACTGGCAGCCTTAACCCACCTCAATCTTTTAAAAGCGGCCATAATTTAAGCTGTTTGACTGATTACAGGTAACAGAGGATTCAACCACATAAGTTTGGTACTAGGCTTCATATCTGTTTGATGCACTTATAATACTTTGTATCTATTCTTCATTGTGTTTAAAAGGACTAAGTTCCCTGAAATAAATTTAGCAGACTCCCTCCTAGAAATAAACTCCATCCTTCAAAAAGTCTAAAACCTTAAATCAATCATATTCATGAAGCTTCACTAGAATTTGGAACTCTTCTCCTCTTTCTCCACCCCCCAAACTATCAGAATAACGTCCCCTTCAGCAGCTTCAAGAGAGAACTTGAAATACTACTATCTCAAATTCACTTTCAAATGGATTTGTACATCTGTTGCTTAAATTGGATGTTGAATATCTAGTCTATGTTCAGACTATACCAGCTTTTATTTTTGTTTTATTTTGAACCACTATGGGAATACTCAAAATAACAACTTTCCTTTGTATAATCCCTAAGAATCCATGTTAAGAATCGTTATCAATATCAAACATTTACCATGTTATTAATTTAGACCCAAAAACAATTTGTAATGTGCTTTGTTAGCCCTGTGGGTCAGCTACCATTCTAAAGAACACATATAAACATATTAAAACATATCTTATTATACTCCGCCTCTCTGCCTTTGTGGTTTGTGATGTGCTGTTTTTTCATGTGCATTAACAATAAAGGAAACATTAACCATACCTGTTATAAATGGGGTCTCTGGTTGGCTATTAGTCTGCACTCTGTCCAAGCAGGGACCCTCACTGTAGTCAGGGCAATGGAGATACACACTTAACATAACCTCTGCTCACTCTGTTGGTAGCTTGGCACAAGCAGTCAGGCTTATCTCAAAGGCAATGTGTAAAGTATTTCTACCAACACACACAGTAGTGCAGCAAAAACACAAACTATACACCACACCTGTTTAGAAAAATAGCCAATATCTATCTTAATCAAACAAGACCAAAACAACAAAAATCCACCATACACAAGTAAAGTTATGAATTTTTTGAATAATAAAATCTTACTCCATAGAAAACAATGGAAACGTTGTTGGTACACAAAGTACCTGGCTTGCGCCAAAAATAAAGCCGCACGGGCGAGTGTGTTGGAAAAGTCAGCAATGCGTTGATTCCTTACTCGCAAGTAAAGATGTGCGTCATTTCTTCTCTGGTCGGGTAGGCAGTGCATTGTTTTTCTCTCCCAAAAGAGAGCGGTGTGTCAATTTCCAGATGGAGCACCTTGGGTTCATGCAGGTTTGTGTTGATTTTGACACCCAATGATGATGCATGCGAAATCCAGCTGCACGGGGATGTAAAACTGCGCTGTGTGGTATTTGCATCTTTTTTAGCAGCCACCAGCAGGTGTTGCGTTATTTCTCCATCTGCGATGCAGGTGATGTGTCGATTTTGCAGGTGATGCGTCAAAAGTTTCCCTGCACAGTTCCTTTGGGTGGATTTTAGTCTTTGTTCCACCAGCTTAAACTTTCAAGTGCCCAGGGACTGTAGTGGGCACCACTTGGCAGGGGTCTCAGCAGAGAGTCCAGATGCTGGCAGAGTAAGTCTTTGATGACCCAAAGACTTCAAAACAGGAGGCAAGCTCAGTCCAAGCCCTTGGAGACACTTCACAAGCAGGAATATACCACAACGTCCAGTCTTTGTCCTCTTTCAGGCAGAAGCAGCAGCTGCAGGCCAACCCACAAAGCACAGTCACAGGCAAAGGGTCAGTACTCTTCCTCCAGTTTTTCAGCTCTTCTCCTTGGCAGAGGTTCCTCTTGGTTCCAGAAGTAATCTGAAAATCTGGGGTTTTGGGTCCACTATCTATACCCCTTTCTGCCTTTGAAGTAGGCAGACTTCAAAGGAAATTCTCTGTTGTTCACAAGATCCTGCCTTGCCCAGGCCTGGCTCCAGACACACACCAGGGGGTTGGAGACTGCATAGTGTAAGGACAGGCACCGCCCATTCAGGTGTAAGTGACCACTCCTCCCTCCATTGTAGCCCATGTGGCCCATCAGGATATGCAGGCTACACCCCAGCTCCCTTTGTGTCACTGTCTAGTGGAGATTCACAAACAACCCAACTGTCAGTCTGACCAGACAGGGAATAAACAAGAAGGCAGAGTCACAGAATGTTTTAAGCAAGAAAATATCCACTTTCTAAAAGTGGCATTTTCAAATTGTGAGTTCAGAGCTCCCAAGCTCCAAATCTCTATCTGCTCCCAGAGAGAAACTGCACTTAAAAGACATTTAAAGGCAGTCTCCATGTTAACCTATGAGAGAGATAGGCCTTGCAACAGTGAAAAACGAATTTGGCAGTATTTCACTGTTAGGACATGTAAAAACACAGAAGCACATGTCCTACCTTTAACATACCCTGCCCATGGGTATACCTAGGTTTTCTTGTAAATCAAATATGCAAATCTTGGAAAGGCCAATTGCACATTCAATTTACGCAGGGGGCACTTGCACTTTAGCACTGGTCAGCAGTGGTAAAGTGCACAGAGTTCCAAAAGCAGCAAAAACAGAGTCCAGCACACTGTAAAAGCACAGGAAGCAGAGGCACAAAGACAGGGGAGATTAGGCCAAGGGTGCTAGGTCTAACAATACCCAAGTCACAATAGGTTAAATCCGTATATTGTATTAAAATCACAATAAGTAGGCTTTGTGAGTAAAACCCCATTGTTTTCGTCCATGAAGTGGTTAAAGAGTAGACTCTGTAAGTCATTAATTGTGTGTTCTCAATTCAGTTGAGTTTCACTGTGATAATAACATCTTTGCACTGTAGTAACAAATCTTTGTGTTTGTGTTTATCAGTACACTTGTTTCAATTAATATGTGAATTGGTATATAATGGTGGTGCAGGTATATGTCAGTTGACGTGTGTTATGGTGCTTCTTTAGTGCTGTGATGATAGTTGTTTTTGTGTAACACCGTGCTTTGTTTGTGGCATTCATAACTGAAGTGTCAGTGGCATTCCTGACACTCCAGCAAGCAGATGCACCCGTGGCTGAAGGTGCATTACTCCCCTCCAGATTTTCCAGGATAATTGACACATGTCCCCAATTTAGAAGGTTTCCCTCAGTGATGCAATGTGCATCCAACTTTGTTGATCATACTTGGCCACCATTAACCACTGTGTATCTGGAAGTTTAGCCTTGCTTATCTTTCCTTGAGTCATTAATTAAGATATAACTATTGTGATAGAGGCCTACTCATCGGACCCTTGCTTCTGGCTGATTTTATGGTTGGGCCTTATTACTGTATTCTAATCCCACATGCTCCACTTTCAAAGTAATTGGATTGGCATCTTGTTTTTCTGAACATTTGTAGCTGTCCTACAATCTATGCTGTGCTCTTAACTTTCACATCCTGATGATGACCCATGAACAACCTTAGTATTGAAATACTGTCAAAAGTCCATGGCAAAATTAATTTTTTGAGTCATATTGGGCATAAGGGAGTGCTGAATTCCTTTCATACATGCTCTTTTGGATTTATTACATAAATGAACATGTTGGTCTTTCTTGTGTTTCACTATTTTTAATTGATCCTTCTTTCTCATGCATGCTTGATTGTTGTTTGCCTCACTTTTAGAACACTACTTCATTTATAGACCTTCTTATTTATATTTTGTCAAAAGATATTTATTGTCTACTTATGTATCCTTTGAATGTATGTTTCTAAAAACAGTTTAATACAGATACAGTTGTTTGAAGATTTTACATGTTAGTTATACTCTCCTTGATCAAATATGAGTAATCTCTATCTCCAATTTTTTTTCAGATATTTTTGGGGATAATTCATACTTGTTTGGACATAGTTATTTTTTCTGTGATATTAGCCTGGCCTCCGTTGGTCTGTGGGTTGCTCCTGTGGTTATTTTATGTATCCCCTCCAATTGAGACAGTATTTGGGAGGGGAAAGGTGGAGATATTTGGAAGATTCCGGACGTCCGGCATGCTTATGGGTAGTAGTCAGCTTCTGAAGGCTGCTGGGACCTTTTTTTTATTGGTGGCTTCGTAGATCAAAGAAAGGACCTTAAATTTGATGTGCTTTTCTATGGGCAGCCAGTTTAGATCAGCTAATTTAGAAGTAATGGAGCTCTGTTTGCGTAGATTGAGCAGAAGACGAGCAGCATAATTGTGCACATCTTTTAGTTTGCAGATACGACTTTCAGGAAGACCTATATAGAATGAGTTAAAACACTAATTGAGATGTAATAAGAGAAAAGGTAACCAAAGTTCTCTCTGAGGGAGGTAACTGCTTTGTGTGTTTTTTGTATACATTTTTAAAAAACATTTTTTTAAGGGTTTTGATTAATCCGAAACGAAAGGCAGCTTCAGAGATTACATGCAGCCTGAAAGAGAGATCTATGTCAAAGGTGGCTTCAAGAATTAAAATCACCGGAAATTGGGTAGGATGGATATCCAGTTACACAGGCCATCAATGTTTGGTCCATCACTACACTTCCTTTCCCAGTATGAGATTTTCTGTTTTGTCTGATTTTAGCATCAGGCAACTGTTTGTCATGTCGCCCAGTAACATACTGCAGTAAAGCACCGCTTAAGGTTTTCTCAGTTCACATCATAATCGTTTGTAAGAGAGTCAATTAGTTGG
The DNA here is from genome assembly GCF_031143425.1 of Pleurodeles waltl. Lineage (NCBI taxonomy): Eukaryota > Metazoa > Chordata > Amphibia > Caudata > Salamandridae > Pleurodeles > Pleurodeles waltl. The sequence continues at coordinate 658,793,371 of NC_090443.1, read as the reverse complement.
GTTTCATCTGCATATGATATTACCTTCAGAGCCAAAGCTGTTGATAGCAAAGGGCAATTGGATGGCAAGGTTTTTAACCATAAAATTGCTGTTCCTTACAAAGCAGTACCAGTCTCTGCAGTAGTGTGCTATGTGATATGGTATTGAATGGCTCCGATAGGTCCAGGAGACCTCTCCCGCCATTGTGCACGGTGGATTTCAAATGTTCTGATACTGTGAGTGGAATGGTTCTGGTGCTATTTGATAGTTATTATGCATATTAAAGAGAGGGACATATGAGCACTTATTGAGAATAGACTAGAGGCATGGTTCTCTAGGAGGACCAGAACTGCAGCTCCTGAGAAGGGTTGTCATCTCTTGAAGGGGGATGGGAGCAAAACCTGTGAATCCACAGCTGATGGCAGAGCTTGCTCCACCATTATGAGTTGAGAATCAAAAGTATAATGTGTGAGAAGGATTTTATCCTGAAATAAAAAGCTGACAGTAAAAAATGCTGAGTTGTTTGGTCAATGGAATTGTTATGGATTTAAACTAGAAGAGATTTGTTTGATAGCGTTCTTAGCTGATTTAATCTTAGGGCAATAATATGTGTATTTGGGTACTTTAATCAGTTAATGATAATTTTTGATGGCAGAGTAATGAAGCTTTTTAAATGTGTCCTGCAACTTTATTCTCCATTTACTTCTAATGTGCGGCAGTGACATTTTGCATTACACCCTTCTTGATTATACCATGGTGCAGGTGTAGTGAACAATGGCACTCTTTCTTCTTCAGGTGATCTGTTTCATCAAGGGATTTAAATATCCAATCATTGAAAGCCAACACATTTTTCTATATACCCTGACAAACTGCGCAGGTTAGTAACTAAGCTATTGGTGAATTCTTGCTCAGTGAACTTATGCTAAGGCTTTCTCAGGGCAAAGACTCCGGATGGTGTGGCTTGGGGAAGTAATTTAGACATAATTAGGATAACTACAGGATGATCTGATGAAGCCAAAGATAGGAAACTTCAAAACAAAGCTTATATAAATTGGTGAAACTCAGGTCGAGTGTATTGCCTAAGAGTGCATTGGCTATAACACCAAATAGAAGGATTATAAAGTGGCCAAATTCTCTATGTAATGGGTCGCTAGTGCTGCTAGCACTTACATCTTCATTATAGTTAAGACGTCCAGAATGGAGAAATTAGGGGGTTTGATCATTTGAGGGATGGGACTTTCAATTAGCTTGGTACAAAATGTGAACAAATATCTGTGGGTGAAGAGGGGGGTATATAAATGAGTGGCCCAGTCTATGCAAAAGTAGGGGGTTATCCAGAGTGTGAACATGAAGCCCTCAGCTTTGTTGGATTCACTTATGTTAATGGTGATGCATTTGAGGTGATTTTTTTAAAAATACAGCGCCTCCCACTGTTGCTATGAGGGAGATCTTCAGGAATGATGGAGAAGCCTGCAGTAAATGCAGCCATTAGATCAGGTAGAGACGTATCATCTAGCCAATTTTCCATGGGAAAGATGGCATTCAGCATATCATCCGTAGTGAAATGAAAAATTTCGAATTGATATTTTGGGAGAGTTCTTATGTTAATTAGAAACAGTTTTAAAGAATATGCACTAGCTTTGCATGCGGTCTGTTACACGTTTATTATGTCTTTAGACGTGTAAAAGGAAGTATGACTGCTCGCTTAATGGTTGTATTCACACTGTATATCATTGATAACTGGTAATTGTAGGAGGGTGGTTTGTTCACAGATGATGGTGTATATGTTATGTCATAGTTTTTATGTTGGTGTGCTATTGTGTGTGTTTGGATTGATGAGGGTAGGTATGTTGGTTTATAATAGTGTTTGTGGTAGCCATGTGGCCATTTGTTCCCAGTTATACAGATGTATTTTGCTCAGTATGGGCATATGGCTGTGTGGTAAAATGCCATGAGGGTGTGTGATAATATATTGGTGCTTGTGTGCACATATTATTTTTTCTGTTGTCATACATGATGTTTGGATAATGATTGTATGCTTATGTTATCATCTAATGTTGGGTGGATGCAAGAATGAAAGAGGATGGGTTCACTGTGAAATTTAATATATGTTGGTGGAGCGCTGGCATATGCTGTTATTACCAGTGTATTATACTATGCATTTTTATTAATTTAATTTGTGTGATGCACGGAATACTGTATGCTGGGAGTGAGAGTTAAGGTAGAGTGGGAACAAGAGGTGAAGGTAGCATGTTAGCTTGAATTTCTGTTCTTTTTCGTTTTTTATGTCAAAGTCACCTTAAACATATTTGTCATATGATGGTGAGTTTATGATGCTGGATATGTGCATGTAGGTAGGTGTTAGGATGCATGATGATAGATATTTTGTCATGATATTGGCTGTTTGGGGTATGATGGTGGCTCTGTACACATTTGGTGTTGAATGTGAATTCCATCTTGGTGGGTGGGGGGTCATGAATTTGGTAGTCTGATTATCAGATTGGGGGTGCGTGGGCATATACTGTTGGTTGAGCAGACATAATGGTGTATGTGTGTTGGCTGTGGTTCATGTGGGCGTGCGGAAGTACCCTGATGGGTGTATAAATGTGGCTGTGTGCCTGTCTGATGTGTGTGTGAACGTATGGACATAATTGTGGGTATGTGATTCTATATGATGTTGTCTGAATAGCTCTTTGATTGTGAGTGTGTTGCAAATAATGTTTACAGTGAACGCATATCAAGATGGGCATGTGTGTATATTTTGATATATATTATGTAATATGATGGGGGTGTTAGCCTGTGGTGGATATTTGAATTTAGGTTTTTGGTTATGTGGTAATGTGATGGTTGGTGTTTTGAGTGTGGTGGCATTTGATACTGGTTATGTTTATGTTTATGTATGATAGTGGTGGGTTTGTGACTTCATGCAGTCTGTATCTGCCATCCAGCAGTGTTCCAGCAGCTCTTATTTATGGCCCCTACAACACCTTTTTGTACCCTCACTTACCCTACATTCCCATTATGTGCCTTATGCTTCTCTGTAGTATCTCTAGGTGCCTCTTCCCCACTGTGGTCCGTGTGCCCTGTCATGCCTGCAGAGCCCCTCTATGTGGCCTTTCTCACCCAGCAAAACATCAGTGTGCCCCTCTAGCTTGTGCAGGACCTCTTTGTCCCACTTTGACTCATCCCTGCAGCCCTTTGTGTGACCTTTGTCTTCCTTACATCCTACCCTGGTTTCATGCAGCTTCTCTGCTGGTCTGCTCAGTCCATATGTGTCACCATGTTGTGCAGCCAACCTTTGCATCCCATACCCTCTTACTGCTGTTTTGTGTATTTTCCCCTTACCCTGTTTCCACTCTTTATGCCCCTATCATCTTGCAAACCCCTAGCATTGCCCTTTCTTCTTTGCATCGCCCTGTCCCAGGCTGTCCACTGCTGGACCTCTGTGTGTCCCCTTCACCAGCTCTGCAGTCCCCCTTTGTGCCCTCTGCTAGCTCTGTATCCTTTGGTGTGTCCCACCATGTGTCCCCTGAAATCTCAGTATTTTCGGGGGAATCCTGACCCAGCCCTTCTGGTCCTGTGTGTCTCAACACTCCCTCTTCCAGCCCATACTTGTAGTGCCCTGCCTCACTGCTGCCACCAGTCTTCCCTCTCCTGCAGCACATCTGTGAGCCCTTACCACCCCTGTAGACCATGTGAGCCACTGTGCCCTTCCCGAAGGAGCTCCTCTGTTTACTTCCACAGCTCCTGTAGGCTCTCTGTGTAACTGGGTTCCCCTGCATCTACTTTTTGTGTCTCCAGACAACCTAAGTCTGTCCCTGTGCCTTTTGCAGCCTTGTGTGCAAAAGCCCCACCTTTGCTGGATTTCACTTTGCCCTACCACCTTCAAGCAATCCCCGGGGCTGCTCTGCCTCCCTTCAGCCTCTTTATGTGCTGTCCTTTGCTGACCACCCACCGCTGCCTTTTTGAGTGCCCTCCTCCCCTTGAAGTGCAGTCATTCTCCTACACACTTATCTGGCCCCTCAGTGTGCCATCCTGCGCTGACCCCACTGCCTGTTTGTGTTCCCCTGCAGCTTTTCAGTGTGACTCACTGCTTCTCACTGCAGCCCATGTGTGCTCTCCTTAGCCCTGTGTCCCCACTGTACCCTCTAAACATGCAACATGAGCAAAATTAATGCTTTTGGCATATCATTTAGAATGCAACCCAGAACTTTGCTATTTTTAAAAATAGTTTCAAAGGCTAGGTAGCAGGCGACGGACATAGAGGGAGAACAGTGGTTAGCCCCTTGGTATTATGTGATTAGTGCCCTGGCCCTATCTGTGCTAAGGGAGACAGAGGTGAAAGGATTTTTTTTCTTTTTTTTAAGCATCTGTTTGTTAGAAAGTTATAAGGAAGGAGGATAGTTCCAGAGCAATCTCAATGCCACATTAGTTGAAACAAAAGAAAAGGGGAGGGGGATTACAACTGGAGTGATATCACAACAGCGTCCATTGTGACTTACAATGTCTAGAAGAATAGCCCTAAGAACAGGCTTGTTTGTAGAAGGCAAACACACAAGTCATTCTTACACAAAGTCACATGGACCACAGCCCTTCATCTCCGCCAGCCACATCCTCCTCCAACAATAGTCCTCCCAACCTGATCCACCATAGGACATCCAACATAATGGTAGATGGGTTCACCCCCACCCCATCCCTCTTTACATAGGTCTTAAAAAGCAACCATATTTGTTCAGATCTAAACATCTTATCAGCACTATTGCAGTGAAGCACTCCATACCGTGTGTGTGTGTGTGTGTATATATGTATGTATGTATATATCTATAATAAAATATATATATATATATCATATCTTAGTCCACCTTAATGATAGACTTGGGGGTAAGGGTTCTTCTAAGTGTGAGCTCTAGTCAAACGTGCTGCCAGGAGGAAAAAGTTGAGCAGCTTTTACCCCTAGATGTGGTGTGTGGATAAATCGAGTCCTCCCCATCATCACCCAACAGAAGCACCAGAAGGTCCATCAGTAGGGTCTCTGAACAAATACTGTGAAACAAAAGGAGCACCTCAGACCAGAAGCTTGTCACATGTGTGCAGTTCCTCCACATGTGCAGGTTAGTGCCCCGAACTTCAAAATAGCTTCAACGTTGATCAGCGGCTCGTACGATGATGTAAAGCTGGACTGGAGTGAAATACTTTCTTGAAAGGATTTTGTAGGCATTATCTTTATGCTGAAGACAAATGGAGTTCTTGGCTGTGCGCACTCAGAGCCATTGCCAAGCTTTGTCGGCAATGGCAGTCCCCAGGTCTCGTTCCCAGTGCGACTGGTAAGTTTGTCGCTGCTGTTGGGAGATATCCCACGAGCTACGTAGAATAGAGCAAACCCTTCCTAGGAGACCCTAGAATAATTTTTGCCTCTGCTACCATTGTCTATCACTAATGGTTTGTTTGCCCAGTGGAGAAGTTGGTTAAGACAGAACTAATCTGTAGTGGACACCTGAAAACGCTGACAGCACATCTGCCTGTCTAGTTTGACCCCATCCTGGTACAACTTCCCCAAAAGTGCTGGTTTTCCCTTTCTCAAATCTATAAATCACAAATCTAACATACCTGGTACACACTCTGGGTTGTGTAAATAGGGTAGAGAGGGCAAGGATATGTTGTAGCTGATTGATGGTGATTTATTTTATTCCAGTATTGCAGGGGAGTATCAATAGCGTAGAGGAGAGTGTGTGAAAGTTCAAAACGGTCTCTGAGTCTCAACCACAAGATGTGATGTAGTGGGGTGGCAGAGTAACCTTGTTCAAGGAGCACCCAGGGTTTTGTATGTGGATGAGAATACTAGTCCGGTGTGGACTGCAATTGGGAAGCATGAATGTAGTGTTTTATATTGGGGAGCCCAAGACCTCCATCTAATGTTCTCTTGTACATTGTTGCACATAGTATGCAGGGTGTGGAATTATGCCACACAAATTGTAGTTTTGTTTGGGTATGCCGAATGTCATTGCGTGGAATCAACAGGGGTAAGGTGTGCGTCACGTAGTGTAAGCCAAGGCACGTAGTTTATTTTCACTGCAATAATGCAACCCAACCATGATATCTCCAGCCTGCCCCAGCAGTATATATCTTCCAATAAGCCCCCATTGTAGGGGTACTTTGTGTTCATAAAGTAGGTGGGTGGAGTTAGTCAAAGAGATCGCAAGGTAGCGCAGCACAGGGAGATATCATCACAGGCATGGCCAAAAGAGATAGGCAAGGGTCAGAACCTCTGGGTGGTGTTGGCTATCCTCAGGCCCATGGACTTAGCATAATTGATAAGGATGTCTGATGCTGCTTCAAAATGTTCTAATTCATCCAACAACAAGGGAAGGGACTTGTCAGGCAATGCCATGAAGCACAGAATGTGATCTCAAACAGTGTCACTTACAGAGTTCACCATCTACCTCAAGCCCTCTGATCCCAGGATTTGTTTCGAGTCGGTGAACCAACCGCTTCATTGTAAGAGCAAAAATCATGGGGATAGGTGACATTCCTGTCTGGTGCCCTACCAAGATCTATCAAGGAGGAGAGGGCACTATTGGCTCTGATACACAAAGCTGGAGTATCAAAGTTGGTCAGCAGATAATCTAACATGTGGGGACCCAGCCCAGTCTTCAAAAAGCCTGCACAGAGGAATCGCCAGTCCACCTGATTAAATGCCCCCTTTGCATCCAACGAGAGACGGAGGGTCGTGGTCTTGGCTTTTTCTGCCACACCAATGATGTTCACCATCTGTCTCACAGTATCCTGGGCTTGCCTATTCCTGGTAAAAACCTGATGTGATAGGTGGATGGGAGCAACGACCAGACTGAGTGCAAGTGGGCAAGCAGGATGGAGGTGAAATGTTTTACGTCCCAGTTAAGCAATGTCGAGACTGGGCCACTCACCTGAAAAGCAGGATGTCTGCAGGGGTGATGGTATGCCCCCTGACCTCCTGGAACACCTCTCGGCACTTCCTGGTGGACACACAAACCCCAGCAGGTGTCCCAAAACGAAAGGGGGAGTGGAAGAGAAAGAGACAAAACACTGCCACGTCTTGCCGGTCCAGCCAGGCACCCTGTATCTTTGGGGGGCAGGTCGTTGTTGACCGAGTGATAGTAGAGTTAGTGCACTCAACTTCCTTGAAGCTGAATCTATCTGTCTGATATGGGCATGGGAGCGGTATAAGAACACCGGGATGCTCCAGCACTTCTCTTGGATAATAATAACTGCTGGCACAATTACTAACACTGCATTACCAAAAACCCAAACTGAGTACCATAACAATAAGTACTGCAACACTAGGGCTGGCTTCACAGAGATTCACTGTTGCACACTACAATTAGAACTGTGGTTGCACTTATCATGCAAAAGAAAGACAAACAAGGGCATTAATTATATCACACATAACTTTCCAGCATGCATAGGGTTAAACTAAAAGGAACAAAAACAATCTAAGAAATACAAATGTCCACTCTGGATTCAAACAGTTAGGGTGACACAATTTGGTTTGGTTTCACTCTGTGTGTGAAAAACCCTTCAAAAAGCAAGTTCCTCAAACCTGAAACACAGGCATGAATGACACAATTTAAATCCCAGAGTTATGCTATTAGAGAAAGAAAAGTCACGTAAATGCTCTTTTAAAATTGCGCTGTCACTTTTTGTATTACTTGAGCTCAAAACAGATTTCCTGAAGCACATTTAGACAGGTACCTACAATAATAATGTTGGATGTTCAGAAATGCATTTGTCTCCTCAAGATAAGCACTCTGCCATAATACGAGGTCTGAAATACACCAGCTGTTCTAGGAAAGCGCAGCGCTCAAAGAACAAACTCCCTGGAGAATACTAGGCACTTAGCTGCAGTCTTTTCCAGAGTGCTGGAGGAATTCCTGGTGTCAGCTAGTACAGGAACAAAGAAATTCATTGCTTTAAAAGACCTGAATACCAGGATGACAGAAAGGGCTGGACTGCCAAATCAGATGCTGAGATCGGGAAGCAAAACAAAGCCAAGCAGGGAGGCATGCTTCACTCTGCTATTTATAGCCAATCAGGAAAGCAGTTGAGTTTCTACATGTGGATAAGTCACCACACCCAATTAAAAGCACATGTCTGCACCACACCCAATTAGAAGCACATGTCTACACCTGCTCACATTAGCAAACAAGCACTGGTAAAACAAGCATTGGTAAAACCAATTGTGTAACACAGCACATTATGTTTAATTAGAAACATGAAGGTTTAACCAAGAACAGAGGTATGATTTAGCCATAATCCCTCAGGATGCTGACAGATAATGCAGGAGGCACCTTGGGGATTCCTGTCAAGCAAGGCTATAGGAAGAAAGGACCGTAGGGTTCTAACCCATCTTCAGTGACAATATTACAGTAGATTCACTCATGGTGGGTGTCACTACTGTAGTAATCAGAAAATAATTGAAGACCTTAACCAGAGGTTCCACTATACATTTTCAGTAGGCTTTATAGAATGACAAGGAGAACCCATCTGGACCAAGACCTTATTGGCCTTTAACTGGTATTTAGTTGTCTTCACCTCCTCAGGGGTGATAGGCTCTTCTTACTCGTGGTGGAGTGTGGGGGAAGGCAAAGTCTTGCAGGTAGCTGTCTTGGAACGGCCACCGGAGGAGACTGAACCTGATATAGGGATAAGTAGTAAGTCTTGAAGAGGTCTAGGATGCTGGCCGTGTCTATGTGGGATGTTTCACTATCGTCCCTGATGAACAACATATGGTTCCTAGATTGCAGTGTAACTAATGTAATAATCTTTATTGTTTAGTTAATAAAACCCTAGCAATCATCTCATAATACAACATATTTAAAGATAAAACATCTCTAAAATTCTATAAAATTCCATAAATTCTTTGGCCATGAAACCATGCGAGGATCTAAAATCAGTTTCTTAATTCTAAGATGCAAAAAAGTGCGTGATTAAGTATGCATCCTGGATGGCAGGTTTACGTCTTTGGTGTGTGCAGTCAAGAATTTGCTAAATTTGCATATTGATTGTGCATCATTGGGATCAAACATTGACATCACCGCTGACCGATAGGAACGAGTCCCATTTCTCATAAAAAGCGGTTTTAATAGTTGTCTGCGGGCTTCTTTTAAGGCTGGACAAATACAAATCAGGTGAACCATATCTTCTTTCGGGCCTTTGCATAGCCTGCAGGAAGTCTCTCCTCTATTCTTCCACGATGGTTGATCCACTCTAGCAGGAGATGCTCCCAAACGCAGAGTCAAGAAGCGATGCTTGATGTGAAGCACAAAGGTTTCGGCCAGGAATTGTGATGGGGCCATTGTGGTATAAGTGTGCATTACCAGCCAGGCGTTTGAGCGTTGCACAAGTTTAGCTTTATCATCTAGAAAAGATTGGATACTTATTTCCTTTTTTATCGCTCGACACAAAAGGGAATACGACATGTTGGAATCCCATAGGTACTTTGTTTTCGTCTCGTGCAAGGAGTTGTTCAGGTATCTGTTGTATACTGAATTAGGATTGCCATTTACTGAACTCCATAGTGCCGCTACTAGCGGGCTGACAGTGTCTTTACTTATTTTGTACCAGATCTTTATTGTGTGGGCCTTCCTCTCGAGCTGCTGTTGTGTTAGACCAAATTCCAGCCTTATCTGTGCAGGGGAAGCAGAGCGAGGAAGATTGAAGACTTGCTTATAGATTTTTATTTGCTGCCTTTCCAGAAGGCTAGCATCTTTCCCGTATTGGGCTGCGCTTCCGTATGTAATTGCTGGAAGGAATTTAGCCGACATAACCGACATTAGTGGTTTATATGATGGGCCCTTTAATCTTTTAGCAAGAGTACAGAAAGCGAACGCCAAGGCTTTGGACTTCTGTAGAATATACTGGTTTTGCGGCACAAAATTGATCTTATTGTCTACTGTAAGTCCAAGATATTTGTAGCTGCAGATCGTATCAAGAGTGAAACCGTTCAATTTTATTTTGTTTGCAGGATTCAAAGATCAGCCTATTGATATTGTTTTTGTCTTTGAAGTGTTAACCTCTAGTTTGTTTGTCTTTGCAAATTCGCCCAAGGCACTAACCAGTCGTTGCAACCCTATTTATGTGTGGCTTAACATAACAATGTCATCAGCATACGATAGATGTGTTAAAGCCAGACTTCCCATCCTTGGAGAATGTGAGTTGGTTGCGTCTATTTTTGCACAAATATCTGCTATGAAGAGGTTAAAGAGGTGCGGGGCCAACACGCAGCCTTGTTTTAATCCTATATTTGTTGGTATTCTCCTGGAAACTTTTGAGCCGTCTGCTACCTTGATTCGTACCCAAGTTTTGTCATACAGCAATTCTTTGCACCTCAAAATACGTTCTTGCAAACCCCAACTCCGTAGTTTGTTCCAGAGAATTGCTCTGTCCACACAATCAAAAGCACTTTTGAAATCCCCAAAACATATGTGTAATTTTTTCTTTAAGCACTTTACTCGGTTGGCTATATCTTCTAGCGCAAGAATGTTAGTCACTGTGCCGTAGCCCTTCCGGAAACCAGTTTGATTCATAGGGACCAGGTTATTTAAATTAGACCAGGTGAGCAGGTCTGCTAGGATTAAAGAGGCAAAGTATTTGGCCTCACTGTTAATTAGAGCTATCAGCCTATAGCTAGCTGGGTTTGCCCTGCTGCCTCCTTTGTATATAGGATTAATGATGGATCCTTTCCAACTATCAGGAATGGTACTGTTACGTTCGACTTCAGCATATAATATTGACAGAGTGGCTCACCAAAAATCGAGATCCGCCTTAAATATGGCTTGGGGGAGACCATTAGGGGCAGGAGCCCCATCCCTACGGCTCCTTCTGATCACCTTGGCTACTTTATTGGCACTGAATCTCATATCACTCTGAGGAACGTCTGTAGGTTTTAGTGAAGCCTTCAGTTGCTGAGTTTCTACAGGAGGGGTTGGCTTAAAAAAGATGTCTAACAGGTAATCCACCCATTTATCTTCTGAAATTGAAGTACAGTTTATTACTCTTGCTTTTCGGTCTATTTCATTCACTGACATCCAGAATTCTCTAGTATTAGCCTTTCTTAAGTTGAAAAGTAATTTGATCCAGAAATCATCCTCCTTTTGGGTTCGTATTTGCCATAGCTGTTTCTTATAATTTTTCTTAAGGGTTTTTATTTGGGCACATAAAGATTCTGTAGGAGGTCTATCTTTTGAGTTTACGTCTCAGATCCTTTCTTAATTCTAAGATATTTGTTGGCATAGTTAGTGGCCTCCGGTTATGATTTGGAGCTTGACGCATGGCCGAGCCAAGTGATGGTACTAACTGTAGAAAGCTGGCCCACACTTCCCCAGATGAGAGATCTTGGCGTTCTGTTGATTGAAGCAGGGTTTTTATATTTTTGCACAGCTGTGGTAAAGAGGACTCTGTCAATCTAAACCGCTTATTTTGGACGGAGGTTACTGTTCCTAATTCATTTATGGCTGGAAGAAAACACGGAGCGTTCCAAGCCAGTTCTATGTGCTGAAGCGAATGGTCACTGTGAAGAGTAGGTATGATTTTGAATTTTTTAACATGTGCCAGCAGGGAAAGAGAGACGGCAGTATAGTCAATTGTAGTTGCAGATTTTGCACTATGATGAGTAAAGCTGGGAGGGACTTCACCTTTCACCCTGCCGTTTAGCACCCTCATACTCAGATGTTCTAAGGCCTCTACCATTTGCTTGCCCCTTATATCCAGTTTCATCTGTATTGACGGTAACTGTGGTAGCACTGACCAAATTGCGTTTTCTGCTGCCAATTGCTCGTCCAGTTCTGGAGTATATATCAGGTTGCTATTAAAGTCGCCTGTTACTAAGATGTCCCATGCTGGATTAGCGCACTGTATCTCTTCTACCTTTTGTAGTAACTTCTAGTAGATTGCTTTTTTCATTCATTGTATGCTAAGAGTCTGTGGGCCTTGTCCCCTTTCTCATAATATTTCTGATTGATGTAGAGGGGTTACCATGCAGCATTGGTCATGTAGAGTTGTTCCAGCTCACCCCAAACCCTCAGATTTTCTCTATAAATTCTACTTGAGCCCTTACCTTTGGCTTGGGTTTTGAGCAGGGAGATCTGAACCTTGAGGTCTTCCTTCTAGGCTTCTGCTAGTTTGTTAAAAGTAGATCTATGTTTTATAAATTTGCCAAGTAGCTGCGCTGTAACTGCGACCCACAGGGTAGCATATGACACCTTCCCGGTTTCATTCTCATTGAAATTGTTCTCTAATGGTTCATGGCCAATTGAAGTGGCAACAAGTAGGTGTGCAGCCTCTTGGTAATGAGTCTCAGGAGATGTGTCCCTTGAAGTATAGCAACATTGATTTCTTTGGCATGGAGCCAAGAGTGCCTTTGGTTTATGGGAGAATTAAGCCTCTCAACCTTCACGGAATCTACGCTAAAGGACTGCGCAGTTGAAACTACATGAGACATTAGGGAGCTGAAAGTGTAGGACAGATCCTGCAGGGCACAGTACAGCTCACACTACCTTGTGAAGCATCCAGTTTCTGAGCTAGATAAAAATAATGCACCCTGAAACAATATGAACTGTATGGGAGAAGACCAGAAACCAGAAGCCATGTTCAACAAAACACACTTGTGATAGGCATTGGCTGTGCCGAAGGGAGCAGTTCGCAAGAGTGCTCCAGGGGCCGTGTCCGCCTTTCATCACATTAGCACATGCACTACTGCCATACCTCCCTGGGGACCCAGAGTCGATGACCTTCAGGAGGCAAGCTGTCCGATTCACCAGATGAGCCATGCAGTTCTGACCATCCCTTAATCTGTCATTTTCCGGTGCTGGTAGGTCCATCTGCTTATCTTTCTTGGAAGCTCTGTGAGTCATCCTCGAAGGTGGTCTATGCCACCCATCCCCCTACAAAGAGCTGGGAGCCCCAGGCTGACTGCCACTGCCCCCAGGAGTTGAAGACATTTGCAACTATACTCAGGATTCATCCGGTGTGCACGCGGCCACCTGCTTGTTGTCGACCGTGAAGATTAGGCACAGCAGGAAGCCCCAGCAGTACAGCATTTTCTTGTCACGTAGATGGGACAGTACAACCCTGAATTTGCAGCACTTGTCAAGCATCTAGATTGATAGTTCTTGAAATAGTGTGAAGGTGAGGGTATCACCTCTAAAGGTGATGGAATCCAATTTCCGGGATTCTCTCAGGATATCCTCTTGACATGATAGAAGTGAACTTTGGTGAGTACAAAAGATGCAAGTTGATTCTGTTACTGGTATGCGGAGAAGACGCAATGAGTGCAGTCAAGGGTAGGATCTTTCAGAGTGCTGGAGAATATGGTGGAACAATGCTTGAACATAGCCTTTCAGCTTGGCATTGGGAACTCTGGCACTCATACCCCTGATCTGGATATTGTTGTGGCAGGATCAGTTCTCAGGATCTTTCAGGGCATCACCTAGGATGCGCTGTTGCATTGTTTGGTCTCAAGTGCCATCACTCTCTCGGCTCGTTCAACCTGCGTGTGGACTTGTTGCACCACTGTCACCTCCACCGGATCCAGACAAGACTCAACTCCCTTCAAGAATTGATTCAGTTCGTTGAGGGTTGTAGTCAAGTTAGCTTTCATGACTTTGATGTCTTTCCTCATTTCTGGCAGGAGGTATTGGATAGCTCCCTTCGTCACAGGTAGAGCAAAAGAAATCTGGTGTGAGTGCATCAGCATCCTCTGAGGACTCCTCTACCACCTCAGGGTTGATGGCGTTCTTGGGGGTATTTGCACCGGTTAGTGTGTTAATTTTGGAGGAGGTTCTCTGAGTCTTGTGGTGCAAAGCTTCCATAGATTGTCTTTCTCTCTCTTTCTCACTCTCCTCACTGGTAGTGATTGTCATTTCCCGAGGCTGAAAGGCACCAAAAGCCATATAACAAGGTTCAGTACTCTTTCAGTGGCCCGGACAGATTTAGCGCAAGGGGGCTGTGGGCCTAATATGTGCAGTAATGGAAGGTCCCAAAGCCCTGACCTCGGTTTGAAGGTCTGGCCAAGGAGCAGACATCTCAGGGATTATCTCTCTAATGTGGGTGGCCATCTGGGGTGGCAGTGATCACACTCATGCAGTTTTGGCCGCTCTTGTAGCCGCCGCCTGCCTAGTCACAAAATAGGTCTCAACTGATGTCTGCAAGGGAGCAGCTGTCCGCCACCCCAGGGAGTCAGCTACAATGCTGTCACAGGTACATTTAGGATCCCAGGTTCAGGAGCTTATATGAGGGATGTCATCTAGAGTCCTTGTCCTGGCCACACCCTACCTCTTTCTTTTTTAATGTGTCTCATGTCTGTCAAAAGGTCCGGGGTGAGATAAGTATGTTGTTTAACCTGCCCAGGTATGAATCATGCAGCTTTGTCTCACCAGCCATGCTTTTTTCTTCATTTTCATTTAATCTTTTGTTTTCCCCAAGTCTTTGCCAACATTTGGATAAATACTCTTGTGCATGCCCAGTATGCATGATTATTGGATTGCACATGGGCACTGTATTCTTACTTTCCACAATCAGTGAGTTTCTGGACAATTTAAAAAATAATATATATTTTGACATGCATTGGATGCTCACATTTCAGACTATACAGATTTTGAATTTCGATCATATAAAGATGATTTAATGGCGTGGAAAGCACTGTGGGGCAAGCAGAGTGATTTGTAAGAAGTCATTATAGCAACAGGAAGCCAGTGTAGGTGCTTTGAAAGAAGGAGTGATGTGGTCTCATTGGATCACAATTAGCTTGTTTCAAATAGCAGCATTCTGAATTTGGTAGAGTTTCTGGAATAGGATTTTTTTAACTCTAAATAGACCAAACTAGCATAATCTATGCATCACAGTAGTGCAGTTGAAGCCTGAGAAGTAGCCCCACAGGGGACAACCTGTTACAGTGGTTTCATAATGTTGAAGGTGCATTTTGCCACACTGTTAATCTAAGTTTTGAGTTAAAATTTGGAGTCCATAATGATGCCTAGTTTGATGGTGTGTTGAGGGGGATCTAATCTCCTTAGGCCAGGTTGCAGCTGGGTCATATCCATGTCACATTCCACTGAGTAAGATCTGCGATATTTGCAGGGTAGTCGGGTTACTGTGCTTAGACTGAACTATCAGAGTCTTTTCCCACTGATGTCCTAGGGCATATGAGTCTAACTCTGAGCACCAGGTAACCCCTTTTGCGCTTGATCCTCAAGGTAGCAGAGTGAAGCAATCCAAACCTCTCTCAAGGAAGAGCTATATGGCCAGTGTACCATCACTCAATTTGCGCCATTTAACAATTATTGAATCAAGGTCCAGCCACACAAAGGAAAGAAATCTATACATACCAAGAGAGGGCTTTCAATTAAGTGTACTAATGGGTACTATACTCATGGTAATCAGTCTGTTTGGGCCTTGTACAGTGATTTCAGTGAGACTATGGGGTTAGTTAGAACAGGGACTTTTTCTCAAAATCAAGGTCTCAGCCCCACCAAATAAATCTTCCCACCTATCTCAGGTTTAATATCATTTGGGAGAATGATCAATGCATGAAATACCTGATATTTAGGGTAGTTACTCTGCCATGTACAAAGGTGGACTTGCCCAGTGCACCAATCTTAGTGGAGGCAGTCTACTAATAAGCATCTTACACAAGATTGTTGAATGATTGACACATTAAAGGGGTTATAGTGGGCTCCAGGAGCACCACCATAATTGCCTTCTAGTGGTAGATAAAAAGCAACCTAAATAATTGGTGTCTTGGAGCATTTCCAACAGTTGAACATCCGGCATGTCCTTTAAATGCATCATACAATTTGGTGTTTTTGCATACGGTTAAGTTTATCAAAATTACTGTTTCCCTGTAGCATAAAAGGTGCTTCCAGATCACCTTCCTTGCACCCTAATCAACCTGTTACGTTTCATTGCTTATATATATTCCACCGTTAACACCACAGAACCTCATGAAGCAGCATTTTACAGTTGCTTATAGTATCTTGCCAATTAATCATTTATTTTTGCTTTGGGATATCTTATTGAACATTCTGAGTTTCAGAAAGAAGCTATTGGAGTGTCTTCTGCCTTTATCAGCCACAACAGAAGTAGCCAGATCTAGCAACTTTTCTGTATTGGAAAAGTAGATACAATTAGTGTTAGCCATTTCAGTACCTCTGAGTGTTCCATATGTAACCATGTCACTTTCGGTTTGTTATGCTAGGGTAATCTCTCTCCTCCCTCTATGCTTGACACAGTATTTTCGAGGGAGAATGTCTTTTTTTTTTTCTTTCTTCTTTTTTTTTACTGAGGGTTTTTCCAATTGCAAAATGTAAATATAAGACACCACCCTTGTACCTTCACCTCAAATGCTTCTGTCTGTCACTGTGTTTCCCATGGTGCCTATATTATCCCCAAAATAGTTCTCAATCCTTTCTCCTCGCCTGCTTTTAAGCATGCAGTATGCTAGTGACCACTCACATCTATCACAAAAGGATGCAGTTTATGTGCCTTCTCCATGAGAATAACATAAGAAATGAGCTGTTGTCTGATAAAGCCCATCCCATTATTCTGTCTTGGCAGTTTGGCCCTGTGATTGTTGTGCTAAGGAATAGGTACAATCTCGAATGAATCCTGTGCACCAGTGGGTAAACAGAATACCCTTTGTTATCTGGATGTATAGCCCTCCATGTGTCCATGAGACCCCAGTTTTGAGTCCATGCTCTAAACCTTTCGGATGCCTCCTAATTCATTGTCCTCATTAAAGGTAGAAATGGTCTATCCCCAACCACATCTTCGGTGCAGTTGAAGCCATGGTTAAAATAATTGGAGCAGTAAGTAGGGACATAGCTGCACATTATTGCTAAGTGGTCTCCACGTATTCAACACTTCATTACGTATCTGCCCACGGAGACAAGTGTTTATGTAATTACCTTGTGTGGGCTCCTTTTGGACCCCTGAAGGTTACATTCTGATTTTAGTTTGGGACACCTTTCCTGTGTGGACATTGCATCTGGGATTCCAAACAGGAGGAGACCCCAGTGGTTCCCATAAGTGTTGACCATTGTGAAAAGCCACCACAGTCAAAAGTGACCCTGCTATATTACTGAGCCCTATTTTCACATGATCTGACGATATCGGTGTGATTATGTCTATATTTCCATTGCCCTGAATCTTCGCTTGATGGCCTTGAAAGAATTAAGCTGGGCCTGCGGGCAGCTATACAATCAGTAAGAAAGGGGATCTTACTGTTGTCCACATGAAATGGGCTGTTATACTTCACCCTCTGCAGCTGTTGATCATGGATCCATGATCAACTACCTCTTTATCACAGGTCGGGGTTGTGACTCCAGTGGAGCAGGGGCTGACCAGACCCTGTATGACCTTTCCACCATAAAGAATTTGGCTAGGCCTTGGGGTTTTATTGGTTAACTAAATTAGTCCACCAGATATAATTGAAATCTGGACCCTTCAGTATTCTTTGGTAATCTGATGATGTACATGGCTCTCTGTGTTTGACATTCGTAATTATCCCTTGTATATTAAGGATACATGAAGTGGTCCTGAAGATACTTCAGTTGTCTCTGTGATTTTTGTACAGTAGGACTCAATGACACCATGATAGATTCATCTTCAGTCACTTTTCCTGATATATATATATATATATATATTTTATCTGCTTGTAGGAGACCAAAGTTCAGTGCTACTGTGTCAGTTGTTTGCTCCAGGATATTGCGGGTGGGTGTCTTGCACTTTCAGAACAATATGCTCTATCTTGCCTGGGTGACTGTTCAGGGGTATCAGCCTGTTGCTCCCACCTCATAAGTCGGAGAGTGATTCCACTGTGCCAGCCACGTTTTGCAAGTCTGCTGCGCAATCAGTTTCAATTATGCACATGTAAATGTTCTCAACTGGGTATATAATTGGGTTTGAGGTTGTTGTTCATATGAAGGATTGATCAGTGGTCGCAAGGATATTTTGGATGGGCCTTAATGAGACTTGCGAGTCAGAATGTCATTGTTAGGCTGCCCCAGACATACTAAGTGTATCTCCTGGAATGTTGTTTGGAGGGTCCATTGACATATACCCAGTGAGTTTATAACTTTTGCTGTCACTAGCTATACAGTCTAAAAAGTTTTAATCTATTTGGACATTTTACTGTGAGGGCAGGCATCGTTTTTTCTTTTGTTTTCACTGCTGTTGGGGCATTTTAGGGCACCATTTTGATATGGCAGCATTCTAGTCACCTATCAGTTGGGATTTTTTTCCTCTTGTTAGCACATTTAACCAGAACACTGGCACAGACGCACTGCATATTAAGTCCGTGGTTACAGCACAAACTGCAAAAAAATATGTGATTTTATATCTCCTGTTTTAAATTCTAAAATGTTTAAATCTATTTGGCCATTTTGCTGTTAGGGCAGCTGGGAGTAGCTGAATTTTTCTTTTGTTTTTAGGGTCAAGCGCACAAGCACTCTAGCCTGTTGTAATCTCTCTGTAGGTTTTTAACCACTCTGGTGATGGCGAGCATGAATACTGAGGCAGTGTAATCCTAAAGCTGTCTCGGGACTCTTTAATTCATTTACAGCCCCTCCCTGCCTCTTCAGCTCACTCTTGTAGTGTTCCGTTTTCTTCCTTTGTGACGCTTCTTTGTTTTTCTCTTCCTCGGTCTTTCCCATATGTGTCTTTTGCTCGCAGGAAATGGTTGAGGCAGACGAATAATTGCTGGCCCTCAAAAATAAGTGCTGGTACCCTGCACCAGAAACCATCAGCTCAAATTGAGCACTGTCATGTGCACATAAGTGTGCACTTCCACGGGCAGCTGGCACTATCCATCGTGCACAGCCACCCTATGCCCCCACAGATACTGCATCTTATGCTCACGCCTGTGGGAAGAGAAGACGCGCAGCGCCTAGACATGGATAGTGCCACTGACAGCAACAGGCAGATGTGAATAAAATGAATGCAGAATCTTTTTTTCTAGAGCATGTAAACAAAAAAAGAGAAGCGATCCGAAGGAGGTGACTTTTCTGGAGAGAACAAACCTTCTTTTCTTTATAATGCAGGTTATTTCGCACACACACTTCGAAACATGCACACACAGCAGACAAACACGCACATGCCTGCACACACGGAAACATGACATACCACATACACCCAGACACGCACATAGCCACACACAGACAACACACGCACGTACACCTCTCTGCTGTTTTACAGAATCAGTCGCATGTAATGAAACATATAGTTGTGGCCTAAGTAGTGCTCACCACACATGTTCACACTTTTAATTTCCCACGTGCACATAAGTGTGCACCTCCACCGGCAGTGTGCACTAGCCATTGTGCACAGCCACCCTACGGCCCCACAGCTACAGCATCATGTGCTCATGCTTGTGGGAAGAGAAGACACACAGCGCCTAGACACGGATAGTGCCACTGACAGCAACAGACATGAATGAAATTAATTTGGAACCTTTTTTCTAGAGCAGAAGGAGGTGATTTTTCTTGAGAGAACAGACCTGTTACTTTATAACGCAAGGTATTCCAAATGTGGCTCTCCCCTTAAAACACTTGAACTTGATGAATGCTTTACAGTAAAACAGAAATCCTCAAAGTGAAAACGGCTCTCATGGCACAGGAGGAGAGCCGATACTACATAATATTCACTGCACTCAGGAAACTCACCTCATAATGCTTTGAAGGGCATTACT
The DNA here is from genome assembly GCF_031143425.1 of Pleurodeles waltl. Lineage (NCBI taxonomy): Eukaryota > Metazoa > Chordata > Amphibia > Caudata > Salamandridae > Pleurodeles > Pleurodeles waltl. The sequence continues at coordinate 658,773,675 of NC_090443.1, read as the reverse complement.
TTTACTAAATATTTTTGCTCATAACTAAGGTTGTGGTGGTCCTAGGACAATGGGACCACCACCAAAATATTCATGACAATGTGCTCCTTCTGTCTAAACATGACTCTACAGCTGTTCAGGTCCTGACATTGCCTTAGCTGTCCCCTTCATCTTTGCTATTTAGTACTGGAATAGACAGGATGGGGAGGGGGATGGCATTGCAATCATTTTTTGATTTGAGTTTAGTTGTTACTCCTTTACAGCTTTAAAATGTTCCCTTTGTTACTGTGCCATTTTCTCTTATTGAATTTCTCTCTTGATGGCGCACTAATTTATCACCCTACCCCCGACCCCTCAAAGCGTACCAAGATTTTTGTTGCTGCACTTTTAGATGAAATTGTATTTAGCAGCACTCAGTATGCTAATTTGACTGGTTTGGACAATTTGAACACTCCTGTGGACTCTGAGGTATGTTGTACCGTGGGTAGTCTCACTTCCCTGTAAGTTTTCATCATCTATTCCTAGCATGCATAGTTCTCGCCTCAGCATAAAATAAATGACTGCAACTTTGTCTTGATTCTCACCAGTCTTAACCCACCACTGCAAGATGCCTTGGAGCAGGATACTTCTGTTTTTAATAATTAGTTTAGATCAGCTAGAGATTATATCGAGCCACTTAGATGTAAATTGAAGGTCAGATCACGCCGATTCACTCCTTGGTTTACTTCTACACTTGTACTTATCAAATATAATTGTATGAGTCTTGAACTGGATTGGAGGAAGGATTATGGGGCCAATGAGAAAGTGATCTATAACAGGATCTTAACAGTTAGCATGCAGCTATTCGTAAGGGACAAGCTGAGTACTTTACTAATCAAATCGGGGCTTCCTCAAATAAGCCCAGAGAGATTTTCAAATTTGTAACCTAATTTCTATCTCTTAAAGCGTGCAGTTGTGCAACTCCTCATTCTGCAGCTCTCTGTAAAAATATTTAACTTTATCTTTAAGAAAAAGTTGAAAATATTTATGCAGAATTTCGGGTCGCAGACTCCCCTGCTTTTACAACAGAGTCCTAACTGTCTGTGGGGCCTCTTCTCTTTTGAGGCCATCTGTTTGGAGGACTCGTAATTAGCAATCTTGAAGTGCCATTCAGGTTCTTATCTGGGTCCCTTTCTCTAGGCCATTTTAGCCAAGGAAAGGCACTTTATCTATCTTTTTATTAATGTTCTTATGAACAATTGTCTCTGTCAGCAGCTGCAGGTCCATAAGTCTTGGAAACATGCCTATGTACTTCCTCTTTTAAAAAAGCCATCCACCGATCTTAAAGTTCTCACCAATTATAGACCCATTTCCCTGCTCCCGGTCCCTTCTAAAATATAGGAAAGATGAGTAAATTCACCAGGAGAATGATCATAGGCACCCTTATCCCCCTTGATTATGCAAATATTCTCTACATTTGCCTTCCTGAGTATATTTTTCAGCGTCTTCAGATTCTTCAGAATGCTGCGACTTGTCTGCTCCTATACATTCCCAAACGGGACCCTATTTCTTCACACATTAGGAATCTTCTTTGGCTCCATGTTTGTAAGCGTATCACTTGTAAATGTCTACTGCTTACTTTTCTGGCATTTTACAACAAGTATGCTGCGTATCTTAAAAGGAGAATCCATCATGACTTTCCTTCTAGAACCTTGAGATCCTGCAACTAGTTGCTGCTCAAGATTCTTCTTATCTTGTGCGACCATCTGGGTGGCCTCTTCTTCTCCTACGTGGCCCTTAAAATGTGGAATACTCTCCCTTTTGTCATTCGGGACTCCCCTGTTGAATAGTCTTAAAAAAAAAGGGTGAAAACAAGGCATTTTATAGTCATGTTGATCTATTGCCTGAGTTAGTCCACAGCAGTGCCAGGACGTCTTTGACAGCTGTGCACTATAGAAATAGCATATTAATTTAATAATACATACACACATTTTGAACTGACTTTGAGAGGAGCAATCATGTGATTGAATATCAGCTGAACTGGATGATGAAGTAGGGCAGCTATTATTTAACCCAGAGGACCGGTGATAATAATAAGGAAGAGCAACATTTGTGTTCCAGCTCCTTCTTACCACCCTGGCTGAAACCTCCTTGCCCTTGTGTCCTTTCATTTTGTTTGGTGTTACTCCTTTGACTTCTTGGATAAGCATTTAAAAAGTGTATTTAGGTCAATTTACCATAGTTAGGGTTTTTTGGATTTATTTTCTCTTTCTTTCACTTATAAAGCTCTAATTCCTCTTAGAAAGCCCTGTAATGTTCATTAATTTGTCTTTGTATTTGATGGGCTTAGAGGATTCTTTGTCTCAGTAAATGTTATCTAGACAACTAGGACACAGCATGTTTGAACTGTGATTGTTATCTTTGGAGGTTTATGCAGTTGGTGAGAGGCATGCCTCAGGTTCCTCCTAATTGACTTCACATATGCAAGTATTTCTTATTGTATATAAACCTTAAATTTTGTAAGGTATATATTGAATTAAAATATACTATTTATTTTTAAGCCTGCAACATCAATCTTGGCTGACATTTCCAAAGTACATACACGACTTTCTGGCACCCAACACATGGATGTTACAGTTAATTGCAGACAGTGTTTGTAGTAGCATTTTAGAGCTTGAGATATATTGGCCAACGATGTTGGCATCAACATACCTCTAACAGATTGACCGACCTAGAAGGGGTGTCATTTATTGGCCACTTGAGCATGACCGCTCTAAATCGAACTCTGACAGGCATTATTGCCAGTTGTGTGCAAATGCAGATGGATTTAGTTGCAGCTAGAGCAGAAACTGATGATATAAAATAGAAGTTAGGTGAAGCGAACACATCAGCAAATACACTGGCTGATAAGGCAGCACAAATTCAATCTACATTAACCTTGGCTGCTAACATGGTTAAAGAAAATGGTAGTTAGACCTAGCAAAGTGACAGTATTTGAATTACAATCAGCTGCCCAGTTAACACTGCAGTATTTACAGATACACAGTATACCTTTAGCCAAGCCTAAGAGATTTTGTGAAGAACCACAAAAACTAAATCATAGTTTATCCCTGATAGACAGTCTCAGGTAGCATTCTTCATAACATACGAATAGAGTGATGATGCTGCTTCATGGTTAGTGCCATTGCTAAACAACAACAGTCCATTCCTGTATAATTTGGTGACGTTTTTGACTGAGTTAAATTGGTATTTGAAAATCATCAGATGAAGTAGGCAGGAGACAATTAACTACTTGAGTTAAAACACGGCAAACAAGAATTGGTGACCTAGTTGACCCATTTCAATCATCTAGTACAAGAATATGGATGCCCAGAGAAGAAAAAGGGAGCACATTTTTACTAAGACCTCCCTGATCAATTAAAGGATGCCCTGGCACATGTAATTCCCCTGCTGACTACCGGGTCCAAACTGTTTAATTTAAGCTTACAGTTAGGTTTAGATTTAACCAAAAGGGGAACAAAAAAAGTTATGCCATGATTTTTCACTTGTGTTCAGAATGAATAAAAGATAAAGGTATCAGTTCTTCTTCTACACGTGAGTCCTCCTCAGAACCAATGTAAATTAGGAGTGAACATAAGCCATTAACATGTGAAGAGAAGGACACGATACCCAGAGAAATGCCTACTTTCTAAAAGTGGCATTTCTGAAATAGTAAAGTAGAATCCAACTTCACCAGAAAGTAGGATTTCTTACTGCCATTCCAACCATGCCAAATATGACAAGTCTATTTATCTTAGGACAGGAATTACCACTTAAAAGCATATAAGGGAAGGCCTATGAGGGGAGCAGGCTTCACAGTAGTGAAAAATGACTTTAGTAGCTTTTCACTACCAGGAAATGTCAAACTTATAAGTACATGTCCTACCTTTTACTGACATAGCACCCTGCCCTATGGGTTGCCTAGGGCACACCTTAGGGGTGACTTATATGGAAGAACAGGGTAATTTTAGGCTTGGCAAGTAGTTTTATATGCCAAGTCAAAGTGGCATTAAAACTGTTCACGCAGGCCTAGCAACAGCAGTCTTGCGACATGGGTAAGAGGCTACTTATGTGGGTAGCACAATCAGTGCTGGAGGCCCACTAGTAGCCTTAAATTTACAGGCCCTTGGCACATCTAGTTCACTTTACTAGGGACTTACAGGAACTTAAATATGCCATTTGGGTATGAGCAAATGTTACCAAGTTTAGGGGAGAGAGCATAAGCACTTTAGCACTGTTCAGCAGTGATAACGTGCACAGAGTCGTAAATAAAGCAACAAGGACTTAAGAAAAATTGAGGAAGGCAGACAAGTCTGTAGAAGACCATTAAAATATTCATTTAGAGTAAATTGGATGTCAAGTGTGTCCTAGTTAATGTTAGGTCTCTTTACTTATAAAACAAAGGGATTAGACATCTGTCTATTGAAGTTCCCCGCTGATCGTACAGTACGCCCAACTTTGGGGATAATACTGTTGTAAAATCTATCTTTTACAGAGGTCTTCAAACTGTGGATTGCGACCCCCAGGGTCACAAGCCTGTCTCCAGGCAGGGGAACGCAGACGGCGTCTCATTCGGCACTCTGGTTCCCCCCCCCGGGATGTAGTATACACGCCGACAAGTGCCGCTGATCCCAGCGAGGATCGCCTGTGACAAGGCTATTGAATTGAAACGGGCGTACCTAAGTTACTGACGCATCGCAATACCAGCCGCTGTTTCCTGCGGCGAGGACCGCCTATAACTTTGCCGTTTGAAACAAGGCCTTATAAGACGCTGCGTTCCCCTGCCTGGAGACTGGCTGTAGCCTTGACAAGAGGCCACGTTGTCCCTTGATAGTCCTGATGAGGCCCAGACTGGAGAGGCCGAAACGCGTCGACACACACCTTGGTGAGATTGGGATCTTGATTTGTATTCAATCCTAAAAAGAATTTGCTGCACATGGATAGATACCTCTAAAAAATACACAGGTATTCTAAAGAGGCATATACACGAACCTTCAATCATCGCACCGTAGTGGATTACAACCACAAATACTAGCTGTAACCACTATTTCCTGCCAAAGAAATTGAGTTGGGGACAACTCCCGGTTGACAGTCCGTTTGCTTCCAAAGCTCCAACAAGTCTGTTATATAAAAATATATTATACTATTTGTAATGTAGTGTTAATTATGTTTGTGCTATGTGTTGTTATTTGAATAGTTATTGCATAAAATAATTGTTTTATGAGTCACTATCGACCTTGCAAAAGTTATTTGTAATAAATTTTGGAAAATAATTGAACCACAAAGGAAGTACTTATCACGTTTCTTTGAAAAAATTCAGAAAATTCATCCCGACCTTTTTTACCAACCCTGTGTTGCTGTATGTTATTGAACCCAGGTCAGGTAAGGGTTATTGGGTTTGCCTTTTTTGTAAACACCTGTAAAATTTGTCAGCATGTTATCCACAATAGTAGACAACTTTTGTTGATTGCATTCACAATAACACCTACAGAAGGAATTACTGCACCAAAAATATCTCCCACAATTGCAGAAGAGGGTTCCCTCCTCTGTCACTTATGATGGAATTGAGTCACTTTTGGAAACTTCTTCAAATTGCCTACCTGCAAAATTTTAGGGAAAACTATCCCAAAATAGCATGTCCCATACCATCCTCTAGGAAGACGGTAATAAACATTTAGTCCACAAATATAGTAAATCCCAGGAATCGCAGGGTCCTGACCATTCAGCATAAAAGTCCATTTATTCTGAAAAGAAACACATGCCTACATTCACTTGTACCCACAAATAAAGTGTCAGTGTGTGATTTTGGTCTATATATTTACAAAGCTTCCCTACATGTAATGCATCTAAAGCTAACTTCCCTTGCGTTTTAACAGCAGTGTAAGCATAATCATTCTTATAAGTTCTCTTTTCTAATCCTTTCTCTAACTTTTCCTTTAATGCCTTTCTCCTGTCATCAGTATGCCCTATAAAGCTCTTTTCTAATGGTGTAAGCAAACATGTCAAGTTATTCCTGTGTGCGTATGCCTTGCCAAACGTTAATGTTGGTTCAAAGAAGCCTCCAACTTATACAATATCATGCTCTTTGGCTATTTTACTTAGATGTCTAATAATAGGAGCAAAAGAAAGCACCAAATCATAATTAGAATAAAAGTATTGTATATACTTTTGGTTATAGAATATTCTTCGTAGCAGACCACAGCCTATGCCATATGTTAATGTCAGACTATGGTACATAACCACTTCTTCCACAGAGGAAGGAATTTGCGTACACACAAGACAATTCCTTGCATCCATCTTCTCAACATACTCAACAAGCTATAGAATACATTAGAAGACAGCTCTCTTTGTGCATTAGTATAGTCATGCAAGTATTTCTCATCTAACATAAAACTTTCTAAAGCTGTTACTGTAGCAGATTTTAGGAACAGAAACAATAGTAGCCTCTTTCATATCATGGATAGACATTCCCACAGTCATTATTATAAACATTATTCCACGCATAATTGCTACTCCAACACTCAAATACCTGCAATACCTAACATTCCTAGCTTGGTTATTTAACTCAGCCATGATCTGTAAAGAATCAGAAAGTAGAAACAACTCTTAGATAAAGTGCAACAGAACAAATCAGAAATGAAGGAAAATATTTCTCTTTCTCACAGTTCAATTTCACACCCAGGAACCCTTTTTTCTTTGTCAAAATTGATTAGCAGCTTGTCCCATCCAGTTTTCAATTGTCATATCAGGTTATCAATGTCTTTTCTGGTTTTATTTCAACAGTCTCTCTTTTCAGGTTTTCTTTAGATAAGCTCAACGACTCAGACTCTTGATCCCATTCAGGTTACATCAAAGTAAAGACTCTGAACTTCTCTATCAAAACAAAAGGACATAAACTTGTGTTGCCATTCATGTATAGCTGCATATGCCCCCTTAGGACTCGTGTATCTTTGACTTGCTAATCTCTTCCTTTTCAACCTTCGTTCACCACCTAATTCTCCTTCACTCAATTCTTCCTTTCTTGTAGTATCCACTTCTTCATCTATTGTTTCATTTATGATCAGTTCCTTCTTCTTTCCAATTTGTGACTCAGGCCAATTATCTCCTTTTCTTGTTCCTTCTTCAATATTCTCCTGGACTGTTTTACTTCTTCTTTCTCTATGATGTTTTCTCTTGATGGACTTGCAACGGGTTCAGGAGGAGTCGAATCACCCTGGCTTTGATTGGTCTCAACTCTTTCACCCTCTTGATCTGGCACTCGCTTTGCTTGCTTTTCAGCATTGTCTCTTTCTGGGAGAACCTCTGCTGTGCTTGGTTCTCCTGCTGTCTCTGTTAAGATAGGCTCTTGCACACCGTCCTGTAATTCTTCACTCTCGTCTCTTAAAGGGGTGATAGATCCATCTTCCACAAGCTCAGGTTCAAACTCAGGTTCAGCTTGCTCTTTTTCTGGTTCACGTGTAGCCACTTTATTTTGCTGTTGTTGGTGATCTCAACAACACTTCTTCATTCTCTTGCGGACTCACCACTCTCTTTGTATTACTTGCATGTATCCATTTCGGCAGTCCTGCACACTTTACAACTGTCATAGTTGTTAGTACCACCTGGTAGGGACCTTTCCAATGCAGTTGCAAACAGGTCTTGCAAACATGTTTCTTAAGGACGACCCAATCTCCAGCTCTCAGATTGTGACCTGGGTCATGGATGGGTGGCAGGGTAGTGGGCTGCACCTGCTGAGAGAAAGAGCGAACCACATCAGCCAGACCTTTGCAGTATTCCAACACCATATCATCTGTAATATTGACAAGTGCATTTGCTGGAATTGCTGGCAATCTGATTGCTCTGCCCATGAGGATCTCATGGGGCGACAACCCTGTCTTCCTGTCAGGTATGTTTCGCATTGACATCAACACCAAAGGTAATGCATCTGCCCATTTCAGATTTTTAGTGGCACACCGGTTCCACCAGTCCTGATGCTTCAGGGCGATAGCTACAATGCAACATCTGCTCAATGTTTAGTGCTGCACATAAGAGTTAAATCACCTCATTATTGAAGTGAGTTCCCCTATCTGATTCTAAAGAGATCCAAACTGTGGTATTAACTCTTTAAGCAACAGCTTTGCTACCGTGAGACTGGCATTCCTTTTTTGTGGGGTATGCTTCAATCCAATGACTAAAGACACACACAATCACCAACACGTACTTCAGAGCACCACATGCAGACATCTCAATGAAATCCAATTGCATTCTGCTGAATGGGCCTCCTGCTCTTCCAATGTGGCTCAAATTCACCACTGTCCCTTTTCGTAGTTGCTGACAAATTACACATCGATGACATACTGCCTCTGCTGCTTGCCTGAATTTAGGATTTTACCATTCAAACTTGAACGACCTGACCATGGCATCCCTTCCAATATGTGCCTGCCCATGATAATAGTGGGCCATCTGAGACAACAAACTATTGTTTAAAACCATCTGACCCTCCTCAGAAATCCAAATTTCATCAGGCCTTTGAATGCACTTTAGTTTTACCCAAAGTCGTTTCTCCTCCTTATCTGCATTTTCCTGCGATGTTTTCAACTCTTCCAGAGTATCGATCACTTTTAAGGCAAAACTTGTGCAATTATTTTCTTCCTCAGGCATCAATTCCCACTTGTCCTTAAACGATATACAGTTCAATGTGCAAAACCTTGCGACTTGATCCACATATCCATTTCCCAATGAAATGTAATCCTGCGTCTTTTGATGTGCACTGCATTTAACCACAGCAATTTCTTCAGGTAACTGTATTGCGTACAACAACACTTTTATTTTGTTACCATTTCTCACTGGTGTTCCAGTAGAATTTAAAAACCCTCTTTGCGAGCACAACTGACCAAAATCATGAACAATTACAAATCCGTAATGACTGTCTGTATAGATTGTGACTCTTAGTCTCGCAGAAACATGGCATGCTCTAGTAGAACTACCAATTCTGCCATTTGTGCAGAATATACACCTTGAAGCCAGGAAGCTTCCAATGTGCCTGTAATTGTGCATACTGCACATCCTGCTCTCAATGTCCCTGTGCCATCTCTGAGACATGAACCATCAACAAAGACAATTTAGTCATTTTCTTCGAAACGCGTGTCTCTAATATTAGATCTTAGTTTTGTACACAGCTCAGTCACCTCAAGACAATCATGCTCAATTTCTTCTTTTTTAACTTCAACAGTATCACTTGGAAGCAATGTCTCTGGATTCAGCACTGTACATCTTTTCAATGTTACATTTGGAGCATCCAATATGCTCGTCTCATACATTGTCAGTCTTGCACCAGTCAAATATTGCGTTTTCGTCCTTGTCAGTAAAATTTCATCAGAGTGTGGTACCATTACCATCAAAGGGTATCCCATGACTACTCATTCACACTGAGAAAGACTTTGACCAACTGCGGCTTCTACACGCAGACAACCTGGTAAAGCTGATGCGACCGGGTCCAAGGTAGCTGAAAAATAAGCTACTCTGCGATAAGCACCTCCATGGACCTGTGTCAAAACAGACAAAGACCAAGCATCATGTTCACGACAAAACAATGTGAATTGCTTTGTGTAATCAGGCATGCCCAATGCTGGAACTCTGCACAAACTCTCTCTTAGTGCAGTGAACGCTTTTATCTGTGCTTCATCTAGGGTAATGGGATCTGTAACTTTCTTATGTGTTAATTGCTGTAGGGGTTTCGCAATTTAAGCAAAATGTGGAATCCACTGACTACAGTACCCCACCATTCCTAGAAACATTCTGATATCTCCCTGTGAAGTCAGAGGACTTCTCTGCAGAATCATGGTAATTCTCTCCCTGGATATTCTCCTTGACCCTTTTTCAATCTGATGTCCCAGGTATTTCACTGATTTCTGACAATACTGCAGTTTTATATGTGACACCTTATGTCCATAATTTCCCAAATGATTCAACAGGACAATCGAGCCATACTTATACTCGTCCCTTGTTTTGGATTCAATCAGAAAATCATCAATCTATTGCACTAGAGTTGATTGGTATGGTAATTCCAATGACTCCAGATTATTTTTCAAGATCTGATTAAACAGTGACGGTGACTCCGTATACCCTTGCGGAAGCCTGCACCAGCTGTAGACTCTGTCTAGGAATTTGAACCTAAAAAGAAACTGACTATCCTCAGGAAGAGGCACGGAAAAGAAAGCTTGTGACAAATCAACCACTGTGAACCACTCTGCATCACAAGGAATCTGAAACAGTATCACTGCTGGATTTGGCATCACTGGACAACACGTGACCACCAAATCATTCACTTTTCGTAAGTCCTGCACAATGCGCACTTTCCCACATGGCTTCTTTAAGCCCATGATTGGTGAATTACATGGACTGCTGAACACTTTCTTCATAACCCCTTGTTTTAGAAAATCTCCAATTATTTGCGCCACCTTCATCAGAACATCCTGTGGCATGTCATACTGTGGAAGTTGCGGGAATACTGCATTTGGCTTTAAAGTGATCTTAATCGGTTCCACTCCTTTAATCAAACCCACTTCTTTAGCTGCCAGGTCGCAGCTATCTTCCTTCACTGTTCCCTGTAAATCCGCATGCAATTCTCTCACAGTAAACATTAGGAAAAACTCAATAGCGTTGGTGGTACTAAAGCTCCTTACAATCCTGTCTGAGCTGCCTTTATTTGTATCACCATTGCTTTTTCCTTCAGCTTTTTCTGCTTCAATTCAATCTCATCACTACAGTACTTTGCATACTGCAACACCTCATTAATCGGCTTTGCATGCCAGCAAATCAAATGACTCTTAATTAGCTGTCCTACTTCTGGTATCAACCCTTTGATGAACCTGTACATAAAATGCAACATGTCTTTCAGCTCAATTGCTTCGTTACCACTGTACTCTTTAAACACCTTTAACAATCTTTCATAGTAGGTATGTATTGACTCTATAGACTCTTGAACTGTTCTGTCAATTCTCTGCGAATCAATATTTTTGGGAGAAATTCTTGAATTCAGAAACTCAATCAACTTATATTAATGTTTCATCTCCTCAGGTGAAGGTGCACCCGTTACTCTATTCCTTTCCGGTTCACTTGTTGGCTAATCCACTGCTCTCTTACACTCGACCCACAAATTAGTTGGAACCAGTATCTCCAATAATGTGTTTAAGTCTTCCCACAAACATTTAGAAAGTTTCACAAATGTGTCTGTCTGCTGGTACCACTCAACCGTTTCTCTCTTAGTTTCGGGTAATCATTTGTGAACGACAATATATCACTCCTGTCCCATGGGACATGAACAAACTGCCCTCCTGGAATTTCTCTCATCGGAAGCATCTTTTCTGATTCCTTTTCTTTTTGAACATCTTCAGACCCCTCTTGTGAATCTCGCTTTCACTTATCCTTCCTCTTCGCCCATCTACCTTCCCACCTTTCCAATGCTCCCCAGATCTGAGCACTCTGCAACAACTCTTTCAAGTGAGCCTTCATTCCTGCTGATCACACATGCTTAAAATCCTTTGCCTCGAAATCTAACCTGTAACTGCATTTCATATGTTTTTTTTCTCAATCTCGATGTCATGTTTCTCTGCCAGCTCTGCCTATTTCTGATGTATTTTACTCACTTCCTTTGTAATTCTGGGACACAAATATCTCAGCTCTTCTTCTGTGTAGGATTCCAACCTGTTCACTCCCATCGTTCCCTCAACTAGCTCTGTTGCTTCTGTAGTTAACTTCACACGATTTATCTGCTTTTCACCATTGGATGTATTTTGTGGTGTGTTTAGACTGTCCAACCATTCACTCAATTACTGGGCTGACAATCCCTGTAATGAGATGTTACTTGCATTCAGCACTGGTATCTGTTGCATCGCTGCACCTGGGGTTTGCAGCGTCAAAAGTTTCAAACCTTAATTCGCATTTGAGCCATTTATTGCATCTGGAAGTGCTACAAGTGGACTAAGATCCACTAAGGTCTAGATCCATTTAATGTCTGACCCACAGACATCATCTGTACAGGATCACTCACTCTACTTCTCACGAGGCTTTGTGACATTTCGTTCTAATCTCCTGCATTTGCTTTCTTTTGCACAAATAAAGGTACAGCTGGACCAACAGTAATTGGTACTGATATCGCATCTGGAACGCCCTGATACTTGCACCTTGCGGGAAAGTTACCCCATTGCTTGGTTCATTACTGGTGTAACGTCCAACTGTGTTCCTGTTATCGGTGTAAACTTTGGCAAACCCTGTGGCTGTGCCAGAGGCAATAACATTGGAGTCGGCTCTGTCTGAACTAGCATTGGCCTCGGGAGCACTTGCTCTGATGGCACCACTAAGTTCGAGATCATCTCAAGAACTGGCACATCTGGATAAATTCTCTGTATCGATGGTGGATGCATTTGCGCTTGGACCACAGTAGTAGTCCCTGCATTAGGTGTACTCTGTACTACCCCTAGTAACTGTCCACTATCTCTCTGCACAGGTCCCTCTGTTCCCAATGCTTGTGCTGGAACAGTTGTAACAGCACTAGTTCTTGGACCCCCTGAATAAGTCCCATAGGGTGGAGGTTGATCCCTCAACTACTGTGTAATAAGGTTCTCAACATCTGAGTCCTTATCGACTACATAAGGCTTTTTCTTTTTCTTCGTCCCTGCACTCTCACTCCCTTTAGCAGTGTCTTCTTTCTCTGACTCATCTCCCTCTGTGATTGCAGGAAACAATTTAACTCCCTTTAGCGTCTCTGTTCTCCACCTTTTCTGTTCCCAATCCCACCTAGCTTCAGCTAAGGATTTTTCCATTCTCTCCTCTTGAATTTCATCGCTTGTTGCTGTCTGGCCACCAGTTCCCAAACCTCTAAGGCCTTTGGGAACTGTGCTGGTCTCGGTAATGGCTTCATCTCATATAACGCCATTCGCAATTCGTCCAAAATTCTCAAATTAAATGTTCCATGCTCTGGAAAATCTAAAGCTCCTAACTTCTTTGTTATCTTACACCATTGCTTTAACCAAAGACATGGTGGGATGCCTCGCTCCTCCATCACAATATAAGCCGGAGAATTTTCTGGTGGGGTTGGTTCCCCCACTGACACCTTAATGTAAGAATCACCCTTCATAGCACTTTCTGAACGCCTTGAGAAACCTTATTTTTGTCTACTGTATTTATTTAGATTCAATAATGAAATTACTTTTACTCCCAAGAATCCCTTCACCCGCTTACTCAACCAATTGTCTCTTACGGACAGTTGCCAATCCACTGGCAACTCTTCTTACCAACCAACCTATCCCAGCACGGCACACTCTGTTACACTCACACACTGCGGCTGACAAAGTCTTGCGGCTTGTCCTCCTAGGCTTCAACTCACAAAAAACGAATGCAAGATATTGCGAGCACTTTAACCAAAGACCAATAACTAAAACAAACTTTCTGGTTTACTACAGGAAGGGACACAATCGCTTCAGAGACCTTACGGATTTTCACTAATGGCTCTTTCGCTCATGTAGCTATTCCTCTTTCTAAGTCTCCCACATTCGCAAGCAAAATGCAACCGGCAAATTTCACTCTCAACTGATCAATGGGTCTGTCCTGGTGCACATAGGAATCACCAAATCCCATTCATAAATTTCTCTTACTCATTTAACTTACACATCTGACTTGTTGACCACGCCCGATCAACCTACTAAACCAGACAGATTACAACATAGAACCAAGTGTCTTCTACATTTGTCAGTATACTCCGGAGTCTTAGACCACGCAGGGTTCATACATCACCAACAACCACATGGATAATTTTTTAGCACAAAGCGCCACACACATGTGAAGTTTAATGACTTCTCTACTCTCATACTGCGGAGTACGCACACACTTACTAAACCTTAACTGGAGTACGCAGACTCCCTACTTTACCTCACATACATCACAATTTGCTTAAGCCGTTGCAAGCGCAACCTACCCCTTTCACATTATCACAAGAACGCTGAGAACTTACCCATCTTTACTAGTGGGATCCAGGATCTGGGAAAGTCATTTCTGAGCTTAAGGGGACATCATCTTTGCTACAATTGCCATTTCAGAAAAACAAAATTCAAATCTCATAAAAATACGAACAACTAACCCTAACTTAAACTACCACTATAACCAGTAATCACCACACAACTAGTCTTCCAAGGAAACTAACCATCAAGCTGCTACCAAAAACTGCAAGCGCGCCTGGTCCTAAGTAAGTAAACTTACAAGGGGACGCATATAGGTCGATGAACCTTTTGGATTGCATGGAGTATCCTAGTTATGTAGTGACTATCGAGGACAACAATAATCAGCATAAACTATCATTAATAAAACACTTCTCATGAATAACTAACCCCTCGGTAAAGAGTTAAACAATTTTTATTTCCTTATTGATTACAAAACTGCAAGCGCACCTGGTCCTTAGTAAGTAAACTTACAAGGGGACGCGTATAGGTCAATGAACCTTTTGGATTGCATGGAGTATCCTAGTTATGTAGTGACTATCGAGGACAACAATAATCAGCATAAACTATCATTAATAAAACACCTCTCATGAATAACTAACCCCTCGGTAAAGAGTTAAACAATTTTTTTTCCCTATTGATTACAATTCTAAATCATCCGTTAGCTCAACCTTTTTCTATCCACTCAATTATTAATTTGTTAATGAAAAACATCATAACATAACTTGAAGAAAACCATATGCGTAAATGCACTTACATATGCCAAAGACAATTAATAGCAGAGTTCAGCAAATAGCTTGTCAGTCATTTGTCACTGTCAACGTCACCCTAAACAGCCTACCTAACCAAGATTAGCATCAGCATGTGGGCCTTCATGCAAAACTATGTAGAGAACAACATTAATTTGGAAAAAAGATCTATCTAAGTGAAAATTCTATAATCCGCGCAGTTGGTACCTAGAAGAAAAGGCATACATTTGTCAGTCACATTTTCATAGCTACCTATCCAGGATGGATCAGCAACAAGTCAGTCTTCGTCTTCAGGTCATCAATTAGTCAGCCACGCATCAGGCTCACAGAGTATGAGCCCAACTACAGAACCTCGGACAGCGTCTCCTGACGTCATCAATTCTTCCCTCGCATCCCTCCCACATCTGAAGTTTTAGCCCTTTGTCATGACTTTTTATAATGGTCTCTCAGTCCATCCCCCTAATTCCTAATTGGTCAGTCATTCAGCAGATATGACTTTAACCTACAGTATTTGCATACCAATTTTAATATCAGTCCATTCACAAGATGCGGATTGGTCCGCTATACGATGTCCCCATCATCCGGCTCTCCAAGTATCGAAATTGTTGCATGTTGCTCTTCAGTCAGTGCCTCCATTGTTCAAGTCCTGGGAAAGTACATTTAGCCTACTCTACAGATAATTGTATCAAATTGTCTTCATCATCTCCTGTCCGCCAGTACATTGCAGAAAATTCTAGCTAAGCAACTTTAACATCAGGTGGATCAAGGACGGGTTAGCTTCTGCAGAAGCAGGTATTATTTCTGCTCTCAGTGTGCGAGGTCTAGGAAGACTAGGCCTTAAATTCAGCTAAGTTAATGCTACAAATTAGATAAAAACATAGGTTATACATTTCAATATGACATATTACTACATTTTTATTTTCCTTATTTCATACAGTTTCAGTTATATTAGTACAATCTCGTACACATGGCTGACATGCCTCGAGGGCACATTTTCAAACATGCACATTATTTTCGACTACATTCTTCTTTATTTACGTAAATAACATCATTTAATCATTTTCTAATTAGCATATCTGCGTCAACACCCACTTGCCTGAAAGAAATGCAGCTATGCCCTACCAGTTAATCTACAATTGTAAACTGTAATCTGCAAATGTAAAGGATGCATGGGAGCTAACACCAATCAAATCACTAGAAGTGACAAAGATTTATTCTTTTTGAGTGGTAGTAAAAAGAGTTCCCAACTAAACTGTGAAGTGAATGCTTTCAATTGTATTTGCATAGTGTTTACTACCCCTATGGAGGTGTTGAAGGGACAGTTATGTAAAACAAAAAAGTGTTACTGTAGGAGGCTGGACTGGCTTGTAGTGAGTACCAAGGGGTACTTACACCTTGCACCAGGCCCAGGTATCCCTTATTAGTGTAGAGGGGTGTCTAGCAGCTTAGGCTGATAGAAAAGGTAGCTTAGCAAAGCAGCTTAGGCTGAACTAGGAGACGAGTGAAGCTCCTACAGTACCACAAGTGTCATATGCACAATATCATAAGAAAACACAATACACAGATATACTAAAAATAAAGGTACTTTATTTTTATGACAATATGCCAAAGTATCTCAGTGAGTACCCTCAGTATGAGGATAGCAAATATACACAAGATATATGTACACAATACCAAAATATGCAGTAATAGCAATAGAAAACAGTGCAAACAATGTATAGTCACAATAGAATGCAATTGGGGCACATAGGGATAGGGGCAACACAAACCATATACTCTAGAAGTGGAATGCAAACCACGAATGGACCCCAAACCTATGTGACCTTGTAGAGGGTCGCTGGGACTGTAAGGAAACAGTGAGGGTTAGAAAAATAGCCCACCCCAAGACCCTGAAAAGTGGGTGCAAAGTGCACCTAAGTTCCCCAAAGAGCACAGAAGTCGTGATAGGGGAATTCTGCAGGAAAGACCAACACCAACAATGCAACAACAATGGATTTCCAGACGAGAGTACCTGTGGAACAAGGGGACCAAGTCCAAAAGTCACGATCAAGTCGGGAGTGGGCAGATGCCCAGGAAATGCCAGCTGTGGGTGCAAAGAACCTGCCACCGGATGGTAGAAGCTGTGGATTCTACAAGAACGACAAGGGCTAGAAACTTCCCCTTTGGAGGATAGATGTCCCACGTCATGAAGAGTCGTGCAGAGGTGTTTTCGTGCAGAAAGACCGCCAACAAGCCTTGCTAGCTGCAAAGGTCGCGGTTAGGGTTTTTGGATGCTCCTGTGGCCCAGGAGGGACCAGGATGTCGCCAATTGCGTGAGGAGACAGAGGGGGCATCCAGCAAGACAAAGAGCCCACTCAGAAGCAAGCAGCACCCGCAGAAGTGCCGGAACAGGCACTACGAAGTGGAGTGACCCGGAGCTCACCCGAAGTTGCACAAGAGGGTCCCACGAAGCCGGAGGACAACTCAAGAGGTCGTGCAATGCAGGTTAGAGTGCCGGGGACCCAGGCTTGGGTGTGCACAAAGGAAATCCTGGAAGCGTGCACAGGAGCCGGAGTAGCTGCAAAACACGCAGTTCCCAGCAATGCAGTCTAGCGTGGGGAGGCAAGGACTTACCTCCACCAAACTTGGACTGAAGAGTCACTGGACTGTGGGAGTCACTTGGACAAAGTTGCTGAGTTCAAGGGACTGCGCTCGTCGTGCTGAGAGGAGACCCAGAGGACCGGTGATGCAGTTCTTTGGTGCCTGCGGTTGCAGGGGGAAGATTCCATCGACCCACGGGAGATTTCTTTGGAGCTTCTAGTGCAGAGAGGAGGCAGACTACCCCCACAGCATGCACCACCAGGAAAACAGTCGAGAAGGCGGCAGGATCAGCATTACAAGGTCGCAGTAGTCGTCTTTGCTACTTTGTTGCAGTTTTGCAGGCTTCCAGCGCGGTCAGCAGTCGATTCCTTATTAACCAAATAAGTACACTGTTCCAGACTAAGTAAACACAGGGGACAAGAGAGAACTGCAGTCAGACAGTTGTAGGAGTGCCCTCAAGCATCACATTAGGATGCTAAGCATCATCATCGGGCTAACCCCTCGTCAGACTGGCACTGCAATGTCTGACGGGCCACCATCCAAAAGATGAAGGCTCTTCAACCAGAAAGATGTTTAATCAATCGAGAGAAATCTGCAGCCCATGTTGACAGGGGAGAGAAAGGAGAGTCAAGGATATAAAATTGGCTCTAAACACCTCATACTAATTTTTAATATTATTGATAAGGGTTAGGTCAAGGTTAAAAACATAACTCGGAGTATTCAGGCGAACAATGCTCCCAATACTCCTTCAAAACTAGAGAGGAGACAAATTGTTTGCTCCTAACATATGGTCGACATGTTTCGCGCCCTCACGGTCACACATGGATCCATTGGCGCTTCATCAGGACCGATAATAGTTGCTTCTCCATGAAAAAACAAGACAATAAATGCTGGAAGGTCACTTACAGTCTGCCGATCTATTGTGTCTGTCAGTCAAGTGTTAAGTCGCCCTGTGTTGGAGACAAAAAAACAAAATAAGCAAAAAGAGCATTTTTTATAATCAACCAGAAATTCTTTGGTGTGATAGTCTCATGGGAGCCATACGCATATTAAGTATTTGGCGTATACTCACACAAGAAGGGTACTCAGGTATAAAAGAAAGAAGGAAACCGAAAAAGAAGCTTACCATCCCTTGTAGGTAACGGGCATCATAGGGACGCGTAAAACCTCTTACCCGAGGAGAGTTCTCTACATTTGAAACAAATTAATAATAAGAAGGTAATTGCACGCTTCTGAGGCCACAATATGTTCAGCATGACACCATGGAATTTCAACATACATTGACACTCAAGGACAGTCTCGTAGTCTAAGGGACTCTGCCCAGTCTCAAAGTCCGTCATGACTATTAAAATATACTACATTCACCAGTCTGAGTATCTGAGTATCGTCTGACTAAATGTGTTCATAGTCGTAAAAAACAACATTTATAAAGTGTGCAATTTATAGCTATCAAAGTTAGTGTATGTAGTCCGAAAACGGTCATTATTCAGTAGTACTCAATAGACATCAAACCATTATTTTCTATACAGACCGGAGAACTTTTGTTCAAAAGACACTTGATTCAATGTAGTTTGACCGTGATAAAGGGGCCCGTGACACAAGTGCTCTAGTTCTGCATATTGTATACTCAATTTCTACCAACAGTCGTGTATCAAACTCTAACTGCATTCTGCACTCGTGTAGAGTGCAGTTGCATGTACTGATTATCAAGTCCGGTGGACCAAATTACTAGAGCTGTTACATTCCGTGACCCTGGTAAAACTACTTTCGACCCTGTGTGTGGGCCGACTCGTGCAACCTAAACGCGGACATTTTCGAAAAAATAGAGTGACAAATAAAGGAACACAGAAAGCATGTACCTACATTTAGTTCTCCTGGAGGTCCATCTTGAACCTACCCGAGGTAGCGTACCCGTAAGACAAACGCGGCGCGTGTCCGGGTCGGATATAAAGAGGGCAAGCACGTTTTCCGAGGCAATTAGCCTGTGACGTGAAACCTGCCGTCACTGGAAGCTAGACACTGAAACCAGAATAGTGAAGAACTCGTCGTTGGCAACAACGGCGGCCATCTTGGATCTCAAACTACATTGCTATGAGTAAACCATAAAAGGGAAATCAGGAGCTCCAGTTGTAAACTCTAGAGTATTTATCCATTGTGTTAGTTATATAAATCATAAACTACCTTTGGATAGTGATTCCCCTGGGAAAATAATAGGGTAACACAGGCAACAAGGTGTTATATTCACATCAAAAAATCATCTTAGGGAAGGTATAGAAGACATCTACCTTCAAGACCTAGTGCTCCTGGTAGAGTGTAACACAATAGTTTAGTTAGAGGGTCCACCAAGGAATTTCGTCATTTAGGCCCTCGCTGGCTGTTTTTCAATCTGAAGACCCATCGCTGTTCAATCCTGAACAGGGATTTTGGATCATCTTCTTTATATTTTGGTACTTGTAAGACTGTCCACGTGAGGTCATTGGGGCCATGTTTGGCTGCTAAAAAGTGTGCACTCAGTTTGGTTGTTATCCGTGAACATCTAATATTGCTGCGGTGTTCATTGATTCGTAACTTTACCGGTCTGGTTGTCATGCCTACATATTGTAAGTCACACGGGCATGTTATTAAGTAAATACAATGTCGGGTATTACAGTTAGTGTGGTTTTTTAAATACCAGGTCCCAAAATGTCTCAAGACTAGACTATTTGCACGTTTGGTTAAGGAACAAACATTGCAGGAACCACATGGGTAGTGACCGGTGACTGGAGGTAAATTCCAAAGTGTTGATTAGTCTTTGCCAACTTCCTGTCTGTATGGTCGTGTATGAATAACTAGATCCCTGATATTGGTGGATCTCTTAAATGCAAACAATGGTTTGGGAATCTGCGTCCCCCCGCTTAGTAGGATTTGCCACCTCTTGTTAATCAATCTTTTAACCGTGTTGGACAGAGGAGTATAGGTTGTTACACATGTCATCCGTGCTTGCTCTTCCCGCACTACAGGTGCTAGGAGAGCTTCTCTGTGATTATTTCTAGCTCTCTTGCAAGCGGGATTAATCACCTTTGAAGGAGATTGTCGCGTTTGGAGTTTCCTTTGTAGTTCTCGTGCCTGATTGTCAAACAACGCTTTTGAAGAGCAATTTCTGCGTAATCTTAAAAATTGGCCAAAAGGTAGATTATCGCGTAGAGCTTTTGGATGGTAACTGTCATATCGCAGTAGGCTATTACGGTCTGTGATCTTGTGATACGTGTCTGTCACTAATTTCCCTTCCACGTTGTGGATCAGAAGGTCCAAGAACGGTACTTGAGTGGTTGAAACATGGGCTGTAAATCTCAAAAAGGGATCTAATGTGTTGAGCAGTCGATTCCTTGGCAGAAGGTGAAGAGAGAGATGCAGAGGAACTCTGATGAGCTCTTGCATTCGTTATCTAAGGAATTCCCCAAAGGAGACCCTAAATAGCCAGAAAAGGAGGTTTGGCTACCTAGGTGAGAGGATAGGCTAGCAACACCTGAAGGAGCCTATCAGAAGGAGTCTCTGACGTCACCTGCTGGCACTGGCCACTCAGAGCAGTCCAGTGTGCCAGCAGCACCTCTGTTTCCAAGATGGCAAAGGTCTGGAGCACACTGGAGGAGCTCTGGGCACCTCACTAGTTTCGCGCCAGAGCAGGGCTGAGGGATCCCTGAACTGGTGCAGACTGGCTTATGCAGAGATGGGCACCATCTGTGCCCATCAAAGCATTTCCAGAGGCTGGGGGAGGCTACTCCTCCCCAGCCCTGACACCTTTTTCCAAAGGGAGAGGGTGTAACACCCTCACTCTGAGGAAGTCCTTTGTTCTGCCTTCCTGGGCCAAGCCTGGCTGGATCCTAGGAGGGCAGAAACCTGTCTGAGGGGTTGGCAGCAGCAGCAGCTGCAGTGAAACCCCGGGAAAGGTAGTTTGGCAGTACCTGGGTCTGAGCTAGAGACTCGGGGGATCATGGAATTGTCTCCCCAATGCCAGAATGGCATTGAGGTGACAATTCCATGATCTTAGACATGTTACATGGCCATGTTCGGAGTTACCATTGTGACGCTATACATATGTCGTGACATATGTATAGTGCACGCGTGTAATGGTGTCCCCGCACTCACAAAGTCCGGGGAATTTGCCCCGAACCATGTGGGGGCACCTTGGCTAGTGCCAGGGTGCCCACACACTAAGTAACTTAGCACCCAACCTTTACCAGGTAAAGGTTAGACATATAGGTGACTTATAAGTTACTTAAGTGCAGTGGTAAATGGCTGTGAAATAACGTGGACGTTATTTCACTCAGGCTGCACTGGCAGGCCTGTGTAAGAATTGTCAGATCTCCCTATGGGTGGCACAAGAAATGCTGCAGCCCATAGGGATCTCCTGGAACCCCAATACCCTGGGTACCTTAGTACCATATACTAGGGAATTATAAGGGTGTTCCAGTATGCCAATGTAAATTGGTGAAATTGGTCACTAGCCTGTTAGTGACAATTTGGAAAGAAATGAGAGAGCATAACCACTGAGGTTCTGAATAGCAGAGCCTCAGTGTAAAGAAATGGCTCCCTGTTGCAGTTACCCCCCACTTTTTGCCTGATACTGATGCTGACTTGACTGAGAAGAGTGCTGGGACCCTGCTAACCAGGCCCCAGCACCAGTGTTCCTTCACCTAAAATGTACCATTGTATCCACAATTGGCACACCCTGGCATTCAGATAAGTCCCTTGTAACTGGTACTTCTAGTACCAAGGGCCCTGATGCCAAGGAAGGTCTCTAAGGGCTGCAGCATGTCTTATGCCACCCTAGAGACCCCTCACTCAGCACAGACACACTGCTTACAAGCCTGTGTGTGCTAGTGAGAACAAAATGAGTAAGTCGACATGGCACTCCCCTCAGGGTGCCATGCCAGCCTCTCACTGCCTATGCAGTATAGGTAAGACACCCCTCTAGCAGGCCTTACAGCCCTAAGGCAGGGTGCACTATACCATAGGTGAGGGTACCAGTGCATGAGCACTGTGCCCCTACAGTGTCTAAACAAAACCTTAGACATTGTAAGTGCAGGGTAGCCATAAGAGTATATGGTCTGGGAGTCTGTCAAACACGAACTCCACAGCACCATAATGGCTACACTGAAAACTGGGAAGTTTGGTATCAAACTTCTCAGCACAATAAATGCACACTAATGCCAGTGTACATTTTATTGCAAAACACACCCCAGAGGGCACCTTAGAGGTGCCCCCTGAAACTTAACCGACTGTCTGTGTAGGCTGACTAGTTCCAGCAGCCTGCCACACCAGAGACATGTTGCTGGCCCCATGGGGAGAGTGCCTTTGTCACTCTGAGGCCAGTAACAAAGCCTGCACTGGGTGGAGATGCGAACACCTCCCCCAGGCAGGAGCTGTAACACCTGGCGGTGAGCCTCAAAGGCTCACCCCTTTGTCACAGCCCAGCAGGGCACTGCAGCTTAGTGGAGTTGCCCGCCCCCTCCGGCCACGGCCCCCACTTTTGGCGGCAAGGCTGGAGGGAACAAAGAAAGCAACAAGGAGGAGTCACTGGCCAGTCAGGACAGCCCCTAAGGTGTCCTGAGCTGAAGTGACTCCAACTTTTAGAAATCCTCCATCTTGCAGATGGAGGATTCCCCCAATAGGGTTAGGACTGTGACCCCCTCCCCTTGGGAGGAGGCACAAAGAGGGTGTACCCACCCTCAGGGCTAGTAGCCATTGGCTACTAACCCCCCAGACCTAAACACGCCCTTAAATTTAGTATTTAAGGGCTACCCTGAACCCTAGAAAATTAGATTCCTGCAACTACAAGAAGAAGGACTGCCTAGCTGAAAACCCCTGCAGCGGAAGACCAGAAGACGACAACTGCCTTGGCTCCAGAAACTCACCGGCCTGTCTCCTGCCTTCCAAAGATCCTGCTCCAGCGACGCCTTCCAAAGGGACCAGCGACCTCGACATCCTCTGAGGACTGCCCCTGCTTCGAAAAGACAAGAAACTCCCGAGGACAGCGGACCTGCTCCAAGAAAAGCTGCAACTTTGTTTCCAGCAGCTTAAAGAACCCTGCAAGCTCCCCGCAAGAAGCGTGAGACTTGCAACACTGCACCCGGCGACCCCGACTCGGCTGGTGGCGATCCAACACCTCAGGAGGGACCCCAGGACTACTCTGATACTGTGAGTACCAAAACCTGTCCCCCCTGAGCCCCCACAGCGCCGCCTGCAGAGGGAATCCCGAGGCTTCCCCTGACCGCGACTCTTTGAACCTAAAGTCCCGACGCCTGGGAGAGACCCTGCACCCGCAGCCCCCAGGACCTGAAGGACCGGACTTTCACTGGAGGAGTGACCCCCAGGAGTCCCTCTCCCTCGCCCAAGTGGAGGTTTCCCCGAGGAAACCCCCCCTTGCCTGCCTGCAGCGCTGAAGAGATCCCGAGATCTCTCATAGACTAACATTGAAAACCCGACGCTTGTTTCTACACTGCACCCGGCCGCCCCCGCGCTGCTGAGGGTGAAATTTCTGTGTGGGCTTGTGTCCCCCCCGGTGCCCTACAAAACCCCCCTGGTCTGCCCTCCGAAGACGCGGGTACTTACCTGCAAGCAGACCGGAACCGGGGCACCCCCTTCTCTCCATTCTAGCCTATGTGTTTTGGGCACCGCTTTGAACTCTGCACCTGACCGGCCCTGAGCTGCTGGTGTGGTGACTTTGGGGTTGCTCTGAACCCCCAACGGTGGGCTACCTTGGACCAAGAACTAAGCCCTGTAAGTGTCTTACTTACCTGGTTAAACTAACAAAAACTTACCTCCCCTAGGAACTGTGAAAATTGCACTAAGTGTCCACTTTTAAAACAGCTATTTGTGAATAACTTGAAAAGTATACATGCAATTTTGATGATTTGAAGTTCCTAAAGTACTTACCTGCAATACCTTTCGAATGAGATATTACATGTAGAATTTGAACCTGTGGTTCGTAAAATAAACTAAGAAAAGATATTTTTCTATACAAAAACCTATTGGCTGGATTTGTCTCTGAGTGTGTGTACCTCATTTATTGTCTATGTGTATGTACAACAAATGCTTAACACTACTCCTTGGATAAGCCTACTGCTCGACCACACTACCACAAAATAGAGCATTAGTATTATCTATTTTTACCACTATTTTACCTCTAAGGGGAACCCTTGGACTCTGTGCATGCTATTCCTTACTTTGAAATAGCACATACAGAGCCAACTTCCTACATTGGTGGATCAGCGGTGGGGTACAAGACTTTGCATTTGCTGGACTACTCAGCCAATACCTGATCACACGACAAATTCCAAAATTGTCATTAGAAATTGATTTTTGCAATTTGAAAAGTTTTCTAAATTCTTAAAAGACCTGCTAGGGCCTTGTGTTAGATCCTGTTTAGCATTTCTTTTAGAGTTTAAAAGTTTGTTAAAAGTTTGAATTAGATTCTAGAACCAGTTTTAGTTTCTTAAAAAGTATTCCGACTTTTAGAAGCATAATGTCTAGCACAGATGTGAATGTGGTGGAACTCGACACCACACCTTACCTCCATCTACAGATGAGAGAGCTAAGGTCACTCTGTAAACTAAAGAAAATAGCAATGGGCCCCAAACCTACCAAAATACAGCTCCAGGAGCTTTTGGCAGAGTTTGAAAAGGCCAACCCCTCTGAGGGTGGCAACTCAGAGGAAGAGGATAGTGACTTGGAGGACAATTCCCCCCTACCAGTCCTATCTAGGGAGAACAGGGTCCCTCAAACCCTGACTCCAAAAATAATAGTCAGAGATGCTGGTTCCCTCACAGGAGAGACCAACACCTCTGAAATCACTGAGGATAACTCCAGTGAAGATGACCCCCTGTTAGCCAGGATGGTCAAAAGATTGGCTTTGGAAAAGCAGCTCCTAGCCATAGAAAGGGAAAGAAAAGAGATGGGCCTAGGTCCCATCGATGGTGGCAGCAACTTAAATAGGGTCAGAGATTCTCCTGACATCCTAAAAATCCCCAAAGGGATTGTAACAAAATATGAAGATGGTGATGACATCACCAAATGGTTCACAGCTTTTGAGAGGGCTTGTGTAACCAGAAAAGTGAACAGATCTCACTGGGGTGCTCTCCTTTGGGAAATGTTCACTGGAAAGTGTAGGGATAGACTCCTCACACTCTCTGGAAAAGATGCAGAATCTTATGACCTCATGAAGGGTACCCTGATTGAGGGCTTTGGATTCTCCACTGAGGAGTATAGAATTAGGTTCAGGGGGGCTCAAAAATCCTCGAGCCAGACCTGGGTTGATTTTGTAGACTACTCAGTAAAAACACTAGATGGTTGGTTAACTGGAAATGAAGTGTGTGACTATGTTGGGCTTTATAATTTGTTTATGAAAGAACACATTTTAAGTAACTGCTTCAATGAAAAGTTGCATCAGTATCTGGTAGACCTAGGTCCAATTTCTCCCCAAGAATTGGGAAAGAAGGCAGACCACTGGGTCAAGACTAGGGTAACCAAAACTTCCACTGGGGGTGACCAAAAGAAAGGGGTTACAAAAACTCCCCAGGAGAAAGTGGGTGACACTAGAAACAAAGAAAAAGAGTCCTCTGTAGGCCCCCAAAAACCAGAACAGGTGGGTGGGCCCCAAGACACAACCCAAAACAAAGGTGGGTACCAGGGTAAGAACTGGGATGCCACTAAGGCATGGTGCCACAACTGTAAACAGTCTGGGCACCACACCAAGGACACTTCTTGTCCCAAAAACAAACCCCAGAACAAAACTCCAGGGGTAACCAGTGTAGCCATGGGAGATGACTCCTCAGATGAGGAGGTCTTCCTAGCCTTCAACTGGAAACAGGGCCCAACAGGTGAGTTGGAGATTCCAGAGGGAAGTAGACACTTCCACCACCTACTGGTGAATGGAATCCCAACCACTGCCCTGAGAGACACTTGTGCCAGTCACACTATTGTGCATGACAGGCTGGTGCTCTCAAACCAGTACATCCCAGGTGAGACTGCCAGGGTAAGAGTTAGCCTAGACAGGGTCACTAAGAGGCCTGTGGCTTTAGTGCCCATAGAAGTGGGTGGCACTCTTAGCTGGAGAAGGGTAGTAGTCAGTACAGACCTCCCCCTTGATTGTCTCCTTGGAAATGACTACCCAGAGGTTAGTCAGAGCTCAAGAGAGGAACTGGTCCAGTGCCAGTCCTCTCCCAAGGATTCTGGAAGTCCTGCCTCTGCAGTAAATGCAAGCAGGCCCCAGAAGAAGAAGAAAAGAAAACAGAGTAGGAAGGGTGGACAACCTTTAGCCAAGGTTACAGCAAGCCAAGGAGATTCTGCTCCAGTAGGGGAGAACTCCAAAAATGGCCCTGATAAAGTCCAACCTGACCCACAAGAAGTCCTGGCTAGTCAGGCAACTGTTAAACCTGAGTGGGTGGCTCCTCAGCTAACAGAAGAAAGAGTGGAAGAAGGGTGTTTACTACAAGATGTGGTAACCCCCCACTCTAATACAGCAGACAGGCAACCTGAACCCAAAGAGGCCTGTAACTTAGCCCCTTCCCTTTTAGGTGAAGAGCTAAAGGTGTGGTTCTGGGCACTGACAGCTGTCAGTGGCCTCTGCTGGGTGTTAGCCTTTATGGCTGCACTATCCTTAGCATGGTGGTCTGACCCCATGCCAAATAGCAAGTTAGGCCCCCTGACCCTATTAGTCATGGTGGGGTTACTCCAGCTCTGGGTAACCTCTCTGGGTAAGCTAGGGGTAACCCTGGCCAAGATAAGGTTAGCAGAGGTGGATACCTCTAAGACCAAAATAGAAAGAATGGGTGGAGACATTGAAGAGGCAGACAAGAGGCAATTCAGACTAGGTCCTATCACTGTGGAAGTAGGTCAGTTCCCCAAAGGGAATGACCTGAACAGAAGGATGTAAGGCAGAGTAGGCCCTGCAACTAACCAGCCTATTTCTCCTACTCTTCCTCGCCTGACAGACTAGGAAGACTCTCCCAGCTTGGGCTGAGTCTCCTGGCCTGTGGGCTGGGGGGGGCTTGTGTAAAGAAATGGCTCCCTGTTGCAGTTACCCCCCACTTTTTGCCTGATACTGATGCTGACTTGACTGAGAAGAGTGCTGGGACCCTGCTAACCAGGCCCCAGCACCAGTGTTCCTTCACCTAAAATGTACCATTGTATCCACAATTGGCACACCCTGGCATTCAGATAAGTCCCTTGTAACTGGTACTTCTAGTACCAAGGGCCCTGATGCCAAGGAAGGTCTCTAAGGGCTGCAGCATGTCTTATGCCACCCTAGAGACCCCTCACTCAGCACAGACACACTGCTTACAAGCCTGTGTGTGCTAGTGAGAACAAAATGAGTAAGTCGACATGGCACTCCCCTCAGGGTGCCATACCAGCCTCTCACTGCCTATGCAGTATAGGTAAGACACCCCTCTAGCAGGCCTTACAGCCCTAAGGCAGGGTGCACTATACCATAGGTGAGGGTACCAGTGCATGAGCACTGTGCCCCTACAGTGTCTAAACAAAACCTTAGACATTGTAAGTGCAGGGTAGGCATAAGAGTATATGGTCTGGGAGTCTGTCAAACACGAACTCCACAGCACCATAATGGCTACACTGAAAACTGGGAAGTTTGGTATCAAACTTCTCAGCACAATAAATGCACACTAATGCCAGTGTACATTTTATTGCAAAACACACCCCAGAGGGCACCTTAGAGGTGCCCCCTGAAACTTAACCGACTGTCTGTGTAGGCTGACTAGTTCCAGCAGCCTGCCACACCAGAGACATGTTGCTGGCCCCATGGGGAGAGTGCCTTTGTCACTCTGAGGCCAGTAACAAAGCCTGCACTGGGTGGAGATGCGAACACCTCCCCCAGGCAGGAGCTGTAACACCTGGCGGTGAGCCTCAAAGGCTCACCCCTTTGTCACAGCCCAGCAGGGCACTGCAGCTTAGTGGAGTTGCCCGCCCCCTCCGGCCACGGCCCCCACTTTTGGCGGCAAGGCTGGAGGGAACAAAGAAAGCAACAAGGAGGAGTCACTGGCCAGTCAGGACAGCCCCTAAGGTGTCCTGAGCTGAAGTGACTCCAACTTTTAGAAATCCTCCATCTTGCAGATGGAGGATTCCCCCAATAGGGTTAGGACTGTGACCCCCTCCCCTTGGGAGGAGGCACAAAGAGGGTGTACCCACCCTCAGGGCTAGTAGCCATTGGCTACTAACCCCCCAGACCTAAACACGCCCTTAAATTTAGTATTTAAGGGCTACCCTGAACCCTAGAAAATTAGATTCCTGCAACTACAAGAAGAAGGACTGCCTAGCTGAAAACCCCTGCAGCGGAAGACCAGAAGACGACAACTGCCTTGGCTCCAGAAACTCACCGGCCTGTCTCCTGCCTTCCAAAGATCCTGCTCCAGCGACGCCTTCCAAAGGGACCAGCGACCTCGACATCCTCTGAGGACTGCCCCTGCTTCGAAAAGACAAGAAACTCCCGAGGACAGCGGACCTGCTCCAAGAAAAGCTGCAACTTTGTTTCCAGCAGCTTAAAGAACCCTGCAAGCTCCCCGCAAGAAGCGTGAGACTTGCAACACTGCACCCGGCGACCCCGACTCGGCTGGTGGCGATCCAACACCTCAGGAGGGACCCCAGGACTACTCTGATACTGTGAGTACCAAAACCTGTCCCCCCTGAGCCCCCACAGCGCCGCCTGCAGAGGGAATCCCGAGGCTTCCCCTGACCGCGACTCTTTGAACCTAAAGTCCCGACGCCTGGGAGAGACCCTGCACCCGCAGCCCCCAGGACCTGAAGGACCGGACTTTCACTGGAGGAGTGACCCCCAGGAGTCCCTCTCCCTCGCCCAAGTGGAGGTTTCCCCGAGGAAACCCCCCCTTGCCTGCCTGCAGCGCTGAAGAGATCCCGAGATCTCTCATAGACTAACATTGAAAACCCGACGCTTGTTTCTACACTGCACCCGGCCGCCCCCGCGCTGCTGAGGGTGAAATTTCTGTGTGGGCTTGTGTCCCCCCCGGTGCCCTACAAAACCCCCCTGGTCTGCCCTCCGAAGACGCGGGTACTTACCTGCAAGCAGACCGGAACCGGGGCACCCCCTTCTCTCCATTCTAGCCTATGTGTTTTGGGCACCGCTTTGAACTCTGCACCTGACCGGCCCTGAGCTGCTGGTGTGGTGACTTTGGGGTTGCTCTGAACCCCCAACGGTGGGCTACCTTGGACCAAGAACTAAGCCCTGTAAGTGTCTTACTTACCTGGTTAAACTAACAAAAACTTACCTCCCCTAGGAACTGTGAAAATTGCACTAAGTGTCCACTTTTAAAACAGCTATTTGTGAATAACTTGAAAAGTATACATGCAATTTTGATGATTTGAAGTTCCTAAAGTACTTACCTGCAATACCTTTCGAATGAGATATTACATGTAGAATTTGAACCTGTGGTTCGTAAAATAAACTAAGAAAAGATATTTTTCTATACAAAAACCTATTGGCTGGATTTGTCTCTGAGTGTGTGTACCTCATTTATTGTCTATGTGTATGTACAACAAATGCTTAACACTACTCCTTGGATAAGCCTACTGCTCGACCACACTACCACAAAATAGAGCATTAGTATTATCTATTTTTACCACTATTTTACCTCTAAGGGGAACCCTTGGACTCTGTGCATGCTATTCCTTACTTTGAAATAGCACATACAGAGCCAACTTCCTACACTCAGTGAGACAGTTAGTCATAACACAGGTAACACATACAGGGCACACTTATGAGCACTGGGGCCCTGGCTGGCAGGGTCCCAGTGACACATACAACTAAAACAACATATATACAGTGAAATATGGGGCTAACATGCCAGGCAAGATGGTACTTTCCTACAATTACCTATTCTGCATATTACTAAAATCTATATTTTGGAAGCGCTATCTTAGGGTAAAACATTTTGCACATTTTGTAGTAGTCTATTTTATACTTTGTGAAATGCAAATGTAAAATAATGACTTACATATTCATTGTGCTTTCAGTCCTCTCCGGATACACACAGACCTCTGCAGTGCATTAACTAATTGAGGTTTCTTAATGCACTACAGTTCGTTTCCCACTGAGTAACAACTTTATTTTATATGTAGCTACCTGATGGTGACAGACCTAAATAAACGTACAGCATATTTTGGAACTTGTTTATGAGCGGCTTGCTTCACCAGAGAATCACCTTTTTTGACTCTCTGGCAGCACAAGCCTGTCAATCGTACCTATGAGGCCATGCAAAGCCACCCTGTGTGGCTTTGCATGGCCTCATAGATATTGAGTAAGGCAAAGCAGTGCAAGCCGCTGCGTTGCCTTACTCTGCGTCAAGGAGGCATCCCATGGGCGTTGCAGTGGCTGTTCTGACGCAACACCCATGGATTTTGATGCTGCCATATATTTTCAAAATCAGGTAAACTGGAGCAGTGCCAAAACCTTATGCCTCCCCAGAGCAGACGTATTGAGGAGGAAGTTTTCATTTATCCTCGTTTTTTCCTCTTTCTGTGTGTATTGCATCCTGCAAAACAAATAGAAAGAGAAAAATGCCTCTCTGGATTGTTTTTGTGCAGGAAGGTGCGTCTTCCTGCACAAAAACAATCCTATCTAGATTGGCGCCAGGCAGCAATTTGTGAGCCAGAGCAGGGGGAAAAGGACAGGAATGCAGTATTTCATAAATGTTGTCCATTCCTGCCCTTTTGTGTTGGCCTAGGGCAATTTAGCAAGAAGGCTTGCAGCTCTGCCCTATGCCAATTCCTCATAAGTGAGGACCTTTGTTTTTAGCCACACCTTTGACCTCTCAACCACACTCACTGACCTTTGGTGTGCTAAACACTGTTTAATATTATTACTTCAGTGTAAAAATGATTTGCCGTGGGAATTGGGGACATTTATGATTGTCGATGATGAGGAGTACCAGGTTCTAGAAGGTTTTTCTAAGGGTGTCCTTAAACCTAAACATTTTTGAGAGGTGGTCCGGCATCAAAACGTTTGAGGACCTCTGATCTAGTACATAGTTTCTTGCTGAAGATGACAACGATTAGGATGAACCTAATCACTTAATATCTCAGTCACGTTGAAGAGCTTTCCCACTCTCCCCTCTCTTATAACAGGTGAAGAGAGATGTATAATGGAAATAGAAAGGAAGTATCTCCTATCTACCTCTCTGATGTTCTGTGGAGATTTTTCTTAGCATATCTAGATATTCTATGAGGGTAAGAGTTGTGTTCTTTACATTTCATCCTAACCGCGCTGAGTTCCCAGCTATTTGATCTCCCTTCTCATGTAATGTTTAACTTATGTGGGCCACCCATGGACTATTGTCGTTCAGACCTTTGTCAAAAGTTTTCAGGGGATACACTTGGCAGTGTTCTTTCTGGAATAGGACATTTTCTGCATTGGAGTCAGTTTGGTCTAGTGTCTCTAATATTTTCCAATTGAAGTCATTTTCTGTATGTTTTTCCGCACACAAATGGCTGTTCATTTGTGTTATTTTGGCGTATCCGATGTTGCTGCTATGTTCCCCAAGCTGGACCTTGGTCTTTCTGCAGGCCATACTCTTAGTGTCTTCTTTTTCTGCCACCTCTGGCAGGAGCATGTCCTAATCCGAAACAAGTGAAAGGCCTGACCAGAACATGTTTTTAATTCCAGCACTTCCTTCTTGCACGTCTTTACTTGCTGCTATGTGTGCCAGAACTCCCTTTCCCTCAGAGGTAGATCTGCTACAAGAGGATGATTCTGTACCAGAGGTATTTAATGGCCTCCATCAAACCCCAAACACTCAGACTCCACCTTGGAGATTGTGTTGCACTTTTTTCTCCCCATTTGGAAAAACATTACAATCATCCAGCGGTTCCTTGTGTGTAACAGTTGGTTTAAAGAGAGCAGTGCTACCAAGCTAAACCAAAAAAAATATTGGGCCAGATGTAATGAACATTTTTCTCAAAATACGAGTTGCAGTTGACAAATTGTGTTTCTGCATCCATTGTGGTATTTTGCGAACAAACTGACCTATTTAGTAATAAGTCAGTTTGCAAAATAGTGAATTGTAGTGGGTGACAGTTTGACCATTGTCATGAATATTAATGCCACACAATGATTCACTGCCATCAAAAGGATGGTGGCCTGCTGGGATCAGCAGACCAGCCTGTCTGTGAATGTTCTGAAATAAGCAATATTTTCTTTCTAAAGAATCCAAATTTCCTTAAAAAAAACCTGGATATTTAACAAGAATAAAATCTTTAATAATAAACATGTTTTTATGACTATGCAGTGGTCCCGTATATCACTGCTTAGTCTTAAAAAATATATTTGTCATTATTCACAAAAGGGAAGGGCTCTCTTCGAGTCCTTCCATTTTGAAAATGGGTTACCACTACCTTTTTGCAGTTGGTAAACTAATATTTTGCAACTGGATTTCGGTTGCACAACATTAACACAGCCAATTGTGAATCATTATTCAGAAGAGGCACTCTGACACCCCTTCCAAAAACCGAAGTAGTATGCAGTGGCAAACCCAAACTTTGATTTGGTAAGGTGTTACTGAGTAGCAATTTGGATTTGGTACATACCAAAAGGTCATTTTGAAGATGCAAATGGTCCCATTTTGAAAATCAAATCCTCTGTGACTGCAAAATGCCTTAGTACTCCTGACCCAATTGGGTTATTGGCTGAGTGGAGTGAGTACTCTTCTCAAGCAACAACCACAATCCTTGTAAGGGTGAACCGCAAAAATTGTTAAATTGACCTTTGCCTAATCCTCTGGTTAAAAGCAGTCAGGCTTGAAGTAGAGGGAAAGTCTAAAGTATTTATGCAGCACATCAACAGTAATAAAGGGAAAACAAAACACAAAGAAAAAATGGTGATTAACAGAACTAGAATAAAATGTAATAAATAGAATTAACAAAAATCTAATCAGTAAAACTGGAGATATGCAGTTTCAAAATTTAGGTAATTTTAGCACCTATGAACACAAATCGCCACTCGCGGGCATCTGGTCGTGCTAGACTCTCGGAAAGTCAAAAGTTCAGGCCGACAGCCCTAGCGCACGGACAGATAAAGGAACCATGTTAGGCCTGCTGAAAAAGTTACATTCTTAAAAGACTAGCTAGAAGAGTCCAGTTTGTGGGGTAGAAGGCTGCAAGGACCAGGGAGAGTTTAGCAGATGGTCGTAGCTGTAGCATGAAGAGCAAGCCAGGTGTTGCAGATGGTTGACGCTGTAGCACAAAGACCTGGTCGGGTGTCTCACATGGTCATTGCTGGAACTTCACATTTGTAGTCAGCACAGACTGTATATGCTGTAGCATGAAATGCAGATCCCACATTGCAGATCGTTGCTGGCAGAAGCTGTAGTGCAAAGAGTCAAATTCATCAGAGCTTCACATTTGCGATTTTCGCAGGTGTCAAGATATCAGTGCATATGGACCCATTTGTGGTTGCCAAGTGCCCAAAACTTCAGAATATGGCCTTTTATTTCCAGGGGGTGCATTCTAATGCCAGTAAACAGCCCAGTACCTGGGGAGGCACCTATTGGGGACCCAGTTGCAGCAAGTCTGCTGGGTAGTTGAAGGGACGGCTCTATAGCTTTTTGTCCCAATAGCTCAAAACTGGAGGTCAGTCACCTGACCCTTGGAGTCACTTTGGTAGTCTTGGGTTCAAATAACTTGTCAAGCACTGGGGCAGACCTTCAAAGAAGAAGACAGGCCTCTGGAAAACAAGGGAGTGCACATGCAACAGGGGGGTCCTCTGAACTACAAGGTAGTCCTTCTGAAGTCTTCTGCTCCAGGAGTGTAGAGAACAGTGACTCTGGAAATCAAATATTCATACCTGGTGCCAGGGAAACACACTGGCCTACCTTCACATCTAGCTCTGGAAAGTTCTTACCTTCCTCTGGTAGGTTCCAAGGAGCATAGTGTGACAGAAGAATGATGTCAGGTTCTTTGTGAATGTACCGGAGGTAGGCCTTTGAAATGTATGTGGGGCAGGGAACAACTTTGATCCTGCTATCCTGGCTGAGTGGCTCATCCTTCCATCAACTAATCCCCCTTTGTGTCCCTGTCTAGGAGTAATATGCAAAGGCCAACTGTCAACTACAGTCGTTCATGTGACTTGGGACACAGTCTGCAGGCATCAAAAGGTTAAGACAAGAAAATGCCAAGTTTCTCAATTTTGACAAAATCGGACTTTACCATCAAAGACTACATTTCATTTGTGTGTAAACATGACATTCCTACCTGTTTCAAATCAAAAGTTATCACTTATTAAATGTAATTAGGTAACCCAATGTTATCCAGTAAGAGAGCCGGGCCTTAGTTGTTCTTCACTACCAGGACACATACAACTTAACAGTGCATGTCCATCCTTTTAATTACATAGCAAGCCACCCTAAGGGGCACTTAATATGTACAAAAAAGACAGGTTTAGGCCTGGAGAAAGATTGATTTTGCCAGGTTAAAATGGCAGTTGAAACGTCACATGCAGGCTGTAGTGGCAGGCCTGAGACATGTTTCAAAAGGCTACTTTAGTGGGTGGCACAACAAGTGCCGCAGGCCCACTAGTCACATTTAATTTACTGGCCCTAGGTACATATATTACCTCTTTGCTAGGGACACACAAATAAATTAAATGTGCCAATTGGGTGTAAGCTAATTTTACAATTTTTAGAGAAGAAAGCACAATCACTTCAGCACTGGTTATCAGTGGTAACGTGTGCAGAGTCCTAAGGCCAAAGAAATAAAATTCAGCAAAACAGGAGGAGTGAAGACAAAGAGTCTTGGTGAAAATAATGCCAAGGTTGTGAGGTCTAACACCCTGTTTCTAAATTATAATGTAATCTAAACTAATTAGCCTCTTATTTTAACAGTGGGCTAATTCACCTTTGTTAATGCCAGTCCATCATGTTTGGTGTCAAGTGCTTGAAAAAGGGATTATGTGCTGATTGAGATTTTTGTGAGGAAACGTTTAATAAGTTTGAGCTTTTGCAAAATATATTTTTGCAGTCTACATTTCCACATAGTTCCTGTTGGACCTGACCCTTTTTGCAGGGTCACTCCCAAACGTTTTCTTTGCTCCTCCTACTTTTTTGCTGAATTTATTTTTGTTGGCCTTAGGACTCTGAACTTTACCACTGCTAATCACTGCTAAAATGCCTGTGCATATGGTATCATTGGATTTTACCAAATTGGAATATTTAATTGACTTTTAAGTTCCTAGGAAGGTGGTACTATATGTACCTAGGGCCTGTGAATCAAATGCTATTAATGGGTCTGGAGCAGTGATTGTGCCCCTTAAACCTATCTGTGGCATGCCTTTACAGATCCTGTGTGTGCAGTTGTAAATTGCCATTTTGAGTTGGTAAAGTAAACCTTTTGCCAGGCCCAAACTTTCCTTTTAATACATATAGGTCACCCGTGGTGTTGGTTCTGAACAGCCCAGAGGGCAAGGTGCAAAGTATTTAAAAAGTTGGACATGTATTTTCAAGTTTTATATGTCCTGGTAGTGAAAAACTCTAAAATTCGTTTTTCACTACTGCAGGGCCTACCTCTCCTATAGGATAACATTGTAGTAACCTAATTACATTTAATGAATGTCACTTCCAAATGGGAGGAAATTAATAGTTCTTGTTTGGTATCTCTGGAATTCTAGTATACAATCCTAACTTATGGGTAGATTTTAAATTACAATTCTGAAAATACCACTTTCCGAAAGTTGGCTTTTTTCCCTTAGCCTTTTGGTATCTGCAGCCTGTCTCTGGTCACATGACTGGGTATAGTTGTCAGTTGGGCTTTGTCTATTCCTCCTGGACAGCTGTGCACAATGGGAGCTTAGGTGTAACTGGATGGGCCATTACTGGCAGGATAGAAGGGAGGAGCTGGACCCAGCCTCGCTTACACCTGAATAGGCTGTGTCCTGTCTCGGCTGCATACCCACTGTAGTTAGTCTGAAGCCAGGGGAGGAAAGGTAGAGCATCTGTGTACTTCAAAGGCATGCCCCTAGAAGCTTTTCCCCACTTCAAAGGCCCAACTGTATATAAAAAAAAAGGACCGAAGACACCATCTCTTCAGTACACTTCTGGACCCGTGAGTACTCTGCCAGGAAGAAGTACTGCTGTGCTGCTGAACACACAGTGACTCTGCAGGACTGCACTCTGTGGGACTTTTCCTTTGCTGTGCTGACCTGCTGCCTTCTTGCCTGGGTGTCGAGGACTGGGCCTGCATCTCTTGAAACCAGAACCCACAGTGACTCCAAGGGTTAGATTGTTGGCCTCCTAATCTGAAGCCTCAAGGACAAAACAGGCTTCAAACCATTGAAACCAGTGGAGAGCAGAACAAACGCATTTCTACTGCCCTGTGGATTGGACCTGTTGAGAAGACCTGCATTGCCCACGCAAAGGCTTCGGAACGGCCACTGTGTTATGCATCCTCGATGCAGGTCCTCGGACCCCCCGTTGACAGCAGCCTCAATAATAATACCGGTCTCGGCATCGCAGCCTCACAGGTCTCAGGAACTGATGCCTCATCCAGACTGGGCACTGCGGGACAGATGTATGAAAGATTTTTACCCATTCTATGTCTATAGAAAAATGTGTTCGTACATATGGCCCTGCATCCTCAATGCCGGCCTTAGCATTGGAAGCCCCGCCAATAGGATCCTCGATGAAGACACAGGCCTTTGCATTGCAGCCTTGCCACATCTCAGAACCAACGCATCGCTTTGACTCTGTAACTCATCTATGAGGATCCACACAATGCTCTGCAAACCAGGATTGAAGGTACTTCATTCAGCAGGCCTAACTGGGTTCCTGCAGCCGTCCCACTCTCTTTCGTGGTCGGCCTGAACTTGTGACTTTGTCTCAGTCCAGCATGACCAAATAGCCACAGTTGTCGCTTTAAACATTTTGCCGCTATTTTCTCTAAAAAAAAATTTAAACTCAATATCTCTTTTGGTCTTATTTATTAAATTAAACTCAATTTTTCTAACCTGGTGTGGAATCTTTTGTGTGTTTTTTTTTTTCTCACAGTTTTACTGTTTGAAGTGTTACACAAATGCTTGCACATTGCCTCTAAGTTAAGCGCGACTCCTCTGTGCGGGTTTCCTTGTGCCTTACCCTGGCAAGAATTGTGGTTGCTGCTTGAACAGGGCTCAGACCATGGTCAACCAACCACCCAATTTCTAATAGTTCCCCGACCAATTCCGTAATTAATTTAAATTAATTGCAAACAATAAATGATGTTAAATGTGATTTCTTTTTTTTCTTCAAATGAAAAAGAGAGCCTCTGGGGTTGTTAATTGTTACATTTCAGTGTACTCCAAACAAGCTAGTTACATTGGTTGAGTACCCTGGTTTATACTTGTTGGTCTCATGCTCAATCCATGTCTGTAAAATTAATACTATTAGGATGGGTAATAACACCAATTATTGATGCACTTAGTGACTAGCTTTTACTTGTCACTATATGAATGGCCATATTGCTATGGTATCCACAAGTAGAGTATATGCGTATTATTTTGCTCCTTTCTTTAGACCTTTGTGTTTGACTTTCCTCAAGGTCAGGTTTCACTGAACATTGCTATGACAAAGTTACTGATTTCCGCAGCTGTACTATCATTAAAAATGCACTAATTCCTAAGAAATCTGAGGGGGCTGTTTATATTAATCCTTGAACACTGGCAGTAGAATATTAGTTACTCTTTTGGTGTTGATTTAGCCTAATCATTATGAGTGACTGTCACAAGCAGAAGGTGTTTGAAGGTGATATTTATTATACTATTGGTTGTGGCCTGGCGGTCTGCCACGCCTACCTAGATTAACAAAGTTTATGTAAATAAAGGAGCAAAGTATCAAATTGAATATTTTAAAATGTTCTGTATATGTGAAGGAATTTGAAATTGAACTCTAAAAATGAACTTAGTATCCTCAGATTTATTCAAGAGAGGAGTTCATGTGCATAAAACAATATAGTATGGGTGATGGGTAGCCTCACCTAAATATACAGAAACTAAACCTTTCCCCTTAAAAATGACATTTTAATTTCTATATATTTATCTGTGGTATTTTTTGAATATTTTATCACTTGTGTATATGTTGGATGAATGCTTATTTGTGTGTTTGCATTTTGTTTCGCGGGTCAAATCATTGAAATGGTTAGGCTGGGGCTCCCAAAATCCAATAATTACTCTGTGGGAGTTCCTGGATTCTAAAAATGATCCAGTGGATTTCCCTGGATTCCAGTAATGCTTAAGTCGTGGTCCATGAAAGTCATAGGGTAAAGAAACGCTGTCTCATACATCTCTCCGCCTATGGCTAAATAGCATAGGGTTAAAGAAAGCTATAAGTTACAACAGCAGGTAGTTTTTCTCAACCAGGGTCAGAGAGCACCCTCAGGTATTGTGAAGCCTGAGTGATTTCTCTTGTATCTGCTGGTCACATAGGTTGAGACAGAAGATCTGCAGGTACGCTTTAAAACTTAGCTGATAAATCCGACAGGAGTACATTTTACGCCGATTAGTTTAACTGTTCATAAATATAAATAAATAAATGAGCTAAATCTAGCAGGTGTTTACTTTCTGTATTTGCCTCCATTCAGTTAAGAGTGGTTTGACTTGTCTCATCTAGAAGTCTATGAAAATGCCAGTCTAGAAATGACAAGATAAATATTAGGTATTTCCTGAGGTACTCGAACGAAATTTGTACCGCATCCATCCAGGTGTCATAAAATGAACTTTTGTGTATTTTACTTTTGGTTTGTACAATTATAATTAGTCTGTGGCAGGATGAGTCTTAATTCACCGCTAATTTAAATTAGGCTTCACTTTAATAATACATTTATGTTTTCTTTTATATTTCTTTAGATCCTAAAGAATGTCTGAAGTCCGGTCAAGGTTAAGAAAAGATATTGAAAAACAACTCTGCCAGCTCCTGGGAAATGCTCGCTTGTGCCTTGTGTATAAGGGAAGTGACCACGGGTTCACTCCTCAAGCATTTCATAGTAAATGTGATGCACAGGGATCTACCTTAGTGGTTGGGTATAATAATTCAGGGTATATTTTTGGAGGGTTTTCAAGTGAAGGCTTCAGGTCAAGACAGGTATTCGTAAAAGATGATGAAGCATTTATCTTCGGAATTAACACAGAGGAAACAATCCCCATTACTATAAAAATTCCTGTTAAAAACTCGAATGCTGCAATTTATGACGTTTCACAGCATGGGCCTACCTTTGGAAATATAGCATTGCAGTTTCTAAGTACCGGTATGCAAGTTCGCTCAGATGCTACAAATGATTACGAATTTAAAAGTAAGGACATACATGGAGATGACAAAACCTTGGTGGACATTGAAGTGTACCGTGTAGAAGGTTCGTATTCAATTTGAGGCAATTTATTAAATATTTATATTCTTCCAAGTTATTCTTTGTTTCTGAGTCTGATTCTGATTTCATAGGTGTTGGTGATAACATGGATTTCCCATGGAGGAAGATTTCTTGGAGAGTTGAGTAAGTTTGTCTTTTTATTTATGAATAATGAAATGGAAACTGTCACGAATTGTGTAAAAATTAAACTAGCCTAATGTATGAATATTAATTTAATCAAAATGTCCAACCCTAAATCCACCAATATAGGCTGTGTTGCAAGGAAACCAGAATCTTAAAGCTGTGGGAGGTAGGAGTACCCTCTGTCTCTGAGTTCCCATAACGTCAAAACAGTCGATCACCTGAAAGTAAATGCAGGTTTCGTTTAGGAATCCTGAGCGTACACTTGGCAGTTTAGCACAAGCAGCAAGGCTTTCGTTTGCTACATGTATCACATGTACAGCAGCATCAAAACAATATTACAGTAAATAAGTCAATATCTGCAAAAATGTTAAAAAGAAAAAGGATTGATGATTAAAAATGTACAAAAAGTATATATGATGTGGGGATGTAAGTATTATTGAAGCAAATTCTGATGCATGTGGTATCAAAAGACTTTCTTCGGAAGCACAAATGTAACCGTTCCACTGATGTGAGGGCCCTTAGTAGGTGTGGTTTGAGCTCTCACTTCACTTCCAGGATTGTCACAGCAGATGCAGGTATGCGTTGTGCATTCGCATGTTGATTTAATTGTTAATGGCACCACAACTCTTAGGGAGGGCCATGGCAAGTCCCATTGGGAACCTCACAGAGCATGTTACACATTGATGGAAAGAGTGGAAAGGACGAATGCTGCATAAAGGTTATTGATAAGTAGTCTGTGATTTTCTTGCTTCAAGTCCCTGTACCTAGCTTTGCGCATTTGTCTTTGAAAACCTACTTAAGATCATAACAGAAGGTTAAGATGTTGGGGTCTGAGTTTCCTCCACTTACTGCCTTCGCATGATTCTGTGACCTAATTTGATGTAATTGAAAATATATTTCGGTTAAGTATGCATTTATTCTGTTTAGTGTAATCAACTCAATATCCTGAGCAGCTGTATCCTAAGCGGTGTTCTGCGGTGACTCCTCTGACCTGGTTAGCGTCTGCTCGCTCGCCTCTGCACAGCTCCACCTGCCTGACTCTCAGTTCGTGGCCCACCTCCACCCGCAGGCTTCCGCTTGCCCCTCATACCTGGTGGCCTAGTGGCCATCTGTATGTAAGCATCTTACCGTCACTTTTTACTATTGATTATTTTTCTGTCATCTTTATATTTTGTTTTCTTTCTTTCTTGTCTTTCTTTGTCCTTAAGCCTTTCACTCTCCCTGTGTTTCCTGCATTCCATTTCCTGCGACCTGCCCCTCTCTGCAAAGCGTTGTCCCGCCCTCCCGCCTCCCAGGTGACCTGACACCCTCATCTCTCCCCTTGTTAATGGCGGCCGCTGCGCACTGAGAGGGTGACTCCTCTGACCTCCTGGTCAGCATCTGCTTACTCTCCTCTACGCAGCTTTACCTGTTGCTGCTGCCTCTGCCGCATTTGAACTGAGAGCCTGCCCGACTCTCAGTTTGAGGCCCACCTCCACCTGCAGGCTCCTGCCTGCGCCTCATCCCTGGTGGTCTAGTGGCCATCTGTATGTAAGTATCTTCCTGTCACTTTTTACTTTTGCTTATTTTTCTGTGATCTTTATTTTTTCTTTTCTTTCTTTATTGTCTCTTTCTTTCTCCCTCAGCTTTTGACTCTCCCTGCGTTCCATTCCTCGCCGTTGCTGCCCTTGCGGCCTGCCCCCCTCCCTGCGAAGCCCTTTCCCGCCCTCCTGCCTTCCAGCTGACCGGACCACCTGCCTCCCTCCCCTTCTTAATAGATGCCGCACCAACAACGTGCCAAAAGCAAGCCCGTCTGTGCCTTGACCACACACAGCGCCACGAACCCTGGTCCTCCAACCTTCCACCGCTACAAAGCAGAGACCCTCTACGCGCTGAACACAGGACGCCCGCTTCCTGCCAGCTCGCATCACCCAGAGACATCCATGGACCGTTTTCCTGCCGCCACTGCATCCTCACCCTACACCAAGCACCGGACCCTTCCGCACTAAGCCATGCAACTCCATCCCGAGCATCTCAGCTGCATCCTCCTCAGCATCCACGCCCTCCACAAACACGCTGTAGGCCTCTGGGACCTACTAGACTCCATCCGGCCAGACATCTTTCTCACCAAAACATGGACAAGCCCGGCATCGGCACCGGCGTTGTCTCCCTGGTGGCAGCCTGGCCCTTTGTAAACAATCCACCCTCCACCTGACAACCAACATGGAAGAACATTCCCCTCCCCATCATGGAGCACCTGCGTTACAAGATACATGCTTCCCCCAAGTCAACCTTCTACGGCATCTACAGGCCATCCAGCCCAGACCAGCCTTCAGCGACTCCATCGGCAACATCATTTTTCCTGACGCTTTCATCTCCTCGTACTTCCTCCTCGGCGACCTTAACCACCACATTAAAAATGGCAACAACACCAACACCACTCCCCTGCTTGATAACCTCGCCACAATAGGACTAAAGCAACTAGTCACCCCGCCAACACACATCGCAGGACACACACTCAACACCATCTTTTCCACCTGCAACATCACCATCAACAACACTTCCACACTTCACTGGACCGACCACCACTGCA
Organism: Pleurodeles waltl; assembly: GCF_031143425.1. Lineage (NCBI taxonomy): Eukaryota > Metazoa > Chordata > Amphibia > Caudata > Salamandridae > Pleurodeles > Pleurodeles waltl. The sequence continues at coordinate 658,731,292 of NC_090443.1, read as the reverse complement.
TCCACTTCACCATCACTTCACTGACCATCCACCTCTGCACACTCCGAGCCCCAAGCAGAAAATGGAACCAAATCACCAAAGAACAGCTCACCAACACCCTCAGGAAGTCTTCCCCATCCCTCACCACAGACGCTAACATCTCAGCACGGAACTTCCACCAATGAATCTCCGAATGCGCCAACACCCTGCTACCTCTTCGTAAGACCTCAACTAAACACCACCTGAAGAAGGACAAATGGTTCTCCTCTACACTCCAGGACTCCACGCACACTTGCAGATGGCTAGAGAAAATATGGAGAAACAGCAAGTCCCCGGAAGACTTCGAGGCCTTCAAAGCTGCCACCAAATCCCACCACCACCACCTCATCATTGGCACCAGGAAAGCCGCCCTGCAGGACCGTATCAGTGCCACCACTCACAACACCAAAGAGCTCTTTGCTGTGGTCAAAGAGTTTGCCAAACCCTAATTGGAAGTGGCAAGCATCCCTCCATCTCAGGATCTCTGCAGCAGACTAGCCAACTTCTTCCACTGGAAAATCAAAGACACATACAACAGCTTTGGATCCCAAGACCCTCGGAGCCATCCAACAACCCCCATAGGAAGCCAGAGGAGGTCTCTTAGGTGATTGGAGATGTGTACATGGCGGGAAATGTCCAGGATGAGTCTGGCGGAGGCGTTTTGGATGTGCTGTAGTTTATTCCAAAGGTAAGTTCTCCATACCTCCCAGAAGAACAGCAACATTTTTCACAAACAGGAGTCCTCTCCTTCAGGGCTTTACTTGTCATTCACAAAGGTCTGACAATTGTTCACATCTCTCTACCACTCCATACTTGAAATAGTCTTCCGAGCCAGTCTCAATCGTGTGGAAGTTGAGCCTGGAGTTTCAGCTACTTTTCTTTTTAATAGCAAATGGCAGACTTTTCTCAGAACATACTCCAGATCATCCACTATGTCTCACTCTAGTACACCTTCTGGCCAAAGAGCCCTGAGGTCGCCAGCCAACCATATTCTGACATGCCACAAGGCCACTTAGGTATATTGGGAATACTGTGTGTAGCTGTGGAGAAGGCCTTGCTGACCATTGCATTTCGAGCATTGGCTCTAGAGTCAACTTTTTCTGCCACTAAGAAACAACGTATTCTGACAAAGGCCAGAGAAATAATTAAGGCTTCTTTTGGGGATGACCCCATGTGCGAGCCTCTACCACGTCTTCCACAGCTCACCATGCTGGATAGCCCTTTTTGACCCTGATGTTGATGCATGTTGATGGCCACAATTGTCAATTAAAGACGATGATAGCAAGTTGGATACTCCCCTTCCTCTACTACAGTGATGGTAGCCCACACATTTATTTACATAATGATAAATGTCTGGACACCTATCCTGAATTGGACTGTCTCTCCATCTCCCAATCAAGAATTATGGAACATTCTCTTCTGAATGGGGGTTCCAATGCTAACGTCTAGACAAAGTCTGCAGCCTGCAGAGGCTCTTTGGAGTCTCTTCTGGTATTTATAGAGGCTCTCTTGGACCTAATGCTTAGAGCTTGGGACAAGCCCTCTCTGCTCCTGCTGAGACTCGCCAAGTGACTAGGTGCCATAAGTGGATGTCGAGGGACTTATGGTCCTCTGTGCAAACCCCCTACCTGGGAGTGAGATGGTCATTGTCCAACAAAAATCCCAGACTATTTTCCTTTACTCCTGTGGAACATGAGTCCAACCTATGGGATGTCATTTTCTTCCTGGTGTGTAACTTCTGCCCATTTTCGGATAAGCTAGTGTTGTCAGTGAATATCCTCCTGATTATATGGTGTCCCTTCCTGCAGCTGCTAAAATATTGCCAGCAGATTTTGCATTCTGGAGTGTACATGCCGGACTCAGTTGAAATCCATAGGCACTTTAGTTATCATTAAACAGCACACCTGGTTGTATTCCATTGTTTTTTTCAGGCATATGCATGTACACCTGATAGTCATGCCTTTGAAAGGTTTTTGACTTTCAGAACAGGTGCACTTCAAATAAAGATGTGTTATGGTGCACTCGGTGGGCTTGGCTTCTCCAGCAATGCATTTCCTCATTCTACAGTAAATTGACAAGCCATTACATCAGTCCTCTAGATTGCAGCAAATCGATATGCACTTCCTTTTTAGGCAACTCCTCTCCAAGTCCCTCCTTTACCTCTGCCCCATCAGTGAGTCCTGCTGAAGTCGTCTTGGAGATGCTGTTCTTTCTGAGCAAAGAAGCCATGAAGTTTGTACCTGAGGTGGACATACACTGGGGATGTTATTCCTGCTGTGATTTGCTCAAAAGAAGTGAGGCAGCTTTCAGTTCATGGCAAGTACTGAACGTCTTCCTCTGCGAAAAAAAATCAAGATGCTGTCTCTTCAGAGGATTGGCTGATGTTGCTTGATCTGCATGATCTATGAGCTTTTGTGCTCAGTTCAGGAATGACCTTCTATTATAGTGGAAATTTAAGATGCTCCATCTGTATCTTCCGTTGTTGCACTTTTGAGCTTTGAGATTGGGTGGGGAATTTGATCTACCCTAAGAGGCTGTGGATGTCATTCTCAATAATTGCTGACCCTCTCAAAAATATATTTCTTCCTGTTGCTGGTTCCTCATCATGACTGAGGAGAAAGGTGTGCCACTCAACTTAAGTTTGTCTGATGTTATGCAAATTTGAGCTATTTTTCCTTGGCAAGGCATTGCTTGGGTGTCTTTGAAAGGCTACCCTTTTCTCTGTTTTTCTTTGTTCACCTCCTGTGGTGCAGTTTCTTGAGGACACATTTTTTCTTCTTTATTTTCATCATGGCCCAGTGAGTACCGAATTTGGTTCTCACTTTTTTTTATCGCTTTACCTTTTGAGCCCAGGCACAGCTGTTCTTTTACTTGGATTTGGACTTGCCTTATTGCTGTTGCATCAGATCGATGACTGATCCTGCTGCAGGCCATTTCAATTCATCCTCCATTCATCTTATTCCTTTAGGAACAAGTTAGTGCTTTGAATGATGACATCCTTTTTTTCCAAAGGTGAGTTCCCCTTTCCTTGTTAAGCCCTGCAGATGTTCTTCTTTCCTTCCAAGGAGCAAGCACGACTGCATTATTTGGACTCTCATTGGTCTCTACTTTTTTACATTACACAACTCGGGATCATGGTGTTGATGCCCAGTTCTGGTGGACTGACGTGTGTTATTTCCTAGCTAAGAAAAAAGCCAGCTTTTTGCATTTACACATTGTACCTGGCTAAATAATGCTTCTTCCGAATTGTACAGAAGCTTTCCCCTCCTGGATATTTGTTGTGCTGCAATATATGCTTCAGTCCACTCCCTCACCAGTAACCACTGCCTTGATTCATTACTGTATATCGGTATTGGAAAAAAAGTGCTATGTCATCTAGCTTAAAGAGATTTCATAGTTCTAGATGAGAATGAGAAAACACAAGTCTTCCTGCAGGAATAAAATGCATGTACCTGAAGAAGTACTGAAGAGTGGGATTCCTGCTTCCAGAGTCTCTGACTTTGAAAGGCTACTCTGGGGACATGGGAATGTGGTCTATCACCTACAAGGCTAGAAGGTTCTCGGGTCTTACTAGGAATTCCTGTTTCTGTGACCTATCTTTTCGAAGCCTGGGAAGTAAAGAGAATCAAAGGGACACGGCTGTGAAAAACGGACAAGTGCTAACCGAACCTTTGGCAAAGTTGTGAATAAAAGTATGGAAAACTCTTTCTCTCACTTAAATCCATTAGGGACATTCCTGGACATTATGTGATCAAAACAAAAGCCATCTCTTATAGGCATTAAGGTTCCTGAAGGCCAGTGAAAAAAACAGTTCTTCAAATGGGGCCAGTGTATTGATTTTCTTCGACTATTGTAGCTGTGATACCATGTATCACGATTTGCTTTAATTGGGGTACGCTTTTTAAGACTGTCATATGTTGGGTAATGATTGTTATTTCCACTAATATGTTATGATTCCAGAGTCAGATTCCTTTCTTAGTCCAACACAGAGTTAGAAATAAGTAGGTGTTTAACACTGTACACGTTTAAAGTGTGCAACGTCACTTGCAATATGACACTAAAGCCAACATTATTCCTTTAAACGAGCAAGGGGTTACAGTTTACATGTTTTAAATTGGAGCACTATGCAAGTCGACCTTACTTTAACAAGGCACAGTGACTCCTCACTTTACAATGCCAAATTTAGTATTTTAATTTAAAAACAGGTTCACTTTGTAATTCAAACACTGGGGGCCTGATTCACAAAGGTAAAGTTGGACTTTTGGTTTAAGTTTAGACCAAAAGTCCAACTGTACTATTTTTCGGTACTCACAAAGGTAAGCTATGAGTAGAATCTTTACGTCCACATTTGGGATGAAATCTCTGCACTACTCGTTACTTACCTTTGTGAATAAATGTTTTCGTAAATCTAGACTTTTGGTATAAGTTGACCTTTGTGAATTGGGCCCGCAGGCTTTGCATCATCAAATAGACCCTTCTTCACCTACAGTTCATGTTGTACTTGACTATTACTCAGTCTGCAATATTTATGAGAACTTATGGCTGACCTGGAAAAATATCTATCTATCTATCTGTCTATCTATCTATCTATCTATCTATCTATCTATCTATCTATCTATCTATCTATCTATCTATCTATGTTTGATGGCCTGTGTAGCTGCAGATACACATGCTGTGCACTGTTCCTGCCATCTAGTGTTGGGCTCGGAGTGTTACAAGTTGTTTTTCTTCAAAGAAGTATTTTCGAGTCACGGGACCGAGTGACTCCTCCCTTTCGGCTCCATTGTGCATGGGCATCGACTCCATCTTAGATTGTTTTCTTTCCGCCATCGGGTTCGGCCGTGTTCCTCTTCGCTCAGTGATTAGAATCGGGAAAGTTTAAGAAATCATTGAAAATCTGTCAGTATTGTTTGCGTTCGGGATCGGTTTTCCTATAGCTACATCGGCACCAATGAGACAACCGCTTCGGCGGCCCTTCGGGTCTTCCGCACCCAACCGAGGCCTGGTCGGCCCGACCACACCCATTGTCGAAGCCTCATGGACCGGACCCCCTTCCGTTTCTGTCCGATGTGCCATGCCAAGTATCCTTATAGAGACCAGCATCGGGTCTGTAATCTGTGTTTGTCACCGGAACATAGAGAGGATACCTGTGAGGCCTGCAAGGCTTTTCAGTTGAAGAAGACCTCAAGAGATCAAGCAAGACGCTTGCAGATGGCATCGAAATCGACACAACTCGACATCGACATCGAGGAGGAAGAGATGGCTATCTCGATTCAGGGTTCGGAATCGGATGACTCTGCAGCGTAACATGCCACGAACAGATGTACTCTGGGTAACTGACATTTTCCATATATAGATAGATAGATAGATATATATGTCCCCTTCCAAAATGGGCACAGTCATGCTGTTAAACGGTGTGCTGGTACCTGCAACAGTCCGCAGCCGCTCTCAATAACAATTTCACTTGTTGCATTAGTATTGCGACAAAACAGAAAAGAAACACACCAGTTTAATCTACCAATTTATATGTGCTCAGAGCCATAACTTTGTTCTGTTAACCCAGTGAAAAAATTATGAGTAATCAATTAAACGTGTATAATTTGAGGTCCCTTTGCAAATTTTTATCAGTAAAACGTTTTAAGTTGGGAATGTGGTCTGGTTGATTGAGTTTGACGTTTGAAGTAGATTTATTGCTTGATTACTTAAAATTGTTGCACAAATATACAATTAAAGCACATATAAAGCACATATCAAAGTATGTATAAAAACTCATAGTTACATATATGTAGCACACTATATGGCACAGAGTGGTATACAAAAAATAAATGTAATCACCCAGTATCATTCTGCCAATTTGCAATAGGACAAGAGTACCCCCCCCCCCCAGTTTTTTCCATGATAAAAAGTACTTGGGCGGGAAAAAAAGCTAATATTAACTGCCACCAGTAAGGCATAGGCCTCATTTCCGGCCCATCAGCACAAGGTATTAAAACAAGGCAGCATGCTGTAGGTTGTTGTTAGACCTGACAGCCTTAGGGTGGTCACCCCTAACTTTTTGCCTGCCTCCCTCCACTTTTTGGGCACTGTATTTGCTGGCTTTAAGTCTCTGTGCACTTTATCACAGCTAACCAGTGCTAAAGTGCATATGCTCTCTCCCTTTAAACATGGTAACCTTGGATCATAGCTGATTGGACTATTTAATTTACTTATAAGTCCCTAGTAATGTGCACTATATGTGCCTAGGGCCTGTAGATTAAATGCTACTAGTGGGCCTGCAGCACTGGTTGAGCCACCCACTTAAGTAGCCCCTTTACCTTGTCTTAGGCCTGCCATTGCAAAGCCTGTGTGTGCAGTTTCACTGTCACCTCGACTTGGCATTTAAAAGTACTTGCCAAGCCTAAACCTCCCCTTTCTCCACATATAAGTCACCCCTAATGTGTGCCCTAGGTAACCCCTAGAGCAGGGTGCTGTGTGGGTGAAAGGCAGGACATGTACCTGTGTAGTTTACATGTCCTGGTAGTGTAACACTCCTAAATTCGTTTTTGCACTACTGTGAGGCCTGCTCCCTTCATAGGCTAACATTGGGGCTGCCCTCATGCAGTATTGAAGTGGTAGCTGCTGGTCTGAAGGGAGTAGGAAGGTCATATTTGGTATGGTCAGAATGGTAATACCAAATCCTGCTGACTGGTGAAGTTGGATTTAATATTACTATTCTAGAAATGCCACTTTTAGAAAGTGAGCATTTCTTTGCACTTAAATCTTTCTGTGCCTTACAATCCACGTCTGGCTGGGCTTAGTTGACAGCTCCTTGTGCATTCACTCAGACACACCCCAAACACAGGGTACCCAGCCTCACTTGCATACATCTGCATTTTGAATGGGTCCTGGGCTGGAAGGGTGGAGGGCCTGCTCTCACACAAAGGACTGTCACACCCACTACTGGGATCCTGGCAGACAGGATTGAACTGAAAGGTAACCTGGTGCATTTCTTAGCCACTCTTTGAAGTCTCCCCCCACTTCAAAGGCACGTTTGGGTATAAAACAGAGCCTCTGCCTTACCTCATCAGACACTTGCTGGAGAAGAAACCTGAACCAGAACCTGCATCCTGCCAAGAAGAACTGCCTGGCTGCCTAAAGGACTCACCTGGCTGCTTTCTATAAAGGACTGCTGCCTTGCTGTTGCCCTGCTGCCTTGCTGAACTCTTGCCTTGCTGCTGAAGTGCTCTCCAAGGGCTTGGATAGAGCTTGCCTCCTGTTCCCTGAAGTCTCAGGACCAAAAAGACTTCTCTGTTTCATTTGGACGCCTTGTGCGCCGAACAATTCGATGCACAGCTTGTTCGGCGGTGAGAAATTCACTGCACGCCGATCCAGAAACACGCTGCTGTACGCGACGCCTGCGGTGTGACCGGAACTTCGACGCACGGCCTCGTCTGGACAACGCCGCCCGACTCCAGAAAGGAAATCGACATGACGCCTGCCGTGAGGGAGAAGATTCCACGCACAGCCCACCAGAACGACGCGCAGCCGGAAAACAAGCCTAGGATACCACGCACAGACCCCAGGACATCTGGTAATTCCACGAACCACAGAGAGAGACTGTCCGCGCGCTGGAAAACGACGCACAACTTCCCTGCATGAAAAATAACGACGCAAGTCCGTGTGTGCAGGGGAGAAATCGACGCACACACCATTTTTCCACGTAACTCTTCTTCTGCTGCCCTTTGCTGAGATTTTCCACTTTAAACCAGGTACTTTGTGCTTGAAAAAGACTTTGTTTGCTTTTTAAAGACACTTTATATCACTTTTCAGTGATATCTCTACAGTTTCACATTGCATCTTTATTTGTTTTGACCTGCAATTATCCAGATAAATATTATGTATTTTTCTAAACTCTGTGTGGTGTATTTTTGTGGTGCTATATTGTGTTATTGTATGATTTATTGCACAAATACTTTACACATTGCCTTCTAAGTTAAGCCTGACTGCTCGTGCCAAGCTACCAGAGGGTGGGCGCAGGATAATTTTGGATTGTGTGTGACTTACCCTGACTAGAGTGAGGATTCTTGCTTGGACAGGAGGTAACCTGACTGCCAACCAAAAAAAACATTTCTAACATTGGTGATCAGCCGTGAGGATAGGACTTGTATTTGTGTAGTGACATACAGTAGCTAAGTATTTCACTACCTACCCACAGTTGAAGGTCAACTTGATTTTTATCTCTTTTTTGCAAATTCGTTTTACCTGACAATTTGCAAAAACTAAATCCTCACTCAACATATCTCTGGCTAGGTCTCAAGTAGGAGACTTTGACCTAGCCCTGTTGGATACATATACTGTCAAACAGCTAAGAGGGTTCTGCAGGGTGATGAGAGTACCCACCCAAGGGGCCTCCAAAAAGGAGGACTTTCAAGTGGCGCTGAGGGTCTGGGCAGAAGCCCATTTAGAGGAGGATGATGAGGAAGAGAAGCCAGAAAATGGCCCCTCAGAGGATTTGTTGCTATCAATGGATGATGTTACCACTGCAATTGTGCCCCCTTCCAGTCCAGGGAGCAGTGTCTGTGTGCAAAGCCTGACCGCAGAGGAAAGGAGAGAAGAAAGGGAGTTCCAATTGCAAATGGCAAAACTGAAAATTGAGGCTCAACAGGAGGAAAGAAGGGCAGAGAGAGAAGCCAAGCAAGCTGAGGCTTAAAGAGCAGCCAAACAGATTGGAGCTGAAAGAGCTGAAGCTGCAGCTGAGAGAGCCTTGGCTGAAAAGAAACCTTTTTGGCTCATGAACTGAGTCTCAAGGAGCTGGATCTCAAGGCAAAGCAGTCTGAATCCAGCAGTAATGGTGGCAGCATACAGACAGGACCTGCTGGAGAAAAGAAGGTTTGTATACCCAAAAATGTGGTGCTTAGTTTTGTGGTGGGAGATGACATAGATAAATGGTTAGCTGCTTATGAAGTTGCACTAAGGGCTCATGAGGTTCCTGAAGGGCAATGTGGGGTAACTATGTGGGGTTATGTACCGCCTTTGGGGAGGGACACACTTCCCACATTGGACAACCGGATCAAAACACATACCCACTTCAGAAAGCCATTTTTTCTTGCCAAGTTTGGGCTGACCCCTGAGAAATACCGTCAGAGGTTCAGGGACAGCACCAAACAATCCACACAAACATGGGTAGATTTCTTTGACTTTTCCAGAAAGGCACTGAATGGATGGGTGCGGTGCTGCAAAGTAGATGATTACACAGGATTATATAATTTAATTCTGAGAGAGCATATGCTTGGTATTTGTTTTACAGAGTTGCGTGAGCACCTTTTAGACAGTAAGCTGACTGATCCCAGGAAGCTTGCTGAGGAGGCGGACCTCTGGACTAGTACCAGAGTGTCCAAGAAGGTATCTGGGGGGGGACACCCACAAAGGTGGTCAGGTTTCCCATCAGAAGAAAGAGGGGGGAGAACAACTTAAAAACAAGGAGTTCTCAAAAGGCCCCCAAAATAGTTCCCAAGGGAGTAATGGTAACTAGCCCGGTCTAATTCTCAAAAGAAAGGTTTCACTGACCATAAGACAGGGAGGTATGTACACCACTGTTCAGAGTGCAATAAGTATGGGCACCCTGCGGGTGACTCCAAGTGTCCCAAGAGGCCACAGCCCCCCCAAGGAGGGCAGACACCTGGGTTAGCTAGCGTAGCGCTCGGGGAGGAGATGGTCCCAGACAGTTTTGGGGTGCAGACAGAGGTAACCCTAGTGTCCCTGGGGGATGCAGAGATAGTGCCAAAAGCCCACATGCCTGCCAATACTTCCAAGTATAGACGGTGGGTCACCATCAATGGGCAAAGGGTGGAGGCTCTGTGTGACACAGGAGCCAGCATGACTACTGTCAAGGGTCAGCTGGTGTCAGCAGAGCAGGTCATCCCCAATACATTTCACCAGGTCATAGTCGCTGACAATCGCGAGAGCCACCTACCGGTAACTCTGGTTCCCTTTGGGTGGGGGGGGGGTCTCTGGTACTCTGAAAGTAGCTGTGAGTCCTGCCATGCCTGTAGATTGTCTGTTAGGCAACGACCTTGAGCACACTACCTGGAAGGAGGTAGAGCTAAGGTCACACTTGGAAATGTTAGGATTGCCTGAGTGGGTCTGCATGACCACACGGTCCATGGCTGACCGAGAGGGAAGTCAAGGGCGTCTGGAGCCTGGAACAATGGCCCAGACAACTGCCAAGAGGAGGGGCAAGGGATGCGGGAAACCGGTCCCAGAAGTTCCCGCAGTGGTTGACGGGGTTCCTGAGGAGGAGGCCCCCGAGCCAACTGGGGAAGACATTGCCACCCTAGGTGATCTACCTGAGCTTGCTGGCTGGCAAGTTGAGGGTGGACCCACCAGGGAGGAATTCTGCAAGGCGCAGAAAGAATGTCCCACTCAAGAGGGTATGAGGAAGCAAGCCTCAGCCCAGGCAGCAGGAGAAGCCTCTGGTGATCACCACATATATTGGAAGAATGATCGCCTCTACAGTGAGCCTAAGGTTCCGGCCATTGGGGCAGCGCGTGCGCTGGTGGTCCCCCAGTGTTACCGAACCTTCCTACTGGGTCTGGCTCACGACATTCCCCTGGCAGGACATTTGGGGCAAGAAAAGACCTTTGACAGGCTTGTCACCCACTTTTATTGGCCCAGAATAAGGACAAACTCAGATACATTCTGTAGATCTTGTCCTACCTGCCAGGCCACTGGTAAAACAGGAAAAAGGGTTAAGGCCCCCTTGATTCCACTTCGTTGGCAACCCCTTTGAAAGGGTGGGCATCTACATTGTTGGTCCATTGGACCCCAAAACTGCCCTAGGCAACAGGTTCATCCTGGTTTTGGTGGACCATGCCACCCGTTACCCAGAGGCAATTCCTCTGAGGACCGTAACTGCACCGGTGGTGACCAGAACTCTGATGGGGATATTTACCGGTGTGGGATTCCCAAAGGATATAGGGCCTGATTACAACTTTGGAGGAGGTGTTAATCTATCCCAAATGTGACGGATATACCACCATCCGTATTACGAGTTCCATAGGATATAATGGACTCGTAATATGGCTGGTGGTAAATCCGTCACTTTACCGTCACTTTTGGGACGGATTAACACCTCCTCCAAAGTTGTAATCAGGCCCATAGTGTCTGACAGAGGCACTAACTTCATGTCTGCATACATGAAGTCTATGTGGGATGTGTGTGGTGTAACCTACAAGTTCACCACACCCTATCACCCCCAATCTAATGGTCTTGTGGAGAGATTCAACAAGACCTTGAAAGTCATGATTGGTGGCCTCCCTGAGGCTCTGAGGCGTAAGTGGGACGTTCTCTTACCATGCCTTCTCTTTGCTTACAGAGAGGTACCCCAGAAGGTGGTAGGATTCAATCCCTTTGAGCTTCTCTATGGGTACCCTGTCAGGGGACTCTTAAGCATTGTCAAGGAGGGATTGGAGAAAGCTCCAAAGGCACCCCCTCAGGATGTGGTCAGCTATATGTTGGCCCTCCGCAACCAGATGACCCGCTTCTGGAAAGAGGCCAAAAGTAACCTTGAGGCCAGTCAAGAGGTAATGAAACGCTGACCAGAAGGCCACCCTGGTAGAGTTTCAACCTGGAGACAAATTGTGGGCAGTGGAGCCAGTAGAGCCTAGAGCTCTCCAGGACCGCTGGTCTGGCCCATTTGAAGTAAAGGAGCGGAAAGGGGAGGCCTCTTACCTAGTGGACCTCCAAACCCCTAGGAACCCCCTAAGGGTGCTCCATGTCAACCGACTGAAGCCTCATTTTGAGAGGTCTGAAGTCAACATGCTTCTGGTCACAGATGAAGGAATGGAAGAGGAGAGTGAACCTCTCACCAACCTCCTCTCTGCCCAAGAATGTGATGGGTTAGTGAAAGGGGTCATTCTCTCTGACTCCCTGACTCTAAACCAGAGAGGAGACTGCTATGAGCTGTTGGAGCAGTTCTCCCCCCTGTTCTCCCTTACTCCTGGACTGACCCACCTCTGTGTTCATGACATTGACACAGGTGACAGTCTCTCTGTGAAGAACAAAATTTACAGGTTATCGGATAAGGTGAAGGTCAGCATCAAGGAGGAGGTCTCCAAGATGTTAGCTTTAAGGGTTATTGAGAAATCCACTAGTCCCTGGGCCAGCCCTGTGGTGTTGGTCCCTAAGGCTACTGCCCCAGGTGCGAAGCCAGAACTCCGGTTCTGTGTGGACTACTGGGGTCTCAACTCAGTCACACAGACTGATGCTCACCCCATCCCCCGAGCTGATGAGCTTGTTGACAGACTGGGTGCTGCCAAGTTCCTGAGTACGTTTGATCTTACTTCAGGGTACTGGCAGATCGCCCTGACTGAGGGGGCTAAAGAGAGATCCGCATTTTCCACACCTGATTGCCATTACCAGTTCCGGGTGATGCCGCTTGGGTTGAAAAATGCCCCCGCCACCTTCCAAAGGTTGGTTAACGGGGTCCTAGCTGGCAAGGATGCCTTCTGTGCAGCCTACCTGGACGACATAGCTGTCTACAGTTCCAGCTAGGAGGAACACCTGCTCCACCTCAAGGAGGTGCTTCAGGCCCTGCAACAGTCAGGCCTGACCATCAAGGCTAGTAAGTGCCAGATTGGGCAGGGTTCTGTGGTGTACTTGGGACACCTACTGGGTGGTGGCAAGGTGCAGCCACTCCAGGCCAAGATTGAAACTATCAAGGCCTGGCAACCACCTGGTGCTCAAGGCCCCTGACTACTCCAAGGAATTTATTGTGCAGACAGACGCTTCAGAGCATGGCATAGGGGCGGTCCTAGCACAGCTAAATGAATAGGGCCTAGACCAACCAGTAGTCTTTATTAGCAGAAGGCTATTACCACGGCAACAGAGGTGGAGTGCTATTGAGAGAGAAGCTTTTGCTGTGGTCTGGGCACTGAAGAAGCTGAGGCCATACCTGTTTGGGACTCACTTCCTGGTTTAGACAGACCACCGGCCCCTCAGGGCTCATGCAGATGAGGGGTGAAAATCCTAAACTCTTGAGGTGGTCCATTTCCCTACAGGGGATGGACTTTACGGTGGAGCATCGCCCAGGGGTTGACCACGCCAATGCTGATGGTCTCTCCAGATACTTCCGCCTAAGCGATGAGAGCTCCCAGGAGGTCGGGTAGCTCTCCCCACTTTCAGCTGGGGGGGACACATGTTAGACCTGACAGCCTTAGAGTGGTCACCCCTAACTTTTTGCCTGCCTCCCTCCACTTTTTGGACACTATTTTTGCTGGCTTTTAGACTCTGCACACTTTATCACTGCTAACCAGTGCTAAAGTGCATATGCACTCTCCCTTTAAACATGGTAACCTTGGATCATACCTGATTGGACTATTTAATTTACTTATAAGTCCCTAGTAATGTGCACTATATGTGCCTAGGGCCTGTAGTGGGCCTGCAGCACTGGTTGTGCCACCCACTTGAGTAGCCCCTTTCAACAGTTGTCATAAAAGTCTGAGATCAATAAGAGGTGAAGGTGCAAATGTATACACATATCTTCTCATCCATCTTTCAACCTCCCAGGATAGGCCAAAAGAAATACAAAATTAGTATTTCCTATCGATCATCTCATTTCCCATATATATTACCATGTATTACCATATGCTATCCTAAAATTCGAAGATCAAAAAAGTGAAAGTGCAGATCCATAAGCAGTCCTTTTTATCTATCTTTCAGCCTTTTGGGTAGGCCAAAAATGTGCAAAAGTAATGGATCCTATCTGTCAACTCATAAGCCTTAAATAAGGGGGTGCTATGCCACAATCAGACAATTATCATATTGCACTTTGACATTCTGCCACTCTTCTGCAGCTTTTGAGTGCTACATAGATAAGGCTCTGATAGGTGATTTAGTTAGATTTTACCCTCTGTGCCTAATGGACCCTCCAAACACACCAGTGAGCATCCCCCAGCTTCTGTTCTGACTCTGACTTGGGCACCATGACTGTTCTCTGAACCCTCAACTGATGCCCGAAGGACAAAGTTTCCATTGTGCTTTCCAACTCTCAGACGGTTCCGTTCTCGGTTTCTGTCGACTCGCAACTTTCTCCATCTAATCCACTTAGTGTCCCACGTCCACAGACACATCTCATATCCTACTATTCTATTCTTTCTTTGGGAATGATTTAGATAGTGACTATGATGCAAGAGATGAAATAGGTCAACCCTACCACTAAGACAACTGGTATGATAACCTCAGTGATGCCAGTGGTCTTGACATCTCTCATGATTTCAGCCTTGTCTCTCTGCCATGCTCTGTCACTGCAAAGGAAGCACTTTCCTCCGTGGTCATGCTGAAGGTTGTCAGTGTTCTGAAATTGTCCAGAAGGGATACAGGGACCATCCTCGGAACTACTGACAGAGGGCCAGCTATCCAACTTATGGCAGGCTGTGAAAGTCCTTTTGGATAAAGGAGCTATTGAGGGGATACCTGTATCAGAAGTCGGTCATAGCTGTTATTACCATTACTTTCTGGTGCTAAAGAAGGATGTAATCCTTCATACTATCTTAGACCTGGACCTTCTCAACGCTTTCTCTGGAACGACGAATCCATAATGCTCACTCTGACCCAGGTCTAGGCTACCCTTGACTGGATACTGTATTGTGGCATCAGATCCGCAGGATGCCTTTTTCCCTATACCCATCCTGAGGCTCAGCATTTTCAGTTTACTGCGCTCTCTACTTTACCAGTGCCCCTCTGGTGTCAACAAAAGTGATAGCGGTGGTAGCAGACCATCTTCAAAGGTCAGGTTCTTCACCTACCTTAACAATTGGCTGATAATGGGGTGCTTGCCGCAGGTAGTCATCAACCACCACCAGGCTACAGCACACATCCTTTAATCTTTGGGGTTCACTATGACGAATTCACAACTGACCTGCTTCCGCGAGGAGAACAGCACTAAAGGCAAAACATTTGGGGTTGATCCTGCAGAGAGGGCCCGGTCAAAAGGTATGTCTTGGCTACGGTAGAATTAAAATTTCACACTCACTGTACGGATAATTAACAGGTTTTTTTATTTCCTCACAGGGATAAAAGAAGGTTGATTGAAGTTGTGAGGAACTACAAACCAAGCATGAATAAGATTTCTCATAGTCGAGTCTTAATGATTGGTCCAGTTGGAGCAGGAAAATCCAGCTTTTTTAACTCTGTAAATTCCATTTTTCAAGGCCATGTGGCAACCCAAGCTGTAGCAGGATCTGATGCCACTAGCGTAACAACAAGAGTAAGTTTTTTAGTTCTTAAGCAACACATAGAATAAATGTTCACTCAATCAAACCTTGTATGTTTAGTTACATTGCAAAGTTATGTTGCAAAGTCTTGTTAGAGAAATTAAGTTTTAGTTCCAATTTACCAATGTATTCATGACATTCAGTACTTTCACAATCATTCAGCTACTTGTTGGTGCATACAGAAAATAATTTCAGCAACAATAATTTTGTTTTAGTAACTCGCTTAAAGTCTGAACTAAAATAAGTTCTGAAACATGTAGGAGTGTTAGATCGTTTTCTAGGGCACTGGTATGGCTTGCCTTCGTCCTTCAAGACTAAAATGACTCTTGCATAAGAATTAGTTGGATATGTGGGCAACTGAGGGGCACAAGCCGGCTGCTTCTGATTAAGTACCTGTTGGTTCCACATGCCAATGTTTTTTCCTTGTCCATGTCTCCAGATGTTCTATTGGCCACTTCAGACAGAACCGACAAAAGGTATTCAAATTATTTCTTCAACACAGTCAGCACGCTTTAATGCATGATTACTTAAAATCATTACAATCAAGATAAACCAAAAACAAACAAAAAATCAACATAAAAATGAAGAAATTGAATAAAATAGTATTTACCCTAGTGTGCCACTAAGTAGATAAAACTATGAGAGATACACTTAATAGGACCCACGCATAAAAGCATGATCAACTTCAGTATGTAGTATACACTGTTGTGCAGCATGCAGCCGTGGACTGATCGCTCACTGAATTTGCTAGCCAGTCGAAGTAGCAAGCTGCACTAAAACCAAAGGTGAAATGTGCAAATAAGGGGCAATCTATGCTAGTATTAGCCTTGAAGGGGCAGGCCTGCTGCAGAAGACTGGATGCTCTCTAATTTTGCTACGCATTCAAAATACAAGTTGCATTAAACTAAAGTGTCATGTGCACATACTTTTGGGCATGCTGTGCAAGTGTTCTCTGTGAAAGTGCATGGAGATGTACTGGCTGGGGTGGCCAGATAGTTCTGTGGCCTTACTTCTTCCTGAGCGATCAAATTCAGCCTAAACAGGTCGAGGCCCTCCTGTTGTGCATGCTGCTGGGCCTCCCGCACCCCTTTTGCTTACTATTTGGATGGCGGATTACAGGCTCTAGACCCCCGGAAGCTATCTCCTGTGGTCTGTTGGTGTCATGTAGGCACCTGCCTGCTTCTGAAAAAAGTTTGTCAGACTGGGCTAGTTCCTTTAGGGCTTCTGCTGTGTGCAGATATGTCAGCTCCTCTTTCCATGTTTCCAGGTTCCATGTTCTTAGCTTGTGCTGGAGAAATGTAGGTCTTGGATACATACAACTATTTTGTAAAGGAGCAGGGTATACAATATGAACTGCTCATTCCGTGTGATATTGGCACAACCTGCATTGTTTCTGAACCTAGGCCGAGGCCTTCCAATGAGATCTGTATTACCATACAGGAAGAGTTAGAAACCGAACAGGCAATATACTCCTAAATGCACGGTTTCCAGTGGCAGCTTTTAAGTACAGTTGACAATGAGTAGCCTCATGCGCAGCCGCAAGGCCCTTTGCTCTTTTGATTTTCCTGGAGGTCTTAATATCTGATTCTCTTGAGACCCTCCTCCCTCCTTCTTTTAAGGTTTTCTATAGCTGGACCATAGTGATGAGATGATCTTGTAAGTACATTGGGCCATGTTTAGAGTGGCCTGGGTGCTCCTCAGGTACTTTGACCAGTTTCCGTTGTTGTCCAAAACATTTCTTTCAGTGCCCCACGCAGAGACTGTGGATCAGCCCTGATCACCTGGTGATGGAATTTTATTATGTCTTTTTTTACATTTTATGCCCATCTTCGTCAGGTCAAACTCAATGCGAATCACTGTACAATGAGTATGCCTAGGGATCCAAAATATTTTTTTGTAAGAGGCAAGGTGACAGTACTCAAATGACGCAGTGAGCCTGCTGAGATATGAAAGTTGCCATACCTTTGTTATTGGTAGTAATTTTGCCTTAATAATGCGCTAGACTTCCTCCACTGAATGAGATTGTAGCCTATGGTATAATTTGGAGGGGGCATAAGTAGTCTTAGCTGCATTCTCTGCCAATGCAGTACGGTGGCCTGGGACAAGGGTTTGCCAGTGTCTAAGACCCAAACTCCAATATAGTTGTATTCGCTTGATGTCCCTATCTTTAATGGGTCTAGGTTCTATTCCAGTTGACGTTTTTTTTGTTGTTTTATGGCCAAAAATCTGAATCTTTGTTTTAGCAGCATTTGCCTGCAAAGCGTTCATTGTGTTGTGTGAGTGGACTATATCAAAGGCCCTCTTCATCCCAATCTGGATTTGAGCAAGCAAGACCAGTGTCAGCATACTGTATTATAGGGAGTCTTGTCTGGCCCAATTTAGGAGGGGCATGTGTTCCCATTAAGCAATTCCCCACCCAGGTCAGCTGTGAATAGGTTGAACCATGTGTGGGCAATAACACAGCCTTGCTCAAGGCCTTTGTTGTTGTAGATTTTCCCAGTGGCATGCATTTGTGTTATCTTAATTCGTACCCAAGTGTCAGTGTATAATGCTATCTGATAGAGACTTCTAGTTGCAGATTCCTTACCTTAGAAGTTTCCTCAGCCGCCAGACTGGATCCAGAGATTTTTCTTCAAGCAGTACTGAAGCGCGTCGTTAGGTGCCGTTAGTCAACTCCGCTTGCGTCGTTGGTGTCGTGGTCGTCGTGATGATGTCGGGAGTGGTATATAGACGCTGCCTCAGCGTGGTGAAGTCAGTTCTTTTCTTTTGTCGAGTTTTTGGTGAAGTTTTTGGTGCGTAGAGGATGTCCCCGAAGACCGGTTTCAAGCCTTGCGAGGCCTGTCATTGCATGATGTCAATGACTGATCTGCACCGGGTCTGTTTGTGATGACTGGAGCACAACCACGACCCGAAGTCATGCTCCAAGTGCCAGGCCATGCACCCAAAGACCTTGAGGGAGTGTACCCTCAAGCTTATGGCGGAACAGCCCTCGACTCCGCATTGATTCTGGTTTCACTCGAGAGGAAGGTCTTGATACTGCTCGTGGAGTCACCACCACTCGTCGTCCTCCACCTCTAGAAGGAAGAAGAAAAATTCGAAGTAGGCTAGGTATCCTTCGACTTCACCCTGTTGCATGGTTAACAAGCTGCGGGAGGAGTGTCAACGTTCTAGGCCTCCTTCCTCGGAGCCTACTCTGGGTCCGCTCCACGCCTCCCTGACTTTCCGGGAGCCGAAGCGACCCCTGCCCAATTGAAAGCTCAGTGACTAATTTTTAGGCAGTCCGAGCCCCCTTTGGCACCTCCGGGCTCTGGGGGTTCGGCTGGGGGCCCTTTGGTTTCCGCGCTGGCAACTCCGGCCACCAAGGTCCTCTCCGGAACTGCTACCGGCTCCGTACCATGCCTGGCGTACCTTCGAGACCTTCCCTGGCACTTGTTTGACCGTCGGTGCTCCTGACGTTGGTTGTACCCACTATCGACCCGATCCTTATCCCCGACAACTCTGAGTCTGAGTAGTGCTGGCCGCCGCCGCCCTCTTCTTCAACGTGGTCTATTCACCCTAGGTTGTATTCAGACCCTTATTCTTTTGGTTATGAATACACAGAAGGATTCAAGGGGTCCCTGGACCCTTATGAGTACCAAGATAATGCAAATATGGAATGGGCACAGGAATTGGGTGAGGCCAGTGGGTGGGATAATTCTCCAGATGCTGGCATGCTTTCTACTCCTACCATGGCTACGGCAGAGGGAGCCACTTATTCTATGGTAGTTAGTAGGGCAGCTGCGGTCCTTGACCTTAAACTGCCTTCTGTTGAAGTCAGGCCTCCTTTCCTGATGGAGGTGCTTTAACCAGGTGTAGGAAATTACCCTATATCTGCCCTGATGTCAGGGTGTTTGACTGTGTTCACTGGAATCCTGCTAACCAGGACCCAAGTAATTATGGTCTCTCTCCTCTAAATTTTGTCACTGCATACTGGTAACCCAGTATTTCATCCAAAACAGTCATATTGGTACCCCCTTGTAAGTCCCTAGTATATGGTACCTAGGTACCCAGGGCATTGGGGTTCCAGGGGATCCCTATGGGTTGCAGCATTTCTTTTGCCACGCATAGGGAGCCCATGCAAAGGCTTCTACAGGACTGCCATTGCAGCCTGTGTGAAAAGGTGCATGCACCTTTTCATTGCCATTTACACTGCACCTGGTCACTTATAAGTCACCCTTATTAAATGCCTTCCAGCCGTGAAGGCTGGGTGCAGAGTACCTGTGTGTGAGGGCACCCCTTCACTAGCAGAGGTGCCCCCATGACCTCCAGGACCATTTTCCTGGACTTTGTGAGTTTGGGGACGCCGTTTTATGCGTGCACTGGACATAGGTCACCACCTATGTCCAGCTTTACAATGGTAACTCCAAATATGGCCATGTTTGGTATCAAGCATGTTGGAGTAATACCCCAAGGCTTTTGCAAGCATTGGTTGTATGATTCCATGCACTCTGGGGCCTCCTTAGAGGACCCCCAGTACTGCCATTACAGCCTTCTGAGGTTTTCCAGGCAGCCCCAGCTGCTGCCACCTCTCAGAAAGGTTTCTGCCCTCCTTTTGCTTGAGCAGCTCAATCCCAGGAAGGCAGAACAATGCATTTCCTTTGGGAGAGGGGTGTTACACCCTCTGCCTTTGGAAATAGGTGTTACAGTCATGGGAGGGGTAGCCTCCAAGAGCCTCTGGAAATGCTTTGAAGGGCACAGATGGTTTCCTCCTTGCATAATCCAGTCTACACCGGTTAAGGGACCCCCCCAGCCCCTGCTCTGGTGCAAAATTGGACAAAAGAAAGGAAAGGAACCACTACCCTGTCCATCACCACCCCAGGGGTGGTGCTCAGAGCTCCTCCAGAGGATCCCTGGGGTTTGCCATCTTGGATTCCATAGTGGCAGGGAACTTTAGGAGCATCTGAGTGGCCAGTGCCAGTAGGTGATGTCAGAGCCCTCCGCTGATAGGTGCTTACCTGTGTAGCTGGCCAATCCCCATTTCAGAGCTATTTAGGGTCTCTATTGGGTGGTTCTTCAGATTTGGATTGCAAGAATCCAGCATGAATCCTCTGCATCCTTTACTTCACCTTCTTACTGAAGAAACTGCATCTGGACCCTCCAGGAACTCTACAACTGCAACCAAGAAGCAAGGACGACTTCTGCAACATTGTATCTTCAACTCATGCCAGCAACTGCAACTTTTTTACCAGTCGTGCATCCTCTGAGGATAGCCAGTCTTCAGCCTGCACAAGAAGAACGAAGGAATCTCCCTTGAGGTGAAGGAGTCACTTCCCAGCTTCAGAAGGCACCCCTCTGCAGCGACGACCAATGTATTGGGTCCCCTCTGCTGACAAAGTGCATGGATCCAGTATCACAGGTGGCGGACTGAAGTGGTTCCCACGGTCCTGACATCCAGCTGTCCAACTTTGGTGGAAGTAAGAGCTTGCCTCCCCACGCAAGACAGTACCCTCATGCACCCTGTGTTTTGCAGTTGCCAAGGCTTGTTGACATCCTGCCACAAACTTCTTCTTGCATCACGCAGCTGTGGTCCCCAACACTTCTTCCTGCGACACACAGCTTTGTGCGTGGGATCCCTTTGTGTAGTGCTGCGTGGGCCTCCTTTTGCACCTTCTTTGTCCGTGTGCTGTGGGACTCCTGCGTGCGCTACCTGATCTTCTGTGGGCTCTCTGAGTTGCTGAGAGCCCTCTCTGACTCCCCTTCCTGGATAGAGCCCACCAAGTCCCTCCTGATCCCTGGCAGCGCCATTTTCCACTAACCGCGAGCTTTGTGTGTGCCAAGGCTTGTTGGTGGAATCCAACGACACAAACCAGACTGCATTCATCCACCCAGCGTGGGACATAATCTGCACCAGGAACCCACATTCATCTTCTTGGGTGCAGTACTGACTGTTGTTCTTCACCAGTGGCTCTTCTTCCGCACCTTCATCCGGGATAGCAAGGGCTCCTGTTCTCCCTGGACTCTTCAGTTCGTCTTGGACTTGGTCCCTTTCTACCACAGGTCTTCAGGTCCAGGAATCCATTGTTGGTGTCTTGCAGTCTCCTCAGGTTCTTGCATAATCTACTTTCTCGTGTTCTTGTGTGTTCTAGGAAAGTTACTGTGATTTACTCCTGCTTTCCTACGCTCTGGGTTGGGTTCTATTACTTACCTTTGGTGTTTTTTAATACTCCCAGCACCCCTCTACACACTACACTTGCCTAAGTGGGAAACCGACTTTCACATTCCACTTTCTTAGTATATGGTTTGTGTTCCCCTCCAGGCCTTTTTCTAACTATTGTGATTTTCACTAATTGCACTGTTTTCTAACTGTTTTTAGGCACATTTCTGCATACTAGTGTATATAATTTGTGTATAACGTACCTTCTAAGGAAGTATAGTCTCTATGGTATTTTTGGCATATGTGTCACCAATAACACCAAGTATTTTCTCTCATCTGTGTGAGTACTGTGTGACTACAGTGGTATTGCATGAGCTTTGCAAGTCTTGGCTGCTCATCCACACTACCCCTAGAGAGCCTGGCTTCTAGACACTGACTACATTTCACTAATAAGGGATAACTAGACCTGGTATAAGGTGTAAGTACCTTAGGTACCCACTACAAACCAGGCCAGCCTCCTACATTCAACCAGGGGCTTACATATCTGAGGCCATCCTTCCTTTCAATGAAGCCCTTACTGATGTCCTTCTGGGTACTTGGTCCAAACCCAGCACGGGGGCTCCTGTGAACAGGATGGTCGCTCGCCGCCAATGGCCTGCCCTGAACAACCCTAAATTCCTGTCCCAACACCTAGTGCCTGAGAGCCTTATTATAATGCATCCTCTTCATCTGACACATTTCCTTCTGCACCTCCGGATCGGGAATCAAAGAACTGGACCAATTTCAGAAGAAAATGTTTTCTTCCTCCAGTCTGTCGTGAACACTGCATGCCTTTTGGGACGTTATACTCACTCCCTGTGGGATAAGCTTGCGCACATCTTGCTGCAGATACTGGAGGAGGTCCAGACTATCATCTCCCAAGCAGTTGCTGATGGGAGAGACGCGTCGAAATTCACTATGTGATGTGGGCTGGACACGACCGACTCTCTTGATCGATCGGTTGCGTTGACTGTGGCCTTGAGGCGCAACGCCTGGTTGAGGACATCTGGTTTCTCCACGGATATCCTACAGACCCCTATGGATATGCCCTTTGATGGCACCCATCTCATTGGAGACAATGCAGATTTGCCGCTTGAGAGGTTCAAGGACTCCCGGGCTATGGCTCAGTCCCTCGACCTTTCGACTGCCCTTTGTCCCTAACAGCCACAGAAGAGGCTCCCTGTCACATCCATTTCCCAGCCACCGTGCAACCAATGCTGATCAGCCGCTGTGTGGCGGGGACGTTGAATCCCACGGGCTCATGGGACAGCGAACCAGTCTGTCCAGTACACCCCCGCCCCTGCTGCAGCCTCCAAGCCTTTCTAGTCTGTCCTCCCATTCCAGATCACCTACCCCACTGGGAATCCATCGCTATGGACAGGTGGGTTTTGCATATTGTCTGAAGGGCTACTCCCTCCCCTTCGAGACTGCCCCTCGGGCCATGCCTCTATCCTATGGCCGCCTACCAGAGGATCATCTGGCACTTCTCCACGAGGAAGTTGCGGCTCTCTTGGCCAACGGAGCCATAGAGAGGGTCCCTTCCCCAGAAGTAGGTTGTCGCTACCTTCTGGTGCCCAAAAAGGACAAGGGCTTACGTCCTATCCTAGACCTTCGGGCCCTCAATCTCTTCCTCTAAAAGGAGAAGTTCTAAATGCTCACGCTGGCTCATGTCCTGTCTGCCTTGGACCCAGGAGACTGGATGGTAGCGTTGGACTTGCAGGACGCTTATTTCCATATCCCCATCTTGCCTGCCCACAGATGTTACATTCGATTTATGGTATGTCACAAGCACTTTCAATTTACCGTGCTTCCCTTGGGCCTCACCAGCACCCCTCGGTGTTCACAAAAGTGATGGTGGTGATTCCAGCTCATCTGCTCAGGTTGGGGTTTCAGTTTTCCCCTATCTCGACGACTGACTGTTGAAGGCAGACACGCCCCAGAAAGTTGTCTCCCACCTTCAGACTACGGCGAAGCTCTTGCTCATGCTGGGGTTCACTATAAATGTGCCGAAGTCACACCGACTCCCTCTCAGATGCTCCCTTTCATTGGAGATGTTCTTGACACAGTGCAGTTTCGGGCCTATCCTCCCCAAAAACGAGTCCAAGATATTCAGGCTATGATTCCTATCTTTCAGCCTCTATACTGGGTTCCTGAAAGAATGACTCTGAGGCTGCTGGGCCTCATGGCCTCTTGCATCTAGATGGCATATGTGGGCTCTGCAGTGGGACCTGAAGTTCCAGTGGGCGCAGCATCAGGGAAACCTCTCCGACATAGTCCAGATCTCGGAAGGGAATGAGAAGGACTTGCAGTGGTGGCTTTCAAATCAGGATTGAGTCAACGGTAGATCCCTCTTTCTTCCCCAAACAGATCTTTCAGTAGTGACAGATGTGTCACTCCTGGGATGGAGTGGCCACGTGGGAGAGGCAGAGATCAGAGGTCTCAGGTCTCCAGCGAAGTCTGGTCTCCAAATCAATCTTTTGGAGTTCCGGGCAATCAGGCTTTCATTGAAAGCATTTCTTCCCTCTCTGAAAGGGAAAGTGGTGGAGGTGTTCACGGACAACACTACCGCCATGTGGTACTGCAACAAACAGGTCGGAGTGGGGTCCTGACCCTTTGTCAGGAGACTCTGCACCTCTGGACATAGCTGATACATCAGGGATTTCCCTTGTGGTCCAGCATCTGGTGGGGACTCCTAACACCATAGGAGATGAACACAGCCGTCGATGCATAGCCGATCACGAATCACATCTCCATCCGGAGGTGGTGCATGGTCTTTTTCAGCAGTGGGGAAAACCTTGGTTAGATCTGTTTGCCTCCACAGAGAACACTTAATGTCAGCTGTTTTGCACGTTGGAGTTTCCAAGGCGGCACTTGCTCGGCGACCCTTTTCATCTTGAGCTGCACTCTGGCCTCCTTTACGCCTTTCTGGCTATACCACTTCTGTCCAGAGTTCTGAAGATCAAGAACGACTGGGCCCAAGTAATCTTGGTGGCTCTGGACTGGGAATGGAGAGTATGGTATCCAGAGCTACTGAGAGTGGCCACCGATCCACCACTCAGACTGCCCCTTCGGGAGGATCTTCTGTCGCAGAAGCAGGGGACCGTTCTTTGCCCAAACCTGTCCAGTCTTCGCCTTCATGCATGGAGATTAAGCGGCGTCAGTTGACGGGTTTTGACCTTCCAACTGAAGTCTGTGATGTTGTGTTGGCAGCCAGGCATCCCTCCACCAGTTGGCGTTCTACCTCAATCGCACTAAAGGTTTCTGCTTGGATGCTCAACTCTTTGTTGGATATGTGGGTGTGAAGAAAGAGAAGGCAGTGAAAAAGCGTACCATCTTACGATGGGTACTACTTTACATCAAAATGTGCTACACTTTGGCAAAGAAGCAACCCCCTGAGGGCTTGTGCGCTCATTCCACCAGAGCAACTGCTCCTTCCACAGTGATAGCATGTGGAGTTCCTGTCCTGGATATCTGCCAGGCAACAACGTGGGCATCCCTGCACTTTTAATAAACATTACTGCCTGGACCGTCAGGTCCGCAAGGATGGCTACTTCAGTCGTTCGTTCCTGCAGGACTTTCTAGTATGATCTTGGTTCGCATTCCACCACCAAGGATGGCATTGCTTGGGTATCTGTGCTAAGGTAAGGAATTGCAACTAGAAGTCTCTATCAGATGAACAAGTTACTTACCTTCTGTGACGATTTATCTGGTAGAGACATATTCTGATTGCAGATTCCTTACCGACCCACCCATCCTTCCCACTTGTGAACTGATTTCTAGGGACAACGATTTCCTATTCAGGGCTTTAGCTCTGGTGCACCATTTTCATTTTCTTCATGGCTCTGCACTTTGGCGTGGAAAGTCGTGAAAAGAAACTGACGTCACTGCGCTGATGTGGCATCTATATACGACTCCCGAAGTCATCATGGCAACCACTACACCCCAATGCCACCTAACAACGCACAAGGATAGTGCTCGAAGAAAAATCTCTGGATCTAGTCTGACGTCTGGGGGAAATTCTAAGGTAAGGAAACTGCAACTAGAATATGTCTCTACCAGATAAATCGTTACCGAAGTAAAGTAACTTGTTGGTTATCGCCGCCAACAACTGCTTGGGTATACCCCAATCAGCAAGTTTTTTCCCCAAAGAGTGCTGCACTGTAGTCCATAAAGCAAGCATGTAATGGCGGGGAGGAAGTTTTCAATGGCTTGGTGCCCAAATGAGAGAGTGCAATCATACTATCTGTAGTAGAGGAGTTGGATCTAAACTCGGTCTGATACATTGGTATGATGATCCAAGTTTTAACCTTGTGTAGGAGCACTTTTACGAAGTCCTTGCCATCTACATCCAGCAGGGCTATTAGCCTGTAATTTACAGGTCAGGTAATATCCCAGTTTTTTGGGATTGGCTGCAGGACTGAACCTTTCCATGAATCCCGAATGGAAGACAAATAGAGATATTCATTATACAAAGTTGACATGTGAGAGGCCCAGAAGGCCCGGTCATCTTCAAAGATGCTCCCTGGCCGTTTGGTTCTGGGACCCCATCATTCCAGATGCTCTTTAGAATGCTTTGTGTGGCCTGTTCAGTCACAATCAGTGGGCTATGGTCCAGGCCTTCTGGTGCGTTGAGCACCAGAGGCTTGTTGAGGGCATTTACATTTTCCGGATCTACAGTATAGTTTTTCTACATGCATCTCCCATTCAGTGGCTGATACAGTGGTCTCCTTGCTAGAGGTCGAGTTAACCAGCATACTAATGTATCCCCAAGATTCACTTGTCGGCAACAGAGCGTGTATTTGTTTCCATTGCTCCACTATTTGCTTTTGTTTTAGTTTCCAGATTACTTTTCTATACTCCTTCCTGGCCTGTTTCATTTTGCCTTCCTTGAAGGTGGTCTTCACTCTTGGGGGTGTTGATGTTCTGCGCGACAGCAATGCTGTTTACTCTCCAGATACTCGTGGCTGCGGGGAACGAGAGCATGCTCCTTCTTTTGCCTTGATCGGCCGGTTGTTCAGTCTAGTGTTTGTTAGTGCCTTCTGGAGCTTATTTACCATTGGACCTCACACATCCACTGCCCAGCTTATCCCCTTTCCTGGAGTTGGAAAGGCATAGTCAAGTTTCCAGCGTGAATATTTGGCCAAGCAGGTCAGGCCCCATTTAATTTGTTTCATTAGCCGGCCAGTGTTTTTTGGTAGCAATTTGCCAGTTGATTTATGTATCCTGTGTGTCATCATGCTAAGATTGATCACAATGGAGACAGGATTGTGATCACTTTCCGTTCTGTGTAGGACCTGGTTACTTAGGCATCTGTGTGGAGATATTTTTGAGAGTAGGTGTAGGTTTGTCAGCAATTATGTCTTTTCAGTCAGTCATTCTCATATCAAATTTGTTGAGGCAGGACTTCAAGGGAAGCTCTGACTGGGTCCCCTTGGATTCTGTCAATTTGGCCCAGACCTAAAATATTAAAGTCCCTGGCAACTACAAACTCATGTCCTGGGTACTCGTAGAGGAATGTCTTAATCATTGCAGTAATACGCTTAACATTGGCCTTTTTTAGCTCCTGGCGGGGATTGATATACAAGTTTATGACAAAAATCATGGTGGATTTCCCATTTAAGTACCAATCCATATAAGCTCACAACTTGCGTGTCACAAGACAGTCTGTCCCATACCTCTGCTTTCAGCTGTAGATCTAGTTTCACATAAATTGCAAGGCCACCTGTTGGTCTGCCAAACAAGTTATTCTTTTGCTCAAGCGTCTGAATTATTTGGACCCTGGAATAGGGATTGACACAGTCGACCAGGTTTCTTGGAAGGACAGTATATCAGCAGAGCTTAAGTACACTAGGGTGGTTGAATTTCCAGTGAGGGAAGACAAGCCTGTCACATTCCAACTGATTTTGTTAATGGTGGATCTTGGCAATTTTGCCTTTCTCCGATTCTGGCTAAGAATTCCACCTCCCCTCTGTAAAAATGGCTGCAGAGATCCAAGCCCAGTCCGACTGAACTCAACCTGTATATGCTGTGTGCACCTCAAAACCTTGTGGACTGCCTATGCTCCTTGCCAGTTGTATTGTGATAATTTTATCAATAGTAAGAGGAGTTATTTGGGGTGTACCCTCAAGATGCTGCTTGCTTTTCTGTCTAGATGCGGAGATTGATGTCTCTGAGACAAAGTGTGCAGATATCTTTCTTTTGCAGGCTTATTGATAAGTATGCCCCATTCTTTGAAACAGAGAGCTTTATCAAGGATCCTTTCAACAGTGTTCTGGTCAGACTGTTCTGTCAATGTGGATTCTTTTTGGCTGATCCATGTGTAAGTCTTGAAGTGTACTGAAGAGAGAGAAAGCAATGGTATATTGTGTAGAAGGCGCATAATGTTCGATCTGTTGAGGACATCCCAGGGACCCCACCTAATGTATTCTGAGGTAAATATTAGAGTTGTTGTTTTATCCAGCCTCGAGCACTCGTTTTTATCTGTACTGACTTGCACATTTAGGGTGGACAGCTTGTTCTTATGTGTTGCTTGTGCTGTAGTCCCGAGCTGTGCATGATCTGTGTGTCTGCGATCGTCCTAGGAGTGGCCCACTGCAGTGCTCTATGTTCTGCTAAAACAACCTCCTTGTGCTGTATGTTTTTTGGGTGATTGTGGTATTGTGGCTTTTCTCACTGTGTGTTGCAGTCAATGGTGAGTCGCGGCTCTGCTTTGAGTCTACTGCCAAAGCCGCGTTTCATCGCTGGGAAGTTGGTTGATGTACTCCTGGGCTTTTTGTAGGTGAAACATGCCTCATCCCCTCTTGCCATCTGTGGCACTGATAGGTGATAAGTTTGTTCAAAGCTTTCTTGATTGACTGCTCTCTTTTTTTTATGTTAGAGCACACCACTAGTGTGTATGTTTCTGTTTGAACATTATATCCCATTTCCAGTGTTGTCTGGATGTGATGGTTGATTTCCGCCATACTGTCCCCAGGCCAATGTGATTCATATGGTTTGGTGCTTTCTAAGATGACATACTTTTCTGCCACTTCTACCACTTGATTGGATTAAGATGGGTGTTTAGGTGAACTGTGTGGCAATATTTTTTGTTGAAATATCGGATAGGTCTCTAGTCGCTCCGAGTTGTCAACTGTACTATTATTTCCCTGCTTTTATGATTTACACAGTGGGGGTTCCTGCGGGGAGCTTTCTTTTTGCCCGTTGCGGCTCAATCTATTAATTATTTTGCTGTTTTGGGGTGATTTCTTTAATCTCTTTTGTCACAATGATAGCTGTGTCTTGTGGTTGCTTAGGGGAGCTTCCTTGCTGCCCACTGTAGAGCTAGGATCATCAGTAACCAGCACCTGTGTGAGAACATTTGCAGCTGCCTCTTCGGGAGGGTTCATCGAATTCAATTGCTTCTCATGCTGCAGTATAGTGTTAGTTTCAATTCCCATTTCCTCTTCGCTGACTTCCTGTATTACGTTTGGGAGGTGGAGGTGGAAGGGGTTTGGGTCTGCTCTTGGAAGGTGGGGCAGTGGGCTTGGACTGGGGGGTGGAAGATTGACTTGGGGCAGCACGGTGTTTCTTGCTCTCTGGGGAAGTGGCACGGGAATGGGAAGGGTGGATTGGGGTGGACTTAGACGTGGAAGGAGTGGACAGGGCAAGGAGGTGGGCACGTTTAGGGACGAGACGTGGTGGGCCAGTGGGTTCGGACAGGTCAACACGGAACAGGAAAAGTTTTTTAGGGGCAGTTGGGTTGGACATTGAGGAAGGTGTGGGAGTGGAGGTAGAGGGAGTGCTAGTAACTGGTGTAGGTGTGCTGGACGTGGATGCAGGTGCCTGTGCAGTATGCTGAGGTGTGGTGGATGTGTGTTGGGTGGGTGTCTGGGAACGTTTGAGTGTTTTGGGATGAGGGGGGGTGGACACAGTGGGACAAGACAGGCTGCCAGTGTAAATGGATGTTGTCTGGGTGTCTGCAGGTCTGGTGAGTGTGCTGCATGTGTCAGACAATTTCGTGGTGAGTGCAGGTGTGGTGTCTGGGGTGCATGATTGGATGTCTAAAGTTATGGTCACTGCAAGAATGGGGCCATCATCAGTGACTGAAGGTGCAGTGCTTGTGGGTGTGCACGTTGAGGTGACAGACAGGGAGGTTATAGAGGTGGACACACTGGGGGAAGTGGATGCAGCTGTGTGTGCTTTTGTATGTCGCCTTTGTGTATGCCCGTGGTGGGAAGTGTGGTGCTTGTGTTTCTTTGTGTGCTTCTTGTGTGTTGAGGTGTGTGCATGGCTGTCTGAACGTATGCTTGGGATAGGAGAAGGGAGTGGGGTGCTGGAAGGGGCAGAGGTGGTTGGAGGGGGAACGGTAAGACCAGGGACACTGGCTGCTGTCAAAGAGGAGGCCAGAGCCTGAAAAGACCTCTGTAGGCCAGACATGGCACTGTGAATGCCTTCCAGGTATGCATTGCATTGCTGCATCTGTGATGCTAGCCCCTAGATGGCACTCACAATGGTTGCTGCCCTATATAGATGGTCCTCAGGAGGTTAATAGCCTCCTCTGTGAGAGCAGCAGGGCTGACTGGGGCAGGAGATGAGGTGCCTGGGGCGAAGGAGATGCCTACCCTTCAGGGTGAGGGGGCACAGGCAACTGGGTTGTTGTAAATCAGTAGCGATTAGATTAAGCATTAGGAGAAGACATCTTATATTTAGCAACTATGGTGAACATTTCGCGGAATCCATTTTGTATTAATGGCAGCCATTTTCTTTGCCATGTGCTGGCAATGTGCTCTGTCCTACCTTTCTGTTAACTACTCTTGAAAATCTGTCTAGTGACAAGTTATATTTAGCATCTCCCACTTTCGCACATGCCCAGTAAGATCTGCAGCTGTTAGTAATCGTATGGTACTAGATGTGATATTAGCGGATCGAGGTGGTGCATGTCGCATCATCGGTAGTAGTTGCTGCATTTTCATTCCAGATCACTCACCTTCAGTATATGATGCAATATCTAAATTGCATAAAATTGCTGCAGAAATCCACACAGAGACTGGTACTTGGACTTTTTCTGGATGGTTTTGGGCTCTTGTTTCCACTTGGGGCTGGAAACTACTGACTATCCTGTGTGTAATGATTGCAATATTTTTCACATGCTGTATCTGTATTCAGTGTGGTCCAATGTTCTGCTCCATGTGTATTACTGCTTGTATGCCTACCAAAAGAAATATTACAGAAATTAAAGCACAACACATGTTAGATAAGGAAATAGCTGAAATGATGAGCATAAATATACCAGATGAATATTTAGATTATCCCAGAAAGACGAATGTTCAGCTAATGCTGAAAGGGTCATCTGTTGTAAATCAGTAGCAATTAGATTAAGCATTAGCAGAAGACATCTTGTATTTAGCAACTATTGTGAACATTTCGCGGAATCCATTTTGTATTCATGGCAGCCATTTTCTCTGCCATGTGCTTGGTCCTACGTTTCTGTTAACTACTCTTGAAAATCTGTCTAGTGACAAGTTATATTTAGCATCTCCCACTTTCGCACATGCCCAGTAAGATCTGCAGCTGTTAGTAATCAGTAACAAACAGTAATGTGTCAACTAGTCCTTGAAAACTGTTAGCCCCTCCTACCTGTCGACTGTGCATTTCCATATGACCTTATATGTATATAAGTCTTGCTTCTATAATTGTACCACCTTCTTTTAGCCCCTGCGTGGGTATAAAAGGACCATGCTCTCTTAGTTCAGTGTGCTACTTCAAACATTACCGAAGGGTGCTGTTTGAACTGTAGTACCACCTCATGAAGTTTAATAAACTTTGTCTTTTATTTCAGTTTCTGTGCCAACTTCTTCCTATATGGTCTGAGGACTTTATGCAGAGAAGGGTGAACCCCTTGCACTAGTAGGCCTGGCTGAGGCTTACTACGACAGGGTGGGGAGCAATTGGGAGGGCGGTGATGGTATTGGTGGTGGCGGAAGATGACACAGAATGGGTGAGACCACTAGGTTCTGCCACCCCAGGGAGCTCCCATCGGAGGAGGTATTAGAGTCACTACCCCCAGTTGTAGTAGCCTCCCTGTGGTACTCCCCTCACCCTCCAACCCACTTGTCCCCTTGGCGTCCGTCGACTCGAAGACAGAAGCCGAGAGGAATTACAATGAGGCCCATGGACGTACTAGGAGGGCGATAGAGCACACTATATGTCTCCTGAAGGTTAGATTCCGTTGCCTCCATTTTTCTGGGGGAATCCCTGTGCTATGGCCCTGAGGAGGTGTGTAGAATAGTGGTGGCCTGGTGCATACTGCCCCACGTGGCTGTGAGGAAAGCTATCCCCCTACTAAAGTAGGATGGTGCTGTATATCCAGACCTGCTTCCTCTGAGAGGGGATGAGAGTGATGTTGAGGATGACGAGGAGGAAGATGTCCACTCCAGGAACCAGCTGATCCAACTATACTTCCATTGACTATGAGGTACTATTCACTGATGATGTTGTCTGCACTGCATAATGTCTGTCTGACCAATTCATTATGGGGATGTGGGGTCTGTAGACATTGACATTGTTACCTGGAGAATAAGGTGGAATGTTGCATGGATACAAACATCGTGTACATTTATGTTTACTCCAGACAAAGTTGTGTGTGGGGTACCATTCCTTCAATAAAGGTCTGATTATTGAATTGGCTGGCATATTCATTCACATTTACAATTGATTCAACATAATGACAGGGATCATACAAATAGGTGTACATGTGTTTTATTTGGTGTCATATATGCATTGGTGCGCTTTACAGAGATAGGGAGTGGGCTAATGGTGGATGTCCATACTAGGTACATGGGCTCAGAGATTGGTGGCAGTGGGAATAGGTCCATATGCCCCTTGCAAGTTGTTATGTTGCTATTAGTGGGTGAGGATGGTAGCACAGTGGCACACCTGGGAGACAGTTCTTGTCAGAGCCACTTCCTAGTGGGGGGCTTGGTCTTGGCAGGTGTTCCTGTGCCATATCTGGGTCTGAGGGACCGGTTGGGTGTCTGGTGGTGGGCTGCATGGGTAGGGGTGCTGGTCTCCTGTGTGTCCTCTTCCATTGCCACCGGTCCAGTTGCTGCTGCTGTTGAGGGCTGTTCTGTGTCCTGGGCAGTGGTAGGAGCTTCCAGGTTTGTGGAGGTCTCAGGCTGACTTAGGTACTGGTGCTGCAGCACCCCTATAATCGTTGCCATGGTGGCATTAAGCTGTTTCCACTGCTCCATGGCCTCCTGGTGGTGTGCTATCTGCAGCCTCTGATTGTGCTCCAGGGTGGCCAGGATCTGGCCCATCCTGTCCTGAGTAGGGTGAAATGCTCTCAGGACCTCAGATATCACCTCCTGGGCTGCAGCATCCATCCTTTGTTCTCCCCCCTGGGCCACTCGTACCCTCCCACTGGGCCTAGACCCCTGTGCCTGTGTCCCCTGTACAGGTCTGGCAGTCCCACTTGCACTGGGGCCATCGTCATCCTGCCTGTTAGTAGGTAGAGACTCTGGTACTTGTGTTCCACCAGTCTGTGGCCTGGAGACACTGGTGTGGGGTAGTTTGTCCAGAGCTTTTGTTAGTGGCTGGGTGGGGGGGGTGTCAGTGGTGGCCTTGGGTGGAGGCTGCTGGAGGGTGGCAGTCCAGGACTATGTGGCGGGCCAGGGTAAACCTCACTGTCCACACTTCCCTCTCCAGTCTCCTGAATGGGGCCTCTGTCTCCATGTGGGGTGCTGGCACTCCTTGGCCTTTCCATCAGGGTGGCATGGGTGGGGGTGCCTGTGGGGTGAATGCACATGTTTGTTACTTGTACTAATTTGAATGATGATGCACACCTCTGCCTTATCTTGTGCTGTTTATTCCCCTGTTGGGCCATGCAGGGACCTATTGTGGGGTTGCCATTGCATTTTGCATGGGATATGGTGGGTCTGTGGGCATGCAGGGTGACTGGATGTAGTGATTGTGGCCTGGGTGGGGTAGTGGCCCAGGTGGTATTTGGAGGGGTGGGGTGGTGCATGCAATACAGGTGTGGTGGATATTGAGTAACTGTAGATGACTTAGCCTAGTCCATTCCTCCAGTGAGGCCCTCAGGGTGCAGGATGGCGAGTACCTTTTCCTCACAGTCGGGGGGTATAGGTGGGGGTCCTCCCCAGTCTTCTAAAATGTAATGTTGTGCCTCGATGCCTTGGACTTCACCTTCCCGCACAGGTCGTTCCATCTCTTGAGGATGTCATCCCTTGTGCGTGGATGGTTTCCCACTGTGTTGACCATGTTTACAATCGTCTGCCACGACACCATCTTCCTGGCGATGGATATCTGCTGGACCTGTGCCCGAAGATTTGTGGCTCGACCTTGGGTATTTCGTCCACAATTGTTCTTAGCTCCCTATCTGTGAAGTGTGGGTGCTTAGGGGGTGCCATGGTGTGTGCTATTGGTGGTGTGTTGTGTGGATATTGGTGAGGTGCTGTTGTGTGTTTGGGTGCGTGACTTGTGTGATGTTGCGTTTAGTGTCTGTGTGTTGTTGTCAGTCTCGGTTGTCCTATTGGCGATGCAAAGGATTCTGAGGTGTGTATGTGAGTGTTTTAAAGTGTTGATGTGTGTCAGGTGCGTGGGTTTCAAACTTGCCAATGTGTGCATTTCTTGCTGTTGGGTCCCATTGATGGCCTTGGCGGTCCGTACCGCCAGTGGTCATTCGACATCCATTTGTGCATCATTATTTGGAGGGCGGGGATTTGTGTGCTTGGCGGTGGCGGGTGGGGTGTGCAGCCTTTCCGCCATCAAGGGCCCTGGAGGTGGCTGGAGGTAGCAGAATTTTTGGAGGTTTCTTTTTTGGGCATCATTATATGGCAGGTTTCTGTTCACCGCCTCTGCTGTCCATCGTCGCCACAGCGGGCGACAGTGTTTCCCGCCATGTTTCTAATGACCACCTTAGTCTACATATATCAGTAAATATACATTTGTTTTGGTTATCTCACAGTACCACTTCCAAATCCCTAACCTGACCAGGGTAAAAGATGTAATTGGTAACCTCAAACATGACTACTCTGATTCCCAAGGAATTAGTGTCAACAGATTTAACTCTTTCATCTATTACTTGTGCATGCCTAAGGAATACACAAGAAATACACGAAAATGCATTTTCAAAACATTTATTCAAATTATCGTATTCTCGCAAAGACTACTGAACTGTAATTATTAGACAGATGATATATTTCACTGTAATGAGCATTGTTAGAATGGTGAACAAAACAAACAACCATGTTAATTGTTTCTAATGTTACCTCATTCCTATCTGTTACTAATACTATACTCGAGAGCATATCAGGGGATCCCTCTGCCAGATCTTTTGGGATAGTTTAACCCCCATACCTAGATCCTTGTTGTCAGGAAGCCAGTGTAAGTGTGTGCGTCATCTTCCTATGCAGGTTGGAGGTCGGGGTCAGCAGGGCTACATTTCAGTGACAGCCAGCAATTCCATGATAATCCTGTATTGAAGCGCTCCTCTCCACAAGCCTTCAAGCACGAACGCTGTTTATAAAATAAAAGACTGTTCTTAGCACAATGTGACAGAGATCCAGAACAGCGTCTTTGGTTTGTCTAGCATAAACAGGTTGCCATTTAACTAAATGTGCAGCACATATTTGTGTTAGTTGGATATATGTAAAAAGTCACCATTAGTAAAAGATGACAAGCTAAAACGGAAATCTGAAATGGAGACTAAATGCAGGCCCTACAACAGGTGCATGGTGTGAGGAAAGTAGAAATTCAAGATGGTGATAGTGTTAGAGTGAAAAGGTGGGATGATATCAAAGGAAGGTAGTAGGTTTTCATCACCATTGACTGTAAAGAAAATTCTATGTAATTCAGCCTTATTGAGTGATGGTAAAGTGTGGCATGCTAGTGAATTGTCTCTGTACACAGGCAGAAAAGCCATTGAGTCCTTTGGAACAAATACTCATTTGGTGGGAAGCTGATGGAATTATTAGGACTGGTGGAAGAGTGGATCATCAGTGCAGTGCTGATAGGGAAGCGGAAAACAGGGATTGGGAGCTGAGTGTGGAGAACAGTAATCGGAACACTATGTTCGATGGCATCTGTCGCTGTAGATACGCATGTTTTGCAATAGCTCGCCATCTGGTGTTGGGCCGGAGTGTTACAAGTTGTTTTTCTTCGAAGAAGTCTTTCGAGTCACGGGACCGAGTGACTCCTCCTTTTGTGTCCATTGCGCATGGGCGTCGACTCCATCTTCGATTGTTTTTTTTCCGCCATCGGGTTCGGACGTGTTCCTGTCGCTCCGAGTTTCGGAACGGAAAGATAGCTAATTTCGGAAGATTTTCATTGGTATTGTTGCGTTCGGGATCGGCGTAGTTAGATTCAACACTGCATCGAAGATCGAAGAGCTCCGGTGCCCTTTGGGGTAATTTTTCGATCCCCCGTCGGGGCCTGGTCGGCCCGACCGCGTGCTGAAGAACGCCGATGGAACGGACCCCGTTCCGTTTCTGCCCCAAATGCCACAATAAATACCCCTATACAGACCAACACTTGGTCTGTAACCTGTGCCTGTCACCTGAGCACAGTGAAGACACCTGCGAGGCCTGTCGTGCGTTCCGGTCCCGAAAAACACTCCGAGACCGTCGAGCCAGAAGACTTCAGATGGCGTCCGCGCCGACAGCCCACCGAGAGTTCGAGGAACAAGAAGAGGAAGGTACCTTCTCGATCCCAGAATCGGACTCCAGAGGATTCGACGATACACAAACCGTGAGTAAGACGTCGAAAACCACACAGAGGAAGATTTACAAGGCCCAGGGGACGCCACTGCCATCAGGCCATGGCTCCACCCATAAATTCGGTGACCGACCGTCGGCACCGAAAAAGGCCCAAACAGTGCCGAGATCGTCCGACTCCGGTCGAGACACCGGCACGCAGCCTTCTCGGGACCGAGAAAGTGCTGGAGACAAGCCTCGACACCGAGATGCCGGTGTGGACACGGCTCGACGCCGAGACAGCGGCACCGAAGAAGATCGACGCCGAGAGGTTTCGGCCCCGAAAAATAAAAAAGTCATCTCGGAGCCGAAAAAACACGCAGACAGGGTTTCGGTGCCGAAACAAACTGCAAGCGACCCAGCTTCAGGCTCTTATACAGAAGAGCACTCGCTAACCTCCCAAATGCAAAAGCATAGGTTTGAGGAAGAGCTACAATCAACTGATGTAGACCATACGCAAAAGCGTATTTTCATACAGCAGGGGACAGGAAAAATAAGCACCCTTCCCCCCATTAGAAGAAAGAGAAGGTTGGAGTTCCAAACTGAACAGACACCACAACCTAAAGTGGTGAAAAGAGTTACCCCACCACCCTCTCCTCCGCCCGTGATTAACGTCTCACCAGCACAAACTCCATCACACTCCCCAGCTCACACCACCATAAGCCAGGGTGACCAAGATCAAGACGCATGGGACCTATACGACGCCCCAGTGTCAGATAACAGTCCGGAGGCATACCCTACAAAGCCATCTCCACCAGAGGACAGCACCGCGTATTCTCAAGTGGTGGCTAGAGCAGCACAATTTCACAACGTAAGCCTCCACTCAGAACAGGTCGAGGATGATTTTTTATTCAACACACTCTCCTCCACCCACAGCTCATACCAAAGCCTGCCTATGCTCCCTGGTATGCTCCGGCACGCAAAAGAAATCTTTAAGGAGCCTGTCAAAAGTAGGGCAATCACACCAAGGGTAGAAAAAAAGTATAAGGCGCCTCCTACAGACCCGGTTTTCATCACTACACAGCTGCCACCAGACTCTGTCGTTGTAGGAGCAGCTAGGAAAAGGGCCAACTCCCACACATCTGGAGATGCACCACCCCCAGATAAAGAAAGCCGCAAGTTCGATGCAGCTGGTAAGAGAGTCGCAGCACAAGCTGCAAACCAGTGGCGCATCGCGAACTCCCAGGCACTACTTGCGCGCTATGACAGAGCCCACTGGGACGAGATGCAACATCTCATTGAACATCTGCCCAAGGACTTACAAAATAGGGCAAAACAAGTGGTTGAGGAGGGACAGACCATTTCCAACAACCAGATCCGCTCCTCCATGGACGCTGCAGATACAGCTGCACGGACAATTATTACATCTGTAACTATCAGAAGGCATGCATGGCTCCGAACGTCTGGATTTAAACCAGAGATTGAACAAGCAGTTCTCAATATGCCTTTTAACGAAAAAGAACTGTTCGGTCCAGAAGTGGACACAGCGATTGAGAAACTAAAAAAAGATACGGACACTGCCAAAGCCATGGGCGCACTCTACTCCCCGCAGAGCAGAGGCAATTACAGCACATTCCGTAAAACACCCTTTCGAGGGGGGTTTCGGGGTCAGAGCACACAAGCCAGCACCTCACAAGCAACACCGTCCAGTTACCAGGGACAGTATAGAGGAGGTTTTCGGGGACAATATAGAGGAGGGCAATTCCCTAGGAATAGAGGAAGATTTCAGAGCCCCAAACCCCCTACTACTAAACAGTGACTCACATGTCACTCACCCCCTCCACACAACACCAGTGGGGGGAAGAATAAGTCATTATTACAAAGCATGGGAGGAAATCACTACAGACACTTGGGTTCTAGCAATTATCCAACATGGTTATTGCATAGAATTTCTACAATTCCCTCCAAACATACCACCAAAAGCACAAAATTTGACAACACACCATTCCAATCTCCTGGAGATAGAAGTGCAGGCACTATTGCAAAAGAATGCAATCGAATTAGTGCCAAACACACAAATAAATACAGGAGTTTACTCACTGTACTTTCTGATACCAAAGAAGGACAAAACGCTGAGACCAATCCTAGACCTCAGAGTAGTGAACACTTTCATCAAATCAGACCACTTTCACATGGTCACACTACAAGAAGTATTGCCATTGCTAAAACTACACGACTACATGGCAACTTTAGACCTCAAGGATGCTTATTTCCATATACCAATACACCCATCGCACAGGAAATACCTAAGGTTTGTATTCAAGGGAATACATTACCAATTCAAGGTACTGCCTTTTGGATTAACAACCGCACCAAGAGTCTTTACCAAATGTCTAGCGGTAGTCGCTGCACACATAAGAAGGCAGCAAATACATGTGTTCCCATATCTAGATGACTGGCTAATCAAAGCCCATTCGTTAATAGAGTGCTCAAATCACACAAATCATATCATACAAACCCTCTTCAAACTAGGGTTCACCGTCAATTTCACAAAATCCAAAATTCTGCCGCGCAAGGTACAACAATACCTGGGAGCCATAATAGACACATCAAAAGGAGTAGCCACTCCAAGTCCACAAAGAATTCAAAATTTCAACACCATCATACAACGCATGTATCCAACACAAAAGATACAAGCAAAGATGATATTACAACTCCTAGGCATGATGTCTTCATGCATAGCCATTGTCCCAAATGCAAGACTGCACATGAGGCCCTTACAACAGTGCCTAGCATCACAATGGTCACAAGCACAGGTTCACCTTCTAGATCTGGTGTTAATAGACCGCCAAACTTACCTCTCGCTTCTGTGGTGGAACAACATAAATTTAACCAAAGGGCGGCCTTTCCAAGACCCAGTGCCACAATACGTAATAACAACAGATGCTTCCATGACAGGGTGGGGAGCACACCTCGATCAACACAGCATACAAGGACAATGGAACGTACATCAAACAAAACTGCATATAAATCACCTAGAACTTCTAGCAGTTTTTCAAGCACTAAAAGCTTTCCAACCAATAATAGTTCACAAATACATTCTCGTCAAAACAGACAACATGACAACAATGTATTAGCTAAACAAGCAAGGGGGGACGCACTCCACGCAGTTAAGCCTGCTAGCACAAAAGATTTGGCGTTGGGCAATTCACAACCAAATTCGCCTAATAGCACAATTTATACCAGGGATCCAAAATCAACTCGCAGACAATCTCTCTCGAGATCACCAACAGGTCCACGAATGGGAAATTCACCCCCAAATTCTGAACACTTATTTCAAACTGTGGGGAACACCTCAGATAGACTTGTTTGCGACAAAGGAGAACGCAAAATGCCAAAACTTCGCATCCAGATACCCACACAAACAGTCCCAAGGCAATGCCCTATGGATGAACTGGTCAGGGATATTTGCTTACGCTTTTCCTCCTCTCCCTCTCCTTCCTTACCTGGTAAACAAACTCAGTCAAAACAAACTCAAACTCATATTAATAGCACCAACTTGGGCAAGGCAACCCTGGTACACAACGCTGCTAGACCTATCAGTAGTACCCTGCATCAAATTGCCCAACAGGCCAGATCTGTTGACACAGCACAACCAAAAGATGAGACACCCAGATCCAGCATCGCTGAATCTAGCAATCTGGCTCCTGAAATCCTAGAATTCGGGCACTTACAACTTACCCAAGAATGTATGGAAGTCATAAAACAAGCCAGAAGGCCATCCACCAGGCACTGCTATGCAAGTAAATGGAAGAGGTTTGTTTGCTACTGCCATATTAATCAAATACAACCATTACACACAACTCCAGAACATGTAGTGGGTTACTTGCTTCACTTACAAAAATCTAACCTGGCTTTCTCTTCCATTAAAATACACCTTGCAGCAATATCTGCATACCTGCAGACTACCTATTCAACTTCCCTATATAAGATACCAGTCATTAAAGCATTCATGGAGGACCTTAGGAGAATTATACCACCAAGAACACCACCTGTTCCTTCATGGAACCTAAATGTTGTCCTAACTAGACTTATGGGTCCACCTTTTGAACCCATGCACTCCTGCGAAATACAGTTCCTAACCTGGAAGGTGGCATTTCTCATCGCCATTACTTCCCTAAGAAGAGTAAGCGAGATTCAGGCGTTTACAATACAGGAACCTTTTATACAACTACACAAGAATAAGGTCGTCCTAAGGACCAATCCAAAATTTTTGCCAAAGGTTATTTCACCGTTCCATCTAAATCAAACAGTGGAACTTCCAGTGTTCTTTCCACAGCCAGATACCGTAGCTGAAAGGGCACTACATACATTAGATGTCAAAAGAGCATTAATGTATTACATTGACAGAACAAAAAACATCAGAAAGACTAAACAACTATTTATTGCATTTCAAAAACCTCATGCAGGAAACCCAATATCAAAACAAGGTATAGCCAGATGGATAGTTAAATGCATCCAAATCTGCTACCTTAAAGCTAAACGACAGCTGCCCATTACACCAAGGGCACACTCAACCAGAAAGAAAGGTGCTACCATGGCCTTTCTAGGAAACATCCCAATGCAAGAAATATGTAAGGCAGCCACATGGTCTACGCCTCACACATTCACCAAGCACTACTGTGTAGACGTGTTATCCGCACAACAAGCCACAGTAGGTCAAGCCGTATTAAGAACATTATTTCAGACTACTTCCACTCCTACAGGCTGATCCACCGCTTTTGGGGAGATAACTGCTTACTAGTCTATGCAAAACATGCGTATCTACAGCGACAGATGCCATCGAACTGAAAATGTCACTTACCCAGTGTACATCTGTTCGTGGCATCAGTCGCAGTAGATTCGCATGTGCCCACCCGCCTCCCCGGGAGCCTGTAGCAGTTTGGAAGTTACCTTCAACTATTTATATATGTATCATCTCAACCTTAAATAGGTGCATACTTAGTCACTCCATTGTATGGGCACTATTACTACAATTCAACTCCTACCTCACCCTCTGCGGGGAAAAACAATCGAAGATGGAGTCGACGCCCATGCGCAATGGACACAAAAGGAGGAGTCACTCGGTCCTGTGACTCGAAAGACTTCTTCGATGAAAAACAACTTGTAACACTCCGGCCCAACACCAGATGGCGAGCTATTGCAAAACATGCGAATCTACTGCGACTGATGCCACGAACAGATGTACACTGGGTAAGTGACATTTTCATTCTGCAACTCCTTCACAAGTTTTACCTATGGGAAAAAGCTTATTTGTCAGGAATATCACATTGCCAAAAAAGAATATACATGTGAGTGATGCTCTTATCATTTCTCAAAGGTATCCTTTAAGTTTTACGTACCAATTTAGGGGAAATCTTTTACTGTTATATATTTTGTCCTGTTATTATGCACTTTATCTTTCTTTTTTTCTATTGTATGGGCAGGGGGCAAGGGGGATTGTGGCGTCTGCTACCTAGCAGCGACTGCTGATGTTCCTTGAGTTCCTTATTAACCTTTGGAATGCTGGCGAGTGGTAAGGCTGATAACAGATAAGTTGCTGAACTCTATGCGGGCTTGAGAATATGGAAGAAACTTATGAACATTTAACTTGCTTCGCTTCACCTTTAGAGCTTCCAAACATTTACTAGTGAAAGGTGGTGGATTTAGTGTATTGCGTGTAAAGACGTTGGTATGCTATCCTCACCGCTCATTTCCAATGAAACGCAAGGAGACAACATGTGGGTAGCATTTACAATCAGACAGTCAGCTGCCACTGCATTTGTAATTAGTGAAGGAGCAAGCATATCCCAGTCATACCACAGTGCACTTTTTCCTGTTCACCATAAGCATACACAATTTTGAGATAGGTTGGTGCCACTGGCGCTGTTTCACTATTGTCCTGGTGGCGAACAAAAAGATGACAGAAAAGCCAGAAGTGAAAGTTAAGAATCCCACACCCTTGCTATCCTGCCCAACGGCAGGAGCGACTGTATGGGATTGAAACCCGCCCGAATCCACGGGGGGGCAGCACTCAGGTGAGGCATAGGCGGTGAACTCTACACGCAATCACAGTCATACCAACATAACACAAAAAGCGGGTGCTGCCCTTGACTGTCACTGTGCCTCCTACCCCTGTGCACCGGTGGATTCTAACAGCAGAATATCCTATTCAGGGGCCAAATATTCCATCTTGTTGTTTCCTACCTTGTGGCCTCTGTGGGAGTCGTAGTGCTGATCCTAGACATAACCTATTGGTCCTGGTATTTTAGCAGCATCAGTAAGTCAGATTGTACTTACACCACAATATGTACCTGTGCAACTCATTCATATCTGTCATACCATATAAACACATACAATATGTACAATAGGGCACACCACACCCTACATTTATAATACGAAAGCCCCCGTATCCACACAACATTCACAGTTAACCTATGATCCATATAGCGCACACAAATGAACACAGATCTGTATAGAATTAGCAGTGGTCACAATATAATATTTAAAAAACTGAAAACATGAAAGGAGCCAGGCACCACCTGCCTGCACCGCCAGAGTGGACAACCACCACTCAACCAAACATGGGCACTACCTGCTCCCTTTGCTGGGGTAAAGAACTACCACCCCCTCTGGCCAGTGTAGTCCTCCCCTGCCCCTCTGGCTGGAGACGCCATGCCTTGCACCCCAACCCCTCCTGGTTGGAGGCACTGGCTTCACAGCGCCTCCTGCTGTGACCCTAGACAGCTCCTCCAGCTGTCTACAGCCCATATGCCCCACCGGCCAACGTAAACCACAAAGGACATCCGTAGCAGGCACCAAATGATAAAAGGAAAAAGGAGCTATACACTAAGAACGGAAAGGAGGAAGCGAGTACTGTCCTAAGACAGAAACAATAACATTAATGGAAAATTCATAAATCCGGAGTGTGGCGGAAAGCCACCAATGGGAAATCTGGATTATCCACTGTAAGGGAACCAAGACTCTGAGGGATAGGGGCCTCGGCATGCCAGTGTGAACAAAGGAGATACATGCCAAAAAAGAAGAGCAGGTTACGAGGAACAGCAAATAATAAACACAGCAAAGCAATTTCCCATTCCATTTTAAGAAAGTTTAAGATGGTGATTCACCACTTCCCCTGCCTTTTGAAAAACCCAAAACCCAAACACGAGAGGCGTTCAAGGAGGTGACAGATACTCACGACAGCCTCGGGCCCTCTCAACATGCAGAGGTATCTGTGACGTTTCCCCCCCCCCCCCCCCCCCCCCCACAGAGGCTGGAGCCAGGCCGGGGAGATCGTCTGAGCACCTGCATTCTTCAGCACTGTGTCAAAGATAAATCAGCTCAGCTCAGTCAGGTAAAATCAAATCACCAGCCTGCTCCTTTGTTAAGCAAAGTAGTTTAATATGTGTACACTGAGACTGAACAGCATAAGAGATCAAGCTTGAACAGTCTGAAGAAGGAAGTAATACATGATCTTTTATATCATTAAACCACAATCAAATTCTTGCTATTGACGTATAATTACTTCTACATA
This sequence comes from Pleurodeles waltl, assembly GCF_031143425.1. NCBI lineage: Eukaryota > Metazoa > Chordata > Amphibia > Caudata > Salamandridae > Pleurodeles > Pleurodeles waltl. The sequence continues at coordinate 658,687,588 of NC_090443.1, read as the reverse complement.
ATTGCTAAAGTTGTTTATCCTTAATCCTTCATAACGCACCATATATGGATAGAAAATCATGGACAGGAACTTGCATAATATGGCCTATGTGTCTAATATCACGTGATACATCTATTAACAGAAATAAGAACAATAAGTTAACATGATAGTACTTTCGATCAGGAAAATTGCTTCAGCTGGCAAGCAATGATACCTCATGATGGCTGTAGAAATAGCAAGCCTTGCAACAAAATGCGTTATCAGCAGTATCAAAGTATATCAAAACCATAGTCAATGATAGTTATAGAAGTTGTTCAACAAACAGGCTTAGTTGTCATTGGGAATCATAAGGCCCACCGGGCTTAAATGGACCCTAAAGAAATGCGATGCCACATGTCCACTCTAATTTTTTTTTCAGTTCTCTCAAGTCAACACAAAGTCTGATTTGTCCATTGGGTTTCTGGGCTACCACTAAAGGAGCTAACCATTCAGCACTTTCTATGGGCTCTATTATTCCACGGCTTTCTAATTTGTACAGCTCTTGCATTACTACTTCTCTTACTTTCACTGGAATGGTCCTCACTTTGTGGGATACAGGCGCAGCTCCATCCCTCACTATGATCTTATGTTTAAATTTCAAAAGTTACCCAACTGTGCCAGAAAACACTTCTGGAAACTTCCTTAGTAACGTCTTGTATTACTTTCCCACGTTCCGTCATTGACAACACTTGATTACTGCTATTGGGATCTAGCACTTTACCTAAGGTTCCTTGATCCATCCATCCCAAGACAGATGGGGGGTCATTCTGACCTCGGCGGTAAAAGGCCCTTACCGCCGGTCAGAAAACTGCCATCATACCGCCGCGGCCGCTGTAAACCGCCACGGTCATTCTGACCTCCAACTGCCAAACCGCCGAAAACCCGACATCCACGGAAGGCCGCATCATCAGCGGGCAGCGAAAAACTGGAGATGACCAAACCACCACCGCCACGCCAACACAAACACGCCCATGCCATTACGACCCACGAATCCACGCGGCGGTCTTACAACCGTGGCATTCCATTGGCGGTACACACCGCCGCGGTCAAAATACACACCCAGCTCCAAAACACAGCCACATTGGACAATTTGAAATACACACACCTGATACACATACAAACAACACTCCCACACATCCAAGCAACTATAAAACACACACCCACATCACCCACAAACCCCCACTACTAGAAAATCGGAGAGAAGGCGATAGAGAGAGAGCACAGCTATCGAAAACCCCAACACACACAGGAACACAACATCATCAACCACACTACATCTACGCACACATCACCACACACCACCACTCACATCACCACAAACACCACCCCACACCTCATCCACACCACCCTATGGCACCCCAAAGACACCACAGGTTTTCGGACCAAGAACTCAGGATCATGGTGGAGGAAATAATAAGGGTAGAGCCCCAGCTCTTCGGCACACAGGAAGGCAGAGCTATGGCAAAGGATCGTCGACAGGGTCAACGCTGTGGGACAGCATCCCAGAAACCGGGAAGACATCGAAAAGCGCTGGAACGACCTACGGGGGAAGGTACGGCCGATGGTCTCAAGACACAACATCGCTGTGCAGAAGACCGGCGGCGGACCACCACCCACTCCTCCCGAATTCACTGCATGGGAGCAAGAGGTCTTGAACATTCTGCATCCTGCTGGCCTCGCTGGAGTAGGCGGAGGAATGGACTCTGGTAAGTCTAATCTCAACTACTCCCCCCCCCCCCCAACCACCAGCATGCCAACCCACACCCCCACCCTCACCCCCAACCCCCCAGCACACATCCTCCCTGCCAATGTCTCACCAGCACAACCCACCCAAACCAAAACCAAACCCTGATTGCCAACACAAACCATGGCCACCCATCACCTATGCATGACCACCGCACATACCCATCCCCCCCCACAAACCACCCTCACAACTCCTCCCACAAGGGAATGCCAGCACTGGGGGACAAGGGCACCCACAAATCGCACACCATGGAACACACAGAAGCAATAACCATACTCTTTTACCCCTGCAGGGCCCGAACGCCAACACACCGGCCAGGAGGGTCCAGATATGTCCATCCCACCCCCAGAACAGGCCTCCAGTGAGGACAGCAGCTCTGTCGACCTAGAACCTGATGACCAGCCCGGACCATCGGGGACCTCTGGACAGTCGGTTCCCCACACACAGACACAGGCCACAGCAGACCTAACCCCCTCTGGGAATATCAGCACAGCTCCCACCCAGCGGGCCCATGCCTCTGTCTCCAGGACAGGTCAATCAGCGGTGTGTCCGCCACTACAGGGCACCCAGGCTGACCCAACACCCCAACAACAACAGGGACCTGGGGGCAGTGGTAGTGGGCACACCGTCCAGGGGACAGAGGCCCAGGAAAACAGGGGAACTGGGAGGGCTGCTGTGCGGCAGGGGGGGGAGGACAGGCCCAGGGAACCGACTCTCCAAGAGGCCCTCACCACCATCATGGGAGCATACCACCGCTCCCAGGAGACAATGGCGACGGTACTGGCCAGGTTCCAGGAGATCCAGGCACAGCAGGAGGAACGGTACATGGGGTACAGAGAGGAGCTCAGGAACATCGTCCTGGCCCTCAACCAAATAGTCACCACATTGCGGGACCATGTGGCACCCCAAAGGGCCCCTGTCACCAGCTTGGACCAGGAACAGCCTACCACCTCCGCCGGCGCTAGTGGACAGGAGGCCCCCACACAACGACAGGCCACCAGAACCCCACCTCCTGCTGACGATCAACCACCCCGCAAGAGGAACCTGAGATCACAAAGGAAGACAGAGTAGGATGCCAAGACCCCCGCCAGCATAAGAAACCCCCTGATGTCATTCCACTGTCCCACATTGTCACCCTGTCCAACCTTGAACTGCCCCTGCTCCATCCTTCCACAGGCATATGGACAATGCACCTGTGCGACTGAGAACTGGACTCTGCCATGGACATTACTCCACCCCCACCCATCACCGTTTTACTATCATGGACCTATATGTAGCACTTTAAATAAATTACTAATTGCACTTAAAACACTCAGGAGTCTGCTTGTATTCTTAACAAATGTATTACACATAACGGTTCAAAAATGTTCAGTTACATTGTGATGACAACATACCAATGTCAATGTGCTTTACTCCATGGGCAAACAAAGCAGAAGTCACGCAGTGGGTCATACAGGTCTGAAAAGGGAAGGGAAAGTCACAATTCAGTTGAAAGGAACTTGGGGGAAACACAGAAAGTAGAGATGCAGGAGGCCTGAAGCAAATGTAAAATTGCGTTGGGGATTCTTACCTGTGTGCTACTGAAAATACTGTTGTATGACTGTGTCCCTGTTGTCCGTGTCGTCCCCGTCGTCTTCCTCCTCTTCACTCTCCACAGGCTCCACAGCTGCTACAACACCACCATCTGGACCATCCTCCTGCAGGAAAGGCACCTGGCGTCGCAATGCAAGATTGTGAAGCATACAGCAGGCCACGATGATCTGGCACACCTTCTTTGGTGAGTACATTAGGGATCCCCTGTCATATGCAGGCACCTAAACCTGGCCTTCAGGAGGCCGAAGGTCCTTTCTATGATCCTCCTAGATCGCCCATGGGCCTCATTGTACCGTTCCTCTGCCCTGGTCCGGGGATTCCTCACTGGGGTCAGTAGCCACGGCAGGTTGGGGTAACCAGAGTCACCTATTAGCCACACACGTTGTCTCTGTAGCTGTTCCATCACATAGGGGATGCTGCTATTTCGCATAACATACGCGTCATGCACTGACCCAGGGAACTTGGCATTTACATGGGAGATGTACTGGTCAGCCAAACAGACCACCTGCACATTCATAGAATGGTAATTTTTCCTGTTTCTGTACACCTGCTCATCGTCTTTTGGGGGTACTAAGGCCACATGGGTCCCATCAATGGCACCAATGATGTTGGGGATATGTCCAAGGGCATAGAAGTCACCCTTCACAGTGGCCAAATCACCCTCCTCAGGGAAAACAATGTAGCTCCGCATGTATTTCGTCAGGGCAGACAACACTCTGACAAAATCTTTGAAAACATAGGCTGAGACATCCCTGATGACATGGCCACTGTTGTCTGAAAAGACCCACTTGCCAAAAAATGGAGGACTGACAGAACCTGCACCAAAGGGGGAATTCCTGTGGGTTGGCGGATGGGGGACATCAGTGCTGGCTCCAGCTGGGCACACAGTTCATGTATAGTGGCTCGGTCAAGTCGGTATCAAAGTATTATATGACGTTCCTCCATTGTCGACAGGTCCACCAGCGGTCGGTACACTGAAGGATTCCTCCTTCTCCTCGCAAGTCCCAGCGGACGGTGCCTAGGAAGGACAACATAGAGTACAGAGTCAAGCAACCCACATGTACGTAACTACAGCTTGCACAGTACACGAATCGCTATTCATTGAATGGCTTGTATGAGTGGCAATGCAAGGCCTAGGCCTGTGTGACGCAGTAGAAATTAAGCCATGTGGGCCCTTGAAATGGCGGCTACCTGACCTGAGAAGTGTGACAGTGGGATGTGAGGTCAATGTGCTGGCGTGACACACCGTGGCGGTAGGCGGTCAAAGACCGCGGCGCCAAGCCGCATTGGTTAACATTGAACCCTATGGGTTTCAGGAGCCAATGACGAGGTGCGCCGGCGGTCGCGGTACGCCATTTCCTATCTGATTAATCACTCAAGACCTGATCATCCACAGGAGAGGACCTATACTGCAAGTGCTGCTGTGAACTCGGTCTGGAAGAGACAATGGCTGCTGCGACTGGGGAAAGGGCCCCTGCCTTCACTACAGAAGAGTTGGAGAAACTTGTGGATGGGGTCCTTCCCCAGTATGTGCTACTCTACGGTCCTCCAGACCAACAGGTAAGTACACTGTGTGCACGTTGAATGGGCTATGCCTGTGTTGAGTGGGGTGGAGATTAGATGGTGGGGTGGGGAGACAATGACGAGTGCAAGGCACGACAGATGAGAGCATGTGCCACATGGCAAGGTTGGGGAGGGGGGGGCAATCACATCTATCATGCGGAAAATTGATGATATTTCCAATTCCACCCTGTACATGTCAAATAGGTCAGCGCCCATCAGAAAGTCGACATTTGGCGTGCCATCGCCAAGGAAGTCCGGACCCTGGGGGTCCACAACAGACGGGGCACCCACTGCCGCAAGAGGTGGGAGGACATCCGCCGCGGGACCAGGAAGACTGCCGAGTCACTGCTGGGGATGGCCTCCCAACCTAGGAGGGGTGCCAGTCGTACCCTGACCCCCCTGATGTCCCGGATCCTGGCGGTGGCCTACCCCGATTGGATGGGCACGTGAGGACATCACAGCAGACACAAGGGGGTGAGTACCAGCACATTCAGCTATCTTTACGCGCAGTGGAGGTGCCTGGGTGGGGGAGGAGGGCTGTGGGTGACATTAGGCCAGGGTGCTTTCTGTAGTGTAGTCCTCTCCTTTAGCCATGTCCCTGTGCCCCCGCCCCCCACCTCTGTAGGATGACAAGTACAGCTATCCATGTTGGCCTAGTCACAAGTACTGAGTAGTGTACCCCGATTGCGCGGCTTAGTGCATGAGGCTCCTGTGTCTGTCCTCTCCGCCAACGGTGTTGACAATGCATGCACTCAACCTGTATTTCTTTCTCCCCCCACCCTTTTTCTTTATCTTCTTGTGCATGTGTGCATTAGCATCATCAGGCGGAGGAGAATTGGCACCGGAGCACGAGGGAGCTGCAACTCACAAGGCCCCGGTGGGCCATGGCACAGACACCGAGGCCACCAGTGATACAGAGGGCGAGGGGAGCTTCACAACGGGGACCCGTGGTGACACCAGCGACACCGACACGTCCTCGGATGGGAGCTCCCTAGCGGTGGCGGCAACATCCTCTACAGGTACAGCCGCCACCCAGCGCACCAGCTCTGCCCTCCCAGCAGCCCCTCAGCCTTCGCTCCATGCCCGCTCGCCCAAGAAGGCGGGCATCTCCTTCGCCCCAGGCACCTCAGGCCCTGCCCCTGTTACCACTGCTGCCCTCAGTGAGGAGGTCATTGACCTCCTACAGACCATCATTGTTGGGCAGTCTACCCTTTTGAATGCCATCCAGGGGGTAGAGAGGGAGGTGCATCGTAGCAATGCATACCTGGAGGGCATTCATTCGGGTCAGGCTGCCCATCAACGATCGTTCAATGCTCTGGCCTCAGCACTGACGGCAGCCATTGTTCCTGTTTCCAGCCTCCCTCTTCTAACTGCCTCCACCCTGTCTCTGTCTCCTGTTCCTCAGCCTATCCCATCCACACCATCAGACCAGCCTGCACACACCTCAACACCCAAGGGCAGCTCATCCAGACATAAGCACCACAGATCACACAAACATTCACCCAAGCAACACCCAGATGCAGACATGCCAACAGCCACTACCACCTCTGTGTCCCCCACCTCCTCGTCTCCCTCCTCCCTCCCTGTGACGTCTCTACTCACACCTGCATGCACACCACCAACAGCCAGTACTTCCATCACCAGCACACCCTCCAGTACAGTCCGCACACGTGCAGTCACCACCCCCACTGCCATTTACACGTCCCCTGTGTCCTCTCCCACTGTGTCTGTCACCCCCTCTTCCAAGACACACAAACGCAGGCAGCCACCCACCCAACAGCCAACCACATCACCACAGCCTCCAGCCCATGCACCTTCACCCAAGGACAGCACACCTGACTCTCCTACAACCACCTCCTCTTCCTCCACTCCCATAACCACTACACCTACCCTTTACCTTGGTCCTAAAAAAGTTTACCTCTCCACTCTTGACCTCTTTCCCTCACCTGACCCACCCCCTCCATCTGCTAAGAGTCCCAAGAGCGCCTCAGCCACCACCAGCCCGGCTTCAAGGGTCACCGTAGTGCATGGATTTTGGAGTCCCCCCTTTGCCAGCAGTGATACATCAGTCAGCAGCAAGGGGACAGCCAGCCCCCCCCCTGGAAAGAGGACCCGTAAAGTAAGGGGCCGCCGCGAGAAGACTGACACGGCTGCCCCCAAGGACCAAAGTTCTGCCACTTCACCTGCCACAACATCCAGGGGAGGCAAGGCCCAGAGAGCCACATCGAAGGAGGGCAAGGGCAAGGGCAGCAGGGCGGAGAAGTCAGCCAGCAGGAGCGCGGACCAGGAGGGCCCCACAAGCCCCATCCAGTGTGTGAGGGAGGACACCCAAGGGCCCAGGACACCGTCACCGAAGGGTCCAGCAACTGCACGGTCGGAGGGCGACTGAGCAGGGAGTCCTGGCCAGGTCTGACTCCCTTGACTTACAGAACAAGCACCGCTGAACAGGGCCCCGCCGTGCAGAAAGGCACCGCTGAACAGGGCCCCGCCGTCCAGAAAGGCACCGCTGAACAGGGCCCCGCCGTCCAGAAAGGCACCGCTGAACAGGGCCCCGCCGTCCAGAAAGGCACCGCTGAACAGGGCCCCGCCGTCCAGAAAGGCACCGCTGAACAGGGCCCCGCCGTGCAGAAAGGCACCGCTGAACAGGGCCCCGCCGTGCAGAAAGGCACCGCTGAACAGGGCCCCGCCGTCCTGAAAGGCACCGCTGAACAGGGCCCCGCCAAGACAGGCACCGCTCCGCTGGGCCCTTCCTGTCAAGCACCGCTCTGCCGCGCCCCGCCGTCTCAAGCACCGCTCCGCTGGGCCCTTCCTGTCAAGCACCGCTCCGCTGGGCACCGCCGTCTCAAGCACCGCTCCGCTGGGCCCTTCCTGTTAAGCACCGCTCCGCTGGGCACCGCCATCTCAAGCACCGCTCCGCTGGGCCCTTCCTGTCAAGCACCGCTCCGCTGGGCCCCGCCGTCTCAAGCACCGCTCCGCTGGGCCCTTCCTGTCAAGCACCGCTCCGCTGGGCCCCGCCGTCTCAAGCACCGTTCCTCTGGGCCCTTCCTGTCAAGCACCGCTCCGCCGGGCCCCGCCGTCTCACGCACCGCTCCGCTGGGCCCTTCCTGTCAAGCACCGCTCCGCCGGGCCCCGCTGTCTCAAGCACCGCTCCGCTGGGCCCTTCCTGTCAAGCACCGCTCCGCTGGGCCCCGCCGTCTCAAGCACCGCTGGCCCAATGACAGTGCCGGTTCTGTGTCGAGCTACTGTTCACGCTGCACTCGGGCCACCCTGCCTCCTCCATTGCCTGTGGAGACTGTTATCCACTTGATAGACTGTGGCTTTGCACTCCCCAGGATTGAACAGTGGGCAAGCCACCCACTGTAGAGACTTGAGAGACTGTGGCTTTGCACTCCCCAGGATTGAACAGTGGGCAAGCCACCCACTGTAGAGACTTGAGAGACTGTGGCTTTGCACTCCCCAGGATTGAACAGTGGGCAAGCCACCCACTGTAGAGACTTGAGAGACTGTGGCTTTGCACTCCCCAGGATGGCACAGCGGGCATGGTGGCCCCTTCGTGGATCTGGCGTTGTGGACTCATGTGGCTGTGGTGCCCCCCCTTCCCTTCCCCCTGAGGTGCCTGTAGTTTTATCATCTGATGCCCCTGCAGTGTTCTCTCCAACAGACTCAGGTCTCCTGTGTGGGCTTTGCCCATGTGTTGATACACTTTGACCCACGGACAGTTGAAATTTCAGTGACTGTGCTGGACTTATTGCCTCTATTTATCGGTTATGCAATGTTTAAACTTGATTTTTTTTTTATTCATTTTCCTATTTTACCATGACTTCAATGAACCTATTTTATACATAAATTTAGTTTCTCACTTTAATTATATCTTTTCATTATTCCGGGGGGGTTTGGGTGGTGTCACTTTGAATTGGTGCTCTGCATTGGTGTGTAGATAGTTGGGGGGTGGGTGTATTGCGTATGTGTGTGCCCGTAACCCTTCCTCCTCCCCAATCCCCTGTGTCGTAGGTGCGGTACTCACCGTTGTCATCTGCGCCGGAGTTCGTACTCGTGGTAGATGAGCAGGTAGACGAGAGCAGGTAGGATGTTCAATTCGGGCTCCATGCTGTCCTCCGTCCTCGTGGAGTGTATAGAGGTGTGCGTTTTCCCGTTCGTAGTCTGTTTCCGCCGTGTTTTTATCGGCGGTGCTCCCGCCCCGGAAAAGGTGGCGGATTGGTGAGTTGTGATAGGGTGGGAGGTACGTTGTCTGCCGCCTGCCTGTTGGCGGTGACCGCCGCGCTGTTTGTCTGTCCCGCCGTGGCGGTCGGAGTGTTAAAGTGGCGGTCTGTGTTGGCGGTTCCCGCCAGGGTCAGAATTCATTTTGTTTTACCACCTGCCTGTTGGCGGGTTGGCCGCCGCTTTATCACCGACCGCCAGGGTTGGAATGACCCCCATGGTCCTCTATCAGCTACAAATTGTCCCTCATTATGAGAAGACAGCCAAGGCTATGGTGGCGGTTTAACCACCGACGGGCTGGCTGTGAAGACCACCCTCTGCCAACCTGCCCAATAGCCCCACCCATTCACAACAGAACCCCCACTCCTCCTACCAGAACAGCACTCGTTCTAGTGCAGCACCCCTCCATCCCACCTTCTAGGGCAGCACACCCCTTCTAGTGCAGCACCCCCCACCCCGGCATGTACACACACAGACACCCACATGCACCCTGCATACACTCATTCATGCACCTCGCATACTCATTCACGCACCACACATACACCCATACATCAACACTGATATACACTTATTTACTCACAAGCATCCGTACACACATATACTTTCAAGCATCCATACACAAACTCATCTCAGCATTCATACACGCACTCGCTTCACCATCCATACACGAATTCAACCACTCAATCACACACATACATTCACACACCCATGCACACACCCATAGACACACACATACACACACCCATGCACACATACATGCACACACGCAGACAACACCCACTCACACATGCACACACAACACCCTCCCACCCCGTCCCCTGTCGGACGATCGACTTACCTTGTCCGGAGAGGAGGTCATCCAGGCAGGAAACGGGCGCTCCCACCCCCTGCAGCGCACTGCCTTTAGGACACCGCCAATGCTTGTTTTCTTGCCTAGTCTCTCTTGCACTTTCTTCTCTCTTCATCTTTTCTCCCTTTTCCAGGAGCACCTCCCAATTGTGATGCCTCTTGGCACCATTAAGTGCATTTTACTCAAAGTAAAAAGGGCCTGATTTAGAGTTTGGTGGACAGGGTGCTCTTTACCAAATGCGGTGGAGTACCTGCTCATTAAACCCATGTTCCACCTGCCTCATTTAGTGATGGGTAGACTTCAGGTATTCTGTCAATATTGCCACCACTGGTTCCTGGATGGATAGTGTAATGCCTGTTTTTTTCTGTCTGTCACCTGCCGGAAAAGCCTGGCAGTGAGCGATAGAAAAAATATAATGACCCCCCCACCCCCCAGCAGACCCTCTGATAAACACAAAATGTTGTGGGAGCCATTACCTTTTTGTTTTTTTTAGAAGCAAACTCCTACTTTGGGAGTTTTTTCTTTTTTGAAAAAGAAAACAGTCCTAAAGTTTGAAAAATGGCTGTACTCCAAACATTTGCTACATTAAAAGGAGGTTCCATGATGGTAGTTCATTTCAATTTACTGAAGAGGGGGGGGGACATTTTAAAATTTGACAGCAGAGTACTTTTGGGATGGAGGAGGTGTTGTCCTCCACCATCCTCACCAACACTACTCCATCCACCAAACCATACATTCGGGTCCTTAGTTTGGTCCTGGTAGTTGTTAGTTCACTTTTTAGCTTTTAAGTCTTTCTTGACTACTCTGAGCAGCACAGGTGGCCTAATATGATTATTGTCATGCTCATTGTAATGGTATATTTGTGCTTCACTGTTTTGTAAAGTAACAAATAATCTGCTTTGATAACATCCTTTCAAACACTAAGCCATGCTTGTTCCTTTCCTTTATAGTACAGAACATACACTGTTAAGGATGAAAAGTGTGGCAAGTCACCGTCCCTTATTTTGTGTGATTCCATGGGGCTGGAAGAGAAAGCTGGAACAGGGCTGGACGTTGAGGATGTACCAAAAATACTTGATGGTCATGTTCCTGATAGGTATCAGGTACATATTTCTCAATTTAACATTTTCCTGTGCATATGTGTGTGTATATAATTTATTATTCAGTGTTGAAAGTATCATTGCAAGCTAATTTTAGTCTTCATAGTTGTTCGTACCGCTCGAAAGATCTGGAGTAAGACCAAGTTGTAACATTTTAGCTCTGCATGATACTACAGAGGAGTCTATTTAAACCTGATGGGACTCGTAAATGCAGCCATCACTGGAAACCAACGATCTGTGTACTTCAATTTGGGGATTTTGGCTGGTCTAATCTGAGGGAAAAGTGAGGAAATACTAGTGATTTGCAACTGGCCATTCCTTGGTAATTGCTCATTTCCCAGGGGAATCTCGGGGTTACATTTGTAAATAACTCAATTCCACACTTTTTGATTTACCGAGGACCCTGGTATCGACCTGTGGAGTGATTACCTGTGTAAAAAAAAAAAGGGCAGTTGTATTGGGACTATAATGGTAAACTGAGAATTGACTGATTTACCAAAGCTTAAATAGTGCGATGACAGGTAATGATGCAACAGTTCCCTTCAGGGTACGTTACAGAGTGATGCAAAGATCATTTAAAATTGCAGCATCTTACCATAACAATTTTGAATAACGACAGGTTATTGTTGGAGAGGAAAGTTAGTCATAACGTAAAGTGTGGTTTCTATTATTTTCAAGTTGTCAATTTTTCAATCATGTCAATCTATGTTCAGTTCAATACTTAAAAAAGATTTTCAGGGTAGTGCCAGAAAACTGTTTGACAGCTGTTTATTTTAATCATGAACGACATGATCAGTAAAATTCTCATATCTGAATGAGGCCTTACATATGAGACTCCATAGATGTCAGTAGCTGCTACGCGAGTTATCCAATCTGGGTGGCTTCCAACCCAAGAAAAGTGTCTTCTTTCTAATTAAACTGCATCTTAGTCATAGTGAATGGATTATTTTATGCATTAAAATGGCTTGCTTCTGACTCAATCACTTCATACTAGCCACATTAGAGTGTAAAATATTTCCATCAAGGACGGCTCCCCCTTGTGGGTAGAGGAGCATCGCCACCCCCCCCCCCCACGCCAGCAGCAACCGCTGCGAATCCTTTCACAAGGAAGCAATAATAAACTCTGTTTATTATCGCTTTCATGTGAAAGAGGTGGGGCCACGCGGGTGACGTGCAGAGGGGAGTACACTGTGCACTCCCCTCACTGCGCATGTATGTTTGGTGGGCTGTCACTGGAGAAAGCCTGCAATGGCTCCCAGTCTGCATGAGAGCGCACAGCGAGGGCGCTCCCAGCCAATCCTGATGCTGCTTTGAGCAGTGTCAGGATTGGCAGCAGGGCAGGGTGGGAGCCTGTAACTGCAGCCTTCAGAGGAGCAGCGCGGCACGGGAGCCGAGGCAAGTTTTTAAAAATGTTATTTTATTTTTCATTTTTATGCAACCCCCCCCCCCATTCTCCCTCTGCCCACTACTCCGCGCAACTGATTTCCATACTGACCATTTAACATTCAAACTTTGTCCTGAACTGATGGGTGGCAATGGCGAAAACATGCACCCCCCACAAGTGTCCCTGAGTATTCACGGCAGATAGGTGTATGTCCGAATGTTCTGCTAGTTGTGTGGTATGGTTGATTACCCTGCCCACCCAGGGGTAGAGATATGTATCCTTTGATACACAATACTTTTATGTGTTACAACCAACACACACAAATACAGTTAAAAAGAGAGTCCAGAGTTCAAAGGTATATCACACAGATCCGTTCAGTGTTCAGTTTATTTCACATTTCCAGTTCCATTCATGTTGACATATTTTAAATTTCCAATTCCATTCATGTTTTCAGTACAGTTCTTCAATAAAGTTGGTTCACACTTGACATCCAACACACGTTTCGTCACAACGTGACTTTATCAGGGCTGTGAAGTTACAGAAATCAACATATAAACATTGACATATGTAAATGTATTTCAGAAATACATAAAACACATTTGTGCACTGGCTGAAACAGGAGAAAATTGCCCAGTGACTATTAAATGCAAAAATTAAGGATATTCCATGCACACCGTCACCAAAGATGAGAAAAATGTGTAAGAAAGAAGGAGCAAATGTGTGCATGCATCAAAGGTACATATACCCTCTATTAGAAAAATGTATAGCCCGTGGCACAAAAAAAGCAAAAAGTGGGTATCCAGAACAACAATAGATGTCTTAGTGTCTATCCAAAAAGAAAGAAAAAAAGGTCAGGAATGTGCACTCACTCAGCAGCTTAAATGTACCCAGTTCCCACTGTGAACAGTGAAGAGTTAGAGAGGAGCTAGGTAATAATTAACCCAAAATTCAGCAGTTCTCAAGGTGTCAAATGACCACGTCCTTATCCACAGCATATTAAATCCGTTATATGTGACAGCCTGTGTTCATACAAGGATGCAAAGTACTTTAATCCAACAAATTTACTAATAGCAACTAGCTCCAAGATGTAGAAGGTAATCAAATGTACAGGCCATAGTACGCCAAAACCTGCAGGTAAAAGAACACAAATATATTGGCAGAATATGGAACCCTAACTAGCAGAACCTAAGCAGCTACACATATGCCATACAGAGCCCCTACCAATGACTAAGCGAATCTTGCACAAATATGTAGACTTACGTCAAGAACATAATTAGAGTATAGGCAACACACATAAGTTGTGTGACATGTTACGCACTAGTTTAGAAGGAGGGAGACATGCTCCGAATAATTCACTGTAAACTGCAAGTCAGACGGTGAACCTGAACTGTAAATATAGAATGTGGTCTGATGTCAAAAGACATGGTGAGAATATAGACGACACACGTATAATGTATAACGTGTTCACATATTTAAGTATTTTTATTTATTTATTATTTTTTATACTTTTAGAAGGAGGGAAAAGGAACATTAAAACTTTATACAATTCTTAGTACATGATTACCGATTGGTATTATGTGTACCACTACTTTTTACAGTACTTACTCTAATCACTGTACATCAGTAAAAAAAAAGAATGTATTTCCAAAAACTGAAGAAGGACTTAAATAACCAATTTTCACTGATATTCAAATTGGAATCTCTAAAAATAATTAATGACTATTGCTTACTCAGATCCCACTTTTCTGAACATTGACTCAGTTGTTTCACAGGTGTTAGTGAAATCCTCTGGGAAAGATTACTGCCCCTTCCCACTTCTAAAGCTCAGCACCTGTTAGAGGGACAAGGTCATATCACCTTCTGTGCCATATGGATTGATGGCACTCTTTCTTAACTTTCCTGCTTATGTTAACGCAGAAGTTATAATGAAATTATGAATGACTTATTGTATTCTGAATGTTGAAATAGCATAGAAAATGTTATAACCTAGGGAAAAATAATGCACACATTTGAAGGTGCGCCCACCAGTGTGGCCGACAATGTTCACGAAGTGTACTTATTAGTGACTTATTAATATGAAATGATAAACTTATGTTTAATTAATGTAGTAATATGTCATATTGAAGGTTATGCATTATGAATTAGCTTTATTAATGATAAGGCCTTGACTTAGCAAGGTCATGGCCCAGTTTCATGGCCTCATGTCAAGCTGCATTGCTCAGGAATTTAATAAAATGGATGCTCAGAGAATTAAGATGTGAATTTCCACTGTGCTGACCAAATGATGGTAACTGAAATCTTTTCTCATGATGATGATGTATTTGTCAGTGCAACAGTGTTTAATGTAATGTGTGCAAGACTGACTTTCTCAGGAGAAAACAAAGAATTAACTGACTGAAGTATAAGCTGCAACAATATTGTTACCTGATGAGCGCAATGATGAGAACGGAAGAGATGAGAGCCAATCATCGACATGTGAACCATGTACTAGAAGCGTTGTAGATATGAGGGTTTAGTTTCATTGGACTGAATACAAACATGCGATTTTTAAACCAATATGGACATTGGAAGTAGTTTTAGGAAATCTAACTTAGCCGGACTGCACTGAGAGGAGACACCCCATTTTGCCATCTTGAGAAAAGACAAGCTTAACTTTATTGCTTAAAGAGACTTTGACTTTTCTGAACTTTGATGCTGAATCCTGATGTCTAGCTAACCAAACTGATGTCCTAAGAACGAAGACTGTCACAGCTAGCTTATCCAAACTGAGGATAGGTATACTGACTATGATATTGTTTGCTATGTCTGTTTGCTTTTGTTTCTAGGTACCAACCGCTATTTTGACAGAGTCATAGTTAGATGTTTTTCCAAATTGTGTGAATAAATTTGTTTTTCATTCAGCCCACACATGCTATTCTTTGCTGAATCTAAATGTATGTAATATCATTTGCGCAGTTATTCTTACTAGTAATTTGTACTGTAACATTAAAATCTGTAGTAGCTCAAGCTTTGATTAGATTGCGATTCTTTTGCTGCTTTGTTCAGCCAGTGTTGTTCCTGTATGTTTATCATTTGATTTTGAGAATGAGTTACGTGACATTAGCGTTGTTAATATAGGGAAATAAACATTCTAACTTTCACATAAAGGTGTGGGTGTTCATGACTGCAAGCTTATGGTGTGTGACAATTACTGACTCTTATTGATTACTAATGTTATTGATTATTATTGTTTATTGATTTGTGCATGTGTGGGATATATAATGGGAAAACCTCAAAGCGAGTCAAAAGGTTCATCGATCTATTCGCGTCTCCTTGTAGATTTACTTATTAAAGTCCGACGAGCTAACAGAGATGGTAGCAGACTGATGGTTTGTCTCCTTAAGAGCCCATCATAGAGGCCCGGTACATGGTTTGTCTATCAAGAGCTCATCATCACTGAGATTTGGATTTATTGTTTGAATGATACAAATTGGAGAGAAAATGTGTCCCTAAATACTTAAAACCACTTCCCCAGAATCTTCGAGCTTGTCAATGGTTGTTTGAGGAGGTTCTCGGTGTTCTAGTGATAGTGAAAATGACGTAGGTTTTGCACTTGCACAGTTTATGCAAATCTCAGGTGGATTGTGATGGTTGTGAGGGTTTAGGGAGTTTGTGTACTCCAAATGAAGTTGCAGAAGGAGTGTACGTACTCCGCAGTGTGAGAGTGGGGAAGTTGTCGAACTTCACATGTATGTGGTGCTTTGTGCTCAAAAATTGTCCACAT
This sequence comes from Pleurodeles waltl, assembly GCF_031143425.1. Classification (NCBI taxonomy): domain Eukaryota; kingdom Metazoa; phylum Chordata; class Amphibia; order Caudata; family Salamandridae; genus Pleurodeles; species Pleurodeles waltl. The sequence goes on along the minus strand of NC_090443.1, from coordinate 658,671,355 downwards.
GGTTGTTGATATAACGACCCTGCATGGTCTAAGACTCCGTGTATGAGACACTTGTTTTTTTTTGTCGTAATTTGTCTGGTTTAATAGGCCGATCGGGTGTGGTCGACAAGTCAGAGTGTGAGTCAAAGTGAGTTAACTGAGATGTGGCGACTCCTGTGTTCACCAGGACAGACCCACTGATCAGTTAAGAGTAAAATTTGTGGTTTGAATTTTGCTTGCTAATCAGGAAAACTGAGAAAAAAGGAATAGCTGTTAGAACGGAACGCTGTCAGTGAAATATCCGTAAAGTTTCAGAAGCAATTGTCTTGCCTTTCTTGTAGTAAACGGACAAATTGGGTTTTTGATTTTGTTTAGTGCTTGAAATAAATTGAATTAGCTCCTTGTGAATCTGAGGTAGGGAGGACAAGCCGCAAGACTTTGTCAGCCGCAGTATGTGAGCGTGACGTCACTGGAGCTGCGCCGGGATAGGTTGGTTAGTGAGAAGGGTCATGCACGGATTGACAGCCATCCGTGAAACGCAATCGGTTTTGAAGGTGGGTGTAGAGAATTTTGGAATTAAAAGTCACTTCCTGATTTGATATAGAATAGAATAAAGGTCGCAGAAATTAAATTTTTCAAAGCTTTAAAGAGTGCTTTAGGAGGAGATACGTACACTACAACGAGCATAGGGGATATTGCACTGCCAGAAGGTACATCAGCTTACATTGTAATCAAACAAAAGGGCGTTGTGCCATGTCTTTGGCTAAAGCAATGGTGCAAAGTGACAAAGATGGGGGATTAGCGTTTCCTGTCAACGGAACATTTAATTTGAGGAGTTTAGAGAATCTGAGGAGGGTGCTGTATGATCTGAAACCCCCTCCGAGACCAGCAGTTTGAGGCATTAGCGATCTGGGAGCTAGTTGCCAGACAGCAACAGCAACATAAATTTGAGAGGAGAATGAGAAAGGCAGAAAATATACTAGCGGAGGCTAGATGGGACAGTGATCAGAGATTTTGGGGAACTGAGACTTTACAGGAGATTAAATTGTTTCCAGCAATAAAACAGGACAGTGAAAGAGTAGGAAGGAAAGCTGTCAGAAAAACAAACAGGAGCCATTCTGAGAGTAGGGAACAGAGACCAAAGGAGTCTAAGAGACCATTGACCTATGAGGAAGAGTCAGATGATGATGAGTTTATTTTGCAGTTATTGAGAAATCGTCCTCCTCGATATGCTGCACAAGAGAGCGGTCCGAGCACTAGTGTAAATCCTTCGGCACTGACACAGGTTAATGTGACAACAAGTCCGGCGCAGGTTAATCCATGTCTGACACAGAGCCCAATGCAGAGCATTCTTAAGGCACCTACTACTCCAGTAGTCCAAAATCAGGTGCAACAGCCAAATGTCCAGAAAACTTACCATGATGTGCCCCTTGTGGAAACTGCCACAAACCTAATAGTGCCTACAGGACAGGTTTTCCCAAGACCGACATTGTTTCAGACAGAACCAACTCCACTTTTACTACCTCAAGCACAGTCACAAACGATTCCGAAATATACTCTAATAACAGGAACACAGTCAGATGTGTCTGTACTGATGAACCAGAATGTAGGAATCACTCCCACAGAACCTGAATGTTAGGCAAAGCCCAGATGCTTTATCTGTACCTGTCACCATTGGTCCGATTTAACCTTTGTTCACACAAGAGAAACCCAGTGCAGATGGACAGCGAGTCCTGAGTCAGAATGGAATGAGGGGAGGACTTAATAAGAATATTCGAGTAGTATCTCCTTTGGGACAAACCTTTGACAGATTGAGATCATTGCTAGATCTTAGCCCATTTGGAGTTCCTCCGGATACTGTCATAGGGTAGCACATTAGTCAGAGCTTGAAATTGATTGACACCGCAGATCCCAAATACAGTTGAGCAACAGGCACCACATGCCCAGGCCAGCAACATTTCATGGCAGGGTTTGACTGCCCAGCATTTGACTGAATGGTTAGACAAGCTTAATACACCGCAGAGTGCTCCTAAAAGAGAGGAGTACTTGAACTACACTAAACTGGGAATGGAAGTGGGTGAGCTCATTGAAGGGACTATGGGTGTGAACTGGTTAGAGTCCTACACAGAAGCAGAGCTAAGATATCTGTGCCCGAAGATTACAAGGGAAGAGAGCAATGTGCATCAAAAGCTAGCAGACCTAGCAGAGAAGTGCAGCATAGAAATAGAGAAAACAAAGAAAAAGAGTTACAGGTTAGATTTTGAGACCAAAGATTTTGAACACATGAGATCTGCTGGAATGAAGGCACACAATGGGGAGTTATTTCAAAGTGCCCAGATCTGGGGAGCATTAGATAAATGGGAAGGCAGATGGGTAAAGAAAAGAGATATGAGAAGAAGGGATTCTGTGGAGCTGATTGCAAATGTGCAGCAAAGTAAGGATGCACTGAATCTTTTCAACAACACAACGCGTATGGGTAATGCTGTGAACAGGCTAATCTGGCCAGTTCAACTGGTCAGTGGATCACAAACATGGTGATTTAATTGTCAGTAGTGGTGGGCATGTGCTCAGTAAAGAGTGGGGGTATTCCTCTTAAAGAATGGGTGGTCTCACACACATTCAAATGTCATGGTTCATCATTTGACCACCTATCCCCACCCAGGTAAGATGAGACCACCTGGACGGACTCAACCTCGTTGTTAAAAGAACTCTGAGTGAGTGCTGAAATTAATCTTTGTAGATATTAGCCCCAGGTCTGAGGTGGGAGGGGGAGTTGCCCCTTGTAGTCACACTCTATGAAGGTCCGAGTCAGGAAGGAATACTAGTAGGGTGTCATAACAATGGATCAAAAATGTGACAGTACAGTACGCTAAATGAGGCACAAAAACCTGTCTAGAACCTAGACGTTTGTAGACGACTAATTGTTGTCACTATCTGCGTAGATCAATATAGAAGAAAGTAGACATAAGGAATCGCTCAGCGCTCCAATCGCAAAAGTTGCAACCCATAAGGCACAGAGTCAAGTAAACAAATACATAGAAAGCATAACATACAACATAAATCCTATCTTTTAGTATGAGGAGGTCCCAGAATGTTTACTTGATGTGGCCTCCCCATGGAGAGGCAGCAGGACTTACTAATCCAAAGGCGGCAAACCGTACCACAACCTAGACGTGTCCCCATCTCAGCCGCTTGCACGAGTGGGCCATGACGAGAAAGGACTAAAAATAGCTAGTCAGCTGCGACGATCGGCAGACACAAGGGTGTGACCTGCTTGCAGCGCGACTCACCGATAGCAGTGAAAATTTTACCAATGAGGTAAAATGTCCCTTGGAGCAGAGGTGGCATTCTGTCTTTTACAAATGATTATCCTAGATTGAGAGAGAAGCCAGTAGAATGGTACCAGCAGACAGACAGTTTTTTTAAACTTGCAAAATGCCTGTGGGAGGACTTGAACACTCTATTAGAGATAGTAGTTCCAGCTGATTTGTGGGTGGAGTGCAAGAGAGCATAGATTGGCCAACAAAAGAGAGGGATCAGGTTACAGGTGCGCCGTCTCCTGAGGTAATGAAATATTATTACAAAGTGATTGAATTCCTGAATATAAGAATTTCAGCCAAAAACATTGATTGGCAGAGGATAGAGGGGACTGCTCAGGAGGCAAAAGAGTTGATACATGCGTACTATGAGAGACTGTTGCAGGCGTTCAAGCATTACAGTGGTACAGAGAATTGAGCCAAAAGACATGATTCATTTTGTGTTCAGATTTGTGGAAGGATTGAGACCTGAAATTAGCCAGATGATTAAGGGTCATTTGATTTGGTGGCAAGCAAAGCCGATCGATGAGGTGTTGTAGTATGCAAAGTACTGTAGTGACAAGATTGAGTTGAAGCAGAGAAAGCTTAAAAAAGGCGATGGTGATGCAGATTAAAGCTGCACAAACGAAATGCAGGGACATTTTCCACAACAACTACCGCAGCAGGGAAACATGGTATTTCAAAATCAGATTAGAGGTAGAGTTCGCGGAGGAATGGTAAACCGTGGTCCCGATTTGGGTACTGTAGTAGTTCCGAATGATGTGCAGGGGATGAAGAAATTGTTGCCTTGTAACGCTTGTGGAGCGGTTGTACATTGGAAGCAGGATTGTCCGATGTTGGTGCAGGCAGGTGCAATTCAGCAAACAGGTGACATCAATTTGTTCCAAAACATGAGAGGACCAAAAATGAAAGGTCATAATCCAAATTTTCAAAATAATATGAATCAAATGCAAGATTTTCAGCCCATGCAGCAGGTACAAATGCCACATGTGCAAATGAGACAGTTGCAGCGAATGCAACAGCTGGTTCCCATGGTACCTAGACAGCAAATCCAAATACCTCAAGCCCCAGTGGAACAGCAGCAGGTGATGCTTCTTCAACATGTCCCAGGTCAAAGGCCGGACAAAGTAATAGCACAGTTCACAATTCCCGTTACACAGTGAGATTGCAGTAAACGATGATTGGGTGAGCGAGAGTTCAGATGAGGATTAATGTGTGCTTGCAGCTTCCTTAAAAGTAGATCAAAAAGGTCCCTAGGTGAAGGGAAGAGTCCTGGGTCACGGAGTTCCATTCCTGGTTGACATAGGAGCTATACGCTCTACAGTGAGAAGTGCAGAAGTTCCAAATTTGCCCCTTTCAGGAAAGACAGTCCAGATTGTAGGAGTAACAAATCAGTATTTGACCAACCCAATTATAGAAGCAGTTCAGGTTAAGATTGGCAACTTTCAAGGACTGCACAAATTTGTAGTCTGTGATTCAAGTCTGGTATCCCTACTGGGGAGCGACTTGCTGTGTAAAACCAGGTGCTTGATTACTTGCTCAAATGACAGAATCAAGATACAGATGAATAGTGATGATGAGAGTGACCCGACACCAGAGACAGAATGAATGAGACAATAAATGAGGAGTACCCTCTGATTAATTTCTTTCCAGAGTTCCCAGTAAAGGAGCTTTCTCCTGATTTATAGCGAACGGTTAACGAGAAAGTATGGGACCTGACAGGAAAAGAGATAGGTCTGATAAAGGGAGTTGAACCAGTTAATTTTCCTGTAAAGCTGAACGTAATTTTTCCTCAGATTCCCCAATATCAAATGCCCCAGGATATCCTTATAAAGGTTGCCCGGATAATTGCAGAATTTGTGAACCAGGGGGTCTTGAAAGAAGTGTTGAGCAGCCCATGTAACTCGCTGATCATGGGTTTGAAAAAGCCCTGTGGGAAAGTTCGATTTCTCCAGTATTTTAGAAAAATAAACTACATTGTGATCAAATGTTGTCCCATGGTACCAAAACCTGGTGTGATAATGTTTCAGATTCCATGTGATGCTGAATGGTTCACTGTCATAGACTTGTCACAACTTTATTTTCTGTGCCTCTTCACAAGGCTAGCCAATTTCTATTTGTTGAAAATTTTTAGACCAAGTTTACTGTTGGTGTAGCATTCCTCAAGGGTTTTCAAAGTCGCCTTCCATATTCAATCAGATCCTGAAAACGAATTTGGAACGTCGTTGGAATTGCCTTTCCAATGAACCCTGTTACAGTACATTGATGACTTATTGATTGCATCCAGAACAAGAAATGAGTGCAAGTATGACACGATTGCCTTTCTGAACCATTTGGGAAACAATGGTCATAAAGTGTCTCTACTTAAATTGCAATACTACCAGAAAAAGATGAAATATTTGGGTCACCAGATTGAGAAGGGATGAAGGAAAATATCCAGAGAAAGGGTCATGACAATATTGCAGATGAGTCTCCCAGCCACACAGAGAGATGTCAGGATGTTTTTAGGAATGGTACGTTACTGTGGCCAATGGATTCCCAATTTTGTTGTCATTTCCAAGTCCTTACAAAAGCTGAATCACAAAGAGGTCACCAATCCCATAGTGTTAGACCAGGCTGTTTGGAAGCATGTTCTGATCTGAGAGAGAGTCTATGCAAAGCTCTGGCTTTGGGTATGCCTGAGTACACAAATTATTTCACATTGTTTTGTCATGAGCGTGATGCATGTTCTTTGTCTGTCTTGATGCAGATCCATGGAGGTGTAAACCACCCAGTAGCATATCTTTCAGCTACTTTGGACGCGGTTGCAGCAGCCTTACCAGGTTGTCTGCATGCAGTTGCAGCAGTTGGAGAGAGCCTCACACAGTGTGAAGGCATTGTGATGGGACACTCCCCTAACTATCATGATTCCTCACTCCATTGAAATCCTACTTATAAAAACAAAAACCCAATACCTAACAGGTGCAAGATTGACTAGATATGAGCAGAGTATTTTAGGGTCACCAAATGTGTCATTTAAAAGATGTACAGTGCTGAACCCGGCAACCTAACTTGCAAATTAAAATGTTGAAATAGAAAGGCTGGAAGACATTGAGCATGATTGTCTTGAAGTAACTGATCTGTGCACAAAACCAAGACCTAATATTGGGGACACCCGATTGGAAGGAAATGACCAAATTATCTTTGTTGATGGTTCCTGCCTGAGAAACAATACAGGAACACTGAGAGCAGGATATGCTGTGTGCACAATTTCTGGTATACTGGAAGTGTCATGGCTTTGAGGAGTATACTCTGCACAAGTAGCAGAACTGGGAGCCCTTACTAGAGTGTGCCATGTTCCTGCTCAGCTTAAAGTTACCATCTATTCTGATAGCTAGTATGGATTTGGAATAGTTCATGATTTTGGCCAGTTGTGGTCAGAGAGAGGTTTCATGACCTCTTCTGGTTCACCACTGAGAAATGGTGAAAGAAATAAAAAACTGTTGCATGCTATCCAAAAGCCTGAAAAGATTGCCGGGGTGAAATGCAATGCACATCTGAAATCGCAAGATTTTGTGTCAATGGGAAACGGATATGCGGATCAAGTTGGAAGGTTTTTCACATTGAACTGTATATCGTTCAAAGATAAGTGGGAACTGTTACCTGAAAAAGATGAAACATGTCCAAGTTTTGCATTGCATGTGATAGATATATTGGACGAATTGAAAACACTGCAAAATAATGTTGACAGGGAGGAAAAACGTTCATGGAGCAAAATGAAATATGTACAGAGACCAGAAGAATTGTGGGTTTCAGAAGAGGGTTGATTGGTTCTGCCAAATAGTCTGTTGTCTCAAATGGCTAGATTCTGTAATGGTCAAGCACATGTTGGGAAGGATGCCATGATTTGTTTATTCAAGCTTAATTGGTTCAACCCGAGGATTAGACAAGTTGATGAAGCAGTTTGCCATTGTTGCGTCATTTGCCAGCAAATGAATGGGGGAAAAGAGTGGGTAATTTGAGCCACATTGGAAGAGCAGGAGGTCCATTCAGCAGAATGCAAATTGATTTTATTGAGATGCCTGTGTGTGGAGGGTTGAGGTATGTGTTGGTGATTGTCTAAATTTTTAGTCACTGGATTAAAGCATACCCTACACGAAGAAATGTCAGTCTCACAGTAGCTAAATTACTGCTTAGGAAACTGATACCACGTTTCGGGTTTCCTTTCCGATCTCTTTAGAATCAGATAGGGGAAGTCACTTCCGCAAAGAAGTAATTAAATTACTGTGCGCAACATTGAGCAGAAGTTGCTCTGTAGTTACCGCCCTGAAGCATCAGGACTAGTGGAACAAATGAATGGTACCTTCAAATCGGTCTGGCTGATGTGGTTCGCGCTGTCTCCCAGCAGGTGGAAGCAACCACACTGCCCCCAATCCCTGACCCAGGGCACAACCTGCGAGACGGTGACTGTGTTGGTGTCCAGAAACACATGCGGAAGACGTGTTTGGAGCCTCACTGGAAAGGCCCGTTCCAGGTAGTTCTGACTACTATGACAGCTGTGAAGTGTACTGGAGCTCCAAACTGGATCCACGCCAGCCACACAAAAAAGGTGTCATGTCCTTTGGACACTGAAGACGAGTTGTTGAGAGTACCAAAAACTACAACAAGCCAAGCCTCAGAACCGGAAGGGGAACAAAGAGGAAATAAGGCTGAATGTGAGTCAGTTGAGGACAGTTCAGTCACTCCTTTGAGAGTCGAAGGAGAAGACCTCCAGAAGGGTGACAGTGAGCCATTCTCATTTGAGGCAGCTGGAGTCTAGTCAGAGGGGGGCTCTCCCAGAAGTAGATGATTTTGAGAGAGAAACAGAGCAATTGTCAGACACCGGGAGTGAAGGAGTTGAGGCAGATCAAAGCCAATGTGATCTAACTCCTCCTGAACCTGTTGCAGGTCTGTCAAGAGGAAACTGAAAAGAGCCTTGCCTAAGGGTCCACTGAAAGAAGATAACTGGCTGGAGTCACAAGCAGAGAGGAAGAAGTAGATACAACAAGGAGAGGAGATCTAAGTGAAGGAGATCAGACTGGAGGAAGAGAATAGCAAGTCGAAGGTACGCAGGTCCTGAGTGGGAGTACGCAACAACAAGTGAATGGCAGAAAGAGTTTTGTCTTTTTGTTTTGATCGAGACATTCCAGGTCAATATTTTGGCACTTGAAGAAAATCGATGAACTGAATTGTTGAAGACAAATTTGAGAAAGTGCAAAGAGAAAAAGAGACTGTTGAAAGTAACCTGAAAAGACTTTGACAACCTGATTTGACTTTTGAAAAGCCTGATTATGACAAGCTGCTAAACCAAATTTTGACAAAGGATCCTGGAAGTGACACTGAAAGCTGTAAATAACTGCTGAAGGAGATTTTTTGTGTGATTTTGATGCATAGTTTCTAAATCTTCTCTTCTGCTTTCTGATTCCTTACAGCTCAGTGTAACATTAGTCAGCAGGGTAAGAAGAACAGGTGATGTAAATACATGAGTATTGGTTTGGCAATTGTGTATGTGAAATTGTTCATGATATTGATTGTGGGTATGACTGTTCTTGACAAGAGTAAAGCTAACCATACTTCAGCTTTAGAGACAACCACTGCATTAACAGCAATAGAGAGGTTTAGGTTAGATGAGAAGTATCTGCCCATAGGGAATACACAAGGGGAACTTTCTTCAAATGTTTTCTATCGCTTATTGAGTGAGTATGTTGAGATGATGGATACGAAGAATTGTTTTGTGTGCACGTAGATTCCGTCATCAATCGAAGAAGGGATTACTTATCATAGTTTGCCTCTTATTTATGGGATAAGTTGTAGTTTGTTACTAGCAAGATTCTATAACCAGGAGTACATTCAGTATTTTTACCCCAATCATGATGTTGTATTTTCTTATCTTAGGATAATGACATAGTATTAGTGAGGGGTTTCTTTGAACCTACCTTACCTTTTGGCACAGCTTATGCTCACTGAAATAACCTGACTTGCTTTCTTAAATCTTTAGAGAAGAGCTGTTTAGATCACACAGATGACAGGAGAAAGGTATTGAAGGAGAAGTTAGAAAAAGGTTTAGAGAAAATGACTTACACAAATGATTATGCTTATAGTGCAATAAAAACTCAAGGGAAATTAGCTTTGGATGATCAACACCTAGGGAAGCTTTTTGTCTATAGGCCTAAATCTTGCACTGACACTTTATTTGTGGGAAAGAGTGAATGTAGATGTGTTTTTGTTTCAGAGTAAATGGACATTTATGTTGAATGGACAGGATCTAGCGATTCCTGGTAATTTTACGTGCTTATTACCGTCTTCAAAGAGGATGGTATAGGACATGTTATTTGGGGATAGTTTTCCCAAAATATTTTCCAGCTTGATGACTTAAAGAAATTTCCGAAAGTGACTGAATTACATCACATTAGGCAAAGGAGAGAGTCTCCGTCTGGTATAGTGGGAGATATATTTGCAGCAAAGATTCCTTCTGTAGGAGTTGTTCTGAATTCAATAACGATTCTAAAGTTGTCTACTATTGTGGATAACATTCTGACAAATTTTTCAGTAGCCATACTCCTGATAGATACTGAATTAGCTGCTGAAAGAGCTATGACTCTTCAGAACCACCATGCGTTAGACATTCTTTTAGCAAATGATGGCAGAGTTTGCAAAATGCTTAATTTCAGGCACTGCTGTTCATTTCTGACTAATGATAGTGCTGATTTTAAAGAATTGATAGAACCAGGTGTTTGGGAGAAAGTTGGCAAAGGACTTTGCTTCAGTGGGAAATTGGCTCAACAACATTGGGAAAGGGATAATATTGAAAATAATACAAGGGATGTTAATTATTGTGATTTGCATAATCGTAGCATGGGGAATATATAAATTGTGTAAAAGGATCAAATTGAAGAAGACGAAGAATAATCTGAGGAGGGAAGAAATAAAAAGAGAAAATTTGTTTTGGGAAAATTCAAAAAGGGAACAAAAGTATGAGGTGATTGAAATTTTAGCTGATGCAAAAATTTGTTTGGAAAGATTTTAGTGTGATGACGCATTTAGACATCAGAGGAGGGATTGTTAACGCAGAATTTATAATTAAATTGTTAATGACTATGTATGTTTCCTGAGTTGTGAATGCTTAGAAAATGTTATAACGTAGGGAAAAATAATGCACACATCTGAAGGTGCCCCAACCAGTGTGGCCTCCAATGTTCATGAAGTGTACTTATTAATGGCTTTTTAGTATGAAATTATGAACTTCTGTTTAATTAATGTAGTAATATATCCTATTGAGGGTTATGCACTATGTATTAACTTTAGTAATTATAAGGCCTTGACTTAGCAAGGTCTTGGCCTAATTTACACCCTCATGTAAAGCTGCATTGCTTAGGTGTTTAATAAAATGGATGCTTAGAGAATTAAGTTGTACATTTCCACCTTGCTGACCAAATGCTCATAACTGAAATCTTTTCTCATGAGAACTGCTTGTTAGGAGATGATGTATTTGTCAATACAACAATGTTTATGCAATGTGTACAAGACTGACTTTCTCAGGAGAAAACAAAGAATTCACTGACTGGAGTAGAAGCTGCAACAATAGTGTTACCTGATGAGCGCAATGACGAGAAGGGAAGAGATGAGAACCAATCATCGACATGTGAACCATGTACTGTGATTTGAGTGTTTAGTTTCATTGCACTGAATGCAAACATGCAATTTGTGAACCAATAGGGACATGGGAAGTAGTTTTAGGAAATCTAACTTACCCGGACTGCACTTTGTCCTTTTTTTCATCTTGAGAAGAGACATGCTTAACTTTATTGCATAAAGAAACTTTGCCTTTTCTGAACTTTGATGCTGAATCCTAATGTCTAGCTGACCGGACTGATTTCCTGAGGACGAAGACTGTCACAGCTTGCTGATCCAAACTGAGGATAGGTATACTGACTATGATATTGTTTGCTATGCCAATTTGCTTTTGTTTCTAGTTACCAACTGCTATTTTGACAGAGCCATAGTTAGTTGTTTTTCCAAACTCTGTGATTAAATTTGTTTTGCATGAAGCTCACACATGCTATTCTAATATGATGTTAGTCAGGGTCCTCACTAATGAAGTTCAGTACATATCATAACATTGATGTCTTTTCTTTGCTGAATCTAAATGTATGTGATATCGTTTGCGCAGTTATTCTTACTATTAATTTGTACAATAACCTGAGAACGTGTAGTAGCTCAAGGTTTGATTAGATTGTGATTCTTTTAGCGCTTTGTTCAGCCAGTGTTGTTCCTGTATGTTTATCTTTTGATTTTGAGAATGAGTTCTGTGATATTAGCATTGTTAACATAGGGAAATAAGCATTCTAACTTTCACCTAAAGGTGTGGTTATTCATGACTGCAAGGCCATGCTCTGTAACAATTACTCACTTATTGATTACTAATGTTATTGATTATTATTGGTTATTGATTTGTGCATGTACAGAATATATGGTGGGAAAACCTTGAAGCAAGTCAAAAGATTCAGTGACCTATTAGCGCCTACTTATAACTTTACTTATTAAGGTCCGAAGTGTTAACACTTATTATCCGCACATGTCTCTTCTCTGTCATTGCCTGCGTCTTGTTCTCATCTCTATCAACTCATCCAGCCAAGAGAATGTTCAGTGCGAAATAATTCCTTTTAAAGATAGAACTATTTCTTGTCCTCCATCTACTCTAGCCTATCCTTGTCTGGGTTGATAATACATTCAGTTTGTATGCCACCTTGTTCACAAATTACATCTCTTCTGGATGTTTCCAGTGAGCTCACACCCCATCAAAAAAACCTAACCTACTTCAGATCTCTTCCTGTCTTCTATTTCTATCACTTTGCTGTGGGCTGTCTCCCTCATAATCAACCCACCCGGGCATTTCTCCAAAACCAGCTCACATCCTGTCTTCCAGTCTACAAGCTCAAAGGGATAATACAAACTACTGAGAGCCAATGGATTTTATCTTCCGCTGCATTCAAATCCACTTTGACCTTAAATTCACAGCTATAATCTTGTTTGAGAGCCCAACACACCATCATTCACTCGGTTCTACCCCACAAGGAGATTTGCATTTGTGAACATAAAACAGGACTTGTTTCCCACGTGACCACCTCACCATTCCACGTCAAGTGATTGGCACATTGAAATCCAGAATGTTCTCACATAAAATTGACAAATCAAAGCCTTAACAACTTCTACTGCTCACTCACTCAGCCGCATTGAATACTCAACCTTCCCGACCTTCACCATATCCTTTTGAATACATAATACCATGCTTCTAAAGGTCATGAAGATTGTGTTTTTCCCAGTAACTCCCCCATCCTTCCCCTAAAATCCCCCGGATGCCATACTTTCTAAACTGATGAGTTGATTCTTCACCACAGCTGCTTCTTCCCCAAAAACAAACAAAAGTGTCTTGGGGCCAGATGTAGCAAGGGGTTTTATCCATTCTGTGTCTATGTGAAAATGTGTTCGTACATATGGCCCTTAATCTTTGATTCTTTTCTTTGAGACTCAAATTAATGTTGCAGTTTCCTTTGTCAATTCAGACATTAGTAGTGGTTCTGGTTGATACATGTGACATGTTTGTATTTCAGTGTTGACAAGTTTGTTGCCATCTTGATTATGATACCGATGAGTGGAATTCACATTTTAACCGTGATCCTCTGAATAGCTTTCAACTATGATTTTCCTCCTCACATTTCTGGGAACAACAAAGTGATATCTCCTGAGGGTGGCACATGGCTCTCACCTGGACAATTATTTACTGGTTTTCTTGAAGGACAAGAGTGCTTCAGTAGCCACAGATTTTGAATAGTGTTATGCATTGTTTACTTTTATTGACTGATTCTGGACCATTGTCACTGGCCATCTCCTCTGCTAACTGAGTTATTTCACCAAAATATTGTACAGCTAACTATTGAGCCTCAACTATCAATGGCTAAAATGTTGTGAACACAACTATATATAGGTGAGTAGAGGTTAACTATACTTAACTTCATATACATGTAGCAATCACCACTGTGTCATTATATTTAAGTCAGAGTTTCCATAGGAAAAGCTTTTTTTAGTTTTACTAATAACTTTGACCTAGATTGACAAACCGTCATCCACTTTGGCTCCCTCCTAGAAGGTTTTGGAAGGGACTGTCAAGGAGAGACAAATAATAAGGTGGGAGGGAGGTTTCCAAAACATTGATTTCCATGTTAATTACCATTTGAAATATTATGAAGAATGTCCTGTCCTCAGAGCAGCGGTAAACTGCGCTGCCTCCGGGGCCCCTCATTTAAGTCAGCTACCGAGCGGCTGCTTCAAAGCCTCTCAGTGTTTCTCTGTGCAGGGGGCTACCTGCCTGCACTTTGTTTAGTGGGATTAGAGATCCCATTACAGGCGGGTGCAGTGAGTGGCTGCACCTGCCTGCAGTGGGATGTCTGGGGAGTCCTTAGGGAACCCTTTCCTCCCTCCAGAGTGATACCCTCAGGGGCTGCACTGACAGTGCCCCGTCTGACAGCTTCTTTGCCTTTGTGCCTGCATCTATAATATGGCCCTGGTACAGAGGTAAAGGGATGTCCTAATTTGCATTGGGCCACGCCTCCATTCAAATGAGGTAATGCCCACCTGAGCTAGTGCTGGTTCTACGTGTGTGTGGCCCATTTGCAAATGCCAAAAAGCCCTGGCAACGCACAAAGCAGGCACACATGCCTATTGTGCCCCTGGGGCTCTTTCTGTAATATGGCCTCAGATATGCTCCAATTGACAAGTTTAAAGGGGACTAGTCAGTCACTATTAGCAGGCCACACTGAACAAAATGTTGTGTCAGCCATTACAGGACCCTTGGACATGGTCCCCGAGTCTTGAAAAGTAATTTAAAGATACATAAATAAGGGGGGATGGTGAGCACACTATGACCCAAAGGGGCATGTGGTTTGATTTGACATGGCTGACCAGCTATACACCTTCCTCAGGAATACTTCTTTCAACATGAATACTCCCTTTGTTAAATTTAGGGGGAGGGAACTAAGAGAAGGGGGTGACACAGCTAAAAGATAGAAGGAATATAGGAAGAATGTAGAAATAAAAAGGCTCAAAATATTACATATAAAAGGAATTTAACAAATGAAACCAGCATGTTACATATGTTTACCCAAACAAAATACCAACACACATGTCCAAAAAAACCTTCACCATAAATATACAACTAAATCACCCATGTGTTACCAGTCAGCAGTGTATTCCCTTGCCTGACTGCATGATTATCATCTACATCATGGTGCATTCTTGTGCCAAAAGCTAACTGTACATGCAGAGGCCTGAAAACTATGAACAACTTCATACCTCAAATATATGAGGAATACCCTTACAAGTATTGGACTGATCACCGGATACAAAAACTCTTTTCAGAAACTACCCATAATCTTTAAAAACAGGATAAGGGAAATCAGGCAACAAACAACACAAATACAAAAGCAAAAGCATACAACCTTGCTCGTAGGGAAAATTTGACAAGTGAAAATACTGCCACACTGGAATCTTGCTATCCATATTACTTCACCAGGGAAAATAGAAATGCTGCAACATACAATTAGGAATCTCAAACAAACCGCCAAACAGTGGCCCTCTGATATAGGCACAGTAGTTCAGTTATTAGCAACTCTATAAAGAAGGAGACCAGTGAGGGTAAATACAAGAATTTGAAGTCCCCCCTCCATCTGATACTGCCAAACATGAGCCAAAATTCCATTCTCATTGGTGTTCCCCTTAAGCCCCCACTGACCATTTCTGTGGCTACCTATTAGAAACAAAATTTCTACTCGGATAGTTAGAAAACTTACCAAGAGTGGCTAAATAGCCAAATTCACCCTCATGTAAATTTCCTATGACAAGGTGTTGGAAAATGGGTTATTGGAGACAAAGCGTAAAGCATTCAAATATCACAAAACAGTAATTAAATAAAACATAGGAAACAGTTTCAAAATTCAAAATCAATTTATAAAAATAGATTATATTTTTATCTTTAAAATGACACCAAAATTAATAAAAACGGATAAGGGGGAACCGGAGATAAGTTTTTTTAAAGAATGAATGCTTTCTAGTGCATAGAAGCAACTAGAGCTCGAAGGGTTAAAAAGGTCACACTGAAAAGGAACAGAGTTCAGGCCACCCATGAGGTAACACTGTCACACTTACTTTCAGAAGTGTTTGATACAGGAAAGTGGTCCACAGCACCAGCCAAGGGTTCAGAGGCTCTGGTGTGCCTCTTGGGGTCTGGGACTACAACTCCCACAATGTACCTCTTCAACTTATGGAGTTGCTCCAAACATCTGCATCTTCTTCCAGAGGTCTTTTTTGTGTCCTTGAAGTGTCCACAACTTGATCCAAGGTTCCATAAGCTCTGAGTTGCTCCTTGGGAGTTGGTACTACAATTCCCAGAATGCACCTGGTCAGAATCCTCAAATGGCCACTGGACGCTGGTCAGCTTGGGCTCTGCTTGCAGGACTTGATCCAGGGGACTCTGGGCAGCTCCTTTGTACCTGTAGCAAACAGGGAGTCCCTTCTTGAAGCAGTAGAAGACAGGTAAAGTCCTTTTAGTGGTGAAGTCCAAGTGTGCAGCTGGTGCAGGCCTCCAGAGTGCAGTGTCCAGGTGCAGGTCAGGGGTCCAGCAGGGCAGTCCTTCTCCTGTAGTTCTTCCTTGTTGGAATCTGATAGGGATCTGAGGTGTGGGTGCAGGTCTGCCAGTTTTATCCCTGCTCCTGGGTGAAAAACAGGGGGGTCCTGGTTCTCCAATCAGGTGCAGGGTCATTCCTCCTGTGATGACCACTTCCTGGGAAGTGTGGCAAAAATTAATCCCAGGGTGCAACATTCCTCGAAAATCCATCGTGGCTGAAAGTGATTTTTGGAGGTTACATCTGGCTGAGCCCACCCACTGGTGTGGCTAAAAATCCTAAACACACCCCTCTCCTGCCCTCTCCTAATCTAATCAAAGGGGCACCTAATTGTCTGGGTTTGCAGGATGTGGGGGTGTTGCAGGGTTGCTCCAAATGTCTTTCTCTGCCTTTGAAGACCAGTGTGGCAGCCCTCGCCTTTCCTGCCTCACCATCTGCTGAGGGGAGATTTCCTCCCACAGGCACATCTCTTTGTGTGAAGCCAGGCCTCATCGGTCAATCAGAGCACAGCAGCAAAAACACTGCAGGGCTGAAGTTGGCAACTTTTCAGGTAAAGTTTAAAACTCTTTACCTGAACAAGTTAGATTAAATCCAACAACTGGAAGTTGTGAGATTTATTATAACAATTAATTTGATACAAAACTCTTGGTATCTCTTACTTAAGGGGACTTTTAAAATTAAAATAAAGTCTCCCCATTCTAGCCTATGGAGGCCATTCACTACAATGAGGGAAAAACGAATTTGGCTGTTTTACCTCACCAGGGCTTATAAAACTACTTTTATAAGGTCCCTGCTTATAGGTACATGGGACCCAGCCCTAGGGACACACAGGGCACACCTTAGGGGTGACTTGTATGTAAAAATAAGGTAGTTTAAGACTGCGGAACTAATTTTAATTCCAGAGTCGAATTTGCACGTAACTTTAATTTAAAAGCAGCCAGCAAGGCAGGCCTGCCTTTAAAATGACTCTGGGCACCTCAACAGTGCACCTATGGGGGCTCTACCTATGCTGGGGTCCCTAAACCTCCATGCCCTACCATATACTAGGGATCTATAGGTAGGTTGACTTAACCAATTATAATTAGCCCAATTTGCATACTGATTTTACACAGAGCACAGGCCCTGGGACTGGTTAGCAGTACCCAGGGCACCATCAGTCTGGAAAACACCAGCAAAAAGTGGAAAATGGGGGCAAAAAGTTAGGGGGCCTCTGCAATCAGCCCCATTCTCTCACACAAGGGAACCATACAACAGGGAAAAGTGTATGCCCACCCGTTAATGAAATCCACTGTGGCGGTCATTATCCAGCATTAATAAGTACACCCTCTCTTTCTTCTATGTTAAAATATGCATCATATTCCCCCAGTGTACGTAGGCCACACCAATGCAATATCTTTGAGTACTTATCTAAAGGAGCTAAATGTTTACATGCATTTTCCAGGGGAAAAGAAACATCACCTGTTGAGTAAGTTCATTTAACACCATATTATGGTGTCAGTGCAATGACTCAAAGAATAGAAGCATAAACCCCCTATTTAGGAAAACGGGAGCAACAAATGCATATCTGTAGGTCACAAAGAGACATCACCATATCAACATATTAAATGCATAATAATTCCATAATCAAGGGTGCTGAATTTAAAAAGATCCTAATGCATCCCCTGATATAAACGGATAACAGCTCAATGGCCAACTTACTAAAGCCCACCCAAAAAATACTCACCTACAGGATACCAAACTACATCAGAACTAAAAATAATACAACTTGCGTGCCAATGGCCCACGGCAAAAAGACAATTTGAAGAAGAATCCTAGGGTCAACTCAATAAAAGACATGCATGCCAATGACCACACCTGTGATTCCTTAACACTGGGATCTCCCCTGACAAAGACTTCTGTAAGTAAGTAATTTGCTTTATGAATCTGACTATTTTATTTCTCAAATAATGAGCTCTCCGAAAAGCAAATCAGGTCTCTGGAGCTTATGTCCCTTCTCATTGGAGTTAAGTATATGCCATTGAGAGTTGATAATGTGCTTGATCTTCAGATCCAAATTCGAATGATGCGTAACACATACCAAGTAATCATTGGTTTTGTTTTGTTTTTCTTGTAACCTGGTA
Source organism: Pleurodeles waltl (assembly GCF_031143425.1). Lineage (NCBI taxonomy): Eukaryota > Metazoa > Chordata > Amphibia > Caudata > Salamandridae > Pleurodeles > Pleurodeles waltl. The sequence continues at coordinate 658,653,244 of NC_090443.1, read as the reverse complement.
TCTATTGTAATACCTCACCCTCTTGAATAACTCATAGTTCAGCCATCTGCGATACTCTCTTCTTTGCAATTTTTCCTTTAATATCTTCACAATCCTTATAAAGTCCTGTAGATTTGAGATATTTCTATGAATGCAGAGAAACTGACTAAATGGTATCCTCTGTATTGGCATCAAGCGTGAAAACTCTAAAAGAAAAATATTCCTTGATTTTGGTTTCGTGTATAAAGAGTTTCTGCTCCTGATTGTGCATCCAGATGTCCAATAATGAAGTACTAGGGGAAAACTTCAAATTTGTGTCACATTAATTGAATCATGTAATGGACTCATTAGGTTGTTCTTCCTCTCACTGCCAAGTATATGAAATATTGCCAATATATTGTTACCAAAGTCTGATATTCGCAGTGAATGGGACAATGGCATTATAGATGTGCTTCTCTTTAAAAAGACCCATTTGACAGCTCCTGCCAAGCAAGTTCAAACTGTAGGTATGCTCCCAACAGGTGGGAGCAGACTATTCATCTTTTCCCTGACTGCTGTCAAACCGGCAGGAAAACAGATGAAAGGTTGCTGCCGCTTGCAGGGAGTGGTATTTTTAGCTTCTTCTTGCATGCAGGAGCAGTGCTGGCACCTGCTGGAGACAAGAAGCTGTCAGGGAGACTTTTTGCACTTTGCTAAGGCAAATCTAAAGTGTTTTCTCTGTATTGCCACCTTAAAAGTTATCTGAAATAGATGGATGTGTTTGCATCAGTTGCACTGCACAATATGTTATGTAGTGACTTGATGAGTGGGTTCTCTCTTGTCACCTCCTGTTGGAAACAGAGCTCGTTGATCTCCCTTTTAGCCACTTTGAGTATGCAAAATGACCTAGAACCTTGCCTATTTGGCCCCTTGACATATGTTAGTATTGTTTGCAACTTCTTCCCACCTTTTTCCAGGATGATCGACAGCTTACCATAAGGCCCCCTCAGCGCATTTCCCATCTATTTTGGAGATGCGTTCTTGATGGACAGGAATATGAGCACGTCTCCCATGAAACACTTACTACATACTAGTCGGACAAAGTACTTTTGTTTGGTTGAGATTCAGCTCTTTGTAGTCTCGTTGACTTCTCTACATGAGGATTCCTTTTACTGCATATTTCTGTATGAAGATGCTCAAGGAACAATCACATTGCCAAAATGGGAAAAGGTAGTCTAGCTGGGTAGACACTTTGCGCAAAACTGTGGCCTCTTCTTCGATAAATAAGCAGGTCAACATGCATCCTAACAGCAATGCTCATTTCACAGAAGTTAAACCTCAACATGAAGCACTTACAAATATGAACAAAGCAGGAGCCCAAGTTGAAACTCCACTTCTGTTTAGTACAAATCATCCTAATTTCTTGCTCTTCTCCAAGGGAGATCAAATTTGTTTTCTCTGCAGTTTCACCTTGAAAAATTATCTGAAATCCTTGTTTGTGGTAAATGCATATTTGTTTTTTTGACTGGAATGTCTTCTGTAGTGACTGTAACAAGTGGGCTTTTTGTTGTCATGTCCTGTTAAGAACAGAGCACTTCAGAACATGTCAGCCAGGGGACAGCAGCAGAGATGCTGCTGAGCTTGTCGCGGTGCTGAATGGGCCTTGTGAGATAGAGGTGGAACGGAGGATCGTGGATTACAGCCTCCCCCTCCTTTTCCCCGGTCTTACCTTTTTCGGCGGTATATGCCGCTCTGAGTTCGCGACGAGAACGCGTCCTGACGCAGGCCTCTTCCCGGGTTGGGATGCCAGAGCCAACGGAGGAGGCGAGGGAGAGCGGCAGTCAGTGGGGGAGAGCCACCTTGGAGGTGAGGAGGGTCAGGACCATCACGTCCAGGGTCACGCTGAGGGGTGTGATTGGGAGCACACCAGGCAGAGGCAGCACTAGCAGAGGAGCAATGCAGGCCAGACAGAGGGAGCTGCTGTCCGCTAAGAAGGGAGAAGAGACTCTCCCCTTCTCTTGTTTACTGAAGGAGCCTGCAACATCAGATAAGTCAACCACCACCTTCCAGGAATCGGGAGGTGGGGGTGTCACTTTAAATTTTGCTGCACCTGGCAATTCAAGGGGGGGCTCTTTATCTCGGCAGGCATTGGAAAAGGAGGGGGAACTCCCCAGTGAATGAGGTGTCTCTGGACCCCAGGGAGATAGTATAGAAAATTCTCCCAAAGAAATTAAAATTATTCCGGGAAAAAAAATAGCCCGAGTCAGAAAATATCATGGGGGAGGAAAAAAAAGCAGACTTTTCCTCCCCGACAGCAGAGAATCACGCCCTCCCTGAGATCCTTTTTTAAGGCAAAAAACATAGTTGGCCCTAGGGCCACCTCCTCCCAGTCCCCTTCCTCCCCTCCGGTTTTGGTATTAAGTAAAGGATTGCAGGGTGAGATGGAGGGGGGAGGGCAAATAAATATACATCAGACTTTTCCGATGCCTCAGCGTTCTATGACTGCAGGGGTGACGGATTCCTGTTTGCCCGTTCTGGGAGGCTTGGTACAGTCATTGGATTTTTTTGGGTGAAGGAGTCAGGTGTCCCTCTGGAAAATGCTATCTCAGTGGAGTCGGCAGGATCTCAGAGAGTGCTCCCTGAGGAGATTAACTCATTGACCTCTCAGCCAGGCTGTTTAGAATCCTTGCTTTATTCTTTAACAAGGGAAGTCAGGCAGGGATTTCTGGTTTCCTGAAGGGGATTCAGGAAGTATGTGAAGGCCTAGCAAATAAGATGGATCTACTGACTCAAAGAACTCAGGCCTTGGAAATACAAGTTGAACAGTTAAATTAAGCTGTGGAGAAGAGTAGCTGAGAAATAGACGAACTGAAGGCCAAGAATAAACAGGGCACGGAGAGACTGGAATCTTTGGAGAATAACGCAAGAAGGAATAATATTAAGTTAATGAATGTCCCAGAAGGGAGAGAAGGCGAAGATATTAAGGGATTTGTGGTAGATCTTCTGAAACAGAGTGGGCATGGGAAGGGCCGGAGGCGGTATTAAGCGGTGATATACAGCGTGTGCATAGAGACCCCTTCCGGAAAGTGGCAAACAGGACAAAAACTAGGATGATCCTGGTGAATTTCCTCACTTATACAGTCAAAGAAAAGATTCCATCAAAAGCCTTAAAACTGGGAACATTATGTGTAAAAGATTGCTCCTTTGAGGTTACATCTGATGTTTTACGTCTTACTTCAAACAGCCAGGGGGAGCTAGGCAAAAGGATGAAGGATTTCAAGAAACTAGGAGCCATTTCCAGCAACCTTGAGAGTGATGAGGAATAATAAAATGTATAATTTAAGAGATGTTCAGGAAGCAGACACTCTCTTGGACAAATTCAGTGAGGGCTGGTCTGGGACTGGCTCCTATTCCTTTTTTACTCTATTCTAGTTTTGTCCCCCTAAATCCTGCCGAATTTGTTTTGATTTTTGTGAGAGTGATTCTCTGCTATACTCTCTTTTTCTTTTGGGTTTTCCTTGGTTAAGAGAAATTGGCCCAACAGCGCCAAATGGCTTAATAGCCGGTTGAAGATGGGTGGGGTTCTCCAGGGAGGGGGATCCAGGGCAATAAGGGATGGGGAGTAGGGTAAGGAAAGGAAAAAATGTGTACCTCTCCACAATGAGGCTTGATTGGTAGTACTTTTTTAATGGAGTCTGCAAAAATTAATAAAGACAGAAGGAATGGCCGGGAGCTTCAGCTTCTTTCCTGGAACGTGAATGGCTTGTGGGTTAAGCCTAGGAGGAATTACATTTTTCAGTACATTAGGGACTCTCCAGCCCAGATTGTAATGATGCAGGAGTCTCATCTTGCGGCTATAGAGGCTTGTGATATTTTTAAATCTCAGAGATGGGTAAAGCAAATGGTTTGTTCGGGCAACACTTTCCCTTCTAAGGGTGTCTCGATTTTGGTGAAAAGCAAGTTAACGCCTCTATTTTGCATCATAAAGCGGATGTGAAAGGTCATGGCCAACATCAGATTCAACAAGAATATTTACACCTTTGTATGCTACTATGGCTTAAATCTGGATGACACAAGACCGCTACAGGATTTATGTAGTGAACTGTTAGATGTCCGGTACCCAATTATAATGGCAGGTGACTTCAATGAAGTGTTAAATAATTTACTGGATAAATCAACTGGAAGTAGATCATTAGGATGTCAAAAGTCGCTAGCATATGTTAAGACAATAATGAAACATTTTGCATTGGTGGATATCTAGAGAGAATCTCATGGACGATCCTGTGGTTTCACCTATCATAATAAGAAGTACAAACATCATTCAAGGATAGACTATTTTTTGGTAGGTAGCTCGCTTAAGAAGACCATTGTGGACATCCAACATATTCCAGCACATTTGTCGGACCATGCTGTGGTAACTCTAACATTGGAGTGTGTAGCAGTATGTAATTCGAGAAGATGGACGTTGGATCGATCGCTTCTAAATGACCGTAAGGTGGTGAGCGTTTCAAAAGTGATACTAAGTTTTTTTGTGAGTTTAACATGAACTCTGGGGCTCCCCATTTGGTTTGGGACTCTTATAAGGCTTAAATCAGGGGGATCTTGATTAGTATTTCCGCTCAGAAAAACAGAGATTATAATAAGGAAATACGGAATTTTGAAAATGATATAGCTTGTTTAGAACAAAGGTTAGGGAAATAACAGATTGATGGGAGGAACGATGACTCAATATTACTCGAACTGTCATCTAAACGGGCCTCGCTGCTAGCTGTAATAGAAGCAAGAGTAAGTAAACTTGCACACTTTGAGTATGGTGAGAGTGCTGGGAAGTTACTGGCATGGAAAGTTAACTCAGATTTAGCAAGAAATAGGTGGCAGAGATAAGGGATTCCACTACGGGGGAGATTCTAAGAGAGGCCTCAGAGGTGCAGAAAGCATTTGTGAACTTTTTTGAATCTCTGTACATAGAAGACTTATTAATACATCTGGGGGCAGGCTGCTGGGAGTGGAAGACTTAAAGATGTGAAAACGTGATGATGAAGGAAAGGCAGCTCTGGAGGAGGAGTTTTTAGAGGGGAAGTTAGCGCAGGTTATCTCTAAAGGTAAAAAGGGGAAGGCAGCAGGGCCCGATGGTTTGCCTATTGAAATATACGTAAAAATGCAAGGAGTGGTAATTCCAGTTTCAAAAAATCTTTTTGATCTTATTCTTAAGGGAGAGATCGTTCTCCTAAAATCTTGGAATGAAGCTGTCATCATCCTTATTTTGAAACCTGGGAAGGACCTCTTATTTTGTGAATCATATAGACCAATCTCCCTGTTAAACAATGAATATAAAATATTTACTAGTATTTTGGCTAATAGACTTAGTAAGGTTATAGAGGGATTGATTCAGGGTGATCAGAAGAGTTTCTTAAAGGGTAGACATATACATGAACTGCCCCATGAATTGATTGGGGCAATTGATTTGGCAAAAGCATGTGAAATACCATTGGCAGTTATAACATTGGATTGTACCAAAGCGTTTGATTCTAGAATTTTATTCTAACACACCTTAATTTTGGGGCAAACTTCTGTGGGATTTTGGAAAGCATCTATAATACTCCATCAGCTAGATTATTGTTAAATGGGAACTTAGCTAAGCCTTTCCCTATCACAAGGGGAACTAGGCAGGGCTGCCCCCTCTCTCCGTTATTATTCGATCTGTGTATAGAACCATTGGCCCTTAGGATCAAAAAGGATTCTTTGATTAAGCCATTTGCCTATATGGGATGGGAGCAAAAACTTTCCCTATATGCAGATGACATTATGATTTTTACGGAAAATTTGGCTTCTGCACTAGGAGGACTCGAGGCTTTAATGGGAGACTTAGGAAAGGTGTCAGGGTATGACGTGTCTATGGCAAAAACAGAAATAATGACGTGGAATATGAATGGGATACATAGGTTAGTAAAGAAATGAGATAAAATACTTGGGTGTTAAGATCTATAATAAACTGGAGGATATTCCTCTAGAAAACCTCAAATGTGTGGCACGAGAAATAGATAAACTTCTGTCAGCTGGTCACATTTACCTCTGACTTTATATGGGAGGGTAAACCTAGTAAAAATGTCTATTCTTCCCAAGCTTACTTTTCTTTTTAACGTGATCCTGTTACATTTTAAGAAAAAGGGGGTACAAAAACTTCAGGCAAGAATCAACATTTTTATTTGGTCTTCTAAGGGGTTTAGGATTGCAAGAAAGAAACTTAGAAAGTAATATGATAAAGGAGAGATTGCTCTGCCTGATATCCAATTATATGCTTGGGTCTTCCAGCTAAAGAATGCAAAGATTTATTATCAGGGAAGGAGGGTACCCACCAGAGGAAAGTCATGTTAAAATGGGAGGGTAAATACGGACAAAAATTAATGTACAAATTTGGTCATCCTAAATTCTACAAAAGAGTAAGATTGAAGACGTTACAAGCGGCCGCTTTATTGTGGGCACAGATAAGGAACATCACAAATTTATCCTACTATAGTATTTATGCTCCTATTTGAGGTTCCCCAGGTACTCCAAAATGCCTTAAGGACTCCATATTGCAACCTTTTAAGGAAGTAGGCATTGTGGAGTGGGGGCAAGTATTTCAAGAAGGGATTTTTAAATTTTGGGAAGCATTTGTGACAGCGACACAGGGTTTACAATCTAGGTTCAAGTATTACCAATTACAAAGTTGTACTCGCTCATTACAAGAAAGAGGAGCTGATACGGATGAGTTGGAGGAGCTATTGATTAGGGTTCCACTTTGTAGGAAGGAAGTAGCATCTCATTATAGATTATTTTTTGGCAGTTTGGACCATGATCAGAACTTTCCCAGCTCTTTATGGGATAACGTGCCCCGAAGAGATTAGTAGATTATGGTCAATTTCTTGGCAGCTCCTTTATCGGTGGTAAAGCCTACATTTCTGAGAAAGACTCACCTTTTTGTGCTACACAGGGTTATTACATGCCAACGTAAATAGCAAAACTCAGCTTAAAAGAAGAGACAGCTTGTAGGAAATGTGGCCTAGTCGGAGCAGATGATGTTCACATGTTTGTGTCTTGCCCTCAGATCTTGGGTTTCAGGTTTTTTCAAATTATGGGTAAATTGTTACAGCTACAGACTTGCGCGACTTGGGGCTGGGTGCATGCGGAGAGTGGGAGCACGTGGGGGATGGCTGCAGGGCCTGTCGTAGTGATGTGGGGCTGCATGCATGCGGAGGGCTAGTCAACCCCCCACTCCTTTAAAAAAGAAACATAGAAATTCACTGAATAAAACAAAAGTTAAAGGGAGGTTATATTTCAGAATTAGCATTTAAAAAACTTTAGAAATTCACTTTGAAAACCAAAGGTTACAGGGATGTTATAGATAGGTTCTTAGTTTACACTTAAAAAACCATAAAAATTCAGCTGCTTTAGGTAGGGGTATTTCAAGTGACCATAACTCTTGCCCTAAGACAACTATAACTTGTGCCCTCTCTGCGCACCTCTAATTACCCCACATATTGCACCATTCATGTCATCTTCCATGGCTTCATTGATGTTATCACTGCAACATGTGCCTTTAAATTATTGATGAAAAAACTGTGCATGGCAGGGGCACGGTTCGTAATTATTTGAAATAACTCTAAGAATAATTGCTGAATTTCTATGGTTTTGTGGTGTAAATTCAGAACCTAATTATAACGTCCCTCTAACCGTAGACTTTTCAGTGGAAAAAAAAAAAAAAAAAAAAATGTGTATATATATATATATATATATATATATATGTGTGTGTAAAACAAATAATTTTCACAGCACTCCACAAATCCAGTTATTTCTCCTTTATTTCATCTGCATGGTGGCTTCCAAATGAAATAAAGGAGAAATAATTGGACTTGTGGAGTGCTGTGAAAATACTTTGTTATCTATATATTTACGTGGATGGTCCCCATCGTCACAAGCACCTGCAGATGAGTGCACCACTCAAACAACAGACTGCCTTCGTTTTGAGATATATATACACCTTAATGGTATGTAGGTGTGGAGTTAAGCATAGTAAATGTAAACTTACCTATATCCACGTAGGTGCACACTATTATGGGCCTCGAGTTTTCCTCTCAATAATTTTTTTCTTGATATTCTGACATACAGTTGGTGCTATCTGATATTTGGATATAGCAGTTCATGTTGAGTGTTGATTCCCAAAGCAGAATTATTGTGATATAGAATATCCTTGTTTACATGACCATTTACACTTAAAATCTTATATATCAATCTTGGAGAAGTATTCAGTTTTGGTTTTTCAGGAATGTAGTTGCGAGTGAGTTCATTAATGATCACTTCTGCAAAAGGTTTTAAATTATCCCAACATAAGTCATCCTTCAGGTGGTCAGCTGATCTTGGTGTCATTACTCTGTGGGAAGCAGGTGTAAATATTGCAAACAACTTGCAGTTGGTTATTAGCATGTTTGATTTTGGTACATAATTCGGCTTGTGATTTTTGCTCATTAGTTTGAATGTTTATATACCTCCAAATGCATTATATTTAGAGGAAGAACTGAAGAAGCTAGATTGTGATTTATTCAATTTATGCTATAGTTATCCAACATCAAAATTAATTATGGCAGGCAACATTAAGTTCAAAATATCACATTGTCATTTTGATGAAGTATTGCAATACCAACTGCAAATGTACAGAATATCTAAGGTGCAAGGAATTGCAACAGGTCTTTTTGATCCTAATAGAGCACAACCTGATCAGTTTTAATGTTAGCTTCCCAAGTGATTGTCCAGCTGTAGCCTTATTTAGACATGGAAAGCACTTAGCCCCAATTGGTTACCCTCATCACATTGGAAGAGTTTAAACAAACCACAGACTTGAAGTGGGTCAGTCTTAAGTTAGTGATCAGCTTGCTATTTAGGGAACTCTAAGAGTTCTAACATATACAAAAGGTGGAGGCTAGTTAAGAGTTACATTTGGTTTTTATCCATAGAATTAATGTTGTAATTTAAGAACCTAATCTTCAGGAATCAGTTGAGATCGAAACTGACAAGCTACTGATTGGTTCTTGTGGTCCCTTTTATGTTGAGTGTTATAATCAACTGATAACAAGATTACTGTGCTACCTGAAAGCTGATTCCAATCTTAAACATACTTCAGGTGCAACTAAAGATAGGTCTTCTTTGGAATGGTTTGATCAAGAGTGTGTCACTCAAAGAAAGGTGCTAAATAGAATGCTTCACAAATTAATCATAAGAGAAATCTGTTAGGCATGATTTAGGCTCTGATTTAGATTTTGGTGATGGGGCTACTTCATCACAAACATGACGGATATCCCATCCGCCGTATTATGATTCCATCATAGCCTATAAAGATCGTAATACGATGGACAGGAGGTCCATCACGTTTGTGACAGAGTAACCCATCCGCAATCTCTAAATCAGGCCCTTTGTGTCATGAGAAAAATCATATGTGATAATACCAGAAGCAACATCACAAGCCAATTGAAAAAGAAATGTTGGCTTCTGGTTAATATTGTGCCAGCTCCCCTCATGACAGTCTCTGTCCAGCTTGACCTCTGCCACCTTCTGCTGCCCGGTTCTGCTTGTTGTCTGCTCCTTCTCTCCTCTGCTCTGCTCATTTTCTGCACCTTTCCTTCCTCTTTTCTGTTCTTTCTCTGCACCTTCTCCTCTTTTCTGCTTTGTTTTCAGCAGATTTTTAACCTCTTTTCTGCTCATTTTTGCCCTGTTTTTGCCTTTTCTGCTTCTTCTTATCTCTTCCCCATGTCCCTTCTCCTGTTGTTTCCTTCCTCCCACTCCGCCGCCCTCCCCTCAGGACCTATTTAATGGTGGCCACTAACACGCATCACACTGCAGGTGCGCCACTGGTGCACCGAAGGCGCACCCAAAGGCAAGCTCATCTGCACCTGCCTGCGATTAGGGGTGCCCAGCACCAGGAACCCTGGCCCTCCAGCCACCCATTGCTACTCCACTGAGGATCTCAGAGCCTTAAATCCTGGACACCACAACAACAGCTGCACCACATCCCCTAGTCCTACTAAAGGACTCTTCGCCTGCCAAGATTGCTGTTTCTCCTGCAGTGCCGAGCCACCAGCCCACACAGGACCCTGCACCGCACCCACCTGGAAGGCCACACTCTGCATGGAACCTCCCCGATGTATCCTGCTCAACGCCCGATCACTCTGCAAATACACCATAGAAATCTGGGACACCATGAACTCCCTCTCACTAGATGTTGCCCTCATCACCGAAACCTGGCTAAACCCCTCCTTGAACCCCAACATCACCACTGCAGCACCCAATGGCTTCAAGATCATACTCTGAGACCGCACCAACAAACACAGTGGGAGCATTGCCATCATATTCAAGAACACCATTCGATGCATCGCCACCAATGACGGCACCTCACCCCTCATGGAAACCTCAATTTCCAACTACAAACTGACACCAAATTACCCTAAGAGGCATCCTCGAATACAGACCCCAAGGACCCAGACCAACCTCCTGCGACACCATCCCCAAAATCATTGCACCACTAGTCATCAACTCCAACCTTTACATTCTACTCAGCGACCTCAAATTCCACATCGACAACCCCAACAACGGTAACTCCACCACCATACTTGAGAACTTGAGCACATAGGCCTCACCCAACTAGTCAACACACAAGGCTGGACACACTCTTGACCCCCTCTTCATCTTCAGCCACGTCACTGAACTCTCCTGGTCAGACCACAGCATCGTCCACTTCACCATCTCTGATCGCCAACACACCACCACCAGGACCCACATAGCTAACTACCACAAATGAAGCAGATTAACTGAATCAGAGTGGATACAGGTCCTCAGCTCATCCAAACCCAAGGCTTCATCCAACCTCGACCAGACCATTCACTGCTCCTCCTGGATCAACGAACGCGCGACTCAGTTGCCCTGCTTAAACCAGCCAGAGCCTACAAAACCTCACCAGCTGGTACACTCAGAAGCTCAGAGCCACCAAGCGCAGCTGCTACAAACTCAAGAAACTATGATGATCCACCAGAAGCCCTCCGACAGAACAGCCCACAAAGCAGCCCTCAGCAACTACCACCAACAACTCCTGGAGGCCAAGAGAGTGGCCATCACAACACTCATCAACTCAGCATCCAGTCGCACAAAATAACTTTTCAAGATAGTCAAGGAATACTCCAACCCAGCAGCCACAGAGAATGCCGTACACCCCTCCCAAGGACTCTTCAACACCCTCTAAGTCTACTTCCACAGCAAGATCACCGCCATCTACAACTTCGACCTCCAACTCACAGTGTCCAACCTGAGCTCTCTCGACCCTCCAGCGCACACAAACCATACCTCTACCACCTGTTCTACCTCAGAACCAACCCTTTCAGCACATCTCACCAGCATCCTCAACACTTCCATCACCTCTGAAGTTTTTCCGGACAAATGGAAACATGTGAAAATCAAACCCCTCCTGAAAAAACCCTCCGCCGACCCCTAACAAACTAAAAAACTACTGACCCATCTCTCCACTCTCCTACCCAGCCAAAGTACTCGAAAATGCCATCAATCAGCAGCTCATCAGCTACCTGGAAGAACACAGCCTACTGGAAAATCCTAATCAGGTTTCCGTTCTAACCACAGCATCAAGACCACACTCATTGCTGCACTGATGACATCACAGCACTCCTTGACTGCGGGGAAACCACCACTCTGATCCTCCTCGACCTATCAGCTGTGTTCGACTGCCCTCAAATGGATTGCCTGCTTCCTGACAGAATGCACTCAAAGTGTCCACCTCTGCACCCAAGAGCATAATTTGCGGCATACCCCAAGGTTCATTCCTCAGCCCCACTCTGTTTCCACGGACTCAACATCATCTCCTATGCAGACAATACTCAACTGATCCTCTCACTTACTGAAGAGGACTCCACTATCTGAACCAACTTCGGCAATGGCATGACCATCATAGCCTACTGGATGAAAACTAACTGTTTGAAGCTCAATTCCAAGAAGATGGAAGTCCTGATCTGCGGGAAAAACACCTTCATTTGAGAGCATAGCTGGTGGCCAGCCAAACTCGGACCCACTCCCACACCAACAGACCACGCTTGCAACCTTGAGGTCATCCCCCACAATGAGCTGACAATGAAGGGCAGATCACCGCAGTCGCCGCCTCCTGCATCCACACCCTGCGTATGCTCTGCAGACTCTTCAGATGGATCCCAGCCAACACAAGGAAAATGGTTACCCAGGCCCTCGTCACCATCTGTCTCGACTATGGCAACACTTTCTACAGCGGCATGTCCTTCCAGCTCCTAAAGAGACTCCAGACAATACAGAACACCACCACCAGACTCATCCTGGACCTAATGCAATTTCGCACCCTAAGGTTTTTATTCTCACTGACAAAAAGTACAGAGAAAAACTTTCAGTAATATCATTGTGGGATACATGTTTAATCTGTCAGATCAATTCTGTCATTCAATTTGAAATGTTGCTAATTCGGATTTATGGGTTGAAATTTAAAAATTTGAAAGTGCATGTTCATTAGTTAAAATTAAGACTTCTCAGTTAAATGGTTATAATTGGCAGTCAAACTAAATCAGTGGTGTAATAAAGGCCCCCCAGCTCAGTACTCTGTGCATTGATGGGAGGCCCCAGACTGGGTCCAGAGGGGAGGGGACCCCCTCCAGCTACTTTGCAGAGGTGCCTCCTCGAGTTTCATTATGCTACTGAATCACATAAAGAAATTGCCTGTTAAAAGTATGCCTGCGGCTCAGGCCTATAACTCCGGTTCAGGGCCTTTAACAACCAGTTTAACCCTCAGCAGCGGGCAATAACACACCACAACTCATCTCTTCTTAGAGTGCTTGCTTTTTGTGAAAGAGAGGAAAATCCCTAGTCCCGTTTTCCTGAAATATCAAGTTATAACTCTGTACTATAAGTGAAGCACCAGTCACTGCATTTGCAGTGAAATATCTTGATATCAGAATCTCCTTGGCAAGATAAACTACGCTAATTCAGAATCTAACTTATGTTATTTAATGCTAGAATGCGTTACGTTGACTATAGTCTAAAATGCCTTGAGCACTGTATTTGTGTACTATCCTAGATTTATGGCACATTGAGCCATTGTGACATTTGATTTTGTGGCGAATAAAGGTTTCATATTTCTATAAGATCTGAAAATAAATTATTTACAACAACAATCCCTCCAGTGAAGTGGTGCAGCCTCCTACTATGGCACTTACTGTTGTAAAGTTACTAGAAGTAACTTCACACCCGTTTCTGACATTATGCCTAGTTGGTGGACACCAAGGCCACAAGGGCAAAGCTAGAGATCTCCCTATGCCGATGTGTAGGGGAATTTGATTCAGTTTATGATTCTTTAAAAAACGTAAAAATACAAATATTTGAAGAATAACATAAATGTGAAATAATTTAAAATAAATATTGTTAATGTGGAAATAATAAAAATACAACTTTACAGCACATTAGCACCTCGAATTAGATGTATATTAAATATTATTACCTTTATGAATATTAATTTTTGAAAATAATTAATGCATGCTCAACCCCACTAACATTCGTATTTGTTTTTTAAATATAGTAAGCTTGCTGAAAGTTATATTTTCAATTTAACCCCTTCGCTGCCAGGCCTTTTCCCCATCCTGTGCCGAGCCTTTTTTTGGCTATTTGGAGGAGTTCGCGCTTAGGCCCTCATAACTTTTTGTTCACGTAAGCTACCCACGCCAAATTTGCGTCCTTTTTTTCCAACATCCTAGGGATTCTAGAGGTACCCAGACTTTGTGGGTTCCCCAGAAGGAGGCCAAGAAATTAGCCAAAAAACTGTGAAAATTTCGTTTTTTTAAAAAAAAAATTGGAAAAATGGGCTGTAGAAGAAGGCTTGTGGTTTTTTCCCTGAAAAGGGCATCAACAAAGGGTTTGCGGTGATAAAATCACCGGCTTCCCAGCTTTCAGGAACAGGCAGACTTGAATCAGAAAACCCAATTTTTCAACACAATTTTGGCATTTTACTGGGACATACCCCATTTTTACAATTTTTTGTGCTTTCAGCCTCCTTCCAGTCAGTGACCGAAATGGGCATGAAACCAATGCTGGATCCCAGAAACCGCAACATTTCTGAAAAGTAGACAAAATTCTGAATTCAGCAAGGGGTAATTTGTGTAGATCCTACAAGGGTTTCCTACAGAAAATAACAACTGAAAAAGAAAAATATTGAAATTGAGGTGAAAAAAACATCCATTTTTCTCTAAGTTTTACTCTGTAATTTTTTCCTGCAATGTCAGATTTTCGAAAGCAATATACCGTTACGTCTGCTGGACTCTTCTGGTTGCGGGGATATATAGGGCTTGTAGGTTCATCAAGAACTCTAGGTACCCAGAGCCAATAAATGACCTGCACCCTGCAGTGGGTTTTCATTCTATGCCGGGTATACAGCAATTCATTTGCTGAAATATAAAGAGTAAAAAATAGCTATCAAGAAAACCTTTGTATTTCCAAAATGGGCACAAGATAAGGTGTTGAGAAGCAGTGGTTATTTGCACATCTCTGAATTCCAGGGTGCCCATACTAGCATGTGAATTACAGGGCATTTCTCAAATAGATGTCTTTTTTACACACTGTCTTACATTTGGAAGGGAAAAATGTAGAGAAAGACAAGGGGCAATAACATTTGTTTTGCTATTCTATGTTCCCCCAAGTCTCCTGATAAAAATGATACCTCACTTGTGTGGGTAGGCCTAGCGCCCGCGACAGGATACGCCCCAAAACACAACGTGGACACATCACAGAAAACAGACCTGTTTTTAGCAAAGTGCCTACCTGTAGATTTTGGCCTTTAGCTCAGCCGCCACCTAGGGAAACCTACCAAACCTGTGCATTTCTGAAAACTAGAGACCTAGGGGAATCCAAGATGGGGTGACTTGTGTGGCTGGGACCAGGTTCTGTTACCCAGAATCCTTTGCAAACCTCAAAATTTGGCTAAAAAAACACATGTTCCTCACATTTCTGTGGCAGAAAGTTCTGGAATCTGAGAGGAGCCACACATTTCCTTCCACCCAGCGTTCCCCCATGTCTCCCGATAAAAATGATACCTCACTTGTGTGGGTAGGCCTAGCGCCCGCGACAGGAAACGCCCCAAAGCGCAACGTGGACACATCACAGAAAACAGACCTGTTTTTAGCAAAGTGCCTACCTGTGGATTTTGGTCTGTAGCTCAGCCGCCACCTAGGGAAACCTACCAAACCTGTGCATTTCTGAAAACTAGAGACCTAGGGGAATCCAAGATGGGGTGACTTGTGTGGCTGGGACCAGGTTCTGTTACCCAGAATCCTTTGCAAACCTCAAAATCTGGCTAAAAAAACACATGTTCCTCACATTTCTGTGGCAGAAAGTTCTGGAATCTGATAGGAGCCACAAATTTCCTTCCACCCAGCGTTCCCCCACGTCTCCCGATAAAAATGATACCTCACTTGTGTGGGTAGGCCTAGCGCCCACGACAGGAAACGCCCCAAAGCGCAACGTGGACACAACCAAATTTTTGAAGGAAAACAGAGGTGTTTTTTGCAAAGTGCCTACCTGTAGATTTTGGCCTGTAGCTCAGCCGCCACCTAGGGAAACCTACCAAACCTGTGCATTTCTGAAAACTAGAGACCTGGGGGAATCCAAGATGGGGTGACTTGTGTGTCTGGGACCAGGTTCTGTTACCCAGAATCCTTTGCAAACCTCAAAATGTGGCTAAAAAAACACATGTTCCTCACATTTCTGTGGCAGCAAGTTCTGGAATCTGAGAGGAGCCACAAATTTCCTTCCACCCAGCGTTCCCCCACGTCTCCCGATAAAAATGATACCTCACTTGTGTGGGTAGGCCTAGCGCCCACGACAGGAAACGCCCCAAAGCGCAACGTGGACACAACCAAATTTTTGAAGGAAAACAGAGGTGTTTTTTGCAAAGTGCCTACCTGTAGATTTTGGCCTGTAGCTCAGCCGCCACCTACGGAAACCTACCAAACCTGTGCATTTCTGAAAACTAGAGACCTGGGGGAATCCAAGATGGGGTGACTTGTGTGTCTGGGACCAGGTTCTGTTACCCAGAATCCTTTGCAAACCTCAAAATGTGGCTAAAAAAACACATGTTCCTCACATTTCTGTGGCAGAAAGTTCTGGAATCTGAGAGGAGCCACTAATTTCCTTCCACCCAGCGTTCCCCCACGTCTCCCGATAAAAATGATACCTCACTTGTGTGGGTAGGCCTAGCGCCCGCGACAGGAAACGCCCCAAAGCGCAACGTGGACACATCACACAAAATAGACCTGTTTTTAGCAAAGTGCCTACCTGTGGATTTTGGCCTGTAGCTCAGCCGCCACCTAGGGAAACCTACCATACCTGTGCATTTCTGAACACTAGAGACCTAGGGGAATCCAAGATGGGGTGACTTGTGTGGCTGGGACCAGGTTCTGTTACCCAGAATCCTTTGCAAACCTCAAAATTTGGCTAAAAAAACACGTTCCTCACATTTCTGTGGCAGAAAGTTCTGGAATCTGAGAGGAGCCACAAATTTCCTTCCACCCAGCGTTCCCCCACGTCTCCCGATAAAAATGATACCTCACTTGTGTGGGTAGGCCTAGCGCCCACGACAGGAAACGCCCCAAAGCGCAACGTGGACACAACCAAATTTTTGAAGGAAAACAGAGGTGTTTTTTGCCAAGTGCCTACCTGTAGATTTTGGCCTGTAGCTCAGCCGCCACCTAGGGAAACCTACCAAACCTGTGCATTTCTGAAAACTAGAGACCTGGGGGAATCCAAGATGGGGTGACTTGTGTGTCTGGGACCAGGTTCTGTTACCCAGAATCCTTTGCAAACCTCAAAATGTGGCTAAAAAAACACATGTTCCTCACATTTCTGTGGCAGAAAGTTCTGGAATCTGAGAGGAGCCACAAATTTCCTTCCACCAAGCGTTCCCCCACGTCTCCTGATAAAAATGATACCTCACTTGTGTGGGTAGGCCCAGCGCCCGCGACAGGAAACACCCCAAAGCGCAACGTGGACACATCACAGAAAACAGACCTGTTTTTAGCAAAGTGCCTACCTGTGGATTTTGGCCTGTAGATCAGCCGCCACCTAGGGAAACCTACCAAACCTGTGCATTTCTGAAAACTAGAGACCTAGGGGAATCCAAGATGGGGTGACTTGTGTGCCTGGGACCAGGTTCTGTTACCCAGAATCCTTTGCAAACCTCAAAATTTGGCTAAAAAAACACATGTTCCTCACATTTCTGTGGCAGAAAGTTCTGGAATCTGAGAGGAGCCACAAATTTCTTTCCACCCAGCGTTCCCCCACGTCTCCCGATAAAAATGATACCTCACTTGTGTGGATAGGCCTAGCGCCCGCAACAGGAAACGCCCCAAAGCGCAACGTGGACACATCAAATTTTTTCATAGAAAACAGTGCCTACGTGTGGATTTTGGCCTCTAGCTCAGCCGGCACCTGGGGAAACCTAGCAAACCAGCGCATTTTTGAAAACTAGAGACCTAGGGGAATCCAAGATGGGTGATTTGCGGGGCTCTAACCAGCTTCTGTTACCCAGAATCCTTTGCAAACATCAAAATCTGGCCAAAAAACACTTTTTCCTCTCATTTCGGTGACAGAAAGTTCTGGAATCTGAGAGGAGCCACAAATTTCCTTCCACCCAGCGTTCCCCTAAGTCTCTCCATAAAAATGGTACCTCACTTGTGTGGGTAGGCCTAGCGCCCACGAAAGGAAATGGCCCAAAACACAACGTGGACACAACACATTTTTTCACAGAAAACAGAGGTGTTTTTTGCAAAGTGCCTACATGTTGATTTTGGCTTCTAGCTCAGCCGGCCCCAGGGGGGGGAAATGCCCTAAAATAAATTTGACCCCCCACCCCCCCAAACCCCCCCTGCCCAGGTGCGACCCTTGCCTACGGGGTCGCTACCCCTGTGTGACATTGGCGCCAAAAAACAAATTCCCGGTGCCTAGTGGTTTCTGCCCCCTTGGGGCAGATTGACCTAAAATCGACCAATCTGCCCCCAAGGGGGACAGAAATGGTCTAAACACAGTTTGCCCCCCAGTGGAGTGACCCTTGTCTGATGGGTCGCTCCCCATCTCTAAAAAAACAAACAAACTAAAAAAAAAACACTAAAAAAAATTTGCACTGGCAATAAGAGGTTTCTGCCCCCCCTGGGGGCAGATCGGCCTAATAATAGGCCAATCTGCCCCCAGGGGGGGCAGAAATGGCCTAAATTAAATTTGCCCCCCGAAAACACCCTCCGTTCCCCCCCCCCCCCCCCCCCCGGAGCGACCCTTGCCTACGGGGTCGCTCCCCCTGCGTGACATTGGCGCCAAAAAACAAATCCCGGTGCCTAGTGGTTTCTGCCCCCTTGGGGCAGAATGACCTAAAATAGACCAATCTGAAATGGTCTAAACACAGTTTGCCCCCCAGGGGAGCCACCCTTGCCTGATGGGTCGCTGCCCGTCTCTAAAAAAAAATTTAAAAAAAAAACACAAAAAAAAATTTGCCCTGGCGCCTAGAGGTTTCTGCCCCCCCTGGGGGTAGATCGGCCTAATACCAATAGGGCGATCTGCCCCCGGGGGGGCAGAGATGGCCTAAAATAATTTGGCCCCCCCCACCCCCCCGGGGAGCGACCCTTGACTACAAGGTCGCTCCCCTTGTGTGACGGCGCAAAAAAAAGATCCCTGGTGCCTAGTGGTTTCTGCCCCCCTTGGGGGCAGATTGACCTAAAATCGGCGATCTGCCCCCAAAGCGGGCAGAAATGGCCTAAATACATTTTGCCCCTCCAGGGGAGCGACCCTTGTCCAAGGGGGTCGCTCCCCATCTGTAAAACAGAAAAACAAAAAAATCCCTGGTGCCTAGTGGTTTCTGCCCCCCTTGGGGGCAGATCAGCCGAATCAAAATAGGCTGATCTACCCCCCCCAGGGGGGCAGAAATGGCCTAAAATAATCCCCCCCCCAGGGAGCGACCATTGCCTAAGGGGTCGCTCCCCTTGCGTGAAATTCACGCAAAAAAAAAACTCCCTGGTGTCTAATGGTTTCTGCCCCCCTTGGGAGCAGATTGGCCTCATCAAAATAGGCCAATCTGCCCCCAAGGGGGGCAGAAATGGCCTAAATATAATTTGCCCCCTAGGGGAGCGACCCTTGCCTAAGGGGTCGCTCCCCACCTAAAAAAAAAAGAAAACATAACAAAAAAAAAAAAGATCCCTGGTGCCTAGAGGTTTCTGCCCCCCCGGGGGCAGATCGGCCTAATAATAGGCCGATCTGTCCCCAGGGGGGGCAGAAAAGGCCTTCCCAAAAAAATGCCCCCCATGGGAGCGACCCTTGCCAAAGGGTTCGCTCCCGTTGCGTGAAATTTGCGCTCAAAAACAAACTCCCTGGTGTCTAATGGTTTCTGCCCCCCTTGGGGGCAGATTGGCCTCATCAAAATAGGCCAATCTGCCCCCAAGGGGGGCAGAAATGGCCTAAATATATATTGCCCCGTAGGGGAGCGACCCTTGCCTAAGGGATCGCTCCCCACCTAAAAAAAAAGAAATCATCACAAAAAAAAAAAAAAAGTCCCTGGTGCCTAGAGGTTTCTGCCCCCCTGGGTGCAGATCGGCCTAATAATAGACCAATCTGTCCCGGGAGCGACCCTTGCCCAAGGGGTCGCTCCCTTTTGCCAATTTCACTGAAAAAAAAAAAAATCCCTGGTGTCTAGTGGGGTTTCAAAAGCCGGATTGCAAGCAATCCGGCTTTTGAAACCTGTGAGAGACTTCAAAGGGAAGGAAATACATTTCCTTCCCTTTGAAGCCTCTCGGGGCCTCCCCCATGGGATTGAAAAAGAAATGCAAAAGCATGGGGGAGACCCTGTGACTAATCAGCTCGCGCTTGCGCGCTGACGTCACAGGGGGGGTTGGGGGGGCGGGGGTGGAAGGGGAAGGGCTTCCCCTTCCATCCCTGACTTAGCGCTCCCTCTGGGCTCTGTGCACAGGACGTAATGGTTACGTCCTGGGCACAGAAGGGGTTAAAAGCATTTTTAGAAAATGTTTAAACATTTAGTTAAAAAAAAGTATTATTAATTTAAAAACATAAGAATCATATAAACATTTTAATTACATAAAAATTGCTTACATCATTTTAAATGTTGAGCCAATTAGATGAATATATTTAATTTAACGTCAGTTCCTTTGGAGTTTCATTTTAATTCATTTCTCCATTGTTGTCTATTTGCTTGACAAAACTCCAAAGATTCAGCGGGGGCACATTTACACAGATTTGGAAACCTGAAGGGCTGGGGTAATTTAAGTCGATTTTGTTAATTGCAATCCCTAACACTGTTGTGGGTGTGTGTTTTTTATTAGCATGTTCCTCCAAAATCTCACCTTTATTCCCCATTTTTCAGCCACTCTCTCTTGTCCCTCTCACACATAGAACAAAAAAACATATACCTCTGTTGCCAGAGATGTCTGCAGTGTGGCAGTGACCGCCACATAGGTCTCTGTCTGTAGGCTTTTGAATTCCATTTTGTAGTATACGAGAATTAGTACTACAATACCTTCTTTACATTCTACAAATTACAGTTTGTAAATTTACCCTCTGTTTTCATGATATCCTTTGAAATCCTGTGTTGTTATTTGACAGCTTAAGAGATTAATGATATCTTGCAAAGATAATGGTAGTCATCAGAAACATAGTGCTGTTGATGTTGCAGTTTTGTTTGCTATGTTTGTTTGTCTGGTGTTTTTAAGGGCCTTGATAGTCCCCAATACATTTTACGCACTTTATCCAAGTGATTACCGCAGTGGCATACATCACAGGTTTCCACCATGAATGGGGATCATTTTGTGTGGGAAAATGGCACCAGATTGGAAATCGTGAAAGATAATATGTTCACTACTGTAGTTTGCTTTTTCCCTCTATAGGTAGATGCACATCTGACTTAGTTTGCCATCTCACTTTCTTCATGCTTGCAGTGGAGGTGTTGACTTTGACTTCCATTCCTTCGAGTGCCAGTATCTACATTAACAGTTTCTATTGGAATTCAATGGAGTAATAACCTTCAGACATTCTGATGGTGCACCCCTTCTTTATCTGTGAATTTATCGATTTTGGCATGTACAGAAAGCTTTCTCAACCTTGTTGAAAGTTCTCCATTGAAGCATTACTGGCTGCCATTTATACTTTCACAAAGGCACAACATGGTGTACCTGGTTGAAAATATATCTTTCATAATATGTATTTCTTTGAGGATTAAGGTGTTTATTATTTCACATCAGCAGTGTAAATATGATAGGGATTTAGCAATTAGATCCTCAGTATTTGCTCTCACCAAGTTAAAGCACAGGATCTTGGTCTGTTCATGAATGTGGCACATAGCATGTACTTGGTTCTTATGTATTTGTCCCATTTCTTTTGTTCACTTCTTTGGCATCCTCCATCTTAAAGGGCATGGGTCAGTAAAGAACTGTATGAGCCCTTCATTAGCCACCATTCATCTCAGATTTGGTATCCTTCAATACTAGATTATTCTTTTCACAAAGTAATTAATTAGGCAAATATCTTGTATTGTAAATCTGTCAGCTGGGCATTACCAAATGCTGCATACTGATTCTTCTGGCAGCAATTTGCTCCTCTCAGTAGGTCACAGAATTCCCAGGATGTTGTTTGGTAAAGTGGGGTGGTTGAAGGCCTGTAATTTATAAGCCTTAGCACTATCTCAGGTTTATTCAGATTCAGCCAAGACTTCTTTGTTCTAGGTGATGTTACTCTTCAATTTGATAAACCTTTTCTCTATGCTAGATTTGAAAAGTTAATGTCTTTTTTTTAAATCTATCAGTGGGTATGCATCTTCCTATGCACTCCAAGGGACATGTGTTGGAAGTTGTTTCTTCAGACACTCCTTTATGCCGGAAATAATTTCAGGTTTCATGTCCCTTGGTGGGATTAATATTACAGTTCTTTCTCAGGTAATTTTTTCCAAGCTGGTAAGTTAACCTCGCTGGCAACATCTACGGTAACGCACTGCAATTGGAGGTACATTTCAGTTGACTCCCTTATGACTCGTATAGTACAAGTGAATTCTATATTCTAGTCAGGTCGGACTGTCTTTTGGACGCTTAGGGGGTCATTATGGCTTCAGCGGACGGAAAAGCCTGTCCGCTGAAGTCCTGACAGGCATGTTGCTGCCAGTACAGCCACCTCCCCGTGGGCCCCATTAATAGTTTCCCGCTGGGTCCACGGGAAACGGGCTACAGCATTGTCTCTGGCTCATAATAAGGCTGGTGGCAATGCTGTAGTGCGTAGGGTGCACTAGCACCCGTGGCGATGTTCACTATCAGCAAAGCAGATAGTGCACATTGCGAAGGGCCAGGCCAGGGGAGCCTCTGCATTGCCCATGACAAGTGCATGGGCACTGCACGGGCCCCCTGCACCCCGTCTCCGTCAGCCTATACATGGCGGTGCTACCACCATGTAATTGCTGGTGGAGAAGGGACTCGTAATCCCAAGGGCAGTGCTGTTTGGGACCGTCAGCACCGCCAGACCGATGAAAACTCGGAATCTGGTGGTGCTGGTGGTCCGACTGTGGCGCTACCACCACATTGGCGGCGGTCCAACCGCCACCACAGCCTGGCGGTCTTAGGACCACCAGGGTCGTAATGACCCCCTTAGTGTCCATCAAATCACCCCCTTGAAGCAGAAGGTTTCACAATGGGTTTGTCACTTCTGTGCTTGATTTTCTGCTAACCTGTTGGGAGTGAAAAGGTCTCTTTAGCATTCGTGATTATGATTCATTATTAGACATTTTTTGTGTTTTCCCAAATCTCTCTAAACTTGGCTTAAAGTTTGAGTTTTGTTTTTTCCCTTTTTAGCACCAAGATACCCTTTCGATGAATGTAGTTTTTATAAAGCCCTAACCTTACTATCATTTTGATTGGATGCTAGTCAGTTGCTATTTACCTACAAGATTTCTAGCTAGTCCCATCGAAAAGCATAATTACGGTATCACCCCACAAATCACCACTGCCCACCCCCAACAGCTTCCTGTGAAGATCAGAGTTCTACTCAAGAACTGAAGTGTGCACCTTTCTCACAAAATAAGCCCACACTGGGAGGCAAGCTGTTTGAGGAGCCAGCATCGGACCCATTCACTTTTTTGTGCAGAAAGCAGAATGTGTGTAGATGGAACTCGTTCTCATTAATGTTACTACAAGTTCTTTGAAATAAATCGATTTCCAGTAGATTTTCAAAACATTCCTTTCGATGTATTCGTATTATATATTTGAAGTGTTCCTAACCTGTGAGTCCATGACAGTTATCAAATGTTTGTAAAATTGTTGTTTCATTGCTCTGTCTGAGTTACATGATACTTTTTTAAAACTATGTTTTAATTCGTTACATTTGACACATACCAACACACCCAATTCAGACATACACATTTCTTAAGCCAAAAATGCCTTTTACCTTACACTCACCTTAAATTGCCTCCCCCTTCAATTACAAGGAAAATGTAAATTTCTCCGAATATTTTTGTTTTTTCAAATCCTCATCTTTCCTTTTGCAGATGTTAGAATGTATGCCTGTAAATGTAGTGCTACAGGGCATTTTTACAGACAATAATATATATTTGTAAACATTTGCTGTCATTTCCTTACATTCCACTCACAATACAAATCATTTTGAAGCCTGTGTGCATTCATGAAGGAATGTGCAACTGGCGGCAAAAGGAAATGGGAGAAGTAAAATAAAAAATGAAAATGAAATGCCCAAAAAGCAACTCATTCAGAGGGTCTCACCACTACAGGAACAAAACTCCGCTCATTTTAAGTATAAGCTGTGCCTGCAGAGACTTTCCCGAAAAATGTCTGTTCGTTTAAATATACAAACTATTAATACGTATTTTTACCAACATTTAAAAAATGTAAAATTAATGAAGTATTCAACGATTAACAAGTTGGATAGTCTGAGGAAACAGGTATGGCCATGGGGATATTCTCTCACAATAACTATCTTTAGCTTATTAAAATTATATCAAGCCACAAATGACTAAAATACCATATCTCTCCTCAAATTTAACTTGAGAGAAAATAACATAAATGGGGAATATATATATATATTTTTTTAACTCACCCAAATTCCTAAAATTCGTTTGGCACTGCTAGTAAGTGAGATGTATTGTTACTAAAATCTGGTATCACTCTGTATGTAGGCTTCTTTTTGTGACCCTTAAAATCAGACATTCAGAATGTATTTACCAAAAGAAAGTCAGTCTTATCAGAAAATGCAAGAGGTATGATTTTTGTAAGCTTCCACCTAACTAGTACCATGAAAACACACTGTCTAACCAACATTTTTCAGATTCCTCACTAAATTCTAAGGTTCTTATTTACAATAGCATAAATATCTGGGGTTGGCGTGGATGGGCATTCCCAACAATTTAATGACCAAAGCCTTTGGTATCGCTTTCAGCTCTGATTTCCCCTCCCCCGGAATGCGCTCCCCCATGGATATTATTGCTTATGTGAAATATATGTGCACCTTGTATTTAGTGCACTGACACCTGTTATAGTCTCACGATTATTGTAAAATACTTATTATTTCAACAGTTTCAAACACTCGGTTTCACAATTTGCTGCAGTAAAAATGCTGTTATGTAGAAATAACATTTTCATTAGCATAGCTTAGTCAGTTATGTTTTGGGAGTGTGAATCTGAAATTCTCCAACTAAAAAGCAGAGGGCTGCAGGATGGAGGGATGTAATTACCAAGGTTCGTGATGGACGATTTCCATTAAGAACAGGGTAAACACTGATTTGCATTGAGTGGGCCTCTATCTATAGTGGACAGTGGGCAAAAACAAGATGAGCCGGAATGCTACCTCGAGCAATTGCAACTGGTTAGACCATTATCAAGCATTCATTCTATAAACCTTTTGGTTTTTAATTGCCTTTAGTATGACTAGAAAGCTGAGACTGGTGCTGCTTTGGAAGCCTGCTGCTTCCAATGTTTGTGAATTCTAAAGGTACTAAAGTTGTTCCATTCGAGGAGTTCTCCTCTATGTGCAGATTTTGCTGGTAAGTCAGTCACTGTTTAAGTTTCTTCTCCGAAAAAAGTGCACTTTTCATTTTAAAAAACATACGGTTTTCTTTAACGAAAACTTACTGTATTAAAAATAAAATTTGCTTTGCTAAAGAACAATCACATACAAAGTAGTCTGCTGCCCCAAGCAGG
Organism: Pleurodeles waltl; assembly: GCF_031143425.1. Lineage (NCBI taxonomy): Eukaryota > Metazoa > Chordata > Amphibia > Caudata > Salamandridae > Pleurodeles > Pleurodeles waltl. Next base: position 658,628,003 of record NC_090443.1, on the reverse strand, counting down.
CCACTATCTATATGACTGCTTCTGTTTGTAGTTAATCACAATTTGTGATCTAACTCATTCATACCAAGAGGTAGGTCAATTTCCACCCACTATGATTTGGAATTTTAAATTTGAAATACTGACTTAATAATATGCAGTTCAAGTCTTAAAATGCTTTACTGGTTACACAGATACTGGTTGCAAATTGCGACCAGTATTTTGCTACCAGATATTCATGCATATGGCCATAAAATCCATGTTTATTCCTTCTAAAGTATTATTTACTGCTAGCAGGAACAAATTGACTCTGCCTTCTTTAGGGCATTTAAATGACCTGTGCAATTATCAACCCCAATTCCCCAATATTCATGTACATATTTGGTCTTCATTTTCTGTGGTACCCCATGCAGTTCCTCTAGCATTCAGTTACTCACACACTGACGTTTTGAGGCATATTTCAAGCACAATACTTAATATCCAACTTAATAAATACTTCTTAAAGTAACTTGGAAAATCATATTTTTTAGCTTACCATTCTACATAATTGGACGTTGAATATTCCTTGTGTAGCTGGAAGTTTAACCATCGTTCACCAGTAGTTTTCACCTACTTCTAATACATTTGTGTCGTATCTGCAAGCTAAATTGTCACTAGTAGAAACATATTTTATAAACCAAATAGGCAACTGCAGATTTTAGCCTCGGTCTTTTTAGTGATTTTATTCACAGGCAACTTACCTACCCTGTACTCAGTAATCACGCTATAGACACAAATGCATTTCATATATACCTTAATGGTATTTTATCCGAATGCCACTGTTGTGGAAGAAGTGCCGAGTTGCTGCATACTGATGTCTTCCTTACTAGCTGACTGGAAAAAGGACAAACACACTCAGCATGTAAATAAATGATGGCGAGAGGGATTCTGTTGCCATTAGTGTGAGAATGTCACTCAGGGGACCTCTAAGGCAGGACTGAAAACCGATGCTTTCTCTGCAGTGGGTACAAGAGAGCACTTCTGCCTTGGCACAGCGATACCAGACTGATGCCTCCCCTCCCACACCCCTTTGGCTGGAATTCTTTCCTCTTCTGCAGAGTAAGACTATTCCAACGAAACAGATATGGTTTTTTCCTGTATTGATAAAAGCATTCCTCACTTACTCCAAATCCCCCCCTCCCCCTTTTTCAGAGTTGTCCCAGCTGGGCATCTCAGCCCAGATATATAAAGATTTTTTGCATTTGCACAATTGGCAGAAGCAGGCTGTTTGTAACTGCAGCAAATGATTTTGGCCCATTACAAACCCAAGGTTGCGATTTTCAGCTAAACACCTAGTCATTGTTTGGAAGGGGCATGTTTAGGGCTCCTCTTCCAAATATTGAATAATTTGTTACTGAGTACAAAAATGTAGTGCTGTAGAAGCCCAATCTTAGATACCCATCTCAGGATACAAACAACCATTAGTCCGCTCTTCCTAGTAGACAAAAAGGTTTATTTAGAAACAACGAATACATGTACATGGAGACTGAGCAGCATAAATGTAGCTTGAACAGTCTGCATAAGGAAGCAATACATGGTCTTGAAGTAATATCAAACCACAAACAGAATCAGGCATTTCATTGGTCCTTGACATTGACGTATGATCATCTCTTCACTATTGCCAAAGGTGCTATAGTCAATTCTTCATAACGCACCATATATAGTAAATTGTAGCACAGACAAGGAAGTTACCTAATATGTCCTACCTGTCTAATATTGCGTAATACATCTTATGACAGAACTGAGAACAGCACGTACACAAATGGTATCTTCAAAAGGAAGACTGCTTCAGCTAGCATGCAATTACAATGATATTTCATGGTGGCTGTTATAATGGCAATCCTTGCAATATTGTGTGTTTCAGGCAATATCAGAAACATATCAGCAAGCATAGCTTGTGTTAGTTGTACATTGTCCCACAGAGATAGGCCCAATTGTCATTGTGCATCACAGGGCCCATTAGGCCCAAATTGGTGCAGAACCTAAATGTGATTTCACATTCCGCCCTCTGATACACAATGATAACTTCAAAGGTCCTGATGTATTGACGTCATTTCAACCCAGTTATTTTTTCTTTGTATTTCCTCGTTCCCTTGTTTAGGGTAATCTTCATGGCTCCTACGACAGGCTGTTTTCAACAGTAGAGCTATGAAGGACGGACAAACCCGTATCCACACACACAATGTGATCAATGCCACTATCCCTATCACCAGAACTTCTAACAAACAGGTACCCCAACCCCTGAACCATGCTGCTATGCCATCCAGCATTCCTCCTACCTCTGTTCCATCTTCAACTTTCTTCGCTCCTTCTTCTACCTTCCTTAATTCCCCTATCTCCTTCCTTACGTTCCTGCTATTATCCGGTATATAAATGCAGTATTACTTATGGATCACGGCACATACACCACCGTCTTTTGCTAGTATGATGTCTAACACAACCCTGTTCTGTATTTCAACAGCTCGCATATCTGTGAGCTCTTCAGTAATGTTACTTAAGGCTGCTGCTGTTGAACTGGCCAATTTCTCCACTAATTCGGCCAATATGTGAATTTGATATTGTGAATGTGCTATTCCTAATGACATCACGATGACATCCTGCACTGCCATGAACTTATCCAACCATGTGGGCGTCCTCTTTCTGCGTACCCTCCCAGGTGTTCCCTTTTTATCTTCTGGCAACTCTGTCACATGCACTATTCGAAGTAACACGAATGCTAGGTAGCAAGTGCCTTGCCAACCCGCTGGTAATCTAAAATATGCGGACGACCCACATATTATAAATATTCATTTTGGGGCCGTGAGACCTATGGACAAACCTGTTGAGCCATTCCATATATTGTGCAAACCTGAAGTTTTATTGCAGGTACTACTTCCTACCTTTATGCTGCTATTGTCGGTAGTAGTAGTGCTGCCTTTATGGTATCGGAAACACCACAGTGCTTTCTTCTTCTTGTGTATCGCAAGAGATGCTGACGACATTTCCATGCTAGTCCCACCCTGGGTGTGATCCTTATCCCTTCCTGTGTTGAAGGCATCCAACAATTCCTTTTCCCCTGCCTTTGGTGTTAATTCCCCACACGTATTCATCCCTTTACCTTCTGTCCCTTCTTCTACTCTTGTCTTAGTTGGTTGGATGTTATCTGCCTGGAGCACAGATATCAGATATGCGATTCCACTTTTTTGTTCTATACTTTGCATTTTACCCGCTACTAGTGTAGATACCCAATTTGCAATGATGCTATTCCTTTTTCCTCTGTTTTTTCCCTTCTTCAGCCTCCTCTTTATTGTCCCTTTCACTTCCCTCCCGAACATGTTGTTTAGTATATTACATGCAATATTTTCGGTGACGGGAATCTGAGTAAAGTTACTCTTCCCCTTGGTGGTGGTCGGTAGGTGAGTGCAAATATAACAGTCGGACACATTCACTAATTCCTTATACATAGCTGTCATCTGTACAAATATATTGTCCTTGTAATTCTCCACATCTTCATCCCATTTTGTGTATTTCACCCACTGTGTCTTGTTCCCCACGCTTGCATTCTTCACAAGTTCGTTCTCATAATGTTCTTGATCTAGAAATGGTATCTGTATGTCTCCGCTATAAATTATCAATATCGCTGTGATAATTATAACTGGTATCGGGGTACAAATTGCCGTAATTACCATAAGCCACTTCTTCTCCTCTTTTCTTCTTTTTGGCATCATAGAATCTGTGTCATAACAATTGATTTGATGTCCTTTTTTCTGAAATTTCAATCTTGCAGCCTTTATATGCTCCTTTGGTATATTTTACAGGGTGGTATCAGAGGTTACTAGCACTTGAAACTACCCCTGCTGGTATTTTATATCAATGTACTTCTCCTGAGGCGTGCTGCACGAGTAGTCTATGAAGAGATCCTACAGAACCCGCTTGCACCTCCTGACTCCTGTAGGAGTGCAGCACGAGCAGTTCTGAAACGATGTACTTGTTCACTGGAGGACCCGCTTACATCCTCTGACTCCTGTAGGAGTGTAGCAAGAGCAGTCCTGTCCGTCTGGTGGTACTTGTTGATCAAAGGTTGTACCCCTGCTGTGAGGGTGAAACTTTCATGGGCACTGTAGGTGGTGGCTGGGCATCCTTCGGGCCGGCAGCTTTCTTGTTGTGTGAGCTATGAATCTAGGATGTCAGACCCTCACACTTAACTGCTGTAGCTGTTGTCAGCAGGACCTGGTATGGTCCTTTCCACCGTGGTTGAAGACAGTGGCGTCTAGTGTCGGCCTTCACCCACACCCAATCGCCCGGGTGTAGTCCATGCTCCTGTAATGTTCCTTCTTTTGGCAAGGCCTGCAGTACCTGGCAATGGAGCTAACGTAGTGTCTCAGTTATTTTTCTGCAATATTGTAGCAATAGATCATCAGTTATTGCCAATGGTGCAACTGACATGTGGCCTGGTATGTACATGGGGCGCCCAAATATTATCTCATGGGGACTCAATTTTGTGAATCAGTCAGGGGTGCTCCTTGTGGCTAGCAGCGCTAATGGGAGTGCATCAATCCAGGATAACTCAGTCACTGCGCATATTTTCCCTATCTTATTTTTCAGCACTCCATTTTGTCTCTCCACAGCTCCTGCTGCAGCGGGGTGATATTCACAATGTAGCTTCTGTGTTATTCCCAGCCCTTTACGAAGGCCCTGAATAACCTGGGAAATGTATCCTGGTCCATTGTCAGAACTTAAAAGAGTCAGCACCCTGAAACGTGGTATCAGCTCTTTTAACAGGCACTTTGCGACCGTTTGTGCCTCACAATTGTTAGTCGGGTATGCTTCAACCCATTTGCTGAACATGCACACTATTACCAAAACATATATTATTTTGTTTACTGTAGGCATTTCAATAAAGTCCATTTGAAAACTTTCAAACGGTCTATGTGGGGGTGGAAAGTGGCCTCAAGCAGTTGGGGTACCCTTTCCAGTGTTGTATTGTGCACAAACAGTACACCTTTTGCACAAATGTTCTGCACTCTGTCTGAATTTTGTATTAAACCAACACTGTGAGAACAATAGTATTCTTCAATCCCTTCCCACATGTGAGGGACCATGGAAGAGGCGTGCCATGGAGATCAAGAATAAATATGGCAAACATATCCTGCCATTGGGTCCTACCCAGATACCCTCCTCATTTTGCTTGCAGCCGGCCCCCTTCCACTCCATTAATTCCTTTTCTTGGGCCTGTTGTTGGACACTCTTAGGGTCAAAATGTGTATTTTCTTCTTGCATAGGTATGGTGGGTGTGACCTGAACCATTTCGTACTCACACCCACTGAGTGCTATTCTTTGCGCTTCTGTGTCAATGAATGCATTCCCCATAGAGATGTAATCGTTTGCACAGGTGTGTGCTGTGCATTTCACAATTGCTACTTGCTTGGGCATCAGCAAAGCTTGTACCAAGGCAACAATCAGCGAGGCATGTTGTATCTGTTGGCCTGCTGACGTGAGTAACCCCCTCATTGCCCATAGCTGACCAAAATCATGTGTGACCCCAAATGCGTATTGGCTGTCTGTGTACATGTTCACTGCCCTTCCTGCTGCCCACATGCATGCCCTAGTAAGTGCTATCAATTCTGCTGCCTGGGCGATTGTTATTATTGGTAGCCTTCCTCCTTCTAGCAACTTTTTAGCCGTTTCTACAGCATAGGCAGCCTGTAGCGCTCCAGTATGATCTCTTATGCATGATCCGTCAACAAACAGGTCACCTTCAGCCTCTGGGAATGGTGTGTCTCTTAGGTCTGGCCTCACCTTGGTGTGTCTGTCTGTGGCCACAACACAATCATGGAAGGAATTGTCTATGGTGGGGTCATCATGATTCTTTTCTGTGGGCAACAGGCAGGAGGGGTTCAATGTAGTACATCTCTTTATATGTGGTGCCAGTAATGTTAGTTCATAGCGTGAGAGACGAGCATTTGTCAAGTGCTGGGTGTTAGTGGTAGTCAGTAACGTATCTACTGAGTGGGTGAACATGTAGTACCAAGGTGTGTGCCAGGACAATATTTTCAGATTGTTCTACTGCCAGGGCAGCTGCTGCTACCGCTCTCAGACATAGGGGAAGACCTGCTGAAACTCGTTCCAAGGTAGCCGAGTAATCAGCCACTGGGTGGCAGTAAGTGTTGTGTTTTTGTGCCAGAACCCCTAGGGAGCAACCCCCCTTTTCGTGACAGAATAGGTGGAAGTCTTTAGTGTAGTCTGGGAGGCGTACTGTTGGTCACACTGTTCTGGCCATGGTACCTTGTCCGGCACATCTTTGTGTGTTAAATCTAACAATTGTTGTGCAATTAGGGAAAAATTAGGTATCCAATGCCTACAGTAACCTGCCACCCCTAGGAAACCCTGCACCTCTGTTTGTGTCTTCGGCCTTGGGTGCTGTGTTATTGCCGCTATTCAATCTGGTAACAGCCTCCTGGATCCCGGGGACAGTTCATGTCCTAGATACTTTACGTGAGATTTGCAGAACTGTAACTTCTTCTGGGAAACCTTATGTCCTTTCCTGGCTAGGAGGCACAATAAGGCCACTGTGTCTTGGGCGCATGCTGTCCGTGATGGTGAGGCTAGTAACAGATCATCAATGTAATGTACTCCCCTGTAAAACTCAGTTGGGAGGTGTCCCACCTGTATTCTACGGGCAGGGGGTCCGTATTGTTTGTATGTTGTCTATATTTGTTATGCACCCCTAGTCCCTGGGCCATTAGTTCTGCGCGTGCTAAGGCCAGTAATTCTTCCCCGTATGCCCTTGTAGTGTCCCTTTTTAAATCTACCACCTTTTTCCTACCATTAATGAGGTCTGTGAGTAAGGCGTGACACTTCGTGCTATCAGATTTAAGAAACGTAACTGGGGGAGTTATTCGGTGTGATATAGGGTGACCCTCCCTGCGACTGGCTTTCGGATATGCTGCCCCTTCTATTTCCTAGTAAACTTTCCTCATGAGGCAAGTTCATAAGATCAATGTTGTACTTCGTATTGTGAGCGAAAACACTTATCTCCCATATGATCTTATGTAGCTCTGGTATCCCTCTGAAACTGTCTCCAGAGGTATCCCCAAATTGCTTCTTCCAATGTGTTTTCAATAAATTTGGATTTCTCTTTTTCTGTGCTAATTCTAGGAGTAATTTTTCACTCTCCGTATCTAATTTTATTGCGGTGTACCCCTTCCTCTTTCATCTCCCGCAGCATCTGCTGGTCTGTTAACTCTTCCAGATCCACTTTTTTTTGTTTCTCTCTTACTAAGCCCTGCGCCAGTCCACGGGCTGCAGCCTTCGTAGCTGAGGATAGCTCCAGAGGCTGTGCCCCTGCTGCTGATTTCGCACTTTGCACCATCCCCTCGGACCTTGTTTTATTTCCCCCTAGTCTTCCCATTATGAGGTCCTCTATGAGTGGATCCTCTTCTTCTTCCTCCAGCATTCCCTGCACCTTGTCTTTCTGTGGTGGTGCACCTACCACAGGAACACATGGGAATGTCCCCATCAGCTCAAGCGTTTTATCTCTCCACTCCTCTTGCTTGTCACTCCTCTTTCTTGCAATATAACATCCATCCTTCAATTCCAATAATTCCTTGTGTACTTTTTCCTTTACATAATCTGTCATTCTGAATTCTCGTAAACAATAATTCCACAAATAGAAAGTGTCCCATTCTAACCCCCATATCTTGCATCCTTTCAAGGTCAGCATCTGTCTTAAATATTAAATTTTATTCATGTCATGGGTGCCATTTTTTGCAAACTGTAAATCAGGTCTTTTGGCTGTCAGTCTATGCCTTTTGTCTAGAAACAGTAATGTGTGTGGGCCTTGTTTAATACCTACTTGCAATGCAGGACTGTCTTTAGGAACACCACATTCAAGGACGCATCATCCTCCAACATGGAACATCTGTTGTTCAAGTTACGCATTAGAGCCAGCTTCACCCTAAGCAGCACATTCATTTACAGGCCACTGGGATTGCACACCAACTTCAACACCATCATGGACTTTGTTGCATCACTCGCCCTCAATGCTAGCAGTTTCATCCTACTCTGAGACCTGAACTTGCACCTGGAAGACCACACCAACTGCAACTCAAAAGCACTAATCAGAGGCCTTGGAAACGTGGGCCTCACTCAATGAGTAAATTGGCGTACCCACATCACAAGTCCCTATTTTCACCATCCTCAGCAACATCCGGGGAGAGGAACCCACATCAGTCTCCTGGACCACTTACACCCTTGTGAAGTTCAGCATCCCTGTCTCAGTCCAGCACACATGTATCAGAAGAAGAGCACCTTGCTGAAACTGGAACAGCATCACTGACTGGAACACCAATGTCACCCACCACCCAGATACAGCAACAGCATTCCGAAAGCCATGAAAAATGTCAACAATTGTATCACCTCCTGTGCCAACTCCCTGGACACTCTCAAGTGCAGCAATAAAGTAGATCGAGACCTCTATCACCAAAAGATCTGGACCGCCAAACACCCTGCTCTGGCAGACTTCATCAAAGTCAGCACCAACAGAAGTAAAGAAACATTCTCTGTCATGAAGGATTTCACCTCGCCAGCAGTTGCCTCCAACTCAATCACCCCCTCGCAGGAACCCTATAACAAACTCTCTCAATTCTTTAGCAGCAAAATAACCATTTACAGCAATTTCAGCCTGCAACTTGACTCTACAGACCTCTCCAAACACCTCATAATCTTATCCAGAGAACCAATGCTAACCACATTGCCCATCATCACCTCAGAAGAAACCGCTCCCCCCATGAAGTCCATGCTCTCAGGGGCCTCATCAGACCCCTGCCCCCAGCACACCTACACTGGAGGACTGCAGAGGACCCTTAAAAGTTTTGCAGCTACAGATCAATCTCCCTGCTAGCAGTCCTTGAAAACCTTAGAGAAAATCATCAACAAGCACTTCACTGAATATTTCATTGAACACTAGCTCCTTGACACCACTCAGTCTGGTTGGCACAGCACCAAAACTGCCCTGGTCACTGCCATAGATGATACCCGCATGACTCTGGACTGAGGAGACATGGCCCCCTCATCCCCTAGACTTCTCTGTAGCCCTAGACATGGTCTCCTACTACATCCTTACCGAATGCCTATATAACATTGGAATCCAAGGACATGCACTCTAGTGGATCTGCTACTTCCTAACTGGAAGGGCTTAGTGAATCAGCATGGTGTGATACACCTCACATGCCTGCAACCTGTTCTATGGATTTTCTGCAAGGATCATTCCTAAGCCCTGTCCTCTTCAATTCATACATCATTCCTGTAGCCAGCATCATACGTTCTCACAACATCAGTTTCCACTCTGATAACACACAACTTATTCTCTACTGCACGGACAAGATGCCCAGTACTCAGATTAAGTTCAGTGCCTTTGTGACTGAAATTGCCCACTGGATGAAGCCCAAATGTTTGAAACTTCGGCAACAGCACTTCACTGTGGGACTCTACCTGGTGACCTACAAAACTAGGAGCGACCCCCGACCCCAACATCCACACCAAGATCCTCAGAATCGTCATCCCATTACTGCCTCATACTTCTATACACCCATGATTCTAAGTAAGATTTAAAAATGACTCCCAATAAGCACCCGGAAAGCCTTCATGCATGCCCTCATCACAAGCAAGCTGGACTTTAGGAACACACTCCATGCCAGGATGAACACAGAACTCACTAAAAGGCTGCAGTCTATTCAGAACTGGGAAGCCAAACTCGCTCTTGAACTCTCATGCTGCACTCAGATCACACTTTCCTGAAGGAGATCAACTGGCTTCCCATTCGCAAACTAGCACAACTCGAACTCCTCACCCTCACATTGAAGGCACTGCATAATTCTGGTCAGCATACCCCAACAATCTCATCTGCTTTCACAAATGTACAGAAACCACTGTTTGTCCAGTCTCCTACTTGCACGCATTCCGCGGATACGTAAAACAAGAGCTGGTGGTTGAGCCTTCACCTATATTGCTTCTAAAGTGTGAAACGACCTTCCGCCACAAATAAGAGTCTCCCCCTCACTTCTTTAATTCCAGAAAAAGCTATTTTTTCAAATAGTCCCATCAGGACCTAGGTTTGGGTAGATTCACATCTTCTCAGCACAAGGATACTGTCCCGGGTGATGGCGCGCATTGCGTAACATAAACCTGCCTTAGTTTCTTGAAGGTTTTGGTATATGCTCCAAGTTTGTTTTTGGCCGATGTGATGAGGGCGAATCAAATAGTAAATATATGTACTCTGTGCCAAGTTCTTCTGTTAAATTCACATCTGATAAGCACAAAACATCCCAGAAAGTGATTAATCAAGGAATGCTTCACTCAAAGAACATGCTAGCCCCAAATATCCATAATGCCTTTTAATTTTCTACGTATGGTACAATAGTGTGTAGTGCTAGTTTTTGCAAGTGAATTCTTCACTAATTTGTTTGCATACAGTTTAATCCTACAGCGTCCATTCAACCAAGTACTTCTAGGTACCTTTCATCTCCATCACTCAAGGATAAGATACACTGTGTTGTGTTCGTTCTGGACGCATGTAAAGTCAGCATTCTCTCTGATAAAATGGAAGAAAAACTGAGACAGTTGCGGCTCAAGATTAGACAACATGGTGAGTACGTATACACATGTCTAATAACGTAGCCAAAAAAGTAGTCATTTCAGTAGTTTGTTTGTTCATGGTTTCAAAGTTCCATGCATGATCAGATTTACCAAAAAGGAAGGAGGTGGTTAGGTTAAAAATGTGTGTTTTATATTTATTTGTAAAACCATTTGGCTTTCAAAAACTGTTTGTAGTACAGTAGTTACTCCCTAGCCAGGCCAGTATTTCTCACCAGACAGAAGTCTGAATTTATTACGCCCTCTCGTAATCATGATACCAGCCACATCTCACTATCGGGCAGCATCATTCTCTTTGACAATCAACCACCTTAATCCATCTATGAAAGAGATTTCCCACAAATTTGACATATTTACTTTTTTCCAAAATTATATTTTTGTGTACAGGGTATATTTCTGCAAAATTACATATTTACGATACCGAATTTATATGTGGCAATCGTAAAAAAGGTTAAAAAATGTGATACGTGCTTGGTGTTGTTGAGTACACAACCCACTCCATCTCAGTTAGCTTCTAAAACCTCAGTTCCACCTCAGTGCAGTTGTATGAAGGGTTACATTTCTTGCAGCTTGTACACTTTTAATCAGGTATGCACCCCTTTCAATTAATTCATGTTTTTGTTTCTCGAGTTATTGAACACTTTGTGGATGTAATATTTTTTTCTTTTTAACCCCTCAATATTATATATGTAGTTTTCACCATAGTATTCAACCTTTTTTTCTGAAATATGTCACACCAGGGTACTTTTGCAGTATGTACCAGTGTCAGGGGTTGGGTGATTCCTTGTATGTGGGACCATATCAAGAAGCTCTTGAGGTCATTTGAATAGCTTTGCCTTTTGGTACTTGACAGGTTTGCAACTAACGGGTTGACCTGCCCTCCTTCTTGCTTTTTATTTGTCCCCTGTCACCTCTTTAAAGGGCCTTACTGGAGATTGTTCCTTCCTTGTACCCTAAATTCGATGCTGAAAGAGCAGTCAATCTTTAATGTGCCTATGGCATCCAATTCAGGGTCCACTCCTTGCGCTCTTGCTACCTGGTTTGGTCCAGTGTGCCTCCATGGTTTGTTCAAAAGCTTACAACTACTTGGTGTAGCAGCATTACAGAGCACTGGATATTTAGCTCATGTTGTGTGGTGCCCGTCAGAGTTTTTTTTTGCGTTGTTTCTCCTAAAAAAAAGTATTTTAGGCCTATCACAACCTGGCGGATTCCCTACTTTAAAGCATGTTTAGCCCTCTTCTCGTGTTTTTACTGTACTTGGACCCTGTAATATTTCCCTGCCTTGCTGTGCCTAATCTCTTAGGCTTTCTGGTATTGAAATTGGTGTCTTTGTAGATTTCAGCACTTTAAATGGTTTCCTCTGAGGTGATTATTGCACGTAAGAGCATCTGGTTAGTAACTTTAATGAGTTAGGTTTCCTGCATTCTGATTAAAAAAGAAGAGGAAGTTAGACATTTAGGGAGAGTAGATGGAACACAGAACATTCTGATATCCAACATTAAAATGAAGTATGTGATACTGGAAAACAAACCTATTGAAATAGTTCTTTCGGAAGGAGTTGTTGAGAATTTACCTAGGAGTTAGGAATGGACTATTTACGTAGCAGCATTTTTTGTAGTTACAGGAGGATGTAATGTCACTTATTTCAAAGTTATTTTCAATATTAATTTCAGAAAACATAACGTCTCTCATTCCCTCTGGTAATACACCAATGAATGGTGTAGCATATTTCCAGTTGCATAAAATTGATGTTAGTGCAGGAGTAATCATCGGAAGTCATCTATGTTCCCTAAGAATTTTAGTTGATCAGCAAGAACACCTGAACACACTCACCAAGGGTTCATTTTAATATTATTTAGAGACTTCTAGCTGCAGATTCCTCATCTTAGAATGTTCACAGGGTGCCAGACCGGATCCAGAAATTTTTGAACAGTAACCCTGCAAGCCAGTGAGTAGCACCCATCTGCTTCACATCAACTAGTCGGCGTCATCTGTGCCAAATGTAACATGCTGTTTGTCTATATAGGCGCCACTCCAGTTTTCTTTCTGCATCAATAGCCCAGAGCTACCACAATAATTTTTTACTATTTTTTAAACTTTTTTGTTTAATTCTTTTATTTCTTTTTTCTCCGTGTTCGGGATCTCTCCTAAGAAACCTGTGAGGTTTAAACCATTTGGAGCCTGTCACAGGTGAGGTATTGGACCTTACTCTGCCTTAAATGGTTGTCAAGAACAATGTCTGGACAGAGGTGCTTCAGTCAGGGTAGTCCACACAGAACCTTTTCTACCTTTTAATGAATCCCTCACAGATTTCCTCCTTGAAGCCTGTGTCAAGCAGTGCACAGGTGCTCCTAGGCACAGGACAATAGCTAGCCACTGCCTCCCCACTCTGGAAAAACCAGAGTTCCTCACCCAGCACCCTACCATGGAGGGCCTGGTCATTCTAACCTCCAGATCTGACGCTTTCATTACCACTCCACTGCATAGGGAATCCAAGAGGCTAGATATCTTGGGCAAGACGATTTTCTAGCCTTGCACTGCGGTCTGTAAACACTTTGTGCCTCTTGTGCGATATTCCCATATGACCTGGGACTCCGTTGTGCAAGTGCTGCTCATGGCCTCGGAGGAGGCCTTGGCCATCCTGATTCAGGCTATTTATTGTTGATTTCAGGGACGCAGCACTATGAACCGGTGTTTTGCTTGTACTTCAGACTGAGAGGAAACACGAACAAAAGGAATTCCAACAATGCAGAGCTTAGTCTTAGTAATGAATTTATTAATGCACTTCTTAAGGTTCGCACAGGGAAGGCGTATATGTTGAATGTCAAATGCAGCACACAAGTGCACTTCCAAAAATAATCAGAGCAGTAGAATAATAATGATTATAGAAACACACCTTTAATATATATATATATATATGTTCGATGGCATGTGTAGCTGCAGATACACATGCTGTGCACTGTTCCTTCCATCTAGTGTTGGGCTCGGAGTGTTACAAGTTGTTTTTCTTCGAAGAAGTCTTTTTGAGTCACGGACCGAGTGACTCCTCCCTTTCAGCTCCATTGCGCATGGGCGTCGACTCCATCTTAGATTGTTTTCTTTCCACCATCGGGTTCGGACGTGTTCCTTTTCGCTCCGTAATTCAAATCGGGAAAACTTAGAAAAACATCGAAATCCTTCGGTATTGTTTGCACTCGGGACCGGTTTAGAATAGATACATCAGCACCGACAACACAACGGCTTCGGCGGCCCTTTGGGGCTTCCGCACTCAACCGAGGCCTGGTCGGCCCGACCACACCCTTCGTCAAAGACTCATGGACCGGACCCCCTTCCGTTTCTGTCCGACGTGTCACGCCAAGTATCCTTATACAGACCAGCATCGGGTCTGTAATCTGTGTTTGTCGCCAGAACACAGAGAGGATACTTGTGAGGCCTTCAAAGCTTTTCGAACCAAGAAGACCTTAAGAGATCGACACGCAAGACGTTTGCAGATGGCATCGAAGTCGACACAACACCTCAACGTCGAGGAGGAAGAAATGACAATTTTGATCCAAGGTTCGGTATCGGATGACTCCGATGGGGACCAGCCACCAACGGCAGCGCAAAAAGTGAGTACACTGTCCCCGACCCAGCCCCAAAGTCAAGTAAAGAAACAGAAGGCCTCTGGGATGCCACTGCCGAAAGGCCATGGCTCGACCCACAAGAAAAGGGGTGACCAAATACCATCTTCGGAACCGAAAAAGGCCACGATAGTGCCAAAGTCTTCCGACTCGGGTCAAGAAACTGGCACCGAAAAAAGTCAAACATCGGTTGGTCGAATCGAGCAAGCCTTGAAAGAGCCTCTCGGAGCCGAGACCGACAGTATCCATGGGGGTTTCGGTACCGAAAAAAACAGCTTCGGAGCCGAATAAGACTTCCTATACGGAAGAACATGGGCTCTCTCAACAACTCAAGGAGAGACACAGGTTTGAGCAGGAACTGGATTTGAAAGAGCTTGACCATACTCAACCAAGGCTACAAATCCAAAATGACACAGGAAAAATCCAAACCATCCCTCCGCTCAAGTTTAAAAGAAAATTGGCTTTTCATGAGACTGAAACTGAGCAACCAAAAGCCAAAGTGCTTAGAGAAAGATCACCACTCCCACATTTCTCACCACAAACGTCCCCACTTTACTACCCACTTCGGTCACCAGTTGGCACACCAATGGCACAGTCACCCACACATAGTGGGATGACGCAGGACGATGCAGACCCCTGGGATCTATATGACCCACCAGTTTTGTACAACAGTCTTGAGTGTTATCCTTCAAAGCCTTTACCTCCAGAGGATACCACATCTGGCCAGAGCAGCAACATTTCATAATGTTAAAATGCACTCAGAACCAGTGGAGGATGACTTTTTATTTAACACACTGGCATCCACGCATGCTTCGTATCAAAGCCTGCCAATGTTACCGGGCATGCTTAAGCATGCACAACAGGTCTTTCAGGAACCTGTGAAAGGAAGGGCCATTACACCAAGGGTCAAGAAAAAATATAAACGTCCCCCGTCAGACCCTGTGTTTATTACACAACAGCTCCCTCCGGACTCAGTTGTAGTGGGGGCCTCAAGAAAGCAGGCAAATTCTCAATCGTCAGGGGACGCGCCACCCCGTAAGTTCGATGCGACGGGAAAAAGAGTGGCATCGCAAGCGGCCAATCCGTGGCGTATCGCCAATTCACAAGCCCTCCTTGCCCGTTACGACAGAGCACATTGGGGCGAGATGCAGGATGTTGTCCAACATTTACCAAAGGAACATCAGAAGTGTGCTCAACAGGTGGTGGAGGAGGGACAGGCCATCTCCAACAACCAGATCCGCTCTGGACTTGACTCTGCTGATACAGCAGCACGGACTGTCAATACAGCAGTTACCATCAGGAGGCATGCATGGCTACGAAGTTCTGGTTTTAAGCCAGAAATACAGCAGGCGGAACTAAATATGCTGTTCAACCAACACCAACTATTTGGGCCGGAGGTAGACCCCACAATAGAGAAAATGAAGGAGGACACAGACACGGCCAAAGCCATGGGCGCGCTCTATTCTTCCCAGTATAGGGGAACATTTAGTAAGCCACAGTTTAGGGGAGGGTTTAGACACCAACCTTCAGAGCCATCCACCTCCCAAACAAAACCCACTTACTAGTCTCAGTACCATAGAGGGGGGTTTTGTGGTTCCTACAGGGGACAGTACCCAAGAGCAAGTGGAAAATGTCAGCCTGCCAAGCAGACCCCTAGTAGCAAACAGTGACTTCAATGTCACACTCCCCCAACACACATCACCAGTGGGGGGGGGGGATTAATAAAATACCACAACAATTGGTCAGACATTACCTCGGACACATGGGTTCTATCAATTATCCAACATGGTTACTGCATTGAGTTCACACAAATCCCTCCAGATGCTCCCCCAAGGACGCACAAACTGTCAACACAACATCTAGACCTACTACAAATAGAGGTGCAAGCACTACTAGCAAAACAAGCCATAGAACTAGTACCCCATCATCAAAAAGGAACGGGGGTTTACTCCCTATATTTCCTTATTCCCAAAAAAGACAAAACATTAAGGCCAATTCTAGATCTCAGAACGTTAAATCTCTTCATCAAATCAGATCATTTCCACATGGTCACACTACAGGACGTAGTTCCCTTACTAAAACAAGGAGAATACATGGCAACACTGGATCTAAAGGATGCGTATTTTCACATACCCATTCATCCATCTCACAGGAAGTACCTCAGATTGGTAATACAGGGCAAACATTACCAATTCAAAGTATTACCCTTCGGGATAACAAAAGCACCCAGAGTATTCTGAGTAAAATGCCTAGCTGTAGTAGCAGCTCACATAAGGAGACATCACATGCACGTATTCCCGTTTCTAGATGATTGGCTAATAAAGGCCAAACACTCAACAGCGGTGTCAAAGTCACACACAGTATGTAATAGATACTCTACACAAACTAGGGTTTTCTATAAATTACCAAAAATCTCACTTGCAACCATCCCAAGTACAAAAATACTTGGGAGCCACACTCAACACGCAAAAAGCAATCGCCACTCCAAGTCCACAAAGAGTTCAATTGTTTTAAAATATAAGGTCAAGCATGCAACCAAACCAACAATACACAGTCAGGTTTGTAATGAAACTACTAGGCATGATGTCCTCATGCATCGCTATTGTCCCTAACGCACGGCTACACATGCAGCCCTTACAACAGTGCCTAGCAAAACAGTGGACGCAGGCACAGGGTCAACTTCAAGATCTAGTGTTGATAGACCGCCAAACACACTACTCACTTCAATGGTGGAACCCTGTAAATTTAAACAAAGGGCGGCCATTTCAAGACCCAGTGCCTCACACCATTATCACAACAGATGCTTCCATGATTGGGTGGGGACCACACCTCAACAATCACAGTATACAAGGTCAATGGGACAGTCAACAAAAACAACTTCACATAAATCTCTTAGAACTACTAGCAGTCTTTCTAGCACTAATAGCCTTTTAACCCCTTCTAGTCCACAAACACATTCTTGTCAAAACAGACAATATGACAACAATGTACTATTTAAACAAACAAGGGGGGGACACTCATCACAACTGTGTCTCCTAGCGCAATAAATTGGGCATTGGGCAATTCACAACAACATTCGCCTGATAGCACAATGTATACCAGACATTCACTATCAGTTAGCTGACAATCTCAGTCAAGATCACCAGCAAACTCACGAGTGGGAAATACATCCCCAGATTCTACAAGATTACTTCTACCGCTGGGGGACACCAGAGATAGATCTGTTTGCAACAAAACGCAAAATGCTAAAACTTCGCATCCAGGTACCCACACCCTCAGTCCAAGGGCAAGGCTATGGATCAGTTGGTCAGGGATATTTGGTTACGCTTTTCCCCCTCTCCCGCTCATTCCATTCCTAGTCAACAAACTGAGTCAAAACAAACTCAAACTAATTCTCATAGCGCCAACATGGGCTTGCCAACCGTGGTACACCACACTGTTGAACTTCTCAGTAGTACCTCACATCAAACTCCCAAACAGACCAGATCTGTAACACAACACAAACAACAGATCAGACACCCCAATCCAGCATCGCTCAACCTAGCAATCTGGCTCCTGAAGTCTTAGAATTTGGCTATCTAAGCTTTTCAAATGAGTGTATGGAAGTCATTAAACAGGCAAGGAAACCGACAACAAGGCATTGTTATGCTAATAAATGGAAAAGGTTTGTTTTCTACTGTCAAGCAAATCAAATCACACCGTTAGAGGCCTCCACACAAAACATTGTGAGTTACTTACTACACTTACAAAAAGCTAATCTTGCTTTTTCTCCCATCAAAATTCATCTCACTGCAATTTCTGCTTACCTTCAGATCAAACATACAAAGTCACTTTTCAGAATCCCAGTTATTAAAGCCTTTATGGAAGGACCAAAAAGAATCATACCTCCAAGAACCCCACCAGTACCCTCATGGAATCTTAATATTGTACTTACACGACTCATGGGTCCACCATTTGAACCCATGCATTCTTGTCAAATCCAATTCTTCACTTGGAAGGTAGCTTTTCTAATAGCCATCACTTCACTACAAAGGGTTAGCAAAATACAGGCGTTTACTATTGAAGAACCCTTTATAGAAATACACAAACATAAAGTGGTTCTCCGTACAAATCCAATTTTTTTTACCAAAAGTCATATCACCATTTCATCTAAACCAAACAGTTGAGTGCCCAGTCTTCTTCCCACAACCAGACTCGGTAGCAGAAAGAGCACTGCATACATTAGACATAAAGAGAGTGCTAATGTATTACATAGACAGAACAAAAGCATTTCGTAAAACTAAACAATTGTTTGTTGCTTACCAAAAAACTCATGCTGGTAACCCTATATCCAAACAGGGCATGTGTCAGATGGATAGTCAAATGTATTCAGACCTGTTACCTCAAAGCTAAAAGAGAATTACCCATTGAAAAATTAACGTGTCCCTTTATGACTAATTTACTCACTCTGAGACTCGTTTTAAGCCAATGAATCTTTGGATCCTGATTGAAGACACCTTAGGACGAGATGACTAATCAACATGTCAATCAATATGTCAATAACGTCATCAATTTTTACCAGGATAAGACAATTCAAATTAGTCAAAGACATTAATAAAACTCAGAAACCACCATGACCTTGCAGTCATGAATAACCACACCAGTTTAGTACTATTATATGAAGTTTATTCCCTATTGATTACAATTCTACTAGTAAGTTTATTAGTCTCTAAACCAAGAAACACATTAGCATAGTCACAATATGGCAACTCTGATAAGATTTCATCAAAGCAAGAATCACGAATATTAGAATATAGCACGACGTCAACATAGGTTATCCTTAGCAGAGTGTCATTATCACATTATTCAACAAAGCATAGATTCAGTCATTTGTCTATTTGCGTGTCTTTAATGTACCCCTCATCTAACCTCGAATTAGCATTGGCATGTTGGGCTTCATGCAAAACAATTTAGCAACACCAATTTAGAAAACATCTAACTATGGTCCCTGTCAAAAAAAGCAGTTGGTACCTAGAAAGGAAAAGCAAACAGACAATTACAATTTCATTGTCATATAGTTACCCTCCGATTTGGGTCAGCATACAGATTCAGACTCCGTCCTCAGGACATCAGTTGATTCCCCATCAGCCAGGAATTCAGCAAGTTTGGTAGGTCAGAGTGAAAGGTACTCCCCTCATAAGGAGGTACAGTACAAACGGGCAAAATAAGGGCAAAGTTGATTTTAAGAACCAAACAGCAAAGTCTCTATGCAGAGAGACAAAGGGGGTCATTCTGAGTTTGGCGGGCGGTGGTTGCCGGCCGCCAAACTACCCCCGTCGAAAGACCGCTCCGCCATTTCGACTTTCCCGCTGGGCCGGCGGGCGACCGCCAAAAGAGCGCCCGACGGCCCAGCGGGAAAGGCCCTGCAACAATGAAGCCGGCTCCGAATGGAGCCGGCGGTGTTGCAGGGGTGCGACGGGTGCAGTTGCACCCGTCGTGATTTTCACTGTCTGCAAAGCAGTCAGTGAAAATCCTGCTGGGGCCCTGTTAGGGGGCCCCTGCACTGCCCATGCCAGTGGCATGGGCAGTGCAGGGGCCCCCAGGGTGAAAACCGCCAGAAACAGGCTGGCGGGAAGGGGGTCGGAATCCCCATGGCGGCGCTGCAAGCAGCGCCGCCATGGAGGATTCTCCTAGCCGGGGGAAATACGGCGGGAAACCGCCGGACCCGGCTGGGCAACCACGGCTTTACAGCCGGGGTCGGAATAGCAATGGAAGCACCGCCAGCCTGATGGCGGTGCTTCCGTGGTCGTCGACCCTGACGGTCGATGACCGCCAGGGTCAGAATGACCCCCAAAGTGTCTGGGTCATAGCAAAATCCGCAACAGCATTACCCCCTCCTCTTTCTATAGTCTCCTAGTCTAATTTACTTCCTTGTGTCAAGGTTTTTATCCCTTTTCTGTTGTATAGTCCCCTAAATTTTCATTGGTTGGAGTTGGCACCCCACTATCTCCCTCCAATAGGGTTTCAATGACTTCATTAAAATTGTCACCCCATAACAGTTCTCACGTAGTTTATTGGTCCTTATGATTGACGTCTCCAGCGGGTAGATTGTCCGGTATGATTTCATACTCTTCTGGTCATCTTTGCATCTTCAGTCAGTGGTTCCATTGTCTGTACCGGTTCAGGCGACCTTGAACCTGCGACTAATCTACACTGTTGCATTCAGCAAGAATGTTTCACTGAGCAAGTCGAATTTCATGAGAATGGATCTATTACAGTTACATTCATCTTCTAGCTTTGGAAAAATACTAGTTCATGTCCTTCAGCAAGTCAGTACACTGTACGTTAGAAAAACACATTTAATATGAAAACCGGGCAGCTAGTCCTCGACTCATGCTAACTAAGCCTAATGATTTATTAGCGGAACCTTAACATATAACCTTTTTATATTAGTGCAAAATCATACTTTAACATAACATTTCATCATTATTAATCAGTTTCATTAGTCATTGTATACATTGGCGGCCACTCCCTGTGGGCACATTTCAAGCGCACGTTTAGCAAAATACATTAATAAATTTTCTATGCGGCATTATTATACATTAGTTAATAAACATTTCATGTTAATTTTGAGTATAAGTGCTACGCTCTCTCAGTCCCTCCTCTGATGACACTTGTCATCACACAAAACCTTTTCCTTTACAACCTTTTATTTTTCTTAGTACCCTCATTTCACCTTCTTCCCCCATGTGATTTTTCCCAAATTTCTTGGAACATTTTCTCCTTTTCCCTCCTTTCTTTTCTTTTATTGCGTTTTTCCAAATCTCTTTTAATTCTTTTATTAATTTTGCATGATAACCATAGTCCGAATAAACAAGTCAGGACAATCAATATACCCCCTAATATTTTTGCAAGAACCCCATTCCAAATACTACTAACCCAATTCCCTACTTTAGTAATTCCTTTCCCAACTTTTTCCCAAACTCCAGGTTCCTTCAGCTCCTTCAAATCTACACTATCTCTTGTTAAGTTAGTAGGCATACCTCTAATCTTTTTACCATTATCAGGAATGAATGCACAACAATGGCGCTCATTAAGCATCTTACAGACTCCGCCACTCTTTGCTAAAAGAATGTCTAAAGCAAGCCGGTTTTGGAGAGTCATAGCTCTTTCCGCAGCAAGTTCATGATCCATCAGGAGTATAGCCCCTGTGAAGTTTGTCAGCATGTTATCCACAATAGAAGACAACTTTCAAATCTTTATGGAGTTTAAGATAACCACTACTGAAGGAATTATGGCTCCAAATATGTCACCAACGACAGCAGCCGCTGTCTCTCTCTTTTAGTGTGTTGTAATTCAGACATGTTGGGAATTTACTTTAAGTCATCAATCTGGTAGATCTTTGGGAAGACTATTCCCAAATAACATGTCCCATACCATCCTTTAGGATGACGGTAATAAGCATTAAGCCTACATATATAATAGATCCCAGGGATCGCTGGATCCTGTCCATTTAACATGAACGTCCATTTACTCTGAAACAAAAACACATGCCTGCACTTACTCGTTCCCACAAATAAAGTGTCATGCTCAGATTTCAGGCCTATATATACAAAGCCTTCCTACTTGTAATGCATCTATAGCTAATTTGCCCTGTGTCTTTATTGCACTATAAACATTTTTCTAATCCCTTTTCTACCCTTTCCTTTAATGCTTCCGTCTATCATCGGTGTGATCTAGGAAGCTCTTTTCTACAGGTGTTAATAAGCAGGTTAGATTATTGCGGTGCGCATAAGTCGTCCCAAATATCAGTGTCGGCTCAAAGAAACCCCTAACTAATTTTATGCTGTGTTCTTTAGCTAATTTATTTAGAAACTCAATCACAGGCACAAAGGAAAACACTACAACTAAGTCAGAATAGAAGTATTGAACATGTTCTTGATCATATAATCTTGTTAACAGCAAACTACAGCTTATCCTGTAGGTTAGTGTCAGACTATGTTAAGTAACCCCTTCTTGTTCTGACAAAGGAATCCTTGACCACACATAGCAATTCTTCACATCCATTGTGTCAATTCAGCAAGCGATAGAAGACATTAGTAGATAGTTCCCCTTTTGAATTAGTTCCCTCATGCAAGTATTTTGTATCCTGCTCAAACTTCTCCCATGGTGTTAGTGTAGCAGTCTCAGGAAGAAGCAATGTTAGTCACTTTCTTATCCACCAATGGCATTCCCACAATCACAGCTATTATCACTACCGCACACATAACTTCCACACCAACAACCAAACATGCATGAGTCCTACCCCTATTACTATTATCTTTAGTGTAACTCATGATCTGTAAAGAATCAGAAAGCAGAATAATACAAAGCAAACAATCAACTTGAGGACGATATAAAAGCTTTTTTTTTTTCTCTGTGCAAAGTCTCTCTCTTTCTCTGCGAGTTTTTACAGCGTTTCACTCACTCCAGGACCCCTTTGTCAAATCAGGTTAGCAGCTTGTCATAATCAGTTTTTCAGAGTCAATTCAGATTAACAGTGTCACATCCGGTAAGTTATCAGTCTCTTTTCTCAGCTTTTCAGCTTTCAATTTCAATTTCAATTTAACACAGTCTCTTTCTAAAGTTTAATTCAGGTGCTGTAGTATTGACCTGAAACCTCTCGATCAAAACAGAACGCCAAGAATTCTTGTTGCCATTCAGCTGATGTTGCATACACCCATTCAGGACCTGCGTATCTTCTGTTTGCAACTCTTTTTCTTTTTAGTTTACGATCACCCTGTAACTCGCCTTCACTAAGATCTTCTTTCCTGATTGTATCAACAACTTTTTCTATTGTTTCACTGGGGATCACTTTCTCTCCTGCAGCTTGTGGCTCCAGCCAATGATCTCCTTTTAGTATTTTCTTTCTGCTTGGCCTTTCAGGACGTTGAACAGCGCCCTCCTCTTGTGCTATGGTGTTTTCTTTTGATGGCTCTGAAAGTGGCTCAGGAGGAGTCAGAACACCTTGACCCCCTGCCACCTCACCTTCTTCGCCTTCCGGGTCTGTTATGGGCTCATTTTCAAACCTGTATCCGTCTGCTTCTGGGAGAACCTCTCTTTGTGTCGGTTCCCCTGTTACCTCAGCTGAGATAGGCTCACCTTCACCCCTCTGGAACTCATTTGCTGTTTGAGTGACTAAGCCGTCCTCAGCGGGCTCTCCTTCAGTCTCAGTTCCCCTTTGAATACTCTCCGGCCCTGAGACTTCCTTCTCTGCAGCTGTTGTTTTGTACACTTCAAGTTCCTCATCAGTTGGACACGTCACCTTCTTTGTGTGACTGGGATGTATCCAATTTGGAAGACCTACACATTTCACAGCAGTAGTAGTTGTCAGTATTACTTGATACGGCCCCTTCCAACGTGGCTCCAAACACAACTTCATCACGTGTTTCTTGACAACCCAGTCTCCGGCTTTCAGGGTGTGACCTGGATCACTTATCGGTGGCAATGTGGGAGCCTCCACCTGGTGAGAGGAAGAGCGGACCACGTCAGCCAGACCCTTGCAGTAGTCCAACACCATATCATCTGTGATATTCACAAGAGCATTTGCAGGCACTGCAGGCAGTCTCATAGCTCGGCCCATGAGAATTTTATGAGGAGACAGTCCTGTTTTTTTTGTCAGGTGTGTTTCTCATTGACATCAGCACTAAGGCCAGTGCATCTGGCCACTTCAAATGTGTAGCTGCGCACATTTTTGCCATTCTCGACTTCAAGGTACCATTCATCTGCTCCACTAGTCCTGATGCTTCAGGGCGATAACTACAATGCAACTTCTGCTCAATGTCTAATGCAGCACACAAGAGCTTAATCACCTCATTGTCGAAGTGTCTGCCCCATCTGATTTTAAAGAGATCAGGAACCCGAAACGTGGTATTAACTCCATAAGCGGCAGATTTGCTACTGTGAGACTGTCATTCTATGTGTAGGGTAAGCTTCAATCCAGTGGCTGAAAATGCACACAATCACCAACACGTACCTCAATCCTCCACACACAGGCATTTCAATAAAATCCATCTGCATTCTGCTAAATGGACCTCCTGCTCTCCCAGTGTGGCTCAAATTCACCACAGTCCCTTTTCCTGCATTCATCTACTGACAGATGATGCACCTGTGACATATAACCTCCACAGCTTGTCTGAATTTCAGAACAACCTGATCATTTTGTCTCTCCCAACATGTGCTTGACCATGGTAAAACCTCGCAAACTGTGACAAAAGACTCTGAAACCCATAAGTCATCAGATCTCTGTACGCATTGCATTCTTTGCCAGGAATGTTTCTCCTTTTTGCTGGCACGTCCCTGCAAGGATTTTAGCTCATCTAATGTGTCAACCACCCTTAATGCATACTCTGTGCATGTTTCATTTTCAGTTTCAGGTAACAATTCCCACTGATCTCGAAACGATATACAGTTCAATGCACAAAACCTTGCAACTTGATCTGCATATCCGTTTCCCATTGACACAAAATCTTGTGACTTAACATGAGCATTGCATTTCACCACGGCAATTTCAAGAGGTAACTGAATCGCGTGCAACAAATCCTTAATCTTTTCACCATTTTTCCCTGGAGGTCATGAAACCCCTCTGTGACCATAACTGGCCAAAATCATGTACAATTCCAAATCCGTATCTGCTGTCAGTATAGATAGTGACTTTTAGGTTCTCAGCTGTGTGGCATGCCCTAGTAAGAGCAATTCATTCTGCCACTTGAGCAGAGTACACTCTTTCGAGCCAGGAAGCTTCTAAGATACCAGTGATTGTACACACAGCTTATCCAGCTCTCAGTACTCCTACTGCGTCTCTCAGGCATGAACCATCAACAAAAATAATGTTATCATTTTCTCCAGTTGGGTATCTTTAATATCAGGTCTTGGTTTGGTGCACAGATCTGTTACCTCAAGACAATCATGTTCTACCTCCTCGGCATCATCAATGCCTGCATTTTCAATAGGAAGTAAAGTTGCCGGGTTCAATACAGTACATCTTTTAAGGGATACATTAGGTGACCCCAGTATAATTGTTTCATATTTTGTCAATCTCGCATTTGTCATATGCTGCATCTTGGTTCGGGTTAACAAGATTTCAACTGAATGGGGGACCATTACTGTTAAAGGATGTCCCATCACTATTCCTTCACACTTTGTGAGGCTTTGACCAATTGCTGCAACTGCACACAAACAACCCGGTAAGGCTGCTGCGACTGCTTCCAAAGTAGCTGAAAAATATGCTACTGGGCGGTTTGCATCTCCATGTACCTCAGTCAGGCAGGCAAAGAACATGCATCACGTTCATGACAGAACAGTACAAAAGGCTTTGTGTAATCAGGCATACCTAAAGCTGGTGCCCTGCACATACTTTCCCTCAATTCCATGAATGCCTTCATCTCTTTCTCAGACATGGTTATGGCACCCTGGCCATCCTGAACTTCTTTGACAGTCAGTCTCACCAATGGTTTAGACATAATCGAGAAATTGGGGATCCACTGACGACAGTAGCCCACCATTCCCAAAAACATCCTAACATCTCTTTTTGTTGTTGGGGGATTCATCTGCAGTATGGCTGTCACCCTTTCCTTGGATATTTTTCTCGATCCTTTCTCAATCAGGTGACCTAAGTATTTCACCTCTTTCTGACAGTATTGCAGCTTCTTTGGGGATACTTTATGTCTGTTCTTTCCCAAATGGTTCAGTAAGGCAATTGTGTCATACCTACAGTCATCTTTTGCTCTGGACACAATCAACAAATTATCAATGTATTGTACTAAAGTCGAACTGAAAGGCAACTCTAATGATTCCAAATCCTTCTTCAATATCTGATTGAAGATGGAATGCGACTCGGAAAACCCTTGAGGAATTCTGCACCAACTGTAAACCTTATCCAGGAATTTGAAACTGAAAAGAAATTGGCTATCCTCATGAAGAGGCACCGAAAAGAATGCTTGAGATAAGTCTACAACTGTGAACCACTCTGCTTCACACGGAACCTGAAACATGATCACAGCTGGATTTGGCACTATGGGGCAACATTTTACTACAATCTCGTTTATTTTCCTCAAACCTTGCACAATTCGAACCTTCCCACAAGGCTTTTTCAGATCCATTATTGGTGAATTACACAGGCTACTCAGCACTTCTTTCAGAACCCCTTGCTTTACAAAGTCCACAATTATCTGTGCTACTTGAATGAGGACGTCTTGTGCCATGTGGTACTGCGGTACCTGGGGAAACACTGCATTTGGCTTTACCTCTACTTTAACCAGTTCTACTCCTTTCATTAATCCCACGTCCTTTCCTGTCAGGTCCCACACTTTCTCTGTCACTGTTCCCTGCAACTCAGGTGGTAAGTCATTCACTGTAAGCATCGGGAATAGGGTTATCAAAGGGTATTCCTCATTTGCGATCTCCGTCTCACACTCTGGAAACTGACCATCGTCCCCTTCATCATCACTATTTGTCTGCACCTCAATCCCTTCATTGGAACAGATAATCAAACACCTTGTTTTGCACAGTAAGTCTCTTCCCAGTAAGGATACTGGGCTCGAGTCACAGACTACAAATTTGTGTAATCCCTGAAAGTTACCAATCTCAACTTGGACCGGATCTGTAATCGGATTTGTCAGGAACTGATTTGCTACTCCTACCTCCCTTATGGTAGGCCCCGAAAGTGGAAATTTCAGAACCTCTGCACTTCTGACTGTAGAGCGTGTAGCTCCTGTATCAACTAGGAACGAAACCTTATGACCCATCACCTTTCCCTCTACATAGGGTCCCCTCTGGTCTACTTCTATGGACGCTGCAAGCCTGCACTCCTCACTGTCTGAACAATCATCCAACCATTCATCGTTTATTCCATCCTCACCACGCAATGGGAACTGTTGTACTGTGTTATTTTGACTCTTCGTTTGACCTGTGACCTGTTGAGGAAGCATCACCTGTTGCTGTCCCATTGGAGCTAATGGTATCTGCATTTGCTGTCTAGGTACCATGGGAATCTGCTGTTGTGCCTGCTGCATTTGTGCTGGTTGAACACGTGGCATTTGCATCTGTTGCACAGGTTGGAGACCCTGCATCTGCACCATGTTATTCTGAAAATTCTGATTTTGACCCCTCATTTTTGGACCCCTCACATTTTGAAATGTACCGACATCATTGCTTTGTTGAACAACACCATCCTGCACCACCATTGGGCATTCCTACATCCAGTGCCCTACGCCCCCGCATGCATGACATGGTGACACCTTTTTCATCCCCTGCACATCATTTTCAACTACAACAGTATTCATATCTGGACCACGGTTCACAAAACTTCCACGTCCTCGACCTCTTGGTTGTGCCTGAAACATTCCATTCCCCTGCGGTTGCTGCTGCACCATCTGCTGTATTCCATTTCCCTGCATCCCTGCTTGCGCTGCCTTAATGTGCATCACCATCACCTTCTCTTTCAACTTTCTCTGCTTTCATTCAATCTCGTCACTACAGTATTTCGTATACTGCAACACCTCATCAATCGGCTTTTATTGCCAACAGATCAAATGATTTTTAATCATCTGGCTAATTTCTGGTCTCAGCCCTTCAACAAACCTGAACACAAGATGATTCATGTCTTTCGGCTCAATGACCTCAGTGCCACTGTAGTGTTTGAATGCTTTCAACAATCTCTCATAGTAAGCATGAATCTACTCTTTGGCCTCCTGTGATGTTCGATCAATTTTCTGCCAATTGGTTACTTTCGGCAACACTTTCTGCTTCAAAAACTTAATCACTTTATGATAATACCTCATCACTTCTGCAGATGGTGCTCTGTAACCTTATCCCTTGCCAGCTCCTCTGTCGGCCAATCTACACCTGTCTTGCACTCAAGCCACAAGTCAGGTCGAACTATAATTTTAAACAGGGTATTCAAGTCCTCCCAGAGACATTTCGCAAGCTTCACAAATCTGTCCGTCTGCTGGTACCATTCTATTAGCTTTTCCCTAACCTGGGATAATCATTTGTGAATGAAAGGATGTCACCCCTAGGCGACGGTACATGGACTAGAACCCCTCTAGCTGTTTCTCTCATTGGTAAAATGTTTATTGTCCCCGTGTCCGGTGCGGCTTTAGCCTGCTTTGGTTCCAGACCATCACCTTTCTCTTTATCTCTCTTCTTTGCCCATCTGCCTTCCCATTTCTCTAAGGCTCCCCAAATTTGAGCACTCTGTGGTATTTCTTTAAGATGTGCTTTCATTCCGGTAGATCTCATGTGATCAAAATCTTTAGGCTCAAAGTCTAATCTGTAGCTTCTTTTCAAATGTTTAGTACTTTCAATGTCTATGCCGTATTTATCTGCCAGGTTTGCCAACCTCTGATGCACATTGCTCACTTCTTTAGTTATTTTGGGGCACAGATACCTCAATTCTGCTTCTGTGTATGACTCTAGTCTGTTCACCACCATTGTTCCTTCCACTAGTTCCATGGCTTTTACACCCAGTCTCACAAAATTCAGGTATTCTTTCCCTTCTGACCGCTCTGCGGTCACAGTAGTAATCTGCGGAGTGTTGAGTTTGTCTAACCACTCGTTCAATTGTTGCGCTATTAAGCCTTGCAACAAAATATTTCCAGACTGCACCATTGGTGTCTGTGTCGGACTAAAGTCTAACGAGGATCTAGACCTTTCGACTGTCTGTTCTCCCTGCAAGTGTCCTGTGGACCCTCCTCTTATTGCCTCTTGGGTCATTACTCCCTGATCACATACGCCAGGCTTACCTTGCACATACCGTGGTACTGGTGGACCAACAGTAATTGGCAATGATATAGCAGCTGGTGTCTGACCCAGTCCAAAACCCTGTGGAGCATTACCTCCTATAGCTTGATTCATCATTGGTGCTGTAGCTACTGACTGCGGTTCTGCAACTGAAGTGTAACTCAGAACCACCTGTTGCTGCGGCTGGGGCATCAATTGCGGAGTTGGCTCAATCTGCACTAACTTTGATCTCGTGTATACCGGATCAGGCAGCACCATCAGACTCGTAGTTGTTTCTAATACTGGAACATCAGGATAAAGCCTCTGAATCTGTGGTGGCTGCAACTGTATCTGTGTGTCTGGTGCAGAGGGTACACTGACACCATTCTGTATCAAAACTGTATCACTTGTCTGCACTGTATTTGAGATTCCCTTATTTTGTGCCGGGTCTTCAGAACTCACACTAGTGCTCTGTACGTTATCATTTATGGCATATGGTGGCGGGCGATCATGTAACAACTGATTTAGAAACTCTTCATTGTCTGAATCATCTGCGTCTACCCAAGATCTCTGAGTCTCCTTTGGCTTACTAGAGCCCTTGTCTGTCTTACAAGTGGCTTTCTTTCCCTGTGTCTCATCTTGTGTTATTGCCGGAAACATTTTAAGTCTGTCAACTATTCCCCTTCTCCACATCTTGGTCTCATTATCCCATCTAGCCTCAGCTAAAGTCATTTCTGCTCTTTTCATTCTCCTTTCAAATTTCTGCTGTCTCTGTCGTATGGCCATCAAATCCTAGATTGATAATGCTTCATACTGAGCTGGTCTCGGAGGTGGTTTTTGTACGCTTAACATCATTCGCAAATTTTCCAAAATTCTTACATTAAACATTCCGTATTCCGGAAACGCCAAACCTCCCTCCTTCTCTGTCCATTTACACCACTGTTTTAACCAAAGACATGGCGCAACTCCCTTCTCCTCCATTACAATATAAGCTGGAGTACCCTCAGGAGGTGTATGCTCCCCCACACTCGCTGTAATGTATGTATCTCCCCTCCAAGCACTCTTCAGAGCCTTGAAAAACTAAATTTTTGTGTCTTTTATTTTGTTTTAGTACAGTGGTTCCCAACCTGTGGTCCGCGGACCCCCAGGGGTCCATGACACATTCCCAGGGGGTCCACAGGCCTAGGCGGCAGGATGGGCCTTCTCCTGCTGGGGCCTCTGACAAACACGTGCATGTGTGTTTTATATTTATAACTTCCTTTGGCGCCAGTTTTAAAAGCACTGCAACATTCCTTGTACATCCAGCAGCTTTACAACAAAAATAAAAGCGTGAAAATAACTTAGGCCCTCATTCTGACCCTGGCGGTCGGCGGAGAGACGGCGGTCGGACCGCGAACAGACCGGCGGTATTAAAAATGGCATTCTGACCGCGGCGGTCCCCGCCGCGACCGACCGCTACTTCTCCACTCCGACCGCCGCGGCGGTCATGACCGCGGGGCTGGAGTTTGCGCACTCCGGCCCGGCGGTCGTCCCAAGACCGCCAAGGGTATTATGACCCTGCCTACCGCCGCGGTTTCTTGCGGGCGGGAACCGCCGTGCGAACCATGGCGGTAAGCACTATCGGGGCCAGGGAATTCCTTCCCTGGCACTGATAGGGGTCTCCCCCACCCCCCACTACCCACCCGAGTCCTCCCCCCACACCCTCCACCCCCCTGCCACCCCCCAGAGGTGGTACGAACCCCCTCCCCACCCCCACCCCGACATGCACATACATGTACCGCGACATGCACACACCCCCAACATGCACATATACACACCCCCTACACACACATACACAACGGGGACACATACCCGCACACATACATGCCGACATGCGCACCTGCCGAACAGCACACATTACCCATAGACACAGCAGCACCCCCCGCCCGCATACACGCACTCACACACCCCCTCTACACACTCACACGCACACCCCCATGCACGCCCACATCACACAACACCCCCCCACCCCCTCCCCTCACGGACGATCAACTTACCTTGTGCGTTGGTCCTCCGGGAGGCGACGGGAGCCATAGGGACGTGACCGCCAACAGAAGACCGCCAACAGAAGACCGCCACACAGAAATGTGGGTCGTAATTCTGTGGGCGGTGTTCTGCTGGCGTGGCGGTGGAGGTTGACCAGTCTCCACTTTCCCGCCGACCGCCAGTGTGGCTGCTGGCGGTTTTCCGGCGGAACGCTCCCAGCGGTCAGAATGCGCACAGCGGCACACCGCCGCGGTCGGCGGTCTTCACCGCGGCGGTAACTCAGCGGTCTTGCGAAAAGACCGCCAAGGTCAGAATGAGGGCCTTAGTGATTAATGTACCTGCTGGAGAGAGATGGGAGTTTTGTGCCCTGGCAGTTTTGACTCAAAGGTAGCACAGATGGTTAAAATGCCTGCTGCAAAGAATGTGTTTTATGCATAGAAAAGCATTTTATATGAATAGCACAGTGTTTTTTTTTTTTTTGTCACAGATTCTTTTGTTACAGTGCAATGCATAATTTACAATTGTAATCTAGCACAGTGAGCTATGAACTGCCATTAAAAAGCTCCAGGCAAACTGCATGGCACAAATTAGAAAGTTGTTTTTATCTCAGTCTTTCATTTTCTTTATGCTACTAAAAAAGGTTTCCTTGCATAGAAATACTTTCTTATTATTAAAGTCAATGCTAACCACTGCGTTGTGTTATGATTCCTGAGTTTGTGTTTCTCCAGACCAAGCACTCTTAGAAAACACCTACCAATGTGGATGATATGTGAATCCTACACCTTGTAGTACCCTGTAAAGTGCTCAGACACCCTACACTGGTATGACAGGTGCCATAAAACAAATGAATTATATGTGACAGAGAGATTAGGGAGAGATGAGAGGCCCTCATGGTTTTACTTCCTTTCCCCACCACATATTTATGTCAAAAAGCTTTCTCAGATCTTAGGTACCTAAAAAATAAAAACAGAAATTGCTTTGAAAATATAGAATCTGACCTGAGGATTCAACTTTCTTAAATAAAACCGAACATTGAAAAGTTAGTCGCCGAGATGCAGCGCCAACTTTCCCATTAAAATGTAAAAGATTTGGCATATGTTTTCAATATATAAAGATTATGGCCCTCATTATGAACATGGAGGGGGCTGGCGGTCTAAACACTGACTGCCAGCCCGTCGAGGACCCCGCCGGCCCAATAAAGAACATTCCGCTGGGCCAGCAGTTGAAAACAGTGTTTCTGCCAGCCGGCCCAGCGGAATGCTGGGCCTGGACATTGCCGATGGGTCCACATGGAGCCGGCGGCAATGTAGCAGTGTGGTGGGTGCAGCAGTACCCGTTACGCATGTCACTTCTCGTAAATCAGGTAGTGACATATGCGAAGGGGCTGTGCACGGGGGCCACTGCACTGCCCATGCCAAGTGCATGGGCAGTGCAGGAGCCCTCAGGTGGGCCCGAGGCACCCTTCCGCCAGCCTTTCCCTGGCTGGGTAAACCACCAGGGAAAGGCTGGTGGAAGTTGCCTCATTATCCGGCGGCCAGTGCTGCCCTGTCGGATATGTAACTCCACCATTGCCAGGCTGCCTGGCGGTGGAAGCCTGGCAGTGGTGGAGTTACATCAGTGGCGGTTTTGCCACGAATATTATATGGCAGTCCAGACCGCCATGTTCATAATGACTGTGTATATCTTTACTAATTGGAGTATTTGTTTAGTGTGTACTTGTTTGTGTATTTTTTGTGAATTACTGTTTTAATGTTTGAAATTCAAATTGTCCAAATTGCTTGGGGGTCCCCAGCTTCCAATAATGATTCAGTTGGGGTCCTCAGGAGTCAAAAGGTTGGAAACCACTGTTTTAGTATCTAATCAGGAAGTGACTGTGATTCCCAGAACACTCTTCACCCACCTTTCTCAACCAATTGCCTCTCGCGGACGGCTGCCAATCCGTGCGCGGCCCCTCTCGGCAACTGACCTATCCCAGCGCAGCTCTAATGACATCACACTCACACACACTGCAGCTGACAAATTCTTGCGGCTTGTCCTCCTCACTCAAAACTAATGCAGAATATTGCGAGCACCTTTAACAACAAAAACCCAAATTTGCCAGTTTGCTACAGGAAGGGTAACACAATCGCTTCAGAACTTTACAGAGATTTCACTTGAAGCCTCGGCTGCTACTCTCTCCTTCTTCAGCTCCACTACTCTCGACTTGTCAATGGTTTGTTCTAGTGCACTTTAGAACTTGCCAAATCTCCATTGAAGGTTTCAGTCACACAATTTGACTCAAACTCAACTTGTTAACCACGCCCGATTGACTTATTAAACCGCACAAATTACAACATAAACCCAAGTGTCTCCTACACTTGTCAATATACTCTAGAGTCTTAGACCACGACGGGTCCCTACATCACCAACAACCACGTGGATAATTTTTTAGCACAAAGCGCCACACTCACATGAAGTTCGCCGAATTCCCTACTCTCATACTGCGGAGTATGCCCACTCCTACTAAAACAACATTACCTGACCTAAATCCACACAAAATTCACAAATCACCTGCAATATGCGTAAGCTGAGCAAGCGCAAATTCTACACCACACATGCTAGAACGCCGAGAACATACCCAACTCACTTAGGCAAGCTCTGAGATTCCGGGAAAAGTCATGCGGGAATTTAGAAACGCATCATACCTCCAATTTGCATTATTTCGAAAAAACACTTCTAAACAATGGTCCCTCATCCTAGGGCCCCAAAGAGCCGAAACCGTTGCGCTGCTACCAGAACTGTTAACGCGTCCCATTATGACTAATTTACTCACTCTGGGACTCATTTTAGGCCAATGAATCTTTTGACCCTGATTGAAGACACCTTAGGACGAGATAACTAATCAACATGTCAATCAATATGTTAATAACGTCTTCAATTTATTACCATAATAAGACAATTCAGATTAGTCAAAGACATTAATGGAACTCAGAAACCACCGTGACCTTGCAGTCAAGAATAACCACACCAGATTATTAGTGTTATATGAAGTTTATTCCCTATTGATTACAATTCTACTAGTAAGTAAAATTGGTCTCAAAACCAAGAAACACATTAGTATAGTCAGAATATGGCAACTCTGATAAGATTTCATCAAAGCAAGAATCACGAATATTAGAATATAGCACAACGTCAGCATAGGTTATCCTTAGCAGAGTGTCATTATCACATTATTCAACAAAGCATAGATTCTGTCATTTGTCTATTTGCGTCTGTTTAGTGTACCCCTCATCTAACCTCGAATTAGCTTTGGCATGTTGGGCTTCATGCAAAGCAATTTAGCAACACCAATTTAGAAATTATCTAACTATGGTCTCTGTCAAAAGAAGCAGTTGGTACCTAGAAAGGAAAAGCAAACAGACAATTACAATTTCATTGTCATATAGTTACCCTCCGATTTGGGTCAGCATACAGATTCAGTCTTCGTCCTCAGGACATCAGTTGATTCACCATCAGCCAGGAATTCAGCAAAGTTTGGTAGGGCAGGGTAAAAGGTACTCCCCTCATAAGGAGGTAAAGTACAAACGGGCAAAATAAGGACAAAGTTGATTTAAAGAACCAAACAGCAAAGTCTCTATGCAGAGTGACAAAGTGTCTGGGTCATAGCAAAATTTGCAACAGCATCTCCCCCTCCTCTATCTCTAGTCTCCTAGTCTAATTTACTCTCTTGTGTCAAGGGTTTTTATCCTTTTTCTGTTGTATAGTCCCCTAAATTTCAATTGGTTGGGGTTGGCACCCCACTATCTCCCTCTAATAGGGTTTCAATGACTTCATTAAAATTGTCACCCCATAATAGTTCTCACGTAGTTTATTGGTCCTTATGATTGACGTCTCCAGCGGGTAGAATGTCTGGTATGATTTCATACTCTCGTGGTCCTCTTTGCATCTTCAGTCAGTGGTTCCATTGTCTGTACCGGTTCAGGCGACCTTGTACCTGTGACTAATCTACACTGTTGCATTCAGAAAGAATGTTTCACTGAGCAAGTCGAATTTCATGAGAACGGATCTACTACAGTTACATTCATCTTCTAGCTTTGGAAAAATATGAGTTCATGTCCTTCAACAAGTCAGCACACTGTACTTTATAAAAACATATTTAATATGAAAACCGGGCAGCTAGGCCTCGACTCATGCTAACTAAGGCCTAATGATTTATTAGCAGAACCTTAACATATAACCTTTTTATATTAGTGCAAAATCATACTTTAACATAACATTTCATCATTATTTATCAGTTTCATTAGTCATTGTATACATTGACGGCCACTCCCCGTGGGCACATTCCAAGTGCACGTTTAGCAAAATACATTAATACATGCGGCATTATTATATATTAGTTCATAAACATTTCATGTTAATTTTGAGTATAAGTGCTACGCTCTCTCAACACTAAAGGCACACTCCACTGGAAAGAAAGGAGCAACAATGGCCTTTCTAGGTAATATACCAATGACAGAAATTTGTAAAGCAGCCACCTGGTCTACACCTCATACCTTTACTAAACATTACTGTGTAGATGTGTTATCAACACAACAAGCCACAGTAGGACAGGCTGTATTAAGAACATTATTTCAAACAACTTCAACTCCTACAGGCTGACCACCGCTTTCGGAAGGATTACTGCTTTGTGGTGTATGTCAGGTGTATCTGCAGCTACACATGCCATCGAACGGAAAATGTCACTTACCGAGTGTACATCTGTTCGTGGCATGTTGCGCTGCAGATTCGCATGCACCCTCCCGCCTCCCTGGGAGCCTGTAGCCGTTTTAGTTGCATTTAAATTGTATATATGTAAATAAATATTCCTTTACTCCAAACTATGTACATACATATCTACTCCATTGCATGGGCATCTTTAGTGTCCTCATTCTACCACTCCTACCTCACCCTATGCGGGGAAAACAATCTAAGATGGAGTCGACGCCCATGCGCAATGGAGCCGAAAGGGAGGAGTCACTCGGTCCTGTGACTCAAAAAGACTTCTTCGAAGAAAAACAACTTGTAACACTCTGAGCCCAACACTAGATGGCAGGAACAGTGCACAACATGTGAATATGCAGCGCAACATGCCACGAACAGATGTACACTGGGTAAGTGAGATTTTCCACATATATCACATACCAATTGCCCCCAGAGGCATAAAGGAGCATATCGTGTTGTATCTGCATGCAGTCATAGTAACATAGTATTTCAACCTTCAAAGAATCCCATATAAGGGGCCCAGTTCTAAATAAACGTTGATTCCTCACATCAGTTTGCTTTAAAATGCACCCTATTTTGTTATGTTATAGTCATTCCGCACTTCAAATTGTAATCTGTAACCCCTCGTTTTCTGTGACGTAATTTCCTGTGATGAGTCTGATGAACTTTGACAGCATGCCGCATAACAAAATAGGGTCCATTTTAAAGCAAATTGATGTGAGGAATCAACGTTTATTTAGAACTGGGCACCTTATATGGGATTCTTTGAAGGTTAGACTAATTCAGCTGTTAGTGCCTTGCGGATCACAAACAGTGTCTGCATCTGGAGGTAGCACAAGGTCTCTTCTGCGACTGGGGAGAATGTTGATTAGAGCCACTGCTGGAACACTTAATGTCCGCATTTTTGCACATTGGAGTTTCCAAGGCAGCTCATGGTCAGAGATGCATTTCGTCTTGAGTGGGGCTCAGGCCTCCTATACGCCTTCCCACCAATAATACTTCTGCCCGAGTCTTGAAGAAGATCAGGACAGACTGCTTCTAAGTTATCATTGTGGCTCTGGACTGAGCATGGAGAGTATGCTATCCTGAACTTCTGAACAAGAGCATCAGTCCTCTGATGAGGGGGCCCCTTTAATAGGCTTCCCTGTTACAGCGTCAGGGCAGGGTTCTGCACCTGAACCTGCATACGTTCTGCCTTCCCGCTTGGAGATTGAGTACTGGCAGTTAAGAGGATTCGATCTTCCTCCTTCAATCTGTGAAGTCATCTTGGCTGCCAGACATCCTTCCACCCAAATGGCATACACATGCATTTGAGACAAGTTTGTGGTTTGGCGCACTGACAGATATTTTTATCTTCTTTCTCCTCTTCTGTCCAAAGTGGTATTGTTTGTTTTGTCTTTAGCTTGGCAAATCTTTGCTCTGGGCACAGTTGAAGGTTACATTTCAGCCATCTCTGCTTTTTTTAAATTGCCCTACCAGCCCTTCTTGTTCATCATCTGTTGTGACCTCCAACATTTGTTTCCACCCAAACCCTTTGTTATGTCTCAGTGGACCTTAATTTGTTATTAACTTTTTTTGATGTGCTCGCCTTTTCAACCATTGCACAGATGCCCCTTAAAACTCCTGGCTATAAAACTGTTTTTTGGTGGCTATTCTATCTGCCAGGAGGGTCAGGAAGCTGCAGGCGCTAATGGATATCACAACGAGATATCAGTTTGCAGAAAGGGTTAATCAAACACTACTCTACCAAGCTGCTCTACAACTTAATGTTAAGCAGGGGCAACACTGCCTGATGCAAACGGGTTACTAATCTGACACCCTGTAAGTACATACATCAAATGTATCTCACACTGAGAATATTGCATAACTTCGAACTTTGTTACGACCAGTACTGCTTTGGCAGCAAATAATGGGGTACCAGATTTCATGCATTTGGCATTGACCTGCTTGGGAATTCAGATATTTTCATACAAAATGATTCAATTAGTGAATACAATGAAAGACCTGCAGCTGACACCTGTCGGCTGTTATGGTGAGACCTGCTATCTCTGGAAGTTGGCAGCTGGTTTGATCTAAACATAGAGTAGTGTGTCATAGGTAGTGTGACCAATACAGAAAATGAAACAATGATTTGCAGATCTGATAATCTGTAATGACACAATGGATATATATGTCTCCTTAAAGCCACATACGTGCAATCAGAAAGATATATAGGACTCACTCAGCACATATTTTAGACTAGATGATCAAAAGGCAACACAGCACCACAGAGTGGAAGAACATACTGAGAAGGAGAGGTGACAATAAGATATGAGGGCAACGATAGCGATCATGTGAAGGGGAGAACATGTATAGTAAAAACTGTGACCTAGATAGTAAATTGAGGAGCTACCTAGGGACGCATATAGATATTATGATAATTGATGATAGCTTTAAAGTCCTGCTGTAAAGACTGCGGACACCCATCCAGCTTTAATATAGAAAATGTATAATGAATGGCAAGACACTGGGATGCCTACATTACTTTACGCAATCTCATATAGTAACCAATGATTATATACTTGTTTTAAATTTAAAGTTTAAAAAATAAACTGGTAAAGGCACTACAACTTTAACTGTTTCCCTTGCCTACATTTGATAGATATAAAGAAGTCAAACAATTTGTATCCAGATGAGTGCTGAGTAGTGGGTGTGGAAGAAATGAGGAAACAAGCATTGACAAAGCCAATAGGTCTGGCGTTAGCTGACAACCTTTCGCTGGGCCTTCGTTATTTAAAAAAATATTGGTTGAAAAGCAAAAATATTTTTCTTGGTCTTAACTCCTTTGATGTGTTGGACGGCCGGCAGTCGTCCAACGCAACAGTACTCATGTGTGTCAGATGCCTTCCAGCCGTCTTCAGTACATGACATTGGAAATCCCTCTGGTGCCATCACCAGAGGGATTTTCTTCTGCCACAAAACAGCCTCTGGGGTTGAGGATTAGTTTCCTCAGCTCCCGAGGTTGTTTTGGGTTGTCAGTGAAATGGTGATTAGCCTGCATTGCGTGCTGACATGTTTTCACTGACAACAAAAGTGAAATGAGCTGAACGGCTCATTTCACGTTCACTGCCTTATTGCTCAGGGGGCTGTTTAAGCCCCAAGCACTGAGGCATACAGAATTATTATTATACATAGTATTATTGGAAAGGGGAGACTTTCCCTTTTACAATGGTACCCCACCCTAATGGTTCCCTGCTTGAGGATCATTGCAGGAGGGCGATCCCCGAGCAGGGATCCACCCACTAGACACCAGGGAGGGGGGAGCGGACCCTTGGGCAAGAGCTTCCCCCCTTGTTATATTTTGGGCATATTCAGTCTTTCTTCCCTCTTCTGGGGCAGATGAGGGCAGTAGCCCCTGATCTGCCCACCCCTGTTGGGTGGGAGGGGAGAAAGCCAACTAGGGAACCAGGAATTCATTTTTGATATATATCTAGGGGTGAGGGGTGCCCTGAATTGGCATTGTAATACCCCCACCCCTCCCCCAAAACATGAGCAGAGTCTTTCTGTCCCCCCTTTGGGGGGCATATGCCAATAACCCCGATCTGCCCCACAGAGGTGGGGAGCAGAAAGCCCACTAGCCACCAGGGATTTTGTTCATTCATCTAGGGGTGAGTGCTGCCCAGAATGGGCACTGCCGGGCCCCCACCCCTCGCCCCAAAAAATCAGCACAGTCTTTCTTCCCCTATGGGGCAAATGGGACAATAGTTCCCAATCTGCCCCTCTGGCAGGGCAAAAAGCCCACTAGGCACCAAGGATTTTTTTTATTCATTTAGGGGTGGAGGCTGCCCAGAATGGGCTTTGCAATGTGCCCTCTCCACCCCCCAAAAAAAAGTCAGCACAGTCTTTCTGCCTCCTCTTGGGGGACAGAAAGCCCACTAGGCACCAGGGATTTGTTTTTTGGGTAGTGTAGGGGTAGTGGCATGGCAATGTCCCGCACCCAAAATGAATGGGCACAGCAGTCTACCAGACCACTCCCCGGCCTGGCAGAAAACCCACTACACACCAGAGAATTTTTTTCTAAAAATAGAGGGGTAGGGGCTTCCCACCATCATGGGCATGGTTATACCCCCCCACCCCACCCCAACGAAGGGGGCAATAGTCTTTCTATCCTCCCCTGCAGACCAAAGCAGCTCATCCCAATAGCAAGCAAGAGGACATTCGACTCTTTTATGTTTTGATTTTGCATATGGGCCGAGAGAGCTTGGCTAACTCCCAATATCGTCCCATTTGCAATGGTGTGCGGCTGCACTTTTTCGACTTGGGTACGCTGCCACCTGGAAAAATCTACTAGAACTAAACACTTCTGAAAACGAAACAGTGGAAAGAGTTGAGGGTGGTGTGCTTCACATGCACCTCACACCCCTTTCTTACCCACAATGCCCTGCAAACCTTAAACTTTGCCTGAAATTAGGCATTTTCCCTACATTTCTGTGATGGAAACATCTAGAATTCTCAGGAATCTACAAAATTCCTACCACCCACCATTGCCAAATCTGTGCTTATAAAATCTCTGCCCCACTTGTGTGGGTGCCCAAAGCAGAGTCAGCCTAAAAACATATGAAATAAATGTGCCCTTTGGACCTGCTTTAGTTCCTCGTACACGATTTTCTGGCCCTTCCCTGTTGCAGGCACTTGGCCCGGCTACACAAGTGAGATGTAATTTTTATCAGGGGACTGGGGAGGACGCTGGCTGGTAGGAAATATATGCCGGTGCGGGGATCCCACCACACAGAAATGTTAGGTAAATGTGATTAATTTTTTTTAGCTAAATTTGAGGTTTGCCAGGAATTCTGGGTAAGAAAACTTTGGGGGATCTATGTAAGCCAGACCTCCCTGGACTTCCCTGGGTGTCTAGTGTTCAGAAATGTCTAGGTGTGGTATGTCTCCATAGATGGCCGCCTAGACCAGGACCAAAAATGCAGGTGCCCCTATTGCAAAAATAGGTTGTTTTGTGATAAGATAAATTTCCCTGTCGTGGGCACTTGGCCCAGACACACGAGTGAGGTTGCAGTTTAATCAGGAGACCAGGGGGAGTGCTAGGTGGTAGGAAATTTGTGGTTTCCCTTAAATTCCAGAGGAAAGTTCCATCAAAGAAATATGCTGTAAATGTGTTTTTTTTTAGGTAAATGTTGAAGTTTGCACGGGATTCTATGCAACCGAACCTGGTGAGACCCACACAGGTAACCCCATTCTGGATTCCTCAGGGTATCTCAAGCATGTACAGGTTTGTTAGGTTTCAATAGGTGATGACTGAATAAGGGCCCAAAAACTGCAGCTACCCACGTTGCAAAAACTGGTCAGTTTTGCGTAGAAAAAATGGATGTATCCAAGTTGCTTTTTTGGCTGTTTTCTGTAGCGGGCATTAATACTACCCACACAAGTGAGGTACCATTTTTATCATAAGACTTAGGAGAATGCTGGGTGGAAAGACGTTTTTGGCTCTGTGCAAATTCAGGAGCATTCCATCACAGACATATGAGGAAAATGTGTATTTTTTAGTTTAGTCTAAGTTTGAGGTTTGCAAGGGATTCTGGGTAAACCAACCTGGTGAGAGGCACACAAGTCACCCCCTCTAGATTGCCCCATGTGTCTAGGTTTAAAAATGTACATGTTTGCTAGGTTACCTTAGATGCCAGCTGAAGCAGGGCCCAAAAACCACAGCTGGAATAATGTAATGTTTCCATGTTGCATTTTGGGCCGTTTCCTGTCGAGGGCACAAATGAGATAACATTTTTATCTGGAATCTTGGGGGAAACACATAATTGTAAAACAAGTGTTATTAACAGTTGTCTTTCTCTGTATTTGTGCCTTCCAAATGTAAGACCGTGTAAGAAAGAACTCATTCTGAGAAATGCCCTCTAATTCACACGCTAGTATCAATAACCTCAAATTCAGAGATGTGCAAGTAACCAGTGCGTCTATACTCCATATCGTGTGCCCATTTTGAAAATACATAGCTTTTTTAATACCTATTTTACACTTGTTATATTTTACCAAATGAATTACTGTATGCCGGTACACAATGAAAAACCATTGCAAGGAACAGCTCCGTTACTGGCTCTGGGTACTTAGGGTTCTCGGTGAACCTACAAGCCCGACATATCCCCGGAACCAGAAGGGTCCAGCGGATGAACTGTATATTTCTTTCTAAAGTCTGCCATAGTTAAGTGAAGTTACAGATGGAAACGCAGACACAAGTGGCTGTTGTTTTGCCAACGCAATGTCAATGTATTTTTTCATTTCAACTTTTTCTTTCGATAGGAAAATCTCCAAGGATCTACACAAATGACCCCTTGCTTGATTTAGAATTCTGCCAACTTTTCAGAAATATACAGCTTTCCAGGATCCACCATAGGTTTCACACCTATTTCTACCACTAACTGGAAGGAGGTTGAAAATACAAATAATAAAAATGGGCTATGTTCTAATAAAATGCCACAATTTTGTTGAAAAATGTTGTTTCAAGTCTGCCTGTTCCTGAAAGCTGGAAAGATGGTGATTTTAGCACTGCACGTCTTTCTTTGATGTCATTTGCAGGGACAGAACAGATGTTTTCTTCTGCAGCACTTTTTCCCCATTTTCCCCCCCAAAAATCAATGTAGCTGTATTTTGGGCAGTTTCTCAGTCTCCTCCAGGGGAATCCACAAACCCTTGGTACTCCTAGAGTTCCCCAGGATGCTGGCAAAAAAGGATGCAAATTTGGTGTGGATACGTTATGTGGACAACAGGTTATGGGGTCATAAGCCCAAACTACCTCAAATAGCCCCAAAAACAGACTTAGCACTGCAGTGGGGGGGGTGGGGGTGGGGGGGTCTAGCAGAGAAAGGGTTAAAAAGCGCACATTTTCTTAGTAGTCCCTGACACTAAAGGGAAATATGTGCTTCATGTGAAAGGGAGAATGCTATCACTCATAATGTTAGCTAATGGCTGTGTTCTGTGATCATTAGGAAGAAGAAAAATGTAAATAACACAGTAAAAGACAAATTTGTAAAGAGGTCCAGCCGGAAGACCCTATAACTATATTATTGCTTATCAGAAGGATAGTAAAATCTTGCTTTATTCCTCAAATTACTTTTGCTTTATTTGTTAAATTTGTAGGCATTCAAATAACTGATGACATTATACAATACCAACATCTTAAGGGATCAAATACCTAACAAAACAGTGTGCATTGATTAGCATTTTCAGAGGGACTCCTATATTGAAATAGTATGAATGCCCTCAAATAAACATCCCTGAGAGAATCAACCCTTATCTAATAGTACCATCAGCTCGTTAGTTTGGTACTGCCTTTCTGTGGTGCTCTCTTTTTTCAGCCAGTCATGCACAGGTTTCATTTCTGGGTAGCTTGTATATAATACAGTTTATCTTGAACACCAGGCAATCTTGGAAAGAGAGTGAGTCTTGTTCCTCCAGAGTTGAGATGACAGTCAAAATTCTTCAGGCTCGAGATGATATGTGCTGGGTATTAAGTTTGCCTTTTGGTGCTGGTATTGTTTTGCCAAGTAGTCTGGAGAGGATTGTTTTTTCTCTGTCTAGGTTCAACAGGACTAAGGCTTTTTTATTGTTGTGAATTTGGTTTCGAGAGAACTATTGAACTGTTTTTCCAGATGGAGAGATTATATCGTACTGTATGTTTTTTGTGGGTGTTCTTGAATGGAGAAATCAGTGTTGATGGTGCATTTTCCAAATCAGTCTTGGATAACAGTTGAGGGCGCCATCTACTGTGATGAGTGCTATTCTCCTTCCCAAAAGTGGATATGTACACCATCTGGTTATAAAACATGTGCACCAACACAAACAAAGGTGCATTGTAGACTGACAGAAGCTGGTCAAGTTGAAAGTCTCAAAGCAGAAACTAAAGGACTGAGCAGAGGTCGTAAAAGTAGGTCTTGTAGGTAAATAGCACCTTAACTTAAATATTTAACAATTATGAAGAACAGCACAGTCTCATAGTCAAACTAATAGGACAAAACTCAAAAAGTTTTTTGGTCTGAGGACACATTTGAGCCAAACTGATAAAATTGATAAGATCTGTTCTCCTGAAAAGATTGCAACAGTAAAATAAATAAGCTATGGCAAAGCCAATTAGTGTGGGTTGCATCATAATTTCTGAGGCAGACTCAGTGCCAATGCTGTAGTGTTTAATGACGGCACTGCACGTGGCTTATTTCTTTTCTTTTTTAAATGTCTATCATCTCACATTTCCCATGCATGAGGAGTTGGCCTCCTCATGTGTTTGTTCCTCTTCAGTTCTCGTCCTTCTGCCTTGACTGCGCCTCTCTGCTTCTTCTTCCTGCCCAGCAAGTTCCACTGACTAGACCGTTGTTTTTGAGGTGAGAAGGTTCCAAAGACGTCTAACGTAATTGTAGGCCACACTGCTTCTGGTAGGTCAGACATTTGAAGAGGCAGTGGCTTTGACAGCTCACTTGTCATCTGACATAGGTGACATTCTTTAAGTTTCTCTTCTACTATTGGTCAGGGCTTGGGATCCACACCTGAACTTGCAGTGTTCTCTTGGTTGCCACTAGTCCTCTGTGACCTTCATGTGCATGATCTATGGTTTTTGACTTGAGGGATCCCTGAATGATTATCCTGATACCTCTTAGGATTATTTCTCTTGGTGTCATGGTCAGTGCCTCGTGTTCCTGTCAAAATGTTGAGAGTTCTTTCTTGCTGGTTTCTTCTTCCTTGAGCCTCTCGTCCAGAAGCCTCAATCTCCCTTGTTGGATACATCATCCCACTTCCCTTAGGGTTGCATCCCTTAAAGTGGCTTCTTCAGTCATGTCTAGCAGCAATGGCTGTGGTACTGCTTGATTAATCATAAAATTTAGACATTCTTCTTCAGGCGACTGTGCTCTTTTCTTCCTTTGGAGCAGGTGGTGAGACATGTAAGCAGCCGGATTGTTTCTTTCTCAGGCCTGTGTCAAATGGAGTATGAGTATTCCTGATGACTTGGTCGCATTTTTGTTCGGGGGTTTCTGAAGATTGTTACT
Organism: Pleurodeles waltl; assembly: GCF_031143425.1. Lineage (NCBI taxonomy): Eukaryota > Metazoa > Chordata > Amphibia > Caudata > Salamandridae > Pleurodeles > Pleurodeles waltl. The sequence continues at coordinate 658,583,197 of NC_090443.1, read as the reverse complement.
AATGTTTGGCGATTTGTGATAATGAATGAATGACATGTTTTGTAAGGCGCACAGCTACTGCTAGAGTGTCCCGGCTCTGAGCACAGAAGCTAGACCACAAAACTGGAGACACCCCTAATCCCTAAGCAAATGGGTTTTCATTTGTTTCTTAAACTTACGCTTCTCTAAAATAGTTCTAAGAGGGAGGGGAAGAGCTTTCCAATATTTTGCAGCAAAGACACAGCATGTGGAGCGGCCCTATTTCTTCCTTCTAGTTGGGGGGGTATTAAAAAAGCATGCAGACTAGGAGAGTAAGAATCTCCGCAGATAATAAGGGATTAGCCTTTTTTGCAGGTATAAAAGTCCAGTATTGTAGAAAGCAGCTTGTGCAAAAGTAAGGACCAAAAAAATAATCCTTTTCTTTACCGGTAACCAGTGTGACTGGATCTGGTACCGAGAGATCAAAGCATGTAAAGGCAAGTTAAACAGTAATCATACTGCCAGGTTCCGGACTTTTTGCAGTCTTTGAATAAGGTAATCCGGAAGACCTATGTAGAGAACAATGGCAAAATCTAGTCTTTACCGAATTAAGGCTTGGACAACCAATTTCTGGGCCTCCCATGGTAACAATTTGAGGAATGTCCTCAACACCTTCAGAATCCAGCATGTGGATTTAACCACAACAGTAATCTGAGAATAAAATGACAGACGAGTGTCAATGAGAACTCCTAGGTTCCTAACCAGCTCAGTGGGAGGCGAAAGTGTTGTACAGCAAGGTAGCCATTTTCCTAACCATCTGGGTAAGAGGTCAGCTATAAAGAGCAGAATCTCCGTCTTTGCTGGGTTACATTGTAAGTAGTTATTCTTGAGCCAATCCATAACTGCTGACAAACGGGCTGCAAATTTACTTGTAGCTTCTGGCTCGTTGTTGTTATAAGTCAGCAGTAATTGAGTGTGATCCACGTAAGACTACGTGGATGTCATAGGATTCAATGAGATACACCAGTGGAGTCAAATCGATATTTAAAAGAGTAGGACTCAAGGCAGATCCCTCAGGAACTCCATAATTAATGAGTTTGGCTTCAGACTGGAAAGGCTTGAGCCAGACAGGTTGTTCACTTTGTTCTAAGAAGGACCCTAGCCAAGCTAAAGCCTTCCCCTCAACTCCAATATGGGCCAGACAATATAACAAAATTTCATGCAAGATCGTTTTAAAAGCCACTGAGAGATCAAGTAAAATGAGGGCGGCATTCTGACCCGCATTCAAAGCAAACTTAATGGAGTCCGTAGTCTCCATAAGTGCCGTTTATGTACTGTGTCGGGCCCTAAAGCCAGATTGAGGAAAATGAAGGGGTTTAGGGGGTTGCAAAAAGGACATAAGCTTGGTTTTAACTATTTTTTGGATAGTCATAAAGACCCCAGGAAGCAAGGAGATAGGTCTGTTGTTAGACAGTATTTTTGGATCTGCATTGGATTTCTTTAGTAGAGGAATAAAACTTGCCCTTATCCAAGCAGGGAGAACTATCCTGGAATGTAAGGAGGTTGCAAAAAGCTCTTGATACACAAAAACCAGCTGTCCCCTGCCAGTCGCATAATGAAAGAAGGAAAAGAATCCAGTGGGGAGCCAGATTTGCATGTTCGAAAAAAGCCTTCTAGCTCATTTATGGTAGGGGAAGTAAACTGGAGCAGTTCTTTCTGGACTCTAGGAATTCATTCTTCCAGCAGGACCGGTTAGATGTATCAGACAGATTGTGCTGTATTTCTCACATGTTATCCTTGAAGAAAGTGCTTAATTGAGAGCACTAAACTCCAGAGGGGGTAAAACACATGTTGGATCCATAAAGTCTGATGCAATTTTTAAAACTGCCTTAGCATTAAATTTAGCTTTATCAATTAGATTAGGATAGTAGGTAGCACGTGCTGGTTTTAGGTTTGTGTGATAGACCCTCAGAGCTGCTTTATACCAGCTGTTATTGGTGTTATCATATTTTTTCCTTTTGCAGGACTTTATCTCAGCTTCCAGTTCGCAAGTGAACTAGCGGGTGGACTGTGTTTGTCTAATATTCCCTGCTTTGACATTCAGAGTGGCATATCAGCAGCCTCTGTTAAACAGTTTGTGACTATGCACTCATCTGATATAATATCTCCTGAGAGTGTTGACTTGGTGGAATTAAGAATACTCTTCAGTAGAGATATATCCACTTTATTCCAGGCACCGTACAACTGAGGATGTTTAGGCCTCCCTAAATTTTTCAGGGCTGACCAAAGTCATGAAAAAGGAAGAAGAAACTAGCCTGACCGTACAACTTGACATGGCAGTCTCCATCTTTATATGGGAGAAGATAGCATTGATACAGTGTCCTCCCTTATGTGTAGGGCCCAGTATTGATGTAAAAAGATTCAGGTTATCAAAAGAGTCACATCATTTTAATGTCAAACTATCCATAGAATTGTCTATTTGGATATTAAAGTCCCCTAAAACAGTAAAGTTAGTATAGTTGAAAACTCTCGCCTAAAGCTGGGGAGATAAAATTGAGGAAATCAGCGGCATAGCCGGGAGGTCTCTATAGCAGCACCCCCGCAAAAGGACATTGCGCATTAGGGGAAAGAACAAACCTCAGGGCTTCAGCATCCTCTAAACCCTCCACATTGAAGGTGGTGCATTTTAACATTTTTAAAAGCAATGGCCACCCCACCACCTCTCTTGCCTGTATGACCTACGTGCAGACAAGCAAAATGAGGGGGAAGTGCCAAGTGTAAATCAGGGCTGGAAGCCTTGGTGAGCCAGGTCTCCACCATTAAGAGAACATCTAACTGTTCTTCCTCAAGAAGGTTATCGATTTCAAAAGCATGTTTAGGAAGTGAGCAGACGTTTATTAAGGCAGCTTTAAGTTTATTGCAGGTGCCCAGTTCTTCCTTCTTATCTTTAATAACTAAGTTCGTATGGGACAGGGAACATTTACATTTTCAACAGCAGACCGGACCTCAACAGTCAGTCAGGATAGCATTCATACATTGATTTAAAGGAAGCTTTAATTGAAGTAATTCTGCCAAAGTATATGAAATTGAAGGGCTTACCTCTAAGTCAGCAGCGTGGCTGGCACTGGGCGTGGACAGCCGCAGAGGGGCTTGCTTTAGGTGCACCTTCAGCTTGTCATCGGTGCGCCTGCTGCACGGGCGAGCTAGCATCCACCTAAAATAGCTCCCTTGTACTGGAAGCTAGACCACTATCTGTGCAAATTGTGCAAAAATGGCAGCAGGGAGACCCTCGCTGAGAGGGGCGAGTTGGAATCCCCTCAGAAGTAACACCAAAGTAAGTGCTTATATCAGAATTAAACGCAAATGCCCAAAAGCTATTTAGAAAAAATCATGTCCCCCAAAATTGTAGCAGCATCCAGCGAGTGATGATATCAAAATGCTTGCCAAATATGAAGATGTGGTAATGTTCACATGCCCAAACTATGGCTAGGCTTTCCTTATCCACTTGTGGGTATGATTTTGTCATCTGGGATAGATGTAACTCGTATATCCTCTCTTCATTGTATTGCAGTTGAGCCAGGATTGATCCTAGGCCTATTGGAATGGCATCCACGATGAGCTCTGTAAGCTGTGGTGGGTCAAAATAAGCCATGTTGGTGGCACTGCTGACTCTCCTTTTGATTTCTTGAAATGCCTTTTCACACCCTGGAGTCCAGTTAAATATGTGGCTCTTCTTGGTTCATTTCCACAACACAGTGCTAATTGTCGCATAGTTCTTTATGGAACGGGCAGAACAGCTTGCCATCCCTTGGGATAACCTCATCACTTAAATCCTTGCGGGCAGGCGCGAGTAACTTCACTTTGTCTGGTGCGGGATTCATGCTGTGTCTGGAAAGTATGTATCTACATCATTTTAGCTCTGTCTTGTGAAATTCACACTTAGTTGTGTTCAGTGTCAGTTTTGCCTTCAGAAATGCTTGACATACTTGTTCCAACCTGAGGTCATTCTCTTCTGTGGTTGCACCAAATATTAGTATGTTGTCATGATATTTCTGTGCATTGACTACAGTACTGATTATGCATGTGATGACTTCTTGAAAAATCTCAACTGCTGATGACACTCCAAAGCTAAGCCTTTTGTATCGGAATGGGCAAATTTTGGGATGTAAATGGAATCTTTGTTGAATTCCAACTGGTGGTATCCCTTGTTGAGGTCCAGTTTGGAGACAATGCAAGCTCCATTTAGAAGTCCTCTAAGTGTGGTGTTGCTTTCATTGGATTGCAGTGTTGGGTAGTCTCATATTTAGGCACAGATGACATTGTCCTTCTATGTTACGCTTGGGTATCGTCACTAATGGGGACACCAACGGCATTGGTCCTTGTGTTCAATCAATGATGTCTGGTTTTAGGAGTTCTTGCACATCTTCTTTAACTGCTTTCTGGAGGTGGAATGGTATTTTCCAATGATGTTGGCCTACTGCTTTAACCTGCTTGTTGATATGTAGCTGCATGTGAAGTCTTTCATTTTCCTAAATCCTGTAAATCGCTTTGGGTGCTAACTTACTATTGGTGGAATTTTCCAAGACACGTCAATGGCTTCCTTGCCATAATTGTGTATACTTGCATCTCGGCTGGGAGAAGATGTGACCTGTGTTTCATTTTCTTGTTTCCTGCTGCTCAGATGTAATTCAAAGGTTCTCCACTGTTGAGTATAAAGTTAATGCAGTGATCTTCCATTGTATTTTGGATACACAGGAACTTGTTTTTTCTGCCTTTGTCATGGGCTAACATTGATGTATTCTTAACTTTCAAAAGATGTGGAGGGTGCTGTTTCTTTATGTTGATGATATGGATATTGACCGCTTTGTTTTTGTTGTCCTTTGTTATGTGCATGTTTTTCACATGCTGCTGCTGGTCTCTCTCACTGCCCGGCTGTGATGTCTGTTTTTTCACTCTTATGACTGTCGGATTGAAGTTTTTCCTAGATCCTTGCACTGATTTCCTTTCCCGCATTTGTTGCATTCTTGTCGCATGGTAGTACATGTGCCATCATGTTGGTATTGCCGCCCAAATCAATAGCATTCTTCGTTTCTTTCCTTGTTTCTGTGTTTGTCTTTTCATCTGTGTTGCTCTTTGGATGTGTTGTACCTTGCATAATATTGTTTGAGTTTTCCTCTGGAGTGATTTTGCAGTCAGAGCACACATTCTCTTTTCTCTAATATCCGCCAAATTCTAACGATGGCGATATTCAGAACAGAAAAGGGCCAAAGCACTGCTGGCACTGCCACAGCAGTCTAGCCGTCACGGATGACAGTAGCCACCTGCAAGCCGGCACAGACCATGTTTCCACCAGACAGATTACGAGGTTGCACACCACCAAGGTTTCTGCTATGGTTGCACCACCACGAAAACCCAGGCCAAAACAAACTTCATAGAAGGAGACACTCACCGCCAGGAAGCCATACTCGTCCGAAGCCGCCAGTGAACCAGAACTATGGGGGTTATTCTAACTTTGGAGGAGTGTTAATCCGTCCCAAAAGTGACGGTAAAGTGACGGATATATCACCAGCCGTATTACGAGTTCCATAGGATATAATGGAGTCGTAATACGGCTGGTGGTAAATCCGTCACTTTTCCGTCACTTTTGGGACGGATTAACACCTCCTCCAAAGTTAGAATAACCCCCTATATGTCATCCCACTGCTCCTACTCACCCAGAAACTCCATTATCAACACCGAAGACAACAACAGCAACTGTAAGTACACACACCTACCTGTAACTCTTGTGTATTGCCAAAGTTCACACAACGTACCATTGGGAAAGGTGGCTGAGGGCGACACATACACGTAACCTAACACTGAAACTCACTCCCACAGACAGCCACATACACACCTGCACATACACAGTACACACACTACCGCCATCACAACCACACACACGTCAAAAACGCACACCAACTCCTGGAAACACAGCACACACAATAACACACAACACCACAATACGTCACAACAACACCACAAAACCACCAATGCATTGGAAAACACCCACAAATCACACATACAACACAAAATACCATCAACAGAGAATGAACACACACAATCGCACAACCATACAATGCTCCAATCGACATACACAGCAAACACACAGCACATTGTATCTGACCAAACACGCACACAGTCAAAGCATTCAAAGCCACACACACTGCAACAAAGACGTCAGCACAAACACCACTCAATACCATGACAGCAACATGTCTCCAATATACACATGCCCATCACACAACACACACCCATCACTGGGGGCAAAAGCACTGCACACAACCTCACATGCTGCCCAGACAAAACAGGTAGCACAAGCACCACTACACACAAATACTCACATACCAACAGTGTCAGCCATGAACAAATCTGCCCTAAGAAAAGAAATGCAGGACAAATATGTAACGTCGAAACCAACAACTAGTTGGTCCAAATATGTATTAAAATATACAAGTATAATTGAAATGTCTGAGGCCATAGGCCAGTACAAAGGGAAAATGTGCACGATGCACACAATGCACATCTGTGTGTCCCTAACTTGACACCTGACTGCCATGTAACCTCCACAGGTAGGGGCATCAAGGGGGCAGGCAGGCACCTCAGGGATTATCGGGGGCATAGGGAGGGGGGTTTGGGCCTAGGCTTTGGAGGGGGTCCTTTGGGATTGGGCTTGAGGGGGAGGGATTAGGTCCACGCTTAGGGGAGGGTTAGGTTCTTTTGGGAGGGGTAGACTTCTTGGAAAGGGGAGGGGCATGGGCAAATCACATGGGGGGGTAGGGGCGGCTTTGTAGGTAGAAGGGAAACGGCATTTAGGGGTCTCACAGGGAGAAGAGGAGTAGGGAAAAGGTCAAAACACGAAAGGAACACTTTTTCGACACACAGGGACGGACATCAGGAGGGAATTTGGGTGTAGGTTGAGGGAGTGGTTGTCTGACGTGTATTTGTGGGTGTTGTGGGTACGTGTTTGTGGGAGGTATGCTTATTGGTGGTAGGTGTCTGTTGGGGGGGTGAGTGAGGCCTTTATGTGTATGAGACTGAGGGGGGGTTGGAGGTACTGGGGGATGCTGTGGTGGGTGGGTGACTGTTGGAGTGGGTCACTGCAGGTATGGTGAATGTGCTGGATGTAAGAGTGTTAGTGGTTGGGGTGTCTGCAGGTCTGGTGGATGGGGTGGATGTCTTATGGTCTGCTATTGTGCTTAGTGGGTAGGATAGGTGTAGTGGCTGGATCTGTGAATGTTGGTGTGGTGTCTGCAGGTGTGTCAGGTGTAGTGTCTGATGCTGGTTGTGGTGGGGGTGTCAGGGCAGGTTATGACTGTTGCTGTGTCTGCATCTGTATGTTGCTTGTGTGCATGCCGGTGGTGGTGTCTTGTGGTGTTTGTTTGTCTGAGCTACCCTTGGATGTTGAGGTGGATGCATTCCTGTCTGTCTGTACGCTTTGGTTGGGTCAGGGAAGGGGGTTTGGGCTTGGGAAGAGGACTCTGGAGGGTAGACAATGGGTAAATGGATGCCATCAGTATGGAGACCAGAGCTTGAAAGGATCTCTGTAGGGCAGCCAGTGCACCATGAATGCCCTCCAGGATCACATTACTCCAGTGGACTTGAGTTGCCAGTCCCTGGATGGCATTCATGATGCTCGACTGACCCACTGAGATCGACCTCAAGAGGTCATACACATACATTACACCATAGACAACAGTAACATCACATTTATGTATAAAATATCCCCAGTTGGAAACCATGTTGAGCCAACATCATGTCACATACGTTCTACAACCCTATATGATAACAATATCACCCACAACATAAGTCAAATATCTGACCACTACACCACCATCCTATCAGTACAGATATATCACAAACTATACCTGCACAAGATGATTTGTCAACATAACAAGTGTGTCCCAACAGAGAGCATCAGTATGAAGCAACAATCCATTAATGGAAATTAGTCTTGACTTTGATACAACATTCATACATATTCCAAATCTACACTTGCTCCGTTCATTACCAGATGTCATGTCCTATGAAAGTTACCTCATCACATTCCAGTTGTAACACAGCATGTTGCATAGCAATCACATTCATAACTTGTAACTGTGTCCACAACATTCACAATGGGAAAACCCATACATGTGCCTACTCCATTTGGCATATCTAAAGTTGGAGTATAATTGAACTAAAAACCACTTCAACGACACATGTATCAACAGTGTTTTTGAAAAAGTTAATACATACTTTGTGAACCTACTCAGCTTAGACATCCTCACATAGTAAACAAGGTCCTGACCAGCAATAGGGGCCTACTCAGCACACAGGATTTACCCACAAACAACCCCAGGGACCATGCCAACACCTTCAGTACAATGGACACACGTAATGTGCAAGAAGAGCACATACAGTTCTAGTAATCCTGATCAACCTTAAATCAACATTTTCAAAATGCCAACATCACTATCAGCACTTCAGACATTGGGGCCTACTCAGCACACAGGATTTACCCACAAACAACCAAAGGGACCATGCCAACACCTTCAGTTCAATGGACACATGTCATGCGCATTAAGGGCACATACATTTCTAGTAATCCTGATCAACCTTAAATCAACATTTTCAAAATGCCAGCATCACTATCAGCACTTCAGACATGAGTAATCGTGTATCTTTGTAGTAAAGTTACACTGATATAAACAACTTCTTACATGACCATGATTGACATACACCTAGAGTCCAGCAAATTGACAGTTAACATACACCATCCCACTGACATGTGAATGACAACTACAAAATCAGTAACACAATGAAGTCAGTGTAAATTGAGCTTAGCCACACTAACATCCCTCTAAACAGATTCAGAATAGCTAAAGTAAGTATCCCAAACTTGGATTTCAAATCTTGAAAACTGCAGGTATTTCCAATATACACATGATATTGGCAAAAAACAATGTATATTGTACCATATAGGAGAAGTCCTGCCCTATGTAGCATGCCTAAAATACATTGGCTAAGGGGATCGCATGCCAACCACTTACCTTCACAATACCATGTACATGGTACAAATAGTCTGAACTCACATTTCAATGATATGTCTTGCACTAGGAATGTAGAAATACCACCATGTTTTTCATCATATAGGATGTCCATCCTGAATATACATCACATTATCCAATGTACAGTCGACACTTAACAATGGGGACACCTCCACACACCTCTGAGTAAGTGTAGCAAGTATGCCATGTGGAATTTCAGATTGAGATCACACCCTTACATGAACATAACATCTAGTTCACAACTCATGAATAAGTGGCCTGTTTCGCACCTTCAGGCCCTATGTTGCACATAGAGATGGTTCCAGTGGAATAGGAATGGACAGAGACCAAAGACCTGGACAACTTACCAGCAGGATATCTGGAGTATGGATCAGTAGGTGGCAAGGATGATCCTGCAGTATAGTGGTACACATATGACACAGTCACATTTGCATCACCACATGCTTCAATACAAAATAGTTAACATTGGTGCGTTTTATGTCCCTATACACAATAAAATCTCCACACCTGTATATCAATGTTGTAACCTGTACACCTAGGTGTACATAGGGGCCCCTTTGCCTTTAGCACTTACCACATTGTCACAGCTTAAATACTTACACATTATACACTAAACTGGCAGAGGGATATACATGTGTGTAGTCAGTACTTAACTCCTTGTGGCTGCTGTGCTGCCCTCAAAATGCAGGCCATTGGGGGGCCAGAGTCTGATGGCACCGTTCCCTCATTGGGAGGACATCACCCAGTTGGGCCTCTGCAGTCTTCCGAACCCAGCATCTCAGGTTCTTCCAGCACTTCCTACAGTGAGTGCTCCACTGGCTGTGGACCCCCAGGGTCTGCAATCCTCGGCGATGACACACCAGATTCCCTTCTTTTGATGGGCGTTGACATGCATAGATGACACGGACAAAAGGAGAAAGTTAGGTTCACATGCTGCACCATCCCAACACAAGTGGTCAGAACAATTCAGTCACAGCAAGTAGGCAAACATTCTGTTCCTCTCAGTCCAAACTCATTCACAATTTACCATCTGGTGCTATCCCATGTGTGAAGTGGAGTCTCCCATACAACATGCACGATCAGTATCTGGTATTGACTAGGCACATATGACCAGCCCACATCATTATCCATAACATGGTATGTCTCTGTAAACATTTCTCACACTAATATTGTTTTACATGCTGCAATCTATTTTGCATATAGAGGTACGTAAATTACACACTGTCTACTGTGTATCACTAATGTATGTCTGCCTATGCACATGTACACATTTCCATACACCCAGACATGATTGCCCAATCACTCACTACCTCACATTTCATGTACACCATTGTACACTGCACCTTTCACACATTGGTATAACATTGGACTCACCTGCTCCTCTGGTGCACCATATAGCTATTCATATAGGGGTAGGACCTCATCCACAAGCTTGTCCAGCTCTTGTGGAGTGAGGCTGGCGCCCTATCACCTGCAGGTCGTGACACAATAGCTCCCAGAGGCAGTACACAGCAGCTCAGGTAATGGAGGTCTTGATGGCAGCAGTGTCAGGGAGTCAAGTGACCATTACTGCAGAAGATGGCGGTAACGTCCGCCACGTACATGACCTTCACCGCTGGGGGACATCGCCCTTGGCCCCAGTCCGCCAAGGGCAGCAATGTCTTCCAGTGGCAATGTGCACCGCATTTCTGACTGCCTACTGCCATGAGAACATCCGCCAGCGGAGTTAGGTCACTTCCTCATGTTTACTACAGTAGGTCAGGCAGCTGCCATTTTGAGGCAATTATATGTATGCAACAGTAATGGAAGATGCATAATTTACAATTACCTATATAGTACGCAAATTATATTAAGTGTTGCCTTCATGTTTACTCTCATTGTGCATGTGAGTAGTAAAAGCTGTATAACAGAGGTGTGGGTGGTAATGGAAATGATAACCTATTCTCAACAACCTATGTGCGACTTCTGTGCTGTATAGGTGCAACAAATATGTTTCTCATGTAAATCAGGTAGGACAATCAAACACTGGCAGTCATAGCTATATATATGCATGTAAAGTACATCAGAGGGTTAAGAGAATCTGAATCAAGGGGACTGTCATAGGATGCATAGCAATATGGTGCTTTTGACACTACATGGAGATATGTGTGGCTTGTATATGAATTGATTCATAATGTGTACATTGTACATTCAACTACATTCTATTTTGGTCCCACATAGTTACCTTGGCATGAGGAGAGGAAGACAACCTCCAGTGTACCACCCACTGGTAGACCTGTATACTATGGAGGAGAGACACATAATACAGATAGATCACCTGAATAGGCTGACTCATGGATCTCTGTGATCAGTTTGAACCAGATCTGATGCATGTCATTCACAATCCCAATAGCATACCTCCCATCGTTCAAGTCATGTCAGTGCTACACTTCCTGGCCACTGGGTCCTTTCAGAATACAGTAGCCCTAACTGCAGGGATGTCTCAGCCCATGTTCAGTCAGGTTTTGAAGGCTGTACTGTCTGCATTGCTGAAACACCTGGACAGCTACATCAGGTTTCCCCAACGTGCAGATTTGGCCTATGTTAAGGCAGAGTATTATGCTTTGGGACACATTACACATGTAATTGGAGCCATAGATGGCACCCATGTAGCCTTGGATCCCCCCCAGTGCCAATAAACAGGTATATAGAACAAGAACAATTACCACTCCATCAACGTCCAAGTGGGGTGTTTGGCAGGCCAGTACATTTCACAAGTATGTGCCAAGTATCCTGGATCAGTCCATGATTCCTTCATCATGCAGAACAGCAAAATCCCACTGCTGGTGACACAACTCCACACACAGAGGGCCTGGCTGGTTGGTAAGTCACATTACGTGTGTTTGCAAAGTCTTTTCTCTTGCTATCACAAATGTGCATGTACAATATATATGTTTGTGCTGTTATACCTATTCCTTTTAGGTGACTCTGGCTATCCAAACTGTCCTTGGTTAATGACACCAGTGAAATACCCAACCACGCCAGGAGAAGTCTGCTTCAGTGAGGCCCATGGAAGGACAAGACATGTCGTGGAGCAGACTTTTGGGCTACTGAAGGGAAGACTTTGTAGTCTGGACATATCTGGAGGAGCCCTCCTCTACTCGCCTAACAAGGTATGTCAAATTGTTGCCTGCTGCATGCTTACAACCTTGCCTTGAGACGTCAGATAGGGCAGATCTCATCAATCAGTACTTCATCTGACTAAAGGTATGTGATGTGTTGTCAATAGCATGATTCCATTTTTAATCTACAAATGATGGCTGGCATATCACCGCCTATTTACCATCATCTGAGAGGTCTTGGATAGGTCCAATGCCAATGAGTCAAATATGCATGCAGATTGTTAGTTGGTATTGTGTACTGAACAGTGTGGGATACAGTGTCATTAATTGTTACTGCACAAGCAAAGTCACACTTGTAAAAATGACTTGTCAGAAATTATGTATGTTGACAATTATGTCCTATCTCTTAGCTTTGACTTTCACTGGTTTGCTGAGTTTGTTTGGCTCTTCCTCATTGCCGAGACACAGACAGGATCAGAGGCAGATGGGATTTGCAGGCAGAAATGAGAAGGTGACATGGATGAGACCAGGTAATGATTAACTTGGGTGTGTGGGGCGTCACTTATATGGCCAGACTGTCAGAACACTGGAATGCAAGTGTGTTTTCCTACTAAGACATGTTTGGTACTAGAAGTGGTCCAATGGTGCCATGTGTGTGTCCATATGTGTCTGACACGTGAAAATATTGAACCAGAGCCTCATAATGGTTTATGTTGTACTTGACCTTCCTTGCACCTAGCTCTCAGTGTGTTACTACTTTGCAGACCAATGTGTATGTCTCTGAGGACTGACATAAGTGAGTGGCAAGCCTACAGGTACCTGACCATGGTAAGTGAAAGGTTCCAGGACCGGGGATATCAGCACTGATCTCTGTCTATATCATGGGGTATGATGATTAGGAAACTAAGGTATAGGTATGTGATAAGGCTTTACCTGGTGATACTAAGACCAATTGGTATTCCTCCTGGCTTGAGGAAAGACTGATATGTCCCTAACTTCAGTATCCTGTGGGTTAGTAGTGCATGACACCTAAGCTGACATTCTGAAGTCACCAGAAGCACTACTTTGGCCCTCATTCCGATTTAGGCGGGCGGCGGGCGCTGCCAGCCAAGCGGAACCGCCATTTGGCCGCTCCGTGGTCAAAAGACCACGGAGGCCATTCTGGCTTTCCCGCTGGGCCGGCGGGTGCCCGCCAAAGGAGCACCCGCCGGCACAGCGGGAAAGGCCCTGCAACAATGAAGCCGGCTCCGAATGGAGCCGGCGGAGTTGCAGGGGTGCGATGGGTGCAGTTGCACCCGTCGCGATTTTCACTGTCTGCTAAGCAGACAGTGAAAATCATGCAGGGGCCTGTTAGGGGGCCCCTGCACTGCCCATGCCAGTGGCATGGGCAGTGCAGGGGCCCCCAGGGGCCCCACAACACCCGTTCCCGCCATCCTGGTAAAAACCGCCAGGAACAGGATGGCGGGAAGGGGGTCGGAATCTCCATCGCCGCCATGGAGATTCAGCCCATGCAGGGGAAATCCGGCGGGAAACCGCCGGATTCCCTTTTCTGACCGGAAGCACCACCAGCCTGTTGGCGGTGCTTCCGTGGTCGTCGACCGCCAGGGTCAGAATGACCCCCTATATCTGTTGGTTGCAAATCTACTAATAAATGTCTGTAGATGTAAAATACAGCTGTTTTGGCTCATGTCTATGTTACAATCCCAATGTAATGGGTCTCCTGGTGATACTGTACACGTGTGATGTCCATAACAAAGGTTGTACAATACAGATGGACATATTGGTACAAGAGTTGTCATACATTACAGCTATACATGGTTGATACATGGCACTTACACAGGACCTGTGTTTACTTGGTATTTATTGGGGAGTGCAATACAATACGTGTGCATTGAAAATGAAATAACAGAAAGTAAACAGTGAATGGTTCAGTCATGGTGGATGAAATCATCAGGATAGCTGCTATACCATTTGGGAACTCAAGCCCAGTGTCCTTGCACCATCAGAAAATGGAGTTAGGTTTCAGAACAGTCAACAGGGTGTATCTGTGTCACACAAGGGGAAACAATCAGGAGCGGATCACTTCTTAGCAGTGGGTTTGGTCTTGGCATCTGCTCCTCCTGGATGTCTGGGTGGAAGTCCATGTTTGTGGCGGGGTTCCCTCAGCTACAGAGGGTGGCGTATCTGAGGCATATCCTTCCCCTGGCTCGGCCTCCATATCACTAGCAGCCGCAGATGTTGAAAGGCCTGAAGACTCATTACCAGTGGAAGAGATCTGATGTTGTGTACCAGACCTACTCAGGGTAGTGTTGCTGTCTCTCAGCACCCCAGCGAAGGAAACCAGGATGGCATTTTGTGCCTGCCACTGCTGCATGACTTCCTGGTGGTTGTCCTTCTGCCGGTGTTGGATTTCCCCCATAATGATGAGTACCTGGCCCATCATCATACCTTGGAAATATTGGTAGGCTCCCTAGACTTGGGGGATGGTTTCCTGGTCAGTATTGTCCATTTGAGCCCCTACTCTCTGGCCCACACCATCCCTCCCATGCACCCTACCCCCATGTGTCTGTGCCCCTGCACAATGTGGTCACTCCCAGTGGTGACAGGTCCATCATTGTCAGGGGTGACAAAGGAAGACTCAGGTACCTGTAATGGGGGTCTCACAATGAATTAAACAAACCTTGGACACAGGTTTGGGGGTGAATGCTTTCATGTGATGTAGGTGCAACATGGCTGGGTGGAGTCAATGTGGGCAGGGTGAGGCTGACAGTTGTGGACTGACCCGGTGTCCCTGATGGGCCAGCTTCATTGTCAGTGTCCAAACATCCAGGGGTGTTGTCCTCACTGGTGCCTTCATCCAGACGTGCTGTGGCAGTCTCTGGTATCCTCTCCATGGTGATATTGGCAAGGTTACCTGTGGGAGGAGTAAAACACACAGTTGCTGTAAGTGATGCAACAAGTTATGTTTAAGTTTTACAATTAGTGATGTTGTGCGAGATGCACACACTGCCTTAACATGATCCCCAGAAATGACAATGACAGCTGCTACCAATTCTTACTTCGTACAACATGAGACTCTGATATATCAATACCATAAACCATGCTCAAAGATGTTAAGCTGGGTTGGTAGTTATTTAACTGCTGATACCTTCTCCTTTTGTCTGAGTATTGACATGGGTGATAACCTTTTTGTGCCTAGTGACGTGTATGGCACAAAAAGCTGCACAAAGCACAATAGTGTCACAGTAGGTACACAGTATGTGGGTATGAAATTGACATTGAGCTCTATCTGGATGTGCTGCATGTGCATCTACTTGGGAATTTAGATTCCCCCCCTCCGGTAAGTACATTTACATTTTTGGAATCTTTTTTCTAGGGGCAGTTTGATTGGGCACAGTGTTTTGCTTGTAATGGTAGTGGGAGTGGGCCTTGCATTGCTGTCATTGCCATAAACTGTTTCACAGTGGAACATTCATGATGGGTTACATTGGTTGTTATTTTCACATGCATGACATCTCACATTTGGTGCACTGTTCTGGTTTTCTTTATGGTGGAACATTGCCTTCTGGGAATTGTAGTGCTATCAGTTCCCAAGATCTAACATCCCATTGCCAAGTGCGGTGGATCCAGGTGAGTTTAGTAGACATGTGGCATGCTAGAGAGGGGTTGTGGGTAGTTTGGTAATTTAGGTGGGGAAAGGCGGTGAGGGAGCATGCAAGACAAAACCGTTTGGTGACGTGTATGTTGTGGGGACTTACCAGACTCCACTTCCCCAGGTATTCCAGTCAGGTCCTCAAGATGCAGTATGTTCAAGACCTTCTCCTCCCAAGATTTGAAAGTAAGGGGAGGAGGTGAGGGCCCAGCACCAGTTTTGAGTACCGCCAGCTGGTGCCTGGATGCCATGGAACATACCTTCCCCCTGGGGTTGTTTCACCTCTTCCTGATGTCCTCCCTTGTGCGTGGATAGCTGCCTACAGAATTCACCCTGCCAACTCGTCTTTGCTACAACTCAATTTTCCTGGTTATTGATGTTTGCTGGACCTGTGCTCCGAACAGGTGTGGCTCTACCCTGACAATTTCATCCATCATAACCCTCAACTCCTCATCTGTGAAACGTGGGAGTTAAAAAAAAATAAGTTTGAAAAACCTTTAGTGATGATGTGTAAGTGCTCTGATGTGAGTGGGTGAAGAGTTTGGTGTAATGTGTGTGACTTTAAATTCTGTGTTGTGTACGTTGTGCAGGTAAGGGATGTATGCATGGTGAAATAAAAATGGGTGCCAAAAGATAAATCTGTGATAGTTGTTCCTCCTCTGTGGCTGTGAGTGGCATCCTGTTTGCAAAGGATTGTTGGCTGTAGAGTGGTGGGTTAAATAGTGGAGTTTGTAGGTGTGTTGAGTTTGTGGATGTGTGGCAGGTGTGGGATATTCAAACTATCCAGTGGGGTGTGGTGTTAATTGTGATATGAGTTCAGACCGTCGCGTTTCGCACCGCCAATGGTGTTCTGCCATGAAAGAACTGCTGTTGTGATTTGTGGTTCGTAATCTGATGGGAGGATTTTTTTCGGGCTTGCAGGCTGTTGGTTAAACTGCCTTTTTTCTGTTTACCAGTGTCCTGGCCTAAAACAATTGCCCGTTTTGTGGCAGTCTGATCTGAGTACCTCTTAATACGGCAGTCGGATGACCGCCAACATGGTGTTTTCTTGGCGGCTGCCACCGCAGCAATTCTATCGTCACACCACCAAAGTTGTAATGAGGCCCTAAGTCTTGTTAGTGCTTCAATTTCTTCTAAGGTGTAACTTTTTTTCCACTAGAATGAAATGAAGTGATCCAGAGTCAGTGATTCATTTTAGGATCGCAACCTTATCCATTGATTCTCCTTTTTCTTTTGGTGCCAGGTTGAATGTGTAGTGCTCCAAATCATTGTGTATTTTATTTATTTTTTTATTTTTTTGCGTTGACATTTTTGGTCCAGTGCAATGCATGCTGATGTGTATGTCTGAACCTGCACAGATGGTAGCTCCCGAATGATCTCATGCATGTCCTTGCCTATGATTTATTTTTACATCATGGCCAGGGCTTGTTATTCATTGTTTCCCCAGAGTCATTAATGAATTCCTGAACGTCATCTAGCAGTTCCTTTAATTTCAGTCCCATGGTGATTCCCGACCAGATAAGTAGTTGATCTGGGGGTCGGAGGTATGGAGTGACCCTCTTGCTTGGTTTTGCCTATGAGGACATTGCTCCTTCTGTTGTTTGGCGTTGGTGCATCAATTGTACGTTGTTTCTTTCTGTGACTATGGTTCTGCCCCTTTGGCTTGCCTTTGTCTTTATTACTGATTTTAATGGTTTTGTTGTGGAGTCAAATGTTATTGTAGCTTGAGCGCTCCTATTTTAATTGGTAGGGGCGTGCTAGGACTGAGCACAAGTTATTAGTCAACGTGAAGTCGCACTGAAAGTCCCGTAATGGCAGCAGGTTCGCTTTTACTGATAATTGCGCTGCTTGCAGGCTTGCATTCACACCTACCGTCCTTCTGTTACCAGTGCTGCTGAGGTGAGTCTTCTTTTCCTTTTGGCTGCGTGGCACATGGATGTTCTGCAATTTTTTGACCAGTGTAGTGTTTAAGACAGCATTGTGACACAGCTTATTTCTTCTCTTTGGTAAATTTACATTGCCTCACAATGCCCACACATGAGGAGCTAGCCTCCCCACATCTTTGTTCCCCTTCAGCCCTCATTCTTCAGCCTATCCTCTGCCACTCTGCTTCCTCTTCCTGCCCCGCAAGTTCAATTGACTAGATTGCTAACCTGTTTAGTCATTACTGGATGGCATTACAGATGCCTGGGCCAATGCTCATTTGCAGAAAAGTGGCAGGGTCAGAAGGAACTGCCAGGGGCATTGACCAGCTGCAGTGTCCTAGCAGTAGTGCCCTTGCAGGAGAATGGAAGGAAGTTGCTGGGTGCACAGAAATGCAGCAGTTTCTTGTATATTTACCAAACTGTTTTCATGTAGAGTTGAACTGTGCTTTTTATTATAGCAATTGTAGCATTGCCATATGGCACAAGGGCTTCTGGTCACACTGATCATTGTCATGAGCTGTTGTTGTCTGTCCATTCTTCTCTCCTGGTTCTCACATAATTGTCAATTTTCACTGAAAAGTGTTACGGTCTTAAACAATTAGGCATATGAGTTCTATTCCATGGGTTGCAATGAATTACTCACAAGAATGTTAGTGTGTTTCTTTCCTACTGGAATTGTCACAAATGCTCTAAACCTGCAATAATATGATGGTTTAAGAGATAGACACAATTGAAAACTAGTTGTTTATGTTAAAATATACTCCTTGTCATTTTTATTAAGTACTAGTGCAGCAGCATTGCCAAACCAGATGCCCTAGGTTGCATGTTATCATTATTGGCGAAATACATATTTATAAGTCCCATGTTTCCACCAAGTGGACTAATACACCTGCTGCAGTGATCACCTGGTTGTCACAGACTTGACCTGGAAGTGGCAAAAAACCTCTGCCACGCTACGTGAAATTCCACGATCGACTGAGTTTGGGTAAGTTGTGCTGTTTCCACTGATTTTTGGCGCTGGAGCAGCGGAACAGCATAATGCGAAGGGCAAGAGGCCACTAACTTCTTTCTGCTGCTCGTGTAGATTTTCTACTCGAGTGGCAGTTTCCTCAATGCGAGCAGCAGTTTTCTCATCACGAGCAGTTGCGACCTACTGCGACCATTCGTGCTCAGAAATGGCGCTCGCCAAAACTCTGCGCTGCATTCACGGAGCTTTTCAGAACTCCTCACCCCTCGTGGAGTGCGGAAATCTCTGCAACTCCGCTGGCAGAGCGGAATTGTTCGCCCACCTCTGCTAATAACTGGTCTACTAAGTGTTGCATCTTTTCGAGAAAGGTAAATGGATTATCATTGAGTTATGTACTAATAAACCTTTTATTCATCACTAACGTATCTCTTGGGGTGAAGGTGGATTTCACAGATTTATGTTATGTCTTCTTGAGGAGGCCTTTAGTACAGTCTATGGTTGATTGAAACACATATTTTTCAGATTCAGTTCCACAAAACGATTTTAAAATGTAAGTAAAAACAGTTCAACTAATTTGCAAAATACTGATTTCAATTCATACAGATGTGCCGCAGCTTGTTTTGATAACCAAGGTAGATGAACTCTGCCGTACAGTAGCTGAAGACATCAAGAATGTGTACACAAGCAGAGCTGTTGAAAAACAGGTAATGTTTCAATACAATAAAACAGGTTACGAATGTATCTTCTTGAACGTTGTTATGCAATGACATTAATGTATTCACCAGCATGGATGTTCCTGTAATAAAGATCTTTGTAGCCCACCACTTGTTAAAAATTCTGAAGGCAGCAACAATAAAAACGTCAAGTCAAGTTCCATCATGTCTCAAACCAAAACTATAGAACGTTCCACCTGAAAACTTAAGACAATACCCAAAATTCCTCACCTTCTAAAGATCACAAAGTACTAATTACACATTAGCACTTCTGCTTCTCCTGCTACTGATTGGTCAATTTACCGCTCTGAACTTTTTTACCATTATTTACTGCTTGCTGTGCTTTGCATATTTTGCATGTACAGTGAAACAATAATTTGCTTGTCTGAAAAAATAAGTGTGGCAGTCGCCAGTAGGTAGTTGTAGTTAGGACCATGTTTCCTTGGACAAAGTATTTTTTGGCATGCCTATATCTTTGGTGCCATTTGACGAATCTTCGCGAAATTTTCCCAAAATAAGTGTTTGGTGATTCTTGTTACACACGGAAAGTTTCGGGATGATCGGTCAAGCATGGGCTGAGAAAAGGGGGAGGGTACAAAAGGTGTGTTTCCCTTGTTAATTCCCATAGGAGTTTTGAACGTGACTTCAGCCCGAAACACTGGACGTAATTACTCCAAATTTGGCAGAAAGTTAGCTTTTGTTGCATAGATTATGCTTTTTGGTATTTGGTGTGAATGCATACAGTAGTTTGAGAGAAATTAAAGGAAAACCAAATTTGTATATCTAGAGCCGCGGTTCTTCCCCGACGACTTCACTAATAATAAGAGCTCATGCAGAGATCTGCAGAGATCTGCAGAGCTCTGATTGGCTACCAACACTTCAGCCAGGAAGTGTTGGCAGCCACCTTGGAACTCTGCTTCAGCTGAGTCCCTGAAAAAAGGTGAAAACAAAGACAAGGGGCCAAGGTAGGGCCACCCTGACCCTTAGCTCTGGTGCTGGGGTCCCAAAGGAGCTCTGCCAGGGCAAAAAAACACTTTTCTTGGAGAAAACATTGTTGCTGCAAATTCAAGTGCTGTCTCTCGTGCTTGTTTTAGTAAAGCCCCTGGGGGGGTCAGGTCCCAGGGGCATATCAATATATTTTAAAAATGAAGGGTGGGGGGCACACAGAGCCTAAGGCATTTTTATGTCCAGAGTACCACCACCTCCCCGTGGCAAAAGAGGAAATTAACATGGGGGCCTTGCGCAGCCTCCGGGACGCAACCTCCCTGGGGCAATTCATTCACATTAAGGGGGAGCTGCGTGGCACCCCCGCAGGGATGGGCACCTCCCCAGGTGTTAAAAAAGACAATGAAAGGGGTCCCTCACGGCCCCCCAGCCCCAGGGACCACCAGCTCACCAGGCCTAAATACATACATTGGAGGGGGGCCTCCTGGCTCCCCTCAAGGAGCCAATAATGGCCCTGGGGACAGCCACCCCCCAGGACTGGCTCCTGCTATGTGCAGGGGTGCCCAACCCTGGACATAGCATTTTGCTGTGACTTGGGGGAAGCCTTGACAGCTCCTGCCAAGTAAGGACAAAGACAACTCCGCTCTGAAAATTGTTCTTGCTTGCTCGCAGCTATGGGGGCAGGGAAAAAGGAAACAATTGCTCTCACAGACAGGGAGCAGCTCCTGTCTGTGACAGCAATACCAGCTCCTGTAAGAGGCGGGGAGACAGCTGGGACAGCAGAGCCTTCAGGCCTTCCCCCGCGGTCCCCAATGGTGGTGACTGAGTACCCTTGGAGGGCACCCAGCTGACATGGCCGGGCCCTGGGGGATAGTGCCAAATAAACTATAAGGCTGGGCCCCAGGGTATGGGGTCCCCAGGGCCAAAACTGGCCACTCACCAAAAGAGGTCGACCTTACTAACTAACCAGAAGAAAGTGCTCCAGTTGGATAGACTTCTTTTGCAAAACTGTGTACTCTTGTTGGGTAATCGAGCAGGTGAGCTTCCGTTACTGCCATGATACACATTTCATAGAAATTAAACTTCACCAGGAAGCACTTACAAATATAAATGTAGCAGGTACGCCAGTTGATGCTTCCTTTTTAGAAAGGACAAATTATCCTAACTCCTGGGTTTTGTGAAGGCAAAGCAAGTGTATTTATTCCTTGATTCCATACTGAAAAACAATCTGAAATCCTTTGTGGAGTTGAATGCATCTTTCATCTATTGGAGCACAATTAGACACTATCACACCCACATAGACCCCCTCACTTTAAGACAAACACTCACACCTAGATACACCCTCTCAAACCTATTCTAACACCCAGAGAGAGAGGCCCTGTGCCCAAACTGTGTGCAAAGTGGAGTTGGGTGATTGGGGGGGTTGGTTGCAGGGACTGGTCACCAGACAGGCCCTGTGGCCAACCCCCGCTGTGCACCACTGCGGTGGTTGAATTAATTTATAGTAATGAAAATTACTTTACGTTAAAAAAATTGAAAGCCACTGAAAAAAAAACAAAGTTTACAGAGAAGTTATAGTTAGGAAATAAAATTTTAAAAACCCTTAGAAATTCACTTAAAAAATCAAGTGTTACAGGGATATTATAATTAGGTTTTGAATTTACTTGCACAAAACCAGAGAAATTCAGCAGTTAAGGTTAGTGTTTTTTCAAGTAATTATAACTTGCGGCCTAAGGTAACTATAATTTGCACCCCAGCCATGCACAGTTTTTTCTTCAATAATTTAACTTCTAATGTTTCATATATATTTGTATTGATGTTATGAAAGTTGTCATGAATGCTGTAGTATCTGGGGTAATTATCCAGCGCATGGTGAGGGTGCAACCCTGTAACAACGAACCTATATTAAGAAATAAAGTTGATATCAGTAGAGAACTGAGCAGTATAAACAGTGTTTACTCTATGAACAGAGTTGATCTAAACCACACTGTTTGCAAATAGTAAAATAGTAAAACCCTCATGGAAAATACACCACAAAGTATTCAAAAGAATCTACTAAGAGACACTGTAAGCAACAGTTGTCAAAAAAAGCACTAGTCGTTAAAAAAATAAAAAGTAACACAAGATGCTAAAGATCATACTACCTGCACGCTTCATGCTGTAACGTACAAATATTAGCATCTGGTGCACACACTTTTCTATTTTAAGTATAAATTATTATGTTAACATAATTCTTTAATAAGTAAAGAATGCTTACAGATGTTAATATCTACTTCGTAGAGTGTTTTTCCTGTTTGAAAGTTTTTCTGCTTAACCAAAATGTTGTGGATACCATAATGAATACAACACAGCTATTTCTTGCACACAGAGTTACTCTTCAATGCAAAGATTTACAATGTGTTCTATACCTTTACATATCTGTGGAGCATTAGGTGTGCATTTGGTTTATACACACATATAAGCATTAGCAGGACCTAGGCTGTACAAAATTGGGTAGAAAAGTACTATTGTAGTCATCTGCCACTACGTAAACTGTAAAACAAATTAGGAAACTCATTGGATGATGTCATCAGTGATGTCATCAAGGCTGTCAAGGAACATGTCATGAGTGATGTCATGTGAGGTCATAAACAGTGCATGGCAGGGGCTCAAGTTATAGTTAGTAGTGCTGCTAACTACAATTGGTGAATACCTGTTTTCTTTTTAGGTTCAAAACTTTACTGTTGTGACTGAGAAATTCAACTAACTATAATGTTGCTTTAACCTTTCAGTGAATATATATATATATATATATATATATATATATATATATATATATAGACACTGAATAAAATGAAGGTTAACATGATGTTACATTTAATTAAGTAAATAAAATGTTAGCTTAGATTAAAACAAAACCTAGAAATTCACTGAAAAAACAAAGGCTAAAGTGACATTGTAGTTAGGTGTTGTATTAATAAAAATTAACATTTAGAAACCAAAAGCATTGAAATTCAACAGTAATACTAAACACAGCTAACTGTAACCAGCACCCCACCATAACCTGCTAAGACTTCATAAATAGAAACAGTGTAGTAGTGGTTACAAATGTCATTCAGAATGCTAAAGTAATATGGTGCACGTTTTAGCTACCAGTGGATATTTAGTTGCAGGCAGTGCTTCATTAAACATATGTGAGATAACTAAAGATTCTCCTTATGATTCATTTATTTACCTGTGGATTTCTGTCTACATGCTGATGTTAAAGAGTTATCAGGTAGTGCTACAGACAATTTCGAAAAATACTGGACATTTTTAAAGTGCACATGTTTATTTAAAAAATGTCAGTAAAAATTCTCAGAACTACATTGGTATAGAATGCCTGCTGTATGGGTGACTCACAGACTGTTCAAGTGTCAGTATGATTGTAAGCATTGTTGAAATGGTACATGTCATCCAGCTCATTTCAGGAATACGTGCAGGTTATATTTACATTCTACAGAGGGTTGTCCATGGAGCCTGGTAGTGCATGCCTTATAATTTGTCTTTAATGAGGTATCTAACAGGCACATTTCATTAAGGTGAATACAACCCAAATAGTGTGCAAACAGTATTCAAGGCTTAATATGTTTCTGATCTTATTAATGTTAACATAGCCATTACGTTTTTACGCACCTCATTACCAGTGAAAAAAGAGCATATCTTCCTAGTGTGAGTGATTTCACCAGTATGCGTAATGTTCTGCTTGTTGTGAAAGGATACTCCCATTAATACTACTGAGGTTATAAAAGGTTGGATCTATATGTACCTTTATGAATATCTTCCAGTATGATACGTTTATAGCAAACTGTCATGTTCATTGGAGGATGTCATCAGGAATATGATCAATGATGTTGTCAATGATGTCATTTAACATGTCATGAGTGCTGTATTATATGAGGTCATAAGCAGTACATAGAGGGGTTGCAGGTTATAGTTAGCTCAGTAAAGTATATGGTGTTGTCTTGTTTTTTAAACATTAGCTTTTATATAACAACACCTAAATATAACATCACTTTAACCTTTGTTTTTTCCCAGTGAATTTCTAGTGTTTTATAAACATAAACTAAAATCATATTCCATTACATAATCATAACATCACTCTAACCTTTGTTTTTTCAGTGGATTTCTATTTATAATGTAAGGTAATATCTTATTGGCATACCTAATTATAATGTCAATTTAACCTTTCTTTTTTCAGTGAATTTCTAGTTTCTTTGTAACGTAAAGTAAAATAGTCTATGGTTACTTTAAGGTCAGTGAATTTCTGATATTTTGTTTATCATATTCATCCAGCTTACTCACTGAGCATAGCTTTAGGATGCGTGTGGCATAGGGTGCCCTCATGGCTTGCCCTGCTTGAAGGCTCTGCGGCCAATGCTCGTCAGGCAACCAATCCCCACCAAGCACAACCTTTGGCTGTGAGCAGCGTCAGGTTTGCCACGGAGCCTGGCCTGAACTCACCCCTTGTCCCCAGCCTTGCTGTGTGCTGCTCATGACCTCACACATGACTTTATAGATTATAACTCAATGACATCTTCAGTGACATCATGAATGTCATCTCAAAATACAAGATAATTGTTTTAATTCACCCAGCAGAATATATTGTGGCCACAAAAGATGTGCACAGTAATATAAATGCTGTATATAGACACCTGCCACATAACATATAGATGCAGTTGTAAGAAAGTGTACTATTCATTTTGGAAGGGAGACTGCTACCAAATTAACAGACACAGCCTGGTAAGGTCTCAATACAAATCTCTGTGAACCTCTGCTCAACCACTGGTAGCTGTGGCACAAGCAACAGGCAGTTCTCCAGGAATATGATGTTAAGTTCAAGCAATAACAAGATTCAAAGTCATAAAAACAAAAGACAAAATTCCCAAACTAATTTAGAAAACTAGAGAAAATCTTAATGAGCAATATTACACCAAGTTCATTAAAATTACATTTGGGGAACTGGAAATAATTTCTTTATTTGTAAGACAAAGACAAAGTGTGCCTAGAAAAAGTAAAGCAGCATTAGAAAAGATCAGTTCTTAGTTAACTGGGAACAAGACACTATATCAGAGTTACTGCTGTGGGACTAAGGTTGCCACCCTGATCAAAGTTTTTACCTTCTCACTTAGTCTGCTTTTTGAAAAGTCAAAATCGTCCAGCGGGGTATGGTCATAACCTGAAGCCAGCAAGGTCCCTTCGAAGTTGGATGCATCATTGTCGAGTTACGGTTGAAGTTGTGGAAACAGCTCAGAGTGAGACTCATCTGGATTTCTAGTCACTTAGGTAATTTTGACACTTGGAGGAATGTTTTGTGTTGACCTGCTCCAAGACTTTAGTACCGATTTTGTCACTTCCATGCTTTTCAGACTCCTCCAGTAGGGCAAGGTTGGAGATGGTAGCTTGGAAGGGCAGCTAGAGGACAGATACCCTTAGCATAATGTTCCATTCAGTCCATTATCAATGTGGCAAGCATTACATACAGGATGAGCATGGTGTTCTTGCGTACCTCTGAAGCAACCTCGTTGAACAAGTGTCACAGGGTGGCAATACCCACATTTCTCAAACATCTGGCAGTGGTCACTCCTGCAGACCTCAGGGTGGGTTTCTAGGCACCAGGTCTCCCTCTAGCTAGGGATTCTGCCTGCTGCAATCTACAGTGGTTAAGTAGCCCTTGTTCGGGTTAGGAGTCCTACATATTTTGTCCCTGGAGCAAGCAAAGAGGAGACCATCCATTTAACCCTTGGAGAGGAGTACTAGTCATTGGTTGCCAGCAGGAGCCCCAAATAATTTTCTTCCAGCAGGGTCTTCTTTCTTCAGATGTAGTCTTCCCATGCCCATTTCTTGCAGTGTTGTGTAATTTCTCAAAAACAAGTGCACAGATTTTTGCATATTTTATGATAATTCATTTTTAATGTGTATATGATGTGTATTTATACTTTAAATTATTTTATGTATACATATCCTGATTGTATCCCTGAAGATGTTCTTTGAGAATAAAACGTGTTTTCGCTACAAGCAATTGTATCAATACAAGTAAATATATATCTATATGGATTGGCTATCATTAAGTGGGCTACATTTCTTGACTTAACTTTGAGGAGTGTGCGCAATATAATTTTTATATAATTGACTTGATGAGGACAGCTGTTTTCAGCTGCCCTTTAGTGGGGAATATTGTGGTTGATCCCCTTAGGCTCATGCAGCCTGAGAAAGATAAACATTCTCTATGGTACAAGAATAATCTACGGTATCTCTTTGTTATCCCAGTCACCAATTGCGAATCCTTAAGTGTTTTTTTTTTTTTTAAATAAAAGGTAGTTGTAGCAAATAGGTTCCTCTCATTTAGTTCCCCACCATTTTTTACATATTACTTCCCCATTTTTGGACTTTGCCATAAGCGAGTCTCACCACCTGTGTCTCAGCCACAGTAAGTTCATGGTAGATGGACTGATTGCTGACCACCAGTGTTCACCATTTATGATAAGGCAACTGCTGTACAGCTAGGGTATGAAGTGTTTAGCTGATTACACATGTGTGGCTGTGCACTTGTGAGACTACTGTAGCCTGTTGCAGAAATGACTCTTCCTGAATTGGTACTGACCTGGTCTTATAATGTGAGTGAGCATTCTTAGTGTAGGTCTGTAGTGCGTACTGAAGGTTTATGGTGCTTAGTGTATTACACATAATAGGCAAAACCTGAACTAAGGTACAATTTTGTCCTACTTAGGCCTAGAGACACCAGCAACCTATCAGCCTAGGGGTAAACATGCACACCGTGTGTATTTCCACAGTCCCTGACATCATACCTACACTCCTTATGACACTTTAAGATTGGTCATTTTTCTCTGGCTTAGCTTAGCTCCTGATCATAGGATCAAAGGCTTCTCCACACAGCAGAGCCAAAAACAGTGTTTGACCCAGTTCTGGTAAAGGAAATTGTGGGTAGTAAATATTATCTGCTAATTATCTTGTCACACTTCACCTCGGCTCGGACAGCCCAAGGCCACAGAAACAAAGGAGGAGGGCCAGACCTCTGGGGCCAACACAAGAGGGTCTTATCTTTGAGATTTTTGTGGGAAGGGATCAGGCAGCCTGGGACTTCTGTGAACTGACTCTTGTCTCCACTGACACACAGGTCCTCTGGAAGTAGCGAGGAGGCTGTGAAACCTAGGCAGTGCGGCAGGAAGGGTGTTTCATTGTATTTGCCACAGAGGAGCTGGGGAAGACACTCCTATCATTCAAGAGGGAGAACTTGGAGCCCAGAGGTAGGACCGATCTGGCACAGGGAAACAGAAAATCCAGCTCCCAATGTAGGAAAATGCACTGGGTGGATGGGGCTAGATATCAGGAGCAAAACAAGCCCAGAACCCTCATATGGGCCCCTATGGGGCTAGAGATATCTTCATTTAAAGCTTGATCACTGCGCAAACGCAGGGGTTCAGAGCATAAAGGATAAGGAGAAGCGTTCCGCTGCAATGAAGAAATATTCTCCCAGGAGGGCAAAGTCCTTTGGGGATGACACACTGCTGTGTATTTTTTTTAATACATTTGAATGGGGTGATAGGTATGGTACCCCTCACTGGATGCAGTGTGCCCCCAGGGGCTCCTATCTTCCTGAGACCCACTGCATTAGTCCTGATTTGATTTTACAGATACAACAATTTTCATACCCATTTGAATGACATAATTGGTGCTATCACTAGTGGCATAACACCAAACAATGGGACTCTCATGTCTCCCATAATTTATTGATATTACTGATGGCATTGGGCTGAATAGGGGATCCCTGAAAGGTTGGTGTCCCCTAGACCGCTAACAGCAGAATCAGTTACGGCCCTGGCTAACACTCTCCAAACTATTGGCCTTGCTGTGTTCAAATGTGAATGAAACAAATACATTTCTTTGCAGATTGAATAGCAAGTTCAGTAGACTGGGAAAAGACACTTTCAACATTGGCAATGCAAAGGACAACTCCAAGAGAGTGGGAAGCCAGACCAGAGACTTCTAATGTAAAGTTATTAATATAATACATGTGTTACTCCACTGGCCTGAGTCCTTAGAGCAGATGGAAAGGCTTAATATATCCCAATAGACCGGTCCTGAAAGAATGAATCCATTTCTAGCACTGGAGAGTCCAGTCTCAAACTGAATAAAGATGGATGTTGAGGGTTTAGGTGGGATATGAATAGATCTGTCGCTAGTGGATCACACAGAGAAAGAATACTGTTGAAGACTGGAGGATGCTGAAACCAATTGTGCAAATCTAATAGATTTCTGGAATATTAGTTTGTCTTTGCATGCTTTTTTCTTTATAAAAATTCTGCTGCACTACAGTTTTGTGTTGCAAGCTTTTTGCCAATTCTATATAAAGTTTGGACTTGTGCGTCTAAGATGATTGGACTATTTGACGTGTCAGATTGTCTATCCACAAGAAAGTGGTGCACTGCACCTTGTCCTTTGTAAAGCTTTGGAGGGCAAAGGAACATGCATGCATCTCTCCACAATTAATATGCAGCCTAGAATGTTTCTGGAACTATGTCCCCTCAGCTGTGAACAGATCGCGTCTTGCATTGGTTTCCAGGACAAGATCTGGGACAGAAGCCAAGATCACCCTGCAGTTCCAGGCATCTCACTGATATAACTTCCTTTTGAGTTCGAAATGAGCTTCTGGTTCTAGAAGAAAAAACATGAGTAAGCTAACGTTTTTTTCTGAAATGTGGAACTTTCTGTTGCGTCGTTGTTCAAGTGGCATGGAAAGAATTAAGGAATGGAAGAGGCTAAAGTCCCGTATTCTCGGTTAAAGGGCAAAGAGAAATTAACAAAATGTAAAAACAAAATTGGCTAATCTCTTTTTATTGCTGCCACTTTGCCATCTGTGAGTTGTAAATAGACTGATATGAATCCATTCTGAAACTCAGTTTCTATATTTATTGCTGAAATCACAGTGGATGTTTCCTGATTGATGACTGTAAGATATTGGGTTATTAGTTCAGGGGAGGGGGGAACGTTCCCAGCTCAAGTACTAATTAAAGTCTTTGTCATGGTGACCCACTAAAGTCACTAAATAAACCTGATTGCAGCCCCCTGGTAGCTATGGCACAGTGCAGACAGGCTTAACTTAGAGGCAATATATAAAGTATCTGTGCAGTGCTCAAACAATAATAAAGTCAAACCACAACACAAGAAAAACCGCAAACCAATTTTGAAAAATAGAGAATAGTTTAATAAATAAATGACCGCGTACTGACCGAATTCTAATTAGTAGAAACAGAGGTATACATTTTTAAAGTTTAAAATATAAAATAGAGGCAAAAAAGTGTAATGTGAACTTCTTGACCGTTACTAAAGTGAATGCGAAGGCCAATTGTAATAGAGTGCAGGTCAGAAACAGGGACCAGGTTCATCATGGTCAGCCACTTTAACTGACTCAAACCTTTCTGGAAGTCAAAAGTGTTCAGTGGGGCAACGCAGGAAGCTGTAGCTTAGAAGGAGTTTGTCTGTGACGGAGGACGAGGTCTTAGTGAAAGTGGTAACAGTTAAAACTTTGAGCCCAGGAGGTTCTCAGCATCGGTCAGATCCCCATCAACAGCATTGCTGGAGAAGCTTTTTGTGTTCTGACTTATATACTTTTCTGGATCTCAGATTTAATGTGTGGAGTAAGGCTGCGGGCCATAGCATAGATTGCTAGATGTCAATGGACACTGTTCTTTCACCACATATATCTCTATGACATTCTCTATTAATGTCTGCAATGCAACATCTTTATATTTTGTTTCCTTTCTACCATTGCGGCCTCTAGTTGATATTTCAACCAGTGCCTCTAATCCTAAGTATTGCCCTGAGCATCTGCTACTCTTGTAGGTATCTTAACTGTAAACATCCCTCCCCCTTTTGTACTGATCTTTCTACAACATGCTATAATTAATTGAATACCACAATATATCAACAACAGTGTCACAAGGGCTGGAAATAAAGTTTTTAACAGTCCTGACATCCAGGATGGTAGTAAAGCAAACCACCCGCTAAACCAATTATCTGGGGCACCTTCTTCATCTACCATTTTCTTCTGTAGGTTATGCAAAGTTTGTATAGCTACTGAGAAAGTTAATTTGTTCATGTCGTTTGCTGGGACATAGGTGCAAGAAGCAGCACATACTCCTCCTTCCATGGCCAATCCTAAGGTAAAGTACATAACGATGCTGCATAAACATCTTTCTTAAAGAACACAGATTTTCCTTTATGGCATTAAATCCATCTTCTGTAGTAATATTTGTCTTCAGAATTCTATGTCAGGGCCGGAGGCGAGGATTATGCCTTTGCTTTCTCCACTTTATTGAATCAGCAGCCAAGAAACAAAACTATAGCTACAAGTCCCATGAACACTTGGGAAAAAGGAGTACAGTCCCAACAAATGAACAACAGGCATTTTTATCCAATCAACAAAAGGCAGTCCTTAACATAGTCCTTCCTTTGTATCTTCACCTCCTCTTTGTTCGCTGTTCGCAGCCGAGTTAAGTCATCTTTTATTTTTCCTCTTCATAATTGTGTAATATGTGTAATATTTATTCTGTTGTTAAGTGTATAATGTTTATAGTGTTTTATTGACTTGCGGTAGCGTCTTTCGCCCCTTCGCGAGCGTTTTTCTTTGTGCACCGTGAGGGACTTCCCGCCCACCGTCAGAGGGCGCTTGTCGGGAAGGTTTCCTCTAGCAACGAACGCGCTGAGGGAGACGCGCTGAAGTAAACGTGCGCTTCCCTCTCTTTTTCTCCTCAGAACGGAGCAAGTGTTTTTTCTTCAGCGCGTTCGTTCGGCTTTTCATTTATAATCCGGAAACTTCCCCTGCCTGGAGAGAGACGCCCTGCCAGGGTCTGTATTTATATAATTTAACACCTAAAAAAAAAAAAAAGACTTTGACACCCCTTTTGCTTCTTAGTGGTCTGTATTTCTCTGTTCAAATTGACAATACTTAACCCTTTGGGTTATAATACTGCCTTTTTTGGGACATACTCCCAGGCAAGCAATAAATATTGTTATTTACCCCTCTAGATATATGTTTTCTGTGCATTGGGGTGTTGTTGTCCCTGGCTTTAGCCTCTCTTATTTAAGTGTATAACACTCTTCAGTCTATAAGCTGACACCCAGCTATATATATATCATATACTTTTTATAGTAGTTCTCTAAATATTTTATTATTTAAATTATTTTATATTTTTTTCCATATTTCTAATATGGATCCTAATGAGGAGGAGGAATTTTTTGATGCCGTGGACGCGTCCATTTACAGGGCCGTCTCTGAAGCAATTGTTCCCCTCGAGGACAGACTATCTCAACAGATAGCGCGCAAATGCGCAAAGTTCTCAGCCTCTCCTGTTATTCCTTCCGCCCCTCCTGCCTCCAACGATCCTTTCTCAGACGCACCTACAGCTAAGCGTCCTCGTGAATTGGGTATTGATGTAGATCTTTTTGATAAAGTTAGGAATTCCCTAGTTTCCCCTTCTGATCCCTCATTTCCTTTAGTCTCCTCAAGGCCCCTGTCACCAAGCTTCAATAACAGTGATTCTTCTGAGGACCAGGAAACGGACGCCAGTCCATCCAGACCTTGGCTTCCTTCTGGGTCGCAACCTGCTCCTCAAGTCTCAGACATGTTAGATCCAGATGACATTATCTATCCTAGGTCGTCTGAATGGGCACCATCTGACAAGGTGGCATCTAACGTAGTGGGACGCATAAGGAAGCCGCTGGAGAAAGA
Source organism: Pleurodeles waltl (assembly GCF_031143425.1). Lineage (NCBI taxonomy): Eukaryota > Metazoa > Chordata > Amphibia > Caudata > Salamandridae > Pleurodeles > Pleurodeles waltl. The sequence continues at coordinate 658,551,080 of NC_090443.1, read as the reverse complement.
CTCTCGTAATTGTCTTCGGGCAGAATGTCCACGACCTTCTTTAGCAGACAAGGTGGCCATCACTCCGGAGTTAGACCCCAGGATGTCTACCTTTCTTCAAAAATTTCTTGGGCCCTTTGACAAAAATCCTGGACATGGCGGAAGACACTTAATCCTCTGGTACTTTAATTTCTCCCGAAGTTCTGTCAGGCTGGGCACAACGCGCTATCATTTGTTTGGGGAATGCTAACTGTGCCCTTTCCACCGAACGCCAACGTTCTTTATTAATTAAAGTGGACCCCAAGCTAGGAGATCTAGCTGATTCTGAAGCAGGTCCGGTAGCGCAAGGGGGTTTGTTTGGTGAACCCTTCATAAAGGAGTTCGGAAGGTTTGTCAATACTTTCACTTCCCTGGACAAAGCACACTTCTCAATGAAAAAGGTTTTTCCCACTCAAATTTTCCATGGGGCCGGTCGAGGCAGGGGCCGCTCGACCGGCTGTCTACAATCAACCAACTCCTTCAGAGTACAAGGCTCCAGACAGGCACAGTTCCAAGATCACAACCGCTTTGCCATCTTCTACCCAACAAGGGCCAGATGCTTCAGACATCGTGGTGGCAGAGGATCTTCATCACATTCTCTTACGGTAAGTGTTATCCCTTCTTCCCTTCTAAAAGTAGGGGGTCGTTTGGCGAATTTTATCTACAAATGGAATCAAATTACACAGGATGCATGGGTCTTACAAACAATTCATGGTTTCCGTATAGAATTTGTAGGAACTCCCACACAGTCTTCCCTTCCAAAGCCCCTAGTGTTCTCTTCGCAGGACACCGTTTTGGTGGACACTGAAATTTCAGCCTTGTTGCACAAACAAGCTATTTGTCCAACAGTTCCACATCCTCGGGGTTTCATAAGCAATATATTCCTAGTGGACAAAACGGATGGCGGTCGTCGACCGGTCATCAATCTAAAAGAGTTCAACGAGTGGCTTGTGTATCGCCACTTCAAAATGGAAGGAATCCACCTTCTTCAAAATGTGTTGCGCCCTCTAGATTGGATGGCTCGTCTCGATTTAAAAGACGCCTATCTCACTATCCCTATCTTTCCACCCAACAGACGTTTTCTGACATTTTTCTGGGGCAATCAAACATTCGAGTTCACTACCCTTCCGTTACGACTTTCCTCAGCTCCGTGGTGCTTCACCAAGGTTCTCAAACCGGTGGTCGAACATCTCAGAGCTCAGGGAATTCGGTTAATTGTTTATCTCAACGATATTTTACTGCTAGCCCAATGTCCCAAACAACTTTCGTCCCATCTACAGATAACTGTCAACTTGTTACAAGGCCTAGGGTTTATCATAAGTACCTCTTAACCCCTTCTCAGAAATTGGTCTTTTTAGGCTTCACTATCGATTTGGTGTCCGTCTTCCTTCCCTCAAGATGACGAAAATACGTCACGAATTACGTTGCACCCTGGTCAAACAAAAAGACTCCCTGCGTCAAATAGCTGCCTCATAAGACTCCTTTCTTCCTCTATTCAGGCAGTTTTCCCGGGTCCGCTGCATTACCAAACTCTTCAACGTCTCAAAGCAGCTCACCTACGCAAACGCCTAACGTACTCTCAAAAAGTGACTCTTTCACAAGGGGCGTTAGAGGACATTCGTTGGTGGCTTTCACACATGGAAGCCTGGAACAGCAGAGCTATTTTTGGTTCCGCTCCAGATTTGGTTATAGAGTCAGACGCCAGGAGAATAGGCTGGGGTGCTTGATGTGGGGATTTCTATACCGGGGGAACATGGTCCCTACAGAAACAGAGCTTACATATAAATTGTCTCATACTACTAGCTGGTTCATTTGCAGTCAAATGTTGAACCAAGGATTCTATCCAATCAAGTGTCCTCTTGAAGATGGACAATATTTCTGCGGTCCGGTATATCAATCACCTAGGTGGCACTCGGTCCAAAATACTTTCCAATCTGGTGTCCAGTTTTTGGCAGTATTGCCTGGACCACCTGGTTTCTGTAATAGCACAATACCTCCCGGGAAGTCAGAATCAAGTTGCGGATTTTCACTCCCGGCATCTCAAAGACTCTAGTTTATGGAAACTTCATCCAGAAGTGTTTTTGTCTCTGTCCCAACTTTGGGGACCGTTTTCGGTTGATCTTTTTGCTTCCAGATTGGACCTTCAGATCCCCAGGTTCTTCAGTTGGAGACCAGATCCATTGTCGACAGCTACGGATGCATTTCTACAGGACTGGAGTCAAGAGAAGGCTTATGCCTTCCCTCCCTTTGCAATGATTACTCGAACATCTGCACAAGTGTGTTGCCAGATGGCATCCATTGTGCTCAGAACTCCAATCAGGAGGTCTCAAGTATGGTTTCCAGTTCTACTGGAACTTTCTTGGGATTCTCCAATCCGACTCCCCCTGTTTCCCTCGCTTCTTCTCAATCCGAATGGTACGCCTCACCAAATGGTTCTAGAGGGTTCCCTGACCTTGATGGCGTGGCAGATTTCTAGGGACGTTGGTCGTCCCGGGACTTTCGCAAAAAGCTGAGGAGCTATTATCCAAGGCATGGGCCCCCATCACCTGTAAGCGTTACAGATCTGTGTGGGGAAGATGGTCCCGTTGGTGTATACGAAGGGGTTTTAATCCTGTGGAAACAGATATAGTTCATGTCCTTCATTTCCTTGCTGACCATGCTTCCAAAGGTCTTGCATATCGTTCTATTAATTCTTACCGATCCGCTATTTCAGCTGGACATGTTTTGGTGGATAATTTTCCTGTAGGGGAACATAAACAGGTGTGTCGTCTTCTCCGGGGCATAAAACTCTCTTTACCTCCGGAACCCCGGTACTCTTCCCTTTGGGATGTTAATCAAGTTTTGAACCTCTTCCTATCTTGGCAACATAACCACTATCTTTCCAGAAAAGAACTCTCAGCTAAGTTAGCCATGATGCTTTGTTTGGTATCTTGTAGAAGGGTCTCTGATGTCCGTGCTCTAGATATTTCCCACAGATCCTTTTCCCCTTCAGGAGTCTTGTTTACAGTAGGTAACCGTACAAAGACAAATACCAGAATGATCTCTTATCCGTCTTTCCGAGACGCCCCAAAACTATGCGTGGTACGATGCCTTAAGGCATACGAGGACATGTCCTCTGAACTCCGTCCTCCTGATGAAAATCAACTCCTTATTTCATTACCTAAACCTCATAGAGCTGTTTCTTCTCCTACCATTGCTCGCTGGGTTCATTGGGTCATGCAAGAAGAGGGCATTAATCTTTCCCTTTTTGGTGCGCATTTTGCTCATGGACAATGGCCCCTAAAGCATTCCACTTAGGTGCTCGTTTAGAGGATATCATGAATGCAGCGGACTGGTCATCGGATTCTACCTTTAAGAGGTTCTATTTCAAACCAGTCTTGAATATTTCGCAGTTGGTTGTAAACAAGCTTTAAACTAGCATAATCCTCGCCTCCGGTCCTGACATAGAATGAAAAATTTCCCAGCTATTGTAACGGAAAGTTTCAATTCTATTAAGGGCTCTGAGGCGAGGATTATCCCACCCTGCTCACCTTTATAATAGTACAATTTTGAGTGAGCCCACCCCGTATTTAGTAAGTAAATTCTGTTTCATGTTTTCACGCTTGTCATGTTTTATTAATATACTGCATTTTAAAAAAATTAAAAAAAGGAAGAACAACCTGAGATTCTCAAATTTGCTCTCTCTTTTAATCTGTTTCATTCGTTCTAGGATCTGATACAGCAAAACAAGATACTTCGAAATAGGAGGAGAAGATACAAAGGAAGGACTATGTTATGGACTGCCTTTTGTTGATTGGATAAAATGCCTGTTGTTCATTTGTTGGGACTGTACTCCTTTTTCCCAAGTGTTAATGGGACTTGTAGTTGTAATTTTGTTTCTTGGCTGCTGATTCAATATAGTGGAGAAAGCAAAGGCATAATCATTGTCTCCGAGTCCTTAATAGAATTGAAACTTTCCGTTACGATAGCTAGGAAATTTTTCATTCCCACCTGGTTATTTGTAGCCATTGTAGCCTTCGGTGATGGTGTAACAAAATCGTTGGATGGCTCATTGGGTGTTCTTTTAGCATAGAAAGGTTGACTCCTGAAATTACCAAGACTGGGGCATACAAAATCACTTGTGAACAGAGGCCTCTACAGTCTGTTGGTAACTGAGCATACAATAGTTCTCCACACTGTCATTAATAGTACATGAGGCTGGATGTGCCTCCCTGCATGTCGGCGTTTTTTGTTGCAGCACTGTAGTTAATATTCGGTCTTACATTAACAGTGCTATTTCCTCTGCAACATAAAGAAACAGATGTTAATCTCATGACTGTCTGAGGACTTATTCCATCCAAGTGTATTGCACAACATTATCATCCCATATTTGCACACACTTTTTTACTACATCCTGACTAATATCAGTACCATTCTGTAAAGGCATGACCCTACAGGAAAATTCAATATCAGAATGCCATTGATCATGGGCATAAACTGATTCCGTAACTCTAAACCCTGGCCTACGATCACAATCTAGGGGTAAAGGATTTACTAAATAACTTGTTCAGTTGATGTGCGGGTGTGTTACTTCTAAAAACCCTAAACTTAAAACTATTTGTATCCATTCTGCAGTGTTAGGATGACCTGTTCTCTTCATTTGTGCTATTGTATCTGTCTGTCTGTTCTCTTCATTTGTGCTATTGTATCTGTCTGTAAGGATATATAAAACCTGTGCTAAGGAGTCATATTTTGTGAGAGTAACTAGACATTTTACTACCGTAACTTGTGTTAGCTGCATTCAGGCCTTTCTTTAGTTAAGTGTAACCTATCTGATTCTGTGGCATGAGGAGTTAATGAGTACGCAAAACACGATTTATTGGTGCTTTTTAATCCAAAGTCTTACATGTGTTAATACCACATGGTATCTAACAACCTTGTATGAGTACTATGAGATACATTAGACACCTCGCAGGTGTGTGATATTAGAACTAAAATATACATTACTATAGAGAAACAATAGAAGAAATTATAGTTAAAAGACAAAAAAGGAAAAATAAAAATAAAAACTTTTGTTTGGTTGGTTCGGTTGGTGTCAGGTTATGATCAGAACTAGGTGTGTTCCTAAGGGAGAATAGTGCTATGCAATACAACCATTTTTTATGCAATGTAGCACATTGCTTGCTGATCTTATTTTTTAGTAAGCCGTTTAGGCGCTCAACAGTCCCTTTACTCTGGGGATGATAAACAGAAGATAGTTTATGCTTTATACCTAACACTGTTGTGAGATGTCTGAAAATCGCATTACCAAAGTGCTTGCTGTTATCAGATTTTATCCCTTCTGGAATGTCCCAGTGGGGTATCACCTCACAAATCAAAAACATAACAGCTGACTTAGCATCACAGTGGATGCACGGTCCTGCTTAGATCCATCTTACATCATCCGGATAGAACTCTGCAGAGGCATCAGTTTGCAAGTGGGCAGGACAATGCAGGTACTCTTCTGTACTGCAGAGGCTGCAGTGGTGAAATCTTGCTCACAGGGATAATATCCTCTCATCATCGAATACAACTGTTCACTAAAGAATGCAATGGGTTTATGTCCTAGGGTATATTTTTGTGCAGGGACAGCTGTCATCACTTGACCATTGCAATGCTAAAAGAGAAAAAAACACCTTAGGATAATCAGGAGTCCCCAAAACTAGGGCATTCATTATTTCAGTTTTCAATTTCAAAGTCTCTCTTATTTCTGGTGTCCACGTTATCTTATCATTCCTGTCTTTCACTTGTTTAATGCAAGTCAGTAACTGTGCTAATAAAGTGCTGTAATTAAAGACCCACTGTGTCACATAATTACAGAGACCAAGCAACTTCTGCATTCCCTTAACAGTTTCTGGCTCAGTCATTTGATGTATAGAGGCTGCTCTCTCAGGAGTTACTCATTGACAAGAAGCTGTAATAGACCTCCTTCTGACAATACTGAACTTTGTCTTTCTCTACCTGTATCCTTTCTGTGTGAGAGAAACCAAAAGAGATATTGCCCCTCATTATGACATTGGCGGTGAGTGATAAAGTGGCAGTAATAACGCCAACAGGCTGGTGGTAATTACCACCAAATTATGACCATGGCGGAGATAACTCCCATAGACAGCCAATGTACCACACCAACCGCCAGGATGTTAACTACACTCACCACAGCAGTAGCCGTCAACAGCCAGGCGGAAGACAAAGTACCGCCCCCCCCCCCATATAATGACATAGGAAACTGCCACGATTTCCGGGGCGGTACCAAAGCCATCAAAAGCCTGGCGGAAACACATCACAGAAGATGAAAGACTCAGAGCTGCCATGGAACCGGAACTGCAAGTCTTCCTCATGCTTCACCTGGAACACCAACGCCGACGAAGACGGTGAGTACAGCCTCCTAGCACACAAGGGAGGAAAAGGAGAGTGACACACACACGCCCAGCATTCACCATACACACACACACACACACCCACACCATACACACAACTAGCTGCAGATGAAAAACAATGGCACATGACACACAACATAATATTGCAAGGACAACAAGAATGCAGTAATGAGAATGTATTGATTGTGAACAGCTACCAAATTAACCAATTGTATGAAAAACAGATATGTACAAATGTACACAAAGGGCCAATGCCCAGTCCAAAATACTAAGGGCCTACATGGCCACAGGGCACAGTTCAAGGCCTAACTAGAATTCTGACTTCATCTGGATAGAACTATGCAGAGGCATCAGTTTGCAAGTGGGCAGGCACCTCAGGGGGATAGGGGGTGAGGGGCACCTCAGCCGAATATGGGAACATGCCCACTGGTTCTGGAGGGGGCTCCATGCCCATTTCTCTCTGATGGGTAGTGCAAGGTCACAATCTCTCTGGTGGGTAACATGCCCACTGCTTTTGGAGGGAGCCCCTCATACATCATTCCCTGGAAGGTGTCCTACATGCCCTCCGCCGGTAGTGAGGGCTGCACTGTCTCATCTGGAGGTGAGGGCTGCACTGTGTCAGCAGGTGAAGGTGCCTCCTGGGCAGCCTCTGCTGGAGGTGAAGGCTCCACTGTCTCAGCAGGTGAAGGTACCCCCTGGGCACTCTCTGCATGTGGAGTGGGCTGCACTTCCTCAGCTGGTGGTGAGGGCTTCGTGACCACTGGTGGTGGTGTCACCCTGACATCCTCTGCTGGAGTTGAGGGCTTATTACCCTTCATGGTAGGAGGTGTCGGATCCTTACCCTTATTGGCAGGGGCAGTGCGGGCTTCTTCCCCTTAATGGCAGGATGTGTAGGCTCCTTAGCCTTCCTGGCAGGAATTGAGGGCTTCTTCCCCTTCATGGCAGGAGGTGCGGGCTCCTTCCCCTTCATGGCAGGTTTTGAGGGCTTCTTCCCCTTCACGGCAGGAGGTGTGGGATCCTTAACCTTCCTGGCTGATGGAGTGGGATCCTTCACTTTCTTGCCACCATGACTAGAAGGTGTCTCCACTATCTGCATGGACTGTTTGGCTGAGGTACTGGGCTGAGTCTTTGTGACCCTGCTCTTACGGGCAGGATGGGGGGAAAGAGGTCAAGTTGGGAAAGGAAAAGCTTCTTAGGGACAGTGGGCGGGATGAGGGAGGAGGATTGGGAGTGGAGGTTGAGGGAGTGGTTGTTGGAGATGTATGTCTGCTGGCTTTCGGTGCAGGTGCATGGGCAGTGTGCTAATGTGAGGCGGATGGCTATTGGGTGTCTAAGTTCTTGGGTTTGTGTCCTGTGGTGGGGGACAGACAGGGTGGGAGGAGACACATGGGGCTCATGGATGAATGTAGTGGAGGTGTCTGCTATTGAGGTGTGTGTTCTGCTTGGTGTGGTGATGCTGGTGGTGGATGTTGATGCAGTACATGCAGGTGTGAGAGTGGACGTGACTGTGAGGGAGGTGAAGGAGGATAGGGAGACAGTGCAGACAGTGGGTGTGGTAGTGTCTGCAACTGTCTGGTGTTTCCGTGAGTGCTTGTGGGATGAAATGTGGTGCCAGTGTTTGACTGTGCCACTCGTGTGTTGTCCTGTGTGCATGCTGTTCTGTATGTGTGCATGGGATGGGTTAGGGTTGAGGAGACTGGGACTGGGAAGTGATAGTTAGAGGGGGGACAGTAGGAACAGGGACAATGGCTGTCATCAGAGAGGAGGCCAGGGCCTGAATTGATCTCTGTTGGGCCATCACTCCACCTTGGATGCTCTCCAGGAATGCATTGCATTGCTGCATCTGGGATGCCAGCCCCTGGATGGCATTCACAATGGTTGACTGCCCTACAGAGATGGATCTCAGGAGGTCAATATCCTCCTCAGGGAAGAGGGGCTCACTGGAGCAGGGTCTGAGGTGCCTGTGGCGAAGGAGATGCCCACCCTCCAGGGTCCGCATGTCCTTGGTCATGGCACGCCATAATCCCTTCCTTTGATGGGCGCTGATCTGCAACGGTAATACAGAGAGGAGGACACCATTACACATACAATCCAGGCTATCACACATATGGCCCACCAATCCTGTTTCCATCACCATTGGCACATACATCGCCCGGCACACACCATGTACACCACCAAAAGACATCCCACCATGACACAATGCTTGCACACACACCTCCATGTATCCTTCACACATGTATCGTGTCCAAGGTGTATTCATCTGTTTGTCTGGAGGCCCATAGAGCAGTCCAGTACTGGGGTGGGACCCCATCCACCAATTGCTCCAACTCCTCCGCAGTGAAGGCAGGGGCCCTTTCCCCGGTCACACGGGCCATGGTAGGTTCCAGACACAGGTCACAGCAGCACACGCAGGTGTTGGAGGTCAGGAAACAAGTGAGAAATCTGATGGAAAATGTCACGTCCGCGGCGGTGTACACCGTCACCACCAGCGATTATCCCCACTGGCCCCTGTACTCTATAGAGCCCCATATTATCCAATGAGGAATTTCACAGTGGTGCAAGACCGTCTTCCGCCATGACGCCCAGCGTCGGCGGAGTTACCTCACTTCCACCTGTTCCTACATACAGGACAGGTGATCGCCATTTCATGGTGGTGGACAACGATCATATCAACCTTAACTGCGTCACAGCATAGATTAGCACGTTCTTCACCATTCACACTGTCCCATCACATAAATGCACTATGTACACTGAGGTGGTGGTTCCATTGTTCAAATTGTGACAGCCTGCTAACTCTTGTGTCCCCTAGATACCTACCGCTTCACATGAATAGGAGGAAACAACCCCCAGTGTACAGACCCCTTGTGGACTTGGCTGCACTGGAGGACAGACGTATAATACTCACCTATAGACTGAACACGGACACAGTCACGGAGCTGTGTGCCCAATTGGAGCCTGACCTGATCTCAGCTATCCGTCATCCGACTGGGATCCCCTCTCTTGTGCAAGTGCTATCAGTGCTCCATTTCCTGGCAACTGGTTCTTTCCAAGTGACAGTGGGCTTGACAGCAGGAATATCACAGCCAGTGTTTTCAGTCGTGCTGCAAGAGTTTTGTCTGCCCTGTTGAAACACATGTGCACCTACATAGCTTTCCCCCAGGTGGAAGATTTGGCAACTGTGAAGGCCGGATTCTATGCAATGGGAAATATCTCCAATATTGTTGGGGCGATTGACGGGGCACATATAGCGTTTGTCCCCTCCCACACCAGAATGAACAGGAATTCGGGAATCGCAAGAGTTTCCACTCAAGGAATGTGCAAATGGTGGGCCTGGTGGACCAGTACATCTCCCACGTCACTACCAAGTATCCTGGGTCAGTGCATGACGCCTTTGTCCTGAGAAATTGCAGCATCCCAAATCTGATGGGCCAACTACAGAGGCACAGGGTGAGGCTAATAGGTGAGCCAGGGTCCCCACCAATTGTATGTTAGTGTATGCCTTCAGGTGTCACCCCATAACATTGTTTGAGGCTAAATGTTTTCTCTCAATACTTGCAGGTCACTCTGGCTACCCAAACCTATCATGGCTCCTGACCCCTGTGAGGAATGCCAGGACAGGGGCTGAGAATCTTTAGGCATATGGGTGAACCAAAAGGATCATCCAGAGGACCATCGGGCTCCTAAAGGCCAAGTTCAGGTGCCTCCATCTGACAGGTGGATGCCTATGCTACTCACCCTGGAAGGTCTGCCAGATAGTAGTGGCATGCTGCTTCTTGCACAACCTGGCATCAGATGGAATGTACCTTTTCTGCAGGAGGAGGAGACTGGAGATGCCCCCGTGGCAGCAGTGGACCCTGAGGACAATGAGGATGAGGAGGCTGAGGATCAGGACAACCGAACAGCAGTTATAGGCCAATACTTCCAATGACACACAGGTGAGACAGTGAAACTGACCATTCCTCTGACTATTGATGTTTTCTGTGTGGCTGTAGCATGATGGCATTAACTTCCTTTACATCTCAACTTACTGTCACCTATGGCTTGTCATTTTACGGATGTTGGTGAAATAACAACTGTGTACTGATGTGATGACTACAGACAGCTACAGGTCATTATTTCTATGCTCTCACAGTGTTCAGATCATTTGCACTAGACGTGACGGTTTCCATAAATGCACATTTTCAACACAAAAAATACTAGTAGTCAGGTTGTGTTCAATGGTGTTTATTGTAGTGCTATGGAATTGAGGGAAAAGTGCAAAGAAATGGGGTGATGGTGGAGGAAAGTCCAGGGTATTGTTCCAGTCTGTTTGTTGCACAGGTCTAGTGTCCAATGGGCCATAGGAAGCGGAGCAATGGCAGTTCAAAGTGGACAAGGTGACAGTGTGGGACACAAAGGGGGACAATCAGGAGAGTCTCATTTCCTGGCTATGGTCTAGGCAAGTGTCTCTGGCTTCTGTCTGGGTTGCAGGGAATGTTTGCGGGTGGTTCACCTTCTGCAGGGGGAGGGTTGCTGGTGACCTGTGGGTCCTGTGGTGAGGCCTCCTGCCCACTAGCTGCAGCGTAGCTGGAGGGCTGGTGTCAAAGCCCAGCTCACCTGAGTTCTTGTTCAGTTCTGATGGAGGTTGAAGACAATCCGACCCCACCCTGAAACTGCTTGTTCCAGCACACTAGTTTTTAAAACAGTGCACTAAGAACAGAAGCTCAAGGGAAGGGGGGAAGTGGATAAAATAAAAAAAAGAGAGACAACACCGTTCTTGCGTTTCCACTGTTGAAGTGCTGCACAAATCTCCAGCCCTTTCTGACTTCTGTAGAAACTGGTGCCTAATGAAACATAAACAAAGAACAGATAAGTGCAACCTATTCCTAAATGGGTTCCTGACTATCCCTTTATTTATTGGAAATTCTCTTCTAAAAGTACCTCTTGGATCCTGGTCTCTAGTTTCCAGGTTTGGAATGTGTTACTGCTCTGGGATGTGTTTTCTATTACTGTTAAGCTTCTAAAAAATTAAACAAATACCGTTATCAGAATTACCAATATCAAACATTCATCATAATATAACTAAAGCCTAAATTCCCAATAGCAGACTCACTTTTCGCATATTTCCAGAATCTTTTATAAAACAAATACTGTACTTTTACATCAAAATACAGCATGTAATTTGTGCAAGTCCTTGATTTACTGTTTTCCTTGCTGTCAATGGTTTCCACTGTTCGATTCCCAAAAGTTCCATGAAAAAAAACAATGTCCGCTTCACAAAGTCCTGCAAAATAATCCTGCAACAAAGAGCCTTAATCACAATGCTCGTGGAAGGCACTTCGCCTCAAACTGTCTATACACGAATCCAGAAATTGCCGTCAAAGCTCCCTCAGGTAATAAAAAGTTTTGCACTTACTTGTTGCTGGCAAGAGATACTGATCAGTCTAACCTTGTCTTCTTTCTCTTTTGCAGGTTGCTCGTAGGAGAGAGGCTGAGGCGAGGAGGAACCGGAAACCGGAAGAAGGAAGAGCCAGCAGCTGCGCCAATTGAAGTCAAAGAAAGTCTGTAAAGAGCAGGAGTGCCAGCGCCGAGGGATCTGTTCTCAGGTAAGCGGGAGGTAGACGAGCACAAGCACTGGGTGAGGCTCGGGGGATGCCTTTTATAGACAGGGCTGGGTGTGGTTCGAAGAGCTGGGTGTGGTTTGAAGGGCTGGGTGTGGTCCTCACATGCTGCACATGTTCTTGGAAGGTGTGCAGAGCTGGGTGTGGTTTGAAGAGCTGGGTGTGGTCCTCACATGCTGCACATGTTCTTGAAAGGTGTGCAGAGTTTCAGTTATTATGCAAATGAGTTGGATTAACACATGGCCTAGGGAGGAGTGTTTTAAAGAAGCCTTGGTAAAAGCAAGGCCCAATGTGTAAACAAAACAGCACATTAAACAACATACACAGAAGCCTAGGGGGGGGGGGAGGTGAGATAACAAGAAAGGCTTTGAATAGTAAGTTTAAAAGGGAGCTATTACAGAACCCACTAGTGCAGTGAGAGGGGACATGCTCTTTGCTGTGTACAAACCCTAACAGTTGCCCCCCTCAAAGGCCCTCCTACAGGACGGGGTTTTCCTGGATTTTTTAAATAAAACCGTCTAATCAGCTGTGGGGCATGTACATATGATGCTGGTTCCCATGAATTCTCAGATTCATCATATCCTTTCCATTCTACTAAATAAAACAGACGTCCACTAATTCTTTTTGAGTCTTTTATGCTTTTCACTTCATATTCCAGATTTCCTTTAATTGGTATGGGTGGAGGTGGTGGTTCAGGTCGGGTTTTTGAGTTGTACGGCTTAAGCAAGGACACATGGAATGTAGTATGTACTGGATATTCTTTTGGTAAATCTAATTTTACTGTTACCGGGTTTACTATGGCAGTTATACTAAAGGGTCCAATGAAATGTGGTTGCAGCTTTCGGGATCCCTCTATGTTTAGGTTTTTTGTGGAGAGCCATACCTTGTCACCAATTTTATACATTGGGGCCTCAGACCTGTGTTTGTCTGCTTGTCTTTTCATGCTTTCCTTGTACTTTAATAAATGTTTCCTGGCTTTGTCTTGTATGTCACCTAACCTCGTTAGTCTATCCGTTACTGTAGGCAACAGGGAATCTTCTAACAAAATGGGTATAGCTCTTGGATGATACCCCTGCAAGAAATAGAATGGTGAGCAAAGTAGAGCTGAATGCTCAGTATTATTATAAACAAACTCTGCTACAGGAAGAGCTTCCAACCATTCACTAGAATAATCAGCCAATAAACAACGTAGCGTTTGAAGTAAGGTTTGGTTCAGTCGTTCAGTCTGTCCATCTGTCTCTGGGTGGAAAGCAGTGGATAAGGCCACATCTATTTTCAGTTTTTCACATAATTTTTTCCAAAATCTGGAGTTGAACTGGCTCCCTCGGTCTGACACCACTTTGCTTGGCAAACCATGTAAACGCACAATTTCCCTTATAAAAATATCGGCAAATTCTGCCGCCGTGGGTAATTTCCGTAATGGTACAAAATGTGCCATTTTAGATAAAAAAATCCACTATAACCAACACTGTTGTGAAGGATTTTACAGGTGGTAAACCTACAATAAAGTCTACGCTCACAGTGTGCCAAGGTTGTTTGGGTGTTGGCATTGGTATTAAGCCGTCAGGGCATTGGTATTAAGCCGTCAGGAGCCTTATGAGAAGATTTATGTCTTGCACAAATTGGACAGGTAGTGACAAATTGCTTAATGTCCTTTCTTATAGTGTCCCACCAAAAGTGTTTTTGCACATTTTCCAGGGTTTTTACCCAACCAGGATGACCTGCCAACGGTGAGGCGTGATGCCAAATTATCACCTGTGTTTGTAATTCAGAGGTGGGCACTAACAGCATGTTGTCGTGATACAATAAACCTCGTTGTATTGTGTTATGGGAATCCTTTAACCAATCCTGAGGTGCTATTTGCATGTGTGCATTATATAGATCTGTGATGAAATCCTTCTGTTGTACTGGTGCCAACAACTTTTGGGGAGGAATAATGGGTTCTCCTATTTTATCTTGTTTCATGTCTGAGGTATGTCCGTATCTAGATAACACATCAGATTGAATTTGTTGTGCACCTGGTCTATAGGTTATAACAAAGTCAAATGTGCTAAAAAAAATTAACCAGCGCATCTGACGTGGTGTTAGTGCTTTAAGTAATCCAAAAAACTGTAGGTTCTTATGGTCAGAAAAGATTGTAACTGGGTACTTGGCTCCCATTAAATGGTGCCTCCATTCTGAAAAGGCTACTTTGATAGCTAGTAGTTCCCTTTCAGCCACAGTGTAATTTTGTTCAGCTGGTAATAACTTTTTGGAATAGAAGGCTATAGGATGTAACTGGCCATCTACTGCATCTCGTTGAGAGAGAACTCCTCCTAAAGCTACTTGTGAAGCATCCGCTTCAACAAAAAAGGGCAAGTCAGGATCAGGATGTTTCAGAATTGGGGCTGAAGTGAACTTTTGTTTTAGGAGTTGAAAGGCGTGTGCCGCCTCATCAGTCCAAAGAAATCGTTGCCCTTTCCGCAACAAGGTAGTTATTGGGGCTGCAATGTCTGCAAAATGTGCAATAAACCTATAAAAATTGGCGAAACTCAGAAATTTCTGAATATCTTTTACAGAGGATGGTTCTGGCCAATCAGCAATAGCACTGATTTTCTTTACATCCATAGTTATTCCTTGAGGTGACAGGCAGTATCCTAAAAAGTCCACCTTGTTGACATTAAAAGTACACTTTTCTAACTTAGCAAAAAGATGATTTTCTTTTAACTTTGATAATACTGCACGAACATGTTGGGTATGTTCTTCTGAGTTCTTAGAGTAAATGAGGATGTCGTCTATGTATACTATGACACAAACGTCCAGGAATTCGTGTAGGACCTCATTTATAAAGAACTGAAAGGCCGCAGGGGCATTACATAACCCAAAGGGCATTACTGTGTACTCAAATAAACCAAACTTTGTCTTGAAAGCTGTCTTCCACTCATCCCCCTCTTTTACTCGGACCAGGTGGTAAGCTCCCCGCAGATCTAGTTTAGTGTATACAGTAGAATGTCTTAATTGATCCAACAACACAGGTATTAGAGGAAGAGGATATTTATTCTTTATTGTAGCCTTATTTAGTCCTCTATAATCGATACACGCGCGCAGGGATTTATCCGGCTTCGGGATAAAAAAGAGTGGAGATGACACTGGAGATGTGGAATGACGGATGAACCCAGACTGTAGTAGGTCATCTAGGTAGGTTCTTAAGTATTTGGTTGCTTCGTCAGTCAAAGCATATACTCTGTTATTAGGTAAAGGGGCCCCTGGGATAAGATCTATACGGCAGTCATAAGACCGATGTGGGGGCAGCACACTAGCCTTTACTGGATCAAAGACGTCTTTAAAGTCAGAATATTCAGGAGGGAGACTTGGTTCATCTTGTGTAACACTAGCACAGTGTAATACTGTGCTCTGTTCTGTACCTGCTTCTTGATAGCAATTGGTTCTACAGAAAGAGGAATCCAAAGTAACAGTTCTATTCACCCAATCAATTTGTGGGTTATGAGTTGTTAACCAGGGTACCCCGAGAATCAAACCAAAATTAGGAGTATCTATCAGATCAAAGCTAATCACCTCTGTGTGCCCGTTCTGACAGACCATAACAAGTGGACTTGTTTGTTTTGTGATTAATCCAGAGGTCAATTCTGACCCATCCACTGCACATACTGCTTCTGGACAAGGCTTTAGGCACATAGGAAGTCCTAAGATTTCAGCTAACTTATTATCCACAAAATTTCCTGTCGCGCCTGAGTCCAGTAGGACAGGGAGAGAATGCCTCACTTGGGTAGTAACAATTAAAACGACCTGAATTATGAAATGTCTAGGTATGTGCGGTACCCTGAAGGCTGCAGCATTAGAGGTTTGATTAAGATGTTTTCTCGAACAAGTAACCTCTCCCCTTGTCGAGCTTAATCGTTTCCCGATTCAGTTGAGGAGGTGGAGGAAACAGCACCCTTTCGTGGAGTTTTAGGCTTTACTGGACATTCTCTGGCAAAGTGACCTGCCCTGCCACAATATAAACATAATTGAAATGTTCTCCTTCTTTCTTTTTCCTCTGATGTGAGTGGACCTCTGAGTGTCCCTATTTGCATAGGCTCTGGTTCAGGGAGTTTATTATCTGTGTCTTTCTTCTCGTGTCTAATAAAAGTTAACCGTGATTCCAGTTTGTATTTATCTCTCTTTCTTTCTCCTAGTCTATGTTCTAATTTCACAACTAAATCTACAAAGTCTGAATAGTCTTTTGGCAAATCAACGATATGAGCCAGCGCGTCTTTTAACTCGTCTCTCAAACCTTTATAAAAAAGGGAGACACGCTTTTCTTCTGGCCACTGTGTCTCGGTGAGTAAACGATTAAAACTAGTGAGATAGGTCAATAAATCCTTGTTACCTTGTTTAAGATTTAAAAGCTCATTATCACTTGCCTGCATGAAAGTGTGTTTTGCAAAAAGGCTG
Source organism: Pleurodeles waltl (assembly GCF_031143425.1). Classification (NCBI taxonomy): domain Eukaryota; kingdom Metazoa; phylum Chordata; class Amphibia; order Caudata; family Salamandridae; genus Pleurodeles; species Pleurodeles waltl. The sequence goes on along the minus strand of NC_090443.1, from coordinate 658,534,633 downwards.
GTCATGGTACGTTTAAATTGATTCCAATTATGGAGGATGGGATCATCTCTATCCACGAAAGGAATTGACCAATTGGCTGCTGTGCCACCCAAATAAGACAAGACGAATGCCACTTTCGTATCATCAGTAGGGAACTGTTGTGGCTTACAAATGAAGTGTAATTGACATTGATTGATAAAAACATGGAATTTGTTACTATCTCCATGAAAACGTTCAGGTGCTGCTAAGGGCACAACATTAGGAACATTAACAGTAACCTCAACTGGGGAAGGCAAAGTTGTATGTTTTGATGGCGCCCCTGTCTCTGAGGAGGTTTTAAACAAAGGCGTAGAAGCTGTGTTCCACTGAGATCCCCTAAATTTATACCTGCTTAAATCCTGTTTTAAAGAGGTATTCTCCATCTTTAATCTCTCTATTTCCTCTTGCATATGTTGCAAGATGCCAGACACTGATTCATTATGAGCCAAGTCCTCATTTAGGGCCTGCGCCATATCCGTGACGTCAATGCCCTCTATTTCTTCCCCGGTATTCATCGTCCACCAGAACTGAATTTTTTTTTTAAGGCTTGTGCTTCTGTCAAAGCCCAGCTCACCTGAGTTCTTGTTCAGTTCTGATGGAGGTTGAAGACAATCCGACCCCACCCTGAAACTGCTTGTTCCAGCACACTAGTTTTTAAAACAGTGCACTAAGAACAGAAGCTCAAGGGAAGGGGGGAAGTGGATAAAATAAAAAAAAGAGAGACAACACCGTTCTTGCGTTTCCACTGTTGAAGTGCTGCACAAATCTGCGGCCCTTTCTGACTTCTGTAGAAACTGGTGCCTAATGAAACATAAACAAAGAACAGATAAGTGCAACCTATTCCTAAATGGGTTCCTGACTATCCCTTTATTTATTGGAAATTCTCTTCTAAAAGTACCTCTTGGATCCTGGTCTCTAGTTTCCAGGTTTGGAATGTGTTACTGCTCTGGGATGTGTTTTCTATTACTGTTAAGCTTCTAAAAAATTAAACAAATACCGTTATCAGAATTACCAATATCAAACATTCATCATAATATAACTAAAGCCTAAATTCCCAATAGCAGACTCACTTTTCGCATATTTCCAGAATCTTTTATAAAACAAATACTGTACTTTTACATCAAAATACAGCATGTAATTTGTGCAAGTCCTTGATTTACTGTTTTCCTTGCTGTCAATGGTTTCCACTGTTCGATTCCCAAAAGTTCCATGAAAAAAAACAATGTCCGCTTCACAAAGTCCTGCAAAATAATCCTGCAACAAAGAGCCTTAATCACAATGCTCGTGGAAGGCACTTCGCCTCAAACTGTCTATACACGAATCCAGAAATTGCCGTCAAAGCTCCCTCAGGTAATAAAAAGTTTTGCACTTACTTGTTGCTGGCAAGAGATACTGATCAGTCTAACCTTGTCTTCTTTCTCTTTTGCAGGTTGCTCGTAGGAGAGAGGCTGAGGCAAGGAGGAACCGGAAACCGGAAGAAGGAAGAGCCAGCAGCTGCGCCAATTGAAGTCAAAGAAAGTCTGTAAAGAGCAGGAGTGCCAGCGCCGAGGGATCTGTTCTCAGGTAAGCGGGAGGTAGACGAGCACAAGCACTGGGTGAGGCTCGGGGGATGCCTTTTATAGACAGGGCTGGGTGTGGTTCGAAGAGCTGGGTGTGGTTTGAAGGGCTGGGTGTGGTCCTCACATGCTGCACATGTTCTTGGAAGGTGTGCAGAGCTGGGTGTGGTTTGAAGAGCTGGGTGTGGTCCTCACATGCTGCACATGTTCTTGAAAGGTGTGCAGAGTTTCAGTTATTATGCAAATGAGTTGGATTAACACATGGCCTAGGGAGGAGTGTTTTAAAGAAGCCTTGGTAAAAGCAAGGCCCAATGTGTAAACAAAACAGCACATTAAACAACATACACAGAAGCCTAGGGGGGGGGGGAAGGTGAGATAACAAGAAAGGCTTTGAATAGTAAGTTTAAAAGGGAGCTATTACAGAACCCACTAGTGCAGTGAGAGGGGACATGCTCTTTGCTGTGTACAAACCCTAACAGCTGGTCAATGGACTGGCTAGTGGTAGGGGCCCGCTGCTGTGCTGTTGATTCCCTCATGATGTTGGCCATGTCTGCCAGCACCCCTGCTATGAAGATCAAGGTGGTGTTGATGGCCTGCAAGTCCTCCCTGATCCCCTGATACTGTTCGTCATGCAGCCGCCTGTTTTCCTGCATGCTGTCAAGGATCTGGCCCCCATCGTGTCCTGGGAATGTTGGTAAGCTCCCAGGATCCCGGTGAGTGCCTCCTGGAGAGTTGGTTCCCTGGGCCTGTCCTCCCCAGGTGCAGAGCGATCCTCCCAGTGTCCCTGTTGCCCTGTGCCTCTGCCCCCTGAACGGTGTGCCCACTGCCACTGACCCCAGGTCCCTGATTGTCTTGGGGACGAGATGTGGACTGGGATCCCTGCACAGTTGGGAAAAACTGCTGATTGACGTGTCCTAGGGACAGAGGTGTGGGTACGCTGGGTGGGTGCTGTGGTGTTGGATACTGAGGGGGGAGGCTCTGTGGTGGACTGTGAGTGGGTTGGGGTGACCGACTGTCCAGTGGTCCCTGATGGGCCAGGTTGTTGATCCAGATCCTGAAGTCTAGAGTTACTGTCATCACTGGGGGCATGTTCTGTTAGGGGACTGGATAGTCGTGACACCTCCTCTCCGCTGAGATTGGATGGGGCATCTGTGGGGGTGTAAGTGATGTATTATGCTTCACGACTGTGACATATTGTACATCCGTAGCTTCCCCTCTTTCGTTGCTTTTGCCCTGCCACTTTTGTTTGTTTATGGTGATGTATTGTGGGATTGTTAGTTTCCCTATGCTGTGCATGCTTTAGTGATTGGTGTCCATGCAGGGCTGGGAGGGCTGTCCATGCATTGGTATGGCATGCAGGATTTGGCATTGGGGTTAGTCATATGTGTAGGTGCAGTGTGTGGGATGGAGTGGAGTGATGAGGGTGAGGGTGTGTGATGGCATGCAGGTATGGGGGGTGATAAGTAGTAAATATTGAATAACCAGTGTCCAGTTCTCCTGCTACTCCAGTGAGTCCCTCAGGATGCAGTTATGCCAAGACTTGCTCCTCCCATACAGTGAGCTGTGCGGGAAGAGGTGGGGGTCCACTGCCAATCCTCTGTATGGCGATCTGGTGCCTTGCTGCCACGGAACGCACCCTCCCCCGTTGGTCATTCTATCTTCCTGATGTTGTCCCTTGTTCTTGGGTGCTGTCCCCTGGCATTCACCCTGTCCATGATTCTCTGCCATAGCTCCATCTTCCTGCCGATGGATATCTGCTGTACCTGTGCTCCAAAAAGCTGTGGCTCTACCCTGACTATTTCCTCCACCATGACCCTTAACTCCTCATCAATAAAACAGGGGTGCCTTAGTGGGGACATGGGTGTTGTGTTGTGTTGATGAACGTGTGTTGAGTAAAGTGGTGGGGTGTGTTATGTGGGGTGCGTGAGGGATGTATGGGTGTAAGTGGTGTGTGTCTAGTTGTCTTTGTGCTGTTCATGTCGGTCTCCTGGCAGTAATTGTTGTTTGTAAAGGGTTGTGGGTAATGTGGGTGTGTGTTTTAAGGTGCTGTGGGTGGGTGTGTTGTGTGTATGAATGTCAGGTGTGTGTTTTTGGTATTGGCTAATGTAGTGTTGTTTTGTATTTGCGTGTCCATTCTGAGCGCAGTGATATGTACCGTCAATAGTTTACCACCATTGAATGTCTGCTGTGGTGATTCGTGGGTCCTGATGTGTTGGGCGTTGTTTTGTTGGCATAACTGTATGGGTGTTGGTACCAACAGTTTACCACTGACCTTTGGGCTGGCGGATTTGTGTATGTGGCAGTATTCTGTCGGATTGGTGGGTGCCATAATATGAGGAATGGATATTCGCCACCGCAGTGGTGTGTTGGCGGCCATTACCGTGGAGGTAAGCGGGATTTACCGCCAATGTTAAAATGAGGGCCTTGGTATTTTTCCTACACTGTTGTTCTGTAGGACTGCACATTAATATGTCATTGACATACTGCAACAACGTACTGTCACACTGAAAGTTTGACAAATAATTTTTCACCACCCCGTAAGTTTGACAAATCATTTTTTAAAACCCTGTTTAAAATGCTAGAGGATTCACAATACCCTTGGGGCAAACAAGAATACAAAGTACAGCAATAGGAGAACGCTGTCTGATAATGAATGTCTGGATGGAGAGGGATGCTAAAGAAAGCATTTTTGAGATCTATGACAGAGATAACTTTTGCATCCTGCACAGTATTTGTCAAAATAATGGAAGGGTCGGGAACAATGGAAATTCTGGTACCATTACCTCACTCAGGGGACTCAGGTCTTGAACGATAAGCCAAGTATTACCCTTATAAATCGGGGTGTTACAAGGAGACACTCCAGGTTAAATTACTCCTTGCTGTAGCAACGCCTGTATGGTAGGGGTGGTGCCTTCATCTGTTACTTTAGAAAGGGAATACTGTCTCACCCTAGGTAGGATAGTACCTTCCTTTAATGTACATTCTCAATAAAATAGTATGAATAAGGCCTACATTATGGGGACCCTTAGTTTATAAGGTGTCTGGTACTTGGGAAATATCTGCAACATAATCAAAGTCTGTTCTTGGTGTGGGTGTCCTTATTTCCTGTATTGTCCTTAAAGGTATTTCATCCTGAAAGGCTATTACCGTTTACTTAGAATCATCTTCAAACAGTTCATCATCCAGTATTTTACTTGGCTTAATGGATGTAACACATTCCTATAAGACATTGTTGCGACCACAGGCTATCAGAGTGCAATAGGTTGGTATTATCTCCAAGGTCTCTATTTGCAGCATCAGCTCATTATCAAATATCGAAGAATCTTGCCCTTGTCGTCGGAAAAGGAACTCTTTGTGTAATTGAACCTCCCTTCCCAATAACTCTTGTGTTTCTGATATTATTGTGTATACCACTGTGGTAAATGCTTCTACATCAATCGGTCGAGCTCTGATTTTATCTCCAGTAGAAGAATGAGCTGTTACAGCCATGATCCTGGGAGGAGGAACTCCAGGAGTTCAACAAATCATAGTACTATCAGGCTCAAAATGAATTGTCATGATTAATTTAGCCATAAGAACTCTCCCCAATAGATTAGCTGTGGCAGCCAGGGAGAATAGTAAACAGCTGTCAGTGTACCACCCTCCTATTTCCATTTCCACTTGTTTAGTAAACAGACCCTCATTTCCACCCAAGGGATTCCTTGTATGCCCTTCAATCTATTAGAGATCGGAAGGTCTCCCTCTCTAATACAAGATTGGGTTGCTCCTGTGCCTATGAGGAATTCATACCTCTTATTATTGATAGCTACCTTCCTAGGCGGGTCCTCATCTGGCCTGTGCATCAGTGACAGTACTGGACACATGGGACTATATAGGCATGTTCATTGCCTATATCATTCAATGTAATTTGTGTGGAAGAGGTTTACTCCCCTTACAATCACACTTTCTTGTCCACTTTGAGGTGGGGTTGCCATTGGGGGTACTTGGCAACTTTGCTGGAGCAGAATTTGTTTTACTGTTTGCTGCACATTTGTGGTGGTGTTTGAGTTACATATATTATTTGTGGGTTTGACTGTGGCTGCAGTACTGTATTCCCTGGTTGGCTGTATACCCTTGCCCTTCCATTTAGTTCATACCATAACTTAGTCCTGCAATCTTTAATAAAATGTCCATATTTATGATAATAATAATGAGGTGTTTTATCCATCCTCTGGGGACATATCTTGCCCCTTCCTATACCTCCTTGTCCTCCTCTGCTACGTCCTTGTGCCTTTACACTATCCTGCTGCTGTGATACTCTTGTTGGGTGGTCTCTGGGACTAATCTTACAGACATTGCAGTCATCTGAGGGGTGGCTGCTACTACAGCCCATTCCATTGCTCCCTTCTTGCCAACTTGTGCCGCACCATCTTGGCTGCTGCATTCTGTCACTTCCTGCTTGTTTCTCTTTTTTTCCTGTTTCTTCATAGAAAGGTGTATTATATGTGCCTGTATGTCTGTCTAGGGGTTGGCTTCAAATGTGACTATTATCAAGATTATCCTGCACATCAGAGAGTAAACCCTACTTCACCACATTATAAAACAATACAGGATTTCTCCCTGGTACTTCCCAACCATGACCTACTTCTTGAATTTATTTTTCTTTCATCTTACTGAGAAACTGAACGGAGCCCTTATTTGGCTGCACTGATTGAATTATGAGGCATCTGATGTCTGGCCTATCAGATTACATCTTCCTCAGCTGATCCCAGCTACTATTCAAATTAAATTGAATGGGAACCATCACCCCTGTCTCAGTGAGGGTAACATTTCTCACTCCAGCCTTATGGGCAACAGTATCTGTCTCATCCCCTATAAGAGAGTTAAGCAAACTCTTCATGACACCTAATGCCAGGGTGATACCTGCTGTTTGTTTCTCAGAGGACCTGATCCATTTCCCTACTCACTCTGTAACAGCAGTAGCAACCTTAAGATTTGACTTGTCCATTTGTGGCCAAGGAACATATAGGGTGCCCCAGGTCCCTTCCTTATCAGAGGCATCTGATATTCTGGAGTAACAGGATATTGATGATTGTGCTGTCTGGCATGTTTTTGCCATACGTGGAAATTGTTTTGCATATAGGGATAGTTCTAATCTGAATCTCCCTCAACATATTAAATGCAATCCTCAGCTTTTACCATGTCACGTGGATCAAAAGACCTTCCTATGGCAATGGACTGATCTGTGGGGCTAAACCTTCAGTCCATTCTGCTAAATTATCCACAAAGGGTAACACTGCACCAACTATTTTCCCCTGCGGCAACTATCTCACTAGGGGTGAGATCAGTGCTGCATAGAACTGATAGACCAATGCAGCAGATGAGTGTTCAATCATGTAGTGCCAACCCACCTATAGCTTCATAGGATTCCATCCTGGGATCTGATTGACCATGTGTTCCCTGAAATTGCAACTGCTCAAGCTCTGTTACTCGGGGGTTTCCTAGTTATATAGAACACATCCTGTGTTGGTGCAATTAGGCAATCTTATTTCTCTCTTCGTATGGTCCTGATTAATAAGGGGCATTTCTCCAATGCTTATGTTAAAGTAGGGTCCCCTGCATCTGGAAATTGGAATATTTTACCCATGTTGTCTACACACCTATGTATTGACTCTACTCTATCTATCCTCCTCCAAAAACTTCCTTAATCTGTCCTTGAAAATTATCACACTCTCCTTCTCTCCCTGCTTCCCTCTCATTTCTTCTATCCTCACTTTGTGATATCCATTCCTGAACACTCCCTAGTGAAACTATTACACTCTCCTTCACCTTCTGCCAAGGTGCTAGATTATCCTCTGTCCTTCTAAAATCCTCATATCTTTCTTGGGATTCTGGTCATCGTGCCATACTAACAGTCCTGTCTACATAGTCATTTCATCTAGCATCATCTACATCCCTCTGTTGCGGAGCAGGCATCTGCTCCTTAACTACCCTTCCTGTTATATCTCTCTACTGTGACAAATGGGATGTTGCTGATGAAACAAGTGTCTGGTCATCATTGTCTCTTGGAACCTGCTCATCACCTATGTCCTCTTGAGTAGAGGCTTGGTCTAAATGTAGTGTGAATTGTACTTCTAATTGTCCTGAAAACTGAGAGAACGCCCACCCTTACTTGTTGTCTGGGAGTACTCGTGTAGGTTGGTTTTGACTTCAGTGGGGCAACACTAGGGGTCCCTTCAGAGTTTGTGAAGGGGGTCTCAATCTGTGGATTCTCACAGCGGCTTCCTGTAGCTGCACCAGTGAATAAATACAAGGTACCTTGTGAGAAATATCTGTAGTCCTATGAAGATGGGGTGCAGACTGGGTACTAGATGTGTCTGCATTTGAGGAGTCCTTCGACGTTTTCACAAAAGACTAGCCATATGGCTAAAGTGGCTTATCGCTTCTGTAATTTAACTCCTGCATATTTACTCTTGAGATGTGTAACTAATATCTTATTAACAAAGGTCTCTTCCTGTGTTGCTGAGTGGCCTTAAACCATTCCTTACAATACTTTAGTAACCTTTTCTGATCATCTGTAAAGGTCTTTTGCATGTCTTCAGAGGGAGTCTCCATAGTCCCCTGTACTCTTAGAAGCTTTTATAATCTAATCTTTTATCTGTCTACTCATTGTTTTTATACTAGTATTCACAAATAATAAATCTGTCAGTCTTTTCAATCATATATTAAACATTAAATGGCACAACAACATTACATATTAACATTATTCTGTGGCTACATTTTTGTTTACATGTACATATGCACATTCATTATCATCATACTTAAAAAATATAAACACTTAAACTACTTCTAAATGTTAATCACAATTGTTTTGACTCTGAACTGTAAACTTAAGTTAATAGCAACTGGTCACTTCCCTCCACCCTCAAGAAGGGATAACCCTCAAACCATGCGTTTAATAAACCATAGACTGACTTCTGGACATTGGGTCCAGGCCGGTGATTCGAGTGTTTAAATCATGTTTGGAGGTAAAGTTTAGCGACATCAGCCTTTCAGGCATCTCTCTATATCAAAATATTGGAACACGTATGGGTCTCCCAGCTACGAATGACACACAATGACCACTTCCAATTTACATTGGGATAAATACTCCACTGACTACGCAGCACCTTAACTTAATATTGTGTAACCCTTGTTCACAATCCTGCATGCAATAGCCTTATTTATTTTATACCTACATTTACCATTACCAAAGAGACAAATCACGTAATATACCAAACATGGAACAGAGTCTGCATTATCCTTACCGTAAAGACAGCAACTCCAGGTCCTACCCGCCCCGTAAATGGGCAGACCTTTAGGCAACATGGTGTCTGCTTACCTCATCAAAGATGCACAATAATATATGAAGTGGGCATAAGTGGTATTCTGGCAGCAGCAGTCGGTTGAAGATAAATGAGACTCCTATCTGGCTCGCCAGCTGTTGTAGGGAAAGTGAAATAAAAACAGGGCTCCTCTTGGCAAGGCAAAAGCAGGTTTACTATCGCCGCAGGCAGAGTAGCTATGCCCACAAAGGTAAACAGCTGGTCTCAAATGACTGTTCACAGACAGCCCCTTATATAGTTACATGAACAATGTTTTTGGACAAAAGTTCAACTAATATGTTATTTAACAAGTATATATTTGTCACAAGAAAATCACAACACCTGTGTCCTCAAACTCCCAACCTTCTCTTTACACATTCTTCATTGTAATTCTAACAATGCTTCACAAACCATTTAATATCTTCTTCCGTTGACGTGTGTGTGTTTTATTGCTCTGCTCACAAGACTTCTTATCAGATCCCTTGTAGACTTGGCTAATTCTGTCTCCTGATCACATTCTTTTATTCACGTTTTCAATTTACCAAGCACAAAGAATGCGTGCTTTTGGTGTGCCTATAAATTCCTTTAGGCTTGCAAACACAGGTTTTCCTTTAACTAAGACCTTGCTCTCCATGCACTCTATTTTCCAGTGAACTCTTTACCTGACTTTCATCAGTGTGGAACTTAGGCCTACATTGTTCTTTTACAACTTATAAACACCACTTTGGGAAAGTGGACATTTCTCTGCTCTGCGTGCATAGCAGCCTGTTTCCAATACACTTCTGGGGTGGGTGACACCTACACTTTGTGCATTCTCTCTAGACAGCCACAAACACTGGAACAGTGGTTGTGAAAGAGAACTCATCTGCATTCTTCTAGCTCTTTCTGGGCAGTGAGAGGGAGGGGGAGCTGACACACTTCAATAGGCAGTGTCCTCTGTCCCACACAAAGGGCTTATTATCCCCTACTAATGGTCTGGAGCTAGGGTTGAGAAGAAATGGGGACACGTGCCCTTCAAGGGCCTGCTTTGACGTTCTTCCCACTTCAAAAGTACAACTGGGTATACATAGTGGGCTTACGACCATACCAAGACAGTATGCTACTAGACCTTTGATGAACTCTGCCAGGAGCAATGGGGGCTCTGCTACAAGGATTGCCACTCTGCTGAGCTCCTGCCCTGGAAGAACTTCTTTCTGCTGTGGTTACCTGCCCTGTTGAAGTACTGGGCCCATCTCACCTGAACCCTGAGTGACTTCAATGACTTGCTAGTTGCCCCATCCTTCTGCAGTGCTGCCTACATCATATCGATTGAAAGCGACACATCGGCTCCTCGGCTCCATTTAGTTAGTCTTAAATGTTGGCGCTTCCTCTATTCAAGGTACTTTTTAATTGGGCCCTGTGTGGATCCTCTAGCCGGCCTGTCCTCTATCATGGTCAGCCTGCACTTTGGATTTACCCCTCTCTAGCACAACCTCAAGTAACCCCGAAGGCCCATTGACTTATGAGCACTACTTTTTTATTTATTCCTCTACAATTCATAACTCCAGTTCTACATATTGAAGTTTTTTGTTTTGATTTTGTTTTCATCTTAACAATATCCATTATTCTAACACTGTGTGAAGTACTTTTGTGGCGTTTTTATTGTATTACTGTATGTGTGTTGCACAAATACATTACACTTTGCCCGTTTATATAAGCCTGACTTCTCTGTGCCAAACTACCAGAGGGTGAGCACAGGTTATCTCTAAGTGTGTATCAAGCTTACCGTTACTAAAGTGGGGGTTCCTGCTTGCACAGGGTGCATACTCTTGACAGCCAGAGACCTCAGTTCTAACAGTTGCTCTTGATCTCTAGCTGGATCTCACAGCAAACATTTGGCAAAACCAGGGACCACTTTGAGGCTTCACACTTGGCAGGAAGACAAGGAGCAGTGTGCAGTGCACTTGTCAGTAGCAGTGGCCTTTCTGCCAATATAAATGGATTGAGGTGCTGGATCACCCTACGGGAGCATACTGCTCCTCTGGCAGTCATCGCTTCACCACATCCTGTGCCGCCTTCTCTCTCTCCCCATTGCACCTGCATTGTGCATTGACACCCAAAGTGGTCTGTTGCTCAACAAACTCCAGTGACTGTAATGACTACGGGCTAGACAGCCTTTCTCTGTGCAACCCAAAGCAGCATTTCTCTTCAGTGCTTACCTAATCAAACTAACTGCTCCCCTGAGCCAAACACAGCTGAAGAATTTACTGTATTGTTACTGAGAGACGCACAAGCTAATCTTAATCCTTTCTGCATTACTTGAGTTCCGTAACTTAGCCAGAGCACTGCAAAAGCGTGAATCATTCTTATATCAATTGCATTTGTATTGTTTTGTGATATTTTTGTCAGATAAAAAACTACCTATTTTTCTAAATCTGTATGGAGTCTTTTTGTGGTGTTATCATTGTATTGCTCCATGTGAGTGTTGCCCAAATACTTTACTCATTGCCTTCTAAGTTAAGCCTGCCTTAATGAAGAACCAAGGGGTTGATACTAGGCCGAATAGGGAATGAAACTGAAGACATCTCCTGTCCTGAACATGAATAGGAACCAAGAGGTATGGGTGTTTGAAATCTAATCTAGCTGGCCCTCCCACGGAAGGAGGGAATCTCCTAGATATAAATCTGTCTCCATTTTGAAGTGATGGCAGACAACAAAGTAATTGTAATTTCTCATGTGTATTACAGCACGTATTGTCCTACCTTCCTTTAGAACAAAAAAAAACATACATAGAGAACTCAAAAAATGGAGCAGGACTAGCACCAGTGATCCTTCCTGAAGCCATTAAGTAACTTGCTAACATACCAAAGCTGATTTTTTCAGAGCGAATTGTAGTTGTCGTGGGAAGAAAAATTGGACTAGTTGTGAATAAAACTGTATTTGATAACATGCCAAACGGTGTTTAGCACCCAAAGATCTGATGAAGTTTGCCTCCATTTGTACATAAACCTTGCCATCCCTTCCCCTACAAGAAGAGATTCAGAAAACACAAAATGTACCTATGGTATTGGATTCTTTTTGTGGTCTGAATCCATGATGACAGACTATTTCCCGACTTTGAAAGACAAATTGAGGACTGAAATTTTGTTAACATTTTTGGGAATCTCACATTTTTTTAAACCTGTTGATGGTGGAACCATTTTTGCCATTACCCACCTTGCGAAAAAAATAGAACCAATGACTTGATTTTCAGTAAGTTATTCTTTATTTAGTGATGCAAATTCTGTGCATATTGAGAGTTGGCTATAAGAACTAGCCTAGAGCCAGCCTCAGGACATACAAACCCAATAGCAAAATCCAAATTTGTTTAAAATTTTACAATGGGTGGGAGGATCTGTGACCCTCCATCTGGGCGAAGATGTTGATGGTTGTTCCTCCTGTTGTGTTGATATGGCTCCACAGCATTTTCCATTAATAAAGCATTTTTGGATAGCTAATAATTTCGGTGCCATTTGAGTAATCAGAAAAAAACTTTGACCATCCCCAGCAAAATTGGCAACACTTTGGCATGCTCAGTTTCATGCAGGTCTGTCTACAGAAGAAAGTTTAGGAGAGGTCAAATAAGTTATTCTTTTTAATTAAGCTCCTGCACAGAATTTTGCTCTCCACTGCAGAAAACAATGCTGAATAGATTTATACCAAACTTGATTCAGTATTCAGGGACTGATACGGCTATGACTGACCCTAAAGCACTGCTCCAGACCGTACACAAATGTCACACACAACAACATAAATAACATTGACAGCATTGGTAAAATCAGTGGTGACAACCCATGTCTCATAACCAAGGACAAGTAGGATGTCACTTTGGTGTGGTCAAGGAGGTCAAGGGCAAATGCAGGATCCGTGCCAGGATTTATTTTTGTAAAGAAAAAAAAGTATACTCGGTGCTACAGGGCTTCGTTCTACAAGCACACAGGATAGCTGGGGGTGCAAAGACTGCAAATACACTTGTTTAGGCGAGTAAATGAAAACCGGGAACAACCAGAAGGCATCACATTGAGGGGTAGGATATTCTACAGTCAGAAGAGAAGCCAAAGTGAAGGAGACTCCGAAAAGGAGGAGAGACACCAAAGATGATTGTTGAGATGGAGCAAGAGTAAAGAAGTTGGTGGAACAACCCTGGAGCATGCAGTGGGCAAGTAAATACTGAATGAGGAAGAGGTTCCAGGAGTCTCCAAGCCAGATATAAAAAATGCTACAGTTTGATGGTTCGCTAAGATCCACCATAACCAGGAGTGCAATTCCATGGTCCAAGGATGAGCTGCGGCCAAGCAGGTGAATGGGGTTGACATAAATACCATAAGACCTAACTCCATCTGGGGCAGGTCTAGACTCAATTTTCTTTATTTTTGCAGAATCATCATTATGCCTACCTTTGATGCAGATGTCTGTTCTTATCTTTCAAAGAACCCGTGAAAGTGTCAAGTCATGCAGATAATGACAACTGATGCAACATCAGTCTCGGACAAGTGCCATGCTATCTCTATTTCAAAGTCAGACAAGAACAATAGCCAAACAGTGTATTCTGAATTGACTTGTTTTTATCTTATTTGTTTAGAAGGATGTGTCTTAGACTAGCACATAGGTTATATTGGACATTCCGTAAATTATTTTGGAAATTCCCTTTTTTTTTATTAGATACAGTGTAAAAATGCTGCGCTTGGCCATAAGTCAAGAGAGATCCTTCACCCCAGATTATCACGCAAGATACTGCCAGAGAAGGTCTTGATTGCTAGAGATGCTGCTGCATCGTAAGTTCTACTGAAAGCTGACATCTAGCCAAGCCCAGAAGGAGAACAGTTGATGTGATGCATGGTTGCCTTTCGCAGGGAACACTGCCTACCCAACTACTATATTTGCAGCTTCCAGCTGTAGAGAGGTATGCAGTGTGTGGATTCTCTCTAAGAAACTCTAGATGCAAGTGATACTACTTCATGTTCCCTTAGTGTGGCACGTAGAGATAGGTTTTTGGGTGTCAGCTATTTAATTACATTTTGTTTAATTATATTTATTGACATTTTAATCAATAAAACAAGTCAACAGGTAGAAATTCCATACAATAGCTCTAATGTTCTGCATGTCATGAAATACAATGTATCATGTTGTTGAAGTGTGGGGGTACAGATGAGTTTGTACATAGGGGCTGGGGGTTACGGGCAAGGGTAGTATCCCTTCCCAGACTTTTTGTCAAGTATACAATATATAACCATGAATAGGGGGGTCCACAGGTAAACTTGTCATCACATGACTTGTCTACATGGTCATTATAAAGGTACACACCGCTCCACTCCTGCTGCATACTGCTCCAAGAGGAGTCACCTGTTGACTGCAGTTGGTTGCCTTTGGATCTGTTGTGTGGGTGGTGAAAGAGTTTACGCCTGCTCAGGGGGTCCCCTGTACTGAAATCTCTGTGTCATCTTGTGTGATCCACCATCTTCTCCCACTTCACAAGATCTCTTTCCACGTGTTCATCCATGCGGACCCTTTGAAGAAGTATCCCTTCTGCTGTTACCCATTCCAGTATATCCCTTCTCCTTCAACAGATGGCAAGTGCAGGGGTGCTGCCCGTGTCCAATGAATGGCTATGAGGCATCTGGCCAGTACCAGGCCTACGAGTGCAAATGTATCATTCATTTTGCAGCCTTCCCTGGGAAGCAGCAGAAGGCCCAGGAGGCAATGCCAAATTGACTGGGTCTTACCGACCCCTGTTATTCAGGTCACAGATTCTGTAACTTTCTTCCAGTAAAGCAGCAATATCCTGCATCTCAACCTAATGTGTACAGATCCAGCAGGGGACATACCACACCATGGGCACTCAATAGTGCTCATAGAGTATATCCTGCTGTGGAGTCAGGTAGGCCTTGTGTAGATAATAGAGTTCTGTTAATTTGAACCTGGCATTGCTGGATGTGTCACACGCTTGTGCCCTAGCTGTCCTTCACTCAGTATTTTTTTAATGGGGAATCTAGGTCCTTGGCCCAACAAAGGTGATATATATTTGTCTCTCTCCCTTTAAGGCTGCATAAAGTTGGGAGATGAGGCCCACCAGCCAGACCTAATGTTATGAATGTGTTATTCATGTATAGGTCCCCTGCTATTTGACAGTTGCCTTTGATCCAAGGCGTTATATCCATTAAGTCCGTCAGTCTCAAAAAGGGATTCAGCCACCAGAGCGAGAGTATTTTTTGGGTATGGTGCGTGTCTTATATCTTTCGTCGCAGACAGCTTTCATGCCTGTGCCACTCGTGATACTATGAACACTGTACCAGTTGGGGTTATACACCCTCTCATCAACAGTTTGGGTAGCTCAGTGGGAGGCTCCAATCTCTCCAATAACTTCTTCTCCCACTTGGGTCCCTTTTCACACCACAATGCCGTGGGTATTGGAGTAGTCCCCCCATGTAGTACAATTGGAGGTCAGGTAGCCCTTAACCTCCCTCCTCCTGAGCCCTGAGCCAACCTCATTGTCTCTAATTTTACCCTGTTGCATTTATCAGCCCAGCTCAGTGACACTAGTAATCCATTGAGTTGCCAAAACAGTGATGTTGGCAACATGTAAAAGGAATTCTGCATAACACATGGAGTAGTACCATTTTACTAGTGGACATTTGGCTCATGACCGAGAGCAGGAGGGTCTTCCAGAACTCCCCGGACTAAGTGAAGCCTTGCAGCATTTGGCCCATATTTAGCTTGTATTGCAGGGGCTAGTCAGTCGACACCTGAATCTCCAGGTATTGAAAATGACTCGGTCCAGGGGAGACCTACGTTTGGTAAGACTTCCTGCAGACATGAGGCCAGTCCCTGTCTTATGTCTCTCTCAATGTCAAACGGCACCGACACTACCTGGCCGGTGCATACCATGCTGTGGGGGCAGTGTACAATATGCCTGGGATAAAGTATCAAAAGCTTTTTCTATATCTAGAACTACCAAGGCAGCTTCCGCCCTCGTATCTTTAGTGGCATGCATAACGTGGGTGACTCTCCTAAGATTCATGTGAGTTTCCCTACCCGGCATAAACATAAACCTACACTGATCAGCATTGACCAGTCTGGATATCACCCATTGTAGTTGCGTGGCCAGGACCTTTGCCAACAGCTTAACATCGACATAAAGCATAGACAAAGGCCTATAAGATCCCGGATCGCAAGGGTCTCTGCCGGGCTTCAGGAGCATAAATTAAATCGCCTCCTGCATATGTTTGGGTAAACTTCTGGCCACTTTATCTTCTTGGAAGGTATCCAGGAGTTTCAGAAAGAGATTGGCAGAGTACACCTGGTAAAACTCTACCCGAAGGCTGTCGGTCCCTGGGGACCTCCCCCTTGCCATGTCCTGTAGAGCTGACTTTAATTCCTCCATCTGCCGTCAGGCATAGGACCACAATTTTCTCCAGGAGTGTTTTTGTTGAATGAATCCTGTCTCCCACAGGCTTCCTGTACACATCTAACAAATGGCCCCATAGTGCTAGGTTGATTGCTGACTGACCTACCATCGCCCTTCCATCAGCCCTGGTCAGAGAGAGTATCACAGGCGGCGGCCTCTTGTGTTTTACTAACCAGGCCAGTCCCCTTGTGTGTGCAGCATGTTGAAAGTCCCGACATACGTCAGTCCAAGCTATCTCAAATCTCTGCCACTCGCCGGTATGGTCTCAGATCTGCTAAGTCATCCTCCACTGCACCCTGACCTGTTCAATTGGACTTCTGCCTCCTGAAATTCACCTTTGAGTTTCCTCCTGTGAGAAAACAGGGCTGATTGCAGAGGCCCCATAACTTTTTGCCCCCATTTTCCACTTTTTGCTGGTGTTTTCCTGACTTTAAAGGTGCCCTGGGTACTGCTAACCAGTCCCAGGGCCTGTGCTCTGTGTAAAATGGATATGCAAATTAGGCTAATTATAAGTGGCTAAGTTAACCTACCTATAAGTCCCTAGTATATGGTAGGGCATGTAGGTTTAGGGACCACAGCATAGGTGGTGCACACCTAAGTGCATTGCTGAGGTGCCCAGTGTCATTTTAAAAGCAAGCCTGCCTTGCTGGCTGCTTTTAAATTAAAGTTATATGCAAATTCGACTTTGGAATTAAAGGTACTTCCAAAGTCTTAAACTACCTTATTTTTACATATAAGTCATCCCTAAGGTGTGCCCTATGTGCCCCTAGGGCTGGGTGCCATGTAACTATAAGCAGGGACTTTATAAAAATAGATTTATAAGCCCTGGTGAGGTAAAAACAGCCAAATTCGTTTTTCCCTCATTGAAGTAAATGGCCTTCATAGGCTAGAATGGGCAGACTTTATTTTAAATTTTAAAGTCTCCTTAAATGTTGCATACCAAGAATTTGGTATCAAATTAATTGTTGTAATAAATCCTACAACTTCCAGTTGTTGGATTTAATATAACTAGTTCAGGTAAAAAGTTTAGACTTTACCTCAAAAGTTGCCAATTTCAGCTCTGCATTGTTTTTGCTGCTGTGCTCTGATTGGCCAGCCTGCAGCAGCTTCTGCCAGGCTGCCTTGATGAGGTGTGAAGTGGCCAGGCTTCACACAAAGGAATGTGCTTGGGGGAGAGAATCTCCCCTCAGCAGATGGTGAGGCAGGAAGGGGGAGGGCTGCCAAACTGGTCTTCAAAGGCAGAGAAGGACATTTGCAGCACCCAGCAACACCCCCACATCCTGCAACCCCAGACAGCTAGGTGCCCCCTTGATTAGATTAGGAGAGGGCAGGAGAGGAGTGTGTTTATGATTTTTAGCCACACCAGTGGGTGGGCTCAGCCAGATGTAACCTCCAAAAATCAGATTCATCCATGTTGGATTTTTAGAGACTGTTGCCTTCTGGGATGGATTTTTGCCACACTTCCCAGGAAGTGGTCATCACAGGGGGACGACCCTGTCCCTGATTGGAGAACCAGGGCCCCCCTGCTTTTCACCCAGGAGCAAGGATAAAACTGGCAGACCTGCACCCACACCTCAGATCCCCTCCAGAATTCAACAAGAAAGGAACTAAAGAAGAAGAAGGACTGCCCTGCTGGACCCCTGGCCTGCACCTGGAACCTGCACTCAGAAGGACTGCACCAGCTGCACACTTGGGCTTCACCACAAGAAGGACTTTGCCTGGCTTCAACTGGTTCAAGGAGGGACTCCCTGTTTGCTACAGGTGAAAAATTGCTAAACCAGAGTCCCCTGCACCAACTCCTGAAGAAAGCGACCAGCTGACCACTGTCCAGTGGCCAAAAAGGAGTTTGCGCCAGGTGCATTCTGGGAGTTGAAGTCCGCACCCCCCAAGGACCATCACAGAACTTCTGGACCCTTGGGGTGAGCTGTGGACCCCAAAAGAACCTTAAAAGAACATCTGGGTGAAGCCCCAGAAGTTTGGAAAAGATTTGAGAATTTTTGGAAAAAAGCTCCAGAGAGGGACCGACCCGCCGCGGAAATTCTAGCCGGCTTGCCTCAACCGCGACCCGGCCTGACTTCGTGGTTCGTCCCGGTAAAGAAAAACATCCAAAAAAGAGACTAAGTCCGAACGTAAAAAGTTGACCGGGACCTCCCAGCCATCGTATCCGAGAAGGGCTCCATGGACGTCGGATCAAGATCCAGGTTTACCCCGGTCGAAGGATTTTCATCTCGAAAAAACGACTAAGTCCGAAGGTAAAAATCACCACCGAGGAAACCGACTTCGCGTATCCGGACAAGGGCTCCAGGAGGTCGGATTCAACTGGCAGGTTCGTCCCGGTGAAGAAAAACTTCAAAATAAAGACTAAGTCAGAAGGTAACTTTTTAACCGAGGCCTCCCGCGACTTGTAGCCGAGCAGGGCTCCATCGCGGTCGGCCTGAAAGTTTGACTTTGCCCCGGTCCTGGTGCAACCAGATGACCCGATTGGCGCTTTTTGTTTCTAAGCGCTAGAAAATAATAATACTTTAAAAATTAATATCTCCGGTTCCCCTGAACCGATTTTAATCGTTTTTGTGTCATTTTAAAGATAAAAATATAAGCTATTTTTATAAATTGGTTTTGGATTTTTAAACTGTTTCATGTGTTTTATTTAATTACTGTTTTGTGATATTTGAATGCTTTACACTTTGTCTCCTAAATTAAGCCTTGACGCTCGATGCCAAGCTACCAAGGGTAGAGCTGGGATTAATTTACTGAGACCTAACTGTACCTATGTGGAGCTTAGTGGCTTGTTGCTAGGTGTAGGTACCTACCTGCCCTACCAATAACCCATTTTCCAACACCTCCATGTACCATATATTTTCCCAAGGCACACCCCTTGATCACTACTTTACATGCACCCCATTCTGTACCCCGCATTTCTGTGGAGGCCCAGTTGGTTTCAAAGTAGGTCTGTTTGGCTAGTTGTACGTCCACTTCAAACTCTGAGTCCCCTAGGGATTCTGGTCTGAGGCTCCAGAGCAGCACTCAAGGTCTCTGTCTGCCCAATGTAGAGTCCAGAAGGAGTGGGGGTATAATCTGACAGGAACTCGGACTTGGTATCCTATCCCCTTGATGTTCAGGACCCCGTCCATAGTGATAAGGAATCAATCTAATCTGCTGTCTCCATTGTATGTAGGGGAGTAATAGGAAAACTCAGTAGTCAGTGGGTGGAGGTCTTGCCATACATCCCTACACTGTAGCCTATTCATAGTCTCGGTCAAACTGGCAGTCATGTTGGGCTTAGTGCATAATCTTAGTGGGGGTCTGTCCAGTGTACCATCTAGGAGTCAGTTAAAGTCCCCCCCCCCCCCCACCATACATTGGGCATGTCTACATAATGAAAGAGTTCCCCCATTAAGGCTGTGAAAAAATCCCCTTTGTCGTATTTGGTGCGTAGACATTAAGGAGGCAGACCACATCTCTGTCTAGGTGGCCATGTATTAGTATGTATCTTCCCTCAATATCTGCCGTATGACTAAGCTGTTGGAACGGGCACCCAGGGATCACACATATAAACACCCCTCCAGCATAAAAGGAGTAAGTCGACAAGTACAACTGTCCCCTCCACTTCTTATGTAATTTCTGTGCTTCTCCCTCAGTTAAATGCATCTCCTGTAACATAGCTATATGGGTCCCCGTGTGTCTCAAGTATGTGTGTGTCCTGTAATATTTTATGAATGTGCGTAAACCCCTCATGTTCCACGTGAGAATTTGAGTAGAGCTAGTAATCAGGTAATTGCAACTTAGACAGTACCAAGGCACCTCTTGCTTTCCACCCCACTCCCCCCACCACGAGCTCTGATGGCACTCCTGAAAACAACACTTATCTAAATAACATAACCGCCCTTCCACTCCTGTACCTAACTTGTGTCTCCCCATTCAGTCAATCAATCAATACATTTGTAGAGCGTGCTACTCACCTGCAAGGGTCTCAAGGCGCTAGGGGGAGGTGGAGGTGAGGGCGCTGCTACTGCTCGAACAGCCTGGTCTTGAGGTGTCTCCTGAAGGTCAGCAGGTACTTGGTCTGCTGTAAGTGGACGGGGAGGGTGTTCCAGGTCTTGGCGGCGAGGTAAGAAAATGATTTGTGGCCTGCTGTTGTCCTGTGGAGCGAGGGGCGGTGGCGAGGGCGAAGGCGGTGGATCGGAGCTGTCGGTTTGGGGTGTAGAAGGAGAGTTGTTCTTTGAGATATGCTGGTCCGCCATTGTGGAATGCTTTGTGGGCGTGAGTGAGGAGCTTGAAGGTGATCCTCTTGTTGACGGGGAGCCAGTGTAGGTCTTTCAGGTGGGCTGTGATGTGGCTGCGGCGGGGGATGTCGAGGATGAGGCGTGCGGAGGCGTTCTATATGCGTTGTAGTCTTTTCTGGAGGATGGCTATGGTTCTCGCTTAGAGAGCATTGCCGTAGTTCAGTCTGCTGCTGACGAGGGCCTGGGTGACCGTCCTTCTGGTTTCGGGGGGATCCATCTGTAGATCTTGCGGAGCATGCAGAGGGTGTTGAAGCAGGAGGATGAGATGGCGTTGACTTGCTGGGTCATGGAGAGCGATGAGTCTAGGATGAAGCCCAGGTTGTGTACGTGGTTGGTAGGTGTGGGAGCGGCTCCCAGAGTGGTCAGCCACCAGGAGTCGTCCCAGGCAGAGGGGATGGGGCCGAGGATGAGGACCTCCGTCTTGTCCGAGTTCAGTTTTAGGCGACTGTTCTCCATCCAGTTGGCAACAGTCTTCATTCCTTCATGGAGATTGGATTTGGCGGTGCCTGGGTCCTTGGTGAGGGAGAGAATCAGCTGGGTGTCGTCGGCGTACGAGACAATGTCCCATTAAATGGAACCCATCAACTGCCTAGAGGGGCTGCTACTAGAACCCACATGCAACGTAACTAAGCAATCACTCTCTACACCAGAGGTCTTCAAACTGGGGGGCGGGCCCCCCTTGGGGGGCCTCAGGTGATCCCAGGGGGGGTGCCAAACTCTGGCCAAAAGAAATATTATACAGATAACATGCCTTTGTTTTAAGCAGAAGCATGTTATTGCAGTTTTAAAAAGGTAACAGTACTTAACGCAATGTTTAGATAGGTTTAGACCTATTTAAACATTGCCATCTTTCTAAAATAATTGTGAAAAATTCTGAGGGGGGGCCCAATGATTTTTATTTTTCAACTGGGGGGGCGCTGCATTAACAAGTTTGAAGATGTAGAGTCTACACTGATGTTGTTGTCCAAGGGCAAAACGTGAAATCGGGCCAGAGACTGCAGAGCCTGGGCGTAGGTCAGCTCATGTGGTATCCCTACATCCAGTCCACTGACACTCTTACATTCACTCACTCCAGCAACTATTTACTCGCTGTTGCAATCACTCTACTGAGAGATAGAGAGACATCATGTACACCAAGGTTATAGGGAAGGAGGGGTACAGGCCTGCAGTCCAACTTGTGCGTGCTGTCCCATTCCACAGTGGGTCCCCACCCAGGAGCCAGATCCCATAAACATCCATTCACTAATGAGTCTCTGGATAATTTGAAGGGCAGTCATAATACTAAAGGTCTGACCCAATAAGTATTGTCTCCTTACAGAGGCCAGCTACACCCAGTATCCCATTTGCTATCGGAGCACCGGTCATACTGAATACAATATCAACTGTGTTCCTTTAGTAATTTCCACCATGTCAAAATGTAGCTTCAAGGGTGAAGTAGTTGTCATGGTAGCTCGGCATTAGTGTGTGGTGAGTCCTCCATCTGACTTGAACTGCTCCCAACTGATTCCACTGACGTCACTGTCTCTACCAATGCCCTGGCTTGTTCACATTCCTGTCGCTGCTGTTATAAGTCCAGTATGCCATCCTTCCCATACCACCACCTGACTCCCAGAGTCCGAGCATCTCCTTTGTCTGCTATGTCTTCTGCATCTTGTTGTTCCACCCTGGGCACCCCCAGAACCACTCCTGGCACTCCTTCGGCTTCTCGACTCAATTCTCCCATCGGCACGAATCTCCAGCCAATCCCATGCATCCTCCGGTGTTGTGAAAAAGTGTGTGCAGTCATCGTGCATCACTTTGAGTTGAGAGGGTTCAACAGCATATACTGGACGTCCATTGCTCTCAATTTCTGTTTTACCCTGTTGTCTGTTGCTGTACTGATCTAGTATAGTCTGGGAATATCTGGATCACATGATTGTCAAAGGTGGGGTCTCCCCTTCTGCATACCCCCTGTAGTATGGTCTCTCGATCTCTGTAGTTAAGTATTTTTGCAATAATAGTTCTGGGGGTACCCCCTAGAGCCGAAGGAGGTGCCAGTGACCTGTGGGCCCTTTCCACCACAAAAAATTGGGACAAACTCATATCCGGGAGCTGTGTCTTAATCTAGTCCTCTAGGAACAGTTCTGGTGTGGTACCCTCCACCTTTTCTGGGAATCCCCTGAATCGCAGGTTGCATCTCCAGGCTCTCCCCTCAGTATCTTCTGCGTGGAGTTCCAGTTTCCGCATCTGGATCTCCAATTCCATTACCTTAGTTTTAAGAGTCCACATTTCTGACTGGAGGACGCTTACGTGCTTCTCTGTTTCACCTGAACTCTCTGATCATTTCTAGACTGCTGCGTAAAATAAGTTTCCATCTAGCTCTGTTGCTTCAATTTAATTTTGTACCACTTTGCTAGAGGCTTCAATGGCCACAAGGATTTGTGCACCCCAGGGACCCTGCAGTGACTGCAGGGCTTCCCAGTCCTTCATCTGCATGCTACCCCTAGGACTCCATGCAACAAACTGATCTATGGTAGCCGGTTGAGTCATGTGGGCATTTTGTAATCGGACAATCGTGATCCACGGGAGTAGTGTGTACTCTTAGGGTCAGCGACAACACCTGATTTATAGAGGTGCAGTTAGGCCAACTCAGGGCCAGTGGGGGATTCCCTCTGTTCTGTCCCTTTTCTTGCCACTATGAAGGAAGAATGCAGCAGCCTTCTGAATGCAGTGTCCCTCCTACGAATCTCTATGGGGTAATAAGGGGAGCAAGCAGAATTTTTCCACCAAAGAGGTCCATACACAAATCCTTGCTTGCTGGGCATGAGTGGCTTGTGGGCTGTGGAGCGTTCAATCATGCAAAGTCTTTCTCCTCAAGAACACAATTGACAGCTGCGGTGTCACTGGCACAGCTGGGCCCTCTGTGCCCGCCCCTCTCACCTTGCCAGCTTAGTTCATTGTCTCACCGGTGGCCACACTGGCACTTCTTCAGGTGTCTTCTGACCTACTCTCAGCCTCGTTTTGTTGGGGGGGCTGGCAAAGCGGAAGGGACTAGGGCCGCAGGTGCACCTCTTCGTTGCCACCAGGGTGCCATTGCGTGAGTATCCGTGCGGTGGGACTGAAAGGGAGCCACCCGGGTGAGATCAGTTAGGCTGACCACCACCAGGGGCTCAGGCTGCCAGCGACCAGTTCACCATTCATGTCCACCAGCGGGTCAGGCCTCCTCTGCCTCACAAGATGCTGGGAGTGTTCTGGCTGTCTTAGGCACTTTTCATGCAGCTGTGGTCCCAGAGGCTCTGCTGTGCATCTCCAAACCCCGATAGTAATCAGGGAATGCCACTAGCGCAGGGCTACTGTGAGGTCAGCTGAAAGCAAGGTTATCTTAATCGGGGAAAGGCAGGGCAAAGGGCAATTGTCTGCACCCCCACCTCTTGGTTCACATGGTCCACTGTTCCTGCTGTGCAGAAGAGGATATTGTGCCAAATCAAGCTGCTCTTGCACAGCAGCACCAAGGATCCAGTCCTTCTGCAGTCAGCCCACAGATCCACCTGTGACTTTGTTCATCGTTTGGCTGCCAATTTCTGGGGCCTCCAGCCATCCTGAGTGTCCGTCGGCTCACAAGCAGCCCCAAGGGGCGGTTTGGTGTCCCCGACAGACCCAGTTGCAGGTGCAGGACTGCCTCAGGTGAAGGCCTGCCATGTTCCTGATGTTCTCCGACAGCATGGTGAAGGTGTAGCCCTCGTCCAACCGAGTGGTCCAGCAATCCCTCTCATGAGCTGCTGAGAGCTCAGACCCTCCCCCAGAAGCTCTGGTTGACTTGCCAGCCTGCTTCAGTGCTTAGATGAGATCGCGCCAACTCTTTCTCCTGCGGGGCAGTCACTCTGTGCAGATATGCTTGTCTCACACATGTGTGGACTAGGCCTCAGCAGCTTCCGTCAACTAGGGCCGGCAATCAGCCGCCCGCAGGTCAAATCCCCCCCTCTCCCAAGCCATGCCCCGCTGTTGCAGCCATTTGATGCTAGCTATCTGGGGCTTCTGGGCCTTGTCAGGGTAGGGAGGATTCTTGCGGATGCCAATAGTGGGTCAGGAGACTGGCTCAGTATGACCAAACGCCCATCTTGTCGGCCATGCTCCCCTTTAGATGACATTTTAACTATTGTAAAAAAATTAATTTTATTCGCATTGTTTGTAACATTCATTTGGGCCAATGTTATGATGTTCTGTGTGATTAGTCCAGATGTGCTAAGCAACTGAATATGACGTTGAAATAAAACATTTTTTAGTTGAAGTATCTTTTTTAGTGCAGTTTGTGCGTGTGGTATCAATGAGAATGAAATGGATATGTTTTCAAACGCCATGGGATCCCTGTTTAGGGACTGTTAATAGTGGTTGTGCCCTGACCCTTAAAAATTATAAAATTGGCTAATCCCCCTAACGAAATATTTAATGTTACAGTCAGGCCGCAGTATATAATGCAAGAGAATAAAACAGTAACTTGTAAAGTTAAAAGTGACCTGTGGACTGCAAGGATAACATGGTTTCAGGTGTACTTATGTAGCCTAACTGCTGCAGCCTTTAAAACTGCAGGTGAACTTACCAAAATAACCATTTTTGATGAGAGAACCCTACTTTTAAATATTACATACGTCGCCTCAAAGTAGGCCTTGTAGTATGCAAGGAAGGGTAGCAAGTAGGTAAAAGTGGTACATGCAGAAATTAAATGTTGGTATGTAAATAATGTGGCTAGCCCCCAAAAGGTTTTTCACTTTACTGAGCTGTAGCTAATCCTTAGAGGAACCTAAAATATAGATAGAATAATAATGCTGCTAGCTCTGATTTGAGACATGCTACTGGAATGCCAATTTTTAATGTTTAGTAAACATCCAATTCACTTGCAAAGTTGCATTTTCACTAAGTATTCAGGAAAATTTACTTTTAGAAAGTTACACTTTGTCTACCTAAACCTCCAGCCGGCTAGTTAGCATTACTTTGCTAGCAGCTGCCCTGTCAGTGCTTTTTCCTTAATGAGGTGTGGAAAACTGCTCCCAGAGCAGAAACAAGGACTTGGGCCTTTTGACATGAAGACCTATGTCTGAGGTGTGTGATTTCTTTCACCTCAGGAAGGACAGTTAGGGAAGACTCATGAACTCATGAACTTCATTAACTGAAAAGGGACCAGGATGACATCTGCCCATTAATAGGTAAGTGTAAACGGAGACCTGGAGAAGCAAAACCTTTGTTCTCAATTATGGGAAATCGGGTTATTGGTTACAAGGTATGGAAGTCTCACTTGGCCAACACCACAGTCGTTGATACGGTAAACCACAGAAAGTCACTAAATTAACCTGCGCTTATCACTGTGTTAGCTTGTTACTAAAGCTGTCAGACTTAACCTAGAGGCATTGTGTAAAGTATTTATGCGGCACACAAACAAAGTGAAAACACAACTAAAAATAAATTTCGGACTCGGGTGATGAAGTTACGTTACCTGCAAAAACAAGCATGTCGCGAGTGGCATTTGCTACGCAGTTTCAGCAAACACAAAAGGTGGTTCATCCTGACCTGCAAGTTATACACCGTTTGGTCAGTCCTATGATAAAGAAAATACAGAGATGGCATGTAGAGCTGGAGAGAATGGTTCCATCGGATGTTCCAGGGCAGGTTTGTCCAGTTCAGCATGCATTTGGGGGTGATGTGAATAATATTGATTTACAGCAGGTACAGGAGTTTAATGTGCAGAATGAAGGTTTAGAGTCACAGCACAGGGCGGCTGAGTTAGCACAGATGGGGTGTCACATTGCTCTGGGGGTTTGTGCCCCTGGGTTTTCAGCCTAGCAGATGTCAGCAGTGGAGAAGAGGTCCAGTTTTGCAGTAACGTGAAGGTCAGGGCACCTTCAGGACATCAGGCGAAAGAGAGAGTGGTGTCTGGAGCGAGCCATCTGACTTCTAGGGAGTGGCCTGTTGAATTATTGAAATGCCCACGATTTACAATTTGATACACATATTCCTATTCATGATGAAAGTTTGGATTATGAGTATGAACAGGAGCTAGAAGAAGGTGAAATTCAGGAGGAAAGGACAAACAGATTTATTCAGGAAACACAAAAAGGGAAGGGAAGTGCTAATTCGAACAGGGAGAGAAGTGTTGGTGTTTTATAAGGGCTTCCTGCGCCCATGTCGATTCAGTGCAATCGGACACTCAAAATGGATAGTCTAATTAATGCTGGTGGATTTCTTCAGAAAGGTGAGAACAAGAAGATTCCATTTTGTGGGCAGGGGAGTGGTAATACAAAAGTGGTTTGTTTGGTTTCAGTAGCGGTGGGGAATAGTCCGGTGGCGCCACCAGAAAAAGGTATGCGGAGCTTGTTTGACAGGGGTAGTGGAGATGATCAACGGTTAAAAGATAAAAACATTGCCACTGTACAAAAAGATGATGGTAAAGTGGCAGAGAGAGAGGTGGATTCTCATACGATGAGTGAAAGTAAGGATGTTGCGGTTGGGGTTAGAGTGCAAAATAAGAAATTACCACAAATGGGGGTGTTGATGCCTTTGGGGGCGCATCTTACCCAAGCTAAGAAGGAGAAAGTATGCAAAGGTGAGTTTCTGGATGTTTTTTAAGTTATTGCATAGAGAGGTACAAGCAAAGGAAGGTTCTAAGGAGGAGGAATGGTAATTATCTAGGAGACAGAGAGTTCCTACTACAGTTGAGAACTGGACATCAGCATTTTTTATTTTTGCTAGTGTTTATTGTGAGACGC
Source organism: Pleurodeles waltl (assembly GCF_031143425.1). Taxonomy (NCBI): domain Eukaryota; kingdom Metazoa; phylum Chordata; class Amphibia; order Caudata; family Salamandridae; genus Pleurodeles; species Pleurodeles waltl. The sequence continues at coordinate 658,507,273 of NC_090443.1, read as the reverse complement.
AGCCTGAGTGATGTGTTTCTCTTTTTAAGTACATGGATGTTGTGCGGTGGGCCTAAATGGATTATGGAAGTTTTGGTTGGTTTAGATATGATGAAGAATTTAGGGCTCGGTGGCAATATTTCAGATGAGTGGGGCGATATTGACAACGAGCTTTGGATGCAATGGTTATGCACTTACAAAATGCCCGGCACTTCATACAGCTAGTGGTCTTCCGGTCCCTTATAACACCGTTCAGGGTTGTCCCACCCAAGGGGTGAGGTAGTTCGGTTTGAGGGTCATTCCCCCAGAATGGTTCGTGCTGGTCATTTAACAGAAGATCATGCATGAGATTACAGTGCAAATTTAGACATGACTGCTCCCATTGTGGAGGTAAGCATCCCCTGGTTCAGTGCTTTGGGGGAATGCAGTGGGGTTGGCAGGCAAATGGAGGCAGGATGGGCGATAGAGGAAGGGGACAATTTCAGCAAGTGGTGGGATTGGAGATTTTGTTTTATTGGCTATAGTTTTATCCGAAGAGTGAAGAGGTGACGCTGTTATATTGGGGTTTTGCAGAAGGTTTCAGGCTGCGTTATCAAGGTCCGAGAGTGCGCAGATGGGCAAAAAATTTGAAGTCAGCATGTGAAAGGCCTGATGTTGTGAAGGGGAAATTTGTGAAAGAATTGAAGGCAGGCAGAACAGTGGGTCCTTTTGATGTTTGGCCTTTTTCTAATCTATTTCACCATTGGGAGTGGTTGAGAAGAAACAGCCGGGTGAGTTTCAATTGATTCTTCACCTATCATGGCTTTTGGGGTAATCAGTCAATTACTTCATTGTACAGGATGATTCTATGGTCCATTACTCGCCAGTTGACAAAGCAATTTGCGTAGTTAAATGGTGTGGTAGGAATGCGTTGATGGGTAAGCTAGATATTGAGTCTGCTTTTAGATTGTTGCCAGTCCATCCTGAGGATTTTTCATTGTTGGGTATGCAATTTGATAACATGATATTTGTTGATAGAATGTTGCCAATGGGTTGTTTGGAATCTTGTTCTTTATTTGTAGCTTTCATTTGTTTTTGCAGTGTTTTTTTCAACAGAAGACAGGTTTCAGAAACGTTACTCACTACTTAGATGATTTCTTTTTGGTGGGCAACGCAAGTTCAAATGTATGTGCAAATGGTCTTGTGGATTTTCATGACTGTATGATGGAGATAGGAGTGCCTTTGGCTTTTGAAAAGACTGAAGATATAGCTACTACCATTACTTTGCTTGGGATTGAACTGGACTCAGAGAAGTTGGAAGTTTGTTTACCAGTGGAAAAGGTGCAAAGATTGATTGCTTTGTTGGAGGAAGCTGTCTACAAAGATAAGTTGGAGGTGCACCAGGTGCAGGCTTTGTTGGGCCATTTGAATTGTGCTTGCCGGGTTGTAAGAGTTGGGAGAGCCTTTTGCAGGCAACTCGGTTTTGCAGTGAGAGGGGCAATTTTGCCACATCACAGAATTTGGCTTATTAAAGGAGACTTAAGGATGTAGATCTGTATTTTGAAGAGTTTCAATGGAGTGAGCATGCTGTCGGTGGATGAGGACAAATTGTATTGGCATGTGCAGATTTATTCTGATGCTGCAGGTGCGCATGGCTTTGGTGTTTTTTGGGATGGCCATAGGGCGGCTGAACAGTGGCATGAAGGCTAGAGGGCAGAACACCATATCATTGCCACTTTGGAGTTTTTTCCGCTAGTAGTTGCTCTTGCTTTGTGGGGAGAAGTCCTGAGGAACCTGTCCAGTTGTTTTTAATGTTGATAACCAGATGGTGGTGTATCTGTTCAATTCTCAAAAAGCGGAGGATGAGAACGATTTGAGGTTATTGTGGGTGTTCCTGCTTTATTGAAATTTAATATTTTGTTCAAGACTTGTTATGTGCCTGGAGTGAATAATGACATCGCTGATGTGCTGTCTCGTTCGCAGTGGCAGAGGTTCCGTGGACTAGCGCCGGGAGCGGATTTGATGAATACGCCAATGCCAGTGGTGCTTTGGGATCTAGGAATGTGAGGCTATTACATTTGATTTGTCAATCTATTGCTCCTTCTACCTTTAAGTCTTATTACAGGGCTTGGGCTGAGTTAATTGGGCTGAGTCAGGGAAGTAAGAAGAACAGAGTGTCCCCATGTGATTTAGTTTAGAAGGGAGGATGCGGTGTGTTTCATAATGACTCAAATAGATAAGGGGCTCACAGCAGTAACAATCTCAGGTAAACTTGCGGGTGTGTCTTCTGTTTGTTAGTAAGTATTTTTGGGGCTATAATCCTTTGAAAGGGGAAATTTGTGGGAGGTTGGTGGCGGGCTGGGCAAGTGAAAGGGGTGTCCGTTTGGATCGTAGGTGTCCCAGTTCTAGGTTTATGCTGCAAGACATTTTGTGTGTACTGGATCAGGTTTGTTACTCTGATTGGTAGGTAGCTTTCTTATCTTTGTGCATGTCATGGTTATACCATGGGGCTTTTCGAGTCTCTGAGTTATTAGGCAATATGGGTTTGGGCATTCATTCATCCGTTGGGCGGCTAAACAGGCGGATTTATGGACTTTTGGGAGACAGTTGGGTTTTGATGGTGGAAGGGTTACGGTTTCTTGGGTGGGAAAGAGCAGAATGAGATGGGGTGAGCTTTTAGCCATTCTTTCAGCAAGATTAGCAAGTGGGTGTTGTCCCGATTTGTTAGTTTTGTATTTGAGCAAAAATGACAGTTGTCAGGGATAGGTTTTTTGAAAGCTATGAAACTGGAGATTTTGGAGAGGTGCTCAGAATTTTGAGGGGATTGAGAAACAGCAGAAAAAGGTCAATAGTGAAATGAGGGGTTTCTGTAGACAACGGGGTATTTCAGTGTTGCAACATTATGAAATTGTGCATACGGATGCATCATACAGGCAGGATGGTGTGCATCTATCGTTTTTGGGGAATGAGTTTTACATCAGAGGTGAGGATTAAGATTGCAGAGCTGTTAGGTGAAAGTTTGTGGGATCAGTGATTCTTTAGGTGTTGTGGTGGGGCAGGTAAACGCCTTTGGGTTTTCCTGGCTGGCTGAGAGGAGAGAAATATCAGTGGTTGGGAGGGGGTATGGAAACACCATGATGAGACGGCAAGGATATTGAGAAGATCCAAAGGGATGGAGGGGCAAGGGGAACAACAAGAAGTGGACACTAGGGCACCGGGGTTCTGGTTTTGTCAAGGTGTTATGGGAAAGAACAATGGATTTTATTAGAGGGCGGGGTGGGGTTAGGTGGATTTGTTATCTATTAGTGAGGTCATGAATTAGTTTTGTTAGGCTTTATGCCAAGGTTGTTTTTAGTGTTACCAGAACTGTTCTATTAAAGCTGTCCTTTACTCCTTATTTAGTTGCAGTGTGTTTTATTGTGCAGTTTTCACGATGCACACTGCTGTCCATCTGTGTGAGCAGTGGGTAACGCGTTCCGTTTCTGGCAGGCCAGGTCATCGTTTCTTTCTTCAGAGGTTGATATATTGAAATGAAATATAATTACATTGGGTGATCCTATTGCCCGATATTTACAGTATTTAGAAGCAGTGAAGCATTTAATAAAACGTTTAATTAGTTTACACTTAAGGTTAAAAATGAAATTCATGGTGGGAAAGCTGCATATCTATTTCTTGTCAGCAATCTGCTTTCACCTGTGAAATTCCTGTAGTAGACTGGGATTTGTGTAGATCGGAGTGTAAGAGGAAGTCAAATCATTGCTCATCCCTCTATGTGGGCTGTGAACCTGACACACCTTTGGCCGAAACGGAACCCAGATTTCATAAATTATGCTCTTGTGTTACTTGTTTCCAATTCGGATTGCGATAGTGCAGAACGTTTTGTCTGCGAATTTTTGCGTGCTTAAATTGTCTGTCTCATCCCCCTTTTGCGCAAGTGCAGATTGGTAAATAATGAACTTATTTTGCCATTATATGTTTATTTCAATGTTTACTCAGTAACTTACTTAAAATGTGTCTTTACTTAGAAAAGCTTTCATTCACTTGACGTTACGGATTCGAAGATAAGTAGTTTATTTTCCTAAGAACAATGTCTTCATTTCCTATAGATACATACAGCTGCAGCTCGCCTTGGAATTCCTGTTTCGTGTGTTTTGCCTGTTAAAAATTACTCCTTCGAGTTGGAACTTGATGACGAAACTGACATCTTGATACTTCATGCTGTGCAGCAAATTTTACGTATGGCAGATCTTTATTTCGACGACATTCTTGTTGAAAATGAGGAGAACACTAACAAAGATGTTCAATTGCTGTGAACACTGCTAGATACCTTTCCTACATGTCAAGTCATTACTAATATCAATTTATGTTTTGCTCAATACTTTTTCCTGCATGTCCTGAACTGCGAAAACAAAATCGTTTACATAAACGTTTTCATGTTGTTATGCAATTGAAAAGGAATGGTATAATGCATTCAGTTTTGTAGCAAAATACCGACTTTCTTGTTTGGTTTATGTGCATAAAAATGTTGGGTTGAAACTCGGTTCCCAGGTCATTTGTTTTTTGTTTAATAAATTAAACTGCAATTAGAGTAAATGCTTTGCCGGTAAATTTATTTACATGTTTTGCACATTAGCAGAGACGTTCGAAACGTCTGCCAACCATTCCAAAGTGCAGGCTTACGTTTCTCGCATAAAATTATTCCTTTTTTCAATACTAAATATGCTAATAAGCCGTGCCAGTACAATGTACATTGGTATTCAAGAGGCCTTATGTTTTACTAGTCTTCACTGTAATAAACACAATCGAACACTTAAAAACATGATAGCTGTCTAGAGAAATTTTGACTGTATGTCTATTTGCAACTGAGTGACTGAATGACGTGCACTCATCTTATTGCCTTATTGATTGGTGGCAGGTCTGGCACAAACCCCCTCTCCCCTTCAGATTAGTATGTGTGACTGTCCTTAAGCACTTCATGGATAAAGTTACATATTCTGATTTGGAATCCACATTTCCATGTCTGATTCCATGATTGGCTGTGAAGATGGGGGTCAAGAGGCGTATTCTAGATCAGATGCTTATTCCCTGTTTCGTAGGGGGTTCTGTCATGGTGAAGAAAATACACCCCAATAATGTTTAATTTAAAAACGCTTTCGCAATGAAAATTAATTCTAACTTGAAGAAACATTTTTGGTAAAAAGTTAATGAAAAATCTAAATTTTTCAGATGCTTTTGAAGACTTAATTTCTGCACTTTCATTATGTTTTGTTGCCACAAAACTTGCACTATGCAAAGGCAGCACCATCAACCTAGTCACCATAGCTCTACACTCTTACTTCGAAAACAACAATCTAAATGTGCCCACTCATAAATTGCAAAGTGAATAACTAAACCTGAGCTCCAGTTTAACAATTTCCTCTGTCCAGTTCGCTTAATTTTAAAAGTCATTGTGTCAAAATCTATCCAGGTGTCACCAAACTGTGTTGTGCTTTTGTCCTCACTTGTCCGTTTACACCCCTTGCACTAGTGGAAACATCTTTAAGTTCTATAGTTTGTAAACTGTTCATTTGCTCCTGTGATACACCCTCACCCATATCACAGTAATCATCAGCTGTGGCATATAACGTTGTTTGTTTAGAAAGCAACATCTTGTATCCTTCGCTTGACCCAAATAAGCATTATACCTGAACCTCTCTATTGCCCTGTTTACTATTTGTGTTCCCCTCTCCCTCTTCACCCAGTAGGCCCAGCAGTGGGATCCATGAGACCATACACAAAATCCTGGAACAGCCTCCCCGTCCACCTGAGGACATCTCTCTCCCTCCAGGAATTCAGAACGTGACTCAAGACCCAGCTGTTCAACTGAGACCCCTGAGCAGCCTGGACCCAGAGCCTGGATACCCTCTGGGTGATTGGCACACAATACAAATCAGGATGATTGATTGATTGACTGTTCGGAAGACCCTGGTAATCTTGTGGTCAGTTTTGACTAGTTATTTGTAGGGGATTGGAGGCATAGCCCAACTAGAAGCTCCAGACATGTAACTTAAATGGACCGGAACTGTTGCACAACATACTGTAAGAGGTGTATTATGAAGATCCAATGAGGACAAAGTGATTTTGATAAGTGTACTGTTAACGCACCAGTCCTTAATAAGTAAACTTACAAGGGGGCGCGTATAGGTCGATTAACCTTTCGACTAATTTAAAATGATCTTGCCATAGCTCTAGCATAGGACACCGTAATCAATAGACAATAATCAATAATGATTCATCAAATCTAAAATCAATAATCAATTAAAGTCAGTAATTGTCACACATGATGACTATTCAGCCATGAATAACCACACCTTTAGTATAAGTTTAGTAGTTTTATTTCCCTTATTTTAACAATGCTAAGTCATGTGAATTAAACTCAAAATCCATTCAGATTTCATATGGGAACAGAATTAATTAGCCAAACGACACCAGAAACACAATCTAATCAAGGCTTGTATCACAATACATTCTAGAGCATTAGTGCAGAATAATAAAATCAGCTTCAGTATTTCAGCACTGTCCATAAAGTTCAGCAAAATAGTCTGTCAAACATTGTCTCTGTATTTTGTCATTCGTCAAGTAGAATAACCTCATCGAACCCAGATTAGCATCAGTATGTGGGGCTTCATGCAAAACAATTTAGAACATGAATTTAGAAAAATCTAGCTAAGGGAAACTAAATAAGACAGCGCAGTTGGTACCTAGAAAAAAAAGGCACAAAAATACATTTCAGTCATATAGTCATATCTAACTATCCACGGTATGGGTCAGCAAACAGAATCAGTCTTCATCCTCAGGTCATCAGTCGATCAGCATCACATCAGGCTCTCAGTTGGAGAGTATGAGCCTGATGACAGAATCTCAAATCTCTTCTAAAGTCTCTTCTCTCCAAATCTGCATAAGTCTTATCTCTAGTCTAAAGTCTTTTTTCCTTTGTCACGTTGTTATGTCAGTCACCCAAACTATCCCCTAATTTCCAATTGTCAATTGATCGCACGTTATTACTCTATCCAATGAATTAACTATGACAAATCTATGAATTCTAATATTTCTTCTTTCTCATGTCGTTCACTGGTGTGCCTTACGATGTTCTCATCATCCGGCTCGTTAGGTATGTACTTTGTTGCATCTTCCTCTCCAGTCAGTGTCTTCATTGTTCATGTCCTGGGAAAGTACAGCTAGCACATATTACATACAGTATGATAAAATTCTAGCATTCTCCTGTCCGTCGGTTCCCATAGAGCACTTCGGTTAAGCGTTTTATTAAAACAGTGAGCATTTCATAACTAGTTCACTCTGTCAGCATTTTCCATAGACGCTAAGGAATACAGCTTCTGCATGAGGCCTGGCAAGACTAGGCCAAGACACTTGTTAAGTTAAGACCTACAATTAATAAGTAAGAACATACTTCATAACTCTCAATGTGACATATTACTACATTAATACATTTTTAATATGTTATACGTTTTATTCAATTATTTAGTACATTTCGTAAATACTGGTGGCCATTCTCCAAGGTCACAATTTCAAACGTGCACATTATTTTCTTTACGTTATTCAGTTTCTACATAAGGCAAAATACATAAACACTCATTAATAATTGCTAATTAAGGCATCTGCATTAGCAATCCCTCCTCTGATGACTAAATGTGTCATCACACCAAATTTACCATCCACTAATTTACAACTCTATCTCTTTGACATTTTGGGGGTCATTACAACATTGGTGGTAAAAGCCGCTTACCGCCGTGCAGAAGACCACCAACACACCGCCGTGGCCACGGAAATCCGCCACAGCTATTACGACCCACATCTCGAAATCCGACAAGATCCAGACATCCACACAAGTCCGCCACACCAAAGGTAAGTGATAAACTGGCGAAAACAAAACCTCCACCATCACGCCAACAGAAATACGCCCATGCTATCACGACCCACGAAACCTCACGGCGGTCTTTCATCCACGGTATTCCATTGGCGGTACACACCAAATCGCTCAAAATACACACACATCTCCAAAACACCACCACATTGGACCATTTTAAATACACACACCTGATACACACACACACACCACTCCCACACACCCAATCCAATATAAAACACACACCCACATCACCCACAAACCCCTACAACCACAATAACCGAGAGAAGGCCAGAGAGAAACACCACCATCAACAAACTAGCAGCCACAGGCACTCAACACCATCACCCACACAACTTCCACGCACTAAACACCACACACCACTACATATCACCACACTTATCACCACACACACCACCCCACACATCAGCTACACCACCCCATGGCACGGCAAAGACACCCCAGGTTCTCGGAGGAGGAGCTCAGGGTCATGGTGGAGAAAATTGTCTGGGTAGAGCCACATCTTTTTGGAGCACAGGTGCAGCACATCTCCATAGCTAGGACGATGGAGCTATGGCGAAGAATAGTTGACAGGGTCAACGCAGTGGGACAGCACCCAAGAAATCGGGACGACATCAGGAAGAGGTGGAACGACCTACGGGGCAAGGTGCGTTCTGTGGTCTCAAGACACCACATCGCGGTACAGCGGACTGGCGGCGGACCCCCACCTCCTCACCCACAACTAACAACATGGGAGGAGCAGGACTTGGCTATGCTGCATCCTGAGGGCCTCGCAGGAGTCGGTGAAGGAATGGACTCTGGTAAGTCAAACCTTTAACTATCATATCCCCCACCCTACCTGCATGCTATCATAGACCCCCACCCTCGCCCCCTCCCCTATCACTCCAACTCCTCACAAATGTACTAATAACACAAACCACACATCCCAACACCAAGCCCTGCATGACACAACAAAGCATGGACACCCATCACTAAAGCATGCCTACTGCACATACCCATAGCACCCCCCTGAACCATCATCACACAAGCCCCCACACAGGACTGCTAGCACTGGTGTACTCGGTCACCCACCCATTGCACACCATGACACACACAGATGCAATAATCATGCTTTTACACCCCTGCAGGACCACTACCCAATGTCACCAGACAGGAGGGTCCAGACATCTCCACCCCACCCACAGAAGAGGCCCACAGTGATGACAGCAGCTCTGTCCAACTGGATCCAGATGACCAGCCCGGACCATCGTGGGCCTCGGGACAGTCGGTTCCCCTCACACAGGCACAGCCCACCACAGACCTTCCACCCACTGGTAACACCTGCACAGCACCCACCCAGCGGGACCATACCTCCATCCCCAGGACACGTCTATCAGCTGTGTGTCCACTACTACAGGGAACCCAGGATAACCCACCACCCCAACAACAACAGGGACCTGGGGGCAGTGGCAGTGGGCACACGGTCCAGGGGACGGAGGCACAGTAACACAGGGGAACTGGGAGGGCTGCCGTGCGACAGGGGGCGGACAGGCCAAGGGAACCCATTCTCCACGAGGCCCTCTCCTCCATCATGGGAGCATACCACCACTCCCAGGAGACGCTGGCAACGGTCCTGGTCAAGTTTCAGGAGACCCAGCGCATGCAGGAGGAACAGTATTTGGGGTTCAGGGAGGAACTCAGAACCATCAGCTCCGCCCTGGGCACCATCGTAGGGGTGCTGAAGGAAATACTTAACACCAGGAGGGACACTGTGGCACTCCAAGGGGCCCCTGACACTAGCATGGACGATGAACTGCCCACCACCTCCGCCGGCGCTATTGTACAGGAGCCACTGCCACAGGACCACCACACCAGCACCCCACCCCCTGCAGACGGAGAACCACCCCGCAAGCGGTCCCTGAGATCCAGGAACAAGACAGAGCTCAATACCAAGACCCCTGCCAAGAAATTAGACCACCCTGATTGTCAAACCACTGTCCCACTTTGTAACCCTATCCCTATTGGAACTGCCCCAGCTCCACTTCCTATGCCCATATGGGCAATGCACCTGTGAGACTAATAGACTGGACTCTTCCATAGACATTCCTCCACCATCACCCCTCACCATTTTACAACCGCCCTCCAATATTGAGCACTTAAAGAAACACCCTTGAAGAACAAAACAATCTGGAGTCAGTCTGTGATTTCAAAATGTGTATTAGCAAATGCGTTTTCAAATGTAATGTCAACATACCTATGTCACACATCTCAAGTCCATGAGAAATCTAAGCAGATGACACACGTTGGACACCACACCTGTGAAACCGTAAGGGAAATGTACAACTCAGTGACCATATACTGGTTGAAATCGACAGACAGGATAGAGGTAGAAGTGTGAAAGTACTTGTAGTAGGCAGGAATGTTTTCTCACCTGTGTGTCACAGGAAATATTGCTGGATAACTGAGTCCCTGTTGTCAATGTCTTCTTCCTCTGCTTCCTCCTCATCACTGTCCACAGGCTCCACAGCTGCCACAACACCGTCATCTCGACCATCCTCCTGCAGAAAAGGCACCTGTCGTCGCAAAGCCAAGTTGTGAAGCATACAGCAGGCCACGATGATCTGGCACACCTTCTTTGGTGATTAGAATAGGGAAGCACCTGTCATATGGAGGCACCTGAACCTGGCCTTCAGGAGGCCGAAGGTGCGTTCAATCACCCTCCTAGTCCACCCATGGGCCTCATTGTAGCGTTCCTCTGCCCTGGTCCTGGGATTCCTCACTGGAGTCAGTAGCCATGACAGGTTTGGGTAACCAGAGTCCCCTAATAGCCACACCCGGTGCCTCTGGAGTTGACCCATCACATAAGGGATGCTGCTATTCCGTAGGATGTAGGCGTCATGCACAGAGCCAGGGAACATAGCATTTACCTGTGAGATGTACTGGTCTGCCAAACATACCATCTGTACATTCATGGAATGATAACTCTTCCGGTTCCTGTACACCTGTTCACTCCTGTTGGGGGGGACCAGAGCTACATGGGTCCCATCAATGGCACCTATGATGTTGGGGATATGTCCAAGAGCATAGAAGTCACCTTTAACTGTAGGCAAATCCTCCACCTGCTGCATGTGTTTCAGCAGGGCAGACAACACTCTGGACATCACGTTGGAAAAATAGGCTGTGACATCCCTGATGCCATGGCCACTGTTGTTTGAAATGACCCACTTGCAAGGAAATGGAGCACTGATAGCACCTGCACTTGAGGGGGGATTCCTGTGGGATGGCGGATTGCTGACATCAGGTCAGGTTCCAACTGGGCACACAGTTCCTGGATTGTGGCACGGTCAAACCTGTAGGTGATGATCAAACTTCTTTCCTCCATTGTCGACAGGTCCACCAGCGGTCGGTACACTGGAGGATTCCGCCATCTCCTCACATGTCCCAGCGGACGGTGCCTAGGAAGGACAACAGCGTCCACAGAGTCAAACAACTCAGAGGTATGTACCCACAGTCTACACAGAACACCATTCATACACAAAATGTGGCCTGTATTTGTGTTGTGAGACAAGGCCTAGGTATGTGTGACGCAGTTGGTAATTAGGCCACGTGGGCCCCTGAAATGGTGGCTGCCTGACCTCTAAACTGGGACAATGGGATGTGAGGTAACTGCGCTGGCGTTGTACACCGTCGCGGTAGGCGGTCGAAGACCGCGGCGCAATGCTGCATTGGTTAACATTGGACACTATGGGTCCCAGGAGCCAATGATGATGTACGCCGGCGGTGATGGTATGCACCGCCGCGGACATGACCGCCGTGGACGTGACCGCCATTTTCTATCTGTTCAATCACTCGATACCTGATCTTCGACACGAGAGGACCTACACTGCAAGTGCTGCTGTGACCTCGGTCTGGAAGAGACAATGGCTTGTGCGTCTGGGGAAAGGGTCCCTGCCTTCACTGCAGAGGAGTTGGAGAAGCTTGTGGACGGGGTCCTCCCCCAGTACACGCTACTCTACGGTCCTCCAGACCAACAGGTAAGTACACAGGGAGCACATTGTATGGGCTATGCCTGTGTGGAGAGGGCTGGTTGTAAGAATGAATGGGGCACAGTTCTGCGTGCATGAAGGACTGTGAATGCATGTGCCACATGGCAAGGGTAGGGATGTGGGCCACTCACTTAGACGGTGCAGTTGGTAATGATTTCTCTTCTTCCCCTGTACATGTCATGTAGGTCAGCGCCCACCAGAAGAAGGATATTTGGCGTGCCATCGCCAAGGACGTCCGGACCCTGAAGGTCCACCACAGATGGAGCACCCACTGCCGGAAAAGATGGGAGGACATTCGCCGCTGGAGCAAGAAGACGGCGGAGGCTCAGCTGGGGATGGCCTCCCAACGTGGGAGGGGTGCCCGTCGAACCATGACCCCCCCGATGTTCAGGATCCTGGCGGTGGCCTACCCTGAGTTGGAGGGTGTTGGACTTTTTGCTTATGCAGGGTCATCCCCAATCTTTTTGCCTCCTGCCTCCTATTTTTTTCTGACCTGTTGCTGTTGGCTTTTGAACTCCGAGCACTTTACCACTGCTAACCAGTGCTAAAGTGCATATGCTCTCTGTGTAAATCGTATGTAATTGGTTTATCCATGATTGGCATATTTGTTTTACTGTTAAGTCCCTAGTAAAGTGCACTAGAGGTGCCTAGGGCCTTTAAATCAAATGTTACTAGTGGGCCTGCAGCACTGGTTGTGCCACCCACACAAGTAACCCTGTAATCATGTCTCAGACCTGCCGCTGCAGTGTCTGTAAGTGTATTTTTACACTGTAAATTCGACTTGGCAAGTGTAAGCACTTGCCAGGCCTAAACCTTCCCTTTTCTTACATGTAAGGCACCCCTAAGGTAGGCCCTAGGTAGCCCCAAGGGCAGGGTGCAGTGTATGGATAAGGTAGGACATATAGTAATGTGGTTTATATGTCCTGACAGTGAAATACTGCCAATTTCGTTTTTCACTGTTGCAAGGCCTGTCTCTCTCATAGGATAATATGGGGGCTACCTTTAAATATGATTAAAGTGTAGATTCCCCTAGAGAGTAGATGGACATGTGGAGTTTGGGGTCCCTGAACTCACAATTAAAAAATACATCTTTTAGTAAAGTTGATTTTAAGATTGTGCGTTTGAAAATGCCACTTTTAGAAAGTGAGCATTTTCTTGCTTAAACCATTGTGTGACTCTGCCTTGTTTGTGGATTCCCTGTCTGGGTCAGTTTGACAGTTGGGTTATTTTTCACCTCGCACTAGACAGTGACACAAAGGGGGCTGGGGTGTAACCTGCATTTCCTGATTAGCCATCACTGCTAGGAGGGAGGGGTGGAGTGGTCACTCTCATCTGAAAGGACTGTGTCTTCCTCTGACAATGCCGGCTCCAACCCCCTGCTATGTGTCTGAGGCCTTGCCTGGGCAAGGCAGGATTTCACAAGTAGGTGTGAGTCCCCTTTGAAGAAAAGTGACTTCAAATACTAAAATGGGTATAAGAAGGGCACCCAAATCTACAGACTTTAGAAACACTTCTGGAACCAAGAGGAACCTCTGCCTGGAGAAGAGCTGATAGCTGAGGAAGAAGTGCTGCCCTGCCTGTGACTGTGCTTTGTGGAGCTTTCCTACAGTGCTGCTTCTGCCAGAGTAAGAGGGCAAAGACTGGACTTTGTGTGCCTTCCATCTTGTGAAGAAATCTCCAAGGGCTTGAGTTAGAGCTTGCCTCCTGTTGTTTGAAGTCTCAGGGACAGCAAAGACTTCTCTCTGCCAGCACCTGGAGTCTCTGGAGAGACTCCTGCCCCGACAAGTGGTGCCCTATCCAGTCCCTGGGCCCTTGAAAGGAAAGCTGGTGGAATCCAAGGAAATCGACTTCGGACGACTTCGGACCAACGCCGCTGCTGAATCCGGTAACGCCGCCTGCACCCGACGGCGTGACCTTCGCTGGAACGCGACGCTCTTCGCAGGCCCGATGCCACTGCAGCCCCGCTGAAGTCCACGACTCCATGGAAGTCGCCGCACCACGTCGTGACCGACGCCGCTCGAAGTGCACGGATTCAACGTTTCGCACAGACGCCGCGATCCCCGACTTCGCGCATCGGCTTGTTCTCACTCTTCACCAAAGGTACTGTACTTGGGGGTCTACACGACTCCGTGTCTGGCGCCGCTGGTGTCGGCTTGTTGGGAACGACTCCGTCACGATGCTGTGTTAACATCTCATCGAAGCATTTTTGTTTCTAAACGCTATTTTTGAGTTTAATCTTTAAAAATTCATAACTTGACTTGTGTATGTCGGATATTTGTCGATTTGGTCTGGTTTTGTTTAGATAAATATTTCCTATTTTTCTAAACCGGTGTTGTGTCATTTTGTAGTGTTTTCATGAAGTTACTGTGTGTGTTGATACAAATACTTTACACCTAGCGCTCTGAAGTTAAGCCTACTGCTCTGCCCAGCTACCAAGGGGGTAAGCAGGGGTTAGCTGAGGGTGATTCTCTTTTAGCCTGACTAGAGTGAAGGTCCTTGCTTGAACAGGGGGTAACCTGACTGTCAACCAAAGACCCCATTTCTAACAGAGGGCATCACAGCAGACACAAGGGGGTGAGTACAACATCATTCAGCGGACTTTGCGTGCAGTGAAGGTGTCTGGGTTGGGGAGGAGGGCTGTGGGTTTCCCTAGGCCAGGGCGAGTTCCGTAGGCTAGGCCCCTCCGTAATGCAGGCCATGTGGCACCCCACCCCACCTCTGTAGAATGCCAAGTACAGGTATTCATGCTCCTGTGTCATCTATGTGTGCAGATGTCGTCCATAGCCATGTAGGCCATATCCCAGGAATTGCATCTGTAGAGCCCAACAGAGCGATGTAGTGCAGGGGGCTGCTGTGTCTGTATTGTCCACCAACGGTAGCGGTAAGCCATGCACTCAACCTGTCTTTCTTCTGTCGTTCCCCCCCCTTTTTGTGGTCTCCCTGTTCTTGTGTGCATCAGCATCACCAGGCGGAGGTACAGTGGCACCGGAGCACGAGGGAGCTGCATCCCACATGGCCATGGAGGGCCACACCACGGACTCAGAATACACCAGTGGGACGGAGGGCGAGGGGAGCACCACGGCAGTCACAGGATCTGCAACCAGCAACACAGACTCATCCTCCGATTGGAGCTCCCTTGTGGTGGCGGCAAAATCTGTGCCCCCCACTTTTACAGGTACAGCTGCCACCCCCCCTACCAGCACCACCCTCCCAGAAGCCCCTCAGCCTTCGCCCCGTGCCTGCTCACCCAGGAGGGTGGGCATCACCTTCGCCCCAGGCACCTCAGTCCCTGCCCCTGTCACCTCTGCTGCCCTCAGTAAGGAGGCCATTGACCTCCTCGGGTCCCTCACTGTTGGGCAGTCTACCATTTTGAATGCCATCCAGGGTGAAGAAAGGCAGTTGCAACAAACCAATGCTTTCCTGGAGGGCATTCATTCTGGTCAGGCTGTCCTTCATCGAACCCTGCAAACTCTGGCCTCAGCACTGATGGCAGCCATTGTCCCTGTATCTAGCCTCCCCCCTCCAACTTCCTCCATCCAGACCCAATCCCCTGTACCCCAGCCTATCCCAAGCACACCATCAGACCAGCCTGCACACACCTCACCACACAAGGGAAGCTCAGGCAAACATAAGCACCACACATCCCACAGGCACTCACGCAAGCATCACACACATACAGACACACCAACATCCACTGCCTCCACTGTGTCCCCCTCCTCCTCTTCTCCCTCCTCCCTCCCAGTCTCATCTACACTCACACCTGCGTGCACTACACTACCACTACAGCCACTACGTCCCGCACCAGAACACCCACCACCACACCCCGCTCACGTGCAGTCACCACCCCCACTACCATTTCCACATCCCTGTGTCGTCTCCCAGTGTGTCTGTGACGCCCCCTCCAAAGATACACAAATGCAGACACACACCCACCCAACAGCCATCCACCTCACGACAGCCTCCAGCCCATGCACCTGCACCCAAATCCACAAAAGTTACACCTCCTACAACCACCACCTCTTCCTCCACTCCCAAACCCCCCCAGCTACCCATCCCAGTGTCTCAAAAAACTTCCTGTCCCCCCTTAACCTATTTCCCACCACCCCCCCTCCAACTCATAGGTCCCGTACTAGCACCTCAGCCACAGCACAGCCAGTCCCGACCCCTGTGAAGCACCAGAAGTTGGACAGTTCCCGGCGGGAGAGGGGGAAGACTCCAGCCAGCAAAGCTGCTCACAAGGGTCCCTGGGGGAGTGTCGACTCAGCTGTGACTCCTCCAAAGGTGGGAAAGGGGCAGAAGAAATCTCCAAAGTCTGGGAGGAGCAGCACCGCCATCATTCCCGCTGCCCAGGATGCCACCGCCAACCCCATCGTCACTGGCCAGGAGGCCACCGCCAGAGTCACTGCCCAGGAGGCCAGCCCCATTGTCACTGGCCAGGAGGCCACCGCCAGAGTCACTGCCCAGGAGGCCAGCCCCATCGTCACTGGCCAGGAGGCCACCGCCAGAGTCACTGCCCAGGAAGCCAGCCCCATCATCACTGGCCAGGAGGCCACCGCCAGCCACAGCCCAGCTGGCCAGGAGGGCCCCGCAAGCCACAGCCCAGCTGACCCATGAAGGACCGCCAGCCACAGCCCTGCTGGGCAATGAAGGACCGCCTTGGCAAGGACCGCTGAACAGGCCAGGGACCGCTGAGCAGGGCAAAGACCACCATGGAATGCACCGCTGAATAGGTCTGACACTGGCCACTCAAGCACCGCTGAACAGGCTAGGGACCGCTGAACAGGGCAAAGACCGCCATGGAATGCCCCGCTTAACAGGTCTGACACTGGCAACTCAAGCACCGCTGAACAGGCCAGGGACCGCTGAACAGGGCAAAGACCGCCATGGAATGCACCGCTAGCCCATTTGCGGCTGGGGCAGTGACGCAACTGGGACCGTCACGGCGTGTGTGCTCCACTCTGGGACTTGCATCCACTCCGTCTGTCCTGCACAGGATGAAGCACTCTGGGCATAAAGCCCCCACCAGAACCAGTGGAGAAAGGCATCCACTACCTCAGTCCTTGGCAGGATGAAGCACTCTGGACACAAAGCCCCCTCCAGAACCAGTGGAGGAAGGCATCCACTCCGTCTGTCCAGCACAGGATGAAGCACTCTGGGAAACAAAGCCCCCTCCAGAACCAGTGGAGACTTGCATCCACTCCGTCTGTCCTGCACAGGTTGAAGCACTCTGGCACAAAGCCCCCTCCAGAACCAGTGGAGACTGTTATCCACTTGAGAGACTGTGGCTCTGCACTCCCCAGGAATGGTACAGTGGGCAAACCACCCACTGCAGAGACTTGAGAGACTGTGGCTTTGCACTCCCCAGGATGCAGCAGTGGGCAAACCACCCACTGTAGAGACTTGAGAGACTGTGGCTTTGCACTCCCCAGGATGCAGCAGTGGGCAAACCACCCACTGCAGATACTTGAGAGACTGTGGCTTTGCACTCCCCTAGATGGTACAGTGGGCAAACCACCCACTGCAGAGACTTGAGAGACTGTGGCTTTGCACTCCCCAGGATGGTACAGTGGGCAAACCACCCACTGCAGAGACTTGAGAGACTGTGGCTTTGCACTCCCCAAGATACATCAATGAGCATGGAGCCCCCTCGTGGATCTGGCATGGTGCACTCATCCGGCTGAGGTGCCCCCCCTTCCCTAGATATGCATTGGTGTGTGTGTTGTAGTGGGTGAGGGTCGGGGTGGGGGTTGGGATGTTGGTTGTGTGTGTCCCTGTGTTTTTGCCTCCCCCTCCACTATGTCGTAGGTGCAGTACTCACGTGGTCTTCGCCGCCGGCGTTGATGAGCCTCGTATAGGAGCAGGAAGACTATCGCAGGGAGAATTTAGAGTTCCGGCTCCATGGTGCCCTCCTTCCTCGTGGAGTGTGTAGAGGTGAGCATTTTACCTTCTAAATTCCTGTTTCCGCTGTGTTTTTATCCGCAGTGAATCCGCCCCGGAAAAGGTGGCGGATTGGTAGGTTGTGATACTGTGGGCGGTACATTGACCTCCGCCTGTCTGTTGGCGGTGACCGCCGCGCTGTTTGTCTGTACCGCCGTGGCGGTCTGAGTGTTAAAGTGGCTGTCTTTGTTGGCGGTTTCCGCCACGGTCATAATTCCAATTTCTTTACCGCCGGCCTGTTGGCAGTCTTACGCCAGGGTTGTAATGACCCCTTTGTCTTCTCCTTGAATTTTCCCTATATATTCATTCCCTATTTCTTTCACCCCGACTCTGATTATTTTTAGACCTTTTCAATTTTATTCTTTTACATAATTTGCATAACCCCACGTTCCTAATAGACAACCCACAACAATTAATATTCCCTGTATAATTTTCAACAGTACCTCATTCCAAATACTACTAAGCCAATAACCCACTGAAGCAAAGCCTTTACCAACCTTTTACTAAACATCTGGTTCTTTTAACTCCTTCAAATCACTACTTGCATTAGTCAGATTAGTAAGTAAGTCCCTTATCTCTTTACTGTTGTTAGGAATGTAACAGCAACAATGCCTAGAGTTAATCATTTTACAGACTCTGCCATCCTTTGCTAAAATATTGTCTAAAGCAAGATGATTTTGAAGTGTCATAGCTCTATCAGCAGCTAATTCAGTATCTATCAGGAGTATTACCTCTGCAAAATTTGTCAGCATGATATCCACAATAGTTGCCAACTTTCGAATCTTGACTGAGTTCAGGATGACCCCAGGGAAGGAATCACCGCACCAAAAATGTCTCCCACTACTGCAGAAGAGGACTCCTCTGTTCTTATTACGTAATTCAGTCACTTTCGGAAACTTTTTCAAATCCTTTATGTGATAAATCTTTGGGAATACTATCCCCAAATAACATGTCCCATACCATCCTCTTGGAAGACGATAATAAGCATTAAGTCCACAAATGTTATAAATCCCTGGAATCGCAGGGTCCTGCCCATTCAACATAAAAGCACATTTACTCTGCAACAGAAACACATGCCAACATTCACTTGTACCCACAAATAAAGTGTCAGTGCGTGACTTTGGCCTATATATACAAAGTTTTCCTATGTGTAAAGCATCCAAAGATGATTTCCCTTGCGTTTTAATTGCACTATATGCATAATCATTCTTGAAAGTCCTTTTCTCTAAGCCTTTTTCTAATTTCTCCTTCAGTGACTTTCTCCTGTCATCAGTCTGATCTAAAAAGCTCTTCTCTAAAGATGTAAGCAACCATGTGAGCATAAGCTGCCCCAAAGGTTAGTGTAGGCTCAAAGAATCCTCTAACCAGTACTGTCATTATCCTTAGCTATTCTACTCAGATATCTCATAATAGGAACAAACAAAAACACAACATCATGATTAGAGTAAAAATATTGAATGCACTCCTGATTAGAGAACCTTGTTAGTAGCAGACTCCAACTTATTCCGTATGTTAGTGGAAGACTATGATAAGTGACTCCTCCATCGACTGATGAAGGAATCTGTGTACACACAAGACAATCCCTCGCATCCATCATCTCAACATACTCACTCAATAAGCGATAGAAAACATTAGAAGAAAGTTCTCCTTGCGCATTAGTATAATCATGCAAATACTTCTCATCTAACTTAAACCTCTCTAAAGCCGTTAGTGTGGTAGTCTCAAAAGCAGAAGTCTGGTTGGCTCCTCTTGCATCAAGAACAGACATACCCACAATCAACACTATAAACAAAATCCCACACATAATCGCCAACCCAATGCTCATATATTTACAGCGCCTAACATCTCTAACCTGCATTATCAAAATCACCCATGATCTGTAGAGAATCAGAAAGCAGAAATAACTTAGGAAAATGCAGCAAAATCGAAAATAGACAACTCTTCTTTTAGCCGTTCAGTTTCACTTCCAGTGACCCTTCTCCTTGTCAAAATCAGTTAGCAGCTTGTCAAAATCAGCTTTGAAAAAGTCAAATCAGGTTATCAATATCTTTTCCAGTTACTTTTGTTAGTCTCTTTCTCAAAATGTGTTACTTAGATTGTTTCGTCAGTTCAGCTCTTTGATCTTCTTCAGGTCACCTCAAAATATTGGCTCGGAACTTCTGTATCAAAACAAAAAGACATAGGGGGTCATTCTAACATTGGCGGGCGGCGGAGGCCGCCCGCCAATGTTCCCCTTCCAAAATACCGCTCCGCGGTCGCAAGACCGCTGAGGGTATTTTGGGATTTGCCCTGGGCTGGCGGGCGGCCGCCAAAAGGCCGCCCGCCAGCCCAGGGCAAATCAACCTTCCCACTAGGACGCCGGCTCAGAATTGAGCCGGCGGAGTGGGAAGGTGCGACGGGTGCAGTTGCACCCGTCGCGTATTTCAGTGTCTGCAAAGCAGACACTGAAATACTAAGTGGGGCCCCCAGGGGCCCCGCGGCACCCCCTACCGCCATCCTGTTCCTCGCGAGACCCGCCAGGAACAGGATGGCGGTAGGGGGTGTCAGAATCCCCATGGCGGCGGATGGAGGATTCCCCCGAGCAGCGGAAAGTCGGCGGGAGACCGGCGACTTTCTGTTTCTGACCGCGGCTGAACCGCCGCGGTCAGAATGCTCGAGGGAGCACCGCCAGCCTGTTGGCGGTGCTCCCGTGGTCGGTGACCCTGGCGGTCACCGGCCGCCAGGGTCAGAATGACCCCCATAAACTCTTATTGCCATTCATTTGTAGTTGCATATGCCCACTCAGTACCTGCGTATCTCCGACTTGCTATTCCCTTCCTCTTCAACTTCCAATCACCATTCAACTCTCCTTCACTTAATTCTTCTTTTCTTGTAATATCTACTTCTTCCTCTATTGTTTGATCATCAACCACTTCTTTCCTTTTCTCTACGTGTGAGTCAGGCCATTTATCTCCTTTTCTTGAACCTTCAGTCAATATTATCTTCAAGATTGAACTAAAATCTTTCTCTTTCTCTTTCTCTTTCTCCGTGGTGTTTTCTCTTGACAGACCTGCAACAGGCTCAGGAGGAGTCAGATCACCTCAACTTTGATCCAGCTCAACACCTTCCCCTTCTGGGCCTGGAACTTGCTCTGTTTGCCTCTCAAATTTGTCTGCTTCTGAGAGAGCCCCCTCAGTACTAGGCTCTCCCTCTGCATCAGTTTAGATTGGTTCCCCAGCACCCTCCTGGAGTTCCCCACCCTCGTCTCTTGCAAGAGTGATGGAACCGTCATCAACAAGCTCAGATTCAGCTCCAGTTCCTCCTCCTTCCTTTTTCTGTTCTGGTGGTGTAATTTGTCCCACAGTTGTTGGTACCCTCAACAAAGCTTCTTCATGATGCAGTGGTCATGCCACTTTCTTTGTATGACTCGCGTGAATCCAGTTCGGGATCCCTGCACACTTCACAGCTGTCGTAGATGTTAAAATCACTTGATATGGTCCCCTCCAATGAGGCTCCAAACACGTCTTGCGCACGTGCTTCCGGACAATAACCCAGTCACCGGCTGTCAGGTTGTGCCCCGGATTGTGGATTGGTGGCAATGTGGTGGCCTCCACCTGCTGAGAGAAAGAGCGGACTACATCAGCCAGACCCTTGCAGTAATCAAACACCAAATCATCTGTAATGTTGACAAGTGCATTGGCTGGAACTGCTGGCAACCTCATTGCTCTTCCTATGAGGATCTCATGGGGCGACAATCCCGTCTTCCTGTCAGGTTTATTTCTCATTGACATTAACACCAATGGTAATGCATCCAGCCATTTCAGCTTCATAGCTACACACATCTTTGCAATCCTTGACTTTAGAGTACCATTCATCTACTCCACTAGTCCTGATGCTTCAGGGCGATAACTACAATGCAACTTCTGCTCAATGTTCAATGCTGCCCACAATAGTTTAATCACCTCATTATTGAAGTGTGTTCCCCTATCTAATTCTAAAGAGATCGGAAATCCGAAGCGTGGTATCAATTCCCTAAGCAACAACTTTTCTACTGTAAGACTATCAGTTCTCCTTGTAGGGTGCGCTTCAATCCAGTGACTCAAGATGCACACAATCACTAACACATATATCAAACCTCCACACGCAGGCATCTCAATAAAATCCAATTGCATTCTGCTAAATGGACCTCCTGCTCTTACAGTATGGCTCAAATTAACCACTGTCCCTTTCCCCGCATTTAATTGCTGACAAATCACACAGTGATGGCAAACGGCTTCAGCTGCTTGTCTAAACTTGGGGTTAACCAATCAATTTTGAGCAAACGAACCATGGCATCTCTCCCAATGTGTGCCTTACCATGATAGTACCTCACCATCTGAGATAAGAGACTAGGCGGCAGAACCATCTGACCCTCCT
The DNA here is from genome assembly GCF_031143425.1 of Pleurodeles waltl. Classification (NCBI taxonomy): domain Eukaryota; kingdom Metazoa; phylum Chordata; class Amphibia; order Caudata; family Salamandridae; genus Pleurodeles; species Pleurodeles waltl. Next base: position 658,485,034 of record NC_090443.1, on the reverse strand, counting down.
CAGATACCCATAACTCATCCTGTCTTTGTACACATTTCATTTTGCTCCATGATCATTTCTCTTCTTTGTCAACATTACTCTGCAAAGTTTTTAATTCTTCTAATGTGTCGATCACTTTTAATGCAAAACTTGCACACGTAGTGTCTTCTTCAGATAACAATTCCCACTTGTCTTTGAGCAATATACAGTTCAATGCTCAAAACCTTGCGAGTTGATCCGCATATCCGTTCCCCAGTGGCACGTAGTCCTGTGACTTTAGATGTGCACTGCATTTCACCATGGCAATTTCTTCAGGCAATTGTATTGTATTAAGCAACTCCTTCATTCTCTCACCATTTCTCACTGGTAAACCTGTAGAGGTCAGGAAACCTCTCTGTGACCATAGTTGACCAAAATCATGAACTATTCTGAATCCTTATTGGCTATCTGTATAGATAGTGACTCACAACTGAGCACAAACATGGCATGCCCTAGTAAGAGCTACCAATTCTGCTACTTTAGCAGAATACACTCCTCAAAGCCAGGAAGCTTCAAAGCTACCTGTAATTTTGCACACAGCATATCCTGCTCTCGGTGTCCCTGTGTTGTCTCTTGGACAAGAACCATCACTGAAAACAATTTGGTCATTTTCTTCCAATCGAGTATCTCTAATGTCAGGTCTCAGTTTTGTGCACAACTCAGTTACCTCGAGACAATCATGTTCAACACCTTCTTTTTCAATTTCAGTAGTATCACTTGGAAGTAAAATTACCGGGTTCAGCACTGTACATCTTTTCAGTGTCACATTTGGTGCCCCCAAAATGCTCGTCTCATACCTAGTCAACCTAGCACCAGTCAGATATTGGGTTTTCGTCGTTGTCAGAAAAATCTCAGTCGAGTGAGGTACAATTACAGTCAGGGGATATCCCATCACTACTACTTCACACTGTGAAAGGTTCTGACCAACTGTGACAGCTACACGCAAACAACCTGGTAAGGCTACTGCAACTGGGTCCATGGTAGCTGAAAAATATGCTACTGGGCGATGAGCGCCTCCAGGGACCTGCGTCAAGATAGACAATGAACATGCATCACGCTCATGACAAAACAGTGTGAAAGGCTTCGTGTAGTCAGGCATATCCAACGCTAGAGCCTCTCTCTCTCAGCTCTCAGTGAATGCTTTCATTTGTTCCTGGTCTAATGCTATGGGATCGGTGACATCCTTATGAATCAGCTTCTGTAAAGGCTTTGAAATTTCTGTAAAATTTGGGATCCACTGACGACAATAGCCCACCATACCCATAAAGATCCTGACATCTCTCTGTGAAGTCCGGGGACTTTTCTGCAATATCATTGTAATCCTCTCTCTGGATATTTTCCTCGACCCCCTCTCAATCTGATGACCCAAGTACTTCACTACCTTCTGACAGTACTGCAACTTCAGTGGTGACACCTTATGACCAAACTTTCCCAAATGATTCAACAGAGCAATCGAGTCGTACTTGCATTCATCCCTTGTCTTGGACGCAATCAACAAATCATCAATGTACTGTACCAGAGTCGATTGGGAAGGTAACTCTGATGACTCCAAGTTCTTTTTCAAGATCTGGTTGAACAAGGAAGGTGACTCCGTGTACCCTTGAGGAAGTCTACACCAGCAGTAGAACCGATCTAAGAATTTGAAACTAAAGGGAAACTGACTATCCTCATGAAGAGGCACAGAAAAGAACCCTTGTGACAAATCAACCACTGTGAACCATTCTGCATCACATGGAATCTGGAACATTATTACAGCTGGATTGGGCACTATGGGGCAACACTTGACCACAATATAATTTATTTTTCTGAATTCCTGAACAATTCGAACCTTCCCACATGGCTTCTTCAAACCCATTATTGGTGAATTACATGGACTGCTCAACACTTCTTTTAGGACTCCCTGCTTCACAAAATCTGCAATTATCTGAGCCATTTTAATCAGGACATCTTGTGCCATATTATACTGTGGAAGCTGCGGAAACACTACATTCGGCTTCAAGGTAACCCTAATCAGCTCCACTCGCTTAATCAGACCCACTTCTTTCCCTGTCAGATCCCAAATGTTCTCTTGCACTGTTCCCTGCACATCAGAATTAAGCTCTCTGTGAACATCGGGAAGGACTCAATCAAGGGGTATTCCTCATTTGTAGTTTTACACTCGGTCTCTGGAGCTGGGTCTTCTTATTCATCACTATTTGTCTGAATCTCAATTCCATCATTTGAACAAGTAATCAAACACCTTGTTTTACACAATAAGTCACTTCCCAGTGGCATTTCTATTCCATGTTTCTCTGCCGACTCTACTAATCACTGGTGTACCTTGCCCACCTCCCCTGTAATCCTTGGGCATAAGTATCTCAATTCTGCTTCTGTGTAGGATTCTAACCTATTCACCCCCATTGTTCCTTCAACTAGTTCACCCGCGTCCATGCTCATCTGACACAATTGATTCGCTCCTCACCCTTGTAACGTTCTGTGGGGTACTCAACTTGTGTACCCATTCAGTCAACTGCTGAGCTGTTAATCCCTGTAGCGAAATGTAACTCGTGTTCATTCGTGGCACCCGCTGTACCACTGCACCTGATGTCTGCGGGGTCAATCGCTTCAAGCTCTGGCCTGCACTTGGTCCATTCACAGCATCGGGAAGTGCGACAAGTGGACTGAGGTCTAACAATGACCTCAATCCTTCAAAGATCTGACCCACGGAAGAGACTACTTGTACCTGGTCACTTACTCCCCTCCTCATTAGACCCTGAGACATCTCTCCCTGTTCACCCATGATTGATTTGTTCTAAGCAAATAATGGTACCGCTGGTCCAACATTAATTGGCAGTGATATTGCATCTGGGGCTGCTCTGGCACCTGCACCCTGTGGGAGAGTAACTCCCATACTCTGATTCATTACCGAGTCACGTCTGACTGTGTCCCTGTCATTGGGGTAAACCTTGGCATCCCTTGAGACTGTGCCTGGGGCAACAAAATCGGAGTCGGCTCAGTCTGATCCAGCAGTGGTCTTGAAACCACTTGCTCCATAGGCACCACTAAGTTCGAAGTTGTCTGTAGAATTGGCACATCAGGATAAATTCTCTGCACTGGCGGCGGATGCATCTGTGCCTGAACTACTGGAGTAGTCAACACATTAGGGCTACCTTGCACCACACCCTGTGTCTGGCCAGCATTAACCTGAACTAAATTCACTGTCCCCACTGCCTGTGCCGGAGCAGTAGGATCGGTGCTAGCACTCAGACCACCCTCATGCACCGCTTACGGTGGGGGTCGGTCCCTCAATATCTGTGTAACAAGATCCTCAGCATCTGATTCCTCCTCCACTATGGAAGACCTCTTTGCTTCCTTACTCCCAGATGTACTCTCATTAGTTTTTCTAGTTGCTTTCTTTCCTTCTGGCTCATCCTCCTGTGTAATGGCAGGAAACAATTTAACATCCTGCAATGTCACTGATCTCCACCTCTTTTGTTCCTAATCCCATCTCACTTCCACTAAAGACTTCTCTACTTTTCTTACTCTCCTCTTGAATTTCATTTGCTGCTGCTGTCTAGCTACCAGCTCCCAAACTGCCAATGCCTGAAACTGTGCTGGACTGGGAATGGGCTTGGATTCATATAAGGCCATCCGCAGTTGCTCCAAAATCATCAAATAAAATGCCCCATTCTAAGGAAATGCTAAACTCCCATTTTTCTCTGTCAACTTAAACCATTGCTTTAACGAAAGACATGGCACGACACCTCTCTCCTCCATTAAAACCTAAGCTGGTGTACCTCCCGGCGGTGTAGGCTCCCCTACATTTGCTTTAATGTATGTATCTCCCTTAAGGGGACTCTTTAATGCCTTGAAAAACTTCATATTTTCTACTTTTGTGTTTTCAAAAAAAATTAGGAAATAATTTTTACTCCCAAGATTCCTTTCACCCACGTTCTCAACCAATTGCCTCTCAAAGACGGCTGCCAATTTGTGCGCGACGCTTCTCACTAACCAACCTATCCCAGTACAGCTCCAATGACGTCACACTCGCACGTACTGCTGCTGACAGTCTTGCGGCTCGTCGCCCTACACTCAGAATATCACAAAAGTAATGCAAAATATTCCGAGCACTAATAAAAAAAAATAAAAAAAAAAATAATAAAACCTGCTAGTTTACTACAGGAAAGGTAACACTATCACTTCCGAAACCTTACGGATTTTCACTGATGGCCCTTTTCGCTCATGCAGCTATTCCTCTTTCTCGGTCTCCCAGATTTGCAAGTAAAATTCGACCCGCAAATTTTACTCACATCTGGTCAATGGGTCTGTCCTGGTGCACATAGGACTCGTCAAATCTCATTCTAAATTTTTTCCTGCCCACTTTAAATCACGCCTGATCAACCTACTAAACCAGACAGATGACAATGTATAACCAAGTATCTCATACACTTCTCAACTCCCTAAATTCCCTCACATACGTCACAATTAACCTGCGATTTGCATAAGCTGTGCAAGTGCAACCTATCTCTCTCACTCTATCACTAAAACACCAAGAACATACCCAACACCACTAGCAGGATCCAGGATCTGGGAAAGTCATTTCTGGGCTTAAGGGAACATCATTTTCTCTACATATGCCTTTTCGAAAAACAAAATCCAAATCTCAGTAATAGTGAATTCTTAATGAATCAATCTTAAACTATCACTATAACTACTAATCACCTTATGGCAAGCTTTTGAAGAGACTAACCATCAGTCTGCTACCAAAAAACTGTTAACGCGCCAGCCTTTAATAAGTAAACTTACAAGGGGATGCATATAGGTCGATGAACCTCTTGACTCATTTAAAATGATCTTGCATAGCTCTAGCATAGGACGCCGTAATCAATAGGCAATAATCATTCGTCAAATCTAAAATCAATAATCAATTAAAGTCAGTAATTGTCACACACCATGACTATTCAGCCATGAATAACCACACCTTTAGCATGAGTTTAGTAATTTTATTTCCCTTATTTTAACAATACTAAGTCATGTGATCTAAACTCAAAATCAATTCAAATTTCATATGGGAACAGTATTAATTAGCCAAAAGACGCCAGAAACACAGCCTAATCAAGGCTGATATCACAATACATTCTACAGCATTAGTGCTGAATAATAAAATCAGCTTCAGTATTTCAGCACTGTCCATAAAGTTCAGTAAAATAGTCTGTCAAACATTGTCTCTGTAAGTTGTCATTCGTCAAGTAGAATAACCTCATCGAACCCAGATTAGCATCAGCATGTGGGGCTTCATGCAAAACAATTTAGAACTTGAATTTAAAAAACATCTAGCTAAGGGAAACTAACTAAGACAGTCCAGTTGGTACCTAGAAACAAGAGGCACAAAAATACTTTTCAGTCATATTGTCATATCTACCTATGCACGGTATGGGTCAGCAAACAGAATCAGTCTTTGTCCTCAGGTCATCAGTCGATCAGCATCACATCAGGCTCTCAGTCTGAGAGTATGAGCCGAATGACAGAATCTCAAATCTCTTCTTAAGTCTCTTCTTCTCTCCAAGTCTGCATAAATCTAATCTTTAGTCTGAAGTATTTTTTTTCCTCTGTCACGTCATTATATCAAAGTCACCCAAACTATCCCCTAATTTCCAGTTGGTCAGTTGATCGTATGTTATAACTCTATCCAATTGAATTAACTATCCCAAATCTATGAGTTCTAATATTTCTTCTTTCTTATGTTGTTGATTGGATTGGTTCACCTTACGATGTTCTCATCATTCGGCTTGTCAGGTATCTACTTTGTTGCATCTTCCTCTCCAGTCAGTGTCTTCATTGTTCATGTCCTGGGAAAGTACAGCTAGCACATATTATATACAGTATGATACAATTCTAGCATTCTCCTGTCCGTCGGTTCCCATAGAAAGCTTCAGTTAAGCGTTTTTATTAAAAAAATGAGCATTTCATAACTAGTTCACTCTCTCAGCATTTTCCATTAGACGCTAAGGAATACAGCTTCTGCATGAGGCCTGGCAAGACTAGGCCAAGACATTCGCTAAGTTAAGGCCTACAATTAATAAGTAAGAACATACTTCATAACTCTCAATATCACATATTAATACATGAATCTAATACATTTTTAATATGTTACACGTTTTATTCAATTATTGAGTACCTTTCGTAAATACTGGTGGCCATTCTCCGAGGTCACAATTTCAAACGTGCACATTCTTTTTCTCTACGTTATTCAAAATACATAAACACTCATTAATAATTTCTAATTAAGACATCTGCGTTGGCAGTACTAAATGTGTTAATGTATGAAATAGCACCAACCGAGATGAGCAGCTTCTCCCTCCACTTCTTCAAATCCAACTGATCTCTCTGGAATGCCCAACTCATAACATTCTAAGATGACCCATACCACAGAGGTAAGTGACAACATTACATTCTGAGCTCAACACAACACATATCCCTCCCCACAATGACAAATAAAAGTATATAAGAGAAACTTTAAGAAACAATGCAATATAATTCACCAAGTAGAAAAATAATCCCAAACAAAATTACAATAGTCTATTTAACCATGTTTTAACTAATAAGACATAACAAGTAGGGGGGAATAATAATTGCATTGAAAAGACGGGAAAGCATGTAGCAAAATATAGGATAATTCATGAACACCAGAATTCAAATCACATTGATGACGGTTCATTTCACAGCACAAGGGAAAGCTATGGTTACGATATACAGCAGATGTCTAACTCATGATACCACATACTCACTCCACTGCTTGAGCCTGGTGTGAGACCTCACGGTAGACCTGGAAGACCAGTTACAGATGCCATCATTATGGTGAGTATCCTATTGAACACCACTTTCACAGGCACTCGGATTACTCCCTTTTCTTTCGGACCTTCCATTTGTGTTCTCAAACTTCATTTCCTGTCACCTTGCAAACCTGTACATACACCACACATTACCATTGGGCAGCTTCACCACAATCTTCATCACTTTGTCAATTCTGAAAGGACCCATGTAATGAGACTCATCCTTTGTCACAAATCCTGTTTTTTGTTGTTTTACCAGCACTAAATCCCCTACTAGCCAATTGCGAGCCCTGGTACAGTTCCTCTGATCATATCTTTCCTTGTAATTCTTTTGATAGTGCTCACCTACCTTTCCACTTGAGTTTGGCCACCTCTGTCTCATTATCCATCCATTCTGTTCTTCGCTCCTTGTTACTAAACCATGCGGGATGCAGCTTGGTATTTTCAACCCCACCTCTCATCCAGAAAAATGGCAACTGGAATGTCGCAGTACTAGCAGCATTGCGATGAGCCCACCATATTTTTTTCAACACTTCTGAAGGTGTTTTTCCGAACTCCACTGCTTTCTGCATACATGACTCCACTATCCTATTAATGTATTCTGCCAGACCATCAGCTTGTGGAGAGTATATAGCAGTTTTGTGAACAATGGATAATTCCTTCAACAACTCCTGCATCTCATGAGATGTCAATTGCACACTGCTGTCCGTTATAAATTCTTGTGGTACCCCTTCGCCAATGGACTCTTCCTTCAGAAATGTAATTGCCGCCCTAGTGTTAATAGACCTTATTCACTTTGGCACCGCCCCTTTGACATGTAGTCAACCAAAGTATGAGGAACCATTCACTGGGAGATAGAAGAGGAAAGGGACATGCAAAATCCAATCCCAGTTTCTTCCATTGTTCCACGGGGATTTACCTAGGGGACAATGGAGGTGTTAGAACCACTTTACATTTGTCACTCCTGGCACACAAATGACAATCCTTGACCACACATTCCACTTGCCTATCTACCCCAGGCTACAAATACTGTTCTCTTACTCTGGATTTGGTAAGGTTCTTTCCTAAATGTCATGTGCCAGGTTCACAATTTTTACCTCTCATTGCTTCGGGTAGGATTATTCTTGTGCCTCTAAACAATTTAACTCATTACTTACATTCCAAAACCATTTAATTCCTTTGGGTAGGGTCTTAAACTCCGGCCAACCACCTACAATGAGTTTCATGAGATCAATGATTTCTTCATCAGCTTCTTTTATTGCTTGCCACTCATCTTTCTGCAGCACACTTTCACTCACCCAATCGACATGGTTAGCATTCATCTGCACCGACTTTCTATCCACTGTCTACCTGGACAGTCTCCTACCACATTCTCGGAGCCAGTCATATATTCCACTTGAAAATTATAATAACTTAACCATTCATTCAATCTTTTGATTCTGTGAGTCAGTTAATCACCCTTTCTTGTGGAAAATAGATGAACCAGTGGTCTGTGATCAGATCTCACCAAAATGGCATAACCCATAAATAGAATTTACAATGTTTGATCACCTCCCACACATGCCAAGGCCTCTCTTGCAATCACAGAATATCTTTCTTTCACACCTTCAAGTGTGTGGGACATAAATGCTACCACTTTCTCTTCACCCCCACTCAAACTGTGAGAGCACTGCTCTCATTCCCTTAAGACTAGCATCCAAGGTAAGTACAGTTGTTTTAGACACATCAAAGTATCACACTTTAGGCATTACACCTATGCAATTTTTAATGGTCCTAAAAGCTTCTTCACAATCATCTGAGCAAATTTTGCATTTTATTTTAACAAAGCTCTAATGGGTTGGGCTAAACCAGTGAAATCTGGTACACATTTGGAGTAGAAACTCAGCAAATCCAAGGAAAGATCTCACTTGGTCTTTCTCCCATGGTGCCGGTGCCTTGGCAATTGAATCAACCAGCTCTAACTTGAGTTTCATCCCCTCTGCAGGGGAAATGCCCTGAATGACGACTCTGTAACAACGAAGTCGTGGACAATGAAAGCGGAACAACTCTTTCGTTAACCACGACTTGGTTGTTTTGTGCCTTAACCACACATGTGCTGAACCACGCACATGCGTGGTTAAGGCACAGAACAAGGGAGTCAGCTGAGGAGGATGACGCGATGAGTCAGGTAAGTGGGGCTGTTTTAGGGGCTGGGGGGTCTGGGTATTTTTAGTTTTAGGGGTGTGGTGTGGGGTTGGGGTTTTAGGGGCAGGGGTGGGGGTATTTTTTTGTTTTAGGGGCGGGGTGGAGGGTTGGGGTTTTAGTTTTATGGGAGGGGGCTTCGGCTTTAGGGGTGGGGGAGGGGTATTTTTAGTTTTAGGGGTGGGGTTGAGGTTTTAGTTTTAGGGGCAGGGTGGGGGTCAGGGTATTTTTAGTTTTAGGAGCGGGGTGGAGGGTCAGGGGGTTTTAGTTTTGGGGTGGGGTGGGGGGTCGGGTATTTTTAGTTTTAGGGGCGGGGTGGGGGGTTGGGGTTTTATTTTTAGGGGTGGGGTGGGGGGTTTTAGCTTTAGGGGAGTGGGCCTCGGGGTAGGGGAGGGTGAGGGGTATTTTTAGTTTTAGGGGTGGGAGTCGGGCGGTTTAGGTTTGGGGAGGGGTATTTTTAGTTTTAGGGGCGGGGTGGGGGTCGGGTATTTTTAGTATTTGGGGGTGGGGGTTGGGTGGTTTAGGTTTTTAGGGGTGGGGTGGGGGATTGGTGTGAATTAGGTTTTAGGGGTTGGGTGGTTTTAGGTTTTAGGGGCGGGTGAGGGGTTGCTGTAAGTTTAGGGGTGGGGGTTTGGGTGGTTTTAGGTTTTAGGGGTGGGTTGGGGGGTCGGGTAATTTTAGGGGTGGGGGTTGGGGGGGTTTAGGTTTTAGGGGCAGGGTTGGGGACTTGTGGTAGTTCTAGGGGGGTGGGTGTTGGAGTGGTTTTAGATTTTAGGGGTGGGGGTTGGGGTAGTTTAGGTTTTAGGGATGGGGTGGGGTTGGGTTGGGGTTGTTTTTAGGGGTGGGGTTTGGGGTGGTTTTAGGTTTTAGGGGTGGGTTGGGGTCGGGTAATTTTAGGGATGGGGTGGGGGATTGGGGGGTTAGGTTTTAGGGGCGGGGTGGGGGCTCAGGGTAGTTTTAGGGGCTGGGTGGTTTTAGGTTTAATGGGTGGGGGTTGGGGTACTTTAGGTTTCAGAGATGGGGTGGGGGTTGGGGTTGTTTTAGGGGCAGGGTAGGGGTCACAGTCATTTTAGGGACGAGGTGGGGGTTGGGGTAGTTTTAGGGACAAGGGTGGGGAATTGGTGTGGTTTTAGGGGAGGGGGTCGCGGTAATTTTTAGGGGTGGGGGGCCAGGGGAGACGCATGCTGGAACCATGCATGCCTATCACTAATGTCTTTACCAGGAATGCCTGTACAATGAAAAATCACTGTTACGGCATTCGTGGTAAAGGCATTAGTGGTAACAACGCGGTCGTTGTTCTGTCCTCATTGTTCAGGCACGTGTTGTTCCAGCATGCGTTGTTCGGACATGCATTCCCTCTGCAGAAATGGTATGGTCCAAATAGGAGACAACACTAACCCGGAATATACATGTCTTCATGTTCTTGCTCTGAAAACACAGACATAACCAGTTGGTGATACTTGGATTTATATAATTCCTATGTCCCGCTAGTGGCGCCACCCTAGCAAATTATTGCCACGTTTTGCTACATACACTTTTCCTACGATTTCCTTATTCAAGAATGTTATTCTCATAACTGCATAACCCAGTACATCAATTTTAGATCCACCATAACTCAGGTTTATATCTGGAGAAAACAGGGTTATTTACTCTCCACTAAACTCTTTCTGTTCTTTTTACCCACCATGTGAATCTGAATCAGCCGAAACAACAATGTCCTTATCATCCAATTTTACATGACATTCAGGCATGTCTATAGGACCTACATCCACCTCACAGGGATCAGGTTTTATAGATATTACCATCTTGCTTATGTTCTCACAAACCATGTGTGAGAGGAGGCCTCTTTTTGCATGGTTAGCTCCCACTTTGTGCCTGATGTTGATATGTTTTAGAAGTTGGTAGTGCCCAGGGCCCCTGCTAAACAGGTTCCCTGGGCCAGAGCTCTTTCCCTAAAACTGTTGTGATGCTTGGCACAATTGGTTATACTCCTATATACCCCTGTAAGTCCCTAGTAAATTGGTACCCCAGTACCCAGGGCAAGAGATATTAAGAGTATGCTCCTGGGGGCATCAGTACTGGTTGTGACACCCCAAGGTCCCTGCACCCAGATGCACCCAGCATTGTCATTGCCAGAGTGTACTGGGGCAACCCTTAAAGGATACATTCGACATGGCACACTCGCTGTGTGCCCTGTCCACCGTACACTGCATATACTGTGGGTAAGTCACCCCTCTAGCAGGCCTCTCTAAGATCAGGATTCTTTGCTAATAGTTTCTCTTGTGCTCTTACATTGTTTGTGCACCTCACTAATTGGTACCTAATTGGTGAGTCTGTTAATGGGTCAAACTCACAAGTGTGTGCAAGTGTATGTAAACATGCCACATAATTCCCAGCACCTTCTCCCTTCCCTTGTACTTTGAAGAAAAACTTCTGATATTACAACACCACATTAATCTTTGGTTCAAAATGTTTCTCCATCATTAATACAGACACATCAAGTTCATCCCTCGCATCTCTTTCTGCATTGCCACTTGGTATGGTTTACAAAGTTTCATACATTTTACCTCCTCCTACTCCTAAATTATTGAGTAGGACTCCTTGCTTCCTAGCCACAGAAATCGTCTTACCCCATATAGCCACCAGGTCATATAAGTTCCTCCACTTTTTCCATGGAATAATTGATCCACCTTTGTCTGAAAGAAATATTGGGGTTGATGGCATATTGGTCGTTGCCGTTGCAATAATGGAAAATAAAATAAACGCAAACTAATAGCACCAGATTTCACTGAAGGTCTACTGCAATGAGTTGTTGTAAATAAAGCCAGATTACAAAATTGTAAAACTGCATTACTATCTGTTCAGTGCTACTAATGTCTTTTCTGTAAACTGTCTCTTCAAAGCATAAAATCAATTAAGAAAAAAAACAGAACAGATCACACAAAGCAGAGTCTGAAAAAAGTATGAATGCTATCACTGCTGAAAAGGCACTGTGAGACCTGACAGCCTTAGGGTGGTCACCCCGACCTTTTTGCCTGCCTCTCCACTTTTTTTTACACTGATTTTGCTGGTTTTAGGACTCTGCACACTACCTCTGCTAACCAGTGATATAGTGCATATGCTCTCTCACTTAAAACATGGTAACCTTGTTTTCACACCCAATTGGCATATTTGATTTACTTGTAAGTCCCCAGTAAAGTGCACTACATGTGCCGAGGGCCTTCAGATTGAATGCTACTAGTGGGCCTGCAGCACTGCTTATGTCACCCACATAAGTAGCCCCTTAACCATGTCTCAGGCCTGCCATTGCAAAACATGTGTGTGCAGTTTCACTGCCACTTCGACTTGGCATTTAAAAGTACCTGCCAAACCTTAAACTCCCCTTTTTCTATATATGTCACCCTTAAGGTAGGCCTAGGTAATCCATAGGGCATGGTGCTGTGTAGGTAAAAGGTCCTGCTAGTGAAAACACCATACATTCCACTGCTGTGAGGCCTGCTCCTTTCATAGGTTAACATTAGGGCTACCCTCATTTCCTGTTTGAGTGGTAGATTCTGATCAGAAGGGAGTAGACAAGCCATATTTAGTATGGCCAGAATGGTAATAAAACATCCTGCTGACTGGAGAGGTTGGATTTTATATTTCTATTTTAGAAATGCCACTTTGTGAAAGTGAGCATTTCTCTGCACTTAAAATCATTCTGTGCCTTACAGACTGTCTCCAACCCACATCTGGGCTAGGCTGATTGATAGGTCCCTTGTGTGTTTCACCCAGACAGCCACAAACACAGGATGCTTAGTCACACCTGCACTCATCTGCATACTGAACGGGTCTTCCTGGGCTGGAAGGGTGGAGGGGCTTGACACTTACATTTCAAAGTCTAGTGACCTGCCCTCACACAAAGGACTGCCACACTGCCTACTGTGACCCTGGCAGACAGACCTGTACTGGAAGGGGACCTTGTGCACTTTGAAACCACTCTTTGAAGTCTCCCCCACTTCAAAGGCACTTTTGGGTATATAAACTGGGTCCCTGACTCTACCAACTCAGACACTTCCTGGTACAGTCACTCTGAACCAGATCCTGCAACCTGCCAAGAGGAGCTGCCTGGCTGCCCAAAGGACTCGCCTTGGCTGCTTTGCTGTGAAGAACTGCTGCCTTACTGTTGCGCTGCTGCCTTGCTGTTGTGCTGCTGCCTTGCTGGCCTCTGGCATTGCTGAGAAGTGCTCTCCAAGAGCTTGGATTGAACTTGCCTCTTGTTTCCTGAAGTCTCCGGGCCAAAAAGACTTCATCTATGACAAGGAACTCCTTGTGCAGAAAAATAATCGAAGCACAGCCTGCCGGAATCAACGCGCAGCCTGCCTAGCACTGAAAGAATCACCGTATTGCGCTCCAGAATGGCGCAGCCTAGCTCCCCCAGTGGATAGTGAAACAGCGGCAGCATTGCGACCGAAACTTCGATGCGCAGCCCACCAGATTGATGCATCGATGAGCCGGAACAACGGAGCCCGACTTCCTGCGTGAGGAATCAATGCAGTGCCTGCCATACGACAAACTCTGCAACATCACCCACTGGATCGAAGCAGCACCTGTGACTTCGTCCAGCATGCCCAGGTGTGCCCCCACATCGTCCCTTGGCATCAAAGGACACCGCATCACAAGGAGGATTCAAGTGTGCACGCCGAAATTTGATGCAAAGTCCTTGCCGCTTAGAAAAGAATAAACTCATTGCCTGTGTACGTCCAGAAATCCGATGTCACACCCATCATTTTCCACGCATCTCCTCCTCTGCTGTCTCCATGCGTGTAATTTTGACGCATACCAGGCACTTTTGTGGTCATTATGAACATGGTGGTAAACACTGCCACGCTGGCGGTAACTACTGCCAACAGGTTGGTGGTCCAGAACGCCAAATAATGAAGCATATGAAAAACAAGTAGCGTTCCATCCAAACACCGCCATCTTTGTAGTCCTGATGAGGACTGAGGAGGCTGCCCACAGGCTGGTGGAAAGGACCTACCCGCACACCAAATAATGAAACACCACACCGCCAGCAGTTCCAGAACGGGAACTACCGCCAGGCAAAGCGGTGGTAACGAACAATATAAAAGGAAACACTCACAGGAGGTACACAGAACATGCCGACGCAGACATGGAGAGAGAGTTGGAAACAATGCCAGTGCTCTTCCTCGCCATATTCCTCCAGGACTGTGACCGACGATGAAGACGACAACGGTAAGTATAATAGCCTAGTACACATGGGAAGAAAGAGCACAGTTACACATCCTCCCCACCCAGCCTGCAACTCCCACATCCCAATCCATACATACCAAAACAAGATGTACCTACCAGACACAAGACAACAAAGACCTGCACCAAAGTACATACATGTGCACACCACACCCCCTCAGTGAAACGCAGAACAATGTCACTATATTGTGCCAGCAGCACTACTGGGCACTGAAATTGTATTCACATTAACAAAAAGTAATGTCCAAAGAAGGCCATTGGCCAGTCCATTTGAAATACCCTTAAGGGCCAATATAGGCCAAACTTGACTCCCACATGTGCAAAGGGTACTCCACTCAAAAGGGGCATCAGTGTGGCAGCCAGGCACCTCAGGGAACAGGCAAGGGCATGGGCTGGGGACTTACGTCTGGAAGGGGGTGGCTTGGGCTTAGGTTTGGGAGGTAGAGGGGATTTAGGCTTGCCCTTGGAAGGAGAGAGAGTGGGCTTGGACTGGGGAGTGGCAGAGGGACCTGGGGCAACACGGGGCATCTTCCTCCCTGGGGAAGAGGAAAGGGAATGGGAAGGGCGGACTGGGGCAGACTTTGATGAGGAATGAGTGGACTGGGCAAGGACATCGGCACGTTTAGGGACCCGACTGGGTAGGCTAGTGGGTTCAAACAGGTCAACACGGTAGGGAAAAAGCTTCTTAGGTGCAGTTGGAGGAGATTTGGAGGCAGGTCTGAGGGAGTGGCCATACCAGGTGTAGGTGTGCCGGACGTGGATGCAGGTGCATGTAAAGTATGCTAATGTGTGCTGCATGTGTGTGGTGTGGATGTGTGCAAATGTTTGAGTGTTTTTGGAGTGGGGTGGACAAAGTGGGAGAAGACAGGCTGCCAGCGTACATGGATGTTGTCTGGGTGTCTTCAGGTCTACTGAGTGTGCTTCAAGTGTCGGTCAGTGTAGTCGTGGTGAGTGCAGGTGTGGTGTCTGGGGTGCATGTCTGGATGTCAGATGTTGTGGTGACTGCATGAATGGGGGCAGCAGCAGTGACTGAGGGTGTAGTGCGTATGGGTGCACATGGTGAGGTGACAGACAGGGTGGTGGGGGAGGTCGACACACTGGGGGAAGTGGATGTTGTGTGTGCTTTTGTATGTTGGGTGTGTGCATGCCTGTGGTGGGAAGTGTGGTGCTTATGTTTTTCAGTGTGTTGATCTGTGTGCATGGCTGTCTGTATATGTGCTTGGGATGGGTGAAGGGAGTGGGGTGCTGTAAGTGGTAGATGTGGTGGGAGAGGGGAAGGAAAGACCAGGGACACTGGGTGCCGCCAAAGAAGAGGCCAGAGCCTGAAAAACTCTATGTAGGCCAGACATGGCACTGTGAATGCCTTCCAGGTATGCATTGCATTGCTGCATCTGGGATGCTAGCCCCTGGATTGCATTCACGATGGTTATCTGCCCTACAGAGATAGTTCTCAGGAGGTCAGTAGCCTCCTCAGTGAGGGCAGCAGGGCTGACTGGGGCAGGGGATGAGGTGCCTGGGGCGAAGGAGATGCCCACCCTCCTGGGTGAGCCGGCTCAGGCAACTGGGTGGGGAGCAACTGGGAGGGCGGTGATGGTATGGGCATGGCGGAAGATGGCAAAGAATGGGTGGGCCCAGTAAGGTCCACCACTAACAGGAAGCTCCCATGGGTGGAGGTATCAAAGTCACTACCTCCAGTGGTAGTTTCCTCCCCCGTAGTACTCCCCTCACCCTCCAACCCACTGGTCCCCTTGGTGTCGGTCAACTCTGCCTCCTTGGAACCGTGGGATACTGCATCCCCACTCGCCAGTGCCTCAGCTCCCTCATCAGATGATGCTAATGTACACAAAGGACACAAGAGCTCAGGGGTGGGGAAACAAAACAAGGGAGAACTATGTCAAATCCTGAATATATGTACAATTTGGCTCACACACACTCCCACCTAGGTCTTGCACGAACCCTCAGCACATACAACATACGTAATGAATGTGCCCCTGACTAGTGGTCATGACCCAGAATACACCAAAAAACTCTCATGAAACACAAACTTGATACATTGTGTGAAGTACATCCATCGGAGACCATGCCCAGCCAATGAACTTACAAGCCCATTAGGCCACAATTAATACCAGATGACATAAAGGGGACCCCTCATAGGCCTATTGAGCCTGCCAAAACTAGTCCCTACACCATCCCAAGGACTTGGAGGGAGCAGGACTGCAGAGACACACCTGTCTAAGTACCTGGTACTACAATGCATACATCCCACAGCACCGAAATACATCCATCAAAGTGGTATCACAACAGTGTTGCTACTCACCCCCTTGTGACTGCTGTGCAGCCTTCAAGCACCCATCCAGATCCGGATAGGCCACCGCCAGAATGCTGGCCATTAGGGGGGTCAGGGTCCGACGGGTACCCCTTCCTCGTTGGGAGGCCTTCCCCAGCTAGGCTTCTCAGGCCTTCCTGGCCCAGCGCCTCAGGTCCTCCGACCGCTTCCTACAGTGGGTGCTCCGCCGGTTGTAGACCCCCAGGGTCCGCATCTCTTGGCGATGACTTGCCACAGGCCTTTCTTTTGATGGGGGCTGGCCTGCATTGGACACACAGAGCAAAGAAACAGAAGTTAGTATGTGTGCACCGAGTACAAGTGCCATGTTGTTCCATATGTAACGGCCATTGTTGACATGCATGTCTTCTATTCACAGGCAGAACGTGCCAGACAAACTACGGCTGGGGAGTCACACATCGCACTCACATGCAAACAGGCATCTGCCACAATCACACACATCTACAGATGCCAGATGCCAACTCACCTGCTCCTCTGGGTGCCCATACAACTTCGCATACAGGGGTAGGACCTGTCCACCAGCTTCTCCAGCTCCTCTGCGGTAAAGGCCGGGGCCCATTCACCTGTAACACGTGCCATCCCATGGACCAGAGTCCGGACACAGCAGCAAACGCAGTAAAGTACTACCCTTCACGGGAATCAGGAGTCTAGTGTCAAGGGTCTGCAAAATGGCAAAGGAACTGCGGCGATGTGCTCCGTCACCGCCGGCAGTGATGATGATTGGCCCAGATTCCCCACTGACAACCATGTAACCCAATGATCAGGTGCACAGCGGTAAACACCGCCTTCCGCCATGATGACTAACGGCAGCAGGATGAAGTCACTTCCACTCTATCATACCTGGACGGCAGGAGGCTGCCATTTTGCTACCACCACGTCTCCATAGCCTCGCCAGGGGCCTCATCCAGGGCCCCAATCTCTCGCCCCTTCGTCTCTTCCTGACATCATTGTATAATCCACACGTGTACCCATCTTTGGAAGTGTGTCCAAACTGTGATGCCATTATGACAGAGTTAACTCAGCACACATTTACCTGACGGTGTACCTCATTCTTTCCGTTTGTGTGTGTTATTACGTGTCATATTTTGAAAAATACAGTGACATCATGGGATGCAAGTGTAAGTTGACACTCAGAAGGTGTTCTTTCCTCCCCCATAGGTAAAGACCCATGTGGTAAGGGAGGACCACATCTGTATACAGGCCCCTGGTAGATCTGGGAACTATGGAGGAACGTCACATCATTATCACCTACAGACTCAATAGAGCTACAATCCATGACCTCTGTGCATTAATGGATCCTGTTCTGAAACTGGCAAATCGAAATCATCTTGCCATCCCTACTTCTGTGCAAGTGCTATCTTTGCTCCATTTTTTGGCTACGGGCTCATTTCAGGTGACAGTGGGCATGGGTGCTGGGGGTCTCATTGCCAATGTTCAGCCAAATCCTACCCGAATTCCTGGATGCCTACATTCAACACTTGCAAACATGTGTCCAGTTTCCCAAAAGGGCTGAACTCCCGCCATCAAATCTGGATTCTATGCCTTTGCTAATATCCCCCATGTGATAGGTGCCATTGATGGAACCCACATACCTCTCATACCTCCAAGAGTGAATGAACAAGTTTATAGGAATCGTAAGAACTATCACTCCATAAATGTACACTTGGTGTGTACTGCTGATCAGTACATATCACATGTCAGTGCCAGGCTCCCAGGCTCAGTCCATGATTTATTTGCAGTGTGCCACACATGATGGGACCACTACAAGGGGACAGAGGTTGGCTCATAGGTGAGTGTGTATGACACTGGATCAGTACATAGGTAACAGGCAGGCTGTATGCAAGTAAAGGCAGTTTGTTCAAGTCTTGTTTTGCCCACTTTTGCAGGTGATTCTGGCTACCCAAACTTGCAATGGCTGCTGACACCTGTGAGGAATCCCAGGACAGATGCAAAGAGTAATTATAATGAGGCCCATGGATGTACTAAGAGGGTGATTTAGCGCACTATAGGTCTCCTGAAGGCTCGATTTTGTTGCCTCCATCTTTCAGGGGGATCCCTGTGCTATGTCCCTGACAAGGTGTGTAATATAGGTGGTGGCCTGCTGCATGCTGCACAGCTTGGCTGGGAGGAAAGCTATCTCATTTCTGGCAGAGGAGGGTGCTGCCCAACCAGTCCTGCAACCTCAGAGAGGGGATGAGAGTGATGGTGATGAAGAAGAGGGGGGAGATCTCAACTCCAGGTCCCAGCTCATCCACCTATACTTCCAGTGACTCTATGGTACTGTTCAATGATGCTGATGGACTCACTGCATACTTACAGTCTGACTCGTGCAATAAGTACTGTGGTGTCTTTTGTCAGTGACAATGCTAAATGATGACTTAAGTGGCATGTGCCAGGGAACCCAATATTATGTACAGTGTGACATACTTCAGACACTACAGTGCGTTGGATCCCCTCCTGCAATAAAGGTGATTATGATATTAACTGGCTAATGCATACACACTCGCAATTCATTTCTCATATTGGGACATACGATTTGAGTGCATAGGTGTATTTATTGAATGGCAAAATATACATAAGTGTTGGAACAGTGAAAGGGAGTGGGCACATGGTGCAAATACATACTCAGGTACATATGCTCAGCTGTTGGTAGCACTGGGTTTTGGTACATGTGGAAGATGGTGTGATGGCAGTGGCATGTCAACAAGGTAGCTCAGTGGCACACAAGGGCCACAGTTCAGGGCAGAGTCACTTCCTGGCACTGGGCTTGGACTTGGCTGGTGTTTCAGTGGCATGCCTGGGTCTGAGGGCACGTTTGCAATGGTCCTGCTGGCCTGCAGTGTTAGGGGTGCTGGTTTCCTGTGTGCCCTCTGGCAGTGCCACTATTCCAGTAGCTGCTGCAGATATAGATGGCAGGGCTGTGTCCTGGCTAGTGGAAGGGGCGTGCAGGTGGGTGGAGGACTCAGGCTGGCTGTGGTACTGGTGCTGCAGCAACGGAGGCCATGGTAGCATTGAGCTGTTTCCATTGCTCCATGGCCTCCTGGTGGTGTGCTATCTGCAGCCTCTGATTCTGCTTCAGGGTGGCCAGGATCTGGCCCATCCTTTCCTGGGTATGGTGTTATACTCCCATGACCTCAGACATCACCTCCTGGGCTGCAGCATCCATCCTTTGGCCACCCCCCTGGGCCACTGATGCCCTCCCACTGGCCCTAGCCCCCTGTGCCTGTGTCCCCTGCACAGGTCTGGCAATCCCACTTGCAGTTGGTCCTTCCTCATTCTGCCTGTTGGTGGGTGGAGACTGGCCTCTGTACATGTGGGCTGCCAGTCCGTGGCCAGGAGACACTGGTGTGGGGTCGTTTGGCCAGATCTGATGATGGTGGCTGGGTGGTTAGGGTGTCAATGGTATCCTGGGTGGGGCTTCTGGAGGGTGAGTGTCCAGGACCGTGTGGCGGGCCAGGGAGTTCCTCTATTTCCAAACATCCCTCTGCAGTCTCCTGAGTCGGACATCCGTCTTCAGGTGGAGGGCTGGCACTCCTTGACGTCTCCGTCCTGATGGCATGGGTGGTGGTGCCTGTGTGTGGGGGAATAGACAGGTGGGTGTCAGATACTTCATCAGAAATTGCTGCACTGCTCTGCACTATTTGATGGTTAGATGCCTCTGTCGTGGCATGCCAGGTTCCTTCGTGTACATTCATTTGCATTTTTTGTGAGGGGTGGGGGTGCATTGTGGGTGCTGTAGTGCCACTGGGATTCCATGCAGGGGTTGGTGACTGTGCACAAGGGGCTGGATGGAGGTCTGTTTGTGGGATTGTGGGCATGCAGAGAACTTGGATGTGGGTGTTGTGGACTGGGTAGGGGATGGGGTCCTGGTGGTAGTGAGAGGGGTATGGTGATACATGCATTACAGGTGTGGTGACTGTTAAGGTATTGCAGTTGACTTACCCGAGTCCGGTCCTCCAGTGAGTCCGGTGAGGCCCTCCGGGTTCAGGATAGCCAGGACCTTCTCCTCCCAGTCACTGTATTCGGGGGGAGTAGGTGGGGGACCACTACCAGTCTTCTGTACGGCAATGTTGTCCATGCCGGATGTCGTCCCTTGTGCGTGGATGGTTTCCCACTTTGACCTTGTTGACTATCTGCTGCCATAGCTCCATCGTCTTGGCAACGGGTGTCTGCTGCACCTGCGCCCCGCATAATTGTGGCTCGACCATGAGTATTTCGTCCACCATGGTCTTTAGCTTCCTGTCTGTGAAGCAGGGGTGCTTAGGGCGATGGTATGTGTTGTTGGTGGTGTGTTGTAGGTGTATAGGCGAGGGTGCTGTTGTGTGGTTGTGTGTGTGGCTTGTGATGGTGTTTGGGGTATGTATGTGTTTGATTGGTGTGTTTGTGTATGTGACTTGTGTGATGTTGGGTTCAGTGTATGCAAGTTGTGTTGTCAATCTCAGTCATGCTATTGGCGATGCAAAGGATTGTGTGTGTGAGTGTTTTATATTGTTGTGGATGTGTGTTAGGTGTATGGGTTTCAGACTTGCCAGTGTCTGCATCTGTTGTTGGTGGGTCTCATTAGTGGCCGTGGCGGTGTGTAACGCAAATGGTAATTCGGCATTCACTATCTGCCATGCTGATTTTTGCATCATTATTTGATGGGCGGAGGATTCCTCTGCATGGCGGTGGCAGGGTGGGGTGGCTGGCCTTTCTGCCATCGTAGGCCCTGGTGGTGGGTGGAGGTTGCAGGATTTTTGGAGGTTTTATCTTTTTGGCATCATTATTCAGCAGTGTGCAGTCCACCGCCACTGGCAGTCTTCTGTTCACCATCAGCACAGCGGTCGGCAGTAATTACCGCCAAGTTCATAATGAGGGTCTTTGGGCACATAGGAGACAGTTGTTGCTTTTTAAAGACTTAAGACTCTTCTTATCATTACAAAAGTGATAGTTCAACTTGGACTTGTACTTATCATATCCTGATCGTTTTGACCTTAATTCATTCAGATAAATATCCTATATTTTTCTAAACCTGTGTGGTGTATTTTTGTGGTGTTTTCACTGTATTATTGAATGTGTTATTGCACAAATGCTTTACACATTGCCTTCTAAGTTAAGCCTGACTGCTCAGTGCCAAGCTACCAGAGGGTGGGTACAGGATAAATTGGATTGTGTGTGACTTACCCTGACTAGGATTGTGGTCCCTACTTGGACAATGGTGTATACCTCTGCCAACTATAGACCCCATTTCTAACAGGCACCAAATGTGATTACACTAAAATCACCTCATACACTTTAGTGCTTATAAATTGACAGAGAGCATGAGGTATGCACACTCTTCCAAGCTTGGAAGTGCCATCAGTTGCAGGGCAGTCACCCATGTGTGCTGACGAGGCCCCCGACACAAGTTCAACGAAAGGCTGCAGGTGTGCGTAGTGCTCTGCTTAAGGGTCAATTGTGCCTCCAAAACCAAGCATAATAAAATAATTAAACATGATTGTGTGTATGCAGATACACATTACCATGCCAATAGGGAATTACATTGATGCGGTCCAGCTTGTACACCTTGTTCTCCGTAGAGCGTGTGACCATGTTCGTGGCGTCAGGACGTAGCAGGTTCCTCTCGTCACTCAGAGATGTTGATTCGGTCCATCGAAATTCTACGCTCCCAATTAGATCTGGAGTCAGTGCATTCCTCCTGGCACTGGAAAGTGCAATAAATGTGAAGGTTTCTCGTGGCAGCAGCTCGTTTGTGTGCATATACCGCCAGGGTTCAGGATAGGAGAGGCTGTTACGCACAAGGACGATTCACGCTACCAACTCCAGTTTAAAAGTAAATTCATTCAAAGACTAGCGACAGGACAAAATTTAAATTTGTATCGGCTGCCAGTAAATCATCCCTCCATGAGTTGATATTAACTGCATCTAGGCACACAATTGTTGTGGGTTCAGAAGAGGTTGGTGCTTCTTCTGCAAAGCTGGTCTCCTCCCAGGCTGCTCATATTCAGTATTATAAAGATCCATTGAGGACAAAGTGCTTTTGGTAAGTCCACTAAAAGATAATACCATCTACCACAGAGGTAAATGACATCATTACATTCCAAGCTCAACACAACAAAGTGGCACAACACTTTCAGTTCCTCTGAGTGACAGGAGAGCACCAAAAGAAAACGGAACATATGGAGGAGAGGGAAGGTGGGTGGCACACCATAAGTATGTATACAGCTTTTAGGGTTGGAATTATTTAGTGGGCTCTCAAGAGATGAGGGAGGCATTGTAGTCTGCAGCTCTAACAGCATTCTGCAAATCTGGGTGAATAACACAAACAGTGATGTAAAAATACCATATGATAGGAACATTGTGTCAAAAATATTGTCACTACCAAATTATCATGGAACAGTATATCTAAAATAAGAAAATCAGTTTTATTTTGGTATTATTGTTTTTTTAGAATATTGAATTTAATATAGTTTGCTGTAATACATTTATGAGAAATATATTTTTTTAATCTGTTAATATACAGTAGTATATTGATATTAGATGTTAGTATTGTTAGTATAATTGGTATTCGTTTTTTAAAACCCCTTTTATTTTTAAATGTTTGCTTTTTTAGTTTAATTAGTAATTTATATTGTAGCTTGTTGGATTCGCAGGGAAAAGTTAATTAAATTATAATTATTTTTGTAATGTTTATTTTGTGATGAATGTTTGTGTAATTATTTTTTATTTAAATTGAATTTGTTAATTAGATTTTATATTTAAAATTTTTAATTTGTGGTATTTTATCTTTTGGTAGGAAGTTGTTGTGGCTGTAGAAGAACAGGCCGGGAAGGTAATACATTATGATTAATTTATATATTATTTAATTTGTTATTGTAAATTAAATATTTGATTAGCATGATTTAAATTGTCTATTTATTTTATTTATGTATGCTTAATTTGTGAACTCTAATTATATTTTTATACTTTTATTTGTAACATATTTTAGTAGCAGCATGTTGGGTGTGTATGGCAGTGGATCTTGGCCTTTTGACGTCTGAGAAGTACCACTTAATAATTACTGGAATCCAGGGACTCCCATGGAATTGTTATTGAAATCTGGGGGTTCTTAATGAGTCATTACTGAAAGCCAGGGACTCTGGCCTAATAATTTGTAATGATTTTAACAGTAAAGCTGTACACAAAACACACAGAAACAAGTATTCATCAACGAAATACTGATTTTTTTTTTTTTTTTAACAAATATTTAAAAAACTAAATGTTAATTTAATAGGAAAGTTTGAGAGTGCTTCTAAATTCATTTGAGACCACTCATTATCCATCTTATAGTTTGATGCACTTGCACTGCTCCAGTGAATCAATCTGAGGGTATCAATTTATTTGTTAGCCTCCAATTTCAAATCCCTTCACATGTGCAGAACATTTCAAAATATTCCACGGTACAGTTTGCTTCTTCATTATATACACTTTATTAATCTGTAAAAAGCAGTTGCAGACCTCTGGAGTGAGGTTCAAGGACCTCCATCAGAATCCCCTGGCCACTAGTTAAGAACCAGTGGTGTAGGAGAATAGGGTGGGGAGTTTTAAAATGATGGGACAGATTTAAGAAAAGTGGCGCTGTATCCAGTGCAGCACCACTTTTCTTCCACCCCCTACAGCCTCCCTAACGCCACCATGTGTGCACAGTAATTAACATACGGAGCACCATGGCAGTAGTTAGGGAACTAACGTCAAAAATGTTGACGCTAGTTTGGCGCTTTGCAGGATTAGCCTAAAAAATGTTGACGCTAATTCTGCAAAGGCCATTGAGGCCAATTATAAATATTGGTGTGTCTCCTTTTAACGCATGCTCTGTGCAGGTGTTAAAAATTCCACAAAAAATTGCGCAAAAAAATCTTTTAGATTTCTTTGCGCAATTTTTTCAGCCTCCCTAACAGGGGAACACCCCCTTGCATACATTATGCCTGGTGCAGGCATAATGTAGTGCAAGGTGTTACAAAGTGGAGCAGTGAATGCATTTCACCACTTAGTAAATATGGCACATTAGCATTTAAAAAATGACGCTAATGTGATGCTAGAGCTTATTAAATCAGGGCCTATATTTTTTAAATTATTCTTAATTAATGAATCTCAATCAGTTTTTGTAATTGATAGTTAAGTATGCATATTTTTAATTTTTAGTTTTTTTTGTATATGTTATATTTAATATTTTTATTTTTTATTGTTTTATATTTAATTTTTAAATTGTTCATTATACTTGTCTTTGGATTAAATATTTACTGCTACATGTTTTTAATAATCACATTTGTAAAATGTTTTATTATTTTTATGTTAATTTTTTGTTCAAGTAACAATTTCATGCAAATGTTTATGTTTTTTGGCATTTCTTTTTTCTTTTGAATTGTAGAGAGGGAAGCAATTTGAATTTTACTCATTTTTAAATATTTGTGTTTTCTTTTTTACTTTTAAATTGTGTGCATTTTAGATATAAAATATTGTTTTAAAATTTCTTGTTAGATATTTAAACGTTTTGTAGAAAATAATTGAGTTGGAATGGTATATGTAATCTTTCTGACTTTAGCTACTGTTATGTACAATGGAGTGGGTATAGTAAATTTCCTACCTCCCAAGTCCAACACTTTCCATACATTTACATAGACTGGAGTGGTATTAGTAACTCTAACCTCGCCAGAGTCCACTACTTTCACTACTGATGCTAAAAGTGGAGTTTGAGTAGCAAATCTAACCCCTCTGAATTCTAACTCTTGCCTACTGTTGCTTAGCCTGTAGTGGGAATAGTAAATCTAACCACTCCAAAGACCAACACTTTCCATACTGTTGCATACATTGGACTGTGAATTCTAGATGTAACCTCTCTGACGTCCAATGCTTTACCTACGGTTGCATGTATTAGAATTGTAATAGTAAATCCAACACCTCCATAGCCCAAAAGCTTCCTTAATGTTAGTTAGAATTGAGTTATATTATTTGTAATAATGCTGTTTATTTGTTTTTTAAATAATTTATTTTTTTTAAAATGTATTTAAAAAAAATTGAAAAAGGTTTTTAACGCTATCAGTGAGTGTGTCAGCCAATAGCCGACACACGCCCACACTCCCTGGTGCAGGCCACAATCACTGGCCAATGACAAGAAGGGGTTTAAAAGATCCTCCAGTCTAAAGTACCAGAGGATTATTTGTATCCCCTTGGGAGATGTGGAAGAGCTTCCAGGTCTTCCCACACATCATCCTCCCACCCATCTCGGATGTGAATGCGCCATGAGGTGCGCTGACGTCACACTTTCCGCACATGAGCAGCAGAGCGGACGAGGTGAGTGTCTTCTCCCCTCTACGGTGGGCAAAAAAGGCCAAGACGGCCTCCCCAGATGCCAGGAATGCATCAATGGAAAGGGGAGAGTCTCCCCCTTTCATTGATGCCTTCCTGGCACCGTTTCCTGACCACAGATCACAGCATGGGTGCGATCCATGGCCAGGAAACAACCCTAAGCACCAGGGATCTTGTTTGGGGGGCGGCCCCTGTGTAAGTGACACAGAGGGGCTTTCTTTCATTTAAAAAATAATGGTTTCCCCTGGGGGGGGTCAATCGTGCCACCCAAGGGGATATTTAAAAAATTAAAAATAATTGAAAATGTTGGAGTTGTCCCTCCTGACACTGGCCAACCCCCTATGGGGGCAAATATTGTTTTTTATACATGTGTTGTTTTTCCCAAGCTGCGATCGCCCCTCAGGGAAACCACATATATATATTTCTTAAAAAGTGATATATATATATATATATATATATATATATATATATATTTTTTTTTTTTCTTCTAGAGATTGATTCTCTCTATGTACAAAAAGATCTGACTTTTCACTAGTGATAATTTTGATGACATAAAGTAGCACAGATAGTTTATATGCCTGCTGCACAGGATAGTATTTAGCTTAGTGGATTAGTAAAGCCAGGCATTACCTGCACTTTAAAACAAATGAATTGTATGTGCGGTGGGGCTATAGAAAGATGAGGGGCCCTTTTGCTGGGAGCTAGTGGGGGAATTTGAGGAGGAGGTCATGGGAGGGAGAGCACAAAAAATGACTGTCGCACTGGGTGCCACCAGCGCTAAAGGCTGTGATGACGGACATGTGTTTAGGTGAAGTAATATTGTGTCTTTTTTGTCCTTTTCAGTGTCTTCAGAGAATCTGCTGATTCAGAGAAGGAGTGAAGGTACACATCACACAAACAAGCAATTTTGTGACTCTGTCTGCCTTCTATGTAGGTTAGTGCTTTAGAGGGACAGTTTTGCCAGTAGCAGAGATGGCGTCTTGTTGGATGACTGAAGCTGTAACTCGGGTTACTGAGGCAGGATCAAAGACTGGAACAGCAGATACTGAGAAAGCATCTGAGGGAGAGGACGATAGGACAGAATCTGGGAGTGATTTTTCAGTCGGCAGAGTCCCATCCGATGACACCTCTTCCAGTGTTTCTAGGGGAGATGATGAGGACAGTTGAGCAGTCTCTTCTCAAGCACAGTCTGTGCAGCGAGTCCACAATGGGTTAGCCCAACCCAGGGAGCAGGTGCGTGCGACGGGAAGCACTGAGAGAGTGCTGTCTTGGCAGCCCCCCAATTTAGTTCAGCCCCAAATTCCACATTTTACTGGTGATGCTGGATGTAAAATCGATACGACCAACTTTTTGCCAGTCGACTACGTCCATCCCTTTTTAGATATTGACTTCTTTCAGCAAATTGTGCAGAACAATTTCTGAGAGAGCATGAAGGCACTCTTAGGCCCCATTCTATGGCACGCCAGTGGACTCCCACTTCGCTGGTGGATATTTTTGGGCCTTACGCTCAAAATGGAGTTAGTGCAGAAACCCACCTTGCAGTCCTACTGGACGACTAGCACTGTTTGGGTAACCCCCATCTTCGCAACATACATGAGCAGAGATTATTTTTTGCTATTGCAGCACATTCTGCATTTCAATGACAATTCTGCTGCATTGCCCCAGGACCATCCAGACCATGACAGGTTGTTTAAAATTCTGGCCTGTTGTGAAACATTTGTCTGCCAGGTTTCCAGAGATCAATCCTCCTGGAAAGAATATAGCAGTTGATGTGTCCTTGATCTTGTACAAAGGACGGCTGCTGTACAGACAGTACATTGTGAGCAAAAGAGCTTGTTATGGCATCAAGCTGTACATGCTGTGTGAGAGCTCTTCTGGCTATGTGCACAGCTTGAGAGTGTATACAGGGAAGGACTCCACCTTAAACCCTCTAGGTGACCCTCCCACGTTAGGGGTCACAGGGAAGATTGTATGGGAACTTGTCCAGCCACTCCGTCACAAAGGTTATTACCTTTATGTGGACAATTTCTATACAGGAGTATAGCTGTTCAGTGAGCTCTACAAAGCTGGCACTGTGGCCTGTGGTACAGTTCGTTGTAACCTCAAAGGATTCCCGCAGGAGCTTGTTTGCAAGAAGCTCCAGAATTCCTAGAGTACAGCATTCTGTTCCAATGAATTGGTCACAGTCAAGTTCTGGGATGTATTCATGTTCACTACAGTTCATGATGAGAGCACTTCCCCCATCATGGCTTAGGGTTGGATGGCCTAAGTCCACAAGCCCACCTGTATACTTGTACGTGGTGGAGTGGACAAGAACAACCAGGTTCTTCAACCATACAAGGCGTGTTGTAAAACTTGCATTTGGTACAGGAATCTGTTTACCCACCTGATCCATATGGCAACATACAATGTGTATGTTGTTTATTGTCAGACAACCACATGACTTTCCTTGACTTTCAGTTGTCTGCAACTGAAAGTCTCACTGCTGTTACAGAAGCAGCAGCCTCCACTTCATATGTTCTGGAGGATTTGACAAGGCTGCAGGTGCGACACTTTGCTGATCGCATTCCTAAAACACCTAAAAAGGATCGTCCATGTCATCGCTGTAAAGTGTTCTCGAAGCATGGAAAGCGGCAGGAGAGTCATTATTAATGTCCCCAGTGCCCATCTAAGCCAGGACTCTGTGTTCCTACTTGCTTTACGTTGTGTCATACTAAAGCAAAGATCTGGGAAATCGACTTAGGTGGAGCTGCCGTTGGGTAAACCTTCCAGTGGCTGTGCATGGATACCAAACGCTCATGGGCCACTGCTTCATTAGGCAAGCAGCCAGAGAATTTTACCTCATCTACTTCAGGAAATCATGGACTTCCTTATAGCCTGTTCAACACCTTTATCCACAATCAAAACATGGTAGGTGTCATGTTCGATTAACATGCTTTATAGTCCCCACACTGCACATACTACTGGACAGAACATAGGCCACATTGTCACGGAGTACCCTGTGTTGTACAATGTTAAAGGCATGACTGAATTTTTGAAGTGCTTGTTAGGGAACTTATGTATGCTACACAGGGACCACCATGATTGCCAACAAGAACCAGAGTAAATCTACTAAGTCAAACAAACGTCCTGTGGGGCATATTCACCAACATTTCCACTTGTTTGAAAGTGTGCAAACTCAATTTGTAGCTTAATTTTCTAAGCAAAAGTAGAAGTGTTGGTGAATGAGTCCTACAGGATATTTGGTTGACTATTTACTTTAGAGACCTTAGGATGTATTCACCATCATGTCTGCTTTAGTTTCAACAGTAGATATGCTCACTCAGTTCAAGAAATAGGCCTCCCAAGGCATATTTGGAAACTGCCAACTTGCATCCACAAACTGGGAGGCGTTGGAATCAGCACAGTAAGTGCACTGATGGCACATGGAAGTTATGTTTTCTTCAGCTTCAAGTAGCTAATGGCGGTGTCCCGTAGGTTCTCACTATCCAAATGAGACTACTGGATTTGGGCAGCAGAATCACTTGTACTGCGGGAACTGAGTGTGATCCCCCACCATGTGAAACATATCGCCTAATCCGGGTTTGTTCCAGCTAACTAGCAGTGCCTCATTTACACCCAAGAGGAGAGATGATTGAGGCAACCAAGCGCATGACATACATGACTCCTCAGGGGAATCGTAGCCACTCAGATCTCATCAGTTTCTCTTAGTTACATTAGTCTCACGTATGCAAGGACAATCAGAGGCAGAGTAAAGTTCAATAAGGTTTTATTGAAGTAACTGTATCTTAGATAATAAAGCATATATTGCAATAACTAGGACAAGGAAGCACAATAAGATTTAAATTGTGACAAGGAGAGTAAAACACAAGAATAACGCTACCATACTGTCACTAAGGTTTATAGGGATAGTTACTACCTAAGCTATGTTTGAGCACAGCATGTTAAGCTCTAATTCTGCCCTTCAGGTTCCCCCTGGAAAGACATCATCCCTCATACCTGAGCAAGAGGCCTGTAGTCTACATAAGCAGCTGTAGCGAAGCAATCAGCATACAGTTGTGGTCATCTGGCTAGAATCTCCCTCTAATGTACATGGGTCAAAGTAGTGTTTTTTATAATAAAACAGCTGATGTTCCAAGAAAGAATCCCCACGTAAGAGTGTGTATGTTACTGTGAACATTGGAGAAAAGCGTACCATATTTGCCAACAACCTACCATCTTACCGCAGCCTTGAGAAAAGCACAGAGTGAAAGAAATGTCTTGTTTAAGAATGTAGTGCTGACTTAGGCGAAGAACAGCTAGATAGAGAAAATAAAACAAGACTGCAAATGTGGCTAATATTAAAATAATATAACAAAGCTAAAATAAAACATATCTATGTTAAAGTGGACAGCGACAGTTCCAGTTTGCTAAAATAACATGTACAAAACAATAGTTAAAATGGCTACACAACACCCTCCCCTTGCCGGTTCAAAGGTGGGTCAAAGCATAATTATATATGTAAAAGCTACTAAAATGTATCCTAAGGCATATATATGGGAATGTCAATAATTACAAGTTAAAAGACACTTGTGCATGTATTAAAAAGTCCATTTAAAATGTTAATGCCGTCAAGAAAAGTCAAATTTCAAAAGTCTGAGTCATTTTTAAAAATGTCAATTGAATCCAGGATAATTGAAGACAGGAAATCTTCTACTTCGGCAGGTGGTAAAGTAGGTAGTTCCTTACCAAGGAAAACCAAGGAGCATTCGTGTTCCAAAGCCTGAGCTCCTGCCGAGGCAGCAGCATTTATGTGGTGTGCCCAACAGTGAGTCTATAGCTGCTTGATCCACAAAGGGCAACTCATAAACAGCTTCCCGTAGCAAACGCATCCTCAACGCTCATGTCTGGTAATGAGCCCTCAGTGAGAATTTCAACAGTTCAGCGTCCAATGAAAGCAAGCACTGCGTAGAAAGACAAACTTTCAGTGCACATTCAAAAGGGCACCAATGGCACCAAAACACGGGCTGCATACAATGCAAAACCGGTCTGAATGACAGAGACCAGTCGCACTCCAATTGCTCAAGGAATGGTGCTCCAAAATACTGCATCATGCGTTCACGACACAGCTGCGCTGGTGGAATTGCCTTCAGTCCTTCTTGTTGTAATGGGACAGCCAGTGCGCATAAAAAGTAGCAATAGCAAGATGCCACCTATTATAGCCAAAGTTATCAGACATCCCCCAAAAATACTGGAGAATGTTGAGTGAATAGCTAAAGGTATTAAGCCAAATATAGAGGAGAAGGTGTAAAAAAAACCAGAACCAACAGCCTTAAAGAAATTTGCGCTTCCAGTAGTACTGGGCGCGTTAAATATCCGTCCCACGAGCTCACCAAAGTGTCTCAGAAAATTAGTACTTAAATGGGACTGTATCTCTGCGGATGACCTCACAATCTGAAGCACATAGGTCTCACGTGCAGATGTAAGCACCACATGTTTTTGAAACAATAAAGCCTTAAGTCTGCTCAACATATCAAAATTTGCATTTGAAGTAGCGATATGGGGTCAAATCGCTCTGTCGTGTAGGAGGAAAAGGTACAGTTGGCAGCATGTAACAATTCTGGAGACCGAAACAACATAAACTATTCCGGCTCGCATCCCACAACAACTCTCACTATTAAGGAGCACATAGCTGCCATTTGAGAGCACCTGGAACGCAGGTCTAATCAAGGGGATTGGGACTCCCTTCAGATAACAAGCCAAGTTCGCTGCCGAAGCGTTGCACCCCCATGCAAGGACAGCTGTTTACAAACCATTGAATGACTGACAGAAGTCTTGCATTCACTAAGAAAGACCTTCATGCCACTGAGACATTTGTACGAGAAGCGTAGCTCCCACACCTCGTGTATGTAACTATCTCCTAACTTTTCATATCTGCCCACTGGAATGTGTTTTTAAGCAAGATGTGAATTGAAGTGTTGAAATAGGCAGATTGATGACCCCATGTATTAACCTTTCAGCAGATGGTAGCTCAGCCACAGTAAAAGGCAACTTTTCTAATTTCTCAATATTTAACATGACATGTCACTTCTTTTTTAGCCATTAGTTGTTGTTGCGTTAAACTAAATGTGGCAAATATGTCCCTCGCACTAAGGTGTTGCCAGGGAACCAGACCTGCCTTCAGTGTTTGTAGTGTCCAACCTAACTGCATAATGGATCTAAGTTGACTCTGTCCATAGTGTAAGGAGGGCATGTCGCTCTGTTTCAAAACAGCAACTTTTTCACGTACTAGATCCCCAAACTTTGGAATCCAGCCGGTAGATGTTATTGTTGCATCCTTAATTCCTAAGGAGGCAGCACTGGCAGAAGCGATGTCACTGTTGTAATTCCTGCAAGTCAGTGACACATTCATTTATGTGAAAAGGTATTTATGCTGAATCCTCACCAGGACCATCAAGATCTGGAACATACATTTGAGTTCCAGACAGGAACTCGTTTTAAGTATGACCCCCCAGGGACCTACTAGGTAGATTATTAAGTGCTCTTTGGACTCCATACAAGTAATTAAGCCAGCCATAACCTGTACCTAGTACTCTGGCTGTTAAGGATTGCTTTAAATCTTGGTTTCATCGCTCCACAACACTGTTTCCCTCGGAATGAAATGGAGACGAGTAATGGAGTTGGACCCCTAATGAAGCCATAGCATCCCTGAATGTCTTTGAGGCAAAAGCAGGACCCTGGTTCAAGTGGAAAGCCACAACTGCAAATGTGCTGTTAAAGACTTGCAAATCTTTAATAACAGTCCGAGCATCAGCCAAGCATTGTGGCCACACCCATAGAAATCTGGAGCAGCAACTAAGATGTATTTGTATGCACTGTCAGATGTCAAAGGACCGCAATGGTCCAGGTACACACAGTGTAATGGTTTGTTAGAAATTAAGAGGGGTGTCTGCACTGGGCGTTTAATGGTGGACCCCTTAATTTGTTGGCAGATATCACAACAAAGGACATACTGCTTTGTCTGTTTGTATAAACCTGGCCACCAATAACAAGCCTGCAACAATGATATTGTACCCGCCACACCTACATGGGCAGAAGCAACTCCCTCATGCACTACTTTAATCAACTCTGGGCTTCGACCTTTGTTGAGAATCTCGCGATTACCCATACCTGGTATTATTGCTATGGCGGAAAACAAATCTGCCATCCAGTAGGACTATTTAGCAGGATATTCTTTTGGCAAGGGTATGCCTTCAGCAGTGGCTGTCCGGTTTCGTCCTAGAACGAATTACTGCAGCAACAGAAGCCTGTAGCTACAGCTGATTTGGCTGCTTCATCAGCCAGTGTATTCCCAGCAACATGTATTCCAATGTGCTGGTGCCCATGTGTATGTACAACATGGACATTTGGTAGCGTTTTCTTTGGATCCGGTACTTTCTCCAACAGAAGTCTGTGTTTGATGGTGTTACATTTGGAATCTCTGAACCCATTCTGGCGCGAATAATGCAGATATTCCTTGAAGGATTGGACAAAATAGTATGAATCACAGACAATCAATGTTAGCTGGCCAGGATCCATATGTTCCAGTGCCTTTAGGTCTGGTAGATGTGCAGTGCGATCCCCTGGGTTTGTGTATAGGTATGTTGTTGATAGAATTTACTACCCTCCATATAGCCGCTTACGACTGTATTGATGCTTTGTGCCTATAGCAGGTTGTGCTGAGTCATCGGTGTACATGACTCTCTGATATTGATCAATAGGCAATATATTTGCCGGAACTGGGTATTCTAGTTCATTTTGCAAAAATTATTGAGTTTGTAACTTGGGGTCAAAAATATAATCAACATCAGTGGCTGTCAAAGACGTTGCCCATTAGATCCAACGTGGATGTAATGCTTTAGCATTTGGAACGCTGGCTTTGGTAACAGCCTCGAGGGCTGGGATTAGAGATACGACAATGTGTTTCCCCTTGGCTAATGGTCTTTTTTTCAATGACAGCCATCTGAACAGCAGTTAGAATTTTCTCAGTGGGAGCAAAACGTTGTTCTGCTGTTGAATACAAATGTGACTTGTATACAGTCGGGACTGTCTCATCCTTATTGAATGTTACATTTGTGAAACCAATGGCACCGGCAATTTACTCTGATGACCAGATGTTTTTTTATTGTCTCTTGTGTGTTGGTGTTGTACTGCAAGCATATCTTGTTGCAGTGCTCTGAGGATGCGTGTGTGTTCAATTGTCCAGAATTCACTGGAAAATTCATGACTTATCAAGTCATATAATGGTTTGATGCGTGATGCATAATCTGGAATGTATGTTCTGCCAAAATGTAGAAAACCCAATAGTGATTGGAGTTTTTTAATGGTATTTGGAGGTTGTAACTGTACGCATTTTTCAAAGAATTGTGGCGCTAGGCTTTTTCCTTCATTTGATCATTCGTATCCCAGAAACAGGACACCAAGGAAGGCTATTTTTATTTTTTTTAAAGTTACATTTATAGCTGAATTCGGCTAATCCTACAACAATGCGGGCTACCCGTCTTAGATGTTGCAGTAATTCATCATCTGTAGGGTAGATATCGTCTACATAGGACAGTGCTTCAGGGTCACTGTCGTGCAATACTGAAGTCACACGAGCCGCGAACAGACCTGGACTGTTCTTGTACCCCTGTGGTAAACAACAGAATTTTTTATGGGCGCCTAGTGCACTGAAACTTGTTATGTCTCTTCTCTCAAGCTCTATATTTTTGTAGAAGAAGCCATTAGAAATATCCAATGTTGTTTTGTATTTTTTGCGCACTATGTTATTCATAAGTGCCGTGCTGAGAGTTTTGTATAGCATATGTGTGTGTATGGCTGTTTAAGTGTCTGTAGTCTAAGACTATTCTGTATGAATGGTCGGGTTTAGCTACATGGAATAAAGGATTATTTATTGGTGAGACACAGAGTTCGATTACGCCCTGGTACTCTAGTTGTGTGAGGATTTCCCTCACAGGTGCTTTAGCATCATGTTTTATTGGGTATTGGGGTTGAGGTTGGGGTTGATTTTTAATTGGAATTACATGATGGGGGAATCTTTATCCCACCCTATGTGGTTGTGATATAACACGAGTGCCTGCACCAATGCCCAATCTATAGCACAGGATTCTACAAGCTCGTCAGGAACAAGAGGCGAGAAAGAAGGTTTAATAATCTCTTCCCTGTATGGGCCAGTACGGACAAATTCAGGTGGCCAATCCTTTTCGGCCAGTGAAATATCTTAAGTGTTAATGACGCGGTCCCAAAAGATAGTGTCAATTGTGAGTTTATTGTCTCCTTCTAACTGTATTGTTACTTTGTACTGTCAGGCATGGAGAGACACATGTCTGCAGTTTCAACTTGTAAGAAGTCATCAGTTGCTTTCACCTCCAGATGCTCTTGAAGATTCTGGCGAACTATTGTGACCTCTGCTGCGCTGTCTAGCAGAGCTAGCGCCCACGTCTTGTTCTTCAATAGAGTCCTTTTCTTGAGTGGCATGACGAATCGCAACCCCTGCCACGTTTTTCTTTTTATATTGGGGTTTGTGTTGGGGAAGTTTCTATTCTTTTTTAACAGAAACTTCTATAGAGCGTTGTGATTCCTGTCTCGGTTTCACGTACTCTGTTCTTCGCTCTGACCGCCCACCTCTCTGCATTTTTACGGTGATTCCTGAAAGAAACGAGATTGGCGTGTATCAGTATATTGATATCTGTCAGGTGTTTTTTTATTATCTCTATTTCTGAGATTATGGGGATCATTACAACATTGGCAGTAAAAGCCGCTTACCGCCGTGCAGAAGACCGCCAACACACCGCTGCAACCGCGGAATTCCGCCACAGTCATTATGACCCAAAGCCCGGAATCCGCCAAAATCTAGACACCCACACAAGTCCGCCACACCAAAGGTCAGTGATAAACTGGCGATAAGAAATCCTCTACCGTCACGCCAACAGAAATACGCTCACATTATCATGACCCACGAATCCACGCGGCGGTCTTTCAACCGCAGCATTCCATTGGCGGTACACACCGCTGCGCTCAAAATACACACACATTTACAAAACACTACCACATTGGACAATTTGAAATACACACACCTGATAAACATACACACCCCACTCCCAAACACCCAATACAATATAAAACACACACCCACATCACCCACAAACTCCTACGACAACAATTGCGACTGAAGGCCAGAGAGAGACATTACCATCTACAAATGAGCATCCACAGGCACTCAACACCATCACCCGCATAACATCCATGCACCTCACACAACACACCACTAAATATCACCCCATACATCACAACACACACCACCCCACACATCACCCACACCACCCCATGGCACCGCAAAGACACCCCAGGTTCTCTGAGGGGGAGCTCATGGTCATGGTGGAGGAAATCATCCGGGTAGAGCCACAGCTATTCGGATCACAGGTGCAGCACACCTCCATAGCTAGGAAGATGGAGTTATGGCGAAGAATCGTGGACAGGGTCAACGCAGTGGGACAGCACCCAAGAACACAGGATGACATCAGGAAGAGGTGGAATGACCTACGGGGGAAGGTGCGTTCCGTGGTCTCCAGACACCACATTGCGGTACAGAGGACTGGCGGCGGACCCCCACCTCCTTCTCCACAACTAACAACATAGGAGGAGCAAGTCTTGGCTATTCTGCATCCTGAGGGCCTCGCAGGAGTAGCCATCACTCCTACTCCTCACACATGTCCCAATATCACAAACCACCCATGCCAACACCAAGCCCTGCATGGAACACCAAAGCATGGACACCCATCACCAAAGCATGGCCACTGCACATACCCATACACCCCCCTAAACCATCATCACACAAGGTCCTACACAGGAATGCAAGCACTGGGGTACATGGTCACCCACCCATTGCACACCATGGCACACACAGATGCAATAATCATGATTTTACACCCCTGCAGGACCCCTACCCAATGTCACCGTACAGGAGGGTCCAGACATGTCCACTCCACCCACAGAAGAGGCCTATATTGATGACAGCAGCTCTGTCCAACTGGAGCTAGACGATCAGCCCGGCCCATCTGGGACCTCAGGACAGTCGATTCCCCTCACACCGGCACAAGCCACTAGAGGGCTTCCCCCCCTCTGGAAACACCAGCACAGTACCCACCCAGCGGGCGCATACCTCTGTCCCCAGGACACGTCAAGCAGCACTGTGTCCACTACTACAGAGAACCCAGGCTACCCCACCACCCCAACAACAACAGGGACATGGGGGCAGTGGCAGTGGGCACACGGTTCAGGGGACAGAGGCCCAGGAACACAGGGGAACTGGGAGGGCTGCTGTGCGACAGGGGGAGGACAGA
Source organism: Pleurodeles waltl (assembly GCF_031143425.1). NCBI lineage: Eukaryota > Metazoa > Chordata > Amphibia > Caudata > Salamandridae > Pleurodeles > Pleurodeles waltl. Next base: position 658,447,745 of record NC_090443.1, on the reverse strand, counting down.
CCCAGGGAACACACTCTCCACGAGGCCCTCTCCACCATCATGAGAGCCTACCACCATTCCCAGGAGATGATGGCAACAGTACTGGCCAAGTTTCAGGATACCCAGCAGCTGCAGAAGGAACAGTATTTGGGCTTCAGGGAGGAACACAAATCCATCAAGTCCACCCTGGGCACCATTGTAGAGGGGCTGAAGGAACTCGTCAACACCAGGAGGAACACTGTGGCACAGCAAGAGGCCCCTGACACTAGCCTGGACGATGAACTGCCCACCACCTCTGCCGGCACTAGTGGACAGGAGGCACCGCCACAGGCCGCCACACCAGCACCCCACCCCCTGCAGAGGGAGAACCACCCCGCAAACGGTCCCTCAGATCCAGGACAAAGACAGAGAACGATGCCAAGACCCCCGCTAAGAAATGAGACCATCCTGATTGTCATCAATTTGTCCCACCTTGTCACCCTGTCCATCCTTAAACTGCCCCAGCTCCACTTCCTATGCCCCTTTGGACAATGCACTTGTGAGACTACTAGACTGGACTCTGCCATGGACATTCCTCCACCATCACCCCTCACCATTTTACAACCCCCTCCAATATTGAGCAATTAAACAAACTCCCTTAAAGCACAAAACAATCTGGAGTCTGTCTGTGATTTCGAAATAGTGTATTAGCAATTACAGTGCCAAAATGCTCTTTCAAATGTAATGTCAACATATCTATGTCACACAGCTATAGTCCATGAGGAAACAAAGCAGATGTCACACAGTGGGACCCACATCTGTGAAATTGTAAGGGAAAGTGACAACTCAGAGACCATACACTGGGTGAAAATGACAGACAGTAGTGAGGTATTAGATTTAAATTAGATGTAGCAGGCAGTGCTGTCTTCTTACCTGTGTCTCACTGGAAGTATTGCAGGATCACCGTGTTCCTGTTGTCGATGTCCTCTTCTTCTGCTTCCTCGTCTTCACTGTACACAGGCTCCACAGCTGCAACAACACCGCCATCTGGACCATCCTCCTGCAGAAAAGGCACCTGTCATCGCAAAGCCAAGTTGTGAAGCATACAGCAGGACTCGATGATCTGGCATACCTTCTTTACTGAGTAGAATAGGGAACAACCTGTCATATGGAGGCACCAAAACCTGGCCTTCTGGAGGCCGAAGGTCCGCTCTATAATCCTCCTAGTTCACCCATGGGCCTCATTGTAGCGTTCCTCTGCCCTTGTCCTGGAATTCCTCACTGGGGTCAGTAGCCATGACAGGTTGGGGTAACCAGAGTCACCTGCAAATGGCGAAGGACAACTGTTAGACACACACTAACTCTTAGGGACATCTCCAGACCCAGACACCTAGTCACACTGTATTGGGTCCATGTCCTCACCTAAGAGCCACACCCGGTGCCTCTGTAGTTGCCCCATCACAAAAGGGATGCTGCTATTCCGCAGGATGTAAGCGTCATGCACTGAGCCAGGGAATTTTGCATTAACATGGGAGATGTACTGGTCAGCCAAACACACCACCTGCACATTCATGGAATGGTAACTATTCCGGTTTCTGTACACTTGTTCACTCCTGCGGGGGGTACCAAGGCCACATGTGTCCCATCAATGGCACCTATGATGTTGGGGATATGTCCCAGGGCATAGAAGTCACCTTTCACTGTAGACAAATCCTCCACCTGAGGGAAAACGATTTAGCTCTGCACGTGTTTCCGCAGGGCAGACACCACTCTGGACAACACAATGGAAAACATAGGCTGGGACATCCCTGATGCTATGGCCACTGTAATTTGATAAGACCCACTTGCTAGGAAATGGAGTACTGAGAGCACCTGCACTTGAGGGGGGATTCCTGTGGGATGGCGGATAGCTGACATCAGGTCTGGCTCCATCTGGGCACACAGTTCCTAGATTGTGGCACGATCAAGCCTGTAGGTGATCACATGTCTTTCCTTTATTGTTGACAGGTCCACCAGCGGTCTGTACACTGGAGGATGCCGCCATCTCCTCACATGCCCCAGCGGACGGTGTCTATGGAGGAGAACAGTGAGCACAGAGTGAACCAACTCTGAGGTATGTAAACACAGCTTACTCTGAAAATATTCATAAATCAAAAATTGCCTGTATGAATGTTTAGGCAAGGCCTAGGTATGTGTGACACAGTCAAAAATAATGCCATGTGGGCCCCTGAAATGGCAGCTGCCTGACCTGTAAGGTGGGACAAGGGGGTATGAGGTAACTGCGCTGGCGTTGTACACCGTCGCGGTAGGCGGTCAAAGACCGCGGCGCAGGTCTGCATTGGTTAACATTGGACCCTATGGGTCCCAGGAGCCAATGACGATGTACGCCGGCTGTGACAGTACACACCGCCACGGACGTGACCGCCATTTTCTCTCTGTTCAATCACTCGATACCTGATCTTCGACAGGAGAGGACCTACACTGCAAGTGCTGCTGTGACCTCAGTCTGGAAGAGACAATGGCTCGTGTGTCTGGGGAAAGGGCCCCTGCCTTCAGCACGGAGGAGTTGGAGAAACTTGTGGATGAGGTCCTTCCCCAGTATACGCTACTCTACGGTCCTCCAAACAAACAGGTAAGTACACTGTGAGTATGCTGTATGGGCAATGCCTGTGTGGAGTGGGGTGGATGAAAGATAGGGCGGGTGAGAATGAGGTGTGCATGAAACGACGGTGAGTGCATGTGCGTCATGGCAAGGGTAGGGATGCGGTCCAATGACTGTGACGGTGCAGATGGTAATTAATTCTCTTTTTCCCCTGTACAATTCCTGTAGGTCAGCGCCCACCAGAAGAAGGACATCTGGCGTGCCATCGCCAAGGAAGCCCGGACCCTGGGGGTCTACCACAGAGGGAGCACCTACTGCCGGAAAAGATGGGACGACATTCGCCACTGGAGCAAGAAGACGGCGGAGGCCCAGCTGGGGATGGCCTCCCAAGTGGGAGGGGTGCCTGTTGCACCATGACCCCCCTGATGTTCAGGATCCTGGCTGTGGTGTACCCGTTGGATGGGCGCTTGAGGGTATCACAGCAGCAACAAGGGGGTGAGTACACTATCATTCTGCTGATTCAGCGCGCATTGTAGGTGTCTGGGTGGGGGAGGTGGGCTGTGGGTTCCCCTAGGCCAGGGCGAGTTTGGTAGTTAAGTTCCCTTCTTCAGGCCGGCCCTGTGGCACCCCACCTGTTTACAGTGCCAACTACACCTAGTCAGGCTCCTGTGTGACATCCATGTGTGCAGAAGTCGGCCATAGCCTTCTAAGCCATGTCCCAGGGATTGAATAGTGAACCCCAAGTGCGCGGCGTAGTGCAGGGGGCTTCTGTCTGTTGTGTCCACCAACGGTAGCAGTAATGCATGCACTCAACATGTCTTTCTTCTCTTGTTCCCCCCCTTTTTGTGGTCTCCCTGTTCCTGTGTGCATTAGCCTCATCAGGCGGAGGAGCAGTGGCACTGGAGCAGGAGGGAGCTGCATCCCACATGGCCCTGGAGGGCGACACTACGGAGTCTGAATACACAAGTGGGACGGAGGGTGAGGTGAGCTCCACAGCGGAGACAGGAGCTGACAACAGCGATACGGACTCCTCCTCTGATGGGAGCTCCCTTGCTGTGGTGGCCCCATCGGTGCCCCCCGCATCTACAGGTACAGCCGCCACCCCCCCTACCAGCACCGCCCTCCCAGCAGCCCCTCAGCGTTTGCCCCGTGCCCTCTCCCCAGGAGGGTGGGCATCACCTTCGCCCCAGGCACCTCAGCCCCTGCCCCAGTCACCCCTGCTGCCCTAAGTGAGGAGGCCATTGACCTCCTCAGGTCCCTCACTGTTGGGCAGTCTACCATTTTGAATGCCATCCAGGGTGTAGAGTGGCAGTTGCAACAAACCAATGCATACCTGGAGGGCATTCACTCTGGTCAGGCAGCCCTTCAGCCAGCTTTTCAGACTCTGGCCTCAGTACTGATGGCAGCCATTGTCCCTGTCTCTAGCCTCCCCCCTCCAACTTCCTCCACCCAGACCCACAATCCTGTATCTCAGCCTATCCCAAGCACACCATCAGACCAGCATGCACACACCTCAACACACAAGGGAGGCTCTGGCAAACATAAGCACCACACATCCCACAGGCACTCACGCAAGCATCACACACATGCAGACACAACTCCATTGTTCCCCTCCTCTTTGTCTCCCTTCTCCCACCCAGTCTCGTCTCCACTCACACCTGCATGCACTACATCCTCAGCCAATACGTCTATCACCAGCACACACACCACCACACCCCGCTCACATGCAGTCACCACCCCCACTACTATTCACACACCCCCTGTGTCCTCTCCCAGTGTGTCTGTGAGGCCACCTCCCAAGGTACACAAACGCAGCCACACACCTACCCAACAGCCATCCACCTCCCGACAGCCTCCAGCCCATGCACCTTCACCCAAAGTCAGCAAACGTACACCTCCTACAACCACAACCTCTTCCTCCACTCCCAAACCACTTCCAGCTACCCGTCCCAGTGTTCCTAGGAAATTTTTCCTGTCCAACCTTGACCTCTTTCCCTCACCTCCCCCACCCCTTCAGTCTCCTAGGGCCTGACTCTCCAGGTCGCAACCTAGCACCTCAGCCACAACATCGGCGGGACCAGTGGTGGCAGTAGTCACCGGATTATGGAGTGCACCAGGCAGCAGGGCAGCCAGTGTGGCAAGGAGCCACAGCACGGACAGTCCCCCACCTGTCAAGCATAAAAAGTTGGACAGAGCCCGGCGGGAGAGGGGAAAGAAATCAACCACCAAAGCCGCTCTCAGGGGTACAGTTGGGAGTGTGGAGACAGCTGCGATACCATCTAAGGTGGGGAAGGGGCACAGTAAAACTGTCAAGTCTGGGAAGATAAGCACGGCTGAGAAGACTGCCAGCAGCCCCGCTGCCCAGGAGACGACCGCCAGCAGCCCCGTTGCCAGAGACAGGACCGCCAGCAGCAGCCCCGCTGCCCAGGAGACGACCGCCAGCAGCCCCGCTGCCAAAGACAGGACCGCCAGTAGCAGCCCTGCTGCCCAGGAGACGACCGCCAGCAGCGCAGCCCCACTGCCCAGGAGATGACCGCCAGCAGCCCAGCTGCCAAAGACAGGACCGCCAGCACCGCCTGGAGCAGCCCCGCTGCCCAGGAGATGACCGCCAGCACCCCCGCTGCCAAAGACAGGACCACCAGCAGCAGCTCCTGCTGCCCAGGAGACAACCGCCAGCAGCCCCGCTGCCAAAGACAGGACCACCAGCAGCAGCCCCGCTGCCCAGGCGATGACCGCCAGCAGCCCCGCTGCCAAAGACAGGACCGCCATCAGCTGAACCGCTGCCCAAGACAGGAATACCAGCAGCTGAACCGCTGCCCAGGACACCGACACCAGCTGAACCGCTGCCCAGGACACCGCTGCCAGCAGCACCCCAGGCCAGGAAAAGACCACCAGCAGCTGAACCGCTGCCCAAGAGAGGACCGCCAGCAGCTGAACTGCTGCCCAGGACACCGCCACCAGCTGAAACGCTGCCCAGGACACCGCCGCCAGTAGCACCGCAGGCCAGGACGAGACCGCCAGCAGCTGAACCACTGCCCAAGACAGGACCGCCAGCAGCTGAACCATTGCCAAGGACACCGCCACCAGCTGAACCGCTGCCCAAGACACCGCCGCCAACAGCACCACAGGCCAGTGAGCGCCAATGATTCTGACGCTACTGAGTCTGCCACGGGCAGGATGAAGCACTCTGGGCACAAAGCCCCCTCCAGTACCAGTGGAGAAAGGCATCCACTACCTCAGTCCTCGGCAGGATGAAGCACTCTGGGCACAAAGCACCCTCCAGAACCAGTGGAGTATCACATCCACTACCTCTGTGCTTGGCAGGATGAAGCATTCTGGGCACAAAGCCCTCTCCAGAACCAGTGGAGAACGGCACCCACTACCCCTGTCCTTGGCAGGATGAATCAATCTGGGCACAAAACTCCCTCCAGAAGCAGTGGAGAAAGGCATCCACTTGAGAGACTGTGGCTTTGCACTCCCCAGGATAAAGCAGTGTGCAAACCACCCACTGGAGAGACTTGAGAGACTGTGGCTTTGCACTCCCCAGGATAAAGCAGTGGGCAAACCACCCACTGTAGAGACTTGAGAGACTTTGGCTTTGCACTCCCCAGGATAAATCAGTGGGCAAACCACCCACTGTAGAGACTTGTGAGACTGTGGCTTTGCACTCCTCAGGATTGAACAGTGGGCAATCCACCCACTGTAGAGACTTGTGAGACTGTGGCTTTGCACTCCCAGGATTGAACAGTGGGCAAACCACCCACTGTAGAGACTTGTGAGACTATTGCTTTGCACTCCCCAGTATTGAACAGTGGGCAAACCACCCACTGTAGAGACTTGTGAGACTGTGGCTTTGCACTCCCCAGGATTGAACAGTGGGCAAACCACCCACTGTAGAGACTTGTGAGACTGTGGCTTTGCACACCCCAGGATTGAACTGTGGGCATGGAGCCCCCTCGTGGATCTGGCGTCGTGCACTCAACCCCTGAGGTGCCTGTTTTATTTCTAACTCATGCCCCTGCAGTGATCTCTCCGTCTTGTTTGGCGATTGAGTGTGGGCCTCGCCCATGCCTTTTGGGCCCAATGATCCACGGACTATGATGGTGGAATCCCTTGGACTTGTGTTCTTGGTGTATATAATTGTATATGGTATAAATGTATATATTTGTAAGCATTTTTGATGTATGTAATTGAATATATCACAATTGTTCGACTCATTTCCTTTTGTCCTTGCATTCTTCCAGGGGCGTTGGGGGTGTAACTGTTATGTATCAATATGTATTAGTGTGTGTGTTGTAGTGGGTGAGGGTGGGGGTGTTGCGTGTGTGTGTCACTGTTTTTTCCCTCCCCCCTCCCCTGTGTCGTAGGTGCAGTACTCACAGTGGTCTTCGCCGCCAGCGTTCGTGCTCCAGGTAGAGGAGCAGGAAGATAAAGGCTGCCAGAATCTGGAGCTCGGGTTCCATGGCGTCCTGATTCCTCGTGGGGTGTGTAGAGGTGAGTGTTTTCCCTTCGAAGTCCTGGTTCCGCTGTGTTTTTTTTGTTCGCGGTGAATCCGCCCCGGAAAAAGTGGCAGATTGGTGGGTTGTAATAGTGTGGGCGGTACATTGTCCTCCGCCTGTCTGTTGGTGGTAACTGCTGCGGTGTTTGTTTGTACCGCCATGGCGGTCGGCGTGTTAAAGTGGCTGTCTATGTTGGTGGTTTCCGCCACGTTCATGATTCCATTTTTTTTCCACCGGCCTGTTAGCTGTTTTACCGCCGCTTTAACTCCGACCGCCAGGGTTGTAATGACCACCTATATCTGTCAGAGTGGTCTTCAAGTATGGGCATCCCCCCTTCCTTTTTAGGTGTTTGTTGTTTTTTATACCAGCGTTTTTTAGAACCCTCAGGTGCTTACTTGGTAGAATCTTTATTAGATGTGTACCCTGAAACTGTTGTTTCGTGGGTCTGGCACCCGGACTATCTCGACCAATATTAGAATAGGTCTCTGCGATAATTTTTGGCAGTGCACGTTCTTGATCCTGTGGAGGAAGGCCCCGGAGCCACATACACAATGCTAGTGCAACTGCTCCCCCTTTAAGTTTACTTAATATAATTGTAGATACAGTGGCAAAATTGCCTATACGTTGCATCCCCAAGTCTAGGGCCGGGGCAGCCCCATATTCATCTTGAATTTGTTCTAACTTACCTTGAAGATTGGCAAGTGTCGGTGTACCGTGTGTGGTAGTATAGAGCATGGCAAATACCCTGCCCCAAGTATTGCAGTTATCTACTGTGGGAACCATCCTAAATGGCAGACACATAGTTAATATTCTATGCTTATCCTGAGGTACCGTATGGGGAAATACTGCTTCCAGTGCATTTATTTTTTGAGCTAACAAAAACAGAATCTCTTCCCATTTGGTGGGTACCTTACCCATGATTGAATGTACAGTTGCAGGATTAATGCCTGGTGTTTGCTGCATGTGGTTGCACCGGGGCAGCACATGCTGGGTTTGTATTTAATGTTTGCATTACACACTGTACTAATAGTCTTTATATTGCCGTAAGCTCAGTATATAGATGGAGAACCTCATCTACCGTCAAGGTTGCTACATCAGGGTGCAGTGTATATGTGGCCAAAAAAGCCAGGTATGACCATCATTATTAAGAGGACCTAACGTAACATGTAGAATTGCATGTGGTAGGGTGCCATCAAGCCAGTTATTATTGTCTTGATAAGATAGAGGTATTCCTAAATATGCATATGCTCTATATTGTGCAGGTATGTTTGCAGGTGTATAGTGGTGAAATGTATTTGTGTTCCCATCGACTTATTGAAATGTGACCCAAGAATAGAAAATGTCTTTTCTGAATGCTGCATGAGCTTCAACAACAAATTTAACCGGACCCCTCTGAGCTGTGAGGCCATGTGCCAATAAATGTGCAATAAGGGGTGGTTGCATATTAACTGCAATTGCTACCCGTTGTTGGTTTGCCATGGCAAATGGTAAATTCTGTTCCGAGATAAGCACACCAAATGGGGATTATCCTTTTAGGGTTCAAGCTTGAACAACCTACAGCTTGAGTTAGATAATCCCTAATTAGCTGAGGAGGAAATTCCCTTAATACCACGGACGTCTCCGTAAATAGTACTGATGTGTCCTTGCAGGTATCGAGACAGAGATAGTCAGGAGCACCCGAAAATTAGTGCCTGACCAAACGTTGATGGTGGCATTATCCTAATGAGACTACTGGATTCAGGCGGCAGAATAACTTGTACTGCGGGGACTGAGTCTGATTCCCTCACCATGTGACACCTGTCTCCTAATCTGGGGTTGTTCCAACTAACTAGCAGTGCCTCATTTCCACCCAAGAGCAGAGATGATTGGGGCAACCTAGTGCATGACGTACATGACTTCTCAGAGGAATCATGGTCTCTCAGATCTCATCTGTTTCTCTTAGTTACATTAGTCTCACTTATGCAAGGACAATCAGAGGCAGAGTAAAGTTCAATAAGGTTTACTTGAAGTAACTGCATCTTAGATAATAAAGCATTTATTGCAATAACTAGGATGATGAAGCCCAATAAGATTAGAATTGTGACAAGGAGAGTAAAAACAAGAATAATGCTACCATACTGTCACTAAGGTTTGTAGAGATAGTTCAAACCTAAGCTATGTTAGAGCACAGCATGTTAAACCCTAATTCTGCCCTTCAGGTTCTCCCCTGAGAAGACATAATTCCTCATACCTGAGCATGAGGCCTGTAGTCTACATAAGCAGTCATGGTCATCTGGCTGGAATCTCTCTCTAACGGACATGGGTCAAAGTAGTGTTTTTATAATAAAACAGCTGATGTTCCAAGAAAGGATCCCCATATAAGATTGTGTATGTTTCTGTGAACATTGGAGACAAAGTGTACCATTTTTGCCGGCAACCTAGCTTACTGCAGCCTTGAGAAAAGCACAGAGTAAAAGAACTATCTTGTTTAAGAACATAGGCCCTCATTATGCGGGAACCACCAGAAGACCGGACCGCGGTCAAAAGACCGCGGCGGTCATTCTGACTTTCCCGCTGGGCTGGCGGGCGACTGCCAAAAGGCCGCCCACCCGCCCAGCGGGAAAGCCCCAGCAACGAGGAAGCCGGCTCCGAATGGAGCCGGCGGAGTTGCTGGTGTGCGACAGGTGCAGTTGCACCCGTCGCGATTTTCAGTGTCTGCCAAGCAGACACTGAAAATCTTAATGGGGCCCTGTTAGGGGGCCCCTGCAGTGCCCATGCCACTGGCATGGGCACTGCAGGGGCCCCCAGGGGCCCCACAACACCCGTTCCCGCCATCCTGTTTCTGGCGGTGAACACCGCCAGAAACAGGATGGCGGGAAGGGGGTCAGAATCCCCATGGCAGCGCCGCCGTGGAGGATTCCCTGGGGCAGCGGGAAACCGGTGGGAAAACGCCGGTTTCCCTTTTCTGACCGCGGCTTTACCGCCGCGCTCAGACTGGCCCCAGAAGCACCACCTGCCTGTTGGCGGTGCTTCCTCCGTCCCCTACCCTGGCGGTCCATGACCGCCAGGGTAGGAATGACCCCTATGACATTGGCGGTAAGTGCCGCTTACTGCCATGCTGACTGCAGCCAACATACAGCGACCGCGTCGGTCTACCGCTACCCATATTATGACCCACACACAGAAATTCTCCACTATACAGACACACACACAAGTCCACCAGCCCAAAGGTCACTGATAAACTGGTGGTACCATAACCCACACCGTTACGCCAACAGAACTATGCCCACAGCATTATGACCCACGAATCACCGATGTGGACATTCAACCGAAGTAAACCATTGGCGGTACATACCACCGCCCTCTAAATACACACAACCTAACAAAACAGCACCACATTGGACAATTCAAACTACACACACCTGACACACATACACAACCCACACCCACATACCACTATAAAACACACACCCACATTACCCACAACCCTTTACGACTCTAAAAAATTTACAACAGAGAAAGAGCCACACCAAGAGCACCCACAGTACCAGAGCCACAGAACACTATCACCCATACACCATCCACGCACCTCACAGCACACACCCCAACATATCACCCCACACACCCTCACACACACCACACACACTACACCCATGGCACCACAGACACCCCAGATTCTCTGAGGAGGAGCTAAGGGTCATGGTGGAGGAAATCATCCTGGTAGAGCCACAGCTATTCATGTCACAGGTGCAGCAGACATCCATTGCAAGGAAGATGGAGGTATGGCGGAGAATCGTGGACAGGGTCAATGCTGTGGGATAGCACCCAAGAACAAGGGACGACATCAGGAAGAAGTGGAATGACATATGGGGACGGTGCGTTCCGTGGTTGCAAGACACCAGATAGCTGTACAGAGGACTGGGGTGGACCCACACCTCCTCCCCCACAACTAACAACATGGGAGGAGCAAGTCTTGGCAATACTGCATCCTGAGGGCCTGGCAGGAGTAGCAGGAGGACTGGACTCTGGTAAGTCAAATCTTTACTACTTTCACCCTGCTACCTGCATGCCATCGCAAACTTCCACCCCTACCCTCACTCCCATCATTCCACGACCTCCCATATACCCCACCATCTCAACCCACTCATCCCAATACCAAGCCCTGCATGCAACACCAATGCATGGACACCCATCATAGACCTGCAAGGACAACCATTACCACTGCATGCACACTAGAGACAATCATTTAGCCAACCAAATAACAACTCACACAAGGCAAGGCTTCCATGGTAATAACATCCATAGAGGGCAATGCAGAAGATGTCACACGCAGACACAATAACACTGCATCAACATCCCCACAGTAACCCCACACAACGTCACTGAAGAGAAGGTGCCAGCAACATCCAGTCCCCCCACAGAAGAGGCCCACAGTGATGACAGCAGCTCTGCACGCCTGGATCTGGATGACCAACCTGGCCCATCAGGGATCTCTGGACAGTTGGTTGCCCAGGCACAGTTCCATCCCACCACAGAGCCTCCCCTCTCAGGAAACACCAGCACAGCAGCCACCCAGTGGGTCCATACCACTGTCCCCAGAACACGTCAATCAGCAGTGTGTCTACCACTAAAGGGACCCCAGGCAACCCCACAAACCCAGGATGATAAGGGACCTGGGGTCAGTGGCAGTGGGCACACGGTTCAGGGGACAGAGGCACAGGACAACAGGGAAGCTGGGAGGACTGCTGTGTGACAAGGGGAGGACAGGCCCAGGGAACCGACTCTCCACGAGGCACTCACCAACATCCTGGGAGCATACCACCATTCCCAGGAGACCATGGGCCAGATACTGGCCAGGTTGCAGGAGACCCAGTGGCTACAGGAGGGACAGTACCTGGGGATTATGGAGAACCTGAGGGACATCAGTACCACCCTGGTCACCTTTGCAGGGGTGCTGATAGACATGGCCAACACCATGAGGGAGGCAGTGGCACACCAACGGGCCCCTGACACTAGCCACACTGATGAACAGCCCTCCACCTCCACTGACGCTAGTGGACAGGAGGCCCGCCACAGGAACAACAGGCCACCAGCAGCCCACCTCCTGCAGAAGGAGAACCACCCCACAAACGGTCCATGCGATCCAGGCAGAAGCCAGAGAACATTGCCAAGACCTCCGCCAGGAAATAAGACTCTCCTGATTGTCACCTTTGAGTCCCACTGTGTCACCCTGTCCACGTTGAACTGCCATTGCTCCTCTTCCCATGCCCCATTGGACAATGCACCTGTGATACCAATAGACTGGACTCTATCCTGGACTTTCCTCCACCATCACCCAAGCCCATTTCACATCCCCATTTACTTCTCAGCACTGAAATAAACACCCTTGGAAAAATACAAGAATGGAGTATGTCAAATGATTTAAGGATGTATTCGTTTAACAATCTGTAGACATTGCAAATAGACTGTACAGTTATGTACACATAGGTATGCCCTGTAATGTGCTGCAGTCAGTACACCAGGAGCCACAGTAGGGCACACATATCTACAAATAGATATGTTAAAGGGTACAATAAGTGGCCATAGTAGTGGGAACAGCAGCCAGCCAGAGAAAATTCACTACCCAAAACAGCAATGGAAGGTGAGGTTAAAGTGTCTTACCTGTGTGTCACTTGAAGTACTGTTGTATGATAGTTGTTCTGTTGTCCACATCCTCTTGCTCTACCTCCTCTTCATCACGGTCCACAGGCTCCACCGCTGCCACACGCCCATCTCCAGCCTCATCCTCCTGCAGAAAAGGCACCTGGCATCTCACGGCTAGGTTGTGCAACATGCAACATGCAACGATGATCTGCACACCTTCTTGAGTGAGTAGCACAGGGATCCACCTGTCAGATGGAGGCACCTGAACCTGGCCTTCAGGAGGCCAAAGGTGCGCTCAATAATCTTCCTTATTTGCCCATGTGCCTCATTGTAAAATTCCTCTACTCTTGTCCTGGCATTCCTCACTGGGGTCAGTAGCCATGAGAGGTTGGGGTAATCAGAGTTACCTCCAAATATCGAGGGATACCTGTTAGCCAGACACTCACTCTTAGGGCCAACCCCACACCCATATACCAACATACACTGGGTGGGGACCATGGGCTCACCTATTAGCCACACCCGCTGCCTCTATAGTTGAGCCATCACATATGGGATGCTGCTATTCCTCAGGATATAGGAATCATGCACAGACCCTGGATACTTTGCATTCACATGGGAGATGTACTCGTCCACCAGGCACACTATCTACACATTCATCGATTGAAAGCTCTGTTGATTTCTGTTCACCTGTTCATTTCTCCGGGGGGGGACAAAGGCAATACATGTACCTTCAATAGCACCAATGATGTTGGGGATATGTCCCATTGCATGGAAGTCAGCCTTCATTGTGGCCAAATCCTCCACCTGGGGGAAAACGATGTAGCTGGGCATGTGTTTCATCAGGGCAGACAACACTCTGGTCAGCACGTTTGAGAACATAGGCTGTGATATCCCTGCTGCCATGGCTACTGACACTTTGGAAAGAACCACTTGCCAAGAAATGGAGCACTGATAGGACTTGCACAAGAGGGGGGATCCCAGTGGGGTGACGGATAGCTGAGATCAGGTCTGGCTCCAATTGGGCACACAGCTCTTGGATTGTGGCCCTATCAAGTCTGAAGGTGAGGATCATGTGCCTGTCCTCCATTGTTGCCAGGACCACCAGGGGTTTGTGTACGGGGGTATGTCTCCATCTCCTATTCATCATCAGTGGTTGTACTCTAGGGTGAAAAATGGTGAGCAGCTGGTCATATTGAAACATATCTCAGAGTAAAATGCCTTGCATGTTGTGACAGAAACAGTATGTTAATGTGTAGTCCTGTAAATGTGCCTATGTCTGCTGTGATGCAGTTAGGTGCATTGGCCTGCTCCCCCCTGAAATGGCAGCCGCCTGACCTGTGTGGAGGGACAAGTGGAAATGAGGTAATTCTGCTGATGTTGTGGGCAGTTGCGGGAGGCGGTCGAGGACCACCGTACAACTCCTCATTGGTATTCACTGGGCCCTGTGGGTTACAGTAGCCAGTGGTGATGTACTCCAGTGGTGACGGTACGCACCGCCACGGACGTGACCGCCATTTTATATCTGTTCACTCACTTGCTACCTGACCTTCAACAGGAGAGGACCTACACTGCAAGTGCTGCTATGACCTGTGTTTGGAAGCGACCATGGCTCGAACCTCTTGCGAAAGGGCCCCAGTCGTCAATTCGGAGGAGTTGGAGAGACTAGTAGATGGGGTCCTATCCCAGTACCGTTTACTTTATGGTCCTCCAGACCAACAGGTGAGTACACTGTGACCACGATGCATGGGGCATAAATGCACGAAGTGCTGTGTGTGTAAGCCTCGTGTAAGGGGGGGGCTGAGGGTTCCTGGGCAGAGTGCTGCATGTATGGTGGTCAATGTATGTGCGTAAAAGGATGGGAGGGATATGGTGAGCAATGAGTGTAACAGGCCGGACGGTATGGCTGATACCTTTTTCTATGTATCTTTCTCTTCAGGTCAGCGCCCATCAGAAAAAGGGTATTTGGGGTGCCATTGCCAAGGACGTGTGGACCCTGGGGGTCTACGGAAGGCAGAGCACCCATTGTTACAAACAGTGGGAGGACCTGTGCCACTGGGCAAGGAAGACAGCAGAGGCCTAGCTGGGGATGGCCTCCCAACGAGGAAGAGGTGCCCATTGAACCCTGACCCCCCTGATGTTCTGCATACTGGCAGTGTCCTATCCAGAGTTGGATGGGCGCTTGAAGGCATCACAGCAGCCACAAGGGGCTGAGTACAGTTTCCAGTTCAGGAAAATGCGCGTGGTGGGGTGTTATCTGGGTGGGGGATGTGGGTCTGTGGGTGTCTCTAGGCCAGGATGAACATGGCAGGGTAGGGTCCATGCTGGGCAGGGTCTGATGCACTCCATCCCCAAACATGCTAGTGGGCATCTACTACTGGGCAGGGTCCTGTGGGTTTCAGTTGTGCTGCTATTGGTGTTAGGCATTATACTCCATGGCCTGGTGACTAGCATTGTAACTGGTAGTGCATGGCCTACTGCATAGGGCTATTCCCTGTGTGTTGTGTCCGCCAACGGTGGTGTTGTTGCTGGCATTGACCAAGTATATCCTCTGTCTCTCCCTCCCCTCTCTGTTTTGTCACCCTGTCCTTGTGTGCATTAGCATCATCTGGCAGAGGAGCAGAGGCACTGGCAATGGAGGAAGCTGCATTCCACATGGCCCATGAGGACGAATCCACCGACAGTGAGGGTACCAGTGGGACGGAGGGCGAGGGGAGCACCACGGCAGAGACTGGAGGGGACAGATCCAACAGTGACACCTCCTCTAATGGAAGCTTCCTGGTGGACACCTCTGTGGCCACCCCAACTACCGGTACAGCTGCCACCCCTGTACCAGCACCACCCTCCCATCATCCCCTTGGCTTGTTTCCCTTTCCTGCTCACCCAGGAGGGTGGGCATCTCCTTCGCCCAAGTCACCTCAGGCCCTGCCCCAGTTAGCCCTGCTGCCCTGAGTGAGGAGCATATTGACCTCCTGAGATCCATCTCTATTGGGCAGTCAACCATAGTGAATGCCATCCAGGGGCTGGCAGGGCATTTGCAACATACACATGCATTGCTGGAGGGCATTCACTCTGGCGTGGTGGCCCAACATAGATCATTCCAGGCTCTGGCCTTCTACCTGATGGCAGCCATTGTTCCTGTCTCTAGCCTCCCCCCTCCAACTTCTTCTACCCAGTCCAGTTCCCCTTAACCCCAGCCTATCTCAAGCACACATTCAGACCAGCATGCACCCAAGACAACACACAGGAGTGGCTCAGGGAAACACAAGCACCACACATCATCCCACAGGCACTCACACAAACACCATCCAGAAGCAGACATACCAACATCCACTGCCTCCACTGTGTCCCCCTCCTTCTCATCATCCACATCCCTCCCAGAAGCATCTACACTCACACCTGCATGCATTACATCCTCATCCACTACCACCATCATGCCTATCAGTACACGCCCCTCACTGGCAGTCACCACCCCCTCAGCCATGCACACGTCCCCTGTGTCCTCTCCCACTGTGCCTGTGCCCCCTCCTCCCAAAGTACACAAACGCAAGCACTCAGACACCCAACAGCCATCCACCTCACAACAGCATCCAGCCCATGCACCTGCATCCAAACAAAGCAGAGAGACACCTCCTACAACCACTCCCTCTTCCTCCACTCCCAAACCTTCACCCTCTTCCCACCCCAATATCCCTAAAAAGCTTTTCTTCTCCACCCTTGACCTATTCCCTGCCGCTCCCCCATTCCTTCACTTCGGGCCAGGGTGGTCAGGACCCAGGCTAGCACCTCAGCCACCCAGTCCACGGCCACTGTAGTTTCTGCAGCTACTGCAGGTGTGAGAGGCTCCAAGGGGACACCCATCAGCACTGACAGTGTGCCTGCACCAGCTGCCAAGGGCGAAAAGGGACCACCAGCTGGCAAAGCCAAAAAGGCACCAACAGCTAGCAAAGGCAAGGAGGCACCACCAGCTGGCAAAGAAAAGGAGGCACGACCAGCTGGCAAAGGCAAGGAGGCACGACCAGCTGACAAAGGCAAGAAAGGGCCATCAGCTTCCAAGGGCAGAAGGGACCACCAGCTGTCAAGGACAATGACAAAGGCACAGATGCTGCAGGCAGGATGGATATGGGGCCTGGTGCTGGAGCAGCATCTGAGCACACAACACCAACCATGGTGCTTCAGCCGTCTGAGGCTCCAGGGGAAGGGCTGGAGCTTCCCCCCACCACCGGCAGTACCTCCACCAGCACCGCCACCAGCACCGCCACCTGCACCGTCGCCAGTTCTGCCCCCTGCATCACCACCAGCACCACTGCCAGCAGCAGCAGCCCCAGTTGGCAGCCCTCCAAGGCTGCAGGGAAAGAGCTGGAGTCTGCCCCCACCACTGGCAGCACTGCCGCCAGCACTGCCACCTGCACCCCCACCAGCACCACTGCCAGCAGCAGCAGCCCCAGTGGACAGCCGTCTGACGCTGCAGGGGAAGGGCTGGAGACTCCCCCCACCACTGGCAGCACCACCACCATCACCACCACCTGCTCCGCCACCAGCACCACTGCCAGCAGCAGCAGCAGCCCCAGGGGGCAGCTGTCCGAGGCTGCAGGGGAAGGGCTGGAGCCTCCCCCCACCATTGGCAGCACCGACACCAGCACCGGCACTCCCACCACTGTGCAGCCATCGCCACCAGAGAACGGACTGTAGTCCTTCCTCCTTGGAGTGTTATGCATCCTGCCCACTACAAATCTTGTGGGTATGACACACAGGTGACAGATTGTCACCTTGCACTCCCCAAGTGTTGCATCACAGGGCACAAAGCCCCCTCCAGAACCAGTGGAAGAAGGCAACTATTGACCACATCCTTGCAAGGATGAAGCACACTGGGCACAAGGCCCCCTCCAGAACCAATGGAAAAAGACATCCACTCACCGCATTTTGCCAGGATGAAGCACAATGGGCACAAGGCCCCCTCCAGAACCAGTGGAAGAAGGCATCCACTCACCCCCTCCTTGCCAGGATGAAGCACACTGGGCACTAGGCCAGTGGATGAAGACATAACTAGAGACTGTGGCCTTGCACTTTCCAGGACCAATCAGTGGGCAGACCCCCCACTTGAGAGACTATGGCCTTGCACTCCTTAGGGACCACGCAGTGGGCAAACCACCCACTTGAGAGACTGTGGCTTTGCACTTCCCAGAACCAAGCAGTGGGCAAACCACCCACTTGAGAGACTGTGGCCTTGCACTCCCCAGGACCAAGCAGTGGG
The DNA here is from genome assembly GCF_031143425.1 of Pleurodeles waltl. Classification (NCBI taxonomy): domain Eukaryota; kingdom Metazoa; phylum Chordata; class Amphibia; order Caudata; family Salamandridae; genus Pleurodeles; species Pleurodeles waltl. Next base: position 658,429,813 of record NC_090443.1, on the reverse strand, counting down.
CAAACCACGCACTTGAGAGACTGTGGCTTTGCACACCCCAGGACATCGCAGAGGGCATGTAGCTCCCTCCAGGACCAGTGGCATTGTACCATCTTCCGGCTGAGGTGCCCCCCCCCATTCCTCTTCCTCCTGAGGTGCCTGTGTATTTTCGACCTGATGCCCCAGCAGTGTTCTCTCTGTGTTGCGGCAGGAGTCAAGTGGGGCCTTGGCCTATGTGATATGGCTCTGTGGCTAACGGACATTATGGACTGGGCAATGTCCCTCCATTTGTATATATGTAAAAACTGTTTTGATTTTTGAGGACGTATTTCTAGTATTTTATCTTATTACACTCACTTTCATCTATTCCTATTGTCCCTGCATTATTCCTGAGGGGTACAGGGTGGATATGTAATGTTGTTGCATCTGGTTGTGTGTGTGGTATCGGGGGGTAGAGGGGGCGCGTGTTGTGTGTGTGTATCACTCTCTCCCCCCTGTGTGCTAGGCGGAAGTACTCACCATGGTTGTTGTAGCCGGTGTTGGTACTCCTGGTGTAGAAGGAGGTAGACCAGCATGGGGAAGATCTGCAGTTCGGGCTCCATGGCGTCATGGTTCTTCCTTGAGTCTCCAGAGGTGAGTCCTTTACCTTCTGTGTACTGTTTCTCCCCTGGTTTTGATGTCCTTGGTACCACCCCGGAAAAGGTGGCGGATAGACAAGTTGTAATACTGTAGGCAGTACATTGTCTTACGCCTGGCTGTTGGAGGTTACCGCCGCGGTGCTTGTTGCTACCGCCGTGGCAGTCGGTGTATTAAAGTGGTTGTCTGTCTGAGCGGTTTCCACTATGGTCATAATTCCATTTTTTTAAACACCGGCTTGTTGGTGGTATTACTGCCGCTTTATCACCGGCTGCCAGGGTTGTAATGAGGGCCTAAGTCCTAATGTAAATATTCTCTGGGTGAAGGGGGCCAAAAGTATCCAGCAAGTGAGAGACTGTTCTTGGGTGCAAGTTTTGAATTTCTCTTGATCTGAACTTTCCTGCCAAAAGTCTGCAGCTTCTTCAGGACCTCGTCCGATAGCTATCCAGACTTGTGGAGCCATGCTCTGACACAGCCTGCTGCATTGCCCTGCTAAGGAGTTTTCACTTCCATTTCAGAGACTAAAGGCCTGAATACAAGTGTAGCGGTCCGTGGACTGCCATGGCTCAACGATGGTATGACCACCGTTGGATTGGCGTTCGACCACCGTATTACGATACATGCGGTTCCATGAACTGTAGTGAAATATGTGCTTTTGACGAATGACTTTTTGTTGCACCACTTTGCACCTGGATTAGCTGTCTAGTGTTCACCAGTTACAGATTACATTTTGTATTCAGTTTAGCCGCCTATTGACTTTATCGTAGAATTAGACACTGTCGTGTTAAAGGCTGCACATTGTAAACTGTGCTTGTTTTCGTATTCTTTCTCACTGAAGAGCTGGGACTTATTATGGAGGAGGTAGGCGTTCGCACAATAAGAACGTACCAGATTGATGTTTTTGAGTGCAAGCAGGGAACGGTTTGGCCTTGAGAGAGACAATTTGGGAGACTGGCTAGCTCCAATCTGTTTCTTTCAACTCTGACCTACATTAGACAGCATGTTTGAAAATTTCTTTTTTATGGGAGGGTTTTTTCCAGAAAGACCTTCTACAGTTCTTTAAGATAGAAAAAGGTGGCCCTGCTCAGTAGCGGTGAAATTTCCGAGACCTCCGTCAGGATTGGACATCAAAAACATGACATATCTGTCCCGTGAGGGTGGAGATCTCTTTCTCGCAGTTGAATGGGGTCATATTCTTGCTGGCATTTGAAAGATGAAGAGCTTGGCAGGCCTTACGGTGATTAATTTTTACTTTATTCTTTGCTTTGCATAATCATAACTACATATATTTGCTGTGTACATTGCAGCTGAGAATCATTTTGGTATATTTTCCTTTCATTGCTGTGACTATTTTTAAATGTGTGCTTTCAACCTACTAATCTCCTTTTTTAGGAACCTGTTATGCCATTAATTGTGTTTGACCACTCACTTTGTGTTTCACCACCGCGCATATTAGTTGTTCAATGTTCACAAGTAGCACATTACATGTTGTATTCAGTTTAGCTGCCTATTGGCTTTAACGTGGCATTAGACATTACATGTTGTATTCAGTTTAGCTGCCTATTGACTCTAACGTGGCATTAGATATTACATGTTGTAGTCAGTTTAGCTGCCTATTGGCTTTAACGTGTCATTAGACATTACATTTTGTATTCAGTTTAGCTGCCTATGTGCTTTATCGTGGCGTTAGACATTGCAGTTGAGACATTGCAGATGAGCTGTGTTTTTCCACATGGTAGACCAAGCTGTGTTTTTAGTATTTTGAATTCTCACCGAGCCCTAGCGTGATAAGAGACCGTATATTTTGTGTTTTTCCTTCGCTACCCAGCCTTGGGAAGGAACGGGCTTTAGGAGATCTGGCCAACCTCCAACGGCTTGTTTTTTTTCCCAACTCTGATCTACGGTGCCAGCATGTTTTGACTATTAGAGGAAAGGTCCTGTTAGCATGCTTCTTCATTATAAACGGCGTCCCTGGGCAGCAGCAGGGTGAATTTTCCAAAACTTCAGTCAGGAGCAGACGTCAGCTGCCTGACCTCGTGTATGGGTGGAAAATCTCTTTCTCGCAGTTGAACAGAAGTCATCAACTTGCAGGCATAAGAAAGATGAAGAGGAGTGATAGGTCCTACGGTGATTAATTTTGACTTTTATTCTTTGCTTTGAAGTTATGCTATAATATAATCACATATATTTGCTGTGTACCTGGCAATTGAGAATCACTTTGATATATTTTCCTTTCATTGCTGTGACTACTTTTAAACGTGTGCCTCCAACCTACTAATCTCTTCTCTCAGGAACCTCGTGGTGAAGTAATAATAAATGTCTTCTTTAAACTAAGAAGTGTATTCCAGAGAAGTTTTGTCAGCTCGGTCATAAGATAAGTGAAAGCAAAACAGAACCTCGTGGTGAAATAATAATAAATGTCTTCTTTGAACTGAGAAGTGCATTCCAGAGATTTTTGTCAGCTCGGTCATTAGTGAAAGCAAAACATAAACCAAAGACTGCAGCGGTCCTGCTGGCACCACCAGGCAGTGTAGACTGCCACGGATGCAAGACAAGCCAATGAGGCAGTCGGAGCCACTGTTTCCGCTGGACAGATTATGATGTTGCCTTCTGCCGACATGACTGTGGTAGTACAACAACCACAACCCAGCTGGCAGAAACTGAGGCATAAAAGGCAAGAATCCACCTGAAGGCAGCATCACCCATCCTGTGCTGCCATGGAGCCGATCCTTCACGTTCTGCTGCTGCTGATAGATGGAGCCCAAATCAATGCCACCACGGACACAACTGACAGTAAGACAAAACACCTCCCCATGTCCTCAAACTCAACAGCAAATCAATGCACCGCCATTGCCCTGGTACGGGGGGTTGTGCTCCTTAAACCTAGTATGATTTTCTGTGTCTTGCCTTAGAGTTGAACACAATGTATGACCCAATCACAGCAACATGACACCCTTTTTGGACAGGTCACTGACACTGCACCGCCACACTCCACAAAACCACACATGTGCACAACCTAGTTTCGGGGACAGTGTAGTGTACATTACATTGTGACACACAACAGCAAATCCACATTGATATCACTTCCTACTATTTGAACTGAAGCCCTCACATTGCACACGACATGGATTGTCGACATATTGAAGACACGTATGTATGGATGTGTCAATTAACCCAAACACACCTTCCATGCAAAGGCCCTGTAATTGACCCACACATATCACCCACATTGCAAGATAATGTAAGGTAAATGGGATGCACAATATTTTAGGAGAAAATTATCTAAAGCTCACAATGTAAACAATACCTTTAAAATAGGGATGGCAGTATCAGGAGGACCCCAGGAAGGATGCAGTCATGGGTCCCATGTCACTTTTTCCATACCCATAAAACACTAGTTGCACAAGAGCTGGGCCTTCATGTAGCACACGGCCAACCAATTGTAGAATCGAGTGCCATGCCTATGTGCCAAATGTGTAAGTGCAAGTCTAGAAAGCAAATACAACAGCATGGGTCACACATGTAGATGAAGTAGCTTGAAGCTACACACATGAAAATGGACACATGGTCAGTCAAATGTACAGGAATGCAGCACAATTGTATACCCTCCATGTGTGGACAAACACAACTCTATCTTGCCCACATGATACGAATGTCCATTGGCCGAGCCAAGATGAAATACCATATCAAACAAAACCCAATGCAGTGACACCCCAATTGGATTACCACCCACATACCCATCCATTGAACATCTACCCTTGTCCTGGTTGACACCAGCACTGCCCTCAAAGTAAGTCAGATCTTGCCAACCACAGCAAATGAAACAGCAATCAGGATGAATCATATAGAACTGTAGTCATACATCACAGATTACTCAAGAACAGCAAAAAGGGAAAAAAGTAATGGCAGAGCAAATGTGTACCCAATAGAACACCTTGGGTTTATTAATTCAAGAGTAATGAGAATTAAAGGCCATTGGCCAGTCCATTAGAAAATCTCTGCACAGTGCTGTGCCAAAGCTTGACTCCGATCATTGGCAAAGAACATCCACTGGAAAGGGCATCAAGTGGGCATGCAGTCACCTCATGTATCATCCTTGGGTGAGGTGGGGTCAGATTTGGGATGGGTGGGGTGGGCTTCACTTTGGGTGGGGTGGACTTAACTTTGGGAGGGGTGGGCTTAACTTTTGGAGTGGTAGGCTTTTTTGTTATGGGAGGGGTATAGCTGGTTTGGGGGGGGGGTGGTGCGATGGGAGGACTAGAAAGATGTGTTGGGATGTAGGTAGGGTCCTTTTGGTTTTGGGATGGGGAGTGGATCACAGGGGTAAGGGCAAGGTCAAAAAGGAAACTTTCTTTGGGAAAATGAATAGGGGCTTCAGAAGGGATTATGGGTTGGGAGGTTGAGGAACTGGCTGGGTCGGCTGTGGGTGTTGATTTTGCCCGTATGTACATGTCTGAGGAATGCTTGGGTTTAGGTGATGTCTGCTGCATGTGTGAGTGTGGGCATTTGCAATTCTTTGGGAGTCTGTGAGGTGGAGGTGCTGGGTAATGTAGGGGTGGTGGTGGCTCTATTGGTAGGTGGTGAGGTGGTGTGTGTGGTGGCTGTGTCTGTGGGTGTTGAGGTGGATTGTTGGGGTGGTGTCTTGGGGTATGGTGTCTAGTATGTAGGTCCGTGGGTGTTAGGGTGGTGTCAGGGGTATGGTGGGTGTGGTAGCTGTGTCTGTGGGTGTTGAGGTGGTGTTTAAGGATATGGTGTGTGTGGTGGCTGTCTGTGGGTGTTGGGGTGGTGTCTGGGGGTATCGTGTCTGGTGTGTAGGTCCGTGGGTGTTAGGGTGGTGTTTGGGGTATGGTGGGTGTGGTGGCTGTGTCTGTGGGTGTTGGGTTGGAGTCTGAGGGTATGGTAGGTGTGATGTGTGGGTCGGTGGGGCTGGTGTCTGTGGAATGGTGGATGCTATGGTGTGTGTGAGTGACTGTCAAGCGCTTGAATACCGGTGTGTCTTGTGGTTTCAGTGTTTATGTGAGCTGCTTGTGTGTGTTGAGGGGGGTATGTGCAGATGTGTCTGTGTGCTTGGGGCAGTTAGGGGAATAGGGAAATTGGATGGGGAAGAGGTAGGTGGTGAGGGGAAGGAAGGATTGTGGGGATGGAAGACTGGTGTCAGGGAGGAGGCCAGGGCCTTAAACGGTCTTTGTACTTCTCTGCAGGCCCTACATGGCACTACAAATGTCTTTCAGGTATATAACCATCTGTTGAAGATTGCTGCCCTGCACCTGGATGGCATTCCGAATGGCAGTCTGACCCACAGAGATACTGATCAGGAGTTCAATAGCCTCCTCACTCAGGGCAGCATGGGTACATGAACTGTGAACAGTTACACACAGGAAATTCAGAATCGCAGACAACTCCAATTGCAGGGATGAAGTTGTGTAATCGCAGTACCCATGGAGCAAGTTGGAGACTGTATCACCTTGGATGGTTTGCCTTATGTAGCATCCCTTAGTAACCTGTAGTCACAAAATAGTATGGCAATGCCAGGTTCAATCTCACAGATACCACACAAGGTCATGAGTCCAGCTAATCTTCATATACCCAATGCCATATCATGTTGAAATGATGGCCACATAAACTAGCCATGTTGCTGAAAGAAGTACAGTAGCCAGAAGACGGTGACATGGAAACACCCATGTCACACGGAAAACATCCCCAATGGTCACTTCAATATATGTACATTGTCTAAATAGACTCATGGAAGTTGTACTTAAGTTGTTCAGATAGATAAATCAACAAAAGATGAGGGACTGGGAGGTTGATGGTCCAGTGTACAGTCTCCCAAAGCTTAGTGTAAAGTAGAAAAGGTACACTGTTCCAAAAAAATAATATTGAGAATGCAGGGTTGAAATAAGTCAGTGTTATCTGGAGAGCCCTCAAACACCCTATAGGATGCCAAGCTTCATCACTGGGCAATCTCCTCGTCAGACCGGTGCTGCAATGTCTGGCGGGCCACCCAGATAGATAACACATCTTGCCCAGAAATGTACACTGGAGACAATTTGGGTGAAATGTCAGGGAGAGTGGTTTCGAATATCCACACCACAATGTATCAGCTAGCCCCAGGGAGATCACCTCTCTTGAATGGTACTCCTGAGAATACCCTACGCAGATTGCATAAATAAACACCAGTAGTCCTTTGAATGTTGTAGAGGCCCAGGGATACTCAAGTATCTATAGAAGGCTTTTAACATGTTGCTCAATGGGGAGGTACGTCACTGTCCCTTTTTGTCATGCAAACACAATTTTCCTTAAATAAAAGGTTGTACAAAACCACATATGATTCCCACTTTACTACAAGTCCCTCCCTGATGCATGTCAACAGTTGAGAGTAAAAACTAGTCCTACCTGTCATGCCCATCAATGCTTCTGCAATTGTACATGCCAAATTACATGGACTAATGGGAGAGGGTATGTGTGAGCCACCAACCAATGGTGAAACACTCCTGTCTGTGGCACTACATAACCTGTAGGCCCATCACAAACATCTAAATCAAAACACATGTTTGCATACAAACATAAGTGAGGGAATCAGACGTCATCCCATGAAGATAGGTAGACCATGCATGAAACAGCAGTGAAAATGATATGGCAAAAGTGAAAGGTACACATTCTAACATGTAGGCACAAGGAATGATGGCAACAGTGATGTCACCAAAATAATGTCACTGGACATTTTCAATTTACCAAGGGAAAATATTGATCTGTGACTGCATCCAAAGGGCAATGTATGCTCTATCACATGTTTGATGGCCATCTTCACATCACAGACAACAGTGAGGCAGCAGCACATGTAACACACTGAAGACAAGTGGGTTGTGTGGGATAGATGCCAATATGCTCACTGGAGCAGACACATGGTTGAGTACAGTGATCTATTTCTTCATGTTGTTTGGGCTGACACACTGAAGACAAGTGGGCTGTTGGGTACAAATGACACCCGCAACAACAAACAACATGACCTGATTGTTCACTGTACTCAGCCATGTGTGGGCCCTAGAGAGTTAATTGGTTGTGGACTGTACTATGTTGTGTCCTAGGTCACTGGGCCAATAGGCAAGGCACATCAACATTCACCAATTTCCATACATACCTACACAAACAATTACTCATCTTGTGTGTCACACATGGCCCATCTCTAATCTTCAGAGGGGATGGCAGACTCTAAAACATCAACTTGGCAATGTAACAGGCATGAGTATTCACAGGACTCACCCCCTTGTAGCTGCTGTGCTCCCCTCAAATGCCAGTCAAGCTCGGGCTAGGCCACCGCCAGAATGTAGGCCATTAGAGGGGTGAGGCTTCGATGTGTACCCTATCCACGTTGGTAGGGCAGCCCGCTGGACCTCTGCGATCTTCTGAGCCAAGTATCTCATGTCCTCCCACCTCTTCTGAGAGTGTGCTTTCTGCCGGCTATGGACCCCCAGGAGCAGCTGCTCCTGGGTGTCCATAGCTGCTGCGGGTGTTGCACATTATTTTCCCAGCCACGTTGCGTCGATCTCCCAGCCGTGATGCAGGTGGAGCATCAATTTTAGCCACGAGGCCGGCGGCGCCTCGTTTTTCAGCCGCAGAGCAGGTGGTTCGTCAAAACTTTCACCGCACTGTGGTCTTTGTGTGGATTTCTGTCCTTTTCCATCATCTGCACCTTCCAAGGGCCCACAGACAGGTTAGGGCAGCACTTGGCAGGCAGGACTCCTAGCAGAAAGCCCAAGTGCTGGCAGAGAGGAAGTCTTTGTTGTCCCTGAGACTTCAACAACAGGAGGCAAGCTCAATTCAAGCCCTTTGAGATTCTTCACCAGTGGAAAGTCACACAAAAGTCAGTCTTTGTCTTCTCTCAGGTAGAAGCAAATACTGCAGGCCAACCCAGCAAAGCACAGTCATAGGCAAAGGGACAATACTCCTCCAGCTTTTTCAGTCCTTCTCCTTGGCAGAGGTTCCTCTTGATTTCAGAAGTAATCAGATTTTTAGGGGTTTTGGGTGCTCTTCTTATACCCCTTTCTGCCTTTATAGTAGACAGAAGTCTGTTGTTTTCAAGATCCTGCCTTGTCCAGGCCAGGCCCCAGACGCACACCAGGGGGTTGGAGACTTCATTGTGTGAGGGCAGGCACAGCTATTTCAAGTGTAAGTGACCACTCCTCCTCTCAGCCCAGATGGCCCATCAGGATATGCAGGCTACACCTCAGCTCCCTTTGTGTCACTGTCTAGAGGAGAGGTGCAAACAGCCCAAATTCCTACTTTCTAAAAGTGGCATTTTCAACCACACAATCTAAAAACCCAATTCACTAAAAGATGTATTTTTAAATTGTGAGTTCAGAGACCCCAAAGTTGTCATGTCCATTTGCTCCCAAAGGGAATCTTCGTTTTAAAAATATTTGCAGGCAGCCCCATGTTAACCTGTGCGAGAGATAGACCTTGCAACAGTGAAAAATGAACACATTAGTATATGTCCTTCCTTAAACATACACTGCACACTGCCCATGGGGCTACCTAGGGTCTAACTTAGGGGTGTCTTACATGTAAGAAAAGGGAGGGTTTAGGCCTGGCAAGTGGGTACACTTGCCAAATCGAATTGGCAGTTTAACACTGCCCACACAGACACTGCAATGGCAGGTCTGAGCCATGTTTACAGGGCTACTACGGTGGGTGGCACAACCAGTGCTACAGGCCCACTAGTAGAATTTGATTTACAGGCCCTGGACACTTCTAGTGCACTTTACTAGGGACTTACTAGGAAATCAAATATGCCAATCACGGATAAGCCAATGTACACATATAATTTATACAGGGAACATTCATGGGAGTTCTCATCACTAAGGTGGAAGAATCTGGACAGACCATCAGCATTGGTGTGGTTGGTGCCAGGGCGGTGTTCCACCATAAAGTCAATTCCCTGTAGGGAGATGGACCACCTCAACAATTTGGGATTCTCACCACTCATATGCAGTAACCATCTGAGGGGTCTGTCTGAACCCGGAAGTGAGTCCCAAACAAGTAGGGTCTTTGCTTGTTCAGTGCCCAGACCACAGCAAAAGCTTCACACTCAATTGCACTCCACCTACGTTCCCTGGGAAGTAACCTCCTGTTAATGAAGGCTACAGGATGATCTACACCGTCTTCATTAAGCTGTGAGAATACTGCTCCAATACCATGCTCTGAGGCACCTGCTTGCACGACAAAGTCCTTGGAATAGTCAGATGCCTTCAGCACAGGTGCTATGCACATGACAGCCTTCAGGGCATCAAAAGCTGTCTGGCAAGACTAAGGGCCAGATGTATCAAACATTTTTGCATTCGCAAACAGTGCGAATCGCAAAATTTGGCCATTTGCGAATGCAAAAACGTGGTCTGCAATGCATGAAAGGCATTCGCAGACGAAAAAAACTAAATCGCAAAAATATAGATTTTTTTCGTTGCGACTTGGTTTTGCGAGTCGCATTTTGCGGTATTTTAAGTAGGAAATTGCAAGACGCAAAATACGACTCTCAAAACCAAGTCGCAATTTGATGCACCAAAAAATCGCAAATTGCAATTTTTCGCAGAATGGCATTTTGCACATGCAAAATACCACTAAGTGAAAACAGGTGGTAACCAAGTGCAACCTATATAAAGAGGCCCACAATGGCTGCACTCTACGTCATGGCGAGGAGAATGAGGATCTTGGTAGGTTTGAGGAGAAGGAGGAGGAGACAGGAGCGCATTTTCAGAGTGTGCATTACACTTTTTGACCAAACTGAGGAGGAAATATTTGAGAAGTACAGGTTAACTTGTAGTGTAGCCATTTTTAATATAGCCTTTGCGCGTTTGCTTAAAGCAGTAGGCCTCTGTGCACTTTGCCCTAGATGCATTTTATTCAGTCTTGCACTGTTATTTTTCAATAACCAGTTTCACGGTGTTGTTTTATTTTCTTCTATCACACTGTTTAGTTTACTTCAGCACCGGGGTTCTCAAACAATACATTCTTGCTTGCTCTGTGCTTCAGTCAAGGATACAGTATGGTACATTGCCGATAGATGTGGTAGGAGTTTAGTCTTTAGGATTTGTATAAAGTACACATTCTTACGTAGGGACGTTTCTTAGAACACCGGCGTGTTAGTTATAAAAACACTTCCTAGTCCTGGTACACGTAAGAAGAAGATTCCAACCAGGGAACCACAACTAGACGCTGACTGCCCTGTTGCAGATGCTGATCCAGATCACAGGCCTTTGCTCAGGTATGAGGGTTGATGTCCTCCCGGGGAACCTGAAAGGCAAACTTAGAGCTTAACATGCTGTGCTCAAAATAGAACTTAGAAGAGAGAACGTAATCTGGTAACACTATGATAGCGTTATTTCTATGTTTCACTCTACTCGTTACTATTTCAATCCTACTGTGTTGTATGGTTCTGGTTATTGCGGCTCACGCCTTGTTATCTAAAATGCAGTTGTTTTATTAAATCAATCTGTAAAACTTAAACTGCCTCTGTCATTTGTATATGAGACCACACTTGGTATGAGAGAACTGGTTGGGATCTGAGTGACCACGACTTCCCTGAGAAGCTCTAAGATGTCATGTGCTCGGCTGCCCAATCATCCCTTCCCTTTGGGGGAGATGAGGCACTGCTAGTTAGCCCGTGAAAAACCAGATTGAGGGCGACAAGGGTCCTTCTCCTTGGGTCAGACTTAGTCCCCCACACTGAGAACGACCCTGCTACCCAAAAATCCAGTAGTCTCATTAGGATAATGAGAGCCTACGCGACAAACTCAGCCATGATACTTGACCTGATAGCTGAGCTACAACCCATACTGCAGCGCACAACACACAGGACAAATAGCATACCCATCCATATGCAGGTATTATGCACCTACTTGCCTCAGGGAGCTATCAAGGGATCATAGCAGCAGCTGGAGGAGTATCACAGAGTACCCTCTCTAGATTTTTCAATGCATTTATCATAGCCATGCTGAGCAGAATACACCAGTACATCCGATTACCCCACAGGAAATACAGCAGACAAAAATTGAGTTCTACCAGATAGCACAGTTCCCCCACGTCCTAGGTGCCATAGATGGGACACATGTTGCAATATGTCCACCATCAGCCACAGAGTATGTGTACCGAAACCATAAATACCAACATTCCATGAATATACAGGTGATATGTAATGCCTCCTATATCATAACTGATCTAGTGGCCAGGTACCCAGGGAACACACATGATTTGTACATCTTTCGCCACAGCGGGATTCACACAAGACTGCTAGCTGGGCAGTTTGGTGAAGGATATCTACTAGGTATTCACCCTCTGTACACTGTTGCATTTATGGCGTGGTGATGTCAGATGGCTCAGTTACTCATCATACCCTCTGTTCCTTCCAGGAGACAGTGCCTACGCAGTGCGCACCTACATGATGACGCCCTACCTCAATCCTACAACACCTGCTGAACGGCAATGTGGTGGAGCACACCTTTGGGCTGCTGAAGAGTCGCTACCGGTGCCTCAACAAAAGTGGAGGGGCGCTACAGTACAGCCCAGAGACAACATGTAGAATAGTGGCTACTTGTGCAATCTTGCACAATATAGCGACCACCAGGGGCATACCTGTGGAAGTATGTGATTCTGAATCGGATGAGGATGATGATCCCATACCACCCCTACAGCCAGCAGACAGGACCAGTGCAGCAGAGGGCAGGCAAAGGCGTGCTGACATCACGCGCAACCATTTCAGATGTAAGAATGAACAACACAAATCCACTGACATTTGTACTTGTAGTAAGTAAATTTATTACCTTAATGTCAGGTATCATCAGCTTCACTAGTAGCAAAAATAAGTAAATGAAACAAAAAACAAAAGCAGATAACAGAATTTCACTATTCCTTCATAGTTTCCTGTATGAAACAAACATTAACAGTCCCCTGTGGCCATTACTTCCATTTCCTCCGGCCACGCAAGCCACTCGAGTGTGCAGTCGCCTCACTGGCACCTCTGTTTTCTGCCTAAGTGACAGTGCTGTGCCTGGGACTGTGACATCTAGCATAAGTTGTGGGCACAGCTACGCTGCTGAGGCTAGATGTGTCCTCAGTGTCCCCCAGTCCCAGTTCACTGGGTGTGGTGGAGCGGTTACCCATCATATTGTCTATCACATTTGTGATCTGCACCAGTCCTTGTGCCACATCCCTACTGCTGTGCGCTGCCTCCACCTGTGCGGCCACAGCACGCCGCAATATGAGGGCTGTTGAATCTGCCAGGCGATTGACAGAGCGACAAAAACCACCAAACATCCCCATAAAACGTCTCTCCTCCCTGCGGTGGCTAACTCTGTCGTGGCACAGCTCAGTACACAGTTCTCTCACTGCACTAGTCAGCTCCCTGGTGTTCTCCGATGCTTGGATCTGTCCCTCATGCAGTTTAGTGAGGTTCGCATTGAGGCACTCCAGCTGGCGATGCAGCCCCCCCATGTTTGAATTGTGTGCCTGCATCTGCCTTTGCAAAGCAGAGATTTTCTTGTTTTGCAGGCACTGCTGCTTTAACATTGCAGATTACAGGCCATCAAAAACTGATGGTCCCTCACCTGCTTCGAAAGCCTGTGCGCCTGCATACGTAGGCATCCTGTGGGGTGTTGTGCTACGCTGGGGCCAGGTCTCCTGCATACCAGTGCATCTGGTCATCAGAGTCCTGGCTAAGTTCGGGTAGTGGTACTTCCCTAGCCCTGCGTTGGATAGGTGCTATATTCTGTGACTCACTGGTGTTTGAGTCAGATGCACGGTGGGTTTCTGTATCCCCCACAACGGCACTTGCAGAAGCTGATGGGCCTGGGCCACCTGCAACGACAATATGCAGAATGTCAGTAATGTATGTATTACCAAAGGTCACACAATGGTAATAAATGTACAGTTACTTCTCATCACAATGTTGTGGGTGGTGTGTTCTTCTGGGTATCGCTCTTCCTAATTTCATTCTATGTGCTACTTTCAGCTCTGGCTTGTGGACTACCACTCCCGTAAGGCATTGTTGTGCTGCTTCTAAGATGTGGAATGGACTACTTATCACAATGCTTTGCCTTACTTGCTAATTCCTAAGGGGCTTTTGTACATACACATATGGGGTTACATTTCAATATTGCACGTACCTATACTGGTGCTTGGTGTGCTGGATGTGTCGATGTCAGTGACCCCACTGACTCCTTCTGGGAGGAGTGTCGACTCCACTAGGTCTTCCATTGGGGTGGAGGGTATCTCTGTGGGTGGGCGCCTCCTGTGCTCCTGGCTTCCTGCAGTCGTCTTGCCACCCTCTCCTTGGCACGGGACCGCAGGTCGTACCACCTATTCTTTATCTCCTCCACAGAGCGCTGCGCTACTCCAACATGGCAGATTTTGGTCTGAATGTCTGCCTAGAGTCTGCGCTTTTCACTCTCAGGAACCTGGAGTGAGCTTTTCCCAAACAAACGGTCATGGCTCCTCACAGCCTCCTCTGTGAGCACCTCCAGTTCTTGCTCACTAGACTTTAATTTCCTTTTCCTTTCTCCCTTCTCCTTGTGCAGAGGTGTCCATGGTGGTTCTGCAGTCCTGCCTTCTTCACAGAGTTGCTCACTGTGGCTGGGCTGTCTCTCTCTGAGTGCTACTTTGGGTGTGGCACCTGCAAACTGCCTGGGATGACTCACTTCCTGCTTGTGATGTCATCAGGCTCCTCCAGGTGTGCCTTCGCGCAATTTTTGCGATTTTCAATTACTTTGGGCCTCGCAAACCACAAATAGCGATTTTTAAGAAATCGCTAATTCCGAATCGCAATAGTGATACATGGCCTATTGCGACTTGGAAATAGCGATTCCTAAAAAATCGCTATTTGCGAATCGCAAAGCCCTATCATGATACATCTGGCCCTAAGTCTAGATCACATTTCTGGCCTGCTTTTTGGAAGTTAACTCAGTCAAGGGAGCAACAATTGTGCCATGCCCCTTGACAAACCTCCTATAGTATCCTGTGAAACCTAAAAAGGCTCTCACTTCAGTCTGGGTCTTGGGGGGGGGGGGCTCCCAAGCCAGAATGGTTTCAATCTTAGGTTGTAGGGGGGCCCCCTGGCCACTCGCTTGCCTTAATAGTGAGGCGTGCCTTCTGCAGGGCCTCCAACACTTTACAGAGGTGTTGCAAGTGTTCCTCCCATGTGGAACTAAAGGCAGCAATGTCATCCAGGTAGGCGGCACTGAAATCATCCAGTCCAGCCAACACCTGGTTGACCAGGGGCTTTCCTCATTCCAAAGGGCATCACCCTACACTGGTAGTGCCCATCTGGTTTGGAGAATGCAGACCTCTCTTTAGCCCATTCAGTCAGGGCAATCTGCCAGTACCCAGAGGTCAGATCAATCGTACTTAGGTACTTCGTAGCTCCCAACCGGCCAATGACCTAATCAGCTCGGGGGATGGGGTGTGCGTCAGTCTTACTGACTGCATTGAGTCCCGGTAATCCACACAGAACTGGAGCTAGCCCTTACCCTGTCTGTCACTCTGTAAACTTTGTGTTTAACAGGAGGACTGTTCCCCGTGTCCACATTGTGTGTACACAGGTGTGTGACCCCCTGGGATCAGGGAGAACAGTGAGGCAAACTGACCCAACACCTGGCGGCAGTCCTGCTGCTGCTCTGGGGTCGGGGAGGGGGAGAGGATCAATCCCTCCACAGACCCATCTTTTTCTCCAGCAGACAGGAGGTCAGAAAGAGGTTCACTCTCTGTTGCTAGGAGCATGGACAATTTAGTCTGTTCAAAGTGTGGCTTGAGCTGGCTCACATGCAGGACCCTTAAAGGGTTCCTGGGAGTCCGGAAGTCCACCAGGTAGGTGACTTCACTCTTGCGCTCCACCACCTCCAATGGCACAGCCCACTTGTCCTGGAGCACCCTAGGCTCCAGTGGCGCCATCACCCACACTTTCTGACAAGGTTGAAACTCGATCATAGTGGCATTCTGGTCATACCAGTGTTTCATGTCTTCCTGACTTGCTTCCAGGTTTCCTGGGCGAGACCCCTGGAGCAGGCAGTCTAGTTTCTCAGAGCCGGCATGTAACTGAATATATCCTCGTGGGTTTACTAGGGGCTTTCTCCAAAGCCTCCTTGACTAGACTCCTCAAAGGTCCCTTCACAGGGTGCCCATATAACAGCTCAAAAGGACTAAAGCCAAGCCCTTTTTGAGGCACCTCCCTGTAAGCGAACAGAAGGCATGGCAAGGGCTCTGACAGGCCCATTATCATGCCCTTCAAGGTGAGGTTGAATCTCTCAACCCGACCATTGCTTTGGGGATGGTAAGGTGTGGTGAACTTGTACGTTACCCCACACACCTTCCACAGAGACTTCATATATGTTGATATGAAGTTGGTACCCCTATCGGACACCACCTCCTTGGGGAAGCACATGCAGGTAAAAACCCCCATCAATGCATGGCCCACCACAGGGGCAGTGATCGATCTCAGAGGAATGGCTTACGGGTACCTGGTGGCATGACCCACCAATACCAGGATAAACCTGTTGCCCATGGCTGTCTTGTGATCCAGAGGACCCACAATGTAAATACCAACCCTCTCAAAGGGTGTACTAATTACAGGGAAAGGTTGGAGGGTAGCTTTACATTTCCCCCCAGTCATGCCACTTGCCTGACAAGTTGGGCAAGACCTACAATGGGCATCAGAGTGCCTGCGCATTTGGGGCCAATAGAATTGGGTGACAAGCAGCTCAAGGGTCTTGTCCTGCCCCAAATGACCAGCTAAAGGCATGTCATGAGCCAGACCCAGTAGGAAGGCTCTGAAGCACTGGTGTACCACCAGCACACAGGTTGACCCAGGCTCAGGAACCTTAGGCTCACTATATATGAGGCAATCCTTCCAGTAAATAAAATGTGATCCAGGCTCCTTAACAGACACCTGGTCTGCAGCCTGCTGCTGCAATCCCTCCAGAGCAGGGCATGACTTCTGTGCCTCACAGAATGCTTCCCAGGTGGGCCCCTCTTCCTGCTGCCACTGTGACAACACAGGGACCTCACCCAGTTCAGCCACCTGTTCCCCTGTAGGCTTCAGGGTCTCCCCCTCAGGTTCAGCCTCCTCCTGACTGTGGGAACCTCTGGGACTGGTTTCCCACGCCTCTTGCCCTTCCTCCTTCTGGCAGACACCGGGGCCACTCTTTCAGGCTCCAGGGTCTCCTGATCACCCTGATGGGTTGCCATAGACCGGGTATACACACAGGCCCACCCAGGCAGACCCAACATTTCCAAGTGTGACCGGCGTTCCACCTCCTGCCAAGGGGAATCCTCCAGGTCATTGCCAAGCAAACAATCTACAGGCATGGTTGGACTCACAGCTACCTTCAAGGAACCTGAAACCCACCCACCCCCATTCAAAGAGAACCTGCACCACTCTGCACAGGCTCTCTGAGTTGTCCACAGCAACTACTTGGTGAAGTACACAGGGATGTATCAGCTGTTCAGACACCAGGTGACTCCACACTGTAGTCACACTGGCTCCTGTCTCTCTCAGAGCCTCCAACCTCTGTCATTGATGGTCACCCACCGTCTGTACTTCTTAGCGTTATCAGGCACGAGTGTCCTCTGGACAATCTCACTGTCCCCTAGTGAGACAAAGATCATCTCAGCTGGCTCCCACCCACCTGGCCTCCCAAGCAATCAAACTGTAAAGCCCCTCATACGTTGTTACCTTACTGCCCTTCACCCAACCATCCAGTGACCTCCAAAAAGCATTAACACATTCCAACCATATTGAGGATTCCTTCTTCTAACAGGACCTAAACTTGTCCCTATACTGATCAGGGGTGAGACCCTACGTAGTGATCAGGGCGTCATTCATGATAGGGTAAGTGAACCCCTGGGGATCCCCTAAGGATGTCAGAGTATCCCTTATCTCTACCTCGAAGTGCTTCCACAGACCCACCCCCCCAATGAGCTTCAGGGACCAGATTCATATGGAGAGCAAATTCATACCCCCTCAACCACAAGAGTATGTCATCCTCCCTCTTGTAATCCTTCACAAAGTTCTTGGAAATGTGCACCATCCTCTCAGGCTGCACTGTGTTATTGCTGCCACCATCCCTACTAGACTGGCTCCTCTGATCCAGCTCCCTCAAGCGATAGGCCTTGCAACAGTGAAAAATAAATTTGACAATATTTCACTGTCAGGACATATAAAACACATTAGTATATGTCCTACCTTAACCATACACTGCACCCTGCCCATGGGGCTACCTAGGGCCTACCTTAGAGGTGTTTTACATGTAAGAAAAGGGAATGTTTAGGCCTGGCAAGTGGGTACACTCTCCAAGTCGAATTGGCAGTTTAAAACTGCACTCACAGACACTGCAGTGGCAGGTCTGAGCCAGGTTTACAGAGCTACTAAGGTGGGTGGCAGAACCAATGCTACAGGCCCACTAGTAGCATTTGATTTACAGGCCCTGGGCACTTCTAGTGCACTCTACTAGTGTGAGAAAACAGGGCTGATTGCAGAGGCCCCATAACTTTTTGCCCCCATTCTCCTCTTTTTGCTGGTGTTTTCCTGACTTTGATGGTGCCCTGGGTACTGCTAACCAGTCCCAGGGCCTGTGCTCTGTGTAAAATGGATATGCAAATTAGGCTAATTATAATTGGCTAAGTTAACCTACCTATAAGTCCCTAGTATATGGTAGGGCATGTAGGTTTAGGGACCACAGCATAGGTGGTGCAAACTTAGGTGCACTGCTGAGGTGCCCAGTGTCATTTTAAAAGCAAGCCTGCCTTGCTGGCTGCTTTTAAATTAAAGTTATATGCAAATTCGACTTTGGAATTAAAGGTACTTCCAAAGTCTTAAACTACCTTATTTTTACATATAAGTCACCCCTAAGGTGTGCCCTATGTGCCCCTAGGGCTGGGTGCCATGTAACTATAAGCAGGGACTTCATAAAAATAGATTTATAAGCCCTGGTGAGGTAAAAACAGCCAAATTCGTTTTTCCCTCATTGAAGTAAATGGCCTTCATAGGCTAGAATGGGCAGACTTTATTTTAAATTTTAAAGTCTCCTTAAATGTTACATACCAAGAATTTGGTATCAAATTGATTGTTGTAATAAATCCCACAACTTCCAGTTGTTGGATTTAATATAACTTGTCCAGGTAAAAAGTTTAGACTTTACCTAAAAAGTTGCCAATTTCAGCTCTGCATTGTTTTTGCTGCTGTGCTCTGATTGGCCAGCCTGCAGCAGCTTCTGCCAGGCTGCCTTGATGAGGTGTGAAGTGGCCGGGCTTCACACAAAGGAATGTGCTTGGGGGAGAGAATCTCCCCTCAGCAGATGGTGAGGCAGGAAGGGGGAGGGCTGCCAAACTGGTCTTCAAAGGCAGAGAAGGACATCTGGAGCACCCAGCAACACCCCCACATCCTGCAACCCCAGACAGCTAGGTGCCCCCTTGATTAGATTAGGAGAGGGCAGGAGAGGGGTGTGTTTATGATTTTTAGCCACACCAGTGGGTGGGCTCAGCCAGATGTAACCTCCAAAAATCAGATTCAGCCATGTTGGATTTTTAGAGACTGTTGCCTTTTGGGATGGATTTTTGCCACACTTCCCAGGAAGTGGTCATCACAGGGGGACGACCCTGTACCTGATTGGAGGACCAGGGCCCCCCTGCTTTTCACCCAGGAGCAAGGATAAAACTGGCAGACCTGCACCCACACCTCAGATCCCCACCAAATTTCAAGAAGAAAGAACTTAAGGAGAAGAAGGACTGCCCTGCTGGACCCCTGGCCTGCACCTGGAACCTGCACTCAGAAGGACTGCACCAGCTGCACACTTGGGCTTCACCACAAGAAGGACTTTGCCTGGCTTCAACTGGTTCAAGGAGGGACTCCCTGTTTGCTACAGGTGAAAAATTGCTAACCAGAGTCCCCTGCACCAACTCCTGAAGAAAACGACCAGCTGACCACTGTCCAGTGGCCAAAAAGGAGTTTGCGCCAGGTGCATTCTGGGAGTTGAAGTCCGCACCCCCCAAGGACCATCACAGAACTTCTGGACCCTTGGGGTGAGCTGTGGACCCCAAAAGAACCTTAAAAGAACATCTGGGTGAAGCCCCAGAAGTTTGGAAAAGATTTGAGAATTTTTGGAAAAAAGCTCCAGAGAGGGACTGACCCGCCGCGGAAATTCTAGCCGGCTTGCCTCAACCGCGACCCGGCCTGACTTCGTGGTTCGTCCCGGTAAAGAAAAACATCCAAAAAAGAGACTAAGTCCGAAGGTAAAAAGTTGACCGGGACCTCCCAGCCATCGTATCCGAGAAGGGCTCCATGGACGTCGGATCAAGATCCAGGTTTACCCCGGTCGAAGGATTTTCATCTCGAAAAAACGACTAAGTCCGAAGGTAAAAGACCCCACCGAGGAAACCCACATCGCGTATCCGGACAAGGGCTCCAGGAGGTCAGATTCAACTGGCAGGTTCGTCCCGGTGAAGAAAAACTTCAAAATAAAGACTAAGTCAGAAGGGAACTTTTTAACCGAGGCCTCCCGCGACCTGTAGCCGAGCAGGGCTCCATCGCGGTCGGCCTGAAAGTTTGACTTTGCCCCGGTCGAGGTGCAACCAGATGACCCGATTGGCGCTTTTTGTTTCTAAGCGCTAGAAAAGTAATAATTCTTTAAAAATTCATATCTCCGGTTCCCCTGAACCGATTTTAATCGTTTTTGTGTCATTTTAAAGATAAAAATATAAACTATTTTTATAAATTGGTTTTGGATTTTTAAACTGTTTCCTGTGTTTTATTTAATTACTGTTTTGTGATATTTGAATGCTTTACACTTTGTCTCCTAAGTTAAGCCTTGACGCTCGTTGCCAAGCTACCAAGGGTTGAGCTGGGATTAATTTACTGAGACCTAACTGTACCTAGGTGGAGGTTAGTGGCTTGTTGCTAGGTGTAGGTACCTACCTGCCCTACCAATCACCCATTTTCCAACAACTAGGGACTTACTAGTAAATCAAATATGCCAATCATGGATAAGCCAATGTACACATATAATTTGTACAGGGAACACTTACACTTTAGCACTGGTCAGCAGTGGTAAAGTGTCCAGAGAAAACAAAATAGCAAAAACAGAGTCCAGCACACAGAAACAACCTGGGAAGTACAGGCAAAAAGTTAGGGGAGACCATGCCAATGATGCCAGGTCTAACACAACACAAGGAGGATCCCGGCCGTACCACACAACACAATGGTAATGTGAAATACATAGAGTACTTTTCTTCACTACCTGCACCATATACACCCCATGTATGGCACACATAATGTGATAACAGGCACCCAAAATGTCTAACTGGTACACACAGGCACACTGTAGCCTATGAGAAAGGGAAGGATGGTGTGGAATAGTCAAATATGCCTTTGAGGTGCTTACGTGCTCCTCTGGTGAGCCAAAGAGCAGACTATACAGGGGAAGGACCTCCTCAAAGTGCCTCTCCGGCTCCTCAGGAGGAAAGGCTGTGCCCCTTTCACCTGCATGGCGTGGCATGATTGCTCCGAGAGGCGGCACACAGCAGCTGAAGTGGTGGAGATGTTGATGGCAGTAGTGTCAGAAGTCAAGTGAGTGAATTTGCAAAACGTGGTGTACAAGTACGCCTCAAATGCGCTCATCACACCCATTGACCCGTGACCGTCGCATGCAACAATGGTAGCTTATTGCTGATTCCACCACTGTTGAAACCGCCCACCACGCGGTCAACTTTCGCCGGTGACCACAGGCATTTCCTAATGTCCAGTGAAGTAGGTCCTCCATCCTCCAATTTTGGCGGTTGAAAATACAGTATTGGGCCCTTATAAATGCATCACAACACCAATGTATTCACCAATGTAATGTGTTGTTGGGCACATATAGCATATTACGGGGGTGAACACCACTTCTGACAGCATTTTAGGCGGTTCGGACAGACTGTTAAATTTCGAGGGGCATTTGAGGAGCAGATAGTTGGGTGTTGGACAAATCATTTTTTGGACACGTGTAGACAACCATGGGGGTCACATTTGGCACTTGTGTAGTTGATAGCTGTGATGTGTAATGGGTGTATTTCCAGTCAGAAATGATTTGTCACATGACTTTAGTATTATACATTGCGTATGTTGGTGTGGACATGGTAACTAATGCACCAACTCATGTCATTTCACAAATAAGTACCCTGAGGGAGGAGGGAGGTGATAACCTCCAGTGTACCGTCCATTGCCAGACCTTCAAACCATGGACACAGCATGAAAGAGTACCATCTGAATAAGCAAACAATTGTGGATTTATGTCTTCAGTTGGGGCCAGATCTGATGCCTGAAAACACTAATCCAACTTACATACCACCCATTTTTCAACTCATGGCAATATTATGTTTCCTGGCCAGAGGATCCTTCGAATATACATTTGGCCATATCTGGTGACATGTCCCACACTACGTTCGGTGGTGTGTTAAGAGACATCCTAACAGCAATGATGACACACATTGAGAGCTATATCATGTTCTCTAGACATGAGGATTTAGCCAATGTCAAGACTGACTTCTATGATTTTGCTTGCCCCCCCACATGTGGTGGGAGCCATTGATGGCACACACGTTGCCAACACAGGCACAGTGAACATGTCTATTGCAACAGGATGCACTTCTATCAATGTGCAAGTTGTCCGCTTGTTATGTCTTTACATCTCACACGTCTGTGCCTGGTTCCCAGGTTCAACCTATGATTCCTTTGTACTGCGGAACAGCACCATATCCCATCTGATGTCACAACTGCAACCAACGAGGGCCTGGCTGGTTGGTAAGTCATATCTGGCCTGATTTTGTGTGTGCAATGTCAGGTGCTACAAACATGAAGTGAGTGACGCATTGTTGTACGTATGTCTCATTCCTAAACAGGAGACTCAGCATATCCAACCCGTCCTTTCTTATTGATGCCGTTGAGGAATCAAACTACACCAGGGGAAGTCTCCTTCAGGCCCATGGAAGAACACGACAGGCATTGGAGCTGGCTTTTGGGCTCCTGAAGGCCAGATTTTGTTACCTGGACAGGACTGGGGGAGCCCTCCTCTACTCACCCTGTAATGCATGTCAGATCACAGTGCATGCTGCATACTCCATACCATTGCCCTGCAGAGGAATATCCCTTACATCCCAGAGGAGGGGGAGCCTGCAGTGCCACCAGGTGAGAATCCTGAAATGCCAAATGAAGATGATAGTGGTGAAGAGGAAGGAGCTGACTTGCGACAAGATCTCATCGACAGCTTCTTCTCACAAGTGTAAGTATGTCATGAGATGTCATGACTTTGACTGTACAATGATATGTGATAATGAAAGTTGTGATAATGTGTGGAGTTTATTATAGGAAATAGGGAGCTGATTCTCAGGCAAAATTAGCCAAAGGGTGTTTGATGAGGTAGCTTTTGACTCATCCTCATCTTGATGATGTTGCTTTGTTTGTGTCAGATTTATTATAATGTACTTTGTTCTCCAGATGCTTGCTATGTGTCTTGTGTCATCTGCATGGTTTCATAACTATACTCCTTGTTTTGTTATTCGTTCAGGTACTTTCACCATGACATCTTCATGTGGGCATTTCAGAGTTGTGACATTGGCAGGTATATAATGCTATTCGGACATATGAAGTGGTCATGGATTGTTCCTGGGAATGTAGGTCAGAGACTGGGTGTACAAGACCTGTGCCAAGACAGCTTGTACAGTGATAGGATGGAAGTTTGGAAGACTCCATTGGACTTGTTCCTTGTCTTGTGGTGGCCCTGATGCATTGTGTGTGTCATCATGTGGTCAGAAATTATGTAGTCCTAGGCCAAATTCATTTTAGTTTCCCTTCACATTGGCTAAACACTCTTTTTGTATGAACTGTATGTAGCTGTTGATGTGTTTCATCATTGTAGGCCAAAGTACCTGTGACACATCACCGACATTTGTTTGTGTCATACCACTAGATGCCGAAGCACTGGATTGTAATGACCCTGTGATCAGAAATTGTTGTACTGCCATCTGTCTTGCATTATATGATGTTAGATTACTTTTTGTGTGGTAGGCGATGTGGCTCCAGCTGATGACATCAACCACTTTAGTGTTGCCTATTCTACAGGATAATGTCTGATGAATCCCTTCTTTCTATGGTCTGGAAGTATGAACCTGTAAATTTGATCATTTACCCAGTATGATTTAATCATATATAATTTGCTATGTTTCAGATGTATTGACAACCTATGCTGTGAACAATGTAATAACATTTCTTTTTTGACAAGACACTTGTATGCATGTGTTTGTTTTGAATGGTTGTAATCCTGAGCTTGACTCTGTGTACATGCAACATATCCCTGCTTGAACAAGTACCTTGGATCATTATCGAATGGTTCACATGGTCTGACATATCAACATGGCTACATGTTGATTTTAAGACAGCAGACAATGAGTTTGTGGTGGGTGAATGATTTGCAATGCTACTGCGTAAAAACATTTGTGACAGAAAGAAACAAAAATGTAAAGTGAAGGGCTCAGCCATGGCAAATGAAATCATTGACATAGATGCCACACCATTGGAAGTCCAAAGTCCAGCGTATTCCGTCCATTGGAAATTGAATGCGGTTCAGGGTCAGTCCACAGACTGTTTGTGTGACACACAAAGGAGGACATTAAGGAAGAGATTTATTGCTGGCAATGATGGGTGTCTTACCATCAGCACCTCCTGGACTCTTGCATGGACGTCCTTGCTTGTGATGGGCGAATCAGATGCTACAGAGGCAGGGGTGTCTGTGGGTGTTTGTGCCTCTGGCAGGGCCTCCTTTCTTGTCACTGTTGCATATGTACTTGGGCCTGATGCAGTTGCCCCAAAGGTAGGGGAAGATTTGAATGGAAAATTCTTGCTTAGGGATGTATGGATGTCCCGCAGCACCCCTATTAGAGAGGCCATGTTGGAATTGTGGGCCCCAATTGTTCGCACATTTCCCTATGCATGTCCCTCTGCATTTCCTGGAGTTCAGTCAATACCTGGCCCATCACACCTTGGGACTCCTGATAAACCCCCAGGACTTGGCTGATTGTATCCTGGTCGCGAGTGGCTCCAGTGGCCTCACTCTGCTGACCCACAGCATCCCTCCCACTGAACCTACCCCACGAGCATGTGCCCTTGGCACAGGGAGCCCTCTCCACCTGGTTCCGGACCCTCAGTTTCAGGAGTGTTGGGTTAGACCTCAGGATCCAGGACTGGGGCCACAAGATGGTGGAAACTGCTAGGTACACAGGTTAGTTGGAGACGTTGTTCCCTGTCATGTAGATGCAACAGGGCTGGGAGGGGTGGTTGTAGGCACACTGAGACTCAGTGTTGCCATCTGACCAGGTTGCCCAGATGTGCCAGGACCATTTTCCACATCCACAAGTCCAGCAGTGGTTTGATTTCTGACATCTTCATCCAGGGGTGGAGTAGTAGTTTGGTCAGTGGACTAGTTCTGCCCGGGTGCTATGCCAGCTCAACCTGTTGAGTAAGTGAGTAAATTGTTATTGGTTGACATATGCCATCTCCCCTCAAAAGTGTTTGTGTCACAGTAAGTGGATACATTGGATATTCTTAAGTTGTAGGATAGCCTATTATGCCATTGTAGCGATATTGGCAGGTAGTAATCACACATGAATCGGTCGTCAGCTATATGTACGTGATATTTATTTGGTATATTGTTTTTTTTGGCTTTGGTAGTTCTTGTTTACTCCTCTTTGTTTCTTCTAGCTTTGTTGGATGCTGTTATACAGGATCGCACTTCTCACTCTTCTCCTTTGTTCCCTTCGTCTCACAGGTTCCCCGGGAAGCGCATGCGGAGAGAAAGAGAGAGATAACGGTAAGTGATTTCTAATGCACTCTTTTGTATCTTTCTGTCTTCTATCTTCTTCCTGCCTTTCCATCTTTCTGTTTCACTCTTGGTTTCCTGGTGTCTTTTCTTTCCTTTGTTCCGCCTGAACTGTATTGTTTTACCTCTTCACCTCCTTTTCCTGCCTCTGCTTCTGCTTCGGTCTGTTATACCTTCCTCTACTCTCCTTCCTCCTTCTCTGCTCCGTCTCATTAGTGAGGGGTTTCTCCTATTTCTACCCTCTTGCCCTTGTTCTTTTTCTTCTTCAGGAAACAGTCTGGAGTTTCTTGTTTTCTATTTTCTGTGCTCTTTCTGTGCGTGGTGCCTTGGTGCTGATTCACACGATAGTGGTTTTTTTTTTTGTGCAATGCCTTGGTGCTGCTTCCTACAATAGTGCTCCTTCGTAGACTCCACCAACCCCCCACTTCCAACTATAATTAACCAGGCCTTTTCTCCTCTTTTCCCCCTCCCCCCCTCCTCCTTTGTCTCTTCGCCCTCCCGCTCCTCAGGACAGTGCCCACACACACCTGGAACTGCCACGCTTCTCCAGAAGCGTGGCGGGTTCAGCGCCCCGTCTTCCCGGGTTCCCGCGGTGCTAGGCCTCCACCCGTGGTGTTCGTTTCCCATTGCTTGGGGAGAATACGCTCTCCAGTCCTCAGGTACCTCTCGGTTCTCTGGATCTCCTCGTCCTCTGTCCGGTCGTCTTCTTCTCTGCCTCATTTTCCACACCGCTCTGGTTCTGACGCCGATTCTTTTGACCTCCCGACTTCCCACGGCGGAGACGCAGCCAGCAAATCACGAGGCGGGAAGCCGGGGAGGTCTGAAGCAGCACTGGCAGCACAAGTCCGTCTCATGTGCGGGCGGACCTCAACCAGCCGGTCACAGCCATGTTACCATGGTACTGGAGTACTTGACATGACATGTGTGAAGCTTGCCTAGACTATTGGACTCAAGCAGCTCAGTAGATGTGCTAATCATTTCCAGTTTGGATGAGGGAATGAAAATGACATCTTATTAAAAGTGACACCAACACAGTAAAGAGGCAACACGTACATGCGGCCATTTGGAGGGCAAAACGATTGTGAAACAGGCAAACACACAACTTTGTTGTATCTGTAAATGCAATCACCATGTGTGTAGTGGTGTGTTTGCTGCCGCTACCAATCTGACGATGCAGTTTAACGCCTTAGGAATACTTGGTGTACAAGCTTGGTAAGGTGTCATTTCTGTCATCACTAGTTTAATTTTGAGATTCCAGGTCAAGATGGAGCTAGTTAGACAGACACATCTCTGAGTTGAGCATGATTTCTATTTTTCACTCCCAGGTGAGCAAACTTCAATTGAGAGTTCACACACAGGTGTCGTTGGGAAAGTAACCACTGGGCTGGTGGTTGGAGTTACAGGATCAGGGCATATTGAACTTTGCAATCAGGTCAATCCCTCTACTTCACACACTAGACAAATGGCATATTCCAAAGTGAGTAAACTTCATTTGAGGATTCACACACAGGTGTCTTTGGGAAAGTGAACACTGGGCTGGTGGTTGGAGTTACAGGTGGTTGGAGTTACAGGACCAGGACCTATTCTGGTCCTTGTCAGTCCTAGCCAGGTCACTCCCTCTACTTCACACACTAGACAAATGGGATGCTCCAAGTGAGTAAACTTCATTTGAGAGTTCACACACAGGTGTCCTTGGGAAAGTAAACAGTGGACTGGTGGTTGGAGATACAAGAACAGGGCTTCCTGGGCTTTGCAGTCAGTTCAATCCCTCTAATTCACACACTAGACAAACGGCATACTCCCAGATGAGTAAACTTCATTTGAGAGTTGTTAGAAATGGGGTATTTGGTTGGCAGTCAGGTTACTTCCTATCCAAGCAAAGACCCTCACTCCAGTCAGGGTAATAGAGAATCACCCTCTGTTAACCCCAGTTTACCCCTTTGGTAGCTTGGCACGAGCAGTAGGCTTAACTTCAGAGTGCTAGGTGTAAAGTATTTTTACCAACACACACAGTAACTTAATGCAAACACTACAAAATGACATAAAACAGGTTTAGAAAAACAGAGAATATTTATCTAAACAAAACAAGAGTGTGAAAATGTACCTTGGGCACGTAAAAAATAACCCTGCGTGGGCGAGTGTGCGTCGAAAAGGGCTTGTGATGTGTCAATTTAACTCACGAGCGAGACCATGTGTCATTTGTCCTTTAGTCGGGTCAGCGTGCGTCGTTTCTTCTCTTCGCAGGAGAGCGATGCGTCGATCCGGTCAGCACTATCGGGTCCGGGCACGCCTTGGGTTGTTTTTACACGCCCAGCGATGTTTGCGTCAGAAATCCAGCCGCACGATGATCCAAAAACCACAGAGCGTGGGTTGCGATCTCACCAGCCTCCATCTGTGATGCTGTGCTTCGTTTTTCCAGCCGCGTGCATTGATCTTCCACTCGCACTGCAGGGGAGTGTCAATTTTCAGCCACAAAGCCGGCAGCGCGTCGAATTTTCAGCCGCAGAGTGGAGTCACTCTTGGGCTGCCAGCTTCTCCTTTCAGGGCCCCAGAAACTGGATGGGCACCACTTGGCAGAGTAGGAGTCTCTCCAGAGACTCCAGGTGCTGGCAGAGAGAAGTCTTTGCTGTCCCTGAGACTTCAAACAACTGGAGGCAAGCTCTAAATCAAGCCCTTGGAGAGTTCTTCACAAGAAGGAAGGCAACACAAAGTCCAGTCTTTGTCCTCTTGCACAGGCAGAAGCAGCAACTGCAGGACAGCTCCACAAAGCACAGTCACAGGCAGTGCAGATCTTCTTTCTTAGCTCTTTAGCTCTTCTCCAGGCAGAGGTTCCTCTTGGTTTCCAGAAGTGTTCTAAAGTCTGTGGTTTTGGGTGCCCTTCTTATACCCATTTTGCCCTTTGAAGTAGGCTTACTTCAAAGGAAAGTCTCTCTTGATTGTGAAATCCTGCCTTGCGCAGGCCAGGCCCCAGACACTCACCAGGGGGTTGGAGACTGCATTGTGTGAGGGCAGGCACAGCCTTTGAGGTGTGAGTGACCACTCTTCCCCTCCCTCCTAGCACAGATGGCTCATCAGGAAATGCAGACTACACCCCAGCTCCTTTTGTGTCCCTGTCTAGTATGAGGTGCAACCAGCCCAACTGTCAAACTGACCCAGACAGGGAATCCACAAACAGGCAGAGTCACAGAAATGGTATAAGCAAGAAAATGCTCACTTTCTAAAAGTGTCATTTTCAAACACGCAATCTTAAAATCAACTTTACTAAAAGATGCATTTTTAAATTGTGAGCTCAGAGACCCCAAACTCCACATGTCCATCCGCTCCCAAAGGGAATCTACACTTTAATCATATTTAAAGGTAGCCCCCATGTCAGCCTATGAGAGGGACAGGCGTTGCAACAGTGAAAAACTAATTTAGCAATATTTCACTGTTAGCACATATAAAACACATTACTATGCCCCTCATTCCTACCTTGGCGGGCGGCCAAAGACCGCGGAGGCCATTCTGGCTTTCCTGCTGGGCCGGCGGGCGCCCACCAAGGGAGCACCCGCCGGCCCAGCGGGAAAGGCCCTGCAACCCAGAAGCCGTCTCCGAATGGAGCCGGCGGTGTTGCAGGGGTGCGACGGGTGCAGTTGCACCCGTCGCGATTTTCACTGTCTGCTAAGCAGACAGTGAAAATCATGCTGGGGCCCTGTTAGGGGGCCCCTGCACTGCCCATGCCAGTGCCATGCACCCGTTCCCGCCATCCTGTTCCTGGCGGTAAAAACCGCCAGGAACAGGATGGCGGGAAGGGGGTCGGAATCTGCAGCGCCGCCATGGAGATTCAGCCCAGCAAGGGGAAAACCGGCGGGAAACCGCCGGATCCCCTTTTCTGACCGCAGCTTTATCGTCGCGGTCAGAATGGGCTGGGAAGCCCCGCCAGCCTGTTGGCGGTGCTTCCGTCATTTTAGCCCTGGCGGTCGCCGACCGCCAGGGTTAGAATGACCCCCTATATGTCCTACCTTAACCATACACTGCACCCTGTACTTGGGGCTACCTAGGGCCTACCTTAGGGGTGTCTTACAGGTAAGAAAAGGGAAGGTTTAGGCCTGGCTAGAGGGTACACTTGCCAAGTCGAATTTACAGTTAAACTGCACACACAGACACTTCAGTGGCAGGTCTGAGACATGATTACAGAGCTACATATGTGGGTAGCACAACCAGTGCTGCAGGCCCACTAGTAGCATTTGATTTACAGGCCCTGGGCACCTCTAGTGCACTTTACTAGGGACTAGTAAATCAAATATGCCAATCAACAATACAATTTTACACAGAGAGCAGATGCACTTTAGCACTCTTTAGCTGTGGTAAAGAACTCAGAGTTCAAAAGCCAACAGCAACAGGTTACCATTCTGAACTGAACCTTAGCTCATTATTTACTTCATCATAATAGCACTGTTTTATATTAACGATATTTACAACAGTATTAACAAAACATATCAAATAATTAACCATTATTTAAAGGTGGATTTCGGGTACAGGATTGTGTGCCAGAGCAGTGTGTTATCTTACAGCTGTATTGTGGTTGAATAATCATTTACTGTGTGAAAGTGTTTGGAGTGAGGTAGATTTTGATCTGAAATGCAGCATATATCTCCTCCACTATTGTTCCACTATTGTTCCTCTCAACACAAAGTGACCCTCTCCTTTTTTCCTTTTTTGCCCTAAATGGTAAAAGGTGTTTATAAATTATCTTAAAATATGTGGACCAAGTTTATCCACAGAAAAAAAATCCATGCTTGTCCTTTGTTTAGGGGTGGAGGGACAGGAGATTTATGAGAACTTGCCTGAGTTAAATGCAGAGGGAGATGGGGATACGTTAAATGATTTTGAAATTGCGATAAAGAAGTTTGAAATGCACTTTCTCCCAAAGGTTTCCATAATATGACAGCATTACTATTTTGAGAAAAGAAACCATGAGGATGGTGAATCTCTGCAGTGCTTTATTACAGCTTTGAGAAAAATAATGAGTATGTGAATTTTGGGGATAATATTGAGGAGAAAATATGAAATCAGTTTATGATAGAATGTAAGAGTGACAAAGTGTGAGAGGAACTATAAGTCAAGAATGATCCTCCTCTCACAGAAGTCATAAATATTGCTAAACAGGTTGAACATTAATTACATCACTTACAAGAATTGGAAAAATCCAAAGAGAAGGGGGGTCATTACAACATTGGCAGTAAAAGCCGCTTACCGCCGTGCAGAAGACCGCCAAAACACCGCTGCGGCCGCGCCCATTGAATTCCGCCACAGCTATTATGACCCACATCTCAGAATCTGCCGAAATTCAGACACCCACACAAGTCCGCCACACCAAAGGTCAGTGTTAAACTGGCGAAAACAATTCCTCCACCGTCACGCCAACAGAAACACGCCCATGCTATCACGACCCACGAATCCACGCGGCGGTCTTTCATCCACAGTATTCCATTGGCGGTACACACCGCCGTGCTCAAAATACACACACATCTCCAAAACACCGCCACATTGGACAATTCGAAATACACACACCTGATACACATCCAAACACCACTCCCACACACCCAATTCAATATAAAACACACACCCACATCACCCACAAACCCCTACGACCACAATTCACGAACGAAGGCCAGAGAGACAGAGAGCACAGCAACTGAGAACCCCACCACACCGAGGCACACAACACCATCACCCATACAACATTCCATGCACAAAACACCACACACCACTACACATCACCACACACATCAACAAGTACACCACCCCACACATCACCCACACCACCCCATGTCACGCCAAAGACACCCCCGGTTTTCCGAGGAGGAGCTCCGGGTCATGGTGGAGGAAATCCTACGGGTAGAGCCACAGCTATTTGGCTCACAGGTGCAGCACACCTCCATAGCCAGGAAGATGGAGCTATGGCGCAGAATCGTGGACAGGGTCAACGCTGTGGGACAGCATCCAAGAAATCGGGAGGACATCAGGAAGAGGTGGAACGACCTACAGGGGAAGGTGCGTTCAGTGGTCTCCAGGCACAACATCGCAGTACACGGACTGGCAGCGGACCCCCACCTCCTCCCCCACAACTAACAACATGGGAGGAGCAAGTCTTGACCATCATGCATCCAGAGGGCCTCGGAGGAGTCGGTGGAGGAATGGACACTGGTAAGTCAAATCTTAACTATCATATCCCCCACCCTACCTGCATGCTATCACACACCCCCTCCCCTATCACTCCAAATCCTCAACAATGTACTAATAAAACAAACCACCCATCCCAACACCAAGCCCTGCATGGCACAACAAAGCATGGACACCCATCACTAAAGCATGCTCACTGCACATACCCATAACAACCCCCTAACCATCATCACACAAACCCACACACAGGAATGCTTGCACTGGGATACACAAACACCCAGCCATTGCACACCATTACACACACACCGCAATAATCATGCTCTTATATCCCTGCAGGGCCACTAAGTAACGTCACCACACCGGAGGGTCCAGACATCTCCACTCCACCCACAGAAGAGGCCCACAGTGATGACAGAAGCTCTGCCCAGCTTGGACCATCGTGGGCCTCGGGACAGCAGTTCCCTTGCACAGGCACAGCCCAACACTGACCTTCCTCCCTCTGGTAGCACCAGCACAGCATCCACCCAGCGGGCCCATACCTCCGTACCCAGGACACGTCAATCAGCGGTGTGTCCACCACTACAGGGAACCCAGGATAACCCACCACCCCAACAACAACAGGGACCTGGGGGAAGTGGTAGTGGGCACATGGTCCAGGGGACGGAGGCACAGGAACACAGGGGAACTTGGAGGGCTGCTGTGCTACAGGGGGCGGACAGGCCAAGGGAACCCACTCTCCCCGAGGCCCTATCCTCCATCATGGAAGCATACCACCACTCCCAGGAGACGATGGCAATGGTCCTGGCCAAGTTTCAGGAGACCCAGCGCCTGCAGGAGGAGCAGTATTTGGGGTTCAGGGAGGAGCTCAGAACCATCAGCTCCGCCCTGGGCACCATCGTAGGGGTGCTGAAGGACATACAAAAGACCATGAGGGACACCATGGCACTCCAAGGGGCCCCTGCCACTAGCCTGGATGATGAACTGCCCACCACCTCTGCCGGCGCTAGTGGACAGGACGCCCCGCCACAGGACCACCACACCAGCACCCCACCCCCTGCAGACGGACAACCACCATGCAAGCGGTCCCTGAGATCCAGGAACAGGACAGAGCAAGATGGCAAGACCCCCGCCAGGAAATGAGACCACCCTGATTGTCCTCCCACTGTCCCACTTTGTTACCCTGTCCATACTTAAACTGCCCCAGCTCCACTTCCTATGCCCATATGGGCAGTGCACCTGTGTGACCAATTGACTAGACTCTGCCATGGACATTCCTCCACCATCCCCCATCACCATATTACAACCCCCCTCCATTTTTGAGCACTTAAATAAACACTCTTGAACCACAAAACAATCTGGAGTCAGTCTGTGATTTTGTAAATTTGTATTATCAATGACAGTGTCAAAATTAGTTCTCAATTGAAAAGCCAACATACCTATGTCACACATCACAAGTCCTTGAAGGATGCAAGCAGATGACACACGTTGGTAACCACACCTGTGAAACCGTAATGGAAAGGTACAACTCAGTGACCAAATACTGCTATTAACATGATAGAGGTAAAAGTGTGAAAGTGAATGTAATGGTAAATAAAAATGTTCTCACCTGTGTGTCACTGGAAATATTGCTGTATGACGGACTCCCTGTTGTCTATGTCTTCTTCCTCAGCTTCCTCCTCATCACTGTCCACAGGCTCCACAGCTGCCACAACACCGCCATCTGGACCATCCTACTGCAGAAAAGGCACCTGGCGTCGCAAAGCAAGATTGTGAAGCATTGAGCAGGCGATGATGATCTGGCACACCTTCTTCGGTGAGTAGAATAGGGAACCACCTGTCATATGGAGGCACCTGAACCTGGCCTTCAGGAGGCCGAAGGTGCGTGTGATCACCCTCCTAGTCCGCCCATGGGACTCATTGTAGCGTTCCTCTGCCTTAGTCCTGGGATTCCTCACTGGGGTCAGTAGCCATGACAGGTTGGGGTAACCAGAGTCCCCTAATAACCACACACAGTGCCTCTGGAGTTGACCCATCACATACGGGATACTGCTATTCCGCAGGATGTAGGCGTCATGTACTGAGCCAGGGAACATAGCATTTACCTGGGAGATGTACTGGTCTGCCAAACATACCATCTGTACATTCATAAAATGATAACTCTTCCGGTTCCTGTACACCTGTTCACTCCTGTGGGGGGGGGACCAGAGCTACATGGGTGCCATCAATAGCACCTATGATGTTGGGGATATGTCCAAGGGCATAGAAGTCACCTTTCACTGTAGCCAAATCCTCCACCTGAGGGAAAACGATGTAGCTCCTTACGTGTTTCAGCAGGGCAGACAACACTCTGGACAACACGTTGGAAAACATAGGCTGGGACATCCCTGATGCCATGGCCACTGTTGTCTGAAAAGACCCACTTGCAAGGAAATGGAGCACTGACACCCCCTGCATGTCAGGGGGGATTCCAGTGGGATGGCGGATTGGTGACATCAGGTCTGGCTCCAACTGGGTACATAGTTCCTGGATAGTGGCACAGTCAAACCTGTAGGTGATGATTAAAAGTCACTCCTCCATTGTCAACAGGTCCACCAGCGGTCGGTACACCGGAGGATTCCTCCATCTTCTCAAATGTCCCAGCTGACGGTGCCTAGGAAGGACAACAGCGACCACAGAGTCAACAAAATCCCAGGTATGTACCCACAGATACACAGAACACGAAACGAAACACAAAACTCTTCCTGTATGTGTGTCGAGTGTAGGCCTAGGTATGTGTGACGCAGTGGTAAATGAAGCCATGTGGGCCCCTGAAATGGCGGCTGCCTGACCTCTAAACTGGGACAATGGGATGTGAGGTATCTGCGCTGGCATTGTACACCGTTGCGGTAGGCGGTCGTAGACCGCGGCGCAATGCTGCATTGGTTAACATTGGACCCTATGGGTCCCAGGAGCCAATGATGAAGTGCACCGGCAGTGATGATACGCACAGCCGCGGACGTCACCGCCATTTTCTATCTGTTCAATCACTCGATACCTGATCTTCGACAGGAGAGGACCTACACTGCAAGTGCTGCTGTGACCGCGGTCTGGAAGAGACAATGGCTGCTGCGTCTGGGGAAAGGGCCCCTGCCTTCACTGCTCAGGAGTTGGAGAAGCTCGTGGACGGGGTCCTCCCCCAGTACACGTTACTCTACGGTCCTCCAGACCAACAGGTAAGTACACAGGGAGCACGTTGTATGGGCTATGCCTGGGTGGAGAGGGCTGGTTGTAAGAGGGAAGGGGGCAGAGTTCATGGAACATGAAGGACTGTGAATGCATGTGCCACATGGCAAGGGTAGGGATGGGGGCCACTCACATCGACGGTGCAGTTGGTAATGACTTTTCTTCTTCCCCTGTGCATGTCATGTAGGTCAGCGCCCACCAGAAGAAGGACATTTGGCGTGCCATCGCCAAGGACGTCCGGACCCTGGGGGTCCACCAGAGACGGGGCACCCACTGCCGGAAAAGATGGGAGGACATTTGCTGCTGGAGCAAGAAGACGGTGGAGGCTCAGCTGGGGATGGCCTCCCAACGTGGGAGGGGTGCCCGTCGCACCATGACCCCCCTGATGTTCCGGATCCTGGCGGTGGCCTACCCAGACTTGGATGGGCGCTTGAGGGCATCACAGCAGACACAAGGCGGTGAGTACACTCTCATTCTGGGGACTTTGCGCGCAGTGGAGGGGTCTGGGTGGGAGAGGAGGGCTGTTGGTTTCCCTAGGCCAGGGCGACTTACGTAGGCTAGGCCCCTCCGTAATGCAGGCCATGTGCCACTCCACCCCACCTCAGTAGAGGGCCAAGTACAGGTATACATGCCCCTGTGGCATCCATGTGTGCAGATGTCCACCATAGCCATGTAGGCCAGATCCCAGGAATTGCATCTGTAGAGGCCAAGAGCACGGCATAGTGCAGGGGTCTGCTGTGTCTGTATTGTCCGCCAACGGTAGCGGTAAGCCATGCACTCAACCTGTCTTTCTTCTGTCATCCCCCCCCCTTTTTCTGCTCTCCCTGTTCTTTTGTGCATCAGCATCAGGCGGAGGTACAGTGGCACTGGAGCACGAGGGAGCTGCATCCCACATGGCCAAGGAGGGCCACACCACGGACTCAGAATGCACCATTGGAACGGAGGGCGAGGGGAGCTACACATCGGTCACCGGATCACCAACCAGCGACACGGACTTGTCCGCCGATGGGAGCTCCCTTGTGGTGGCAGCACCATCTGTGCCCCCCACTTCTACAGGTACAGCCGCCACCTCCCCTACCACCACCGCCCTCCCAGCAGCCCCTCAGCGTTCGCCCCGTGCCCGCTCACCCAGGAGGGTGGGCATCACCTTTGCCCCAGGCACCTCAGCCCCTGCCCCTGTCACCCCTGCTGCCCTCAGTGAGGAGGCCATTGACCTCCTCAGGTCACTCACTGTTGGGCAGTCCACTATTGTGAATGCCATCCAGGGTGTAGAAAGGGAGTTGCAACACACTAATGCATTCCTGGAGGGCATTCATTCTGGTCAGGCTGCCCATCATCGAACCCTGCAATCTCTGGCTTCAGCACTGATGGCAGCCATTGTCCCTGTGTCTAGCCTCCCCCCTCCAAATTCCTCCACCTAGACCCAATCCCCTGTACCCCAGCCTATCCCAAGCACACCATCAGACAAGCATGCATACACCTCAACACACAAAAGTAGCTCAGGCAAACATAGGCACCACACAACCCACAGGCACTCACACAAGCATCACCCACATACAGACACAGCAACATCCACTGCCTCCACTGTGTCCCCCTCCTCGTCATCTACCTCCTCCCTCCCAGTGTTGTCTACACTCTCACCTGCATGTACTACATCTACAGGCATTAGGACTCGCATCAGAACACCCAGCACAACACCCCACTCCCTGCACTCACCACCCCCACTACCATTTACACGTCCCCTGTGTCCACTGCCAGTGTGTCTGTGACCCCCCCTCCCAAAGTACACAAACGCGGGCACCCACACACCCAACATCCATCCACCTCACGACAGCCTCCAGTACCTGCACCTGCACCCAAAACACCTAAAGTTACTCCTCCTACAACCACCTCCTCTTCCTCCACTCCCAGACCCCCTCTAGCTACCCATCTCAGTGTTTGTCAGAAACTCTCCCTCAGCAACGTTGACCTCTTTGCCCCCACCCCCACCCCTCCAATTCATAAGTCCCGTAGTAGCACCTCAGCCAAAAAAACTCCAGTACCAGTGGTGCGTGTTAAAGGTGTGTGGAGTGCACCGGCCACCAGGGCAGCCAGTGTGACACGGAGCCAAAGCACTGCCAGTCCACCCCCTGTAAAGCATCTCAAGTTGGAAAGTGGCCGACGGGACAGGGTGAAGACTCCTGGCGGCAAAACTGCTCACAAGGGTCCCAGGGTGATTGCAGAGTCAGCTGTGACTCCTCCAAAGGTGGTGAAGGGCCAGAAGAAGTCTGCCCAGTCTGGTAAGAGCAGCACGGCGGAGAAGGGCGCCATCCTCCCCGGCGGCCGGGACGCCACCGCCAGCACCGTCGTCACTGGTCAGGAGTCCACCGCCGGAGTCAGTGCCCAGGAGGGCAGCAGTACCATCACTGGTCAGGGGACCACCACCGAAGTCAGTGCCCAGGAGGGCAGCAGTATCGTCACTGGTCAGGAGAACACCGCCTGAGTCAGTGCCCAGGAGGGCAGTAGTATCGTCACTGGTCAGGGGACCACCGCCGGAGTCAGTGCCCAGGAGGGCCCCGGCTGCCACAGCCCCACTGGGCAATGAGGGACCGTCATGCCACACACCAATGCACAGGTCAGAGTCCGCCATGGCAAAGCACCGCTGAACAAGGAAATCACCGCCATGGTGAAGACCGCTGAACAGGGCAAAGCACTGCTGAACAAGGAAATCACCGCCATGATGAAGACCGCTGAACAGGGCAAAGCACCGCTGAACAGGGCAGAGGACCGCTGAACAGGGCAAAGCACCGCTGAACAGGTCAGAGACCGCCATGGCAAAGCACCGCTGAACAAGGAAATCACCGCCATAGTGAAGACCGCTGAACAGGGCAAAGCACCGCTGAACAGGGCAGAGCACCGCTGAACAGGGCAAAGCACCGCTGAACAGGTCAGAGACCGCCATGGCAAAGCACCACTGAACAAGGAAACCACTGTCATGGTGAAGACCGCTGAACAGGGCAAAGCACCGCTGAACAGGGCAAGGACCGCTGAACAGGGCAAAGCACTGCAGAACAGGTCAGAGACTGCCATGGTAAAGCACCGTTGAACAAGGAAATCACTGCCATGGTGAAGACCGCTGAACAGGGCAAAGCACCGCTGAACAGGGCAGAGCACCGCTGAACAGGGCAAAGCACCACAGAACAGGGCAAAGCACCACTGAACAAGGAAAACACCGCCACATCAAGCATCATTATCCCATATGCAGCTGGGACAGTGACGGAACAGGAACCGTCACGGGGAGCCTAATGCAGTCTGGGCACCATTCCCCCTCCAGAACCAGTGGAGACATGCATCCACTCCGTCTGTCCTTAACAGGATGAAGCACTCTGGGCACCAGTCCCCCTCCAGAACCAGTGGAGACTGTTATCCACTTGATAGACTTTGGCTTTGCACTCCCCAGGATGTAACAGTGGGCAAGCCACCCACTGTAGAGACTTGAGAGACTGTGGCTTTGCACTCCCCAGGATGGTACAGTAGGCAACCCACCCACTGTAGAGACTTGAGAGACTGTGGCTTTGCACTCCCCAGGATGGTACAGTGGGCAACCCACCCACTGTAGAGACTTGAGAGACTGTGGCTTTACAATCCCCAGGATACATCAATGGGCATGGAGCCCCGTCGTGGATCTGGCGTGGTGCTGTAATCCGGCTGAGATGCCCCCCCTTCTCTTCCCCCAGAGGTGCCTGTTGTATTTCTATCTGATGCCCCTGCAGTGTTCTCTCAGTTTGTGGACAGGTATCTAGTGTGGGCCTCACCCATGCATTTTTGGCCCAGTGGTGCACGGACATTGATATGTGCATACCTGCCCTACTTCTCGTAATGTATATAATTTTGAATGTGTATATATATCTGTATATATTTGGTAACTGTATTTTTTTAACTGATTTCCTTTTGTCTTTGCATTCTCCGGGGGGGTTGTGGGTTGTTACTGTGATGTTTGGAAATGCATTAATGTGTGTGTTGTAATGTGCGAGGGTGGGGGTGGAGGTGGGGGTGGGGGTGTTGCGTTTGTGTCCCCCTGACTTTTGCCTCCCCCTCCCCTATGTCGTAGGTGCAGTACTCACCGTTGTCTTCGCCGTTGCTGGTGTTCGTAGATGAGCAGGAAGACAAGGGCAGGGAGTATTTGTAATTCCAGCTCCATGGTGTCCTCTTTCCTCGTGGAGTGTGTTAAGTTGAGCGTTTTCCCATTGAAAAAGCTGTTTCCGCTGTCTTTTTATCCACGGTGAATCCGCCCGTAAAAGGTGGCGGATTGGTCTGTTGTAATACTGTGGGCGGTACTTTGTCTTCTTCCTGTCTGTTGGCAGTGACCGCCGCGCTGCTTTTCTGTAACGCCGTGGCGGGCGGAGTGTTAAAGTGGCTGTATATGTTGGCGGTTTCCCCCACGGTCATAATTCCCTTTTTTTTCCGCCGGCCTGTTTGCGGTATTACCGCACCTTTAACACCGTCCGCCAGGGTTGTAATGACCACCAAGGTGTCTTCTGTTCAGACCATTGTTGGAACCAAAAAAAAAACCTAATTTAATGAAAAATGTATTATTATGTTTCCGCTGTGGGAGTCCAAATCACATGGCTGTTAGTAAAGAGTGGCTAGCTATCCAGGTTGTCTGCAGATCTTGTGGGAAGAAAGGACACTTCGCCAAGTTTTGTAAGTCTAGCTCTTCTAAAGAAAAGGTTTACAAAATTGATTGTGAACAAAAGGATGTAATATTGCAAATTGTGAATGATGTAAAATATATGTCAGGTCTAAAATATGAAAATCAGTCTGATGTAGTTGGTGTTAAACGTATTGGAGTGTCCATGATGATGGACTTGGGTGAAAGGTTAACTCTAGTCTCTGATGAAGACTTTTCTAAGAAATTGAAGGGTATAATTGTTCTTTATGCCCCTGATGTATAGCTTTGGTAGAAAGCCTGTTGAGCTAAGGGGGTATTTCGCAGCTGATTTTTAATTTAAGGGTAATTGCCTCTGGAAAGGTTTACGTTCCAGTACACGGAGATTTATTTCTCAGTTGGCCACACCAAAAACATCTTGGAATCTATTTGGATCCCAACATGGAAAAATAGATTACATAGCTGGGATGCTTCAATAAGAATTCCCATCAGTATTCTCAGACAAAGTGAAATATGTGAACGGCTAGGCACATCATATAGTTTTGAAGGACAATGCTAGTCCTGTGGCAAGCAAAGTTAGAAACAGTCCAATACATTTATACCCGACTGTTGAAGCAGAACTAGAGAGGTTGATGCAGGAAGGAATTACTGAACCAGTGAAAGGAACAAGTTGGGTCACCTCGGTTGCTGTTGTCACAAAACCTTTGGGTGATATAAGATTGTACATTTTTCTGAGACATCTTAATTGTGAAGTGGTGCAGGACATTTTTCCTGTAACAAAAATTCAAGAAATGATGGCAATGATAGGAAAGACCTTTTAGAGTCTATAGGTTTTACAGAATGCTCTTTGGCCTTTGTTCTGCAGTGTCTGTTTTTTTGAAGACTGATGACAATTTTGTTTAAGGGGCTGTCACAGGTAAAGTTTTTCAATATGATGTTCTGATTTACAATTACACTTTTGAAGAACATTTAGAGAAAATTAAAGAAGTTTTAAAGATTTTTCAAAATAAAGGTCCTTGTGCCAGCCCCTCTATGCATGGCCTCTGGCCCAGCTGCCACCATACTTCCTCTTCTGATTGCGGCCCACCCAAAGCGCCACACCTGCCATGTGTGCTCCTCTGCTTGTTTTATGTCATCCTTTGTTTTGGGCATTGACGGTCTGTTTGTCCCCCTCTGCCATTCTGTACATTTCTGTCTGTTCTTTGTTCCCCCTTTTTACTGTTTGCCTGTGTGTCTATGTTCCCTCTTGTTGTCCACTCTTTTGTCACTATCCTTCATTGTTTTAGACTTTTACTCATTGTCATTCATTGTTTTTAGGCTTTCAGGCATGATCGTGCTCCTTGTCTGATGTGGCTTTTCACGCCGCTCCCTTCCCCATCCGTTGCCACTGACCTGCATACTGCCTTCTGTGCCCTGTCCTCCGCAGGACCTACTTAATGGAGGCTGCATTGCGGCTGCATCTTGGATGCACGAAGCTGTTTGCCATTGAATTGCCAAAGGCAATCCTATCTGTGCCTGCACCGCACCCACCCCTGGAGCCCTGGCCCTCAGACCATCCACTGATACTCCTCCATCGAGCTCCGAACCCTGGACCCCCGATGAGACAACAACTATTGCTGCAACTCTTCCCCATTGCAAATCGAAAGGACCTTTCAAATGCCAACACTGTTGCTTCTCTTCCAACAAGGGATGACCCACCCACAGTGGATCCCCCTCTTCCCTACCCAAGGAAGGCCCCAAGCACTCTGTAATCACTTCCGAGCATCCTTCTCACCTCCTGACCCCTCTGCAAACATGCCATGGAAATCTGGGGCACCATCACCCCCCTCAATGTTATCTCCATCACTGAGACATGACTCAACTTCTCCTCAAACCCTGACAACGCACTGCAATGCAAAGCAGATACAAAATGATTGTACAAAGAAAAACAGGGGAGGCCTCACCATCATCCACAAGGAAACCGCCCGATGCACCACCACTGAAGATAACCCAACACCTATCGTAGAACACCTCAACTTCCAACTTTTCACCAATGATGAGACCATCATCAGAGGCATCCTCGCTTACCAATCCCCCACCCACCTTCTGTGCCACCATCTCCAACTTCATCACCCTCCTAGCAGTCAACTCCAGACACTACATCCTACTCAGCGACCTCAACTTCCACCTCAATGACCTTCACAACATCAATACCACCACCCTACTGGACAACATGAAGAATATCAACTCACTCAACTGGTCACTGACCCCACGCACAAGGCAGGACACACACTGGACCCAATCTTCACACCCAGCGACAAAGTCAAATACAGCCACACCTCTGAGACCATAGCCTGGCTCAACCACACCATCGGCCACTTCACCATTGTAGGTGCCCAGAACAGCACCAACAAGCCCCTCAAAACATCCCACTGCAGCTGAGGAAAAGTGACAGAGACCCGGTGGATGCAGGCCCTCAGCACCATCTATGCCGAAGATGTGTCAAGCCTAGAACAGCCCATCCTAAACTTCTCTGCCTGGATCACCAAATGCACTGACAGAGTTGCACGTATGAAGCCAACCAGAACCAACAAAGCATCAAGGCAAGCCAGCTAATACACCCTCAAACTCAGAGCCATCAAACGCAAC
Source organism: Pleurodeles waltl (assembly GCF_031143425.1). Lineage (NCBI taxonomy): Eukaryota > Metazoa > Chordata > Amphibia > Caudata > Salamandridae > Pleurodeles > Pleurodeles waltl. The sequence continues at coordinate 658,387,654 of NC_090443.1, read as the reverse complement.
TGCAACCATCTAGAGAAACAATGGTGCACCATCAAATAACCTCCGACCGAACCTCTTACAAAACAGCCCTCAGTAACTATCACCAATGCATCAAGGACGCTAAGAGAGCTGCTCTCACGATCCACATAGGACTGAGCACTAGAACCCGCGAGAACTTTTCAAGATAGTCAAATAATTTTCTAGCCCTTTAGCAATGGAGAACTCCATCTGCCCCTCCCAAGTACTTTACAACCCCCTATTGGTCTATTTCCACAGTAACGTAGCCACCATCTACAATAACTACGATCCCCAACCCACCAAAATCAACATTGACAATGTCAAAACCCCTGAGCACACCAACCAAGCCATCACATCCTGGACATCGCTGACCACGATGGCCACCACAACCATCATGTCCTCCATCCTCTCCAGGGCATGCAGCGACCCCTGCCCCCACTACCTCTTCAACCTGGGAACAAAACAAATAGGTGTAGAACTCACCAACATCCTCATGCCTCAATCACCATGGCAACCTTCCCCAATGAATAGAAACACATAAAGGTCAGACCCCCCCTGAAGAAACCCTCCGCCGACCCCAGCAAACCCAAAAATGACCACTCAATCTCCCTGCCTCATACCTCGCCAAAGTCCTGCAGAAGGACGTAAACATCCAGCTCACAGAATACCTGGAAAGAAACAGCTTGCTCAGCGCCTCTGAATCCGGCTTCCATGCCAACCACAGCACTGAAACAGCCTTAATAGAGGCCACAGATGACATCAGATCCATCCCCAACCATGGAGAGGCAGCAGCCCTGATCCTCCTCAATATATCAGCAGCATTTGACACCATATCCCACCATACCCTCATCAGCATGCTCAACAGCAATGCCCTCAAGTGGATAGTCTCCTTCCTCACAGGAAGAACACAAAGGGTCCATCTGCCACCCTTCACCTCAGAACCTAAAAACATAATTTGCGATGTATCCCAAGGATCCTCCTTCAGCCCAGCTCTATTCAACACCTACATGAATCTGCTTGTTGACATTGTCAAATATTACTGACTCAGCATCATAACCTACACAGACAAAACCCAAGTCATCCTCTCTCTCACCAAAGACCTCTCCACCACCAGATTTAACTTCCACAATGCCATTACCAGTGCTGCCAACTGGATGAGAATCAACCGCCCCAAACTCCACTTGGAGAAAACACAAGGAAAAACACCTCCATATTGGACAACAATAGGTAGGCCCTACAACCCACCCCAGTGGACCTGGCTTGCAACCTTGGCTTCATCCCGAACAAAGAATTCACCATGAAATGCCAAATCAGTGTAGTCTCTGCATCCTCACCCTTCGCATGCTCCACAAGATTTTTCGATGGATCCCCATGGACACGAGGAAGACCATCACCCAGGCCCTCATCAAAAGTGGACTTGACTAAAGCAACGCACTCTATGCCGGCATTGCCCCCCAACTCCTCAAGCGACTCCAGTTCATACAGAATGCAGAAGACCTCCTCAAACGAGCCCACATCACCCCCACTCAGGGACCTTCACTGGCTCCCTATCCAGAAGAGATGCCAGTTCAAGATTCTCATAGTCTTACACAACCAGGGACAGACTTACATCAAACGCTGCATGAATTTCCACAAACCTTCCATACGCCTATGTTCTGACTCCCTGGCCCTGGCACAAGTCCCTTGCACTTACCGCAGCCACAGCAGAGGCCGCTCTTTCTCCTACACGGCACCCAAGACTTGGAACGAACCTTGCCCTTCCACCTACTCAAATCACACCCCGACCGACTTCAGGAAGAAGCTGGCTCTTTGACTAGGACCCTGCAATCCTCAGTGCCTGGATACCCTCAGGGATGATAATGCTGAGCTATACAAATACTGATTGATTTGTTGATTGACTCTCAGGATTAATAAGTGTTGTTTCTGTCTCTTAGAGATCACTTCTCTTGGACATGTGCTAATGCAAGGGGAGTAAAACCTAAGGAAGGGTTAGTTAAGACATTGGTTAAAATGCCATTTCCAGAAAAAAAGAGGAAGTGCAGTCCTTTTTAGTAATGGTGGAGTATTATTTGTTTTGTTACGAATTTCACCAGTCGCACTAAGGCAATAAGAATGTTACTTAAAAAGAATGTTCACTTCAATTGGACTGAACAATGTCAAGAGAAGTTTGTTGATATCAAGAATATCCTTTTCTGCACAGAATATTGGAAGGTTTATGCCAGGTAGACCATGTGTGATAGTTATGGATTCAAGTGAAAACTATTTGGGGGCAGGATCAGGATGGGGGAGAGATAACAGTGGCTTTTGCTTCGAGGTCATTGAGAGGTGCTGCAGAGAGATATTCGACCACTGAAAAAGAGGCATTGGCTGCCAATTCAGATTTCTAAAAATTCAGATAGTTTGTGTGGAGAGTTAAGTTTGTTGAACACATGGACCACACGCCCTTGCAAGAAGCGTTTAAAAAAAAAAAAAAAGGGTCTCAATAATATTTCCTCCCAGATGTGCAAGTGGCTGGAGGGATTGCAAGATTTTCAATTTCATGTCATGTACATTCTGGAGGTGGAGAACAAAGTCTCAGGCTGCCTTTCTGGATTGGCAGTAGATGTAGGAAGTGTCAAATACTTGAAGGATGAAGTGAAAATCTGTGAGATTACACTAGGTTGTTTCTCTGAGAGAAATCTAAGGATAACGAGTGGGTCAAGGAAACTAAATTTGCTCACTGTGCCAGAATGGTGAATGAGCTGTCAGTGATTATTGGTTTTGTTGTGAGGGGGACGAGATTAATTCCACTCAGAGGTGTGAGGCAACAACTTGTGAACTTGGCTCATGAGGGTCACCAAGGCATAACAAAAACTAAACAAAGGCTTAGAAGTATGTATTGGTGGCCAGCGATGGATATCATGAATGGGTGAATGGTGAGAGATTGTGGAGAATGTTGTCTGAGTTTCAAACCCTTGAAATTGAGATCTGCTCCAATGGTGTTTAGAGATATCCTTAGTGAAGTTTGGGAGGAAATTTCTTTAAATGTAGTTGGACCTATTAGTGCTAGTGGATCTATCAGGTGTAGTTTAGCAGTGATGGACATATTGTAAATATGGCCTGAAGTGGCAGTTGTGCATGAAATTACTACCAAGTCTGTAACTTGTTTTCTGTCAGAAATATTTGCTAGGGAAGAGAACCCAAAATTCATACTTACAGATAATAGAGTGCAATTTACATCCAAAGAGGTGGAGCATTTTCTGGCATCCTGCATAAAAATTTGTTATTTATCATCCCATGAGCAACAGAATAATTGAGGGATTGATTGTGTACTAAAGAGACCAATCAAATTGAGAAAGATAAGCAAGAAAATTGGATTCAAGCAGTTAAGAGAATTGAGAAGTATAGGTTTTCACCACATACCAAGACGGATGTTAATGCATTTGTTTCCTGCAAAAAACGCAAACCCAACACCATACTGATTCCCCCATGGATGAGAAGTTATGGAGGCAATGAAGGACAAGGCATCAATCAGAGGGAAACAATGCAATGGAGAGAGAAGGCGATCCGGTTCAAAAGAAAATTGAACTATGATAATCGTAAGGCTGTGGAATCTAAACATGTTGGGGGCAGAGTGAAGACTAATTTACCTGGAAAAAATCAAAATTCTCATTTCAGTGAGATGTATAGTGTCATAAAAGTCTTTTGCAATGTGGCCAAAATGAATGATGGTTGTATATGTATTTTAACAGGATTGTGAATAGAGCTTGTTTTCAATATGTTATTTTTTCCTTTCGTAGGGAGAAAGGTGTGTGGTATTTTACTATTATTTCCTTTGTATATTTATGGTGTCTTCCCATTTTATATTCACCCCCCCTTTATTCCCTGCCATGTTGCATTGTCCCTTCCCATATTCCATTACAATGTGGATATTTGGAAATAGAGAAGGAATTATATGTGGAGGAGTTGGAAGCTGATCTTAACCGGCACCTTGTGGATGGAGTGCCTCTAATTTTAATAAATAAATCTTCATTTTTTCGATTTGTCAGATGCGTCCTGTATTAATTGGACTTGACATCCCCTTACTGCATTTTGATGTTTGGGGGTCATTTTGTTTATTAAAATGTTCTCAAATTTTATAAATTGGAGTTGGATTTTTATTTTGTTGTGTTTTTTTACTTTTTCTGTGTTTTGATACTTCCAAATGCTTTACACTTTTTCTTATGTTGATCCCACCTGCTCTGTGCCATAGTTTCCAGGGGTTAAGATTGGGTTTAAATTACTGAAACCTTTTTTGGACCTAACAGGAATAGACACATTATTACTTATGGTGAACTAGCATCCACCCCAATTCATTTATTTTCACCCAGGTGGCAGTGCAGATGGTATGTAAAAACACATCTACTACTAAGGTTACAGTGAAAGAATTAGCTTCATACCAATATATAGATTGCTTTAAGACACTCTAAATAGTATCAGATATGGGAACTGATGAAAGATCATAAAGACCAATGTAAGTATTCACTAATAAAATAATTTACAGTGATGACTACAATACAGAAAGTTGTTATAAGCTTCTCTCTGTGAAGTCAGCAGAAACAGAGTAGCCTTTTTCTAAGTCTATTTCCTGGGAGAGGAAGCCATCTGTGGAAACAGCTCATCCTTCCTTTAGATTATAACCTGGAAAAGGGAACCAATTGAGTACAAAGGAAGTGAAGGAGAAGGGAGGGTCTGACCTGTACTGGTTAATGTTTTGTTGAAATTGACATTGATAGAAGAGCCAAGTTTTAAGTTGTTTCCTAAATTGCAGAAGAGTGGGTTGAGATTTAAGGTGCAAAGGAAACTTAATCTACAGTTTATTGGTGGCAAAAGAAAGACTTCTTCCTCCCAAGGATGCTTTCCTGAATTTAGGCATTACCATCAATTTAGTAGAAGCAGAATAAAGGGGTCTTCTGGGGATATACCCACGGAATTTCTTTCTTAAATAGTAGGAGGCAGAATCGTAAAGGGCTTTGGGTGCTAAGCAGAGCGCCTTAAAGGCAACTATTTTTCTGACTGGAAGTCAATGTAGCACCTCAATAGTTTTGGAGACTGATGTAAATTTGGGATCTTTATGAGAAGGTGAGCTGATGCATTCTGAAGTATTTGCAGTTTATTCATGTGCCTTTTTGTATGTACATATAAAGGGCACCACCATAGTCAATCCTGGAAAGAACTAATGCTGTGATTTACATTTTTGGGAAATGTTTCAGTGTTCTTAAAAGGTAAATGAAGGACAATGTAATTTGATCTGTTCTGAGAACGTGAGATTTCTATCAAAAATCACCCCCAGATTTCTGACTTTAGTGCAAAAGTACCAAAGCCTTGTGACCACTGTGTAGGATTCCAAAAAGTTGTTTCCTTCCTTAAAAGAAGGACCTCTATCTTCTCGGAGTTTAGTTTGAGACAATTGTCCCCCATCCAGGCTACAACCGCATGTATACACTAGCTAAAATGTTTAGCAACCTCATTGGGATCATCTGAGATAAAGAGTACAATATGCATGTCAACTGCATAAGCAACAGTAGAAAAACTAAAGGATCTGATCAGTTTGGCCAGTGGTACCACATGTATATGAAAAAGGGTCGGACTCAAGGAGGATCACTGAGGGACTCCACATGGTAAACTGAAAGAAGCAGATGTAAAATCTCCAAAAGCTACTGTTTGTTCTCTGTTAGAGAGAAATGATATCAAAAGCTCAAGAGCCGCCCCTCCAACACCCATGCTTTCAAGTTGTCAGGTAAGCACTGGGTGGCAAACGGTATCAAATGCGGCAGAAAGATCCAGCAGCACTGATGCCACTTTTCCTCTGCTGTCCATAATTATTTTGATTTCTTCAGGTGCTGTGTCTAGCGCTGACTTGGTACTGTGGTTTTTCCTAAAACTGTATTGCGCATTATCTAAAATCGTATTCTCATCCATAGAGGATGAGAGTTCAGAGTTGAGGTGTTTTTCCAAGATCTTCGCTTGAAAGGGAAGCCGGGAAATGTGTCTGTAATTTTTAACACAATTGGGGTCAAATGAAGGTTTTTTCACCAAGGGAAGAATGGAGACATTCTTCCAATCAGTTGAGAAGATTCCAGCTTATATGAGAACTTGTGTTTTGTTTATCTCACTGTGTCATGTTTTTAGGTAATTCAAACAGACTTGCTTGTGCCTCATTGCACTTTACTCCCTAAACAGAAAATACAAATACTGCTACTATTGCAAAGTACATGCTTGCTTCAGTAAAAAAAAAAAAAAATAGACTGGCCTACTTGCCACTAGATGAAAAGCTAGAGATCACAGTGATGGTCCGTATGTGCAGATAAACCAGGGTAGTCAGTGTGCACATGGAGCCATGGTGATAGGAAGCCCAACTGCATGGGAAGCAATGTGCTCCTTGGCCATCTCTTGATTATGTCAGCCACTGGGGGCCAAGCCCACCTTTCAATGTAGAAGTGCTGACTGTTCCTAGGGCTCATCTCCTGCTGTACATCATCTTAGAACACATAGCATTTGTGGCATCCTTTTGTTCTTCAAGGAGGGCACATAGATGATATCTCAAACAAACTTTTTCACCCCCTGGTACTGCCCCTTACCAATATGAAAGCAGGCATTAAGTGGGAAAATGTCATCATTCACATTTCCTGACACCCTGAATGCTGAAAGCTAACATGAATAACACTGCCCAAAAGGCAGTGAGTTAAGGTATCTAAATAACTCCCCCATTTTATTTATGCTGTCCTTTTTGCTGATCCTGAATCTAAGAACAGTGACTGTAGGGGGCTGGACCAAAGTTCTCTCTATTCAGGGATGTAACTTTAGGGGATAAGAGGGGAGAGCTGTATGGGGTGGACTGCCACCCAAATAAATTGTGAATCAGCCATTGGCTTGGCAGTGTATTTGAATTGGCTGATTGCATCAAAAGTAATATTAAGTCACTTTTGCTGCAGACAGCAGTAGGAGAGTGAACATATTCACATGGAGAACTGAGTCAAGGGTATAGCTTGGCTCTAAGAACTCATGCTCAAAAATATTTGGCATGTAAATCATGCCATAAAACTCACGAAAAATATGATAAAATTGTCTCCAAATTAAAAACAAAAAAAAGTTCGAGGCATGTGTGGCTGTAGATACACATTTTTAGTAGAATCCTGCCATCTAGTGTTGGGTTCAGGTGGTGCAAGTTGTTTTTCTTCGAAGAAAGTCTTTTGAGCCATAAGATAGTGTGGCTCCTCTTCTTGCTGGTAAAGCGCATGGTCATTGACTCCATTGTTAGAATGTTTTCTTCCACCTTCGGTGCCAGCTGCAAGGCCTGCCGCTCTTTCAGATCCAACAAAACACTTTGTTATCGTCAAGCTTGAAGTCTCAAAATGTCCCACAGGAGCGTTGATAGACAGCAGACCTCTTCGGACTCAAGGACCTTCAGGAAGAGCTGAGGCACAAGTGTCAGCAGCAGATGAAAGGATCTTCTCCCTCAATGATTGTTCCAGCTCTTAGATCAAGATGCAAGATCCCCTCCAGCTCAAGTCGCCGTGAGCACTATGCCCTCTCCACCTCCACATCAACCCCAACAGACCACCACAAAGGGTCGGCAACCCATTCGACAACCAGTTACAGATGGACCAAAAGCCATTGCTGGGCCACCACTTGCTGCGGGCCATTGTACGCACTGACTATCTGTTTTGGATATGCCAAGCCCCAGCTTGGTTCGGAAAACAATATTCACACTGCATGCTTCAGAGTCAACCCCCTCCTGCCTCGAAGCCGAGTCGACCTTTATAGCCGAGAACCTCAGTGTTGAAACACTGTTTGATATAGGCACTGAAAACAGCTGCTTCTGAACCAAAATTCCAGCACAAAAACCCTCTACACCTACCAAAGCAGCACATGAGTCGGGGTCTGGAGAACTTGTGCTTCAAGGACTACAGGAGGAATCTGACTCAAGGCAAAAGTACATCATAATCCACCATGATACTGGATGTATAACTGCCAGACCTCCACACACCAGTGTCCAGCCATCTAAGAGACAGCTTTATTTCAATGAGGCCTTGGATGCTCCACCTAAGCACAGGAAGAAGCAGGACAAGGCCACAAGCCTTGTGCACATCAGCCTCCTACCAACACATGCTGTGCACCATACACCCTCACCACCTGCTTTTCCTGCTGCCATTGGACCATATTCTCCAGAAGGTTCATTACAATCTTACACAGGGGGTGGAGATAACGGGGATGCTTTCACTTTCCCATCAAAAGGTGATCCCTGAGACACATATGATACCGATGCACCAGCTGGTACAGACCCTGATCCCCTGATCTGTATTCTGTGAAACCCTCTCCCCTGATGATACCACAACTTATCAAGACTTAAGAGGCTGAACAACCACCTTCTATAAGGTGCAGTTACATACAGAGCCCCTATAGATTTTTTTTTATACAAGACCCTTTCCTCTACACAACACTCTGCACAATACCTGCCTATGCTCAAATGCAAGGTCCGCCACATAACTGACATTTGCAATGACAATTAGATTGAGTCATAATGCCGCGGGTCAATGAAAAATAAAAGGCATCACCTAATGACCCCATTTACATCAAAGGGTGACTTCTACCAGACTCTGGTTGTCACAGCAGCTTGCAAAAGAGCCAACTCACAAGCATCTAGTGAGGCATCCCCACCAGATAAAGGGCCAGATGTATCAAAGGTTTTTACCCATTCTATATCTATGGGAAAATGTGTTCATACATATGGCCGAAAGAGAGTAAAAATATCGACACTGCTGGAAAGAGACTAACTGCCCAATCCACCTATCACTGGTGGATAGCCAATTAAATTGCTCTCCTTTCCAGATATGACAGGGCTCACTGAGATAAGGAGGATGTACTCCAATATCTCTCAGAGGGACATAAGAAAAGTGCACACCAAATGGCCTGTGAGAGCAAATTAGTATCAAACACTACAATCTGCCGCGTCCTCGATGCTGCTGATACTGCAGCTAGAGGAATACATTTTAGAATTCTTTTAGGATGGCATGCTTGGCTCCAGGTCTCAGGGTTTGAACTTGAGGTCCAAAAAAACCTTTTGGCCATCCCATTCGATGGGGAACATCATTTTGGGCCTCAAATTGACACCCTGCTAGAAATGATCAAGAAACATAATGAGACAGTTAAGGCTAATGGAGCAAAATAGGCATCTCACCATGGCTTCTTTCATCTCCCTTCTTACTATGGAGGCTCTGAGACCACCTCACCTGAGACCTCCACCTCATACCATTGACGTCAGACCCAAAAAACCTGCCTAGGGGACCGAGGCTCAGACCTGGTTAACAACCCCAAAGGTAGAGGCAAAGGAGGATTTATAAAGATATCCGCCACAACTATAAAACACTGACTTCCCAATCCTTACTTCTGACCAATGGGTGTTGGATTTTATCTAACAGGGTTATTGACTGGAGCTCACTTCCCCACCTCTCAACAATCCAGTTCACAAACATGTATGTTTCCCACAATATCAGCAATTGTTCAGGGATGAAGTACAAGCACTCCTTCATAGAACCTGTTCCACTTCACCAGCAGAGCACAGGAATCTATTCACTATACTTAATTATTCTCAAAACGAACGGGTTCCTGAGACCAATCATGGACCTTAGACACTAAACAAACACATTTTCTCAGAGCACATTCACAAGGTCACCCTTCAAGAAGTCATCCAGTTATTACAACTAGGGGTGGACGGAGCTCGCGGAGTTCTATTCTGCAAAGTTATCTAAAAGCTCTGTGAAAATCAGCAGAGTTCGGCGTGTGGCAGAATGCCACCCGGTCCTACTTGTAAGACTTGGACAGCTGCCACATAGTTAATTCTATTGTATCTTCTGTGGTTCTATGCATTGCTTTTGCAATTAATCTGTTAACATAATGCTTCCGCATTACCAGATTACCCATACTATACACTCCTTTCTTAATGGACTTGCTGAGTTTAAAAAATAGTCTGAATTACTCACTTAGGGGGTTATTCTAACTTTGGAGGAGTGTTAATCCGTCCCAAAAGTGACGGTAAAGTGACGGATATACCACCAGCCGTATTACGAGTTCCATAGGATATAATGGACTCGTAATACAGCTGGTGGTAAATCCGTCACTTTTCCGTCACTTTTGGGACGGATTAACACCTCCTCCAAAGTTAGAATAACCCCCTTAGTCCTTGTGATGCATTACCAGCTAGAGAGACAGACACATCCATGGCAACGTGAGTCTGCAACCATAAATAAAAGGGAAACTAGCCCCTGCACTGCCATGCCCCATGAGTGACTGTAGTTTAACACTACAAGCTCACACACGCCAAGCTCCAATGAGTGACTTCGAGCCGGGAACAACTTAGCCAATAGGTTCACTCCTCATAACAAGATAACTTTACCACAGCTGTGTGTACTCACTCCACCCTCCTCACATGCCCGAGGCCACGCCCCTTTCCAGGCTCGTCCAACAACACGAGCTCCCTACGTCAATACTCTTCGAACAACACAGATTGGAAGCCACTTTCCTCCTGTTGGATTAATAAGCATGCGGAGCGTGGGGTCAAAGGGCAACAGCGTGTTCTCCCCTCGGTGGAGGTGTCAACCTCAGGGCGTGGATGCCGATGTGGTCACCGGGTGATGCAACACACACACATTCCCATGATTGGCCAATGTCTGGGCTGATTGTTGCTAAGTGCAGGCGGTGTACACGGGGAAAGCTGAGTGAAAGGCTGAGCGGAAGTGGGTGACAGTACATGCTTGGCTGCACCTATTAGGTGCAAGGGGTACACTCTTGGCACCCCCAATTTCTCCACATGCCTCCTGCCTAAGCTCAGACAGGATCCCCGGGGTTTCTCCCAGAGTTTCACTTACTCCATAACCTGCACGCTCTTGTTTTTAAGAGCTGTAGTCTCCATAGTTGCTTGTGCACCTTAGTTTTAAAGCTTGGTGCCGCACACAAGACCACACATCCCAGAGCACTTTTCGCTCACTGCAACGCATGCGTACAACACTCTGGTAAACAAACAGTTCTGCACGATGCGCTGGTTGCGGGTGGGTGAGTAGCGCGCCAGTGAACTCCACTCCACCAGCAGGTGGCAGAGTTTTTTTTCACCACCCACCCCTAATGACAAGGCAAGTTCACAGCCACACTTGACCTCAAGGATGCCTACATTCACATTTCTATTCACCCAACACAACACCGGTATCTCAGTGTTAGGCCTGACAGCCGTAGGGTAGTCTTTCCCCAAACGTTTTGCATGTTTGCCTCACATTTTTGCTGATTTCTTTTGTTGGCCTTAGGACTTTGAGCACTTTTACACTGCTGGCTAATGGTAAAGTGCATGTGCTCTCTCCATAAAACATGGTTTGATTGGCACATTGTACCTAATTGACACACTTACTTACTTACAAGTCCCTAGTAAAGTGCACTACATGTGCCCAGGACGGTAAATTAAATGCTACTTGTGGGCCTGCTGCACTGCTTGTGCTACCCTGTTAAGTAGCATTATAAAGCATGTCCCTGGCCTGCCATTGCAACCTGAATGAATTGTTATACTGCCATGTTGAGTTGGCATTTAAAACCCCTTGCCAACCCTTAAACTCTCCTTTTCTTACATATGTCACCCCTAAAACGGTAGGCCCTATGTAGCCCATAAGGCAGGGTACTATGTCATTAAAAGGCAAGAGATATACTTTTAGGTTTTACATGATCTTTTAGTGGAAAACGCTGTGTCGTTTTTTACTACTGTGAGGCCTACCCCTCTCATATGGCAGCATTGTGGATTCCTTATTACATTTAATAAGTTGTAATTCCTGAATGAGAATTTGTTGAACTGTCATGTTTAGTACCAGTGGAATTGTAATGATCTTTAATGGTAAAATCAGGTTTAGTATTATCATTTTGAAAATGCCAATTTTAGAAAGTTGGCATTTTTCTGCTCTTAGCCCTGTGTGTCTGCCGCCTGTCTTCAATAAGTGTCTGGGGTAGCAGCTAGACTTTTGCACTCCCTCTAGACAGCCACACGCAGAAGGAACTTAGGGGTCACTGGCAGGCAGTCAGCATCCTGAAGGACCACCCTGGGCAGGAAGGGAGGGGGGCTGACACACTGGCATAGGCAGTGCGCTGTCCCCACACAAAGAACTGCATACACCCCTGAAGTGAGTCTGAAGCCAGGACAGAAAGGGAGGACCACTGTGCACTTCAGAATCCTTCTTTGAATTCTCCTCCACTTCAGCGGCAACACTGGGTATGAGAACTGGACTTCTGACCATACCAACTAGGTACACTTCTGAATCTGTGGATACTCTGCTGTGCTCTTCAAGGACTGCTATAATGCTGAATTGCTGCTCTGGAAGAACTGCTTTCTTTCTGTGTGGACCTGCTGCCCTCCTTGCCTGGGTGAGAAGAACTCTTGAACCTAGAACCAGAGTGACGGCAAGGGCTTGCTGGCTTACCCTTTGTTCATCTGAAGTCTCAGAGACACAAAATATTTCCAACTCTTCACCTGCAGCACATGGACTTTGCTTGCTGCAAGCCTTGCCCTGCTAAGTGGTGCCAATCAAGTCCTGGTCCCTTAGAAGTGGATATAAAGTGCTGGTCCAGGCCAAAATCCACACATCAATGGCATTGCACCACTCTGAACCGGCACATCTCCATCAACACTAGTGCATGGCCGAAGCTGCAAGGATCACAGACACCACAACTCTGGTGCTTTGCTGATGCTGCAAGGGTCAGGGATACCGCATTGCCAATTGCGTGACTCATTGCCTCCATTTCAGACACATCTCTGGCCAGACTTTTCAAATTTGACCCGGTCTTTGGGACCAGATAGCCCCAGTTGGGGCTTCATGATTTTAAACACTACAACTACGTTTATTCTTGAAAAATTTATATCTTGAGTTCTACTAATTAGATTTTTGTCATTTTGGTTCTTGTTTTGTTCATTAAATTAGGAGTTTTCTTCTAGTCAGATGTGGTATCTTTTTGTGGGGTGTTTTCACTGTTTTATTCTTTGAAGTGTTGCACAAATACTTAACACATTGCCTCTTAAGTTAATCCTGACTGCTCCGTGCTAAGCTACCAGGGGGTGAGCACAGGTTCATTTATGGTGTTTATCTAACTTAACTTGACCAGGATTGTGGTACTTGCTTGGAAAGGATGCATACTTCTGCCAACCAGAAACAGGTTTGTTGTGAACAGTCAGCATTTCCAGTTCAAAGTGCTCCCCTTCTGTGTCACTACCACAACCAGGGTCTTCACAAAATGTCTTGCACCTCATTAAACGTTTGTCCAACTCACTCAGGTGACCATAAACCTAATTCACCAACTTGGATTTAAATCAACTCCTTAAATTCCAACCTCCAACCCCTTCAGGTCCAACCTTGCCTAGGATCAATTCTCTACTTGAAACTGGGAATAGCTTATCCCAATAGTGCCAGGGTACAATCCTTCCGGGCACTCATTCAACACTTTCAATAAGATAAACAAATAACAGGAGGACAGTAATTGGTCTCCTAAGTATGGGAGCTTCATGTTTAACCACCATATATCATGCCAGACTCAACATGCATCCATTGCAGGAATGCTTAGTGGACACATGGACTCAAGTGGAGGGTCAATGGGAAGATCTAGTGTTGGTTGGTCATCAAGTTTGCAACTCTCTGTAGTGGTGGAACACCAAGACCCTGTTGAAAGGATGGCTTTTCTTAGACTCAGTTCAGCAGAGAACCATAACAATGGGTGCCTCCCTCGTGGGATAGGGGTGCATTCTCAAGATCTAACTGTCTTGGGCCATTGGGCACCCAGTCAGAAACTTCTCCACATCAATCACCTGGATTACCTCAATCTCCCACAAAAGTGTATGGACATTCTCAAAGAAGCATGTACTCCACCTACTCTGGCATGTTACACTACTAAAAGGAAAAGATATGTTCACTATTCTCATTCCAAACACATTAATCCCTTAGCAGCCAAGGCACAAGTTATTGTCTTATTACTTATCTAATTTGCATACCTCTAGGCTACACTTAGCAATGGTAGCAGCATATTTACAAAATAGGCAACAGACTTTCTTGTTCATGTTTCCAGTCATTAAATCCTTTCTGGAAGGTCTTAAGAGTCATTCCACTTATAGTGCCACCAGTTATGTGTAAATATTGTATTAACAAGATTAATGGGCACTCCATTTGAACAACTCCACCACCTGTTCATGCCTCCCCTCATCCTGACAACAATGACACCAGCGAAATAAGATGCAATACCATTGTCATGAGTAATCTACATGTATTGCCTAACTGAGCCTCTTGGAAAGGTTCCTTGGTACACTTGGTTATACGGTTATACGGTTCCTACAAATGTATTTGGTCATCATAAACCATATGTAGGGACTCAGGGCCTCATTACGATTTCGGCGGTCCTTTCACAGGACCGCCAAAGCCACTGCAGGCAAAAGACCACCAGGAATGGAGGTCTTTTGCCCGTCCTATTAGGAGTTTTCCACTGGGCCAGAGGCCGAAAACAGCGTTTCTGCCCCCTGGCCAAGCTGAAAACTCACCACAACATTGACGCCGGCTTGTAATCGAGCTGGCGGCAATGTAGTGTTGCCCATAATTTGGGCAGTGAAATGTGCGACACGGCTATCCATGGGGGCCTCTGCCCTGTCCATGCCAAGTGCATGGGCAGTGCAGGGGCCCACATGGGGCCCCCAATGCCCCCTTTTCACCAGCCATTGCAAGGCAGTGAGACCGCCATGGAAAGGCTGGCGAAAAGGGGACTTGTGATCCCAAGGGCAGCACTGCTTGCAGTGCTGCCCTGGCAGATTGCGACCATCGAGACCACCAGGCTGTCGACAGGTGGCAACCTGCCGGTGCCGGCGGTCAGACCATGGCACATCTGCCATTGTAATAATAGGGCGGTCGGACCGCCCTGTCTGTGGCGGTCCAACCACCATCGCGAGTGTGGCGGTCTTAAGACCGCCACACTCGTAATGAGGGCCTTTAATCCGCCTTTACCATCGGGAAAAGTTGACACAGTTCCTAGCTAGCTCACAGTGCCCCACCTGAATCCCTAAACACACCAGGGTACCTGATGGTATTTACAACCTCCACCATGCCTACTCAGATCACCAAGGAAATTTTTTAAACAGATGTATCTGTTTTGTGAGAGGGAAAACTTACACTGATAATGTTGTGCTGTGTCTGTGAGTGATGCTTGCAATGCTGATGACACGCTGTACCTATTCTCTGAGGGAGGGAATCTTGTTCTCATGTGTCAAAAGCATTAACTATACTACCTGCTGTGTCTCTGACTGTTGGCACCATGGGGTGTCTCATGGCTGTGGGTTCTAGCCACAATTATGAGCATCCAGTGTCTATCCTCATCTTCTTTCAAGACCTGCAGGAAGGCCCACCACATGTCTCAGAGATGGATACTCCATATTTCTTCATAGTCCAGAAAGTGCTAAAATATTTTTGACAGTTTTTGATCTTGTAGCTGCTGCTTTATGTTTTGTTTCAAAGGGGAAAATACTGGATTGTGTTGGTTTTCAGGATTTGTTTTTATTTGACTTTGCACGGAAATATGGGCCAAACTAATGTTCACAACTTCAGTCTTCTTAAAATAGGCTGCATTTAAAGTATGAGCACAAGTCTATTGCATGTAATGTTAGATCTCACATTTGTAATAAGATAACTTAGTGGGGAAAAGCATTTCAAATTTTTGCCCTCCTCCAGTTGCTCCTTTCCTTTTGTGTCTACCTAAAGACCACTTATCATATTCTGTGCAGAGTGGTGGTGCTATTAATTTGGACTTGTCTTCTATCCTTCTCCTGCCTCAGCCTGGTTACACCTAACCACTTTTTAGGGTCCTGTCAATGCCAGTAGATGAGGCAGGAACTCTTGGGGTATTTTGTTGGTCACACATCATCCAGATGCTTGAGTGTTTGCTGAATTAGTAGTGCATCCAGCTCAAGTGACACTAACACATCACCCTAAAACAACAGTGCATATTAGACACAATACAATTCTTATAACTGTCATATACACAATACTGCTCAGTCATAAAGTTGTCTGTTTGCTCACTAAGTGGTACTTTTTTCAAGTTATACTGAAAAATGATGTCTTATCATTAATCAGCATCTCCATTGTGAAAAGGTAAGATTAAACCTACAACATCTACAAACATTTATAATGCAATCAAAGCCACTGTCCACCTCAGTTGACTGAAATGTTGTTTAACACATAGGGGGTCATTCTGACTCCCGCCGGCCGCGGTAACTGCGGTGCCGGCGGGAGCCGCCAGAATACCGCTGCACGGTCAGAAGACCGCCGCGGTTATTCTGTGTTTCCCGCTGGGCTGGCGGCCAGCCCAGCGGGAAACCCCTTCCCACGAGGAAGCCGGCTCCGAATGCATGGCAGACACTGAAAATCTTTTAGGGGCCCTCTTAAGGCCCCACGACACCCCTCACCGCCATCCTGTTCCTGGCGGTCAAAACCGAGGGGGTCGGAATCCCCATGGCGGCGCAGCAAGCTGCGCCGCCATGGAGGATTCCTCACGGCAGCGGAAAACCGGCAGGAGACCGCCAGTTTTCCCTTTCTGACCGCGGCCATACCGCCGCGGTCAGAATGCCCTTGGGAGCACCGCCAGCCTGTTGGCGGTGCTCCCGCGGTCCCCGGCCCTGGCGGTCCATGACCGCCAGGGTCAGAATGACCGCCATAATCTTCATATCTTAAAATTTGTGATTCCAGTTCTATATTTTCTATTAAAAAGGAGAAAGAAAGAGGGAATCAGCAGTTTAGATCACCACAGTATACAAGGGTTTTATGGTCAAGGTGAGACCAGGCCTTGTTCCAAGATGGTTAACTGTCCTTCCTTGTGGTGTTAAAATTAAGGATACCTCATAGCAAACAGAACCACAATTCATTGCAGCCTTATCAAAGGGTAATTCATTGTCATTAACTCAATTAATCCATTGGCTTTCCTTCTATATCTGTCCCATGTCGAAGACAGTAATTAATTCTTGCATAAATTGGTTATGTTGCTTTTAAAAAATAAAGTTATAATAATCAACCAGATGTGCATTTCTTTGCCATTAGTAGCATTTGTTAAATGTATTTTTATGTCAGTCGAGACCACTTGTGACATCTTGTGCCCAGATTTTCTTATTTCATTGTGCTTTCACAGGTTTAAAAACAAAATGACTTGGTTTGCCTTAGAAGATAAGAACATGACATCTTACTTTGGAACCCCAAAATTTCCTGTTGATAATCCTTCCGATGGTCTTTCTCTAAAAACACTTATAGAGAGGGGGGGGTCGGATCTCCAGCTCTCTGATGTCAAGCCTTAGTTCAATGCACCATAATGAACTAGCAAATCCAGTTGGACTGCAGCACAAACATAACCCACTCAGCCATCTTGCGTAGGATGTGTTTCCTAACAGGGCCGGACAGGCCTTTTATTCCACCTATGATCTGGAGCCATTGGAGCCAGTTTTGAACACCAAGGGCCCGCCTGTTGCCTTTGTCACTTTTCCCAGCTGCCCTTGGTTAATTGAAGCAGGCACTGGGAGGCTTCAGGAAAAAGGGAGGGGATGAGAGAGGATAGAAGAAGAAAGAGATAAAGTATGGGTGGAAAGAGAGAAATTGCACAAGGAGGGGAAGGGATCTGGTCTGGTTTAAGCATTTTTTCCAGGGCTGCTTTTGATTCTCCACTCAGGCCCTGTTAAATTCAGGGACAGCAGTGAAACTCCAAACAATCTTTCATTAATGAATAACACACTCCATTTTTAAATACAGTATTTATTTTAAAATTCCTAATCTAGTGCGCACAATATTGAACGATAACATCACAGATGATTTAAAATTAATAGCAGCGAAGCATTTCATGAACAGTGAAAACACAGGGAAAATTATAACATGGTCCTTACATTTTGTAGCCCTAACACCCTCACTGTGCTGTCTCTAGACACTGTGCTAGTTCTAGGAGAATCAATAAATAGTAAGCCTGTTTTTCAAGTTTCTGAGGTGGTTTTATAGACCTGACAACATTAGGGCAGTCCCCCCCAGCTTTTTGCCTGCCTCCTCCACTTTTCTGACCTAGGTTTTGCTGGCATTAGGACTCTGTGCATTTTACCACAACTAACCAGTGCTAAAGTGTTTGTGTCCTCTTCTCTAAACATGGTAACATTGATTGAACCCCAAATGGCCTATTTAATTTACTTAAAGTCCCAAGTGAAGTGGCACTACTGGTACCCAGGGCCTGTACATGAAATGCTGCTAATGGGCCTGCAGCAGTGATTGTACCACCCACATAAGTAGCCCATTAACCATGGGTCAGGCCTGCCATTGCAGAGCCTATGTGCACAGTTTTAAACTGCCATGTCAGCCTGGCAGAATAACCCTTTTGCTAGGACTAAACTGTCCCTTTTTACACATGTATGCCACCCCTAAGGTGGGACCTGCACAACCCAACCTGAAAAGCAGGGTGGCATATATGTAAACGGATGGACATACACCTCGAAATGTACATGTGCTGGTAGTGAAAAACTCTCATAGTCAATACTGAAAGGCCTTCCCTCTCCCATAGGATAGCCTTGGGATTACCTTATTATGCTTTATAAGTGTAGTTCCTAATTGGGAAGAGATAAATCCCTCAAATCTGCTGTATGTGGGATCACAATTTAAAATCGTAAGTTTTAGTTAACTTATAGTGAAGTCATATTTTGAATTGCAAATCTGAAAATGCCACATTGATATTTTCTTGCTTAGACATTTTGTGCCTGTAGCCTTTCTCTGATCACGTTGTAGTAGTTGACAGTTGGGCTTTGTGTATTCCTCCTAGACAACCACACACAAAGGAAGCCTAGGTGTGACTTGATAGGCCACCCTGGCAAGATAGGAGGGAGGAGCTGGACCCAGCCACACTTTCATCTGAATAGGTTGTGTCCTGTCCACAATAAACGGCTGCATACACCCCTGTAGTGAGTCTGGAGCCAGGACAAGCAGGGAAGGACCTCTATACACTTTAAAGGCAAGTCTTTGAAGTCTCCCCACTTCAAAGCCACCATAGGGTATAAGTACTAGAACTCAGACACCATAACGTTAGTACACATCTGGACCTGTGCACACTCTGCCAGGAAGAAGAACTGCTATGCTGCTACAAGGAATGACACTCTGTTGGACTGTTACTTTGCTGGTCTCGTGTTCTGCTGTGCTGGCCTGCTGCCAGGGTGGAAAGGACTGGACATGGTCTACTTGAACATAGAGTGACTCCAAGGGCTAGCTGGCTGGCCTCCTGATCTGAAGGCTCAGTGACATAAAAGACTTCCAACAACTCTGCTCCAGCATCTGGACTCTACATTCTGCGAGTCTACTCTGCGAAGTGGTGCCATCCCAGTACTGGACCCTTGAAAGTGGGCATAAGGTGCATTGCCTCTTTGAAACCATCAGAACTGACATTTGGAAGTGGGCTTAACATGCATTGCCTCTGTGGAACCATCACAACTGGCGTATCTTCTGCTGCACAAAGCATTCCCGAGCAGAACCAACCCATCGACTTTTCTGCATGGGTTCAACCTGTTGCAAGTCTCACATTTCCGCTACATGCTGCAACTTTGGACCAATGCATCACCTTTGGAACCGCCACTGTGTGACGCTTCTCCTGATGCAAGCTCCCTGCATCCCTTTTCAACAGCAGTCACCACAATGACGCCAAATATCTGTTTCACAGCCACAGCACTGCATCACCTCTGCTACACCATGATGCATTACCTCTGCTGCACCACGAGTTTTCGATAACAGCCTTCACAACGCAAGGTCAGTCAACAAGATCTTCGAGGATGATGCATCGGGACCTCGCACCTCAGACTCATTGCATCTTGGAACTGACGCACAGCCTGTGCTGTGCGACGAGTCTTCGCAGATCCACACAACGCTCCATAACTTCGGATACTTTTGTTCATCTGACCTAACTGGGTACTTCTAGCTAGCCATAACTCTATTGTGGTCAGCCTGAACTTTTGATTTTGTCCTGGTCAGTTGGCAATTTACCCTTTTTGGCACTATTTTGCTTACATTTTACTTAGAATCTTTGAAATTCAACAACTCCTGTTCTACTAATTGGATATTTGTAATTTAGGTCTTGTTTTATTTAATACATGAAGTTCTCTTTTGTTAACCCAGTATGGTATCTTTCTTTGTGGTATTTTCATTGTATTATCCTTTGAAGTGTTGCACAAATACTTTACACATTGCCTCTAAGTCACAGGCTGCTCTGTCCTATGCTAGGGAGAGCACGGGTTCGTTTAGGGTTTGTTTGTGCCTCACCCTAACTAGGATTGTGGTTCCTGTTTGAGCAGGGTTCACACCCTAGTCAACCAGAAACCCAGTATCTAACTGTTCATACCTGATTTAGGACAGCAATGTATGTTAAGGAATAGCTAGCCTGCTGCCCTAAGCACAAGGGTGAGGGCATCATGTCTGTTCAAGAGCAAACACAGCCTTCTCAACAGCAGAGAGTGTTGCCGAAGCAGCCTTCAGTTAAGGCAGTGGAAGTTGTTGCCGTGACTATCTTGATCTCCACCCATGAGAAGTTCCACTCCTAATTACTGGTCAAAACCTGTGGTTTACATACATTTGACCTCCCTCGTATTTTATAAAACACAACTGGGTTTGGAGACAATAAAGCTTCTCTAAGTCTTAACTAACATGGCAATAATGTGTCAGCTCCATCCACATGCAAATGCTGGCATTTAGCCTCCATGTTTGTAAACACTAAGCTTACACTGTAAGGTGTCATCTTGTAATAGCTGCACCCACTAACACAATCAAAAACATGTCAGCCTACACAGTGAGCACTCATGGTGATACCAACATTTCCTGCGCGTTTCAAGAACTTTACACTTTCTACTAAATAGAAATAGAAGAATCTAAAAAAGAAATATAAAGGTCAGATCCCATAATATCAAAGAAAGAGAAGAATCTAAAAAGGCATTTATGAACATATCACACTTTCAACAAAAGAAATAGAAAAGTCTGAAAAGAAAAACGATGAAATTAGAAGAGTCGAAAGAGACAAATGGAAATAATAGAATCTGAAAGCGAAACGGTCGTAGTGCACTGTTTGCAATACGATAAACAAGATCCATAGTGCACCCAAGTATTCTTGCAGCTATTAGTTGATCATTTCTGAACTAAAATAAACAGAAATATTCAACCATTATGACTGTGTTTTTTTAGAGGCTTGCTTATCACCATTAATGCACATTTGCATGACAGAAGAATTTGCTAGAAATGTGTGTTTGATGAGATTACAATTATTCACTTGTTGGATATTCAGTATCACACATTTTCATACCGACGCAAAGAGGGCTGTGCATTGAAAAACACAATGATCATGACATGCAACAAGTCAACAGAGGCTGTGTCTTTCCCTTCTCTGACAGAGGTTTGACTGCCTGGTGAGGATCTTTGTGATGAAAGTGCCTGTGTCACTGGGAGGGATGCATATTCACTAATGATGAATATTAGGCAGGCTGTCATTTTGAAGCAGCCCACACAGCATTTGAGATGAATTGTTGCTACAAAGGAAAAAGCAAATATCTCTAACTTGCAAAGAGCGTTCTCCTTGCACTTCAAATACCTTTAAACATTTTCCATGCCTCAAAAGCTATTCTTAGGAGGAAAAAACTGTGACAGTTGGCTCACCTTAAAACGGGTGGAGTGAATGTCACTGTGCCCGCTATTAGAAAGTGGGTTATTGGAAAGGGCAGGTAGATCCCAAGACTTAGCAATAGGCCACAAAATCCCCCTAGGTCCAGACCAGGTCTCAGTAAATTATTCCTTGCTCAACCCTTGGTAGCTTGGCCCTCCAGCAGTTAGGCTTAACTTAGGAGACAGGTGTGTAAAGCATTTAATATCAACAAAACAGTAAATAGGTAAAACACAACACACAATAAAAGTCCAACACCAATTTATAAAAATAGGAAACATTTTTATCTTTAAAATGACACAGAATGGCAAAAAGCCAATAGAGGGAACCAGAGATGATTTTTTAAAGATTAAAAGTGAAACTAGTGCTTAGAAGCAAATATCGCTCAATGGGTTAAAAAGAATTGCACTGGACAGGGACAAAGCCCAGAGTTCAGGTCACCCATGATGTAAAACTGTTACACTTATTTTCAGACGTGTTTCTTGATTCAGGAAAGTGATCCACAGCACCAGCTAAGGGTTCAGAAGCTCTGGTTTGCTTCTGCATCTGGGACTACAACTCACATGATGCACCTCTTCAACTTATGGAGCATTTTACAACAGTTGCTCCAAACTTCTGGATCTTCTTCCAGAGGTCCTTTTGGGTCCTTGAAGTGTCCACAAACTTGATCCCAGTTCCAGAAGCTCTGAGTTTCTCCTTGGGAGTTGTGACTACCATTCTCAGAATGCACCTGGTCAGAGTGCTCAAGTGGCCACTGGATGCTGGTCAGCTGGGCTCTTCTTGTAGGACTTGATGCAGGTGACTCTGGCCAGTTCTCTTGTACCTACAGCTTGCAGTGAGTCTACTCCTGGAGTTGCAGAAGGAAGGCAAAGTCATTTTCTTGGTGATGCTGAAAGTGTGCATCTGGTGCAGTCCTTGTGGGTGCAGTCATTGAAGTGCAGACCAGGGGCTCAACAGGGCAGTTCTTCTTCACCAGCATCGTCTTCCAGCAGGGATCTGAATTGCGGGGCAGCTCTGCCATATTTATCCTTGTCCCTGGGTTGGGAATCAGGGGGGGTGCTCCTGTCCAATGAGGTGCAGGGCGACACCCTCTGGGGTGATGACTTCCTGTGAAGTGTGGCAAAAATAATCCCAGAAAGCAACATTCTCCAAAAGTCCAACATGGAGAAAATTCATCCTTGGAAGTTACATCTGGCTGAGTATACCCACTGGTGTGACTAAATCGCCCTAACAAACCCCCTTCAGCACCCTTCCTTATCTAATAATTAGGGGTTTCATTTGTCTGGGGAAGCAGGAAAAGGGGGAGGTCCAGTTTCTAACCCAAAAGGCTTTCCCTCCTTTGAAGACCAGTTTGGCTACTCTTCCCCCGTCCTGCACTGCAATCTGCTGCAGCAGTTCTCTTCAAACCAGATGCTTCCTTTGCCTTTCCGCCATAGTTTTCGTGGCGGTACTACTGCCGCAAAAACCATGGTGGAAAGCTGGCTCCTAATACCGCTGGCGGTCTTCTGTGGGCCGCCGGAGTCAAAGATGATCATCTCTGGCCCAGTGGTTCCAACTACCATAGAGGTATGAGTACAGATGTGGCGGGTTGGCAGAGGCCAACCTGCCACACTCATAATATGGCAGTCTGCACTGTCAGCCTGTTGGTGGTGGGACCGCCACATTTTCCCTACGGGTCAAAATTCCGCCAGGGTCAAAATGACCCCCTGAGTCTTGTCTTGATGACCTATTAGCTTTGCCAATGCTTCTTTTTCAGATGCAGTGAAGCTCTGGTGAGAAATCAAAATGTTTTTTGCTGATGCTGTGCAGCGTTGTCAAAAAATGATGAAACTGCTTCTAATAGTGAATGCAAGGTGAGTTGTGCACGACCAAGGGTCACCAAATATGCTCATGCCAGCGTAACACTACAGCCATCTTTTCCTTTGCTTTTTTGTTATTTACTGATCCCAGATAGTGGATTCTGGTTGGATTGGAAATACATTTTTTGTAGCAGGCAAGCCTGGGTGGCCGTGGGAACAGAGATGCTTGTGAGGGAGGAGGTGGAGAAAGGTGGGCAAAAGCAGCACATGAGAAAGACAGCAACACAAGGCAGAAGGAGAAATACATGAGGGAGAGAGCAACAGGAATCATGGGGGCAGAGGCACACATGAAATAGCAAGCAACATATGGGATAGCAATACAGAGTGCAGGGTGGGGATTTGTCATAGGGTGGCACACAAAGGTGAGAGCTGGAAAATACATGCTTAATAAAAAAAGATTTTTAAAAAATCCTTAAAATTGAGCACTTGAAGGCTATAAGTTAGCCATTGGATGGTAAAGAGTCTTTTCTCCAGGTTAGGGACAAACACAAGTTGAGGAAGGAAAGCCATTAAATGCGAAGCAAGCAAACTAGAGTGTCAATAAAGCCAACCAATAGAAAGCAATGGGCAGGCTGTAAGCTCACTGTAAGATTTTGACAAGCCCACAAAACATCTGTCTCAACCATACAGCTTGCACTGTCTGGTAGGAGAGATGTAATATGGTTGAGTCTGCAAATTGCTTAAGTGTGTAGAACATCTATTGTGTACATTGTGGCTGACATTTTTTAAAACAAAGAACGTGGTATTATCAACATGATGTACGAAGTAGCATAGCAATTATAGGAATTCATAAATCGTGTGGCCAGAAGCTAAATTCAGGGGTCTGGTAAAGGGTAAACTCTAAATCAAATTCTTGTTTAGTAGTGTGGATTATGTAAAAATAGCAGTATATAATAATTAGATGAGTATTGATGTGAACGGATGTTATCATTAGGCAGAGCTACTATTGTGGTAGGACAGAGAAGAATAAACTTGGCAGTAGACACTGTCAAGAAGGAATTGCTATTGCAAATGTCTTGGTGGCATTACGTAGGAGGCTGAGTTTATAGTGTGTACCTTCTCCAGCAAACCGAATGTACAAGTGCCAGTCGCCATGAAAGAGAGAAGTTAAGATAATCAATGGAATACAACTGATTCAGGGAGGACTGTTCCCTTGAGGAGCAGTGTCACTCGGCTGGGTGATTTGCACTTGGCTGGGTCCAAACTGAGGTGGCATTGTGGGCAAAAAAACAATAGATTGGAATTCGGCCCAAGCAATTGCCAGTGGCTGAGATTAATTCAAGCATTTTATCCATCACTTTTTTTGTGTGCATTTGCTGCCCTAAGTGTCCCAGGTATGCCCAGACATGGGTTACAGGGTCACTGTGCCACTGGAACCAAGCTATATGTGGCCAAAGAGCTGTAACTAGGGTGAAACCGATCCTAGGTTGCTTGTGTTCTAGTTCAGGGAGGACCTGGCCTGGGAGTTCGGGCAGAACTGTTCCCATAAGGAGAACAGGGTCAAGGCTGATTTGCATATGGCTGGGTCCAAACTGAGGTGTCATGGCAGGCAAAAAAAGATGGATTGGGATACAGCCGGAGGGATTACCAGTGGCTGAGATTAATTCAAGCATTCTATCCATCACCTTCTTCTGAAGGCATCACCCACTCAACTCATTGTTTATTCTTAGAGTTGTTACAACAATGAAATATAGCCTAAATCGATACAAATTATTTGTTAAAAATGCAAAATGTTATATTTGAATGTGATTTTTCTTGATATGAACTATCCAGCGAGGGTAAAGGAGTGCCACCTGACTTCCTACAGAAGTGTGCTACTATACAACCTATTTTCACGTTGGAGGAGTTACAATCCATGATGCAGTTTTTAAACTTTGTTTGAGCATACTTGTCACACTATGCTGAGCTGAGTGAAGTTCTTGTACAATTTAATGAATTGCAAGTTTTCTGAGAAACATTGGAAGACAATAACATGGACTGGAAGCAGACATGTTGAGACTAAGGGTCTGATTAAGATGTTGGTGGTAAGGGCCCTGCCATTGACTTTTTGACTGTAAACCTGCCTGCTGCTGCAATGGTCTGCCCGGCGTATTTAGATGTTGGCGGTCCCATAGACGAAAGACCACATTCAAACCGTTGTCTCCGCCAAGAAATACCGGCCACGTCAATGGTGGGAAAGTGAGAAGGGTATGCAGGCGGGAGCGCAGCTAGCTTTCCCACCATGCAGATTTATATGTGCCTTACTGCCACGACAAAAATGATAGTCCGACCGCCACTCCTTAGTTGGCAGATTAGGGGAGAACGGAGTTGAAAACTCACATTTGTACCACTTTCTCCACCTGTCTTCGACTGGCCACGACTGGACACACCTGCCCTCGCTGCTGCCACTGACCCATGAAGAAAACACAAACCCCCTGGCGACAGACTAGAAGGTAGAGACGCCGCATTGCCAGGGTACATTGGGTGGGCACTGCATGGGAGGAGGGGACTACTGCAGGCATATACATGTCACAGTATTTTTTTTTAAATCACTGTGACATGCATATGTTGGGTACACGAGTGGGTCAGACACAGGTGGGGACACACAGGTATACAACACATTTTGCACACATACACAGCTGTTATCATTATGCCAGTATTTATTGGCAAATGAATGCTGGTACCACAAGGACGGTACATTCACAACTTTTAACTGTGTCAATGTGTGCACATTCCTAGGGGACCTGTCATGTTGTGCTGCACGTTGTGTGTGTGTGTGTGTCAGTATGTGCAAGTGTGTACCCATTGATGTACCAGAAACTATTCCAAAGTGTTCAGTTAACTAAATCTAAATTGTCTAATATGAAGACCCCTTATTGTGCCACCAGTGAAGGTGTGATTACTAAAGCTGCTAATGGGTGGCTCTCCAAAATGTGAGAGTAAATATGAGAAAAATTCCATCACAAACAAATCTTTGAGCCAGCAAACAGACCACCTATTTTAAAGGTTTGGGTACGAGGCACTCATGCAGTAATCCTACTACCCTTGCCTTGGTTGAAAAAAAACAGGAAGGTGTTCATCAATCATATTAAAAACCATTTTGTGTCATATTTTGTTCAGCAGACTTCCAATGACCCAAGGTACCTTCAGAAAGTAGGTCTACATGGGGAGTATAATCCTTTGATGCCAGGTGTTACCTGCAAATTGCTGGCAACACATATTTTATTCATTCTTTCCTATTAAATACTCCTGGAGAATGGTTCTTATTTATGACAACAAGTGATAGTTGTTGTGGAAAGGTGTCTGGGCTTACCTTTTTTGGAAACAGTCCAAAGCCTATGGAATCGTGTGCTGTTACATTCTCAAAGTACAGTCTTTGCAAATGCTCCATGGCCCAAAATAGACTTCATAAATATGCACTTTGATGAGCTGAGTAAGCTTGTTGCAGTCCTAAAGCAGTAAGAGGTGCATTTCACCTCTGTGGAAGAATGCTTTGCAGTCACCAAGAAAAAAAGGAGCCCATCTAGTTTACATGGACTAACCCTCCACACGACAAAGAAACGCTTGTTTTTCTTATATATCCCTCACCCGCCAGGGTTGCCCCTGGGTGGCATGCTTCATCATTTGGTTTATCCCGTTCTGCTGTGGAACAGGGCGTGCTGTGACCTACAATTTACATAGGAGCACTTATAGATGTATTCTAAATGATGACAAATAAGAGTGGGGGTCTTATGTGCAAATTAAAAGTTAAAAATACCTGCCTAGTAGGTAACTGCTATTTTAGTCTGGGCTCCCAGTTGTATGATTCAAAATGGGGTAGATGGACATTGTAGGTGATAATGTACCTGCCTTTCTAGTGGTCTTTATGTTTCAAGCCAACCCCATGGCTTTTCGTCAGGATCATTGATCTAACTCCCCGATACCACTCCTTTTAAAATGATGTACAGCTGCACACACTCTGCATGCTAATGATATAGAAATACAGCACCTACTAGGTGTTACTGGTAGGTAATCTGTAATACATAAGGGGAGATTTAGCCTGCCACAATCATGGCAATAATTCAGAATCAAAACACACTGCTTGTACTTATAATGATGGGCATGTTGTGTTAATAAAGGCACCTTATTGTCAAAGGTCTGGTCAAGTAGGCTCCTTCTATGATACCAAAAGGCCCCAGGGGCACCAAAAGCTGGCACAAAGCCTATGCCCCAAGGGCACTTTGGTGGTCATTATGGACCTGGCGGGAAAGACCGCCCTGCCGGCAGTAGCAGTAACTACCGCCAACAGGCTGACAGTCCTGACAGCCATATAATGAAGCACATGAGAATCAGCCAGCGGCCCAGCACCTCACTGCCATTCTGGTAGCACCGTCGACGACGGCGGAGGCCATCTTCAGACGGGTGGAAAGGCCCTACACACACACCATATAATTAAACACCACACCGCCATCAGTTCCGGGGCAGGAACAAAGCTTGGCAGAAACAACCCATATAAAGGGAAACACTCACCGGAGGCACACAGAACACGCCGACATGGAGCGAGAGTTGGAAATAATTCCAGTGCTTCTCCTTGCCATATTTCTTCAGGACTGTGACCACAGACAAAGATGATGACGGTAAGTACTGCAGCCTAACACACATGGGAGGAAAGTGCACAATTATACAACCAACCCCTCCCACCAATCCAAACCATATATACTCTAACATAATGTACTTACCAGACACAAGCCAATAAATACCTGCACAAATGAACACACCTGTGCACACCACACCCCCACAGTAAAATGCTGCACAATGGGTCAATATTGCACCAACATGTCTGCTGGGCACTAAAATTTATTGTAAACAAATAATTGTTAATGTCCAAATAAGGCCATAGGCCAGTCCATATTGAAGTCCTGGAAGGGCAAATAAAGCCCACGCTTGACTCCTATGATGAAAAAAAAATCCTCCACAGAGAAGGGGTATGAATGGGGCAGCTAGGCATCTCACGGATCAGGGGTAGGGGGTTGCTGAGTGGGGACTCAGGTTTGGAAGGGGGGGTGTTGGGCTTAGGTTTTGGAGTTGGAGAGGGTTTGGGCTTGCCCTTTGAAGAAGGAGGAGTGCGCCTGGATTGGTGGGTGGCAGAGGGACCAGGAGCAACACGGGCCTTCTTCATCCCTTGGGAAGGGGCATGGGAATGGGAAGGATGGACTGGGGAGGACTTTGAAGAAGAAGGAGTGGACTTGAGGAGGCCAAGGGAATGTTTAGGGACAAGACGGGTGGGAGAGAAAAAGCTTTTTAGGTGCCGCTGGAGAGGATTTGGAGACAGGTTTGGGAGTGGAGGTTGAAGGAGTAGTGGTACGAGGTGACAATTGCCAGGACCACCGCCAGGAAATGAGAATCTTCTGATTGCCCCCCTTGTGTCCCACACTGTCACCTTGTCCACATTGAACTGCCTTTGCTCCCCTTCCTATGGACACTTGGACACTGCATCTGTGCTACAAACAGACTGGAATAATACCCTGGACGTTCCTCCATCATCACCCCATTCCATTGCACTTTCCCCTCAAGTACTTAGCACTACAATAAACACCCTTGGACAAAACACGACTGCTAGTATTTCATGTATTGAAAATGTGTATTTATGGAAACATCTACATCCATTACAAATGAACTGTACATTGTGAGAGCATAGAAATAATAACCTGTAGCTGGCTGTAGTCAGCACATCAGTACATAGTTGTTATACAACCAGCATCTGTAAAATGACAAGCCATAGGTGACAGTAATTAGAGGTAAAAGGAAGAGAAAGCCATCATGCCACAGCCACACAGAATACACCAATAGTCATAGAAATGTCAAGTTGCACTGACTCACTTGTGTGTCATCAGAAGTACTGACGGATAACTGATGTTCTGTTGTCCTCACCCTCATCCTCAGCCTCTTCATCCTCACTGTCATCAGGGTCTACTGCAACCACAGGGGCATCTCTTGTCTCCTCCTCCTGCAGAAAAAGTACTTGGCATCTGAGGGCCAGGTTGTGCAGCATGCAGCATTCCACGACTATCTGTCAGACTTTCTCGGGTGAGTAGCAGAGGGATCCACCTGTCAGATGGAGGCACCTGAACCTGGCCTTCAGGAGGCCGAAGGTTCTCTCAATGATCTTCCTGGTTCGCTCATGTGCATCATTATAACGTTCTTTAGCCCTTGTTCTGGCATTCCTCACAGGGGTCAGGAGCCAATATACGCTTGGGTAACCAGAGCCACCTGCAGGTATTGAGGGACACAATTTTGCCACACACCATCCTTTGAGGTTAACACCAGACGCATACACTAACATACACTGGGTGGGAACCAAGGCTCACCTATTAGCCACACCCTGTGCCTCTGTAGTTGCCACATCACATTTGAGAGGCTGCTTTTCCTCAGGACAAAGGCATCATGCACTGAGCCAGGATACTTTGCATTGGCATGGGAGCTGTACTGGTCCGCTAGGCACACCATCTGCACATTCATGGAGTGGAAACTCTTCCAATTCCTGTACACCTGTTCATTCTGGCGGGGGGACAAATGCAATATGTGTCCCAGTCAATCACCCATAAAATATTGGGTATATGTCCCATTGCATAGAATCCGGCCTTCACAGTGGCCAAATCTTCCACCTGGGGGAAAGCTATGTAGCTGCACATGTGTTTTACCAGGGCAGACAACTCTCTAGCCAGCACGACTGAGAACATTGACTGTGACATTCCTGCTGCCAAGCCCACTGTCACTTGGAAAGAACCTGTCACCAGGAAATGGAGCACTGACAGCACTTGCACAAGAGGGGGGATCCCAGTCAGATGACGGATAGATGAGATCAGGTCAGTCCACAAGGGGTCTGTACATGGGGGTATGTCTCCATCTCCTATTCATCCACAGCGGTAGGTATCTAAGGGACACAAGAGTGAGTAGGCCGTCACAATTTCAACAACTAAACTGCAACAGCAGTCCACATGGGGAACTTATGTATTGGGACAGTGTAAATTTCAAAGTATGTGCCTTGTTAACCTGTGATGCAGCAATTGTCGATAGGCCTGTTCCCCCCCCCCCCCCCCCAAAATGGCGACCGCCTGTCCTGTGTGGAGGGACAGGTGGAAGTAAGTTAATTCCACTGATGTTGGGCATTGTGGCAGTAGGCGGTCGTGCACCGTTGTACAATTCCTCATTGGATAATATTGGGCCCTATGGAGTACAGTGGCCAATGGGGATGTACGCCGGCGGTGACGGTGTGCACCGCCATGGACGTGACCACCATTTTCTATCTCAATCCTCACTTGTTTCTTGACCATCAACAGGAGAAGACCTACACTACATATGCTGCTGTGACCTGTGCCTGGAACCTAAAATGGCCCGTTTGACCGGGGAAGGTGCCCCAGCCTTCACTTCGGAGGAGTTGGAGCAACTGGTAGATGGGGTCCATCCCACAAGACCCTAGAGGCAGAGTCCACCAATGCCGAGGGAACCAGTGGGACAGAGGGCAAGGGGAGGATCATGGCGGAGACAGGAGGATACGACACAGACTCATATACCTCCTCCGATGGGAGCTCCCTGGTGGTGGCGGACACCTCTGTGACCACCCCAGCTACAGGTACAGCTGCCACCCCCATACCAGCACACCCTCCCAGTGGCCCCTCAGCAAGTTGCCCATTCATCCAGAAGGGTGGGCATCTCATTCGCCCTAGGCACTTCAGGCCCTGTCCCAGTGAGCCCTGCTGCCCTGAGTAGCAGGCTATTGACCTCCTGAGACCCAACTCTGTAGGGAATCAACCATTGTGAATGCCATCCAAGGGCTGGCATCCCAGATGCAGCAATGCAGTGCTGCATCTCAGAGATCAGAGATCGATTCAGGCTCTGGCCTCCTCTCTGATGGCAGCCATTGTCCCTGTTTCTACCATCCCCCCTCCAACTACCACCCAGTTACCTCAACCCCAACCCATCCCAGGCACACATATAGACGAGCATGCGCACAAGGCAACACACGAGTGGCACAGGCAAACACAAGCACCACACTTCATCCCACAAGCACTCACGTAAACACCATACATTTGCAGACACTACAACATCCACTGCCTCCACTGTCTCCCCCTCCACCACCTCCCTCCCAGTCACATCCACACTCACACCTGCATACACTACATCAGCATCTACTACCAGCATCACCACACCAAGCAGAAGACACACCTCACTGGCAGACACCTCCACAGCAGCCATGCATGCGTCCCCTCTGTCCTCTCCCACTGTGTTTGTCTCCCTCTCCTCAAGGACACAAACGCAAGCATTCACACATCCAACAGCCACCCACCTCACATCAGCACACTGCCGATGCACCTGCACCCAAGTCCAGCAGACATACACCTCTAACAACCACTCCCTCATCCTCCACTCCCATCACTCCTCCCGCCCAACTGTTCCTAAAAAGCTTTTCCTTTCCAAATTTGACCTATTCCCTAGCCCTCCACCCCCATCCTGCCCATATGGGCAGGGTACCAAGGACACAGCCCAGCAGCTCAGCCAAACAGTCCAGGGGGACAGTGGTGGCACCACCTACTTGTGGTGGTAAGGATACCACACCTCCATCGCAGAAGGGGAAGGAGCCAGCACCACCAGGGAACAAGGGGAAGGGGCTTGCACCAACTGTGAAGAAGGAGAAGGAGCCTGCACCACCTGGAAAGAAGGGGAAGGGGCCTGCACCACCTATGAAGAAGGGGAAGGAGGCTGCACCGCCAGGCAGAGAGGGGGAAGAGGCCATCCACCCCTGCCAGGAAGGGTAAGGGATCCACGACCCATGTACTGGAGGGAACAAAGCACTCTACGTCAGCAGAGGCTGCCAGGCTGACACAACCACCACCAGCTGTCACGGGTCCCCCACCACCAGCTGTGGATGTGCAGCCATCAGAGAGTGCAGAGGATGCCCAGGAGGCACCTCCATCCACCACCACAGTGCAGCCATCAACACCTGCAGAGGCTGCCCAGGAGGCACCTCCAACCACCACCACAGTGCAGCCATCAACACCTGCAGAGGCTGCCTAGGAGGCATTTCCAACCACCACCACAGTGCAGCCATCAACACCTTCAGAGGCTGCCCAGGAGGCACCTCCAAGCATCACCACAGTGCAGCCGTCACCGCCAGGGGACACCACGTAGGCCACACTCCAGGGGCTGCTGTGCGAGTTGCCCCCCTCAAGAACCAGTGGGGAAGTCAGCCACTTGAGAGACTGTGACCTTGCACTCCCCAGAACAGAGCAATGGGCATGCTGCCCCCTCCAGAACCAGTGGGCAAGTCACCCACCTGAGAGACTGTGGCCTTGCACACCCCAGGACAGAGCAACGGGCATGTTGCCCCCTCCAGAACCAGTGGGAAAGTCACCCACTCCAGAGACTGTGGCATTGCCCTCCCCAGGACTGAGCAATGGGCATGTTGCCCCCTCCTGAACCAGTGGGAAAGTCACCCACTCCAGAGACTGTGGCCTTGCACTCCCCAGGATAGAGCAATGGGCATGCTGCCCTCTCCAGAGACTGTGGGAAAATCACCCACTCCAGAGACTGTGGCCTTGCACTCCCCATGCGCATGCTGCCCCCTCCAGAACCAGTGGGGAAGTTCTCGTATTCGGCTGAGGTGCCCCCCATCTCCCTGAGGTGCCTTCCCACTTGCAAAATGATGCCCCTGCAGTGTTCTCTACGGATGTGTCAGGATACAGGCTGGGCCTTGGACTGTGGCCATGTGTGCCCTTTTGACTTTGGAATGGGTATTGGCCCTTTATGTACATCTGTAACTATATTTGGTTCATGTGGTGCGTTTTGCTATGCTAATACATTGTCTGTTCTCCAGCAATGTGGTCTGTGTTTTATTATGCTGTGTGTCTTGTGCCATTGGTTTACGTGTGCAGCTGGTTGTGTGTATCGTGTGTGTGTGTGGATGGTGTGTGTGGTGCGTGTGTGTGTCACTCTAATTTTCCACCCACCCTCCCTTGTGTGCTAGGCGGCTGTACTCACCTTCATTGTCTTCGCCAGCATTGGTGTTCCAGGTGGAGCATGACGTAGAAGATCATCAGGAAAACTTGCAGTTTGGGTTCCATTGCGGCGTTGTTCTTCCCTGTGTCTCCAATGGTGAGTCCCTTCACTTCTGAGCTCTGTTTCCACCAGGCTTTTGTTGGCATTGGTACCACCCCAGAAAAGGTGGAGGTTTTGTGTGTCTTAATATGGTGGGCGATACTTTGTCTTCCTCCTGGCTGTTGCCGGCTACCACTGTGGTGACTGTTGTTTCCACCCTGGCGGTTGGTGTGGTACATTGGCTGTCTATGGGAGTTATCATCGCCATGGTCATAATTTACTTACCGCCAGCCTTTTGGCGGTATGACCGCAACTTTATCACTCACTGCCAGGGTCATAATGAAGGCCTAAGTCTGCCCATCACTAACCCAAATGCCAGCCACAGGCTATTCCACACACACCATCAGCCAGAAGCCAGTTGACACACACTGCCAGCAAAATACCCACTTCAAACACAATGCCAGCAAAGCACCAGTCCATATACACCACCAGGCAAGCACCAGTCCATACACTGCCAGCCATCGCTAGTCCACACACACCGTTAACAAAGCCCAAGTTAACACACAATCAGCCAAATGCTAGTAAACACACAGCCAGCCACACGTAAGTACACGCAGATAATCAGCTGAACTCCAGTTCATTCACACAGAAACGCTCCCTGGTGTCTAGTGGGCCTAAAAATATGACCAATCTGCCCCCAAGTGCGGAAATGGCCAAAATATGTGCCCAAAGACCTAAGGGATAGCTCAACGAATTTCATTAACTTTACAAAATCCCTGGTGTCTAGTGGCTTCTGTCCCTAAAAATGGCCGATCTGCCCTTGGAGGGGGGGGGTGAAATATAAAAAAAAAGTGCCCCTCCAAGGGGAGCGTCCTTTGCCCAAAGGGTCACTTCCCAACAACAAAATAATCCCTAGTAGTCTAGTGGTCTTCCCCCTCTCCCCACAAAGGGCAGATTGGCATAAAAACGGCTGATCTGCCCTTGGGAGGTAGGGGTGTAATTTCCAAAAGAATTCTGCCCCAAGGGCAGCAACTGTTGCGTGGGCTCTCAGTATCCTAAATGAGACTACTGGATTTCTAGGCAGCAGGGTCATTCCTGGTGTGGGGGACTGAGTCTGACCCACTTAGAAGGACCTCTGTTACCTTTAATCCGGTTTTGCTCTGGCTAACTAGCAGTGCCTCATCTCTCCCAAGGGGAAAGGATGATTGGGAAGCCGAGCGCATGACATCTTTAGAACTTCTCAGGGAAGTCGTGGTCACTCAGGTCCCAACCAGCTCTCTCATTTACAGTATGATCTCATATACAAATGACAAAGGCAGTTTAAGTTTTATAGATTGTTTTTAATAAAATGACTGCATTTTAGATAATAAGGCGTGAGCTGCAATAACCGGAACCATACAACACAGTAGGGTTGAAATAGTCACGATGAGAGTGAAACACAAGAACAATGCTATCATAGTGTTAAAATGTTTGTTCTCTCTAAGTAAGTTTTATTTCGAGCACAGCATGTTAAGCTCTAAGCTTGCCTTTCAGATTCCCTGGAAGACATCAACCCTCATACCTGAGCAAAGGCCTGTGATCTGGTTCAGCATCTGCAACAGGGCAGTCAGCGTCTAGTTGTGGTTCCCTGGTCGGAATCTCCCTCTTCCTGTATTAGGACAAGGAAGTGTTTTTATAACTAACATGTCAGTGTGATCACAAAGCGTCCCTTCGCAGGAATGTATCCAGAGACTAAACTCCTACCACGTCTATCGACAATGTACCAGACTGTATCCTTGACTGGAGTCCAGAGTGAGCAAGAATGTGTTATTGAGAACTCCAGTGCTGAAGTAGGCTAAACAGTGTGATATAAAAAATAAAACAAGACCGTAGAACTGGCTATTTGAAAAATAACAGTACGAAGCTGAATAAAATGCATTTAGAGCAAAGTGCACAGATGCTCCATGCTGCAAGCAAAGGAATAAAGTACATCCAGGGCAAAGTGCACAAAGGCCTAACGCCTGAAGCAAACGCACAAAGGATACATAAAAATGACCACACTACACCCTCCCCTTGTCGGTAGTAAGAGGTTCTAATCAAAACCAAAAATAAAAATATGTCCCAGATATAAAAATATACAAAATACATTTCGATAAGTCCAGAGGACAACAAAGCACAAAACCAAATGTAAATTTGTATGGATGTGACGGAAAAGCCAAATTGGTACAATGTCAATTTAGAAGAAACCCAATTTCAAGTGGAAGCCACGGAAAGCAGGATATCCTCCACTTCGGCAGATGTCAACTCCGGAAAATTCAAAACAAAATACTATCATGGAGCAGGTGTGTTCCAAAGCCCCAGAACCATCGAAGGCGGCATCCCGTGCAGGGCCTATGAACGAGACAATACCATCTTCCTCCAGGAAGGGAATCTCGTAAACCGCCTCACGAAGCAAACGCAACCGCAGTGCACATGTCTGGGAATGAGCCCTAATCGGGAACATCAACAGATTAGCATCCACCACTGGGGGGCGCTGCAGTGAGGGACAGAGAGCCATTGCATGTTCAAATGAGCACCAAAGGCACCGAAACACGGGTTGCACACAATCCAAAACTGTTTGGAATGGCAGAGACCAGCCACACTCCAAATGTCCCAGGAGTGTTGCTCCAAAATGCTGCATCATGCGCTCACGACACAGCTGCGCTGATGGGAGCGCCCACACTGGATCTTGTTGCGGCGGGACAGCCATTGCGGAAGAACAACAGCAACAGCAAAACACCAGCCAATAAAGCCAAAGTTATCGGAAATCCTCCAAAAATGCTTCAGAAAATAAAATGAATAGCCGAGGGTATCAAACCGAATATGGAAGAGAAGGCATGAGCAAACCCAACACCAACGACTTTGAAAAAATGTGCAATTCCAGCAGTGCTGGACGCATTAAATATACGTCCCACGATTTCACCAAAGTGGCTCGGAAAGTTAGTATTTAACAGGGACTGCTGATGACCTCGCCACCTGAAGTGCCTAGGTCTCGCGTGCAGATGTAAGGGCCACATGCTTTTGAAACAAAAGATCCTTTAGTCGACTCAACTTGTCGAAATTCACCTTGGAAGTAGCAATGTGAGGCCAGATGTCCCCTACCTCCCTAAACTGAGTGGGGGGAAACAACACATTTCCGCAGCACGTAACGGCCTTGGTGACAACAACTACGTAAACTATTCCGGCACGCATGCCACAACAGGGTTCACAGTTAAGAAGAACGTAGCTGCTGTTGGAAAGTACCTGGAACGTGTTTTTAATCACGGGGACTGGAACTCCCTTCAGATAGCAAGCCAAATTCGCAACCGAGGCATTACATGCCCCATGCAGCTGCTTACAAACCATCGAATGGCTGACAGAAGTTTCACATTCGCTACCGCTAAGAAAAACCTCCCTCATACCACTAAGACATCTGTATAAAAAGGGAAGCTCCCACACCTCATAAATGTAACTGTCTCCTAATTTCTCATATCTGCCCACCGGAATATGCTTCAAACAAGAAGTGAATTGCAGAGTAGAAATAGGCAAATTTATAACCCTGTGTATCAACCATTCAGCTGATGCAATCTCAGCCACAGTAAAAGGCAACTTCTCCAACTTTTCAATATCCAACATAACATATGTCGCCTCTTTTTTAGCCATCAGCTGTTGTTGACGTGTCAAATTAAAGGAAACTGCTGTGCTGCCACGGAACGCGCCCCGCCTTCAATGTCTGTAGTGTCCAACCTAACTGCATAATGGACCGCGTTTGACTCTGTCCATGATATAAAGAAGACATATCCGATCTAATAATGTCTATAGCAGAGGAAACAATGTTGTCAATCGTATATACACGGTCGGACAGGGTATGTATTCCATTATCCACAACAGACAATGCTTGTCTCAAGTTTTCCTGATCTATCTGCCTTAACCGGGCCGCTGCCTCCTGTTGTGAAAGTTTCCATATCTCATTGTACACTTCATACAAAAAACGTTTCCTCCGGGGCACTCTTGGACCTGACAAAAAATCTTGCAAGTCAGTATAATTAGACAGTAACGTGAGATGTGTCTTAACTGCATCTAGCGTGAATGATTTTAACCACTGTAGACAAAGTTTCCCCACGCTATATGTAGTAATGATATCAGCATGTTCTGGTGATATTTAGCGAAGGTCTGCCCTACTGGTCCTGAAACCCCCAGAGGAGGTGACAAAACGTTGATGACACCCATTAGTGTCTATGGGCCACAATAACCACCCGCCTGGACGTGTCAATGAAGTGTTAAGCGTACCATTCTGGACCCAGTCTGTAAGCTCACTAAACGTGGCATTAATATATTGCTGCCAATCTTTCATTTTGGAAGGGACAGATATGCCAGGCATATTCAATTCTCTAATTGTTGCTAAGCCCAAACAGCTAGTCTGTTGTATAGTGTCATTTAAAAAAATCATTTGGACAGGAATAATACATGCCCTAAACAATGTTTCCCTACCCCACGTTTGCCAATTTTTCGTACCCCAAACACTTTTCAAAACAACAGTTTTGGACCAGTACGCATACCCCTCAATAGATATTTGTTAAACAAACAAACTTGAATACAGTAATTTAGTATCAGTCAACAACTTTTGCTTATTAGCATGCGGAGTAACTTTAAAATAATATGACTTAGCACTTCGTTGATGATGCCCAGAAAAATATGCAAATTTGTCAGAATAAGTTTTAGAACTCCCCTGTGGAGGAGTCAGGCAATGTTCCCATTGCATATACTCAAATATTGATTTAGGGCTACTGGCTTTATGAATAAAGTGGTGTCCATAATAATTGTAACAAAACATGTCACCATAATTATCTCGAAACTGGTAAGCATCTTCATTTTCATAGACAATATAATATTGTAATTCTGTCAACATAGAATCAACTGTCTTCACATCCAATCATCAGATACAATGCCTGGTATAATGATATCATTCATTGATAACTTGAGAACATACGGTATTTGAATTATTTCAGTGGGACCATATATATCAAACATTACTCTATCCCACACAATCCCATCCGGAATAGGTACAGCAGAAATGTTCACAAAAGACAAGTCTCTTCGAACCATATGCGATGAAAATGTGGCTTCAACACCTTCTCCACCTGCTCAATCTCTGATCGTTCAGGAAGAAAATGACCATGTATCACCAGAAAAAAGGTAACAACAAACCCTAGCCACAGGAAAAAAGCCATCACAGTCATGAAAAGCCACAGATAGTTCCAAGGAAAAACAAAATACGTATGTTTGAGCCAATACATCAGCTTACGTGGACCCAGGGCTGGTGTTGAAGAGGATGAAGAGTCCGACATGTTATCATCATTGTTATTAAAGCAGCTGGAGGCAGTTCTTGCAAAAGGTGCAACCGTAAACAAAGGAGCAGATTGTGTCTCTCGCCGTGGTACGCTGTAGATAACACCTTCAGCAACATCAGTAGTCACAGCAACTTGTTTAAAAGATTCCAAATTATTTGCCGTCAGTGGAACAATCGTAAGATCAGCTTCCACCCTCCCCAAGCTCCGAGAGGAAACAGCGTCGGTGCAAATCACCTGCAGCGGAACATCTTCCCCAGTAGTGAGAGGGATTCCGGAACTACTGGACATTCCTCTTGGTCTGCTGTGCAGAATCGGCCACATGTTGTAACTTGACATTGTCGATGGATACAAAGCGATTTCCTTTGGCCCCTTGCAACAGTGGCAAAATCACAGTTCTCGTGCCGTGGATCCCCAGTACAGTGACTGGCGCTCAATAAGAAAGGCCAAATTCTTTTTTCACTGCGACCTTTTCACGCACAAGATCCCAACTCTGGGAATCCAACCAGTAGGCGTTACTGGCTCATCCTTAATTCCTGTGGAGGCAGCACTGGCAGAAGAGTTATCTTCACGGAATTGTTGTAAATCCTGCAAAACAGTGACACGATCACTTATGTCAAACGGTGTTTCCGCTGCCTCCACACCAGGACCATCTAGATCCGGAACAAACATTCGTGTTCCAAACAGGCACTCATATGAAGTACGACCCCCCAGGGACCTTCTAGGCAAGTTATTCAGTGCTCTCTGTACTCCATACAGGTGGGTTAGCCAACTACGACCCATACCTATAACTCTGACCGTTAAGGATTGCTTTAAATCGCGATTTAAACGCTCCACAACAGAATTTCCCTCAGGATGAAATGGAGACGAGAACTGGAGCTGGACCACCAACGAAGCCATGGCGTCCCTGAATGCCTTAGAGGCAAAAGCAGGGCCCTGGTCCGAATAGAAAGCCGCAACCGCATAAGTATCGACAAAGATGCGCAAATCTTTAATAACGGTTAGAGCGTCAGCCGAACGCTGTGGCCATACCCACACAAATCTGGAGCACTAATCTACAGCTACGAGAATATATTTGTATGCACTATCTGGTGCCAGCGGACCACAATGATCCAAGTACACACACTGTAATGGTTTATTTGATATTAGAAGGGGCGTCTGCTGCGGGCACCTAGCCGTGGAAACTTTAATTTGTTGACAGATGTCACAACAAAGGACATACTGCTTCGTCTCTTTATAAAGACCAGGCCACCAGTAACGGGCCTGTAACAGTGAAATTGTGGCAGCCACATCAGCATGTGCAGATGCCGCCCCCTCATGTGCTGAAGTAATTAATTGAGGTCACACAATTTTATTGGGCATGTCGCGTACACCAACGCCTGGAATCTTAACTTCAGCGTTCAGCATACCACCCATTGAGTAACGATATTTAGACGGAAATCCTTTAGGATAAGGCGTGCCATCAGCCGTAGCTTTTATGGCTGCCAAAATCTCTGTGTCTGGTTTGGAACTCAAACGAGTTACTGCGGCCACAGTGGCAACTGCCACTGCCGACTTTGCGGCTTCATCAGCCAAAGTATTTCCAGCAACGTGTATTCCAACGCGTTGGTGTCCAAGTGTATGCACAACATGGACCTTAGGAAGCGTTTCCTTCAGATCCGCAACCTTCCCCCACAGTAACCTGTGTTTTATGGTGTTGCCCTTGGAATCTCTGAACCCATTTAACCTCCAGTAATGCAAATATTCATTGAAAGACTGAACACAGTAATAGGAGTCACAAACAAGCAGTGTAAACAGTGCCGGATCCTCATGTTCCAAGGCTAATAACAGAGCTTTCAGCTCAGCCAACTGTGCCGTACAGTCTCCCAAGGTCTGTGTATAAGTATGTTGGGGGCAGAACTTCTCCCCCTCCATATAGCCGCTAACCACCGCACATGCAGCAGAATACTGTTGTTTAGTCCCCACCGCAGGTTGCGCAGAGCCATCGGTGTACATGACCACCTGATATTGATCAATAGGCAACGTGCCAGCTGGAACTGGGTATTCCATTTCATATTGAAGAAATTCCTTCGTCTCCAGTTTTGGGTCAAAAATGTAATCTACATCAGTGGCTGTCAAAGACGTAGCCCATTGTATCCATCGCCGGTTTAGTGCTTTCGCATTAGGAACACTCGCTTTTGTAACAGCCTCTAAGGCTGGAACCGGGGAAACGACAATGATGCGTTGGCCCTGGGCAAGAGGTCGTTCTTTAATCACAGCCATCTGTACAGCAGTGAGAATTTTCTCAGTTTGTGCAAAACGTTGTTCAGCAGTAGAATACAAGAGAGACTTGTATCCTATTGGGACTGTCTCACCTTCATTAAAGGTGACATACGTAAACCCAACGGCCCCAGCTATAACCCGGATGACCATATGTGTCTTATTGTCCTGTGTGTGTAAATGCTTAGCAGCTAGGAGATCAGTCTGCAAGTCTCGAAGAGTATGTGTATGCTCAATCGTCCAAAATCTACTCGAAAAATCTGGGCAAATTAACTCGTACAATGGTTTTATACGTGTAGCATAATCAGGAATGTAAGTTCTGCCAAAATTTAGAAATCCCAACAATGACTGGAGTTTCTTAATCGTATTAGGAGGTTGCAACTGTGCACATTTTTCTAAAAAGTGTGGCGCTAAGCTCTTGCCCTCGTTCGACAGCTCATATCCCAGGAAAATGACGCTGAGGAAGGCAATTTTCGACTTTTTGAAATTAAATTTGTAGCCAATTTCGGCAAATCCTACAACAATGCAGGCTACCCACCTTAAATGTTGTAGTAACTCGTCATCTGTCAGATATATATCATCGACATATGACAAAGCTTCAGGGTCCAACTCGTGCAAAATTTCAGTCACACGAGCCGAAAACAGTCCTGGGCTATTCTTATACCCCTGAGGCAAACAACAAAAAAAATTCTGATAGCCAAACGCACTAAAGCTCGTAAAATCCCTGCTTTCGGGCGCTATATTCTGGCAGAAGAAAGCATTCAAGATATCTAAAGTAGTTTTGTATTTTTTACGCACAATATTATTCATGAGTGCTGCGCTATGTGAATTTTGTATAGCATATGTGCGTGTATGTCCATTCAAATGTCTGTAGTCCACCACTATTTTATAAGAATGGTCCGGTTTAGCTACAGGGAATAAGGGATTATTCATTGGTGAGACACAGGGTTCAATTACTCCCTGGTACTCCAACTGTGTGAGTATCTTCCTTACCGATGCCCTTGCTTCAAATTTTATAGGATATTGCGGTTGCGGCTGAGGTTCACCCTTAAAAGGAATTACATGATAAGGTGAATCCCTGTCCCACCCCACATGATTTCTATATAAGGCGGGTGCTTGTGCCAGAGCCCATTTAATGCTATAGGACTCTGCGAGTTCTCCCGGAACAAGTGGTGAGAATGAAGGAGTAATAACCTCCTCCCCAACTGGACAGTCGCGAACAAAGTCCGGTGGCCAATCCTGTTCGGCCAGCAGAATGTCATATATTTTGACTACACGATCCCAAAAGATTGCGTTTATAGTGCGCTCAATGTCCCCTTCTAATTGTAAAGTTACTGTATAAACTCTATCGGGATCAGAGACACGCATATCTGCTGTTTCGACTTGTATGAAGTCATCAGTTGCTTTCACCTCCAGATGCTCTAGAAGATTCCGACAAACTATTGTGACCTCTGCCGCGCTGTCTAACAGTGCTAGTGCCCATGTCTTGTTCTTCACGAAAACTCTCTTCCTGTGTGGCATGTCTAACCGAGACTGCCGCCACTTTTTTCTTTTTAAACTGCTGTTTTTGTTGGATCGGTTTCTCTTCCTTCTTGACAGAAACCTCCGATGAGCGTTGTGATTTCTGACTCGGTTTCACGTACTCTGTTCTCCGCTCTGATCGCCCACCTCTCTCATTTCTCTTTTCCGATGAGTCCTGAAAGGAACGAGATTGGCGTGTATCAGTATATTGATATCTATCAGCCGTCTTCAAATTATCCCTATTTCTGAGATTATACCTTGTCTGCGGGGTCTCCGGTCTCGGAGATTCTCCCCTTTCTTTCTTAGGTGTTTGTTGTTTTTTCTCCCAGCGCTTTTTAGTACCCTCAGGTTGCTGTTGTTTAGTAGTATCCTTACTACTTTTTCCCTGAAACTGTGGTCACAACCAATACTGGAATATGTTTCCCCAATTATTCTCGGCAGTTCCCGCCCTTGATCTAACTGCAGGACGTCACTAAGACGCATACGCACCGCTAGTGCCACTGCCTCCCCTTTCAGATTAGTCAAAATGATGGAAAAACCGTGGCAAAATTGCCTATCAGTTGCATCCCTAAATCCAAGGACGGAGCAGCCCCATATTCCTCTTGAATTTGTTTGAGCACCTCCGGTAAATTAGCCAATGTCGGTGTACCGTGTGCTGTAGTGTAGAGCGCGGCAAACACCGTGCCCCATGTATTACAATGGTCCACAGTAGGAACCATACCAAACGGCAAACACATTGTTAATATTCTATGTTTATCCTGAGGTCCCGTATGGGGAGATACTGCTTCCAGCGTATTAATTTATTGCGCCAGCCAAAATGGAGTCTCCTCTCTTTTAGCCGGTACTTTGCCCATAACAGAGTGCACAGTGGCCGGATTGATACCCGGCACTACTGCATGTGGTTATGCTGGAGCAGCAGGCGCTGGGTTTGTGTTTAGGGTCTGCATCACAAATTGTACTAAGGCTCTATATGTAGCTGTTAATTCTGTATACAAACGAAGAACTTCAGCCACCGTTAAGTTAGCAACCGCTGGATGTTGTGTATATGTAGCCAATAAAGGCCAGGTAGGACCATCGTTACTTAGTGGACCTAGCCTAACTGGTGCTATGGTGTGGGGTAGGGCGCCATCAAGCCAATTATAATGTTCTTGATAAGATAGAGGTATTTCTAAATATGCATATGCCCTGTATTGTCCAGGGACATTTGCAAGAGTGTAATCGTGAAATGTGTTTGAATTCCCATCAACTGCTGTAAATATGACCCAGGAATAAAAAAGTTCTGTTCCATAGGCTGCATGGGCATCCACCACAAACGTGACTGGACCCCCCTGGTTTGTTAGACCATGTGCTAGCAAATGAATTGTGAGCGGGTGTCGCATATTAACTGCTATGTTCATTACTTGGGGATTCGCCATTTCAAAAACAACGCTAGTTCAGAGAAGGCACACCAATATCGGGGTTTTCCTTTCAGAGTTCAAGCTTGAACAACCAACCACAATACATAAGATCTACCTATATCGTGGTGGCAGAAGTCCTCAGTTCCACGGACGTCTCCGTTAACGGAACCGAGGAGTCAAAATATATATGAGACCAAGAGAGTCAGTCGGACCCGAAAATTAGAGCCAGACCAAACGTAGTCGGCGCCATGTCGCGTGGACTCTCATTATCCTAAATGAGACTACTGGATTTCTAGGCAGCAGGGTCATTCCTGGTGTGGGGGACTGAGTCTGACCCACTTAGAAGGACCTCTGTTACCTTTAATCCGGTTTTGCTCCGGCTAACTAGCAGTGCCTCATCTCTCCCAAGGGGAAGGGATGATTGGGCAGCCGAGTGCATGACATCTTTAAAACTTCT
This sequence comes from Pleurodeles waltl, assembly GCF_031143425.1. Lineage (NCBI taxonomy): Eukaryota > Metazoa > Chordata > Amphibia > Caudata > Salamandridae > Pleurodeles > Pleurodeles waltl. The sequence goes on along the minus strand of NC_090443.1, from coordinate 658,343,046 downwards.
CAGGGAAGTCGTGGTCACTCAGATCCCAACCAGCTCTCTCATTTACAATATGATCTCCTATACAAATGACAAAGGCAGTTTGAGTTTTATAGATTGTTTTTAATAAAATGACTGCATTTTAGATAATAAGGTGTGAGCCGCAATAACCCGAACCATACAACACAGTAGGATTGAAATAGTCACGATGAGAGTGAAACACAAGAACAATTCTATCTTAGTGTTAAAAGGTTTGTTCTCTCTAAGTAAGTTCTATTTCAAGCACAGCATGTTAAGCTCTAAGCTTGCCTTTCAGATTCCCTGGGAAGACATCAACCCTCATACCTGAGCAAAGGCCTGTGATCTGGTTCAGCATCTGCAACAGGGCAGTCAGCGTCTAGTTGTGGTTCCCTGGTCGGAATCTACCTCTTCCCTGTATTAGGACAAGGAAGTGTTTTTATAACTAACATGTCAGTGTGATCACAAAACGTCCCTACACAGGAATGTATCCAGAGACTAAACTCCTACCACGTCTATCGGCAATGTACCAGACTGTATCCTTGACTGGAGCCCAGAGTGAGCAAGAATGTGTTATTGAGAACTCCAGTGCTAAAGTAGGCTAAACAGTGTGATATAAAAAATAAAACAAGACCGTAGAACTGGCTATTTGAAAAATAACAGTACGAAGCTGAATAAAATGCATTTAGAGCAAAGTGCACAGAGGCTCCATGCTGCAAGCAAAGGAATAAAATACATCCAGGGCAAAGTGCACAAAGGCCTAACGCCTTAAGCAAACGCGCAAAGGATACATAAAAATGACCACACTACACAACCCTTGCCCAAGGAGTAACTACTTGTAATCAAATCTATACCAATATCATCCCTGGTGATTTTGTGGGTTTCAGTCTCCCTGGGGAAGATCTGGTGAAAAAAACAGCCAATCTAACCCCAGGGATGGGGGGGGCAAAACATAGATAAATATTATGCCCTTATGGGGTGGTGGGTGACTCTTCCCTTTCCCCCTGTGTCTGTTTCCCCTCCCCCTTTCCCGAAGAAGGGCTAACCAATTACAGATCTTCTCCCTAGATGCAAGAGAAGCAAATGGCTTCCAACAACATTGCCATTTGCATTAGAAGACAGTCTGCATGCTGATGTCATCAGATCGCTGGGGGAGGCGGAGGTCACTGGTGTGGGGGTTTAAAGGGGCAGCCTATGGGGTGAGCGCCAACGCTTCCTCCATAGATGGGTGTGAGGACAGAACGGTTCCAACTGTAGCACATGCCCACCATGGCTGAGGACTGCACCATTCCGTCCTCCACACACAAGGGCTTAACATGGAGACTGGTGTTTACTTTTCTTTAACTTACTGCAAAGTGTGATGATTTTGTAAAGTAACACATGTGGACATTTTATTGGTGTGAAAAGGAAGGCTGTAGGGTGTTGATTTCTACTGGCACACACGATTTAAATACCTATCAATGAACCGTCAAATATTTCAAAATGAATAAACAGGAAAACAAAAATGAAGCGGTTTTTTTCCTAATTCTAAAGTGTAATGGAAACAAAGATTTTAATAGGATCAAAACAAATCAAGACATTTTACTTGGTGATGCACAAGTGACAAATGTTTGGTGAAACCCAATTTCCACACATCATTTGGCTGCTTTGAAGTTTTTATCAGTAAAAGTATGGCCCTCATTATGACATTGGCGGTAAATCCCACTTACCATCATGCTGACTGCCGCCAACATACCGCCGCCGCGGATATCTGTCACCATATTATGACACACACACACCAATCCGTCACTATTCAGCCACACAAAGTCCGCCATACCAAAGGTCAGTGATAAACTGGTGGTATCAAAACCCACACCATTACACCAACAGAACTACGCCCACCACATTATGACCCACGAATCACCATGGTGGACATTCAACGGCAGTAAACCATTGGCGGTACATACTGCTGCGCTCAAAATACAGACACACATACAAAACAACACTAAATTGGTGAATTTAAATAACACACACCTGACACCCATACACACACCACACCCACACGACTATAAAACACACACCCACATTACCCACTACCCCTTTCGACTACAAACCATTGGCACAAGACAGACATCACTACCACAGACAAAACCAGAGCCACACACTTCCTACATCTATAGACCACCCGCGTACCCCACATCACACACTCCAACACATCACCCTGCACACCCTCACCTACACAACTCACACAACACCCATGGCACCACAAAGACATCCCCGATTCTTAGAGGAGGAGCTAAGGGTCATGGTGGAGGAAATCATCAGGGTAGAGCCTCAGCTATTTGGAGCACAGGTGCAGCAGATATCCATTGCTAGGAAGATGGAGCTATGGCGGAGGATCGTGGACAGGGTCAACCCTGTGGGACAGTACCCCAGAACAAGGGACAACATCAGGAAGAGGTGGAACAACCTAGGGGGGAAGGTGTGTTCCATAGCAGCAGGACACCAGCTCGCTATACAGAGGACTGGAGGTGGACCCCCATCTCCTCCCCCACAACCAACAAGATGGGAGGAGCAAGTTTTGGCAATCATGCATCCTGAGGGTCAGAGCAGGAGGAGGACTGGACTCTGGTAAGTCAACTCTATACTACTATCACCCTCCCACCTGCGTGCCATCACATACCCCCACCCTCATCCTCACTCCCATCACTCCACCACCTCTCACACACCCCACCATCACATCCCATCCATCCCAATGGCAAGCCCTGCATGCACCACCAATGCATGGAAATCACTCACAGCCCTGCATGGACACCTATCACCAAAGCATGCACACTAGAGAAAATCAGCTAGCCCACCACATACCAACTTACACAAGTTAAAGCTGCCAGGGCAAATACAACCAAATAGGGAAACCCACTGATGCACAATATGTCACACACAGAAACAATAACACAGCATTTACATCCCCACAGGTATCCCAGCCAATGTCAGCGGAGAAGAGGGGCCAGCACTATCCAATCCCCCAACTAAAGAGGCCCACAGTGATGACAGCAACTCTGGTCGCCTGGATCTGAATGACCAACCTGGCACATCAGGGATCTCTGGACAGTCGGTTACCCAGGCCCAGTCACAGACAACCAAAGAGCCTCCCCCATCTGGAAACACCACCACAGCACCCACCTAGGGTACCCATACCTCTGTCCCCAGGACACGTCAATCAGCAGTGTGTCCACCTCTACAGGGACCCCAGGGCACACCTCATACCCAAAACAATCAGGGACCTTGGGTCAGTGGTCACATGGTTCAGGGGACAGAGGCACAGGACAACAGGGAAACTGGGAGGACTGCTGTGCACCAGGGGGAGGACAGGCCCAGGGAAACCACTCTTCAGGAGGCACTCACTGAGATCCTGGGAGCATACCAACATTCCCAGGATATGAAGAGCCAGATTCTGGACAACGTGCAGTAGAACATGCAGCTGCAGGAGGGACAGTAACAGGGGATCAGGGAGGACTTGCAGGCCTTCAACACAACCCTGGTCTCCATTGCAAGGGTGCTGGCAGACATGTCCAACATTATGAGGGAGGCAGTCTCACAACAGCGGGCCCCCTGCCACTAGCCAGTAATCTGAACTGCCTTCCACCTCCGCTGCTGCTAGTGGACAGGAGGCCCCGCCACAGGACCAACAGGCCACCAGCACCCCTCCCCCTGCAGAAGGTGAACCACCCCGCAAAAGTTCCCTGTGATCCAGGCAGAGGCCAGAGACTATTGCCAAGACCCTCACCAGGAAATGAGACTCTCCTGATTGTCACCCATGTGTACCACTCTGTCACCCTGCCCACCTTGAACTGTTATTGCTCCCCTTCCTATGTCCCCTTGGACAATGTATCTGTGCTACACATAGACTGGACAATACCATGGACTTTCCTCCATCATCATCCCATCCCAATACACTTGCCCCTCTTCTTCTTAGCACTTCAATAAACTAATATTGAAAAAATCCAAGTATGGATTATGTTTTTCTTTAACCAGGTTCAAACATTGCAATTCAACTGTACAGTAATGTTCACATAGGAAAGACCTGTAGTTTCCTGCAGTGATCACGCCAGAAGTGATAGTGGGGCACCAACATCTGCAAAATGACTTGCCAAAGCGTACAGTGAGCGGGCATAGAAGTGGGAAATAACAGCATGCCGGTGCCAAAGATAATCTAAATAATGACAATGAAATGTGAAGTAACACTGTCTTACCTGTGTGTCATTGGAAGTATTGTCATATCACTGCTGTTCTGTTGTCCTCATCCTCATCCTCTGCCTCCTCATCCTTACTGTCCACGGGGTCCACTGCTGCCACACGGGCATCTCCAGCATCCTCCTCCTGCAGAAAAGGCACATGGCATCTCAAGGCAAGGTTGTGCAACATGCAGCATGGCACGATTATCTGGCAGACCTTCTTGGGTAAGTAGCACAGGGATCCACCTGTTAGATGGAGGCACCTAAACCTGGCCTTCAGGAGGCCAAAGGTTCTTTCGATTATCCTTCTTGTTTGCCCATGTGCCTTATTGTAATGTTCTTCTGCCCTTGTCCTGGCATTCCTCACAGGGGTCAGTAGCCATGACAGGTTGGGGTAACCTGAGTCACCTGCAACTATCAAGGGACACCTTATAGCCACAAGCTATCCCATACTGCCCACACCCTACTCATACACCAACATATACTGGGTGGGAACCAGGCCTCACCTATTAGCCAGACACGGTGCCTCTGTAGTTGGGCCATCACATTTGCGATGCTGCTATTCCTTAGAATAAAGGCATCATGCAAAGACCCAGGATACTTTGCATTGACATGGGAGATGTACTTGTCCGCCAAGCACACCTCCTGGACATTCATGGAGTGGAAACTCTTACGATTTCTGAACACTTGTTCATTCTGTCGGGGGAGACAAATGCAATATGAGTTCCATCAATTGCCCCAATTATGTTGGGGACATGTCCCATTGCATAGAAGTCAGCCTTCACTGTGGCCAAATCCTGCACTTGGGGGAAAACAATGTAGCTGCACACATGTTTAATCAGGGCAGACAACACTCTGGTCAGCACTATTGAGAACATTGGCTGTGACATTCCCACTGTCACTTGGAAAGAACCAGCTGCCAGGAAATGGAGCACAGATGGGACTTGCGCAAGAGGGGGGATCGCAGTGGGGTGACGGATAGCAGATATCAGGTCAGGCTCCAATTGGGCACACAGCTCTGTGATTATGGGCCTGTCAAGTCTATAGGTGAGGTTAATGTGCCTGTCCTCCATTGTTGCCAAGTCCACCAGGGGTCTGTACACAGGGGTATGTCTCCATCTCCTATTTATCCACAGCGGTTGCAGTCTGAGGGACAAAAGAGTGAGGAGCCGGTCACAAACTGAACATTGGAGCCACAACAGTACAATGCATGAGGCCAATTTGTAATGGGTAAATGGGATTTGTCCTCTATGTCCAACTTTTAACTGTGACGCAATTACTATCCAGGGCCTGCCCCACCCCCCTGAAATAGCGTGCACCTGTCCTGTGTGGCGGGAGAGGTGGAAGTGAGGTAATTCCACTGACGTTGTGCGCCGTTGTGGGAGGCGGTTGGGAATCGCTGTACAACTCCTCATTGGTTAACATTGGGCCCTACGGGGAACAGTGGCCAATGGTGATGTACGCTGGTGGTAACGGTATACACCGTCGTGGACATGACCGCCATTTTCTATCTGATCCCTTACTTGCTTCCTGACCTTCAACAGGAGAGGACCTACACTGCATGTGCTGCTGTGACCTGTGTCTGGAACCTACCATGGCCCGTGTGACTGGGGGAAAGGGCTCCTGCCTTCACCTCGGCAGAGTTGGAGCTACTGGTGGATGGGGTCCTACCCCAGTACGGACTCTTGTATGGGCCTCCAGACCAACGGGTGAGTACACTGTGGGCACGCTGCATGTGGCATGAATGCATGGAGTTGTGTATGTGAAGGCCTTGTGTGGGTTGGGGGGGGGATGTCCCCTGAGTGGCATACAGGTTGTGTGCTGGGCCATGTGTGTGTAAATGGTGATGTGAAGGGTTATGGTGGGCCAAAAGTGTAACAGGCAGGATTAAATTAAGGAATTCAATTTAGTGGAGGCAATAATCAAGAACTATGCAATATTAAACAACATAGTGAACGAACACCAATATGAAATTACACAAAGGAAAGTGAGGAAATTGAGGAGAGATGAGTTAGATTACAAGATTTGGAGATTTTTTACCTTGTCCAAGAAATATGACCATCTAATTAGGAAAGACTTAAAAAAACGAGTGATGGGAACAGAATTGTCAGGCTCAGATACGACATCACTCAGTGCCCCATCAATCAGTGATAGTGACGCAGATATTAATGATGGAACATTGTCACATTCAATACCTCTCAGGGCAACTGCTCCATCTTTTTTAGGGGAGGTACAGAAAATCAAGCAGGGACATCAGGAACATTGGGCCAGATGTGGCAATATTGCAAATTGTGACTTGCAATTTGCAGAACGGTTTCTCAGACACCGTCTGTGAGTCGGTATGGGGTTGCAAAGACCCACCTCATTAATATTAATGAGGTGGGTCGCAAATTGCGGCCCCATACCGACTATGGGCACTTGCAAACATGGAGGCCTGCTGTAGTCAGCAGACCTCCATGTTCGTGACTGCTTTTAAATAAAGCATTTTTTTTTTTTTAAGTGTAGCCCGTTTTCCTTAAAGGAAAACGAGCTGCACTTAAAAAAAAATCCGAAACCTTTAGTTTCTGTATTTTTTCAGGGTAGGTAGTGGTCCCTTGGACCACTACCTGCCCTGAAAAAATAATTTGGGGTCCATTCACAAAGAGGAAGGGGTCCCATTACCATCCACTTCAAGTGGATGGTAACTGCGACACCATGGTATTGCATACCACAGGAAATCGCAAATAGGAAGGGAACACCCCTTCCTATTTGCGATTCGGAAATGCATTTTGCGAGTCGGTCCCGACTCGCAAAATGCATTTCTGCATTGGAAACACGCATTTGCGAGTCGCAAACGGCAAATTTTGCCGTTTGCGAGTCGCAAAGTGTTTCCTGCATCTGGCCCTAAATTGGAGAAGGGACATTTCCGAAAAACAAGGAGAGGAAAGAGAGGAGAGAACCATGGAAGAAAAGAAATGAATGAGAACGAGGTCATGGGACAAGGAGGAACAATAGGTGTAGAAGAGGACATTATTAACAGAATAAACCTTTCCAACAAAATGCTTTCCAGCAGTACCATCTCATTAATAAACAAGGGTTTAGGCTTTTGTCCTGAGGATACAGGGGAATTTTATAAGTCAAAGACAAATGACTTAAAAATCGAGGTGAAGATTCTATACACAAGACCAACACAGAACACAGCCCCTTTACTATTCAGGATGTGTATGACACGATGACCTTGATGTCCATCATGGACTACGATGAAGATTCTATCACCATTCCGCAAATACTTTCAGATCTAGATATTGATACCAGTACAGCTACCAGTGGTCTAAAAACAAGATCAAAATGGACACCTAATTTAACATGTGGGAATTCTATTGATATTTTTTACAAACTAGTTTGCAAGGATCTGGACAAGATGGAGAAAAAGGCAAAGAAAAGATATAGATTTTGGAATAAGAATCTTAGTCACAAAGAATGTGAGGCCCTAAAAACTATACATCAATGGGATGACATCACAATAAAGCAGGCAGATAAAGGGGGTAACATTGTAATAATGAACACGCTGGATTATGAGGGAGAAATCTATGCAGAACTAGCGGAATGCAGAACTAGCGGATCAAGTGTGTTATGAAAGAATTACCCACAATCCGATTTTTGAACTTACTTGCACTATTAACAAATGTCTTAAAGACTGGTTTGCAGGAGGTTTACTTAATGAAGAGGAATATATGCACTTACGGATTATTCGACCTCGGTACCCATGCTTTTACACTTTGCCTAAGATACATAAAAATTTACCATTTCCACTGGGTAGACCAATAGTATTGGGTATAGGGGGCCCAACTGAGAAATTGTCGCAATTTGTTGATGTAGTTTTACAACCGTTTGTACGTAATCTCCTTTCCTTCATTTAAAGATACAAAACATATTTTGAGTATTCTGGCGGATATTAATTGGGAGCCGGGGATGACTTTGGTTACACTAGATATAGTGTCACTGTACACCAGTATTAAACATGATTTGGGTGTCATGGCTTTGAAACATTTTTTGAACAGGAGGTCAGATAGTTTATTGGAGCACACAGAGATGTTAGTGGCGATGACAGAACTAGTACTGCACAACAATTTCTTTCTGTTCAAAACAGATTGGTACAAACAAAAACAGGGTGTAGCGATGGGTTTGAGGTTCTCTCCCTCCTATGCGAACCTGTTTATGGGATATTTGGAGCAGGGACTAATATGGGGCCTTGGATGTACAGCATGGAATAGTAACATTATATACTGTGGCAGGTACATTGATGACAGCTTCATGATTTGGACAGGAACAGATTTAGAGTTAAATAGTTTTTGCGATTATTTAAACTCAAATCGGGCCAATATTAGATTCACTTATGAACACAGCAACACACGAATTGCATTTTTGGATGTAGAACTCTTTATAGAAGATCAGAAAATTCACAGTCGTTTATATCGAAAGAGCACAACATGCAATTCCCTACTACATGCTACCAGTGCACACCCCAATCAGATTAAAGCGATACCTTATGGGGAATTGATACATGCGAGATGTAATTGTAGTAAGGATGTGAATTTTCAGCAATGTACAGAAGAAATGGGTAGACGTTTTGCACAACGGGGTTATGAACCATCTATAATCAAAAAAGCTCGGGACAAGGTTATGAAAATGGACAGGAAGGACACACTTAGGTATACTCCCAGAACTAAAGATGATAAAATAAGATGTGTAGTAGACTACACACAGGCTTCTGATTGTTTACTCAAATGTATGCATAAACACTGGCACGTGTTACATGCAGACAATAGTTTAAGTAATTACATCTCAGACCGCCTGCTCCTCACGTATCGTAGGGGTAGGAGTGTGAAAAATATACAATGTTCTAACTACCCGAGGAACAAACCTGTTAACAACGAAGATGAAAGGTTTTTATAAAAATGGGCACTGTGGTATGTGTAGATGGGCTCGACCTGGAAGTTGCTCATTCAACAACAGTATAGGGGAGAAATTCCAGATTCAATCAAATATTACATGTAATAGGAAATATGTGGTTTATGCCATTGTATGTAAATGCAATCGTTTACATGTGTGGAGCACAATCAGAGCTTTGAAATTACAGATCAGTGAACATTACAGGGCTGTAAGGCAGGATGATAATAGGTATCCCATTGTTTTACACATGAGGCAATGTGCAGCACAAGGACAGACTAAGGTTTTCCAGTTTTACGGCTTGGAGCAAGTACTACAAGACCCCGGCGGGCCAATAGGGAACTACACCTTAGAAGAAGAGAATGTATTTGGATATTGAGACTTAGAACGGTTGAGGAAGTTGAGCACCAATCATGAGATGGAATTATTTTTGGCAGAATAATTGGAGTGTCATAATAGTTTGGGGAATGAGATTTAGGTCTTTGGAACAATAATTTCTGTGATTATAACTTATTGCATGGACTCAAAAATGTAAATATACTTGTTAGACGCAGTATTCAGTTTAATAGGGGCCTGAAACATGCTGTTTTCACACAGGGGGGTAACCTACCCTTTGAACTAATTATTGCTGACTCAGGATTTTTAGATGAACACTGTACAGCACTTAATGTACCTTTGACAATTCAGAGAACAGCTCAACTCAGGACTATCAGTGATGAAACTCAATATACTACTAAGATGGCAGACGGGCAGAATTTTTGCAGTCCGCTGTCTCTAATCATGTTAGGGTCAGGAAGAAGAGTTTGGTTTGTTCCTATAGGGAGAGGGCATTTGACTACCAAAATGGCGGATGCAAGAATTCTTGTAAGTCTGCTTTCTAGGTCTCTGCACCAGCCAAACAAAACAATTGAGGTTGCCAGAATACTTTTTGATCCAATGTGTACACGCCACTCTGAGTTTTTTTATATAGTCACAACTACGATGTTATTGAGGTAAGCGTAACTGCTTAATTTTTCTACTACATTGGTGGACGTGGAGGAATTAGACAGTTCGATTTAGGCAGACGGAGTGGGCGTATTAAAGGGCATGGGAGAATGTTGGCTAGTAATTTGTAATGACGTGTATACAATACCTTTTGTCTTTATGTAATTAATTAATATCTCGGCATGCACCTCGAATTGAGGTTAGTGCAATGGTAAAGATTTACTATTATAATGGTGGACGCGGATAAAGGATACAGTCCACTCTCTAGGTAGACTGAGCGTCCTTATTAAAGGGCATGGGAGCATATCGGCGGGCTCTTTGAAAGTACGCGTACATGCCACTTCATCTCTTTGTTAAAAGTAACAAATATTGGGTACTGAGGTAAGCACATGGATTTATTGGAGGTGGTCTGTCACACTCACTGGTAGGGGGGTGCAGTATAGATTACTTTTCACCAGAATTCTTGTTTCTGTTGGTTAATTAAAGGGCTGGTGGCAAGTCAAGACTAAGGCCCTCATTTCAATCTCAGAGGTCTTTTTAAAAAAACACTGAGGTTCTGCCGGGCCAAAGACCGCCAGTATTGGCGGTCTTCTGCCAACCATATTATGACTGCTGGCAACCCTCCGCCCTTTTTGGATGGAGAGCCGCAAGCAGCCATACTGGCGGTCAGCGGTGTAGTGGAGGCTGCTCCTCTGTCATTGCCACATCATCAGAACACTGCCCACCAAATTACGGCTCCGTATTCAGAGTGGCGGTGTTCTGGTGACAGGGTGCTGGTGGCAGAGCAGCCCCATGGATCCCGTTCCCTCCCGGAGGATCACCAACACAGGTAAGGTGATCTTCCGTTAGGGGATAGAGGTGGGGGTGTTGTGTGGTGTGTGCGTGCATGGGGGTGTGCGTGTGAATGTGTAGAGGAGTTGTGTGAGTGCGTGTATAAAACCCATTTGTTTGCATAAAGGGATAATCCAAAGAGCCCTCTGTTTACAATATGCAGGACATTGAAAAAGAACATGGGAATCAGTCTCTTCATTCTCACAGCCCATCGGGCATGACTTGGACCTATTGATTGAATTGGGCCATTTGTAAGTTAATGAGCGCAGAGGAAGAGATCCTATTCTAAATCTAATGAAAAGGGCACACGCAAATGGAGCGAGTGCTGCATCCATAAAGAGCTCAAGCTCTTAGTTGCATTTAAATTGGAGAAAACTGTCAGTCATAGAAGAGGGCAAGATTTCAGCCACTTGCACAGTTTGGACATTGAGCCAAAATGTGTCCTTCAAGATCTGGGCGACATTTTTAGGAATAGAAGAGGGATCCTTCCAATAGGACCCCAAGCCAAGATGAAATAAGGACCGTTCAACATAGGCACACCACTTAATTCTAGTGTTAAAATTGGTGCCCACCAAATTGGTCAACCCGCATCTAAATGGAATAAGAGCGTATGATGATCACAAACGAATCCAGAACAACAATGGCCTTAAGGCAGCAATCTGATTGATTGGAAGGAGATTTAGGTCCATTCGGATGGGTAAAGAAGGGGTACTTGAAGGGACTCTTAGCAGCATCTTTAAAAACAAGTTTTCCGCCCTTACCAAGTCCTCCAGATTGCAATGGCCCCATAGCTCAGCACCATACCAATCCCCCCACCTGGCTTGAGATGTGTATACTTCAAGAGCAGGAGTCAAAGTAAATCTGGGGGACCTGGTTGCGAATCCACAATGCCACCCGTTCTTTGTTTCAGACACATTAATGATTTCTGGAGGTGGGCATACCAGTTGTGTGAGTCTTCTAGTTTGACACCTAGATAATCGAAAGTGCCCACTCTTTCCAATAAGGCGTCCTCTAAGTGAACAGATCTTTTCATTTTATTCTTTTTGTCTCCAAAAACCATGTATTTCATTTTTAGTGATTTAAGTTCAGGCCATGATCTTTACAAAACTCCATAAACCTCGCAAGCAAACTTGAAAGGCCCATGGCTGTTCGAGATAGTAACAAGGTATCATCAGAAATAGGAGACAGGGAATCTTCTGCCCTCCCATAATAGGGGCATCGCTAAAGCAATCCAAAAGGTAGGGAATACATGCGTTGATGAATAAGAGAAACAGAATGAGTGCAAGTACACAACCCTGTCTCACACCACGATCTGTGGGAAACGCAGAAGTCAAGTCACCTGCCAGTCCCCATCGTATTCTGGCACTATTAGCTGAGTAAAGGTCTCTAATTATATTAAGCACGGAGCGGGGAACTCCAGCTTTGCTCATAACATCCCCCAGTTTGGGACGCGGGACAAGGTCAAAAGCAGATTTCAGGTCTACAAATGCCACAGAGAGATGGCCTAAATCCACATCTACAGTTTTCCACTTTATAGTAGTAAAGCGGAAAACCTGATCGATAGTGCTGACCTTGTCTCTGAATCCTGCCTGGAGGTGGCTCCATTTCTTCAACCTTCTTAATAACTGGTAACAAAATATTTTTTGTAAGTTATCTAGTAGGCTGATAGGTCTATAATTCCCTGGAAGGCCTTTCTCACCTTTCTTATGTATTGGCACAATTATTGCTTCCCTCCAAGAGTCAGGATAGGACCTATTAGATAAGGCAATATTCGAAATCCTATTTATATACGGGGTCCAGTTATTCAAATCTGATTTATACAAATCTGAGGGGATACCATCCGGGCCAGAAGCCTTCCCTGATTTTTGGGCAGTAATTGCCAACTCAGTTTCTTTTAGTGTAAAGAGAGGAAAAGGGATTGCTGGTGAATGGAATGACAACATTTCTCCAGAACTGGTAGCATCAGGGTCAGATGTAGAACCATACAGCTTCCTAAAGTAAGATAACCAGATGTCAGGGGCTATATGGCACTCTGGGTTGAATGAATGATTTTGGTCTCTACGCGCGACCAAAAGCCAAAAGTGTTTGGCATCGTGGGCCCTAACAGCCTCCGCCAATTCCCCCCATAATCTCTCCTCATACTTGAGTTTGCACATCTTACATATAGAGGCATAATTTCTTCTTGCCCTCACAATGTCTTCCCTATCTTTAGATCTTAACACTTTAATCAGAGTACTTTTAGCTTCTCAGCACCTCTTGTCAAACCACTTGCTACTGGATTGAGGGGGGGGTGTTGCTTCGGTTTTAGAGAACAACTTCTTGAGGGCGGCAAAGAGGTCCACATGAGAGGACATAACTTCCAACAAAGTTAATGAGAGATGGTCGTCAAAAAGCTGATGTCTAGAAACTGGAACACAAAGTTTGTCCCGTAACTTGTTGGACCTCTGGAAAGAATCCCATCTCACTGTGCGCCTGTTGCTAGATAGCTTCAAGGAGCCATGAAATTTGGAAACAATGGAAAGGCACAGCTCCTGATAAAAGGGTGCTGTCATATACAATTTGGAGAGGCGCATGATCACTGGTAAACCGTGGGCCCACTTTCACATCTATTATGGAGTGCCATACCCTTAAATCCAAAAGAACATAATCCAGGGTACTACTATATGGTCCCCTAAAGAAGGTTGGTCTAGCAGGGATGTCAGCTGGAAAGCGGCCATTACCAAGACGAAGACCATGGAGTAGTATAAAATCTGTTATCTGCAGCACCCTACTACAAACGATGGATGACACTGGCTGAGTTAAAGGAAAGGGGATATTCCATACTTTGTCTTCAATCTGCGTAGCCTCAATAAAAGCACAATTTAATTCAATTGGCGCATTAAGGTCACCCGCAATGATGATACAATATTTGGGGCGAAGGCCTGAAATTAAGGTGTTCAAGAGATCTATGGTGGCAGACCGATGGTTAGGAGGGCCTGGTCTATTATAAATGTTTATACATAGGACAGGAGTTCCTAAATTTGGCGGGATTGCTATCGCCAAAATATCAGGGCAATGTACGTGGATTTCCTTTACTTCACCCACCTCTATCGTCTTAACCCAGGTACATAGTCCCCCTATTGCCCTGCCTGCAGAAGACTGCATAGCGTTTTTGATATAAGAGCAGTACCCCTGCCTGTACACACTGTGTGTGGCCCATGTTTCCTGAAACATGCAAATACTGAAATCTTCAACATAAACCCCCCATTCAGAGTCGACTAGTTTGCTGTTGATGCCAGCCACATTCCAGGACAAAAGCTTCCCTGTTGAGTGTACAGTGGAACAAATTGGTTCACTAGTTAAAACATATGGGAAATAGGTGTTAATGTGCTCATCATGAGGTGCAGAATTGAGGTTCATAATGGAAGCAGATTGAAGTTCCCGTAAAGGTGCAACTCCTGGGCTTGATACATTTTTTGAATATAATGGGGCCTGTAAATCAAATCTAATACTAGAGTTGCAGGAACTAGAAAAACATAGTCAATCAACGTCTGAAGTGACCCCCTGGAGCTCAAAATCACATGCAATGGTGCATTTAGTAACAGAACCCATATCAGTCTCAGAGGCTAGGCTGGATGTTAGTCTGGTGGGAACATGGTGACCTGTGACATTATTTGATATCAGCATGGTCGTACATGACGGATGAATCGGCCTCTTGTTTCCCAAAGCGGGACAGCTGTCGCTATAAAATATATCATGTTCCTTCCTTATATGGTTACGTGCTTCCATCTGCAATAGGCCCGTCACCAGATGGGGACTTGTAAAATTGAGTTTTATAGTATCCCGCCCACCGGATAGGCCACTTGACCGTTTAGCCGATAAGATGTCGTCATGAATGATTGAGGCACAGCCTCTGTCATGGTGAATCCAATGTAAAACCTTGTTGATTAGTGAAAATGTATCTTCCCACGATTTTGCTTGAAGCAGAGGGACATTGCACATATAAATGCAGTTGTCGTTGGTCATGTGAGAAAACTGACCAGATACTAGTGTGGTGTCCCACTTCGAGACTGGATGGAAAAGAGAAGGTATGGACTTTACAGAAGGGGGCACAGTAGCTCTACTATGATAAGTCCTTTGTTTGGAAGCCAAAAGAGCCTCAGAATTCGACAACAGACCAGTTGGCAAAGACCCAGGAGCAGAAAGATGGTTAGCTAACAAAGGCAATGACTTTGGTTCACAGGAAGGAGGTGGGTCAGACTTCTTGAGAAACTTGAGAACTTCAAACAGTAAATGCTTCAACTCACCTACTTCACTCTTTAAGCTAGACACCAATGCTAATAGGTCTTCTCTAGGGGGATCACATTCAGAGAGCAATGTAGCCGAGGGGATCTGTTGGGCACTGTCCAAGTCTCGCAATTCCAGTATGGAGAAACAGTTAGAGCAAGAAATCCCATGTATGATTGCGTCAGTTTCTAAAACTTCTGAGTTGGAATTGGGTGCAAAGTGTGGGGGGGGGACTAGCATTTCGAGAAAAGCTTTGCGGAGCAGATACTTGAGGCGGGGCACTAGTGGGCTGGGCGTCAGGGGTAGAATGTGTTCCAGCTGTTAGGAACGGAATAAGGGTACCCAATTTCAGCCTCTTCCGAACATTTCTCTCTATTTTGTTGAGAATCAGTTCCACTTCTTCTATCAAATTGTCAATCTCTTTGGACACGCAATTGGTGTGAGGTTGCGTGGCTTCATTGAGTTTTGAGATTTTGGATTTAACAAGGCCTAGTTCAGGAATGCCTCTAACCTTGCGTTTCACCATTCTAAATAAAGGCCTCTGCACCAATATAAAAAGAATTTAGAAGAAGACGCAACTATACAAAAAGCCCCCGACCATACCTTGGGGCCCAGAGGGGGAGCCCAGCCTGGCCTCGGATGGTCTCTGACGGGCACAGAAGGGCCCGCCCTTGGCCCGGGCTTTCCCCGGGCACGGCCCGCACACGTCCCGCACGGCGCATTGCGCGGTACACTTAACAGCATCCGCGTTGCAGTGGTGAGGCGGGAGGCTACCGGGGATCCTGGGGGTTGGAGTCCCTCTCCACCCCCAAACAGCAAGAAGAGCTTGCCCTTGTTGCGCGGTACGCTTAATAGCGTCCGTGTTGCAGTGGTGAGGCGGGAGGCTGCTGGGAATCCTGGGGGTTGGAGTCCCTCTCCACCCCCAAAGAGCAGGAAGAGCTTGCCCTCGTTGCACAGTATGCTTAATAGCATCCGCGTTGCAGTGGTGAGGTGAGAGGCTGCCGGAGCTTGCCCTCGTTGCGCGGTACGCTTAATAGCATCCGCATTGCAGTGGTGACGCGGGAGGCTGCCGGGAATCCTGGGGGTTGGAGTCCCTCTCCACCCCCAAACTTCATGAAGAGCTTGCCCTCATTGCGCGGTATCTCTTTTGATGTAGCTCCTGCTGCATCCTTGATGTTGGTGCATCTTTGGCTGCTTGTTGCAACTGGCTGGTTAAAAACTGGCATACTGTTGCTACCCAGATATCAGTGTCTCTTCATCTTCTGTTTGAAACTACATGTTGGTGCAGAGCTGGAGTACATGCTACATTTGCTGAAGGTGCTTCAACTAGGTCTTGTTTTCATTTGCCTTTCGGGAGTTCTGCCACAGCCAGCAAGCCATTAACAAGAGAGAAATTCAATATTTTCTGATCAGATAAACTGACCTCATCTCCAAGGAAGCCACAACATTTCTGACTATGTTATTAGTGGCCATGATTGGTCACTTAGAGGGTAGAATCGAAGATCTGTAATCAATCAATCAATAAATCAGGGGGTTCTTGTAGAGCACAAGCTTGTCACCCTGGTGGTCTCCAGGCTCTGAACTGGTGCTGCAGGCCTCCCTCAGTTGGCTGAGGTTGTGGTCGAAGAGCTAGGTCCTAAGGTGTTTTCTGAAGTCCTCCAGGGAGGGGGAAGTACAAAGATGAATGGTGAGGTTGTTCCAGGACTTGCCGGCGAGGTGGGAGAATGATCGTCCTCTGAAGCTTTCGCAGCAAATGCGAGGGATGTGGGCCAAGGTGAGGCTGGCTGATTGGAGTTCTCTGGTCAGTTGGTGGAACAAGAGGAGGTTGTTGATGAAGGTGAATCCTTGGTTGTGAAGGGCCTGGTATGCGTGCATGAGGAGGCATCTTTGCTGTACTGGGAGCCAGTGGAAGCTTCTGATGTGGGAAGTGATGCTGGTCCTTCTGGGGAGGTTGAGGATGAGTCTTGCTGCAGCATTCTGGATGATCTGCAGTCAGCTTAGGAGCTGTTTGGTGGTTTTGACGTAAAGTGTGTTGTCATAGTCGAAGCGGCAGGAGATGAGGGCTTCGGTGACTGTCTTCCTGGTGGAGATGGGTATCCAACGGAAGATCTTGTGGAGCATGCGAAGGATGGTGAAGCAGGTCGAGCAGACAACGTTGTTCTGTTGCTTCATGGTCAGCTGGGTGTCCAGTATGATCCTGAGGTTGCAAGCATGGCTTGTCGTAATTTGACTCCGACTCTAGGCAAGACTGCTGGTTAAAAGGATGACAGTACATATGATGCCAATCCTACGACAAATGGCAACTGTCATCCCAACCCTCACAAGCAGCACCTCACCAAAAACCTAAACAGTAAAAGGTGATTTGTGGCAGCCTTTACACATGGACTCAAGAGTGTGACATCTCAGGGAGTGTTGTGGTTAAATGGAGATTACCTCTTTCTCCACATTAACAAAATGTCTCAATCAAACACAGGCAATGAAAGAGATGCAGTAAAGTCTTCAATAGGTTTTATTTAACAAAACTGCAATCTATGATAAGTTGCATGGGCTGCAATGATTAGGATAATGAATAATGCAAGAAACAGAAAGGTAAAGACAAGAGTCATTAATACAAAGACCCCCACCATCTTGCAATGACATGAAATTACATGAATTGTAAAATATGTCTTAATACCCTTGCAAAATGAGCCTAACTTCTAACCTAAATGGGAGCTAGATATATGAAACTTAATCTTCCATGAGAAGAGCCCCCCAACCCTCGTTAGGGACATGAAGATTGGGTCAGCGTCAAGGTGGCGTGCAGGAGAGATAGCAGCGATGGCATCTGGTGGGAATCCCTCTGACTATCTGTCTAAACGGGATGAATTGATGCAGATCAGCCCAGACCCCTGGCATAGGACTGTTCCCAAAAAATAGATAACAAGACATGCTTGGGATGGTAATTTATATAAACAATTCCCTTGAAAGCGTGAAGAGGGAAACTACCTAATGTAAACCACTACAGTTCGTTTATCTTTGTCGCTTGATATTGATGCCTTAGCGTGGTGGCACTGATAGTGTGAAACTAAAACATTGGCCTAACTAGATACAAGGCAGCCATCTTAAAAGATAGAATTAAATAAATGCGCTAAAACAGGGCCAGCTAAGTAGGGTAAAATACACTAGGTGATGGGGACACGAGTCTGCAAGCTAAAGGCTAAGCTAACTCCTGTTTCCCATTTAGAAACAAACTAGGATTCACTACACCCTTCCTATTGCCGTAACAAGTATGACGCCATAGTAGTGACGCTCCCGAAGGTAAATGAATCCAGTGATAAAACTGCTCTGGACTAAAAGCTAAAAACATAAAACCTAGATAAAAAATCACATTTAAAAACGTGTTAAAATCTATAGCTAAAAAACATACATCAGTTCGCCAAATTATGACACACACACACTAAACCCACAGAATACTGCCACAAACACAAATCCGCCAGATCAAAGGTAAGTGATAAAGTGTTGGTACGAACACCGACAATGCCACGCCAACCAAAACAACACCCTCCACATTATGACCCACGAATCACCACGGCAGACATTCAATGGTGGTAAACCATTGGTGATACACACCGGCGCAGTCAGAATGGCCACTGAAAAACAATACAAAAAACACACCTGACACTAATACACACAACACACCACACCCACAGCATGATAAAACACACACCCACATTACCCACAACCCTTTACGGACACGAAAAATAGCCACAAGCCAGACACTCAAATCACAGACACAACTACACACACCACTAACACCCAGCCATCCGTCATGCACCCCACACCCCACCACATTAGTCAACACTTACTGCACAACACCACATAACATTCAGGTCCCCACAAAGGCACCCTCGTTTCACTGATGAGGAGTTGCGGGTCATTGTGGAGGAAATAGTCAGGGTAGAGCCACAGCTGTTTGGAGCACAGGTACAGCAAATATCCAGAGCAAGGAAGACCAAGATATGGTGGAGAATTGTGGAACAGGTGAATGCTGTGGGTCAGCATCCACAAACAAGGGACGACATCAGGAAAAGGTGGAATGACCTAAGTTGAAAGGTACGTTCCATGGCAGCAAGGCACCAGCTCACCATCCAGAGGACTGCCGGTGGACCACCACCTCTTCCCCCACAGCTGACAGCACGGGAGGAGCAAGTCTTGACAATACTGCATCCTGAGGGACTCACTGGAGTTGGCGGAGGACTGGGCACTGGTGAGTCAAAATGTACTACCTATTATCTCCCCCATACCTGCATGCCATCTCACCCCCTCACCCTGACTCCCAACACTCCACTCCATCCCACACAGTGCAACTAAACATATGACTAATTCCAATGCCAAGCCCTGCTTGCCATACCCACTGCCCTCCCAGCCTTGCATGTACACCCACCAACTATGCATGTACAGCACGGAGAACTAACAATCCCACAATCCATCACCATACACAAACAAAGGGGGCAGGGTAACAGCAATTATATAGGGGAAGCTAGGGATGGAGAATATTTCACAGACATGATGCATAATACATCACTTACATCCCTGCAGGTGCCCCAACCAATCCTTGCGGCGAGGAGGTGCCACGGCTATCCAGTCCTCCAACAGAGGATGCCCCCAGTGATGGCAGTAACTCTGGACATCTGGATCTGGATGAACTTCCTGGACCATCAGGGATCACCAGTCAGTTGGACACCCCAGCCCACTCCCACTCCACCACAGAGCATCCCCCCCCTCAGTATCCAACACCACGGCACCCACCCAACATTCCCACACCTTTGTCCCCAGGACACATCAGAGCCCACTCCACACCTCACAGCCAAGACAATCAGGGTCCTAGGGTCAGTGGCAGTGGGCACACCATTCAGGGGACACAGGCACCGAGGGTCAGGGACAATCGGAGGACAGTTGTGCACCGGGAGGAGGACAGGCTCAGGGAACAGACTGTCCTGGGGGCCCTCACTAATGTCCTGGGGGCCTACCAACAATCCCAGGACAAGATGAGCCAGATTCTTGAAATCATGCAGGAGAACCAGCGGCTGCAGGAGGTACACCATCAGGAGATCAGGAAAGATTTGCAGGCCCTCAACACCACCATGGTCTCCATAGCAGGGGTGCTGGCTGATATGGCCAACATAATGGGGGAATATACAGCAAACCAGTGGGCCCCTTCCACTACCCAGTCAACTGAACAGCCCACCACATCTGCTACAGCTAGTGGACAGGAGGCCCTGCCACAGGACCCACAGGTCACCAGCCACCCTCCCCCTGCAGAAGGTGAACCACCACGCAAACATTCCCTGCGGTCCAGACAGATGCCAGAGACACTTGCCAAGACCAAGACCACCGCCAGAAAATGAGACCCTCCTGTATGTCCCGCTTGTGTCCCACCTTGTCCACTTTGAACTGCTTTTGCTCCCCTTCCTATGGCCCCTTGGACACTGGACCTGTGCTGCAAACAGACTGGATCAATACCCTGGACTTACCTCTACTATCACCCCATTCCATTGCACTATTTCGTCTATAAATTTCAGTACAATAAACACCCTTGAACACAACTTGAGTGATAGTGCTTTATGTGATGAAAATGTGCAATTATGGTAACAGTTACATCTTGTGCAAATGACCTGAAAACTGTGATATCATACAAATAATGACCTGTAGCTGTCTGTAGTCATTACATCTGTACTGTCAGCGAGACCGGATCCTCAGGGTTTGCGTCTGTTACCAATATGTCCACCTCTTGGCAGCTCCAAACTCTACTAGCCATTATAGCACAGAGTTGAAGAATGGCCAAGCGCGTGATGGGGTTTAGGTTGGGAACAGCGGGGAAGGAGACCTGTGGAAGCAAGAGTTAAGAACACAATAGCAAGGTCATTCACATTAATCTTCATGAACTTTGTTTTAACTCTTTATGCTCTAATAACATGAGAGATCAAGAACTTTTCAATAACGTAACCTTTTTATAATCACATACTCTGAACATTGAACTTTCTCAAGTTAATCCTCAGAATAGCACTTACATCACAACAAGAGTCAATTAATACATTCGTTCCCAAAGAATTACCTGTTATAGGATTCATGAATTATACTGTAGAATAGGCAAACTGACTAAACTTGTTTTGTCAAGAAAGATTACACTCTGTTTGATCTAAGTTTCAAGATTCAATTACCCAGAAATTATTGCGCACCTTAATGCCAGATTGCGCATCTAGACTCAAGTAACTGGAATGATCACGCGGTCTGCCGATCTGAACTGCAAGGGTTAATTGCCAAGAATGAATCGCACACACTGTTGCCAATTCAACCATCAAGATTCAAATGCTTTAAAATGATCGGGCACTCTGCCGATCTGAACTGCAAGGGTTAATTGCCAAGAATGAATTGCGCACAATGTTAAATCACAAAGCCAAAAAATCTAATGTTTCTAGAAAACGGAGTCGAGGACCTTCCCCGAACTCCGCCTTACCGCCCTGCTTGAAGATCAGCAAGATAATGAGGACAGGACCAGGAGATGTCCATGTAGGCCTCCGGAACAGGAGCTCTGGAAAATGCTGCTGCTCTGCACCGGGTCCTCTGAATAGTGAGCACGTGGAGCTGGGCTGGGTTCCTTAAATAGACCTAAGCCCCACCCACCTGCCACACCCAGCCACGCCCAGCCAGGCTACAGGAAAGGCTTGGAAATGAGCAATACATTGCAAACAGTATTAATGACATTTCAAGATAAATACCTGCAATGCAAAAAGTTAATATGCAATATCAGCACACGATGCATGAATTATTACATTGCATAAGGTTTGTCATTTTGCATTATGTTGCCCGTAGAGTGCACACTGTCCTGGTGTTGACTAGTACACAGTTATTATAACACCAACAACTGCAAAATGAGAAGGCATAGGTTACAGTCATTTGAGATGCAAAGGAAGTGAATGCCATCCTGCTACAGCCACACTGCAATGGTCAGTTCCACTGTCTCGCCTGTCAGTCATTGGAAGTACTGATGTAGGACTGATGTTCTGTTCTCCACATCCTCATCCTGTGCCTCCTCATCCTCACTGTCCTCAGGGTCCACTGCTTCCACAAGGGTATTTCCAATCTCTTCCTCCTGCAGATAAGGCACATGTCGTGTGAGGGCCAGGTCTCGCAACATGCAGCATGCTACAACTATCTGGCATACCGTCTCAGGGGAGTAGCACAGGGATCCACCTGTCAGATGGAGGCATCTGAACCTGGCCTGCCGGAGGCTGAAGGTACGTTCCATGATCTGCCTGGTTCGCCATGTGCATCATTATACTGATTCTCAGCCCCTGTCCTGGCATTCCTCACAAGGGTCAGGAGCCACTGTAGGTTTAGGTATCCAGAGTCACCTGCAGGTATAGAGGGACAAACATTAGCCTTACATAATGGTATGGGGGAATAACTCCTGAAGGCATACACTGACATACATTGTGTGGGGACTCTGGCTCAACTATTAGCTACACCCTGTGCCTCTGTAGTTGTGCCATCACATTTGGGATGCTGCTATTCCTCAGGACAAAGGTGTCATGCACCGACCCAGGATACTTGGCAGTGACGTGGGAGATGTATTGGTCTTACAGGCACACCATTTGCGCATTGAGTGAGTGGAAACTCTTAGTGGAAACTCTTCCGATTCCTGAACACCTGTTCATTGTGCCGGGGGACAAACATAATATATATTTCGTCAATCGCCCCAATAATATTTGGTATATGTCCCACCAGATAGAATCCTCTCTTCAAAGTGGCCAAATCTTCAACTTGGGGGAAAGCGATCTAGCTGTACGTGTTTGACCAAGGCAGACAAAACCCTTGCCAGCTCAATTGAGAACATTTGCTGTGACATTCCTGCTGCCAAGCCCACTGCCACTTGGAAAGAACCAGTTGATGGGAAATGTAGCACTGAACTTGCACAAAAAGGGGAATCCCAGTGGGATGACGGCTAGCTGATATCAGTTCAGGCTCCAATTGTGCACACAGCTTTGTGTTTGTGGCCATGTCCAGTCTATAGGTGAGTATTATGTGCCTATCGTCCAGTGTAGCCAAGTCCACAAGGGGTCTGCACTTTGGGTCTTGTCTCCTCCTCCTATTTCACCGCAGTGGTAGGTATCTAAGGGACACAAGAGTGAGTATTCACAAATTGAACAATGGAACCACCACCTCAGTGTACATAGAGCATTTATGTGATGGGACAATGTGAATGGCAATTTATGTGAAATTTACAGCAATGATGCAGTTTTTTAATTTCTGAATGTTGTGAACCACCATAAAATGGCGACCGCCTGTCCTGTAATTATGGACAGGTGGAAGTGAGGTAACCCCGCCTGTGTTAGACGTCATGGCGGAAGGCGGTCTTGCACTGTCGTGCTATTCCTTATTGGCTAAAATGGGGCTCTATGAAGTATAGTGGCCAATGGGGATCACCGGCGGCAGTGACAGTGTACACCACCTCGGACGTGACCGCCATTTTCTGTCTAAAACCTCACTTGATTCCTGACTTTCTTGACTGGTTGGCTCTCATTTTGCTGTGGCACCTAGCTAATGGAATGCCAGTGTGATGCATAGTGTTCAATCCTGATCCCTGTGAGTGATGGTAATGTGCATACCAACTGTGGTGTTGGTGCTGTAATTTACCCAGTGCTCCCTTTCTCCCCACTATTTTCTTCTGTCATCCTCTGTGTATCATGTGTGCATTAGCATCTTCTGGCGGAGGAGCAGGGGCACCAGCGATTGAGGGAGCTGCATCCCACAGGACCCAGGAGGCAGAGTCCACCGATGCCAAGGGGAACAGTGGGACGGAGGGCTAGGTGAGCACCACAGCGGAGACAGGAGGTGACAACACTGACTCTGATTCCTCCTCTGATGGAAGCTCCTTGGTGGTGGCGGACACCTCTGGAACCACCCCAACTACAGGTACAGCTGCCACCCCCGTACCACCACCGCTCTCACAGTAGCCCCCTACCGAGTTGCCCGTGCCCACTCACCCAGGAGGGTGGGCATCTCCTTCGCCCCAGGCACCTCAGGCCCTGCCCCAGTGAGCCCTGCTACTCTCAGTGAGGAGTCTACCGACCTCCTGAGATCCATCTCTGTAGGGCAGTCTACCATTGTGAATGCCATCCAGGGGCTGGCATCCCAGATGCAGCAATGCAATGCATACCTGGAGGGCATCCAAGGTGGGTTGGTGGCCCTACCGAGATCGTTTCAGGCTCTGGCTTCCTCTCTGATGGCAGCCAGTGTCCCTGTTCCTACTATCCCCCCTCCAACTACCACTTCCCAGACCCAACCTCCTCAAGCACAACCCATCCCAGGCACAGATACAGACAAGCATGCACACAAAACATCACACAAGAGTAGCACAGTCAAACACAGGCAGCACACTTCAGCTTATAAGCACTCACAGAAACAATAGACAGTTTCACACACAACCACATCCACTGCCTCACACTGTCTCCCCTTCCTTCTCCTCCTCCTCCGCCCTCACAGTCACATCCACACTCACACCTGAATGCACTGCAACAACAGTCACCACCACCATCGCCACATCAAGCAGCACACACACCTCACTTGCAGACACCTCCACAACACCCATCCACGTGTCCCCTTTGTCCTCTCCCACCCTGTCTGCCCCCCCCCACTTCTAAGGGACACAAACGCACGCACTCATTCACCCAACAGCCATCTACCTCACACACGCAAACTATCCATGCACCTGCACCCAAGTCCAGCAGACGTACACCTCCGACAACCACTCCCTCACCCTCCACTCCCATCCCTCCTCCCACATCCCGCCCCAATGCCCCTAAGAAGCTTTTCCTTGCATGTCTTGACCTCTTCCCTCCCCCTCCACTACCCCATCCTGGCTGTAAGAGCAGGGTCCCAACGACCCAGCCCAGCACCTCAGACAAACAATCTGCCACTGCTCCCATCAAATCATCAGCTGCTGGCACAAAGGGGCCCCAGAGTGTGACGGCTGCCACTTCTATTGAGAGCACACCTCTGGCTCAAAAATGGAGGACTAGGGTGGTGAAAAGCAAGGGACAGGAGACAGGGACAGTGGAGGCAACTCCTAGTCCTGGAGGGAAGGACACAAGTGACATGTCAAAGGCCAAGGGAGACCCATCACAAGCGGGGACACATGGATCCCTCTCCACCACCAAAGATTGCCTGGGATACCCCTCCATCAGCATAGAAAGGGAAGGTTCCCACTCAACCACCAATGAAAGAGAAGGTTTCCACTCAACCACCAATGAAAGGAAAGGTTCCTACTCAACCACCAATGAGAGGAAGGGTTTCCACTCAACCACCAATGAAAGGGAAGGTCCCCACTCAACCACCAATGAAAGGCAAGAGGCCCACTCCACCAGCAGAGGGCCAGGTGCTCCCACCTCCAGGACAGACACGGCAGCCCTCACCTCAGGCAGAGGCACAGCAGCCCTCACCTCAAGTACAGGCACAGCAGCCCTCACCTCCATCTGAGGCACCAGAGCCCTCACCTCCAGCACAGGCACAAAAGCCCTCACCTCCAGCTGAGGCACAGGAGCCCTCACCTCCAGCTGAGGGCATGTAGACCACCCTCCAGGGACTGCTGTACCACGATCCCCCTCCAAAGTTCCCAACTTCAGAGACTGTGGCCTTGCACTCCCCACCAAAGACAGATGAGCATGGAGCCCCCTTCCGAACCACTGGGCAAGATCCCCACTTCACAGACTGTGGACTTGCACTCCCCACCAAAGACAGATGGGCATGGAGCCCCCTCCAGAACCACTGGGAAAGATCCCCACTTCAGACACTGTGGCCTTGCACTCCCCACCAAAGACAGATGGGCATGGAGCCCCCTCCAGAACCAGTGGGTAAGTTCCCCACTTCAGAAACTGTGGCCTTGCACTCCCCCACCAAAGACAGATGGGCATGGAGCCCCCACTTCAGCTGAGGTTCCCCCCCTTCCCTCCCTCCTGAGGTGCTTGCCTATTTACAACATGATGCACCTAAACAGTGGATTCCGGGTGTGTCAGGAGTCAGGTTGGGCATTGGACCGTGCCCGGTGGCCATGTGGACCTTTTGTACTTTGGACTGGCCATTGGCCCATTCTGGACATTGTCACCTGCATTTATATTCAAATGGACAATATGGTGGCTGTTGGCATCAAATTACATTGTTTGTTGATATTCATTGTGGTCCTTGTTTCATTTTGACGTGTGTCCTGTGACATTGGTTTAACTTTGCAGCTGGTTCTGTGTATGGTGTGTGTGAATGGTTTGTGTTGTGCATGTGTGTGTCACTCTCCTTTTCCTCCCTCCCTCCCTTGTGTGCTAGGTGGCTGTACTCACTGTTGTCGTCTTTGTCAGCATTGGTGTTCCAGCAGAGCCATGGGTTAGAAGAGCATCGGGAAGACTTGAAGTTCCGGTTCCATAGCGGCGGCGGAGTTCTCCGTGTACTTGTTGGTGAGTATTTCGTTTTCTGGGTTCTGTTTCCACCAGGCTTTTGATGGTGTTGGTACCGCCCGGGAAATCCTAGTGGTTTGCTGTGTCATAATATGGTGGACAGTAACTTGTTTTCCGTCTGGCTGTTGATGGCTACCGCCGTGGTCAGTGGTGTTAACACCCTGGCGGTTGGTGGTTGGTGTGGCACCTTGGCTGTTTATGGGAGGGATCACCGCCATGGTCATCATTTGGCAGTAATTACTTTACCGCCACTTTAACAGTCAACGCCAATGTCATAATGACCACCTTTATCTCAACCATGACAAGCACAGCAGGCCAAAGTAGGGGCAATTAATTCAACTTTGAATTTAGTGTTAGAAGCCAATCATCAAATCTTTCTAACAATAGTCATGATCTTGAAGAGCATCTTCAAAGCCATTGAATGGAAAGGACCTCAGAAAAGAGGCTACATCGTCAGATGTTAGATCGATCATAGGATAGGCGGACTGATCCACTGAGCAGTAGTGCGTAGTAGTCTCTTGTGCTGGTCCACCTGCAGGAGTGGCACTTTCATCAGTGCCAAAAAGAGCCAGATCGTTCACCAAGGGTGGCTCATAAGTGGCCTCATGAAACAGCCTTAGTCTCATGGGGCACGACCGTGAATGAACCCTCATCGGGGACATCAGCAGTGCTTGGTCCACAGGAGGCACTGGTGTCACAGGAAGACAGACTGTGGGCAAGTGTTCAAAGAAGCACCATATGCAGTTTGCATGCACTGGTTGCACGCACCATAGGAGAGGTCAGAATGACAATGACCAATCACCCTCCAATTCCTCCAGCAACGGAGCATTAAAGACTTGAACCATGCGTTCACTGCACATTTGAGCTGGTGGCAGTGGCTCCATTGCTTCGCATAGCTGGAAATACACAACCACTGCAAATCAGAAGAAATAGCAGCAGTATTCCGTCTATCAATGCCAAAATTATGGGAAAGCTGCCAAACACACTTGAAAAGAGTGAATGGCTGGTCGATGGAATAACTCTGAAGACAGTCTGGAAGATGGACACAAATCTAGACCCTTAAAGAAATGGACAATCCCCATAGTGCTTGAGGTGTTGAAAATTCTGGATACCAGCTCTCCAAAGTGCTTGGGGAAGTTGGTATTTTGTATCTCGGCTGATGATCTCGCAATCTGGAGAGCATACGTCTCTTTAGCTGATGTCAACGTGACCTGTTTTTGAAACAGTGCGCCTTTCGTCTGCTCAACTTGTCATAATTTACATTAGCATTATCAATGTGAGGCCACATTTCTGATACTTTTATCTCTCCTGTGGGAGGGATAAAACTTGTCCGCAACATGTAACGACCTTAGAGACAGAAATTGCATAGGCAATTCCTGGTCGCATACCACAACAGCTTTGGTTGCTCAGCACCACATAACTTCCATTCGAAAGTACATGAAATGCTGGTTGAATCAAAGGGATGGGAGTACCCTTCAGAAAACAGGCCAAGTTTGTGACCCCTGCAATGCAAAGGCTGTGAAGGGACATCTGCTTGCAGATCATTGAATGACTAACAGTAGTCTTGCATTTGCTTCCACTAAGAAAGACCTCTGTTTCGCTGATGAGACATTTGTATTCAAAGGGAAACTCCCACTCTTCCTTAATATGAAGGACTCTCTGCAATTGTGAAAGGCAACTTCTCTAACTTCTCTATATGAAGCATGGTGAAACTCACTTCCCTTTTAGCCACTGTCTGTTGTTCCTTGGATAAATTAAAAGCATTAAGCAATTCACTACCGTTAATGTACTTCCATGGAACACGGCCATTTTTCAAAGTCTGTAATGTCCAACCTAACTGCATGATGGAACGCAGCTGACTTTGCCCATGATATAAAAGGGACATGTCTGTTTGAATAATGTCTATTGCAGATGACACTCTGGGGCTCATTACGACTTCGGCAGAGAGGGTTAATCCATCCCAAATGTGACAGATATCCTGCCCACCGAATTACGAGTCCATTATATCCTATTGAACTCGTAATAGGGCGGGTGGGATAGCCGTCACATTCGGGACGGATTAACCCCCTCCGCCGAAGTCGTAATCAGGCCCTATGTTTGTCAGAGAATAAATCCTGTTGGACAGAGTGTTCATGCCGTTGTCAACAACAGCTAAAACCTTTACTAAGTTTTCCTTATCTAGTTGCCTTAAACGTGCAGCAGCTTCTATCTGGGAAAGCTTCCAGATCTCATTATACATAGCATAGATGAATGTCTTAGAGCGTGGCTTCCTAGTGCCTAACAAAAAGTCATGCAAGTCTATATCTTCAGAAAGAGTGTTAAGATGTTCTTTAGCTGTGGCTAACATGTTAAACTGTACCCATTGTTGGCACAGTTTACACGCACTGTATGTTGTAACTATACCGGTGTGTTGACCCGAGACAAAGCGAGGATGTGGTCGGCTAATCTTGAAACCCCCTGAGAAATTCACAAAACAAGCCTGATACCCATTTGTGTCTATTGGCCAAATCAACTACCCACCGGGGCTGGAAATTGAAGAATTATAGGTTACTGCCCTGAACCTTTGCATCTAGTTCTTTGTCAGTGACATTCTGGAAGTACTGCCAATTATTAAACCTTGCAGGTGTGGGGATACTAGGCGTGTTCATTTCTTTTATTTTTGCTAACCCAAGACACAATGGGGGTTATTCTAACTTTGGAGGAGGTGTTAATCCGTCCCAAAAGTGACAGAAAAGTGACGGATTTACCACCAGCCGTATTACGAGTCCATTATATCCTATGGAACTCGTAATACGGCTGGTGGTATATCCGTCACTTTACCGTCACTTTTGGGACGGATTAACACTCCTCCAATGTTAGAATAACCCCCAATGTCTGTGGAATGGTGTCATTTAAAAACATAATTTGCACAGGAATCAGGCATGCTCTAAATAAAACGTCCCTACCCTGTATTTGCCAATCTTGTGTTCCCCATAGACTCTTTAAATCAATAGTGTCTACCCAGTATTCATAACCTTCAACTGTAAGACGGGAAACAAAGGAGCCTGAATAAATCAGTTTTGTATGTTAGCAAATTTTTCCTAATTTTTGAAGGAGGTAATTTGAAATATTATGACTCTGGATCTTTTGTGTCATGTCAGGAAAAATAAGTACATTTAATCTGAATAACGTTTTGGGATCCCTACAGGTGCTGTTGAGCAGTGTTCCCATTGTGTGTAGTTAAGTTCTGGTCTATGTCTAGTGGCAAGGAGCAGGTAGTAATGTCTCCAGTTATTATAGCAGAACATTTCCCAATAATTCTTTGCACTTCTGTATACATCATCACTTTCAAATACTGAATAGTCCTTCATTTCAGTTAATATAGAATCAACTGTCTGGACATCCCAATCATCAGATACAACACCAGGTATAATTATATCTGTCATAGACATTTTGAAATCATTTGGAATTTGAATGACCTCAGTAGGCAGGTATATTTCAAATGGAACGTTGTCCAACACAATCCCATCAGGAATAGGTGCAGATGAAATCTTCACAAGAGACAAGTCTCTTTGGACCTTATGTAAGGAATGATAAGGAGTCAAGACTTCATCCAGAGGCTCAACAGAGGAGCGTTCAGGAACGTAATGACCATTTATATGTAAAAAGAAAAAAGTCACAAAACCAATCCATAGAAACAATGCAGAAAATTTCAAGCAGAACCATAAATAGTTCCATGGTTGAATTAAATAGTTATTTTTAAGCAATAAACACAGCTTACGTGTCTTTGAAACATTTTCAATCACATGTGTGGATGAGTCTGAAGAAAAGTCATCAATGTCGATGAAGTAACCGGAAGCAGTCTCTGCAAACGCAGGAGCAGGTGCATTACTGGTAGATGGATCCACTTCGCGTGAAGGCTCATAGTAGACAGTGCTGTCAGTCTGTGTTGTGTTGGTGTAAAAAACAGCCAAATCTTGGACAGGTGCTGTCATTGAATTGGTAACTGGAATCAGCAAAGCTCATTTTCCGCCCTCCCCATGCTCGACAAAGGTATATACTTGTGTTGTCAGGAGCAGTATTATTTTTTCTACTATGAAGAGGTATATCCTGTTGGGTAGTGAGAGGGGATCGGGAACTACCTAAGGGACCTTTGAGTCTACTGTGCAGGATCGGCCACATGGTGAAGTTTGACGTCATTAATGGAAATAAATCTGTTTACTTTGGAACCAGGCAGCGGTGGTAAGACGACTGTTCTGGTACCTTGTACTCCCAGGACTGGGACCGGGGCTCTGTAGGATGGACCGAATTCCTTCTACACAGTGATTTTCTCACAAACCAGATCCCCGACTTCAGGAATCCAGCCAGTAGAAGTTGTTGGTAAATCCCTTATTCCTAAGGTGGCAGCACTGGCGGATAATTTATCACCACAAAACTACTGAAGCTCCTGTAAGACAGTGAGACGTTCATTTATGTCAAAAGGTGTGTCTGCTGCCACCAGACCAGGGCCCTAAAGATCTGGAACATACATAGGTATCCCAAAGAGAACCTCATAGGGAGTGCGTCCCCCCAAGGACGTTCTTGGCAGATTATTCAGTGCTCTCTGGACCCCATATGAGTGATGAAGCCAGCTTAGGCACGAAACTAATACTCTAGGTGTTAAGGACTGCTTTAGATCATGACTCCTCCTCTCCATGACCTATTTTCCCTCAGGATTGTATGGTGAGGAGTAATGGAGTTCAACACCCATCGTCCCCATGGTGTCCCTGAATGCCTTAGAGGCAAAGTCCCTGGTGCGAATGGAATGCTGCAACTGCATATGTACCAATAAAGATCAGCAAGTCTTTTATAACAGTTCTAGCGTCAGCCGACTGCTGTGGCCATACCCACAGGAATCTAGAACAAGAATCTACAGTGACTAAAATGTATTTGTATGCACCATCCGGTTGGAGCGAACCGCAATGGTCCAGGTACACACATTGTAGGGGCCTACTGGACACTAAGAGGGATGTCTGCGGTGGGCGTTTATGTTGGAGCCCTTTATCTGCTGGCAGATGTCACAACAAAGGATGCATTGTTTTGTCTGTTTGTATAGACCTGACCACCAGAAGCGTTTCTGTAAGAGTGTTACTGTGGCCGAAATGCCAGCATGAGCAGAAGTGACACCCTTATGCGCTGCTTTTATTAGATCTAATCTCTGATCTTCATTGGGGATCACTCGATCTCCAACCCCAGGAAGTGTTGCGTAGGCAACATTCTGTACACTCATGTGTGAATATTTTGTAGGGTATCCTTTTGGGAGGGATTTGCATTCCGCCAAAGCTTTCACAGCAGTCAATATTTCATTATCCAGTCTCGTTTGAGAATGAGTCACTGCAGCCACAGAAGCCATAGCTACTGCAGATTTGGCTGCTTCATCAGCCAAAGTGTTTCCGATAACGTGTACTCCTACATGTTTGTGGCCTAATGTATGTACTATTTGACACAAGGTAGCTAATCCTTAAGATCAGCCACCCTCCCCCACAGAGTTCTGTGTTTTTTGGTGTTCTCTTTTGAATCTCTACACCCGTTCAGTTTCCATTGATTGAGGTAATCATTGTAGGACTGGACGCAGTAGTATGAGTCAGACAATTAAAGTCAGTAATCCTGGCTCTCTGTGTTCTAGAGCTTGAATAAGGGCTTTAAGTCCCCTAAGGTCTACATGTAGGTATTGTGAGAGTGGCAAACTCCATCCTTTATCACTCCGCTCACGGCTGCGCAAGCGGCTGAGTATTGATGTTTGGTAACTACAGCTGGTTATGCTGAACCATCAGTATAAATGACAGTATGGTATCTGTCAAGTGACAAAATATCTAGAGGAGCGGGGTACTCCTATTCGTATTGGAGAAATTCTTGTGTCTGACGTTTTGGATCAAAGATGTAGTCAAGATCTGTAGCAGTCAGGGAGGTTGCCCACTGAATCCAGTGTGGATGTAATGCTTTAGCGTTAGGAACGCTTGCTTTGGTGACTGCCTCTAAGGCTGCTACTGGGGTAACGACAATAATGCGTTTCCCCTGGGCAAGTGGCCTCTGCTTAATGACAGCCATTTGAACTGCAGTTAGAATTTTTTCAGTAGGTGCAAAACATTATTCTGCATTGAACTATAAACAAGATTTATAAACTATGGGCACTGTGTTGCCCTCGCTAAAGGTGACATAAGTGAACCCAATGGCACCAGCAATTATTCTGATGACCAAATTTGTTTTGTTATCACATGTGTATAAGTGTTTTGATTCTAGCATGTCCTGTTGCAATTCCCTAGAGATACGTGTGTGTTCAACAGTCCAGTGTCTGCTAAAAAAATCAGGGTGCATTAAGTCATAAAGTGGCTTGATACGTTGTGCATAGTCAGGAATACATGTGGTGCCAAAGTAAAAAAAGCAAGTAAAGACTGTAGTTTCTTAAGACTGTTAGGTGGATGGAGTCAAGCACATTTTTCCCGAAAGTGTGGGGCCAGGCTCTTGCCCTCATTTGATAGCTCGTTTCCCAGGAACAATACACTGAGAAAGGCTATTTCAGTCTTCCTAAAGTTGAATTTGTAGCCAAGGTCTGAGAATCCTAAAACGATCCGTTCGCCCCTGGCAAGATGAATGTTAAGTTCATCATCTGTGAGATGGATGTCATCCGCGTGGGACAACGCCTCAGCATCAATATCATGTAATAACGATGTTACACAGGCTAAGAACAGTCCTGGGCTGTTCTTGTAGCCTTGGGGCACATGGCAGAAGCGTTTTTGTGAGCCAAATGAGAATGCACTCAGGTCCCGACTTTCATGTGTTAACTTCTGGCAGAAAAGAACGATGGAAATATCCAAGGTTGTTTTATATTTTTTACGCACTATGTTATTAATTAGTGAGGTGCAATGTGAATTTTGTATAGCGTATGTACGTGTATGACTGTTTACGTGTCTGTAATCTAAGACTATTCTGTATGAATGGTCTGGTTGTGCAATGGGGAATAACAGGTTATTCATTGCAGAGACACAGGTCTCAATTACTCCCTGGTACTCGAGCTGAAGCTTTTGCTTCATGTTTAACAGGAAATTGTGGCTTTTCTTGGGGTGTAGACCTGATAGGTATGACATGACAAGGAGAGTCCTTGTCCCAACCTACATGATTGTGGTACAACGCGGGTGCCTGTGCTAAAGCCCAGTTGACAACTTAGGCTTGTTTTACCGCTTCTGGAACAAGATCAGAGGAAGAAGGCAAAATGACATCTTCCCCATGCGGGAGCTTACGGATGTGCTTGGGTTGCCAGTCCCTTTTGGACAGCAGGATATCACAACTAAGTTCATCCCAGAATATAAAACCAATGGTGCACTCCACGTCTCCCTCAATTTTGATATTTAAATCATAAGACCTGTTGGGTGGGAGAACGCAGCCATCCACAGTCTCAACTACAATAAAAATCACTAGTTGCTGTCACATCCAGATGACCTTTCAGACTCAGACAGCGGAGAAGAGGTCACGATATGTCGCCAAACAGTGTCACTACCCACATCTTGTTCTTCATCAATGTTCTCAAGTGTACTGGCATTTTAACTGACAGTGCTGCCACCTTTTTCTTTTTAAACTGTGTCTTTTGTTGTGGGGACTTGTCTTTTTTTTATCTGAAGACTGTGGTGAGTCTTTCTTCTGTTTAACGTATTCAGGACGTTGATCAGGATGGCCCCTCTCTCGCTACATTTATCCGGTGCGTCCTGAACGAGAGGGACGTGAATCAGTATATCTATGTGTGCTTTTATATTTTCTCTATTGGAGTTCTGCGGGCGTGGAGAATCAGCTCTCTGATTTCGTCTATCTCAAAATTGTTTTTGTTTACTTGGGGTGTCCTTAGGGGTGGTACTCTGTAGTTCAAGCGTCTTCGTCTTGGCTACCAAACTATCCCATCCTATACTAGTATAGGTGTCGGAAATAATTTTCGGTAGCTGTTTCTCCTGGTCCAAATGTGGGATCTCTCAGAGGCGCTTGCATATAGCCAGTGCTACCACTTCCCCTTTAATGTTACTGAGTATAATTGAGGAGAATGCGTCGAACTTATGCACCAATTTCAGCCCCAGATCTAGGGCGGGTACAGCCTCGTGTTCATTCTAAATTTGTTTTAACACTTCCGGTAAACGGCCAAGTGTTGGGGTACCATGAGTGGTAGTATAAATTGCAGCAAAGACTGTAATCCCATGTGGCGTAGTCGTTCACCAAGGGAATCATTCCGAAGGGCAAGCACATTATGAGAATTCTATGTTTCTCCTGTGGTCCTGTATGAGGGAACACAGCTTCCAGCTGGTTTGTTTTCTGGGCTATTGAGAATGGGATTTTCTCTCATTCCGTGGGTACTCTACCCATGATAGTATGCACTGTTTGTGGATTATTCCCAGTAGCCAATGGTATCCAGCCGGTGCTGGTGGTGCTGGACGCACTGGTGTTGTGTTCAGAGTCCTCATTACGAATTGAACAAGTCGTCTGTAAAGTGTTACTAGCTCAATGTATAAATTTTGCAGGTCTGCTACCTGCCTGTTTTGTATACCTGGGTGAAGTGTGTATGTGGCAAACATAGGCCACGTTGGTCTGTCATTACCTGAGGGACCTAATCTCACGGGTCATATTACATGTGGTAGTGCACCATTAAACTAGTTCTGGTGTTCCTGATAAGTGATCGGAATTTCAAGATACTGGTATGCTTGGTAAAGTTGAGGTACATTTGCAATTCTGTATGTGTGGAATGTGAATGATCTTTGGTCTTCCTCAGGAAAGGTGACCCAAGAATAGAATGTTTCTATTTGGTGAGGTTCACTAGCTTCTACTATGAATGTGACATTCCCGCCCTCGTCTGTTAAGTCATGTGCTAATAAATGTAATGTTAATGCTTGTCTAGCATTTGCAGGAATGTCTATGGCATTAACCATATTGTAAAATGAGTTGAAGAGATAGAACACCAAGTGGGGAGTAAAGTCCTTTTATGAGTTTGAGCTTGAACAACCTACAGCCTAATTAGGTGGTCCCTGTTTAGCTGAGAAGGATCTTCCCCAAGACCACGGACATCTCCGTATAATGGTACTTAGGGTACCTGTAGTATGTGAGACAGTGATAGTCAGGGTATCCATAAATGAGTGCCTAAACACCATCGTTGGTGATGCCATGTCGTAGTTTGACTCTTGCTCTAGGCAAGACTGCTGGTGCAAGGATGAGACTACTTATCATTGTAGACGACTATGTCAATCCTATAACAAATCGCAACTGTCATCCCAACCCTCCCGGCTTACAAGCAGCACCTCACCAAAAACCCAACAGTAAAAGGTGATTTGTGGCAGCCTTTACGCATGGACTCAAGAGTGTGACATCTCAGGGAGTGACGTGGTCAAACGGAGATTAGCCCTTTCTCACGTTAACAACATGTCTCAATCAAACACAGGCAATGAGAGAGATGCAGTAAAGTCTTCAATAGGTTTCATTTAACAAAACTACAATCTACGATAAGTTACATGGGCTGCAATGATTAGGATAATGAATAATGCAAAAAAAAGAATGGTAAAGACAAGAGTCATTAATACAAAGACCCCCACCATCTTGCAATGACAAGAAATGACATGAAGTGTAAAATATGTCTTAATACCCTAGCATAATGAGCCTAACCTCTAACCTAAAAGCAATGGCATCTGGTCGGAATCCCTCTGGCTGTCTAAATAAGGTGCATTTATACAGATCAGTCCGACCCCTGACGTAGGGCTGTTCCCAAACAATAGATAACAAGGCATGCTTGGGATGGTAATTTATATAAACAATTCCCTCAAAAGCGTGAAGAGGGAAGTACCTAATGTGAACACCTACAGTTAGTTTATCTTTGTCGCTTGATATTGACGCCTTAGCACGGTGGCACTGATAGTGTGAAACTAAAACATTGGCCTAACTAGAAACAAGGCAGCCATCTTAAAAGATATAATTAAATAAATGTGCTAAAATAGAGCAAGCTAAGTAGGGTAAAAGTCACTAGGTGACGGGGGCACGAGTCTGCAAACCAAAGGCTAAGCTAACTCCTGTTTCCCATTTAAAACAAACTAGAGGATTCACTACAGGATGTTGGGTGCAGGTGGAGAGCTGAAGGAGGTGGACCACCACAAGATGAGGATCTTTTTCTTATCAGAGTTCAGCTTGAGGCAGTTGGACTTCATCTGAAAGGGAGATGAGCTGGGTGTCGTTGGTGGAGGAGATGATGTGGAGTCCGTGGGTGCGGGCGATGTTGGCTAGTGGGATCATATCGTTGTTAAGGAGGGTGGGTCTGGTGGGGAGCCCTGGCGGACACCGCAGATCATGTTTTGGGGGGAGGAGACGAAAGTTGCGAGGAGGATCCTCTGTGTTAAGTTGGTGAGGAAAGAGGTGATCCAGTTGAGTGCTTTCTCTTGGATGCCTACGGTGGGAGTCTTGTGACTAGGCTTTGTCCAGCCATTCGCACTCTTGATTCTCTTGTCCTTAATTTTTTGGCCCTTAAGCTTTTGCTCTTGATTTCTGTGCCCTTGGCTTGCAATGAATGATTTGAGTGCCCTTCTATGAAGCCCTTCTTTTCTGAGGATTCCGATGCAAACTTCTTGATCACGCCTCATTAGAATAAGGACTGACTCCTATACCCAACTGGGACAAGGGTACTTAATCAAAATATGTAACCAGGGTCCCCTGAGACTCACTTAACGACACAATTTGAAAAAAAGCACCAGTGTAGATAAATCCTTTTTTTAAATAACTACAAATGTGTACTAACATATCAACAAAAACTGCATGCACGAGCCTCTTTTTTTCATCCGAACACGATTTTAAATTAGTAAATCAGAGTCCACATATAATGATCATAGTGCAGAGGACGCAGTACTCAGTGGTGCACATATATACAATTGCACATAAAATCACCGATGCACCCAAGGTTGGCTACCCTTTTTGTTGGGGAGAGCTTTAATATTTTATAAGATTTTCATATAGAGCAAATCAAACTGCAACCAAAGGTTTCAACACAACGTGTATTTAACAAGTCTCATCAAGACTTTTGCCACCTGGTTACGTACCGGTTAAATGAATAAAAAGAGGGCCCATAGTACTATATGTGGATCATATCTTATTGAAGGTTATATCGACTGCTTCCATTTCGCATGGAGGATGGATGGACTGGTCTTTCCTAATCCTTCTATCTGTATAATCTATGGGCCTTATTTATACTTTTTGGTGCAAAACTGCACTAAGGCAGTTTTGCCCCAAAAAGTTTTGCACCGGCTTGCACCATTTTTTAGCACCAGCTGGGCACCATATTTATGGAATGGTGCAAGCCGGTGCAAAGGATAGGCTAGCTTAAAAAAAATGACATTAGGCAGTTTTGAGTCAAAATAAATGATTCTGACCAGATTAGCATAATTTTTTGACGCTAAGGGGCATATTTATACTCTGTTTGCACTGAATTAGTGTAATTTTTTTAAAATTCTAATTCAGTGCAAAACTAACTCCATATTTATACTTTGGTGCTAGACCCGTCTAGCACCAAGTTTATGGAGTTAAATTCATTTTTGGGAAATGGAAACCTACCTTGCCTTAATGAGATGCAAGGTAGGCGTTCCCGTGCAAAAAAATTACTCTATGGCCTTAACACCATATTTATACTCCCATGTAAAAATGGTGCAAGGGAGGGAGGAGGGGTCAAAAAATGGGGCAAAGCTTGCTTTGCCCCATTTTTTAAGACCTGGGTCAGGGCAGGCGTTAGGGGACCTGTGGCCCTATTTCCATGGTGGAACACCATGGAATAAGTCCAGAGGTGCCCTCCCTAGGCCCTAGGGGCACCCCCACCCACACTAGAGGGACTGTGAGGATGGGAGACCCCATCCCAGGTAAGTACAGGTAAGTGCATTTTATTTTTGAAAGTGCAATCAGGGGCCCTGAAATGGGCCCCCAGACATGGCACAGGGTGCAATGGCCATTCCCAGGGGACCTCTGTCCTCTGTGCTGGCCACTGGGGTGGTGGGCATGACTCCTGCCTTTTCTAAGGCAGGAGTCATGTGGCATGGTAGGTTTAGCACCATAAAATGACGCTAATCTGGTTAGAGTCATTCTTTTTTACTCTAACCTGCCTAAAGCAATTTTTTGGTGCTAAACCCTCTTCTTCTATACTGCCAGCCCCAGTATTAAAGTAGTAAAGTCATTTTTTTAAACTCTAGCCTACCCTTTGCACCGGCTTGCACCATTCCATAAATATGGTGCCCGGCTGGTGCACAGAAATGGTGCAAGCCGGTGCTAAACTTTTTGGTGCAAAACTGAGTTAGTGTAGTTTTGCAGCAAAAAGTATAAATAAGGGCCAATATTTTGTAAGTTTGCGCCACTTTTGCGTCATAAAATGACTTTAATGCGGTGCAAAAAAAGTTTAAATCAGGGCCTTGGTGCTAGATGGGTCTAGCACCAAAGTATAAATATGAAGTTAGTTTTACACCGAATTAGAGTTTTAAAAAAATGACACTAATTCAGTGCAAACAGAGTATAAATATGCCGCAGAGTATAAATATGCCCCTAAATATGGCGTTAAGGCCATAGAGTCATTTGTTTGCATGGGAACGCCTACCTTGCATCTCATTAAGGCAAAGTAGGTCTCCACTTTCAAAAAATGACTTTAACTCCATAAATTTGGTGCTAGAGGGGTCTAGCACCAAAGTATAAATATGGAGTTAGTTTTGCACCGAATGAGAGTAAAAATAAATGACACTAATTCGGTGCAAACAGAGTAGAAATATGCCCCTATGTATCATTTGCTATTACCTAGAAGGAAATGTGAGACATCGTTCATCAAATACCCTGCGTGTTTTCACAAATTGCTGAAAAATAAAGTAAAGCTAAAGGCTAAAGTGCATCCTTATACCTCTTTCAGTGTATATTAGTTTGCTACAAAAAAAATGAGTTCTCTGTAACTTACGTTCGCTCGTAGCTCAGAAAGGAAAGCAGCTGTTGGCAGGAAATGTCACAAATAGTATCGCAATCTTGGGTTCATCACTGATTTTTATGTTCAATTGAATATATATGTACACTACTTGAACAATGTGCTGTCTGCACTCTGATCATTATATGTGGAACACTATAATTTGCTAATATCAAATTCTGTTGGGTTGAGAGACTTGTGTATACATTTGTTAATATGTATATATACAATAGTTGTAGATTTACAAAAGGATTAATCCATGCTGTTTTTGTTTTCTCCAAAAGGTATCCTTCTTATATTAGCCCCAGGTGATCCTTCTTACTTATTTTCTTGCCCACTGTAGCCATCATTGCTCACATAAATCAGGACATTGTTTTGCTTATATCAGTTCCTGCTCCTTGTTTCCTGAGGAAGGTATATTTACAATCCTAAGATGATAAATGGGTGCTTTTTATTTATTTGGCCAGGTTTCTCCCATCTGTTTCGCCAGTCGCTTGTTTGTTACCTTTGGGATGGCTTGTCGAGGTTATCTGTAATGAATAGGGAACGTTACTGCTCAGCAACAGAGCTCTCAAGTTTCCTGAGTCCATACATAAGTGGTGCATCCTGTCCAAGTTTTGAAATTACATTCTGGTACCTTTACTCCTTTTATTCCATTATAAATTCACTACTGCAGATGCCAGGGTGCAAAGAATAACATCTCAGATCCTTATGAATATGAATAAGAAACTCCAGGGCTCTAAAGCAGTATATTATTAGCCACATGTCATCCCCTCATGGCTATTAATATGTTTCTGTTCCCTCAAGTTTCCGAGGTCCATGTCCAGGTAAGGTTTCAGGAATTACCTGGATGGGCCACGGGTACATCCAGGTGGGCCAATGTGGGCCCAATTTTTGTAAATTTCAGAGGTAGCCTACAACCCTAGATTTACATCATATCTTCTTCTTAGCAGGCAAACATAGCATGTAGAGAGTTATTTGAGAGTAAGAGTTGATGTCTATTTTGTGTGTGTTATCCATCATAATTTCTGGCAGGCCAGGCTTCAACACAAGCACCTGGAAACCAAGCAGGGTGTAGCAGTAGTTCAGGCTGAAGGACATCCCTGTTACCACACCCAAGCATTTACATCTTCACACTAGGAAGACTGGCTATTTATTCCTTGCAAT
The DNA here is from genome assembly GCF_031143425.1 of Pleurodeles waltl. Classification (NCBI taxonomy): domain Eukaryota; kingdom Metazoa; phylum Chordata; class Amphibia; order Caudata; family Salamandridae; genus Pleurodeles; species Pleurodeles waltl. The sequence goes on along the minus strand of NC_090443.1, from coordinate 658,302,226 downwards.
TTGCTTAAAACATATGTCTTTGAGTTTGAGCTGGGAAGGAGACCTGTAGGAAGCAAAAGGTTAAAAACACACAACATCAAAATAACATCTCATGAAATCAGTACTATGCTATGATTCTGCGCATCATCATTCGGAAAACATGAACAACCTAAGAATAATCTTAAAATGACTAGACTTTTAGGTGACTGAATACCTGTGGGGGAAAGCAAGAGAGGTTAGATAAAACTTTCAGATTCAAGTACTTTCTTTAGCATGAGAATCGGGAAACAATCTGAGTAATTTCTGAACCATCAAATGAATCTTACTTTAAAAATACATATCAGGAACACACAGCATTACATCTAGAACTCTGGTCTTTTTGTGCTCTCTCAAAAACATTGGAAAGTGAATTGTGCACATTGCAGGTTTTCATATACATATTAAACACCATATAAGGATTGTGCAGCATGAATACACAACGTAGATTCAAGGAATAAATCAGGTGACTTGTCAACTCGAATACTACTAAGTAAATGCCTTAGAATGGTAGCACACAGTAAATAACATTAATTAAGCCCGAGGAAAGAATTGCGCGTCTTGCTGATTCGAATGCCACCATGTAACTGCCAAACAATGGTAGCGCACAATGAATAACATGAATTAAACACAAGGAAGGAATCGCGCGTCTTTCCGATTTGAATGCCACCATGTAACTGCCAAGGAATGGTAGCACACAATGAATATCATTAATTAAACACGAGAAAGGAATTGCGCGTCTTGCCGATTCGAATGCCACCATGTAACTACCAAGGAATGGTAGCGCACAATGAATATCAAAGGTTAAGTCACTAAGAAACGAATCGTGCATCTTGCCGATTCGAACGCCACCATGAAACTGCCAAGGAATGGTAGCTTGCAATGAATATCATGAATTAATCACAAGGAAAGAATTGCACGTCTTGCCGATTCGAATGCCATCATGAAAGTGCCAAGGAAATGGTAGCGCACAATGAATATCATGAATTACGCACCAGGAAAGAATCGCACTTCTTGCTGATTCGAATTCCACCATGAAACTGCCAAGAAAATGGTAGCCTGCAATGAGCATCAAGTGTTAAATCACTAGGAAGCGAATCACGCATCTTGCCGATTCGAAGGCCACCATGCAAATGCCATGAAAAGTCCAAACGCACATTCACACGCGCAAGAGCAAATTGTTTAGCATGAAGAATTAGGCCCAAGAATTTTGAGCGTCCTCGATTACGGGGTCGGGGGCCAAGCCCAACCTCTGTCTTACCGCCCTGATTAAGGATCACCACTGTAGTATGAAGGACAGAGGCCTGGAAGATCAAGGTAGGCCTCTGGAACAGGAGCTCAGGAAGTTGCTGCTGCTCTGCACCGGGACCTCTGAATAGTGAGCACGTGGAGCTGGGCTGGCTCCCTTTTATAGAGTCTTGGCCCAGCCCACAACCACACCCAGGCATGCTGCAGGGAAAGCTCCTAGAAGGCCCTGGAAACGGACCACAACCTGACTCACTCTGAAACCCTGCAGCAATACATTGCAAATTAACAGTATTTATAAGCACCTTAAGAATGAGTCTTCACGATTTAATTCTGCAATGCAAAGGTTAAACAATAACATATCAGCACAATGCATAAATTACATTATCTTGAGAGTATTGGGTTTTTGCATTCTAGTCGCCCGTAGAGCGCGCACTGTCCTGGTGTTGACAGTTCTGGATCTTCTGCAGCCTCCTGATGAGATGCTTGCAGTAGCAGCATAGAGGGCGTTCTTGTAGTCTAGTTTGCTGGGGATGAGAGTGTGGGTGATGGTTTTCCAGGTATTGACTGGGAGCCATTTAAAAATATTCCTAAGCATTTTCAGGGTGTGGAAGCATGAGGCAGTGATGATTCTGACTTGGGCTGCGCTGTCAAGTTTGCATTTGATGATGATCCTAAGGTTTTTGGCGGGTGGGAGTAATTGCTAGTTCTCTCGGCTGCCAGGTAGAACCACACAGAGAGGAGCTCTTTCCAAAGATCACAACTTCAGTCTTGTCGGTGTTCAGTTTCAGTCAGTTGGACTAAGTTGGATCATTCACTTGTCATTGTGATATATATGTTCTAGGAGGATTCGGATAAGGGGAGTGAATGGTGAAAGTGTTTGCTTATGTATCTCTTGTATGTCAGACTTACATATGAACATGTGCAACTTGAGTGATTGTATGCACCTGGGATGTCTGTGGCATGGCCATTCCATGTGCAACATTCGTGTGAGCCTGGTGTGAGGTGCTTGGGCGTAAACATAGTGTTTACACATAAGGTTGGTGCCTGTATGTGGTGTGTTTTTGCTAAATAAACACTGTATGGCTTTGCAAAATAACATTGCTAAAATGAGACTATAACTTATTTGAGGTGAGCAAATAGCATGTATTTTCTAAATGGGTATGTGATGCTAATGCGTAGGCTCTCCTGAGGAACAGGGTCAATGCGTATGGCTGTGTCCAAACTGGGGTGGCATGGTGAGCAAAAGAACGATGGATTAAACCCAGATCTGCGACTGGGGGTGAGTATTTGCATTGTTCAGCACTCCGTCCATCATCCTTTTGTGTTGCTAAAGTTGCCCTAAGTGGGAAGGGTATGCCCAGACGTGGGTCCCTTGCTCAATGTGCCACTAGATTCAAGCTAGCCTGGCTGATGAAGGGGGTGATACTCTGAAACCGGTCCCAGGGTGCTCGTTTCCAGTCCGGGGAGGACCAGGCCTGGCAGTTCGGGCTGGGCTGTTCCCATGAGGAACAGGGTCAAGACTGATTTTCATATGGCTGGGTCTGAACTGGGGTGGCATGGTGAGCAAAAGAATGATGGATTAAACCCAGATCTGTGACTGGGGTGAGTGTTTGCATTGTTCAGCACTCGTCCATCATCCTTTTGTGTTGCTAAAGTTGCCCTAAGTGGGAATGGTATGCTCAGACGTGGGTCCCTTGCTCTCTGTGCCACTGGATTCAAGCTAGCCTGGCTGATGAAGGGTGTATAGGAAGGTAGCCTCTTTCTGTGTAGGAAGGTAGCCTCTTTCTAACCTTGTTACCCCCACTTTGGGCCTGTTTGTAAGTATATGTCAGGGTGTTTTTACTGTCTCACTGGGATCCTGCTAGCCAGGGCCCCCGTGCTCATAGTGGAAACCCTATGTTGTCAGTGTGTTTGATATGTGTCACTGGGATCCTGCTAGCCAGGACCCCAGTGCTCATACGTTTGTGGCCTATATGTGTTCCCTGCGTGGTGCCTAACTGTATCTCTGAGGCTCTGCTAACCAGAACCTCAGTGTTTATGCTCTCCCTGATTTTAAAATTGTCACTGCAGGCTAGTGACTAATCTTACCAATTCTGATTGGCACACTGGAACACCCTTATAATTCCCTAGTACATGGTACCTAGGAACCTATGGTATTGGGGTTCCAGGAGATCCCTATGGGCTGGAGTATTTCTTTTGCCACCCTAGGGAGCTCAGGCAATTCTTACACAGGACTGCCACTGCTGCCGGAGTGAAATAACGTCCACGTTATTTCACAGCCATTTTACACTGCACTTAAGTAATTTATAAGTCATCTATATGTCTAACCCTCACTTAGTGAAGGTTAGGTACAAAGTTACTTAGTGTGAGGGCACCCTGGCACTAGCCAAGGTGCTCCCACATTGTTCAGGGCTTTGTGAGTGTGGGACACCATTACACGTGTGAACTACATATTGGTCAATACCTATGTGTAGCTTCACAATGGTAACTACAAACATGGGCATGTAACATGTCTAGGATCATGGAATTGTCCCCCCAATACCAATCTGGTATTAGGGGGACAATTCCATGCATCCCCGGGGCTCCAGCATAGAGCCCGGGTACTGCCAAACTAGCTCTCTGGGGTTTTCTCTGCTGCTACCGCTGCTGCCAATCCTCAGACAGGTTTCTGCCCCCCTGGGGCCTAGGAAGCCCAGTCCCAGGAAGGCAGAACAAAGGATTTCCTCTGAGAGAGGGTGTTACACTCTCTCCCTTTGGAAATAGGTGTGAAGGGCTGGGGAGGAGTAGCCTTTCCTGGCCTCTGGAAATGCTTTGAAGGGCACAGATGGTGCCCTCCTTGCATAAGCCAGTCTACACCAGTTCAGGGACCCCCCAGCCCTGCTCTGGCACGAAACTGGACAAAGAAAAGGGGAGTGACCACTCCCCTGACCAGTACCTCCCAGGGGAGGTGCCCAGAGCTCCTCCAGTGTGTCCCAGACCTCTGCCATCTTGGAAAGAGAGGTGTTGGGGGCACACTGGACTGCTCTGAGTGGCCAGTACGAGCAGGTGACGTCAGAGACCCCATCTGATAGGCTCTTACCTTTCTTGGTAGCCAATCCTCCTTTCTTGGTAGCCAAACCTCCTTTTCTGGCTATTTAGGGTCTCTCCTCTGGGGAATTCTTCAGATAATGAATGCAAAAGCTCACCGGAGTTTCTCTGCACTTCCCTCTTCGACTTCTGCCAAGGACCGACCGCTGACTGCTCCAGGACGCCTGCAAAACCACGATAAGGTAGCAAGATGACTACCAGCAACATTGTAGCGCCTCATCCTGACGCCTTTCTCGACTGTTTCCTGGTGGTGCATGCTCTGGGGGCATCTGCCTTCACCCTGCACTGGAAGCCAAGGAGAAATCTCCTGTGGGTCGATGGAATCTTCCCCTGCTAATGCCGGCACCAAAAGACGGCATCACCGGTCCTCTGGGTCCCCTCTCATCCTGACAACTTGGTCCCTGGAACACAGGAACTCTATCCAAGTGGCTCCCACAGTTCAGTGATCCTTCAGTCCAAGTTTGGTAGAGATAAGTCCTTGACTCCCCATGCTAAACTGCAAACCTGTGTACTGCATGATTTGTAGCTGCTCCGGCTCCTGTGCACTCTTCCAGGATTTCCTTCGTGCACAGCCTAGCCTGGGTCCCCAGCACCCCGTCCTGCAGTGCTCAACCCTCTGAGTTGGCCTCCGGCATCATGGGACCCTCCTTTGAGACTCTGAGCCAGCTCTGGTTCACAAATCTTCCAAGTGCCTGTTCGGGTACTTCTGCGGGTGCTGCCTGCTTCTGTGGGGGCTCTCTGAGTTGCTGAGCAACCCCTCTGTCTCCTCCTCCAAGGGGCGGCATCCTGGTCCTTCCTGTTCCCCACAGCACCCACAAACCTCTACTGCGTCCCTTGCAGCTAGCAGTGCTTGTTTGCAGTATTTCTGTGTGGGAACACTTCTGCAACCTTCATAGCAACGTAAGACATCTTCCATCCAAAGGAGAAGTTCCTAGTCCTCTTCGTTGTTGCAGAAATCCAAGCTTCTTCCATCCGAAGGCAGCTTCCTTACACCTTCATCCGGGGTTTCCTGGGCTCCTGACCCCCCCGGACACTATCGCGACTCTTGGACTTAGTCCCCTTGCCTTGCAGGTCCTCAGGTCCAGGAATCCATCTTCAGTGCTTTGCTGGTGTTTGTGATTCTTGCAGAATCCCCCTATCACGACTATTGTGTCCTTTTGGGGTAATAGGTGTACTTTACTCCTACTTTTTAGGGTCTTGGGGTGGGGTATCTTGGACACCCTGACTGTTTTCTTACAGTCCCAGCGACCCTCTACAAGCTCCCATAGGTCTAGGGTCCATTTGTGATTCGCATTCCACTTTTGGAGTATATGGTTTGTGTTGCCCCTAGAGCTATGCTTGCCTATTGCAACCTATTGTAATCCTACACTGTTTGCATTACTTTTCTGCTCTTACTTACCTGTTTTGGGTTTGTGTACATATAACTTGTGTATATTACTTACCTTCTTACTGAGGGTACTCACTGAGATACTTGTGGCATATTGTCATAAAAATAAAGTACCTTTATTTATAGTAACTCTGAGTATTGTGTTTTCTTATGATATTGTGCATATGATATAAGTGGTGTAGTAGGAGCTTTGCATGTCTCCTAGTTCAGCCTAAGCTGCTTTGACATAGCTACCTTCTATCAGCCTAAGCTGCTAGAAACACCTCTATTCTACTAATAAGGGATAACTGGACCTGGCACAGGGTGTAAGTACCACAGGGTACCCACTATAAGCCAGGCCAGCCTCCTGCAATGACACAGATTTTTTGGTTCTAAGTGGTATTGCAAGGGAGTTACCAGCTGAGCCGTGAAGTGTGTGCTTTTAATGGACAGTTATAAAATGTACCGTCTGGGTTTTACTAAAATATCTATATTTTAGAAGCACTTTGTGCCTGATTTAGAGCTTGGCAGAGGGAATACTCCGTCACAAACAAATCGGATATCCTGTCCACCTTATTACGATCTCCATAGGATATCATGGGATCGTAGTAAGGCGGACGGGAAATCCATCACATTTCTGACGGTGTATTCCCCTGTGTCAAGATCTAAATGACGCCCTTTATTGTAATCCTCTTTGTGCATTTTGTAGAAGCCTATCACATTGCTTTCTGTCACAGACTGAGACCTTGTAACACTAAACATACACAAGTCACTATTCTCCGCTGCATCAACCAGGATTCAATTCTGTGGATGTCTGGTTACATATACAGACCTCTGCAGTGCATTAACTAAAATAGTTTTCATAATGTACAATAGTGCATTTACCATTAATTAGCTTAACTTGCATTTGTTTTTCATTTTGCCTGTGCCTTATTTTAGTGTAGTTCCCTAAAAGTAAAAGACAGAAAATGTGTTTTTTTTTAGCCACGCCTTTGACCCTGCCCCATGCACACTCATGCACTCACGCCACTCTCTGTGCACACAGCTTCACAGTTCCCATACTTTTTTTTTGTGCACATCAACCACTGATTATGATCAGTCCCATTATGAGTTGATGTGATTAGCCAAAGATTAAGCTCACTATAACTAAATCCACTGAAATTATGCAACAAAGGAGGACCCAGTTATGTAGCAGATTTGACTAAATTATGCAACAAGAAAGAGCAATTTATGAGGCATAATATGGCACCTTTTGTGACAGTATTTCTTCATTATTTGTACATTTTTGTACACTTAGTAATAATGTTTTGGCATATGCTGCACCTCCTAACACCCAAGTATAGCCATAGGCAACAAAGGGTGACTAGTGAACCTTTGTGAAGGGCCATTGACTACGCTGCCTCACAGCAGCATTTTTTGATAGCGTTTGATCCATTTGAGCTAGAAACATTTTTTTTTTTATGTGCAGATTATGCAGCATTTCATGAATTATTTAGCAAATGCCCACATTATTGGGCTCATTTAGAGTTCACAGGACGGACTACAAATGTGACAGATATCCCATCCACTGTGTTACATGTGCACTATATCCAATGGCACTTGTAATACAGCAGGCTGGATATCCATCCTGTTTGTGACGGAGTAACCCATCCGCTGAACTCTAAACCAGGCCCTAATTCTTAGGGAATGGGCAGATGTTTATGATACCCTTGTGACTGATCATCCAATTAGACATACACTGCCACTATCTGACAAGTATAATGCATGCTCCATTGTGCACATCATAAACAGACTATAATTAGGGCTCCCGGTTTTATGGTATTTTTTTACATTTTCAAATTCTTTAAATAGGCAATGCACAATCTTTTGTCATAGGTTTAGATAGATTTATGTAGATGGGTAAATGGGTTACTTCTTTTAACAAAGAGATCCGTTTGTTACTTGCAGTTAATACATTACAATCATTCCAACATGGCACAGTGAGCTGTGAAGGACCTTGTAACCCTCGGTATCTTATGTAACATATCCTACATGTTGATTTATACACATATGATTTATTGTCAATATTACCTGTGATGTAAGCGCTCAGACTCCCTAAAGTGGGATGAATAGTGTTATAGTGGTACTTAAATTGGTATTTGTGTAAAGACTGAGACAGACCAATATATCTAACATTCCTACAGTGCATCCATATCTCTGGGATTCAGGTACGCTAAGTATCTGTGAAGTGATAAGCTGTGTGCATTTGTTTTGCCTTAATTGCTTTTAGTTGTGTGTCTCCCCCCACCCTCCACATAGCTCCCAGCCAGGATACTTAAACAAAAGGAGGCCTGAAAAGCCCCTTAACAGTGATCTTTGTTATTGGCTCAGCTGAAATCTGATAAACCCTCTCCCTACCTGCACTCGGAAAAGCTTGCTTCTCCTTGCAAACAGCAGCAAAGTTGAACATATTTATTGACTTTTTTCTGTTTCTATGTATGAATACAAACAAAGGAAAAACATTTTTTCATCTGTATTTATATGCAAAAATCCGTTTAAACGGAAACCGGGAGCCTTAACTATAATACATAATCACTCTCAGAACCTCCACACAGAAGCAGCCATAACTGAGGTGCAGAGGCCAAGTACAACCATGGTCCCTGGTGCTGCTGCATCTGCTACATCATTGACAGGTAAAACCCTGCCACCAGTTCCCCAGTAACCACCACACTTACCGGCATGATCATCATTTTAATGTCTAAGCCAGTCCAGAAATAGGGAAAATCACCTAAAGCCATACTTTTACCAATATTGGTACATACTTAGAACAGTAAATATAAAAACACTGAACTTTACAATGTGTTTTAGAGATTCCTTGATCGCCGCTGACTAATAATGAAAGTAAACAAAGTGGAAAAACATCATACTGTTCGGTCATCCTAATGAAGGAAGCACTAACCAGGTGCATCCTCCATAGCCTCTGCTGCTGTGGCTGGGAGGGCAGTATGTCAAACGACCTCCATTTTTTAAATTTAGTTTCAGACAGTTGGCGGTCATCCAACTGACTATGGCATTCATGCATTTATTAAACCTGTCGGCCACTTCTTCCTCATTGCTCGGGATGGAGACCACAATCTGGGTATCGTCAGCATAGGCTACAGAAGAAAAGCTGTGGGAGTGGATTAGCTTTGCCATCGGTACTTACATAATTATTAAAAAGCATAGGGCTGAGCGATGACCCTTGGGAGACACAGCAGGGGAGTAATAAAGATTTTGAGCGGAACTGTTTGAGGGCCACCAACTGTCCCATATCACTTAAAAATGAAGCATTGAGTTTGTACGCTGATCTCGAGATTCCAATGCGAGGCAGTCACTCTAAAAAAAGTGTGTAACTGATTGTGTCAAAACAGGTGGAAAGATCAAGTAAGATCATGTAACTTTACCACTGTAGCCTTTTATGGATTTAATCTCTTCTGAGATAGCAATCAAAGCTGTCTCTGTGCTGAAACCAGACCTAAAGCCTTATTGTGCCATCTCCAAAAGGTTGTTTTTTTCCCAAGTAACTTGATAAACTAACATTAAGATGTTTTTCCAGTATTTTAGCAGGAAAATAAAGTCTTAAAATACGGTGAAAATGTTTCTCCTCATCGGGATCCAATGAAGATTTTTTTAACAGTGGTAAGATTGAGACTTTTTTCCACACAGCAAGAAAAGCGTCATTCACGATAGTGACATTCAGGTTTGTCAGGACTGGCACAATGTAGTCAGTAACCCCCTGCACAACCTTAGGTGGACAAGAGTCGGATGCTCCATCGATTGTACTTGGTCAATGAGCTTGATTGTTTGATCAATACTCAATTGTGGAAAATCATAAAACCTGCTATCCTAGTGTCGCAGTTTGAGGACACTTGGCTAGTACTGTCAAGAGAGCAGGTGGAATCAAATTATTTATACACTGTTTCTACTTTATTTCTGAAGAAATCAGCTAGACTATAACAAAATTCCTGATTAGAGGCCTGTTGGGAGAGCAAAATTGGGGTTAAGAGGGATTGAACTACTTTAAAGAGTTTCTCAGGGAATTCTTTCAGTAGAGAATTTAGACGTTTATTTCAGGATCAGATTTTTTTATTCAGCAATAGCTCTTCGATAAGTATCTCCGCTTTCTTCACTGTAATTGCATCTCCATGCTCTCTCCAATCTGCAACATTTTTATTTCATTGCTGTAAGCGAAGGACAGAACCATGGTGCAAATGGTTGCTTTCTATGAGACCTGTGAGAGAACAGGGCTGATTGCAGAGGCCCCCTGTGACAGGCTAAACGGTATAAACCAAACTGGAAACGGCATAATGTGGTGAGTAAACAGAGATTTATTGTTCTAGTGTCTTTTCTTATTTCTTATTTCTTTTCTATTTGTTTCCCCAGTTTGTAAGTCTCTATAAAGTCTATGGTTTAGGGTTCTTCTCTTCATCAATCTTGTCGCTCTTCCTCCTCTCGTTCTTCAGGTCAATGTTCTCTGGAAACGCGAGCGGCTCCCGGGACAAGACCGGCAAGAAAAACGTGAGAAAACCAAGGTAAGTAAAGTGGCTATTTCCTGGGGTTATCTTTCAGGTAGGAATAGGGGAAGGGCAAGTGGGGTATAGAGGTAGGGTGTAGAGACACCCATGCACTATACTTAAGCGTGGTGATGTGTTTTGTTTTAGACACACTGTGCTCCCAGACCAGAGGTGACAGTCAGGCTCCTTCTTTAGTTAGGGAGCCTACCCCTCCTTCCTTCTCCCTCCTCCTCCCTCTCGCTCCTCCCAGTTCCCTTCCCCTGTGTGTTTTTCCCTTTTCGGTCTGTTCTCCCTAGGACCGTACCTTTGTAAGCCACGACCCTCCGGGGTCGTGGCTGGCTTCTGTGCTCCTCGACTCCGGCGCTCTGTGGTATGATCTCTCCTTCTCCTCTCCGTTGTCTTTGGACCCGTCTCTCGTCTTCGTGGCGATCTGCTCCTTTTCAGTCTCACTTGTCTCCGTCTCTCCTTCCTCCCGCTCGCCCTCCTGGATGTTCATTTCCTCCTTATCTCGGCCGGCGGCCCGGAAGACGTCGAGCGTTTCCCTGGAAACAGGGAAACGCCCCCAGGACGCCGAGGCCGTTCCCATGGGAACGGCTGAACGCGGATCTGACGTGTCGGGGTTCTCCGACACGTAGTAGGTTGCTTCGTCTTGTGGCGTGATCGTGGCTGCCCGATCACACCCCCTAACTTTTTGCCCCCATTTTCCACTTTTTGCTGGTGCCCTGGGTACTGCTAACCAGTCCCAGGGCCTGTGCTCTGGGCAAAATCAGTATGCAAATTAGGCTAATTATAATTGGCTAAGTCAACCTACCTATAAGTCCCTAGTATATGGCAGTGCATGTAGGTTTGGGACCCCAGCATAGGGAGTGCACCCATAGGTGCAGTGCTGAGGTGCCCAGGGCCATTTTAAAGGCAGGCCTGTCTTGCTGGCTGCTTTTAAATTAAAGTTACATGCAGATTTGTAGTTCCAAAGTCTTAAACTACCTTATTTTTACATATAAGTCACCCCTAGGGTGTATCCTATGTGCCCCTAGGGCTGGGTGCCATGTCACTATAAGTAGGGACCTTATAGAAATAGTTTTTAAAGCCCTGGTGAGGTACAACAGCCAAATTCATGTTTCCCTCATTGTAGTGAATGGCCTCCATAGGCTAGAATGGGGAGACTTTTTTTTAATTTTAAAAGTCCCCTTAAGTAACAGATACCAGAGGTTTGTTAGCAAATTAATTGTTATAATAAATCCCACAACTTCCAGTTGTGGGATTTAATATAACTTGTTCAGGTAAAGAGTTTTAAACTTTACCTGAAAAGTTGCCAACTTCAGCCCTGCAGTGTTTTTGCTGTTGTGCTCTGATTGGCCAGCCTCTGGCAGCCTGGCCAGGCTGCCTTGATGAGGTGTGAAGTGGCCTGGCTCCACACAAAGAGAAGTGCCTGGGGGAGGAGATCTCCCCTCAGCAGATGGTGAAGCAGGAAGGGGGAGGGCTTGCCCAACTGGTCTTCAAAGGCAGAGAAGGACATTTGGAGCAGCAACACCCTCACGTCCTGCAAACCAAGATAATTAGGTGCTCCCTTGACTAGATTAGGAGGGGGAAGGAGAGGGGTGTGTTTAGGATTTTTAGCTACACCAGTGGGTGGGCTCGGCCAGATGTAACCTCCAAAAATCACTTTCAGCCATGATGGATTTTTTAGGAATGTTGCTCCCTGGGATTGATTTTTGCCACACTTCCCAGGAAGTGGTCATCACAGGGGGAAGGACCCTGCACCTGATTGGAGAACCAGGACACCCCTATTTTTCACCCAGGAGCATGGATAAAACTGGCAGACCTGCACCCACACCTCAGATCCCTATCAGATTCCAACAAGGAACAACTACAGGAGAAGAAGGACTGCCCTGCTGGACCCCTGACCTGAACACTGCACTCTGGAGGACTGCACCAGCTGCACACTTGGGCTTCACCACTAAAAGGACTTTACCTGTCTTCTACTACTTCAAGAAGGGGCTCCCTGTTTCCTACAGGTACAAAGGAGCTGTCCAGAGTCCCCTGCATCAAGTCCTGCAAGCAGAGCCCAGCTCACCAGTGTCCAGTGGCCATTTGAGGATTCTGACCAGGTGCATTCTGGGAATTGTCGTCCCAACTCCCAAGGAGCAACTCAGAGCTTCTGGAACCTTGGATCAAGTTGTGGACACTTCAAGGACACAAAAAGGACCTCTGAAAGAAGATCCAGAAGTTTGGAGACGTTTGGAGCAACTCCATAAATTGAAAAGGTGCATTGTGGGAGTTGTAGTTCCAGACCCCAAGAGGCATACCAGAGCCTCTGAACCCTTGGCTGGTGCTGTGGACCATTTTCCTGAATCAAACACTTCTGAAAGTAAATGTGACAGTGTTACCTCGTGGGTGGCCTGAACTCTGGACTTTGTTCCTTTCCAGTGCGACCTTTTTTAACCATTTGAGCGCTAGTTTCTTCTATGCGCTAGAAATAATTAATTCTTTAAAAATTCATATCTCCGGTTCCCACTTATCCGATTTTATTCATTTTGGTGTAATTTTAAAGATAAAAATATAATCTATTTTTAATAATTGATTTTGGATTTTTAAACTGTTTTCTGTATTTTATTTAATTACTGTTTTGTGATATTTGAATGCTTTAAGCTTTGTCTCCTAAGTTAAGCCTTGTCGCTCGTTGCCAAGCTACCAAGGGTTGAGCTGGGTTTAATTTACTGAGACCTAACTGGACGTAAGTGGAGGTTAGTGGCCTATTGCTAAGTGTAGGTACTTACCTGCCCTTACCAACAACCCATTTGCCAACAAGACTTCATTGTTTTTTCAGTGAATACTTCCCTACTCAACCATTTGTGGTAGCTAGCAGCTGCACCATTTGACTCAGTGCTGAGATCTGGTATTGTTTGATTAAGGCGCTCTATCAGAGCGTTTTTGTTTAGCTCATTCCATAAATTAAAAGATTTGGTCTGTGCTGGCATTTTAGTACCTTGTAGGGTCACTGTAGTGTTCAGTTTGAACTGAATGGCCATATGATCTGATCAGATTTGGTGAAATGTAGCATTGTAGTTTGTAGAGCACACAATGTCACCCCTAATGGTATCTGGGCACTTAGGTGCCATGTCTCCATCGAAAAGCCAGGTCTTGAGCGTTTTCTTGAATTGTGTTGGGGAGGGCGCTGTTCAGAGGTGGTGGGGAAGGACGTTCCAGGTCTTGGAGGTGATGTAGGACGAGTGGCCCCCGGTGCGGGTGCAATGGACGTGCGGGGTTGTGCAAGGGCAAGTCTGGTGGAGCACAGATGTCTTTTGGGCAGAGGGAAGTTCATTTGATGATTGATGTACGATGGTCCTTGGTTGTGTAGAACGTTGTAGGCATGCATGAGGATCTTGGACAGACAACACTTCTGGATGGGAAGCCAGTGGAGGTCTCAGAGGTGGGGGTTATGTGGATCCGTTTGGGGAGGTACAGGTTGGATCTTGCTGTGGTGTTCTGTAAGGTCTGCAGACTTTTGAGGAGTAGGGAGGAGATTCTGGTGTAGACAGCGTTGCAGTAGTCTAGGTCGCTGGGGACAAGGGCCTGCATGACAGTCTTTCTGGTGTTGATAAGGATCCATCTGAAGATTGTGCAGAGCATGTGAAGGGTGTGGAAGCATGAGGGGGTGACTGCATTGACTTGTTTTATTGTCAGCTGGCTGTCGAGGATAATGCTGAGGTTGCACGTGTGGTCTGTGGGTGAGGACATAGGTCCGAGTTCTGCTACCCACCAGCTTTGGTACTGTATGGAGGTGGTTTTTTTCAAAGATCAGTACTACCTTTTTGTCGGAGTTAAGCTTGAGGCAGCTGTCTCTCATCCATTTGGTTACGTCTGGATGGTGCTGCAGAAGTTGCCTATTGTGTTGGTTGGGTCCTCATTGAGTGAGAGGATGAGCTGAGTCTCGTCGGCGTAGGAGATTATGTTGAGGCAGTGGGATCTGAAAATGTCTGCGATGGAGGTCATGTAAATCTTGAAGAGGGTGGGGCTGAGGGAGGATCCTTGGGGTGTGACACAGGTGATGTCCTTGGGAGCAGAGGAAAAGGGAGGCAATGCATCCTGAGAGAAAAGAGGTGATCCATTTGAAGGCATTTTGCTATATGCCAGTGGTGTAGAGTCTGTCGATGAGGGTGTGGCGAGAGACAGTGTCAAGCGCATTGGAGAGGTTGAGGAGGATGAAGGCCTCAGTTTCTCTGCGGCCGAGGAGAAATCTGATGACATCTGTAGTGGTGATCAGCGCTGCCAGATTGTTAGGTGTTGAGAAGTTGATTAAGTTCCGGGTATTTGGTGAGCTGTTGGTTGGTGGCTTTCTCGAGTACTTTGGCTGGGAGAGGGAGCAAGGAGATCGGTTGGTAGTTTTTTAGGTCATTGGGGTCGGCCGATGGCTTTTACAGGAGGGGTCTGACCTCTGCGAGTTTCCATTCGTCTGGAAAGGTTGCTGTGGAGATAGAGGTGTTGTGGACATTTGTGAATTCTGTGCTGATAAGCTTGGCTCTGAGGTTGAAGGGATGGTGGGGGAAGAGGTCAGTGGGCACCAAGGAGTGGATGGTCGACATGATGGTGGAGGTGGTTTGCGCAGTGAGTGGAGACATGGTGGTGATTGTATGGTTTGCTGGCTGCTTGCAGTTGTCGAGACTGGGAGTGGAGGGTTGGGGGTTGAAGTAGTTGTGGATTGCGATTATCTTGCTGTCGAAGTAGTCCGAGAGGGAGTTGCAGAGTTCTTGGGAGGGGTGGATGGGGTTCTTTGTGGAAGGAGGGTTGGTGAATTCCTTGGAAATCTTGAATAGTTCTTTTGTGTGGTTGGCCGGAGTTTTGATGCGGTCGGTTATGGTGGCTCTCTTGGCTTCCTTGATGCGCCGGTGGTAGTTGCTGAGGGCTGCTTTGTAGACTGCTCTGTCAGCGGGGTCCTTGGAGGCTCACCATCACTTCTCGAGTCAGTAGCAGCTGAGCTTGTTGGTTCTTAGCACTGGGGTGTGCCAGCTGGCTAGTTTCGAGGCTTTGTTGGTTCGGCTGGTTTCAGCTGGGCGACTTTGTCGGAGCAGTTGGAGATCGAGATGGCAAATTTCTGGACGGCCTGGTTGAGATCTACTGAGGTTTCGGGTTGTGAAGTGCTGAGGGACTGAGTCCATTGCATCCTGACAATTTTTTCCCAGCAGCAGTTGTTGTTGGCTCTGTGGAGCTTGGTGGATGCATGTTGAGCTTTGCATGAGAATGTAAAGTGGACAATGGCTTGTTTGATCCAGGTGAGCTCTGTGGTGTGGGTAAATTTGAGTCTGTCGCTGAAGGTGAAGATGGCATTGAGTGTGTGTCCGGCTTTGTGAGTGGGTGAGGTGGCGAGTTGGGTGAGGCTGATGTTGTTGACGTTCTCCAGGAGGGAGGCAGTGATAGCGTTGTTGGGGGTCGTCAATGTGGAAGTTGAGATTGCAGAACAGGGTGTAGTACTGGGAGTTGATAGCCAGGGGGTGATGTGGTTGGAGATGGTGTTGCAGATAGCTGGTTCGGTCTGGGTGGTCTGTAGGCCAGGGTACCTCTTATTGTGGTCTTGCCGTCTATTTGAAGTTGGAAGTTGAGGTGCTTCATGAGGGGTGTGGGGTTGTCGTTGTCAATGGTACATTTGATGGTTTCCTTAAAGTTTATAGTGATGCCTCTGCCATGTCTTTTTGCAAAATCTCTGTGTATCATCTTGTAGCCGATGGGTGTGGTGGTGGCGATGTCGGGGTTCGCGGTGGAGGTGAGCCACATTTCGGTATGAAGGACACTTCAGGGGACAGGGTGGTGATGGTGTCCCAGATTTCTATAGCATGTTTGCAAGGGGAAGAGACGAGCAGGATGCACTGTAGAGGTGCTGGAATGTGAGTAGGCTTGGGCGCGTGGGGTCCAGTGCTGGTCGGTGGTCATGTGTGGAATGAGAAGCGGCAGTGGTGGCAGGTGAAGGGTCCTTTGGTTGATTGCAAGGAGGCTGTGAAGCAGTTGCTGCGGCGCTCAGGGCCAGGAGGTCCTTGGTGATGTAGTAATGGATGGTGGGGCTAGAGGTCTTGGGCGCTGGGCGGTGTCCAGGGGCGGATGGGCACAGATGGGCTTGATGTGCCGTGCCAATGGTGCACTCGCTGCGCGGCCTCCATAAGTAGTCCTGGGGTGGGAGGGGCTGTGTGGGGTGTGGGAGGTAGGTGAAAACGCGGGAGGCCCGGGAAACGAAAGGGGAAAACAGCAGCGGAACTGGTGTGGACTTAAACTACATTAGGAGATGCCAAAGTAAATAATAGCCAAAATAAAACAAATGCAAAATGCCAAAATAAATGCCACGAGGGCGGTAGAGACCTTAAATTACCGCACCAATAGGTGGGCAGCGGACGCACAACAGGATCGAGCTGGGGCTCAAGGACTGGGAGCAGAATCCTGGACTCGAGAATCCAGGCAGGGGGAGGGGCGCAGAGACTAAGCCATATTTCACAATGGGTATGGCAGCTTCATATTATGCGTGACATCCACAGCCAGTTCTGGCTCTTAAGTCAACAAACATTGAATCCTGGGCCTTACAGTTTGCTTTAATGTATACATGGGTTTTAAAAATCTCAGATTGGGTGGTTAGAGTCGTACTTTACTTTCCATAGCTGTTCCTGGCCGCGCCCACTCACTGCTATTGGCTTTGCTGTCTCTGCTGAGTCGCTGTGTCAACATTTTTTAGCCAGCAAAAGGTTAACATTTCTCTTCCTGAGAGCTGTCTTTTTTTTTTTACAGATTTTCCCCACCCTTTTTTGAGTACTTTCTGTTTCAGTTCCTTACTTACTGGAATTGCTAGCTGACGGAAAGTGTGGATTGCAAAGTAAGGAGTGAACGCGTTTATCTTTCACTTGTTAAAATACATTTACCGTTGCTTTAATTTAGAAGCATTTTACTTCTTGGTAAGAGATGGCAGTTGATTAGATAAACAGAACTTATTTTGTTATGCATTACGTCTATGCTGTTATGGTCGCTGTCGTACTGATTTGCGTTTCCTGACTTCAGACGCCGCTTTATTGCAAACATTGTAGCATCGTTGTCTGTAGATTTAAACAGCAGTTTATCATAATATATTTACTTCTTGTGTAGGGGCAGGAAGTAAAGTGTAGTAGTCCATCTTTTGTGCGGCAGGTAGTTTGCTATGTGCTAGGTCACCGCATTCTGTTTTTATTATTCAGCTATTTTTGCCTTCTTTTCAGGCAATTGAATCAGAACTAGCATTCATTTTTGTCCCAAAATCAGTTCAGGCTAATACATATAAGTTTCTATACATTTTGTCTGTATTCAGGATCGTACATTGGTCAGTAAGAGGTTGGGGTAGGGGCTTCACATGATGTCGTTGGCACAATTGAAGTACATTATATGACAAGCCGAAGCACAAGAGGGGGCTTAGGGGCAGCGGAAAGGGAAAGGAATGCAGATTAATAGGTGCACTAAATGAGAGAAAGCACATTATTTTGTGAAATAACTAAATAAACAAATTGAGGGAGAAAGTGTGTTCGTTTTAGTTTGTGTGTGTGTAAAATTACTGGTGAAACTGGACGACCCCTCACCCTCACCATCCCCGACTAAAACCCCTGTACCCAACTATTTATCACAAGATACATTTGATAGGGGTGTGTAACATCCCTCCCTTCCCCCCAAGCTGCGCCCACGTCTGTATTGATGTCAAATAGATGCCTTCAGCTTTGCAGAATGGGAAAATGGGCCCCCGATTGTCACATATGTCACACATATCAATTGGCCTTGGACAGAATGGAGACGCCCTGAAAGGTTCCCGCTCTCCAGGAGCCTGCATTTCATGCACGTGCGAAGTCTTTAAATCCCTCTCTACTCCCACATTAACCATTTTCTGTTTCGATGTGAAAGCGCAAGTACCACATACACAAAACAGGTGCACCGAGCTAATGTCCTGCTCACCCCACCGATCAACATAGCAGGTTCTGTCCCATAAAATAACAAAACAGGATGCTAGAGTTCATCGGTAGAGAAAAGTCGAATTAAGAATCGAAAGGCACACCGCGTCTGGAGTAAACGTCCTTTGAAGCTGCGGGTGTGCTCAGTACTGATACGTGCAGTATAAATAAGCATTTACAATGCATCGGGTCTCGCGTTTGCTCATGTTAGAGGTGATCGCGTTGTAAACTCCTACCCCGACTTTTCACCTATCGGGCAAAAGTGCATTTATGTACATAACCCGAAAAAGTGAAATTAACTATGTAAAGCGCTCGACCTCTGCCAAGCGAGATCGCGCTCGTAAATTAGAGAAAAAGAAGTCCACGAGCCCGATGGAAAACAGCGAGCCTCGCATGTTTTCTGTACTTGGTCGCTGCGCTCGAGGAGGGTTATCCACCGGAAAAGGCATGACGTATGCGTGCCTTCGACTAATGAAAGCAAGCAGATTTTATTAGGCAAGCCCACAAACCAATAAAAAACACTGACGTGAAGTTGACAGGGCTCCGAGCCCTTTTCTAAATACAAAAGCGTCTCGCTGCGATGCGCATGCGCGAGCGCATGCAACGCAGGCTCGACCCTAAAAAGTCTTGGGCTGTGGCCATACTCTGTGACTGCGAACAGTGGAATGGTCTTCTGCCATATCCTTTGCCCATGCCCTCGTTTTTGTCCTGTACTAATGACAGCTCAATTTCTCAAAAAAAAGCAATAACAAAAAACAAGCATTTACAATGCAACGGGTCTCGCGTTTGCTCATGTTAGAGCTGATCGCGTTGTAAACTCCTAACCCAACTTTTCACCTATCGGGCAAAAGTGCATTTATGTACACAACAAGAAAAAGGTGAAATTAACTATGTAAAGCGCTCGACTTCTGCCAAGCGAGATCGCGCTCGTAAATTAGAGAAAAAGAAGTTCACGAGCCCGATGGAAAACAGCGAGCCTCGCATGTTTTCTGTACTGCGCTCGAGGAGGGCTAGCCACCAGAAGAGGCATGACATATGCTTGCCTTTGACTAATGAAAGCAAGCAGATTTTATTGGGCAAGCCCACGAACCAATAAAAAACACTGACGTGAAGTTGACAGGGCTCCTAGCCCTTTTTTAAATACAAAAGCGTCTCGCTGCGATACGCATGCGCGAGCGCATGCAACGCAGGCTCGACCCTAAAAATACATACACTGAGTTTTGGTCAGCGTTCTTCATCCATTGATCTGTTCAAGATTCATTCATGTTTTGCCGATGCCCACAGCAGAATACAGGTCAGCCCACTTGAGCCTTTGACTCTCCTCACATATACATTTTTAGGTTTGCGCATGCGTATTGCTTGCAAGACGCTGTAGTAGTTACAAAAGGGCTCAGAGCCCCGTCCATATCACGTCTGTGTCTTTCACTGGTTCGTGGGCTTACCTTTTAAAATATGCTTGCTTTCATTAGTGGAAGGCATGCATACGTCATGCCTTTTCCGGTGGTTAGCCCTCCTCGAGCACAGCGACCAAATACTGAAAAACATACAAGACTCGCTGTTTTCCGTCCGGTTTGTTGACTACTATTTCTCTTTTTTCGCAGTGCGATCTCGCTTGGCAGAAGTTGAGCGCTTTGCATGACAATGACCCTCTTACATAGTTAATTGCACTTTTGCCGGTTACGTAGATAATTGCACTTTTGCCGGTAGGTTTCACTACGAGTGAACTGTAGCAGCGAGATCACGCTCTTTTTTTCCATTTAATGAGGCAAGAAAAGTCCGGTTGGGAGTTTACAACTGCTAATAGCAGTAACTCGAAGAAACGCGAGACCCATTGCATTGCAAATGCTTGTTTTTTATTGTAATAGGGATTGTATTTTGTAACTTTTTAGAATAATTAAAGATTGTTACCTTTTTGCAAATATTTTTTTTGTATTGTGTTTTTTTTATTGATGTTATGACAGAAAAATGTAGCGGCTACTCCACACCTACCCAAATCTTGGAGCCTATTATTAGGCTCTATCTGAAACTATTGCATACTAACTTATATGTTGAAGCCGCAATGTCCATGTCCAGGATACCTCCTGAACCTCAAGTATGGGACTAAGGAATGGTACAACAATTTTCAGCTCATAGTCAATGGTACCTCTTCAGCACTTGACTCTCAGTAGTCGCTTGGTTTTAGCAGTCCAAGGCTTCTTGGGGTGGGAGCAGGGGGAGAAGGTAGATGCAGAGGGCTGAACAAAGGCATACATCTCAAAATACATTCAGCAGCAGCAATAAATGATTGCCCAGTCAAAAACTTGCTTTTATGAAAAAAGGATCATTTATAAACCAACACAAAGTGGAATATAGCATACGAAAGCAATACAAATAGTGCCCTAAGGTCTGGGTTCTGGTCTTCAATGAGCAGGAGCCTGTGTCTCACTGCCCTCTCACTTGAGGTAGGGGTTATTGCCCATTCACTATAGGTGACCTTCAGGTTAGCCCCCACTAGTAGTCTGAGTCTCAGGAGCCCCACTTGGATGCTTTTAAAAGTCAAAAGTGTTCCAGCGGCTGAAGCTATGTGGCAAGAACAAATTCCTTCAGGGTCTTCCGGTCGTATGATCAGTCTTACCCACTCTGCAGGGGTTCCATTCTCTGGGAACATATCACTCACAGATATTGTTGAGAGCTGCAGTGGATACTGTTGGTGAGTAACACTTGCGGTTCAGGGAGTGTCTGGGTGTCCAATGTACTTCCTCCAGTGGGACAGTAAGCCCCTTTGATCTGCCCCACAGATGGGGAGGGTTGACTGCTTCGGTTCTGATCCTAACTGGGGGCTCAGGCCTACACAGGTCACCACGGGGGCCTCTCTGTTCAACAATGTCCTGTCCCAAGCAACGGTCCTTGTCCTTTTCAGTTGTCTGGAGCTTCAAAGTCATGACTGACGTAGTGCCGCTCTCACTTTCTTATGCATACAGAATAGGGAGAGTCACTAAGCTAGTGTTGACTTTGAAGCCAACAGGCAAGGAATCACTACTTGATTCACAGAATTACTTTCTTTCTTGAAATCTGGCAATTGCCACTCCCATGTCTGTATGGATACAGACGAGGGAGTTTGAGCCAACAGGCAAAGGATTACTATTTGATTTACCACAGAATTACTTGCCTACTGTAAAACTAAAAGTGAATGATTTACATACACTAAATAGTCCTCATGAAGCCAGATACCTCACAAAACATGTTGGCCTTTTATGGTGATTAACATTTTGGACTAAATAAATCTTTCTCTAATGTGGAAAAAATGTATGGTGCTCCTTGCTCGTTTATTCTGTAGTGTGAAATATCATAGCTGGGAAAATTGGTATATTTTTTTGAAGAAGGAGCACATGCCGGTCTAATGGTTTGAGTTTGGCTAAACATGATTCCATGGGATAAAGTACCTCATGCCATACATTATAAAGATACTGCAAGTCACAGAAGAGTTCCATGACCTTAAGGAGGAATGACGCCGGAGGCTGAGTAACTTTATGAGATTATGGAACTCCAAGGTGACTTGTAATATCCTTATCATGTACTGCTGGGGATACAATATTCCTTATAATGCATGGTCACACTGTCACAGTTTCCCACAATACACTCCAATCCATGCTGCATAGCTTTTTCATATGAAAGAGAGGATAGAAAATTAAAAACAGGATCTTTATTGCCAAATTAAGCGCATCACAAAAAGGAGGTATTTGTTGCAAAAAGATGGTGGAATTAGTTTAATACAAGTTGTCTTTTTTGTGAAAAAAAGAAAAGGCACAATAGCTTGGAATGTGTAGAAACATGCAGAAAGATTACAACTTTACTAGTATCAAGAAGTGCACATAATAATAAATAAACATGTTGCCATAAATATCTCCTTTGTGCTTTCCACTGTGCAGCTCGAAAAAACAGAACAAAAGGAAGAACACCCACATTCACTTCTCATTCTCTAAACAGCTGCTTTAATTATACTACATGACCGGACCTGCCTTTCTTCTTGGCGTCTTGCTCTGGAAGCAAGCACTGTGATATCAGAACATAACTGTAATATGATGTTACAGTTGTTATCACACCTGACCTTGGTGAGTAACCTTAGAATGGGACGGGAATAGGCCAATGAACTTTTTGACTTGCAATTAGGATGATCCCACCATAAATCCAGTCTAACAGATCAATAAAAATAACATTAGTAATCAATTATCAATAGGAGTCAGTAATTGTCACACACCATGACTTTTCAGCCATGAATAACCACACCTTTGGGTAAAAGTTAGAATATTTATTTCCCTTTATTAACAATGCTAAAGTCACGTAAATTAATCTCAGTATCAAATGATAAACATATAAGAACAGTACAATCTGGCCAAACCTATGACAGAAATGCAATCTGATCAAAGCTTGAACTAATACGCTTTCTAGAGTTATGGTGCAAATCAACAATAAGAACAGTTGCTCAAATGCTATCACATACATTAGGATTCAGCAGAGTAAAACATCAAATATTATTTCAGAAGCTTGATTCTTATTAGTGAAGTTCTAACTAACCCTAGATTAGAATTAGCATGTTGGGCATCATGCAAAAAGAATTTATACACACAAATGTAGAAAAACATCTAGCTATGGCACTACAAAAATAGTGCAGTTGGTACCTAGAAAGAAAATCAAGCAAGGAACGCAAACATAATTGACATATTACCCATCCACAGAATGGATCAGCATATGGCTACAGTCTTCGCCCTAAGGACATCTGTTAGTCAGCAAGGCTTCTGGTCTCAGCATTGGGTTAAGAATATGACAAAGTATTTTAGCATTAAAGTTAAGCATGTCTCAAGACGCTCAATAAGTCAGTAACCTTTCAGTCAAAAAATGGATATCATCCTCTATTGTAGTCCCATTAAGTTAAATCTCCTAAAGTTACTCCCCAATTCCCTATTGGCTGAAGAATCGCACGTTTTTACTTTGTCCAATAGAATTATCAGTTCCCATCAGCAGTTTCTTGAAGTTCATGGTCTGTGTGTTTACGATTGGTTTATTTGCAATGTCCTCATCCATCCAGCTCATCTGGTAACAATATTTTTGCAGCTAATACTCCAGTCAGTATGTTCCATTGTCTTTGTGGCTGGGAAAGTTAGTCTAACACATGTTATAATTACAAATTTGCTTCTAGCAGGAACAGCATCATCTAGCAAGCAGTTCTCACGGAAAAAAGACTATAGGTATGAACGCATTAGGTCAGCATAATAGGAAAATAAAATTTCAGCTCCCTACACAGACATTTTATTGACGTTTAAGAAATACAACTTGACATGAGGCCGTGCAAGTAGGCCAAGGCTTCTGCTAAGTTAAGGCTTTTACTTAATAAAGTTAATACATAACCCTAAATATGATGCATTACTACATTTTTCATACATAAGCTCAATTCTTTATTTTAATAAAGCATTAATAAGTACACTTTGTGAACATTGGAAGCCACTTTTCGCGGGCACATTTTCAATGTGTGCACTATTTTCTCTTAATTACTAAATTTCCTAAGCAAATTCAACTCTCAAATACATTAGTATTTCGGTACTATTTCTTTGTTAAACTCCTGCGCTAGCACAGTTGAGGCCTGGCCTAAGTTCTGGGTGCATTTCTAGCACTGTTTATCCAGACTAAAACTTGACTCTTGCACCCCTAGTCTTATAGAGTCGGTTAGAAATGGAGTTTCTGGTTGTAAGATTATGCATCCTGTACAAGCAGGAAACACCACTGTAGTAATGGTAAGTCAGATACACACTTTAAATTTAGCTGTGCTCACCCTCTGGTAGCTTGGCACGGAGCTGGTAGGCTTAACGTAATAGGCAATGTGTAAAGTATATGTGCAACACACACACACACACACACACACACACAAACACAAACATGATGAAAACACCACAAACCTCGGGTCACTGCATTGCCATTGGGCTCCATTGAAGTGAATGAGAAGCATTGTCATCGAGTCATGCAGAGTGCCGTCGTCAAGCAATGTAGGCTGTGGATCTGATGTCATTGAGCAGCCTCTGTGGCTAAGGGCGATACGGCAAAATCTTACACACACTCGAGCAATGCTTTGGTTTTTACTGGAATCAGCTGCAGAACTGACTTCTGAGGCCCAGGACTGGAGAAGGGCACCTCCGGCAAGGGTTGGACTCACAAATAGCAGAGCCCAGCTGTTAGAAATGAGGTCTCTAGTTGGCAGAGGTATACACCCTTGTCCAAGTAGGGACCACAATCCTAGTCGGGTAAGCTACACACAATCCAAAATATCCTGTGCCCACCCTCTGGTAGCTTGGCACTGAGCAGTCAGGCTTAACTTAGAAGGCAATGTGTAAAGTATTTGTGCAATAAACCATGCAGTAACACACTGAAAACACCACAAAAATACTTCACACAGTTTTAGAAAAATATGAGATATGTATCTGAATAAATTAAGGTCAAAACGATCAAGATTTGATAATCACAAATTGAAATATCACTTTGATAATAATAATAAGAGTCTCAAGTTCTTAAAAGCAACAATTGTCTCTTGCAAGCACAAAGTACCTGGCATGCATCAAAATTACACGCACAGAGACCGCAGAGGAGGAGATGTGTGGAAAACGAAGGGTGTGTGTCTGATTTCAGGGCGCACACAGACGATGCGTTGATTATTTTCTGCGCGGCAAGGACTTTGCTTTGAATTCGGGTGTGCAGCCTTGAATCCTCTTTGCTATGCAGGGTCTTTTGACGCCCAGGGACGATGCGTGGAAGTCCTGGGAGGCCAGCACGGCAGCAGTGCAACATCAAGACGGCAGTCCTCCACAGCAAAGCAGTCTAGGTGAGTCCTTTGAGCAGCCAGGCAGCTCCTCTTGGCAGGTTGCAGGATCTGGTGCAGAGTATCTGTCCCAGGAAGTGTCTAAATTGGTAGGGTCAGGGACCCAGTTTATATACCCAAAAGTGCCTTTGAAGTGGGGGAGACTTCAAAGAGTGGTTTTGAAGTGCACAAGGTCTCCTTTCAGTACAACCCTGTCTGCCAGGGTCCCAGTAGGGGGATTGGCAGTCTATTGTGTGAGGGCAGACCACTGTCCTTTGAAATGTAAGTGTCAGGCCCTCCACCCTTCCAGCCCAGGAAGACCCATTCAGTATGCATATGTGTGCAGGTGTGACTGAGCATCCTGTGTTTGTGATTGTCTGGGTGAAATGCACAAGGGAGCTGTCAACCAGCCCAGCCCAGACGTGGATTGGAGACTGGCTGTAAGGCATAGAAGGATTTTAAGTGCAGAGAAATGCTCACTTTCTAAAAGTGACATTTTAAAAATAGTAATATAAAATCCATCCTCACCAGTCAGCAGGATTTTGTATTACCATTCTGGCCATACTGAATATGACCTGTCTACCCCTTTTTGATGAGAACCTACCACTCAAACAGAATATGAGGGTATCCCTAATGTTAGCCTATGAAAGGAGCAGGCCTCACAGTAGTGGAAAACAAATTTAAGAGTTCACATGTGTAAACTTAAGTAACCACATCCCTGCAGGTTCTTAGCCCATTCTTCAGGATTAAAGGCTTCAGTAAAGTGTGTCTGTCAGTTATCAGTGCGGGACAACAGCATAATAGTTGTATCAGGGATTCTGTAACATGCATGCATAAACGACACTGCTGCTGCCCCTTTTCGATTTCCCAGTGCACTCTGAACTCCCATAGCGGTGGCACTAGGATTCTCATAAAGAGTATATTTGTTTTTTAAGGCCGTCCTGCCCATTGGGGACTTTACATATGACTGATGAACTGCTGCCTTCTATGACTGAAGCAAGGCTAGTACCCTTAAATTGTGCATTACTGCTTGTATGATGAGCGTTTTAGACAGCTGCCTACCTTGAGTTTTTAAGATGCTCCTCAGCTGATTGAGAGTTACCGGCATATATTGTGTGAGTCCAGAATTCAAGCGAAAAGTGTTAAGAGCAATCTGCAAGTAGTTTGACCACGGCTTGATCATTCTTTAAAGATAGCCTGCAATGCACATTTCATTTTACCTTCTTTAGCAGAGTCAACCTGATAGTTCTGTTTTACAATAGCCATTTTGCACTTGATTTCCTGGCTTAATTGCTCAAACTCCATGTGCAATTGGGTGTGTATTTTGGCAATCCAAAAATCTTCCTATAAGCGGCACTGCTCGAGAATATTTAATAGCATCCCAGGAAAGGCAAGATGCCTGTAATTTATAGCCGGTCGTAATTTAGCACGGATTGCTATGCAGATTCCTTCTGTGGTAGGGCTATGCAAGTTTTGATGAAATTTTGCTGGTCCAAATGTTGTTTTTGCTGCCTTTTCTTCTATGGCTTTGGACTGTAGCAATGCTTTACTTGTATCAGACAGCCATATGCCCAGATCATTATATTCGTTAGTTGGGGCATTATATTGAGCAGCCATAGGTTCCATTTCTAGTGATTTTTTTTTTGCGCTGCTCGAAGATCAGAACCTTAGTTTTTGCTGCATTGGCTGTTAGGCAGTTCTTAGTGTTTTAAGTAGAAAGTATTCTTAAAGCCCTTTGCATTCCAAAGCGTGTGTGGTCAAGAATGACAAGGTCATCTGCATATTGTATAATTGGTAGTTTTAATGACCCAATTTTTGGTGGAAAATAATTCCGCTTGGATAGTGCCAGCCATAGCAGTGGTGTAGAGGTTAAACAGCATGGGTGCTATTATGCTCCACTGTTTTTACCCTTTGATTGTATTTATTCTTGTGGAAACATAGGGTTTGGGACAGTTTGATTTGGACCCACGTGTCCGTATAGAAGGAGATTATTGTGTTTAATACTTTTTTTTATATCCCCCAATCAACAAGCTCTGCCTATAAGATGTTGCGATCAAGGCCATCAAATGGCTCTCTGTAATCTATGAAGTATGCATATAGTGTACTTGACGCATTTTTTTTTTTTTTGCTGATTTACTCGCCAAGTATGACAGGACTATTACATTATTCATAGTAGACATTTGAGAGCGAAACCCTGTCTGATAGTATGGGATTATATTATTATTGTTACCCAATTCTCCAATTTCCGCAGTAGGACTTTTTGCAAAGGCTTTCCCCTCCACATCCAATAGAACAATTTGCCTTTAGTTTTCTGATTTTGAGGAGTCACCGTTTTAGGTTGAGCACCCAAGCGCTCTGACGTGTTGTAATCTCTGTGGGCTTTTAACCACACCCTCCTCATGCCTATCACTATCACTCGTTCCTGGGCTTGCCTTTCAAAAATCCTTTGGTATCATTGGTAAATGCATTCCGTTTGTCCCTCCTTCAGGTAGTTTTGTTACTGCCTTGGCCATCGACTCTTACATGAATAATTGCATGTTTGCCGATACGTTTGACTGTGAGCAGACTTCTTTTTACTTTTGTGTTTCTCCTTCGTGCTCATGCTCATGGCGTCTATGGCGCTTTGCAATGGCTTGCTTATGTCAACTGTTTTACTTTTAATTTTTCATTTATGTGACAAGAAAACCCCAATTAGGAATTTACAATGCTAATAGCTCTAACTCAAACATACGCAAGACCCTTTGCATTTCAAATGTTTATGTATTGGATGCAGAAGGGAACCTCTCCATGATGTAGGAATGTTATATTACAAAATGCAGTCTTGGAAGTAGTGTCCAAAAGTCTGCAGCATCCCTAAAGATATTCCCTGATAAGCCATTTGGCCCAAGTGCACTGTTTTTGCGTATTGTTTGGAGTCTTGTTTTTGTTTCCTCCACTGTTGGGTGGATTGGTTAATCGGCATGATCTTCAGATTCATACCCTGATTGCATATTCCAGAGGGCGAAGGTTGGTTCAGGGCCTATGTACCAAATGTAACAAGATTTGTGTATTGTTCTGCAGAAACAACATTTATTTTGCTGATTGCTGTGTTACTGATGCCATTGACGTAGTCCCAAAACTTTTCTTGACATAGTTTTCTAGGTTTTGTTCTTGCCTCTCTGGGCTCCTTTTTAGCAAGAGCTCCTTTGTTCCTCCAGTATCTGTTTCCTGCTTTCTGACACTGCTTTTTTTTCTTTGGTTTTGCTTTCTGTCATTTCTGTGCATTTTGTGTTGAGGTTTTATGGGAGTTTGTGAGTTGTTTGTGGGTTTGTTCTTTATGAGCATCGAGTGCAAATCTCTTGTTGTTTTGTCCCAGACTTCCATTTCTGTTTTAGATTGATGGTTGTGCGGCACTGAATTGTGTTGCTCCTTCCATTTCCTATATTGCATTTCGCTACCTAAACCTCACTTGATTCTTGTAGCTAGTGGATTTGCCCCGGGGTCCAAGAGGAAGCCGTCTGATTGAGTTACATGTTGCAGCTCAGATTAATTTCGATATACTACAGATGATGATCACTTTTTCTTCAGCTTTGAACATTAATTTAATTGATCTTCCATGCAGTTGGGTACTCATGAAGAGATAATTCAGTGTAGAGAGGTTTTTTTTTTAAATGTGAGCAACCATTTTCCATGTAAATCACCTTGCCAGTCGCATGAATGCAGGTTGATTCATTAATACAGACTTCATAGGACTTCCGGTGAACGTCTTTCTGATGCAATTCAAGGTGTCCCAAGTGTCTTGTGTTGAAGTCCACTACCAAGAGAACTTTGTAGCCGGGCTGCTCGCAGAAGTCGTCAACAGTCTTCTTTCTGCCTTTGCATGGAATGATGTAAGCGTTAAATAATAGAGATTTGCGTGCCATTTAGAGCTAGGCCAAAAATGTCTAATACCTATATGTCATTCCTTGATGTTTTTATCTTGTTTATTCCTAGTTGTAAGTCAAACCTTACAAAAAGATTGAACAAACAACAGACGCCCTTCTAAAGTTGTTCTTCATCTGCACAATGTTGTTTACCGTGTGAAACCCGGGGATTGTCAGTGGTTTTGTTTTCCTTATTTCCTGTAAACAGATGAGTTCACCGGTAGTTAAAAACTCTTGGGCTTCTTTTTTGTAGAACAGTATCCCGTCCAGCAACATTCCAGCTTATCAATTTGCTAACTTCCCTGGTCTCATGTTTGGTCTTTTGTGTCATTTTAGGTGCCCAGTGTGCCTTCAGGGACAGAATTCAAAACAGCCGATGGCCAAACCCACCTGCTTCGTAATCCCTTGCTATGTCATTTATCATAGGTGCCCTGTAGGTTTTCCTGCCCTTTGTATTTGTTCGGTGCACTTCTTTATTATCACCTCAAATGGGTGATGCAGATTGTTTTGTTTCTTTTAGTATGCTCCTTGTTTCCTTAGGTTCGGACGTCTTGGCCCTTTGTTTATTGATTAATATATGTGTGTATTTTTCGCAAGCATGTTCACTGATGAAAATTCCTCAGTCTTTAATAAGCTTATGTTCCTTTAGTATGTTGTTCATATCGCATATGACCCTGCCACGTAGTTGTGGTTGTCTCTTTTGCACCGATGTTGGGTATTGTTTTGAAATGAATAGCCACTAAGTGCTAAGAGCAAAGGTATGTCAAAGATGGTATGTTTTTAGAAGGCATAATATATTTGATCTGCTTAGAATGTTGCAAGCTCCTCTTGAACCAAACTGAGGTGGAAAAATCGGTGGGCTCAGTTTCGCTGGATGAGTAGTTTATTGTTTTTAATTAGATTTTTCAAAAAAAAGCTGTACATTAGGAGAAATATGAACAATATGACAATAAGACCATATTATGACAAAAAATAGCTAATTGAGTAACATTTAAATCGACAGTTATCATAGAGAGCTCATATCAAAGATTGAGTTTTGTGAGCGCGCCCGGCCTTATTTGGTATTTGGGTATTTATCTGTAAGGGGACGCTTTAGAGGTTCGATGGAAGTCTTTGACTCGCTAAAAGTGTTCCACCATGGACACAAATTTTACTTGTGACATAACCAGTAACAGTAAAACTTGGTTTAACAAATCATTATCAGAAACTCTGAGTCAGTAAACTTTGCACACCATGGCCCATGTGACCATGAATACCCACACCTTTTGGTGAAGTTAGAAAGTTTATTTCCCTAGATTAACAATGCTCATATCACATAGAGTAATCTCAAAACCAACTGATAAACATATACGAACAGCACAGGTTGACCAAAACGGCGGAAAAACCTCAATCTAACCAAAGCATTTAACATAAAACATTCAAGAATTCCCATACAAATTAATAACAACAATAGCTGAACAGTAGAAATGACATACATCTAGACTTGACAGGTGAATAAAATTAATCCTTTGTTAATAACATTTGATTTAACATGGACACACTAACTAACCCTCTAGTTCGAATGGCATGTTTGGCTTTCATGCAAAAAGAAAATTAGGCAAAAGTTAATTTGGAAAACATCTAGCTGTGGCTCTATATAAAATAGCGGTTGGTACCTAAAAGAAAAAAACAAATTCTGTAATAAAGACCATTTCATTTTGTTATACCTCTCCTGAATTGATCAGCAAGTTTAGACATCTTTGTCAGTTGGACATCCATCTGTTCAGCGTTGGCAGGGGAAAGTGAAGGGGGTTGGCTCAGCCATGATTGGGCTCTAAGTTTAAAAAAAAAAATCTCTTTATTAGTTTTGATACAGTCACGCAGAGCGAAATAATCACATGCAGCAACAAGTGAAAGATGTAGATACAGAGATAAGGGTTATACTAATCAAAAATAGTGCAATTGAAAAAACAACATTTAACTGTGCCACATAACGAGAGTTAGTGTTTAAGTGTAATTTGCAAGAGTGGGGCACCATCATTTGATTCTCTGAGCAGTTGCGCCATGGTGAATTAGCGTATAGTTCTTTGTCCTCTAAGTGTGCAGAGCAGCGCTGAGTGGTAATGCTGGTAGAGTGATGCAGTATACATCACAAATGACTGGGGCGGATGAGGAAGTCCAAATAGCCTCATGCAGGTGGACGCAGGAGCAGCAGTGTGGCACACCCCAGGGGAGCTGGAAAATTCACACCGACAGGGTGCTGAAAACCCAAGAGCAGAGGGATTTTGTGTCTGTCTAATGTGGCGATGGCCTCGGGGTATTCAGGGTGGTCGTGTGTCATTTTTAGCTTCAATGTGTACAATTAAGGCATTCCAAATTTGAAAGCCTCCATCTGCCAGCCTCCTGAACTGTAAAAGCCGCAGAGTTTGGGCCTCTGCATGGGACCACCAAAGCAGGTTGTGTAGCCACTTGGTGTAGCTAGGGGTGTGTGGAGCCTTCCAATGAGTTGCTGTTAAACGTTTAAAAGTTATGAAGGCAAAATCAATAAATCTATGTAGTTGTTTGTCCCCTTTGGTGTGACAAAGCAGTCCCAGCAAGCAAGACTCTGGGTCGGGCATCAGAACATGGTCAGTAATTTCCGCAACCATTTCGGTGATGCGTCGCCATGCCGTCGCCAGCGGTGGGCAATCCCATACCATATGATAAAAATCCGCTATTGGTTTCGCGCATCGAGGGCATGTGGGGTCCAATGTAGGAAACATGTGTTTTATGCGGGAGTGGGACAGGTAGGAGTGGTGTACATAGTTAAATTGGGTGTATTGGAGCCTAGGGTTCAGAGAAACACATTAAACAGAAGAAAGCGCTGCTTTCCAAGCCGACTGCGACAGGGGAGCAGGGAGTACTGCATCCCAGCA
Organism: Pleurodeles waltl; assembly: GCF_031143425.1. Classification (NCBI taxonomy): domain Eukaryota; kingdom Metazoa; phylum Chordata; class Amphibia; order Caudata; family Salamandridae; genus Pleurodeles; species Pleurodeles waltl. Next base: position 658,270,416 of record NC_090443.1, on the reverse strand, counting down.
AGATCGTGTAAGTTCCAACAACATAGAATATAGCTGTGATATCACTCTTTTGGTGACCCTAATAGAAAGGATCAGCGTGAGAATCTGTGGCGTCTGGGGTTTGTCATCTCCTGTGTCCCATTAAAGTCACAGTGAATGCCGTATTGTGCAATATGTCAGAAAGGCGCCAGCATGTATCCCCGTGCTCTCCGTCAGTTCACCAAACATTAATAGTGAAGCATCCGAGTAGAAATCACCCACTTTCTCAAGACCCGCTTCCCACCATGGGGCCATGTTGTGGTGCACTAGCAGGTCACGGGCTCTAGGCAAATGTAACAGTGGGATCAGAGGTGAGTATGGTAAATTAGGACCCCTTCCATGGACATAGCACAGGCAGCATGTCTTAGCAGTGTCCAATATGACGTTACCACGAGGTGTGGGGCTTGCCTTTTCTAATAACCAAGCCAGCAATGGTGTTGGTGCAAGTGTGTCCATCATCACTTTTTTCTCTGCTGTGTGATGTTCCCCTATCCAACCGATAGGCCATTGTAGCTGGACGGCAGCGTAATACAATTTGAAGTTAGGCATACCTAAACACCCATTATCCTGTGTGTATTGGGTCGTGGTTAACTCTACGCAGTGTCTGTTTTTTCCCCATAATAAATTGGTTGTTATATTCTGTAGGGACTTAAAGAATGAGCGAGGGAGAACAACTGGTAGCCTTGCAAAGTGGTTTAATAATCGAGGAAGGATGAGCATTTTGGCTATACCTACTCTGCCCATGGATGATATGGGAGAGATCCGCAAAGGGGGAGCGAACCCCATATAGAACGAATAACTCTATCTATGTAGCCCTCTCTAATGTCCTCCATCGAATGATACACATGTATTCCCAAATGTATGACACCATGGTAAGTGGGACTCTGGTAAGTCCGGTTGGAGATCTAGGGGGACAGGATTTAAGGGGAAAATACAGTATTTAGACCAGTTTACTTGCAGACCCAAAAAAATTTATGCAAAGGTATCTAATGTGTCCATTACCCCCGGCATAGAGATCATGTGGTCTTGCAAGTAAATCAAGGCGTCGTCTGCATATAGGTACATAATGTGGTGTGTGTGTGTAGCTCCGGAATGCCCCACAGATGTGCGTGTTTGCGAAGATTGGCGGCCAGGGACTCTATAGCTATGGCAAACATTAGTTGAGAGAGCGGGTACCCCTGTCAAGTGCCCCTCTGTATGGGGAATGGGTCTGAGATGATTTGCCCCGTCTTAACTCTAGCTGATGGGCTAGAGTATAATGTCGTGATCCATGCTGTATACCCTTGGCCGAATCCTATTGCGCCCAGTGTTTTGATGAGGAAGTCCCAGCTCAGCGTATTGAACACCTTCTCTATGTCTAACAATATGGCTACTCCACGATGGTAGGTCCCTAAATTGTTGTGCAATATGCGAAGCAATCTCTTGATGTTCAGGAAGGTGTTTCTGCCTGTTATAAATCCGGACTGATCTTCATGGATCAGTTGTGGAATAAATGGGAGGAGTCTATTAGCTAGTATTTTCCCAAGCACATTACAATCCGTGTTCAGCAGGGAGAGAGGGTGATATGACCTGACATCAAGAGGATCTCGGCCAGACTTCGGGAGCACCGCTATAAGGGCCTCACATAAAGAACCCAGTTGTCGCCCACTGTTGTGCGCTTCATTAAACATATTGAGCATGGGCTGCAAGAGGTGGCTTGCCTGTGTCGCATAATATTCTATTGGCAAGCCATCTGTGCCAGGTGCCTTATTTTGGGCCATTTGGGTCAGTGCAAGACGTATCTCTTCCATGCAGATGGGGCCATCAAGTGCATCCGCCGGTTCTGGCTGCAGGCACCTCAGAGGGAGAGAGTCGAGGAAGCCAGCTACTCGTCCTGTCGGGGGGCGGAGGGGAACACTTATAGTTTCTGATAGTAGGCATAGAAAGCTTCATTAATCGCCACTTGGGTGTTCACTATCACGCCAGAGCCCATTTGATTGCCCCTATGGGTAAATGCTGGGGGGCATCTCAGACCAGCCAAGCCAGCAGGCAGCCCAATCTGTCTCCCTCTGTGCGTTGTCATGTCATGTAATCGTGTTTGCCTAATCTAGCATCAGCCTCCCTATGTCTGGCCCGCAAGGAGCTAAGTTCCCCGGGTGGTGCCTCACCTCTAGCCGCAGCAACCTCCTCTGCCCGCAATTTAGACTCCAATGCTGCTAGCTCCTGAACCAATTCCCGCCGGACCCCCACAGAAGCTGCCATACATTGGCCACGTTTCACCACTTTATGTGCGGCGCATTCTGTCGCCCGGAGCGTTGTCATGCTATTGTGTGAGAAGTAAGTGGATAAGCATGTGGTGAGCGCTTCACAAAAGGGGGGTCAGATAATGCCTCTACTTGCAAGCGCCACGTAGGTATCTGTGTGTTCGGGCGGCCCCAACCTAAGACCACTCGTAACGGACCGTGATCTGACGCAGTGTGTGCCAGGTAATCAGAGCCCTGAACCTTATGCACCATTTTTGATGGTGCCAAAATCAGATCTATTCTGATGTGTAGGTTATGGAAGGGATAGTAAAAGGAATATTCACGCTATGTTGGATGTCACATTCGCCATATGTCAAATAGCCGTTTTTCACTCTCCAGGCCTCAAACTCATGAGAAATGTGTCTACTCGGTGCAGTCGGTAGTCAGGGAGAAGGAGCGGTCAAGGTGGACCTCAAGGACACAGTTGAAGTCTCCCCCCCATATGCTCTCCCCAGCAGGGTCCCGAAGCAGCCCAGCTGTCATTGTATTTAAGAAACTTCTTTGATTAGTGTTGGGTGTGTATAGTGCCACAAGGGACAGGGGTACGCCATCAAGGTAGCCCTCGGTTACTACATATTTACCGTTGGGGTCCACTTGTGTGTGGTCAACCATGTAGGGCACTCCGGGGGCAATCCAAACTGGCACGCCCCAGGCGAATGATGAGGAGGTGCTTCCAAAGGCTTGACCTTTCCAGCTACAGCGTAGTCTCCCTAGGGTGGACTCTGACAAGTGTGTTTCCTGCAGCATGGCTATATGCACTAGGTAGCGCTTCAGGTATGCGTGTATACGCTGTCACTTTCGTGGTGGGGCCATTCCCCTTACGTTCCATGTGACCACATTGTAGTGTGGTGTATGTGCTCGTGTCTGTGTAGTCATGTCTGTGTAGTAATGTGAGTCAGTGATGGATCCCATGGATTCTGGTCCGCATCCGTCCAAACAAGACCTGTCTGTGCCCACCTCCCTAAAGTCTGTGATCCCGGCCCCTTCCCTTCTCTCTAAGCATGATTAGTGGCAATAACAAAGCAAACCGATGGGAATGTAAAAGGAAAAACCTGCACAAGTCTAACAAGGAACCAACATTATGAGTCACTAACAACGTACATTTAAAGATAAAACGTAGCCTGCGAGCAGGTATGGGGAACAACTGGTCCATGCGGAATAAGGCGCAGGGGGTGAAAGCCAGGTAGTAAGATCTCTGCTCCCGGCCATCCGGAGAGCAGCTCGAGTCCTGACGCCCTTTGGCTCCGCCAGGGGATCCTGGGGACCAACCCAAAGACCTGACATTGCCTGACCGTGGGCCAGGGAGGGCAGTCAATTTCCAGCCAGGGAGTTAACAGAGGGCTACCCATAGCATGATTCCCAACAATGTAAGAAGCTTAGTTCAGATATCATCTGCAGAGCGTGGGGTGGGCAGCTGGCCGCGGGGGAGTCCTCGGAATCAGAGCAGCCTCCCCGATCAGTGTCTGTGCCCATGGGCTCCTGTAGCGTAGAGAATGGGTTAGCCACGAACTGTGTGGTCTTGCGTAACAATCGAGAACGTTCCTCCACCGCCTGGGCTGGGGTGGGCTTGGCCCTCATCCATGCCCGGCGTTTACGTTTCCCCTTGGGAGTCATCCATTGCTCCCCTGTATCTTCCAGGTGCGTAGGTTGAGCGAGTCCTTTGGCATGAAGTCACGTCCAGGCGTCTTCTGAGGAGGCAAAAATCTGTACTTTGGAGCCATCTTGTACACGTGGTTTCGCAGGGTACAGAAGGGCGTACTTGATGTTATGGTCTCAGAGGCTTTGCTTCACCTGATAGAAGGAGCTGCGTTTCTTTTGGACTTCAGCAGGGAAGTCCGAGTAGGCAGATATTAGTGCATTTTCAATCCTCTGCGGTCCATTTTACGGAATAGCTGAAGCACAAGATCCCTATCTCGGTAATTGAGCAAGCGGGCCATTAATGGGCGAGGGTGTGCTCCCGGCGGTGGAGGCCTGCCCGGAACTCTGTGTGCTCATTCCACCGAGAAGAATTTCGATATTTTATCCTGTAGAACTGTATCTGCAAGCCACTGTTCCAGGAACAATTCAGTGTCGGAGCCCTCTGCCCGTTCCAGAAATCCCACCAGGCGGATGTTGTTGCACCGCGACCTCCCCTCTGCATCCTCCGCTCTGCACCTCAGAGTGTCCACTTCCGTAGATAATTGAAGCATCTTCTCTTGAAGTTCCTTCATGGTGGGATTTAGCTCAGCCACTTCTTTATGCGTTTCCGTGACTCTCTTGGTCAATATGCGATGGTCGGCTCGTAGTAAATTAACATCCAGTGTTACAGCGTAATTTTTTTGCCTCCAGGGTGTTTTTATGGCGTCTAATATGGCCGGTAGTACCTTTTCAAATTGCGCTGTGTGAATGTGTAGCATGGCATCCATTTGCTGTAATGCCAAAGGAGGTTACGTCGAGGCCTGCAGGTGGGGTTTATGGCGTGGCCATAGTCGCCGCCGGCGTCCTAGCAGACTTTGGCTAGCCCATCCGAACACCAAATGTTGGAGGGGCCCCCTGGTGTCGCCCGTCCACTGGCACGCCGGGTAGCGTGGCGCAAACAGGGTTTGTCAGGGGGGCGGCGGCAAGCGTCCCCTGGGGCGGCCACGGATCCCAAAGAGGCCCCGGTCCCCGGACAGGTTTAGAACTACTATATAGGGCTGATTGAGGTGATCGCCTGATATCTCTTGTGTCTGCCAGGCTGTGGTACAGTCTAATTGCGGAGTATCACAGGCGTATTACAGCTTCACTGTCGGGGAGGCGCAGAGAAGATGTTGCCATCCGTTGCCTCCTCGTTGTAGCACTAACTGGGGGTCTCGTCCAGGCCGGCCCCAGGGCTTGGTCAGTTTATTGTGCCCTGCAATCCGATTCTGACTGGATCTCTCCTGTGGCCCTCCAACCCCTTTGCCAGGGTGTAAGAACCAGTCATCTAGCTGATGGGCTGAGCCTGTCAGCATCAGATTACTGCTGCGGCCCTCTGGTCCACGATCAGGCAGTATGGACTTTCCCAAGTGCCCCGCTCCTCGTCCGTCCAGCGCAGTGCAGGCCGTGGCCCAAAGAGTGCAGCCAAGGCACAGCTCCCTGGCCCAGAACCGCCGTCCACACAGGTGTGGGCCCGCACCCCTTCAGCGACCGTCAACGACGAGTCACACACCTCCTGATTGCCTCCAGCCGCTCACCCCAAACGGGTTGGCGTCCCGCACTAGCGGTGTTTTCCAGTGCGCTTACCGGGGCTAGCGCATGACTTCACCGTGGGGACGCAGCCTCGGCCCTCTCATCGTCTCCTCCTCCGATCGCGCCCCACCGTGGTCCGACACCTTCAGGGGTGACCAAGGGGCGACAAGCTTCGCAGCGACCTGCCGGGAGAGCCGTAGATCACCTATGTACAGGAGATTTCTTTTGGCTGGGAGCGGAGCTCCGAACTACGCTGCTGCTCCGGTCGCCATCTTGGCCATACCCAATGATTGGGCTCTAAGTTAACTGAACCAACTTAGAAAGGGCATCAACCTAAGGAAACAGCATCAATAGCATTAACAATAAATAATAGCAATAACTACACGGTGAGACTAAAGGAAAGGGTATATGGAACTGCTCTGCTCCTTGCAAGTGCTGTCAGGATAAGTGAAATCCACAGAGTAATTTCTCGAGCCATTATTGGTCAGAACATCAGATGTTCACAGTAGAACCAATAAACATTATTTCTTAAATCTGTAAAATAGTTAGACAGTCTTTTACACGTCGATGATTGGCTCCTCTTCTCCCGTTCCCATCACCAGTTTTCATCAGGTAACTTTTAGTTGCAATTCATATCTCCAGTCAGTGAAGCCATTGTCATGTAATGGGAACGTTAGCTTCTCACGCACCAAAGATACAAATTTATCTGTAGCTAGTACATCGCATTACCGCAGACAGTTCTCACAAGAATGTTTAATGCATCATCTAGGGTAACGTTGCAACATTACAAATCTATTTGTTCAGCACTGTGTGAAGAAAGAACAAGTGTAAATTCTGCTTGAGACAGAAAACATTTACGAACATTTATTTATGCCATGAAGCTTAACATGACACTTAGTCGACTAGGCCCAAAACTTCACAATCACTCTATACCTAGTAAAATTAAGCAAATAAATTTTATTAACATGTTAGTATGGTCCACTAATACCTTTAATTCTATATGTGCATATTATTTCTAAGCAGTTAATAGTATATATATTTTTTTTGTTGTGCACGTTATGGTTGCCATCTAGGTGGGCACATTTTCCAGACACTAGATTTCTATATTTTAGTGTAATTCATGTCCATATTTGGCTACTAATCAATACAGATTTATTATTAATTAATTCAGCTTTCACAATCTTTCCTCTGATGACTGAATGTGTCATCAGACCCTATGTCACATAACACAAATTTTTGTTATTCTAAAATTGTATTTCTTCATAACGTCTGACGTTTTCCCTCCTTCTCCAGTGTTCATCAAAATATCTGCTTCTCAAATTTTCCAATTATATTTTCTCCCTCCTCTGATCATTTTTCATTCTCTGTCTTTTAATTATAGTGTACAATTTGTAGGCTCCCATGAGGCAAATGATACAAATTATAACAATCAACACTGGTTTCAACATTATCCCTATGATACCATTTCCCAGGCTACCCAGCCAATTTCCCAAAGCAGTAAAACCTTCACCCACATTTTCCTAAACCCCAGATTCTTTTAGAACTTTTAAGTCAGAGTTGATGTTAGTCAGATTATTAATAAAGCTTTTAATTTCTCTACTGTTTTCGGGGGTATACGTGCAACAATGTTGCGATTACAGCTTTGTACAGACTCCCACCTCCTTTGCTAAAAGGATGTCTAGCACTAGATGGTTCTGAAGAGTCATAGAATGTATCACAGCCATTTCAGTGTCCACTAAGACCATGGCTTGAGAAAAACTAGCCAACATGTTATCCACAATAGTAGATAACTTTAGAATTTGCAAGGAATTTAGAATAACTCCCACTGAGGGAATAATCACTCCAAATATATCTCCAGTTAGGCCAGAATAAGATTCTCTCTTTGGTCTCGCAAGGTGTAATTTATTTAGGTTAGGTGTCTCGATCTGTTTCCCAAGTTGATAAATCTTTTGGAAAACAATTCCCAAATAACATGTGCCATACCATCCTCTTGGAACGCGGTAATAGGCATTCTGTCCACAGATATAGTAAACCCCAGGAATCGTTGAGTCTTTTCCATTCAGCATACAAGTCCATTTACTCTGGAAAAGAAACACGTGTCGGCATTCACTTGTTTCCACTAATAAAGTGTCAGTTCTGGATTGCGGTCCATATATACAAAGCTTTCCTACATGTTGTGCATCTAAAGCTAAATTCCCTTGTGTTTTAGTTTCACTAAATGCATGGTCATTTCTAAATGTCCTTTTCACTAACCCCTTTACCTATTTTCTCTTTCAATGCCTTTCTCCTGGCATCAGTATGATCTAGAAAACTCTTTTCTACTGGTATAAGCAAGCATGTGAGGTTATTTCTGTGCACGTACGCTGTGCCAAATGTTAGTGTAGGTTCAAAGAAACCTCTCACTAATTCTATATCCTTTTCCCTAGCTAGGCTATTCAAGTATTTTATAATAGGAACAAAAGAAAATATTAAATCATGATTTGAGTAAAAATACTGTATGTATTCTTGGTCATAAAACCTTGTTCATAAAAGACTGCAACTAATTCCATACATTAGTGGCAAACTAGTGTAAGTTATTCCTTCTTCCCCTGATGAAGGAATTTGCATGCCAACATAACACTCACATTCATTGTTTTGACACATTCATACAGCAAGCTATAGAAAACATTAGAAGAAAGATCTCCTTGTGACCTATCTACTTGCAAATATCTCTCATCATGCCTAAACTTGTCTAATTCTGTAAGTGTAGTAATTTCTACAGAAGAGATGTGATTAACTTCAGCTTTACTGAGAAAGCTCATGCTCGCAATCAGTAGCAAACATACTATCATGCATACAACTGCTAAGCCAATACCTATATATTTACAGTACGTATTGTTTCTAACCTGCTTGTTGTGATTATCCATGATCTGTAAAGAATCAGAAAGTAGAAAAAAACTCAACTATGCAGCTAAAAAAAACAAAAAAAATCTTCCATCTTCTCTTCAGTTATTTACTGCTTTCAGTCTGTTCTCCATAGCTTCTGTCAAAAATCAGTGACTGTGGTCAAAAATCAGTTCAGTAGCTTGTCAAATCAGTTTATTTCAAAGTCTTTTCAGGTTATCTTTAATGCAGTCTGGATAAGTCAAATCTCTAAAGTAATTTCTCGAAGCCGTCATTGGTCAGAACGTCGGATGTTCACAGCAGAACCAATAAACATTATTTCTTAAATCTTTGATATAGGTAGACAGTCTTTCACACGCCGATGATTGGCTCCTCTTCTCCCGTTCCCATCACCAGTTTTGGTCAGGTAACTTTTAGTTGCAATTCATAACTCCAGTCAGTGAAGCCATTGTCATGTCCTAGGAATGTTAGCTTCTCATGCACCAAAGATACAAATGTATCTGCAGCTAGTACATCACATTACAGCAGACAGTTCTCTAAAGAAAGTTTAAGACATCATCTAGTTTAACGTTGCAACTTTACACATCTATTTGGTCAGCACTGTGTGAAAAAAAACAAGTGTAAATTCTGCTTGAGACAGAAAACATTTACGAACATTTATTTATGCCATGAAGCTTAACATGAGGCTTTGTCGACCACGCCCACAACTTCACAATCACTCTATGCCTCGTAAAATTAAGCAAATACATTTCATTAACATGTTAGTATGGCCCACTAATACCTTTAACTCTATATGTGCATGTTATTTCAAAACAGTTAAAACTCTTTCTTTATTAATATTGTACACGTTATGGTTGCCATCTAGGTGGGCACATTTTCCAAACACTCGATTCCTCTATTTTAGTATAATTTATGTCAGTCCTTGGCTACTAATCAATGCTGATTTATTATTAATTAATTCAGCTTTCACAGTTTTAAATAGAGATATAAAGTTTATACAGTGCCTGACCTTCCCTCCTTTGTTCCCTGCATCCATATTTATGTCTTGCTCCATCTTACTTTACTTCTTTCTTTCCATTCTTTCTCTACTTGCTCCACCCATCTATCCTTCTTTCTGTCTTTGCCATGAGTTCAACAGTACTTCCATTTATCCTGCTTCCGTTTTATCCATCCTTCGTTCTGTCCATCTTTGTCTTTCTTTCCTTTTGTTTCCATCCATCCAGCATCCACCCTTTTCTCTATTCACCTTTTTCCCAATCCCCCCTTCATTTTCCTCTCCATTTACCTACCTCCTCAGCCATCAGTTGATTGTCTCTTTTTCTTCGTCTCATCTCCCTTCCCTCTAAATTTTAAACAGGTGCCGCTCAGGCTAGGACTGCACAGTGCATGGTGAGCAAGCTTTCAAAACCAGTTTGAAAAATCTGATACCTATGTGCTAGTTTACAGTATAGTTACTTAGCTGGTGGCTGCGTGGTCCAAACAACAATGACCTACTTGGTAACAGCAATTCCTCAATATGTGGAATACCAAAGAATCAACACAAACACCAGTAATTTATAAATAGCTCGAAACATTCATTTAGCTACAATTTCTCAACTAAACATTGATTTTTCATTTTGAGATCATCACAGCAATGTTTTATGTCTACAAGCGTGCTTAGGATTTTCTTTTCAGACCTTATTAGCATGACCTCAAAATTGTTGTTGCCAAGCTATGGAACGCAGCTTTGTTTTCATCAGTTTATTTTTCAAAAATGATCATTCAACATTCTTTCTGGTGATAGGGACCATAAAAAATACATCTTTCCTTGAGTGTGTGCATCTGTTTCTGAGAGAGCATGAAAAAGTGAACCCGCTTGTAAGAAACAGGTGGGGAGAAAGATAATGACATTAGAAAGAGAAGGCTCAGTGTAAACGAAGCTAGGTTTGTGAGGAGGGGACATATGTGGGATTTGCGAGCGAAATGAGAATTTCTGAGAGGAGTTTTGCATGCAGCAGCAGCTTTTCCTCTACTTCGCCCCCGCCAGCAGCAGCAGCAGCTACAAAACTTGAAAAATAAAACAATAATAAACCATGTTTCATTTTTCAAGGGGGTAGGGCCATGGGCGATGACAGGCACGGTGGGGGAGTGGTGTGAACTCCTCTCAGTGCACATGTGGGTTTGGTCGGCATCTCAGGGCAAAGCCAGGGTGCAGAGGCCAATCCTGACACTGCGTCAGGATTGGCTGGAGGGCAGGCTGGGAGCCTGTGCCTGCAGTGAGTGAAGCCAGAAGAGCGGTGATACGGTGAGCGTCTGGTAAGTGTTTTCTTTTATTTTTTATTTGTTTTTTTGTTGTCTTTTTGTTTTGTGCCCCCGCCCCGACAGCAGCCGCCCCTGGTTATGTGTGCATGTGTTTATGAAGGGAGCATTTCATTGACAGATGAAAGTACGAGGGCGCTTGACAGTGAAATTAGGATGGTATAAGGAGTGTGTGGGACAGAAAAAAGGGTCTTTGAGAGAAGGGTGTGAAGCAAAGGTGAATCTAGAAGATGTGTGAAAGGAAGAAGTGATAAACTGATGTTTGAGATACAGTAGTGAGCCCTATATTTTTAGGAGGAAGTGGTGATGGGGTTCAGTTGTCCCACCTTAAGGGGGACACTAATAGGGTACTTGTATATTAAAGTCTTGTTCTGCATAAAGTATTGAATAATCAAACTGTTTTTCTCTTCTGTTTGTGAATTGGATAATATGAAATGTAAAATTAATTAGTAGATGTATTTGATGTACAGGGGGCAGTTTTGTTGCTTTCAATATTATTTGGTATTAAGGTCTACTTAGAGGTGACTTACTAATACAACAAAAAGGGTTATTTTCACAGGTCACATTTGTATTTTTAGACCTACAGAGACAGGCTATAAGGGTTGGCGTGCAGTCATGTTTTCACTGTCGCTCTAGTGACATTTAACATGCAGGCCCTCGGTACACTATGTAAAATACTAGAGGCTTATAGGAAAAATGAAATATGCTAATTAGTAAAGCTAATTTCAACATGTTTTAGGGGTCAGAGTACATGCCCTGGGCCTCATTAGCAAGTTCCAGTAACCAGAGTAAATAAAACCAGCAGCATCAGTCCTAAAAATATGGTGGTGATAATTCACAAACAGGCATTTTCCTATAGAATGAAAAGTGTGAAAAATGTGAAAGAGGATTATATGTGAGATGGAGAAAGGGATGTGGGTGGTTCAGAAAAAAAAGTGTAAGGTTCTTGTATTAAAGTAAAGGTCGTGGATTAATTATACAAAAGGGAGTATACAGTATGTGAGAAAGATGACTGAGATACATTAGAGCAGTGAACATTTTTAAGCAAGAGAATATTAGGTGGATGCTAAGCCTGATACAAGTAGAGAGTATCATATTGAGTGCAAGCACTAAATGTGTCCATTTGCTAGAATGGGCAGTACAGAAAACCATATTTTGAGCTATAAAAAGTAAAAAATCTTGTGATAACCTTAGGTGTTACAGAGACAGAAGTAGTAGAGGTAAGTAAGAAAAAGAGAGTGGGTGTGTGAAAGCTAGAGGGGGCAAGGGTGTGTGAAAAACGGGAAAAGTTTGACAGAGGTAGGTACAACATATTAAAGTGTAATAGAAAAGAGTGAGAGAGGGGCAGCAGTGAATGGGGAGCTTGAGGAAGTTGAGAGTAAGCAAAAAGGGTAAAAAGGCCAATGAAGGTGAAGTAAGAGAAAATGAGAAGAGTCCATGGACAGATAGATAAGTAAGCCAAAGAGACGCACATGAGTGAGAGGGAGGGAAAGACTGAGAAAGACGAAAAAAAGGTAGAAAAGGAGAGAATGGATAGATGTGGGGGCTGGATAGGGAGCGTGTGAGGGAGAGGAATATCTGACAGAGAAAGGGGTTATACAGAGACAAAACGAGATATAGTGGGGGGGCGGAGAGATTTTTATTTTTGACCTTTTATCTTTAAACTGGCCTTACTGGTCTTGTTAGCAATCTTCATGTCCACCCTCCCCTGCCACACCATGACTACAGAAGGTCTTTGTATTGTTATACAAAGGTCCAACGCTTTTACAACTGTTCATGTGAACAGCTGCAATTAGACCTGAAGAAAGTGACAGCAGTAAGATTGCAGTATATGACGCCAGGAGATACAGCAGTGACAAACATCTTTGAGTGACAGCAATAGGACTTTCAGGATGCAGACGTGGAATATCACCTGAGGATGGTGCCAGAACTTACAAAATTACTCATCCACTTACACAATCTCCTCAGCGATTTAAGGATCTGTATGTTACCTACACTTTTGCTGTAACTCTGCATGTTCTGTAGACACTGTAACCTTGTACCAGTTTGCTTTGATCTGTAGTGAATGAAAGACTGCATGTTCTGCTTTCTGCAGGGGTGCAAAACGTGCTTTGCTTCTACCATGCTGTACCTGTTCTTTGAGGAAGCAAAGCTTGCCCTGCTTCTACCAATTCCAATTATCTTTATTGTTTTCAGCCTAACCAGCATAACAATTAAACAATTTACAATTAAAATGTCACATCAAAATGCATAAAAGGCCTCACATTGGCAATGGGGCTATTTTGTCAATAGCCCTGTACAATTTTATTAACAGCCAGTTCATTCAATTGAGCCATCACACAATACTAAAAACTCCTAACATAATTATGTGCAAATCTTGCAAACGTATAAAACGTGTAAGTGCTAAAAATCATAAATACATTTTTTATCAACCAAGTCATTCGATTACTTGATCAAAGGGTGCTCTGATCAGCTCATTACAAGTTTGATGAATCTTTAGTTGCACTGAAGGTTTAAAACATGGTTGTATATCGATAAAGTCCAAGGAATACTAACTTTAGCTGCATGACGTAACAATCCTGAGACTAATTGAGAGGGACCCATGTAAAGGAAACTCCAGGGATGCTAGCAACCTAGAGTGCCTTCCCTATTCAATTCTACTTCTACCATGCTTGCAATAATTACTTGGGTTGAGGGCTCTGGTGACACCATTAAGACCAAGAACAAACTAATACTATTTAATGCACCACTTCCTACATCACTTAGCCCGAAAGGATGTCTAGCTTGAAAAACACTATTGTGCTAGTAGTATTTTATCATGACAGTTAATATGGTACCACTGAAGGCTATTGATAGATGAGTGATCTTAGTTTCCATGCCTCAATGTCTTTATTATTCGATCACATACACAAAGCTTCAGCCTCCTTACAGTTCCTAACTCTATGCTTTTTCAAGAGTGGCCGTAAATACAGTTTGTGGAGACAATGCGGAAAGTAGCATAACAGGAGGTAATGAACTGCTTCTACCTGATCTGATCTGTGATAGGAAAAAGATTGTGCTGCTGCTGCTGCTCTAGTTGTATCTGTCCTCTGATGGATGGAAGTTTACACTGTTTCTGCTTAGAATGAGCCTGCACTGTGAAGAAGTGTTGTGGCCCATCTTATGAAAAAACAAAATGGTATACTGAATACACCTGGGCAGCATACACCTGCCCCAAAATATGTGATGTGACCTGACCTTGAAGGGTCAATATTTCAGTGTCTAGACATGGTGAGGAAAAAACAGAAGTAGCATCAGTTGCTCGACCCTTATGTTTTGAATCTCATAGTAAGGAGACAGCAGTAAAACACATTTTACCTCACACTCACAATTTTAATATGGATCTGATTTTACCAACGGCAGAATATAATCTCGATTTGGGGAACATAACCTGACCTAACTAGGGAAACCATAACTAGGAAACTGTGCTACCATTGAACTGCAGTACCCATGGATGCATCCCAATGCTTGGGGTGGCACCCACTGATGAAGCATACCACACTAGGTAGGTGAGGGTTCATCATTGAATACAATTACATGAATGTATGGTAATTCCATGGGTGGTTTAGCTGTTCCTTGTAAGACTGTTGCATTTGTTGTGTGCTTGTGCCTCTTGACAGAGCCTGTATAACAGTCTTTGAATTCCTTTCACTCCCTCTTTAGTGTGTTAGTTACCTCAGTTGTACCTATTCTGTATGTACAAGAGTATTGTTTGACGTCCCTCCTGCTTCTGTGATTTATCTTTTACTTCTCTGTTATGGAAGGTTGTGCTGCTGCTGCCCATGCTGTACCTGCGCCATGATGTAACACTGTATTAAATTTTCTGCAGCACAAAAGACAAAACGTTTGGCATTGCCAATGATTGTTTTAATGCACGATGTGAATGAAAACATGTGAGCAGAGTTTACTTTTAGTTTTACATGTGAATCCATATTTTGTATATGACTAGATACCATTGTAAAAAAGTAAAACATAGCTGACAAGTGACTTAATGTCATACACAATCCTTTATGCCAATTCTGGCATTGTAGTCCATGATGACAGTGTTCAAGGTAGAGCTATAAGCTGCAGAATGCAACATGCTGTTGGCTGTGAAACCAGGAATGGCAGATGATATTATATGTGGGGGGTCATATAATTATGAAGCAGAGGAGGACCAAATTGTACCATATGTTTAACACATTAAGGACGCTAATTAAGGCAAACTATGCAGCATAATGTCACACTGTTGTTAGCATTATTTCTTTATTTTGACTATTAGCGAATTTGATAATTAGTAAATATTAAATGTGTCGGGCAAAGTTGCATCACATTAGTACCAGTTTAACATCTGAATGCAATCGGCAAGTGAAGTTTGAGCGATTAAATTTTTCAAAGAATCTGCCACTGCTCAGAATTATGTGTTACACTTCGGAATATTATTAGATCTGTTAGGACTAGAAAGAAAATGTACTTTTTGTTGAATTCTTTAAATTGTGCAGTAGATGGTGCATTACATGGCAAATGAGGAAACCATGATTCTGCTGAAAATGCTGCAGCTGCAGAAACATATAATTCCAGAGGCCCTGCTTTTATGTTTGTGGTGCAAATTATCAGACTTCTGAAATGCAAAATGAAATGTAGTTTCTGACTTCCTTTCTTTCTTGCAAGTAATCGAGATTTAAACAGCCCAGTTGGTGAGAGGGCAGACACAGCCTTCCAAATGCATAATGGGCTATCATTAACACACTCAATGGGCGTCTTAAAAACTATTTACCTGCACAATCCCAGCAGCAGTATCTTAAGTGTCTGAAGATACACTGAAAAAAGACCAGCATTGGCAAAGCCAGTAGGTCTCGCCTATGCAAGAGTTATTGGCTTTGGTAATGTGGTGTACAACATGGTAAAAACAGTGTGGCTACTGTTCAGCATGTCTAAAGGTTAGTGGGGAAGAGTGTCCTAGAGTGTAGTGGGGGGAGTAGTGTGTTCTAGACTGGATTTATTGGCGTGTAGTGTCCTAGAGTGGGGGGTATAGAGTGTTGTGACCTGGATCAGAGTAGCGTGTTCTAGGGTGGAGTGGGAGTACTGGAGTGTCTTAGACTGGATTTGTTGGAGTAGGGGGGAGTAGTGTGCCGTAGAGTTGAGCTGAGCAGAGGGGAGTAGAGTTCAGTGGTTCAGTGGCAGAGAGTGCCATACAGTGAAGCATTGCAGAGTGGAATAGGGTGAAGTGGGTTGGAGTGGACTCGGGTAGTAGGGTGGATTGGAGTAGATTGAATGGATTGGATTGGTGTAGGGTGGGTTGAATTGAGTGGGTGGAGTGGGGTGGATTGAGGTTGATTTGAGTGGGGTGGACTAGATTGGTTTTGGGGTGGGTGGATTGGAGTGATAGGACTTGGGTGGATTGGAGTGGGATGGATTGGATTAGAGCAGGGTGGTTCCGAATGGGGTGAATTTGAATGGAGTGGGGTGGATTAGACTGAAGTGGATTGATTGAACTACACTGGAGGGTGGGATAATTTGATTGTGGATTGGAGTGGAGTGGGGTGGAATGGAGTGGCCAAATTGATTGAGTGGTGTGGACTGGAGTGGCTGAAATGGATTGAGTGGGGTGCACTGGAGTGGGGCAAAATGGACTGGGGTGGATTGGATTGGGGTGGGTGGGGTGGAATCGCATGGAATGGAGTCAGACGGAATTGAGTGGGGTGGGTTGGATGGATTGGACTGAGTGGGGTGGTCTGAACTGGGGTGGAGTGGATTAGATTGGGGTAGAGTGGGGTGGATTGGACTGCAGTGGATTGGATTGCAATGGAGTGTGATGGAATGGAGCAAGGGGTGGAATGGATTGAGTCTGGTGGATTGGAGAGGGGTGAATTGCAATGGTATTGGCTGGGTGAACTGAACTGGGGTGGACTATACTGGGGTAGGGTGGACTGAGGTAGGGTGAATTGGAGTAGAGTAGAGTGGCTTGGAGTGGGCTGGGTTTGATTGGGGTGGACTGGAATAGGGTGGACTAAAGTTTGAGTGGGATGGATTGAGGTGGGGTGGACTGGAGCAAGGTGGATTGTATTGAGGGGAGGTGGAATGGAGTGGGGTAAAATGGAGTGGGAATGAGGTGGATTGGACTGAGGTGGGTTAAGGTGGTTTGGGTTGGGGTGAACAGGATTGGGGTGGATCGGTGTTTTGTGGGATGGTTTGGAGTGGAGTAGATTGTATTTCACTGGCTTGGTGTGGGGTGGATTTGAGTGGGACAGATTGTTTTGGACTGGGGGGGCAGATTGGAATGGGGCAGATTGCAGTGGGACACATTGTTTTGGATTGAGTGGGGCACTTTGTTTTTGAATTACAGTGGGACAGGATGGAGTGGGGCTCATGGTTTTTGGATTGGATTAAGGCAGATTGGAGTGGGGCAGATTATTTTGGATTGGAGTAGGGCAGATTGTTTCGGATTGGAGTTTGGCAGATTAGAGTGGAGAAGATTGTTTTGGATTGATAGTGTGGCAGGTTGTTTGGATTGGGAGCAGGGCAGATGTTGTGGATTGGAGTGGGGCAGATTATTTTGAATTGGAGTGTATTTTTTGGGAATGGGTTGGAGTGGGGTGGATTGGGGTGGGGTGGACTGAATTAGGGCTGATTGTTTTGGATTAGGATGGGGCAGATTGGAGTGGGGCAGATTGTTTTGGATTGGGGTGGGCAGATTGGAATGGAGCAGATTGGAGTGGGACACATTGTTTTGGAGTGGAGTGGGGAACATTGTTTTGGAGTGGAGTGGGGCATATTGTTTTGGATTGCAGTGGGGCAGTTTGGAGTGGGGCACATTGTTTTGGATTGGAGTGGGGCACACTGTTTTGGATTAGTGTGGGGCATATTGGAGTGGGGCAGTGTGTTTTGGATTGGTGTGGGCCATATTTGAGAGGGGCAGATTGTTTAGGATTCGGGTGGGCATATTGAAGTGGGCAGATTATTTTGGATTGGTGTGGGGTAGATTGGAGTGGGGTAGATTGTTTTGGATTGGTGCGAGCAGATGGGAGTGGGGCAGATTGTTTCGGATTAGAGTGGGGTGAATGGGAGTGGGGAAGATTGAAGTTAGGTGGCTTGGGAGGATTGGAGTGTGGTGGATTGGAATGGGGTGAGTGGTTTGGATTATAGTGGGGTGGATTAAATTGGTCTGGGGTGGATTGTATTGAGTCGGTGGATTGGTGTGGGGTAGATTGGCATGTGGCAGATTGGAGTGGGGAGGATTGGGGTGTACTGTGCAATTTTGTGTTAAAGCATCATTTTAAAAATTACATATAAGAAAGAAACAATGTCGCTTTGCAATATTTAGAACAGGATAATCCTCATCTTTAGAGAACAGTGCCCATGAGCAAAAAAACAAACAAAAAAAAAAACAAGTGCAAAGTGAGAAAAGAAGACTTGGAAAAGTACAGAAGGTTAACTATAGAAAATGAATCTTTACAATTGTGTTTGTCCTGCGAGTCACGTTATTGCCAATCACACACCTTCTAATTGCATGGCACTACAAATTAAAAAAGAACAAAATAGTACCTCGGTCACATAGAGCACATAAAACAGGCCCTGCTTCAGTTGAATCAATCAGTGCTTGGTCCCTACTTCACAAACTGCAGTGACGAATTATGAGACTGTAAAGAAGAATGTGCTACCACACAGTGAATACTCCACTTTATGCCACTGCACTCTGCACCATTCCATTCCACACCACAGCACTCTACTATGCATCACTCCACTTTACACCTCACAACTGCACTCTGCACCACTCCATGCCACTGCACTGTACACCATCTCATGCTACGGCTCTTTACTCTACCCTGTACCACTCTATTCTATGCTAATTCACTCTTCGCCACTCTATGCTACACCACTGCACTCTTCGCCACTGCACTCTACACCACTCCAGTCTAGGCCACATCAGTCTACTCTGCACAACTCCACTCTGTGTCACTGTACTCTATGCCACTCTGCAAGACTGCACTCTACGCCACTGCACTCTATGCCAATACACTCTATGCCATTGCACTTTACTCTGTAACACTCTATCTATGCTCCTGCACTCTTTGCCAATTTACTGTACGTCACTCTAATCTACTCTGCACCATGGCACTCTATGCCACTTCCCCCTACACCACTTTAAACATTATACTCTGTGCCACTTTACGCAACTGAACTCTATCCTGCACAACTCCACTTTACACCATTTCCTTCTACTCTGAAACCATCTACTCTATGAAACTGCACTCTACGCCACTTTACTCCACTCTCTGCCACTCCATGTCACTGCACTCTACACCACTCTACTCTTAACCACTGCACTCTAACCCAATGGACTCTACACAGTTGCACTCTACATCATTGCACTCTAATCTGCATCACTGTTCTTTACACCACTGCTCTCTAAGCCATTCTGCTCCACTCTACTGAACTCTGACACTCTAATCTGCAACACCTCACTGTCTGCCACCTAACTCTATGCCACTCTATTCTGCACTACTCCACTCTATGGCACTGCACTCTCTGGCACTATAGTCTCCACCACTCTAAGCCTCTGCACACCATGCCACTCAACTCTACTCAGCACTCTATGCTACTGCACTCTTTGCCACTTGACTCTACTTTGTGCCACAGCCCTCTGCATCTCGGTACTCTTCCACTCCACTCTATGCCACTCTGCGCCACACTGCTCCCTGCCACTCTACTCTGTGCCTCTCTACTCTGCGCCACTATTCTGTGCCACTCCACTCTACTATGCACCACTCGAATCTATGCCACTGCATTCTATGACCCAGCGTTACACGCTGCCGAAGTCAATGCCACTACACTCACTGTCACTGCACTCTACGCCACAATTGTCTACAGTACTCTACATCAGTTCACTCTTTGCCACTCCAGTGTATGACACTGCGCAGGTCCACAATATCCCACTTCAGTACACAACACTCTCTGCCACTCTACTCTGGAACCACTCTACTCCACTCTTCACCATTCCATTCTACTAGTCGCAGCTCACAGAGGGGGTGGAGCGGCGCAGTGGAGGGGGGAGACAGGACGGGAAACACATTTTATTAGATTTTTTTTTTTATTTTTTTTTAAACAGTCCTCTGCTCCCGGGCTGGTCCTCTGCTCCTCCATCTCGCTGCAGGCACAGGCTCCCAGCCTGCCCTGCGGCCAATCCTGTCGCTGCTTAGAGCAGCGTCAGGATTGGCTGGGAGCGCCCAGCCCGGGTGCTCCCAGGCAGACTAAGAAGCTGTGGAGACTCTCTACAGCCCAGCAACAGCCTTAACAACAGTGCCTCGCAAGCGAGAGGCACGTGCTAGCTCATGTTCTCACAGTTTTGACCCTCAAAAAACAAGCATTTGCAATGCAATGGGTCTCGCATTTGCTTGATTTAGAGCTGCTATGGTTGCAGACTCCTAACCGGACTTTTCTTGCCACATAAAATGAAAAGTAAAACACTTTCACATAAGCGAGCCAACGGCCACCATGAGTGTGAAGAAGACACACAAAAAAAGGTAACAGAAGTTTGCTCGCAGTCATACGTATCAGCAAAAGTACAATTATCCATGTAACAGGGTCGATGGCATGCAAAGCGTTTGATAACTGCCCAGCAAGATCGCGATGCATAGGAAATAAAAATAAAAAGTTGT
Source organism: Pleurodeles waltl (assembly GCF_031143425.1). Classification (NCBI taxonomy): domain Eukaryota; kingdom Metazoa; phylum Chordata; class Amphibia; order Caudata; family Salamandridae; genus Pleurodeles; species Pleurodeles waltl. The sequence continues at coordinate 658,250,069 of NC_090443.1, read as the reverse complement.
CCAGAAGTCATGCGGAAAATATGGAGCGTCGTATTTTTTCAGTAGTTAGCCGGGCTCCAGGAGGGCTAAAAACTGGAAAAGGCGTGAGGTATGCAGCATGCCTTTCACAATTTTAAAAGTCAAGCCCACGAACCGGTGAAAGTGATGGGCGTGACATCGGCGTGATTAAAAGCCCACAGAAAGATTACAAACGGGACAGAGCGCTTGCGCGCTCGACCCTAAAATCATGGATCAAATAGTAGCTCCTGACAGGAGAGCACCTACAAAGTAACACGTTAATAGGCATATAACTTTTGCAAGACATTACAAATTCTGTTCGCAGTGAGGACGCTGCTTCATGTAATGTGCGAGTCCCAGCGTGCTAAACATAATCACACTGCATTCTGGTTCCTATAGTTTGCTCATAATTACTGGTAAAAATATACAAGATTGCGAGATGTCCTACATACATTCTATGGGTTTTCGACCCTGGGCAAACCCGCCCGCTTTGCTTCGGCACTTCCTCACTATCAAACTTCCGGTTGACTCAGCTCTGGAATTTCCTCGGTTTCTACATCTCTGAATAAATACTTTCAGTTTTACCATTTTACTAGCTGGACTTGCAAGCAGGAGCCGGAACTGCAAGCAGGAGAAGTTTGTCAAGAACAGAACACGTGTAGCCGTAAGGTATCTTTACTCTGCGTGCGTTTTTAAACATTGCCTTGGTCGGTAGTAGAAGGTTGCTGAATCTATCACCATTGTTTTTATTTTCTACTATGTGAATGTGATAAGAAACCGCTACCACACTGACTGCCGTTTCCGGTCTTTTGAAGCAGCTCTCTCCCAAGCCTTTTGGCAATTTAGTTTTCAGCCCTTATGATTTTTTGGCATAATCTGCTCAAAACTAAATTGGAATGTCTTAATTAGTTCTCACGCTATCACTGGCAGTCATTGAAATGTGAAGCTTCTTTGATCATTGTACGCTAAAGAAACCAGTATATTTGAGTACGTTTACTACTTGCGCAGAGGCCGGAGCAAGTCAGTAGTCCTTGTATAGAGTATATCACGATGTTCGGCCATAAAGTAAGTGAGCACTGTGTGTTTTGATTCAGACAACGGGGTGGTTATGTATGGACAGTCATACAGCTTTAAACTATTGAGGCAACGTAACTGCAACTGGGTATCTTTTTATTGTGATTTGTCTTGCTCGACAGAAGTAGCTTCAGTATTGATTCTCAAACGCCTGTATGGAGTAAGACCTTCCATTTGTCATGTTTTAATATATTTCCCATTGACCCCCTAAAAGTCGTATTGCCTGAATAAATCAATCAATATGATTCTTGGCGATACTTTCGTCCATGTAAGGTTTTTTAATTAAGTATGGTTTTCCTATTTGATAGGCAGAGATAAAGGGATATCACATGCTTGACGTGAAATAACAAAAGTATAAAAAAGGGACGGATGGAATGCTATAATTAATCTCAGCCACTGGTCACTACTCGGGCTCGGATCCAATCAATCGATAGTAACCAGTTTGTCCTGGCCACATTAAGACACACCATTCAGATGAAATGTAAAAGCTTGACTTCCAGTAACAGCCACAGTTCAAAACACTGTGCCCTGAGCTAATGTGATTTACATCTCTGCAGATAAAAAAAGTCATATTCTGGACCCATAAAATCCCCAAAGACCTGCACAGCAGTGTAACATGCCTTGGAAGTCTCTAAATCACAGTCTTGGTTAGCTGAGCCGCATGCTCGACGCACGTGCACACTACAGCAGTATAGATGAAGTAGCATGTCCAGGCCCATAAAAAACCCAAGGTAGCATAACAAAATCAGCATGTTCCGAGTTGAAAGTTAGACAAAGTTCATACTAAGAGGCGACAGACACACCACGGTCCACATTACGTGAAGGGCGCACTGTTCCTGTTTGCATCATGGTGCACTTAAATGGGTGCGCTGTGCACCAAACACGGACAGTGCCCTATTACAGTTAATTCACTGCCCTCAGCGCAGCTGTGAACTCATGCATGCCTGACCTGGGTTAGTGAATTAGGGAACAGCGAATTGGTTGTTTGAAGCCATTGTTCCACATTTAGCTGTCCATGGCCACGCTGGTCTGCATTTGGAAAGGAGCAAAACGCTCCCTCGAGATGTGTGTTCTCAGGGTGACCACCCGTCCGTAAATTTCACGGACTATCCGTAATTTCGCCCTGCCGTCCGTCCGTTGTCCGTGATGAAAGTCTTCACGGACAGCCGTAATTTTAGCCTTTCACCTAAAGGGCAAGGGAGGCAGGGCGAAATTAGGGGCAGATCAGTTTCCCCAACTGGACTGGAAGGCAGGGAGTCTCCAGTGCTCTGAGGGAGGGGCAGACAGATAAGAATCAGACCTTCTTGACAGGGGGTCTCCTTCCCTAAAGACATGCAAATGTGCCCAGCTGGTAAATCTACAAATACAAAGGGGCTTGAAAACCTGCATTGACTTTACTAAAAGGAGTCACTTGAAGTTTTCTGGTGGCAAAGATATTTCTTTTAAAGAGGTATTGTAATGGTGTTCCAAGGTGAGCTGTGGAGTGTGTGGTTTTAATGGAGTGTTATAATTTTTTTTAGGACTAGGTATAAACTGTATTTTATTCAAATCTGTATTTGAGAAGCACAGTTTTTTTTATTTAACTAAAATGTATTTGCGCATTTTGTAGCAGCCTTTATTATGATGTAATTGTATTTTTCACAGTTCTTTCAGGTACCTCGGTACCTCATAGTACTAACAAACATTGGCAAAGCCAATAGGTCTCATCTACGAAAGAGTTATTGGCTTTGCTAATGTGTTTTAGCCATTAGCCATGTTATACACCAGAGTAGCTGCTGTTCAGCATGGATTAAAGTTAGTGGCATAGTTGTGTGGAGTGGAATAGAGCGGCATAGGAGCAGTGGCGTAGAGCCCAGTGGTGCAAAGTACAGTGCAGTTGTTTAGAGTGCGTTAGCGTAGAGTGCAGTGGTTTAGAGTGCAGTGGCATGGAGTGGCGTGGGACAGAGTAGAGTGGCATAGAGTGCAGTGGCATAACGTAGATTATTTCGCAGTAGAGTGAGGTGGCTTAGAATGGAGAGGTGCAGGGTAGAGTGGAGTTGCATAAAGTGGCATAGAGTGTGATGGCATAGAGTAAAGTAGTGTAGAGTGCCGTGGCATAGGGTGCAGAGTAGATTATAGTGATGTACAGTGTATTGAGGTAGAGTGCAGGGGCATAGAGTTGAGTGTTACAGAGTAAAGTGCATTAGCAAGAGTGTATTAGCTTAGAGTGCAGTGGCGTACAGTGCAGTGTTGCAGAGTGGCAGAGAGTGGAGTTGTGCGGATTCGATTGGTGTTGCCTAGACTGGAGTGGTATGGTGTGCAGTCAAGCAGAGCGCAGTGATGTAGAGAGGCGTAAAGTGCTGTGGCATAGAGTAGAGTAGAGAGGCATAGTGTGAAGTAGCATAGAGTGCAGTGGCTTAATGTGGAGTGGTTCCGAATGGAGAAGAGTGCAGTGGCATGGAGTGGAGTAAAGTAGAGTGATACAGAGTAGGGTGCAGTGGCGTGTAGTGGTGCAGAGCAGAGTGGAGTGCAGTATGGATGATATGCTAACCCACTGCCATTACAGACAACACATTTTTGATTGAAATGACCATTACATTTGCACAGATATACAGGCCCGTATTTATTCTTTTTTTGCGCCGCATTTGTGTAGTTTTTTGACGCAAAAACGGCGCAAACTTGCAAAATACCATTGTATTTTGTAGGTTTGCACCGTTTTGCGTCAAAAAGCGGCGCAAATGCGGCGCTAAAAAAAGTATAAATACGGGCCACAGTTTTTCAAATCAAACTATACTGTGCACAGACGATGATGTGTGGAAATTGCATCACCTAATACAATGATTTGTTTTAATCATGTAAAGGTATTTGTTTCCAGCACAGTTCAGAATTAACAAAAATGTGCTTGATTTGTACTTCTAATTCTGATATATTCGGAAGTTTATTTAAATGTTGTCATGTGATAAAAAAAACTCTTTCCTAACCCCAGTATCCAGCAAGATTGTCGCATAAATCCTGTCACTTTGAAGTCAGAGAAAGGAAAGGAAACACTAAGTTCCCACCGAAGACAGAGCCTGACATTTGACTTTGTTCTTTGAAAGCACAGCAAATATGATAAGATGAGAACAAAATTTACAAGCCTGTTTACAGAAAGGTAGAACTCAGCAGGATACTGTAAATACGGTTTTGGCAAGGGAAGGGACGAATTCAAGCTGCATAGCCTAAAACAAATAAAGCCAGCAAATTGAAAGCAACAAAATGTGAGTTACAAACCACAAGGCCAATGGCAAGCAACGGGCAGAATGCATTCACAAGGAAGCACTATGAATTTACTTAAAGTGACAGCTGTGGGATACTTTGTGGGGAAAGTCCAGTATTTTAGTCCATATCTTGCAGAGGTTTGGCCACATCAATCACCCAGGTAGTATGACGACAAGACCTGGAGTGGTTTCCATGTTGCAGGATAGGTCTGTACACCCATTCTATCAGTTTGCCACCATTTCCTATGGTACAGAGCTTCTGGCACACCTCTTGTAGGGTTAGTGCTAGGTGGCAGACATGAAATAGGGCATTTCATGATTATTTAAGGTGGTTGTAAGTAAGGAGTTGACCGGGGTGAAGATGGTAGTCTGCCACAAGGGTTTGGAAATTTAGTAGCTCACTGTTCAGAAACAAGTCCCCAATTTTAAGATGCCTGCAACATGCCACTGATGGAGTTGCTCTGAGCACAGCCATCCTGTACGAGTGGGAAGGCTTAGCAAAAGATAGTGCAGGAGCATAGGGTTTCTTCTTGTCAGAGAGTTTACAGGTTCTGGCAAGGCAAGAGAAAGCTGTGCATGATAACCCCGGATGGTGATCAGTACAATGGTCAGTAGGAAACAATGAGCAGTGCATTAAGCCTTTCTTAAAAGTCTTTACTGATAAACCCCATCTCATGCAGGGAGGTGGGCAGAAACCAGCGAGCCACCCATTGGACCTGTGCAGCTGAATAATAGCGTTCTAAGTCAGAAGGCCTAATCCACCCGCAGTCACAGTTAGCTTTAGAGTGGAAAGAGCTCCCGATGGCGCCGCAGTGACCAAATCAGATGTGTGGCATGTCTGAAGAAGGAATGAAGGATGAGCAGGGGAAGGTTTGCAAAATAATACTATCATTGGAGTAGCACCTTATCTTCACTAGTGCCACATGGCCTCTACAGAAAGCAGGAGAGAAGACCAAAAAGCAAACTGGGCTTGGAGGGACCGTTCGCTCTGCCAAGATTTTCATCCTGGAAATCAGTGTAAGAATGGTAGATATTAATCACTAGGTATCAAAAGGTAACTGGTTCCCAGTTCAATCTGAGATCTGATTGTATATAAAGGCGAAAACAGTGCCATATGTTAAAGAAACACTAATTACATTTTAAAATTTGAACATTTTGTTTGTGCAATTTACATCCCAAATATTTTGAAGATTCTGTGTGTACTTGACACTTAGGGATAACCCAGATCTCTAGTTTGGCTTTTGCTCAATTTCAAAACCATATAAAGACATGGACAAAGCGGGCAATTGCCTTGTACAACCTTGCAAGGGGTCTGAACCCTGCTCACCCTTCAAAAGCACTAACAGCGGACCATTTCACCAGAAGAGTTTGCCAAGTTGGATGGGTGTTGCTTTTTCAACCACTTGACAGTGCCCCTTCTGTTCAGCACCTGTGTGCAGAGACAACTCCCCAGGTACCCAATACCTTTGAATAGTCTTGGTGGACCCATCTTGTCTGATTTTAGGAATTGTCCCACCTTGTTCTTCTCTTCTTTATTTATCCAGTTTTTAGCAACAACTCTTTGAATTACTTGCCGTGGACCTCCCATCTGCTCTCAATTTCATCCTCCTCTTTTATTATCTTTGATTGGTAGTCTGGGCTCCCATTTCTGAGATAAATGTAGAGTCCCAGACATATACTCTAGTGCAGTGAGACTACAGACAAGTTATGGGTACATCACACCCTGACATTAGGTGTGAGACTGTCGCCCACACCATCTGCCCTGCCTCTTTAAAAAAAAAAAATTAGGTTGAAAGTCCATGGGCGGTTGGCGTAAGCCAGATGTTTTAGTTTAATTTGTTTAAACTAGCATAAGGTTAATTACCTTAATGTTTCCCAAACTGTTTGCCAGGGGTTTTAAAATGTTCAGAAACATAATCAAAATGTTGCTGTTACTTTCTCTTCAGGAAAGATTGGGTAGATTTGGGTAGGGGTGATGGCCTTGCCGCAGTACTGAAGGGCATTAATTTACTACTGAACAAGGACGTAATGTGACACCTGAATGTAGCATACCAGGAGGCAATCACAAAAAGACCACAGTGAATAAATAGTGCTATGTTAAAAAAGAGTAAATAAATGCACTGACAGCATAGTGAGGCATGGCCTCTCTTGCGTGTGTCTGTAAAACTGACTTTTGTTCTTGAATTGTTGTCCTCAATTTTGACCCTTTGTCCTGAATTTTGACCCTTTGTCCTGAATTTTGACCCTTTGTCCTGAATTTTTTGCAGTCCTGTCCAGAATTTGCCTCAATGCCAGGTGGTCACCCTAGTTCTGCAGGGAGATTCCTGCACAGGTGTCCCTGGGAGCTCCTGGACCCCCTTTCCGAGGGGCTCCCTTGTGGGAGCACTGACTGTGTGTCACCTCTGTGTGGTGCACCTTCTTACAGCTTTTTTTTTGCCTCTGTCCCCGCATCTGTACTATGGCGCAGAGGCAAAGTATTTCCTTATTTGTATGCCCCCCCACCCCAAATAAAAGATGAAACACGCCCTCACGATTGCACTGGCACAATCAATGTTATAGAAGATGCCAGGGAAGGATTTGTATCTTTTCTGTAATACCGAAGTAGCTTGGGGCAAAAGAAGCGGTCGCAGATGACTAATGCTTTCTGAGGGACTTTCTTGTTCTTCTGCTTTAAGTCTATTCTTGCCTCTGCAATGCAAGATTTCACCTGAAGTCTACACTTCCTGCCAGAAGATACGAGGATCCTCCTAACACCAGACACCAGCTGCTTGCTGAGAGAGGGAAGAGGAGGCCCGACTCTGAAGGAAGAGAAACTGTTCAGGAGGGGAATCCAAATATGTTTCCAGCATCTAGAGCACCCAGAGAAAGTTGACGAGAGAGGAGTGAAGTGAGGAGCGACCTGTGCTGATAATTTTCTAAAGGCCTCCTGAGCAGTTCCCTTTGAAAACTGTATAAAGGCTTTCAGGAGTGAAGCATCAGGTTGTCTTCCAGCATCCTGCTGTGAGCAATAGAGAGGAGTGCTACCACAAGTGTGCAGAGTTGAAGATCCCTCCCTGTAAGAAAGTACCCTCTTTCTTGGCATGGTTACCCCCATTTTCTGCATGCCATCAGTTTTTGACTGTGTTCACTGGGATCCTGCTAACCAGGACCCTAGTGATTATGCTCTCACCCTTCAATCTTAGTTACTTGAACCACTTACACACCACATTTGGCATACTGGTGCCCCCATGTAAGTCCTGAGTATATGGTACCCGGGGCACTGGGGTACCAGGGCTGCAGTATATATTATGCCACCCATGGGGAGCCCATGTAAAGTGTATCTGCAGGCATGCCATTCTAGCCTGCCTGAAAGGGTGCATGCACCCTTTTCACTACAGGCCACTACACCAGGTCACTGTAAGTCATCCCTCTGGCAGGCCCTCCTAGCCCAGAAGGCAGGGTGCAAGTACCAGTGTGTGAGGGCACCCCTGCACTATCAGAGGTGCCCCCACGAACTCCAGCTCCATTGTCCTGGACTTCGTGAGTGTGGGGACACCATTTTATATGTGTACTAGACATAGGTCACCACCTGTGACCAGCTACATAATGGTAACTCCGAACCTAGGCATGTTTTGTATCAAACATGTCAGAATCATACCCCAACACTGTTGCCAGTATTGGAAGTATGATTCCATGCACTCTGGGGGCTCCTTAGAAGACCCCCAGCATTGGTCCTACCAGCCTTCTTGGGTTTTCCTTGCAGCCCAACCTGCTGACACCCCTCAGACAGGTTTCTGCCCTCTTGCTCCTTGAACAGCTCAAGCCCAGGATGGCAGAATAAAGGATTTCCTTTGGGAGGGGGGTAACCTTTGGGAGGGGGGTAACACCCTCTCCCTTTGGAAATAGGTGTTACACGTCTTGGGAGGGGTAGCCTTCCAAGCCACTGGCATTCTTTGAAGGGCAAATTCAGTGTCCTCCATTCATAAACCAGTCTACTCCTATCCAGGGAACCCCAAACCCTGCTCTGGTGCGAAATTGGACAATGGAAAGGGGAGTGACCACTCCCCTGTCCATCACCACCCCAGGGGTGATGGCCCAGAGCTCATCCAGAGGGTCCCTGGGTTCTGCCATCTTGAATCCAAGGTGGGCAGGGACCTTTTGGAGCATATGAGTGGCCAGGACAGGCAGGTTATGCCAGAGCCCCCTCCCGATATGTGGTCACCTGGCTAGGTGACCAATCCCCCCTTTCAGGGCTATTTAGGTTCTCTCTCCTGGTTAGATCCTCATATTTGGCTTGCAAGATTCCAGCATGACTTATCTGCAACCTCTGCTTTGAATTCTAGCCACTGGAACTGCGACTGGACACCCCAGGAACCGACATTCTGCATCCACAGTGAAGACTCTTATTGCAACATTGTTTCCACAGCTCCTTCTAAGTTCTGCAACATTTCCCCGGCTGTGCATCCTCTGAGGGCAATAATTTTTCAGTCTGCATGAGAAGGAAGAAGGAATCTCCCTTGTAGTGACTAAGTCACTCCCCTGCATCCGCAGGCATCAATGGCGACGTCGACCAGCTGGGTGGATCTCCTTTCATTTAGAGCTGCGTGGATCCTGCCTCATTGTTGGTTGTCCAAAGTAGTCCTCTTGGCCCTCTCTGCCAGCTATCCAACTTTGGTGGAGGTAATCCTTTGCCTTCCCAGGCAGGACTGTACCCCCATGCACTGCATCTCTTGCAGCAACCAAGACTTGTTGAAATCTCCTCGAAGGGATCTTCAGGCTTCCTGTAGCCCAGGCCCCCAGCCGTCCAGTCTGTGACGCACAGTCCTCTGCGCGCGTCCTTCTGCGGCGTAGGACCCTTCTCTAGTTGTGCTGTGTGGGCTCCTCTGTGACTCCTGGTTCCCCTTCCAGTGGGTCTCCTGTGCAGGCTACCTTTTCTTCTGTGGACTCTCTGCCTTGCTGAGTCCTCCTGGACCTTGATGGTCCCTGGCAGCTCCACTTTTGCTTACCCGCACCTTCTGCCTTTGCCAAGGCTTGTTAGTGTTTTTTCCATGCCACTGACTGACTTCAATAATCCAACCGGCAAGGGACGTCGTCTCCATCCTCCAGAAACTCTTCACCTGCTCCTACTGTCGACCAACTCCTGCAACCACAGATGGGTGGGTAGTGCTCCTGCCCCACTGAACTCTTCTGTGACTTCTAGATTTGGTCCCCTTTTTTCACAAGTCTTCCTCTTCAGGAATCCACTGCTGGTTTCTTGCAGTCTTGTCTGGGTGTTGAATTTTCCTCTTTCCCTTCCTTTTGGGTGGTTTGGGGAAAATCCAGTAACTTACTTTTTAGATCTGCTAGTCTTAGGGTGGTAATCACCCAATGTTTTGCCTGCCTCCATCTACTTTTCTGACACTATTTTGCTGGTTTTAGGGTTCTGCACACTTTACCACTGCTACTCTGTGCTAAAGTGCATATGCTCTCTCCCTACAAACACAGTAACATTGGTTCATACCCAATTGGCATATTTAATTTTCTTGTAAGTCCCTAGTAAAGTGTACTACATGTGCGCAGGGACTGTAAATTAAATGCTACTAGTGGGCCTGCACACTGGTTGTGCCATCCACATAAGTAGTCCCTTAATCATGTCTCAGGCCTGCCATTGCAAGGCCTGTGTGTGCAGTTTCACAGCCTCGTCGACTTGGCATTTAAAAGTACTTGTCAAGCCTTAAACTCGCCTTTTTCTTTATATAAGTCACCCCTAAGGTATGTCATGGAAAACCCAGATGGCAGGGTGCTATGTCGACATAAGGCAGGACATGTACATGTGTGTTTTATATGTCCTGGTAGTGGAAAACTCCTAAGTTCATTTTCAACTATTGGGAGGCCTGCTCCTTTCATAGGATAGCATTAGGGCTACCCTCATATCCTGTTTGAGTGGTAGATTCTGATCAGAAAGGGGTTACTAGGTCATATTTACTATGGCCAGCATGGAATAGAAAATCCAGCTTATTGGTGAGGTTGTATTTTATATTATTAATTTAGAAATGCCACTTTTATAAAGTGAGCATTTCTCTGCACTTAAAATCCATCTGTGCATTACAGCCTGTCTCCAATCCACATCTGGGCTGGGCTGGTTGACAGCTCCCTTGTGCAATTTAGCCAGACAACCATAAACACAGGACTCTCAGTCACACCTGCACTCATATGCATACTGAATAGGTCTTCCTGGGATGGAAGGATGTAGGGCCTGACCGTTACAGTTCAAAGGCTAGTGTTCTGCCTTTTCTTGAAGGAACTCCTTGTGTGCTGAAAATCGACACACAGCCTGCCAGAAACGACATACAGCTTCCTTGCGACAAGAAAATTGTTGCACAGCCGCACCGGAATGAAGCAGCCAGACTTCCCGAGTGAAGAATCGATGCAGTGCCTGTCGTACAACAGAAAATTAGACACATCACCTACTGGATCGAAGCAACGCCTGTGGCTTTGTCCCAGGACTTCCACGCATCATCCCTGTGCGTCACAAAGATCCCGCATTGCAGTGTGGAACCAAGCCTTCGTGCTGGAATTCGATGCAAAGCCCCTTGCAGCGTGGAAAGAAATGACACATCTTTGCCGTGCCGGAAAGTCCGATGCACAACCTATTTTTGCACTGATCTCCTCCTCTGCGGTCTCCGTGTGTAATTTTTGACGCAAACCAGGTACTATGTGAAACTAAGAGACAACTGTTGATTTATAAGATTTAAGACTCTTTAATCTTGCAAAAGTGGTATCTCAATGTGTGCTTATTGAATCTTTACCGTTTTTACCTAAATTTAACCAGATAAATATCAAATATGTTTCTAAACCCGTGTGGTGTATTTCTGTGGTGTTTTCACTTTGTTACTGTATGATTTATTGCACAAATATTTTACACATTGCCATCTAAGTGAAGCCTGACTGCTCAGGCCAAGCTACTAGAGGATGGGCACAGGATAATTTGGATTGTGTGTGACTTAACCTGACTAGGATTGTGGTCCCTCCTTGGACAAGGGTGTATACCTCTGCCAACTAGAGACCCCATTTCTAACACTTACTCCTTTCTTCCTGGTTGCTGGGGGGCACTGTGGAACTTACCTTTGGGGTTTATAGTTCCCCAGCTTCCCTTTACACAACCCACTTACCTAGGTGGGGCTCCTGCATTTGCATTCCATTATTTTAGTATATGCTTTGGGCTCCCCCTAGGGTCACTATTGCTATTTGCACGGTTTTCTAACACTTTCTATGCCTAATTATGATGACTAATGTTTATAGCTAGTGTGTTTCTTACCTCCTGTTTAAGGGTTGTCTCTCTAGTACTTTTTGATAATTGTGTCCCCAAAATAAAGTACCTTTTATTTTTGTAAAACTGATGGTTTTCTTTCATGTATGTAGGTGCTGTGTGACTACAGTGGTATTGCATGAGCTATGCATGTCTCCTAGATAAGCCTTGACTGCTCATCCATAGATCCCTCTAGAGAGCCTGGCTTCTAGACACTGACTACACTACACTAATAGGAGATATCTGGACCTGGTATAAGGTGTAAGTACTTAAGGTACCAACCACACAGCAGGCCAGATTCCTACATTCCCCATCACCCAATTAGAAGCCCTGATCAGCCTGGTGGCCCCAACTGACAAAGATGCACACCCGTTGAAGAATTGGCACGATAGCCACATATACAGGTGAAAACTGCCTACCATGTAGAGTTGCTGTGCAGATCCTGACCGCAATATGGTTCATTTTCTGAGAGGTTGCCACAGTGGTTCCCATATCAATGAAGCTGTGATGGAGCAGGCAATCAGTGCAACTACTGCTGTATCTGCTTTAAACATGCAAAAGTAGGCACTAGCTTGAATAGAATAAAAGGCTGACCACACAGAAAAATATACCCAATAAAATTTTGAAATTGAATCGGAGAAAGCCATTAAATTGATTTGCGAGTCCAGTCTATGAGGTAATTGACAGCAAACTGTTCCTGTGCCTAATTAATTCCCATATCAGGGACTGTAACTATTAGCATACTCCTTCCAAAGAGCAAGCGGGCTACAAGACCCCAACAGGGGTGGCTGAGGTAATTTGCCACTGCTATCCATCCAACCATCGCTATGCAAATTGGGCCATCTACACCCTTTCTGCGCTTGACTCCCCGGAGGTCGCGCAGTCAGAGGCTACTCAGAGAGGTGGTGTGGAGGGCACGAATTCAGAACTAAACAGCCAACTGACAGACACAAAAACGTGTTGTGCATACTACAATATTTTATTCTGTGAGCAAATTGAAATACTACACAGGCCAATACACTTTTTACTTAGGAATGTCATCTCATCTGTGATCCTAAGTGGAGGGCTACACCTACTTACCTACTTGTCTTCTCCTGGCTACAAGCCCCCCCAAACTGGCTGAAAGCAGTACTCATACAACTTTGTTCTAGACTTGTTCAGAGCCAGGCAGTCTATTTTATCAACAAAAGATTTCTGAATATTCAGGGAAGTGTCATCTAAACAATTGTCTACTACACACTACAAGGGACATGCAGAAAAATAAGCTAAAAAAGTGAGAAGCTTACAATTGCTGCCTACCTTGCTTGAAATCGACGGGGTAAAGTAGTAATAATTCAAACATGGGGCTATTTGAAATAAAGTAACCTATTTAAACAAAAGCCAGCAACTGTTTATAAGCAACTGATTACATTGTACTAATCAGATGTCCCCTTTAGGTCTGGTTTTAGCTGATACCTTTAGATTCTACTAAAATAATATGTACACTATACTTTCTTAAAGGTGCTTTCAGCCACCTCCCCTCATCTATTAGTAGGATGTCATTCTTATTTTCCTTCCACTCACTACATCATATAGCATGGGGGCGATGGGACAGCCTATCCAAGCCTCTGGTTAACGTCAATTTGAGTGGCTTGCATTTTTGCTCTTTCACAAGGTGAACATCCACACACAAGCTAGTTCCCTTTAGTGCCGGTGGTGCCTGACGTGATAGTAGGACCCATTTGAGGTGAGCGCAGGGCACATTCCAGTTCCTGTCTCCTTCCAATGCTGTTGTAAATTCCTTTTTAAGCTGACTGCAGCTATTTCACAGTATACCATATTGTTATCCTGCATTCAGTTTTACCAGTGGCGCTTTAATTAACTTTGCCCAGGAAGAAAACTAAACTTAATCCATGTTTATCTGCAGCACTCGTGTAACATTTTTATATAAACATAGGTGGTGTTTAATTTGGGTTTTATATTCCAATATTTCATACTGTGAATTCTCTATCCTTCTTTCCACCTTTTTTCCTTTCCTATATACTTTCCCTCTTTCTTTCTTTTAACCTTCTTTTTTCCTTCTTTCTTCTTTGCCTTCTTCCCTTTTTTTTGCCTTCTTTCCTTCTCTTGTTCCTTCTTTTGTCCTTCCTTCTTCCTTTGCTTCTTGGTTTCGTTCTTTTACTTTTTTCCTTCTTTCTTTATTTTGTTTACTTTCTTTTTGTTTCCCTTTTTTCTTCCTTCTTTCCTTTTCTTTTTTGCATTCTTTCTTCCTTTATTTCATTCTTTCTCTTTTGCTTCCTTTCCTTTTTCTTTCGTTCTATCTTCTTTTGCCATCTTTCCTTCCTTCCTTTTTTGCCTTTCTTCCTTTGCCTGTCTGTCTTGCCTTTTTGTTTTTTGTGTACCTTCCTTACTTCTTTGTTACTCATTCTCTTCTTCTTCCCTTCTTTATTGACTTCTTTCTCAAAGGTGAGGCTAGCAGCCAATGCCAGTCCAATTAATTTTGTTTAGGTCTGTGTTAGCTAAGAGCCTTTGATTTTGCTAAAAGTATGTATGACATAGTTACTTATAAGGGTTTTCAGCTAGACTTCGTCCATTAGTCTGTGTCTTTCACATCTTTCTTCCTCCTACTCCAGCATGCATCGGGGAGGATTGACTGACTTCACTATGAGTTACAACATTCTGCCCTTTCCCAAAGCGTATATCCACACAAGGTAGTTGCCTTCACTGCCGAGCTTTACGATAGTAATGTGTATTTTTTTTTTTTAGATCAGAAAAACACTTTTGCCTTTAGCCAACGTTTTTTTATTTTTTAGCTTCAATGAGGGCCCGTAGCGTCACAAAAAAAAAAGTTTTGCAAAATCCATGTCAAAAGGATTGCCATAAGGCTGGGGACCTTTGCAAATGCTTGTTTGAGAAAGTTACAAACAAACTGGAGCAATGGGATGCAGGTGACATTCATCTTCACTTTTCTAAAAGTTTTTTTTAAATGAAGTATTCCTTTTAATCGTCTATTAGTGTACATCTCTCTGTTTTCATAAAATGTAAGGAAGAATACAATAACTGTGGTTACCTCTACCACCATATCACACCACATTTCATCCCCACACTCCCTAAACATAATACACATAAAAAAATCATTACCCTGCCTTGTGTAACGCATTCAACTTGGATATAGCAGTATAGGCAATACAAAACTAGAAATAAACAAGGCCCTATAGTGAGACAAAATGGATATCATTCCATCACCCCCACAATGGTTTTTCTCTTAACGCCTAAAATATTTTTATTCAGTAGTCAGTGTCATACAATGATGTTCCCTTTTTCATACAGCAATGCCCAACCATTTATCCTACCTTTAGTATGGGAGGGTGTTGTGGTTTTTCAATTAGTCACTGCCTACCATCTATTGTGGGAATATTACTTCTTTGACTCTGTGGGGAGTGGAAGTACTAGTATTGGTAGTGAATTCAGTGAGTGTCATTACTCTACACTGGGAGCCCAGGCAGACCCATCCCCACTGTGTAAAACATATTTGTCTGTTCATCTATGAAATAAATCACCTGTTCATATGTTGTCATTGTCTACATCTCTCGCATCCAGAACTCTGCATCTGGTGTGCAGAGTGTTCTCCATAATCTTAGAATGTAGATTTTGGCAACAGCCAGTGCAGTAGCAAACCATCTTGTCTTCTAGTTTGACCCCGCGGTAGAATGTGGTTGTGTATGTGTGGTGCTTGGCTTGTCAGTTGCCCTGAGGCTCCAAATGATTCTTTCATGGTTTTCCGTATCTCCCCCTAGTAATAATGACCCAGGGCTGGACATTCCCAGATAAGTGTACTCTGTCACTATTAGAAGAACCACATAGTGTCTCAGCTTCAGGAGTGCCTCTTGGAGCATTTGATCATAAATGGACATTACGTTTGCCCACTCCTCATCTCTATATTCGATTTGCAGCCAATGGGTGCATCACTTTTTCAATAGATCAGGGGTTGAGGGTGAGAACATGTGGTTTGTGAGAAACTTAAAGAGGCCTCTCATGGCACCCTTAGACATTCCCCAGATGTGGAGGTAGTTAAATGTGGTGGAGTTTTGTAATACATTAGGGAAAAATACAAACCACTTAAAAAGTCAGTTGCGAAGTTTCTGAAAATCCCAAAAAGAGGGTTGGTGGTAGTTTAAATATGTCCTTGCCTGCTGTATTGGGTTAGAGGATACAAGCCCTGTCTTACCCCCTTGTGCAGTGGTTGTGTGGTTTCAGAAGCCCCAAGCAGAGATTTCTCTATACAGAACCATTGCGGTGTGTCAATCATGGATCTTGTAACATATTTATGCAACTTGGAATGCAAACCAGTATGAATCAGTGTGAGGTAAATGTAGTCCTCTATTCTAAGTTGCACCATAAAGCATCCCCATCTTTATACTTGGCTTCAGTCCCTCCCAAATACATGATTTAATAAACTTAGTTAGTTCACAGATCTTAAGGGCAGGCATTCGAATTGGTGATAATGCAAAGATGTAACTCAAGCATGGTATCACATTCATTTCAGAGATTTGGCCTATTCACCAAATGTATAGGTGGAGTGAGGACCAATGCAGTTGATGTGATATAATTGAGACCAGTGTTTCTCAGTTGTCTTTTACTAGACAGTGAAGGCCCATATTTAAGTAAATCCCCAAGTATTTTGAGTTAGATTGGTTCCATTGAAACAGGTGTTCACCATTTGAATGCTATTGTGGTAGAAAGGGTAAGAAACAAGCTTCAGATTTTCCCCACTTTAGTTTCTAACCCTGGAACTTTGAGAAATGTGAGATGGTTCAAATAAGGGTATGTATGTATGTGAGCAGGTTAGATAAAGTAACCAGGATATTGTCTGCATACAAGAGTGCATTGGGTCCTCCTGTTTTTGTATGGATGCCATCTACATCCTTGTTTTGCCTAACAGCTATTGCTAGTTCAAGAGCTAGGATGAACAATAGCGGGTATAGTGTGTATCCCTGTCGCATTTCTCTATGACTTCTCAACTCTGAGGAGATGTGCCCATTACGTCCTATTGCTGCCATCTGGTTATCATACAGTCAATTGATTTTGGTATGGAATTTTTCACTCAACCCAAATATTACCAGGATCCAGAACAAGTAAGTCCATTCCAGTTTGTCAAATGCTTTCTTCGTGTCCCGTTAGAGAGACTTTTTCATTTGTATAATTTTTTAGTTGCCAGAGAACATGTGTGAGTGATCCCATGTGGGATGTGAATGACCAGTACGATACACAGCCAACCTAGTCTTGCGGAACTAAGGATGTCCACACCATTATGAGCATGTTCGCCAGCACTTTGACCAATATTGTCATGTAGAGTAAACATAGCGGCCTTTAGCTGGTGCATTCTATCAACTCCTTACCTAGCTTCAAATTGAGGGGGTTTTAGGCTGTGTTTGCCTCCTTAGGGGTGATGTCCCTTCTCTAATTTCCGGGAACAGTTTACATAGCAGTGGCACCAGGACAGATGTATTGATTCTATAGCATTCTAATGATAACGCACTAATTCTTGGAGGCTGATAGCTGGTGTGTATTGTTGTGCTTCCTGTTGTCTCGGCTTAATGGCTAATAGGTGTCCCATATTTTTCCCTTTCTATAGGGATGTTACTGAAGGCAGAAAAGCATAGTTTCACGCAGCCCGCCGTGGGAAGCAAATCCCCCGACTGCCCCACCCCCTCCTGCACCCTATCTATGGCAATGGCATTAGGGGTGTGGCTGCAGTGCCTGGCCTCTGGCCAAACCCTTGCTCATCACTCTGGCGAGCATAACCTTTGGCCATACTTGGGTTTAGCCCTCAGCAGGTGGGCAACCCCTCATTGCACGCAGCTTTAGACTGCAGAGCAGTGTTGGCAAAGGGACTTGGCCTCTACCCAAGGCCTGCACCAAAACCTCTGCTTGAGGCAGTCCATCCCCCCCCCCCCCCCGAGTTGACCCCCAAACCACTTTTTGTTTTTTATTTAATTTCTAAAATGTTTTCACAGCACTGTGCTACCCCTGAGGCGCCTAACCCCTCAAAGGTGACAAACCTCACTGCTAAGCCCAGTTGTAGGCAACGCACAGTAGGGAATTGGCTGCAGGGCCTGGCTGAATAGCCAGGCCCTGCACACAGCCACCTGCTGCATGTGGACAACCATCACCCTTAGGTAGCCAAAAAAGATAATGAGGCTCATATTTCCTGTGACATGCAGTCAGTATGAGCATATTCCTGTCCCTGCATCTAAGGCCGGGTGTCTGGGTATTTGTTATTTTACTTCCTTCTCATCATACAATAATTACCAGTGGTTGCAAAGCTATATTTTTAGTCATGCTAGTCTCAGTCCTGTTATAAATCACATAAGTTTCAAATGGAGCTGCCTTGTTCAACTGTCGGCTAGATTATTGTAGTACACAGTATCTTCGTGTCATGAAAAATGTGCATGGATAAACTTCACTTAGTATGGGCTCTTAGTTGCATATTTTATTAGCTCAAAATAAATTATATTCGTTTTTCTTGTTGTACATGGCTCAACAATTAGGAGCATTTGAAATATACGTAATTAGCTTACTCATAATTATGCAAAATGCTAATCCTTCATTTAACGCTATATTTTAGTGTGACAGGCATCTTCATGCTAGTCTTTGATGGTAGGATGCATTTTGTGCTAAAAAATCACGCAACAAAATGAAAGCATTGCAAACAACAGTGCTCGTGTTCTGTTATACCCTTGTGTTCATGATAAACTTGTACCAAGAAGTGAATGCTATTAAGAATGGTGCATAATTATTTGACATGGTATAGTGGCATAATTTCAGGAACGTTGTGTAACAAGTATAACACGAAGTTTCAGAAATGACATGAATTATGCGGATATAATTTAAATGTCACCCAGGCCAACCACCAAAAACGTCTGAGCTTTAAATACACATGTATTTTCTTTGGATCACTCTGATCTGTATGCTGATTTGGTCTCTGGCAAGGTTCAGCCTTTGCCTTTTTTCTGCCTCTAAATATGTGCCCCCCCACCCTATAAATAAGGAGCAATGTGGGACAGATAATTAGAGTTGCTTTGGGTGCATCTCTGTAATGCCAGCCCTGGTCCTTTTTTAACATTGCATCGTTTGTTTCAGTACAAAGAAAGACCTAGCCCAGGTCTGTTGTTTCTGTATGTGTGCATGGCAGAAACTAGATAAGAAATTATTAGGCTGTTAGTTGTTCTATCAGTTTATTTTTGGAGCTACATACTGGTAATTTGAGTAGGAAATTAGGCCTCGGCTAGATTAGTAGTTTTCATTTTATCCCTGTGTTATGGTTGTTTTACATACGCCTAGCTATACATAAGATAGAACCTCCTAAGACAAATAACGTTTCTCTAGTGAGGTGTAAGAAAAAGTAGAGCTTTTTTGCTAAGGTATTACAGTCAGGATCCAACATCTGGTAGTATTAAAGCCTATTTCTTTTAGATCTTTAATGCTGAGTGGTGTATAGGTGGTCCAGGTGTGCCATTTTGGTGACATAGTTGAGAATATTGCAAGTGGGGTATTGCCTTGGGAAGGTGGGAATTTTGCTTCAGTAGAATTGATTTGCTTCTCTAAGAAGTAAGGTTTGGATTCCATCAACTGGGCTTTGTATTCTTTTCTTCCTGTTTTCAAAGCTGTAAAAAGTAGACAACTGACCTTTGGTGTAGGTGACAGAAGAGCCTCCCTTTGGTCACTATAGTCTTTCTTTTTTATTTTCAGAGTATGAGGTTCTCATGGAGAGTGGACAGTACAGAGTTGTACTGGTCAGTGATGAAGATTTATCAGTGTCGGTGCTTGAGGGGATGGAGGAAGCTAATCTCCTCTTTAGCATAATGTGAACTGTATATTCCTTCTGGTTGAAGCATACTTTGGCTTAGTTTAAGGCTTAAGTATGCTTTTAAGGACCGGATTTAGAAATTAATAATTAAGTTAAAGACCTGTCCACAGGAACAAGGTCATTCATTTTGATGTGTTTAGAGGCAGCAGTGATACGATCAAAAGTAGCCCCTTTGGTGTGTCGAGTTCTAAAAGAATTAAAGCAATTTATAGCCAGTTAGGGAGCTTAATGTAGTTACAGCCATGTCAGTAGTGACATTCCAGTGAATATTGAACTCTCCAACCAGAAGACATCAAAAGTAGATTGATCCATTGAAGACTTGATTGTTGCCTGAATGATGAAACAGCAGGAATGTAAGATATTAACATGTAGTCATTCAAAACAGGATTGGCAAATAGTAGCTTGTTCACACTTAATATGGTCTTTGTAAATTTAGGGCCAGACTGCCTGCATTTTTGTTCGTCCTGTCCGATCTCATGATGGGGTACTCAGCAGATGCAATTACAATTATGAAAGGGAGTTCAGAAAGAGAGAACCTGTTCCAGTAAGAATACATTAAAGTCTTGGATCACACATGTATTGGATACTGTGGTGGCAGTGGCTACTGCAGAGGTGCATTTGGTAATTGATTGAGTCACTGTAGCATAATGTAGCTTTCATTCTTATGTAAAGGAATAAAGTTGGTCAGCATGACCACCCCCCCCCCCCCCCAGATTTGCCCAGGTTTGAGAGTTTCAGAAAGTTATCTGAGAGATGTTTTCTATTATTTCTATGATAGATTTTAAGACTTCTTTAGGATGATCTTCAATCTCTTTGGCAAAAAGGAGGTTTCCTGTGGCTGTGTCACTTAGGTGTAACCGGTGAAAAAAAGGGGCTGGATTCAGTGTTTCTTGTCTTTGAAATAACCGTAACCTATTTATTGCTAGCATCTGTGGTCTGATTGGAAAAACAGGTTGCCTAGGGATGAGTGAGTTGGATTATGTTTAGTTTGAATGGAAGAGTCCCAGTTGCAATTTTATGCTCTACTGGAATGTTAAATAGCTTGTAGATGATGATGTGTATATCTTCAAGTTTGGGAGTGGCTGGAAAAAGCTCAGATGTTTTTGTAATTAGGGAATAAGATAATAGTATGCTCTACCTATGAGAGTTAGTGTACTGCCTATAATCGATCGTCCACATCTAAAATGAAGTGGTGGTTGCAAGTTTATCCATAAGTAATAAGTGTCTGGTAGGTGGAGTGTAGTTTGGTGAGATGCAAACTGTAGTCAGTAGATTGGATACAACTAATATCAGAATTTGTACTTATGCCAGGTTGGGTAGAGGAAGAAATAATCAGTTTGGCTTCGGATTTGAGATTGTTGACGGTCACTGAAAAAGTATGAAAGATATCAAGACTTATATCAATGAACTTGATTATTATCTTTCTAAAGTTAAATACGGATGTGAGGGTTCCATGTCTGTGCTTTAAAAACAGAGACAATTACCCCCACCCATGAGGTATAGGCTTCACTTACAGGACTTTAAATGGGTCAGTAAACCTCTATTCCAGGCCTGAGTATAAGGATGTTTTTGCTAATTGCCTACTTTTACTGCATTCCTTCTACTGTGCTTAATGGAACATCAGATTTTGTGTTGCTGTCATTTTAGGGAGAAGAAAAGGCACTCCGATAAGCAAATAACTCTTGATGATTAAAGCTAGGTAGCTACTGAGAAATGTGAAGAAGGAAACACATAGACACCATAGGAAACATGCAAGAAGCGGTTCATAAAGAATACAGGGGGGAGGATTAGGGACAATTGGAATTATCACTCCATTTTATTATTGGATGAATGCAGTTTATTTTGACTTTAACAAGCTACCTCTTCTACAAAATCCCTGTGTATTACACAGTATTAAAAATGCCCATCATAAATGGGGTTACATGCTTCCTCTCAGTGAATAATTAATGCTAGTACAATCCATTAAGTGTGAGTTCCTAATATCAGTTAAGTCTGTTAAAGTACATGTTTTATTAGTACAGCAAGAAACAGAAACCAATTGGATATTATAAATACCAGTCCATTATTATTTGAAGTTGCTAAAATATGATCATGTGAAGAAACAAGTTATTTTAATGTCAAAGGATTAGATATTAGTAAGAATGAGTGCATGACTCAAATAGTGTGTATGAACAAAGGGTAAGTCAAAACTTACAAAGTCTCCTGTGTACAGTATTGATGGAGTACATGCTTGATTAAGTCCTAGGCCAAGGAACACTGGCTGTTTAAAGAAGAGAGTCAATGCATAAGCAATGTGATGAAGGAAGGTGTGGACATGGTGGTAGGCCCTCTTCATATCCCAATAGCTTGAGGCCTATATCAGTCTGCTTTTACTAGTAATCTTTGGAAGGGAACACCCTAAAACGAATGGAAGATATAAATGCAACTAGGGAGTTGGCGGTGTGTGGCCACATAACCTAAAATGGAATCTTTTATGTCTTTAGGGCCTCTGTGGTTTGTCTTCTCCAGTGTTGGATTAGGACTGCTCTCAAAGGACTTCTGGTGGGAATGAAGAGAGGGTTGGTATTGGTCTGAAAGGGTCGTGAAGTAGCCATTTTGTAGTTGACCATTTCGCCATGCAGGACATGAAAGAAAGGACAGGCACAATGTTCCTCAAAGAGAAATTTAAGATGCAGCAGATCAAGAGAAGATGCTAATTTAAACTTAGCCATTTATTTTGTATTCTGTGAATGTAGTTAATTTTAAGAGTGTTTCTGTCTCACTATTCAATTTGATACCATACCGTACCAACTCCCACCACAGCCTATTATGGCTTTTGTTCTGCAAAAAAAAAACCTGGGATGTAGAAATTACTCACTGCTACCACCATCCATCCTCCTGAATCTACTGCAATTTCCAGAGTGATGCTAGCTGCTAAATCCTCCACAAGATCTTGTTTCCCTTTTTCTGTTAAAGGGAGTATTTTAATTATAGAGCCAGAGGTAGCTAAAAGATAAAATGTAACCAAAACCAAGAATACACCCACATTTTCAAGGAGGAACTGGAGGGAACCTGTAAATCCTTAAATGGAACTAGTTATGGAGAAAAGCAGGGCCTGATGTGGACGGGTTACTCTTTCACAAATGTGCAGTATTTCCCATTCACCTTAGTACAAGTGTCACATGATATAATGCATATGTAGGAAGGTGGAAATGATATAATTCATAGAGTAACCCGTCCGTGAAATTATATATAGGGCTCTTGATCTCATAGCACACTTAATACAATTACATCATTTATATCACTACTTTCAGAAAGATGATGAGCATTTATAGGGAAAATACACAATGCAGGGTATCAGAATAAGAAACAGTTTTAATGTGCACAAGGTGAGCAGTTTAGCGAATGGTGAATTGGTAAAAAAAGGATGCTTAGTACTCTTAGTGATTCACCCAAAACTTTAAAAGAAATTCAACAGTGTGAGAACATGAGTAAGTGACCAAACTAGAGTAGGTTGATTTGTATCCAGTATTACAAAGCAAACATTACACATCATTGTTTGGTCAATGCTTTACAAGTCAACAGTGTTTCAATCCTTGATAATAGGCTATCAATATCATTGGAAAAACCCTAGTGGAACACAAGCAAAAATAGGAAAGACTGTAAAACAGAACAAATGGGAAGAACATTTATACTGGTATCAGGGCAAGACACAATAATTCAGAGCAGGCCACAGGGCTAGGTTATTAGGAGAAAAGGGAAGGAAACACACTCAGTGGAAAAAGGGTGAACACTTTGGAATTTGTGAGGCACACAAAAAGAGGCTACTCACATGGAGGAGTTTAGGCTATCAAAAGGAACACCAGAGCAAACAAACACACTGCTTCCAACAGGACTACTATAAGGAATCCAGTGGAATACCTGGAAAAAAGGAGTCTTAGTATAAGCAGCAGGATGCCATTCTCTGTCCAACTGGAGAGAGAAAAAGCATTGAAATGCTTATACTCAAAAACTCAAGGTAGCAAGACCAGAAACTGGGCGCTCACAAATATATATGGGAACTTAGTAAAAAACAATTAGTACCAAAATAATGGTGCTCCAGAGCTAGGGTTGGCTACCTCACAACACCAAACATAACTGCCAAAGCAGGGGTCAATAGCCAAAGAATGCAGGAAGCTGAGCACTCAGAGTTCCAGTGTAATGTTCAGTATAGAAGTTTGCATGGCTTCCAGTTGCTTTTATTCCAGATCGACCAAATATTTCAAACTGAAACAATGTATTTTACAAGAAAGTCTTATCCCGGATCCACCATATGGTTTATACATCAGGGTGTAACAAAATTAGCCAACACCGGTTTCATCGAATGGCAATACGCCTTTGACTTCCTCAGAGCAGTAATTAAAAGAAATCAACAATGTGATCACTCAGTAGAGTAACCATCACCCACCACATTGTGTCAAAATTCACACATTTCAAATTGAAACTTGTTCTACTAAGTCATTTAGCAAACAGCTCCAAATGTAACAGAGCACGTTTAGTAGAAACAATATATCAATGGAGTATAAAGTGAATAGGGAGAAATATACAATATCACCTGATATATGTGGTAATCAGTGTCCCAAAATGAAGTATAGTGACACCCACAAGTAGAACAAGAGTGCATGCAAGTAACCAGTGGCAGTAGCTACCATTACTCATTGCAAAAAAAAGGGGTTATGAAACGGAAGGAGACAGAGAAAAGAGAAGAAATTATATAATGACCTAAGAATAAACTGAATGAATCTCCAGTTGTAGGGTCCTCAAAATCTGAATCTTTTTCAATTACCAACAGTCTGTCAAAGTCAAATTGTAATCTTCCACAATATCAAAATTCTTTCAGAGGAAAAAACCCGTCCCAAACACATATGAGTGCCTAACCAGTGCGTCAAGAATTACATAACCATTCAATCAAAACACGGTGTGCTACTACTGTATATAAACACCTCTCTAAACCCATTTCACATCATCTTTCAATGAACCCTAAATCTGTGCTTAATTTGTAAATAAAAACGTGCCAGTGCCCTCTACCCTCTGTAGTGTCGGCGACGGCCGGTGTACTGATGCTTGACGCTCCCCCGTCCGAATGTGCACCCCCTACGTCAGAGGGTGCTTGTTCATTCAGCTGCTTGCTGAATGTTTCAGCTCGGGTGCCCGTCTCCGCTCCCCCAGCGCGATGTTGCGCATGCGCGAGGGCTCACAGCAACACAGATTCAAACGAGGTGTTTAACCCCGTCGCTGCCAATGTTTAACCCCTTCGCTGCCAGGCCTTTTCCTTCTCAGGCGCCAGGGATTTTTTTGTCTATTTGGGGATCTTCGCTTTTAGGCCCTCATAACTTTTTGTCTATATAAACTACGCAAGCCAAATTTTAGTCCTTTTTTCCCCACATCCCAGGGATTCTACAGGTACCCAGACTTTGTGGGTTCCCCTGAAGGAGACTAAGAAATTTGCCAAAATGCAGCAAAAATTTCGTTTTTTCAAACAAGGGAAAAAAGGGCTGAAGATGAGGGCTCGTGTTTTTTCCTTGAAAATGGCATCAACAAAGGGTTTGCGGTGCTAAAATAACCATCTTCCCAGCTTTCAGGAACGGGCAGACTTAAATCAGAAAACGCAGTTTTTCAACCCAATTTTGGCATTTTACTGGGACATACCCCATTTTAATGTAGACAAAATTTATAATTCACCAAGGGGTCATTTGTGTAGATCCTACAGTGTTTTCCTACTGAAATAACAACATAAATAAAAAATAATAAAATTGACGTAAAAAAAAACCAACTGTTTTTCTCCACGTTTTACTCTGTAACTTTTTTCGGCGAAGTTAGATTTTTTAAAGCAATATACTGTTACGTCTGCTGGACTCTTCTGGTTGCGGGGCTATATTGGGCTTGTCGGTTCATCAATAACCCTAGGTACCCAGAGCCAATAAATGAGCTGCACCTTGCAATGGGTTTTCATTCTATTCCGGTCGTACATCAATTCATTTGCTGAAATATAAAGATTGAAAGATAGGATTCAAGAAAACCTTTGTATTTCCAAAATGGCCACAAGATAAGGTGTTGAGAAGCAGTGGTTATTTGCACATCTCTGAATTCCGGGGTCCCATACTAGCATGTGAATTACAGGTCATTTCTCAAATAGATGTCTTTTTTACACACTGTCTTACATTTGGAAAGAAAAAATGTTGAATAAGACAAAGGCCAATAACACTTGTTCTTCTATTCTGTTTTCCCACAAGTCTCCTGATAAAAATGGTACCTCACTTGCGTGGGTAGGCCAAGTGCCTGCGACAGGAAACGTAACATGGACACATCACATTTTTACATTGAAATTTGACGTGTTTTTTGCAAAGTGCCTACTTGTGGATTTGGGCCCCTAGCTCATTCAGCACCTAAGAAAACCTAGCAAACCAGGACATTTCTTAAAACTAGACACCTATGGGATTACAGAATGGGTTGGCTTGTGGAGCACTCGCCAAGTTCCTTTACCCAGAATCCTTTGCAAACCTCACAATTTGTCCCAAAAAAAACATTTTCCTCTCATTTCAGTGACAGAAAGTTCTGTAATCTGAGAGGAGACACAAATTTCCTTGCACCCAGCGTTCCCCCAAGTGTCCTGATAAAAATGGTACTTCACTTGTGTGAGTAGGCCTAGCACCTGCAACAGGAAATGCCCCAAAACACAACGTGGACACTTCACATTTTCCTAAAGCAAACAGAGCTGTTTTTAGCAAAGTGCCTAGCTGTGGATTTTGTCTTCAAGCTCAGCCGGCACCTAGGGAAACCTACCAAACCTGCACATTTCCCCCAAGTCTCCCGATAAAAATGGTACCTCACTTGTGTGGGTACTCCTAGGTCTTGCGACAGAAAAAGCCCCAAAACACTATCTGGACACATCAAAATTATTAAATACAAAACTACCTGTTTTGGTGGGGAGGGGGGCACCTGCGTTTTTGTTCCTGGATTCAGCAGCCATCTAGGAAAACCTACCAAACCCAGACATTTCTGAAAAATAGACACTAGAGGGAGTGCAGGGTGGTTTGACTTGCGTGGATCCTCCAATGTTTTCTTATCCAGAATCCTCAGCAAACCTCACATTTAGCTAAAAAATCTAAATTTTCCAACATTTCTGTTTGGGATCACCCCACCGGGACAAATTTCCTACCACCCAATGTTCCCCTCAGTCTCTCGTTAAAAATGATACCTCACTTGCGTAGGTGGGCCAAGTGCCTGTGATAGGGAAGAGCCAAAAACATGTGGAAATCGAGGGGGAAACAAAGCGGGTCCAAAAAGGCAGTTTGAAATAAAAAAAAATGTTGTCTGACAAATGCAGCATAATTTTTATCGGTATAGATGAGACAATGTTGAGAGGTAGGAGGTTTGTGTGTTCCTGCAGATTCCGGAAGGTTCCATCACAAAAATTTAGTAGAAATGTGTGATTCCCAGCAAAGTTGGAGGTTTGCAAGGCATTGTGGGAAAGAAAATGGTGTGGGGTGTATGTGAAGCACACTATCCTGGAATCAACTAGATGTTAAGTTTTCAGATGTGTCTAGATGTTGTGGATGTTTCTAAATGGCAGCGTCCCAAAGTCCAAAAAGCGCAGCCCTCAACATTCCAAGTGGCACACTTTTGAGAGTTACCAAGCTCTCATGGCCCAAACGTAAAACCAAGACCCAAAATAATTGGGGGGGGGGGGCAGGAATGGCCTAAAAGTAATTAGGCCCCACCGGGAGTGACCCTTGACTAAGGGGTGGCTCCCCACATATAAAAAATAAAAAAGAAACAAAAAAATAAGTTATCCCTGGTCTCTAGGGGTTTTCTGGCCACCCTGGGGGCAGATCGTCCTAATTATATTAGGCCGATCTGCCACCGTGGGGGCAGAAATGGCCTAGAAATGTTTTGCCCCTCCTTGGGAGCGGCTCTTGCCCAAGGGGCCACTCCCTTTCTGAGTAACTATAAAAACAATAAAAATTCCCTGGTGTCTAGTGGTTTCTGCCTCCCTGTGGGCAGTAATGGCCTAAAAATAATTTGCCCCCCCCCAGGGGGTGACCCTTGCCTAAGGAGTCACTCCCCACATATAAAAAAAAAATAAAAAAAAAAATATATATATATCCCTGGTGTCTAGGGGCTCATATTAGACCGATCTGCCCCCATGGGTTGGTGGGACTGGGCAGAAATGGCCTAAAAATATTACGGGCCCCTAGGGAGCGACCCTTGTCCAAGGGGCCACTCCCCTTATGAGTCAGCATGCTAAAAAAATAAAATTCCCTGGTGTCTAGTGGTTTCTGCCCCCAGGTGGGGCAGAATTGGCCTAAAAATAATTTGGCTCCCGGGGAGTGACCCTTGCCTAAGGGGTTGCTCCCCACACATAAAAAATTATCCCTGGTGTCTAGGGGCTTTCTGCCCCCGGGGGCAGATCGGCCTAATTATATTAGATCTGTCTGCCACCAGGGGCGGCAGAAATGGCCTAAAAATAATATGGACCCCTAGGGAGCGATCCTTTCCCAAGGGGCTGCTCCCCTTATTGACAGTACCTAAAATAAAAATTCCCTGGTGTCTAGTGGTCATTTCGGCTGCCCAATCGCATTGCGATCAAACAGCAGAAATGCTGTTAGAGACAAGAAACGTAAGGTCTTTCCTTTCCTTTCTTGTCCCTCCCGCCCCACCTCCCGGTCGGAAGAGAAATGCAAAAGCATTTCTCTTCCGGTGTTCTAGCTGTCTGCGCATTCCCGTCTGTCTGCGCATCCCCGTCCGTCTTCGCTCCCCCTGATGTCAGAGGGTGCTCAGGAATACCGCTGCTGCCTGTATGTTTGAGCTTGTACGTCTGTCGGAGCCTCCCCAAACGTGATGTTATATAGGCATATCGCTGGATGAAATACTTATCCTTGCAAGGTCACACAATCTGTCCAATAGTCGCAGAGGACATGGATGCTGCCCTAGCGCGATCTGCTCCGGCACCAGGCCATGCCAAATTGGGCCCAGTAAAGGAAGAACGGGTTGACGCCGTCCAAGGATGCTACAATCAGCCGCATGTGGCTCGACCACCGAGACTGGAGGAAAAGAGGTACGGTAGCTGTGGTCTAGAGCACAGGATACCAGGAATATGCCCTGCCAAGGGAAAGAACTTCTCCAAATGTGATAAGCCCAACGATTTTGCCAAAGTTTTCTGAGGGAGGTGGCCCAGATCCGTGACCATGTTGGCCCGGAAGGCGGCAATAAAGCAAGTTACGCCAGACGATGGCACTGGGATGGTGGCGGTTGACGCATACCCAGGCAACAAACCCTACGAGGATGATGAAGATAAGGAGATATTTGTTGTTTCGTTTGCTGACAGGTTGGACCAGAGGTGGAGACCACCACCCATGTGTACCATAACAGTAAATGGCACGACAGTGCTCATAGACACTGGGGCGTCAGTAAACGTTATGGATGTGGAACAATACAGCAAGATATCTCCCCCACCAGAGCTCACACCATGCTGGACCAAGATATATGCCCATAGGGGCGTGGACCCTTTACCCCGGCGAGGGGCGATAGAGGTTACTGTTGGTAGTGAGCGCCGTTCGACACATGCCAAATGCCATGTGTTGGAAGGCAAGAAAGGAACCCTTCTCCGATGCCACACGGTGGAAGACCTGGCGCTAGTGTTTTTCGCCTGGCAAGTCCACGACTCCCTGGCTGAGGCGGTGCTGGCCCATTTCCCAGAGTTGTTTCAGGGGCTAGGAAAACTGAAAGGAAAGTAGTTCCAGTTACATGTGGATCCTGCAGTACGACCCATTGCCCTAAAGCACCAGCGGGTGACTTTCCACTTACGACCCCAGGTGGAGAGTGAACTACAGACAATTGAGGAGTGGGGGGTCATAGAGAAGGTGACCGGCCCGATGCCCTGGGTGTCGCCACTCGTCATCGCCCCAAAGCCTAAGCAGCCTGACACCATTCGCCTGTGTGTGGACATGCGCCTTCCCAACATTGCCATAAATTGAGAACGCCACATCACCCCCACCATGGATGATATTGTTGTGGATCTTAACAGGGCCCAGTGGTTCTCTAAGTTGGACCTATACTCGGGATACCATCAGCGGGAGCTAACCCCAGAAAGCCGTAACGTCACCACATTCTCAAACCAGGTGGTGCTGCGACATTACAAGTGCCTTAGCTTTGGGGGCTCTTCGGCCGTGCATATCTTCCACAATGCCATACGGGAGACACTGTCCGGTTTGACCGGCGTCATTAATCGACATCTTAATTTTCTCCAACACGTTAGAGGAACATCAAAAACAGCTGAGAGCCACTCTCCAGAGGTTAGCAGAAGCAGGACTAACGTTGCACCGGAAGAAATGCGCCTTGTACCACAACTCCATTGAATTTTTTTGGTTACATCTTTTCAAGGGAACTTCTGAAGGTTGACCCCAAGAAAGTAGAGGCCATCCAAGGAGCAGCCTTACCTCGCAACGCCACTGAAGTCAGGAGCTTCCTCGGTATGGCAACGTACTATGGGAGGTTCATCCCCAATCTGGCCACACTTTCCGAACCTCTTCGACAGCTCACGAAGGCCAACACCCCGTGGGAGTGGGGCATAGAAGTGGACAAGGCGTTCCAAGCAGTCAAAAGTTCACTGTTGGACTCTGTGGTCATGGCATACTTCCACCCGCACAAGAAAACGGAAGTCATGGTGGACTACTGCCCCATTGGGCTCGGAGCCGTATTGCTGCAGGACAGAGCCAACAGCAGTGGACGCCAGTGGCCTATGCCAACATGGCCCTCTCGGCAACGGATGCCCGGTATGCGCAAATTGAGCTGGAAGCGCTGGCCATACGACGGGCCTGTCAGCATTTCAACTTGTATTTTTGAGGGCACAAATTTATGATGGTTACCAACCACAAACCACTGGTATCCCTCTTTGCGGGCACGGCCCGAATTGCCCCGCCAAGAATTGAAAGGTGGGCGGTGCTCCTCCAGCCCTACCGGTTTTACATTGTCTACTGGCCTGTAGTCAACAATCCTGCAGATTACTTATCACGCCATCCGTTGCGGCCACGCTCGCAGGTAGAAGAAGAGGAGGAGGATGGACGGACAGAGAGTTTCGTAAACATGATTGTGAACCTAGCATGTCCCACAGCGCTGATGGTGACGGAGATCATTGATGCCTCAATCCGAGATGCAGTCATCGGCTGAGCCAATCGGTCATGGAAATGTTTCCTTGACAAGAAGTACGATTTTGACTCTGAGGAGCGCAAGACGATGCAGTGGATTTGGAATGTGAGGGCTGGAGCTCTCTGTGAGTCCAGAAGGTCTTCCTCTCCAGGGCCAGCGCTTAGTAATACCCCGCAGTCTACACCTTAGAGTTGTAGAATTAGCTTACCAGGGTCATCAGGGGACAGCGAAGGCTGTTTGCGTGAGAAGGTGTGGTTCCCCAGGATGAACGCCATGGTAGATGACCTGATACCAACAGGTGATCCCTGTGCGATCACCGCTCGAGATCCCGTCCTTGCTCCAGTGATGACCAAACCTCCCAGCACTCGACCATGGCCCCGGGTAAGCCTGGATTTTGGTAGTTTTCCTGATGGATGGCTGACGGCTGTCATGACTGACTTGTGCGCCCGGTTCCCCGATGGTGGAACTGGTGACGTCCACGGCATTTGAGCATGTCCATCCTGTCTTGGAGAAGGTTTTCGCTCTCCTGGGTCTGCTGGAGGACATAACAATGGACAGTGGTCCTCCATTTCACGGCCAGGAGTTTCAGGTTTTGTTCGCCATATCACACTGGTGAATTACCCCTCAATATCCCCAGGCAAACGGGGATGTTGAGCACTTCATGTGGACCTTGAACCCTGCTTTACGAACTGGAGTAAGTCAACAAGAGAACGCCAAGATATGCGTGCATGCGTTCCTGAGGGCATACCGGCAGACACCCCATAGCACGACGGGGTGTGCCCCGGCAGCGTTGATGTTTCTTTCGCCACCACAGGACTGCAGATACGCTGATGAGCAGTGGAAACCTACTGAATTGGATATACTCAAGACGCAGGAGAAGCGAAAACAGACCAATGTCTAGGCCAGCAAGAGGAGAAGGGCGAAACATTCTGACCTAAAAGTGGGGGAATCCGTCATTCTGAAGGATCGCCACCCAGGTTGGAAGTTCCGTACCCCTTTTGAACCTGACATCTAGATAGTCGAGAAGAACGCTGGGACCATCGCTGCTGCCACAAAAGTGGGGCGTCAGGTGTTCCGGAATGTGTCTTGGTTCTTGAGGGTGGAGCATCGGGATGGCGATTCAGGAGCTGACCCGCTGGAGGAGAGTGGCGAAGAGCTTGAAGGAGGCTACGTTTCACAGCCAAGTTCTCCAGATGAATGCTGACCAGGAAGTGACGGAGGTCCCAGCAGAGATCTCGAAGGGTCCTGTTCCCCATATCGGGGACCCGCACGAGGGCTGAAGCAGAGCGGGAGAAGTGAAAGGTACGACCTGCTGCCCAACCCTGAACCCAGCCAAAGTCTTAAGAGACTTCATGTATTTAAAAGAAAAGTGACTGGTGTGCATGTACAGCCAATAACTCCTGCTGTTATCTTCTTTTCCTTTCTCTCTCTCTCTTTTCTTTTGTATCTCTGGTTGTTATTGTTATTCATATGCCTTGTTCGAGGGTGAATGTTTTTGTAGTAG
Source organism: Pleurodeles waltl (assembly GCF_031143425.1). NCBI lineage: Eukaryota > Metazoa > Chordata > Amphibia > Caudata > Salamandridae > Pleurodeles > Pleurodeles waltl. The sequence goes on along the minus strand of NC_090443.1, from coordinate 658,217,976 downwards.
TTCACTAAAACATGTGGGGGAAGTAGACAATCACCCGGGCTCTCCCCTACATTGTTGCCTGCTCTGTGACACCATACGTTGTCCGGGTCAGAGGTTATAAAATAAAGAGGTGCCCGGCCTGCGCGGTATTGGCGCACTAGTTAACTGTACAGCTTGCTGCAACGAGGTTTTGTTCCCCCATTAGGCCGTACAGTCCACAGTCAGCGCGACGCACCCAGCCGTGCTACAGTAACTAGAACCTCCGCCCCGCCATGCAGTTATGTCATCGAACATTTTCCTACAAATGTTATGGCCACACATCAATTTTGTTATAACAGATGTAATGAGTGCTGTAATATATGGGTTCATTATCAGCGCACGGCGAGTGCACAAGTTATATTTAACCTCTATCATATTATTTTACTTTTAGCCCTGCGGAAGTGGTGGTCTCCAGGGTGTAGGGGCTAGGCGCAGCCCTTGCATAGTTACTAAGCTTAGCCCTGGGGAGGCGGTGGTCTCTGGGGCTTCTAAAAGCACTAGTAGGGGGGATCCTGTGTGCCCCCATCCTATTTTTAAGCCATAATGCCCTGAGGACCTGGCCAACCCTGGGGCAAAATAACTGTGAAACTTGGGAGACCATTTTTTTAAACCTCTGCAAAATCTACAGATCCAGCCGCAGATTTTGCAGATATTTAAAAACAAAATACCTTTAAGCCCTGGTGGGGTCCCAGGGGGACCCCTGGACCAAAGCTAGTGTGTTAGACTATACATATCCCGTTACATTTTCTTTTTATGTTTTTGTTGGGACTCTGGTAAGCTGAATTCCACAGGTGCATGGAAGAATGTATGGGATTTAGGAGTGTACGTACGTCATGTCTTAGGGGTCACCTCCTCTCCATTCTTAGGTCTGCACTACCCACAGTGCATTTACTGCCTCTGCAATATATACAGCATACCTTTTGGGGTTTGTAGCCTATTCATTGCTTGCTGTTGGACCGGACGCAAAAACGACAAGGTGATGGATGGAATGCTTGAATTAATCCTGGCCCATGGAAATTGCTCGGGCAGCATCCCATTACAACATTTCTTTTGCCCACCATGCCACCATATCACCCCAGTTTGGAACCTGCCATATGCAAAGCAGTTTTTACCCTACTGCTCAAGGAACAGTCCAGCCTGAAATGCCAGGCCAGATCCTCCCTGGATCATAAACAAGCATTCTGGGACCGTTTTTAGGGTATCACCACCTATGGGCCAGGCTAGCTTGAATTCAGTGGCACAGTGACCACAGGATAAACATCTGGGCATAAGCTTCCTACGTAGGGCAACACCACACCACTCCACTTTACACTACTCCTCCCCACAACACTCTACATCACTTCACTCTGCAACACTCTGCTCCACTCTATGCTCTTCTACTCCATGCAAGCCTCACTTCATACCGTGCTACTCCACTCCAAGACACTCCACTGTAAGACTTTCTATGACACGGCTCGCCACTCCACTCCACACCGCTATACTCCATTCTACCCCACTCCACTCCAATTCAATACAACCCAATCTACCCCACTCCACTGCACTACAATCTATGCCACTCCACTCAAACCTTCCATTTCAATCTACCATCCTCTAAATTACCCAATCTACTCTGCTCCAGTGTATCACACTCCATGTTAACCTACCCCCCACTCTACTTCAGTCCAATCCACCCCACTGTACTCCACTACAGTTTAGCCCACTCCACTCTAATCCCCTTTACCACTCTGTATTTAACCCCAATCTACCCCACTTCACTCCAATCAATCCCACTAAAAATGTACCACACACCACTGCAATCTTACCCACTCCACCCCAATCTACGGCATTACAGTCTAGTGCAGTATACTCCACTACAATCTACTTCACCTCAATCTACTCCACTATACCCTATTCTTCTCCACTCCAACCTACACTATTCCACTATAATCTAACCCACTTCAAACTACTCCACTCCAATCTACTCCAGTATACCCCAATCCACTATTCCCCAATTTACCCCATTCCAGTGTATCTCAGTCCACTCTACTGCAGCCTACCCGGATATACCTCAATCCTATCTACCGCAATCAACACAGACTTATTCCTTTGAGACGGGCATCAGCTGCAAGGTGCTTCATTTGCATCTATCTTTACTTATATAGCTGAGCTGTTGTCTTAATGTATCAATGCTCATGCTGTATGACAGTTTATTCACACCTCATGATAGTATATTTCATTAGTGTGTAGCTCACTCTTGCAGGGATGCATTTCTTGCACTTACCTTGTTGGAGACTCAATAGTAGCCAAGCCTGGTTTGTGTTTATGTAACTTTCTTGACATAGAGAGGTAGGCCTCTTTTTGCCCTTGGTTGTGTGACCTTAGCTGTTCTTGCTAGTCCAGTTGATGCCTTGTTATTTGTTGTTTAGCAGGGCTCCTTCTCTGCCCCACCATCTCCTAGCACCGTTTTTGGTCTGCAGTTGCTCTTTTCATTGCTCAGCTCGGCCCCTAGGCACTGTTACTCGATGCTTGTTGTCGGTTATGTCTTGGCTGGTGGGTCTGTGTGTTTCTTTTGCACTCTTTGCATTTTATTTTGCCCTTTTATTGTTGTCCTACTGCTACTGCATTGACTTAATAGTGTCTTATTCAAATTCCAACATGTAGTCCTCTTTTGTACTTGGTGTACTCCTCTGTGTCTATGGCCGGAATATTGCTATTCCTCTTTTTCTCATAGGTCCATGTATATCTGTGGGTTCCAGTATGGCTCCACTCCACTCAATGCAACTGCAAGCCACACAGTGCCACTTCACTATACTCAGTGCCTCACCACTTCACACCTCACACCACATAATGACTACACTCATGCCACTATACTCCAAGCCACACAATGCCACCCTACACCACACAATTACACCGCTCTTAATACCACACCACACAATACCAACTCCACTCCACCAGCACTAAGCCACTCCACCCTACACCACTGATCTTCAAACTTTTTAACCCCAGGCCCACACAGACACATACACCCACACAGACACACACACCCACACCATCTTTTTCACAATTATTCTATTAAATGTGCAATGTTTAAACTTTTTTAAATATTGGAGATAGCTTGTGTTACTGTTATAAAAAATGCAATCAAATACATGATGCCAACCATACTATTCTGGTCAGGCATGTACTGCTCATTATGCTTCTCTTGGCCATAGCCTGGTGCCTCACCTCCCAGTTTAAAGGCCCCCTGTTCTACACAATGGCACCGTACTTCACTCCTCTAAGTGCAACTCCACACTACTTAATGCCACTCCAGTACACTCCAAGCCACACAGTGCCACTCCATCCCACAATGTACCACACTACTCTAATCCACACAATGCTACTCTTTTACATGTTGCACAATGCTACTTCAAACCATGCCAGTCCACTAAATGACAATACACTACACTCCAGGCCACAAAATGACACTTCCCCCAAGCCAAGGCACTCCACTTCAGTCAGTGCACTATACTTATTGCAACATAACATAAGTCCACTTAATAAAATTTCACTCCTCTACACTCCACTCCACACAGTGCCATGCAACCCAATGCCACTCCACTCCTTTTAAATCAATATAGTTTACATATGTGCAGGAGCAGTGCGTGGCGGGGGCGGCTGGTGCGGGGGTGAAGAAAAATTAATAATTGAAGAAAAAAAACTTACCTGAATGCGCTGCCGCCATCACCACCACCAAGCATCATCTCTTTCCTTGGCAACAGGCACAGGCTCCCAGCCTGCCCTGCGGCCAATCTAAATGTTACCATCATGACACAAGTGTTCAGATTTGGGGAAGTGCCAAGCCAGGGTGCTCCTAGGCAGACTGTGAGAGTCTGCCTGTTCTCTCCAACCCAGCACTGCATTGCTGGATTGGACAGACCTTAGTGCGCATGTATGTTTGCCCAGACTGAGACGGCCGGCTAACATACATGCGTACTGAGGGGGAGTACTGAGTATTCCCCCTCTGTGCTCGTCAGGGCCTGTAGCCCCACCCCTTCTACAATACAACAATAATAAACATAGTTCATTATTGCTGTATTGTAGAGGTTTGGCAGCTGCCGCTGCTGGCGGGGGCGATGCTCCTCCGACCTAACGGAGGTTCCACCCCTGCTTATGTGAGATCTATTGATTTTGCCAATGCTTGTTTTGCAACACCTTTGGCGTTCCGTAATCTTTGTGTTCCCTGGAGGTATAATGAGGGCAGATCTTCCAGTCTTTCCCACGGGTGAGTGAGAAGGACCATTAGAGTCCAAGGGGCTGGAATTCTGGTCTGAGGCAGGCGGTCTCCAAACATATTTTACTTTCATATTTTTAGATACATCTTTGAGTGCAATGGGTTTTTAACCACCCCTCATGCCCCCACCTCCAGAGATCATGACGGTTGGACTGTGGGTAATCCTCCAATATCATTGATAACTGTATTCGCAGCAACTGATGCTGAGACTGTGTGTTAATTTTCATTTATTGGTGAACATGTGTTTGCGTCATATCATTTTAAATGTTTTTATTTGTTCTCTTTTTAAGTTAAATCAGAGTTTAACTTGTGGAGCAAAATATACATGTCAGATTAGAGGCTAACCGTAAACTTTCATACGTCAATACAGGTGTTGGAAATATGGCTGAAGGTGGTCTAGTGTTTTCAAGGGCAGAAACAGACATCTTGCCACGATTCTTAAGGAAGTTAATTATATATGAAGATCTCAACCTTTAACACTACTCTATTAGACATGGCACCCAATGTAAAATATTTCATATTAGAACTGATTTTTATTCATCAACATGTAGATAACACTAATAAAAGTATAGATGAAATATATCATGTCTATGGTCAACCGCCTGATTGGGGTACAGATATTGCCAGGTTACAGTAGAAGTTAACCAATTTGAAAGTCCGTGGAGATATACATATTATGTCCATCCTATATTAATAGGCATCACTTTTTCGGGCAATCTGTAAAATATTTCCGACATGATGATGTCATGTCAGATGGCTAGTTTGTTCTTCGGTGAGTCTGACTGCCAGGGTACATTACAGAGCCTTATTGTGTGAGCCCTCTGAAATTCTAAATCTGCAATACTCAAACGTCCTATTACCTAACATTACATGGACGCTCTGGCAGAAAAGGTCTAGGTTGAGTTTTTGATGCCCTGTTGCTAGAACATGGCAAAGAGAAATCAAGACTGCCCCCCTCCCCCCGGAAAGAATAACTCATGGAAGGATTATAAAAATTACCTTTTCATCAAGGTTCAGTTATGTCCATGGTATGCTGTGGCTTACAATTGCTAAATCTTTATTGACGAGTGTTGAAAGAATGATAAAACAATTCGTATTGGGGGTCAACTAAACCTAGGACCCGGAGGACTAAACTGTAGGCTCACACAGAGGCTGAAGGCCTGCGTCTCCTAAAATGTGTTTTTATTATAGGGCTAGTCATCTGTCACAGATTGTATCTGATAAGTGCAAAATGAGATTGCAGAATGAATCCTATGTGCAGACAACTGGAGTTTTTTATGTTGCTAAGAAACTCTGCACTGGACTTGTTTCACTCAACTAAGGGCCCGGTTTAATTAGTGGCCAACCCATCATTGAGTAAATTATGAGAACATGGAGTCTTGCGTATATGATGGGGGGCTGGATTCATGCACACGCCCCTACATGGAATACTGCTCAATTTAACTATACCCAAGGACCTCCCTGATATGCACGCCCTAGTAGATCCAATGGGCTCTTAACACAATAAGATATTGGGGTATTAACCTAACTCCCACACTGCCACCTTGGACGCAGGCCAGTTGGCCGCAACACTGGTTCCACATGGATCTGTCAGTGGACTGCTAGCCCCTCTTGGTTCTAGGCTGGCTACCCAAGCACGTTTCATTGTTCAGCACCTACATAGCTACCCCCCATTAGGACGGCACTTGACATATGAGACAGATTGGGAATCAGGTGAGGGCTTACTACCTTCCCCTCCTCCAACACTCCAATTGCACGCAACCCGGATTTCACTCTTGTGCTACTGCCTCCATTATTTACTAGCTTGGAGGCAGAGGAGTTTAGGAAATTAACAGACCTCTTTGCGGGAGCCTCCATTAAGTCATTTGAACAGTGTAAGGCTTATTACTCTCTCCCTGAAACAACAAGGCTACAGTACTGCCAGCTGCATCATTGGGCATTGCACCCCTCCAATTATTCTGGGGCTACCATATCCTATACTGACTTGAAAAATTAGTGAGCGCATATGACGGGTCTAAAGGACTAATCTCCAATACATACCGGACCATTCAACACTCTACACCTCTTCAAACCCACACATTTCAAACTTTCAGGCAGACTACCACTGCAGATGGCATTTTGTCTAAGCAATTGGAACCCCTTTGGCGAGACATACCTAAAACTTAAGAAAGCTTATCCCACTGTAAAATAGCTTATATGACCATTTTTCAATGGTATTATACACTGGCTTACCTCTCCACCATATACCCCTCCACATCTTTTTTCTGCTGGTAAAGCAGACTAGTTGTGAGAGATTATTGACAAATCCGCTGTTGACCCCCAAGCAGGAATTGGAATGTTTGGGGATCAGAGTGTGCTGGTGTCATGCTAACTGACCAAGCAGGCCGCTTCCCTTTTGCGACCCACCTGCCACCACAAAACTCTTGGCCACAGAAAGGCCTGATACCAGGGGAGTTCAGGGCATAGGCGACCTTAGATAGCATCTTACATTGAACTGCCGTAGCATAGGAGCTTGCACCACACATCAGTGAACAGACTTTGGTTGATACCAGTTACTGAGAATCCCGGCGACCCAGTGGACCTGAACTTCGACCAACAACCCCACTGCGGGCTTCACGAAGGAGTGCAGACTGAAAGTGGGTGTGGGCTACCACCCATTTTTTCCCCAGGGCCTGTAGTGACCACACTTGAGTATTTGCCAGTGCAGCACTGGGACTGCCTGTCCCCCTCTGCTACGTGGGGTAATTCGGGTCTTACAACATATATTACTGGGTGTAGAGTGCAGCAGGGGCTGACATTGCTGCTGGTCAAGTGGTGTGCACAGGCTCTCAGCTAGAACAGCAAAGCCATTCAGTTACAAAAATGCCAGTATTCCTCTTCCCGGATTATATCAGTGCAGTGCCTCAGGGCTCCCTTTTTGGGGGTGACGTGCAGATTGAGGCAGGCTGACCTCCACTATTCCCTCCTTTTTCAAGTTAAACTTAAGGCCATGGTTTGAATTAAAAGTTACTGCTTTACCAAGCCCATGGATGCCTGGGACTGGGTTGAGACATCCGCTTTCCCTTCACTGCCATGCCGACAACATGAGGCACAAACATCGCATCGCCAGAAGCACTGGGCACGCAAACATGGTGGTGCTGGATTCAAAGGGGCATCTACCCCAGAACAGGCAAAGGAGGGACAAACCCAGACTTGAGGTTGGAGGTTACATTGTGGGCAGACTGCATTCACCCCTTGTTTACTGTTCAGACGATGGCATAGCCGATGTCAAAGCATGGTCTCAGCAACCCTGCAGGAGCTGACAAGGGAAACAGCAGAGGAGCTTATATCACAACAAGAACCTCAGGTGAAGTAATCTGTATTCATCAGATTGTAGTAACAGGTCGTCCCAACTGACCCAGAGAGAGTAGAACTGCAGACTGCTTACACACTGTGGAAACTGAAGACAGCCTCGCTACCCCCCTTGCCTAGCAAACATGATGCATGCTGGTAACATGCAGGACCTTTTCAGCCATGGGCCTTTTTTTTTTTTTTTTTTACTGTTTAGGTGATCATAATGTTTGAGGGCTGTCCACGGTAGGATTTTTTTTTTTTACAGTTTTGTATAACTGTGATGATGTGGCTTATGATCCGCTTCAGAGCCCACACTCTCCCCACTTAGGATACTGACATGTCTAAACTTAGCATAATCTGGTAGAATGTCCATGGTATGGGCTCCACACGTAACAGACATGCGGTTCAGCAGTATCTTAGGTGATGGGGTGTTCAAATTGCACTGCTATAAGAGACTCATATCATGGGAGGGGAGGGTTCCCGTTTAAAAAAATGCTTTAAGGAAATGTTTTGTACCACATAGTCTGGCTTTGCTTGCAGAGCCATAATCTTGCTTAGACCAGGTGTTCTCTTCAGGCTCACAGTAATCAAAATTGACCTGAAGGGCGGTCCCATGCTTGTCGAGGGGCAACTAGATGGGAGGACGGTCTTGTTTTTAGGGCCCTCCATTCAACATAGCAGGCCTACTTCTCACGTTTGTTCTCCATATTCACTAAATGGGCCCACATCCCCTGTATCATTGACTCTAGGTGTTTAGTTGACCCACAGCGTGATTGATCCCACCTACAACTCCCATATTCCCCGGTGTAGGCTTCAACACTGGACTTTGTTGGACTGAAGGAGATTGCTGAACTCAGACTCTAGGGAATGTTCCTTTAATTCTCCCGCCCCCCCCCACCACATGCTTTGCGTATCTGATTCGATTGGATACTCTGTGTCACAGCTACTAGGCTATTGGCATCAAGGGCAGAATATCTGGGGGAAGACCTATTCCAACCTTAATCCCCTCCAGGTACAGTTTTAGTGGGGTGTGTCATAGTCACAGGTTCCCACTAGGCATTTACAGCCCACCATGCTTGGAGATAAGGTATTCTGTGACACAACAGCAGAGACACTCTCCCATAGCCTACTCGACAACTGGGGAACATCTGTGTCCAAGGTAATTGACTGGGAAGCAATGAAAGTTATCCTCAGAGGTCACTGCATCCATGCGGTTGTAGGGGTGAAGGCAGGCCCACACAGTGACATGTCCTGTATTTAGACATCCCTGGGTGCACTGCAAACTACGGCCCACGCTGACTGTACAATGCTGGGTGCAATGATTAAGGCACTGCATAGACATGCTCAAATGAGTGAGCAACTACAACACCTCGACATCCGTGCGTACCATGCGAAGCAGTATGCAGATGTTTATTGTCCTGGCTCCTGCGCAGCATGAACCTGCCCACACAGATCACGATAATCAGGGATTCACCAGCAATTGTCACAAATCAGTCAGATTCACAAGGCATTTACTATGCATTATCAGACCGCATATGACCCTCTATTATGGACAGTCAGGTTGCAATATGTCACTTTCTTGCGTCTGTCAACTTAGTAGTCCGTCGTCCACTAGATAGGGAAGATCTTAACGCACCCCTTTCATGAGAGAAAGAGACGATGTCAGGCGGGGCACAGCAACTCATAAAACACTGGGTATGAATTCCAAATCTAATTCTACAAAGCCTACAAGCACCTTTTAGCCCTGAAACTCCTCAAACCTTAACAAGAGTTCCAAACGGACGGTTGACTTCTGCCCACCCTCCGCAAATCTTAGTATCCTTTTCCAAGCCTGTGAAAGACCCCATGGAGCTTGCCTCTAAATACCCGCATTCTATGTTGAGGTCTGATTATAAAATCCTGAACAAGGTTATAGCGGGCAGGCTGTATAAACACATGCCACGTCTGGTGCACACAGGTAGGTCCACCACTACTTTAAATATACACCTTCTGCACAGGGTAATGAAGCTTCCTCTGGTCCAGTTGCCATTTGCTGCATGCTTGGTGCTGGACTTCCATGAAGCATTTGATATAGTGGATTGAAATTGCCCGTTTTTGACCATGACTACTTTTGGCATCAAGGGATGACTAGATGCGTTAATTTTACTCATATACATTGAACGCACAGTGCGGGTGAATATTGGCCAGTGTATCTTCCCCTGTTTCTGAGTGAGCAGAGGAATGTGGCAAGTCTGTCCGCTGTCCCCTCTGCTCTTTGGCCTCGCAATGGAGCCCTTATCCCTGACGCTCCAACAGCAGGGGCGTTCCTGGAGTATCCCATTGTCTGGGGAGATCCATGTAGTCTTGTTATATGCAGATGATGCATTATTCTACATCCGAAACATACAGTAGGGCATAGCTGATATCCAAGACATACCCCTGGAGTTTCATGTTGCTTCTGGCCTGGGGGTGACCTGTGCCAAATCATGCCTGTTTATGCTGCACCCGAACTGTCCCTAGCAGCATTTCATTGTGGATTCCAATCCTTTGTGTTAGGAGCCCCCCACCTTTTGATACCTTGGCATAAACATCTATCACGAGACAAAGTATCTAATAGATGACAACCTTATAAGAAGCATAGCAACCCACATCCCCACATGGCTTTTTGGAGCACTTTGCAAGGTAGAGTGTCCCTATCTAAGATGGTAATGCTCCCTCTGCTACTTTACTTTTCCTATAACCTCCTGGTCTGTCACCCAGAGGCACATCCCATCCATTACACTTGGCCATAAGGAGTTTCATTCAAAACAAGGGGAGTTGCCACATTGCACTCCGTAAACTACAGTTGTCCCTAGACTAAGGGGTATTTGGGGCTCCAGATTTTGAACATTACTAGTTGGCGGCCCAGGTGCATTGGTCGGCAAGTTGTTTGCCAGGTCATCACACAGAAGAACTTGAATCTCCCACAGCAGCCCGAGCACACTTTGTGGTCTAGCGGATCTTCCTCCCACAGGACAAGGTTTCACAGGATGCTAATGGATTATTGCTGATCACATGAGAGTTTTAATCAGAGCTTGCGATACATCACGCAGATTCTTTGCTTGAGATACCACTGAGCTACATAACCTCATTCAGCAAAATGTTTGGTAGCGTGGGCACGAGGGCCTGGGTAGAGGCAGGCATAAGTACACTAGTTGCTTTGTATCGGGGGGTACATTATTTTCTTATAAATGCTTACAGGAGGAACATGCCCTTCCAGCAGGTCATTTCTTGGCATACGGGCGCTTGCTGGGCCACCGTAGAAATACTCTGGGCCATCACAGACAATATGCCAGTACAGCGACAAACAACACATTACACATAGTTTATACAGTGGAAAAGGAAATTTGGCAGTGAAATACATCATGCAATACATAGCTATCAGCTATGTAGGTACCTTGCAATCTCGTGTGCATGGGAACGTCACTCGAGGGTGGCCGTACTCCAGCTTGGGGTATCATGTGCACTGCATTGTGAGGGCTGTCTGGTTGGGGCATTGGAAATTGCCTGGTACTATTTGCAATTTGAGGGCGGCTAACTATGGTGGAAGGCTGCTGGTCAAGGAATTCAGGAGCACTCAGAGTTACGCTGTATGTAATAAGTGCTGTGTTGGGAAATAAACAAATAATTATTTTGAAAAGAGCTGAACTCTCTAATTAGGAGCAGAAAGGCAAACTTTGGCCATGTGTCGGTTGTCCTTCAGGCCTCTTAATTGTATGAAGTTCCTGGTGACAGTGAGCACATAAAGGGTAGTTACATGAGAGGTTGCTTTAACAGGAGGGGATGGGTGGATTGAGGAGAAAGGTGGCGGTTCTCCTTTGTGATGTGTACACCTGCATAGGGGCATTGCAAGAGAAGTTCTCATCTGACTGGGGAATTGAGAGGTGTTGTGTGGGTAAACTGATGAAATCGTGATGCCTTCATCAATATGGGGCCTCCAGTTGGCATGGGTAAGGTTCCACTTTGTCATTGGGTAAGGCTGTGGTTTAGTGAGTTATGGGTTTTTCAAGGGGAAGCACCTGCTGTAAGGGCCTTATATTGTAGCAACATCACATCCCATGCTGCTGCAATGGGGCACTGTCTGATACAGCCGGCCTACAACCAGTGTAGTGCAAGCCTATCTGCCTCATCCTAGCAGGACACTGCCAATTGCCATGGGCCTGCGACGCGGTTGCGGGGCCTTTCAATACAAAGATAGGAGGCATTTGGCCAATAAGAGGGCCAGCTTAGCAAATTTGGCTTGTACTTTGTGTTGGTTCCATCAATGGGAATAATCCTAGTGCGGTGGCATTAAGTTATGGGACTGTGGCCAAAGTGCTATGCAGCTTGTCCCAAAAGTGTGCCAATGTGGAGCAGGACTAGAGCATGTGTTGAAGGTGCACCACTGGGAAAGAGCATCTCAGGCAGGTGAGGTGTGCCACTAGGAATATTCTGTTAAGGGGGGGGAGGGGTTGAGGTAGCCCTTATGTAGAAGCACTTATTGGTTATTCTTGTAGCATGCTTTATGTCTTACCATCTTATGTGATTCCAGGGCCCTGGCATATTGATGATCATGAAAATGCCTCCTGTGGTTCTCCGTACAGAACTGCCTAAGTTGCATCAGGGATATGTCGAAGTGTTCCAATGGCTTTACAAATCCAAATGATAAGATGTCACCCGTGTACCATTTGATATATTATACAAACAACTGTTTTCTGTAAGGATTTACCATAGGGAGTCCATTGAGGTAGCAGGCATCAGTATGTGATGAATTGTCCTGGGAGATGGCATAGTCCTGGTCAAAAGCTGGCCGTCCCGGAAGAGGTCTTCCACTGTGTCAAATGAGTGTGCCTGCCAGTCTGGTAGCTGCTTTCTTGTCAATGAGCCCTACACGCTGGTGAGGCCCTGTATTGCAATGTTAGGGGCATATGGAACAATCTGGTTTGTTTGTTAGGCGAAAGTTTCTGGTTAGACATTTCCACGACAACCATCCAGGAAAGGAGCAGGGCATCATCAGTGGTGATCTTGAATGTGTTTTTGCCCACCAGCCATCGAGCCACCCAATCAAGCTGTGCCACCAGGTAGTAAGACTCGAAACATGGGTCCCCTCAAACCTCCCTGAACCAATATCAACCCATCATTCCAAATTGTATCCCCCATCAAATGATCTAGATCACAGAAGTGGTATGGTGGAAAGGCTGGTACGTTGACAAAATACTGCAATTGGGGAAGGATTATCATCTTTGAGAATGCAATCTTGCCGGTGAGGGCTCTGGGGAGCTGCTGACAGAGTTGCCCTCAAATTTGTCTTCCTGCAAGTGGTGAAGTGGAACCCCAGGTAACGGAAGGCTGTGGACTTCCAAGCTAAGAGTGTAGGGGCAATGTTGGCGGTGTGGGGTTTCACCTCGGAACAAGTATAGAATTTTCCCTAGTTAACTTGGAGCCCAGTCACCGCTTCAAAGTCCTGAAAGACAGATGTCGAACAGGAGGTGTCGATTTTCATATCTCAGATGTAAAGTAGAACATAATTTGCGTAAAGGAACACTAAGTTCCTCCGTGCAGCTGTATTCCCCCCCTCCCCCCACAAACGGGGCTCTTCCAACTGAGGCAGTGCGCCATTGGCTACATGGATATGGAGAGCAGGATTGGGGAGATGGGACAACCCTGTTTAACCACGACCAACAGGAAAGGGGGGCAATATTAGGCAGCCCTCTTGGACCCTTGAAGAGAGGTTTATGTTTAGTAGTTTGTTGTAAGCTAGGAGGCATGGACCTAGAACGAAGGATGATAGGGTCGCAAACAGGTGCTCCATAAGAGTCAATCAATACAGACTATTAGGCTGATCTAATATATAGTGGGGATGCCTGGTCTATTACACTGAATAGGCGACGGATATTATAGGGGTGGCCAGTTAGCTGTGTAGGTCAGAGTGATACATACTGAAGAATGGCAGATTGCAATTGTAATATCCAGCCTGTAGGCAGGGTCATTTCTGTTCTTGTAGGGGACCACCACATCAGCAGTTATCAAGGTTTGTCCCCTTATGAGTGGAGTCAAGCTGTGTATTTGCTAGAGTTAGGCTGGCAATCCGAGAGATACTGCAGTACGGTGCCTCAGGAAGCCCTCGTTAATAGTGTGGAGCAGACTGATTAAAAAGCCGCCTACAGTGTTGAAGAAAGAAGTGGATGGGCTGGCCCGTGGTCTTTGGTTTTTACAGGTAGTCTGCTAATGGCAGGGTCAAAACCTGGTCATGAGTTTCATTGCCATGCTTCACTTGGCGTTAGCCTGGCATGACTCAGCATGTACCTAACAAGTGCACTTTGTCCAGAAGGTCTTGGGTGGTCTGTTTTTGGGTCTTCAGCTGTGGTACCATCTCTGTGATATTACGTTCTGTGTTGGTGAACCGGGAAGTCAATTTTCGCAGGTCCTTCTGAAGGAGACCAAATTCCACACATATCTCCTTTATGTGCGCTTCTACTGATGAGCAAGAGGATTTATTGGTAAGTAGGATGGTGGCCTGTTTTTCACCCAAGTCCTGTGGAGAGCTGGAGGTCTTTGCCCGTGTCAAGGCTCCTCCCCATGATGGAGTGTGGGATAGGGTGGACGGGGGTGAGGTTTTGGTGATTTCGGTTTACCCATGGTGTGTTCCCAGTCTACCGCGCCAATACGTTGCTGGATCACTGTATGCAGGATGACTAAAATCATGTTCCGTGGGGTAAAAGTCTGCTAGTGTCAGCTGTGGTCTTTGTAGTAGCCAGCTCCCTACACCCTCCCCCTCCCCCTCCCCCTGTGCCGGGCATGCCCGGTATGGTATGCAAGGTTGGTTCTGGCCAGTCGACAGTCTGATGCAGCACTGTGTCTGTCTCTGTGTGTGTGTGTGTGTGTGTGTGTAATGACAGGATTAATGTTGATTGCAGCATTCAGGTCCTGGAGCAAAGTTACTCCACGGCTGCCATCTTTGGCTCCATGGCAACCCCATAAACACCCTCTCATACACACACTGTATATAATGGGTTGAGGCTGTAGACTTGTCACCTGGTTTGTTTGTGCACTAGCATACACCGCACACAACCTGTTAAATGTAGTCCTTAGGGAGTGGGGCTTAGGTGGCGAGTCGACAAGGAAATACTGGAAACAGTACTTACATACCCCAGGATGATGCAGAATACCAAGTTCAGTAGATCCTGTATAATATATTTCATATAGCTTACCTCACTCCTGCAACTCCGTCCTAAATGTTTGGGTCCTCCTCTGTTTGCCCGAGATGCCAACAAGCAGGTGCTGACACGATGCACGTATTCTGGAGTTGCTCAGTCTGTAACCTTATGGGTGTCAGTGTCCAACTTGCTGAGAGGTGACTGGATGTGTTCACAATGGAAGTTGCACTGTTGGGATTGTTGGGATTGTTCAGGTGCTCAAAAACAGATAAAGCTGCGAACCGGTTTATAAACCAAGCATTGCTGATAGCATGCAGACTAATTGCCATGCACTGGAAAGCCCAGGTATTGTTAGATATAGCCCACTGGTGTGCGGCAATACTGAAGTGGGGACAGGGAGAGGAGCTCAGGAGGCAAGAAATATGAGGACTACGCAAATACCCCAGAAATGTGGAATGGGAAGCACTATTACTTGACTTGCACACATTCAAGAGTTGGTGGCCCGTACTTAAACCTACCCTGGCGGGGACATAACCCCCTCCTCCCCCATCCCCTTTTATCCACATTCCCACACCTCCATCATAACCCCTTCAAGCCTGTCCATGGGTGAGTGACAACACCCTTCTGTTACACCCTTTGATGTCCCCGAATAGCTTCCTAGTGGCCATTATAGCTTCATGGATGTCACTGTTGATTTTCAATGTTTGCAGTACCTGCTTGAGATAGGAAGATTGAATAGCACTTATGGTAATGGCAGAATGTGAGTTAACATCAACACATGGCTTGTTTTTTCCAATGTTGCTGTTTAAGGACTGAACCAAGGACTCCTGCTGATACTGATGTGAAACTATTTTATTAATGACGATGTAGCTGGATTGCGGATTTTACTAATGATAATTTAACTTTCATAGATGTAATTTATTCAAGATTGTGATATTGAAAATGCAATTTAAAACTGGTTAAAAAAAAGTTATTGGAGATGCAGTTGGGTAGTTAGCTTTCACTAAAAAATACTAATGGTAGGTCAGCACTAATGAGGGACACATTAGCAAAGCACATTTACTTTTGATAATTATTGAAATTATGAACTATGATTCAATCTCAAGACCGGAGCCATGGATTATGCATTTCCTTTGTCCATTTTATTAATCAGCAGCCTTTACAATTAGAAAAAAAAACCTTTATTTCACAGAAATCTTAGGGAAGGGGTATTCCACATAACCTATCAAACTCTAAATTCATAACATAGTCCATGTTTATGTCCCCTCTTTCTTCGTGAGATAAAAATGGTCAGTTCCTTCTTGTTCATTCCCGTTTGGAGCCGTGATTCCCTAGACGAGAAAATACACCTTGTAACTATTCCATGCAGAACCAATATGACGTTCAAGTGGAGGGCACGCAAATAGCAATGTCACCTTAAATCTCAAATACAGTATTCAAAAGCATGATAATGGCAAAATAGTCATACTACTACCATAGGAAAGTCCCAAATGTATCCTGCATCAACTTTGTCACCGGGTCAACAGAAAACTCTTGCTAAAGCGGGTGTTGTCTTCATGTCCTTAACCCCTTCACTGCCATGGACATAATGCTATTAAAGAACGAGTTACTTACCTTCGGTAGCGACTTTTCTGGTGGATACATTAGCTTCCTGTGGATTCCTCACCTAATGAATACTCCCATTGCGCCAGCATTCAACGGAAATCTTCTTCCTAGCTTCTGCACGTTGACGAGCAGTTGCCCACGCGATGCCGTCTGACGTCATACAGGCAATAAGAGGTCCTCGCCGATGTGCCGACGTCAGTACCAACATTTTTTACGTGCCTGAGAATAATAGGCCATTGAGATGAAAGAACAATAGTAATATTTAATGATATTCCAAACAAACACATCATTCTGAGAATTCAACCTACCATTTTTTTTTTTTTAAACAAGTAAATAAATATATTAACTATATATATAGATATAAACATATATACATAATATATACAAATCCTCAAAACCAAGAGGAGCACACTCAAGAATTACTTGGTTAGACCAAACAGGCAACGGGGAGGCGGGTGGGCCCGCGAGGAATCCACAGTTAGCTAATGTATCCACCAGAAAAGTCGCTACCGAAGGTAAGTAACTCATTCTTCTGATGGATACACTACCTGTGGATTCCTCAACTAATGAATAGAGTCCCAAAGCAGTACCGCACTCGGTGGTGGGTGCCTGAATGGTCAAACCAAGAAATCCTGCAGCACTGACCGTGCAAAATGGCCATCCCTTCTGACCTCAGAGTCCAAGCAGTAATGCTTCGCAAAAGTATGAAGTGATGACCAAGTTGCGGCCTTGCAGATGTCGACCACAGGAACACCCCTAGCCAAGGTCGAAGAGGCCGACTTAGTTCTGGTGGAATGAGCTCTTATACCATCAGGAGGATCCTTCTTTGCTAAAGAGCAACACATTTTAATGCAAAGAGCAACCCACCTGGAGAGTGTTCTCTTGTGGACTGCCTTTCCTCTCATCTTTCCCACGTATCCGATGAAAAGCTGATCCTCCAGCCTGAAATCCTTTGTCCTGTCTATATAAAAGCTTAGCGCCCTCTTTGGGTCCAAGCGGTGTAGTCTCTCTTCTTCCTTTGACGGATGAGGCGGAGGATAAAACGTGGATAGAGTAATTGTCTGGGCCAAATGAAAGGGTGAAACAACCTTCAGAAGGAAAGCAGCCTTCGTCCTCAACACCACCTTATCCCCATAAAAAGATTTATAAGGGGGTTTTACCGATAGAGCCTGCAACTCACTCACTCTCCTTGCAGAGGTAATTGCAACCAGGAAAACCGTTTTAAGAACCAATAATCTTATGGGGCAAGAATGCATAGGCTCAAAAGGGGACCCCCATAAGGAAAGTTAGAACCACAGTCAAATCCCATTGAGCCATAACGAAAGGAGTTGGAGGGATTTTATTCATAAGGCCCTTCAAGAATCTAAGTACTATTGGTGATTTAAATAAAGAAGGCTGGTCTGGAAGACAAAGAAAGGCTGACAAGGCAGACAAGTAACCCTTAACAGTAGCCACTGCACAACCCCTCTGTGCTAAAGACAAAGCAAAAGATAAAACATCTGACAAATGAGCACGTAAGGGATCAATCTGCCTCTCTCCACACCAAACCACAAATTTAGACCACCTATTAGCGTAGATAGATTTAGTGGAGTGTCGCCTGGCCGATAAGATAACATCCACTACATCAGGCAGGAGAGAGAAAGAACTCCGGTTGCCCCGTTCAATCTCCAGGCATGAAGGTGCAGGCTCTGGAGGTGGGGGTGTAAAACCTGCCCCTGCGACTGCGAGAGGAGGTCTGCCCTGAGAGGGAGACGGAGCGGAGGGCACAGTGAGAGTTGGAGAAGGTCTGAGTACCACACCCTCCTTGGCCAATCCGGAGCAATTAAGATGACTTGAGCCCGGTTTTGGCGAATTTTACTCAACACACAAGGAATCAAGGGTATGGGGGGAAACGCGTAAAGCAACTGGTCGCACCAGGTTATCTGAAACGCATCCCCCGAAGCTCCTTGTACCGGATACTGGAGGCTGCAGAATAACGGGCAGTGCGAGTTCTCCCGGGTGGCAAACAGATCTATCCGAGGAAACCCCCACATCTGGAAGATTAACCGGACTTGATCTGGATGGAGACGCCACTCGTGATCGGCCGAGAAATGGCAACTGAGATTGTCCGCACGTACGTTCAAGACTCCGGCCAGATGATTTGCTACCAAGCAAATCTGATGGTCCTTTGCCCAGGACCATAGCCGTAGAGCTTCTCTGCAGAGAAGGTACGACCCTACCCCTCCCTGTTTGTTTATATACCACATCGCAGTAGTGTTGTCCGTCAGGACCTGAACCGACTGACCAAGAAGGGACGGGAGGAAGGCCTTGAGAGCCAGACGTACAGCCCATAACTCCAACAGATTGATTTGAAATACCTGTTCTACTGGAGACCAAAGTCCCTTGATCTCCAGGTCCCACAGATGAGCTCCCCACCCTAGAGTGGAAGCATCCGTTATTACTGTGGCCACAGGCGTAGCTTGCGAGAACGGCCTTCCTCTGGAAAGATTGCCGTCCGCAATCCACCATTTCAAATCCATGGCAGCATCTCTGGAGATTCTCACCGAGCCTTCGAGATCCCCTTTGTGTTGAGATCACTGCCTTCGGAGGCACCACTGAAGAGCCCTCATGTGCCAGCGAGCATGCATGACCAACAGTATGCAATAAGCAAACAGACCGAGCAGACGTAGGACCTTGAGGACTGGAATGACTGCCCCACTTTGAAACATTGGAACCAACGCCTGAATGTCCTGAATCCGCTGAGGCGGAGGAAAGGCTCGGTTCAATGTTGTATCCAGTACTGCCCCTATGAACAGGGGGCGCTGAGAGGGCTCTAGGTGAGATTTGGGCATGTTCACCCAAAAGCCCAGGTCGAACAACAACTGGGTTGTCGACTGCAGGTGATGCAACACGAGCTCCGGAGACCTGGCTTTGATCAACCAGTCGTCTAGATAAGGAAATACTGCTATCCCATTCCTTCTGAGCTCTGCCGCAACCACCGACATCACCTTCGTGAAGACTCGAGGTGCTGAAGTAAGACCAAACGGGAGGACCGCAAACTGATAGTGCTGCGACCCCACCACAAAACGGAGATACTTCCTGTGCGACCTGAGTATCGGGATATGAAAGTAAGCATCCTGCAAGTCGACAGACACCATCCAATCTCCATTGTTCAGTGCCAAAAGCACCTGAGCTAGGGTCAGCATCTTGAACTTTTCCTGTTTGAGGAACCAATTCAAGATCCTTAGGTCCAGGATTGGTCTCAAACGACCATCCTTCTTGGGAATCAGGAAGTACCTTGAATAACAACCTTGACCCCTTTCCTGCTCTGGAACCAACTCCACCGAGCCCTTTGAAAGGAGGACTTGAACCTCCTGTTCCAACAACAGGAGGTGTTCTTCGGAACAAGAAGATGGGTGGGGCGGGATGGGGGGCGGAAAGTCCCAAAAGGGAAGGGTGTAGCCTTTTCTCACAATGCTGGTAACCCAGGAGTCTGAAGTTATGACCTCCCACTTGTGGAGAAAATTCAGTAACCTCCCCCTACCGGAGTGGAGTGAGTGGGAATTGGTGGAAGCCTAAGGCTGCTTCCCCTGCTGCACCCCTCCAGAGGAAGAGGAAAAGGCAGAGTGCTGCTGAGAGGCTCCCCTGGTACGGACCCTACCCCTCCCTCTAAAAGATCTATAGGAGAGAGCAGAGGTAGGCTTCTGGAATTTCCCTCAAAAGGAGGAGGAGCCACAATCAAATCCTCGAAACCTCCTAAAAAATCTGGAGGAGGCAGAAGAAGTGGCTTGCAAGCCCAGCGACTTGGCCGTGGCCCTGCTCTCCTTGAACCTCTCTAAGGCCGAATCTGCCTTGGCACCAAAGAGCTTGTTCCCAACAAAAGGAAGGTCCAGTAGGGTCGACTGCACATCAGAGGAAAATCATGAGTTACGAAGCCAAGCCTGCCTCCTCGTAACTACAGCAGTGCCCATTGCCCTAGCAATGGAGTCAGTTGTATCCAACCCAGATTGGATAACCAGAGTTGCAGCTGCCTGAGCGTCCAATACTAGATTTAACAGCCCCTGAGGGACCTCCGTATGCGTTGATGCAATCTCGTCCATCAGGGCATAAATGTATCTTCCTAAAATACATGTAGCATTGGTGGACTTCAATGCCATGCTACATGAAGAGAACACCTTTTTGGATGCCATGTCCATCTTCTTGGAGTCTCTATCCGAGGGCACAGATGGAAAAGAGCCAGGAGCAGACCTTGCCGAGCAGGAAGCCTGGACCACCAAGCTTTCAGGTGTTGGATGTCTGGTAAGAAAACCAGGGTCAGCCGGTGCAGCCCGATACCTCCTAGCCACAGATCTATTGACAGCTGAAGACGACCCCGGCTTCTTCCAGACTTCCAAAACAGGGTCCAGCAACGCCTCATTGATCGGCAAAAGTGGTTCTGCCGATGTAGAGGCCGGGTGCAACACCTCTGTCAACAAATTCTGCTTGGCTTCAGTTACCGGCAAAGGAAGATCCAAGAAGCTAGCTGCCTTCCTGATAACAGAATAAAAAGTGGCCGCCTCTTCTGTATACTCCCCAGGAGATGACAAGTCCCACTCGGGGGAAGTATCTAGGCCACTAGCAGTGTCCAGCCCATGGAGACCCTCACGAGAGTCCTCAATCTCTCCTTCCTCCATGTTTTGTCTCTGGTACTCCTGCTCTTCAAGGAGGTGGAGAGCAAGCCTCCTCGAGTGCAGCCTCTCCTCTATCCTCGGCGTCGACATGGCGTCAGGTGATGTTGAAGAACGACGCCGATCGATGAGTCGCATGGAGAGAAGACTGCTTCGGAGTTGCAGGAGGTCTAGACGGCGCCACTGGTTGAAACATCGAAGCCACCGGAGCCGAAGTCTCAGGAGCCACCGGAGCCGATACCGGCGCCGAGCCCACGTTCCCCAGGGGGAGAAAGGGCATAAAGGGTGCCGGTCGAAGCGGAGCCGGAGCACCCATGTTGAAGGCCAAAGGGCCCGAAGGACCAGCCGGTCCACCACCTGGAGCCATCTGCTGGAAGATGGAAAACATCGCATTTAAAAATGCGGTACTATCAGCTCCAGGGGCCGGGAAAGCTGGATACTGGGGTGCCTGGTTCGAAGGCGACACCGACCTCGACGTCTGCAACGACGGAGAAAATATTTGAGGCTGCGGAACCTCAAACACTGAAGGTGGTTGGCCCGATGACCCGGGCGAAGTCGGTGAGGCTGGAGAAGGCAACGGCGTCGACGGATGGGGACTGACAGTGGGACTGACCTCCCAAGTCTTCCGACGTCGAGTTGATAGTGACCTCGACCTCTCTTTACGGCGCCGTGATTCTCGATGACGCCGGGAGTCCCGATGACGCCGATGAGACTTCGGTGACGAGGATTTTCGATGACATCTCTTTTCCTTCCTTTTCGACTTCGCCAGAAAAAGCTTAGCCTCACGCTCTTTCCGGGCCTTAGGATTCATATGTTGACACGAATCGCACTTGTCAACATCATGATCAGAACTAAGACACCACAAACAGTCTTAGTTAGTTACCGACATTTTGCCCCCACACTCACGGCAGGGCTTGAATCCTGACTTTCTTTGCGACATTGTAATCTCAAAGAAAAAAATTGATCCAAAAAACACACTGTAACTGTCGAACAGCAACAGTAGCTCCCTCTAAGATAACCGTTTCGAATGGCCCGGAAAAAAGTGAACTGACGTCGTATTGCCTGTATGACGTCCGACAGCGTCGCATGGGCAACTGTGACGTCCTCGTCGACGTGCAGAAGCTAGGAAGAAGATTTCCGTCGAACGCTGGCGCAATGGGAGTATTCATTAGGTGAGGAATCCACAGGTAGTTGTATCCATCAGAAATAGGCTGATCTGCCCCCAGGGAGGGCAGAAGCCATTAGGCACCAGGGATGCTTTTATTTATATTGAGAACAGGAGTGACCCCTTAGGCAAGGGTTGTTCCCCCCTCAAGCAATTTTTGTAAAAGATCATTTCTGCCCCCCCCCCCAGGGGGCAGATTGGCCTTTATTAATTAGGCCGATCTGCCCCTTTTGGCAGGGGGTGGGTTGCAGAAGCCACTAGAAACCAGGGATTTTTTAATATTTTTTTTTAAACCTTTATACTGATAAGGGGTGCGACCCCTTATGCAAGCTCACAAATGGCCTAAAGTACAAATTACTTACCTTCGGTAATGAAATATCTGGTAGAGACATATTCTAGTTGCAGATTCCTTACCTTAGAATTTCCCCCCAGGCGTTAGACTGTATCTGGAGATTTTTCTTCGAGCAATACCCTTGGGCGTCTGTAGGTGGCGTTTTTCGACTCCGCAGGCATCGACTGATGCCTTGATGACGTCTGGAGTAGTACACTGACGCCGCCCTCCCGCAGTGATGTCAGTTTCTTTTAACGACTTTCCACGCCAGAGCGCAGAGCCGCTAAGAACACTGAGATTGGTGTGACAGAGCTAAGGACCTGAAAGGGTGGAACACCTGTCCCCAGAAATAATTTTGCAAAGCGGGGAGGATGGGCGGGCGGTAAGGAAGCTGCAACTAGAATGTGTCTCCCACCAGATATTTCAAATACCGAAGGCAACTAACCTGTACATCTGATAGAGACTTCTAGTTGCAGATTCCTTACCTTAGAATTGATACCCAAGCAATGCCATCCTATGTGGTGGGCTGCGAACAAAGATCATACTAGAAAGTCTTGCAGGACTGAACGACCAAAGTAGCCGCCTCGATGGACCTGACTATCCAGGCAGTAATGCTTATCAAACGTGTGCAGGGATGCCCATGTAGCTGCCCGACAGATATCCAGGACAGGAACTCCACGTGCTAACGCAGTGGAAGCCGCAATTTCTCTATTGGAATGAGCACACAAGCCTTCAGGAAGCTGCTTTTTAGCCAAAGTGTAGCACATTTTGATGCAAAGAAGCACCCATCGAGAGATGATATGCTTTTGCATATCCTTCCCTTTCTTAGCACCCACATAGCCAAAGAGTTGATTGTCCACCTGGAAATCTTTAGTACAATGGAGGTAGAACACCAACACTCTTTTTGGGTCCAGACAGTGGAGTCTCTCCCCTTCTCATGGGAAGGGTGTGGGAGTGTGTAGAAGGTAGGCAAAGTGATGGACTGGCCTACATAAAATGGTGTAAATACTTTAGGAAGGAATGAAGCTCTAATGCGTAACACCACTTTGTCAGGGTGTACAGACAAGTTTGGAGGCATTGAAGAAAGTACCTGGAGCTCACTCACCCTGCAAGCAGAGGTGATAGCGACAAAGAAAGACAGTTTGAATGCGAGGATCCGCAAGGGACAATTATGCATTGGCTCAAAGGGGGTACACATTAAATAAGTAAGTACAAGATTAAGATCCCACTGAGGCATAATAAATGGAGTGGGAGATAATAAGTGGGTGAGCCCTTTTAAGAACCTACTGACAATAGGAGATTTAAAGAGTGAGGGCTGATCAGGTAACCTTTAAGGGTGCCCAAAGCAGAGCCCTACTGGGCTAAATAAAGAACAGAAGAACCTCTGACGGAGGGGCACAAATGTGATCAACAGATTTGTTGGTACACCATGCCACAAGATTTATTCCAATGACAGGCATATACAGTTTTAGTCGATGGATGCCTGGCTGCCAAGAAACATTGCAGACTTTGGGTGGAAGGGCAAATGCATTCAACTGTTGCAGCTCAATCTCCACGCATGAAGGTGGAGGTTGGACAGGTGCCGGTGGAGAACCGTCTCCTGCTGCTGTGACAGAAGATCCGCCCAAAGAGGCAGTCTAAGTGTAGGATGGACGGACATGCTCAATAGCTCTGGATACCACACTCTTCAAGCCGGAGTCCGGAGCCACCAAGATAACTTGGGCCCGGTCGTACTTGATTTGCTTGAGAACTCTGGGTAGAAGAGGGCTAGACGGGAAGGCGTACAGGAGGCTGGAGCTCCACTCGAGATGAAAAGCGTCTCCGAGCGAGTGCCGTCTTCGAAAATTCCAACGTGCAAAACAGCTGACATTGCGTGTTCTCTGCGGAGGCAAACAGATCTAACCAAGGCTCTCCCCACTTGAGACCTTGCGTCACCTCCAGATAGAGACGCCATTCGTGATCGACTGTGCGTCGGTGGCTGAGTTTGTCTGCTCTGGCGTTGAGAGCCTGCCAGATGTTCAACCATCAGCGTAATGCCCTGATATTCCAGCCATGTCCAGAGGCGTAGTGCTTCCTGACAAAGGGTTCAGGACCCTACCCCGAGTTGTCTGTTGGAGTACCACATGGCGGTAGTGTTGTCTGTGAACACCTGCACCACTTTCCCTTAGAGAGGGAAGGAATGTTTTTGACCTAAGCCTGATTGCCCGGAGCCCGGAGCTCCAGCATTTTTATGTGGAGCCCGACTCCGCCGGAAACCAGAGGCCTCTGATCTCTGCTTCTCCCATGTAGCCACACCAACCCACAAGTGACGCATCTGTCACTATAGAGAGATCTGGTTGGGGAAGGGAGAGGGATCTGCTGTTGACACAATTTGGATTCTAAAGCCACCACTGCAGGTCTTTCGCAGTCCCCTCCGAGATATGGACCATGTCTGAGCGATTTCCCTGATGCTGCGCCCACTGGAACTTTAGGTCCCACTGCAGAGTGCGCATATGCCATCTGGCATGTGTACTAGCAGGAGACAGGAGGCCATGAGGCCCAGCAGGCTCACACTCACCGAAACCCAAGACCGAGGCTGAAAGAAAGATCGGAATCATAGCCTGAAGGTCTTGGACTCGCTTGTCTGGAGAATAAGCGAGAAATTGCACTGTATCCAGAACAGCTCCAATGAAAGTGAGCGTCTGAGAGGGAGTCAGGTGTGACTTCGGCACGTTTATAGTGAACCCCAGCTTGTGCAGGAGGTTCGCCATAGTCTGAAGGTGAGAGACGACTGTCTGGGGAGAAGGCGCCTTCAACAGCCAGTCATTGAGGTAGGGGAAAACTGAGACCCCTAACCTGCACAGATGAGCTGCAACCACCGCCATCATTTTTGTGAACACCAGAGGGGCGGTGGTAAGGCCGAAAAGGAGCATGGTAAACTGAAAGTGCTCGTGACCTACCATGAATCGTAGGTAACGTCTGTGGGCAGGCAGGATGGGGATGTGAAAATAAGCGTCCTGCAAGTCCAACGCTACCATCCAGTCTCATGGGTCTAAGGCAGAAAGAACCTGAGCCAGGGTGACCATTTTTAATTTCTCCTTCTTGAGGAAGTAGTTCAGGACCCGAAAGTCTAGGATTGGATGTAAGCCCTTGTCCTTCGTTGGTATAAGAAAGTAGCAGGAATAACAACCACGACCCACTTCTGGCACAGGGACTCTTTCTATAGCTCCCTTGGCCAAGAGAGCCATGACTTCCTGGTGGAGAAGCACAAAATGATCCTCCGGAAGATGATGGAAGGATGGTGGCATGTGTGGTGCTGCAGATTCCAAAGGAGGGTGGGGAGGAGTAGCCCTTCCGAATGATCTGCAAAACCCACCCATCAGTGGTGATAAGTTCCCAGAGGGGCAGGTGATGGCGGATCCTGCCCCTAACGGGGTAGGAGTGACGGGACGGACTAGGAGGGTTTGGAGACTGCAGCAGGGGTGGAGGGGGGGCAGAGGTGGAATGGACAGACCTTTGGTTCCCTGTCTCACAGCCACGTGGAATTCCGCGACCTCGGCCATGCATAGGCTGCCCAGCGTGCGTGGCACGATGGCTGGGTTGAGGACATGACAGGGTGCCCCTTCCGTGTTCCACGAAATGGATGAAAAGCTGAATGCGGTGGGCGAGTGGCGGAGGAAAGACCAAGGGTCCGAGCCATAGACTGGGAATCATCAAATCTCTCCAAGGCAGAGTCCGCTTTGTCTCCAAAGAGACGGGTGCCATCAAAGGGCATGTCCATGAGTGACTGTTTGACATCCCCCGAGAAGCCACAAGTGCGTAACCAGGCATGGCGCCGAAAGACCACTGTTGTTGCAACCGATCTGCCCAGAAAGTCTCTCGTATCCCCCCCACAACGGATAGTGAACTTTTCTGCATCTCTCCCATCTTTCACTGCTTGGGAGACGATAGCACGGGCCTCCTCCGGTATCTGCGGCAGGACTTGCGCAACTGTAACCCACAGGGAGTGGGTATAACGTCACAAAAAACATGCAGTGTTCACAAACCGCAGTGCGAGGCTGCAGGAAGAAAACAACTTCTTGGCAAATTGTTCCAGCCTTTTGGATTCACTATCCTGGGGTACGGAAGGGAATGCGCCTGAAGAAGTGGAAGCCTGGATAACACGACTCTCAGGAGTGGGGTGTTGGGACAGGAATTTTGGGTCGGTCGGTGCAGGCCAATGGCGGCTAGCAATAGTCCTGTTCACAGGAGCCCCTGTGTTGGGTTTGGACCATGTACCCAAAAGGACATCGGTGAGGGCCTCATTGAATGAGAGAAGGGGTTCTGAAGTAGAAGCCCCAGGCTGAAGCACCTCAGTCAGGAGATTAGACCTGACTTCCACAGTAGGTAGCTCAAGGCTGAGGACCTCAGCTGCCCTACTGACCACCATACTGTAAGTTGCTTCCTCCGCCGTAGCCACACTAGGAGGAGACAGCATGCAAGCGTCAGGAGAAGTATCCAGACCACTGGCTTCACCCAAATCCTGCTCCCAGTCCACAGCATGGTCATCCTGGTATTCATAATGGTCCAGGGATCCATCCAATTCCTCCCCATAGGAAAAAGGGTCCGAATCAGACCTTGGGTGAATAGGCCCCACTGAAGCCGATGGTGCAGTCGACCGATGCCTCTCCGAGTCGTCTGGGATAAATTCTTGTTCTCCTCCAGGGGAACCCACAAACTATGGGTACCTCTCGAATCCCTATGAAGTTGGCAAAAATATAAATAAAAATAAATACGTATTTAAAAAAAAAAAACTTCTTAGCCGAAGCGTAGCACTTTTTGATGCAAAGAAGCACTCATCGTGAGATGTTACACTTCTGCACCGCCTTCCCTTTCTTCGTCTCTTCACACCCATGCCGATCCTGGTATGACCAGACAGACAACGGGGAGGCGGGAGGGACCATGAGGAATCCACAGGTAGCTAATATATCCACCAGAAAAAGCGTTACCGAAGGTAAGTAACTTGCTCTTCTGATGGATACAACTACCTGTGGATTCCTCACCTAATGAATAGAGTCCCAAAGCAGTACCACCTCGGAGGGTGTCTGTCTGGTCAAACCAGGAAATCCTGCAGCACCGACCGCGCAAAATTGCCATCCATTCACACCTCTGCATCCAAACAATAATGCTTCACAAAGGTGTAGAGGGAAGACCAAGTCACAGCCTTGCAGATGTCCACCATCAGAACACCTCTGGCCAAAGCCGATGAGGTTGACTTGGCCCTGGTGGAATGAGCCCTGATCCCCTCAGGAGGATCCTTCTTTGCCAATGAGTAACATATTTTAATACAAAGAACGGCCCACCTGGAGATCGCTCTCTTGTGGACGGCCTTCCCCTTCCTCACGTATCCAATAAAGAGTTGTTCATCCAACCGGAACTCTCTCGTCCTGTCGACATAAAAACTGAGAGCCCTCTTAGGGTCCAGACGATGGAGTCTTTCCTCCTCCTTAGATGGATGCGGAGGAGGGTAGAACGTCAAGAGAGTTATTGATTGTCCCAAGTGAAATGGAGACACCACCTTGGGGAGGAAAGCTACCCTGGTCCTCAAAACCACCTAATCCTTATAAAAAGTGGTGAAAGGCGGGTGAGCAGAAAGAGCCTGCAGTTTGCTAACACGTCTAGCCGAAGTGATGGCCACCGTTTTGAAAAACAAATATCCTAATGGGCAGCAAGGAAGTCAACACCAAATTCAAGTCCCACTGCGGCATAATAAAAGGCCTGGGAGGAAATTTATTAGTAAGCCCCCTCAAAAATCGAACAACCAAAGGAGATCTGAATAGGGAGGGCTGATCTGGAAGATATAAAAAAAGTCGAAAGGGCCGAAAGATAGCCCTTAACCGTGGGCAAAGCACAACCACGCTGAGCCAATGACAACGCGAACAACAAAACATCAGAAAGATGGGCACTTAAGGGATACATTTTCTTCTCCCCACACCAACGAACAAAATTAGCCCACCTACTTGCATAGACCAACTTGGTGGAGTGTCGTCTGGCTGATAAAAGAACGTCCACCACCATCGGTGGGAGAGAAAAGGAACTCCGGTTGCCCCGTTCGATTGCCAGGCATGAAGCTGCAGGCTTTGGAGGTGGTGTGTCGAACCTGCCCCTGCGAAAGGAGGTCTGCCCTGAGAGGGAGACGGAGCGGAGGGTACAGTGAGTCGGAGAAGGTCTGCATACCACACCCTTCATGGCCAATCCAGAGCTTTCAGAATGACTTGGGCCCGGTCTTGCCGAATCTTCCTCAAAACCAGAGGAATCAAGGGTATGGGAGGAAACGCGCCCCCCAACGCTCCTTGCATCGGATACTGGAGGCTGCATAACGACTGACAATGCGCATTCTCAAGTGGCAAAGAGGTCTATTCAGGGAAAAAAAAACATCCGAAAGATGTAAAGAACTAGATCCGGATGCAGACACCACTCGTGGTTGTCCGAGAAGAAGCGACTGAGCTTGTCCGCATGTACGTTTAGGACCCTGGCCAAATGGTTTGCCACTACACAAAGCCGATGGTCCCGCACCCGGGACCAGAGTCGCAGAGCCTCTCTGCAAAGAAGGTACGACCCTACACCCCCCTGTTTGTTGATATACCAAATCGCAGTTGTGTTGTCCATCAGAATCTGAACTGACTGACCGCAAAGGGAAGGGAGGAAGGCCTTGAGGGCCAAACGAATCGCCCGCTGTTTTAGCAGATTAATATGAAACCTCTGCTCTACTGGAGACCAACGATCCTTGATCTCCAGATCCTCCAGATGAGCTCCCCACCCTACGGTGGAGGCATCCGTTATCACTGTGGCCACCAGAGTTGGCTGCGAGAACGGCTTCTCTTGAGAAAGGTTGCCTTCCACAGCCCACCATCGGAGATCCGCTGCAGTGTCTCTGGAGACCCTCATCGATTCCCCGAGATCTCCTCTGTGCTGAAGCCACTGCTTGCGGAAGCACCACTGAAGAGCCCTCATATGCCAGTGTGCATGTGTGACCAACAGAATGCAAGAAGCGAACAGACCGAGCAAACAAAGGACCTTGAGGACCAGAACTACTGCTCCTTCTTGAAACATTGGAACCAGCGCCTGAATGTCCCGTATCCGCTGTGGCGGAGGAAAGGCTTGATTCAATGTTGTGTCCAGTACTGCCCCTATGAACAGGAGACGTTGAGAGGGCTCTAGGTGAGACTTGGGCACATTTATTGAAAAACCCAGACTGAACAACAACTGGGTTGTCCGCTGCAGATGATGCAGCACAAGCCCCGGAGACTCAGCTTTGATCAACCAATCGTCCAGGTAAGGGAATACTGCTACTCCCTTTCTCCTGAGGTGTGCTGCAACAACTGCAATCACCTTCGTGAAGACCCGTGGTGCGGAAGTAAGACCAAAAGGAAGGACCGCAAACTGGTAGTGCTGTGATCCTACCACAAACGGAGATACTTCCTGTGCGACTTGAGAATGTGAATGTGAAAATAAGCATCCTGCAAGCCGACCGACACCATCCAATCCTCCTTGTCCAACACCAAAAGCACCTGTGATAGAGTCAGCATTTTTAATTTCTCCTGTTTGAGGAACCAATTCAAAATCCTCAGGTCCAAAATAGGCCTCAGATGACCATCCTTCTTGGGGATCAGGAAGTACCTGGAATAACACCCCTGACCCCTTTCTTACTCTGGAACCAACCCCACTGCACCTTTCAATAATAGGGAGAGAACCTCCTGTTGTAACAGCAAGAGATGATCTTCTGAACAAAAAGGAAAGACGGGGAGGGAAGTGAGGCGGGATCTCCCGAAAGGGAAGGGCGTAACCTCTTCTCACCAAACTGATGAAGTCTGTTGTTATAGACTCCCATATGGGAAGAAAGAGTGAAAGCCTCCCCCTACCGGAGAGGTATAAGAAACAATGGTGAGAGGACTAGGGCTTCTTTCCTTGAGGTAACCCTCCAGCGGAAGAGGAAGGGTGCTGCTGCTGGGTGGCACCTCTTGTGCCGACTCTACCCCGCCCCCTGTATGAGCGATAAGGGAGGCTGGAGGACTGCTGCGATCTCCCACGAAAGGAAGAACCTCTTCCAAAAAACTGCAGCCGTCTAAGAGATCGAAATGGGGTAGCAGCAGCCTGCAGACCCAAAGATCTAGCTGTGGCCCTACATGCTTTAAAGCGCTCTAGTGAAGAGTCCGCTTTTGAACCAAACAGTTTAGCCCCATGAAAGGGCAGATCCAGCAACATAGACTGGACGTCTGTCGAAAATCCGGAAGTGCGTAACCACGCATGCCGTCTGGAGGCAACGGAAGTCCCCATGGCTCTTGCAATAGAGTCCGTGGTATCCAGCCCTGTCTGAATAACCTGTGTAGCCGCCACCCGAGCGTCCGAAAGAAGACTACACAAATCCTGGCACATGTCCGGAAGTAAAGTCTTCGTCGCATCCATTATGGCATGGATATACCTGCCCAGAATACATGTTGCATTGGCAATTTTAGAGCCATGCTGCAAAAAGAACACACCTTCCTGGCCGATTGGTCCATCCATTTGGATTCCCGGTCCGAGGGTACTCCCGGAAACGAACCAGGGGCCGACCTCAAAGAGCAGGATGCTTGCACCACCAAGCTCTCTGGTGAAGGGTGTTTGGATAAAAACTCCGGGTCCCCAGGCGCAGATCTATAATGCCTGGCCACCGACCTACTATCAGCCAAAGAAAAAAACAGGCTTCTTCCAAACCTCTTCGATCGGATCCATCATGGCTTCATTAAATGGTAAAAGAGGATCCACCACGGCTGTAGCAGAATGCAAATCCTCAGTCGAAAGGTTGGTCTTCACCTGCGCCGTCGGTAAAGGAAGATCCAGAAATGCTGCGGCCTTCCTAATAAGATTGGTAAGAGGCTGCCTCCTCTGTATATTCATCAGGGGATGGCAGATCATATTTGAGAGGTTTCAAGACCACTTGCTGTGTCCAACCCAGGGAAATCACCCTGGGGGTCAGTGATCTCCCCTTCTTCGAGGAATTGCTGCTGATATTCCCTCTACTCTAAAAGTCTAAGTCATGGAGCAGAGCAACGTCGGTGAATGGCGCCGGGAAGGCGTCATGACAGGTTCTCCGGATCCACCGACGCCGCAGATGGATCCATAAGCGCCATGGAGAAGGCACCCGCATCCGATGCCGACATCCGACCCCATCACCTCTAACACCAGCATCAAAGGGCTCTCCCTCGACGTCGAGGGCTGCACTGTCGGCAGAGGGGCCTGACTTGAATCTCCAGCCAAACAAAATGGTATAAACGGCGTCGGTTTATATGGAGCTGGAACGAGATTGAAAGCCAGGGGACCAGTGGGGCCAGCCGGCGCACCACCTCCCGGAGCCATATTTTGAAACATCTGGAACATGGCATTAAGGAATGCCGCAGGATCCGTACCCGTAGCCGAGAACGAAGGATAAGCCTGTGGAGCCGGTGCCGGGCTGGACTCTTCAGGTTCAGGATGCACCGGCGAAGCCAGATGACTGAGGATCCACAACTTCAAAGACTGACGGGGCCGGGGACGTTTGCGGTGTCGCAGGTTGAGGGGGACACAGTCGGACTCACTTCCCAAGACCTTTGGTGCCGGGACGATGGAGACCTCGACCGACTTCTGGACTGACGTCGGGAGTCACGATGACGTCACTTCTTATGGGATGACTTTCCAGAAGAGGACCGATGGTGCCGCTTCCTCTCCTTCTTGGACCTTGCCAAGAAAAGCTTTGCCTCGCGTTCCTTCAATGCCTTCGTATTCATCTTTTGGCAGGATCCGCCTTCTTGGAAGTCGTGGTCAGAACTGAGGCACCAAAGACAATCGTTGTGCGGATCAGTCACAGACATGCAACCTCCACATTCCCTGCAAGGCTTGAACCCCGAATTTTTCGGAGCCGACATCCTGGAAATACATACCTTCCGAAGAGCTAATGATACAGGTAACAGAAAAGGGTCGGTGGAGGAAATCAAGAGACTTGTTTCTACACTATGACACAAATTGATGCCGACAAGCGTATACCATTTTGGTGGAGGGACTCCTGGTTGCCAAGATAAACTCACAGACTTCGTGTGGAAGGTCAAAAGCCGTCAACTGCCGCCGCTCTATCGCCACATGGAAAGCGAAGATTGGACAGCTTCAGATGGAGAACCATCCCCTGCTGCTGCACCAGAAGTGCCTCCCTAATTTGCAGTCTGACTGGAAGATCGGTGGCCATGCTCAATAGCTCTGGATACCGTACTCTCCGTGCCCAGTCTGGAGCCACAAAGATTACTTGGGCCAGAAGTGGTATTGGCAGGAAGGCGTAAAGGAAGCCAGAGATCCACTCAAGACTAAAAGCGTTGCAGAGCGAGTGCAGTCATGAAAACTTCAACATGCAAAACAGCTGACATTGAGTGCTCTCTACAGAGCCGAACAGATAACCAAAGCTCTCCCCATTTGTGAAAGAGACCTTGCACCTTTTCTAGATGTAGACGCCATTCTAGATCGACTGACTCAATGACTGCATTTGTCTGCTCTGACGCTTGGGGATCACACCAGATGTTGAACCACCAGCGATATGCCCTGATGTGCCAGCCATGTCCAGAATCACAGAGCCTCTTTATAAAGTGTCCAGGACCCTACTCCACCCTGTTTGTTGCAGTACCACATGCCAGTAGTGCCGTCTGTGAACACTTGCACTACTTTCCCTTTGAGAGAGGGAAGTATTTCAATGCAAGCGTGATTCCCTGGAGCTCCAGAAGGTTGATGTTGGGCCCAGAATCCGCATGAGACCAGAGGCCTATGATCTACGCCTCTCCTATGTGGCCGCCCAATCCCAGTAGTGAGGCATCTGTCACTACTGAGATATCTGGTTGGGGGAAGCAAGAGATCCAGATTCCAAAGCCACCACAGCAGATCTTTCACAGTCCCCTCCGAGATCTAGACCATGTCGGAGAGATTACACTGATGCTGTGCCCACTGGAACTTAAGTCCCATTGAAGAGCCCGCATATGCCATCTGGCATGTGTCACTAGCAGGATGCAGGATGCCATGAGGCCCTGCAGCCTCTGAGTTGTTTTCACCGAAAGCCAGGATAGAGGCTGAAACATCAGTATCATAGCATGAATATTCTTGATTCGCTTTTTGGGAGGATAGGTCCGAAACTGCACTGTGTCCAGAACAGCCCCGATTAAACGGAGCATCTGATAGGAAGTCAGGTGAGACTTTGGCATGTTTATAGTGAACCTCAATGTATGCAGGAGGTTCGCCTTAGTCTGAAGGTGGGAGACAACTTTCTGGGGCGTGTCTGCCTTCAACAGCCAGTCATCGAGATAGGGGAAGACCGAAACCCCTAACCTGCACAGATGAGCTGCAACCACCGCCATCACTTTCGTGAACACCCGAGGGGTGCTGGTAAGGCCCAAAGGGATCACAGTAAATTGAAAGTGCTCGTGATCTACTAGGAATCGTAGACAGTACCCGTGGGCAGGCAGGATGGAAATATGGAAACAAGCACCCTGCAAGTATAACGCTACCATCCAGTCTCCTGGGTCTAAGGCAGACAAGACTTGAGCCAGAGTGATCATTTTGAACTTCTTCTTGCAGAACAGAATGAGGGCCCGAAAGTCTAGGATGGGACATAAGTCTTTGCCTTTTTTGGGCACCAGAAAGTAGCAGGAATAACAACTACAACCTACTTCTGGCACAGGGACACTCTCTCTATGGCACCTTTGGCGAAGAGAGCCGTGACTTTCTAGCAGAGAATTGCCAGATGATCATCTGGTAAGGGGCCGTAAGATGGAGGCATGGCCGGTGGGGATTACCCCCTTTGTATGATATGCAAAACCCACCTGTCTGTCGTGATGGTCTCCTAGTGGGGAAGGTGAATGCGAATCCTGCCACCAACTGGTATATGAGGGTGGGTACTGACTAGGAAGGTTTGGAGGCTGCACCAGGGTGGAGTGGGCAAACCTGTGTTTTCCTGTCCCATGGGCCTGCAGGATTCTGCATCCCCGGTGGCTGTAAAAGGGACCCAACAGGAAGCCCGTTCCGTTGCCACGAAAGGGGCAAAATATGGACTGTTGGTGGTGAGGTGAAACAGAGAGGCCAAGGGATCGAGCCATAGCCCAGCACTCAAACCTCTCATGCGCTGAGTCCGCCTTGTCCCCAAAGAGACAGGTGCCATCAAAGGGCTTGTCCATGAGGGTCTGTTGGACATTTCCTGGAAAAACAGATGCCCTCAACCAGGCATGGCTCCTCAAGGCCACCGTCAACGCATCCCATTTACCTGTAGAATTGGTTGTGTCCATTTCACAGGGAATGGTGAACTTAGCTGCATCTCTCCCATCAGCAAAGGCTTGGGAGATGTTAGCCCGGGTCTTCTCCAGGATCTGCGGCAGAACTTGCACGACCGTATCCCACAAGCAGTGGTTAAAGCAGCACAAAAGGCATGCAGTGCTCACCGACCGCAACGCTAGACTGGAGGAAGAAAACCTCATCTTCTTACCAAGTTCGTCTTTGATTCTCTATCCGGGGGAGTGGAAAGTAATGCACCAGATGACAATGATGCCTGGATGAAAAGGCTCTCAGGTGAGGGGTGTTGGGCCAGGAATTTAGGGTCGTTTGGAGCAGGCTGATGGGGGCGAGCAATTCTACTGTTTACAGGAGCCCATGTTCTGGGTCTGGACCAAGTACCCGGAAGGACATCAATAAGGGCTTCATTGAAGGGGAGGCTCGGCGGTAGAAGCCCCAGCTTGAAGCACCTCCGTCAGGAGATTCGTCCTGACCGCTACAGTGGACAGCTCCATGTCAATGACCTCAGCCACCCTACTGACCACAACAGAATAAGAGGTTCCCTCCGCCGTAGCCACGTTAGGAGGAGAATGCATGCCAGCATCTGGAGAAGAATCCAGACCATTAGCTTCACCCTATTCCTGTGCCCAGTCCAAATCAGGGTTATCTAGCTGGTATTCTAAAGGGTCCAGCGTCCCCTCCTATCCTTCCTTGTATTTGTACCCATAGTAATAAGGGTCCAAACCCAATCTGGGGTGAGAACCACATCGAAGTCAGAAGCAGCGTCGGCAGGCGCCGTTCTTTCTCCGGGTCATCGTGGGTAAGAATTGGGTCAACGTCGATCGTGTGCACCACCAATGTCAGAAGCACTGATGACCTAGCTGGTGTCGGGGAAGGTCGCGATGGCACGACCAGGGTCAGCAAGGATCCGGAGGGACCACTGGGGGCAGAGGCCAAAGACGCTGGCGTGGAACCAAAAGGGCCCTCATATGAACCCCTAGGCCTCGAAGGTGCCACAGAAGGGTCAGAATGACCAAATATGAGGCGCATGGCCTCAAAACAAAGGGTCGCCCTGGCTCACGGAAAACTGGGGAGGTGCGGAGCACAGCAAGGACACTCCTCCCACGTCGCATCGGCTGAGCGATGCGGTGAAGTTGGAAAACGCCTGGCCTTCTTTGACGACTTCTTTCTCTGACCTGAATGACACGAATATTATGATGATGAGTGGTGGTGACTCCGCGAACAGTCTCAAGACACTCCTCATGAGTGACACCATGAACGATGCAGAGTCGAGCGTCGGGCCTTCATGAGCTTTAGGGACCGCTCCCTCAAAGCCTTCGGGTGCATGGCCTGGCACTCAAAGCACAACTTCGGGTTGCACTACAAACACAAACGGACCGGATGCCGATCTGTCCCCGACATCATATGGTGACAGGCCTCGCAAGGCTTGAACCCGTTCTTCGGGGACATCATGAGGCGCCAAGGGTCAACACAAAAAACAGACAAAAGGGTCCAATACACTTAAAAAATTAACAGGGTATCTCTTCTCCACATCAGCGTGTGGCACAGAAAAGAACGGACGTCACTACGCCGATTTCCTCAAGTAGTGGAACTAAAATGTTGTGGATGATTGCATGGCAAAGTAGTGGCTTATGGAAGGTAGGTATCCATACACAGACTTTTGAAAGGTTTCTCTAATGGAAGGTAAACCTCAGTCAATTTCGAAGTACTTAACTTTTGTATGATACAACAAGATACAAGTAGGAAAATACAGGTCTGGTTGCGATGGGAACTGGGGGCAGCAAACAACACTCTACAGCCTTTTCCCCTGCTTAGGTCAGACTTTAGAAGGACAGCATGGTTGAGCCTTTTTTGGGCGTTTCAGGTATGAAATCACAAAGGGGGTGATTCCTCCGCCGCCCGCCAATGTTCCCCCGACAAAATACCGCTCTGCGGTCACAAGACCGCTGAGGGTATTTTGAGATTTGCCCTGGGCTGGCGGGCGGCCGCCAAAAGGCCGCCCGCCAGCCCAGGGCAAATCTACCTTCCCACGAGGACGCCGGCTCCGAACGGAGCCGGCGTAGTGGGAAGGTGCGACGGGTGCAGTTGCACCCGTCGCGTATTTCAGTGTCTGCTTTGCAGACACTGAAATACTTTGTGGGGCCCTCTTACGTGGGCCCCTGCAGTGCCCATGCCATTGGCATGGGCACTGCAGGGGCCCCCAGGGGCCCCGCAGCACCCCCTACCGCCATCCTGAACAGGATGGCGGTAGGGGGTGTCAGAATCCCCATGGCGGCGGAGCGTGCTCCGCCGCCATGGAGGATTCTCCCGAGCAGCGGAAAGTCGGCGGGAGACCGCCGACTTTCCGTTTCTGACCGCGGCTGAACCGCCGCGGTCAGAATGCTCGACGGAGCACCGCCAGCCTGTTGGTGGTGCTCCCGTGGTCGGTGACCCTGGTGGTCACCGACCGCCAGGGTCAGAATGACCCCCAAAGTGTCCTTTTCACCCTTGCTACGTTCTCCAGAACATATGAAGTGGAGGCTGCCGCTTCTGTAACAGTAAGACTTTCAATAACAGGCAAAAGAAAGTGAAGGAAAAACACAAGACTTCATG
Organism: Pleurodeles waltl; assembly: GCF_031143425.1. Lineage (NCBI taxonomy): Eukaryota > Metazoa > Chordata > Amphibia > Caudata > Salamandridae > Pleurodeles > Pleurodeles waltl. The sequence goes on along the minus strand of NC_090443.1, from coordinate 658,180,589 downwards.
TGGTTGTCTGATGAGGAACAAAATACGCAATGTACTTTACCCTCTGGATTTGGAGGATAAACAATTTCTAGTACCAAGAAGTTTTATGACTCACATTGTATGGATGAAAAAACTGGTTCTTATCCAGTCCGTCCAATGAAATCAGGTGATCAGAAGATGAGCTGGAATCCAAAGGCACCTAACAGTGAGCTGTAGCCTCGGAGTTCTGAGCAGTATCCACCAACTGATAGGGAGTAAGAACCGCAAGTCCTTAGGAGTCACAAAACCTATCGGTCCTTGAGGTGGGCAGAAGACTTTAGTAGGAGTGTGAACCTCTGGGGCCATGTGTAGGAAGTTGGCTCTGTGTATACTATTTCACAGTATGAAATAGTCTGCACAAATCCCAAGGTTTCCCCTTACAGGTAAGAAGGTGGCAAAATCAGATAATACTAATGCACTATTTGTGGGAGTGTGGTCGAGCAGTAGGCTTATCAGAGAGTACTCTTAAGCATTTGTTGTACACACACAGGCAATAAATGAGGAACAAAGACTTACTCCAGTCCAATAGGTTTTTATATTGAAAAATATTTTCATCGTTTATTTTAAGAACCACAGGTTCAAGATTTACAGTTAACACTTTAAATGTAAGGTACTTCACTTAGATACTTTAGGAACTTTGAATAAAAGCACTATCATATACAGTGTTTGCAAAAATGGCAATAAGCTATTTTCAAAATGGACAGTGCAAAAATTAACAGTTCCTGGGGGAGGTAAGTAAAGGTTAGATTAGGAGGAAAGTAAAACACTTTCAAGTCTCAGTTCTGGGGCATAGGCAGCCCACCGTTGGGGGGTTCAAGGCAACCCCAAAGTTACCACACCAGCAGCTCAGGGCCAGTCAGGTGCAGAGGTCAAAGTGGTGCCCAAAAACATAGGTGCCTATGGAGAACAGGGGTGCTCCGGTTCCAGTCTGTCAGCAATTTAGTACCTGCGTCCTTAGGGGCAGACTGGGGGGGGATGGAGGGGTGGAAGGGAGGGAGGATTGGGCGCACAAGTAGGCATACAAAATACACCCTCGGCAGCACAGGGCCAGCCGGGTGCAGTGTGCAAAGCAGGCGTCTGGTTTCAATGGAGGGACCTGGGGGTCACTCTAGTGGTGCAGGCAGGCACAGGGGGTGGTTCTTGGGACAGCCACCACCTGGACAAGGGAGAGGGTCACCTGGGGGTCACTCCTGCGCTGAAGTTTGGTTCCTTCAGGTCCTAGGTGCTGAGGGTGCAGTGTTGGTTCCAGGCGCCAGACCCTTGTTGGAGGTCGCGGTCAGGGGGCGCTTCTGGATTCTCTGCAGGCATCGCTGTGGGGGCTCAGGGAGGGGTCGTCTCTTGTCACTCACTGGCTCGCAGACACCGGGTAGTCCTTCCTGTAGTTTTTGTTCTCTGGATCTTGAGCCGGGGGCGTCGGGTGCAGAGTGTGAAGTCTCACACTTCCGGCGGGAAACGTGAAGTCTTTGAAAGTTGCTTCTTTGTTGCAAAGAAGTAGCTGGTTTTGAACAGGGCTGTTGTTCAAGGGAGTTTCTTGGTCCTTTAATCCAGGGCAGTCCTTTGAGGCTTTAGAGGTCGCTGGTCCCTGATGGATGCGCCGCTGGTTGTAGGTTTTCGAAGTTGGAGACAGGCCGGTAGGGCTGGGGATAAAGCAGTTGTGGTCGCCAGTCTTCTCTGCAGGCTTGTAGGTCAGCGGTCCTCCTCGTTTCTTCAGGTTGCAGGAATCTAGTTTCCTAGGTTCTGGAGTGCCCCTAAATACTAAATTTAGGGGTGTGTTTAGGTCTGGGAGGGCAGTAGCTGATGGCTACTGTCCTGGAGGGTGGCTACACCCTCTTTGTGCCTCTTCCCTGTGGGGAGGAGGGCACATCCCTAATCCTATTGCCCCTAATGCCCATTGCTTCACAGCTTGTGTGCTGGTGGGGAGAAAATGACTAAGTCGACATAGGACTCCCCTCAGAGTGCCATACCTACCTCCCACTGCCTGTGGCATAGGTAAGTCACCCCTCTATCAGGCCTTACAGCCCTAAGGCAGGGTGCACTCTATCACAGGTGAGGGCATAAGTACTATGCCCATACAGTGGCCAAGCAAAACCTTAGACATTGTAAGTGCAGGGTAGCCATAAGAGTATATGGTCTGGGAGTTGGTCAAACATGAACTCCACAGTTCCATAATGGTTACACTGAAATCTGGGAAGTTTGGTATCAAACTTATCAGCACAATAAATGCACACTGGTGCCAGTGTGCAATTTATTGTAACATACACCCAGAGGGCATCTTAGCGATGCCCCCTGAATGCCAACCAGAATTCTAGTGTAGGCGGACTAGTTTTTTCCAGCCTGCGACAGACCAGACATGTTGCTGGCCAGGAACAAAGCCTGTACTGGGTGGAAGTGCTTCTCACCTCCCCCTGCAGGAACTGTTAACACCTGGAGGTGAGCCTCAAAGGCTCACCCCTTTTGTTACTGCACCACAGGGCATCCCAACTAGTGGAGATGCCCGCCCCTCCGGCCACTGCCCCTACTTTTGGCGGCAAGGCTGGAGGAGATCATGAGGAAAACAAGGAGGAGCCACCCACCAGTCAGGACAGCCCCTAAGGTGTCCTGAGCTGAGGTGACCCCTGCCTTTAGAAATCCTCCATCTTGAGTTTGGAGGATTCCCCAATAGGATTAGGGATGTGCCCTCCTCCCCACTGCGAGGAGGCACAAAGAGGGTGTAGCCACCCTCCAGGACAGTAGCCATTGGCTACTGCCCTCCCAGACCTAAACACACCCCTAAATTCAGTATTTAGGGGCTCCCCAGAACCTGGGAAACTAGATTCCTGCAACCTAAACCATGAAGGACTGCTGACCTGAAGCCCTGCAGACAAGACGGAGACGACAACTGCGTTCGACCCAGCCGTACCGGCCTGTCGCCGGACTCCAAGAAAACTGCAACAGCGACGCATCCGACAGGGACCAGCGACCTCTGAAGCCTCAGAGGACTGCCCTGAACCTAAGGACCAAGAACCTCCTGTGAACAGGAGCCCTGTTCAAAACCAGCTACTTATTTGAAACAAAGAAACAACTTCCAAAGATTGCACATTTCCTGCCGGAAGCGTGAGACACTACACTCTGCACCAGACGTCCCCGGCTCGAGATGCAGAGAACCAACACCACAGAGAGGACTCCCCGGCGACTGCAAGCCTGTGAGTAGCCAGAGACGACCCCCCTGGGCCCCCACAGTGACCCCTGCAGAGAGAATACAGAGGCTCCCTCTGACCACGACTGCCTGTAACAAGGGACCAGACGCCTGGAACCAACACTGCACGCGCAGCCCCCAGGACCTGAAGGAATCTAACCTCAGTGCAGGAGCGACTCCCAGGTGACCCTCTGCCGAGCCCACCCAGGTGGTGGCTGTCCCGAGAAGCCCCCGCTGTGCCTGCCTGCAACGCTAGAGTGACACCCCCCCCCCCCCCCCCCCGGTTCCTCCATTGTTTTCAACCTAAAACCCAATGCCTGCTTTACTCACTGCACCCGGCCGCCCCTGTGCCGCTGAGGGTGTACCTTGTGTGCCTTCTCGTGTTTCCCCCCCCCCCCCCCCCCCCGGTGCTCTACAAAACCCCGTGGTCTGCCCCCCCAGAGGACGCAGGTACTTACCTGCTGGCAGACTGGAACCGGAGCACCCCTGTTCCCCATAGACGCCTATGTGTTTTGGATACCTCTTTCCTGTGCACGTGACTAGCCCTGAGCTGCTGGTGTGGTAACTTTGGGGTTGCCTTGAAACCCCAATGGTGGGCTGCCTATGCCCCAAACTTGAGACTTGTAAGTGTCTGTCTTATCTCCAAAACTAACCTTTACTTACCTCCCCCAGGAACTGTTGATTTTTGCACTGTGTCCACTTAAAATAGCTTATTGCCATTTCTACAAAGACTGTACATGATATTGTGTTTATTCAAAGTTCCTAAAGTATCTATGTGAAGTACCTTGCATTTAAAGTGTTTGATGTAAATCTTGAACCTGTGGTTCTTAAAATAAACTAAGAAAAGCTATTTTTCAATATAAAAAACTATTGGCCTGGAGTAAGTCTTTGAGTGTGTGTTCCTCATTTATTGCCTGTGTGTGTACAACAAATGCTTAACAGTACCCTCTGATAAGCCTACTGCTCGACCACACTACTACAAAATAGTGCATTAGAATTATCTCTGTTTGCCACTATCTTACCTCTAAGGGGAACCCTTGCACTCTGTGCACACTACTTCTCAATTTGAAATAGTATATACAGAGTCAAGGTCCTACATATATGTACTCCCTTAAACATACACTGCAACCTGCCCATGAGGCTACCAAGGGCCTACCTTCGGGGTGCCTGACAAGTAGTAAAAAGGGAAGGTTTAGGCCTGACAAGTGGGTAAGCTTGCCAAGTCGAATTGGCAGTTTAAAACTGCACACTGACACTGTAGTGGCAGGTCCGAGCCATGGTTACAGGGCTACTAATGTGCTGCAGGCCCACTAGTAGCATTTGATTTACAGTCCCTGGGCAACTCTAGTGCACTTTACTAGGGACTTACCAGTAAATCAAATAGGACACTCATGGATAAACCAAACGGTACAAGCTCTATAGGGAGCACTTGCGCACTGATTAGAAGTGGTGAAGTGCACAGACAACAAACCGTCAAAAACGGACCAGAAAAATATTGTAGGAAGGCAGCAAAACGTTTGGGGATAACCCTGCAAAAAGGGCCATTTCCAATATCACACCTGCAGGAGCTGATGGTGAGCCTCAAAGGCTGAAGCCTCTTGTTACAGTGCCATGGGGCACTCCAGCTAGTGGAGTTGTCCGCACACGGACAAAGCCCCACTTTTGGCAGCAAGGTGATCAGGAAAATTATGGAAAGCAGGGAGGAGTGACCCCCCCCAAAACTCACCCCTCCCCCTGCCATCTAAAGCTAGGGCCATCCCTAGGGTGTCCAGAGCGGAGGTTGCCCCCCCCCTTCCTGCAGAATCATCCATCTTAGTTTGGAGAACAGAAACCAATAGGGTTAGGTTTGCGTCCCCCTCCCCAAAGGTAGTGGACACAAGAACGGGGTGTAGCCACCCTCTGGGACAGTAGCCATTGGCTACTGCCCTCTGACCCCTGTAACCCCCCTAAATCCAGGATTAAAGGGCTTACCTGAACCCAGCTCATGAGATTCAGGCTGACCTGACAAGAAAGAAGGACTGCTGAGCTGAACCCCCAGCAGAGAAGACAACAACAACTGACTGCCTCAAAAAACCTGCACAAAAACAGGGAGGCATCCAGCGGGGTCAGCCACCTCGACCTAGTTATAGAAGTCTGTCCTGCACCCAAAAGGACCAAGAACTGCAGTGGACAGTGGCCCTGTCCAAGAAGGAAACATCCAGGGACTCTGGCACACCTCCAGACACGCAAGTCCTGACCACCCTGCACCAGACACCCTACGGCCGGTGACCACGTGGCCCAACCAGCTAAAGAATCATCAGTTGATTGTGAGCAAGTGCCCACCCTGGGTTGACCTTTCGACCCCCCCACAAAGATGCCTGCAGAGGGAAGACCGAGGACCCCGACCCCTGAACGCGAAAGCACTGGATGAATATACCCGCACTGTGAGAGACTGGCACCTTATTGCAGTACTCCCCCACATTTTTGCCTGGTTTCCGAATGCAACTTGGACTGGAGTGCACTGGGATCCTGCTAACTAGTTTCCCAGTACCAGTGTTCTTTCCCTAAAACATTTTAAAAGTGATTGGATACATCTTTAGCTATCACTACAAGTCCCTAGTAAAAAGGTACTTAGGTACCCAGGGCATGCAATACTTTGGTTAAGCCCCTGGTGGCAGTGGCACTGATTGTGACAACCTCAAGGGACATGCATCAAGATGTGCACAGTACTGTGATAGCAGACAGTCTCCTGCTGCAAACCTAAAATAAAAACTCTACTTGGCACACTACCTGTGTGCCCGGTCCACCGTACACTGCATTAACTATGGGTAAGACACCCCTATAGCAGGCCTTACAGACCTTAGGCAGGATACTCCATACTATATGTGAGGGCACAGCTGAATGAGCAGTATGTTCCCACCGTGTCCCTGGCAAACCTGGGATATAGTGAGTGAATAGAGCTGCCATTTTAATGTATGTGCTGGACACTGGCCAACACGAGATTCCCAGCAAAATAATGGCTACTCTGAACCCTGGGTTGTTTGGTATCAAACCACTCCGAATGATAAATTCAAACTGGTACCAGTACTGGATTTATAATAAAATGCACCCAGGGATCACCTTAGAGGTGTCCCCTGCAAAAGCCAACTATCCTGGCATATTTTCTGACTGGTTTCATCCAGCCTGCCACACCCACACAGTCCATATACAAACCTTGGTGGAGAGCCCAGTCTCCCTGGTTCGTAAACCAATGCCCTCCCTTGGTGGAGGAGCTAACCACCCACTCCCCCAGGAACGTGCAAAACCCCGGTAGTGAGCTTCAAAGGGCTACAGCCCCTGAAACTCGAGCCTCCAGGCCTGCTGCTAGCATCTGAGGGGTTGCCACTTTGCAAAACACCCACTTTTTGAGTCAGCAAAGGTGGGAAACCACACAAAGATTAGGAGTGGCGGCCTAGCATGCACCACCTCTAAGGTGTTGTCTGCGAAGTGGACCCTCAAATTCAGTTTCCTCTATCTTGAAATGAAGGAAACTAGCCAATCAAGTTTAGGGAAGTCACCCTTCCCAAAGGAAGTGGACACTAAAGTGGGTGGAGCCACCCATAGGTAAGTGTCCCATTGGACATTACCAGGTTTCCCCTAGAACGCCCACTAAATTCTGTATTTATTGGACATCCCTAGAACAAGAAATCAGATTTCAAAATACAAAGAAGACCTGCACCAAAGAAGATCCAAAGCAAAAGAACTACAGACCTGTTGCACAAGAAAAGGCGCCAAACCCTGCCTGCTGCACCCAGGACCTACAAATTGCTGCTGTGGAGGAGCTGGACACTGGACCGAGCCCGAGAAACCCAGGTAATATCCAGGCTTAAAGAATCACCCCAGATATCCCTTTTGAGTGGAGGCACCACTCAAAAACCAAGCAAGATCCAATAAGCCAGTGAAGGTCGCTTCACTGGCTGGCCGATATGTCCACAACCGGAATTTGCAGCCGGACCCCACGACACACTGCTCTGCGCCCGCAACAAGGAACCAGCTGTGCTCCACTGATCCCCAAGCCCTTGCGACCTCAACAGCCCAAGGGGACCCCGAGAAACCATCTTTTCCAAGTGGCCCCTACAGGTGGCCATGTGCCAAAAGCGTTTCCTACACTGCTCCCGCCGGAAACGGGAGCCGCAAGAGGCTCTCCGGCTGGTGCAAGGTGCCTACTGACTGCTGCGACCACCCTGCAAAAAAAAAAACAAAAAAAAAAAACACAAAAGAGACTGGTAACTTAATTGTACGATTTTGAATGGTAACTGTACATTGATTCCAATGATGCGTAATTATGGGCAGAAAGACTAACTTTATTACAACTTTTAAAACTAATATCTAAAAAAGTATTTGAAAGATCTTGGTCTTAAAAATTAAATAAAACTGAAGTATTTTTATAAACTCTGGTCTCGAGTTATTTATTGAGTGCATGTGCTGCATGATTGGTTTTGTGAGCACAACAAATGCTTAGCACATCTCCTGGATTAGCCTAACTGCTCGACCAGCTACCTTAAAAATTGTAGCATTAAGTGGTCTAATTTTTGCTCATGGAAACCAAAGTGTGCTCGCCTGGACCCACTGCATAGTGTGCCTAGTTTTGCACACTGCATAGAGGGGCCAGCCTCCTACAGATGCCTAAAAGACCACTGCACCCGCAGCCCCCAGAGAACCCGACCTCCAGCACAGGTACATTCCTCCCTGTCTAGCTTAGGGTTTGCTCCAGGGGACCCCCTGGTCCTCATATGCAGCATCTGAGTGACCCCGGGGTCTCCTCACAGAGATCTATTGGAAAACCAATGCCTTGTTTGCATCCTGCACCCAGCTGCCATAGTGCCACTGAGGGTGTGCGTTTGATGCCTCCTTGTGGCCCCAACAGTGCCCCTCTAACCCTCCCCCTCCTACCCCCAGGTCTGCCCACCAAAGAACAGGTACTTATCTGCTGGGAGATCTGATTCAGAGTGCACCCTGTCTCAGTGGGAGCCCACTTTAAAATGGCTCAAATTTGACCTCTGCACCGAAACGGCCCAGTGTTGCTGGGAGCTTGGGGTTCACTTGAACCCCCAGCTGTGGACTTCCTAAGCCCCAGAGACTGAAACTGTTAAGTCAAGTACTTACCTCTAAAACTGTGCTTTAGTTTCTTCCCCAAGGATGTGTCCTGAAAATTGCAGTGTCAACATTTAAAATAGCTTTATTGGCATTTATTCAAAAACTGTATGCTATATGAATTCCATTCAAAGTATTATTATTGATATATATGTGAAATAATATCTATTGATGTAATTACATGCAAAGAGAATCTTGTGATTCTGGAAATAAACAAAATTTATTTTTCTATATAAAAACCTATTGGTCTGTAGTTTAGTCATTAAGTGTGTGCTTCTTCTATTGTGTCTGTGTGTAGAACAAATGCATTTGTAGTATCTACTTTAGCCTCTGTGGAACACCTGGAGTCTGTGCATGTCATTTTGATATAGTATATAAAGAGTGAGCTTCCTACAAAGGGGGACTGACTGAGTTGGCGAGGTAGCATGTTCCAGGTCTGTGCTGCGATGTAGGAAAAGGATCTCCCTCTGGCTGCATTGTTACCAATTCTAGGGGTGGCAGCAAGGGCAACTTGTGCAGAGCGGAGTTACCGGTCTCTGGGTCTGAGAGACTCAGTTGGTGCACGAGTCGCTGAGTCTGAGTGGCTCTGTGAGTGTGCGCATGAGTACCTCAGTGAGTGTGAGTGCTTGGGGATTCTCTGAGCAGGTCTGTGTGAGTTCACGAGTGCCTCTGTGGGTGTATTACTGGGTGCATGAGTATGTGAGTATTGTAGGAAGCAGCATATATAGTGAACCAAAACGAGGTACACTGCGCAAAAAGTCAAAGCAATCAGAGGAACAAATTACATCCCAAATGCTCCTTTTTTCAGTAGTGTGGTCAAGCGACTCCTACGGTAAGTGAGACACACACTGAAAGAAATCACACCAATTTATAGTAATAACATGTACTTTTATATAAAGTCTGATATTTTGATTTATTAATTTTTACAGCTTGCAAAACTTGATACAGTGCATTTTTCAGATGTGGTAAAGTTATCCTATGAAGGAAGAACTAGCACTGCATACAGGTATAGTAAAGCGACTTCCGTGATCAATCTCCTGGACTTCGTCCACACGGACCATTCACCTCAGGCAGCAGGGTGCATGGGTACAGCTCAGCGTCAAGTGCCCCATGTAAGTCTATGGGGACCGGTTTGGTCACAAAGTTGCTTGAGGGATGGATTGGGAGTCCACATCAGAGGAACCCACGTGGGTTTCGAACCTTGAGACCCTTAGGCACGTAGTGACACCACCGATCCACTTCACCTCAGGCTGTGGGGTGCAGGTGCAGTGGTGTTTTATCGCATCAGGTCTGGTGCTAGAGTTCCTTGTGGTTGTAAGGAGCCCCGCAGAACCAGTCTATAGGCATCGACTTGGGGTTTAGTCCGAACAAGCCAACAAGTGGCCTCAGGTCTCACGAGGCAGAGAGATGTGGGGACAGCCTTGGTCCTCTTCTCCTAGGCCCAGGGCAGACGGGTGCAGAGGTGTCCTGAGACATGGGGTCTTTGTCACTCACTGTTGCTAGGGGTCTGCAGAATCAGGCTGCAAACGCTGTCAGGAAGTCCACATAGGGCAAGCTCTGGGTAGGCTGTGTCTGGGGACCATGGTGACACCACTGGACCACTTCATCTCGGGCTAGGCAGCTCAGCTGCAGTGATGTTGCCCAGTGTTGGGTTTTTGGCAGACACGGTCCTCATGGTTCTTCCTTGGGTGCCTGCAGATGCAGGCCAGCAGCTCCTGTAATCCAAAAGAGTTCTTCTTGGTGATTTGTGAAGCACGGACAGCGCTCCCTGATTTTTGGAACCTGCAGTGGCAGGACAGGTCAGATGCTCCTCAAGGGCTAGGCGCAGCAGGCTTGGCACCACGTCAGTCGTGCTTCTTAGGTCTATGGTTTTGCAGTCTTGTTGCACACTCCTTTTGTGTCATGGAAGAAAGTCAGAGAATCTGTGTAGGAAAGTGGCCTTGTTGGCATGGTTGCCCCCCACTTTTTGTCTGATATTGGTGATAACTTGACAGAGCGTGATGGGATCCTGCTAACCAGGCCCCAGCACTAGTGTGCTTTCCCAAAACTGTAGCATTGTGTCCACACAACAGCACACCCTTGGTACACAGTTAAGTCCCTTGTAAAAAGTACCCACGGTACCAAGGGCCCTGTTAACTGGAAAGTCCCCAAGTGCTGCAGCATGACTTATGCCACCCTGGGGACCACTCACCTAGCACATGCACATTGCCATTGCAGCTTGTGCGCGCTGGTGCTGAGAAAAAGGCAAATTCGACATGGCACCTCTCAGTGTGCCACACCACAAACCACTGCCGATGGTATACGTAAGTCAACACTCAAGCAGGCTTTACAGCCCTAAGGGAGGGTGCACTATACCATAGGTGAGGGCATACCTGCATGAACAATATGCCCCTAAGTGTCTAAGTCCATTCTTAGACATTGTAAGTCTAGTGGGGCCATATTAAGTATATGGGCTGGGAGTTTGTCATTATGAATTCCACAGATCCATAAACTAAATTCTAGAATGTTTGGTATCAAACTTGTCAGCACAATAAACCCAAACTGATGCCAGTGCTGGTTTTATTGAAACGTGCACTCAGAGGGCATCTTAGAGATACTCCCTGTATTTACCCATTCCTTTAATGCAGGACTGACGGGTCTGCGCCAGCCTACCACGAACAGACAAGTTTCTGATTCCATGGGGTGAGAGCTTTTGTGCTCTTGTAGGCCAGAAACAAAGCAGACACTGTGTCCGTGCTTCACACCTCCACCCTGCAGGAATTCTAACACCTGGTGGTGAGCCTCAAATGATCAGGCTTCTTACCTAGAAGCAGGCCTGATTCTGAGTGCCCCCAGTCGCCATAGGTTCCCACTGTAAAACCCAGCAGCAATGTTGACCTCTGCATAAAGCCAGCCCCGTGTGGCTGGTGGAGGGTGCTTGGCACTAACTCAAACTCAGACCCATGGTATTATAACCCCCAGAGAATGGAACTGTAGGTCTGGTACTTACCGCCATAACTGTACTTTCTTTTATTCCCTACGGAACTGTTCCTGAAAATTGCAGTGTGTCAACTTTTAAAACATATTTGCTATATTCTAATAAGCCATTTATATTGCCAAATTAAAACAAATAGGTATTGATACATATTTTGGATACTTACTTGTAAATGTGCTTTCCTTGTAAATTGAATCTTGTGGTTCTAGAAATAAATGGACAAAAACAAGTTTTGGTATCTAAAAAGAATTGCCCTGAAATTAGGGCTTTGAGAGCATGCTTCATTTATTACCTGTGTGTACAAAAAATGCTTTGCACTACCCTCTGATAAGCCTAACTGCTCGACCACAGTACAACAAAACAGCATTAGTATCATATTTGTTGCCTCTAAACTCTGGTGAATCCCTGTACAGACTATATCTCAATTTGATATAGCATATCCAGAGCCATCTTCCTACAATCTTGTATCAGTGGTTCCCCTAAATAGTCAATTTAGGGGAACCGGTATTGAGAGTGAAGGGTAGCAATCACTGGAGTACTGTAGGAATCTGGCCTCGTGTGTGCTAACTACCTATGGTATGATCACCTTATACAAGGTCCATGTATCCCTTATGAGTGAAGTGGAGTCAGTGTCAAGGAAGCCAGGCTCTCTAAAGGTAGCTGTGGATAAGTAGCCAAGGCTTATTTAGGAGACACGCAAAGCTCTCATGCAATACCACTGTAGTCATACAGCACTTACACAAATGAAAGAAGGCACTCAGTGCTACGAAAATAGAGGCTCTTTATTAGAGTAATACAAACACTAGTTAGGCAATACTCTAATTGTAGGTAAGTAAACATACTACACATGTACAGTAACGATCAGGAATAGGCTTAAAAAGCAATTGAGAACACTGAAAAACAGCAGACAAGCCTCTAGACCAGGGGGAGTTGGGGTGGGGTGGTGTTGGTGTTAGGTGGATGCAGGAGTTGGTCGACGGTGGAAAGAAGACGGTCAACACTGGGGCAGGTGAAGAGTTCCTGGCTGATGCGGTCGACGTCCCACGCTGGATGAAGGATTGCAGTCAGTCTGTGGAGTGAAAAAAACACATACAAGACCTGAAAAAGGAAAATATCGCAGTTGCTAGCAGTGGAGCTGTTGGGGTCCAGGAAGGCCAAGTGAGGGGGAGAGGGAACTAAACCCACAGGGGATGTCCGTAGCGACCCTCGGCAGTGCGGAGAGTCCAAAGAAGAAGATGCAGCCCACACAGATGACTCGCAGGCAAGGAGCACAGGAGTCACGGTGAGGCCCATGCAGGACACTTAAAAAGGAGTCCCACGTCGCTGAATAACCATGCAAAGGGCTGAGCGTCACAGGGAAGAGTGATGTGGACAGGAGCAACACAAAGACTGAAGTTCCCCTGGAGGCGGTGCCATCAAGCCTTGTCAGTTGCAAGAGACACTATGCATGGAGAAGGGAAGGTCCTACCTTCACCCAAGTTGGACAGCTGGTAGGGAGGACACAAAGGACCACCAACTGTGATGCAGGATCCACAAAATCCATAGAAGAGGAGATCCATGCAGCCGGTCATCATTGCAGCAGAATGCCTGCAGATGCACAGGAGCGACTCTTTAATTCCACGGGAAGTTTGCTTCTTAGGGCAGACTGAAGTCTCGCCAACCTCATATGATGCACAGCTGGGGAAATGTTGCAGTTGCTAGAAGAAGCCAGAGAAACAATGTTGGAGAGCAGAGGCGTAGCTGTAGATGCGGACTGTAGGTCCCTGTGGAGTTCAGCTGCGGTTCGAGAGGCCAGAAGTTTCAGTAAACGATGCAGATGATTCCTGCTGGAGTCTTGCATGTCGAATCTGGGAACCCACCCATAAGGAAGACCCTAAATAGCCCTGGAAGGGGAACTGGTCACCTAACCACATGGCCACTAAGAGGCCCCCAGAGACCTCTGCCCACCCTAAGGTCAAGATGGCAGAATCAAAGGGCCATCTGGGGTGGTGATAGACAGGGGAGTGGTCATTCCCATTTCCATTGTTCAGTTCCAGGACAGAGCAGGGATTAGGGGTCCCTCAACTGGTGCAGATTGGTTTTATGATAGGATGGCACCAATGGTGGCCATCAAAGCATACCAGTGGCTTGGCGAGGCTACCCCTCACAAGTCATTTAACACCTTTTTTCTACCCAAAGGCAAAGGGTGTTGACTCCGTCACCTAAAGGAAATTCTTTTGTTCTGCCTTCCTGGACTACAAGTCAGAAACGTTTGATAACAAACATACCCATGTTCAGAGTTACCCTTATGTAGCTGGCAAAGGTAGTGACCTATGTCCAGTACATGCGTGAAATGGCATCCCCGCACTAATGAAGTCCAGGAAAATGGAGATGAGTCTGTGGGGGAATCTCTGCTCATGCAGGGGTGCCCTCCGACATCGGTACTTGCAGCAGGCCCTCTGGGCTAGGAGGCCCTGCCTTAGGAGTGACTTACAGGGACCTGGTGCAGTGATCTTCAGTGAAAGGGTGCATGCACCTTTACATGCAGGCTGCAATGCCAGCCCTGCAAACACATTTTACATAGGTCCCCATGGGTGGCATAACATGCTGCAGCCCATGGGGAACCCCTGGTGTCTCCCCGCCCTGGGCACCATATACTAGGGACTTACATGGGGGCACCAGTATGCAAATGTGGGAGGTATGAAGTCATAGCAAACAAATGTACAGGGGGAGTGCACAGTAACTGGGGTCCTGGTTAGCATACTGACAAGCAAAAAGTGGGGGTAACCATGCCACAATAAGGGTACTTTGCTACAGCTACATACCCTGGAGTCACAACACCCTGTAGATGACCACTTTCTGTGGGGAGTGGGCAACACCATGTCCAGAGGTCCTAAATTCCACCAGACATAAGTAGAATTTCCTAGGCTGTGTCCATTTCGGGCTGGTCACCCTAGGGGTGTGTCCAGCCTCGAAATGCAAAATGCCTCCTACATAGCTAATGTTCCTGAATATCCAGGTGCCAGATGGGGTCTGGGGGTGGGCATCTCCCTTTCAGAGACTAGATCTGTCTCGGAATGCAGATCATGCTATGGGAAGGGGTGTCCAACACCTCACCCTGAGAAGCTTTGTGTCTGACCTCCAAAGAGCAAAGGATCTCACCCCTGGATCTCACTCTAGTCTGTTGGTGGCAAACTGGCTAGAACTGGTCAGTTAGCTCAGAAGCAGTTGTTATGTTTTCAGGAGGAAACTGTAAGGTACACTCTGGATGCGTGCATTAATAAATCCATCGCCAGGGCTTATAAAACATGAGAGGTTCAACATCCCTATTTTCATTAAAGACATCATGGAGCTGGGCAACTCGTATTAATCAGTGGCCAACTAAAATGGATTCCCTGTTCACCTAATATATCTAAGAAACGACAGACCTAGCAGGGGCATATCTTCTCTTGCAGATATGACCACGCATATAATAATATGCACCATGCCTTAGGGCTATAAGGCCTGCTATAGGGGTGACTTACAAATATTACATGCAATGTTTTGGGGACATGGCACACAGTCCATAATTTATGTTGCGTTTTCACTTTTAGGGGGCACCTTGTCAAGCAGTCTGCATGAGGTCAGTGCTGGGTCCCTTAGAGAAGAACAAGTTCTGCTACAGCTCTTAGCGACCCTCTGCAGTACCGAGGCACTCTAGGTAACACTTACTATGGGACTTAGAAGGGTGCTACAGAGCCTTATCACTTGGGATCAAGGGATCAGGTGTCTTGTTTTGGGGAAAGACTGGCACTGGGGACCAGCTTACCAGGAAGCCAGTGAACTTCAGTTAAAGCTGCATCAAAACTTGGCAACAAGTTGGGAGGGGGCAAGGGACGGACAGCTAAGTACAAGTGTGAGTATGACTTTTTTGTGATGTTCGTTAATTGGTTGCAATGTTACACAAGGACGGGCTGGGAGTTGAGATGAATTTGTGAGTATGGCACGTGGTGCCAAAAAAATCTTGCCAGTGAATGTATTATGACCGCCCATGTTAAATATAGAGCTGCTCAGTTCCAAGGCAAACAAGACTTACTTGGTTTCACCTTATCCCATTTTCTTCTACCGTCCTACTCTTCCTTTATCCTTATTTTATCCTTGCAGGTTCATTTTCTTCTCTACTTTCTCCTGGTGATTGCTTCTCTATGACCCTGTTCCCCTTCCCATTCTGCCTTTTGCTAGGTCACTGGCACACTGGTCTACATTCTAAAAGTTTTAACATCTCATTTTCAGGGATAGGGAGGTCTTTCCATTATTGTAACACGGGAGCAGCTCACTACTATTCATGGAAATAATGTGTGACACCCTCACATTTACAATATATGAGGTTCTATTTTGATGTATGTAGGAAGTTGGCTCTGAATATACTATCTCAAAGTGAGAGATAGTGTGCACAGAGTCTAAAGGTTCCCCTTAGAGGTTGATAGTGGGAAAATTAGATAATTTGAATGCTCTATTTTTTGGTGGTGTAGTTGAGCAGTAGGCTTGGCAGAGGGTAGTGTTAAACATTTGTTGTACACACACAGGCAATAAATGAGGAACACACACACTCAAAAGACTTAACCCAAGTCCAATAGTTTGCCTGCAGAACATCAGGATCCCTCGGCACCGGCGAAAAGTGAGGGCTACTTTGAGCGACCTCAAAAACTGAAGGGACCAGTGACAACTCCGGACTCTCCTGCTGAGGCGTGACAGTAGGACTCATCTCCCATGTCTTCTGGCATCGTGAAGATCGAGACCTCGACCTCGATCGGCTCCGCTCCAAACGGCGCCGAGAGTCATGATGACGTTGCTTCTTATGCTTTTTGGGAGAAACATGGAAGGAATCCTTTTTATGGCCCTTCTTCTTTGCTTTGGCTAAGAAGAGCTTCGCTTCGCGCTCCTTCAGAGCTTTTGGATTCATGCTCTGACACGAAGAGCAACCTTCCACATCATGCTCTGAACTAAGGCACCAAATACAGTCCGAGTGGGGGTCGGTCACTGACATCCGACCCCCGCATTCTCTACACAGCTTGAAACCGGACTTCTTCGGAGGCGACACTGTAACCACCGAAAATCGTTACAGTTAACAACGAGCCAGGAAGAAAAACCATTGGCGAAGGCACGGAAAAAAGGAAAACTGATGTCAGTACGCCGACAAGGACCTATTATTGGCACGTTGACGTCAGACGGAGTCACGTGGAGCCATGCCATTATGACGTCCTCGTCGACGTAGACCGCTAGGAAGAAGACTTTCCGTCGGATGCTGGCGCAAGGATACAATTCATAAGGTGAGGAATCCACAGGTAGTTGTATCCATCAGAAATATATTTTAATTTATTTTAGAACCACAAGATTCAACTCAGGTTACTCACGTTATCGCAGTCGCCTGGGAGTCCCCTCTGCGGTATTTGTTTTCTGGAGCTAGAGGTGGGGGCATTGAATGCAGAGTGAGAAGTCTCACGCTTCTGGCGGGAAGGGAGAGTTCTTTCAAGAGTGGCTGTTCCTCGACAGATGTGTCGCTGTGCAGTTTGAGTCTGGGGACAGGCCGGTAGGGCTGGAGCCAAGTCAGTTGGTGTTTCCGTCATCTCTGCGGGGCTTTCAGGTCAGCAGAACTTATTTGTGCAGGTTGCAGGAATCTGATTTCCTGGGTTCAGGGTCGCCCCTAAATACTCAATTTAGGGGGGTGTTTAGGTCTTGGGGCAGTAGCCAATCGCTACACCCTCTTGGTGCCTCCACCCTTAGGTGATGGGGGCACATCCATATTGCTTTTGGGGGCATCTTCCAATCTCAAGATGGAGGAATTATAAAAGTTAAGAGTCACCTGTCCTGACTGGTGGGTGGCTCCTCCTTGTTTCCCTCATCATCTCCTCCAGCCTTGCTGCCTAAAGTGGGGGGGGGGGTTGGGAGTGAGTCCATCTCCACTAGCTGGGATGCCCTGGGGTGTTGTAACAATAGGCATGAGCCTTTGAGGCTCCCGCCAGGTGTTACAGTTCCTGCAGGGGGAGGTGAGAAGCATATCCACCCAGTACAGTCTTTGTTCCTGGCCACAGATTGACAAATGTACTCTCCCCATGTTGCCAGAAACTAGTCTGGTTGTGTCAGACTGGCAGAAACTGGTCAGCCTAGCACTAGGAGTCGGACTGGTATTCCGGGTCCCTCTCTAAGATGCCCTCTGGGTGTATTTTAAAACAAATACCACACTGGCATCAGTGTGCATTTATTGTGCTGAGAAGTTGGATACCAAACTTCTCATATTTCAGTTTAGCCATTATGGAACTGTGGAGTTCGTGCTTGTTAAACCCCCAGACCTTATACTCTTATGGCTAACCTGCAATTACAATGTCCAAGGTTTTGCTAAGACACCGTAGGGGCATAGTGCTCATGCAGCTATTCCCTCACCTGGGGCATAGTACACCCTGCCTTAGGGCTGTAAGGCCTGCTAGAGGGGTGACTTATCTATGCCATAGGCAGTGTGAGGTTGGCATGTCACCCTGAGGGGAGGGCCATGTCGACTTAGTCATTTTCTCCCAACCAGCGCACACAAGCTGGCAAGCAGTGTGTCTGTGCTGAGTGAGGGGTCTCCAGGGTGTCATACGGCATGCTGCAGCCCTTAGAGACCTTCCTTGGCAACAGGCCCTTGGTACCAGGTGTACCATTTACAATGGACATATCTGTGTGCCAGGGCCCTGCCAATTGTGGGTACCGGTTAGGGAAAGAACACCAGGCAGATCTTATCCTCCAAACCCACCCTTGCTGCCATCCACAGAATCAGGAAGAGCACATCTGAAGGCAGATGGTTTTCTTACCTTGTAGCCCAGTCAAACACGCTTCCACTCAAACTCAGACATGCAGACTCACTGAACCAGCTCACAAAGGATCTAAACACATGGATCGCAGAGTGTGCAGCACGTACGCAACAGCTATTTGAGCCTCCATGGGTGATAAGCCACCCTTTAAAAGCGTCTTGATTGCTCAAATGACTTATGTGTGCAAAAATACCTTTATTAGGAATGAAAAACTTGCCTAACAATAGCTTTACAAGTATGTCTCAATAAAAACATAAAAGAAAATAAATGTTTTACCTAGAAGTTATTTTGAAAGATTAGCAACACATAACTCACCCACTGTTCAATATCAGTCATGTTTGGCCACTAGAAATGGCTGCCAATACTCTTTTTAGTTTTGTTAGTTCCAGAGTGATCTCCAATTAGTGAAGAATGTAACTTATTAAAAATGTGTTTTGCCAATTCTTCACCAACGATAACTTGTGCCTTCTTCCCCTTTCCTACAAAGAACACCTTTTCACCTAATTTGCCAAAAAAACATGAGAACGTTTAAAGGACGATTTCTATTTACTGCAGATGTTGCACGAGAGATACATTAAAAGCACGTAATATATATATACACACACGCTAACAATCATTTAAAAAAAAAAAATATAATGAAATGAATCAGACTAAACAATATTTGTTAACACATAAGTAGGTAGATCAATATAATTGAAAGGATCACCAATTCATGAAGCTTCATTCAAACAAGTACAGTAAATTGTATGAATGTATAACAATTTTCTAATTCCAAAGTAATTTGAAAAATAACTTACCATCAATGGTGATTTTTTTGGAAAGTCTCCGTAATCCATGCTTCATTATTTTACTGAAATCATCAGGGTACACATTACTGCGTATATAAAATTCAGAATCTGGTTGTACTTTGTAGCATCCATTGTTCTTTACAATAACAAAATAAATATAAACTGAAGAAAATCTAAACTTCGTAATAGTAAAAAAATAAAATCACATGGATGAATATACGTTAACAAAGGTAAATAATGTGTTCCTCTGATTGACAATTTGCACCCACACATTCGTTTTTTGAGAATGGATACCATAAGAATATCTCTCCACAGTAGCTGCCTCCGCTCTGGTGGGAGGAGCACATAAGCCATCAGAAGTCTGCTTCTTCGCCAAGGCATTGCACCTTTTAATAGGAAGAAAAAGATAGTTGGAGATGGTCCTCTTCTCTCATCAGCTTGCCTAATTTTCACAGCAATTAAGCAAATAAAAAGCTGATCATCCATTTAGCGTTCTTTAGTACAATGAATAACCGCTGTGGGTCGAATATATGTAAGAATGAGGAGGTAGAGAAAAAGTCGTCAGGACAATATTTAGACCAACGTGAAAGAGTGAACACTTTTGGAAAAAGAGAACCAGCTTGCCTCAATAGATGGTAGTTAAATGTGTGGCTACAGAGAGGGTTAGATGCTCGTTAACCCTTATGTAAGAAGTAATTACGGGAAAAAAAGAATATTGTATCGTCAACAAACCTATAGGTCCTCATTACAACCCTGGCGGTCGGTGTTAAAGCGGCGGTAAAACAGCCAACAGGCCGGCGGTAAAAAAAATGTAATCACAACCGTGGTGGAAACCGCCAACATAGACAGCCACTTTAACACTTTGACTGCCACAGTGGTACAAACAAACAGCATGGTGGTCACCACCAACAGACAGGCGGAAGACAATGTATCGCCCACAGTATCATGAGAGGCTAATCCACCACCTTTTCAGGGGCGGATTCAACGCGAACAAAAACACGGCGGAAAAAGAACTTGGAAGGAAAAATGCTCACCTCTACACACCATACGAGGAACCAGGATGCCATGGAGCCGGAACTCCATATTCTACCAGCCATTGTCTTCCTGCTCCTCTACCAGGAGCACGAACGCCAGCGGCAAAGACCACAGTGAGTATTGCACCTACGACACAGGGGAGGGGGGAGGGAAAAGAGTGACACACACACGCAACACCCCCACCCTCACCCACTACAGCACACACACACAAATACATGTTGATACATTACAGTTACACCCCCCAAGGCCCCCGGAAGAAGGCAAGGACAATGGAAATGACTGTAACGATTCTGATCAATAAAAATCCAGTACTCATAAATATATATATACACACTATTAACAAATATATACACCAAGAATTAAAGTCCATGTGCTGCACATACATAGTCCGTGGACCACTGGGCCCAAAATGCATGGGCGAGGCCCACACAAGATATCCAATCAAAACGGAGCGAACACTGCTGGGGCATCAGATCGAAATACAACAGGCACCTCAGGGGGAAGGAAAGGGGGGGCACCTCAGCCGGATGAGTGCACAACGCCAGATCCATGAGGGGCCTCCATGCCCATTGATGTATTCTGGGGAGTGCAACGCCACAGTCTCAAGTCTTTTCAGTGGGTGGTTTGCCCACTGCTGCATCCTGGGGAGTGCAAAGCCACAGTCTCACAAGTGAATAACAGTCTCCACTGGTTCTGGAGGGGGGTTTGTGCCCAGCGTGCTTCATCCTGCCAAGGACTGAGGTAGTGGATGTGAATCTCCACTGGTTCAGGAGGGGGCTTGGTGCCCAGAGTGCTTCATCCTGCCAAGGACAGAGGTAGTGGATGTGAATCTCCACTCACGGTGGGCCATGGAAGCTGTCCAGGCCCCTGAAACTGACCACCAGCTTCGTATGACTGACCACGGAGGATGGCAGCCATATCTGCGGTGGTGCCACTGGCATATGTGGCGTGTCCACTGGCAGTGATTGTGGCAGCCTCAGTAGCGGCGGTGCTTGGGGCGCTCATTGACCTGCAGTGCTGGTGGGTGGCTCAGTGAGCGTGATGGTGGCGGTGGTGTCCTGGGACACGGTGATGGTAGCGCCGGTGTCCTGGGAAGCGGTGTTGGTGGTGGCGGTGTCCTGGGAAGCAGTGCTGGTGGCGGCGGTGTCCTGGGAAGCGGTCTTGTCCGCCGTGCAGGTTGGCGGCGACTTCCCTTTCTTTCTGTGCCCCTTCGCCACCTTGGATGGTGGCGCAGCTGTCTTCACACTCCCAACTGTAGTCCTGGGAGACCCCTTGGTGGCAGGTATTTTGCCCTTCTCCCTCCGGGCTGTGGCCAACTTCTTATGTTTCTGAGGTGGGGGACTGTCTGTGGTCTGGCTCCTTGGCACACTGGCTGCCCTGCTGCTTGGCGCACTCCAGAAGCCGGTTACTGCTGGCACCACTGTTCCCGTTGATGTGGTGGCTGAGGTGCTGGGTTGTGACCTGGAAAGCCGTGCCATAGGGGACGGAAGGGGTGGGGGGAGGTGAGGGGGAAGAGGTCAAGGTTTGACAGGAAAAGTTTTAGACACACTGGGAAGGGTAGATGGAGGGGGTTTAGGAGTGGAGGAAGAGGTAGTGGTTGTAGGAGGTGTACATCTGCTGAATTTGGGTGAAGGTGCATGGGCTGGAGGCTGTTGAGGTGGATGGGTGTTGGGTGGGTGGGTGCCTGCGTTTGTGTACTTTGGGAGGAGGGCTCACAGACACACTGGGAGAGGAAACTGGGGATGTGTGACTGGTAGTGGTGTGGTGAGTGCACATGAGCGGTGTGTGGTGATGGACGTAGTGGCTGAAGATGTAGTGCATGCAGGTGTGAGTGGAGACGTGACAGGGAGGGATGAGGGAGACGAGGAGGAGCGGGACACAGTGGAGGCAGTGGATGTTGGTATGTCTGCATGGGTATGATGCTTGTGTGAGTGCCTGTGGGGTGTGTGGTGCTTATGTTTGCCAGAGCTACCCTTGTGTGTTGAGGTGTGTGCATGCTGGTCTGATGGTGTGCTTGGGATAGGCTGAGGTACAGGGGATTAGGTCTGGGTGGAGGAAGTTGGAGGGGGGAGGCTGGACACAGGGACACTGGCTGCCATCTGTGCTGAGGACAGCGTTAGAAAAGCTTGCTGTTCGGCTGCCTGACCAGAATGAATGCCCTCCAGGTATGCATTTGTCTGTTGCAACTGCCTCTCTACACCCTGGATAGCATTCAGAATGGTAGACTGCCCAACAGTGAGGGATCTGAGGAGGTCAATGGCCTCCTCACTGAGGGCAGCAGGGCTGACAGGGGCAGGGGCTGAGGTGCTGCTGTGAGGACGGTGCTGGTGGGGGGGCGGCTGTACCTGTAGGTGCAGGGGGCACAGAGGGGCCCGCCACCGCAAGGGAGCTCCCATCAGAGGAGGAGTCCGTGTCGCTGGTCTCAGCGCCTGTCCCCGCTGTGGAACTCCCCTCGCCCGCCGTCCGCTGTTTCGCCCTCCAGGGCCATGTGGGATGCAGATCCCTCCTGCTCCGGTGCCACTGCTCCTCTGCCTGATGATGCTAATGCACACAAGAACAGGTAGACCACAAAAAGGTGGGGAAGACAGAAGAAAGACATATTCAGTGCATGCAATACCGCTACAGTTGGCGGACACTACAGACACAGCAGCCCTCTGCACTACGCCATGCACTTAGAGTTCCCTAATTAATCACAGGGACATGGGGTACAAGGCCTATGCCCGACTGCTGCACACATGAGTCACAGGAGCCTGACTAGGTGTAGATGGCTCTTAACACTGGTGGGGTCGCACATAGCCTGCCTTACGGAGGGAACATGCCTACAAAACTCGTCCTGGCCAAGGGGTACCCACAGCCCACCTCCCCCAACCAGACACCTCCAATGTGCGCTGAATCAGCTGAATGAGAGCGTACTCACCCCCTTGTGGCTGCTGTGATGCTCTCAAGCGCCCATCCAACTCCGGGTACGCCACCACCAGGATCTGGAACATCAGGGGTGTCATCGTGCAACGGGCACCCCCCTGCCCCCCCCCATTGGGAACTCATCCCCAGCTGGGCCTCCCCTATCTTCTTGCTCAAGCGGCGAATGTCCTCCCATGTTTTCCGGCAGTGGGTGCTACGTCTGTGGTGGACACCCAGGGTCCTGACTTCCTTGGCGATGACACGCCAAATATCCTTCTTCTGGTGGGCACTGACCTACAGGAATAGGACAGGGGAAAAGGAGAAGATATAACCGTCCGCACCGTCACAGTCATTGGCCCGCATTCCTACCCTTGCCATGACACACATACACTCACCGTCGTTTCATGCATGCCTAATTCTCCCCTTCCATCTTCCATCCACACAGGCATTGCCCATACAGCATGCTCACAGTGTACTTACCTGTTTGTCTGGAGGAATGTAGAGCAGCGTGTACGGGGAGAGGACCCCGTCCACTAGTTTCTCAAACTCCTCCGTGGTGAAGGCAGGGGCCCTTTCCCCAGACACATGAGCTATTGTCTCTTCCAGACTGAGGTCACAGCAGCGCTTGCAGTGTAGGTAATCTGCTGTTGAACATCAGGTATCAACTGAGTGAACAGATAGAAAATGGCAGTCATGTCCGCTGCGGTGCGTACCGTCACCGCCACCGCCAGCGTACATCGTCATTGGCTCCTGGGACCCATAGGGCCCAATGTTAACCAATGCAGGATTGCGCCGTGGTCTTCGACCGCCTACTGCGACGGGGTACAACACCAGCGCAGTTACCTCATATCCCATTGTCCCACCTTACAGGTCAGGCAGCCGCCATTTCAGGGGGCCACATGGCATTATGTTTAAATGCGTCACACATACCTAGGCCTTGCACACACACTAAGACAGGCACATATCGGATTGAAAAATATGTGCAATAAAGTTGTGTTTTCGTACATCAGTGTTGGCTGACCCTCTGCTCGCTGTTCTCCTCCACAGAGTACGTCCGCTGGGGCAGGTGAGGAGATGGCGGCATCCTCCAGTGTACAGACCGCTGGTGGACCTGTTGACAATGGAAGAGCGACATGTAATTGTCGCCTACAGACTGGACCGTGCCACAATCCATGAACTGTGTGCCCAGTTGGAGCCAGACCTGATGTCAGCTATCCGCCATCCCACAGGTATCCCCCCCTATAGTGCAGGTGCTGTCAGTACTCCATTTCCTGGCAAGTGGGTCTTTTCAGACGACAGTGGCCATAGCCTCTGGGATGTCCCAGCCTATGTTCTCCAACGTGTTGTCCAGAGTGTTGTCTGCCCTGCTGAAACACATGCACAGCTACATCGTGCTCCCTCAGATGGAGGATTTGCCTACAGTGAAAGGTGACTTCTATGCCCTGGGACATATCCACAACATCATAGGTGCCATTGATGGGACACATGTGGCCTTGGCCCCCCCCCGCAGGAGTGAACAGGTGTACAGAAACCGGAAGAGCTACCATTCAATGAATGTGCAGTTGGTGTGTTTGGCCGACCAGTACATCTCCCATGTGAATGCCAAGTTTCCTGGATCAGTGCATGACGCTTACATTCTGAGGAATAGCAGCATCCCTTATGTGATGGGGCAACTCCAGAGGCACTGTGTGTGGCTATTAGGTGAGGACATGGACCCTATATAGTGTGACTAGGTGTCTGGGAATGGGGTTGCCCCTAAGGGTAAGTGTGTGTCTAACAGTTGTAACAACATTTGCAGATGACTCTGGCTACCCCAACCTGTCATGGCTACTGACCCCAGTGAGGAATCCTAGGACAAGGGCAGAGGAACGCTACAATGAGGCACATGGGCAAACTAGGAGGGTTATAGAGAAAGACCTTCGGCCTCCTGAAGGCCAGGTTTAGGTGCCTACATGACGGGTGTTTCCCTATTCTACGCACCAAAGAAGGTGTGCCAGATCATCGTGGCCTGCTGTATGCTGCACAACTTGGCTTTGCGACGACAGCTGCCTTTTCTGCAGGAGGATAGTCCTGAAGGAGGTCTTGTGGCAGCTGTGGAGCCTGTGGATAGTGAAGACGAGGAAGCAGAACAGGAAATCGACAACAGAAACAAGGTGATTCATCAATACTTCCAGTGAGACACAGGTAAGACGACATCACTGCCTGCTACATCTGATACACTTGTTCTACCTCTCCTCTGTCTGTCACTTTCACCCAGTGTATGGACCCTGATTTGTCACTTTCCCTCTCAATTTCACAGATGTGGGTCCCACTGTGTGACCTCTGCTATGTTTCCTCATGGACTAGAGCTGTGTGACATAGGTATGCTGACAATACAATGGATATTGCTATTTTCCTCAGTTATTGCAAATACACATTTGTGAAAGCACAGACTGACTCCAGATTGTTTTGTGATTTAAGTGTGTTTATTTAAGTGCTAAATAGTGGAGGGGGTTGTAAAATGGTCAGGGCTGATGGTGGAGGAATGTCCATGGCAGTCCAGTCTATTTGTTTCACAGGTGCATTGTCCAAAGGGACATAGGAAGTGGAGCTGGGGCAGTTGGTGGATGGATAGTGTGCCAAAGTGGGACAGAAGGATGACAATCAGGGTGGTCTTATTTCTTGACGGGGGTCTTGGCATCGTGCTCTGTCTTTGTCCTTGATCTCAGGGACCGCTTGCAGGGTGGTTCTCCATCTGCAGGGAGTGGGGTGCTGTGTCGAGGTCCTGTGGCGGTGCCTCCTGTCTACTAGCGCCGGCGGTGGGCAGTTCATCGTCCAGGCTAGTGTCAGGGGCCCCTTGTTGTGCCACAGTGTCCCTCCTGGTGTTCACGAGTTCCTTCAGCACCCCTACAATGGTGCCCAGGGTGGTATTGATGGATCCGAGTTCCTCCCTGAACCCCAAATACTGTTCCTCCTGCAGCCGCTGGATGTCCTGAAACTTGGACAGTACTGTTGCCATTGTCTCCTGGGAATCAATCAATCAATCAAGGATTTGTAAAGCGCGCTACTCACCCGGAGGGTCTCAAGGCGCTGGGGGGGGGAGGGGGACCGCTACTGCTCGAACAGCCAGGTCTTGAGTTGCTTCCTGAAGGAGAGGTGGTCTTGGGTCAGACGGAGGTGGATGGGGAGGGAGTTGCAAGTCTTGGCTGCCAGGTAGGAGAAGGATCTTCCTCCCATGGTGGCTTTTCTAATGCGTGGAACGGCGGCGAGGGCGTGGCTGGTCGATCGTAGCTGGCGGTTGGGAGTGTAGAAGGTCAGGCGGTTGTTGAGGTACCTGGGGCCCAGGTCGTGGAGGGCCTTGTGTGCGTGGGTGAGGAGGCGGAACATGATTCTCTTGCTGACAGGGAGCCAGTGCAGGTCTCTCAGGTGTCCGGAGATGTGGCTGTGTCTGGGGATGTCGAGGATGAGGCGTGCGGAGGCGTTCTGGATGCGCTGGAGTCTTTTCTGTAGTTTGGTCGTGGTTCCGGTGTAGAGGGTGTTTCCGTATTCCAGTCGGCTGGTGACGAGTGCCTGGGGGACCGTTTTCCTGGTTTCGGTGGGGATCCATCAGAAGATCTTTCGGAGCATGCGTAGGATGTTGAAGCATGATGATGAGACGGCGTTGACTTGTCTGGTCATCGAGAGGGAGGAGTCCAGGATGAAGCCCAGGTTGCGTGCGTGGTCCGTTGGTTTGGGTGCACATCCCAGGGCAGGGGGCCACCAGGAGTCGTCCCAGGTGGAGGGTGATGATCCAAGGATGAGGACTTCCGTCTTGTCTGAGTTCAGTTTCAGGTGGCTGTTCAACATCCACTCGGCTACGTCTTTCATCCCTTTGTGCAGGTTGGTTCAGGCGGTGGCTGGGTCGTTGGTGAGGGAGAGGATCAGCTGGGTGTCATCGGCGTAGGAGATGATGGTGAGGTTGTGTTGGCGTGCGATGGCTGCGAGGGGGCTCATGTAGACGTTGAAGAGGGTGGGGCTGAGTGACGATCCTTGTGGTACGCCGCAGATGACTTCGGTGGCCTCGGATCTGAATGGGGGGAGGCGGACTCTCTGGGTTCTTCCGGCGAGGAACGAGGTGATCCACTCTAGTGCCTTCTCTTGGATTCTGATGTTGCTGAGGCGCTGCACTAGGGTGTGGTGGCAGACAGTATCGAATGCTGCGGAGAGGTCCAGGAGGATGAGTGCCGCTGTTTCCCCGTTGTTGAGCAGGGCTCGGATGTCGTCAGTGGCTGCGATGAGGGCGGTCTCGGTGCTGTGGTTGGCTCGGAAGCCGGACTGCGAGTGGTCGAGGGATCCGTTGGTCTCGAGGAAGGTGGCAAGCTGTCTGTTGACGGTCTTTTCGATGACTTTGGCAGGAAACGGGAGGAGCGAGATGGGGCGGTAGTTCTTGAGGTCGGTGGGGTCTGCTGAGGATTTCTTCAGGAGGGCGCTGAGTTCGGCATGCTTCCAGCTCTCCGGGAAGGTGGCGGTGTTGAAGGAGCAGTTGATGATGTCCCGGAGGTGGGGTGCGATGACGGAGTCGGCTTTGTTGAAGACGTGGTGGGGGCATGGGTCGGTTGGTGATCCGGAGTGGATGGTGTTCATCGTGTGGATAGTGTCTTCGGTGCTGACCGGGGTCCAGGCGCGGAGGGTGGTGTTGGGGGGTGTCGGTTTAGGGGTTGGGTGCGTGGTCTGTGCGCCAAAGCTGTTGTGTATGTCGGCTATCTTGCGGTGAAAGAACGAGGCGAGTGAGTCGCAGAGGTCTTGTGAGGGAGTGATGTCGTTGTTTCCGGCGCTGGGGTTGGAGAGCTCTTTAACAATGTTGAAGAGTTCCTTGCTGTTGTGTGCGTTGTTGTCTAGTCGTTCTTTAAATGCTGTCTTCTTTGTGGTGTGGATCAGCTGGTGGTGTTTGCGGGAGGCGTGCTTGAGGGCGGTCATGTTGTCTGTAGTCGGGTTTTTTCGCCAGGCTTTCTCGAGGGTGCGGCAGTTCTTCTTGGAGTTCTTGAGGTCGATGTTGAACCAGGAGGCTTTCTTGCTGTTGGGCTTGATGGGATGGGTTTTCAGCAGTGCGAGGTTGTCGGCGCAGTTGGTGATCCATTGTGTGAGGTTGTTGGCTGCTTGGTTGGGGTCCGCTGAGCTGGCGGGAGGGTTCTGGTTCAGTGATGTGGAGAGCTGATCGGTGGTGATCTTGTTCCAGCTCCTGCGGGGAGCCTGGTGTGGGTGGTGGTGAGTTGTGGTTCTTCTGAAGCTGAAGTGGACGCAGCTGTGGTCTGTCCAGTGGAGTCCGGTGGAGTGGCTGAAGGAGATGTACTTGCTGGAGGAGAAGACTGGGTCAAGCGTGTGTCCGGCGTAGTGGGTGGGGGTGTTCACCAGTTGCTTGAGTCCGAGGTTGGCGAGGTTGTCCAGCAGGGTGGTGGTGTTGTTGTCGTTGTTCTCCAGGTGGAAGTTGAGGTCCCCTAGGAGGATGTAGTCAGTGGAGGGGAGGGCGTGTGGGCTGATGAAGTCTGCGATGTCTTCGCTGAATTGTGTGCGGGGTCCTGGGGGTCTGTAGATGAGGGTGCCTCTGAGTGTAGTCTTGGTGTCGGTGTGTATCTGGAAGTGAAGGTGTTCGGCGGCTGTGAGGGTGTCGTTGGTGTTGGTCGTGATGCGGATGGTGTTCTTGTGGACGATGGCGATGCCTCCTCCTGTCTGGTTGGCGCGGTCCCTCCGGGTGATCTTGTATCCGTCCGGGATGGCGATGGCGATGTCGGGCGCTGAGGAGGCGTTCATCCAGGTTTCTGTGAGGAAGGCGACGTCTGGAGATGTGGTGTCGAGCAGGTTCCAGAGTTCCACGGCGTGTCTGTGGATGGAGCGGGTGTTGAGCAGGATGCACTTCAGGTGGTTGCTGCTGGTGCTTGGTTTGGCGGGTGCGGTGCGGGTCTGGATGCAGGAAAACTTGCAGGATTGGCAGGTGAAGGGTCCGTGGGTGTGTCTTGGGGCGGCACGGCAGCACCCGGGGATCCGGCCGGTGTTGAGTGCGAGGAGGGTGGCGGCGCTGTAGGTCTTGCGGGTGGGCTGGCCTCTGCGAGGGCCAGGGGGTCTGGCGCTGGGTGCGGGCCAGGCACGGACAGGCGCAGACGGGCTTGCCTTAGGCGCACCTTCGGCGCGGCCGCTGCGCGCGTCCGCTGTGGGGCTGCGGCGCGGCCTCCATATGAGTGGGAGAGGGAGGGAGGAGTAGCTGGGAGGTGGGAGCGGGGCGGCCAATGGGGTGCGAGGGGGGCGGAGCTACGGGACGCAGCGGCGGGAAACGGGCGGCAGGGGGGAAAACGCAGTGTGCAGGGGAACCGGGGAGAAGGACCCCCAACAGGCAAAAAAGGAGAGGGGAAACCCAAGGCAGCAAGGACACAGGTAAACAGGGGCGAAGCAGGCACTTACACGAGGGAGCAGGGAAGAAGGAGAAAACTGGCACTCGACGCTGGGAGGAGAAGAGCAGCAGTCAGCGGTCACACAGGGGGATGCGTGGCGGTGAGGGGAGCGACCTGCCTGGAAAACAGGAATAGTGGTAGGTTCCCATGATGTTAGAGGGCCTCATGGAGAGTGGGTTCCCTAGGCCTGTCCTCCCCCTGTTGCCCAGCAGCCGTCCCAGTTCCCCTGTGTTCCTGGGCCTCTGTCCCCTGAGCCGTGTGCCCACTGCCAATGCCCCCAAGTCCCTGCTGTTCTTGGGGTGGTGGGTTAGCCTGAGTTCCCTGAAGTGGTGGACACACTGCTGCTTGACGTGTCATGGGGACAGAGGTATGGGCCCGGTGGGTGCTGGTGTTTCCAGAGGGGGGAGGCTCTGTTGTGGCTTCTGCCAGTGTGAGGGGAACCGACTGCCCTGAGGTCCCAGATGGGCCGGGCTGGTCATCTAGATCCAGTTGGACAGAGCTGCTGTCATCAATGTGGGCCTCTTCTGTGGGTGGAGTGGACATGTCTGGAACATCCTGTCCGGTGACGTTGGTTAGGGGTCCTGCAGGGGGTTTAAAGGCATAGTTTATCTGTGTGTTCCATGGTGTGCAATGGGTGGGTGACCCTGTACCCCAGTGGTTGCATTCCTGTGTAGGAGCTTGTGTGCTTGATGTTTAGGGGTCTGTGTGGGTATGTGCAGTGGACATGCATTTATGATGGGTACCCATGCTTTGTTGTTGCATGAAGGGCCTGGTGTTGGGATGTGTGGTTTGTGATAGTGGGACATCTGTGAGGAGTTGGAGTGATGGGGGGGTGAGGGTGAAGGTATGTGATTGCATGCAAGTAGGGTGGGGGATGAAGTAGTGAAAGCTTTGACTTACCAATTCCTCCAGCTACTCCTGTGAGGCCCTCAGGATGCAGTATAACCAAGACCTGCTCCTCCCATGTAAGTTGTGGGGGAGGAGGTGGGGGTCCGCCGCCAGTCCTCTGAACCGCGATGTGGTGTCTTGAGACCACGGAACACACCTTCCCCCGTGGGCCATTCCACCTCTTACTGATGTTATCCCGTGTTCTTGGGTGCTGTCCCACTGCGCTGACCCTGTCCACGATTCTGCGCCATAGCTCCATCTTCCTAGCTATGGTGGTGTGCTGCACTTGTGATCCGAATAGCTGTGGCTCTACCCGGATGATTTCATCCACCATGACCCTGAGCTCCTCCTCAGAAAACCTGGGGTGTCTTTGCGGTGAACATGGGGTGGTGTGGGTGATGTCTGAGGTAATGTTTAGGGGTGTGTGGTGTTTTGTGCGTGGATGTGTGTGTGATGGTCTTTTGTGCCTCTGTATGGTGTTGTCATCTTTGCTGTGCTGTCTCTCTGGCCTTCGTCAATATTTTAGGTAGTAAAGGATTGTGGGAGTGGTGTGTGTATGTGTATAAGGTGCGTGTATTTGGAATTGTCCAATGTGGTTGTGTTTTGTAAGAGTGTATTTTGAGCGCGGCGTTGTGTTATCGCAAGTTTATCACTGACCTTTGGTGTTACCGCCAATGTTGTAATGAGGGCCATAGTGATTATGCTCAAATGGCGTTCACGAGAAAATCTCAAAAAACAAATATAAGATTTCAGTGTGCTCTAAAAAAAACATTTTTAGGCTGCTAGTGAAACAAGCTGCTTGAAATACTATCGACAGCTGGTGACTAACATGGAAGATCGGTCAGGCACCCGCAAACAGGCTGGAAACACTGAAAGATAACCTTTGTTTGTGTTCAAAGATGACGATAGTCCCACGCCAATGAGCTGACACCACCATCATCAGTTTTGTGAAGACACGAAAGAGGATCACAGTAAACTTAAAAAGCTACTTGCTCACTTTGAAACACAGTTAACATGTGTGAAAAATTCAGGATGCGGGTGTGTGAATAAGCATTGTGAAGGTCCAGCACTACTATAAAGTATCCTGTTTGAGCACTGACAACACCTCAGCCAGGGTGTGCATTTAGAAATTGTCTTTGTGGAGGTAGCTGTTGACTGACCACCCAAAAAAAAAAAAAAAAAAAAAAGGACCTTTTTGTTTTTTTTGTGCACAAAGAAATGAAAAAGAAAAAGAACCACAACCTATCTCTGGAGGTAGGACAACCTACTCTGCGCTTGTGCAGAAGAGAGATGGAAACACCCGCTGGAGCAAGGAAGATTAGCTCTCCATCAGACACTGAATGAACATAGCAACAGGTCATGAGCTTCGCAGGTTTCTAAACGTAGATGACCACTGCTGTTGCTTTTGCCATCTCCATTCCTCCCAATGACTCCCTCCCATTTCTGTTAGTCAGCACAAACCTTGGCACTGAAAAAATAAAAAATACCAAGCCAAAGGCACTTTACCGTCAAGTCTGCGAAGATCCACATCCAGAGCTGATCCCACATAGCCTGCTCTTCCTTGCCAGCACCCAATGTTGCGGCGTTAGTCACACAAGCGCAGAACATTTTGATAGCTGCCTGTGGATCTTCCATGGTGTGTACAAGCTTGAAC
The DNA here is from genome assembly GCF_031143425.1 of Pleurodeles waltl. Taxonomy (NCBI): domain Eukaryota; kingdom Metazoa; phylum Chordata; class Amphibia; order Caudata; family Salamandridae; genus Pleurodeles; species Pleurodeles waltl. Next base: position 658,148,837 of record NC_090443.1, on the reverse strand, counting down.
TTTCTGGTGAAGAGCCTGTGGGTGTCTAAAACTGAAACTTTATAACAGAGGGCACAAAAACGCATAGACCTCAGCCAGATTATGTTGTGACTTTAAAGACTCATATTGACAAGCAGGCTGTATGTCACCACACTAGACTGAGGAATAATAGTGGGTAAGAGACAAAGAGCCCACACAAACAGTTGTAGACTACAGTTCTAAGAAAGACTATTATTTTGCCACACTATGTTCTATCTTGCGTGTGATGTTTAATTAAAAGACAAGTATTAAATGGAACATTTGTTGTACACACACGGGCAGTGAATATGAACACACACTCAATGACTTAGCCCCAGACCAATAGGTTTTTTATATAGAAAAATATTCTTCTCTTAATTTACTTTAGAACCACAAGATTCTGAATTCAAGTAAGTACATAAATTGTAAGGTACTTGGCATAAGTAAATATAGAACTTGGAATGAAAACAGTAAGGTACACAGTTCTGGCAAATATGCAAATAACCTATTTTAAAAGAGGACACTACAAAATTCAACAGTTCCTGTAGGAGGTAAGTAGAAGTTAATTTAGCAGGTAAGTAAAGCACTTACAAGTTCAGTCTCCAGGGCATAGACAGCCGACTGTTGGGGGTTCAAGTCAACCACAAACACCCAGCACCAGCAACACAGGGGTGGTCAAGTGCAGAGGTCAAAGTAGCATAGGCGCTTATGGAGAAAAGGGGTGCTCCGGTTCCACTCTGCTAGCAGGTAACTACCTGCGTCCTCTGGGAGCAGAACCGGGGAGTTTTGTATAGCACTTGGGTGGGGGGTGTCCCAAACAGGCGCACAGGGCCAGCCAGGTGCAGTGTGCAAAGTAGGTGTCAGGTTTTGAATAGAAATCAATGGAGGGACCCAGGGGTCACTCTGGTGATGCAGGCAGGGCATGGGGTTCTTCTTGGGCCAGCCACCGACTGGGCTAGGATGAGGGACCCTGCTGGTCACTTCTGGACCGGTAGTTGGTTCCTCTTGGGCCTGGGGGCTGCAGGGGCAGTGCTTCTTCCAGGCGTTGGGATCTCTGTTACCAGGAAGTTGCGGTGAGGGGGAGCCTCTGGATTCTCTCTGCAGGCTTCACCGTGGGGATGCAGGGAGATTGTCTCAGGGTGGCCACGTCGTTGGAGTCACCTGGGGGTCCACGCTGCAGTGTTGGTTTCTCTGGACACAAGCTGGGGGCGTTGGTGCAGAGTGGTGGGGACTCACGCTTCAGGAGTGAGGTGGGTGTCACTTTAAAGATGGTTTCTTCCTTGTTGTTTGACAGAGCCCATATCCACTAGAGTTTTTTGGTCCTTTGGGTTAAAGGGCAGTACCCCGAGTCGGCAGAGGTCGCTGGTCCCGCAGGATGCGTCGCTATTGCAGGTTCTTTGAGTCTGGAGACAGGCAGGTAGGGCTGGGGCCAAGTCAGTTGTTGTCTCTATCTTCTCCACGGGTGTTTTGAGGTCAGCAGTCCTTTAGGTTTTCAGGAAATCTGAAATCCTGGGTTCAAGGTCGCCCATAAATACTGAGTGTAGGAGGGTGTTAGGGCTGGAGGGCAGTAGCCAATGGCTACTGACCTTGAGGATGGCTACACCCTCCTTGTGCCTCTCTTTGGGGAGGGGGGTACATCCCTATCATTATTGGGAAAATCCTCTAAAACAAGATGGAGGATTTTCCAAGGAGGGGGAGGGGGTCACTACAGCTCTGGTCAACTTAGGGGTGGAACTGGCTGAGGGGGTGACACATCCTTGTTTTTCTCATTATCTCCGCCGGACTTTCTGTCCAAAGTTGGGGCTGTGTCCAGGGGGCGGGCATCTCCACTAGCCAGAGTGCCCTGTGGCAGTGTAACACGAAGCCTGAGCCTTTGTGGCTCACTGCTAGGTGTTACTGTTCCTGCAGGGGGAGGTGTGAAGCACCTCCACCCAGTGCAGGCTTGGTTTCTGGCCTCAGAGAGCACAAAGGCTCTCACGCCAGGAGGTCAGAAACTAGTCCCTCTGTGCCAGGCTGGCACAAACCAGTCAGTCTTGCATTGAAGGATTGGGTAAAATACAGGGGGCATTTCTAAGATGCCCTGAGTGCATTTTGTAATAAATCCAGCACTGGCATCAGTGCGGGTTTCTTATTTGGAGAAGTTTGATATCAAACTTCACAGTGCTCAGTGTAGCTATTATGGAGCTGTGGAGTTCGTTTTGACAAACCCACAGACCATGCTCTTAATATGGACACACTATATTTACAATGTCTAAGAATGGACTTTGACACTGTAGGGGTATATTGCTCATGCAGCTATGCCCTCACCTGTGGAATAAAGCTGTAAGGCAGGGTGCATTAAGGCCTGCTAGAGGGGTGACTTACGTATGCCAAGGCAGTATTTGGTGTGCATGCCATCCTGAAGGGGATGCCATGTCGACTTTGCCTTTTTATCCCCACCAACACACACCAACTGCAATGGCAGTGGGCCTGTGTTAGGTGAGGGATCCCTTAGGTTGGCACAACACATGCTGCAGCCCTTAGGGACCTTCCCTGGTCACAGGGCCCTTGGTACCACTGGTACCTTTTGCCAATCAATCAATCATTAAATTTATAAAGCGCGCTATGTACCCGTTAGGGTTTCAAGGCGCTGAGGGGGGGGGGGGCGGCAGCTGCTATCGGTCGAAGAGCCATGTCTTGAGGAGTTTCCTGAAGGTGAGGAGGTCCTGGGTCTGGCGCAGGGAGGTCGGCAGTGAGTTCCAGGTCTTGGCGGCGAGGTAGGAGAAGGATCTGCCGCCGGAGGTCTTGCGTTGAATTCGGGGAGCGATGGCGAGGGAGAGGTTGGCAGAGCGGAGTTGGCGGGAGGGGACGTAGAAGTTGAGTCTGTTGTTCAGGTAGGCGGGTCCGGAATCGTGTAGTGCTTTGTGCGCGTGGGTGAGGAGTTTAAAGGTGAGCCTCTTGTCCACAGGGAGCCAGTGGAGGTCTTTCAGGTGCTGGGAGATGTGGCATCGGCTGGGTATGTCGAGGATCAAGCGGGCGGATGCGTTGGAGTCGTTTGATGTCTTTTGCTGGGATGCCTGTGTAGAGTGTGTTGCCGTAGTCAAGTCTGCTACTGACAAGGGCCTGAGTCACAGTTTTTCTGGTTTCCGTCGGGATCCACTTGTAGATTCTGCAGAGCATGCAGAGGGTGTTGAAGCAGGAGGAGGAGACTGCGTTGACCTGTTTGGACATGGTGAGAGCGGAGTAGAGGATGAAGCCGAGGTTGCGTTCGTGGTTGGCAGGAGTAGGTGGGGGACCCAGTACGGTGGGCCACCAGGAGTCGTCCCAGGCCGAGGGGAAGCGTCCGAGGATGAGGACTTCCGTCTTATCGGAGTTTAATTTCAGGCGGCTGTTTCTCATCCATTCGGCAATGGATTTCAGTCCCTCGTGGAGGTTGGCTTTGGCGGTGTGTGGATCTTTAGTAAGGGAAAGGATGAGCTGGGTGTGTAGTGCTTTTTCTCTTATTTAGTTTCTAAGCACTAACATAACACAACAGAAATGCACTTCTGAGGTCAAAGAAGACTTTTATTGTTGTTAATTCTTCCCCAACCACAATATTTATGAATGACGAATTAGTAGCTTTCAAGTCCGCGTTAATCAAACAAAATATATCAGTTTGCAATATACACAGCAGGTTATATTTATAAGATATTGAATGCAAAGCAAAACAAATACTTCACCGTGTGGGAACTATCTACAGCTTCATCTTTCTAAGGTCTGCAAGCTGATGACCCCTGTCAGCCGCGAGAAAGAGAGATTCATCTACCCACACGGGATTGCTGGCAGCCTGCGCCAAGCTCCAGCACGAGGTCCGGCAGATTCGAATCTGACCCTCTGCAGCCTGTTACATTCATTACAAAGGTGTGCCCCCTCCTCTCAGACCTGGGAAACTGAGCAAGCCTTTTGGAGACTGGCCAGGTCTCCAAGACTACTCCTGTTCCCAAGCTCAAGCAGAGAGAACAACACCCATGTACTCTCTCTTATCATGTCTAGTCTACTGTGAGAAAAACATCTTGGTTCTCTTGTGCAAAAACACAGCTTGGAAAAATACAGCTTGGATTCTCAACTGCAATGTCTAACTCCACGTTAAAGGCAATAGGCAGCTAACCTAAATATCAAATGCAATGTATATCATGTCAAAGCCAATAGACATGTTAAAGGCAATAGGCAGCTAACCTAAATATCAAATGCAATGTCTAGTGTCATGTCAAAGCCAATAGGCATCTAAGCTGAATACAAAATGCAATGTATAATATCATGTCAAAGCCCATAGGCAGCTGAGCTGAATACAAAATGCAATGTATAATATCATGTCAAAGCCAATAGGCAGCTGAGCTGAATATAAAATGCAATGTATAATATCATGTCAAAGCCAATAGGCAGCGGAGCTGAATACAAAGTGTAATGTATGATATCATGTCAAAGCCAATAGGCAGAATATCTAATAGCATGTCAAAGTCAATAGGCAGCTAAACTGAATACATCATGTCAAAGCCAATAGGCATGCAATGTCAAAGCCAATAGGCGGCTAGACTGGATACAGCATGTCAAAGCCAATAGGCAGAATACAGAAAGTAATGGCTAATGCCATGTCAAAGCCAATAGGCGGCTCAACTGAACAAAACATACCATGTGCTACTGGTGAACATTGAGCAACTAATATGCGCAGTGGTGAAACACAAAGTCATTGGTCAAAACAAAACTTATCAAATGGCAGTACATTCCGCCCTTTGACCAATGAATTTTTGTTTCACATATCTCTTGTTTCAAACAAAAACAAAAAACAAAAAACAAAAAACATCAGATTTGAATGATCAAAACAATCCCTGTAAAGCAATAGAAGTGGATTAACACATTGATTTCATAACCTTTCACATCAGATACATCTACATAGAAAAGACTGGGCAATTTTTATACTCTGAATGAGTCTCTAATTCAACAGTGTTAGCAATTTGATGTGGCATGAGTTCTGCTCATGTAAAGGTGCACGGTCCACCTGAAAGGTTTGCTGGAAGATAAGCAAAAGTCAGAGTTCCATACGAGAGGGGAAAAAAAAAACACAGCTTAGTTCCAGTGGAAGAATGCAATCAAACAAGTTGAACTTGAACTGAAGGCGCAGTTTGCGCAAAATGGATCCATGGTGCTGGCACTTTACTCAGCCAGGTTCAGGTTGGGGATTCGGTCCCTTCCCCGACCCCACACGCACACACCGGAAGGGGGACCACACAGCACACTCAGGGACAGTGGCGAAACGTGGTAGGATCTGCAAAAGAAACAAGTATGACTTTTCTTGCAAATAACATTTTTCATTTAAAATGTACCCTTCCTCTTTCTTTCCCTGTTTTATAATCAGCAGGACGTTTTTGGGGCCCTTTGTTATATTCACTGCAGGTTCTGGAGGATCACTTGGGGCTTCAGCCCACACATCAGCACTGAGGTTTTTATCTGCTGCGCCACAGCTTCCCTTTTCTTGCACTGTCAGAAGGGCTGGGGCAGACTCATTCTTTAACAAACCTCCATTCACTGCACTTTTGCCAATTTGGGCCATTCTGTCTCCAATTTGTATGAATGAATCAGATTCTTTTCTAGGTATCAGCATAATTTCAATTTTTCCTTGGTAATCTGCAGCAATCACTCTCCCTAAAACCTGATCACTTTGCCATTCCTGTCCTGGTAACGTTCCTCTCCCCAACTGCTCTGTGACTGCTTGCATGACAGATTGCTTTTGTGCGTGCTGCACAGTTTTTATCAAATCTAGGGGAATGTGCATCTCTCTCATCTCTGCCCACCTGTAAGTGGCTTTTTCTCTCAGCTGTTCACATTTCTGGGGCACCCACTTAGCCATCCCCACTAAGGCAGAATTCTGGGTGTACACTTCTCTCTCTGAATTTCTCTCATTAACATCTGCAAGGTAATTGAACCAGTTAGGTGCTAAAACATTAGCAATGAACCAAAAATCAGCGTAAAAATGACACATCTCACGTAGCTCTTGCTTTAAAATCTGACACACATTATACAACTCCATTCCTTCTACGGTGCCAGAAAACAACATTTCAGTCAATGAATGATTAGTAAAACAAACATGCTTTTTATCTTCAGTGGACACGAATTCAAATGGTGCACACAATTTCACCGGTAATTCTTTTACCTGTGTTACTCTAGCCCTGTCTTGCAAGTACCAGATCCATTGTATGATTCTAGCTAGGGGCACTATTTTCTTCCCTTGTTCTTGAATTACATGTACATAAGTATTTCCTTCTTGCACTGCGCAGAAACCTAAAGTCTGCATTATTTCATTTGCCAAATCACAAGCGCGCAGCTGCATATAATTTTTCACAGTGACCATATACAAAAGTGTTAGGATTTCACTCAAATGAGGGCTATTCTTTTTCCAAAAATCAAACAAGCTAATGAAAGTCGGCTCTTGCTCTAAAATCTTTAGTTTTACTTGTGCATTTTGCAACGGTAACTCGTAAATCACATTCTGGTCTCTCTCGTCCGTGTTATCAGTTAAGGAATGCATTTTGTCTGCCAAAAACCCTGGCTCACACGAAAACTCAGTGCAGCTCGGAGCTGTCTTAACCCCCTCATTACTGGAATCGGACAAGAAAGATTCTTCATAAAAAGCCTTTTTATAACTTTCAGTCGGGCTAATTTGCTCACGTAAATTCCTATTTTCATGTTCCAACTGCCTACATTTCTCCTGCATTTCTCTGTAAGCAGATAAAGTTATCCAAACCTTTCTGTCATCATTACTTCCAAAAGACACGTTTTCTACATATGTACAACAGGAATTATTTCTCAAAACATTATCAGGCATTTTAGCTACACATGCATTTTCTTCTGTAATTCCCCAAACAGAAAACAATTCACAGTTTTTCTTAGCACCATCAGGCAGTTTATCAACACATGTATTCTCAGACATGGTCTGCCGTGCTACTGTGATTCTCCAAACAGAACAATTTCTGTAATTCTCCAAACAACAAAAACAATTACACTTTTAAAGTGTGCACTTAGAAATCTACCAACTCGTCAACACCCTCTTAATCACCTCTTAATGACCGACCCCACTTCTGGTACCAATTGTAGTGCTTTTTCTCTTATTTAGTTTCTAAGCACTAACATAACACAACAGAAATGCACTTCTGAGGTCAAAGAAGACTTTTATTGTTGTTAATTCTTCCCCAACCACAATATTTATGAATGACGAATTAGTAGCTTTCAAGTCCGCGTTAATCAAACAAAATATATCAGTTTGCAATATACACAGCAGGTTATATTTATAAGATATTGAATGCAAAGCAAAACAAATACTTCACCGTGTGGGAACTATCTACAGCTTCATCTTTCTAAGGTCTGCAAGCTGATGACCCCTGTCAGCCGCGAGAAAGAGAGATTCATCTACCCACACGGGATTGCTGGCAGCCTGCGCCAAGCTCCAGCACGAGGTCCGGCAGATTCGAATCTGACCCTCTGCAGCCTGTTACATTCGTTACAAAGGTGTGCCCCCTCCTCTCAGACCTGGGAAACTGAGCAAGCCTTTTGGAGACTGGCCAGGTCTCCAAGACTACTGTTCCCAAGCTCAAGCAGAGAGAACAACACCCATGTACTCTCTCTTATCATGTCTAGTCTACTGTGAGAAAAACATCTTGGTTCTCTTGTGCAAAAACACAGCTTGGAAAAATACAGCTTGGATTCTCAACTGCAATGTCTAACTCCACGTTAAAGGCAATAGGCAGCTAACCTAAATGTCAAATGCAATGTATATCATGTCAAAGCCAATAGGCATGTTAAAGGCAATAGGCAGCTAACCTAAATATCAAATGCAATGTCTAGTGTCATGTCAAAGCCAATAGGCATCTAAGCTGAATACAAAATGCAATGTATAATATCATGTCAAAGCCCATAGGCAGCTGAGCTGAATACAAAATGCAATGTATAATATCATGTCAAAGCCAATAGGCAGCTGAGCTGAATATAAAATGCAATGTATAATATCATGTCAAAGCCAATAGGCAGCGGAGCTGAATACAAAGTGTAATGTATGATGATATGTCAAAGCCAATAGGCAGAATATCTAATAGCATGTCAAAGTCAATAGGCAGCTAAACTGAATACATCATGTCAAAGCCAATAGGCATGCAATGTCAAAGCCAATAGGCGGCTAGACTGGATACAGCATGTCAAAGCCAATAGGCAGAATACAGAATGTAATGGCTAATGCAATGTCAAAGCCCATAGGCGGCTAAACTGAATACAGAAAGTAATGGCTAATGCCATGTCAAAGCCAATAGGCGGCTCAACTGAACAAAACATACCATGTGCTACTGGTGAACATTGAGCAACTAATATGCGCAGTGGTGAAACACAAAGTCATTGGTCAAAACAAAACTTATCAAATGGCAGTACAGGGTGTCGTCGGCATAGGAGAGGATGCTGAGGTTATGCTGACAGGCCAGCTGTGCGAGGGGTGCCATGTATACGTTGAACAGCGTTGGGCTTAGCGAGGAGCCTTGGGGGACGCCGCAGATGAGGTTGGTGGCTTCGGAGCGGAAGGGTGAGAGTCGGACTCTCTGGGTTCTGCCGGAGAGAAAAGAGGAGATCCAGTTGAGGGCTTTGTCTTGAATTCCGGCTTCGTGGAGACGAGTTAGTAGGGTGCGGTGGCAGACCGTATCGAAGGCGGCGGATAGGTTTAGGAGGATGAGGGCTGAAGTTTCGCCGTTGTCCATTTGCTGTCTGATGTCTGTGGCGGCAAGGAGTGCAGTCTCAATGCTGTGATTACGTCTGAATCCGGATTTAGAGGGGTCTAGGGTGGAGTTGTCTTCGAGGTAGTGGGTGAGCTGTGCGTTGACGATCTTCTCGATGACCTTCGCTGGGAAGGGGAGAAGGGAGATCGGGCGGAAGTTTGAGGTCGTTGAGGTCGGCCTTAGGTTTCTTGAGGAGGGCTTGGATATCGGCATGCTTCCAGCTGTCCGGAAAGGTTGCGGTGTCGAAGGATAGGTTGATGATCTTACGAAGTTGGGGGGCGATGGTGGAGTCGGCTTTGTTGTAGACGTGGTGTGGGCAGGGGTCTGAGGGGGATCCTGAGTGGATGGAGTTCATTGTCTTTCGGGTTTCGGCGTCATCTACGTGGGTCCAGGTGGTGAGGCGGTCGGCGTGGGAGTAGTTGTTGGGGGTGGGGTCTGGCGGAGGTGTGGTGTTGAGGCTGTCGTGGATGGCGGCGATTTTCTGGTAGAAAAAGGTGGAGAGTGCGTCGCAGAGTTTCGGGGATGGTGGGACGTCGTTGGCGTTGGGTTTGGAGAGCTCCTTCACGATGCAGAAGAGTTCCTTGCTGTTGTGTGCGTTGTTGTTCCGGCGTTCTGTGAAGTGGGAGCGTTTGGCGAGTCGGATAAGTTGGTGGTGCTTGCGGGTGGCTTCCTTGTGGGTTGCGAGGCTGTCGGGTGTGCGCCCGAGAAGCCATTTTTTCTTGAGTTTCTGGCAGGTGCGTTTGGAGATGATCAGTTCGTCTGTGAACCAGGCTGCTTTTTTCTTTTCTTGGTTGACAGTGGGCCTCTTGAGTGGTGCGAGGGTGTTGGCGCAGTTGAGGATCCACTGTTGGAGGTTGATGGCGGCGGAGTCCGGGTCGGTGGGGTCGGATGGTGGGTTCTTGGCGAGGGTGCTGGTTAGTTGGTCTTCGGTGACTTTTCACCAGAGGCGGTGTGCCGGTAGTGGGGTGCGGTGGTGTTCGGTGTTTTTCTTGAATGTGAAGTGGACGCAGTGGTGGTCGGTCCAGTGGAGTTCGGAGGTGTGGCTGAATGAGATGTGGTTGCTTGCAGTGAAGAGTGGGTCTAGGGTGTGACCGGCGATGTGGGTGGGTGTGTTGACCAGTTTTCTTAGTCCGAGGTTGGAGAGGTTGGTGGTCAGTGATGCGGTGTTGGCGTCGTCGTTGTTCTCCAGGTGGAAGCTGAGATCTCCCAGGAGGATGTAGTACGTTGAAGCGAGGGCGTAGGTGCTTGCGAGGTCGGAAATGGTGTCACTGAAGGGGGCTCTTGGTCCTGGAGGTCGGTACCAGGGACTTATCTCTGTGCGAGGGGTGTCCCAATTTGGGGAAATAATGGTACATTTTAACTGAAAGAACACTGGTGGTGGGGCCTGGTTAGCAGGATCTCAACACACTTCAGTACTCAGTAGAGTCAGCATCAATAGCAGGAAAAAAGTGTTTGGGGTAGGTGGGGGTTGTGGACTGCAAAAAGGAGGCATTTTCCTACAGAGGGTGTGTAAGCTTGTTGAGGAGACAGCGTTAATTTGTTGTGTTATTGATAGAGAAGCCAAGGGTAAAGGCCAGGTTACGCAATTGGTTAATGTGGGTGGGGGCATTAACATGAGTGGGGGGGCCACCAGGAGTCGTTCCAGGCAGAATGGGGTGTAGGCAATCACAAGCATTTCTTGTCTGAGTTGAGCTTGAGGCAGCTGACGTCCATCCAAGGGCAGACTGCTCTCCTCCCATTGGGAAAATGCATCTTGGCTTGAGCAGAGTCGTCCGACATGGAGAGGATCAGTTGGGTGTCATTTTCGTAGGAGACTATCTTTACCTCGTGTTTGATGATCTCAGCGAGCGAGCCATGAAGAGGTTAAAAAGCTTCTGGCAGTGTGTGGATCCTTGGGCTACTCTGCAGCAAGTGTCTAAGTTCTGATGTGAATGGTGGTAGTCTGACCCTCTGTGTTCTTCTGGTGAGGAAGGACCAGATCCAGCTCAGGGCTTTGTCTCAGATGCCAGCGTCGAGCAGCCTGTCACAGAGGCTGAAGTGGGACACTGTCTAGAATGCAGTAGAGAGGTCTAGAAGGTTGAGTGCGGCAGTGCCTACGCTGTGCAGTATGATGCGTATGTTGTTGGTGGTGGCCAAAAGTACAGTTTCGGTGCTGTGATTGCTTCCAGATCGGAAATGGGAAAGTTCTAGAATACGGTGTCTCTCGAGGAACTCTACGAGTTCCTAGTTGATGGCTTTTTCCGTTACCTTGGCTGGGAAAGTGAGCAGAGACATGGGTCAGTAATTCTTCAGCTCCCTAGGGTCGGCTTTGTGTTTCTTGAGTAGCGGGCGGATTTCTGCGTGTTTACAGTCTGAGGGGAATGTGGCAGTCTTAAACGATAGGTTGATGGTTCAGCAAAGCTCTGGTGAAATTATGGGAATGACAAGCTTGAGGATGTGATGAGGGCATGGATCTGAGGGTGCTCCCAAGTGGATGGAGTTCATTATTCTTTGGGTGTCCTCTACAGTAATGGTGGTTCAGCAGTTCGTATCTGGTGGGGGAGCAAGGTCCATGGTGCTGAGCGGTGAAGGCGGGCTCTGTATGCTGAAGCCTTTGTAGATGTCCCAGATCTTACAGTGAAAGAAGGTGGGGAAGATCGTTGCGGAGGTCTTGGGAGGGAGGGATGGATGAGGTTTCTGCCCTGCGGTTCGTGAACTCTTTGACAAGGATGAAGAGCTCTTTGATATTGCGAGTGCTGGTGTTGAGGCATGCTTGAAATGCAGCTTTTTGGGTGGCTCGTATGTTCTGGTGGTACGTTGTATTTTTGCAGGTGGTGCGGTTTGGTGGATTTGCGGAGGCTCCAGTTGAATTACAATCGTCTGAGGCGCGCTTGGATTGATGAAGGTCTTGCGTAAACCACTTGGGAGTTTTGCTATGTAGATTCCATGCCAATTTCCTTAGGGGGGCTACATTGGCTGCACATTCAGAGTCAGCGCTTTAGTTTGCCTGCGGATTCATTGGAGTGGTTGACAGCGTTTGGTGATCTGTGCTTCCGTGACTATACCCCAATGTTTGCCAGGGGGTTAGGGAATGTGGTGGCGTGCAGTGTTTGAGTAGGTTAAGTAGATGCACTTGTTCAAGCCAACAGTGTTTGGAGGTGTGGATGAAGGTGAGGTTGTCCCCTGCTGAGAGATTGGCGTAGAGGATGTGAAGGGGTTTGTGGGTAGGGACGATGACTAGTTGTTTGACGCCGAGAATTGTGGGGTCGTACAGGATGTTTGATGTATTGGGGGTCATTGAGGGTATCAAGCTGTAAATCGAGATCACAGAGTGGGATGTAACAGGATGAAGTGAGTGCTTGGAGAGGCAATGAGGTTGACAATGTCTTGTAAAGACTGGGGTTGAGGTGCAGGTGGCCTGTAGATGAGGGTGCCACGTAGGAAGGTGTTTCGGTTGGTCAGGATGTGGAAATGTAGATGCTCATGCGTTGACAGAATGTGACTAGATGATGAAAGGCGGAGGTTGTTCTAGTAGATTATGGCAATGACACCTCCAGGAAGGTTGGCTCTGTCCTTGTGTATGATTTTGTAGTTGTGCGTAATGGCCGTGGCAATGTCCGTGGTAGCTGCAGGGGTGATCCAACTCATAGCGAGATGGTGACGTCCAGAGCTGTTGAGTCGAGGTCTCAGACTTGTAGTGCATGCTTGACGAGGGAGCATGTGTTAAGAAGTAGTGAGGAATCATGAGGTGGTACTTGGGAGTATGCTGGAGCAGGCGCAGCAAGAAAATGATCCATGTTTGTACATGTGGTCAGCTTGGTGGCATGCTGATGATCTTATGGGGTTCAGGGCACGTAGAGTGCTTGCGTTAAACCAGCAGAAGGGGTGAGAACCAGGGTCCCTGGTGCTGGGTGGCGTCCATGCACAAACAGGCTTCCCTGTGGCGCACTAGCGTGGCGGCCGTCGTTAAGGAAGAGAGGTATGGAGGCGGTGGTCCAGCGATAAGGAGGGTGGGAGAAGCGCTTTGCATGGGGTGGGTGGGGATGCTGGGACACCAGCATTGCGGGGTAAACACAAGAGGGAAAAAACGAGAAAAGGACAGAAAAGCAGCAAGTGAAAGGGAAAAAAAAGGTCCAATTATTATGCCCAGTGGTGCCTCTGAAATGGGGGAGACTTAAAAAAGAGGCCTTTGAAGAAAGTGCAAATAGGACAGGAAGTGCAGTGACTAGTTGCAGACTCGCTAAGGGGGATTATGCATCCATGTGTGGAAAGAATAGCCAGCCCATTTAGATGTGCCAGCTGCACCATTTCATCCTGCCCAGGGTGGGCCATCAGGATATTTATGATCCAGTCACACCTGAGCTCCCTTGGCGTGTGCCTGTCTGGAGGGAATGCACAAGAGATGATGCGTCACCCACCCAAACATGTAGACATGCCAGTAGGCAGTAAATATTTAAGAAAATAAAACGGCAAATTTATTAATGTGACATTTTCAGCCACACAAATTAATGTTAGACTTGACCATAAGTTGTGATTTTGAATTGCGAGTCCATAGACACCAAAGTCCAAATTTTGTTTTTTTCAATTCAAAATTAGACAGGCTGCTTCAAGGTAACCCTGATGTTAGCTTAAGTGAAAGTTAGGCCTTGCGGTGGTGAAAGACAAGTGTAATAGTTTTTGTATTACCACAACAGGTTAAAATTAAAAATACACGTCCAACTTGCCCCTGCCCTTTGATCTGTCCCAGGCCCACTAAAGGGGTTACATATGTTTTAAAAATAAAGGTTTGAACCTGGAAAGATTTAACTTGACAGATCAAAATGGAAGTTTAGAACTGCACACACAGACTCTGGAATGACAAGCAAGTTATGTTGACCGACTACTTGGGATGCGCAATCATTACTGTGGGCGCACTAGTAGCCTTTAATTTACAAATCCAGGGCATAGGTAAGTACAATTTATTAGGGACTCATAAGTAAATCTAATATGCCAACTGTGTTAAGCATACATCACCATATTTTAAGGCAAGAGCGCATGCACTTCAGCACTGGTTAGTAGTGGTAAAGTGCTCAGAGGCCCAACAACAAGAAAAAGTCTGAGAAAGAGTAGGAAGGCCAACATTTGGGGGTGAACCTTAAGAGAAGGACATTTGACAATAAGCAAAACGCAAAATACATACAGATATTGTATTTGATTCTCATTTTTGAACCACTGTAACAATATGTCCTGCAGAAAAAAATATAAACTGAGCAGATAGGATAGATGCTCGTACAAAATACCAGTAGACTGGACTAACCAATTAACTGAAAGAAGAAATTGACTGCCCATACACAATTAAGTTCAGCTGCTAACTGCAAATCAACTATATTAACAGGGGAGCTATACTATATGTGAGTTATACTAAGTATGATGATGTACCTCAACTAACCAGTACCTCACCTACTTATCTCAAATGTCTGTAATACAAATGAAGGTCACTCTTCTTTCCATGAAAGAAACAGTAATGGGGCAGATGTCAGACAATACAAGATTGTATAGATCCTCTGAAAAATGGCCATTTAATTTTGGAATCTTTGAGAAACACTGCACTGGTCGCCACCATACTCTACACCACTCTACTCTGTACTAATACATTCTGCACCAATACACTCTATTCCACTGTATTCTATGACACTGCTCTGTCCCATGCCACTGTACTCTACGCCAGTGCACTCTAAACGACTGCACTGTATGCCGCTGCCCTTTACTCTGCACCACTGTTCTCTGTGCCACTCCACTGACACTACAAAACTGCACTCTATCAATCAATCAATCAATCATTAGATTTATAAAGTGCGCTATGTACCCGTTAGGGTTTCGAGGCGCGGGGGGGCAGCTGCTATCGTTCGAAGAGCCATGTCTTGAGGAGTCTCCTGAAGGTGAGGAGGTCCTGGGTCTGGCGTAGTGAGGTCGGGAGTGAGTTCCAGGTCTTGGCGGCGAGGTAGGAGAAGGATCTGCCGCCAGAGGTCTTGCGCTGGATTCGGGGGACGATGGCGAGGGCAAGGTTGGCAGAGCGGAGTTGGCGTGAGGGAACATAGACGTTGAGTCTGGTGTTCAGGTAGGTGGGTCCAGTGTCGTGTAGTGTCTTAGTGTGCGTGGGTGAGGAGTTTAAAGGTGATCCTCTTGTCCACAGGGAGCCAGTGGAGGTCCTTCAGGTGGTGGGAGATGTGACATCGGCGGGGTAGGTCGAGGATCAGGCAGGCGAATGCGTTCTGGATGCGTTGGAGTCATTGTATGTCTTTAGTTGGGATGCCTGTGTAGAGTGCGTTGCCGTAGTCGAGTCTGCTACTGACGAGGGCTTGGGTCACCGTCTTTCTTGTTTCTGTTGGAATCCACTTGAAGATTCTGCGGAGCATGCGGAGGGTGTTGAAACAGGAGGAGGAGACTGCGTTGACCTGTTTGGACATGGTGAGAGAGGAGTCGAGGATGAAGCCGAGGTTTCGTGCATGGCTGGCTGGGGTGGGTGGGGGGCCCAGGGCGGTGGGCCACCAAGAGTCGTTCCAGGCCGAGGGAGAGCGACAGAGGATGAGGACTTCCGTCTTGTCGGAGTTTAGTTTCAGGCGGCTATTGCTCATCCACTCGGCGATGGATTTCAGTCCCTCGTGGAGGTTGGCTTTGGCGATGTGAGGATCCTTGGTCAGGGAGAGGACGAGCTGGGTATCGTCGGCGTAGGAGAGGATGTGCTGACAGGCCAGTTGTGCGAGGGGGGCCATGTAGACATTGAACAGTGTTGGGCTTAGCGAGGAGCCTTGGGGGACGCCGCAGATGAGGTTGGTGGCTTCGGAGCGGAAGGGTGAGAGTCGGACTCTGTGTTCTGCCGGAGAGAAACGAGGAGATCCAGTTGAGGGCTTTGTCTTGGATACCGGCTTCGTGGAGGCGATTTAGTAGGGTGCGGTGGCATACCGTGTTGAAGGCAGCGGAGAGGTCTAGGAGGATAAGGGCTGAAGTTTCCCCGTTGTCCATTTGTTGTCTGATGTCATCTGTGGCGGCGAGGAGTGCAGTCTCTGTGCTGTGGTTGCGTCTGAAGCCGGATTGGGAGGGGTCTAGGATGGAGTTGTCTTTGAGGTCGTGGGTGAGCTGGGCATTGACGATCTTCTCGATGACCTTCGCTGGGAAGGGGAGGAGGGAGATCGGGCGGAAGTTTTTGAGATCGTTGAGGTCAGCCTTAGGTTTCTTGAGGAGGGGTTGGATTTCTGCGTGCTTCCAGCTGTCCGGGAAGGTAGCGGTGTTGAAGGAAAGGTTGATGATCTTGCGGAGTTGGGGGGCGAGGGTGACGTCGGCTTTGTTGAAGACGTGATGTGGGCAGGGGTCAGAGGGAGATCCTGAGCGGATGGAGTTCATGGTCTTTAGGGTTTTGGCGACGTCTACGTGGGTCCAGGTGGTGAGGCGGTCGGCGTGGGAGGAGTTGTTGGGGGTGGGGGTCAGGGGGAGGTGAGGTGTTGAAGCTGTTGTGGATGGCTGCGATTTTCTGGTAGAAGAAGGTGGAGAGATCGTCGCAGAGTTTCTGGGATGGTGGGACGACGTTGGGGTTGGAGAGCTCCTTCACGATGCAGAAAAGTTCCTTGCAGTCGTGTGCGTTGTTGTTGAGGCTTTCTGTGAAGTGGGAGCGTTTGGCGAGTCGGATCAGTTGGTGGTGTTCGCGGTTGGCTTCCTTGAGGGCTGCAAGGCTGTCGGGTGTGCGCTCGAGGATCCATTTTTTCTTGAGTTTCTGGCAGTTGCGTTTGGAGGTGATCAGGTCGTCTGTGAACCAGGCTGTTTTTTTCTTTTCTTGGTTGACGGTGGGTCTCTTGAGTGGTGCTACGATGTTGGCGCAGTTGAGGATCCATTGTTGGAGGTTGATGGCGGCAGAGCCCGGGTCGGGTGGTGGGTTTTTGGCGAGGGTGCTGGTTAGTTGTTCTTCTATGGTGACTTTTCCCCAGCGCGGTGAGGCGGTAGTGGGGTGCGGTGGTGTTCGGTGTTTTTCTTGAAGGTGAAATGGACGCAGTGGTGGTCGGTCCAGTGGAGTTCGGAGGTGTGGCTGAAAGAGATGTGGTTGCTTGCAGAGAAGAGTGGGTCAAGGGTGTGACCGGCGATGTGGGTGGGTGTGTTGACCAGTTGTCTGAGTCCGAGGTTGGAGAGGTTGGTGGTCAGATATGCGGTGTTGGCGTCATTGTTGTTCTCCAGGTGGAAATTGAGGTTTCCCAGGAAGATGTAGTCTGTTGAGGCGAGGGCGTGGGTGCTTGCGAGGTCGGAGATGGCATTCCTGAAGGGGGCTCTTGGTCCTGGAGGACGGTATATGAGGGTTCCTCTGAGGGTAGTGTTGGGGTCCGTGTGGATCTGGAAATGAAGGTGTTTGGCTGTCTTGAGGGTGTCTTCCGTGTGGGTGTGGATCTTGAGGGTGGATTTGTGGGCGATGGCTATCCCTCTACCGATTCCGTTGGTGCGGTCTCTTCTGGTGCTCTTGTAACCGTCAGGGATGGCGATGTCTGGGGCCGAGGAGTCGTTCCACCAGGTTTCGGTTAGGAAGGCTACGTCTGGGGCGGTGGTCTCGAGCAGGTCCCAGAGCTGGATGGCGTGCTTTCGTGCGGAGCGTGTGTTGAGGAGGATGCAGTTCAGGTGGTTGGTGTTGATTGTTGTAGGCTTCGTTGTTCTGTTGCAGGTGAACTTGCAGGTGCGGCAGGAGAAGGGTCCTTTGGTGTGCTTCGGGGTGGCCTGGAAGCAGGCTGTGGATGGGCCAGGGTTGAGGGCGAGGAGTTCGCTGGCCGAGTAGCGAAGGCTGGGGATGCGGGGGCGTGAGGACCAGGGGGGGGGGCGCTGGGCGCAATCCAGGCGCGGACGCGCAGCACCAGCCATTAAGAAGGGAGGGGGGAGGGAGGGAGGAGCAGCTGGGGGGCAGGAGGAAATGGCGAATGCAGGGAGGCAGCGGCAAGGGTAGATCGGCAAGGGGGAGAGCCCAAAAAACCAGGGGAAAAAGCAAGGCACAAACAGTAAGGATAAGTTCAAAAACAGTCACAAAATACAATTCTGGCACAAATTACAATCGGGGTACAGCAATCAGAAGGGGCACAACGGGGGCAGAAGCGCAAGGAGGCAAGGCGCTGAAAAAAGAAAAAATCACTTACAGGACGGCGAAAAGCGGCACACGGGTCAAGTGAAGCTTAAACAGAGCCCACTAGACACCAGGGATGAGACGCAGGAGGATGCCTGCGGGTGGAGGAGGGCCTCGAACACACTAGCAGCAGCGGGGGTCAGGGGCACGAGACAGCAGGGTGGTGCTGCGGACGTGGGGGGCGAGCTCTAGACCTAAAGCAGGTTAGAGGTCGCTCACTCGCGACGCGCAGCGCCAGCCATTAAGAAGGGAGGGGGGAGGGAGGAGCAGCTGGGAGGGAGCGCCGAATGGGGGCGGGCCGCAGGGAGGCAGCGGCAAGGGTAGATCGGCAAGGGGGAGCGCCCAAGGGGCGAAAAAAACAGGGAAAAAAGCAACGCACAAACAGTAAGGAAAAGTTCAAACACAGTCACAAAAAACAATTCTGGCACAAATTACAATCGGGGTACAGCAATCAGAAGGGGCACAACGGGGGCAGAAGCGCAAGGAGGCAAGGCGCTGAAAAAAAGGAAAAAACAAACACTTACAGGACGGCGAAAAGCGACACACGGGTCAAGTGAAGCTTAAACAGAGCCCACTAGACACCAGGGATGAGGCGCAGGAGGATGCCTGCGGGTGGAGGAGGGCCTCGAACACGCTAGCAGCAGCGTGGGCGAGGGTCAGGGGCACAAGACAGCAGGGTGGTGCTGCGGACGTGGGGGGCGAGCTCTAGACCTAAAGCAGGCCAGAGGTCGCTCACTCGCGACGCGCAGCGCCAGCCATTAAGAATGGAGGAGCAGCTTAGCGGCGAATGGGGGCGCAAGGGGGGCGGGGCTGCAGGGAGGCAGCGGGAAGGGTAGATCGGCAAGGGGGAGCGCCCAAGGGGCGAAAAAAACAGGGAAAAAAGCAACGCACAAACAGTAAGGAAAAGTTCAAACACAGTCACAAAAAACAATTCTGGCACAAATTACAATTGGGGTACAGCAATCAGAAGGGGCACAACGGGGGCAGAAGCGCAAGGAGGCAAGGCACTGAAAAAAAGGAAAAAACAAACACTTACAGGACGGCGAAAAGCGACACACGGGTCAAGTGAAGCTTAAACAGAGCCCACTAGACACCAGGGATGAGGCGCAGGAGGATGCCTGCGGGTGGAGGAGGGCCTCGAACACGCTAGCAGCAGCGTGGGCGAGGGTCAGGGGCACAAGACAGCAGGGTGGTGCTGCGGACGTGGGGGGCGAGCTCTAGACCTAAAGCAGGCCAGAGGTCGCTCACTCGCGACGCGCAGCGCCAGCCATTAAGAATGGAGGAGCAGCTTAGCGGCGAATGGGGGCGCAAGGGGGGCGGGGCTGCAGGGAGGCAGCGGCAAGGGTAGATCGGCAAGGGGGAGTGCCCAGGGGGCAAAAAAAACAGGGAAAAAAGCAAAGCACAAACAGTAAGGAAAAGTTCAAAAACAGTCACAAAATACAATTCTGGCACAAATTACAATCCGGGTACAGCAATCGGAAGGGGCACATCGGAGGCAGAAGCACAAGGAGGCAAGGCGCTGAAACAAAAGGAAAAAACACTTACAGGACGGCGAAAAGCGGCACACGGGTCAAGTGAAGCTTAAACAGAGCCCACTAGACACCAGGGATGAGGCGCAGGAGGATGCCTGCAGGTGGAGGAGGGCCTCGAACACGCTAGCAGCAGCGTGGGCGAGGGTCAGGGGCACGAGGCAGCAGGGTGGTGCTGCGGACGTGGGGGGCGAGCTCTAGACCTAAAGCAGGTCAGAGGTCTACACCACACTATTCTTTACTACTGCACTCTATGCCACTACACTGCATCACTGCACCCTATGCCACTGCACTCTAGGCACTATACTCTGCACTGCACCACTCTACGCCACTGCACTCTGCAACGAGTCTACTCTGCACTCTGACACTGCACCACTCTGCATTACTGCACTCTCTGCCACTCTATTGTATGCCACTCTATGCTACTCTACCACATGCCACTGCACTCTAAACTACACTGTACACCACTACCTTCTACTCTGCAACACTGCACTCTCCGCCACTGTACAGCAATTTACTCTGTACTACTGCATTCTACGCTACTGCACTCTATGCCACTCTACATCAATCCACTCTACGCAACTGCACTGTACAGCACTATAATCAACTCTGCACTGCACCACTCAACACTACGCCACTACACTCTCTGCCAAACAAGTCTACTCTGAACTCTATGCCACTGCACCACTCTACACTACTGCACTCTGCCACTCTATTGTATGCCACTCTACTCCACTCTACTTTGTCCCATGCCACTGCACTCTACACAACTGCACAGTACCCCACTTCACTGTACTCTAAATGAACTTCACGCCACTATGCCACTAACTTATAGACATGCTAAACAGCAGCCACTCTGGTCAAAACACATTGGCAAAGCCAATAACTCTTGCGTAGACAAGACCTATTGGCTTTGCCCATGCCTGTTAGTACTATGAGGTAGGATGTCCCTGAAAGAACTGTAAATGTGTAAGTCCTTGTTTTAAACATGCAACTGATGCCTCGTCTGTGGTAGTAAACGTTATATAAATACAATTACATCATAATATAGGCTGCTACAAAATGTGCAAATACATTCCTGTTAAATTTAAAAAAAAGTGTTTTTCAAATACAGATTTGATTAATATATAGTTTATACCTAATACTAACATTATTTATAACAGTCTAATAAAACCACACACTCCACAGCTCACCTTTGAACACCATTACAGTATCTCTCTGAAAGAAAATATCTTTGCTATTAAAAAACTTCAAGTGACTCCTTTGGTTAAAGTCAATGCAGGTTTTCAATCCCCTTTATGTTTGCAGATTTACCAGTTGCCCACGTTTGAAATGCGTGCGGCGTCCCGAGCTACTTCTAACGGCCCAATGAGGTGCCGTGACGCAGCTCGGGAACAGGTAACTAGTAGAAGGGCAGTGACACAAAAGAAAGTTAGTGAAAGAGGAAAGCCGACATTATATATATAGAATATATAATCGGCACGAGTACTGACCTTAAAGAAGGGGTAGCGCCGCTCCGACGAGTCTGTAACGCGGTACTGCTGCTCCGACCGCAATCCGTTGTGCCCCTGGCAATGCGACGTTAAAATGAAAAACGCGCATGCGCATGCGCGTCATCCGCGATAAAAATTCAAAGCGCGCATGCGCTTCCGAAGTGCCCGTTGAGGGGAGCAGTTTAAGACGGCGAAATTGACCAAATCGCCGGTGCGCATGCGCACAGTTCTGCGCATGCGCACATAATAGAGCCGACCCGATTCGGACGGGGAGCGGCTAAAGATAGAACACCGGCACTACCTCGTAAATAAATATTTCAGACACTGAGCACGTTATTTACTTTCTTGTGCTTGGCCCATGGCACGTTCAGTCTCCGCAGCAAAACACGTGTGTTTCCAGTGTCTGTCGCGGTGAACTCCCAACCCGCCCTTGCAGCTAACTCTTTTATTACCCGGGTCACATGACCTCGGGTTTAAACCACAAAACAGCCCCTTGGTAGGGGAGAACACCACGAGGTGCTGAGGAGTGGGCACACCCCTTCAGCACCACACCACATGGTAGTGGTCAGCGCACACCATCTTTGCTGGCGTGACACTACACCGTCTTCTTAAACACGCAGCTGTTGCAATTAAATGTGTGAACACGGAATACTGAGGCAGCAAAATCCTAAAGCCTGCTTGTGACTCTCTAATCCATTTACAGCCGCTCCCTGACCCTTCAGCTCACTCTTACAACTTTCTGCTTTCTCCCATTGTGACGCTTTTTCATTTTTCTCTTCCTCCGTCTTTCCCATGTGTCTTTTGCTCACAGTAAATGCTTGAGGCAGAAAAATCTGCGCCGACACTCAAAAATAGGTGCCGGTGCTCCGTGCTGGAAACAACAAGCACACATTAAGCACTGCCCTAAATGTACATTCCCCAACCATACCTATAGAGTTGCATATACAGGGAGTGCAGAATTATTAGGCAAATTAGTATTTTGACCACATCATCCTCTTTATGCATGTTGTCTTACTCCAAGCTGTATAGGCTCGAAAGCCTACTACCAATTAAGCATATTAGGTGATGTGCATCTCTGTAATGAGAAGGGGTGTGGTCTAATGACATCAACACCCTATATCAGGTGTGCATAATTATTAGGAAACTTCCTTTCCTTTGGCAAAATGGGTCAAAAGAAGGACTTGACAGGCTCCGAAAAGTCAAAAATAGTGAGATATCTTGCAGAGGGATGCAGCACTCTTAAAATTGCAAAGCTTCTGAAGCGTGATCATCGAACAATCAAGCGTTTCATTCAAAATAGTCAACAGGGTCGCAAGAAGCGTGTGGAAAAACCAAGGCGCAAAATAACTGCCCATGAACTGAGAAAAGTCAAGCGTGCAGCTGCCACGATGCCACTTGCCACCAGTTTGGCCATATTTCAGAGCTGCAACATCACTGGAGTGCCCAAAAGCACAAGGTGTGCAATACTCAGAGACATGGCCAAGGTAAGAAAGGCTGAAAGACGACCACCACTGAACAAGACACACAAGCTGAAACGTCAAGACTGGGCCAAGAAATATCTCAAGACTGATTTTTCTAAGGTTTTATGGACTGATGAAATGAGAGTGAGTCTTGATGGGCCAGATGGATGGGCCCGTGGCTGGATTGGTAAAGGGCAGAGAGCTCCAGTCCGACTCAGACGCCAGCAAGGTGGAGGTGGAGTATTGGTTTGGGCTGGTATCATCAAAGATGAGCTTGTGGGGCCTTTTCGGGTTGAGGATGGAGTCAAGCTCAACTCCCAGTCCTACTGCCAGTTCCTGGAAGACACCTTCTTCAAGCAGTGGTACAGGAAGAAGTCTGCATCCTTCAAGAAAAACATGATTTTCATGCAGGACAATGCTCCATCACACGCGTCCAAGTACTCCACAGCGTGGCTGGCAAGAAAGGGTATAAAAGAAGGAAATCTAATGACATGGCCTCCTTGTTCACCTGATCTGAACCCCATTGAGAACCTGTGGTCCATCATCAAATGTGAGATTTACAAGGAGGGAAAACAGTACACCTCTCTGAACAGTGTCTGGGAGGCTGTGGTTGCTGCTGCACGCAATGTTGATGGTGAACAGATCAAAACACTGACAGAATCCATGGATGGCAGGCTTTTGAGTGTCCTTGCAAAGAAAGGTGGCTATATTGGTCACTGATTTGTTTTTGTTTTGTTTTTGAATGTCAGAAATGTATATTTGTGAATGTTGAGATGTTATATTGGTTTCACTGGTAATAATAAATAATTGAAATGGGTATATATTTTTTTTTGTTAAGTTGCCTAATAATTATGCACAGTAATAGTCACCTGCACACACAGATATCCCCCTAACATAGCTAAAACTAAAAACAAACTAAAAACTACTTCCAAAAATATTCAGCTTTGATATTAATGAGTTTTTTGGGTTCATTGAGAACATGGTTGTTGTTCAATAATAAAATTAATCCTCAAAAATACAACTTGCCTAATAATTCTGCACTCCCTGTATATCTCATCCTAAAAATCGCGCATTTGCCCAGCATTATAAAATCCAATCTTATAGTAGGGTAAGTGGTAAAAATATGTATGTGATCTCATGTGTAAAGCAAAAAATATAACACATGCGCAATCCACCTCTATCTGACCACCGTTATCCATACTTTCCCATGTCAAGCAAGTCCGTATATCATTAATTTATTGCCAGAACCCGGTACCCTGACTCAGTCCGGATGCAACAAACCCATTAGCACATACATATATATACAGCAATGTTAACTTAGTCCTGAGCATAGTATTGTGGGCAAGAATTTACATGGTGTACTTACTGCATTACAGTTATCTGAATAACTGAGAGTACTCCGCGGTGTAATATCGGCTCCCACGATGGGCGCAGGCTTAACCATCCTTTATAAACTCTAGCACAACCCGATCACTTGAGGGGGCACAGAATACGGCACCCATCTTAGAGTGTATTCGTATATTGTCAATCAACATGAGATTTATATTGGGGAACTTGTGCGTGTAATTCAACACACCAAAAACATTTTCGAAACTAAATTCACCTATCATATAACCAAACAAAATATATTTTTACTTGAGGGTACACACTCTGTATAGCCTACAAACAGTGTGCCATACCATACCGCGAACCAAGAATAAATATACTACTATTAACAATCTCAAAGTCACCTCTAACACAGAAATCCAGTACTAGCACTTGTCTGTAATAGTAAACTGTATTTGCAGATAACACAAGCACAATCTCCTGTTTCGAGAGTCTTAATCCTATCAATAAAGTACATAAAAATGTCGAAGTCTCCATACTGTTTCTTTCACAGATTCCATAACTTCCTGAAATGTCAATATGATATCCTGGTTTTGAAGGATACTGCTATCCCTAGCTATGTAGCCTAGGTAATTATTAAAGAAATTGGAGTAGTATAATTACAGTAGCACCCGCATACATAGAAACACAAAAAACTAGAATAAAGGCCTATCTTACATCACTTAAGACATATTTCAGTCAGGGCCTTGCTTTTCATCGATCTGCTATTTCCCCAACGGCTTGATCTACAGTGCCTCCTCATCACTAAATATCTATATTTTTATTTCTTTAATAACTCAAAAAATACTGAACAGATTTGCAGCAAATAATATAAAGAGATCATTCTGGGCCACGATCCAGCTTTCTGACAAATTTTGTGTAAATCCGTTCAGCGCCCGAAACTTTCCAGAGAGCAGCTAAACCAATTAGCATATGAGTTATAAAAGGTTCTTCAAGAATTGTCAAACAACATCTAAGTGATTAGCAAAACAAAAAACGCTTCGGCTATGGGAAAAGTTGGTCCTAACTTTAACTACCTACTGGCTATTGCCAGTAAGTAATATATGTCAATTTCTCGTGGAAACCCAGTCCTACTTAATATAAATAAATATATATATATACACACACACATACAGATAGGCAGATATATTAATAAAAATAAACTTGTGAAAACCCCAAAGACTGTGTGTGTATTATATATATATATATATATATATATATATATATATATATATATGTATAAATATATATATTTATATATTACCTAGTGGCAGTCACCAGTAGGTTGTTATAGTTAGAACATAGAAATAGCGTTTTTTGACTTGCCTTATCTTTTGTACCATTTAACGAATCTTCACTACATTTTTGAAAAAGGTTTTGCGGTAATTCCTGTTGCGCACGGAATTACACCAAATTTGGTGGGGAGCTAGCTTTCTGTAGGAAGATTGCTCTTTTGCTTATTTGGTGTTAATCAGTTACGTAGTTTTTGAAATTCAAATTTGTATATCGCTGGCTGTGAAGTATTGCGAAAAAAAGATGAGCTTGTGTAGGGAAGTGCACAGGCACAGCTCTGATTCGCTGCCAACACTTCAAAACAGGAAGTGTTGGCAACCATCTTGGCTCCAAAAAAATTTGATCAGAAGAAAAATAACCAGGGTATAGACACCCTGACCCCTTCTTAGCTCTGGTGATGGAGGTACCCCCTACCCCAGACAAAAAAGCATATTAAAAAAAAAAAAAAAAAAAGAAATTGCAGCAAAATCGCAATATGAATTTGCAGCAAAAACATAATCAAACCAAGAACGGGCTCCTGCGCTTGTTATTTGATAAGCCCCCAGGTGGGCCAGGCCCGGGGTATTTATAAAATTAAATGTGTGTGGGCCTCTCAGCCCCCCACAGCCCTGGGGACACCACTTCCCCGTGCCATTTTTGTGAATTATTTGGGGGGCCCGTGACCCCCTCCCGCCCCAGGGACCACCACCTCCCTGAGGCAAAATGTGCAGTTGTGTGGGGTCAGCCTCCACCACAGCCTGGGGACCACCACCTCCCCGGGGCATGTAGTTATATTCTGTGCGGGGGCCATGAGCCCTTCCCCGCTGCTTCATGGACCGCCACATCCCTATATTCTGTGTGTGGGGGGGCACACGGCCCCTCCACTGCCCCAGGGATCACCATCTCCCCTAGGTGTTTATGTAATATGGTGCAGGGGCCCTAAACCCCCTCCCACATCCCCGGGGACCACCACTTCCCCTACGCTTTTATGTAGTATGGTGCAGGGCCCACGCGGCCCATCAGTCCCAGGGACCACCTCCTCCCCGGGGTAAATATTAAAGAAAGTAAAGGGTGTCAGTTTTGGACACTCAAACCCCGGGGACCACCACCTCCCCGGGGCAATGTCCACATTGAAGGGGGACACTTGGCCCCCTCAAGGAGCCACTGATGGCCCTGGGGCTGCTACCCTTCAGGGCCGGGTGCCCATCCCCAGGACATAGCTATTTGGACATAGCTATTTGGACATAGCTATTTGCTGTGACTTGGCTTCAGCTTTGAAGCTGTATAGTCCAGGTTCTGACAGCGGGACCAGTTAATCAGGTCCTGCTGTCAGAAAGCAGAGCTTTCATCTCTGTTCCCTGTACACAAGTATGCACACAGGGAACATAGATGAAAGATTTGCTTCAGGAACCACAGAGCTGCTGTTAAAGGCAGCAGCTTGGTTGATGAAGCAATGGGATCGCAGGGAGGCCTTGAGGCTTCCCCTGTGGTTGCAGATAGCCCGGAAAGGGCATTATGTAAAATGAATTAAAAAGAATAATAATTTAGGGACTGCGGGGGATTCCTTGAGGGCTCCCCCTGTGGTCTCAGATAGCCCATAAAGGGCTAAAAAAAAAAACAAAGGATGAAAAAAAAAAAAATCATATTTTTAAAGTACAAATGTTTCATGGTCAAATAAAAGGTGATTGTACTTTTTTAAATAACAAATACATTTTTGTTTTTAAATTGTACAGAAATATCTCATTCTAAGTATATCATACATCAAAGCCTAAAAAAGTATTTATCTCTTTTCTCTCACTCTTTCTCTTTCAGTCTTTCTCCCACTCACACACCCACTCAGACACTTAAGGCACTGACTCACAGACCACTCAGACCCTCTTGCACCCACTCACAGACCTACTCAGACAGTTACACACTCACTAAGGCACTCACAGACTCACTGACACCCTCATGCATCCACTCACAGATCCGTACACACACTGATGCACCCACTAAAACACTGATGTGTGGACTCTCACACCCAGGCAGACACTGCCACAGCCACTCTCACCCCCAGATACACCCTCTCACACCTTTTCTGACACCCAGAGAGGCTGCGGCCAACTTCCGCTGTGCACGGCCAAGGGCTGTGCACAGCATGGGGCTGGGTGATTTGGGGAGTTGGCCGCAGGGATTGGTTGCAGGCTGGCCCTTGCGGGCAAGCCCTACTGCGCACGGGTGAAGGCTGCGCACAGTGCAGGGTTAGGTGCTTATAGGAGGATGGCTTCAGGACCAGGCCATGGGCCAGGCCCTGTGGCCGGCGGTGGTTGGTTTAACATATAGTAATGAAGATTACTATACGTTAAAAAACCCCAGAGAAATTAAATTAAAAAACAAAGGTTACAGGGACGTTATCGTTAGGAAATAGAATTAAAAAACTCTTA
Organism: Pleurodeles waltl; assembly: GCF_031143425.1. Taxonomy (NCBI): domain Eukaryota; kingdom Metazoa; phylum Chordata; class Amphibia; order Caudata; family Salamandridae; genus Pleurodeles; species Pleurodeles waltl. Next base: position 658,121,427 of record NC_090443.1, on the reverse strand, counting down.
GATATTCACTTAAATACCAAAGATTACAGGGATGCTAGGCTCACAGTTTGAATGTACAAAACCATAGTAATTCACCTGTTATAGTTACAGTTATCTCAAGTAACTACAACTCGTGCCCTAAGGTAACTATAACTCGTGCCCTCGCAATGCACTGCTAATTACCCCACAAATGATGGCACCATGACATCTTTGATAATGTCATAAGTAATATATGCAGTAAAAGTTTTGACAAAAAAACTGTTCATGGTGTGTACGCGAGTTATATTTACCTTAGGGCACTAACTATAACTGGTGAATTTCTATGGTTTTGTACGTTTAAAATGTTAGCCTAACTATAACGTCCCTATAACCTTTGGGTTATTTTAAGTAAATTTCTAGGTTTATTAAAAAATTCTATTTCCTAACTGTAATGTCCATGTAACATATATATAAAATAAAGAATTAAAGCTGTGCAAACCACAATGAGAGCTACATATGTGTTATATGTTACCAGAGGTAGGAAAGCAGAGCAGTTCCTAAACCATCCGTTTGGAGCAAGGTACCTTGCTCATAAACTCAATGGGATGTTAGTTTTCTTACCATAATATACTTGATTTGACTTGTCAACCTTGCACCTGTTATGCATCCCCCATTGCACACGCCTGGCAGATTCCTTACTTCTCTCTGCAAGGGAAACAAAATTGAGGTAAATTAATCCACATTTAGCATTTTACAGACCATTCAAGGATATCCCATATGGGCAAGCTAGCTTCTCACCAGTTGCCAGATGATTAGATTCATATTTTTTTTTTTTTGCAAGTCTTAAGCATTCAGAGATGTCTGATTGCAGATGTCAGGTATCATCAAGGCGTTTAGCCACTCTCTGCCTCTGTTGAGGAATAACTGGTCTTTGCTTTTTCAGCTTCCGGGAACATGGCACCAGCCTAAGAGACTGACATTGTTAGGCCAATGGTGCCTTGACAAGTCAATTGCTTTCTGCGTTCAACTATACAATGGTTGGTGGTCATCTTGATAGTTCACTGGCAACACCACGGTTCCCCTGACAACAAGTTTGCGCTCAAGTGTACATCTCTTGTTTCATTAGTGGGAGAAGGGGTGCAGTGTTCAGCGATAGTAGATTAGTGAATAAGAACTTTCCCAAAGTTCTCAACACTCCCGCTGGATACTTGCCTGTTTAAGAGCTTGGCAAACATAGTTTTGTTTTTAGTTTCAGGGTCATACTTATATGAACAATAAGGAGAGGAGATCGTAGTAAAAATGAAAACATCAGGAATTTTCGAAAAGCATTATTTCTTTAAATATAGGACCAGTGGGGTATGTATATATATATATATATATATATATATATATCTCTCTCTCTCTCTCTCTCTCTCTCTCTCTCTCTCTCTCTCTCTCTCTCTCTCTCTCTCTCTCTCTCTCTCTCTCTCTCTCTCTCTCTTCCCCTCCCCCCCCCCCCGGCTGGCGAAGACAATCAAAGTGGTAATGCATCATTTCATTCCGGGTTCTAGATGATGCTATATAATTTCATTAGCTTTTTACCTCACCTTAAGGTAGTAGAAAATATGTCTAGCTAAAAAAAACATTTTATGCAGGGTTTTAGTGACAACCATGAAAATCAAAATTTTTAGTTGACTGCTTAAAATTTCTCCCAGCCCTCGTGCGTGGAAGATGATCACTTTTAGGCAACAAACTAAATCTCAGTCCATTAATGAGTACATTCATCCATTCTTAAAACATCTTACATGAGGTGTAGAGTGACAATAAATATAAGTTCGATGGCATCTGTCGCTGTAGATACACATGTTTTGCAATAGCTCGCCATCTGGTGTTGGGCCGGAGTTTTACAAGTTGTTTTTCTTCGAAGAAGTCTTTCGAGTCACGGGACCGAGTGACTCCTCCTTTTGTCTCCATTGCGCATGGGCGTCGACTCCATCTTCGATTCTTTTTTTTCCGCCATCGGGTTCGGACGTGTTCCTGTCGCTCCGAGTTTCGGAACGGAAAGATAGCTAATTTCTGAAGATTTTCGTCGGTATTGTTGCGTTCGGGATCGGCGTAGTTAGATTCAACACTGCATCGAAGATCGAAGAGCTCCGGTGCCCTTCGGGGTAGTTTTTCGATCCCCCGTCGGGGCCTGGTCGGCCCGACCGCGTGCTGAAGAACGCCGATGGAACGGACCCCGTTCCGTTTCTGCCCCAAATGCCACAATAAATACCCCTATACAGACCAACACTTGGTCTGTAACCTGTGCCTGTCACCTGAGCACAGTGAAGACACCTGTGAGGCCTGTCGTGCGTTCCGGTCCCGAAAAACACTCCGAGACCGTCGAGCCAGAAGACTTCAGATGGCGTCCGCGCCGACAGCCCACCGAGAGTTCGAGGAACAAGAAGAGGAAGGTACCTTCTCGATCCAAGACTCAGACTCCGAAGGATTCGACGATACACAAACCGTGAGTAAGACGTCGAAAACCACACAGAGGAAGATTTACAAGGCCCAGGGGACGCCACTGCCATCAGGCCATGGCTCCACCCATAAATTCGGTGACCGACCGTCGGCACCGAAAAAGGCCCAAACAGTGCCGAGATCGTCCGACTCCGGTCGAGACACCGGCACGCAGCCTTCTCGGGACCGAGAAAGTGCTGGAGACAAGCCTCGACACCGAGATGCTGGTGTGGACACGGCTCGACGCCGAGACAGCGGCACCGAAGAAGATCGACGCCGAGAGGTTTCGGCCCCGAAAAAGAAAAAAGTCACCTCGGAGCCGAAAAAACACGCAGACAGGGTTTCGGTGCTGAAACAAACTGCAAGCGACCCAGCTTCAGGCTCTTATACAGAAGAGCACTCGCTAACCTCCCAAATGCAAAAGCATAGGTTTGAGGAAGAGCTACAATCAACTGATGTGGACCATACGCAAAAGCGTATTTTCATACAGCAGGGGACAGGAAAAATAAGCACCCTTCCCCCCATTAGAAGAAAGAGAAGGTTGGAGTTCCAAACTGAACAGACACCACAACCAAAAGTGGTGAAAAGAGTTACCCCACCACCCTCTCCTCCGCCCGTGATTAACGTCTTACCAGCACAAACTCCATCACACTCCCCAGCTCACACCACCATAAGCCAGGGTGACCAAGATCAAGACGCATGGGACCTATACGACGCCCCAGTGTCGGATAACAGTCCGGAGGCATACCCTACGAAGCCATCTCCACCAGAGGACAGCACCGCGTATTCTCAAGTGGTGGCTAGAGCAGCACAATTTCACAACGTAAGCCTCCACTCAGAACAGGTTGAGGATGATTTTTTATTCAACACACTCTCCTCCACCCACAGCTCATACCAAAGCCTGCCTATGCTCCCTGGTATGCTCCGGCACGCAAAAGAAATCTTTAAGGAGCCGGTCAAAAGTAGGGCAATCACACCAAGGGTGGAAAAAAAGTATAAGGCGCCTCCTACAGACCCGGTTTTCATCACTACACAGCTGCCACCAGACTCTGTCGTTGTAGGAGCAGCTAGGAAAAGGGCCAACTCCCACACATCTGGAGATGCACCACCCCCAGATAAAGAAAGCCGCAACTTCGATGCAGCTGGTAAGAGAGTCGCAGCACAAGCTGCAAACCAGTGGCGCATCGCGAACTCCCAGGCACTACTTGCGCGCTATGACAGAGCCCACTGGGACGAGATGCAACATCTCATTGAACATCTGCCCAAGGACTTACAAAATAGGGCAAAACAAGTAGTGGAGGAGGGACAGACCATTTCCAACAACCAGATCCGCTCCTCCATGGACGCTGCAGATACAGCTGCACGGACAATTAATACATCTGTAACTATCAGAAGGCATGCATGGCTCCGAACGTCTGGATTTAAACCAGAGATTCAACAAGCAGTTCTCAATATGCCTTTTAACGAAAAAGAACTGTTCGGTCCAGAAGTGGACACAGCGATTGAGAAACTCAAAAAAGATACGGACACTGCCAAAGCCATGGGCGCACTCTACTCCCCGCAGAGCAGAGGGAATTACAGCACATTCCGTAAAACACCCTTTCGAGGGGGGTTTCGGGGTCAGAGCACACAAGCCAGCACCTCACAAGCAACACCGTCCAGTTACCAGGGACAGTATAGAGGAGGTTTTCGGGGACAATATAGAGGAGGGCAATTCCCTAGGAATAGAGGAAGATTTCAGAGCCCCAAAACCCCTACTACTAAACAGTGACTCACATGTCACTTACCCCCTCCACACAACACCAGTGGGGGGAAGAAGTCATTATTACAAAGCATGGGAGGAAATCACTACAGACACTTGGGTTCTAGCAATTATCCAACATGGTTATTGCATAGAATTTCTACAATTCCCTCCAAACATACCACCAAAAGCACAACATTTGAAAACACACCATTCCAATCTCCTGGAGATAGAAGTGCAGGCACTATTGCAAAAGAATGCAATCGAATTAGTGCCAAACACACAAATAAACACAGGAGTTTACTCACTGTACTTTCTGATACCAAAGAAGGACAAAACGCTGAGACCAATCCTAGACCTCAGAGTAGTGAACACTTTCATCAAATCAGACCACTTTCACATGGTCACACTACAAGAAGTATTGCCATTGCTAAAACTACACGACTACATGGCAACTTTAGACCTCAAGGATGCTTATTTCCATATACCAATACACCCATCGCACAGGAAATACCTAAGGTTTGTATTCAAGGGAATACATTACCAATTCAAGGTACTGCCTTTCGGATTAACAACCGCACCAAGAGTCTTTACCAAATGTCTAGCGGTAGTCGCTGCACACATAAGAAGGCAGCAAATACATGTGTTCCCATATCTAGACGACTGGCTAATCAAGGCCCATTCGTTAATAGAGTGCTCAAATCACACAAATCATATCATACAAACCCTCTTCAAACTAGGGTTCACCGTCAATTTCACAAAATCCAAAATTCTGCCGCGCAAGGTACAACAATACCTGGGAGCCATAATAGACACATCAAAAGGAGTAGCCACTCCAAGTCCACAAAGAATTCAAAATTTCAACACCATCATACAACGCATGTATCCAACACAAAGAATACAAGCAAAGATGATATTACAACTCCTAGGCATGATGTCTTCATGCATAGCCATTGTCCCAAACGCAAGACTGCACATGAGGCCCTTACAACAGTGCCTAGCATCACAATGGTCACAAGCACAGGGTCACCTTCTAGATCTGGTGTTTATAGACCGCCAAACTTACCTCTCGCTTCTGTGGTGGAACAACATAAATTTAAACAAAGGGCGGCCTTTCCAAGACCCAGTGCCACAATACGTAATAACAACAGATGCTTCCATGACAGGGTGGGGAGCACACCTCGATCAACACAACATACAAGGACAATGGAACGTACATCAAACAAAACTGCATATAAATCACCTAGAACTTCTAGCAGTTTTTCAAGCACTAAAAGCTTTCCAACCAATAATAGTTCACAAATACATTCTCGTCAAAACAGACAACATGACAACAATGTATTATCTAAACAAGCAAGGAGGGACGCACTCCACGCAGTTAAGCCTGCTAGCACAAAAGATTTGGCGTTGGGCAATTCACAACCAAATTCGCCTAATAGCACAATTTATACCAGGGATCCAAAATCAACTCGCAGACAATCTCTCTCGAGATCACCAACAGGTCCACGAATGGGAAATTCACCCCCAAATTCTGAACACTTATTTCAAACTCTGGGGAACACCTCAGATAGACTTGTTTGCGACAAAGGAGAACGCAAAATGCCAAAACTTCGCATCCAGATACCCACACAAACAGTCCCAAGGCAATGCCCTATGGATGAACTGGTCAGGGATATTTGCTTACGCTTTTCCTCCTCTCCCTCTCCTTCCTTACCTGGTAAACAAACTCAGTCAAAACAAACTCAAACTCATATTAATAGCACCAACTTGGGCAAGGCAACCCTGGTACACAACGCTGCTAGACCTATCAGTAGTACCCTGCATCAAATTGCCCAACAGGCCAGATCTGTTGACACAGCACAACCAAAAGATCAGACACCCAGATCCAGCATCGCTGAATCTAGCAATCTGGCTCCTGAAATCCTAGAATTCGGGCACTTACAACTTACCCAAGAATGTATGGAAGTCATAAAACAAGCCAGAAGGCCATCCACCAGGCACTGCTATGCAAGTAAATGGAAGAGGTTTGTTTGCTACTGCCATATTAATCAAATACAACCATTACACACAACTCCAGAACATGTAGTGGGTTACTTGCTTCACTTACAAAAATCTAACCTGGCTTTCTCTTCCATTAAAATACACCTTGCAGCAATATCTGCATACCTGCAGACTACCTATTCAACTTCCCTATATAAGATACCAGTCATTAAAGCATTCATGGAGGGCCTTAGGAGAATTATACCACCAAGAACACCACCTGTTCCTTCATGGAACCTAAATGTTGTCCTAACTAGACTTATGGGTCCACCTTTTGAACCCATGCACTCCTGCGAAATACAGTTCCTAACCTGGAAGGTGGCATTTCTCATCGCCATTACTTCCCTAAGAAGAGTAAGCGAGATTCAGGCGTTTACAATACAGGAACCTTTTATACAACTACACAAGAATAAGGTCGTCCTAAGGACCAATCCTAAATTTTTGCCAAAGGTTATTTCACCGTTCCATCTAAATCAAACAGTGGAACTTCCAGTGTTCTTTCCACAGCCAGATACCGTAGCTGAAAGGGCACTACATACATTAGATGTCAAAAGAGCATTGATGTATTACATTGACAGAACAAAAAACATCAGAAAGACTAAACAACTATTTATTGCATTTCAAAAACCTCATGCAGGAAACCCAATATCAAAACAAGGTATAGCCAGATGGATAGTTAAATGCATCCAAATCTGCTACCTTAAAGCTAAACGACAGCTGCCCATTACACCAAGGGCACACTCAACCAGAAAGAAAGGTGCTACCATGGCCTTTCTAGGAAACATCCCAATGCAAGAAATATGTAAGGCAGCCACATGGTCTACGCCTCACACATTCACCAAGCACTACTGTGTAGACGTGTTATCCGCACAACAAGCCACAGTAGGTCAAGCCGTATTAAGAACATTATTTCAGACTACTTCCACTCCTACAGGCTGATCCACCGCTTTTGGGGAGATAACTGCTTACTAGTCTATGCAAAACATGTGTATCTACAGCGACAGATGCCATCGAACTGAAAATGTCACTTACCCAGTGTACATCTGTTCGTGGCATCAGTCGCAGTAGATTCGCATGTGCCCACCCGCCTCCCCGGGAGCCTGTAGCAGTTTGGAAGTTACCTTCAACTATTTATATATGTATCATCTCAACCTTAAATAGGTGCATACTTAGTCACTCCATTGCATGGGCACTATTACTACAATTCAACTCCTACCTCACCCTCTGCGGGGAAAAACAATCGAAGATGGAGTCGACGCCCATGCGCAATGGAGACAAAAGGAGGAGTCACTCGGTCCCGTGACTCGAAAGACTTCTTCGAAGAAAAACAACTTGTAACACTCCGGCCCAACACCAGATGGCGAGCTATTGCAAAACATGCGAATCTACTGCGACTGATGCCACGAACAGATGTACACTGGGTAAGTGACATTTTCATTCCTTCAAACTCCTTTATTTGTGTTTTATAGTACTGGCGTGTGGCCCACAGCCACTTTCGCAATGCTTGTGACAACAGAAGGTCCATCTGTAGAGTCTAGCTCTTCCCATTGACCATATAGCTGAAAGAAACTCTGGAAAAAGGGAGCAGTATACATTTAGTGTGGGTTACAGAAATGGTATGGCTGGAACTTGGGGGCAGATGTATCATTAATTTCAAAAGCGATTATCAAATTGCATTTTTTGTTTTTGTGAATCACAATTCAGTAAGTAATCGCTATTGGAATGTATGAAACTCCAGGAGTTTCATATAGCTTTTCCCAAGGGCTTGAAAATGGACCTACCTCATTAATATTCATTCGGTACGTCGCAATTTGCGACCCATTGTGAATGGCTACAATCACAGGGATGGTAGCCTTCTGGGCTCAGCAGACCACCATGTCTGTGATTGCTTTTAAATCAAGCAATATTCTTTTTTTTTTTTTTTTTTTTTTTTTTATGCAGCCCATTTTCCTTAAAGGAAAACAGGATGCGTTTAAAAAAGAAAATTGCAAAGTTTTCTTTTCATTTTGTAAGAGTAGGCACCTCTGCCTGCTCTTAAAAAAAAATTTTCGCATGCATTTACAAAGGGGAAGAGGTTCCTTCGGGACCCCTTACCCTTTGCAAATGGGTTACCACCAGTTTGAAATTGGTGGTAACTGTGATTGTTTTGCAATCTCAATCACAGTCACAAAACAATCATACATTCCCTCTGTGATTCGGTATAAGGAAGGGACTCCCTTGACATGCCCCTTCCTAATACTGAATTTGTATGTAGTTGCAAATCCAATTTGCGATTCAGTAACAAGTTTCCGAATCACAATTTGGACTTGATACATACCAACATGCATTTTTGCCATCGCAAAAGTGTTTGATATATCTGGCCCTAAGTGCTTTTGGCCTGGTCAGAGGCAAGGTGGTCCCACCAACATCCAGAAATACCGTAAATGCTTTTTTAATCAAGCCTGTTTCCAGGGACTTCCAAAGCCATTGAGTTTGATTTGGTTTCTCAGATCCGGCCAAATAGAGTTCCAGAGTTTGTTACTCAAGACCCTGACATTTCTACCTTGTGAATTCTGTTTAATTTCCTTTGCTCGAGCATAGCTAGGTTGTTAGCCAAATGACACTGTATGTTTGGAATACTGGGTGCAGGGATTGGAATTTGAGTCAGTGTGTTAATGGAACTAGTCCAGTTAATTGAGCGTTAGGGGTATGTGTGATGATATCTTCATATTCCGACAACGGCCCAAACTCACTGTTCACCTGCCCCTTTTTGAGTTGAGTGGACTGCCAGGTTTACGCTGGTGGAGTAAAATGTATTCCAGCAACCTAAATGGGCCTCCGACAGTCTGTTGAGTACAGGGCTCAAGAGGTAAGCCACCTGACTGCCCACTCTATTTAGAGTAGGTGACCAAATTTCCGTCACCACCAGGAATTTCCTGTGAAAACGTCCATAGTGTCAGAAGTCATTAGTTTTTGGAAAATAATAAACATTTAAAACTTCTGATAGCCCGTAAAGACTTTTATCACCAAGAACCGATGCACAACAAACTTTTAAATGGTTCTATGTGGGCCTCCGTGATGGTGATTCACACAAACCCAGAGAGCTCAACGCAGCACCAGCATTGAACTCTAAATTCGAAGGGCGGAGTAAAGTCCTCCGCTACCGTGGCTGCCGTTACTCTGTCCACCAAAATCTTAATCAGGCCCAAAGTCTTTTTACTTGATTCTGTAAGTATTTCAGCTTTAAGATTCTCTATTTAGACGTTCAGTTATAGAATACATAACAATGTACTTATGAGATGCAGAAACACAATGTTTTATTTGTTAAACTTCTTTCCTTTGTTACTACCCTTCAGATTTGAAAGAATGGCTGAAGTCAAAACAAGATTGGCGAAACATGAAGAAAAACAACTGTGTCAACTTTTGGGAAATGTGCGGCTGTGCCTTCTGTTCAAGGGAAGTGTCCACGGTTTTACACCTCTGGCATTTCATTCAAAATGTGATGCACAAGGGCCTACTTTAGTTGTTGTGTATACCGAGCCAGGATTGATTTTTGGAGGTTTTTCAAATGAGGGGTTCAAGTCCAGGGAGGTTTTGGTGAAAGATGAAAAGGCATTTCTCTTCCGCCTAAACACAGGTGAAAAGAAAGACACGCCTCTGAAAATTCCAGTGAAAGATTCGGAAGCTGCGATCTATGATCATTCAACCCTAGGTCCCAACTTTGGTAATGGATCTTTAACCATCCTCTGCAGTGGTATGCAGGTCACCTCCTCTGCTACAGCTTATTATGAATTCAATGCTGCTGACTTGTATGGAGAAGACCCTTCCTTTGTGGAGTGTGAAGTGTTTCGAGTAGAAAGTAAGCAGTCCCAAACGAAATTGTGAATTTATAAATTTTCTAGTATACACATGACTCATTCTTTCTATATGGTTCTGTAGGTATTGGTGATGCAATTGATTCACAGTGGAGGAAGATCACTTGGACTGCTGAGTAAGTTTACATTTTAAGTCAAGTATACCAGGCACAACATTTTTTTAATGTAACCATGAACGAAGTGTTAGCCTGATAATCTTTCCAAAATATTTTTATTGGAATCACATTTTCATGTGTGTTTTTGACAATGTGTGTTAAATAAAGGTGTGCAAGATAACATAATTTTACAGTAGGGAATTAAATAGTTATGTAATTATGGATAGTAACAAAACTGTTAAAAACGAGGGCATGCTTCATGTAGTGCCATGTAGCAGTTTAGGAGAGTTCCATAATCCGGATTCCATGTCATTTTGTTTATTCATTAAGGAGTACAAATTCATACAAACATTCGCAAAGCTAGTACGTTGTGCCTGTTTTATCCAGGTCCATAGGTTGTGGTTTTTCTGATGCTTGGTTGGTTTGGCAAGTGTGCATTAATTATTCCTAATTTCAATTCGAAAAAGCCTATTGAACATCTAAGAACTGAAAATTAATAATAAAATAAAAGCAACTAAAGATGACCAACCATCTCTAAGAGGGCAGGGTGCGGGGAAGCTGAAACGGGGAGAAAGCGAGTACAGCTATGCGTTCCCAGAGTGCAAAATGTTTAATAAAAAACTGTTTCCCCGCATCAGCGGTGGAATCACTTGAAGAAAACAAAAAAACGATCTGAAACTATTTGGTAAAGAATAAATATTCCAATGTTAGGACAAATACAAGAATAGGAATCAAATAAGTTGCAGGACTGAACTGAGACGGAAAGGGGCAGGTGCTGGCATTAAGCCCACATTAGGAATATGTTAAAGTATAGGATAAAATGCAAGCTAAATTCTCTGACTGTAATAAAGTACAATGTGTCTCCCGCTGCTGTAAAACAAGATGGAGACGTGAATAAAGAACAGGGCAAGCAATAGTTACAAAGTGATCTGGAAAGAAGTCGCAAATATGCAGGCTTGTGGAAGATTATTTCTTATTTATTAGCCCTATAATAAAATATCAGAAACTATTTAAAAATCAGTTATACACTGCTGTTATTTTGCTGCAGGGGAAAAACAGTATTGTGTTGTAATCAGATTTGATGGTACTCAAACATTTATTGTTTCAGTGTATTCCCATATTCTTTGAATGATGGAGGGGACTGAAACAATTAATTAAACTTTGATTAACATGATAATGATGACATTTTGATACAATAGGATTAAATTAGGAAACCCAGTGTGGTACCTAAACATAAGTAGTGCTATTAGTGAAACTTAGTCTCTGGATCAGGAGTTGTGCATGGACTTTTTACGTTTGCACCTAAGATCAGAAGGAGCCATCCTACAAGCAGTAAAGAATACAGATGAATTTAATCACACTGAAATAACCGGAAGAGTATACTTGCATCCAGTACTAAGTTGAAAACTCTCATGGTGTCAGAACCGTTTATCTTTAATTTTCCCAAAACAAACTCCCACTTTGGAAGTTTGTTTTTGGAAAAGTACAAACATGACTGAATGAGGCACTCCTGCAAAACACATGCCAGCTTAAAAGCTTTGAGTTCGAGACAGGAGCATGCAAAACACATACATTTTAGGAGAGTTGTGTTCTGCTTAAGGCACATAATGAACATCTTTTAATTGCACTGCATTAGTTGGATTGCTACTAGCTGATGTCTGGTGGTGAGTAGGCTGCTTATGGTAAGTGGAAAGCAGTGTGCATTTGAATTTAGAACCTTCTGTACTGTCACTCCATATGTTTTCACTATAAATGCATTCAGTCTTACCATGTTCAAATATTCGTTTATTCCGTTTTTGGCGTGTACACAAGGGCCTTCTGATTCCCAAAACTCTGTTTCATGCTCATAGAGGCACTAACAGCATAATTTGTGTCCCCTTTCTTTGCAAAATGCTGTTTTATACCTTTCAGTATCTTTAAAAAAAAAAAAACTTTTCTTGAATTCATAAACTCTCATTACATGTGTTGGTACTAATTTAATATCCAAAAATCTTTATACTCCAATAAGTTTTAAGTTGATGGCAAAGAGAGTGATCAAGCAGGAGACAGAGAGATAAAGACCGGGTGCATGGAGTCCTTACCTGCAGCCCCAAACCCAGCCAACAACCATCAACACTCTTTCTGATGTTGACTATAACACATTTCAGTCAAGATCATAGAATAAAGGGTGTTAAGGCAGTTGAAGTCCGTGGGTAAGCAGGAGCCTCTTGAAATTAAGGGTTAGCAAAAGCCTCTTGAAATTAAGGGTTAGCAAAAGCCTCATGCAACGAAGATTGAAGCTGGGGCCTTGGAGGCCTGAATGTAAGTTGAAACCTTAATGACCTAAGTTGATGCTAGCGCTCCCAGTCCTTAGTAAGTAAACATACAAGGGGACGCGTATAGGCCGATGAACCTTCTGATTCGCATGGAGTATCCTAGTCATGTAGAAAACCAATGTTCATCAAAAATCAATACACCAATCAATATCCACTAAGGAAAACATTATTCATCAGGCAATAGTGTCAACATTTTCTGAATACCACAACTCTATATACATTTTAGCAAGTTTTATTTCCCTATTAGTTACAACTCTAATCCATGAGGTTAATCCAAACTTTATTCAAAGCACTCAATATTAATTCATTAGTGACCACCAATAACCTAATTTAATTAGAACTTGTGAAAACATACATTCTTTTGCTACAGCATAAGCCAAATAAGATGAATGTCAACAATAATAGCAGAGTTCAGCAAATCAGTCCATCAATCATTTGTCACTATATGTCAATGTCATTCTTATAAGAAACCTTAACTATCCCAGAATAGCATTAGCACGTGGGACTTTATGCGAAAACAGTTCAGAACATGAATTTGGAAAAACATCTATCTAGGAGAAAATTATATAAAAGTGCAGTTGGTACCTAGAACGAAAAGGCACAAAGGTTAATCAGTCACATTATCATACCTACCTATCCAAGGAATGGATCAGCAACAAAGTCATTCTTCATCTTCAGGTCATCAATTGATCAGGAACACATCAGGCTCTCAGGAGCTTTAGCCCAATGACAAAGTCTTGAATCACATCTTCCGACATCAAACATCTGCATCAGTTCTCCACTCATATCTGAAGTTTTCGCCCCTTGTCATGACATTATATCGAAGTTACCCAGTCCATCCCCCTAATTCCTAATTGGTCAGTTAATCACCAGTTATTACCCTAACCAATAATTTTGATTTTACAAATCTATGAATTCTAATATTACTCTGTTCTCAGTTCGTTGATTGGTTCACGGTACAATGTCCTCATCATCCGGCTCATCAGGTATCGAAAATGTTGCATCTTCTTCTCCAGTCAGTGTCTCTATTGTTTGAGTCCTGGGAAAGTGCATCCTGTCTACTCTACACAGTACATGTTTCAATTTGATTCCATCATCTCCTGTTTGTCGGTTCATTGCAGAAAATTCTAGCTAAGCAGACTTTATTAACACGAGCAGTTCACGGTCATTTCAACATTTTAGCTTCTCTACATTGCACGATTATTCAGCTTCTGCATGAGGCCTGGCAAAACTAGGCAACAAGTTCAGCTAAGTTCGCTCTACAATATAATGTTAAACACACGTTATATATCTCAATATGACATATTACGGAATTATTATTACACATTTTCATTATTTCACACATTGTTAGTAATTTTATTATAATTCATGAACTATGGCAGCCACTCTCTGTGGGCACATTTTGAAACATGCACGTTCATTTCTCTAGATTAATTATTTCTACCATTTTCTTATTAATCAAAGATGCAGAACACTCATTAATAATTTCTAATTAACATATCTGCTTCAACATTTAGAATAGCTTTTGCATTGAACCTTAGTGTGAGAAGGAGCCTGTGGGGTTTGGGTGTAAGCAGGAGGTTCGGAGATACATCAGTGAGTGGGAACTTAAGGACAATGTGGGCAAAGCACCAGGAGAGCTGACAGTAAACTGAAGCCTCAGTGAATCTCATGGTGAACATGGCTTCCAGTGACTTAAGGGTGAGCAGGAGGTTTTGGGTAAAAGTGAGTAAGAGATACATGGTCTAAGGGTGAACAATAATTTGAGCGGACCTGCAGTTTAGCAGGATTCCAAGGCACCTATGGGTGAGCACAATCGCAAGGGGACCTGAAAATATAAACGATTCTCGTGGGTTCTCAGTGTGATAAGGAGCCTCAAGGATGCGAGTTTTTGCAGGAACCAAAGAGCATCAAAGATTAGAAATTAGTTTATGGGCCGTAAGGGTGAGTGGGTAGTTCTAGGATCAGTTCATGATGAGCAAGAACCTAAGGGTTTTAGGGTGAGCAGGGCACCCAGATACCTAAGAGTGATGAGAAGCCAGACCTAAGGTTGAACATCACCCTTCTGTGACCTGTCGTTCAGTCAACAATGATGATCCCCCTTAATTGAGCTGGAACTTTAAAAGGTTAAGAGCAGAGAGGTGAATCAGGGATCTCAGGGTGAGCACAGGCAAAGGGAGATTTTTGGGCCTGAATATGAATGCGAGATTTGCTAAATAATGGAGGTTTCAGTCTTGTCCATGTTACTGGCCCTACAGAGTAAGAAAGGCTTAATTTACGACAAAGCATAGCTTCGCAAAAGGTTGCGATCCACAAATGTGGGCACCTTTTCTTTCTTTTGGTGCTCTGGCCCATTTTTGTTCCAAATCTGACAATGAGTAAGGTTTCCTGTCACAAGAGATAGGCAGGGCTACTGTGACTGCTGCTCACTCTTCTGTAACCTTCGTACACTTAAGATGCCTGAGTCAGTGGTCAACTGCAAGCCTTGCTGCTGCTTCTGATCTGTATGAAAGCAGACTCTCCAGTAGGTTGTCATGCTCCTCACAAAAAGCAAACCAGAGCATGTATTTATGAAGGGGAACTATTGACAACAAAGTGATTTTGACTTAGGGTTTCCAAAGGCCTTAGAGAGGTCAAACTTTGCTCTTATTTGTGATTTCACTCTGATCCGACTGATGGAAAACATTTCTGCTGTTAAAGCTTACCTTGAATGATTACATCACTCTTGGATATGAGTGCAATTATTTACTTAGAACCTAAAAGTTCTGAGGCAAAGTCCATCCATTATCTCAGGTGTTTGATGTTGCAACCAAGAAAATTATTTTTTAAACATTCAAGGGAAAGAAACCAAGCATAATATGTAGGAAACTGGAATATTATTTTGGGTGAGCTGTCCCTCACTCCAAGAAATTGTAATACTACTTGTGAGTAATACATTTAAAACACCAAACAGTAAATATATGAATTAGTGAAACTGAGTCATTTTTAATAAAAAGAATAACATGAAAAAAAGAACCAATAAGGGGAACCTCATATGGGTTTTTAAAGATTTAAGTGGAAATAACACCACTAAGTGCCATTGATAGTCTATGGTAGTGGGTGACCGGGACAGGCGTGATGTCTGGTGGACCATGATAGAGGATGGGTCGATACATGTGGTGGATTTTTCTTGATTAGAGATTTTACCTTGGAACCCAGTATGTTAAATGGAAGTAAAAAATGCTCCAGTAACGATACAGACTGTGTCCAGGGAAGTCCTTTCAGAACCAAATGGCCATTGGAAAAGGTCAAGCTGAAGCTATTGATTTTGAAGTGAAAATCTCTAAGGAGGAAGAGTTGCAATTTTGGACCCAGAGAAGTCCAAAGTTTCCAGCTTTTCTGAAATGGTAGGAGAAGTCCAGCTAGACACAGACAAGGGTCCCAGAACCCCTGGGACAACAATTAGGGGTCAGGATTCACTCCAGAAGAGACCACCAGCTGAGTCCAGTCGAGACCCAGTTACAACTGGTCAGGTGGGCTCTTCAGGAAAAGCAACTCTTTCCACTTATAATGTCCCTATAGCCACTCGGGAGATCAGCCGTGTGGCCCTTGGAGTCCAGTTTTTTTTTTTACCCGGGTATGAGCAGGTCCACTCTTCAGGGCTCCTCTTAGATTACAGCAAGAAGCGCCCAGTCCTCTTCTAATCTTCTGCTGGTCCAAAAACTGTTCTGAGGAGGGTTGGTCTATCGCCAATTCTTCCACATGGAGGGAGAGACTGCGTCCGGTATCGGCAGAAACTGGCAAAGGTGACATGGAGTGTACAATGGCAACTGGATGGAATTCCCTGCTATCATGTAGGGAGCAATGAGGTGTTTTATAATAAAACATCTGGTGTTCTAAGAAAACTGCCCTGACATGACAACGCGTATATTTCTGGGTATAAGATTTGGGGACTTGGTGAACACTTTGTACCAGCAATAATTTGTAACTTATCACATACAACCTTGACTAAACTACAGAATGAGAATGTCGTGCAGAGAAAATAACAGAAGTCTGTGTAAAAGGACAAGCTGATAAACTAATAGAAACATCTCCACTAAACTAAGGCTTCTGCTAAAATAATAGAAAAATAAAAATGAATGCCTCGAAGTGAAAGGGCACAAGCTGCAGGCCTAGAATAAATGAAATGCGCCTGTGTATTAGCTAAGGTAACCTCACGACACCAGTGTGTCCAGGGTCAAAGAGATTCTGACTCCTACGTATTTCCTTGCACTAAACTGTAATTGGACAGGGTCCGTAGCTGTTCATTTCAAATAAATAAAGTTCATAGAACCGTTCCAGCTGATATTTCTGAGCCCTTATGCATCACATTCCTCCAAGACCATCCCATCCTGTCTCCAGCCTTAGGCTATTGTTGTTTTTTATGAGTGGTTTCCACACCTAATTAGGTTCAACCACTGACGGGCAGTTGCTGGAGGCCTAACGCAAATTCGCCTTTAAGAGCTTCAGGCAGCAAAAAGGTAAATTTCTAAAAGTTTATTTTCTTAAATATTTATTGAAAATCAAACTCACCAATGAATTGGATTTTTAATAACTATGAAAACTTAACTCTAAATGGCAATACCTATTTTCTGTCAAAAGTTACAGATTGAAGTTAATCATCCATACTTCAACATTTTCCATGATCCAGCTAAAGCTATTACACTGAAAACAACTTTTGGGTCATAGTCACTGGAAGAACAGTCCAACTTTAATTTTGCACATGTTCCACTTTTAAATATGAGACATCCTACCTTGTGAGCAGCAAGATGTACTTGGGGTGATTGTATTAATACTTAAATGCACAATTTCCCTCCTGTCAGAAAGAGTTATTCTGACACGTTTAGCAGTAGGTCTTTAAGCTGCTGCAGTAAGGCTATACCTGGAAGGCCTGATACCATGTTTTATAGGTCGACCCTGTGGATGGCACAACTAGTACTGCACTCCAAAGGAGGCATTTACTTTCCATGCCTTGGGTGCATTTTTTACTATCCATGTAATATGGACTTAAAGGCAAGTAAAAGATATAATTCAGGATTAGGTCAATGTTATCATGTTTTAAAGTGGGAGCACAAAGAGTCTACTCCTGTTTAGCAGGGTTATATTGCACAAAGTCTTAAAGCCAGAAGAAATAGGGCTCAGAAGAAAGCAAAAAATCTAAGGTAACTGTGTAGTAAAGGAAAATGTGCTTTAATACAGAACATAGTTGTGTTATTCTCCTTTACCTTTAAATGCAAGGATTCAAGCCATTTTGACACTAAACATTGTTGTATTTGAATGTCCCCTGGAGTAGTCTTTTCAGCTTAAGAATCTATGGGGGTTATTACAACTTTGGAGGAGGTGTTAATCCGTCCCAAATGTGACGGATATACCACCAGCCGTATTACGAGTTCCATAGGATATAATGGACTCGTAATACGGCTGGTGGTATATCCGTCACTTTACCGTCACTTTTGGGACGGATTAACACCTCCTCCAAAGTTGTAATAACCCCCTATGTGTGTCAAAATGGTGTATGATGATTAAAGTGCTACAAAAATGATTTACTGACAACTGCTAATAAAAAGAAATATAGCTCCCAAAAAGTTAACTGCAGTTTGTGCAAATTTGATCTGCCTTAGTGAGATTTTGGCTCCACCACTTGGGATGTAGCATCAGTAGTGAAGAGGATTCCAGGGGTCTTATAGGCCCACAGAACCCCAGTTATGTCTGTATTTTACTGTCAAAATAGTAGACAGCCAGCCCATTTTCCTTGTTTACATCAGGGCCATGGTGCTTTAGCTAAGTCCACCACAGACTGCCACATTGACTCACTAATGGATTGATTCATAGACTGACTATTTTACTCTTTGAGTCGCTATCTGACTGACACATTGTGATTTTCACATTGCTGTAGACGGAGACCTGAACCACACAAGCACCTGCAGAGACACACACATTTTTGACATTTGCTCACACATTCTGTCTCATGCACTAAAAACTGATTCTAAAAGCATAATGTGGACCTTTACACTACTTTATGTGCACACAATGTTTGATTTTCTAATGCAAATTCTCATACCTTAGTCACAGAATAAGGACTGGTAGAACTTACCATATACATTGTGCACTTTAATATGAGGTACGCCTACTAATGTGGTGAAAGATCTGCATTTGCAAACATAGTCATAGGGGCAGGTTTACTTCCTGGTAACTCCACCTCGGTAAGTTGGTAAACAAATTAAAAGAGGGTGTTCAGCATCTATTTGCAGGCAGTCCTCTACTGTGGATATACACACAAGCGTACTAATGTACTGGGCAAGAATAAATGTTTTTCAATCTTGGCAGTAGACTGGGAAATCCAACATATTTAATTACGGTTTTGAGGGCATGGAGTTATTTGAAGGTAAGCCTGTTTTCAGTATTTGTTAAGGGTGCGAACATTGTGGATGAACACCCACAAAAAAATAAACACTAAAGACGATACAAGAAATGCTTGCTAATAGTCTAACCCACTGCCAATTGTTCTAGGTAGCACTTCAATCCATTGTTTTTCGCCTCTTGTACCACTTAAAATGGAGGCCTGCCTTATGCAAATCTCTGCTCACCTTGCTCCTCAAATGAACAGTTTACCCTGAGCTGCCGGTCAAGACCCTCTCCAGAAAGAGACACAGGCCAGTTTAGGCCTTGTAAAGCTTTGTCCGTGTGCTATAGCTTAGATCCTATAGTAAAATGAGCAAGTGACCCACACCTAGTCATGCCCTTGGATACGTCCTGTGGTTTTGAATATGGTAAATGTAGAAAAATGATTTTGCCACTGAAATGTTCAATGTTGTAATGCTTTGACATATATTTTGAAAGATAAAATTACTGCATATATTTATACCTGTTAACATGCATTTACTGTTAAATGGCTTATGCTTTACATTTGAGAAATATGGGGCCACATGTACGTAAGCTTTTTCCTGTAGACACAGAATGGGTAAAATCCTTTGGTACATCTGGCCCATGGTGACAACTTCACCATGCCAGTAGTGCTCACTTTCCATTAATGCTCTCCCTGTGTAGTACTAGGCACATATTTTGTTTCTGCGACTTATGACTTGGTGAAGTGCAGACCGTTATAGGTCCTCCAGCACAGGGGACCCACAACACATTCAAAGGGATACTTGACCCATGTGGCGTGCCTTTAGTGTGTGCCCCATATGTCACAGAATGTAGTACCATCTGCCATTCTGTATATTTCTGCCAAATTTTGTAGAGTAATTTCCGTATATAGGTATATATGGATAGGTACTGTTTGGACATAGACTTATTAGGTGTTGTTTATTGTGCAAATGAGTTGCTAATCTTTAGCCCACAGCACTACGCCTCTGTAAGGCTTTGACTGGCTCTGTCTTGCTACCTAGAGATTCAAGTGACGAAAAGGGTACTTGGTTTTAGGTTTAAAGATACAAAGTACGACGGCTTCAAGATTCCAGAGTCAATGTTGTTATAATTAGGTCCCAGTACCTTCTGATTGCTATGGGACCTTCGGACCCAGAATTTTCACAGGACATAGTTGCATATATGCACTTCATAGCTAGAACTTATCATTGTTTTGCGGGTATGCTGCACAGATACAACTAAGACAAAGAGGGATGTGAATTTAAGAAAGCAATTTCTCCAATCCATGTTGGGGTTATGTCTACAGCAGGGTGATTCCTCCAAACTGTTGGTGTAAGTCTGGGTATAAGTCATAAATGTTGTGTGTGGTTATTCATAGGATTTAATTGGATGTTGACTAGACTTGTCCAATATGTGAAGTTAAGCCTGCTGAATATTTATGTATGTAGCAGTATTGTGCCAAAAACGTGTCTCCCTGGAGGAATATGGTGCAGGACCTGGAGGAATTCTTAGGCTGGAAGTGTGTCACGATCATGCTTTTGCTAAGAATAAAGAAGTGTACCATTGGCACAAAATTCCTGTAACTGGTTGGAAGCAACTAGCATGACAGATCAATCAAAAGATTTGAAAGGTCATGCACTACAAAGAGGCATCCTTGCAATGTAAGGGATGGTGGACAGATATAGTTTGTATGGGACTAATACATAAGTGTATTGGCCTACATGTATCACCCATAATGCCAGACAGGGAGCCTGACCTTTCACTATCAGTCGTCATGATGGTTTATATGGGACGGTAGGCTTGGGATATTCCTGACTGACAGTTTATTTTGCTAGCGGACAAGGATTAGTATTCATGAAGGTGAATGAATTTGGCTTGTAGCCCCAAACAACTAACGGAGATCAGATCCCCTTGATCTTTTATAGGTCGCTGTTTGTTGCGTCAGGTCTTCCTTTCCCATAAGTGAGGACCAGTTCCCTATATGCATGCTCTTCAGCCTCCCTAACCTCCTCTCAGCAAGACATTATATCTCCCTACTCTTTCTTCTTCACAAACTAACAGCATACGGGTCACATAGACTAGGTGGCATCTTGTTTGAAGGAAGTCTTTTCGAACATCCGTTCCTGGTTGTCTGATCAAAAGTTACAACACCTAACCATGCTTGTACAGTCTTTGAATTGGAAATAGCCATATTTTGGGGAGGCAGCTTATGAGAGCAGAGAGGTAGTGGTTTCCACACATACACAAGACACACTGGTTGCAGCCATACATATTTGCAAAAGATAAAACTAGACAGAAATTATGACAACTCAATCAGTAGAACCAGAGATATATGCAATTTTAAAGATTTAGGTGAAAATACCACGTAGAAGCACAAAGCGCGACTCGCAGCTATCTGGTCATGCAAGACTGTGAGAGAATCACAAGTTCAGGCTGACAGCAACGGGCCACTTTTCATTCATGAAAAGATAAAAACCTCAGGGGAGCTAAACCTAGCCACAAGAAGGGTCAAGGATCAGAGGGACACCCCTTGAGGTCAGTAACTCACTCCAGCAGAGGCCAGCAGGGCTCATGCAGATATAGTTGCAGGTCTAGGCAGCAGGGCAGCTGGGCAGATGCAGGGAGCCCCCGGAGCTTGTTGTGTCGCTCTAGCTCAGAATAGGAGGCCAGCTGGCTGACTCTTGGAGTCACTCAGCCTGAGGTGAAGGGTGCAGGTCCAATCTTCCTTTTCAGCAAGCAGAGCAGCGGAGTAGCCGTCCTTCTGACAGTGAAGCAGCACAGCAATCCTTCTTCTGTAGTATGCACAAGTCTTGGAGTGTACTGTAGAGTTGGTGTCTGAGGCTCAGTATATATACCTGGTGCTTCCTTTGAAATGTGAGAAGGTTCAAGAGGTTTCCCTTTACAAGCACACAGGTTTCCTAACTCCAGACTAACTACAAGGTGTATGCAGTTCTTTGTGTGAAGGCAGGTCACAATCTATTCAGGTTTAAGCGAAGTTCTGCCTAACTCTGGCCTTAAATCTTGCTAGTGATGGCTCATCCAGGCACACCTAAGCTCTCCATTGTGTCTGGCTTTCTAGGATGATTACGCAAAGTCCAACTGCCAACTACACCCAGTCATGTGACCCCGAGGCAGACTGCAAGCACAAAGGAGCCTATTCAGAAAGCTTACTTACAACTCATAAATTTATGTGTATGGAGTCTTTGCACTTGTGGTGGAAGCTCCACACGTAGCACCACAGTGCGGAGATTCCTTGTCCAATGCAGAGATGCCCCACTCATAAGTTTATGAGTTGTAAGTTATTTTGTGAAGCGGACCCTACATGGATAAGCCAGGAAAATGCCAACTTTCTAAAAGTGGCATTTTCAAAATTGTAACAAAAAATCTGGCTTTACTATAAACAGGATTTTTCATTACAATTCCGAAGACACCAAACATGAACTTTTTACCTTTTCCCATTTGGAAATTCAGCTTATAATATAATAGGATAGCTCCAGTGTTATTCTATTGGAGAGGTAGGCCTTGCAATAGCGGAAAAAAAATAAGAGCATTTTACCACAAGAACATGTCAAAATTTAAAAAGTACATGTTCTACTACCCAGGGGTGACGTATGTATTAAAAAGGAAGGTTTGGGCATGGCAAAAAGTTTATTTTACCAGGTCGAAATGGCAGTTTAAAACTGCACACAAAGGCTGCAATAGTAGGTCACCTACTTAAGTGGGAGGCACAATCAGTGCTAGAGGCTACTAGTAGCATTTAATTTATATGCACAGGGCACATGTAATACCAATTTGATAAGGATTTACAAATACATTAAATGTGCCAGTTGGGTGTAAGCCAATTCTACCATGTTTAGAGGAGAGAGCACAAGCACTTTAGCACTAGTTAGCAGTGGTAAAGAACATAAGTATCTTTGCAAATCCAGTGCTGGAAGTGTTGTTTCTTGCTTACTGGAGAAGACGTTTTCTCATTTAAAGTGTGCGTGGGCTGTCACGCTGAAAGCTAGCACTGGCAGTGTCCTGGTGCACGCCTACACAAGCAGTGTTCGTATTGGATATCTCTATATATCCATTTACAACTGTTTGACTAATCTTCATGCAACTTTTCCAAAAAATAAAAGTGCAGCCACCTCTGCTCCTTTCTGGAAAGTTTGAGGTAATCCGTCAAGCAATGGGCGGGAAAAAAGGGGGGTTCCAAAATGCCATTTTCCACAGGCAAATTTAGCAGCGGAACTGTGAAAAAGGCTGAACGGAATTACACAAAACTGGTGAAAATCCAGTCAGTAGTTTTTGAGAGATTAAGGTTAAAAAACGATATATCTGGATGCTTAGATTTGTGAGAGGCTCGCAAAAGTCTAGTGATCATGCATGTCCTGAAAATTGAAAGAAAATTAAAGTATAAGGGATAGGTTAAGCGTATTCTGTTCCCATGGAACATGTGGGGTTGCGTTGGTCCCAGAGGGATTGTTTTTTTTGGGGGGCAAGGGGGTTCCTCAAACCTACAGGTGTTCCGCAGGAGCTAGCGCAACCCCGGGCCTGGTCCAATGGCAGTGCAGAGGCCACACTGCCTCCCGCAAGAGTCTCCCTGGACCAGAGTATGTGCAGTATGCTGCCCATGGAGGGTTTGGTGCGGAGCCCTCCTCTGCACAGTAACGCAAGTTATAGTTACTAGAAATGACTACTTACTATTGAATTTCAGTGTTTTGTTTTTAGTTAAAAACATTACGTTTTAACCGCTGTTTTACAGTTTCTGAATTGTAATTTATATTCTCATAGGGAGAAAAAGCGGTTGATGGATGTGGCAAAGAATTACAAACCCGCTTTAAATTCTGTTTCGCAAGCTCGTGTTTTAGTAGTTGGCCCTGTTGGAGCAGGAAAGTCAAGCTTCTTTAACTCTGTGAATTCAGTGTTTCGAGGCCACGTGACAAGCCAAGCGATAGCTGGGTCTGATGCCACCAGTGTAACAACGAAAGTGAGTACAACGTGTTGCCTATTTTAAAATGTTACCATTTGTTCATGGTTTCTGATAGTATCAGTGTTTAACTGTATACATTGTAGAATTTCCTTCAACAATAAAACTGTAAATTAGAACACATGGAAGCCCAACATTTTCTAAATATAAATACTTCTCTTACGAAAAGAGAGTTCTGTAGCGACAGTGGTATGTACTGCAAGTTACAAAGTTGAAAATATGTTCATTACTTTCTCTGAATGGATAAGGTTATATTTTTTTACTTAGTAGGCCCCAATGGAGCCATTCTGTGCGTTTTTACATTAGAAGCACATGAAACATTTTGGGGGCTGAGGAGGTCTAAACCACAGACAAAACCGCACCGAGTGAGGGAGTGAAGCGAGCAGCAGAGGGGAAGAGGTGGTTGGGGGGGTCTCCTCTCGGGGAATAGCGTTAATAATAATAGCCGAATTGTACATTTAACAGCATAATTTTCAAAGACCTTCGTTATGACGCCGTAGGTTTTATGGCAGTTTGGGAAACCTGGGTATGTTTTACAGCGAGGCTTTCTATAGTTTTTCAAAATGTATAACACCTTCTGTTTCCCATTGTGCCTCTTGTAAATTGATTCCCAATTCTACTTTTTGACAACAAATCTAATTTTAAGGACCTCGGTTGGAAAATAAATACATACATCACCAGGAGAGCAGAGCTATCCCTCAATTTATAATGAAAAAGGCAGCAGAGATCCAATTCAACTTACATACTTTACATATTCATGTGCAGCGAAATAGCACAGTTATATGGTGCCAGTCTATTATCACACCGAAGCTGTCACATAAAAAAGCTATATTTATTTATGGTGAAATACCCCTCCGCTTAGCATAAAATACCCACCAGAGCAGAATCACCTGGCACCAAGGAAATTATGCATTGAAATTGGCAAGAAGTCTTCATCTCAGCATTCTTTAACACTCCTTCATTGGCTTTAAATATAAGAAACCATTTTGTCCCCGGGCTTCGGCATATTTTTTATGGAACTGTTCTAGCTTTGTCCCCTAACACCAACTTGCGATGTGGTTATTTGTAGTTTAACAAAATAAAATGAAATAAGATATTATAATTTTATTCAAAAGGCATTACCTTGACCCCTAAATTCTAGCTTTTCATTTGTTGTATAATGACGAGGTGTCAAATCCTATTCGGGGTGCAGTGGATCAAGTAGGGGGCTACTGGGCCTCAACTGCGGGGGCTACAGTCATTTGCCTGTGATGTCATACTTTGCAAACTGGGCCAAGTACAAACCCGTTATCTCTTGACTTTCAGTGGTAGCAATGGTGAGTAGTCCCGGGCTTTTCTGCGATGTTATTGTGGGGGTACAACATGCTCACAACTCCACAAACATCCAATAGCATAATAATGTAATTATCCAACTTAGTGCTTGTCTTTGTTAAAACATATGTGCTTTATTACACAGCAAAACTCAATAAAACATGTTATAACAAAAAATTTCAGGTATTCGGTAGTACTGGTGCGGAATTACTACCTTTTGGAGAGGATGCCCCTTTCCTCCTTTCCACCTCCCTTGTTCTAAGGCCGCCTGGTTTAGATATGATGACAGGTGCAGCCGTCACCCCAGATGTCTTAATCAGCCATATCAGGCTCTCGATCCTTCAGCGTGTCTCACTAACAGTTGTGAGACGTGGAAGTCCTTGCTAAGGTCTCCTGCTTGTTTTTCTCTTTCGGTGGGGGAAGACGCAAAGGCTGCAGGTTTCTCATACGGCTGCTTGTTTCTCATACTTCTGCTCCCCTTCTTCTGAGCAGATGTGGGCTGTACAGCTGTGTTTGGAGTCAGTGGCAGGTGTGCATCTGACTTTATTCAGCAGCCCTCTTCTGGGCACACTTAAGGCCTGATTAAGACCTTGGCGGAAGGGATTACTCTGTCACAAAAGTGACGGATATCCTGTCCACCGTTTTACAAGTTCCACAGGATATAATGGAACTTGTAATACAGCAGGTAGGATGTTTGTCACATTTGTGACAGAGTAATCCCCTCACCCAAAGTCGTAATCGGGCCTTAAGTCAGTCGCAGATGGGCCACAGTTCCCAGAAGGTCCTCTTTTCTCCTAAAATAGGTGAGTTATCAATTCAGTGGCTTTGTTCTTTCTGGGTTGAGGCAACAATGCAGCCCTCATCAAGTAGCACGTTCCGGGACAGAAGCTTAATCTTTTCAAGAGGGTTTTAATGTAGCTGCAGTTGCTTGATCTGATCAGGTGCACTTCAGTGCATCAGCTAGCTGTACGGTCTCTCGACCATCCAGTGGCAAGTTTCTTAAGGCAGCAGCTTAATTTCTAACAGTATAGTCTGTCCAGAGCATGTTGGACAAGTGCCACTAGCTAGCTACTGTACAAGCACATTCTTGCAATACTGGATAAGCGCTACAGGCCAGGGTCGAACTGGCATATAGGACAATCAGCCAGTTCCCGACAGGCCTGTCTCACAAGCCTCTTGTAGGCCATTTTTTGGCTATTTGCCGGCCTGTTTTATGGGCTGCTGGGCCGATTTTTACAGTTGATTTCCACAATATTAAAACAAACCTTTCCTATGGCAAGCTCAGCAGTCTTCCATACATTGCAAAACATTAATATAGAATGTTTTTAAGAATTAAACACTACCCCAATTTGAAAACATAGGACACTTTTTTTTAGTTTTCTAATTCACTAATGGGAGGCACTTTTAATTGGGTTCCTGGGCCTGGTTTTTTTTTCTCAGTCCGACCCTGCCACAGCCTTTCAAATGCCTCTTATTCTGCTCTGCAGAACCAAGCAGGAGCTCTGGCTGTGACGGCAACTGAATTAGTGTTAGGATTTAGCCACGCTCTCTTAGGTGTTGGAGCACACTTTAGGCTAGCGCTATGACTGCATAAGCAGGCTGAACAGGAACATCTGCCTTGGCACACTTGGGCAGTACCAGAAGTCCTCACTTTGACTATAGTGACCATTTTAGATCTAGAACCAGCAGGCCTCCTTCACAGTTTATCACTGTACAAGTGGAAATTTGAGTGGTGGGACAGGCTGCCACTTCTGTGAAACCGATATAAAGATCCGGTCATACTAATATTTCTAAAAACATAAGGCCTCATTATGAATCTGGTGGTCACTAGAATGCTAGACTAATGGATGGCAGTCAGACCGCTATCAGCGAGGCAGTCCGACTGCCCCATTACAACCCTGGAGGTCGGGCTGCCAGGAAATCGCCAGCTCTGCCAGGTTTGGAGACCCCAGTGTTTGGAGGTGGCAGCTGTCTTAATCCACCAGGACAGTGCAGGGGATTACGACCCCCTTCTCTGCCAGCGGTTTTGTGGCGGTACCACCACCAGGAAAATCCTGGTGGAGTATGAGTGCGGGTGGGGTCAGGGGGGGCCCATGCACTTGGCATGGGCACTGCAGGGCCCCCCTGGCCAGCACCATCGTAACGTTTAGACAGTGAACATTGGGAGGGTGCTGGTGCACCCTGCGCTCTGCAGCATTGCTGCTGGCTCGATCACAAGCCGGAGACAATGTTGTTGGCTGTTTCCTGCTAGGCCAGTGGGCGGAAACTCAAGTTTTCGCCCGCTGACCTAGCGGAAAAACTCTTAATGGGGCTGGCGGGGAGGTAGCCTGTGTGGTGGCAACCTCCCTGTCGGAATCCACCAAACTCATAATCAGCCCCATAGTATGCTGCCATTGTTAAACTAAACGTGTGAAGCTGTGAAAGGGATATCAGCCCTCTGTCACTATGAATGGTGTATTTGGTGCACCTATACAGATCCAGGATAGGTCAAGGACTGAATTCACTTCAAGGAAACTACCTAGGCTTTTACACACACACAATTATTGTGAAGTTGGGACTAAAATTCTAAGAAACAGGACACCAAAGACAGTTGGAAGTTTGGGGAAATGGGACACTACTGTACACCATGCAGGGGCATACTTGTCCTAACACCAGGCTTGCCTCCCAAATCATCTTGTCATTTTCATCAATCATTCTCATCATTACTGCTCTGTATGGTCAGTATGCGTAATATTCTCATGTACAGACTCTTGTTATGCCTTCTTTTGGCCTTAGGTGTTTGGAATTCTAATGCCATGAGTGTTCTTCAGGTCTATGGATGTTCACCATATTCCAGAGGACCCTTCATATGCCAGAGAGATTCATCATATTCCAGGGTAGTGCACAATGAGGCTGGGATTTCCACAGGATTGTGGTAATGGTCAACTGATACCAGGCATGTCCAGCATACACCAAGCAAATCTCTGTATGCCAGGCTTGGCTACTAGTTTTAAGAAATGATGGACGTCCTTGATAGCTGTGAGAAATGAATTATGCCAAACACTTGAGATGCTTGCTTCCAAGTTGCTAGGATTGCTCACGATAGGCCCACTAACTGTATGAAAGAGGCACTTTAGATTTGCCATACAACGGGATGCCCTCTGAATGTCTCACACAGACACAGGCTGACATACTTATACATAGACAGACAACCCCATCAATACTCCACCCAAAGTGAAAAGACTTACACTCTAAAGTATGCTCAAGTCCTGCCCTTAGCATCTGCTCCAGATTCCCTAGTAGTTTACAACATATCTTGAACTTAGATGGTCTAAAATTATGTTCCGAATAAGCAGAGGGTGATGTTTCTGAATAACAGTTTTTCTACAAACTGCTTTTTGTATTACTATTTTAATTTATTCCAGTGTCCTTTTAGCAAGAGGTCACTCGACAATAAAATAAAACAGCATAGGCTTCTTCAGATTCATAAACACCAAATAAATGCAGCATTGTTGATTTCCCACTTACCTTTCTTACAAAGAGCAGCAAAGTACAAAAACAGTATTGCATTTTACATGCGAGGGACAAATAGTTACGACATTTGGAAGGAAATGCACCTTTATGAAAGAATATGAAGGCTTTTGGATTTGACTTATGGAGGACACCTGGTAACGAATTGCAGAACTGTACCATCCTGCAAGAATATCATAATTTATTAGAGTAGCAAAAGCGGATAGGTACATTTTTATGCTGCAGCCATAGCCCCTCAACTTTGGGTGGAACATTTCATATAGTTGCATCTTACTCAGGAGGGCATTTGGGTTCAGATTTACGAAGCCCTTTTGTCGCCATTGCATCACACAAGGTGGCGCAAGGCAACTCAAGGGCTTCAGTGAAATTTACTAAGCCATGCAAAACCGCCTTGCGTAACTCTGTGTCTTTGTAAATCTAGAGTAGAGCACGGCAGCGCAGGTTTCTTCCTTGCATTAGTCTGTCCTGGGAAAGCATTTGTGGGTGAAGCGTAGATGTTTCCACTTACCACCCATGGATTTTGGCACATTCCCAGATTTACTTAGACTAATAAACCTGGGAATGCATCAGAATGCTACATCGTCCCAAGTGAGGCGTAATGCAGCAGCATGCTGCAGCACACGTAAAAAGAGGAAAAAGCTTAATGGGACTTTTTTTTTTTTTTTTTGCAGGAAGGGATACCTTCCTGTACAAAAACAATCCTGGGTGTAACACAGGCACCCATACACCATGGCGCAAGGGTGCCTACATTGGCTCTAGGCTGCACTCGGTGAAGCAGTACTAAGGGACATCAGACATGTGCCAAATCTTGGTAGAAATGGCGTATTCCTACCCTCTTACTGTCACGCAATGCAGCATCTTTACTTTCTCCGTTGTGTTGGGTGACTTGTTAGTAAATCTGCCCTTTAGTAACCTGAGTTATTGCAGTATTGTGCAGACTTGTTACGCAGTTTCTTCTGGCTTAAGAGGTACATCTAGTAAAGTTTCGAAAGGCTACAGTCTTGTTAAAGACTTCGCAAAGTTTTGTCTGACTCTGAAAGGACATCTGGTAATTACTTAGGTAACTGGAACTATGTGAAAGGTCATAATGATTGGCTTTGCTGATGCTTGTTATTATTATTATTTCTTCCATAACAGGTATTCCAGACAGTCACATAGAATGTAGTTGAATAAAACATGCCACACAGCTTTTTTTGCATTCATTTCATTAACGTTGTGCACAGTTTAGTTGGTATTGATTGTCACAATTATTTTAATGTATATGCACTTCTATTGGTTAAAAGACAAATTTTAAGATTCAGATTATTAAATGCATGACTTCCTTCCCACAAGTTAGAGATTGCAGTTACAGGTGGAATTCCAAGTATTTGGTCTCATTTGTAACAAGCCCTATGTTCTTTTGGTTTTTCTTTTTCCCTTCTCCTCCCTCTGTGTCCCTTTTTCCTCCCTTGTCGCGTTACTGTATGACTTCGAACATCAGTTACCTAACTATTTCATGCAGTTGAATAGTCATTAAAAAAAACTTTCTACCCCTCTCAGAATTATGTTCACACCATTTAAATTCTCCCAAAAATATATTAAAATGGCGAGATACATGTGCTTAGGGTTTCTTGTCAGTGTATTATCGAGCTAATAGACGCATGCCCGTCTGTATGAAGACCTTTGATGGTACTTAAAGTCCTCTTTTGATAATAACTTGTTTCTTATAGCTTTTCATACCGTACATCTGTAATTTCGAAGAGGTGTAATAGACCTAGAAGCCTGTCTCCGATGGCTCCTAAATGATTTCTTCCAGAATGTGCCGATGCAATCCTTTTCTTCCTCTTCTATATCTCTGGTTTTCTATTATCTTCCAATGCTCACAACTATCACGTTGTCTCTTAAATTTCGTGCCTCAGTTATCTGCTTCAGGTGACCTAAATGCATAGTATTCTGTTTCAGCATTTTCCTGACCAGACAAATGAACGTTCAAGCCGTTGTTTTATTGGATCAGTACTTTAAAATAAAGCAATGTCCACCACTAAGCACTCTTGGAAGACATGTTGGGTTTGTCTTTTTTGTCCAATTGGTCATACAAAAGCTTTCTTCGTCAACTCCTTAAACCTATATCACGCCTGTTGTGTTTACAGTTTAGAGCATACAATATCAAAGATGGAAAAGGTGGAAAATCATTGCCCTTTGTCTTATGTGATTCCATGGGACTGGAAGAAAAACCAGGCGCAGGTCTGAAGACTGAGGACGTACCAAAAATACTAGAGGGTCATGTTCCAGATAACTACCCAGTGAGTAATTCAGAAATTCATAAAAGCTTGTTCGCTAGAACATGTTTCAAAATAATTGTGATATTTAGTGTGCTATATCCATTTACTTGTATAGAACTCTGTAGACGTTTTCTTCGTCATATTTATGTATAGATATATAGCTATAGGATATGTTACAGGTCACCGTGTAACTTGGTTAAATATTGCCATTAAGGGGGTCTGGTGACATTAACCATGAGGCCAAGGGCTAAATGATTTTCAATAATACTAGATGTCAAAATGGCAGTACTGAACATAGTAGTTGTTGCATATTTTTTGGATCGCATTTATTTTTGGTGTACTTATTATGAAAACATATTTTTCTTCAAATTGCAGCTTCCGGTTGTCAAGAATTAGAATTAGACTGTTAAGTTTTTGTTTACGTCTATGAATAAATTGTTCCTAAAAGGATGGACAATGTGACCATTTGTGCCATCATTGACATGTAAACTATGCATATAAATGTTTTGAGAACATTACAGTAAATACAATTATTGAATTTTACCATGTTTTCAACATCACAAAGATGAAATGTAGGTATTGTCACAGTCAATTGAATTTTCCTTGTACGTTTCTGCCAACTGGGGCACATCGTGTGTGACACCATCAGCCAGGCAAAATTAACCTCGATTCTATGTCTTGCAGTTTTACGTTACCCATTGTAAATATAGACCTTGCATAAGATGTCACATATGATGTAGTTTTCAGCTACAGAAGAGTGCATGGGTGCCTGTATGTGCGTTGTGTATGTTGCTAAGTGGCCCTTCAAAGTTTTTGCATTTATGAGTGTCTGTGCAAAAGAGGCTTCTCTAAATATGGTGTCATCCGCAAATTACGTTTCTCCCTTTATTCCTATTACTAAGGTGCTTTGGAAAGAAAATCTGAAATTACCCATGTTTGTCTTCCAAAATGTTGTGCTTCCCTGTTGCAAAATCTCAGGTGCTCATTGTCAGTGTTCTCTTCAGGCATGACACCATGGGCACTTGAGGTACAACATCCAGCGTTTCAGTGAGGGACATTGCCCTAATGTCTCATGATAGCATCACCCTGGGCTGATGCACATGACCTTTGGCCCCTCCCTGAAGCACATTGCCATGTGCCCCCTGCTCCGCCCATCAGGTGCCCTACTAATTCACATCAGTACTTCATCTTTGTTCATCTTCACAGTCCTTACCCATGCATGTGACTCATCCTGGAGACATATTTTGGCCCTACGTTTTTTTCAAATTTATTTTATTCTCTTTCCGCAATGGGAGTAATTTAAGAGGGTTAGCTTTCCACATTAAGACCGTTGAAGCAGATGCCTTGCATGAAGTTCCAACCTGGTTCCTACTCTTTCATTAGCGTGGGAGTGCCTTTTCTAAAGTGTTTGCCTTTTCATCCCTTTTCTAATGGGGCCATATTGTGTGAGGTACATTTGTGCCAACCTTCTCTGACCCTTGGAAAATTATTGCAGTCCCATCCTTCTGATAGTGAATAAATGCATGATGGGTCAGGGTTCAATCAGCCACGCTGTGGATGAAGTGCTTTTTTATGCCTCTCTCTGCGCTCTGACTTGGGGTGTGTGCTGTCCATGAAGCTCTGTGTGAAAGGCAATACTATCAA
Organism: Pleurodeles waltl; assembly: GCF_031143425.1. NCBI lineage: Eukaryota > Metazoa > Chordata > Amphibia > Caudata > Salamandridae > Pleurodeles > Pleurodeles waltl. Next base: position 658,088,861 of record NC_090443.1, on the reverse strand, counting down.
AAGTTTCTGGACTTTAAGGCCGGTGGAACCCTACTGAGCTCCTGTTGCAGGTGATCCGAATTAGTTTTTGGACCTGGCGCTTGGTCGTCCTCGTGCATTGCCTGTATGTTTTCTTTTGTGTGTGACGGAAGACACTCATCTGCCATCTTACTGATAGTCTAAATTCTGGTAGTTGTGTTGTGAAGTGATCAAGCAACCTACCTATGTTGTGTCTGATTTTATCCCCTTATTAGTAGTAGTGCCTTGTTTTGCTATATGCCACCCCTTTGCCGTTTCGGAGTGCTGTTTATTGCAGACTGTGAGGAAATAGTCTTTTTGCAGGTTGCTTCTCCCACACTTTTTACCCCCATTTGGACTATTAGCTGTTGGTCTTTCAACTCTGAGAGTGCACTGATGTCTGCTGTCCAGACCTCAGTGGCAGTGCTCAGTCCCTTCACAAAAGTTATGTTGAATTGGGTGTCCCCAAATGGCAAGTACTGGCTTACCTACAAGTCGCTAGTGATGGTACCCAGGGCATGTAAGGCAGAGTGTCCACACAAGGCTGCAGCACTGGTTGTGCCACCCTGTGTGAGACAAAGTAAAAACATGGCTCCCAGCCTGCCACTACAGACTGGAAAGGCAGTGTCACACTGTCAGTTCGACTTTTCCATTACCATTAATGACAAAATCCCCAAGTCCCTCAGTATATGTAAGTCTCATCTAAGGAAGGCTTAGCAAGCCCTATGGCTAGGAGCTGTATATTATTAAGCAATGCATATAGTTTCATATATGTCTTAGCAGCAAAGCCCAAAACGTTGTTTTGCTGAGAAAAGTTAGTAGCCCCTTTGGCTAACACAGGGTAACCGGGTGGCGTCCTAAGCTGGCTAACTTGTGAATGGGACTGGCTAACTGGGTACTGTTAGGTATCAAATTAATCGTGGAATTGAATGCGACGTGATGGTTAAGTCTACACATATGTCACTTTTAAAGTTAAGCAACTTTCAGAAAGTTGCCACACTATGCTCCAACTAGTACACAAAGGCTCTGTCACACAGACAGCTTTCCGACTGCCTGAGTAGACATGTGAATGATTCCCAGACTCTGGACCCAAGGCAGTTGCTGCAGAGTTAGGTGTGACCTCCTCCGGGATGGCCACTCGGTGTGTTCTCCCAAAATGTGATCTTGAAAAGGTAAGCTGCCTTTGAAGGGCAAATGGTGATAACAGTCTCTAGCAGGCTGCCTTTTGTTCCTGTAGACAATTTGGAGACTGGGACAGAGAGGGAACCCAGTGCTGTTTTTTCCCATTTGGTTTGTAGCCCTTATGTGGCCACATCTCTGGGGTGAGCTACCAAGGTCCTGACAACCGAGGAAGGTTTGTGCAATCTTGAAAGGGGTAAGAATGTTGCTCTTCGGGATAACCAGATGCCACACAATATAGGAACTCCATCACCCAATAGAAGGGGACTGACTAGCCCATTGACTAGTGACCACCTTGGCCCCTCGGTGTTCTTTCCTGCAATAAATATGGCACCCCTTGCACCCTGCCCCTCAGTACACCGTGGACTTGGAGAAAGGGCCGATGGAAGAACATCCTGCTGACACTGAAATCAAGAAATTAAGCAGAGTCTGCACCGTCGGAAGGACTGCACCTGCTGCAATTTGTGCTAGTAAATTTTGAGTCGTGTCCAAAGCTCCTTGCTTGGGGAAAAGTTGATTCTCAACCCCAGATCATGGAAGTGACTTCAAGTTTTGGTTGGTTGGCACCCTGGAACAGCACCAGGGACATTAAAGTTGGTAGTCACGGCAGACGTTTTGCTGCTAACAGACGCTGGGCACTTCAGGAGACTAAATCAAGATAGCCAAAGTTGCACCAATGTCTTCTGGACCTGTGGATGTTGTCTGTTGTTAAATTCATTGCCCAAGAGGGACATTAGCCCCCTCCAAAGATTTGCAGCCTGACCGCTGTGTCTCGAAAACCGAAGGTCTGCTGCTGTTGCCCTTCTATGACCAAAAGAGGATTTTGTGGCAACCCAAGTTCAGTGGCCAATGTCGCTTTTCCTCGTGGACTGAGGGCTCACCCAGAACATACCCTCATCGATCACACAGCATCAGGAGCACCTTTTCATCCTTTATCCCTAGCATCAGGACCACTCCATTGTCTATGGTGGTGGTCTCTTAAACATTAGAACTGAACTGGAAAAGGCTCAGATGACAAGGTAACTGTCCATAGTATCCTTACTGGCCTCCTAGATCTCTGCCCTGTTGGAAGTGATCACACAACTCGGGTCAGAGAAGCGGAACAAACTCCTTCTACTTTTCAAAAGGTTAAAAAAGTTTGTCGGCCATTGCTTGCTTGCAGTTGATAAAAAGTTATTAAATGCTTTAAAAATTCATATCTCCAGAACCTTCTGATGAATTTTGATGATCATGGACTTTGGAAATTCATAAAAATATGTTCTATGTTTATAAATTGGTGTTGTGTATCTTTCTTGTGTTGCGACTTTCTTATTTTGTTGTTTGGTGCTGTTAAGTGCTTTACACATAGTTCCTTTGCCAACCCTTATTGCTCGCAGCCACAGATACCCAGGGTTGAGCTTAAGTTTAAGGAAACAAGCCTGAGTGGGCCTAAGATGGTATTTGTGAGTGTACTGCACAATAAGACCCCACAGCCATTTCATATAGTACACCCAAATCCTCACACAGACATTACTGTTTATCCCATTTTCTACGATTGGTTTGCTGATGTGTTGGATATTGCTTTGAATATTTTGCCTGCAAGTCTTGTGCTTGGAGCTGACTGCTGAAAAGTTCCCTCTTGTTTTTACGTGGTGCATTGTTGGAACTGATGACTATGGCTGCCTGTGACTTGACTGGCATTTTCCTATTTGCAGTAAGGAGATACAATCACCTAATAAGTAATGAAAACAATTATTGTCACTAATATACTTAAAGTTTACTTGCATTTACAGGTAGAAATAGGTTTCTTACTTCAATTGTACTCTTTCTTTCATGACTTCCTGTAAATTCAGATTTTGAATGTATACGTTATTCGTTTTCTTTGCTCATTTGCTGGTTGCATCTCATTACTGTACATTTTGAACCCACTGCGAAAGAGGATCTTACCTGAAACAGGTGCACTCGCACACTATACTTCCTCCTTTATCCATCTGTGGCTTTCTTCCTCAGCACTCTTTTGGGCCTATTGCTGTGCTGTCTGCCCCAATTTTCATTGCTTGTTATTTGGCTAGTGGGATGCCATCTTGATTAGTGTTTTTCACCATGAACAAACTTTTGTTTTTGCATGCTATGCAGATTCCCTACATTTGTTAACTGTCCACACAAGGGCTAATTGCCCCATATCTTGCTTTTCAGACCCCTTATGTCCTTTTCTTCGAAATCCTACTGCTGGCTTTTCCAGTTTTACTCAGCATTCCCATATGATTGGTGTTGGTTCCTCTGGACGTTTCATGATGGGGTTATTGTTTTCTTTTGTCATGGTTGTGTCTGCTGTTTTTTCCCCTTTGTGATACTGACAGCAGGTTCTTTGCATTGTCCTTCTGGGGTTGTTTTAGGGTTCACCCATTCTATCTGAGTTGGGACTATTGTTCCTGGTCACTGGACTATGGTGCCTGCTCATTTTAAATCACTCCACTTCCTGCCTTTGACTGCAAAGAGTCCTGGCTCATTGTTGGGTGGAAGCTTTTCCTCGGTCTTGGGTGTGTACTTTCTTCATCATGGAGCTATTACTGTTGTGCCTCTGACACTGTCTCTGCCTGTTCCTTACATGGGTGTTAGTTTCCCTGCCATGGGGACTACTCCCTCTGTATTGGATTGCCACATTTGTCCTCCTAATTCATTCCCTGACTGACATTCTATTAGTTAAAGCTTCATTGCCACTATCCACATGGGCCCATGTCTCCTTTTGTTTCCTTACTATAGTGCAGTGTTTAAAAGACCAGTTTCAAGCATGGCGTTTCAGATCTACTTTGGTCCTTTTCTTGTGGTTGGATGCCTTATGGTGTTCCTTCCTTATAGATCTTGGCTGGTAAGTTGCATTTTGGAATTCTTTTTCTTGTGGCCTCTGGGTTATGTCCTTGGAATCTTGTTCTGGGGAGCGTGGTATTGGTATTCTTACTGTTGACATGGATGTGTCTACCTACTCCCACTGTAGTGTCTCTGTAGATGTCTATTCCTCTTCCTCTGACTGTGTGCTGCTGCATCTTGTACTACCTGAAATCTGCGCAGAGGTTATTTTGGAAGACCTGCTGGCAGAGAATTACAGTAATCAAATCAAGATATTATCAAAGCTTGCTTCTGAATTTTTCTAGACAACAAATAGTGACAGGAATCTCAATTTGTTCCTTCAAATAAAGCTTGGAGTTAAAAATGGCCCCCTGGTTTCTGGTGTGTTGGGAAGGAGAAGGAAGAGTTTCCAGATTTTCAGGCCACTAATGTTTTATCAAGTTAGAAATTAAATCTTAATGCTTGTAGGTTTTGTTTGCTAGAATTTAGTTTAGCGCCGTAAAGAAATATGAAGCACACACAGAGTTTAATTTGGGATTTGTAGGGCACGTTTTCCTTTTATCTCTGGTAGAGTAGAACCAAGAGTTCTCCCCCCTCTACTAAGTCACAGGCCCCCAACAACACTGAATCAGACATTAGATATTACTGAATTCTTCTCACAAGCAATGACTCACCCAGGAATTAATAACACACATCCTCTCTGGGTAAGCATTTTGATGGTGAATGTGAACAATCTGACCAACATCCCTTTACTTTAAGGCCCTCATTCCCAATCAGACCAGTAAGTTGTGTAATGGAGTAATACTGTATGCACTATTACTGCTTGTAGAATTACTGTATGTATCTCTATTCTATAGAGAGTTTTGTTGCAAGGTCTGTACTAGATCTCCATTTTAGATTTGTATTTTTAGCTTGACATCTTTTTCTAAAAGCAACGTTTCACATACATTTCCAATAACATGAGGAGAATATGCTGCACAGGCATTTACTCTTGGTAGGCATTGTCGCCCTTTATTCTGTATATTCAGTCCAGGGATGAATAGTCAGTAGGTGATGCCCTCCTTTTTGCTTTCTGTGCTCTTGAGGAAACAATCCCTTAATACTAGCCACACCCAAGTAGCTGTTCTGAATCACAATACAATAAGGAACGTGTTTTATTATATAAATATTGTCCATGCTACAGTCATCTAGGGGAGCACTTTATGCCGGATTATCATGGAACAGCTGTGAACTGTGACTGACTACAGCCCTCCTGACTCAGACCTCTATCCTGCAAAGGAATATAACCTTTACACTTAAACTGGCTTCCTGGCATCTAAGACCAAGGCATGGGGGTTAGACTATCCAAGCTGATCTGGTAAAGGGTACTCCCATTATGTTGTCTTTAGTATACTATTGGATAAAGATAGGAGTGAGGTAACACTAGGAACAACATGGTTGAATTATTTATATTGTTCACCATTCTAATAATGCTGATTACAGTAACATGTCTCATCTTTCTATTAATCCCAGCTCATGCTTTCTTTGCAAGAATACAGTCATTTCAATAAATGTTTTGAAAATGCATTTTCGTATGTTTCTCGTGTTTACCTTTGGCATGCAAGAGTGACAAACAAAAGGGTTAGATCTGTTTCCATAGATTCCTTGGGAATCAGAGTGTTCATGTTCCAGGTTACCACTAACATCTCTTACCCTGGTCAGTTTAGGTGTTTGGATGTGTTACTGTGAGCTAGCCAAAAACAAACCAACATTTACTGTTGATACAAATAGAAGAAGGGCCTGATTTAGAACCCGGAGGACAGGTTACTCTGTCACAACGGTGACAGATATCCCACCTGCTGAAATCTAAATCCCATAAACTATAATGGGATTTAAATCCCAGCGGACAGGATATCTGTAACCGTTGTTGACAGAATAGCCCACCCGCCAGGTACTACGTCAGGCCCTAGTCTTTATTTAGTGATGTTCTTGTTGTTACATACACAGTCCTATTAATTCATAGGAACCATGTAACAGTTTCTATAGGTTACACCTTGAGGAATTAGTCACATCAGAAAAGGCCTGGAATTTGAGAATTACATGCAAAAATTGTCCTAGTAACAGTGATTTTTGATGTCGTCCTACATTCTATAGGGGACCCAAATTGTATCATTCTTAATCCTGCAGCAGTACAACATTCCAACGGTATCAATAATTTTGGGTATGAAATTTCTGCACCAGAAATACCACAACTCTCAAAATGCAAGACCTGTGTTGTACTGTGCGTCCCATTACTGCTTTTCAACAATTATTGATTGTTTTCTATTGCTAAGGTTCCTTCTGTTAACACCATTATGTACAGGACGAATGCTGAGCCCTAAACAAATAAAAAATAAACGGGGTGTAGCTGTGTATTTACATGGAAATCATTATGAATCCCTTTGATTGTGTTTTGCAACATTAATATAAAAACCATAAAAAGAAGCATTCATAAAAAATGCTTACAATAGAGTTTGCGTTTATTTGCACATAATTGCTACTTCATTTCCTAATAAAATACAGTACAGAATAACCGTACATATCTGAAGCAAAAGACTAATCTGATTATTTCAAACACAGTTCAACCCTACAGCCGCCATCCAATCCACTTCCCTTGGTTACATCAAGTCTCCATCTCTCAAGGACAAAATCCACTGTGTCGTGTTTGTTCTGGATGCCTGTAAGGTTGGAATTCTCTCCGAAGAACTGGAAAAGCAGCTGAGAACAATACGTTCCGAGATTATCCTGCATGGTGAGTTTGGAAACAAAAAATGAAAAGCTGTACTACTTTAAAATAGACTTCTACGTTTTGCCCGATTGTTTGTCTTCGAACAAATATTTCAGGAACCCTATTTAGGAACTATAGTCCCATGTATACTAGCCTGGTGTAGAAATTGGTCCAACATGCAATGGACTGGCTGAAACTACACTTGTTCCTACCGAGTCTGAAAAAGCTATTAGCATTTAGTTAATATAGCTAGTTTATGCAAGGCCTTATGCACGTGCATAGAAATATACCCAGCATTATAGGCACAGAGACGAAGATTTAGTGCTTGTTTTTTTACACTGCTAGATAACTGCACTTCTCTGGCAGCACTTTCATGTTTTTTCCTGTAAATCATTGCTCCCATTCTGGAGTACATTGTACCTATACGAGCTGTAGGTAAATAGAATGTAGTCAGTAAAACCGAAAGAAGGAAACGTTCTGCCATATTGTAGTTAATCTTCCTACAATAATTTGCACTTCTCATTAGAGTGCTTATTCTCCTTTCATGTTTTGTAACTAAATCTGTTACCCATAACATTCTTTCAGATGCACATACTAGTTTCCAATATTTTAGTAATCCTCTCACTCCTAGAGTAGAGTGGTATAGTTAAAAAAAAAAAAAAAATCTGATATAACAAATGAGCATAGCATATTTATTAACGTCAGCACGTACCTCAGAACATCAGAATACACCATGCCTAATTTTACTTTTCAGGTGTGGCAAGGAAAGGCCATGTGCGCATTTCAGTGCTTGGCAACCCTTTATTTTATTGAGCCAATGTATAGCCTTGTTTTTCTCTCTGGCTTATGCGGCAATTTTTGCAGCATATTTATTGCAGCAATTGTTTTTTGTAGTAGTTGTTCTTCTTGCAGCTGTATTGGCTAGCTGTGCAGCTTTTTTTTAATTTTTTTTAACCGAACTACTATTATAACGATTACATTCGTTTTAGTATTATTCAACATTTGCTGATAGCCATACAATTAGTTGACAATTGCTAAAACGTTTTTGTCGAATGTGATAGTTTTCAGCACCAAAAGCAAGTTTCATATGTTTTTCTTGGCCATAATCTCCACATGCTGAGAACTTCTGTTGATAAGCAGTGTGCTAAAATGACTTTTCCATCTCGCTAAGAAGTGTAAGATCAGCATGAAACGTGAGGCTCGAAATGTCCCTCAGAAAATGGCTGCAAGGAAAAGAAATGACTATCTTTGTGCTCCAGTAAATAGGCACAATAGCAGCCTCGAATTCAAATCTAGAAATACAAGCAGAATCGTACTGTGAGTTAATATTACATGAATGAGCTTTGGGATGGCACGTTTCTTCCAACATAAGAGCCAATAATGTATGGACCCTGCTCAATCCTAACAAGTATTTTCAAATTCAATAGGTTTCGCCTTGCCTAATCCTCTCTCTAAAACCTGGGGTTTGGCAGAGAAATACTAGATGGGTGTATTTCCTCCTCGCTTCTTTGAGCCTGCTTCAATTTTAACGTTTACAAAATTATTTACATTTTTTTCTTCGCACCATCATACGGACGCTACTATAATATTATAGAAATTATCGCCATTTAGTCAGGTTCATCTTTAGGTGGACGCTATCATGCCATGTATGGCCATGAATTACCACCCCCCCCCCCCTATAATGTCGGAACCAGCATTTCAGCAGGCATCTGTGGGTGTCATGGGTGGCACAGTGTGTCAAGAAGTATAGTTGGGCAGTGAATAGCCACAAAATGCCAAGAATGACCACAATGCAGCCAAGATGGCATAGCAATTTGGATGGGAAATTGGGATTACACAATATGCCAAGAATAACCCTCATTCTGTCTCTAACCAGCTTTATACCAGAGATGTGCATCATCATACAATGGAAACTCACAATATGTGAGAAATGATCTTGATTATGCCGGCGTAATCGAGATTCCAGCATTTTTAAGAGGTGAAATACCACTGTAATGCGACGGTAAGCACTAGGAAGGGCAGGGTTGTCATTCTTTGGATTCTTACAAGTATCAAAGTGTTAACACCATTATGCAAGTGCTAGCTTTTAAAAAGGGCAAGCAATGGGCATCATCTTATGCATACCCACAAGTTGCCAAAATGATTGCAATTGTGCTCAGCATTATACCAGAGAGGGCAATGGACATCTTCCTACAGATGTCCACACGTTGCCAAGAATTACCGCTATTGTGCGAAGGCCAGCATTTCATTTGGGTAAACAACATAATTCATGAATGGACATACATAGGCACCACTCATAGATACCAATGAACACACTCAAATACACATGCACACCATAACAGACACATATACACATGGGCACATTTATTGATACTCAGCATCTATTTTTTTTATCTTTTGTTACTGAGCTGCCATCCTGACTCCTGCTGTATCGTGCCACTCCTCCTTCTCCTACAGCTGGTTCTTGTTCCTGATTAGTTATCTTTGGGTGAGTGAGGGAGAATGGTGGCACCCAGATCTTGGGGAAAGGACTAGCAGGTGAGCCATGGAGGAGAGAGCAAGCTTAAGTGCCTGAACTGAGAGAGGGAAGGGGGCTAGCAGGAGCCGCTCAGAGGAGGAGGTGGTAAGAGGGTAAGTGAGAATACCTGGTGTGTGGGAGAAAACAGTATATACTTGAGGTAGAGAGCCAGCGGTGTACTTGGATGGCGTCTGGCAGCTGTGGGCTCAGTGAAAAGAGGGAAACTCTTAACACTGAGAGATGCTCTAGTGCAGCTAGAGAAATTGCTTTTTGTTTTTCCCCGCGCGTTAGAAAAACTGGTAGGAGTTTAGCAGGTGGAATGTTTCTACCCCCGAACAGCGACTAGCTAGTGGATTTCCCGTGGAGGACTTGCAAGGAGTTATTTTGTGATTTTAATGACAAGTGATTTGCTTCAGTACTCCCCTAGATTGTACCATTGTGGCACAAAACAAAAATATTTAAGGGGTGTATCAATAAGTTGAACAAAATTGGTAATTGGCAGACAGATTGGTTTACTGTTGCCAGCCTTATCACTATTCAGAGCAAAGAAAAAAAAAACCTCACGATTACCCTTACTTTTTTCAAATAGAGACAATAATACTGATCTTGGATAATGCGCAAAGGGTTATGTAGTGGTTAATTTAGTGAAACAAGGTCGGTGTGAGGTCAAAGGGAGAAGGGTATGGCAATACTCTTCTGCATCAGGTGAAACTGCACATCAGTGCATCACTGCCTGTAAAAACTCCAATTGTTGTTGACATTTACTGCAGGATTGGTTTATCCAGAACATGAACAGTTGTGAGAGAAGGCACAAAACACTTTTGCACATCTTAGTATCATTTAAAAGACTGTTTACTCAGTTGACAAACACAATTTGTTTCCACTCTCCGTGTCCCTTGGTTTTTCCATTTCCAGTCATGGTTTTCTCTTCCGATTATATTTCTGACCCCCTTTCACAACAATTTACTGTTAAATTAAGGAGTTTTTAAATGTCTGTTTACTTCTTCTGGCATTGTTTTTTCTCTGCCAATATTTAATTAAGCTTCTAATTGGTTTTCATATATTCATACAGTATTTCTATGGATAAATTATTTCTTCATTGTTGGAAAATGGGTTATTGGTAAGGGCAGGTAAGTACCGACACTTAGCAATAGGCCACTAACCTCCACTTAGGTCCAGTTAGGTCTCAGTAAATTAAACCCAGCTCAATCCTTGGTAGCTTGGCAACGAGCGACAAGGCTTAACTTAGGAGACAGAGTGTAAAGCATTCAAATATCACAAAACAGTAATTAAAGAAAACACAGGAAACAGGTTAAAAATCCAAAACCAATTTACACAAATAGATTATATCTTTATCTTTAAAATGACACACAAATGAATAAAATTGGATAAGGGGAACCAGAGATATGAATTTTTAAAGAATTATTGTTTTCTAGCGCCTAAAAACAAAAAGCGCCAATCTGGTCGCACCTCGACCGGGGCAAAGTCAAAGTTTAAGGTCGACTTTTATGGAGCCCGGCTCAGCTACAGCCCGCGGGAGGCCTCGGTCAAAAGTTTACCTTCGGACTTAGTCTTTTTCTGAAGATTTTCTTCAGTGGGACGAACCTGATAGTCTAATCTGACCTCCTGGAACTCTTCTTCGGATACGCATTGCGGGAGCCCCCGGTGGAGATTTTTACCATTGGACTTAGTTGTTTTTTCGAGGTAAAAATCCTTCGACCGGGGCAGAGCTGAATCTTGATCCGACGTCCTTGAAGCCCTCCTCGGATACGCTGACTTGGAAGTCCCGGTCACCTTCCTACGTTCGGACTTAGTATATTTTTTGGAAATTTTCTTCACCGGGATGAACCTGCAAGTCCGGCCGGGTTGCGGTTGAGGCAAGCCGGATAGAGTTGCCGGTGGCGGGTCAGTCCCTCTATGGAGCTTTTTAAAAAAAGTTCTCCAAACTTATGGATCTTCTTCCAGATGTGCCTTTAATGTTCTTTTGGGGTCCACAGCTCACCACAAGGTTCCAGAAGCTCTGGGATGATCCTTGGGGTGTGTGGACTACAACTCCCAGAATGCACCTTGCGCAAACTCCTTTTTGGCCACTGCACAGTGGTCAGCTGGTTGGTTTCTTCTGGAGTTGGTGCAGGGGACTCTGGTTAGCAATTTTTCACCTGTAGCAAACAGGGAGTTCCTCCTTGAACCAGTTGAAGCCAGGCAAAGTCCTTCTTTTGGTGAAGCCCAAGTGTGCAGCTGGTGCAGTCCTTCAGAGTGCAGGGTCCAGGTGCAGGCCAGGGGTCCAGCATGGCAGTCCTCCTTCCCCTGTAGTTCTTCCTTGTTGGAATCTGATGGGGATCGTAGGTGTGGGTGCAGGTCTTCAAGTTTTATCCCTGCTCCTGGGTGAAAAACAGGGGGGGGTCCTGGTTCTCCAATCAGGTGCAGGGTCATCCCCCCTGTGATGACCACTTCCTGGGAAGTGTGTCAAAAATCAATCCCAGGGAGCAACATCCCTCAAAAATCCATTATGTCTGAAAGTGATTTTTGGAGGTTACATCTGGCTGAGCCCACCCACTGGTGTGGCAAAAAATCCTAAACACATCCCTCTCCTGCCCTCTCCTAATCTAATCAAGGAGGCACCTAACTGTCTGGGGTTGCAGGATGTGAAGGTGTTGCTGGGTTGCTCAAATGTCCTTCTCTGCCTTTGAAAACCAGTTTGGCAGCCCTCCCCCTTCCTGCCTCACCATCTGCTGAGGGGAGATCTCCTCCCACAGGCACATCTCTTTGTGTGAAGCCAGGCCACTTCACACCTCATCAAGGCAGCCTGGCCAGGCTGCCAGAGGCTGGCCAATCAGAGCACAGCAGCAAAAACAATGCAGAGCTGAAGTTGGAAACTTTTCAGGTAAAGTTTAAAACTCTTTACCTGAACAAGTTATATTAAATCCAACAACTGGAACTTGTGGGATTCATTATAACAATTAATTTGATACCAAACTTCTGGTATCTGTTACTTAAGGGGACTTTAAAAATTAAAAAAAAGTCTGCCCATTCTAGCCTATGGAGGCCATTCACTACAATGAGGGAAAAACGAATTTGGCTGTTTTTACCTCACCAGGGCTTATAAAACTATTTCTATAAGGTCCCTGCTTATAGTTACATGGCACCCAGCACTAGGGGGCACATAGGGCACACCTTAAGGGTGACCTATATGTAAAAATAAGGTAGTTAAGAACTTTGAAACTACTTTTAATTCCAAAGTCGAATTTGCATATAACTTTAATTTAAAAGCAGCCAGCAAGGCAGGCCTGCCTTTAAAATGACACAGGGCACCTCAGCAGTGCACCTATGGGTGCACTACCTATGCTGGGGTCCATAAACCTACATGCCCTACCAGATACTAGGGACTTATAGGTAGGTTGACTTAGCCAATTATAATTAGCCTTGCATTCTGATTTTACACAGAGCACAGGCCCTGGGACTGGTTAGCAGTACCCAGGGCACCACCAGAGTCAGGAAAACACCAGCAAAAATTGGTGCAAAAAGTTAGGGAGCCTCTGCAATCAGTCCTGTTCTCTCACATTCATAGTACAGTTTTCATACTTATCATTTGTATTTCTATTCAAGGTTTCTTTTCCTGTTCGGATTGCTTTATCATCAAGTGTTTGAAGTAGTAAACCAATGGGTACCTTCGGATAGTCTTATAGGATTTCTTTAACAGTTAACACCTGTTACAACTAAAATATAAAGGAACAAAATAATACATTTGTTGGAAAGTGGATTATTAGGAAGGGTAGGTAGGTACCTACACTTAGCAATAGGCCACATACCTCCACTAGGTCCAGTGAAGGTCTCAGTAAATTAATTCTTGCTCAACCCTTGGTAGCTTGGCCATGAGCAGTTAGGCTTAATTTAGGAGACGTGTGTAAAGCATTTAATATCAACAAAACAGTAAATAAGTGAAACACAAAACATAATAATAATCCAACACCAGTTTATAAAATAGATTCTATATTTTTCTTTAAAATTACACCAAAACGACAAACATCCAATGTAGGGAACTAGAGATATGAATTTTTTAAGATTAGGGCCCTCATTACAACCCTGGCGGTCGGTGTTAAAGCGGCGGTAAAACCGCCAACAGGCCAGCGGGAAAAAAATGGAATTACGACCGTGGCGGAAACCGCCAACATAGACAACCACTTTAACACTCCGACCGCCACGGCGGTACAAACAAACACCGCAGCGTTAACTGCCAACAGACAGGCGGAAGACAATGTACCGCCCACATTATTACACACCACCGAACCCGCCACCTTTTCTGGGGCGGATACACCGCAAACAAAAACACAGCGGAAACAGGACTTGAAAGGGAAAACGCTCACATCTACACATCACACGAGGAACCAGGACGCCATGGAACCAGAACTTCAGATTCTTCCAGCCTTTATCTTCCTGCTCCTCTACCAGGAGCATGAACGGCGGCGGCGATGATCACTGTGAGTACTGCACCTATGACACAGGGGAGGGAAAAAACAGTGCCACACCCAAACAAGACTCCCACCCCCACCCTCACTCACGACAACACACACACTAATGCATCATGATACATCACAGTTACACCCCCCCCCCCGGAAGAATGCAAGGAGAAAAGGAAATGAGTCGAATGATATTAATATATACGAAGACAGTAATCAAATATATATACATATATTAAGATATTCACACTATAATCAAATATATACACCAAGAATCCAAGTCCAAGGTATTCCACTATCATAGTCCGTGGACCACTGGGCCCAAAAGGCATGGGTGAGGCCCATACTCAATACCCGAACAAGACGGAGAGAACACTGCTGGGCATCAGATAGAAATAAAACAGGCACCTCAGGGGGAAGGGGGGGAACCTCAGCCGGATGTGTGCACAACGCCAGATCCACGAGGGGGCTCCATGCCCACTGTTCAGTCCTGGGGAGTGCAAAGCCACAGTCTCTCAAGTCTCTACAGTCGGTGGTTTGCCCACTGCTATATCCTGGGGAGTGCAAAGCAAGTCTCTCAAGTCTCTACAGTGGGTGGTTTGCCCACTGCTATATTCTGGGGAGTGGAAAGGCAGTCTCTCAAGTCTCTCCAGTGGGTGGTTTGCCCACTGTTCAATCCTGGGGAGTGCCAAGCCACAGTCTCTCAAGTGTATAACATTCTCCACTGGTTTCTGGAGGGGGCTTTGTGCCCAGAGTGCTTCATCCTGCCGAGGACTGTGTGAGTGGATGTGATACTCCACTGGTTCTGGAGGGGGCTTTGTGCCCAGAGTGCTTCATCCTGCCAAGGACTGGGGTAGTGGATGTGATACTCCACTAGTTCTGGAGGGGGCTTTGTGCCAAGAGTGCTTCATCCTGCCAAGGACTGCGTGAGTGGATGTGATACTCCACTGGTTCTGGAGGGGGCTTTGTGCCCAGAGTGCTTCATCCTGCCAAGGACAGAGGTATTGGATGTATCTCCACTGGTTCTGGAGGGGGCTTTGTGCCAAGAGTGCTTCATCCGTAGCGTCGGAATCATTGGCTCTCACTGGCCTGCGGTGCTGCTGGCGGCGGTGTCCTGGGCAGCGGTGCTGCTGGTGGCGGTGTCCTGGGCAGCGGTGCTGCTGGCGGCGGTGTCCTGGGGGTTTGGGTGTGGAGGAAGAGGTAGTGGTTGTAGGAGGTGTACATTTGGTGACTGGGTGAAGGTGCATGGGCTGGAGGCTGTTGTGAGGTGGATGGCTGTTGGGTGGGTGTGTGGCTGCGTTTGTGTACCTTGGGAGGTGGCCTCACAGACACACTGGGAGAGGACACAGGGGACGTGTGAATGGTAGTGGGGGTGTCGCGTGGGCTCTCATTATCCTAAATGAGACTACTGGATTTCTAGGCAGCAGGATCGATAACGGTGTGGGGGACTGAGTCTGACCCACGTGTAAGGAACTCTGTCACCCTAAATCCGGTTGTTGCTCCGGCTAACTAGCAGTGCCTCATTTCTCCCACGGGGAAGAAATGATTGGGCAGCCGAGCGCATGACATCTTTGGAACTTCTCAGGGAAGTCGTGGTCACTCAGATCCAAACCAACTCTCTCATTCACTATATGGTCTCATATACAAATGACAAAGACAGTATAAGTTTTATATATTGTTTTAATAAAACGACTGTATTTTAGATATTAAGGCGTGAGCCGCAATAACCAGAACAATACAACATAGTAGGATTGATATAGTAACCAGGAGAGTAAAACATAGAAATAAAGCTATCATAATTCCTAACCGTTTCTACTCTCCCTCTGCTTGTTCTATTTAGAGCACAGCATGTTAAGCTTTCAGCTTGCCTTTCTGTATCACTAGGGAGACGGACACACTCATACCTGAGCAAAGGCCTGTGATCTGGTTCAGCATCTGCAACGAGGCAGTCAGCGTCTAGTTGTGGTTCCCTGGTCGGAATCTCCCTCTGCATGTATTGGGACAAGGAAGTGATTTTATAACTAACATGTCATCGT
This sequence comes from Pleurodeles waltl, assembly GCF_031143425.1. Lineage (NCBI taxonomy): Eukaryota > Metazoa > Chordata > Amphibia > Caudata > Salamandridae > Pleurodeles > Pleurodeles waltl. The sequence continues at coordinate 658,073,102 of NC_090443.1, read as the reverse complement.
GATCACAAAATGTTCCTGCGCAGGAATGGCAAGTCTAGACTCCTACCACGTCTATCGGCAATGTACCAGACTGTATCCTTGACTAAAGCACAGAGTGAATATGTTATGAAGAACTCCAGTGCTGAAGTAGGCAAAACAGTGTGATATGAATAAAAAACAACACCGTAGAACTGGCTATTCTGTAAAATAACAGTACGAAGCCTAATAGAAAGCATTTAGAGTAAAGTGCACAGAGGCTCTAAGCTGTTAGCAAATGAATAAAATATATTTAGGGCAAAGTGCACAGAGGCCTAAGGCCTGAAGCTAATGCGCAAAATATACGTAAAACTGACCACACTACACCCTCCCCTTGTCGGTAGCAAGTGGTTATAACAACGTAAAAAAAATAAAAAACATGACCTAAATTTAAACCCAACATTTCGACAAGATGAGAAGACAACAAAGTCATAAATTTAGGAAACATGTGACGATAGAGCGAATTGCAATATAGTGTCAATTTAGTTGGGAGAGAGAGAAAAAAAATCAAATTGTCAGACAGAAGCAATAGAACGTAGAAGCTCCTCCACTTCGAGATATGTCAATATCGGAAGATCCACGCCACAAAGTACCATGGAGCAGGTGTGTTCCAAAGCCCCAAAACCATTCAGGGCGGCACCCCGTGTAGTGCCAAGGAAAGAGACAAAACCATCTTCCTCCAGGAAGGGAATCTCATAATCCGCTTCACGAAGCAAACGCAACCGTAGTGCACAAGTCTGGGAATGAGCCCTAATCTGGAACATCAACAGATCAAGATCAACCACTGGAGAGCGCTGCAGTGAGAGACAGAAAGCCAGTGCATGTTCAAACGAGCACCAAAGGCATCGAAACACGGGTTGCACACAATCCAAAACCGGTCGGAACGACAAAGACCAGTCACACTCCAAATGAGCCAGGAGTGTTGCTCCAAAACACTGCATCATGCGTTCACGACACAGCTGCGCTGACGGGAGCAGCAATACAGGATCTCGTTGCGGCGGGACAGCCATTGCGAAAAAATAGCAACAATAGCAAAACTCCAGCCAATAAAGCCAAAGTAATTGGGAAACCCCCAAAAATGCTTCCGAAAATAGAGTGTATAGCCGAAGGTATCAAACCGAATATGGAAGAGAAGGTGTGAACGAAACCAACACCAACGGCTTTGAAAAAATGAGCAATACCAGCAGTGCTGGATGCATTAAATATACGTCCCACAAGTTCACCGAAGTGACTCGGAAAGTTAGTATTCAAAAGGGACTGTATCTCCGCCGATGACCTTGCCACTTGAAGTGCGTAGGTCTCGCTAGCAGATGTAAGGGCCACATGCTTTTGAAACAATAAAGCTTTCAGCCGACTCAACTTGTCGAAATCAACCTTGGAAGTAGCAATATGAGGCCAGATGTCCGCTACCTCCCTAAATTCAGTAAGGGGAAACAACACATTCCCGCAGCACGTAACGGCCTTGTTGACAACGACGATGTAAACTATTCCGGCATGCATGCCACAGCAGCGTTCGCTGTTAAGAACAATGTAACTGCCGTTAGAAAGCACCTGGAAAGTGTTTTTAATTACCGGGACCGGAACTCCCTTCAGATAACAAGCTAAGTTAGCAATCGAAGCATTACACGCTCCGTGCAAGGACGGCTGTTTACAAACCATGGAATGGCTAACAGAAGTTTCGCAGTCGCTACCGCTAAGAAAAACTTCCCGCAAACCATTAACACATCTGTACTGAAAAGGAAGCTCCCACACCTCGTGTATGTAACTGTCACCCAATAGTTCATATCTTCCCACCGGAATGTGCTTCAAACAAGAAGTAAATTGCAGAGTGGAGATAGGCAAATTAATAACCCCATGAATCAACCACTCAGCTGACGGAATCTCAGCCACCGTAAAAGGCAGTTTCTCCAACTTTTCAATATTTAACATAACATACGTTGCTTCCTTCTAAGCCATCAATTGTTGTTGACGAGTTAAATTAAAGGAGATAAAGATCTCTCTGGCACGAATGTGCTGCCATGGAACGCGACCCGCCTTCAAGGTCTGAAGAGTCCAACCCAGCTGCATGATAGATCGTGTCTGACTCTGCCCATGATATAAAGAAGACATGTCTGATTTTATAATGTCAATAGCAGAAGAGACAATGCTGTCAATCGTGTAAACACGGTCAGAAAGGGTATGCATGCCATTATCAACAACAGACAAAGGGGGTTATTCTAACTTTGGAGGAGGTGTTAATCCGTCCCAAAAGTGACGGAAAAGTGACGGATTTACCACCATCCGTATTACGAGTCCATTATATCCTATGGAACTCGTAATACGGCTGGTGGTATATCCGTCACTTTACCGTCACTTTTGGGACGGATTAACACTCCTCCAAAATTAGAATAACCCCCAAAGTCTGCAGCAGATTTTCTCGATCAATCTGTCTTAACCTGGCTGCAGCCTCCTGCTGGGAAAGTTTCCAAAACTCATTATACACTTCGTATAAGAACCTTTTTCTCCGGGGCACCTTGGGACCTGACGAGAAATCTTGTAAATCAGTACCATTAGACAGTAACTTGAGGTGTGACTTAACTGCACCCAGCGTGGAGTACTTCAACCATTGTTGACAAAGTTTCCCCTTACTGTATGTAGTTATTATATCTGCATGTTCTGGTGAAATGTAATGAGGGTCTGCCCTACTAGTCCTGAACCCCCCAGAAGAGGTAACAAAACGTTGATGACACTGATTAGTGTCTACAGGCCACAATAACCACCCGCCCGGATGTAACGATGAAGCGTTAAGCATACCATTCTGGACCCAATGCGTAAATTCACTAAAAGTAGCATTCACATAGTGCTGCCAGTTATTTAATTTAGAAGGGACAGGTATGCTAGGAAAAGTCAATTCTCTAATCGACGCCAAGCCCAAACAACTAGTCTGTTATACTGTGTCATTGAGGAAAATCATTTGCACAGGGATAATGCATGCTCGAAATAATGTATCTCTGCCTTGCATCTGCCAATTTTTCGTACCCCAAACACTTTTCAAGTCAACAGTCTTTAACCAGTATTCATATCCTTCGACCGAAAGTTTAGATACAAACGAATTAGAATACAGTAATTTAGTATCGGTCAACAAAATTTGCTTATTAGAATACGGTGTCACTTTAAAATAGTAAGACTTAGCGCTTCGCTGATCATGCCCAGAAAAATATGCAAATTTATCATTATACGTTTTCGAACTCCCTGGTGGAGGAGTCGAGCAATGTTCCCATTGTACATAATGAAAGATGGACTTAGGGCTACTCGCTTTGTGAATAAAGTGGTGTCCATAATAGGTGTAGCAAAACATATCACCATCATTATCTTTAAATTGGTAAGCATCTTCATCGTCATAGACAGTATAATATTGCAAATCTTTTAGCATAGCATCTACTGTCTTCACATCCCAATCATCAGAAACAATGCCTGGAATAACAATATCATTCATTGATAACTTAAGAACATACGGTATTTGAATCAATTCAGTGGGACCATATATTTCAAACATTACTTTATCCCACACAATTCCATCCGGAATTGGTATCGCAGAAATGTTCACATTGGATATGTCTCTTCGAACCATATGAGACGAAAAATGTGGTCTCAACACAGTCTCCACGTGCTCAATGTCTGATCGATCAGGAAGAAAATGACCATGTATTACCAGAAAAAAGGTAACCACAAATCCCAACCATAAAAAAATAGTCAGTACAGCCATAAAAAGCCACAAATAGTTCCAAGGAACAACAAAATATGTACGTTTAAGCCAACTTAGTAGCTTACGTGGACCTCGGATTGAAGACAGCGAAGACGAAGAGCTGGATACAGCCGCATCCGCGTCGTTGAAGCAGCCAGAGGCAGTTCTTGCAAAAGGTGCAACAGTGAACAAGGAAGCTGATGGAGGTTCTCTCCTAGGTACGCTATAAATTACATGTTCAGAAACATCAGTAGAACGTACAGCAACTTGAGAAAAAGAATCAATATCAATCGTCGACTGTGGAACAATCGCAAGATCATCTTCCACCCTCCCCAAGCTCGGAGAGGAAACATGGTCGGTGCTAATCACCTGCAGCGGGACTTCTTCCCCAGTAGTGAGAGGGATGCCGGAACTACTGGGTGTCCCTCTTGGTCTGCTTTGCAGAATCGGCCACATGTTGTAACTTGACATTATCAATGGAAACAAAACGATTTGCTTTGGCCCCTTGCAGCGGCGGCAAACTCACAGTTCTCGTGCCGCTCACCCCCAACACCGGGACAGGTGCTCGATAAGAAGGACCAAATTCTTTCTTTACTGCGACCTTTTCACGCACTAGATCCCCAATCCCGGGTATCCAACCAGTAGGTGTTACTGGCTCATCCTTAATTCCAGAGGAGGCAGCACTCGCAGAAGAGTTATCTTCACGAAATTGTTGTAAATCCTGCAAAACAGTGACACGATCATTTATGTCAAAGGGCGTATCTGCCGCCTCCACACCAGGACCATCTAGATCAGGAACATACATTCGTGTTCCGAACAGGCACTCATATGAAGTACGACCCCCCAGTGACCTTCTAGGCAAGTTATTAAGTGCTCTCTGTACTCCATACAGGTGGGCTAGCCAACTACGACCCGTACCTATAACCCTGGCTGTTAAGGATTGCTTTAAATCCCGATTTAAACGCTCCACGACAGAATTTCCCTCGGGATGAAATGGAGACGAGAATTGGAGTTGGACCCCCAACGAAGCCATGGTGTCCCTGAATGCCTTAGAGGCAAAAGCAGGGCCCTGGTCCGAATGAAAAGCCGCAACTGCAAATGTATCGACAAAGATACGCAAATCTTTAATAACAGTCCGAGCGTCAGCCGAGCGCTGTGGCCAGACCCACACAAATCTGGAGCACGAATCTACAGCAACCAATATGTATTTGTATGCACTATCTGGTGTCAGTGGACCACAATGGTCCAAGTACACACACTGTAATGGTCTATTTGATATCAGAAGAGGAGTCTGCTGCGGGCGTCTAGCCGACGATGCTTTAATTTGTTGACAGACGTCACAACAAAGGACATACTGCTTTGTCTCCTTATAGAGACCAGGCCACCAATAACGGGCCTGTAAAAGCGAAATCGTGGTAGCCACACCAGCATGCGCAGATGCCACCCCTTCATGCGCTGCAGAAATTAATCGAGGTCTCTCAATCTTATTCGGTAACTCACGTACACCAACGCCTGGAATATTAACAACAGCATTTAGTGCACCACTCAAGCAGTAACTATATTTAGAAGGGAATCCTTTAGGAAATGGCGTGCCATCAGCCGTAGCTTTTATGGCAGCCGAAATCTCTACAGTATGTCTGGTTTTGAACTCGAACGAGTTACCGCGGCTACAGTGGCGATAGTCACTGCCGCCTTTGCAGCCTCATCAGCCAAAGTATTCCCAGCAACGTGTATTCCAACGCGCTGGTGTCCAAGTGTATGTACAACATGGACTTTAGGAAGCGTCTCTTTCAGACCCGCAACCTTACCCCACAACAATTTATGTTTAATGGTGTTGCCTTTAGAATCTCTGAATCCATTCATTTTCCAATAATGCAGATATTCATTGAAGGATTGCACACAGTAGTAGGAGTCACAGACCAGCAAGGTCAATATCGCCGGCTCTGCATGCTCCAACGCTAACAAAAGAGCTTTGAGCTCAGCCAGCTGCGCCGTGCAATCTCCCAAGGTTTTAGTATAAGTATGTCGGGGGCAGAAAACTCCCCCCTCCATAGTCCCGCTCACCACCGCACAAGCAGCAGAATACTGTTGTTTAGTCCCAACCGCCGGTTGCGCAGAGCCATCGGTATACATGACCACTTCATATTGGTCAATAGGTAATGTGCCAGCAGGAACCGGGTACTCTATTTCATATTGAAGAAATTCTTGAGTCTGCAGCTTAGGGTCAAATATGTAATCCACATCAGTGGCCGTCAAAGACGTAGCCCATTGTATCCACCGCGGGTGTAAAGCTTTCGAATTAGGAACACTCGCTTTTGTAACAGCCTCCAAGGCCGGAATTGGGGAAACGACAATAATGCGTTGGCCCTGGGCTAGCGGTCTTTCTTTGATCACAGCCATCTGTACTGCAGTGAGAATTTTCTCAGTCTGTGCAAAACGTTGTTCTGCAGCAGAATACAAGTGGGACTTGTATGCTATCGGGACTGTCTCCCCTTCATTAAAGGTGACATACGCAAATCCAACAGCCCCAGGAATCACCCTGATGACCAATTGAGTTTTATTGTCCCGCGTGTGTAAATGTTTAACCGCTAAGAGATCATTCTGCAGCTCTCGCAGTATGTGTGTATGCTCAGTCGTCCAAAATCTACTTGAAAAATTCGGGCGAATCAGTTCATATAAGGGTTTTATACGTGTAGCATAATCAGGAATGTAAGTTCTGCCAAAATTCAGAAACCCCAACAAAGACTGGAGCTTCCGAACCATATTAGGAGGCTGCAGTAAAGCACATTTCTCCAAAAAATGTGGCGCCAGGCTCTTGCCCTCACTCGATAACTCATATCCCAGGAAAATAACACTGAGGAAGGCAATCTTCGATTTCTTAAAATTAAACTTATAACCAATATCAGCAAAACCCACAACAATGCGCGATACGCGACTGAGATGTTGTAGAATCTCATCGTCCGTCAAATAAATGTCATCAACATATGATAACGCCTCAGGGTCCAACTCGTGCAGAAGTTCAGTCACACGAGCCGAGAACAGTCCTGGGCTATTCTTATACCCCTGAGGTAAACGACAAAACTTTTTCTGAGAGCCAAACGCACTGAAACCGGTATAGTCCCGACTTTCGGGTGCTATATTCTGGCAGAAAAATCCATTCGAGATATCCAAGGTTGTTTTGTATTTTTTACGCACTATATTATTCATAAGCGCAGCGCTATGTGAATTCTGTATAGCATATGTGCGTGTATGACTATTCAAATGTCTGTAATCCACCACTATCCTATAGGAATGGTCCGGTTTAGCAACCGGAAATAAGGGATTATTCATCGGCGAGACACAAGGCTCAATCACACCTTGGTACTCCAATTGTGTAAGAATTTTCCGAACCGATGCCCTTGCTTCAAATTTAATAGGATATTGCGGCTGTGGCTGAGGTTCTCCTTTAATGGGAATGACATAAGGTGATTGTTTATCCCACCCCACATTATTTCTATATAGGGCGGGGGCTTGTGCTAGAGCCCATGATTTACCATATGACTCCGCTAGTTCTCTCGGAACAAGTGGTGAAAAGGAAGGCGCAATAACCTCCTCCCCAACTGGACAGTCGCGAACAAAGTCAGGTGGCCAATCTTGTTCGGCCAACAGGACATCATATGATTTCACCATATGGTCCCAAAAGATGGCGTGTACAACGCGGTCAATGTCCCCTTCTAATCGTAGAGTCACAAGATATACTTGATCAGGATCAGAGACTCGCATATCCGCCGTCTCGACTTGTATGAAGTCATCAGTTGCTTTCGCCTCCAGATGCTCTAGAAGACTCCGGCGAACTATTGTGACCTCTGCCGCGCTGTCTAACAGCGCTAACGCCCATGTCTTGTTCGTCAAGAGAACTCTCTTCTTGAGCGGCATGTCTAACTGAGACTGCTGCCACTTTCTTCTTTTTAAACTGCTGTTTTTGTTGCAGCGGTTTCTCTTCTTGTTTAATAGAAACCTCCGCTGAGCGTTGTGAATCCTGTCTCGGTTTCACGTACTCCGTCCTCCGCTCTGACCGCCCACCTCTCTCACTTCTTTTCTCAGAGGAGTCCTGAAAGGAACGAGATTGGCGCGTATCAGTATATTGATATCTATCAGGCGTCTTCAAAGTATCCCTATTCCTGAGATTATACTTATTTTGTGGGGTCTCCGGTTGCGGAGACTGCCCACCATCTTTCTTAGGTGTTTGCTGTTTCTTATCCCAGCGCTTTTTCGCACCCTCAGGTTGCTGTTTGCTTAGAATTATCCTTATTATTTTTACCCTGCAATTGTGGTTTCTGCGGTCGAGCCCCTAGGCTATCACGACCAATACTAGAATATGTTTCAGCTATTATTCTCGGAAGTTCCCGCTCCTGATTAATCTGCGGAACGTCCCGAAGACGCATTCGCACTGCTAGTGCTACAGCCTCCCCCTTGAGATTACTCAAAATAATAGAAGAAACCGCGTCAAAATTACCCATCAATTGCATGCCTAAATCCAAGGCAGGAGCAGCCCCATATTCATCCTGAATTTGTTTAAGCACCTCCGGCAAATTAGCCAAAGTCGGTGTACCGTGTGCTGTAGTATAGAGAGCGGCAAACACCGTGCCCCAAGTATTACTAAGATCCACCGTAGGAACCATCCCATATGGCAAACACATCGTCAAAATTCTATGCTTATCCTGAGGTCCCGTATGGGGAAATACTGCTTCCAGCGTATTAATTTTTTGCGCCAGCCAAAATGGAGTCTCCTCACGTTTAGCCGGTACCTTTCCCATTACAGAGTGTACAGTGGCCGGATTTATTCCTGGCACCACCGCATGTGGATGAGCTGGAGCAGCACGCGCTGCATTAGTATTTAATGTCTGCATCACAAACTGAACTAATCGTCTGTACGTTGCAGTTAATTCCACATATAAACGACGCACTTCAGCCACTGCCACATTTGCCACTCCAGGATATGGTGTATATGTAGCCAATAAAGGCCAGGTCGGACCATCATTACTCAACGGACCTAACCGTACTGGTGTTACTGAATGTGGGAGGGCGCCATCAAGCCAATTATGGTGTTCTTGATAAGATAAAGGTATTTCTAAGTATGCATAAGCCCTGTATTGTCCAGGGACATTCGCAACAGTATATTCGTGAAAAGTATTTGTACCCCCATCAGCTGCTGGAAATACGACCCAAGAATAAAAAAGTTCTGTTCTATAGGCTGCATGGGCGTCCACCACAAAAGCGACCGGACCCCCGTGGACCGTCAGTCCATGTGCTATCAGATGACCCGTGAGCGGAAATCGCATATTAAGCGGTGTATTTACTACAACTGGATTCGCCATTAGTATAACAATAATAGCTCTAGGACAGAGAAGGCACACCAATATCGGGGTATTTCCTTTCAAAGTTCAAGCTTGAACAACCAACCACTAAGTAATAGGATGTACCCAACCTGTGGTGGCGGAAACCCTCAGCCCCACGGACGTCTCCGCATACGGAACCGAGGAGTCAAAATATATACGAGACCGAGAGAGTCATTCGGACCCAAACATTAGAGCCAGACCAAACGTTGGCGGCGCCATGTCGCGTGGGCTCTCATTATCCTAAATGAGACTACTGGATTTCTAGGCAGCAGGATCGATAACGGTGTGGGGGACTGAGTCTGACCCACGTGTAAGGAACTCTGTCACCCTAAATCCAGTTGTTGCTCCGGCTAACTAGCAGTGCCTCATTTCTCCCACGGGGAAGAAATGATTGGGCAGCCGAGCGCATGACATCTTTGGAACTTCTCAGGGAAGTCGTGGTCACTCAGATCCAAACCAACTCTCTCATTCACTATATGGTCTCATATACAAATGACAAAGACAGTATAAGTTTTATATAATGTTTTAATAAAACGACTGTATTTTAGATATTAAGGCGTGAGCCGCAATAACCAGAACAATACAACATAGTAGGATTGATATAGTAACCAGGAGAGTAAAACATAGAAATAAAGCTATCATAATTCCTAACCGTTTCTACTCTCCCTCTGCTTGTTCTATTTAGAGCACAGCATGTTAAGCTTTCAGCTTGCCTTTCTGTATCACTAGGGAGACGGACACACTCATACCTGAGCAAAGGCCTGTGATCTGGTTCAGCATCTGCAACGAGGCAGTCAGCGTCTAGTTGTGGTTCCCTGGTCGGAATCTCCCTCTGCATGTATGGGACAAGGAAGTGATTTTATAACTAACATGTCATCGTGATCACAAAATGTTCCTGCGCAGGAATGGCAAGTCTAGACTCCTACCACGTCTATCGGCAATGTACCAGACTGTATCCTTGACTAAAGCACAGAGTGAATATGTTATGAAGAACTCCAGTGCTGAAGTAGGCAAAACAGTGTGATATGAATAAAAAACAACACCGTAGGACTGGCTATTCTGTAAAATAACAGTACGAAGCCTAATAGAAAGCATTTAGAGTAAAGTGCACAGAGGCTCTAAGCTGTTAGCAAATGAATAAAATATATTTAGGGCAAAGTGCACAGAGGCCTAAGGCCTGAAGCTAATGCGCAAAATATACGTAAAACTGACCACACTACAGGGGTGGAGACTGCAAGTGAGCGGGGTGTGGTTGTGGGTGTGCTGGTGATGGAGGTAGTGGCTGAGGATGTAGTGCATGCAGGTGTGAGTGGAGACAAGACATGGAGGGAGGAGGGAGACGAGGAGGAGGGGAACACAGTGGAGGCAGTGGATGTTGGTATGTCAGCATGGATATGATGCTTGCGTGAGTACCTGTGGGATGTGTGGGGTTTATGTTTGCCAGAGCTTCCCTTGTGTGTTGAGGTGTTTGCATGCTGGTCTGATGGTGTGCTTGGGATAGGCTGAGGTACAGGGGTTTGGGTCTGGGTGGAGGAAGTTGGAGGGGGAAGGCTAGAGACAGGGACAATGGCTGCCATCAGAGCTAAGGCCAGAGTCTGAAAAGCTCGCTGATGGGCTGCCTGACCAGAGTGAATGCCCTCCAGGTATGCATTGGTTTGTTGCAACTGCCTCTCCACACCCTGGATGGCATTCAAAATGGTAGACTGCCCAACAGTGAGGGACCTGAGGAGGTCAATGGCCTCCTCACTGAGGGCAGCAGGGGTGACAGGGGCAGGGGCTGAGGTACCTGGGGCGAAGGAGATGCCCACCCTCCTGGGTGAGTGGGCATGGGGGACACGCTGAGGGGCTGCTGGGAGGGCAGTGCTGGTAGGGGGGGTGGCGGCTGTACACGCAGATGCGGGGGGAACAGATGGGCCCGCAAGGGAGCTACCATCAGAGGAGGAGTCCGTATCACTGGTGTCAGCTCCTGTCCCCACCGTGGAGCTCCCTCGCCCTCCATCCCACTGGTGAATTCAGACTCCGTGGTGTCGCCCTCCAGGGACATGTGGGATGCAGCTCCCTCCTGCTCCGGTGCCACTGCTCCCCCGCCTGATGATGCTAATGCACACAAGAACAGGGAGACCACAAAAAGGTGGGGGGTAGACAGAAGAAGGACATTTTGAGTGCATGCAATACCGCTACCGTTGGAGGACACTACAGACACAGAAGCCCCCTGCACTACGCCGCACAGTTGGAGTTCCCTATTCAATCCCAGGGACATGGGTTAGAAGGCTATGCCCGATTGCTTTACACATGGATGTCACAGGAGCCTGACTAGGTGTAGTTGGCACTGTACACAGGTGGGAGTGGTGCCACAGGGCCTGCCTTAAAAGGGGCCTTGCCTACTAAACTCGCCCTGGCCTAGGGGAACCCACAGCCCACCTCCCCCACCCAGACACCTACAATGCGCGCTGAATCAGCAGAATGAGAGTGTACTCATCCCCTTGTGGCTGCTGTGATGCCCTCAAGCGCCCATCCAACTCCGGATACGCCACCGCTGGGATCCTGAACATCAGGGGGGTCATGGTGCGACGGGGCACCCCTCCCACTTTGGGAGGCCATCACCAGCTGGGTCTCCGCCGTCTTCTTGCTCCAGTGGCGAATGTCCTCCCATCTTTTCCGGCAGTGGGTGCTCCGTCTGTGGTAGACCCCCAGGGTCCAGACTTCCTTGGCGATGGCACGCCAAATGTCCTTCTTCTGATGGGCGCTGACCTACAGGAATTGTACAGGGGAAAAAGAGAAGTTATTACTGTCTGCACCGTCACAGTCATTGGCCCGCATCCCTACCCTTGCCATGACGCACATGCACTCATCGTCGTTTCATGCACGCTCATTCTCACCCCCCCCTATCTTTCATCCACACCACTCCAAACAGGCATTGCCCATACAGCATGCTCACAGTGTACTTATCTGTTTGTCTGGAGGACTGTAGAGTAGCGTGTACTGGGGGAGGACCCCATCCACGAGTTTCTCCGACTCCTCCATGCTGAAGGCAGGGGCCCTTTCCCCAGACACATGAGCCATTGCCTCTTCCAGACTGAGGTCACAGCAGCACTTGCAGTGTAAGTCCTCTCCTGTCGAAGATCAGGTATCAAGTGATTGAACAGAGAGAAAATGGCGGTCAAGTCTGTGGCGGTGCGTACCATCACCGCCGGTGTACATCGTCATTGGCTCCTCGGACCCATAGGGTCCAATGTTAACCAATGCAGGATTGCGCTGCGGCCTTCGAATGCCTACCGCTACGGTGTACAACGCCAGCGCAGTTACCTCATATCCCATTGTCCCACTTTACAGGTCAGGCAGCTGCCATTTCATGGGCCCACATGCCATTATTTTGGACTGCGTCACACATATCTAGACCTTGCCTAACACTCATACAGGCATATGTCGATTTGCTAATATTTCAGAGTATGCTGTGTTTACAGACCTCAGAGTTGGTTGACTCTCTGCTCGCTGTTCTCCTCCATAGGCACCATCCGCTGGGGCATATGAGGATATGGCTGCATCCTCCGGTGTACAGACCGCTGGTGGACCTGTCGACAATGGAGGAGCGACATGTGATCATCACCTACAGACTTGATCGTGCCACAATCCAGGAACTGTGTGCCCAGTTGGAGCCAGAACTGATGTCAGCTATACGCCATCCCACAGGATTCCCCCATCAAGTGCAGGTGCTGTCAGTACTCCATTTCCTAGCAAGTGGGTCATTTCAAACTACAGTGGCCATTGCATCAGGGATGTCCCAGCCTATGTTTTCCAACGTGTTGTCTGCCCTGCTGAAACACATGCGGAGCTACATCGTTTTCCCTCATGTGGAGGATTTGCCTACAGTGAAATGTGATTTCTATGCCCGGGTCATATCGCCAACATCATAGGTGCCATTGATGGGACACATGTGGCCTTGGTCCCCCCCGCAGGAGTGAACAGGTGTACAGAAACTGGAAGATTTACCATTCGATGAATGTGCAGATGGTGTGTTTGGCAGACCAGTACATCTCCCATGTGAATGCCAAATTCCCTGGCTCAGTGCATGACACTTACATTTTGAGAAATAGCAGCATCTCTTATGTGATGGGGCAACTTCAGAGGCACTGTGTGTGACTATTAGGTGAGGACATTGACCCAATACAATGTGAATAGTTGTCTGGGTCTGGGGATGTCCCTATGAGTTAGTGTGTGACAGTTGTCCCTCGCCATTTGCAGGTGACTCTGATTACCACAACCTGTCATTGCTACTGACCCCAGTGAGGAATCCCAGGACAAGGGCAGAGGAACGCTACAATGAGGCCCATGGGCGAACTAGGAGGGTTATAGAGAGGACCTTCGGCCTCCTGAAGGCCAGGTTCTGGTGCCTTCATATGACAGGTGGTTCCCTATTCTACTCACCAAAGAAGGTGTGCCAGATCATCGTGGCCTGCTGTATGCTTCACAACTTGGCTTTGCGACGACAGGTGCCTTTTCTGCAGGAGGATGGTCCAGATGGAGGTGTTGTGGCAGCTGTGGAGCCTGTGGACAGTGAAGACGAGGAAGCAGAAGAGGAGGACATAGACAACAGGAACACGGTGATCCTGCAATACTTCCAGTGAGACGCAGGTAAGGAGACAACACAGCCTGCTACATCTGATTTAATTCTACTACCTCTCATCTGTTTGTCATTTTCACCCAGTGTATGGTCACGGAGTTGTCACTTTCCCTTACGATTTCACAGATGTGGGTCCCACTGTGTGACATCTGCTTTGTTTCCGCATGGACTAGAGCTGTGTGACATAGGTATGTTGACATTACATTTGATATAGCATTTTGCCAAATACACATTTTCGAAAGCACAGACTGACTCCAGATTGTTTTTTGATTTAAGGGTGTTTATTTAAGTGCTCCATAGTGGAGGGGGTTGAAAAATGGTCAGGGGTGATGGTGGAGGAACGTCCATGGCAGAGTCCAGTCTATTAGTCTCACAGGTGCATTGTCCAAAGGGGCATAGGAAGTGGAGCTGGGGCAGTTTAAGTATGGACAGGTGACAAAGTGGGACAGAAGGATGACAATCAGGGTGGTCTAATTTCTTGGCAGGGGTCTTGGAATTGTTCTCTGTCTTTGTCCTGGATCTCAGGGACCGTTTGCGGGGTGGTTCTCCATCTGCAGGGGATGGGGTGCTGGTGTGGTGACGTGCGGTGGTGCCTCCTGTCCACTAGCGCCGGCGGAGGTGGTGGGCAGTTCATCGTCCAGGCTAGTGTCAGGGGCCCCTTGTTGTGCCACAGTGTCCCTCCTGGTGTTGACAAGTTCATTCAGCACCCCTACAATGGTGCCTAGGTTTGTATTGATGGATTTGAGTTCCTCCCTGAAGCCCAAATACTGTTCCTCCTGCAGCCGCTGGGTCTCCTGAAACTTGGCCAGTACCGTTGCCATCGTCTCCTGGGAATGGTGGTAGGCTCTCATGATGTTGGAGAGGGCCTCGTGGAGAGTGGGTTCCCTGGGCCCGTCCTCCCCCTGTTGCACAGCAGCCCTCCCAGTTCCCCTGTGTTCCTGGGCCTCTGTCCCCTGAACTGTGTGCCTACTGCCACTGCCCCCAGGTACCTGGTGTTGTTTGGGTGGTGGGATAGCTGTAGTGGTGGACACACTTCTGATTGATGTGTCCTGGGGACAGAGGTATGGGCCCGCTGGGTGGGTGCTGCGCTGGTGTTTCCAGAGGGGGCAAGCTCTGTAGTGGCCTGTGCCAGTGTGAGGGGAACCGACTGTCCCGAGGTCCCAGATGGGCCGGGCTGGTCATCTAGATCCATTTGGACAGAGCTGCTGTCCTCACTGTGGGCCTCTTCTGTGGGTGGAGTGGACATATCTGGACCCTCCTGTCAGGTGACGTTGGGTAGGGGTCCTGCAGGGTTGTAAAGGCATGATTATTGCATCTGTGTGTGCCATGGTGTGCAATGGGTAGGTGACCATGTACCCCAGTGCTTGCATTCCTGTGTAGGACCATGTGTAATAATGGATTAGGGGGTTGTATGGGTGTGTGTAGTGGCCATGCATTGGTGATGGGTGTTCATGCTTTGGTGGTACATGCAGGGCTTGAGTTTGGGATGTGTGGTTTGTGATATTGGGACATACGTGAGGAGTTGGAGTGATGGGGGTGAGGGCGAGGGTGGTTGTATGTGATAGCATGCAGGTGGGTGGGGGATGTAATAGTTAAGATTTGACTTACCAGAGTCCATTCCTCCAGCTACTCCTGCGAGGCCCTCAGGATGCAGTATAGCCAAGACCTGCTCCTCCCATGTTAGTTGTGGGGGAGGAGGTGGGGGGCCGCCACCAGTCCTCTGAACCGCGATGTGGTGTCTTGAGACCACAGAACGCACCTTCCCCCGTAGGTCATTCCACCTCTTCCTGATGTCATCCCTAGTTCTTGGGTGCTGTCCCACTGCGTGGACCCTGTCCACGATTCTTCGCCATAGCTCCATCGTCCTAGCTATGGTGGTGTGCTGCACCTGTGATCCGAATAGCTGTGGGTCTATCCAGATGGTTTCCTCCACCATGACCCTGAGCTCCTCCTCAGAGAACCTGGGGTGTCTTTGCGGTGCCATGGGGTGGTGTGGGTGATGTGTGGGGTGATATTTACAGGTGTGTTGTGTGAGGTGCGTGGATGTTGTGCGAGTGATGGTGTGGAGTGCCTGTGGATGCTAGTTTGTAGATGGTGGGTCTCTCTCTGGCTCTCAGTCGCAGTTGTTGATGTAAGGGTTTGTGGGTGATGTGGGTGTGTGTTTTATATTGTATTGGGTGTGGTGTGTGTATTTGCATCAGGTGTGTGTATTTCGAAATGTCCAATGTGGTTGTGTTTTGTAAATGTGTGTGTATTTTGAACGCGGCAGTGTGTACCGCCAATGGAATACCGCGGTTGAAAGACCGCCGCGTGGATTCGTGGGTCGTGATAGTGTGGGCTTATTCCTGTTGCCGTGACGGTGGAGGTTTTGTTATCGCCAGTTTATCACTGACCTTTGGTGTGGCGGACTTGTGTGGGTGTCTGGACTTTGGCGGATTCCGAGCTGTGGGTCATAATGACCGTGGCGGAATTCCACGGCCACGGCAGTGTGTTGGCGGTCTTTTGCACGGTGGTAAGTGGCTTTTACCGCCAATGTTGTAATGAGGGCCTAAATGTTTTTTGGCACCTAGAAACAAAAAGCACCACACGCGATGTCTGGTCACACCCGTTCAGGGTAAAGTCAAAATTTGAGGCCGACCGCAATGGAGCTCTGCTTGGCTGCATTGAGCGGGAGGCCTTGGTTAAAGTTTTTTACCTTCTCACTTAGATGATTTCTTGAAGATTTTTCTCTGATCGGGACGAAGTCACAAGTTGAGGCCGGCCTCGCTGGAGCCCTCCTCGGATACACTGCGCGGGAGGCCTCGTTAAAACTTTCACATTTGGACATAGAAACTTTTTGGGAAATTTACTTTCCTGAAGTCAAGCGACCCTCAGCAAGCTGATTTCGATGCAGTGTCATCGGATTGCCTTTCTGCGAGCCCACGGTCAAATCCTGGAACTGTGGAGCTCTGGAGCTTTTTAGACGGACACACCTGAAAATCAGGCCGGGTCGCGGTTGACGTCGGCGGGCTTGACACTCGCTCGTTGTGTTTGTCCACTTTTGGAGCTTTTTTCCAAAGTTGCTCCAAACTTCTCCAAACTACTGGATCTTCTTCCAGAAGTACTTGTAAGACCCTTCAAGTGTCCACAACCCACCCCAAGAATCTAGAAGCTCTGAATTGCTCCTTGGGGTTAGAACTTTATCTTCCAGAATGCACCTGGTCACAATCCTTAAATGGCCACTGGTCAGCTAGGCTATTTTTACAGGACTTGATACAAGGGACTCTGGTCAGCTCCTTTCTACCTGTAGCTTTCAGAGAGTCCTTTCTTGGAGATTTAGAAGTGAGTCAAAGTCCTTTTCTTGGTGAAACCCAAAGTATGCAGCTTGTGTATTCCTTCTGAGTGCAGGGTCCAGGTGCAGGCCAGGGGTCCAGCAGGGCAGCTCTGCCATATTTTCCTTGCTGCTGGGGTGGCAAGCGGGCGGGGGGGGGGGGTACTCCTGTCCAGTCATGTGCAGACCACCACCCTCTGGAGTGACCAATTCCTGGGAAATGTGGCCAAAATCAATCCCAGGGCGCAACATTCCTTCCAAATCCAAGATGGCAAAATTTCAATCTTAGAGTTTAGATCTGACTGAGTCCCTCCACTGGTGTGGCTAAGGTTCCCTTAAAACACCCCTTTCGAGCCCTCTCTTGATCTAAATAGGGAGCACCTGGTTGTCTGGGGCTGCAGGAAATGGGGGAGGTCCAGTTGCTGTCCCAAATCTCCTTCCCTCCTTTGAAGTCCATTTTGACTGCTCTCCCCCTACCCTGTTCCACCATCTTCTGAGGCAGCTTTCCTCCCATCAGATGCTTCCTTTGTTTCAGCCCAGACCACTTCACACCTCATCAAGGCAGCCTGGCTCAGGCTGTCCGAGGCTGACCAATCACAGAAGGGCACTGCAGTGCTGAAGTTGGTAACTTTTTGCAAGAGTTCTAAAACTCATTCCCTATCCAAGTTATATTAACTTCAACAGTGGCAAGTTGTGGATTTATTATAACTTTTAATTTCATACCCAACTTGTTATATTTAGCTCCTTCCTGTGGAAAATAGGACTACATTATTTTAAAATAAAGTCTCTCCATGTTAGCATATGGAGCCCATTCACTACAATGGGGAAAACATATTTTATAAAGTTCCTGCTTATAGTTACACTGCACCCAACCCTGGGGACACTTTGGGCATACCTTAGGGGTGACTTGTATATAAAAATAAGGTACCTTGAGACTTTGGAAGTACGTTTAATTCCAAAGTCGAGTTTGGGGTTAACTTTAACTTAAAAGCAGCCAGCAAGGCAGGCCTGCTTTTAAAATGACACTGGGCACCACAGCAGTGCACATATTGGTGTACTATCTATACTGGGGCCCCTAAAACAACATGCCCTACCATATACTAGGGACCTAAAGGTAGGTTGGTACAGCCAGTTATAGTTAGCCTAATTTGCATATACCTTTTTTAATCAGAGCACAGGCCCTGGGACTGGTTAGCAGTGCCCAGGGCACCTTAAGAGTCAGAAAAGCACCAGTATGAGTTAGATTTAGGGGCAAAAAGTGAGGGGGGGGTTCTGCAATCAGCCCTGCTATCCCAAAAATTAATATAGTAATTCTTACTTTTGTGAAGTATTCAAAATGAGCAAATATTGGTAAGATGACCCCTGGTTGTTCATAGTATGGCATTTTAGGGATTTCTGATCAGCTGGCCACTACATCGATCCTTGTTTATGTGTTCATAGAGAGGCTTAAACATACACAGATGATCTCGATTGATTTTTGCGCGTTACCTTTGTAGACCATACTTTCATATTGGGTTTAGGGTGATCATATTTTCTATTTAACATGTCCATACTTCTTCCTGTGGTCTGTCCTATCTGGCTAGAAACAACTGTTTTACATTAGCCGCAAATGAGACTGTTCACCTTAGGGTAGATTGATATACCTTCATATGAGTGAAGTTTTGTACGATAGAAATCCTTGAGTCTTTGGGGACTGACATTTCTAACATTTTAATACATATTCTACGCATTTGATCACCATGTCTCAGTTGTTGTTACTGCATCAGGATCCTTATGCATATTTGAAACTATTGTTTTTATTTATTATTTCTTCCTGTTGCTTGGGTATTTTATAGTTTATGTGCATCCACCTAGAGCATTTAACTTTAATTTGCAGTTGATGGAAATCACTTAGTGGCCACTCATTTCTATATCTGGTTGTTTTCGACTTGATGACATCCATATGTTATTGGTACCCTTCTCGCCTGTGCTTTTCTGATCTGTTATTCGATAATGAATACTACTACATTCTGTGATTCATTACTGTAGTTTTTTTATTTAGATATATGTTCCACTGTGGTGCTCGAAGTTGTTTATCCTGCCTGCTAACATTTTGATGTTGTTTTTCAGTTGTGTTAATAATGTTTCTGAAGAAAACGGGGTTATTACTCCAGAAAGGCCATATGTCTTAACATCTGCATGGCCTTAGTTGACCTCCGGTTTGAAAGAGATTTTTCTTCAAGACTTTGTCTCACCCACCAGGCCTTGTATGGGTCTGGCCTGAAGTGTCTTACCTTATTATCCACAGCATACTCTTTCATCATCTATGGTGGCAGTCCTGTCTATTCCAGTAATTCTGCATAGTCGACGTGTTGGATGTGCTTTTTCATATCTATCACCAAAGTACTGGAATGCCTTGCCCCTTGAATTACAGCTTGAGATTAATTAATTTGTATTTGAGAAGCATCTGATAACGTGCATGTTTCTGTGAGTTTAGTTCTGCTGGTTCTTCACTGCTTTGGGCCTATGTTCAGTGCTTTTAGTACAAGGACATCCTTCTTAGATATTAGAGCACTTTGCAAAATCGTTTAAAAAAAAAAATATTGTTGGTGTAGTAGGTAGAAGAAAGGATTATCATTGTCAGAGTGAACTGGTGTTTCTGGCTTCTGTCACCCATATTGTTGTACTGAGTAACATCCTACTTCTTTACCTATGATGTGTTCAAAAATGAGATATCTATATAAAATTGTTGCCAAGCACAATGCTGGAGGACGCAAACACAATATGGTTGCACCCTTCTTCCTCAACTCACTTCTACAGATGGGACAGTGGTTGCATCAGTAAGGTTACAGTCAGCCTCTTTTCATTGAACACAAAAGGAACACTACTAAATTAATTGGATGTTTTGTTCTCCGTCGTTGGAAGTACGATTGTATTATTAAAGCATGGTTCTTCCCATGACAGATGTGTTTATAAACTATTGCATGAGTTGAACGAGTTCAAGCAGCATCAGTTCTATACTCCTAGCAGGTAAATTAGCTCAAAAGTACAAAGTAAATGTTAAAAGTAAAAAACAAAAAAAGTGAAAAAAAATTAAAATAAATAAAAATCAACATCATTACAATAATTACAGTAATGCGAGTTGACTTTTAGAGATCTTGCACTTTATTGGTTTTCAAAAGTAGAGCACTGGCTGCTGCTGAACGAGCAGAGCTGAAGGTTTCAGAAGAAGGGGACAAAGGAGAAGGGCAGTGGCAAAATACAGGTGCTCTGAAAAAAAAATCTATTGGCGACAGGTGGCAGGTGGAAAAGAATAAAGGAATAAAGTGGTGCTGTCTTAGTTTGTATGATGAGGAGTGAAAGGACAGAAATGATGGCAGACATTGGGGGATATGTGTTTGGGTCTGTCATAAGGAAAAACTATTTTTTAATTAAATGGAATGAAATAAGAAACAGTATACAACATTCCAATTTGAACACATTGTTTTGAAAAATATAATTTGAATAATTTATTCTTTCAAACAACAAAATTGTCAAAACATTCAATTCTAACACAAAAAACAGGCGCGCAGTCTATCCTATGAAGGGGTGGGGGAAGGAGGTTCCATGGACCCTTAGAAACCCACTGAAATGGACACAAAATATGGAGTTTAGAAGCAGGGAAATTTCTGAGTACCCATACTAGCATGTCCGCTGGTACGGCCAGGGTGGTAGGACTGCCGGGCCGGAGGGCAGCACCTCTGGGACGGCGGTCCTTTGAAGACTGCCGGCAGTATGAGTCGCCTTTCACCAGAGTTTTAGCGGCAGTAGCGCCGCCACAGAAACCTTGGCGGAAAGGCGTCCGGCGACAGGAAATTCCTTTCCTGTAGTCGGCAGACGACTTGCCCAACCCCTCACTTCACTTACATAAACCCTTCTTCCATGACAGCACCCCGACTCCCACCTCACCCTCCCTGCATACAGGCACACACACGCACCACGCATACACTAACACGCATATACTAACATGCATACATACACACATTCACTTGCACCAACACTCATGCACACAAACATACGAACATGCACTTACTTCAACAATCATATACGCATTCACACACGCATGCACACTTACATTCACACACGCAGACATACACCCACTCACACACAACACTTCCCACCCCCCTCCCCTGTCAGACGATCGACTTACCTTGTCCGGCGAGGTCGTCCGCCAGGGAATGGGACCCAGCACGTTCACCGCCAGCAGCACCCTGCCATCAGGACACCGCCACACCGTATTACTGCTCATAGTACGGCGGAAAGAGTCCTTTTGGTGTGGCAGTGATGGTAGTGGAACTGTCTGTTCGCTGCCGACTGGCAGCACGACTGCTGATGGATTTCTGCCCAAATTGTGGCAGAAATTCTTCAGTAGTCGTGAGATGGCGGTCAGCCTTCTGGCACCCGCGGCTTCGGTGGTTTTTGTAAAAGACCGCAGAAGTCGTAATGATTGCCATTGTCTTACCTTTGGGAGGTGCAAATGCAGAGAAATACAATTGGCAATAGCACTTGTTTTACTACTGTGTTTCCCTAAGTCCACCGATAAAAATGGTACCTCACTTGTTTGGGTAGGCCTACTGCTTATGACAGGAAATGGCCCAAAATGCAACATGGATGAATCAAATCTTTCCATGCTGAACTGACCCGTTTTTTGCAAAGTCTGTAGCTGTGGTTTTTGGGCCCTAGCTCAGCTGTCACATAGCAAACCTATACATTTTCAAAAACTAGACGCCTAGGGAAATCCAGGATGGGGTGACTTGTATGGCTCTTACCAGATTGTTTTACACAGACTAAAAATCAGATTTTCCTCACATTTCTCTATTAAAATGGTCTGGAACCTCCAAGGAGCCACAAACTTCATTTTACCCAGCATTCTGCTAAGTCTTCTGATTAGGCCTAGTGCCTGCAACAGGAAATGGCTCAAAATGCAACATGGATGCATCAAATTTTTTCATGCAAAACAGACCCATCCTTTTCAGAGCCGGAAGCTGTAGTTTTGGGCCCTAGCTCAGCTAGTACCCAGTGAACGCTAGCAAACCTGTACATTTTTTACATCTAAACACCAGGGGGAATCCAGGATGTGGTGATTTGCATGGATCCCAAGACGTTTTTTTTTTTTTTTTACCCACAATGCCCTGCAAGTCTCAAACTTTGCTTTTAATCACATATTCTCCCTACATTTCTATTATGGAAACTTACAGAATCTGCAGGAATCCACAAAATTCCCACCACCCAGCATTGTCCCACTTGTGGCGATAAAAATGCTGCACCACTTATGTGGCTAGGCATAGTGCCAGTGACATCAACTTATCCAACCAAAGACAGTGGGAGCCCTTGCATGGGGACTCCTATTGACCTTGGTTGGATCCATTCATGTCGTTGGCACTAGGCCCAACCACAAAAGTGGCCCAGCATTTTTATCGGCTGAAGTGGAGCAATGGTGATGTGGATTTTGCAGGTGGCAGCCTACCCAAGTCCAAAAAGTTTAGCTGTTCAGCATTGCAAATGGAGTGATACTGGGAGTTAGCCAAACTCTCCTGGCCTATTTGTAAAATCAACATCCAAAAGAATCGAATGTTCTCTTCCTTGCCTTTGGGATGAGATGCTTTAGTCCACAGGGGAGTGGAAAGACTGTTCCCCATTTTTTAGGAAGTGGTGGCATGGCCATGCCCATGCTGGGCAGCCCCCACCCCTACAAAATAAAGTAATTCCTGATGTCTAATGGGCTTTCTGCCCCCACCCAAAGGGAGCAGGGATGAGGGGGGCAGAACAACTGTTTTCCTTTTGGGGGGGAGGGCTTGGTCATGCCCAGGCTGGGTAGCCCCTGCCCCTACAAATAAATAATAAAAAATAATCCCTGTTGTCTATTGGGCTTTTTGTCCTCACTCCAGGAGGGGGCAGAAAGATTGTTTCCTTTTTTTGGGGTGGGAGCATGGCAAAGCCCATGCTGGGCAGCCCCCGCCGCTAAGAATTTTTTTACAAAAGTAATCACTAGGATCTTGTGGGCTTTCTGCCCCGGGGAGGGGCGCAGAGAGACTATTTCCCTTTTTTTGGGGTGGAGGCATGGCAATACCCATGCTGGGCAGCCCCCACCAGTAAGATTGTTTTTTAAAAGTAATCCCTGGGGTCTAGTGGGCTTTCTGCTCCCCCAGTTTCCTTTTTTTGGGGGGTTGAGGGGCATGGCCAGGCCCATGCTGGGCAGTTCCCGCCACCACAAATAAGAAAAAAGTAATCCCTGGTGTCTAGTGGGATTTCTGCCCCACTGGGCGGTGGTGGGGGTTGAAAGGGCAGATGGAGTAATTGCCCCCTTCTGCCCCCTTTGAGGCAGAAAGAATGTTTTCCTTTTTTGGGGGTTGGGTGCATTGTGATGCTAGGAAGGCCCCCATCCCCTACAATTAAAACTAAAAGTAATCCCTGATGTCTAGTGGTTTTCTGCCACCTTTGGGGCAGATCAGCCTAAAAATATGGCCGATTTCCCCTAGGTGGTGTTAAATGGCCATGATAATGTACCCATAATGGGGAGCGACCCTTGCCCAAGGGGCCTCTCCCTGACATGTTATATAAAAAATCCCCAGTGTCTATTGGTTTTCTGCCCCCCTTGGGGGCAGATCGGCTCAAAAATGGCCAGTCTGCTCCCAAGGGTGGCAAAAAATGGCCAAAATGCATCAACAATTGAAAAGAGCTGCCCTTGCCTAAGGGGCCATTCCCTACAGCTAAAAAAAGATCCCTGGTGTCTAGTGGAGTGGTTCCCTGCTTGGGGATAGCCCTCCTTCTGCGATCCCCAAGCAGCGATGCCCTTCAGAAAGGTAAAGTTGGAAAGGTGGGATTCTCCCTTTTCCAGCAATACCTCTCCTGTGTGCTTCGGTGCTCAATGGATTGAGATATACCTCCGATCACCAAAGCAGTGAAAGTGAAATCAGCTGATCGTCTCATTTCACTTTCAGTGTAATGACGTTAGTGTGCCATGCGCTTCAATCGTCAATACACTGAAAAAGAAAAAGCCTCAGGCGGCTGGGGAAACTCTTCTCCCTGCTCCTGTGGCTAAAAAAAAAAAGGTAATCCCTCAGCTGAGGGATTTCTGTACTCTTGTGCAGGGACGGCTCAGAGGCTTCCTCTGCAAATGAGCATTGGTGCTGAGGATGGCTTCAAGGGGTTAAGCTGACTCAGAATGTCAACTTTTAGAATGTAATGGCATGAACTGTGGTGGTTTCTTGATTCAGTTGATAACCGCTGGCCTCTGGGAGGCACGTCAAGAGCCTGCCTTCAGTAAATCTTGAAGAAATCTCCATGGGACTCCGGAGTGTTCTTACTACGTTAGTCTACCATAAGCCTCAGACCTGTGGAGGATGTGCTCTTCATCAGAGTTAGGTTAATTAGGAGAACAAATTTCGCTTTCTGGGTCTGAATGTGTGACTCACCCGACAGTGACCTTAAATTTCACATGTTGAAATGAAAATATTCAAGGCTTTTTCTTAGCTTTCCCTCCTATAATTCATTTATATTTTGTTTTATACCTATTATTACTTTAAATATAAGGATGACCTCTTGAATTTGGCGGAAATATTTGAAAAATAAGGGTTGTGGGTGATTATAATTGTCATTGAAACTAGTGCAGTATTTCATCAAGTGTATTGCTGATAAATATCTGAAAGTCTAATATTAATTTTTATACTTTGATTGTTATTGTGTTTTATAATCACTAGACAAGACCGTTTTCAGAATGCATTACACAAATATGTAAAATTATTAGCCCAAAAAATCAAAATTATAACTAAAGTTGTATTTATTTTTGTGCAGATGTGCCACACATAGTTGTCTTAACAAAGGTGGACGAACTCTGTCCTTTAGTTGCTGAAAGTGTCCAGAATGTGTACAGAAGCAGGGCTGTCGAAAAACAGGTAACTTTTTAAATCCATATTTTGAGTGAACACACGAATTGTTTTCTTGACATAACAGTGTATATAAAATATTTTACCAACATATTATTGATATCCTGTAGAGCATAGGTGGCAATTTTCGAGTATTTGTATAAATGACTGGTGACATTTTTGGCTATTATTCAAATATCTTACCGGTGTTTCTGATCTCTCATCTCAGTTTCTCCAGTTGTTTTGCAGTGAATGAATTGCATGGTTTAGGGTCTTGCCTCAGGGAGAGGAAGCGAGGCCATGTGGATTTTTAGGCAGCAGGAAGTGTGCAGTCTTTTGTCTCTGCACCTGTGGCCACTGTGTATAGTGAACAGTTTTAAGAAGTGTATATGTCATTTGCTGCACCCCGAGTGTTTGCCTGTGTGAATAATTTGGCCCTTAGCCTGGGGCTTTGTCAGTTTTGTATTTTTCCCTACACTCCATCATGTGGTTTAGCTCCTGTCTCACCAAGTTCTTGTTAACGGGTAATTATTGTTGCCTCTGCATTCTCTCTCTCTTTTGGCATAGCTCCTATAATGAAAATCAATGTACAGTGTAAGCAAGGTAAATAGATATAAATTACACAATGGTACAAAATACAAAAACACAGTATAAAAGGTTAAGCAATTGTACAGAACCCGTGATTTGGCTACTAGGATGTTTAACTTAAGACTGGGATGCTTTTTGTCTCTTCAGTTATATTGAATGGTGTTCACCACTTTTTTGCGCACACATTGTGGGTGTACATTGTAGGTATGAGACTCTCAGCAGTGGCAACTGGCATGCATGGATAACAGCTGAAAAGCTCTCAGGTCTCTGACTGGACTATAAATGTCCTTAAATCTGGCTAATCGACTGCCCTTCTAGGTGCTGGATAACTGTATACTTCAGGTCAAATGGAGTAAAGATGAAATTAATGAAGGAAAGGGTGGTGCAAACCGGGATGTGCTTTCCAGGCAGAGTCAGCACTAACTCAACTACACTTGAAAGGGTAAATCTTCGGGCAGTATGTCTCTGTTACTGGTGTGGGTATGAGGGGCTTTGAGAACATCAGTTTTAAAATGAAGTCCTCATCAGCCCTCCTGCACGTATAGCATGCTTTAGATATTTTCAGGCTCTCTCTAGTGATGCAGTACTCTTTGGCCTGGCAGTGGGCTTCCACACTAGGCAAGGTCAGAAGGTGAACAGGCCAGTGGAGCGTATGAAGGTCCTTGTCTTAGTTCTAACCTCAACGAAGTGGGCAACATGCCCTTTGCATGCTCTGGATATCCATCAACAAAGTTTCCCCGCAGCTCCAAAGGCATCTCCAGCTTATATTCACAAGATAGCAGTGTCCTGTGCCCAAGTGTGGGGTGCCATTTAAACTCTCATATATTACCTCTAGCGTGAAGCTGTGTAGATTCAGTGCAGATACTCTGAGTGAAAGTAAGGTGGTAAGATAAGATAAAGGTACTGATTTGTTCTTTAGCAGTAATCCTCCAGGTTTCAACCTCTGTTCATACTAAATGATAAATATAGGTTATAGCTTATAGGTAACTCTTAAAGCTGGTGCACCAAAAATTGTGAACCCTGTTGCAATTCTTGCAGTTATGTTTGCAAAGAGTTACACCAGTAACGGCCCTGCATAATGTCTGCAAACACTGTATCTAATAAAAAATGTATATAAAAAGGAACCTATATCAGGCTAAGCCTCAGGATCGCATTTATACGGGGAGACCAGAAGGCAATTTCCCTTGGTACTCCTAGGCACTCCAAAACCAGGACTGCTTTCACCAAGCTGGACACAGTAGAACATTCCAAGAAGGGCACCCCTTCGGATTAGGAGTAGGGAGTCCATTGGAAGTCTCCCCTCTCAAAACACACAAGGGGAGACCCTGAGGACACTGATCTGCAGTTTGGGGGCATCATAGAGATTAAGGGCCCCTTGAACTGCAACCAAATTAGAAAAAAGCACAGGGGAACTTGATGTAACAAAACAAAAAAGCTGCACTTCTTTGGGGGAATTTTTTCATTATGTCTCCTAGGGAAAATAAGTTCCCCAACGTTGCAGGCATGCAATTATTAAAATAAAATGTGTCTTTACATCTAAATCAATGCTTCCCAAAATTTGTAGAGCCATGACCAATTTTTAGAATGTCAAAATGTCACGACTCACTTAGCTTTAATGGACATGAGGTGGGGATGTTTTTATGTAACTAAAGCATCCTGTGGAAGCACAGTCATTCACAGACAGCACATTTTCAGTTGAAATATCCTCTAAAATTGCACAAACATACAACTTTACTGATACAGCTATACTGCACACGAATGTTAATTTGTGGAAATCCGCTTTCAGTGAACATTTATGCATTCCCAAGTAAAGTGTCTTTATTTGTTTTGATCTAGGTCAGTGATACTCAAAGTACAGCCTAAAAAAAGGCCAATATGCCCCTAAGGGGCATAACACAGCTAAAAATGCATCACCCAATACCGGGAGCGGTCCTAGCCAAAGGGACCGTGTCCAGCAACTAAAATAAACCCCTTGTGTCTAGTGGAGTGGATCCCTGCTTGGGGATAGCCCTATGCTGCACACAGATGATAATTTGTGGAAATCGGCTTTCAGTGAATATTTATCATTTATGCGTCACCAAGTAAAGTGTCTTGATTTGTTTTGGTCTAGGTCAGCGATACTCAGAGTATGGCCGGGGGGCCGAATGTGGCCCTCCTGACCTTCACATGTGGCCCCATGTGAAAGACTGCACTGGACTGCTTTTTACTTGAAACATCTCTAACAATCAGAAAGATATTAAATAAATGTGCAAATGTTTATTTACATATTAACCGATGTAACATAGAAGAAGCAAATAAGGTGCCCTGCACCACTTAACTTTAAGAACACATTGTTAAAGAAACTGTGAAACAAATGTGCATAAATACGATGCCAATTCTTCAGAATTCAAAAAAGTGTATTTTTTTAACATGCATACATGTTCCACCCTAATACACCGATTATATCCATGCATTCAGAAGCATTTTTTCTAAAATTGATAGTTTAAAAAAATGAATGTAGAAACATTCATGCATCCTCCTACCTGGAAAACATTGCCAATAGTAACCAGTAAACTGTGAGGCAAGTCAGTTGTCTAACTGAAAACTCTCTGTGGCATGAGTTGTTTTCACACATGTACAATATTATGGTTTATTAAATCAAACACAAATGAAGGTTTTGGACAGTGTATATCCTAAACTCCTGTATTTCAAAGTGCTCTTATATGTCATAATGAAGAAAAGGAGGCAAAATGAAATTAGACAATTGCCTATGATCATACAATTTAGTCAAGGGGGGGAGCCAGGATTGATACTAAGTTTTTGGTTTCGCATTGTGCAATCCTATTTCATTCCAATACAGTCATCATGTTACTTATTTTTACACTTGACTCTGTTAAGGCTTAAACCAAGGTCTGGTAAATGGATAGGGATTCAGGGACGGCATACACAGTATTGCCAAATCTATGACTTATTAGAGACTAGGGGCTCCGTTTAGGGGACAGTTTGGAATGCAGCACTCATAATGACACAATAACTCACTGATCACAACATGATTTGATTCTCCTCCCACCCCCCAATTCACTAAACCCTCCTCCCACAGTGCTGCTGGCATCAACACAGCTCTTATGCACACAACAGAGCATGCTTTGTGGCCACAGAGAAACTGCTTCCGAGTACCCATGGCCTAGATGATGTTTTAATCATCTTGTCTTTCTTCAACATGTTATCTCATCCATATTTGGTCAGGTTTGCAAGCTGAACTGTAGGCCTTCTCAAACCAACACCTCTCCCCTTCTGATATAGTTCCTTTGCTCCTCATATAGGTCTGTGTTTTACAAATACTAATACGTACATTGGAGAATGAACATGGTATGGCCATAGGCCTAATCACATTCTGTGAATACTACATGAGCACTACAATAAAATCATTGCTTCAAGAGAATTCTCCAAATTTATTTCCTAATAAAAAAGGGTCTTGGACACAGTTAACTCCGAAAATACTGCTCACCTCCTTCTTTGTCACTCAGCACCGCTGACATGGTATCTTCTGTACCAAAAAAAAACTTTTAGCGAGAAAGATGGGCATTGAAGAGATACAGGAATGCTTTTGTACTGTATGTCACAAAATGAATGTCTGCCCCAATTCGTAATACAACATAGAAAATCTTTTATCTTAATACAGAGCTGACTAATTTATTCAGTATGCTACCCAACATGGGCAGTAGTGCACCTAAGGCAGGCGATGTTGGTGGCAGTGGCACCAGAGCAAATATTTAACTTCAATCAAGGTTGTTGGGCCGCCAGGACCACCACTTCCAGGGGATCCAGAATCAATATTATGGTACATTGTAGAATTAATGGCAGTTGTGGCCTAGGGGGTATACAACCCTGGAGCGAGGAGAACCTTGTTTTTTTTTTGCCTTGCAGGAGCCGCCTTCCTGGTACTTGCTAGCAGACTCTCTTTTACTGCCCACCCGACCCTTCATTTAGGAGGTTTTGGTGGGCACCCTGTGTTCTCCTGTAAGACCGAAATGTGGTATTTAGGTGAAATTAGTAGGTGGGGATTTGATGTATGAATCTTTTTGTATTTCTTGGGGTGGGGTTTAATTATATGTGTGTGTTTGAGTGCGTATGTAGTAGGTTCAGGATAGGGATGGTCCTGTTTTTCACCATTGCCTACAAGGTCCGGTCTAAATTCATAATCGTTTTTTTTACTTCAGGTGTAGGGAAGTTAGGGTTTATTGGGTAGCGCAGGAAATGTTGCTTCGGTGGCCAGCAATGTCCTTCTGCATCTCATTGGTCTGTGCCAAGGGTCTAGGTTGCCCAACTACGTCCCCTGGAATGGGTGTCATGGGGCCCAGTGGGGTGAATCATTTTGAATTCCTATTAATTTGAGACCAGAGTCTCTGGTAGGTGTATTATACACAAAGTGGAGTTTAGACTGCATTTCACCCATTGACGTGCTAGTGTGCAGATTGGGAGGGGCATGAGCATTCTGCAAATCACAAGGCTCCTAGGGCCATATGTACAAACACATTTTCCCATTGACACAGAATGGTAAAAACCCTTTGATACATCTGGCCCCTAATGTTTTAAAACAGGTTTACTATAGACCATTTTCCTGCTTTTTATTAAGAATGATAATCTAACTATTGTTATGTAATAAGTGACAAGAGAATGTCTTTCATCTACCACTAAAAAGTGTTGTGGCTTGAGTCTTTTCTTTTACACTTGCCTCAGCACTACTCACAGAGTCCTGCTCTTGTTGACTTTAGTGTGTTAGCAAGGTTCTAACTGGTAGTGTGTGCTACTGTGGGTCCTCCTGTCTGAGCACTATATGGAAGGTACAACTATGCTATTCTTACAGTTGATTTAATCCAAACAACTGTGAACACATATACCAAGAAAGAAAACTGTGTAAACCTTTGCATGGGGATTCAGTGGTATTACATACAACCTTAGACATTGCAATCCAAGATATCGGTGCTGCTAATGACGCTCCCAGAATGTATATCTCGAAGAATCAACTGCTCCAAGAAAAGAGACTGTTTTTCCACAACGCTTTTGCTTGAACTATTGATTGGAGAGGTATGTTTTTATCCATTACCATAGTTCTTTGAATAAAAGCCAAGGCTGGTCCACGTCATGGGTATGCTTGGCTACCACAAGTAGTCCTTGCAAAGACCCATATCTCTCTAAATTTCATATTGTGCTTCTCCAATGACCACCAGAAAATAGGTGGTCAACACCCAGTAGGGTACATAAAGTTGCCCTGTCTGTTACTACTTGTAAAAAGTTAGGTTATTAGTTTAGAAGGATGAAAGCCTCACTCAAAAAATAAACACAGTCCTTGTCAAGGTAAACCACAAAAGTCATAAAATAATTCAGTGCAACCCTCTGGTAACTTGGCAAAAAGGCAGTCATGCTTAACTTAAAGACGATATGTAAAAAATTAAAGCAGCACTCAACTAACAATAGTGTGAATACACCAGACAAGAAAAATCTTAAACCACTTTAGAATAACTTTAATAAATGGAATGACACCAAAACAAACAAAAACCTAATCAGTAGAAACAGAGATATGAGTTTTTGAACTTTTAGGTGAAAATAGTTCTAAAAAATCACAAAACGCCACTTGTGCTTGTGGGAGCAGAACCCCAAATTCTTAATGCACTCCAAAATGTAGATCACCCCGAAAATACCTGCGATGGTTCCACTCGAACACCTGGGATCTTGTGTTAAAGAACACTTCTCTCCTCATTATCAGGTCAACATACATTTACCAGAGTGATGAATAAGTAATTGGGACCACTCAATAACTGAGTTCCACATCAGGGAAAAGTTAAATCATTTTAGAACATTATCAGAAGTCAGAATAAATCCAAGTCCCAGCTGACCAGACAAACCATTAGAGATTCTAGAAATCAAAACCTTCTCTATTAAATTATGATTGTCAGAACCGCAAGGAAACTGACACCATCTCTAGTGGAAAGTAAATTGGAAAGATTTTAAGGTGAAAAAGGAAGAGTTGCTGGCTCACTCCTAAAATCACGGTGTTTTATACACATTGAAGCATACAGAAAAATGAAAATGAGTGTTTCAGCATGGCAGATAACACAACATTGACTAATTACAAATTAACATGTCACAGTGTCTAAGGTAATGCTTCTATTTTCTTCCTAAGAATCCAGCAGCTTCTGTGTTGTTGCTGTTCAGTCATGCAGAATATTATGAAACAATCTTAAACTATTGCTGCATTAGTGAATTATGTCAGATGCACAGCAGAACTGCATCAGAAGTGTCCTTGGGCACTTCGAAACATTTGGGACATGAAGAAAGCTCTTTTCATAATACTCTCACTCTAAGGAAAACAACCAGCTAAATTACAATGTCCTGTGCTCTACAGAGACAATGAGGAGAGATGTTACTCGGGGGGGACATTGATTAGGATAGAAAATGAGCAGGAGCTAGATGAACAGTACATCACAACAGCATCCATTTGAAAAATATTGTATCTCCATGAAAATGTGGCACAACTAACTCACATTAATATACAAATGTCCAAATATCACAGCAAGCCCTTTTAAGTGCATTATTATTATTACATCAGATATGAGTTGGTGCTTGAAGGAGGTGAACCTCTTCTCAAGCAATAGCCACAGTTTCTCTCAAAGTGAAGTCACAGCGAACACTAAATTAACCTGTCCCATAGGTCTGCTGGAGTCTTCAGTCAGGTTACTGCTGGTGCCCCTCCCCCCCCAGCACCATCTGTCCCTTAGGGACCCATTGCTGGGGCTGTAGTGACTCCAGCACAGACATGCTCTGTGCCCCAAGATCAACAGATGCCATTTGTGAGTCTACCCTCCCAAGTGATGCCACCACAGTCCTGGACGCTTGGAAGAGGGAGTAAGGTGCTATACTAGACTCTGTGAACCCAGTGGAACCGACACATCTCATTTTCTGCACTGTGCAACCTCGAGCAGAACTGATCCATCACCTCTGCTATGAGGATTGGAACCATCGCAACGACCTGGATTGCATTGCAACCCGTCACTGCAAAGAAGCCACCGCTGCATAATGCATCCTTGGCATAGGCCCTTGCATCACTCATCAATGGTATACTGGATCACGTCGGAAACCATGTAGTAGCCTCACACCTCCTTGAAACCAATGCATCAAACAACTGCACAGTGCATCCCTAACTCCGGAGTTTGCATTGCAAGCCCTCAGCAGCGGGATCTTAGACTACGATGTAACAGTACCTTGCACCACAGCCTTGCGACATGTCCGAACCGACACATCGCTTCAGCTGCCTGATGCGCTTTTAACTTGGATCCTCACAATGCTCTGCAAACCAGGATTGAAGGTACTTCTTTCAGTGAATCAAACTGGGTCCCTCTAGTCAGGCTATGCTCCATCACAGCTGGCCTGAACTTGTGACTTTGTCCCGGTCCGGTGCAACCAGATCTCCACAGTTGGTGCTATTTTACTGAAGTCTTTACAAATTATTGTCTCCGGTTGTATGGATTGGATTTTTGTCACTTTCGTCTGGATTCATGACTAAAAATACTCTATTTTTTTTTTGTTTACAATCAGTTGTAGGCTCCTGTTGTGGTGTGTTTTCACTGTGTTGCTGTTTAAAATGTTGCATAAATACTTTATATATTGTCAATGAGTTAAGCATGACTGCTCGGTGCCAAGCTACAGAGGACTGAGAACAGGCTAAATTAGTGCTTGCTTGTGACTTCACCCTGAGAAGAATTGTGGTTATTGCTTGAGAAGGGTTTCACACCCCTCAACCAGCAACCCAATATCTTACACTGGTGGCAGCAGTGGGATTTGGACTTGTGTTTGTGCAGTGCATTAGATTCATTTTGTGTTACACCACCATCTCTCATAAATAAGTTAGACTATTTCAAGTTTAAACTCTCCTTGATTGGCCTTTTTGATTTTTCTAAATTTTCTCTCTGACTTTTGTACCTGAACTCACGTCTAAAAGTATGGAGTTTGAGCTTGTAAACAAGGAGTCCTACTCTGTGGCCCAGCAAGCTCAAGGAGTTCTGTAAGGAGAGGGGAATTCCAGCCAAGAGTACCAGCAGGAAGGTGTAACCGAAAAAGATGCAGATGGCCTGAGCAGATGTCTGGCAAGGACAGGGTTTGGATATCTGTCCCAAAAGGCAGCAGCCTGCTGAGAGGTATCACTTGACCCCTGAGTTGAAGCTTCCTGCCACAGCACACAGCAGAGTATCTTCCTGCAGCCCATTCCCAGAGTAGCTGGAAGAAAGGAATGAGGAGAGAGAGGTCAGGCTGGGGATGGCAAAGCTCAGGATGAAGGAGTTGAAACTGGCGTTGAAGGAGAAACTGGTTTTGGGGCACTTTGTTCATGAAAGGCGCTTTAAGGAACAGTGTCTGAAAGAGACAAAAAGGTCTGTATCTCCAAGGATCAGGCCCCCAGTTAGGTGTTAGAGGATGATACTGACATATGGTTTCCTGCCTATGAGGTAGCCCTGACGGTTCACAAGATCCCACTAGAGCACTTGGGGTCACGGTGGCTTCTGAAAACACTTGCCTGCAGTGGGGTGGGACACTTCTTACTTTAGAGGTTGGGAGCCTAACCAGCTACACCCCCATGAAAGCCAGCCTGATTTGTAAGTTTGGACTGACTCCTGAAAAGTACTGCCAGAGGTTCAGGGACATCCAGAAACTCCACAACTAGTCCTAGGTGGATTTCGTGGGCTACTCTAGCAAGGCAATGAATGGTTAGGTACGGGGCAGCATAGTTAATTACGACAGGAAGCTTGCTGAGGAGGCGGAAAGCAGGGGCAGCATCAGAGTGTCCAAAAAGGTATCTGGGGAGGTTCCCACAAGGGAGGTCAGATGTCCCACCAGAAGAAAGAGGGGAGGAAAAACTAAAAAATAGGGAGTTCCCAAAAGGCCCCAAAAACCATTCCCAATTAGGGGAGCAGACAGAGGTGACCTTAGTGTCCTTGGGGGATAAGGAGATGGTTCCAAAAGCCCATATGCCTACCAATGCTTCTAAGTACAGGCAGTGTACCTCCATCAATTGACAATGGATGGAGGCTCTGACGGACATAGGAAGCAGCATGACTACTGAACGTGTCAGCTGGTGTCCTAAGAGCAGGTCCTCCCTAACACCAATTTGTAGTCACAGACAGTCATGATTCATCTACTGGTGACTCTGGATTCCTTTTGAGTGGTGGAGGGAAGCCTCAGGTTCCTTAAAAGTAGGTATGAGCACTTCCATGCTAATAGATTGTTGCCTAACAGACAATCTGCAGGGATGTAGAGCTCAGGTCACCCTTGGAGACATTGGGATTGCTTGACTAAGTCTGTATGACCAGGAGGTTTAAGGCTGTCCAGAAAGAGGGTCAAGGGCGCCTGGAGCCTGCAATAGTAGCCTAGGCAGCTGCCAAGAAGTGTGGGAGCAAGGGGTGCATGAAACCAGTCCCTGAAGTTCCCCCAGTCCAGGTTGATTGGGCACCTGAGGAAGATGCCCCACAGCCAACCGGGACTACATTGCCACCCTGTGTGAAATGTCTAAGCTTGCCAGTTGGCAAGTTGAGGGTGGGCCCACCATAGAGTAACTTTGAAAGGCCCAGAATGAGTGCCCCACTCTAGAGGGCTTGAGGCGGCAAGCTGATGCCCACGCAGCAGATGACACCTCTGGAGATCACCTGTTCTGTTGGGAGAAATGCCTCATGTATAGCGAGCCTAAGGTTCATGGATCTACTGCTGCCCATGTGCTGGGGGACTTCTGGGACAAGACCTTTGCCAGGCTTGTTGCCCACTTCTTTTGGCCCTGGATAAAGGCAGACTCCGATGCATTCTGTAGGTCCTGTCCCACCTGCCAGGCCAAGGGGAAGTTGGGGAAAAGCTCAAGCTCCCCGGACCCCATTACCTATTATTGGCTCTCCCTTTGACAGGGTAGGCATCAACATTGTTGGACCCTTTTACCTCCAAGACAGCTTTAGGCAACAGGTTCATCCTGGTCTTGGTGGACCTTGTCACTTGCTACCCAGAGTCCATCCTCTAAGGTCGGTGACTGCACTTGCTGTGGTCAGGACTCTGATGGGGATCCTCATCCAGGTGGGGTTCCCCAAAGAGGTAGGGTCTTACAGAAGCACTAACTTCATGTCCGCTTACATGAAGTCCATGTGGAATGAGTGTGGAGTAATTTATATGTTCTCCATGCCCTATCACCCCCTAAAACCAAGTGTCTTGTGGAGGGATTCGACAAGACTCTGACGGACATGAGCCAAAAAGGCGTAAGTGGGACATCC
Organism: Pleurodeles waltl; assembly: GCF_031143425.1. Classification (NCBI taxonomy): domain Eukaryota; kingdom Metazoa; phylum Chordata; class Amphibia; order Caudata; family Salamandridae; genus Pleurodeles; species Pleurodeles waltl. Next base: position 658,037,303 of record NC_090443.1, on the reverse strand, counting down.
TCTTTGTGAGAGAACAGGGCTGATTGCAGAGGCCCCCTAACTTTTTGCCCCCATTTTTGCACTTTCTGCTGGTGCTTTCCTGACTCTGATGGTGCTCTGGGTACTGCTAACCAGTCCCAGGGCCTGTGCTCTGTGTAAAATCAGTATGCAAATTAGGCTAATTATAATTGGCTAAGTCAACCTACCTATAAGTCCCTAGTATATGGTAGGGCATGGAGGTTTAGGGACCCCAGCATAGGTAATGTCCCCATAGGTGCACTGCTGAGGTGCCCAGTGTCATTTTAAAGGCAGGCCTGCCTTGCTGGCTGCTTTTAAATTAAAGTTACATGCAAATTCGACTTTGGAATTGAAAGTAGTTCCAAAGTCTTAAACTACCTTATTTTTTACATATGTCACCCCTAAGGTGTGCCCTATGTGCCCCTAGGGTTGGGTGCCATGTAACAATAAGCAGGGGCCTTATACAAATAGTTTTATAAGCACTGGTGAGGTAAAACAGCCAAATTTGTTTTTCCCTCTTTGTAGTGAATGGCCTCCATAGGCTAGAATGGATAGACTTTATCTTAATTTTAAAAATCCCCTTAAGTAACAGATACCAGAATGTTGGTATCAAATTAATTGTTATATTAAATCCCACAACTAGAAGTTGTGGGATTTATTGTAACTTGTTCAGGTAAAGCGTTTTAAACTTTACCCGAAAAGTTGCCAACTTCAGCCCTACAGTGTTTTTGCTGCTGTGCTCTGATTGGCCAGTCTCTGGCAGCCTGGCCAGGCTGCCTTGATGAGGTGTGAAGTGGCCTGGCTCCATACAAAGAGATGTGCCTGGGAGAGGAGATCTCCCCTCAGCAGATGGCGAAGCAGGAAGTGGGAGGGCTGCCAAACTAGTCTTCAAAGGCAGAGAAGGACATTTGGAGCAACCCAGCAGCACCCTCACATCCTGCAAACCCAGACAATTAGGTGCCCCCTTGATTAGATTAGGAGAGGGCAGGAGAGGGGTGTGTTTAGGATTTTTAGCTACACCAGTGGGTGGGCTAGGCCAGATGTAACCTCCAAAAATCACTTTCAGCCATGATGGATTTTTGCCACACTTCCCAGGAAGTGGTCATCACAGGGGGAGGACCCTGCCCCTGATTGGAGAACCAGGACCCCCCTGCTTTTCACTTAGGAGCAAGGATAAAACTGGCAGACCTGCACCCACACCTCAGTTCCCTACCAGATTCCTATCAGGAAGAACTACAGAAGAAGAAGGACTGCCCTGCTGGACCCCTTATCCGATTTCATTCGTTTTGGTGCCATTTTAAAGATAAAAATATAATCTATTTTTATAATTTGGTTTTGGATTTTTAAACTGTTTCCTGTGTTTTATTTAATTACTGTTTTGTGATATTTAAATGCTTTACACTCTGTCTCCTAAGTTAAGCCTTGTCGCTCGTTGCCAAACTACCAAGGGTTGAGCTAGGTTTAAAGTACTGAGACCTAACTGGACCTAAGTGGAGGTTAGTGGCCTATTGCTAAGTGTATGTACTTACCTACCCTTACCAATAACCCATTTTCCAACAGTCTTGTCATGCCTTCTCTTTGCCTGCAGAGATGCCACAGAAGGGGGTTGGGTTTAACCCCTTTGAACTCCTCTATGCCACCCTGTTAGGGGACCTCTGAGTCTTGTGAGAGAGGGGAGGAAACAAGCCTCCCAGAAACTCCCACAGGTTGTGGTCAGCTACATACTGGCCCTCTGCAACCAGATGCATCACTTCTGGAAGAAGGCCAAAAGCAATCATTAGGCGAGTCAAGACATTATGAAACTCTGATAAGACTAGTAGGTAACTCTTGTAGATTTTCAACCTTGCCAAAAGGTGTGTGATATGCAGCCTGTGGAGCCTAGAGCTCTCCAGGGTCACTGGAGATGCCCCCATGAGGTGAAGGATAGGAAGGGGGAACCCCCTTACTTTGTGGGACTCAAGACCCCTAAAAATCAAGGATCACTGGACAGGCTCCTATGAGATGAGAGTGTGGAAGGGGAAGTCCACCTACTTAGCGGATCTCGAAACCCCTTAAGGGTGCTCCTCGTGAACTCCCTCAAACCACACTATGAGAGGTCTGCTGTCAGTTGCTGGGGTAGTTGGTCTCTCCTTTCTCCCTCACCTTGAACTGACAAACCTGTGCATTCATGACATGCACCAGAGACAGTCTGCATGGTAACAATAAGATTTACAGGTTGTTAGACAAGGTGATGGCCAGTATCAAGGAGGAGGGCTCCAAGATGCTGGTGTTAGGAGTACTTGAGCACCCACCACGTCTGATGATTGTGATGCCACTTTAAACAACTATAGCATTTTTTTTTAACCATTATTTTTTATTAGATTTTCAAACATCAGCACTGTGAAACCGAATATACCTGTAAAGCACCTTCACAGAACAGTTAACCACAGACTAAATTACATTCTCAAACTATATACGGCCCACCAGCAACCCCATATCTTGTGTTTTTTGGGACTGCCCCTGCAGCATATATAGGCTTCTCCATTTGAGCGCACCAGTCCACTCCCATCCTCCACTCCACCAGGGAAGGGGCAGTAGGGGAGTTCCGCCTATGAGCAATATCCCATTTAGCAATTAAAGTAGAATTACCCATTAGTGTACAGTCAGCCCATCTGCTTGCATTCCAGTCAACCATACCCAAGAGGACCACCTAAAGTTAGTTTGAGTTTATGTCCCAAGACCTCGGAGAGTTCATGTCATATGCGTTCCCAGTAGGCTGTAATGATCGGGCAGGCCCAAACCACATTCAATTAATCGACTGGGGACGCAGAGCAGCGGAACCAAGCAGAAAAGGGGGCCCTACCAGCAGGGAATAAACATATTGGGGTGTGCTATAAACAAGGTATATTTTTAATAACAATTCAGCTTCAACATTACAGCGAATGTTGACTTTATTTTATGTCTGTTATGCTTGTTTTCATATTTTTTATTTTACTATGTCACAAACATTTTGAATTGGCTGTAGTCCTAACACATGAGATGTAAGTCATGAGGACAACAACAATTACTGTTGTTTTTCACTGAGGTGCGTGTTCACTCGTCTTTTTGTCAGTGTAGGAACTCTTTCATCAGACATGATTAGGTAGCTGTTGTAAGGTTCTGATAAATTGCTCTACATCATCGGGGACAAAAAAGGCATGAAACTTGTTGACCAATTTTTGACCAAGAATCACTAGACCAACTAGTAATCACCTAGTAAGGATACAATGAACATTATTTTCCTTTGCATTCTCTGATTTGTTTTAACCTTAACATAGACTGCATGAACAAATAAATGAAAGCAGTAAGGGTCTACAGTTAATTTTAATCATGTTTACCAATCTTCTTAGTTCCTGATTTGGATATTGGGGGATGGGATATCCTTCACCATTATGATGTAGTAACCCCTCCTCCAATATCTAAATCAGGCCCTTAGTCTTTAGTGTCCTTCAATATTGGAGGCATTTGAGTTGCATGCTTGCAACCCGATTGGCGATAAAAATATCTCTGGCAAAGTGTCCCCCAAAGGGGGTCATTGGGCATTGCAGCACTGGCCCTGTGAGGAGCATGGCCTGATGATGAAGCATGGCACCTTTGTGTGGGTGAGGGTGTGTGCTCCACTTAGCTACCCCTTCCATTGGCCTAGTTGGATCTAGACACCTAATACACTATCTAAGATCCTTAGCAGAACGGAATACTTTATTAATATTGTTATAGCTTGGGAGAGTGTATAATGGAAGTGGAATTTCTCTCAGTTCTCATTTTACGATATTGAAAGCTGTGCACTTTACCCCTGCTAACCAGAGGTCAAGAGCTTGTGTTCCTCCTTTCAACATGGTAAATTTGGTATAATCCTGATTGGTTTGATTAATTTGTCTAGAAGTCCCTAGTATATTGTACCAAGTGTATCCAGGGCCTTAAGTTAGGTGCGATCAGTGGATTAAGATTCTTGAAACCTATTTTCACTGTAGAAAGGATGTCTGTTCCATGGGAAAGCGTTGGGATACGATATTGAGTTTACTAAATGTTATCTCTAGCTATGAAGTAGCCCACTTCAGAGCACTTCTCAGCCTGTGGAAGATCAGAAGAGCACTAAACCTGCTGTCAGAATCTGAAAAAAGCCTTGAATGCCTGGATTCGCTCTCCGTCTCTTGTACCCAGGACAAAGAAGGGGACTCCAAGCATAATAGGGATGACCTCCTGTTCAAGCTACAGGGATACAGCAAGCTACAATAGGCCTTTCCTGCAGCTGCCCAACTGATCAGTGGCAGCTGGAACCGAACTAAACTCTACGTGACACCCACTCAGTCTCTAAGTGCCTTTGATGTGCTCCTGGGTTATTTGAGAAGTGTACTCCTGTTGTGGATTGGGACGCAAAGCACTAAAGGAGAGAGGGCTGAAGCTGGCAATAGGGTCCAAGAAGGAGCTATACCAAATATCTCTCAGAGCATGGGAGGAGGTCTGTATTCTACAGTCCACCACACAGGTGCAAGAGAAAGATGGGTCAGAGGGTGATGAAGAAACGGAGGAGGAAGAGGAGAATGGCCTTTGGCTAGGCCCAGTGGCAGGGAAGGAGGAGGAGCATGTCGGATCTAACTCATCTACCTTGTCCAGAGCCAAGAGCAGTGTGCCCTCTTGCACCTTGACCCAACCAAAGTTTGAAGATAGGCAAGCTCTGTGAAACCTAAACCTACAACTGGCTGCCTTTGTCACAGAGGGAAAGAAAACTGTCCTGCTCCTAGATGAGGAGAAAATAGCCTTGGTCTTAAAAGAGAAAAGGCCCTGATGGCTCATGAATTAAGCCAGAAGTAACTGGACCTGAAGGCAAAGAATCTCCCTGAGTCCAGTGATAACGGTAGCAGTGACAGTGAAGTGCATAGGAGAGGTAAGATTGCACATCCCCAAAGCCCTGATACCCAGCTATCTGGTAGGGAATGTCATCGACCAGTGGTTTGAGGCCTTTGATGTGGCATCAGTTAGCCTGAGGAAGCACATGCCCATTTCATAAGGGATATTTTGTTGACCCCTGAGAAAGATAACAGGATGAGATATGTCCCCACGAAAGAAGCCGTTTTTGCGAACTTTGGTCTAATCCCTGGGAAGCATTGTCTGAAGTTCAAGGATAGCCAGAAGCAGTCACTGCAGTCATGGGATGATTTTATGGACGGTTGGGTGAAGGGCAGCAAAGTGAATGATTATGATGTGCACTTTCATTATTATTAAATTGTAAAGTCTGTGTTCTATATTTGTGTTACACCATATTTATTCTAAGCTCACTGCACCCAGAGAGCTTGGGAAGGAGACTGCCCTCCTCATCTCTATCAGAGTATCTAAAAAGGTACCTGGGAGTGACCACAAAAAGGGTGGTTCATGCCCCCCCCCCCACAACAGAGGGAGGGATATGACCAGGATAAAACAGAGATGTTCCCCAAAGGGCTTTGGGGAACAGGGGATCCCCATATCCCTTCTGAGCAGAAGTGGGGAGGTTCTGTTTGGTGGAAACCATGGTTCCCTTACTTCTGGCAAAGTGTATGACTGTAACAAGTTAGGGCACAAGTGGGAGAACTCTGCCTGCCCCTGGAAACTACCCACAGATGGGCACTCACCACCAGATGTAGTCTGTGTGGCCTTGAGGGGAGTTTGTCCCTAGGAAGAGAGGATAAAAAACACCCCAATGTCCCTTATTTGGGAGTTGGCCCCAGAAGATAAGCTTGGTGGATCCTGGGGGTTAGAGTCATCACTTTCACCAGATCACATTAATTGAGATCCCTGTCACTGCTCTAACAGATACCTATGTCAGCCGGACCATACTGGTAGAAAAGCTGGTTTCCTAGATCAGTATATGCCAGGACGTGTATGTAGGACCCTCATCCACCTCAGTCATTGCCACAGCAATCCCCGACGGATATAAAATCACTCACAAGGACTGCACCAACAAGCCGGGAGGAGGAACAGCCATCATCCCCAAAGGGACCACACAGTGCACCACCACCACTGATAACACCACCAACCCCATGGAACATCTCAACTTCAAAGTACACATGGATGACAAAACAACCATCAAAGACACCCTTGCATACCGACCCCCAGGCGTGTGCTCCATCTTTTGCAACACTATCGCATACTTCATTACACCCCTAGCCATAGACTCCAAGGACTACATCTTCCTCTCTGACTGCAACCTTTACCGATGCCTAGAAACACGCTGAAATCAGACTACTACTCATAAAACTCTCTGCTGACTCCAGCGAACCCAAAAACTACAGGCCAATCTCCCTGCTCCCTTTCCCAATGAATGTACTGGAAAAGATCATCAACAAGCAACTCCTACTTGGAGCAGAACTAACTACTCTGTGTCTCCCAATTCGGCTTCTGTAGCAATCACAGCACCTAAACTGCCCTGATGGCAGCCACCAACGACATCTGAACCCTCTGCAAATATTTTTCCAAGATACTGCAGCACTCCAAAGTAGTTCATAATCAACACGTCATCCGGATGAGCTTGGTTGTAGTAGGTTCCTTTTATTCGTAGATATGGACATCATAATGATAAGATGAGTGTTGTTCCACAATCACAGCCAACACGTATTTCATCACAACAGGTGACTTTTTGAAGGCTTATTGGGTATGCGAGGTCTAACCTGGAAAAATCACAACAGCGTGTGTCTCTATATATCAAAATGTAACAGAAGTTGGATATGAAGTGAGTCACTTGTTCGTGCAACAGGGTATCTGGTAGTCCCTGATGCAACAGACCAAGGTAAATCTAGAGCCTGAGGTTCAACAGCAACAGTGCTGGAGTAGTAGTCCAAGCCTAAAACTCTCTGCCGACCCGGCGAACTCAAAAACTACAGGCCAATCTCCCTTGTCCCATTTCCAATGAAGGTACTGGAAAAGATCAGCAATAAGCAACTCATGACATACCTGGAGCAGAACCAACCACTCCATGTCTCCCAATCCGGCTTCCGCAGCAATCACAGCACCGAAACTGCCCTGATGGCAGCCACCAATGACATCCAAACCCTCCTTGACAGAGGACAAACAGCAGCTTTGACCCTCCTCTACCTTTCTGCAGTCTTAAATGCTATATCCAACCACATGCTGATCGAAAGACTCCACCAATAGGCGTCCATGGCAACGCCCTCAGATGGATCACCTCCTTCCTCACCGGAAGAACCCATAAGATCTACCTCCCACCTTTCACCTCCTAACCCAAGGAGATCACCTGCGGTGTCCCTCAGGGCTCATCCCTAGGCCCCATGGCTCTTCAACACATATATGACCCCACTGGGCAACTTTGTCAGATCCCGTCATCTCAACATAATTTCCTATTCAGATGACACCCAACTCATCTTCTCACTCACCAACGACCCCTTCACCACCAGAACCAACTTCCAAAGATGCATGAGAAGCGTTGCAGATTGGATGAAGAACAACTGCCTACAGCTGAACGCAAACAAGATCTTCGGCAACAGCAGCAACACATGGAACGACTCCTGGTGGCCATCAGACCTAGGACCCAAACCCACTCCATCCGACCACACCAGAAACCTTGGAATCATGATTGACAACAAGTGCACCATCAAATCACAGATCAACGCCGTCTCCTTCGCCTTCTTCCTCACTTTGCACATGCCACGTAAGATCTTCAAGTGGCTACCTCTACACACAAGATGCCATAGGCCCTTTTCACCAGCCAACTGGACTACGACAACACCCTCTATGTAGGAATCGCCACACACCTCCTACACAGGCTTCAGACCATACAGAACACAGCAGCCAGACTCCTCTTCGGCCTTCCCTGATGAACCCACATCACACCCCCACCTCAGGCAAATCTAGTGGCTCCCCATACAGAAGAGATGTCAATTCAAGCTGCTGACCAACGCACATAAAGGCTCTACACAACCAAGGACCCACGTACATTAACCTCTGCCTGAACTTCCACCAACCGTTGAAAAGATTGCACGCTCTTCCTTTCACTTGCCATACTCCCTGCATCCACTGAAGTAGAAGTGCAGGTCACTCCTTCTCTCATGTTGCAGCAAAAACCTGGAAGAGCCTCCCCACATACTTCCGGACCATCACCTCACTTCCAGAGCTCTGAATGGCCCTCAAGACCTGGCTGTTTGAATAAGCCTCGGGGACCTGCAAGCGCCTGGATAACTTATCGGGTGATTAGCAGCGCTGATTGGTAGATTGATTAATAGGGTAACCCAGGACCATGGGCAGGAGATTTTCCATCCTGCAGCCCTGGTGTCTCTGGAAGGGTGGATGAGGGAATGTGGCCCAGAAAAGGGTCATTGTCAGTCCCCAGATGCCTATTGACTGCATCCTTGGCAATGAGAGAAAAGGTGGGTGGGTCAACCATACTAGGCCTCACCCCCGATGATTTCTGGAGCTACTGTCTACAGACCGAGAGTATGGAGGCTGAGATGGAGAGTAAGGGGTAGAAGGAGGAGGCAAACCATAATGGGAGGGCCAGTGACCAGGGGTGTCACCCTTAAGGGTCACCCTTAAAAGGGGGGCGGGTCTGGTTTCCCCATTGAAGTCCTGAACATGCCAGGCACCCGTTCAGTCCCAGGTATAATCCCTGAGCTGATGAACCGGGCTCAGAATACCACCCCTGAGATGGCAGGAATGAGGGTGGAAGTAGGGTGTCTTCCACTATTGGTTCACCCCCTTCACCACTCTGAAAACATTAAGAGGCCAGAGAGAACTCAGGAAGAATTGTGGGACTCCTTATTTGTATTCTGGCCAGAGGTGGGCCCTGCCCAAGGCCCCAGACTGGAACCTCTACCTTGTAATGGATGGCCAGGGCCTGACACTTGAATTTGGCAGCTGTCAGTGGCCTCTTTTGTATGGTTGCTTTTCTCCACAGTAGGGCTGAGAGCCAGTCTCAGGACACCACCACTGAGATGACAGGTTTGAGAGTGGGAGGAGGGTGTCTTCCACCTGACACTGACAGCTGTCTGTGGCCATGGTTAGTTGCTTTTGTTCTACCAGATTTCTGTCCCTGAGGTTGTTGATGGGTACAGGACACATCTCCATCTGGAGTTTAGTGTTAGATGTGGGAGGATACATATTTACCATAGTAAACTCCCTGCACACACCTAGCTTAAGAGCCCAAGTTTAGTGTGACCAAAGACAGGACCCATCTCGAAAATTCTCAGAGTCGGTAGGGATAGCCCTAGGAAACTTTACACTATTGGGTAAGGCATTCCCAAGGGTCAATCCTAAACACTAGCTTGAATCCCAAACCAGGCATAAATGTGGCATCTCCAGGCACCCACTTCAGAACACTTCTGGAGCAGTGGAAGATTAGAAGAAGGCTCAAAGAAGTGGACTCCAGGGGTTATAAGGCTGACTTCCTGTTCAAGATACAGGGATACAAGAGGCTTTTTCTGCTTCTGCCCAGCTGATCAGTGGCACCTGGACTGGACTCTGCCTGACACCAAGTGAGTCCCTAAATGCCTCTCCTGAGGTCCTGGGGCTATAGAAGTTTCATCCAGTAAAGACGTAAGGGACTGAAGTCAGAAGGGTAAAATCTTTGACCAGAGTGGGTGTGGTTAGCGTGTCTGACCCACGCTCAATTGTGGTCCGCGTCAAATAGCACCTAGATCCTGCTCTAATGGTCCCATTGACTATCATAGGTTTTGTGTCTTGATGCCATTTCTACTTAAAACTGCAAAAATAAATGTATATCTCTGGATCCCCCTTATTAGATTTCTGTCATTTTTAGGTCATTTTCTTTATGACATTTTACTTTATTTTTGTAGTTCATTTTGGGATTTGTATTGTTTTGCATTACAATTCTATTACTGTTTTGGTACTGTATAAATACTTGACACATTGCCTTAAGTTAAGCCTGTCTAGTCTATGTCTCAGCTACCAAGTTGTTGAGCTCAGGTTTATTTATTGACCTTAATTATTCTCCCTGAAAAGTATTGTGATTATTACTTGATGTAGGTACTTATCCCTCTAAACCATTTCTTACACTGGACCCATTTCATCCTACTGGCCCTGGTTTAGAGAACTTCCTGTCTCAGCAGAACGACTGAGTCCTCCACTCAAATTTATTTAACTTACCCCTTCAAGCGAAGAGGTTGGAAGGCTATTGACTATTTTCTGTTTGCTGCATAAAGCAGCAGATGCCATCTTCACTGCCAGAATCCTCTCCACAAAATCCATCTGTGCTGTCCACTGGGACAAATTTGTAACTTGTCATGGTGCCCAGGACACTTAACCCTTTCAGGCTAAGTTGTTGAATGTCCATTTTTTTTTCTGTAGACCAGCAAAACCTTTTAACGAACATGGTAACATGTTATGCTTGTAGCTTTCTGTCATTTTAATTTGCCAGACCAACCATCCTTGTTTAAATCACCTCCTGTGATGAGGTTTATTAAATGTTTAACATGTTTCTTCACATACCATTTATGATTCCACAATGAGATCCTAATTTGGTCTTGACATTCCTTATGTGCAGGAGCGGCTCACGGCGTGTTGAAGGGGCGGAACATGGGGAGGGAAGGAGAAAAATAAAATTTTAAAAACCTGATTCCCTACCGCCACCTCTGCAGCGCTCCTCTGCCTCCACTGCAGCTGTAGGCACAGGCTCCCAGCCTGCCCTGCAGCCAATCCGAATGCTGCTGTCATGCTGCTGGTAGCATGATAGCAGCATTTGGATTGGTCGAAGTGCCAAGCCAAGGTGCCCTGAGGCAGAGTGTGAGTCTCTGACTGCTGTCTACAACCCAGCAACACAGTGCAGGGTTAGAGAGAGCACTGTGTGCATGATGGCTGAGCCGGCCGGCCAAACATACATGCGCACTGAGGGGAGTGCTGAGGGGCCCGTCCCTTTTACAATAAAATAATAAACTTGGTTTATTATCATTTTAGTGTAAACGTTTTGCCGCTGCTGCTTCTGGTGGGGGGGCATGGCTTCGCTGCCATAACGTCTAGGTGCCATTTCAGGAAGAGATGCCTTGGCTTAATGTAGAGCTCACATCCACCGGCAATTTGTAAATTGAATTAATATAATCTGATATTTTTCCAATTTAGGTCTTCATTTTGGGATATTTACCACATGTAGTAAATACCATCACTTAAGGTGGAGGTACTTATCACATGTAGATAGCTCCTATTAAGAGTTATAAATGATTCCATGTTTAGCTTTTTTTCTGGGGCTTGGCGCCCAAGAAATGTCAACAGCTTATACATGCCAGAATTTACTAGGATTAAAAAAGGAAGTAAATTCCAATCCCTTTGCAATACAGATCTGCACAGGGACAGGAACTTAGCCTTTAGTCCTTAAAATGGGCCTAGTAAATTATGTTAGACAGCAGAGCTCAGAAAGAGGCAGATCATGGTCACTGCTTCCGAGGTGTACTGTTAGAAAATCAAGCTTTAAGTTGGATAAATATTGAGTTAAAACATTCACTTTACACGCCGCAGGCACATTAAAACAGGCATTCAGCTTTTCACTGAGCCAGTGCAGTCATTCATGATACAGCCCCTGTGGTGATAGGCAACACCGACTTGGTGAGGGGAAGGGCTTCTCCCTTTGACAGAAGACGTAAGATAGTAGAAGTAGAGGCGATGATCTCACAAAAAAAGACTGGTGCAAACATCGTACCTCTGTCAGGGTGCCAAAAAGCTTTGAGAAGCCCTGCCAGGCTCTCCATGTGCTGTGATTAAGAAAGGTAGGTGCTCGTCAGCTGCTTCTAGTTGGCACAGATAGGATTGTTAGTAACAATTATACAAATTTTAATTTTATTTCAGTCTTTGAAGGAAATGAATGTCATAAATGAAGGTTAAAGATGTATTTTGCTTGTGTTTATACAGAACACGTGATGTTCCGTTTTTTTTATTCTTTATTTATTTTTGTGCAGGTCAATACGGCTTCAGCTCGCCTTGGAATACCAGTTTCCTGCATTTTGCCAGTTAAAAATTATTCATCTGAGTTGGAGCTTGAATACAACAATGACATCTTGATACTTAATGTCCTGCAACAGATTATGCGTTTTGCCGACAATTATTTTGATAACATCCCTGTTGAGAGAGTGGATTCCAGTTCAGGCAGTGCCATAGTCTAATATTCGTGCTGAATTTTTCGATGTGATAACAAACCTCGCATTAACCACACTGCCTCAGATTGTCACTTCGTGTGAAGTTTAACAAAAAAATTAGATGAGATGAGTGCTGTTGTCTTTATTTAAATCGAAAGTACCTTAAGAAACGTTATCGCGGAATTAAACTGTGTGCCTGATCTACTCATGGGCAGTTCGATTGTGAAATGAATATTATCATACCATATGACTCCGTGTCAATTCTCTTTGAGAGCACTCGACCTTACGCAGTTTTCATACTACTTCGGAATGTAGGAACACAAGGTATCTGCAGGAAAAGCAACACTGTATCCAAAATACATTTCATTGCTTTTAATAATAATATAAATATGAAAAAACATTCAATTTTGTTGATGCTTGCATTGTGTATTATCATCAGCAGTGCTGTATGTGCTTTGAACAGGCCCAGCAGTCTTAGTTATGCTTGCACTAAAATATTCTCACTGTGTCATAATGCCTTGTTTCATTATGTCTTTAAAAACGTTTAATTATATATGTATTTGTTTGATGAATGCTAGTTTCTGTATTTTTGGTGCCTTGTTTTGCTTTTCAGTTATTGAAAATGCTTGTGCCAGCATCTCCTGCTTCTAGTATAAACACTGCAGGTCCTCAAATTCCAATAATGATTCAGTGGTGGTCCCCGGGTTCTAGTATTGACTGAGTAGGGGTCCACAGAAGTCAAAAGATTAAGAACCACTGGTCTAAACCACTGGCAATCACTGGGTAGTATTCCAGCTCATCATTTTTCAATGATTGTGCCGCAGTAGACAGAGACCCTTTTATGTGGAACAGTACTGACCTCATGGGAACAGTCCTTCCTGGATAGCTTGTTATGTTTATATTAAACATGTACATATGCGTGTATGAGAGTAATCATGCACCCACCTCTAAATAGATACTTTGGAAAGATAGAATTAGATGAGCCCAGTTAGTTTGCTCAGTTTCCTACCTTTTAGAGGTGCTTAGACTATAATTAGGACCTCATTGCAAGTTGACTGATGTTCCAACCAATCATTTCACATAAGTGTACCACTGGTTGCCCTTTTACCCAAGGGTGAAACCATTAGCCCTGTGAGGCAGAAGTGACGAATAACCTGCAGATTTTGTTTGCTCACCCTTTTACTACAGATCTTCCCTATCTCTGAATTTACCCCATGCAAATTTCATCAAGTTTCACCTGGTGAAATTTCATGAGTAAAAATCGTTTATGTGCGCTAATTAGGGAAAACTCTGAATCCCATAATGGGGCCCAAATGCTGTTTTCACTTAATCATGGTGTCACAGTGTCCTTTCCTCGGGATCTGCACGTTGCTGAACAAAATGCCCACCTCCCGGCGTCACCAACTCAGAAAGCTATTATAGCACAGAGTTATGATGAAGCCAGTCGGGGGGAAGGGAATGAGGATAGGGAACAGCAGGGAAAGAGATCTCTAACGAAAAGGTTAGAACAAATATGCACTTATTCATAGGAATATAACTCATAAATAGACTCTTGAAAAATGCTTCTCCGTGATATCAGATGGAGACCCCTTTTGGAATGAGGGAAAAGCCCCTTCTTTGAATCATGGAACAAGAATAAACTATGACCTCAGAACCAAGAGATGGCAAGCGCTTTGAACTATGATCATACTGAGAATATCAATCCTGTAACATCTATGCATTCATAACATAAACCTTTGATCATGACCTAGAAAATCAGAAAGAATTAAATATGCTTTTCACATATTATGCTTTCCAAAAAAACTATGAAAACTATGATTTGCTTATCTCCAAAAATACTTTCACATATATATATATATATATATATATATATATATATATATATATATATATATATATATATATATATATACAACTATAAAGGCCGAAAAGTTTCACTCATTGAACTTGAAGTGCTTTGTTCCTTATGTCAGATAGCGCTTTCATTTGTTTAATCTGAAGCGTACTCTCTGCTTGTTATGCTAAGGGACGCTTTACTCATTTGGCCTAAAACACTTTGATTGTTTGTGCCAAGGGATTTTTATGCATGTGGATTTAAGTGCTTTGATTACTGTGCCAAGGGCGTTTTCCTCATGTGGACTGAAGTGCTTTGATTACTGTCCCAAGGGCGTTTTCCTCATGTGGACTGAAGCGCTTTGATTGCTGCACCAAGAGAGCTTTACTCATATGAACTGGAGCGCATTAATTGTTGTGCCAAGGGCGCTTTCCTCGTGAACTGAAGCGCTTTAATTGTTGTGCCAAGGGCGCTTTACCCATGTGGACTGAAGCGCTTTAATTGTTGTGCCAAGGGTGCTTTACTCATGTGGACTGAAGCGCTTTAATAACCGTGCCAAGGATGCTTTCCTCATGTGGACTGAAGCGCTTTAATTACCGTGCCAAGTCCGCTTTCCTCATGCGGACTGAAGCGTTTTAATTACCGTGCCAAAGCCGCTTTCCTCATGCGGATTGAAGCGCTTTAATTAACGTGCCAAGACTGCTTTCCTCATGCGGACTGAAGCGCTTTAATTACCGTGCCAAAGCCGCCTACTCTGAAAACGCTTTGCTCGTTGGGCTAAGAGACGCTTTAGCTTTTGGAAATACAACGCTCTTCAAGTTTTGGCTCATCTAGACCTTACCGCTATGAGTATGACCTACTTGTATCTAAAATCACCATGGAAGCAAAGGTACTTCGATTTGCCGTCCATCTGCCATGCAGAAAATCTGCTCTTCTTCAGGGGAACCCCCACAAGGTCTGATTGCATCGAAGTCTTCAAAATAGTGAGCCACATGCTTGGGTGTGGCTGGGCTTTATAGGCCTGCCACACCCCAAGATGGCTGCTGCCTCTAAAAACATGGGAATTGTAGTCCCTTCATGGAATAACACTGATAAGTGCATCTTGTCCACCAATGTCCTAAACCTGCAGCTCTATGAGCTTTGCCACAGGGCAGACGATCCTGATGGCCACCTTTGGAACAAGAGGGGATGACAAGTGGTGTGCATAAAGCGCCGCAGAGCGGCGCAGCGGAGTTTCGGGCAGGACCTGGACCGCGCATGGCCTTATTCCTGACACATGGTATTTCTAATAACCTTGTAATTGTGGCCTTAGTGTCTATTAAACTGAAACATTTTATTTCCATTACATTAGTATACATGAAAAACAAGATATTCGAAAAATGGTTATAAACCTATTCTTTGAAAAAACCTCAATCAAAGGGATATTCAGTTAGGATCGAACAACAGTGCTAAGTAGAGAGACTGTGCTGTAACTGGCTGTGTGTACCGTACTGATTATGCCTGCCTCATGAACTCCATCTACTTGAGAGCACCCTCGGGTCCGTGCTCTTATCACATCTTCAACCTGGCTAGCGCCACCATAGCACCTGAGCTCTGCCAAACTATCAACTGATTCTTCGAGGCTGCCACCTTTCCATCAGATTGGAAGCACGCTGAGATCAACCCACTACTTACAAAACCCACCGCCGAACCAAAGGAGCTGAAGAACTACAGAGCCATCTCTCTGCTCCCTTTCCCAGCCAAAGAAACAGAAAAGACCAGCAACTTGCCAAATTCCGTGAGACACACTAAATCCTAGAACCTTACCAATCTGGATTCAGGTGCAACTACAGCACCGTAACAGTGCTGCTAGCATCCACCGACATACGTGCCATGCTCGACCACGGGGGCACAGCCACACTCATCCTCCTCGACCACTCTGCTGCATTCAACACCGTTTCCCAACCCACCCTCTGTGCCAGACTCCATGACGCCGGCATCCGAGATAAAGCATTGAAATGGATCGGGTCCTTCCTCACCAGAAGAACACACAGTGTCAGACTACTGACGTTCACATCAGAACCCAAAGATACATGCTGTGGAGTACCCCAAGGATCATCACTCAGCCCGACACTTTTCAACATCTACATGGTCCCGCTAGCCAAGATTACCAATCGCGGGCTAAACTACATCTCCTACGTGACGATACCCAACTGAACCTCTCCCTGTCACTTGACTCTTTGAAGACCAAGATAAGTTTCCACAGTGGAATGAGAGAAGTTGCCACCTGGATAGAAGCCAGCTGCCTCAAACTCAACTCAGACAAGAAGGAGGTCCTTGTAATCGGCTCCACCCCTTCAGCCTGGAATGAGCGTCTGTGGCCCATCTCATTGGAATACACCCCTGCTCCCACGGAACACACTCGCAATCTAGGCATCATCCTGGACTTGTCACTATCCATGACCCGCTAAGTCAACGCCGCCTCTTCGTCATGCTTCCACACCCTCCAGATCCTTTGAAAGATCTTCAACTGGATCCACTCAGACACAAGGAAGGCAGACATCCATGCACTCGTCACTAGGAAACTGGACAATGGCAACGCACTCTATGCCAGCATCACCAAAAAACTGCATTCAAGACTACAATGAATCCAGAATGCAGCAGCCAGACTCAACCTGGACATCTCCCAACACAGCCACATCTCCTCCAACCTCCGCGACCTACACTGGCTCTCAGCAAACAAGCGCATCACATGCAAACTCCTGATCCACACCTACAAGATACTACACAACATAGGACCGGCATACCTCAACCACCGCCTCTCCTTCTACGTACCCAACAGACAACTCTGTTTGTCCCAGCTCGCCCTCGCAACCGTTCCCAAGATCTAGAAAAGAACAGCAGGAAGACTAACTGCATCACTTAAGCAGTTCAAGAAGGACCTCAAGACCTGGCTCTTTAATTGAGCAGCACGCCCACAAACAGCACCATGAGACCTTCTATTGGTGATTAGCCGCGCTATAGAATTGATTGATTGATTGATTGATCGTCTTCATCCACAAATCTGAAATAACCCTGGACTGCTTCTGTCCTGAGATGTCCAAAATGATGTCACCCAGTGCAGCAGAGAATGGATGAAATCCTGAGATAAGCCAGCAACATCAGACATTGGTGAGCTGGTCCTGATGCCCTGAACAGCCTTGTTTGATGGTTGGGTGGGCCTCGAGCTTGGGGCAGATAATGCAGAGAGTGGGCGTTTACAAGGTGAGAGACTTCACTCCTATTGTTGCTTGTGTGGGTGGCCGGGAGAGCCTGAATCATCGCACAGTATGGGGGAGC
This sequence comes from Pleurodeles waltl, assembly GCF_031143425.1. Lineage (NCBI taxonomy): Eukaryota > Metazoa > Chordata > Amphibia > Caudata > Salamandridae > Pleurodeles > Pleurodeles waltl. Next base: position 658,020,071 of record NC_090443.1, on the reverse strand, counting down.
GGCCGATGAGTAAACTCTCTGAGGAACTTGACATTTGTCCGCCACCCTTGAGGCTCTGCTGGATTTGCCATTGGTCCTTCTGGTGCATGCTGGAGACCAGCACATAGCTGGGCCTTGTGCTGTCTCAGGGGTGCCTGAGCACAAGATCCCTACTGCCCTTTATTGCCTGAAGGAGGTGAGGCCTATGAAACACAAATTGGATGTCGGTGGGACTGTGCTGTCCGTAGAGCAGTGTCCTTGTGGACTGTACCATTTGAGGCAGTGTCATTGCAGGCTTGCCACTTGGACGGTGCTGGCAATAAAGCAGTCAAAAGGGTGCTCGAGCCAATAATTAACACAGGAATGAATTGAGATCTGTATGTCCCTAAATATTAGCATTAGAAATATTGCCCCTCAGACAGTTGGAACTGATTGTGCTGCAACTCAATGTCTGGGCTTGCTGATCAACATAAATAGGTTGGTGCCATGGTTAGGGGGGAATTAGAAAGCCTACCCAATCAAACTAATTATTCCTTTAGACTTTATCTCAAGAAGATAATCAGGGTTGCCATGTGCCTCTTTGGTCCTGACAGCAAAAGTCCCCCTGGAACCTTCACTTGCCAGTGTGTTGTCCACAATCCGAAATTCTCGCATTAGGATAAAAATAGAGGATAAAATGGACACTATTTTGAGTGAGATGAACCTCTGCTAAACTAGTCTCAGGAAAGTATCTGACAGGACTAAGGTCACATATAGGAAGTACTAGACACCATTACATCCCATGTACAGGAGATGTTATAATTAGACTCCAGGACTTTAATCATACACTGGAGGCAAGGACTGGAGGGCTCTGATGAAAGGTCCCACTGGAGTAATCTACAGTTTCTTGACTTCCTGAGGTGATTGGAGGGCCCCTGGTTGGAATTTTTTCTCAAATAACAGATGCTTGGATTTCCAGCTTTCGGCCTTCTGAAACTATTTTCCACTGTTAGATGTGTTCCTTTTTGCATGGTTATCCCCAAACATTTTGCACCTTCTTTCTATTTTTTTCTGACCTGTTCTTGTTGTCTTTAGCACTCTGGGAACTTTATCACTGCTAACTAGTGCTAAAGTGCACATGCTCTCTGTCTAAATTACATTGATGATTGGTTTATCCATGATTGGCATATCAGATTTACTACTAAGTACCTAGTATATCATGATAGCTTCAGTTGGAGCGATTGTGTTGCTAAGCGCTAGACCAGTGGTTCCCAACCTTTTGACTTCGGTGGACCCCCCACTTTGTAAGTACAGAAAACCCGGGGACCCCTTCTGAATCATTATTGGAATCCGAGGAGCCCCCAATGAGTCATTACTGAAAGCTGGGGACCTAATCTGTTAATAATATTACATTTTCTTAGCAGTCACGGAACCCCTGAGGTTGCTTCGTGGACTCCCAGGGGTCCCCAGACCACAGGTTGGGAACCACTGCACTAGACTACATTTAATCTATAAAAGATGCATCTGTGGTGGGGTATTTTAGCTGTGTGACTCACTTAGCCTGACTAGAGTGAGGTTACCTACTTGACAGGGTGCAAACCACTTCCAATTAGAGACCCCATTTCTGACATCCACCCTTAGATCACACATGGCCCTGGCACCCCAAAAGTGGCCCAGCACTCTTTCTTGGCTAAAAATAGCTCTTTTCTTCACTTATAGCAATAGAGGATCCATTTTCCAAAGTTCAAGAAGCAAAGCTGTAAGCCAGTTTGAAGGCCTAGTAATGCAGATCTTTCTCACACAGATGGTGCAATGTCTCTTAAAATATTTTGCTGCAGTAAAGAAGCACCTACGTGACCTAACATGAAATACACACCACTGTTCCCAGATAAGCTCAGAGTAAACTAAGATGGAAAGTCTCACTTCTTTCAGTCACAAGAGGCAGCCTGGGACTATAAGGACAGCTGGAATAGACCTCAGTTGCAAAGGAGTGTGGTATCTGACATGTACAGCAACCCTTTCAAACTGAGCCAAAACAGGCCTTGCAGAACTTAGAAAATGCCCAGCCTTGCACACAGGGGGCAGCATTCTTTTCAACGAGGATGGCTCACTTACCATGGCTTGACAAGGTACTTGAGTTCCCTGATTTGAGTTTCAGAGCCGACACCAATATGGGACCATGGTTTTGACCTGAAGAGTAAATGCCTAGTAGGGTGCTTGCGCCTTTCCTTCTACCTCATAGCGTTCATGCTGCGAAAACCACCCTGGGCATTTAGGTCTCCCTGTATTAGGGTGGTTGTAGTAGAATATGTTAAATGCAGTCCCTCACATATGGTTTTCCCTTCTGTTTCTCTGTTGTCATGATGATTTTTTTTTCCTTCTATTGGGAGAGGGGATAGGGATCAAGGGGATAGGGATCAAGGGGATGAGGGGGTCAGTGAGAGGGATGCTGATGTTGGCTACCCTCAATCTTTAACCTAGTTATGAACTTGACCTTTGGGTAAAGACCACATGGTTGTGACGCCTTTTGATGTTTGCAGTTCAGTTGAGATATGGCATTGTTCTTTAGCCTTAGCTTATGTTGAAACTAAGTGACATGGAGATAGGCAGCTTGTTGATGCAGACCAACCCGAGACCTGTGACCCTTCACCAACGTGACAGAGACTGCTAAAATTATGCACTGATGTGAATAGAGACTAAGGGCCAGATGTAGCAAGCAGTTTTGCCCATTCTGTGTCTATGGGAAAATGTGTTCGTACATATGGTCCTAATTGACTACACTAAAAAACGTGGGTGTTCTCGCTCATTTAAAGTAGGACGTTCACTGTAGACTTTCTTCATGAGACTCACCTGGTGCACTCAAACATATGAGGGCTGGAAAAAAAGGATGACAACAACTGTCATCAAACTACTTTTTTTTTTCTAAAGGAGTCTTGACATGAATTGCAGTTGGGGTTTACTCTGCAGATCTGCATGATAAAGGATTAATGGCATGCCACAGTCTAGTGTTGTGGCAGTGAGTGGTCGTGACTGGTGACCCGGATGCTGAGGAAGAACTTCCTCTGGCCAGGAGGCTGGGAGGATATAAATAAATTGCGAGAACTGAGTTTGCGGTTCTTTGCCCCAACCAGAGTACCTGTGCGGTTCGTGTTTTTATGTTGCAGCAAGTATGGGCTCAGTCCTAGCAAAGTCCCCCAACATGCGCTGCAAAACTGGTGATGAGGGTGGTCCCCCTTCAACGCGGCCCGCTATCCGTCTGCCGCCGGACGGAAGACACATGCACCGGCTGCCCGCCACCCAGTCCTGTGACACACTGGCACTGCCTGCCGGCAGTCAGAAGGCTCCTACCTCCTGTGACTGACTGGAGATCGTGGGGTGGACTCTCCCCCAATGAACACTAAGGGGGTTATTCTAACTTTGGAGGAGTGTTAATCCGTCCCAAAAGTGACGGTAAAGTGACGGATATACCACCAGCCGTATTACGAGTTCCATAGGATATAATGGACTCGTAATACGGCTGGTGGTAAATCCGTCACTTTTCCGTCACTTTTGGGACGGATTAACACCTCCTCCAAAGTTAGAATAACCCCCTATGTGTCCAGTGCCTGTTCCTGCAGTCATCCCTGAAGCCGGCTGAGGCATGCTCTATATGCCGATCGGAGCCCCCCCTCCCCAATGGCCACACCCAGACAGCCTGCCGAGCGACGTGCTCCAACCACCAGCCTGGAAAAAAGGGAAAATGTGAACAAATCAAGTTAAAGGAAGAAAAAACAAGAACAGAAGGTATAACAAATAAAGGAGTACATACCACCTTATGCCTGTTTCCACCAGCATTTATCCCAAGAGGATAGCAGTGTGATCAGTCCAGTGTGCCTCCTCCACCTGCCTGACAGTGGTTTGCTGCCCTGAAGAAAGAAGCATAGTTCAGTCCGAGAAGAACCATTTCACAAGTGAGTTGCCTTTCTGCCACAAAGTGACATTATCTACAGGTACTGTGCCACCCATTTGCCTCACACACTACCAGTGTGGCCCAGCAGCACCCACTTAACCAAGTATAGCGCTGTGGAAGCTGCAAGAGACATTGCACCACTCAGCCCACAGACTTGAGAACCTTTGACTCGCACCATGGCCAATGACCAAGCACCGGCCCTCAACCAACACCGTATGCCGCACGCTATCAAACCACACACATTGTCGCTGAAGACTCCTCTCCTGAGCAGGAGGATGTATTCTGATATTATTCACAGGCGACCTGAAGAAGCACAGGCGACCCCAGCCAACGTGTGTAATTGAAGTGGCGTGATCCCCAGTAAAGGCTCTGATAGACACAGACACCCCCCTGAGTGTAACAGGCCTTCAACGAATATATGTGCCTTTGACCCCGCCCAGCACTGATGCCACCAGTCACCAAAATTGTCAACTATGGCAGCCACACAGCCCTACCACTAAAGGGGTGAATGACTGTGAAAATCAGATCAAACGACAGAAAAATTCAAGCCACATTCCACATGGTCAGAAAGGAAGCAGACCCCCTCCTGGGCAGCTCAGCAGAAGAACTGGACCTGGTGTCCTTTGCAAAGTGTCAAAACATTCAAAGTGGGTGAGCTGCTGGGACAGTTTCTGAAGCTGTTCACTGGCCTGGGGTGTCTAAAGGCACCTCTCCTCCAGCTACACTTTGACAAAGCCATCAACCCCATGGCTCTGCAGCACAGATGCATCCCCTTCCCCCTCTGTCTGTTAGTGGAGCAGGAGCTAGACAAGCTTGAAAGTCAAGGGAGGATAGAGTATCAGGCCCCACCCTTGGGTATCGCCCTTTGGTAATTGTGGAAAAACCCAAGCAACCCAGGAAGATCTGGCTGTTTATTGACAGGGACCTCCCTAACAGAGCAATCAAAAGATAGAGGCACATAACGCCCACCACCGATGACATCATTGCTGACTTGAATGGCTCTAAGTGGTTCTTAAAGCTTGACTTGAATGCAGGATATCACCAACTAAGCTTAGCAGAAGAGAACAGGTATATCACCACCTTCTCAACACATCTAAGACTACGGAGCAACAGGCACCTGAATTTCGGCATCTCATCAGCTGCAGAAGTGTTTCAAGACGTCATTCACAAGACACTGTCCAGACTACAAGGAGTAATGAACGTCAGTGATGACATCTTAATCCACTCCACCACGGCAGAAGAACACCATCAACATCTGAAGGCTACACTCAGGCGCCTGTCAGACCACGGCCTCGCTCTGCACAAAAAAAGTGCTCATTCTTTCAGACGTCAATTGAATTATTTGGGTATGTCTTCAACCAGCAAGGGATCCTAGTAAATCCAAGCCATTAAACAAGCCCCAGCACTAAAAACAGTAACCGAGGTACACAGCTTCCTGGGTATGACCACTTACTGCCCATGAAGAAAAAGCCTTTCAAACACTCAAGCACTGCTGTGTGAAGTCACCAATGTCTACTTTGACCCTCAAAAGAAAACTGAGCTGGTCCTGTGGGCCAAGGGGCAGTCCTAACTCAGGAAGTAGAAGCTGGCCACTGGGCCCCACTCGCTTACCCCAGCAAAGCCTTGAACCCTGACCGAACAACATTACGCTCAAATAGAAAAAGAAGCCCCGGCGATCAAATGGGCCTGCGGACACTTCCACTTATATCTCCAAAGAAGGCCATTCAGGGTAATCACAGACCATTAACCGCTGGTACCGCTGTTCAAAGGGACTGCACTGCACACACCCGAGGATCGAAAAGTAAGCCATCCAGCTCCAATATTATGGGATGTAAGTAGTGTACCAGCCCGGATCAAGGAACCCAGCTGACTTCCTATCCTGGCACCCGCCCAAGCAATCTGGAGGACCCGCAACAGAAACCGAAGCCCAAATAAGAGTGCTTGGAAACGCTAGCTGCCCAAAAATGCTAGACATGAAGGAGATCTCCGAAGCCACCACAGAAGATGCTGTCTTGACAAAAGTAAAGCAGGCCATGGATGGCGGTTCATGGAAGGACTTTCTCAAAGATGCCAACGAGCGGGCAAGAAGCGAGAGAGAGAGGCTCACAAAACTATGGCAAGCCCAGAATTAGCTAAGTATAACCCAAGGGGGCCTCATCCTATGACGGCATTGCCTAGTCATCCCATCAAGTTGGCAGCAACAAGTAACCAGTTTAGCGCATGGAGGCCACTAAGGCACTGTCAAAATGAAGCCACACATGAGAGAGAAGATGTGGTTACAAGGCCTGGAAGTGGTGGTAAACATCCTTGTGAAGGTACTTGAAATATCCTGTAGTCGAGATCATTGATTCTACTGACTTCAGCAACATGGCACCCACCCGTCCTCGAGAAGACCTTTGCCATGTTTGGGAGACCCGAAGAAATTAAGACTGACAATGGACTCCTGTTTCAAGGGACAGAGTTCCAAGAGTTCATGAAAAGCCTATCGCTGAATCCTCCTGCAGTGGCGCTAGGCTAGCTCAACAAGGCCCTCTGAATAACTATGTTGGAAGGGGGTAACATGGAGCTCAACCTTCATCGCTTCCTGAGAGAATATCGAGGAACACCCCACTGCAGCATGGAGCAAGCCCCGTGGTCAATTATGCTCTCAGGAACCAGAGAAGATGCCATGCCCACCTCCCCCGGTTGGCAACACCCAGGTGCTGCCCTGAGAAGACTCAAATGAGATGGAGAAACAAATGACTGGGCAAGTAGGAGGAGACATGTGACGACCAGCACCTACAAATTGGAGATCAATTGATCATAAGGGATGGAAAACACGGCTGGAAGTTTTGCACACCGTATTAGCCAGGAGTATGGACCATCAGCAGAGTGGCCAGCACCATGATAACGGCACAGAGAGAAAGTGGGACAGTGTCCCAAAACATCTCTTGGTTCTTGAAAATTACATTCACAGAGCCCCAAACCACTGAACCAGACCTGATCTACCCTCACCAAGAGCCTGAATCAGATAGTCTGGAACCCCGAGGCACAAGGGACAGGGAGTCAGCGAATGAACCAGGCACACCAAGCTCCCACCAGAAGATACCCAGGATGAAGGGGGCCGGTTACAGACGGTCCAATCTGAGGTCAAACCTGACACAGAGCCAAAGACTGAAATACTTTGTGTGGTGGTTATGTTATTGAGTTCAAATAAAGTAGGGAGGAGATGTAATGGCATGCCATGGTGTAGTGTCACACCAGAGAGTGGTCGTGACTGGTGACCCGGATGCCAAGGGAGGACCGTCCTCTGGCTAGGAGGCTGGGAGGATATAAATAAATGGGGAGAACCGAGTTCACAGTTTTTATGCCCCAACCTGAGTACCTGTGTCGTTTGTGTTTTTATGTTGCAGCAAGCACACGTACAGGCCTAGAAAAGTGCCCCAATGCACGCTTACACAAAAGGGGCACCCTAAGGGGGCGTTGTTCTGATACTTTGAATGTCCACAAAATAGGCTTGTTAAATGCGTATGCACCTTTGATCCCAGACTTTTCAGTCTTTCTGAAACTGAGTGACTGGCCATGACATAAACAGATCTGGCAATGATATGGACCTGAGACTTTCGTTGTGTAAACGTGCCCTGTAGGAAAGTACCATCTTGCCTGGCATGTTACCCCCATTTTTACTTGTGTGTCAGGTTGTTTTTGCTTGTGTCACTGGGATTCTGCTAGGCAGGACCCCAGAGCTCATACTTTGTGGCCTATATGTGTTCCCTGTGTGGTGCCTAACTGTGTCACTGAGACTCTGCTAACCAGAATCACAGTGCTTATGCTGTCTCTGCTTTTAAAATTGTCACTGCAGGCTAGTGACCATTCTTACCAATTCTGATTGGCACACTGGAACACCCTTATAATTCCCTCGTATATGGTACCTAGGTACCCAGGGTATTGTGGTTCCAGGAGATTCCTATGGGCTGCAGCATTTCTTTTGCCGCTCATAGGGAGCTCAGACAATTCTTACACAGGACTTCCACTGCAGCCTGAATGAAATAACGTCCACGTTATTTCACAGCCATTTTACACTGCACTCAAGTCACCTATATGTCTAACGCTCACTTGGTGAAGGTTAGGAGCAAAGTTACTAAGTGTGAGGGCACCCTGGCACTAGCCAAGGTGTCCCCACATTGTTCAGGGCAATTTCCCTGGACTTTGTAAGTGCGGGGACACCATTACACGTGTGCAGTACATATAGGTCAACACCTATATGTAGCTTCACAATGGTAACTCTGAATATGGCCATGTAACATGTCTAAGATCATGGAATTGTCCCCCCTTGCCAAATCTGTTATTGGGGGGCCACTCCTATGCATCCCTGGGGTTCCAGCATGGACCCCGGGTACTGCCAAACTAACTCTCAGGGGTTTTCACTGCAGCTACCTCTGCTGCCAACCCACAGACAGGCTTCTGCCCTCCTGGGGTCTGGGCAGTCCAGTCCCAAGAAGGCAGAACAAAGGATTTCCTCTGAGAGAGGGTGTTACACCCTCTCCCTTTGGAAATAGGTGTTAAGGGCTGCGGAGGAGTAGCCTCCCTTCAGCCTCTGGAAATGCTTTGAAGGGCACAGATGGTGCCCTCCTTGCATAAGCCAGTCTACACCGGTTCAGGGATCTCCCAGCCCCTGCTCTGGTGTGAAACTGGACAAAGGAAAGGGGAGTGACCACTCCCCTGTCCATCACCACCCCAGGGGTGGTGCCCAGAGCTCCTCCAGTGTGTCCCAGACCTCTGCCGTCTTGAATGCAGAGGTGTGATGGCACAGTGGAGGCTTCTGAGCGACCAGTGCCAGCAGGTGACGTCAGAGACCCCTCCTGATACGTGCTTACCTGGATTAGGTGGCCAATGCTCCTCTGAGGGCTATTTAGGGTCTCTCCTGTGGGTTTTTCTTCAGATAATAAATGTAAGAGCTCACCAGGGTTCCTCTGCATCTCCCTCTTCGACCTCTGCCAAGGATCGACCGCTGACTGCTCCAGGACGCCTTCAAAACCACAGCAAAGTAGCAAAATGACTACCAACAACATTGTAGCGCCTAATCCTGCCGGCTTTCTCAGCTGTTTACTGGTGGTGCATGCTCTGAGGACTGTCTGCCTTCACCCTGCACTGGAAGCCAAGAAGAAATCTTCCATGGGTCAACGGAATCTTCCCCCTGCTAACGCCGGCACCAAACGTCTGCATCACCGGTCCTCTGTGTCCCCTCTCATCTTGACAAGCATGGATCCAAGTGACCCCGACAGTCCAGTGGTCCTTCTGTCCAAATTTGGTGAAGGTAAGTCCTTGCCACCCCACGCCGGACATCCTGTGTCCTGTGTACTGCATGATCTGCAGCTGCTAGGGCTTCTGTGCACTTTTGCAAGGAATCCTTCGTGCACAGCATAGCCCAAGTCCCCAGCAGTCCCGTCCTGCATTGCTCAACTCGCTGATTTGACCACCGGCTTTGTGGTACCCTCCCCTGTAGTGTTGAGACGACCGCTGTGCTCAGATTTCTAGAACACCTGTTCAAGTGCTTCTGTGGGTGCTGCCTGCTTCTGCGGGGGCTCCTGTGCTGCTGGGTGCCCCCTCTGTCTCCTCCTCCAAGGGGCGACCTCCTTGTCCTTCCTGGGCCCGGGCAGCACCCGTTTTTTTTTCAACAGCGACCCTTGCAGCTAGCAAGGCTTGTTTGCGGTCTTTCTGCATGGAAACAACTCTGCATCCTCCTGCATGACGTGGGACATCTTCTGTGCAAAGGAGAAGTTCCTGGCATCTTCCGTTGTGCAGAATCTTCAGCTTCTTCCACCCGGAGGCAGCCCTTTTGCACCTTCATACGGGGTTTAGTGGGCTCCTGCCACACCTGGACACTTGCATGACTCTTGGAATTGGTCCCCTTCCTTTACAGATCCTTAGGTCCAGGAATACATCTTCAATGCTTTGCAGTCAGTTGTTGCCTTTGCAGAATCTCCTATCACGACTCTGGTGTATTTTCTGGGGAAGTAGGGTAACTTTACTCCTACTTTTCAGGGTCTTGGGGTGGGTTATCTTGGACGCCCTTAGTGTTTTCCTACACTCCCAGCGACCCTCTACACACTACACTTGGCCTGGGGTCCATTCGTGGTTCGCATTCCACTTTTAGAGTATATGGTTTGTGTTGCCCCTAGGCCTATTGCATCCTATTGTATCCTACAGTGTTTGCACTACTTTCCTAACTGTTTACTTACCTGGTTTTGGTTTGTGTGTATATTTTGTGTATTTTACTTACCTCCTAAGGGAGTATATCCTCTGAGAGATTTTTGGCACATTGTCACTAAAATAAAGTACCTTTATTTTTTGTAACTCTGAGTATTGTGATTCTTATGATATAGTGCTATATGATATAAGTGGTATAGTAGGAGCTTTGCATGTCTCCTAATTCAGCCTAAGCTGCTCTGCTATAGCTACCTCTATCAGCCTAAGCTGCTAGAACACTACTAATCTACTAATGAGGGATAACTGGACCTGGCCCAAGGTGTAAGTACCATCAGGTATCCACCAGGCCAGCCTCCTACATGCCTCAGTCAATAAAACCCTTCAAGGTATAAAAAGAGACAAGCCAATAATGACACAGCTGAAAAAAACAAAAAAAAAAACGACTTCCAGACACAACTTGGTTGACATCCTGAAATTACACAACCTGATAGCCAACTTCAACTCTCCCCTGCCCTTCTCCCATAGAAATATTTATAATCTATTCACCAGCAAAATGCTAATTTCCCTCTTCCGGGTCTTGGAATATCTGGACAAGACAGTGTCTGATCATTCTCCAATTAACTTTCTTAACTACAGAGGGAGGGGACGTTATCACCCTGTGTCAGCGACTCGGAGGCTCCATGCAGAAACCTTGACAGTTCCCAGATTCAGACAAATGCTGACTGAAGAACTGACTACTTTATACAAAGCAAGGTGGTAACGTTCTCCCTAACCAATGAATGAGGTGCAAGGAAAGTAGTGAGAGAAGTGTGTGTAGGTTGCACGCATGGAGGGTAAGTCCTACTGTTATGTGACAGAACTAAGGCTAAGGCTGAGGATGACGTAGAATGCATGGTAGGGGTGGGGGTGTAAGTAGGTAACAAGATGGCAGTACTCCTATATCTACATTGTAAATGGGGGAACATTTTCCTTCTCCTTCTATAGACAGTTTCCACAGAGAAGGGTACAAACTGGGGAGAGTCCTGGCATGGTTGGTGGACAGGAAATCCATCCTCCAGATGACATGCAAAATGACATCTCTTGTGCACTACGGAATCAAAATGATGTTCCAGAAACATCTTGGGGACCTCTATTTGCAGGAGAGTCCATTACATAGGAAGGATATGTAGGTAACTATCTGTTGGGGACTGCCCTTGCTGACTTGCACCCAAACATTCAAACAAATTAGTTGTACATCTAGGAAGGCAAAAACTTGAACGAACTTGAAGAGATGCCCTGGTGCAAAACGCCCAGACTGGACAGTAGCTCCACAGAACTAAATAAACTGGCCCATGCCCCACTAGGACAGTGGCTCCATATGCTGTGCCTGGAAGCTTATGAGAGGGCCAGTCCTACTGTATCAATGAGGGAAGCACTACTAGTGGTGGTCCCTAAGCTTGACAAGGAGCATACGAAGCGCATATCTTACAGACCCTTGTTGATGCTGCGTGTTGACACCAAAATGCTCCATAGGGCCCTCAGCAAGTAACTTCTCATGATGTTCCTGCACCTGATCACCAGAACAAATCTAGATCTAGGCCGCCAAGGAATGCCACTGTGATTTTAAGAAGGCTATCATCCAATACGTCTGGCATTTAAGCATAGAGGCCTATGTGGCAGTGGCCTTAGACAATGAAAATGTCTGTGATACTGTAAGACAGGGCTTTCCGAAAAATTGCATACATATGATTTTGGACTATCCTACACACGATGGATCATATTGCTAAGCAACTGCCTTATGGCAAAAGTTAGAACTGGTAACATGATTTCAGATCACTGAGTACATCAGAGGCACTAGACAGGGATGCTTCCTTCCCCTTCTGCTCTTCGTCTTGGTTACAAAGCTTCTAGAAGTGAAAAGAAAAGACCTGGTTGACTGGACTTCCAGGTGGGGTGCACTAGACATGTGGCTTCCATGTATGTGCACAACACAACTGTGTTTTGAGGGCAATATAAGTCTATTCCTATTAATTATTTTTGGAGAGATGTCAGGACTCGAGTAACCTCACCAAATAGTGGCTTTTAGTGATGGAAACCCTATCAGAGAGACCTATGGACAGTGGTGTAGCTTTTGTTGCACCCCCCCCCCCCAATTAATTTTCTTATAAATAGTTGGGTATAGGTGATTTCAGTTTTTACATAAACACAGCCAAAAAAAGCCCCCACATGCTGTGTGTAAGTTCTCAAAAATATCTGTTATTTTACTCAATATTGTGTTTTCTCTCTTAGTACTCCCACCAAACCACATTCCTCTCCCTTTCCACTGTCTCTTAAGAAAACACTCAAGCACGCTGATTGTTCTTTAATATATTAAAACAAACATATTCCAGCATAATTGCAGGAAACTCTGAAGCTCACCCCCTCTGCCCCTGCAATATTACTGACTAAGCTACGCCCCTGTCTACGGAGGAGCAGAGGAGCTGCTGGGCCAACGTATGAGACTTGCAGATGGCAGCATGCGATACCACTTATACAGATGACACGATACTCCGGCGACTCCCTAGGGATATATACATGTAGAGTGCTTGAGGGAACAAAACAACTGGTTCCAGTTTTGGACATTGCTCCCCATATTATTCCTAAGGAGGTTAGCTATATTAAAGATGGTAATTTTATCTAGGTGCTTACATGTCTATCAGGGATTGCCTGGCCAAAGACCACAACATATTTTAAGGAGTGGGACTGACTACTTAAAACATTGGTCTGGAAAGATTAAAAAAAAAAAATGACACTGAGGTTGGAGGTATTAAAATTGCCATATGACAAGTGGAGGCTCGCCCACCCTGACTTGGAGCGCTTTTTTGGCGCGTTACTACCTGCAGCATTTGAGACGCTAGCTCGACCCTGAACTCCTGCCTTCTGGCGGGATGCGACGGAGATAAAGAGCCGAGCTAAATATTCCGGATGAGAATGGATCTGTACACTGGCTGCACTGATTTAATCCAGGCCATGTTGGACATATGGTCCTGGACCACTAAGAAAACCCTAATGAAGGTACATTGTCACTGTGATGTGTCCATGTGGGCTTCCCAGAACAGGATAGGGTGGGGTTTGAGATGCCAATAGGACAATTCCTATTTTACATATGACTGACTCGATAAATCAGGCTACTCTGGCCAGAGTTTCTAGGCAGGCCCCCAGAACCTACAAATATAGCCACACATTTGCCTACCTAAATGTGACATTGGGAAGTTTAATACATAATGTTTGACGGAGGAGGGACAAATGTTTCTCATTCAAAATCGCAAAGATTTGTTCAAGGATTGTGCCAAAACATCAGGACAGCACAACGCCATTTTGCCATGAAGAAAGAGCTTGGTCCAAGGCAGCTCCGTTGTTTGGTCTTGTGTAAATCTGTCTATGCATTTTTGAGAAATCTTCCCCAAAGAGAGGGTGAAACTTTGTATGACATGTTGGAAGCTGGGTTTGAGGAATCATTTATGAACAGTTATTTGAAGCTGTGCTGGTCATTTTGGGAACAATGGATATTGGAATTTGACCAAGACAGAAGAATAGCTCAAAGGGGCTGACCTATGTATTTTTTAGATACAGATAGCTTTAGCTGCCTCATTTATTTTCAAATAAAATCATAATAGAAATATATAAATGTATACATATAAGCAGGGACGTTTGGTCAACCCTGTTCATTCACTGGTTGGTTCAGCTGTGACGCATGTTTTACCTTTTCTCCCCTCCCCCCAGTATGCAGCATGGGGCCGTGAGTTAGCCCACTTTATTAGACTGTCTTGGGGTGTGTGTGTGTGTTATTTCGTAATCATTTGCCAGTTTGTTTTGCGTCTTCAAGTTTGCAGAAAAATGAAAAAAATATATGTTTGAGCAGGAGTTAGCCAATACCTATTATTTTTCCATAAATCAGTTAGCAAATACATACATATACACGAAGAGACTTACAGTCAGCCTTCTTCAAGTGATCTTTTGCAGTGTCCTCTGCATTTTGCTTCTGCCTGCGACAGCATGAGGGAAATGGTTTCTCAGGTAAGCCATTTTGAACAAGCACTGCACCTTTGGGGCATTTCATAAAGCAACCTTTTCATTCTGACTTCCTTCAGTTTGAGAGGGCTTGGAATGCGGCCATATTCTAGTGGAACGGCAAAATCATTGTCGTGGCTGGAGGTTAATACACTGTTATCGTTTCAGTTACATTCATTGTACAGTGCAGACTTTTCATTTTTATATCGGTAGGTTAAGCAAGATTGCCCTCTAGTGGCTGCCAATTCATAATCTTTTGTTAAATGCTTTTGTAAGCTGTTTTTCGGTATTCTGTTTGTTAAAAGTTCAAATGAGTGGTGTCGTAAGATATGTAAATCATTTCTAATTGGCTCGACAGGTCCTTCAGAAAAGCTTAGGAATACAACCGATCACTTTTCAAAGCCTTCTCAACATGTCTCGATGCAGAGGTCGCAATTTTATTTTTTCAAAACTAGCTATAGGCAAGGTCAACAACGCTAAACCCAGATAACAAATTTACTCATAACATTCATGAAAGATTACGATAGCAAAACACGATTATAAAGTAGGCCTTCTTAGGTTCCATTATCAGAGGCAGAGCAAAGAAAGAAAAAAAAAATCCTTGGGTGATTTAATTTGTGTTTGAAGTAGATAGCACAATTGTCAGGCGCCAGAAGCAGCTCTCCCTGTGCTGCAGCGTCGCTCTTGCTCTCGTCTTCATCTTGTTTTTGAGTGCCTTCTCCTTGGTTTTGGCTTGCTCTCATGGCTTTCTCCTTGCTTTTACCTCGTTTTCACTGCTTTCTCCTTGCCCCAATTTTGAGTGCCTTCTCCCTGCTTTCCCCCGTTTCTGTGTGCCTTCTCCTTGCCTTTTCCTCGTTTTCACTGCCTTCTCCTTGCTCCCCCCCCCCCCGTTTTTGTGTGCCTTTCCTTGCTTTTTCCTTGTTTTCACTGCTTTTGCCTTGCTTTTTACCTCTTTTTTTGTGCTTTGTCCTTGTTCCCTCCCTCTGTTTTTTTGTGTGTGCCTCATCCTTGCATTTCCCTTGTTTTCAATGCTTTCTTCTTGCTTTTTCCCTCATTACCACTCCCACATGCCTCCTGTTATTTTCTGCCTCCCTCATTGTCCAGCCCACTTCCTCCCAGAGCCCCTCTCTCCTTCCAGGACCTACTTAGTGGAGGCCCCAGCGCATTCCGTCCCCCATTGAGCAAGTCCCAGGCCCAGCTCTCCCTGTGCTGCTGCATCACTCTTACTCCTGTCTTCTCCTTGCTTTTAACCCATTTTTTGTGTGCCTTCATGCTTTTTCCCTAATATTCATTGCTCTCTCCTCCCCCCAGTTTTTTGTCCCTTCTTCTTGCTTTTCCCTAATTTCTCACTGCCTTCACCTTGCTTTTCCCCCAATATTTGTGCAGCCTCCCCATGAAACGCTGGACCATCACCTCACTTCCGGAATTTCGAAGGGCCCTCAAGACTTGGCTGTTGGAATGAGCCTCCAGGACCTACAAGTGCCTGGATACACTGTCAGTTGATTAGCCATGCTTTACAAATCCTGATTAATTGATTGATTTGTGTGTAACTTTTTTTCAGATATCCTTATACTACCTGCTGGTCTCAAGTTACAATTGTTTGTAATAAAGCTTAGTGAATTATGGATGGGCATTAAGACATTACATAAATACTGCAAGTCTAGAGGTTTACAACCTTTCTGTTCTTCTCAATATATTCTTGTTCTAATTACATTAAAATTGATTTCTTTGGTTGGTAATAAACTCTTATTGTAAGTGCTATATAAACGGTCATTGGGACTTTTTACTCCTCCAGACAGATACATTTGATATTCTTACAGTGAATTCATATCACTTTACAGCAAATCTTGGAAAAGTAAAACACCTGGGGCCAGATGTAGGAAACTGTTTGCGACTCGCAAACGGTAAAATTTGCCGTTTGCGAGTCGCAAATCGCAGTTTCCTATTCAGAAATGCATTTTGCGAGTCGGGACCGACTCGCAAAATGCATTTCCGACTCGCAAATAGGAAGGGGTGTTCCCTTCCTATTTGCGTGTCTGAGTGGGATGCAATACCATTTGCGACCGCGTAAATCGTATCGCAGTTACCATCCACTTCAAGTGGATAGTAACCCACTCGCAAATTGGAAGGAGTCCCCATGGGACCCCTTCCAGTTTGTGAATGGACCCCAAACATTTTTTTCAGGGCAGGTAGTGGTCCAAGGGACCACTGCCTGCCCTGAAAAAAACC
Organism: Pleurodeles waltl; assembly: GCF_031143425.1. Lineage (NCBI taxonomy): Eukaryota > Metazoa > Chordata > Amphibia > Caudata > Salamandridae > Pleurodeles > Pleurodeles waltl. Next base: position 658,003,717 of record NC_090443.1, on the reverse strand, counting down.
GAAACTAAAGGTTTCGTTTTTTTTTTTTAAGTGCAGCTCGTTTTCCTCTAAGGAAAACGGGCTACACTTAAAAAAAACAAAAAACTGCTTTATTTAAAGCAGTCACGAACACAGAGGTCTGCTGACTACAGCAGGCCTCCATGTTTGCGAGTGCCGTGACTCGCTATGGGGCCGCAATTTGCGACCCACCTCATGAATATTCATGAGGTGGGTCATTGCGACCCCATAGCGAGTCGCAGTCGGTGTCTGAGACACCGTACTGCATAACATTTTGCGAGTTGCAAATAGCGAGTCGCAATGACTCGCTATTTGCAACTCGCAAAATGTTTGTTTTCTACATCTGGCCCCTGGCTCCCAATGACAGTTTATTTTACAAGCAACTGCAAAGTGACAACAAGCTGAGTGACTCCCCCACACCTGTAAGTTGCTTTTTTGAATGTATAGTCACACAGGTTAATGTGGCCTGGTGTTGACAGATTGCAGTGGGACAAAGATAGCACTTTTCACTGGAGCGTCCCAGATCTGACTCAATTAATGCTGGAGAATCCATGATCTGGATAGATCCCTGTATTTACCGCAATGGAGACATAAATATGCATGAAAATAGAATTGGGGCTGAATAATTAAGACAATACATTTTATTCAATGCAGAAGGTAAAAAAAGGCGTGTAAGAGTATACATTGTCATTTCACAATAAGACAGATAAATATAGACCTTTACTAATTCTTGTCCTAACCCAAATGTTAATAGCACACAGAAACACCAGTCCTCTTGAACGTTGTGCTTGCTTGCGTAAAGGAGTTCATTTCACCGAAATCAGACTGTAGAAATGTACAACAATCAGATGCACCGTCAGGTGTTGCGAAGGTACCATTTAATGCTGGTTGTTGATATGTCTGGGAAGTCAGAGAGTGAAGACTGAGGTTTTACAGTTACCAGGCTTCAACAGAGTTTTTTAAATGTTTGAACAAAAACAGTAAAAGAAAGGTATATAAGTTGTTAATGATAGTTCAAGAATACCAAAAAGTCTACTCTGAACCTAGTGCCACCAGCGGCTGCTAAAAAGAAATGATGGCTACTGGAAGGAGCTGGTGATCCCTTGCACTAGGCACATCAATATAGGGACCATAGTGTCACGGCCCTACCTGAAATATGAATGCTCCTTCCATTATGCTCCTCTGCCCCTTACCACTCCATTAACAAATATGACGCCTTGAAGAAACTATGAGAAGCAGATGATGCATAGTGTCTTACTAAACTTGTTTAGTGCGAATCTTAACTGTGTTGTCTAAAGGTGGCATATTTTCTCAGCACTGATATCTTGTGAAGAAAAGCTTCATATTTGCTAGAGTGGTTTTAACAGGGTACGCCGATCGTGCAGTAAGGCTGGGCAGCAGCTTGGCAGATGGTTAAAAGTTTCATGCTTACAATCATAAAGTATGCAGTTGTTGATCTTAGAGAAAGAGATCCATTTAGGGTTTAGTTCTTTGATATGTAGACCCAAAAGCCTTGCAGCTGTGATTTACTTGAGGCAGGTTTTGCAGATCGTGCAGTGACGGTATGGCTGCAGGCTTAGGCAATGTGACTGCATATTGGTAAAAAAAAATTCCGATGAGTCAATCCCGTCAGCACTTTCGGGTCCGGGCTGGCCTTGCGTTGTTTTTACATGCCCAGCGGTGTTTGCGTCAGAAATCCAGCCGCGCGATGATCCGAAAACCACACAGCGCGGGTTGGGATCTCCCCAGCCTCCTTCAGCGATGCTGCGCATTGTTTCTCCAGCTCCGTGTGTCGATTCTTCGGTCGTGTTACAGGCAAGTGCCAATTTTCAGCCACAAAGCCGGCGGGCGTTGATTTCCCAGCCGCAGATCAGAGTCATGTTGATCTTTTCCCCGCACAGCGTTCTGAGCGTGGATTTCTTCCTCTTAGGCTGCCAGCTTCTCCTTTCAGGGTCCCAGGAACTGGACGGGCACCAATTGGCAGAGAAGGAGTCTCTCTAGAGACTCCTGTTGCTGGCAGAGAGAGGTCTTTGCTGTCCCTGAGACTTCAAACAACAGGAGGCAAGCTCTAAATCTTCACATGATGGATTACACCCAAAGTCCAGACTTTGCCCTCTTACTCTGGCAGAAGCAGCAACTGCAGGATAGCTCCACAAAGCACAGTCACAGGCAGGGCAGCTCTTCTTCCTCAGCTCTTCTCCAGGCAGAGGTTCCTCTTGGTTTCCAGAAGTGTTCCAAGGTCTGTGGTTTTGGGTGCCTTTCTTATACCCATTTTCTCCTTTGAAGTAGGCCTACTTCAAAGAAAAGTCTCTCTTGATTTGAAATCCTGCCTTGTCCAGGCCAGGCCTCAGACACTCACCAGAGGGTTGGAGACTGCATTGTGTGAGAGCAGGCACAGCTCTTTCAGGTGTAAGTGACCACTCCTCCCCTCCCTCCTAGCACAGATGGCTCATCAGGAAATGCAGACTACACCCCGGCTCCCTTTGTGTCATTGTCTAGTGTGAGGTGCAACCAGCCCAATTGTCAAACTGACCCAGACAGGGAATCCACAAACAGACAGAGTCACAGAAATGGTATAAGTAAGAAAATGCTCACTTTCTAAAAGTGGCATTTTCAAACACACAATCTTAATATCAACTTTACTAAAAGATGTATTTTTAAATTGTGACTTAGGAGACCCCAAACTCCACATGTCCATCCGCTCCCAAAGGAAATCTACACTTTATTCATATTTAAAGGTAGCCCCCAGGTTAACCTATGAGAGGGACAGGCCTTGGAACACTGAAAAACAAATTTAGTAGTATTTCTGTTTCAGAACATATATAAAATATGTTACTACATGTCCTACCTTAACCATACACGGCACCCTGCCCTAGGGGCTACCTAGTGTCTAACTTAAGGGTGCCTTACATGTAAGAAAAGGGAAGGTTTAGGCCTGGCAAGCGGGTACACTTGCCACGTCGAATTTACAGTTTAAAACTGCATACACAGACACTGCAGTGGCAGGTTTGAGACATGATTACAGAACTACTAATGTAGGTGGCACAACTAGTGCTGCAGACCCACTAGTAACATTTGATTTTCATGCCCTGGCACTTCCAGTGCACCTTACTAGGGACTTACTGGTAAATCAAATATGCCAATCATGGATACACCAATCAACAATACAATTCACATGGAGAGCATATGCACTTTAGCACTGGTTAGCAGTGGTAAATTCCTCAGAGTTCAAAAGCCAACAGCAACAGGTCAGAAAAAAATAGGAAGCAGGAGGCAAAAAGATTGGAGATGACCCTAAAAAAGGGCAAAAGTCCAACAATGGTCATAAGTGTATATCTTTTCAAACGCATTCTTAAAACAGCAGTATGAATGAGGATTGTGTTGGGGCTTAGCTTGCTTACCCATTTGACCTAAGTAAAATATAACATAATATTGTATTGAAATTATTAGCTTAATCTTAAAAAGGTGCTTCTTTATGAATAGAGCATATCAAGAAAAGCATTTGGAAACCAGAGGGATCTGATAGAGGTATGTGCTGTACTTACTTGAAGTGTTTTGCCTTATAGAAGGAAGTACTGAAAGCGTGAAACCAAATCGCAAAATATGTTACAAGTTTTAGTCATGCTTAAGGCGTTCTCTGTTAAACTTGCTAAATTGTTGGAAGCTTTTCTGTTCCCATGAAGACATTCTCATCTTAATGGTCAAGATCTTCATGAAACTTTACAAAATGTTAAATTTTTCCTGAGATGTTTTGTTGTATAAATGAGTGTTCCCAGACTTGAGAGAGGCTTTTTCTAGACCGTTGGAGAGTCCCCTTGGCAGACTTTCGTTGACTCTGGTACATTCTGTTTCAGAGTCTTTGCTGTTTTTTTCTCATATTCATTCTAAGAAATACATTTGATTTTCTTGCAAATTTGTGTTGTTCTGTGACTCTTCGGAGATTCTTGAACCTCTTTTTATGGAAAGTTCTCTTACAGCGTTATGTGTTTACTTGCAGAACCTTGAACTCTTTTTAGGGTTCTGCCAATGCTCTATTTCTCTTTATGTAGCTTAGACTAGGGATAAATATATGGAACACACTTCATGCTTTGTTCTGTAATTGCATTAAAAATCTTATGGTATGCTAATACAAAATTTGACTACTAAAAAGATTTAGATAAATACTTTTAAGACTGTACCAACAGTCTCATTATTGACTCCTACCAATCTGCATGATAACTAAAACTATTGACAACCTGTTGATAGAACTGCATCTCTCACCCATTTTATCACTTACAAAATCCCACCTGTTGGGCTCAGTGGGGTGCAGAAACTTCATTTTTTTGGGTTACAATAAACCTCTAACTATTGGAGTTCCCTATAGTCCTCACTCTGCCAGTTTCCTTCCTGTGAGGGATCAAAGAGGAGGGTGTTCCTAAACCTGCATTTGGTGTGGTGTGATAAGACCATAACATTTCCTGAATGGATGTCTCTACAGGATAATTATTTATACAAGCAGGTTGAACACATTCTGTTACCATGTGATTTGCCCTTTCTAACAATCCATTGGTTGTAGCACAATAAAATGTCGTTTTGGGATGTCTCATGGACAATTTAAATAAGAATTCCTTTATAGCATTTGAAGTGAAGAAGTGAATTAATGGAAGTCAAAATAACTCAATGGTCAAACATCTTCTTTATTTCACATCTCTTGATCTGCTGTAATTTTCAGCATTTTAAATCAAGGTAGGAATGTACCATTGTTCACAGAGGGCTATATAAGAAAGAGAAAAGCAGGATAGGAGAGGGACAGCTTTGGGGAACATTATATGTATATATATATATATATATATATATATATATATATATATAGTCCAGCAAAAGGCGTTCAGCCAAAATGCATTGACGTTTTGTTTGGGTAAGCACTTTTTTCTAAATAAATGAAATGGATTGATCGTGTGCTGCGTTATCATCTTTTCAACAAATATAATGGCTTGGTAAATGGTTGCTATGGTGTGGATGTTGGCGGTAGAAGGAAGCTCACCGGAAACATTATATATATATATATATATAATCATGCTGCTAATAATAATAGAGACAATAAAAGCTAAATAAAAAAAGAACAAGCATGGAAAAACGCCTGGCCTCCATTTGATAATTTTCTGATGTCATCTATGGTTTGCCTGACTTTGAGCTGACCCTTTCTTGCTTTGCTTCAGAGGCAGTCGCATTAGGTAGTTATAGTTAAGACCATGTTTCCATAGAAAAAGCCTATATCTTTGGCACCATTTGACGAATCTTCACAAATTTTCCAAAAAATACTGTGCCTTGATTCCTGTTGTGCATGGGAAGTTTTGGGTGATCCGTCAGGCGGAGGCTGTGAAAAAAGGGGGGGGCAAAAATGTGCATTTCCCATGTTAATTCCCATAGGAGTTTTGAACACAACTACAGCCAAAACCTGCTAGACGGAATTACACCAAATTTGCAGAAAGCCAGATTTTATTCCCCAGTCTCTGCTTTGATGTAAATATGTTCAGTAGTTTCTGAGCGACTAAAGGGAAAATAAAGGTGTATATCTAGGACCGCGCCACCACCAGGAATACTGTGATTGGCTGGCTGCAACCTGACCAGAAAGTTGCATTCTGCCATTTTAAGTTATGGGACACGGTCCCCAAAGCTGAAACAAATTAATAAGTGGCATAAGGGACAAGGGTGGAGGTTCCCTGACCCAAGTGGTGTGATATATGGGTCTTTGAGGGTCAAACTATGCCCTTAAAAACAATGTTTTTGACGCTGCATGATGTTTGCGAATATGTTGCGATGTTCAGCATAGCCCCATGTAACATCATGACAAATTTGCCAATAACATGGAAATATTTTTAAACACTCATCCATACACTAATTCATTCACTCATTGCAACACCCAGACCCTCATGCAGCTACTGACAGAGACACTCAGACACTCACACACCCACTAACAGGCCCACACACCCACTCAGACCCTTACACATTCACTCACAGACCCAGTCAAACACTGACACACCCACTCACAGACCCACTCAGACAATGACACACCCACTCACAGACGCATTCTGACTGTCACACATTGTAGGAGGCTGGCCTGGTTTGTAGTGGGTACCAATGATACTTACAGGTCCAGTTATTCCTTATTAGTAGAGTGTAGTAGTGTTCTAGCAGCTTAGGCTGATAGAGGTAGCTATAGCAGAGCAGCCAAGGCTGAACTAGGAGACATGCAAAGCTCATGCAATACCACTTACATTATATAGGTACTATATCATAAGAAAGACAATACTCATAGTTACTAAAAATAAAGGTACTTTATTTTAGTGACAATGTGCCAAAAATATCTCAGAGAATATACTCCCTTAGGAGGTAAGTAACATACACAAAATATACACAACTAACCAAATCAGGTAAGTAAAACAGTCAGAAAGTAGTGCAAACACTGTAAAACACAATAGGATGCAATAGGCCTAGGGCAACATAAACCATATACTAAGTAAGTGGGATGCGAACCACGAATGCACCTCTAGGCAAGTGTAGTGTGTAGAGGGTCGCTGGAAGTGTGAGAAAACACTAAGGCCCATATTTATACTTTTTTAGTGCCGTATTTGCACCGCTTTTTGATGCAAAAGTGGCACAAAAGTTTGCGCCGCTTTTGTGTCCAAAAATGGCGCAAATGCAGAGCTAAAAAAGTATAAATATGGGCCTAAGAGTGTAAAGGAGACCCCACCCCAGGACCCAGAAAAGTAGGAGTAAAGTACTACTATTTCCCCCAAAGCACACTAAAGTTGTGATAAAGGTTTTAGCAAGGACTACAACAGGCTGCAAAACACTGAAGGTGGATTCCTGGACCTGAAGACCTGCAAAAGAAGGGGACCAAGTCCAAGAGTCGCTAAAGTGTCCAGGGGGGGCAGGAGCCCACTAAACCCCGGATGAAGGTGTAAAATGGCTGCCTCCGGTTGGAAGAAGATGCTGGTTTTGCACCAACGAAAGGAGGTAGGAGGTTCTGATTTGTGCAGAAGATGTCGCAGTTGAAGAAAAAGGGTGCTGCCCAGGCCCAGGAAGGACCAGGATGTCGCCACTCAGGTGAGGAGACAGAGGGGGCCCACAGCAATGTAGAGAGCACACTGGAAGAAGGGAAGCACCCACAGAAGTCCTTGAACAGGGGTTCACGAAGACTGAACACTGCGGTTGTCTCAACACTTCAGAGAGTGGTCCCACGACACCGGAGGTCAACTCAGGGAGCTGGGCATTGCAGGACGGAGTGCTGGGGACCTAGGCTCAGATGTGCATGAAGGATTTCTTGGAAATGTGCACAGAACCCCATGTAGCTGCAGATCACACAGTGCACAGGATTACTGTCTGGGGAGGGGAGGCAAGGGCTTACCTCATCCAAATTTGGACAGTTGGGCCACTGGACAGTCTGGATCTACCACCTGTGTTCCAGGGACCACGCTCGTCAGGATGAGAGGGGACCCAGCGTACCGGTGAAGCTGAAGTTTGGTGCCTGCTGAAGCAGGGGGAGGATTCCGTTGACCCACAGGAGATTTCTTCATGGCTTCCAGTGCAGGGTGAAGGAAGGCAGCCCCCAGAGCATGCACTACTAGGAAACAGTTGAGAAAGCCAGCAGGATTAGGCGCTACAATGTTGCTGGTAGTCTTGTTGCTACTTTGTTTTGCAGGTGTCCTGGAGCAGTCAGTGGTCGATCCTTGGAAGAAGTCAAAGAGAGAAGTGCAGAGGAGTCCTGCTGGATTCTTGCAAGTCGTAATCTGAAGAGAAGCCTACAGGAGAGACCCTAAATAGTCCTCAGAGGAGGATTGGCTAACTAGCCACGTAAGCACCTATCAGGAGGTGTCTCTGACGTCACCTGGGGGCACTGGCCATTCAGAGGCATCCAGAGTGCCCCGACTCCTCTGAAAAAAAGATGGCAGAGGTCTGAGACACACTGGAGGAACTCTGGGCACCACCCCTGGGGTGGTGATGGACAGAGGAGTGGTCACTCCCCTTTCCTTTGTCCAGTTTCGCGCCAGAGCAGGGACTGGGGTTCCCTAAATCGGTGTAGACTAGCTTATGCAAGGAGGGCACCATCTGTGCCCTTCAGAGCATTTTCAGAGGCTGGGGGAGGCTACCCCGCCCCTGCCTGTAACACCTACTTCCAAAGGGGGAGGGTGTAACACCCTGCCCTCAGGGGAAATGCTTTGTGCTGCCTTCCTGGGATTGGGCTACCCAGACCCCAAGGACAGAACCCTGTCTGTGAGGTGGCAGCAGCTGTAGCTGCAGTGCAAGCCTCAGAGAGCTGATTTTTACAGTACTGGGGGTCCATAGTGGAGCCCCCAGGATGCATGGAATTGGCTCCCCAGTACCAGATTTGGAATGGGGGACAATTCCATGATCTTAGACATGTTACATGGCTATATTCTGAGTTACCATTGTGAAGTTACATATAGGTATTGACCTATATGTAATTCATGCATGTAATGGTGTCCCCACACTTACAAAGTCTGGGGAAATGACCCTGAACTATATGGGGGCACCTCTGCTAGTGCAAGGGTGCCCTCACACTTAGTAACTTTGCACCTAACCTTCAGCAAGTGAAGATTAGACATACGGGTGATTTATAAGTTACTTAAGTGCCGTGAAAATGGCTGTGAAATAACATGTGAGTTATTTCACGCAGGCTGCACTGGCAGTCCTGTGTAAGGGTTTGTCTGAGCTCCCTATGGGTGGCAAAAGAAATGCTGCAGCCCATATGGATCTCCTGGAACCCCAATGTCCTGGGTACCTATGTACCATATACTAGGGACTTATAAGGGGGGTCCAGTATGCCGATTGGAATTGGTGAATGTAGTCACTAGCCTATAGTGACAAATTTAAAGGCAGAGAGAGCATGAGCACTGAGGTTCTGATTAGCAGAGCCTCAGTGACACAGTTAGGCACTACACAGGCATACACATTTAGTCCACAAACTATGAGCACTGGGGTACTGGATAGCAGGATCCCAGTGAGACAGGCAAAAACATACTGACATACATGTACAATTGGGGGTAACATGCCAAGAAAGATGGTACTTTCCTACACACATCCACTCACACTCTCATGCACCCACTCACAGACCTACTGAGACTCTCATGCACCCACTCACAGACCCGCTCAGACACTCACGCACCCAGGGACACACTCTCGCTCCCAGAAAAATGGACCTTTTTGCCATGGATGATGGGGGTTGGGTGGTTTTAGAGGGTTGGCTGCAGGGCCTAGCCCCATGCCAGGCCCTTCAGCCAACCCCCACTGTGCATGGCTATGGACTGTGCGCTGCGGTGATTGTGGTGCAGTGCAGTGCAGTGGTTGGATTCATTTTTAGTAATCAAAATGACTTTGCATAAAAAAACATTGAAATTCACAGAAAAAAACTAAGATTACAAGGACATTATAGTTAGGAAATAGAATTTAAAAAAACATAGAAATTCACCTAAAAAACAAAGGTTACAGGGACATTATATTTAGGTTCTAAATTTACTTGTACAAATCCTTAGGAATTCAGCAGTTGTAGTTAGTAATTTCAAGTAACTATAACTCACGCTCTAAGGTAACTATAGCTAGCTCCCTTGTCATACACTGCTAATTAACCAAAATATTACATCAATTATGACAACTTTTATAACGTCATTAATATCAGTGAAGCATTAGCAGTCAAAGTAATGAAGAAAAAACTGTTCATGGTGGGGGAGTGAGTTATAGTTCCCTTACGGAGTGAGTTATAGTTACTTGAAAGACCTTTAACTATAACTGCTGTATTTTGAAGGTTTTGTACGCGTAAATGCAGAACCTAGTTATAACATCCCTGCAACCTTTGTTTTCTTAAGTGAATATATATATATATATATATATATATATATATATATATATATATATATATATATATATATAACCTAGTGGCAGTCGCCACTACGTAGTTATAGTTAGGATTTTTTTTTACCATAGACTGAGTGCTTATTGTTTTGCCAATAACTTTGGCACTGCTTGAAGAATCTTCACAACATTTTTAAAACTTATATACTTTGGTCAGTTCACGAGCTTTCTAGAAACTTTCGGGGTGAATGGTTGGGGGGGGTGGAGAAGAAGGGGGTCCCCCAAACACCTTTGCCCCATTTTATGTCAATGGGATTTTTAAACATTTTGAACATGACTACAGTCGGAACCGCTGAACGGAATTACACCAAGTTTGGCAGAAATCTAGATTTTGGTCCCAAAAGCATACATATTATGATTTAGTCTAAATCTGTTCAGTAGTTTCTGTGATATTAGAGTTGAAAAAATATAGACTTATAGGGTAACGGATTCAGATTTGTGGCTATGGATCTGCGGATTTGGGGAAAAGCAGGGCCCTGATCGGCTGGCACAACCCAACAGAAAAGTTGTATCCGCCATTTTCTTTTGTCTCATCGGCAAGGGGGTGGGAAATGATCAGTGAAAAACATGTAAGTGGTCAGAATACAGGTGTCCTGACCCCCATAGGACACATAGAGGGGTCTCTTAGAGATCCCTCATGGGCAAAAAATTGCCCAATTATTTTTTTCACCCGATCTGCGGATCAACGGCTGGATCCATGGATCTGCAAGTTCACAGGTGGATTTGTGGGTCTAGAAAAAAAATGGAAAACCCCCCACCCACTGCATCCTAGCTCATGCTGCGCACGCCGAAGGTGGTGCGCAGCTTGAGTTTAGGTACATGCAGGAGAGTTGGCGGCCTGGTGCCAGCCCGCTGTGCACAGCCAAAGGCCATGCGTAGCGTGAGGTTGGATGGATATAGAGTAGTGCAAATTACTTTACATTAAAAAGACATAGAAATTCACTAAAAAGAACAAAGGTTATAGGGACATTGTGGTTAAGAAATAGAATTTTAAAAAGCAAAAAAAAATTCACTGAAAAAACTAAAGGTTACAGGGACGTTATAGTTCGGCTCACATTTTAAATGTAAAAAACCATAGAAATTCACCTGCCATGCACAGTTTTCAGCTAAGCAATTTACTGCAATTGTTACATTGATATTATCAATGATGTTATCAAAGATGTCATGAGTGAACTATTATGTGGGGTAATTATCTGTGTATGGCAAGGGCGTGAGTTATAGTTACCTTAGGGCATGAGTTATTGTTATGTTTAAAATGTGAGCCTAACCTATAACCCCTTCTGTGCCGCGGACGTAGTGGTTACATCTTGCGGCACAGTGCTCCTGTGCCGAGGATGTAACCATTACGTCCTCGGCCCGGAGCCCGGAGGGAGCGCTAGGGCTCCCTCCGTGGGGTTTGCCCCCCCCACCTCCCCAAGGCAGGGATGGAAGGGGAACCCCTTCCCCTTCCACCCCTGCTCCCCCCACCCCCTGTAATGACCTTAGCGCGCAAACTTGCGCTGACATCATTACACACTGCCGGTCGCACTGGAAGCCATTTGCTTCCAGTGCACAGCCGGAGAAACAGGTGAGTTTCTCCTCTGGTGGGTGGGGGGTTGTAGAATAAGAGGCACAGGGTTTTCCTTTCCCCTGGTGTCTCTTTGAGCATTTGCGATCGGGCAGCAGGAATGCCCACTAGACGATAGTTTTTTTTTTGTTTTGTTCTGGTGGCAATGTTTTCGTGTTTGGGAGCGGCCCCTTGGGCAAGGGTCGCTCCGATTTGGGGGGCATGTTTGTGTGTCCATTTCTGCCCCCCCCACCCCCGGGGGCAGATCGGCCTAATATTTTTGGCTGATCTACCCCCAAGGGGGGCAGAAACCACTAGACACCAGGGATTTTCATTTTTTCATGATTGATGCTGTGTTTTGTGTTTGGGAGCGGCCCCTTGGGCAAGGGTCGCTCCCATTTGGGGGCCATGTTTGTTGTGGCCTTTTCTGCCCCCCTTGGGGGCAGATCAGCCTTATATTTTTAGGCTGTCTTGGGGGCAGAAACCACTAGACACCAGGGATTATATTTTCGTCTTTATTTCTGCTGTGTTTTGTGTTGGGGAGCGGCCCCCTGGTCAAGGGTCGCTCCCATGTTGGGGGCATGTTGGTTGTGGCCATTTGTGCCCCCTTTGGGGGCATATCAGCCTACTATTTTTAGGCTGATCTGCCCCCAAATGGGGCAGAAACCACTAGAACGCCAGGGATTTTTTTATATGTTTATTTTTGTGGGGGGGTGTCCCCTTAGGCAAGGGGTGCCCCCTCAAGGGGGGCATTGAACTGTTGGCCATTTCTGCCTCCCTTGGGGGCAGATGGGCCTATTTTTTTTTAGGCCCATCTGCCCCCAACGGGGCAGAAGCCACTTTGACACCAGGGATAGTGAGTGTGTTAGTGGAGGGGGGCGGCCCCTTGGGCAAGGGTCACCCCCCCTTTGGGGGCACGTGTACCAAGGCCATTTCTGCCCCCCTTGGGGGCAGATGGGCCTATTTTTTTTTAGGCTCATCTGCCCCCAAGGGGGGCAGAAGCCACGTAGGCACCAGGAATAGTGTGTGTGTGTTTTTTTTTTTTTGTTTGAGGGGTGCTCCCTTGTGCAAGGGTCGCTCCCCCTGGGGACACACTACTAAAGGTATTTTCTGCCCTCCTTGGGGCAGATAGGCCTATTTTTTAGTAGGCCCATCTGCCCCTATGGCAGAATCCACTTAGGCACCAATTTCTAAATGCTTGATGGTGGGATGTTTGTCAACTGACGAAGTATTTGCATTTGTGATCATTGTTTTCCTCCTTTTTTTTCGAGTTCAAAGCTTTTGCTTTCTTTGCTGTGGCTCCTTGCGGTTTTGGCGATGGTTGACCTGTGGTTTGCATTGTTGCATGTTTTAGGTAAGTAAAAACAATTTACTCCAAAGGAGTATTGTTGCCATGCATGAATGACATGTTTGTAGGTGGTGTACTAAATGCAGGTTTGTGTGAAATTGTCCTTAGATTTGTGCACAATGATATTTGTGTTGTCTTATTTCTAATTTGCTTTTCTTTCTTTCTGTTTAGTGGGATTGCTGTGTCTGTGCAGAGTAGTTGCTGGTGATTCAAGCTTCTTCAGGCAAGTGAGCTGTATAGTTTTTGAATTTATAACTCTTACTAATAAAGCTACACTTTATTACTTATCCTACACAGTGCTGGATGTTGGTGGTGCATTTGTCCAGTTAATTTTCATAGGAAAGATCATGGCTAGCCGCTGGATGACCGCTCAGCAGGTGGTTGGTATGCTTTTTGAGTCATTGTCTGAACATGATTATGAGACGGACTCTGCATCTGAGGCAGAGGAGGAAGTGAGAGATTCTGGCAGTGAAGTTTCTGTCGGAGAGGAATCTTGTGATGAGGAAGCCACACTCAGTGCAGATGATAGGCCTGTTTCAGAGGAGGACACTGATGTGCCATTAGTGCAGCAACCTGGGGCTGAAAGGTTTCCCGTTAGAAGACCTGAACTCTGGGTTGCCACAAACATGGAGCAGCCAGAGTTGCCTGCCTTTACTGGTCTCCCGGGGTGTAGAGTCAATACAGAGAACTTTTTGCCTGTCAACTTCTTTGAGTTATTTGTGGATGATGTGTTTTCGGAAGAGATTGTTGAGCAGACTAATTTGTATGCGGAGCAGTATTTGAGGGACAACGCTGCTGGACGTAGGCCACACTCTAGAGCTACCTAGTGGATTCCCACAAATTTGGAGGAGATGAAAAGGTTTTTAGGTTTGACTCTTTTGATGGGGTTGATAAGGAAGCCGTCACTGGCTTCTTATTGGTCTACTAGTCCCTTGATGGCAACAGCTATATTTCCTGCAACAATGAGTCGTAATCAGTATTTGCTTCTTCTTAGGATGCTGCATTTTATTGACAATGCATTAGCCTTGCCACGAGATCACCCTGATTCTGACCGTCTTTTTAAGATTAGGCCTGTCCTTGATCATTTTGTAGATCGGTTTTCAGAGGTCTATCTTCCAGGCAAAGAAATAGCTGTGGACGAGTCTTTGGTCCTCTTCAAGGGTTGTTTGGTTTTTAGGCAGTATATTCATAGCAAAAGGGCACGATGTGGAATTAAATTGTATATGCTGTCTGAAAGTAGTACAGGATATGTGTATAATTACCGTGTCTACATCGGTAGGCATTCCAGTCTTGACTCCCCTGGTTGTCCTCCCACTTTTGGAGTTACTGAGAAAATAGTTTAGGAACTTGGTAGACAACTGTTCAACAAAGGTGACCATTTGTATGTAGATAACTTTTACACTGGAGTGCAGTTGTTCAAGGAAATTGTTTAGGGTGGACCCTGTTGCTTGTGGCACAATTCGTTGTAACTGGAAAGGCTATCCAAGGGAGCTTGTCTGTAAAAAACTTGAGAGGGGACAGTGCAGTGCCTTACGGAATGATGAGCTGTTAGCTTTGAAGTTTTCAGACAGGAGGGATGTCTACATGCTAAGTACTTCCCTGTGACTGTTTGGGGCCAGGTTGCTGAAGTGCGCAAACCTCTGTGCATTTTATATTATAATAAGCACATGGGAGGTGTAGATAGAGTTGATCAAATGTTTGAACCTTATACTGCTATTCGTAAGTCTTACGTTTGGTATAAGAAGTTAGCAATTCACCTCCACCACTTAGCAACTTTTGGTGCTTTTATTGTGCTTAAGGGTAGGTCTCCAGAGTCAAAGATGACATTTGTGATCAGTGTCAGTGATAGAGAGCCTTATTGTGGTGTAACAGGCCAGAGTTCCTAGAGAAGCAGTGGTGGAGGATGTGGCTAGATTGAAAGATCGCCACTTTGCTGAGCACATTCCCCCCACACCCAAAAAAGACTTTCCAGCTAAGAAATGTAGAGTGTGTGTTTCGAAGAGGTATCCGGGGGGAGACTCGAATGTACTGCCCAGATTGTCCTTCAAAGCCTGGGCTGTGTGTGGGTGGTTGTTTTAAGAATTACCACACCCAGAAGAATTACTGGGAACAACTATGAGTGTAAACTGTCTGTTTTGTATTTTCATGTGTTCAGTTTCATGGTTGGTATTTCTGTCATGTACTCAGTTAGCGGTTTTGTGTTTGTAGTTTTGTAATTATTTCTAAATAGTTAGTTGTTTCTTTGTTTAAAAAAAAAAAAAAACTGATGCCATTGTGTGTGGAGTGGCGCTTGGCTGAGGGTGTACATATTGTACATATTGACTTGCTGTTGGCTATTGCAACACACTGCCAGCCAAACACCAGTCCACACACTCCCATCAGCTGGTGTGATTGCTGTATCAGGCATGTGGGCGTATATAAGTGATGGGCCCTTGAGTGATGCTGTCTGTTGATGCGAGTGTTGTAATGTGCTGGGCCCGTGGCTGACGGCGTGAATGGTCTTGTGCATGTCATGTATGAAAGGTGTGTGAATGGACTGTAAAGCGGTTGGTGCCTTGCCGTGGCTTTACAGCTCACGAGCTGTGAGTCATTGGGTCAGTTTTTTGGCCTTTCAGTTATTAACAGTGCTTTTCATTTTTGTGAAATCTCTTGTTAATAAAATTTTATCCACTGAACCATCACTCACCCTCGTGCCACATCCAACCAGTATGTGTGGTAAAAATGACAAAACCTGCTCCGCTGTAATCAGGCGTCACAGCACACCTAGGTGCCTCGGGTTGGACCCCGATGATGAAGCATGCCACCAACTTAGTTGGTGGGTGAGGGGTCTTTTTAACATAACCTAAGTGCATTTCTTTTCACAATTTTAGTGTTTGGAACATCACATAAGTATGTGGACACACCAAAATGATCTATTGCAAAACTACATGTGTTGGGGGTGGGGGGGCACCTATGGTTTTGGTCCTGGGTGCGGCCTTCATCTAGGGAAACCTACCAAACCCAGACATGTTTTAAAAATAGACACCCCAAGGAGTCCAAGGAGGAGTGGCTTGCCTGGATCCCCCATCATTTTCTTACCCAGACTCCTTGGCAAACTTCAAAATTTTCATTAAAAAAATCAGATTTTCCTCACTTTTCTTTGTAGGATCGCAGCTGCAGCACAAATTTCCTACTACCCAGCGTTCCCCTCAGTCCCCCAACTAAAATGATACCTCACTTGCATGGGACCCCAAAGCAGAGTCGGACTAAAAGATGTATAAAAGAAAAATATGTGCTTATCAACTCGCTGTGCTATCCCCTCAATCTCTACAAGTTTTTGGCCTTATTCTGTTGCAGGCACCTGGCCCACCCACACAAGTGAGGTATCATTTTTATCTGGAGACTTGGGGGAATGCTAGATGGAAGGACATTTGTGGCTCCTCTCAGATCCCAGAACTTTCTGTCACCGAAATGAGAGAAAAAATTGTTTTTTGGGTCAAATTTTGAGGTTTGCAAAGGATTCTGGGTAACAGAATCTGGTCAGAGCCCAACAAGTCACCCCATCCTGGATTCCCCTAGGTGTCTAGTTTTCAAAAATGCACTGGTTTGCTAGGTTGCCCCAGGTGCCCACTGAGCTAGAAGCCAAAATCCACAGGTAGGAACTTTGTAAAAAACACGTCTGTTTTCTGTGATGTGTCCACGTTGTGTTTTAAGCCTTTTTCTTTCGTGGGCGCTAGGCCTACCCACACAAGTGAGGTACCATTTCTATCGGGAGATTTGGGGGAACACAGAATAGCAAAACAAGTGTTATTGCCCCTTGTCTTTCTCTACATTTTTGCCTTCCAAATGTAAGGCAGTGTGTAAAAAAGACATCTATTTGAGAAATGCACTGTAATTCACATGCTAGTATGGGCACCCCGGAATTCAGAGATGTGCAAATAACCACTGCTTCTCAACACTTTATCTTGTGGCCATTTTGGAAATACAAAGGTGTTTCTTGATACCTATTTTTCACTTTTTAAATTTCAGCAAATTAATTGCTGTATACCCAGTATAGAATAAAAACCCATTGCAATGTGCAGCTCATTTATTGGCTCTAGGTACCTAGAGTTCTTGATGAACCTACAAGCCCTATATATTCCTGCAACCAAAAGAGTCCAGCTGATGTAACGGTATATTGCTTTAAAAAATCTGACCGCAGGAAAACGTTACAGAGTAAAACGTGGAGAAAAATGGCTGTTTTTTTTTCACCTCAATTTCAATATTTTTTTAATTCAGCTGTTATTTTCTGTAGGAAACCCTTGTAGGATCTACACAAATGACCCCTTGCTGCATTCAGGATCTTGTCTACTTTTCAGAAATGTTTAGTTGTCTGGTATCCAGCATTGGTTTCTCACCCATTTTGGTCACTAACTGGAAGGAGGCTGAAAGCACAAAATTTTTTAAAAATGGGGTATGTCCCAGTAAAATGTCAAATTGTCTTGAAAAATTGGGTTTTCCAATTCAAGTCTGCCTGTTCCTGAAAGCTGGAAAGATGGTGACCTTGCCACCGCAAACTCTTTGTTGATGCCATTTTCAGGGAAAAAAACACGAGCTGCCTTCTGCAGCCCTTTTTTTCCCATTTTTTTGAAAAAGCTAAATTTTCACTGTATTTTGGCTAATTTCTTGGTCTCCTTCCAGGGAACCCACAAAGTCTGGGTACCTCTGGAATCCCTAGGATGTTGGAAAAAAAGGACACAAATTTGGCATGGGTAGCTTATGTGAACAAGAAGTTATGAGGGCCTAAGCACGAACTCCCCCAAATATTTTAAAAAAAGGCTCGGCACAGGAGGGGAAAAAGGCCTGGCAGCAAAGGGGTTAATGTCACTGTAACCTTTGGTTTTTCATGTGATATATATACGCACACACACACACATACTGTGACTTGGTCCAAACCATGAAATAATTTCTTGCTTTTACAACTTCTCAAGCTGTTATAAGTTCATCCTCCAAGATTGTGCTCATGTTATCAAAGAGGCTAAATGCAGGAGAGCAACAAGCTTTCATGTTGTTATCAATTTTATTACAAGATAGGAGGCTTTATTATTCAGGCTATCTTCTTGTTAATATATAGCACATTCGAAGTAAAAATACATATCCCTTATTCCTGCTCCCCTTGGCAGGAAGTAAACTGCAAAGACAAAGGAAACCATGTATAATAAATAGGTTTACGCCTTAATAAACTCCCTCTTCTCTTGCTGCTACGTGAGATAAGTGTTTTTTCTGAATTTAAACATGTTTTGAGGTGTGTTGTATATTTAAGTGTAAGTGCTGTAGGCGCCTTGCCGATTGTTTAATTTGTAGTTGCTGAAGGCATTTTTATACTGGTTAGTTTTTTATGGACTTGTAAGAACAGCATGGCATCCTTGGAAATTTAATTCTTTTTTCAGTTGTGTGGTGTTTATAATCAATCACTGTCAAGGGTGTTGAGGGAAGGGAACACCGTGGTTACTTGATTCATCTCTTCCCTCAAAGCTTGGGGCTGCCAAAACCTTAACAATTAACCTGAGACTTTATTTAAACATGACTGGTTACAAGCAGTGAGTCAGGAGAGCCTCTACTCTGTTTAACGTATGGTTGTCCTACTGCTTGTTAAGCTTCACTATTTACATTAAATTATGTTTCCAGTTTTGACTAGGGACATGTTTATTTCATACGCACAGTTAGTACTGTAAGTAGTACTTGGTTCATATTACTTGATCCTCTGAATGATTACGTATTTGTTACCAAGACTGATTGTTAATTCTACACATTTGTTTAAAATATAATCTCATATTTTTGCATTCTGTGGGGGTTCAATTCCCTGGATTATATTTGTAAACCCTATTGTACACCATAAAGGTGAATTCTCTAAGAAGAATAGAGGTACCAAGGCAAAGCAAGAAAAAATGATTAAAAAGTGTTTCTCTGAGTTTTTGATGCCCTAATGTCTCAGCCCATTTACAAGGTGCCATTCCCCTCCTTTTATGAATGTGGCTACAGGTTTAAAAAATTCAGTGGCAAAATCAATTTCCGGTTTTCAAGCCTTACACACGTGGATAGGGAGGCAACATTCCCAACATTTTGGGGTGCCATGTAGCTTATGTAGCAAAATATTGATGAAAAATAAAAATATGTTAATAATTAGAAATTCCCATGGTAATGAGAACAATGTAAATTGTGGTTGTTCAATTCGGCAAAGGGAAAATGACCTATTGTCTCCGTGGCAGGACCTTATTTATGGGCATAGCTTGTGGTCCAAACTAGAGACCATTTGAAAAGTTGAATAGTCAATAGATGATCCAAAATTGGCAGCTCCGCACGCCGTCATTTTAACAATGCAAGGATGTGCGTATTTAATAGAATATGATGCACCCCTTTGTTGCCCCCTCGCCGGTGCAAAATTTGCTGCCGAGTATCAACGCAGTCACCCTTGCGCCATGGGGCAAGGATAGCTGCGTTGAGGGGGAGATTGTTTTTGTGCAGGAAGGGACACCTTCCTACACAAAAACAATCTTAAATGGCAATTTGCTCATTCTATGTGTGATGCAGAATGCAAACCGCATAGAAAGAGCAAAAAACGAGGAGGAATAAAAGTAAAAAGCCATACTAACGCCACCCCTTGTGAATCTGGAGCAGCGTCAAAATGCAAAATATACGCCCACAGCAACACCCATTGCACGCCCCTTCCATGGACAGTGCTGCGTGTGAAGGGGCTGTATTTAAAAGATGGCATTGAGCCAAAAAAAGTGTCTAAACGCCACCTTGTAAATATGCGACAGTGCATAGCGTCACCGGAACGTCACTAATAGTGACGCTCCGGTGGCACTAGGGGCTCTTACATGTGCCCCTTTGTGTCTCACAGAAAGGGCAAAGAACACAGGTGAAGCTCTTGGTCCAGAGGTAATTTCTGACTGGGCCCACAGGACTGTATGTTTTGGTTGGATTGCAAATGCCAGCTGACAAGGGTGTTTGGTCAGGTCTTTCCGAGGGCCATCAGATCTGAGGGACACTTAGTTGGCAGTTCAGCCAACTTCAGACCCTAATTCAACTCCCAACAATATAGATATTCCCAGCTTATGTTCTCCTCCCAAAGAGGACAAAAAGGTGAAGAGTAGTAGAAGGTAAACTCTTTCCATTTAAAGTGCGGTCAGGTTAGAACTTTTTGCACAAGAATGAGGGACAATTTTCAATGCTCAGTGGGTTCTTCAAACACTCTGAGGGGTTTAATTAGATTTTGGTGCCGTTCCAGATTAAGCCAGGTTTCTTACCCCAGTGCAAGTTTCACAGAATATAATATATTTATTTAATTTGTACAGGTGTTACTCTAGAAGAGAGCAATAGAATCTTCTCTATTGCACCCCAGATGGTTTGTGAACAATATGTTTTTGTTTCAGAAAAAGAACAAACATTTTCGACTTGTAATGAATCTAGACAATCTCAATTAGTTTGTTCTTTACCTGCACTTCAAAGTAGAGACATTAGTCTGTGTCAGAGATGTTCTACTTCCAAGGGACTGAATTAGGCATCTTGTTATAAAAAGACACCAATCTAGCAGTGCCAGTATTACAACATTACAAAACATATCTGCCGTTCTTAAGGCAGGGAGAAGCTTTCAGGTTCACTTCCCTACTATTGGCCTATCCTCAGCTCTTTGGTGTTTCACAAAGCTGCTGGCTAGTGGCAGCTCTTAGAATTCAGGGGTTGGGATAGGTGGTATATCTGGGTGGCATAATACTTCAAGGCCAGGCAAAAAACCGTTTACTGAAACAGGTGTAGTTAGCATTACAATATATTCAAATGCTGGGTTTCTTTGTAAATATGGAAAAATCAGATGTGATTCCTTCAAGGAAGTTGGAATTTTTGGGGATTCTGATGGATTCTGAAAGATAAGTTCTTTTTCTCCTGGGTTTAAAACAAGTAGCAATGAAGAAAGAGTTGAGGATGACCTTAGTCTAACAGCAAATTTCTCTCCAGTCCTTGGAGAGGCTGGTTGGATTTCTTTATTCATTCAAGTAATCTTTCTGGGACCCCTTTACTGCAGGGCTCTGCATTGCCTAAAGACTAGGCATTTACAAGAGCGTATTTCATTATCTTTAAAGGGAAAGGAACAGAAAAGCTGGTGGTTCGCATAGACTGCGGGAACAGTTCCTTATGTCCGCAGATGTAGTGTAAGAATCGGATGAGGCCTCTGGGGTGCCAAATGTGGCCAGTTCTGAACTGGGGGAAGATGGTCCAGGAAGGAGCTGTCAATGCTCATAAATTGTTTAGAGCTTCTTGCAGGCTCCTTTGCAGTCTGGAGTTTTTATTAAATTAAAAAACAGCATGAGATGTAAGGTACTTCTACGTACACTGACAGTAGTCAAGAATATAAGTAGACTGGAAGGTATCAAATAGAAACTCAGCGGAATTGGCAAAATCACTGTGGGAGTTTTGCCTCGATCAAAAGACATAGCTGAGGAAGACATATCTTCTGGGACCATACAACATGATGGCAATTTTGTACTCATGAAGTTTTTCCAACAACAGTGATTGGTACCTTAACTTTCACCATATCAGTTATTTGAACAAGGTTTCAGACCATTCAACAAAAACTGGTTTGCTTCCTGGATGACAACTCAGTCACACAAGTACTTCATTTGGAGGCCAGAAGCATTAGCAGTACATGCTTTTCCTCAGTATTGGTCTTATAGAAATCATGACACTTTACTGCCTCTCGTCATGATGCCCAGCTGAGTGGCAGAAATTTGCAGACAATCAGCAACTGTGGTCTTGAAAGCACATATTTAGAAGGAGGCCTTGGTATTTGTTCCATCTGAACATATCCGTAAACTCTTTACCCCTTCTGCCTGTATTTCCATAATTATTTAGAAAGGCTTAGGGACATTATCAAGCTTGTTCTGGAGGTAAAACTGATCCTGGTGGCATGTAGCCTTTCAAATCACTTACAGACATATCTGAATTTTCAGAATCAGCTTATGGCTTTAACAAGGATTCCTGGGCACACCATTCTATTAGAGCCCATACATGAGCCAGAGGTCCGTGGAGAGGATGATATATGGATCTAGGGTATTGATCCCTTTTTGTCAGATCCCACAAGGATTCAGAACCTTTTAGCGTCTTTGGCTGCTAATGAGAAATCACATAGGACTCTTAATGGGTATAGGCCAGCAATATCAGCTGGGCTCCAGAAGACCAAAGATAGACTGACTCTGGAACACCGTTTAGTATGTGGGCTGTCAAAGGGTATTCGATATTAAAATCTTCCTAAACCTAGATACTCTAAATTGTGTGATGGTAATATGGTTTCACAGCTGTTTTAAAAGAAGGAGGAAACTGATGGGCTTTCAATTAAATTGTTGTCCACCAAGTCAGATATGTTGTTATATTTGATGTCTTTTAGAAGAATATAATATGTTAGATCTTTAGATGTTTCCTCAATGCAGTTTCCCTAGTAGGGGTCTACTTTAATATCACAAAGCCTACTGAGAATGTGCCCACTGCTATAGAATTTCCAGCATTTCCTTTATATCCTAAGTTGTATGAGAAGAGGTGCCATAAATAGTATTTAAAATTAACACAAAACACAGCTCACTGGTCACTTTTTTTTCTCTCCCTGAGGGTTTCATTTTCCAAGCCCTCCAAGTAACCCCCACCCATCTACGATCTCCCCACCCTATGTCATCTTCCTCTTTGTATGACCAGTTTGAGCTAGGAATGAAAAAAAAACTAGAAAGATCATTTACCATTGCCACAAAAACATTTAATTTAGTGGAAAAGGTAGTTTGTCATTTTCACATTTCTGCAAAATGCAGGTTCATCATCCTGATTTTGTCAGACTGGCCCTCTAAACTGTGAAACCTTTTCATAATGACAGATAATTGTTTGGCTGTGGAAAATCTCCACTTAGCTTTCTGCTATCTGGAGCAGTGTCATAGTTGATGAAGTATGCTTTGAACATGCTATTGAGGGACACCTGTGTCCACTAGGCCTTGGGTATATCTTGTAGCATGGTGCAGATGGGTCTCATTCAGCAGTTTATTTACTGTGGAATTGTGCCCTTTTGGGTTGACTTCACATGAGCTGTTCTCCAAATTGTGTCTGTAAAGAGCCTTACTTGAGTTGCTTGAGCTGAGTCCCTCACATGTTGTCAGTCACCCTGCAAAGTTGCTCATGTTTTGGGACTGAAGACATGTGTGGTGTGCCCTTGGTAGGTTATTGGCTTAAATCAGGTGAGCTGCCAAGGACAGTGACTAACATTCGCAGGGGCACTGACAAGGTTGACAGGGTCACCATATTGTATGCAATTCATTGCAGGAAAAATATCATCGTCACTGCATTGACTACCAAAATGTTGTTAATGTAATAATAGAAGTGTATACCTTGAGGATCTAGTGATAGGCGATGTAGTGGATGTGATATTTGTGAGCATCTTGTGTACGTCCTCCCTAAGAATGTAATACAAATAACCTTCTGACTGTGTTGTCTGCCTCGATAGTGGCCTACTTTTTGCTTCTTAAATGCAAAAACTGTAGGAAAGGAGACTGCATGGACTTGCACATTATTCATGGGGCCTCATGTAATTAAATGTAATGAAATGATTGTTTATAGAGTGTAACTCACACCCAAGGAAATTAGCTTCTAGGCACAGTTCAATCAGGATGCTTGTTAGAGACCGGGTGCTTATCAGAGACTGCATAGTCCTTAGTTTGGACAACAGTTCATTACAAATATGTGTTCCAAAGACATCCAGGATAGTGATCATCCCTTTGATTACATATTTGGGAGAGAGAAGATGAGCGGAGTCGGAGAACCTCAAAACTCTCATACAATAGTGAGGAGTGATCAGATGTTGAAGGTTACTGGGGCCTACATTATGATTGACTGTATGAGTTAGAGATAGGATCTTAAATGGCTGAACTAGAGTATCTTTCAGGAAGAATGATTAGGAATCATGCTGCTGCATTTTGTGCAACTTGATGTTTTCTGAGAAGATTTAGTTGTAGCCCATGGCATAGTGAGTTAGCACAGTCTAATCTGGGTGTGATGAGGGCATACACCACCATTTACCAAGTCGTAGAAGGAAGATATTTAATAACCTTTCTATGATTTTTAATGATGCCAAAAGGTAGTGGCTACCATTATTATTGGCACTGCTTAAAAGATATGTCTTCATCACAATTAAGTCCAAGTTTTCTAACAACCTTAAAGAATGTGGGTTGGGAGCCCGGAACAGCTGGCCACCAATTCTAAGTCCATAGATGTTGGTGTTTACCAGGTTTATCATTTATGCATTTCGGTCTCGTCTGAATTGAGTTTTTAAGCAAATGTATTTTGTCCATGTGGAGACTGCATTCAAACATTGCTTGAAACTTTGGGGGCAAGAACCACGATAGTCCTGTAATGCAGAATTAATAGAGTGTCATCTGCATGAGATAACACTCAAAATCAAAAGTTCGAATCTGAGAGGCCAGTGGAATCACATAGTTATTCAAAAGTTTAGGACTCAGTGATGATCCTTGGGATACCTGTGCTGAAGTGGAGTTGGGTTTGAGGAGAAATATGGCAGACAATTGGACTAGGTTCCGTTGGATAGAACATTCTTTAGCCAGCTGATAATTAGCCCTCCAACTACTAAATATGAAAGAATTTGTAAAAATGCACTATGAAATATGTTGTTGAATGCTTCCAACAAGTCTAATAGAACCAGGACAGCTGTTACTCTGTTATTTAAGATGCATTTGAGATGTTCAGACTGAGTGACTAGGATAGTTTCTGTGCTTTGTGAAATGCAGAATTAAAATGGTGAGGCTAACAAAATATTAGAGTCGAGGTAATGGGATATCTGTTGATTAATGTCCTTATAAACATTATAGATGGAGATGGTAACAGCAGTATGGGGCAGTAATTTGCTAGAATGGTAGGAGCAGCATTATGTTTCCTTAACAGGGGCCTAGGCTTGTGTTCAATATACCAAAATAATAGCTGTAGATATGAAGGTGTTCAGGATTTCACAGCAGCTATAGTAGCCAAAGCCATTTTATAGATGGATGGAGGACAGGGATAGTTGGGGGATCCCGACTTTCCATTATAAATCAGATTCCTTCATTCTTGAGGCAGAATACCTGCTAATTCTGTTAAACTACTTGCATCAACAGGAAAACTACTATGAGGAACAGGGAAATCTGATTTCCTAGGCTGAGGGTCAAAAGATTCATGGATGTGAAGGATATTGTCATAAACACAGAAGCTAAATTACCAGAGAGTTTTAGAATGAGCTATGTCAGGTCAGTTTGCTCCTGGATATGGTCATAAATTTAACAATTGGAAAACTTTTCCTTGAGGAGTGACTGGCACCATAATAAGTGCATGTGGTTAAATTAATCATTTTGTGGTAGGATTTAATGGCAGCACTGTGTGTCGTTTTCTCTGAATCACTTTGTACAAGTCTCCATTTCCTTTCTCATTGTTAGCAATGCTGTGTTATAGAACAGAGGACCAAATTTATCAAGGTTTTTTGTTGCCATTGCAGAAGATAAAGCAATTCAGGGCGATGCAATGCCTAAAATGAGATTTACCAAGCCACACAAGGCCACCTTGCTTGGCCCTGCATGGTTTGGTAAATCTGGAGTAATGCAAGGCACCCCAAGTCACAACCTTGAGGTACTCTGCCCTGGGAAGGCATTCAATGGGAGGAGCATGCATGTTCCCATGCATTCACCAAAGGATTTTGGTGCATACCCAGATTTACCAAGACAGGTACAACTGGGAATGCATCAAAAACCTATACCTTCCCAGGGGAGATGCAACATAGAAATATCTTTATTTCTGTTCATTCTTTCCTCTTTCTAAGTAGACTGCATTCTGCAGAACACATAGAAAGAGGAAAATGCTTCTGAGGATTGTTTTTGTGCAGGAAGGTGCACATCCTGTACAAAAACATTCCTGCCTGTAACACAGGCACCCCTGCACCACAGCACAAGGGTGCCTGCATTGGTGCACGGAACCACATTGTATACCATCAACAGAACAAGACAGGAATGCACCATATAATGTCACTACATAATTCTTCACTATGGGAAAACTTGGCTGATTCCAGAAGCCCCCAAACTTTTTGCCCACATTTTTCAATTTTGCTGGTGTTTTCTTGACTCTGATGGTGCCCTCGGCACTGCTAACCAGTCCCAGGGCCTCTGCTCTGTGTAAAATGATTATGCAAATTATGCTAACTATAATGGGCTGTGTCAAGCTACCTATAGGTCCCCTAGAATATGGTAGGACATGTAGGTTTAGAGACCTCAGCATAGGTAGTGCTCCCATAAGTGCACTACTGTGGTGCCCAGTGTAATTTTTAAAGGCAGGCCTGCCTTGCTGGCTGCTTTTAATTTAATGTTAACCCCCCTAATTTAACTTAGGAATTAAAAGTATTTTCAAAGTCTTAAACTACCTTACTTTTACATATAAGTCACCCCTAAGGTGTGCCCTCAGTGCCCCTCGGGCTGGGTGCTATGTAACGATAAGCAGGGACTTTATAAAAGATGTGTTATAAGCCCTTGTGATGGCAAAATAGCCAAATTACTTTTCTCTCACTGCAGTGGATGGGCTCTATTGGATAACATGGGGAGTCTTTATTTTTAATAATAAAGTCTCAAAAGGAGCTAGATAGTTCAGGCGTGGTATCAAACTTATTGTTATAATAAAGCGAACAACTTGCCATTGTTGAATTTAATATATCTAACTCAGGTACAGAGTTCTAGAACTCTGCCTGAAAGTTGCCAGTTTAAGCTCTGTAGTGCCCTCCTCTGATTGGCCAGCTTCTGGCAGCCTGCCCAGGCTGACTTGATGAGGTGTGAAGTGGTCTGGGCTGAACACAAAGGAAGTCCTGGGGGAGGAGATCTGCCTCAGCAGATGGTGAAACAGAATGGGGGATAGCAGCCAAACTGGACTTCAAATTAGGGAAGGACATTTGGAGCAGCTCAGGACCTCCCCTGATTGGCCAGCTTCCATCAGCCTGCCCAGGCTGCCTTGATGAGGTGTGAAGTGGTCTGGGCTGAACACAAAGGAAGTCCCTGGGGAGGAGATCTGCCTCAGCAGATGGTGAAACAGGATGGGGGAGAGCAGCTAAACTGGATTTCAAATTAGGGAAGGACATTTGGAGCAGCTCAGGACCTCCCCCATTTCCTGAAAACCCTGACAACCAGGTGCCACCAGATTAGATTAGGAGAGGGCGGGAAAGAGGTGTGTTAAGGGATTTTAGCCGCACCAATGGGTGGGCTCAGCCAGACCTAACCTGCAATATTTATTTTCTGCCATGTTGGATTTTTGAGGAATGTTGCTCTCTAGGATTGATTTTTGCCACACTTCCCAGGAAGTGGTCTTCCAAGAGGGTGGTAGCCTACTTGTGATTGGACAGTTGCCCCTCTTGCTTTCTACCCCAGGAGCAAAGATAATTATGGCAGAGCTGCACCACACTTCAGATCCCTACCAGAAAAAGAAGACAAGAAGAAGGACTGTCCTTCTGGATCCCTGACCTGCACCTGGGCACTGCACCCTGAAGGACTGCACCAGCTGCACACTTGGGCTTCACCACAAAAAGGACTTTGCCTGGCTTCAACTGGTTCAAGAAGGGACTTCCTGTTTGTTGCAGGTAGAAAATAGCTAACCAGAGTCCCCTGCATCAACACCCGAAGGAACTGACCAGCTGACAACTGTCCAGTGGTCATTTTTGGATTTTAGCCAGGAGCATTTTGGGAGTTGGAGTCCTAAGCCTCAAGCAGCAACTCAGATCTTCGGGATCCTTGAGGTGAGCTGTGGACTCCTACAGAACCTTCAAAGACCTTTTGGAAGAAAATCTAGAAGTTTGGAGAAGATTGGAGAACTTTTGGTAAAAAGCTCCATGAAGGGACTGACTCAATGTTGAGTCAAGCCACTTTACCTCGACCACGAACCCGCCTGAAAAGCAAGTTCCTCCTGCTGAAAAGCTCTGGAGCCCCAGATTTCCAGGATTTCACTGGGGCTCCTGGAAAGGCAATCCAATGACATTGACTCAAGATTGGCTTGCTGTGGAGGGTCATCCGACGTCAAAGAAAAAAAGCACCAAAAGAGTGACAAAGTCTGAACGTAAAACGTTGACCAAAGCTTCCTGTACAGTGTATCCGAGGAGAGCTCCAGGGACATTGGATCCAATTACAAGTACTGCCCAGATGAAGATTTCTGTCCTGAAAAATCGACAAAGTCCAAAGGTAGAAGTCTTCACCAAGGTCTCCTGCGAAGGGTATCCGAAGAGGGCTCCAGGGAGGTCAGATCCAATCTGCGACTTCGTCCCAGTGAAGAAAAATGTCAAGAAAAAGACTGTTGTCCGTAGGTAAACTTCTGACCGAGGCCTCCCACTGCTGTAGCCAAGCAGGGCTCCATCACGGTCAGCCTCACATTTTGACTTTGTCCTGGTCGAGTGCGACCAGATGTCCAGATTAGCGCTTTTAGTTTCTATGCGATAAAAAACATTTATTCTTTAAAAATTCATATCTCCGGTTCCCTTATCTGATTTTTATTGTCTTGTTGTCAAAATAAAGATAACAATCATTGCTATTTTTTTAAAGTGGTTTTCAATTTTTCAACTGTTTCCTGTCTTTTATTTAATTACTGTTTTGTGATATTTTAATTCTTTACAAACTTTGGGCCTCATCACAACTTTGGTGGTCTTTCCGGAAGACCACAGCAGTGGCACCAACCAAAAGACAGCCATACTGGTGGTAATCTGAATGGCATATTATGTGTCACACAGTTAAGACCAAAAAACAGCCACAAATCCGACACCTCCAGGAGACAGGAGGGTGGGAAAGAGACGGCTCCATCACCAGCACGCCAGCCGGCACAATTCCACCCACCATATTATGAGCGACAAATCACCACAGCGGTTCTTTCACAGCGGGAAACCATTAGGGGTGCAAACAGCTGCATTCAGAACCCACTACTGTCAGAACACAACACCACATTGGACAGTTTGAATAACCCACTCCTGGGACACATACTCACACCAGACACACCTACTTACAACACTATATAACACACCCCACACAACCCACAAACATTTGCTACAAAGTCGATGTTCACAGAGAGCAGGCAAATACACTTATATAGCACCATTATACCATAGGCACATAAATACATCTCACTCAGCACACACCACACAAGTGCACTACCAACACAAAACACACATAACAAGCACACACACACACACAAGCATCCATCACTCCCCACACACCACCCACACCCCATAAATCACCCTACACTGCACCCTGACACAACACCCACCACCACCCTCAACACAACCCCTACCATGTCCCCTTCAAAAGCACCCACAGTTCACAGACAACGAGTTGAGGGACATGGTGGATGAAATCATCAGGGTAGAGCCACAACTGTTAGGAGCACATTTCCAGCAAATGTTGATTGCCAGGAAAATGGAGTTGTGGCAGAGAATATTAAACAGGGTCAACTCAGTAGGCAACCATCCACGCACAAGGGAGGACAACAGGAAGAGATGGAAGGACCTTAGGGGGAAAGTGTGTTCCATGGCATCACAACACCAGATTGCTGTGCACAAGACTGGTGGTGGACCCCCACCTCCTCCCCCACAGTTCACATCATGGGAAAAGAAGGTCTTGGACATTCTGGATCCCAAGGGCCTGACTGGAATACCTGTGGGACTAGACTCTGGTAAATATCTACAATTTCCATGTCACTATTATCGTATCCTGCATGCCTCCTAACCACCCACATCCTCCCCAATTCACTGTATGTCTCACTGCACCTCCCACCTATCCACCTAATGTCACTCTCTTGCATGCCACACCTCCACCCAGGCCAAATGCCCACACTGCCCTTGGCAAAGGCACGGATGGCATTGGCTAAGACTATCACTATGACTCCGACAATGCACTAGCCCATCTGCTTGAATAACTAAAATGTGCACATCACATCCCTTGCATGTATGACTATTGTACTAGCTATATCCAACTAAATGGTACGACTCAGGACCACTACATGGCAATGACAGCAATGCAATGGCACAACACAATGCCAAACAATGCTAAACACATTTACAGCACTGTGACTAGTCCAATTGGTCACTAATCAGAATCCACAACCCAGAAACTGACCCACTATGGTATGGAATGTAAGATGGCAGACTCCATGCACATGCACAACATGCACAGACAGGACAATTAACCTTGCATACACACATACCCACCTCCCACTGGGTCACCATGCTGCAATGTCCAGCCATTACCTCTCAAAACTAACAAGCCTGAATAGTCACTAGCTAAGAGTGCAGAACAGTCATTTGAACAATCAGACAGTACCAAACCCATCCACAGAGCCAGTTACTAAACCTGAATGACACCAATGGATATGGATTGTAGTAAAAATGTCACAGACCAGTGGTATGCTGTGCAGAATCTGTCATTGTCATTGCAGGGAATTATGTCAAGTCACTGTATGCATATGATAAAGAGAGAAGTAAACACATGTTCAACATTCAACTCCCTCACTCACTCCATCCACAGGTACTCCTGCCAGTGGTACCATGGAGAGGATATCAGAGGCTGCCAGTCCTCCTCAGGATGAAGGCCCCAATGAGGACAACATGTCTGGATGTCAGGACACAGACGACCTACCTGGCCCATCTCGGACACCTGTTCAGTTTACGACTCCCTGCCTCACCCTGCCCACATCTATGCCCCCCAACCCTGTGGCTCTACATCACAACTGACCCTTTGTCCCCAAACCTGTGTCCCAAGAACTGTTTAAACTATTTTATGCCCCACAATATAGGGACCTGAGTTGACCCCTCACATCCCAGACAATGAAGGTCCTGCTGTACTGGGAGTAGGCACACTGTGCCAGGGGCACAGGCACATGGGGGCTGGAGGTGAGGGAGGGAAGCTGTGGGCCAGAGGAGGCCCCCAAGGGAACCTACTGACCAGGAAACCATCTCCTAAGTCCTGGGAGCATACCAACAATCCAAGGACAGGATGGGCCAGATCATCACCATGTTGGGGGAAAACCAAAGTCTGCAGAGGGAATACCACCAGGAGGTCATGCAGAATTGGCAGGCACACAATGCCACAATGGCCTTCATTGCAGGGGTGCTGAGGGATATCAACACCACCCGGCATGCTTCCACCACCAACCAGCAGGCCCCTTCCGCTAGCAACATAACATTTGAGCCATCCACAATAGGGGCAGATACTGGAATGGAGGCCCTGCCAGAGGTACCACAGCCCTCAAACACCTTTCCCTCTATAGCAGAAGAACCCCCCTGCAAATGTGATCATCCATCCAGACATCCGGCTGGAGCAGATGCCAACACCCAACCCACTGCCAGGAAGTTAACCTCACCTGATTTGTCTCCCTTGTATGGCACTGTTGACAGTTCAATTACATAACCCCATCTTCCCATTGACACATGGACACTGGACAGGTGCAACCAACTGCTGTACCACCTACTCTGATGATTATATCTACCATGACCTCACTCATCACCTGTTGGACAGTGTATGCACCATAATGTTGTAGTCACAATTCATTATATGTATAATAAACACAAATGGAACACAGCTACTGTACATGTGTCTTCTTTAAAACATAAACAAATATAATGATTGCAGAATGTGATCTGGTCATGCCCCCTACATCCAACAGGCAGTGTAAAGGACAGCAGAGGAAGGGATCCTCAGCAGGAGACACAGTACAACAGATATGTTCCAGAACGGATGTCAGAGAGTCAAAAACCCAGGGCCACACAAGATTTAAGTCAGTATTCCAACCTGCAAAAAGACCATCACAGATAGTACCATCAGGATGGAAGACATGGAGACACACAAAGCACATATGCAGCTCATAGATGCCATGCCCAGTGTAGAATACATATTAAGCAGGGACCCCCATAGATTACCTATATATCTCCAGCCACAGAATATTCATCATAAATCACTTTAGCTGCTGTCTGTCATGTACAACCCTCAATTCTCAAACCATGTAGCAATGTCTAATGACTGTGAATGCCTCAAGCCATAGGGAGCAGAGGTACATATTTCAATACCACAGTCAGTGGGTGGAATGACATCAGAACAGGAGATTGCAGCAAATATAACTCAATAGTGGTCTGTACAGTGGAGATGTGAATGTAGGAAACTGCAGTGAGTTCACTTGTAAGATGTGAGACATTTTTACTGTGCACCTTACATTCAATCAGTCAGCTCCCCCAACACAAACAAAGGGATAGGACCAGATTACACCCCCAATGATGAGTCAACTCAGAAGGATTATTGTCAGCACTTCATGTAGATATACAAGACTTGAAAACCCACACTCACCATACCTGTATGTCACTGGAAGTACTGATTGATGAGCTCAGTCCAAGAGTCAACTGCACCTTCCTCCTCTGTCTTCTCGTCACTTGGCATGTCTGCGTTACCAGCCACTGGTCCAGCTGCCTCATCCTCATCAGCTAGCAATGGTATCTGACGTCTCAGCGCTAGATTGTGGAGCATGCAGCAGGCTACTATTATGTGGCATACATTTTGGGGTGAGTAGAGGAGGTCACCTCCAGATAGGTCCAGGAACCTGAATCTGGCCTTCAGGAGGCCAAATGTTCTTTTGATTACATGCTTTGTGTTCCTGTGGTCCTCATTGAAACAGAGTTCTCCATCCTTGGCAGGGTACCTCACTGTTGTCAACAGCCAGGGAAGGCTAGGATAGCCAGAGTCACCTGTGTTAAAAAATGTAGGAGCAGTGAAAATACAGGTACATCGTCAGGGAAGAATATGAAGACAGGTGCCATAGCAGTGAAACACCCTCATATGCATACATACCAAGGAGCCAGGCCCTCTCTGTGTGTAGTCGTGTCATCATGTGTGGGACATTGTTGTTCCTCAAAATCTAGGAGTCATGCACAGATCCAGGAAACTTGGCTGTAACCTATAAGATGTAGTGCTCTGCCAGACACACCACCTGAACATTTATGGAGTGGTAGTTCTTCCTGTTCCTATATACCTGTTCATTGGCACTGCGGGGTACCAAGTCTATATAAGTGCCATCAATGGCCCCTATCACATGATGAATGTGTCCCATGTCATAAAAGTCTGCCTTCATATAGGCCGAATCCGCACATTCGAGGAACCTGAGGTAGCTGTCCAGGTGCTTCAACAATGCACACATTACATCCTTCAACATAAGACTGAACCTGGGCTGTGACATGTGCTGTGACATCCCTGCTGACAAGCCCACTGTATTCTGAAAGGAGCCTGTGGCAAGAAAGTGTAGCACTGACAGGACTTGTACTGTGTGAGGGATGTAATAAGGATTGTGTATGACTGGTAAGAGATCAGGCTCCAACTGTGTACATAGATCCATGATTGTCTGACGATTCAGATGATAGGTCTGGATGTTATGCCTGTCCTCCAGGGTTGAAAGGTCATCTAGTGGATGATACACTGGTGGTTGTCTCAATCTCCTCATGGCAGTATATCTAGGTAGAGAGGAGAGAATTTACATTGAGAAAAGGACTTGACACATGTAAGCAGAACATGTCATAATCACACACACCTAACACTGTAGGAAATGCTTAGCACTGCTGACACATACTATTATGGGCATGCTGAAGAGGCTTGGACACCATTTTTGCAACACAATACTGAACCTGTAAGTCTTACGGGACACATCAAATGTGTAATGTACCATATCTAACGCACTGAGCTATCCTGCACTGATCAATAGAATAACAATGGGATATACCAATATAGTGCTACCACCTATGTGTCTCCAAGTATCTAAACATGCCCATCATCAGATATACTTCCACATCACTTCACTGTGTCATGTATGTCACATGTCTTTGCAACTACCATGGTGGCACAACATAGGCCTACTCCACCATTTGCCTGAATATGTGTATGGCACACTTATATAGGCACATCGAAACATTATATGTACACAAAATGGCAGCTGCCTGTCCTGCTGCGCTGGACAGTTGGAAGTGACCTAAGACCGCCGGTGTATGTTGACATGGCGGTCGCAACGGCTGTGCACCTTGTCATTGGTTAACATTGCTGACAATGGAGATGACTGCCGATGGTGACGGGCCTATACGTGGTGGCTGTCACTGCCATTTTTTGCAGCCTTGCTCACTTGACGCCTGACACTGTTGCTAGCAAGACCTCCATGACCTGTACTGCGGTGTACTGTCTCTAGGAGCCATCATGCCATGTCTTGCAGGTGATAGGACCCCATCCTTCACCCCAGAAGAGCTGGAAAAGCTTGTGGAAGGGGTCCTACCCCTATATGGGGCACTAGAGGAGCAGGTGAGCCCAATGCCATAGGCATGTATGTGATAGGGGGTGTGTGTGACAGTGAATCGGGTAAGTGTACTGATGAGGAAGTAAATGCATGCAGAGGGCATGAAGTAAAGGCAGAGAACGTGTGCCGGGAGAACGGTTAAGTGTGGGCACTTGGTGAGTCAGATGTGTACAGGCCACTGCTGTTGGTATGGTGCCATTTTACATGACTTTCTCCTTCTGCCTGTGTCATCCACGCAGGTAAATGCCCATCAGAAGAAAGGGACCTGGCATGCTATCACCGAGCAAGTGTGGAACCCGGGGTTCCACAGCTGGCGGAGCACCCATTGTCGCAAGCAGTGGGAGGACCTGAGAAGTTGGGCCAGGAAGACTGCGGAGGCTCAGCTAGGGATGTCCTCCTAACAAGGGAGGGGTGCGAGTCGGACCCTCACCCCCCTAATGGTCTGCATTTTTGTGGTGGCCTACCCTGAGATGGATGGGCATTTGAGAGCAGCACAACAGCCACAAAGGGTTGAGTCAACTGACTGTATCCTGGGGCTTGTCTCAGGTTGTATGATATCAGGTACCTCACTGCAGCTTATTTGACAATGAAGTCAATGCAACATGTATGTAGACTAACGAGAATGAGTAGTAACCACCCGGGCTGGGAATAAGCTTAGATGTGTTTTCCTGGTTTATTGTCAGTGGATTACCTCTCCCATATCAAGACATCTCCATGTCTGGATTGTGGAGATGGGCTAATGACATTGGTACATGTGTGACTCCATCCTCCCTATACAATGGATGTGAGCTTGTGTTCACCCTACCCATTGAGTAGGACCTGCTCCATCCATCTGCATGTGTGGCTTTAAGGTGTCAGTCCATCCCAGCTGTTTAGCATACCTGTATGTGCAACTGTGTGGCTCTTGTTTTATCACAGGGACTATATACATCAAGTACTACTAATTACATTGACTGAATATGAAGCAGCCATTACATGTTTATCACAGATATGGCCTATATGGGACTGGACTGATGGCTTGATAGTTGTATACCCATATAATGGTTATCTGCTGACTGTAGGTTATGTGAAGGTTGCTAAAGTAGGTTACTGATACATGTACAATTGATTAGGTCATCATGCATTTCTAATTGCTAGATTTGTGGGGATGAAACCTTGAACCCAATGGGATGGTTCTAGATGTGGTAAGTGCCTAGGCAGACCTCGTCATTGTCACCATGTTATGTATATGCCATGTATGCCAATGCCCTAGCAATTAGTGTGCAACATAGCTTAGTTACTGCCTACCTTATGTCTCACTGGTTACTTGGGGGCACATCTGATGGATTGGGACAATGTCTGCTACCCTTGGCCTAGCTGAAGTGGGAGATTAGGACAGGATTGGGTATTGCATGACTTATTGATGTGAATCAAATGTTGTATTTTCTCTCCTGAGGCTGCCCTATGTGGTAGTAGGATATGTTGTTAGTGCAAAGGCAGTGGTGTTGGTCCATGTGTGCATAATGCTTACATGTATTTATCATCTGAGATGTATGTTGTCTGGACTCAGGTATAGGTGTTCACAAATCTGGAATGGTGTGTGTGAGGGTGGTGTTATCATGTAGTGAAGTCCTACTGGTGTAACTGCATGAGTGGTGGTATTTTATGTGGGCCATGATATAATATGTGCGCTCCTGTTGTACATCAGTTGTGACACTGCACTCAGTGATTGAGTATGGATGTGTAATATGTGCAATATGGGCCATTGTAGATGCACTAAACTGTATGATTAGTTGTGAGAAATGTGTTTTGTGCCCACAGATCTACCTCTGTGATTGGGGTAAGACTAATCACATGGCTATATCCCGACTTGTATTGTACACATCAGATGTCAGCTGTATGGGTGTCTAACCAGTGGTGGCTAAATCAGTTTTGATATCTATATTAGCATTAATGTACAGAGTGTTGGGTCAACCATGTAATGTCACAGGCATATTCTGTGTTGTGTGTGAGTGGAGAGGTCTTCACTGTAATAGATATTTTACAGAGTACCTGGCTGATGAGCTGTTGTTACTGTAGGGGCCTGATGTATTTTGTTCAGTCAGCTGCACTTCAAATGGGTGATAGGGGTATGGAGAGGTGTGATGTGAAATCAGGGAGTCATTTGTACTGCATCCAGGGCATGATGTTCATGCAAACATGGCTTGTGGATGACTCCAGTAGTGCTAACCTACTTGGATATTGATGTAGGTGTGAGGGTTGGCATACAGGTGTGGGTAATAGTGACATGTTGTGACATGGTGTAGGAAATGTGTATTGGCAGCTGAGATAGCCTAGCAGGGATATGTATTGTCACAGATTTGTGTGTGTTACCCTTTCTCACCCTATCTCTCTCTCTCCCTCCTTCTCTCTATTTGTGTGCATCAGCATTGGCAGGTGAAGGAGAAAGGGCACAGCTGAGTGGGGATGCTGCAGGCCACGGGACCCAGGGTGCTGCTACCAGCAACAGCGAGGGACCCAGAGCACAGAGGGTGAGAGGAGTGCCACTGGGAGACCGGATCATCCACATCATCTTTGGAATCCTCCTCCAGTGGACACTTGCTGATGGTAACAGACCCTTCTGGGACCACCCCAGCACCATCTTTGTCTGCCACCCCCTTTACAACCACCTCCCTCCCTGAAGCTCCCTACCCAGTTGCCCGTGCCTGCTCACCCCGGAGGGTGGGTGCCTCCTTCACAGCAGGCACCTCTGCCCCTGCCCCAGTCTCAATCAGCCCTGCTGCGCTCATTGAAGAGGCTCTTGACCTCCTGAGGTCAATCTCTGTGAGTAAGTCAACCATTGTGAATGCCATTCAGGGACTGACACTCAAGTCCAGCAGAACATTGTATTCCTGGTGGGCATTGATCGTTTTTCTGGCTGGTCTACAGATGTCCTCTCAGGCTCTGGCCTCCTCACTGATGGCAGTCTGTCACTCTTTGTCTACCGTCCCCTGTCCACCTACCACTTCCCAGTCCCAATCCCCTTTTCCCAAATCCAGCCAAAGCACACAGACAAACAAGCAATCATCCATCTCATCATCCAAGGGTAGTGCAGACAAACACAAGACCCACCACTGGCACACAAACAGCCCCACCTGCAGACACAACAACACTCACTACTTCGACAGACTCCTCCAGCATCCCCACCTTCACAGACACTACACCAGACACACCTGCAGCCACCACACCAACATTCACTGATCCAACCACAACTCCTATCTTACCCACAGTCAGCACAATATTGGACCTGCAGTCATCCACCTGTCATCACATTCGCAGACACCACAACCACCGACACACCCACATGCAGTACATCTACCATACCTGCAGACCCCACCCCAACAGATAGTCACCCATTCAGTATGGCATCTCACAGCACCTCCTCCCCATTCTTCCCAAGACACATAAAAGCCAGCTCTCACCCACTTAACAGATACCCAGCACCCACAAGCATTCCTCGCACACACATACACCCAAGACATCCACCAAGACACCTCCCACAACCACTCCCTCTACCTCCATTTCCAAATCTTTTTGCCATGACCACCCCATGTGTCTAGGAAGCAGTTCCTCTCAGAGTTTTCCCTATTCTCTACTCCTCTCCCACCCTAAGATACCCCCAAACGGTCTGTGTCCCTTCCAAAGCCCAGCCCTTCCCCCTCCAAGTCCTCCCCTGCCCTCCCTGCTAGTACCCATACCCCTCCCCCTGCCAAGAAGTCGACCCGTCCCAAGTCCAAGCCCAAAGGCCCCCCTCCAAAGTCAAAGCCCAAGCCCAGAGTTCCCCTCCCAAACCCAAGCCCAAACTGCACCCCCCTAATCCCTGAGATGCCCACCAGCCCCCCTGATGTCCCTACCCTGTGGAGGTCATCCAGCAGTCTGGAGTCATGTAGGGGCACAACTGTGCTGGTGCTGTGTGTGTGCAGGGTGGTGTGTGTATTGTACATGTGTGTTGGCAGTGGTGTGTGTAGTATGGGTGTGTGTGTTTCTATGTGGATGTGCGTGTGTGTGTGCATATGGGTGTGTGGTTACGTGTGTGTGTTGCCGCCGCC
Organism: Pleurodeles waltl; assembly: GCF_031143425.1. NCBI lineage: Eukaryota > Metazoa > Chordata > Amphibia > Caudata > Salamandridae > Pleurodeles > Pleurodeles waltl. Next base: position 657,965,487 of record NC_090443.1, on the reverse strand, counting down.
TGCCATTCCAGATATGTATGTTGTGTCAGCATGTGTACTTTGGGTTTTCCTTGTCAGGTAGGTGTGTGTACTCACAGTTGTTGTTGTTGCCGTCGCTGGTTCCGGAGTCGGTGTGCGAGCAGGAGCAGTGGGAGGATGTGCAGTTCAGGTTCAATGGTGACTCCAGACTGGTATGTGTTCCAGAAGTGTCTCTTTTTTATAGAGTTGGTTTCTGACAAGGTTTTTGTGGTGGTGGACTGCGGCGGAAACCATGGCGGTGTGCAGCCTCGTAATATGTTGGGCAGGAACATGGTGACCACATGCCTGAAGGTGGCTACCGCCATCCAGGGTGGCATGACCCACTGGCAGTACAGGTGGTGGTTTGGCTGTCTTCTGTTGGGAAGACAGCCATGGTCATAATGTCAACATGGCGGACCTGGGGCAGCTAAACTCATAATGACCCCCATTGTCTTCTAAGTTAAGCCTTATTGCTCATTGCCAAGCTACCAAGGACTGAGCTGGGGTTAATTAATTGAGATCTAGCTGGACCTGGTGGGTGTTTATGGCCTATTGCTAAGTATAAGTACTTACCTGCCCTTACCAATAATCCACCTTCCAACATTCACTCAATTAAGGGCATTTTAATGTGCTTTGGAGTTTTTCATGATTTATTTTAATGTTTGTAAGTTGGGTAGGCCTGTGCATGCATAACAAGTTCAGTCATATTGTTTTAGAATGTTTACTGAGTGTTCATAAAGAAATGTTGCACATAACATAATCTAGAGATGTAGCAGAGAGTACAGAAAGAACTGATAGAGTTGAAATTGTAATACTGTCCCTCGTGTCACAAAAGTCATCAAGATGTGACAAGTTTAAGTAGAAAGTCCTACTGACAAACATTTTAAATGTGCAATTGCTTGTATTTCAAAGTTCAACCTAGGTGCCTTTTGAATTAAATCACATGTTATGTGGATAAAATGTATGTTAAAATGTCATTTAGATCAAACTAACATTGCATATAGAAAAAATATTGAGTTTTTTGTGATTAATGAAAGATTAATGAGTTTGAAAATGCGTGCACAATGAGAGGAATGTACTTCTCTACACTTAATGAAATGCAATAACAAGGTTTATCATTTGAAATGAAATGTATTACTTATACTGATGAAATATTATTAATATTGAAGTTATAAGCTTGCATATTATCTGTATTTTACTAAACCATATTAAATAAATGCATTTTATAATTTTCCTTGTGTTAGCATAAGTAAAGCCTGCAGAGCTTGCATTTTGTAGTCATGCAAAAGTGTTGAATTATTTTTTCATAATGTGAAGTATTTATTCAGATTTCATTTCCACGTGTAGTAAAGTCCTCTTGTAATAGGCCCATTGGTTAAACATGGAGAGATGTACCCATTTGTCCTTGAAAACATTACAATGCAGGAAGATGAAGTGAGATTGTAAACATTTGTTTCAAACCTGCTTGGAGTCACATGGAAAGGAAATGTTCCCATAACAGACTTGGGAATCAATGTGCTTGTTTCAATTTGGAGTTTTCCGATTACCCTGAGTGGTTGATGCCTATTCAACGTAACATGAACTGACATCTTTGGGGAATCAACTTGATTTTGGTAATTTGAAATATCAATGGACATTTGAACTTTGGTCAGTCCTGAGCAGACTGTTGCAGCTTGCAGAGGTTATCTTGATGTTTGCTGATTTGGATGTCTTGCTGATGAGGATTTCCTGAATGCTGTATTTCTTGGAGGGGTATCTTCCTCTCTGCCATTTGCCCTTAGTCTGGAAAAGCCCTTTTTAGATTTAGTAATCCTTTTATTTGCCCCGTCAGAAGTTTTGTGTCTGAGTTTCAGATATGTTGATGCTTTCTCTTTTTACCTGTTTTTTGCCAAATTTAGATTGTGACCTATAGTTCGAGGTTATCTTTTTCCAAATTATCTGTGTCCTTTTTGCCCACATGTGTTCCTCTCTGATTTGGTTAGTCATAGGGTTGACCTGTGCCAAGCCAAAAATCATTGACTCTGCTAAATTTGAATTAACTAATGACTGCAAATCCTGACCAGTGAATAATCTCGGTGTCTCAGATATTCCCTTTGACATTGTGTATTCTTCTTCTTAAATGCTTAGTTTTATTAATGTCAGTTTGCCTTAATTTATTCTGACGCCTTGGGCAACCCTTGGTGATTATGTATCTTTATAATTTGGTTTTGCACATTTCTACATTACTTTGAGCTTGTGTTAGTACTAAGGCCCTCATTACAACCCTGGCGGTTGGTGTTAAAGCAGCAACACCCCCACCACCACCCTCACCCACAACACCATACACACAAAAACATGCAGCAACATTACATATACACCCCGCCACCCTCTGGAAGAATGCAAGGACAAAATTAAATGATTGTAACAAGTGTAATCAGTGAAATATCAGACAGGAAAAATTCAAATATCAGTATATACAAATATGTACACCAACTACACAAGTCTGGATATTATTGAAATCATTGTCTGTGGATCAGTGTCCCAAAATGCATGGGCGAAGCCCACACAAGATACCTGACTCGAAAAGGAGAGAACACTTCAGGGACATCAGATGGAAAGTTAACAGGCACCTCAGGGGGAGAGAGGGGGGGCACCTCAGCCGGATGAACGGACGACTCCACTGCTCCACAATGGGGCTCCATGCCCACTGTTTTATCCTGGGAAGTGCAAAGCCACAGTCTCTAGTCTCTCCACTGGGTGGGTTGCCCACTGCTTTATCCTTGGGAGTGCAAAGCCACAGTCTCTCAAGTCTCTCCAGTGGGTGGTTTGCCCACTGCTTTATCCTGGGGAGTGCAAAGCCACTGTCTCTCAAGTCTCTCCAGTAGGGGGTTGCCCACTGCTTTATCCTGGGGAGTGGAAAGCCACAGTCTCTCAAGTCTCTCAAGTGGGTGGGTTGCCCACTGCTTTATCCTGGGGAGTACAAAGCCACAGTCTCATAAGTGTATAACAGTTTCCACTGGTTCTGGAGGGGGCTGTGTGCCCAGAGTGCTTCATCCTGCCAAGGACAGAGGTAGTGGATGTAAATCTCCACTGGTTCTGCAGGGGGCTTTGTGCCCAGAGTGCTTCATCCTGCCAAGGACTGAGGTAGTGGATATGAATCTCTACTGGTTCTGGAGGGAGCTTTGTGCCCAGAGTGCTTCATCCTGCCAAGGACTGAGGTAGTGGATGTAAATCTCCACTGGTTCTGGAGGGGGTTTTGTGCCCAAAGTGCTTCACATGCAGTGTGGCAGGTCCCATTCCCTCACCTGGGTGTGTGTGCCACGAGATTGCCTCGGAACAGGTAGCATGATACTCCATGGAGGCAGAGACACACTCAACCCTGCTGCGACTTCGCCTGCCACCTGCAGGTACAAACAGTGCTGGGAGTCATGCCTCATATACGCTGGGCAGGGTCCAGGTCGTCTCCTGCAGCCTCGGATGGCTGGCCACTGGGGATGATTGCCATGCCAGCTGTGGTGGCACTGTCTGAGCACGTTGCGGGGCTGGTGGCGGTGTTTCCGGTAGTGTCTGTGGCGGAGGTGCTGGCGGTGGTGCATGTGTCTGCACCTGTTGAGGGACACAGCAGGACGTTTTCTGCAGCTTTGGACAGCTGCCCACTGGGGATCATGCTGGGTACTGTTGCTGAGGCAGCAGACGTTCAGGTGGCGGTGTCCACCGGCATACAGGTTGATGTTCTGGTTGACAGAAGGGGTGACTCTGGTCCCTCAGCCGGAGCCTCCATGCCCTGTCCTGACCTGCTCTTCGGCTTGTGTCCCTTCCCCACCTTTGATGTCACTGCTGGTGCCTTGCCACTGTCCCCTTTTGGCTTGGAGGAGCCTGTGCTTGTTGCTAGGTGTGGCTTCTCCCTCGGGCATGTGGGCACCTTCTTCACCTTGGCAGGTAGCAGAATGGCCTGCTCCTTGGCCTGGCTAGGTGGCACACTTGCAGCCCTGATGGATGCCGCCTGCGATGTGACTGGACTTGCTGAGACCACTGTGCTGGATGATTTGGTGGCTGAGGTGCTGGGCTGAGACCTGGACAGCCTGGCCCTAGGGGAAGGACGAGGGGAGGTGTAGGGAAGAGGTCAAAGTTTGCGAGGAAGAGTTTCTTAGACACACTGGGACGGGAAGATGGAGGGGGTTTGGGAGTGTAGGAAGAGGTAGCGGTTGTGGGAGGTGTACGCCTGCTGAATTTGGGTGAAGGTGCATGGGCCAGAGGCTGTTGTGAGGTGGATGGCTCTTGGGTGGGTGTGTGCCTGAGTTTGTGTAGTTTGGGAGGAGGGCTCACAGACACACTGTGAGAGGACACAGGGTATGTGTGAATGGTAGTGGGGGTGGTGATTGCACATGAGCGGTGTGTGGTGATGGGCGTGCTGATGATGGAGGTAGTAGATGAAGATGTAGTGCATTCAGGTGTGAGTGGAGATGAGACAGGGAGGGAGGAGGAGGGCATGGAGGAGGGAGACACAGTGGAGGCAGTGGATGTTGGTGTGTCTGCATGGGGATGGTGCTTGTGTGAGGGCCTGTGGGATGTGTGGTGCTTATGTTTGCCATGTCCACTATTGTGTGTTGATGAGTGTGCATGTTGGTCTGATGGTGTGCTTGGGATAGGCTGAGGTAGAGGGGATTGGGTCTGGATAGAGGAAGTTGGAGGGAGGAGGCTGGACACAGGGACAATGGCTGCCATCAGTGCTGAGGCCAGAGCCTGAAATGCTCTCTGTTGGGCCGCCACGCCGGAATGGATGCCCTACAGGTATGCATTTGTTTGCTGCAAATGCCTCTCAACACCCTGGATGGCATTCAAAATGGTTGATTGCCCAACAGTGAGGGTTCTTAGGAGGTCAATAGCCTCCTCACTGAGGGCAGCAGGGCTGACTGGGGCAGGGGCTGAGGTGCCTGGGGCGAAGGAGATGCCCACCCTCCTGGGTGAGCGGGCACAGGAAACTCAATAAGGGGCTGCTGGGAGGGCGGTGCTGGTAGGGGGGGTGGCGGCTGTACCTGTTGAAGCGGTGGGCACAGAGGTGCCCGCCACCGCAAGGGAGCTCCCATCAGAGGAGGAGTCGCTGTCGCTGGTGTCTGCTCCTGTCCCCGTCGTGGAGCTCCCCTCGCCCCCGTCCCACTGGTGCCTTCGGACTCCGTTACTTCACCTTCCAGGGCCATGTAGGATGCAGCTCCCTCCTGCTGCGGTGCCACTGCTTCTCCGCCAGATGATGCGAATGCACACACGGACAGGGTGACAAAACAAAAAGGGGGGAAAGACAGAAGAGACACATGGTCAATGCCTGCAACACCACTACCGTTGGCGGACACAACACACAGGGAGTAGCCCTATGCACTAAGCCATACACTGACAGGGCAGGGGAAAAGCACATGCCCATAGGGGAAGCCATAGGAGCCTGACTAGGTGTAGAGGGCAAATACCACCTTTGGGGTTGGAGTGAGAATGAGGCTGCAAAACAATGGATCTACCTTTGCGCTTCTGCCCTGGCCTAGGGGGACCCACAGCCCACCTCCCCCACCCAGACACCTCGTCAAGCATGATGAGTCAGCTGAATGAGAGTGTACTCACCCCCTTGTGGCTGCTGTGATGCCCTCAAGCGCCCATCCAACTCCGGATATGCCACTGCCAGGATCCGGTAAATCCGGGGGGTCGTGGTGCAACGGGCGCCCTGTCAGGGAGACCATATCCTCAGGGCCTGCGCTCGCTCCCAAAATGTCCACCACTAGACAGCTCCAAAGCTACCACAGAGCCTGAGAGAGTCCAAGTGGGGGGAAAGGGGATTAGGTAGGGAACAGCTGGGAAGGAGACCTGTAGGAAGCAAGAGGTTAAACAACACAATGTCAAGATATAATCACATTGACTTATAATAGACTATGGTTCTAAGAGTTCTTATACTGTAATCATGGATAACCTAAGAAATGACTATAACTAGACCTCAAGAAATCTAGGTACCTGGAAAAATCATGAATGGGTTGATACAATGTTTCATATGAGCTTTTCAGGAAATAACACATACTGTCTAGAATACAAGAACCTTCTTCAATAATGTTTCAGAATAAACATTGCATTTTTACATGAGGACAAAGGCTATCTGAACATTCCCTGGAAACAACAGGAACTGTAGTAGGAACTTAATATGCACAAAGAATGTCGCACTTTGAATTAAGCATTTCAAAGAAATCCAAAAGCTCAGGATAAATGTGTGCACCTCAACAAACACGGCACACCAAAGTTCTCAATGTCATGAAATGATCGCGCACAGTGCAGATCTAAAAGCCAAGCGTTTTATGCCAGGGTTGAATCGCGCACACTGCTGCGATTCGAAATACACGATGCACATGTCAGGAAATGATCGCACACACTGCCGATCCAAAAGCCAAGAGTTTTATGCCAGTGACTGAATCGCGCACACTGTTGCTGATTCGAAATACACGATGCACAATGCAAATGTCAGGAAATGATTGCGCACACTACAGATCCAAAAGCCAAGAGTTTTATGCCAGGGATTGAATTGCGCACACTGTTGCCGATTCGAAATGCACAATGCAAATGTCAGGATATGATCGCGCACACTGCCGATCCAAAAGCCAAGAGTTTTATGCCAGGGTTGAATCGCGCACACTGTTGCTGATTTGAACAAGAACATGCAAAGGCCATGAAACGATCGCACACACGGTTGCCGATCTGAATGCCAAGGGTTACATGTCAGAAATGAATCGCACACTCTGCGAATTCGGACAAGAACATTCAAATGCCATGAAATGATTGCGCACACTACCGATCCAAAAGCCAAGAGTTTTATGCCAGGGATTGAATTGCGCACACTGTTGCCGATTCGAAATGCACGATGCAAATGTCAGGAAATGATCGCGCACACTGCCGATCCAAAAGCCAAGAGTTTTATGCCAGGGTTGAATCGCACACACTGTTGCCGATTCGAACAAGAACATGCAAAGGCCATGAAACGATCACGCACACGGTTGCCTGCCGATCTGAATGTCAGAAATGAATCGCGCACTCTGCCGATTCGGATAAGAACATGCAAATGCCATGAAATCACACTCACGCACACAGAGAGTTTCACAACTAGGCCCAAAACTCGAATGTCTTTGAGAACGGGGGTCAGGGGTCCACCCCGACCTCCGCCTTACCGCCCTGCTCAAGGATCACCAATATAATGAGGGCAGTCCTGGAGTATCAAGGTAGGCCTCCAGAACAGGAGCTCAGGAAGTTGCTGCTGCTCTGCTCTGCACTGTGACCTCTGTATTTTTTTCCCCCACTAATGGGCTATATATTATGAGGTATCTTGAAGATATTATTTTATTGGAGTGGTGGCATGTTGGAATGTAGATTGGTCATACATTTTGCACGTTTTCCAAATAACCCAAATATATTTAATTTAATTTGGGTTTCTTTTGGAATAGATTTGGACTATTTTATTCGTGATTGTTTTGGGTTGGCAACGCTGAATTGACGGACAGGATTTACTGTTGACACTGGATTTCGGTTTTGAATGAAGGTATTGTTAGGCGTTATTAAGATTTAGCCATGAGGCTAGCACGACTAATTCACTGATTGGGTTGCATGTACGTTTGTAGGTGACATCTTGCTCGCCAGACACCTATTTTTGCTCTCTACCACTAACTCGAATAATGTGCTTGAGTGGTGATTTTGAGGTACAATACAGCTATGAGATCATTTGGATAACCAGAAGTTATATTTGATGAGTGTAAATCTCAATTATGGTTTAATATCTTCTGAGTGAAGTCCAAATTTGGTTGAAAACACATTGAATCTCTTTCCTCTCATCTTTTTCGGGTGTTTAGAAAATTTTGGGTTTTAAATGTGGGGTTTTCTTGTACAACACTCAAGTTTGATGTTTGAGCATTTTACTTTTTAACTGTAATAATTTGCTTACAATTTCTAGCCCTGAAGAAGTTGTTTGGGATGAAAGAATTTCCCATGACGAAACACGTGTTGGCTTGAAATGTTATTTCCATGGATGAACTATTAAGATATTGGATGACTTGATTTAATAAATCATTTGTTTGGACCAGATACTACGAAACTGTGTTTAAATATCAATGGACTGGTTTTCTACAACATTACTCACTTGAGTTATTACACATCTGGATTATTGAAATTTTAATCATTGTGGGGTGCCTCATTTTGTTTTCTATATAGTGAGCACGTGGAGCTGGGCTGGCTTCCTTATATAGAGTCAAGCCTGGCCCACAAATCACACCCAGTCATGCTGCAGGGAAAGCTTCTAGAAGGTCCTAGAAAGGGACCACACCCTAACACACTCAGTAAGCCTGCAACAATACCTTGCAAATAAACAGTTATTGCAAACATCATTAATAGTGTTTTTCAAGGTTAAACTCTGCAATGCAAAAGGTTAACATACTGCATATAAAAACAATGCATGAATTATGCTCTTGCATAAAGACTGGGTTTTTGCATTTTTGTCACACGTAGAGCACGCACTGTCCTGATGTTGACACACCCCTTCCATGTTGGGAGGCCATCCCCAGCTGGGCCTCCACCATCTTCTTGGTCCAGTGGTGCAGGTCCTCCGATCTTTTCCGGAAGTGGCTGCTCCGTCTATGGTAGACCCCCAGGGTCCGCACTTCCTTGGCAATGGCACGCCAAATACCCTTCTTCTGATGGGCGCTGACCTAGAGGAAAATTGAAGTAAAAATGGATGTTACTCCCACGTACATTTCTTCTCACACATTGTCCACAAACCTCCCACCCTGGGTCTGAAATACATACACACACCATACTCACATGCTGGCCTGTCACCCACCCCTGTCTCTTCCATCCACGACACACCATACAATCGTGTCATCCACCATGCACACAGTTTACTCACCTGTTTGTCTGGAGGACCGTACAGTTGTGTGTACTGAGGGAGGCCCCTATCCACTAGTCTGTCCAACTCCTCCGAAGTGAAGGCAGGGGCCCTTTCCCCAGACACTGTAGCCATTGTCACTTCCAGACACAGGTCACAGCAGCACTTGCAGTGTAGGTCCTCTCCTGTTGAAGGTCAGGTATCAAGTGAGTGAACAGATAGAAAATGGCGGTCACGTCCGCAGCGGTGCGTACCGTCACCGCCGGCGTACATCGTCATTGGCTCAGGGAAACCCATAGAGTCCAATGATAACCAATGCTGAATAGTGCTGCGGTCTTGGACCGCCTATCGCAATGGTGTACAACGCCAGCACAGTTACCTCATTTACCCTTGTCCCACCTTACAGGTCAGGCAGCCGCTTTTTCAGGGGGCCACATGGCAGGCCAACTAACTGTGTCACACCTATTTAGGACAGGAATACGGACAGACAAAGGCACATAGAGAAAATTTAACATTTGTGCTAAACAGCCTTGTGAAACCTATGTGGTGTATGACCCTCTGCTCATCGTTCTCCTCCATAGGCCACGTCCGCTGGGGCAGGTGATGAGATGACGGCATCCTCCGGTTTACAGACCCCTGGTGGACCTGTCGACAATGGAAGACAGACACATCATTATCACTTACAGACTTGATCGTGCAACAATCCAGGAACTGTGTGCCCAGTTGGAGCCAGACCTGATGTCAGATATCCGCCATCCCACAGGAATCCCCACTCTAGTGCAGGTCCTGTCAATACTTCATTTCCTGGCCAGTGGGTCTTTTCAAACAACAGTAGCCATGGCATCAGGGATGTCACAGCCAATGTTCTCCAACGTGTTGTTCAGAGTGCTATCTGCTCTGCTGAAACACATGCGCAGTTACATTGTTTTCCCTCAGGTGGAGGATCTGCCCACAGTGAAAGGTGACTTTTATGCCCTGGGGCATATCACCAACGTCATTGGTGCCATTGATGGAACACATGTGGCATTTGTCCCCCCCCCCCGCAGGAATGAACAGGTGTACAGAAACCGCAAAAGATACCATTCTCTGAATGTGCAGATGGTGTGTTTGGCAGACCGGTACATCTCCCATGTGAATGCCAAGTATCCTGGCTCAGTGCATGACGCTTACATTTTGAGGAATAGCAGCATCCCTTATGTGATTGGGCAACTGCAGAGGCACCGTGTGTGGCTAATAGGTGAGCCTAAAGTCTCCACACAGTTTCATTTGCTGTCTGGGTATGGGAGATTCCCTAATGTTTGGAGGATGTCTAACAGTTGTCCCTCGATATTTGCAGGTGACTCTGGTTACCCCAACTTGTCATGGCTACTGACCCCAGTGAGGAATCCCAGGACAAGGGCAGAGGAACGCTACAATGAGGCACATGGGCGAACTAGGAGGATAATAGAGCGCACCTTCGGCTTCATGAAGGCCAGATTCCGGTGCCTCCATCTGACAGGTGGCTCCCTATACTTCTCACTGAAGAAGGTGTGCCAGATCATCATGGCCTGCTGTATGTTGCACAACCTGGCTTTGCGACTCCAGCTGCCTTTTCTGCAGGAGGATGGGCCTGACGTTGGTCTTGTGGCAGCTGTGGAGCCTGTTGACAGTGAAGAAGAGAAGGCAGAAAAAGAAGATGTAGACAACCAAAACAACATCATCATGCAATACTTCCAGTGAGACACAGATAAGAGGATGGAACTGCTTCCCCCATCTCATACTATTGTAGGACCTAGCATAAATCTGCCTTTTTACCTCTGTGTATGGACCCTGACTTGTCACTTTTGCTTTCCATTTCACAGATCTGGGTCCCACTTTGTGCCCTCTGCTATGTTTACTGCTGGCCTACAACTGTGTAACATTGGTATGTGAACAAGTACATTGACATTGCTATATTTCAGAGATGTTGCAATTACACATTTGTGAAAGCACAAACTGACTCCAGATTGTTTTGTGATTCAAGGGTGTTTATTTCTGTGCTAATATGTGGAGGGGTGTGCAGTGGGCTGGGTTGATGGTGGAGGATTGTCCATGGCAGAGTCCAGTCTCTTGGTCTCACAAGTGCATTGTCCAATGGGGCATAGGAAGGGGAGAAATGGCAGTTTAAGGTGGACAGGGTGACAAAGCGGGACAGAAGGGTGACATTCAGGAGGGTCTCATTTCCTGGCGGGAGTCTTGGAAGTGTTCTCTGTCTTGTTCCTGGATCTCAGGGACCGTTTGCGGGGTGGTTCTCCTTCTGCAGGGGGTGGGGTGCTGGTGGCCTGTTGGTCCTGTGGTGGTGCGTCCTGCCCTCTAGCGCCGGCGGAGGTGGAGGGCTGTTTATCATCCAGGCTAGTGTCAGGGACCCGTTTGTGTGCCACTGTGTCCCTCATGGTGTTGACAAGGTCTGCCAGCACCCCTGCAATGGTGACCAGGGTGTTGTTGATGGACTTCAAGTCCTCCCTGATCCCAAGGTAGTGTTCCTCCTGCAGCCGCTGAGTCTCCTGAAACTTGGCCAGTACCGTGTCCATGGTCTTCTGGTAATGGTGGTATGCTTCCATGATGTTGGAGAGTGCCTCGTGGAGTGCCGGTTCCCTGGGCCTGTCCTCCCCCTGCCACAAAGCAATCCTTCCAGCTTCCCTATTATCCTGTGCCTCTGTCCCCTGAACCGTGTTCCAACTGCCACTGACCCCAGGTTCCTGATTTTCTTGGGTTGGTGGGTTTGCCTGGGTTCCCTGTAGTGGTGGACACAATGCTGATTGACGTGTCCTGGGGACAGAGGGATGGGCCCGCTGGGTGGGTGCTGTGCTGGTGTTTTCTGAGGGGGGAGGTTCTGTGGTGGCTTGTGACAGTAGCAGGGGAACCGACTGTCCAGAGATCCCTGATGGGCCGGGCTGGTCATTTTGATCCAGGTGTGCAGAGCTGCTGTCATCATTGTGGGCCTCTTCTGTGGGGGGACTGGATATGTCTAGCACCTCCTGTCCAGTGACGTTGGGTATGGGTCCTGTTGGGGTGTAAATGTATAGTTTTAGAATCTGTGTGTGCCATCTTATGCATTGGGTGAGGTACCCTCTACTCCTGTGCTTGCAAAATTGTGTTTGCCCTTTTGTGATAATTGGTTTGGGGTCTGTGTGGGTATCTGTACTGGACATGCTTTGGTGATGGTGGCCCATGCATAGGTGTTGCTTGCAGAGCCTTGGTATTGGGATGTGTGGGTTGTGATAGTGGGACATATGTGAGATGATGGAGTGATGGGAGTGAGGGTAAGGGTGGTGGTATGTTATGGCATACAGGTGGGGTGGGGGATATAGTAGTAATGATATGACTTACAAGAGTCCAGTCCTCCTTCTACTCCTGCGAGGCCCTCAGGATGCAGTATTGTCAAGACTTGCTCCTCCCATGTTGTTAGTTGTGGGGGAGGAGGTGGGGGTCCACCGCCAGTCCTCTGTACAGCAATCTGATGTCTGGATACCACTGAACGCACCTTGCCCCGTTAATCGTTCCACCTCTTCCTTATGTCATCCCGTGTTCTTGGATGCTGTCCCACTGCGTTGACCCTGTCGACTATTCTCCGCCATAGCTCCATCTTCCTAGCAATGGAAGTGTGCTACCACTGTGATCCGAAAAGCTGTGGCTCTGCCCTGATGATTTCCTCCACCATGACCCTGAGCTCCTCCTCAGAAAACCTGGGGTGTCTTTGAGGTGCCATGATGTGGTGTAGTTGATGTGTGAGGTGCTGTCTGTTGTGATGTGTGGGGGGATGTGTTGGTGTGTGTTGTTTGAGGTGCATGGATGTGGTATGAGTGATGGTGTTGTGTGCCTGTGGATGCTGGTGTTGTGTTTGCTAATCTCTCTCTGGGCTTCTTCCAAAATTGTTTGTTGTAAGGGATTGTGGGTAATGTGGGTGTGTGTTTTATAGTGTTGTGGGTGTGGTGTGTGTATGTGTGTCAGGTGTGTGTATTTTGAATTGTCCAATGAGGTTGTGTTTTGTAAATGTGTGTGTATTTTGAGCGCAGCAGTGTGTAACACCAATGGATTACCGCAGTTGTAAGATTTCCGCATTGATTTGTGGGTCCTGATAGTGTGGGCGCATTCTTATTGGCGTGACAGTGTAGGTTTTGGTATCGCCATTTTATTACTGACCTTTGGTGTGGTGGACTTGTGTGGGTGTCTGTATTGTGGTGGATTCTGAGATGTGGGTTGTAATAACTGTAGCGGAATTCCACCGCCGCAACGGTATGTTGGCGGTCTTCAGCGTGGCGGAAAGCAGGATTTACCGCCAGGGTTGTAATGAGGGCCTAAATCTTTTAACTGTATTCCTGATTGGAGTTTTCCTTCGGTGGCCACATTGGCCATAGTGTCTAAATTCTTTGGGGTGTTGACGAGATTTTTTTGATGGTTCACCACACTACTTTCTGGGTCCAAATGTCCGTGGACCTGGTTGAGCTTTTGATTCCTGTGAAGAATAAAAATGTGTTGGCAGATCAAAGGTGGAATTGATATCATACACTTAAAAGTTGTCTCCCTATCGGGTCGAAGACTGGAAGTCCAGAAGAAGATACGTTAGTCGAAGAAGTGCTTTATTTAATTGTACAGAAAATAATGAATGTAAGAGAGAGCATATCAGTGAAGGTTGAGCAAAATCATGTTAGTAATGACATTAAAAATGAATTGGGCAATGGCTCTCTGTGTTTTTTGGACCTTCTGTTTTGAGCCAATTCATCATCCGTTTGAATGTTGTATATATGTTTTAAAGTTGCATTTTGACACAATATGGGTCGTAGCTGATGTTAGTAAAGGAAAGTCCTAGTTGTATTAAAAGCACAAAGGTGTATACTGTTCATCCACTTTCTGTATTATTTGGTAAAGGTTAATGCTATCACAGTTCTTCATTTTATTTCAGCTACTATGTCACCGCCTGAGATCCAGGGACAAGTTTCTTATTGGACGATATTTTTATAATTCACTATGTTATTGTCCCTAACGTCCTGGATAGTTCCTAGATAAAAAACGTTTGCACCAAGAAAAGTGGATTAACCTATTATACCTGCGCCCCTGGCCTCCTCTCCAATTTATGGGTATTTTTGTTTCTGTCCGTCGTTGATGTTCAGTAAGTTTTCCAAGTACCCTTCCTTAGTTATGCCTGCTTTTTGAGCAGTGCACAAGTTGGATTTGAGGACACACGATCATAGCATAAGCTAAGACAATTTACTATGGTGTTTCATGTGTAGTGTTATTAAAGTTCAAAGATATAACCAGCAGTGTCAGAGTACAATGGGCCTATTCCTCAATTTATTTCAAATTATTACTCGAATTGAGTTGCCATAAAGTGGAAGAAAAATTTACATAATGCTATTATGTGTTTCCTGATGATGCCCACACAGTAGACATTGGAATTTGTGCTATTTTCCTGTGCCAAGCACATGTTTTAAAATACCTCAGTCAACTGCACACCAATATGCCCAATTTGTGTAGAACTCCAACGAAGACTATAAGCAGTTCTTTTAAGGTGAAATGCTTACCATCTTTAAATATTATTTACACCACTGTTATTCAAAATATCTTCGTTGATGAAAATACATTTATGGAATTACATACCTGTTAACATTTCATAACCAAAATTAGGGTAATATTAGTGGGACTGCATTAACCTCCTCAGCCGTTGGCACCGGGTAGTTTAATTCCTTTGTTAAAAACTTTAAAACGTAATGTGGAAAGACAGTAGGGGCCAGTATTGTGTGTAACTGTACCGGATGTGATACGAACGACTGCAAGTACCACGGTGCCATGGTTTTCATACAAAAGACCTACACTTACAACAATGTAAGTTAATGCTGCATTGTTTCAGTGCAACCATACCTTCTCTACAAATCACATTCAATATGGTTCACTTGCAAAGCATTGAAAAGTACAGAGAATTACTAAGTCGCAAAAGAAAGAAACTGGTTCCTGAACGAGGTCTGACCCACTTGTGTGTTTGTCATTGAGTCTGAATCCAGAAATTAGTATCTGCTAAGCAAAGGAGTGGTCAGTAAATGAAATATATTGCTGTGTTGAACCATACCTCACTTGCCACCAAATGAAATGAGAAATCACAATCCCACCTAGACGAATTCCCCTCAATAATCCATACAGTATACCAACCATCTATACATTCTTTCAAGCTTTCATCCACCCACCTACCAACAATCTATACATCAATCTACTGATCCTTCATCTTTGCACCATCCATCTATCCATCCGTCCATTCTTACACCTGCCAATGCTTCTACCAGTGCATCAACTTACCTGTTCATCATTTCACCTTTCCATCCATCTACCAATCCATCCAGCCATCCATAACTTCTGCCAACTAACCAAAATGTCTCCAATTTACCCGTCCCTCGATTCTCCCATTTTTTGTTTCCCCCATCCTTTTGCTGTCCAATACTTTCACCCATCAATCTATCCTTTAACTCTTGCATTATTCATCCTTTCACCCTTCCTTATATTGATTTGCAATTGTTAAAAATGGGGTGTCTGGTTGGCAGTCAGTTTGCATTTTGTTCAAGCAGGAACCCTCAATCTAGTCAGTGCAATAGAGATACACACTTAAGATAAGCTCTGTTGACCCTCTTGGTAGCTTGGCACAAGCACTCAGGCTTATCTCAAAGGCAATGTGTAAAGTGTTTGTACCAACACACACAGTAATACACTACAAAATTGACACCACACCACTTTAGAAAAATAGGGAATATTTATCTAAATCAAACAAGACCAAAATGACAAAAAATCAAACATACACAAAGCAAGATATGACTTTTCAAAAGAATAAGAGTCTTACTCCATAGAAAACAATTGAAACATTGATTTTACACAAAGTACCTTCTTTGCATAAAAAATAAAGCTGCATGGTTGAGCGAGCATTGGAAAAGTCAGCAATGCGTCAATTCTTTATTCACAAGTGAGGCTGTGCGGAGTTTTCTTCTCCGGTTGGGTCGACGAGGTGCCATTTTTCTCTCCTGCAAAAGAGCAATGCTTCGATTTCCAGACGGGCACCTCGGATCTGCGTAGGCTTGCGTTGATTTTTTATGCCCAGCAATGATGCGTGACAAATCCGGTTGCACGGTGTCGGAAATCAACAGCTGCAAGTGATAGTTGCATCATTTCTCCAGCCGCAAGCGGGTGTTGCATCATTTCTTCAGCAGTGATGCATCGATCTGCCAGCTGCGATGCAGGTGGAGCGTTGATTTTAGCCACAAAGTGGGTGGCGCATCACTTTTCAGCTGCATTGCAGGTGGTGCATCAAAAGTTTCCCCTCACAGTGTTCTGTGCGTGGATTTTACTCCTTGTTCTGCCAACTTCACCTCTCAAGGGACCAGTGACTGGATAGGGCACCACTTGGTAGGGCAGGAGTCTCAACAGAGAGTCCAGGTGCTGACAGAGGAAGACTTTGATGACCCTGACACTTCAAAATAGGAGGCGAGCTCAGCCCAAGCCCTTATAGAGTCTTCAGAAGCAGGAATATACACAAACACCAGTCTTTGTCCTCTTTCAGGCAGAAGGAGCAACTGCAGTCCAACCCAGCAAAGCACAATCACAGACAAAGGAGCAGTACTCCACCTTCAGCTCTTCTCCTTGGCAGAGGTTCCTCTTGATTCCAGAAGTAACCTAAACATCTAGGGTTTTGGGTCCACTACTTATACCCCTTTCTGCCTTTGAAGTAGTCAAACTTCAAAGGAAAGTTTCTGTTATTCACAAGATCCTGCCTTGCCCTGGCCTGGCCCCAGACACACACCAAGAGGTTGGGGACCGCATTGTGTGAGGTCAGGCAGAGCCCATTCAGATGTAAGTGACCACTCATCCCTCTTCTCTAGCTCAGTTGGCTCATCAGGATATGCAGGCTACACCCCAACTCCCTTTGTGTTACTGTCTATAGGGGATTCACAAACAGCCCGACTGTCAGTCTGACCCAGATAGAGAATACACAAGCAGGCAGAGGCACAGAATGGTTTAAGCAAGAAAATGCCCACTTTCTAATAGTGGCATTCTCAAATGACAATTTAAAGAACAACTTTACTAAAATATGTATTTTTAAATTGTGAGTTCAGAGACACCAAACTCCACATTTCTATCTGCTCCCAAAGGGAAACTGCACTTTAAAGATATTCAAAGGCACCCCCATGTTAACCTATGAGAGAGATGGCCCTTGCAACAGTGAAAATCGAATTTGGCAGTATTTCACTGTTAGGACATATAAAACACATCAGTACATGCCCCACCCTTAATATACACTGCACCCTGCCCATGGTGCTACTTAGGGCCTACCATAGGGGTGCCTTACATGTATAAAAAGGAAAGTTTTGGACCTGGCAAGTGGGTACACTTGCCAGGTTGAATTGGCAGTTTAAAACTGCACACAGACACTGCAGTGGCAGGCCTGATCCATGTTTACAGAGCTACTCATGTGGGTGGCACAACCAGTGCTGCAGGCCCACCAGTAGCATTTGATTTACAGGCCCTGCGCACTTCTAGTGCACTCTACTAGGGACTTACTAGTAAACCAAATGTGCCAATCATGGAAAAGCCAATTACACATACATTTTATACAGGCACACTTGCACTTTAGCACTGGTCAGCAGTGAGAAAGTGCCCAGAGCATCAAAAACAGCAAAAACAGAGTCCAGCACACAGTCAAAACATGGGAAAAAGACAGGGGAGACCACGCCAAGGATGGCAGATCTAACAGCCATTCTTTCCTACGTGTCATGCTCCCTTTCATTCTTCATTTATTCACCCTTCTTTCCTTACGTTTGCAAATGGATTCCCCAAATTTAAGGATTTACGAACTTGGCAGATGGTGCTTCTCCATCACAAATATGACAGATATTCTGTCTGCTGTATTACAATTTCCATAGAATATAGCCCTGTCCGCCAAGCTCATAATCAGGCCCTTAGTCTGCAAGGATTTTGGACCTTCACTTTGGATAAATCTCACTACCTGAATTTCACTTACTGTAACTTCACTGGTGAGTGTCTACCCTTAAATATATTACCATTGTGATGCAGCGACTTTAACAGGGACTGAGCTTGTTACATGTGAACATATGTCTACCTGCATTGAGGTGCCCCTTGAACTGGCTTGGAATGACCAATAGGGACCGTTTGCCCATCATCATAGCCACACCTCAGTGTGGGCACAGGAGCACTGACCAGGGGAAGAAGGATTCTGCATACTGAATTGTCCCAGAATGCAGAGCAGGAGGGTTGGTACAGGAATGGAGGGATGTTGTAGTATCTTATGTTTGGCTGAGGGTTTCTGGCATCTAGAACTTTCCACCCACATTTATAAATCCCTGCACAAAATAGAAACAGGGAGTAAGACTTTGGATCTGGAAGAGGTTGGCAGAAGAATCCTGGACAGCTGGAAGGAGAAGCCCCCTAAAGCACCTAATGGACTAATGACTTTGCATGCAGCTGACTAGATGGGTCTCTCCAGGGCCCCATACACTCCTAGGGTCCAGTTGGGGGAAGACCTGGACTCCACTGATCCTTAGGTGTCCTGCAATATGGCCTGGAGGCCATGGGGCCTGTGGAAGGCAAAGAAGAGAAGAAGGCTGGCACAGGGAACCAGTGAAATGAGCTTCCCAGAAAGAGGGCCCTCTCAGAGGCCAGCAGGCCTATTAAAATTATCCAGGCTGCTAGAGCTTACCATCTGAAGCAAAACAAGCCAAGATCTGCTTAATTGGCCCAATGAAGCTTAAATATACATTTTTAAGTATTTTGACCCCCGGTGGGAAAAACCAGTGCTGTTTCCAAAATTCTCCTAGGAAAGACCAGGCCCGAGTTTGGCGCAACAGTAACACTAACACTGTATAAGGGAGAGGTTTGTGTGTGGGGTCTTGCTCCCTCAAAACATGGGGGCAAATGTATTACTATTTCATGCAACACAAAGCAGCATCCAATGTTTCTATGCTGCTTTGAGTGAAAGTGAGAGAGGACAACACCATATCTACTAAAACCTGGCGCTGCTGCTCTCTTCTCAAGTGCAACAATCAACCCTTAAATTCATGAGAACCTGAGTATACAATTAAAACAGACAAGAATGGTTCACACAGATATCATACAAACATTAATAATGTAAGTGGATAAAATAGTCTCATGAAGTCAGCGGCTCCTGATGCTTTGCAGGGGTGGAGTGGTGCGGGGGGTTATTTAACGAAAAAACAAACTCTTATCAGGATTGTTGATGCCGCCGCTGCTGCCACCACAAAGCAGCTCCTCTGCTGCAGGCTGCAGGCACAGGCTCCCAGCCTGCCCTGCAGCCAATTCTGATGCAGTAACACTCCAATGAAAGAAAAAGTTTCATGTGTCCCCAGTGTCAAAGCAAAAAACCAATGAAGTAAGATAATTATAAAGGACAAAGCTTTGTGTGACACAAGAGAACTCTAAAGATTAATTAGAAAGGTCTCATAAATGATCAGAACAGCATTCCGTTTTCCTGTTCAAATAGCTGTCGAGGCATTTCGACCCCGGGAAGGTTAAAAAAAAGGTCTCATCGCGGCTCATGTATATACATGACATCCTGGTAGCAAAGGAAATCACAAACATGCATCCAGTGTGCATGCTCACTAGGACAATATGATAAATATGGATACCTACTCTTCCATATTGCAAGAGGAAGTGTGAAAGGAGACCAATATTGGAATTGTCACAGTGCACGTGTCTGAAATGCAGGGGTCCAGGATGGTAAGGTTGTGAGAAGATCTCTCCAGCTAGGTGTGCGCCACATGCAGGGTGTCAGTGCACTGATTCCGGCAGCTCATGGAGAATTCCCTCCATGCACACTCCGTACCCATATCCTGTTCATCCCACGAACGCTAAGCAGCACCATTTGGGATCACCCTTTATTGTGGAGAGCAGTATTGCTGCCTTTTAGCAGGTACATTGCGTTCCTATCCGCTGACACCTTTCCGACCCTGAATGTTGCCACATCTGGCTGGCAGTGGTGGTGGTAATATTGAGAGGGAGAAGGGCAGCTGGGATACACATACACACTCACTCACACTCATTCATTTACACACAGATCCATTCACAACACTGATTACAAAATATTCAAACATACACGCACACATGCACCAAACATGAATTTTAAAAAAAAAACATTCCAGCAGCTCAGCTTCGGAGGTGCCAGTAGGGTTGGGACTGCTGCCTTTCCTTATTGGCAGATCTTAGGTCAGCCAATGAGGGAAAAAAGCAGTCTCGAGCCTCTGAGGTACCAGGAGGGTTGGGGCTGCTGTCTTCCCTCATTGGCAGACCTTACGTTAGCCAGTGATGGAAGGCAGCAGCCCCAACCTCCTCACATAGGACCCCACCCCACTCTGTGAGGATGTGTCACTGATTGACACTTGCCCCTGGGCGCTTCAGGGTAAGAACCCAGGTCAGAATCAATGATTAACACTACCCTTTCTCGCCAAGGGGGAGGACCTCGAGGACCTTTGCTGGGCTGGGGAGGCCACACCCACAGGAGCTGTGCCCTCCCCAGCCCAGCAAAGTTCAGGGGAGATCATCTCCCAACCTTACCATACTGGGCTCCTGCTTTTGGGCACATAAGGCCTCTCTTCAAATCCTTTTGTCAAAATGACCTGAATTGGAGCAGTACGAGCGAATACATCTGGAAAGTCACATATAAATGGTGGCTAGAATAGGTGCAGTACGAGTTCAGATCAGGAATCTGACATATGGCTGGCACACCCAGCAGCTCAGAGGCGGAAGCAGCTACACTCCTTGCAGCGTTACTACACTAGTTGCAAAGCAATAAAGGAGAATGTTGTTTTGAACCTTTTCAGGATCTATGTCTATTTTCTAGTTGTGTACGTTTATGCGTGAAGATTAGCTACTCAAAGAAATGCGTTGTTTAAATTAATATAGACAGTGAATAATGAAAGAGAGCGCTCATCGGTGAAGGGTGAGCAAGATCGCCGTAGTAACCATTTGGAAAAGGTTATTGGCCTCCCAGTTCTTCATTTCATTTCAGCCACAATTCCTGCAGTATCTTCACCGCCCCGACATTCACAATGTCATGCTCTTGTGTTTACCTTACTGGATATTTCCTTGTCTGAAGAGTTTCGCACCAAGATAAAAACTCAATTTGGCCTCTTTCTCATAGTTTGATGTTAATTTTTATTGATTGGCTATTTGTTGTACTTCATTTCCAAAGGTTATTGAGTAATGTAGTTATTTTTTTTATATCATGCTCCTGTAAATACGTCAGCACGAATGGAAGTGTTGATCACTACCCACTGAAACTAATATTATCAACCTCAGAACAAAAATAGTTTAGTTACAAATTGCAAGTTGTTAAGGAGACACATACCTCACAGAGCTATTTCACTAGAGTTGCAAGCTTGTGGCCGGTAAATAACACAAGGATTTCTGCACATATTAACCCCGATAGCTATCTTGCCTAAAACATACATTTGTGGTCTACACTTTGCCACAATGTTTAACAGCAAGCACAACAAACTGCTGATCTACTTACTGCCTGATTGTCAAATCCTGTGACCAGAGTTTGCAAACAGAGGTAAACAGCAAATGCATTAACCACTTATGTCCATAATTGCCTTTCGGTACGTTTTTCAAGTACGCTTCACTAATTATTTTAACTTTCTGAGCCGCGAACGAGTAGTCTGGATTTAAGGACGCATAATCATAGGTTAAAATATGGAAATTCAAGAGTTATAGAATTTCAAAGTTATAACCGGAAGGTCGTAGTACATAGGATCTGTGCCGCAGTTTATTTCAAGTGATTACTTGGTTTAGGTTGCCATCTAGTGGCCGGAAATCCGAAGTAGAAATGCGAGTTATTTTTTTCTGTCAGGCATAATTTAAAAATGACCACAATCATAAATACAGATGTGCTCAATTGTTTATGTAACTCCATCTAAGACTATAAGCAATTTTTTAGGGTATATTGCTTGCCATTTGAAAATATTTAAGTGATCCATTGACGATTACGTTTAGGACAGTCAGCTCAAATATCTTTCTAGATGAAAACAATCAATTTACTGATTCAAATACCTGTCAACTTTTCATGATAAAAACCGAGTAAATACTGTGTTCCTCATTTACAAGAAACTGATGCATTGTCATCATTGTGTTAAATTACTTGCGCCAGCCGTACATCCCCTAACGATGCCATGGATACCCTGTATTTACAATACAGAACTCCATGGAGCACTTCTTCACAGATGTGTCAGAAATTCTGATGCATCTGTTGACGCTAAAGTGATGCATTGCTGGAGTTGCATCACTAAACTGATGCACATACAGCAATGTGGCGAGAGTCCCATTGGAAAAAGCCCTACATCAATTTTACACTTAGACTGAGCAGGTGGTAACATTTTGAAGTAGTGAAGTAGTAGAGTGATGCAGTGAAAGGTTGTACGTTTCCCTGTGTTAGTTCTAAATGTCTTTTTCTGTGGGAACTCCTACCCTACATACATTATTCCTGGCACAGGTGTAATGTGACAGAGGGCTTTACAAACTGATGCTTTGGACTCAATGCATCAGTTTGTAAATATGGAGTGGCATAGTGCATTGCTAGTGCCGCTGCAGCGTAAAACAAATGATGAAGCAGTGGCGCAAGGGGATTGTAAATGAGGCCCTGTGTGTTTGGATCAACCTCTTTAGCCAGTTGGATGTGGGGCTGTGATTCCTTTGCTAACATTTTTAAAACATGATGTAATAGAAAGTTGGTACCAGAATACACTGGGTTCTGGCAACGATTTAATCCTTGATGTTCAAAGCCACTCTGAGTGGCTTTTCATGGTCTTGTATGTATAGTGTGAGGCAATGCAGCACAAGTTGCTGCGTTGCCTCACACTTTGTCAGGGAGACGTGCTATGGGCGTGGCTGTGGGTGTTCCCACTCAACACCCATGGGCCCAGATTTACAAGAAAGTGCAACTATGCGCCAAATATGCCAGCACCATGGTCCATCATTTTAAAAACGCAAGGATGTGCTGTATTAACAATAATACGGCACACCCCTGTGTTTCCCCTGTGCTGGCGCTAAATTTGCTGCCAAGAGCCAACGCAGCCACCCTTGCCCCATAGTGCAAGGATGGCTGCATTGCAGGGGAGATTGTTTTTGTGAAGGAAGGCGCACCTTCCTGCACAAAAACAATCTGTAATGGAGATTTGCTCTTTCTATGTGTGCTACAGAATGCAGCCCACATAGAAAGAGCAAAAAAATCAAGGAGAAATGAAAGCATTTTTCCTTATTGCGAACATGTAATGCCACCCCTGGGGTGGTGTTAGATTTTGGCACTACCTCAGGTTTCCGAAAACTCGTAAGTCTGGGGCAGCGTCAAAATGCAATGGATGTTGCTGTGGCATGCCCACAACAACATCCATTGCACGCCCTTTCCACGCAGAGTGCTGCGTGTGAAGGGACCGTATTTACAAGGTGTTTGTTTGTATTTTCAAGGTGGCTTTAAGCCACTGAAAGTGGCTTAATGCCATTTTGTAAATAGGGTGCAGCACATAGCACCAGTGGAGCGTTAGTGATGCCCTGGTGGCAATAGGGCCTTGTAAATGTGGCCCATGGTTTTAGACGCTGACCCAGATTTACAATATAGCATAAATCTGGCCAGTGCCAAAAACGTACATCTCCCTAGAGCAGGCCTAACAAGGAGAATTGTTTACTTTTCTCCTTGTTTTTCCTCTTTCACTTATGCTGTGTCCTGCAGCACACATAGAGCGAGGAAAACACCACCAAGGGTGTCTGTGTTGTTGGCACAATTATTTTTGTGCAGGAAGGGGCACCTTTATGCACAAAGAGGTTTTGACCTTGTTCTGTGTGTGACCGAGTAGAGAAACAGCATTAAGGTTAGAGGTGGGCAGAAAGTGAGAGAGGTTTAGATAGATAAATAGGATCCACAGAATTTCTACAGAGCAATTATTGCATTTCCCATGTCCCCCACACTCTTTGCTCATGCCTTAAAATATCACTTGTACAAGAAAACAAAGGGTCTCAATTACAAGCAGCTGCAGGGCCATATTTACGAGGCCACACAAAGCTAACTTGCGCGGCTTTTCATGGCCTTGTAAATATGGACCCCTTTCATGCATTACTTCGTGTGAAAGGGGCATTCCATAGGTGTTGCTGTGGGTGATCCCATGCACTACCCATGGAATCTGACACAGTCCCATATTTACAGAGTTTGGTATACCTGGGAATGCACCAGTTTCCTACACCACCCCAGGGGTAGCGTGAGGGTGGCACGACGGGGAGTGATGACATTATTTCTAACAGTTGTTTCCTCTTTCTATGTGTGTTGCATTTTGCAGCACACATAGAAGGAGGAAAACACCTCTTGTGATTGTTTTTGTGCAGGAAGGTGTCCCTTCCTGTGCAAAAACAATAATCCCTGCAACAGAAGCATCCTTGCAAGGGTGCTGCATTGGCGTATGACAACAATTTGTGCGCCAGCCCTGGGGGAAAAATGATAGGAATGCCCCACGTCTTGCAGGTACGGCACGTTCCTGCCTTTTTAGTTGAGGCATGGCAGCTCAGCAAAAAGTCTTGCGATGCTGCCCTGCACCAAACTTTGCAAATGAGGCCCAGAGTCTCTCTATCCTCTGCTAACCAAACGAATTGTGAAAATCCACAGAGCAGGACTTTGATTCTCACTGTTTGCAGCAAAACTGATAATAATGAAGGGTAATATTTTTGTTAATACAAATATCTGCAACTAAAGCTATAATTTAAAGTTGCCTTGTTTACATATCACATTTAATATGGTTCACTTTTGAGGCACAGAAATGTACAGCAATGGTTAACGAAACTGTTTCCTCAATGATGCCTGGATCATTTTATGTGCTAGTCCTTGAGTGTGAATTTGAACCATACCTCTCATGTCACCTAATGAAGTGAGCAAACTCAAACCTACCATCAAGACTTCACTTCAATATTCCATCCTTAATTCCATAAATTCCCTCGACCTTCCATCCACCCATCTACCAACCAGCTATCCATCAATCCGCTGATCCATTCACCTGTCCATCCACCTATATGTCCATCTATCCATTCTTCCCCCATCCATACATTCACCAATGTTCTCACCCGCATCCTTTCATCCATATTCCCATCCATCCATCCCTTCTCCCTTCCATCCACTCATCCTTCGTGCATCCATCGTGTTACTCTTACACCCATCCACATCTATCCTTTTACCCTTGCCTCAGTCTTCCATCCATCCTTTCACTCATGCATTGTACATCCTTTCACCCTTCTTTATGTCGATTTGCCCCTTATTTCTACTTTTCATGCTTCCTTCCACCATTCCTACTTTAACCCTTCTCTCATTCCTTTGACCCTCTTTTCTTTAAACATTTCTTCATTTCACACATCCTTCATCTCACCCTTACCTCATTTAATTCTTCTTTCCTTTCTCTATATTTTCTTTCACCCTCTCACTTTTTCCTTTCTTTCTCCTTTCTTTCTCCTTTCCTTCCTTCCAACCATCCCTCCTTTCACCTTGCCCCCCTTTTGCTCTTTTCTTCTTTTACACACCCTCTCTTTCACCCTTCCTTCCCTTTGCCCTCACTTCCCTTGACCCTTCTTTCTCTTTTCCTCTCCTTCCCTCTGCCTTGCCTTCCTCTATACCACCCTTTTTCTGTTCACTCTTCCTACCATCCTTCTACTTTCCTATCTTCCTTCTAGATGCCGCTCAATCTTCCTTTTCTCTCTTCCTTACATTCTCTTTTGTTTTTCTCGATTCCTCATTCATTCTGTTAGCCTCTTTAACTTTCTTTAATTTTCCCTTTTCATCATTTGTCTTCTACTTTCACTTTTCATCACTGTGCGATGGTCATTTCGCAGACATTGACCCAAGGCCCTCAGCATTGTAATGATATACTCCCACATCTTTATTTCTGAGCTTGTGGTCGGAGGCTTACAGACAGAAAAGTTTCCTAAAGAGATGCCATTTTAGTAGGATTCTACTTCCCAACTCACCAAGCCCTGTGGCAACCCCTGCTGTAGCTGTGAGAAAGCGTGGATCAGTTTCAGAATACCCTTGCTAGCCACCATTTGTGCGAACCTCCATCTTGCAATCTTACAGATGTCAGCTATAGGAACGTTTCTTAATAAACCTGCTGTGGCTTTTTTTATCCCACCTAGAATCAGCCATGGGGTTTCAAAGTAAAGACCAGGTTGCTTTTGGTAGCTCAGAGCTAGACAGGGCACAATGCTTCAGAGAATCAGTTTAGAAGAAGCTAAGATTGTTCGAACTGGGCAAAATGGTACACATACCTTTGCCTGACGTCCTTAGTGTGATCTAATGTGAAACCAAGAACCCTAATGGGCACCCTGTAACTACCTTTAGTGTATTACATTAACTATTTTTTCTAAATATGGGTATTGTTGGTTGAAATACACGTCTTACATGAAATATTTTTCTCAGGGCTTTGGAGGTAGGTTCGAGGAGAAAATATCTCTTAGCGAGAAACTTCTAACTAATAGTTAAAAAAGTTGCACATTTCATGCAATTGAAAATTCTGGAGTTACAGAAGATAATGCAGTCGTAACAAGCATTCTGCACAGCCCCACTATTTTCACCCCAGTAGAAGAATTTCGAAAGTGGCCAAGGAAATCAGTAGGTTTATATGACAAATCAAGACTATGGCCCTAATTCTGAGTCTGACGGGCGGCGGAGGCCGCCCGCCAGACTTCCCCCCTCCGAAATACCGCTCCGCGGTCGAAAGACCGCGGAGGGTATTCCGAGTTTTCCCCTGGGCTGGCGGGCGGTCTTCGCAAGACCGCCCGCCAGCCCAGGGGAAAACTCCCTTCCCACGATGACGCCGGCTCGTAATAGAGCCGGCGGAGTGGGAAGGTGCGACGGGTGCAGTTGCACCCGTCACGTATTTCAGTGTCTGCTTTGCAGACACTGAAATACTTTTAGGGGCCCTCTTACGGGGGCCCCTGCCATGCCCATGCCATAGGCATGGGCACGGCAGGGGCCCCCATGGGCCCCGCGACTCCCCCTCCCGCCATCCGGTTCCCGGCGGGAGAACCGCCAGGAACTGGATGGCGGGAGGGGGAGTCGGAATCCTCCATGGCTGCGGAGCGCGCTCCGCAGCCATGGAGGATTCCTACGAGCGGCGGAAAGTCAGCGGGAGACCGCTGGCTTTCCGCGTCTGACCGCGGCTAAACCGCCGCGGTCAGAATGCTCGTAGGAGCACCGCCAGCCTGTTGGCGGTGCTCCCGTGGTCGGTGGCCCTGGCGGCCACCGACCGCCAGGGTCGGAATGACCCGCTATTTTAGTAAGGGAGCCAGATGGATTCTTTGACTAGCCTATTCCACTGAAAACTCGTGTACAGTTCCTTTGAACACGTAGCCTTTATTTCACAGTAACTGGAAGCTGAAGTAATCACTACTTGGGAAACTGCCTACTCCCCCCCTCTGACCCACACATTGTCAAATGCTTGATTAGGCTTCAATCTCTGACTTGCCTCTGAGATGCTGACCTCCGTGAAGCCTTTCATGTCAGGCTGCAAGATTTACATGGAGTACTATATTGGCAAACAAGCTAGAGGAAGTATTGTCTACTAGAACTCCGTGAGAGTACTATCAATAAACAACACTAGGCTTTGTTCTCTTTTCCTGAATCATTTATCCTAGTACATGCCCCCCAAGACACACATACGCAGTAATTTGCACTCAAGCGAGGTACCTTTGGAGCACCGACTTGAATTCAGGATTTCACATCTGATCTATGTTGTGATTAAAATGTTGCTTTAAAAAAAACAAAAATAGAATTAAATTGAATGTAATTATTTAAATGTCATTTTCTCTTTCAAAGTGCTG
This sequence comes from Pleurodeles waltl, assembly GCF_031143425.1. Classification (NCBI taxonomy): domain Eukaryota; kingdom Metazoa; phylum Chordata; class Amphibia; order Caudata; family Salamandridae; genus Pleurodeles; species Pleurodeles waltl. The sequence continues at coordinate 657,937,748 of NC_090443.1, read as the reverse complement.
TATTTTTTCATGTTCTGCGATCCTACCTGTCCTCAGCCCTTATTCACCTCCCAAGTTGAGTGCCTCTCCTACTGCGATTGGTTGAGATGGCCAAATGACTAAGGGACATATTTGAGTGCCCTTTGTGCCACCATTGCATCACTTTTTTCGATGTAAGGGCAGCGCAAAACTTGAACTCATTTCTTTGAGACCTCATTGATATGGAGTAAGGCAGGACAGATCGTTGCGTTGCCTTACTCTGCACAAGGGAGGCTTTCCATGGGCGTTGCGGTGGGTGTTCCAATGCAACACCCATGGATTTTAACGCATTTCCAGATATACAAGACCTTGTAAACCTGGGGATATCCCAAAACCTTACACCTCTCAGGGGAGGAGCAATGAGAAGATACATTGTTTTTTCCTCTTTTTTTAAGTGTGCAGAATTATACAGCACACATAGAAAGTGAAAAAAACCTCTCAAGATTGCTTTTGTGCAGGAAGGTGGCCCTTCCTGCACAAAACAATTCTGCCTGCAATGTAGATACCTGTACACCATGGTGCAATGGTGCCTGCATTGACACTAGGCAGCCAAAAAGGCCTCAGCACAGTGGGAAAGGACAGGAATGTGCTGCATTGCATAGATATGACGCATTCCTGCCCTTTCCCTCTGATGCAGGACAGCGCAGCAAGGTGACTTGCTGTACTGCCCTGTGTCAAAAACCCATAAATATGGGCCTAAATACACTCAGAGACATATTTACGAGTTCTGTTGTTTCGCTCTTGCACCACACAACATGATGTAAGGGTGACATAAGCCCAAAATGAGATTTATGAAGTCATGCAAGCCCACTTGGTGACCCTGAGTGGCTTCTTAAATGTTGAATAAAGCAACATTGTGCAAATCGCTACATTTCCTTACTCTGTGCCAGGGAGCCATTCCATGGATGCTGCATGGGTGTTCCCATGCAACATCCATGGATTTTGATGAATTCTAAATTTACCAAATGTGGTAGCCCTTGGAATGTGCCAAAAACGTGCAACTTCACAGGAGAGTGTAACAAGGAGAAATATCTATATTTCTTCTCTTTTTCCTCTTTCTTTGTGTGCTGCATTCTTCAGCACACATAAAAAGATAAAATAAAGTTTCAGGGGATTGTTTTTGTGCAGGAAGGTACCCCTTCCTTCACCAAAACAATCCTACATGCAACAGAGGCACCATGGTGCAAGGGTGTCTGCATTGGCGCTAGGCAGCCCATTGTGTGGCAGTGCTGGGAAAAGGTCAGGAATGCACTATATTGGGATAAATACAGCACATATCTTTCAATTCCCTGTGATGCAGCTCAGCGCACCAAGGTGATTTGCTGTGCTGCACAACTTCGCCATAAATATGCAGAATGCAGCAAACAGAGAAACAGAAAAAAGGTAAAGCAATTTCTCCTCAATACACATCTCCTGGGGAAGTATATATTTTTGGTGCATTCCCAGGTTTACCATGTTTGGTATATCTGGTAATGCATCAAAACCCATGGGAGTTGCATAGGAACCCCCACTCAATGCTCATGGAACGCCTCCCTTGCACAGAGTAGTGCAGCGATTTGACTTGCGTTACATTACTCCAGATTCTTGAAGCAATTCAAAACCATGCAAAGTGGCTTTGAATGGTTTAAAAAATTTAGAGTAATGCAACACATCACAAACTGCTGCATTGTTACTACTGCACTTGCAGTATTCATTGTACCTTCTGCCACCAAATTAAGTAACTTTTTAAACATGTCTCAGGCCTGCCACTGCAGCCTGTGTGTGCAGCTATAAACTTACATTTTGACTTGGAAAAATAAACCTTTTGCCAGGCGTAAGCCTTCCTTTTTAACCCATATAAGTCACCCTTATGTTACACCCTATATAGCCCATACAGCAGGATGCAGTGTATTGAAAATGTTGGACAGGAACCTTTAACTTTTGGTAGTGAAAAACTCATTATTGCAAGGCTTACCTCTTCCATCGGACAACATTAGATTACCTTATCATATTTAAGAAGTGCTAAAAAATATTTTGTTTCACATTTCTTAATTTAAGGTGTTATAGAGGAAAGGGGAGGATGAGAGTAATATACATGATACATGTAAAGGTCACACAGTGCAAATAGAGGCATTATGTGATACAAAGCATAAGACAACTCAACCTATCTAGGGCACACAGGGGGTTGGAGGAAACAGCAACAAGGTTTGAGCTTGATGAACAACAAAGAGAGGGGGAACTGGGAGGGGAACAGGGTAGGGGACAGGGTAGGGAAAGGGGATATAAGTGGGAGGTGAGTGGGAGGGAAACCAGAAGACCTGGGTGGGTGGGCTAGAAAAAGTGGTTGAGAGAAGAGAGAAGAGCGGTGGGGAAGAGTAGTAGAATAAGATGCTTGGGGGTGGCGGGAGAGAGGTGAGAGGTATGAGGAGGAGGATTGAGGGAGGACGAGAGAGGGGGGACAGGCATACATGGGGGTCAGAGAGGAGGGTGTCAAGGCCCTAAGCAGCAGCCGATAGCCCAGGGCATCGGTGTCCTGCAGGGGACCAGTGGCCCCAAGTGGTTGCCATCCTGAAGAAGGGATGCCAGGTGAGGAGGGGGCCCTCCGACCTGTAGGTTGTAGGTGATCCATTCATGTGAAGCTGTTTGGAACATGGTCGAAAGTCACTCATCATGAGAGGGGGAAATAGGTGAGTGCCATAACAGCAGCTACAGGTCTTTGCTGTAGCAAGTGCCATGTGGAGAAGATGGCCCTGGAGGTGCGTGAGGTCTGGGGTGACTGGGAGGTTTGGTAGCAGATTCAGAGGACAGGACAAGGGAGCCGGAATTGGCGGGGTCTCTCTCAGGGTTGCACCAACTGCCTCCCAGAAGTGACGGATTGTGGCAGAGGATGTGAACCATGTCCCAATCGGCATTGTCACAGTGCCAGTGATTGGCATGGGGTCAGCAATCCTGCCATACGGAGCTTCACTGGGGTCCAGTGTTTGTCATGGAGGGACTTGAAGATACAGAACTTTGACCGGACCTCTCTAGCACTGTGGATAGCACCTCTAGGTGTTCCGCCCAGTCCAGGAGTTTTTAGTCCGCCTGGACTCTGGTCTGCCATTTGGTATGAAGACCGTTCAGCAGGAATAAGGAGGTCAGGTGGCGATTCACGATGCTGTAAAAGCCAGACATCACCTCCCAAAAAAAGTCCCTAAATCCTGATGTAGGAAACAACAGCTGAGATCTGGAGGCATCCAGGACTCGCACCCAGACAATGGGCAACACAATATCATAGCTGGAGATAACACCAGGACTGCTGGGGAGGGAGGCTGAACTCCTCGCGGAACACCGCAAAGGACTTGAGGGTGCCATGTTCAAGTACCTGGTAAAAGCTTTGGATGCCTGCTGTGCGCCATGCATTCCAGTTCAGCTCTTTGTCCCATGTGCAGAGGCAGGTATTGCCCCACATAGGTGCATGTTGCTAGAGGAGAGGGTCCTCCCCAAAGAGGCAGGGTGCTATTTGCCACGTTTTAGCCATCGCTTAGGTCATCTGGCTTTTGGGGCCCGGTGGATGTGAATCACCTTTGTAGAGAGAGTAGAGCCCTTGTTTACAGTCCAGTGAAGTTCATTTCGTCAACACCCACAGCAGCAGGGCTGGCATCCCGGAGAGCATGTAGACATGATGTCCCAAGTGGAGGGTCAGAGCATTATGCTCACCTGAGGGGAGCCCTAGGTCTCCAGAGGATTGATGAGCCAGGAGTTTACTTCCAGCCACCCGGGGGGTGAGAGGATTCCCAGATAAAGGACTGTGGCCCTCATTACAACCCTGGTGGTCAGTGTTAAAGGGGCGGTAATACCGCCACCCAGGCCAGTGGTAAAAAAAATGGGATCACGACCATGGCAGAAACCGCCAACATAGACAGCCACTTTAACACTTTAAACAAAAACCGCGCGGTAACCGCCAACAGACAGGCGGAAGACAATGTACCACCCACTGTATTACAAGGCACCAATCCGCCAGCTTTTCTGGGGCAGTATCAACGCCATCAAAAGCACGGCAGAAACAGTACACAGAAGGGAAACCACTCACCTCTCAACACCCAATGAGGAACCAGGACGCCATGGAGCCCGAACTACAGGTGTTACCAATGTTGGTTTACCTCCTCTTCTACCAGGAACATCAAAGATGGTGGTGACGACCACGGTGAGTATTGCACCTAGCACACAGGGGACGGGGGAAGAAAAAGAGAGTGACACACACATGCTACACCCCCACCCCCACCCTCACCCACAACAACATACACACCATACACACAAATACATGCAGCAACATTGCAGTTACACCCCGTAAGCCCCTGGAAGAACGCAAAGACCAAATTAAATGATTTTAACTAGTGTAATCATCGAAAATTGAGATAGGGCAACAGGTCTGTAAAAGAGAAATATATACAAAATGTGCAGCAACTACACAAGTCCGGATAGTGTTCCATTCATTGTCCGTGGACCAGTGGTCCCAAAATGCAAGGAGAGAACACTGCAGGGGCATGAGGTCGAAAATAAACAGGCACCTCAGGGAGAAGGGGAGGCGGCACCTCAGCCGGATGATGGGACGACGCCACTGCGCCACAGGGGGCTTCATGCCCACTGTTTGGTCCTGGGGAGTGCAAAGCCACAGTCTCACAAGTCTCTCAAGTGGGTGGGTTGCCCACTGTTTGGTCCTGGGGAGTGCAAAGCCACAATCTCACAAATCTCTCAAGTGGGTGGGTTGCCCACTGTTTGGTCCTGGGGAGTGCAAAGCCACAGTCTCACAAGTCTCTCAAGTGGGTGGGTTACCCACTGATTGGTCATGGGGAGTGCAAAGCCACAGCCTCACAAGTCTCTCAAGTGGGTGGATTGCCCACTGTTTGGTCCTGAGGAGTGCAAAGCCACAGTCTCACAAGTCTCTCAAGTGGGTGGGTTGCCAAATGATTGGTCCTGGGGAGTGCAAAGCCACAGTCTCTCTAGTGGATCCTTTTCTCCACTGGTTCTGGAGGGTGCTTTGTTGTCAGAGTGCTTCATCCTGCCAAGGACTGGGTTAGTGGATGCTTTTCTCCACTGGTTCTGGAAGGGGCTTTGTGCCCAGAGTGCTTCATCCTGCCAAGGACTGGGGTAGTGGATACTTTTCTCCACTGGTTCTGGAGGGGGCTTGGTGCCCAGAGTGCTGCACATGGGGTGTGGCAGTTCCCATTCCCTCACCTGGGTGTGTGAGGCACGAGATTTTCTGGGAACAGGTAGCATGATGCTCCATGGAAGCAGAGGCACACTCCACCCTGCGCCGACTTTGCTGTCAACTGCTGGTACTGCCAGTGCTGGTTGTGGTGCCTCACGTAGTCTGTGCAGGGTCCAGTACATCTCCTGCAGCCTCGGACGGCTGCCCACTGGGAAAGATGTTCATGTCGGCTGTGGTGGCACTGTCTGAGCACGTCGCGGGGCAGGTGGCGGTGGTTGCGGCGGTGTCTGTGGCAGAGATGCTGGCGGTGGTGCATGTGTTAGCACCTGTGGAGGGAGACAGCAGGACGTCTCCTGCAGCCTCGGACGGGACAAGGGAGTGGAGGAAGAGGTAGTGATTGTAGGAGGTGTATGTCTGCTGAGTTTGGGTGAGGATGCATGGGTTGGAGGCTGTTGTGAGGTGGATGGCTGTTGAGTGGGTGTGTGCCTGCATTCGTGTAGTTTGGGATAAGGGCTCACAGACACACTGGGAGAGGACACAGCGGATGTGTGCATGGTATTGGGGATAGTGATTGCACATGATCAGTGTGTGGTGATGGGCGTGCTGTTTATGGAGATAGTGGGTGTGGATGTAGTGCATGCAGGTGTGAGTGGAGATGAGACAGGGTGGGAGGAGGAGGACGTGGAGGAGGGGAACACAGTGGAGGAAGTGGATGTTGGTGTGTCTGCATGGGGATGGTGCTTGTGTGAGTGCTTGTGGGAAGTGTGGTGCTTATGTTTGCCATGTCCACTCTTGTGTGTTGATGATTGTGTATGCTGGTCTGATGGTGTGTTTGGAATAGGCTGAGGTAGAGGGGATTGGGTCTGGGTAGTGGAAGTTGGAGGGGGGAGGCTGGACACAGGGGCAATGGCTGCCATCAGTGCTGAGGCCAGAGCCTGAAATGCTCTCTGTTGGGCTGCCACTCCAGAATGAATGCCCTAAAGTGTTTGAAAATGGGTTATTGGCAATAGGCCACTAACCTCCACTAAGGTCCAGTTAGGTCTCAGTAAATTAAACCCAGCTCAACCCTTGGTAGCTTGGCAACGAGCGTCAAGGCTTAACTTAGAAGACAGAGTGTAAAGCATTCAAATATCACAAAACAGTAATTAAATAAAACACAGGAAAAGTTTAAAAATCCAACACCAATTTATAAAAATAGATTATATTTTTATCTTTAAAATGACACCAAAACGAATAAGATCGGATAAGGGGAACCGGAGATATGAATTTTTAAAGAATTATTTTTTTTTAGCACCTACAAACAAAAAGCGCCAATCGGGTCATCTGGTTGCACCTCGACTGGGGCAAAGTCAAAGTTTCAGGCCGACCGCGATGGAGCCCTGCTCGGCTACAGGCCGCGGGAGGCCTCGGTTAAAAGTTTACCTTCACACTGGCTGGCGGTGCTTCCATGGGCATTCTGACAGCGGCTGTCAGAAACGGGAAACCGGCAGTGTCCCGCTGTTTTCCCGCTGCCCCAGGGAATCCTCCACTGCAGCGCCGCCATGGGGATTCCGACCCCCTTACCGCCATTCTGTTCCTGGCGGTTTTCACCGCCAGGAACAGGATGGCGGTAACGGGTGTCGTGGGGCCCCTGGGTGCCCCTGCAGTGCCCATGCCAATGGCATGGGCACTGCAGGGGCCCCCTAACAGGGCCCAACATTGATTTTCAGTGTCTGCCAAGCAGACACTGAAAATCGCGACGGGTGCCACTGCACCCGTCGCACGCCTTCAACTCCGCCGGCTCCATTCGGAGCCCGCTTCCTCGTTGAAGGCGCTTTCCCGCTGGGCCGGCGGGCGGCCTTCTGGCGGTCGCCCGCCAGCCCAGCGGGAAAGCCAGAATGGCCGTCATTCGGCGGCTCCCGCCGGGCGTGCGGTTACCGCCGCCAGCGGGAGTCGGAATGACCCCCTTAGTCTCTTTTTCAAAGATTTTCTTCAGCGGGACGAACCTGCCAGTCCAATCCGACCTCCTGGAGCCCTCCTCCGGATACGCAATGCGGGAATCCTCGGTGGAGATTTTAACCTTCGGACTTAGTCTCTTTTTCGAGGTGAAAATCCTGTGACCGGGGTAAACCTGGATCTTGATCCGACGTCCCTGAAGCCCTCCTCGGATACGCTGGCTGGAAGGTCCCGGTCAACCTTTCACCTTCTTTACCGGGACGAACCAGCAAATCAGGCCGGGTCGCGGTTGAGGCAAGCCGGCTAGAGTTGCCACGGCGGGTCGGTCCCTCTATGGAGCTTTTTTTCAAAAGTTCTCCAAACTTCTCCAAACTTCTGGGGCTTCTCCCAGATGTCCTTTTAAGGTTCTTTTGAGGTCCACAGCTCACTCCAAGGGTTCAGAAGTTCTGAGATGGTCCTTGGGGGTGCAGACTACAACTCCCAGAATGCACCTGGCGCAAACTCATTTTTGGCCACTGGGCAGTGGCCAGCTGGTTGATTTCTTCAGGAGTTGGTGCAGGGGACTCTGGATAGCAATTCTTCACCTGTAGCAAACAGGGAGTCCCTCCTTGAACCAGTTGAAGCCAGGCAAAGTCCTTCTTGTGGTGAAGCCCAAGTGTGCAGCTGGTGCAGTCCTTCTGAGTGCAGGTTCCAGGTGCAGGCCAGGGGTCCAGCAGGGCAGTCCATCTTCTCCTTTGGTTCTTCCTTGTGGAATCTGATGGGGATCTGAGGTGTGGGTGCAGGTCTGCCAGTTTTATCCATGCTCCTGGGTGAAAAGCAGGGGGGTCCTGGTTCTCCAATCAGGTGCAGGGTCCTTCCCCCTGTGATGACCACTTCCTGGGAAGTGTGGCAAAAATCAATCCCAGGAGGCAACATTCTCCATAAATCCATCATGGCTGAATCTGATTTTTGGAGGTTACATCTGGCTGAGCCCACCCACTGGTGTGGCTAAAAATCATAAACACACCCCTCTCCTAATCTAATCAAGGGGGCACCTAGTTGTCTTGGATTGCAGGATGTGGGGGTGTTGCTGGTTGATCTAAATGTCCTTCTCTGCCTTTGAGGACCAGTTTGGCAGCCCTCCCCCTTCCTGCCTCACCATCGGCTGAGGGGAGATTCCCTCCCACAGGCACATTCCTTTGTGTGAAGCCAGGCCACTTCCCACCTCATCAAGGCAGCCTGACTAGGCTGCTAGATGCTGGCCAATCAGAGCACAGCAGCAAAAACAATGCAAGCTGAAATTGGCAACTTTTCAGGTAAAGTTAAAAACTCTTTACCTGAACAAGTTATATTAAATCCAACAACTGGAAGTTGTGGGATTTATTACAACAATTAATTTGATACCAAACTCTTGGTATGCATCATTTAAGGAGACTTAAAAAAATAAAATAAAGTCTCCCTATTCTAGCCTATGAAGGTCATTTACTACAATGAGGGAAAAACGAATTTGGCTGTTTTTACCTCACCAGGGCTTATAAAACTATTTTTATAGGGTCCCTGCTTATAGTTACACGGAACCCAGCCCTAGGGGCACATAGGGCACACCTTAGGGGTGACTTATATGTAAAAATAAGGTAGTTTAAGACTTTGGAACTACTTTTAATTCCAAAGTCGAATTTGCATATAACTTTAATTTAAAAGCAGTCAGCAAGGCAGGCCTGCCTTTAAAATGACACTGGGCACCTCAGCAGGGCACCTAAGGGTGCACTACCTATACTGTGGTCCCTAAACCTACATGCCCTGCCATATACTAGGGACTTATAGGTAGGTTAACTTAGCCAATTATAATTAGCCTAATTTGCATATTGATTTTACACAGAGCACAGGCCCTGGGACTGGTTAGCAGTACCCAGGGCACCATCAGAGTCAGGAAAACATCAGCAAAAAGTGGAAAATTGGGGCAAAAAGTTAGGGGGCCTCTGCAATCAGCCCTGTTTTCTTACATAAAGGTATGCATTTGTTTGTTGCAAATGCCTCTTAACACCCTGGATAGCATTCAGAAGGGTTGTCTGCCAACAGTGAGGGATCTCAGGAGGTCAATAGCCTCCTCACTGAGGGCAGCAGGGCTGACTGGGGCAGGGCCTGAGATTCCTGGGACGAAGGAGATGCCCATCCTCCTGGGTGAGTGGGCACGGGAAACATGCTGAGGGGCTGCTTGGAGGGCGGTGCTGGTAGGGGGGGTGCGGCTGTATCTGTTGATGCGGTGGGCACAGATGTGCCCGCCACCGCAATGGAGCTCTTATCACAGGAGGTGTCGCTGTCAGTGGTGTCTCCTCCTGTCCCCATCGTGGAGCTCCCCTCGCCCTCCGCCCCACTGGTGCCTTCAGACTCCGTACATTCACCCTCCTGGGCCATGTGGGTTGCAGCTCCCTCTTGCTCCGGTGCCAATGCTCCTCTGCCAGATAATGCTAATGACACAAGGACAGGATGACAAAAGAAAAAGGGGAGGAAAGACAGAAGAGACACATGGTCAATGCCTGCAACAACACCATTGTTGGCGGACACAACACACAGGGAGCAGCTCTATGCACTAGGCCATGCACTAACAGTTCAGGGGAAAATCACATGCCCATGGGGGACGGTGCCTAGACTCATTTGATTCGCACCTGGAACCCATAGGAGCCTGACTAGGCGTAGAGGGCCACTACCACTTTTGGGGTTGGAGTGCCACTGAGCCTGCCTAACAATGGATCTACCCTGGCACGTCTGCCTTGGCCTAGGGGAACCCACAGCCCACTTCCCACACCCAGAAACCTCATAAAGCACGCAGAGTCACCTGAATGAGACTGTACTCACCCCCTTGTGGCTGCTGTGATTCCCTCAAGCGCCCTTCCAACTCAGGATATGCCAGCGCCAGGATCCGGTACATCAGGGGGGCCATGGTGCGACGGGCACCCCTTCCACGTTGTGAGGCCATCCCCAGCTGGGCCTCCGCCGTCTTCTTGCTCCAGCGGCACAGGCCCTCCCATCTTTTGCGGTAGTGGGTGCTCCGTCTATGATAGACCCCCAGGGTCCGCACTTCCTTGGCGATAGGATGCCAAATACCCTTCTTCTGGTGGGCGCTGACCTAGAGGAAAAGTTAAGTAAGAATGTATTTTATTCCCCCGTCCGGTTCTTCTTACTCATTGGCCCCAAACCTCCCACCCTGGCCCAGAAACACATACACTGACCATCCTCACATGCTGGCCTCGGCCCCCGTATCTTCCATCCACACCACTCCATACTTTCATGTCCCATCCATCATGCTTACAGTGTATTCACCTGTTTGTCTGGAGGACCGTAGAGTAGCGTGTGCTGGGGGAGGACCCCAGCCACCAGGTTGTCCAACTCCTCCGCGGTGAAGGCAGGGGCCCTTTCCCCAGACACTGTAGCCATTGTCGCTTCCAGACTCAAGTCATAGCAGCACTTGCAGTGTAGGTCCTCTCCTGTTGAAGGTCAGGTATCAAGTGAGTGAGTGAACAGATAGAAAATGGCAGTCACGTCCGCGGCGGTGCGTACCGTCACCGCCAGCGTACATCGTCATTGGCTCCTGGAACCCATAGGGCCCAATGATAACCAATGCTGATTTGAGCCGCGGTCTTTGTCCGCCTACTGTGACACTGCACAATGCCAGCGCAGTTACCTCATTTCCCTTTTTCCCTCCTTACATGTCACGCAGCCGCCATTTCAGGGGAACACGTGGCAGGGCAACTAACTGCGTCACAGCAATTTTGGGCAGGAATACGGATAGACAGCGCAACACAACGATTACATCACGATTGTTCTAAACACCCTTGTGCAAGCTACGTGGTGTATGACCCTCTGCTCACCCTTCTCCTCCATAGGGCACGTCTGCTGGGGCAGATGATGAGAAGGCGTCATCCTCCAGTATCCAGACCCCTGGTGGACCTGTCGACAATGGAAGACAGACACATCATTATCACCTACAGATTGACAGGGCCACAATCCAAGAACTATGTGCCCAGTTGGAGCCAGACCTTATGTCAGCTGTCTGCCATCCCACAGAAATCCCCCCTCTAGTGCAGGTCCTATCAGTCCTCCATTTCCTGGCCAGTGGGTCCTTTCAGACAACAGTGACCATGGCATCAGGGATGTCACAGCCAATGTTCTCTAACGTGTTGTCCAGAGTGTTGTCTGCCATGCTGAAACACATGTGCAGCTACATCGTTTTCCCTAAGATGGAGGATTTGCCCACAGTGAAAGGTGACTTCTGTGCCCTGGGACATATCCCCAACATCATTGGTGCCATTGATGGTACACGTGTGGCATTTGCCCCCCCCCCTTGCAGGAATTAACAGGTGTACAGAAACCGCAAAAGCTACCATTCCATGAATGTGCAGATGGTGTATATGGCAGACCAGTACATCTCCCATGTGAATGCCAAGTATCCTGGCTCAGTGCATGACGCTTACATTTTGAGAAATAGCAGCATCCCTTTTGTGATGGGGCAACTCCAGAGGCATTGTGTGTGGCTAACAGGTGATCCCAAGGTCCCAACACAGTTAACATGGGTGTCTGGGTACGGGGTAGTCCCTAAGGGTTAGAGTGTGTCTAACAGTTTTCCCTCAATATTTGCAGGTGACTCTGGTTACCCCAACCTGTCATGGCTACTGACCCCAGTGAGGAATCCCAGGACAAGGGCAGAGAAACGCTACAATGAGGCACATGGGCAAACTGGGAGGATAATTGAGCGCACTTTCGGCCTCCCGAAGGCCAGGTCCGGTGCCTCCATCTGACAGGTGGCTCCCTATACTACTCACCGAAGAAGGTGTGTTAGATCATCGTGGCATTCTGTATGTTGCACAACCTGGCTTTGCGATGCCAGGTGCCTTTTCTGCAGGAGGATGGGCCTGATGTTGGTCTTGTGGCAGCTGTGGAGCCTGTGGACAGTGAAGAAGAAGATCTAGACAACTGAAACAACATCATCATGCAATACTTCCAGTGAGACACAGGTAAGAGACTGGCACTGCTCCTCTCATATCATACTACTGTAGGACATTGCATGATTCTGCCTTTTTACCTCTTTGTATGGCCCCGGATATTTCACTTTGGCTTTCTGTTTCACAGATCTGGGTACCACTTTCTGCCTTCTGCTATGTTTACTGATGCCCAACAAATGTTGAACATTGGTATGTGAAAATGAACATTGACATTGCTATCTTTCTGAGAGGTTGCAATTACACATTTGTGAAAGTACAGACTGACTACAGATTGATTTGTGATTCAAGGGTGTTTATTTCTGTGCTAATAGGTGGAGGGGGATGTGCAATGGGCTGGGGTGATGGTGGAGGAATGTCCATGGTAGAGTCCAGTCCAGTCTATTGGTATCACAGGTGCATTGTCCAAGGGGGCATAGGAAGTGGACTAATGGCAGGTCAAGGTTGTCAGGGTGACACAGTGGGACAGAAGGGTGACAATAAGGAGAGTCTTGTTTCCTGGCGGGGTCTTGGCAATGTTCTCTGTTTTGTGCCTGGATCTCAGGGACCGTTTGCGGGCTGGTTCTCCTTCTGCAGGGGGTGGGGTGCTGGTGTCCTGTTGTTCCTGTGGCGGGGCCTCCTGTCCACTAGCGCCGGCGGAGGTGGAGGGCTGTTCATCGTTCAGGCTAGTGTCAGGGGCCCGTTGGTGTGCCACTGTGTCCCTCATGGTGTTGGCCATGTCTGCCTGCACCCCTGCAATGGTGACCAGGGTGGTGTTAATGGACTTCAAGTCCTCCCTGATCCCCAGGTACTGTTCCTCCTGCAGCCGCTCGGTCTCCTGAAACTTGGCCAGTACCGTGCCCATGGTCTCCTGGGAATGATGGTATGCTCCACTGATGTTGGAGAGTGCCTCGTGGAGAGTGGGTTCCCTGGGCCTGTCCTCCCCCTGTCGCACAGCAGTCCTCCCAGTTTCCCTGTTATACTGTGCCTCTGTCCCCTGAACCATGTGCCCACTGCCACTGACCCCAGGTCCCTTATTGTCTTGGGTTGGTGGGTTTGCCTGGGGTCCCTGTAGTGGTGGACACAATACTGATTGACGTATCCTGTGCTGGTGTTTCCTGAGGGGGGAGGTTCAGTTGTGGTTTGTGACTGTGGCAGGGGTACCGACTGTCAAGAGGTCCCTGATGGGCCAGGCTGTTCCTCTTGATCCAAGTGTGCAGAGCTGCTGTTGTCACTGTGGGTCTCTTCTTTGGGGGGACTGGGTATGTCTGGCACCTCCTGTCTGGTGATGTTGGGTATGGGTCCTGTTGGGGTGTAAATGCATAGTTATTGTATCTGTCTGTGCCATCTTATGCAATGTGTGAGTTACCCTCTACTCCTGTGCCTGGCTTATTGTCTTTGCCCTTGTGTGATTAGTGATTTGGGGGCATGGGTGAGTACCTGTAGTGGACATGCTCTGGTGATGGGTGTCCATGCATTGGTTTGACATGCAGGGCTCGCTTTTGGGATGTGTGGATTGTGATAGTGGGGTATCTGTGGGGTGCTGGGGTCATGGGTGTGAGGGTTGGGATAGGAGTTTGTGATAGCATGCAGGTACGGTGGGGGGATATAGTAGTAAAGATATGACTGACCAGAGTCCAGTCCTCCTGCTACTCCTGTCAGGCCGTCATGATGCATTATTGCCAAGACTTGCTCCTCCCACGTTGTTAGTTGAGAGGAAGGAGGTAGGGGTCCACCGCCAGTCCTCTGTACTGCTACCTGGCATCTTGATACCACGGAACGTACCTTCCCCCGTAGATCGTTCCTCCTCTTCCTGATGTCATCCCATGTTCTGGGGTGCTGTCCCACTGCGTTGACCCTGTCGACAATTCTCCGCCATAGCTCCATCTTCCTTGCAATGGAAGTCTGTTGCACCTGTGATCTGAAAAGCTGTGGCTCTACCCGGATGATTTCCTCCACCATGACCCTGAGCTCCTCCTCAGAAAACCTGGGGTGTCTTTGAGGTGCCATAATGTGGTGTGGGTGATGTGTGAGGTGCTGTTTGTTGTGCTGTGTGATGTGTTGTGTTAGTGTGTGTTGTTTGAGGTGTGTGGATGTTGTATGAGTGATGGTGTTGTGTGCCTGTGGATGCTGGTGTTGGGTTTGCTATTCTCTCTCTCTGTGCTTCTTCTAAAAAAATTGTAGTAAGAGTTTGTAATATGGGTGGGTGTTTTTTTTAGTGTTGTGAGTGTGTGGGTGTGATGTGTGTATGTGTATCAGGTGTGTGTATATTGAATTGTCCAATGTGGTTGTGTTTTGTAAATGTGTGTGTATTTTGAGCACAGCGGTGTGTACCGCCAATGGATTACCGCGGTTGAATGACCGCTGTGTTGATTCGTAGGTTGTGATAGTGTGGGCATAGTTCTGTTGGCGTGACGGTGTAGGTTTTGGTATCGCCAGTTTATCACTGACCTTTGGTGGGGTGGACTTGTGTGGGTGTCTGTATGGTGGCGGATTACGAGATGTGGGTTGTAATACCTGCAGTGGATTTCTGCCACGGCCACAGTATCTTGTCGGCCGTCAGCATGGCAGTAAGCCGGATTTACTACCAGGGTTGTAATGCGGGCCCGTTTGTCTCTGTCTACAGACTGGAATAGGGAAAGGGGTACCAGCAAGGGGAGCGTACCTAGGGCAAAGGTGTACCATGGTACAGACACCATTCTGACCGGCTGTGCTCTGTTCCTCAGCAAAAGAACGAAATTAGACCATTTCTCAAGGTCTAGTTTATGTGCACCACCAAAGGGTTGAGGTTGTGTGCCACAATGCGGTCAATCCTCGGTTAATATAGACACCTAGGTACTTTAGACACAAGGATTTTCTTTGCGGGGGTCTAACTGGATATTGATGTGCAGGTGCTTGCCTGGGATATGGGCACTGCCTTGCTTTTGTCCCAGTTGACCTGGTAGCCTGAAAGTGCAGCCAAGCCAGAGATGATTTCCAGGAGGGCCGTAAAAGAGTGAGGGAGATCCGAAAGGGTAATAAGGATGTTGTTGGCATAGAGATAAATGGTCAATGTCAAGTTGGGGAGGTGAATGCAGGACAAATGTGGGGACTGATGGAGAGAGGTCACAACGGGTTCCATGGTGAGGAGGAACAGGAGGAGAGACAATGGGCATCCCTGTTGTGTCCTCCTTTGGACTGGGAAGGGCTCCAAAAGAAAGCCCCCACAATTAACATGAGCGGTGTTGAATCATAGTACCAGCAGACCTTAGATATAACATCCTTGCCAAGGCCAAAATCTTGGAGGGTCACAAATAGGTATCCCTATTCGATCCATTCAAACGCCTTCTCATTGTCCAGGCACAGGTGGACACCATAGGGTGTGAGCAAGGGTGCGTGGGTGGTTCCTAGAGAAGTGATCGGGGATGAACAACAATTGTGTGTGGTGAACCAGGGATGGGATCACCACCTGAAGTAGGGCTGCAAGGACTCCGGTAAGGATTGTGATGTCTCCTTTAAGCAGGGAGATAGGCCTGTAGCTCCTGCAGAGTAGGGTGTTCTTACCCAGCTTAGGGCAAACCACGATCACCACTCTGTTAGAGACAGGGCCAAGGGTGTCCTGGCATTCATACTCGTGAAAGGCATCATAGATGGAGTCCACCATCTCCTTGCCAGCCCATTTAGAGAACTCTGCTGGTAAGCCATCTTCTTCTAGAGCTTTGATGCTCTGGAGATGGCTTGCATGAATTACGCCTTAATCATTTCCCCTGTGAGCAGGTTTCTTTTAGACTTGTTGAGGCTGGGGAGGAACATGTTAGTGAAGAAGGCCTACAGGCTGGCAGTCATCCACCACTTTCGGGGCATACAGGGTCTGATAGAACGATGCAAATTCCTTTGACAATATCTTGTGGGTGGGTAGGGATTGGGCCAGTCACAGATTTGATGGCCGAAATGGCCACTGCAGCCTCCTGCTGGTGCAGTTACACAGTGAGCAGTCTCCCTGCCTTTTCACCCTGCTCGTAATGACGACCTTTTAGCCGCCGAAGTGCATATTCAGCAGCAGAAGTGTACAATGAATTAAGGTCCATGCAGGCCTTCTTCAGGCGATGGTGGTGAGGGGTCAGTCCTTTATAGGTGGGTGAGGGATGCAGTGTCATTATCGAGAGCCTCCCGCTGCGCCACCCTATAGGTGTTAGGTGTTGGCAAGAACAGCACTCCTCATCATCTGGCCAAGGATGGTTGCTTTGGCAACCACCCATAGGACATGCAGAACCCTTACTGAGCTCCAGGAATGGGGTGACATGGGAAAGTAGCTGGGACTTGCCTTGCATGGTGCAATAGCGCAAGATGTTAAGCCACCAGTGCTTGTAGCCAGGGGTTGAGAGCGCTATATCCAGGGATAGGAGCTTCAGAGAGTGATCCGAGAGAACACCCTCTATGATCCGGGAGTCCTGGGACAGGGCGATCACTGAATAGGAGATCAAGAAGTAGTCCAGGCGTGATTGGGTGCTGTGGACAAACTGTGGTCTGACATAATATTCCCCAGGAGGGCCCAGTCCACATAATTGCTCACGTCCAGGGGACCACTGCAGTTGAGGATCAACTCCCGGGTAAGGTTCCAGTCACTGCCAATGAGCCAGTGTGTAGCCCCCAATTTCCAAGAGGAAGCAGTAGATTTGGAGGCTCTTCTGCCCCCTAGGTGCGTACTCTGTCTCAACACAGAGTGTCTGGTCTCTGAGTTGGAGTTTGGTAGAAACAAATTGATCATCGGGATTGGTCCTTGCCCTGAGAAGAGTAAAGGGGAGGGACCTGTAGGAAAGAACTGCAACACCACATTTCCTGGGTTGTCTGGTTCCATCAATTGCCAGGGCTGGGCAACTGCTATCAATCATCGTCCCCACCCTGTCACTGAGCATCTTCTCTGACTCCTCCTGGGAGCGATGACTCTCCAGTAATAGGACTACATCGACACACTTAAACTGCAGATGGAATAGAACTTTCTTACATTTGATGAAGTGCGTGAGACCATTGATCTTCCAAGAGATGTGTGCAAGGGTGAATGGGACTGAGGGATATTGACAGCTATTGTAGTGTGGCGGTAGGAGGGGAGGGAGGTGAAGAAAGAAGCTGGGGAGGAAAGAGAGGGTGGAGATCAGAGATGAGAGGGGATAGAGAAGGCAGGCAGGAGAGAAGTAGCTAAAGAAAGGTAGAAAGAAAGGAGGAAGGGACCGGCAAGTTGGGGGTAGAGAGTCAGTGGTGTGGAGGGAAAGAGAGCCAGAAAGGTGGAGAACATGAGGCAAAGGCTCTGGAGCAGGGACGGAACCAGAAGAGTGTGGGGGGTAAGTGCTAACTTTCAATTGAGAAGCCCTCATTAATGTAAAATTTGGATTATAAGTCTCAATTCTGAAAACATCACTTTTAGAAAGTTGGAATTTTCTTGTTCTAACCACTTGGTGCATGCAACCTGTATCCTGGGTCGCAGGACTAGGTGTAGCTGGAGATGGGTTTGTATATTGTTCCCAGACAGTGAGACAAAGGGGAATAGATGGTGGCAGGATGGGACATCTCTGGCTAAACATGGGGGAGGAGCTGTCAACTATCACATTTGCACATCACAAAGCGCTGCCTGAGTATACCCACAAACAGTTTGACAGTAGTGTTTTGTGTTCTCAGACAAGCTGGGGCTAGGGCTGGGGGACAGAACATTCCATAGACCTTGAGGTGCGGGGAAACCTCCAGAACCTTTCCCTACATTAAAGTGGGCACAAGGTATAAATATTGGACCCTCATATCCAACTCTTTAGTACAACTCTGGACCTGTGGAAGACTCTGAAGGACTGTTGTATTGCTCTACAAGAATGACTACTACTACTCTGCTGCCCTGCTGCCTGAGTGAAAAGAACTGGACCTGCATCTTAAAACTAGGAACACAAAAGTGATTCAAAGACTAATTAGCCGACCCCTTGATAAAGCCTCAGGGACAAAAAAGCTTCAACCACCTTGACCCAGCACCCAGACATTGCCTGCTGTGAGTCTTGTCACCCACCTAAACACTTGTAAGTGGGTCTGAAAGTGCTCTGCCATTCCAGATGTGATCCCCACATATCCAACGCAGGATGACACATCGCCCAGAAGCCACTTGGAAACCGCTGATGCATGACGCATCTTGAAGCAGGAGCTTGCATCACAGCTACACAGCTCATCAGAACCACCACTGCTCCACTTATCTTGATATAGGATTTTTCATTGCTACCCTGCACACATTGGAATCTCTGCTGCATAACACATTCTCAGCACAGGACCTCGCAAAGCTCAGCAACCTGGATTTAAGGTACTTTGTTCAGCAGACCTAACTTGGTCCCTGTACACAGCCTGGGCTTCACCTCTCTATGCCTGAACTTGTGAATTTGTCCTATTCCGGCACCACCAGATAACCAAAGTTGAAGCTTTATGCTTCTAAGCACTGTTTTCACTTAAACCATTGAAATTGCATATTTTCGGTTCTACTGGTTTAGATTTTTGTTGTTTTTGGCTCAAATCTTTAATTTAATTTCCACTATATTTTTCTAAATTGTTCTGGCATTTTTTTGTGTTGTTTTTCACTGCACTACTGTTTCAAGTGTTGCATAAATCCTTTAGAAATTGCCTCTAAGTTAGGCCTGACTGCTTTTATGTATTTTGTGTGCTACTACCAGAGGGTTAAGTACAGATAAATGTGAGGTTTGCTTAGGCTTCAACCTGACAATAATTGTGTTGCTGCTTAAGTAGAGTTTCACCCTTTAACAAATAATCAAACTTCCTACACTCCCTGACCTAAGTGTGGCAGATGACATGGTGATTCTTTCCATTTTACTGAAGACTCTCACTAAAAGAATGGGAATAAATTGCCTCGTACCTAGAAGACTTTGCTCTTACCTAAACAATCATACTAAACTAATTAAAGTGAACAGTTCTTTTTCAGAGCTTGCACAGGTTCCGCAAGGGGTGTTTCAAAGATCAGTACTATCCCCAACTATTTTCTACCTGTGCATTGACATTCTGATTACAATCCTTAAATGTGCAAACCATCTTTTTGCTGCAGATATCCAGAATGAGTGCCCTCACAGTTTGACCATGACCCAAGACTGATTAAACCAGACCAATGTATGAAAATGCAAACCCAAAATCATTGAATGCACAAAGTCTCTCTGCATCACACACAACTCAAATCTAAACCTCTGCTTGCATATGAATGCCGCAGCAAAGAGTGCTCAACACCAATCCAGACTTCTCAAAAACATTAAACCTTTCATTTCAGAATCGGAAATAAAAATGTGGTTCATGTTCTAGTCAACTTGATATTCTACTACAACAAAGCCCTACATACTGTAAGACCTTAAACACACCTAACCACAACAAAGGCACCTCTCAGTGATGCAGCAAAACTGATCTCAGTAGGTAAACATTTCAATAACATCACACCAGTGTTCATAACTCTCAGGTGGCTCCCAAGTGAAGAAAATACATTGTAAAAGTAGACTGCACCATTCACAAAGCATTACATTGTGGAACACCTAAATACCCAGTCTAAAAATTCACCCTATCTGTGGACTGTAGAACTATCTGCAGAAACAAATCTTTATTGCTAGAACCTAGGCTCAAGAAACAAAGAAACTGCTCATAACGATTTTATGAAATGCTCCAAGGATATCAAATTTGAGCCCTCCAGAGATTGACACAAGCTTCTATTTTGCTGCATTTAGGATGAACTTAAAATACTTATTGATTTTGAAATATCTACTTAATTACCTCTACTCTTAGGGCCAGATGTAGCAAGGGTTTTACCCATTCTGTGTCTATGGGAAAATGTGTTTGTACATATGGCCCTTACTTCTTTCATTGTCTAATGAGCCTCAACTTTTACACTTTGTATGTTTAAGGTTCACACGCTGTTTTAACGTTCCTCACACTCATAGGGCCAGATTTACTAAACATGGTCCACCCAGCAAGGGAAATTGTATTGCATCTAAGGGTGAGAACATAAATGTGCCATCTGTAAAAATATATGGGGCAGTTCTGTACTATGTCGCAAGGGTTGTGTTGTGGTCAGAATAATTTTTGTCCAAGAATGGATCTTTTCCTGCAAACTGAAAGTGCAGCCAAGCCAGAGATGATTTCCAGGAGGGCCGGAAAAGAGTGAGGGAGATCCGAAGGGTAAGAAGGATGTTGTTGGCATAGAGATAAATGGTCAACGTCAAGTTGGGGATGTGAATGCAGGACAAATGTGGGGACTGATGGAGAGAGGTCACAACGGGTTCCATGGTGAGGAGGAACAGGAGGAGAGACAATGGGCATCCCTGTTGTGTCCTCCTTTGGACTGGGAAGGGCTCCAAAATAAAGCCCCCACAATTAACATGAGCGGTGTTGAATCATAGTACCAGCAGACCTTAGATATAACATCCTCGCCAAGGCCAAAATCTTGGAGGGTCACAAATAGGTATCCCTATTCGATCCATTCAAACGCCTTCTCATTGTCCAGGCACAGGTGGACACCATAGGGTGTGAGCAAGGCTGCGTGGGTGGTTCCTGGAGAAGTGATCGGGGATGAACAACAATTGTGTGTGGTGAACCAGGGATGGGATCACCACCTGAAGTAGGGCTGCAAGGACTCCGGTAAGGATTGTGATGTCTCCTTTAAGCAGGGAGATAGGCCTGTAGCTCCTGCAGAGTAGGGGGTTCTTACCCAGCTTAGGGCAAACCACGATCACCACTCTGTTAGAGACAGGGCCAAGAGTGTCCTGGAATTCATACTCGTGAAAGACATCATAGATGGAGTCCACCATCTCCTTGCCAGCCCATTTAGAGAACTCTGCTGGTAAGCCATCTTCTTCTAGAGCTTTGATGCTCTGGAGATGGCTTGCATGAATTACGCCTTAATCATTTCCCCTGTGAGCAGGTTTCTTTTAGACTTGTTGAGGCTGGGGAGGCACATGTTAGTGAAGAAGGCCTACAGGCTGGCAGTCATCCACCACTTTCGGGGCATACAGGGTCTGATAGAACGATGCAAATTCCTTTGACAATATCTTGTGGGTGGGTAGGGATTGGGCCAGTCACAGATTTGATGGCCGAAATGGCCACTGCAGCCTCCTGCTGGTGCAGTTACACAGTGAGCAGTCTCCCTGCCTTTTCACCCTGCTCGTAATGACGACCTTTTAGCCGCCGAAGTGCATATTCAGCAGCAGAAGTGTACAATGAATTAAGGTCCATGCGGGCCTTCTTCAGGCGATGGTGGTGAGGGGTCAGTCCTTTATAGGTGGGTGAGGGATGCAGTGTCATTATCGAGAGCCTCCTGCTGCGCCACCCTATAGGTGTTAGGTGTTGGCAAGAACAGCACTCCTCATCATCTGGCCAAGGATGGTTGGTTTGGTGACCACCCATAGGACATGCAGAACCCTTACTGAGCTCCAGGAATGTGGTGACGTGGGAAAGTAGCTGGGACTTGCCTTGCATGGTGCAATAGCGCAAGATGTTAAGCCACCAGTGCTTGTAGCCAGGGGGTGAGAACGCTATATCCAGGGATAGGAGCTTCAGAGAGTGATCCGAGAGAACACCCTCTATGATCCGGGAGTCCTGGGACAGGGCGATCACTGAATAGGAGATCAAGAAGTAGTCCAGGCGTGATTGGGTGCCGTGGACAAACTGTGGTCTGACATAATATTCCCCAGGAGGGCCCAGTCCGCATAATTGCTCACATCCAGGGGGCCACTGCAGTTGAGGATCAACTCCCGGGTAAGGTTCCAGTCACTGCCAATGAGCCAGTGTGTAGCCCCCAATTTCCAAGAGGAAGCAATAGATTTGGAGGCAAAACTGGCACTTCTGCCCCCTAGGTGCGTACTCTGTCTCAACACAGAGTGTCTGGTCTCTGAGTTGGAGTTTGGTAGAAACAAATTGATCATCGGGATTGGTCCTTGCCCTGAGAAGAGTAAAGGGGAGGGACCTGTAGGAAAGAACTGCAACACCACATTTCCTGGGTTGTCTGGTTCCATCAATTGCCAGGGCTGGGCAACTGCTATCGATCATCGTCCCCACCCTGTCACTGAGCATCTTCTCTGACTCCTCCTGGGAGCGATGACTCTCCAGTAATAGGACTACATCGACACACTTAAACTGCAGATAGAATAGAACTTTCTTACATTTGATGAAGTGCGTGAGACCATTGATGTTCCAAGAGATGTGTGCAAGGGTGAATGGGACCGAGGGATATTGACAGCTATTGTAGTGTGGCGGTAGGAGGGGAGGGAGGTGAAGAAAGAAGCTGGGGAGGAAAGAGAGGGTGGAGATCAGAGATGAGAGGGTATAGAGAAGGCAGGCAGGAGAGAAGTAGCTAAAGAAAGGTAGAAAGAAAGGAGGAAGGGACCGGCAAGTTGGGGGTAGAGAGTCAGTGGTGTGGAGGGAACCAGCGAGCCAGAAAGGTGGAGAACATGAGGCAAAGGCTCTGGAGCAGGGACGGAACCAGAAGAGTGTGGGGGGTAAGTGCTAACTTTCAATTGAGAAGCCCTCATTAAT
Organism: Pleurodeles waltl; assembly: GCF_031143425.1. Taxonomy (NCBI): domain Eukaryota; kingdom Metazoa; phylum Chordata; class Amphibia; order Caudata; family Salamandridae; genus Pleurodeles; species Pleurodeles waltl. The sequence continues at coordinate 657,915,146 of NC_090443.1, read as the reverse complement.
GTAAAATTTGGATTATAAGTATCAATTCTGAAAACATCACTTTTAGAAAGTTGGAATTTTTTTGTTCTAACCACTTGATGCATGCAACCTGTATCCTGGGTCGCAGGACTAGGTTTAGCTGGAAGATGGGTTTGTGTATTGTTCCCAGACAGTGAGACAAAGGGGAATAGATGGTGGCAGGATGGGACATCTCTGGCTAAACATGGGGGAGGAGCTGTCAACTATCACATTTGCACATCACAAAGCGCTGCCTGAGTATGCCCACAAACAGTTTGACAGTAGTGTTTTGTGTTCTCAGACAAGCTGGGGCTAGGGCTGGGGGACAGAACATTCCATAGACCTTGAGGTGCGGGGGAACCTCCAGAACCTTTCCCTACATTAAAGTGGGCACAAGGTATAAATATTGGACCCTCATATCCAACTCTTTAGTACACCTCTGGACCTGTGGAAGACTCTGAAGGACTGTTGTATTGCTCTACAAGAATGACTACTACTACTCTGCTGCCCTGCTGCCTGAGTGAAAAGAACTGGACCTGCATCTTAAAACTAGGAACACAAAAGTGATTCAAAGACTAATTAGCCGACCCCTTGATAAAGCCTCAGGGACAAAAAAGCTTCAACCACCTTGACCGAGCACCCAGACATTGCCTGCTGTGAGTCTTGTCCCCCACCTAAACACTTGTAAGTGGGTCTGAAAGTGCTCTGCCATTCCAGATGTGATCCCCACATATCCAACGCAGGATGACACATCGCCCAGAAGCCACTTGGAAACCGCTGATGCATGACGCATCTTGAAGCAGGAGCTTGCATCACAGCTACACAGCTCATCAGAACCACCACTGCTCCACTTATCTTGATATAGGATTTTTCATCGCTACCCTGCACACATTGGAATCTCTGCTGCATAACACATTCTCAGCACAGGACCTCGCAAAGCTCAGCAACCTGGATTTAAGGTACTTTGTTCAGCAGACCTAACTTGGTCCCTGTACACAGCCTGGGCTTCACCTCTCTATGCCTGAACTTGTGAATTTGTCCTATTCCGGCACCACCAGATAACCAAAGTTGAAGCTTTATGCTTCTAAGCACTGTTTTCACTTAAACCATTGAAATTGCATATTTTCGGTTCTACTGGTTTAGATTTTTGTTGTTTTTGGCTCAAATCTTTAATTTAATTTCCACTATATTTTTCTAAATTGTTCTGGCATTTTTTTGTGTTGTTTTTCACTGCACTACTGTTTCAAGTGTTGCATAAATCCTTTAGAAATTGCCTCTAAGTTAGGCCTGACTGCTTTTATGTATTTTGTGTGCTACTACCAGAGGGTTAAGTACAGATAAATGTGAGGTTTGCTTAGGCTTCAACCTGACAATAATTGTGGTTGCTGCTTAAGTAGAGTTTCACCCTTTAACAAATAATCAAACTTCCTACACTCCCTGACCTAAGTGTGGCAGATGACATGGTGATTCTTTCCATTTTACTGAAGACTCTCACTAAAAGAATGGGAATAAATTGCCTCGTACCTAGAAGACTTTGCTCTTACCTAAACAATCATACTAAACTAATTAAAGTGAACAGTTCTTTTTCAGAGCTTGCACAGGTTCCGCAAGGGGTGTTTCAAAGATCAGTACTATCCCCAACTATTTTCTACCTGTGCATTGACATTCTGATTACAATCCTTAAATGTGCAAACCATCTTTTTGCTGCAGATATCCAGAATGAGTGCCCTCACAGTTTGACCATGACCCAAGACTGATTAAACCAGACCAATGTATGAAAATGCAAACCCAAAATCATTGAATGCACAAAGTCTCTCTGCATCACACACAACTCAAATCTAAACCTCTGCTTGCATATGAATGCCGCAGCAAAGAGTGCTCAACACCAATCCAGACTTCGCAAAAACATTAAACCTTTCATTTCAGAATCGGAAATAAAAATGTGGTTCATGTTCTAGTCAACTTGATATTCTACTACAACAAAGCCCTACATACTGTAAGACCTTAAACACACCTAACCACAACAAAGGCACCTCTCAGTGATGCAGCAAAACTGATCTCAGTAGGTAAACATTTCAATAACATCACACCAGTGTTCATAACTCTCAGCTGGCTCCCAAGTGAAGAAAATACATTGTAAAAGTAGACTGCACCATTCACAAAGCATTACATTGTGGAACACCTAAATACCCAGTCTAAAAATTCACCCTATCTGTGGACTGTAGAACTATCTGCAGAAACAAATCTTTATTGCTAGAACCTAGGCTCAAGAAACAAAGAAACTGCTCATAACGATTTTATGAAATGCTCCAAGGATATCAAATTTGAGCCCTCCAGAGATTGACACAAGCTTCTATTTTGCTGCATTTAGGATGAACTTAAAATACTTATTGATTTTGAAATATCTACTTAATTACCTCTACTCTTAGGGCCAGATGTAGCAAGGGTTTTACCCATTCTGTGTCTATGGGAAAATGTGTCCGTACATATGGCCCTTACTTCTTTCATTGTCTAATGAGCCTCAACTTTTACACTTTGTATGTTTAAGGTTTACACGCTGTTTTAACGTTCCTCACACTCATAGGGCCAGATTTACTAAATATGGTCCACCCAGCAAGGGAAATTGTATTGCATCTAAGGGTGAGAACATAAATGTGCCATCTGTAAAAATATATGGGTCAGTTCTGTACTATGTCGCAAGGGTTGTGTTGTGGTCAGAATAATTTTTGTCCAAGAATGGATCTTTTCCTGCAAACTGAAAGTGCAGCCAAGCCAGAGATGATTTCCAGGAGGGCCGGAAAAGAGTGAGGGAGATCCGAAGGGTAAGAAGGATGTTGTTGGCATAGAGATAAATGGTCAACGTCAAGTTGGGGATGTGAATGCAGGACAAATGTGGGGACTGATGGAGAGAGGTCACAACGGGTTCCATGGTGAGGAGGAACAGGAGGAGAGACAATGGGCATCCCTGTTGTGTCCTCCTTTGGACTGGGAAGGGCTCCAAAATAAAGCCCCCACAATTAACATGAGCGGTGTTGAATCATAGTACCAGCAGACCTTAGATATAACATCCTCGCCAAGGCCAAAATCTTGGAGGGTCACAAATAGGTATCCCTATTCGATCCATTCAAACGCCTTCTCATTGTCCAGGCACAGGTGGACACCATAGGGGGTGTGAGCAAGGCTGCGTGGGTGGTTCCTGGAGAAGTGATCGGGGATGAACAACAATTGTGTGTGGTGAACCAGGGATGGGATCACCACCTGAAGTAGGGCTGCAAGGACTCCGGTAAGGATTGTGATGTCTCCTTTAAGCAGGGAGATAGATCTGTAGCTCCTGCAGAGTAGGGGGTTCTTACCCAGCTTAGGGCAAACCACGATCAACACTCTGTTAGAGACAGGGCCAAGAGTGTCCTGGCATTCATACTCGTGAAAGACATCATAGATGGAGTCCACCATCTCCTTGCCAGCCCATTTAGAGAACTCTGCTGGTAAGCCATCTTCTTCTAGAGCTTTGATGCTCTGGAGATGGCTTGCATGAATTACGCCTTAATCATTTCCCCTGTGAGCAGGTTTCTTTTAGACTTGTTGAGGCTGGGGAGGCACATGTTAGTGAAGAAGGCCTACAGGCTGGCAGTCATCCACCACTTTCGGGGCATACAGTGTCTGATAGAACGATGCAAATTCCTTTGACAATATCTTGTGGGTGGGTAGGGATTGGGCCAGTCACAGATTTGATGGCCGAAATGGCCACTGCAGCCTCCTGCTGGTGCAGTTACACAGTGAGCAGTCTCCCTGCCTTTTCACCCTGCTCGTAATGACGACCTTTTAGCCGCCGAAGTGCATATTCAGCAGCAGAAGTGTACAATGAATTAAGGTCCATGCGGGCCTTCTTCAGGCGATGGTGGTGAGGGGTCAGTCCTTTATAGGTGGGTGAGGGATGCAGTGTCATTATCGAGAGCCTCCTGCTGCGCCACCCTATAGGTGTTAGGTGTTGGCAAGAACAGCACTCCTCATCATCTGGCCAAGGATGGTTGCTTTGGCAACCACCCATAGGACATGCAGAACCCTTACTGAGCTCCAGGAATGTGGTGACGTGGGAAAGTTGCTGGGACTTGCCTTGCATGGTGCAATAGCGCAAGATGTTAAGCCACCAGTGCTTGTAGCCAGGGGGTGAGAGCGCTATATCCAGGGATAGGAGCTTCAGAGAGTGATCCGAGAGAACACCCTCTATGATCCGGGAGTCCTGGGACAGGGCGATCACTGAATAGGAGATCAAGAAGTAGTCCAGGCGTGATTGGGTGCCGTGGACAAACTGTGGTCTGACATAATATTCCCCAGGAGGGCCCAGTCCGCATAATTGCTCACATCAAGGGGGCCACTGCAGTTGAGGATCAACTCCCGGGTAAGGTTCCAGTCACTGCCAATGAGCCAGTGTGTAGCCCCCAATTTCCAAGAGGAAGCAATAGATTTGGAGGCAAAACTGGCACTTCTGCCCCCTAGGTGCGTACTCTGTCTCAACACAGAGTGTCTGGTCTCTGAGTTGGAGTTTGGTAGAAACAAATTGATCATCGGGATTGGTCCTTGCCCTGAGAAGAGTAAAGGGGAGGGACCTGTAGCAAAGAACTGCAACACCACATTTCCTGGGTTGTCTGGTTCCATCAATTGCCAGGGCTGGGCAACTGCTATCGATCATCGTCCCCACCCTGTCACTGAGCATCTTCTCTGACTCCTCCTGGGAGCGATGACTCTCCAGTAATAGGACTACATCGACACACTTAAACTGCAGATAGAATAGAACTTTCTTACATTTGATGAAGTGCGTGAGACCATTGATGTTCCAAGAGATGTGTGCAAGGGTGAATGGGACCGAGGGATATTGACAGCTATTGTAGTGTGGCGGTAGGAGGGGAGGGAGGTGAAGAAAGAAGCTGGGGAGGAAAGAGAGGGTGGAGATCAGAGATGAGAGGGGATAGAGAAGGCAGGCAGGAGAGAAGTAGCTAAAGAAAGGTAGAAAGAAAGGAGGAAGGGACCGGCAAGTTGGGGGTAGAGAGTCAGTGGTGTGGAGGGAACCAGCGAGCCAGAAAGGTGGAGAACATGAGGCAAAGGCTCTGGAGCAGGGACGGAACCAGAAGAGTGTGGGGGGTAAGTGCTAACTTTCAATTGAGAAGCCCTCATTAATGTAAAATTTGGATTATAAGTATCAATTCTGAAAACATCACTTTTAGAAAGTTGGAATTTTTTTGTTCTAACCACTTGATGCATGCAACCTGTATCCTGGGTCGCAGGACTAGGTTTAGCTGGAAGATGGGTTTGTGTATTGTTCCCAGACAGTGAGACAAAGGGGAATAGATGGTGGCAGGATGGGACATCTCTGGCTAAACATGGGGGAGGAGCTGTCAACTATCACATTTGCACATCACAAAGCGCTGCCTGAGTATGCCCACAAACAGTTTGACAGTAGTGTTTTGTGTTCTCAGACAAGCTGGGGCTAGGGCTGGGGGACAGAACATTCCATAGACCTTGAGGTGCGGGGGAACCTCCAGAACCTTTCCCTACATTAAAGTGGGCACAAGGTATAAATATTGGACCCTCATATCCAACTCTTTAGTACACCTCTGGACCTGTGGAAGACTCTGAAGGACTGTTGTATTGCTCTACAAGAATGACTACTACTACTCTGCTGCCCTGCTGCCTGAGTGAAAATAACTGGACCTGCATCTTAAAACTAGGAACACAAAAGTGATTCAAAGACTAATTAGCCGACCCCTTGATAAAGCCTCAGGGACAAAAAAGCTTCAACCACCTTGACCGAGCACCCAGACATTGCCTGCTGTGAGTCTTGTCCCCCACCTAAACACTTGTAAGTGGGTCTGAAAGAGCTCTGCCATTCCAGATGTGATCCCCACATATCCAACGCAGGATGACACATCGCCCAGAAGCCACTTGGAAACCGCTGATGCATGACGCATCTTGAAGCAGGAGCTTGCATCACAGCTACACAGCTCATCAGAACCACCACTGCTCCATTTATCTTGATATAGGATTTTTCATCGCTACCCTGCACACATTGGAATCTCTGCTGCATAACACATTCTCAGCACAGGACTTCGCAATGCTCAGCAACCTGGATTTAAGGTACTTTGTTCAGCAGACCTAACTTGGTCCCTGTACACAGCCTGGGCTTCACCTCTCTATGCCTGAACTTGTGAATTTGTCCTATTCCGGCACCACCAGATAACCAAAGTTGAAGCTTTATGCTTCTAAGCACTGTTTTCACTTAAACCATTGAAATTGCATATTTTCGGTTCTACTGGTTTAGATTTTTGTTGTTTTTGGCTCAAATCTTTAATTTAATTTCCACTATATTTTTCTAAATTGTTCTGGCATTTTTTTGTGTTGTTTTTCACTGCATTACTGTTTCAAGTGTTGCATAAATGCTTTAGAAATTGCCTCTAAGTTAGGCCTGACTGCTTTTATGTATTTTGTGTGCTACTACCAGAGGGTTAAGTACAGATAAATGTGAGGTTTGCTTATGCTTCAACCTGACAATAATTGTGGTTGCTGCTTAAGTAGAGTTTCACCCCTTAACAAATAATCAAACTTCCTACACTCCCTGACCTAAGTGTGGCAGATGACATGGTGATTCTTTCCATTTTACTGAAGACTCTTACTAAAAGAATGGGAATAAATTGCCTCGTACCTAGAAGACTTTGCTCTTACCTAAACAATCATACTAAACTAATTAAAGTGAACAGTTCTTTTTCAGAGCTTGCACAGGTTCCGCAAGGGGTGTTTCAAAGATCAGTACTATCCCCAACTATTTTCTACCTGTGCATTGACATTCTGATTACAATCCTTAAGTGTGCAAACCACCTTTTTGCTGCAGATATCCAGAATGAGTGCCCTCACCCTCACAGTTTGACCATGACCCAAGACTGATTAAACCAGACCAATGTATGAAAATGCAAACCCAAAATCATTGAATGCACAAAGTCTCTCTGCATCACACACAACTCAAATCTAAACCTCTGCTTGCATATGAATGCCGCAGCAAAGAGTGCTCAACACCAATCCAGACTTCTCAAAAACATTAAACCTTTCATTTCAGAATCGGAAATAAAAATGTGGTTCATGTTCTAGTCAACTTGATATTCTACTACAGCAAAGCCCTACATACTGTAAGACCTTAAACACACCTAACCACAACAAAGGCACCTCTCAGTGATGCAGCAAAACTGATCTCAGTAGGTAAACATTTCAATAACATCACACCAGTGTTCAGAACTCTCAGCTGGCTCCCAAGTGAAGAAAATACATTGTAAAAGTAGACTGCACCATTCACAAAGCATTACATTGTGGAACACCTAAATACCCGGTCTAAAAATTCACCCTATCTGTGGACTGTAGAACTATCTGCAGAAACAAATCTTTATTGCTAGAACCTAGGCTCAAGAAACAAAAAAACTGCTCATAACGATTTTATGAAATGCTCCAAGGATATCAAATTTGAGCCCTCCAGAGATTGACACAAGCTTCTATTTTGCTGCATTTAGGATGAACTTAAAATACTTATTGATTTTGAAATATCTACTTAATTACCTCTACTCTTAGGGCCAGATGTAGCAAGGGTTTTACCCATTGTGTGTCTATGGGAAAATGTGTTCGTACACATGGCCCTTACTTCTTTCATTGTCTAATGAGCCTCAACTTTTACACTTTGTATGTTTAAGGTTCACATGCTGTTTTAACGTTCCTCACACTCATAGGGCCAGATTTACTAAACATGGTCCACCCAGCAAGGGAAATTGTATTGCATCAAAGGGAGAGAACATAAATGTGCCATCTGTAAAAATATATGGGGCAGTTCTGTACTATGTCGCAAGGGTTGTGTTGTGGTCAGAATCATTTTTGTCCAAGAATGGATCTTTTCCTGCAAACAAATTCTCTTAGAGGCTTACTTCTCTTTGCATGTGTGCTGCAGAATGCAGTACATTTGCAAGGAGGAAGTAACACAGAGAAATAAAAATATTTCTCCTTGTTAAGCCATCCTCAGGTCGGCACACCATTTTGGCGTAAACACATGTTTACTGACTTTAGAAAACATTGTAGGGTGTCAAAATAAATAGTTGGATGCACGGGAGGGCCCATGCTCCACCTAAGTAATGCATCCTTGATGCAAGATAATGCGAGACAGTACTATGCACTGCATCACAGCCCCAATGCAAAATCATAAAAAATCCAGGCGTTCCTGTAGAAACTTTCCTAGCAATAAATGTGAAGTGCTCTGATGTCCCGGATCAACTACTGTCTAATTGCAAATACATAAATAAAAGTCTCACAGTCATATTCATGAATACTAAAACACATACTTTACTCATTAACATTTCTACAAACACTTCCGGTATATCACCATCTTATCTGTACAGTGGTGTCTAATCAAAATGTCTTCACATAAAGAGGGTTCCAAAATTAGTTAACCATAATTACAATGAGTTAGTTCAGCATATTCCTTGTCACTAACAATGTTTTGGCCCTTGGAGTGTAAATATGAGCTAGTTTAAAGAGAGCACTATTCGATGTGGAATATATATAACATACACTCATCGACAGTCTATATTAAAAAGGCTTGAGGGGACAGTTGGCTGTATTTAAATATCCAGCAAAGTAATACTCATATATTCATAATCACAAGTCTATTCTTTAAAATCTATTAATATTACCATTCCAAACATTCAATATTTAAATTCTTTTGTAAGAGACACACTGGAGTGCTCATATTTTATCCAACAGGTCAGTAGCTCTATTATCCCTAAGGTTCCACATTTTTCCATGTGCAGGTATGCGTTCTTTCGGCAGATGTCTTTGTCTTACAAGGGCCTTTTATGTTGCACTGCCTCTTTTACTTGTCACCCCAGTGTTATAATTCTTGTAGTAGTCTATTACCTAAAGTAGTACCAAACTATTATGATGAGCTGTTACATTCACTGATGTTCATGGTAGCAAACAGTATACAATATACATTATTCTTCTATTCACTTTCGCTTAAGAATGTACAATATACATTATTCTTCTACATTTACTTTCACTTAAGAAGTCTACATTTAATACAATTTGTAGTGTCTGATGTTATGTTTTCATCGCTTGTGAATTGTTGTTTTATTAATGCCATGTTATTGTGATATACCTGTGGCAACTAAAATGCTATTAACTTTAATAAAAAATATTGATCACAAAAATATGTATTTTACATACATACATTGTAAAACACACAACTATCATGGTACAAAATATTGTGGATCCAAATATTAACTTCATAATAGTAACTATATGTATTTAGTTATAGGTAGCGTTATTATAATGTAAAGTAAAAATTATCACATAAAAAATACAATATTAAAAAAAACAAAAATTCCTCATAAAGATTAATTTATTCATTTTAATAGTTATAATTTTATGAAATACATATAACTCTAAAACTAAATATGGATACAAATATTTGCCATATTCCATTGCATAGTAATTTAAATTTATTATACACACACAAATAATTGTAAAATAAAAATAAATATTAGTGATATAACATATGAAAAAACAATGCGATAATTATTAGCTCTTGAAAAAATATAAAAACACATTTGCAACATACTCAGCCACAACAAATAATATTTGAAAAATTAGATCACAGATTAATAAACAGTAAACATTTATAATGAAAACTAGCAAGAAAAACATTTATTGCAAAAATATTCTTTTAAATGACATATGTTCAAAATATCTCTTAAAATACACCAGAATAAAATGTAAACATTTTAAATCCAAAATAAATAAAAAGAAATAAAAAGAATAACAAAACGACTAGAAAATGTGAACAATGCCCTTATTGGGGAATTGGCTGGAGGGGTTAAACTCTCTAATCAAACTCCAGCCTCATAAACTTTGGGGAAAATATAATCTCGGGTGGGCGTCAACTTTACTATTGTAATACCAGTTCAATAAACATTAGAGAAAGTGCATACATGGGATGAAGGGTGGATCAGATGCATTACATCTAAATAATATAAATACATATTAACATTATTCCTTAAATTTGAATAAAACATGTAAAACTCAAAATATATAAATAGAAAAGTAAAACATTTTATAATTAAGAAATAACAGAATTTTAAAAAATGATTATCAAAATTGTCTCAATTTTCCATGAAACTTCAATGATTAAAAATGACCTGCCCAACATCTTATAAATGTAAATATGAAAAAATGAAACATAAAATATATGATAACATTATAAAGCTAACATACATTAACCAATCAATAATAATTAATATACACTTGACAAATAAAAATAACCACCCAAATCTCATTATCTTGACAATCCATAAAAATTACCAATCTACTTGTTTAAAAACATATAAAATATTTTTAAATTATGCAAACAGGAAAATAATTTGTAAACTAGAAATTACTTATATTGATCAACTCTTGTCAATTTATATATATTTTATTTAAATATTAGACATCCAACCCCCCAACAATCCCCTACAACCCCAAATTAAAATGTATTAAGTAATTACATAATTATTAAGACAAGTAAACAACTAACTAAAAAGCAAAGATGGCATATGCAACAATTACAATTAATTCAAATATATATATTTAAAAATAAAATACCCAACGAATCCCTAAATGTCTTCCACAATGAACAATTAAAATTAAATACATAATTTTAAATGTGCTAAACATATAAACAAATAAAAAACAAGTACACTCAACAATATTTTATTAAAATTAATGAACATATCATTTATAAACACCACACACCTAGTCCCAAAATAAACTCAACAACCTGAAAAAAAGTATGAAGTGCTAGAAGAAAATAATTACAAATACGTGCTTGTGACCCTTGGACTTCATGGGTGTGTAGCTCTTTGGCAGGTTGTTATTATCCAGCTGGATATACCAGCCTGCAGTCACATCCTCATCTCCTATTCAATATGAGTCGAGATTTGGGTGATTGGGAGAGGTAGCCCAGCCCCATCTTAGAATCTGTGCACTGTAGCCTCCCTTGGAATGGCAGCCGTTTGAAACAGCAGATCTCTCTCTGTTAGAGTGAAACTAACCCCTCCCTCTTTTACTAATTTATCACCTGTCTGGAAACCTCGTATATTTTTTGGGCCAGTAAGTAATGGTCACAATCAAAGTGGTTTGACTGCATAACCTGGACATGATATGATAATGCCTGGAATACACCCACTTACCCCTTCCCCACAGTATTGATGGGACACTCAAGAATCCGAACAAGTGCACCACCTCTGATTGGCAAGCCATGACCTTAATAAGAATAAATACTAGTGCTATCAGCTTGAATGTTGTTAACTGTTTTCTTTGACAACTGTGGACTTTTTTTTTCTAATGCTGGAGGGCAGGCAACAGAACCAGGTTTAGGAGTGATGTTGCCTTGCCACCCTTCTTCATAGAGGAGCGGTAAAGCCCATAAAACCTGTTGAGGAGAGAAATTGTTGTACCTACCTGGGTGATGAATTAGACTGCGCCTACCAGGAGGAGTTGTTTATTTGCATCAAAGTGGGTGGTCCAGCTGACTGGAGTGGAGAATATCTCAACAGAGTGGGATTGCCATGCAACGACAAAGTCACCCCAGCCAGGAAAAGTAACACTGAGCACAATGATTTCTAGACTGAGGAGGGGCGAAATCACCTTCAGTCAGCAAGAAGGTTAAGTCACTATTGAACATTCACATGCCGAAAGAGTAAGTACTTACTCTTAACTGAGGTTTGGAGGTCTAGGGAAATTTCAGTGTTTACCCTTGCCCTATAGTTCTATCTGATTTTAAAGATGGGGTGTTCTTAATCTTAGAATTATGGGTCGAGAAGTATCATGGCTCGAAATCACAGACACTTTGCCACTCAAAAAGTCTGCTGTTCACTTTTCAGTGTCCATTGTGTGTCACTCTTAACACTGGGATTCGTCCAGCACATCAGAATCTTTAGGATGATTGGTGTGTTTTCAGATATAGGTCGCCAATCCCTCTAAACACTTAAGGGACATTCAAGATGTACTGGGAACTTGACGGGCGATGGTCCCTACCCTATATCTATAGGGTATTCGATGACTGGCATGTGGCACAAGTACTTATGTTGGGAAATTGACACTGGGCAGTTTCACTGACAAAGGCACTCTAGGCCACAAGGATACTAAAAACTAAGATAGTGACACTAGGACACAATACCAGAACAGTGGCACAACATGAGTACACTGACACACACTGACTGCGTGTCACAACACTAGTGTGATGACTGGTTGGGTTGACACAAGGAAACTGAGATAGGGAACTGTCACTAGGAATTGAACATTAGAACAATGAGACAAATGCATAAACTGGAATGAGGATGTTGACATAGGCATAGTGACAATGGAAGATTGACACAGTTTGCAAACATTGACAATAGAACACTAACATAGGGCACCACCACTGACAGAAGGGCACTGCTACAGCAATATACCAGCAATGAGATGGCTGCACAGAAATGTGACACCAGGACCCTGCCATTGGGACACATGTGGGATCCTGAGGCAGGATCAAAAACACTGACCTGGGGAATGGGGATATTGACTTGGGGATGATGACTGTGGAATGCTGATAAAGTCCACTAACAGGTGAGGAGGTCCTGGGTCTGGCATAGTGAGGTCGGGAGTGAGTTCCAGGTCTTGGCGGCGAGGTGGGAGAAGGATCTGCCGCCAGAGGTCTTTCGCTGGATTCGGGGGACGATGGCGAGGGCAAGGTTGGCAGAGCGTAGTTGGCGTGAGGGAACGTAGAAGTTGAGTCTGGTGTTCAGGTAGGTGGGTCCGGTGTCGTGTAGTGCCTTGTGTGCGTGGGTGAGGAGTTTGAAGGTGATCCTTTTGTCCACGGGGAGCCAGTGGAGGTCCTTCAGGTGGTGGGAGATGTGACATCGGCGGGGTATGTCGAGGATCAGGCGGGCGGATGCGTTCTGGATACGTTGGAGTCGTTTGATGTCTTTTGTTGGGATGCCTGTGTAGAGTGCGTTGCCGTAGTCGAGTCTGCTACTGACGAGGGCTTGGGTCACCATCTTTCTGGTTCCTGTTGGAATCCACTTGAAGATACTGTGGAACATGCGGAGGGTGTTAAAACAGGAAGAGGAGACAGCGTTGACCTGTTTGAACATGGTGAGAGCAGAGTCGAGGATGAAGCTGAGGTTTCGTGCGTGGCTGGCTGGGGTGGGTGGGGGGCCCAGGGCGGTGAGCCACCAAGAGTTGTTCCAGGCCGAGGGGGTGCGACCAAGGATGAGGACTTCCGTCTTGTCGGAGTTAAGTTTCAGGTGGCTGTTGCTCATCCATTCGGCGATGGATTTCAGTCCCTCGTGGAGGTTGGCTTTGGCGGTGAGAGGATCTTTGGTCAGGGAGAGGATGAGCTGGGTGTCGTCGGTGTAGGAGAGGATGCTGAGGTTGTGCTGGCGGGCCAGTTGTGCGAGGGGGGCCATGTAGACGTTGAACAGCGTTGGGCTTAGTGAGGAGTCTTGGGGGACGCCGCAGATGAGGTTGGTGGCTTCGGAGCAGAAGGGTGAGAGTCAGACTCTCTGGGTTCTGCCGGAGAGAAAAGAGGAGATCCAGTTGAGGGCTTTGTCTTGGATACCGGCTTCATGGAGGCGATTTAGTAGGGCGCGGTGGCTGACCATGTCGAAGGCAGCGGAGAGGTCTAGGAGGATGAGGGCTGAGGTTTCGCCGTTGTCCATTTGTTGTCTGATGTCATCTGTGGCGGTGAGGAGTGCAGTCTCTGTGCTGTGGTTGCGTCTGAAACCGGATTGGGAAGGGTCTAGGATGGAGTTGTCTTCGAGGTAGTGGGAGAGCTGTGCGTTGACGATCGTCTCTATGACTTTCGCTGGGAAAGGCAGGAGGGAGATCGGTCGGAAGTTTTTGAGGTCGTTGAGGTCAGCCTTAGGTTTCTTGAGGAGGGGTTGGATTTCTGCGTGCTTCCAGCTGCCCGGGAAGGTAGCGGTGTTGAAGGAAAGGTTGATGATCTTGCGGAGTTTGGGGGCGATGGTGACGTCGGCTTTGTTTAAAACGTGATGTGGGCAGGGGTCAGAGGGAGATCCTGAGTGGATGGAGTTCATGGTCTTTAGGGTTTCGGCGTCGTCTACTTGGGTCCAGGTGGTGATGCGGTCGGTGTGGGAGGAGTTGTTGGGGGTGGGGTCTGGCGGAGGTGTGGTGTTGAAGCTGTCGTGGATGGCTGCGATTTTCTGGTAGAAGAAGGTGGAGAGGTCCTCGCAGAGTTTCTGGGATGGAGGGACGTCGTTGACGTTGGCGTTGGGGTTGGAGAGATCCTTCACGATGCAGAAGAGTTCCTTGCAGTCGTGGGCGTTGTTGTTAAGGCGTTCTGTGAAGTGGGAGCATTTGGCGAGTCGGATCAGTTGGTGGTGTTCGCGGTTGGCTTCCTTGAGGGTAGCAAGGTTGTCGGGTGTACGCTCGAGGATCCATTTCTTCTTGAGTTTCTGGCAGGTGCGTTTGGAGGTGGTCAGTTCATCTGTGAACCAGGCTGTTTTTTTCTTTTCTTGGTTGACAGTGGGTCTCTTGAGTGGTGCTAGGATGTTGGCGCAGTTAAGGATCCATTGTTGGAGGTTGATAGCGGTGGAGTCCGGGTCGGTGGGGTCGGGTGGTGGGTTTTTGGAGATGGTGCTGGCTAGTTGATCTTCGGTGACTTTTCCCCAGCGGCGGTGAGGCGGTAGAGGGGTGCGGTGGTGTTCGGTGTTTTTCTTGAACGTGAAGTGGACGCAGTGGTGGTCGGTCCAGTGGAGTTCGGAGGTGTGGCTGAATGAGATGTGGTTGCTTGCAGTGAAGAGTGGGTCAAGGGTGTGGCCGGCGATGTGGGTGGGTGTGTTGACCAGTTGACGGAGTCCGAGGTTGGAGAGGTTGGTGGTCAGTGATGCGGTGTTGGCGTCATTGTTGTTCTCCAGGTGGAAGTTAAGGTCTCCCAGGAGGATGTAGTCTTAAGAGGCGAGGGCGTGGGTGCTTGCGAGGTCGGAGATGGTGTCGCTGAAGGGGGCTCTTGGTCCTGGAGGACGGTATATGAGGGTTCCTCTGAGGTTAGTGTTGGGGTCCGTGTGAATCTGGAAGTGGAGGTGTTCGGCTGTCTTGAGGGTGTCGTCCGTGTAGGTGTGGATCTTGAGGGTAGATTTGTGGGCGATGGCTATCCCTCCGCTGATTCCGTTGGTGCGATCTCTTCTGGTGATCTTGTAGCCGTCAGGGATGGCGATGGCGATGTCTGGGGCCGAGGAGTCGTTCCACCAGGTTTCGGTTAGGAAGGCTAAGTCTGGGGCGGCGGTGTCGAGCAGGTCCCAGAGCTCAATGGTGTGCTTTCGTGCGGAGCGTGTGTTGAGGAGGATGCAGTGCAGGTGGTTTGTGTTGGTTGTTGCTGGCTTCGTTGTTCTGTTGCAGGTGAAGTTGCAGGTGCGACAGGAAAAAGGTCCTTTGGTGTGCTTCGGGGTGGCCTGGAAGCATTCTGTGGAGGAGCCAGGGTTGAGGGCGAGGAGTTCGCTGGCCAAGTAGCGAAGGCTGGGGGTGCGGGGGCGTGCGGACCAGGGGGAGTGGCGCTGGGCGCGTTCCAGGCGCGGACGGGCGCAGACGGGCATCCCAACATTGAGATGGTGAACCTGAAATGTAGGCCATGACACAGATGAATTGATATGAGGACATTGACAGTGAGGGAACTGAAACCGGGGCATTGACATTGGGACAGGGGTGGATGAGGAAATAGAGACACTGACATTGACACTTGAGTACTGATACAAGGAAACACAGAGGGCCACTGACTCATACACAATAACACTGACCTGACACACTGAAAGTCTACAAATACTAACCCTGAGACACAGACTTTAGGCCACCAGCATTAGAACACTGACACAAGGATGTTGACACTAACACTGGGAAATAACATGGGGTGCTGGCAAACTTTGGACCTGATTCACAAAGGTAAACTTAGACCAAAAGTCTAAGGGTCTCAATTGCAAATGTAAACTTTTTTTCCAATTTTATTTATGCAGTATCACAGTGTACATACATTTGTGCCATATGTAGAGCCTTGTACCAAAACCCTATGCCATATCGTGCTCCTAAAATTGTAACATTGGCCTAAGTCAAGTTAGTAATTCGCAGGCTTGTTCGGAGTAATATCTATGATGTACATGGTCAGGTAGTACAATAATACTTACACAAATCTTCAGCGTATCTACATAACAGTGGCAAATTGAAGTGGTGGTCTATCCAGCTCATGCCAATACATTGCATAGTATATTCAACTTACAAGAACTAAACAACTACAACAAACAGCTAACAACTAAATTGCAATACTGTAATACATTTTACTAGATACAAAAGGGGAGAAAGAGTCGCTGCCGCGCACCACTATACCACTCCACAATATCTAGGCGGCAGCTCCTAAATGGGTAGTCAAACCCAGGCTGTGACTACATAAGCTGATTGAACAATGAGAGGAGGAAACCAAGGCCCTGTAACAAAGTCGACTGGGGGAGGTGGGAGTGCGTATCATCACTCAGACACACACAACCATTTATCACACAATACCACTTTACCGCCCAATAGGGTATGACAGCACCCGTATCCCGCTATTTAGTGATCATCCACTGAGGGGTCTCCATTCTCCCCCACAGGCTCTCCGTGTAGACTTTCACTCATGCCACACCAGAGTTTAAGATCGCTTTCTGCATGCTCGTCCGTACGCGTCTTACGAAGGCGACCTTCCTCTGCAGTGGCCCACTCAATGAGGTTATTCAGCCATGTCTCCAGTACCAGAGGGGCCGGACTCGCCCATCAGATCGCAATACGCCTCTTAGCTAAAACGAGCCCCAGCCGTGTGAATCTGAATGCCATTTTACGCCCTTTGTTAGGGAGTGGAGGAGGCCAAGCAAACAATGTTTTATCATTATCTGCAGTTTCATAGCTGTTACCCCCTTAGCCTTGAACTATTTGACGTCAAAAAGGCATAATAGAATTGTATGTCCATGTGAAATGCTCAAAATTGGTGGGGGACATGCCACACTGAGCACAGCCAACAGAGTGTGACAGGAACAGTCTATGCAGGCGTTGCGGTGTCAGATATACTCTATGCAAATAGTAAAAATGTATCAGTTTAAACCTGGCATCGCTAGTCCCCTCACGCACCAATGCACAGGCCCTATTCCACTCCCCATCTGTAAACAGAGATCCCAGGTCTGCCTTCCACTTATCCCCTGTCCCAATGATGTTGATCTGTCTATCTCTCTTTAGGGCCTTATAGGTGCTAGAAAGAAGCCCATGATCACGCCCCGGGTCTATAATAACTGTCGCAAGGTGGGATAAATCCCCTCCATTGTCACATCCGCCTGCTTGCTATCTAGAAAAATCCAGTATTTCGGAGGCCCTAACAAAAGGGCAAATCCACCAGAGTGGGAGAAGGCACGTATATGGCGCTCTCTGCAACATCCGTGTGACAGCTCTATCCCACATCTCCACCACCTGTAACACCAAGAAGGGTCTATCCCACGGTAGTCTAGCTCCACTCATGAGCAGGCCTGGCAATCTGGATACACATACAGAACCTGCTAGTAACTCTTTTTCCCGATTGGGGGATCACTACACCACATGGTCATATATTGTAGTAAACTCGCCATATAATATAAATGGAGGTCTGAAAGCCCCAGTCCCCCGTCAGCTAAGTCTAACTTCAAAACCTCAAGGCAGACTCTGCATCTCTTAACTGCCCAAATTAAAGATCACAGTAGTTTATCAATCTGCCGAAACAGCGAAGAAGGCAATTCACAAAAGGAATTTTGCATGACATACAGACACTGTGGGAGTAATACCATTACACTGAGTTCTATTCTACCCATTGGTGATCCAGAACTGAACAGAGGCACGGAGACCAGTCATTATTCTTCCCATGTTCATTGCGTATTGAAGCTGAGGGGAGTGAGCTATCTGCATGCCCAAATACTGAAAGGACTTGGTCTCCCATGTCAACCCCACCTTAGGCAACTTTGCTGCCTCAACTGATGCCAGCCCTGGGGAACAATACCATCTTTCGGCGATTGACCTGGAGGCCAGATAGCTCTCCAAAGTCCGCCATCATCTGTAAAAACTTCGGAATCAATCTCTCTGGATCAGTGACATATACCAGAGTGTGGTCTGCGTACATCAATACAAAATGTGTTCTGGTCCCCACTCTGATGGCCCACCTTTCTAAGCATCTCCTCAGTTGTATGGCTAGAGGCTCCACAGCCAACGTTAATAGCAATGGCGATGATGGGCAGCCCTGCTGTGTACCTCGTTCAATATCAAAAGGGTCCAAAATCATCATCCCTGTTCGCACCCTTGCTCACGGCGCTGTATACAACAGGCGTACCCATGCCAGGAAGTTTGGTCCAATGCCCATTCTGCATAGCACCTCCCATAGGTAATCCCAGGGCAAGGTATCAAACGGCTTTTCTATGTCTAGGACCACTAATGCGGCAGGAGCTGCAGAGTCGGACGTCTCATGTATTACATGCGATATCCTCAGCAGATTCATATGGGTTCCCCGCCCCAGGATAAATCTGCATTGATCATCTCTAACCAGATGGGCCACGACTCGCCGCAGTCAGGTTGCCAGCACTTTAGCAAGCAACTTCACATCGACATTGAGTATGGATAATGGTCTGTAGAAGCCAGGATCCACTGGATCCTTCCCTGGTTTCGGAATCATAACTATCAGTGCTTCCCTCGTGTGTTGGGAGCGTGCCTACATCGCCGGCTTTGCAGAACATTTCTAATAATCCGGGGAAGAGTGTTGCAGAATATGCACGGTAAAACTCAGTTGGAAGCTCATCCGGACCAGGCGTCCTACTGTGTGCCATGGTGCCCAGAGATTCCTGTAGCTACTCTAACATCACCTCCCCATCCAGCTCCCCGTCTGATCCTCAGTGAGTTGGGGAATGTGGAGTCTGTCCAAATACCTGTACATTTGGCCTACGTCTTTCATCTTTGGGGAAGTGTATATGTATTTCAGAAGGTCCTGCAAAAGGAGGTTCACACGCACTTGTCCCAAGTACATCCTCCCGGTCTGTCCTTGCAATTATAGGATTATTGGTACAGGCCGCTTGCACTTAAGGAGCCAGGCCAGCTTATGCCCTGAATGGTCTCCCTCCCGGTACAGCCTCTGTCTGTAATCCTGACGTACATAACTATCTAGGCTATTCAACAATCTGCCTCAGAAATATCTCCATTGTTCACTCTGGACTGAAGAGCAGCCAGGACATCCTCCTGTTGTGTGAGTTCCCATTATAGCTTTTTCCTAATGCCATAGGATTTGCCAATGCTCTCACCCCGGATAACTGAATTTAGGGCCTCCAATTCTATGCCTTGTGTTCGAGTTGTAGACCAGTTCACGCTAAAATATAAATCTAGGGCCGTCCACATGTCACCTTTATATTCTGGGTCCCCTAATAACTCAGGCCACAACTTCCACATGGGGATTGTCGGTCTAGGTGTATGGGTCTCACACTCTAATAACAATGGGGCTTGATCTGGCAGAAACCTCACCTGATAGGCAACACAACGGACATGTAGTGTATCCAGGTTACCCAGCAAAAATCTATCCAGTCTGCTATATGCCCCATGCGTAGAAGTATAACAGGAGTATACTGAGGAAGCGGGGTGTAGTTCCCTCCATATGTCTATGAAATGCAGGCTACTCATAACCTTGCGTAGTTTAACTTTAATGTGTGGCTTATTGCCAAGTTTCGGTGGGCTTCTGTCTAAAACGCCATCCAGGGCACAATTAAAGTCTCCCAACCAGATGACTGGCATTCCCACATAGGGTACTAACTCCTGTTGCAGTGTTTTAAAGAACTCTTCATCATCTGAGTTATGGGCATATAAATCCAGGATGCAGAGATGGTGCCCATCAAAATCACAGTGCAAGAATATATAGCGACCCTGTATGTCTGCTGTTAAGCTTTTGAAATGGAAAGGCACCCCATGGGCAATTCAGACAGAGACCCCCCTAGCGTACAAGGAATAAGTTGCCGAGTACAATTGTCCCCGCCACTTTTTCTGTAGCTTTTGTGCCTCACTATCTATCAAATGCGTCTCTTGGAGGTGAGCAATTTGGGTGCCTCTGCGTCTAAGGTAAGTGTGCACTCTATAACACTTTACAAAGAATTCAGCCCCCTCACATTCAATGTGACAATTCACATTAAGGCACACATCTTGAGTTAAGTATACCAACAGATGTATCCCCACCCCTCAAACCCCCCTCTCCATCATACCCATGTTCACCCCAATTGTATATCGTGGTCCAACGTGCGCTCAATACTGCAACTCCATGTCCCTTCTCCCTCACACTGCATACAGTACCCAAGTGTATAAAACAGAACACAAACTGTAAGTCAAAGTCGCATTCAACATCCACAACCCGCCCTGGGTAAACACCACCCCAACTAGTGTCTACCCACTCCATGTGTGTGCCCGCTATCTACTCTGGAAGCCAGAGGAGAGGGAGAGCAGAGCACTACTCCCGCTCGATAGCAAGGAACTGTTTGAGATGGTGCGGTTCAATCCCCACACAACCATCCAAAGCTCACATACAGTACACCCGATATAGTAACCCACTGCTGTAATACCAAAAACTAATTATACGTAATAACAAGGTGCGGGTGCGGCCAGCTGCGGTAGAAGGTAAAGGAGCATGCCAGTTAGATTACCACCACCCCCTATATTGTAGCCATTCCGAGTCACCACCCTACCATCATCAGCAGATAGTAGCATAGAAAGAAAGGGGGAAGAAGAAAAACGAGAAAGAGGAGAGTGGAAATAAAGTCAATATTTCCAGGCCTGATGCGGGCTCGAGAATGGCAGTCCTTTATGGCGTCACGGCAGCACCCTCAGCTAGCTGCAATGTCTGAGTCCGGTGTCAGGTCTGCCCCACTGTTTGGTGATCCAGAGAGCGATGATGTATCTGAGGTGACCGATTTGACTAATGATCTGGCCTCCTCACGTTCCTGTCTCTGCTGCTCCAGACTCAGGGTATCCTCCGGGTGCATTTTTACTCTGTCTCCACAGCTGGTGCGGCATGCCTGTTATTTCTGCGTGTGGTGGCCTGCGAGTCACTCGTCCTCTGTTCTCTCCCACGGATTCCCCTGTGTGGGGTCCCCATGGGTCCCTCGCCAGTTCTCAATTCCAGCCAGCCCCAAACTGCCTCAAGCGTCTGAATGAAATGCGCATCTAATACCTTAAATTTATTAGGGTAAAGGAGCATATAAGTGTAACCCAGCTCTTTCAGTTTTTGTTTAGCACCTATTTACGATTGTCTTTGGAGCTGCACCACTCTAGAGTAATCCAGGAAGAATCGTATGGTATGATTCTCATATGTGGGATCTCTGTGTTTGCGTACTTCCTGTAAGATGATATCCAGATCTCTATAGTTTAGAATCTTGGCAATAATCGTTCTAGGGGGAGCCCCCGGCGGAGGAGGGGAGCCAACGCCCTATGCGCTGCCTCAGCTACAAACACAGGCGACGGGGGGGAGAGGTCATCATTTTTTTAATCCACTTTTCTAGAAAGGCCTCCAGGTCACTCCCCTCCACCCCCTCTGGGAAGCCCACTATGCGTAAGTTGCATCTCCTCACTCTCCCCTTTGCATCTTCGTCTTGCGCCTCCAGCCTACGTGTCTTGGTCTCAAGGGCGGCCACTATGGCTTTCAACGTATCCATATCCATCTGTAGGGATGTCACTTGCTTCTCAGTGGCCACCAAGAGTTCGGCCACCACCCTCAAATCCACTCTCAATAAGTTAGCGTCTACCGTCTACCATCTACCGCTACAGCAGCAATTTGCACCTGCACCATCTGTCCGGATGCCTCAATAGCTGCCAAGATCTGTGTTCTGGGGGGCTCTTCCCCCTTACCCTTGGGCATAGGGGAGTCTTTCTGTAGGCTCCCTCCTGCATTCTCGGTGGTATATTGGTCCATCGTGGTCTGCTGCGCACCTTGGTTTGATCTGTCCTTGCCCATGGTGTATTAAGTTCACAACCTCGGTCACCGACAGTCTCACAGGGCCCTGGCAGTCACGATCTGCTGTGTCGCAGCCAGCAGTAGTGGTTCCACCTGAAGCATACCAAACAGTCAGCGCGTCCAGTCCAATCCGACTGTTTAGGTGCAGTTTCCGTCTCCACTCCAGCAATCTAATTAGCTGCCCATTCAATCGGCCAACAGGGAGTACGGGCATCTACCTCCTAGCGTAGTGGCCATCTGGGGGGGGAGAAATGGAGGCAAACACGTCCAAAACAATCACTCCAGTTACGAAGTCCTGGTCACCTCTCGAGCTTCTCAACCCCTTCCTTCGGCTCAGCATACTCAGACATGCTCCGCAAGTTCCAAAACACCTGGTCAGGTGCCCCACATCGCTCCAGCAGCTCCTCTGTCCATATCCCGCTCTCGTCGCCCGGGCCCTCCTCACCTTCACCACGCGACTCCACCAGTCCGCCAGGCCGTGTTCAAAGGCTCCTCTGGCCCAGATCTCTACAGAGCCCGTCGATGTCACCACACCGGGTGTGGGGGGAACAGAAAGCGCAAGCTAGCCAGCCACGCACCTCTCTCGCCTCAGAGTTCCCCAGTCAGGCCTCCGCAGCACCACATGCCCGCCGTAGGCTGGGCCCTAAGTGCTGATGATCACCACCACGGCCGGCATTTTGGAGTTAGGCTCGTCTTTTGTGTTTCGCTCTGCGGCACATCTGTGGCTTCTCTGTTCCTCCCTCTGCTCTCACCACCGTCCTCCACCTCTTGCCCATCAGATTGTCGGGTCGGCGGCAACTCAGGGTGGCAGGATGGTGCAGGATTCAATTGTCGGGACCGGAGCACTCGCTCAGTGCATCCGGTTGGCCATCTTGTCGGCCACGCCCCCGACAAAGGTAAACTTAAACCAAAAGTGTAATTTTAGACATAAAGACCTTCATTACAACCCTGGCAGTCGGTGTTAAAGCATCGGGAATACCGTCAACAGGCCAGCAGTAAAAAAAAGGGAATCACGACCATGGCGGAAACTGCCAACACATACAGCCACTTTAACACTCCGACCGCCACAGCGGCAGAAACCAACACTGCGGCGGTAACTGCCAACAGACAGGCGGAAGACAATGTACCACCCACTCTATTACAAGGCACCAATCCATCAGCTTTTCTGGGGCGGTACCAATGCCATCAAAAGCACGGCGGAAACAAGACTTGGAACAGAAACCACTCAACTCCGAACGAGGAACCAGGATGCCATGGAGCCCGAGTTACAGGTGCTACCAATGTTGGTTTACCTCCTCTTCTACCAGGAGCAGCAAAGACGGCGGCAACGACCACGGTGAGTACTGCACCTAGCACACGGGGGAGGAGAAAGAGAGTGACACACACATGCAACACCCCCAACCCCACCCTCACCCACAACACCCAACACACAAATACATGCCACAGCATTACAAATACACATCGTAACCCTCTGGAAGAAAGCAAGATCAAAAGGAAATGATTGTAACGAGTGTAATCATTGAAAATTCAGATATGGAGACAGGTCAGTATATACAAATATGTACAGGAACTACACAAGTCCGGATAGGTTTCCATTCATTGTCCGTGGACCAGTGGTCCCAAAATGCATGTGCGGAGCCCACACATGATACCTGTCTCTAAACGGAGATAACACTGCTGGGGCATCAGGTCGAAAAATAAAGGCACCTCAGGGGGAAGGGGAGGGAGGGCACCTCAGCCGGATGTTGGGACGATGCCACTGCTCCAGGAGGGGGCTCCATTCCCAATGATTGGTCCTGGGGAGTGCAAAGCCACAGTCTCACAAGTCTCTCAATTGGGTGGGTTGCCCACTGTTTGGTCCTGGGGAGTACAAAACCACAATCTCACAAGTCTCTCAAGTGAGTGGGTTGCCCACTGTTTGGTCCTGGGGAATGCAAAGCCACAATCTCACAAGTCCCTCAAGTGGATGTGTTGCCCACTTTTTGGTCCTGGGGAGTGCAAAGCCAGTCTCACAAGTCTCTCAAGTGGGTGGTTTGCCCACTGTTTGGTCCTGGGGAGTGCTAAGCCACAGTCTCACAAGTCTCTCAAGTGGGTGGTTTTCCCACTGTTTGGTCCTGGAGAGTGCAAAGCCACAGTCTCTCTAGTGGATCCTTTTCTCCACTGGTTCTGGAGGGGGCTGAGTTGCCAGAGTGCTTCATCCTGCCAAGGACTGGGGTAGTGGATGCTGTTCTCCACTGGTTCTGGAGGGGGCTACTGCCCAAAGTGCTTCATCCTGCCAAGGACTGGGGTAGTGGATGCTTTTCTCCACTGGTTCTGGAGGGGGTTTAGTGCTCAGAGTGCTTCATCCTGCCAAGGGCGCGGGTAGTGGATGCATTTCTCTTCTGGTTCTGGAGGGGGCTTAGTTGCCAGAGTGCTTCTTCCTGCCAAGGACTGGAGTTGTGGATGCTGTTCTCCACTGGTTCTGGAGGGGGCTTTATGCCCAGGGTGCTTCCTCCTGCCAAGGGCTGGGGTAGTGGATGCATTTCTCCACTGGTTCTAGAGGGGGCTTAGTGCCCAGGGTGCTTCATTCTGCCAAGGGCTGGGGTAGTGGATGCTGTTCTCCACTGGTTCTGGAGGGGGCTTAGTGCCCAGAGTACTTCATCCTGCCAAGGACTGAGGTAGTAGATGCAGTTCTCCACTGGTTCTGGAGGGGGCTGTGTGCCCAGAGTGCTTCACATGCTGTGTGGCAGTTCTCATTCCCGCACCTGGGTGTCAGAGCCATGAGATTTCCTGGGAACAGGTAGCATGATACTGCATGGAGGCAGAGACACACTCCACCCTGCGGCGACTCAGCCTGCTAACTGCTGGTACTGCCAGCGCTGGTTGTGGTGCCTCATGTGCAGGGTCCCGGACATCTCCTGCAGCCTCGGACAACTGCCCACTGGGGATGATGTCCATGTCAGCTGTGATGGCACAGTCTGAGTACGTCGCGGGGCAGGTGGTGGTGGTTGCAGCGGTGTCAGCGGCGGACATGCTGGCGGTGGTGCATGTGTCAGCACGTGTGGAGGGAGACACCAGGACGTCTCCTGCAGCCTCCGACGGCTGCCCACTGGGATGATGCTGGGACTGGAGCAGAGGCAGCAGACGTGCAGGTGGGCGTGCAGGTGGGCATGCAGGTGGGTGGTGCAGGTGGCGGTGCAGGTGGCGGTGTCCACCATAGTACAGGTTGCTGTTCTGACCTGCAGAAGGGGTGTCACCAGTCCCTCACTCTGAGGCTCCGTGCCCTGAGCTGACTTCCCTTTAGCCTTGTGTCCCTTGCGCACCTTAGATGTCGCCGCTGGCACTAGGCACTGTCTTCTTTTGTCTTGGAGGAGGCCTTGCTGCTTGCTTGCTGCGGCTTGTCCTTACAGCATGTTGTCCCCTTCTTCACCTTGGCAGGTGGCGGAATAGGGTGATCCTTGGCCTCATTAGGTGGCACACTGTCAGCCCTGTTGGGAGCAGCCCGCGATGTTACAGGACTTGCAGGGACCATAGTGCTGGAGAATTTTGTGGCTGAGGTGCTGGGCTGGGATCTGGACACCCTGGTCCCAGGGGAAGGACAGGGGGGAGGTGTAGAAAAGAAGTCAAAGTTAGCGAGGAAAAGTATTTTAGACACACTAGGACAGGAAGTTGGAGGAGGGTGCATGGGCTAAAGGCTGTTGTGAGGTGGATGGCTGTTGAGTAGGCGTGTGTACTTTGGGAGGAGGGCTCACAGACACACTGG
This sequence comes from Pleurodeles waltl, assembly GCF_031143425.1. NCBI lineage: Eukaryota > Metazoa > Chordata > Amphibia > Caudata > Salamandridae > Pleurodeles > Pleurodeles waltl. Next base: position 657,889,335 of record NC_090443.1, on the reverse strand, counting down.
GAGAGGACACAGGGGACATGTGAATGGTAGTGGGGGTGGTGATTGCACATGAGGGGTGTGTGGTGATGGGCGTGCTGGTGATGGAGGTAGTGGCTGAGGATGTAGTGAATGCAGGTGTGAGTGGGGACGAGACTGGGAGGGAGGAGGAGGACTTGGAGGAGGGGGACACAGTGGAGGCAGTGGATGTTGATGTGTCTGCATGGGGATGGTGCTTGTGTGAGTGCCTGTGGGATGTGTGGTGCTTATGTTTGCCATGTCCACTCTTGTGTGTTGATGAGGGTGCATGCTGGTCTGATGGTGTGCTTGGGTATGCTGAGGTAGAGGGGATTGGGTCTGGGTAGTGGAAGTTGGAGGGGGGAGGCTGGACACAGGGACAATGGCTGCCATCAGTGCTGAGGCCAGAGCCTGAAATGCTCTTTGTTGGGCTGCCTGTGGCGAAGGAGATGTCCACACTCCTGGGTGAGCGGGCGCAGGAAACTTGATGAGGGGCTACTGGGAGGGAGGTGCTGGTAGTGGGGATGGCGGCTGCACCTGTTGTTGCGGTGGGCACAGAGGTGCCCGCCACTGCAATGGAGCACCCATCAGAGGAGGAGTCGCTGTCGCTGGTGTCTCCTCCTGTCCCCGTCGTGGAGCTCCCCTCGCCCTCCGTCCCACTGGTGCCTTCAGACTCCGTACATTCACCGTCCAGGGCCATGTGGGTTGCAGCTCCCTCCTGCTGCGGTGCCACTGCTCCTCCGCCAGATGATGCTAATGCACACAAGAACAGGGTGACAAAACAAAAAGGAGGGGAAGACAGAGGAGAGACATGGTCAAAGCCTGCAACAACACCACCGTTGGCGGACACAACACACAAAGAGCAGCCCTATGCACTAGGCCATGCACTAACAGTTGAGGGGAAAATCACATGCCCATGGTGGACTGTGCCTATATCCATTTAATGCACACCTGGAACCCACAGGAGCCTGACTAGGTGTAGAGGACCACTACCACTTTTGGGGTTGGACTGGCACTGAGTCTGCCTAACAATGGATCTACCCTGGCATGCTTGCCTTGCCCTAGTGGAACTCACAGCCCTCTTCCCACACCCAGAAACCTTATAAAGCATGCGGAGTCAGCTGCATGAGACCCCTTGTGGCTGCTATGATGCCCTCAAGTGCCCATCCAAGTCCGGATATGCCACCGCCAGGATCCGGTACATCAGGGGGGTCATGGTGCGATGGGCACCCCATCCCCAGCTGGGCCTCCACCGTCTTCTTGATCCAGCGGCGCAGGTCCTCCCATCTTTTGGGGCAGTGGGTGCTCCGTCTATAGTAGAACCCCAGGGTCCGCACTTCCTTGGCGATGGCACACCAAATACCCTTCTTCTGGTGGACGCTGACCTAGAGGAAATGTAAAGTAGGAATGGATTTTACTCCCCTCTCCGGTTAGTCTTACTCATTGGCCACAACCACCCACCCTGGCCCACAAACACATTCACTGACCATCCTCACATGCTGGCCTCTGCCCACCCCCCACCTGTATCTTCCATTGACGCCACTCCATACATTGATGTCCCATCCATCATGCTCACAGTGTACTCACCTGTTTGTCTGGTGGCTGGACCGTAGAGTTGCGTGTACTGGGGGAGGACCCCATCCACCAGTTTGTCCAACTCCTCCGCAGTGAAGGCAGGGGCCCTTTCCCCAGACACTGTAGCCATTGTCGCTTCCATACTCAGGTCAGAGCAGCACTTGCAGTGTAGGTCCTGTCCTGTTGAAGGACAGGTATCAAGTGAGTGAACAGATAGAAAATGTCAGTCACATCCGCGGCGGTGCCTACCGTCACCGCCGGCGTACATCGTTATTGGCTCCTGGAACCCATAGGACCCAATGATAACCAATGCTGAATTGCGCCGTGGTCTTCGTCCGCCTACCGCAACGGTGTACAATGCCAGCGTAGTTACCTCATTTCCCCTTGTCCCTCCTTACTGGCCAGGCAGCCGCCATTTCAGGTGGCCACATGGCAGGCCAACTAACTGCGTCATAGCAGTTTTGTGCAGGAATATGGACATACAGCGCTAAACACAGATGACATCACATTTGTTCTAAACACCCTTGTGAAACCTATGTGGTGAATGACCCTCTGCTCACCCTTCTCCTCCATAGGCCACGTCCGCTGGGGCAGATGATGAAATGGCGTCATCCTCTGGTATACAGACCCCTGGTGGACCTGTCGACAATAGAAGACAGATACATCATTATCACCTACAGACTTGATCGTGCCACAATCCATGAACTGTGTGCCCAGTTGGAGCCAGACCTGATGTCAGCTATCCGCCATCCCACAGGAATCCCCCTCTAGTGCAGGTCCTATCAGTACTCCATTTCCTGGCCAGTGGGTCCTTTCAAACAACAGTGGCCATAGCATCAGGTTTGTCACAGCCAATGTTCTCTAACGAGTTGTCCAGATTGTTGTCTGCCCTGCTGAAACACATGCGCAGCTACATTGTATTCCCCCAGGTGGAGAATTTACCCACAGTGAAAGGTGACTTCTATGCCCTGGGACATATCCCTAACATCATTTGTGCCATTGCTGGTACACATGTGGCATTTGCCCCCCGCAGAAATGAACAGGTGCACAGAAACCGCAAAAGCTACCATTCTATGAATGTGTTTGGCAGACCAGTACATCTCCCATGTGAATGCCAAGTATCCTGGATCAGTGCATGACGCTTACATTTTGAGGAATAGCAGCATCCCTTATGTGTTGGGGCAGCTCCAGAGGAACAGTGTGTGGTTAATAGGTGAGCCCAAGGTCCCAACACAGATTACATAGGTGTCTGGCTATGGTAGAGTCCCTAATGGTTGGTGTATGTCTCACAGTTGTCACTCTATATTTGCAGGTGACTCTGGTTACCCCAACCTGTCATGGCTACTGGCCCCAGTGAGGAATCCCAGGGCAGAGGAACGCTACAATGAGGCACATGAGCAGACTAGGAGGATAATTGAGTGTACTTTCGGTCCCCTGAAGGCCAGGTTCCGGTGCTCCCTATACTACTCACGAAGATGGTGTGCCAGATAATTGTGGCATGCTGTATGTTGCACAACCTGGCTTTGCGACGCCAAGTGCCTTTTCTGCAGGAGGATGGGCCAGATATTGGTCTTGTGGCAGCTGTGGAGCCTGTGGACTTTGAATAGGAGGAGGCAGAAGAAGATGTTGACAACCAAAAAATCATCATACAATACAGTGAGACACAGGTAAGAGACTGGCACTGCTCCTCTCATACCACACTACTGTAAGACATTGCATGATTCTGCCTTTTTGCCTCTGTGTATGGACCCTGACAGTTCACTTTGGCTTTCCATTTTACAGATCTGTGTACTACTTTCTGCCTTCTGCTATGTTTAATGCTGCCCAACATTAGTCTAACATTGGTATGTGAAAATGAACATTGGCATTGCTATTTCTCTGTAAGTTTACAATAACACATTTGTGAAAGTACAGACTGACACCAGATTGATTTGTGATTCAAGAGTGTTTATTTCTGTGCTAATAAGTGGAGGGGGCTGTGCAATGGGCTGGGTTGATGGTGGAGGAATGTCCATGGTAGAGTCCAGTCCATTGGCATCACAGGTGCTTTGTCCAAGGGGGCATAGGAAGTGTAGTAATGGCAGTTGAATGTGGACAGGGTAACAGAGTGGGACAGAAGGGTGACTATCAGGAGAGTCCTATTTCCTGGTGGGGGTCTTGGCAATGTTCACTTTCTTGCGCTAGGATTGCAGGGACAATTTGCAGGGTGGTTCTCCTTCTGCAGGGGGTGGGGTGCTGATGGCCTGTTGGTCCTGTGGCAGGACCTCCTGTCCACTAGCGCCGACGGAGGAGGAGGGCTGTTCATCGTTCAGGCTAGTGTCAGGGGCCCATTGGTGTGCCACTGTGTCCCTCTTTGAGTTGACCATGTCTGCCAGCACCTCTGCAATGGTGACCAGGGTGTTGTTAATGGACTTCAAGTCCTCCCTGATCCCCAGGTAGTGTTTCTTCTGCAGCCGCTGGGTCTCCTGAAACTTGGCCAGTACCATGCCCATGGTCTCCTGGGAATGATGGTATGCTCCCATAATGTTTGAGAGTCCCTCGTGGAGAGTGGGTTCCCTGGGCCTGTCCTCCTCCTGTCGCACAGCAGTCCTCCCAGCTTCCCTGTTATCCTGTGCCTCTGTCCCCTGAACCGTGTGCCCACTGCCACTGACCCCAGGTCCCTGATTGTCTTGGGTTAGTGGGTTTGCCTGGGGTCCCTGTAGTGGTGGACACACTGCTGATTGACATGTCCTGGGGACAGTGGCATTGGCCCGCTGGGTGGGTGCTGTGGGGGTGTTTCCTGAGGGAGGAGGTTCTGTGGTTGTTTGTGACATTGGCAGGGGAACCGACTGTCCCGAGGTCCCATATGGGCCGGGCTGGTCATCTTGATCCAGGCATGCAGAACTGCTGTCGTCACTGTGGGCCTCTTCTGTGGGGGAACTGGATATGTCTGGCAGCTCCTGTCGGGTGACATTGAGTAGGGGTCCTGTTGGGGGTAAATGCATAGTTATTGTATCTGTGTGTGCCCTCTTGTCCAATATGTGAGTTACCCTCTACTCCTGTGGTTGGCGTATTGTCTTTGGCCTTGTGTTATTGTTAAATTTGGGGCCGGGGTGAGTATCTGTACTGGACATGCTTTGGTGATGGGTGTCCATGCATTGGTGTGACATGCAGGCCTTGGGATTGGGATGTGTGGGTTGTGATAATGGGGTATCTGTGGGGTGTTGGGGTGATGGGTGTGAGGGTAGGAGTAGTAGTTTGTGATGGCATGCAGGTAGGGTGAGGGGATATAGTAGTAAAGATATGACTTACTAGAGTTAAGTCCTCCTGCTACTTCTGCGAGGCCCTCAGGATGCATGGTCGCCAAGACTTGCTCCTCCCATGTTGTTAGTTGTGGGGGAGAAGATGGGGGTCCACCGCCAGTCCTCTGTACTGCTACCTGGTGTCTGGTTACCATGGAACGGACCTTCCCCCGTAGGTCATTCCACCTCTTCTTGATGTCATCTCGTGTTCTTGGATGCTGTCCCACTGCATTGACCCTGTCGATAATTCCCCGCCATAGCTCCATTTTCCTAGCAATGGATGTCTGCTGCACCTGTGATCCGAATAGCTGTGGCTCTACCCGGATGAATTCCTCCACCATGACCCTGAGCTCCTCCTCAGAAAGCCTGGGGTGTCTTTGAGGTGCCATGATGTGGTGTGGGTGATGTGTGAGGTGCTGTGTGTTGTGATGTGTGGGGGGATGTGTTGGGGTGTGTTGTTTGAGGTGCGTGGTTGTTGTATGAGTGATGGTGTTGTGTGCCTGTGGATGCTGGTGTTGTGTTTGCTATTCTCTCTCTCTGGGCTTCTTCCAAACAGGTCATTGTAAGGGGTTGTGGGTAATGTGGGTGTGTGTTTTATATTGGACTGGGTGTGTGAGTATGGTGTGTGTATGTGTGCCAGGTGTGTGTATTTTGAATTGTCCAATGTGGTTGTGTTTTGTAAGTGTGTGTGTACTTTGAGCGCGGCGGTGTGTACCGCCAATGGATTACCGTGGTTGAATGACCACCGCATTTATTCGTGGGTCATGATAGTGTGGACGTAGTTCTGTTGGCGTGATGGTGTAGGTTTTGGTATCGCCATTTTATCACTGACCTTTGGTGTGGCGGACTTATGTGGATGTCTGTATTGTGGCGGATTACGACATGTGGGTCATAATACCTCTAGCGGATTTCCGCTGCCACAACGGTATCTCAATGGCTGTCAGCACGGCGGTAAGCGGGATTTACTGCCAGGGTTGTAATGATAGCCAAAGCCTAACTTTACTTTTAGTGAATTTAGACTTTTGGTCTAAGTTTACACTTTTGGTCTACGTTCAGACTGTGAGTCAGGAGCTCAAATTGGCTGACAAGGAATTTGAAAAGTTCACTTAAAAACTCTGCTGCCAATGTAGGCATATCTCTGCTGTCCATTGAGACTCCTCCATCCTGCACCTTGGCCAATGAGAATGGTGGAGCATAAGACAGAGCAGCCGTACAATAACTATGCTTTATGCCCAGAAATACAAGTTAAGTCAAAACTGTCTTTTTAGCTTAAAATTATTTGTTCCATTGTTTTCTCATGACCTCATCTACCATTTTGATTTTAATTGACCTTGCACTTCTCGGTCAGATTTTGCTTATAATTAGATATTTTACTACGGATAAGCTCATTTTGAGTACATTAAATGGAGTATTTCTGATGAGAATACACCTTTGTAAAAGCTTATTTGACTTACATTCTGTGATGCCTGAGTTATTGTTTCGATTTCATGTCATCTTCTATTACTTCTTTAATGATCAGATTGCTTTGTGGTTCAACATGACACTTTAGATTTTTTGTCATCTCAAGAAGAAATAACCTGTCTCCTGTCTTGTATATATGCAGAACGCAAAACAGATAACTACTGCACTAAAGCTTCATACCCATTTCTATCCATCTGAACAACTTTACCACAACCTGAGCGGGACTGAAGAAAGTCAATCTCAAAAGCACGATATGCTACCTTCAATAATACCTGAAGTAATATCACCTGCAAAACTACCCTTAGGGTCAAATACTACTAAAGACCAAAATATATCCTCCATTTCCACTGCAGTCTCAATTCCTGGTCCCCATGGAGATGCTTCTGTAGAAAATAGGTGCATTGCAGCCTTTTATGAAGAAACAAATACACCTTTACAAAACCTGAAACATAAATAGACTTTTACGGACAAAACTTTTTTAGCAGTGAAAAAAAGAGTTAAGGATTTCCAATCTGAAGTATTTGCTTTAAAATGTCATAATGAAGACCTAGAAAATTGAATCAGGGAGACAATCTACGAATTTATGGTCATTTGGAAGGTTGTGAATGTAATGATCCAATTTTGTTCCTACAACCCTTCATCCCAGAAATTATTGATCTAGCCAGTGCTATAGAATTCATTATACAGACAACTCATAGGTTGGTTTCAAAGATATAGATGAGGCCAAGTGTTATGATTATGCTACTTTTTAGAATTTGCAGACTTGTTAAAAGTACTTAATGCAGCCAAGATTGAAAAAACAATTGATGTCATCTATCATCAAGATTTTCTTTGCTCAAGGTGATGTTAAGGTGAATTCTGCAAGAAGAAAACAGACTTTAGACACGAAACCAGCCCTTTCTACATCAAATGCTAGATGCAGCTTGCTCCATCCATGCGGCTTCAAAGTAAGTAATACAAATTGTATAGTTATATTTGAAAATCCAGCCCTTTCTACATCAAATGCTAGATGCAGCTTGCTCCATCCATGCGGCTTCAAAGTAAGTAATAAAAATTGTATAGTTACATAGGAAAACCCAGCCAAGTTCACAAAATTGCTTGACAAGTACAGGGGAGAGCAGATTAACATTTCTAGAACTTAGGGCCCGATTACGACCTCGGCGGATGGGATACTCCGTCACAAACTTGACCGATATCCCGTCCACCATATTACAAGTCCTATTATAGCCTATGGAACTTATAAAACAGTGGGTGGTAAATCCATCACGTTTGTGATGAAATAGCCCATCTGTCAAGGTCGTAATAAGGCCCATAATGTTGGATTTATTATGCTTTTTGTAAACAACTATGGGTAACAATGTTTCTGTTATATATTTGTTAAAGATTATAATATCCATTGTTTCTTGTTTCTTTGCACAGATTCCTATTTTTGTGCTGCCTGACTTCTTATGCGTATTCTTTGCATGGGACGTCCTGTTCCCCTGGAGTAGAGATATGTTGTCTTCAATATGGTGGTGACCGCCTAGCCAATGACTATACCTCTTTTTGTAGGTATGTTTTCAGTAGCCATTTTTAAGTTGCCTTTTTTTAATTGTCCTGTACTCTTTAAAACTTTTCTTTTCTCCTCTTCTATTATCATCTCTTATTACTTCTATATTTGCCTTGCCACAGTTATTACAATGACTGTGTTATTGTGCAGTAGTATATTCTTTATCATTTATTTCCAGATTCAACATTTTGACTTATTTCTTGGAATGGTAAGAGACCCGGAAACCCCATTAAAAGACAGAAGGCCTTTTCTCATTTATCCTGTTGGAAACGTATTGCATTATTACAAGAAACTCATATTTCTGATGTAGAAATCCTTAAACTCAAAATATGTTGCATTGGGCAAGTGTTTGCTTTTCCTTCATTTAAAGAAAAGGAATGGCACAATCATTTGTGTAATAAAAACTTGGATATTGCTGCTACATCGCAAGAAACAGATGAAGATAGCATATGAAGTACAATGGAATAATTTATCAATAAAATTCCTATCATTATTTTCAACATTTATGATCCTACTAAAATTGATAATTTATTCTAGAATAACATTGTCAAAATGTACAGAATTTAATGGAGAGTGTTTTATGTTATTGCAATTAGATAAGTCATTATATTATGGATATATATTCACAGATTAAGGGCCAGATGTAGCAATATTGCAAATTGCGAGTTGCAATTTGCGAGTCCGAGCGACTCGCAAATTGCAACTCGCAAATTGCAATGCAGAACGGTGTCTCAGACACCGTCTGCGACTCGCTATGGGGTCGCAAAGACTCACCTCATTAATATTAATGAGGTGGGTCGCAAATTGCGGCCCCATAGCGACTATGGGCACTCGCAGATATGGAGGCCTGCTGTAGTCAGCAGACCTCCATGTCCGTGACTGCTTCTAAATAAAGCAGTTTTTTTTTTCAAGTGTAGCCCGTTTTCCTTAAAGGAAAACGAGCTGCACTTAAAAAAAAAAAATGAAACCTTTTGTATCGGTATTTTTTCAGGGCAGGTAGTGGTCCCTTGGACCACTACCTGCCCTGAAAAAATATTTTGTGGTCCATTCACAAAGGGGAAGGGGTCCCATGGGGACCCCTTCCAATTTGCGAGTGGGTTACCATCCACTTCAAGTGGATGGTGACTGCGACTCCATTTGCGACCGCATACGCGGTCGCAAATGGAATTGCATACCACTGCAAATCGCAAATAGGAAGGGAACACCCCTTCCTAATTGCGAGTCGGAAATGCATTTTGCGAGTCGGTCCCGACTCGCAAAATGCATTTCTGCATAGGAAACTCCGATTTGCGACTCGCAAATGGCAATTTTTGCTGTTTGCGAGTCGCAAATTGTTTCCTACATCTGGCCCTAAATGTTTACCGCATAAAATAGAGGCAGATATCTTTAGTGGTATCACAAAAGGCATTGGTAGATGATTGAAGGTTGGTCAATGTCTTGATAATAAAGAGAATATATTTTGTTCACCTGTCCACAATTCTCATCATTGTGTTGATTTCATATTTATGAGTAAAGAAGTTACTTAAAACTCATTGATCAACGAATTTGAGCCATCAATTTTTAGGAACATGCTCCAGTAATTACAGATATGGATTTATAGGTATATCAATAAAATCTGGGCAGATGGAGATGTTATAATTTACTGTTGAGAAGATAATTTTCTTTTCCAGCTATTACCAAGATGTTCAGCCCCACTAACTGTCCCAATATTTCACGTATGTTGGCCCAATACCAGTGTACATTCCTATGAGCCATATTTATGAAAGTTTTCCATCACTTTTGCACCACACAAAGGGGTGCAGAAGCAATGCAACCCTTAAGTTTGATTTATCATGCCACACAAGGCCACCTTGAGTGGCCTTGAGTGGCTTGATAAATCCAGAGTAACTCAACACAGCACAAATGGATGTGTTGTGTTACTCTGCCCCAAGGAGGCATTCTATGGGTGGAGCATGGGCGTTCCCATGCAACTCTTATGGATTTTGACACACTCTCAGATTTACATAAGTGGTAGACCTGGAATGTACTAAAACTGCTACACCTCCCTAGGTAAAGTGCAATGAGGAGAAATATGTTTATTTCTCCTACTTTTTCCCCTCTCTATGTGTGCTGCTTTGTACAGGACAAATTGAAAGAGGAAGATGCCTCAGGGCATTGCTTATGTAGAGGAAGGTGCCCCTTCTTGCATAAAACCATCCTCCTTGCAATGCAAGCACCCTTGCACAATGATGCAAGAGTGTCTGCATTGGCGCTAGGTAGCACATTGTGAGCCAGTGCAGGGAAAAGCCACAAATGCACCATAAAATGTTAATTATGGCACATTCCTGCCCTTTCCCTGTCATGCAGCACAGCAAGGTGACTTGCTGCAGTGTGTGACTTTTTCTTAAATGTGCCCCATATGTGTGAAGTGGCCTACCTGACGTCTGTAGCTTGTGCACATTGGCCTTGAACTCTTCCCTATTTTATGTTGGAGCACCGCGTGAAATATTATCAATGGGAGTATTTAGACTGAATGAGATGGAGCCTCGCTGGGATTGAGAGTTTCCGGGCGGCCATGGTCTTGTATTCTTCCCTATTTTGTGTTGGCTTACGGGGTAAAATAGACTCCATGGAAGTATTTAAACTGAATGAGATGGAGCCTTCCTGGGATTGGAAGTTACCAGGTGGTGATTTTTGCTTTGGCCAAGTCTTCGTCCTCTACTGGACCCAAGTAATTGTCCCATTTCACCCTGAGGGTCTGCAGTGAATCTGGCATGGTTATTACTGGGCACTGTACAATCAGGAGATAGCTTTTTCATTGTCTGATCAAGAATCATTTTGAACTCCAGTGGATTGAAGTCAGGAACCTCTTTCAGTTGCTCCTTCAAGGTAACTTGTCAAAATGTGGAGATAAAAAACCAATGGGGGTCATTACAACCCTGGCGGTCTTTGACTGCCAGGGCTGTTTTGTCAGAAGCACCGCCAACAGGCTGGCGGTGCTTCCTTGGGAATTACGACCGTGGCGGAAGTGCTGCCGTCACACCGCCGGGACCAGCGGTTTCCCGCCACTTTTCTCCAGCGCTGCCCAGGGGTTTACGAGTCCCCCTCCCACCAGCCTTTTAATGGCGGTTTGAACCGCCATGAAAAGGCTGGCGGAAAGGGGAGTCGCGGGGCCCCCTGCCACGGCCCCATGCAGCTTTTCACTGTCTGCATAGCAGACTGCGACGGGTGTAACTGCACCCGTTGCACAGCCGCAACACCACCGGCTCCATTTGGAGCCAGCTCCCGTGTTGCGGCCGAGATCCCCGCTGGGCTGGCGGGCGGAAACCAGGTTTCCATCCGGCGGCCCAGCGGGGATCTCCAAATAGGCCCCGCGGGAGTGCGGCCTCATTGGCGGCCGGCTGGCAGTTTCAACTTGATGGGCAGCAAGGTTGAAATGAGTGCTATTGTGTTCTATACAGGTCAAATGTTTCCTGCAGTTGGTCAAATGTCTTAATTTGGGAGGCTCCCCATATATCCTGAGAAATACCAATAGTGTCCCAACCCAAGAAGCCATATGTCCAGAAAACCTCCAGCAACCATTTACCATGCTGTTGGGAGGTACCCTTCATGATCTGTCCAGGCCATTTAATCTCCTAGAGTGCCCAGTGCCAGCATTCTACAATGATCTTGGTGACCAGGGCATGCCCTTGTTTAATCTCTAGCTATATAGCGTTATAATCTGTTATAGGAGCATTGGGATTTCCATGGCCTCATTCTCCAGTCATATTGCACAGTCTCCTCTGTATGACAATCACCAGTCATTCATAGGCAGTAACTGTGCGGCCTGGTAGTAACACCTAACATCCATAAACCCCAGCTCTCCAGCGTATGGTGATAAACATTTATTGAAGGCCATCTTCTGAGTCTTTCCTGCTGATATATAATTAGAGATAGTGAATTGCAGGAAGGTGAAGTCACAGGGAAGAGTATATGGAAAGTTTTGAATAACAAATATCAGTTGGGTTAAATGTGATCTCCTTGAATAGAAGTGCATGCCCATGAAAGAAAGAGGCAGACCACTTCATACTTCAAAGTGAGCTCTTAGTTGGTACAACATGGGACCAAGGTTAAGCTCCCAACAAGACTGCAGGTCCAGGGAAACATATAAGCCCAAATATTTAAAGGTGGGGATGTACTGTAGGGGACCATTCATATAAATGCCTAACATGCAATGCCCAGCGGTGTTTGGGAAGATTGTTGATTTTTCCCTGTTAACCCTGAGATCAGAATCTTCACCATATATATTTAATGTGCTTAAGGCAGTGGATCGAGTATTTGAGGTGTGCTACATACAACAATGTGTTACTCTCATATAGAGTAATGCTGTCATTTTGATCTGGGAGTGCACTCAGGCTCCATATCTGTGAGTTGTATCGCACCCATTCTGCCAAAGGTTCCACCGCAAGTACAAGGAGGAGTAGAGATAGGGGGCAGCCTTGTGTCGTATTTCTTGGTTTTGGGAAGGGTGCTGGCATTAACCCAATTCACCCTTACCCCCACCAACATTTACATACACACTGAACACTGGGCCAATGTTCATTTCTTCAAAGACCACTGTTAGAAATTGGGTCTCTAGTCTGCAGAGGTATATACCCTGTACAAGTATGGACCACAGACCTAGTCAGAGTAAGTCACTTATCCACCATAAATAGACCTGTTCATACACTGTGATAGCTTGGCACAGAGCAGGCTGACAACCTAGGAGGCAATGTGTAAAGTATTTGTACAGCACTTAGAAAACGAAAATATGAAAACACCACACAAAAATAATCCACACAAAGTTAGAAAAATAGATCTTAATTTAATGATCAAACAAGACCAAAATGACAAAAATCCAATAAGTAGAAGTGGAGTTATGAATTTAAAAAAATATCTGCAAATGTAGTGCTTAGAAACTTAACGCGCCAACATTGGGTAATGTGGTCACCCTAGACCAGGGTAGATCCAAAGTTCAGACCAACCACGAAGGAGTGCGGGCCATCTACAGGGACCAACCTTGTCCTGCTGAAAAATTACATTGTGTGTAGGGAAGCATCAACATTGAAGATTCGATGTGGGAGATGATGCAAAAGGCACGTGTCGGTTCCAATTCCACAGTCTGGTATGCGTCATCTCCAAGCAACACAGCCACTGGTGCGATGTCATCGAGGTGCAGCATCAAACCCTTTGCAATGAACGTGATGCGTCTGCTTGAAGCTGCGCAGCCGGCAATGCAAAGGGAATGCATTGAAGCCAAGGGTGATGTGCTGATTACCGGCAGTTGGTGATGTTATGTCCTCATCTCAGTGCCAGCGGGATGCATCATTGTTGAGCTGAGATGTTGCGTTTCTGATCAGCACAGTGACAATCCATGGTTTTCTGTAGAAGACAGCTGCAGAACTCACTTCCAAGGGCCCAGGGCTGGATTGGCATCACTTAGCAGGGTAGGACTCATGTGTGGCAGAGTCCAGAAGCTGTAGCAGAGTTGAATGAAGTCTTTGATGTACCTGAGACTTCAGAGCAGAAGGGAAACCAGCAAGCCCTTGGAGTCACTTTGGTTCTAAGGATGTTGTGGGTCCAGTCCTTCTCACCCATGCAAGGAGGGCAGCAGGCAGCAGGTCAGCACGGGCAAAAAACACATTCCTTCCAGTTCAACAGTCCAGCAGAGTAGAAGTTCTTGTAGCAGCACAGCAGTTCTTCTGTCTGGAAGAGTATCCACAGGTCCAGAAATGTACTGATTTGGTAGAGTCATAAGTGCAGCTCTCATACCCAGTTGTGCCTTTAAAGGGGGGATAACTTCAAAGAGTGGCTTTGAAGTGTACACATGTCCTGTATTTTCTGCACTGATTCCAGGCACACTACAGGGGGATAGGCAGCTCTTTGTGTGGGGACAGGCACAGTCCTATTCAGGTGCAAGTGTCAGCTCTTCCCTCCCATCCTGTCCAGTTGGCCCAACAGCATGGTAATGGACCATGAGAATGTGAATGAATCACCAGGCACACCTCAGTTCCCTTTGTGTGTGACTGTCTAGAGGGAATGCACAAAGCCCAGTTGTCACCTGACACAGATGTGTATTGGAGGCTGGAAGCAGGCACACAGACTTAAAAGCAGAAAAATGGCATTTCTAAAGTTGTAATCATAAATCTAACCTTACCATTAAGGAGGATTTATTATTACAAGTCCATAGGTACCAAACACAACAATCCTACTCCTTCTCAATCAGAAATTGCATTTAAGAAATGCTTTAAGGAATCCCCAATGTTATTCTATGAGAGGGGTAAGCCTCACAGTTCCCAAAAAACAAATTCCAGAGTTTTTCAGAACCAGGACTTGTAAAACTAACAAGTAGATGTCCTGCCTTTTACTTACATTACACCTTTCCCTATGGACTACCTAGGGCCTACCTTGGGGGTGTTTTATATGTAATAAAAGGGGAGTTTAAGGCTTAGCAAGGGGTTTAAATGCTTAGTCAACATGGCAGTCAAACCGCACATACAGGCTTCGCAGGGGCAGGCCTAAGACATGTTTAAAGGGTTTCTTAGGTGGGTAGCACAACCAGTGCTCCAGGCCCACTAGTAGCACTTATTTTACAGGCCTTGGGCACAGATAGTGTACTTTACTTGAGAATGATAAGTAAATTAAATATGCCAATTAAGGATACACCAATGTTACCATGTTTAAGGGGAGTAAGCACATGCACTTTAACACTGGTTAGCACTGCCCAGAGTCCTATGGCCAATAAAAACAGATCAACAAAAGTGAGGGAAGGCAGGCTTAAAGTTTGGGAAAAGACCACCCTTAGGCTATGAGGTCTAACAACTTTGTACAACTGAGTCAAAAGCCTTTTTGATGTCGATTGAGAAGAGTGCCTGTGGTTCAGTCATGCATCTTGCCAAATCCAAAGCAACCTGCAGACGTCTGATGCAGTGCTGGGTCCCCTGTGGGCGTGAGGCTGTTTTGGTTCAAATGGACTAGGGTTCGGATCACCCCCACCAATCGATTGGTCAATACTTTAACCAGAATATTTGCTTCAGTGTTTATCAGAGAGATGGGCCCAGAGGAGGCACCCTCCCTTGGGGTTTACCTAGTTTGTGTATAACCACAATGGTAGCCCCTCTGAGGTCGTATGGGAAGGTCCCTGCCTAAAGTCCCTCCTCGAACAAGTTTCATCAGTGGGACGGGAAGGGAGGCATAGCACCTAAAAACTGTGGGAAGGCATTGGGGCCCTGAGGTTTGATAAAAGACATGCTACAGATCGCTCCCAGAATTTTCTCCTCCATTATTGAGACGTCCAGTGTCTCTGTGTCTTCAAGCAGTAGCCCGGCCAGAGGGAGATTGTTGATACTAGGCCAGACTAGCACCTGGTGAGCTATATCCCTCTTTGCATATAATTTTGTGTAGTGGGCTTCAAAGGCATTAACAACACCCCGGGAATCTGTCACTGGGCCTTGCTTTGGATCAAGGATGCACAAAATGAATCTCTATTGGCATGCCAATAGAGGAGCTTGCTTGCCTTGTCTCTTGCCTCATATACTCTATATTTGGAGGCTAGGATAGTCATTTTGGCTGTTTCCATTACATTATTTTCAGAGCCTCGCGAGCTATTTCAGTGGCTCGATACACCAGTGCCTTGGGCATCTGGACCTTATTCCCCTCTGAGTCATGACGTTTGTGTACCTTTGCATGTATTCCCTCTGTTTTTTTAAAATGTTTCATTGCATAGAAGATAATTTCTCCACTAATGACCGTTTTCAGTTTTTTTCCATATTGTGATCTCAGAAGAGACTGAGGGGGTCATTCTGACCCCGGCCGGCGGCGGTTGCCGCCCGCCTGGCGGGAACCGCCATTTGGCCGCTCCGCGGTCAAAAGACCGCTGGTGCCTTTCTGACCTTCCCGCTGGGCCGGCGGGTGCTACTCAAGGTAGCGCCCGCCGGCCCAGTGGGAAGGAACCCTGCAACACAGAAGCCGGCTCCGAAGGGATCCGGCGGTGTTCCGGGCGTGCGACGGGTGCAGTTGCACCCGTCGCGCTTTTCACTGTCTGCTAAGCAGACAGTGAAAAGCTTCAGTGGGCCCCTGCACTGGCATGGGCCCCTGCACTGCCCATGCCAGTGGCCCCTAGACACCCATTACCACCAGCCTCTTCCTGGCGGTGACAACCGCCAGAAACAGGCTGGCGGTAAGGGGGTCAGAATCCCCATGGCGGCGCTGCAAGCGGATTCGCCCAGCCGGGGGTAAACCGCCGGGAAACCGCCAGCCCCGGTTTTCTGACCGTGGATTTACCGCCGCGGTCAGAATGGGCAAGGAAGCACCGCCAGCCTGTTGGCGGTGCTTCCGTCATTCGCGGCCCTGGCGGTCGGAATGACCCCCTGAGTGCTTGTTTGATTCTAAGATTTGAACAAGTAACCTACAGAGCTGTTTTTGGACGTCTTCCTCCATTAGGAGTCACGTATTTATGTGCCAATTTGCCCAGCTCTATCTTTTGGGCCACTGCAAGGCCTAACCAATAGGCACGTGATCTGACACACACCTGGGGAAGATGCTGGAGTCTGTGACCCCGGGGAAGAATCCAGCTAAGGGAAAGAAGTAGTCCAGCTTAGATTGGATGTGGTGTCTATATGAGTAATGAGTGTACCTATTGCTCTGGGGATCCAGACATCACAGAGAGGCAGAGGCTGCACCCATCTTTTAAGTGTGTGTTAGACCTGTCAGCCTTAGGGTGGTCTCCCCCAAACATTCTGCTTGCTTAGCTAATATTTGTGCTGGTTATTTTTGTTGGCCTTAGGACTCTGAGCACTTTACCACTTCCAACTTGTGCTAAAGTGCATGTGATTTTTTTCCCTAAAACATAGGGCCCGATTATGAGTTCGTATTACGGGTCTTCCAAACTTTTGAAGGGGAGGTTGCTGCTTTACTGACTACCTCTCCGCTGGGCCCATTACAACTTTCCCGCTGGGTTGATGGGTGGAAACTAAAGTTTCTGCCCATCAACCCAGCGGGAAAGTGGCAGCAGCATTGTTGCCGGATAATAATCAAGCCAGTGACAATGCTGCCACCTGCAGGGAGTACTAGCACCCTCACAATCCTCACTGTCTGCAGGGCAAACAGTGAGCATTGCGAGGGTGCTCAGCAGGGGGACCGCAGCACAGCCCATGCCAAGTGAAGGTGCAGTGCAGGGCCCCCCGTGTCCTCTTGCATCTGTTCTCTGCCAGCCTTTTCACAGTGGTAAAACTGCCATGAAAAGGCTGGTTTAGAAACAGGTCATAATCAGCAGGATGGCGCCGCATGCAGTACTGCCCTGGCTGATTGCAACCTGCACCCACCATCAACCCGTCTGGATCTCCACCAGGGTCATAATGTGGCAGTCCGACCACCATAACAGCGGGTCTGGCAGTCTAGTGCCCACCAGAATCATAATCAAGCCCTTTGTTTGTTTGATGTATCCACAATTGGCATACTTAATTTACTTATACGTCCCTAGGTAAGGTGCATTATCTGTGCCCATGGCCTATAAATTAAGTACAACTGGTGGGACCACATTGTAACAGGTAAAGGGGCTTACAAGGGATCTTATTTAGGGCAAAACATTTAAATGAACTGAACTACGTATGATGATGCCGTCTGAGGACATCCTTCTTTAGTTTCATATCACTTGAAATAAATACACTTATTTTGAAATTCATACAATTCACTTGCAATAAATGGCAAGAATAAATCACAGCAAGTAGGTGTGTCTTGTGAATTTTTTTATCAAGAATAGGTTATTAGATTAAACATGAAGCACACATTTATAACTTCAGGGGTTCCACAGATGTTGTTTCTTGTACATCAACATTGTTTGTTCTACTACAGAGATGTATAATTGCAGCACTGTTTAAAGACAAATGGCAATGTACTGACTACCCACTTTCTGAATACCACAATAACAATTTTTCTTGATGGCATAACATCAATACATGAGTGTCAAGAGTTTTCAAAGAAAGGCGGGTCAAGTGTTGATGTTTCAGTCTCTAGATAAAAGTCACTGTTTTTTCCCTAAATAGGGCATCCTTAAATGGCTTGCTGTGATAAAGTCACCATCTTCCCAGCTTTCAGGATCATGAAGAGCTGAAACAAAAAACCTAATTTTGTACCACAGTTTTTGAATTTTTCAAAGAGGTAGTATATGTTCCCTATTTTTGTGCTCTCAACCTACTTCCAGTGTGACACCAATAGGGCATCCAGAAAAGCTAAAGATTTCTGAAAAGTAGACAAATACTGAATTCAGCAAGGGGGTCATATGTGTAGATCCTTCAAGGTTTTCACAAGCAAAAATGACTGTTGACATAAAGAAATATTGAAAATGAGTAGGAAAACAGAGGCATTTGAGACAACATTTACATTTGTAAATGTTTAGCACAATGGCCGGTTGACAAAAGCAATATACCATTACACCCACTAGACTCTTCTGGTGGCAGGACTATATAGGGTTTGAAGGTTCTCTAAGAACCCAAGGTACAACTGAGCTGCACCATACAATGGTTTTTCATTGACCAATTATTATACTGAAATAAAGTAAAAATGGGTATTAAGAAAACGTATGTATTTCTGAAATAGGCATAAGATATAGAGATCAGGAGCAGTGGTTAGCTCTACACCTCTGAATTTGCACCTCACTTGTGTGTGTAGACCTTGTGCCCGCAACAGGAAATGGGACAAAATGCAACATAGACGCAGCAAAACTGACTCTCTTTTTCCGATGTGAGTAGCTGTACATTTTGGACACTAGCTCAGTTGGCACTTAGGGAAACATAGCCAACCTGTGCATTTTTGAAAACGTAGCACTTAGGGGTATCCAAGATGGGCTGACTTGCATGGCTATTGTCACATTTTTTTACCAAGAATCCCTTGAAAACCTCAGACTTTGTTTAAAAACACATTCTCCTCAGATTTCTGTGATGGAAAGTTCGGGTATCTGTGGGGAGCCACAAACTTCTTTCCACCCGGCATTCCCCCAAGTCTCCCAAAATGGTGCCTCACATGTGTGACGTAGACCTAGGGCCCATGATAGGAAATAGCCCAAAAGGCAACATGGACGCAGCACATTTTTCGAGCCAAAACTGGACATCTTTTTCCAACGTGGGTAGCTCTAGATTTTGGACCCTAGCTCTGCTAACACCTAGGGAAACCTAACCAACCTATAAACATTTTGGAAACTAGACTCCTAGGGGAATCCAGGGTGAGCTGACTTGATGTCTCTCACCAAATATTTCTACCCAAAACTTCAAACATTGTCCAAAAAAACACATTTTACCTTTATTTCTCTGATGGAAAGTTCTAGAATCTGCTATCAGAGATAAGAACTTCCTTCCACCCAACATTTCTCTAAGTCTCCCGATAGAAATGGTATCTCACTTGTATGTGTAGACCTAGTGCCCACAACAGGAAACAGCCCAAAATGCAACATGGACGAAGCACATTGCTCCACCCATTTTTCAAAGAGGATAGCTCAAGATCGTGGACCCTAACTCAGCTGGCTCCTTGGAAAACCTAGCCAACCTATAACATTTTGAAAACTAGTCACCTAGAGGAATATAGGATGGTGTGACTTGTCCACGTCCCATTTGTTTTCTTTTATCCACAATGCCCTGGAAACCTAAACCTTTCCTGAAGTCACATTTCTGTGAAGGAAACTTCCGGAATCCACAAGAATCCGTAAAATTCCTACCACCCAGCTTTGCCCCACCTGTGCGAATAAAATGTTGCCCCCACTTAGCTGGACCTAGTGCTGCAACAGGATCAAACCAAGGACAAGAGGAGCCCTTGTGTGAAGAGTCATATTGTCCACAATTAGATCCATTTCTGTCACTGGCATTAGCCTCAGCCACACAGTTAGGGCACAGTTTTTATCGATACAGATGGACCATGTTGTGTGCTAGGGATTTTGTGGATTCCTGTGGATTCCGGACGTTTCCATCACTGAAATGTAGGGAAAATGCATGAGTTCAGGCAAAGATGGAGGTTTGAAGTGCATTGTGGGAAAGAAAATGGTGTAGGGTGCATGCAAAGCACACCACCCTGGACTCCATCAGATGTTTAGGTTTTAGAAGTGTCTTAGTCTGGTAGGTTATTCTAAGCAGCAGGGTACCCAAGTACAAAACATGCAGCCGCTGATTGGGACAATATTGGGAGCTAGCCAAGCTCTCCTGGCCCATATGTAAAATCAAATCTCAATGACCATTGGGATGAGATGCTTTGGTCTGCAGGGGGGGGGGCAGAAAGGCTGTTGAAGGGGGCAACATAACCATGCCCATGGTGGTGAGCAGCCCCCACCCTTCTATTTTGTTTTTAATTCCCTGGCATCTAGTGGACTGTCTGATCCCCAGGCTGGGGGGGGGGGTGGTGCTGATTGGGGGCAATTGCCTCCATCTGACCCCCAGGGGGGAAGAAAGACTATGGGGGTCATTCTAACTCTGGCGGGCGGCGGAGGCTGCCCACCAGAATTCCCCCGACAGAACACCGCTCCGCGGTCTAAAGACCCTCTGCGATGATTCTGTGTTTCCCGCTGGGCTAGCGGGCGACCGCCAGAAGGCCGCCCGCCAGCCCAGCGGGAAACCCCTTCCCACGAGGAAGCCGGCTCCGAATGGAGCCGGCGGAGTGGGAAGGTGCGACAGGTGCAGTTGCATCCGTCGCGAATTTCAGTGTCTGCTAGGCAGACACTGAAATTCTTTGTGGGGCCCTCTTACGGGGGCCCCTGCAGTGCCCATGCCATTGGCATGGGCACTGCAGGGGCCCCCAGGGGCCCTACGACACCCCATACCGGCATCCTGTTCCTGGCGGGCGAACCGCCAGGAACAGGATGGCGGTATGGGGTGTCAGATGGGGTGATTCTGACCCCGGCGGTCAAGGACCGCCGGGGCCAGGGTCGGCGGGAGCACCGCCAACAGGCTGGCGGTGCCCCGCAGGGCATTCTGACCGCGGCGGTTTGGCCGCGGTCAGAAAGGGAAAACCGGCGGTCTCCCGCCGGTTTTCCGCTGCCCTATTGAATCCTCCATGGCGGCGCAGCTTGCTGCGCCGCCATGGGGATTCTGACACCCCATACCGCCATCCTGTTCCTGGCGGTTCGCCCGCCAGGAACAGGATGGCGGTATGGGGTGTCGTGGGGGCCCCTGCAGTGCCCATGCCAATGGCATGGGCACTGCAGGGGCCCCCTTAAGAGGGCCCCACAAAGAATTTCAGTGTCTGCCTAGCAGACACTGAAATTCGCGACGGGTGCAACTGCACCCGTCGCACCTTCCCACTCTGCCGGCTCCATTCGGAGCCGGCTTCCTCGTGGGAAGGGGTTTCCCGCTGGGCTGGCAGGCGGCCTTCTGGCGGTCGCCCGCCAGCCCAACGGGAAACACAGAATCACCACAGCGGTCTTTAGACCGCGGAGCGGTGTTCTGTCGGGGGAACTCTGGCGGACGGCCTCCGCCGCCCGCCAGAGTTAGAATGACCCCCAGAATCCCCATGGCGGCGCAGCCATGGAGGATTCAATAGGGCAGCGGAAAACCGGCGGGAGACCGCCGGTTTTCCCTTTCTGACTGCAGCCAAACCGCCGCTGTCAGAATGCCCTGCGGGGCACCGCCAGCCTGTTGGCGGTGCTCCCGCCGACCCTGGCCCCGGCGGTCCTTGACCGCCGGGGTCAGAATCACCCCCTATGTCCCGATTTCTTTGGGTTGGGGAATGGCCATGCCCAGGAGCGGCAGCCCAACCCCTATTTTTAAATAAAAATATTTCCTGACATCTAGTGGGCTTTCTACGCCCCAGAGGGGATCAGGGGTAATTACCCTATCTGCTCCCAAGGTGGGCAGAAATACTTTGGTCTCCATTTATGTGGGATGGGGGCATGGACATTCCCATGGTGGACTGTCCCCACTCCTCTTTTATTAAAAAAGAAACCCCTAGTGTCTAGTGGGCTTTCTGCCCCTCTGGGGGGCCGTTTGGCATTAATAACCCTCAATCTGCCCCAGGAGAGCAGAAAGACTGTGCCTATTTTTGGGGGGACAGGGGCATTGCCGTACCTATCCTGGGCAGCCACTACCCCTATATGTTTCTAAAACAACAATCCCCAGTGCCTAGTGGGCTTTCAAATTACACTCTCTGCCCCCCTGGTGGGGGTGTCAGAAAGACTTTGGTCCATATTTATGTTGGATGGAGGCATGGCCATGCCCATGGAGGGCAGCCCGACCCCTTCTTTTATTAAAGAAAATCCCTGGTGTCTAGTGGGCTTTCCGCCCCCCTGAGGACAGATTGGGGATAATAACCCCAATCCACCCCCCATAGGGGCAGAAAGACTGTGCCTATTTTTTTGGGGGTGGAGGCATTGCCGTGCCCAGTCTGGGCAGCCTCCATACCTAGACTTTTCTAAAAAAAAAATCATCCCTGGTGCTGTGTGGGCTCTCTGAACCTGGTGGCAGAAGGTTTGGGGCTATTTTTAGCATTTACCACCCAGGGGTGGCAGAAAGACTTAATAAAAAAAATTAAGGTGGAGCAAAAACCCTTGCTCAAGGAACTGGTCCCTCTCTCCCTGGTGTCTAATGGTGGATCCACTGGGGAAAGGCACCGTTGGAAAGGGGAGATTCTCCCATTGAAATCGGTGCCCAGGGGGCTAAGATATGCCCCTGAGCACTGAAGAAAATGAAAGCAACCAAGGCTGAAAATATTATCTGAGCCTGTGCCAGAAGGATTTCCTGCCTCATGTAATAAGTAAGCAAACTGTTGCAATAGCATTTGTATTTTTTAAAACTGGAAAAATGACAACAATTAAAATCACATATCATCAAAGCAGTGAAAATAAAAATTATATAGACAATAAAACGAACATTAATGCCCTGACAATATCAGAGTAAAAAAAACGAACTAAGTATAAAACTCCTGATTACACTTAAGAAACTAAAAAGGTGCATAAAGTGCCAAGAGCTGTTAATACGTTCTCGCCTAATGCAAAAGTACCCCCTCAGCTCCCTCCAGTTTCATGATTTTACCTTCTGAGTGCATCCTTACTGTTAAGTCTCTTTTCAGCAATAGTCAGGAATCTTACTGGGCGGCAGTTTAGCTGTAAATCATTACCGCCAAAGCACATTTTTACAGCCGCCCTGTATGTTCACATACCTTTAAGGTTAAGAAGGGGCCTTAGCAGTGCTCTGCAATCACTCACCTGTTCCTTTCTTATGCATGGCAGATGGACAATGTCTTCTCTCCTTTTCCCACACAGACAGCAGCTGACTGGTAGCGAAGGACACTTCCATGATGGTAGGTGGAACGCTGATGGTAAAACGCAGAGGCGGTACTATAGGTACTTCTTCTTAGTGGTCTTCAAGAAGCCAGTACCTAAGTAGACCTAGGTTACTGCCTTGGTGTATCTTTGTATGGTAATCCATCCATGAGCCCTAACCACAAGCCTTGCTTTGTCCTCTACCAATGAGATTGTGTTGACAGCCTTGTTTACAAGCTTTTTGAAGCTATCATGAGACACTGAGGTCTCTAAGAGTCCCCATAGGCCTAGTTGATTAATTGAGTCTTACAAAGAGGCTCTTGTTGCTCTTTTCTTATTGATTGACAGTTCATTCCATTAATGTGCATTTAGGGACCCGGGCTCTTCTCCCTTAATCTTATGCCAGCATTTCACGTAAGCTCCTCTGTAAGCCGAATTCTATCCTTAATTAAGCCGGTGAGGTATTTATTTGGCGAAGTTAAAAACAATTGGTAGTGTGCCTATTGTTATACTATCCAATATGACAGCGTCACTCCTCTTCATGAACTCACTACCACAGGTAACTGTTGGAATGAGTTTCACCTCTATCACTTGAACCAATGGAGTGCCACAATTGGTATCACAACATTGTTCCTTATTTTTTCTTAGTATCACTGCTATCACTGTACCTTTCCCTCCAGTGCTTCCTTGTAGGCACTGAATGATCCCTTGCAGTCAATTATAACCCCTAAATCTTTGTATTTTTGAACAGTTTCTAGCTGTTATTTTGCAAGGTACCATCGATACGACCCCTTCACTTTTCATTGGTTCAAATGCATTACTTTGGACTTCCCAGATTTTTGCTCAAGCCGTTTTCTACTGAATAACTTTGAGTAATATCTAGTGAGCATTGGAGACCTACTGTAGTTCAGCTGATAAGTACTGGATTATCTGCATATAACAAGTTGGAAAGGACAAGACCACCCTTTTTTGTGCATGAGAAGTGCACTTGTCCATCCTGACTGATAAGTCTGACATAAAAAGGGAAAAGTGGTTTGGGGCTAAAACATAGCTGTTTCAGCCCAATTGTGGTTGGAATCCTTTTTGAGACATGGGCGGTCATTATGAACACGGTGGTAAACTCCGCAGACCGCTGTGGCGGCGGTGAACAGAAGACTGCCTTTGGCGGTGAATAGAAACCCACCATATAATGAACCAAAATCCCAACCCTGCCAAATAGCACCAGACCACCAGTCACCGCCGTCTTTGCAATGAAACCAGGCCAAAGAAGACGGAGAGCACCAGAAGCAGACACCGAACGCCACAATACACGAGATGCACACCGACCCACAGAAGAGCACCCTCACCGCTTTTCCAGCCCGACACCATTCACCACACTCACCATGTCACTCCCCAAACATCCACGCTTCACAGAAAGGGAGCTAAGAACCATGGTGGACCAGATCCTGAAGGTGGAGCCACAAGTATTAGGGGCTCAGGTGCAGCATACACCTCTTGCAAGGAAGATCGAGCTATGGCAGACCATTGTCAACAGGGTCAATGCAGTGGGACACCATCCATGCACCAGGGACGACATCCGCAAGAGATGGAACGACCTGCGGGGGAAGGTCAGGGCCATAGCATCCAAGCACCACATTGCAGTCCAGAAGACTGGGGGAGGACCCCCACCAACACCACTTGAATACACCGACTGGGAGGATAAGGTACTGGCCATCTTGCACACTGCGGGACTCACTGGACTCACTGGAGAAATGGATTCGGGTAAGTCATCTACATTTACTCCACCATATACACCATAACTGAAATGCATGCCCCACCCCACCCCACCCACACCCACCAGGACCAATACCCTACCCAGGCAACAGCCACTGAATCCACCCCCCCTGCATGACCACAAACCCACTAACAGGCCCACATCCTTCCCCTTGCGCACAGCCACCTACCCCTGCAAGGATTCATAATGGAACACCCCCCCCCATGCAACCCCACACCCTAAGCAAAATGCAGTGAAAACCTCACAAAGGCACCCTGGATGGCCACTAAAAGTTACACCAGCACAAAATAGCCCAGTCCTATGCACCCCAACCGTTCTTGCATTTGTAACAGACATATCTATATCTCCCAACAGGCACCACCACCCATGCCACCCTCACGGACGGGACAAGAAGTGCCAGTGCCCCCCATGGAGACAGAGGCACCTCACAGGACACTGGGGAAGGATCCCTGTACACTGATGAGCAGGCAGGTCCCTCACACAGACTATCACCATGCAGCACCCCCACCCTGGATACCACTGACACCCCTACCACCCAGTCAAGAACAACAGCCCAGGGCAAGCGTCCCCACACCAGTGTATCCAGGCCACAGACTGGTGGAACACAGGTACAGAGGCCACAGTCTCCCCCTCCCAACATGCAAGAAGGCGAGGGCCCCAGTACAAGTGGTACTGCTAGACCTGTGCAGGGGACACAGGCACAGGGGGCTAGGGTGAGGGCTAGGTCCTCAGTGGGCCAGGGGTGAGGCCTCAGGATGGATGCAGCATCCCAGGACATGATATCTGAGGTATTGGGGGCCTACTAACATAACCATGACAGGTTGGCACAGATAGTATCCACCCCGGAGCACAGTCAGAGGATGCATTAGGAACACCATCAACAGGCCATGGAGCAGTGGAAACAGCACAACACCACAATGGCCAGCATAGCAGGAGCACTGCTGCAGCTGGTACAAACCCAGTCCGAGACCCACACAGGACAAGAGGCCCCCACTACAGCACCGGACACAGACCGGACATTTACACCATCATCAGCAACATCCTAGGAACTACCCTCAGAGAAACCCAAGAGCCAACCATGTCATCCCCTCAAGGTCAACAGCAGGCGCCCAAACGTACCATCAGGCCAAGATATGGCACTGGAACCCAGGCAAAAAACAAGGCCCCCTTCAAGAAGTAACTCAGAAATAATCTGCACAGGAATCATCCCACTCAATCAACCACCACACAGTGCTAAGAAGCAATATGAACTAATGTAAGAATTGATGGACCCATCAATACTACCAACAAGGCTGCCACCATGTTGGCTTTGAGGACAACCACCCAAGACCACTTGCCATCACTGTAAATTGCACAATTCACTCCCTGCTACCAATAAAACACATATCACACCTATAACACTGTCCCCTGTCATAAAATGTGAACAAAGTGAAGTATGGATGCAACTGGCTGATAACCACTTTATTGGCAATGCATTGCATGAAAGGACTCCTGTGTGCCTAAATGTGGCACCAAACTAAATGCACTAAATTGTATTCTGTACCATGCAGACCTGGACCCAGTTTCACTTAGAAGATTCAACCCCCCACAGATGACAAACCACACTGACAATATGTGTCACAAACCCCAAAGTTACTGGAAGTAGAGTTGTATCAGTTGGGTCTTGGAATTGACATCTTCCTCTTCCTCAACATCACCATCACTCTCCTCACCTCTCCGAGGTAGCTGGTCAGGACATACAGCACCCTCCACCTCCAAGAGGAGGATAGAATTTCTCACTGCCACGTTGTGCAGCATGCAGCAGGCCACCACTATTCTACACACCTTTTCAGGCCCATAGGCCAGGGAACCCCCAGAGATATGTAGACAACGAAATCTAGCCATCAGGAGACCTGTTGTTCTCTCTATCACCCTCCTAGTACGTCCATGGGCCTCATTGTAATTACTCTCTGCATCCGTACCCGGATTTCTCACTGGTGTCAGGAGCCAAATCAAGTTTGGATAGCCAGAATCACTTAGAAAAAGGTGCAATACAGAGTAGTCATTGTCAAGCCTCTGAGTCAGAAAGCCTGGCTGTCTGCTAGGTGTCAGTTAGTGACAGAAACACTTACCTATGATCCACCCTCTGTCCTCTTGTATTTGTTCCATCTTGTGTGGCACACTACTGTTCCTCAGCACAAAGGATTCATGGGCTGAACCTGGGAACATGGCATTCACATGTGAGATGTACTGGTCTTCAGTACATACCAATTGGATGTTCATGGAATGAAAGTTCTTTCTGATCCTGTACACCTGTTCACTGACTCTTGAAGGTATGATCGGTATGTTGGTGCCATTGATGGCACCTATCACATGGGGTATGTTGGCAAAGGTGTAGAGGTCCGGCTTGATGGCAGGGAGGTCAGTACTGTGGGGAAACATCACATAGGACTGCAGGTGTCGTACAAATGCATTTAGAAATCTTTTCAGTACCATGCTGAACATTGGCTGTGAAATTCCAGCACCCATGCCCACTGTCACTTGAAATGAGCCCGTGGCCAGGAAATGGAGTGCGGAGAGCACCTGCACTTCAGTAGGGATGGCATGCTGATTACGGTTTCCCAAATGTTAGTGCAGGATCCAGTAATGCACAAAGTTCCAAAATTGTTGCACGGGTGAGTCTGTAATTGAACATGATCTGACACTCCACCATGGTCCGCATATCCACAAGTGGACTGTACACTGATGGTGCCCTTCCTCGCCACAAGGGTCAGTACCTACAAGGGATTTCAAACACGTTTGAGGAACACACATACATAGGCACACATTGTCATTAATTGTGCACTGTATACTTGATTGTGGGGACTCAATAGTAACATGTTCTTGACAGATCTTCATCTACACCTCAATGAGGGAACAGTGTTTGTCATGTGTGTTGTTTCTAACTGGTCACATGCATAGGTGCTTTATAGATGCATAGTTAATGCCAAAATGTCTGCCCCCTGTAATCCAGGACTGTCGTTGTGGAAGTGACCTCATACCGCTAGCGGTTGACGTAACAGCGTAAGGCGGTGTTTACCACTGTTCGCACCGTCATTGGTTAACATGGATGCCAATGGGGAATACTGGCGTATCATGATCTCCGCCGGCGGTGATGGTGGATACGTACGCAATTTCGTCATCTATACTTCACTTGACTCCCTGATCTCAGGTGAACAGGTACTCCACTGTGTGTACTGCTGTGTCCTGCCTCTGGTCATGGAAGTGACTCGTGTTACAGGGGAAAGGGCCCAGGCCTTCACCCAGGAGGAACTGGAGAGGCTAGTGGACGGGGTCCTGCCCTTGTACACCAAGCTCTACGGACGGCCAGAGGTACAGGTGAGTTGGCGTTTGGGGTGCACTGTTTAGGTGTAATGGATGGTGTTGGAAGGACATATGTGTGCACCTCTGAGCCTGCATGGGCCATGGTTCATGGCATGCTGCGTGCGTATGTCCTGTAAGTCTGACAGTACTGTCCGTCCCATAGTGGACGAATAGCCAGCTATACCTATTTTGCAAGTGCCTGACCTCTCTGTTCCATTTCTGTGTCACCCTTTTAGGTCAGCGCCCACCAGAATAGGTCACTTTGGCATGCCATGGCCAAGGACTTGTGGACCCTGGGGGTCTACAACCGGCGGAGCACCCACTGCAGAAAGAGGTGGGAGGACCTGGGGCGCTGGGTGCAAAAAATTTGTGAGGTCCAGCTGGGGAAGTCCTCCCAAAGTGGAAGGGGTGCCTGTCGGGTACTGACCCCCCTCATGCTACCGTATCCTGGCGGTGGCGTACCCAGACCTGGATGGGCGCTTGAAGGCTGCACAGCAGTCACAAGGGGGTGAGTACTCATGTTACAATATTAAGGGGGTTATTCTAACTTTGGAGGAGGTGTTAATCCGTCCCAAAAGTGACGGAAAAGTGACGGATTTACCACCAGCCGTATTACGAGTCCATTATATCCTATGGAACTCGTAATACGGCTGGTGGTATATCCGTCACTTTACCGTCACTTTTGGGACGGATTAACACTCCTCCAAAGTTAGAATAACCCCCTAAGCCTTGATGGATGTCTGTGTGTGCATTAGGGTTCATGCTGCTTAGAGGCAGGGACTCTGACTGTTTTCCAGCTACATGATGGCCCCCGTAGGGTGTAGGGGTGTCTTGGTCAGGTCTCCTGCCCGTTGAGTCCTTAGGTAGTTCAGGGGATGGGTGTAGAGCAGGGTTTTGGTCAGTAGTCAGGGGCATGGCCATGGGCATAGTTAACGGTGCTGCCTGTTGGGGGTGTCTTCTGGGTGGGTGTATGTCTGGCCACTATGCACCTCCATTCAGCTATTTACAAGTGTCTCTCCTGTTTTTGTCTCCCCATCCCTGTTCTCTTGTGTTGTTTTTGTACATCAGTAACATCTGGCGAGGGAGCTGAGTCACCAGCAAGTGGGGAAGCAGCGGCCCACGGATCCTCGGAGGCAGAGTCATCCGACGCCAAGGGGACCAGTGGGTGGGAGGGCGAGGGGAGTACCACAGGGGAGGCAACTCCCACTTGAGGTAGTGACTCCGATACCTCCTCCGATGGGGGCTCCCCGGCGGTGGCGGACCGTAGTGGGCACACCAATACAGTGACATCTTCCGCCACCCCTCATTCTATCACAGCCTTCCCTTTTGCTCCCCACTGAGTTGCCCGTGCCCGCTCACCCAGAATGTTGGGCATCTCCTTCGCCCCAGGCACCTCCTCCCTGCCCCAGTCAGCCCTGCTGCCCTCACAGAGGAGGCTATTGACCTCCTGAGAACCATGTCTGTAGGGTAGACAACCATCGTCAATGCCATCCAGGGGCTAGCATCAGAGATGCAGCAAACCAATGCCTATGTGGATGGCATTCACAGTGCCGTGTCTGGCCTACAGAGATCTTTTCATGCTCTGGCCTCCACTTGGATGGCAGCCAGTTTCCCTGGTCAAGCCGTCCTCCTTCAACCTCCTCTACCCCTTCCAGCACCCCACTCCCTTCACCGGTCCAAAGCACACAATATGACATGCAGTCAAGCACCTCAACACACAAGAAACACACTTCTAAACACACGCTCCACACCGCCAACCACAAGGATTCACACAGCCAACATACGCATGCACACACAGCAACATTCACTTCCCCCAGTGTGCCCACCTCTTCCACCTCCCTGTCAGTCCCCTCTACAAGCACACACTCATGCACTGCACCTTCAGTCACTGTTGCTGCTCCTTTTCCTGCTGTCACCACAATAGCAGACATCCATACATGCACCCCAGACACCACACCTGCACTCACTGCAACTACTGTAGTTGACACATGCAGCACACTCACCAGACTTGCAGACACCCACACAACATACATCCACACTGGCAGCCTGTCTTCTCCCACTGTGTCCAACCCCCCTCCTCCAAAAACACACAAACGCACCAAGACACCCACCCATCACACATCCACCACACCTCAGCATACTGTCCAGTCACCTGCACCCACTACACACACCCTTACAGCACATATGTCCACACCCTCTGCCTCCACTCCCACGCCCTCATACAGGACCACCCCAATTGCTCCGGAAAAACTTTTCCTATCCCGTGCTGACCTCCTCAAACCCACTGGCCCACCCTGTCTTGTCCCTAAGCATTCACACCTCCTTGCCTTTCCACTCCTTCCACTTCACAGACCACTCCTGTCCGCCCTTCACATTCCTGTGCCTTTTCCTCAGAGAAGAAGAAGCCCAGTGCAGAGCCAAGTTCATCTGGTTCCACCTGCTCGAAGCCCCCCACCTTCCAAAGACAAACCCACACCCCCTCCACCTTCCAAGCACAAGTCCAAGCCCCACCCCCGTCGCAAATCCCCACACCCATCACCCTCTGCCCCCGTTCCGTGAGGTGCATGGATGCCCCTTTGTTGCCCCATTAGGTGGAGTACCGTGCACTTTTGGGAGTCAGGTTGGGGCCGCTGTGGCACATGGGACTTCTTCCATTTCCAACAAGGCCATTGGCCTTGTTGGAAATAGTTGGCTCTGTGACTCGTAAGAAATATGTTTGTATGGCCTGTGTTTTGGCGGCACACTGTTGAACCCTGGTCTTTTGTTTCATTGTTTGTGGTTGTGGGGCATTTGTATGTACTATGGTCAAGTTAGATTTGCCTTGTGTTGGCTAAGTACCTCTTGCTGTGGGGTGTATGGGTTGTGCTGCTGTGAAGGGTTGGGGGGGTGTTGCTGGGTGGGTGGAGTGGGTGGGTATGTAACTGTGCCTTTCCTCCCTTGTTTTGTAGGTTGCAGTACTTACAGTAGTCGTCTTCGTCGGCGGTCTCAGTCGTGGAGGTATATGGCAAGGAGCAGGGCTGGCATGATCTGCAGCTCTTTATCCATGTCTGCTTCAGCACGTTGTGTGGGCCTCCGGTGAGTGTTTCATTAGATTTTGTTCATTTCCGCCTGGACTTGCGTGGCGGTGGTTCCCGTCCTGGAACTGGCGGCGGATTAGTGGTTCATTATTTGATGGGCGGTTTGGGCCTTTCTGTTGGACTGTGGGCAGACTCTGCCGTCGTTGTCGGCACTCCTCTACTGGCGGTGGGTGGTTTTCTGGATGCCTGTGTTTTAATTGGTTAATTATTTGGCGGTCCGGACCGCTCCTTTGTTGGCAGTTTTTACCGCCACCGCCGGCGGCGCGGTAGGGTCCGCTGTGTTCATAATGAGGGCCATAGTCTCCAGTCCCCAACTTCACTTGAACCCATGTTTCTGTGTGCAGAAGCATCAGTTGTTTCCGAAGGGGAGATGAAATATTCCATTTGGAGAGTTTGCGCCACAGTTTACTTCTGTCAATGTGGTTGAAAGCCAAAATATAATCAATAAAACACAGAAACAGTGACTCTCGTTGCTATCGAGAAAGAATTTGTATATTGGTTATAGTTCCCATATGTTTCCTGAAACCTGTTTGGTTAAGTTGAATAATTTCAATATTTGTTGCCCAGGATTCCAGATCCTCTAGAATGAGGCCAGCACAGTAGTTGGCATCTTTATCTATGAGATCTACCAGCCTATAGTTTTTGGCCTCGTCCTTGTTGCCTTTTTTGTAGATTGGGGAGATGATCAAACCCCTCCAGGAAGCTGGCACTGCCTCTGTCTGTACAATTCTTTCAAAGACGGGTTTCAGTGTATCCGCCCAATAGTTGTGATCTAATTTGAAGAGTCCCCTGGTAATCCTGGTCAGGCCTGGTGCTCCCTCTCTTCTGCCTTTAGCTATTGTCTTGGAGATGTGGATAGCTGATATTGTAGTCAGTAGAGTTGTTTGATTATTGCATGTGTTGTAAGTTCTTTCTTCCTCGTTTTTCCCTCAGTGACTTCTACATTTAAATTGCTATGTCCTGTTTTTCCTGACTATTGTTATTTTCAGTCTTCTTATTGGTTCTCTCCTGGGGCACATCTGGGGTATAAAAGCCTGCCAACTCTTCCCATTCCTGAGTTGTTAAATAGGATATATCACAGTTTGTGCTCTGAATATCTGGCTTATGTTTCCCCAAAGCACCATCAGAAGTGCTGTAACAAACATTGCTTGATAATTGAGATACAGCTCTGTGTAGTACACTGGTTACACTTCTGTAGAGGTTTTTTTCGCTTCTCACTGTGAAGAGACTTTAGGTGCCAGCAATGTCCTTATGACAGTGAAGTCCATAGAGGTTTGCTTGGTTGCAATTGAAGCTGGCCCAGTCTCCACTATATGGGACAGCGTTCTGCAGGATTCCATCTGCAGCTGCTTGCTTATTTCACATGTACTGGTGTCATTCAATGCACAAGGGCCTGATTTAGGCACCCCCGCCTCTGATAATTGGTGTTAGACCTGACAGCCTTAGGGTGGTCACCCCTAACTTTATGCCTGCCTCCCACCACTTTTTGGACACTGTTTTTGCTGGTTTTTAGACTCTGCGCACTTTTCCACTGCTAACCAGTGCTAAAGTGCATATGCTCTCTCCCTTTTAACATGGAAACATTGGCTCATACCCAATTGGACTATTTCATTTTCTTATAAGTCCCTAGTAGTGTGTACTGTATGTGCCCAGGGCCTGTAGATTAAATGCTCTAGTGGGCCTGCAGCACTGATTGTGCCACCCACTTAAATAGCCCCTTAACCTTGTACCAGGCTTGCCATTGCAAGGCCTGTTTGTGCAGTCTCACCGCCAATTTGACTTGGTATTTAAAAGTACTTGTCAAGCATATACCCTTTTTCTACATATAAGACACCCCTAAAGTATGCCCTAGGTAACCCATAAGGCAGGGTGCTGTGTAGGCAAAAGGCAGGACATGTACCTATGTAGTTTACATGTCCTGGTAGTGTAAAATTCCCAAATTCATTTTTACACTGCTGTGATGCCTGCTCCCTTCAGAGCCTAACCTTGAGGCTGCCCTCATACATTGTTTGAGTGGTAGCTGCTGATCTGAAAGGGGTAGGAATGTCATATTTAGTATGGCCAGAATGGTAATATCAAATCCTGCTGACTGGTGAAGTTGGTTTTAATATTACTATTTTAGAAATGCCCTTTTAGAAAATGAGCGATTGTCTGCACTTAAATCTTTCTGTGCCTTACAATCCACGTCTGGGTGGGTTTAGTTGACAGATCATTGTGCATTCCGTCAGACACACCCCAAACACAGGACACTCAGCCTCATTCATTTGCATACATCTGCTTTTTGAATGGGTCTTCCTGGGCTGGGAGGGTGGAGGGCCTGCTCTCACACAAAGGACTGCCACACCCCCTACTGGGACCCTGGTAGACAGGATTGAACTGAAAGGGGACCTGGAGCACTTCTAAGCCACTCTTTGAAGTCTCCCCCACTTCAAAGGCACATTTGGGTATATAAACAGAGCATCTGCCCATTCCAATTCAGACACTTCCTGGAGAAGATAACTGGAACCAGAACCTGCATCCTGCCAAGAAGAACTGCCTGGCTGCCCAAAGAACACACCTGACTTCTTTCTGTGAAGGACATCAGTCTTGCTGTTGGCCTGCTGCCTTGCTGCTCTCTGGCTGTGGTAAAGAAGTGCTCTCCAAGGGCTTGGATAGAGCTTGCCTTCTGTTCCCTGAAGTCTCAGGACCAAAAAGACTTCTCTCTTGCAACTGGACTCCTTGTGTGCCGGAAATTAGACGCACAGCTTGCTAAAACGAACGCACAGCCTGCCCCGTGGTGAGAAATTCACTGCACGCCGAACCGGAACAATGCAGCGTGACTTCTCAAGGAGAAGATCGACGCAGTGCCTGCATTGCAACTGGAAATTTGACGCACAGCACACCGGATCGACGCCCAGCCGACCTGGGGCGACCCAACCCGACTTCAAGAGGGGAAATTGAAGCAGCGCCTGCCGTGCAGAAGAAACTTCCACGCAACTCCCACCGGAAGGACGCAGTGCTTGTGGATTCTCTCTGCAAACCCAGGATTCCGCACACAGACAACGGGGCGTCTGAAAACCCCGCATTCCGAAGAGGATCCATGACCGAGCACCAGAAATCGATGCACAGCCGTCCCCGCATGGAAACTAAACAACGCATCACTGTGTGCAGCCCGAGAAATCGACGCACACCCCTTTGTTTCCACGCTTCTCTTCCTCTGCAGCCCTATGCGGAGATTTTTCACGCGAACCAGGTACTTTGTGCTTTAAAGAGACGTTGTTTGCTTTAAAAAGACTTAAGACACTTTAAATCAATTTTCAGTGATATCTCTACAATTACTTATTGCATCTTTGATCGTTTTGACCTGCAAATATCCAGATAAATATTAGATATTTTTCTAAACACTGTGTGGTGTATTTTTGTGGTGCTATATTGTGGTATTATATGATTTGATTTATTGCACAAATACTTTACACATTGCCTTCTAAGTAAAGCCTGACTGATCAGTGCCAAGCTGCCAGAGGGTGGGCACAGGATAATTTGGATTGTGTGTGAATTACTCTGACTAGAGTGAGGGTCCTTGTTTGGACAGGGGGTAACCTGACTGCCAACCAAAGACCCTATTTGTAACATTGGTGATCAGCGGTGAGGATAGGACTTGTATTTGTGCAGTGACATACAGTAGCTAAGTATTTCATTACCTACCCACAGTTGAAGGTCAACTTGATTTTTATCTCTTTTCTGCAATTTCGTTTTTCCTGTCAATTTGTGTCTATAATCCTCAAATCAACATGTTTCTAGCTAGGTCTCAAGCAGGAGAGGAAGATCTTGGTATGGCTATGATGGAGACCTACACTGTTAAACAGCTGAGGGCATTCTGCAGGGATATGGGTGTACCCACCCAGAAAGCCTCCAGGAAGGAGGAATTCCAAAGGGCGCTGAGGGCCTGGGCAGAAGCCCCTGCTAAGGAGGAGGATGAGGAGGAGGGTCCAGAAGATGGCCCCTCAGAGGATTTTTTGCCCTCATTAGATAAGATTAGTGCTGCAAATGTGCCCCCTCAAAACCAGGGAGTAGTGTCTCTGATCAAAGCCTGACCGCAGAGGAAAGGAGAGAGGAGAGAGAGTTTCAGTTGCAGATGGCAAAGTTAAAAATTGAGGCTCAACAGGAGGAAAGGAGAGCAGAGAGAGAAGCCAAGCAAGCTGAGGCTGAAAGAGCAGCCAAACAGATCACAGCTGAGAGAGCCTTGGCTGAGAAAAAACTGTTGTTGGCTAATGAACTGAGTCTCAAGGAGCTGGAGATCAAGGCGAGACAGTCTGAGTCCAGCAATGATGGTGGCAGCATACGTGCAGGACCAGTTGGGGACAAACAGGTTTGTGTACCCAAGAATGTGGTGCCAAGTTTTGTGGTGGGAGATGACATTGATAAGTAGCTGGCTGCCTATGAGGTTGCACTAAGGGCCCATGGGACACCTGAGGAGCACTGGGGGGCGGCCATGTGGTTTTATGTACCATCCTTAGGGAGGGACACACTTCTGACACTTGCTCCACAGAATAGAAATGACTACTCACACATGAAAGCTGCTTTACTGGCCAAGTTTGGGCTGACCCCTGAGAGATACCGTCAGAGGTTCAGGGACAGCACCAAACTTTCAACACAAACTTGGGCGGATTGTTATGATTTCTCCAACAAGGTACTGGATGGATGGGTGCGGGGCAGCAAAGTAGGTGATTAGAAAGGGTTATATGAGTTGATTCTGAGAGAGCATATGCTCAACATTTCTTTTACAGAGTTGTGCCAGCACTTGGTAGATAGTAAGCTGACTGACCCCAGAAAGCTTGCTGAGGAGGCGGTCCTCTGGGTTAGCACCAGAGTGTTCAAGAAGGCATCTGGGGTGGACTCCCACAAAGGTGGTCAGGGTTCCCAACAAAAGAAAGAGGGGGGAGAAAAATTTAAAGATAAGGAGTTCTCAAAAGGCCCCTAAAATAATTCCCAAGGGGGGTGGTCACCATTCCTCTTCTAGATTTGGGAAGAAGCCAGGATATTTTGATAAAACATTAGGGAAATTCATCCCAAAATGCACCAAGTGCTACAGGCATGGGCACTATAAGGGTGACACGCAGTGTTCCAAGAGAGCACAGTGCACCACTTGACAGACATCTGGGTTGGCTAGTGTAGCGCTCGGGGGGGCAGACAGTCCCAGTTAGCTTTGGGGAGCAGGTAGAGGTTTCCCTAGTGTCCCTAGAGAAAGAGAGATGGTGCCTAAAGCCTAAATGCCAGAAAATACTTACAAGTATAGGCAGTGGGTCACCATTGATGGGCAAAGGGTGGAGGCTCTGCGTGACACAGGAGCCAGTATGACTACTGTCAAGAGTCAGCTGGTGTCATCAGAGCAGATAGTCCCCAATACATTTCACCAGGTCATAGTCGCTGACAATCACGAGAGTCACCTTCCGGTGGCCCTGGTTCCCTTTCAGTGGGGGGGGGTCTCTGGTACTCTGAAAGTAGATGTGAGTCTTGCCATGCCTGTAGATTGTCTGTTAGGCAATGATCTTAAGCATACTGCCTGGAGGGAGGTAGAGCTCAGATCCCACCTGGAGATGTTAGGTTTGCCTGAGTGGGTCTCCATAACCACATGGTCCATAGTTGCCCGGGAAGAGAGTCAAGGGCTTCTGGAGCCTGGAACAATGGCCCAGACAGCTGCAAAAAGGAAGAGCAAAAGGTGCGGGAAACCCGCCTCAAATGTTCCCACGGTGGTGGACGGGGCCCAACTGGGGAGGACATAGCTGACCTGGGTAACCTTCCTGAACTTGCTGGCTGGCAAGTAGAGGGTGGACCAACCAGGGCAGAATTCTGCAAGGCGCAGAAGGAATGCCCCACCCTTGAGGTTCTGAGGCGACAGGCCACAGCCCAAGCAGCAGGTGACGCCTCTGGCACTCACCATATTTACTGCGAGAATGATCTCCTTTGCAGTGAGCCTAAGGTTCCATGTCCTGGGGCAGCACGTGTGCTGGTGGTCCCCCAGTGTTACCGGGCAGTCCTACTGGGTCTGGGTCACGACATTCCCCTGGCAGGACATCTGGGCCAAGACAAGACCTTTTACAGGCTTGTCACCCACTTTCATTGGCCCGGAATGAGGTTAGCCTCAGATAATTTCTGCAGAGCTTGCCCCACCTGCCAGGGTAGTGGGAAGATAGGGAAAAAGCTTAAGGCTCCCCTGCTCCCACTCCCTGTCGTTGGCACCCCCTTTGAATGGGTGGGCATCGACAATGTTGGTCCCTTGGACTACAAAACTGCCTTGGGCAACAGGTTTATCCTAGTTTTGGTGGACCATGCCACCCGCTATCCAGAGGCAATCCCTCTGAGAACAGTGACTGCACCGGTGGTGACCAAAGCCCTCTTGGGAATATTTACCCATGTTGGATTCCCTAAGAAAGTTGTGTCTGACAGGGGCACAAACTTCATGTCTGCGTACATGAAGTCCATGTGGGATGAGTGTGATGTGGCCTACCGGTTTACCACCCCTTCTCATCCTCAATCCAATGGGCTTGTTGAGAGATTCAACAAGACCCTGAAGGGCAAGATTAATGGCCTGACTGAAGCAATGAGGCATAAGTGGGATGTCCTCTTACCATGCCTGTTGTTTGCTTACAGAGAGGTGCCCCAGAAAGTGGTGGGGTTCACCCCCTTTGAACTTCTCTATGGTCACCTTGTCAGGGGACCTCTAAGCATTGTTAAAGAGGGCTGGGAGAAAGCTCCCAAGACACATCCCCATGATATGGTCAGCTACATGCTGGCCCTCCGCAACTAAACCCAACGCTTCTGGAAGCAGGCCAAGAGTAACCTCGAGGCCAGTCAAGAGGTGATGAAGGAGTGGTATGACCGGAAGACCACTCTGGTTGAGTTCTCACCTGGGGACAAGGTTTGGGTAATTGAGCCAACAGAGCCCAGGGCTGGCCAGCATCAAGGAGGAGGTCTCCAAGATGTTGACTTTAGGGGTTATTGAGAAATCCAGCAGTCCCTGGGCCAGCCCTGTGGTGCTGGTTCCTTAGGCTGCTGCCCACGGTGCAAAGCCAGAACTCAGGTTCTGCGTGCACTACTGGGATCTCAACTCAGTCACACGGACTGATGCTCACCCCGTCCCCCGAGCTGATGAGCTTGTTGACAGACTAAGTGCTGCCAAGTTCCTGAGTACATTTGATCTTACTTCAGGGTACTGGCAGATCGCCCTGACTGAGGAGGCCAAAGATAGATCGGCATTTTCCACACCTGATGGATATCACCAGTTCCGGGGGATGCCCTTTGGACTGAAAAATGCCCCCGCTACCTTGCAACGGTTGTTTAACTGGGTCCTAGTGTCCTACTGTGCAGCCTACCTGGACGACATAGCTGTCTACAGTTCCAGCTGGGAGTAACACCTGCTCCACCTCATGGAGGTGTTTCAGGCTCTGCAACAGGCAGGCCTGACCATCAAGGCTAGTAAGTACCAGAGTGGGCAGGTTTCCGTGGTGTACTTGGGACACCTAGTAGGTGGTGGCAAGGTGCAGCCACTCAAAGGCAAGATTGAAACTAACAAGGCCTGGAACCCAGACCAAAGTGAGAGCCTTTTTAGGCCTCACTGGATACTACCGCAGATTCGTCAAGGGCTATGGTACCATTGTGTCACCCTTGACAGAACTCACTTCCAAGAAACAACCTAGGTTGGTAAATTGGACAGAGGCTTGTCAGAAAGCCTTTGATTCTCTGAAGGAAGCCATGTGCACAGCCCCTATGCTCAAGGCCCCTGACTACTCCCAGGAATTTATTTTACAGACAGACGCTTCAGGGCACGGCATAGGGGCTGTTCTAGGATAGCTAAATGAGGAGGGCTCAGACCAACCAGTAGCCTTTATTAGCAGAAGGCTAATACCACAGGAACAGAGGTGGAGTGCTATTGAGAGAGAAGCATTTGCTGTGGTCTGGGCACAGAAGAAGTTAAGACCCTACCTATTTGGGACTCACTTCCGGGTTCAGACAGACCACAGGCACCTCAGATGGCTCATGCAGATGAGGGGTGAAAATCCTAAACTCTTGAGGTGGTCCATTTCCCTACAGGGGATTGACTTTACAGTGGTGCATCGCCCGGGGATTGACCACGCCAACACTGATGGTCTCTCCAGATACTTCCGCCTTAGCAATGAGAGCTCCCAGAAGGTTGGGTAACTCTCCCCACTTTCAGCTGGGGGACACACATGTTAGACCTGACAGCCTTAGGGCGGTCACCCCTAACTGTTTGCCTGCCTCCCTCCACTTTTTGGACACTGTTTTTGCTAGTTTTTAGACTCTGCGCACTTTACCACTGCTAACCAGTGCTAAAGTGCATATGATCTCTCCCTTTTAACATGGAAACATTGGATCATACCCAATTGGACTATTTAATTTAGTTATAAGTCCCTAGTGTGGCTGCTCCAGTTCGTCCTGCATCCAAGCTGCTCTACATTATGACCCCCAGGGGCATGATGTGACAGATCCACAAGGCTGCACTCCGTTCGCTCTGTTTCGCCTTTGTGGCTCCACGAAAATCAGATTGGTGGTCCTCCTCTACCTCCGTTTTAATGCCGCCTCCATGGACCCTGCGACCTCTCCCCCTCTAATGCTAGCTTACCAGCTCACAGAACAGCCGTACCAGGCAGGCTAGCAGGAACTCGAGCAACCAGAATTCAGGACCTCAACGGTGAGGGCTTGGCTGCTCAGCCCCCTGTTTGGCAGTGCTAGCTCGCCTGGTCCTTAGTAAGTAAAGTTACAAGGGGACGCGTATAGGCCTTTTGGATCGCATGGAGTATCCTAGCTATGTTGTGACCAATGTCATCAATAATCAATGTAACCAATCAATAACCACTAAGAGAATTATTAAACATTAGACAATATATCAACATTTCATGAATAACCACAACTCAATAAACTTTTTAACAATTTTTATTTCCCTATTAGTTACAACTCTAAACCATCGGATTAATTCATTTTTTGTTCAATTATCTCATAGTCAATCCATTAGTGACCACCAATAACATAATCTAATGAGAACTTGAGAAACATATGCTCTAATGCTTTAGCGTAAGCTAACAAAGATGAATATATTGACATTAATAGCAAAGTTAATCAATTAGTTTGTCAATCATTTGTCACTGTCAATGTCACTCAAAGGAACCTTACCTAACCCAGATTAGCATTAGCATGTGGTACTTCATGCGAAAGCAATTTAGAACACAAATTTAGAAAACATCTAGCTGAAAGAAAACTATTCAAACAGCGCAGTTGGTACCTAGAAAGAAAAGCACAAAAAGTTAACAGTCACATTGTCATAGCTACCTATCCACAGAATGGATCAGCAACAAAGTCAGTCTTCGTCTTCTGGTCATCAATCAATCAGCAACGCATCAGACTCTCAAGAGAATGAGCCCAATGACAGAATCTTGAATCGTGTCTTCCGACATCTAATATGTGAATCAGTTTTCCCCTCACATCTCGCATCTCATCTGAAGTTTTTGCCCTTTGTCATGACTTTTCATTAAGGTTTTCCAGTCCATCCCCCTAATTCCTAATTGGTCAGTCAATCACCAGTTATTGCCCCAACCAATAACTTTAATTTTACAAATCTATTAATTCTAATATTATGCCATTCTCAGTTCGTTGATTGGTTCACTGTACAATGTTCTCATCATCCTGCTCATCAGGTATCAAAAATGTTGCATCTTCTTCTTCAGTCAGTGTCTCTCTTGTTCGAGTCCTGGGAAAGTACATCTTGTCTGCTCTACACAACATATGTTGCGATTTGATTCACTCATCTCCTGTCCGTCAGTACATTGCAGAAAATTCTAGCTAAGCAGACTTTATTAACATACGCAGTTCATGGTCAGTTCAACACATCAGCTTTCTCTAAAGTGCTAGTAACTCAGCTTCTGCATGAGGCCTGGCAACTAGGCCACAACTTTGGCTAAGTTAACTCTACATTATAATGCAAAACATAGGTTATACATCTTAACATGACATATTACTACATTATTTTTTCAATATGTTATGCATTTTTAATAATTTTTCTACGTTTAATTTCTATCAATTTCTTGATAATCAAAATTCATAACACTCATTAATATTTATAATTAACATATCTGTGTCAGCAATCCCTCCTCTGATGACTAAATATGTCATCACACCTTTCCTTGCCATTATTTCACATTTCTATCTCCTCTGTATTTTGTCTCCTCCTCAAATCTTGCCTATAGATTCTTTCCCTGTTTTGTTGTTCCCTCCTCTGATTATTTTTAAACATTTTCATTTTAATTTTGTGACACAATTTACAAGAACCCCATAATCCTAATATGCAAGCAACCACAATTAATATTCCCTGTATGATGTTTAATAATACCCCATTCCAAATTTGACTAAGCCAATTTCCCACTGAAGCAAAAGGTTGGAAAGGGACAACCTTTTCCCAAACACCTGGTACTTTCAAGTCCTTCAAATCCTTCAAATCCTTACTTGAGTTAGTCAGGTTAGTGAGCAAGTCTCTTATCTCCCTATCATTATCCAGAATATATGAGCAACAATGCCTAGAGTTAATCATCTTACAGACTCCGCCATCTTTTGCTAAAAGAATGTCTAAAGCAAGCCTATTTTGAAGCGTCATAGCTCTATCCACGGCTAATTCAGTATCTATAAGGAGTATTGCCCCTGTAAAGTTTGTCAGCATGTTATCCACAATAGTAGACAATTTTCGGATCTTGATTGAGTTCAGGATGACTCCCACTGAAGGAATCACTGTACCAAAGATATCTCCCACAACTGCAGAACAGGTTTCCCTCCTCTGTCGCTTATGATGTAATTCAGTCAATTTCGGAAACTTCTTTAGATCGTCTATCTGATCAATCTTTGGGAAACTATCCCCAAATAACATGTCCCATACCATCCTCTTGGAAGACGGTAATAAGCATTAAGTCCACAAATATAATAAATCCCCGGAATCGCAGGGTCCTGACCATTCAGCATAAAAGTTAATTTACTCTGAAACAAAACACATGCCTACATTAACTCGTTTCCACAAATAAAGTGTCA
Source organism: Pleurodeles waltl (assembly GCF_031143425.1). Taxonomy (NCBI): domain Eukaryota; kingdom Metazoa; phylum Chordata; class Amphibia; order Caudata; family Salamandridae; genus Pleurodeles; species Pleurodeles waltl. The sequence continues at coordinate 657,846,983 of NC_090443.1, read as the reverse complement.
GTGCATGATTTTGGCCTATATATACAAAGCTTCCCTACATGTAATGCATCTGATGCTAATTTCCCTTGCATTTCAAAAGCAGTATAAGCATAATCATTTGTGTAAGTCCTTTTCTCTAATTTTTCTTTTAATGCTTTTCTTCTGTCATCAGTATGCCCTATGAAGGTCTTTTCTAAAGGTGTAAGCAAGCATGTAAGTTTTTCTTATGCACGTATGCGGTTCCAAACATTAGTGGAGGCCCAAAGAAACCTCTAACTAATACTATATCATGCTCTTTAGCTACTCTACTCAAATATCTAATAATAGGAACAAACGAAAACACAACATCTTAATTAGAGTAAAAATATTGTATATACTCTTGATTATAGAACCTTGTTAGCAGCAAGCTACAGCTTATTCCGTAGGTTAAACGTAAGCTATGATACTTAACTCCTGCTTCTACTGATGAAAAAATTTGTGTACACATTAGACAATCCCTAGCATCCATTGTTTCAACATACTCACTCATCAAGCGATAGAAGACATTAGAAGAAAGCTCTCCTTGAGCATTAGTATAGTCATTCAAGTACTTCTCATCTAACTTAAACCTCTCTAAGGCTGTTAGTGTAGTAGTCTCAGGAACAAAAGCACAATTGGCTCCTTTCGTATCAAGAACAGACACTCCCACAATCATCACTATAGACAAGATTTCACATATAATTGCCAATCCAACACTCATATATCCACAGCGCCTAGTGTTTCTACCTTGATTATTTAGCTCAGCCATGATCTGTAAAGAATCAGAAAGCAAAAGTAACTCTTTTAAAAAGTTCAGTAAAAATCAATAATAAGGAAAAAAAATGCTTCTCTCACAGTTCAGTTTCGCATTCAGGATCCCTTTTCCTTTGTCAAAAATGATTAGCAGCTTGTCACATCCGGTTTTTAATGTCAGATCAGGTTATCAGTGTCTCTTTCAGTTTTATTTTCAACAGTCTTTTTTAGGTTACATTAAAGTACTGACTCTGAACCTCTCTATCAAAACAAAAGGACATGAATTTGTGTTGCCATTCATTGGTAGTTGCATACGTCCATTCAGGACCTGCGTAATTCGACTTGCTATTCTCTTTCTTTTCAACTTTCGATCACCACTTAATTCACCTTTACTCAATTATTCCTTTCTTGTGGTACCTACTTATTCCTCTATTGTTTCATTTACGACCAATTCTTTTCTTTTCCCCGCTTTCGACTCAGGCCAATTATCTCCTTTTCTCGATCCTTCAGTTAATATTCTTCTCAGGATTGGGTCTTCTCTTTCTCTTTCTCTATGGTGTTTTTTCTTGATGGACCTGCAACGGGCTCAGGAGGAGTCGGATCACCTTGACCTTGATCCGTCTCAACTCCTTTCCCCTTTTGGTCTGGCACTTGCTCTGTCTGCTTTTCAGCACCGTCTGCTTCTGGGAGAACCTCGGCTGAGATAAGCTCTCCTGCTGTATCCGTTGAGATTGATTATTCTGCACCCTCCTGTAATTCTTCATGATCCTGTGGACATATCACTCCCTTGGTATGGCTCGCATGTATCCAGTTTGGAAGTTCTGCACACTTCACAGCTGTCGTAGTTGTTAGGACCACCTGGTAAGGACCTCTCCAGCCTGGGTCTAAACACGTCTTGCGCACATGTTTTCGGACAATGACCCAGTCACTGGCTCTCAAATTATAACCTGGATCGTGGGTGGGTGGCAGGGTGGTGGCCTGCACCTGCTGAGAGAAAGAGCAAACCACATCAGCCAGACCCTTGCAGTAGTCCAACACCATATCATCTGTAATGTTTACATTTGACTGCTGGAACTGCTGGCAATCTCATTGCTCTGTCCTTGAGGATCTCATGGGGCGACAGCCCTGTCTTCCTGTCAGGTGTATTTCTCATCGACATCAACACCAAAGGTAATGCATCTGGCCATTTCAGATTCGTAGCTGTACACATCTTGGCAACTCTTGATTTCAGGGTACCATTCATTTGTTCCACTGGTCTTGATGCTTCAGGGCAGTAACTACAATGCAACTTATGCTCAATGGTTAGTGCTGCACATAAGAGTTTAATCACTTTGTTGTTGAAGTGAGTTCCCCTATCTGATTCTAAAGAGATCGGAAACCCGAAATGTGGTATCAACTTTCTAAGTAACAACTTTGCTACTGTTAGACTGTCATTCCTTCTTGGAGGATACACTTCAACCCAGTGACTAAAAATACACACAACCACCAACACGTACTTCAAACCTCCACACACAGGCATTTCAATGAAATCCAATTGCATTCTGCAGAACGGACCTCCTGCTCTTCCAATGTGGCTCAAGTTCACCACTGTCCCTTTTCCCACATTTAGCTGCCAACAAATTATACAGCGATGACATTCTGCCTTTGCTGCCTGCCTAAATTTAGGATTAAACCAATCAATTTTGAACAATCAAACCATGGCATCCCTCCCTATGTGTGCCTGACCGTGGCAATATCTGGCCATTTGTGACAATAAACTATTGGGCAGGAGCATCTGACCCTCCTCAGAAACCCAAATCTCATCAGAACATTGGACACATTTTAATTTGGACCAGAGTCTTTTCTCTTCTTTGTCAACATTATTTTGCAATGTTTACAAGTCTTCCAAAGTATTGATCACTTTCAATGCAAAACTTGTACATGTATTATCTTCTTCTGACATCAGTTTCTACTTATCTTTGAATGATATACAGTTCAATGCGCAAAACCTTGCGACTTGATACGCATATCTATCTCCTAGTGAGATGTAGTCCTGTGTCTTTTGATGTACACTGCATTTTACCACAGCAATTTCTTCAGGTAACTGTATTGCATACAGCAATTCTTTTATTATGTCACCATTTCTTACTGGTGAACCAGTAGAAGTCAGGAAACCTCTTTGCGGCCACAATTGACCAAAATCATGAACAATTCCAAATCCATACTGGCTGTCAGTATAGATTGTGAGTCTCAGTCTCGCAGAAACATGGCACGCTCTAGTAAGAGATACCAATTCTGCCACTTGTGCAGAATATACACCTCAAAGCCAGGAAGCTTCTAATGTACCTGTGATTGCGCATACAGCATATCCTGCTCTTAATGTCCCTGTACCATCTCTGAGACATGAGCCATCAACAACGATAATTTGGTCATTTTCCTCCAAGCAGGTATCTCTGAAATCAGGTGCTGGTTTTGTGCACAATTCAGTTACCTCGAGACAATCATTCTCAATGTCTTCCTCTTTTTCAATCTTAACAGTATCACTCGGAAGGTATGTTGCCGGATTCAGCACTGTACATCTTTTCAATATTACATTTGGAGCACTAGAATGCTCGTCTCATACCTTGTCAGTCTTACACCAGTCAAATACTGTGTTTTCGTCCTTGTCAGTAAAATCTCAACAGAATGAGTAACCATTACTGTCAAAGGGCATCCCATCACCACTCCCTCACATTGTGATAGGCTTTGACCAACTGTGGCAACTGCGTGCAAACAACCTGGTAAGTCTGCTGCGACTGGGTCCAAGGTAGCTGAAAAATAGGCTACTGGATGACAAGCACCTCCATGGACCTGTGTCAAGACAGACAAAGAACAAGCATCACGTTCATGACAAAACAATGTGAATGGCTTTGTGTAATCAGGCATTCCCAACGCTGGAGCTCTGCACAAACTCTCAATCAGTGAATGCTTTCATCTGGTCCTGAACTAATGTCATGGGATCTGTAACCTCCTTATGTGTCAGCTGCTGCAATGGTTTGGCAATCTCACCAAAATTTGAATCCACTGACGACATTAACCTACCATTCCCAGAAACATTCTGACATCTCTCTGTGAAGTTGGGGGACTTCTCTGCAATATCATTGTAATCCTCTCCCCGGAGATTCTCCTCGACGGTACTGCAATTTCAAAGGTGACACTTTATGTCCACATTTTCCCAAGTGAGTCAACAGGGCAATCGAGTCGTACTTACACTCGTCCCTTGTCTTGGACGCAATTAGGAAATCATCAATGTACTGCACCAGAGTCGATTGGTCCGGTAGTTCCAATGACTCCAGATTATTTTTCAAAATCTTATTGAACAGAGACAGTGACTCCATGTACCCTTGTGGAAGCCTGCACCAGCTGTAGACTCTGTCTAGGAATTTGAAACTAAAAAGAAACTGACTATCCTCATGAAGAGGCACAGAAAAGAAAGCTTGTGACAAATCAACCACTGAACCCCTCAGCATTGCATGGAATCTGAAACAATATTACTGCTGCGTTCGGCACTACAGGACAACACTTGACCACCATGTCATTCACTTTTTTCACAAATCCTGCACAATGCGTACTTTCCCACACAGCTTCTTTAAGCCCATTATCAGTGAATTACATGGACTGCTCAACACTTCTTTCAAAACTCCTTGTTTCAGAAAAACTCCAATTATTTACGCCACTTTCATCAGAACATATTATGCCATATTATACTGTGGAAGCTGCGGAAACACTGCATTCGGCTTCAAAGTGATCTTAATCGGCTCTACTACCTTGATCAAACCCACTTTACCTGTCAGGACCCACACATTTTCCTGCACTGTTCCCTGCAAGTCTGCATGCAGTTCTTTCACATTAAACATCGGGAAAAACTCAATCAACGGGTACTCTTCATTAATGTTTTCATTCTCAGTTTCAAGAGCTTGTTCTTCCTCATCATCATTATTTGTCTGAACCGCTATTCCAGCAGTCGAACAACTAATTCAACATCTGGTCTTGCATAACAATACTGGACTTGAGTCACAGACTACAAACTTATGTAGTCCCTGGAAGTTGCCAATCTCAACCTGTACTGGATCTGTGATCGGATTTATCAGCTGCCTGTTTGCTACTCCCACAACCTGACCTGTTCTGCCTGAAAGAGGTAAGTTCGGAACTTCAGCACTTCTCACTGTAGAGCGAGTAGCTCCTTTGTTCACTAGGAATGAAACCCTGTGACCCATCACCTTTCCCTTCACAAAAGGGCCTCATTGATCTACTTCCAGTGAAGCTGCAAGCATTCATGATTCTTCATGCAAACTAATACTCATCCATTCATGGTTTATTTCATTCTCTCCATGTAATGGTGCACTGTGTCACTACTTCTGTCTTGTCTCTGACCTGTGACCTGCTGATTAAGCATCATCTGTTGCTGTTCCATCGGGGCTTGAGTTATCTGCATTTGCTGTCTAGGTACCATAGGAACCTGCTGCTGCATTGGTTGCAACTGTGTCACTTGTGCACGCGGCACTTGCACCTGCTGCCTGGGTTGAAAATTCTGCAATTGATTCTGAAAATTCGGATTAAGTCTTCTCATTCTAGGGACCTTCACAGTTTGAAATGTATTGACATCACCAATATGCTGAACAACACCATCATGCACCATCAACGGACAATCCTGCTTCCAGTGTCCCACGTTTCTGCACAGATGACACAGTAATATCTTTTTCATCCCTTGCACATCATTCTGAACCACTACAGTACTCAAATCCGGACCACGATTCATATTGACTCCACAACCCCTACCTCTCATCTGGGGTTGGAAAATGACAGTTCCCTGCTGCTGTGGCATCTGTTGCCCTAAATCTCCTTGCACTCCTGTTTGAGCTGCCTTAATTTGCATCACCACTGCCTTCTCCTTCAACATTTTCTGCTTCACTTGAATCTCATCACTACAGTATTTCGCATACTGCAATTCCTCATCAATCGGCTTTGCATGCCAACAGATCAAATGACTCTTAATCATCTGACCTATTTCAGGTCTCAATCCTTCTAAGAACCTGAACACAAAGTGCAACATGTTTTTCAGCTCAATCACTTATTGACCACTGTACTACTTGAATGCTTTCAAAAACTTTTCATAGTAGGTATGTATCGACTCCTTTACTTCCTGCACTGTCTTGTCAATCCTCTGCCAATCTATTTTTTTAGGTGAAATTCCCATCTTCTGGAACTCAATCACCTTATAATAATGTTTCATCACTTCAGGTCCCTTTCTGGACCACTCTTCGGCCAATCCCCTGCTCTCTTGCACTCAACCCACAAGTCAGCTGGATTCACTATCTCCAACAGAGTATTCAAGTCTTCCCACAGATATTTAGAAAGTTTCACAAATCTATCTGTCTGCTGATACCAGTCAACCAGTGCCAGGGTACATGAACAAATTGCCCTCCTGGAATTTCCCTCATTGGTAAAATTGTTACTGGATCCTTTTATTTCTGAACACTTTCAGACCCTTCTTGTGAATCCCGTTTCCGTTTATCCTTCTTTGCCCATCTGCCTTTCCACTTTTCTAAGGCTCCCCAAATCTGAGCGCTCTGCAATAGTTCCTTGAGATGTGCTTTCAGCCTTGCTGATCTCATGTGTTCAAAATCTTTTGCTCGAAATCCAACCTGTAGCTCCTTTTCAAGTGCTTTGTTTTCTCAATTTCTATGTCATGTTTATCTGCCAGATCTGCCAATTTCTGATGTATCTTACCCACTTCTCTTGTAATCCTCGGACATAAGTATCTCAGCTCTTCTTCTGTATAGGATTCTAACCTATTCACTCCCATTGATCCCTCGACTAGTTCCATTATCTCTGTAGCCAATCTTACACAATTAATCTGCTCTTCACCCTTGAATATGTTTTGAGGAGTATTCAGACTATCTGACCTCTCATTTAATTTCTGTGCTGTCAATCTCTGTAATGAAATGTTACTTGCATTCGGCAGTGGCACCTGTTGTACCATTGCACCCGGTGTTTGCGGTGTCAAAAGCTTCAAGCTCTGACTTGCACTCGGGCCATTTACCACATCTGGAAGCGCAACAAGTGGACTAAGGTCCGTTAATGGTCTAGATCCATCAAAGGTCTGATCCATAGATGATATTACCTGCACATGATCTCTCACCCCCCTCCTCATGAGGCTTTGTGACACTTCACCCTGTTCTCCTGCAATCGGCTCATTCTGCGCAAACAATGGTACCGCAGGACCAACAGTAATTGGTAGCGATATTGCATCTGGTGTTGCTCTGACACCGGCTTTTTGTGGAAGGGCTACTCCCATACTCTGATCCATCAGTGGTGTCACATCTGACTGTGCCCCTGTCATTGGTGTAAACTTCTGCAAACCCTGCTTCTCTGCCTGGGGCAACAACATTGGAGTCGGATCGGTCTGAGCTAGCATTGGCCTCGGAACCACTTGCTCCGTAGAAACCACTTAGGCCCATATTTATACTCTGTTTGCGGTGGATTTGCGTCATTTATTTTGGTGCAAATTCTGCGCAAACCTAACTCCATATTTATACTTTGGTGCTAGACCCGTCCAGCACCAAAGTTATGGAGTTTGAGTCATTTTTTGTACGTGAAAACCTACCTTGCGCTAATGACATGCAAGGTAAGCGTTCCCGTGCAAAAAATTACTCTAAGGCATGTGCGCCTTATTTATCCCCCAGCATCAAAATGACTCACAGGAGGAGGTGGGCCTTAAAATAAGGTGCCCAGCCGGATTTGCGCCGTTTTTTTAACACCTGGGTCAGGGCAGGCGCTAAGGGACCTGTGGGCTCATTTCCATGGTGGGAGACCATGGAAGCAGTCCACAGGTGCCCTTCCCTGCACCCAGGAACACCCCCTGCCACCCTCGCCTACCCCTGGAGGACACCTATGGATGGGGGGACCCATCCATGGTGAGTGCAGGTAAGTGCAGGTAAGTATATAAATATATTTTTTAAAGTGGCATGGGGGGGCTAACTTGGGCCCCCCTACATGCCACTGTGCCCAATGGCCATGCCCAGGGGACAGAAGTCCCCTGGGCATGGCCATTGGGCAGGGGGCATGCCTCCTGTGTTTGCTAAGACAGGAGTCATTTCCATGGGGGTTGTGCGCCAAAAAATGGCGCAAGTCAGGTTAGAGCCAATATTTCTGACTCTAACCTGACTTGCACCATTCTTTGGTGCACAACACCCAGTCTTCCCTTCGCCTCCGCTGCCCCGTTACCGTAATTTATTTAGACTCCAACCAGGCCGCAGCGACGGCTAATGTCATTCCATAAATAAGGCGCCCGGCTGGTGCGTTGGAATTGCGTTAGCCGGCTGTAAACTTTTTGACGCAAATCTGCGCCTGCGCTGATTTGCGTCAAAGAGTATAAATATGGGCCTAAGTTCAAAGTTGTCTCAAGAATTGGTACCTCTGGATAAAGTCTCTGTATCAGTGGAGGGTGCATCTGCGCTTGGACCACCGAAGTAGTCACTGCATTAGGAGCACTCTGCACTACCCCTTGTACCTGTCCGTTATCTGATTGCACTGGTCCCACTGTCTCTTACACTTGGGCTGGGGCAGATGGAGCAGAACTAGTACTGGTACCTCTTTCATGCACCGTATATGGTGGAGGTCGGTCCCTCAACACCTGAGTAATAAGGTCCTCTCAATATCTGAATCTTGTTCTTCCACATAAGTCTTTTTCTTCTACTTACCCCCTGATGAACTCTTATCACTCTTGCTAGTATCCTCTTTCTCTTCTGACTCATCCTCCTCTGTGATAACAGGAAACAACTTAACACCTTACAATGTCGTAATTCTCCACTTTTTCTGTTTCCAATCCCATCTTGCTTCTTCTAGAGACTTCTCTACCTTCCTTATTCTCCTCTGGAATTTCATTTCTTGCTGTTGTCTTGCTATGAGCTCCCAAACTGCTAAAGTCTCAAACTGTGCTGGTCTCGGTAACGGCTTTGTCTCATATAATGTCATTCACAACTGATCCAAAATTCTCAAATTAAGCGTTCCATGCTCTGGAAACCCTAAAGCTCCCTGTTTCTCTGTCAATTTGCACCAGTGCTTTAACCAAAGTCATGGCGCAACGGCTCGCTCCCCCATCAAAATAAATGCCGGAGAATTTTCCGGTGGGGTAGGCTCCCCCACTGTCGCCTTAATGTATTTGTCACCCTTCATGGCACTCCTGAATGCTTTGAAAAAATGTATCTTGCTATCTTTTGTGTCTTCAATTCAATAACTCAACCAATTACCTCTTACGGACTGCTGCCAATCCACTCGCGACTCTTCTCACTAACCAGCCTATCCCAGGGCGGCTCACTCTGACATCACACTCACACACTACGGCCGACAAAGTCTTGCGGCTTGTCTTCCTGATCTCCAACTCACACAGAACTAATGCAAAGGTATCGCGAGCACTAACCAAAAACCAATAACCAAAAACAAATCAGCTGGTTTACTACAGGAAGGTACACAACGGCTTCAGAGACCTTACGGATTTTCACTGATGGCCCTTTTACTCATGCAGCTATTCCTCTTTCTCAGTCTCCCACATTCGCAAGCAAGATTCGACCCACAAATTTCACTCTCAACTGATCAATGGGTCTGTCCTGGTGCACATAGGACTCGCCAAATCTCAGTTGAAAATTTCCCTTTCTCACTTAACTTACACACCGACTTGTTGACCACGCCCGATCAACCTACAAAACCAGACAGATTACAACATATAACTAAGTGTCTCTTTCACTTGTCAATATACTCCGGAGTGTTAGACCACGCAGGGTCCGTACATCACCAACAACCACGTGGACAATTTTTAAGCACAAAGCGCCACACACATATGAAGTTCGACGTCTTCCCTACTCTCATACTGCAGAGTACGCACACTCCTACTAAACCTCAACTGGAGCATGCAAACTCACTACTTTTCCTCACATATGTCACAATTCACCTGCAGTCGGCATAAGCCTTTGCAAGCACAACCTACCACTTTCACACTATCACTAGAATGGCTAGAACATACCCATCTTTACCCGTGGGATCCAGGATCTGGGAAAGTCATTTCTGGGCTTAAGGGGACATCATTCTTGCTAAAATTGCCATTACGAAAAACAAAAATACAAACCTCATAAAACGGACAACTAACCCTAACTTAAACTACCACCATCCACTAATCACCACCTAACTAGTTCTCCAAGGAAACTAACCATCAAGCTGCTACCAAAAACTGCTATTGCGCCTGGCCCTTAGTAAGTAAACTTACAAAGGGACGCGTATAGGCCAATGAACCTTTTACATCAAATGGAAGATCCTAGCCATGTGGTGACCAATGTCACCAATAATCAATGTAAACAATCAATAACCACTAAGAGAATAATTAAACATTAGACAACATATCAACATTTGATGAATAACCACAACTCAATAAACATTTTAACAATTTTTATTTCCCTATTAGTTACAATTCTAAACCATCGGATTAATTCAATTTTTATTCAATTATCCCATAGTTAATCCATTAGTGACCACCAATAACATAATCTAATCAGAACCTGAGAAAACATATGCTCTAATGCTTCAGCGAAAGCTAACAAAGATGAATATATAGCGACATTAATAGCAGAGTTCAGCAATCAGTTTGTCAATCATTTGTCACTGTCAATGTCACACAAAGGAACCTTACCTAACCCAGATTAGCATTAGCATGTGGGACTTCATGCAAAAACTATTTAGAATACAAATTTAGAAAACATCTAGCTAAAAGAAAAACTATTCGAACAGCGCAGTTCGTACCTAGAAAGAAAAGCACAAAAAGTTAACAGTCACATTTTCATAGCAACCTATCCACAGAATGGATCAGCAACAAAGTCAGTCTTCGTCTTCAGGTCATCAATTGATCAGCAACGCATCAGGCTCTCAAGAGAATGAGCCCAATGACAGAATATCGAATCACGTCTTCCGACATCTAATATCTGCATCAGTTCTGCCCTCACATCTTGCATCTCATCTGAAGTTTTTGCCCTTTGTCATGACGTTTTATTAAGGTTTTTCAGTCCATCCCCCCTAATTCCTTATTGGTCAGTCAATCACCAGTTATTACCCCAACCAATAACTTTAATTTTACAAATCTATGAACTCTAACATTACGCCGTTCTCAGTTCATTGATTGGTTCACTGTACGATGTCCTCATCATCCGCCTCATCAGGTATAAAAAATGTTGCATCTTCTTCTTCAGTCAGTGTCTCTATTGTTTGAGCCTGGAAAAGTACATCTTGTCTGCTCTACACAACATATGTTGCGATTTGATTCACTGATCTCCTGCCTGTCGGTACATTGCAGAAAATTCTAGCTAAGCTGACTTGATCAACATACGCAGTTCATGGTCATTTCAACACATCAGCTTTCTCTAAAGTGCTAGTAACTCAGCTTCTGCATAAGGCCTGGCAACTAGGCCACAACTTTGGCTAAGTTAACTCTACAATATAATGCAAAACATAGGTTATACATCTTAATATGACATATTACTACATTATTTTTGTTCATTTTCAATATGCTATGCATTTTTAATCATTTTAGTAAAGATTCGTATAAACTGCTATCACTCTCCATGGGCATATTTTCAAACGTGCACATTAAATTTTCTACATTTAATTTTCTATCAATTTCTTGTTAATCAAAATGCATAACACTGATTAATATGTATAATTACCATATCTGCTTCAGCAGCAGCAGCTAAGTGGGCTGTGAGGGTCACATGAAGGCCCGGCTGGCCAGAGATAGGGAGCCAAGGGTCGAGAGACGCAGAGCACGTCCTTCTCCTTTCTCCTGCAAACAGCGGCAGCATGCAGCACGCATGGGGAAAGTAAGTGGATTACAGGAGGCACTTGCAATGAAATGTCATATGTATATGGAAAATCTGAATTTCAGTGGGGCAAGCATCTGACAGCGAGTACCCATCCTAACAGGATTACATAGAAATATTCAGAGATCGGTGTGAAGGTAGTCAGGAAATGAATATGGGCTGAGTAAAAATTTTAATGAAAGTAATTTGAATCCTGTAAAACAGATAATAGAATACGTAAAGAGAGGAATTCAGACAACCTCAAAATGGATCAGTGATATACTCTCACAGATGGCATGTCAGTCGAGAAGGAAATAGAAATCACCCTAATTTGTGGGAATGACCAAGATAGTGGGAAGAATATCAGTTGGGTGCAGGACTAGAATTGCCATGGGTTCCCGTGTGTACAGAGACGGAAAGCAGCGATCGGTATTACAGAATGAAGTCTAACGATTGGGTGGCATGATGATCGACCATACTTCTTAAACATGACCTGAATATTTATTTCACTTTTTAAAGATTATTTTAAGAACAAACAGAAAATCTTTCTTCACAGACTTATAATTTCAAGCAAGGAGGCAAGCTGACTAAATAATGCCAAGTTAGCATTTTTAAATCTGGCTATTATTTAGTTATTGATTAAGTCTGTGAAGAACTGCACCGCAAAGGCGGTATAGAACATCAGTGTTTATGCAAAAGAAGTCATGTATTGTATATGAATGTAAGCTTTCACTGTTTAGGGTAACAATTAGTAAAGAGATACAACATGTGGGCATAGGGGTAGTCTCAGACAGACAGAAGAAGAGAAATGTGGAATTCCTTTTCTGATGGACATTGCTAGCCCAGATGTTTTAATAAAAATTATAAATGAGTTTCCCTGGATTCTGAAGAATGGGTTTGTGTAGAAAAAATAGTAACGTAGAAAAATAAAGCACACATTTGAAAATGTGATTATGATGAGTGCCCATCAATATTAAAGAAGTGTACTAATTAATATTTTAATACTAAGAAATGTTGAATATATGTTTGATTAATGTAGTAATATCTCATATTAAAGGTTATGCATTATGTCCTAAATCTGTTAATTGTAGGCCTTAACTTAGCCAAGGTCTTGGTCTAGTTGCCAGGCCTCACGTAAAAGCTGTATTCTTAACTTTAATAAATGGCTGTACTAGAGAGTTAAACTGTGATTTTCTATTTGAATTGTTTAAATGTGCTCTTAACTGAGAAGCTTTCTCATGAGAATCGATTGCTAGAAGATGATGTTCTTGCTAATGTAACATTTTGGCCCTCATTACAACCGTGGTGGTAAATTCCGCCTACCGATGTGCTGACGGCCGCCAACATACTGTGCCCGCGGCGGTATTCTGACACAGGTATTATGACCCACCCTGAGAATTTTGGCACGATACAGACACCCACACAAATCCGCCATACAAAACTACACCACATAGGACAATTCAAACTACACACACCTGACACACATACATACACCACACCAACACACCCAATCCAATATAAAACACACACCCACATTATTCACAACCCTTTCAACAAAAATAAAAGATAGCAAGCAGAGAGAGACAAGCCAGGAGAACCCATTCAATCAGAGGCACAGAACACCATCACTGATACACCATCCAAACACATCACCCCACACATCCTCACACATATCGCTCGTACCACATCTATAGCACCACAAAGACACCCCAGGATTTCAGAGGAGGAACTAATGGTCATGGTGGAAGATATCATCCGGGTAGAGCCACAGCTGTTCGGATCACAGGTGCAGCAGACGTCCATTGCTAGGAAGATGGAGCTATGGCGGAGAATCGTGGACAGGGTCAACACCGTGGGACAGTACCCAAGGACCAGGGATGACATCAGGAAGAGCTAGAATGACCTACGGGGGAAGGTGTGTACCGTTGTAGCAAGATACCGGGTAGCAGTACAGAGGACTGGCGGTAGACCTCCACCTCCTCCCCCACAACTAACAACATGGGAGGAGCAAGTCTTGGCGATCATGCATCCTGAGGGCCTCGCAGGAGTAGCAGGTGGACTGGACTCTGGTCAAATCTTAACTACTTTATCCCCCCACCCTACCTGCATGCTATCAAAAACTCCTACCCCTACCCTCACCCCATCACTCTACCACCTCACATATTCCCCACTAACACAACCCACCTATCCCAATACCAAGCCCTGCATGCTACACCAATGCATGGACAGCCATCACAGACCTGCATGGACACCCATCACCACAGCATGCCCAGTAGAGAGACTCACCCAGCTCACAAAATCACCACTCAAATAAGGCCAAGCTGACAGGGAATCACAATCATACAGCCCCATGCACAAGATGGAACACGCAGATACATTAACAATGCATTTGCATCCCCAGAGGACCCATACTCAACGTCACCGGAGAGGAGGTGCCGGCTATATCCAGTCCCCCCACAGAAGAGGCCCACAGTGACGACAGCAGCTCTGCATGCCTGGATCAGGATGACCAACCTGGCCCATCCAGGACCTCTGGACAGTCAGTTCCCCTGCCACAGTCCCAACCCACCACAAAGCCTACCCCCTCAGGAAACACCAGCACATCACCCGCCCAGCGGGCCCATGCCACTGTCCCCAGGACACGTTAATCAGCAGTGTGTCCACCACTAAAGGGACCCCAGGCAACCCCACAAACAAAAGACGATCAGGGACCTGGGGTCAGTGGCAGTGGACATACAGTTCAGGGGACAGAGGCACAGGACAACAGGAAAGCTGGGAGGACTGCTGTGTGACAGCGGGAGGACAGGCCCAGGGAACCCACTCTCCACAAGGCACTCTCCAACATCCTGGGAGTATACCTCTATTCCCAGGAGATGATGGGCCAGATACTGGCCAAGTTGCAGGAGACCCAGCAGCTGCAGGAGGGACAGTACCTGGGGATCAGGGATAACCTAAGAAAAATCTACACCATCCTGGTCATCATTGCAGGGGTGCTGGCTGACATGGGCAAGACCATGAGGGAGTCAGTGGCACAACAACGGGCGCCTGACACTAGCCCAACCGAGGAACAGCCTTCCACCTCTGTCGGCACTAGTGGACAGGAGGCCCCGCCACAGGACCAACAGGCCACCAGCACCCCATCCCCTGCAGAAGGAGAACCACCCCGCAAACGGTCCCTGTGATCCAGACAGAAGCCAGAGAACATTGCCAAGACCCCGCCAGGAAATAAGGCTCTCCTAATTGTCACCCTTCTGTCCCACACTATCACCCTGTCCACCTTGAACTGCCATTACTCCCCTTCCTATGCCCCATTGGACAATGCACCTATGATACCAAGACACTGGACTGTACCCTGAACTTTCCTCCACAATCAGCCCAGCCCCTTGCACATCCCCCTTCACCTCTCAGCAATTAAATAAACACCCTTGGAACAAATATCAATCTGGAGTCTGTGAAATGATTCACAAATGTATTAGTACAACATTATCAAAGCATTGCAGCTCAAATGTACAGTGAAATTTACTTTAGGATGATCTTTGGTGGGCAGCAGTATACATAGCGGGAGCCAGAATGGGGCACAGAGATCTGAAAATAGAGATGTCAAAGGGTACAGTCAGTGGCAATAGACATAGGGAAAGAGGCTGCCTTGTACAATGTCCAACAGATAACTGAAATGTAAAGTGAAGTTACAGTGTCTTACCTGTGTGTCACTGGAAGTACTGCTGAATTATATTGGTTCTGTTGTCAACATCTTCTTCCTCTGCCTCCTCTTCCTCACTGTCCACAGGCTCCACCGCTGCCACAAGACCATCACCAGGCACATCCTCCTGCAGAAAAGGCACCTGGTGTCTCAAGGCCAGGTTGTGCAACATGCAACGATGATCTGGCACACCTTCTTGGGTGAGTAGTACAGGGATCCACCTGTCACATGGAGGCCCCAGAACCTGGCCTTCAGGAGGCCGAAGGCCCTTTCTATAATCCTACTTGTACGCCCATGTGCCTCGTTGTAACATTCCTCTGCCCTTGTCCTGGCATTCCTCACTGGGGTCAGTAGCCATAAGAGGTTGGGGTAACCAGAGTCACCTGCAAATATCGAGGGACAACTGTTAGACACACACTAACCCTTAGGGACAACCACATAGCCAGACACCTACTCATAGTGTGTGGGGACCTTTGGCTCACCTATTAGCCACCCGGTGCCTCTGGAGTTGGCCGATCACATATGGGATGCTGTTTTCCTCAAGATAAAGGAGTCATGTACAGAGCCAGGATATTTGGCATTCACATGGGAGATGTACTGGTCCGCCGAACACACCATCTGCACATTCAGAGAGCGGTAGCTTTTTCTATTCCTGTAAACCTGTTCATTTCTCCGGGGGGGGGGGAGAAATGCCACACGTTTACCATCAGTGGCACCAATTAAGTTGGGGATATGTCCCAGGGCATAAAAGTCAGCCTTCACTGTGACCAAATCATCCACCTGGGGGAACACGATGTACCTGCGCATGTGTTTCAGCAGGGCAGGTCAACCCATTGGAGAACATTGGCTGAGACATCCCTGATGCCATGGCCACTGTTGTTTGGAAGGAACCATTTGCCAGGAAATGGGGCACTGACAGGACCTGCACTGTACCTGTGGGCTGGCAGGTAGCTGACATCAGGTCCGGCTCCAATTGGGCACACAGTTCTTGGATTGTGGCACAATCAAGTCTGTAGGTAATGATAATGTGTCTGTCCTCCATTGTCGCAAGGTCCACCAGGGGTCTGTATAACGGAGGATTCCGCCATCTCATATTCTGCCTCAGCGGTTGAAGCCTACGGAAGAGAATGGTGAGTAGAGGGTCATATTCACACATCTATTGCACCAATGATGATTTGTTTGCTTTACAGAAACAAAATGTGAATCTGACAGTCAGTTTCTGTGCCAATGTCTGCTGTGACACATTTAGGTGCCATGGCCTGTGCCCCCTGAAATGGCAGCTGCCTGACCTGTAAGGAGGGAGAAGTGGAAATGAGATAATTGCGCTGGTGTTGTGCGCCATCGTGGTAGGCGGTCGATGACCGCTGCGCAAAATTGCATTGGTTATCATTGGGCCCTATGGGTTCCAGGAGCCAATGGCGATGTACGCGGGTGGTGACGGTACGCACCGCCGCGGACGTGACCGCCATTTTCTAACTATTCACTCACTTGCTACCTGACCTTCAACAGGGGAGGACCTACACTGCAAGTGCTGCTGTGACCTGTGTCTGGAAGCGACAATGGCTCATGTGTATGGGGAAAGGGCCCCTGCCTTCACTGCGGAAGAGGTGGAGAAACAGGTGGGTTGGGTGCTACCCCAGTACACTTTACTCTACGGTCCTCCAGACAAACAGGTGAGTACACTGTGAGCATGATGCGTGGGCCATGAATGTAGGGAGTGCTGTGTGTGCAAGCCACATGTAGGGGGGGAGAGGCGTCCTGGCCAGAGTGCAGCATGTAAGGTGGTCAATGTATGTGCATCAGCGGATGGGTGGGATCTGGTGGGCAATGAGTCTGACGGTCCGGATGTGTGACTAATTATTTTTTCTGCTCTCTTTTCCCTGCAGGTCAGCACCCACCAGAAAAAGGGTATTTGGCATGCAATCGCCAAGGAGGTGCGGACCCTGGGGGTCTTTGACAGGCGGAGCACCCACTGCCGCAATAGGTGGGAGGACCTGCACCACTGAGCAAAGAAGGCGGCGGAGGCCCAGCTAGGGCTGGCATCCCAACGAGGACGGGGTGCCCGTCGCACCATGACCCCCCTGATGTTCTGCATCCTGGCGGTGGCCTATCCAGAGTTGGATGGGAGCTTGAATGCATCACAGCAGCCACAAGGGGGTGAGTACTGAATATGAAACCTTACTTTGCGCGCTTTAGGAGGTACCTTGGTGTGGAATGTGGGCTGTGGGTGCCCCTAGGCCAGGGTGAACATTGCAGGGTAGGTCCCTTATTGGGCAGGCTCTGGAGCACTCCTATCCCAATAGTTTTAGTGGGCATCTATTACTGGGCAGGGCCCTGTGGGTTTCTAGTGCGCAGATAATGGCATTAGGCATTGTACCCCATAGGCGGTTGACTGACTTAGTAAATGGTTGGGCCTGGCCTAGTGCATAGGGCTTCTCCCTGTGTGCTGTGTACGCCAGCGGTAGTGGTGTTGCTGGCATTGACCAAGTGTATCCTCTGTCTCTTCCCCCCCTTTTTGTTTTGTCACCTTGTCCTTACGTGCATTAGCATCATCTGGCGGGGGAGCAGAGGTACCGGCGACAGAGGGAGCTGCATCCCACATGGGCCTGGAGGCAGAATCCAGCAACAGTGAGGGCACGAGTGTGACGGAGGGCGAGGGGAGCACTACGACGGGGACAGCAGGGGACACCACAGACAGCGACTCCCCTCCGATGGAGGCTCCCTGGCGGTGGCGGACACCTCTGTGCCCACCCCAACAACAGGTACAGCCGCCACCCCCCCCACCAGCACTGCCCTCCCAGCAGCCCCTCAGCGTGTTTCTCGTGCCCGCTAACCCAGGAGGGTGGGCATCTCCTTCGCCCCAGGCACCTCAGGCCCTGCACCAGTCAGCCCTGCTGCCCTCAATGAGGATGCTATTGACCTCCTGAGACCCCTCTCTGTTGGGCAGTCAACCATATTGAATGCCATCCAGGGTCTAGCAGGGCATTTGCAACAAACAAATGCATACCTGGAGGGCATTTGTTCTGGTGTGGCAGCCCAACAGAGAGCATTTCAGGATCTGGCCTCCGCACTGATGGCAGCCCTTGTCCCTGTGTCTAGCATCCCCCCTCCAACCTTCTCTACCCAGACACAGTCCCCTCAAACCCTGCCTATCCCAAGCACACCTTCAGACCAGCATTCACCCAACTCAACAGAGAAGTGGCTCAGGCAAACATAAGCACCACACTTCATCTTACAGGCACTCACACAAGCACCATACCCATGCAGACACACCAACATCCACTGCCTCCACTGTGCCCCACTCCTCCTCTTTGTCCACCTCCCTCCCAGTAGTGTCTCCACTCACATCTGCATGCACTACATCTTCATCCGCTACCTCCATCACCAGCACGCCCCATCACAACACATCCCTCACAAGCAGTCACCACCCCCACAACCTTGCAGACGTCCCCTGTGTCCTCTCCCAGTGTGTCTGTGACCCCTACTCCCAAAGTACACAAACATAAGCACCCACCCACCCAACAGCCATCCACCTCACAACAGCATCCAGCCCATGCACCTTCACCCAAACTCAGCAGACACACACCTCCTACAACCACTCCCTCTTCCTCCACTCCCAAACCCTTTCCATCTTCCCACCCCAGTGTGTCTAAAAAACATTTCCTGACAAACATTGACCTGCTCCCTCCCTCTTCCCCCCATCCTTCCCCTCAGGCCAGGGTGTCCAGAGCCCAGGCCAGCACCTCAGCCACCAAGTCGGCGTCCGCTATGGTACCTGCAACTCTCAGAGGCTCAAAGGGGGCACCTGTCAGGCCAGCCAGTGTGCCACTGACCCATGCAAAGGACCAAACCATTCCGCCACCTGTTAAGGTGAAGAAGGGGACACCATGCAGCAAGGGCAAGGAGCACGACCCACCCACAAATGCCTCTTCCAAAACTCCAGCTGCCAGAGCCAAGGTCACAACAGCATCTGCCAAGGTGAGGAAGGGCAGAAAACCCAAGGCAAGGCACCTCAGGGGTCGGAGGATGCAGGTGAGGGCCTGGTGCCCACCAGCACAACCGTCAGCCCCACCACCTGCACCTCGGGCAGCACCGCCAGCATCCCTGCCGCAAGCACCACCACCTGCACCGTTGCTGCCACCACTACTGTCAGCAGCAGCATCCCCATTGGCCAGCCGTCCGAGGCTGCAGGAGAAGGGCTGGTGCCTCCCTCCACCTCTGGCAGCACCAGCACCTGCACCATGGCCAGCACCGCCAGCATCCCCGCCGCAAGCACCGCCGCAAGCACCGCCACCTGCACCGCTGACAGTAGGACCACTACCAGCAGCAGCAGCCCTAGTGTACGTCCATCCCAGGCTGCAGGGGATGGGCTGGAGCCTCCCCCCACCACTGGCAGCACCCCACCAGCACCGGCACTACCACCAGTTTGCAGCCTTAAGTGCCGCAGGATGGAATCTAGCCCTGCCTCCATGGACTATCATGCTACCTGGTCCCTGCAAATCTCGTGCCTCAGACATCCAGGTGAGGAAATGTGAACTGCCACACCCCAAGTGCTGCATCACTGGGCACAAGGCCCCCTCAGAACCAGTGGAAGAAGCCATCCACTCACCCTTTCGTTGGCAGGATGAAGCACACTGGGCACAAAGCCCCCTCCAGAACCAGTGGAGATATGCATCCACTCAACCTATCCTTGGCAGGATGAAGCACTCTGGGCACAAAGTCCCCTCCAGAACCAGTAGAGATATGCATCCACTCACCCTATCCTTGGCAGGATGAAGCACACTGGGCACAAAGCTTCCTCCAGAACCAGTGTAAAAGCCATCCACTTGGGAGACTGTGGCTTTGCACTCCCCAGGACCAAGCAGTGGGCAAACCACCCACTTGGGAGACTGTGGCTTTGCACCCCCCAGGATCATGCAGTGGGCAAACCACCCACTTGAGAGACTGTGGCTTTGCACGCCCCAGGACCAAGCAGTGGGCAAACCACCCACTTGAGAGACTTGAGAGACTGTGGCTTTGCACTCCCAAGGACCAAGCAGTAGGCAAACGACCCACTTGAGAGACTGTGGCTTTACACTCCCCAGGACATCGCTGTGGGCATGGAGCCCCCTCCAGGAGCAGTAGCGTAGTACCATCTTCCGGCTGAGGTGCCCCCCCTTCCTCATCCTACTGAGGTTCCTGTGTGTTTACGACCTGATGCCCCTGCAGTGTTCTCTCCATATTGAGGCAGGAGTCAAGTGTGGGATTGGCCCATGATATTTGGCCAAGTGGCCCACGGACATTTGGAAAGGACAATGTACAGCTTTATGTACATATTGTAAATATTTGTAAATACTGATTTTATCTTTGTTACCTATACCTGCCTATTTCTAAAATATCACTGATTGGACTCAATTCCTTTTGTCCTTGTGTTCTTCCAGGGGTTTATGGGGTGTACATGTAATGTTGTTGCATGTATTTTTGTGTAGGGTGTTGTGGGTGAGGGTGTTGCGTGTTGTGTGTATGTGTGTGTGTCACTCTCTTTTTCCTCCCCCCCTCCCCTTTGTACTAGGTGCAGTATTCACTGTGGTCGTCGCCGCCGCCTTTGATATTCCTGGTAGATGAGGAGGTAGACCAGCATGGGCAGGACCTGTAACTCGGGCTCCATGGCATCCTGGTTCTTTGTTGAATGTTGAGAGGTGAGTGGTTTCCCTTCCAAACACTGTTTCCGCGGTGCTTTTGATGGCGTTGGTACCACCCCGGAAAAGCTGTTGGATTGGCGGGTTGTGATGTGGTGGGTGGTACATTGTCCTCCGCCTGTCTGTTGGCGGTGACTGCTGCGGTGTTTTTTGCTACCTCCGTGGCAGTCGGAGAGTTAAAGTGGCTGTCTGTGTTGGCGGTTTCCGCCGTGGTCGTGATCCAATTCTTTTTACCGCCGGCTTGTTGGCGGTATTACCTCCGCTTTAACACCTACCACCAGGGTTGTAATGAGGGCCTTTGTGTATAATGTGTGTGAGACTGACTTTCTCAGGAGCAGAACAATGGAGATACTGACTGGAGTAGAAGCTGCAACAATATTGTTACCTGATGAGCCGGATGATGAGGACATTGCAGGACAACCAAACAACGACATGTGAACGGTTTAATAGTAGAATTCATAGAATACAATTTTCGTTTTATTGGAC
Organism: Pleurodeles waltl; assembly: GCF_031143425.1. Lineage (NCBI taxonomy): Eukaryota > Metazoa > Chordata > Amphibia > Caudata > Salamandridae > Pleurodeles > Pleurodeles waltl. The sequence continues at coordinate 657,825,510 of NC_090443.1, read as the reverse complement.
AAAGTGTGAACATACGGTTAATAGACCAATAGGGATTTGAGACATAGTTTAGTAGTTTTGATTTAACGACACTGCACTGAGAAGAACACAGCACTGAAGCATTTCGCATTTGCCCATATTCTTGTTGGCCAAAAGGTCAATAGTTTCTTATGCGTCTGGATGAAAGACATGCTTAACTTTACTGCTTAAAGACTTCGCGTTTTCTGAACTTTGATGCTGAGTCCTGATGCCTTCCTGATCGACTGATGTCCTGAGGACGAAGACTGACTGCTTGCTGATCCACACTGAGGATAGGTATTATGAATTAGACTGTTGATTATTATGTCAATTTGCTTTTTCTTTCTAGGTACAAAATGCACTGTTTTGATAGAGCCATAGTTAGATGTTTTTCAAATTTGTGTTACTAAATTGTTTTACATGAAGCCCAACATGCTGATGCTAATCTGATTTTAGTTAAAAATCCTCACTAATGGAAATTCTGCTAACAGGGATTAATGCTTGGTGAATTTCTTTGCTGAACTTGAATGTATGTAATCACTGATGCAGTTGACTTTGTCATTGATTTGCATTATAACCTTAGCATATGTCGTAGTTCAAGCTTTGATTAGATTACATTTCTTCCACTGCTTTGGACAACCAGTATTGTTCCTGTATGTGCTTCATTTGATTTTTTAGATTAATCTACATAACTTTAGCATTGTTAATATAGGGAAATAAATATTCTAACTTTTACTAAAAGGTGTGGTTATTCATGACTGAAAGGTCATAGCACTTGACAATTACTGACTCCATTGATTATTAATCCTAATGATTGTTGTTGATTATTGATATTGTGTATTGGTCATTGATCACTGAATTGCATGTACTGGAGTTATGCTGGGAACATCTTAATTGCGATTCAAAAGGTTCATCGACCTATTCGAGTCCCACTGTAAGTTTACTTATTATGGTCAGACGTGCTAGCAACATTAAACACACAAAGAATTGAGGGGCATATTTACACTATGTTTGCGCTGAATTTGCGTCATTTCTTTTTTACGCAAATTCTGTGCAAACCTAACTCCATATTTATATTTTAACATTGGACACATCTAACGTCAAAATATAGGAGTTTGCACCATTTTTGGGATGAGTGAACCTACCTTGCACTTTTGTTTGGATGAGTGAACCTACCTTGAGTCAATGAGATTCAAGGGAGACGGCCCCATCGAAAAAACTGTGCTATCCCCATAGCCCCATATTTATTCCTCCATGCTAAAATGATGCACGGGTGGGAGGAGGGGTTAAATAATGGTGTTGAGCTTGCTTAGCACCATTATTTAATGCCTGGGTCAGACCAGGTGTTAGGGGACCTGTGGACCCATTTTCATGGTTAAACACCATTGAATGTGTCCACATGTGCCCTCACCAAGCCCCAGGAGCACTTCCACCCCCACCAGTGGAACACCGGAGGATGGGGAACCCCATCCCAGGTAAGTCCAGGTAAGTATTTGTTTAATTTATTTTTGTGCCATTGGGCCCCTAACTTGGGTCCCCCTGCATGGCACAGGTTACACAGGCCATGCCCAGGGGACACTTGTCCCCTGTACTGGTCATTGGGGTGGTGGACATGACTCCTGTCATATTTTTGTTGGTTGTGTGCCAGGAATGACGCTAGTCTGGTTAGAGGCATTTTTTTGCCTCCAACCAGGCTAGCATCATTTTCGGAAGCGCAATCCCCTCCTTCCCTACCGCCAACCCCACCTGGCTAGTTTCTTTTTTTAAGACGCTAACCCAAGTTTAGCGCTGGCTTGCGCCATTCAATAAATACAGCACCCGACTGGCGTTGTGAAATGATGCAATCCAGCGCAAAACATTTTGCCGCAAAACTGCATTAGCGTAGTTTTTGTGGCAAAAAGTATAAATATGGGCCTAAGTTTATTTGTTTCTTGGAATTGTGGATTTAATAAAATAAAAGGCTGAATTTGTCATGATGGTGATTTTAAGTTGTATTTATTACGAACACATTACAGTAATAGGTTTACTAATTGAATATTTAATTGAGCAACATAAATGCATTACATAAAGTCCATTGGCACATTGTTTTTCCTTGATTATAGTTAAATTCTAGTCCACACTCTCCTTTTATTTATTATTAGCATCCACTTTCATCATAGTTGTGCTTTAATGCACTCCTTCGTGCAGGAGCACTCCGTGTGAGCATCCACCTCCGCCACTGTGTCCACAGACTTCCGATTAAGGGTGACTTGCCATTCAGTCAGGTCTATTGTAGAACCTGGGGAAATGAGGGTTAACACATTAGCAGTGAGCATACACGTATTTATGATTAGAACATACAATGTAATGAGCTTGCCCAGAATCAGAATTCAATTCGCTAGCAATAAAGGTTTGCTTTCACCAACTTTTAATCATGGAATGTATCAATCAGCAGCCAATCAGAATAACTTTTCATGGCTACCGATGCTGCTGAGGTCTAGTTCATCTCAGTATTTCCTATAATGTCACACTGCACACAAGTTATCCAGTAGAGGTTAGCATGTACATTAGGCAGAAGAATATATTTTATTTTTCGAATTTTTTGAAAAATCCCTTGGGAGGGGTTGAATGAACCAGTGCTACTCTCGATGCGTTTGGTATTATGGACTTAATACATGTTGTGTCGGACATTAGAAGGTGGTGTGTATTAATACAATGCAACTTGCATTTCCGAAACGTTTTCCACAGGAATCCCTGGAAGCCAACACCTTCCAATCAGTTTGGAATGACTTGGATGACTCTTATCCTATTCTGAGTCTCAATATCTTAGGACAAGGTTTAAGCTAGGACACTAGCACAGCAGCCTTTCATCACAAGCTACATTCACTGAAAACAGCAGTGGAGAACACTATAATCAACACAGCCTGACTCTCCTCAAGGGAATAGACCACCATGCACAACCTGCCTTATGACTCGATCTAACAAGAGCTATCCCCATAAGCAGACCACTGTAGAATGCAGTCCATGTTTGTTGACAACATTGGGTCTAGAGAATGTGTGCATCTACTGGTCCTGCCTCCCTCTATCCAGAAAACCTTACCTTGATTTGCCAGTCATACACGTTATTGGACAAGCTCCATTATTGGTAGCTTTGTTCAGAACCTCAAAGATTAGCCTAATCCTGTTCAAGAATAGGTAGACTCTCTGGCCTCCATCATCAGATTTTTCATACACTTCCACATACACGATGATGGGAAGCTGCACAGAAAAAAGCACAAGAATATGGGTACAAGATCTGTTTGTGGCATTCCTTCTGGAATGGAGGAGCCAGAAAAAGTTCACAATGGGTTCAGTGGGGCATCTGGGTTCCACAAACTCAACCACCACCTATAGAGGTGCTCAGAATAGATGGTGCCTTTCCAGATGTCTATTTATAATGTGCAAAGCCTCTGAGTTTTGTTTGACGCTGAGCTCACCTTCATACCAGATATCAATGCAGTGTCTATGTGTGGCTTCCACCACTTGCTACAATTATGGCAGCTGCAAACATGAATCCACCACTGAAGTTTGTCTTACAAAATTGCACTAGTCCTTGGGATTGCACTTCACATCTGGGCTACTGCATCACTGTATATACTGAATCCACGCCACGAATCATGTTCCACATACCATCACTTTAACCACTTCTCTAAGAACTTGATAGCTTTGAACAATCAATCAAGGGAAAGTCCTAGTTCAAAACGTGATGCAGAGTGTGCATTACGCTTTGTGGAAACATGCTGGTAAGTCATTCCAAGGTCATACGCACTGACAGTTCAACCAGAAGCATAAGATCAACCTTCATTGAATTGTTTAATAAGTCTACAATATAGACACAAAGGGGGTTATTACAACTTTGGAGGAGGTTTTAATCCGTTCCAAATGTGACGGATATACCACCAGATGTATTACGAGTTCCATAGGATATAATGGACTCGTAATATGGCTGGTGGTATATCCGTCACTTTACCGTCACTTTTGAGACGGATTAACACCTCCTCCAAAGTTGTAATAACCCCCAAGATGTTTGGCTGGAGATCTTTGCAGAAACACGACTCTTCCCTTTGGAACTCACTGTCTCTCTCATCTTGGGCTCAATGAACTCTTCCTGAAGTGTCACATGGGGGTGAAAACTCCCTTTTCATGGATACCCGTGGATTATGGTTAAATCAAAGGTTCCGAAAGACTGGCACATGTTGCCAGATGTTTATACTAACTGGAAGCACTTTAAATCAGCTACTACAAAGTGTCAAGGGTGCTCTGCAAACCTACCATAATAAAATAAAATACAATACAATACATAAGATGCATGAAGATGTCTAACTGAAGAGCGCTAGTTGCATGATATTCTTCATTTAATATTACAATATGTGCGCATCAGATGAGATCTGCATGACATATGTGTGCCCTGAACAAAGGATGCTACTCATGGAGTCTGGCCTTCATAAAAATGGCAAGATATTTAAAAATGCATGCGCGTGAGAAATTCTATTTAATTTTAATTATTTAATTTAAACGCTTTCGCGTGTGTTTTTTCTTTAATGTTTGCTCTTCGTGTGCAAATTAAATAATGCACAGCCAGGAACACAATGTTATTTATGTTGCCCACAAACACTGAAAGGATGGTACACCGCGTAATTGAATTCGAGTATTAAGTAAGCGCAGGTATGTCCTCAAATGTTCTCACCTAATGGATGCGGTTGCCTTTCTCCTGAGGATGTACTTGTACGACAGGAAAAGTTCTATAGGATTTCTATTTGGTTTTGTGTGCTTGGTGCTATGCAAAATCAATTTGTGAGCTGGTGATGGATGAGCATGTTCGCATTAAATCCATTATCGCCCTCTCCACCACTGAACTCGCACCAACTCACCCGCCTCCTTTACCTCCTCCGCTTCTCTGTGCTCAAAGTCATAGTGACATTCCTCAGCCATCAAGCATCAGCACACCATTTGAAGTCAGATTTGCATCTATGTTGAGCACTTCCAATATTTCACATAGGTTTAGGATCGCATAATTTTTAAGGAAAATAATAAACGAAATAAGTCCATGTTAAACAGACGAATATGCTCCTCTGTTTACCGGAAACTTGACGTTTGGCACCGAAAACAAACGAGGACTTGGTTACCTGAAAAAAGATACTGTCTCTAAGCGCAGTCTATTAGTAGCTAATTTTATAAAGATGATGTACTAAATCATTTTGCTTTTCCCATAGCTGCCAGGTTGCCCAGGTTCAAGTGTTATGTGGTGCTCCCATCTAAGTTTTCTTTGAATCTGGGACTTGTGGACTTGTTTAATCCAGTGTAAAGCAGGACAAACAGTCCCACAGCACAAAGGAAAACATTCTGTACTGGAGCAGCACATCAGGCATGGACCTGGGAACCTTGGCAACTATGTTTCACAAAACGTGTCATCTGCAGGTTCACAGGGTTTGCTAATACAAAAGTGTGAAAAGGTACTAAAATATTTTTCCAATCCATCCTAGATCGCAATTATAAGTGAGTGTAAAAGCAGCACTCCCCTCCTAGCTGTGTGTCACAGTAGTATATATGAGTGGTTTGTGAACATAACTGTGGTTGCAAACCATTGCAAAGGTATGGACAATGTGCCAGTTCCCAAAACTCTCCTCTGAAACAAGTGGCTGCTGCAATTAAATGTGCGAGCACAGAATACCGAGGCAGCGCAATGCTGAAGCCATCTCGTGCCTCTTTAATCCATTTATGGCCACTCCCTGCCCCTTCAGCTTACTTTTTCTGCTTTGTGGTGCTTTTTTTGTTTTTATCTTCCTCTGTCTGTCCACATGAGTCTTTCGTTCACAGTAAATGCTTGAGGAAGAAAAATAAGTGCCGGCCCACAAAAATAAGTGTCCGTGCCCTGCACCGGAAGCCACAACACAAATTAAGCACTGTATGGACACCTCACAGGAGGCTATGTCTGATTCAAAGGGTAAGCTGCTTCCAAAACATAGCTTCCACTTTGGAAATCATGTAGGCTGCTTTTGGAGGAGCTGGTTGTGCTCCACAGGACCAATGTATGTTGGCCCGATATCTTCCCAAACAAGAAACATTATTTTAAAAAACAACAACACCTATTCCTTTAAAGGACATGAACCACTTAAAAAAAAAATTAAGGTTCCCGCTTGGGAATGCAAATGCAGGAATGGTGGTTCACTGTCACTCGCAGGCCACTATCTCTGAGTTGGTAGGCAACCACCAGGATCCAAGTAAAGTGGTCTCCCTAATTAATACTGATTATGTAGGTCAGTTTGAGACCCTCTGTGAAGTAAAAAGTTTCAGTGCACCCTATTAGCGCATAAGTTACATCACAAATTGCTTCCCTTTTCTCAAGCTAGTTGTGTGCAATTTGCACACACATGCTTTGTGAACATGTATTCTACATGCAGCCCATTGCTCACTGAAACCATTTAAGTTAACGGGAAGTTTCCTGAGCGCTCCAAGTCAGACAAATAGTATAAATATGTTTAGCACATGAAGTTAGATCTGCATTGTACAATGCTTCAGAGTAGGCCTTAACCATAACAAAGCCTCATTGCATAGAAGAGAAATACAAATTTTCTTTCCGTGCAATAGAGGGATAATAAATCTGGTGGTGCTCTTTATCAATGAAGCAAATTGTCAAATGAGGTAGTTTTTAATGTTTTCAAATCTGCAAGTATAATTTGCCACTTTTGGTGTATCTGGAGGACATTCATATTGCAATTTGTTTTAATCATCCACACTTTGGGGGAAAACAATTTTTACTCTTTACAGAAAGACAAATATATAACATGAGGCTGCAAATACTCTCTCAGCCAATGCAGTGAGGAAAGAGTGATTGATTCCTTTTTAGGTCAAGAGTGCTTTGACCTGTTGTAAGTATTGTGGGCTTTTAACCACACCCATGTCATGCCCGTCAGTGGGCTTGCCTTTCAAAAATCAATTGATGTAATTGGTAATTGCATTACGTTTGTGCCGCCTTGAGGCTGTTTTTGTCGTGCCTTGCACACTGCCGCTGTTACATGGATTATTGCACCATTGCCGATATACTTCAGTGTGGGCAAACTATTTATTTTGTTTCTCCCCTTTGAGCTGCATGGCGGCCATGGTGCTCACAGCATGAATAGGCAAAACAGGATCTGCATTATTCAAGCACTGGTCATATTGTTCACTGTTACCTAATCAGACTCATTTCTGGTGGCTCTCTCCTTAAAACACTTGAAATTGGTAAATGCTTTACAGAAAACAGAAATCTTCAAATTGAAATCCTCTGTCCCAGCACAGCAGGAGAGCCGATACTTCAATATTCACTGAACCCAGGAAAACTCAACCCATAATGCTTTGCAAGATTTCTGTTTTACAACATGCCCATACCTCAGCCTGTGGTGGTCCTAGGAAAATGGGACCACCACCTAAACATTCAGCACAATGCACTGTTTCTGTCAAAGTCATATTTGGGTCCCCGCACTAGGTTAGTAGGGACCCCAAAATCATAATTCCTCCCACCAGTCAGTGTTTTCTAAGCACCTTTATGGTTGGGGCTTTTGTTTTTATTTTGCTGGGAATAGCTTTTGTTTTAAGGGCCGTGTTAGTAATATCATTGTTATAGGCCTGTGATTGCTGAAAATGTGTAATGTACTATGCTCTCTAAGTACTAAATATATGGTTATACTGCATTATTTATTGTCAATTTCTTTTTGTGTGTTTATGCTGTCTAGGAGCTAACTGTATAGTTACATGACCATGTTTCTTACAAATGCTATTTTCATTGTGGTGTCCTCTAGGTGCTGTTCTAAGCATTACAAAATATTTGTGGCATAGAAACTTGCCCCCTAATGCTTTGCAGGGCATAACTTTTACAAAACATTTTTGCTCATAACTCAGCCTGTGGTGGTCCTAGGTCAATGGGACCATCGTCTAAACATTGACCACAATGTGCTGTTTCTGTCTATGTCATCTCTGGGTCCCCCCTCCCACTATTCAATGTCTTTTAAGCTTTCTTATGGCTAGAACTTTTGTTTTATACCTAGAAGAAGTTTTGTTTTTAAGGCCTGGTTTTTAATATTATTTGAGTAGGCGTGCTAACCCTAAAAGCACCCTATAAGTGCTAAGTATATGGTTTTGCTGCATTATCTTTTCCTGTTTTTTTTCATGGGGTTATGCCTTCTAGGAGCTAACAGTATGGTTACATGATCATGTTTCTTACAAATGATATTTTTGTTATGGTGCCCTCTGAGGGCTGTTTTGAGCATTACAGTCTAATGCCAAATGTTTTATTCTGATAAAGGTTTAAATGATAATTGTAGATGTTGTAAAAATCTCTCCTTATTACAATTATGACCATAAATCAGGCCAACTTAACATCCTTATTACACTATGACTATTTGAACACTCTTAATATGTTTGGGTGACCCCTCTAGTTTACTTCTCTTCTTTGACTGTCTTGTATCTTTTTGGGGGGAATTGTGTTAGCCAGCCAGCAACTCTGATAGTGGGGTGGTTAAATGTGTATTCTATTGGAATTAGCATGGCAAATCTAAATTATGATGCTAAATGGCAACATTTGTAGCTGCAGACAAATGAAAAAGGTAAATGGAAGTGTTTTAGTTATATGCGGGGCTACTGTAATTATATGGCAGGAAAAGATGAAATTATATGGCAAGGTTGGCCCATTTATGTGTCCAGAAAAGTCCAGTTATGAATTTACAATGCCAATAGCTCTAACTCAAGCAAATGCGAGATTTATTGATTTGCAAATGCTTGTTCAGGAAATGCTGGTCAAATTAGGACCACACACCCCTTTCTTGTCAACATGCACCTAGCAAGACTAGAACCAACATATCTTTCCATGCAATTGATTGTCTGTGATAGACTGCAAGCAAACAACACTTGTGTGGCAATAAGTGTTGTAATGCAGTTCATGATTAAGTTTAACTGACGGCTATATTTTGTTACTAATTACTGACAGACTGCAGCATTCAAAAGCAGGCATTTTGGTGTTTGTTTGCCACCACAGTTGTTGAGAGTCTTCTTAGGTAGAAAATATTTCTATATCTATTTATAGCAGCGATTATTAATCCATCACCTATGGTCCAGAGATAATGTGTTACAAAGGTCATTTACACACGCTGTAAAGTAGCGTCCACTGCACCTCTTTTAAAAATTCTAGCTTGAAAATCGCAAATGATGTGATCAAATATATGTTTTAATTTAGAAGCAGAAATAACAGGGTCGTGTTCCTTGACTACTTTTAAAGCAATGCACTCACATACATTACCTGTTGAGGGACAGACCGGCTGTGCAGAGAAGCCAAGTTGACGTTTTCTCCTTTTGACTCCGGCAAAGAATTGTCTGTGTGACTGAATTTTGCAAATGCTTGAGATGAACAAACAGATCTATTGTGAAGCAGATGAGGATGCCGATGGTATATTCTAATTACGAGATCCCTAGCGCATAGATCAACTAACCTTTGAGGGAAGTGTGGCAAGGGTACGATTCTGAAAATAATTTCTGTTTGGTACTACACATTTTAGCCAAATTATTACTTTGGGAGATCAGAATGCTACATCAATCAACATCACCAGGGCCTTTCATTGGGCAGTGCGAAGACAATTGCCTGGCAGATCAGCTGACCAGATTTGGCTGCAAGTCACGACTACCCATCTTCCTTACATGATGCAGTGCTTTGCCCATCACACTCCATCCTCCTTACATTATCTAGTGCTTTGCCCATAACTCCTCAATGGGGGGGTGGCAGTCTCCAACTTTTTACTACTTTTAACATCACATACAAGCTAATTCCCAGCTATCTTCAATTAGAAGCATTTCTATTCCCTCTCAACAATCTGGCTGATTCTTCAGGCAATTTTATTCTCTTTGATTTCAACACCAAACGGACAAACAAGTACCTAAGATACCACAGAACTCCAAGAATCAAAGCATACCTGCAGACTTTTTGAGAAAAAATGGAGGAACAGCCAATCCAGCGAAGGTCTCGCCTCATTCAGAGCTGCAACCGCCGCCCACCAATGAAAAATCAAGAATGCAAGGAAGGACGCACTTCAGGAGAGCATCAATTCCTCCGCAAACAACTCGAAGGAACTCTTCACAGTCATCAACGAGTTCACAGATCCCCCCTTTGAAGCCACCAGCATCCCCATCACAGGACCTCTGCGACAAACCTGCCTCCTTTTTCCACCACAAGATCCAGGACATCGATGACAGCTTTCAGTCACCTGGCACCGGAACCTGTGACTCCCCCCCCCCCAGAACCCACCCAGACCATCCACGACTGGTCCACGCTCACCACAGGGGAAACAGTCAACATCATGAACAGCACCCACTCTGGAGCCCCCACGGACCCCTGCATGCACCACATATACATCAGAGCCCACCGCCCGAGCTTCGTAACACAGTCAACTCCTCCTTCAGCATGGGCACCTTCCCTGAGGACTGGAAACACACCGAAATACTCCCTCTCCTAAAGAACCCCTTTGGCCAACCCATCAGAACTGAAGAATTTCCGGCCCATCTTGCTGCTTCCCTACCCCGCCAAAGTACTAGAGAAAGCAATCAGCACACAACTACGGAATTTCATTGAGGGCAACAACTCCCTGGACAGCTCCCAGTCAGGCTTCCGCAGCAATCACAGCATGGAGACAGAACTCCTGGCAGCCACAGACGACATCTGATTACTCCTAGACCACAGCCACACAACAGCACTCATACTCCTTGACCTCTCAGCAGCTTTCAACACGGTCTCCCACAGCACACTGCACACCAGACTCCACAACATAGGAATCTGCGGAAGAGCCCTGGAATGGATCCACTCCTTCCTCTCTGGGAGGAAGCAGAGGGTCAGACTCCCGCCCTACACCTCCAGACCCACAGGAGTCAACTGCGGAGGCTCCCAAGGAATCTCATTGAGTCCCACACTGTTCAACGTATTCATGGCCCCTCTTGCTGCCATCATCAGATGCCTTGGTATGAACAATGTGTCATATGCCGATGACACTCAACTCATCAGACCCGGACACGGCCAAAAGGATCTTTCACACAGAAATGGAAGCCGTCACCACCTGGATGAGAGAAAGCTGCCTCAAGCTCAACTCCGACAAGACCGAGCTCATCATCTTCGGAAACTCCACCTCAGTTTGGGACAACTCCTGGTGGCCCACATCCCTCAGCACCCCCGCACTGACTGAGGATGCCCGCATCTTAGGAATTGTTAGACCTGACAGCCTTAGGGTGGTAACCCCTAACTTTTTGCCTGCCTCCCTCCACTTTTTGGACACTGTTTTTGCTGGTTTTTAGACTCTGTGCACTTTACCACTTCTAACTAGTGCTTAATGTATTTAATTTACTTAGAAGTCCCTAGTAGTGTGCACTATATGTGTCCAGGGTCTGTAGATTAAATGCTACTAGTGGGCCTGCAGCACTGATTGTGCCACCCACTTGAGTAGCCTCTTAACCTTGTCTCAGGAATGCCATTGCAAGGCCTGTGTTTGCAGTTTCACTGCCACTTCGACTTGGCATTTAAAAGTAATTGCCAAGCCTAAAACTCCCCTTTTTCTACATATAAGACACCCCTAAGGTATGCCCTAGGTAACCCATAGGGCAGGGTGCTGTGTGTGCAAAAGCAGTACATGTACCTATGTAGTTTACATGTCCTGGTAGTGTAAAACTCCCAAATTCATTTTTACACTGCTACGAGGCCTGCTCCCTTCATAGGCTAACATTGAGGCTGCCCTCATACATTGTTTGATTGGTAGCTGCTGATCTGAAAGGAGTAGGAAAGTCATATTTAGTATGGCTAATATTACTATTTTAGAAATGCCACTTTTAGAAAGTGAGCATTTCTTGGCACTTAAATCTTTCTGTGCCTTACAATCCACGTCTGGCTGGGTTTAGTTGACAGCGCCTTGTGCATTCACTCAGACACACCCCAAACACAGGATACTCAGCCTCACTTGCATACATCTGCATTTTGAATGTATCTTCCTGGGCTTGGAGGGTGGAGGGACTGCTCTCACACAAAGGACTGCCAAACCCTCTACTGGGACCCTGGCAGACAGGATTGAACTGAAAGGGGACCTGGTGCACTTCTAAGCCACTCTTTGAAGTCTCCCCCACTTCAAAGGCACATTTGGGTATATAAACAGGGCCTCTGCTCCTTCCAACTCAGACACTTCCTGGAGAAGATAACTGGAACCAGAACCTGCATCCTGCCAAGAAGAACTGCCTGGCTGCCCAAAGGACTCACCTGACTGCTTTCTGTGAAGGACTGCTGCTTTGCTGTTGGCCTGCTGCCTTGCTGTTCTCTGGCTGTGGTGAAGAAGTGCTCTCCAATGGCTTGGATAGAGCTTGCCTCCTGTTCCCTGAAGTCTCAGGACCCAAAAAACTTCTCTCTTGCAACTGGACTCCTTGTGTGGTGAAAATTTGATGCACAGCTTGCTGAAACCGCCGCACAGCCTGCCCGCGGTGAGAAATTCACTGTACGCCGCACTGGAATGACGCAGCACAACTTCGCAAAGAGAAGATCGACGCAGTGCTTGCATTGCGACTGGAACTTCAATGTACGGCCCACCGGATCAATGCACAGCCGACCTGGGATGACGCAGCTCGACTTCCAGAGGGGAAATCTACGCAGTGCCTGCCGTGTGAAAGAAACTTCCACGCAACGCCCACCAGAACGACGCTGTGCTTGTGACTTCGCTCCGCAAGCTTAGGATTCCATGCACAGACCCCGGGGCATCTGAAAACTCTGCAACATGAAGAGGATCCACAACGAGCACCAGAAATTGATGCACAGCCATCCTTGCGAGGAAACTAAGGGGGTCATTCCAACCCTGGCGGTCGGTGTTAAAGCGGCGGCAAAACCGCCAACAGGCTGGCGGTAAAAAAAATGCAATTCTGACCCTGGCGGAAACCGCCAACAGAGACCACCACTTTAACACACCGCCCGCCACGGCGGAACAAACAAACAGTGCGGCGGTCACCGCCAACAGACAGGCGGGAGACAATGTACCGCCCACCCTATCACAACCCACCAATCCGTCACCTTTTCCGGGGCAGTAGCCCCGCCGATAAAAACACGGCGGAAACAGACATTTCAAACGGAAAACGCTCACCTCCATACACCCCACGAGGAATCTGGACAGCATGGAACCCGAACTCCACATCCTACCAGCCATTGTCGTCCTGCTCCTCTACCAGGAGCACGAACGCCGGCGCAGAAGACAACGGTGAGTACTGCACCTACGACACAGGTGAGGGGGGAGGAGAAAATATTACGGGGACACACATACGCGACACACCCACCCCCACCCTCACCCACTACAACACACACATCAATGCATAGCAATACATCACCGTTTACCCCCCAAACTCCCCAGAAGAATGCAAAGACAAAAGGAAATGATTATAAATTTAGAATTATATTGTAAGACTGAGTATAAAATATATCACACATCAATAACTTTTTATACATAAATTGTCCAGTCCGATATGTGTATCAGCCATTGTTCGTGGGCCACTGGGCCAAAACACATGGGCAAAGCATCAGATAGGAAAACTACAGGCACCTCAGGGGGAAGGGAAGGGGGGGCACCTCAGCCAGATGAGTCCACGACACCAGATCCACGAGGGGCCTCCATGGCCACTGTGCCATCCTGGGGAGTGCAAAGCCACAGTCTCTCAAGTCTCTACAGTGGGTGGGTTGCCCACTGTGCCATCCTGGGGAGTGCAAAGCCACAGTCTCTCAAGTCTCTACAGTGGGTGGGGTGCTCACCATGCCATCCTGGGGAGTTCAAAGCCACAGTCTCTCAAGTCTCTACAGTGGGTGGGTTGCCCACTGTGCCATCCTGAGGAGTGCAAAGCCACAGTCTCTCAAGTGGATAACAGTCTCCACTGGTACTGGAGGGGGACTAGTGCCCAGAGTGCTTCGTGCAGCCCTGCCCGACACAGATGCGGGCCTGCCCCTTCCACCAATGGGCCAGCGGTTCTTGAGATGAAGGGCCCAGTTCAGCGGTTCTTGAGACAGCGGTGCCCAGCGGAGTGGTGCTTGAGATGAAGGGCCCAGCGGAGCAGTGCTTGAGATGAAGGGCCCAGTGGAGCAGTGCTTGAGATGAAGGGTCCAGTTCAGCGGTTCTTGAGACGGCGGTGCCCAGCGGAGCGGTGCTTGAGACGGCGGTGCCCAGCGAAGCAGTGCTTGAGATGAAGAGCCCAGCGGAGCAGTGCTTGAGATGAAGGGCCCAGTTCAGCGGTCCTTGAGACGGTGGTGCCCAGCGGAGCAGTGCTTGAGATGAAGGGCCCAGCGCAGCGGTTCTTGAGACGGCGGTGCCCTGTTCAGCGGTGCTTGAGACGGCGGTGCCCTGTTCAGCGGTGCTTGAGACGGCGGTGCCCTGTTCAGCGGTTCTTGAGACGGCGGTGCCCTGTTCAGCGGTGCTTGACACGGCGGTGCCCTGTTCAGCGGTTCTTGAGACGGCGGTGCCCTGTTCAGCGGTTCTTGAGACGGCGGTGCCCTGTTCAGCGGTGCTTGAGATGGCGGTGCCCTGTTCAGCGGTTCTTGAGACGCCGGTGCCCTGTTCAGCGGTTCTTGAGACGGCGGTGCCCTGTTCAGCGGTTCTTGAGACGGCGGTGCCCTGTTCAGCGGTGCTTGAGACAGCGGTGCCCTGTTCAGCGGTGCATGAGATGAAGGGCCCAGTTCAGCAGTGCTTGAGACGGCGGTGCCCTGTTCAGCGGTTCTTGAGACGGCGGTGCCCAGCGGAGTGGTGCTTGAGATGAGTGTCCTGGTCAGCGGATCCGGCCATGGCATGGATGTCACTCGCCACCTGACATGTGGCTGGTGGGGCCTTCCTGCCCATCTGTCTGGTGGCTTGCGGGGCCCTCCTGGGCTGCAGTACCGGGCCTGTGGGTGTCCTTCTGTCCACCTGGGACGTGGCTTGCGGGGCCCTCCTGGGCTGCAGTACCGGGCCTGTGGGTGTCCTTCTGCCCACCTGGGACGTGGCTCGCAGGGCCCTCCTGGGCTGCAGTACCGGGCCTGTGGGTGTCCTTCACACCTGGGATGGGGCTGGTGGGGCACTCCTGGCCAGCTGGCCTGCTGTCCTGCTGCCGGACTTGTCGGGCGTGCTGCCCTTCCCACCCTTCCCTGTTCGCCTGTGGCCCTTTCCCACCTTTGGCGGTGTGCCAGGTGGCACCCGACTTCCTGCCGGAGCCAACGTAGGGATTTTTGTCCCTGGTGTCTTTGGTCTCTCGCGCCGGGCACTGGCAATCTTCGGATGCTTTTCCGGGGGTGGGCTGGCCGTGCCTTGGCTCCTAGCTGAACTGGCTGCCCTTGAGGGTGGGGGACTCCACAGTCCATGGCAAACAGTTTTTACAGGTCCCGGTTTTGTGGTGGCTGAGGTGCTGATTGGAGTCTTATGAGATGGACGGGGTGGGGGAGTTGTTGGAAAGAGGTCAAGTTTGGAAAAGAAAAGTAATTTGGAAAGAGAGGGACGGGTAGGTGTAGTGGGTATGGGAGTGGAGGAAGAGGATGTGGTTGTAGGAGTGTGAAGTCTGGTGTCTTTGGGTGCAGGTGCTTGGGCTGGAGGCTGTCGTGAGGTGGATGGCTGTTGGGTGGGTGGCTGCCTGCGTTTGTGTAGTTTGGAAGAGGGGGTGACAGACACACTGGGAGAGGACACAGGGGACGTGTAAATGGTAGTGGGGGTGGTGACTGCACGTGTGCGGAGTGTTCTGGTGGGTGTGCTGGTGATGGACGTAGTGGCTGAAGATGTTGTGCATGCAAGTGTGAGTGGAGACGTCACAGGGAGGGAGGAGGGAGACGAGGAGGAGGGGGACACAGTGGAGGCAGTGGGTGTTGGTATGTCTGCATGTGGATGTTGCTTGTGTGAATGCTTGTGTGATGTGTGGTGCTTATGTCTGGATGAGCGTCCCTTGGGTGTTGAGGTGTGTGCAGGCTGGTCTGATGGTGTGTCTGGGATAGGCAGAGGTACAGGGGATTGGGTCTGGGTGGAGGAAGTTGGAGGGGGGAGGCTAGAGACAGGGACAATGGCTGCTGTCAGTGCTGAGGCCAGAGCGTTGAACGATCGCTGATGGGCAGCCTGACCAGAATGAATGCCCTCCAGGTATGCATTACTCTGATGCACCTCCCTTTCTACACCCTGGATGGCATTCAAAAGGGTAGACTGCCCAACAATGATGGTCCTCAGGAGGTCAATGACCTCCTCACTGAGGGCAGCAGGGGTGACAGGGGCAGGGCCTGAGGTGCCTGGGGCGAAGGAGATGCCCACCTTCCTGGGTGAGCGGGCACGGGGCAAACGCTGAGGGGCTGCTGGGAGGGCGGTGCTGGAGCGCTGGGTGGCGGCTGTACCTGTTGTTGTGGGGGGCACGGATGTTGCCGCCACCACAAGGGAGCTCCCTTCAGAGGACGAGTCGCTGTCACTGACATCAGCACGAGTCCCCGCTGTGGAGCTCCCCTCGCCCTCCGTCCCACTGGTGTATTCGGACTCCGTTGCATGGCCCTCCAGGGCCATGTGGGATGCAGCTCCCTCCTGTTCCGATGCCACTTCTCCTCCGCCTGATGATGCTAATGCACACATGAACAGGAAGACCACAAAAAAAGGGGGGGGGGAAATAAAGACATGTTGAGTGCATGCATTGGCGACACCGTTGGCGGAGAGGACAGACACAGAAGCCCCCTGCACTACGCTGCGCACTTGGGGTCCAGTACGCAATCCGTGGGACATGGCCTACAAGCCTATGTACGACAACTGCACACATAGATGACACAGGGCCATGGATATCTGTACTTGGCACCCTATAGAGGTGGGGGGTGGGGGCACAGGGCCATGCCTTACGGAGGGGCCTAGCCTACAGAAATCGCCCTGGCCTAGGGATACCCACAGCCCTCCTCCCCCACCCAGACACCTCCACTGCACGCAAAGTCAGCAGAATGTATTTGTACTCACCCCCTTGTGTCTGCTGTGATGTCCTCACGCGGCCATCCAAATCGGGGTAGGCCACCGCCAGGATCCGGGACATCAGGGGGGTCAATGTCGACTGGCACCCCTCCTACGTTGGGAGGCCATCCCCAGCTGAGCCTCCGCCGTCTTCTTGCTCCAGCGTCGTATGTCCTCCCACCTCTTCCGGCAGTGGGTGCCTCGTTTGTTGTGGACCCGCAGGGTCCGGACGTCCTTGGCGATGGCACGCCAAATAGCGACTTTCTGGTGGGCGCTGACCTAGGTGACATGTACAGGGAGAGAAAAATTGTCATCACCTTCTGCATGCTCGATGTGAGGAGCCCCCCATCCGCACCCTTGCCATGCTCTCAGCTGTCGTTTGATGCATGCCTCAATCGCTCCCCTCCCCACCATCTTTCATCCACCCCACTCAACCCAGACATTGCCCACTAAGCATGGTCCCTGTGTACTTACCTGTTGGTCTGGAGGACCGTAGAGTAGCGCATACTGGGGGAGGACCTCATCCACAAGTTTCTCCAACTCCTCCGCAGTGAAGGCAGGGGCCCTTTCCCCAGTCGCATGAGTCATTGTCTCTTCCAGACCGAGGTCACAGCAGCACTTGCAGTGTAGGTCCTCTCCTGTCGAAGATCAGGTATCGAGTGATTAAGCAGATAGAAAATGGCGGTCACGCCCGCGGCGGTGCGTACCGCGGCGGTGCGTACCGTGACCGCCGGCGCACATCGTCATTGGCTCCTGAAACCCATAGGGTTCAATGTTAACCAATGCGGCTTTGCGCCGCGGTCCTCGACCGCCTAGCGCAACGGTGTGCCACGCCAGCGCATTGACCTCACATCCCACTGTCGCACTTCACAGGTCAGACAGCCGCCATTTCAAGGGCCCACATGGCTTAATTTCTACTGCATCACACATACCTAGGCCTTGCATCAACACTCATACAAACCTTTCAATGCATTGGGAATCGTGTTATGTGCAAGCTGTGGTTACGTACCTGTGGGTTGATTGACTCTGTGCTCGCTGTTGTCCTTCATAGGCACCGTCCACTGGGACATGCGAGGAGATGGAGGAATCTTCCCGTGTGCAGACCGCTGGTGGACCTGTTGACAATGGAGGAACGACATGTCATACTGACATACAGGCTTGACCGAGCCACTATACAGGAACTGTGTGCCCAGCTGGAGCCAGACCTGATGTCACCCATCCGCCAACCCTCAGGGATCCCCCCTCTAGTGCATGTGCTGTCAGTACTCCATTTCTTAGCAAGTGGGTCTTTTCAAACAACAGTGGCCATTTCATCAGGGATGTCCCAGCCCATGTTTTCCAAGGTGTTGTCCAGAGTGTTGTCTGCCCTGCTCAAACACATGAGGATCTACATCATTTTCCCTGAGGTGGGGGATTTGGTTACAGTGAAAGGAGATTTCTATGCCCTTGGACATATTCCCAACATCATTGGTGCCATTGATGGGACACATGTTGCTTTGGTCCCCCCCAGCAGGAGTGAACAGGTGTACAGGAACAGGAAGAGTTATCATTCCATGAATGTCCAGATGGTGTGTTTGGCTGACCAGTACATCTCCCATGTTAATGCCAAGTTCCCTGGGTCAGTGCATGGCGCCTACATCCTGCGGAATAGCAGCATCCCGTATGTGATGGGTCAACTCCAGAGGCACCGGGTGTGGCTATTAGGGGACTCTGGTTACCCCAACCTGTCATGGCTATTGACCCAGTGAGGAATCCCAGGATCAGGGCAGAGGAACGGTACAATGAGGCCCATGGGCGGACTAGGAGGGTGATCGAGCAAACCTTCGGCCTCCTGAAGACCAGGTTCAGGTGCCTCCATATGACTGGTGGATCCCTAATGTACTCACCAAAGAAGGTGTGCCAGATCATCGTGGCCTGCTGTATGCTTCACAACCTGGCTTTGCAACGCCTTTTCTGCAGGAGGATGGTCCAGATGGTGGTGTTGTAGCAGCTGTGGAGCCTGTGGAGAGTGAAGAGGAGGAAGCCGAAGAGGACGACATAGAGAACAGGAACACAATAATACAGCAGTATTTTCAATGACACACAGGTAAGAGTACACACCGGCATATTACATTTACTTAAAGACTCCTACCTCTCTACTGTCTGACTTTTTCCCCCAGTGTATGGTAACTGTGTTGTGACTTTCCCTTCCGTTTTCAGAGATGTGGGCCCCACTGCGTGACATCTGCTTTGTTTCCCCATGGACTACAGCTGTGTGACAGCGGTTTGTTGGCATCACAATGTGAATGAACATTTTGGCACAGTCATGTCTAATACATTTGTTCTAAATCACAGCCAGACTCCAGATTGTTTTGTGCAATAAGTGTGTTTACTCAAGTGCTCTAAATTGGATGGGTGGTTGCAAATCGGTGAGGGGTGATGGTGGAGGATTGTCCATGGCAGAGTCCAGACTATCAGTATCATAGATGCATTGTCCAAATGCCTGTGGGAAGTGGAGCAGGGGCAGTTTAAGGTTGGACAGGGTGACAATGTGGGACAGTGGGATCACAATCAGGGCGGTATCCTTTGCTGGCGGGGGTCTTGACATCTTACTCTGTCTTCTTCCTGGATCTCAGGGCCCGCTTGCGGGGTGGTTCTCCTTCTGCAGGGGGTGGGGTTCTGGTGGCCTGTTGGTTTTGTGTCTGGGCCTCCTGTCCACTAGCGCCGGCAGAGGTGGTAGGCAGTTTTTGGTCCATGCTAGTGTCAGGGGCCCTTTGAGGTGCCACAGTGTCCTGCAATGTGGTGACTACCTCATTCAGGGCCACTACAATGGTACCCATGGCGGAACTGATGTTTCTTAGTTCCTCCCTGAACCCCATATACTGTTGCTCCTGCAGAAGCTGGATCTCCTGAAACCTGGCCAGGACCGTCGCCATCGTCTGCTGGGAGTGGTGGTATGCTCCCATGATGGAGGAGAGGGCCTCGTGGAGAGTGGGTTTCCTGGGCCTGTCCCCCCCCCGTCGCACAGCAGCCCTCCCAGTTCCCCTGTTTCCATGGGCCTCTGTCCCCTGGACCGTGTGCCCACTTCCACTGCCCCCAGGTCCCTGTTGTTGTTGGGGTGTTGGGTTAGCCTGGGTTCCCTGTAGTGGTGGACACACCGCTGATTGACGTGTCCTGGGGACAGAGGTATGGGCCCGCTGGGTGGGTGCTGTGCTGGTGTTTCCAGAGGAGGGAAGGTCTGCTGTGGCCTGTGGCTGTGTGAGGGGAACCGACTGTCCTGAGGTCCCCGATGGACCGGGCTGGTCATCTAGATCCAGGGAGACAGAGCTGCTGTCCTCACTGTGGGCCTCTTCTGGGAGTGGAGTGGACATTTGTGGACCCTCCTGCGCGGTGACCTGACGTTCGGGTCCTGCAGGGGTATAAAAGTATGGTTATTGCTTCTGTGTGTGCCATAGCGTGCAATGGGTGGGTGCCCGTGTACCCCAGTGCTGGCATTCCTTTGTGGGGGCTGTTGTGATGGTGGTTTGGGGGGGGGGTTGTATGTGTATGTGCAGTGGGCATGCTTAGGTGATGGGTGTCCATGCTTTGTGGACGCATGCAGGGCTAGGGGTTGGGATGGGTGGGTTGTGATGGTGAGACATTTGCAAGGAGTAGGTGTGATGGGGGTGGGGGTGAGGGTGGGGGTATGAGTTGGCATGCAGGTGGGGTGGGAGGGATGAAGTAGTGAAGATGAGACTTACCAGAGTCCATACCTCCAGCTACTCCTGCGAGGCCCTCAGGATGCAGGATGTTCAAGACCTGCTCCTCCCATGTTGTAAATTCTGGGGGAGGAGGTGGGGGTCCGCCGCCAGTCCACTGCACCGCGATGTTGTGCCTGGATACCATGGAACGCACCTTCCCCCGTATGTCGTTCCACCTCTTCCTGATGTCGTCCCGATTTCTTGGGTGCTGTCCCACTGCGTTGACCCTGTCCACTATTCTGCTCCATAGCTCCATCTTCCTGGCAATGGTGGTGTGCTGCACCTGTGCCCCGAACAGCTGTGGCTCTACTCGTACAATTTCCTCCACCATGACCCTGAGTTCATCATCAGAGAACCTGGGGTGTCTTTGCGGTGCCATGGGGTGGTGTGGGTGATGTGTAGGGTGGATTGTGTGGTGCTAAGTGTGGTGATGTGTATTGTTGTGTTGTGTGAAGTGCGTGCAAATATTGCTGGGTGACAGTGAATTGGGCGTCTGGGTGCTCGGATGTCTTTTCTCGGTGAGTGTTCACGAATCTCTAGGAGTGGAGGTTTGTGGGTGATGTGGGTGTGTATTTTATATTGTAATGGGTGTGTGGGAGTGGTGTGTGTATGTGTATCAGGTGTGTGTATTTTGAATTGTCCAATGTGGTAGTGTTTTGTACAAGTGTGTGTATTTTGAGCGCGGCGGTGTGTACCGCCAATGGAATACCGCGGTTGAAAGACCGCCGCGTGGATTCGTGTGTTGTGATAGTGTGGGTGTATTTCTGTTGGCGTGACGGTGGAGGTTTGGTCATCGCCAGTTTCTCGCTGCCCTTTGGTGTGGCGGACTTTTGTGGATGTCTGTATTTTGGTGGTTTGCCTGTTGTGTGTCAGAATGACCGTGGCGGTTTACCGCGGCGGTGTTATGGCGGTCTTCTGAACGGCGGTAAGCGCCTTTTACCGCAGAGGTTGGAATGACCACCTAAATGACGCATCGCCGTGTGCGGCCCGAGAAATTGACACACATCCCTTTGTTTCCACGCTTCTCCTCCTCTGCGGCCCCTTGCAGAGATTTTTCATGCAAACCAGTTACTTTGTGCTTGAAAGAGACTTTGGCGGTCATTCTGACCCTGGCGGTCAAAGACCGCCAGGGCGGAGGACCGCGGGAGCACCGCCGACAGGCCGGCGGTGCTCCAATGGGGATTCCGACCGCGGCGGTAAAGCTGCGGTCGGACCGGCACCACTGGCGGGCTCCCGCCAGTGTACCGCCGCCCCATTGAATCCTCCACGGCGGCTCAGCTTGCTGCACCGCCGCGGGGATTCCGACCCCCCCTACCGCCATCCAGATCCCGGCGGTCCGACCGCTGGGATCCGGATGGCGGTAGGGGGGGTCGCGGGGCCCCTGGGGGCCCCTGCAGTGCCCATGCCACTGGCATGGGCATTGCAGGGGCCCCCGTAAGAGGGCCCCTACATGTATTTCACTGTCTGCATACGCGACGGGTGCAACTGCACCCGTCGCACAGCTTCCACTCCGCCGGCTCGATTCCGAGCCGGCTTCATCGTGGAAGCCTCTTTCCCGCTGGGCTGGCGGGCGGTCTGAAGGCGACCGCCCGCCAGCCCAGCGGGAAAGTCAGAATTACCGCCGCGGTCTTTCGACTGCGGAACGGTAACCTGACGGCGGGACTTTGGCGGGCGGCCTCCGCCGCCCGCCAAGGTCAGAATGAGGGCCTTTGTTTGCTTTTAAAAGACTTAAGTCACTTGATATCACTTTTCAGTGATATCTCTACATTTACTTATTGCATCTTTGATCGTTTTGACTGCAAATATCCAGATAAATATTATATATTTTTCTAAACATGGTGTGGTGCATATTTGTTGCGCTATATGGTGTTATTGTATGAATTATTGCACAAATACTTTACACATTGCCTTCTAAGTTAAGCCTGACTGCTCAGTGCCAAGCTACCAGAGGGTGGGCACAGGATAATTTGGATTGTGTGTAACTTACCCTGACTAGAGTGAGGGTCCTTGCTTGGACAGGGCGTAACCTGACTGCCAACCAAAGACCCCATTTCTAACAGGATTCATCCTCGACTCCTTCCTATCCATGACCCACCAGGTAAACTCTTTCACCTCCTCCTGCTGGCACACACTCCACAAGATCTTCAGATTGATCCTAGCAGACTGTTGCAGGACAGTCACCCACGCAGTAGTCACTAGCAAGCTCGACTACGGCAACACCCTCTACGCCGGCACCTCAACTAAGAACATCAAAAAAACTCAACTTGTCCAGAATGCTGCAGCTGGACTCATCCGGGACCTCCCTCATTGAGAACACATCTCCCAACTCCTGAGGACCCTCCACTGGCTACCGGCCGAGAAGCAAATCACCTTCAAGCTTCTCACCCACACGTACAAGGCCACACACAATGCAGGACCAGCCTACCTGAACCACGGCGTCTCCTTTCACGCCCCTGCCAGAACCCTCCTCTCCACCCAGATGGCCCTGGCCACTGTCCCTTGCATCTGCAAAACCACTGCCGGAGGACGATCTTTCACCTACACTGCAGCAAAGAGCTGGAACAACCTCCCCTGCACCTCAGACAAAAGCCCATTGCTCACCATCTTCAGGAAAAACCTCAAAACATGGCTCTTCGGATGAGGCCCCTCCCTCCAGCACCTTGAGAACCTCACGGGTGAGTAGCTGTGCTTTACAAACACTGGTTGATTGATTGATTGATTGAACACCCGTATATTTGTTTTTTACATTTTTATTGACATATGTTGGAATGTAACCATCTGTAAATATTTCAACCACTATGTTGTCAATACATAAACCTTTCTTTTTTTTATTTTTCTTGTTCATTTTGTTGCCTGACATAATATTGAGTAGAAAAGTATTGTGGTACAAAAATATTGTGACAAATAAATTGATAACTGTTGGAAATGACCCTTCTTGCAGGGGTGTACCCAAACTTTTTGCTTTCTTCCTCCTATTTTTTCTGATTTGTTTTTGCTGGTTTATTGTCTCTGACCACTTTACCACTGCTGATCAGTGCTAAAGTGCAAGTGATCCCTATGTAAATTGCATTGGTGATCGGTTTATCCATGATTGGAATATTTGATTTACTAGTAAGTCCCTAGTAAAGTGCACCAGAGGTGCCTAGGGCCTGTAAATCAAATGCTACTAGTAGGCCTGCAGCACTGATTGTGCCACCCACATGATTATCCCTGTGAACATGTCTTAGACCAGCCACTGCCTTCCCTTTTTATACATTGTAAGGCGTCCATAAGGTAGACCCTAGGTAGCCCCATGGGCAGGGAGCAGTGATTGTTAAAGGTGGGACATGTACTGACGTGTTTTACATGTCCCAATAGTGAAATACTGCCAAATTTGTTTTTCACTGTTGCAAGGCCTATCTCTCTCATAGGTGAACATAGGGGCTGCCTTTAAATAACCATAAACTGCGGTTTCCCTTTTAGAGCAGATAGAAAGGTGGAGTTTGGGGTCTCTGAACTCACTATTTAAAAATATACCTTTTGGTAAAGTTGGTTTTTAAATTGTCTGTTTGAAAATGCCACTTTCAGAAAGTGGTCATTTTCTTGCTTAAACCATTCAGTGCCTCTGCCTGCTTGTGTATTCCATGTCTGGGTCAGACTGACAGTTTGACTGGTTTGAATTCCCTCTAGACAGTGACACAAAGGGGGCTAGGGTGTAACCTGCATATCCCGATCGCCCATCTGAGCTAGAGTGAGGGAGGAGTGGTCACTTACACCTGAAAAGACTGTGCCTGCCCTCACACAATGCAGTCTCTGACCCCGTGGTGTGTGTCTGGGACCAGGCCTGGGCAAGGCAGGATCTTGTCAACAACAGATACTTTATTTTGAAGTTTGCCTACTTCAAAGGCAGACAGGGGTATAAGTAGTGGACCCAAAACCCCAGACTTGTAGAATATTTCTGGGATCAAGAGGAACCTCTGCCAAGGAGAAGAGCTGAAGAGCTAGAGGAGAGGTTATGCCCCTTTGCTGTGTGTGCTTTGCTGGGTTGGCCTGCAGTTGCTGCTTCTGCTTTAAAAGAGTGCAATGGGTGAACTTTGCTGTGTATTCTGCTTGAGAAAGTTCTCCAAGGGCTTGGAGTAGAGTTTGCTTCCTGTTGGAAGTCTCAGGGATATCAAAGACTTCAGTTTCATCTGTCTACAGCACTGGGAACTGTGTGTTTTGTGCTGTTCAAGAAGAAAAACCACTGCAACCCAGCCAACGATGCTGCTGACCTGCACCGTGACCTGCAAACCCCGCATGGAGCAGCTTTCCCCACTTCACACTGCAACCCTGGTCTCATTGATGCCGCCATCTGATGCCACCACTGACCCGCTGCTTGCACGGTGACCTGTGGGCCCCGCACTGCAGCATCGCCTTGCTCACACCGCAGCCTGGGCATCCCCGACGCCACCACTCCTGCTGACACCAGTGCAGCTGCGTGCACTGTGGCCTGTGGACACTGCCCGGCCCTCCAACGCTAGCACCATCAACTCCAGTGTAGTCCCAAATGCCCCTGTCTGCACTGTCACCCGTGGAAGCCGCACGGAGCCCGTCCCGTGCCACATGTCTGACTTGGATATCTAGAAATGGAGTGGTCAAATAGTAGGAAAAAATACATGCATAAATTCCATCAATGATGCAATAAATCAATCATTGGGCATGCAATTTATTTGTTCAACAGAATGTTTTATTAGGTATAGGTATTGCATTCAACTCCTGAATTTAAAAAACAATAGAAGAAAATAGGCTGGTCCCTTGTGTATCAGAATGTTCTATAAGGGATATGTATTTAATTCAAATATAATCACAGGTTTACCCAGGTGTCACTATTTATGCTGATTGAGTTGATTAAAGATTCTCTTTTTAAAGAGCTTACCTGGGAGTGGAAATACATCCTTGTAGATACTTTTTTCTTCTTTAAAAAAGGTGCTATTGGTTGTATTACTTATTCTAAGTTACTGAACAAGGCTAACTGACACCTCTTCAAGATGGCCGCCAAATAACATGTAGAGTAAATGTTAAAATGGCCGCCAGGAGCAATAACGAGTATGGTTAAGTACATCCTTTTGCTTTCTTTTCCCCCTCTATGTTTCCATTTTGCCAGTAATAGAATTGGGGCAGATGCAGCTTTAAGAACACTTGAGGGGTTCACCCCATTTATATAAGATAATGTGTTTCTTCAGGCCCATATTGGTCAGAATTTCAAGATGGCCGCCGATTTCCGGTTTTCTTTAAAGCATAGCCAAGTGAGTTTCCGTTTTGCCTTTCAAACTTTTTCTTAACTTTTCTTACCTTTTTTCACCATTTGTTGGAGCTATTCAGCAACGGAATGACTGTAGATTGGATTCCTCCAATACACATTAAATAAATAGTGTCAGGCTGACATTAAACATATTTTAACCTCATTTAGGTTTTAAAAGAGTCCATCGCAGGAGCAACCGGCTTTCCGGGCACTCGAATTCATGAGGGATCGATTTCACCTGGTCCCACCGGTTCAGCTGCATCGCTTCCGAATAAAAATGCCAGAATTTAGGAGAATGCTTTTGGGACAAGTAAGTAGTATTCCTTTATTGGATCAGGCTATGGATTACCCCTGAATTAGATACATATAAGACCTCATTACTCGACCTATCAAAATGTCAAAATGCTAATACTCTCCTCTGGATTTGTCATGTGTCCCACTGGTTTCGTTTGTTGGGCTTGGGTGATTATTGGGCATAAAAATGTTTTAAAGCTAACTTATTGGTCTTATGTTAGGGATAACAATATAACCTGTAAATCCCACGGTCGTTTAACTAATTCTTTTATTGATCTTAAATGGTCTCCACAGTTTGAATCTTATCTGGACATCATACCGGATTTGCAGGGCAAAAGTCTATATGCAAGGTTTCGTTTCGGCTCTTTGCCCCTGATGTCATTGATTCATAGGTGGGGGCCGATCAGTCTTCCTGATATATCCCCTGCTTGTGGCAGTACCTTTGAAACCATCAAACATTTTAGGTTTTTCTGTCCAGCCTATGCGATTCCGCGATCAAAATAGATTCGCAATACTTGTAGGGCTTTGGGATTTAAAACTGTTCCTTGGCTCTACGAGTGCTAAAAAGTCACAATTCAGTCAATGTAATTCTTCCAGTAAGCAAGTATCTAGCGACAGCATGGCGCATACGCTGCCATCTCCAAAAAGCAACCTAAGGTTTCATTTTTTTTTTCTTGTTTCATGTGTAATTTGAGCTTCCTATTGTTTTAATGATTTCAAACTAATTTGTAGATGTGTAGATGCTGTATTTAAAAAAATGACTATTTATTCATGTACTATTTACTAGTTTTGTTTTTATGCTGCTTTTATGGTCAATTGATCGAATAAAGCTGATGATGAAGAAAAAAAAGTAAGTAGTAGTACTATGAGGAGATTTAATGGTAGGGTTCCTTAGGAAACTTTTGTCAATTTTTTCCTTAAATCATTTTGACTTTTTTTCTTGGGTTTTATTCTATTAAATCCCATGGTTCTGTATCTTTTCCAGTTTACCCAAGTGATGTAGGAATCCACACACATTGACCAACATATAACCCCATTGTAGGGTAAGTTTAATAAGTTTGGGTCATTTTGCAACTTTAAACATAAAGATTTAAATCTTGGCATGTGACACATGGGTGTTCTATATAGACCTGTGGGGCACACCTATATAAACAAGATTCTTATTGCATAAATAGCATGCTCCAATACTAAAAACATGCCTATGGGTAGTTCTGATGATTTATTTGGTATTATTTTCCTTATTTATTGTTGTTTCACTTGTATATCCCCTTCGCTGCCAGGCCTTTTCCCCCTCCTGTGCCACGCCTTTTTTTGGCTATTTGGGGCAGTTCGCGCTTAGGCCCTCATAACTTTTTGTTCACATAAGCTACCCACGCCAAGTTTGCGTCCTTTTTTTCCAACATCCTAGGGATTCTAGAGGTACCCAGACTTTGTGGGTTCTCCTGAAGGAGACCAAGAAATTGGCCACAATACAGTGAAAATTTAGTTTTTTTCAAACAAATTGGAATAAAGGGCTGCAGAAGGCAGCTCGTGGTTTTTTCCCTGAAAATGGCACCAACAAAGGGTTTGTGGTGGCAACATCACCATCTTCCCTGCTTTCAGGAACAGGCAGACTTGAATTGGAAAACCCAATTTTTCAATACAATTTTGACATTTTACTGGGACATACCCCATTTTTACTATTTTTTGTGCTTTCAGCCTCCTTCCAGTTAGTGACCGAAATGGGTGAGAAACCAATTCTGGATCCCAGACAGCTAAACATTTCTGAAAAGTAGAGAAAATTCTGAATTCAGCAAGGGGGCATTTGTGTATTTCCTACAAGTGTTTCCTACGGAAAATAACAGCTGAAATAAAAAATATTGAAATTGAGGTGAAAAAACAGCAATTTTTCTCCACGTTTTACTCTGTAACTTTTTCCTGCAATGTCATATTTTTTAAAGCAATATACCGTTATGTCAGCTGGACTCTTCTGGTGATATATAGGGCTTGTAGGTTCATCAAGAACTCTAGGTACCCAGAGCCAATAAATGAGCTGCCCCTTGCAATGTGTTTTACTCTATACCGGGAATACAGCAATTCATTTGCTGAAATATAAAAAGTGAAAAACAGGTATCAAGAAAACCTTTGTATTTCCAAAATGGTAAGATAAGGTGTTGAGAAGCAGTTGTTATTTGCACATCTCTGAATTCCGGGGTGCCCATACTAGCATGTGAATTACAGGGCATTTCTCAAATAGACGTCTTTTTTACACACTGCCTTACATTTGGAAGGAAAAAATGTAGAGAAAGAAAAGGGGCAATAACACTTGTTTTGCTATTCTGTGTTCCCTCAAGTCTCCCGATAAAAATTGTACCATACTTGTGTGGGTAGGCCTAGCGCCCACGAAAGGAAATGGCTCAAAACACAACGTGGACACATCCCATTTTTTCACAGAAAATAGAAGTGTTTTTTGCAAAGTGCCTACCTGTGGATTTTGGCCTCTAGCTCAGTCAGCACCTGGGGAAACCTAGCAAACCAGCGCATTTTTGAAAACTAGACACCTAGGGGAATCTAAGATGGGGTGACTTGTGAGGATCTGACCAGGTTCTGTTACCCAGAATCCTTTGCAAACCTCAAAATTTGACCCAAAAAACACTTTTTCCTCTCATTTCGGTGACAGAAAGTTCTGGAATCTGAGAAGCCACAAATTTCTTTCCACCCAGCGTTCCCCCAAATCTCCTGATAAAAATGGTACCTCACTTGTGTGGGAAGGCCTAGTGCCCACGAAAGGAAATGGCCAAAAACACAACGTGGCAACATCACTTTTTTTTCACAGAAAACAGAGGTGTTTTTTACAAAGTGCCTACCTGTGGATTTTGGCCTCGAGCTCAGCCGGCACCTGGGGAAATCTAGCAAACCAGCACATTTCTGAAAACTAGACACCTAGAGGAATCTAAGATGGGGTGACTTGTAGGGATCTGACCAGGTTCTGTTACCCAGAATCCTTTGCAAACCTCAAACCGTGACCAAAACAACACTTTTTCCTCTCATTTCGGTGACAGAAAGTTCTGGAATCTGAGAGGAGCCACAAATTTCCTTCCACCCAGCGTTCCCCCAAGTCTCCCGATAAAAATGGTACCTCACTTGTGTGGGTAGGCCTAGCGCCCACGAAAGGAAACGGCCCAAAACACAACGTGGACACATCACATTTTTTCACAGAAAACAGTGCCTACCTGTGGATTTGGCCTCTAGCTCAGCCGGCACCTGGGGAAACTTAGCAAACCAGCGCATTTTTGTAAACTAGAAACCTAGGGGAATCCAAGATGGGGTGACTTGTGGGGCTCTGACCAGATTCTGTTTCCCAGAATCCTTTGCAAACCTCAAAATTTGGCCAAAAAAACACTTTTTCCTCTCATTTCGGTGACCGAAAGTTCTGGAATCTGAGAGGAACCACAAATTTCCTTACACCCAGCATTCCTCAAAGTCTCCCGATAAAAATGGTACCTCACTTGTGTGGGTAGACCTAGCGCCCACAAAAGGAAATGGCCCAAAACACAACGTGGACACACCACATTTTTTCACAGAAAACAGAGGTGTTTTTTGCAAAGTGCCTACCTGTGGATTTTGGCCTCTAACTCAGCCGGCCCCAGGGGGGCAGAAATGGCATAAAATAAATTTGCCCCCCCAGCCCCCTCCCCCCCGGGGAGCGACCCTTGCCTACGGGGTCGCTCCCTCTGCGTGACATTGGCGCAAAAAAAAAAGATCCCCGGCGCCTAGTGGTTTCTGCCCCCCTTGGGGCAGATTGACCTAAAATCGGCCGATGTGCCCCTGAGGGGGGCAGAAATGGTCTAAATACAATTTGCCCGCCAGGGGAGTGACCCTTGCCTAATGGGTCGCTCCCCATGTCTAAAAAAACAAACAAACCAAAAAAAACACAAAAAGAAATTTGCCCTGGCGCCTAGAGGTTTCTGCCCCCCCGGGGGCAGAAATGTCCTAAAATAAATTTGCGCCCCTGCCTCCCCAACCCCCCCGGGGAGCGACCCTTGCCTACGGGGTCGCTCTCCTTGCGTGACATTGGCGCAAAAAATAAATCCCCGTGCCTAGTGGTTTCTGCCCCCTTTGGGGGCAGATTGACCTAAAATTAGCCGATCTGCCCCCGAGTGGGGCAGAAATGGTCTAAATACAATCTGCCCTCCAGGGGAGTGACCCTTGCCTAATAGGTCGCTCTCAATCTCTAAAAAACAAACAAACAAAACAAAAAAACACAAAAAAGAATTTGCCCTCTGGGCTCTGTGCACAGGACGTAATGGTTACGTCCTGGGCACACGAGCACTGTGCCTCAGGACGTAACCATTACGTCCTGGGCACAGAAGGGGATATAAGATCTGCACATGTGATGGTGTTTTGGTGGCAGTAGGTTAGATTCTAATGATGTATAGTTATGTAGCTTACACCTATGTTCATATTCACAAGGTGTGGTTCTCTCCACTAGTCCTGAGGAGGCCCAGAGTTGTAGGGGCCGAAACGCGTCAACCCCATTGTGTGGTGTGCTTCTCTCCACTAGTCCTGAGGAGGCCCAGAGTTGTAGGGGCCGAAACGAGCCAACAGTATACCATTTGGGAGGTTGCAACCAATTTCGAATTTTGTCTATAGGAACTTCATACCACAGGCCTTTCCATTTTTTACCTTTGAAAATAAGGATGTTGTAGGTCTGGGATTTATTCTGCAACCATCTCTTACATGTGGATATTCAATATAACTTTATGGACACCACATGGCTCCTTGAATAAGGAGAGGACTATCTGATTAATCATTGTTGTCTTATGTTGATTGTTTAGTGTTTTAGATGTTAATTGGTCTCTATAGGAGAGACTCTCACTAGAAAGTCTTGAAAGGTGTATTCTTGTTGATGTATATTATTTAAAAAAAGACTTTTATTAGAAAATCCGGAAGGGTGTATTTTCATTGATGTATATCAAAATGACTGCTGCAATTTGAATAGTTGTCTTAGTTGGTGGGATGGGGTAAGATGTCTCAATCAGAAAGTAATTAAATTGCATGCCCAATGATTGATTTATTGCATCATTGATGGAATTTAAGCGTGTATTTTTTCCTAGTATTTGACCACTCCATTGCTGGATATTGTTGTTCATCATCCAGGTCTTGTAGGGTTAAGTGGGTAAAACCCTATACTTCCAATACATGTCTGACTTGGGCCTACTGCCGACAGCACTTCAGCAACAATGACTACGCTGCCTGCACTGTGACCTGGTGACACCACACATTGCACCACCCTGCTTCACACTGCAGACCTAGTCTCACCGACGCCGCTGGACGCCATCACCGAGCCACTGCCTGAACTGTGACCTGTTTGCACAACACATCGCAACGTCCCCATTCGCACCGCAGCCCCGACGCCATCCACGCCAGCGCTCCTGAATTCATCAGCCCGGAGTTCGATCTGCAACACCTGTGACTTCAATGGCCCGATGACCCCCACACCTCCTCCGCAACTGACACCACAGCGCTAGCGAGGCTGCTTTCTGGATCTCATTACGAGTATCACTATGCCCCTCAATTCCAAAGATGCTGTTTGCAAATCTTCCCGACCCTGTAGCTGGCCCACGATACCGCAGCTGGTGTGAACTGTTGGTTTTGTTGATCATGATGCTTGATAGCCCCAGGTGGAGTTTTCGACTTTAAGGAACAGTCTTTTTAAGTAATTCTTGCAAAATTTGTATCTTAATTATAGTATGTTGTATTTTTTCCATATTTGGTCTTGGTTTATATAGATAAATATTGGATATTTTTCTAAAACCGGTGTGGTGTCCTTTTATAGGGTTTTCACTTATTATTGTGTGTTATGTGCAAATGCTTTACACATTGCTTCCAAGATAAGCCTAACTGCTCGTGCCAAGCTACCAAGGGGGTGAGCAGAGGTTATCTGAGCGGGTATCTCCCTTATCCTGACTAGAGTGAGGGTCATTACTTGGACAGGGTACAAACTGACTGCCAACTAGAGACCCCATTTCTAACAATAACCATAATATCAACATCTTAAACCCTTACACAACTAACAACAATTTTTGAGTAGAAAAACATTGTCGTCCAGAACATTAAAAAAGCAAAATACCAATAGCACAAATATAGTCTAAATATCAATAACACACTAAGGGCCTGATTTATGAAAAGTTAGCACCGCCTTTATGCCATTTTTTTACGCAAAAGCGTGCAAACTTACAAAATATAATTATATTTTATAAGTTTGCACCACTTTTGCGTAAAAAAAATTACATAAAGGCGGCACTAACTTTTTCATAAATCAGTCCCCGAGGGGCTTATTTACAAGCCCTTTTCGTCCCCATTGTGTAATTTTTTTTAACGCAGCAGTGGCGCAAAGCAGTCCCCTACAGTGCACCGCATTTACAGACTGACGCAATGGGACCATTGCGCCAGTTTGTAAAGCCTTGCCCTACATTATATGTGAGCCAGGTGTAATGTATGCAAGGTAGGCATTCCCCCATTAAAAGACACAGAACTGGTGCAGCGGAATCTACAAGATTTCACTGCATCAAAAATTTAACACCTGCTCAGAGCTGGCATTAAACGGACGCAGGGCTTTTGTCTATGGGGCCTCCTGGCATTGCTGGAGTAGCATCATTTTTTTACGCTAGTTCAGCAATGCATGACTTTAGTGCCACAGATGCATCAGAAATTTGGAAGCGTCTATGGAAATGTGCGCTATGGAGATCTGTATTGTAAATACAGCGCATCCATGGCAACTTTATGGGGGTGCAGGGCAGTGCAAGAAATCTGAAGCATCAGAGGCGATGTATCAGATTCTTGCAAATGAGGCCCTAAAACCAATGTAAAACTGCTAAAACGTTGATAACCAATAAATTAACTACTACAAAACAGAAAATAGCAAACTACCGCCCTAAATAAAAGTACATTTATCAAAATAATGTAATAATTAGAACATATAAAATGTAAAAGTTATTAGAGCCTTCCACACGTGGTAAAACGTACAAAAACAAAACTAGAACGTTTACTCATCAATTTCAAAAGCAAAATGGTTAGCAAATGGAAAAACAGAATTAATTTTAAAAGTTTATAAAATGAGGGTACGAGAAACAAGAAAACTGCTAGTCAGTTTGTCCACAGAGCATCCTTCTGCATGAGGGGAAGGCCTCCATCATTATGCAATCAATCAACCCGATAAAACAATCTGCATTCCTGAGTAAGTTAAAAGACTGTAGAAAAACATAACCTAAAACAATGTTCATATGCAAAATCAAATATAAATGTTACATACAGTAATAAAATACATAACCTCGTTTTCTAAATTCACAGAGCTAAACATGGGATACTTTATGAATCCAATTTCAGCAAAAGGAAAAACTGTGATGTACTGCCCAAACCAAGAACAAGCCAGAAA
Organism: Pleurodeles waltl; assembly: GCF_031143425.1. Classification (NCBI taxonomy): domain Eukaryota; kingdom Metazoa; phylum Chordata; class Amphibia; order Caudata; family Salamandridae; genus Pleurodeles; species Pleurodeles waltl. The sequence continues at coordinate 657,791,853 of NC_090443.1, read as the reverse complement.
GCAAAAAAAAAGTGTAAGAACAAAAAGTGAAATGTTTCAAGTTGCTTAGTTTTAGCTTTCTAACCCCATATAATTAGAATAATAATTATGTCACAATTACATTTGTCATATTTCTACCATTCACACATTTCGAAACGTCCCATGCATCTATGTACACAACTCTACAAAAACAGAAACCCTTACTGGCCTACATGGGTTATAATACACTAAAGGGAGCACTATTCAAAGAAAAGGCAGCACCTTATGGACTAGTCCAATGGTTCTCATGGTTGCACAAATACCATTAATGGTACTGTAAAGATGACCGAATTAAACCCAGGCTCAGTTGTGGTTGACCTGAACTTTTGGATTTAAACCGATCTAGCGCGCCCAGATATTCCCAGTTGGCCTTTCATGCTTTAAGCACTTTATTGCATTTTAATCTTTAAAAAGTCAAATCTCAACCTGTACATATTGGATTTTTGTTGTTTTGGTCTTTTTTTGTTCCTAAAATGATGCTTTATTTTTCTAACCCAACATGGTATCTTTTGTGTGGTGTTTTCACTTCTGTTTGAAGGGTTGCATACATTCTTTATGCAATGCCTCTTAAATTAAGCCTGACTGTTCTGTTCCAAGCTACCATAGGGTGAACATAGGGTAATTCATGGCGTGCATCTGACTTACCCTGACTAGGATTGTGGGTCTTGCTTGGACAGGGTGCAAACCTCTGTCATCCAGAAACCCAGTTTCTAACAGTGACATTATGACCGCATCTAGGCATTACCCCCTGATTTTCAGCTAAATTAGGGCATACACTTCCATATACAATAAGTTTACCAGACCAGAAGACTCTTGTTTCATATCATGGGCTTTCCTATCTAAAATCGTTGTTTTCATCATGAGTATATTTTGGTCAATACAATTGGAGAGGGGGATGGTGAGTCTCAGTTTTCATTACAATGATTGTGGTGTAGGTAACAACTATATACAGAAGTAGGGATTGACTGTGTTTAAGGGGAGTTAGGAGGGTAGATGGTTCAGGGATTACAGAGTATATCAGTGTCAGTGAAAAATACATTTTGAAAGCTAAAAAACATTATAGAAAACATCCAACTCTCTCTGAGATTCTAGTTAACTGTATGCTTCACAAAAATAGCTGGATAAGTCAAATAAAGGGGCTAGTGAGACTCTTCTTTTTTTTTTAAATTGACGTAGGATGACAGTACTGTTCCTCAACAAAGTACCAAAGTACCACCAAATACCACCAAGCTACCATTTATAAGGTGGTGGTATTGATAGCGCCAATCAAATCGCAAACACCGCCTCATTCACCACCACTGCCAAGCACTGTTTCCACCAACAAACCTGCAGGACCAGCACATGGAACAGGGACATGACTATGGTCATGGTTGACCCTCCATGCTGATGTCCACCACTAGCTCATCATTCTCCCAACTTAGGCCAGCTGCCCACGTAGCTGAGTGCAATTACCACCATTGATCATCCTGTGGTTACAAGGATTAGGTCTTCTTGCTTTGCTTATTATAGGTGACAATTTCAGTCTAAATGAAGACAACTCAGTGGGATGTTTTCCCTTTTGTGAAAGCAAAAAAAAGAAGTTTGGAGTTTTCAATGCCCTACCTTATGCAAACTTTTTTTTTTAAACATTTTTTTTCCTAAATGCAGATTTTTAAACAAACAGGCTGAATTAAAAAACCTTATTTTATTTAAATGCAATCACAAACATGGTGGTCTGCTGACTGCAGCAGTCACCATACCTGTGATTGCATCCAATCGGAGTGAGTCACAATTTGTGATGTACCTCATCAATAATAGCTGAACTGTGGAATACTGAGAATGGTGATTTTGTGAATCAATCTAATAACTGATAGGTCGGTTCACAAAATCAGAATTGATTCGCAAAAACTTGGTACACAATTTGAGACCACTTTTTGTGAATCGATTCTTGTACATCAAGGCCATAATACCTTAATTATACCCTTTGTTTTTAAATGTATGCCTGGATGTGTTTGTCTGCAGGTATGTGCATGTGTGTGGATCTAGAGAGAGGTGGGTTCATTTTAAATAAACACTCCGTGTACTCATTGCTTCAGATTCCAGGCTCCCAAACGCCTCACTGGCCGTAGCTACGCTTTGGTTTTCGGGTGTGTTAGTTCATTTGGTCCAGTTCATGGGAACCTTAAGATTAATCCTGAAAAACATTAGGTAGTTAATGGCATTCCCAAAATTCCCAAAATCACCCCCCCCCCCCAACAATGTCTCTCTTTCGTGCTTAGGAGCCATTTTCCAAATACGTTTCAACATTTCATCAGGCTTACGCAAAGGGAATGAAATATAAGTTGTGTGCTTTTAGGGTGCAGTGATATTGGATACAAGTATTATGTGTGCATTTTTTCAAGGTGCAGTGAATTGAAGGGTATTCAAACACACATCCAATTTGAAAAAAACAATACATATATTTAAGTTTGTTACCATTGCAACTTTAAAGATCAGCTGACTCTGCACACCTGCTACTTACTGAAAGTCTGAAATACCACGAGCTGGTCCACAAACCCTGCTAACCTTTCAAGCTTGACTAAAACCAATTGCTACACGCAGAAGATGCAATAAACAAGCACATAAGTTCCCAAACATTACACCGGTAATATCCTCAGCAAAACATCCTGCTGTTTCATCTCCCCCCCCAGGGACTCCCTCTGGTTCAATTTGGGTTAAACAACCTACTTTGTATGCAGGAACTAACGCAGAGCCTGTGTTAATCAGAATCTTAACACTGGGCGAAGCCTAAGGCAGTGGGTGCCATTCAATGCATGCAAGCAAAACAGCAAATGTGCACCAGGCGTCTCAGACATAAAAGAGCCTAGAAAACAAAGGCTTTGCTAAAGTTTTTTTTAAGTTATAACTTTCACAGATGCCATTTATATAGAGGAGTTTGGTCCCTTTATAAAATCTTCAGGTGTGTTTTTTGTCGTTTAGTAACAGTAAGAAAACATATTTATTTGTAAAGCGCTACTCTTCGTAGCTAGGGCCAATCTAGTTGGGCTTTAAAATATAAAACAAAGGTACTCACAACAACCTGAAAACGCGGTACAGTGGAGATTAAAGTGTGACTGCTTTAAAGTATAACCGTATTAATAGTTGTACAATGAAAATAAACTGCGGAAGGAATAACGTGAGTCTGGAAAACCAATCCCCGCGACTGCTAAAGGCATAAAATGAACATGCTGTAAGACTATTGCCAGGTAACCAAAAGAACAATACACTTGGAAATACGGAAACGCGTCAGAACCCTGAAGCTAAAGTAGCATACTTAAATAAATTAAGCAAGGCAATAACTAGGCAGCAAAAGAACAACATTGATAACATCATTGATGTCATCAGGGGCGTTTTGCAAAAAAATTATTTGACAGAAAAAGAAGAGTGAAGGCCTGCTTTGGATAGTTTTTAGTGCTCATAATTTGCTGAAGAGGAAAAAGTAAATTGGCCAGAAACACGCAACTTGACTAATTGAGAAACCATGGATTTATTTCAAGGGTTCCACATGCAGTGGTTGATTTATTGTTTAGAGCCAGTAGAAAGGTGTCACCCGTGTCATCTCAGATTTACATGTGATGTTACCACACTAGCGGCAGCCATGTGACTGCAATGACAATGAAAGAAATGTTCATTAGAGAAATAGATAGTCTTCTAAAATGTCGCCACTGTAACAAGGCCCTGAAGACACATTGGCGGTCATTCCAACCGCGGCGGCCCAGCGGGAAAGACCCAGCAACGATGAAGCCGGCTCCGAATGGAGCCGGCGGAGTTGCTGGGGTGCGACGGGTGCAGTGGCACCCGTCGCGATTTTCAGTGTCTGCAACGCAGACACTGAAAATCATTATGGGGCCCTGTTAGGGGGCCCCTGCGCTGCCCATGCCAGGGCCCCACAACACCCGTTCCCGCCATCCTGTTCCTGGCGGTAGAAACCGCCAGGAACGGGATGGCGGGAAGGGAGTCGGAATCCCTATGGCGGCGCTGCAAGCAGCGCCGCCATGTCGGATTCCCTGGGCCAGGGGAAAACCGGCGGGAAACCGCTGGTTCCCCTTTTCTGACCTCGGCTTTACCGCCGTGGTCAGAATGGCCCAGGAAGCACCGCCAGCCTGTTGGCGGTGCTTCCGCGGTCCCCGGCCCTGGCGGTCATGGACCGCCAGGGTCGGAATGACCCCCATTATGCTGAAGTAAACTTGTCAGAGCATTCAGTGTCAAACGTTTGTGGTTTGGTGCTGCCATTTCCATGTGCATTCTGTGGTGATGCCCGTGTTACTTACACCTGCCACGCTTCGGACATGCCTACCTACGTCCAGGGATAGAAGCATCACATACACTTTGGAAAAGGATAATAAAATAGTGGCAGTTCTCTGCCCTAGGAATACATCGGCAACAGTGTGCTTTAAAAATATAAAGCAAAATAAAGTAATTCTAGTTTTTGCTGCATTCACACAATTACAGAAGCCTGTGATGCCACGAAATATTATAGAGACAGATAACGTGAGGTTCAAGAAGCTTTTTTGGAGCTGGAATACTGATCAGGAGAGAAAGCAGTCACACAATCACATCTGTGTGTAGGAATATCTGCAGTCGAAATGGTAACCAATCAGTGGAGAATTATGACCAGCACTATACATCACTGGTAAAGACATTGACGTTCCTTCAAAGAAGATGACGCTGAACTTTGTTGTGGGACTTACAACAAGTAGGACATGTTAGAAGTGAGAAGTGTTATGGAATAACAGAACACTGACTTGATTTCAATGTCAAAATAAAAAAAAAAAAACTCCCCCAAGGACTATCTATGGTGCACTGATATTAGAATACTGTGTCACGCTTCCGTCTAAAGCAACAACCTTCATAACTTTGTAGAACTGGCTCGTCACATCTTGTGTGAGGCATGTCAGGGGGGCTGGCAACCATGCCAGTCCCTTAAACTAAAAATGTAGCTCTCTTGCATACCATCATGTCATAATAATCTGGTCCCCTAACCATTATTGCTGTCTATTTGTTTCTCTGAGATAGACTCTTTGTTGGGCGCTACTCTGTATCTTACTTAGGGCCATTTATGTCCTTCTTTTTCTTTGTTTTACATATTTGGTTGTTTGAGGTGTGCTTAAGAGAGGTTCTGCTTCTGTTATTCTTGTTTGTTCTCATCCATACCTCAATTTGGTTTATATTTCTTCATTAGGCAGGAGGGGCTTACACATGCAGGATGATATCTTACAGGTTTGGCAGTCCCTCACTGCTTATTGTGAGAGACAAGATCCACTAACAGTGCTGTCCCAGTTAAAGCTTGTATACCACTTTCAGGGAAATTCTTAGGACCCTTTTACAATTTATGTCAAGGAGGGGCATGCGTCCGCCACTGTGGGGTGCCTGTCCTCCTTTCAAGCTCCGTTTTAGGTAACATACTGTTTTAGAGGTCTTGGAGTAAAGAGATACAGCTCAAAGGGTGATCTAAGCCAAACACATTTTACAGAGCAAGATACTACAGTATTGTTGAAAACAAATTTCGAGATTTGACATGCTGAATACATTCAGTCCTGCTCAGCCATAATGTTAGACATTGAGTCTCTAGTTGGCAGTCGGTATGCACCCTGTCCAAGTCGGGACCCTCACTCTAGTCAGGATAAGGGAGATACCCGACTCAGATAACTCCTGCTCACCCCTTGGTTGCTTGGCATGAGCAGTCAGACTTACCTCAGAAGCAATGTGTAAAGCATTTGCACATAACACGCAGTAATACAGTGAAAACACTACAAAAGGACACCACACCAGTTTTTAGAAAAATAGTAAATATTTATCTGTGTAAAACAAGAACAAAACGAGAAAAATCTAGCATACAATAATAAAAGATATGAGTTTGGAAGAATTAACTTAAAAATACAGTTCCTTGAAGTCGATAGCTCCATGTGGACCTATCCTGGCATTATGAACAACAAATTCAACAGTTCAGGCCGGCTCCGGCATCGTGGGACAGCTATGGTGTCCGGAAAACCTGCAAACACTCCCTTGGAAATGCAGGGCGTCGTTATACTTGCAATGAGATCAGGAGTGTGATGTCACTGGCATAGCAGGCGTCGGTTCTGGAGGTCAGTGTGGGGGTCATCAGGCCCTTGAACTCACACAAATTGCAGATCAAATTACAGGCTGATGATGAAGTCTGGAGCACTGGTGTTGATGGTGTCTGGGCTGCGGTGCAAAGCAGGACGGTGTGACGTGTGGCGTCTCCAGGTCATGGTAAAGGCAGCAGTGTCGCCGTTGCTGAAGTGCTGTCATCTGTAGGACCAAGGAGGCAGTGTGGCGTGGGGCGGGCTCCGTGCAGGGCGCAATGCAGAGAAGGACATCTGTAGAGGATGCTGGAGTTCTTCTTCTTTAATACTTTATTCGGTTCATAAAAACCATAAAAGGCACACAATAAATACATAAATACATTTTTTTGGGCAATGAATTAGCAAAATAACATTATTGATGCAACTTTTGAATTCTAAGAGCAGCATATATATAATTTAACACAGCCTGTATCATCTCTACGTCAGCAAGGCGGCTAGTTCTAATGCTTTTAGACAGAAAAATAGGCCATAAAAACCTTTTTCTTGGGGTGTCATAAAAAGTGCAAAAGAGTATAAAGTGCAAAGTGCTTTGAGATGTTTTTCCATCACAGCAACACGGTGGAAGGTTCTTAAACCAGATCCCACCAGTAGGAAATTCTACCAGATGGTGTATTAAATTTAGACGTAACCTGGTAAGTAGGAACCTTTGTCGTTCGAAATTAGTAATGTCCAAATATAGCTTTGGATAAAGTTGCTAGGATTGGATCCTCTCCTTATCTTTTTCTTTCCCTGTATTTTGCTTTAAATCAGATATTTGGTTCCAATACATTTCCTTTACCCTTCTAATATTCTGCTTTGACAGTAATTCCGGTTTAAGGAAAAACTCCCCCAATCCAAGGGAAGAGAGGATAGATTGAACATATCTAAGCCAGGGTATGTCCAGTGATTGAGATAGTAAGAGGCAGTCCTGGATCACCATTCTACATAAGTGGGCTTCAGGTTTTGCCCACATTTTTAGCCATAACAATACAGGTTGAAGCTTTATATGCTCAGATATATTTCTGAAGCCCACTTCTTCATGACAGAATGCAACTGAAGTTGATTGCGGAACTGCCAATAACCTCCTTAGGAACTTATTTTCCACAACCTGGAGGCTCGAACATTCAGCATGACCCTAGACCCCTGCTACAAATGTCGCAATGGAAAGACATTTGCTAGCAAAAACAGTCACCATCTCTTTTACAGGTTTATGTCCCAACTTTTGCAAAAATCTAAAAACAGCATCTATGGCTCTTTGAAATTGAGTTGAACGCATATTTACTAACAATTTCCAGTTAAAATCAACATCAATGGGGATCCCCAAATACGTAAAAAAAGGGACCTTGAGTATTTTTTCCCCTTCCAATTTTTTTTTTTTTGTATTTGCTAACTTTGACCCGCTCTTCATCACAAATAACTTTGATCTATTGGTTTTAATACCGAGGATTCCCATAAATGTATTAAAGCATTCAATAAAATTTGGAGACCATTCGCTGTTCTAGCAATGAGTACGGCATCGACAACGTACAAAAGTACTGGGATCAGTGATTTGTTAATAATTGGCAGATCCTTTCCCTGTTCACATAGAAACTTCTCTAGCCCGTTTATATAAAGAATGAAAAGAAAGGCGGCCAGCATACATACCTACCTAACCCCCTTTAATGAGGGGAATTTTTCTGTCAGATCCCCTTCCTGAGAGTATCGTACTCACGCAGAAGTACAGGTGTGAAGTCTACTAAGTAAGATCATTATATCTATATCCACCCCCATATTCAGCATAGCCGTCCACAATTTCTCTCTAATAACTATATCAAAAGCGCTAGACTGGTCCATGAATGCTAAATGTACGCATCCCCTTTTGGCTTTTGTATATTTTTGGGCAATCAAAGTCAGATTGAGTGTTTGTTCGACTGTGCCCAGGCCTGGTCGAAACCCAAATTGCACATCTGATAAGCAATTTGTCTTCATTGACCAGTTTTCCAGTTTGTTGAAGAGCACTCGCCCCAAAATTTTAACTGAGCTATCCAGAAGGGAGATTGGGCGATAACATACTGGATCGGCCCTATCCCCCTTCTTAAAGATCGGGACAATAATCGCCTCTCTCTAAGTGTCTACTAATGGGCCAGTCATGGCAGATCTCAGAACATTAGTAAGCAACGGTCCCCAAAAATCTGGGAGCGCTTTATATAAATCAGACGGAATTCTGTCCGGGCCCGGGGCTTTATCAGAGGGGCAAACTTGGATAGCCTGTTTTACATCAGCTACACTTATTGTGTTAGTAAAAGCCACACTGATTGGGACATCTATCATTGTCAAAAAACAAGTCGCATTATCTTGGGGGGCATTATTCTCTAGAGTAAAAGTTTTTAAAAAATGATCCACCCAGGTTTATGCTGGAATAACAGTGTCCATACTCATTTTCATCTGATCATTCAATAGAGGAGAATTGACCACTCGCCAAAAATTGGTGGTGTCTCTATTTTTACTCGCTTCAATCAAATCGCCCAAGCACACTCTCTCAGTTCGGCCTTCCTAGTAGCAAGTACATCCTTATATTTCTTTCTTGCAATTTTAATAGCATGTCGGTCTTGGGTAGAAAAATTGGTTGTTCTCTTTAAGATTTTTAATGCAGAGGTGCATGCATGATTAAACCATTGGGTCCTCTTTTCCTATTAGTACTAGGACACTGCAGCTTTTTGGCCATATACCTCGTCAATGCAGAAAAGGAATGAATGATTTCGTGTGGGGGCGTATCTTCGCCCAGAGCTGTCATAACATCTGTCCATTTATTCAGCATTAGATCTTTAAGAAAGCTACTGTTATCTATTTTTCCCCATTTAATAGTCAGACCTTTCCACATTGAGAGCTCCATGTCTGGGTGTTGTTCCTCTACTCTTAGATCACTATTCAGACCCAGGTTTGTTTCCAGGGTTAGAGGGTTATGGTCGCTAACACAGGTTAGTGTCACCCTAAACTGCCCAACAAAGGGGGCAAGTTCTCTAGAATAAATCATAAAATCAATTATAGTGTGTGCATCTCCCGTTATGAATGTTGGTACCCCCTTAGTTAATGGTGTTGGAAAGAGCAAAGCATTAGCTGCTATCACACAATTGAGAGCTTTCCTATAAGAAGAGTGTTTAAAATGTTGCATAGGGCAATCATATTCATCAAGCAGCCCACAGCAATCTAAATACTCTATTTCACATAAAAGGGCATTGAAATCACCAACCCATATTATTCTTAATTCCTTTTTGCCTATATTGATTGCCTTATGTGTCGTCATCTCAAGATTGTCTATCACACTGGTATCTGCAGGATCAAAAGTGTTATTATAATAGTTAATCAACAATACATTAAAAGATTATACTAATTTCAAAAATAAAACCCCCAAAAAAGGAAATGTGCCCATAACACGCACATCCACCCCCATTGCCATCACTGATACAAAGGTGACCAAACCTCCCTTAGCTCTGCCCATGGACGACTTAGTGGCAGGGACGTTATATGTAGCATAGCCATTAATATAAGGGGGCTCTATAAGCCAGGTCTCTTGGGAACAAATAAATAGATTCTCTGTCACTAATCTTAGCCATTCGGGACTTTCCATTTTTTATTTTAATCCTGCCACATTCCAGGAAATAATTCCTGAAACTGGCATATCAGACATATTGGAAGCTCCCTCGAGGTACAAATTAGATTGCTGCAGAGTGGCTGTCTCTAGGTTCTCCTCTAGGGAGAGCCCAGTTACTGATGGTCAGTCTAATTGCTCTAGAGAGCCCAAAGGTTGAAATCTATTGGACAGTATGCTGGAGTTGATAGCGCTGGGGAGGGTGGACCAGAGCTGCAGTGTGGGACAGGGCGGTGCGTTGTGTACCTCACTAACTGTGTCCTCAGGCCTCGGTAGGCAGTGGTGTCGGTGTCAGCATGGAGCGTCGCCATTGGGGATGCCAAGGCTGCAGTGAGAGGTGATGAGTAGTGCGGGGCCCATGGGTCACAGTGGAAGCAGCGGCCCAGTGATGGTGTCCTGTGGCCAGGGTTGCAGTGCGAAGCGGGGCACAGCTCAATGCATTGTCATCAGGTCATGCTGGAGTCAGCGGCATAGCCAACGGCATCACAATGGTTTTTACTTCTAATGCACCACAAAGTACACAATTCCCAGTGATGTCGGCAGATGAAGCTGAAGTCTTTGCTATCCCTGAGACTTCCAACAAGAAGCAAGCTCTACTCAAAGCCCTTGGAAAAACGTCACAAGCAAGATACACAGCAAAGTCCAGTCTTTGCCATCTTTAAGGTAGAAGCAGCAACTGCAGGCCAACTCAGCAAAGCACACACAGCAAATAGGCCGTACTTCTGCTCCAGCGTATCAGGTCTTCTCCTTGGTAGAGGTTCCTCTTGATCCAGAAATGCTCTAAATGTCTGGGGTTCTGGGTCCACTCAGTTCTGCCTTTAAAGTAGGCAAACTTTAAAGGAAAGTCTCTGTTGTTCACAAGATCCTGCCTTGCCCAAGTCTGGCCCCAGACACACTCCAGGGGGTTGGAGACTGCATTGTGTGAGGACAGGCACAGCCCTTTCAGGTGCAGGTGTCAGCCCCTCCCTCCCCACTCAAGCCCAGGAGACTCATCAGTATATGAAGGACACACCTCAGCTCCCTTTGTGTCACTGTCTAGAGGGAATTCCTGAACAGCCCAACTGTCAGTCTGACCCAGAGGTGGATTCCACAGGCAGGCAGAGGCACAGAATGGTTAAGCAAGAAAATGCCCACTTGTTGAAAGTAGCATTTTCAAACAGACAATCTAAAAACCAACTCCACAAAAAGTACTGACAACAGTATTGGGGAATGATTCTGACATGTTTGATACCAAACATGCCCAGGTTCAGAGTTACCATAATGGTAACTCCTGTGTTCAGTACATGGGTAAAATGGCTTCCCTGCACTTACGAAGTCCAGTCTAATGGAGCTGGAGTTCACAGGGGCACCTCTGCTCATGCAGGGGTGCCTGCACACACAGGTACCTGCACCCTGCCCTGTGGGCTAGGAAGGCCTGCCATAAGGGGTGACTTACAGTGACATGGTGCAGTGACATGTAGTGAAAGGGCGCACATACCTTTTCAAGTGGGCTGCAATGGCCGTCCTGCAGACACATTTTGCGTGGGCTCCCATGGGTGGCACAATACATGCTGCAGCCCATGGAGAACCCCTGGTGCCCCAATGACCTGGGTACCTAAGTACCATATACTAGGGACTTATCTGGGTTCAACAATATCCCAAATGTGGGGTGTGATAAGTCCTAAGCAACCACATTTAGTAGGAGAGAGCACAATCACTGGGGCCCGGATTAGCAGAATCCCAGTGAACACAGTCAAAACACACTAACAGCAGGCAAACAGTTGGGGTAACCATGCCAAAAAGAGGGTACTTTCCTACACTCCCCTGGAGCATCTCCAACCAACTCCAACCAACTCCACAAAAAGATGTCTTTTTAATACTGAGTCCTGAGACCCCAAACTCCCAATCTCTATCGGCTCCCAATGAGAAATTACACTCACGAGGAATTTAAATGCAATCCCCATGTTAACCTATGGGAGAGACAGGCCTTGCAATAGTGAAACCCGATTATGGCAGTATTTCACTATCAGGAAATGTAAAACACATTATGGACAGGGAAGTGGTCACTCAATTTTCCATTGTCCAGTTTCACACTAGAGCGGGGACCAGGGCACCAAATGTGCCCTTCAAAGCATACCAGTGGATTGAGGAAGCTACCCTTCCCAAGCCATGTAAACCATATTTCCAAGGGAGAGGTGTTACCTCCCTCTCCCACAGGAAATACTTTGCTCTCCCTTCCCCTATCTGAGCTGGTCAAGCAGCAGAAACCTGTCTGAGGGGTAGCAGACACATTTTGCGTGGGCTCCCATGGGTGGCACAATACATGCTGCAGCCCATGGAGAACCCCTGGTGCCCCAATGACCTGGGTACCTAAGTACCATATACTAGGGACTTATCTGGGTTCAACAATATGCCAAATGTGGGGTGTGATAAGTCCTAAGCAACCACATTTAGTAGGAGAGAGCACAATCACTGGGGCCCGGATTAGCAGAATCCCAGTGAACACAGTCAAAACACACTAACAGCAGGCAAACAGTTGGGGTAACCATGCCAAAAAGAGGGTACTTTCCTACACTCCCCTGGAGCATCTACCTAGACTTGTTTACATTTTTTCCTGATATTCCTTGGTGGCCTCCATTATTCCCACCAAGGTTGTTGCAATTTCTCTGTTACTGAATTGCAAAATACTATGGCCCTCATTACAGCCCTGGCAGTCGGTGTTAAAGCTGTGGTAATACCGCCAACAGGCTGGCGGAAAAAAATTTGGAATCATGACCATCGTGAAAACCACCAACATAGACAGCCACTTTAACATTCCGACCGCCATGGCAGTAGAAACAAACACAGGGGCGGTCACCGGCAACAGACAGACGGAAGACAAAGTACCGCCCATTGTATTTCAAGACGCCTATCCGCCATCTTTTCCGGGGCGGTACCAACGCGATCAAAAGAAGGGCGGAAACAGTACACAGAAGGGAAAACACTCACCTCTCAACACCCAATGAGGAATCAGGACGCCATGGAGCCGAGTAACACGTACTGCCCATGCTGGTGTATCTTCTCATCTATCAGGAGTACGAACGGCGGTGGTGACGGCCACGGTTAGTACTGCACCTACAACACACGAGGGAAGAGAGTGACACACACATGCAACACGCAATACCCCCACCCTCAACCACAACAACAAACACACAAATGCATGCAGCAACATTACATATACACCCCCCAGCCCCTGGAAGAACGCAAGGACAAAAGGAAATGATTGTGACCAGTGTAATCATGAAAAATCAGAAAGTCAAAATTCAGTATATACAAATATGTACACCAACTACAAAAGTCCAGATAGTGTACCAATCATTGTCCGTGGACCACTGGGCCCAAAATGCATGGGTGAAGCCCACACTTAATACCTGACTCGAAACGGAGAGAACAATGCTGGGGCATCAGACCGAAAATGTACAGGCACCTCAGGGGGAGGGGGGACACCTCAGCCAGATGAAATCACGATGCCACTGCTGCACGAGGGGGCTCCATGCAAATTGCCCTATCCTGGGGAGTGCAAAGCCACAGTCTATCCAGTGGGTGGGTTTCCCACTGCTTTATCCTGAGGAGTGCAAAGCCACAGTCTCTCAAGTCTTTCCAGTGGGTGGATTGCCCACTGCTTTATCCTGGGGAGTGCAAAGCCAGAGTCTCTCAAGTCTTTCCATTGGGTGGGTTGCCCATTGCTATCTCCTGGGGAGTGCAAAGCAACAGTCTCTCAAGTATTTCCAGTGGGTGGGTTGCCCACTGCTTTATCCTGGGGAGTGCAAAGTCACAGTCTTTCAAGTGGATAACAGTCTCCACTGGTTCTGGAGGGGGCTTTGTGCCAAGAGTGCTTCATCCTGCCAAAGACTGAGGTAGTGGATGTGTCTCTCCACTGGTTCTGGAGGGGGCTTTGTGCCAAGAGTGCTTCATCCTGCCAAGGACTGAGGTAGTGGATGTATCTCTCCACTGGTTCCGGAGGGGGCTTTGTGCCAGAGTGCTCGACGTGCAGTGTGGCCGGTACAATTCCCTCACCTGGGTGTGTGTGCCACGAGATTGCTGAGGTACAGGTAGCATGATACGCCATGGAGGCAGAGACATGTCCCGAGGTCCCTGATGGGCCGGGCAGAGACAAACCCCACACTGCTGCGGCTTGGCCTTCCATCTGAAGGTGCAAACAGTGATGGAAGTCTTGCCTCATGGAAGCTGCCCAGGGTCCAGGAACTCTCCTCCAGCCTCGGACGACTGACCACTGGGGATAGTAGCCATGTCAGCGGTGGTGCCACTGTTCAAGCATGTCGCCGGGCTGGTGGCGGTGCTTGCGGCGGTATCTGTGGCGGCAGTGCTTGCGGCGGTGTCTGTGGCGGCAGTTCTGGCGGTGGTGAATGGGTCAGCATACTGTCTGTACTCCATTTCCTGGCCAGTGGGTCTTTTCAAACAACAGTGGCCATGGCATCAGGATTGTCCCAGCCAATGTTCTCTAACGTGCTGTCCAGAGTGTCGTCTGCCGTGCTGAAACACATGCGCAGCTCCATCGTTTTCCCTCAGGTGGAGGATTTGCCCACAGTGAAAGGTGACTTCTATGCCCTGGGACATATCCCCAACATCATTGGTACCATTGATGGTACACATGTGGCATTTGTTCCCCCTGCAGGAATGAACAGGTGTACAGAAACCGGAAGAGCTACCATTCGATGAATGTGCAGATGGTGTGTTTGGCAGACCAATACATCTCCCATGTCAATGCCAAGTATCCTGGCTCTGTGCATGACGCTTAAATTTTGAGGAATAGCAGCATCCCTTATGTGATAGGGCAACTCCAGGGGCACCTAATAGGTGAGGCCAAGGTCCCAATACAGTTGACATAGGTGTCTGGGTCTGTGGTTGTCCCTAATGGTTAGTGTGTATCTAACAGTTGTCCCTCGACATTTGCAGGTGACTCTGGTTACCCCAACCTGTCATGGCTACTGACCCCAGTGAGGAATCTCTGGACAAGGGCAGAGGAATGCTACAATGAGGCACATGGGTGAACTTGGAGGATAATTAAACGCACCTTGGGCCTCCTGAAGGCCAGATTCCGGTGCCTCTATCTGACAGGTGGTTCCCTATACTACTCACCGAAGAAGGTGTGCCAGATAATTGTAGCCTGTTGTATTTTGCACAACCTGGCTTTGCGATGCCAGGTGCCATTTCTGCAGGAGGATGGACCAGATGGTGGTCTTGTGGAAGCTGTGGAGCCTGTGGACAGTGAAGAAGAGGAGGCAGAAGAAGAGGATATCGACAACTGAAACAACATCATCATGCAATACTTCCAGTGAGACACAGGTAAGAAGATGTTACTGCTTCCCACATCTCATACTATTGTTCGAGCTAGCATAAGTCTGTCATTTTCACTCAGTGTATGGACCCTGACTTGTCACTTTGACTTTCCATTTCACAGATCTGGGTCCCACTTTGTGCCCTCTGCTATGTTTACTTCTGGCCTACAGCTGTGTTACATTGGTATGTGAACAAGTAAATTGACATTGCTATATTCCATTGCTATTGCAATTACACATTTGTGAAAGCACAGACTGACTCCAGATTGTTTAGTGATTGAAGTGTGTTTATTCCTGTGCAAATAAGTGGAAGGGGTTGTCAAATGGGCTGGGGTGAGGGTGGAGGTATGTCCATGGCAGAGTCGAGTCTATTTGTTTCACAGGTGCATTGTCCAAAGGGGCATAGGAAGTGGAGCAATGGCAGTTTAAGGATGGACAGGGTGACATAGTGGGACAGAAGGGTGACATTCAGGGTGGTATTATTTTCTGGGGGTTGTCTTTGCAAAGTTCTCTGTCTTGTTCCTGGATCTCAGGGACTGTTTGCAGGGTGGTTCTCCTTCTGCAGGGGGTGGGGTGCTGGTGGCCTGTTGTTCCTGTGGCGGTGCTTCCTGTCCACTAGCGCTGGCGGAGGTGGAGGGCTGTTCATCACCCAGGATAGTGTCAGGGGCCCGTTGGTGTGCCACTGTGTCCCTCATGGTGTTGACAAGGTCTTCCAGCACGCCTGCAATGGTGACCAGGGTGGTGTTGATGGACTTCAAGACCTCCCTGATCCCCAGGTACTGTTCCTCTTGCAGCCGCTGGGTCTCCTGAAACTTGGCCAGAATGGTGGTAAGCTCCCATGATATTGGAGAGTGCCTCGTGGAGAGTGGGTTCCCTGGGCCTGTCCACCCCCTGTCGCACAGCAGTCCTCCCAGCTTTCCTGTTATCCTGTGGCTCTGACCCCTGAACCGTGTGCCCACTGCCACTGCCCCCAGGTCCCTGATCGTCCTGTGTTAGTGGGGTTGCTTGCAGTGGTGGACACACTGCTGATTGACGTGTCCTGGGGACAGAGGGATGAGCCCACTGGGTGGGTGCTGTACTGGTGTTTCCTGAGGGGGAGCCTCTGTGGTGGTTTGTGACTGTGTCAGGGGAACCAACTGTCCCGAGGTCTCTGATGGGCAGGGCTGGTCATCTTGATCCAGGCGTGCAGAGCTGCTGTCATCAATGTGGGTCTCTTCTGTGGGGGGACTGGATGTTTATGCACCTCCTGTCCGGTGACGTTGGGTATGGGTCCTGTTGGGGTGTAAATGCATAGTTATTGTATCTGTGTGTGCGATCTTGTGCAATGGGTGAGTGACCCTCTACTCCTGTGCTTGCTTTATTGGCTTGGTCCTTGTGTGATTGATGAGTTTGGGGCATGAGTGAGTCTCTGTAGTGGATATGCTTTGGTGATGGGTGTCCATGCATTGGTGTTACATGCAGTGCTTGGTTTTGGGATGTGTGGGTTGTGTTAGTGGGGTATCTGTGGGTTGTTAGGGTGATGGGTGTGAGGGTAACGGCAGGGTATGTGATGGCACGCAGGTGGGGTGTTGGGCATAAAGTAGTAAAGATATGCCTTACCAGAGTCCAGTCCTCCTGCTACTCCTGCGAGGCCCTCAGGATGCATAATTGCCAAGACTTGCTCCTCCCATCTTGTTAGTAGTGGGGGAGGAGGTGGGGGTCCACCACCAGTCCTCTGTACGGCAATCTGGTGTCTGGATTCCATGGAACGTACCTTCCCCCATAGGTCGTTCCACCTCTTCCTGATGTCATCCAGTGTTCTTGGATGCTGTCCCACTGCGTTCACCCTGTCGACTATTCTCCACCACGGCTCCATCTTCCTACCAATGGATGTCTGCTGCATTTGTGATCCGAATAGCTGTGGCTCTACCCAGACGATTTCCTCCACCATGACCCTGAGCTCCTCCTCAGAAAACCTGGGGTGCCATTGAGGTGCCATGATGTGGTGTCGGTGATGTGTGAGGGGATGTGTTGGTGTGTGTTGTTTGAGGTTCGTGGATGTTGTGTAAGTTATGGTGTTGTGTGTCTGTGGGTGCTGGTGTTGTTTTAGGGGGTGTCTCTCTCTGGCCTTCTTTCTAAAATTTGGTAGTAAGGGTTTGTGGGTGATGTGGGTGTGTGTTTTATATTGGATTGGGTGTGTTGGAATGGTGTGTGTATGTGTATCAGGTGTGTGTATTTCGAATTGTTCAATGTGGTTGTGTTTTGTAAATGTGTGTGTATTTTGAGCACGGTGGTGTGTACCACCAATGGAATACCGCGGTTGAAAGACCGCTGAGTTGATTTGTGGGTCGTGATACTGTGGGCGTATTCCTATTGGCGTGACGGTGTCGGTTTTGTTATCACCAGTTTATCACTGACCTTTGGTGTGGCGGACTTGGGTGGGTGTCTGTATTGTGGCAGATTACGGGATGTGGGTCGTAATGCCTGTAGCGGAATTCCGTGCCCGCTGCGGTATGTTGGCGGTCTTCTGCACGGTGGAAAGCGGGATTTACTGCCATCGTTGTAATGAGGGCCTATGTGGTTGTTGGGGATTAAAATCTATCCCTAGGTCAGACGACAACCGTTTTATGTGTTGAACCTCAAGATTCTCCCATAGTGACCTAGGTCCAAGCAATCCCTGAAAATTTCCCTTATGAACTTAGTACCTTGCTTTGTCCAAATACTGGGCCATTTATGTCAATTCTATCCTCCAGATACTCTAATCCCAATATTTTTTTGTGTGCAATAAAAGCAGGGGTTGACTTTGGAACCAACAGAAACCTCTGTAGGAAGTGATTTTCCTGTGACTGAAGTACATTACGCTTATGCTGACCATCACGGGAGAAGACAATAGCCAGATAATTGAAATCATTCACTTCTCCTAGCAGGTGTCCATTCACAAACTGATGTGTTCCCGTAGTTAACCTCTTCCCACATACCATAGTGTAGGTCTTAGTTAAATTCAATTTTAGGTCTCTACTTTCCACGATAATAACAACATTAGTGATCAGGTGCTGGAGGCCAATGGCTGTCATGGATAAAAGGACCACATCATCTGCATAGAGAAGAATAGGGGTAGTACTTGAACTCATCCTTGGGGCATCTGCCTTTATCTTCTGCAGGTGACCATCCATACCATTTATATAGTGAAATTAACAGGGGGGATAATACACATCACTGCCTAATCCCCTGAGTCACCCTAAATTGATTTGTTGCTTCCCCATTCTTCCCATATTGCATGCAAGAAGTTAGGGTGGCATACAGCTGGGAAAGGTGACTCACTATGTCATTTGGGGCACCCAGATCTATTAACACCTGTCATAGTTTAGCATGGTTCACCATTTGTGAGCCATGATTTGTTGTTTCCTCATTCTTCCGTTATCGCATGCAAGAAGTTCGGGTGGCATACAGATGTAAAAGGTGACTCACTATGTCATTTGGGGCACCGAGATCTATTAACACCTGCCATAGTTTAGCATGGTTCACCAGGTCGAAGGCATCAGAAATATCTGCAAAACTCAATTGAATGTGCCCCTCCAACATACCGTGGGACATCTTCTGACCAAAGGAGAAGTTCCTGGCATCTTCCGTTGTTGCAGAATCTTCAGCTTCTTCCACCCAGAGGCAGCCCTTTTCCACCTTCATCCGGGGTTTAGTGGGCTCATGCCCCCCCGGACACTTACGTGACTCCTGGACTTGGTCCCCTTCCTTTGCAGGTCCTCAGGTCCAGGAATCCATCTTCAGTGCTTTCCAGTCAGTTCTTGCCTATGCAGAATCCCCTATCTCGACTTTACTGTCTTTCTGGGGTAGTGGGATAACTTTAGTCCTACTTTTCAGGGTCTTGGGGTGGGGTATCTTGGACACCCTTAGTGTTTTCTTACACTCTCAGTGACCCTCTACACAATACACTAGGCCTGGGGTCCATTTGGGGTTCGCATTCCACTTTTGGAGTATATGGTTTGTGTTGCCTCTAGGCCTATTGTCTCCTATTGCATTCTATTGTGTTCTACAGTGTTTGCACTACTTTTCTAACTGTTTACTTACCTGATTTTGGTTTGTGAGTATATTTTGTGTATTTTACTTACCTCCTAAGAGAGTATATCCTCTGAGATATTTTTGGCACATTGTCACTAAAATAAAGTACCTTTATTTTTAGTAACTATGACTATTGTGATTCTTATGATATAGTGCTATATGATATAAGTGGTATGGTAGGAGCTTTGCATGTCTCCTAGTTCAGCCTAAGCTGCTCTGCTATAGCTACACTCTATCAGCCTAAGCTGGTAGAACCCTACTAATCTACTAATAAGGGATAGCTGGACCTGGCACAAGGTGTAAGTACCAACAGGTCCCCACTAAAAGCCAGGCCAGCCTCCTACATTGGTGGTGCAGCGGTGGGATAAGTACTTGTAACTGCTTTACCACTTTGCCATTGGTTCTTTTCACAAGAAAAACATATACCAAATACTTACACTTATACACAGTTAACCTGTTGAACAGTTTAACTTTCTTTCTATAAACTTTCTAAAAAGTTTCTGAAAAGTTTAGAAAAGTTTGAAAAGTTTTTCTCTTTTCTTTGAAAGTTTCTAAAAACATTTTTCTCTCTGTCCTAAACCCTTTCTAAACATGTCTGCAGTAGAACTTACTCCCACAGTTGTCCAGGCAACCTCTGGTAGTTTAAACTTTAAAGGTTTGATGGGTCTCTGCATAGAAAGAGGTTTAAGCATTGGTAAGAACCCTACCAAAGATCTTCTCCTTGGCCTTCTCCTAAAAAGTGACCAGAACCAATCTTGCCCATTTTAGGATCAGGAGGTAGAGGAGGGGGGTACCCAGCAAGAATCAGAGGAGCGCCCTGAGGACTCTGTGGAGGGTTCATCCAAGGACCTGCCAGCTAACAGGCTTCCTAGTGACACTGGTAGTGGGAGGTGGTCACACACTAGTAGGGCACCTTTCACTCCAAAAGGCCAGGTTACTAGAGTCCAGTCAGTTAGAGACAGGTCCCACTCTGCCACTTCCCACATTTCCTCTGTGTCTCAGAATTCCCAAGCCTCTCACCCTGAGAATAACACCATGGAAAGTGAACTCAAAAAGCTGAGGCTGGAAGAGGCCAGACTGAAGCTAAAACAGCAACAGGTGGCCTTAGACAGGGAATCTATAGATGTAGAGAAAGAAAGGCAGAGGTTGGTGTTAGTTCCCTATGGTGGCAGCAGCAGTGTTTTTGATAGCAATCCTGTAAGAGAACAAGATTCTAGAAACCTGCATAAGATAGTCCCCCCTCACAAGGAGGGGGATGACATTAACAAGTGGTTTGCTGCACTTGAGAGGGCTTGTATGGTACAGTTGGTCCCTCGAAGGCAGTGGGCTGCTATCTTGTGGCTAACTTTCACTGGAAAGGGTAGGGATGGGCTCTCAGAGAAAGTGATGCTAATAATTACAAAGTTTTGAAGGATGCACTCTTATATGGATTTGGCTTAACCACTGAACAATAAAGGATAAAGTTCAGAGATACCAGAAAAGAGTCCTCTCAAGACTGGACAGACTTTGTAGACTGTTCAGTGAAGGCCTTGGAGGGTTGGTTACATGGCAGTAAGGTGACTGACTATGAAAGCCTATATAATCTAATCCTGAGAGAACAGAAAGCCTATATAATCTAATCCTGAGAGAACATATTTTGAATGATTGTGTGTCTGACTTGTTGCATCAGTACTTGGTACACTCAGATCTGACCTCTACCCAAGAATTGGGAAAAAAGGCAGACAAATGGGTCGGAACAAGAGTGAACAGAAAAGTTCATACAGGGGGTGACAAGGATGGCAAGAAGAAGGATGATAAGTCTTCTGACAAGGGTGGGGACAAAGATAAAAAAAACAGTCTTCATCAGGCCCACAAAAATCCTCCGGGGTGGTGGTTCTAAATCTTCTTCCAACAATCAAAAGAAGCCATGGTGTTATTTATGTAAGAGTAAAGGACATTGGGCAAGTGATTAGACTTGTCCAAAGAAAAACACCAAGGCTCCCACTACCACAACCCAACTGCGTCCTCTAGTACCCCTAGTAATAGCAGTGGTGGTGGGAAGCCTACTACAAATAGCCAATCAAAGGGTGTAGTTGGGCTCACCATTGGTAGTGTAGTTGGGGTTAGTTTTGTTAAGGAGACTACGGAGGCTGTTTTAGTCTCTGATGGTGGTATTGACTTTGCCACCTTGGTTGCTTGTCCCCTTAATATGGGTAAGTACAAGCAACTTCCCCTAACAAATGGTGTTGAGGTTGAGGCCTACAGGGATACAGAAGCCAGTGCCACTATGGCGATTGAGAAACTGGTTCACCCTGATCAACACCTACTTGGTCAGCAGTTCCAAGTGACTGATGCTCATAACAACACTCTTAGCCACCCCATGGCTGTTGTGAATCTCAACTGGGGTGGGGGGTTACTGGTCCAAAGAAAGTTGTGGTAACCACTGATTTACCTGTAGATTGCTTACTAGGCAATGATTTGGAGACATCAGCTTGGGTTGAAGAGGAGTTAGAGGCTCATGCAGCAATGCTGAGCATTCCTGGGCATATCTTTGCTTTGACAAGGGCTCAGGCCAAGAAGCAAAGAGGACAGGGAAACTTGGATCCTGGAACAATGGACCAAGTGCTCCCAAAAGCTAGGGGTAGAAAGGGTAAATCCTTGCCCACTAACCCTCCCTCTCTAGAAGATTCCCCTTTTGAGGAAGAGGAATCCTCTCCCTCTGCAGAACCTAGACCAGATGAGCTGGCAGCAGACACTGCTGAGCTTTTGGGTGCAGGGGGGGGCTGCTACGGAAGAGCTGAGTGTGGCACAGCAGACCTGTCCCAGACTAGAGGGTTTGAGACAGCAAGCTGTCAAACAGCAAAATGGGGATGTCACTGATAGCCATAAGGTCTATTGGGAAGACAACCTCCTGTGAACCTGGAGCTGCCAGGAGATTGGTTACCCCTTTGCAGTATAGGGAGACCTTGGAACATTACATTCCTTTGGCTGGGCATTTCGGCCAGAACAAAACCTGGGATAGATTTGTTCCATTGTTTCACTGGCCTCACATGTCAGAGGACACTAAAGAGTTTTGTCGCTCTTGTGTGACCTGCCAAGCCAATGGCAAAACTGGTGGCACACCTAAGGCCCCCTTAATTCCACTCCCAGTGGTTGGAGTTCCCTTTGAAAGGGTAGGGGTTGACATAGTTGGCCCCCTTGACCCTCCAACAGCTTCAGGCAATAGGTTTATCCTTGTGGTAGTGGACCATGCCACAAGGTATCCTGAAGCAATATCCTTAAGGACCACTACAGCTTCTGCAGTGGCAAAGGGCCTCCTAGGAATCTTTTCCAGAGTGGGCTTCCCTAAGGAAGTGGTGTCAGACAGCGGTAGTAACTTCATGTCTGCATACCTCAAAGATATGTGGAAGGAGTGTGGTGTACCTTATAAGTTCACTTCTCCTTATCATCCACAGACAAATGGTCTGGTTGAGAGTTTTAATAAAACTATCAAAGGTATGATTATAGGACTCCCTGAAAAACTCAGAAGGAGATGGGATGTCCTATTGCCATGTCTCCTTTTTGCTTACAGGGAGGTTCCCCAAAAAGGAGTGGGTTTTAGCCCCTTTGAACTCCTCTTTGGGCACCCTGTGAGAGGTCCCCTTGCACTTGTGAAGGAGGGTTGGGAACAACCTTTAAAAACTCCAAAGAAAGACATTGTGGACTATGTACTTGGCCTCAGATCCAGGATGGCTGAGTACATGAAAAAGGCCAGGAAAAACCTTCAGGCCAGCCAAAAGCTCCAAAAGCAATGGCATGACCATAAGGTTGTCCTGACTCAGTACCACCCAGGACAGAGGGTGTGGGTATTGGAGCCTGTGGCCCCAAGAGCACTCCAGGACAAACAGAGTGGACCCCATCTCATTATTGAAAAGAGTCCTCTCAAGACTGGACAGACTTTGTAGACTGTTCAGTGAAGGCCTTGGAGGGTTGGTTACATGGCAGTAAGGTGACTGACTATGAAAGCCTATATAATCTAATCCTGAGAGAACAGAAAGCCTATATAATCTAATCCTGAGAGAACATATTTTGAATGATTGTGTGTCTGACTTGTTGCATCAGTACTTGGTACACTCAGATCTGACCTCTACCCAAGAATTGGGAAAAAAGGCAGACAAATGGGTCGGAACAAGAGTGAACAGAAAAGTTCATACAGGGGGTGACAAGGATGGCAAGAAGAAGGATGATAAGTCTTCTGACAAGGGTGGGGACAAAGATAAAAAAAACAGTCTTCATCAGGCCCACAAAAATCCTCCGGGGTGGTGGTTCTAAATCTTCTTCCAACAATCAAAAGAAGCCATGGTGTTATTTATGTAAGAGTAAAGGACATTGGGCAAGTGATTAGACTTGTCCAAAGAAAAACACCAAGGCTCCCACTACCACAACCCAACTGCGTCCTCTAGTACCCCTAGTAATAGCAGTGGTGGTGGGAAGTCTACTACAAATAGCCAATCAAAGGGTGTAGTTGGGCTCACCATTGGTAGTGTAGTTGGGGTTAGTTTTGTTAAGGAGACTACGGAGGCTGTTTTAGTCTCTGATGGTGGAATTGACTTTGCCACCTTGGTTGCTTGTCCCCTTAATATGGGTAAGTACAAGCAACTTCCCCTAACAAATGGTGTTGAGGTTGAGGCCTACAGGGATACAGAAGCCAGTGCCACTATGGCGATTGAGAAACCTATTTGGTGAGGTTACCTATTTGGTATACCTGGGCACTGCCAGGAGTCCCCTTAGGGTGCTCCATGTCAATCGCCTAAAACCCTACTATGACAGGGCTGACTTAACCCTGCTCATGGCAACTGATGAGGGACAGGAAGAAGAGAGTGACCCTCTCCCTGATCTCTTCTCCACCACTGAAGCTGATGGCTTAGTGGACGGAGTAGTACTTGCAGCATGCCTTACTGCTGAGCAGAAGGACAACTGTATAAATCTCCTAGGCCAATTCTCTGACCTCTTCTCACTGATACCAGGTACCACTACCTGGTGTGAACACGCAATCAATACTGGAGATAGTTTACCTGTCAAAAGTAAGATTTATAGGCAGCCTGACTATGTCTGAGATTGTAATGAAACAAGAGGTACAGAAAATGCTGGACTTAGGAGTGATTGAGCCTTCAGAAAGCCCATGGAATAGTGCAGTGGTGCTTGTCCCAAACCCTCACAGTAAAGATGGTAAAAGAGAAATGAGGTTTTGTGTTGACTATAGAGGACTCAATCAGGTAACCAAAACTGATGCTCACCCTATACCCAGGGCAGATGAGCTAATAGATGCACTGGCTTCTGCCAAGTATCTAAGCACTTTTGATTTAACTGCAGGTTATTGGCAGATTAAGTTATCAGAAGATGCTAAACCTAAAACTGCATTTTCCACCATTGGAGGGCACTATCAGTTCTCTGTGATGCCCTTTGGTTTGAAGAATGCACCTGCCACTTTTCAGAGGTTGGTGAACACAGGCCTGCAAGGTTTGGAAGCTTTTAGTGCAGCATATCTAGATGATATAGTTATCTTTAGCTCCACCTGGGATGAGCACCTTGTCCACCTATGGAAAGTCTTAGAGGCCCTGCAAAAGGCGGGCCTCACTATCAAGGCTTCATAGTGCCAGATAGGGCAGGGGAAAGTGGTTTATCTGGGCCATCTGGTAGGTGGGGAACAGATTGCACCACTGCAGGGGAAGATCCAGATCATTATGGAATGGCCTCGCCCTACATCTCAAACCCAGGTGAGAGCCTTTCTAGGCCTCACAGGGTACTATAGGAGGTTCATCAAGATGTATGGCTCCATTGCAGCTACTCTTAATGACCTCACTAGTAAGAAGATGCCTAAAAAGGTATTGTGGACAGCTAGCTGTCACAAGGCTTTTGATGAACTCAAACAGGCCACGTGCTCTGCACCTGTCCTAAAAAGTCCTTGTTACTCCAAGAAGTTCATAGTCCAGACTGATGCTTCTGAATTAGGGGTGGGGCAGTATTATCACAGCTTAACACTGAGGGCCAGGATCAACCTGTTGCTTTCATCAGCAGGAGGTTGACCCCTCGAGAAAAGCTTTGGTCTGCCATAGAGAGGGAGGCCTTTGCTGTGGTCTGGGCACTGAAAAAGTTGAGACCATACCTGTTTTGTACTCACTTTATTGTTCAGACAGACCACAAACCTCTATTATGGCTTAAACAAATGAAAGGTGAAAACCCTAAATTGTTGAGGTGGTCCATCTCCCTACAGAGAATGGACTATACAGTGGAACATAGACCTGGGAGTACCCACTCCAATGCAGATGGACTCTCCAGATATTTCCACTTAGACAATGGAGACTCATCTGGGCAAGGTTAGCCTTATTGTCCCTCGTTTGGGGGAAGTTGTGTAGGAAAGTACCATCTTGCCTGGCATGTTACCCCATTTTTATTTGTGTGTCAGTTTGTTTTTGCCTGTCTCACTAGGATCCTGCTAGCCAGGACCCCAGTGCTCATAGTTTGTGGCCTGAATGTGTTCCCTGTGTGGTACCTAACTGTGTCACTGAGGCTCAGCTAACCAGAACCTCAGTGCTTATGCTCTCTCTGTCTTTAAAATTGTCACTGCAGGCTAGTGACCATTTTTACCAATTCTTATTAGCACACTGGAACACCCTTATAATTCCCTAGTATATGGTACCTAGGTACCAGGGTATTGGGGTTCCAGGAGATCCCTATGGGCTGCAGCATTTCCTTTGCCAACCATAGGGAGCTCAGACAATTCTTACACAGGACTGCCACTGCAGCCTGAGTGAAATAACATCCACATTATTTCACAGCCATTTTACACTGCATTTTAAGTAACTTATAAGTCACCTATATGTCTAACCCTCACCTAGTGAAGGTTAGGTGCAAAGTTACTATGTGTGAGGACACCCTGGCACTAGCCAAGTTGCCCCCACATAGTTCAGGGCAATTTCCCAGGACTTTGTGAGTGCGGGGACACCATTACACTTGTGCACTACATATAGGTCAATACCTATATGTAACTTCACAATGTTCCCCCATGCCAAATCTAGTATTGGGGTGCCAGTCCCATGCATCCCCAGGGCTCCAGCATGGACCCTGGGTACTGCCAAACTAGCTCTCTGGGGTTTTCACTGCAGCTACTGCTGCTGCCAACCCACAGACAGGCTTCTGCCCTTTTGGGGTCTGGGCAGCCCAGTCCCAAGAAGGCAGAACAAAGGATTTCCTCTGAGAGAGGGTGTTACACCCTCTCCCTTTGGAAATAGGTGTTAAGGGCCTGAGAGGAGTAGCCTCTCCTGGCCCCTGGGAATGCTTTGAAAGGCACAGATGGTGTCCTCCTTGCATAAACCAGTCTACACTGGTTCAGGGATCCCCCAACCCCTGCTCTGGCGCGAAACTGGACAAAGGAAAGGGAAGTGACCACTCCCCTGTCCATCACCACCCCAGGGGTGGTGCCTAGAGCTCCTCCAGTGTGTCCCAGACCTCTGCCATCTTGAATGCAGAGGTGTGAGAGCACAATGAAGGCCTCTGAGTGGCCAGTGCCAGCAGGTGACATCAGAGACCCCTTTCTGATAGGTGCTTTCCTGGCTACATGACCAATGCTCCTCTGAGGGCTATTTAGGGTCTCTCCTGTGGGTTTCTCGTCCGATAACGAATGCAAGAGCTCACCAGAGTTCCTCTGCATTTCCCTCTTCGACTTCTGCCAAGGATCAACTGCTGACTGCTCCAGGACGCCTGCAAAACTGCAACAAAGTAGCAAGAAGTCTACCAGCGACATTGTAGCGCCTCAACCTGCCGGCTTTCTCAACTGTTTCCTGGTGGTGCATGCTCTGTGGGCTGTCTGCCTTCACCCTGCACTGGAAGCCAAGAAGAAATCTCCTGTGGGTCGACAGAATCTTCCCCCTGCTAACACAGGCACCAAACTTCTGCTTCACCGGTCCTCTGGGTCCCCTCTCATTGTGACGAGCGTGGTCTCTGGAACACAGGAGCTGGATCCAAGTGACCCGACAGTCCAGTGGTCTGTCTGTCCAAATTTGGTGGAGGTAAGTCCTTGCCTCCCCACACCAGATAGTAATCCTGTGTACTGCGTGAACTGCAGCTGCTAGGGCTTCTGTGCACTTTTGCAAGGAATCCTTCATGCACAGCACAGCCCAGGTCCCCAGCACTCTGTCCTGCATTGCTCAACTCGCTGAGTTGACCACCGGCTTCGTGGGACGCTCCTTTGTAGTGTTGAGATGACAGCCGTGCTCAGTTTCCTTGGACTCCTGTTCAAGTGCTTCTGTGGGAGCTGCCTGCTTTTGCGTGGGCACTTTGTGTTGCTGAGCGCCCCCTCTGTCTCCTCCTGCAAGGGGCAACCTCCTGGTCCTTTCTGGGCCTGAGCAGCTCTCATTTTCTTCAACTGCGACATTTGCAGCTGGCAAGGGTTGTTTGTGGTCTTTCTGCATGGAAACAACTCTGCATCCTCCAACACGCCATGGGACATCTTCTGTGCAGATGAGAAGTTCCTGGCATCTTCCGTTGTTACAGAATCTTCAGCTTCTTCCACCCGGAGGCAGCCATTTTGCACCTTCTTCCGGGTTTTAGAGGGCTCCTGCCCCCCCGGACACTTTTGTGACTCTTGGACTTGGTCCCCTTCCTTTGCAGGTCCTCAGGTCCACGAATCCGTCTTCAATGCTTTGTAGTCTGTTGTGATCTTTGCAGAATCTCCTATCACGTCTTTAGTGTGTTTCTGGGGAAGTTGAGTAACTTTACTCCTACTTTTCTGGGTCTTGGGGGGGGCACCTTCGACACCCTTAGTGTTTTCTTACACTCCCAGTGACCCTCTACACACTACACTAGGCCTGGGATCCCTAAGTGGTTCGCATTCCACTTTCTTAGTATATGGTTTGTGTTGACCTTAGGCCTATTGCATCCTATTGTATTCTACAATGTCTGCACTACTTTTCTGTTTACTTACCTGATTTTGGTTTGTGTGTATATTTTGCGTATTTTACTTACCTCCTAAGGGAGTATATCCTCTGAGATATTTTTGGCACATTCTCACTAAAAGAAAGTACCTTTATTTTTTAGTAACAATGAGTATTGTAATTCTTATGATATAGTGCTATATGATATAAGTGGTATGGTAGGAGCTTTGCATGTCTCCTAGTTCAGCCTAAGCTGCTCTGCTATAGCTACCTCTATCAGCCTAAGCTGGTAGAACACTACTAATCTACTAATAAGGGATAACTGGACCTGGCACAAGGTGTAAGTACCAACAGGTTCCCACTATAAGCCTGGCCAGCCTCCTACAATGATGCTTACTAGAGCTTTCCGTTCTTGCCTGCTCCATGCACCCTGTTTTCCATCTTCAACTTCTGTTTCTCTACCTTACATTCTGGGTTACTGAAGCCCTTGGCAGGATGCTTTATCCATGGCTTTGCTTGGAGAGGCTCAGCATATGAAGTTATATTTCAAATAGGTTTTAGTTCAAGCTATTACGTAATCCAGGCCTGATTATGCATAACCTAAGCACCTACACAGATTGCTTTCCACTTGCAAAGTGGGATGACCCGCAGTGTTCCTGTGGCTTGTGCCCTTTTCTTTTTTATGACGTTTTTAGATTCAGACATCTTGGCCTGCCTGCACTGGTATTATGTCATTTTATCATGATTAAAAGGTTCTTTGACAGGAATATCTCCTTTTGGTGACCAAGCCCTTCCTGCAAAAGCATCCAGCTGTCAGTTCACTTTTGTTGTTTCTGGGTTTATGAGAAAAGTTGACTTACGCTTCTTTAATGACTTTACCATATGCATACTCTGAGCTGGTTGCTCAGTTTCTTTTCAGAAGTATGCAGGAGTTTTCTACCATTGGCTGGATGGGCAAGCTGCATTGCAATCATTGGTCAGGCTATGGAGACCTTAGCATATAACACCGATGCTGCCTGTGTATCATAAATGAAGTCAAATAATACGCCTGCAATAGTGTTGAGATATCTTCTGTATTGCCCACTTTGTCATTTACAGATGTGTAGTGAGAGTCATGGCATCTGATATTTTGGGTACAGTGTCTAGTTCTGAGGTCAGAAAATGGATGCTTCAGCTGGGTTTCATGCTCTCCGCCTCTCATAAATACGCTCATTTCACCTACATTTTTGTAAGCTATTGTTAATAACTATTCCTTTTTCCTGCATTAGGTGTATTTTTATTGTACCTGTTTTCTTGGATGACTAGGTTCTCTGATGCCTTCAATATCCGTCTCTTCCATAAATATGGCTCTGTGCTCTCATGCCTGGCACTCTAGCGTGGTTGCATGTATATTTGTGTGTATAGGTTTCTGCACTATTGTAAGTGCTCATTTCTATAGCTGGCCATTAGACATTGCTTTGCCCATTATTTGAGAATCAATATTTGGTAATCTGGGGGCATATTTATACTCCGTTTGCGCCGAATTTGCGTCGTTTTTTTCTACGCAAATTAGACGCAAAACTAACTCCATATTTATACTTTGGCGTTAGACGCGTCTAGCGCCAAAGTTCATTGAGTTAGCGTCATTTTTTGGCGTGAACACCTTCCTTGCGTTAATGAGATGCAAGGTAGGCGTTCCCGTCTTAAAAAATGACTCCCAGGCATGTGCGTGGTATTTATACTCCCGGACAAAAATCACGCCCGGGAGTGGGCGGGGCAAAAAACCCTGCATTTGCGCCTCTTTTTAACGCCTGGGTCAGGGCAGGCGTTAAGGGACCTGTGGGCTCAGAATGAGCCCAGAGGTTCCCTCCCCTGCCCCCAGGGACACCCCCTGCCACCCTTGCCCACCCCAGGAGGACACCCAAGGATGGAGGGACCCATCCCAGGGAAGAAAAGGTAAGTTGTGGTAAGTATTTTTTTTATTTTTTTTTGTGGCATAGGGGGGCCTGATTTGTGCCCCCTACATGCCACTATGCCCAATGACCATGCCCAGGGGACATAAGTCACCTGGGCATGGCCATTGGGCAAGGGCGCATGACTCCTGTCTTTGCTAAGACAGGAGTCATGTTAATGGCGTCTGGGCGCCCCAAATAAATGGCGCAAATCGGGTTAAGACGATTTTTTTGCCTCAGCCTGACTTGCCCCATTTTTGGACGCCCAAACGCCATTTTTCCCTACGCCGGCGCTGCCTGGTGTACGTGGTTTTTTTCACGCACACCAGGCAGCGCCGGTCGGCTAACGCCGGCTAACGCCATTCAATAAATACGGCGCCCGCATGGCGCTTCAGAATGGCGTTAGCCGGCGCTAATTTTTTTGCCGCAAAACTGCGTTAGCGCAGTTTTGCGTCAAAAAGTATAAATATGGCCCCTGGAATTTAGAAAGAAACGTATTACCCATTTGTTTAAAGACTGAAACAGTGACTTTGTTCGAAGTATTTATAGTAGGCCTAAACACCAGCACACCTTCTGGGATTCGAGAGCCCTTTAAGCACTATAAATATATGTTCATCTTCCAAAGGTAATGTCAGCATTCTTAGGTTCATATTTGTGGTTTTAAGGTCGTAGAATTAGACGACTGATGCTTCAGTGCATTTTTGTCTGCGTTCTCAAATAGGGGCTCACTGTGACTGGCTTCATTCCTTTTTGAGTGGTGTTCTAATTCCGTGCATTCACTAGGTCTAGGAGCTGTTCACCACTTTTGAGTCAATGCCAATGGCTGTCGGTCAAAGACATGAGAGCTTGTTATATTCTCGTAGTGTAAGGATTGTGGTATGAGCATTCATAAAATATATAAACTGATTGAAATCAAATTACTGATGGTACCCTTCATTAAGCTGAACTCCACTCTTTTGTGCAACAATATTAGGTTCCTCCATGTTTTTTCCTTGATCATTGCCATTGCTAACAGGATTCTAGGTGGAATTGTGGTTGTTTATATCCTCCTGGCAAGTGGGGGCAATTTTATTTTAGGGCTAGTGCAATTGACAGGTCACCTGACATGACTCAGGGCCTCATTACGAGTTTGGCGGTCTGTAGACCGCCATGGTGGCAGTCCGACTGCTGTTGAGATGCCGGTCAGATTGCTGTATTAGGAGTCATGCAGGCCTATAGAGCAAAAACCACAGCGGTCCCGCTGGCACTGCCAGGCAGCACAGACCACCACGCCACAAGGCTGCACAAACAGGCCGGTGGAGCCTATGTTGCTGCCGGACTCATTACGAGGTTGCACATTACCAATGTGACCATGGCAGTCCAATCACCACATCTCAGAAGGCATAAATGGACAGTAGAAAGATTGACACTCACCTGCAGGAAGCCTTACACATCCAGTGACACCATGGAACCTGTTGGAAATGGGGTCCTTGGTTGGCAGTCAGGATACCCCCTGTCCAAGCAAGGACCCTAACTCTTTTCAGGGTAAGGGAGAATCACCCTCAGCTAACCCCCGCTCACCCCCTTGGTAGCGTGGCATGAGGAGGTAGACTTAACTTAAGAGTGCTAGGTGTAAAGTATTTGTACCAACACACACAGTAACTTAATGAAACCACTACAAAATTACACAACACAGGTTTAGAAAAATAGAGAATATTTATCTAAACAAAACAAGACCAAAACGAAAAAAATCTACAATACACAAGTCAAGTTACCAATTAAAACCTCCAAAAAGTGTTCATGTAATTTTAAACACAACGCTAACACTGATAAGCATGTAAATGTACCTGGGCATGTTAAAAATAACCCCGCACTGGCGAGTGTGCATCAAAAGGGGCTTGCGATGCGTTGATATCACTCACGAGCAAGAGCGGATGGACATGTGGGGTTTGGGGTCTCTGAGATCACAATTTAAAAATACATCTTTTAGTAAAGTTGATTTTAAGATTGTGTGTTTGAAAGTGCCGCTTTTAGAAAGTGGGCACTTTCTTGCTTATACCATTTCCGTGACTCTGCCTGTTTGTGGATTCCCTGTCTGGGTCAGTTTGACCATTGGGCTGGTTGCACCTCACACTAGATAGTGACACAAAGGGTGCTCGGGTGTAGTCTGCATTTCATGATGAGCCATCTGTGCTAGGAGAGAGGGGAGGAGTGGTCACTCACACCTGAAAGGGCTGTGCCTGCCCTCACACAATGCAGTCTCCAGCCCCCTGGTGAGTGTCTGGGGTCTGGCCTGGGCAAGGCAGGATTTCACATTTAAAAGAGACTTTACTTTGAAGTAGGCCTACTTCGAAGGAGAAATTGGGTAAAAGAAGGGCACCCAAAACCACAGACTTTAGAAACACTCCTGGAAACAAGAGGAACCTCTGCCTGGAGAAGAGCTGAAGAGCTGAGGAAGAAGAGCTGCCCTGCCTGTGACTGTGTTTTGTGGAGCTATCCTGCAGTTGCTGCTTCTGCCAGAGAAAGAGGGTAAAGCCTGGACTTTGTGTGCCTTCCATCTTGAGAGGAAATCTCCAAGGGCTTGATTTAGAGCTTGCCTCCTGTTGTTTGAAGTCTCAGGGACAGCAAAGACTTCTCTCTGCCAGCACCTGGATTCTCCGGATGGACTCCTACTCTGCCCTGTGGTGCCTATCCAGTTCCTGGGACCCTGAAAGGAGAAGCTGGCAGCCTAAAGAAAAGTAAATCCATGCACAGAGTGCCATGCGGGTAAAAGATCGACGCAACTCCGATCTGCGGCTGAAGAAATGATGCACCGCCAGCTCCTCAGCTGAAAATCGTTACTCACCGGAAGCACGACTGAAGAGTCAACGCACGGAGCAGGAGAAACAACACACAGCATCGCTGACAGAGGCTGGGAGAATGCAACCCGCGCTGCATGGTTTTCGGATCACCGTGCGGCTGGATTTCCTGCTCAAGTACCTCTGGGTGTGTAAAAACAACACAAGGCCTGCCCGGACCCGAGAGTGCTGAACGGATCGATGCATCGCTCTCCTGCGGACTGAAGAAATGACGCGCCCCGACCCGGCGAAAGGAGAAATGACGCAAGGTCCCACTTGTGAGTGGAGTAAGCCCTTTTTTACACGCAGTCACCTGTGCGAGGTTATTTTTGACGCACCCAAGGTATTTTTTCACGCTAACAGTATTAGTGTGTGTTTAAAACTACTTAAGGACTCTTTTTGGATTTTTATTGATAACTTGACTTGTGTATTGTGGATTTTTGTCGTTTTGGTCTTGTTTTGTTTAGATAAATATTTCCTATTTTTCTAAAACCTGTGTTGTGTCATTTTGTAGTGTTGTCATTAAGTTACTGTGTGTGTTGTTACAGAAACTTTACACCAAGCACTCTGAAGTTAAGCCTACTGCTCTGCCAAGCTACCAAGGGGGTAAGAGGGGCTAGCTGAGGGTGATTCTCTTTTACCCTGACTAGAGGGAGGGTCCTTCCTTGAACAGGGGGTAACCTGACTGTCAACCAAAGACCCCATTTCTAACATGGATGAACCAATTACACATTTTGTATAGGAGCACTTGCACTTTAGCACTGGTTAGCAGTGGTAAAGTGCCCAGAGTAACAAAAAAAGCAAAAACAGAGTCTAGCACACATCAACAACCTGAGAAGCAGAGGCAAAAAGTTAAGGGAGACCACACCAAGGATAAAAAATCTAACACATGTCCTCCCCCAGAAGTGGGGAGCAACTACCCACCCTCATGGGAGTTCTCATCACTAAGGCGGAGGAATCTGGACAGACCATCAGCATTAGCGTATTCTGTACCAGGGCGGTGTTCCACCGTAAAGTCCATCCCTTGTAGGGAAATGGAGCACCTCAACAGTTTTGGATTCTCACTCCTCGTCTGCATTAACCATCTGAGGGGCCTGTGGTAGGTCTGAACTCGAAAGTGAGTCACAAACAAGTAGGGTCTTAGCTTCTTCAGCACCCAGACCACAGCAAATGCTTCACGTTGTATGGCACTCCACCTACGTTCCCTGGGAAGTAACCTCCTGCTAATGAAGGCTACGGGTTGTTCTAGGCCCTCTTTATTAAGTTGTGGGAGTACTGCTTCAATACCATGCTCTGAGGTGTCTGTTTGCACAACAAACTCTTTGGAGTAGTCAGGTGCCTTCAGCACAGGTGCCCTGCACATGGCAGCCTTCAGGGCATTAAAAGCGGTCTGGCAAGCCTCTGTCCAGATCACCTTCTTGGGTTGCTTCTTAGAAGTCAGCTCAGTCAAGGGGGTAACAACGGTACCATACCCCTTGACAAACCTCCTGTAGTTGCCAGTGAGGCCTAAAAATGCCCTCACCTCAGTCTGGGTTTTGGGAGGCTCCCAAGCCAGAATCGTGTAAATGTTTGGCTATAGGGGTGCCATATGGCCACTCCCTACCTGGTGTCCCAAGTACACCACAGAACCCTGCCCTATTTGGCACTTGCTGGCCTTAATAGTGAGGCTTGCCTTTTGCAGGGCCTCCAACACTCTGTAGATATGTTGCAGATGTTGCTCCAAGGAGGAACTAAAAAGAGCAATGTTATCCAGGTAGGCGGCACTGAACTCATCTAGCCCAGCCAACACCTAGTTGACCAACCTCTGAAAGGTGGCAGGGACATTCTTCATCCCAAATGGCATCAATTTAAATTGAAAGTGCCCATCTGGGGTAGAAAAGACAGACCTCTCCTTGGCCCCCTCAGTCAAGGCAATCTGCCAATACCCAGACGTTAAGTCAAACGTAGTGAGGTAGGTGGCAGCTCCCAACCGGTCAATGAGCTCCTCAGCTCGAGGGATGGGGTGTGCATCAGTCTTGCTGTCCGTATTGAGTCCCCGGTAGTCCACACAGAACCTGAGTTCTGGAGTGGCACCAGGTGCAGCAGCCTTTGGGACCAATACCACTGGGCTGGCCCAATGACTACTGGAATGCTCAATAACACCTAGGGTTAGCATTTTGGATATCTCATCCTTAATGCTAGCCCTGACCCTGTAAGTCACCCTGTAAACTTTCTGCTTTCTAGGTGGACTGTACCCAGTGCCCACATGATGTGTGCACAAGTGTGTGACCCTGGGATCAGGGAAAACAGTGAGGCGAACTGTCCCAACACCTGGCGACAGTCCCTCTGCTACTCTTCGGTCAGGGAGGGGGGAAAGGATCACTCCCTGCACAGACCCATCTTTTTCTCCTGCAGACAGGAGGTAGGATCACTCTCCTCCTCTACCCCATCATCTGTTGCAAGGAGCATGAAAAGTTCAGTTCGTTCAAAGTGGGGTTTGAGGCTATTAACATGCAGGACCCTTAAAGATAGGTGACTTCACTCTTTCGCTCCACCACCTCATAAGGCCCAGTCCACTTGTCTTGGAGCGCCCTAGGCTCCACTGGTGCCATCACCCACACTTTTTGGCCAGGTTGAAACTCGACCAGAGTGTCATACCAGTCATTCCACCATTTCATATCCTCCTGGTTTGATTCCAGGTTCTTCTGTGCGAGACTCCTGAAGTGGGCAGTCTGGTTTCTTAGAGCCAGCATGTACCTAAATATATCCTGGGGGGGTTTACTAGGAGCTTTTTCCAAAGCCTCCTTCACCAAACTTAAAGGTCCCCTCACAGGGTAGCCATAGAGGAGCTCAAAGGGACTAAACCCAAGTCCCTTTTGAGCCACCTCACTGTAAGCGAATAAAAGGCAAGAGGATGTCCCACTTCCGCCTCAAGTTCTCTGACAGGCCCATAATCATGCCTTTCAAGGTGCGGTTGAATCTCTCAACCAGATCATTACTTTGGGGGTGGTAAGGGGTGGTGAACTTGTAGGTCACCCCACACTCCTTCCACAGAGACTTCATATATGTGGATATGAAGTTGGTACCACTATCAAATACCACTTCCTTGGGGAACCCCATGCGGGTAAAAAAACCCAACAAAGCACGACCCATCACAGGGGAAGTGATTGACCGCAGAGGAATGGCTTCTGGGTAACGGGTGGCATGGTCCACCAAGACTAGGATGAACCTGTTGCCCATGGTTGTCTTTGGATCCAGAGGCCCGACAATGTCAATGCCAACCCTTTCAAAGGGGGTACTGACAACAGGAAAAGGTTGGAGGGGAGCCTTAAATTTCCCCCCACTCTTGCCTGACAAGTTTGGCAAGACCTGCAATGTGCATCTGAGTGCCTGCACATTAGGAGCCTTGAAAGTGGCCTCTCAAAGGTTTTGTCCTGCCCCAAATGTCCAGCTAAAGGCACATCATGAGCCAACCCCAGTAGGAAGGCCCTGAAGCACTGGGGTACCACCAGCACACAGGCTGACCCAGGCTCAGGAACCTTAGGCTCACTATACAGGAGGCCATCCTCCCAGTAGGTCAGGTGAGATCCCCCTTCCTGCTGTCATGGTGAAGGCTCAGGAACCTCCCCTAGCTCAGCCACCTGTTCCTCTATAAGCTCCGGGGCATCACCCTCAGGCTCTGCCTCCTCCCAGACCGTGGGAACTTCTGGGGCAGGTTTCCTGTGCCTCCTCCCCTATCTCTTTTTGGTGGTCCCCTGGGCCACAGTTTTAGGCTCCAGGGGCCCTTGACCACCCTGATGGGCTGCCATTGACCTGGTGGATACGCATACCCACCCAGGCAGACCCAACATCTCCAAGCGTGACCTGTGTTCCTCCTCCTTCCAAGGGGAATCCTCCAGGTCATTGCCAAGCAAACAATCTATAGGCATGGTTGGACTCACAGCTACTTTCAAGGAACCTGAGACCCACCCATTCAAAGGAAACATGCGCCACTCTGCACAGGCGCTCTGAGTTGTCACCTGCAACTACTTGGTGAAGTACCCGGGATCTATCTGCTCTTCAGACACCAGGTGACTCCTCACTTTAGTTACATTAGCTCCTGTGTCTCTCAGAGCATCCACCCTCTGTCCATTGATGGTCACCCACTGCCTGTACTTTTTAGTGTTCTCAGGCACGAGCGTTCTCTGGACCATCTCACTGTCCCCTAGTGAGACAAGGGTCATCTCTGCTGGCTTCCACCCACCTGGAAACAACTCCTCCCCAAGCGCTACACTAGTCAAACCCTGGGACTGCACACAAGTGGGTTCCAGTGTACTCTTGGGGCATTTGGGGTCCCCCCTCACATGACCCATTTGGTCACATGCATAACACTTATGTGGGGGTCCCCCTGCCACTGGCTTCCCTTTGGAGAACCATGGCTTCTTCTCACTGGGGGGCTGGGACTTTTTATCCTGGAATCAGGTTAGGGCCCTTTAGAGAACTCCCCCTGTTTACCCTTTCACCCCTTTCTTCTGAGAGGGACCCTCCCACCATTGGCGTGGTCTCCCCCATACCTCTTTTGGACCCTGGTGCTCTCCCAGCGGTCTGCTTCCTGCTAAGCTTCCTGGGGTCAGTCAGCTTGCTGTCAATCAGGTGCTGGCACAGCTCTGCAAAACATAAACTGTACAAGTGCTCCCAAGCAATCAAACTGTAAAGCCACTCATACGTTGTTACCTTACTGCCCTTCACCCAACCATCCAGTGACCTGCAAAAAGAAGCAACACATTCCAACCATGTTTGGGATTCCTTATTATTATAGGACCTAAACCTGTCCTTATACTGCTCAAGGGTGAGACCATATCTTGTAAGTAGGACATCCTTCATGATAGTGTAGATGAGATCCTGAGCATCCCCTAAGGCTGTCAGTGTATCCCTCCCCTCTACCTCAAAGTGCTTCCACAGACCCACCCCCCAATGAGCTTCAGGGACCAGATTCATGTGGAGAGCAGGCTCATACCCCTTGAACCACAAGTATATGTCATCCTCCCTTATGTAATCTTTCACAAGGTATTTAGGAATGTGCACCCTCCTCTCATACTGCACTATGCTGTTGCGAACACCATCTCTACTGGACTGGCTCCTATGATCTAACTCCTTTAAGGTAAGTTCATGAGCCAGCAGTATCTTCCTTTCCTCAATGGCCATCCTTCTCTCTTCCATCTCTAGACTGAGCTTCCTGAGCTCCAATTGGTACTGCCTGTCTGTCCTGTAACTCTTCAGGAGTCAGACCCTTGGATGACATACTGCTACCTACCCTGGAGACTCTCTCCCTGGACATAACAGGCCCACCCACCACATCATTGTGAGTGACTTGCACCCCTTCCTCCCCTTCCTGCTCCTCATCTGCATGCCCCTCAGCTTCTTTGGCTGTCACCCAGGCCCTCAGTGCCTTTTGCAGCTCCTCCTTATTGGATGAGCTCTTAATGGGACAGGCAAAATCCTTACAGAACTGCTTCAACTGAGCCACTGTGTAGCTCTCCAATTCTTCCATGTCAAAAGCAGCTCCAGCTGATGCATCTTCAGACTGAGACATGATGAAGAGTTAAAAAAGTGCAAAGTTCCAAAGGCAGAAAAACAAGTTCCCAAATGAAGTTGAAAAAAAAAAGTCAAACAAGGGATCAGCAAGACGTAGAACAAAACAAAGAAGTCCCAAAGATAAAAGCAAAAATCACAAGATAAGTGGTATGTGGTCATGTAGTGGTCTGAACTCAGAACAGTAGTGTACACTTAATCACTGTATGTCAAGCACAAATACAAGTCCAATCCCAACCGCTGATCACCAGTGTTAGAAATGGGGTTTCTGGTTGGCTAGGGTATGCACCGAAGCCAGGCAGAACCCACCCACTCTTGTCAGGGCAAGGGAGTTACATGTCCAAGATAGCCCCTGCTCTCCCCCTTGGTAGATTGGCACGAGCAGGTAGGCTTAACTTCAGAGTGCTAGGTGTAAAGTATTTGTACCAACCCACAGAGAAACTTAATGAAACCACTACAAAATGACACAACACAGGTTTAAAAAAATAGAGAATATTTATCTAAACAAAACAAGACCAAAACGACAAAAATCCACAAATCAAGTTATCAATTAAAAACCAAAAAGAGTCTTCAAGTAATTTTAAAACACAGTGCTAACGCTGTTAACATGGAAATGTACCTGGGCGCATCAAAATTAACCCCACACGGGTGAGTGTGTGTCAAATGGGGTTTGCGATGCATCAATATCACTCATGAGCAAGACCGTGCGTCGTTTCTCCTTCAGTCGGGTCATGTGCGTCATTTCTTCTCTCTGCAGGAGAGCGATGCGTTGATCCAAGGGGCACTCTCGGCTCCGGGCAGGTCTTGCGTCATTTTTACATGCTTGAATCAGAAATCCTGTCCACGATGATTCGAAAACCACGCAGCGTGGGTTGTGATATCACCAGCCTCTGTCAGCGATGATGCGTGTCATTTCTCCAGCCATGTGCATCGATCATCCAGTCGCGCTGCAGGCGAGCATCGATTTCAGCCGCATCTCGGAGTTGCATTGATCTTTTCCCCGCACAGCGGTCCGTGCGTGGATTTCTCACTCTTGTTCTACCAGCTTCTCCTTTCAGGGTCTCAGGAACTGGATTGGCATCAGCAGAGGCTCCAGGTGCTGGCAGAGAGAAGCCTTTGCTGTCCCTGAGACTTCAAAGAGAGGAGGCAAGCTATATTTCAAGCCCTTGGATGGTTCCTCACAAGCAGGAAGTCACACAAAGTTCAGTGTTTGTTCTCTTACACAGGCAGAAGCCGCAACTGTAGGATAGCTCCACAAAGCACAGTCACAAACAGGGCAGCTCCTCTTCCTGAGCTCTTCAGCTCTTCTCCAGGCAGGGTTTCCTCTTGGTTTCCAGAAGTGATCTAAAGTCTTTGGTTTTGGGTGCCCTTCTTATACCCATTTTGCCATTTGAAGTAGGCTTACTTAAAAAAAAGTATCTCTTGTTTGTGAAATCCTGTCTTGCCCAGGCCAGGCCCCAGACACACACCACGGTTTTGGAGACTGCATTGTGTGAGGACAGGCACACCCCTTTCAGGTGTGAGTGACCACTCCTTCCCTCCCTCCTAGCACAGATGGCTCATCAGGATATGAAGGGTACACCCCAGCTCCCTTTGTGTCACTGTCTAGAGAGAGGTGCAAACAGCCCAACTGTCAAACTGACCCAGAAAGGGAATCCACAAGCAGGCAGAGTCACAAGAAGGTTTAGGCAAGAAAATGCTCACTTTCTAAAATCATTTTAGTGATGCATCTTGGGGGCTTTGGGATCCTTGACTTGCACACAGGGCCAGGTGTCCTTCCTGTCGTCAATATTTTCATCATGGGCCAGCATGTGAAGATGGAGCTAGGTAGTAGGACGCATCTCTAATTTGAGCATGGTCTGTATCTTGGTCCCTCCCAAGGGAGGAAACTTCAATTGGAAATTCACAAACAGGTGCATTGTGACAAGTGGACACTGTGTTGGTGTCTGGAGGTACAGAAACTGGGCCTGCTGGGAGCTGTAGTCATGTTACTCCCTGTATTACATACAGTATACAAATGTTATCCTTCCAGGTAAGTACACGTCTATTGAGAGTTGACAAACAAGGGTATTTGAATAAGTAAACACTGGGCTTGTGTTTGGAGTTGGTGAGATAGTGCCTCCTGGTCTTGACAGTCATGTCACTCCCTCTACTTCATATACTTGAGAAATGTCATCTCCCAGGTGAGTACACTTCATGTGTGATTTACAAAACATGTTTTTTTGGAGAAGAGAACCCTGGACTGGTGGTTTGATGTCTGTAAGAGAGCCTACTGTGAGTTGCAGTCATGTTACTCGATATACTACACACACTATACAAGTGGTTTCCTCCTAGGTGACTACACGCTACTAGAGAGTTGAGACACAGGGGTCTTGGAGAAGAGAATACTGTGCTAGTGGTTGGAGTTACAGAAACAGGTCCTCCTTGGAGTTGCAGTCAGGTTACTCCCTGTACTACACACAGTATACAAATGTTATCCTCCCAGGTGGGTACATCACAATTGGGAATTAGCAAGCAAGGGTATATTGTGAAAAGGCCAAAGGGCTGACTAAGTGGAGTAACAGTAACAGTGTCCCCTGGCCTTAGCAGTCATGTCAGTCCCTGTACTACACACACTATTCATATGTTATCCTCCCATGTGAGTACACTACAATTGGGAGTTCACAAACAAGGGTATTTGGAGAAGGTGACACTGTGCTTGTGGTTGGAGTAACAGTAACAGTGCCTGCTCGGAGTGGTAATCATGTCAGTCCTTGTACTACACACAGTTGGCAAATGTTATCCTCCCAGGTGGGCACACTTCAATTGGAGTTTGAAACAAGGGTATTTGGAGAAGGAAACACTGGTCGGGTGTTTTGAGTTGTAGGACAGAGCATGTTGGGAGTTGTAATCATGTCAGTCCCTGTACTACACACAATATACGAATGTTATCATCCCAGATGGGTACACCTCAACTGGGAGGTGCTAGACAGGGGGACACTGGGCTGGTGAGTGGAGTGACAGTGAAGGTGGCAAAAGCTGAGCAGTGAGCATGCCTGACATACCATTCTGGGGACTTTTTTGTGTTGTGACTTACCAGACTCCACTCCCCCAGGTTTTCCAGTCAAGCCCTCAGGATGCAGGATGGCCAAGACCTTCTCCTCCCAGGGATAGAGTTGTAATGGGGCTCTGGGAGGGCCAACACCAGTCTTCTTGGCCAGCTGATGGTGCCTGGAGACCAGGGAATGAACCTCTCCCTGAGGTCGTTCCACCGCTTCCTGATGTCTTCCTTTGTGAGCAGGGTGGTGCCTACAGCATTACTCTCTCGACTATCCTGTCCCACAAATATCCATTTTCCTACTAAGGGGAGTGTTCTGGACTTGTGCTCCAAACAATTATGGTTCTACTCTTATTAATTCATCCACCATGACTCTTAACCCTTCATCTGTGAAATACGGATTTTTTTTAACGTGACATGGTGGAAAAAATATTTTTTAGAAGAGTGACAGTGACTTCCTAAAGGGTTTGACTAGACAAAAGTGTGTGCAGGGTGTTGTATGAATGATTAAATAAATGGTACCTGGTATCTGCAGTGTGTGAAAATGTTGCTCGGACTGTCATTGGCTGACTGCCATGGATGCCCGCCACTGTGACTTTCAGCTTGTAATTCAGTCAGTGGTTGGTTGCTGTGCTGTCAGGA
Source organism: Pleurodeles waltl (assembly GCF_031143425.1). Lineage (NCBI taxonomy): Eukaryota > Metazoa > Chordata > Amphibia > Caudata > Salamandridae > Pleurodeles > Pleurodeles waltl. Next base: position 657,749,865 of record NC_090443.1, on the reverse strand, counting down.
CTGGGGTCCTGCCGATGTAACCTGTAGTACGGCAGTCTATAAAACCGCCAACAGGGTGATCTTTTTGGAGCCACCAGCATAGGGGTCTGGCAGTCCAACCGCCAAACTCGTAATGAGGCCCTCAGTCCAGCAATGTAAGGGTTTTACAAAGAAAGCATAAAGTTTGTTTAATGAAGAGTATTGCTAATTAACAAGCAAATTGTAATCTACACCTGAAATCCTGTGGTCAGAATATTTTTCATTTCGAATGCATCATCAGTGATTGAATTTAGACTGTGGAGTGAAATAAAGAATAATCATGACAGGCAACATAAAATATTAGGGACTTTGACAAGCAGAAGATAGCCACTATCAATTAAACCATTAGCCCATGCCTAGCCAAGGACATCAGGTATGAGGTTTATAGGGGCATTATTTTACTGCCCTGTTATTTAAAAAAATACTGGATAATTAAAAGGATCTAAAACTGTATGATATTCTCCTAATAGACTAACCTCGAGTAGAATGTTTGACTTGAATTGGATGTAAAAAGAATTAGGAAATTTTTGAGATGTGAAGTGCTCCCTCATTGAAGATTTTGTGGGGTAGCTAGTGGCAATAATGCTTAGCCTACTCTTACACCATAAGTAGTGGATCTTTGCATTACACTATAAGTGTCAGGGTGATGAAAACATGGTTGGGGAAATAATGGGACACTGGTTGTAGAAAGACCCCCTTCATTTCTGCGACCCTTTCCGCCTCCATCTTACTTGCTTCCTCCCTCATTATTTTGAGAAAGGAATTTAAAATACTCAATCAAGGCATACAAATCTGTGCCACTCACTGCATGGTGAAGGAATCACCATTTATAAAACACTGTGAGATAAGGAAAAAATTCAAATGAAAACCATAAACTGATTAGTGCACACTTCCTTCCCAAATCCCCCTAAATCTGCAGAAAAGATTTTAAAATGATATCCCACTAATCAATAGTACATTCTTCTGTGTATTTCAGTTAGCTTTATGCCATATCTATGCATTTTTGCAAAACATATCAAAGTTTGTGTACTGATTGAATCTTATATCATTTAGTCATAAAACTTAAAAAGCTTTCAACAGGATACAGTTGTGCAGTAAGGGAAAAGGCTTAGGATAATGGTATCATATGGTATCATATGGGGCAGGGGAAAAGTAAAAAATAAAAGAACTTTGGAAATTCAAAAAATAAATAACCTAAGATTTAAAGTTTTCTATTTTTTTTAAATTACCAAATGAGAATGTATGTGAACAAGTGATTATAATTTGAAATGACTGTGAATGATTCCAGATGATCAATACATCAATAACTGATTTATGGAGGCCTTTAAGCACTGCTGCCACCTTATTCCTATGAACGATCAATTTTCTATGAAAGATCACCATCAAGAGAATCAATCTAAATACAAAGCATCTTTCTTTTGGCTGGTTGCAGAATCTGTACATCACAAAAGTATTTTTTTCCAAGGACCCCATAAGGAGTGATGTGGTTAAATTTGTTACATTTATTGCACTCCTATTCAGCCAATTTAGAACTTTTTAGTGCAGTAAAAAATGGGTGATTACGTATTTCTGGGCATGAAAATGTGGATATTGGAGCTCATTACCCACAAATCTGCACGTTCGGTAAATACCCAGGCCCACATTTATACTTTTTTTGTGCCGTATGTGCGTCATTTTTGGACGCAAAAGTGGAGCAAACCTACAAAATACGATTATATTTTGTAAGTTTGCACCACTTTTGCATCACAAAATCACAGCAATGCGGCGCAAAAAAAGTATAAATATGGGCCCCAATGTTTTACCCTTATAAATATCAGCTGGCTTGACCTAGTGATATTTATCACAAAAAATAATAATTGTGAAAGCACTATAACAGGAGTTTCCTCATATAGTGCAATTAATGAGGACCCTCAAAATGAGGGTCCTAGACTTGTTTGCTACAAGCTCCCAATGAACTTATATTAACTGGTCAAGACTTCATAATAGATCACATTTCATCTTCTCTTGCTGGCCTGAATTGAGCTGCAGTAAACTTTATAAGTATGAAAGTTATTTTACAGTGGATTCAAACACCACTGCATAAATTTCCCTTGAATATGCTGCTGTTAAAATGAGTCTTTCTTAAAACGTTTCTATGTGTAAGTATGAAAATGTGTAAAGTGTTAACTTTGACAGCAATTCCAAACATTTTGCCATGCATTTCCTGTCCTTATCGGAACTCTTATTTTAAACATAAATAAACCGGTAAACAAAAGTTTGGCAATCTCTACAGACTAGGTAGTTCATGTGTAGTGTGAGATGTCTTGCATGTAGTCTATTTCTGGTAAACAATGCTGAACAGAAATACCTTTGTGAGTGTGTCAGTTTTCTAATTCATGGGTGTTAGACCTGACAGCCTTTGGTGTTGTCTTCCACTAAACAGTCTGCCTTCTCCCTTCCTGTCTGTTAAAATTCTTTTTTGTTGGTTTTAGGACTCTGTACACTTTACCATTGCTAACCAGTGCAAAAGGGCTTTTGCTAGCTCCTTGAAACATGGTAAATTGACTTGCACACTACAGGCACACTTAATGTACTTATTAGTCCATAGTAAAGTGGTACTACATGAACCCAGGACCTGTAACAACTTAAATTTGCCTAGTAGGCCTGCAGCTCTTATTGGGCCATCCTCTTACGTAGCCATTGAAAATGCATCAAGTCTGTCATTGCAGCCTGTGCATAGGTTTAACCTGATAATTCAACCTGTCAAAATAAACCTTTTGCAAGATTGAAACTGCCCTTTCTCATACATTTATCACCCCCAAAGGTAGGTCTTAAACAGCCAATTGCATAGGGTGCATAGTATTTAAAAGGAAGGACATGTGACTGTAAGTGTTACATTCCTACATGTACTGGTAGTGAACAACTCACACATTCACTTTTCACAACTCTGAAGCCAACCTCTCCCATAGCATAACATTGGGTTACCCTATTATTATATTTAATAAGTGCTAAAATTTGACTGGGAACAGGTAGAAATATCATGTTTCTCTCAAATGAATTACAATTTAAAATCCTCTTTAATGACAATGTGGATTTTAAATCAGAATTCTGAAAATGGCACTTTTATAAAGTTGGCATTTTCTTTTTCAAACCCTTTGGTGCCTTCAGCCTTGTCCTGGGTCACATGACTGTGAATAGTTGGCAGTTTACCTTTGTGTATTCCTCCCAGAATACGAGGCAAATAGGGTCTAGCTGTTGGCAGGATGGGCCATCCTGCCAAGATGGTATGGGAGGGGCGGAGCTGTTTCCTGGTCCACTTACATTTCAAAGGACTGCCTCCAGCAAACTCACAAAGAAAATTGACACCATTCTTTTGTTAAACATACCCGCTTGGAGCCTGGACAGGAAAAGGAAAATGAAGGAATGAGCTTTCTAGAACTACTCTAGAAGTTTCCCCGTTTCATAGGCTGGCACCAGGTATAAATATTGAACCCTCAGACCGACTCTTCAGTATACTCCTGGACTGTGGACAACCATTAGAAGGACTGCCTTGTACTTCAGAGGACTCCCCTGCTATTGAGGCCACGTTTGTATCTCAATAAGACTGCCCTGCTGCTTGAAGCTTGTCTTGTACCCTCAGAGGACTACCCTGCACCTTGAGACCTGTCTTGGTGCTTGATCCCAGGACTACCTGTGTGAATCCAAGAGCTAATTGGCTGGCCTCCTGTGTGAACACTACAGAGACACAACAAGCTACAGAGACACTGAAACCTGCACCTGGTTTCTACCTGGCATGAGCCCTAACCTCCTACGTAGTCCCCAGCCAGTCATAGACCCTTGGAAGTGGTGTGAAATGTGATCTTTGTGCCAAAACTTGAAATTTGGTAAAGCGTTTATCAAAAAGTGGTCTGAGAACGAATGAGAGACTGTGGCCTACTTGTACGCATATCTGCCTGAGGTGCTTTGCCATTTGCCCTGATTTTGCAGTACCTCCTGCTATGTTATTCTCCGAAGCTTCACATCCTGTTCAGCAGGACCTCTCGGGATGGGCATCTGGACTCGTCGGCGATAGCTTGTAAGTTCAGCCAGTTGGAGATTTTTTACTTCCCAAAAAGTGACAAAGTCCGAACATAGAAATCTTCACTGCAACTTTGTCCACAGGTGTCCTGATAAAGCCACATCCTCCTCCTCAGACACCACTATCTGCGTTGCCCTGCTGAACTTTACCTTCTCAGGAACTTTTCTGCAAAATGTCTTTTATACCCCAAGGTAAACTGAGAGCGGGCCCAATTCACCTTGTGTAGCCGAACTGTGATCCATCACAGTTGACTTTAACTTTTGACTTTTCCCTGGTATTGCGTGACCAGATACCAGTGGTTGGCGTTTTGTTCTTTTTCATGATATTTCTCACTAAACATTTGAAAATTCAGAACTCTGATTGTATTGGTTGGATTAACTTCATTTTGGTGTCCAATTATTTATTAAATGCTATTTTCTAAATTGCTGTGGGATGTTGATTGAGTTGTGTTTTGACTTTATTGCTATTTGTGTGCTGAATAAACACCTAATTCAGTACCTCTAAGTTAATCATTAATTCTTCAGTGCCAAGCTACCAAAGGGTTAAGTACAAGTTAACTTAGTTACTGTTAAGGTTCACCCTGACAAGGATTGTTGTTGCTTCATGCAAAACGTTCACACCCTCCAAAGGATAACCCAACTTCTTACAATGTGCTGCTTGGCAGTCCTGAGCAAGGAAAATCTGCATAGGGAGCCCTATATAGAACAAACCTCTCAATGAAGTAAAAGTGGTTAACCATTTGCAAATGGGCTACTGGCAATGGCTGACCACCGGCAGAGCTGGTAAATGCACCACCTTTGATCTATCAGTAGCTCACCCAGCTTTAAGTGAGGTATGGGAACCGTAAGTGGAACCCAATATTTCCATGTTTTTTGCGCTCGGCCCTTCAGCAGTTCTCCCTCTTCTCCATATTGCACCACATCTGCCATGATAGCACATAGGAATAGATTGATGTAAATAAGTTGCAATTATTTTCTTAAGGATCATTACCTGATGAAGAAACCTTAATTTTAAAATTCATTAGCTATATCGGACAGCCCACAACTCAGCTAAGATTTTGTTGAAAAAACATTGATTAATTATGGATTATAAATATAAAAGATAGGATAAGATCTATGATTGATTTTATATTTGAGAAAATGAATCACATTTTTATATTTGAGAAAGTGAATCACATTGTCTCTGAGGGAGAAATTGGAATATTCAACACCCTCCTGAAATGGATTAGTAAGGTGAATGGAGACAGTCAGGGCCTGCTCTGATATGCATGTACTCAACTATTTGAAACCCTGACAACCCAGTCCTGGCACAGAAAGAGGCATTTAGTCCATCCACCTCATTATTGGCAAAGAGGGCGCATGCCACACATGCTGCATTTGTAAACTTTGCTCCTACAGTGCAGAGAGCTACCGGTTATTAGCAGTGGTAGAACAGCAAAGATTCCTGCCTTGTATGTTTCTTAAGAGGCAGATTCCTAACTCTCACCATTCATTCCTCATATTGCTCTAGTTCTCCATCTTTGGTGAAGACTGCATTTGAGTCAGCAGTGAACCTGTCTATTTGACCTTACGCACAGAATGTGCTTGTGCTCCTTGTATCTCCATCTATGACTCTGACTACCCTTCCCAGACATACTCACATCATCTCCCTTTTCTGCAGCTTCAGTTTCAACTATCACATCCTCAGATTATCTGATTAGATCAATGCAAAAATACTCCACTCAATTTGTATAATACAATCCATGCACTGATCAGCTCTAGTCTATGTATGGCATGGTCTAGCCTAACCACATTTCTCCAATATAGTTGATTCACTTACTTTGAGTGTGCCTTGCTTCTGACCCCTCCCGTACAGTACTGACAAGCTAGAAAAGTACCTTTCAAGAGACCTTCTACTTCAGATAGTTTTACAAGGAGTGAATCAGTATCATGAGAACCCAGCATCCAATGCCTTCGGGCCGCCTGCCTGGGACTCATGACAGCACATGGGAGGAAGTGTTTTCATCTGACAGGTGTCACTTAACAAAGTTTGTACATTTCTTTACCTCCAAGTTGGAAAAATAACTCTAAGGGCCAGATGTATCAAAGATTTATTACCCATTCTATGTCTATGGGAAAATGTGTTCATATATATGGCCCTAAGTTTGTTCTTTTTACCCCCATCGTGTGAAATGCAAACAATTCCCTTCACACGTCCATTGATATTGCTTCACCACAGGCTGTAAAAACATGATTAAGCTCAACTTGTGTTTTTTTATTTGACTCTGGTACTTTTAGTGCTTAATTTATTACTATAGCTACAAGACCAAGGGTGTCATTGGTTATGGTGGTGGTCTGACTGCCGCCAAGGTGGTGGTCCGACCGATTTGGTGGCAGTCTGGCCACCATATTACGACCGTGGTGGTTGCGCCACGGTCGCAGCACCAGCACCACCTGTTTACCTCACACAGGAGGGACTGGTGGTACTGGCAGTTCTAATCCACCAGGGCAGCACTGCAATCAGCGCCTCCCTGGGGATTACGACCCCCTCTCTGACAGCTTTTACATGCCTGTAGCACCGCCATGTAAAGACTGGCATTTGGCAAGGGCAGTACAGGGGCCCACATGTCCAACCCTGTTGCGCTGTTCAGTGAACAGCATGACAGGTGCTGCTGCACCCTACACACTGCAGCATTCTTGCCGGCTCAAAAATGAGCCTCATCAATGTTGTAGGCTGTTGCCTGCTGGGCCAGTGGGCAGAAACAACCGTTTCCGTCCCATGACCCAGCTGGGAGTTCGTAATGGAGCCCGCAGGAAGGCAGTCTCACTGGTGGCAACCTGACTGTGGGAGTTTGGCAGACAGCTTTTTCTAATAACCCCGTAAATGTCTCTGAATGCAAAGGAAACCACACTAAATGAGTTGCATGTGTGATATATGACTTGAGATCTCTATTCTGTTTCCCTGGCTAGCTGATTTTTTTTCAACCAAAGTGCACAGCAAATGAAATACTGGTCTTTTCTTTTTTTTAATATAAGGTTTGTGATGTATGGGATTGTGTCCTTTCTTAGGTGATTGGGGCTGCACTGTAGGACTAAAGTAGCGACCCAGGTCAGTGCCATCATTTAGTCCTACTTCGATGTCTATGGCAGTCCCGGTTTTTGGTTATGAAAATGTTTAAGTTTAAGTCAAGGTTAATTTTTCATGCAGTGTTTTAGGAATATAGCGGACAGAATTATTCTGAGACAGCATGCAATCTGTGGATGCAAAGCTGTGGAAATAAACAACAAGCCATTTGCTGGGATACCTAACTTAAGTTTTAAATTGTTCTGTAAATGAATGCGGCTTTTAGCAGTCTTTCAAGAAAAACGTCTATAACTTGTAAAGGTGTGTCAGATGTTGCCTTGCAGCACAAACATCCTAATTACTTGTTGTGCCCCGTTTACGAGCGAACGATAAGCAATGCAACATTTAAGCACATCCCAAATACCTGAAATCACCATGTGGATAACACGATACAGGCAGTGGAGGCCTAAAATTGTTCCATGCATGTGATGTCATTTCTACACACAGCCCCACTGTACAGAAAGCAAGCAATACTTGTGAACCCTGAAAGTATCCGTGTGGGTGCCTACAACAGTAGCATATTACATACTATAACATTGTTACAGTTTGTTTTGTGTAAAACTATTTCAATAAACTACACATGCAAGTAATTATGTTAAATTAAACAGGCCTCACTGTAAAATATACCAGTGCTGTTCATAAACTGGTGGCAGCTATCATCCTTAGTGAATTCGGTGAATGTTTAGCTGACCTATTCAGTTTCTGGTAAGAAAGGGCACCTGTCTTAACAGGCAAATCCTGTCCCCAAGACACCGTGGTTTGCAGAAGGGATGTGACTGAGATGACAGTCTCTCCACCTTCCACCTTGGCTTATTGTGTGCTCACCAGAAGTAAAACTCTTGATCGAAGCCGGGGACCACTGCTTGTAATGCAGACTGCAGTTGAGATAGGCAACTCCCTGGTTAATGTTCAAGAGCTTCACAGGCCACGTGGCCTCAGAAAGCAATTCAGTACAGCTATTGCCAAAAAATGGATAATCATACATTCCTCTTGAAAATAAAGTGTCATGATCCGTGCTAAATGTTGCAAATACATGTCGGCATAAATTAAGCGCGATCTCAGTATGCGGGATTTTTAATCATGGGCTCGTTTTGGATCTTTTTTACAGTACCTTTTGGTAGGCAATGAAATCCAACTTTCACAGGAAATTTTTTAAGTGGGACACAGCCGTTCAGGCACTGTAGCACCGGCTCAACTGAGTAGCACGTCGTGTCCTCCTCGTGATACAGACGTGTGTCCAATTTAACAAACTGGTGATTAAAATTGCAACCTATTGCAAGAAAAATGGACAGAGAAAATGGAGGGTCATGTTATTTTTAAAACAGTTAAAAAAACCTGCAAATTAATTTCCTTGGAAATCTTGATACATTAATACGTTTAAAGTCCTTAAGAATTATAAATAGTAAATGCCACATGTGATTTGCTCTTTCAAAGTCATAGTTTCTTGGATTTTAACTTTGAAAACGTCATTATACCTTTTGGACCTGGCCCTCTTTGCAGGTCTACCCCCAGACATGTTTCCTTCACTTCTCCAGTTTTGCTAAATGTATTTTTGTTGGCTCTAGGACACTGCACACTTTGCCACTGCTAACCAGTGCCAAAGTAAAGTACACTGGGACAACATGTACCCAGTGCATGTAAATTAACTGTGACTAGTGAGCCTGTAGCACCTACTGTGCCAGCCAATTAAGTAGCACTTTTAAAACATGTCTCGGGACTGCCATTGCAGCCTGTGTGCAGTTTTAAAATGCCAATTCAACCAGCCAAGATGAACCTCTTGCGAGGCCAAAACCTTGCGATTTAAGGCATATGCCTCAACTCTAAGATAAAAAGAACAGATGATGGACATAATGCTGAACAATGAATTCCCACCCAGTCACAAAGATCTGGGTTTAATCCATAGTTTTTTTGCCCACTACTCCACCCCAGTTTGGAACCGGCCATATACAAATCAGTCTTAACCCTGTTCCCCAGGGGAACAGTTCAGCCTGAACTGCCAAGCCTGGTCATTTCAGGACTGGAAACAAGCATCCTGCGACCACTTTCAGGGTATTCCCCTTCACCCTTCATCAGGCATGCTAGCTTGAACCCAGTGGTGCAGTGAGCATGGGACCTACGTCTCGACATACCCTTCCCACTTAGGGTGACAAAACTAAAAAGAACAGATGATGAACGGAATGCTGAACAATGCAAACATTCATCCCCATTCACAAAGATCTGGGTTTAATCCATCGTTTTTTACCCACCATGCCACCCCAGTTTGAACCCAGCCTTGTGTAAATCAGTCTTAACCCTGTTCCCCATGGGAGTTTGAAAACACCCACAAATGTACATGTTTTCAGATATTAGATTACCCAAAAGGCTAATGACATCATGCAATGCCCTCTTCCAATCCACTTGTATGGGATTTACTACTGTATATTTCTTTGCAGCTGTGGTGTACAATTAAGCATGTGCACAGAGATTTGCATCTTCTAATTATGTTTGTGACTGTCAGAAATGAATCCACACTTTTTTGCCTCAAGCCTAAATTTAGGGCTAAAAATGTGACTCTGTCTCGAAGTGTATAAACCACTGTGCAATGCCTTTCAATGAAAATAAACAAGCGTTTTTATATCTGAGCTGCAACCAACGTGCAAAGTACCATGGCCTAAATTTACTATTTTTTTACTTCAGTGCTGCGGTTAATGTTGTTTAGCTGTGTTGCACGAAAAGGATGGAGCAGGACAACACCAAGTCTACTAGGCTATGGTGCTGCTGCCTTCATTTGCTTGCTGCTTAGCACTATGAATACAACATTATACAACAGTACTGTTAGAAATGGGGTCTTTGGTTGGCAGTCAGGTTAACCCTGTCCAAGCAAGGACCCTCACTCTAGTCAGGGTAAGTCACACAAAATCCAAATTATCCTGTGCCCACCCTCTGGTAGCTTGGCACTGAGCAGTCAGGCTTAACTTAGAAGGCAATATATAAAGTATTTGTGCAATAAATCATATCATAACACAATATAGCACCACAAAAATACACCACACAGTGTTTAGAAAAATATATTTATCTGGATATTTGCAGGTCATAACGATCAAAGATGCAATAAGAAAATTTAAAGATATCACTGAAAAGTGATATAAAGATACATAGTTATACTTTTTTAGCGCCGCATTTGCACCGGTTTTTGACGCAAAAGTAGTGCAAACTTACAAAATACAATTGTGTTTTATAAGTTTGCGCCGCTTTTGTGTCAAAAAGCGGCACAAATGCGGCGCTAAAAAAGTATAAATATGGGCCAAAGTGTCTTAAGTCTTTTAAAAGCAAGCAAAGTCTCTTTCCAGCACAAAGTACCTGGTTCTCATGAAAAATCTCCGCAAAGAGCCGCAGAGGAGGAGGCCCATATTTATACTTTTTAAGCGCCGCATTTGCGTCATTTTTTGACGCAAAAGCGGCGCAAACTTGCAAAATACAACTGTATTTTGTAAATTTGTGCCATTTTTGCATCAAAAAGCGGGCCAAATGAGGCGCTAAAAAAGTAGAAATATGGGCCACAATTGTATTTTGTAAGTTTGCACCGCTTTTGCGTCAAAAAATGACGCACATGTGGCGCTACAAAAGTATAAATATGAGCCTTAGTCTCACATGTTTTGTGCTATTTATTTTCACAGCCACGCAGCACTCACTTCCTCATCAATGTATGCTTGCTGTCAGTTATATAGCTCGCACATTAAGAAAAGCATTGCTGTTGTTATCGCCTTGAAGCCATCACACATTGCTAACGTTAGTTAAGATTGAAAGCATTTTTGCCTCAAGATTTTATTCTAATTGAACGGTCTATTTACACGCCCATTAGCAGTCATCACTGAGCATTTGCAGTACTATAATAGCACCCTCTTTAACAGAATGGTTCAGAAGTGCATCCAAGATATTTATGCTACTATCGGCTAGGTCCGGGGGAAGGGCATTTAAGTTTAAATTGTAATGCCGAGTCGAACAGCATTTTTTAGAACGTTTTATTAAGGATACACTAATGATTGCCTCGGACGGCATTTGTGTTAATGGTAGCTCGTATGCAACAATATATTTTTTATCTGGTGTCACGTCTTCTAATATATGTACAGTGAAAAAAATAAAAACATAAACATATATCTGTCTCCTAAAAATGTCTACATGCACCTTATTCCTCCATCAAGCACTTGCCAACATACACGCAAGGACTGTAGTCGAAATTGGAAATTAAGTATAAAAATATAGGTGTGAAATGAGTAAGACTGGTTTTGGGATTTTAAATCATCCTGTTTTCTGAAAACAGTTACCCACGTATGGTTCTATTTTTTAGTGTCCATTTTGAGGATTTAATCTTGTCGTCTATATTTTTGTAGTACATATTTTGACATAATACATAAATGTTTTATTGAATTTAGGTACTGACCTCCGGAACAGGAATTTTCTGGCACAGACCATGAATGAATGAAATTGGAACAACTCAGAGCTTTCTCATGATTTGGCTTTGTGAGGTCATTTTGTCTTTGTCCATCAGCATTTCCGCATATTCCACAGGTTTTTCCCCGCATCCACGAAGCAATGGAAACCTTAAAGCACAATTTAGAGATAAGGGTTTGATACAGTTGTTTGAAATTGATTTAAATATAATGCATATGATTAAAGTTTTTCAAATTCCATTGCGATTGGTACTGCAATTTATGACGAAGTGGAGAGCCCCACGTATGTTGGGAGGTGTATAGTGATGGAGGGGTTGAGCGGCAGAGGACAGAAGCGTTAATGAGCTTGGAGACACACCATTCCTTGCTCCCCTGTGCGGTAGGAGGGCGTTACATCTGGGTGGTGGGTTCAAAGATATTGTTGCAGCTCAAATCCCTTACAATTTGTACCGTCCAGATGTTTGGAATGTTAAAATCAGGTCTGCCATTTTCACACCCACGAAATACAGATGCGGGAACACTGGTTCAGCAGTATTCTACCAGGAGAAACCAATCCACCCAACTTCTTATTGGGGCCTTGACTTGCCAATATTTCTTCTTAGAAAATTGTGAAGCTACAGCTCATGAAATCTTGTGACTTCAGCACCATATTTAGAATGAATGCTGACATGGTTTGAACGATTTAAATTTAATAGAATTTTTCATTAGATATACTGGACAGGAATAGGTGCAGTTGAAAAAAACACTGAATAAGCACATACACTAATTAGCCACAAAGTAGAAAGCTTCAAGGGCCATTACCTGATGCTGGCTAGAGCCACAATTGTAATAGGATGTTTGCTCTGTAATTGTTTTGTAAATGCAAAGGTTTAACCGGCCCAAGACCTACATGGCTCTTTAAAGTAGACTTCCAGACTTGAGCAGCATTCTGTACGTTTCCACCTGCGTTCATATAGCAAAAGCTGGACATTTTTTTCAGAACAGCAGAACAGGTGCACTTCTTGTTTTAGCACTGCAAAGGTGGGGAGGATTTCTGTTTTGGGATATCGGGTGTTGTGGCCTGAAAACATTTGCAGTGACACATCCTTCAAATTATCCTTCCTCTACAGTACTGTGTCGCAGGCCTAAGCCACTCCTAAACTCTTGCAGTGCAGTAGCATATCCTCTCTGCAGGTAAGGACCTGCATCAAAACTGTGGCCTCATGTTATAGCGACTTACCTGCATCAGATTTTGTAGCTGTAAAAAGTGGTTGCTAACATTCATGCATCACTATAGCAATCAATTCTGTTGTTACAGATTCCCCCACAGATTGTGGAGTCTCAACCTACTGTTCTCGATTGGAGAAACACACTATAGATGTGTTGTGTAGCTCTCATGCTACACAAGCAGCATTACCTTTGCTGTTTCACCATTAAAGGACAATCGGTCCAATCCATGATTTGGTGCTTCAACGATTACCATCGATCCTTGTCTCGAAATTGTTATATGGTCTACAAGAAAACGTTCATAAAAATGTTACTCCTAAAATAGACGCATTTACATTTTAGAAAAACACTGTACAGCATTTACCGTAGTTATACAAATAAAGGGCAACACTACAATATTACAACAAATCACTGGTTTATACGACAGGTTGTCAAAGAGGAATTTTAATGGAAATATCTCAAATGTCACTTTGTGTTTAGACTCACCAGGGTGATGCATGTAGTCAATACAGCTGTAGCATTTGCAGAGCTACAGAGGCCGCCAGCAGAGATTATTTTTCAGTGGTGATGTTGGTGCTTGCTAATATACGTTTAATAACTTTGCCAAGTATATCACTGACTCACTAGTTTCTCATAACTACTTCATCATTTGCAAAGACCGTTCAAACTTGGTGGTGGTATTGCTGTTATTTTAAAAATATCCCTTAAATGTTTCCAAATCTTCACTCCATCTTTCTCCACCTTTGAATGTTTCAAGATTGCTACCAAGCCTCACCAACCACTTCTATCTATTTCCATATCATCTATCACCATCAAACCAAAAAACAAATTCAACACTCAAGTGTGTGTCTACATCGCTTCCTGCTTATTATCATCTTTCAACAACATCTAACTGTGGATCAGTGTCAACTGGGGAAATGTCTAGTGTACACAATTGACTTCCATTGTATCCTTCATCAACTTTCATGATCTCCACCAACTTTACAGTGCTCCCAAAAATATAAAAAGGATGAGTCTTGAATCTACTTTTAGCCAGTCATCCCTCATCTGCTGCAATCAACCCCTCAATGTACCTTGGTCTTATCACTCTCCTCTTTCTTTTTTTCTAACTCTCCCTAATCTCTTCTAGTTATTCATCAACTCACAGTGTAAAGCATGGAAGTGATCTTTTTCACCTGTTTCAGCACAGGACGTTAGCACTTTCATCCTTAAACAAACCCCATGTTCTCTCAGTTTATGATGATGTCTACAACATGACGGTCTCTTACAACAATGCTATTGTTCACGTTTCCAAAACTACAGACCCCTGAAACTACAGTTTCAGCATCCCTCACAGCATTGGATCACTCATGATCTTAAGGCTAAAAGGAGCACTATTCACAAGATCAAAAGTCAATGAACAGTGTTGGAATCCCCCATCTTACATATCAAACTCAAAGCTCTGAGACACAACTACACACAAAGCATTCTTCTTGCTAAGTATGATCAATTGGTTAGGAAAATATCTTGACAATTGTATCTCTCTTTAACTGTAGGACAACAGTAGCATATGCAACCTATTCACAGGTCATCAATCTAGATTTAAAGCTGGCTAAGGAATTGAAACAACTCCACTCAAAAATCCTTGTCCTCCTCGAACTCCCAGTTGTCTTTGACACTGTTGACCTCACATGTCTAATCTCCCTACTTGACGAATGCTTTACTATCAGAGGTCCTGTTATCAATCTGTTCAAGTCCTACTTTTCAAATCAGTCTCCAATAGTCAAGTAAGACTTATATTTGAACATACTCCTGTTGTCAATGGTGTACCACAAGGTTCTATCCTGGCACCCACTCAATTTCTATGTAGAATCACTTTATGAAATCTACCTTGACAGTGGGGTGTCCATCCACCAGTATGTGGATGATCTGCAAATTTACCTTAAAACGTCTTCTGAGAAGGACACAAAAACAATCATCCCCAAAATGCAGGCACCCTTGCAGCATGGTGCAATGGTTCCAGAGTTGGCGCATGGCAGCAATGTGTGCGCCAGTGCAGGGGGAGAGGACGAAAATGCACTGTATCTTATAGATACAGTGCATTTATTCTCTTTCCCGGTGGTCCTGGATGGTGCAGCACATCACTTGCTGCATTGCCCTGGGCCATGAGCCTTGTAAATATGGCACTATTTGCTGTTTAGCTCCCAACATATTTTGGTAGGATACCCACAATAGGTAATCTAAATGCCTGCATATAGAAGACAGTTGCCACACCTATGAGAAAAATGTTAACAGCAGTTTAGGAACAAGGGCATAACATGTTCCTGGTAAAAGCCATAACGTTACCTAATACACAGTTGGCTGTGCGCGCACCCACACACAGACGGACAGACACACACACACACTCTTTGTATATTCCTTTAAATTACTTATAGGTTCTAATAAGTAGCGTTTGATGTATTTATTCACTTTGAGTAGTTCACCAGGGATGTCCTGTAGATCTAAAAATCTACTGCAGCAGGTTTGTTCTCTTTTCACTTATTTCCAGTTGCCTTTTATCTTCCAATCACTCCGCAAAGAAAGAACAGAACATTCATTGACTGCAAATGGTCCAGTCAACTTTAAATGATCCCCATTAAATAATTCTTTACATGTTTTTCAAGATTGCCTTGTGATTTTGCACTGTATCTTCACACATAGGACCATATATATGGCCCTAGTTGTGTGCGCTTGCAACATGGTGCATGCCTGTGTGGTTTTGCATTATACCTTTACAAATGGAGCTATATTATGGCCCTAGTTGTGTCGAGCTTGCTACATGGTGCATGCATGACACAACACTTATGTCAGATTCAATAAGCCACACAAGTACCGCAATGCAGCAGAAATTATTGTGTTGCGTTCTGTCCTAGGAAGGTATTCCATGTGCGTTGTGTGGGTGTTCCCATTGCACTCCCATGGTTTTTGATGCTTTTTCAGATTGACAGGACATATAAACCTGAGAATGTGCTAAAATATTACAATTTCCCGGGGGAGGCATAGCAAGAAGAAATATCTCTAGTAGTATCTTCATTTCTCCTAGTTTATTCCACTTTCTATGTGTGCTGCATTTTGCAGCATACAGAGAAAGAGTAATATGAATCCCGGGATTGCTTGTGTGCAGGAAGGTCCCCATTCCTACGCAGAAACAATCCTGCATGCAATGCAGCACCCTTGCATCATGGTGCAAGGATGTTGGCGCTAGGCACTCAAAAAGGCACCAGCGCAGGGGAAAGGACAGGAATGCACCATATTGTGTTAAATACTGCACATTCCTGTCCTTTCACTCATGCAGTGTAGCGCAGCAAGTTGACTTGCTGTGCTGTGCTGCACTGCATGACCTGGTCATAAACATGGCCCACTGTACTACCGGCAAGTCAATTATATATTTAAATGATTTTACATTTCCATTAACTATGAACTATGATGGAATAGGCATACGCATACAGTTCTTGAGGTTAAATAAACGTGAAATAAACTGTTGCAACAAGTTACCTCTCAGATTCTCATATGTTTTGTTATAGAGCATTATTAACATTCCATTAAACAGTACTTGTAGGCCTTCCGTGTTAGCTGGTTGGATTTTTATGTCTCTGCAAAGAAAAAACACACTTAAGTAAACCACCAATACAATAAACTACGCTTTTTATGACAATAGCCTATGATTTAACATTTGTTTAATGTAAGAATGTGATGTGCAGAACCAGGTCTTTATCTAAACATATAAACATTACAAAGACACTTTTATCGAATATCTATTGCCACTTAACCAATGTTTTGTAGTTACACCTGGTCAAAATTACATTATAATACATTGGCGCTTGCAATTTAAAGCTGCCACTAATTTACTTAATACAATCTAATTGTGCCATTGTTAGTCATAATAAAGAGATGACTCAACCACATACTATAGTTATTAGAGCTTAGTTGTAGTATGTCAACGCCTGCTAACAGAACTAGCAGACCCTTTGAATGATAACTTCAGTGGCGGCTCCTCCGCTATGGCGGAGGAGTGTTGCCACTCCCGCCAGCAGCAGCAGCTACAAACCTTTTACTACAAAGCGATACGTGTAATAACCTACGTTTATTATCATTTTGTAGTAAATGCGATGGAGCATTGGGGGTGACAGCCATGGAGGGAAGTGCGCATGTATGTTTGGTCGGCCGTCTCGTGCACTGTGCTTTTCTCTAGCTCGGCATTGTGTTGCTGTGCTGGAGAGATCAGGCACAGGCTCCCAGTCTGCCTGGAAGCACCCTGGCTGGGTGCTCCCAGCCAACCCTAACGTTGCTCTGAGCAGCATCAATATTAGCAGCTGGGCAGGCTGGGAAGCCTGGGAGCCAGTGCCTGCATGCAGATGAGGCAGAGGAACGGCGGCACAGTGCAGAGCGGAATGGAGGTATGTTTTTTTTTAATTTTTATTTTTTGGTTTATTAATATTCCCTCTTCCCCGTGCGCCGCCCTGCCCCGTCACCCCGGTGAGCCACAACTGGGTAGCTTTCTGAACAGAAGCTGGCTATGCAGATTCCTTCTGTCTAGCATTCTAGCCTGCAATTAGTTTATTGTGCTAAGATGTTATTTATTGCATTACTAGGATTTAATACATAGAAGCACCAATCAACAAACTATCTGCATGCTCCCAAACATTCGAAAGAGGAATAGGGCTGGACTAGGATTCCAAATCAGCCCTGGCAAAGTTTGTCAGACCAGCCCCCAGGGGGTCCATAGTGAACAAATCTGACCACTACAATGGGGTGTGAAGGGTTGTCCAACCTCTAAGAAAATTTGGGAAAAATGGGAAAAGCGGTGCATTCGACAACACATTTTTCATTATATATTCAGTTGTATTAATTTTTAAAACATAGTGAATGATTACCTTACAGTGCACCAGGATAAAGCAATTTTATTGGGGTTCGTCAGTGATTCCTTCACCATCACCCTCTAACAGTGACTTTCCAAAGCCCTTCTGTCACATGTATTACGTTTGTTTGATATACCCTCTCTTGCCAGCATAGTACTTGGAGCACATTACATCAAACAATACAGAGACAACAAATCATACCTGTGGAAATCATTGCATAGAAAATGTCGGCAAAAAGGACTATAAAATGCAGGATTCACATCATCCATACTGGTAGGCATTTTTTGAGAGTGCTTGGTCTGGGAAAGCATCAACTCAGGATTCAGAACGTAACACAGTGTTTAGGGTTCACTGTACTAGTAACAATTTATAAAATAGGATAATCAAAACTGGGGGAAAACATAAATTTCTAACCTGTGCCATACAGTCTGTATGCAGAACGTTCTGGTTGGCTGAGGCGAGGCCCTAGCCAGGCAGAACCTGCCACTCCTGTCCTGGATGGGTGATTACACTCACTGTATACCCTGCACTCACCCTTGAGGAGCTTGGAACAGAGCAGTCAGGCTTATCACTGGGAAAATGGTTAAAGCAATGGCGCAGCACTTCCACACAATAATTACACTGAGCGTTACAAAAGAGACTTCACACGAGGTGTATGTAAACAAGATTTGTATTCAACACACATTATAAACACAGCAGGATCACCATGTAAATCTCGGCATAAATCATATTTGAATTATTACTTGCAGTACTAGGCTCCATTGTGTTAAACACTATAAACAGTATGTACTTCTGAGAAAAATAATACTTGCCCTCAAATGCATCGTCCTGCGGTGCCAACCGTTGTCAGCACAAGAGCCACTCTCGAGATTACCTCCAATTCAATAACACACTGTTGCATGGTGCACCCCGGTTCATAACATTAGCAGCAATAGGCACATATTAACAGTTACAGCACTTTTAACTAGCTCCACGGTCTGGGCCGCACAAGTAAAAAATGTCAACTATGACAGGCCTCTGGCAAGAAATACCATGTACAGCAACACCACTGTGTTGTTTTATCAGTACCTTATATTCACTATACACAGATACGTGGTGCCACATATATCAGGCAGCTCATACACACACAATCGCACACACTCATTCCTAGCACCCTAATGTGGTGCCCTGATATCCAGCAAGTTAATGTCACTGTGTTTGCAGACACCTTGGCCCCAATCCACCCTTCAACGGCCAACCAGTTCCTGCCACCCCACACCCCACGAGCTAGAGATGAAGCAACCTTTCCCTGGATAATAGCGGTCAAAATCACACTTCTCAGGATCCTGGTTACAAGGTGGGGGGAGACAGAGATAATGGCTGGTTAGGCAACAGTTGACAGATAGAGGTTTGGGCACCAATCAGTAGGTTCCCTCAGAGGTCTACAAAGCAGGGGGGATGGTACTGGGGCCACACGCTAGTTACAGAAGTGCCCAGCTCAGATAGGCACTCCAATACCTATATAGTTACCAAATCCGCACCTCCTGGGAAGGAGGCACATGTCTGGGGCTTGATGACTTGAACCACCCTGACAATTCTGATTGTACATAAAGAGTTAACAGGTCTGTACCTCGGGAAAGGAGACACAACATCTGGTGTGAGATAACTTGAGTCATACCAGATGATTCTGATCCTACACATAAAGGGGGTCATTCTGACCCTGGCGGTCGGAAGCACCGCCAACAGGCTGGCGGTGCTTCCTTATGTATTCCGACCGCGGCTGTGAAGCCGCGGTCGCCCAGCCGGGTCCGGCGGTTTCCCGCCGAATTACCCCCGGCTGGGAGAATCCTCCATGGCGGCGCTGCTTGCAGCACCGCCATGGGGATTCCGACCCCCTTCCCGCCAGCCTGTTTCTGGCGGTTTTCACTGCCAGAACCAGGATGGCGGGAACGGGTGTTGTGGGGCCCCTGGGGGCCCCTGCACTGCCCATGCCACTGGCATGGGCAGTGCAGGGGCCCCCTAACAGGGCCCCAGAAAGATTTTCATTGTCTGCATTGCAGACAGTGAAAATCGCGACGGGTGCAACTGCACCCGTCGCACCCCTGCAACTCCGCCGGCTCCATTCGGAGCCGGCTTCATTGTTGCAGGGCCTTTCCCGCTGGGCCGGCGGGCGCTCCTTTGGCGGGCGTCCGCCGGCCCAGCGGGAAAGCCAGAATGGCCTCCGCGGTCTTTTGACCGCGGAGCGGCCATATGGCGGTTCCAGCCAGGCGGGCGGCGACCGCCGCCCGCCTCGGTTGGAATGAGGCCCAAAGTGCTCAATGTCATGCTTCCCTGGAATAAGGCAAAACATCTGGGGTGTGATTCGTGGAGTCATCCCAGACAGTTCGATCACACACAAAAAGGTTTCCAATGCAGTACCTCCCTGAAATTAGGCACTTGTCGGGTGTACAATGACTTCAGTCGCACCATACAATTCCAGACGATCACACAAAGAACTCCAATGTCTGGTGCTCAATGACTTGAGTTGAACCAGACGATCTGGTCACACACAAAGGATTCAATTCCTTGTCTCCCTGGAATGAGGCACAATGTCTGGTGCACGTTGACTTGGGTTGCACCAGACAATCCTGTGACACACAAAGAACTCCAATAACATACCTTCCTGGAATGAGGCCCAACATCTGGTGCACAATGACTTGAGTCACACCAGACAATCCAGTCACACCCAAAGATGCAAGTTTAGTGATGCCACACGAGGTAGAATGTGGCACTGCTTTGGATGCAGCCCCACCTCTGGGGGTCACAACCTATGAACCAGGCATCGCACACAATGAGGATGCACTCGGGTGTCGCACAAGAGAAATGCAACACACTCAATTAAAGTGGGCCAGGCGGGGTCACGCAACTGGTAAACCCGCTCACAACAATCGAAAGGCAATACTTTGAAGGCTCTGAATCAGGCAATTCCGGTCTCCAGGTGCAATACTTATTCCACCCTTACACTGCTGCAACCACGTGGAGTCCAGCAGATGATGTAGGCACAGTGTGCCGCTCTCCAGATGACACTAGTATATTGTGATGGTCCCTCGGAGGAGGTCTTTGATGTCCCTGAGACCTCCAGACAGAACAGGGGGCAAGCCAACAACCCACTGAAGAGCACACTTTGGAGTGCCATACAGCAGCAGGCAATCTGCCCAGGCCAGCCACAATGCAGGAAGGGTGCGCCAATCCCTTTCAAGCACAGTAATTACTCCTCTGCACTACAGATTGTTCTGGCAGTGTGCACCACGCAATCCAGCGGTACTGATTCCATATCTCTGCTAGTGTATATCTAAGTTGCTGAACTGTGTCAATTGTAGTTACTCTCAAGTGTTTTTTGAAGTTGTGTGTTGTTCAAAGAGCTTCCCTTTGAACCAGAGGTGTTTTCCCTAAATTTCAGTCCTGTCTGCCATGGGGCTGTGGAATGCAGATCTTTAACTTTAGTGGTGCCATGATCTGGCTCCGATAGGTAAAGTGTCAGAACCTCTTGTTTCAATCTATCCAGCCAGACCCTCCAACAGCAGAGGTCTGTCATTCCAGTTGCCTACGTTTTATAGCTGTTGCTGCAGAATACACAGATGAGCTTCTCGCTTAGGTTCTCATTATCCTAATGAGACTACTGGATTCGGGTGGCAGAATCACCTGTTCTACAGGGGACTGAGTCTGAACCCACACCATGTGACACCTGATGACCTAATCCGGGTTTGTTCCAGCTAACTAGCAGCCTACCACCCAAGAGTAGAGATGACTAGGGCAACCAGGCACATGACATAAATGACACCTCAGGGGAATCGTGGTCACTCAGGTCTCATCCGTTTCTCTCAGTTACATTAGTCTCACATATGCAAGGACAATCAGAGGCAGAGCATAGTTCATAGGGTTCCATTGAAGTAACTGTATCTTAGATAATAAAGCATGAATTACAATAACTAGGATGATGAAGCACAATAAGATTAAGATTGTGATCAGGAGAGAAAAAAACAAAAATAACGCTACCATATTGTTACTAGAGTTTATAAGGATCGTTCCTACCTAGGCTATGTTAGAGCACAGCATATAAGCTCTAATTCTGTACTTCAGGTTCCCCCTGGGAAGACATCATCCCTCATACCTGAGCACAAGACCTGTAGACTACATAAGCAGCTGTAGTGAAGCAATCAGTAATCAGCAAACAGTCGTGGTCATCTGTCTGGAATCTCCTGCTAATGTACATGGGTCAAAGTAGCGTTTTTATAATAAAACAGCCGATGTTCCAGGAAAGGATCCCAGATAAGAGTATGTATGTTTCTGTGAACATTGGAGACAGAGCGTGCCACTTTTGCCGGCAACCTATCTTGCTGCAGCCTTGAGAAAAGCACAGAGTGAAAGAAATGTCTTGTTAAAGAATGTAGTGCTGACCTAGGCGAAGAACAGCTAGATAGAGAAAATAAAACAGGACCGCAAATGTAGCTAGTGTTAAAATAATATAACAAAGCTACAATAAAACTTATCTAGGTTAAAGTGCACAGTGGCAGGCCTAGTTTGCTAAAATAACATATATAAAACTATAGCTAAAATGGCTACACAACACCCTCCCATGCCGGTTCAAAGGTGGTTCAAAGCCTAATTATATATGTAAAAACTATTAAAATTCATTCTAAGGCATATATATGACAATATTTGTCAATGATGACAAGTTAAAAGACAATAGAGCATATATATATTTTTTTAACTTGTTTATTTATACATAGAAAGGGACTCATATAACCATGCATTACATCATAGCATATTACATTGAACGAGATTTACTGTCAGTCGACCATCCAACAACAGGTACCCATTCGAGGTCCCCATCCAGGTTCACGAATTGTGCATTGCCCTAGTAAGCATAAGGAAATAAACATGTATAGTATCAGACAGTGTCAAGACCATCAACATAATGGGCCCATCCGTTAGTGGCACCAACCACTATACAATTTGTGTAGTGCATTTCAGTCCCACAACTATCAAACAAAGCAGAACACTGTGATCATGATGAGCCCTGACAGAACAGATAAAGTGAGCAACAACGTCCATATGACATCGAAGGTGCCATGCACACACAGCCAGGGAGGGGAGGGGGGAAGAAACACCCGGGTCGGGGGGGCCACCACAAAACAGTCCATATATATATCAGTGACCAGTAGTGAGAGGGATTCGGGTACTACTGGTTGTTCCTTTTGGTCTGCTGTGCAGGATCTGCCACATGGTGTAACTTGACATTGTCGATGGAGGCAGGGCGGTTTTCTTTAGAACCAGGCAACGGTGGTAGAATAACAGTTCTGGTACTGTGTATTCCTAGGACTGGAACAGGTGCCCGATAGGAAGGACCAAACTCCTTTTTCACAGCAACTTTCTCACGTACTAGATCCCCAACCTTTGGAATCAAGCTGGTAGATGTTATTGGTACATCCTTAATTCCTAAGGAAGAAGCACTGGCAGAAGCGTTGTTGTCACAGAACTGTTGTAATTCCTGCAAGACAGTGACATGTTCATTTATGTCAAAGGGTGTTTCTGTTGCCTCCATGCCAGGACCATCTAGATCTGGAACATACATTTGAGTTCCAAACAGGCACTCGTATGAAGTATGACCCCCCAGGGACCTTCTAGGCAGATTATTAAGTGCTTGCTGGACTCCATACAGGTGATTAAGTCAACTACGACCCTTACATAATACTCTGGCTGTTAAGGATTGCTTTAAATCTCGGTTATGATACTCCATGACACTATTTCCCTCAGGATGAAATGGAGATGAGAAATGGAGTTGGATCCCTAATGAAGTCATGGTGTCCCTGAATGCCGTTGAGGCAAAAGCAGGGCCCTGGTCTGAGTGGAAAGCCGCAACTGCATATGTGCCAATGAAGACTTGCAAATCTTTAATAACAGCCAGAGCGTCAGCCGAGCGTTGTGGCCACACCCATAGAAATCCAGAGCCGGAGTCAACAGTCACTAAGATGTATTTATATGCACTGTTAGGTGTCAGGGGACCGCAATGGTCCAGGTACACACATTGTAATGGTTTGTTAGAAATTAGGAGGGGTGTCTGCAGTGGGCGTTTGATGCTGGACCCCTTAATTTGTTGGCAGATATCACAATAAAGGACATACTGCTTGGTCTGTTTGTATAGACCTGGCCACCAATAACGAGCCTGCAATAGTGATATTGTAGCCTCCACACCAGCATGGGCAGAGGCAACTCCCTAATGTGCTGCTTTGATCAACTCTGGTCTTAGGTCTTTATTGGGAATTATTCAAACTTCCACGCCTGGTATTTTTACTCCTGCAGCAGGGAAGCCTCCTATCCGGTAGAATATTTAACGGGATATCCATTAGGTAAAGGTGTACCGTCAGCCAAGGCTTTCACAGCAGCTTTTATCGTCTGCAGCAACAGAATCCGTAGCTACTGCTGATTTGGCTGCTTCATCAGCCAATGTATTTCCAGCACTATGTATGCCAACGTGCTGGTGTGCAAGTGTATGTACAACATGGACATTTGGTAGTGTTTTTTTCAGATCTGCTACTTTCCCCCACAGAAGTCAGTGTTTGATGGTGTTACCTTTGGAATCTGAACCCATTCTGGCGCCAGTAATGCAGGTATTCATTGAAGGACTCGACACAATAGTACGAATCACAGACAATCAGCGTTAGGTTCAATCAGGTTGTGCTGAGTCATCGGTGTGCTTGACTCTTTGATATTGATCAATAGGCAATGTATTTGCCAGAACTGGTTATTCTAGATCATATTGCAAAAATTCTGGAGTTTGTAACTTTGGGTCCAAAATATAGTCAACATCAGTGGCTATCAGAGACGTCACCTATTGGATCCAACATAGATTAAATGCTTTAGCGTTTGGAATGCTGGCTTTGGTAACAGCCTCGAGGGCTGGGATTGGAGATACGATAATAATGCGTTTTCCCTGTACTAGTGGTCTTTCTTTAGTGACAGCCATCTGAACAGCAGTGAGAATTTTCTCAGTGGGAGCAAAACGTTGTTCTGCTGTTGAGTACAAATGCGATTCGTATGCAATCGAGACTGTCTCACTCTCATTAAATGCTACATAGATGAAGCCAATGGCACCAGCTAATACTCTGATGACCAGATGTTTTTTATTGTCCCTTGTGTGTAGGTGTTGTGCTGCAAGCATGTCTTGTTGCCATGCTCTGAGAATGCGTGTGTGTTCCACTGTCCAGAATTTACTGGAAAAGTCAGGATGTATCAAGTCAAATAAGGGTTTGATGTGTGGTACATAATCTGGAATGTAAGTTCTGCCAAAATTTAGTAAACCGAACAGTGACTGGAGTTTTTTAATGGTATTTGGAGGTTGTAACTGTGAGCATTTTCTAAGAATTGTGGCACTAGACTCTTTCCTTCACTTGATAATTCGTATCCCAGAAACAGGTCACTAAGGAATGCTATTTTTGTTTTGTTTTTTAAGTTAAATTTATAGCCGAATTTGGCAAATCCTACAACAATGCGGGCTACCCATCTTAGATGTTGCAGTAATTCATTATCCGTAAAATAGATATCATCTACATAGGACAATGCTTCAGGGTCAATGTCGTGCAAATTAAAGTCACATGAGCCATGAACAGTCCTGGACTGTTCTTGTAGCCCTGTGGTAAACGACAGAATTTGTTTGGGAGCCTAGTGCCCTGAAATTTGTCAAGTCTCTACTCTCAGGCACTATATTTTGGCAGAAGAAGCCATTGGAAATATCCAATGGTGTTTTGTATTTTTTGCGCACTATGAAA
The DNA here is from genome assembly GCF_031143425.1 of Pleurodeles waltl. Taxonomy (NCBI): domain Eukaryota; kingdom Metazoa; phylum Chordata; class Amphibia; order Caudata; family Salamandridae; genus Pleurodeles; species Pleurodeles waltl. The sequence continues at coordinate 657,724,388 of NC_090443.1, read as the reverse complement.
GGGGACCTGGTGCACTTCTAAGCCACTCTTTGAAGCCTCCCCCACTTCAAAGGCACATTTAGGTATAAAAACAGGGTCTCTGCCCCTACTAAGTCAGACACTTCCTGGAGAAGAGAACCTGAACCAGAACCTGCATCCTGCCAGGAAGACCTGTCTGGCTGCTCAAAGGACTCACCTGTCTGCTTTCTGTAAAGGACTTCTGCCTTGCTGTTGCCCTGCTGCCTTGCTGCTCTGTGGCTGTGGTGAAGAAGTGCTCTCCAAGGGCTTGGATAGAGCTTGCTTCATGTTCCCTGAAGTCTCAGGACCAAAAAGACTTCATCTCTGCAAAAAGGACTCCTTGTGCAGCGAAAATCGCCGCACAGCCTGCCAGAAACGATGCACAGCCTGCACCAGGGTGAAAATTTCACCGCACGCCAAACCGGAACGGCGCAGCCTGACTTCGCAATGAGAAGATTGAAGCAGCGCCAGCGTAGCGACCTGAAATTCGACACACAGCCTCACCGGATTGATGTACAACTGAGCTGGAATGATGTAGCCCGACTTCCAGAGAGGAATCGACGCAGTGCCTGCCGAGTGGTAGTAAATTCAATGCAACGTCTACCGGATCAACGCAGCTCCTGACTTCGTACTAGCAGTGCCGGAAATCCACACATCATCCCCGGGCGTCTGAAAACCCCACAACCCGAAGAGGATCCACTACCGAGCGGCGGAAATCAAAGCACAGCCGTCCCTGCGTGGGAACTAAATGGCACGTCGCCGTGTGCGGCCCGAGAAATCGACGCACACCCCTTTGTTTCCACGCTTCAATTTCTATAATAATGTCATGCATACGCAAATCTTCTGCAACAGACTAACTGTACTGTGCAGCACTCCATAGTCCACTAGGATTTTGGGATCGGAACCAAGGACCTCACAAAAATATGGCAGCATATCAGCAAAAACTTTCCCTTGCACGTATTTGCCCTTCTGTGAGTTGTTCATATTCACGTCAACATCACCCTTCTGCATTTTGGTGTGTGGCTCATTTGAAGCAATATGGACTGCATTTTTAATGAGACCCCGAAGATCAGAACTTGAAATCTGCAACCAATCCTCCTCTATCAATTGCTGCAAATGCTTTTCCTAATAGCAGCTTTCCCCCAGGAGAAACAGCAGAATCTCCCAATGACTCCATAATAGCAAACCAAGCAGGAGGTAAGTCATGCCAAGAGCACAACTTCCTATTTATGCCCATTTCCAAGCAACCAAGTCACACAAATAACAAGACATAGAATGCTTAAAAATGGGATGCCACCTTCCCGCAGCCACGCACTCAAAGAGACACAGCTGTGGGGCTCCGGTACTAGAACAACAACTCAATACTCAGCCCTCGCGCAGACCACTAGCGATGCTCCCTGCCCCACCCAAGCACATGTAATGGGAGCCCAGCTGCGGGAGGTGCACAGAAATTAACAACTCCCGGTAAGTGTATTAAAAGAAATTACAAGGATCAACACATAAATCACACAGTTGCTCATTAGTCTATAAATAAACAAAAACACAAGTAAAAACTAGCACATTTTCTTACCTGTCACGGACAGGATAAAAAGCAGGCATGGAGGTGGGTGGGAAGGACCTTTATTGAATAAAGGTAAAAATAACTAGCGGGTTAGAGTGCCTGTCAGAAGGCGGGAAGTAATGACTTGGATGAGATGCTCCTATGAGGGGGTATTGGAGGTGGGGGCTTAAAATAAAACCCATTAGGAAACTATGTTAAATAAAATGAGTAGCCACAAGTAGACAAGCAATGTTAATTTAAATAAAAAGCCAAAAGTAGAGCAGTTGCTTAAAAGTATAAGAGTAAACTTGCACATGTAACTTACTCACACATGTAAATCACCTTTGTAAACAGCCCTGTTTATCTGCAAGAACATGATTTCTCATTAGGAGGAAAATGAGACCAAGTATTTATAGGGGATTTAAGGGCTTGGTAATTAAGTAACCATTTATTAGAAGGAATACAATAGTCTCTATTGAATGTAAAAATGATAATGTGAGTCACCTCACAGTGAAGGTACATTAAAAGCAACTCAGCTTTTATCCTTGTTCCTCTATTTGATCATGAAACTCCTCAGTGAAAGATACTATTGTTATAGAGTATGATATTGTTTATTTTATCTTCTTTAACACCCAGATTTCAATATCTGGAATCAATTGTGATAAACTATTAGGAGCAATGTTGAAACCTGAAGGCAGATGTAAATACCTAAACACATTGGTAAATTTTGGAAATTATGTTGTGTGTAGTGTCATTGTAGTCAAAGTTTTATCATATGGAATTCTGTTTCTTTCCAAGTCAGTTCAGTTAACGTGGTGTTGAGTCATATTTTAACTTTCAAGCCAAGTTCTTGGATGTTTTCCTTCGCATCCAGTGGACTAGAGCTCTTCAATCTTCTACAGTTTCAGAGCGTATGAAGACACATTCCATAGCACAGATGCTTTTCTTGTACATAATTTCATGGTTGGTTGAAATTCAAGGACAGCATGGTGAAAATGCAATTACTTCAAAACCTCTTTAGGTGATTTCTCAAAAAAGTGTCTCTGTAAATTCTCAAACAGAAGCCCTCAAAACTCTGTAGCCAAATTTTTGATCTAATTTGGCAAATTGTACTGCATAAGCAACTGTTATCCTCCACTGCTTGTAAAGGTATACCAAAAGAGATTAAAAAGTGGGGAAAGTCAAAGTATGTACCCCCTAGCCTTCAGCTGAAAGTTTAACTAGTTTGAAACATTTCATTAAAGCATTAGATCTACTAGATCTGAGCTGGGGGGACAATTCCACTGCTCACCAATTTTTTATCACCTCTCTAAAATAATATTACCTTTTCCTCATGTTGTGGGGAAACTGGACTGATTGCAGAAGCCCCCTCACGTTTCCCCCCCATTTTTAGCTGATACTGGTGTTTTCTGAATCTCACTGTGCCCTGAGCACTGCTGACCAGTCCCAGGGCCAGTGCTCTATATAAAATGGTAATATGCAAATTAGGCATAATTATAATTGGCTCTGACAACCTACTTATAAGTCCCTCGTATATGGTAGGGCATGTAGGATTAGGGACCCCAGTATAGTTAGTGTACCCCTGGGTGCACTGCTGTCGTCCCTGGTGTCATTGTAAAGGCAGGCCTGCGTTGCTGGCTGCTTTTAAATTACAATTAACCCTGAATTCGACCTTGGAATTAAAAGTACTTCCAAAGTCTCAAACTGCCTTATTTTTGCATATGTCACTCCTGCCCTTGGTGCCCCCTGGTTGGGTGCAGTGTAAATATAAATAGGCCCTTTCTAATAGAAGTTTTGTAAGCACTAGTGAGGGAAAACATCCAAATTCATTTTCCCTCACTGTAGTCAATGGACCCCAGAGGCTAACATTGTGAGACTTTATTTAAAAATAATATCTTATTTTCAATGGAGATGAGCTAAATATAGCAAGTGTGGCACCAAATTAAATGTTATAATAAATCCAACAACTTGCCATTGTTGAATTTAATATAACTAACCTAAGGGAAGAGTTTTAGAACTCTTTCTGAACGTTTCCAAATTCAGCCTTGTAGTGAACTTTCCTGATTAGTCAGCCTCTGGTAGCCTGAGCATGGCTACCTTAATGAGGTATGAAGTGGCCTGGGCTGAGACAAAGGAAGTATCTGGTGGGTGGGGACCGGCTGCAGGAGATGGCAGAGCAGGACTGTGGGAGAGTGGCCAAACTGGTTTTCAAAGGAGTGAAAGCCACCTGGGACAGAAACTGGACCTGCCTCATTTCCTGCTTCCCCAGACAGATAGGAGCTCCACTAACTAGGTTAGGAGAGGGTTTGGAGGAAGTGTGTTAGGGAAACTTGACCATACCAGTGGGTGGGCTCATCCAGATGTAACCTTCAAAGAGAGATTTCCTCCATGTTGGATTTTCAAAAAATGTTGCTTTCTGGTATTGATTTTTGCCACACTTCACAAGAAGTGGTCATCACAGAGGGTGTTGGCCTGCACCCCATTGGACAGGAGCACACCCTGGTTTCTACCCACCCCACAGAAGCAAGGATAAATATGGCAAAGCTGCCCCACAAGCCAGATCCCTGCTGGAAGAAGATACTGGAGAAGGAGGACTGTCCTGCTGGACCACCAGCCTGTTCCTGGACATTGCACTCTCAAAGACTGTACCAGCCGCACAATTTGGACTTCAACAAGAGAATGACTTTGCCTTGCTTCTGCAACTCCAGAAGTGGACTCCCTGTAAGCTATAGGCACAAATGAGCTGACCAGAGTCCCCTGCATCAAGTTCTACAAGAATAGCCCAACTGACCAGCGTCCAGTGGCCATTTCAGGATTCTGACCAGGTGCATTCTGGAAACTGTAGTCCCAACTTCTTAAGAGCAACTCATAGCTCCTGGAACCTTGGATCAAGTATGTTGACACTTCAACTACCCAGAAAGGACCTCTGGAAGAAGATTCAGAAATTTGGAGATGTTTGGAGCAACTGTTGTAAACAGCTCCATAAGTTGAAGAGATGCATTGTGGGAGTTGTAGTCCCAGATCTCAAGAGACAAACCAGAGCCGCTGAACCCTTGGGTGGGTCTGTGGACCACTTTCATGGATCAAGAAACACTTCTGAAAGTAAGTGTAATAGTCTTACATCGTGGTTGGCCTGAACTCTGGACTTTGTCCCTGTCCAGTGCGACCTTTTTTTGACACTTTGAGTGCTATTTGCTTCTTATTGATATCAGATTTGTATTGTGTGTTGTGTTTCACTTAGTTACTGTTTTGTTGATATTAAATGCTTTACACGCCTGTCTCCTAAGTTAAGCCTAACTGCTCGTGGGCCAAGATGCCAACGGTTGAGCAACTTTTACATTCCTGAGACCTTGACTGGACAAGTGGGGGTTTGAGGCCTATGGTAGTTACCCACCTGCCCTTACCAATAATTCACTTTCCAAAACGTCAATTGATTTTTTTCTGCCCATATGTTTGTAATGCATAAAGCACATATGCCACTTAGCTCGTACACCACTTTTCAGTTTTTTTGGGAGAAAATTTCATGGGATCCCGGCACCCTCCATTTGTAAATGGACGATTGACAGATAATTTCTAAAATAACAAGAGTTTCTTTCCAAAATTAAGGAACAAATTATTACATTTGGCTGTTTAGTGCAAAATGACAAATATTTGCCTTGGCATGCCTTTGTGGTCTTCTTTATATGAGGCTATTACAGTTCAAGCCAAAGCAAAACAATTTTAAATTGTCTTTCAGAAATTAAAACGCTGCAGGAGGAGTAGTTTTAATGAGAGTGTGTTAATTTTGCCATATGCACCTGTTTTCTGAAGGGACCTCTGGAGGTTATAAAAAGCTAACGAATGGTTACAATTATAGTATACGTTTCTGTCTGCCAAAACCTGTAGCCATTATTATGTCAGCCGACAGTCTGACGAGTACTTTGCATTTTTGGATAAAGAGAAGAACCGCTCTAATCATATCAACAAGATCCGAGCTGTAGAAAAAAACTCCTTCGGTAAATAAAGATGATGGAATTAAACGATGCCATGTTTTATAGGCAGTCGTAATCGGCAGAAAGGTCGATTGTCTTATAATGGTTGAGCACAGTAAAAATGAGATGCTAGAGGCAGCTATTTCTGCCAAGAAAGTGTCCTTGTCTATTGTTACATCCTCTTCTGGAAGTAATGATGGTTTATGTGCAGAAGCTTGCACAGTCTATGCACTCAAAGAAAATAGTTCAATATAAGTGTTCTTAAGGACCTGTCTACTTATGTGGATGTAGTCGATGATAGCTCTTCGCATGAAAAAACAGAGGAAATATGTGACTCCGTGGCTCAGAAGTAACATACAGCAGTGAATGAACAACTCTCACATGTAAAATCTCCATATTGAGAAAGATGTTTGAACTCACGCTATGCCTGAATAAAATAATGCTGATGTATGCAATGGCGCGTGACTAGGTAGGCAGTGTTTATTTTCTAAACCAATAAGCGCTTGTGCGGAAAGAATCCGGCAGCCAGCTTGTAAAGATTGTCCAATACCAAGGCTGCAAAGTCTTGATTCCATCTCATGCCTTTCTCCTACCACTATACATTTCCTTCCTTTTATTTCACTGTTGCTTACTCTTTTTCATCCCTGCTTTCTTTCTTTGACACTGTTTTCCCGTCATTCTTTTACTCCTCCATTTGTAATTTTCTCTCTCTTTCTCTGGGTCAAAGTCTGATGAGGAAAAGTAAATGTCAGTCTCCGAAAATGAGTGGCCAGTGAACCCTAACTGCAAGCACGGGCTCTAAAATATATATATATATATATATATATATATATATACACACACTGAGAAAACCAAAGGTTACAGGAACATTATAGGAAATCGAATTTTAATAAAACATAGAAATTCACTTAAATAAACAAAGGTTACACAGAAGTTATAGTTAGGCTCACATTTTAAACATACCAAATCACAGAAATTCACCTCTTATAGTTAGAACTATCTCAAGTAACTATAACTCGAGCCCTAAAATAACTATAACTCGCGCCTCCACCATGGACAGTTTTTTCATCAAAATGTTTATTGCAAATATTAACTTGATATTATCTATGATGTTATCAAAGATGTCACAAATGCTGTAATTTGTGGAATAATTAGCAGTGCATGGCGAGGGTGCGAGTTATAGTTATCTGAGGGCATGAGTTATAGTTACCTGAGATAACTCTAACTATAACAGGTGAATTTCTATGGTTTTGTACATTTAAAATGTGAGCCTAACGATAACGTCTTTGTAACCTTTGTTTCTTTCAGTGGATATATATATATATATATATATATATATATATATATATATATATATATTGTACGTTGAAATAAGCACAGGACACTTTACAGAACAGTATATACTGTATATATATATATATATATATATTTTTTTTTTTCTTTGACAGGAGAGTGGGACTCAACTGCATTCATCATGAACATACAGATTAGCGTAATCATGTTGAGATTCATATTTGTCTTGTACTCTAAAACAAGCACAGAGTATATTTAATCAGTCGTTGTATGATGGCAGATTGGTATCTAGCTGGTTTTATTATTATCATATCGACTGGCATAATGTTGCGGAGGATCTTGATTGCTTTTGCACATTAAAATGAGCATGGGATACTTTACTATAAAAGGTATTTGTAGTAATACACGTACTGGACCTACAGATGCTCTGACTAATTATTTTTAAGCATGATGTGTATATAATTTCTTATGAATGAGAAAATGTATAAATAAGAGAAAAATATATATAAATGCAGATAAATGCTTGTAGATAGATATGAAATTCTTGTCTTTGTCCGGTGTTTAATATTCCCTATGTTCTTAAATTTTTCCTTGCCGTACAGTTACGGGAATAATATAATTATTATTGTTTTACCTAATTCCCTCAATCTCTAACAGTGCTGATACTGGATTATACATTTATTAATATTGTTTAATAATATTGGTTTATGAAATGTCCTTGTAAATGTAAGGTTGAATTGGAGATCGAACAAGATGTTTTGTATTCAGAAAAACAATCAATGTACTTGTGTGTTTTTCCTTTAAGTGAAAGAATGAGAAGGGCGTTGTGCCTCTTTTTTAAATTGCACTTGCGCTTTGTCTATTTTCATGGCCAGTTGAAGGCTACAGCGGAAACGTGTCGCCATGACATACAAATGAAAGCCTGTTGAGCACATAAGAAAATAAAACCGTGAAATGAACCAGAGTGTGCCACTGTCATCTGTGACCTCTATGTGGCTTGTGAAGGGTTTCTGTGCCATATATGAGAGTTTATGGTGATCAAAGTTCAATGTATATATCTATATATATATATACATATATATATATATGTATAAATAGATAAATATGCGCACACACAGGTTTTTGAGAAAATACAGAAATCCTAAACCAGGGTGAGCTGTTTTTATTGCTTACTGTAACCAGGCACAAGCAAGGGGTCAGACATTGTATCACTTGCAATAACAATGTGTAACCTGAGTGCTTTACACTAAAACACACATCTTACATGTCTGACCTCTTTATCTAACCTATAGTAATGTGTACTGGAGGTTGTACCTGCAGTTCCAATCCTAGGTAAGGTAGCACTGGCTCACCTTTGCCTGATAGCCAGAGGCTGAACATCTTGTAGAACAGGCAGATACAGCATGAGTAACACCAATGCCATCATCGACAAACAACCCTTGCTAAATCTGATGATACGCTGATTTCTGGACTTTATGCAATGCAACAGTGCAATTTTTCACTCAACTCTCAGTAATCAAAGGACACAATTTCTGGGCCTGTAAGTGAGATCAACGTAAGTGTATTTTCAGAAATAAGGTCTCTAGTTTTCAGAGGTATGCACCCTGGCAAAGTAGGGACCACAATCCTAGTCAGGGGAAGTCAGATACACACCCTAAATTAAGCTATGCTCAACCTTTGGTAGCTTGGCACAGAGCAGTCAGGCTTAACTTAAAAAAGGCTACTGCAGTGGGTGGCACAATCAGTGCAGCAGGCTCACTAGCAGCATTTAATTTTCAGGCTTTGGGCACATATAGTGTACTTTACTTCGACATACAAGTAAATTAAGTATGCCAAATAGGTTTAAAATAATTATAACATGTTTAGAGGAGTAAAGCAGTGGTAAAGTGCCCAGAGTCATGAAACTAACAAAAACAGGGTCATAAATAGAGAAGGAGGAAGGTAAAAAGTTTGGAGGTGACCTGGCAGAAAGGGCCATTTAAAAAAGAAGCCCATTTGAGAAGGAATCTTTCAAACTTTTAGCTATATACTTCACAGACAAATCAACCTCAACCCAAATGTATCCCTTCCAAATATAACTGATGATGAGGGATTCTCTAGAGCGGAGAGAATTAAATTATGTCAGGCTTAACTTAAGAGGCAATGTGTAAAGTATTTGTGCAACACTTAATTACAGTATCATAGTGAACAACACCAGTTTAGGAAAATAGAATGTATTTATCCGAGAAACACAAGACTAAAATTGAGTAGAACTCAAGATGTGAATTTTTTAAAGAACAAACTGCAATGTAGTGTTTTAAAGTCAATAGGGCTTAAAGGTTACTTGAGGTTGCGTTAGACCGGTGTAATTTAAAAGTTCAGGCTGACAGCGATGGAGGGCAGGCTGCCTACAGAACTCAAGCAGGGCAGGTGGAAACAGTACCTTGGAAGGAGAAAGCTTTGATGAAAAAGACTCTATGCATTGGGTCAGATCTGCGCAATGCGGTAGATGCGTCATTGGTGAGTCTCGCAGCAATGTCTTTGGATCAGGGCTAAAGTGTTGTTGAACCTCACAGTATGGTCCTGCTTCATCATCAGCACTGAATTGGTGTCAAAGGCCACTGTGGTGGTTCCCACTAGCACAACAGCCTCAATGCATCTGTTTTTTTTGTAAAGCAGCTGCAAAGTCCTCTCACATTGCCCAGGACTGGATTGGCACCTCTTGGCAAAGCAGGACTCACAGTGGCAGAGCCCAGGAGCTAAAGCAGAGTTGAGGAGAAGTTTTTGATGTACCTGAGACTTCCAGAAGAGGAAGCAAGCTAGCAAGTCCTTCGAGTGACTTGGTTCTGCAGAGGATCAGGAAGAGAGCAAAATCCAGTCCTTCTTACTCCCAGGCAAGAGGCAGCAGGCAGCAGGACAACACAAAAATTCAGTTGAGCAGATCGGTAGTCACTTCTGGCAGCACAGCAGTCCTTCCTCCTGTCAGAATGTCCTTTAGATACAGAAGTGTACTGATTTGGTGGGGTTAGGATCCCAGTTGAGCCTTTGAAGTAGGGGTAACTTCAAAAAAAGGCCTTCGAAGTGCACACGATCCCTCCACTTCCTTTCCTGGCTCCAAACACTGTACAGGGGTTTATGCAGCACTTTGTGTGGGGAGAGGCATGGCCTATTCAGATATGAATGTCAGCTCCTCCCTCCCAACTAGCCTAGAAAGACCCATCAGCCTGGTGATGGGCCATCAGGATGCAAATGTCATACCCCAGCTCCCTTTCTGTGTGACAGTCTAGAGGGAATGCACAAAGCCCAGCTATCACCCACCACAGACGTGGATTCAGAGACTGGCAGAGACACAGAATGGTTAAAGTAAGAAAATGTCAACTTTCTAAGAGTGTCGTTTTCAGTCTTGCAATTTAAAATCCATCTTCACCATAAGTTGTGATTTTAAATTGTGAGTCCAGAGTCACCAAACTATGAATTTCTTGCTTTCCCTATTGGAAGTTACACTTAAAGGCTGCTTCAAGGGGACCACAATGCTAATCTATGGGAAAGATAGGCCTTGCAGTAGTGAAAAACTAATTTGATAGTTTTTCCACTACCAGGGCATGTTAAACATAAAAGTACATGTCCAACTTTTTAAATACACTGCACCCTGTCATTGGGGCTTACCAGGGCCTACCTTAGGGATAATCTATATTTAATAAAAAATAAAAGGTTTGGGCCTGGTAAGTGGGTACACTTACAAGGTCAAAATGGCAGTTTAGAACTGCCTCACAGGCTCTGTAATAGCAGGCCTGAGACACATTTGAAAGGCTACTGCAGTGGGTGGCACAATCAGTGCAGCAGGCTCACTAGCAGCATTTAATTTTCAGGCTTTGGGCACATATAGTGTACTTTACTTCGACATACAAGTAAATTAAGTATGCCAAATAGGTTTAAAATAATTATAACATGTTTAGAGGAGTAAAGCAGTGGTAAAGTGCCCAGAGTCATGAAACTAACAAAAACAGGGTCATAAATAGAGAAGGAGGAAGGTAAAAAGTTTGGAGGTGACCTGGCAGAAAGGGCCATTTAAAAAAGAAGCCCATTTGAGAAGGAATCTTTCAAACTTTTAGCTATATACTTCACAGACAAATCAACCTCAACCCAAATGTATCCCTTCCAAATATAACTGATGATGAGGGATTCTCTAGAGCGGAGAGAATTAAATTATGTCTGGGACTCATATTGGCGAAAACAGATGTTGCACAAACTTGGAGAGATGCCATCCTGTTGCGTATTAAGGTGATGGAGAGGCATAAGCCACTGTTGCATTCTAGATCTCCCCATATAAACAGCTAGGAGATATCCCCATAAGCATCACTGGATATGGGTGCCTGATTTGAATATTTTGATGATTTACATGAGGGCTAATGCAATACCCTTAGAGGTAGATACAGGATGGGCTACATTTGCATAATTGTATTTCTCCTTATCACATTTTGCTTTGTGACTAACTGTTCCTGATGTACTAATATCCTCATGGAAGTCATTTAGATGCGATTTTATGAACATGTCCTCCGTCAAATGTTTTTAGCAGGACACAGTTTATGAGCATACTCTTTTTTGGGTAGGGGAACATCACTACCTAAATCCATCTATATTCATTCATTGAGCCGTCCCATTTTTAAATTTAGTATTCCCCATTCTCCAGTCACTCTCCTGTCCCTCCCACAATTACTGCTAAAACATATACTTATTGGTGCAGAGACTCTGCAGTTAGGGTAGAGATATCTGCAGAAGAAAAATAGCCGACTATCCCACACATAAGTGTCTTAATAGCATTTTGTAGTATGTTAGTGGTACTACTGTAGTGTAACATACGAAAACATACAGTTTGTGAAAAGGCATCACAGTGAGGAGCAAAAAACAAAAACCAGACCAGATCCTCGCCCCATCGAGGAGCACAAAACAGCGCCTGGCTTCTCACAGGCTCAGAGAAAAATGTTTGGCTTTGGGTCTTATAGATTCTAAACCAGAAATTTCTGAATAAAAGACAGATGAAAAACTACTGGTTCGTGCTGCTTTGTAGAATGTGACCACTTTTTGTTGCCTAGATTTCCATGCACATATCAAAGAGTGGTTACCAAAAGGATTTACCCACATTTCAATGATTAATTTCTGTTCTTAAAGTACTGTAATATGTTGGGAAGAGCAAAACTCCCACCAGCCAGTGTGCCCGCTGATCTACCATTAAACCAGTAACTCACATCTGTGAGCGGGCCTAACATAACTGACAGGAACACATCAAATATGTCACCATAAAATGGCTAGTCTCAATGTGGTCTTCCAATGCTCACACGTTTGACCTATTTTTGTCTTGTGCCACAGGTCCAACCACAATTGTGAGACATGGATTTTATTGATAAAAATGTGGGAGCATTGGAAGGTATCACTCTCGCCATTTGTCTGAAGATCTGGGCTTTTCCATCACAGAAAATAGAAAAATTGTGACTGTGACCCATACTTTGACATTTGCAGGGTGTTCTGGTTAATAAAACATGTTGGGATTCATGCAAGCTGCATCATCATAGATTTCCATGTCTAATTTTTCAGAAATGTCTTGGTTTGAGGGTGGACTCTGGTTCAAACCCATAAAACTCAACCATGCCTCATAACCCCACAGTCAAAAGACCTAGAAGAATTCAGATTTGGGTCAAGCCTTGGAACACATATTTTCCTTAGCCAGGAAGAAAATACCATATTGTTCTGCATGTTTCTTTTGGCCAGTTAATCAGTGCCAGGGTAGTCTGCCAAACAGAGATAAAAATCTTATGATGTGTTGGTATTAAAATATATTGTTGTGGTATGTTCGCACATAGTTCAGGGGCCAGAAGACAGGTGTCCTACATCAGTACTTTGCTTGTCACTATGTTCCAAATTTCCAACATATACTGCAACCAGTTTATGGTCTGTGGATATCATGAACACACAGTAAACTCTTACATTTCTGGTCCTCTATGATAAGGACACCAAGGGGAACATATGTAGGGGTCAAGGCTATCAGAGATCCATTTCTGCATGAGGGAGACTGGAGATAACTTTCATTTCTTGGGAAAAATGTTTAAAATGTAGCAAACATCACACTCAACGCAAGCTATATTGCAGCAAGTTAATATAGGTGATTGAGACCAGGCACACAGTGACATAAGCCTTTCAATGTGTAACTGCTGACTGCTTGTGGTTGTGGTAGATTTCCTTAATGCCCAGGAGTGATACCTGTGACCAAAAAGACTGGTTCTCTAAACCTACCATTCACTTACAGCTGATTTTGCAACTTCCTAAATTCAAGGCACCCAGCTTATCATAAGTGGAAAACATAAATCAATGAAAAACACATACATTCCTTGTACCGTAAGCTCTGGAGACCCAGAGGAATGATCTTGGGTATCTAGTCTTGACAAACATGTGATCCTGTGTGACAGAGGCTGGCAAATATTAATTACCATGTTTTGGAAAACAAATGCTAAAATCCTGATAAACATGTTCAGAACAATTTAGCTCCGTGCCAATCAGGCTGAGAGAGGCTTGGCAAAAAGCAAACAAAATCTTAGGATGGGTAGATGTTAAAAATATATGGTTGTCATATATTTTCCCAAAACCCAGAGGCAATATCCAGTACCAAACACTGGTACCCTTAAGAGTCATTTGGCTACATGTACTTTCAAAATTTCCAAACTGCACTGCATTCTGTTTATTGCAGCAATATCCTATATGAAGGAGAGTTGAGGGAATTACCACTTTTGAAAACAAAATGCTAACATTTTTACAAATGTAATGTTTAGTGCAATCTCCCAGTCAGCCAATCGAGGTAAGGAGGTCTCATTCTCAACAATAGAAACCTAGGATGTGTAGATTTTAATAATATTTGGTTGTGAACAACACCAGAGTAAACATTGTGAACAAAATGCATGTAGCCTAAACCAACATTTCACTTGCTGTTGCTTTCCAGAATTCCAAACGCACTGCACCTAGTTTGTCCTGTTACTTGGACCTAGCAGGGATATGCTCCTTGAAGAGGGAGACTGGAGTAAGTTACTACATTCTGGAAACAAATTGCTACATATCTGCCCAACATCATGCTCAAAGCATTGTACTTGCCCTTAAAGTAGGGAAAGGGTGGTATGGATTGAACTAACATACAGATCGTACCAAATTAGAACATGTATATCTTTTGTACTTTCATATAGTACAGTTTCATACCTGTCATTAAATAAAGAAAGCACCATGCCACTTCATTGATTTTTGGAACAAATGAGATACAGTACAAACCAAGCTCACTGGCATGAACCTTGACAGCTTGAAGTCCCACCTCTAACCGAACGACAAAGCAATTTTATTCACCCTAGGCAGCAACCTCTCCCTGAAGGAACACATTACTAAAATGACAAAGATGGCCTGATGCCAGCTCTCTTTCTTCCAGAAATGACTATAGAATTGTTCAACCCCTTGTGCTCTTGCACCTGGATGGTGGTAAATGCCTTAATCAATGACTTCCAGATTTCGCACTGGCAGATATTAGGAGCATTCTTAATGCCACAGCAACATTTTATCTAGGACATGAGGGAATATGAGCACATCAGCCCCATCTTCATAGAACTCCACCATCTTTAAACCCAGATGAATCATATACAAAGCCATCACAAACAGCACCACTCTTATCTTCCAGACAAGTTCACCGATTCTGGCGGTTCTTGGCACACCCACTTACAGAACACTGTTGGAATGCAGCCTAAAAAGAGTAAATAAAGAAAAAAAAGAATACAGCAGTCCTTTTCAAGATATGCATTTCAATAACCATCACAATTGCCCCAAAGCTGCTCTGATTTAGGAAACAGTTGAAGTCTCAACTCTTCAAAGAACACTACATCACAATGTATTAACCATTTGCAACTGAGCTTCCTCTCACCTTTCACCACGTACAGACTGCCCATACCTTTTGACTTGATTCTCATGATAAAAATACCATAAACGTTCATACACTCATAAATTGAGAACCACTAAATTTTGCAATAGTAACACCTGTAACATACAGTGCTTAGAAATGGCAGATATATGGGATACAGTGCAATTAAAAAACAAGTTATTATTATTCAAAATTCATTCTAGTGTGTATAGGCACAGAAACTGCAATGGCAGGTCTATTGAGAAGCATTCAAGCTTTTAGGTAGTGAGCAGATTTTTAGTGTTTTTTTAGGAATCACCTATTTTGCATAGGCCAGAGCATAATTTTAATTATGCTGGCTTAACCTAGCATATTCGCAGAACATTTTGCATTGTGGAAAGTATGCATAAATTATGCGTAATACTGGAGATTATACCATTACCCTGCCTCACTTAAATAAGATGTCCGCTCAGGGAAATATTGTATTGCAGGAGTATAAGAACAACTCGATCCATTTGAACACGAGTAGCAGTTCTTTAAAAGTGGGCACTGATAAAATTATCTTGAAAATGTTTTTAAAGTTAACTTTTTTAACAGAGTGCACCACTCTGATACATTTTGGGACCAAAATGCATGTTTATTTTCTTGGGTTCACAGAGGAAGTGCCATACAAAGTGAGGCTACTGCACACATAGGCTCATATTTATACTTTTTTAGCGTGGCATGTTCGCCACTTTTTGACACAAAAGCGATGCAAACTTACAAAATAAAATTGTATTTTGTAAGTTTGCGCCGCTTTTGCGTATACAAATGACGCAAATGCGGCGCTAAAAAAGTATAAATATGGGCCATAGTATCCCCTTCCTTTTCCTGTCGGAAAGACTCTTCTGTTTGCATTGTCCAGATCTTGTTGATTTTGGACTTGGATGGAAAGCATCACTATTCCTTTGTTTGCAATCTCTGTTACATGATACACCATTGAAATCTTAATTTGCTTTGAAAAATCAAATAAATTAAGGGCAGTTCTTTGCAAAACATTTGCGTTGAAAGGAATCACTATATTTGATCCTTTTTTGTTTTGCATTTTACTTGATGAAGATGGCCTGAAATTCAAAGTAGGGCTGGTGCTGTGAAGCCCAAGTGATATTAAGGGATAATGGGCATAAAATGGATATTTCTGGATAGTAGAGGTCTAAGGTTAATATTATTTCCTCCTTTGTCTACTGTTTTTGTGAAGTATGTCCAGATCTGTCTTCATACTTTGGTGTAATGTACTTTTTGGGGCTTAATCTGCTGTAGGTCCTGGATGTATTGTGAACATATTTTTCTCATTCCCACTGCTAAACCAGATATATTTTAGTATTATTTTAGGGGTTTATGGGGGGCCTTGTATTTATGCTAAGTTTGTTTTTTGGTCCGTGTGTGCTTATTGGTAAACAGTGCCAAGATGGCTCAGGGAGTTCAGGCCCATGTATCCGAACGTTTTCCTTTCTTCTTCCTGATGTGCCTATCCACTATTTTGTGTGTTTGTTTGTGAGAGATGTTAGATTAATTGATTTTCCTCAACTTTTAAAATTATTTTGCAGGAATAATTTTCTCCTACTTTGCTTAGTGTTTGGGACATTTGTAAAGAGTATTTGAATATTTCTCAGTGATTCAATTTTGCTGTGCTGTTATAATATTTTTATGTGTGGTTGAATTGTATTTTATATCATTGTTGCTTCTTTAGTGGTGATTTACTGAAGGCGTACGGATGGGCCAAGTCACATTTTTAGTGTATATTTATGCATTCTTTCCCCTGCAATCCAGTTTTTTTTATTTTTGATGGGGGACGAGCTCCAGCTAGGTTAGCGGCCATGCCCTCTTTGTTCTCTGTGCCTTCTTCTTTGCTTGTATTGTGGGTGACAACTAGTTTGTGGAGCCAGAGTGTGCATTTCATAAGTGGGCACTTTTTCTTTGATCTCCACGCTTCCTTCTTTGTTGGTCATATGGCGAGCAATCACAATTTTGTGGAGCCAATATGTGTGTGCCAGTGGTTGCCATTTTGTCTATGCCCTCCATGTTTCCTCCTTTGCTGGCCATATGGTAAGTGATCACTGTTTTGTGGACACAGTGTTTGTGTTTGCGTCATGGGCTGACATTTTATTTGTGTTCTCCATGCCTCCTTCTTTGCTAGCATTGTAGTGAGCTACAATCATGTTGTTAAGCCAAATGTTTCTGATTCTTAATAATGTTATCACAGATTTAAATACATTGTCTAGGAACATTTGTTTTAGAAGCCCATTTCATTTTTGTTCATTTTCCTGATGTAGTTGTTTGTACTTGTGGCTAACAGTGGTAGTCTGGGGTACACAGTTGTAGGTAATGAATGCAATTTTTGCATTTTTCCCCATGCCCCCCCCCCCAGGGGCCCATGAGCTCCGGAGAGACACCAGGTAATGTATTGTAATTGAATTGATCATCACATCCCATTGGTTGTGTTCAATGTCAATAAGGCAGCACATCCGGCCGCTCACTTGCACCAATGGACCTCATGCCTACTAAGGTGTACCCCTTGCTTGGCCTGCCATCAACGAGAGGGTGATGTGGCGCTGCACGAAAAACACAAGTCCTGCCACCTCCTCTGAAGAAGAAATGCTACACAGGGTTTTTTCATTGCACCAACATCAGAAGTAAGACCGGTAATGCTTGTCCCAGTGCTCACTGTCTACCTCTGCCATAACTACAGGGAGCTGTGTGACAAGTAACAAACTAGGTAGATAGGGGAAAATTAAAAAAAACATCCAAAAGCAGAAAATGGAGACAAGGGAAAAGAAAATTGAAATAAATTGGAACGATGAAGGGGAATTGAATGGTTGGAATTGGAAGGTTGGGAACACAAGGCAGGCAAGATTAGGATGGGGTCACAGGTGAATCAAAGTGGCAATGTGTGCATGGTACACACCATTCCATTTTGTGCTATTTTTTATTACAAAATGGGTCTTTGTGTGTTTTTGGTATGGGAGACACATTTAGCTTAACCACATGTAATTTTGTGTAATTTTGTGCAATTAATTTAGGGAACATTATGAATTTTTCACCACTCCCCCCAAAAAAACTTTTTGGGACATTAATCATGCACCCAGTAAGTACAAATATTGAAGGATAAGGTATCTATCTGGTAAAGCATTATTGGATGAATACAGGTTTTCCTCCTCAGAATGAGTCATAACATGTGGAATCAGTTCACTGATGACTGCATATGTTGTCTGTTTCTGAGCAGTTTATTGATGTGTATTTTCCTACAGTTTTCCTCAGGAAATGTCCTCCATGTATTATAATCCTAAATTTGGTGCACATTCTTTCTTGCACACAAATCCGGATTTAGAGTAAAGTCAGAAGTGGTAATTAGTAACTCTTTTTCTTTTAACTAAGTATTATTTGGAGCACTGGTATGGCAAGGATGTCTTGGCCATAATACTGGCAAAGTAAATGGCACTACATCCCCTGGTTTGGTTGTAAAATGCAGCAATAATTTATGTTTAATGAGCCCTTCAGACTCCTGGGCCGGAGTGCCACTACAACTGCTACATTACTGAGACTTAGGCTGATGTTTTTTTTCCAGACAACCAGGTGTAAAAGTTAACAACTCATTGTGTTCTGCTGAACTAATTTCCCAGCTTGTTCATAAAATTCTGAATTTTCCCATCTTGGATTATCTAAATTTTTCGTTAGATAATGTGGCAGATAAAGATTTTATTGAGTTGACTATTGCCTTCTAAATCCTGGCTCTAAAACATGTGGTGCAGGGATGCACACATTTAGCTGGTCATACCCCTGACCCTACTTTCACCCCGTCAAACTGTCTTAAGATAGAGATACTTTTTCCGCCCATATGGTCAGAGCGCTATGTGGTCCTTTTCCATGCAAGTGTTAAGAAGTGTACTTTGAAGACCTCTACTGCTATGTTCAACAATCTGCTTGACCTTGGTATAAATTTACCCAATAGATCATTGTAGTGACTTTACATACTCTTCCTCTTACCCCTTTTATTCATATTGAATAGGATGTGTCAGTCTTTGAATGCTGTATCCCTAACATCTTAGATAAAATCATGCCTATCAATCAGAACAGCTCCAATAGAAAATAGCCATCAATGCCTTGGTTTTCTGCTGAATTGAAATAGTTTAAACATAATTATAAAAGATTTGAACGTCTCTGGAGAATAAATACTGAGTTAGGAGCCTATCAACAATCTGTCAAGAGCCAGTAACATTTAATTTGTACCTCAAATCCAGTTTTTTATGCATTCAAGATAAAAAGTGCCAACAAATTAATTGAAAGAGCTCTTCACAATTCTAAAATGTCTTACCAATCCCACAGCCAGTAGTAATGTTGTCTGTCCATCCTAAGACTAATGTGATAACTTGGCACAATCTTTCCTGGGTAAAGTCCATAACTTAGTAAATGCCTTCTGTCATTCTTTCTAGAATCTTCAGTAAGTGGTATCTCCATCTTGACACCTGACAAAGATGGGTCTTGCTTACCTAAGTTTTCTCCCATCATCTTACAAGCGATGGGTTCTCTGTTTTTGGCCATTACATTAAGTTCATTTTATGATCCAGGTCCATCTGAGGTACTGACTGTGGCTTTGGATCTTCTCTACCCTTTATTGGTAGAGATTTGTAATCTCCCTCTGGCCAAGATTGAGGTCCCTACCTGTTATAAGCATGTTTTTGTCATTCCTTTTCTTAAGAAACACTGTGCGGATCCCAATATTCTATCAATCTACAGACCCAATTCCCTTTTCCCTTTTAATCTGACCTGACCAAATAGCAGGTTAACCTACAATTATCACTGTAACTTAAAACCAGTTGCTGGGTGAGACACAATTTGGTTTTAGAGCACTTCATATCACTGATACCGTGCCCTTAGTCATAGCAGATGATCATGTAACCTCTTGGACTGCAGCAGCTCTGCCTCTCAGATCCTACTGAATCTCCCTGCAGCTTTCTAAACAGATTCACATCAAGTGCTTACCAAGTGTCCCTTTGGACTTGTGGTCTGCAGCTCTGCCTTATGGTGGCTTAAATACTTAATAATGGGAAGATCCCACTGCATCTTTTTACAACCCTTCTATTCAGAGAAATGTATTTTCTTCTGTGGTGTTCCACAAAGCACTTCCCCAAGTCACACTTAAAAATGTATATCACACCTCTTGCCACACTGATACAATCATATGGATTTAATACCATGTCCCATGCTGACAACAAGTAGATTACTGTCT
Source organism: Pleurodeles waltl (assembly GCF_031143425.1). Lineage (NCBI taxonomy): Eukaryota > Metazoa > Chordata > Amphibia > Caudata > Salamandridae > Pleurodeles > Pleurodeles waltl. The sequence continues at coordinate 657,704,421 of NC_090443.1, read as the reverse complement.
CTATCGCAGACTATTTTTTCTTAAACCTAAAATTGTTTTTCCATCTGTATCCCAGCCGTGGCTGCATAGATGACCTGCAACACCCTGATACTCAGATAAGGCTGACATTTTGTTTCTTGGATCTCAATCTTTATCTGGTGTTGCGGATATTGGTTCTCTGAGATTGACTCAACTCCAGTTCTGCCTCATGCACTAAGAATTTAGGAATGCTATTCGATGATCCTTTTTGAAACACAGATTTTTTCAGTAGCACCTATTTGTTTTGCTTTACTAAAATCAATTTAAATAGTACTTCTTCTGCTTCCTGTCAGTGCACAAGAAAACTGTGATTTAAGATCTCATATCTTCCCATTGGGATTACAGTAATTTTCTGTATGAAGGACTTCCTAACTATCACATCCACAGGCTTCTGTTAGTTCAAAATGCAGCCAGGTGGGTAGATTTGAAGCTCCCTCAGGGACAGACATTCCAGCAGTCTCTGCCCCTTTTACACTGGCTTCTGCCTATGTCTTTTACTCTTCACTCTCTAATCTTCTGTTGTTCCTTGTGTTAGGCAGAGTTAGATGGGTGGCTGATTGTTTTCTTATGTGATTGCAAAGATTTAGAATTCAGAGCCTTCTACTCTTAAACAATGCTTAATTTGTGATGGTGTTTTCTGGTCCTTGACTCCAGCACTTATTTGTGAACACTAGCACATATTTTGAGAATCTACCACATGATGGAGCTCTGTGTGTTTCTATAAGTAAAGTTCATTAGTGGAAGCTTTAACTCTTTAATATAGCTTAAAAATGGTATAGCTCATACGTACACCTTCAATTGAAAGTGACATGTGGGTTCTACCATATGCAGTGGACCCTTGTGAAATACCTTGGGCCATGGGTCTTAAATGTTTACAAATTGAGCACGGATGTTAAATCTACATCCTGGTTCACTCTCTATGAGAAACCTCTGAAAAATGTTTAATTCACTCTAATCTCTAATCTCCTGTTAGAAATGGGGTCTTTGGTTGGCAGTCAGGTTACCCCCTGTCCAAGCAAGGACCCTCACTCTAGTCAGGTTAAAATAGAATCACCCTCAGCTAACCCCTGCTTACCCCCTTGGTAGCTTGGCAGGAGCAGTAGGCTTAACTTCAGAGTGCTAAGTATTTGTACCAACACACACAGTAATTCAATGAAATCACTACAAAATGACATAACACAGGTTTAGAAAAATAGAGAATATTTATCTAAACAAAACAAGACCAAAATGACAAAAATCCACAATACACAAGTCAAGTTATCACAAAAAATGCAAAAGTCTTCGTGTAATTTTAAACACAATGCTTACGCTGTTAGCGTGAAAATGTACCTTGGGTGTGTCAAAAAAAACCTGCACGGGTGAGGGTGTGTCAAAAAGGGCTTGTGATGCATCGATTTCACTCATGAGCGAGACCTTGCGTTGTTTCTCCTTTCGTCGGGTCAGCATGCGTCATTTCTTCTCTCCGCAGCAGAGCAATGCGTAGATCGGTCATCATTCTCGGGTCCTGGTAGGCCTTGCGTTGTTTTTACACGCCTAGCAGTGTTTGCGTCTGAGATCCAGCTGCACTATGATCCGAAAACCACGCAGCACGTGTTGCGATCTGACCAGCCTCCATCAGTGACGCTGTGCTTCATTTCTCCAGCCCCGGGCGTCGATCTTTGGGTGGCGTTGCAGGCGAGTGTCGATTTTCAGCTGCAAAGCCGGAGGCGCGTTGATTTTTCAGCCGCAGTTCGGAGTCATGTCGATCTTTTCCCCGCACGGCGGTCGGTGAGTGGATTTCTTACTCTTGGGCTGCCAGGTTCTCCTTTCAGGGTCCCAGGAACAGGATGGGCACCAATTGGCAGGGTAGGAGTCTCTCCAGATACTCCAGGTGCTGGCATAGAGAAGTCTTTGCTGTCCCTGAGACTTCAAACAACAGGAGGCAATCCCTAAATCAAGCCCTTGGAGATCTTCACAAGAAGGAAGGCAACACAAAGTCCAGTCTTTGCTCTCTAGCACAGGCAGAAGCAGCAACTGCAGGATAGCTCCAGAAAGCACAGTCACAGGCAGTGCAGCTCTTCTTCCTCAGCTCTTCAGCTCTTCTCCAGGCAGAGTTCCTCTTGTTTTCCAGACATGTTCTAAAGTCTGTGGTTTTGGGTGCCCTTCTTATCCCCATTTTGCCCTTTGAAGTAGGCCTACGTCAAAGGAAATGCTCTCTTGTTTGTGAGTGACCAGTCCTCGCCTCCCTCCTAGCACAGATGGCTCATAAGGAAATGCAGACTACACTCCAGCTCCCTTTGTGTCACTGTTTAGTGAGAGGTGCAACCTGCCCAACTGTCAAACTGACCCAGACGGGGAATCCACAAACAGGCAGAGTCACAGAAATGGTTTAAGCAAGAAAATGTTCTAAAATTTGCATTTTCAAACACACAATCTTAGAATCAACTTTTCTAAAAGATATATTTTTAAATTGTGAGCTCAGAGACGCCACATGTCTATCCGCTCCCAAACAGAATCTACATTTGAATCATATTTAAATGTATCCCCCATGTTGACCTATGAGAGGGATAGGCCTTGCAACAGTGAAAAATGAATTTAGCAATATTTCACTGTCAGGACATATAAAACACATTACTATATGCCCTACCTTAACCATACACTGCACCCTGCCCTTGGGGCTACCTTAGGGGTGTCTTATATGTAAGAAAAGGGAAGGTTTAGGCCTGGCAAGTGGGTACACTTGCCAAGCCAAATTTACAATTAAAAACTGCACACACAGACACTGCAGTGGCAGGTCTGAGCCATGTTTCCAGAGCTACATAGGTGGGTGGCACAACCAGTGCTGCAGGCCCACTAGTATCATTTGATTTATAGGCCCTGGGCACCCCTTGTGCACTTTACTAGGTACTTATAAATAAATCAAATATGCCAATCATGGATAGACCAGTCAACTATACAATTTACACGGAGAGCATATGCACTTTAGCACTGATTAGCAGTGATAAAGTGCACAGGAGTCCAAAAGCCAACAGCAACAGGTCAGAAAAAATAGGAGGCAGGGGGGAAAAAGATTGCGGATGACCCTGCATAAGAAAAAAAGTCCAACATCTCCTCCACCTTGATGTTCCAGGGGCAGCAGTGCCCTTTTGTATTGAAATTTCACATACTATTAATCTTTACAGTAGTAATTTATTTCCATAATATTGGCCCTGATACCAAAGCAGGAGCAATGTAGGAGAGATGCTGCTCTAACTTGTCATAGTTTGACTCTTGCTCTAGTCTAGACTGCTGGTTTAAGGATGACAGTACTTATGTTTGTAGGCGACTATGCCAGTCCTACCACAAGTCTCAACTGTCGTCCCAACTCTCCTGGCTCACAAGCAGCACCTCACCAGAAACCCAGACAGTAAAAGGTGATTTGTGGCAGCCTTTACGTATGGACTCAAGAGTGTGACATCTCAGGGAGTGTCATAGTTAAATGGATATTACCCCTTTCTCACGTAAACACCATGTCGCAATCAAACACAGGCAATGAAGAAGAGTTTCAATATGTTTTATTTAGCAACACTACAATCTGCGATAAGTTGCATGGGCTGCAATGATTAGGATAATAATGAACAGTGCAAGAAACAGAATGGTAAATACAAGAGTCATTAATACAAAGACTCCTACCATCTTGCAATAACATGTAATGACATAAAGTAAGAGATATGTCCTAATAGCCTAGTATATTGAGCCGAACCTCTAACCTAAAAGTGAGCTAGGTATGTTAAACCTAATCTGCTAATGCCATGTTCATGAGAAGAGCCCCCAACCCTCGTTACCTTGGAATGAGGTCTGTAGCTCAGACTCCGTAGGGACACGAAGACTGGGTCAGCGTCAAGGTGACATGCAGCATCGACAGCAGCAATGGCATCTGGTCAGAATTCCTCTGACTATCTGTTTAAGTGAGGAGTATTTATACAGATCTGCTCGGACCCCAGACGTAGGTCTGTTCCCAAACAATAGATAACAAGACATGCTTGGGATGGTAATTTATGTAAACAATTCCCTTGAAAGCGTGAAGTGGGAAAGTACCTAATGTGAACACCTACAGTTTGTTTATCTTTGTTGCTTGATATTGACGCCTTAGCGCAGTGGAACTGACAACGCAAAACCAAAACATGGACCTAACTAAAAACAAGGCAGCCATCTCAAAAGATTTAATTAAATAAATGCGCTAAAACAGAACAAGCTAAGTAGGGTAAATGTCATTAGGTGACGGGGGAAAGAGTCTGCAAGACAAAAGCTAAGCTAACTCCTGTATCTCATTAAAACAAACTAGGATTCACAACAAACTGCCTCCAAGCTCTCTAATATAGCCTTAGAACCCGCCGTAGTGGGCTCTACCGACTATTAAAGGCCCGCTCCCCGCGTTAAATGCCCGAGCCGAAGGCGAGGGCATTTAACAAGGGAGAGGGACTTTAATAGCCGGTAGAGCCCGCTACAGCGGGTTCTAAGGCTATTAGAACATTCTGCCACTCAGGGCAGAATGTTCTATTAAAAAAAAAAAAATTCACGGAGCCCGAGGGGATTAAAATCCCCTCGGGCTCCTTGAGGCTTTGATCACAGCTGTTGCTGTGAACAAAGCGAACATTGGAATGTTGGCGCTGCGGGCTTTTACCGGCCAGTAAAAGCCCGCAGCACTCCATTGTTTTCAATGGAGCCCCCAGCATTCCAATGTTCTAATGCCTATTAGAACATTGGAATGTTGGAGCTGTCCGGTAGAACCATGGAGCTCCAATATTTAAAGGTTGGCCATAGCTGTTGCTGTGAACAAAGGCCAGACAAGGCCCGAGGGGAGACCTTTGTTTTATGCATTTGAACATTCTGCCATCAAGGGGCTGAATATTCTAATAGCCTTGTAGCCCTACGTTGCAGGGCTATACTGACATTAAAGTCCTGCGCCTTTGGCTCGGGCCTTTAATGTTGGAGCAGGCCTTTAATAGCCAGTATAGCCTGGTAATGTTGGCTTTAAGGCTATAACATTCCATCTCATATTATATGCCCAGAGAATTACAGAACATCATTCTGGACAATACTATGCATATCTTGACAACAATATAGTGTTATACATGAATACACTACATATTTTTACTAAATTATAAATACTAGTACATAGACATCACTACACCTTTCACGTGTTATTGATTCATTTTTTCAGGGGGCACATAGTTACTGTGAAAATTATGATGTCTTTATATGTGACAGTCTTCTTGTACCTTCACAGAAGGAATTTGCCATAACTGAACACAACATATGTGAAGTACAAATGAAGGTGAATATTTCTAGCAAAATGGACTAGTAACTGACAGTTCTAACTCTTATGTAGCATTGTCCCCCGATCTGAGCTAGTTTACTGCTTTAATTTCTAGAACTGATCTAATGTTGCATTCAGCCAAGTGTTTTTTTCATGCATTTACATGAATTTTATTGTGTTAAAAGTGCTCAAATTAAAACAAAATTTAGAGTTGCTGGAGAGTTTTTAATAATTAAAATGAATGCAATTAACACGTAGAAGCAAACGTGTAGGTCCCAGACAAAAAGCTGTATTTTAAACACAATTGTGAGCCCTAAGCTCATATAGCTACACATATTTATCTAAAAAGATTGTAGATTCCATTTTCTTCCTTTCTTTTACCCTACCCTACCTTAGGAATATGAGATGTTAACCTCTTAATGATGCAAATGTGCTGAGACAGAATGGTTTAACAAAAATTGTTATACTTTTACTTTCCCATATGCATAGTTTTAATAAAATATAATGATGTGTTAACATGTTTAGTTTAATTACCATAGAATGTTTCATATATTCAAAGATATATTCAAAAAGCATGGTTGAGAACCATATGATCTCAATGAGTAATGTAGAGACCTACATCAACTAGCTAAATGTTTCCACAATGTTTTTTGATAGAAATTCAATATCTTAGAGTCATTTTCTTCATACTGCCTAAACAACAGAATCTTTCCTGCTCCCATGATGATACCGATTGTTGATTGGATGAGCCTACTGAAGAATAATACAACTTGGTGTGAATTTATGATATGAGACTGTAAAAATGCAGCTTTCTCCAGGAGGGTGGGACTGATGATTTACACTTTCCGGACTCTCTGCAGAGCCCTTTGCAGAAGCTTCTCAGATTCATCCTGAGCTATTCTTTTTTTTCCCCTGCCTGAATCTATCCTGCTCTGAGAATCTATTGGAAGTTCTTGTTTATGATTTTGGATTTTATGCTAAATGCTTCATACTTTCACATCTAGAATTTAGACCTCTTTATAGATTCTGACTGTTTATCTCTCATTCTCCATAGTTTGAATGCTACTACGTCTTTATTGATCAATTATGATTACTTTGATTGACCTAATTGAACTGATGAGCTTTAATATTTATTCTGATAATAAAGATTTAAAACCTTTGAGAATTTAATAAAGCTTGGAAACTCACAGCAACTCTCATCATTGACTCCTAAAAATTAAAATTGAAACTGTGATGCATGAATTGATTTTGATCTATACTTCCTGAATAATTCATTCTTATATCCAAAGTATGTCTCCCTTGAGCCCAGTAATATTAGCAGGGACCTTATGCTCTGGATGAGTTGATAAGATTTACACCATACACCAAATATTTATTTGAAGTCGCTGCTGCACCACCATTTTGTTACAGGTTTTCAGTTTACCATCAATAATATTTCATTACGTGTGACTTGGTTTTGCAGATTCAAAAGGACACTTTTTGCGCAATCAGTAATTGATTGCAATGCTACCAGGATTAAGGCACAATTGCAATGTCTAAATATGAACACTTTACTGTGTTATTTGAAGAAAATTTAGCTTTAAAGCAACAAAGACGTCATTTGACAGGAGTGCTTGTACATGTCTGAGTGAATCAAAATTATTTATTTTACTTGGATCAAGTGCGAGGCTAGTGAAATTCAACAAAACATTGTGTTTGTGTGGAAATACCAAACATAGAATTGGGTCCATGCTGTAGATTTCATGTTATTACTTGGTCATCTGAGCAAATGAAGACTAAAAAAGAGGAGTATGGTGTGGTGTGTTTTGCCTGAACCATCTTGAAACTTACAGATACAGGAACTGTTTAGTTTGAGGAGGGTTAAACAAAAGTGGAAGAGGTACATCATCTTAGGAGAAGTTTGAATGTAGGTTTCAAGGTATCAAAATTAATAATTGTATTTATCAAGGAGGTGCCTGGAAACTGCACACATGCCAAAGAACCATTTTGGCCCGCTGTGGTTTTTGTGGTTTATTCATATTAAAAGCATGTGTCTCTAGATATGGATATAATAAACCTTTGATGTTCAAATATTAAAATTCTTCAGTCTTCGTTAGCTATTCTATTGCAATTATAGTTGAAAGCCACAAAGCACTGTATTTTGGATAGCAACAATTAAGTGCACTTTAGTCACTTGAATACAATATCATAGCTGTGTACCCCTTCTTAGTCATTACTCACACGGCACCCCACATACACACTCTGCCTTTTACTTACTGTGTAACACTGCACTCAGTATGTGTTCACCTTATGCAATACCTGCTTGTCATGTACTCTGCTACCTCACCTTAGGCATACTCCTTCAACCACTCTGAGCATCATCATCCTTTTTATGACCCACCTCACAGTGGAGTACTCTGGGCTTCTACTGGCCGGTAGAACCATGGAGCTCCAATATTTAAAGGTTGGCCCCAGCTGTTGCTGGCATCACCCTCCTTACACATTACCTCTTATCTTATCCCATCCACTCTGTGCCTCCTCGCAAACTCTCTAGCCTCATCCTTTCAGAGGATTTCACTCTCCTTGGTGCTCTTATTCACTCTGTTTTCACTAATTCAAGTTATATCCATTTTGTAATGCTGTTTGTCCCTTAGGCATGTTCATACTTCAGTCTCAACCTTTAGGAGTTGCAATGAGGGTTCTCTACACTGAATAGCTTGCCCAAAATGAAATATCAAAAGTATTGAACAGAATAAACCACTGTGGAAGGCTACCAACTTTTCTCTAAAGATTTACCTAAACTAGAGTTGAGAATTAGATCCTCCAAAGCTTTGTCCCTCTGAAGCTCTGCAGTACATACTTGCTTTTTACGCCCTCTCATCTTTTGCTTGTTACATGAATGTAGCAAGGCATAGCTCACAAAGGACCCTTATTTGCAAGGCTGTTCTCCTGATTGCATGTTTAGATCCTCAGTTACATGCAAACTGTAAGCCATTTCCTTCATGGCTCTGCATGATATACAAGTAGGTTCTGTTAGAAATGGGGTCTCTGGTTGGCAGAGATAGTCACCTTTGTCCAAGTAGGGACCACAATCCTAGTCAGGGTAAGTCACACACAATCCAAATTATCCTGTGCCCACCCTCTGGTAGCTTGGCAGAGCAGTCAGGGTTAACTTTAAAGTCAAAGTGTAAAGTATCTGTGCAATAAATCATACAGAAACACAGTAAAAATACCACAAAAATACACCACACAGGTTTAGAAAAATATAAGATATTTATCTGGTTAAATTAAGGTCAAAACTATAAATATTTAATAAGCACAAGTTGAGATATCACTTTTTTAGCAAGTTTAAAAAGAGTTGTTAAATCAACAGTTGTTTCTTGTTTGCACAAAGTACCTGGTTAGAGTCAAAATTACGACATATGGAGACCGCAGAGGAGGCGATGTGTGGAAAAATGAGGTGGGCGTCGGACTTTCTGATGTGGCACAGATGATGCGCTGTTTCTTTCTACACTGTAAGGGGCCTTGCATCAATTTCCCGATTGCAGTCTTGGTTCCTCACTCTGATGCGGGGATCTTTGGACGCCCAGGGACAATGCAGTGAAAATCCTAGGTGTGCGTGAAAAAGTCACAGGTGTTGCTGTGTGTCGATTTTTCGGCACAGAAATAGTTTCCCGGAAGAGATGAAGTCTTTTTGGCCCTGAGACTTCAGGAACCTAGAGACACGCTCAATTCGAGCCACTGGAGAACACTTCTCATCAAAGTCAGAGGGCAACAGGGCAGCAGTCCTTCACATCAAAGCAGTCCAGTTGAGTCCTTTGGTCAGCCAGGCAGTTCCTCTTGACAGGTTGCAGGGTCAGGTCCAGACGTGTCTGAGTTGGTGGGGTCAGAGGCACAGTTTAGATACACAACAATGCATTTGATGTAGGGGAGACTTCAAAGATTGATTTTGAAGTGCACAAGGTCCTCATTCAGTATAGGTCTGTCTTTCAGGGTCCCAGTAAGGGGTTTGGCAGTCCATTGTGTGATGGCAGGCAACTAGCTTTTTACATGTAAGTGTCAGGACCTCCACCCTCCCAGCCAAGGAAGACCCATTCAGTATGCAGATGAGTGCAGGTGTGGCTGAGTGTCCTGAGTTTGTGGTTGTCTGGGTGAAATGCACAAGGGAGCTGTCAACCAGCCCAGACCAGACATGGATTGGAGACAGGCTGTAAGGCACGGATGGATTTTAAGAGCAGAGAAATGCTCACTTTCTAAAAGTGGCATTTCTAAAATAGTAATATAAAATCTGTGAGAAAACAGGGCTGATTGCAGAGGCCTCCTAACTTTTTGCACCCATTTCCTCTTTTTGCTGGATTTTCCTGACTCTGATAGTGCCCTGGGTCCTGCTAACTAGTCACAGGGCCTATGCTCTGTGTAAAATGAGTATACAAATTAGGCTAATTAGAATTGGCTATGTCAACCTGCCTATAAGTCCCTTGTAACTGGTAAGGCATGTAGGTTTAGGGACCCCAGCATAGGCAGTGCACTGCTGAGGTGCCCAGTGTCATTTTAAAGGCAGGCCTGCCTTGCTGGCTGCTTTTAAACTAAAGTTATATGCAAATTCAACTTTGGAGTTAAAAGTACTTCCAAAGTTTTAAACAACCTTATTTTTATATATAAGGCACCCCTAAGGTGTGCCCTATGTGCCCCTAGGGTTGGGTGCCATGTAACTATAAGCTGGGATATTATAAAAATAGTTTTATAAACCCTGGAGAGGTAAAATGGGCAAATTAATTTTTCCCTCACTGTAGTTAATGGCCTCTATAGGCTAAATGGGGAGACTTTATTTTAATTAACAAAGTCCCCTTAAGTGTCAGATACCTCGAGTCTGGTATCAAATTAATTGTTATAATAAATCCCATAACCTACAATTGTTGGATTTAATGTAATTAGGTCAGGTAAAGAGTTTTAAACTCTACCTGAAAAGTTGCTAACTTCAGCTCTGTAGTGCCCTTCTCTGATTGACCAGCCTCTGGCAGCCTGGCCAGGCTGCCTTGATGAGGTGTGAAATGGCCTGGGCTGAACCCAAAGGATGTGCCTGGGGAGGAGATCTCCTTCAGCACATGGGGAAGCAGGAAGGGGGGAGTGCTGCGAGAGTGCTCTTCAAAGGCATGGAAGGATATTTGGAGCAACCTTCCTCACATCCTGAAACCCCAGACAATCAGGGGTCCTCTTCATTAGATTAGAAGAGGGCAGGAGAGGGGTGTGTTTAGGATTTTTAGCCACACCAGTGGGTGGGCTCAGCCAGATAAAACCTCAAAAAATCGCTTTTTACCATGCTGGATTTTTGAGGAATGTTGCTCCCTGGGATTGATTTTTGCCACACATCCCAGGACGTGGTCATCAAAGGGGGAAAAACACTGCCTCTGATTGGTGAATGGACACCCAGGACCGCCTGTTTTTCACCAAGGAGCCAGGATAATTATGATCTGGCAGAGCTGCACTCATACCTCAGATCCCTACCAGATCCCCACAAGGAAGAACATCAAAAGAAGAGGGACAGCCCTGCTGGACCCTTTACCTGCACCTGGACACTGTACTCTGAAGGACTGCACCAGCTGCACACTTGGGCTTCACCACAAGAAGGACTTTGCCTAGCTTCAACTGGTTCAAAGGGGGACTCCCTGTTTGCTACAGGTGAAACATTGCTAACCAGAGTCCCCTGTCTCAGATTCTGAAGAAACTGACCAGCTGACCACTGTCCAGTGGCCGTTTTGGAATTTAAGTCAGGTGCATTCTGGGAGTTTTAGTCTGCACCCCTCAAGGAGCAACTCAGAGCTTCTGGAACCTTGGGGTGAGCTGTGGACATCTAAAAGACCTAAAACGACCTACTAGAAGAAGATCCAGAAGTTTGGAGAAGATTGGAGAACTTTTGGGGAAAAGCTCCATAGAGGGACCAACCCCTGCGGCAACTCTAGCCGGCTTGCCTCAACTGTGACCCGGCCTGACTTGCAGGTGCGTCTCGCTGAAGAAAATCTCCAAAAACATGACTAAGTCCGAAAGTAGAAAGTTGACCCGGACCCCCATACAGTGTATCCGAAGAGGGCTACGGGACGTTGGATCAAGATTCAGGTTCTGCCCGGTTGAAGGTTTTTCATCTCAATTAATGGTCTGAACGTGAAAATCTTCACCGAGGTCTCCTGCGATGCGTATTTAAGGATAGGGCCAGCGCTAGATGTGTACCAATGTTATCTGTATTTCAGAAGGTGCTGTTCAAGTGTTTGTAGCCTCCTCTTTGATAACCAAAGTGCCATGGGGTGCAGAAAGTAAGTGTACGCTTCCAGTTGGATTTGCAATGCAGACTCTGGCATCTGAATCACCTGATGGAGCAGGACAGCAAAAGCTTTGGAAGGATAGCAGATGGAACCAGCAGGACCCCTCGTCCTCACAGCTCTTCCACTAACAGATGCTTTGTAAAGCATTTGAGATAATCTGGTACTTCCTCTTCAAAGTGCCAAAGTCGTTAGCCTGTCTTGAAGATGTTCTGTAATGCCCTGACTCAATTTAAATTTATGTAATCACTTTATCTTCTGCATGATTTTTTGCTGATGACACAAAACTGCATTTTTAATTTAGAGCTCTTCCATTTCCTCCAATCTTATTTTAGTTTCTTCTAATGAAGAGAGATTTGGCTTCCTACCACACAAAAATCTTCTGAGAATTTTTCAGATTCTCATGGAAGAAAATCAATAGGTTGATGAATCATTGTGCTTTTATGCTTTTTCACCGGGGTTAATGAATCATGATATGAAAGGAGGAGGATCAAATAAACAAAGAATCTATTAAATATGCAAGATGCAAAGAAAACAACACATTAAGCAACCCTTTTTGCACAATGTTGCTTTTTTAATTGAAAAGAAAAGATACATGTGCTTGATGGTTTCCATGGGAATTAACTTTGGTTTTGAATTGATTTTGGTAACTATTGCAGCCCAGTAACTGTGTCCTAAAGTAATAACTCAAAGTGTGATTGTTAGAACTTGTTGTGGACTTTCCTGACCTTTTGCCTCTGCTTCCCAGGTTTTGACTGAGTTCTGGACTCTGTTTTTACTGTTTTTAGTACTCTGGGCACTTTACCACTGCTGACAAGTGAAATCTACATAAATAGGGGTGATGTGAAAAGAGTACCCGGAGCTCTACTTCACAATATCTGTTCTAATAGTTATTGGCGGTACTGCTAAACAAGGACTTCACTCCCAATTGCGCCCTACACTGCTGACAAGTGCTAAACTGAAAGTGCTCCCTGTGTAAAATGTATGTATGATTGGTTTATCCATGATTGGCATATTTGATTTAATAGTAAGTCTCTAGTAAAGTGTACGAGAAGTGCCCATGGCCTTTAAATCAAATGGTACTAGTGGGCCTGCTGCACTGGTTGTGCCACCCAAGAGAGAAGCCCTGTAAACATGGCTCAGCCCTGCCACTGCAGTGTCTGTGTGTGCAGTTTTGAAACTGACAGTTCGACTTGGCAAGTGTAGCCACTTGCCAGGCCAAACCTTCCCTTTTTAAACATGTAAGGTACCCCTAAGGTAGGCCCAAGGTAGCCCCATGGGCAAAGTGCAGTGTATGTTAAAGGTGGGACATGTACTGATGTGTTTTTCATGTCCTAACAGTGAAATACTGCCAAATTTGTTTTTCACTGTTGCAAGGCTTGTCTCTCTCAAAGGTTAACATGGGGCTGCCTTTAAATACCTGTTAAGTGCAGATTCTCTTTGGGGGCATGTATAAATATGGAGTTTGGTGTATCCAAACTCCCAATTTAAAGATACATATTTTAGTAAGGTTGGTTTTTGAATTGTCAGTTTGAAAATACTACTTTTATAAAGTGGGCATTTTCATGCTTATACCATTTTGTCACTCTGCCTGTTTGTGGCTTCCCTGTCTTGGTCAGTCTAACAGTTTGGCTGTATGTGAATCCCCTATAGACAGTGAGACAAAGGGAGCTGGGGAGTAGCCTGCATATCCTGATGGGCCATCTGAGCTATAGTGGAGGGAGGATTGGTCACTTGCACCTGAATGGGCTGTGCCTGCCCTCACACAATGCAGTCTCCAACCTTCTGGTGTGTGTCTGGAGCCTGGCCTGGGCAAGGCAGGATCTTGTGAACAGCAGAGACTTTCCTTTGGAGGTTGCCTACTTCAAAGGCAGAAGGTGGTATAAGTAGTTGATCCAAAACTCCAGCGTTTTAGATAACTTCTCGGATCAAAAGGAACCTCTGCCAAGAAGAGGTGAGGAGAAGTGCTACCACTGCCTGTGACTATGTTTTGTTGGGCTATCCTGCAGTTGCTGCTTCTGCTTGTGAAAGGGAACAAGGAATGGACTTTGTTTTGCATCCCTGCTTGAGAAGAATCTCCAAGGGTTTGAACTGAGATTGCCTTCTGTTTTGAAGTCTCAGGGCCATCAAAGACTTCCTCTGCCAGAATCTGGACTCTCTGCTGAGACTCCTGCCCTGCCAAGTGGTGCCCTATCCAATCCCTGGATCCTTGAGAGGTGAAGGTGTCAGAACAAGGACTGATATCCATGCCCACAACACCGTGCAAAGAAATCTTTGATACACCACCTGCAACGTGGCTGAAAAACCCAGTTGGCGGCTAAAATCAGTGCTCCACCTGCCTCTCAGCTGGGAGATTGATGCATCCTTGCTGGAGAAATGATACACCTACTTGCGGCTGCTGATAACGATGCAAACTCCATGCAGCGCAGTTTTCTAACACCATGTGACCGGATTTCTCAAGCACCGTCCCTGGGTATCAAAGTCATCTCAAACCTGCCCGGATCCGAGGTGCCCTGTCCGGAAATCGACACTTCGCTCTCTTGCAAGGAAGAAAAGCAATGCACCGCTGACTCAACCGGAGAAGAAATGACACATGGCCTCACTTAAGAGTAAGGAATCGACGCATTGCTGACTTTTCCGATGCACACTTGCTTGTGCGGCTTTATTTTTTACGCAAACCAGGTACTTTGTGTAAAATCAACATTTCCATTGTTTTATATGGAGTAAGATTCTTATTATTCAGAAAAATCATATCGTGACTTGTGTATGTTGGATTTTTGTTGTTTGGTATTCTTTGATTTAGATAAATATTACCTATTTTTCTAAACTGGTGTGGTGTCCATTTTGTAGTGTTTTAACTGTATTACTGTGTGTTGATACAAATACTTTGCACAATGCTTCTGAGTTAAACCTGCCTGCTTTTCCCAAGCTACCAATGGGGTGAGTGGGGTTTAACCAGGTGTTCTTCTCCTTTGCACTGACTAGAGTAAGGGTCCTTGCTTGGACAGGAGGTAACCCAACTGCAAACCAAAGACCCAATTTCTAACATTGGTGATCAGCGGTGGGGATTGGACTTGTATTTGGACCTGACATACAGTGATTAGGTGTATAGTACTGTTTTCAGTGCAGACCATTCCATGACCACATACTACTTGTGGTGTTTTTTTTTTTTTTTCTCTGTTTGGACTTTCTCCTGCTTCCACATTTTTGGTGACTTCTGATTTTTGTTGAACTTCTTTTGAGAACTCTCTGTCCTTTTTGGAACTTTGCAGTTTTGAGTGAACTTACCAACATGTCTCAATCTGGGGATACACCAGATGTGTCTACAAAAGCTATTTTTGAGTTGGAGAAACTGGAGGAGTACACAGTGGCTCAACTTAAGCAATTCTGTAAGGATCTTATCAGCCCAATCAAGATCTCTGCCAGGAAGGAGGAGCTGCAAAAGGCATTGAGGGCCTGGGTAGCAGACATGGAGGCTGGGAGGCACACAGAGGAGAAGGATGAGGGTGAGGATGTGTATAGTAATCCAGATGTCTCCAAGGCAGGTATCAATGTGTCATCCAAGGGTTTGACTCCTGAGAGGGTGCAGGACCGAAAGGCAGAGAGGGCACCAGTTAAAGTTAGAGAAGCTTAAAATAAAGATGGAATAAAGAAGGTTGGCCAGAGAGGAGAAAATTACGCTATTGGCTCATGAGCACAGTTTAAGGGAGCTGAATCAGAGGAACCAGTATAGCAGAGATGGTGGCAGCAGTACCTCAGTGTAGCCTAAGAGGAGGGTACACATTCCAAAGGACTTGGTAAAGGATTATAAGAGGGAGGATGACATCTATCTCTGGTTTTAGGGGTATGTGTCACCTCTCCACGTGAACATGGTCCTTGAAGCACATTGGGGGTGGGTCTGTGAAGCACTTTGAGGTAGAAGGGTGGGACACTCGGACATCCTTAGGGATCCTCGGGGGCTCTCTTACTCTATCATGAAGGATGCCCTACTCACAAGATATGATCTCACCCCGAGCAGTACAGGGATAAGTTTAGGTTCTACAAAAAGAAGCAATCCCAAACTTGTTTGGAATGTGTTGACTCCTTTTGCAGGTCACTGGATAGTTGGGTGAAGGGTAGCAAGGTGACAACTTATGAGGGGCTGTACAATTTGATTGCTTGTGAGCATTTGTACAGTCTTTGTTTTCCAGACCTGTGCCAGCACCTAATTGACAGGAAGCTGACTGACCCCAGAAAGCTTGCGCTGGAAGCTGACCGGTGGGAAAGCACCAGGGTCCAGAAGAGGTATGGGGGAGACCATGGCAAGCGTGTTCAGGGTCCCCATCAGAAGAAGTGGGAGGGCAAGGGTTAACAGGAGGAGTTCTCTAAATGAGCCCAACCTAGTTCCTGGACTAAGGATTCCTAGCCCCTAGCACAAAAGAAACCATGGGTCTCTACCGGAAAACCTGCAGCGAAGGGTCCCCGCAAGTGCTTTGCATGTGATCAGGTGGGTCACATAAGGGGGGATCCCAAATGTCCCAAGGGAACACAGACACCCACCGGTGCTCAGTCACAGGGTTTGGCCAGTGTAGTTCTTGGGGAGGAGTTGGTTCCAGGTGGGTGGAAGCCAGCAGAGATGACCCTTGCTTACTAGAGGACAGTGAGATGGTCCAGAGGACCGTCATACCTGAGAACACTAAGAAATACAGGCAATGGGTGACCATCAATGGACAGAGGGTTGAGGCTGTGAGAGACACAGGAGCCAGTGTGACCACCGTGAGAAGTCACTTGGTGTCTGGAGAACAGATAGATCCCCATGTACTTCACCAAGTAGTTACAGTAGACAACTCTGAACACCTGTGCAGAGCGGCACAGGTTCCCTTTGAATGGGGGGGTCTCTGGTTCCTTGAGGGTAGCTGTGAGTCCAACCATGCCTGTCGATTGTCTGCCTGGCAATGACCTGGAGGATTCCCCTTGGAAGGAGATGGAACACAGGTCTCACTTGGAGATGTTGGGTTTGCCTGGGTGAGTGTGTTTGTCCATCCGGTCAATGGCAACCCATCAGGTTGATCAGGAGGCCCTGGAGTGCCGAAAGAGTGGCCCAATTGTCTGCCAGAAGGAGGAAAGACAAGGAGGGGCGGGAAACCGGCCCCAGAAGTTCCCACAGTCCATCAGGAGGCTGAATCTGAGGGGGATGCCCTGGAGCCTACAGGGGAACAGGTGGCTGAGCCGGGGGAGATCCCTGAGCTGTTACAGTGGCAGAAGGAAGAGGGACGCAGCAGGGAGGCATTCTGTGAAGCTCAGAAGACATGTCCTACTTTGGAGGGTTTGTGGCAGCAGGCTGCAGACCAGGCATCTGGCAAGGAGTTTGGATCACATCTGATTTATTGGGAGGATAGCCTCCTCCATAGCGAACATATGGTTGCTGAGCCTGGGGCAGCCCATGTGGTGGTGGTACCCCAGTGCTTCAGAGCCTTCCTACTGGGTCTGGTTGATAACGTGCCTGTGGCAGGACATTTGGGGCAGGACAAGACCTTCGAGAGGCTTGTCACCCACTTTTACTGGCCCCTAATGCGCAGACACTCTGATGCATATTTTCTGTCTAGCCAAACTTGTCAGGCAAGTGGCAAGAGTGGGGGGTAATGTAAGACTCCCCTCCAACCTTTTCCTGTTGTCAGTAGTCCCTTTGAAAGGGTTGGTATTGACATTGTGGGGCCTCTGGATCCCAAGACTGCCATGAGTGATATGTTTATCCTGGTCTTGGTGGACCATGCCACCCGGTACCCAGAAGCTATACCTCTGGGATCAATCTCAGCCTCAGTGGTGGGAAGAGCATTGATGGGGGGTTTTACCCGCATGGGGTTCCCCAAGGTGGTCGGATCTGATAGGGGTACCAACTTCATATGTACTTATATAAAGTCTTGGTTGAAGGAGTGTGGGTGACATATAAGTTCACCACTCCTTACTACCCCCAAGGAAATGGTCTGGTTGAAAGATTCAACCACACTCTGTAAGGCATGATTATGGACCTGTCAGAGCCCTTGAGGTGTAAGTGGGACATCCTCTTGCCATGCCTTCTGTTTGCTTACAGTGAGGTGCCACAAAAGTGACTTGGTTTAAGCCCCTTTGAATTGTTGTGTGGACACGCTGTGAGAGGACCACTGAGTCTGGTTAGGGAAGGCTTGGAGAAGGCCTCCAGTAAGCTCCCCACAGGATGTATATAGTTACATGCTGGCTTTTAGGAACCAGACAGCCCACTTCAGGAAGCTTGCTCAGGAGAACCTGGAATCAAACCAGAAAGACATGAAACGCTGGTACGACCAGAATTCCACTCTGGTTGAGTTTCAGCCGGGACAAAAATTGTGGGTGATGACCCCAGTAGAGCCTAGGGAGCTCCAGGACAGGTGGAGTGGGACTTTTGGGGTGGTGGAGCGCAAGAGCGATGTCTCCTCTCTGGTTAACTTGCAGACTACCATGAACCCTTTGAGGGTCCTGTACGTGAACCGCCTCAAACCTCACTTTGAGAGGTCAGAGTGTACAATACTCCTAAGAACAGATGACGGGTAGAGGAAGAGAGTGAGCCTCTTCCTGACCTCCTGTCTGCTAAGGAAAAAGATGAGTCTGTGGAGGGTGTGAACCTCCCCCCTTCTCTGACCCAAGAGCAACAGAGAGACTGTCGCCAGGTGTTGGGACAGTTTGTGTCACTGTTTTCCTTGGTCTCAGGGGTCACTCTTTTGTGTACACATGATGTGGGCACTGGGAACTGTCCACCTGTAAAACACAAGATTTACAGATTGACTGACAAGGTCAGGGCTAACATGAAGGAGGAGGTGTTCAATAGGGGTTATTGAGTTTTACAGTAGCCCTTGGGCAGCCCACTGGTCTTGGTCACAAAGGCTGCTGCTGCTGATGCCACTCAAGGACTCAGGTTCTGTGTGGACTACCGTGGGCTCAATGCAGTCACGAAGACTGATGTGCACCCCATCCCTGATGAGCTCATTGATCGGTTAGGGGCTGCCAAATACCTCAGCATGTTTGACTTATTGTCTGAGTATTTGCGGAATTCTCTGACTGAGGGGGCCAAGGAGGGTTCTGTATTCTCCACCCCAGAAGTGCACTACCAGTTTAAGGTGATGCCCTTTGGAAAGAAGAATGCCCTGCCACCTTTCAGAGGTTGGTTAATTAGGATTTTGGATGGTCTGGAGGACTTCAGTGATGCCAACCTGGACATTGCTGTGTTCAGCTCCAGCTGGGAGGAACACTTCCAGCACCTCTGCAAAGTGTTGTAGGCTCTGCAGAAGGCAGACCTCACTATTAAGGCAAGTAAGTTCCAAATGGGGCAGAGTGCTGTGGTGTACTTGGGCCATGTGGCACCCTTACAGGCAACAATTTATAACATTCTGACTTGGGAGCCTCCCAAGACCCAAACTGAGGTGAGGGCCTTTCTATGTCTCACAGGATACTACAGGAGGTTTGTCAAAGGGTATGACACTATTGTTGCTCCCTTGACTGAGTTAACCTCCAAAACGCAGCCCAGAAAAGTTATATGGACTGAAGGTTTGCCAGACAGCTTTTGATGCCTGGAAGGCAGCCATGTACACGGCTGACTTCTCTAACAAATTTGTCATGCAGGCTGATGCTTCAGAGCATGGTGTGGGAGCAGTTTTGTCACAGCTAAATGAAGAGGGCCAAGACCAGCCTGTAGCCCGTCATGTAGGCTCTCATTACTCCAATGAGACTACTGGATTTTGAGCATCAGAATTGCATGCTTTGTGGGAGACTGAGTCTATCCCATTACAGGTGACACCTGTGGCCCTAATCTGGCTTTTGCTCTGGCTAACTAGCAGTGCCTTATCGCTACTCAAAGGCAGGAATGATTGGGCAGCCGAGCACATGACATAATTGGTTTCTCAGGGAAACCGTGGTCACTCAGGTCTCATCCTTTTCTCTCAGTTACATTAGTCTCACATAAACAATGACAAACAGAGGCAGTGTATGTTTCAATAAGATTTGAATGAAGCAACTGCATCTTAGCAAAGCATGAGCTGCAATAACCAGGACAATACAGCATGACAAGATTAAAATGGTGACAAGGAGAGTAAAGCATAGAAATAACGCTACCATATTGTCACTAGAGTCAAAAGACTAATTCCTACCTAGTCTATAATAGAGCACAGCGTGTTAAGCTCTAATTCTGCCCTTCCGGTTTCCGTGGTAAGACATCGTCCCCCATACCTGAGCAAAGGGCTGAAGTCTGCATAAGCAGCTGTAGCAAAGAATTCAGCAATCAGCATATAGTCGTCTTTCTCTGGCTGGAATCTCCCTCTAACGTGTGAGGGACAGAGAAGTGTTTTTATAATAAAACAACTGATGTTCTGATAAAATGTCCCTACGTTAGGATGTGTGTTTTTCTATGAATGTCAGAGACAAAACTTGTACCACATTCAACAGCAACATATCTTACTGCACCCTTGAAAGAAGCACAGTGAGCAGGAATGTCTTGTTTGAGAAAGTAGTGCTGGCGGGCAAAAACAGCTAGATAGAGAGAAATAAAACAAGACAGCAAAACTGGCTATTGTAAAAATAATAAAACAAAGCTGAATAAAATATATCTGGGTTAAAGTGCACAGCGGCAGGTCTAGTATGCAAAAATGACGTGCATGGAGCTATAACTAAAATGGCTACTCAACACCCTACCCTTGTCAGTTGAAGGTGGTTGTAAGGAAATGCCTCCTTGGCATGGTTACCCCTGACGTTTTGCCTTTTGTTGATGCCAAGTTATGATAGGAAGTGTGCTGGAACCCTGCTACACAGGCCCCAGCACCAGTGTTCTTTCCCTAAACTGTACCTTTGCTTCCACAATTGGAACAGCCCTGGCAGTCAAATAAGTCCCTTGCAAATGGTACCCCTGGTACCAAGGGCCCTGATGCCAGGGAAGGTCTCTAAGGGCTGCAGCATGTCTTATGCCACCCCTCACACATCACATGCACACTGCCTAACAGCTTGTGTGTGCTGGTGGGGAGAAAATGACTAAGTCGACATTACACTCTCCTCAGAGTGGCATGCCAACTTCACACTGCTTGTGGCATAAGTAAGTCACCCCTCTAGTAGTCCTTACAGCCCTAAGGCAGGGTGCACTATACCAGAGGTGAGGGCATATGTGCATGAGCACTATGCCCCTACAGTGTCTAAGCAAAACCTTAGACATTGTAAGTGCAGGGTAGCCATAAGAGTATATGGTCTGGGAGTTTGTCAAACACAAACTCCACAGTTTCATAATGGCTACACTGAAATCTGGGAAGTTTGGTATCAAACTTCTCAGCACAATAAATGCACACTGATACCAGTGTGAAATTTATTGTAAAATGTACCCAGAGGGTATCTTAGAGATGCCCCCTGAATACCAATCCGACTTCTAGTGTTAGGCTGACCAGTTTCTGCCAGCTTTCCACTACCAGACGAGTTGCTGGCCACATGGGGAGAGTGCCTTTGTCACTCTGTGGCCAGGAACAAAGCCTGTACTGGGTGGAGGTACTTCTCACCTCCCCCTGCAGGAACTGTAACACCTGGCAGTGAGCATCGAAGGCTCAACCCTTTTGGTAGAGCTCCACAGGGCATCCCAGCTAGTGGAGATGCCCTCCTCTCTGGCCACTGCCCCCACTTTTGGCAGCAAGGCTGGAGGAGATAATTAGAAAAACAAGGCGGAGTCACCCACCAGTCAGGACAGCCCCCAAGGTGCCCTGAGCTGAGGTGAACCCTGCCTTTAGAAATCCTCCATCTTAAGTTTCCCAATAGGATTAGGGATGTGCCCCCTTCCCCTCAGGGAGGAGGCACAACTAGGGTGTAGCCACCCTCCAGGACAGTAGCCATTGGCTACTGCCCTCCCAGACCTAAACACACCCCTAAATTTAGTATTTGGGGGCACCCAAGAACCCAGGAGATCAGATTCTTGCAACCTGAACTAAAAAGAAGGACTGCTGACCTGCAAGCCCTGCAGAGACGATGGAAGACGACAACTGCTTTGGCGACAGCCCTATCGGCCTGTCTCCTGAGTCGAAAAACTGCAACAGCGACGCATCCAACAGGGACCAGCGACCTCTGAAGCCTCAGAGGACTGCCCTGATCCTAAGGACCAAGAAACTCCCATGAGCAGAGGCTCTGCTCTAGAAACAGCAACAATATTGCAACTTTTCAGCAACTTTCAAAGACTTCATTCTTCCCACCGGAAGCGTGAGACTTCACCCTCTGCACCTGATGCCCCCGGCTCGAGATCCAGAGAACCAACACCACAGGGAGGACTCCCAGGCAACTGCGACCCTGTGAGTAGCCCGAGACAACCCCTCTGGACACCCACGGTGACGCCTGCAGAGAGAATCCAGAGGCTCCCCCTGATTGTGACTGCCTGAAACAAGGGACCTGACGCCTGGACCAAGCACTGCACCCGCAGCCCCCAGGACCAGAAGGAACCGAACCTCCGTGCAGGAGCCCAGGTGGTGGCTGGCCTGAGAAGCCCCCCTGTGCCCTGCCTGCACCGCAAGAGTGACCCCCGGGTCCCTCCATTAAATCTAATACAAAACCCGATGCCTGCTTTGCATACTGCACCCGGTCGCCCCTGTGCCGCTGAGGGTGTGTTTTGTGTGCCTACTTGTGTCCCCCCCAGTGCTCCACAAAACCCTCCTTGTCTGCCCCCCGAGGACGCGGGTATTTACCTGCTGGGAGACTGGAATCAGGGCACCCCTGTTCTCCATAGGCGCCTATGTGTTTTGGCCACCTCTTTGACCTCTGCACCTGACCGGCCCTGAGCTGCTGGTGTGATAACTTTGGGGTTGTCTTGAACCCCCAACGGTGGGCTGCCTATGCTCAGGAACTGAGACTTGTAAATCTCTTATTTACTTCACAATCTAACCAATACTTACCCCAACCAGGAACTGTTGATGTTTGCACTGTCTACTTTTAAAATAGCTTATTGCCATTTTAACAAAAACTGTATATGTTATTGCTCTAATTCAAAGTTCCTCACTTGCCTTTGTGGAGTACCTTGCATTTTATGTATTTACTTCAAATCTTGAACATGTGGTTCTAAAAATAAATTAAGAAAAGATACCTTTCTATATAAAAGCTAGTGGCCTGGAGTTAAGTCTTTCAGTGTGTGTTCCTCATTTATTGCCTGTGTGTGTACAACAAATACTTAACACTACCCTCTGATAAGCCTACTGCTCGAACACACTACCACAAAATAGAGCATTAGAATTATCTAATTTTGCCAGTATCTTACCTCTAAGGGGAACCCTTGGACTCTGTGCACACTATCTCTCACTTTTAGATAGTATATACAGAGCCAACTTCCTACAGTGGTTCAAAGCCTAAATATACATAAAAGCTACTAATACTCAACTTAAGATATATATGTAAAAAATGACAATAATGACAAGTTAAAAGGACACATGAACATATAAAAAGACAATTTAAAATGTTAACGTGGCTTAAAGAGGGGCAGAATTTCAAGAGTCATAGTCATTTGGAAAGTTGCCAATTGAATCCGGGACAATGGAGGACAGAAATTCTTCCACTTTGGCAGGTGTTAAAGTTGGAAAGGCATTGCCGAGAAGGACCAAGAAGTTGTTGTGTTCCATAGCCTGAGCCTCAGCCAAGGCAGCAGTGTTCCGTGGTGTGCCCAATAATGAGTTAAGGGCCGCATCCTCCAGGAAGGGCAATTTATAACAGCTTCCCGTAGCAGACACACCCTCAATGCGCATGTCTGGTAATGAACCCTCAACGAGAATATCAACAGATCAGCATCCAATGAAAGCAAGCCATGCGTAGAAAGACAAACTTCCAGTGCATGTTCGAAAGAACACCAAAGGCACCGAAACACAAGCTTCACACAATTCAAAACCGGTCGGAATGACAGAAACCAGTCACACTCCAATTCCTCCAGGTATGTTGCTCCAAAATACTGCATCATGTGTTCACGACACAGCTGCGCAGGTGGGAGCGCTTTCATTCCTCAATGTTGCAGTGGGACAGCCATTGCGCATGAAAAATAGCAACAGCAAAACGCCAACTATTATAGCCAAGTTTATTGGAAATCCCCTGAAAATACTGGAGAATATTGAGTGGATGGCTGATGGTTTTAAAACGAATATGGAGGAGAAGGTGTGAATGAAACCCGAACCAACAGCCTTAATGAAATTTGCGATTCCAGTTGTACTAAATGCATTAAATATTCATCTCATGAGTTCATCAAAGTGTCTTGGAAAGTTGGCACTTAAAAGGGACTGTATCTCTGCTGACGACCTTGCGACTTGAAGTGCGTAGGTCTAGCATGCAGGTGTTAGAGCCACATGTTTTTGAAACAGTAAAGTCTGCTCAACTTGTCAAAATTCACATTAGAAGTAGCAATATGGAGCCAAATGTCAGCTACCTCTTTTACTCTAGTGGGAGGAAAAAGTATGTTCCTGCAGCATGTAACAATCTTAGACACTGAAACAACATAAACTATTCCGGCTCGCATCCCACAACAGTCTTCACCAATGAGGAGAACATAACTTCTGTTTGAAAGCACCTGGAATGTAGGTCTAATCAAGAGGACTGGAACTCCCTTCAGATAAAAAGCCAAGTTTGCTGCAGACGTGTTACACGCCACATGCAAGGACAGCTGTTTACAAACCATCGAATGGCTGTCAGAAGTCTCACATTAACTACCGGTAAGAAAGACTTCTTTCATGCCACTGAGACATTTGAAAAAGAAGTGTCGCTCCCACACCTCATGGATGTAACTATCTCCCAGCCTTTCATTTCTGCCTACCGGAATGTGTTTTAAACAGGTTGTAAATTGTAGTGTGGAAATAGGCAGATTAAGACCCCGTGTATTATCCACCCAGCAGATGGTATTTCAGCCACAGTAAAAGACAACTTTTCTAACTTTTCGATGTTTATCATGACATAAGTCGTTTCTTTCTTAGCCATTAGTTGTTGTTGTCGCGTTAAATTAAATGTAGAAAATATGTCCCTTGCGCTAATGTGTTGCCAGGGAACGTGTACTGCCTTGAGTGTTTGAAGTGTCCAACCCAACTGCATAATGGACCTTAGTTGACTCTGTCCATTGTGTAAGGAAGACATATCACTTTGTACTATGTCTATTGCAAAAGAAACAAAGTTCTTTAAGGTTTATATCTGGTCGGACAGGGTATTAATCCCATTTTCTACAACAGCTAATGCCTTCTGTAAGTTTTCTTGGTCTATTTTTCTTAACCAGACAGCGTCTTTTTGTTGGGAAAGCTTCTAAATTTCATTATATACTTCATATAAGAAGCGCTTTCTGTGTTGTTTTCTGGGGCCTAATAGGAAGTCCTGTAAATCAGTGTTATTGGACAGGAGGCTGAGGTGTTCTCTTACCGCATCTAGTGAGGAACTCTTTAACCATTGCTTCCCTACACTGTATGTTGTTACTATACCTGTATGTTCGGATGATATATACCAAGGGTCCAGCCTAATAGTCCTAAAACCCCGTGGAGTTTATAAAAGGTTTATGACACCCATTGGTATCTATTGGCCACAATAACCACCCACCATGACTTGACAGTGAAGCATTAAACATGCCATTCTGGACCCATTCATCGAGCTGATCTTCTGTTGCATTTATGTATTGTTGCCATTTATGAAATTTACCAGGGGCAGGAATACTGGACGTGTTCAATTCCTTAGTCTTTGCTTAACCTAAACAACTTTTTTGTTGTACAATTTCATTAAAAAATATAATTTGAACAGGTATCAGGCATGCTCTAAATATAGCTTCCTTCCCCCGTATTTGCCATTGTCTAGTTCCCCACACACTTTTTAAGTCAATCGACTTCAGCCAATATTCATAGCCTTCTATAGCCAACCGGGAAACAAAGGAATCCAAAAAAAATAATTTTGTATTTGTTAATAAAATGCGTACATTTTCTGTAGGTGGCAATTTAAATAATACGACTCAGCATTTTTAACATTGTGCCCAGAAAAATAAGTAAACTTTTCAGAATTTGTTTTAGAACTCCCTTGTGGTGGAGTCGGACACTGTTCCCATTGTGTGTAATTAAAAACAGTCTTTGGGGTACTTGCTCAGTGGATGAAATGGTGCCCATAATAATTATAGCAAAACATATCACCATAATTTTGTTTAGATTGATAAACATCTCCGTTTGCAAATACAATATAATACTGCAATTCAGTCATCATAGAATCACCTGTTTTCACACCCCAAACTTCAGAAACAACTCCGGGTATTATTATATTGTTCATTGAAAGTTTAAACACATATGTTATTTGAATGGCCTCTGTGGGGCAGCATATATCGAATATTACTTTATCCCAAACAATCCCATCAGGAATTGGTATAGCGGAAATGTTCACAAAAGACAAGTCTCTGCAGACCTTGTGAGAAGAAAAATGTGGTTTTAGGACCTCATCCACCAGTTCAACTGTTGAAATTTCACGAAGAAAATGACCCTGTATCAACAAAAAGAATGATATAACAAACCCAATCCAAAACAGGAAATCCAGTACAGTGAAGGAAAGCCACAGATAGTTCCATTGAAGAATAAAATAAGTTGTTTTAAGCCATTTTATTAGCTTACGTGTCTTTGACAGTTCAGGTGTCGAAGAGGCAAATGAGTCCAAAATGTTGTCTTTGATGTCGGCGAAGTATCCAGAAGCAGTTCGTGCAAAAACTGGAGCGGTGTTTGTAGGTGGAGTGGGTGTTTCCACGGTGGCTCAGAATAAATGATACAATTGGTCTGTGTTGAAGTTGTGTCAAATCGATCAGTTATTTCCGTATTGTTTGATGTCAGTGGAACCAATGCAAGATCATTTTCCACCCTCCCCAAGCTCGGAGAGGTATCAGTGTTGCTGCTTACAACTTGTAAAGGAATGTCTTGACCAGTTGTGAGAGGGATTAGGGAACTACTGGCTGTTCCTTTTGGTCGGCTGTGCAGGATCGGCCACATGGTGTAATAACATTGTCAATAGATACAACGTGGTTTTCTTTGGCACCTGCCAACAGTGGTAGAATGACAGTTCTGGAACTGTGTATTCCCAAGACTGGGACTGCTGCTCAATAGGAAGGGCCAAATTCCCTTTTCTCAGCAACCTTTTCACGTACTAGATCCTCAACTTTAGGAATTCAGCCTGTAGGCATTACAGGTACATCCTCAATTCCTGTGCAGGCAGCACTGGCAGAAGCGTTGTTGTCACAGAACTGTTGCAATTCCGGTAAGACAGTGACACGTTGATTTATGTCAAAGGGTGTTTCTGCCGCCTCCACACAAGGACCATCAAGATCTGGAACATATATTTGAGTTCCAAACAGTCATTCATAGGAAGTATGACCCCCAGGGATCTTCTAGACAGATTGTTAAGTGCTCTCTGGACTCCATCCAGGTGATTAAGCCAACTACGACCCGTTCTTAAGACTCTGGCTGTTAAGGATTGCTTTAAATCATGGTTTAATCATTCCACAACAATATTTCCCTCAGGATCAAATAGAGAGGAGCACTGGATTTGGAGCCCCAGTGAAGCCATGGCGTCCCTGAATGCCTTTGAGGCGAAAGCAGGGCCCTGGTCAGAGTGGAAAGCCGCAACTGCATCAGTCCTGATAAAGACTTGCAAGTCTTTCATAACAGTCTGAGCGTCACATTCCAAGTATACACATTGTAAAGGTTTGTTGGAAATCAGGAGGGATGTCTGCAGTGGGCGCATAGCAGTGGAAACTTTAATTTGTTTGCAGATGTCACAACAAAGGACATAATGCCTGGCCTCTTTGTATAGGCCTGGCCACCAATAACGGACTTGTAACAGTGATATTGTAGAATAATGAACAGGGGGATAGGGAGGAATGAGGATCCAGTGCATACCCTCCCGTAATTAATACTATGCAAATAAACAAGATACACTGTTCCAAAGGAGAGATAGGCAAGAGGATACAGAGGAGTCCTAAATTTTAGGAGCAAAAGTCCTCACACACCCAAATGGGTGTCATGCTTCATCATCGGAGTTGCTCCTCGTCAGACCAGCGCTGCAATGTCTGACAGGCACCCCCCAAAAAAGGGGGGGCTCTTTGCCAGAGATCTTTTCTCGATGATGCCAAGACCCCAAAAGTGAGTTTGGAAAAGGGAGAGAACTAGGAGAGTCTAACTGGAAGTTAAATTTGGCTCACAGACCCAAAAGCACAGGGTAACAGTTTTATTAATCCTTGAGGGGGGTTGAGGCCAAGATAAAAAAAAATGATCAAGAGAGTGAAACAGAGACAATGGTCAATCACTCTTTCCCACAGAAATGCAGAAAAAGGGGTGGGGAACTACCAAACCATCCCTAAAGAAGGGTGAACATGTTTCGCGTCTCTACGGTCCAGCCAGATCCAGCGACGCTTCTTCAGGACCTAATGACTACATGCTTCTCCTAATTGTAAACTGAAGGGACTGATTATAGAAAGTTTTGAAACTGGCAGTTCGACCTGGCAAGTATACCCACTTGCCAGGACCAAACCTTCCCTTTTTATACATTTTAAGTGCAGATTCCCTTTGGGAGCTGATAGAAATGTGGAATTTGATGTCTCTGAACTCACAATTGAAAAATACATCTTTTGGTAAGGTTGTTTTTTTAATTGGCAGTTTGAAAATACCACTTTTATAAAGTAGGCATTTTCTTGCTTAAACCGTTCTATGTTTGTGGATTCCCTGTCTGGGTCAAACTGACAGTTGCTCTGTTTGTGAATCCCCTCTAGACAGTGAGACAAAGGGAGCTGAGGAGTAGCCTGCATATCCTGATGGCCCATCTGAGCTAGAGTGGAGGGAAGATTGGTCACTTACACCTGAATGGGCTATGCCTGCCCTCACACAATGCAGTCTCCAACCTTCTGGTGTGTGTCTGGGGTCTGGCCTGAGCAAGGCAGGATCATGTGAACAACAGAGACTTTCCTTTGAAGTTTACCTACTTTAAAAGCAGAAAGTGGTATAAGTAGTGGACCAAAAAACCTAGACTTTTAGATTACTTCTCGGATTAAGAGGAACCTCTGCCAAAGAGAAGAGGTGAGGAGAAGTGCTGCCCCTGCCTGTGACTGTGCTTTGTTGGGCTATTCTGCAGTTGCTGCTTCTGCCTGTAAAAGGGGACAAAGACTGGACTTTGTTGTGCATCCCTGCTTGAGAAGAATCTCCAAAAGTTGAACCGAGATAGCCTTCTGTTTTGAAGTCTCTGGGCTATCAAAGACTTCCTCTGCCAGCACCTGGACTCTCTGCTGAGACTCCTGCCCTACCAAGTGGTGTCCTATCCAATCCCCGGGCCCTTGAGAGGTGAAGGTGGCAGAACAAGGACTGAAATCCATGCCCAGACCACTGTGCAGAGAAATTTTCGACGCACCACCTGTAAAGCGGCTGAAAAAATTATGCGCTACCCACTTTGCGGCTAAAATCAATGCTTCACCTGCATCACGGCTGGGAGATCGACACATCGCAGCTGGAGAAATGGCGCAACACCCGTTTGCAGCTGCTGATAACCCCATGTAGCACGGTTTTCTAACACTGTGAAATTGGATTTCTCATGCACCGTCCCTGGGTATGAAAGTCATCGCACATCTGTGCGGATACGAGGTGCCCTGTCCGTTAATCAATGCATCGCTCTCTTGCAAAGAAGAAAAACGGCACATCACCGACCCGACCGTAGAAGAAACAATGCACAGCCTCACTTAAGAGTAAGGAATTGACGCATCGCTGACTTTTCTGATGCACGCTCACCCGTGTGGCTTTATTTTTGATGCAAAGCAGGTACTTTATGTAAAATCAATGTTTCCATTGCTTTCTATGGCGTAAGACTCGTATTGTTCTGAAAATTCATATCTTGACTTGTGTATGTTCGATTTTTGTTGTTTTGGTCTTGTTTGATTTACATAAATATTATGGATTTTTCGAACCTGGTGTGGTGCCCATTTTGTAGTGTTTTCACTGTATTACTGTGTGTGGTGGTACAAATACTTTACACAGTGCTTCTGAGTTAAGCCTGCCTGCTCGTGCCAAGCTACCAAGGGGGTGAGTGGGGGTTAACCAGGTGACGCAACTGTGGCACAAGGGACTCATAAATATGCTCCCTAATATCAAAAGATTTTGACTAACACATGAGCAGATTTGTTTTTATCATTGATGAGGTTTACCTGGAAGAACAATGGCCTTGTATGTCCCATCAGTAGGCTTCAACAGTGTGTGCATTTCAGCAAAATTACAGTCAAGTCTAGGATTGAGGGCCAGATTTACTAAAAAGTGGTGCAGTGCGGTGCTGCACCAAAATTTGCAGAGCTGCATCACTTTAGAAATATGGGAATGCACTGTATTTACTAAAATACTGAGCACCCCTGTTTTCCCCCTGCGCTGGTGCTAAATTTAGCTGCCAGCACCAAGGCAGGCATCCTTGCACCATAGTGCAAGGGTGTCTGCGTTGAGGGGATTGATTGTTTATGTGCAACAAGGTATCCCTTCCTGCACATTAACAATCTACAATGGTGATTTGGTACTTCTATGCGTGCTGCAGAATGCAACACACAAATAAAGTAGCAAATTGTAAGTTTTGAATGATTGTTTATGAGCAGGAAGGGACATCTTCCTGCACCTAACCATTTATTCATGGTGTTTTGCTTTTTCAATATGTGCAGCCGAATGCATCACAAATGGAAAAAGCAAAAACGAGGAGGAATAAAAGTATTCCTCCTCATTGTGCCATGCTAACGTCACCACTGGGGTGCCGTTCCTTTTTGGTGCTACCACAGATTTATGCCTTCTGGTAAATGTGGGGCAGTGTTAAGATTAATGGGTGTTGCGGCGGAATGCCAACAGCAACAATCATTGGATACCCCTCTGACACAAAAAAGTGTGTCAGAGGGGCCCATATTTACAAGGTGGCATTAAGCCACAGAAAGTGGCTTAGAGCCCCCTTGTAAATGTTGTGCACTGCACAGCGCCACTGGAGCATCACAAAAAGTCACAGTCCTGTGGCGCTAGAGACTTGTAAATTTGGGCCTGAGTATGAAGTTCAGCATCATGCAACCTTTACATAGAAGGGAAATAGTCTTGTATCCCCCTTATTTGAGCCTGGAAAACACAATATGCATGTGTATTGCTACATACACTACGTGCATGTGGCAGCACTACGTGCAAGGTAAACAGTGGTGCAGAGTGTGGACCATTGGCCTCTGCTTTCATTGGCCTTCGCTTCCATTTTGGTTCACGACTCCATTTTGTCGAGTCTGGTTCGGTGCGTAAGGCACTGTTCTGTGTTTTTCCACAAGCTTCGGCAAGCTGAAGGGTGGGGTGTTTTTCTGCTCAACTTCGCTCCATCTGCCTGGTACGAAGGGCGCTATTTACATTCCACGAGCTATCAGTTAGAACAACAGGGGGATGCTCCTGTACACAAGGAGGAATGCAAGCTTCACCTTGGAGTCCTCTCCTGGGAACTTGGCCCGTTCTGAGGAGACGTCTCGAAGGGTGAACAAGGTACCGCCGATTGCACAATTTGTAAAGGAGGGGGTCTTTTTCTAGAAAAGACTCCTGGGCGTTAGTAGATACTATAAAAGTTGGGGGCCTGGATGGGCTGGTTTAGGAACTCTCTTCTGGGTTGGACGCAACGCCAGGAGGACTGATTGTCCCGAACAGAGGCTCCCTGTGCCAGCTGATTTGGGTTCCCCAGCTTTGTGTACGGCGGAGGGATGCAGACGCTCTTTTCGGTGAAGCTTTTCAATTTATTAAGTATATTGTGTGTGCGCGCGTAATATGTACTTATTCTTGCAGTCATTTTCATGCTATTGAGCATTGAAGTATATTGTGTGTGCGCGCGTAATATGTACTTATTCTTGCAGTCATTTTCATGCTATTGAGCATTGAGGTATATTGTGTGTGCTTGTAATATATGCACTTACTCTTGCAATTATTCACAGAGTGCTTATATCTTTATCATTATTCTCATGTTATTCTCCTGATGTATATATATATATATTAGTGTGGTTTAGTTTTGCTAGCTGAGAACTTGCCCCTTAAATAAACTTGATTATTCTACTTACGAAGGTGTTTGAGAGTGATTGCTTTACATTGTGCCTTAAAATATCCTGAAGTGCATAGCTTTGATATTCTGAAGAGTAAAGCAGCACAGCATGTTAGTGACTCTAATTCAAAGTTTAATACAATAAGATCATAAAATGTTCTTTGTCCACTTGACATGAAAAGAGGCTTTTAAACCTAGCATTCAAAGTATACTGTAGTTTAATCCACTTTTTTAGATTGACTGCCATATTTCAATGCTATGATACCTTGAATTAACAATTTTATCAGACACTGCTGGTCAAATCTTTTGGAAACCACCAATAAAGGGTGATCTTGCCCAGACAAGTAGAAAAAGCTTCACTTCGCTTTTTGTAAAAACCATAGGCGCCCTGGTAGTATATCGCATAGTGATCTAATGAATTGTCACTTAACATACACTGTTGATTGTATAAATTAAAATGGGAACTATTGATAGGTTTAAGTAAACAAAATCAAAATAAGAAATTGGAAAGGGGCACTATCCTCCAACATATCATGTGCTCTTATGATAATAGTAGGTTTGATGTGCAAAGACTAAGTTGATATGTCCATACTTATTAGTAGTTTCATAATTCTTTTTATCTTAGACGAACTAGCAATATATTTGGACATATAGGCCCTCATTTCAACATTGGTGGACGGCAAGCGCCGCCCGCCAAGTTGAAACCACCGGGCAGCCAACAATGCGGCGCACTCCAGCGGGGTCTATTTGGAGATCCCCGCTGGGCCGGCGGGCGGAAACCTGGTTTCTGCCCGCCAGGCCAGCTGGGATCTCGGCAGCAACAGGGGAGCCGGCTCTATATGCAGACAGTGAAAAGCTCCATGGGGCCGTGGCAGGGGGCCCTTGCACTGCCCATGCCAGTGGCGTGGGCAGTGTGGGGGCCCCCAAGGGTCCCGCAACCCCCCCTTTCCGTCAGCCTTTTCATGGCAGTTCATACCGCCATGAAAAGGCTGGCGGGAGGGGGACTCGTAATCCCCTGGGAAGCGCTGCAAGCAGCGCTGCCCTGGGGGATTACAACAGCCGGGACAAAAGTGGCAGGAATCCGCCGGTCCCGGCGGTGCGACCACGCGCTTCCGCCGCAGTCATAATGCCCGAGTTTGTACCGCCAGCCTGTTGGCGGTACAAAGTCCAGAACAGCCCTGGCGGTTTTTGACCGCCAGGGTAGTAATGAGGGCCATAATATTGTAGTAAATGTAAAAAATTAAGGGATGATGTACATGGATGAAGATATTTTGAATAGATAAGAGATCGTTATATGCATATGTATTATTAGGATGCCATTTGAAGAATCATTAGGGATGTGGCGTGGAAGTAAAAAATCAGGGGTAAGCATGAGACTGGTTATTTCCACCTGCATTTGGAGTTTTCATGATGGAGGTTTTACATATTTGGTTATGTCAACCACCTCAAATTTCACCATCTTCTAGGCAACACTCAACCTTCATTCAAATAGAACCACAGCACCGAAACAGCACTCATCGCTGAAGCCAATGACATTCAAATCATCCTTCACTGAGGAGAAACAGCGCCCCTCATCCAGCTGAACCTCTCTGTGCCCTTCAACACTGTCCGCCATCCCAGAACAACATCATCAGAAAACTCCATGAGATTGGTGTACATGATCCGTTCCCAAATGGAACTGTTTCTCGCCAACATCATCTGATCACAAGACATTGCGTCATCTCCTATGCCAATGACTCCCAACTCATCCTCTCCCCAATGAACAAATCAACCACCGCCAGAGCCACCTTCAACAACTGCATGACCACGGTAACAAGATGGACGCAAACTAACTGCCTGAAGCACCACTCTGACAAGATGGCACTACCAATCTTTGGCGACAAGACCTCCTCATGGGACTCCACCTTGTGGCTATCAGAACACCCACACCCACAGACCACGTAAGAAATCTAGCAATCATCCTAGACACAAGCTCAACATGACAGCACAAGTCAATGCAGTGCAAAACTCCTGCTTCCATATCCTACACATGTTGCACAAAATCTCCAAATGGTTGCCTCAGAACACCAGACGGACAGTTATGCAAACGCTTATCACCAGCAGGCTGGACTGTGGCAACACTCTCTACAGTGAAATCTCCAGACAACTCCTACACAGACTCCAGACCATCAAGATCACCGCTGCAAGATTCATGCTCGACCTCCTGCACTGCACCCACATCATATCGCAACTCAGGAAGCTTCACTGGCTGTACATTCACAAGCACTGCCAGTTCAAACTTCTCACGCACACATACAAAGCCCTACACAACTCAGGACCAGAATATCTGAGCAGCCACATATATTTTCATTAGCCCACCAGACTCCTATGCTTTGCCTCACTCTTACTTGCACACAATCCCCGTGTCCACAAAAGCCATACCGGAGGTCACTCGTTATCCTACATTACACCCAAGACTTGGAACAACCTCCCTTAACATATCAGTGCCTCCTACTCACTTCTTGAGTTCAGCAAAAAGCTGAAGACCTAGCTCTTCATATAAGAACCTTGAAAACCACAAACCTACACACCTGCCCAAACATCTGAATAACCTCTTGGGTGATTAGGGTGCTAATATAACATAACCATAGATTTTGTTTTACACTACATGGTGTTTCAATGCCAATGTGAGTGGTTTTTAATAAAACTGATTATCCTGATAAAGGGGATTCTGAAACATCGGCAAAAGGAGTGTGTATCAGTGATCTATCCAAAAGGTAAAAGTAGCATATATCACTGATCTATTACAAAAGAAGATGAGAGATCAGGCCTGATAGAGAGCCTTCTATGTTTGAGAAGGTTTTTACAGAAAAAATTGCAGTCTCTATGCCTAGTATTTCAAGTGGAATTGGCATCATTCGTACGATCACTGATGGACTTTCAGTGTTTTCTAATAAATTTCCAATCTTAGCATATCCTTATGGTTCATGCTCATGTAGTGCAATCATAGACGTTTTGTCACTAGATATGAGAAACAGAATAGTCTGTGTTAAAAAAGAATGCTATTATACCTTAATGAGTATGACACTCTCTACTCTTTATAGTAGGTTATAATTGACATCATAGCTTGAAAACCCCATCGGCAGACCTCCACCATGTGTGCAAGTCAGATAATATGGTTACAACCAAGTTTAGTATTTATAGTGTAATTCAAAAATATGTTTATAATTCGATCTAGTATTTAGCCAAATACCTTTTTATTCATGTATCATGTTAAGTAATCTAATAGGCACATACCTGAATACTTCTCTCTAGATAGTGAAGCTCATTACTTGCTGTCTTTTGTTTGGAGTACATACATGTCCCTCATCCACAGCATCTGTACAACATATATTGTCCTCTGCAGTTTGTGCACTCACATTATTAACCTCACAACAACTACTCCAATTCTTAATAGCCACATCTCTAGCCATTTCACTATTCCAAGAGCAGCACACTTCTTTGGCTCTTATGTACGAGTCACAATTATAGCACACTTCTCAAAAAGTGTTATAGTTCTGCCATCTTCCACACTACTCCCTCATTGCTATGCCAATAGTGCCTACCTAGTGAATCTCTACACCATTTTGCGATATGCATCTACAAAGTAATGCTGCTAAATTCTCTCTGAAGTGCATCTGGCGTACCTCCTGTAGATTCACTTAATCAGGTACCTCCCCTCTATATAGAGGCAATGCCAATGTGCACCTTTTAGCTGCATATATGCATGTACACATATTTGTGAATGTGAAGTGCCAGTGCTCCAATCAACACTTGAGAAACTAATGCACTACAGATGGCAATGGAATACTGGCATGTTTCAACAACTGTTTTTTCCTTCCTCTGACAATTGAGAGTTGGGAAGAGTTTTTTATATCTCTCCTTTACATTTCCATACACAGGTGTGAAATCTGAACAAATTATTAGTTTACAGCTTTAGTGTATGCCTCACATTGAGCACTCTAACAAAGGGGAGTCATCTCTCTGTGCCAAAAGGGACAGGGTAGTTTGCAACAACATGAAAAAATCTATCTCACTTTTGTGCTCCACTTGCCCATGAATCATGACACATAATTCAGCAAGTCAAACAAACATTAATGTTCATTTTAAGCATGAAACAACAAATAACATAATTCCCTGTCTCTCTATAGCTCAAAAATATTTTATTTATATTTAAAGAATATACACCATCACACGTTTAAAAGACATTCAGTAAACAAAACCATCATATACATTCATATGATCATCAATTACAGAAATAATTTGACATCCAGAGGCATGTGGAGCACAAAAGGGAGATTGCTTTTTTTTCTTTTTGCTTTATATTGAGCATCACCACTAAAATGTATAAAATGTAGATATTTTAGTTTAGCTACATATCAATGAATTTAAAAACAACATTATTTTAGAAGGCCATACTTACGAAGAACCCAGTTTCACATTAACTGAATGAGTAGCAGATGGGTGCGCAATCTTTTTCATAGCAATAAGAAATCTCAAGTGATCGGTGCAGTCTTGAGCTAATATACAGTAACAACTTGTAGATGCCAGTGAACATTTCATGCTCCGCTTATCAAATGTAGTAAATCTCTGCTCATTCACTTCACATTCAACTGCAAAAGAAAAGATGACATTTTGACTTTAAAATGTTGGAGTTATGTTTTCTTTCCAAATATGATATGCTATCACCTGGGAATAATTGAAAGCAGAAATATTTGAATAAGCACTGCCACATAATCAACTAATTAAAACCTAATTGATGAGTTTATAGAGTACAGTAAGAAGAATTGTAGAACAGCTTGGTAATGCAGAATAACTATAGCTAAGCTATACTTAGTGACATACTGGGAGCCTGGGAGACAGATACAGACATTTACAGAAATTGAGCAATGTCTGTCTCTTTGGTTGAGTTGTGTCTTCCTGGGCCACTGTCTATAACTGTATTCTGTACACAAACTCCTGCCTCCTCTTCCAGAGTCCTTCAGTTGTACATCGCTGACAATGTGATATAACAATATAAAGCTTGCCATTCTGTGTAAGGCAGACCTACTGAGTTTGTATAAAGTTCAGAACACCAAAATATAAAAAGAGGGCAATGTTGGCTTTCTCAAGGGGTGTACACATCAACATATATGAAGCAGATCTGATTTCTTTGTCAAAAAGACCCTAATAACTGAATTAAAATGTATATTTTATAAATGTATATATTGCAATATTGAATAAAAGTGATTGTTATATATTTTTTTTTAAAGTCTTTAAAAAAACAGTAACATGTCTTTGGGACTTTTTCACATCTTTCAGGGCACAAAGTGCAACCATAGAAACAACCACAAGGGGTCCCTGCACTCCAGCTGAAGATCATACACCTCCACCTCAGAGTGCTTTCTAAAGTGCGATAAGCTTTCCTGGGGTCATGGATTTAATTTAATGTTGTTTGGGTAGCTGCTGCACTACCTACAGCCCTGCACAACATTGCCCCTGCCTCTTTTAGGGACAATACCAGCAAGAAAATGTATACTTCAAAAAAGCCCTGAGTCGAGTACAATATGTGTGGCTCCTGATGCTAATTTACTATTAATTGTTTAAAACATATTTTTGGTTTGAGTGCCCCGGTGGTCACCCAGAGCACCCACAATATCTTTTAATTTTGGGGGCAATGGTTGGAGTCTAAGGCCCACATGGTCTCTGTCAGCTCCCGTGCACGTGGAATTTTTTGTTTATATATGTGTGCCCTTGTATCCACCCAGGGCACCTAGAACATAGTATTCATTGGGATAAGGGAGGAGAAGCCGGGGGCCTGACAATTTCTCCTCTTCAGGGGCCACTGGGGAGGCCCAAGGCTCCCACAGCTCCATCTGGCTCCCTGGAGAGCACCATACTGGGTGCAGGCGGGAGCTGGCTTCATGACTTTGCTCTCACCAAGGTAGGGACAGCTTTCTTCATTGATCCTCCAAGGTAGGAGCAAAGTTGTCTTTTCTGCTAGGGAGAGTTTGGGCAGGGAATAGATTTATGACATAATATCAATACACACAATATCACAATACAAAATATATCAGAAAATAAATATTATTAACAAAAATATTCCCTTCCTATATTTAACTATAAATCCACAAATATTGAGAACGCAAATATTTTACAAAAAATATTGATTTTGACAGAATCGGAACCAAAAATGTGGTTACCTTTAAATAAACATATGATATCTCAAAAATATTGCCCCACAAAATATCAACTACAATAGTATCACCAACATAATTACATTAGAATTAATAAACATAAACAACTACTTTTTACATGAAACCACAATAAAAATTACAATAAAAGTTAAACTATATATGTATTTAAACATCACCAAATAATAGTAATTGACAGCATTACATTATATAAATAAATGCACAACAATATAAGCTAAAAACTATTTACATAAACTACGAACTTTTTTACAACAATCTAAATATGAATATATTTGTGTGTAAATGAAATTAATGGAAACTTTAATTAAGCACGCCAAATGCAAAATAGACATACAAAAAACTAAAGTTGAGGAGCTAATAAAGCAGATTTTAGGTAATAATGGAACAGAAAGAAGTGAAAATATTATTAAAGAAAATAGAAAAAAAGGATCACAAAAAATGAAAAGGAAATCAGGATGAGGATAGCCCACAAATTCAACAAAGAAAAACTAGATTACCAGTATGGAAGGATTTGTACTGTTGCAAACAAATTTGAATCTCTGAAAGCAATAGAGAAGATGAATCTGATCACATCTAGGAATACTGAAGCAAGTGGAACAAATATGAGCTAAGACCCAGGTTCCACTGTTGATGAGGGCCCAAAGGAAAACCTATTTTTATGGGGTAATGAGATTACTATGGATGACAACTCCTCAATGAGGAAAGGGAAGAGAAATAGGAAGAAGACACAGAGGGGCAGGACGAGGAGGGGCAGGAGGAAGAGCTGCCAACACATACAGTAGGTGGAGATCTTAGAAACAAAGAGAAAGCAAATGAGAAACCACAGGTCACTAACATACTAAGTGTCACCTTGCACCCACTCAAGAAAAGATCTTAAATTATGAATTGAGTTTATGTCTAAGTTCCAGTCCTGATTTTGTGAATCTTAGGAATGAAACTTGTAAATTCACAAGAAAATTTAAATTGTATAAATGTCATGCAATGAAGATCCACAGTCTGCAATGGAACGAATCAGAATATAAAACACAGACATCCAAATTCACTATTGGAGACATTCCCAAACTATTATCATTAGATGAATTAAAATGGAAAATAAGCAAGGGGCCTTGTCCATATCAGGAAATAGTGATGTGGGAATTGAACATCTGGGAAGAATTGGATTTCCAACTGATTCACATATTGATAGTGGTTTTAAACCACATAGTAATTGTTGTTCTCAGTTACAGATTCGTGACATGGTTGATGTATTTTATGAGTGGTTGTTGATGATATGAATAGGCTCAGAATGACATCCAAATAACAACTATAAGAGCACTCTACCATCCAAAAAATAGTTAGAACTGAATGAATTAAGGAACAACACATCAATCATTATCAAACCCTCTGGTAAGGATTGTAACTTCAATATCATGGATAAATATAAAGATGTTATGGAAGTATTCCGACAACTAAATAGGAAAGATCTTTCTGAAAACTTGAAAACCAAACCCACCTTGGAATATCAGGAAGAATATTATGTGATGTTGAAAAATTGGTATGAGCCTGAGATTCTGAAATATGAGGAATATATGTACCTCAAAGTGGATCACCTGAGAAGTCCTAATAGTTAATTCCTACCAAAGATCCATAAAGACAAAAAGAATCCTCTTGGTAGACCTATTATGAGTACGATTCCGTCCCTACTAGAGAACTCTTCAGGATGGCTAGATCTCTTCTTATGTGAGTATGTCATAACCCAGTCATCCTATTTAAAGGATACAAGTGACTTTCTTTGTAAAATGAAAAACATCACTTGGAAGGTGACATATAATATGGCACTGATGGATGTGATATCTGTTTATACAACCATAAAACATGAGAATGGGATGATTGCATGTGCACACTTCTTAAGAGCGCGTTCAATCAATTTTTTATAGCACAACTAAATGATCATGATAATGCTTTAATTCTGTCTTACCCACAATGTGTTCCTTATCGACAACTGGATATTCTTTCAAAACAGGGAACCAGCATGGGGTTCTGTTTTGCCCCACATATGCTTATTTAGTTATGGCATGGTGGGAAAAAGAGATAGCGTGGTCAAATGAAGCCAGTACCTTCATGGAAAAAAATACTACTATGGGTGCATTTCATCAATTATATATTTATCATTTGGGATGGAGATGAGTCATCACTAGTAGACTATGTTGGCAAGCTGAACATTAATTAATTTAACATTTATTTGACTGCTACTTGGAGTAGAAAGAAAATAATACTCCTCAATGTATCTTTATATATAGCAAATGAGAAACAGAACACTTGCATCATTCGAAAATAAATTGCTTGTAACTCAATGTTACATGGAAATAGTGGGCATCCTAAGGCACTGAAATGGAGCATCCCCTATAGCCAACTTCTAAGAGCCTATAGAATCAGCTCCTCTGCTGATGCATTTGAGAGAGAAGCCAACATTTTGAGTGGAAGATTCTTGCAAAGGGGGTATCTGAAAAAAGATCCTCTATGCAGCAAATAATGAGTATCCACAATGAAAAGAAAAGAATCATTATATGAAATGAAGCAGAGACAATCTCAGGATACATACTCACCAGGAGAGGTGACCATATTAAGCCCCATATCAGATTCTTTATTAAATAAAACATAGAGCACCAAAACATGAGGTCCATTCTTAAATGAAATAATACATTCTCCAACATAATGAACATTTGAAAGGCAAATTCAGCCAATATCCACAGATCACATATCGTAGAGCCAGATCATTCGGTAACATACTCACTAGTAGCATGTATATCTCTGTGTAAAAAGGAGACTGGCTATCTGGCAAGTAAAAATTATGGATTCTGGAAGTGTAGAAAGTGCAAAGCTTATGGAGTTAACAAGAAGGAATAGCAGATATTTGAGGGGAGGACTTGAGAGATCACTGAGAGAATCCCACGTCATAATGAATTATTTGTCTATGCATGTTGAAAATGGTTGTCAAATGAAATATGTTGTAAGCACCATTAACTAAGTGAAAGTTTGTATCCTACAAAATCAATGAGCCATTAAAAATCAAGATAGGAACTACTCAATGGCAAAACATTTTTGGAAGGTGCATAATGGGGACCCAACTAGTTTAGGTACTATTGAGCTAAGCATATCAAGATGCATCCACCTAACAGAGATTGTGAATTTTAGTATTGAAAACGTGAATCAAGCCTAATTTGGATGCTGAATTCCACGTATATGTGTAATCTTGAGAGATGTGCATGTTTTTGTAAAAGAGTTAATTGCGATTTGTGCAAGGATGGCAGTTGCATCAAAGGATATGTGGTATCATATAGTTGTTAGCTAGAGATATATCTCTATAGATTAAGAGGTTATCATTTAAATTGTAAGGATAATGAACCTCTTTGTAGTGATCCTATGCCTTATCAATCCTTGTATGATGAATCTTTTCAGAGTTACATATATTGTGATATGGATGTGCTATTTATTAGTTATGGATTCAGCCATTTTTGGAAAATCTAATACTTCCACAAAGTATTAGGAATTTTACTTCTACGTCTGATATTGTCAAGAAGGAGTCTGCTAATCTGAAAAATTGAATTGCACTTTACTGCACTATAACACTTTGGAACTTTGCACTTTCTTTTGTACTGGGAATGTTTTGCACACACATCTTTATACACTTTAGTCAATAGCATTTACTTGAATAAGTGGCAAAACCACAAAATAATGAAAAGAAGCAGGAGAACAAAGAAATAACTACTTTAATAGTGTGCAGAGGCCATTTAATGAGTGTGATATGATTATGTAAGTAGGATGGAATGTGAGATGTTATGGAAGAGATAAGATAACTTTTAATTTACTATGTTGGCTGGCAATCATTGCGATCTATTTACTTTATCACACTAGGACTGTTTTTTTAGACATTTTAATATAGCAAATGTTGAGAAAAGAACTGACTGCGCTTTATAGTATAGTACTTGAAAAAGGAGGAAATAAAAAAAGAGTAAAAATAAAATGGCTTATAAAGGACTAAGAATTGTAAAAAATGTGCGGGGAGTGTGCAATTTATGTTGACTGAATGTATAGTATAAGACAATATCTAGTAGTATGTTGATGTAAATAATATGGAATGTTAACTGTTAATGCACAGACACAATAAGTTTTATCTAAGTAGGTTGCTTTAGCCTGTTCCTTGTTGAGATCTATCTGCCCTTTATTGTACAACAACCCTTTATACTCTAATTTAAAAGCACTGTTGCACAACGATAAAAAGAGTTAAAATATAAAGGTATATGAAGGAATAGCGATTGTCAATAGTGTGCAGGAAATTATACACACATGCTATAGACTACAATGTTATTTTGCCTGTCATGACGCAGATACAGTGTCATCTAAGCTATGACAGTAGGGTTCTAG
Source organism: Pleurodeles waltl (assembly GCF_031143425.1). NCBI lineage: Eukaryota > Metazoa > Chordata > Amphibia > Caudata > Salamandridae > Pleurodeles > Pleurodeles waltl. The sequence goes on along the minus strand of NC_090443.1, from coordinate 657,662,179 downwards.
TTGATATTTTGAAAGTGTATCTGTAATGGAAGAAGGAATTATTAACATACATGGAGCAGACACAATAACATTTAACTTACTAGGATGCTTTAGTTTACTCCTTTTTGAGATCTATCTGCACATTACTGTACTACAACTCTTTATACTCTTTATTTTAAAATCAGTTTTGCTCAAATATAAATTTGGGACAATAACTCTTTGCACTTAAGAACATAGTACTATGACAAATAGGAAGCAAAAAGAAAAAGAGTAAAAATATAAAAGTACATGAAGGAATAGCCATTGTGAATACTGTTCAGGAAATTGCAATGTGTACATACGGAATATGGACTACAAAGTTATGTTGAGTGTCATGGCACAGATACAGTGATATCTCAACTATGAGTTGATATATATTGACTGTGGATCTGTAATGCAAGAAGGACTGTATAAGATATGCTGTGAAATGAGAATGGGTTGGCCCAGTTGAAGGCATTTGCTGAAGCGCTTTGGTTTACAGTGCTAATGTACCTATGGAACAATAAAGGAATTTACATTTTCATGGTGTCTCGTTATAGATGGTGTGTGCTGCGAGATACCTGGTGCGGCTGAATTTGATGAGGAGAAAATGGTGCAATAAAGGAAATAATATTAAAAACTATGGAACTACATATTAAACATACAATTAAAGCTAAATTACCAGAGAATGACAGAACTGATAAAATAAACCCGAAAACTGTATAAACTAATAAAATCAAAATAATTACCTTGTAAAAACATAAAAACAGTTAAATTAACAATATAAAAGGCACAGATACTTTATTAACTCAAAACCGCAAAATGACAAAAGCTGCAAGATGAGGAAACTCTGCCGTATTCTCTGATCAGACCCTATTAAGTGAATTATATTCTTTCAACAAGTACCTTACAAAGTAAGTAAAACTTATATTTAAGCTATAACTTACTTGTAATTTAAATTTAAATTTCAAAATAGTAAATAGTTACCAAAACATTTTTCAACTTCTATCTTTTTAAATGTACTTACTAAATGAAAACTTCAAAAAGTGCTAACCTGCCAAAAACAACACCAATCACAAACCGGAAAAAAGTTATAAAAACTACATATATGTAAATTAGTATAAACAGAATCTCTAAATTCGATTAAGATAAAACCTAATGACCTCAACCTCTACAAACTACCAACAAAACACATTTAAACTAAATATGGTGCTCTTTTTTTCTTCCAACAGAAAGGAAAGTACCTGCACCACATTAGAATTAAAACATCCCCAGTGGAAAAGCTGCAAAAAAATGTGAAAATCGAAGAACACACATGTAAGTATAGATAATTAAAGTAGTTGCATACTTTTATTTGTAATAACAAACGTGTTAACATTTTAAAACAAACTGTAATTAGTTATACTATTACACTACTTTAAGAAACAATGACAGATATAGCAAGATGCAGAACACCCCAGAGAAGAAAGCAATAACTAAGTCACATGAGCTACAGCTATGACAAAGAAAGTACATTGGTGGAAAATGTGAACTGGAAATGTAACAAATACTACTATAGATCTTTCTCCCTGATGCTGAATTCCTCTGTCTATATCTGAAAAGTTACTAGTAGTAATTATTTTACTGTACGTTTCTATAGTTTTTGTGTTGAAGGTAGTTTGCGTGCTTTGAGAAACATATTTATGTGACATTATCAGATCTACTGACACCTGTATGGAATGTGACAATTAAAATAGTATGATGTTAGAATTACATAACTCACATGGAGGAATAATTCAGCTCCACAATTGGTTGGTTAATCTGGGTGGGAGGGGCCTGGAAGATACAGAGGGCATGACTGGGTGTTATCAGTTTAAGTTTCTCAGTTATGGATTTATAGAATGATATGTGATGTATCACTGTAAGAGATGAAAAAATTCAATACAAATATATTTAAAAAAACTAGTATGATGTTATTTATTACCTATATTTTAGGTTCACGCCAACACGATTTTTTTTCATGTAATAATCACCATAATTTGTAAATTTCTACTGTCCTTCTGCAAATCAAACATTTCTTGTTTTTCATGTATTAATGGATTTTACATTACATATTTTCCCCAGACATAGGTATTAAATACATATCATCAGACTGCCACTAATATCTCAAATATCATTAAGCTTAAAAGAAAACTCTGATATCATTGGAAAAGACTATGGGGCTGATTATTCATTTGGCAGTCCCAAATTTGCGAGGAGGACGCCATGGCGGTAGCGTCCCCCCCACTATTACAAGGTTTCTGCCAGTCTGACCTGGCTGTCTGGCGGAAACCATGAAATAGAGCGTCCTGCTGACCGGACCAGAAGGATCGCACTCAGCTCCCTTAAAGGAGCCGAGTGCTATCTTGTAGCGCAGAGGTGGATGACCAGCACCCTCAGACAGACAGTGTGCATTCAGAGGGTGCAGGGCAGGGGGGGGCCTTCACTGCCTATGCATGGCATGGGCAGTGCAGAGGCCCTCCTGTGTCCCTGGCACTTGTTCTCCACCAGCCTTTTCATGATGGGGAAACTTCCATGAAAAGGCAGGTAGAAAACAAGGCTGTAATCAGCCAGGTGGCATTAAGTTAGGTGCCACCTTGGCTGATTACATCCAAGACCACCGTCAACTCATAGGGATCTTGGATCCTGACAGAGATGGTGATCTGTTGGCAGGTCCGCCCACCAAGCTCCTGATTTGGCAGTCAGAACACCACAGCTGCGGCGGTCCAACCGCCACTGCGAGTCTGGTGGTCCTTTGACCGCCAAACTTGTAATCAGGCCCTGTGACTGCATTTGTGAATTTAAGATTTTTATTATTCAATATCAGCTTAGGTAATGACAGATGACAGATGCTTCAAACGGACTCTTAGGAAACACATATATTTACACAATTGTATTCATATTACAATACCACCTTTTATTGACCCCTCTTTGTTACACACAATAGAGCTGTTGACAAAACATACAACAAACCTCAAATAGGACTTATGTAATGGAAAACATACTGCAAAATCATTGCCCTTTGTACTGAGCAGTTGTAAGGTGTTTGGGTTTGATGATATACAAAATTGTTCTGACTTCCTGACCAAAAAGACATTCAGCATTAAATTACTTTCACTTCTAATATTGCACCGAATTCCATGCAGCATCACAAACATGTTACATAAGTCAAGATCCTCACTATTTTTGGATGAACATTATTTATGCCAGATTTGGAAAGAATTTCAATAGTTTTTGTTCATAAGTAGATAATTAGCTTTTGTTAGGCTGATTAGTCAGACAATTTACCTGAATGTTTATTTTGTAGATGCTTTGTAATTTGTTTCAAAAAATTCCACCTTGTTTGATGCGAAGGTTTATGAAATGGTTTTAAATCCAATGGCAGGTCAAAGGGAACTGGAACACCCTCAAAATAAAAGATTACCTGGAGAAAAATAGTGCAATATTTTAGAATTATTGTTGTGATACATAATGATGTCTGATGTTTGCTGCATTCTTTTTGTATACAAGTACAATTAAAATTGACTTTTGGACTGCATCATCACCAATTTGACAATAGCATTATTTTTTTCTATTTGAAGAAATAACCACTGTTCTGTGAACATGTTGCATTTAATAATGGTACTATAAAGACTTAGGGCCTCATTACGAGTCTGGTGGGCGGACAAGCTGACCACCAGATTCTTAGTGAGAAGACCACCGTGGAGCTGGCGATGTCCCAACCAGACCCCTTATAAGGTTTCCTCTGGGCTGACCAGTGGAAACCAGGGTTTCTGCTGATCAGCCCAGTGGAAACTGTGTGGTGGCATTGGTCGTGGCTCTACATGGAGCCGAGGCCAATGCCATTGCACAGGGGGCCCCCACCACTATTGGAATGCGCCTGCCCATGGCAGCAGGACCCACCGTGACCCACGGCACTGTCTTTCCACCAGCCTTTCCATGGCAGTGTCCCCATTATGGGAAGGCTGGCAGAAACCTGAGAGGTGTAATCAGCCAGGGGGTGCTGAGTTCATTGTCGCGCTGGCTGAGTACAACTCCGACCACCATCATCCCATCAGGAACCATGTTCCTGGTGGGGACAGCTGTCCCCTGGATGGTCCACCTGCCAGGGTTGTAATGTGGCAGTCAGACTGCCACAGTTGCGGTGGTCTGACAGTCACCCCAAGGCTGGCAGTCCTTAGACCGCCATCCTCATAATGAGGCCCTAAAATCTTTAAGATGCAACTTTTCTTATATTTCACTCTTGAGATTGTCCTGACATAGCACAAAGAAACGATATTAATGAGAATGTCTTTACTTCTTTTAGAATGAATGACATGCTTTTTTGCTGCCAATATTAAAGATAATGCAAATGTCTTTAAGTGTCTTTGCAGACCTCTCTTCTATTGTGGACAAACACCTATTCTCCTCAGTGATCTTGATACTCTAACAATTGGTAAAGCCATCAATATTCCAGTTGGAGAATGCTGCAGAGGAGCCGGCAACCAGAGCCTGCTTATTAGTACTAATGCCCTCTGGGTTATTGATGTGACTGTCATCCAAGGGCAACAACTCACTTTCCTCCCAAATAATGTAGGGCTAGAGTTAAAATACTTAGGCCCTCATTACAACTCTGGCGGACGGGGGAGAAGTGGCGGTAATACCACCAACATGTCGGCGAAAAAAAAAATGGAATCATGACCATGGCGGTTACCGCCATGGTCATCCGCCACTTCTCCACTCCAATCGCTGGGCTGGAGACTTCGGTCTCCAGCCCGACGGCCGTCACCAGACAGCGGGCAGTATCATGAACCTGCATACCAACATGGATTTCGGGTAGTTTGGAACCGCCACAAAATCCATGGCGGTACGCACTATCAGTGCCAGGGAATTCCAAAGGTGGCATCACCCCCCTCCCTAACCCTACCCCAACATGCACAGACACGCACCCCCTCCCCACCCCCACCCACAACATGCACAGACACACACTCCTACACGCACACACACACTGCAACAACACATACCCGCACACATACAAACAGACATGCACACAGACTGACCCGCACACATTTCCCAAACACACAACACACCCCCGCATGCATACACTTACTCACACATCCCCTCTACATACTCACACCCCCATGCACGCACACAACATACAACACTCCCCAACCCCTTCCCCTAATGGACGATCAACTTACCTTGTCCGTTGATCCTCTGGGAGGGGACAGGATCCATGGGGGCTGCTCTGCCGCCAGCACCCCGTCACCAGAACACTGCCACACCGAATCATGGGACGTGATTCGGTGGTCGGTGTTCTGATGATGGGGCGGTGAAGGTGGAGCAACCTCCACTTCCCCGCCGACCGCCAGTATGGCTGCTGACGGCTCTCCATCTGAAAAAGGACGGAGGGCTGCCAGCAGTCATAATACGCCGCACGGAAAACCGCCTGCACTGGCGGTCTTCAGCACAGCGGTTCCTCTGCGGTCTATGAAAAAGACCGGCGAGGTCGAAATGAGGGCCTAAATGATCAAGTCCTGATATTTTATACTTAAAGAAGTATTTTACACCATTACTATGCCTGAGAACGCAACTCTTTAAACTGGATATCATGGCACAGTGGTGGTCATTTTATTTTTCCATGGACCTATTGTGCAATCGATATGGACTGGCCTCAAGCTTTGATCTTGTTCCAGGTTTTGCTGTTGTGAAAGACGTTCCATTTGAATCTAGTGGTTCTGAAAAATTTTCAAGATCTAGATTTTTAAACTGCAAAAAGGTAATCTGGCAATCTGAGACATCAAGTAATGCGAGTCTGAGGTACTGATATTCCAATAACACTGTTTCCCACCTTCTATGCTTGCTCGCATTTCTTTTGATGTTCTCTATTGATTTTCAACTTCAAAGTGACAGATAAAATGTCTTACATGCTGGCATTTTTACTTTCAGCATTTGATGTGAAGTGCACTTTCATTGTTACTGTGTTCTTAATCCCATATTTCTATTATATTATCTCTTTGTATTCCCTCATGAGACCATTTACTCTCCCCACTACTAACTACAGTAGATCATCCTATACCCTGAGAGATGCACCCTACTGACATACTAAATATACATCTATTCTACTTCCTTACCTCTTTGTATCCATTTGCAGGACTACTATGTGAAACTTATACCAGAATATCACCTTTTTAAGTCTCATCTTCTGATTGTCTCAGCTATCTGTTAGCAAGACCTATTGTTTTCTATATATCACATATCCTTGAAGTGGAATTTGGCTCAACCCACTGCTGATGATTGGATGGCTTTGTTGTCTATCTCACTTGCCAGCTCCTGATTTAATATGATTAATCCTTATTCTTCCACTTATCCTGCCCAGGATCATTTCAGTTTAACACTGTTTTGATTGTATGATGTATCATTTCATTGCTGACGTCAGACCTTTCTTTTCTGTGTATGTGGGGGACCATTTCATTCTCTCTATCTCTCTCTGGTTCCTATTCTATTTTTTACCTCACAATTCTCCCAACCAAATATCATCTTGTATGTCATGTCCACTTGTTTTTTTTACACGTATTGCTACCTATTGAGCAGTAAGCTAGCACCATTGTGAAATTTTGACCATTTCAATATGACTTCATACATGGGCACATGTATGCCCTTGTGAAGTGGGCGCACATGAATGATTTTGATTTATTTTAATAAATCCCATCTAAAGAAGGCCACTGTAATCCTTGTGCATCCATGGCAACCATCTTGGATTGTGACTTATTAAAATAAAACAAAATGTATTCAAAGACTACTGTTGCAAGTGTGTACACATTAAAAATGTTCTGCTGCACCTGTGGCTATTTTGTATCAGGATTATCTTCAGGGTACGCTGTGAGCAAGGGCTGGAGGGATGGAAACTTGAAAGGTAATGCTAGCCAGGTGGATTGTCTAGTTCCTATATGAGGATAGTGTTTTCAGTTCAAATTACTCATATTCATAGAGGTTGGGAAACACACATGGGCCTACTCACAAAGGCATTTTGAAGGACTTGAAGCTGTACACCTGTAGGACGTTTTCACATACTATTACATGAATTTGAAAACTACCCCAAAATACCTAAATCGGGAAAATAATTGGATTATTCAAAGAATACTTTGAACAAATAAAAAGGACTTTGCTATCTTTGCACTTTTACTAAAAAGGAGTTCAGCATTTCATACATGATTCACAAAAGTATGCAAGAGAATGTAAAATAGCACTACATACATTCTGTTAGTCAGCCCCATAGATTTAATTGATCTGGCCTCAGACAGGCTCGGTAAACCTCAGTCTTCAGCTGTGCTGATGGTATTTTACTCTCTTCCTGAATGCTGAAGTGAACAACTGGTCTGTTGCTGCAGGACTCCTGCATCTTGAGTGGCTGAGTGGGTTGTGATATGATAGAGGTTCCTTACTCACAAATCAGTACAAAAGAGGGAGGAATGATGTATCACAGAAACATTGCTGAGGCTCATGTGCACTAACCTCCAGTTAGTTCTGTTGCGGGGATAATGTGGAAAAGCAAGACTGCAGAACCTGATTGACCATCACAATCAAATCAGTAGCATGACAGGAAGAAACTGTGTCGCACAGCACCATTGCAGAGGCTCACAGGCCTTGCACTAGGAAACGGTGTGACATGGCACTGTCTAGTAGAGAGACTAGAGATAGAGAAAGAGAGAGACTGAGAGAGAGAGAGAGAGAGACAGGGAGAGAGTTGAAGACCACTGGTATCGTTGTCTTTGTTAGTATTTCTCCATGGCAATTTCTTCTTTCTCTCCATATGTCTCAAGGATAATTTTGCTTCATATACATGGTCATGTTGGGGAGTGGTTGCCTGGTCTTCCATGAATTGTTGATGCACACAGCTCCTTATGGCTGTACATTGGAATGCTGGACTCAGGCTTCAGGTTGAAGTATAGCATATTCTAATTGTTCTATCTCCTTCAATTAAAGCAGAAGCCACAATTTTTCATCAGATTTTCCATCAGTTCTCATGCATGTTTTCAATTCCTTCAAAAGAGACAGTGTCATGCCCTCAGCCTCAGCCCCTCTCTGTTTATATACACAGAGCTATTCCAAGTAGTTAATCTCTACTCAAATGTACGTTGGTAATAGAGTCAGTCATTCAAATATGTATTTTCTTCAAATGTGACACAGGTGCATTGTCACCAGTTACCAATGTGAACTTCCCTTGGCCGCAGATCTTTCTTCTAATTTTTCTCTTCTCAGGAAACAGAAACTAACTTGACTCAGGGATGGTGAATACAAAGAACAATTTATTTTGTTTTAGATCAGACACATGCACCTGGTCTCACATAGGTTTTTGCATGGAAAGAGGCAAGAAAATGGGAGACTACTAATGTGGCCCAACTGAATTGAGTGTTCTGCTTGTGAGGAAAAGATATAAAATGTGTACTACTTCTGGGGGGACTCCTGACATACCCACAGTCAAATGATACATACTGTATTGGTCACAGAGCAGCAAGATGGCATAATGATCCAGAGACGTTTAGCCATAGATGGTGCTCATCAGGGACATCTTTGGGTGCTCTATGATGGTCCTTCCATCCAGTAGTCTTCAAGGAATAAGCCTTTGGACCCCTTTGCCAAGGTATAAAAAGGATTTAGCAGTTCTAAGTTTTGGGGTGCATTGAGTTACCGGCCTATCCTATGTAAATTAAGTCAATCGACCTGGGGTAATTATGACCCCTATGTGTTTACTATTTTGTATACTTGAAATGATGACACAAACATTGAAGCATGTGCACACAAAAATAGTTTTCAATCATTAGTGTGTATGTCATTAGAATTTACCCTTAAATCATTGCTTATAGCTATGTGTGTGTTAGATTGCATTCTAAGGTGAAAGATGGCTGCTAAGAAGAACAAGGTAATTCCCAACCACTCCTTTTCATCCTATCAAGCTCTTCTTTCCAGGACTTTTCTGTAGTGAGTACACAATGTCAGAGCAGGCCCGTGTAGACAGTACATTCCAGCAACACAGTAGTTAATGTCCTTAGGAGGTATCTGTTTGAGGAGGGAAGTTCTGCTGCACCATAGTTGATTTAACTTTTTAACTATGAGGAACATGCAGACTGTGATTGTCAGTGGACTGCTTCTCATCTTCCAGCACTTGGGTCTCTAAGCAGGAGCTGACATTCATTATTTCAAGAAATTCTAAAAGCAAGATTTGTGGTTCTTGCACAAAAGAGTGGTAGTTGCTTTCTTTGTCATCTTATCTCACTTGGGAACAACTTGAAAGACCATGCTGAAACCATGATGGCATGCCCTGCTACCTTTGCTGACCTTGACTTCATGTAATCTGTCAGCCAGCCCAAAGGATTTAGTGATGCTGATATGGAAGCACATTTTATCCCTCACCAAAGGAGGGGCAGAGGGTTTTTTCAAGGAACTAAGAATATAAGTGCAGGTCCCTGTTACGTCACTCTTGCGCCACTCCTAAGGTGGCATAGGAATCTGACACATTACCAAACTTGTACATTTGGGAATGTGTCAGATTCCTTCAGGTTCCATGGTTGTTGCATGGGAACACCCCAAGCAACACCTTTCACGCATTGTTACAAGTGAAAGAGGTCTATGTTTACAAAATGTTTACAAGGTCATGAAAAGCAGTGCAAGGTAGGTTTGCACAGCATTGCAAATAGTGGCTGGCAGACTGCATCTCCGGAATATAAAAAGAAAATACTTTCTGGAGGTGCAGTGTGCAGCTGGGGCCTAGTAAATGAGGCCCATAGAAGGGGGAAACCACCTCTTGTGATTGTTTTTGTGCAGAAAGGTGTCCCTTCCTGCACAAAAACAATCATCCCCATAACGCAAGCATCTTTGCACTGTGGTGCGTTGGAGCTAGGCAGCAATTTGTGACAAGCTCAGGGGGAGAGGACAGAAAAGCACTGTATATTTCTGCGCTTTCCCGGTGGCTGCCCTGAGCCACAGGCCTGGTAAATGAGGCTCTGAGTGTTCTGTGTGCTACATGGTGTGGGATTCAAGCATCTGACTGTGCTTTGTGCCTCCAGATGGATTCTAACAATTGCTGTAGAATGCAAATACTTGGGTTTGTTAAGTTATCTTTCACTGTTGTTTACTCTCACATGTTCACTTGTTGGAGATTGTATTCTACATGCTGCTGTGCTGGCTCTTGCTTTATTCTAATAATTAATATTTACAAAAGGTGGGCTTCCTTTATGTGTAGTGTATATTCTGTTCATGCTTCTGTTTGTGTGGTGTCTTCTGCCTGGAGATCTACACAACTAGGTATACTTTTCTCATAGTACCGGGTGGAGGCATGATACTAGATGGAGTTTTGATGGACAACATGAGACATATTTGAATCAAGATAACTCCCTGACCTTATACCTGTGGGGAGTTCATGATGTCATGGGTTGTTCAATATTTCAGGGGTTGCTAAATACATCAAGGGCTGCTAACTATTTTGTGCTGGCACTTAAGTAGCCCCTTAACCTTGTCTCAGGCCTGCCATTGCAAGGCCTGTGTGTGCAGTTTCACTGCCAATTCGACTTGGTATTTAAAACTTGCCAAGACTAAAACTCCCCTTTCTCCACATATAAGCCACCCCTAATGTATGACCTAGGTAACCCATAGGGCTGGGTGCTGTATAGACAAAAGGAAGGACATGTAACTATGTAGGTTACATGTCCTGGTAGTGTAAAACTACTGAATTCATGTTTACACTGCTGTGAGGCCTGCTCCCTTCAACGGCTAACATTGGGGCTGCCCTCATACATTGTTTGAGTGGTAGCTGCTGATCTGAAAGAAGTAGAGAGGTGATATTTAGTATGGCCGGAATGGTGACATAAAATCCGGCTGACTGGTGAAGTTGGATTTATTATTACTGTTTTAGAAATGCCACTTTTTAGAAAGTGAGCATTTCTCTGCACTTAAATCTTTCTGCGTCTTACAATCCATGTCTGGCTGGTTTTAGTTGACAGCTCCTTGTGCATTCAGTCAGACACACTCCAAACACAGGATACTCAGCCTCACTTGCATACATCTGAATTTTGAATGGGTCTTCCTGGGCTGGGAGGGCCTTCCCTCATACAAAGTACTGCCACACCCCCTATTGGGACCCTGGAAGACAGGGTTTAACTGAAAGGGGACCTGGTGCACTTCTAAGCCACTCTTTGAAGTCTCCTCCACTTCAAAGGCACATTTGGGCATATAAACAGGGCCTCTCCCCTTCCAACTCAGACACTTCCTGGAGAAGAAACGTGTAACCAGAACCTGCATCCTGCCAAGAAGAACTGTCTGGCTGCCTAAAGGACTCACCTGACTGCTTTCTCTGAAGGACTTATGCCTTGTTGCCCTGCTGCCTTGCTGCTCTCTGGCTGAGGTAAAGAAGTGCTCTCCAAGGGCTTGGATAGAGCTTGCCTCCTGTTCCTTGAAGTCTCAGGACCAAAAAGACTTTGGGGGTGATTCCAACTTTGGCGGGCGGCGGAGGCCGCCCGCCAAAGTTCCCCCGACAGAATACCGCTACGCGGTCACAAGACCGCCGCGGTTATTCTGTGTTTCCCGCTGGGCTGGCGGGCGACTGCCAGAAGGCCGCCCGCCAGCCCAGCGGGAAACTCCTTCCCACGAGGAAGCCGGCTCCGAATGGAGCCGGCGGAGTGGGAAGGGTGCGACGGGTGCAGTTGCACCCGTCGCGATTTTCAGTGTCTGCATGGCAGACACTGAAAATCTTGGTGGGGCCCTCTTACGGGGGCCCCTGCAGTGCCCATGCCATTGGCATGGGCACTGCAGGGGCCCCCAGGGGCCCCACGACACCCCTCACCGCCATTCTGTTCCTGGCGGTCACAACCGCCAGGAACAGGATGGCGGTGAGGGAGTCGGAATCCCCATGGCGGCGCAGCAAGCTGCGCCGCCATGGGGGATTCCTCAGGGCAGCGGAAAACCGGCGGGGAACCGCCGGTTTTCCGTTTCTGACCGCGGCCATATCGCCGCAGTCAGAATGCCCTTGGGAGCACCGCCAGCCTGTTGCCGGTGCTCCCGCGGTCCCCAACCCTGGCGGTCTCGGACCGCCAGGGTTGGAATCAGGCCCTTTATCTCTTCACGAAGGGCCCCTTGTTCGGCGAAATGCGACACACAGCATGCCAGAAACAATGCACAGACTGTACCGCAGTGAAAATTTTACTGCACGCCGAACTGAAGGACGCAGCCTGACTTCGCAATGAGAAGATCGACACAGTGCCAGCATAGTGACTGGAAGTTTGACGCATGCCCCACTGGATCGACGCATAGCTGAGCCAGAATGACACAGCCCGACTTCCAGAGAGGAATTGATGCAGTGCCTGCAGTGCAGTACAAAATTTCACGCAATACCCACCGGATTGACGCAGCCCCTGTGACTTCGTCCTGCTAGCGCAGGAAATCCACGCACTGTCCTCGGGGTGTCTGAAAATCCCGCCTCCCGAAGAGGATCTACGACTAAGCGCCGAGAATCGACACACAACTGTCTCTGCGTGGAAACTAAATGATGCATCACTGTGTGCGGCCCGAGAAATCGACGCATACCCCTTTGTTTCCACGCTTCTCCTCCTCTGCAGCCCTTTGCAGAGATTTTTCACATGAACCAGGTACTTTGTGCTTGAAAGAGACTTTGTTTGCTTTTAAAAGACTTAGGACACGTTATATCACTTTTCAGTGATATCTCTACATTCACTTATTGCATCTTTGATCATTTTTGACCTGCATTTACCTAGATAAATATTATATATTTTTCTAAACACTGTGTGGTGTATTTTTCTGGTGCTACATGGTGGTATTGTATGATTTATTTCACAAATACCTTACACCTTGCCTTCTATGTTAAGCCGGACTGCTCAGTGCCAAGCTACCAGAGGGTGGGCACAGGATAATTTTGATTGTGTGTGACTTACCCTGGCTAGGGTGAGGGTCCTTGCTTGGACAGGGGGTTACCTGACTGCTAACCAAAGACCCCATTTCTAACATTGGTGATCAGCGGTGAGGATAGGACTTGTATTTGTGCAGTGACATACAGCAGCTAAGTATTTCACTACCTACCCACAGCTGAAGGTCAATGTAGGAAGTTGGCTCTGTATACACTATTTCAAAGTAAGAAATAGTGTGCACAGAGTCCAAGGGTTCCCCTTAGAGGTAAGATAGTGGCAACATTTTATCATTCTAATGCTCTATTTTGTGGTAGTGTGGTCGAGCAGTAGGCTTATCAGAGGGTAGTGTTAAGCATTTGTTGTACACACACAGGCAATACATGAGGAACACACACTCAAAGACTTAACTCCAGGCAGTAGGTTTTTATATAGAAAAATATATTTTCTTAGTTTATTTTAAGAACCACAGGTTCACGATTTACAGTAAACACTTTAAATGTAAGGTACTTCACATGGGGCCAGATGTAGGAAGGAAAAAAAAATTGCGAGTCAGAAATTGCGAGTCATTGTGACTCGCAATTTCCGACTCGCAAAATGGGATCCAACAAAAAAAAGCGACATCAATTTGCTACTAGCAAATGATGTCGCACCGCAGATTGCGAGTCCGCTGTTATGAAAATTGCATGCAGGTGCAGCAAAACAGTTGGAAAAACACTTCCTGGCTCTTGCTGATGACATCAGAGCCAGGAAGACATCAAATACACCTTGGAGGATGGAGGACCACACCCTTTTCAAACTGCTGAGCAACTACCTGGAGGAACAGCTGCAACAATGGAAGACACAGGCAGTGCAGGAAGGAATAGCAAATTGAAATTCTCTGAAAAGGAACTTGAGGTGCTGACAGATGAATGCTGCCAGCACCATGACCAGCTATTTGGAAAGACATCCCTGAGTGTCCCAGACAATGAAAAGAGGAGGATCTGGCAGGACATCCAGGAGAGGATCAATGCCATAGGAGTGAGCCACAGAAGCATCAAAGAAATAAAAAAACGGTGGTATGACCTGCGCTCCAGGACAAAGGAGAGGGTGGCAGAACACCTCAGGGAGATGAGGGGCACAAGAGGAGGCCCATCCACCATCCCACCACCCACAGCCATGGAGGAATTGGTTGAGCAGACCCTGGAGCCTGAGGCAGTGTCAGGAATGGGAGCACTGGACACGTCAGCGCAAGGGACATCAAAAAGTGAGTACCATGATATATGCATGTTCACCTATAAATGCTATACCCGCACTCACTCAATACACAGCAGCATGCACAACCAGACTAGCTCCATTCCAGACTAGCAACCACCAGAATGGTGCATTATAGGCAATGTAGTACAGTAAGCAGCATATAGGCAAATGTTTATTAGGAGGCATAGTACAGATGTTACATACTGAAATTGTGTTCCCTATGTCCCACAGGTCTCCCACAAGACACCCCCACCAGCCACAACATCAAGGGTGAAGAAAGCAGGCCACAGGCAGGGCAGGAGGCTGTAGCAGCCACTACAGGGCCCAGCACCACACCACCACAGTTCCCTCCAGATGAAAAAGTGGACATGGAGGAAAGAGACACAACACCTGGTCCCAGCAACAGTGTGAGACAGCAAAACCCAGAAGCACCACCGCGTCGCAGACGCAGACTCCAGGTCCAGGCAGTGTCCCAGGAGGATACAGGAGACGCATCCATGTCTGCAGTTGAGGCATCCCTCCTATCTGGTCAGCGCCTGCAAACAAGGCAATTGAGGATTATTTCTGGGGCACTGCAGAGGATGGAGCACAATTTTACTCATGGCCTGGCGGAAGTGAACACACAGTTCACAAGACTGAATGACAATGTCAGTGGCCTAGCACTATCAATGCACCAACTGGTGACGGAACTGGTGGCAGAGAGACAAAGTGCAAGGCGCTGTGAGCGCCAACTAGTGCAGAGGTTTGACCGCATGGCAGCATCCATAGTCCGTCTTGCAGTGAACACCACAGGCCTGTCACGACGTACTGTGAGCCTGCAGGTGGACCTGGGCCTCTTTGCAGGGGATGTGGCGCAGGGACTGGGCCGCATTAGCCACGCTGTGGACATGCTGGAGGCCAGGCAGTTGCAAGGGGCACGGCTGAGACACCTCAGGACAGTGAGGAGGGGTCCACCATCAGCAGCGCATCTGCCACAGACACACGTGTCTTGCGGAGTGGCAGTGCACATCAGGGATCTGCTGACCCACCTAGCACGAGCCATGCTGGGCATACCAGGAGGAGGTGTTAGGCCCAAACACTGCAGGACCCATGAGGCACATGGAGTTATTGTGTCCTCATTGAGGGTGGAAATGTGCAGCCCCTTACCAACAGTTCAGTTATTTCATTATTAGGTTCACTTATTAAAATGTTTTGTTTGATCCACTTCACAACTGGGCTCTTTGTGTATGACATTAGTGTGTGTGGTGACAGTTACTACTTACCTTCCAAAGTATTGGTTTGCAATGTGGTCCCGTCTCTGTCTGCCTTGATTTGCAATGCTTCTATCCCCAGGCTGGCAAGTGGTAGCTCTTGCTCGTCATCCTCCGAATCTGGGTCTTCAGGGGTGAGATGTAGTCCACGTCTGGTGGCAATGTTGTGCACTATAGCGCATGCTCCAACTATCTTAAAAGCTGTTATTGGGGCATACTGGTGAGCACCTCCACTTCTGTGGAGGCATCGGAATCTTGCCTTTGACAGTCCAAAGGTCCTCTCTATGACATTTCTGGTCCGCTTATGTGCACTGTTATATCGCCTCTCATTCTCATTGCTGGGTGTCAGGTACGCGGTAAGTATCCATGGTCGTAGCGCATATGCACTGTCACCTGTTTGGCAAAAATTAACAATGTTAGCAGGGCATGGATGGTTTCTACAGTGACCTGTGTGTATGGCTTCAGGGTGTCTGCAGCAATACCTAATAGATATCCGTCTCCAAACTCCCCACATTCTAGGCGTTGGTGTATCCCACTGTGCCTGAAAATGTAAGAGTCATGTGTACTCCCTGGAAATTTGGCTATCATGTCAGTGATGACATAATGGGCCTCAAATCAAATCAAATCAAATCATTAACATTTATAAAGCGCGCTACTCACCCGTGCGGGTCTCAAGGCGCTAGGGGGGAAAGGGGGGGTTATCGCTGCTCGAACAGCCAAGTCTTTAGGAGTCTCCGGAAAGCGGAGTGGTCCTGGGTGGTCCTGAGGCTGGTGGGGAGGGAGTTCCAGGTCTTGGCCGCCAGGAAGGAGAAAGATCTCCCACCCGCCGTGGAGCGGCGGGTGCGAGGGACGGCAGCAAGTGCGAGGCCAGCGGAGCGGAGGGGGCGGGTGGGGACGTAGAAGCTGAGGCGTCTGTTGAGGTATTCCGGTCCCTTGTTGTGGAGGGCTTTGTGTGCGTGGGTGAGAAGACGGAAGGTGATCCTTTTGCTGACTGGGAGCCAATGCAGGTGTCTCAGGTGTGCGGAGATGTGGCTGTTGCGGGGTACGTCGAGGATGTGGCGGGCCGAGGCGTTTTGGATGCGTTGCAGGCGGTTTTGGAGTTTGGGGGTGGTCCCGGCGCAGAGGGTGTTGCCGTAGTCCAGACGACTCGTGACAAGGGCGTGGGTCACGGTTTTTCTGGTGTCGGCGGGGATCCAGCGGAAGATCTTGCGGAGCATGCGGAGAGTGAGGAAGCAGGCGGAGGACACGGCGTTGACTTGCTTGGTCATGGTGAGAAGAGGGTCCAAGATGAAGCCGAGGTTGCGGGCGTGGTCTGCGGGGGTCGGTGCGGTGCCGAGGGCCGTGGGCCACCAGGAGTCGTCCCAGGCGGACGGGGTGTTGCCGAGGATGAGGACTTCCGTTTTTTCAGAGTTCAGCTTTAGGCGGCTGAGCCTCATCCAATCTGCGACGTCCTTCATACCCTCTTGTAGGTTGGTCTTGGCGCTGGCGGGGTCCTTGGTGAGGGAGAGTACAAGTTGGGTGTCGTCGGCGTAGGAGGTGATGATGATGTCGTGCTTGCGTACGATGTCGGCGAGGGGGCTCATGTAGACATTGAAGAGTGTCGGGCTGAGCGATGAGCCTTGAGGTACGCCGCAGATGATCTTGGTGGGTTCTGAGCGAAACGGAGGGAGGTAAACTCTTTGGGAGCGGTTAGCGAGGAAGGAGGCGATCCAGTCCAGGGCCTGGCCTTGGATCCCGGTGGAGCGTAGGCGGGTGATTAGGGTGCGGTGACAGACGGTGTCAAAGGCAGCCGAGAGGTCGAGGAGAATGAGGGCGACTGTTTCACCGTTGTCCATCAGGGTTCTGATGTCGTCTGTGACTGAGATGAGGGCGGTTTCCGTGCTGTGGTTGGTTCGGAATCCGGTTTGTGAAGGGTCGAGCAGGTTGTTGTCTTCCAGGAAGGTGGTCAGCTGTTTGTTGACGGTCTTTTCTATTACCTTGGCTGGGAAAGGTAGAAGAGAGATGGGGCGGAAGTTTTTCAGGTCGCTTGGGTCAGCCGTAGGTTTCTTTAGTAGGGCGTTGACTTCAGCGTGCTTCCAGCATTCGGGGAAGGTAGCAGAAGAAAAAGAAGAGTTGATGACGGTCTGGAGGTGCGGGGCGATGATGTCGTCGGCTTTGTTAAAGATGAAGTGCGGGCAGGGGTCCGAAGGGGCGCCGGAGTGGATAGAGTTCATGATGGATTTGGTTTCTTCCGTGTTGATGTGGGTCCAGTTGTTGAGGGTGATGTCCGGGGAAGCGGGTTCAGTGGTGTATGGTTGGGTCTGGTGTCCGAAGCTGTCGTGGAGGTCGCTGATCTTGCGATGGAAGAAAGTGGCGAGGGATTCGCACAAATCCTGTGAGGGCGTGACGGCGTTGGCGCTGGCGCTGGGGTTGGAGAACTCTTTGCCTCACATACCACCTGGATGTTCAGTGAGTGTGTACAGATCCTATTGCGGAACAGATATTCCAGATTTGCAGGAGGGCATATTTGTATATGTGTCCCGTCTACACACCCTATTACATGTGGGAATTTGGCAATTCTGTAGAATTCCAACTTGGTGCTGTTGAGTTCTGCCTCATTCCTGGGTAGGTATATGTATCTGGACATGTGTGTGAGTATGGCATCTAGGAAACATCTGAAGAACCGTGAGAGTGCACTTTGGGATACCCCACCTGCCACTGCAATCACCCCCTGATAGCTACCCGAGGCCAAGAGGTGCAGTGAGCATAGCACTTGCACATGTGTGGGGATGGCGCTGCTGCGCACAGTCTTTCGTTGAAGCTGCGGATTGAGTAGATCAAGTAATTCTAATATTGCTGCACTGCCGAGTCTGTATTTGTCATAAATCTCCTCCTCAGTTTGTTGGTAACGTGTCTGCCTGGTTCTGTATATCCTCTCCTGTCTCTGGCTCCTCCTCCTCCTCTGCTGTGCAGCATGGACTCTCCTCCTCCTTGCTATCACATATATTTCAACCATTTTGAGTAACCCAGATGCCTTCTGGGTCTCCTTTTATACTTTGGTTATGGTTACCATCTGCTCTGACTTAGTGGTAATTTGGGTGTGCAAAATGGGCTTTTTGCGACTAGTCGCAATTTGCGACTGGCTTTAGCATATGGTTTGCGACTCGCAAATTGCATCTACCTATTTGCGGGTCGCACAATGGGGTCGCTATTTTTGCGAGTTGGTAATGGCTTGCATCGCAATTTGCACTTCGGAAATGGGATTTCTGCATCCCATTTCCGGTTTTGCGGGGTCGCAAATTGCGATTCGGGCCATTTGCGACTAGCAAATTTTTGCTACATCTGTCCCTTAGATACTTTAGGAACTTTGAATGAAAGCAATATCATATACAGTCTTTGTAAAAATGGCAATAAGCTATTTTCAAAGTGGACACAGTGCAAACATCAACAGTTCCTGGTGGAGGTAAGTAAAGGTTAGATTAGGAGGTAAGTAAAACACTTACAAATCTCAGTTCTGGGGCATAGGCAGCCCACCGTTGGGGGTTCAAGGCAACCCCACAGTTACCTCACCAGCAGCTCAGGGCTGGTCAGGTGCAGAGGTCAAAGAGGTACCCAAAACACGTAGGCGCCTATGGAGAACAGGGGTGCTCCGGTTTCAGTCTGCCAGCAGGTAAATACCAGCAGGTAAGTACCGGGGGCAGACCAGGGGAGTTTTGTAGGGCACTGGGGGGGAACACAAGTAGGCACACAAAACACACCCTCAGCGGCACAGTGGCGGCTGGGTGCAGTGTGCAAAGCAGGCATCAGGTTTCAAGTAGAAAACAATGGAGGGATCCGGGGGTCACTCTAGTGGTGCAGACAGGCACAGGGGGCGCTTCTCGGGACAACCACTACCTGGGCTAGGCAGAGGGTCACCTGGGGGTCACTCCTGCATTGAAGTTTGGTTCCTTCAGGTCCTGGGGGATGCGGGTGCAGTGTTGGTTCCAGGCGTCGGGTCCCTTGTTACAGGTAGTCACGGTCAGGGAGAGCCTCCGGATTCTCTCTGCAGGCCTCGCTGTGGGGGATCAGGGGAGTCGTCTCTGGTTACTCACGGGCTCACAGATGCTGTGGAGTCCTCCCTGTGGTGTTTGTTCTCTGGATCTCGAGCAAGGGGCGTCGGGTGCAGAGTGTGAAGTCTCATGGTTCCGGCGGGAAACGTGCAGTCAAAGAAAAGTTGCTTCTTTGTTGCAAAGAAGTGGCTGGTTTTGAACAGGGCCGCTGTTCACAGGAGTTTCTTGGTCCTTTAGTCCAGGGCAGTCCTCTGAGGCTTCATAGGTCGCTGGTCCCTGTCGGATGCGCCGCGGTGCATGTTATTGAAGATGGAGACAGGCCGGTAGGGCTGGGGTCAAAGCAGTTTTCGTCTTCCTCCTTTTCTGCAGGCTTGTAGGTCAGCAGTCCTTCTTGTTTCTTCAGGTTGCATGAATCTGATTTCCTGGGATCTGGGCTGCCCCTAAATACTGAATTAAGAAGTGTGTTTAGGTCTGGGATGGCAGTAGCCAATGGCTACTGTCCTTGAGGGTGGCTACACCCTCTTTGTGCCTCCTCCCGGTGGGGAGGGGGGCACATCCCTAATCCTATTGGATGAGTCTTCCAAAACTAAGATGGAGGATTTCTAAAGGCAGGGGTCACCTTAGCTCAGGAAACCTTAGGGGTTGTCCTGACTGGTGGGTGACTCCTCCATGTTTTTCTCATTATTTCCTCCAGCCTTGCCGCCACAAGTGGAGGCAGTGGCGAGAGGGGCAGGCATCTCCACTAGCTGGGATGCCCTGGGGCGCTGTAACAAAAGTGTGAGCCTTTGAGGCTCACCGCCAAGTGTTACAGTTCCTGCAGGGGGGGAGGTCTGAAGCACCTCCACCCAGTACAGGCATTGTTCCTGGCCACAGAGTGACAAAGGCACTCTCCCCATGTGGCCAGCAACATGTCTGGTGTGTGGCAGGCTGGCAGAAACTGGTCAGCCTCCACTAGAAGTCAATTTGGTATTCAGGAGGCATCCCTCTGGGTGCATGTTACAATAAGTTGCACACTGGCATCAGTGTGCATTTATTGTGCTGAGAAATTTGATACCAAACTTCCCAGTTTTCAGTGCAGCCATTACGGAACTGTGGAGTTTGTGTTTGACAAACTCCCAGACCATATACTCTTATGGCTACCCTGCACTTACGATGTCTAAGGTTTTGCTTAGGCACTGTAGGGGCATAGTGCTCTTGCACATATGCCCTCACCTGTGGTATAGTGCACCCTGCCTTAGGGCTGTAAGGCCTTCTAGAGTGGTGACTTACCTATGCCACAAGCAGTGTGAAGTTGGCATGCCACTCTGAGGGGCGTGTCATGTCGACTTAGGGCCAGATGTAGGTACAAACCAATTTGCGAGTTGCAAATTGCGAGTCCTTCCGACTCGCAATTTGCAACTCGCAAACTGGTATGCAGAAAGGTGTCTCAGACACCTTCTGCGACTCGCTATGGGGTCGCAAAGACCCACCTCACAAATATTTATGAGGTGGGTCGCAGTTTGCGACCCTATAGCGGGTCTAGGCACTCACGGGGATGGTGGCCTGCTGGAGACAGCAGACCACCATGTCCGTGACTGCTTTTAAATAAAGCAGTTTTTTTTTTCTCTTTGCAAGCCGTTTTCCTTAAAGGAAAACGAGCTGCAAATAGAAAAAAATACCAAAACCTTTTTGTTTCGGGTTTTTTCAGAGTAGGCAGTGGTCCATAGGACCACTGCCTGCTCTGAAAAAATAATTTTGTGAGCATTCACAAAGGGGAAGGGGTCCCATGGGGACCCCTTCCCGTTTGCGAATGAGTTACCATCCACTTCAAGTGGATGGTAACTGCGAGTTGATTTGCGACCGCTTTCGCGGTCACAAATCAAACCTACATCGCGATGCGGTCACAAATAGGAAGGGAACACCCCTTCCTATTTGCGAGTCGGAAACACATTTTGCGAGTCGGTACTGACTTGCAAAATGTGTTTCTGCATCGCGTGAGGCCTTTTGCACCTTGCAAATGGCGTTTTCCGCCGTTTGCGAGGCGCAAAAGGCTACCTACATCTGGCCCTTAGTCATTTTCTCCCCACCAGCACACACAAGCTGTGAGGCAGTGTGCATATGCTGAGTGGGGGTCCCCAGGGTGGCATATGTCATGTTGCAGCGCTTAGAGACCTTCCCTGGCATCAGGACCCTTGGTACCAGGGGTACCAGTTACAAGGGACTTACCTGAGTGCCAGGGCTGTGCCAATTGTGGAAGCAAAGGTACACTTTAGGGAAAGAACACTGGTGCTGGGGCCTGGTTAGCAGGGTCCCAGCACACTTTCAATCAAAACTTAGCATCAGCAAGGACAAAAAGTTAGAGGGTAACCATGCCAAGGAGGCATTTCCTTACAGTCAACTTGATTTTTTTATCTTTTTCTGCAATTTAGTTTTTCCTGTCAATTTATTTACCAAAATCCTCACTCAACATGTCTCAGGCTGGGTCTCAAGCAGGAGATTTTGACCTGGCCCTGTTGGAGACATATACTGTCAAACAGCTGAAAGGGTTCGGCAGGGATATGAGAGTACCCACCCAAGGTGCCTCCAGAAAGGAGGAATTTCAAATAGCGCTGAGGGCCTGGGCAGAAGCCCATTCAGAGGAGGATGCTGGGGAGGAGCCAGAAGATGGCTCCCCAGAGGATTTTTTGCCATCGGTGGATGATGTTACCACTGCAATTGTGCCCCCTGCCAAACCAGGGAGCAGTGTCTCTGATCAAAGCCTGACCGCAGAGGAAAGGAGAGAGGAGAGGGAAGCAAAAGCAGCTGCGAAAGCATTAGCTGAGAAAAAATGTTTGTTGGCTCATGAACTGAGTCTCAAGGAGCTGGAGATCAAGGCGATACAATCTCAGCCTAGCAGTGATTGTGGCAGCACACATGTAGGACCTGTTGGGGAGAAAAAGGTTTGTATACCCAAGAACGTGGTGCCAAGTTTTGTTGTATGAGATGACAAGTGGCTGGATGCCTAGGAAGTTGCACTAAGGGCCCATGGGACCTGAGGAGCACTGGGGGGTGGCTTTGTGGTTTTATGTACCAGCAGTGGGGAGGGACACACTTCTTACACTAGCTCCACAAGATAGATATGTCTATGCACCCATGAAAGCAATTTTTCTGGCCAAATTTGGGATGACCCCTGAGAGATACCATCAGAGGTTCAGGGTCAGCACCAAACTCTCAACACAAACTTGGGTAGATTGGTATGATTTCTCCAATAAGGGACTGGATGGATGGGTGCGGGGAAGAAAAGTAGATGATTACAAAGGGTTATATGACTTGATTCTGAGAGAGCATATGCTCAGTATTTCTTTTATAGAGTTGCGCCAGCACTTAGTAGATAGCAAGCTGACTGATCCCAGGAAGCTTGCTGAAGAGGTGGACCTCTGGGTAAGCACCAGAGTGTCCAAGAAGGCATCTGGGGGAGGGGAACACCCACAAAGGTGGTCAGGGTTCCCAACAGAAGAAAGAGGGGGAGAAAAACTTCAAAATAAGGAGTTCTCAAAAGGCCCTCAAAAGAATTCCCAAGGGGTGGCGGCAACGATTCCTCTTCTAGATTTGGGAAGATGCCAGGGTATTTTGATTGAACATTAGGGAAATTCATCCCCAAATTCTTGGAGTGCTACCAGCATGGACACTCTAAGGGTGACTGCCAGTGTTCCAAGAGAGCACAGTCCACTACTGGACAGACACCTGGGTTGGCTAGTGTAGCGCTTGGAGGGGGGGAGACAATCCCAGTTAGCTTTGGGGGGCAGCCAGAGGTTTCCCTAGTGTTCCTGGGAGATAGAGAGAGATGGTGCCTAAAGCCTACATGCCAGAAAATACTTCAAAGTATAGGCAGGGGGTCACCATTGATGGGCAAAGGGTGGAGGCTCTGCGTGATACAAGAGCCAGTATGACTACTGTCAAGAGTGAGCTGGTGTCAGCAGAGCAGATAGTCCCTCACACATTTCACCAGGTCATAGTCGCTGACAATCGTGAGAGTCACCCACCGGTGGCTCTGGTTCCCTTTGAGTCGAGGGGGGGGTCTCAGGTACTCTGAAAGTAGCTGTGAGCCCTGCCATGCCTGTAGATTGTCTGTTAGGCAATGATCTTGAGCATACTGCCTGAAAGGAGGAAGAGCTCAGATCCCACCTAGAGATGTTAGGTTTGCCTGAGTGAGTCTACATGACCACACTGTCCATGGCTGCCCGGGAAGGGTGTCAAGGACGTCTGGAGCCTGGAATAATGGCCCAGACAGCTGCAGAGAGGAAGGGCAAGAGGCGTGGGAAACCCGCCTCAGATGTTCCCATGTTGGTGGACGGGCCCTTGAGAAGGAGGAGGCCCTTGAGCCAACTGGGGAGGACATAGCTGACCTGGGCAACCTACCTGAACTTGCTGGCTGAGAAGTAGAGGGTAGGCCAACCGGAGCAGAATTCTGCAAGGCGCAGAAGGAATGCCCCACATTTGAGGGTCTGAGGCAACAGACCACAGCCCATGCTGCAGGTGACTGGCACTCACCATATTTACTGGGAGAATGATCTCCTTTACAGTGAGCCTAAGGTTCCAGGCCCTGAGGCAGCATGTGTGCATTGGTCCCCCAGAGTTACTGAGCCTTCCTACTGGGTCTGGCTCATGACATTCCCCTGGCAGGACATCTGGGCCAAGACAAGACCTTTAATAGGCTTGTCACCCACTTCCATTGGCCCAGAATGAGGTTAGCCTCAGATAATTTCTGCAGAGCTTGCCCTACCTGCCAGGCTAGTGGGAAAACAGGGAAAAAGCTTAAGGCTCCCCTGGTCCCACTGCCAGTCGCTGGCACCCCCTTTGAAAGGGTGGGCATCAACATTGTTCGTCCCTTGGACACCAAAACTGCTTTGGGTAAAAGGTTTATCCTGGTTTTGGTGGACCATGCCACCCACTATCCAGAGGCAATCCCTCTGCGAACAGTGACTGCACCAGTGGTGACCAGAACCCTGTTGGGAATATTTACCCATGTGGGATTCCCTAAGGAAGTTGTGTCTGATGGGGCACAAACTTCATGTCTGCGTACATGAAGTCCATGTGGGATGAGTGTGGGGTGACCTACCAGTTTACCACCCCTTATCATCCTCAATCCAATGGGCTTGTGGAGAGATTCAACTAGACCCTGAAAGACATGATTAGTGGCCTCACTGAAGCCATGAGGCGTAAGTGGGACGTCCTCTTACCATGCCTGTTGTTTGCTTACAGGGAGGTGCCCCAGAAAGGGGTGGGGTTCAGCCCCTTTGAACTTCTCTATGATCACCCTGTCAGGGGACCACTGAGCAT
This sequence comes from Pleurodeles waltl, assembly GCF_031143425.1. NCBI lineage: Eukaryota > Metazoa > Chordata > Amphibia > Caudata > Salamandridae > Pleurodeles > Pleurodeles waltl. The sequence continues at coordinate 657,637,459 of NC_090443.1, read as the reverse complement.
AGTTAAAGAGGGCTGGGAGAAAACTCCTAAAACACCTCCCCAGGATGTGATCAGCTACATGCTGGCCCTACGCAACCAAACCCAATGCTTCTGGAAGCAGGCCAAGAGTAACCTTGAGGCCAGTCAAGAGGTGATGAAGGAATGGTGTGACCAGAAGGCAACTCTGGTTGAGTTCTGAACTAGAGGCAAGGTTTGGGTGATGGAGCCAGTAGAACCTAGGGCTCTCCAGGACTGCAGGACTGGCCCATTTGAGATTAAGGAGTGTAAGGGAGAGGCCACTCACCTAGTGGCCCTCAAGACCCCTAGGTACCCCCTAAGGGTCCTCCATCGCAACAGACTCAAACCTCACTTTGAGAGGTCTGAGGTCAGTATGCTCCTGGTCACAGATGAGGGCATAGAAGAGAAGAGTGAACCTCTCCCGGACCTCCTCTCTGCCATAGAAGGTGATGGGTCAGTGGAGGGTGTCATTCTCTCTGACTCACGACCAGAGGGGAGACTACTATGGGTTTTTAGAGCAGTTCTCTTCCCTGTTTTCCCTTACTCCTGGACTCACCCATCTATGTGTCCATGATATTGACACAGGAGACAGTCCTACTGTGAAGATTAAAATTTACAGGCTGTCGGATAAGGTAAAGGCCATCATCTAGGAGGAGGTTTCCAAGATGCTGACCTTAGGGGTTATTGAGAAATCCAGTACTCCCTGAGCCAGCCCTGTGGTGCTGGTTCCTAAGGCTGCTGGCCCCAATACGAATGGTTCTGTGTGGACTACCGGGGTCTCAACTCAGTCACACGGACTGACACTCACCCCATCCCCTGAGCTGATGAGCTCGTTGACAGGCTAGGCGATGCCAAGTTCCTCAATACATTTGATCTTACATCAGGGTACTGGCAGATCGCCCTGACTCAGGGGGCTAAAGAGAGATCTGCATTTTCCACACATGATGGCCATTACCAGTTCCGGGTGATGCCCTTTGGGTTGAAAAACACCCCCGCTAGCTTCCAATGGTTGGTTAATGGGGTCCTAGCTGGCAAGGTTGCCTACTGCACAGGCTACCTAGACGACATAGCTGTCTATAGTTCCAGCTGGGAGGAACACATGCTCCACCTAAAGGAGATGCTTCAGGCTCTGCAACAGGCAGGCCTGACCATCAAGGCTTGTAAGTGCCAGATTGGCATGGTTCCGTGGTGTACTTGGGACACCTAGTAGGTGGTGGCAAGGTGCCGCCACTCCAGGCCAAGATTGAGGCTATCAAGGCCTGGCAACCACCTAGAACACAGACTGAAGTGAGAGCCTTTTTAGGCCTCACTGGATACTACCGCAGATTTGTCAAGGGCTATGGTACCATTGTGTCACCGTTGACAGAACTTATTTCCAAAAAGCAACCTAGGTTGGTGAATTGGACAGAGGCTTGTCAGAAAGCATTTGATTCTCTGAAGAAAGCCATGTGTACGGCCCCCGTGCCCAAGGCCCCTGACTACTCCCAGGAATTTATTGTGCAGACAGACCTTTCAGAGCATGGCATAGGGGCTGTTCTAGCACAGCTAAATGAGGAGGGCTCAGACCAACCAGTAGTCTTTATTAGCAGAAGACTATTACCACAGGAACAAAGGTGGAGTGCTATTGAGAGAGAAGCATTTGCTGTGGTTAGGGTACTGAAGAAGCTGTTTGGGACTCACTTCTCGGTTCAGACAGACCACAGGCCTCTCATATGGCTCATGCACATGAGCTATGAAAATCCTAAACTCTTGAGGTGGCCCATTTCCCTACAGGGGATGGACTTTACGGTGGAGCATCGCCCAGGGATTGACCACGCCAACGCTGATGGTCTCTCCAGATACTTACGCCTTAGCGATGAGAGCTCCGAGGAGTGGGATACATGTTAGACCTGACAGACTTAAGGTGGTCACCCCTAACTATTTGCATGCCTCCCTCTACTTTTTGGACACTGTTATTGTTTGTTTTAAGACTCTGCGCACTTTACCACTGCTAACCAGTGCTAAAGTGCGTATGCTCTCTCCCTTTAAACATGGTAACATTGGATCATACCCAATTGGACTATTTAATTTACCTATAAGTCCCTGGTAGAGTGCACTATGTGTGCCCAGGGCCTGTAGATTAAATGCTACTAGTGGGCCTGCAGCACTGATTGTGTCACCCACTTAAGTAGCCCCTTAACCTTGTCTCAGGCCTGCCATTGCAAGGCCTATGTGTGCAGTTTCACTGCCAATTGGATTTGGCATTTAAAAGTACATACCAAGCCTAAAACTCCCCTTTTGCTACATATAAAACACCCCTAAGGCATGCCCTAGGTAACCCATAGGGCAGGATGCTGTGTAGGCAAAAGGCAGGACATGTACCTATGTAGTTTACATGTTCTGGTAGTGTAAAACTACTGAATTCATGTTTACGCTGCTGTGAGGCCTGCTCTCTTCATAGGCTAATATTGGGGCTGCCCTCATACATTGTTTGAGTGGTAGCTGCTGATGTGAAAGGAGTAGGGAGGTGATTTTTAGGATGGCCAGAATGATAATACAAAATCCTGCTGACTGGTGAAGTTGGATTTAATATTACTATTTTAGAAATGGCACTTTTAGAAAGTGAGCATTTCTCTGCACTTAAATCATTCTGTGCCTTCCAAGCCACATCTGGCTGGGTTAGTTGACAGCTACCTTGTGCATTCCGCTCAGACAAACCCCAAACACAGGATGCTCACTCACACTTGCACACATCTGCATGTTGAATGGGTCTTCCTGGGCTATCAGGGTGGAGGGCCTGACACTTACATGTGAAAGGACAGTAGCCTGCCCATACACAAAGGACTGCCACCCCCCTACTGCGACCCTGCAGACAGGATAGAACTGAAAGGGGATCTTGTGCACTTCTAAGCCCCTCTTTGAAGTCTCCCCTACTTCAAAGGCACATTTGGGTGTTTAAGCAGGGTCTCTGACCCTACCAACTCAGACACTTCAGGACAAGACACCACTGGAGAAGAAACCCTGAACCAGAACCTGCAAGCTGCCAAGACAAAACTGCCTGGCTGTCCAAAGGACTTACCTGACTGCTTTTCTGCAAAGGACTGCTGCCCTGCTGTTGTCCTGGTGCCTTTCTGTCCTCTGGCTCTGCTGAGAAGTGCTCTCCAGGGGCTTGAATAGAGCTTTCCTCCTGTTGCCTGAAGTCTCAGGACCAAAAAGACTTGATCTCTTCAAGAAGGACTCCTTGTGCGGCGAAATTCGTTGCACAGCCTGGCAGAAATGATGCACAGCCTGCACCGTGGTGAAAAGTTAACCGCACGCCAAACCAGCCTGTAAGAAACGGCGCTCAGCTGCATAATGGTGAGAGAATCACTGCACGCTGATCCGGATTGAAGCAGCTCGACTTCCCGAAGAGGAGAACTACGCAGCATCAGCGATGCAATTGGATATTCGACGCACGGCCTACTGGATCATTGCAAAGCTGAGCCGGAACGACACAGCCTGACTTCTTGAGAGGAATTGACGCAGCGCCTGCCTCATGGCAAGAAATTTGCATGCATCGCCCACTGGATCGACGCAGCCCCTGTAACTTCATCCTTCACACCTAGAATTTCAACGCATTGTCCCCAGGGCATCCGAAAACCACCAACCCGGAGAGGATCCCAGTCTACGTGCCGGAAATCAATGCAAAGCCTGCCCTGCGTGAAAACTCAACAATGTATTGTCTGTGTGCACCGGAAAAATCGATGCACACCTCCATTTTTTCCACACAACTCCTCCTCTGCGGTCCCATCTAGAGAATTTGAACGTGAACCAGGTACTTTGTGCTTGCAAGACACATTTGTTGTTTTTTAAGAAAGAACTAAAAACTCTTTATATCATTTTTTAAGTGATATTCCAACATGTACTTATTGAATCTTAATCGTTTTGACCTGCATTTAACCAGATAAATATTATATATTTTTCGAAACACTGTGTGGTGTATGTTTGTGGTGTTCTACTGTGTTATTGCATGATATATTGCACAAATACTTTACACATTGCCTTCTAATTTAAGCCTGACTGCTTAGTGCCAAGCTACCAGAGGGTGGGCACAGGATAATTTGGATTGCATGTGACTTACCCTGACTAGAGTGAGGGTCCTTGCCTGGGCATGGGGTAACCTGACTGCTAACCAAAGACCCCATTTCTAACAGATAGATAGAAAGATGATAGATAGATAGATAGATAGATAGATAGATAGATAGATAGATAGATAGATAGATAGATAGATAGATAGAAAAGTGTAGGTGTAGATATATATATACATATTTACGTAGGTGTCTATTTATATATCAATATATAGGTATAAATAAATAAATATAGATAGATAGATAGATAGATAGATAGATAGATAGATAGATAGATAGATAGATGTATATATAGTAATGGACCGTAGTAGAGACAGTCAAGAAATAAAGAGACAATTATCAGTTCAAGATAACTATGAGAGATTAAAAAAGATCCCACAAAAGAAATTCTGAGAGAATTTAATGAAAGATTGAAAAAATGGCATGAAATGAGCTTGCTGGAAGACGAAGAGTTGGTGTATTTATAAAAGATACACTTGATAACACCTACTGTATATGTGTTACCAAAAATACACAAGAGTATGAATAATCCCTTCTCTCACCTAGCCGCCAAGACCTGGAACTCCCTTCCACTCCACCTTTGCCAGACCCAAGACCTCTTGACATTCAGGAAACTCCTCAAGACATAACTCTACGACCAGTAGCTCCCCCTCCAGCGCCTTGACACCCTAATGGGTGATTAGTGCACTCTATAAATCCTTGATTGATTGATTGATTGATCCCCAGGGATGTCCAATAGCCAGCTCATGTAAATCCTTACTGGAGAATGCATCAAAGTTTATAGATATTTTCCTGTTTCCTTATGTAGCAGCACTTCCATCTTACTTTAGAGATTCCATGGGTTTCCTAAATCAAACGTATACCATGGAAAAAGGAATATATAATGGCAACAGTGGATGCTGTGTCACTATGTACCTCAATAAAACACAAGAATGGTCTAGAAGCCTGTGCATATTTCCTTTGCATCAGATCTTTGAGTTCATTGGAACATACACAGATGCTGCTGGAAATACAAACACTATCTTTATTTTTGAAGGAGAATACTATATCCAGTTGAAGGGACAGCAATGGGAACATCTTTTGCTCCTGCAAACTTACAATGGGCGAGTGGGAGGCTGAATGTGTGTGGACAGAAGAGAATGCTGAGGTCCTTGTCAAGGTCATCTTATGGTTCCACTTTATAGATGCTCTATTCCTAATCTTGGAGGGTGAGCAGGATGAATCAGAAGTATTTCTAAATTCCCTAAAACATAATAAGCTTGGATTACAATTTACATTTGAGAGAAGCAAAGAGAAAATAACCTTTTTGGATATAGAGATTTATATTTTCTTTGAAAAGGTTTGCTCAAGATTATATCATAAACCCACCAGTTGTAATAACATCTTATTTGCAAACAGCTCACATCCCAAAGCACTTAAGTGGAGCGAGCTTTATGGAGAATTTTTGAGGGTCAGTAGAAATTATTCAGAGCTGAGTGACATCAAGGCACAAGGTGGTGAGATGTTCTCAAGAGTCATTAGATGAGGGTACACGGTATCGGTACTAGAAGACGCTATGAAGAGAGCAATGGAGGAGAACAGAGAGGACCTTTTAGTCTCAAAAAGCATGAGCGAGAGGAAAAGTGATCAGGAAATCATCATTAGATATATCATGGATTACAACCGCGTGGATAAGGAAATTAGAATAGTCCTCAGAAAAAATTGCAGGGTTATTGGGAAAGATGATGAGTTAAGAGATTGGGCGACAGAGCATCCACAATGAACATATGGAAAAATACCATCCTTGAATGATCTACTAGTCAAAACCTACTTGCCTGCACAAAAAAGTGGGACAAAGAAGCAGCTTCAAAGTAAGGGCTTTTTTAAATGATCCAAATGTAAGGCCTGCTGGTATGGCAAGAATATGTTGGACTTTAAATGCCTTGATGGGTCCACAAGGAAAATTAGAGCATGGATATCATGTGAAACCTAATTTGTAATATATTCTCTGGAGTGTTGCTGTGGCAAAAGGTACATAGGAAGCACTATAAACAAACTAAAACTGTGTATAGTGCAACATCTGAGAGCAATAATGAACAAATACTGTTCCTATGTGATTACAAAACATATTTTGGAACAGCACACTGGGGAACATAATAAATGATGTTACTTTACGATCCATCATGTGAAGGCTAATATAAGAGGAGAAGATTGTGAATTGACCCTTAGAAGAGCAGAGGATAATGACAATTGGAACAGAAATACCTTGGGGTCTGAACATGGAAGCTCAACTTTAAATACATCTTTTGGAATTGATGCTTGGGGACTTATAGTGTGGATTGCAATATAGGATAAATATTTATTGTGCTCCCTCTTTCTTTCTTCTTTTTTACCTGCTATTTTTTCACCTGCTGTCTTTTGTTATACCGCTTTTCTCATGCTGCCATTTCTATTTTCTATTTTCTTCTTTTAATGCCATATTACATGGGATTAGATCAATGTGTATTGACATTTTTGAGAGATCAGTACTTTACTGTAATTGCTTTTTGAGTTCTTGGGAATCCAGGTTAATAGTCTTGAGTATTTTACTGAGCTAGATTTGTAAGCATACATCAAATAGCACTTTTCTATAAGTGAGAGCACACCCACTCGATGATTGGGAAAATATTTGATGAAATGCATTACCAGTACATTAATTTAATTTATTTTCTGATGTTAGGAACACAGTTTGATTCCAAAGATTGTATTTGCAAAAGTGAATGGTTTATTTTTTTGTGGTCTATGTGCCTGCCTCTTTAAGAATATGTGTTGGTATAAGGAGGAAGTTCCTTTAAATAGATGTTTTGCACAGCACCATGGAATGGCCCAGTCAAAGGCTTTTTGCCAAAACTGCATAGGCAAATTTGTTTGTAGCACCTCACACTTTGCACTTTGATAATACAATAATATGATGAAATGAAAATCCTTTTTGAAAAAAAGCAAACAATTCATACTGGATTTGGCTATCTCCTGGATCTGCCCAGGCAAATGGATTGTTGGTGAGGGCAGGCATTCACAGAGAAAACCAAAGGTTAAAGGGACATCATAGTTAGGATGTAGAGTTTAAAAAACCTTAGAAGTTCACAAACAAAAACAAAGGTTAAAGAGATGTTATAGTTAGGTTCATAATCAACACATTCATAAAAATTCAGAAGTTATATTTATACTTATCCCAAGAAACTATAACTTGTGCCTTTAGGTAGCCATAACTGCTTCTATTTCTGAACTATAATGTCCCTGTCACCTTTGCTTTTTTCAGTGAATTTCTGTCATTTTTCTTTTTACATAAACTAATATTTGTTCACCATATATTAATCCAACTGTCGCCTTGCATGGCCTTTGGCTGTGTGCAATGGGAGATTACTGGAGGGCCTAGCTTGTGGCAGGTCCTGGGATCAACCTCCGCCTGTAGTCAACCCCACCCTGTACACTGTTCTGCAACCAGGCTCTGCAGCCAACCTCTCGCAATGTGCCAACCCCAAGCTGCACATGGTCTTCAAAGGGGGCTGCGGGGGTGCTCCAAGACCCTGTGGCCCCAGCCAGGTTCCTACATCCAAGCTGGAGGTGGCATTGCTCTTACCTGCAAGGAGCAGCTAAAAATGCTGAGCCCTGCAGGCAAGAGCAATATTCAGATCTTTTTCCGGGCCTGGGTCACTGCGGGCAGGCAAGGGAAACAGATCTGAAATCTGCTTCCAGCAGGGAAAAGTATGTTTTTTAGTGATAGATAGATAGATAGATAGATAGATAGATAGATAGATAGATAGATAGATAGATAGATAGATAGATAGATAGATACTCTGGAGGCAGTAATTAGTTACTGTAAGAGATGATGAATATGACAGTGCATGCTAACCAGTAATAAAATGTTGCTACAATTCAATAGTTAGGCCAGACAGGGAAAGCAAACACTCTCCTATTTATCATATTGTTTATGTTTCATATTCATATTTTCGGCATGATGACTTGACTGCTAGGTGAGCCTGGACAATTGTTTGATATGCCTTCAGAGACTAGTCAAACAAAGATTTATACAATGCTGTTACAACATTTATTCCCTCCCTATTGCCCCTCTACATCCGCCTGCACTATTGCCCTGGTACTCCCAACTGGAATCAGGCACCTTCATGTATAATCAGCAAGGTCCATTCCTAAAGAGTAACTGAAATGATTGTCAAGAGTAAGGTTGAAGTTACACGTCAAAAGAAATCCAAGGAAACTACTGTTGCCGTTTTGCTTGTACCTGGGTTCTTTTCGTTTTCAGGTAGCTATGTTTTTTCTCCAGCGATAAACAAGCAGTAACATTAATGTTAATTTTTAGAAAAAAATGAGAGTTTTAAGGTCTCAGCTAAGTTTATGCTCTACTATTGTTTTTTTCTTAGTTCAGTACTTGTTTGAAAATGTACTTCTGACTCAGGGTCATATTGTTACTTTTTGTTTTTTCTTGGGTCCCCTTTTTTAGTGAATTGGGATGATTTCAGCTTTCTTCCATGTACCCTGTTTTGTATGTAGCCCCAGATGATCGGCTCTAAGCTGTAAAGGTCGCCCTGCATTCTGTTTAGATCTGATACTTTCCTCCTTTTCATACTATGAATAGCTGCTATCTTTTCTGCCATACTAAAGGAGACTGTCAATCTACTGTCCCAGTCCTGAGATTTAGTATGGCCCTCCCAATTGGAGCCAGATCCTGTACTTACCTCTTTTTATTTCAGAACGTTTTATTGAGTATATTAAGAAAAAGAACAAACAGTTAAAGGAAAAAACTGTTGCAATAGTACATGTTCTATATAGTGAGTTTATATAGCATTGCCGGATATTCATAACTGGAATAAAGAAAATGGCACATACAGAAGATTAACAAATTGTTATATGATATATGTCATACAACTGAAGGTGGGAAAGGAAAAGGTCATTAAAAAAACTAAAAAATGAAAAAGAAAAAGAAAAGGAGAGGGTGATATATGAGTGTCAATATAAGATGATCACCTGGGGTAGTATGGTGGTTGTGTCGAAGTTTTAAAAAAGATACTAATGATGCCTAAAGTAGTATGAATACACACATTAGTGACCTGTCATATTCAAATATGTGGTTATATATTGAAGTCATCTTCCTTGACAATAAATGGTACACCTTTGTTGAGCAAATGCCACAACAACTGACTATTTTTCATTATAGCCACCCTGACCAATTCTCACTAATTGTTCACTTCCCAGATCTTCTTGGTGAGTATCTGCATTCTGTTATAAGATCTCCTCCCATCGGCATTTGCATTTCTACACCCACTTCTGACAGCGGCCATCAATTTCAATTTGGCTATCTTATACTTCTTATTGTACCATACCTCCTCTTTCTGTCTTGGTATAATGGTCCTTGAGAGATGTGAGTAAATAATTGAATATATCCTTTGGAACCAATTCAAATTGCACTCAGTCCCTAAGTACCTATAGGGTTGAAGTGATTTCAGTATATAAGCAAGCTAGAATTTCTATATCCAAATGTACCTTGGGCCATTTTACCCTGTTGTCATCATTGGAAGATACAATTGGTGGATCCAACTTGCGTTAATGTTGTCTACTAGCTAGGTAAGGAATACTCTTCAGTTGCATAGCCAGGCAATTACGGTCACTATCTGTTCTATCAAAGCCAACCATATCCAGCAGGTTTGATCACAAATCCAAGTTGGTCAGAATATATACTATCCTACTTCTACAGTTTGCCCTTTTGAAAGTAAAGTTAGCCCCTTTGTCAGAAAATGTGTGCTCATTATATGCATGCCAACCATGTGTAAGTAAAATAGACATTCCCTGCAGGGCAACCTTTGACCATCTTTTTAGGGGAGAATTCCGCAGTAAGGCAATGCCCTGTTCCACATCTTCCTCTTGCAAAAGATTTTGAATAAAATCCATGGGGTCAAATGTCACATTAAAACCCCCATCGATAATAAGATGATTCCCCACATGAAAGGTTTCCAAACATTCAGCTAAAACTATCAGAGGCCTAATGTAATGATTGTACATGTTCACCAATCTTACTACAAAATTCACTTTCACATAGTTAATCCCAAGATTACCTCCTGATTTTACAGGCTAAGATAGTCTTCGACTTGTGGTTGATGGTCCAATTTCAATGTCTCGAAATACACATATAAGAAATTTATCTATAAACTTTCCCCATTTGAAGTTATTCACCTTAGACCTCATTCCTGTTACATTCACACAAAATCATGTTGAGATGTAACCCGTCGTCTCTATCCTGGGGTAGAATATGTATAAAATAAACTTTAATCTGCTTTAACTGTCCCTCACAATCTTACATCCATCCTGTCTCTCATCTTCCTCAATGAGATTGTCAATCTCGTCTATTGTGCAGTTCCTTGTCACATGTCAGACAGCACTTTAGCAATTTATTGTGTCCTGTGGGCTACTCTGGGTTTTTCTTTTCCCAAAATCTCCACAGTTAAGTGATATCAAAGGTGGTTGCAATGGACCAGGCTTATCAAACAATTGTCCAGGCTCATGTAGCAGTTAAGTAGCTTAGACTCAATAGATCAAGAGAAAGTACTTCCTGGCATCAGTAAGTTTTACTTGCTGTAATGGCATCACAGGGACCACCAATAGCTGTGTCCAAACATACAATCAGCAATCAGCAAAAACCAGGCATTAGGGGAGTGGCCCTGCCCCACATCTTCCTTACTCGCAGCATTGATTGTGCAGTGGCCCAACTCCAGCTGTGGCCAACTTTAAGGCTGGGGGAAGTAGTCTCAACCCAGGGAGGGCTCACCAATGGTACAACTTACTATAACACAATGTCAAAAGGAAGCAAATACTACTTCTCTGCTAGGAAGAGATCTGTTAGAAATGGGGTCTCATTCGGTTTCGGTTTGCACCCTATCCAAGTAGGGACTCTCACTCTAGTCAGGATGAGGGAGATACCCGCTCAGATAACCCCTGTTCACCCCCTTGGTTGCTTGGCATGTGCAGTATGACTTATCTCAGAAGCAATGTGTAAAGCATTTGCACATAGCACACAGTAATACAGTGAAAACACTACAAAAGGACACCACACCAGTTTTAGAAAAATAGCCAATATTTATCAGTGTAAAACAAGACCAAAATGAGAAAACTCATACATACAGTAATAAAGATATGAATTTTGCAAGAATTATCTTAAAAAGACAGTTCCTTGAAGTCGATAGCTCCCCCTAGGGCTATCACAGCATCGTGATCAACAAAACAAACAGTTCAGGCCGGCTGTGGCGTCACGGGGCAGCTACGGTATAGACCCACAAACAGTACCTTTGGAATTGCAGGGCGTGGTGATCCTCGTGGTGAGAGCTGGAGAGCGGCATCACTGGCATTGCGGTTTCAGTTCTGGAGGTTGGCGGGCTCTTGAAGTCACAACCATTGCAGATCTAACTCCAGGCTGATGAAATCAGGAGTGCTAGTGTCGGTGCTCTGGTGCGAAGTGGGACAATGCGACGGTGTCAGCAGGAGTGTCGTCATCGAGGGTGCTCAGGCTGCAATGTGAGCAAGGTGATTCCAGAGTGCGGAGCCCACAGGTCACGGTGCAAGCAGCGGCTTGGTGACGGCGTCAGATGATGGCGTCAGTGAGACCAGGTTTGCGGTGCAGAGCTGGGCAGTGCAACTCTGTGCGGTGTTGGCAGGTCACAATGCAGGCCATAGGCATGTTGGCAATGTTGTAGTGGTTTCTCTTCTTGAACAGCACAACACACACAGTTACCAATGCTGTAGGCAGATAAAACTGAAGTATTTGGTTTCCCTGAGACTTCCAACAGGAGGCAAGCTCTACTCCAAGCCCTTGAAGAACTTTCTCAAGCAGGATACACATCAAAGTTCACCCTTTGCTCTCTTTTAAGGCAGAAGCAGCAACTGCAGGCCTACCCATCAAAGCAACACAGCAAAGGGGCAGTACTCCTCCTCCAGCTCTTCAGCTCTCCTCCTTGGCAGAGGTTAGTCTGGATCTAGAAAGATTCTAAAAATCTGGGGTTTTCGGTCAACTACTTATACCCTGTTCTGCCTTTGAAGTAGGCCTACTCCAAACGAAAGTCTCTGTTGTTCACAAGATCCTGCCTTGCCCAGGCCTGGTTACAGACACACTCCAGGGGGTTGGGGACTGCATTGTGTGTGGGCAGGCACAGCCCTTTCAAGTGTAAGTGATCACTCCTTCCTCCACTCTAGCCCAGATGGCCCATCAACATATGCAGGCTATACCCCAGCTCCCTTTTTGTCACTGTCTAGAGGGAATTCACAATCCCAACTGTCAGTCTGACCCAGATGTGGAATACTCAAGCAGGCAGAGGCACAGGATGGTTTAAGTAATAAGTGCCCACAATCTGAAAACCAACTTCACTAAAAGATATATTTTTAAATTGTGAGTTCAGAGACCCCAAACTCCAAATTTTGATCTGCTCTGAAAGGTAAACTGCACTTTAAGGATATTTAAAGGCAGCCCCCGTGTTAACTTATGAGAGAGATAGGCCTTGCAAGAGTGAAAAATGTATTTGGCAGTATTTCACTGTTAGGACATGTAAAACATATCAGTACATGTCCTACCTTTAACATACACTGCACCCTGCCCATGGGGCTACCTAGGGCCTAACTTGGGGGTGTCTGACATGTATAAAAAGGGGAGGATTGGGCCTGGCAAGTGGGTACACTTGCCATATCGAATTGCCAGTTTAAAACTGCACACAGACACTGCAGTGGCAGGTCTGAGACATGTTTACAGGGCTACTTATGTGGGTGGCACAATCAGTGCTGCAGGCTAACTAGTAGCATTTGATTTACAGGCCCTGGGCACACACAGTGCACTTTACTAGGGACTTACCCATAAATCAAATATGTCAATGATGGATAGACCAATCACCAACACAATTTATATCAGCAGCACTTGCACTTTAGTACTGATCTGCAATGTTAAAGTGCACAGAGACAATAAACCAGCAAAAGATTCCAGTATACTATAAAACCAGGAGGCAAAAAGGCAAAAAGACAGGGGAGACATGTCAAAACCTGCCAGGTCTACCAAGATCCTTCTGAACTCTCTCTGACCTAAAAAAAAATGCAATTTTTCATAGACATTAAATCTGTCATGTGCGTACTAAATTCTTAAGCTTGTTTCTGGATTCAAGTTGAGCTTAATTGCACAAAATACATAATTAGTGAACTGCAATTTCATGTCTATGCTATGGATCCAGGAATGGTTTATTTGCCAGTACTGGTGGGCTGCACATGACATTTAAGCAAATATGAACACCTACAGGCTGATATGTTCAAGAGAAGTTAACAACAATTTGTAAATAGTTTCCTGCTCTAGAAGCAGCTGGCACACTCACGAAAGGCTTCTTCCTCCATTGGGTTCAGAAACCACAAGCTCTCTGGTGAGACACGTCACTGCTCCTACCATTAGAAGCCGACTAGAACTTTGGGCTTGGGAAAGAATGTAGTAGTCAGATGAATTTAATCACAAATCAATGACATAAACCATAAACAATTCTGAACACGAAGAACAATTTAACACTAAATCAGACTCCAAACTGGATTACGTTTCAAAGCTTTATTACAATCCCAAAATCAATGTAATGTATGTTGTGCGCAAAACTAAGTTATAAGCATACATGAAAAGCATAGGCTGACCAAAACGTCTAAAGAGATTCAACTTACAAAACATCAGCACTAGTTAAACACTCCAAAAGAATAAAATAGACTGGCAACAACGCAATATGCACATCAATATCAGATTTCAAAGCAGATGATGGTGACATCGGTAAATCATCAAAATGCAATTTCAAAAAATGTATTTCAGGGTTGGGCCATCTCTATTTCTAACACGAATTTAGACTTGCATGTGTGGGAAAGGGCTAGCACATGCAGGGAAAAACAAATGAAGGGACAAAAATAATTTGGAAAAAAATCATCTAATTAGGGTTGCTCTTTATAAAAAAATATGCTAGTGTAAATGCCTAAGCTAAAATGGAACAGCAGACAGGAGTACTTCATCAACTAGAGCGTTCACCTTCTCCTGACGTCAGTTGACAGCAGCATCAGGACAGTTCAGAGCACAAGCTTCAAAAAGGACAAGTCAGCAGTTTAGAATTAGTTGGGCGTATTAGTACTGAACAGCATAAACAAATGGGGCAATTAAGACTATAAGAAACTCATAATACAAAGATGAAATATGGCAAACGACTTTAAGAGGAACAGGAGGTGGAAATGACAGCAGCAGCCTTCGCCAAGCATCAGCAGACTCTGAAAAGTCTTAGACTCAAGGCAGGAGTCGACTAATTTAAAGTTTCAAAGTTCCTCACTAATTAGAAATAATTAAGGTCCTTTGATTGGTCCTTCAGGTGTGCTCAACTTACGTACAAGATTCAGATGCTCATTCCGAGTTTGGTGGTAACCAAACCGCCACACTGATGGCAGTCTTGTGCCCTCTGGCAGGGTGGCAGTGCACACAGCCAAATAACGAGTAACTTGGTGAATCCAACGCAATAAAGACGACTCACCGCCAGCCCTGCCACTGCTGACGAGCTGCAACCACCGGCAGAAGACAACTCCAGGCAGGAGGCAGACAACGTCCTGCCCTCCATATGCCGAGTAACCACTCCGCCAGGATACCCGGTGGGGCCATCCCACCATGAAAAACCTGGCAGAAACAGAAAGTAAAAATTGAAACACCCACCTCCAGGCACAGAGACGCCGCCGTGGTCGCCATGGCAAATGAATTGCTAGTCTTCCCAGCGTTGTATCTCGCCATACACCTTCAGGACCACTGCCACTGACAAAGACGACAACCATAAGTATTCCTAGCACAGAGGGGAGGGAAATGTCAGTGATACATACCCACACAACACACATACCCCACACACACAGTGAAGGCCACACACACAACATACGTCAATGCCAAATAACCAGTACACACACAAAGCAATGCTGGCACGTGCCAAACATACAGGACAACGCACAACAACACCACCAACACACCCCACAACCACAAAACGACAACTACCCCACAAACACCCCAACCATGGCATAGACGGGCACGTTGTGCAACACCACACATACACACACACCAAGAACTCTATGCAACAATGAAACACAATTAATAGCTGTGAATACACATCCAAACAATCATACAGCTGACACAACATGTACAACCAACAATCAAGGAAATACACACATCCAGCACTAGACACACAGACGCACACAACACCGCATACAAACACACAAGCAAGCAGACACACACATCAAAACATCCCCATGGCCCAAACCATCTACCAAGTGCATGCAACAACACAGACACATTCCGCACACAGATACCACACAGCCTCGTATACTAATGTCACACCACAATGTTGAAGGAAACCAGGACAAGTATCTCAACTTGCCAACCACAGCAATGTGGGCAGTTGTATTTACAAAAATAATAACTACATGCAAAGGTACCAATGGCAAGTCCAAATGTCCAATTTTGAAGGACACATTGTCCATGAAGAATGGTCCAACCTTACCCCTGACTGAAGCTAGGCCTCCACAACATAGGGGCAGCAATCGGACAGGCAGGCACCTCAGGGATGTGGGGGTGGTGGGGGAGGCTTGGAAGTCGAAGGGGCATGCTTTGCCTTTTGCTTGGAGGGGTGACCTTAGCACTGGGAGGGGTGGATGTTTTGCTGGGTGGAGGAGCAGGGGAAACACCAGTGGGGGGACCCAAGGAATGAGAAGTGGAAGGGCCTGAGAGGTGCAGGTGGACAAGCTGTTTACAGGGAAGATGGGGTGGGAGAGGAGTAGGGAAGAGGTCAAGGTTGGCAAGGCAAACTTTCTTAGGTACACGTGGCAGTCACATGACTGAGGGTTGGGAGTGGAGGTAGAGGGAGTGCTCGTCTGACGTGTCTGTGTGCTGTACATGGATGCTGGTGTATGCAGTGTCTGGATGTGTATGGTGGCTTAATGTTGGGTGGGTGAGTGAGTATGTATGTATTTCTTGGGAGGGGGCAGAGAAGTAGCGAGAGGGAATGGGTGATGTGTGAGTGAATGCTGTGGTGGTGTGTGCAAGTGAGCTGGATGTGCTGCCGGTGGCAGAGACGGTAGTCATGGTGAGTGTGGATGTGGTGTGTGGCGTGTGTGACTGTGAGTCTGCTGTTGTGGTGATTGAGGGGATGACAGGAAAGACAGCAGGACCAGTGCGCGATGATGCTGTGCTGGCAGGTATGAGTTGAGATGTGACTGTACAGGAGGAGGTGGTGGGAGAAGTGTCTTTTGTTGTGTCTGCAGATGTGTGTTGTGTGTGTGCATCCCTGTGGGATCGTTTGTGATGCTCATGTCTGTCTGTGTGCACCTTGTCTGTTGTACTGGGTGTATGCATGTGTGTTGGTGTGCCCTGGACGGGTGTAGGTAGAGGGATTGTGGATTGGGCACAGGTATCTGGAGGGGGGATGGAAGATGAAGGGACACTGGCTGCTGTCAACGAGGAGGCCAGAGCCTGAAACGATCTCTGGAGGCCAGACAAGGCACTGTGAATGCGTTCTAGGAACGCATTGGTCTGCAGCATCTGGGATGCCAGTCCTGGATGGCATTCATAATCGTTGATGGACCTCAGGAATTCAATAGCCTCCTCATTGAGGGCAGCAGGGCTGACTGGGGCAGCGGCAGAGGTGCCTGCAGCGAAGGAGTTGCCCACCCTCCTGGATGAGCACGCATGGGCAACTGGGTGGGGTGCTACAGGGAGTGCGGTGCTGGAAAAGGGGTGGCAGACAACAATGGTGTTGGTGTGGTACCAGAAGGGTCCGCCACTGCCAGGGAGCGGCCATCGGAGGAGGTATCTAAGTCAGATGTTGTGGTAGCTCCAGTCTCCCCGTGGTGCTCCCCTCACCCTCCCACCCACTGGTCCCCTTGGCTTCACTGCTGGCCGTCTCCTGGGTCCCGTGGGCTACAGCATCTACCCTCGCCGGTGTCCTTCCTCCCTTGCCAGGTGATGCTAATGCACACATAGACAGAGGAGGAGCGAGAAAAGGAAGGTGGAAGAAACAGAAAGGGAGGAAAATATTATAACCCACACATCCAGTTCACATATATGCAATGCAGAGAACAGTCACTGCCTGCGAAACAATAGACCAATTAGCAGTCTTTCCCAAATAGAGTCATGCAAGCTATGTCCAAACCCATCCCTGTAGACCAAACTCCTGCATGAAGACAACTACATGCCCATCAATGCGAAAATGACCACTCCTAGAATCAAGGCCAGGACTATACCCAATCACATGTCCTCCACTACAGGATGATACAAATCTAGGTAGAGAGGGACTCAGTACACTAACTAACTGATAGGAATGTGAGGAGTACATGTGGTACAGAGGATCCATTGATGTAGGAAGTGATGCAACTGCAACCTTCACGTAACATGTAACTACTACAGTACACGCAGAAAGGGAGAATGCAGCCATTGACATGATAGCAGACTTGAGAGACCCATACCTACAGCTGAACATGTGTCACTTTACCACCACTACTCATCCCACATGGCTCAACATAGCGACCATCACACACTCCTACTTGGTGTGGCAACCAGGACTGAACATTCCCTAAATCACATCTGACTACGTTCATTCCAAGTCCAAGGAGGGTGACAGTGCACAACCATGCAGTAGTGACCTGACAGTCAACACTAATCCCCTTGTGGCTGCTGTGTTGCCTTCAAGCGCCCATCCAAATCAGGGTACAGCACCGCCAGTATGTGGGCAGTTAGGGGGCTCAGGGTCCGAGGTGCACCCCTCCCACGTTGGGAGGCCGTCCCCAGCTGGGCCTCTGCAGTCTTCTGGTCCCAGCGTTGCAGGTCCTCCCACTGCTTCCTGCAGTGGGTGCTCCGCCGGCAATGGATCCCCAGGGTCCACACTTCCTTGGCGATGGCTTGCCACAACCCTTTCTTCTGGTGGGCACTGAGCTGACTGGGAAACAGTGAATTAACGGGGGGACAAGATGTAAGTGATACCAATCCAGCAGTAAGCTTTGGCAACACCATACGAACACTGCTCATGCACACGGTCAATATCCCACACATATCATGTGCATGCTACAGACCTGATCCATCATGACATGTCAATGTGCATACATATACAACGTCAAACAACACCCAACTTGTAGGAACAAGGACGGTATACTGACCTGTGGTCCTGGAGCTCCGTACAACTGCCCATACAGGGGTAGAACCCCTTCCACCAGTTTTTCCAGCTCCTCTGTTGAGAAGGCTAGGTCCCTTTACCCTGCAGTACATTCCATCATTGCTCCAAGAGGCAGGACAAAGCAGCACACAAAGTGGAGGTCTGTCTAGCCCAAATACCAGGAGTCAAGTGAGCTGTCCCACACAAAATGGCGGTTAGAACCGCAGTGGTCATGACCGTCACCGCCGGCGATGATCGTCAATTGGTCGCAGTCTCCCATTGACATCAATGTTAACCAATGAGGAGTTAAACGTCGGTTCTGACCGCACAACGCCATGACGACTTCCACCAGAGGAACGAGGTCACTTCCAGAAGTACAATGCACGCCGGACACGTGGGTGCCATTTTCATTTGTGACAGTACTGTCCTGAGTTTACACAGCATAACTACCTGCCTGTCATTACAAATACATACTTCAGGTCTGACATGGTGAATATAGACACATGCAGTACAAGTCTAGTGAAATTTACAGACTGTTCACAACAATTGTCAGCATATATGATCAGTATAGTAAAACACAGGGAAGGTGTAGGTGTACATGTCCTGTAAACGTCCATTCACACAGGAATCATGTGCCATTGGCTGGTTAGGTATGGAGGATAGAGTAATGTGTACTCACACATTACAGGCAACTTCCATGACTATTATATAATGACTGTCGTGTGTCATACTGTATAGCCTACATTGTGACAGACATCCTGATTGTTGTTTGTATCCCCGCACAGATTTGGCCACAATGGAGTGATGAGGAATGCACCAATTTACCGGCCACTCGTAGATCTTGAAACCATGGAAGAGCGCTACATCTACCTGACCTATCAAGTGAACCGTTTGTGCATCAGGAAACTTTTCGCCCAGTTAAAGGTAGACCTCCTGCCAGGTTTGAGGAATCCCCATGCTATTCCTCCGACATCCAGGTGTTGTCAGTCCTGCATTTCCTGGCGAGTAGCTCTTTTCAGAGCACAGTGGGACTGGCTGCAGGCTTTTCGCAGCCCAAGTTCTGTTAGGTGTTGCAGGATATGCTGGATGCCCTACTCAACCATGTGCACAGGTACATTAGGTTACACCTACCTCCAGATTTTCCCACTGTGAAAGCAGCGGTCTAAAACATCTCAAATGTCCCACATGTAATTGGGGCCATTGATGGGACTTACATTGCCCTGGTACCTCTGAGGATCAATGAACATGTCTACAGAAACAGGAAAAGTACATATTCACTCAATGTACAAGTGATGTGACTTGTAGACTAATACATTACACATGTGAACACTAAGGGCCATATTTATACTTTTTGACGCAAAACTGCGCTAACGCAGTTTTGCGTGAAAAAAATTAGCGCCGGCTAACGCCATTCTGAAGCGCCATGCGGGCGCCGTATTTATTCAATGAAGTTAGCCGGCGTTAGCCTCCGGCGCTGCCTGGTGTGCGTGAAAAAAAACGACGTACACCAGGCAGCGCCGGCGTAGGGGGATATGGAGCTTGGGCGCCAAAAAATGGGGCAAGTCAGGCTGAGGCAAATTTTTCGCCTCAACCCGATTTGCGCCATTTTTTTCGACTCCCAACCCCCATTGAAATGACTCCTGTCTTAGCAAAGACAGGAGTCATGCCCCCTTGCCCAATGGCCATGCCCAGGGGACTTATGTCCCCTGGGCATGGTCATTGGGCATAGTGGCATGTAGGGGGGCACAAATCAGGCCCCCCTATGCCACAAACAAATTTACAAAAAAAACGTACCTGAACTTACCTTAATGTCCCTGGGATGGGTCCCTCCAGCCTTGGGTGTCCTCCTGGGGTGGGCAAGGGTGGCAGGGGGTGTCCCTGGGGGCTTGGGAGGGCACCTCTGGGCTCCTTCTGAGCCCACAGGTCCCTTAACGCCTGCCCTGACCAGGCGCTAAAAAACGGCGCAAAAGCGGCCGGACGTCATTTTTTTTGACCCGCCCACTCCCGGGCGTGAATTTTGCCCGGGAGTGTAAATACGGCGCACATGCCTCGGAGTCAATTTTTTAGACGGGAACGCCTACCTTGCATATCATTAACGCAAAGTAGGTGTCCACGCAAAAAAATGATGCAAACTCCATGGACTTTGGTGCTAGACGCGTCTAACGCCAAAGTATAAATATGGAGTTAGTTTTGCGTCGGAATTGCGTAAAAAAAAACGACGCAATTCCGGCGCAAACAGAGTATAAATATGCCCCTAAATTCCCAGGATCAGTACATGATTCCTACATCCTGAGGAACAGCAGTGTCCCTGCAATGATGTCACAGGTACAGGGAGAAAGGGCCTGGCTCATAGGTATGTGTACTGCTCTCCATGTCATACTCCTCATGACACAGTCAGCACTCCACTTAGCAATATACCCATGGCCATGTTTCCTTTTCCACACAGGTGACTCCGGATACCCCAAGCTGCCCTGGCTTCTGACACCTGTGAGACATCCAACTACATTAGGGGAGAACAGGTACAAGGAGGCACATTGCCGTATGGGACGTGTGATTGAACGTACTTTCAGTCTCTTGAAAGCCAGGTTTTGTTGTCTTCATGTGTCTGGTGGTGCACTACAGTACAATCCAGAGAAAGTCTGCAAAATAATGGGGATGCTGATGAGGCACATGACAACAGGACTGACATGATTCATCACTACTTTCCTTGATGCACAGGTATGTCTGCATTACATATCATCTGCACATGGGAGATGTATTGCTGAAACCAATCTGTAGCCAATATTTGCATGCATCAAGGGAAGTGTGGGGACTGGAGACTTAGACATTGGGTAACGACCCTGAAGAGTAGGTGACTCACTATGAGAGGTAGTGGAAATGCACAGCTGCTAAGGTCATTTGTGGAATGCTGGTGTCATTGCAGTACAGCCTTCTAATTGTACTAAAGGTTTAGGGTCCTCAGGCTGCCTATTTGGCGATATGTTAGGGGGACTTATCAGTCTTGTCCTGCTGTGTAGGCATATCATGCATTGTCTTCTGCAGGGTGTCAAGTACCTGTTCATGTCTTTTCAGGGAGTTGTGCAATTAAGGTTGTTACCTATGCTTCATCTTTCCTGTCCCACACGTGTGAATGCCAATGCAGTACCTTACATATGGTGTAACATAGCTGCTGGGACAATCATCCTGTGTTTGCCTTCAATTGCTATTGATGTATGACTGTGGATTAAATTTCTTACAACCTTGTACCTCATTCCATTTATTTATCTGTTTGCAGTCTGCTTGCTGATTTGCCTGTTGGCCTAGTTGATTGTGGATGTTAAAACAGAATGGACGTACTTACACACCTGCTGGAGTATCCCACTACATCTGTAACTTGGACATTTAGGTTGTGTAGACCTGTGTATTCTATTGTTGTTCTTCAACATATTTGGCAATACTAACAACAAAGAGACATGCACCATGACTTGTGATAATAGGTGTTTGTTTAGCGTAGGATTTCACAGTCCAGAGGAGTGAGGTAGTGCTCTAGGTGATGAACAGAGTGGGTGGTCCAGCTGCTAGGTTCATATTTCCTGTGTCCATTTGCCTCGGAGTGATGCGACCTTGGTATTGGACAGCCAATAGTGTGTAACAGTGGCACACAAGGGTGACATTTCAGAAGAGGGATCACTTCCTGGTGGGGGGATTGGTTTTGGCCTGGGGTCCTGCAGAATGTCTGGATGGGTGACCTCTTTTACGGGGGTTCCTTAGCTGCAGGGGTAGGGGTGCTATTGTCCTGTGGGTCCTCCTGCTGTGCCTCCATTCCAGTAGCAGGTGCTGATGTTGAGTGCAGTGGTGTTGACTGACTACTGGATGGGGCCTGCTGTTGGGTGGAGAATGTCCGCAGGATGCAGTTGAGTTCATTAAACTCCCCTAATATGGAGGCCATGGTGGCATTGTGTGTCTGCCACTGCCTGCTTGGCCCCCTGGTGGTATTCCTCCTGCAGCCTTTGTGTGTCTTGCAAGGCAGTGAGTATCTGGGCCAATTGGTCCTGGGTTTGCTGGTAGGCTCCCAGGACCCTGGAGACGGCCTCCTGGCCAGTCGTGTCCTGTTCCGGCCTCCTCCCTTGTCCCAGGATTGTCCTCCCACTGGCCCTTGGCCCCTGTACCTGTGCCCCTGGTGCAGTGTGCCCCCTCCGACTGACACCAGGACTGTCATTGTCTTGGGTTTGCACCGTTGACTCCAGCCCCTGTCCTGTGGGTCACACTGATGATTGATGGCCAGTGAGTACAGTGGACTTACCAGTGTCCAGTCCAGCAGTAATTCCCGTCAGCCCTTCCGGATGTAGTATGGCCTAGACCATTTCCTCCCACTGTGCCATTTCTGGGGGAGGTGGTGAGGGTCCGCCACCAGTCCTCATGATGGCCACTTGGTGCCTGGAAGCCATAGCCCGTACCTTACCCCTAAGGTCGTTCTACCTCTTCCTAATGTTCTCCCTTGTGCGTAGATGGTTCCCCACGGCATTCACCCTGTTGACTATCCTCTGCCATAAGTCGTTCTTCCGGGCTATGGATGTCTGCTGGACCAGTGCTCCAAACAGTTGCGGCTCTACTTTTACTACTTCTTCGATCATAACCCTGAGCTCATCTTCTTTGACTCTGGGTTTTTTTTGTGGTGCCATGGTGGTTGTGTTGTAGGTGGGGGTATATGGTGTGTGGGGAGTCTGTGTGTGCTGTTTGTAGTGGTGAATATGTGTAAAGGTATGTGCGTGTGCTCTGTGGTGTTTGTGTGCAGTGGAGTGTTGTGTGATGCGTGCTTAGTATGATGGTGCCTGTGGTATCTAAGTGCAGGGCCTCCTTTCAATATGTCCTTCTCTTACTCTGTCGGGGTTTCTATTTGCAAAGGGTTCTGGGTATGTGTGGGGGGTTGTTTTGCAGTGCTGTGGACAGGTGCGTGTATGTGTTTCAGGTGTTGCTTTTGATGTTATCCTATCTGGTGCAGTGTTGCTGTGGTGATGGCTACTTTTTTTCCTGCAGCGGTTTGGACTGCCAATGGATTACCGCTGTGTTGGTTTCCGTGATGCTGATTTGTGATTTGGAATTTGGCGGGCGGCATTTTCTCAGCATGGCGGGGGTGGTGGTGCAGACGCCTCCTTCATTCAATCATTTGGGCGGATGGTGTTGTTTTTTTGGTCATAATTTGGCGGTGTTGTGTTGGTCACTGGTAATTTGGCGGGCTTCACTCCACCATTGCTGGCGGTGTGTAGGCCGCCGTTTGTACGACGGTCTTCGGAAATGACCGCCAAACTCGTAATGAGCACCTCTGTCTTACAGGCCCTGGGTACCATATACTAGGGACTTATAAGTAAGTCAGGGCTTGCCAATGGGTGTATTCAGTTCAACATGATGTTTGTAAAAGGGTTAAAACATTGGCAGCAAGGCCTCCTTGGCAGGCCTCAGTGCCCTTTCAGAGACGAAAAACCAGCAGCATCAGTCCAAAAATATCACAAAGAAATACATACATTTACAGTTTTCGGATAAAAATATGTGCTGTCTCGGTGCTTTTAATATGGCATACTCCATATTTTCATCAATTTGTACACAATCGTAATTTGGAAAATCTTTTTCTGCTAGAGTTTTCATCTACCTGTAAGAAAAATCAGTTCAAGGTATGCACTTACCCACAAAACACTTGCGAGATAAACGTTTCGGCCCCAAATGCAGGGGAAACTATGCTGTGATGTGAAATGAACAGTGGGGCTCTCTGCGAGTTACGTGAAGTCCAGTATTCGGTAACTTTATAATAAAACCTTTGCACAACCCTAAAATGTTGGTGTGACATCAGCATCTGTGAGTACTGTTACACACCACTTGATTAAGGACGTAACCCATAACAAAAAAAACTTCAACTGCACATTTGTGTTTGACAGCTTAGCTTTAGAACAGCTATTTCAAAAGTCGTGACCTTTACATTTGAAATAAACTTCATTGCTTCATAAAATATATGTCACAAAAATAGGCCTACCCGAGGGGTTTTAACAATGGTGTCTATTGTTCTTGGAGATGCAGCAGCCACCCTTAGTACAAGCTGGTGAGGTGTACTTTTCTTCTCCTTTTCAGAAAATCCTAACATCAGAGCCATTCCTGGCGCAAATTCCATGGCTCTGTGGGAAGAAAGAAGCGTGTGATTTGAGTCTGCAAGGCTCCTTTTTACGCATTTTTGCATTGTGATACAAGCCCAGTACAGAGTACCTGTGTGCAGCTCTCTTCATCCATGTTGGCACATGTTCCCACTTGATCTGCAACTGGGCTGCTGAATTTCCTGACAGCAGGCCCGTCGATGCCTTTGCTGATATTTTATAGTCCTGACATTCCTGACCCCATCTAAGCAGTGCCTAAAGGGACACAGAACATACAAGAGAATGTTGAAATCAGAAAGTTTAATTTAAGAATCAATTGCAGTATAGAAATAGGTTTACGTTGGTGCTTTCCTTTTTCTAAGAATTGATGATAGTGGGGTAACAGGGAAGCCAAAAAATACATTTTCCACTAAGGCTCACTCCGAGATTTTCTTTTATTTTCGCTGTATATAGACCATCAGTAGAACAGATTTTTTAATGGAACGTTTTTGGATTGTGTAATGTTTTAATGTTGGTAACTTGTGCTACGTTCAAAAGTAAATTCTTTTTTTTTAAAGGTAGATTTGAAAGATATTTTAAATGTGTGTTTACTTTGGTACCCTGAATATTTTATAATATTTTTTGAATATGCTAATGACCAGACTCTACATTTGACTCATAATATAGATGCTGTTTGTAAAATAAACAAATGTGTAGGGCTAGGCTGCATATGTACACGCAATGCTTGCCATGGAAAAGGTAACGGTAATTTTTTTTCCTAAACAGCTGAATTGGGATATCGCAGTGTGTACATGTACAATATTATTCCTTATTGCTAGCTCTCTTATCCCTGTACGACTTGTGAAGTGAGTATTGCGATCAAATATATTTTTTTTTCAGTGTACACTTCAAGTGACAGTTCAAGTAGCCCTAAACTTAGTGGCTAAAAAGGAACCCAGACACACATGTCTAGAAATGCAAGCCCTGGCTTTGCCAATACTGGCGGCCAACACGTCTGCGTAATTCAAAAGCAGCATCTCCAAGACCGCAGTGGGATAACTGGTGCTGACATGTTGGCTGAGTCCTGTTGATATGACAAGATAATGACACGCAATGTTATCCATATTCAGACAGAACCCACGACCATTAGAAACAATATGCATTGATTTAAAGGTATGTAAATTAGAGCGGTTAAAATGATAACTAAAAATCCTACCAGCACCTCATGGGGTTAAAATTCTGCCCCAAGCATGTTCATACTGCTTAAAGGTAAGGTATTAAAATTTCAATTTCATCGACATTTATGGACAATGCTACACTAAGCGGCTGATTTCTAAGTTCATCTGTGCCAAAGGGAAACTTTGGATGTCTCCTCTCATCTTCTGACTGAGTCAATGGAACATATGTGACAGAAAGACATTACTCTATGGCAGTGTTTCACAAAATGTGAGTCACGACCCACTTGTGGGTCATGAACCGCATATTATGAATTTATCTTGTCACGTTTGCTGCACTTCAAAGACGCATGTAAAATGTCAGGCTATGTCCACTGGCAAACTGCTGCTTCTGTTTTTCAGCAAGGGTATTGGTGTTTATATTTTTTCTCCTTTTACAGACATGCCATGGAAAGACTGATGGGAACAGGAGTCGTGATCAGCACACTGGCGCGGAGGTTGTCACCGCTGTCGCTGACTACGAGACCGACTGCTTTCAGCCCATTGGAAACCATGTTTCCGGCAATGATGGCAGTGTCCTGGTAGCCCGACCGCCAGGGTCGCAATGTGGCAGTCGGACACCAGCGCAATTCTGGCTATACTTGGACCGCCAGCCTCACAATAAGGCCCTATGTCTACGCACAATTAGTGGCCAATTCAATGGAAAATGTGCTGTCTGTAAATGACAGTGTGCTACCACATGAAGTTTTAGCTACATAACAAAAAAGCACCTGCCTCATGCCCATTACCTTTTTAAGTGGGTTGTGAAAGTTTTTCATTCTTAAAATTGTGTCATGGTTCTAAAACGTTTGGAGAGCACTGCTCTATGGTATGTCTGTCCTTTGTCCCACTCTACCAGCAGCAAGTGGCAAAGAGGGACATGTCAGTGGGTGTTCATTCTAATGATAGTTTGTCCAAACTAATAAAAAAATCAAAAAAATACTATCATATTTGTAGTGGTATTCCCAGCCTCAGACCTCTGGTGGTATATGTTTGCCAAATCACTGGTTTGCAATCTCTGGGTTGATTGTCCAGTTGGCAGGTCTTCCAGGGCTTTGGTAGTTAGTGAAAGGGACAGTGCACACAAGTTAGAAGACCAATAATAGCCCCAACTGTTCTCAAAAATATTTTCTTCCCTCACGCTCTTATTGGTGCAGGCAATGACACACTGGGGGCAAAATGTAGATTTTGGAAACATTATATCAATGACAGATTATATCTTAAAAGCTTGGTGGTTGATTGTTTAGAGATGTCTATTTCAGACTGTGTCCACGGGAAGCAACAAGGCTTCTACAAATCCCAAGCCTTCCTCCCGCATTGTGAACCTTGTGCTGCATTAGCTCCATGTGCTGGCATGCTACAGCTGGAAGGGAGGGATATGGGGTAGGAGAGGAAAGGCGGTTGTGTATGGGCTACACTGTGTTGTCATTATCCAGTAATTGTACAGCATTTTCCCTTTCACTGAAAGGAATCTTGTCAGTCTAGAATCAGATTTCTGTATTGATTCTACTTTGCATTTAGAGGTGGGTGGGTGAAGTTGGAGGGTTGTTCCCTGTGTCTAGGTTACTAATAAACTTACTTGATACTTACCGTTTTGTCAGAGCATCAGTACTGTATTGTGGTTGCTACAACCATTAAGAATTTACGCTGGTGCAGTTTTAATGTTAATGCTTGCGTTGACAGAGATTTGATTGTGGCAATGGTATATTTACATTTTGGAAATGACTCAGGAATTGTTTTGTTATTGGGCCTGTGATTTTTTTAAAGTACTGTGTGGCTTCATCCCTTTTCTTCACTGTTTTTTCTTTTGTATAGCGATTATTTTTCTTACCTTGTCAAGGGAGCAGACCCTTAAATTCCTCATTGCATCATCTTTACTCAACCGCAATCTCAGGTACCTTTATCACATAACACATCTTCCTATCAATGCATGCACAGCCACTGCTATAGTCCCCTCATTTGCAGATAACCTTTTTCCGTCTCTGTTTTTCTCAACATTTGTGTTGTTTGGCTCACAAACCTTGGTGTATTTTCATGGGGAGGTTTTTCCGGTGAATTTAGTGTGTGGTTGCTATTCACACATATGGTGCCCTTGCTTACATTGAGACTTGTTGGTTTGTTTGCGTTCCAGTTATAGGCTTTGAATCGCTTAAAGTCGTTTGGCTGCAGTTTTTTACTTGGTGCAACATGAGTGTATGTTTGGTTTTATTCACTCATGTGCATGCCTATGACTTCATTGATATTCATATTTGTTGAATATGCAGCCTTGAAAAAGTTGCCTGAAAGACAAAACACGTGTCGGCTACTTTCTATGTTTGGACTACGCACTTCATGTTGGAGTGCACTGCTTCATAATCAACCATATTTAGCAGACCTGTACGGTGAACAGACCTCTGGGTTTAATTGAGATAAATATTGTTGGACCTGGCTTTTTGACAGGGACATCCCCAAACTTTTTGCCTCCTTCCTCCTATTTTTTCTGACCTGTTGTTGTTGGCTTTTGACCTCTGAGCACTTTACCACTGCTAACCAGTGCTAAAGTGCATATGCTCTCTGTGTAAATTGTACTATTGATTGGTTTATCCATGATTGACTATTTAATCTACCTGTAAGTCCCTATTAGAGTGCACTCCATGTGCCTAGGGCCTGTAGATTAAATGCTACTAGTGGGCCTGCAGCACTGGTTGTGCCACCCACCTCAGTAGCCCCTTAACCTTGTCTCAGGCCTGCCATTGCAAGGCCTGTGTGTGCAGTTTCACTGCCACTTCGACTTGGCATTTAAAAGTACTTGCCAAGCCTAGAACTCCCCTTTTTCTACATATAAGTCATCCCTAATGTGTGCCCTAGGTAACCCCTAGAGCAGGATGCTGTGTAGGTAAAAGGCAGGACATGTACCTGTGTAGTTATATGTCCTAGTAGTGTAAAACTCCTAAATTCGTTTTTACACTACTGTGAGGCCTGCTCCCTTCATAGGCTAACATTGGGGCTGCCCTCATACACTGTTGAAGTGGCAGCTGCTGATCTGAAAGGAGCAGGAAGGTCATATTTAGTATGGCCAGAATGGTAATATAAAGTCCTGCTGACTGGTGAAGTCGGATTTAATATTACTATTCTAGAAATGCCACTTTTAGAAAGTGAGCATTTCTTTGCACTAAAAACTTGTTGTGCCCTTCAATCCACGTCTGGCTAGGTTTAGTTGACAGCTCCTTGTGCATTCACTCAGACACACCCCAAACACAGGGTACTCAGCCTCACTTGCATACATCTGCATTTTGAATGGGTCTTCCTGGGCTGGGAGGGTGGAGGGCCTGCCCTCACACAAAGGACTGCCACACCCCCTACTGGGACTCTGGCAGACAGGATAGAGCTGAAAGGGAACTTGGTGCATTTCTTAGAGACTCTTTGAAATCACCCCCACTTCAAAGGCACAACTTAGTATAAAACAGGGCCTCTGCCCTACCTCATCAGACACTTGCTGGAGAAGAGACCTGAACCAGAAACTACATCCTGCCAAGAAGAACTGCCTGGCTGCTCAAAGGACTCACCTGTCTGCTTTCTCCAAAGGACTGCTGTCTTGCTGTTGCCCTGCTGCCTTGCTGAACTCTTGTCTGGCTGTGAAAGTGCTCTCCAAGGGCTTGGATAGAGCTTGCCTCCTGTTCCTTGAAGTCTCAGGACCAAAAAGACTTCTTCCTTTCACGTGGACGCTCCGTGCGCCGAAAATTTCGACGCACAGCTTGTTTCGCGGCGAGAAAAACGCCGCACACCGACGCTGATCAACGCGACACCCTCGGGACGATCGAGACTTCGACGCACAACCTTGCAAGGATAAAGCCGCCCGACTTCCAAGGAGAAATCGACGCGACGCCTACCGTGAGTGCGAAACTTTGACGCACGGCCTCGCAAGGACAACGCCGCCCGACTTCCAAGGAGAAATCGACGCGACGCCTGCCGGGAGACCAAAATTTCGACGCACGGCCTCGCAAGGAAAACGACGCCCGACTTCCAAGGAGAAATCGACGCGACGCCTACCGTGAGATCGAAACTTCGACGCGCAGCCCCGCAGAACGACGCGCAGCCGGAAAATAAGCAGGAGAATCCACGCACAGACCCGGGACATCTGGTAATCCCCGCGATCCACAAAAAGAGACTGTCTGCGCGCCGGAAAACGACGCCCGACTTCCCCGCGTGGAAAAGAACGACGCAAGTCTGTGTGTGCGGAGCGGAAAACGACGCACACACCCCTTTTTCCACGCATCTCTTCCCCTGTGGCCCTCTGAGGAGATTTCCCACCAGAAACCAGGTACTCTGTGCTTGAAAGACACTTTATTGCTTTTTAAAGACTTAAAGACTCTTAATATCACTTTTCAGTGATATCTTTACAAATTCGTATTGCAACTTTGATCGTTTTGACCTACAAGTAGCCAGATAAATATTCTATATTTTTCTAAACACTGTGTGGTGTATTTTTGTGGTGTTATACTATGGTGTTGTATGATTTATTGCACAAATGCTTTACACATTGCCTTCTAAGTTAAGCCTGACTGCTCGTGCCAAGCTACCGGAGGGTGAGCACAGGCTGATTTTGGATTGTGTGTGACTTACCCTGACTAGAGTGAGGGTTCTTGCTTGGACAGAGGGCAACCTAACTGCCAACCAAAAACCCCATTTCTAACATTGGTGATCAGCGGTGAGGATAGGACTTGTGTTTGTGCAGTGACATACAGTAGCTAAGTATTTCACTACCTACCCACAGTTGAAGGTCAACTTGATGTTTCATCTTTTTTGGCTTTGTGTTCTCTGATGTCCTCCTGGATATACTAGTGATATTTTGGACTTTGGATTTTGGTTTTTGCGGATAAGATCTTATCAGAATGGGATTGCTTACCAACTCATGCTTTGTTCGTACTGACCACCTCACTAAGGCTGACCTAAGGAAGCTTTGCAGACAATGGGGCCTTCCTGTAGCAAGGAGATCTACTAAAGCGGAGATGCTCCATCACTACATAGTCTGGGGGGAGGAAAGATGGGCAGAGAGAGAGGCAGCAAGAAACCAAATGACTAAGTACCCCTCAGATGAGGAGGAAGACTACTCAGATGAGGAGGAGGGCTACTCAGAGTTGGACAGTGACCCAGAAATAGATGAATGGCTCCGAAGTCAAAGGCGACAGGAGCAACAATTAGAGGAGTATCTTGCAGGGGTTGAGGCAAAAAGACTTTTAGCCCTGGAAAAAGAAAAGATTGCAGCTCAAGAGCTGAGCTGTAAAGAGCTGAAACTGGAGGCCGGAAGGGCTGAGTCCAGTTCAGATGGTGGCAGCAAAAATCTTGCATCTAGTACTGCTGAAGAAGGGCACAAGCCCAGAGATGTGGTACCCAACTTGAAGAAGAGAGTTGACACACCCCAGGCGGTTCAAGGGTATGAGGTAGTTCCCGTTATGCACAGGGTCCCTGAGAAGGATTGGGGAACTGGCACAGGGAGTCATATTCCTACTGGGGGGAGGGACACTTTACTGACTCTAGCAGAGAGTGACAGAGAAAAGGGTTCCCCCCTGGTGGACGTCCTGGATATAGAGTGTAGAGACATCCCAGAAGAGTTTGGGTTGAGTATCAGGGACAGACAGAAACTGTCTCACCAGTCTCAAGAGGGTGATGTAGAGTGCTTTTCCAAGGCTGAGTTACTAGGTGGTTGGGTGAAGGGTACTGTGGTTAATACATGTGAAGGGCAGAGTGATGTAATTGCTGGAGAGCATATGTCTGGTCCTTATTTTCCAGAGCTACGCCAACACCAGGTGGAGTGTGAGTTCTCTGACCCCAGGGAACTTACAGTGGAGGCAGACTTTTGGGTGAGTACCAGAGAGTCTGAAGAGGCATTTGGGGGTGCTCCTGAAGGGAGTGGTCTAGGTGGTTCCCGACCAAGTGAGGTGGGAGAGGATTGTAGTGTCCCAGGTAGGTCTCAGAGCCTAACCTGTACCGTAGGGCCACCTTTTGAGGGAAGCCCCGCAGTGTCAGAAGAACTTGGGGGGATGACTGTAGACAGCATCCCAACAGTTCTGGTGTCTGGCAGTACCACTCCTAGCGAGGGGGTGCAGAAGTCCAGACATAGGGTTGAGAGGGGGTGGCAGACCCCAGTGGAGGATCTTGAAAGTCAGGGGTCAGCTCTGAGAGCAGAGCCCCCCAGGAATGACCCAGGTGAGACCGTTTCTGGTTTGGGGGAAACCCAGACTCTGTCGGATGGGCAGAGGTCGGGAGACCTGCGCCAACCAGACTCTTGTGTGGCCCTTGGGGACGGCGTGTCCCTTGTGGGGGGTGAGAGTGCCCCCCAGGAAGTCCTGGCATGCCAGGCAAAGATTCAACCTCAGGGTGGTGACTCTGGGTTGGATAACCGGGCTCAGAGGTTAAACTCTGACCTGGTGGGGGGTAGGTGTGCCCCCCAGAAAGTCCTGGAATGCCAGGCAACGGCTCAACCTCAGGGTGGTGACTCTGGGTTGGCTTACCAGGTGAAGAGGTCAAACTCTGACCTGGTGGGGGGTAGGTGTGCCCCCCAGAAAGTCCT
The DNA here is from genome assembly GCF_031143425.1 of Pleurodeles waltl. Taxonomy (NCBI): domain Eukaryota; kingdom Metazoa; phylum Chordata; class Amphibia; order Caudata; family Salamandridae; genus Pleurodeles; species Pleurodeles waltl. The sequence continues at coordinate 657,605,305 of NC_090443.1, read as the reverse complement.
GGCGTGCCAGGCAGTTGTCCAACCTCAGGGTGTCGACTCTGGGTTGGATGGCCAGGTTCAGAGGTCAAACTCTGACCTGGTGGGAGGTAGGTGTGCCTCCCAGAAAGTCCTGGGGTGCCAGGCAATTGCCCAACCTCAGGGTGGTGACTCTGGGTTGGCTAACCCGGTTCAGAGGTCAAACTCTGACCTGGTGGGGGGTAGGTGTGCCCCCCAGAAAGTCCTGGTATACCAGGCAATGGTTCAACCTCAGGGTGGTGACCCTGGGTTGGAGAACCAGGCTCAGAGGTTAAACTCTGACCTGGCGGGAGGTAGGTGTGCCTCCCTGAAAGTCCTGGCCTGCCAGGCAATGGTTCAACCTCAGGGTGGTGACTCTGGGTTGGATATCCAGGTTCAGAGGTTAACCTCTGACCTGGTGGGGGGTAGGTGTGCCCCCCAGAAAGCCCTGGTGTACCAGGCAGTTGTCCAACCTCAGGATGGTGACCCTAGGTTGGAAAACCAGGTTCAGAGGTTAAACTCTGACCTGGTGGAGGGTCAGTGTGCCCTCCAGGAAGTCCTGGCGTGCCAGGCGATTGTTCTACTTCAGGGTGGTAACTCTGAGTTGAATGGCCCAGTTCAGAGGTTAAACTCTGACCTGGTGGAGGGTCAGTGTGCCCTCCAGAAAGTCCTGGCGTGCCAGGCAATTGTTCAACCTCAGAGTGCTGACTCTGGGTTGGATACCCAGGTTCAGAGGTTAAACTCTGACCTGGTGGGAGGTAGGTGTGCCTCCCAAGAAGCCCTGCTGTGCCAGGCAATTGTCCAACCTCAGGGTGTTGACTCTGGGTTGGATGACCAGGTTCAGAGGTTAAACTCTGACCTGGTGGGGGGTAGGTGTGCCCCCCAGAAAGTCCTGGCGTGCCAGGCAATTGCCCAACCTCAGGGTGGTGACCCTGGGTTGGGGAACCAGGCTCAGAGGTTAAACTCTGACCTGGTGGGAGGTAGGTGTGCCTCCCAGAAAGTCCTGGTGCGCCAGGCAACGGTTCAACTTCAGGGTGGTGACTCTGAGTTGAATGGTCAGGTGCAGGGGTTAAACTCTGACCTGGTGGAGGGTCAGTGTGCCCTCCAGGAAGTCCTGGTGTGCCAGGCAATTGTTCAACTTCAGGGTGGTGACTCTGAGTTGAATGGTCAGGTGCAGAGGTTAAACTCTGACCTGGTGGAGGGTCAGTGTGCCCTCCAGGAAGTCCTGGCGTGCCAGGCAATTGTTCAACTTCAGGGTGGTGACTCTGAGTTGAATGAGCAGGTGCAGAGGTTAAACTCTGACCTGGTGGGGGGTAGGTGTGCCTCCCAGGAAGTCCTGGTTTGCCAGGCGGTGATCCAGTCTGAGGGTACAGACCCTGGGCTGGAAGACCAGGTTCAGGGTGTCCCCCCGGACCTGGAGGGAGGGGCTACTGATAACAGTGCCCCTACCATGTTGTCTTCTGAGGAGGCCACTCCTAGTTGGAGGGTGCTGGACCCCAGAAGGGAGGGCAGGGGGAGGGAAGCCTCACCCCGGGCCCTAGTCCAACCTGAAGGTACAGACCCCAGGTTGGAGGGCCAGTGGCAGGTTAACAGCCCTGCACTGGTGGAGGAATGGTACAGGGCGACTTCTGTAAGCCCCCTGGCCATGTTGGACTCTGGGGGTACCGCTCCAGGAGGGAGGGTACAAAGCCCCAGAGGGGAGGACCAGGTTCAGGCTGTCATCCCTGACCTGGTGGAAGGGAGAGTGGTTAAAGGGTGCCCAGCACCTGGGGCTACCGCCCCCCACTCTCCACAGCCACAGTGGTTGGAGAGCTTTGAGAGGCCTGGGGCCTGGCTCTCATCCCTGGCAGCTGTCAGTAATCACTGTGGCTTGCTGTCCGGGTGGACAGAGTTATCCCTGGGGAGAGGACAAGTGTCCCACCCCGGGGATAGAATGGGCAACACCACTGTGTTGGTCATGGGGGTACTATCCTGCCCCTGGGATACATCTGTGAGCAAAGTAAGGTTAGGTGCTGCACAGATGGGATCCGCAGGAAAGGAGAAAGGTCCCCCATGGATGGGCTTAGTGGGCGCTGAGAGTATGGACAGAGGGATCCAATTGGAGTCAGGAAGGCGAAGAACTGGAGCATGCCCCTGCTGTTGTGGGCCTGGGTCCTTGTTCTGTCGCCTCAAACAGGGAAGTACATCAGGATAGTGATTGTTCTCCCCTGGCTTTAGGCTGGTGGGGGGTCATGTTGGACCTGGCTTTTTGACAGGGACATCCCCAAACTTTTTGCCTCCTTCCTCCTATTTTTTCTGACCTGTTGTTGTTGGCTTTTGACCTCTGAGCACTTTACCACTGCTAACCAGTGCTAAAGTGCATATGCTCTCTGTGTAAATTGTACTATTGATTGGTTTATCCATGATTGACTATTTAATCTACCTGTAAGTCCCTATTAGAGTGCACTCCATGTGCCTAGGGCCTGTAGATTAAATGCTACTAGTGGGCCTGCAGCACTGGTTGTGCCACCCACCTCAGTAGCCCCTTAACCTTGTCTCAGGCCTGCCATTGCAAGGCCTGTGTGTGCAGTTTCACTGCCACTTCGACTTGGCATTTAAAAGTACTTGCCAAGCCTAGAACTCCCCTTTTTCTACATATAAGTCATCCCTAATGTGTGCCCTAGGTAACCCCTAGAGCAGGATGCTGTGTAGGTAAAAGGCAGGACATGTACCTGTGTAGTTATATGTCCTAGTAGTGTAAAACTCCTAAATTCGTTTTTACACTACTGTGAGGCCTGCTCCCTTCATAGGCTAACATTGGGGCTGCCCTCATACACTGTTGAAGTGGCAGCTGCTGATCTGAAAGGAGCAGGAAGGTCATATTTAGTATGGCCAGAATGGTAATATAAAGTCCTGCTGACTGGTGAAGTCGGATTTAATATTACTATTCTAGAAATGCCACTTTTAGAAAGTGAGCATTTCTTTGCACTAAAAACTTGTTGTGCCCTTCAATCCACGTCTGGCTAGGTTTAGTTGACAGCTCCTTGTGCATTCACTCAGACACACCCCAAACACAGGGTACTCAGCCTCACTTGCATACATCTGCATTTTGAATGGGTCTTCCTGGGCTGGGAGGGTGGAGGGCCTGCCCTCACACAAAGGACTGCCACACCCCCTACTGGGACTCTGGCAGACAGGATAGAGCTGAAAGGGAACTTGGTGCATTTCTTAGAGACTCTTTGAAATCACCCCCACTTCAAAGGCACAACTTAGTATAAAACAGGGCCTCTGCCCTACCTCATCAGACACTTGCTGGAGAAGAGACCTGAACCAGAAACTACATCCTGCCATGAAGAACTGCCTGGCTGCTCAAAGGACTCACCTGTCTGCTTTCTCCAAAGGACTGCTGTCTTGCTGTTGCCCTGCTGCCTTGCTGAACTCTTGTCTGGCTGTGAAAGTGCTCTCCAAGGGCTTGGATAGAGCTTGCCTCCTGTTCCTTGAAGTCTCAGGACCAAAAAGACTTCTTCCTTTCACGTGGACGCTCCGTGCGCCGAAAATTTCGACGCACAGCTTGTTTCGCGGCGAGAAAAACGCCGCACACCGACGCTGATCAACGCGACACCCTCGGGACGATCGAGACTTCGACGCACAACCTTGCAAGGATAAAGCCGCCCGACTTCCAAGGAGAAATCGACGCGACGCCTACCGTGAGTGCGAAACTTTGACGCACGGCCTCGCAAGGACAACGCCGCCCGACTTCCAAGGAGAAATCGACGCGACGCCTGCCGGGAGACCAAAATTTCGACGCACGGCCTCGCAAGGAAAACGACGCCCGACTTCCAAGGAGAAATCGACGCGACGCCTACCGTGAGATCGAAACTTCGACGCGCAGCCCCGCAGAACGACGCGCAGCCGGAAAATAAGCAGGAGAATCCACGCACAGACCCGGGACATCTGGTAATCCCCGCGATCCACAAAAAGAGACTGTCTGCGCGCCGGAAAACGACGCCCGACTTCCCCGCGTGGAAAAGAACGACGCAAGTCTGTGTGTGCGGAGCGGAAAACGACGCACACACCCCTTTTTCCACGCATCTCTTCCCCTGTGGCCCTCTGAGGAGATTTCCCACCAGAAACCAGGTACTCTGTGCTTGAAAGACACTTTATTGCTTTTTAAAGACTTAAAGACTCTTAATATCACTTTTCAGTGATATCTTTACAAATTCGTATTGCAACTTTGATCGTTTTGACCTACAAGTACCCAGATAAATATTCTATATTTTTCTAAACACTGTGTGGTGTATTTTTGTGGTGTTATACTATGGTGTTGTATGATTTATTGCACAAATGCTTTACACATTGCCTTCTAAGTTAAGCCTGACTGCTCGTGCCAAGCTACCGGAGGGTGAGCACAGGCTGATTTTGGATTGTGTGTGACTTACCCTGACTAGAGTGAGGGTTCTTGCTTGGACAGAGGGCAACCTAACTGCCAACCAAAAACCCCATTTCTAACAAATATTCATTCATAATAATGTATATCGGAGGCAAACTGAAATTAAAAGATTGCAGCCTGAATCTTGAAGATGAATGCTGGCCTAATTCCGTTTATAATTAGAGAAGTTCCAATCAAAAATTGTCAGCTCTAAATATGAAATGCATATTTATGTATCTTGTTTTCAGACAACAATTACAATGACTGTATGGGTCTACTCTATGGTAGAAAAGCGAACAGGGTGGCCACCAGCAGCAGGTGAGTTATAGTTTGCGTGATTATTCTTACCAAAGCTTTGTGATGTTTTGTTAATGCAGCATCAGCACAAAATTTCCAAGGGCTTTTGTGCCCTAGCGGTACTGCAACCAGTTGGATTCTGGGTTCTGAAGCTTTGGGGTTGAAATACGATGTCACTTGATAACCTTGATGCTTATTGTCACTCATTATTGCCCGAGCCAGAATGGTGAGCGCTGGTGCCATAGCTGCTCCAAGATATCTGGGCTGAAAAACAGTCAATAAAACAAAAAAATTATGTCAGTCATTGTTGTGTACCGTTGCTGCACTGTGTAAAACATATCGGGGGTACCACTGATGTAACCACCTATTACCTTTACAACCTTATCTTTTTTTTCAAAAAGGAAAATTGTAAAACACAAAGTAGGCTATTGGGGGAAAAAAAGATTCCAAAACTGGTCGCCACAATAAAACTACAGAATGGACATACACATTCCGGAGGAACTTAACGGTCATGGCACTACCCAATTCTCCAAAATAGCCCTCTCTTATAGCTGGCGAATCTATCACCAGGTGGATAAACCACAGTTATTGACAATCGGCTGTTGAAAATGTTTAATGCTGCACTATTAAAAAAAAAATATATAATGTGAAATAACATACCATGCTAGCGCATGTGTTTTAATAAAAATTGTTAATGAGTTTTCATGTATTCTGAATAATGGATTAGTGTAGACAATATAATAACATAGACAAATAATGCACGCATTTGAAAATGTGATTTCGATGAGTGGCCGCCAAAGTTCACAAAGTGTGCTTATTAATAGTCTAATGCTATGAAATGTTGATTATATGTTTGACTGAAGTAGGAATATGTCATATTAAGGGTTATGCATTATGTATTAGTTTTATTAGTTGTAGGCCTTAACTTAGAGAAGGTCTTGGCCTACTTGCCAGGCCTCATGTCAAAGCTGTATTTCTTAACGTTTATTAAATGGCTGTCCTAGAGAGTTAAACTGTGATTTTCTATTTGCATTTTTTAAATGTGTTCATAGCTGAGAAGTTTTCTCATGAGAAACCACTGCTAGAAGATGCTGTTCTTGCTAATGTAACATTTTGTGTGTAATGTGTGTGAGACTGACTTTCTCAGGAGGAGAACAATGAAGACACAGACTGGATTAGAAGCTGCAACAATATTGTTACCTGACAAGCCGGATGATGAGGACATTGCAGGACAACCAATCAACGACATGTGAACGGAGTAATAGTAGAATTCATAGATTTGGAGTTTTAGTTTTATTGGACAAAGTGTGAACATACGATCCCTTGACCAATAGGGATTTGAGACATAGTTTTAGTGGTTTTGATTTAACCAGACTGCACTGAGAAGAAACCAAGATTTAGCATTTAGCCTTTAGCATTTTGCCACTGCTAATTATTGCCCATTTTGCATCTTGACAAGAGACTTGCTTAACTTTAATGCTTAGAGACTGCGTTTTCTGAACTTTGATGCTGAATCCTGATGCCTTGCTGATCAACTGATGTCCTGAGAATGAAGACTGATTCTGCTTACTGATCCACATTGAGGATTGGTATTATGAATTAGACTGTTGATTATCATGTACATTCACTTTTTCTTTCTAGGTACCAGCCGCACTGTTTTGATAGAGCCATAGTTAGATGTTTTTCCAAATTCACGTTACTAAATTGTTTTGCATGAAACCAAACATGCTGATGTTAATCTGATGTTAGTTAAGGATTCACACTAACGAAATCTGCTGATAGGGAAAGTTGCCTGGTGAATTTCTCTGCTGAACTCTAATGTATGTGATTGCTCTGACGTAATTGAGTTTGTTATTAATTTGCACCATAAACTTAGAATGTGTTGTAGTTCAAGCTTTGATCAGATTACGTTTAGGACAGCCAGTATTGTTTCTGTATGTGTTTCATTTGAGATTGAGATTAACCTACATGACCTTAGCATTGTTAATATAGGGAAATAAATATTCTAACTTTTACTAAAAGGTGTGGTTATTCATGACTGAAAGGTCATGGTGTGTGACAATTACTGACTCTTTGGATTATTAATGTCATTGACCATTGATGATTATTGATATTGTGTACCGGTCATTGATTATTGATTTGCATGTACTGGAGTTATGGTGGGAACATCTTAATTGCGAGTCAAAGGGTTCATCAACCTATTCACGTCCCTTTGTAAGTTTACTAATTAAGGTCTGACGCGCAAACAACCAGATATGGCAACATAACAGAACAATCATATAAGCCTAACAGTGTCTGTGACGACAAGCTGATTATGTTCAGGCAATTGATATTTGTTTGATTCCTGCTACTATTGATTTTTTTAGTAGAAATAGCTATTAAGTGTACCTGTGTGTTGCCAAATAGAAATTATTAGAACATCATTGTAATCTGCTTTATAATGAATTTATTCTGTAATTGCCCTTTTGCATTTGTAATAAGACTGCACCTCAAGCAAACAAACAAACCAGTGTCTAGACGTGCATTACCATGGAAAAACATTAAGGACTAAATTAAGGAACAATTTATGACTGTGTCGTCTGTGGAGCAATTGCTTAGTGTATGGCTATAAAACTGAGAAATGAACTGGACAAAATAAAATATATGCCTCTAGTTTAGAGGGCTTCAACCATTTTCGTAGTAAGAGCAACTTGTGTTCAGTGGAAATCCTCTTGAGCTACTAACATCACTATATATGTAATAGTAACCACACCAGACATGTTTTTTTAGTGCCCACCATATTCAACATTACTAGCAGTGATCAGCTCAGTGCGTCAAGCAAGGTTGCCAATGCGGAATGCCTTTACATGGGTAATACATAACAAACATAGCTGCAGTTCCCTTCGCACCAAGATAATAAAAATAGTAATAGTCTCCTCACACCATTTGATGTTTATCACTCAAATACACATATTTTTGTTTCTAATACGCGCATTTAAATTTTGGTATACATATAATAATTGAAGCAAGATTAAGCATCTATTTATTTCACTGGTCTGCACACAGGAGAGTTACTTATAGTTACTTACGAGTAGCTAGAGAGCTACCAGTAGCCCATGATCTACACTACTAATTGAAGAATCCTTCTCTAGTTCATGTACCTAAGTAATCATGTCTTCTTCAGTAGAGCTGAGGGAAATAGTTAATTGAAGGACATCTATGATCATAACTTTAAAGAAGCGTGAAGGTCATTTTTCCCAAATTGTTGAAGTCACATTATTAAATGGAACTTTATGACAAAGATTTAAGTTTCCTATTCCAAGACTAACATGTCATTAATGCAATGAACATGCATGCTTCTCATAGTGAATTTTCACTCCTTATTGGTGGGAGCCATATAGAATTACCCAGTATGAAAAGTATCACAAACATCAGCTGGGTGAACCGCAAAGGTGCGTAGTGTATTTTACTAAAATGTGCGACCAACAATTATCAGCCTGAAGAAATTTGTTCCCATGATCCTTTATTGGAACTAAATAGGTATGCATAGGTTACCTAGCACTGTTATACATTTGGAGTTCCATATTAATTGGCATAGCTTTGTAAATAAAATAATCGTCAACAAAATAAAACAAGGGATCAGGTTTTGACACATGGGAAGCTTATGGCTGTCCATTATGAGCAGATTCTTGGTGCCTTTACTGGTACTTTAATCTCTGCTAAGTCAGTGCCTTCCATGCAGCTATGTAAACGAGTGTCTGAGGGCAACGGGGCATTCTTAGTGTTCTGAGTGTAAAAAGACCAAACCAACATACAAGTCCTTTTTCCCTTAATAAAATCAAAGCATGAAAAGACACTTACAAAGTCATATTACAAAAGAATTGATCTGGGGCAGAATATGGGGCAAATAATGGATACAAATGTAAAAAAATATAATGCTATGAGGCTGCTTTCAAAGTTTGTATCCTGATGTCTCTCCCTTACTTGAATTAATCACAAATGAGGCATCTCTGCTTCCCCAGACACCAATTGCAATATGCGTCCTCACAATAAAAGCCTCTCCCCTGCAATTCTTCCTGTTGTTTTTGTCTTTCTTTTGGATACCTCTTCTGTCAGTCATGTCACAGTTTTGTTGGCAAGCAGGCTGACCCGTTTAGTTTGCTGTGATGTGACAGGAATCGGCTCAGCAGAGGACACTCAGACAGGGTCACACAGGTCCTGTGCTGCTGGGGCGGTACTTTCAGGTCTACGGACACAGTTGATGTACACTTGCTGTGGCATTTGGAATAGGAGAGCAGAGCTGTCCCCCAAAGCAGGTTAAGAGGCAGTAAGGTCCTGTGAGGACAGTATTTTTAATAAGTTATTTGGTGTGAAATTCTCCTCTATGGATAAGTGGACATTTTCAACGCTGGCATTGGTGAACTGCTTCAGGTGTCTAGTCTTATGAATTCATATTAAGGGATTGGTGGTAGTCTAGGTCCACTCACTGTGATGATGTCATGGAAGAAAGCAGCAAAAAGAAAGCATTACTATTTCTCCTCCTCAGATGAGGAAGGCCCTATTCCTTCACTGCCTTTTAAATAAGGAAGTGGGAGACTGTGCTGCTAATTTGCCGCTTCTCATGTCTGAATCTGAAGTTCAAGTCATGATTGAGGAACCAGTGACCAACGCTCTAGCCAACACAAAGGCTAAAAGCAGCTCCAAATTGTCAGGGAGCGTGAAGGAGACTGATTTCTCTAATTAGACCCAGACAAACCTTCCCCTTCATCAGGCAAATATCTTAGAAGGAGGGAGATGTCAAAGACCCTTTCTCATGTAAGAAATAATTTGAGATTCTCTCCATTTCTCAATGTTAAGCCATGCACTATGGCTATGTCTTTTCACATAGCCATTAAGGACATGGTCATGGGAGACTGGAAGGTTTTGGCAGAGGTGGGAGTTCCACCCTTCTGCAGAAGGAATATATGCTGGAGGGTGATGATATCCTTCCTTATACCATAAAGATAGGTTAAATGTTAGGTACCTTGATTGGTAAGACTTCCATTACCCCAGAGGACTGTTCCCCTTCTGGTTCCTTGGATAAAAAGATAGAATCAGGTTTGAAGAAGGCCTTTGTAGCAGAGAACCTTGCACTGAAGGCAAACATGTATACAGCTTATGCTGCCCCTTGACCAACTGGCAATAGCTATCAATAAGGGTTAGGAGTGTTCAGAACTATTGGTGGGCATGGAACAGCACGTGCGATTGCTATCCGTCATTTCTCCACACGTAGTCAAGATTAAGGCAATTTCATCCAAAGCACTGATTGCAGCCAGAAGAAGCCTCTGGGAGCAGGAATGGAGGACAAAGACTGTGGAAATGAATGTGCTTCTTAAAATTTCATTTCAGGGGAAAGGCTATTTGAAGAGCAACTGCATTTTATGATTTCTCAGGCATTCAAAGACCACAAGCACACTCTTCCATATAAGATAAATCTGGACCAAATATGTTTTGGGATCAGAGGACCAAACCATCTCCTCTTAGAAAATACAAATCCTCTTCATTCCAAAGGAGGAAATACCAGTCCAAAAAGGATACCGCCAAGAAGTGTCACGGGGACCTCTTGGACCCAAGCTGGTCACCACTGTTTTTAGGTTTGTTTTACATTTCAATGTTTGATTTGTTTTAGCTAAGTTGCTTTTAGCTATTCCATTTACATGCATTTTCTTCCATGATAGTTCTTAGACCTGACAGACTTAGGGTGGTTTTCCTCCAGACTTTGTGCCTTTCACTTCCTGTTTTGCTGTATCTCATAGCTGACCTTAAGGCTCTGAGCACTTCAGCATTGCTGACCAGTGCTAAAGTGGATGTGCTTCTTCCCTAAACATGGTAGCATTGGTAAACACACAATTGGCATAATTAATTTACTTGTAAGTCCCTTGTAAAATGGTACACCTTATACCTAGGGCATGCAAATTAAATGCTACTTGTGGTCCTTTAGCACTGATATAAGTAGCCTGTAAACTCCCATTTTATTACCTATGTCACCCCTAAGGTAGGCCCTAGGTCATACATAGGACAGGGTGCCATGTCTGTAAAGGTAGGACTTTCAAGGTCTACATTTCGTGGTAATGAAAAACTCCCAAAGTCAGTTTTCACAAAGAGTGCATCTGCATACTGAATGGTCTTTCTGGGCTGGGAGACACACCTGAACTACTGGATCTGGGAAGAACTCTGCTGTAGTAAAGACTGTTGTTCTGTAAGTATTGACACTTCACCTGGATTGACTGTTCTAAGCAACTGCTTCTCTGCTTTGCTGAGCTTCCCTGCTCCCTGTTGATCTCTGCCCTGATGAGGACAAAGACTGGGCCCATCTCACTAGAACCCAGAATGGCTTCAAGGGCTTGCAGGTTTGCCCCCTGCTCTTCTGCAGTCTCAGGGACATCCAAGACTGTCTGTAACTCTCTTGGTGCTGCTGGACTCTTCCATCTGTGAGTCCCACCCTTGCCTGAGGTGCCCTCGTCTAGTCCTGGGCCTCAGAAGTGGGTTTTGCAGTAGCTTTCTGTTAAAACCTGATGCATCGTCATCACTGCACTGGTTAGAACCACTGCATCGTCCTTCGCTGCTGACGCAAAGGTTGTTCGCCGACATCCGATTCACAGCCTGCATGGCCCGATGAAGACACTCTGCATGTGAAAAGGGCCAAGAGCTTGCAGGTTTCCAGACTAAGGAGTAGTTTATCCTCCAGCAACCTGTCCTCAGAGGAGCTGGCAGACAAGAGGGAGGAAAGAAAACTTAAATTGGAGCTTACAAAGAAGAAGCTAGCTTTTGCAGAGAATAAATTGGACTCTGAGGTCAGTTTGACAAATCTGGTTTTAAGAGCCCTTGATGTAGGGTCAGCAATGGAAATGGTGGCAGCATACCTTCAGTGTTATCACATGAGTCCAGATTTCATATCCCAAAGGATATGGTGCCCAGATACAGTGTGAAGGATGACATAGATAAATGGTTGCCAACTTATGAAGTAACCTTAAAAGTGCACAGGGTCCCAGAGGAGTTGGGGGGGATGAGGGGAGTCTTTAGCGGTACATGTCCACAGTGGGGAGAGACATGAAGGCCATTTTAGTCGTCACGCTTGGGTTGAAACCTGAGAAGTACAGGCAATGATTCATGGCTAGTCACAAATATGGTTAGACTTTTGGACTATCCTGGTATGGCACCGAAGGGCTGGGTGAAGGGCAGTAAAGCTGATGATTTTGAAGGGTTGTACAACTTATATTTTGAAGGAGCTAATTCTTGATAATTGTTTTCGAGAGCTGTACCAACAACTGTAGGGTAAGCAAGCTGACTGATTCTAGGAAGCTTGCTGAGGAGGCAGACATCTGGGTCAGCATCAGACTGTCCATGAAAGTATCTGGGGAGACTCTCAAAAGAAGAAATATGGGGGAGATTAAAAGGAGCTCTCTAAAGTCCCCCAGAACAACTCACAGGAGAAAGGGTATAGTTCTCATTTCCAATCCGGCCACCAGAAGCTAAACTACCCTGACAAAAGTGCTATGAGTGTGGCAATTATGGGCACAACAAAGGGGACCCCATGTGTCCAAAAAGGGCACACCCTTCCATTAGAGGCAAGAAACCCATGGGTTTTTGGCATAGTACCAGGGGAAGAGTTTGTCCCAGTTAATGGGGGGTGGGGCTTGGTGTGGTTACCCTAGTATCCCCGTGTGACAGTGAGATGGTTCCTAAGATCCATTTGCCCTCAAATACTACAAATTATAGGCAATGAGCTACCATCAATGGACAAGGTGTTAAAGCTCTGAGGGACACAGGTGCTAGTATGACTATGGTAAGGAGCCAGCTGGTGTCCCCAGAGCAGTTGATTCCTAATGAATTCCACCAAGTTGTGGTGGCTTACAACGGGGAAGGTCACAATCAAGTGGCCCTTGTTCCATGTGAGTGGGGGGCGGGTTCAGGACATCTGAAGGTTGCTGTGAGCCCTGCCATGCCTGTGGACTGTTTGTTGGGTAATGACCTGCAGTACACTATCTGGAAAGAATTGGAACTCAAGGGTCATGTAGGGATGTTGCGATTACCCGATTGGATCTATGCTACCACAAGGTCCATGGCTGCCCAGGAGAGGAGTCAGAAAAGGTTGGTGCCTTAGAATAATGGCTCACCCAGCTGCTAAGAAGGGGAAAGGCAGATGGTGTGGGAAACCTGCCCCTGAGTGTACCCTAACTGAGATGGCGCTGCTTCCCTTGGTGACCTGCCTACACTTGCCAGATGGAATGTAGGAGGAGCCCCACCAAGGAGGAGTTCTTTAGGGAACAGAGGCAGTGTCCAACCTTTGAGGGCATGAGGAAACAGGCTGAAGCCCAAGTGGCAGGTGATGTCTCTGGGAACTACCACATTTACTGGGAGCACAACCTTCTTTACAGTGATCCTGAGGTTCGTGGGAATGGGACAACAAGGGCCCCAGTGGTCCCCCAAAGCTACAGGGCCATTCTACTGGAGCCTGCTCACAAGATTCCCCTGGGAAGGACACTTGGGTCAGGACAATACTTTTTGCAAGGTGTATCCCCCACTTTTATTGGCCTAAGATCAGTACTTCCTCAGGTGCATTCTGTAGGACCTGTGTGTCCTGCCAGGCCAGTGGGAAAACAGAGCAGAGTCTGAAAGCCCCCCTTACTCCCTTACTTGTTATTGGACGTATGCATCCCAGACTGCTTCAGGCAACAGTCTTATCCTGGTTCTGGTGGATCATGCAACTCAGTACTCAAAGACCATCCCTCTGAAGACCATTACTGCATCTGCTGTTGCAAAGGCCCTGATGGGGATTTTTACCCAAATGGGTTTACGCAAGGAAGTGGTGTCTAACAGGGGCATGAACTTCATGTCTGCATATATGTAGTCCATGTGGAAGAGATGTAGAGTAACTTACAAGTTCTCCACCCCTTGCCCCCCCCCAAACCAATGGACTTGTTGAGAGGCTTAACAAGATCCTGAATGGCATGATCAGAAGTCTGCCTGAGGGCCTGAGGGCCTGAGGAAAAAGTATGATATCCTCTTGCCCTGCCTATTGTTTGCATACAGCAACACCAAAGAATGACGGACTGAGTGCTGAAACTTTTTAAACACTCACTCCCAGTCGCAGATCTGGGTTTAATCCATCATTCTCTTGCCTCCCTAGTTTAGACTGCTGGCCAAGAAGGACCTGGCCTGGCAGTTCGGGCTGGACTATTCCCATGGGGAACAGAGTCAAGGCAGAGTTGCATATGGTTGGGTCCAAACTGAAATGGCATGGCAAGCAAAACAACTGATGGATTAAAGCCAGATCTGTGACTGGGAATGAATGTTTGATTTGTTCTGCATTCCATCTATCATCTGTTCTTTTTCCATTTGTCGCCCAAGTGGGAAGGGTATACCCAGAAGTGGGTCCCATGCTCGCTACACTACCAGATTCAAGCTAGCCTGACCGATGAGGGGTGATACCATAAACCGGTTTCAGGATGCTTGATTCTGGTCCAGGGAGGTCCTGGCCTGGCAGTTCAGGCTGGACTGTTCCCAAGGGGAACAGGGTCAAGACTGATTTGCATATGGCTGGGTCCGAACTGGAATGGCATGGCAAGCATAAAAACTGATTGATTAAACCCAATCTGATTGAATGTTAGATTTGTTCCACATTCCATCCATCATCTGTTCGTTTTGCATTTGTCGCCCTAAGTGTGAAGGTTATGCCCAGACGTAGGACCCGCTGCTCACTATGCCACCAGATTTAAGCTAGCCTGGCTGATGAGGGTTGGTTGTTGTTGTTGACAGATGGACAGAGTGAACCTTTCCCTGACCTCTTAGCCTCCAAAGAGAAGGATAGGCCTGTGGAAGGAGTAGTCCCCCCACACTCTGACTTCTGAACAGCAGAGGAACTGTCACCAAGTGTTTGAACTTCTCACTTCTATCTCTTATTCCTGGGACTCTGAAACCTTTACCACTGCTGACAAGTACTAAAGTGCATGTGCTTCTCCCCTAAACATGGCAACATTGGTGTATACATAAGTGGCATATTTAATTTACTTTTTAGTCCCTTGTAAAATGGTATAATATATACTCAGTGCCTGTAAATGAAATGCTACTAGTGGGCTGCAGCACTGATTTTACCCCCTATATAGCCATGTAAACATGTCTGAGGCCTGCCATCACAGAGCTTGTGTGTGCAGTGTCCCTGCCACTCCCGCTTGGCATTTAAAACCCCTAGCCAAGCCCTAAACTCCCATTTTGTTATATAAGGGTCACCCCTAAGGTAGGACCTTGGTAGCTCTGTGTGCCTTGCAGCCTATCTATAATACACATCTGGGGTATGTGACAGTAGCTCTGTGTGCCTTGCAGCCTGTCTCTAATACACATCTGGGGTAGGTGACAGCTACACTTTCTGCATTCCCTCTAGACAGCCAAAGACATAGGAAGGGTGGGTGTGACAAAGGAACCATCAGCATTATGATAGGCCTTCCTAGGCAGGAAGGGTGTGGAGGAGCTGATACACTTCAGTATGAAAGTGTCTGTCCCCACACAAAGGGATAATTACCCCCTACTGGTTGTCTGGAGCCAGGGCTAGGAAAAAAGGATCACTGTGCCCTTTAAAGACCCTTCTTTGAAGTCATCCCTATTTCAAAGGCACATTCGGATATAAGAACTGTGTCTCTGACATTATCAAATCAGTACACTACTGGACCTGTGAAGAACTCTGTTGGAGTAAAGACTGATGTGCTGTAAGGTTTGCCACTCTTCCTGGACTGAATGTTCTAAGGAACTGCTTCTCTGCTTTGCTGAGCTGCCCTGCTGCCTGATGATCTCTGTCCTCCTGAGGACAAGGACTGGAGCTTTCTCACTTGAAACCAGATTGACTCCAAGGCTTGATGACTTGCCCCCTGTTCTTCTGCAGTCTCAGGGACATCAAGAACTGCCTACCACTCTTGTTGTGCTGCTGGTCCGGGCCATCTGAGAATCCTACTCCTATGTGAGGTGCCCCCCCTCTTGTCCTGGGCCTCAGCAGTGGGATTTGAAGCTGCTTTCTGCTAAAAACCAATGCATCGACTCCACTGCCTCAGTCGGAACAGATACATCACCCTTTGATGTCAACGCAGAGGCTGTTTGAGGACAGCGGATTAACAACCTGCACGGCTTGACAACAACACTCTGCATGGCTCGAAGCATTGCATTCATCTCTACGTAGCTCGATGTGGGACCTGACTGTGTGGAAAGTCTCACTGCATCGCCTTAGTATTTGCTCTTATTTATCAGCGCTTGCTCCATACAAGGTACTTCTTCAGTGGACCATGCAAGCATTCTGTTGCTGGCCTACCCTTCATCATGGTCGCCAGAACTTTGGGTTTGCACCAGTCCCTTGCGACATCAAGTAACCTCTTGACCTCTAGCGACTTCTGAGCATTATTTTTTGTTAAATCTATAAAAATTAATATCTCAACTTCTACTGATTTGATTTTTGCCATTTTGATCTTCTTATATTCAGATAAATATTCTCTATTTTCTAAACCTGCGTTGAGTCTTTATGTGGTGTTTTAATTGTGTTACTGTGTGTGTGTGTGTGTGTTGCACAAATACTTTACACATTACCTCTTTAAATAAGCCTGCCTGCTCTGTGCCAAGCTACCAGAGGGTGATCACAGGTTATCTCTAAATGTGTATGTAGCTTACTCTGTCTAAATGTGGTGGTTCCTACTTGGGTACAGTGCATACCCTAACAACCAGAAGCCCAAGTTCTAACTTTAGTCTTGTAGGAATCTGTGGTACGAGTTGCTTGTTTAGTTAGCATTTGCACAGCATGTAATCTGTGCTTTCTGTTCAAGGCTAGGAACACTGTGCAAAAGATCCTAGTTCTTATGTTGGCCATTCAGGAGACAGCTTCTAACATCTAGACACGGCATTGCACAAGAGCTGTGCTTCCAAAACAGTACAGCATTTTTATATAAACAGTGCACTGACCTGCAAGGGGCAGAGGGCATTCCAGCCACGGCCACCCTAGGACAACATTGTGAGACATGCAGCTTGCTGGTGCTAATTTACAAGACACCTTAAAGGATTACCATCTACACCACAGGCCAACTTCTGACATTGTCTCCCAGTTTGGGATTAGGGCTAATTCCTTAGGGTGGACCAAGCAGAAGGGTTCACCCGCTATGCTCTCATAGTAGACTTAGGGTTAGGTAGGAACCTTCAGAACATCTAGAAACACATTCCCCATGGTTTGATTGTATATCTTCTTTACCATATTTGTAATGCTGAATACTTTATGTTTCATCTGCCTAATTATCGCAGCTCACTCTTTCTACGCCAGACTGCAATTGTTTCAATAAATGCATTGAAAACTTATCTTGCATTCCCTGTGTCCTGCCTTGACATGGATGAGTAACACCACGAAAGGGCAAGATCTGTTCCCACGAGTTCCTTGGGGAGTCAGAGTGTCATGTTCAGGTTGCCATAATCACCTTCCACTCCGGTGGGTTTGGAGGTTTGGATGAGGCACTGTGAGCTAGCCTGGAATTGGGCCGGCAGTTATTGATGGTGTGGATGGACTCAGTCTCCCACAATCTGAAGTTCTGCTGTCCTAAATGTGCAGTCCTATTATCTGAGTAGGAACTGTATAACAGAAGGATGCATCCAAAAAGACATCCTCACAAATATAGATCAACCAAGCTGATGCCAGTGGTTGGAAGAATCTATACATTTTTGGAGAACTGGCAAATAGCCATACCAGGTGCATAGGCATTTAATATAAATATAATCAACAAAGATTATGAAGAAGACTTTGTTGAAAAACAGCCTCCAAAAACTGGAGTGAAGATAACACATCTACTGAAAGCAGATTCCAAACATCTTGCACTTTTGGAGGGTGCAGATTCTATACTAAAAAATGCAATATCTATGGTACTACAGTCAGAGAGGGGAATTGGAGCATATGCCATTCTTTTATTTGTTCAGAAAGTATCAGGAATGTGCAAATGCGTAGTGGATCTAAAGTGGATCAGTTTTTGGATAAGATCTGTTTACTTTACAATCCATAATCCCTTTGACAAAAACAGGAGATTGGATGGCATCAATACATTTACAGGATGCTTATTTGCATGTGCTCATCAGAAGGTCACATCAAAGATTCCTGTGGTTTGCAGTGGAAGATGAGCACTATGAGTTCTGAGTTCTCTTTGACTTAAATCCTTTCCCATGGCCTTCACCAAACTTCTATCACCTGTGGTCCAACTCATACATGCTAATGTCATTTTTGTTTATCCATACCTTTATGACTGGTAGATTCCAATTCCATCAAAAGGTCTCCTAGTGTCAAACACAAAGAAGCATATTTATCAAAGATTTTGCGTCACCCTATTGCCATGCAAGGGGATGTGGGGTGATGCAAAACCTAGAACAACATTTACTGAGCCACACAAGGCCACCTTGCATGGCCCTGCATGGCTTGGTAAATCTGGAGTAACGCAGGGCAGAGCAAGTCATTGCCTTGCATTATGCTGCTCCAGGAAGGCATTAATGGGTGGAGTGTGGGTGCAAGGAGAGGACAGGAATGTGCCATATAATTTTAAATATGGACCATTCCTGCCTTCTCCCTGTCATGCAACACCGTACAGCAAGGTGTCTTTTTGCACTGCTTTACATGACATTTTGCAAAATCTGCCCCCACCCACAATTTAAGGCAAGCTCAACATCAACCCTTTATAGGATCATATCTTCAAACTGTATAGAGAATAATTCTGTTGCCAACTTGTTGGATGCTAAAGATTCAGAATTATATTTCAGAATTGTTAACACAAGAGCTTTTCAGAGTGTCCTCATGTATGAGAGTACAGGGGGTTCTTGCCTCAATGGTCTTTATTATAGTCTGGGCTAAGTTCCATCTTTATGGAAAATTGGGATCCAAGTTCTCAAGATCTGTCACTCAAGATCGCCTTGCCTCAACATGTGAAAGATGTTCTGCCATGGTAGACGGAGTCAGAAAATCTGGTGGCAGGAGTTCTTCTATATCCACCCCTTGGCGATAATCATGACGGACACCAGCCTTTTAGGATGGGGTGCATGGTTGGAATCCCTACAGGTTCACAGATAGTAGTCACTGAGGGAAATGCAAAAATCATCAAACTGGAGGGAGTTTGAAGCAATGAGGTGAGCTCTTTTGTTTTTCGAATCTCAAGTGCAAAAAAAGCAGTATTGATTCAGACAGACAACATCACTGCCAAAGCTTAGATAAACAAGCAAGGTGGGGCAAGAGCCACTGTGCTGAACAAAATTTCTCACAAAATGTTCTCCTGGGAGAAAGTACCACTGATATCTCTGACACTGATTCATATACAAGGAATTTCTAATATGACAGCAGATGTTCTCAGCAGGGAAATTCCACCCTCCCTGAACTTTTCTCTGCAGCCAGAAGTACTCAATCCGTTAACTTGTTGATGGAGTCTCCCAGTTCTGGATCTTTTTGCCTCAGCACTCAATGACAAGGCTTGAAGATGCTGTGCAAGGGAAAGTGACTTGGGCAATAAATGCACTGTTGTGTCAATGGGCATAGAATCTGTTGTATGCTTTCCCTCTGTTTTCCATCATCCAACATCATTTCTAGTGAGAGTGAGCAGAGAGAGAGCTCACATGGCTTTGATTGCGAATCACTGGGCCCTGTCTAATTAGTTCCCTCTATTGATGATCATGAAGGTTTCTCCAGAATGGAAGCTTCCAATAAGTCTGTCTCCTCTCAACATAACAGTCTAAAGGATTGACACCCTAAAGAATCTCCACCTGACAGCATAAAGGTAGAACAGAGACAAGTACAAGGTGTGCCATATACAAAATAATTACTTTGCAGGACTCCAGGAAATTGTCAACTTTAAAACTGTACAATAGACACTAGGGATCTTTTTTCTTCTAGTATGACAGGAGGGACTTGCATCGTACCTTTGCCAGTTTAATTCTTATCATGGAGTTTTTGCCAGGAGCGTCAAGGTTGAGATTGGCTGCAGCTACCCTAAGGGTGTAATGAGCAGTGATCTAGGTTTTCTGAGGTCTTTGGAAGAATTTGACAGATGAGGAAGGCCTAGTTTCTACACTATTGATATTTTTACCAAATACTTGCCCTAGATATTTTAAGGTCTTTCCTACATAGTATTTGAATCTAGTTCTCAAGGCATTAACTAAAACACATTTTAAACCTTTTGATCAATCTGAAATTCATTTACTTCACCTCACAGCTTTCTTTCTTGATGCAATCACTCCAGCAAAGAGGTTAGGAGAGTTAGGTACACTGGCCTGTTAAAGTCTTCTTGCGCAGAATCTCCCAGGACAGGTGGTTTGGGTTCATTCCAAAGATCAACTCTTCATTTCATAAGCAGCAGGAGGTGATTTTGCCAGAATGTCTTTCTCCTTCCTCAGATGAGGAAAGAAGGTTGCAAACTTCAGATTTTGGGAGGACACTCCTTGTGTATTTATAGAAAGTTCAGCCCTTCAGGGTGATGGAGTCTTTATTTGTTAACTTTGATCCAAGGAACAAGTGGGAGAAACTAGTGACTTCTACCTTGAGCAGATGGATCAGATCCCTTATTGGAAAGACCAATGAGATAGAATATTGAATTCCCCCATTGGGAATTCACGGGAGATCAACCTGCAACATATCCTCTAATGTAGCGGAGTTGCAAGTGCCTTTGATAGCCGCAATATGTAGGGTGGCTACATTGTCTGATTTGCCTACTTTTACTAGACATTATTTCATTTCAGAAGTAAATCACATTAATTATGTTTTTTTAAATAAGTTCTCCTCTCTATGAGGGAATAGAGGAGGGTTGAATCTCTGTTTCATTAAAAGCCTATTTTTGTTCTGCATACACTGACAGTTGCCTGGAGTCATTGACTTGCTAAATCTCACTTGTGATTAATTCAAGCAAGAAGTAAGGGTAACACTTCAGTTACGTACTGATAATTGCATTATTCTGAGTACTACTGCCTCACTTTAATGCGCACTAAGGCCCTGATTTATACTTTTTTTGCGCCGCATTTGCATTATTTTTTTACGCAAAAGCACCATAAACTTACAAATACAATTGTATTTTGTAAGTTTACGCCGCTTTTGCATCACAAAATGAAGCAAATGCGGCACAAAAAAAGTATAATTCACGGCCTAAGTGTGGAACAACTGACTATTGTGTTGGTTGTGAGCTTGGTTACTGATAGGAGGAATGGTGGGGGGAGAGGCTTTTTTATGGGGAAGTATATTGTAATTGGTGCTGAGGCAAGGCGGCCTCATTTGTGATAATTTAATGTGAGGGAGTAGGACTCAGAGTAATGGAATAACAGGTAAGTAACTGAAGCAATATCAGTATAGGGATGAATCTTACATCACAAAGAAAAGTCTCAGTTCCTCCAGTAGAAAGTTGACTTGAGATTGATTCAGGCTTTTCAAGTGTTCTGTTAGAAGTGGGGCTTTGTACTACTAGGTGGCATATCTACCTAAAACTTTGAAATTGCATATCTCTGTTTCTACTGATTGTATTCATGTCATTTTAGTATAATTATATTTATTAAAATTGTCTCTTTTAATATTTACTTTTCTAAATTGTTTTTAGATTTTTCTTGTGCTGTTTTTTAACTTTATTACAATTTGTGTGTTCGATAAATACTTTACACGTTGCTTCTACCTTAATCGTTACTGCTTGTGCGGCAAGCTAACAGTGGGTTAAGCACAGGTTAATTTAGTGACTTTTGTGTTTCATCCTGCCAAGGATTGTGGTGGTTGCCTGAGTGGGGTTTCCACTTTACTCAACCAATAACCAAATTTCTTTCACCAATGTGTGAAAATGTGTGCAGGGCCGAACTGAGAACCAAAAATGTTCAGTCCAGCCCTATTTCCTTCTTCCTCTTTCATCTCTCTCCCTCTCTTTCAAGTTTCCAATGTTTCTTTCCTCTATCTCTCATAAAGCAACCCCTGTGCAAGATGCAATTAACCTGATGGAGCAGGAGAAAGTAGCAGAAATGCTAGCAGCACCCTCTGCCTTCAAAAAACAACCTCTAAAGGTCCAACCCCATGAGGAAATGCCCGATAGAAACCATGGTCGGCCAGCACTGAATGAGTGAAAACCATTTAAGACACTCTTTGTTTCCTAGTACCTGCTCAAGTACACTACATAAAACAGTGCAGTGCACGAATGTTCGCAGCCAGTCTCCTGTTCAAGGGTGAAACACTTGTGAGCCACAGTTCACCAATACATTTTAGAGCATGTATTTGTTTACCGAGTTTCCCCAATACTGTGTCACCAGTAAATGTAACATTATTGGTATTGAATTCCAATTCTAGGCCATTAACCAATGCATCTCGTGACAACCACTCGTAAATGACTCCTCTCTGAAAGTATTGCATTTGCAATTACTTTAGTCTGCCCTAAGTGGTGTAAGGGCAAAATATAAAGGATACATTCCTTTTCTTTCCCTTCATGGGTTTCGTTTTTGTAACAAAGCAGATAGACTAAATTAACTCTACATTTACCTTCATACATACTAAATATCGGAGATGTCGCAACAAATAAAACCTATTTTAATTTAGAGGTTAAATCAAGATATTCTGCAAATATGTTTTCTGTGACATTTCTTTTAGTGTCCCTTTTTGGGTTGTTGCACAAGAATGTTCTCTATTTTTACAGTGCATTTTTATATTTTTTATTTCGGGGTTTCTGGAAAAAAAAGTGAACGTGTTGATGGAACACATTGATACTTTCCAACATTGCTTAGTGTGAGGATGGGACACAAATCCTTTTTTGAGACGGGGCACCAGTGTAGACAACACACCCATAGTCCCGTCTTAACTCTCATGGTTTCTTTTGTTTAACTTCAGACCTCTTACATCTCACTATGTCATGTGGATTCTAATCTCACTTAACTTTATTATCACCTAATGAAATCCACTCCAAACTTGTCCTTCTTTCACTCAGACCTTTTTCTGAAAAGTACGCTTTACTGATCATTATACCTTTAGGAACTACAGCCTATTCATCTACCTTACAAATCCCCTTTCCTCGCCCCGGGCTCTGTACCTGTGACAACATGACCAACTGCTTGGCTGCTCCTAAAATGTTTCTATGCTAGCTGTGAGTCTTCACTGCGTTTGTTAAAACGAGAAAATATGGTAATGGCAATGATATTTTACAAAAGGTCCCATTACAATAAAATATTTTGACCTAGAGTTAGTGTATTAAACACATCTCTCTCTTCATTTCAAGCACGTGTCTCCTAAGAGATCTTGAACACGACTAATGAGACCACTTTTCAGGGGACGAGGGTGGTTTTGCTATTTTGTGCTGATCTCTGTCAATCTCTCAAGTGGTAGTGCAGCAAAGAAATCCTGGTGTGTGTGTCTATCACGGTTCCCTGCAGAAAAGCCACTAAACACTAAAATGTATTTTTTATTAATCTGAATGAAATATCCTTTGTTTCCTTAATGAAAATAATATTTGTATAGTTCTCAGGAGGCAGGAAGGGCGGGGAGTGGCTTTGGTGCGTGTTGGGGCTTGTTGTGGAGAATTCTGCTTATCAAACGGTCTTAAAAAACAGTTGCAGAAAAAGGCTTTTAAGGTGCGCGTGCCAGTCAATGATTAGTTTCTTAGTCCCTGACTCCGACAAAAAGACTGATAATTGCTGCCAAGTGATGAGCACTTAAATATAGTTTGATTTTTAGAATGTTGAATAAAATGCTGTGAATTGCTGTCAAAGGAGAGTGGAACGGGCATATAATTTGCAGAGACGTATCGCTGACTTGAGTTTGTGGTCCTGATATAGGCCCTCATTCTGACCTTGGCGGGCGGCGGAGGCCGCCCGCCAAAGTCCCGCCGTCAGGTTACCGTTCCGCGGTCGAAAGACCGCGGCGGTAATTCTGACTTTCCCGCTGGGCTGGCGGGCGGTCGCCTTCAGACCGCCAGCCAGCCCAGCGGGAAAGAGGCTTCCACGATGAAGCCGGCTCGGAATCGAGCCGGCGGAGTGGAAGCTGTGCGACGGGTGCAGTTGCACCCGTCGCGTATTTCACTGTCTGCGCAGCAGACAGTGAAATACATGTAGGGGCCCTCTTACGGGGGCCCCTGCAATGCCCATGCCAGTGGCATGGGCACTGCAGGGGCCCCCAGGGGCCCCGTGACCCCCCCTACCGCCATCCGGATCTCGGCGGTCCGACCGCCGGGATCTGGATGGCGGTAGGGGGGGTCGGAATCCCCGCGGCGGTGCAGCAAGCTGCGCCGCCGCGGAGGATTCAATGGGGCCGCGGTACACTGGCGGGACCCCGCCAGTGGTGCCGGTCGGACCGCGGCTTTACCGCCACGGTCGGAATCCCCATTGGAGCACCGCCGGCCTGTCGGCGGTGCTCCCGCGGTCCTCCGCCCTGGCGGTCAAAGACCGCCAGGGTCAGAATGAGGGCCATAGTTCCCTACCCCAGAACCTCCCTCACCATGAGGCGAAGCTCTCAATTGTGCAGGAGGTGCAGTGGCACCAGGGCCAAGAGGCTTGAGGGACCCACTGAATCACGAGTAACCTGAGTATTGATGTATTGATATCAAAATAAATACGAAAATTCAGCGCAAAATAAGTATAAGTATACCCCACAGTATGCAAATCATACGTCTCTATTTCTCTTTGAGTCAAAGTTTTTTTTTTCAAATTTCTGAATGAGTACATAAATGATCAATTGTTACAAAGTGAAACACATCCTCACTACAAAAGGTGACTTCAGACCAAATCGAGTGTGATTAACAAATTGAAGCTACTAATTCTGTGTCTTGCACAAAGGAGATTGCGTCAGTAATATCCATTCATTCTAGAAACATTATTGACTGCTTTAATCCCTTACTGTTCCTCCTAGCGTCAGCAACCGGGAAACACGTCACATTCCTTAATTCAGATGTCCAAGGGATTACTCGCAAACATTTTGATAAATCTCGGCAGCATTGTAGTGGTGAACAAAAAACAAACACAATTTGTAGGACTCTACATTAATAAGAAAAAATATTACTCACCCTGAAATGGCATTTATGCTGGGCAAGCTAAAACAGTGTGCAGATTGGCTCTATATATTTTATCTATTTTAATTGTTAACATAAAATACAACTATTTGTTTCAAACTTTTTAGAGGCAGCTCTTATATTTACACTAGTTTGAAGCTAAAGTTACATTGATCTAAAACTCAAATTATATAAATGACCACCTTGTTATCGTTTTCCAAATTTTAATTTTGTATATGGATGAAAAACGGCTACTGCACTGACGCACCAGGGCAGGAAACATAAGAATTCGCCGTAGATTCTAATTAATCACTCTGGGAAGCTCTGAGATTAGATTGTTACCCACAATTATCTGTTCTGCAGATATATACATAAAATGGAAGCCCTCGGAGTCCAGCACAGATAATTGGTTAAAGGCAGTGTGAGTGGTTCCTTCACATTCCCCTCAAATGACAGATATCCATGTGCTTAGTTTCACAAGACCAGACAATTGAGATCTTAGCAGAGAACGGAGCCGAGGGCATATTAGTTTTCTCAGGCACAGTGGCAACTGAACTCAGCAGCAACAAAGTTCATTCTTCACGATTTTTGTAATACAATATTATTGAAAAAATGTGCAACTGCCATCTGTCCCTCGAAGACCTGATACATTACCAGTAGGCTGAAACATTAACAAATAGGACAAGGGTATATGCCTACTAGCTTCTGTCCACAAATTAAGTCTCAGTTTTTGGAAAAGGAAGAACCCCCAATTTTTTTTAAAAGAACCACAAGTGTTCTTTTCCCTTGTACCTTTGTCATCTATGGAGTAAGTAACTCTCCTACAAAGACTGGCAAATTCAGCATCCCGATGTAGCCTCTCTCAGAATGTAGGTGACTTTTGATGACTTATCTGACTGCAATGTGGAGTTGTTTGCACAAGTTAACCACAAATCTAGTAGATGCAGAATTCACTTGACCAGATAATTCAGAAGAACAAGTAAGGGGGCTCCTCAAATCTAATAGGTGGGCAGGTCAAAACCCTATCCAGATGCAGAGGTAGTGAAAGAAGTGTTCAATGGAAATTTGCATTAGCTGATCAGTCTGCAAATGTCCTTTATTTGGGGACACTTTATTAATCCAAATAGAAAAAAAATCAGTACTAACCTCATGACCTGAAGCAAAACTGGATCTCATACTTCTGCTACTTCTGCTGCCTCTGCTGCTTCTTGAGTAGGATGAAGTTGTTGATCCGTGACTTTTTCTTGAATGCTACATAATGTAATTCAAGATGAGACCATAGCTCAATTAGAAGAAGAGTCAATTATTTACTAAATCACACTGAGCACACATTGCAAGAGGCAAATCATTTGTGCAGTTATTCTTCTGAGGTTGACTTATATGGAGAATACGGCATGCCCTGGTTTACTGACAGCAACTGAAATGTACAAATGTAGATTTGCAGTTTACAATATACATTTTTAAGAGCACACAATAGTTTTTTGGGTTTACTTTCAGATTGGTAGCGAAAAATATTGACCTAATGTCTGAGGTCTTCATGTGAGGTACCCATGTAAAGTTTTTATTGGAAATATCAATTATGGTCATACATTTTGACACTATTTTTCTTACTAATGTTTAGTTGCTTCCTTGCTGTTGTACTGAAAATCAGATGATAGGTATTTAATGAACTGAACATTGACACAGTTGAATTTTTGCTTTAATTTTTTTTTTTAATCAGGTTACTTCTGTAGCAGGAGATAATGTGATGGTTGTTCAGTCCTATGTGTGTTTTAAGAAAGGTTATCCTGTTGGATCTTTTGGATTGGTTGTTGCTAACTGTTGATTTCACTCCTTTGATTTACTTGACAAACAGGATTCCTGAAAACTGGGTAAATGATAGGAAAAACAACCTCGCTACATATTGATGTCACAACATGTGAAGCAATATATTCACCAATCACTAAAACCGGAGAGGGTGTAGAGAATATGCGAACATGGATTATACAAATACACACAAATACCTAGAGTTATGTTAATATATAACTCAGCTGAAGAAGCTGAACTGGATTTGAAATTCAACAGTCCAGCTGCAGAGTAAGCACCTATGTGGAATTAAATTGTTCAATAGCATGAAATAAAAGACATCTGTAGTGGACAGGCAATCTTTTATAATTTCGATGTTTCAAAAAAATATCAAGATCATAATATTGGAAAACATACATTTTGGGTAAAATATTCTGATGCAAAAATACAGTGGTATAGAATATTTTTTCAAAGAATATCTTTTTGTGGTAAGTAATATAATTGTAAAGAATATTTTCATTTTATTTGACTATTAATAGTAATTTATTTTTGGTAGCAGGTTTTTGGGTTTGTAGGGGTATAGGATGGGAAGTTAAGTAAGTTACAAAAAATAACAAATAGTGTTAATTCGTTTTCAATTATTAATCAATTATTTACTTGAATGTAATTATGTGGCTAGTTTATCACTCATTTATTCAAGGTGTATTTAAGTTGCAGGTTTTAGGGTTTGTAGGCAAATAAGGTGTGAAGTTTAATTAAAGAATTTTAATTGAATTTCATTTTTAACATTAAATAATATACAATTATTAATTATGTGTTAATTATGCATATTACTCCATTAAATACATATTGTGTAATTGTTGTAATGTTGTATTTATTTTATTATCCATTTTAGTTTTAATAAGTTTATTAAACATTAATTTTAATGTATTATTATCTTTGGTGAAAAAGGATGTGAAAAAATATATTTTGTCTAATACTTGATATGATGTTATTTAAAATTTTGTAATTTATTATGTGTAATTTTGATATTTAATAATTAATTTATTTAACAGTGTTTGTGATATTGGGCCTCATTACGAGGCTGGCAGTCTTGAGACTGTCAGCCTTGTGGTGGCAGTGAAGACCGATATTGCTGTGGCAGTCTGACCCCATATTATGACCCTGGATGTGAGACTGCCAGGGTACTGCCATCTCCGCCAGGATTGGTGATCCTCTTGGGTTGACAACGGGTGTAGATCGAAATCAGCTAGGGCGTCAATGCATGTGGCGCCGCCCTCCTCATTATGGCCTGGTTCTCTGACAAACCTTAAAACCACCATGAAAAGGCTGGTGTAGAACAGGTGCAGAGGGCCACAGGGGGGCCCTTGCACGGCCCATGCACTTGGCATGGGAAGTGCAGGGGTACCCCTGACCAGCACCCTTGCAATTTTCACTGTCTGCTAAAATTGTGAGGGTGCTGGTACACCCTGCTGGCAACAGCATTGCCACCGACTCGATTATGAGCTGGAGACAATGCTGTGGCCTCTTTCTCGCTAGGCTGAAACCTCAGTTTCTACCCATCAGTCTAGCGGTAAACTCTTAATGGATCTGGCAAGGAGGTAGCCAGTGTGATGGCAACCTCCCTGTCAGCAATTCGCTGGGCAGGTCTTCCCATTAGCTGAACTCCTAATGAGGCCCATTTTGTTTCTAGGATGATATTTTTTACTTATATTTAATTTATTTGTATTTATAAATTGAAATGTAATAAATAAGGAATGATTTCATAATTGTGTTTTTTCATTTAGTGAATTTGATATTGTTATGCAATTCTTTCTTTTGTTACTTTTTTAACGTATTCATTAACATTTGTTAATAAATACATATAGTTATTTCTGTACACTGATATGTAGTAATGTTTTGTATTAAGCGTTCCAACATTTTCAATACATTAATAGGATCTGTATTTATTTATATAATCCTTTTAAGAAAAATACTTTCCCCACTGTTGCTTACACTGGAATGGGTATAGTTAATTGATTCTCTTCAAAGTCCAACACTCTCCCTACTGTTGCTCAGACTGGAATATAATTAGTTAATATAACCAAACAAAACACAAACACCTTCCCTAGTTTTGTTTACACTGGAATGAGAATTGTAAATTTAAACCTTCCAAAGTCCATCACTTTCCTTGCTGTTGCTTAGACCGAGGTGGTACTATTTAATTTACACCCCTCTGAAGTCTAACACTTTCCCTACTGTTGCTTATACTAGTGTGGGATGAGTAAATTCATCCACTCCAAAGTCCAACACTTTTTCAATTCTTGCTTAGACAGGAGTGGGTATAGTAAATTGAATCCCTCCAAAGTCCAACATTTTCTGTGTTGTTGCTTAGACTGGATTAGCATCAGCAAATGTAACCCCTCGCAGTCCAACACTTTTCCACTGTTGCTTAGACTGGAGTAATACTAGTAAATCTAACCCCTCCAAAGTCCAACTTTTTTCCTACTGTTGCTTAGCCTGAAGTGGGAATTCTATATCTGATATTTCTGGAATCAAACATTTTCCCTAATAGATGTGAATTTCAAATTTATATTACTATTTCTCAATTTTGTCTATATTTAATAATGTTTGTTGTTATCTTTTTAGAATTCTGTTAATGTTATATTACTTTTTAGTAAATGCGGTTTTTGGGTTCTAATATTTTACTATTTTGTGTATTGGTGAAATTAATTATTATATTTTGTTAATATATTGTTTATCTATTTAATATTTCATGTTGCTTTTACTCATATATATATATATTCACTGAGTCGTACTGAGTTATACTTATGTTTCAAAAATATAAATCATGGCCTAATATTACTTTCGGTCATGCGTTATAGTTTTTGCAGGTAAGTATAACTATAAGTATAACTATAACTGCTGACTTTCTATGGTTTTGATCAAGTAAAACATGAACCTAACTATAACGTTCCAGTAACCTTTATTTTTTGCAGTGAATTTCTATTTTTTCCTTAATGTAAAGTAATATATCATTACATTAAAACAACTACAGCTGTGCCCTGCCGCCAACCACGCTGCTATGGTGTGAGATTTAGTTTTTCCACTAGGCTTTGGATACGTGGATCCATCTTGGATTTACACTAGGGGTTGCACTGTGCATCACGGTGGAACTGCAGATGAAAAATTTTTCAACTTTTTGTAAATGAGTGTTCCTGTAGAGACCCCCCCCCCACCCATGTGTCTTATGAGGTCAGGATACCTCTGTCCTGACACCTTGTGTATGTTTTTATTTATGTTTTCTCCCTAGGGGCCCAGCCAAGAAACACAATGGTGTCCACAACTTTCCTTTCAGGTTTGGCCACCGAATCAGTCAGGATCTTGCTTTTTGCCTGCAACTGTAGGTAGCTGCAGGTATACACAGATCGGCCATGCATCCCAAGATATCTATAGCTCTTGCCTTTAATAATTTTGAAACTACTTAACATGCCTTACTCAGGCTGTTGCCGAAACGCGTTGGATATCTGTGCTGAAATAAACTGAATTTTCATATTGGAGGTGTCCTGGTTCTCCTGATATTGAAGGGAGCGTTGAAGGTTATATTAGGGCCTGTCGGAGCCCACCCAGGACCTCTGTGTGGAGCACCTGCATTCGGGGATCTGTGTACGAATTGAATAATATATATATATATATATATATATATATATATATATATATACACATACTGTTTGTTTTAAGTAGAAAATGCCATAAAGGATTCTTTGGAGTGCGGTGAATGATTATTTTAGATATATATTTATTTTGAGGGTGGTCTCCTCTGTCACCGGCACCGGCAGCTGAGTGCACCACTGAGATTGTGATCCTGACCTTTTGCTTGTCTATATATATATATAGGTATATATATATATATATGTTCTACATCTAAATTGCATACACTGGTAAAATGACCGTACGTGGACACACACCACTTGGTGCATTTTTTTTACATTTTTTGCACTTGCATCAATTTAGTTTGCATTGAGGAAGGGATTTTTTTGCTACTGCAAATGATTTGCAGATGACTGTCATGAATACATCTAGACATCCCAACATTGTCCTTTTTTCCTCTGAGTTATACTTTTTAATCATCAGATAAACACATATAGGTTTGATATTCATTTTTAGACAGAGGCAAGAAGAAATGATGTGGACAGGTGCTCTTTAGTGAACTCCTGGAAATGCCATTGTAAGCTTGGATCTGTAAGTAATCTAAAATGAACACATACACACAATCAGCAAATCACTTACCACTTGGGAAGAAGTTGATTTAAACTGGCGTTCGTAAATTTCAGGAATTTTCATACCCTGTAAAATAATTAAGAAGTCGTTATATAAAATAAGGAAGCACTCTTTATCTTAGCTACATAATAGACTAATTGTTACCCATTCTTCTGAAGAATGTCTTTTGATGCTGCTGTTGCTGCTCTCAGATCTTTTCTCAGAATCTGTTTTAGCATTTTTCTTTTGTGTTTTATGATATCTGTTGGTCTTGCTTTTTTTCTTGTCATCCCTGTGATATTTGTGACTCTGGCTGCCTTGTATATGACTGTTACTGTGCGAGTGCTGATGGCTGCTGCAACTGCTGCTACTGCCACTTTTCCAGGCAGAGTTTGAACGGTCTTTATTTTTCTGATTATCTTTGTTCTGTTGACTATGATTTTTCTTAGTTTCATGGTGACGATGATGTTT
This sequence comes from Pleurodeles waltl, assembly GCF_031143425.1. NCBI lineage: Eukaryota > Metazoa > Chordata > Amphibia > Caudata > Salamandridae > Pleurodeles > Pleurodeles waltl. The sequence continues at coordinate 657,574,114 of NC_090443.1, read as the reverse complement.
TTCTTTATGGTTGTGTTGATGCTTTTTTGGATGTTGATGCTTGTGCTTTAATTTCCCTCTGGTAGATGATTGGTAACTTTTTGAGTGTGTTCTTTTGGGATGGTCTTCTGTGTCATCTGAACCACATTCACTATTGGATTGACTGCTTGAGGTACTATTACTTTTGGACAGAGATGATGAGTTTGAACTTGTACCATGCTGCAATTTGTCCTATTTGAAAATAATATACAGGAGATTTTATTTGATCCACTCATGTTCATTTTCTTTAAGAACTTAAAAAATGTTAATAACTTCTGAATGATTGCAGATAGTATATCCAAAATCAACCTCATTTAGAAGCACAGTACAATTCAGAACCTAATAAAATAAAATAAATAATAACACTTTAAAACTATATCTTTTCATATCAGACATATCTCATATATTCTTATTTCCAAAGGAACAAATATTTAGAATTGCAGGCCTATCATTCGCCTAATAAATGGTAATGTGCTGATATTGAGATTGATCATAATAAGATTAATTGATGAGAAATGCAACAATCAGAAATAGATGCTGGAGGCTCAAGTCGTTATGAATGAAATACATAATGGTCTATCTTTCTAAACATAACTTTTTCTACTTGTGCTGCCTATCATAATTATACACTACCAATAAGGTTTGACATGGTCAGCCATTAGCTAAAGTGTAGCGCTGAAATATCTGCTGCTATTTAAGTGGCATTACACAAAATAAGTGTTTTATCCTATAAGACACAGGGGTTCATCTACTGTTGGCTCAAAATAGTTGGCAAATGTATCTTCCATTTTGAAAGTATAACTAAGCCATGAGTAATCTTACAGTCACGATGTACAGTTTTTACGCTGCAATGCTTCTGAACAATAAGGTTGTTCCCCTCCTGCAGATGCAAAGTGATTGCCTGTGATTAAAAGTGTTGGACCCGGCCCTTTCTACAGGGTTATTCCCCAATTTATTTGCCTTCTCCTAATTTTTCCGACCCTTTTTGGCTGACATTATGACTCTGGGCACTTTATCACTGCTAATCAGTGATAAAGTGCATGTGCTCTCCCTTGTAAACTTGCCATGATTGACCTATACCTGATTGGGCCATTCAATTTACCTGTAAGTCTCTTGTACAGTGGTATACCTATACCCAGGGCCTGTAAATTAAATGCTGCTAGTGGGCCTGCAGCGCAGCTTGTGCAAGCCACAGAAGTAGCCTTTCAAACCTGCCTCAGGCCTGCTAGCGCAGGACCTGTGTGTGCAGTTTACTGCCACAGAGACCTGGCATCTAAATTTACTTGCCAGGCCCAGAACTCCCCTTTTACTACATGTGAATCACCCCTAAGGTTGGCCCTAGCTAGCCCTATGGGCAGTGTGCTATGATGGTAGAAGGCAGGACAGGTGCCTGGTTTTGTGGCCTGTCCTGGTAGTGACAAACAGCCTATTTGGTTTCTCACTGCTGTGAGTGCTGCCTTCTCATTGGATTGCATTTGAAATGTCCTGCCTTATGTCTAGGGGTATTGTCGGATTTATGAGGGGTAGTGTAGACACGTTTGGTATGGTTGTAATGGTAGTGAGAAATGCTGTTTACTGGTGTAGGTGGATTTTTTTATCATTACAGAAATGCTACTTCTGGAAAGGGAGCATTTCTCTGTGCTTATAATTCTGGAGTTTTGCAGTTTAACTCCAATCCAAGTCTGGGCAGAGTGACAGATGGGCTTAGTGCATACTTTTCAGACAGCCTGTACACAAGGAAGGTGGAGGTGTCACAGAGGTGTATCTTCAATTTGACTGGTCTGCCTGGGCTGACAGAAGTAGGGGCGTGACACACTTGAATCTGTAAAGGCTGTGCCCTCGCCTCACACCAAGGGCTCGTTTACCCCAACAGATGTTTGGAGCCTGTGCTGGAGGTGAGAGGGGGCACTCCCTGAATCACTTATTACTGGTTTGAACCTTCTTTCCCCCTCTTTGTTAAGCCTTTGCAAAAGTGAGTATAAGAACAGGGGATTTTCCCCACAATGGGGAGACACTCTGGACTCTAACATGCTTGTAACTGGACACAGAAGGTTGCTGCAGGGACACACAAGGAACTGCATGGACTGCTGCTGCTGTGATGACCTGTGACCTGCTTGGTCACTGTTAGACTTGGCATCCTTGACATGGTCTCCCCTAACTTTTGCCTCTGTTTCCCAGGCTGTTGATGTGTGCTGGACTCTGTTTTTACTGTTTTTGATACTCTGGGCAGTTTACCACTGCTATCCAGTGCTAATGCGCTAATGCTCCAATGTAAAATGTATGTGTGATTGGCTTTCCATGATTGGCATATTTGATTTACTAGTAAGTCCCTAGAACAGTGCACTAGAGGTGCCCAGGACCTGTAAATCAAATGTCACTAGTGGGCCTGCAGCACTGTTTGTGCTTCCCACATTAGTAGCCCTATAAACATGGCTCAGACTTGCAACTGCATTGTCTGTGTGCACAGTTTTCAACTGCCAATTCGACTTGGCAAATGTTCCCACTTGCCAGACCTAAACCTTCCCTTTTCTTACATGTGAGGCACCCCTAAGGTAGGCCGTAGGTAGCCCCATGGGCAGGGTGCAGTGTATGTTTATGGTGGGACATATACTAATGTGTTTTATATTTCCTGACAGTGAAATACTCCCACATTCGGTTTGCACTGTGCAAGGCCTATCCCTCTCATAGGTTAACATGGGGCTGACTTGAAATATTAATAAAGTGTAGATTCAGATTTCCTTTGGGTGCCAATAGAAATATGGAGTTTAAGGTCTCTGAACTCACAATTTAAAAATACAGGTTTTAGTAAAGTTTTTTTTAGATTGTGTGTTTGAAAATGCCACTTTTAGAAAGTAGGCATTTTCTTGCTTAAACCATTCTGTGACTCTGCCTGTTTATGCATTCCCTGTCAGGGTCAGTTTGACAGTTGGGCTGTTTGCACCTGTCCTCTAGACAGTGACACAAAGGGAGCTGGGGTGTAGCCTGCATATCCTGATGAGCCATCTGTGCTGGGACGGAGGGGAGGGACGGTCATTCACACCTAAAAGGGCTGTGTCTGCCCTCACACAATGCAGTCTCCAACCCCCTGGTGCGTGTATGGGGCCTGGCCTGGGCAAGGCAGGATTTTACAAACAAGAGAGCCTTTCCTTTGAAGTTTGCCTACTTCAAAGGCAGAAAGTGGTATAAGTAGTGGACCCAAAAACCCTGAAAATCAGATCACTTCTGGACTAAAGAGGAACCTCTGCCAAGGAGAAGAGCTGAAGAGCTGCGGAGGAGTGCTACCCCTGCCTGCGACTGTGCTTTGTTGGGCTATCTTGCAGTTGCTGCTTCTGCCTGTGAAAGGGGACAAAAACTGGCATTCCTTTTTGGGAAGAATCTCCAAGGGCTTGAACTAAGCTTGCCTCCTGTTTTTGAAGTCTCAGGGCCATCAGGGGCTTTCCCTGCCAGCACCTGGACTCTCTGCTGAGACTCCTACTCTGCCAAGTGGTGCCCTATCCAGTCCCTGGGCCCTTGAAAGGTGAAGCTGGCAGACAAGAACTGAAAATCTACACACAGAATGCTGTGCCGTAAAATTTACGATGCACCTTCCGCAATGCAGCAGATAAATGGTGCGCCGCTGGCTTAGAGTCTGAAATCAACGCTCCATCTGCATCGCGGCTGTGAGATCGTTGCATGGCAGCTGGAGAAACGACACACAACACCCGCTTAAGGAGGCTGATAACGATGCAAACCCCACGCAGCATGGTTTTCTAACACCATGCTACTGGATTTTCCACACATCGTCCCTGGGCATCCAAGTCAACCCGACTCTGCTCCGATCCGAGGTGCCCTGTCTGGAAATCAACTCATTCCTTTCCTGCAAGGGAGAAAAATGATGCATCGCCAACCCGACCGGAGAAGGAAATTACGCATCACTGACTTTTACGATGCACGGTCGTCTGTGCGGCTTTATTTTTTACGCTTACCAGGTACTTTGTGTAACAACAGCATTCTCAATGTTTTCTAAGGATTAAGGGGGTCATTCTGACCATGGCGGTAATTACCGCCATGGCGGAGGTCGGCGGTAGCACCGCCAACAGGCTGGCGGTGCACTGCTGGGCATTCTGACCGCAGCGGTTCAGCCGCAGCCAGAAACGGAAAGTCGGCGGTGTACCGCCGACTCTCCGCTGCCCATCTGAATCCTCCATGGCGGCGGAGCGTGCTCCGCCGCCATGGGGATTCTGACACCCCCTACCGCCATCCTGTTCATGGCGGCTCTCCCGCCATGAACAGGATGGCGGTAGGGGGTGCCGCGGGGCCCCTGGGGGCCCCTGCCGTGCCCATGCCAATGGCATGGGCACGGCAGGGGCCCCCGTAAGAGGGCCCCAAAAAGTATTTCAGTGTCTGCCCAGCAGACACTGAAATACGCGACGGGTGCAACTGCACCCGTCGCACCTTCCCACTCCGCCGGCTCAATTCTGAGCCGGCATCCTAGTGGGAAGGTTGATTTGCCCTGCTCAAACATTTCATCAACCACAATACTCTCCTCGATTACCTAAAATCAAGATTCCTAACAGGATGCAGAAATGCATACCATTAATCACAAACAATTTGAAATAATGTATAAGTTAAGTACTTCAACACTGACAAAAACATCTAAATAAATGTTACTTTCTAAACTTCTGCTCAGCTACTTTAGGGGTATCGAGAAATTTGATCCCAGTACCTTCTCTATTCAACCTCAACCTGAATTCTTTTGGAATGAACATCACAACTCTAATGTACCACAGAGCCAATATGCCGATGACACACAAGCATACATAAAGAACTCATCCAAGAATGAATTGCCCTTTTAGACAAAACTACTACAGTCAAATGGGATAGGATGACTTAACATTGCCTCACCCTGAATACCCTTAAAAAACAAAGGTGGTCATTCTAAGTTTGGCGGGCGGTGGTCGCCGCCGCCAAACTTACGCCGCCAATCGGCCGATCCGCGGTCAAAAGACCGCGGGGGCCATTCACACTTTCCCGCTGGGCTGGCGGGCGCCCGCCAAGGGAGCACCCGCCGGCCCAGCGGGAAAGGCCCTGCAACACAGAAGCCGGCTCCGAATGGAGCCGGCGGTGTTGCAGGGGTGCGACGGGTGCAGTTGCACCCGTCGCGATTTTCACTGTCTGCTATGCAGACCTGTGAAAATCATGCTGGGGCCCTGTTAGGGGGCCCCTGCACTGCCCATGCCAGTGGCATGGGCAGTGCAGGGGCCCCCAGGGGCCCCACGACACCCGTTCCCGCCATCCTGTTCCTGGCAGGAAACAGGCTGGCGGGAAGGGGGTCGGAATCCCCATGGCGGCGGTGCTTGCAGCGCCGCCATGGAGGTTCAGCCCAGCCAGGGGAAATCCAGCGGGAAAACCGCCGGATCCCCTTTTCTGACCGCGGCTTTACCGCCGCGGTCAGAATGGGCAGGAAAGCAACGCCAGCCTGTTGGCGGTGCTTTCCGTCGTTCACGGCCCTGGCGGGTTTTACCGCCAGGGTCGGAATGACCCCCAAAGTTCCTTCTCATTTCTCGTTCTTATTCTTCCACTCAATTTCAGTACTAGCTTGACTACATTAACCTTCTATATTTTAAACCAACCATTACATAGTGCACCAAGTCCCTTGGTTTCCTTATTGGCCTACTCTTCAGTACACACAATCATATTAATGGCAAAATGCTCAACATTAACTGAGAGTGCTAGGTGAGCCAATGCCTTTCATCACATTACAAGACTTTAAAAATGTCAAGTATAATATGTGCAGACATAACTCACATAACTTCATTCTGATAGGTATTCCAAAAATTCATCTCCCTCTACTAAAAGAGCTTTTGGGAGCTAAGGCCCTGATTGCTTTGGGGAGAAAACATTTTGATCCCAACTCCTCAGTTGTCAGCGAAATTCAATGACTTCCAGTTGAAGCCAGGTTCATACAGTTCTACAGTCTGACTCTTAAACCATTTTACACGTGAAGTTAATTTTCCACTCTCCACTCTCTTTCGGCTAAAAAGTGTTCCTCTTTTCTTTGAGCTCTCTATATTCAAAAGGGTGCCTGGAATAGATCATTCTAGGGCTTTGCTATTTAAATGTGGATTTTCAGCCACCTCCACCCGGGCTATATTTTGCCATCTTTCTTACAATGGTGATCTCAAACAACCTCTACTTAAGTGACATGTCTTGGCTATTCACACAGATCCCCACTTCCACTCACAGTGGGAACTTTTGTCTGCTCACCTCCTCTCTTTTACTCCCATGTCTGCACTTCTTCTCATTTTCTTATTGTGAAACCCATATATCATGCTTATGCATATACTTGATACTCATTTTAAAATACACACTTGTGACAAACGCTATACTTCACTCTCTTTTGCTACAATGCTATATTTCATTGTCATAATTGTACTCTTGTCTATTATTTTTTCATTTTTAAAATCTAGTTCTATTTTGCTTTAGTGAGTCATTGTTATTTAAATTTATTGTGAAATTACTGTTTCTGGCATTTCTATTTAAAGCATTCTGGTGATCATTGGGCCTTGCCTGCACTGCATAAAACAACAAAACATATTAAATAAACAATTGTTCTCTGGAAATATAACAAAATAGTCGTACATTTCTTGTTATTGTTGAACCTGTTATGTTGTCTGAAATGCAAATGCAAATGAACCCTAATTAACATATGTGCATTAATTCCATAACCATGAACTAAATTCACTACTTTCATCATTCTGCATCACATTAACTTGCATTTTACCCACAACAAAGTAGGCTGGCCCAGAACACTTACTAACTCTCACCTCTATTTTGGCACTACAGAATTTATTGGTGTGCATTGTACTGGAAACAGTGGTGCATTCTGGCAATGAAACGAGGAGCAATATCCCACTGGCCACCTCTGCAATACCCCATCTAATTGTCTTGAACATCATTATTGGCTCCACTCCTGCATAAGTAGCTACTTAGATCTCCCTCAATGCTGTAAGAAAAATCTTTACTGTTTGATTAATTAAAATCGTTACAAAGTAAAAGCAATAATAAATAGAATTCATCAAAATTATAAAACGTTTTGACATATGACGGCAAGTGTCTCATTAATTGTTTTTCAGTGTCCCAGCTATAAGATTACTATCTGTTTTGTGCAGGAAGACAAATAGCCATTTAGCATGTTTAATAAGAGTGAAAGGCTTTGCACGAAAAAGGGGGCCTGTGCAAATTACTACTGTAAAATACCTTTCCAAGTTATAGTCCCCATAATTTACATAACCTGCTAGAAATCTGTATTCATTTATCAGGGTCGAATGCGCAAGTGAACTGGCCCCTGTTGTAATCTCTTTGTGGGCTTTTAACCATGCCCATGTGACGCCCATCACTGTAGTTGGTTCATGGGCTTGCCTTTTAAAATTTGCTTGTTTTCATTAATGAAAGGCATGCATACATCATGCCTTTTCCAGTGTTTAGACTTCCTCGAGAACACCAACCAACTACTGAAAACATATTAAGCTCCATGTTTTCCGTACGGTTCCTAAACTACTTTTTCTTTTTATTTTGTAGGCAGTGCGATCTCACTGGGCAGTAATCGAGCGCTTTTCATGATTACCAGTTTAATTCTATTGTTTATCCTAGCGTTCCATCATGATTTCAAGTTTTTACACAGCGCGGTTGCGCTCGTTTTTTTTTTATTACTATTCTTGTGGCAATCTATTCATGGTGGTGCCCGATTGCAGCTGCAGGTAACGATGGGCGGCTAGCAAAGATGAAACTGAACTGGTCTTTTTGTTCTAATTATTCTCCTTCACACTCAAGGCATGTCGCTTTAAATCGGCTCCCTTATGTGAAATCGTATTACTTTCAATTTTCAATTTATATGCCAAGAAAAGTCTGGTTAGTAATTTACAATGCTAATAGCTCTAACTCAAGCAAACACGAGACCCATTGCATTGCAAATGCTTGTTATCTATTGTTCTGCCACTTACCCACAATGGCCCTCTCATATAGAGCATTTTATATCAATGACAAGTTGGTTTAAGAAAGCACTGTGGTTATTCCACCTCCTGACAAGCAAGACTTCAAGTGTTTAAAACCCTTCACTTTAGAGATTTGTGCTAGATGAAATGAAGCCACTTTAAAAGCGAAACATATCAAAAGCAAGCTCTCCATTTTCATATGATGCTTTTGAATTTTGTGATGCAATTTTAAAACAAGTGAAATGTGACGTGTGAGGGATTCATAGGGATTTCATTCATAGTATTCTTGATTTTTAAAGTGCAGTTAAAAATTCTCCTGTTTCATCCAAATGAAGTCACATATCGATTAGTTCATAACTTTCATAACGTTTTAACGTGTATTTAGAATTGTTTTCAATTAACTAACAAATCTGACACTGCAGCATCGATTCAGGTAACTACAAAAATCTAAGACTACAGCACAGATTCAATTAACTACCCAAATGACTGCAGCGTTGATCTTCAAGGTTTTAGGCATAGAAACCAGAATCTTTAACACCTCTGGTAGAGTAGCCCCCTTTTGGGTCTTCATGCTGTCACATTATCGGGACACTTACCGCTCATCACGGGCAGTGCAGGCTTTGCAGCCAAGAAAAAAAAGCTAAAAAATGTGTGCTTGAATATTTGTCTGTCCTTTCCACTGAGTGCAATGTACAACTCCAAACGGAGTAACAGGCAGTGTTACAAAAGTCAGATTACAAGTGCAATGGTATGCCTGGACACCTGTATCTTTTGTGGCTTTTTGGACATTATGACACCTTTTTTTGTGGACAACACAACTTGATAAAGTACTTTCAGTGAGTCATCGAAATCCACCAATAAATACACTTATCTCTGTCAATCAGTCCCACAGACAGCAAAGTAACTCAAATTGCATTTAAATAAAGATAATAAAATTGATTAATTGGATAAAGAAATTTCTAAAATTGCTTTAGAAAATGCTGAGTTGTACCACTTTTCAAGAACAGCAACTGTTCGCTTTGGTGAACCACAATTGATACTCAGGGGGTCAATACAAGTTTGGCGGTCCCAGGCCAACGGGCTGGAGGTGAAGTCAGGCAAATCATGACCATGGCGGTCTTCCCAGTAGAACACAGCAAAACACCTGCCTGTACCGCCAGCGGCGGACATGCCCCATGGATGGTGGTAGGCACCTTCAGGCCGGTGGGGACCATGTTCCCACCTGACATATTACGAGGCTGCACACCGCCAAGGTTTCCACCACAGTCGCACTACCATGAAAACCCTGGTGGAAACCAACTCTATAAAAGGAAAAACCCACCTTCTGGAGCACATACCTGACTGGAGCTGCCATGGAACCTGAATAGGATGTCCTCCCACTGGTCTTGCTTGCACAACGACTCGGAACCAGCGATGAAGGCAACAACCACGGGTACACACACCTACCTGTCACTGTAGGGAAAACCCAACTACACACGCACACACAACATGCACATCCGGGATGGCTTGAGACAGCGACACACACACACATAACCACACACCCATACGCACATGCAAACACACCTACATACACATGCACGCCCATATTATACACACAAGGGCCCGTACTACACACCTTGGCCAACACAATTGTGCCATACACACACCAACCTGCAGACACACAGCACTGGCACTGTCTAACACAACCATCCACAACAGCACATATACACACAAAAACATTACAACTGCTTCACCAAGCAATGTCATTGCACACCTCCACATGACAACACATACTAACAACAACACATAACAACACCAGACAACTAATAAACACAATCACACTGCCATACAAAGAAGTATATGTCACAACACGCTAGCACCACACACAATTCATATGACATAGCCATCACCACACCCACAGATGCACATACAACAACCACACAAGGGCACAAAACACCACCATAACACATCTCTACGCAAACACTACACAATTCTGCAACATTCACGCATGTGACAAACACAAACATATCTTCCACACATTACAGAGCAATGACAGTGGGACAAATGGCAGGACCACACTCACACATGCAGCCCAGGCACAACAGCTGGCACAACCAACACACACACATCACACACATCACACACACAAACCAATGCCCACAAACACTAAACAGCCATGTGGAAAGAAAGGCAGGACAAGTATGTTAACATCAAATATAACATCATCTTGGGGAAGATGTATTATGTAAAAAAATATATAAAAACAAACATATTTACAATTAAAAGGCCAATGGCCAGTCCAAAGTGCCAAAGGCACAAATGGTACCTTAGAGTGTCCCAACCTGACTCCTGACTGCAAAATGTCCTTCTCAGTGTAGGGGCATCAAGGGGGCAGGTAGGCACCTCAGGGATTTAGTGGTGGAGAGGGTTTGGGCTTGGATTTGGGAGCGGAGTCTTTGGGCTTGGGTTTGGTAGGGGCTTCCTTGGGCTTGGGTTCGGGAGGGGCATCCTTGGGCTTGGTCTTTGGTTTGGGAGGGGGGCCCTTGGGCCTGTGCTTGGGAGTGGTAGAATTCTTGGCAGGGGAGGAGCATGGGCACTAGCAGGGGAGGACTTGTCGGTGGAAGGACTGAACTTGGGGAGGGATGAAGAATGCTTGGGGGTATCACAGGGTGGGAGAGGAGTATGGAACAAGGAAAACTCTGAGAGGAAAGGCTTCTTAGAGACATGGGGTGGTCATGGCAAAAGGGTTTGGGAGTGGAGGGAGAGGGAGTAGTTGTAAGATGTGTCAGTGTGGATTTCTTGGATGCAAGTGCCTGCATGGAATGCTTGTGGGAGCTGGGTGTCTGTTGGGTGGGTGAGTGTGGGCGCTTAAGTGTCTTGGGAGGAGGTGCAGGGAGATGCCAGGATGGATGGGTGACTGTCTGTTGAGGTGGTGTCTGCAGGTATGGTAGATGTGCTGCATATGGGGGTGTCAGTGGTTGTGGTGGGTGCGGATGTGGTGACTGGGGTGGATGTAAGCAAGTCTGATATTGTGGTGACTATGGGTAAGACAGGTGTTGTGGCTGGATCTGTAAATTATGGTGTTTTGGCTGCAGGTGTGTCTGGTGTACTGTCTGTGAAGGGGGGTGGTGGGGAAGTCAGTGTAGGTAGTGGATGTTGGTGTATCTGCAGGTGGTTGTTGTTTGTGTCCACGATGGTGGTGGGTCTTTTGGTGCTTGTGCTTGTCAGTGGTACCCTTGTCTATTGAGGTGGATGCATGTCTGTTTATAAGAGTGCTTTGTCTGGGTTTGGGATTGGGAAGAGGTAGGTGGAGGGGGTATGGAAGACAAAGGAAGACTGGCTGCCATCAGTGTGGAGGCCAAAGGCTGAAAGGATCTCTGGAGGCCAGTCGAGGCACCGTGAATGCCCTCCAGGAGTGCGTTGCCCTGTTGGACTTGAGCTGCTAGTCCCTGAATGGCATTCGTGATAGTGGATAGACCCACAGAGTTGGACCTAAGTAGGTCACTAGCCTCCTCCCTGAGGGCAGAAGGGCTGAGGTGCCTGCGGCGAAGGAGATAACCACCCTCCTGGGTGAGCAGGTACGGCAACTCGGTGGGCGGTGCTAGTAAGGGGGTACAGACGAAGATGGTGCTGAGGTGGTCCCAGATGGGCCCGCTACCACCAAGGAGTGTTCACTGCAGAGGGATTCCAAAGAAGAGGTGGTAGATCCAGTCTCTCCCATGGCACTCCCCTCACCCTTCGTCCCACTGGGTACCTTGCTCTCGCTGGTTGCTGCTTCCTGGGTCCCATGGATTGCTGCTTCCCCACTTGGCTGTGCTTCCTTTCCTTAGACTGAGGGAGGGAGGGACGGAGAGCGAGAGAGAGAGATTGAGCTAGGGCAAACATGGGTTAACTTATTGCTCTCATACACACTGGTTAACATGCACATCTGTGACAATACTAACCCTAGCTAGGCCATCGCAGGCGCCAATACACATTACTTACATCATGGTACAACACGTCACTACTACCCACACCTGTATGGCAAAACACACCTACATCTAAAACTAAGTTGGACAGCACAACAGGCATCATCCACATGATGACTACCAAAGCCATTTCTGCTGGCACAGCATGCCCTGGACGCAGTATCAATTGTATACCTGACTACATATCAAACCTCTCCATGCCCCTATCACCCATTGGATGTCCAGCTAATTGAACAAATCACTTCTGGCCACTACAGTTACAATACCTGATCAGACCTCTGTAACATATCAATTACATTGAAGACAACTCCACTCACAGACCACACACCATCTGCCTGTCACATTACATGCCAGACCAAACACTCTGTACAGTGAAGCCAATATAGAAATCAACATTGATTTGGCCATTACAAGTGAGACACCCAAACAGTTGACATCTGATTTTTAAAATATGAGTCTGTGGTATAGCCATTTAAATAGTCTGACCCAATCATAGAGCCAGATCAGCAGGCACCAAACATATATCACAACTGATCATACTAAGTGGATCTACAATTGCCCATAAATCACATATAACTCTCAATCACTGAGCGCAGTGTCACAACAGATGTACTTCAGGAACACACATATTATACAATGGTCCACTTTCAATGCCACAACATATGCAGTCACACCTGTTAGACTGCAGAGCTTGACAACACCACCCTCACACACCATTCCAGAAATGACAATACCTGTCAGAGCCCAGACAACTCAAATGTCAAGATGAATTAGGCACACATGGACCAACACAACTGCCTGTACACCACACACACATCCCACTACTACATGGGCCAGCCTGGATTGACTAAAAGCAACATTAGATTCACATCTACATGCCATGTGGCATGCAATAGGCCAGCCTCTCCTAATCTGCCACTGCAGCTTGACCAAGGCAAGCAGAAAAGTCCCAACCCATCAGATGTGCCCCCAACTTACTATTAGGACAGGCAGTAATTCCGCAATGTGGCATGTCAATTGGCAGGGCATTGTGATATATCCCATATAGTTACCATGGTGACATATACGAGATCTGGCAAAGACACTTGCCACCTCTAGTACCATCCCATTGGTTTAACAGTTACATCCCCACAAGTATTGCACCTAGGAATGCATGATGTCTGCAACCAGACACACAGAGTCACACAGTACCTTATACAGATATGCTACACAAATGGGAGTTGACTGACACCTCAGAGCCACAAATGCAGATGGATGGAGCTGGCCATACTCATTGCTACTAATACTCACATCCATTGCATTGGCAGGATGGTCTCACACATGTGCCTATTTCATTATCTCCAAATTCCAGACATGGAGAGGTCTAGGAATGGGAGATGTACATCCACTAACAGTAAACCATGCCAACAAAGGTACTATTTATATACAGCCAGGGTGCATAATACCCATTTCCAATAGGTGAAACACAGGATGTAATTACACAAATGTCACTTTGCCTGCAGGGAGGCACATAATCCCTATCAAGCCCAGGCAAGTGCAAGGATCCAGTCAGTCCTCACCCCTTGTAGCTGCTGTGCTACCCTCGAATGCCCATCCACCTCAGGGTAGGCCACTGCCAAAATGTGTGCCATTACGGGGGCGACATCTGATGGGAAGACATCCTCCGCTGGGCCTCTGAGGTCTTCCCGGCCCAGCGTCTCAGGGCCTCCTAACGCTTTCTGCAATGGGTGCTCCGCCGGCTGTGGACCCCCAGGGTCTGCACTTGTTTAGCGACGGCACACAAAATCCCTTTCTTCTGATGGGAATTTACCTGCATGGATGACATAGACAGAAGGAGAAAGCCAGGTACACATGCCCCATTCCAACAGCATTGGACAATACACATCTGACTAACTCAGTGCCCACACATGCCCTTCCTCTCGGCTCACATGCCTTAACTCATGCCCAGTGCATGCATGTACTCCCTCCCCAAGACACTTACCCCTTACACCACCAGTCACACCCCTATCACACATGACTATGGCATCTGGCTCACCTGTTCCTCTGGTGCCCCATTCAGCTATCCATAAAGGGGCAGGATCCCATCCACAAGCTTCACCATCTTTTCTGGGGTATAGACTGGGGCCCTGTCACCTGCAGGATGTGGCATGATTGTTCTCAGAGACAGCACACAGCAGCTCACGTCATGGAGATCCTGCTTGCAAGAGTGTCAGGAATAAAGTGAGAAAGGCTGCAGGAAATGGCGGTCAGATCCGTCGTGTACAGGACCATCACCGCAGGCGGTGATCGCCATTGGCCCCTATCCCCCATAGGCAGCAATGTTGACCAATGAGAAGTTGCACGAAAGTTGCTACCGCCTTCTGCCATGAAGACATACGCTGGCATACTTAGGACACTTCCAACTGTCCTGTGCAGCAGGCCAGACGACTGCTATTTTAAGCACATATCATGCCTTGCTGTCTCTAAATAAGTGTGTCATACACATTTTTGTCCAAACTGCAGAGTAGGCCTCTGTTGTGCCATCATAATTTAGCTAATACATGTGACATGGGTAGGAAAGCAACCTCTTTCTAGCATGGTTACCCCCACTTTTGGTGAGTTTGTCAGTGTGTTTGACTGTGTCTATTGGGATCCTGCTAATCAGAACCCCAGTAGTTATGCTCTCTCCCTTAAATTATGGCTATAAGATACTGGTAATACAGCATTCCACCCACAAGTGGCATACTGGTGCCCCCTTATAAGTCCCTAGTATATGGTACCTAGGTGCCCAGGGCATTGGGGATCCAGGGGATCCCTATGGGCTGCAGCATTTCTTTTGCCACCCATAGGAAGCCCATGCAAAGGCTTCTACAGGACTACCACTGTAGCCTGTGTGAAATAGTGCATGCACCCTTTCACTGCCATTTACACTGCACCAGGGGCCAGATGTAGCAAAGGTTTTTACCTATTCTGTGTCTATGGGAAAAAGTGTTTGTACATATGGCCCTAGGTCACTTATAAGTCAGGCCTTCCAACCCTGAAGGTTGGGTGCAGAGCATCTGCGTGTGAGGGCACCCCTGCAGTAGCAGAGGTTCCCTCATGACCTCAGGACCATTTTCCCAGACTTCGTGAGTGCGGGGACACCATTTTATGCATGCACGGTACATAGGCCACTACCTATGTACAGCTTCACAATGGTAACTCGGAATATCACCATATTTGGTAGCAAACATGTTGGCATCATAAGTCTTTTGCAAGCATTGGTTGTATGATTCCATGCACTCTGGGGGCTCCTTAGGGGACCCCCAGTACTGCCATCACAGCCTTTTGAGGTTTTCTAGGCAGCCTCAACTGCTGCCACCTTACAGACAGGTTTCGGCCCTCCTGTTGCTTGAGAAGCTCAAGCCCAGGAAGGCAGAACAAAGGATTTCCTTTGGGAGAGGGAAATAGGAAATAGGTGTAACAGGAATGGGAGGGGTCGCCTCCCAGAGCCTCTGGAAATGCTTTGAAGGGCACAGATGGTGCCCTCCTTGCATAATGCAGTCTATACCAGTTCAGGGACCCCCAGTCCCTGCTCTGGCATGAAACTGGACAAAGTAAAAGGGAGTGACCACTGCCCTGTCCATCACCACCCCAGGGGTTATACTCAGAGTTCCTCCAGAGGGTCCCTGGGTTTTGTCATCTTGTATCCCAAGGTAGCAGGGAACTCTGGAAGCATCTAAGTGGCCAGTGCCAGCAGGTGTCAGAGCCCTCCCCTGATAGGTGCTTACCTGTGTAGCTGATCAATCCCCCTTTCGGGGCTATTTAGGGTCTCTCCTCTGGGTATTTCCTCAGATTCGGATTGCAAGACTCCAGCAGGAATACTCTGCATCCTTTACTTCACCTTCTTACCAAAGAAACTGCGTCTGGACCCTCCAGGAACTCTACAAACTGCAACAAAGAAGGAAAGATGACGTCTGCAACATTGCATCTTCAGCTCCTGCCAGCAACTGCAACTGTTTCCAGGTTGTGCATCCTCCGAGGACTGCCTGTCTTCAGCCTGCACCAGAAGAATGAAGGAATCTCCCTTGAAGTGAAGGAGTCTGACCCCTGTTTTAGCAGGCACCCCTCTGCAGAGACGATCAGTGGTGTGGGCCCCTCTCCTGAAGAAGTGCGTGGATCCAGCAACATGGGTGGTGGACTGAGGTAGTCCTGGCGGTCCTCACATCCAACTGTCCAAATTTGGTGGAGGTAAGAGCTTGTCTCCCCACGCAAGACAGTACCACTGTACATTGCATGTTTTGCAGTTGCCAAGGCTTGTTGGCATCCTTCCACAAAGTTCTTCATGCACTGTGCAGCTCCAGACTCGAGCACTCAATCTGGTGATGCACAGCTTCCTGAGTGGTTCTCCAATGGCGTGGGATCCCTTTGTGTAGTGCTGCATGGTCCTTCTTTTGCACCTTCTTTGTCCCTGTGCTGTGGGACTCCTGTGCATGCTGCCTGGTCTTCTGAGGATGCACTGAGTTGCTGAGAGCCTCCTCTGTCTCCCCCTCCTGGGTAGAGGCCACCAGGTCCCTCCTGGTCCCGGGCAGCACAATTTTCCACTAACTGTGAGCTTTGAGTGTGCTGAGGCTTATTGGTGGAATCCAGCAACACAAACTAGACTGCAATCATGCATCTGGTGTGGGACATCATCTGTACCAACCAGGAACCCACATCAATCTTCTTGGGTGCAGTACTGACTGTTCTTCTTCACCAGTGGTTCTTCTTTTGCACCTTTATCCGGGTTAGCAGGGGCTCCAGTTCTCCCTGCACTCTTCAGTGTTTCCTGGACTTAGTCCCCTTCTTCCACAGGTCTTCAGGTCCAGGGATCCATCATTGGTGTCTTTCAGTCTCTTCTGGTTCTTGCATCTTCTTTCTCGTGTTCTTGTGTGTTCTAGGAAAGTTACTGTTATTTACTCCTGATTTCCTGGGCTCTGCGGTGGGTTCTATTACTTACCTTTGG
Source organism: Pleurodeles waltl (assembly GCF_031143425.1). Classification (NCBI taxonomy): domain Eukaryota; kingdom Metazoa; phylum Chordata; class Amphibia; order Caudata; family Salamandridae; genus Pleurodeles; species Pleurodeles waltl. The sequence goes on along the minus strand of NC_090443.1, from coordinate 657,557,213 downwards.
TATTTTCTAATACTCCCAGTGCCCCTCTACACACTACACTTACCTAGGTGGAAAACAACGACTTTCACATTCCATGTTCTTAGTATATAGTTTGTGTATGCGCAGGGCCCATTTCTAACTATTGTGATGTTCACTGTTTTCCACCTGTTTTTACAGCTATTCCTGTCAACTAGTGTACATATTTTGTGTATTACTTACCTCCTAACGGAGTATCATCTTTAAGGTATTTTAGGCATTTATGTCACCAAAATAAAGAACCTTTATTTTTGTAACATTGAGTATCTTCTTTCATGTGTGTGAGTACTGTGTGACTACAGTGATATTACATGAGCTTTGCATGTCTCCTGGTTAGAGCCTTGGCTGCTCATCCACACTACACCTAGAGAGCCTGGCTTCTAGACACTGACTACATTTCACTAATAAGGGATAACTGGACCAGGTGTAAGGTGTAAGAACCTTTGGTACCCACTACAAACCAGGGCAGCCTCCTACAACATGCATGTAACAGTGTCACTTCAGCATGCCCATAATGGTATGTGTCAGCAGTGTGACACATGTGTACAGTGTTAGTCGTGTGAGATGATTACATGTTCTGCTTACATGTGTGCAGTACTTATGACTTAGTAAATTTTCTACTCTCTACCCTAGATACCCTGCCATGATGAGATTGAGACATGCACCAGTCTACCATTGACCATGCAACCATGGAGGATAGTCATATCGTCCAGATCTATCATCTGAATTGTCAGACGATCATGGATCTATGTGCCCAGCGGGAGCCTGATCTATTGCCTGCCACACACAATTCCTATGCCATCCCACCCATAGTAGAAGTCCTGTCGGTGCTACACTTTCTTGCCACTGGGTCCTTTCAGAATACAGTGGGACAGCAGAGCGGTCATAGCCCATGTTCAGTTTTGTGTTGAAGGATTGACTGTGTATTTTATTGACAGCTAGATCTGGTTCCCCCAACATGTAGATTTAGCCTATGTGAAGGTAGACTAATATATGGGACACATCCCTCACATGATAGGGGCCATAGATGGCACCCATATAGCCATGGTGTCCCTCCCAGTGCTAATGAACAGGTGTATAGGAACAGGAAGAACTACCACTCAATCAATGTTCAGGTGTTGTGTCTGGCAGACCAGTACAGTACAGGTGACAGCCAAGTTTCCAGGATCTGTGCATGACTCCTACATTCTGAGGAACAGCAATGTCCCTCACATGATAGCACAACTACACACAGAGAGGACTTGGCTCATCGGTATGTATGTATTTGGATGTGTGTCACTTGTCATCACATTCTTCCCTGTATCAGGGTGATCACATTCTTACCTATATTGTAACAGTTCATACCTTTATGCACACATGTGACTCTGTCTATCCTAACCTTCCCTGGCTGTTGACACCAGTGAGGTACCCTGCCACAGAAGGGGAACTCAGTTTCCATGAGGCCCACGGCAGGACCAGGTGTGTAACTGAAAGGACATTTGGCCTTCTGAAAGCCAGGTACATGTGCCTAGACGTCTCTGGAGGTGTCCTCCTCTACACTCCACAAAAGGTATGCCAGATCATAGTTGCCTGCTGAATGCTCCACAATCTTGCCCTGAGATGTGAGATACCATTGCTAGCTGATGATGGCGAGGCAGTTGGACCAGTGGCTGGTGATGCACACATAGAAAGTGATGAGGAGGCAGATGAGGATGGTGCAGCTGACTCTAGGACTGAGCTCATCAATTAGTACTTCCAGTAACATACAGGTATGCTGGCTGTGTATTTGCAAGTCATGTATATCCACATTAATTGTTGACAACAATCCTCCTGTTTAGAATCATCAGTAGTGTTTTAATGTGTTCCTATCCCTATGTGTGTGTTGAGGAAGGTGCCTGCTTGAATGTAAGGTGCAGAGTTTACATGTATCTTATCTTACATGCGTACTCACTGCAGGTTGCTAGATTCACATTTCCTATGGACAGACCTGTGTTGAGCTATGTGTCCTGCATTCTCCTGTTCTCATATAATTCCACTGACTGACTGTGTTATGTCAATCAATGCCTCTGCTACCTGTGACATGAAGCATTCATGCTTATTAGCCTTTGGTAACTGTTTTCAGAATACTTTTGTGCATGACAGATGGCAGCTATAGTGTATTGTGATGTATTTCCTGCGACTGGGGATGTAGAAATGTTATCTGTTGTGCCATGATTCAGTGGCAATCTACACTGGGCTGAACTCCTATGTACTGCATGTGTGCTTTGTGTGGCACCATGCCTTCTATCCTGATATAACTCTCTGTCATGGTCTCTTCTGCAGGTTGGATGAGTGAATATACTATAGTGTGTGCCTGGAATAGTGCCAACCTTACATCTGCCCTGGGACATATCTGTTGTACTGTGTCTCCTGCAGAGGATGTCTCCCACTGCTGTCCATTACACTGCCTGTTGGTTTAGGGGACTATACCCACATAACAATTTACAGACAAAACATTTGTATTTGTTCAAACAAAGACACATGCTGTTGCTGTGATCAATAGTGTTTATTGGGCATACAGGGGAAATGTGAAAATAAAATATATGGTACACAGAGTGACAAACAGGTGATGAGTGGGGTCATAGTAGTTGGAATCATCAGATTTGGTGGCACAGCTGTAGGTAGCACAGGTCCAGTGTCCAATGCCGCCCATGTGAAAATTGAGTAATGTAATTGAACAGCCAACAGGGTGTCTGAGTGTCACACAGGGGAGAGAAATCAGGAGAGTTTCACTTCCTGGCAGTGGGTTTGGTCTTGGCATCTGCTCCAGCCGGATGTCTGGATGGACGATCACGTTTGCCGGGGGGTTCATCAGCTACAGAGGGAGGGGTGCCAGAGGCCTTGGGTTCCCCTGGCAGTGCCTACATTCCACTAACTGCAGCAGATGTGTAAGCCTCAGATATGATGTGGCTAGCAGAAGGGGCCTGCTGGTGGGAGGAGAAAGCATGCAGGGTGGTGTTGATGTCCCTGAGTACCCCTGCAATGGAGACCATGGTGGCATTATGGGTCTGTCACTGCTGCATGACCTCCTGGTGGTATTCCCTCTGCAGCCTTTGGTTTTCCCCCTACATGGTAATGAGCTGGCCCATCTTGTCCTGGGATTGTTGGTATGCTCCCAGGACTTGTGAGATAGTTTGCTGGTCAGTTGGCTCCTTTGGGTGCCCTGTCCTCTGGCCCAGAGGTTCCCTCCCATGTTCCCTAACCCCATGTGCCGTTGGTCTTGGCACAATTTACCCACTCCCAGTGTCACCAGGACCATAATTGTCTTTGGTATGAGGGATCGACTCAGGTCCCTGTACTGTGGGGCACTCGATTGATTAAACTGTCCTTGGGACACAGGTTTGGGGACCAAGGATTGGCTGTGATGCTGAATGCCAGGGTGTGGGGGTTTGATGTGGGCAGGGTGAGATAGCGAGCGATGGACTGACCTGGTGTCACAGATGGTCCAGTTAAGTAGTCAATGTCCAGACATCCAGAGGCGTTGACCTCACTGGGGCCTCCATCCTGAGGAGGGCTGGCTGTCTTTGATATCCTCCCCATGGTGGCAGTGGCAGGGGTAACTGTAGATGGAGTGAGAGGTAAGTAAATGGTGGACATGTGATTGGTTTTCTCTTTGTCTGATGCATACAGTGGCTTGACATGATTCCCGCAATGGCAATGACAGATACAGCATTGCAAACATTGTTTATGGATAGTGGACTGTGACATGTGTACCATACTCCATTGATGTAGGTGTCAATCAGGCTAGGTACCTTTTACTTGGTGGGTGGTTTCAGGTCCTGTGTGATGGATTGCATGACAGGTGTGCCCTGTTAGCTCGTGGCAAATCAGGCGTGCAAGATGTGAGTGGGAATGGCTGTACATTGTAGCATTGAGTCCAAGTGGGAGGAGGGTGTATGTGTATGCATGGTAGAATGTCCTATCTGTGCATTTGGTGCATGGAGTATTCCTTCTTACTTTCAAGCCCATGATCAGTCCATTTCAAATTTGTTGATCTGGATAAGTGTCCATTAGGGTTGGTGACTGTGGTGTGACTGTGTTTGGTCTTGTTTGCCATTGTGTAGTACCATTGCATTGCTCTTATTGCCATGTAGTGTTCCTCAGTCGAAACATCCAGTTGGTGTAGCTAGTGCAATAGTCAGACATGCAGGAGATTGCAGGTTTTGATGTAGATGGGCTAATGCATTGTGGGAATCATAGTGATTGTTATTGGCACTGCTATCCCTGCCCTTGCCAGGGACTGTGTGGGCATTGGGGCCAGGTGGTGGGTTGGCATGCAGGAGAGGGGCTTTGGGTGATTAGGTGGTAGGTGTAGTGGGAGATAGAGTGAATTGGGGTGTGCTTGGGTGGTTTGGAAGCATGCTGGACAGGACGAATGTGTGTCAGAGGAGTGGTAGTTACTTACCAGAGTCCAGTCCTCCAGGTATTCCTGTCAGACCCTCTGGGTACACGATGACCAAGACCTTCTCCTCCCACTATGTGAACTCTGGAGGAGGAGGTGGGGGCCAATTGCCAGTCTTCTGCACGGCAATTTGGTGGTGAGATGTCATGTAACCCACCTTCCCCTGTAGGTTGTCACACATCTTCCTGTTGTCCTCGCTTGTGCATTGACGGTTGCCTACTGAGTTGACTCTGTCGACAAATCTCTGTCATAACTCAATTTTCCTGGCAATTACTTTTTGTGGACCTGGTCTCCAAACAGTTGTGGCTCTACCCTGACAATTTCATCAACCATGACCCTCAACTCATTGTCTGTGAAACTTGGGTGCCTTTGTCGGGACATGGTGTTGGTTGTGTTGTGAGTGCGGGTGTGTGTTGTGTATGCAAGGGTGTAGTATATGGTGCTTGGTGAGGTGGGAGTGTTTAGTTGTATGTGAAGGTCAGTTGTGGTGTTTGTATATATTCGTTATGTGTGTATTGTGTTGTTCGTGCAGTTGTATCGTGTGTGCTGAGTGAGATGTGTATGTATGCCTATTGTGAAAAGGTGGTATCTGTCAATTTTTGCCTACTCTCTGTGTATGTGATTGTTGTTTTAGTTGCAAAGGATTATGGGTTGTGTGGGGGTGTGTTATATAGTGCAGTGATTAGGTGTGTCTACTGTGCGTATGCGTGTCAGGTGTGGGGTATTCGAACTGGCCAATGTGGTGTAGTTTTCTGTCTGAAGTGAGTTTGTGAGTATGGCAGTTCACACCGCCAATAGTTTTCTGCCATGGTAAAACCACTGTGGTGATGTATGGCTAGTAATCTGGTGGGTGGAAAGTTGTTGGGGTGGCGGTCTGAAAAGACTGCCAATGTCGTAATGAGGTCCTCAGAGTCTAAGAGTATTTATTTTGGGTCTGTCAGAGATGTTGGTCCTACTGACACCATCCATGGTGTTTTTGACCTCCCCACAGGAGTGTGTTAGTACAACTACTTTCCGGAGTATGGCTATTTTTCATTGAAGTTGAAAATTGTACCATTACATGAAAAAATCTCTCAGATGAGTGTAAATGCCATCAAGAAACTCCTTCTGCTGCATTCACGCCTGTTTTTGTAGTGTTCCCTTTACATTATCAGCCTGTTACTAAAATGTTTTCTGCCTTTGAGGACAGGGCCTAATTATGAGTCTGGCAGTCACTAGACTGCCAGACTCTCAGTGGCAGTCAGGACTACCGCTGCTGTGGCAGTCGGACTGTCACAGTATGATCTTGGAGGTCAGATCACCAGGGTTCCACTGTCTACGCTGGGATGGGTGATCTCGAAAGGTTGACTGCGGGTGCAGCACCGCCCTACTGATTACAACCTGGTTCTTTGCCAGCATTTTCACGGTGGTTTCACTGCCATGAAAAGACTGGTGAAGACTGCATAGTCGAAACGCGTTGTTCTCTTTCTTCTGCACCGAATAAACCACTTAAATTCATTCATAAAATTTAAATTATACACATTTTTAAAAAGTCAAACAAAGTGAATGTTTGTATAGCATTATTATCTATAAGGGTTCTATTTTAAGTTCCCATCTCTATTATGTTCCACACAATGGGGGTCATTACAACCCTGGTGGTACAAGACCGGAACAAGGTTTCCCGCCACAATGGAGCCGGAGGTAGTAATCCGCCAGGGCAGCGCTGCTAGCAGCGCTGCCCAGGGGATTACGAGTCCCCCTACCTCCAGCCTTTTCCTGGCGGTTTGAACCACCAGGAAAAGGCTGGTGGTACGGGGAGTGCGGGCCCCCTGACAGGGCCCCATGCAGCTTTTCACTGTCTGCTATGCAGACAGTGAAAAGCACAACGGGTGCAACTGCACCCGTCACACGGCCGCAACAACGCCGGCTACATTTGGAGCCGGCTCCTGTGTTGCGCCCGAGATCCCCGCTGGGCCGGCGGGGATCTCCAAATGGCCGCAGCTTCAGCCGCCCACCAAGGTCGTAATGAGGGCCATAGTCATTCCAGTACCAGTTGTCGGCCATGTATGTGTTTAACATTGTTCAGGTTTGAGTAAAGTACATATAAAACCTTTTTTATTTTGGCTCTAGTGATTTAGAACCTTTGCTTGTGTATTGGAATGAGCTCACTTTTTTGTGGGTGGGTCCATGTCCCTTGCTTATCCCCACCATAGCCCTTTCTTAACTTCTCCTTACACCTCACTAAAACCCTCCCATTTAAGCATAAACATTCCAGACACTGCTCTTTGTCCCTTCATTATGTACTATGAAAACATATATGCAGATATGCAGGAGATTTCACACTTGGGAGGAGATCTCTGTGCAGAAAAGAGAGGTTAAGATTTATACTCTCAGGTTGGTGAATAGCTTTTTGAAGTACATGAGTAATACTATTGATGGTAATACTAAACATAGCTCAGAATTCTGTCTATGAACAGGCTCCATTATGTACACACACATCAAAGTCTTGATAACCCAAGTCCTAAACAGTACCTTATTTTGGGACTGTCTTACTGTATTTATGCTTGTAGTTTATTACCCACCTAGAGTATACAATGTTGAAGCTTCATGGTGGATTAAAACTATTAGTATTTCAAGAATGTGAGGAAAATACTACTATAGTTTCAAGTGACATACCTGAGATCAGTAGAGAAAAAAAAAGTTCTTAAAGTGGAATAATTATTTTACAAAAACAGGCTCTATCAGAGTAAATGGAAAAATTAGTCAAAAAATAGCTAGAGAATTATTTGAAGTATGTTAGAATTGAGCAAGATGATTTACACATATTTTCCTAGGACCCACCCTCTCTTCCTTTTTGGAAATATGTGGGTGAAATGGTGTATATTTTTATCATATTAAATCTACTTTTATATCACAACTGAGTCCTTACACTCTCACCGAAGATTCTTAAAGATTAGATAAAGATAGTTTTCTACATGATTCCTCTGTCCATATCACAACATTGCGATTGCAAACTTGGGCCCATATTTATACTTTTTTAGCGCCGCATTTACACCTCTTTTTGATGCAAAAACAGCACAAACTTACAAAATACAAAATGCTAAATGCGGCGCTAAAAAGGTATAAATATGGGCCTTGGTTCGGAACCAGAAAAGTGCTAACAAATCAGTTGAGGATAAGCAGCTGCAGAAGCCTTGTGTGAATCTCTCAGATTGCATGAAAAATTAAAAAAAGAATAACAATCTCTACAAGAGAAACAGTAAGAATCAGAGAAATATTACTGCGACTGCCATGAAAATTAAAACAAATTTTTAAAGCACAGTAGCAGATGTGCAGGCTACAAATCTCCCTCAACCATGAAGGTAATCAGTAAAAGATATAGAAAAGACAGTGGCTTTTTGAAAGGTTTTGGGGGCTGCCAATCAATTAGAGCTTTGGACAGCTATGTTTTTGATTGATTAATGGTCTATAGTTTCTTGAACTAATCCTTTTGAACCTAATATTATGAATGGTTTTAATTCAGAAAAACTCCAATTCATATTTAAATCATACCAGGTTTCAGTTTGATGGGGCAAAATTAAACATCAAGTGAAATATAAGGAGAAAAAGAAAAAGAAAATAAATGAAATACGTATATGTATATGTGAGGCCCGCATACAAGGCATATTTCTCCTGCAAAAGTCAAAAAGTATTCTTTAAAACAATTTTGATGGAAATGACCATCCTCTGTGTGGGTGTGGTCACATTTTGCCCTATCTGTTTTGCTGGATTTACAACTCTGTGCATTTTACCTCTGCTAATCCGGAGTAAAGTGCCCATGCGCCTCCTTTTAACTTGCTTAAATTATGTAACCCTTGACTGGCATCTTACTTTGCATATAAGTCCCTGTTATGTAGTATAGAAAATTACCCATGGCCAGGAAGTTAAACGTCACCTATGGACTGCAGCACCTATTGTGATATCCACAGAGTGGTCCTGGAAAACTTGGCTTCATGTCTAGCAAGGGTAGCCTGACTGCAGCAGCCTTAAAACGTGCAGTTAAATCTGTTTTTTTTAAAACCCTGGTTTAAAATACTATTATGTCACCCCTAAGTACAGCTGTTTCCCCCAAGGTAAAGTGTTTAGATCAAGATATTTAAAAGTGATATATGAGCCAAATTAAATTTCACGTGTTTCTCCAGTGATTAGAGTCCAAAACATATTTTCACTGTCAAGGCTGTAAATAGATCCTGTAAACTATGAAAGTCCAGATTATGAATTTCAATATGTGACTTTTGGCACCGGCTACAAAAGTAATTTAAAGACTATTTTTAATAATTAATAACAGCCCACTTCAATGGTAAAGTTGGATTTGCAATAGATATTTAGGAAATGTAACATTTAGATGGTTACTCTTCCATAGGCTCCTGGAGAATAACTTAGATTAGCATTCCATCAGCGGTCTTTCCAAGTGATTGGCCTTAATGAGGTGTGAAAACTGCTCCCATAGCAGGGAAAATGGCATGGGTGTAGGAATGTGTTTTTCTTCTAATATCAGGGAGACCAAATGGAGTGAACCCATGAACATATTTAACCTCGAAGGGGGCTGCCCTGTCATATGTAAATGTCAAAAAACACCTGGAAAGGACTGGCCTGTGTCCCTTTAGCCAAGCTTTCGCCAAGCCCAGTGGGAGGAGAGATACACCCACAACCAGTTTTGGGTGACCACAGAGAAGGGGACTGCCCATTATTCTGAGCCCAACTCTAAGTGGCACACAGGATTTGCACAAGGGGAGAAGTGTTTTACATATACAAAACCATAGAAATTCAGCTGTCATAGTTAGAGTTATTTCAAGTAACTATAACTCATGCGTTAAGGTAACTACAACTTGCTCCCAGGCCATGCACAGTTTTTGTAATCAATAATTTTACTGCAAATGTTACAGGGATATTATCAATGATGTCAAAGAAGTTGTGATCAGTGATGTAATATTTGGGGGAATTAGAAGTGCATGGCACAACCACAAGTCATACTTACCTTAGGGCATGAGTTATAGTTACTTGTATCAACTCAAACACCAAAATCATGAAGGAAAACCTCACCTCTTTACTCATCAACTTAGATATAAAACACCACCTCACCAACCAACTAATTTCAAAAGCAACAAGCTGGACACTCTTTATGCATCAAGCAATATCCACTGCCAGCCCTCCATATTCCTGGACTGCACTGATTGTCTCACCACCTCCTTCACTATCACACATGCCACTCCACCATGTGAAGGGCAGCTGAAAAAAGAGAAACTTACTGTCTGTTCTTTTAATTACACCCATCTAAAGAAACTCTAAGAAGACCTAACCAACCCACCCAGACACTTCCTACTCTCAGCAAACCACTCCAAAGAATCACAAAGAACACTATGACCCTCTTGAATCTCGTGCCTACAAGCTGGCAGTACCGTGGTATATCCAGGAACTTGCCAAAAATAAGCAAGCTGCATTAAGACAGGAGAAGAAATGGTGAATATTGAAATTTCAGGAGAAATGTATCCTCTTAAACTCACTTTACTCTAGCCACCATTTCATAATCATCACAGGCAAAGCTACCCACTACAAGACCACCACCAATGAACACAAGCAAATTATTCTTTAAGGCAGCCAATCAGTGTGAAAATCAAACTCAAAACCTGCTATGCCACAATCAGATGGAATCACATGCAATGCTACCAACCACTGCTTCACAGGAAAAATCAATAAAATCATGCCTAATATCACCTATTCCTCATTGTCATCCATATTTTCACCTACATCCTGGCACCACACCACTAACTGGTTGACTGTCAACACTATCTCCCATAAGACCTCTCCAACACTCTTAACTCACTCATGACTACTCAAGATTCAAGTGAGCTTATCAACATCCTTTCCAGTACTTAATTTGTAAATAAAAAGGCTGGTGCTCAAAGCTCTCCTCTGAAACACGTGGCTGCTGCACTTAAATGTATGTGCACAGAATGCTAAGGCAGCATAATCCTGAAGCCATCTTGGGCCTCTTTAATCCATTTACAGCCACTCCCTGCCTCTTCAGCTCACTCTTGAAGCTTTCTGCTTTCTCCCTTTGCGAAACTATTTTTGTTTTTCTCTTCCTCCATCTTTTCTATGTGTGTTTCTTGCTCACAGTAAATGTTTGAGGCAGAAAAATAAGTGCCGTCCCCAAAAATAAGTGCCGGCGCCCAGCACCGTAAACCACCGGGTTAAATTAAGCACTAATATTTTCTATAACCCAACTCAAATTTGTTGTAAAAAACATCAAGAAGGCAATAGCCACCCAACTACAAGAACACATCAGCAAGAATAAAAGTACTTGAAAATTATCAATTGGGGTTCAGACCATGCTGCAGTATTGAAATGGCCACACTCCAAGCAGTTGATGGTGCTCTCTTTCTTAGTGACACAAACAACCATTCTGATCCTCCTTGACCTCTCCACAACTTTCGACTCTTGACAAACCAGCACTGGTCGACACCATGGAACGTTACATGGCCATCTCTGGTATGGTCCTACAATTTTTCACATCCAACCTCACCAACTAACAGGAACTCATTGAAATGGGAAATACCAGAGCCTGAACTCTTGCTGTCACTTGTGGCGCCCCAGAGGGCTCCATTCTGTCATCCATCATTTTCAACGTATAAATGGAAAAGTTGGGAGTGACCCTTGCAGGCAACAACATCAAAAGCCACTAGTGTGCTGACAACACCTGACTGTCTCACATTCTCCACAACCAATGACATACAGAGACTCAAATCCTGCCTCAAACACATCCAAACCCAGATATCAACAAACTACCTTATACTAAAACCCATGAAGACCAAATTACTCCTCTTTTCCAATAATGCCAAACATTTTATTTTCTGTCATGGCTCTCCATCTTAAACCCAGTAGACTTTATGTCAAATGGACAAAACAGGCCACATGCCTTGGAGTCAGCTTTGATTTGAAACTCCAACTCAAAAAACATATTACAAGAAAACAAAAACAGTCTGAGTCTCTTTTCTGAAAAAGGTGAAACCTTTTCTACCATGAATTAAGATCAGCAGTTGAAGCCCTAAACCTCTCTCTCCTGTATGAGTCTACATCTTGCCTAACAGCATCCCAGAGACCACCCTCGCTCCCCTGAGCTGTATTCTTTGTGCAGTATGCATCATCTAGGTGATAAAGAATGCCAACTCTATCACCCCCACACTTTGGGATCTATGCTGCCCCCCCATGACTGGATCATCTTAATAATAATATGCATCATTTGCAAAGTCATGTACACCATGGCTCCTATCTACTTATCAAACAAACAATATCTTGAAATCAACGCGGAATGAGGAGTTCAGAAATTGCCAGATTAGAGACTTAGGGGCTGATTTAAGTGCCCCTAGCTCCTCCTTGCACCACATTAGGGCCATTTTATTTACACTAATGTGGCCCAAAGAGGCCAAAATCGCCCTGCCAACTTTACAAAGTGGTGCAATGCATGCATTTTGCCACTCTGGAACCCTTTGTGCTACATTATGCCTGTGCCAGGCATAATGTATGAAAAAGGGGGCTTCCCCCATTAGGGGGGGGGGGCATAAAAATGCTGCAAAGAAATATAAGAGATTTCTTTGCATCATTTATTTCGGCACTTTTAACGTCTGCTCAGAGCAGGCGTTAAAAGGACGTATGCCATTGTTTTCAATAGTCTTCAATGGGCTTTTCAGGATTAGCATCAACATTTTTTACGCTAATCCTCCAAAACTCTGAACTAGCGTCCAACTTTTTTATGCTGATTCCTCTAACTACCGCCATGGTGCGACATATTTTAGATAAGGAGCACGATGGTGGCATTATGGGGGCACTAAAGGGCGTAAGAAGAGTTACACTGCACTGGGTGCAGTGCCACTTTTCTTAAATCAGGCCCTAAATACTTCAGGAAGCATAAAACAAGAAAACAAATACTATCAGTCTATGCCCCCGGATCTGGAAGCATATCCTCGTGATACCAGAATAGTACCAAACCTCATACAAATCAGAAAGAAACTGAAAGCTCATCTCTCAAGGAATACTGCGTCAGATAGGCTAACTTCACAATGGTCCACTAGCTCTTGTTTCTCCCTCTGTCCCATCCCCCCATTTTCCCCGCTAAGGTGTATCCGCTGCACGGGTCTTTGTTGCTAGCCAGCTACGTTCACAATTTAGAAATGCCAAAGAATACATAAATAATTCATTTTAAAATGTTCTGTATACCTACCTTTGACCATGTTTCATTTTGTCCACTAAGGATTCTCTTCAGTTTCCCAAGAGCATGGTGGTGAAGAGGAGTTTCCATTTCATCATTTTCATCTTCGATCTCATCAAGATCAACCAAATGCACCATTTTCTCAGCTGCTCGAGGTCCTGCCTGAAATTCTATTTGGATTTTCTCAATGGTTGATTCTGTGCGAACTAAAATAATAGAATTGCAATTATTATGTAGCATGCAGCACATTTCCTTATAGTTTTTATCATAATGATATTCATAAACTGTAGTATGTTCTAATGTTCACAAAGTACAGCAAGTCATATTTAAGAAAAATGCATAAAAGGGAAGAATATTAAAAATATGACACATCTGTACTGAATGAGTAAATAAATTGCTGGTCCTAAGTTTTTTCAAAAAGTCAAAAATATTTCCGTTGGTTACACTAGAGTGTGTAAATGGATCATGTAATTATTTTATATGCAAAGGCGCAGTATGATTTCTTTTATTTTCATTTTTCTCTTTTCCTTAGCATGATTATTGCATGGGCTTCATTATGAGTGTACTCGCTTTTGTCCTTGTATTTCCACTCTCCGTTGTTAACAATTTCAGATGTACGTAACTCCAGAGAAGTAATATTGAAGGATTACGAGGTGTGCCCTGAGAGTACCATCAGAAATTAGGAATTACTATGTGAACTGAGATTAGCCCACTTGATTAACCTGTTTATACCCCATTTCTCTACAGAATTTCACAAATAGATTTCAGATGCTCCTCTAGCTAAAATGTCTCTGTGAAAAGCATCGGATCCAGTACATCTTGTATCTCTGATGGGGCCAATAACTTCTGTCAAAACTGCTGTTGGGGTCCAATCAGATTTACAACAGCACCCATAGTGAGGTTCAAAACGCTGTTTTTATTTTCCACCTTAAATTTGGCCAAAATAATTGTGTCATCTCAACAAAACATCCACTGCGGAACAAAGCAGGATTCTAAAATAGATTTATGTTGTAATTAATATTACATTAAATATGTTTCAATTATAATCCATGGTGGCTTTTCAGATTCAGTGTATTGTATGCTGCTGATTCGGATGTATCTTTTCCTTAATTTGAAAATGAGTTGAGATTAGACTTCACATTTCTTTGAAGTTTGTGCAATACATATTTAAGCAACTCCATGTGTTGCCAAAATCAATTTTCGAAACTTAATGACAGAGATTTAGCAATCACAAAGCAATAGATAAAGGTTATGTGTCAGCGAGGCGTAGCTTGTGGAGGGAACATGACGGGTGCCTGGAAGAAGAACTCCGCACCACCACTCATTCCTCCTGTAAACTGCGGCTAATATATATGCTGCAAGACACATCGGCAGCACTGGGGAGAATGCTGGAGGACTGCTCCACCGGTATCTGATGTGCTTTTCCCCCCAGAAGGCCGCTGGGGACCGAGATGCCTCTTTGAGACGGTGCGGCCTGGGAGGCAAGACGGCGCGCTGAGCGCGGGCGGATTCGCGGCTGCTTTGAAGATGAATGGTCGCGGGCCACCCGACCGGACGTGAACAGACGCTACACCCGACGGGGTGCAGCAGAACCGCTACAGGCGCAGCATCGGCAGGCGGACTATAAAACACAGTGAGTGTCGCCATCTCAGGAAGTGTTGTGCGAGACTAAGGGAGGCAGTGAAGCCGCGAGGGGGGCCCTCTGCTGAGAAAGGAAGAATTGGGATGTCTGGGGCAGTGGCCGCCGTCGGGTGCTGCACTACAACCGATGGTAATACTGAGAGAGCGTAGTTTAAATATCATATATTATAGACGTGAAATGCTTACATTTGACAAAGCAATATTAATAATTAATAATTAAAATGTATTAATAAACGTAAAGATGTATTCATTTATGAACACTAATGCTGAATTAATAATAATCTTTCAATTATATGTATTATTACGATCAAAACTGTATTCATTAGAACTCGTATGTCTTAAGTTAGCATGAGTTGCGAACTAGCTGTGTAACTCTCATTTAAAGCGTATTTTTCTGTTTCTCCTGTGTGCGGACTTGCAAATGACCATGACCCAGCTATTGTTCATTCTGTACTAGTTCGAAACATGAAGGAATTTTCTCATTCGTATGCTAGTAGCTTCTAGCTCAAAATTATGTGATTAGAAACAAACATGGACACTTCCAAGGACAATGAGACGAGGGGAAGAGAACTTTTGACCTGAGACGTGTGCCAAGATGGTGAAGTAACCCCGGACGTACCACCTACGAAAATGCTGATTATGAAGACCAATTGGAAGACAAGCTAGTATCAAGAAATGACAAATGCATTACTTAATGTATAATTTGATTGGTTATCAATAATGGGGTGTAGTTATTAACCAATAGAATTGTGGGGGAATGTATTACGAAAAGGGGATAAAAACTCATGACACGAGAGACGACACACATTAGGTAGGGAATGATATCGATTGCATCCAGAAACTCTGTCACTCTATTTGGTGATTTGAGACAGACAAAAATCATCCTAGCCCATAGACTGCCCTATTACACTTTCCTCCTTATGAGGAGAGTGTCCCTTGCTTCTAATTTAGATAGATTGACGGTGAACTAACTGATGTCCTGAAGACGAAGACTGATCCTGTATGCTGACCTATCTTGAGGAGGGTAATTATTAATGCTAACGGAATATATATGCCTTTCTTTCTAGGTACCAACTGCTGTATGTTTAATTAGGTATCTTAGTTAGATGTTTTCCAAATTGATATTCTAAATTTGTTTTGCATGAAGCCCAACATGCTAATGTTAATTTGAGGTTAGATGAGGTATTCATTTGACTGACGGAACTGACGTGACTGACATGTAGCTATGCTGAACTGATATTCTATGGTTTATCATGCACTATGATCTATTCTTTGCTAACGTATCTATCCTATGATTCTGATCATCGCATTGTTGAAAGTTTATCGTAGTTGTCACTTTGTGATTATGCTCTTATGCTTCTTGGTTTTGAGATTAATACGTTTATTATTAGATTGTAATCAATTGGGAATAAATTCACAAAATCATCCTTAAAGGTGTGGTTATTTGAGTCTGTGAGTTAATGAATGCGCCGAAGGATCATTAATGGTTATTGTGAAATATATTTTGATGCTTGGTAATCTCATTTTACGGAGACTCACCACTGGGTCCAAAGGTTCATCGACCTAAAACGAGTCCTGATGTGTATAAATTGACATAGACGGACGCGTTAACAGTTCTGGTAGCAGAGCGACGGTTAGGCCCTTGGGGGCCCTAGGACGGAGTTTTAATTTTTAATTTTGTTTTCTGTGATAATTAAATTTGGTAAAACGATGAGTGGCTAGGTTCGCCATGGGCTTTCCCGGGATCTCGGAGCCTGCCTAGATGAGTTGGGAATGTTCTCGGCGTCATAGTATATGTGGTTAGGGCCTTTGCGCTTGCTCAAAGCTTATGCATCTTGCAGGAGATTGTGAAGATTTGTGTGTATTTAGGCCAAATTAAGTGTTGTTTAGCAGGAGTGGGCGTACTCCACAGTATGAGAGTAGGGAAGTCGGCGCACTTCAAGTGAATGCAGCGCTTATTGTTCAAAATTATCCACATGGTTGGTTAAGGTATACGGACTTGTTGAGGTCTAAGACTCCGGAGTAGGATGAGAATTATGGTTTATGTTGTAATCTGTGCGGTTTAATAGGTCAATCGGGCGTGGTTGACAAGTCAAGATTGAGTCACAACGTATGTATGAAACCTTCGATGGAGATTTGACGAGCTCTAAAGTGCACTAGAGGGAGTCATTGACAAGTCGAGAGTAGGATTTGCGGGTCGAATTCTGCTTGCACATGTGGGATCTGAGAAGGAGAGAGTAGCGGCCGAGGCTTCAAGTGAAATCTCCGTAAAGTTCTGAAGCGAATGTGTTACCCTTCCTGTAGTAAACCGGCAGATTTGTATTGTCATTTTAAAGTGTCTGCAATAAATCGCATTAGTTTGTATGAATTGTATGAGTTAGTGAGGCGTGGACAAGCCGCAAGACTTTGTCAGCTGCAGAGTGTGTGAGTGTGACGTCAGTGGTGCCGCGCTGAGATAGGTCAGATGTTAAGAGGGGTCGCGCACGGATTGGCTGCCGTCCGTGAGGGGCAACAGGTTGAGAAAAGGGTAGGTGAAGAGTGTCCTGGGAACTAAGCCATTTTTCTGATTAAAACGAATTAAAAGAATTGCAAAAATGAATTTTGTTAAAGCATTCAAAAGCGCTTTGAGGGGAGATGTGTACATTGTCGCAACCGACGGGGAACCTACACCACCGAGGGTACTCCAGCTTATACAGTTATGGAGGAAAAGGGTGTTGCACCTTGTTTATGGATAAAACAATGGCGCAAGTTGACGGAAAAAGAAGGGTGTCTAGCGTTTCCGGAACATGGGACATTCAATCAAAAGGTATTAGAAAACTTGAGGTGGATGTTAAGTACGCAGAAACCACCTCAGAGACATGGCACAATATGAGGCTCTGGCGATCTGGGATCTGATGGCTCTTAAACATAGGCAGGAAAGGTTTCACAGGAGGTTGACAAGGGCAGAAAAATCTTATGCAGAAGCAAGATGGGACAACGAGAATAAGATGTGGAGATGGGGAATAGTAGATGGGTTAAAGCTGTTTCCAGCGATAACACAGGGAGAAGAGACACAGGGAAAGAAAGCTTCTTGCAAAACTAACAAAGACTCAGGCAAAGTTAAAGAACAAAAAAGGTCCTGGGAAGAAGAGGATGATTCAGAGGATGAGGAGTTTATGGATAGATTGCTGCATGATCGACCACCACCTTATGCGGTGAGCGACGATGTTCCGAGCACTAGCTTGGATCCTGGGAACCAGACGCAGGAGAAGGGAGTTACTGATACGGTACAGACTAGCGAAACAGCTTTGATACAGAATGGTGACAGTGTACCTACTGCACCAGACGTGCCAATACAATTACAGTCTCCACCGCAGATAAAAATAATTTATCCCGATGTTCCAGGGCTTGAGACTACTACGAACTTGGTGGTGCCACCAGACCCGATATATACAAAACCAAGATTGATTCAGATTGTGTCACCCCAAAGCTAGTGTCTCAACCGCCACAGCTAATACCAGGATATAACCCTGTAGCAGGACCTCCGTTAGTACCCGTACCAGGTACCTTAGAACAGACCTATGGTGTTGAAGCTCCAAGAAGTCTGGGTGCGGGTCAGACACCTGCCGCTATATCACTACCTATCACTGTCGGTCCTCCAGTACCGTTATATGCCCAAGAGAGAACAAGGACATGTGAACAGGGAGTCATGACTCATGAAGCAATAAGAGGAGGGTCTATTAGAACTCCACAGATAATGGCCCAGGAAGAACCGATACGTGAGCAACAGAGACCCTTAATGGACCTTAGTCCAATAGGGGCACCTCTTGAAGTAATGCGACAAGCAGGGTTGTGAGTTTTGACTCCCCAAACTATGAGTACGAATACCTCACATACTCCAATGATACATGCAGGAAACATCTCACTGCAAGGTTTTACAATATAGCAATTAAACGAGTGGTTGGAAAAAAATTCTACTTCTCGAAAAACTACAGTAACCAAAGCCAATCCTGAAAGGGAAAAACAAGATGAATATCTGAATCTTGTACGGCTAGGAGCAGAAGCTGCTGAGTTAGTGGAAGGAACAATGGGGGTGAACAGGTTGGAATCCTACACTGAGGCAGAACTGAGATACTTATGCCCTAAGATTACCAAAGAAGTAGGGAAAATACACCAGAGACTAGCAAACTTGGCAGACAGATACAATATTGATATTGGTAATACGAAGCATTTGAAAAGAAGCTACAGATTAGACTTCGACACTAAAGATTTTGATCACATGAGATCTGCAGGCATGAAGACACACCTGAAAGAATTGCTGCAGAGTGCGCAAATCTGGGGAGCATTAGAAAAATGGGAAAACCGATGGGCAAAGAAAAGAGACAAAGGGAAGAGGGATAGCCCAGGGTCTATTGAAACAGCGACCACACCCAATGTGGATTCAGTAAAAATCCTGCCCATGAGAGAAACAGCTGGTGGTGTTTTAGTCCATGTGCCTTGGTCCAGGGGAGATATTCTGTCCTTTACGAATGATTACCCAAGGTTGAGAGAAAAAACGATCGAGTGGTATCAACAGATAGATAGATTTGTGAAGCTTGCAAAATTTCTTTGGGAGGACTTAAATACCTTGTTTGAGATTATTGTTCCACCGGATTTGTGGCTTGAGTGCAAAAGAGGGGTAGATTGGCCCATAAAGGAACCGGCAAGGGATAAGGCGACTGGAGCACCTTCTGAAGAGGTGATGAAATATTATCATAAAGTCATTGAATTTTTGAAACAAAAAGTGTCACCGAAGGTGACCGATTGGCAGAAAATCGACCGGACTTCGCAAGAGGTTAAGGAATCAATACATGCCTATTATGAGAGATTGTTAAAAGCATTTAAACATTACAGTGGTACAGAGACGATCGAGCCGAAAGACATGAATCATCTTGTATTCAGATTTGTTGAAGGACTGAGACCAGAGGTTGGTCAGATGATTAAGAACCATTTGATTTGTTGGCAAGCTAAACCGATTGATGAGGTGTTGCAGTATGCGAAATACTGTGGCGATGAAATTGAGTTAAAACAGAAAAAGCTGAAAGAAAATGTGATGGTGATGCAGATAAGAGCTGCACAAGCTGGAATTCAGGGAAATGGTGTTCAGCAGATGATGCACCAGCAACCGCAAATGAACGGTGGGTATCAGGTACAGCCGAGAGGTAGAGGCCGAGGTTTTATGAATCGTAGTTTGGACATGAATAATGTTGTCGTTCAAAATGACGGGCAAGTAGTGAAGAGGATGTCACCATGCCATGCATGCGGGGGCATGGGACATTGGAAGCGGGATTGTCCAAATATGGTGCATGATGGTACAGTTCAGCAGAGCATGAGTGTCGGTGCACAGCAGAATCCGCGAGGTCCAAGAATGAGACAACAGAACCCGAACTTACAGAATAATTTGATACAAATGCCAGGGGTACAACCAATGCAACAAATGTTACTGCCGCGTTTTCAAAACGTGCCCATGCAATCGATGCAACAGCAGATTCCTATGGTGCCTAGACAGCAAATGCAGTTACCCCTAGCCCCAATGGGTCAGCAACAGGTGACACTTCCTCAGCAGGTCACAGGTCAGGTAACGAGTCAAAACAATACTGTACAACAATTCCCATTACGAGGTGAAAATGAGATGACTGAAGAATGGTCAGATGACAGTTCAGACAGTGAAGAGTGCAGGCTTGCAGCCTCATTAGAAGTAGATCAGAGAGGCCCATATGTGGAGGGAAAAGTAATGGGCTATAAAGTCTCATTTTTGGTTGACACTGGAGCTACACGCTCTACAGTCCGCAGTGTGGAAGTACCGAGATTACCCGTATCGGGACGCACTATACGAGTGGTTGGTGTGGCTAACCAGTATTTGACAAATCTAATTACTGACCCAGTACAGGTTGAAATTGGAAATTTCCAAGGCCTGCATAGATTTGTTGTATGCGACTCAAGTCCAGTATCCCTACTGGGAAGGGACTTACTATGTAAAACTAAATGTTCAATTACCTGTTCCAACGATGGAATAGAAGTTCAGACAAACAGTGATGATGAAGGAGATGAGGGCCAGCTCATAGAAGGAGGGGAGACGAGCGAAGATTACCCTCTAATTACTTTATTCCCAGTGTTCACTCTAATCGACTTACCTGCTGACCTACAAGGGTCCGTAACAGAGAGAGTGTGAGACTTGACAGGAAAAGAGGTTGGATTAATTAAAGGAGTTAAACCAGTCAAGGTGCAGATAAGACCAAATGCAGTGTTCCCACAAGTACCACAATATCACATGACTCAAGACGTACTCATTGAAGTGACACAGATAATTGCAGATTTTCTCAGGCAAGGAGTTTTGAAAGAAGTTTTGAGCAGTCCGTGTAACTCACCTATTATGGGTTTGAAAAAGCCCTGTGGGAAGGTTCGGGTTGTGCAGGATTTGAGAAAAATAAATGAAATCATGATAAAATGTTGCCCTGTGGTACCTAACCCAGCGGTAATAATGTTCCAAGTTCCTTGCGATGCTGAATGGTTTACCGTAGTAGACCTATCACAGGCATTTTTCTCAATACCGCTGCATGAGGATAGCCAATTTTTGTTCAGTTTCAAATTCCTGGATAAGGTGTACAGTTGGTGCAGAATCCCTCAAGGATTTTCTGAGTCACCATCCATCTTTAATCAGATATTAAAGA
Source organism: Pleurodeles waltl (assembly GCF_031143425.1). Taxonomy (NCBI): domain Eukaryota; kingdom Metazoa; phylum Chordata; class Amphibia; order Caudata; family Salamandridae; genus Pleurodeles; species Pleurodeles waltl. The sequence continues at coordinate 657,536,221 of NC_090443.1, read as the reverse complement.
AGGATTTGGAACCTCTTGTGCTGCCTTTTAATTCAACTCTTGTGCAGTACATTGATGACTTGTTGATTGCATCCAAAACCAGAGACAGTTGTAAATATGATACTATTGCATTGTTGAACCATTTGGGAAAGAACGGGCATAAGGTGTCACCTAAGAAACTGCAATACTGTCAGAAAGAAGCAAAATATTTGGGGCATCTAATTGAGAAAGGATCCCGAAGGATATCAAAGGAGAGAATAACAGCTGTCATACAAATGAATCCCCCAACAACAAAAAGAGATGTCAGGATGTTTTTGGGAATGGTGGGTTATTGCCGTCAATGGATACCCAACTTCTCAATCATTGCAAAGCCCCTAATAAAATTGACAGGGAAAGATGTCAAAGATGAACCATATACAATCACTTTGACAAAAGAAGAACTTGAGTCATTCTTAGAGCTGAAGGAATGCATGTGCAGGGCCCCAGCATTAGGAATGCCTGATTATGAGAAACCTTTTCTGTTGTTTTGTCATGAACGTGATGCTTGTTCTTTGTCTGTTTTAACACAGGTCCACGGAGATGCAAATCGCCCTGTAGCATATTTTTCAGCTACTTTGGACCCTGTCGCAGCAGCCCTACCGGGTTGTTTGCGAGCAGTTGCAGCAGTTGGTCAAAGCCTTTCCCAATGTGAAGGCATAGTCATGGGATACCCTTTGACAGTATTAGTCCCACATTCTGTTGAAATCTTGTTGACAAGAACGAAAACACAACACATGACAAATGCACGACTTACCAAATATGAGACGATTATTTTGGGATCACCAAATGTTACACTGAAAAGATGCACAGTACTGAACCCGGCAACTCTACTTCCCAATGAGAATACAGAAATCAAAGAGGGGGAAGAATTTGAGCATGATTGTCTTGAGGTGACTGACCTCTGTATCAAACCTCGCCCAGACATACAAGACACCCAATTAAAAGAAAACAATTGCATTATGTTCGTGGATGGGTCCTGTTTAAGAGATTCAACAGGGACATTGAGAGCTGGTTATGCAGTATGTACAATATCTGGCATAGTTGAGGCCTCTTGGCTTGAAAAGGTATTCTCTGCACAAGTGGCAGAATTAATAGCTCTTACAAAGGCCTGTCATGCTGCTGTGAATTTGAAAGTTACAATCTATACTGACAGCAGGTACGGATTTGGAATTGTACATGATTTTGGTCAGATCTGGTCACAAAGGGGTTTTATGACTTCCTCCGGATCACCAGTGAAAAATGGAGAACAAATAAGAGATTTATTACATGCAATTCAGTTACCTCTTGAAATTGCCGTGGTAAAGTGCAGTGCTCACACCAGATCACAAGACTTTGTGTCAATGGGGAATGGTTATGCAGATCAGGTTGCAAGATTTTGTGCATTGAATTGTATATCATTCAAAGAGCAGTGGGAATTGCTACCTCAGCCTGAAAATGACACAACTTTGAATCTAGCATTACAAGTGGTTGATACCTTAGATGAGTTAAAGACACTACAAAACCGTGCTAATAAAGAAGAAAAACGTTCCTGGCAGAAAATGCAATGTGTACAAAGAGCAGATGATATATGGGTCTCAGATGATGGAAAGTTGGTCTTACCTAATAGTCTTCTGTCACAATTTGCCCGATTATATCATGGGCAAGCACATTTAGGAAGAGACGCCATGATCAGATCTTTTAAAATTGATTGGTTTAATCCAAAATTCAGACATGCCGCAGAAATTACTTGTCACAGGTGCATCATCTGTCAACAGATGAATGCTGGAAAAGGAACAGTGGTAAATTTGAGCCACATTGGAAGAGCTGGAGGTCCATTTAATAGAATACAAATGGATTTCATTGAAATGCCTGTTTGTGGAGGATTGAAGTACGTGTTGGTGATTGTGTGTGTTTTCAGTCATTGGATTGAGGCATACCCTACACGTAGAAATGACAGTCTCACAGTTGCAAAACTATTACTCAGGGAATTAATACCACAATTCGGGTTCCCGGTTTCTATAGAATCAGATATGGGAAGACACTTCGACAATGAGGTGATCAAGCTTCTGTGTGCAGCACTCAACATCGAGCAGAAGTTACACTGTAGCTATCGCCCTGAAGCATCAGGACTAGTTGAACAGATGAATGGTACCTTAAAATCAAGAATAGCGAAAATGTGTGCAGCAACAAACATGAAGTGGCCAGATGCATTACCGCTAGTATTGATGTCCGTGAGAAACACACCAGATAAGAAAACAGGACTGTCCCCCCATGAAATCCTCATGGGTAGAGCAATTAGGTTACCAGCGGTACCTGCAAATGCCCTAGTGAATATTACAGATGATATGGTGTTGGATTACTGCAAAAGTTTAGCTGACGTGATACGCTCTTTCTCTCACCAGGTGGAAGCTAACACGTTACCACCAATCAGCGAACCAGGACACTCTCTGCAAGCTGGAGATTGGGTGGTTGTCAAGAAGCACGTAAGAAAATCGTGTCTTGAGCCACGTTGGAAAGGGCCATATCAAGTGATATTGACGACCACTACTGCTGTGAAGTGTGCCGGGGTTCCCAACTGGATACAGCCAGCCATACAAAAAGGGTAACGTGTCCTGTTGAAGAGGAACTTGAAAATTCCGGTACAGCAACTTCAAGAGGAGAAGTCTCAGAGTCAGCGATCAGCCAAGAAAGATCTGAGACTACAGGAGAGCCCGCTGAGAACAGCCGTGTCCCTCAAACTATCAGTGAGTTCGAGAGAGGTGACGGAGTGCCAATCTCAGTGGAGGCAGCAGGAGAACAAAGGCAAGGAGAGGTTCTCCCAGAAGCAGACGAATACAATTCAGAGCCTGAATACAGTATCGAACAGGAAGGAGAGAGAGACGGAGAAGTGGTAAATTTAAATCAGAACGAATCAGAATTTTCTGATCAAGTTCCAAGCTTATCAGGAGAAAACGCCATATCACAAGAGGAGGGTGCTGTCCAGCGTCCTGAAGGAAAATGCCGAAACAAGACACATAGAGGTGATACATGGCCGGAAAAGTCACCTTTTAGAATAAGAGAATTAACAAACGAGACAATAATAGAAGAAAGCGATACCTCACAGGCAGATGATCTGAGTGAAGGGGAACAGCAAGGTGAACGAAGATTAAAAAGAAAGAGAATAGCAAACCGAAGGTACACAGGTCCTGAATGGGCATATGCTACAACCTCTGAATGGCAACAAGAATTCTTAGCATTTTGTTTTGATCGAGAAGTGCCAGGCCAATACTACGGTACCTGAAGGAAAACAACAAAAGAAAACCTTGAAAAAATATTTTCAACGGAAAGAGACTTTATAAACCTACCGGAAAGAGACAACTAAACCTGGATTTGACATCAAGAAATCGAATTACGACAAGCTGCTAACCTGAACTGACGAAAAGGGTCCTGGAGTGAGATAAGATGCTGTAAATACGCAGAAAGAGTTTGCTATCTTAAGTTGATTGTCGATCTACTATTCTGATTCTATACAAACATGGCTTATAGTAACAAAGGAAGTAAGGTGTGTGGTTGGTTAGGATTTATGATAGGTGTTATATGTGCAATAATGATTGTAGGAGTGATTGTAGGAATGCCGTGGAAAGAGAGAGTAACCATTAACGCAACTTCAAAACCAGAAACTACTACTATTACTAATAAATTATCACCGTGGGAGAAATTTGAACAGGATGCTAGACATCTACATGAGGGAACTAATACAAAAGGGGAACTTTCTACTAATGTCTTCTATCGCTTATTAAATGAGTATGTGGAAACTATGGATACGAAAGATTATTATGTTTGTACTAAAATTCCTTCATCTGTACAGGAGGGGGTTACTTATCATAGCCTCCCTCTTACTTATGGGATTAGCTGCAGTTTGTTACTAACAAGATTTTATAATCAAGAGCATGTACAATACTTTTATTCAAATCTGGATGTCGTGTTTTCTTTTGTGCCTGTAATTGAATTTTTGAATAAGCTAGCTAAAGAACATGATATTAAACTAGTTAGAGGATTTTTTGAGCCAACACTTACATTTGGAACTGCTTACGCACATCGCAATAATTTGACTTGCTTATTGTCTTCAGTAGAGAAAAGCTTTTTAGATCACACAGATGATAGACGCAAAGCATTAAAGGAGAAGTTAGAGAAAGGCTTAGAAAAACGTACTTATGCAAATGATTATGCTTACACAGCGATTAAAACACAAGGTAAATTAGCTATAGATGCATTACACGTAGGTAGGCTATGTATATACAGACCAAAATCCGATCAAGACAATTTGTTTGTGGGTACGAGTGAATGTAGACATGTGTTTTTGTTTCAGAGTAAATGTACCTTCATGTTAAATGGACAAGACCCAGCGATTCCTGGAATCTATTACATCTGTGGGTTAAATGCATATTACCGTCTCCCAAAGGGATGGTATGGAACATGTTATTTGGGAATAGTTTTCCCAAAGATATACCAGATTGATGACTTAAAACAAATACCTAAATCTTCTGAAATACAACATTCTAGACAGAAACGAGAATCAGTGGCTGCTGTCATTGGTGACATATTCGGAGCAATAATCCCATCAGTTGGGGTTATCTTAAATTCTATGAAAATTCAAAAGTTGTCTACTATTGTGGATAACATGCTGACAAATTTTACAGGAGCAATATTATTGATGGATACTGAACTTGCTGCAGAAAGAGCTATGACTCTTCAAAATCGGCTTGCTTTAGACATTCTTTTAGCAAAGAATGGAGGTGTGTGCAAAATGCTTAATGAACGTCACTGCTGTTCATATATACCTGATAACAGTAAGAAAATTAGAAGCATGCTTACTAACCTGACTAGAGATAGTATAGATTTGAAGGATCTAAAAGAACCTGGTGTTTGGGAAAAATTTGGAAAAGGAATTGCCCGGGTAGGAAACTGGTTTACCAACATTTGGAATGGAGTTCTTGCAAAAATCATGCTAGGCCTACTAATTGTTTTGATTTGTCTATTAGGATTATGGGGAGCATGCAAAATTAATGACAAAATTAAAAGAAACCTGTCAAAAAGAGCCGGACGGAATGAAGAAAGTGAAAGAGAGAAAATGTTCAATGAAATATGGGAAAGTTCGCATAAAGGGCAAGATGTTGAAATGCGCATTATGCACAAGGTGAAAAATTGAAGATCAAGAATTGTGTGATGACGAGCGTCATCAGAGGAGGGACTGAGAGAGCGTAGTTTAAATATCATATATTATAGACGTGAAATGCTTACATTTGACAAAGCAATATTAATAATTAATAATTAAAATGTATTAATAAACGTAAAGATTTATTCATTTATGAACACTAATGCTGAATTAATAATAATCTTTCAATTATATGTATTATTACGATCAAAACTGTATTCATTAGAACTCGTATGTCTTAAGTTAGCATGAGTCGCGAACTAGCTGCGTAACTCTCATTTAAAGCGTATTTTTCTGTTTCTCCTGTGTGCGGACTTGCAAATGACCATGACCCAGCTATTGTTCTTTCTGTACTAGTTCGAAACATGAAGGAATTTTCTCATTCGTATGCTAGTAGCTTCTAGCTCAAAATTATGTGATTAGAAACAAACATGGACACTTCCAAGGACAATGAGACGAGGGGAAGAGAACTTTTGACCTGAGCCGTGTGCCAAGATGGTGAAGTAACCCCAGACGTACCACCTACCAAAATGCTGATTATGAAGACCAATTGGAAGACAAGCTAGTATCAAGAAATGACAAATGCATTACTTAATGTATAATTTGATTGGTTATCAATAATGGGGTGTAGTTGTTAACCAATAGAATTTTGGAGGAATGTATTACAAAAAGGGGATAAAAACTCATGACACGAGAGACGACACACATTAGGTAGGGAATGATATCGATTGCATCCAGAAACTCTGTCACTCTTTTTGGTGATTTGAGACTTAGACAAAAATCATCCTAGCCCATAGACTGCCCTATTACACTTTCCTCCTTATGAGGAGAGTGTCCCTTGCTTCTAATTTAGATAGATTGAAGGTGAACTAACTGATGTCCTGAAGACGAAGACTGATCCTGTATGCTGACCTATCTCGAGGAGGGTAATTATTAATGCTAACGGAATCTATATGCCTTTCTTTCTAGGTACCAACTGCTGTATGTTTAATTAGGTATCTTAGTTAGATGTTTTCCAAATTGATATTCTAAATTTGTTTTGCATGAAGCCCAACATGCTAATGCTAATTTGAGGTTAGATGAGGTATTCATTTGACTGACAGAACTGACGTGACTGACATGTAGCTATGCTGAACTGATATTCTATGGTTTATCATGCACTATGATCTATTCTTTGCTAACGTATCTATCCTATGATTCTGATCATCACATTGTTGAAAGTTTATCGTAGTTGTCACTTTGTGATTATGCTCTTATGCTTCTTGGTTTTGAGATTAATACGTTTATTATTAGATTGTAATCAATAGGGAATAAATTCACAAAATCATCCTTAAAGGTGTGGTTATTTGAGTCTGTGAGTTAATGAATGCGCCAAAGGATCATTAATGGTTATTGTGAAATATATTTTGATGCTTGGTGATCTCGTCTTACGGAGACTCACCACTGGGTCCAAAGGTTCATCGACCTAAAACGAGTCCTGATGTGTATAAATTGACATAGACGGACGTGTTAATAATACTTTTTCTTCACTGTTGTGATAGAGATATGGTGTTAACAGAAATCCGCTCACTGGTTGAGGTGCGAGTGGATAGCCCCAAAGTGATGTTTTTTCCTGACTATACACACCAGGCTCCTTGTCCTCAGACGGAGAGAACTCTGTTGTTACTTGGTAATCTGTCCAGAGTCCCCGCGTCCCTCCGTATATAACTCCACAGACGTCAGACACTATCATCTAACTTTACCAGTTGTTATAATAATGTCCTTCACATGCAAGTATAGCTGCTGCCAATGTAGAATGCTCCGACTATGGCTGTGAGCACTGGTCTACCTGTTAAGTGGCATTCAGTACGGCCCCTCTGTATCTACATGCTGTGGGCTCTCCATTGGTCACCCCGCAATTGTGAGGCCAACTATCTTTGCCTTAGTTGTTATCATTTGGTTTGGGTGGCCACTTGTTCTAGTGTGCTGCTCTCTTGGTATTCACTATGTTATTGTTCTGCTATGTTGATTGTTGTTACCTACCCATTCACCTGCTTGATGCTAGGCAGATTATGGCATTATCTACCAAGCGCTGCTGAGCTTCCTCATGCGCGTCACTGACAATCCCAGCTGCATGTTGCATATGCACAGCCCCTCCACCTGTAGTTTCCTTGCATGATGCCTCCTGTTAAGATTATAACATGGAATATTTGTGGCATGCACACCCCAGCGCCCCGGTATGCCATATATTCCTACTTGAAGCGCCGAAATGCCCATATTTCTTTATTGAAAGAGTCACACTTAATAAGTTCAGAGGCAGACACGTTGAGAAGGAAATGGCATGGGCAGGTATATTCCACAAGTTACTTATCCTATGTGCGGGGAGTCGTGATATGGGTCCGACCAGGGGTCTCGTTCAATCTACTGGAGCAGGTCACCAACACGGACAGCCGGTATGTGTTTCTTCGTGGTAAACTAAACGGCAGGCATGTTCTCCTTGGTAATATCTATGCTTCTAATGTAGATCAAATTCCCTTTTTCAATGCGCTCAACCGGTTGCTGGCACAATGGAGCGATGTTCCCTGGCTAATTGGAGTGGATTTTAATTGTGTGCTAGACCCGTACTTAGATAGATCATTTCCACCATTGGAGCGTACAACTGCTATATCAAATGCCTGCGGGCTAGTGACATGGCTCCACCACTGGCAGCTAACGGATGTTTGGTGACATTATAATGATACAGCACAGGTGTATTCCTTTCTTTCAGCCACTCATGGCTTACATGTCCGACTTGATAGGCTACTCTGCATGCTGGCCTGATACCGGCGGTCGTGCACCCTGACTATCTGGGCCATACTCACACCGATCACAATCCTCAATACCTCCAGCTAGACTGGGATGGGACTGCCCAGTCCCCTGTCCCCACATGGAAGATGCAGCCTGCAGCATTAGAAGCTGCAGCATTCCGGAAGTCAATAGGCCAGCAGATCACTGACTACTTTAAACTTAACGCAGAAATTACATCGTCTTGGGCAATCGAGTGGGACCCGTTTAAGGCAGCACTATGGGATTATTGTAGAGGGCTTAATGTTGGTGTGCGCAGGCAGTTGGACCGGGAGGTGTCCGTAATAGAAGAGCATCTACTGCAACATGAGTCAGAGGTGATAGGAAACCCCGATGCCTTACCTCAGCTGCAAGCTGTGCTCAAAAGCCATTCGTAACTCCTTGAGCATTTGAGATGGCTCAACTAAACAGCACACTCAGCCAACCTGCATGCCAAAGTTGATAGTGTTGGAGCTCTGCTCACCCGGTTGATATGAAAGGGGACTTCTCCTAGAGCGGTGCTATCCATTCCATTTGTTATACACACACGATTCAATCCATGCAGCCATTCACACCCATTATAGGGCTCTATATGACGATGACCTCCATCCGTCTTTGAATTAAATCAAATTATTTCTCGCAGAGATACCCCTGCCCCGAATTACGGTCGGGCAGTGTTCCGAACTGGACGGTCCTCCTTTGCTGGCTGAGTTACAGGAAGCCATCCAGTCGCTGGTGAATGGTAAGGTGCCTGGCCTGGACAGGCTACCGGCCGATTTCTATAAGGCATACTTGGCCCAACTAGCGCCTTAATTGCTTACTTTATATGAAGAGGCCACAGCATTGGCATGCTTACCCCATACACTGAGGGAGGCCACCCTAGTCTCTCTACTGAAGCCATACAAAGACCCAACTAGTCTACACTCCTACAGGCCGTTGGCACTCCTAAATATGGATTACAAAATATTAGCCAAAATTGTCGCAATGAGACTAGCCCCACTGGTGCCTACATTGGTTCATGAGGATCAAAGCGGTTTTGTACCAGGCCGCACAACGTGTCTTAATCTCCGCAGTTTTTTTCAGATACTGATGTCTGCTCCCGGTCATTGGCCACGAGCGGGCTGTTTAGTGATCGACTTGGAGAAAGCCTTTGACTCGCGGGAGTGGAGTTACCTTTATGCCATCCTACCGAAGTATGGTTTCGACCCTCGTTTTATACAAATGGTGAAATTATTACATACGCAGCCATTGGCCCAAGCCAGTACGGGACACCTCCTGTCGCCCCCCATTAACATCAAGAAGGGCACACGGCAGGGAAGCCCCTTGTCTCCCCTGCTTTTTGCACTTTCGGTGGAGCCATTGGCAGCTGCTCTGCGCCGAGCGGGACAGACCTGGGGAATACCACAGGGATGGGAATCATGGGGTTTCTCTGTATGCAGATGACCTTCAAGGGTATATCAGGGACATGGAAGATTTCCCTGGAGATATAATATCATTGTTCAACACTCATGTGAAGGTGTCTGGCCTGTAGGTGAACTGGGCCAAGTCATGTGTTTTCCCATTGACGCCAGCTGTGCCTAAGCCGGGCCCTGTTCCTATTGCACCTGACCTCACATGGCAACCTAACACACTTAGATACCCAGGTGTACAGGTAAATCACACTGAGTCAGATATGTTTGAAGGGAACCTGACAAGTGCGGTGTCGGGCTTACACCGCCAAATGGTGTTTTGGAAGGCGCTGTCACTGACAGTCATTGGCAGGGTGGCCCTTGTGAAGATGATAGTGCTGCCTAGGCTATTATATTATTTTGTGAACCTACCTCTATATATCCTTCTTCCATTCCATGGAGAGAAATGTGCATAGTTTAATTTGGAATACATTACGCTCTCGCGTAGCCCTCTTTAAGCTTCATTATCCACTAGCATTGAGGGGCCTATCATTGCCAAATTTGGAGCACTATTACTTGGCTGCACAGCTACAATGGGTGGCCCGCTGGTTCTCTTCAAGACAGCTGGCGGACATGGCCACTGATCCTCCGGCATGGTCACTATGTAAATTACTTCATTTGTTTCATACCTGCACTAGGTCTGTGGCGCCGGTGCCTCTATTGCTGAAATTAGCCTATTGTTGCTTCCGCAGATGCTGCTATCTCACGAGGGATGTTATTCCCTATGCACCAGCCATATCACTCTTGGGTACACCTTGTGGTGTGTGTGCTACATCGGCTGCGGAACTAGCTGATTGGCATGCAGCGGACATATACACCCTGGGAGATCTTTACACAGATGGTACCCTCCATACCCAACACACTGAGGGAGATTGTTGGACTTGGGTCCAGGCACTTTTCTTCTATATGGCTCCCTCAGGCAGACTTTGCAGAATGCATGGGGTGACATTGCGGTGGTACCCCAGATACACCACACACTGCAATACATGCATGTCTTTGGAGAGGGAAGACATATAGTACACTGGTTGGCGGACTCTTTCCGGCTACACACATCAGGACCACTTGTGGCACTCCGGGCATGCTAGGAGGGAGACAGAGGGAAACCTTTCATGGATGAGGAATGGTAACTGTATTGGAAACTCCCACGTATGGCCTGTGCAATATGCAATTTCAACTCATCCAATATTCCATTACCCAAAGAGCCTATCTTACATCAGGCAAAATTAATAGATATTTTGCCCGAACGGACGCCGCCTGTCCACGTTGTCAAGAGTTAGGGGCAGAATTTCTGCATATGTTGTGGTGGTGCCCCACTTTGAGCCAGTATTGGTCCTCAATCCTAGCGCTATTAATGCATTGCGTAGACCGGCCCATACCACTGACATGGGAGGTGTGCATCCTGGGCTTGTTTCCTTGGGGCAAGAAGCTAAGGGCCATGTCCTGTTTTTTGGATTTGGGGCTCTTGGTGGGCAAGCTCCTTATAGCCCTCAAAGGGCGGCATCAACATATGAAGCATGGGCGTGTTTCTTTTATGTTTGGGTGAGGGCGGAGAGTACGGCTCTCAGGCGCGAAGATGCATTGGGACTGCGCAAGTATCCTCTTGCGGTGCAATGGGAGCCCATGTTAGAGGATGTCTCCACCCCACTGGTGCCTGCTTCTGTTGGGCTTTGATTCCTCTGTTGCCGATAATGGTGGTTGATTATGGTATATATACAATTTCAACATGATACCTACCTGTAGCTATAACCGAACTAGATGGGCACTTCCTGAAGGCTGCAGGACAATATACTGAATGCAAGCAAATTGACATGGATGTACAGGGACAATATTCTAAGCACTTGTGAGTTGTATAAAACTTTTATTGCATTCTGAAAAGTAGGTATATGGAACTGTCCAGCCAGCGTCTTTTTCTTCCCCATATGTTTGATGTTGTCTGTTGAAATTGATTACTAATGAGTGAGGCACACGTCTCTTTATTATGCATAATGTCCTTTTTTTAAATGGTATTGCCTTCTCTTTAGTTAAATTTAAACCAACACAAACAAAATGGCCATTCAAGCTTTCCTGGACATTTTATTCACTGATTCTGAATGGATTGATACGATATTCATGGCTAACAGGACTAATGGGTTGTAATGGGATGAATCTTCAGCGAATGAAGATGTAACCAGAGATCCAGTGCATAAAGATGTAACCAGAGGTCCAGTGCGTATCACTGAAAATGGAAGTAAAGTGTTTGGAAGAACATTGTGATCCAACATTTAGGCAGCATGCTCCTCCATGGGAATCAGTGGCAAAAAGAGATGAACAGAGGACTTATTGATGAATATTAACTTGCAACAGCACATCCACAAATATACAGTTTTGCAAATAAAATAAGCATTTGCAAAACCAAAAAAATAAAATAAATAAAGGTTATGTATCAGTGTTTGCAAATGTTAAAAACACAATTTCAACATTATTTTAATGTGTTGTAAATTTGACTCCAACTTGATTTTGATTTTTTTCATTAGATGCATTGCAATTTCTGAAGGTTAACCCCTTCTGTGCCGCGGACGTAATGGTTACGTCCTGCAGCACAGTGCTGCTGTGCCCAGGACGAAACCATTATTTCCTGGGCACACATCCCAGAGGGAGTGCTAGCGCTCCCTCTGAAGCGTTCCCCCCCCACCACCCCAAGGCAGGGGTGGAAGGGGAAGCCCTTCCCCTTCCACCCCCGACCCCCCCCACCTCCCCTGTGACGTCAGAGTGCGATTGCGTGCTGTTTGTCACAGGGCCTCTTCCCATCGCACTGGAAGCTCAGCTTCCAGCGCGATCAGAAGAGAAATGCTTTATTTCTCTTCCGATCACGTGGGGGAGGCCGAGAGAGGCTTCAAAAGGAAGGAAAGTTATTTCCTTCCCTTTGAAGTCTCTCTCTGCGTTATGGCAGCCGGATTGAAAGCAATCTGGCTGTCAAAACGCTCACTAGACACCAGGGATTTAATTTTAAAAAGGAAACTGGCATGAGGGAGCGACCCCGTGGGCAAGGGTCGCTCCGGGGGGGGGGAGCATTTTTTTTAAGGCCTTTTCTGCCCCCCTTGGGGGCAGATTGGTCTATTTTTATGAGGCCAATCTGCCCCCAAGGGGGACAGAAACCACTAGACACCAAGGAGTTTTCTTTTTTGTTTGTGAATTTCACGTAAGGGGAGTGACCCCTTAGGCAAGGGTCGTTCCCCTGGGGGGCAAATTTATTTTAGGCCATTTCTGCCCCCCAGGGGGGCAGATCAGCCTATTTTAATTAGGCCGATCTGCCCCCAAGGGGTGCAGAAACCACTAGGCACCGGGGATTTTTTGTTGTTGTTGTTGTTTTACAGATGGGGAGCGTCCCCTTGGGCAAGGGTCGCTCCCCTGGAGGGGCAAATTGCATTTAGGCCATTTCTGCCCGCTTTGGGGGCAGATCGGCCGATTTTAGGTCAATCTGCCCCCAAGGGGGGCAGAAACCACTAGCCACCAGGGATCTTTTTTTTTGCGCCATCATGCACCCAGGGCGGGTGGGGGGCCAAATTTATTTTAGGCCATTTCTGCCTATTGTTATTAGGCCGATCTGCTCCGGGGGGGGCAGAAACCTCTAGGCACCAGGGCTAAAAAAAAATTGTGTTTTTTTTTGTTTGTTTGTTTTTTCTCGAGATGGGAAGCGACCCCTTAGGCAGGGGTCGCTCCCCTGGAGGGGCAAATTGTATTTAAGCCATTTCTGCCTGCTTTGGGGGCAGATCGGCCGATTTTAGGTAAATCTGCCCCCAAGGGGGCAGAAACCACTAGGCACCAGGGATCTTTTTAATTGGGCTGTCACGCAAGGGGAGCGACCCCGTAGGCAAGGGTCGCTTCCCAGGGGGTTTGGGGGGGCAAATTTATTTTAGGTCATTTCTGCCCCTCCTGAGGGCAGATCGGCCTATTGTTCTTAGGCCGATCTGCCCCTGGGGGGGGGCAGAAACCTCTAGGTGCCAGGGCTAATATTATTTTGTGTTTTTTTTTTTTTTTAGAGGTGGGGAGCGAACCCTTAGGCAAGGGTCGCTCGCCTGGAGGGGCAAATTGTATTTAGACCATTTCTGCCCACTTTGGGGGCAGATCGGCTGATTTTGGGGGCAGAAACCACTAGGCACCAGGGATCTTTTTTTTTTTTCCCCATCACGCAAGGGGGAGCGACCCTGTAGGCAAGGGTCGCTCCCCGGGGGGGTTGAGAGGCAAATTTATTTTAGGCCATTTCTGCCCCCCCGGTGGCAGATCGGCCTATTGTTATTAGGCCGATCGGCCCCGGGGGGCAGAAACCTCTAGGCGCCAGGGCTAATTTTTTTTTTTACATTTTTTTTTGTTTGTTTGTTTTTTTAGAGATGGGGAGCGACCCCTTAGGCAAAGGTCGCTGCCCTGGAGGGGCAAATTGTATTTAGACCATTTCTGCCCTCCTTGGGGGCAAATCGGCTGATTTTAGGTGAATCTGCCCCCAAGGGGAGCAGAAACCACTAGGCACCGGGGATCTTTTTTTTTGCGCCGCCACGCAAGGGGAGCGACCCCGTAGGCAAGGGTCGCTCCCCAGGGAGGTTGGGGGGGCAACTTTATTTTAGGCCATTTCTGCCCCACCTGGGCCGGCTGAGCTAGAGGCCAAAATCCACAGGTAGGCACTTTGCAAAAAACACCTCTGTTTTCTGTGAAAAAATGTGATGTGTCCACGTTGTGTTTTGGGCCATTTCCTTTCGTGGGCGCTAGGCCCACCCACACAAGTGAGGTACCATTTTTATCGGGAGACATGGGGGAATGCTGGGTGGAAGGAAATTTGTGGCTCCTCTCAGATTCCAGAACTTTCTGTCACCGAAATGTGAGGAAAATGTGTTTTTTAGCCAAATTTTGAGGTTTGCAAAGGATTCCGGGTAACAGGACCTGGTCAGAGCCCCACAAGTCACCCCATCTTGGATTTCCCTAGGTCTCTAGTTTTAAAAAATGCACAGGTTTGGTAGGTTTCCCTAGGTGCCGGCTGAGCTAGAGGCCAAAAGCTACAGGTAGGCACTTTGCAAAAAACACCTCTGTTTTCTTTGGGAAAATGTGATGTGTCCACGTTGTGTTTTGGGGCATTTCCTGTCGCGGGCGCTAGTCCTACCCACACAAGTGAGGTACCATTTTTATCGGGAGCCTTGGGGGAACATAGAATAGCAAAACAAGTGTTATTGTCCCTTATCTTTCTCTAAATTTTTTCCTTCCAAATATACGACAGTGTGCAAAAAAGACGTCTATTTGAGAAATGCCCTGTAATTCACATGCTAGTATGGGCACCCCAGGATTCAGGGATGTGCAAATAACCACTGCTCCTCAACACCTTATCTTGTACCCATTTTGGAAATACAGAGATTTTCTTGATACCTATTTTTTACTCTTTATATTTCAGCAAATGAATTATAACCGGTATTTAATGAAAACTCACTGCAAGGTGCAGCTCATTTACTGGCTCGGGTACCTAGGGTTCTTGATGAACCTACAAGCCCTATATATCCCTGCAACCAGAAGAGTCCAGCAGATGTAACAGTATATTGTTTGACAAAATCTGAGATTTCAAGAAAAAGTTACAGAGTAAAAAGTAAAGAAAAATGGCTGGTTTTTTACCTCAATTTCAATATTTTTTTATTTCATTTGTTATTTTCTGTAGGAAACCCTTGTAGGATCTACACAAATTACCCATTTGCTGAATTTAGAATTTTGTCTACTTTTCAGAAATGTTTAGGTTTCTGGGATCCAGCATTGGTTTCACACCCATTTCTGTCACTGACTGGAAGGAGACTGAAAGCTCAAAAAATCGTAAAAATGGGGTATGTCCCATTAAAATGCCAACATTGTGTTGAAAAATTGGGTTTTCTGATTGAAGTGTGCCTGTTCCTGAAAGCTGGGAAGCTGGTGATTTTAGCACCGCAAACCCTTTGTGATGCCATTTTCAGGGGAAAAAACACAGGCCTTCTTCTGCAGTCCTTTTTTCCCCATTTTTTTTTTTTTAAACGACATTTTCACTGTATTTTGGCTAATTTCTTGGTATCCTTTAGGGGAACCCACAAAGTCTGGGGACCTCTATAATCCCTAGGATGTTGGAAAAAAGGACGCAAATTTGGCGTGCGTAGCTTATGTAGACAAAAAATTATGAGGGCCTAAGCGCACCCTGCCCCAAATAGCCAAAAAACAGGCCTGGCACCTGAGGGGGAAAAGGCCTGGCAGCAAAGGGGTTAAATTATATTTTGCTATTTACATTTCTTACACATTGTTTAGCTATTTTAATGTAAGGGTGTGGTCTTGTGAGGGGGGGGGGGCTCCTTTCTTTCTATTGTGCGTGTGTTGTCTTTCACGGAGAGAGAAGGGGAGACTTCGTGCCCAACTGTCCCATCCCATTTTTTTCCCACACAATCTGAAAGACCACCTTTTGTGGCGACAGTTGCTTTCCTTCTCCTGAAGAAGTGAAATACACAGTCACCTGCCCCATCCAGCGTCTCCACGAACCCTTGAATTGATATTATTTTCAAATCAAAACGTATATGCAATAGTGTGTATTCTGGTATAAAACTTGCTGTTTATATTCAGTATTGATGTTTATGAACTTTTTAAATACGGTGAGCTATTTTTGGCTCGCAATGTATGTGTGTGTGTGTGTGTGTGTGAAAATGCGAGCGCGTGTGTGTGTGCACGTGCGCACTTTGAACAATTAGAGTGATAGCGAGCCGGCCAGGTGTTGAATACAGATTGATAGTAAGCAGTGGCATCTCGTGATGCCTGTGGTTAGTTTGTTTACCTCCATGGTTGAATGTTTACCTGGTTTGAAAGACACTTCAGTAGTATGCCCTCCTATCAGGAAATAGAGCAGAGAGTTTTTGATGAATCCAGCGTTTGCAGACGTCTTCTCCAGGCACACTTCAAACCCAAATTGGCGTGCTTTTGCACATCTGGAATCTGCAGCTGGAGCAGGATAGTGCAATGGCTCTTCTGCTGAGTAGGACTTTTCTTTAGAAAGAAATTCCGAAGGAAAACTTCCCTGGTAAATAAGAGGAACACTTTAAAAATTAAAAAAATAGATTTTCGAAACCTTGCCAGAACAGACGCAGAAAAATGCTTATTGATTCATTTCTAGGGCACAGTAACGTACTCCGCATCATGTCTCCAGGTTGGAAAAGCCAGACATATTGACGAAAAGTCTTCATCGTGGTTCAGCAATCAAACATTTGAGTTTTTAAAATAAGGTGCCCGGTAGTTGCGCCTCACAATATCAAAACCCATTCAAAGCAATTCAGAATTAAATTCTGCTCTCATGAGTGAAACACTAGTAATGGCTACACAATCTTCTCGTATCAACGAAGACTTTTTACATCAATGATAAAATGAACCTGGCCAGAAAGTCATGCCAGGGAAAGGTCACCATGCCAGAAGTATCTACCACAGTCGTGTGGGCTCTGGTTTCCATATCTCTCCAGCTAGTGAAATGTCTATACACTTGCCCTTAGACCACCATTGTCAATCTATGAAGGCATGCCTTTGCCTTTAAACTTTTCAGTTTATACCTCTTGTCCTCCTAAATCCCTAAACCTGTATGCTTTATCTTCGTCTGCCCCTAGGGGGTATCAGGGAGTTGACCCACTGCCTCCCTCTGCCACTACTGCTCAGCATATTGCAGCTTTTATATGAAAACAAACTAGGTCACAGATCGTTTGTTTGCATGTAAAAGCTGTAATACTATCGTGCTAGCAGAAGATAGGTCCACCAGCTGTATTACGTATATTTTTTGAGGGGGGGCTGTTACAGCCCAGCCTCACACATACACAATACATATCTAACATGCTGCACTAGCATCGCACATTGCAGCATCTCAGATAATGGAGCTTTAGGGCTTGTCAATCAGATGCCCTACTGTCCTATCAGAAGCTGCAATAGGGAAATAGGTCTACCCTGGCACATCAACACTATTCCGGCTTCTGATTGCGTGGAAGCTCATGGGTCTGCCCCTGGCTGCTGAAGGCAAATGAGAGATTTAGAAGTTGTGGGCCTGTCGCAGGTAAGCTTTTGTCTTTAAAATTGTATGTGCTGGGAGTGCATGTGTATGTGTTGGACTTTTGCTTATGCAGGGTCATCCCCAGTCTTTTTTGCCTCCTGCCTCCTATTTTTTTCTGACATGTTGCTGTTGGCTTTTCAACTCTGAGCACTTTACCACTGCTAACCAGTGCTAAAGTGCATATGCTCTCCTGTTTAAATTGTATGTAAGTGGTTTATCCATGATTGGCATATTTGATTTACTAGTAAGTCCCTAGTAAGGTGCACTAGAGGTGCCAGGGCCTGTAAATCAAATGCTACTAGTGGGCCTGCAGCACTGGTTGTGCCACCCACATAAGTAGCTCTGTAATCATGTCTCAGACCTGCCATTGCAGTGTCTGTATGTGTATTTTTACACTGTAAATTCGACTTGGCAAGTGTACCCACTTGCCAGGCCTAAACCTTCCCTTTCCTTACATGTAAGGCACCCCTAAGGTAGGCCCTAGGTAGCCCCAAGGGCAGGGTGCAGTGTATGGATAAGGTAGGACATATAGTAATGTGGTTTATATGTCCTGACAGTGAAATACTGCCAATTTCGTTTTAACTGTTGCAAGGTCTGTCTCTCTCATAGGATAATATGGGGGCTACCTTTAAATATGATTAAAGTGTAGATTCCCCTAGAGAGTAGATGGACATGTGGAGTTTGGGATCCCTGAACTCACAATTTAAAAATACATCTTTTAGTAAAGTTGATTTTAAGATTGTGAGTTTGGAAATGCCACTTTTAGAAAGTGAGCATTTTCTTGCTTAAACCATTCTGTGACTCTGCCTTGTTTGTGGATTCCCTGTCTGGGTCAGTTTGACAGTTGGGTTGTTTTTCACCTCACACCAGACAGTGACACAAAGGGAGCTGGGGTGTAATCTGCATTTCCCGATTAGCCATCTCTGCTAGGAGGGAGGGGTGGAGTGGTCACTCTCATCTGAAAGGACTGTGCCTGCCTCTGACAATGCTGTCTCCAACCCCCTGGTGTGTGTCTGAGGCCTTGCCTGGGCAAGGCAGGATTTCACAAGAAGGTGTGAGTCCCCTTTGAAGGAAGGTGACTTCAAAGACTAAAATGGGTTTAAGAAGGGCACCCAAACTTACAAACTTTAGAAACACTTCTGGAACCAAGAGGAACCTCTGCCTGGAGAAGAGCTGATAGCTGAGGAAAACGTGCTGCCCTGCCTGTGACTGTGCTTTGTGGAGCTTTCCTGCAGTGCTGCTTCTGCCAGAGTAAGAGGGCAAAGACTGGACTTTGTGTGCCTTCCATCTTGAAGAAGAAATCTCCAAGGGCTTGATGTAGAGCTTGCCTCCTGTTGTTGAAGTCTCAGGGATAGCAAAGACTTCTTCCTGCCAGCACCTGGAGTCTCTGGAGAGACCCCTACTCTGCTCTGTGGTGCCCTTCCAGTTCCTGGGACCCTGAAAGGAGAGGCTGGCAGCCTAAGGACAAAAATACACGCACCGAGCGCCGTGCGGAGAAAAGATCGACGCGAATCCGATCGCGGCTGAGAAAACGACGCGACGCCGGCTCCGCAGCTGAGAAACGACGCCGCAGGAAACGCGACCGGAGAATCGACGCCCGGAGCAGGAGAAACGACGCGCAGCATCGCTGACGAAGGCTGAGAGATCGCACCCTGCGCCGCGGGACTTTCGGACCGTCGCGTGGCTGGCTTTTTCGACGCGCATCGCCGTGCCGAGTTGTTTTCGACGCATATAACCGTGCAGGGTTATTTTCGACGCACACCGCCCGTGCGGGGTTATTTTTGACGCAAACCAGGTACATTTACACGCTAGCAGCGCTAGTGTGTTGTTACATCTACCTAAAGACTCTTTTTATTTTAAACCTTTAAAAAATCATAACTTGACTTGTGTATGTTGGATTTTTATCGTTTTGGTCTTGTTTTGTCTAGATAAATATTTCCTATTTTTCTAAACTGGTGTTGTGTCATTTTGTAGTGTTTTCATTAAGTTACTGTGTGTGTTGGTACAAATACTTTATGCCCAGCACTCTGAGGTTAAGCCTACTGCTCTGCCAAGCTACCAAGGGGGTAAGCAGGGGTTAGCTGAGGGTGATTCTCTTTTATCCTAACTAGAGTGAGGGTCCTTGCTTGAACAGGGGGTAACCTGACTGTCAACCAGAGACCCCATTTCTAACATTGGTGACCAGCGGTCGGGATTGGACTTGTATTTGTACTTGACATACAGTGATTAAGTGTACACTACTGTTTTGATCTCAGACCACTACGTGACCACATACTACTTGTTTGGTGATCTTTTGATTTTTCTCTTAAGGACTCTTTTTATTCTACTTCCATGATTTTGCTGATCCCTTGACTGATTCTTTTTACTTCATTGGGAAGTTATTTTTTCTGCCTTTGGAACTTTGCACTTGTGACCATCATGTCTCAATCTGGAGATGCAACAGCTGGAGCTGTGTTTGAAATGGAGAAACTGAAGGAGTACTCAGTTGCTCAATTGAAACAGTTCCTTAAAGATCTTGACTGTCCCACTGAGAGCTCCACCAGGGAGGGGGAGCTGCAACAGGCACAGAGGGCCTGGGTGACAATCAAGAAGGCTGGAAGGCACACAGAGGAGGAGAATATGGGTGGGGAAGTGCAGAGGATACACAGTGGTGTAGTGGAGGAACCTGTTACGCCTGGGGGGAGGGTCCCCAGGAGGGATGGCAGGGTGTCACCCAAGGGTCTGACTCCTGAAGAGTTACAGGACAGACAGGCAGAGAGGGAGTACCAATGGGAGCTGAAAAAGCTCGATTGGGAGTTGGAAGAAAGGAGGAGGAACTTAGAGATTAAAAAAATGATTTATGCTTACGAGCTTAAATTGAAAGAGCTGGAAGTCATGAGGGCTGAGTCCAGCTGGAATGGTGGCAGCAACAATTGTATATCCAGTGATGCTGCAGAAGTGCACATGCCCAGAGAGGTGGTGCCCTACTTGAAGGAGGGAGTTAACACACGCCAGGAGGTTCAGGGGTATGAGGTAGCTCCAGTGATGCACAGGGTCCCTGAGGTGGATTGGGGAACTGGCATGGGGAGTCATATTCCTACTGGTGGGAGGGACACTCTACTGACTCTAGGTGAGAGTGACAGGGAGAGGGGTTCCCCCCAGGTAGAAGTCCTGGTTATGGAGTGTGAAGACATCCCAGAAGAGTGTGGGTTGAGTGTCAGGGACAGTCAGGTACTGTCTCACCAGTCTCAGGAGGGTGATGTGGGGTGCTTTGTCAAAGCAGAGTCACTGGATGGTTGGGTGAAGGGTACTTTGGTTAATTCATGTGAGGGGCTGAGTGATGTAATTGCTGGAGAGCATATGTCTAGTCCTTATTTTCCAGAGCTATGCCAACACCAGGTGGAGTGTGAGTTCTCTGACCCCAGGGAGCTTACAATGGAGGCAGACTTCTGGGTGAGTACCAGAGAGTCTGAAATAGGCATTTGGGGGTGCTCCTGAGAGGAGTGGTCTAGGTAGTTCCCAACCAGGTGAGGTAGGGAAGGATTGTAGTGTCCCAGGTAGGTCCCAGTGTAGTGGGATGGGTGAGGGACCCCATGTCCAGTCTCAGAGGAGAGGGAATGAGGATGGGTTGAGGCCCAAGGTGCCCGAGATCCGGTCCCAGGTCCTGGAGGGTTCCCTGCGGGAACACCAGGGGGGGAGCCTAGCCTGTACCATAGGGCCATCTGTTGAGGGAGACCCCACAGTGTCAGGAGAACTTGGGGGGGCGGCTGTAGCCAGCGTCCCACCAGTTCTGGTGTCTGGCAGTACCACTCCTAGTGAGGGGGTGCAGAAGTCCAGACAGAGGGTTGAGAGGGGGTTGCGGACCCCAGTGGAGAACCTGGAGGGTCAGGGGTCAGCTCTGAGAGCAGAGCCCCCCATGAATGACCTTGGTGAGACCATTTCTGGGTTGGGGGGAATCCAGACTCTGTCAGATGGGCAGAGGTCAGGGGACCTGCGCCAGCCAGACTCTTGTGTGGCCCTTCGGGACAGTGTGTCCCTTGAGGGGGGTAAGTGTGCCCCCCTGGAAGTCCTGGTGTGCCAGGCAGTGGTTCAACCGCAGGGTGGTGACCCTGGGTTGGATGACCAGGTTCAGAGGGTAAACTCTGACCTGGTAGGGGGTAGGTATGCCCCCCAGGAAGCCCTGGTTTGCCAGGCAGTGATCCAGTCTGTGGGTACAGACCCTGGATTGGGAGGCCAGGTTAAGGGTGTCCCCCCTGACCTGGAGGAAGGGGCTACTGCTAACAGTGCCCCTACCATGTTGTCTTCTGGGGGGGCCACTCCTAGTTGGGTGGTTCAGGACCCCAGAAGAGAGGGCAGGGGGAGGGAAGCCTCACCCCTGGCCCTGGTCCAACCTGAAGGTACAGACCCCCGGTTGGAGGATCAGTTGCAGGTTAACATCCCTGCACTGATGGAAGAATTGTGCAGGACTGCTTCTACAAGCACCCTGACAGTTTTTGACTCTGGGGGTGCCGCTTCTGCAGGGAGGGTACAGAGCCCCAGAGGGGAGGACCAGGGTCAGGTTGTCATCCCTGACCTGGTGGAAGAGAGAGTGGTCAAAGGGTGCCAGGCACCTGGGGCTACCACCCCCCACTCTCCACAGTCACAGTGGTTAGAGAGGCCTGAGGTCGGGCTCTCATCCCTGACAGTTGTCTGGGGTCACTGTGGCTTGCTGTCCTAGTGGACAGAGTTGTCCCTGGGGGGGGGAGGACGAGAGTCACACCCCGGGGGTGGAGTGGGCAACACCACTGTGTTGGCCCTGGTGGTACTATCTGCCCATTGCAATACATCTGTGAGCAAAGTAAAGTTAGGTGTTGCACAGATGGTGTCTGTAGATGTGGAGAAGGGTTCCCCATGGGTTAGCTTAGTGGGCCCTGAGAGTATGGACAGAGGGATCCAACTGGAGTCAGGAAGGCGTAGAACTGGAACATGCCCCTGCTGTTGTGGGCCTGGGTCCCTGTTCTATCGCCCCAATCAGGGAAGTACATCAAGGTATTGATTGTTCTCCCCTGGCTTTAGGCTGGTAGGGGGTCGTGTTGGACTTTTGCTTATGCAGGGTCATCCCCAGTCTTTTTTGCCTCCTGCCTCCTATTTTTTTCTGACATGTTGCTGTTGGCTTTTCAACTCTGAGCACTTTACCACTGCTAACCAGTGCTAAAGTGCATATGCTCTCCTGTTTAAATTGTATGTAAGTGGTTTATCCATGATTGGCATATTTGATTTACTAGTAAGTCCCTAGTAAGGTGCACTAGAGGTGCCAGGGCCTGTAAATCAAATGCTACTAGTGGGCCTGCAGCACTGGTTGTGCCACCCACATAAGTAGCTCTGTAATCATGTCTCAGACCTGCCATTGCAGTGTCTGTATGTGTATTTTTACACTGTAAATTCGACTTGGCAAGTGTACCCACTTGCCAGGCCTAAACCTTCCCTTTCCTTACATGTAAGGCACCCCTAAGGTAGGCCCTAGGTAGCCCCAAGGGCAGGGTGCAGTGTATGGATAAGGTAGGACATATAGTAATGTGGTTTATATGTCCTGACAGTGAAATACTGCCAATTTCGTTTTCACTGTTGCAAGGTCTGTCTCTCTCATAGGATAATATGGGGGCTACCTTTAAATATGATTAAAGTGTAGATTCCCCTAGAGAGTAGATGGACATGTGGAGTTTGGGATCCCTGAACTCACAATTTAAAAATACATCTTTTAGTAAAGTTGATTTTAAGATTGTGAGTTTGGAAATGCCACTTTTAGAAAGTGAGCATTTTCTTGCTTAAACCATTCTGTGACTCTGCCTTGTTTGTGGATTCCCTGTCTGGGTCAGTTTGACAGTTGGGTTGTTTTTCACCTCACACCAGACAGTGACACAAAGGGAGCTGGGGTGTAATCTGCATTTCCCGATTAGCCATCTCTGCTAGGAGGGAGGGGTGGAGTGGTCACTCTCATCTGAAAGGACTGTGCCTGCCTCTGACAATGCTGTCTCCAACCCCCTGGTGTGTGTCTGAGGCCTTGCCTGGGCAAGGCAGGATTTCACAAGAAGGTGTGAGTCCCCTTTGAAGGAAGGTGACTTCAAAGACTAAAATGGGTATAAGAAGGGCACCCAAACTTACAAACTTTAGAAACACTTCTGGAACCAAGAGGAACCTCTGCCTGGAGAAGAGCTGATAGCTGAGGAAAACGTGCTGCCCTGCCTGTGACTGTGCTTTGTGGAGCTTTCCTGCAGTGCTGCTTCTGCCAGAGTAAGAGGGCAAAGACTGGACTTTGTGTGCCTTCCATCTTGAAGAAGAAATCTCCAAGGGCTTGATGTAGAGCTTGCCTCCTGTTGTTGAAGTCTCAGGGATAGCAAAGACTTCTTCCTGCCAGCACCTGGAGTCTCTGGAGAGACCCCTACTCTGCTCTGTGGTGCCCTTCCAGTTCCTGGGACCCTGAAAGGAGAGACTGGCAGCCTAAGGACAAAAATACACGCACCGAGCGCCGTGCGGAGAAAAGATCGACGCGAATCCGATCGCGGCTGAGAAAACGACGCGACGCCGGCTCCGCAGCTGAGAAACGACGCCGCAGGAAACGCGACCGGAGAATCGACGCCCGGAGCAGGAGAAACGACGCGCAGCATCGCTGACGAAGGCTGAGAGATCGCACCCTGCGCCGCGGGACTTTCGGACCGTCGCGTGGCTGGCTTTTTCGACGCGCATCGCCGTGCCGAGTTGTTTTCGACGCATATAACCGTGCAGGGTTATTTTCGACGCACACCGCCCGTGCGGGGTTATTTTTGACGCAAACCAGGTACATTTACACGCTAGCAGCGCTAGTGTGTTGTTACAACTACCTAAAGACTCTTTTTATTTTAAACCTTTAAAAAATCATAACTTGACTTGTGTATGTTGGATTTTTATCGTTTTGGTCTTGTTTTGTCTAGATAAATATTTCCTATTTTTCTAAACTGGTGTTGTGTCATTTTGTAGTGTTTTCATTAAGTTACTGTGTGTGTTGGTACAAATACTTTACGCCCAGCACTCTGAGGTTAAGCCTACTGCTCTGCCAAGCTACCAAGGGGGTAAGCAGGGGTTAGCTGAGGGTGATTCTCTTTTATCCTAACTAGAGTGAGGGTCCTTGCTTGAACAGGGGGTAACCTGACTGTCAACCAGAGACCCCATTTCTAACAGTATGCATGTGTGAATGTCCTTGTATATTCCTGCAACTGTGTGTATATGCATGTCTGCTTGTGTGTGATGTGAACGTCGGGCCCAGGGGTTGGCAAGGCCCGAGGCAGAGTGATGGAAAGTGCTTTTGGGTCCCAGCTCTTTCATAATCCACCTGTTACCACTGGTCTCCAGGTCTGTTGCAACACATCCTACTATTCCATGCTGTTGCAAAAGTCTTCTGAAATTGACTGCAATGCAGTTCTCGATGCCTGCTTGTCAATCATGTGCTAATCAGAACTAAGTAGACTAGACAATCCCTATGACACATACAGTATTTGGAACAACGGAAGCCAAATACAACTTGAATTGCCAATTACCCCTTTTATAAGCTTTGACTTTTTGTGGGTAACAAGGTCGAACAGTTAGAGATTACTCTTAGAAAGCATTACTGGTAGAGCTGTAAGATATAGCTAGAGTCTATATACCTAGATGTCTCCACAGCAAAAATAAAATGACAATGGGAAAAAAGATATTTGTAGTCCGAGAGAACTCTATGGGGCATATTTACAGGCCCCTTGGGCCCCTAAGTGCTGCTGTAGTGTAATTGTTAATGCTACGGCAGCGCTAAACAGGCCCTCACCCTGCACCATATTTACAAAGTGACTCAATGCTAGCATTGTGCCCCTTTGTAAAACCTTGTGTCCCATTATACCAGCGCCAGGTCTAATGTATGCAAGGGGGTCATTCCCCCGCAGGGAGGCCCAAAAAAACGGAGCAGTGATATTTACAAGATTTCACTGCACCATTCTAGTGTCCATTTTTTTACACCTGCTCATGGCAGGCTATTTCCTAGGATCCTCGCCGAGCTTTGCTGGACTAGCATCAGCATTTTTTGCACTAGTCCAGCAAAGCTCCACAGTAGCATCAAAAAGTTTGACACTATTTTACTAACAGGCGCCAAGGTGCGCTGTATTGTAAATACAGCGCTACTATGGTGTTGTCAGCGAGCGCAGGGCGACACAAGGAAACTGGTGCATCAGAGCTGATGCGCCAGTTACTTGTAAATATGCCCCTATATATTTACACATATAGGAATCATTCCTATGAGGTGAGGTGAAGATGTAGATAACGAATAGTTCTATTCTGTGCTGCTATACATTCTATAAATAGTGGAGGCTTCCAAAATTACATCTATTCTTCTATGCGTTTATCATATATAATAAAACTGTTGCATATTTGTAAAAACACGTTTGAGCTCTGCAATCTATTGAAGTTTTTAATTGTTTTTCAAAATACCTGCCACATTGTTGAGAGCTACACTGTTACCGTTCTGTTTAACTATACATACTGAACAAGGGTGCGATTTTACAATATGTACTATTTAACGTAACTTTTTTAGACAATGGCTCCTCTTGATGGTTTTAAATAACATGACAATTGTAGAAAGAAAATCAAAAATTGAGAAAATGAAGACGTTGCGTTCTTTTTATGAAGTAACAAACAAGCATAAATGAAACTATTCATTCTTTAGCTGTAGGCAGCGTACATCTACTTAACATTCACAGTAAAGTATAAAGCAATAATATACGGTAACAAATACAATTTACAATTTAAGGAGTTGATTTATAGTGTGTTCTGGACCTGAGTTTAACTCCATAATGATCTGTTTATTTTTGCGAATTCAAATCACTCAGAAAAGTATTTTGTTGCTCCATCAAAGTATCCTCTCTGACAGATTGTTTTACTTATTTGAAAACAGTGTTATAAACAATTAGGCAAGAATGCAGTAAGGGAAATTAAAACTCCAACACAAAAAAAAATTCTGGTATACATGTTGCATATAACTTACACTAAAATAATTGTATAAACGCATTATTATATATCAAAATGCTGTGCTACTCTAAATATACCACAGAGGTGTATCCAGACTCAGTGAATCCAGAACACAGGAAGGAAATAAAGGTGATGGTGAGCTGGATGTCTGGTGGGGGAGAGGTAATTCGAGAGAGTTATCTACTATTTTGGCACACAGGAAGTCCAAACATTTTTACTCCCAAATTAAAGCATGAACTGAACTGCAAAAAAGGAACCCCCCTTTCACCCCATAAGGAAGCAACCACATCTATCTTGACATAGCACAGAGAAAAGAATGAGACATTGAACTCAGCAATGAAATTCAATAACTTCAAGTTTAGGGCCTCATCATGAGTAAGGTGGTCCATTGGCCGACGTACCCATGGTGACTGTCGGACCACCTCAACCTTGGTAGTCCGAACTTCACATTATGATGCTGGTGGTCAGACCGCCAGCATAATGCCACCACCCCCAGGATCGGAGATCCTGACAGGTTGGTGGTGCCGAAAGTTGTGGTCAGCCACGGTGGTGCGGAGTTTGGCACCACCGTGCTGATTACTACTTGCCTTTCCTCCGGCCTTTCCATGACCGGGACACTGCCATGGAAAGTCTGGTGAAAAGGTAGGGATGGAGCCACAGGGGGGGACCTGCACTGCCCATGCAGTGTGAGGGTGCTGAGGACACTGTGCAGTGGCATTGACCTCGGCTCCCTGAGAGCTGGGGCCAATGCTGCAACACTGTTTTTGCCAGCCAGCCTGGTGTAAATATCATAATATTGCAGTGGGGAGACCGCTGGCTTGGAGGCTGCCTACACACTGCTGTATTGGTGGTCCGGCAGTTGGACTGGCAAAATTGGGCCAGGCAACCTCAAATAGTCAGTACATCTCCCATCATGGAAGGCTTTGGTGGCATCAACCTCTATGAACACATGGTGGCTGGTGGTATAGCAGACCTTCAATTTTGATGGATACTATAATAAATGTTCAAAATTCCTTCTTCAAACACTGGACCCAATTCTGCCCACAGTATGTTGCATGACTGTAGTCTGGGAAGATGAGAATTTTGTTTCCCAAAATAATTTTTGTCTTTCCTCTTTCTGGTTTCATACAGATTGGCCTCCCACTCTGGGGGACCGGCTCAGCAAATCAGCCATGGTCAGCCTAATCACCATTTTTTTTTTCAAACCTCTAAATGGAGTGTGTAGACTTTATGAACTGTTTGAAGGAGCTGTGGACTTCGGAATTTCCCTCTGAAAAAAAGCTCTAGCTTAAAGTCAAAAGAGGCCTCTCTGGGTCAAAACTGCCAGGGACTCAGAGAATTCCTCATGGCCTTTTTAATAAGAACCATCTGATTTTCCATAAAATTCATTGTTGGGACACCATAGTTCTTGAAATCACTTTTCTCTTTAGTCAGTTCCAGTTTAAGTAGTGAAGTCTTCACATGGGACATTTAAACTGTGACCTCTTGCACCACCCTCTCAGACTTCATCAATCTCTTTTC
Source organism: Pleurodeles waltl (assembly GCF_031143425.1). Classification (NCBI taxonomy): domain Eukaryota; kingdom Metazoa; phylum Chordata; class Amphibia; order Caudata; family Salamandridae; genus Pleurodeles; species Pleurodeles waltl. The sequence goes on along the minus strand of NC_090443.1, from coordinate 657,508,227 downwards.
CAATGATGCTAGTGTCTCGTTTATCAAGTTTATCTATGTCTCCTTAGGTTCTATTTTCGCAATCATATTCTGTAGGTCAGAAAGTATCAACAAACTGAGGAATATGTTGTCTGAACTCTGTGCATCCTATTCTCCAATATTTGCACATCCTGCTCTGTCCTCTGTCTTGGGTTTTGCTCTGGACTCAAAAACTTATTTTCTGTTTTCCTTTCTTTCCTCTCTTTCCATGTTTCATTCTCTGATTCATTTCACTATATGTAGTATTACCATACTTGAGCAAGAAGTCTAAATTTTCTGCAACTACTATTGAGGAGAGATGGTTTAGGCAATAACCCAACCAGCTGAACATTGGTGTCATCAATCCTGCATCCTGATTGCTGTGCCTAGCCATCCTTCCTTTCACTGATCAGTGCCAGAAGCCCCTTAGTAATACCCGGGCATGTAGGGGTCAGCTCTGGGAGGCAAATTTCAATGAGGCTTAACTCTCTATCCCCCACTTCAGCACTAACCAAATGTGTACTGGCACTAATCTTACTGCTGCCGGAACTACTAATACCAGGCCTACCATGCAGGCCAGTGCCATCATGGTTCTTCAATGTTTTAAGAGGAGTGTGATCTCTCACCTTTGCTTTCGGTGTAGAGCTCCAGGCACACAAAAGAATCTGTGGAGCCTGGGATATCCACCCCACTAACACCTCAATCTTCAATTTTCAAGCAGGGCCCCAAAACATATGTATGTGCCAGACCTTCAACAGAACCTGTACACTAGTGTGTCAGACAAACTCTGCCCTATAAATGTATTTTAATGACTTTGCTTAATTATACATGAATTGAAAAATGAAGGAACTGATAATGAAGTATCAGACTGTGAGGGCTCGCTATCTAGGCTGAATCCCAAGCTATCCCATACCCCCTATTGTTTGCTTGTGACTGTCTCCTAATTTATGTTTTAGGCAAATGCAGACAGTTTCCTGGGCACTTTGTTTAGGCAAGGCATGCACAGCTTACCCATCATTCAGATTTGAGAGCTCTTATAAGCGTTTTGGAAATGTTCATATTTTGAAATTTTAACCTAGTGAGAAAGAAGTCAGGGGACGTTTGAATAGTTCGAAGACTGTAACAAGAAAAGTGGATGCTGGTTACACGACAGGATAAGCCATTTATTCATAGCCATGTTATACCACTGGATTTCTAAAACGACTGAAAGCTTACATTTCCCCTTTATTGTCAAAAGCAATTTTTCAGTCTTAGGACCTCATTTGGAGTTTGGCAGAACAAACTTATAGTTCTTCCCTTTCATTTACAGTAACTGCAGGGTTTCTAGCAGACTATTCCTGTTTAGTATCGGGGGATGCTATCGTCACAGATTTTCCCTTCCTGGGTCTACTATGCCAGTCATGATGGACCCCAGCAGGGACTATCAACAATGGCACTGATAATCAGTGAGAAATCTTCTGCACAAAAAGGCCATTGTTTTTTTGTTTTACTGCAAGAAATTCTCGCTTTGTGATAAAAAAAAGCAACCTGAAATGAAGGGCAAGCGGGTGAAACAAACATGGCATATGTTCTGAATTAATTTGAGCCCATCGTGTATCTGCCACACAAGGGATGCTGAGAAGGTTTAGAAAGCCCTGCCAGGTATGTGATGACTTGAAATGTGGCAGATAGTCTTCCTATCAAGGGGTAGAAGCTTGATTCCTTATTGATGGGCTCTTTATCAATCGTCTACACCTGCCCTAGTTAAATCTCACCTGCACTTTCTTGAGGTTATATTATTTTTTGCAAAGTGTAGAACGTTGTTTAGGGAATTGGGTTTTTCCCACCTTGGAATATATTTAATTTCCGTGTACCCTCCAAATAAATTAAATTTAACAATGCTTTAGGAATGTCAGTAGTTACATGTAATTCAAAGACATGCTTTTACATTTCAACTGTTGTTTTTTTAAGAGCCTAATGTTACATTTGTGGTGGAGAACCCTGTCTGTCAAACTCTTAGACTGCCCACTACATTTACCCTCAGGTGAACAGTCAAGTTTCTACTATACAAGTTATGATGGACGCCTGCAAGGACAACAAACAGTGACACTAACAATTAGAGAGAAACTCTATGCACAAAAAAACTTTTTTTGTTGTTTTATGGAAACACATTCTCACTTTGTGATTTGGTTTTAAAACTTGAAAGGAATACCAAGAGGGTGATACAAAGATGATGCATTTTCTGAATTAATCTGCACCTTGTGTGTATTTGTCACACAGTACCCTGTCTGCAAAACACCTACGGCCTATTTAGGAGCCAGTTTGCATCGCTCTTGCACCAAGCAGCATAGTGCAAGAGTGATCCAAACCTTACATGCAATTTAGGAAGCCACGCAAAGCCACTTTACGTGGCCCTGAGTGGCTGGAGTAAGTCAACGCAGCGTAAATCAATGCATTGCCTTACTCTGCCCTGGGAAGGCATGCTATGGACATTGCATGGGTGTTCTCACGCAACTCCCAAGGTTTTTGACACATTCCCAGATTTACCAGTACTGGTAGGCCTGGGAATGCACCAAAAAGATATGCCTTCTCAGGTGAGGCCTAACAAGGAGAAATATATTTATTTCTCCTTGTTACTTCCTCTTTCTATGTGTGCTGCATTCTGCATAACACATAGAAAGAGGAATATACATCTCAGGATTTTTATGTGTAGGAAGGTGTCCCTTCCTACACAAAGAGCAGCATGTATGCAACACAGGCACCCTTGTATCATAGTGAAAGGGTGCCTGGGTTAGGGCTAGGCTGCTAAAAGGGCACCAACACAGGGGAAAATGCGGAAAAGCCCCATATTGCTTTAAATACAGCACATTCCTGCCCTTCCTCTTTCACACAGTGCAGCACAAAAAGGCAACTTGCTGTGCTGCACTGTGTGACAGTCTCGTAAATAGGCTCATTAGGCTTCCCACTCTATTTAGTTTTGGGCAAACAGTCATGTTTCTACCCTTGAAACCCTGTCTGGCTCTGATGGTCCTACAGACATCAAGTTTTAGAAAAAGGGTCTGATTTAAGAAAAGTGGTGCTCCACCCAGTGCATTGCCACTTTCCTTGCACACATTAGTGCTCCCCTTCTGCCACCATGTGTGCGTTGTATTTAAAATAGAGCTCAGCATGGGGCAAGGTAGGAGGCAATAACATAATTATTTTTGACGCTAGTGATGTACTGTTCAGGGTGAGCGGCAAAATGTTTACGCTAACCCTGAACAGTACGTAGGGGCCCATTGTAACCAATGGTGTGCTCCCTTTAAACGCCCGCTCTGAGCAAGTGTTAAAAATGCTGACAAAAATAGCGCAAAGAAATCTTATAGATTTTTTTTGCACCATTTTTTTATTGGCCCCTCTAACGGGGGAGCGCCCCTTTGCATACATTATGGCTGGCGCAGGCATAATGTGGCACAAGTGGTTACAAAGCGGCATAATGCATGCATTGCAACACTTTGTAAATCTGGCATGGTGATTCTGGCCTTGTTGGGCCACATCAGTGTAAACAAAAAATGACGCTAATGTGGCACAAGGAGGTGCTAGGCCCTCTTAAATTTGGGCCTAAATATTTCCGACTGTCCACCCTGCTTAGATCGTGTGTCATAGCTGCCCCCCAAAAAAATACAATGATTTATGATGCCACTGTTGAGGGGAACCCACTATTTTAAGCCCATTCATGTGGAGATTTATCTCCTGCTTTCGGAGTTGGTTTTAGAACAAAAAAATGCTGAGCAACCACATTAAGCATGGTAGGTGCTCAGCATAGATACAAAGGAGTCACTGTGCAGGTGCCTCTGAAGACACAAAGATCTCTGGTAGTTATGTGGAAAGCTCTAAATATGTCAGGAAGTCATCAGCCAAGGATGCGTATGTTATGTTGGAGGTCACATCCTCTACCACCCTCACTGGACGGTTAGCCGTCTGCCAAACTCCAAATAAGTATATTATTATTTCGTTGAAATGCTTTTATCATTGATTTTTACATACACATCATAACTTGTTACCTGCCAATATGCTTATTAACGCTTTTATGTTTTAATAAAAAACTAATGACGCTCTGGCATTTTAATGTCACTCTTATGAGAGAATTTAGGAGGCCATTGTGCTACCTAATGCCCAAAATTATTGCATCAGTTATTATTTTCTAACATACATTTCCAGCTACCCAGCAGCTTAAAAACACATTTTGCACAACTCTTTTTTAAATTGCAACAGGGGAGTTAGTTATTAGGTAACTGGTTGGACACTCTAGGTATTTATTGACAGGTAGGCAAAGACGAGTCTTTGACTTCATCTGAGCCCCCGTAGCTCAACGCGGTCAATAATTATCTGGAGGGCCCCTTCTTTAAATGAAATGACTTAGCTAATACCACATGTACATCACCCCATCTCAGCCATGATAATATTGGTGCCTTACCGTGTTTTCTGAGTGATCTCCTGTTAACTTTTCTCCTGAATTGAAGCCTTCCTTCCATAAATTGGGTATCGACTCAGATGGAACTACAGGAATAATTTTGGCTGCAGCCAAATCCTCAACATTCCGCGTGACAGAGTAAGCCTTCACCCTTTTTCAGGTTATCCAAATGAAAAAAATATTAAAGGAAAATTTGTGTTAACATTTTCAATTTACTTTCCACTGTACAATTATAGACCATAGACATGCAGCTGAACTTCTATGCCCCCTGTTTCACAATAGAATGTGTGCTTCTTTGTGAAAGTACGGTGGCTGGTGCTATTTACTTAACAGTTACCAATACCATTGTTGCTGTATACATGAATAAGAAATGTGTTTAGCAGTTTAACCAAACCTGTAGTTTCCATGATGTTGCATTCAATTGATGACTAATGTCCGTTAGGATAAACACACTCGTATACAACATAGTGACATTGAGCAAACAACCTCTACATTGTATGCCGTACTCCACTGCCTTTACTGCTTAGTTACAATGTATTTAGATTTTAAACAAATATTTACATCACCTACTACACTACACATTCCAATACATATATTAGTCTCACTATTTTACAAACCAACCATACGGAAATGTTCAGAGCGAACTCACATTATTAAAAAAATTCAGTTTTGGTTGGGCCTTCCAATCAGTTCTAATATAAATCTACGTTTCATCAGCATATGTACAACTCGAAACCCAATATGATACATAAGATAACTAGAGCGAACTCACATTATTAAAAAAATTCAGTTTTGGTTGGGCCTTCCAATCAGTTCTAATATAAATCTACGTTTCATCAGCATATGTACAACTCGAAACCCAATATGATACATAAGATAACTAGAGTGAGAAAGAAGGTCTGTAGAATGCACACGTATAAACTGAATAGTCTCAAGAAATAGTCCTGGGATGCCCTGCAATTCAAACAATGTAGCCAGGTATGAGACTACAATGGACTAACTGGAAAAGAAAGATGGCTTCCTTTTAAGGACAGTATCTACAATGCCCATTTCTACCTGTCACTTATCAAAATGTGATGATCCACTGTACCGTCGAGTCTTTATAGCTTGAATAACTTATTGGGTCAGACTCCAGTCACCAGGATGTGCTCCTCTGTTCAGGCAATTAGGGACATATTTACAAGCCCCTAGAGCCACCTTGTGCTGCTGTAGCGTCTTTTTTTTTTTACGCTAAGGCGGTATTGTAGGAGGCTGGCCTGGCTTATAGTGGGTACCTTGTGGTACTTACACTTTGTGCCAGGTCCAGTTATCCCTTATTAGTAGAATAGAGGTGTTTCTAGCGGCTTAGGCTGTTAGAGGTAGCTATGGCAAAGCATCTTAGGCTGAACTAGGAGACATGCAAAGCTCCTACTATACCACTTATATCATATAGCACAATATCATAAGAAAACACAATGCTCAGAGTTACTAAAAATAAAGGTACTTAATTTTAGTGACAATATGCCAAAAGTATCTCAGAGGATACCCTCACTTAGGAGGTAAGTAAGATACACAAATTATATGTACACATACCCAAAACAGGTAAGTAACAGTAAGAAAAGTAGTGCAAACAATGTAGAATCACAATAGGATGCAATAGGCAGACATAGGCCTAGGGGCCACACAAAGCATATACTCCAAAAGTGGAATGCGAATCACGAATGGACCCCGGGCCTATGGGAGATTGTAGAGGGTCACTGGGACTGTGAGAAAACAGTAAGGGTGTCCAAAAAAACCCCACCCCAATACCCTGAAAAGTAGGAGTAAAGTTACCCTACTACCCCAAAAGACAGTATAGTCGCGATAGGGGATTCTGCAAGAACCACAACTGCTACTAAAGCACTGAAGACGGATTCCTGAACCTGAGGACCTGTAAAAGGAGGAGACCAAGTCCAAGAGTCACACAAGTGTCCAGGGGGGGCAGAAGCTCACTAAACCCCGGATGAAGGCGCAAAAGGGCTTCCTCCGGGTGGAAGAAGCCAAAGATTCTGCAACAACAGGAGGTGCCAGAAACTTCTCCTTTGGTCAGAAGATGTCCCACGGCGTTCTGGAGGTTGCAGAAGTGTTTGCACGCAGAAATACTGCAAACAAGCCTTGCTAGCTGCAAGAGTTGCAGTTGTGGTTTTTTGGTGCTGCTGGGGCCCAGGAAGGACCAGGATGTAGCCCTTTTAAGGAAGAGACAGAGGGGGCGCTCAGCATCTCAGAGAGTGCCGCAAAAGCAGGCAGCACCCGCAGAAGTATTGGAACAGGCACTTAGAAGATCTCAGGACAGCAGCTGACTCAGAGTCACAAAGGAGGGTCCGACAACGTCGGAGTCCAACTCAGCGAGTTGGGCAATGCAGGACGGAGTGCTGGGGACCCAGGCTAGGCTGTGCACCAAGGAAGTCCTGGAAAAGTGCACAGAAGCCAGAGCAGCTGCAAATCACGCAGTACAGAGGTTTGCTGTCTGGCATAGGGAGGTAAGGACTTACCTCCACCAAATTTGGACAGAAGGGCCACTAGACTGTGGAAGACACTTGGACCCAGCTCCTGTGTTCGTAGGATGATGCTCGTCAGGATGACAGGGGACCCAGAGGACTGGTGATGCAGAAGTTTGGTGCCTGCGTTGGCAGGGGGAAGATTCCATCGACCCACAGGAGATTTCTTCTTGGCTTCCAGTGCAGGGTGAAGGCAGACAGCCCTCAGAGCATGCACCACCAGGAAACAGTTGAGAAAGCTGGAAGGTTGAGGCGCTACAATGTTGCTGGTAGTCGTCTTGCTACTTTGTTGAGGTTTTGCAGGCGTCCTGGAGCAGTCAGCGGTCGATCCTTGGCAGAGGTCGAAGAGAGAAGTGCAGAGGAACTCTGGTGAGCTCTTGCATTCGTTATCTGAGGAATAGCCTAGAGGAGAGGAGAGACCCTAAATAGCCAGAAAAGGAGGTTTGGCTACTGAGAAAGGGGGCTTGGCTACTGAAAGAGGTAAGCACCTATCAGGAGGGATCTCTGATGTCACCTGCTGGCACTGGCCACTCAGAGCTGTCTATTGTGCCTCAACACCTCTGAATCCAAGATGGCAGAGGTCTGGGACACACTGGAGGAGCTCTGGGCACCTCCCCTGGGAGGTGCAGGTCAGGGGAGTGGTCACTCCCCTTTCCTTTGTCCAGTATGTGCCAGAGCAGGGCTGGGGGATCCCTGAACCGGTGTAGACTGGCTTATGCAGAGATGGGCACCATCTGTGCCCATCAAAGCATTTCCAGAGGCTGGGGGAGGCTACTTCTCCCCAGCCCTTCGCACCTATTTCCAAAGGGAGAGGGTGTAACACCCTCTCTCAGAGGAAATCCTTTTTTCTGCCTTCCTCGGACCGGGCTGCCCAGGCCCCAGTGGGGCAGAAACCTGTCTGAGGGGTTGGCAGCAGCAGCAGCTACAGTGGAGACCCCGGAAAGGCAGTTTTGCAGTACCCGGGTTCTGTGCTAGAGACCCGGGGATGCATGGAATTGTCCCCCCAATACCAGAATGGTATTGGGGTGACAATTCCATGATCCTAGACATGTTACATGGCCATGTTCGGAGTTACCATTGTGACGCCACATATAGGTAGTGACCTATATGCAGTGCACGCGTGTAATGGTGTCCCCGCACTCACAAAGGCCATGGAATTTGCCCTGAACAATGTGGGGGCACCTTGGATAGTGCCAGGGTGCCCACACACTAAGTAACTTGGCACCTAACCTTAACCAAGTGAGGGTTAGACATATAGGTGACTTATAAGTTACTTATGTGCAGTGAAAAATGGCTGTGAAATAACGTGGATGTTATTTCACTCAGGCTGCAGTGGCAGTCCTGTGTAAGAATTGTCTGAGCTCCCTATGGGTGGAAAAAGAAATGCTGCAGCCCATAGGGATCTCCTGGAACCCCAATACCCTGGGTACCTAGGTACCATATACAAGGGAATTATAAGGGTGTTCCAGTGTGCCAATGAGAATTGGTGAAATTAGTCACTAGCCTGCAGTGACAATTTTAAAGCAAAGAGAGAGCATAAACACTGAGGTTCTGGTTAGCAGAGCCTCAGTGATACAGTTAGGCACCACACAGGGAACACATACAGGACACACATTATGAGCACTGGGGTCCTGCCTGGCAGGATCCCAGTGACACATAGGCAAAAACAAACATACATACCGTGAAAATGGGGGTAACATGCCAGGCAAGATGGTACTTTCCTACAGGTATTGAGGAGGACTTTCTCCCTCGTCGTATTTACAAAGTGGCGCAATACTTGCATAGCGCCTGTGAGAAAACAGGGCTGATTGCAGAGGCCCCATAACTTTTTGCCCCCATTTTCCAATTTTTGCTGGTGTTTTCCTGACTTTAAAGGTGCCCTGGGTACTGCTAACCAGTCCCAGGGCCTGTGCTCTGTGTAAAATGGATATGCAAATTAGGCTAATTATAATTGGCTAAGTTAACCTACCTATAAGTCCCTAGTATATGGTAGGGCATGTAGGTTTAGGGACCACAGCATAGGTGGTGCATACCTAGGTGCACTGCTGAGGTGCCCAGTGTCATTTTAAAAGCAAGCCTGCCTTGCTGGCTGCTTTTAAATTAAAGTTATATGCAAATTCGACTTTGGAATTAAAGGTACTTCCAAAGTCTTAAACTACCTTATTTTTACATATAAGTCACCCCTAAGGTGTGCCCTATGTGCCCCTAGGGCTGGGTGCCATGTAACTATAAGCAGGGACTTTATAAAAATAGATTTATAAGCCCTGATGAGGTAAAAACAGCCAAATTCGTTTTTCCCTCATTGAAGTAAATGGCCTTCATAGGCTAGAATGGGCAGACTTTATTTTACATTTTAAAGTCTCCTTAAATGTTACATACCAAGAATTTGGTATCAAATTAATTGTTGTAATAAATCCCACAACTTCCAGTTGTGGGATTTAATATAACTTGTTCAGGTAAAAAGTTGAGACTTTACCTAAAAAGTTGCCAATTTCAGCTCTGCATTGTTTTTGCTGCTGTGCTCTGATTGGCCAGCCTGCAGCAGCTTCTGCCAGGCTACCTTGATGAGGTGTGAAGTGGCCTGACTTCACACAAAGGAATGTGCTTGGGGGAGAGAATTCTCCCCTCAGCAGATGGTGAGGCAGGAAGGGGGAGGGCAGCCAAACTGGTCTTCAAAGGCAGAGAAGGACATTTGGAGCACCCAACAACACCCCCACATCCTGCAACCCCAGACAATTAGGTGCCCCCTTGATTAGATTAGGAGAGGGCAGGAGAGGGGTGTGTTTATGATTTTTAGCCACACCAGTGGGTGGGCTCAGCCAGATGTAACCTCCAAAAATCAGATTCAGCCATGTTGGATTTTTAGAGACTGTTGCCTTTTGGGATGGATTTTTGCCACACTTCCCAGGAAGTGGTCATCAAAGGGGGACGACCCTGTCCCTGATTGGAGAACCAGGGCCCCCCTGCTTTTCACCCAGGAGCAAGGATAAAACTGGCAGACCTGCACCCACACCTCAGATCCCCTCCAGAATTCAACAAGAAAGGAACTAAAGAAGAAGAAGGACTGCCCTGCTGGACCCCTGGCCTGCACCTGGACCCTGCACTCAGAAGGACTGCACCAGCTGCACACTTGGGCTTCACCACAAGAAGGACTTTGCCTGGCTTCAACTGGTTCAAGGAGGGACTCCCTGTTTGCTACAGGTGAAAAATTGCTAAACCAGAGTCCCCTGCACCAACTCCTGAAGAAAGCGACCAGCTGACCACTGTCCAGTGGCCAAAAAGGAGTTTGCGCCAGGTGCATTCTGGGAGTTGAAGTCCGCACCCCCCAAGGACCATCACAGAACTTCTGGACCCTTGGGGTGAGCTGTGGACCCCAAAAGAACCTTAAAAGAACATCTGGGTGAAGCCCCAGAAGTTTGGAAAAGATTTGAGAATTTTTGGAAAAAAGCTCCAGAGAGGGACCGACCCGCCGCGGAAATTCTAGCCGGCTTGCCTCAACCGCGACCCGGCCTGACTTCGTGGTTCGTCCCGGTAAAGAAAAACATCCAAAAAAGAGACTAAGTCCGAACGTAAAAAGTTGACCGGGACCTCCCAGCCATCGTATCCGAGAAGGGCTCCATGGACGTCGGATCAAGATCCAGGTTTACCCCGGTCGAAGGATTTTCATCTCGAAAAAACGACTAAGTCCGAAGGTAAAAGTCTCCACCGAGGAAACCCACATCGCGTATCCGGACAAGGGCTCCAGGAGGTCGGATTCAACTGGCAGGTTCGTCCCGGTGAAGAAAAACTTCAAAATAAAGACTAAGTCAGAAGGTAACTTTTTAACCGAGGCCTCCCGCGACCTGTAGCCGAGCAGGGCTCCATCGCGGTCGGCCTGAAAGTTTGACTTTGCCCCGGTCGAGGTGCAACCAGATGACCCGATTGGCGCTTTTTGTTTCTAAGCGCTAGAAAAGTAATAATTCTTTAAAAATTCATATCTCCGGTTCCCCTGAACCGATTTTAATCGTTTTTGTGTCATTTTAAAGATAAAAATATAAACTATTTTTATAAATTGGTTTTGGATTTTTAAACTGTTTCCTGTGTTTTATTTAATTACTGTTTTGTGATATTTGAATGCTTTACACTTTGTCTCCTAAGTTAAGCCTTGACGCTCGTTGCCAAGCTACCAAGGGTTGAGCTGGGATTAATTTACTGAGACCTAACTGTACCTATGTGGAGGTTAGTGGCTTGTTGCTAGGTGTAGGTACCTACCTGCCCTACCAATAACCCATTTTCCAACATAATTGGAAGCAGCGATGGGATCCTGTACTTGTGTTCAATATCACGTTACAGTTTTAGGTAAAACAAATTAAAAATCCTTTAAATTGTCCTAGTGCAAAAATTGTTTTTAATTTTTAATTTGGATTAATTTCTATTATTGAATTTTTAAAAAATTTTCTAAATTATTGTTTCCAATTTTTGCCAAAAGTTTTTGTTGACACAAAACTAGGGAACCATGGAGCTTGATCTGGCTAGCCTACCCACACTGACAGTAGTCCAGCTTAGGGGGTTGTGTATTGAGACAGGGTTGCCAGCAACCACTGATCTCAGGAAGCAAATCCTGATCACATTTCTGACAGCATGGGCTGAGGCCCAAGAGGTAGAGTCAGAGGAAGCTCCAGAGGAGGGAGAAAGAAGGGAGGATGCAAGCTCTAACCACTCAGGGGAGGGAAGGCATCTGAGCCCAAGTGAGGATGAGGAAGAACGGTCCTCAGTAAATACAGTCACTAGGGGCAGATCCAAAGCTAGTGGTGGGAAGGGGGTCCTTTCAGGAGGAGAGAACCCATCCATCAGAGAAAGAGAGCTGGAGGCCCAGCTAGCATACATAGCTTTGGAAGCAGAGAAGCTGGCCCTAGAAAAGAAAAAGTGGGCATACAAAGAGAAAAGAGATGGAAGCAGCGATAAAGAAGCTGAGGTGTCCATGGGTGGGGGAGTTTGCCCCAGATTACCCAAGGGGGTGGTTCCTGCTTATGTAGAGGGGGATGACATAGATATGTGGCTGGGGGCCTTTGAGAGGGCCCTCCAGATGAGGAGAGTCAAGCCTCAGTACTGGGGTTCACTTCTTTGGGAGTTAGTTCCCAACTCAGGGAGGGATAGGCTTCTGACCTTAAGGGGGGAGGAGGCAGATTCATACCCTAGTATGAAGAGGTGCTTAGCCAAGAAGTTTGGTCTGACCCCAGAGCAATATAGAATGAAGTTCAGGGACACCCAGAAGGTCAGTACCCAGTCTTGGGTTGACTTTGTGGACATTTCACTGAAGGCACTAGAGGGCTGGATTATTGGTAACAAAGTAGATACTTATGAGGGGTTATACAATCTGATCATGAGAGAGCACATCTTGACCAATTGTACCCAAGAAAGGTTACGCCAGCATCTAGTGGACTCTAAGCAGACCAACCCTAGAGAGCTAGGGGAGGCAGCTGATGAGTGGTTGAGAACCAGGGTGGTTGTCAAGTCCCAGGGGGGAGACTCCAAGAAGGGGGGGACAGGTCCCCAAAAACCTAAGGAGGGAGGTGGTAAGCCCACCACAGAGACTCCCTCTGTACCCCAGAACCCTAAGAAGGAGGAGAGTAAATCCCACTCTGACCAGCAGAGACAGTTAGACCCAGGGTTAAAAAAGCTCTTGGACAGTAGGGCTTGCTTTGACTGTCAGCAGACAGGTCACTTCAGAGGAGATGCAGCCTGTCCAAAGAAGGTGGTTAGCACTGGGCTGTCCAGTGTAGCCATAGAGGAGGATTCCTCAGATGATGAAGTCCTCCTAGCATTGAGCTGGGAGACAGGACCAGATGGTAAGCTGGTGATCCCTGAGGGTGGGAGTAGGCACTTCCACCACATTCAAGTGAATGGGATCTCTACCACTGGCCTGAGAGACACCTGTGCCAGTCACACTGTAGTGAGTGACCGGTTAGTGACCCCAGACTTGTATGTCCCAGGAAAGACAAAGAAAGTCAGGATAGCCACAGGGGAGGTCACCTCCAAACCTGTAGCCATAGTGCCCCTAGAGAGGGAGGGTATCCTTGACTGGATTAGGGTGGTAGTCAGTGCTGACCTTCCCCTAGATTGTATCCTGGGCAATGACCTCCCAGAGGTGAGTCTGGTCACAGATGGGGTGGTCGCCCAGGGCGCCCCCCCAACCCAAAGTCCTGGGGAGTCAGTCCCTACAGTTAGGAGACAGGGGTCCCCAAGAAAAGGAAAGAAGAAAAGGAAAGGTAGGCCACTCTTAAAGAGAGATCCAGGGAGCCAAGGGCCTTCTGCCCCAGTAAGGGGGGAGCCCAGAGTTGGCACTGGTGAGGCCTCACCTGACCCCAAGGAAGTTCTGAGTAGTCAGGCAGCTGTCCAGATGCAAGGTGTTGCCCCTGCACTGACAGAAGGGAGAGTGGAAGGAGGGTGTCTGCCACAGGAGGTGGTAGCCCCCCACTCTAGACAGCAAGAGGCGTGCCAGGACCTCAAAGATGCCCCTAAAGCAGCTCAGCCACATGTCAGTGGAGAGCTTAGGGTGTGGTTCTGGGTACTGACAGCTGTCAGTAGCCTCTGCTGGGTGCTAGCCTTCCTGGCAGCACTGTACTTGGCCTGGGAGGCAGACCCCAGGGCCAATAGCAAAGTAGGCCCCCTGACCCTATTGGTCATGGTGGGGTTGCTCAAGTGTTGGGTGACCTCTTTGGGTAAGCTAGGTGTTGCCCTAGCAAAGTTAGGAGTAGGGGAGGTGGGCACCTCACTACCCAAGTTGGCAGAGAGAGAGGAGGAAGACCCCCCTAGAGGGAAGTTTCAGTTTGAGATGGGTCCTTTCACTGTTGGGATGGCTTCACTACCCAGAGGGAGTGACCCTGACAGGAGGATGTAAGGCAGAGTAGGCCCTGCAAAGGGACAGCCAGTTTTCTTCACTGTCTTCCTCGCCTAACAAGCCAGGAAGACTCTCCCAGGGTTGGGCTGAGTCTCCTGGGCGTGTGGGCTGGGGGGGGGGGGGTGTTGTGTGAGAAAACAGGGCTGATTGCAGAGGCCCCATAACTTTTTGCCCCCATTTTCCACTTTTTGCTGGTGTTTTCCTGACTTTAAAGGTGCCCTGGGTACTGCTAACCAGTCCCAGGGCCTGCGCTCTGTGTAATATGGATATGCAAATTAGGCTAATTATAATTGGCTAAGTTAACCTACCTATAAGTCCCTAGTATATGGTAGGGCATGTAGGTTTAGGGACCACAGCATAGGTGGTGCATACCTAGGTGCACTGCTGAGGTGCCCAGTGTCATTTTAAAAGCAAGCCTGCCTTGCTGGCTGCTTTTAAATTAAAGTTATATGCAAATTCGACTTTGGAATTAAAGGTACTTCCAAAGTCTTAAACTACCTTATTTTTACATATAAGTCACCCCTAAGGTGTGCCCTATGTGCCCCTAGGGCTGGGTGCCATGTAACTATAAGCAGAGACTTTATAAAAATAGATTTATAAGCCCTGGTGAGGTAAAAACAGCCAAATTCGTTTTTCCCTCATTGAAGTAAATGGCCTTCATAGGCTAGAATGGGCAGACTTTATTTTAAATTTTAAAGTCTCCTTAAATGTTACATACCAAGAATTTGGTATCAAATTAATTGTTGTAATAAATCCCACAACTTCCAGTTGTGGGATTTAATATAACTTGTTCAGGTAAAAAGTTGAGACTTTACCTAAAAAGTTGCCAATTTCAGCTCTGCATTGTTTTTGCTGCTGTGCTCTGATTGGCCAGCCTGCAGCAGCTTCTGCCAGGCTACCTTGATGAGGTGTGAAGTGGCCTGACTTCACACAAAGGAATGTGCTTGGGGGAGAGAAATCTCCCCTCAGCAGATGGTGAGGCAGGAAGGGGGAGGGCAGCCAAACTGGTCTTCAAAGGCAGAAAAGGACATTTGGAGCACCCAGCAACACCCCCACATCCTGCAACCCCAGACAATTAGGTGCCCCCTTGATTAGATTAGGAGAGGGCAGGAGAGGGGTGTGTTTATGATTTTTAGCCACACCAGTGGGTGGGCTCAGCAAGATGTAACCTCCAAAAATCAGATTCAGCCATGTTGGATTTTTAGAGACTGTTGCCTTTTGGGATGGATTTTTGCCACACTTCCCAGGAAGTGGTCATCACAGGGGGACGACCCTGTCCCTGATTGGAGAACCAGGGCCCCCCTGCTTTTCACCCAGGAGCAAGGATAAAACTGGCAGACCTGCACCCACACCTCAGATCCCCTCCAGAATTCAACAAGAAAGGAACTAAAGAAGAAGAAGGACTGCCCTGCTGGACCCCTGGCCTGCACCTGGACCCTGCACTCAGAAGGACTGCACCAGCTGCACACTTGGGCTTCACCACAAGAAGGACTTTGCCTGGCTTCAACTGGTTCAAGGAGGGACTCCCTGTTTGCTACAGGTGAAAAATTGCTAAACCAGAGTCCCCTGCACCAACTCCTGAAGAAAGCGACCAGCTGACCACTGTCCAGTGGCCAAAAAGGAGTTTGCGCCAGGTGCATTCTGGGAGTTGAAGTCCGCACCCCCCAAGGACCATCACAGAACTTCTGGACCCTTGGGGTGAGCTGTGGACCCCAAAAGAACCTTAAAAGAACATCTGGGTGAAGCCCCAGAAGTTTGGAAAAGATTTGAGAATTTTTGGAAAAAAGCTCCAGAGAGGGACCGACCCGCCGCGGAAATTCTAGCCGGCTTGCCTCAACCGCGACCCGGCCTGACTTCGTGGTTCGTCCCGGTAAAGAAAAACATCCAAAAAAGAGACTAAGTCAGAACGTAAAAAGTTGACCGGGACCTCCCAGCCATCGTATCCGAGAAGGGCTCCATGGACGTCGGATCAAGATCCAGGTTTACCCCGGTCGAAGGATTTTCATCTCGAAAAAACGACTAAGTCCGAAGGTAAAAGTCTCCACCGAGGAAACCCACATCGCGTATCCGGACAAGGGCTCCAGGAGGTCGGATTCAACTGGCAGGTTCGTCCCGGTGAAGAAAAACTTCAAAATAAAGACTAAGTCAGAAGGTAACTTTTTAACCGAGGCCTCCCGCGACCTGTAGCCGAGCAGGGCTC
This sequence comes from Pleurodeles waltl, assembly GCF_031143425.1. Lineage (NCBI taxonomy): Eukaryota > Metazoa > Chordata > Amphibia > Caudata > Salamandridae > Pleurodeles > Pleurodeles waltl. Next base: position 657,492,202 of record NC_090443.1, on the reverse strand, counting down.
CATCGCGGTCGGCCTGAAAGTTTGACTTTGCCCCGGTCGAGGTGCAACCAGATGACCCGATTGGCGCTTTTTGTTTCTAAGCGCTAGAAAAGTAATAATTCTTTAAAAATTCATATCTCCGGTTCCCCTGAACCGATTTTAATCGTTTTTGTGTCATTTTAAAGATAAAAATATAAACTATTTTTATAAATTGGTTTTGGATTTTTAAACTGTTTCCTGTGTTTTATTTAATTACTGTTTTGTGATATTTGAATGCTTTACACTTTGTCTACCAAGCTACCAAGGGTTGAGCTGGGATTAATTTACTGAGACCTAACTGTACCTATGTGGAGGTTAGTGGCTTGTTGCTAGGTGTAGGTACCTACCTGCCCTACCAATAACCCATTTTCCAACAGCGCCATTTTATAAAACATTGTGCCACATTATGCCTGCACCAGGCATAATGTATACAACGGGCGTTCCTACGCAGGGAGGTCCGAAAAAAATGCTGCAGTGAAATTAACATTTTATGCGCTAGTGCCACAAAGCCCAGCAATAGCGTGAAAAATGTTGATGCTATTGTCCTAATGACCACCATGGTACACCGTATTGTAACTACGGTGAAGCCATGGTGTCGTTAGGTGGGGTGACACAAGAAAAGTGGCGCATCAGGGCCAATGCACCACTTTCTTGTAAGTATGCCACTTAGGCCCATATTTATACTTTTTGACGCTAAACTGCGCTAACGCAGTTTAGCGTCAAAACATTTAGCGCCGCCTAACACCATTCTGAAGCGCCATGCGGGCGCCGTATTTATGGAATGGCGTTAGCCGGCGCTAGCAGACCGGCGCTGCCTGGTGTGCGTGGAAAAAAACCACGTAGACCAGGCAGCGCCGGCGTAGGGGGAAAATGGCGTTAGGGCGTCTTAAAATGGGGCAAGTCAGGTTGAGGCAAAAAAATCACCTCAACCTGATTTGCGCCATTTTTTTCGACGCCCAGACGCCATTTAAATGACTCCTGTCTTAGTAAAGACAGGAGTCATGCCCCCTTGCCCAATGGCCATGCCCAGGGGACTTATGTCCCCTGGGCATGGTCATTGGGCATAGTGGCATGTAGGGGGGCACAAATAAGGCCCCCCTATGCCACCAAAAAAAATTAAAAATATAAAAAATTATACTTACCTGAACTTACCTGAATGTCCCTGGGGTGGGTCCCTCCATCCTTGGGTGTCCACCTGGGGTGGGCAGGGGTGGCAGGGGGGGTCCCTGGGGGCAGGGGAGGGCACCTGTGGGCTCATTTTGAGCCCACAGGCCCCTTAACGCCTACCCTGACCCAGGCGTTAAATAGTGGCGCAAATGCGGGTTTTTTTGACCTGCCAACTCCCGGGCGTGATTTTTGCCCGGGAGTATAAATACGACGCATTTGCGTCGCCGTCATTTTTTTAGACGGGAACGCCTTCCTTGCATCTCATTAACGCAAGGAAGGCGTTCACGCAAAAAAATGACGCTATTTGCCCATACTTTGGCGCTAGATGCGTCTAACGCCAAAGTATAAATATGGCGTTAGTTTTGCGCCGAATTTGCGTCGAAAAAAACCGACGCTAATTCGGCGCAAACGGAGTATAAATACGGGCCTTAGTATGTACTTTTCCCCTTTTTATGGGCAGAAACACGTCTTTTAGGGTCTAGCAGAAGCTGGATGGGCTTGATAAACTCATGAGTGTGTGGACTGTTTGCCCTGTTGAGACGTTTGGCAGAGTGGAGCTAAATGGACATTGCACATCAATCTCTTTGATAGCTTGTGAGCGATGGAGGTTTGTTAGGATGTCCTGTACCCCCTGCTCTTTTCGACTTCAGCAGCAAATTGCTGGAAGTGGGTGATCTATGAGCTACGAAGTATGATGTAATGGCCTTTAGTATGTTTTAGAAGTGAGACTTTTATTCACTAGCCAAATGACAACAGACCTATAAGAAATATCATGATACCAATCTACATAAACAATTCAATTCATATCATTGCCTATTATATTGAAATGAGTGGGTCTGCAGTGCTCGATATAGGTGTGGTTTAGTTAAGTGCTTCATAAAAAAAGTTCTATGCCGCCTACCCATGAAAGGGTAGTTTGGGAAGAACATGCTGCTCATGAGAACGCTTTACGCCATGTGTGCACTTGGATAATGCAAACTGTATTAATGCACATTTTAGGTGCCTGTCTCACCTATGTGATACTTGTAACAAAGATTGCCCAGTTGTTTTTACCATGGGTCGAGCCTCACCTTGTATGAGGTCTCCATATTGACAGTGGCAGTTTGCATTTGTGAAATATGGATAACTTACGTGCAATATATTCTGGTAATAATCCAGTTTCATTTGTTTTCATTTATGTGATAGTGATATAATTTTTTTCACAGAGCAAAATATATATTAGAGCCAGTGTGCTCTTCAAAGAAATATGCTTAATAAGTGCCTGCAGATGAACCTCACTCAAAATTTCAATGTGAACTATGTTAATACTTCTAGCTTTGTGGCTGCCATTTATATAATAATTTAAATCTTTACTAAATTTGCGATACTTTATCCATATATTGGTCAATTAAAGAATAGCTACAGTGGTGGCCAGCTAATGTTTACGGCGGGACGGGGCACAATAGTAATTATAATAAAAACGGTTGCTTACCTGCAGGTGTCTTCGTCGCAGGACGCTTTTGCTCCTGGAAACTCCAATGCGCGGGACCAGGAAACACCATTAACCAACCCATATGCTGCTTTCATGCTGGTAACCAGCATAAAAGCAGCAGCAGGATTGGTGGGAGAAGGTTCTCTCAGCGCTCACAACAGCGCTGGAGGCCTGTGTTTTCTCTAACCCAGTTGTATTAATACAGCTGGGTTAGGGATGTTTAAAGTGCACATGTCAGGCTGGCCCTCGCAAGACAGCCGTCCAACGGTCATGCGCACTTTAAACAAGTGCACAGTTCCCAGCTGCTGCCATTTGGCAGCAATTGCCACGACCCATCCTGACAATCCGTTCAGGACAGGGCACTGAAAAATAAATGCAATTTATTACCATTTATTTTTCCGTTATGGGGGCATTTTTTATGGTGGGGTGATGCTCCTCCTCTCAAATGGAGGGGCCGCCCCTGAATAGTTACATTTATGGCTTGAAGAATAAAGGACATTTTGTAGCTAGTCCTCTGCAGGCCACTTGGGCTCCACCCTGGAACAAAGGCTTTTTGAATAATCGAGGAATTAAAGTGGAAAAGCCTGATTTGTGAATGAATTGTCAAGAGTCCTTGTTCAATGGCTCTGCGCAACCACATCCTTTCTATAGATTCCTTGTCTCTACTTAATGTGGGCATTTTCATGTATGGTATTTGCTAGAAGGTTTGGGGTTATCGATATTTTTCTGGGTGGTAAACAGGGTTAGGAAAATATCAGTGTCAGAGAAATTCTGATAAAGACAGACTTTTTTACCTACCAGTTTTATAAGAAAGTTTTTGTGAAGATTCCTCAGCAATACAGCACATCTCAAAGGGATGAAATTGCATTAAGCTACTGAGAAATGTGGAGAGGGACACAGAATGGACAGCTAGAGACTGCTTTAGGGATATCTACTAAGGACATACTAGGTTGTATAATTATATAACACATGTTGATCCTAAAACTCTGAGTTCAGGCTTGGTAAAGAGAAGAAGAAGAAGGTGGAATATCTGATAGTGCCTGAAAGATAAAATGCTTCCCATCTATTGGAAATAAACAGCTGCCCTGCTCAAACTCGGGAATTCTGCCTACTAAAAAATAGGTTAACACAATGTTATTTAATCGACTATGGTAGATTTTGAACAAGTGGGGAGTCCTGCATGAGGCTTGGGGTACATTAGCTGTGGACGTGAATTGTTCAGAGAGGGTAAGTGAAATGATGAGCAAGAAAATAGCCATAATCCTGTCCTTAAGGTATGAAGTATCCATTTCAGGACAGAACTTCTAACTTCTGAGGCCCTCATTAAGAGTGGCACAATTTCACTTGAGTGATAATTCTGGGTATGGTATGCCATCTGCAATTATAAGTGTAGTGTCTCCAAGTCCGGAATAATTGGTTCTTCAAGCTCCAAATCTAAAGACATTGGACATGTGAACTCAGCTGCAGGGGCTGAGGGCTGTGGACAGCAGTACAGCTTAGGCCACATCCAACCCCAAAAGCAGCAAGAGGGAGCAGACAGTGCCAGCGGCAGCCACCAAAAATCTCAAGGGAAGGGCGGGCTGGGGGAGGAATGGGGAATAATATTTTTTTTAAAGAACCCGTACCTGTTTCCATTACTGCCACCTGCTGCGCAGATCCTCTGCTCTTCTTCTGGTGTCCCAGCATTCACTGGGACACCAGCACAGGCTCTCAAGCAATCCTGGCACTGCTCTCATGCTAGTCCCAGCATGGGAGCAGCATCAGGATTGGTCTGAGTGGCTTGGACTGCCCTGGGGTCTGTGCATTTTTTTCCAGCCTGGATGTGTAGCACAGCCGGGTTGGAGAAATCTAAGTGTGCATGTGTGTTTGGCCAGCCTGAGACAGCCAGCCAAACACACATACACACTTAGGCCCATATTTATACAATTGTATTTTGTAAGTTTGCATCGATTTTGCATCAAAAAATGACGTAAATGCGACGCTAAAAAAAGTATAAATATGAGCCTTAGTGAACAGATTCCACTCCCCCCTCCTGTGACCCAGCCATACCCCTCCTTGCACCTGCTGATAGCTGAGCCAGCAGCTGAAAGATAAAACGATAATGAAATATGATTTCATCTTTCAGCTCCTGGCTTAGCCAGGGGGGCGACGCGAAGAAGCCGCTCCTGGACAGTGCTCATCCCAGATAGGCAAAAGCCTACCCTAATTCATCAAACTCCTACTGCACTACATCCTCTTACCCACAACAGCCCTCTCACTGACACTTTACACATACATATATATATATATATATTACCTAGCAATCGCCACTAAGTAGTTATAGGTAGGATCACGTTTCTATACAAAAAGTGTTATTTTACTTGTCTATATCTTTGGCACCACTTGACAAATCTTCACAAAACTTTCCCCAATAAATTGCCAGTTCCATCAGCTGCTGCCTGGAAAGTTCTGGGGTGATACGTCTGGGGGGAGAGGGGGGATAAAAAAGGAGGGTCCCAGAACGCGCTTTCCCCATTTATTTTTCCATAAGGATTTTGAACAACCATAGCGCAAAAACTACTGGACGGAATTTGGCACGAACCTTCGTGGTCCTGGTCCTGGTCCTGGTCCAGAAAGAATGAGTTTTTTGTTTTGGTGAAAATCTGTTCAGTAGTTTTTCAGAAATTAAGGGGAAAACAAATTTGTATATCTTGGTTCGTGAAGGATTTGCGACCCCTAACATTCTTGTGCTGAGATTTGATTGGCTGATAACTCTTCAACAACAGAAGCTGTTGAAGTGTTGTCAGCCATCTTGGGACTCAGCTTAAAATAAAAGTAAAACAAAACAAAAGGAGCCAGGGTACGAACACCCTGACCCCTTAGCTTGCTGCCCAGGGCTAAAAAGCATTTTTTACAAGCCGAGATGTGGTGAATTTGCGAAGTTGCTCGTAAAAAAAAAAAGTGTGGGCTCCCATGATTTGTTAGTCTAATGGCCGCGAGAGGGCCTGTGGCCCCCAACTGCCCCAGGGGCCACCACCTCCCCGGGGCAATCTGGTAATTAACATGGGGGCCCTGTGGCCCCCCCGCTCACCAGGAACCGCCAACACCCAAGGAAAATGTTTTGAAAAATAAAGGGGGTCTTATTCGGGACGCCGTGCGCCTGGGACCACCACCCCAGGTCAAATGTTTTAAAAAATGAAGAGGGTGTTCTTCAGACCCCCACACCCTTGGGACCACCCCCCGGGCTAAGATCTCATTGGAGGGGCCCTGCGGCCCCCTTAGAGCCTCTGATGGCCCTGGGGACCGCCAGCCCCCAGGTCCAGCTCCTGCTATGTCCCGGGATGCCCAAAGGGCTTTGTTTTAAAAAAAAAATTAAATAAAAGTAGGGAAAATGGGGGGATCCCTTGAGGGCTTCCTCACAGTCCCACATAGCCCGTAAAGGGCTTCATTATAAAATTATTGAAAACAAATTAAAAAGTGGGGACTGCGTGAGGGCCCTTTAGGGCTCCCCACACCATCCCTATTTTTGTTTTTTTAATACAAAGCCCCGAAAGGGCTAAAAAAAGGCAAAAAGGGAAAACCCTGATAGCTCAGTGTGGAGGTCTGCGACCTTCACACTGAATATGGAGGTTTCAGTCCAGCTGGACTCACTTCCATGTTTTTTTTTTAAATTACAAAAATTTAACTTTTTTAAATATATTAAATACATTTTCTTTGTTAAATCGAACAAAAAGGTATGTGAGATATTAAAGCCTAAAAAAGCTCTCTCTTTCTGTCTCTTTCAATTAATTGCTCCCACTCATGCACCCATTTACACACGTACGCACCCACTCAGAAACCCACTCAGACACTCATGCACCCACTCAAAGACCCGAGCACAGACTGGCGCATGCACTAAAACACTGATGTATGCACTCTCACACCCAGACAGACAATCTGACAGCCACTCTCACCCCCAGATACACCCTCTCACACCTATTCTCTAACTCCAGCCACGCACAGCGAAAGGGCTGTGCACAGTGTGGGTTTGGGTTGTTGGGGAATGTTGGCCGCAGGGTCTGGCTGCAGCTCAGGTCTTGCGGGCAACCTCCCCTCTGAACGGGTGAAGGACGTGTACAGTTGGGTGCTTATAGGAGGTTGGCCTCAGGGCCTGGTTGAAGGCTGTGCGCTGCAGTGGTTGGATTAATGTATGGTAATTAAAATTACTATACGTAAAAAAAAACATAGAAATTCACTGAAAAAAAATAAGGTTACAGTGATGTTACAGTTAGGAAATAGAATTAAAAAAATGAGAAATTCACTGAAAAAAACCAAGAATTACATGGACGTTATAGTTAGGTTCTGAATTAATTTATACAGAACCGTAGAACTTCAGCAGTTATAGGTACCTCTCCTAACTATAACTGGTGCTCCCGTAAAGCACTGCTCATGACCGCACATATTACATTACTCATGACATGATCAGTGTTGGACCTGGCTTTTTGACAGGGTCATCCCCAAACTTTTTGCCTCCTTCCTCCTATTTTTTCTGACCTGTTCTTGTTGGCTTTTGAACTCTGGGCACTTTACCACAGCTAACCAGTGCTAAAGTGCATATGCTCTCTGTGTAAATTGTACTGTTCATTGGTTTATCCATGATTGGCTATTTAATTTACTTGTAAGACCCTAGTAGAGTGCACTATATGTGCCTAGGGCCTGTAGATTAAATGCTACTAGTGGGCCTGCAGCACTGGTTGTGCCACCCACTTCAGTAGCCCCTTAACATTGTCTCAGGCCTGCCATTGCAAGGCCTGTGTGTGCAGTTCCACTGCCACTTCGACTTGGCATTTAAAAGTAATTGCCAAGCCTAAAACTCCCCTTTTTCTACATATAGGTCACCCCTAATGTGTGCCCTAGGTAACCCCTACAGCAGGGTGCTGTGTGGGTAAAAGGCAGGACATGTACCTGTGTAGTTTATATGTCCTGGTAGTGTAAAACTCCTAAATTCGTTTTTACACTACTGTGAGGCCTGCTCCCTTCATAGGCTAACATTAGGGCTGCCCTCATACATTGTTGAAGTGGCAGCTGCTGATCTGAAAGGTCATATTTAGTATGGCCAGAATGGTAATACAATATCCTGCTGACTGGTGAAGTTGGATTTAATATTACTATTCTAGAAATGCCACTTTTAGAAAGTGAGCATTTCTTTGCACCTAAATCTTTCTGTGCCTTACAATCCACGTCTGGCTAGGCTTAGTTGACAGCTCCTTGTGCATTCACTCAGGCACACCCCAAACACAGGGTACTCAGCCTCACTTGCATACATCTGCATTTTGAATGGGTCTTCCTGGGCTGGGAGGGTGGAGGGCCTGCCCTCACACAAAGGACTGCCACACCCCCTACTGGGACTCTGGCAGACAGGATTGAACTGAAAAGGGACCTGGTGCATTTCTTAGCCACTCTTTGAAGTCACTCCCACTTCAAAGGCGCAATTTAGTATAAAACAGCCCTACCCTACCTCATCAGACACTTGCTGGAGAAGAAACCTGAACCAGAACCTGCATCCTGCCAAGAAGAACTGCCTGGCTGCTCAAAGGACTCACCTGTCTGCTTTCTACAAAGGACTGCTGCCTTGCTGTTGGCCTGCTGCCTTGCTGAACTCTTGTCTGGCTGCAAAAGTGCTCTCCAAGGGCTTGGATAGAGCTTGCCTCCTGTTCCCTGAAGTCTCAGGACCAAAAAGACTTCTCTTTTTCATTTGGACTCCTCGTGCGCTGAAAATTTAGACTCACAGCTTGTTCCGCGGTGCAAAAATCGGCGCACGCCAATCCAGAAAGACGCCGCTCGACGCGACGCCTGCGGTGCGACCGGAACTTCAACGCACGGCCTCGCATGGACAACACCGCCCGACTTCCAGAGAGGAAACCGACGCAACGCCTGCTGTGAGAAAGAAAGTTCCACGCACAGCCTCCGGGAACGACGTGCAGCTGGATAACAAGCCGAGGAATCCACGCACAGACCCTGGGACATCTGGTAATCCCGCGATCCATAGAAGGAGACGGTCCGCGTGCCGGAAAACGATACACATCTTCCCAGAGTGAAAAATAATGACGCAAGTCCGTGTGTGAAGGAGCGCAACCGACGCACACACCATTTTTCCTCCCGTAGAACGACACACGTCTCCCCTGGGACATCTGCTAATCCCGCAATCCATAGAAGGAGACGGTCTGCGTGCCGGAAAATGGCGCACATCTTTCCCGAGTGAAAAATAATGACGCAAGTCCATGTGTGAAGACTTGAGACACTTCATATCACTTTTTAGTGATATCTTTACAAATTCATATTGCATCTTTGATCATTTTGACCTGAAAATACCCAGATAAATATTAGATATTTTTCTAAACACTGTGTGGTGTATTTTTGTGGTGCTATATTATGTTATTGTATGATTTATTGCACAAATGCTTTACACATTGCCTTCTAAGTTAAGCCTGACTGCTCAGTGCCAAGCTACCAGAGGGTGGGCACAGGATAATTTGGATTGTGTGTGACTTACCCTGACTAGAGTGAGGGTTCTTGCTTGGACAGAGAGTAACCTGACTGCCAACCAAAAACTCAATTTCTAACAATCAGTGACAGCACTGATGAGATCTTATGACATCACTGATGACATCATCCAGTAAGTGTAAGTGTTGTATTGATGTGTGAGTGGGTGTGTGAGTTTGTCTATGGGTGAATGAGTAGTTGAATAATTTGCTGTATGGAAGATGGAATGGATGTGTAAGTAAGTTGCTGTATAGGTGAGCAAGTGACTTTGTGAGCATCTGCATTATATTTAATGAGTACATCCCTGTAACGTTTGTTTTTTTCAGTGAAAAAAATATATATGTAACTTTTAACTTATTAATGTTTTTAATGTAATGTTTTATAAAATTGTTGAATTCATATTATATATATTCAATCTACATAACTATATATATAGATATCACCACACAATTTTGACACAAGGTCAATGACGCGGCACTCACAGGTTTCTTGATTACTTCTTTTTAATGTGCAACGTGATAACTCCAACACCAACGCGTTTCAACCCACAAGGTCTTGATCTACATTCTAATACAACAAATCAATTTATCCTGTGTTGTATTATCGTAAACCTATTATACACTGATGGTGCAATTAATCCTTATCATAAGAATTTGTCTCATCACTATACTCTTTTGTATACATATTTACAGGTGACAATACAATTCCTCATCTCCGTTTATCTCAAACGGGATCTTTGTTTTTAGTCTAATGATGTATCTCGACTCTAGACGCCTCAGTTTCTGAACTCTGTCCCCTCTTCTCTCTTGTTTCTTTACTGTTGCGATACCATAGTATCTCATATGTAACCAGTCTAATTTTTGATGACTTTTCAGATGTTTCGTCATAGCATAATTATTATCATCATTTTGTACCGCCCCAATATGCTCCAAAATCCACTTCTTAGGGGACAAATGATACTGCCTACATATCTTAAACTGTCACGTGGGCTCTCATTATCCTAAATGAGACTACTGGATTTCTAGGCAGCAGGATCGATAACGGTGTGGGGGACTGAGTCTGACCCATGTGTAAGGAACTCTGTCACCCTAAATCCCGTTTTTGCTCCGGCTAACTAGCAGTGCCTCATTTCTCCCACGGGGAAGAAATGATTAGGCAGCCGAGCGCATGACATCTTTGGAACTTCTCAGGGAAGTCGTGGTCACTCAGATCCAAACCAACTCTCTCATTTACAATATGGTCTCATATATAAATGACACAGACAGTATAAGTTTTATATAATTCTTTTTAATAAAACAACTGTATTTTAGATAATAAGGCGTGAGCCGCAATAACCAGAACAATACAACATAGTAGGATTGAAATAGTCACCAGGAGAGTAAAACATAAGAACAAAGCTATCATATTGCCTAACAGTTTCTACTCTCCCTCTGCTTGTTCTATTTAGAGCACAGCATGTTAAGCTTCTAGCTTGCCTTTCTGAATCACTGGGGAGACATCAGCCCTCATACCTGAGCAAAGGCCTGTGATCTGATTCAGCATCTGCAACGAGGCAGTCAGCGTCTAGTTGTGGGTCTCTGGTTGGAATCTCCCTCTTGCATGTATTGGGACAAGGAAGTGATTTTATAACTAACATGTCATCGTGATCACAAAATGTCCCTACGCAGGAATGCCAAATCTAAACTCCTACCACGTCTATCGGCAATGTACCAGACGGTATCCTTGACTGAAGCACAGAGTGAATATGTTATGAAGAACTCCAGTGCTGAAGTAGGCAAAACAGTGTGATATGAATAAAAAACAACACCGTAGAACTGGCTATTTGAAAAATAACAGTACGAAGCCTAATAAAAAGCATTTAGAGCAAAGTGCACAGAGGCTCTAAGCTGTCAGCAAATGAATAAAATACATTCAGGGCAAAGTGCACAAAGGCCTAAAGCCTGAAGCTAATGCGCAAAGTATACGTAAACCTAACCACACTACACCCTCCCCTTGTCGGTAGCAAGTGGTTCTAATAACATAAAAGCATGCCCCAAAAATAAACAATAGATTTCGACAAGGTAAGAAGACAACAAAGTCATAAATTTAGGGAACATGTGACGATAAAGCCAAATTCAATATAGTGTCAATTTTGCAGAAGAAAAAAAATCCAATTGTCAGACAGAAGCAATAGAACGCAGCAGCTCCTCCACTTCGATATATGTTAATATCGGAAGATCCACGCCACAAAGTACCATGGAGCAGGTGTGTTCCAAAGCCCCAAAACCATTCAGGGCGGCACCCCGTGCAGGGCCAATGAAAGAGACAATACCATCTTCCTCCATGAAGGGAATCTCATAAACCGCCTCACGAAGCAAACGCAACCATAGTGCACAAGTCTGGGAATGAGCCCTAATCGAGAACATCAACAGATCAGGATCGACCACTGGAGGGCGCTGCAGTGAGAGACAGAAAGCCAGTGCATGTTCAAACGAGCACCAAAGGCACCGAAACACGGTTTGCACACAATCCAAAACCGGTCTGAATGACAGAGACCAGTCACACTCCAAATGGCCCAGGAGTGTAGCTCCAAAATGCTGCATCATGCGTTCACGACACAGCTGCACTGACGGGAGCAGTAATATAGGATCTCGTCGTGGCGGGACAGCCATTGCGAAAAAATAGCAACAATAGCAAGACTCCAGCCAACAAAGCCAAAGTAATCGGGAAACCCCCAAAAATGCTTCCGAAAATAGAGTGTATAGCCGAAGGTATCAAACCGAATATGGAAGAGAAGGTGTGAGCGAAACCAGCACCAACGGCTTTGAAAAAATGAGCAATACTAGCAGTGCAGGATGCATTAAATATACGTCCCACAAGTTCACCGAAGTGACTTGGAAAGTTAGTATTCAAAAGGGACTGTATCTCCGCCGATGACCTTGCCACCTGAAGTGCGTAGGTCTCGCTAGCAGATGTAAGGGCCACATGCTTTTGAAACAATAAAGCTTTCAGCCAACTCAACTTGTCGAAATCAACCTTGGAAGTAGCAATATGAGGCCAGATGTCCGCTACCTCCCTAATTTGAGTGGGGGGAAACAACACATTCCCGCAGCACGTAACGGCCTTGTTGACAACGACAACGTAAACTATTCCGGCACGCATGCCACAGCAGCGTTCGCTGTTAAGAACAATGTAACTGCCGTTAGAAAGCACCTGGAAAGTGTTTTTAATAACCGGGACTGGAACACCCTTCAAATAACAAGCTAAGTTAGCAATCGAAGCGTTACACGCTCCGTGCAAGGACAGCTGTTTACAAACCATGGAATGGCTGACAGAAGCTTCGCATTCGCTACCGCTAAGAAAAACCTCCCTCAAACCATTAACACATCTGTATTGAAAGGGAAGCTCCCACACTTCGTGTATGTAACTGTCCCCCAATAGTTCATATCTACCCACCGGAATGTGCTTCAAACAAGAAGTAAATTGCAGAGTGGAGATAGGCAAATTAATAACCCCATGAATCAACCACTCAGCTGACGGAATCTCAGCCACCGTGAAAGGCAGTTTCTCCAATTTCTCAATATTTAACATAACATATGTCGCTTCCTTTTTAGCCATCAACTGTTGTTGACGAGTCAAATTAAAGGAGATAAAGATCTCTCTGGCACGAATGTGCTGCCATGGAACGCGACCCGCCTTCAAGGTTTGAAGAGTCCAACCCAGCTGCATGATGGACCGTGTCTGACTCTGCCCATGATATAAAGAAGACATGTCCGATTTAATAATGTCAATAGCAGAGGAAACAATACTGTCAATCGTGTAAACACGGTCAGAAAGGGTATGCATGCCATTATCAACAACAGACAAAGTCTGCAGCAGATTTTCCTGATCAATCTGCCTCAACCGGGCTGCAGCCTCCTGTTGTGAAAGTTTCCAAATCTCATTATAAACTTCGTATAAAAACCTTTTCTTCCGTGGTACCTTGGGACCTGACAAAAAATCTTGTAAATCAGTACCATTAGACAGTAACTTGAGATGTGACTTAACTGCATCCAGCGTGGATGACTTCAACCATTGTTGACAAAGCTTCCCCACGCTGTACGTAGTTATAATATCGGCATGTTCTGGTGAAATGTAACGAGGGTCTGCCCTACTAGTCCTGAACCCCCCTGAAGAGGTGACAAAACGTTGATGACACTCATTAGTGTCTATGGGCCATAAAAAACCACCCGCCCGGATGTAACGATGAAGTGTTAAGCGTACCATTCTGGACCCAATGTGTAAATTCACTAAAAGTAGCATTCACATAGTGCTGCCAGTTGTTTAATTTGAAAGGGACAGGTATACTAGGCAAATTCAACTCTCTAATTGTCGCCAAGCCCAAACAGCTAGTCTGCTGTACCGTGTCATTGAGGAAATTCATCTGCACAGGGATAATACATGCTCTAAATAATGTATCCCTGCCTTGCATCTGCCAATTTTTCGTACCCCAAACACTTTTCAAGTCAACAGCCTTTAACCAGTATTCATATCCCTCGACCAAAAGTTTAGATACAAACAAATTCGAATACAGTAATTTAGTATCGGTCAATAAAATGTGCTTATTAGAATACGGTGCAACTTTAAAATAGTAAGACTTAGCATTCCGCTGATCGTGCCCAGAAAAATATGCAAATTTATCAAAATACGTTTTCGAACTCCCTTGTGGAGGAGTCGAGCAATGTTCCCATTGCACATAATTAAACATGGACTGAGGGCTACTAGCTTTATGAATAAAGTGGTGTCCATAATAGTTGTAGCAAAACATGTCACCATGATTATCTCTAAATTGGTAAGCATCTTCATCGTCATAGACAGTATAATATTGCAAATCCGTTAGCATAGAATCTACTGTCTTCACATCTCAATCATCAGAAACAATGCCTGGTATAACAATATCATTCATTGATAACTTGAGGACATACGGTATTTGAATCAATTCAGTGGGTCCATATATATCAAATATTACTTTATCCCACACAATCCCATCCGGAATCGGTATTGCAGAAATGTTCACATTGGACAAGTCTCTTCGAACCATATGAGACGAAAAATGTGGTCTCAACACAGTCTCCACATGCTCAATGTCCGATCGATCAGGAAGAAAATGACCATGTATTACTAGAAAAAAAGTAACCACAAATCCCAACCATAAAAAAATAACAGTACGAAGCCTAATAAAAAGCATTTAGAGCAAAGTGCACAGAGGGTCTAAGCTGTCAGCAAATGAATAAAATACATTCAGGGCAAAGTGCACAAAGGCCTAAAGCCTGAAGCTAATGCGCAAAGTATACGTAAAACTAACCACACTACACCCTCCCCTTGTCGGTAGCAAGTGGTTCTAATAACATAAAAGCATGCCCCACGTTGGGCGCCATGTCGCGTGGGCTCTCATTATCCTAAATGAGACTAATGGATTTCTAGGCAGCAGGATCGATAATGGTGTGGGGGACTGAGTCTGACCCACGTGTAAGGAACTCTGTCACCCTAAATCAGTTTTTTGCTCCGGCTAACTAGCAGTGCCCCATTTCTCCCACGGGGAAGAAATGATTAGGCAGCCGAGCGCATGACATCTTTGGAACTTCTCAGGGAAGTCGTGGTCACTTAGGGCCAGATGTAGCAAATTTAAAATTTGCGAGGTGCAAAGTGCGAGTCCATGCGACTCGCACTTTGCACCTCGCAAATTGGTATGCAGTACGGTGTCTCAGACACCGACTGCAACTCGCTATGGGGTCGCAATGACCCACCTCATGAATATTCATGAGGTGGGTCGCAAATTGCGGCCCCATAGCGAGTATAGGCACTCGCAAACATGGAGGCCTGCTGTCGTCAGCAGACCTCCATGTTCGTGACTGCTTTTTAAATAAAGCAGTTTTTTTTTTTAAGTGTAGCCCGTTTTCCTTCCAATTTGCGAGTGGGTTACCATCCACATGAAGTGGATGGTAACTGCGATGCCATTTGCGACCGCGTATGCGGTCGCAAATGGTATTGCATACCACTCAGACTCGCAAATAGGAAGGGAACACCCCTTCCTATTTGCGAGTCGGAAATGCATATTGCGAGTCGGTACCGACTCGCAATATGCATTTCTGCATAGCAAAGAGGCATTTGCACCTCGCAAACGGCGATTTTCGCCGTTTGCGACGTGTAAATACTTTGCTACATCTGGCCCCAAGATCCAAACCAACTCTCTCATTTACAATATGGTCTCATATACAAATGACAAAGACAGTATAAGTTTTATATAATGTTTTAATAAAACGACTGTATTTTAGATAATAAGGCGTGAGCCGCAATAACCAGAACAATACAACATAGTAGGATTGAAATAGTCACCAGGAGAGTAAAACATAAGAACAAAGCTATCATATTGCCTAACAGTTTCTACTGTCCCTCTGCTTGTTCTATTTAGAGCACAGCATGTTAAGCTTCTAGCTTGCCTTTCTGAATCACTGGGGAGACATCAGCCCTCATACCTGAGCAAAGACCTGTGATCTGGTTCAGCATCTGCAACGAGGCAGTCAGCGTCTAGTTGTTGGTCTCTGGTCGGAATCTCCCTCTTGCATGTATTGGGACAAGGAAGTGATTTTATAACTAACATGTCATTGTGATCACAAAATGTCCCTACGCAGGAATGCCAAATCTAAACTCCTACCACGTCTATCGGCAATGTACCAGACTGTATCCTTGACTGAAGCACAGAGTGAATATGTTATGAAGAACTCCAGTGCTGAAGTAGGCAAAACAGTGTGATATGAATAAAAAACAACACCGTAGAACTGGCTATTTGAAAAATAACAGTACGAAGTCTAATAAAAAGCATTTAGAGCAAAGTGCACAGAGGCTCTAAGCTGTCAGCAAATGAATACAATACATTCAGGGCAAAGTGCACAAAGGCCTAAAGCCTGAAGCTAATGCGCAAAGTATACGTAAAACTAACCACACTACAAAACCACCTATAAATCTTAAACCACACAGACATTCGATGACATATACTACAAATGTAGTTTCACAAGTGATTTTATCTTTGATCGAGATCTCCTTACCCCGAAAATCTGTCACCACCTTCTTATTGCAGCCAATTTGCCAACAGAAGCAAACAAAAAATAAAATGATAATAACAGTTTTGTTAATATTTTATTTTTTTGTCAGGAGCCAAGTCTTGGGGACAGTGTCACATGAAAAATGGTGGAGGAGTTGTGGTCACTGGTGGGCACTGCTGTCAGTGCACATGTCGGTTTGGCTGGCCATCTTAGGATGCTGATATCTCTGCAATGCAGCAGTGTTGCTGGGTGGGGAAAAACAGCAGACACAGGCTCCCTGTCCCCAATGGAGCACAAAAGCAGCCCGCTCCACCCAATCCCAATGCTGCTCTCACAGATGTTACCAGCATGAGAGCAGCATCTGGTTTGGATGCAGGGGTGTTTGGGAGCCTCAGACTGTGCACAGCAGAAGAGCGGCGAGTGGTGGGTAAGTTCTTTTTTGTTGTTGTTACTTTTTGTGTTTTATTACTTACCCCCATGTGGCTCTACTGCTTTTCCTTGAAATCAGACACTACTGCATTTAGGGCAATATTTGATTATCTCTTCCCTCTCTAGCATTTAATTTCTTTTTTATTGAGGGGAGCCCCAGTCTTGAAGACTAGCACCCAGGTTTTGCCTCTGAAATGTTAAAATATTCCCTTGGTAAATTTCCCGATAGAATTCATATGAGGGTGAATGCACTATATCAAGTCAAAAATATTTTCACTGGATTGCTCGACTCATGTTGTATGCTGAATTCACCAAGGCCCATCTTTTAAGAGAAAGGCCATCTATCGCCTTCAGTACCATGACCCAATCCCTTGATCACGATGGTGAGCAAAGAACCAAAAGTTGTGATTAGAGGATTGTACTACAATTTCATGTGTCCGAAAAGGAAGCAAATTTGGCAGAAAGTTATAAAGCACACCATGGGTGGCCAGTTGCTTGTAGATACTCTAGTTTGGGAGTTTGGTCCTGATTTAGAACTTGGCGGATGGAATATTCTGTCACAAATGTGTCGGATATTCCGTCCACTGTATTACGATTTCCACAGGATAGAAAGGAATCTATTGCGTGTTCAGAGTTTAAAATCTGGCATGGAGCTGACAATTCTGTAACAATGTTACACACCATCACTTACAAATATTGTTTAATAAATTCAAGATTATAACCCTAATTTCACGTTTTCTTGTCCTTTGTAATATTCATTAGTTATATTTAGCTTTATTTTTAGTGTTATCTACTATTACATTCATGTCATTTTTTTTAATTTTCTTTGGCTAGGTATTACTTTATTTTTCACTTAAGATGATTTCCTAATGCTAATCTGTATCCTGACTCTTCTGCCCTAGTGCATTCGGAGGAGGAAGAGGGTTAGCATAAAAGTCTCTTGACAGTGCAGGGTGACAAACCTTTTCTGGTTAAAACATTGCTTTCTATTTTGGAAGCTTGCTAAGCATGTGGCCTTGATACCAAGACAGCATGAAGTGCTGATCACAGATAGGGTTGTGCAAGTTTATTTCAACAGGAAAAGTCTTATGCAAATAACAGTCAAATGATTACTGTAAGAAAGTAGGCTATTGTTTGAGGGTGGGTGACAGCCCTACTTAGGCACCAACCACAATACCTGTCATGTGAATGTGAGAAATCAGTTTAATGGTTGAGGGAGGTGAAACCCTACTCAAGCAGCAACCACAACCCTTGTCATGGTGAGGCAAAAGCAAACTCAAAATTAACCTGTGCACATCCCTTTGGCAGCTTGGCATAGAGCAGTCAGGCTTAACTTTGAGACAATGTGTAAAGTATTTATGCAGCCTACACCTTTTTAGACAAATAGAGCAAAATGTATTAAAAGGTAAAGACCACAATGATAACAATCCAATCTGGAGATTCAATTTTAAAGATTTAAGTGAAGATCGCACCAAAATGTCCAAATCGCCACTCATGACTATCTAGTAATGCAAAACCAGGAGAAAGTCACAAGTTCAGGACAACTGTGATGGAGCAAGGGTTGGACACAGGGGCAAGTTACTTTCTCAGTCCAGTGCAAAGAATCCTGTTTGCAGTGAAAGGTGCAATGAGGAACAGGGAAACTTTGTGGACAGCCATTGATGTAGCACGAAGAGCAAGCCTGGTGTCATGGATGAGCATTACTGTAGTTCAAAGATCCTGTTGTTGTTGCAAATGGTCAGGCTTCTGCTTTGTGAAGGCATTCCACAGGAGTGAGTTGTAGATGCTGCTGTGCCAAGGGTCAGGCTGACAGAACTTCACGTTGTTTGGCTGTGTGAGGCACACAATTTCAGGCCTGACACAAGGAGCACGAAAACTTCAATTCAGCCTCTCTGAGGCCACACCAAGGGTCCCCACCAAGGATCCAGGACCTCAGGGGCACCACTTGGGGGACAGGGGTTTGATCAACCTGTTCTGGGGGCTGGTCCAGGTGGTTGGGAGCCTGTTATTTACCTGTGACTCTGAAACTGGTGCCATCAGACTATCCCTTGAAATCTCTCTGGGAGTCCTGGGATCAGGTAAAGGCCCAAATTCCTCTGACTCAGACAGGAGTGCAGCAGGGCATCAATAAAGCAAGGCAGCAGTCCAGCAAGGCCATAGCCCAGCAGTGCAGCAGTCCAGCAGAGTGTAGTCCTTTTAGCAGCACAGGAGTCCTTCTTTTTGGCAGAGTCTCCATAGGACCAGAAGTGTACTGAAGAATTGGTGTCTGAGGTCCAATATTTATCAGAGGTGCCCCCTTTGAAGTGACAGAAACTTTCCCTTTGAAGTGCACAGGCTTACTGCCTCCCCTGCCCTGGCTCTAGATTAACTACAGGGGGGTATGCAACCCTTTGTGTTGAGACAGTACAGAGCCTATTCAAATGTAAGTAGGGCTGTGCCTAGCTCTGCCCTCCCATTCTGCAACTGGTGGCCAATCCAGACACACATACGCTCTCTATTGTATGTGACTATCTAAAAGGAATACACAAACTCTGTCAGCTACACCCAGTCATGTGACACAGAGACAGGCTGCAGGCTAAATGGCTGGTGCAGGTAAATGGCCACTGTTTAAATGTGGCAATTTCCAATTTTGTTTTGATATACAAGTATTATTGGCATTTTTATATGGAAATATACACTTGGTACAATCACATAGATTTGATAGCTCAGAGATGACCAATTGCAACATGCATTACAGTGAGACAAGCACCATAAGTAAGACAAGTACCTCACAAGACAATGAAACAGAGAAGATCCGCCTAAGCAGGTAAGTTCTATGCCATATGTTTCCACCATTTCCTCTAAATCTGCTGATGCTTAGCATGGAGCCCCGATCCTCAAACACTGTTTTATTCCTTTTGTGCATACTAATCTACTCCATGTTGCCAGTGCAACATCATAGAAGGGACAAGACTCGTCCAGCGGGTTGCAATGTTGTGCTTGGCCACTATAATGAGTGTGCTCAGGAAAGCTCGATCGAGCCGTGTTCCCTCAACACCCTCCAGGATTCCCAGCAATAACGCCAGCTATGAAAGGGGCACCTTCTAGCCCAGTTCGCAGATAGTTCCCCCACTATGGCACTTCAATAAGTCTGTAACCTCAGACTGGATCAGAGCACGTGGTAAAGGTCAGTGGAGAGGTGAGAACATAAAGTGCAGGTGGGGTTCTGGAGAAAGCCTGCCCTGTGCATATGAATGGGAGTTAGGAAGGCACAGTACAGATAGTAGGTCTGAACTAGGCATAGCTTAGAGGAAAACAGTACAACTCAGGGGGCCATCAGTGCATCTCGACATTCATCATCCTCCAGGGCTCCCAGCTAGGTCTCCCAGGGAGACCTGAGGGGGTTCCATGTGCCAGGGGCATTATTAATTAGTGTGTGGTAGATTTGAGAAACACCTCCCTTTCCCAGTGCACCTGTCACTTAGGCTCTCATTATTCTAATGAGAATACTGGATTTGAGCAGCAGAATCGCTACAGGTGACACCTGTTGCCCCTAATCCGGGTTTTGCTCCAGCTAACTAGCAGTGCCTCATCTCTACACAAGAGCAGGAATGATTGGGCAGTCGAGCGCATGACATAGTTGATTTCTCATGGAAATTGTGGTCACTCAGGCATCATCCATTTCTACAGGTTACATTAGTCTCACATACACAATGACAAACAGAGGCAGTATATGTTTCAATAAGGTTTTAATGAAGCGACTGCATCTTAGATAGCAAAGCATGTACTGTAATAACCAGGACGATACAGCATGACAAGATTAGAATTGTGACACGGAGTGTAAAGCATAGAAATAATTCTACCATATTGTCACTAGAGTCAATAGACTGATTCCTGTCTAGGCTATTATAGAGCACAGCCCTTCGGCCCTTCAGGTTCCCCTGGGAAGACATCATCTCCCATACCTGAGAAAAGGCCTGAAGCCTGCATAAGCAGCTTTAGTGAAACATTCAGCAATCAGCATACAGTCATGGTTCTCTGGTTGGAATCTCCCTCTAACGTGTAAGGGACAGGGAATTGTTTATATAAGAAAACAGCTGATGTTCTGAGAAAATGTCCCTATGTAAGGATGTGTGTTTTTCTATGAATACCAGAGACAAAACCTTTCCCACGTTCACCTGCAATCTATCTTACTGCAGCCCTCAAATAAGGGCAGAGTGAACAAGAATGTCTTG
Organism: Pleurodeles waltl; assembly: GCF_031143425.1. Classification (NCBI taxonomy): domain Eukaryota; kingdom Metazoa; phylum Chordata; class Amphibia; order Caudata; family Salamandridae; genus Pleurodeles; species Pleurodeles waltl. The sequence goes on along the minus strand of NC_090443.1, from coordinate 657,471,341 downwards.
TTTGAGAACGTAGTGCTGGCCTGAGCAAAAACAGCTAGATGGAGAGAAATAAAACAAGACCACAAAAGTGGCTATTGTTAAAATAATAAATGAAGCTGAATAAAATATATCTAGGTTAAAGTGCACAGCGGCAAGCCTAGTGTGGTAAAATAATGTGCATGGAGCTATAACTAAAATGGCTACACTACACACCCATGAAAAGTTTAGCCTCTAGGGGGTTGAATTCTGGAAGGACTGTATCACATGATGTGTGTGTGGAGAGTGCGCGTCATAGTTGCAAGTATTTATAGAATTGCAACAAGAGTGTATATGTATCTTGCAGCTACCAAAAGGAGTATATATGTAACCATGTCCACAAGTCTCCTAGGTGTGTGATACCAATATTGTCCCATTTCGTAAAGCCCTGTAGTGGTGCCACTTTTTGAAGCCATGACCTATGCCGCAGAGAGATCAGAAGTGTAGATTTAAAGTGCCACTTAGTATGACAGAGTGCCACTCTCTACACCAGGAACACCACTTGGGTCACTCTAAGAAGCACGGAGGGGACCGGGGCTCTGTAAAGCATTGCCATGATCTGATTGAAGTGTAGCGGGCCAAGTCCAGTTGATAGGTGGGTTTTGACCATCCTCCACTGAACCAGTTCTTCACAACTACTAGCTGCGTGGCTAAGTAGTGGAGGAAGAGATTTGCCATGCCCAACCCCCCATCATATGGTGCCTGTTGGCAGTTAAAAAGTGTGAGCGTGGTCTAGAATTATGCCAGAGGAATAACATGACCATTGTGTCCATCTCCCTGAACCAACATCGGGGTATCATCAATGGAAGATTCTGAAGGCCATAAAGGAATCTCAATAGCACCATCATTTTATAGAGGGTTATCTGGGCATTACATCAAGGGGAAACAATTGCCATTTCTTAAGGTCTTCTTTAGTTTATCAGGTCAGTGGGCTCAGGTTCAAAGACCAGGTGATCTCGGGACGTATGGCAACCCATATCTCTAGGTACCGAAAACATAAGTTGTGCACGGGTATGTCCATTTGCCAATTGACACTGTTTTGCTATGAGGACAGAGGCACCAACACCAAATTGGTTGGGTTAAGGCACAAACTAGATGTCTCGCTAAAGAGTGGCAGTATCTGAAGACAGAGGGTGCCACGCTTTTCAGGATCCAAAAGGAATAGGAGGATGTTCGTATGTAGCACCACACTATCCTCATGTCCGGTATCCCTCGTCCATCCCTGCGCATCACACCTGAGATGTGCAAAGGGTTCTATTGAACAGGATGGGGGACAGTGAACACTCTTGTTGAGTCCCCTTGTCAAATGGGAAAGGCATCAGATACTATGCCATTGATTTGGACAGGCACCATAGGTTTGGAGTGGAGCTTGTGGACAAGTGTGCAGAAGTGACTTCCAACTCCAGCCCTCCACAGTACTCAGTCAAGGTACCTCCAGTCCACGATGTCAAACGCCTTCACAAAATCAATGAGAAGGAGTGCTAAATGAGATGTAAGTAAGTGCCGACAAGCGAGGCCACATGTACGCGGTGGAGGCAATACATTGTGCTCTGGGATTGCATGAAGCCTCTATGATCTGGTTGGATGAGGGTCTGAAGGACTGTTTGAGTCGGATGGCCAAAATGGTGGTGAGAATTTTGATTTGCCCATTAATAATGGATATCGGATGATAGTCCGCACATGAGGCATATGTAGGCTGCATCTTCAGGATGACCACGATTGCTGCTGTATCTACTTCAGGTAGAAAGGCTTTGACCTCTATGGCTACCTCATAGAGGGTCAGGAGCCAGGGGATAAGTATTTCTATAAATGTAGCATAATAATCTGTGAGAATCCTATCTGGCCAGAAGTTTTAGCCACTGTCTTTGCTGATATTGCTGTGCCAATCTCTTCAGCTGCTAGAGGGTGGTCTCGTGTCTAGGTTTCAGGATGTGACAAACTAGCACTTCCTCTAGAAAGTGAGGGTCAGGATCATGCACAGTTTTAGGGGGTGCCACATAGAGGCGCTCGTAATAGGTCACAAATGTTTGGATTATACAGTGAAGAGTGCAACAGAGACATCCTTGTTAATCCTTGATCCCAGGTATCACTCTGGCTTCCAGTTTGCCAACTTTCTATTTTTGTCTCAGTCTCCATAAACTTGAGAGGTCAAGGACCGCCACATTTGTTCTGTGGCCTAGATCGACAAGAGGTGGATCTCCGCTTGTACCAATGCAAGCTGATGACCAGTATCACCTTATTGGTCATTGGGAAGCATGAGCCTCCAACTGAGCCACATGCTGAGCTTGGGATTGTTCCTTCTCCCTAATCTTGCCTTTGGAATAACCTTTGATGGTGACCTTACCGGCACCCGTAGAGTGCCAGCAGCGAGAATTGAGCTTTGATTTCTTCGGAAGTACTCTGTCAGTTCATGTTGTAGTGCCTGGCTGTAGGTCCCGTCCTGAAGATACCATGCATTGATCTGCTACATGGGATGCAACATGCTGTGGTTGACCCCAGAGGGAGGGGAAGAGAGGCATGGTCAGAGATCCCCCTAGGGAGGATCTGTACATGTGACATCTGCAGACAGTACAAGTCTGGCATGATAATAAGATTGATGTATGAGTGAGTATGCTGTGCTGCTTATGTATCCATAAATTGCTGCTGCCTGGGATGCCAGATCCTCCAGACATCACTGAGGCCTAGAGTGGAGGGCCATTGCATGAGATGCTGAGTGCCAGTGCAACACAACTTATTAGAGGGACCAGTGGAATCCAAGGAATGGGTGAGGACCACTTTAGAGTCACCTCCAACTAGTGTGAGGCCCCTAGGGAGCACCTATTGCACCTTTGAGAGCTCAGTAAGAAATGTGTGAAGGGATGCGGGAGGGGTGTAGGTACACAAAAGATTAGTCATGTGCCCTTCTACATTGCCAGTAAAGGCCAGATACCAGCCACAAGGGTCTTAACTGTCTGGATGATGACCATAGCAAAGGAACAACAAATGAAGATCACAACCCGAGTGGTACACTGATCCAATCCCTGTTGAAGCAGAAAGGGGCACCGGCTTCCCATGACGTGTGTCTCTTATAACATCAGGATGGCGGCCAGGAATCGATGATCATAACTTAGGACTGCAGAGCATTTCACCCAATCCAGCGACCCATTATCATTCCAGGACATTATGTGAATGGCTTCCATGCTCATAAGTGGGGATGTTTTGAGTATATCACATCAGGGAGAACCCCAAACATTGGGGGGAACCCTATAAAGGAAGGTGTTTGGTGATCATGCTGAGCACTAGGTAGCATGGCAGGAGTGATGCAACACCAAGGGGTGTTCAAGTGCAGTAGTAGTTAAGAAACAAAACAAGTTGAACAACAACATCATGCATTCAGTGGGTCATTTTGCAAGCCTATTAGGCCTGTGATTGAAATTTATAGAGCACAAGCCCTGGCGATGGTCATGTATGGGGTGGAGTTATGGGATCATAAAACAGTCAATACTATCACGCAGTCAAAGGCAATTATTGAGCTTTCCCTCCACCACGGCATTGGTTTCGCTCGACTTGGGCCTTAGGCCCATTTCAGAGGTAATTGGCCTCAGGCCTCTCCTTTTTTGGAGAAAAATATGGGTTACCCCCAAATTGATCTCCTACAGTTTGGAGGAGCTTTTAGGGTCCCTGGGTGCAGGAAACTGTTATAGCTCCGGCACATCAGGGAAACCCTGAAAAGCATGACTAAAGCCAGTATGAGGGAGCAGCCTGAGGAGGCCTGCCTATCTATTTCTGAAAAGGACATGGTCTAGTGCTACAAAACCTACAAAGTGTCCTCTCTCATTATGAACTCATCTTTAGGCTCTTGACCCTTAGCTTTGTAGATCAGAAGGATTCCTATAGAATAGCTGAAGTCCAACCTGCGCTTGCCCAGATGTTATACCTACAGTGTAGACATGGCTCTTTGACCCTGTGCATGTCTACTAATAATTGGGGGAGTGGGAATAATATATTGGGTTTGGCCTGTCCTGTTTGTGGCCTGGCAGAGGAATTTCTAACTCGGGTCCTCTGTCTTTAAAATTGAGGATGCGGGTGATCATGGGTCTGTGACTTGCCCTGGGGGTGGCTTAGGTGTCAGAGCTCTACGTGCCCTCTCAACAGCAAACCAGGGGGATAGTGCGTCAGGTATCGTCCACGCTCTGACCCATTGCTCCAAATAATCTGGGGCACATGGCAGCTCCACACCCTCGGGGAACCCCACAAACCTGAGGTTGTTGTGCCGTGCCTCATTATCAGCATCCTCCACGTGACGTGGAGTTCCAATGTGCATGAGAGAAGTCAGGAGATCTTTGGCTTTAGGTCCGTTACTTCAACTTCTACATTTGAAAGACAGTTTTCAGCCTTAGTTGTTCTGCCCGTGGCATTACACAAGTCCTTACGCAGAGGGCCACATCCATGTTGACCTCACTAATTTTAGTATCAACAGTTCATTGTGGCGTGTGCATAGCCTTCAAGCTTGTGGCCAGGTCTCTGTCCTTAAGTGTTGTCTTGTCTGCCACAGCACCTCCTGTGGATGTGGGACTGGTAGTGTATTGGTCGATACGGGCCTGTGGGAAGGCTGTGTGATTTGGCTTATCTTACCCATGGCAGGTCTCGAGAGTGGAGACCAGTGCAAGTGAGGGCCAGCCCAATTGTCACTCCATCACAACAGCACAAGCAGCCAGACCCAAGTGAAGTCCCTACTGCTCTGGAGGCTCAGGTTGCGGCAGCAAACTGCAGGGGCTCTGATTGGATTTGTCTCTGATTCATCAGGCAATCCCAGGGGAGGGGAACGGTGGCTGACGGTGTCTAGGTCCTCAGGAAGTGGGTGTTGGTCAAAGAGTTGACCGTGGCCTCCAGACTTGATTTTGGTGTTAGCACCTCTAGCACCAAAATCAGTATCCCCAGTGCCACATAGTCAGTGACGGATTGGAAAAGAAAGCAAAGCAAAGTCTATAGCGAACACTATAGGCACATGACGCCCAATGCACGAAGGCCTTACGCAGTCACAAACAGCGAAAATCGCTTTTGTGACCACAAAATGGGATGGTACGATGTACCATCCCTATTTTGTGAGTCAGTCGCAATTACCGACTCGCAAAATATGGATTTGTGACTCTCAAGTAGGAAGGGCCATCCCTACGGTGTCCCTTTCTAATTGCGATTCCCAGGGGGATGTTTGATTGTTTTGTGACCGCAATTGTGGTTGCAAAACAATTGCAGTTACCACCAATTTCAAATTGGTGGTAACCAATTGGCAAAAGGTAGGGGGCCCCATGGGACCCCTTCCCCCTTGTGATTGGATGTGAAAATATTTTTTCAGAGCAGGCAGCGGTCACACGGACCAATGCCTGCTCTGAAAAAATTGAAAAAAAATATTTTTCGGGTTTGAAATGCCTCCTGTTTTCCTTTTAGGAAACCAGGGTGCATTACAAAAAAATGCTTTATTTGATAGCAGTCACAGACATGGTGGTCTGCTGTCCCCAGCAGGCCACCACCCCTGTAAGTGCAGCCATTCTGAGTGGGGTCGCAAATTGCGACCTACCTCATGAATATTAATGAGGTAGGTAATTTGCGACCCCATTGGGAATCACAAACAGTGTGGGTTTGGTTTTATGACTCGCAAGTTGTGAGTTCGAATGAGTGGCAAAACACAGGGTTGTACATCTGGCCCATAGTTCAGGTCACGAGGCATGCACGTTTATCTGCAGATCCACCCGCTACAGCAGCTCTCATCAAGGCTAACAACAGCATAGGCACTGCTGCATGTATCTATGGGCTCACTCGTACTCATCTGATCCAATCATCTGTCTCCTTTGCAGGCCACAAGTACATAATCACCACAGGGAGCCCTCAGGTAAAATCAGTTCCACCCTAGGTCCGATCCACTGCTTGAAGTGTGGCGCTATGGCTGCAGGGAAGCGGTTGTATGATGGAACCATGCATGCTGCAACCATGCATGCCGGAACAACGCAGTCGGAACACCGACCTCATTGTTTCCACGCATGCCTTTACCACACATGCTTTTACAACTATTTTTTGTTGTAAAGACATGCCTGGTAAGGGCATGAGTGGAAATAGCATGCATGGTTGTCGCATGCCACCCCCCACCTGAAACAAAAAACAGAAGTACCCTGACCTCCCTTAAAAACCCTTGAACCCTGAAAAGCTACCCCGATACACCCACCCACCCTGAGCCCTAAAACCAACTCCCACCCCCAAAATAAAACCAACCCAAACCCTAAAAACAAAATTACCCTGGCACCCCCACTCTAAAAACAGAAGTACCCCTACCCCCACCCTTAAAAACTACCCCACTTCCCACCACCCACCCAGAGCCCTAAACCGACCCCCACCCTCCAAAAATAAAACTACCCAACCCCTAAAAACAAAATTACCCCAACCCCCACTCCCACCCCAAAAAACCTGACCCCCATGACCCCTCGCCCCTGCCCCTAAAACTAATCGCCCCCCACCACACCCTTAAAAACTAAAAATACCCCAGCCCCCTCATCCCCCTAAAACTACCATGAACCCCCACCCCCTTAAACCAAAACCACCCCAACCCCCCACCCCACCCCTAAAAACTAAAAATGCCCTGAACCCCCACTCCCGCCCCAACCCTAAACTACCCTGATCCCCACCCCCAAAAATTAAAAATCCCCCGAACCCCCACCCCAAAAACTGTTGCGACCCCTCATAAAACCTAAACTACCCTGACCCCCACCCCTACAACTACCACGACCCCCCACCTCCTAAAACCTAAACTACCCCGGCCCCCCACCCCCTTAAAATCCAAACTACCCTGACCCGCCCTTAAAACTACATGGCCCCCCCACCCCGGCCCTAAAAACTGAAAAAATACCCTGACTCCCCCACCGCCGCCCCTAAAACTACGTGCAACTCCCCTAAAACCTAAGTTACCCTGATCCCCCACCCCACCCCAAAAACTGAAAATACCCCGACCCCCACCCTGACCCTAAAACTACAGGCGACTCCCCAACTCATCCCTAAAACCTGCCCCACCCTGAATAGAAAATTACCTCAATCCCCCACCCCACCCCTAAAAACACAACCCCTCACCCCCTAAATAGAAAATTACCCTGACCTCCCACCCTTAAAAACTAAATAACCCTGATTATGCAAATGGGGCCAAGTTTAACATTGAACCACACAATTCACTAAATCAATCTGTGCTTAACCTTTTTATAGCTTGGCACTACACAATCAGGCTTAACTTAGAGGCTGTAGGTAAAGTATTTATGCAGCACACAAAATGGAAAGCACAACATAACTAAAATCCCAAAGGATTTTTTTTTAAATAGCATAAATCTTAATAAATAAAATGGTACCTGAACAACAAAACTCCAATCAGTAGAACTGGAGATTGTGGGAGGCTGGCTCTCAATATAGTGTGAGAAAATGATGTGCACCATGCAGAGAATCCAAGCAATCCCACCTTGGTGTCAAAAGGTAAAAATAGATCACCTCATGCTCTATTTTTGTGGTAGTGTGGGCAAACAGTTGGGCTAACCCGGAAGCCGTACTAAGAATTTGTTTTACTCACAGTCTCAATAAATGAAGACACACACTCAAAAAGAATAACTCAAGACTAATTTATAAAAATTATATAGATTTTTATAAAATTTTGAAGACCAAGGACTTCATTATAAAGTAAGTACCTTTTTGTTGTTATGAATTTTTACATTTCAGAAAATGCACTGTTTTATGCGTAATTACGCAACATAGGAATCAATGGCAGAAAATAGAAAAATGCATATAAAATCAGGCAATGTTCTTACAACTGTCACCTTCCTTTTTAGGTGGAGGTCCTGGACAGGTCCAATGCACGATTGTCGAGTACTTGGAGCAGCAGGCAAGGTTTTGCATCTTTTAATTTGTGCAGGAGGGCTTCAGTTCCTGTGCCTTGGGTTTTCTTTGTCCTGGTCTTCTTGTGTCCATCGAACCTGAGGTCTTGGTCAGGGGATGCACCCTAAATACTGTTTTTAGGGGGCATCAGGGGCAGCACCTGGTAGTAGCCAATGGGCTACCTACCTTTGGGTGGCTACACCCACTAAGTGACAACTTCCTGTGGGAAAGGTACACAACTCTGACCCTAATTGTCTATTTTTCCTACCATCCAAGATGAAGGAAATAAAATAGGGGAGTCACCTCGCCTGTAACACCGGATGGGTTGTTCAGGCTGAGGGTGGCCCCTCCCCCTATTCCTTCTACATTTCCCACGGGTTTTCCTGCCTAAAGTGGGGGTAGAACTGATGAGCTGCTTTCTGCTGGTAGCAGCAGAGGCTGGGGCCAGATTTTAAAGGCAGCAAGGCCTTTGAAGCTGACTGCCGCAGCAGGGCGCCTGCCTGAGTGAGGAGGTGTGACACCTCCACCTTCACCCAGGAAAGGCTTTGTCTTCAAGCTCCTGAGATCAAAGGCTCTCACCCCAGGACCCCAGGAGTCCAGAATTGTGTCTGGTAGTAGCAGGCTGGCTCAGACCAGTCAACAACCATGTCAGGGCTGTTATGTTTTGCAGCGCGCAGCTGTAAGGTACTGTCTGGGCACATTATATTTTTTAAAAACACACTGGCTTCAGTGTGCATTGATTATTCTGAGTTGTTTGATAGTAAACAAGCCAGGGTTCAGAGAGGCCATTGTGGAGCTGGGGAACTCATAGTGACCAGTGCCCAGCACATGCATTTATTATGGCTTCCCTGTACACTTTCTATGTCCAAGAATTAGTAAAGACACAGTATGGGTATATCTGCTCATGCACATATGCCTTCACATACATTATAGTGCACCCTGCCTTAGGGCTGTAAATTCCTGCTAGAGAGGGGACTTATCTATGTTGCATGTAGTGTCGAGTTTGCAGCTCAGGGGACACCTTGTCATGCAAGATGCAATGGCAGTTTGTATGAGACAGGTGAGGGGTCTAAGAAAGTGGCACAATTGGGGCTCAACTTCTGGAGGGCCCTCTTCAGTACCCAGGCCCTAGGTACAGGGGGTACCATTTACTAGGGACTTACAAGGAAGGCTGAAGTGCCAATCACAGTGTAGTTGTTGAGGAAGATATCTGGACCCGGAAACCTGTTTAGCAGGGGCCCAGGGCACTTACAGTTCGAAACCACATCATGTTCCAGGCAAAACGTGGGGCTAACCATGTCAAAAGAGATACTTTCTCACAGAGATATGCAAGGCAATTTGGGTTGGATACAGAGGCCAAGCTAGTTCTTCTGAAGCGTTGGATACTGATTCCAGCTGGACGAGTTCTGTTTGTGGCGGAGGAGGCCCCAAAGAGTAGGTAGAGCATCACAGATGGTCATTGCTGTGGTGCGAAGAGCATTCTGGGTTTAGAAGGTTCTCGTCCCTGTAGCACGAGCAGCCAGTCTGACATTGCAAATAGTCATAGCTGTAGCTTCGTGTTAACATTGATTACGGGATGTTGTTGTTGTAGCCAGACATGCAGCTTTCACATTTCCGGTATTCACTGGTGATTGCTGCAAAGTAAAGAACAGATATCACTGGAGCTTTGCCTTGATGATCATTATAGGTGGGGGGGTCTCAGTGCAAATGGGTCCATTCACGGTCTTGAGGAGCCCAAACTTCAGGAATTTTACCTTGTCTTGCAGGGGAGTATACTCTGAAGCCAGAAAAGGGTCCAGGACTTAGGGAGGCACCTACGGGGGATCAATGACTCACTAGAGCAGAGGCTAGCAGATCTCAGGCAGGTCTTGTTGCAGGTCTAGGTGGGTCCTGTTGCAGTAGGTCAGCTGGGCAGTTGCATGGAGACCATTGAAGCTTGTTGTGTCCCTGTAGCACAAAGGCAGTCAGCCAACTGACTCTTAGGGTTAGCCTGTGGTAAAAGTAAGCAGGTCCGATCTTCCTTCTCAGACAGCAAGGCAGTCTTCATCAGCAGCACAATCTTCTGTAACATGGTAGTCCTTTAGTATCTTTTACAGATCCAGGGGTGCTCTGATGAGCAGCTCTGGAGGTCCAATATTGATATATAGAAGGGCCAATCTTTGTATGGGGTGATTCACTGTTCTACCTCCACATATGGTTCTGGAAAGCTCTTCCCCTGTCAAGGCTCTAAACAGTTTGGGGTGAAAAAAAGCTAGGCAGGCTTGGTGTAAGAATTATTTGTGTGCAGAAGGCAAAGTCCTTTGAAGTGTGTGTGGGTCTGTGTACAACACATTCTAGTCATCCTGCCTGAATGCTCCTTCATTTCCCCAACTAAGCCCCTTTTTTATTACTGTCTGGAAGCCATAAAAAAACTGCAACAGCAGTGCTAATCAGCATCATGTGACCCAAGACACTGGCAGAAAGCACAAATGGTTAGGACAACAAATGTCAAATTTCTAAAAGGAGCATTTTCAGAATTCTAATTAAGATCCAACTTTTCCCTTAAAGATGTTTTTAAATTATAATTATTTTGAGGATAATTCTACCTGCTCCAATCCAAAACTAGCACTTATTATTTGTACTAAGAAAGTACAGGTAAATGAAATGTGGCAATTAGGTGTAAGCCTATTTTACAGGGTTTGAGGGAGAGAGCATGTGCATTTTAGCACTGATTATCAGCAGTGCAAAGAATTCTAAAGACAGCAAAAACAAAGGGCCTGATTATGACCTTGGTGGATGGGATACTCCATCACAAATGTGACGGATATCCCGTCAGCTTATTACAAATTCAATTATATCTTATGGAACTTGTAAAACAGCAGGTGGGATATCAGTCACGTTTGTGATGGAGTATCCCATCCGCCAAGTTCATAATCAGGCCCTAAATTAGTAAAATCGGAGGAGTGAAGAAAAACTGTTAAGGGGACCACCATATCAAGAATGTCTGGTCTGACACCTGCTGATTGTCCATGGAGTTTCCCCCTTTTCGAGAAGTCCTTGGTAATGCTTGAAATGTGAGAATATTACACTGTAGGTTCTAGCTATTAAAAAATATTTGTTGGCTCCTGAGTAGGGCTGGTAAAAAGGATTCCACCAGTGATGACAAGTTCAGCCGATCAATAACTCACAGAATCTACTTATTTAAAGCATGGACCCTTGACATAGTTAACTCCCGCAAATTGCAATATTTCTTTGCTGATGATAATTTGCTCTGAAAATGGACGTGACGTTCTCTCGAAAGGTAAGTTTAATACAGTTTCCCTGGTGACTTTGAGCCTGGATGGTGTTTGGCGGCCTTTATTTCCTCACTGTTAGAAATTGGGTCTCTAGTTGGCAGTCAGTTTACACTCTGTCCAAGTATGGTCCCTCACTCTAATCAGGGGAAGGGAGATGCACAGCTCAGATAACCCCTGCTCACCCCCTTGGTCACTTGGCACAAGCAGTCAGGTTTATCTCAGAGGCAATGTGTAAATTGTTTTATATAAATACACAGAGTTACATAGTGAAAACACAACAAAATGACTCCACACCTGTTTAGAACAATAGCCAATATTCATCTAAATCAAACAAGATCAAAATGACACAAATTCAACATACATAAGTAAGGATATGAATTTTTAAATTAAAAAGAATCTTAATCCATAGAGATCAAAGGATGCATTGTTTTAGCATAAAGTACTTGTTAGACCTGACAGCTCCTTGGCGTGGTTTCCCTGTACTTTTTGCTTCTAACCCCTTGTTTTTGGCTCCTGTGCTGTAATTTGTTTCATCTGGTTTTGATACTCTGGGCACTTTACTACTGCTAACCAGTGCTAAAGTGCAAGTGCTCTCTATCTAAATTGTATTGGTTATTGGTTATCCATAATTGGCATTATTGATTTACTAATAAGTCCTTTGTAAAATGCACTAGAAGTGCCCAGGGACTGTAATTCAAATGCTTTTACTGGGCCTGCAGCACTGATTGTGCCACCCACGTGAGTAGCCCTGTAAACATGTCTCAGACCTACCACTCAGACCTCCCACTTGCTTGGCACAAACCTTCCATTTTACTACATGTAAGTCACTCCTAAAGTAGGCCCTTGCTTGCCCATGGGCAGGGTGTAGTGTATTTTAAAGGTAGGACATGTACTGATGTGTTTTACATATCCTGACAGTGAAATACTGCCATATTCGATTTTGATTATTGCAACTTTCATATGAGGTTGTATGTGTTTTAGTCTTTATCAGGATATTAGCACTGTGCCACCATGAGCAAATCACTTTATCATTTGGTGCCACAATCTACATATTTGGCAGCACTTTGACAAACTGTTCCGATCTAAATATTGGGGAAATGACTAACATTGGGTTGGCGTTGAGTGTGCCGTAGAAATGTCAAAAGTCACTTACAGGCGTTTGTGAACAAGCACATAAGCAAGACAGTCCGAACCCAGTCCGTTTGTTAGGCGTGCTCATATTTAAATGTGTAAAGAATCTACGTAAAATGCATCACGTGAAAAATAAATTTCACCCTTGAAGCATATTACGGCACATTGTCGAGTATTTTTGTTTTTAATTCCCTCGATGTCTGGTGACATTTTCATCAAAATTATCTTTGGTTTGTGTGTAAGACGTTCTGTGAAAGAACTGAACGATTCAGAATATTGACAGCAGGGGGCAGTGTTGAACTGCTTTCGTCGGAAACGAATAATTTGTCAGCAAACTAGCGGTTTTCTTCTCTGCTGGATGGAATGTAATGAAGCTTATTATTTACAAGCAATGATGTCAGTCTGTACATAATAGTGGAGACATATAATTGCCTTTACCTAATAAGGCTGCAAATTCCATGAGTTTTTCAAGAATTTAGCATAGGCCATAGATTATAACGAACAGCATTATCATCATTTTGCTCTCAGGAAGAAATTCCTCCGAATTCATTAATATTCTGTGTGGGGCACAGGTTCTGGTCCAGTGATGTCGGACTCGTAGATGCATCCATCGCTCGGCTCAGCGCTGGCTTAGACAGATGATGAAAACAAAAGACGAGGTCTGATAACAAAAATAAAATAAAAACATGGGCAAAAAATTATTACCCACAGATAAAAAATAGGAAGCTGTAAATATTTCAAAAAAACTCACAGGTAAAGGAAATAACAAAACAAATACGAAATTACGTCCCGGGGAATGTGTGTGTTTGACTTTAGATTAACGTGTTGGCCCTTTGTCTTTTTGCGCATTAGCCAGCATTATAAAAGAGTCTAACAGAGCGTATCCTGAAAGTTATCTCAAAAGTTCACATGAGTCAATATCGGCATGGAGAGTTGAGCCTTTCATCATTCGGAGGTCGAAATAAAGAGTGCAATTGAATCGAATTATACTACCCATTATTTTAGAGTCGAGAGAAATTGTGATTGACCCTGCGCCACAAAATAGCTGGTATTGCTGTTATTGTCTATAAAGCTGAATGTTGTATGTGTTTGTCTTATGCAACTAACCGCCATTAACAAAGCCAATAGTCCTGGCTTGTTTTTGGTGTAATGTCAGTTATGACATTATGGCCCATATTTACACTTTTTTAGCGTCGCATTTGCGCCGCTTTTTGACGCAAAAATGGCGCAAACTTCCAAAATACAATTCTGGTCCATATTTATACTTTTTGACGCAAACCAGTGCCAACGCTGGTTTGCGTCAAAAAATTTACTGCCGGCTAACGCCATTCCTACGCGCCAGGGGGGTGCCTTATTTAACGATTGACGTTAGGCGGCGCTGCGGGCTGGTCAGAGTAAAAAAAAATTGCCTCAAATCAGGCAGCTCCGGAGTAGGGGAAAATGGGGGTTGTGCGTCAAGAAATGGTGCAAGTCAGGTTAGATAAAAAAATCATGGCTCAAACCGGACTTGCTCCATTTTTTGACGCACAACCCTCATTGAAATGACTCATGTCTTAGCAAAGACTGGAGTCATGTCCCCTTGCCCAATGGCCATGCCCAGGGGACTTCTGTCCCCTGGGAATGGTCATTGGGCACAGTGGCATGTAGGGGGGCCCAAATTAGGACCCCCTATGACACTTTAAAAAAATAAAAAAATGATACTTACCCCAACATACCTGTACCTACCTGGGATAGGTCCCCCCATCCATGGGTGTCCTCCAGGGGTGGGCAAGGGTGGCAGGAGGTGTCCCTGGGGGCAGGGACTGGCACTTCTGGACTGCTTCCATGGTCAGAGACCATGGAAGTGAGCCCACAGGTCCCTTAATGCCTGCCCTCACCCAGGTGTTAAAAAACAGCGCACATCAGGCTATGCGCTGTTTTTTAAGGCCCGCCCGCTCCTGTGCGTCAAAATGACATGGGTGTATAAATAAGGCGCACAGACCTTAAAGTCATTTTTTGGATGGGAACGCCTACCTTGCATGTCATTAACAGAAGGCGGTTTCCCGCATCCAAAAAATGACGCACACAGAGGATTTTCGACGTCTGCGGGGTTGGGTGTCATAGTATAAATATGGTGCAAGGTTTGCACCGAATGTGCGTCAAAACTTTTGATGCACATTCGGTGCAGAGTATAAATATGCCCCTGTATTTTGAAAGTTTACTCCGCTTTTGGGTAAAAAAATTACGCAAATGCGGCACAAAAAAGATATAAATATGGGCCTATATATCTGGGTGCAATGACAGAAAGAGGCAGCAAAATACTAGTTGGGTAGCATATCATGCTAAGCACAGACTTTTACCTTATGTGTTGTTAAGCCATGCCCTGAACTATACAGGCCTCTCTTCTTTAAGAGACCCCCTGCCCCCTTAGTTTTTTCATCTCACTTAAATCCCTGGGCCCTATATTAATGCCCTTAACTTTACTGGCAAAAACACTGATCGATTTCTGAACAATGAACGTAAAAAACATAGTAACCCATGTCAGAAATTTAGTTAATGTTTATAGTTATACGTTTTATTTGATATTGCATTCCTTAACAGAGCTATCTTTTTCTATGATGTGTCTCTGTATTTTTTCTGTTTAGCAGTTTAGTATTAAATAGTGCATACTTTAAACTACTACATCAGCTCCAGATGGTTTTAATGGTCACAATTTAGAGCTCTGGAGTTGTGGCTGAAGGCAGGTGTGAGCTCCTCCCAGTGCCTGTCCCTAGGTCAAAAAGATGTTCAGAATCCATGGTCACCCACTCTCGGAGCGCACACAGCAAGGTCAAGTATTTTAGTTACAATTCTGATTTTGTATAAACGTGTTAGAAGGATTAACACAGTAGTAAAAACATTGACAAGCTAAAAGTAAAGAATTTTGTTTAGATGTTTAATGTAGATGTAAATGTTAATTGCAAGGGCAACGCCCCTTTTTAGGGATCCCCCACTTTTTCATCCCACTTAAAGACCGGGCTAAAAGTAAATGCTTTAGAAAACGGCAGAGCTCTGTCCAGGTTAGAATATCAATTATTCACCTTTGAAAACCCCGGCCTCAAGCAGCATATATACATGACGTGTGACGACATTTTAAAAACCTATGCAAAGCCGTCCAAATTAGCTGAAGCAGGAGTGTTTTATGAAATCTAAACGGTGACAGGAAGGGCTATGACCCTGTCAGGTAAAACCTTCTCGAGGCAGAGGTGGGATGGGATGAGAAAGGGGAATGTATTCAAAGTTGGCAAGAACGAAGCATACTTAAACAGGTTCACCTGCTTGAAATACATACCAGATTCCCCTCTAATGTACACTAAGGTGAAATGGAAGAATGGGCTTCATTTACAATATTTATGCAATAATGCCCTCCATCAAGGATATACGCTTCTCATTCTTCTGTCTAGTGAGATGCGTGCTTAAAGCAAATCATCAGAGACAAAAAATAACTAGCGAATTCTAAGAAAGGATTATGCTCGAAATTCAGGGATGTATTGCCATTGTGTATGATTTATGCATAAGAAAAATATAAATTGTTGTGCCAGGAAACCACCTTGAACGGACTATTAAACCTGGGAATAACACATAGTGAATTTCCAAGGTGACACGTGTGGTACTTGTGGTCACACCGTCATTTTCCACTGGTTGCACTTTAGATACTTAGGCCCAAATTTAAGAAAAGTGGCGCTGCATTATATGCAGCGCCCCTTTTCTTGCATCCCTCAGCGTCCCCTAAAAACCACCATGTGTGCGCCATATTAAACATATGGCGCACCATGGTGAAAGTTAGGGACAACAGCGTCATAATTTTTTATGCTTTTAACACCTGCTCTGTGCAGGCGTTAAAAATAGCCGCCAAAAAATGATGCAGTGGAATCTCATAGATTCCACTGCGCCATTTCTGTGGTCCACCTAATAGAGGAACGCTCCCTTGCACACATTTTGCCTGGTGCAGGCATAATGGGGCGCAAGGAGTCAGAAAGTGGCACAATGCATGCATAGATCCAATTTTAAAGTCTGGCGTGGCGAATTTGGCCACGTTGAGCCACATTAGCCTCATAAAAAATTACGCTATTGTGGCGCAAGGAGGCATTATGTCTTCTTAAAACGGGGTCCTAGGGGCTTATTTAAAAGAAAGTGCTGCATCGGCATTGATGCAACACTTTTCTTGCGCCCATGCACCAGGGGTGCACCGTATTTACATTATGGGGCAACATGGCGCACAATACTACAATAGTGTCATTTTTTGGGGCCTCCCAGTGTCGGAAAGACCCCCCTTGCATACATTATGCGTGACACAAGCATAATGTGGCGCAAGGGGTTACAAGGGGTTACAAATGCATTGCGCCACTTTATAAATATAGCATGGGGGAATGGCTTCCTTAACGCCACTTTAACTTTAAAAAAAAATTATGCTAGGGTGGTGCAAAGCAGCGGTAGGAGCTTGTAAATATTCCACCTAGGGCCTCATTTACAAGGCCTTTGCACCCTTAGGTCCTATCTATCAAAAAGGTGTGACGTGGTGCAAGAGTGACACAACTCTTAAGGCAAACTTATCAAAGCCAGGCAAGGTCACCTTGGATGGTTTTGCCTGGCTTGATAAATCTAGAGAAATGCAACACAGTCTAAATCGCTGCATTGTGCTACTCTGCCCTGACAAAGCGTTCCTTGGGGGAAGCACGGGTGTTCCCACACAACCACCCTGCATTTTGGCACATTCCCAGATTTATCATTACTGGCAGTGCTGCATCAAAACCTACACCTCCCCAGGGGAGGCGTAGCAAGGAGATATATCTTTATTTCTCCTTGATACTTCCTCTTTCGTATGTGTACTGCATTCTGCAGCACACGTAGAAAGAGGAATGTGCCTTAGGTGGTTTTTCTATGTATGCAGAAAGGTGTCCCTGTTTAGGCACCCTTGCACCATGGTCCAAAGGTGCCTGCATTGGTGCTAGGCACCACATTGTGTGCCAATGCAGGGAAATGACACGAATGCTCCGTATAGTGGTATGTACGATATCTTCCTGCTCTTTCCCTATCATGCAGTGCAGCACGGTGGCTTGCTGCACTGAATGATATATTGATAAATATTCCCATTACTGTCATTGCAGTAAAATGTGCAACCTCAATAATTACTTTCAGCCTGCACACAATTATGTGTGGGAGGGAGCAAGCGCACACAGATGTGCACATGCACACTTTCACTCTCTCCCTCTCTTTCTGTCGCTCGCCAACTCTTACTTACTTCTGGATGTTCCTGTTCTACTGCCCAAACAATCAAAAGGGCAAATGTAACACATTTAGTAATTTTACTGAATTACATCTGCATACCACTGATATAAGGCAATAGCTGCACAGTGCCTCATGCTGGGTGCAATTCTTTCCACAAACGTGCATGGCCAAATGATTTCTTAGAAGCCTGCTTCTGGTGCTGCTGTATGACAGGGTGGCTGAACACGAAGGCTGTCTAGTCTCGATTCCAGCACAGGCCTCCTTCTTCTCTTTCTTATCCCTTTATCTCACTAGTGCAGGCTCTTCTCCATCCCTGCTTCTCATTTTGTCACTATTTTCCTACTTTTCTTTTCCCAATTTTTTCTCTTTTCTGCTTTCCTATCTCTGGATCTGTGTCGAAGTGCCTTGATAAAAAAAAAGTCTGGGTTTCCAATTATGAGTGCCACTGCCCAACACCTGTGTCCACCATTTGACTACCGTCAACCTCTTTATATGCACTCCCAAAATAGGTGAATCAGGTACGACACTTATAGCAGAAGGTAAGGAAAAGTTTGCATAGGCTGATATGTGTAGAGTAAGGTTTGATAGTAAGGATTGCAACTGAGGTTTTCAGGTCCCGCAATGGATATTTTTATCATCAGGGGACATCAACACGCTGCAATGAGCAACATGTAATTAATAAATCATGTAAAAATTACATTTCCACAGAGTTGGCATTAGCAGTTTTGCTTTACAGAAGTGTGGCATGTAAAATGTCCCCAACACGTAAGACAATATTGGTGGTATCTTAGTTCCATTGCTCTTAATATTTGGAATTCTATGAGAACTGCATATTCAACAGTATTTTTACTTTTGGGGCAACGCAAAATGAGTGATCCATATTAATAAAGGTGATCCACAATTATCTGCAACACCTTCTCTAATACCCAAGACTCACATGGGTGCAAGGTTCAGATACAAATGGCTGTTAAACCCACAAAGAACGTTCTGTATTATGGCCCTAGGAATTTATTATTTCATTACCATCATCATTTTTACTATTTGACAGTCAGAGCCTGTTGCTCATTTGTTTAATTCATTATTTCAATTAAGAGCACTTTGCAGGATTGTTATTTTGCTTTTATTTATTCTGTTTGCTGTTTTTATTGAGTTTTAGCTCGATTTTAATATCGGTACTATCACAGACAAAGGGCAGATTTACAAGAAAGTGGCGCATCGGTCCCGATGTGCCACTTCTCTTGCGTCCCCTTACCGCCATCTAACGACTCCATGGTTGTGCTGTATTTATAATATGGGGCACCGTGGTGTGGTTAGCACAATAGCGTCAATATTTATGATGCTAAAAGAGCATAAAAAAAATTGACGCTAGTGCAGCAAAGCACAGGGAGGCCCATAAGTTAATATGGGTGCTTCATTTTAACATCTGCTCGGAGCAGGCATTAAAAAAGATGGAAGCAATGGTGCATTAAAATGTTACAAATTTCACTGTGCCCTTTTTTTGGGCCTCCCTGCATCGGAATGCCCCCTTGCATACATTATGTCTGACGCAGGCATAATGTGGAGCACGGGTTTACAAAGTGGCGCAATGCATGCACTTGAATCTACCTGCAAGAAGACATAACATCTCATGTGCATTGATTATGGATTTCCTATGAGAAACAAGCATACAGCTGAGGAAGAAAACCTTCCTTGCTACTGTGAGCCTTTTTTTCAGTGTAGTGTTTACACTGTCACAGATTTATCCTAAAACAATCTCTGGTGACTCAATAAGTTCTAAATCTCCTGTCCTCCTCTCTCTTTGGAACTCTGCAACAAAAACTATCCACAGTTTTCCTGTATAATAAAAGTTGTATTCGCTGTCTTTCTGCTATTGGGTTTATTTGGGAATGCACCATCCCTCATCCTTATAGTCCATCTTTGTCACTTGATAGTTGTCAAACCTCTGTTTACACCAGTCTCCACTCAATCAGATGTAGCTCCTATCCTGACCTTTGCCCCCATGAATCTCAGAAAGATAGCTTTTTGCTTAAACGGACTTAAAATGCCATAAAAACATTGATCCTACCCAAACCCATCGGGCCAACAGACCTGGAGAATTATCGCCTATTTCTCGTGTTCACTTTTTTAAAAAAAAAAACAGAGAAAAGGAGCAGATTAAATTCACAGCTTTACCAGTTTCTGGGAGCTTTCAATGCTATAGACCCAATGCGCTCTGTCTTTTGTCCCGCACATAGGCCCGAGACAGTTTTCACTTCTGCCCTTCATGACATCAGTATGTCGCTGGATGGCTGAGCTGTCAACACTCTTATTATCCTTTTAGATTCAGAATTCACAACCTGCTTTTACAAGAAATCGAATAACTGCTTCCCCAGCCGCTGTTCTTGTAAGAAAAAAAAAAACAACAACAAAAAAACGCAGGCGCCTCTGGCGTTGCTACCAGTCCCCACAGGCGCTGCTCACTTCCACCACTGGCATTGCCTACTTCCATCTCGGGCAACACCTTTTTCCAACTCTGGCACTGGGCCACCAGCTGCCCAGTGCTTAATTTGTCAATAAAAAGGTGCCGGTGCTCAAAGCCCTCCTCTTCAACACACGGCTGCTGCAATTAAATCTGTGAACACGGAATACTGAGGCAGCGTAATCCCGATGCGATCTCTGACCTCTTCAAACCATTTAAAACCACTCCCTGCCCCTTCAGCTCACATCTGCAGCTCTCTCTCATCGTGCCGCTTTTTCGTTTTGCTCTCCCTCCGTCTTTCCCAAACGTGTCTTTTGCTCGCAGCAAATGCTTGAGGCAGAACACTAAGCGCCGGCATTCAAAAATAAGTGCTGGTGCTCAGCACCGGAAACAACAAGCACAAATTAAGCACTGCAGCTGCCTACATTGACAAGGTCCACAACTAGATTTTAGTGAGGGAGCTCGACTTCTTCAATGAAGGAAACACCTGTAAATGTTCGCAGTCTCGCATTGAAGCCCAGATTTGTCATAATGCCACATGCCCTAGCTTTCAGTCCATCATTGCTGTTTAGTGAACAGTACTTTGTATTGTGTTTTTTTTCCAGCCATATCTTTGACGGTGAAGTGACAATGCAAGTCCAAACATAAATTGCGCAGTTGGCTATACTAAGCGGCAGATTTAAGAGCTGCTTGCGCCTCCTTTCTCCACATTAGCATAATTTTTTTTCACGCTAACGTGGCCCAAAGAGGCCAAAATCGCTGCACCCAAATTACAAAGTGGTGCAATGCATGCATTGCTACACTTCGTAACCCTTTGCGCTACATTATACTTGCGTGAGGCATAACGTATGCAAAGGGGCCGTTCCCCCCACAAGGGGGGGTGAAAATTGGCACAAAGAAATGTAAGAGATTTCCTTGTTTCGGCACTTTTAATGCGTGCTCAGAGCAGGCGTTAAAAAGAGGCACACCATTATTTACAGTGGCCCTCAACTGGCTTTGCCCTAATCCTGCAAAGCTCTGAACTAGCATCAAAAATGTTGAAGCTAGTTTCCCTATTTACCACCATGTTGCGCCGTATCTTAGATACGACACACACATGGTGGCGTTAGGGGGGGCACTAAGGGGTGCAAGAAAAGTGGTGCTGCGTCACTTAAATCGGACCCTAAGGGGCATATTTTCAAGCCCCTAGCGCCACTGGAGCATCATTTTTGGTGACGCTCTGGTGACGCTGTGCACTGTGCCATATTTGCAAGATGGCACTAAGCCACTTTTTGTGGATTAACGCCGCCTTGTAAATATGGGCCCCTCCATTGCAGTTTTCTGCGGCAGAGGGGCATGCAATGGATGTTGCTGTGGGTGTTCCTCCGCAACAACCATTGCTTTTGAGGCTGCCCCAGATTTACAAGAAGGTGTAAATCTGTGGCAGTGCCAAAATCTAACGCCATCCCAGGGGTGGTATTAGCATGGCCCAACTAGAAGAAATACTTTTATTTCTCCTCGTTTTTTTGCTTTTTTCATGTGTGCTACATTCTGCAGCACAGATAGGAAGAGCAAAACGCCATGAATGATTGTTTATGTGCAGGGTGGTATCCCTTCCTGCACATAAACAATCATTCAAAAATGAAGATTTGCAACTTTAATGTGTGCTGAAGAATGCAGCACACATAGATGTGGCAAATCGCCATTGTAGATTGTTTATGTGCAGGAAGGGACATATTCCCTTCAATGCAAACACCATTGCACTTTGTTGCAAAGATGCCTGCGTTGACAGCTAAATTTAGCACTAGAGGAAACACAGGGATGCACTGTATTTTTGTAAATATGGTGAATCCCTGCATTTCAGAACTAATGCACCGGGGCACTGCGCCAGTTCGTTGTAAATCTGGACTTAAGGGCGCTGCATGCATGACATTACATGACAGCTTCTCCTGACTGAGTAATATGCTTGCATTCACTTACTTTTGTGAGGAATGTGAGAGCAAATGTGGTAACATTTCCTCTCCCATCACATACAGTAATGGTTTTATTTCACATGAATAGATATAATCCAAATGAAGGGGTGGCCAAAAATTGAACATTTTACTGATAGTCCACAAAGCCTATTTGTCCATCCTTTTTCTCTGTCTGTCTAGTGCCCAGCACCCTTTCTTGTGTATGTTATGGCTTCTAGCACAATTTACCAATAGGCCAACAGAAGGGAAGAGACAGGTGTGGGCCCTTATATGCTTCCAAGTGCGCTTCTGAATTGGCTCTTCAGTGTGATATGACATTGGGTTTTAAACAACAACCAAAAATTTTGTATAATCCGACTATACACATAGCTACTGCACGTATGGCACCATCAGCCACTTGTGGCCTTTTAACGCATTGCCTCCTGTGGGTTGTAGTTGATAACGTTGTTTCTCCTAATTTTAAAAGCATTTCAATATTGAAAACGGAACTCTAGGTAAATTAGAAATTTTAGGCCTCAGACCCCATCTTATTTGTGATGTGTACTGCCATCGACCCATATCACGTGGATAAATGTATATTTATTTCCATGCCTCAGTAGAATAATGTCTGAATGTGAATCATGGGCAAGGGCAACAATCTCCACAAGGTGCTTTGAGTAAAATTGTATCAATTCAAGGTTGCACCTAGCTCTCTTCGCAGATTCTCTTGTGATGTAACAATATTTTTTCTAGTACAGGTAGTTCGCGAGAAGATCTATGTTGCAGAAATATAAGAGATTTTTAAAATGTATTTCTTTGCAACTGTTTTGCTTATTCTGGTTTGATTTGTGAGAACCATGTACAACTATGGTGAATATGAGATGCAACATCCACCACCTTCAACCGCCCTGAACAGATGGGGCAGGGTTGCTTCCCCTTTATTGTGGCATTATTTTTTGAAAGTATTTATGCTTTGGCTCTCTGTGGTTGTTGGACTTACCCGATGGGATTTGGCAGGTCTATTTTCTGAGTATGGTATACCTTTAACAGTATCAGTTCTGGCAGGCTATGCACTCTACCAGTAATGTCGTTTAACCCCTCAGGGGCCCTGGACGAACAGTTATGTCCTGGCAGCACTGCTCAGGTGCCCAGGACATAACAGTTACTTCAAGCAAAGGCTTACAGGGGCCCGCCTCCCCTGGGCAGGGATGGAAGGGGAATCGCTTCCTCTTCCACCCCCTTCTACCTCCGGACCCTTTGTGGCATCTGATGACATCAGCGCACAAAAGCATTTCTCCTCCGATCACATGGAGGGGTGAGAGAGGCATGAAAGGAGAGGAAAGGCCTTTCCTTTCCTTTAATGTCTCTCTCAGCATTTCTGCTGCCCGATCGCGATGCGATCGGGCAGCAGAAATGCCGCTAGACACCAGGGAGTTTGTTATTTTTGTTATTATTGCATAAAGGGAGTGGTCCCTTGGGCAAGGGCTGTTCCCGGGGGGGGGGGGAGCATTTATTTTTAGGCCATTTTTGCACCCCCTGGGGGGCTATAATTGGGCCGATCTGCCCCCAGGGTGGGCAGAAACCGCTAGACACCAGGGCTCATTTTTTGGTTGTTTTATGTATGTGGGTAGTGACCCTTTAGGCAAGGGTTGCTCCCCTGTGGGCAAATTTACTTTTAGGTCATTTCTGCCACTCTTGTAGGCAGATCGGCCTATTTTTATTAGGCGAATCTGCCCCCAGGGGAGGCAGAAACCACTCGACACCAGGGAATACGTTTTGTTTGTTTATATCATAAGGGGAGCTGCCCCTTGGGCGAGGGCCACTTCTCAGGGGGGCAATTTATTTTTAGGCCATTTCTGCCCCCCGGGGGCAGATTGGCCTAATATAATTAGGCCAATCTGCCACTGAGGGGGATAGAACAGGTAGACAAAAGGTTTTTTTTTGTTGTCAGTCTCACATGAGGGGAGCGACCCCTTAGGCAAGGGTCGCTCCCCTGGGGGGGCAACAAATTTGTTGTAGGCAATTTCTGCCCCCCTTGGGGGCAGATCGGCCTATTTTTATTAGGATAAACCACTAGAAACTAGAGATTTTTATTTTTTTGTGTCAATTTCACGGGGTGAAGGGGGTGACCCCTTAGGCAAGGGTTGCTACCCTGGTGGGGAGGCAAATTAATTTTAGGCCATTTCTGTTCCCCTTGGGGGAAGAAAGACCTAATTCTATTAGGCCAACTGCCCCCAGGGGAGCAGAAACCACTTAGGCACGAGGGATTGGTGTATGTGTGTGCCTGGGGGGCAGCCTCTTGGGCAAGGGTCACTCCCCATGGGGGGGCACATTACTATTGGCCATATCTGCCCCACCTGGGGGCAGATAGGCCTATTTTTGGAAGGCCCATCTGCCCCCAAGGGGCGCAGAAAGCCCACCAGAGACCAGGGAAGATTATTTTTTCCAAAATAAGAGGGTGGAGGTATGGCCAAACCCCCACCCCAAATAAATGGGGTCAAAGCTGTTCTGCCCACTGGTGGGAAGATGGGGAAATTACCTCGTATCCACTCCCCACGGGGGCAGAAAGCATACTGGACGCCAGGGAATTAAAAATATATATATAATTTAGTGGGGTGGTGGCTACCAACCAGTATGGGCATGGTTATGCCCCCACCCCAACTGAAGGGGGTAACAGTCTTTCAGTTCTTCCCCCACACACTAAAACATCTTCTCTCATGGCAAGCAAGAGGACATTTGATTATTTTGGGTTTTGGGTATACATTTGGGCCATGAGAGCTTGGCTAACTCTCAAAATCATCCCACTTGGAATGGCGAGGGCTGCAAATCTTGGACTTTGGGACGCTGCCATGTAGAAAAATCCTCAAGACCTAGAAACATTTGAAAACTAATCATCTGGGTGATTCCAGGGTGGTGTGCTTCACATGCACCCCACAACATTTTCTTACCCACAATACCATGCAAACCTTCAACTTTGCTGGATATCACACAATTTCCCCACATTTTTGTGATGGAACGTTCCGGAATCGGCAGGAATTCACAAAATCTGTACCACCCAGCACTGTCTCATCTATACCGATAAAATTTCTGCTGCACTTGTCAGCCTAAAAATGTTTTTTTTCAAACTACTGTTTTGGACCCGCTTAGGTTCCCCCTCAATTTCGACATGTTTTTGTCTCTTCCTTGTCACAGGCACTTGGCCCACCTACACAAGTGAGGTATCATTTTTACTGGGAGACTGAGGGGAAGGTTGGGTGGTAGGAAATTTGTCCTGTTGTGGTGATCCCACACAGAAATGTAGGAAAATGTGATTTTGTAGCTAAATTTAAGGTTTGCTGAGGATTTTGAGTAAGAAAACTTTGGGGGATTCAGGCAAGTCTCACCTCCCTGGACTCCCTCGGGTATGTACTTTTCAGAAATGTCTGGGTTTGGTAGGTTTCCCTAGATGGCTGCTGAGCCCAGAACGAAAAACACAGGTGCCCCCTCGGATAAAAATAGGTAGTTGTGTATTTGATAATTATGAGGTGTCCAGATAGTGTTTTGAGGCATTTCCTTTTGCGGGCAACAGGACTACCCACACAAGTGTGGTACCATTTTTATCAGCAGCCTTGGGGGAATGCTGGGTGGAAGGAAATATGTGGCTCGTCTCAGATTCCAGACCTTTCTGTCACCGAAATGTGAGGTAAAAGTGTTTTTTTAACCATATTATGAGGTTTGCAAAGGATTCTGGTTAACAGAACCTGGTGAGAGCCTCACAAGTCACCCCATCCTGGATTTCTGTAGGTGTCCAGTTTTCAAAAATGCGCAGGTTTGGTAGGTTTCCTTAGGTGTCAGCTAAACTAGAGGCCAACATCCACAGCTAGGCACTTTCCAAAAAACAGCTCAGTTTTCTTTGGGAAAATGTGATCTGTCCATGTTGTGTTTTGGGGCATTTCCTGTAACGGGCACTAGGCCTACCCACACAAGTGAAGTACCATTTTCATTGAGAGACTTGGTGGAATGATGGGTGGAAGGAAATGTGTAGCTTCTCTCAGATTCCAGAACTTTCTGTCACTAAAATATGAGGAAAAAGTGTTTTTTTGGCCACATTTTGAGGTTTGCAAACGATTCTGGGTAACAGAACCTGGTGAGAGCCCCACAAGTCACCCTATCTTGGATTCCCCTAGGTGTCTAGTTTTCAAAAATGCACAGGTTTGGTATGTTTCCTTAAGCGCTGGCTGTGTTAGAGGCCAAAATTTACAGCTAGGTGCTTTGCAAAAAACACGTCAGGTTTCAATGTAAAAATGTGATGTGTCCATGTTGTGTTTCCTGTCGTGAGCATTAGGCCTACCCAGGCACGTGAGGTACCATTTTTATCGGGATACTTGGAGGAACATAGAATAGCAAAACAAGTGTTATTGCCCCTTGTCTTTCTCTAAATTTTTTCCTTCCTGATGCAAGACATTGTGTAAAAAAGAAGTCTTTTTGAGAAATGCCCTGTAATTCACATGCTAGTATGGGCACCCCGGAATTCAGAGATTCTTCTCAACACCTTATCTTGTGCCCATTTTGGAAATGCAAAGGTTTTCTTGATACCTTTTTTTCACTCTTTATATTTCAACAAATGAATTGCTGTATACCCGGTATAGAATGAAAACGCATCGCAAGGTGCAGCTCATTTATTGGCTCTGGGTACCTAGGTTTCTTGATGAACCTACAAGCCCTATATATCCTCGCATCCAGAAGAGTCCAGCAGACGTAACGATGTACTGCTTTAAAAAATCTGACATCGCAGAAAAAAATTACAGAGTAAAACGTTAAGAAAAATGGCTGTTTTTGTCACCTCAATTTCAATATTTTTTTATTTCAGCTGTTATTTTCTGTAGGAAAACCTTGTAGGATCTACACAAATTACCCCTTTCTGAATTCAGAATTGTGTCTACATTTCAGAAATGTTTAGCCTTCTGGCATCCACTTTGGTTTCACACCCATTTCTGTCACTAACTGGAAGGAGGCGGAAAGCACAAAAAATAGTAAAAATGGGGTATGTCCCAATAAAATGCCAAAATTGTGTTGAAAAATTGGGTTCTCTGATTCAAGTCTGCCTGTTCCTGAAAGCTGGGAAGCTGGTGGTTTTAGCACTGCAAATTCTTTGTTGATGCCATTTTCAGGGAAAAAACAGAAGCCTTCTTTTGCAGCCCCTTTTCCCATTTCTTTAAAAAACACAAAATGTTATCTGTATTTTGGCTAATTTCTTGGTCTCCTTAAGGGGAACCCACAAAGTCTGGGTACCTCTAGAATCTCTAAGATGTTGGAAAAATACGACACAAATTTGGCATTTGTAGCTTCTGTGGACAAAAAGTTATGAGGGCCTAAGCGCGAACAGACCCAAATACCCCAAAAAAGGCCTGGCACCTGAGAGGAAAAGGCCTGGCAGCGAAGGGGTTAATTCCATCAGTAGATCTTATTAGGGAATAGTTTTAGCCTGCCCTCCTCACTCCAAGATAGCTATTCTAGCTGCTGGGGACATGCCAACATTCAGCGTTTGGGCCTGCTTTTTAAGAATGGCATTTTTAAAACTTTTTCAGCTTTGAGTCGTGACTACTGACTCCCCAAAATTGGGGTCTTTTGCTACTTCCAATTACGTACATTTGTGCAGCAGTTACCTGACGGCAGAATCAGAACGAGTAATAATGAGTTCTTGGATGGCTTTATTAAAATTGAGAGATGTGGCTACATGCACACTTTCTACTTGATTCTCAGGCTACCTGGGGGCATGAGTAATAGATTCGAGCTGCTCTCTGCTAAATGGTCTCGACAACTGCAGTGTAACGTATCTTTGTCTGAGATACGACACACTGTTAAGCTGGCACAGGGAGCCCTTAACATCTCACGATTTAAAGTGCACTTTTTTAGAACTCTCAGTAACACATACTACACTCCCCTCAAGCTGTACAAATAGGGCATGAGGAAAACCTCGGCCTGTTTCATGTGCTGGGCCTTAGAGGCTGACACAGTGCATAATTTCGCAAATTGCAATCCTATTATGAAATGCTGGCACAAAATGTTTGCACTCATAAATCAATTGTGTAGAAATAATATTATACCTGACCCCCAAAAAATGGTTCTTTGGCACTCCCCTGACGTTCTGGGTGAAGTGGAGGGGGTCATTTATTTACGGTTACTTCTACAAGACTCATAATTGCTCACTCCTGGCTGCTAAAGGAAGCTCTGGATCCTCTATCATGGTGGTAGGAATTAATATTCCTGTGCGATCTGGAGCTTGGAATTATTGAAAACCACTCGAACAGCCGTACATTAAGGAAAATCTGTTAACCGGCCTGGGGTGCCCTATCAGATCTCATAACTGGCCCGATAAATTGGGATGATTTATGTATACAGGCTTGAGGGACCATGGTCCTCCCCGTTGTTAATAGTTTATCTTGCTATTAGTTATTTTCATTGTTATTTATTGTATTCTTGTATGTCTGATGGTTCTCTATGTGTGCTGCCCTCTTGTTTTTTAATTGAAATTTATACTGCCTTTGTCTGTGCCATTGTTGATGATGATGATGAATTTGTACTCCTCAATGAAAAAAGAAAACCATGTACACCTGCGGTGAATATATGAGATCCATTATTCAAAACGGTATAAAAGTGTGGTCTTTTTGGATGTGTTGAAAGCCTTTCTTTTCTGACCCTTGAATGCGAATCCCTGTAGGATTGCTTTCCCATTTTAAACTCTGTAATTTGCTGACCTGAACTTTGCTGAGTTCTTTGATTGATTCTGTCCTCTGAGCTTGCGCTCTGATCTACGGATTAAATGATTTTTGATCATATTAACTAAGTGTTCTATGAGAAAATCTGAAAATAAACATTTAAGATGTATGGCTTCTCTGCCTGTCATATTTATAGGGCCACATGGGTTGCACAAGTTCAAAATGAGTTTGTCATTTAGAATCCTTTAATAAGACAGAGTTTCAGTAAGTAGCACCAAAAAGCAAAAAGGGATTAACACAATTCCCGGCCCATCAATTGTACAAATAACGGAAGGTGAAGTACACCATCATATTTTTACTTTTAACATTATTATGGTAGGAAAACTCTGAGCATGCAAAGTGTGATGGACTAAAAATATCGGGATAGTTCAAAATATCAAATAATATCCCCAAGTTTGCCTGCACTACCCTCATACTTCATTGAAGACTGCAGATCTCAGCTGCGCGTACACTGCAAGCTTTATATATTGGGTGGAAGTGGGCAGAGCTTGTTGCAACCAGGGACTAAAACTTGTCAGGTACATAAAAGAAATCTTAACTAAAATGGGATAATATGTGGCTGAGCAGAGCGGACGTGAGATTTGAGGGTGTTTCATTGAAAAAGAGTGATATACTGCATGGGATGAGTGCGGGCTGCAAAGGGCCGGTTCAGAGTCAGGCGCTGTATTGGTGTCCTGAAGCATGAGACATTACAATGATGATGATACAAAGTGCAATTCGAATACAGGTAAAAACATGGAAGGGGTCTTTGCGGATGCCTGCTATTTACACATTAGGCATGCATGAAGTGTGCCTCACGACACCAGACTCGGTTTCAAACAGTCATCTAGGTACACACGCATCATTCGAGAACCCCAGACTCCTTCAATGACTCACATGTGCAAACATATACACACACACCAGACCCTGTTTTAAAATGGCAGACAGAAACCCTCATTTCATAACTAAACTGATCAAAGCCACCCCTCAACAACTTAAGAAGACATGGAGAACCAGATCAGTACATGTCAATCTGAGTGTAGTTTTCAGTCTATACCTTCTTTAATACCTTCATGTCTGAACACTGTAACTCACCACAACTATTCAGATGTGCATATAAACAACAAACCCATAACACAATTGTTAGAAATGGGGTCTTTGGTTGGCAGTCAGGTTACCCCCTGTCCAAGCAAGGACCCTCACCATAGTCGGGGTAAGTCACAAACAATCCAAATTATCCTGTGCCCACCCTCCGGTAGCTTGGCACTGAGCAGTCAGGCTTAACTTAGAAGGCAATGTGTAAAGTATTTGTGCAATAAATCATACAATAACACAATATAGCACCACAAAAATACACCGCACAGTGTTTAGAAAAATATATAATATTTATCTGGATATTTGTGGGTCAAAACGATAAAAGATGCAATAAGAAAATGTAAAGATATCACTGGAAAGTGATATAAAGTGTCTTTTTAAAAGTAAACAAAGTCTCTTTCAAGCACAAAGTACCTGGTTGGAGGGAAAAATCTCCGCAAAGGGCCACAGAGGAGGAGAAGCGTGGAAAATGGTGATGTGCGTCGGTCTCGCCCCTTCACACACGGTCTTGTGTCGTTATTTTCCACGCGGGGAAGACGTTGCATCGATTTCCGGCGCGCGGGCGGGTCTCCTCTTTGGGTTGCGGGGTTTTCAGATGCCCCAGGGTCTGTGCGTGGAATCCTGGGCTTGTTGACCAGCTATGCGTCGTTCCGGTGGGCGATGCATGGACATTTTTCCCTCACGGCAGGCGCTGTGTCGATATCCCCTCTGGAAGTCGGGCGGCGTTGTCCAGGCGGGCCGTGCGTCGGGCAGGCGCCGCATTGATCTTTTCCTTGCGAAGTCAAGCAGCGTTGTTCCGGTTTGGCGTGCGGTGAATTTTTCACCGTGGAACAAGCTGTGCGTCTAATTTTTCGCCGCACAAGGAGTCCACTTGCAAGAGAGAAGTCTTTTTGGTCCTGAGACTTCTGGGGACTGGAGGCAAGCTCTATCCAAGCCCTTGGAGAGCACTTCTGCAGCAAAGCAAGAGAGCAGCAAGACAGCAGGGCAACAGCAAGGCAGCAGTCCTCTGCAGAAAGCAGCCAGGTGAGTCCTTTAGGCAGCCAGGCAGTTCCTCTTGTCAGGGTGCAGGTTCTGGTTCAGGTTTCTTCTCCAGGAAGTGTCTGAGGTGGTAGGGCAGAGGCCCTGTATTATACCCAAATGTGCCTTCACGTAGGGGGAGACTTCAAAGAGTGGCTTAGAAGTGCACCAGGTCCCTTTTCAGTTCAATCCTGTCTGCCAGGGTCCCAGTAGGGGGTGTGGCAGTCCTTTGTGTGAGAGCAGGCCCTCCACCCTCCCAGCCCAGGAAGACCCATTCAAAATGCAGATGTATGCAAGTGAGGCTGAGTACCCTGTGTTTGGGGTGTGTCTGAGTGAATGCATAAGGGGCTGTCAACTAAACCCAGCCAGACGTGGATTGTAAGGCACAGAAAGATTTAAGTGCAGAGAAATGCTCACTTTCTAAAAGTGGCATTTATAAATTAGTAATATTAAATCCAACTTTACCAGTCAGCAGGATTTTGTATGACCATTCTGGCCACACTAAATATAACCTTCCTACTCCTTTCAGATCAGCAGCTACCACTTCAACAATGTATGAGGGCAGCCCCAATGCTAGCCTATGAAGGCAGCAGGCCTCACAGTAGTGTAAAAATGAATTTAGGAGTTTTGCATTACCAGGACATGTAAACTACACAGGTACATGTCCTGCCTTTTACCCACACGGCACCCTGCTCTAGGGGTTACCTAGGGCACACCTTAGGGGTGACTTATGTGTAGAAAAAGGGGAGTTTTAGGCTTGGCAAGTACTTTTAAATGCCAAGTCGAAGTGACAGTGAAACTGCACACACAGGCCGTGCAATGCACATATCGTACACTCTACTACGGACTTATAAGTAAATTAAATAATCTAATTTGCTGTGATCCAAGGTTACCATGTTTAAAGGGAGAGAGCCTATGCACTTTAGCACTGGTTAGCAATGGTAAAGTGCGCAGAGTCTAAAAACCAGCAAAAACAGTGTCCAAAAAGTGGAGGGAGGCAGGCAAAAAGTTAGGGGTGACCACCCTAAGGCTGTCAGGTCTAACAACAATCACGTACGTTTGGATGGCTTCTAGATTTCAAAACTGTTGGACGATTTATGACCAAATTAAACAAACTTTTTTTAAGCATCAACTGAAAATAATATACGATAATGCATATTGACCAAATTCTTTGTTAGAAATGGAGTCTCTGGTTGGTAGTGGTTTGCACACTGTCCGAGTAGGGACCCTCACTCTAGTCAGGGTAAGGAAGCCACACAGCAAAGATAACACCTGCTCACCCCCTTGGTAGCTTGGCACGAGCAGTCAGGATTATCTCAGAGGCAATGTATAAAGTATTTGTTCACACACAGAGTAACACAGTGAAAACACCACAACAGTTTAGTAAATGTAGCCAATATCTATCTGAATAAAACAAGACCAAAAAACAAAAATCTAAACTACACAAGCAAAGATACAAATTGTAAAGATTAAATCTCAGTAAAGCACTTAGGAACACAATAGCTCCAACTGGAGCTATCATGACGTCGTTGACGGAGTCATTCCCAACAGTCCGACTCGCAATGGAGTGCGGTCAGTCACAGAGACGCACGGATCTCAGGCACAGTACCTTTGGTAACTGATGAAACAAAGATGTTGCATGGAGCCAATTAGGGAGGCATTTCTGGAGCCAGTGCGGTGTCGGTTCCTTACTACCAGGCAGGGGAGGTGAGACATTGGTTCCTTAAGGTTGCAGGGGAGGTGATGTGGCATTGGTGGTGAGGCCTTGGTTTCTTACGATCTTGCAGGGTAGATTAATCCATCAGGCCAAGATGCGAGGCGCTGACTTTGCGGCGTCACACCACAGGGCCACAGGTGCCGCCGTGGCTTGAGAGTCGGGTGTCCCAGACTTTGGGGACACGGAATACAGGACTCACGCTGTGGCGGGACTTCAAAAGCCCTGCAACAGTTTCGGGCCTGAGGTATCGGTGGCACTCAACGGGGACCGTGACTTCTGGTGAAGGCGGCGGCATTGAGTCAGAAAATGGCGCCAGTTCCAGAGTCGCTCTGGAGGTGATGCACTTGGTTTCTTCTTGGTTAGACCATAACTCACTACCAAGGGCCCAGGAACTTGATTTGGAACCACTTCGCAAGTGGCAGATGAAGTATTTAATATCTCTGTGACTTCTAACAGGAGACAAGCTCAGTTCAAGCTCTTGGAGAACCTTGGGAAGCAGGATGTTGAAAGCAAAGCTCAGTCCTTTCACTCCCAGGACAAAAGCAGCAAGTAGCAAGCAGCAGGCCAGCATAGCAAAGCAACAGGCAAAGTGGCAGTCCCTCCTATGGCAGCTAGCTCTTCTTCCTGGCAGAATATTCTCAGTCCAGAAGTGTTCTGAAGTAGTGGTTTAAGAGGCTCAATACTTATACTTCTTTCTGCCTTTGAAGTAGGCAAACTTCAAAGGAAAGTCTTTGTATTGCACAAGACTCTGCCTTTCCTGCCTTGGCCCCAGACACACTCCAGGGGGTTGGACCCTGCTTTATGTAAGGACAGGCACAGCTCTATTTAGATGCAAGTGTCAGCTCCTTCCACCACTCTGGCCCAGGAAGACCCATTGGGATATGCAAGGCACACTTCAGCTCCCTTTGTGTGACTGTCTAGAGTGAATTCACAAACCTTCCAACTGTCATCCTCATCCAGATGTATATTCCACAGCCAGGCAGAGGCACAGAACGGTAAAGCAAGAAAATGTCCACTTTCTAAAAGGGGCATTTTCAGACGTACAATTTAAAATCCAACTTCATCAACATATGTATTTTTAAATTGTGAGTTCACCGACCCCAAACCCCACATCTCTATCTGCTCCCAAAGGGAAATTATACTTGAAATATATTTAAAGGCAATCCCCATGTTACCCTATAGGAGAGATAGACCTTGCAATAGTCAGAAACATATTTAACTGTATTTCACTGTAGGGACATATAAAACACACATTGTGCATGTCCTAACTTTTAAATACACTGCACCCTGCCCAGGGGGCTGCCTTGGGCCTACCTTAGGGGTGATTTACATGTAGTAAAAGGGAAGGTTTGGGCCTGGCCAATGGATGCACTTGCCAGGTCAAACTGGCAGTTAAAACTGCCCAGACAGGCACTGCAGTGGCAGGTCTGAGATATGTTTACAGGGCTACTCATGTGAGTGGCACAATCAGTGCTGCAGGCCCACTAGTAGCAGTTGATCTATAGGCCCTGGCACACATAGTGCACGTTACTAGGGACCTACTAGTAAATCAAATATGCCAGTAATGGATAAACCAACTACCAATACAATTTAGACAGAGAGCATATGCACTTTAGCCCTAATCAGCAGTAGTAAAATGCCCAGAGTCCTACAGTCAACAAAAACGGTTAAAAAAAATAGGAGGAAGGAGGCAAGAAGTTTGGAGATGACCCTGCAAAAACGGCCCGGTCCAACAATCTTTATACGTACTTGAATATTTACCTACAAAAGCATTAAAAAATCATGTTAGACTGTCTAAGGTAGTCATGGTAAAATGTAGTAATCCTTTAATGAAAACTGAATAATCTAGAAATATCTCTGTCATGGCTAGATTTTCTCACTAGAAAATAATCCTTAAGACAGGTCACTTAATGGAGATATAAGCTACTTTGCACTGACAGTGAAAACAGATAATAATGCAGCTCTGCCAAGTACCGCGCACCAAGTGCTACACTAACGCATTTTAATGTGGTGGTCCGCATCATCGCATTAAAATGCATTTTTTAGTGCCTTGAGCACCTGCACGCACTGGGCCTGGGTGAACTAAAGCAGATTTGCCCTTTGTGACTAGTGTTACTTATGTTTTAGACAGTAAAGTAAGATCATAGTTTACTGTGAAAGAACATGTGGAAAGAAAAAGCGTCATGTACTGCTCTCTTGTGGCAACATCTATAAAATACTGTCTACTGCATGGAAGTGAATACTGGTAATGTTAGAAGGTAATTGTATAGCACTCAATCCACCAAGTATGTGCCTATTTTCCACCTGTCAATTATAGATTTGACTTGTGACTTAATTGCTTGTGCACTTTAACCATTATGTGGGATGTTTTTGTGTCAATTTCCTGCACTCCTGGGCAGGAGTTACTGCTGCCACCCTGTGCCAATTAAAATGATAGGAAGACAATGTCTGACCTCAACACAAATGCTGTGCCCTGTCCTGGGGGGTCTCCAGGGATTGTGTCTGGTCAGGATGTGAGTCTGAGACTGGATTCCTTGGATTCAGGCATAAATACAATGTTTAGGTAACTCTGGTGAATAATGTTCCTGTGGGGTGAGATCAGCCTTTAGTTTACTGACAGTTTTCACTCTTCATAAAGTAGCACAGAGGGTTAATGTGCCTGCTGCAAAGAATGTGAACCACGCTTATTCGCAGAACTGTGTTTTATGAGGATAGCTGTGAATTACTGCTTTTGTCACACAAATTCTTTTGTTACTTGTGGAACTTCTGGCATGGCACCTGGTGGCCTGAGCTGAGGAGGTGGAGGAAGCTTTGAATAAATAACACATTTGTTTTACAGTATGATCAGGATACAAGGGCACTAGGTTAGTGCCCTTCCATTTCTGGTGCTGTACAACAGTTTTAAGATCTTCTTAGTTTCTCATTGCTCAAATGGTTGCAATTTCTGATATTTATATGTTGCACTTGTTTTCATTGCTTGATTTTGCTCGCAGAAAGTGTCACTCATAGTCGCTGAAATGTCACTCATAATCACTGGAATGATGAAAATGTGAATCTGAAACCTTGGCAGCTGTTTTGATGTGTCCTCAAACCATACAAATGCATTTCAGACCGAGGTCAGTTACTGTATACATCACAAGCCATAGCATCATTCACAGTAGTGGGCTAGGGCAAAAGGGGACGATATTGACTGCTGCACATTTTTGTCAGATTGATATCAGTTACTATACGGTCAATGCAACCGTTTGAACTTGTCCATCAGCGTGACATTTCCACGAGCAAAAGAAAGTTTTATGTAACATTTGTCAATCGTTTGGTATGTTTCTCAAGCTTTTCAATCATTCATCTACAGATTTCCTCTTCACTAGTTTTTCCTTCTACCTGCTGAATATAACATGTAATCCCATTATAAGGACCTGTTGCTCTGTAATCACATGGGAGTCTCCTGGCTTGTCCTTCAGGTTTCTGTTTATTACCTTGCTGAACATCTGAATATGTGAAATATGTACTGCACAGAGCTCTGACACCCAGGGTTCTTGTTTACATTTTGTAAAACCTCTAAATAAATAATACGAGATAAGAAATCAAACTTACTATGAATGCAAGCCATAAATATAATGAAATTAATTAAAAAAACAAAACAGTGAATAAAGCAAAATAATGTTTATTACCCTCATGTATAAATCTATGAACATTTATAATTTCAATTTTGTCACTCTTATCGTCTGAACTTGGCAGTGAAAGTCAAATAAAGTCAAATGAACCCTCAATTCAGCAGGACATACAGAGTGGGACTCTGTGGATGGGCACTCAGGCTCCACCATGGCATTTACAGTACTACATCCAGTCCACATTGCACAGGGCCCTTCCCCCACACCAGCAACAGCAGTAACCAGTGGGAGGCCAAATCAGTGAATGTGGGACCCCTATATTTCTGGGTTTGGGCAAAGACAATGGCAGTGTAGGACAGGCAGCTGTTGGCCCAGAAGGAACATTTTCAATGGGTTATCAGAAAGCCACATCAAGAGGAAGTGAAAAGGTCCTGTGCCCCTTATAGCAGTGCCAATGGGGGCCAATGGCACCCACCGCTACAAATTAGCAACTGGAGTCCATGCAGTTGTACACCTATTTGGCCTCGCCTAGCACCTTGATTGGTAAATATGGGTTCTCATTCTGTGCTTATGTTGATGACACACAGATCTTGCTCCATCTCGGTGGCATCTAGTCTGATTTTTTTGCAACTTTTCAAACTTGTATGATCATGGCCACAGACTGTATAGCCGCACATATAGTAACTTTGGTAGGACGGGTGTTTTTTGTGTTAAGTGGTCATCAGTGTGGCTGGATGATAGCCCGGTGACATGACCAGCTTGGCAACCTCGTATCAAGGGTTTGTTTTTTTTGGAACTGAGGGGTCTTTTTGATTTCTCACTTTTGTTCATTCCTCTGATACAGAGGAATGCCTACACCTGATTTCAGCTGTTTAAATAATTCTCCCTTTCCCAGTGGCGGCCGGCAGCTTTAGGAGGGAGGGGGGCGGGCAGGAAGCACACACACACACACTCATTCTTTCACACACAGACACACATGCACATCCATTAACAACACTAATAACATTCAAATATGCACGCAAGCACCAAACATTCATTTTAAAAGTTCACACACACTCATTATTTCACACGCACGCACATCCATTAACACTCATACCATTCAAACATGCACGCACGCACCAAACATTCATTTTAAAACATCACACACTCATTCTCTAACACACTCACGCACGCACATCCATTAACACTCATAACATTCAAACATGCATCCACGCACCAAACATTCATTTTAAAACATCACACACTCACACTTACCTTCTGCCTCGACGTCCCAGGAGGGTTGGGACTGCTGCCTTCCCTCATTGGCTGACCGTAGGTCAGCCAATGAGGGAAGGCAGCAGTCCCAGCCACGTCACAGAGTGGATGGGGTCAGTGAGACTGCTGACCCCACCCCTCTCTGTGACGAAGTGTCACTGATTGACACTCACCCTGGGGGCTTCAGGGCTTAAACCTGAAATACCCAGGGCGAGTGTCAATGGGTGATGCTTTCCTCGTCACCCAGGGGAGGAGGCACCTTTGCTGAGCCAAGGAGGTCACGCCCATAGGAGCTGTGACCTCCTTGGCCCAACAAAGTTCAGCTCAGGCAGCCAAGAGTCTGCGCAAATCACGCATGTCTCACTCCTGGCTGTCTGAGCTGAAAATGGAGAGTGTCTGTCAGGCTGACCTTTGTTCAGCCTGACAGACACTCTTCATGAGGAGCAAAAGGTGGGGGGGCGTGGCCCCTCTGCCCTAAAGGACGGGCCGCGCCTGCCCTTTCCTCAATTTTAACGATTGTTTCATGATGATACACAGTGTTCTCGCATCTGGTTTAGACTTTGGCAATGACCTTTAATTGGGCCTATCAAAGTATTCGTATGTTAAATGTTAAAGATGGTTCATTTTATTCAGACCATATCAGCATGTCTATTACAGGACCTAAGGAAAACATTTGCCATCTCTTCTCAACTTGCAAAACCTTATTGGCTCAGAGTCGCTAAGAGGATCACTTTCAAAGTACTTTGCATAATACATGAAGCCTATTTCGGTTAAGGTGATGGAGGACATGTGTCCATCATAGACTCTCTCCACTCTGTTTCTAAGGCTGTTCTGCATATTCTATATTGTAGACCTGCCTACTTTTGTGGGCAATCGTATTCTCACAGTGTTTCAACCATCTGGAACACCACCTTACACTTCACCACACCAGTAATCATCTATCCTTTTGAAAATAATTTTTGGTCAATATATATGGTATTCAGGCTAATTGTCTCTATTATATCCTCCTTATTTGTCGCTGAAGTCCAATGAAGGAACACCTCTAGGTAACTGTGTGCTTCAAAAGCTTAACAATCAAGCAATTAATCAATGATACATCCCTACTAAAACTGCAAATGCCTACTACAATGGCCCCATCAAACGACACCCAGGCTAAATGAATCAGTATTGCTGCATGCAAGATCACAGATATTCCTAGTATCAGTAACTTTTGGATTTGAAAATTCCTCAGTATTCCAAATTTTCATCCAATGGCCCCTGTGAAAGGAGAAACAATCTCGAAATCTGGCATACTACCCTTTTTCTCACAACAGTGTCCTTTTTCAAAGCCCAATTTAAAAATGCCAGTGATTG
This sequence comes from Pleurodeles waltl, assembly GCF_031143425.1. Taxonomy (NCBI): domain Eukaryota; kingdom Metazoa; phylum Chordata; class Amphibia; order Caudata; family Salamandridae; genus Pleurodeles; species Pleurodeles waltl. Next base: position 657,432,619 of record NC_090443.1, on the reverse strand, counting down.
AAATGGTTGGGAATGTGGTACATGGGGGGTTATTTACAGTCAAGTGGTGCATGCACCACTTTTCTTGCATTGCCCCTGCCCCAACTAATGATACCATAGTTGTGCCATATTTACAATACGGTGTACCATGGCAGTTGATAGGGCAATAGTGTCAACATTTTTTACGCTATAGGCAGGGAGGCCTACTGAATAAAATGGGTGCATCATTTTAATGACTACTGTGAGCCGGCGTTAAAATTGACAGAAAAAAAGGCACAGTAAAATGTAAATTTCACTGCACAATTTTTTCGGGCCTTGTTGCATTGGAACACTTCCCTTGCATACATATGCCTGGCGGAGGCATAATGTGGTGCAAGGGTTTACAAAGTGGCACAAGGCTTGTAAATATGCCCCTTAAAATGTGTTATTCCAGCATTCCTTGTTATTGACATACGGATGTAGCTACTGTTTCTGACAGAATATATTTTTACACAGGACCTGTGATGGGGCAATATAATATGGTGGTAGTTGAGAAACTAGCAAGTTGAAGTTTTTTTTTTTTTTTACAAAAGCTACTAACAACAAACCTTGGCAAGCCAATGGATCTGGCTTTTTATTATTGGTGGATAATATTCTCTCTGTGTTTCTATGGTTTTTCAGGGCTTGAATATACATGTGAAAGCATATGCTGGTTGTGGGTGGATCAATGATCAGTGATAATAAATATAGATGGGTGCATAGGTGAGAAGATGTCTAAGTGAACAGCAGCTTCAGAAGTGGTTAATATACCCCTGCAATCAATAATGAGATAGCACAAACAGATACCCTGTCTTCTTTTGCTATTTTGTGACACATTGCATGGACCAAATGTTGGTTACCAGGCTCTGTAACTTTGGCTTAGTTCAAAGTAGAACCTGCTTTAATCCAATTGCTAAAATGTAAATATTGTGACTGTCATTGACTCTCCTTTTTCAGTTACTGTCTCTTATAGCTACTAACTAGACCTTTTTAGGCAGTTAATCCCATTCTTAACTGAATCCCACACAGCGACTGTGGCAGGACTATTGGTTCAGAAATTGTTTCTTGCATTGATGGTCCTCTCTAGTGAGAACAGAAATATTGTAATTAGTGCATATCATGAAGTAACCATTTTATCAAAACCTGATTACATCCCTCTTACACTAGACTTCTCTGGTCCAGTTTAAAAAATATCTAAGCCTGGCAATTGTACGTAACGCACTTAATGGCATACTGCAAGGTATGGATAAGAACAACTCAATTTCATGTGTGACCTACGATTGAGTGTTTGGTATCTTTTAAGAGTTCCTCTCGTCCTTGCACAAAAGATGGACAATAAGACACATTTCACACTGAAAAAGTGCAAAGTGCAATAATTGGCACTTTACATAAATAACCACAAAATGTTGGGCCATTTCACTCAATTTCTGCGAAGGAGATGATGCAAAGTTTACCCATGCTTAAATTGCTTTACTATGTCCATGTTCCATACTACCACCAATTTATGGGGTGCAGAGATTCTAACAGATGCATTGAAAATGTTTATACAGCAGTTTGGGTTCAAATGAGGTAACTCCACTTTAGTTACCTCTTTCATATTTTTTCACCCAAAGCACCAGTGTACAATAGTGTTGATATTTGATAATGTGTAGCCCCCGCATTTGCTGTTCTCTGCCTTTACCTGGGGTAGGCCTACATCCCCTAGGATCCAGCGGCTGACAGCAGGAGGGGCACTGGAATAATCAAGTGCTAAATGTGCTTCCTGCAGTGCAAACTCCTGCATTTGCCATTCTCTGCAGTCACCTGGGGTGGAGTGCTGCAAGCTTACTGTGGTGCAGGACTGAAGGCGAGGTCGGGCTAAGCCATCCTTCGTGGCCTTGCATTAGGAAGGCCTAACGACTAAGGTAAACAAAAACCTTCATGTATTTGGTGACTGAGAGCCTTGCGTCATGTTTTGCACCATGAAAAGTGGTACATGCATGAAGCAAGGCTTCGAGTCAAATTTAGATAGCCACTTCAAGCCACATTGCCCTCATAAATTTGAATAATTCAACACAGCACAAATCGCTGCGTTGCTTTACTGTGAACAAGGGAGGCATTCCATAGGCATTGCACAAGTGTTCCCATATAACTCCCATGGGGCTTAACGCATTCACAGATTTACAGGGGCCTGTAAACCTGGGAATGTGTCAAAATCTTATGCCTTTTTAGGGCAGGCATAACGAGGAGAAATAACTTAATTTCTCCTCATTTTCCTCTTTCATGTGTGCTGTATTAATCAGCACACATAGAAACAAGATAACGCCTCAGGATTGTCTTTGTGCAGGAAGATCCTCCTTCCTGCACAAAATCAATCCTGCCGACAACACAGGCTCCTTTGCCCCATGGTGCAAGGGTGCATGCATTAGTGCTCTGCTGCCATAATGGCAGCAGCACAGGGGGAATGGACATGAATGCACCATATTGCATAAATATGGTGCATTCCTGCACTTTCATTTTGGTGTAGAGCAGCGCAGCAAGGTGACTTGCTGCAGTACCCTAGACCAAATCCCCGGAAATGAGGGCCTTATTGTTTAAGTGCATTGTGTGACTCTTTCACCCTGATAATATGGGCAAAGGGATGGCTCAAGAAATCCCCAGGGGGATGTCATTCCTCAAAAAAAAAAATAATAATAAGATGACAAAAATTTGATTTGAGTTCCAGGAGCAAACTTTGATTGTGTGGAAATGTTCCTAATATCTCAGATCTTGGTGGAGAATTCAATTGCCTTGGAATTTTGAACAGCTGGCTTGGCTGCCTGTAACATCAAGTTAAAGTTTACTTCACCAGAGACTGGGGGAAGCCTGCAACAGTGTTCAACTATTACTTCCATGAAAACTACCACAATCGTGACCCAGACATGCCTTAATAGAGAGTGACTCAAGGATGAAATTTGCGGACAAAAACTAACCCACGAGGCCCATACTTCTTTCTTGACTTCTCCTGGTGAATGGAAGATTGTTTCCTGGAATTTAGCTGGATTAAAATCGAAACTTGCTGACCCTGATTCGGGTCTTTTATATACTCTTTTGTTATATGTATCTTCCAAGAAGCATGGAGTGTTGATCCTACTTTTAGATCAGGGTTCACAAATTTCTGTTGTGAAGCTTCTTCTGTGCGAAGGTGGTGCCCTGCTGGTGGGCTCATGATATGGGTCAAAACCTCACTTAATTGTAGTCTGAAAAAGCTCCCCTTGAATTCACTTGATATTCTTGGTTTGCAGTTTTCAGTCCCGATAGGAAGTCTTGCACTCTCTCCAATCTTAAGAAATATTTTACCGGCAGTCTTCCTTGGGGCTCAGCTATAATTGGTAGGGATTTTAATGTAACCTATGAACCATTTGACAATTCTGATAGTGGTATCTTCAAGAAAGAAGATAAGGCCTTGGGTTTATCACAATTAGATCTAGCACCTCTTAAAAGTCATCCGGTACTTGCAAACCAACTTCTGGGACTCAGGCTGACTCTAGGTCTTAGAGCCTGTAATGGCACATCCCCTTCAGACACGGGTGGTACACACACTTTTAGGAGATATGATAAATCCAGCAGAATGTATTATATTCTCCTTTCACTGGATATATGTCTTATGTTGTGGAGATGACGATCATTACCAGAGGGGACAGTGATCAAAATGCCCTCCAACTGACAATAAAAGGGACTCTGTTTAGCAGAAGTGAATTGCAGTTATCTAGGTATCGGGGGAAACTATCCTTGCAGACCACAAAGTGGCATTGTTTTTCTTGTGATCTTAATATTATGGCCCAGATACGTGGGAAGGTTGCAGATTCTACAGAGCTAATGGTAAGCCTGGACCCTGATGAGAACTGTGCATCTTGACACCTTAATATTCAGGATGTCCTATTTGACTAATTGGGTGCTCTTTTTCTCAAAGACTGTAACAGAGGACACAAAAATAGAACTAATCTTCCTTGATTTAACAAGCGATGCTGACTAGTTAAGACACCTTTAACACAGGCCATTAACTCAAACAACAGAGACCAAATTGCATCAGATAGGAGTGAGTATAAACATGCAGAATCATCATTGGAGAATGAAGTGTGGGAAGAACTGGTTAAGGCAGCGAGAACAGGTGACGTTAAATCCTTTTGGAATATAGTTACTCACCTGTGTAAATCTGCAGTTACCTACAGTGATTTCTTCCTCCAGCCCTAAGTGTGGGTTAAACACTCAAGGGGCTTGTTAGACTTTTCATCCTTGGCGTGGTCTCCCTTAACTTGTTGCCTCTGTTCCCAAGGTTGTTGATGTGTGCTGGACTCTGATTTTGCTGTTTTTGTTACTCTGGGCACTTTACCACTGCTAACCAGTGCTAAAGTGCAAGTGCTCCTTTACAAAATGTGTATGTGATTGGCTTATCCATGATTGGCATATTTGATTTACTAGTAAGTCCCTAGTAAAGTGCACTAGCGGTGCCAGGGCCTGTACATCAAATGCTACTAGTGGGCCTAGAGAACTGGTTGTGCCACCCTCATAAGTAGCTCTATAATCATGTCTCAGACCTGCCATTTCAGTGTCTGTGTGTGTTCTTGTAACTGTAAATTCGACTTGGCAAGTGTACCCACTTGCCAGGCCTAAACCTTCCCTTTTCTTACATGTAAGGCACCCCTAAGGTAGGCCCTAGGTAGCCCCAAGGGCAGGGTGCGGTGTATAGTTAATGTAGGACATATAGTAATATGTTTTATATGTCCTGACAGTGAAATATTGCTAAATTTGTTTTTCACTGTTGCAAGGCCTGTCCCTCTCATAGGTTAACATGGGGTCTACCTTTAAATCTGATTAAAGTGTAGATTCCCTTTGGGAGCGGATGGACATGTGGAGTTTGGGGTCTCTGAGCTCACAATTAAAAAATACATCTTTTAGTAAAGTTGATTTTAAGATTGTGTGTTTGAAAATGCCACTTTTAGAAAGTGAGCATTTTCTTGCTTATACCATTTCTGTGATTCTGCCTGTTTGTGGATTCCCTGTCTGGGTTAGTTTGACAGATGGGCTGGTTGCACCTCACACTAGACAGTGGCACAAAAGGAGCTGGGGTGTAGTCTGCATTTCCTGATGAGCCATCTGTGCTAGGAGGGAGGGGAGGAGTTTTCATTCACACCTGAAAGGGCTGAGCCTGGCCTCACACAATGCAGTCTCCGACCCCTTGGTGAGTGTCTGGGGCCAGGCCTGGGCAAGGCAGGATTTAACATTCAGAAGAGACTTGACTTTGAAGTAGGCCTACTTCTAAGGAGAAATTGGGTATAAGAAGGGTACCCAAAACCACAGACTTTAGAACACTTCTGGAAACCAAGAGGAACCTCTGCCTGGAGAAGAGCTGAAGAGCTGAGGAGAAGTGCTGCCCTGCCTGTGACCGTGCTTTGTGAAGCTATCCTGCAGTTGCTGCTTCTGCCAGAGTAAGAGGGCAAAGACTGGACTTTGTGTGCCTTCCATCTTGTGAAGAAATCTCCAAGGGCTTGATTTAGAGCTTGCCTCCTGTTGCTTGAAGTCTCAGGGACAGCAATTACTTCTCTCTGCCAGCACCTGTAGTCTCTAGAGAGACTCCTGCTCTGACAAGTGGTGCCCTATCAAGTCCCTGGGTCCTTGAAAGGAAAGCTGGTGGAAATCCAAGGAAATCGACTTCGGACCGACGCCGCTGCTGAATCCGGTGATGCCGCCTGCACCCGACGCCTTGACCTTCGCTGGAACATGACGATCTTCGCAGGCCCAACGCTGCTGCAGCCCCGCTGAAGTCCACGACTCCGTGGAAGACGCCGCACCACGTTGTGACCAAAGCCGCTCGAAGTGCGCGGATTCAACGTTTCGCACAGACGCCGCAATCCCTGACTTTGCGCATTTACTTTTTTCACTGTTCACCAAAGGTACTGTACTTGGGGGTCTACGCGACTCCGGAGCCGCTGGTGTCGGCTTTTTGGGAATGACTCCGTCACAACGCTGTGTTAACACCTCATCGATGCATTTTGTGTTTCTAAGCGCTATGTTTGAGTTGAATCTTTAACAATTCATAACTTGACTTGTTTATGTAGGATTTTTGTCGTTTTGGTCTTGTTTTGTTTAGAGAAATATTTCCTATTTTGCTAAACTGGTTTTGTGTCATTTTGTAGTGTTTTCATTAAGTTACTGTGTGGATTGGTACAAATAACTTACACATAGCACTCTGAAGTTAGGCCTACTGCTCTGCCAAGCTACCAAAGGGGTAAGTAGTGGTTAGCTGAGGGTGATTCTCTTTTACCCTGACTAGAGTGAGGGTCCTTGCTTGAACAGGGGGAACCTGACTGTCAACAAAAGACCCCATTTCTAACAGGGCTTGACACTCTTCCTGATACTATGCTTGGTGAATCCACCCATCTAGAATTACTAAGTGGCAAGGATCTGTTAACCATCTTTGAAATATCGATTAGTGAGTCCCTTGAGACATGGACAGCTATTGGCCCAGGTCCTGATTGTATATTCTGCGATCTATTTGCCATAAACCATTCATTTGGGGTTTCTACCTAAATCTCCTTAGTAATTCCATCTTGAGGGGTTGGCCAACACCAAATCCCTGGCACCATGCAGAGAATGTACCCATATATAAAAAGGGCACTAGAGATGACCCCCACAACTACAGGCCAATTAGCTTGATTGACAGGATGCAAAATCTCTTCTGCTGCCAGGTTTCTGGAGAAACTTGCTGAATAGGTCCAGGAGAATAATATATTTTCAATTTTACAAGCTGGATTCTGCCTGAAAGTAAGCACCATGTCATCAAGTCATCGAGGCATGGAGTGCACTATGTTACTCAGACAAACTTGGGAAGCATGTAATATGGCACTTTATTTCGTTGATTGTCTGTCTTAGGCGATATGCCAGTGTTTTGTTTTTATCTTTCATAGACCCCTGAAGAAGAGTCATTTGACCCAAAATGCATTGGGTATTAACACAGATTAAACATGGATATACTGATTTCGTTTGATAGCTTTACAAGCAAACAATCTGGAGCAGTTAGAAATGTTTTTTGATTTCAATAAATTTACAGTATTAAATAAACATGAAGACTAGTGTTGAATAGCATGGAGAGTTGTGCCAATGGTTGAACCTTTGAAACAGAACCAGGTGGTTTGCATGTTAAGTGCGACCAGGGTGGGAAGCAGGGATCCATAACCAGCACAGAGAAATGGCGAATTGACAGACACTATTCAATTTCGGATAGGAGTGTGACAGGGCTGTGTGTTAGCCCCCACTGTCTTCTCTTTATATATAAATGATTTGGTGAATTATCTGGGTGTTCCAAGCAATGACACACCAAAAACTGGTGCTCTCAAAGTCCCAATACTATTATTCTTGGATGCAAATTTGCTTATTTCTAAAACCCCCTCTGGTCTGCAAGTCCTGGTGGATCACTTTTACCAGTCTGGGCTGAAAGGGGTTTGGATCTCAATATCCAACAAAACGAAATCTATGTCCTTCAACTCCAATCCCTCCAGAAGTTGCAGTATTTGTGCACAAAGTGAAGTGCTTTAACAAGTCAAAGACTTTGATTACTTGAGGGTTAGACTCACTAATAAGTGCAGATAGAGAAGAGTACACTCAAGCTCCAGTAGGAGTCGAGAGTGATCCTCAAGATGAGAACAAGACCAAGACTAGAGCACTTTTCTCCAGCAGTGGAGGTATACATTATCATAGCAAAGGGATCTGCCCTATGTGATGCAGAACTATATGCCAATAAAACTGTAAAGAACTGATGATAGCAGAGAATAAATTCACAAGGTCACTGCTGAGCCTACTCCAAAGCACCCCACGCCTCAAAAAGTTGTTTAGATGTTGGCATCTTCCCAATTGCCTTGCTAGGCACACTTTGACCTTTGCTCAATTGGCATATATTACGGCCAAAAGAAGAATTGGCTTCATATAGGCTTTCTCTTAGAGAACTAATGTGCCCAAACAACTACCAGAACATTCCTTGACTGAGGTTTCTCGAGGAAATGATTTTCAAGCTTCATTTAGATGTTTTATACAACTCCCTAGATGACGTTGCTTCTGTTCCAAGCTCTATGCTGAAAGAGAGATTAAAATCTTTCCTTTGGGAAGAGAAACTAAGGAAATGGAATCTGGGTAGCTGCACAGACAGTGTTTTGGATATCAAATTTGTCCCATCTTTTGAGACAAGATCTCTTGCGCTTAGCAAAGCAGCTGTTCATATGATTTTGACATGGACCCTTACCAATCCACAGTTTCTGTATACGTTGTGGACCTAACTATTGCACCAGCACATTATGGCAAGCTGCAACCTAGAGGAGGAAACTTTAAACCATTTCTTCTTTTTTTATGAAGCCTAATCCACCCATCACAAGAAGTGTATATAACCTATGTGACTGTTGTTAGGCATGCAAAGAATGGCGAATGTGTTGGAGGCTAGTTCTCTATATAGTGTGCAAAAACAATGCACACTGTGCAGAGAGTCTGGACAACCACACCTTGGTACCCAGAGGCAAAAATAGATCACCTAATGCTCTATTTCTGTGGTAACATGATTGAGTAGTTAGGTTAATCCAGGAGATGTGCTAAGCCTTTGTTGTACTCTCAGTATCAATAAATGTGACAAGGAATAACTTGAAACCAAGTTACAGGAATACCTCAGAATTATATAACATTTTTTAGACCAAGATCATCAAAATTGGGTAAGTACTTTTTGAGCTATGATTTTTCAAAGTTTAGAAAATATTCTGTTTCTGTGCTCAATTACGCACCATGGGAATCAGTGGGAGAAAACTTTAAAATTACATATAAAATAAGACAATGCTCTCACAAGTGTCACCTTTTGCTTTCAGTTTGAGGACATCAAGATGTCCTGTGGGCCACCCAGAGAAGTTTGGGTGGCTCCTGGTTTGCTGAAGGTCTTGGAACTGGTGTGCCACAGGGAAGGGGACCCCTTGAAAATGCACTGCAGAGGGAGACTTAGAGGTAAGTCCGGTGGGTCTCCTTGAAGGGTGTAAGTCACAAGGGGCTAGGCACTTCTAGAGCACCGCTGGTTTTAAGGGCCAGGGAGGGGGGTGCATAGTAAATAGGTCAGCCAAGGTTTGTGCATCTGGGAGCATTTTGAGCCAGGTGCAGGTCACTTGGAGGGTGGTTTGCAGATCAACAGGGGCACTCTGGGGGTGGTTCTGGGGTACTGAAGTCCCTTGACTGCTGCTTGTTCCTGGCCCTTGGAGAGTCCAGAGTGCACTTTTCTTCTGGGTGTTCAATGCTGAGGGTCCAGTACCCCTGGCTAATGCACGGTTTAGCCACTGGAAAAAGCAGTATCACCAAACTTGGCACACGTGCAGGGTTCGTCCTCTGGGTCTGTCTGGTGAAATCTGGTCTAGCTGCTGTGTCCGGTTCATTGGTCAGTGGCTGGTCAGTGATCTGGACTTCACTTGGTCTTGCCTGCTGGGTGCAAGGAGTGATATCTCTACTCTGAAGGGAGGTTCTTGGCAATTTTTCGAAGGGTGGAGGTCTTCTGAAGTTTCTTAGAGTCTGTCCGATGTCCAGTCAACCCCTCAGCAGTGATTGTTGAGTTCTGGGTGCCACATGCAGGGTTTGACACCTTTTTCTTTGTGCAGCAGGTCTTCTGTTATCGAACCTTGGGTCCTCCTTTGTCACTGGCCTTCTTATGTCCATTGAATCGGATCTGTATGTTTAGGAATGCCCACTAAATACTGCAGTTAGTGGACATTTAGGGGAGTACCTGGTAGCCAATAGGCCACATACCTAACGGTGGCTACACCTAGTATATGACCACTATCTGTGGGAAGGGGTCGCATCGCTAACCCAGATAGGCAATTTTCCTGACATCCAAGACGGAGAAAAATGAAATGGAGTGGTCACCTCGTCTGCCACACCTGAGAGGTGGTGCAGGATGAGGGTGGCCACTCCTCCTAGTCTTCGTGCATTTCCCACTGTTTCTCCCACCAAAAGTGGGGGTTTGAAATGCATGTGGCCATCTGCTGCTAGCAGCAAGGCTGGGGGTCAATTTTCAAGGGTGTCAAGCCCTTTGAAGCTGGCTGCTGGGCAGTGCACATTCATAGGGGAAGAGTTGTAACACCTCTGCCCACAAAGGGCTTTCTTTTCTGGTCCCAGAAAGCAGAGGCTCTCTCCCCAAAGATCCAGATTCCTGTTTGGTAGGGGAGGGTTTGAACTAGCCAGAAACGGTGCCAGGGTGGTGTAGGTTTTGCAGGAGCACCTCTAAGGTGGGCCCCGGGTACATTTTTATAATAAATCCAACACTGGTCCTAGTGAGGAATTATTACTCTGAGTTGTTTGATACCAAACAACCCGGGGTTCATAGTGGCCGTCATGTAGCTGGGAAACTTGTAATGACCAGTGTCAAACACATGTACTTCCTATGGCTCCCTCGTGAACTTACTATGCCTTAAGGTTGTATAAAGATACAGTAGGGGCATATTTGCTCATGCAACCATATGCCCTCACATGCATTATAGTGCACCCTGCCTTAGGGCTGTAAGGCTTGCCAGAGGTGACTTACCTATAGTGCACACAGTGTTAGTGGATAGGTCAAAATTGGTGAATGCCATGTTGAGTTTGCAAATTTTAAACACACCTTGTCATGCAATTTTAATGGCAGTCTGCATGAGGCTTGAGTGGGTCCTCTCAGAGTGGCACAAGTGGTGATTCTGCTCTGGGGGGCCCTCTTCAGCACACATGCCCTTGATACCAGGGGTACCATTTACTAGGGACTTACAGGGGGTACTGAAGTGCCAATACATAGTATAAGTTTGGGGCAAGAAATGTGGCCTTGGGAAACTGTTTAGCAAGGCCCTGGGGAACTTAAAATTTTGAAACTACATAATTTTTCTGGCAAACATTGAGGGGCTAACCATGCAAAAAGGGTCCTCTCTCACAACATGCATTGAGAATAATGAGAACGGACACCGATGAGAAGATCTATATCGGTGTTGCTAAGTTTCTACTCTCTGCTTGGATCATTTGCAAGAAGGCCCTGCCATTGACGTTGAATTAAGTTTTAACAGTATCACAATGGCTAGTTAAGATTTTCTGCAATTAATTGTTTTTTGCAATTGCCATAACTATGATACTGTAAAAAAAAAAATTAGGCGTGCGCTTGTTGGAGCTATTAATAGGCTGCTGCCAAGCATCTGCACTTTACGGGACTGTCGTGTCACTTTTTCATGTATACCTCTATACCTTATTACATAATAATGACCTTCTAGTTCATTGAGGAATTGCATTCCACACTGGTTATGTTCTGTGCACCGCCCAATGTTATTTTAACATTGCAAATCGGCTTTTAATACTAATGTGTTTATATGCATTATGTTGGCTAGTGAAGAACTTTTGTAATGGGCTGTTGCTTGAACTGACAACTATTATGATCTTGTATAGTTGCGTAGGCTCGATTTTGCTAGTATCATTTATGGGTTTCTATTAAGCACTTTCCCTTCACTAAATCTCTGTGCCATCGTTTATGTTAGTTGTACATCTTATTTTATGACATCGATGAATTATTTTCCAAACTGGATAAGGACTGTGTATTGCTCATTGCTGTTTTAACATCGATGATTCTATTTTAGTATCACGTTTATATATATATATATATATATATATATATATATATATATATATATATATATATATATTTAGTTAGTGTCTTATGATGTGTGAAGTTTTATGGATCCTTGAATTCAAAATCAACTTTTTTGATGATGATGATGATTATACTGTGTAGCTGCACGAATTAAAATCCAAATACACGATTACGAATTAGCTATTTATTGCCCCCAACTGCAAGTAAATCTATGGAATGTGGGACAAAGTGATTTCTTCTGTCACAATAATGTCCTTAAAAATCATACCCTAACACTAAGCTAGTCCAGTAGACATTCAGTGTGGTATGCTGCAAAAAAGCAATTAAATAAATTAATGTTATACTAAACTACAGTTGTGCTGATAACGTTTTTCATTGGTAACATAAATCGCTTTTCATGCAGTTGCAAGGTTTGTCTCCTCCGTCTGTTGGCAACCTTTTTGCTACAGATTTTTCTCACAAAATATTTTTTTACTGTTAATTCCACAATTTATACACATTTATTAAGATTACAAAGTTAAAATCTAAACATTCAGAAAGCTGGCGAAGTCCAACTTCATCCTCACAATAAATATGCAAAACTTGACATGCAGGTCATATGAGTTTGCAGTACATCTTTGAAATATATTTTATTTCAAAAGGTACAGGATAAATTAATTCTTCCAAAAAGTTAGCATGTATTATTTTGTTCAGGTTTTCTTTCACTGGAACTTGAAAGAAAGAACTAGAAACCCCATGGTGCCAGCATCCTCCACTAAAAAATAACTGTTATCGTAGTTCACTCATCAAAAAGTGGAGTTTGCTTAAGGGCAAATGCCTACCAGCCAGCAAGTACTTTCTCCAACTGGGAGCTTATTGAGTCTATTATTTTTCAAAGATAACAAAGAGATGCGCACACATATACCCACAAACCTGAAACTTTTATTAAAAATGTAATGTTGGCAATGGTGCATCTGCTTGCTGAGATGTCCGGTGATGCACTGAAATGATTCAGTTATGCACAACTAAAAAGAGCCGATGCCGCTTGTTTGGTGAGAGAATTCCGGTTTGAGCGTTATGGTCTTTAAGTGTTATTAAAAAATAATATAGATTTCAGGTCTTACTTTCAAATTACACAAACGCAGATGGACTTAAAATTATGGCACATATTTCATTTATGATACCTAGAATAACATTCATGACCTCAGAACGTTGAACTATTAACATTTCTCCTTATATGCTCCTGCCCAGTAGACCTTCGAATTCCCTAGAAAAATAATAACCGTTTCCCCCTCGTTCCTGCTTAATGTTCAGAGAAACCCGTAGACCGCCCCTTAAGTGCTTAATTTGTGCCGGTGGTGGGGGGGCCGGCACTTGTTTTTCCTCATCCGAGAGCAAGAGAGGGAACATTTCAGAACAGCATATTCTGGTGGTAGAGTGTACCTTTTAGATACATATCTCATAGGGCCATTGACCATCTCTGGGACCGGGCATGAGGGGTGGGGTTGTAGGAATGTTTTTGTGTTTAATGCGTACATAGGTACTGTTGTATTGAGATGTAACCACGGATATTGAGCATGCAATCAGTACTATACATGGAGGAACATGCAATGTAGAAGTCGCCTGACTTTATTTACAAGGTGTCTATGCATAGGAAACATATGTTGATTGTCAAGTTTGTGATGCTAATGCTAATAAACTATCTATTCAAAAAAAGGAAGAAAGAAGAAGAAAAAGACTGAAAAAACGTCTCAAATAAAGAAACCAGGAACCTGGAAGAGCAAGATAGAGGGGGAGTGTATTAGATAGGCAAATAATGGACTGAAGACTGGGCAGATTAGGTAATCAGTGTGCTTACATTTAATTGCGCCGGCCATGGCTTCTGAGCAGAGCTTTGGGCACCGGCACTTATTATTTACCCCTTTAGACATCAGAAAGACTGACTTGCTGTGTACAATAGGTACCAGCACAGATTCTGACCTTTAAGGTACAAATACAGTCAAAGCATCTCCTCACCATTTAAAAACTCCCCTTTTCTACAACTAGGTACAACTACTCTGCTTGTAAACTGAACAGTCCCATTACCTTTCCATGGTAACGTGCAATCTTGTGATTCAAGTACCCGGCCATTGTTACATTAAAGGGGCCATCCAGTGAACGATGTCACAATACAATACAAAACCATTCTACAACCCTTATCATTGGGGATTGGTAGAGATGCAGGACTGAGTAAAGAGAATTGTTTTTTTCCTACCCTTCATGGCCCCTTTAAGGGCATTGCAAGCAGATGCCTTATGACACAAACACAAATATCCATAAGAAGGCTCTAAATTGTAACAAATATCTTTAAAACTGGCATTGTTGCAAAACATACTCAGATTTACAAAGATTTTGCATCAGGATTATGTTACTTTTTTAAGGCAGACCCGACGTAAAGTGTACTGGTAGAGTTTATAATCAAATGCAAATTATGACTGTATTGCATTGTTAATAGAAAATATGCACCGTTTTATGCTTTGTTGCATCAAGGGGTGTTCTATGAGTGTCATATGGGCATTGCCAAAGAATTGTAGACAGGGATTTGTCCCGAAATCCTGTGCCTTCCTGAGGCAGGCTTAGTGAAGAACAATGTTTTAATCCTCATTGTCTCTCATTTCCTACAGCATACATATAAAGAGGGAAATGCTTTAAAGCATGTTTCTACAGGAAGGGACCCCTTGCTGCACAAACCCTATGCTAGCTAAAATCCAAACATCCTGGCACCATCGTGCAAGGTTGCCAGTGCGGGTGCATGCCTGAAAGTGTTCCAATGAAGGGAGAGAGCGGAACTGTGCCACTTCCTCATAGATATTTTGCAGATCTGCTCTCTCTTCCTTTTATGCAACATAGCACAGCAACTTTACTTGTCAGACTGTTTGTGAATCTGGCCCCATTTTACCTTACAATGGAGCTGCCCATTTCCTTTTTGCTCCTTGTTCCTCATTATGCAACTTGGCTGTCCTTGAATTCAAATCATCATCCTGAATAAATGCCTATTAGAACACTCCTAGAGGTCTGTCTTTAATAATTGGAGGCATTCACACACAATTGTACTACAATAGTGCCTAATTTGAGCTGATGGTGGGATGCGGAGCCCACTTATTTTGGGGACCAGAAAATATTTTTCCTTTCAGATTTTGATCCAGAGCAAGAGAGTGAAAAAAACAGAAGGAAAAAGGAGAAGCAAGGGGAAGATGGTAAAACAATGACAAAGTAAAAAGTGAGGAAGAAACATAACCTCTTAGAATGAAATAAACATGCAGAAAGTGTAGGGGGAAGGAATAAAGAAGCACGGGGTGGAATCCAGACTGCACAGCATTGGTATGTGGCAATTCCGACATTCCTCAACACTGGCTGTGCGTTTCTCAGAAAAACTTTGGGCATTGACACTTATTAATTTACATAATAAGTGCTGCAGTACACCAATTTCCAATCAAAATTATCCCACCTGGTCAATGTAGATTGCATTTGGGATAATTCCCTGGATTATCATTTCAAATCCATACATTAAGCAACGCTTGAAAGTCTCCCAGAAAGTCAGAAATAGTAATAGTCTACCTGACTGACATGATCTCGCTTTCCTGATGGCATGGAACAATATCAATCTTGAAGTTCTTTTCCTTTATGTTCACAGCAGCAGCTATATTAACAGGAAACATCGCATGAACTTTGGCCTGCAATTCCATGCCTGCCTGGATCAGATGTGTGTTCAGTCCAATGAACATAATCAAATCTTTGGCGAAACTGTAAATTGAAAAAGAAATGTTGATGTTACTTACACCACGGCACCGCTGCTCAGATATCATAGCTCTCAACAATACTGTGGTGCATACTTTTCTTGTATCTCTGTCTAAAGTTTTATTAGTAGCAATTATGCCACAAATACTCACCTGAGACTCATCTTTGAATGGAGTTTAATCTTGGAGTCAAATAACTGGGAGAGACTAAAATCTGAAGATGGAGATGGCAAAATCTGGACTCGTGCTGTTGCCAACAATAGAGAAAAAAAGAAACATTGTGTGCATTTAAATATTTATCACACTCTTGATTGTTTTTACTCCAAAAATAACAATAATTTCATAGCCCAAAACACGTAGGGATAGTGTCATTTCAGCAAACTGTTACCACAATTGAAGCCAAATGTTTATTTTCCTTTAATAAGAAATACCAAGGAAAATCCTAGAAAGTTAGAGACCGATTTCAAGTTTGTCACACAGGGTACCCTAGGCCAAATGTGGCATAGGATCCTGTGTTCCAAACTAATGGTCAGCCTACTCTAGTGAGAGCTGGGCAGACTGTCGTGTTTCTAATGGCAATACTCCACTGATTCTGCTGTTGGAAACCCCTATACTGACAGCCCAGTGAAGTTAGAGCTTTCGGTGTAGGCACATTTCACCATCCGCCCTATTTAGAGAGGACGGTCTGATACTCTTTTTGCTGTTCAGGGTCATCAGGTAAAGTCTCCAATGAGCCACTGCCTGAAACATGGCAGCTGCTCGCCAAACCGTCAGTGCCTTCAGAGGAGATGCTCCCATGACAGTGGCTTCTCTAAAGACACAGAGGTCTCCAAAGACCCAGCAAAGATCTCAAAATATAGAGGGAGGTAGTCCAGCCAACAGATAGTGCTACCCTAACAGATGGTGGGCCACGGGTCACAGTCAAAATGAGCTCCTCGCGTCTTTAGTCTCATTATGGCATAACAATCTCATCCAAGGATTCTAGCACCGTTACCAAACCAGTTGGTCTTCAGTCTTGTGGTTTGAAATGTTGTTGCTAGTCCCTTTAGGTGGCACTATGAAATCATAACATAAAGTTACCCATTCAGTGGCCCTACATATATATTTATAGGCACTGGTAATCTTACCATTTATTGCAGCACTGGTCACAGAAACATAATACATGCTTTTTTCTATAGGAAGCCCAACACAGGTAGGAACAATGTGACGAACTTCAGTGGACAGCAGAGGTTTGGTCCAATGTCCATCAAGGCTCTGCTGAAGGCTTCTCAAGAGGTCACCTAGCTTGGGGAGTTGTTCTTCTGGTTTGTAAAACACCTGCGACAAAGCATATACTTTATTAGGCAATACAGCATTCTAAATTGACCTTGACACAAGGTGGTAGAAATCAGCAGTGATATTTACATTTTAAGCCACAAAAGAGACACTGATCTAAAACAAATTGTTAATAGCTATTGTATAATTCAACAAATCAAAAAATTGTTCCGGCTAAGAAAAAATGCTAATCCTACGCAGAACATTAGACAATGAACAAGTAAAATTTTAACACCAAGGGGCTCATTTACAAGCCCCTAGCGCCTCCATTGTATAATGTTTTGATGCAGCAGTGTCACTAAGCAGTCCCCTACTGTGCGCCACATTTACAGACTGGCGCAATGGGACCATTGCACCAGTTTGTAAAGCCTGGTGCCACATCATACCTGCGCAATGTGGGCATCTCCCCGTTAAACGCCATGCAGAACTGGCGCAGTGAAATCTACAAGATTTCATTGTGGCGTTCTTCACCTTCATTGCATCAAAAAATTAAAACCTGCTTACAGCAGGCATTAAACTGACGCAAGGCTTTTAAAATGGGAGCCTTCTGCGCATTGCTGGAGAAGCATAATTTTTTTGACACTAGTCCAGCAATGTGTGACTTTAGTGCCACATCTGCATTGGAATTTCTGACACATCAGTGGAAAATGTACACGATGGAGCTCTGTATAGCTAATACAATGCTACCATGGTGTTGTTTGGGAGCACAGGGCTGCGCAAGAAGTCTGACACATCGGAGCCGATGCACCAGATTCTTGTAAATGAGGCTTCAGTGGCTTTATTTACAAAGAACTGGCAGAGGGCAACACCACAAGTCCTTTTGCTGCACTGCCTGCACCAATTTGAAAGGGCAGGAATGCACAGTATCTACTAGATATGGTGCATTCTTCTCCTTTCAGCAAGCGCCAGTGCTCAAACTGCACCAGAACGCCAACACAGGCACCCTTGCTCCATAGTGCAAAGGTGTCTGTGATATTAGCATGATTGTTTTTGTGCAGTAAGGAGCACCTTCCTGTGCAAAAAACAATCAGGAGAGGTTTTTTTCTAATTCTATGTGTGCTGCAGAATGCAGCACATGTGGAAAGAGGAAAAAACGAAGAGAAATGTAAATCTTTCTCCTTGTTATGTCTGCTCTGGGAGGCGTATTTTTTGGCGCTGTCCCAGTTTTATGCTATGTTGTAAATCGGGGGCACTTTCAATAACCATGGGTGTTGTGTGGGAACACCCACAGCAATGCCCATGGCATGTCTCTCTGACACAGTGTGAGGCAAAGCAGCGACTATAACCATGTCAATAACAGTGTCAATAACCATGGGTGTTGAGTGGGAACACCCACAGCAACACCCATGACACGCCTAACACAGTGTGAGACAACACACTGACTTGCACTGCAGTGCCTTACACAGTATCTGCAATGCCATGTAAAGCCATGCAGGATGGCTTTGTGTGGCCTTGTAGATATATGTCTGTACTGTGTGCCAGGAGCATCAAAAAAGTGATGCTCTGGTGGCTCATGGGGGCTTGTAAATAAGCCCTCAATTGTCTCACTTGTCTTTTTTACTTCTCACACACTCGCTCCATTAAGAGGTATGAATGTGGAGTTCTTTTATGCATAGGCTTGAAAATCCCTCATTTTAAATGCAAAGAGAAAACAGAGAGGCAAGAATTTTGGTGTATGAAAAATGTTTTAGCACGTACACATTGCTGCTTCCTTCACAAGCACCAGTACCAAACAAGATTGTCTTACTGCAGCAATAAAAGTGAAGCATAGAAAATGAGACTCGATGGTTCAAATACCGTCGAATTTTAATCATTTGAGGGATCTCTATTTTACATGCAGGCAAGCACCTCTAAATAAGTTTAAGCAGGAAAAATCAAACAATGAAGCTTCTGGCTAGGTAGGAATTACCCAACAGGATTTCTCAATCTTTACTACAGAATCAGATCACTGCTTTTTAGCACAAAGATCACAGTGAGAATCTATAAACCTCCATGCCCAACAAACATGCCACATCACAATAAGACTCTACATTTCAGCTAGTACACAAAAATACAGAAGCAAATATACACTAAAAATGCTCACATATTGAAATATTTTTTAATTTACAATCCAATATTGAAAATGTTTTCAAATTTTAAATTTTAATTCTTTATTTATATATACTTGATTAATTTTAATATTTCTTAATTGTGTTAACAGTTGCAGCCCCTCTGAGTAGGCCTTGCGGATCCATAAGGTCCTAGGGCAACAGGTCACAACCATTGGTGTATAGTTTACCTCAACTGCACGCTTAATGCTGTCCTTGTTAATCTTAGCAAAGAAGATCTCTTGTCCAAACAACTTCAGGTATGCAGATGCCAGCGGTTCATTGGTTGGCAATGCTTTCCACTCAGATAGCTGCAGGGAAATATAACGTAAAGTACCTGATTTGTGCTGTTACATGAAGCTAATCACACAGTGATAAACACATACCAATCCATGTGGTATGAATAATGTAGTGAGTTTACTGAACCTTTCCAATTCTTAGGCATAGATGTTACAAGGAGTTGCACTTCTCTAATGACATCTAAACACTGCAGTCCAGATATACATATTGTGCAATGCTTCATGGAGTAATGGAAACAATTCAAACATCTTTTTTAATGGAGATGGCACCAAAATAATAGATTTAAAGATTTTGCAAGCTTTTTCAGTAAAATGGCTCTTTCATATTTAGATATAAAATCAAGGTACATGGTCAAGATCAACAAAAATAACATTGGGCAGTCTGCTCATTTCTCACATTTAAGATGACTCGATTACCATTCGATCTTTGCAGGGTAAGTAAACAATTGTCATAAAACCTGAAATATGCTTGGTGCCAATCTTGATTTTTTTACTTGCTTGCATTTTTCATTTCTGTACTAAAGAATGTACCAGCAAATACCTACTGGGGTACTCCTCACCTAAATAGGGGAATGCTAGCTTTCTCAGTGAATGTCTGTGAGAAGTCTTCCTTTTAGCATGTTCAATCCCCATTTTGTCTGACTAATACTGGTGATAACTGACCCTGATTGTGCCCTGGGCTCTGCTAACCAGGCCTGGGCCAGTGTTCTGATTAAAAGCTATATGATAATTTGGTACAATTATAATTGGCAATGACAGACTCCTGTAAGTACCTAGTATATAATAGGGCAGGGAAGATTCAAACTACCTATAAGTCCATTGTATATAATAGGGCAAGGAGGTTTAGAGGCCCGGCAGATTTCCTGCACTGCAGTGTGCACTTCTATGCTGACTGCTGTCATGTTTAAAGGTAGCCCTGCCTTGCAGACTGTCTTTAAAATGTAAAATGCGTGCAAATACGACTTTGGATTTAAAGGTACATCCAAAGTGATAATCTACTCTATTATTTACATATATGTTACCCCTAGGGTCTCCTCTAGGTGCCCGGGGTGGGGTGTCATGTAATTATAAGCAGGGACATTATAAAAGGTGTTTTATGTGCCTTGGTGAGGGAAAACTGGCCATTTAATTTTTCTCCATTGTAGATACTTAGCTCAATAGGCTAACGTTGGAATACTTTATACAAACATTAACATTGGCTAGATAGGAGCACAATGTGCCAATCAGGGACTCAAAAGATTGATAATGATAAATCCAACAATTTGCCACTGTTGAATTTAACTAACTAATACAGAACAAGAGTTATATGACTTTCTTTTCTGTAAGACAAAATCCAGCCTGCTATTGGCCAACCTTAACAGGATTAGCCAGACTGCTTTGATGAACTGACAAGTGGCCTGTATAGCAGAGGGGCTAGCTGGGGGGGAGGCGGTCTGCTGCATCAGGGCTCAGGCTAGGAAGGGGGCTGGGTAAATCATACTGGGCTTCAAAGAAAGTAGGACAGCTAGGAATGCCAGATACTACCCACTCTTCATGAACCCCTCAGACAGATGGCAGGCCCAAGAAAGGAATTTGCAGAGAAAATGAGGCACGCCAGTAGATGGGTTTGGCCAGGTCTTACTCTGCTGGAGAAAAATCGTCCATCTTGGATTTTGGGGAAAAAAAAATACCAAATTTGGAGGAAGCTGTTATGCTTTTGGGTGGCACCCTGCATCTCACTGGACAGGGGTGTCCTCCTCCTTGTGTCCCAGATGATTAAATAAATATGTCTGAGCTGCATGGCAACTCAGATCTGCTGCCTGAAACCACAAGAAGAAGAAGGACTGCTCTGCCCGGACCCTGGTCTGCAACCCAAAAGGACTGAACCCTGAAGGACTGCTCCTGCTGCACACTGGAACAACAGCCCTAAGGACTTTGCTTTGCATCAAAAAGGACTAAGGAATGGACTCTCTGAAAGTAACAGATTAGCAGAGCTTGCCTGCAGCAACTGTCACAAACGCCCCCAGCCTGGAGTACATCCAGTGGAATCTGAAGGATTTGGCCAAGAGCATTGTGGGAATTGAAGTCCCAAGCTTTCCAAGGATCATCTCACTGCTGCTAGACCCTTGGATGTGTGTTTTGTGTGCTTTGAGACCCAAAGGATGTGAAAAAGCTCCATCAGGTGACCGGCCCGTCATCGAAAGTTGAGCCACCACTGACGAACCACCACCGGCCTGAAATTCACGTTCATCCGGCTGAAGCTCAAGAGCTTTTCCTTGACAACAAGACTTCTAGGATTTGATCGGGCCTCGCTTAAAATCAAGCCGAAGACGTTGCATCAGATCCCGGCCTGACGAGGAGCATCACCTGACACCAGGAGAAAAAGCTCCAGAAAAGCAACTAAGTCCGAAGGTAAAATTTTGACCAAGGCCTCCTGCTCAGTGTATCATACACTGAGCAAGGCTCTACCACAATCGGCCTCAAATTGTGACTTGGTCTCAGTCTAGACTGACCAGATGTCCCCAGTGGAAGCTATCGATTTCTAAGCCCTAGAAAGCCATAGAAAGCACTCTCTAAAAATGTATATCCCCGGCTCCCTATATTGGATTTTTGTCATTTTGGTGTTATTTCAAAGATAACAATATTTCCTACTTTTATAAACTGGTGTTGGATTTTTATTGTGGGTTGTGTCTTACTTATTTACTGTATTGGTGTATTTAGATGCTTTATATACCTGTCTCCTAATTTAAGCCTGCCTGCTAATTGCCGGTGTTGAGCCCGGGGATGATGTTTTGAGACCTTGACTGGTCCTTACAGTGGTTGGTGGCCTTATTGCTAGTGGTAGGTGTGTACTTACCCCTACTAATAACCCGCCTTCCAACAATGTTGAATTGTAGATCACACAACATTGGAAATTATCCTCAGATGCCTCTCGTGACATGGTCGTTTCAAACTGTGCAAAAAGAGACTTAATGGATCCTGAGCTCAACCCAGAATGGCAGTAAGCAGCACTGTCACTGCGCAGCAGCATCATGGAGCCTAGGCAAACAAGTTACATAAAGGGTGTTAATAATTTACCTAAAGTGTGCTAGGTACGTTATCAGCAGGGTAGAGGACAATTTGGCATGCACCCATTTGATATTTCTTATACTTGCAAATTATATAACATGCCTCTAGTTTTGTTTTCTTTTGTACTAGAGCAGCTAAGATATATATATTTTGCCCGACCAATAGCCACCCAACCTGACCCTCCCTAAGGAGCAGCTTTGGTGCCAGGTTTCTGTGCTGGGGATGCCATGGAGGTCAGAAGGTACTGATGTCCAATGCGAATGAAGTGATTGTATTTTGTGTCCAATATGTCTCCAGCCTGGTTTGATTTTCACCAAAGCATGGTTCAGTGTTCTACTTTCAAATGTTTATTTTTATTGAGATTGCAGTGGGCCTGAGGCTACACAGCCGAAGGCCTGTCATAAGAATGGTGTTTGCACAATATCTATGAGACATGAGTTGTAGTTTTGATGAGATGGTACACTTTTTCTAAGTAAGTATAGATTGCTTTATACTTTGATGGGCGAATTTATTGTGTATATTATGCCAGACCTTGGCAAAGAGATGTGAAATCTTCCCTTATCTTAAATTCTGCTACATTAAGCTTCCAAATACAAGTCAGAGACGGGCATATATTGTGTCAGCTTGTAGCCCTCCAAATTACAACCACAAATAATTGTTGGAAAAATCTTCTCTTTGAGTCACTTCTGGTATTATTGGTGCAAATAGTGGAAGTCATCATTTTCTAATATGTTCTCTTTGGGTGTTTAAAAAAAAAAAAAATAAGAACCATAAATTACTTACATCACTTTAAACATTGATCAAACACAAAAAGTGGAGGATGAGATACACGTAAAAAAGAGCACATGTTTGTTTTGCAACAATTTCGGAATGTAAATTAAGCAGTTTTATGTTCCTCTCTATAGGAGTTTGACACAAATAAATGCATAGTGGTTTATCTCCTGGTGCACATATAGGATTTACCGGAACAGACAAGGATCTTAAATTTATTGTGCAAGTCCTCATTTCCACCCAGGTTCTGCCACTGGAAGAATGTACTTTCCAGCGGTACATAGAGTGTATACCTTACCTTTTTCAAAATGTCTCTAATTTCATTACCACCTTGTGCTCTGCTGCTCCAATTGTCCAAGTGTTTTTTCATTATGACTTCTTGAAGCCCTTCTGCTCGAAGTCCAACCTGTTAAACATATAGTTGAAGCAAGTAACAGTTAGTTTCTGTCTACTTCAAAGCATGATAATCTCAATAATCTTAAAAATGTTGCAGTAAATCTCAAACCTCAAATAGGTCAGTAGTTGCTCCCAGGAAGTAAGCCTTGATATTGGAAATAAAAGCTGTTGGAAGAGTGGTGGCTGCGTTGTTTATGGCAAATAGATTTGCAGCAAAGCCACTCATGATTGCATCTGTAAAAAGAAAGACCAATACACTGTAAAAGCCCGATGGCACTACACATTCTGACCTGAAATATGAACACATGACATTCAAGTTAGCAACATCTTGTGCCAGATAACAAAGTGATCAAAGGTAGTGTTACATTTAAGGCTTGGTTTAAATCATGCTTTTTATATTTTTGACATATTTTTGGCAGGGGGGCTGTATGGTGAAGAAAAATACCAAGGAAATCATTCCATTGCCATTTTATTTTTCACATTTAGAGTGGCTCACAGCAGGAAGGGGGTGATGCTTCCTCGCCCCAATGAAGAAACAGCTGCTGCTCTTTGTCCTTTATAGAATGCATGGATAATAAATACATTTACAACTTTGATTGTCGTAAGGTAAACATTTTGAAGGACACAACAAGTTCCCTTCAGTATATTCAGCAGTGTTCCATTGGCCCCACCTCTCAACATCCAACATCCAACCTCCACGTGAAGTAGTACAGAAAGATTTGGGACCTCGTAGATCTTACTTAACTATAGTTACGTGTCTTGGGATGTATCTGATTTGTCTCTATTTAATGAGAGAGCTTGCATAGTCCTGAGTGACATAAAGTTGTGGATGAAAATGCTGGATTGCCTCCTAGCATTTGGTCCCCCTTCCTATTGGTTTCAAAATAGGGTGCACACCTTTTCTAATTTGGAGATTTTATTATGCACAACAGCCACAAATATATCCATTGCTTAAATTGACCATACTTTACCCCACCACATATCTATTTGAGGTGTTATAAGTTGCTTACACATCTGTGCTAGGCATACTCATGCTGCCAGTATCAAGTGTGAGGTAGGTTCCTGAAGTGGGGTAGATAAAGGAAACACTATTCTCCCCCGGATTACCCAATAACAACAATAGAGACTGGTGCAGCAATGCAATGTCCCTTAATTTCTTGATCCGTGACAGAATATCTCACCATATCTCACCAGTATGTTTGAACGTGTATGCAAGTCCACCCTGTGTGAATTAGTGTTCCCCTCTCCCCATTGCCTTTCCAGCAGAAATCTGAGCCTAGAAACATTGCTTTTAACCCAGAAGGTGTGAGATACCATCTAGTCATAAGATTGTGACAGTTTTACTGTATTATACACAAACAGAGGATCCTGCTATCCCCTTCCAGATTGATCGTCTTGTCTCTTCCTTAAATCACTCTCCTATTTTGCTACATAGTCACAGTTAGCTTTGGGACCCAGTTCTTAGAAATATTAATAGAACCATGTTTAACTCTTCTGTCAGAGTCTATTGACACAGATGGTTTTGATTTGGGGTTTTTCTCCTGCCTGCGTTTCCATTTATGATTCTATCATTAGCACCACAATTGTAGTAGATGTTATTCAACGCCTCTCTTCAAATTAAATTTCTCCCTCAGGCTTGCTCATCACAGAAGATTTCCATCTTCAAATAGATCTCCCAGAAAGAGCAGATTATTGTGATTCAAATTGTAAAAACCAGGGTCATTAAGGCATAGAGGAAATGGATCAGGGATTGATGAGATGTAGACCCTTTTTGCCCGCTTTACTTGTGATCAGTTGCTAACATATTTGAGTCCATGGCGGAAAGATCGCCGAAAGACAGTCAATGTACCACACCGACCGCCAGGGTGGAAACAACAGCCACCACAGCGGTAGCCGCCTATAGCCAGGTGGAAGTCAAAGTTCCACCCACCATATTAAGACCCTGCAAACCGCCACCTTTTCCGGGCCTGTACCAGTGACATCAAAAGCCTGGTGATAAAAAGAACTCAGAAGTGAAAGGACTCACCATTGGAGACACGGGGAACAACCACGCCGCCATGGAACCAGAACTGCATGTATTTCTGATGATATTCTACATTCAGCTCCACCACGAACACCAACGCCGACGAAGACGACGACGGTGATGCAGCTATCTAGCACACAAGGGAGGGGGGAGGAAAATGACAGTGACACACACATGCACCACACACACCCCATACACACACACCATACACACAACCAGATGCACAAGAAAGCAAGTTAATCTCCCTAAATCGGCTGAATAATGCAAGGACAATTTTTTTTTACTAAAGTGAGTGTAATAATATCAACACAGTATAATAATAACTTAGCCAATGTTACAGATATCTACAAATGTACACTGCCCAGTCCTCAGTTCGCGTGGGCCACATGGCCGCATGGCAAAGCCACTTGTCACTTGCATCAATACGGAGAGAACACTGCAAGGGCATAAGTTGGCAAATAGGCAGGAACCTCAGGGGGAAGGAGGGCACCTCAGCCGGATGCAGAAACAAGATCACTGATTCTGGAGGGTTCTGTGCTTGATCCTGGGGAGTGCAAGGCCACAGTCCCTCAAGTGGGTGTGTCCCACACTGGTTCTGGAGGGGGCAACATGCCCATTGCTCTTTGTCCTGTGGAGTGATGGGCCGCAGTCTCTCGAGTGGGTGTCTTGCCCAACGTTCTGGAGGGGGCAAAATGCCCTGTGCTTGGTCCTGGGGAGTGCAAGGCCACAGCCTCTCAAGTGGGTGTGACCCACACTGGTTCTGGAGGGTGCAACATGCCCATTGCTCTTTGTCCTGGGGAGTGATGGGCCACAGTCTCTCGAGTGGGTGTCTTCCACACTGGTTCTGAAGGGAGCAACATGCCCTGTGCTTTGTCCTGGGGAGTTTAAGGTCACAGTCTCTCAAGTGGGTGTGCCCCACACTGGTTCTGGAGGGGGCAACATGCCCATTTATTTTTGTCCTGGGGAGTGATGGGCTACAGTCTCACGAGTGGGTGTCTTGCCCACTGGTTCTGGAGGGGGCAACATGTCCCGTGCTTTGTCCTGGGGAGTGCAAGGTCACCGTTTCAGGAGTGGACAGGCCCACAGCAGCCTATGGAGGCAGGATCACATTGCGTCCACCGGTGGTGATGGCTGCACTGTGGTGGTGCTGGAGGTGGTGGTGGTGGGAGGCTCCTGCACAGGCCCGGCACCCTCGGATAGATGCACTGTGGTGGTGCTGGTGGTGGTGGGAGGCTCCCGCACATTCCCTACACCCTTGGATGGATGGACTGTGGTGGTGCTGGTGCTGGTGGGAGGCTCCTGCACATCCCCTGCACCCTTTGGATGAATCACAACCATGCTTGGTGGTGGGGGTTCCATGACAGCTGCTGGTGCAGGCTCCTGGTCCTTCTTGCCTGCTGGTGCAGGCTCCTGCCCTTTCGGGTGGCATGGCAAGGCTCCTTCCCCTTCTTGCCTGCTGGTGCAGGCTCCCTGCCCTTCTTGCCTGCTAGTGCAGTCTCCTTCCTCTCCAGTATATGTGGCCTGGAATCCTTTCCACCACGAGTACGTGCGGATGGAACTGGGCCGTTGGACTGTGTGGCTGAGGTGCTTGACTGGGTTTGTGATACCCTGAGTCATAAGTGCAGGACGGGGGGAGGGGTAGGGAAGAGGTCAATGGTGGATAGGAAAAGTTTCTTAGGGGCATTGGGGTGAGAAAAGGGAGAAGGAATGGAGTGGAAGATGAGGGAGTGGTTGTTGGAGGAGTCTGCTGGATTTGGGTGCAGGTGCATGGGTTGTATGCTGTTGTAAGGTGGATGGCTGTTGGATGTCTGAGTGCTTGTGTTTGTGTACTTTATGAGGGGTTACAGACAGAGTGAGAGAGGACACAGGAGACATGTGCATGGATGTTGTGGAGGTGTCTGCCAGTGAGGTGTGTGTTCTGCTTGGTGTGGTGATGATGCAGGTAGTGGATGATGATGTAGTGCATGCAGGTGTGAGTGTGGATGTGACTGGGAGGGATGTGCGGGAGGGTAAGGAGGGGGAGATAGTGGAGGCAGTGGATGTTGTAGTGTCTGCAACTGTATGGTGTTTGCATGAGTGTTTGTGGGATGAAGTGTGGTGCTTATGTTTGCTTGTGACACGCTTGGGTGTTGTCCTGTGTGCATGCTTGTCTGGTTGTGTGCTTGGGATGGGTTGGGGTAGAGGAGAATGGGACTGGCAAGAGGACGTTGGAGTACGTTAGAAACAGGGACAATGGCTGCCATCAGAGAGGAGGCCAGAGCCTGGATCGATCTCTGTTGGCCCACAAATCCAGTGTGAATGCCCTCCAGGAATGCAGTAGAATGTTGCATCTGGGCTTGCAGCCCCTGGATGGCATTCACAATGGTTCACTGCCCTACAGAGATGGATCTCAAGAGATCAATAGCAGGGCTAATTGGGGCAGGGCCTGAGGCAAAGGAAATGCCCACCCTCCTGGGTGAACGGGCACGGGCAACTCGCTGAGGGGCTGCTTGGAGGGCGGTGCTGGTACAGGGGTGGCAGCTGCACATGTAGCTGGTGTGGTCACAGAAGTGCCCGCCACCATCAGCGAGCATCCATCGGAGGAGGTATCTGAGTGAATTGTCGATTCCAGTCTCCGCCGTGGTGCTCCCCTTGATCTCCCCACTTTGGACTCTGCCTCCTGGGTCCTGTGGGATGCAGCTCCCTCCGTCGCTGGTGCCTCTGCTTCTCCGCCAGACAATGCTAATGCACATAAGGACAGGATGACAAAACAAGAAAGGGGGGAGAGAGACAAAGGATACACTGGGTCAGTGGCTGCACCAACACCACTGTTGGCGTACACAGCACCCTCACACACAGGGACCAGGCCTACACACTATGCATTGCATCACCACTGATATCGCTAGCCACCAATGGATAAGGAGCGGCACACACCGCCAACTGCAACACACCTGGGACCCATGCAGCCCTGACCAGTGCTAGCGCTCCTTGCACTTAGTATGTAAATTTACGAGGGGACGCGTATAGGTCGATGAATCTTTTGGATCGCATAGAGTATCCTAGCCTAGTGGTGACAAGTGAAAAACATTAACAACAATTCCAAACAAGCATATAATACCAAAAATCTAGTCTAATAATAAAACACTACCACTCACAAGAAGGTTAGTTCGTTTTATTCCCTATTTATTACAACTCTAATCAAAAACCTTTGTTCAATGAATCCATGATTAATCAAACTTTATTAGCATCATGAGCAATAATTAATCAAGATTTTATAAGTAAGCAAATCAATATTATCCTAGGCGTGGCAAATTGATGAACATTGAATAATTCAGCAATGCGAGTCAGTAAGTCTTATGTCAAAGTCACCATTTAGTCACCCTTGACAGCCTACCTATCTCAGATTAGCATCAGCATGTGGGTCTTCATGTGACACATTAGTCAGTCAAGTTATAGCTACCTATTCAAGATAGAACAGCAATGAGTCAGTCTTCGTCTCCAGGTCATCAGTCCTCAGAAAGGCTCGAGCTCACAGGGAGCAAGCCCAAATTTCAGCACTTTGGACAGCGTCTCCTGACGTCATCAACTTTCGCCTCTCTGCTCTGATATCTCTTCTCGTGTCATGACTTTTTATTAGGGTCTCTCAGTCTGCCCCACAAATTGCTAATTGGTCAACCTCATCAGGGGTTATGACTCTAACATATAGTTTTTGTTTACCACTTGTCTGTGTTATTTCGAGCATCAAGTTCCATTAACATGATTGGCCCTTCTGTCGATGAGAACATCATCTGGCTCTTCAGGTAACAAAATTGTTGCCCCCAGCTCTTAGTCAGTGGTTCCATTGTCCAAGTTCTGGGAAAGTACATTTAGCCTACTCTACACATATTTGTATCAATTTGTTCTGATCGTCTCCTGTACACTGGTGAGTTTGCAGAATTTCTAGCAGAGCTCATTTTGAACTCTGTACAGTTCAAGGTCTCTTTTCTCCAGTTACAGTCCTCGGCAGCTCATTGCGACTCCACGTTTAAACAAGCAAGGCGCAGCACCGTCCAGGCCTCTAATTCGGCTAAGTTAAGAATATGAAGCATCATAAAACACAGATAATATCATCAATTATAACATATTAATACATAACTCTATAAATGTCACATTATTCTAGTACTGTTTACACACATGGTGACCATTTCCTGTGGGCACATTTTACACATTACACGTAATTTTCATTTATTAGTTTAAATTGTCATCATTTTTCATTAGTATGTATACGCAATCATTAGAATGTTCTCATATTAGCATATCAGCTGCAACAGATGCTTACAAGCTAGGTAGGCAGGATTATCCCTTCAAAACCCTGGCCACCAGAGGACTTATGCTGCTATGTCAGGCCTGGCCTGGGGCACCCACTGACACACATCCACCACCCAGATACCCCCCCACCAGCCGTACGTTGTAATGATAGCCACTGTACTCACCCCCTTGTGGCTGCTGTGATGCCCTCAAGTGCCCATCCAGCTGTGGATAGGCCACCGCCAGTATGGTAGCCTTCAGGGGGTCAGGGATCGACAGTCACCTCTTCCTTATTGGGAGGCCATCCCCAGCTGGGCCTCTGCCGTCTTCCGTGCCCATCGTCTCAGATCCTCCCACCATTTCTGACAGTGGGTGCTCTGCCTGTCATAGACCCCCAGGGTCCGCACCTCTTTGTCGATAGCATGCCTTATACCCTTCTTTTGATGGGCGCTGACCTGCAGAGGCAATGCACACAGGAAAACACCATTAGACAAACAGTCCAGCCTGTTACACATATGGCCCACCGTACCCGTTTCCATCACCATTGGCACACACATAGCCCAGCACACAGTGTGTACACCAAAAGAAGACATCCAACCCCCCTTACATAAGGCCTTCAGACACACAACTCCATGCATTCATGCCACATGCACTCACCTGTTGATCTGGAGGCACATACTGAACAAATCACACAACCCATTGCAAGTTTACAGATTGTAAACTCCTGTTGTGGCTCCAATGTTCAGTTTGTGACAGTCTCCTCACTCTTGTGTCCCTTAGACACCTACCGCTGTGGATGAATAGGAGATGGAGACATATCCCCGTGTACAGACCCCTGGTGGACTTGGCAACATTGGAGGACAAGCACATTATCCTCACCTATAGAGTGGACAGGGCCACAATCACAGAGCTGTGTGTCCAATTGGAGCCTGACCTGATGTCTGCTATCCGTCACCGCACGGGGATCCCCCGTCTTGCGCAAGTGCTATCTGTACACCATTTCCTGGCAACTGGTCCTTTCCAAGTGACAGTGGGCTTCGCAGAAGGAATGTCACAACCAATGTTCTCAATAGTGCCAACAAGAGTGTTGTCTGCCCTGATAAAACACATGTGCAGCTAAATTGTTTTCTCCCAGGTTGAGGATTTGGCCACTGTGAAGGGCGAGTTTTATGCAATGGGACATATCCCTAACATAATTGGGGCGACTGATGGTACACATATCGCATTTGCCCCCCCCCCCCGTCCAGCAGAATGAACAGGTGTCCAGGAATTGTAAGAGTTTCCACACCATGAATATTCAGATGGTGTGCTTGGCGGACCAGTACATCTCCCACGTCAATGCTAAGTATCCTGGGTCAGTGCAGGATGCCTTTGTCCATTTGAGGAATAGCAGCATTTCAAATGTGATGGGCCAATTACAGAGGCAGAGGGTGTGGCTAATAGGTGAGCCCTCGTTCCCACCCAGTATATGTTGGTGTATGGGTATGGTGTGGGCCATATAGGATAGTGTGTGGCTAAATGTTGTCCCTCAATATTTGCATGTGATTCTGGTTACTCAAACCTATCATGGCTGTTTACCCCTGTGAAGAATGCCAGGACAAGGGTAAAATAACGTTTTAATGAGGCACATGGGTGAACCAGAAGGATCATTGAAAGGACCTTTGGCCTCCTGAAAGCCAGGTTCCGGTGCCTCCATCTAACAGGTGGATCCCTGAGCTACTCACCCAAGAAGGTCTGCCAGATATTAGTGGCATGCTGCATGTTGCACAACCTGGCCCTCAGGTACCATGTCCCTTTTCTGCAGGAGGAGGAGACTGGAGATGCCTGTATGGCAGCAGTAGACCCTGTGGACAGTGAGGATGAGGAGGAAGAGGATGAGGATGAGGACAACAGAACATCAGTTATATGACAATACTTCCAGTGACACACAGGTAGGACAGTGTAACTTTACATTTCTATGACTTTGGTTGTAATCAGTGTGGGAATGGCATGCTGATATTTCCCACCTCTATGGCCACTTACTGTTCCCTCTGGCAATTCATTTTGCAGATGTTGGTGACTTGACATATACTCCTGGTGTGATCACTACAGCCAGCTACAGGTCATTAATCTATGCTATTTCTATGTACAGTTAATTTGCAATGTTTGTACCTGTTTCAAATAATACATATTTTATATAAATGACATACTCCAAATGGATTTTTTCAGAGGGTGTTTATTGAAGTGCTAACATATAGGGGGAAAATGCAATGGGATGGGGTGATGATGGAGGAAAGTCCAGGGTATTGTTCCAGTCTGTTTGTAGCACAGGTGCATTGTCCAAAGGGACCTAGGAAGGGGAGCAATGGCAGTTCAAGGTTGAAAGGGTGACTGAGTGGGACACAAGGGGGGACAATCAGGAGAGTCTAATTTCCTGGCGGGGTCTTGGCAAGTGTCTCTGGCTTCCGTCTGGATCGCAGTGAACGTTTGTGTGGTGCTTCACCTTCTGCAGGAGGAGGGGTGCTGGTGGCCTGTGAGTCCTGTGGTGGGGCCTCCTGGCCACTAGCGGCAGTGGAAGTGGAAGGCTGTTCAGATGTCTGGCTAGTGGCAGAGGCCCGCTGGTGTGAGACTGCCTCCCTCAAAATGTTGGCCATGTCTCCCAGCACCCCTGCTGTGGAGATCAGGGTGTTGTTAATGGCCTGCAAGTCCTCCCTTATCCCGTGGTACTGTCCCTCCTGCAGCCGCCTGTTCTCCTGTACGTTGTCAAGGATCTGGCCCATCGTGTCCCGGGAATGTTGGTAGGCTCCCTGGATCTTGGAGAGTGCCTCCTGTAGAGTCAGTTCCATGGGCCTGTCCTCCCTCTGGCGCACAGCACTCCTCCCAGTTTCCCTGTTGGCCTGTGCCTCTGTCCCCAGAACCGTGTGCCCACTGCCACTGTCGCCAGGTCCCTGATTGCCTTGGGGGTGAGATGTGTCCTGGGGTCCCTGTAGATTAGATACACTGCTGATTGACGTGTCCTGGGGACAGAGGTGTGGGTATGCTGGGTGGGTGCTGTAGTGTTGGATCCTGATGGGGGAGGCTCTGTGGTAGTGTGTGACAGGGCTTGGGTAACCGACTGTCCTGTGGTCCCTGATGGGCCAGGTAGGTCGTCCAGATCCTGAAGACCAGAGTTACTGTAATCACTGTGGGCCTCTACTGTTGGGGGACTGGATATTGCTGGCACCTCCTCTCCACTGACATCGGCTGGGGTACCTGTGGTGATGTAAATGATGTGTTATGATTTATGTGTCTGACGTATTGTACATCCGTGGCTTCCCCTCTATGGTTCGATTTGCCCTGCCAGCTTTCACTTGTGTATGGTGGGATTGTTAATTTTCTATGGTGTGCATGCTTTAGTGATGAGTCTCCATGCAGGGCTGTGAGGGGTGTCCATGCATTGGTACAGTATGCAGGGCTTGGCATTGGGATGAGTGAGATGTGATGGCAGATTGTGTGGGATGTAGTTGAGTGATAGGAGGGAGGGTGAGGGTGAGGCTATGTGATGGCATGCAGGTAGGGGGGTGATAATAGAAGAGAGCTGACTTACCAGAGTACAGTCCTCCTCCGACTCCGGCCAGGCCCTCAGGATGCAATATTGCCAAAACTTGCTCCTTCCATGCTGTGAGTTGTGGGGGGTGAGGTGGGGGTCCACCGACATTCCTCTGGATAGCAAGCTGGTGTCTTGCTGATATGGAATGTACCTTCCCCTGTAGGTCATTCCACCTCTTCCTGATGTTGTCCCTAGTTCTGG
The DNA here is from genome assembly GCF_031143425.1 of Pleurodeles waltl. Classification (NCBI taxonomy): domain Eukaryota; kingdom Metazoa; phylum Chordata; class Amphibia; order Caudata; family Salamandridae; genus Pleurodeles; species Pleurodeles waltl. The sequence continues at coordinate 657,399,259 of NC_090443.1, read as the reverse complement.
AGTGCTGTCCCAAGGTGTTGACCCTGTCCACGATTCTCCGCCATAGCTCCATCTTCCTAGCTATAGATATCGGCTGCACAGCTGCGGCTCTACCCTGACAAATTCATCCACCATGACCCTTAGCTCCTCCTCTGTGAAAAAGGGGTGTCTTTGTGGTGCCATAGGTGTTATGTGAAGTCTGTTGCTGAGGGTGTGTTGGGTAATGTGTTGGGGTGTGTGATGTGGAGTGCGTGTGTGGTGTATCGGTGTGAGTAGCGTGTGGTTCTAGTTGTGTCAGTGGTCTTGGTGTCTCTCTGGTGGCAATGCTTTGTATTCGTAAAGAGTTGTGGGTAATGTGGGTGTGTGTTTTATAATGGTGCGGGTGTGTGGGTGTGGTGTGTGTATGGGTGTCAGGTGTGTGTTGTTTGAATTGTCCAATGTGGTTTTATTTTGTCTGTGGGTGTCCCTTGTGAACGCGGCAGTATGTACTACCAATGGTCCGCCGTGGTGATTCGTGGGTCATAATGTGATGGGAGTTGTTCTGTTGGCGTAACGGTGTGGGTTTTGGGACCGCCACTTCATCACTGACCTTTGGACTGGCGGATTTGTGTGTGTGGCTGAATTCTGTAGGACTGGTGTGTGTGTGTCATAATATGGTGAATGGATAACCGCCGCTGTGGCGATAAGTTGGCGGCCGTTAGCGTGGCAGTAAGTGGGACTTACCTCCAATGTCATAATGAGGGCCCATGTTCGATGTTATCACTTGAGCTGCTGTCTAGAAAGTTTTGGGGTGATTAATCAAGTGGGGATGAGAAAAAGGGGGGAGAGTCCAAAAACTTTCTCCCAGTGCAATTTCCCAAGGGGATTTTAGACACATCCCAAACCACTGGACAGAATTATACCAAATATGGCTGTCAGCTAGATCTTGGTCCAGAAAGATCTCATTTTTAAGTTGGTGTAAATCTGGCCAGTAGTTTTGAGATTATTAAGAAAAAAAGATTTATGTATATCTAGAGATGTGGATCCGCTGTGGATCCACTGCAGTAGAACTGCAGATCGATGTGCCAACAGCAATGCTGTGATTGGCTGGCCATAACCTGAGAAGAAAGTTGAGAACGCCATGTTGTGAATCAGGACACAGTTTCTGGTGTGGGATGGGGTATAAACAATAAATAGGATACAAGGGTTCAGGATAGGGGTATCCTGGCCCCCTGGGTCTGATGGATGGGGGTCTGTAAGAGACCCCTCATGAGCAAGAAATTTCCCAAAAACTAGACCCCAATTAAAAAAAGTATACCCACTCACAGGCCCACTCACACAACCACTCATTAAAACATTCACACACTCATAAACCCACAAAACCACTAACACAGCCAGTCACAGACTCACACAGCCACTCTCACACCCACCTATAAACCCACACAACATGCTCACACACCCACCCACATGCCCATACAGACACTTACACAGCCACTCACAATTAACACATTCACACTCCTGCCCTAAGGCATGGGTACTCAGAAACATTATCCCAGGGGACAAAAAGTATGGTCTGTGATGTTGCTGAGGGCCACATTAATGCAGCAGAAGTGTGTGTGTGTGTGTGTGTGTGTGTGTGTTGGGGGGTGGGATTGGAAGTTTGGCATAGGGTTTGCAAAGCAAGTGTGTGGTGTGCACAGTAAATGGTGGTTTTATTTTGAGGCTTTCACTCAATACTGCCCTTTAAATAAAGCCCCTAGTCTCAAGAAAGATCATATGAATCCCGGCATCCCCACATGACCAAATTGTGTCATCCCAGGCAATTGTTTTATTTCACTTTGTCTCTTTTTTGCTCATTATTATATATGAGAAGAACGCCTCAAAATACATGAGTTCAAGGTGTGCCCTGTAAAAAACCTCTTGTGTTGGATTTAATGAACTATCATGTTATTCCATGTATAATAAAAGCCCAGGCTGCATAGCGGGTGTACTTGCTCTTAGTTAACAAAATAGCATTGCTGTCAGGGCAGGGAAGGCATGATTGTTTCCAACATCATGCTTGAGGACTCTCAGTTTTAATTATTACCTGCCAATTCACTGATATAATCAGATGCACTAAAATGATACACCTCTACATGTTAATGAAAAACACTTTTCTGAATTTGGCAGAGTATGATATTTGTACAAGATTGTTATACAGTCTTTAAAAATGAAGATGTTTTTTGTAAGTGGTGAAGGATGCCTTCTTTGCTTTTCCTTTTAATTTAGTAAACATGCAAATTAATACTTCCCCTTTCTATTGCATTATGAAAGTCAGTGCTAAGACAAGTCAACAGCAGCCCATGGGCTGAATGTAGATGTCAGGAGGGCCGCAAGTGGCCCCGGAACATAATTTGAGTATCCCTGCCTAAGGTAACTATACCTTGTGCCATTATCATGCACTACTAATTACAACACATATTACATCAGTCATGATATCTTCTATGACATCTGTTACAAACTGGGTCTCTATTTGGCCAAGGTACGCACCCTGTAGAAGTAAGATCTACAATCCTAGTCAGGGTAAGTAAGTTACACACCATAAATTAACCTGTGCTCAACCTCTGGTACCTTTGCACAGACCAAGCAGGCTTAACGTAGGAGGCAATGTGTGAAGTATACGCTACACTACTACACTACACAAAAAGGATCCACACCAGGTTAGAAACATAGAGCTTAATTTAGTGAAAAAAATGAGATTAAAAAGTAATTTTACTGCAAATGTTACAGTGATATTATCAATAATGTTATAGAAGATGTCATGAGTGAGGTAATATCTCAGGTAATTAACAGTGCATGTCAAAGACACAAGTTATAGTTACTTTAGGGCATGAGTTAGAGTTGCTTGAAATACTTTTAACTATAACAGCTGCATTTCTATAGTTTTGTTTGTGTAAAATCTGAACCTAACTGTAAAGTCCCTGCAACCTTTGCTTTTTTAGTGAATTTCTATGTTTTTTTGTTCTGTTTCCTAACTATAATGTCCCTGTAACCTTTGTTTTTCAGTGAATTTCTAGGATTTTTTTAATGTTGAGTTAAAGGCCCAGAACAATGTACATTGGACAGGGGGCTCTAATGCGGGACCTGGCTTGGAATTGTGGTTCCCCCATCCAAGCTTGCTGCCCCTGCACCTGCTCCTCCTTACTATACATTGTCCAAGATTATGCCCCTGTCCTACTCCCTCATTACAGCCCTGTGTGGCCATTGTTCTGCCACTGCCTCTCTTGCCTGCCCTGAACAGTCAGCTTGCTGCCCCTTACACCTCCTACTTACCCTCTGTAGTCCGAGTCCATGTACTAGCCCCCTCCCACCTGCCCTGCCTGCTTTCATATGCTGCTACTGCCCTCCATTTAGCTTGATGTTCCTTCCCAGTCCTTCTGCCCTCCATTGTCCAATTCTATGCCTCATCATTGGTCTCCTACTTAGTCTCCGTGCTCAACTTGCTGCCTCTGCTCTCCTTCCCATGCCCTCTGATGTCTTTGTGCATGCCCCTACTATCCATTTTTTGCCCACCATGTTCCATAGACCTGACACTGCTCCTCCTATCTACACAAGTGTTCAGTTGAGCTGCCACTGCCCCTCCCACCTGCCTTGCATGGTCAAATGGCTGCTACCTGTTCCTGCCACCTCTGCCTACCTGTCCAAGTGCTATGCCCCTGGGCCCTCCCTCCTGTCTTCCATGGTCCATTTTGCTGCCACTCCATTCTTTTTCCATGCTCTGTTGTGTTGCAACTGCTCCTTCTAACTGCCCTGCATGGTCTGTTGTGAAAACCCTTCCCCTGCCCTCACTTGTCTGTGTCCAGCCCCTACACCTCCCTTTTATCCTCCATGATCCTTTGTGCAGGCCCCTGCCTGTTCCCTCTTGCCCACCAATTGTGCTGTCACTACCACTCCCGCTTGTCATGCATGGTCTTCTATCCTGCCACAGCCCCTCTTGCCTGCCCTGTGTGTTCAGCTTGATGCCCCTTTCCCCCTCCCACCTTCCCTCCGTTGTCTGTTTATACAATTCAAGTGTCACTTTTACCCTCCAAGGTGTGTTGTGCTCCCAGTGCCCATCCCACCTGACCTCCATGGCCAGCTTGCTGCTTCTTCCCTCTTGTAGCCTGCCCTCCATTTTCCATGTGCATGCCCCTATTCCCTTCCTCATGCCTTGTCTGGCCCGTTGTCATGCCCCCTCACTCCTTCTCTTCATGGTCCATTATGCTGCAACTCTCCCTCCTGTCTGTCCGGTATGGTCAGCTTGCTGCCCTTTCCTTTTTCTCCTCTGCTGTCTGATCTCCATGAGCGTAGCCCTACCCCCTCCCTATTGCTTTGCTGTGGTGTATGGTGCTGCTGCAACTGCTGACACCTGCCCTGTAAGGCCACTTTGGTGTCCCTGCCGGTCTCCCACCTGCCCTCTGTTAAGTCCATGTCCCTATCCCATTCCTCCTGCCCGCTGTGATCCAATGTACCACACATACCAACATTTTTGACTTGGTAAGAGAGAGATTTTGAAGAAGAAACCTTGGAAATTGATTTTCCCTATTGACGTACATTGAAAAAGAAGCAATTGTAGGCAAGAGACAGGTAAAATAAAGCCCTTTTGAGCTTAAAAAACATCCGGAGCCTCCTGCCTGATTCGGGGCTGTTGGTATGTATGGCTGTACTGCCGCTGCCTCTTTCTTATGCCCTTAATGGTCTGTTATATTGCCACAACCTCTCTTGCCTATCCTATGTGGTTGGTTTGTTGCCCCTCCCTCCCTTTCCTCTGCCCTCCATGGTCCATTGTGATGCAACTTCCCTACCTGCCTGACAACCATGGTCAACTTGTTGCCTCTGCACCCTCCTCCCTGCCCTCAATCATCTGAGTCCATGCCCCTGACCTCTACCCCAGATAGTATTCTAATGAACAGCTAGATTGCTAACATTCAATACTTATTACATAAGTGGGGCACATCTAACATCATCTTGATGTAATCAACACTGTAAGACCAAAATCATTTTCTTTAGAAATTATAAAAATGAGAGCGTCTTATTTCGACAGAATTGATGAATAGTGCTCTAAAAACTAAAATTAGGACATATTGCCTAAGTTCCCCAATTGTGAAAATGGTGTAGTGGGCGGGCCTGTTATGTCCAGGGAGAGGGTCTCTAGGGCAGGTAGCAGTGTGTCATCCAAGGGTCTGACTCCTGAAGAGTTGCATGACAGACTGGCAGAGAGGGCGTACAAGTCGGAGTTGGAGAAAATGAGGATGGCCATAGAAGGGAAAAAGTTATTGTTGGCTCATGAGTTCATCTTGAGGGAGCTGGATCAGAGGAGCCAGTCTAGTAGGGTTGGTGGCAGCAATAACACAGTGCAGCCTGAGAGGAGGGTGCACATTCCTAAGGATCTTGTGAGGGATTACAAGAGGGAGGATGACATACTTTTGTGGTTTAAGGGGTATGAGTCTGCTCTCCATATGAATCTGTTCCCTGAAGCTCATTGGGGGGGGGGGGCGGGTCTGCAGAAGCACTTCGAGGAAGAGGGAAGGGATACTCTGACACCCTTAGGGGATCCCCAGGGTCTCACATACCCTATCATGAAGGACGCCCTGATCACTAGATATGGCCTCACCCCCATCTTATTAAGGACAAGTTTAGGTCCTATAACCAGAAGGAATCCCAAACATGGTTGGAATGTGATGATTCTTTTTGCAGGTCATTGGATGGTTGGGTGAAGGGCAGAAAGATAACAACCTATGAGGAGATTTACAATTTGATTGCTTGGGAGCACTTGTACAGTTTAAGTTTTCCAGAGCTGCGCCAGCACCTCATTGACAGCAAGCTGACTGACCCCTGGAAGCTTGCACAGGAAGCGGACCGTTGAGAGAGCACCAGGGTCCAAAAGAGGTATGGGGAGACCATGCCAAGGGTGAGCAGGGTCCCCGTCAGAAGAAGTAAGGGGGTAAGGGTAAATAGGCGGAGTTCTCGGAAGGGCCCCTACCTAGTTCCCTGGATAAAGAATTCCAGCCACCAGTAGAAAAGAAACCATGGGTCTCTACAGGGAAACGTGCAGAGAAGGGGTTCTGCAAGTGCTTTGTATGTGATCCTGAGGGCCACATGAGGGGGGACCCCAAATGTCCCAAGTGGACACAGGCACCTACTGGTGCTCAGTCACAGGGTTTGGCCAGTGTAGCGCTTGGGGAGTAGTTGGTTCCAGGTGGGTGGGAGCCAGATTAGATGACCCTTGTCTCACTAGGGGACAGTGGGATGGTCCAGAGGACCCTCACGCTTGATAACACAAAGAAGTACAGGCGGTGGGTGACCATCAATGGACAGAGGGTGGAGGCTCTGAGAGACACAGGAGCCAGTGTGACTACAGTAAGGGGTCACCTGGTGTCTGAAGAGCAGATAGAACCCCATGTACTTCACCAAGTAGTTGCAGTGGACAACTCAGAGTGCCTGAGTAGAGTGGCGCAGGTTCCCTTTGAATGGGGGGGTGTCTCAGGTTCCTTGAAGGTAGCTGTGAGTCCAACCATGCCTGTAGACTGTTTGCTTGGCAATGACATGGAGGATTACCCTTGGCAAGAGGTGGAATGCTGGTCACACTTGGAAATGTTGGGTCTGCCTGGCTGGGCCTGTGTGTCTATCCGGTCTATGGCAGCCCGTCAGGGAGACCCTGGAGACTGAAAGAGTGGCCCAGGTGTCTGCCGGAAGGAGGAAGGGCAAGGGGTGTGGGAAACTTGCCCCAGAAGTTCCCACGGTCCAGGAGGAGGCTGAACCTGAGGGGGAGGCCCTATAGCCTACAGGGGAACAGGTGGCTGAACTGGGTAGGTCCCTGAGTTGTCACTGTGGCAGCAGGAAGGGGGGCCCACCAGGGAAGCATTCTGTGAGGCACAGAAGTCATGCCCTTCTCTAGAGGGTTTGCGGCAGCAGGCTGCAGACCAGGCGTCTGGCAAGAAGCCTGGATCACATTTTATTTACTGGGATGATGGCCTCTTACATAGAGCGCCTAAGGTTCCTGGGATCAGGGAGGACTTGAAGTCCATCAATACCATCCTGGTCACTATTGCAGGGGTGCTGGCAGACCTGCTCAACACCAGGAGGGACACAGTGGCACACCAACGGGCCACTGACACTTGCCTGGACGATGAGCAGCCCTCCACCTCCGCCGGCGCTAGTGGACAGGAGGCACCGCCACAGGAACAACAGGACACCAGCACCCCACCCCTGCAGATGGAGAACCACCCCGCAAATGGTCCCTGAGATCCAGGAACAAGACAGAGAATATTGCCAAGACCTCCGCCAGGAAATAAGACCCCCCTGAATGTCACCCTTCTGTCACACTATGTCACCCTGTCCACCTTAAACTGCCATTGCTCCCCTTCCTATGTCCCTTTGGACAATGCACCTGTGAAACAAATAGACTGGACTCTGCATGGACATTCCTCCACCATCACCCCAGCCCATTTTACAACCCCTTCCACTTATTTGCACAGAAATAAACACACTCCAATCACAAAACAATCTGTAGTCAGTCTGTGCTTTCACAAATGTGTAATTGCAATATCTATAGAATATAGCAATGTCAATGTACTTGTTCACATACCAATGTAACAGCTGTAGGCCAGCAGTAAGCATAGCAGAGGGCATAAAGTGGGACCCAGATCTGTGAAATGGAAAGTCAAAGTGACAAGTCAGGGTCCATACACTGAGTGAAAATGACAGACTTATGCTAGCTCCAACAATAGTATGAGATGTGTGAAGCAGTTACATCTTCTTACCTGTGTCTCACTGGAAGTATTGCATGATGATGTTGTTTCGGTTGTCAATATCCTCTTCTTCTGCTTCCTCTTCTTCACTGTCAACAGCCTCCACAGCTGCCACAAGACCACCATCTGGCTGATCCTCCTGCAGAAAAGACACCTGGCCACGATTATCTGGCACACCTTCTTCGGTGAGTAGTATAGGGAGCCACCTGTCAGATTGAGGCACCGGAATCTGTCCTTCAGGAGGCCGAAGGTGTGCTCTATAATCCTCCTAGTTCGCCCATGTGCCTCATTGTAGCGTTCCTCTGCCCTTGTCCTGGGATTCCTCACTGGGGTCAGTAGCCATGACAGGTTAGGGTAACTAAAGTCACCAGCATATGTCGAGGGACAACTGTTAGACACGCATTAACCCTTAGGGACAACCCCATACCCAGACACCTTTGTCAACTGTATTGGGACCTTGGGCTCACCCATTAGCCACACACAGTGCCTCTGGAGTTGCCCCATCACATAAGGGATGCTGCTATTCATCAAAATGTAAGCATCATGCACAGAGCCAGGATACTTGGCATTCACATGGGAGATGTACTGGTCTGCCAAACACACCATCTGCACATTCATTGAATGGTAGCTTTTTTCCGGTTTCTGTACACCTGTTCATTCCTGCGGGGGGTACAAATGCCACATGTGCACCATCAATGGCACCAATGATGTTGGGGGTTTGTACCAGGGCACAGAAGTCACCTTTCACTGTGGGCAAATCCTCCACCTGAGGGAAAACAATGTAGCTGCACATGTGTTTTAGCAGGGCAGATAACACTCTGGACAACATGTTGGAAAACTTTGGCTGAGACATCCCTGATGCCATGGCCACTGTTGTTTGAAAAGACCCACTGGCCAGGAAATAGAATAAAGACAGGACCTGCACTAGAGAGGGGATTCCCGGGGAATGGCGGATAACTGAAATCAGGTCTGGCTCCAACTGGGCACACAGTTTCTGGATTGTTGCACAATCAAGTCTGTATGTGATTATGATGTGTCTCTCTTCCATTGTCAACAGGTCCACCAGTGGTCTGTACACCGGAGGATGCCGGCATCTCATCACCTGCCCCAGCAGACGTGACCTATGGAGGAGAACAGCGAGCAGAGAGTCATCCAACACTGAGGTATCACAATGTGTTATTTGCAGAAACGTTTGTAATTTGCAATGTCCCAGTATCTGTCTGTATTCCCGGCCTAGATAGGTGTGACGCAGTTTGTCTCCATCCCATGTGGCTCCCTGAAATGGCGGCTGCCTGACCTATAGGGTGGGACAAGGGGAAATGAGGTAACTGTGCTGGTGTTGTACACCGTCGCGGTGGGTGGTCGAAGACCACACCGCAATTCAGCATTGGTTAGCATTGGGCCCTTTGGGTCCCAGGAGCCAATGATGGTGTATGCCGGTGGTGACGGTACGCACCGCAGTGGACGTGACCACCATTTTCTGTCTGTTCACTCACTTGATACCTGACCTTCAACAGGAGAGGACCTAGACTGCAAGTGCTGCTGTGACCTGTGTCTGGAAGTGACGATGGCTACAGTGTCTGGGGAAAGGGCCCCTGCCTTCACTTCGGAGGAGTTGGAGAAACTAGTGGATGGGGTGCTCCCCCAGTACACGCATCTGTACAGTCCTCCAGACAAACAGGTGAGTACACTGTGATCATGCTGCATGGCAATGCCTGTTTTGAGTGTGTGGATGGAAGATACATGGGGGGGCTGAGGCCTGCATGTGCGGATGTTGAGTGTATGTGCGCCAGGGCATGGGTGGGAACTGGCGGGCAATGAGTATGACGGTCCGGACGTGTGAGTAATTTCCTTTACCCCTGTACCATTCCTCTAGGTCAGTGCCCACCAGAAGAAGGGTATTTGGCGTGCCATCGCCAAGGACGTCCGGACCCTGGGGGTCTACCATAGACGGAGCACCCACTGCCATAAAAGATGGGAGGACCAGCGCCGCTGGAGCAAGAAGACGGCGGAGGCCCAGCTAGGGATAGCCACCCAACGTGGAAGGGGTGCCCGTCGCACCATGACCCCCCTGATGTACCGGATCCTGGCAGTGGCCAATCCGGAGTTTGGATGGGCGCTTGAGGGCATCACAGCAGCCACAAGGGTGTGAGTACACTCTCATTCAGCTGGCTCTGCGCGCATTACGAGGTGTCTGGGAGGCGGAGGTGGGCAGTGGGTTCCTCTAAGCCAGGGCGAACTTGGTGGCAGGCTCTGTGGCACCCCAACCCCACTAGTGGAAAAAGCCATCTACACCTAGTCAGTCTCCTGTGACTTCCAGGTGTGCTGCAATTGGGCTTAGGCCTCGTACCCCATGGGCATGTGAACTTGCTAGGAACTGTTAGTGCATGGCGTAGTGCTGAGGGCTGCTCCCTGTGTGTTGTGTCCACCGACGGTAGTGGTGTTGCATGCACTGAACATGTTTTTCTTCTGTCTCCCCCCCTTTTTGTTGTCTCCCTGTTCTTGTGTGCAATAGCATCATCAGGCAGAGGAGCAGTGACACGGGAGCAGGAGGGAGCTGAAACCCACTTGGCCATGGACGGTGAAGCAATGTAGTCTGAAGCCACCAGTGGGACGGAGGGCGAGGGGAGCTCCACAACGGGGACAGGAGCATACACCAGTGACAGTGACTCCCCCTCTGATGGGAGCTCCCTTGCCGTGGCGGGTACCTCTGTGCCCACTGCATCAACAGGTACAGCCGCCACCCCCCTACCAGCACCGCCCTCCCAGCAGCCCCTCAGCGTGTGTCCCGTGCCCACTCACCCAGGAGGGTGGGCATCTCCTTCGCCCCAGGCACCTCAGGCCCTGCCCCAGTCAGCCCTGCTGCCCTCAGTGAGGAGGCTATTGACCCCCTCAGATCCCTCACTGTTGGGCAATCTACCATTTTGAATGCCATCCAGGGTGTTGAGAGGCATTTGCAACAAACAAATGCATACCTGGAGGTCATTCATTCTGGGCAGGCGGCCCAACAGAGAGCATTTCAGGCTCTGGCCTCAGCACTGATGGCAGCCATTGTCCCTGTGTCTAGCCTCCCCCCAACTTCCACTACCCAGACCCAATCCCCTGTACCTCAGCCTATCCTAAGCACGCCATCAGACCAGCATGCACACTCACCAACACACAAGAGTGGACATGGCAAACATAAGCACCACACATCCCACAAGCACTCACACAAGCACCATCCCCATGCAGACACAGCAACATCCACTTCCTCCACTGTGTCCCCCTTCTCCATGCCCTCTTCTTCCCTTCCTGTCTTGTCTCCACTCATACCAGCATGCACTACATTCTCAGCCACTACCTCCATCACCAGCACACCCATCACCACACACCGCTCACGTGCACTCACCACCCCCACTACTATGCACACATCCCCAGTGTCCTCTCCCAGTGTGTCTGTGAGCCCTCCTCCCAAAGTACACAAATGCAGGCACACACCCACCCAACAGACATCCACCTCACAACAGCCTCCGGCCCATGCACCTTCACCCAAATTCAGCAAACCTCATACAACCAATACCTCTTCCTCCACTCCCAAACCCACTCCATCTTCCCATCCCAGTGTGTCAAAAAAACTTTTCCTGGCAAACATTGACCTCTTCCCTTCACCTCCCCCAGTCCTTCCCCTAGGGCCAGGCTTTCCAGGTCCCAGCCTAGCACCTCAACCACCAAATCCCCAGGCACACTGGTGCCAGCAACTGCGGGGTCATCAAGTGCGCCACCCATCAGGTCTGCCAGTGTGCCACGTAGCGACGGCAAGGACATTCCGCCACCTGCCAAGGTGAAGAAGGTGCCCACATCCCAGAGGAGAAGCCGCATCTACCAGCCACCAAGGGCTCTGCAAAAACAAAAGGGGATAGTGGCAAGACACCTGCGGCAACATCAAAGGTGGGGAAGTGACAAAAGCAGAAGAGCAGGTCAGGACAGGGCACGGTGGCACCGACTGAGGGACCAGTGTGACCCCTTCTGTCCACGACAACACCAACCTGTAAGGCGGTGAACACCGCAAGCTGCCCCGCCACCAGCACCGCCCCCAGCACCGCCACCTGCACCGTCACCTGCACAGCCACCTGCACTGCCACCTGCACAGCCACCGGCACGTCTGCAGCCTCAGTGAGAGTCCCCAGCATCTTCCCCAGTGGGCAGGGGTCCGAGGCTGCAGGAGATGTCCTGCTGTGTCCCTCAGCAGGTGCTGGCCCATGCACCACCGCCAGCACCGCTGCCACACACACCGCTGCAAGCACAGCCACCAGCCCCGCGACGTGCTCAGACAGTGGCACCACCACTGACATGGCTATGATCCCCAGTGGTCAGTCGTCCGAGGCCAGAGGAGACTTCCTGGACCCTGGCCAGCTTCCATGAGGCATGACTTCCATCACTGTTTGCACCTGCAGGTGGAAGGCGAAGCTGCAGCATTGTTGGGTATGTCGCTGCCTCCATGGCATATCATGCTACCTGTTCCGCTGCAATCTCATGGCACACACACCCAGTTGAGGGATTGATACCGGCCACACTGCACGTGGAGCACTCTGGGCACGAGGCCCCCTCCAGAACCAGTAGAGAATGACATCCACTACCTCAGTCCTTGGCAGGATGAAGCACTCTGGGCACCAGGCCCCCTCCAGAACCAGTGGGTGGAGAATGACATCCACCACCTCAGTCCTTGGCAGGATGAAGCACTCTGCGCACCAGGTCCCCTCCAGAACCAGTGGAGAATGACATCCAGTTGAGAGACTGAGGCTTTGCACCCCCTAGGATAAAGCAGTGGGCAACCCACCCACTGGAGAGACTTGAGAGACTGTGGCTTTGCACTCCCCAGGATAAAGCTGTGGGCAACCCACCCACTGGAGAGACTTGAGAGACTGTGGCTTTGCACTCCCCAGGATAAAGCAGTGGGCAAACCATCAACTGGAGAGACTTGAGAGACGGTGGCTTTGCACTCCCCAGAATACAGCAAAGGGCATGGAGCCCCCTCGTGCAGCAGTGGATTCGTTCGTTCATCTGGCTGAGGTGCTCCCCTCCCCCTGAGGTGCCTGTTTATTTTCGATCTCATGCCCCAGCAGTGTTCTCTCCGTTTTCAGTCAGGTATCTTGTGTGAGCTTTGCCCATGCATTTGGGGACTAGTGGCCCACTGACAATGATTGGTACACTATCTGAACTTGTGTAGTTGGTGTACATATTTGTATATAGTGAATTTTGAATTTTGACTATCAGATTTTTCATGATTACAATTGTTACAATCATTTCCTTTTGTCCTTGGATTCTTCCGGGGGGTGGGGGTGGTATATGTAATGTTGCTGCATGTATTTGTGTGTATGTTGTTGTGGGTGAGCACTCTACTGGATGCTTCTCCATTATAATCTACTATACTCTACGCCATTCTACTGTACACCACTCCAGAGTATGCTACTCCACTCTATGCCACTTCAATGTGTGACACACCACTGTATGCTAATACACTCTACCCCACACCAACCACTCTATGCCACTCCAGTTTACACCATTCCATGATACACCACTCCACTGTACATTACCACACTATTTACTATTACACTGTACTCAACTCCACTGTATAGCACTTCATTCCATGCCAATTCCCTCTATTACACTATACACATCTCCACACTATGCCAGTCCACTCCATGTTATTACATTGCATGCAAATCCACTCTACGCCTCTTCAGTGTACGCCACTCCCTTGTTGGCAATTGCTATATCTGCTACTCCAGCATATGCTATTCTACTCTGTGCAATTTCACTGTATTCTTCTCCACTGTATGCTATTCCACTGTTTGCCTCTCACTGTAGGCCTCTCCACTGTATGCAGTTCCAGTCTACATCACTCCAGCGTATGCCTCTTTACTCTACTCCACTCCATTCTATGCTACTCCATTGAACACTACTCCACTGTATGCAATGATACTCTACCCCAATCCAGTGTGCGTCACTCTAGTCTACACCACTTCACTGTATGCTACCCACTATCCACTATTCCAGTGTATGCCACTCTACTGCACATCACTCCACTCTACACTACTGCACTGTATGCCACTCCAGTACACATTACTCCACTCTATGCCACTGCAGTTTACACCACTCCACTCAAAGAACTCCATTCTACGCTAGTCTATTGGATGCCACTCCACTCTACACAATTGTACTCTATGCTATTCCACTATATGCTTTTCTATTCTATGCCACTCCACTGTATTCCACTCTACGCTATTCGACTGAACGCCACTCCACTCTATGCTGTTACACTTTCTGCAAATTTAATCTTTGTCTCACTGCTGTATGTTATTCAAGACTACCCCACTCCACTGCATGCCACTCCACTGTATTCTACTTTACTCTACCCCACAATGCACCATTCCAGTCTACACCACTTCACTGTATGCCACTCTGCTGTACTCTACTACACTAAATCCTATGCACTTTTACGTCACTCTATTACACACTAACCCACTCCACTGTATGCCACACCAGTCTTCGCTTCTCCAATCTACACTATTCCACTTTATGTTACTCGATTGTGCCTTACTCCACCCTACATCATTCCAGTGTAGTCTCCTCCACTCTATAAAACTCTAGTGGACTCTTTGCTACTCTACTAGACTCTACTCCACTCTATTCCCTTATATTATATTGTCCAAATTCACACTCAACTCTATGCCTGTACAACATTCTACTCCACTTTCCAACACAGTATGACACAGCACTATACTTTACTGTATGAGAGGCCACTTCAGCTTACAACACTTTCCTCAACTCTACACTATGCCCCTTCAAAGTATACCACCCCACTTTATGCTAATCCACTGTACCCAACTACACTCTACACCACTTTACCGTACACTACTTCCCTCTATGCTATTCCACTCTATGCCACTCCACTCTTCTACACTCCACTGTACAGTATTCTACTGTATTCCTTCCACTGTATCCACTTTAAAGTAATCCACTCCATGCCTCAGCAATGTATGCCGCTCCACTCTTCGCTACTCCATTGTATGGCACACTCTTCCACTCCATAAAAGTATACCATACTTCATGGCACTCTACAACATTCTACTACACTATGGGGGTTATTCCAACTTTGGAGGAGGTGGTAATCCGTCCCAAAAGTGACGGTAAAGTGACGGATTTACCACCAGCCGTATTACGAGTCCATTATATCCTATGGAACTTGTAATACGGCTGGTGGCATAACCGTCACTTTACCGTCACTTTTGGGACGGATTACCACCTCCTCCAAAGTTGGAATAACCCCCTATATCCCTGTACACTTCACTGTGCAACTCTATACTCCACTCTATTCCAGTACACTCCAATGTTGAACACTCTATACCACTATACACCACTTTTCTATATGACACAGCACTCCACTCTACTGTGCTCGACTGTACTCCATTTATAAAAGTCAACTAATTTTACAATGCAACTACATTCTACTCTATGCCACTCTACTCTATGATACACCAATGCACTCTATTACTTTTAGTGCTTTCCTCCACACTTCATTACACCACTCCACTCTACTCTACTCCACTGTACAAGACTTTGGACCTGATTACAACCTTGGCATATGCGATTACTCTGTCACAAACGTGACAGATGTCCCACCCACTGTATTACAAGTTCCATTATATAAGGCCCTTAACCTCTTTCTACTCTACTACACAACAATCCACTCAACTCAGTTCCATTGTTTCACACACTACTGCACTCTATACAACTCCGTCTACAACACTCTGCTACAGAGTAAGGTGCTCTTCAATGTTTTACTCATGTCTCTGCCCCTTCACTCCACTGTACAACACTGTTCTATACAGCATGCCACTGCACAATACTCTACTCTGCTCTACCCTTCTTTAGCCTACTATCCAAACTGTACACAACTCTTTGTATGCCACTGCAACCAACTTCACTCCACTTTACTCTGACACAGCACTCCTCTATACTCCACTTCTCTACTGTACGTCACTTCACTGTATACCATTCTATGCTATTGTACTTTAAAACACTGTACAACAATCTACTCCACAATACTCGTGGACTGTACTCAACTGTACACCACTCCACTACACAATAAATCGACTAGATCGTATGCCACTGTACTTTACTCACTTTCCAATACTCCATGACACCCCACTACACTGTTCAGCACAAAACAGTACTCCAATTAATTGCACTATACTCAGCTGTATGCTACGCTGTAGGAAAGTGCCTCTTTTTGACATGGTTACCCTCAGTTTCTTTCCTGGTACAATTCTGAGTGAAATAGCACTGGGTCCCTGCTGCCCAGGTCCCCAGTGCCAGATCTTTTTCCCTAAAACTGTGCAATTGTTCCCCAATTAGCTATACCTTTGGCACCCCTGTAAGTTCCTAGTGAATGGTACCCCTGGTACCTGGGGAATGGGTACCAAAGAGAGTCCCCAAGGGCTATAGCATGTATTGTGCCACCCTCAAGGATGCCTCACCTGGCACAGGCAGACTGCTTTGCATGTCTTGCTGCACCTGAAATTGAAAAAAACCCATGGCACACAGCCTGTGTGCCATGACCCCATAACACTACATGCCATATATGTAAGTCACCCCTACAGCCGGCCTTACAGCCCTATGGCAGGACGCATTATATTGCATGTGAGGACATATCTGCAAGAACAGATATGTCCTTGCTATGTCTTGTTGATTCTCAGACATAGTGAGTGGACAGGGAAGCCATTTTAAGTACATGTGCTGGACACTGCTCAGTACGAGTTCCCAAGCTACAAAATGGCTTCACTGAAAATAGGATTGTTTAGTATCAAACGTCTTGTATTAATTAACCCTCACTGATGCCAATGAACGATTTATTAATACATGCACACAGAGGGCACCTCAGAGGTGCCCCCTGAAAAACCTATAATTTACCTGTGTGCTCGCTGTCTAGTTCTAACTAGCCTGCCACCACCAGACATGTTTCTATCACACCCCTCCCAACAGGCTGCCCAGCAAATCTGCATCCCAAGACAGGGGGCTTCAAAGAAACCCACTGCCCTTGGTATGCAGATCTGGCTTTGAGGATACTGACCCCCCTGCCTCAGGGACCATATGGCACATGGACAAGTTGGAAATTTAGTATTCAGAGAAGGGTGTCCATCCCTCAGGTCAGTCTCAGCCCTAAAGTGAACTGCATGATGTGGACACAACATTTAGAAATATGCTATTTTGGTGTTGGCAGATTTGGGATCTCTGGGATAGAGTTATGCCCAGAGGACATGGTCATATAGAGGGTGTAGTGACCCCTGGAGTAAGTAGTCAATTGGCAACTGTCCTACACTCCCCTAAAAGCCCATAAATTCAGTATTTAGGGGAGCCCCTGGCACCAGACATGGGTTTCTGCTGACCTATGAAGAAAATGGACACTAAAGAGCAGCAAAAGCAAGGACTGAAGAAGAAGTATTTGATTTGGCCTCAGCCCCGATAGCCTGTCTGCTGTTCCTGCCAATTTGTACCAAAGCTGACTCATCCTGCAAGTTGTTGTGCCTCTAAAAGCCTGGGAGGGCTGTCTGCCTTCAACAAAGAAGCATGAACTCCCATAGAGCAGCAGAGTTGCTTCCCTGCATCCTGCACACACCCCAAGAGACCTGTGAGGACCCCAGACTGCAAAAAAAACAAAAACAGAAAGTACCACTGCACCCCTGCTGCCTAGCCTGAGCTGAAGTGGATCAACAGTGCCAACATGGTCCCCGGTCACTTGGACTTGCCCATTGTGGACTAACCAATGCCACCTGCAGCCCCTGTCCACAGGGCCCCAGTGGAGAAAACCTGATGTCTCAGGACACCTCTGCACCTGTTGCCCCTCAACCATAGAGAAGAGGAACAGAGGTTTCCCCACTTCCTTAAGCATCTCAAGGTTTGAAATCACCTGTTTGTTCACCTTGACTGGACCCCCAGTCCAAACCTGCAGCCTCTTTTCAACCGGACTGATCCCCTTTGACTAACATTGGGCACCCAATGCTGTCCTGCACCTCTGCACCCAGCCTCCCCACTGTCCCCTGGTGTGACCTGTTGGTGCGGCCTTGGACCTTGCCCCATACTTTTCTTACATCCAGGAGATTGGTCCCGTAAGTCACTGTGGTAGATACTGGCCTAGTAAAGCTACCTTAGATATTGAGGCTGTGACAATAGTGATCAAGTTAAGATGCTTTTTGAATGGCCTGTTTACTAGTCCATTGTATTAAGTTGGTTCACCTTAAAGCTGCACATGTGAAGGGCAATACTGACCTTGCTATATCACTTTAGAGTCTGGGATACAGGGGTAATAGAATGTTCCTTTTGTTTTAATTCAGAATTTCCTTTAAGATCTAGTGCTCTAGAAACAATATATTTGATAGATTCTGTACTGCACAACACACCACATAACAACCCCCCACTTGCGACACTGGACTCTACAATTCAAAGCAGATTTTTAGGAAAATTATTTTTTAAATCATTGAAATTCAATTTTAAAAAAAGGTGAAAGCTCAGTTATAGTTAGGAAAACCTGTTTTTGCTGCATAAACTATGTTTAAACTGCACAAACGTTATACATACTAACTTTCATTATAACTTTCATTTACAATTTATCCACCACCTTCAAAATATTATAAGTTGGGGCTTTTTCACTCACTTTTTTCAACTTGCTAATCAGGCAACACTAACTATAACTCACCAAAAAACAGAAGGAGTGAAAGCAATAAATATGGGGGTAACCCTGCAATTGTAGTTTAATATTTTATACTACTAATCCCTTGACCATAAAACCCTGCCCCCAAGAAAATGAGGGCAAGCCCACTCTGGATAGCGCTTATGCTACATGTGTTCCAGGGCTATCCGTTTTACAGAAGAGGCTGCACAAGCATCTCCGGCCTTTTCTTGAATACCATAGTTACCCGGGTCACAAAAAGCAGGTGCACCCACACATTGTACCACCTGTCAATATGAGTAATGTGGCCTTTGGGGTATAGCAGTTTAAGGCACTCAGGCATTGCCTATGGTGGAATAAGGATGGTGCGTTTAATTCTTGGCCTTGAGGATATTGTTCTGATTAACTATGTTAGATGTTTCGGTAATATGGGTGTTGGCCTGGGTTTTACATGTGCTTTTGGAATTGCCTTGGTTCTAATGCATTGTATAAAGTGGATTTGAAATGAAGTTACACATGTGTAGGCAATATTGACTTGGCAATGTTGCTTTAGAGCCTGGGATACAGGGGTAAAAGAATGTTTCTTTAGTTTTAAATCAGAATTGCCTTTAGGATCTAATGCTCTAGAGTCAATATTTTTGATAGGTTCCGTGCATTTTATGCATTTTAGGAGACGGTGTTTAATTCCCAACACCCTCTTGGATTGATTTGGGCTTCATCACAACATCTGCTTCCTTAGTTAAAGTTGGGGCTGGTAATTTCCATGGCTGCTATTTAAACTCAGCCCATCCCTGTTAAATAGATGAAAAGGACACATGTTGACAAGTCCCTAATTAACTAACAAACGCTGCCTTGTTTTCAATGGGCAGCTCATTTTATGGCAAAGTATTATGGCAGACACCTGCATGACAGGCGTACGCGTAGAGCCTTGACAGCCTTAGGGTGGTCTTCCCCAAAATTTTTGCCTGCCTCCCTCCATTTTTCTGAAATAATTTTTGACAGTTTTAGGACTCTGCACACTTTACCATTGCTGACCAGTGCTAACATGCTTGTGCTCTCCCCCCTAAACATGGTAACATTGGCTCATAGCCAATTGGCATTTTTAATTTACCTATAAGTGCCTAGTAAAATGCACTACATGTAAGCCCCTAGTAGAGCGGTATACCATATACTTAGGGGCTGTAAATTAAATGCTGCTAGTGGGCCAGCAGCACTGATTCTGCCACCCACATAAGTAGCCCCTTAACTATGTTTCAGTTCTTCGATTGCAAGACCAGTGTGTGTAGTTTCACTGCCATTTTGGCCTGCCATTTAAAACTAGTTGCCAAGCCTTAAATTCCACTTTTCCTGCATGTAGGTCACCCCTAATGTAGGCCCTAGGTAACCCATTGGGCAGGGTGCTATAAAAGTAAAAGGCAGGGCATGTACTTATAGGTTTTACATGTCCTGGCAGTGAAAAACTCCCCAGGTCCTGTCGTAGGACAGCATTAGAGATTCCCTTATATGCTTTTAAGTAGTAATTGTTTATCTGAAAGGAACAGCCTTGTCATGTTTGGTATGGTTGGAATGGTAGTGAGATCTCCTTCTTCTGGTGAAGTTGGATTCTTCATTTAGAAATGTCACTGATAGAAAGTAGTCATTTCTCTGTCCATGTCTGGTCTGTGCTGGTTGACATCTTCCATTGTGCATTCCACCCAGACAGCCATAAACACACAACACTCAGCTGAACCTGTATTTATCTGCATACTGATTGGTCTTTCTGGGCAGGAAGGGTGGAAGGGTTCTCACTTTCACTTCAAAGGCCAGTGGCCTGCCCTCACACAAAGGACTGTTTGAAAGGGGAACCTGTGCACTTCAAAACCACTCTTTGAAGTTTCTCCCACTTCAAAGGCACTTTGGGGTATTTATACTGTATTGGGTCTGTGACCGCACCAAATCAGGCACTTCTGGAACAGCAGCTGGACTCTGTCAGAGGGACTACCTGGCTGCCCAAAGGAGTCACCTGGACTGCTTTGCTGGAAGCACTGCTGCCCTGCTTGTTTCCCAGCTGCCTGCGGGCCCCTGACTGCTGGAAGGACTTTGCTTTATCCATTAGGGCTTGGATTGAGCTTCCCTCCTGTTCTGCAGTCTCAGGTTCATCAAACACGTTACCAAAGAGAAAAAAAATCCAGTGCATCAAAAAATCTATGCAATGTCTGCAAAATCTGACGCAACGTCTGCTGGCTCAACACACCACCTGTCTCAGGACTGAAGAATTGCTGCATCACCTGCCAAACCAACACAGTGCCTGTCGCCTCTTCACAACGTGTTCTGGGTTAGCCACACTTTGTCCCTGGGCATCAAAAGATCCCCAAATCGCAGTGAGGAACCAAGCCTGCGCTCCCGGAAACCAGTGCATCACCTTGCCGTGTGGAAAGAAACAACACATTGCTTTCGTCATGCGGGAAAAACTGACTCATCGCTTTACTTTCACATGCATTTCCTCCTCTGCGGCCCTGTATGTCATTATTTGTGACACATCCTAGGTACTGGATGGAAACAGGATACAGCCACTGAGTCTTCTGGATTAAGGGGGTCATTCTGACCTCGGCGGTAAAAGGCGCTTACTGCCAGTCAGAAGACCGCCACAACACCGCCGCAGTCGCGGTAAACCGCCACGGTTATTCTGACCCGCAACTGGCAAACCGCCAAAAACCCGACATCCACACAAGTCCGCCACACCAAAGGTCAGCGAAAAAATGGCGATGACCAAACCTCCACCATCACGCCAACAGAAATACGCCCAAACCATTCCGACCCACGAATCCACGCGGCGGTCTTTCAACCGCGGTATTCCATTGGCGGTACACACCGCCGCGCTCAAAATACACACACCCTTACAAAACACAACCACATTGGACAATGTGAAACACACACACCTGATACACATACAAACACCACTCCCACACACCCAATACAATATAAAACACACACCCACATCACACACAAACCCTTACTACCACAATTGCGACTGAAGGCCAGAGAGAGACTGAACAGCTTAGAGTAGACCATAACACAGAGCCCAAACACAACATCACCCACACAATTACAACGCACAAAACACCATACACCACCACACACATCACACTCCACAACACATACAACATCCCTCACCTCATCCACACCACCCCATAGCACCCCAAAGACACCCCAGGTTCTCTGACGCAGAACTCAGGGTCATGGTGGAGGAAATAGTACGTGTAGAGCCCCAGCTATTCGGGCACAGGTGCAGCACACCACAATTGCTAGGAAGATGGAGCTATGGCAAAGGATAGTCGACAGGGTCAACGCGGTGGGACAGCATCCACGCAATCGGACGACATCAGGAAGAGATGGAACGACCTACGGGGGAAGGTACGTTCCATGGTATCAAGGCAGAACATTGCGGTGCAGAAGACTGGCGGCGGACCCCCACCTACTCCCCCAGATTTCACAGCATGGGAGGAGGAAGTCTTGCACATCCTGCATCCTGAGGGCCTTGCAGAAGTACGCGGAGGAATGGACTCTGGTAAGTCAAATCTTAACTACTACTTCCCACCCCCACCCCACCTGCATGCCAGCACATACCCCCACCCTCACCCCCACCCCCATCACAACAACTCCCTGCAAATGTCCCACCATCACAACCCACCCATTCCAACACCTAGACCTGCATGCGACCACAAAGCATGGACACCCATCACCAAAGCATGCCCACTGCACACACACATCACCCCCACAAGCCACCCTCACAAAAGCCCCCACAAGGGATTGCCTGCACTTGGGTACACGGACACCCACCCATCACACGATATGCCACACACAGAAGCAATAACCAT
Organism: Pleurodeles waltl; assembly: GCF_031143425.1. Lineage (NCBI taxonomy): Eukaryota > Metazoa > Chordata > Amphibia > Caudata > Salamandridae > Pleurodeles > Pleurodeles waltl. Next base: position 657,376,967 of record NC_090443.1, on the reverse strand, counting down.
ACCCTTATACCCCTGCAGGACCTGAACGCCACCACACCGCCACGGAGGGTACAGAGATGTCCATCCCACCCCCAGAAGAGGCCCCCAGCGATGACAGCAGCTCTGTCTCCCTGGACCCAGATGACCAGCCCGGCCCATCGGGGACCTCTGGACAGTCGGTTCCCCACACACAGCCACAGGCCACAGCAGACCGAACCCCCTCTGGGAACACCAGCACAGCTCCCACCCAGCGGGCCCATGCCTCCATCTCCAGGACACGTCAATCAGTGGTGTGTCCGCCACTACAGGGCACCCAGGTTGACCCACCACCCCAACAACAACAGGGACCTGGGGGCAGTGGTAGTGGGCACACCGTCCAGGGGACAGAGGCCCAGGGAAACAGGGGAACTGGGAGGGCTGCTGTGCGACAGGTGGGGGACAGGCCCAGGGAACCCACTCTCCAAGAGGCCCTCACCACCATCATGGGAGCATACCACCACTCCCAGGAGACGATGGCGACGGTACTGGCCAGGTTCCAGGAGATCCAGGCACAGCAGGAGGAACGGTACATGGGGTTCAGAGAAGAACTCAGGAAATTCGGTTCCGCAATGGGGACTATAGTCCTGGCCCTCAACCAGATAGTCACCACATTGCGGGACCATGTGGCACCACAAAGGGCCCCTGTCACTAGCCTGGACCAGGAACAGCCTACCACCTCCGCCGGCGCTAGTGGACAGGAGGCCCCCACACAACGACAGGCCACCAGAACCCCACCTCCTGCTGAAGAACAACCACCCCGAGATCTCACAAGAAGACAGAGTAGGATTGCAAGACCCCCGCCAACATAAGATACCCCCTGATGTCATCCCACTGTCCCACATTGTCACCCTGTCCAAACTTAAACTGCCCCTGCTCCATCCTTCCACAGGCATATGGACAATGCACCTGTGAAACTGAGAACTGGAATCTGCCATGGACATTACTCCACCCCAACCCATAACCGTTTTACTATCATGTACCTATATGTAGCACTTGAAATAAATCACTTATTGCACGTACAATAACAGGAGTCTGCTCATATTTTACTATTATGTATCACACATAACGGTGCTATTATGTTCTGTGACATTGTGATGACAACAAGGTGTAGTCCATGGCCAAACAAAGCAGAAGTCACGCAGTTGGTCAAACAGCTCTGAAAAGTGAATAGAAAGTCACAATTCAGTTAAGAGGAAATGGTGGGGAACACAGAAAGTAGAGAAGCAGGAGGCCTGAAGTAAATGTAAAATGGCGTGGGTGATTCTTACCTGTGTGCTACTGAAAATACTGTTGTATAACTGTGTCCCTGTTGTCCGTGTCGTCCCCGTCGTCTTCCTCCTCTTCACTCTCCACAGGCTCCACAGCTGCTACAACACCACCATCTGGACCATCCTCATGCAGGAAAGGCACCTGGCGTCACAATGCAAGATTGTGAAGCATACAGCAGGCCACGATGATATGGCACACCTTCTTTGGTGAGTACATTAGGGATCCACCTGTCATATGCAGGCACCTAAACCTGGCCTTCAGGAGCCCGAAGGTCCTTTATATTATCCTCCTAGTTCGCCCATGGTCCTCATTGTAACGTTCCTCTGCCCTGGTCCGGGGATTCCTCACTGCGGTCAATAGCCAGGAGAGGTTGGGGTAACCAGAGTCACCTAATAACCACACACGGTGTCTCTGTAGCTGTTCCATCACATAAGGGATGCTGCTATTTCGCATAACATACGCGTCATGCACTGACCCAGGGAACTTGGCATTTACATGGGAGATGTACTGGTCTGCCACACAGACCACCTGGACATTCATCGAATGATAACTTTTTTGGTTCCTGTACACCTGCTCACTGTCTTTGGGGGGAACCAAAGCCACATGGGTCCTATCAATGGCACCAATGATGTTGGGGATATGTCCAAGGACATAGAAATCACCCTTCACTGTAGCCAAATCCTCCTCCTCAGGGAAAACATTGTAGCTCCGCATGTATTTCATTAGGGCAGACAACACTCTGGACAAAACCTTAGAAAACATAGGCTGAGATATCCCTGATGACATGGCCACTGTTGTCTGAAAAGACCCACTTGCCAAAAAATGGAGTACTGACAGAACTTGCACCAGAGGGGGAATCCCTGTGGGTTGGCGGATGGGGGACATCAGGTCTGGCTCCAGCTGGGCACACAGTTCATGTATAGTGGCTCTGTCAAGTCGGTATCGAAGTATAATATGTCGTTCTTCCATTGTCGACAGGTCCACCAGCGGTCGGTACACGGGAGGATTCATCCTTCTCCTCGCAAGTCCCAGCGGACGGTGCCTAGGAAGGACAACATGGAGTACAGAGTCAAGAAACCCACAGGTTCGTACACACAGCTTGCACAGTAATAGAATCGCTATGCAGTGAAAGGCTAGTATGAGTGGCAATGCAAGGCCTAGGCCTGTGTGACGCAGTAGAAATTAAGCCATGTGGGCCCTTGAAATGGCGGCTGCCTGACCTGAGAAGTGCGACAGTGGGATGTGAGGTCAATGCGCTGGCGTGGCACACCGTGGCGGTAGGCGGTCGAAGACCGCGGTGCGAAGCCGCATTGGTTAACATTGAACCCTATGGGTTTCATTAGCCAATGACGATGTGCGCCGGCGGTCGCGGTATGCACCGCGGCGGTACGCACTGCCGCGGGCGTGACCGCCATTTTCTAGCTGCTTAATCACTCGAGACCTGATCATCCACAGGAGAGGACCAATACTGCAAGTGCTGCTGTGACCTCGGTCTGGAAGATACAATGGCTGCTGCGACTGGGGAAAGGGCCCCTGCCTTCACTTCTGAATTGGAGAAACTTGTGGATGGGGTCCTCCCCCAGTATGTGCTACTCTACGGTCCTCTAGACCAACAGGTTAGTACACAGGGTGCACGTTGAATGGGCTATGCCTGTGTTGGGTAGGGTGGATGTAAGATGGTGGGGAGGGGAGCGAATGAGGAGTGCAACGCACGACAGATGAGAGCATGTGCCACATGGCAAGGTTGGGGAGGGGGGGCCAATCACATCTAACATGCAGAAAACTGATGATATTTCCTTTCCCACCCTGTACATGTCAAATAGGTCAGCGCCCATCAGAAAGTCGACATTTGGCGTGCCATCGCCAAGGACGTCCGGGCCCTGGGGGTCCACAACAGACGGGGCACCCACTGCCGAAAGAGGTGGGAGGACATCCGCCGCTGGACCAGGAAGACCGCTGAGTCACTGCTGGGGATGGCCTCCCAACGTAGGAGGGGTGCCAGCCGCCAATTGACCCCCCTGATGTCCCGGATCCTGGCGGTGGCCTACCCCGATTTGGATGGGCGTGTGAGGACATCACAGCAGACACAAGGGGGTGAGTATCAGCACATTCTGCTATATTTGCGTGCAGTGGAGGTGTCTGGGTTGGGGAGGAGGGCTGTGGGTGACTTCAGGCCAGGGCGCTTTCTGTAGTCTAGTCCCCTCCTTTAGACATGGCCCTGTGCCCCCGCCCCCCACCTCTGTAGGGTGCCAAGTACAGCTATCCATGCTCCAGCATCATCCATGTGTGCATTTGTTGTCCATAGACCTGTAGGCCTAGTCACAAGTACTGAGTAGTGTACCCCGATTGCGCGGCGTAGTGCAGGGGGCTTCTGTGTCTGTCCTCTCCGACAACGGTGTTGACTATGCATGCACTCAACCTGTCTTTTTTCTCCCCCCCCCTTGTTCTTTATCTTCTTGTGCATGTGTGCATTAGCATCATCAGGCGGAGGAGAATTGGCATCGGAGCACGAGGGAGCTGCAACTCACATGGCCCCGGTGGGCCATGCTACAGACACCGAGGTCACCAGTGATACGGAGGGCGAGGGGAGCTCCACAACGGGGACCCGTGGAGACGTCAGCGACACCGACACGTCCTCGGAAGGGAGCTCCCTTGCGGTGGCGGCAACATCCGTGCCCCCCGCCACAACAGGTACAGCCGCCACCCAGTGCAGCAGCCCCGCCCTCCCAGCAGCCCCTCGGCCATCGCTCCGTGCCCGCTCGCCCAAGAAGGCGGGCATCTCCTTCGCCCCAGGCACCTCAGGCCCTGCCCCAGTTACCCCTACTGCCCTCAGTGAGGAGGTCATTGACCTCCTCAGGACACTCATTGTTGGGCAGTCTACCCTTTTGAATGCCATCCAGGGTGTAGAAAGGGAGGTGCATCGGAGCAATGCATACCTGGAGGGCATTCATTCGGGTCAGGCTGCCCATCAACGATCGTTCAATGCTCTGGCCTCAGCACTGATGGCAGCCATTGTCCCTGTTTCCAGCCTCCCTCTTCTAACTGCCTCCACCCAGTCCCAGTCTCCTGTTCCTCAGCCTATCCCATCCACACCATCAGACCAGCCTGCACACACCTCAAGACCCAAGGGCAGCTCATCCAGACATAAGCACCACAGATCCCACAAGCATTCACCCAAGCAACATCCAGATGCAGACATGCCAACAGTCACTACCACCTCTGTGTCCCCCTCCTCCTCGTCTCCCTCCTCCCTCCCTGTGATGTCTCCACTCACACCTGCATGCACACCACCATCAGCCAGTACTTCCATCACCAGCACACCCTCCAGTACAGTCCACACACGTGCAGTCACCACCACCACTGCCATGTACACGTCCCCTCTGTCCTCTCCCAGTGTGTCTGTCACCCCCTCTTCCAAACCACACAAACGCAGGCAGCCACCCACCCAACAGCCATCCACCTCACGACAGCCTACGTCACAAGCACCTGCACCCAAAGACACCACACCTGACTCTTCTATAACCACATCCTCTTCCTCCACTCCCATTACCACTACACCTACCCGTCCCTGTCTTTCCAAATTGATTTTCCTTTCCAACCTTGACCTCTTTCCAACCACTGACCCACCCCCTCCATCTGGTAAGAGTCCTAAGAGCACCTCAGCCACCACCAGCCCTGCATCGAGGGCGAACATTGTGCACGGGTATTGGAGTCCACCTTTTCCCAGTGCAGATACATCGGCCAGCAGCATGGGGACAGCCAGCCCACCCCCTGGGAAGAGAACACGAAAAACCAAGGGCCGGCGCGAGAAGGCTGACACGGCTGCCACCAAGGAGCAAAGTCGTGGGCCGTCACCTGCCACAACATCAAGGGGAGGCAAGGGCCAGAGTGCCTCATCGAAGGAGGGCAAGGGCAGCAGGGCTGAGAAGTCAGCCAGCAGGCGCGCGGAGCAGGAGGGCCCTACCAGCCCCATACCGGGTGTGACGGAGGACACCCACGGGCCCAGGACTCCATCACAGGAGGGGCCAGCAACCGCACACTCGGAGGGCGACTAAGCAGGGAGTCCTGGCCAGGTCTGGCTCCCTTGAAAGACAGGACAAGCACCGCTGAACAGGGCCCCGCCGTGAAGAAAGGCACCGCTGAACAGGGCCCCGCCGTGAAGAAAGGCACCGCTGAACAGGGCCCCGCCGTGAAGACAGGCACCGCTGAACAGGGCCCGCCGTGAAGAAAGGCACCGCTGAACAGGGCCCCGCCGTGAAGACAGGCACCGCTGAACAGGGCCCCGCCGTGAAGAAAGGCACCGCTGAACAGGGCCCCGCCGTGAAGACAGGCACCGCTGAACAGGGCCTCGCCGTGAAGAAAGGCACCGCTGAACAGGGCCCCGCCGTGAAGAAAGGCACCGCTGAACAGGGCCCTTCCTGTCAAGCACCGCTCCGCTGGGCCCCGCCGTCTCAAGCACCGCTCCGCTGGGCCCTTCCTGTCAAGCACCGCTCCGCTGGGCCCTTCCTGTCAGGCACCGCTCCCCTGGGCCCTTCATCTCAAGCACCGCTCCGCTGGGCCCTTCCTGTCAAGCACCGCTCTGCTGGGCCCCGCCGTCTCAAGCACCGCTCCGCTGGGCCCTTCCTGTCAAGCACCGCTCCGCTGGGCCCCGCCGTCTCAAGCACCGCTCCGCTGGGCCCTTCCTGTGAAGCACCGCTCCGCTGGGCCCCGCCGTCTCAAGCACCGCTCCGCTGGGCCCTTCCTGTCAGGCACCGCTCCGCTGGGCCCCGCCGTCTCAAGCACCGCTCCGCTGGGCCCTTCCTGTCAAGCACCGCTGGGCCATTGACAGTACCGGGTCTGTGTCGACCTGGTGTTCACGCTGCACTCTGGGCACCCTGCCTCCTCCAATACCAGTGGAGTCGGGAATCCATCCGATGGACTGTGGCTTTGCACTCCCCAGGATGGCACAGTAGGCAATCCATCCACTGTATAGACTTGTGAGACTGTGGCTTTGCACTCTCCAGGATGGCACAGTGGGCAATCCATCCACTGTATAGACTTGTGAGACTGTGGCTTTGCACTCCCCAGGATGGCACAGTGGGCAATCCACCCACTGTATAGACTTGTGAGACTGTGGCTTTGCACTCCCCAGGATGGCACAGTGGGCAATCCACCCACTGTATAGACTTGTGAGACTGTGGCTTTGCACTCCCCAGGATGGCACAGTGGGCAACCCACCCACTGTAGAGACTTGTGAGACTGTGGCTTTGCACTCCCCAAGATTGAACAGTGGGCAAACTACCCACTGTAGAGACTTGTGAGACTGTGGCTTTGCACTCCCCAGGATGGTACAGTGGGCATGGAGGCCCCTCGTGTATCTGGCGCCTGTACTTTTCTCATCTGATGCCCCAGCAGTGTTCTCTCCAACGGAATCTGGTCTCCTGTGTGGGCTTTGCCCATGTGTTTGTGGACATTGGCCCACGGACTGTTGAACTTTGACAAACTGAGCAGGACTTATTGACTATGTATATGGCTTTCGCACTGTTCATATTTTTTTGTTTAGATTTCATATAGATAATTTTCCATGACTTCAATGAACCTATTTTATACATAAATTTAAATTATCATTTTAATTATGTCTTTGCATTTTTCCGGGGGGTGTCACTCTGAGTTGTTGCTCTGCATTGGTGTGTAGATAGTTGGGGGGGTGGGGGGGTGGGTGTGTCGCGTATGTGTGTGCCCGTAACCTTTTCTCGTCCCCCCTCCCCTGTGTCGTAGGTGCAGTACTCACCGTTGTCGTCTGCGCCGGCGTTCGTACTCGTGGTAGATGAGCAGGTAGACAATAGCTGGTAGGATGGTCAATTCGGGTTCCATGCTGTCCAGAATCCTCGTGGAGTGTGTAGAGGTGAGCGTTTTCGCGTTCGTAGTCTGTTTCCGCCGTGTTTTTATCGGCGGGGCTCCCGCCCCGGAAAAGGTGGCGGATTGGTGAGTTGTGATTGGGTGGGCGGTACTTTGTCTGCCGCCTGCCTGTTGGCGGTGACCGCCGCGCTGTTTGTCTGTCCCGCCGTGGCGGTCGGAGTGTTAAAGTGGCGGGCTGTGTTGGCGGTTCCCGCCAGGGTCAGAATTCATTTTTTTTTACCGCCTGCCTGTTGGCGGGTTGGCCGCTGCTTTATCACCGACCGCCAGGGTTGGAATCACCACCTAAGTCTCATTTAAACCTGCAAAAAGTGATATCTTGACTTGTGCATATTGGATTTCTTTCATTTTGGTCTAATTTTATTCAGATAAATATCTGTTTTCCTAAACTGGTGTGGAGTACTTTTTGTGGTGTATTCACTGTGTTACTGTATGAGTTATTACACAAATACTTTACACACTGCCTTCTAAATTAAGCCTGCCTGCTCTGTGCCAAGCTACCGGAGGATGAGCACCAGATAATTTAGCTTGAGTTGTAACCTACCCTGACTAGGACTGTGGTCCCTACTTAGACAAGGTTCATACCTCTGCTAACTAGAGACCCAACTTCTAACATAGAGTATCAACAGGCTTTCAGGGCTGTTACAACTCCGTGAGGGTGAGGAATAATAGCATGATAAGAGATGAATCAATGGAGACCAATGAGCAGTAAGTCCTGTCCCCCCAGTTCAAGAATTTAGAAGTCCTGGAGAAGTTATAGGTGGGTGGTTAGGGTTTTGCAAGTATAGTGATGTGAACATAAAGGTATTCAGATTGATGGAGTGCACATGGAAGGAGGTTGAGGAGCAACGTAAATACGCGATCGCGGTGATGGGGGATGTTTTTCTCTCTTCCTGTATGGAATAAAAAAGTGCATTTAACAAAAATAAATCAGATTCTAACTACAGATAAATATATTTTAAAGATACGTTTCAGAAAATATGTCAGTCGTGAAAGATTTAAAACAATTAATCTTCAAAAAATAACCTACATGTGTGACAGAATATATTTGAATATCTTAGCTCCGAACATGCCTAGGCAAATGTTATTCTAATTACCTGTAAACGTGTCATAGCGGAGATTCTTGCTGTACCGATAACTAAGCCAGCCAAGTTTGGGATTAAGAAGCTTGAGAGCAATATTGCTAGCTGCAGCGCTGTGAAAATAAGAAAAAGTTTATCTTTATCATACTGAGTGTTTCCAACGCTTCCAACCTTTATTACAACATTTAACTGCGTGTTCTGAAAAAGGAATGTGCTATAGCCTTACTGCATAATCCTTACTATAAGAAACATGCACACAGTAGCAAGCATGTATCATTGCAGCAAGAAATCTTATAGCATAATTCGTATCATGTACTTTATTCCACGGAACATGTTAACTTTTCTGCATCAATACAAGGGGCATAGTTAATGTTTTACCCCTCTGCTTTTTCAAAAACAAATAATTTGTATTGCTTACACTGTGTAAAGATCAGGAGCTTGGCTTGTGCTTAAAGCTTTCAGCTGTGAGTAGGTGAAACTGGCTACTTGCAGGTTGGTGTCAGTTAACGCAACATTAGCCATATTTATCAGCAGGGCAGGAGTAGGCTTGGTTTCCACCAAAACGACTGATGCCACCATTCGGACCTCAGCGTTAACTTTGTGATTTGCAAACAGCTGCATAAGAATGTCCTGTACCTATATAAAAATAGATGATGCATTAAATTCACATATTTATCTTAAACACTCTAAAATTAAGTGCTTCATGGCCACCATTATGTGGTCAAAAACATTTAAAAACATCCTCAATACAATAAATACTAACTCTATTACTGCACCTTTGTCCAAAAATAGCAGTGCTGCGCCAATTTTTAAACACAGGAATGAGTTGTAGTTACTGGAATATGGTGCACCCATGCATTTTGCCCTGCACCAGTGCTAAATTAATCTTCCTGTGCCAATGCAGGCATCCTTCAACCATAGTGCACTTACTGCACCTACTAAGGTGAAAAACTAGCTTACTTCATGGATAAAAAACGAACTTGTACTGTATTTACCATGATGCACTGGGGCTGACTGTTTGCTGGACTGTGAGCAGGGTGCCTCCTTTCTGGTTTTTCTGTTTAAGAAGGCTCCATTGAGCCTACGAGCTGACGAGCTCTGGTTAAAGCACCTGTGTGCCAGTGAGTTGTACAGAAACCGGAGAGCACTTTTGGCAGCATTTCCTGCAACCCCACAGACAAAGCTGCTCTCTGCTGATGAAGGGTTTACCCAGAAACAAGTGTCCAGAGATGTACAACACTTGCTACACCTACTAAGTTGAAAAACTTTAGCTTACTTCATGGATAAAAAACAAACTTGTACTGCATTTACCATGATGCACTGGGGCTGACTGTATGCTGGAGTGTGAGCAGGGTGCTCCCTTTCTGGTTTTTCCGTTGAGGGGATAGATTGTTTAAATGCAGGAAGGATCACCTTCCTGTACATAAACAATCATTCATGGCCTTTTGCTCCTTCTATATACGCAGAAGAATGCAGCACACATAGAAAGAGCAAAAACGAGGAGGAATAAAAGTATTCCCCCTTGTGGTGCCATGCTAACGCAACCCCTGGTGTGGCATTAGTTTTTGGTGCTGCCTCGGATTTACACCTTCTTGTAAATCTGGGGCAGCATCAAAAGCAATAGGTGTTGCGGTGGAACGCCCACAGAAACCCCCAATGCACGCCTCTCTGCCACAGAAAACTGCGTCAGAGCGGCCCATATTTACAAGGAGTCGTTATGGTGCAGTGAAAAGCGCAACCTACCTGTCACTGAAAGTAACGCTCCCGTGGCGCTAGGGTCTTTGTAAATTTGGCCTTAAGGGGCTTCTGCAGTGCAAGGGGCTTGTAAACAAGCCCTTAAGGCTGCGATTAAGAGTGATGTAGTAATTCTGACGGGAACAGCAGTTGCAAACTCCATTGGCAATTATGTGATCTATGGTAACACCATAGATCTGTTTTGTTTCACCTGGCTATTCCAATTACTGAAAGAAGCCAAAATCTCTGGGTGAATTTCCAGGGTGAAATGGGAAACTAGATGAGGAATCACATCTGGAATTGCTGATTTTGTCAGTAGTTTCTCATTGCTAAGTAAATCCTTAGGGTCTCGCTCTTAATCCTCTTACAACTCGCCTGTACCACAGGTACTGGTGACTGTTTCAGCGTTGAGTTACTGGATACATTTCTAGGGCACTCAGAATGAAGCTTTGGGAAACCTGTGTCAGTGTGTCCCATGGCACTCAGAAGTTGATAGACCACAATTGCAACAATTTGTTTCTAGGAGACCCCAAATTGTGGACTACCAACCATTTCTAGCACTTGAATCTGAGGTAAGGGAGGTAGAGGAGTCCGTGGCTTACTTATCTGCCTTGGGCTAGAAACTCAGAAATCAGCCACACATCAACAAACACTCATTGAAATAATGTCTAGTCTGTGCTGTTTTGTAAAAAAAAAGCACTGTGTGACATGCTAAACCAAATACTACAACAGAGTTAGAAATATGTACAAAATGGCATGTAAAAAAATCAATGGATTCACAATTTTTCAGGCTGTACACTAAGGAAAGTTACAGTACTGAAACAACTCACTAAGGCCCTCATTTAGAACATGCCAGTCTGGACCGCCATGCCGGTGGTGGCGGTAATTGCCGCCAACGGCATGGCAGTCCAGACTGCCATATGATGAACATAGCTGAACCGCCACGTTTGAAACGTCGCCACCGCCAGGCTCCCTCCACCAGGCAGCCTGGTGGTGGTGGCATTTCTGATCCGACTGTGCCAGATAATGAGTCGGATTCCACCAGCCTTTCCCTGGAGGTTTATTCCAATGGCTGCCAGAATGAGTGACTCAGCGCCCCCCTGCGGATCCCTGCACTGCCTATGCACTTGGCATGGGCAGTGCAGGAGCCCCCATGCACAATCCTGTCATGCATATCACTGCCCGATTTACGGGCAGTAAAATGCCCAACGGATGCTGCTGCATCCGCTGCACTGCTTCATTGCCGCCGGCTCCATTTGGAGCCGGCGTCAATATTCAGGCTCTGCTTACAGCTGGGCCGGCTGGTGGTAACACTGTTTCCACCCGCCAGCCCAGCTGAATGTATATTATGTGGCCGGCCGGGGGGTTCTGCATGCTGGCAGTCTTCTGTTGACCACCAGCGCCGATCTCGGCGGGTTTCCCCACAGAGATCGTAACAACCCCCTAATTGTGAACTAAATCCTATGGGTTTATGAGACTGAGACTCCTATAACAGATGTGCCCCATCAGACCCTAATCTCTAACAAAAATAATTGTCCAAATATACCTACTGCAATCATGTGTTAAGCAACCTTAAAAGTTAGGTCCTCTGACTTTGTCGCAAGGTCTTGTTGTGCACACTGAGGTACAACACTAATTAGAGAGTGCTCTATCTGCCCTGTCATTCACACCCATTCACTGGTCTCTCATAGGAGTTCATCAGAATTAATTCTTTCCTTCAGGATACGCTTTCAGTCCATTAAATGGAATGAAGATTTCTTATTTATTTGAGAGCTAGTGAAAGAAATAAAATGCATCCTATTGCACATGTGTGATCTGAAGGGTAGGAAATAATTAAATCTCTTCCAAAAGTAGAAATTTCAGAAGGAGAGTGTCATTATGATGAATTTGAGGAAGCAATGAGGATACTAAAATAATGTTTTAATCTCATAGTTAGTAAGACAGTTGAAAGTTTTTATGATTTTGTGACTGTACTTAAAACCCTGTCCTGTGAATTCAATTTTGGAACCAATATGGATGAAATGATCATTGACCAGCTGATGGCCAGTACAAACTATAAACACATTCAGGAACACCTCTTGGTGATGGATGACCCTACACTAGATGAGCTGATCAAGTCAGTTAACGCTATTGAGCAACCTTTGCCATAGGCCAAATATGTAAATGAGGACAGAGGCAACAAGAAATCTGATGAAGTATGTTTCACAAGTGGCAAGTCATTAAGGGAAGCCTGGACAAGCAAAGGAACCCAATTCTAACTGTATTTGTTGCAGGTGTAGAAGCGATTCATATATTACAAACTACAAGGGTTGTCCACCTGTTAAAAATAATTTCAGTATTTTCAAGCATCGGGGGCATTTTGAAAAAGAAATGTGGAGGAAAAGAAACAAAGCTGGAAGAGTTCAGGTGGCTCAAATGTATAGTGATAATGTTCATATTCATTACACGAGCATGGGTGATGCAGAAGCGTCATATAGTAAAACAAGGGTTCTGATGATGCGAAGAGGTGAATAAAACACCACACAATGAGCCTTCCAAGCCTCCAACATGAATCTTAACAGTAAGTGGTGTAAATGTTAAGATTCTAGCAGATTCAGAATCGGCATTCACCTTTATCACAAAGAAGGAAGTTTGATAAATCCAGATGTAAAAGCTGTGACCTATGATGGCAATGTGATACCAGACCAAGGCCTGTTCAAGATGTTGACCCATGCCTTCAAATCCCTCCACAACATAGGACCATAATACATCAACCACTGACTGAATTTCTACCACCTGTTCAGATACCTCTGCTCTGCCTCCTTCTTCCTTGCCCACACTCTCAGCATACATTTCGACAATAGTGGGGAACGCTCCTTCACACAGCATGCTGCAAAATCTTGGAACAACCCTCCACTTCACCTAAAGAAGTTATTCTCCCTGCTAGAATTCAGAAGAGGATTCAAGACCTGGATATTCAAATGAACTCAGGCGGCAGCACCAGCTATCAGCACCGAGATACCCTCCTGGGTGATTATCCGTGCTCTGCGAATACATTTGGATTGGATTGGATACATTTCTTTGGATTCTTCATTGCAACCACAGTTTTCAAAGATAGGTGACCAAGATCAAGATTTACATAGATAAGAAAGAAGTCTGCATTGTGGGACCAAGGGTCTCTTGAAATAATAGTCAATCCACATGCATCAGACCCTGTAATTTTGATCTCTGAAGGCAATCTGGATCAGAAAATCAAGAATATGTTCCCTGACGTATTCATTTATGTGGCTGGTAAACTAAAAGGATTTTCCCATCAGATACATTTTAAGGGAACTGCTATGCCAGTAAAACAATGACTAACAAATGTTCCCTTCAGTGTTCTTAAGGAAATCCAAACGCTCCTGGAAAGTCTCCTAAGAGATGACATCATCGAGGAAAGAGAGGCCCAAAACAAGATTTCTCACATCATTCTGAACAAGAAAAGCAGTAGAGATGTATTACTTTGTGTGGACCTTTGGGCCTTAAGAGCAAACATCACTGTGGATTGTCATCCACTGCCCAGAGAAAATTACTTTCTAACAATGCTGAATGGTTCTTCAGCATTTTCCACACTAGATCTATGCAGTGTGTATCATCAGGTAGATCTAGCTGATGAATCCAGAACGTTAACTGCATTTGTTACACTTTTTGTGGTATTCCAGGACAAGAAGATGCTGTTTGGTTTGCCATCTGCAGCAACCATTTTCCAATGTGTGCTATATCACACCTTCATAGACATGGATGCTAAAGTCCAATGTTTTAAAGATGATGTGTTGGTCTTCACCAACAGAGCAGAAGACCATTTCACAATTCTACAAACACCTAAACTCTTGTCTCTTCCATCCTCCATTTGAGGGCACATGATGTGAGTTTATTTTCTATCATGTATCAATCTCAAATTTAATATTTTTGTCACAGTGAATTTTATCAGCTGGCAAAGTAGTGAACTCATCTCTACAGAGGACAGATTTCAAGAATATGGATAAACCATTTTTTAAATTGACTCCCATCCACCTACTAAATCTGATTTAGTAGATGACAAACTATTCACAATAGAAGTGTTATCCGGACTCCTTGCATGACACTCTATGTGGAGAACAGGATCAGCCATTGTTGTGTCAATTAATTTAATATGAGTAAAATACACAGTTGCAATTACATCATGATACAAGTCTGAAATGTTTATAATCAGTTTTTAACCCCCAGGATAAGTTCAGTAGCCCTCAAACAAGCTTCCAACTGTTTGTGCTTGCAACCCAGACAAACATGTTGCATGAAATCATTGCTCTGATTTAGGGTCACTTATAGAGTTTTAGTATTGGTGCAGGTGGTTTGTTCACTTCACCCACTATAGTTCTTTGAGAGATTTGATTTTAAATGGGTTATTGGTAGGGCAGGTAGGTACCTACACCTAGCAACAAGCCACAAACCTCCACAAAAGTACAGTTAGGTCTCAGTAAATTAATCCCAGCTCTACCCTTGGTAGCTTGGCATCGAGCGTCAAGGCTTAACTTAGGAGACAAAGTGTAAAGCATTCAAATATCACAAAACAGTAATTAAATAAAACACAGGAAACAGTTTAAAAATCCAAAACCAATTTATAAAAATAGCTTATATTTTTATCTTTAAAATGACACAAAAACGATTAAAATCGGTTCAGGGGAACCGGAGATATGAATTTTTAAAGTATTATTATTTTCTAGCGCATAGAAACAAAAAGCGCCAATCGGGTCATCTGGTTGCACCAGGACCGGGACAAAGTCAAACTTTCAGGCCGACCGCGATGGAGCCCTGCTCGGCTACAGGTCGCGGGAGGCCTCGGTTAAAAAGTTACCTTCTGACTTAGTCTTTTTTTTTGAAGTTTTTCTTCACCGGGACAAACCTGCCAGTTGGATCCGACCTCCTGGAGCCCTTGTCCGGATACGCGAAGTCGGTTTCCTCGGTGGTGATTTCTACCTTCGGACTTAGTCGTTTTTTCGAGATGAAAATCCTTCGACCGGGGTAAACCTGGATCTTGATCCGACGTCCGTGGAGCCCTTCTCGGATACGATGGCTGGAAGGTCCCGGTCAACTTTTTACGTTCGGACTTAGTCTTTTTTTCGGATGTTTTTCTTGACCGGGACGAACCACGAAGTCAGGCCGGGTCGCGGTTGAGGCAAGCCGGCTAGAATTTCCGCGTCGAGTCGGTCACTTTATGGAGCTTTTTTCTAAAATTTCTCCAGTCTTTTCCAAACTTCTGGGGCTTCACCCAGATGTTCTTTTAAGGTTCTTTTGGGGTCCACAGCTCACCCCAAGGGTCCAGAAGTTCTGTGATGGTCCTTGGGAAGTGCGGACTTCAATTCCCAGAGTGCACCTGGCGCAAACTCCTTTTTGGCCACTGGGCAGTGGTCACCTGGTCACTTTTTCAGGAGTTGGTGCAGGGGACTCTGGTTAGCAATTTTTCACCTGTAGCAAACAGGGAGTCCCTCCTTGAACCAGTGGAAGCCAGGCAAAGTCCTTCTTGTGGTGAAGCCCAAGTGTGCAGCTGGTGCAGTCTTTCTGAGTGCAGGGTCCAGGTGCAGGCCAGGGGTCCAGCAGGGCAGTCCTTCTTCTCCTTGTAGTTCTTTCTTCTTGAAATTTGGTGGGGATCTGAGGCGTGAGTGCAGGTCTGCCAGTTTTATCCTTGCTCCTGGGTGAAAAGCAGGGGGGCCCTGGTCCTCCAATCAGGGACAGGGTCGTCCCCCTGTGATGACCACTTCCTGGGAAGTGTGGCAAAAATCCATCCCAGAAGGCAATAGTCTCTAAAAATCCAAAATGGATGAATCTGATTTTTGGAGGAGAGATCTGGCTGAGCCCACCCACTGGTGTGGCTAAAAATCATAAACACACCCCTCTCCTGCCCTCTCCTAATCTAATCAAGGGGGCACCTAGCTGTCTGGGGTTGCAGGATGTGGGGGTGTTGCTGGGTGCTCCAGATGTCCTTCTCTGCCTTTGAAGACCAGTTTGGCAGCCCTCCCCCTTCCTGCTTCCCCATCTGCTGAGGGGAGATTCTCTCCCCCAAGCACATTCCTTTGTGTGAAGTCAGGCCACTTCACACCTCATTAAAGTAGCCTGGCAGAAGCTGCTGCAGGCTGGCCAATCAGAGCACAGCAGCAAAAACAATGCAGAGCTGAAATTGGCAACTTTTTAGGTAAAGTCTAAACTTTTTACCTGCACTAGTTATATTAAATCCAACAACTGGAAGTTGTGGGATTTATTATAACAATCAATTTGATACCAAATTCTTGGTATGTAACATTTAAGGAGACTTTAAAATTAAAAATAAAGTCTGCCCATTCTAGCCTATGAAGGCCATTTACTTCAATGAGGGAAAAACGAATTTGGCTGTTTTTACCTCACCAGGGCTTATAAATCTATTTTTATAAAGTCCCTGCTTATAGTTACATGGCACCCAGCCCTAGGGGCACATAGGGCACACCTTAGGGGTGACTTATATGTAAAAATAAGGTAGTTTAAGACTTTGGAAGTACCTTTAATTCCAAAGTCGAATTTGCATATAACTTTAATTTAAAAGCAGCCAGCAAGGCAGGCTTGCTTTTAAAATGACACTGGGCACCTCAGCAATGCACCTAGGTGTGCACCACCTATGCTGTGGTCCCTAAACCTACATGCCCTACCATATACTAGGGACTTATATGTAGGTTAACTTAGCCAATTATAATTAGCCTAATTTGCATATCCATTTTACACAGAGCACAGGCCCTGGGACTGTTTAGCAGTACCCAGGGCACCATCAGAGTCAGGAAAACACCAGCATAAAGTGGAAAATGGGGGCAAAAAGTTATGGGGCCTCTGCAATCAGCCCCAGTTTCTCACACAACCCCCCCCCCAGCCCACACGCCCAGGAGACTCAGCCCAACCCTGGGAGAGTCTTCCTGGCTTGTTAGGCGAGGAAGACAGTGAAGAAAACTGGCTGTCCCTTTGCAGGGCCTACTCTGCCTTATATCCTCCTGTCAGGGTCACTCCCTCTGGGTAGTGAAGCCATCCCAACAGTAAAAGGACCCAGTTCAAACTGAAACTTCCCTCTAGGGGGGTCTTCCTCCTCTCTCTCTGCCAACTTGGGTAGTGAGGTGCCCACCTCCCCTACTCCTAACTTTGCTAGGGCAACACCTAGCTTACCCAAAGAGGTCACCCAACACTTGAGCAACCCCACCATGACCAATAGGGTCAGGGGGCCTACTTTGCTATTGGCCCTGGGGTCTGCCTCCCAGGCCAAGTACAGTGCTGCCAGGAAGGCTAGCACCCAGCAGAGGCTACTGACAGCTGTCAGTACCCAGAACCACACCCTAAGCTCTCCACTGACAGGTGGCTGAGCTGCTTTAGGGGCATCTTTGGGGTCCTGGTACCCCTCTTGCTGTCTAGAGTGGGGGGCTACCACCTCCTGTGGCAGACACCCTCCTTCCACTCTCCCTTCTGTCAGTGCAGGGGCAACACCTTGCATCTGGACAGCTGCCTGACTACTCAGGACTTCCTTGGGGTCAGGTGAGGCCTCACCAGTGCCAACTCTGGGCTCCCCCCCTACTGGGGCAGAAGGCCTTTGGCTCCTTGGAACTCTCTTTAAGAGTGGCCTACCCTTCCTTTTCTTCTTTCCTTTTCTTGGGGACCCCTGTCTCCTAACTGTAGGGACTGACTCCCCAGGACTTTGGGTAGGGGGGGCGCCCTGGGCGACCACCCCATCTGTGACCAGACTCACCTCTGGGAGGTCATTGCCCAGGATACAATCTAGGGGAAGGTCAGCACTGACTACCACCCTAATCCAGTCAAGGATACCCTCCCTCTCTAGGGGCACTATGGCTACAGGTTTGGAGGTGACCTCCCCTGTGGCTATCCTGACTTTCTTTGTCTTTCCTGGGACATACATGTCTGGGGTCACTAACCGGTCACTCACTACAGTGTGACTGGCACAGGTGTCTCTCAGGCCAGTGGTAGGGATCCCATTCACTTGAATGTGGTGGAAGTGCCTACTCCCACCCTCAGGGATCACCAGCTTACCATCTGGTCCTGTCTCCCAGCACAATGCTAGGAGGACTTCATCATCTGAGGAGTCCTCCTCTATGGCTACACTGGACAGCCCAGTGCTAACCACCTTCTTTGGACAGGCTGCATCTCCTCTGAAGTGACCTGTCTGCTGACAGTCAAAGCAAGCCCTACTGTCCAAGAGCTTTTTTAACCCTGGGTCTCCCTGTCTCTGCATGTCAGAGTGGGAGTGGGATTTACTCTCCTCCTTCTTAGGGTTCTGGGGTACAGAGGGAGTCTCTGTGGTGGGCTTACCACCTCCCTCCTTAGGTTTTTGGGGACCTGACCCCCCCTTCTTGGAGTCTCCCCCCTGGGACTTGACAACCACCCTGGTTCTCAACCACTCATCAGCTGCCTCCCCTAGCTCTCTAGGGTTGGTCTGCTTAGAGTCCACTAGATGCTGGCGTAACCTTTCTTGGATACAATTGGTCAAGATGTGCTCTCTCATGATCAGATTGTATAACCCCTCATAAGTATTTACTTTGTTGCCAATAATCCAGCCCTCTAGTGCCTTTAGTGAGGTGTCCACAAAGTCAACCCAAGACTGGGTACTGACCTTCTGGGTGTCCCTGAACTTCATTCTATATTGCTCTGGGGTCAGACCAAACTTCTTGACTAAGCACCTCTTCATACTAGGGTATGAATCTGCCTCCTCCCCCCTTAAGGTCAGAAGCCTATCCCTCCCTGAGTTGGGGACCAACTCCCACAAAAGGGAACCCCAGTATTGAGGCTTAACCCTTCTCATTTGGAGTGCCCTCTCAAAGGCCCCTAGCCACTTATCTATGTCATCCCCCTCTATATAAGCAGGAACTACCCCCTTGGGTAATCTGGGGCAAACTCCCCCACCCATGGACACCTCAGCTTCTTTATCGCTGCTTCCATCTCTTTTTTCTTTGTATGCCCACTTTTTCTTTTCTAGGGCCAGCTTCTCTGCTTCCAAAGCTATGTAGGCTAGCTGGGCTTCCAGCTCTCTTTCCCTGATGGATGGGTTCTCTCCTCCTGAAAGGACCCTCTTCCTACCACTAGCTTTGGGTCTGCCCCTAGTGACTGTATCCATTGAGGACCGTTCCTCCTCTTCCTCACTTGGGGTCTGATGCCTTCCCTCCCCTGAGTGGTTAGAGTTAGCATCTTCCTCTTTTTCTTCCTCCTCTGGAGCTTCCTCTGTCTCTACCTCTTGGGCCTCAGCCCATGCTGTCAGGGATTTAATCAGGATTTCCTTCCTGAGATTAGTGGTTGCAGGCAACCCCCTCTCAATACACAACCCCCTAAGCTGGACTACTGTCAGTGTGGGTAGGCTAGCCAGATCAAGCTCCATGGTTCCCTAGTTTTGTGTCAACAAAAACTTTTTGCAAAAATTGGAAACAAGAATTTAGAAAAATTACAAAAATTCAATAATTGAAATTAATCCAAATTAATTACAAAAAAAAAAAATTAAAATTAAAAATTAAAAACAATTTTTGCTCTAGGACAATTTAAAGGATTTTTAATTTGTTTTATCTAAAACTGTAACGTGATATTGAACACAAGTACAGGATCCCGTCGCT
Organism: Pleurodeles waltl; assembly: GCF_031143425.1. Lineage (NCBI taxonomy): Eukaryota > Metazoa > Chordata > Amphibia > Caudata > Salamandridae > Pleurodeles > Pleurodeles waltl. The sequence continues at coordinate 657,357,352 of NC_090443.1, read as the reverse complement.
GCTTCCAATTATGTTGGAAAATGGGTTATTGGTAGGGCAGGTAGGTACCTACACCTAGCAACAAGCCACAAACCTCCACAAAAGTACAGTTAGGTCTCAGTAAATTAATCCCAGCTCTACCCTTGGTAGCTTGGCATCGAGCGTCAAGGCTTAACTTAGGAGACAAAGTGTAAAGCATTCAAATATCACAAAACAGTAATTAAATAAAACACAGGAAACAGTTTAAAAATCCAAAACCAATTTATAAAAATAGCTTATATTTTTATCTTTAAAATGACACAAAAACGATTAAAATCGGTTCAGGGGAACCGGAGATATGAATTTTTAAAGTATTATTATTTTCTAGCGCATAGAAACAAAAAGCGCCAATCGGGTCATCTGGTTGCACCAGGACTGGGACAAAGTCAAACTTTCAGGCCGACCGCGATGGAGCCCTGCTCGGCTACAGGTCGCGGGAGGCCTCGGTTAAAAAGTTACCTTCTGACTTAGTCTTTTTTTTTGAAGTTTTTCTTCACCGGGACAAACCTGCCAGTTGGATCCGACCTCCTGGAGCCCTTGTCCGGATACGCGAAGTCGGTTTCCTCGGTGGTGATTTCTACCTTCGGACTTAGTCGTTTTTTCGAGATGAAAATCCTTCGACCGGGGTAAACCTGGATCTTGATCCGACGTCCGTGGAGCCCTTCTCGGATACGATGGCTGGAAGGTCCCGGTCAACTTTTTACGTTCGGACTTAGTCTTTTTTTCGGATGTTTTTCTTGACCGGGACGAACCACGAAGTCAGGCCGGGTCGCGGTTGAGGCAAGCCGGCTAGAATTTCCGCGTCGAGTCGGTCACTTTATGGAGCTTTTTTCTAAAATTTCTCCAGTCTTTTCCAAACTTCTGGGGCTTCACCCAGATGTTCTTTTAAGGTTCTTTTGGGGTCCACAGCTCACCCCAAGGGTCCAGAAGTTCTGTGATGGTCCTTGGGAAGTGCGGACTTCAATTCCCAGAGTGCACCTGGCGCAAACTCCTTTTTGGCCACTGGGCAGTGGTCACCTGGTCACTTTTTCAGGAGTTGGTGCAGGGGACTCTGGTTAGCAATTTTTCACCTGTAGCAAACAGGGAGTCCCTCCTTGAACCAGTGGAAGCCAGGCAAAGTCCTTCTTGTGGTGAAGCCCAAGTGTGCAGCTGGTGCAGTCTTTCTGAGTGCAGGGTCCAGGTGCAGGCCAGGGGTCCAGCAGGGCAGTCCTTCTTCTCCTTGTAGTTCTTTCTTCTTGAAATTTGGTGGGGATCTGAGGCGTGGGTGCAGGTCTGCCAGTTTTATCCTTGCTCCTGGGTGAAAAGCAGGGGGGCCCTGGTCCTCCAATCAGGGACAGGGTCGTCCCCCTGTGATGACCACTTCCTGGGAAGTGTGGCAAAAATCCATCCCAGAAGGCAATAGTCTCTAAAAATCCAAAATGGATGAATCTGATTTTTGGAGGAGAGATCTGGCTGAGCCCACCCACTGGTGTGGCTAAAAATCATAAACACACCCCTCTCCTGCCCTCTCCTAATCTAATCAAGGGGGCACCTAGCTGTCTGGGGTTGCAGGATGTGGGGGTGTTGCTGGGTGCTCCAGATGTCCTTCTCTGCCTTTGAAGACCAGTTTGGCAGCCCTCCCCCTTCCTGCTTCCCCATCTGCTGAGGGGAGATTCTCTCCCCCAAGCACATTCCTTTGTGTGAAGTCAGGCCACTTCACACCTCATTAAAGTAGCCTGGCAGAAGCTGCTGCAGGCTGGCCAATCAGAGCACAGCAGCAAAAACAATGCAGAGCTGAAATTGGCAACTTTTTAGGTAAAGTCTAAACTTTTTACCTGCACTAGTTATATTAAATCCAACAACTGGAAGTTGTGGGATTTATTATAACAATCAATTTGATACCAAATTCTTGGTATGTAACATTTAAGGAGACTTTAAAATTAAAAATAAAGTCTGCCCATTCTAGCCTATGAAGGCCATTTACTTCAATGAGGGAAAAACGAATTTGGCTGTTTTTACCTCACCAGGGCTTATAAATCTATTTTTATAAAGTCCCTGCTTATAGTTACATGGCACCCAGCCCTAGGGGCACATAGGGCACACCTTAGGGGTGACTTATATGTAAAAATAAGGTAGTTTAAGACTTTGGAAGTACCTTTAATTCCAAAGTCGAATTTGCATATAACTTTAATTTAAAAGCAGCCAGCAAGGCAGGCTTGCTTTTAAAATGACACTGGGCACCTCAGCAATGCACCTAGGTGTGCACCACCTATGCTGTGGTCCCTAAACCTACATGCCCTACCATATACTAGGGACTTATATGTAGGTTAACTTAGCCAATTATAATTAGCCTAATTTGCATATCCATTTTACACAGAGCACAGGCCCTGGGACTGTTTAGCAGTACCCAGGGCACCATCAGAGTCAGGAAAACACCAGCATAAAGTGGAAAATGGGGGCAAAAAGTTATGGGGCCTCTGCAATCAGCCCCAGTTTCTCACAGTAGTCTAACAACGATTTTACATTTCTAGTTCAAACTATGCACATCCTCCAGCACAGACTTGTTTTGTTGCCCTGGTGGTGCAATTGCTTGCAATAATTAAATAGTGAAATAAAAACTCAAATATACACAGGGCAGAAGGATTAAAACTGGCAAGCAAAACAATTGCATGCATTCTGAAAACAGAACTAACAGGACACACATTGAATTTAGTTACTCTGCCAGTAGAAAATGGCCAAGAGAGTGGCTCAGCTCAGGCTCTTCTTGGTGGTAAAATACACTTACAAGCCCAGCCTTGGCCCATGCTTCACTTTTTTTGAAGCTATACCCGTGGTCTGGGCATCTTTTAGGAAAATGTCCTTGCTTTCTCTTGGTTATGATGTTGGCACAAAGTAGTTGGGTCCAGTAGTTAGCAGCTACAGTTACTAACCTGTGGTACTCTCTCCTCCTCTCAAAAAGCCTACTTGGCCCAGTTATCTTTTATGTAAAAGTAGCTGGACCTTTAGACATAGAGATGGGCAAGGCATGTCTTTCAGATGCAGAGGAGCCAATGATTCCACATTTTGTCTTCTAAAAAAATAATTGTGGACCTGCAAACCTTTTATGTAGAGAGCCAAACTCTGCAACATCAAAGGGTTAGGTACCAACAGTGAGGCCAGTCAATCAAAGCAAGTAGAGGGAGCACACAAGGCAGTAGTGTTGTAGGACTCTTACAATGGACCAAGACAGTCCCACACTGACTGGAAGCTATTGGCCTGACCTTCTCCGCTAGGTAGCAGCATCTCATCCAAACCTAGGAATTAAAGGTGAATAGTGGCTGGTATATGACACTCTGACTCCTGAGGGAAGTCATGGTGGAACAGATCCTACCCCATTCTCTCATTTGCACAAAGTCTGAGACATGAGAAGGCAAACAAAGAGATGCAGGATATATTTTAATGTATTTATTGAAGTGACTACTACATTCCATGATAAAAGGTGATTATTAGGAAGATGGAACATAATACAGTGATGATTGTGACCATTAGAGTAAAACATAAACAGCCTTAACACCCTGACATAATCATGAGTCCAAGAATTCCTACCTACACCCTAGCATCTAAAATGAGGGCATGGCAATGTTAGCCCTTCTGCCCTTACTAGTCTATGGAAGGAGCTCCCCAACCACACACCTGGAAAAGAAAAGGGTCTGCCTGCTGTTCTGCTGACAGTCCTCCCGGTTGGCTGTAAAGACAAGGCCAAAATCAGCAATGCTGTTGACGAAGTGGCACACAGCATCAGATGGCTGGCTGGAATGTCCCTTCTACCCTTCTTCAGCATGTGTTTTGTTTATATAACAAAACGTGGTGTGTTCTGAGAAAAGGCCTGATGTGATAATATGTCTAAGGTGAGAAAGTTGACTCCGTAACTCTTGGACTGGCAAAACCAAGTAAACTATTGTGTGCAATGACAGCCTTGACAAGGCCACATAATGAAATGTTATGCAATGGAACTGACAACAATGCTTTAGCAGAAAGGCAGCTGATTAGAATACACAAACAGCTGTGCTGAATTGCAAGCTGTACTAAAATATAATAAAATGTATAAACAAGTAAAATTGGTATATAGGTAAAAGGGCACAGGCCTGGAACTAAAACAGAGATGTCTGATCTAAGCACTAAAAGGAATCCATGGCAGCAGGGCTAGCGTTTCCCCTCTTCCTGCAAACATGATAATAATTTATGGATATGATAGAAATAATATAAAATATACAATTTAGAAGGTTCACTTCTACAATGTAAAATATTATAGTTTCATTGAGTCCATTACAGCAGAGCGACAATGCAAGGACTGTGTTAAACAAGAACATTGTTCTCTTATAATTGAAGAACTGGAAGGTTATGGCATGTGCTGCAACTGCATTGAACGGAACCAATATTTAGACTGAAGGGTCTTGTACTTTCCTACAGGTAGAATGTGTTCTAAAACAGATTCAGCATCAAATATTCAGAGGAGCACTTGGGACCCTGAATATTAAGAAGCCGTGGTCTAAATGGACAGATAACTGGTAGCAAAATGCAACCAGTATTTTTGTTACCTGGAAATCATTTTATGAATTAACTGATGTACTAACATGTCAGTCCGTAAAATTCTGAATTATAGTGAGTTATAATCCTCTGTACCTCGTGAATAAATAATGATAGGTAGATTGCAAATTGCAACTCACGATTGGGAAACCATCACAGGAATGGTAGCCTGCTCAGGTCATCAGACCACCATGTCTGTGACTGCTTTAAAATAAAGCATACTTTTTTGGCATTTTGTTATCCTTAAAAAGAAAAGCTTTTTTGTTTTTTAAAATTAACAGTGAGATTGTGGACCTCTGTCATTCCCCAACTTTTTACAGTTGACAAAGGAGAAGGGATCCCAAGGGAACGCCTTTGTTTTTGTGAATGGTTAGGACGTTCTTTGAGGTTTCGGTAACTTCTCAACGCTTTGTAACTGCATTTTCATATCAAAACATTCATACATAACATATTGATTCTGTATTTGGAAAGGACACCTACAAAACACTCCTTCCAGATAACAAATCGGTATCCATTCACAAACTAATTTTAAGAGTCAACAAAAAACTTCTGTATACTAAAATGGGATTACTACATCAGAAATAGCATTTTTACAGCCACAAATGCTGAATCGGAACATTTCAAACTGCAAAATAAGTAGTATGCCTGGCCCTTAATCCTTTATGTGTAAGGGTCACCAAAAAAATGAAAAACTGACCTTGCTAAATCTTTTAAAACATTCCTCAGATCTTCTTAATATCAAAGGGCTGTCAAACAGAATAAAATTAACTACTGATGAGACAAGATCCTTTCATCCAAAAATGCAATGTGTGATGTATGCCAATCCACCTTTCATTTTGTTTTTCTTAATTGATAATATGCAACTAGTATACCTGAAGCTACATATAATAGGATTACTGTGTATTTCACATCTAGGTTCTATGAGGCAACAGAACACTTTTAAGTAACTTCAAATTCATGGTGCTTCAAGGCATTGCACTTCTACATACTAATATCCAAGTCAGCACAACATAAGCCGCCTGCTGTCTCATCTCGTCTACCACCAACTTTTTAGTTTCATCCTGTCAATATTAAAAAGAAACTAGCCCTCTGCATACCTACCGCAACCCTTAAAAGAACAAAAGCCATTGATGGCAACATGGATGTTGAGCCATGTTCAATATTTTTATGGTACCTGGACATTTTTGCATCAAATATATAGGAGATTTGCAATGCATGTTTTCAAAAGAGAGTTAATCCTTCAAACACAAAGTGTTATCCCTCCCCAATGCCGCAACATCACAAGGGCACAGTATGCCTTTAATATGTGAATCTATTTTAATATGTAGACTATAGTCAGACAATTCAACCTTTTACCAAGAAATAAACAATATCTCAGAATGAAGCTAATTTGTTTTCAATTGTACATAGCAGATTTTCTTACCCTTCTTCTGTCATTCTTGGCTATGTTTCTCAGTGCCATGACTGCATCCACCTGAATGCTGTGAGGAAGTTGAGATGCTCTGTGTAAAAATCCAGGCAAGAATTTCTGAATGAGTTTAATGCTTGCTGGCTGCCCTGCATTTCCAATTGCCTTAAGTGACAGTGTCATGTCACCTTCGTTGCCACTACTTAGAGCATCTAATGCAAGGTCATGGAGAGGCTGAAACAAGTAATAAAAAATAATCTCTAATTACATTTTAACAGCTGACAATCTCCTCTTTTATTGTGTCATTTATTGGTTCATGGTTTAGTAACAGATTAAATAGGCCAGCCACTGAGGAAGAATGACAAAGCATTATAATGATGTTTATAATACAAATCAAATATGTTGCACACAAACGCTGAAGTTTACAATTGCCCATTTACAAGTCATATTTACCAACAAACAATAAACAAACAATGGCAGGCCCTTTCTATATTTGCCCACAGTACATCAAATGCATTAATGGTCTCTATGAAGTATTTGTTCTACTTCACCAATACGGACATTATGAAAGTGTCAGTTCCCTAAACATTGTTCCATCCTCAAAGTACCATGATCGCTACTCCTGAACATTTTCCCTAGACTCTTCTCCTTCGGTTGTAATGGAAGTCATGATTACAATTTCTATGGTCATATTTGCAAGTCTCTATTACATATGCGTTGCATCATAGGCCATCAAAGATTTCTTACTGGAAGAATTCAGAAGCTCCTTCTATTTATCAGATAAGGTCGCATTTGCCCATTATAAGAAATTTGGTTCAAGCAGGAACCACAATACTTGTCTGTGTGAAGCCACAAGCAACCCCAAATTAATTTGTGCTCAACCCCCTTAACTTAGAGGTAACATGTATAGTATTTATGCAAAACTTCAAACAGTAACACAGTTAAAAAACACAATCGAATCATTAGAATTGGAGATATTAAATTCTAAAGATTATAGTGAAAATAGCATTATAAAGCACAAAGTTTCAACTGAACTGTGGTTATCTGGTCACATCGAACCGGAACAAAGTCACAAGATTAGGCTGACCAAAAGGGAACACAAGATAGCTACAGGGGCCCAGGTAGGCCCACTGAGCAAGAGAACCTTAATCATGGGTGCAGAACATTGCGAGGTCCCACGCCGAGGATGCATCATGCAGCTGATATGATGCATTGGTTCCGAAGAGCTGCAAAGTTGTGATGCAAAACCTTGCATCATTGTCATGGATCCCAATGATGAGGGCTTGTGATACCAAGTCCGGTGTTGTGGATGCATTGTGTAGTTGAGGCAATGCATAAGTACAGGAGAGTAGTGAGTCTGCAATGGGATAACCTGCTTCTTTGTGAAGACTGCCGTTAAAGAAAGCTTTGTGATGTGAGGGCCTGCATCAAGAAAGCTTTATACTGGTGGGAGTTACGATGCGGACTGTGAGGTTGATGCAAATTCCATTCTCTGAGAAACCGCACAGTAGAGGCAATGTGTTGGTTCTGCTCAGGTTTGCATCACGCAGTTGGGCAGATGCATGGTTTCCAAGGATCTGCAAGGCTGTGGTGCAGACTTCAGTGTCATAGTCAAGGCTGCCACCTATGAGGGAGGCTAGGGGCTGAGCGAGGATGTATTGCACTGTAGCAGTTCTGATGAGGCGACGGGCTGTAATACGATGCAGGTCTTTGCGATGGAGCCAATCCATACAGCAGTGGTGATGCATCCATTCTGTTCAGGTTTGCACTGCACAGCAGAGGAGATGTGTCATTTCTACTGGATCCGTACAGGCTGGCAGAGCACTTTAGGCCCACTTCCAAGGGTCCAGGACTGGGGTGACACCACTTGGCAGGGTAGACCCACAGATGGCAGAGTGCAAGTGTTGGGGTAAAGGTTGTTGGAGCCTTCTGTCCCTGAGGCTCAAGTTAGGAGGCCAGCCACCTAGCTCCTGGAGTCTCTCTTGTGGTCCTGGGTTCAAGAGATGCAGGTCCTGTCCTTCCATCCCAGACAGGAGGGCAGCAAACAGCAGGTCAGCACAACAGGGAAGCAGTCCTTCAGAATATGAGCCCAGCAGAGTGGCGGTCTCTCAACAGCACAGCAGTTCTTCCAGGCAGAATAGCCACAGGTCCAGAAGTGTACTGAAGAGTTAGTGTCTGAGGTCCTATATTTATACCTTGGCCTTCTTTTGAAATGGAAGAAGCTTCTCAAGGTTTCCATTTGAAGCCTACAGGCTTCCTGCCATCCCTGCCGGGGCTTCAGACTAAGTACTGGGGGCATGCAGCCCTTTATGTGGAGGCAGGACACAGCTCATTTAAGTGTAAGTAGAGCTATACCCAGCTCTGCTCTCCTATTCCGCAAGTGATGGCCCATCGAGGCACACCTAAGCTCTCTATTGTTTGTAGCTGTTGAAGAGGAACACACAAGGCCCAAATGTCACCTATACACTGTCATGTGACCCAGTGGCAAACTGGAGGGGCTAAATGGCTGAGGCAGGGAAATGCCAACTTTCCAAAAGTAGCATTTTCAAAATTGTAATTTAAAATCTGACTTTACTATAGAAGATGTTTTTTCATCACAATTCCAAATACACCGAACGTAAACTGGTTACCTGTTCCCATTTGAAAGTTACATCTTAGTAAATGTAATACGGTAACCTAAATGTTATGCTATGGGGGAGATGGGCCTAGATGTAGTGAAAAACACAATTTAAGAGCTTTTCACTACTAGGACATGTAGAACTAAAAAGTATCTTCCCAACATTTTTGAAACACTGCACTCTACCCTCTGGGATGACCAGGACTTACCCATGGGGTGGCTTGCATGTATTAAAAAGAAAGGTGTGAGAATAGTAAATGGTTTCTTTTCCCAGGTCAAAATGACAGTTTGAAACTGTACATACATGCTGCAATGGCATACTTGACGACATTTTAAAAGGCTAGTTGAGTGGGTTGCACAATCAATTCTGCAGGCCCATTAGTAAAATTTAATTTTCAGGCGCTGGACACATATAGTACCACTTTACCATTGACTTAAGGAGTGAGCACATGCACTTTAGCACTGGTTAGCAGTGGTAAAGTGTGCAGAGCACTAAAGCTAGCAAAAATGAAATCCGCAAAAATAAGAGGGGTGAAGCCAAAACGTTTGAAGTAAGACCATCTTAAGTCTGACATGTCTAACACTTTTCATATTGTATACAAACCAAAGGTAAGCTTTTAATTGCCTATTCCATTCACATAAACTCCTATGTACAAATTCGTTGATAGTTTGCTATATACTCATTAAAGTGCTTGTAGTGCTCTGTATGTGTTTGGTTAGAGAAGCATAACTGTGATGTCTTATTTAAGAATCGGTGTATGTCATTATTTTAATGTTATTATTACAAATCTGTATATGTCATTTCTTGTTAGGTTATGGAATGGAGGGAATGGTTGAGAGATAGAGACTTCTGCATGGTCATGGGTTTTTACAGTTAAATAAACTCGATCTATTTTTGTATATTTCTTGGTTTATCATGTTTATTTCAGGATTTCTCCAGTCTACAAATTTTGGCAACAACCTTCAGTGGAAAGGGACACTTTACTAGTACCGGTGCGCCTCCCCTGCGCATGGAGTCTCTGTTGAGACTTTCATTCAACATGCTTCTCACTGGCGGTCAACACCTTACAGTGCCATGCACAGCGTCTTTCGAAACCAGTGTCTCTGTTCGCATCAATTCCAGCAAGCAGCCTGCAAGCTTGAAGCCAAACTCTTCATCGAAAGAGACACACAATCACGTTATGGTGGCCATCTTTGCCTGTAGGGATCCATTCAATAGATTTGGCTTCAAATACCGTTTTTGCATTTCAAATGCCTATCTATCGTTAAGGTGATCGGCACACCTGTGTTAATTTACTTTTAATTACACACTACTTGCAGTTACGCGCTGTATAGAGGAATATGTGTTTGCGGTAATTCAGCTGATCCTCAGATAAGGAGATTGGCACTCCATTTCACAAAAGCGCTCCTTCCTATAATCAAATATAGTGATAGGCACACCATTTAATAACAGCAACAGAATTTGAGCAGTGATAGGCACACCTTGCACACATGAATAAGCAGTATTCGAGGAACCATCTGCCATGTTTAAAAGACACAATTTCTTTAAAAGAAAGCAGCTGCGGGATGAAACTGTTGAGGATTATTTGGCAATTATAAGAGTTTTAGCAGTTAAATGTGAGTTTGACAGCAATCGTGATGTGTATTTAAAAGATCAATTTGTTTTTAATTGTTCAAACAACACTCAGGAAAGAATTATATCTTGTAAAAATCCATCTTAGGTGAGGTCATTGATATTGCTAAAAGTATGGAATGCTCAGTGGTATTATCGAGAATGCTTATGGATGTTGGCAACAGTAATGTTTGGACCGCGACCAAAACCCTAGCAGAAACGAACAGTATAAAAGGTGACACTCACCTTCAGGAACACAGGAACATCAGGAACTGCCATGGAACCTGAATTTGAAGTCTACCCACTGCTCCTGTTGGCACTACAACTCCAGAACAAGCGACGAAGATAACCGTAAGTACACCCACCTAGCACACACTGGAGGGAAGGCCATTAATACACATGCAGACACAACACACACGCCGGAACGCAAACACCTGTACCAACTTACAGACACCAACATATGTAGGAGGCTGGCCTGGTTTGTAGTGGGTACCTTCGGTACTTACACATTACACCAGGTCCAGTTATCCCTTGTTAGTAAATGTAGCAGTGTTCTAGCAGCTTAGGCTGATGGAGGTAGCTATAGCAGAGCAGCTTAGGCTGAACTAGGAGACATGCAAAGCTCATGAATTACCACTTATAGTTACACAGTACTTGTACATAAGTAAAGACAATACTCAGTGTTATCAAAAATAAAGGTATTTATTTGGGTGACACAGTACCAAAAATATCTTAGAGACAATACTCCTTCTGGAGGTAAGTATTATGCACAATATATACACTAGACACCAAAATTAGATAAGTAAATAGTCGTAGAACAATGCAAACAGTAGGAGATCCTATAGAATGCAATGGGAGAAAATAGGTCTGGGGCAACACAAACCACGTACCACAAAAGTGGAATGTGAATTATGAATTCCCCCGTAGACAAGTGTAGTGTGTGCAGAATCGCTGGGAGAGTAAGAATACAGTAAAGGTAAGTACATTACCCCACCCCAGAGCCCAGAAAAGCAGGAGTAAAGTACTGCAAGTTTCCTTAGGACACACTACACCTTGTTTTGGGGATTTTACAGCAGCCAACCAAGTCTGAAAAAAACAACTGCTGGATAATTGGACCTGAAGACCTGCAAAGCAAGGTGTCCAAGTCCAGAAGTCGAAAGAACTTCCAGGAAGGACAGGAGCCCCTGCCAACCCAGAAGAGTGTGCAAAAGAAGAGTCCCTGGTTATTCGAAGACTGCAGAAATGCACCCTAGGAAGATGCCAGTGGGTTCCTGCATGATGCAAAAGATGTCCCACGGCATGCAGATTGTTGTAGATGAGATTTCGTATTGCAAGATGCCAACAATCCTAGGCAGCGGCAAAACTGCATTTTTAATCAAATTGACATTGAATGGACTCAGGAGGGATCTGGGGGCCTCAACTCTATGTGAGGAGGAAGAGGGGGCTCTCAGCACTTTAGAGAGCCCTCAGGATGCCATACAGCACCCCGAGAAGCTGCAGGATCTGGGTTCAAAGGAAGCGCAAAACACTGTTGATGCAGCATAACAAAAGAAGATCCCACGCCGCCAGAGAACAACTCAGCGAGTTGAGCATCAAAGGGTGGGGTACTGGGGACCTTGGCCAGTCTGTGCACAAAGGAATTTTGCAAAGAGTTCACAGAGGCCTCCGGAGGTGAAGAAGAAACAATACACAGGGGCACCGTCATTCTTCGGGAAGGCAAGGTCTTACCTCCTCTAAATTGCATCAGCAGTACCTCAGGACAGTCTATGTCAATGATGCCCACCCTCTGTGTCCTTAAGAGCATGTTCGTCACCATCAGAGGAGTCCTAGGGTACCGGTCGTCACCTTGGAAGGTGCCTGCTTGGATCAGGGGAGTGACTTTGTCACTCCATGGGCGATTTCTTCGGTCCTTCTGGTGCAGGATGAAGAGAGGGAGTCCCCAGAGCATGCACACCATGGAAACTGTTGCAGTTGTAGACTTGGAGCTGAGGTTGCTGAAGAAAAGTGACTCTTTTAGACACTTTGTTGCAGTTACAGCTGGAGCAGTCTGCAGTTGATCTGAGGTCAAAAGAGTCTGAAGTTGTTGCAGAGGATTCCTGAAGGAAACTTGCAAGCAGAATCTGAAGAAAACCCACAGGAGAGACCCTAAATAGCCCTGAGAAGGGGATTGGCTACCTTATCAGGTATGGACCTACCAGGAGGGGTCTCTCACATCACCCGCTGGCACTGGCCACTCAGAGCCCTCCAGAGTGCCCCCACACCTTGCAAAGCAAGATGGCTGAAGTCTGGGACACACTGGAGGAGCTCTGGGCACCACCCCTGGGGTGGTAATGGACAGGGGAGTGATCACTCCCCTTTCCTTTGTCCAGTTTCCCACCAGAGCAGGGGAGAAAGGGTCCCTGAACTGCTGTAGACTGGTTTATGCAAGGAGGGCACCATCTGTGCCCTTCAAAGCATTTCCAGAGGCTGGGAGAGGCTACCCCTCCCCAGCCTGTAACACCTATTTCCAAAGGGAGAGGGTGTAACACCCTGTTCTCAGAGGAAATGCTTTGTTCTGCCTTCCTGGGACTGGGCTGCCCAGACACCAGGAGGGCAGAACCCTGTCTGTGAGGTGGCAGCAGTTGTAGCTGCAGTGCAAGCCTCAGAGAGCTGGTTTGGCAGTACTGGGGGCACATGGTGGAGCCCCCGGGATGCTTGGAATTGACTCCCCAATACCAGATTTGGAATGGGGGGACAATTCCATGATCTGAGACATGTTACATGGCCATATTCGGAGTTACCATTGTGAAGCTACATATAGGTATTAACCTCCATGTAGTGCACGCGTGTAATGGCGTCCCTGAACTCGCAAAGTCTGGGGAAATGGCCCTGAACTATGTATGTGGGGGTACCTTTGCTAGTGCAAGGGTGCCCTCACACTTAGTAACTTTGTACCTAACCTTCAGCAACTGCAGGTTAGACATATAAGTTACTTAAGTGCAGTGAAAATGGCTGTGAAATAGTGTGTGCACTATTTCACGCAGGCTGCAGTGGCAGTTCTGTGTTAGGGTGTGTCTGAGCTCCCTATGGGTGGCAAAAGAAATGCTGCAGCCCACATGGATCTCCAGGAACCCCAGTGCCCTGTGTATCTATGTACCATATACTAGGGACTTATAAGGGGGATCCAGTATGCCGATTGAAATTTGTAAATTAATTCACTGACCTACAGTGACAAATTTCAAAGCAGAGATAGCATAAGCACTGAGGTTCTGGTTAGCAGAGCCTCAGTGACACAGTTAGGCACTACACAGGCATACACATCTGGTCACAAACTATGAGCACTGGAGTCCTGGCTAGCAGGATCCCAGTGAAACAGGCAAAACACACTGACAAATAGGTTTTTATCTATGAGCACCGGGGACCTGGCTAGCAGGATCCCAGTGACACAGTAAAAACACACTGACACACACTCACAAACAGGCCAAAGTGGGGGTAACCATGCCAGAAAGAGGCTACTTTCCTAAACATACACACACAAACTACACACACCAGGGCCAATATACACGTGCCATTCACACACCATCCCACACACACCTCACCGCCACTGTCTAACACAATCATACACAATACCACTGAGTCACACAATGACAACACTACCATAACAGGAGCAAGAGCCCTCAAGCATCACATTGGATGACTAGCTTCATCATCGGGACAGCTCCTCTTTAGGCCGGTGCTGCAATGCCTAACGGGCTCCCTGAAGGGGGCTCTTAACCGTATTGTTCAAAGCGGTGAAATTTTCAAACAATAAAGGAGAGTATGAAAATATTAAAATTGGTTATCCATCAAGGTATATTAATCATAAATTTTAATTAAGATGGGGACGCTGTCAGGTGGGTAGGTAAAAGAACCTACGAACGACAAAACATAAATTGTCAGTTCCAGTCCCTGACAGTTGATTCCAAGGATCCTTATCCTATTACCGGGGATGGGCGACCTTTTTTGACATAGCATAAATATACAAAAAGTAAGTGACTGTTTTTGCATTCCTTCCCCCAGTTGGGCTCATAGTTAAAACTATTTTTGGAGAAGTTATAATTCTTGTTGGTCCTGATGAAGCGTCGCTGGATCCGGCTGGACCACTAGACGCGAAACATGTAGACCTGACCAGAGCACCATAAAAGGTTCTATCCTCTTGCGTTACTGTTGGGAGTATGTGAGCATTATAACTCACTTTTAGACTCCCACCTCGGTTTTTTATCCTGGTCTCCATCTTACCAATCTTAATTAAAATTTATGATTAATATACCTTGATGGATAACCAATTTTAATATTTTCATACTCTCCTTTATTGTTTGAAAATTTCACCGCTTTGAACAATACGGTTAAGAGCCCCCTTCGGGGAGCCCGTTAGGCATTGCAACACCGGCCTAATGAGGAGCTGTCCCGATGATGAAGCTAGTCATCCAATGTGATGCTTGAGGGCTCTTGCTCCTGTTGAATTAGGTCCTCCGTTGCCCTAATTATTGGAACAGTGTACCTTTAATTTTCTAGCAACTTTGTATGGGAGACTGTACACTGGACCACTAACCTCCCGGTCCCCCTTCTTTTGTTTCTTAACACTACCATAACCACACAAACACATTGACAAGGAAGAAAACTGCACACCTCCACATGACAAAATATACTGATAGCAACACCGAAAACCACACACAACAAATCAATACCAATACACTGCCATACAATGTGTCAGATGTCACACCATGTCCACACAGTGCACATGACATATCCATTCCATGCACACGGACACACACACAACAACCACACAATGCCACACAATACCATCACAACACATCACACAATGTAAAATACACAAGTTAGCTACACAAATCATGCTGCAACACAATCACGTCACATACACATAACACACACACAACAAATCCATGTTGAAGGAAAGGCAGGACCATTAATGTAACCATCAAAACCAACATGCGGTTGGCCCATCTATATGATACAGAAACACAAACTGCAAAACTATATACAAAATAGGCCAACTGGCCAGTCCAATATGTTCAAGTGCCCCAGGCTCATATGGCACTTGTCATTGCCCCAACTTGACTCCTGACTGCAAAGTGGTCTCCACACTGTAGGGGCATCAAGTGAGCAGGCAGGTACCTCAGGGGTGAAGGGGGATGGCAGAGGTGGGGGGTTATTGTTTGGGAAGGGGGTCCTTGGGCTTGGATTTTGGTATAGGTGGGAGGGCTTTGGTTTCTGTTTAGTTTTTGGGGCCGGCTCCTTCACTTTGGGCTTGGGAGGGGTGACCTAGGATTTGGGTGAGTTTTTTTTTTGCAGGGAGAGGGGCATGGGCAACACCAGAGGTGGAAGGGGAGGACTGGGAGGTGGAAGGGCTGGGCTTGGAGAGCCTCTTCTGGGCTCAGCGTCTCAGGTCCTCCCATCGCTTTCTGCAGTGGGTACTCTGCCGGCTATGGACTCCCGGTTATGCACTTGCTTGGTAATGGTACGCCAGATACCCTTTTTCCGAAGGGTGCTGACCTGCATGGGTGACACAGAGAGAAGGATAAAGTCACTACACACATCATACACATCACATGCCCACACTAATGTGTCCACACACCACAATCACATTTACTCCATGCCCCCCTGCATGCAGCCACTCCCTGTGCAGGTTGGCAACACCTTACAGTCTCACACACACCCCTATCAGACAGGCCAATGGACCTGCTCCTCTGGTGCCCCCTACAGCTCTCCATACAGGGGTAGGACCCGTCCAGAAGTTTCTCCAGTTCCTCCTGAGTGAAGGCTGGGGCCAGAGCACCTGCAGTATATGGCATGATGGCTCCCAGAGACAATACACAGCAGCTCACGTAGTGGAGGTCTTGCTTGCACGAGTGTCAGGAGTCAAGAGAGCTAGGCGGCAGGAAATGGCGGTGATCATCATTGGCCCCAGTCTCCCATTGGCAACAATGTTATCCAATGAGGAGTTGCACGGTGGTTGTGACTGCCTACCTCCATGACGACATACGCCAGTGGAATTAGGTCATTTCCTTCTGTCCTGTGCATGCAGGACAGGCAGCTGCCATTTAAAACACATTTCATGGCTTGTAGATCAAAAATAGGAGTATAATGCTAGCCTTTTGCTCATCCTACCTCAAAGAGCATCTCAACTTCCACATCCCAACACACCAGCTCCGCTCCGCCAACCTCGCTCTCGCAACTGTCCCCCGCATCCACCGGACCACAACCGACGGCAGATCCTTCTACCACCTTGCCGCCAAAACCTGGAACTCCCTCCCCGTCAACCTACGCCTGACCCATGACCTCCTGACCTTCAGGAAGCGCCTCAGGACCTGGCTATTCGATCAGTAGCACCCACACAGCGCCTTGAGACCCTTCCGGGTGAGTAGCACGCTTAACAAATTACTGATTGATTGATTGATCATGCAGAGCTGGCCTATGTTTGGTCCTCAAGGCTGGGCCCATCCATGTGCCATAAATGGGACAGTGCAGTTAGATGTGTGTCTGTGAATTCCAGTACATGTTTAACTACTTGGTGCCTCATTGTTGGGGTAACCATATGTGGCACTGAAATTGGTGCATACACGTTCCACACTGAGGAAATAGGCTGCTGTAACATGGAACTTTACACATGATTTGTGTGTGACAGGCTTTTGGTCCGGGGCTGCAATGGGCAGCTAGAATGGCATACATGATCTGTCAACATGCCCTATTTGGAATATGTCAACTTTAGCACCATGTCTACAGTGTTTGTTGTGTGCTACAAGTTTAGTGTTATCCAGCATGTGTATAGTGTACATCAATTTTACATTTTCCTCTCTATGTCCTAGATACAGTGCAATGGCGAGAATGAGAAATGCACTGGTGTACTGCCCCTAGTCAACCTTGATACCCTGGAGGAGAGGCACATCAGACACACCTATCATCCGAATCATCATACCATCATGGAACTGTGTAATCAGTTGTAGCCGGATCTATTGGCTGCCATAATTAATCCATATGCCGTCCCTCCCACAGTACAGTTTTTGTCAGTGCTACACTTCCTTGCCTCAGGCTCTTTTCAGATTACAGTGGGCTTGGCAGCAGGGGTGTCACAGCCCATGTTCACTCATGTGTTGAAGGATATACTGTGTGCTTTTCTGAAACACATGGACAACCACATCAGGTTCCTCCAACATGCGGATTTGCCCACTGTGAAGACTGACTTCTATGATATGGGACACAACCCTCATGTGATAGGGGCCATAGATGGCACCCACATTGCTTTGGTTCCTTACAGAGCCAATGAGCATGTGTACAGGAACAGGAAAAACCTTTAGTCCATCAATGTCCAGTTGGTGTGTCTTGCGGACCAGTATATCTCCCAAATCATGGCCAAGTTTTCTGGATCTGTGCATGCCTCCAACATTCTGAGGAACTGCAATGTCCCACCCATGATGGCACAACTACAGGGAGAGAGGGCCTAGCTAATTGGTATGTATGCAATATTATGTGTGAAACTGTGATGTCACATGTCATCCCATTCTGTCCTGTGTCTCTACTGGTATTGTGACAGGTCCTACCTCTGTGCACACAGGTGACTCTGACTATCCTAACCTCCCTTGGCTATTGACACCTGTGAGATTTCCTACAACGGATGGGGAACACTATTTCAATGAGGCTCATAGCAGGACAAGGCATGTAATAGAAAGGACATTTGGGCTACAGAAGGCCATATTAAGGTGTCTCTACGTATCTAGTGGTGCCCTGCTCTACACTACGCAAAAGGTCCGACAGATCATTGTTGCCTGCTACCTGCTATACAGTTTGGCCCTGAGACGTCAGATATCATTACTGGATGATAAAGAGGTGGCAGCTGGACCAGTGGCTGATGATGGTGACACACGGAGTGATGATGAGGATGATGATGAGGGCGCAGCTGATTCAAGGCCTGAGCTGATCAACAATTACTTTCAGTGACATTCAGGCATGTGTAATGTGGATTGTTATGTCTCTGATTTCCTATTTGCCTTCTGATATTAATCCTCCTGGTCAGTTACATTAATGGAGTGTACCTATCCCTCCTCGTGGCCTGTGGTGGGAGACAGATTGCCCATCAGGAGGTGTCTTACTCATCTCAAGTCTGACATCTGTTGATAATGCAAGTTGGTAGGTTGGCATCTCCTATGTACAGGCATGTGGTGTGTTATCAGTCCTGCAAACTCCAAAACTGATATTGTGACAACTACAGATTGGGTAGTGTGCATCACTCCTTATCCTGACTGTTCCCACCTCCATTCATAGACACTGGCCTTTCCTAACAGTGGTACATGTCTTTTGCTGGCTCACATCAACTGTGAGCTAGTGAGCAATGGCAATGTGTTTCTGGAGATTGTGAATGTGGCATTGTAGACTGTTTTCCCATGCCACTTGACAGTTCACACTGGGCTGACTACAATGTACTGCATATGTGTTATGTGTGCCACCATGACTCCTACCCTGATGGGTGTCCTTGTCTTGGTCTATTTGCAGGTCCCTTTAGTGGAGCTACTCTGGTGCCTGCCTGAACTAGTGGCTCCCTTGACAAATGGGCTTTGGAAGAAGCCTGAGGTACAGTGCAACTTGCTGCCGGATCATCCCTATCCTTTCCATGTAACAGACTTCTGGTGAATGTGGATTGACACACATTACTTTCTGGTGAACACACATTGGAACATGTTACAATATAGACACAAATGCAGTTGCTGTGTTCTATGGTGTTTATTGTGCTTCTATTGTTCAATAGGTCATGGGTGGGGGCATGGTGGATGAAATCATCAGTGTAGGTAGCCCAGCTGTAGGTAGTACAGGTCCAGTGTCCTAGGGTTAATACAATAAGGGAGACATGACATTGGCCAGTCAACAGGGTGTCTCAGTGGCACACAAGGGAGAATGTTCAGGTGAGAGTCACTTAATGGAACTGCATTTGGTCATGGCATCAGCTCTGGCAGAATGTCTGTATGGACAAACACATTTGTGGGGAGTTCCTCATCTACAGATAGAGGGGTGCCAGTGGCCTGTGTTTCCTCAGGGCCTCCATTCCACTAGCTGCGGCTGATGTTGAAGGCTCCATTGGTATGTGAGTAGTGAAAGGATCCTGCTGGTGGGTGGGGGGGGTCACACACTGGATGGTGGTGAGATCCTCTAGCACCCCTGCAGTGGTTTCCTGGGGAGTTGAATGCTTTGGGGGCCCATTCCTCTGGCCACAGCATCCCTCCCATGCACCCTGCCCCCCTATGCATATGGCCCCGGCACGGTATGCCCACTCCCAGTTACACCAGGACCTTTATCGTCTTGGGTGTGAGGGGTCAACTCTGGTCCCTGTACTGAGGGGCACACTGCTGATTGAACAGTCCTTGGGAAACAGGTCTGGGGATGAGGGGTTGGCTGTGCTGTTGATGCGCCAGGGTGGGGGAAATCTGATGGGGGCAGGGTGAGTGGACTGACCAGTAGTCCCATATTGGCCAGGTAAGTTGTCACTGACATCCAGAGGCATATTCCTCACGGGGCCTTCATCCTGGGGAGGGCTGGCTGTCTCAGGCATGCTCTGCACGGTGGCAGTGGCAGGGGTACCTGTGGATGGAGTGATTGGTATTGACATTGTGTGATGCATACTGTGGCTTCACTTGTATCCCAGTTATGGCAATGACAGATGCAGCACTGTTGATATAGTTTGTGGGTCATGGATACAGAAGTGGCTACCATGTTCCATTCCGCTTTGAGGAATCTAGATTGCATTGCTGCCATTGCCTTGTAGTGGACCTCAGTCGTAGCATGCAGTATGTGTAAAAGGTCCAATAGTTTGCCATTCACGTGTTACACTGTTACGTGGACATTTCAGGTTGTCATGTGGCTGAGCAAGTGCATTGTGGGAGTTGTGGTCATGGTTCTTGGTTGTGGTATCCCTTCAGTGGGCAGGGAGTGGGTAGAGATAGTGGCCGGGTAGTGGAGTGGCATGCAGGGGAGGGCCATTTGGTGATTGGGTAGGAGGTGGAATAGGAGCTGGGTTACTTGGGGAGTTATGGGTGATAGGGATGCATGCTGGCAGGAGTACTTGGTGAAAGGAGAGTGTATGTGACTTACCAGAGTCCAGTCCTCCGGTTATTACAGTCAGGCCCTCAGGGTGCAGGATGGCCAACACCTTCTCCTCCCACGATGTGAACTCTGGGGGTAGAGGTGGGGACCCACTGCCAGACTTGTTGATGGCAATCTGATGTTGTGATGCCATGGAACACACCTTTCCCCCATAGGTCGTTCTACCTCTTCTTGATGTCCTCCCTCATGTGTGGATGGTTGCTCACTGATTTGACCCTGTCAATGAGCCTCTGCCATAACTCAATTTTCCTGGCTATGGATGTTTGCTGGACCCATGCTCCTAACAGTTGTGGCTCTACCCTGATGATTTAATCGACCATAACCCTCCGCTTTTTGTCTGTGAAGCGTGGGTACTTTTGACAGGACATGGTGGTTGTGTTGTGAGTGGGGGTTGGTGTGCACTAGGGTGCAGTGTAAGGTGCTTTATGGGGTGGAGGTGCTTGGTTGTGTGTGCTGGTTGTTTTGTAGTTTTTTTTTGCTGTGTCGATGTGTGTATAGTATTGTTTGTGCAGTTGTGTGGTGCTGAATAAGATGTCTAAAAGTTCCTATGGTGTATCAGTGCAAAATTGTATGTTACTGGCTCCTCACTGACTGTGATCCTAATTTGTGTTGCAAAGTATTGTGGATTGTTGGGGGGGAGTTACCTGTGTGTAGGTGTGTCTGATGTGTGAATGTGTTTCAGGTGTGGGGTTTTCAAACTGTCCAATGTGGTGTGGTGTTCTGGCTGAGATGTGTTTTTCACTGCAGTGCTGATTTGTGGGTTGTAATTTGGTGTAGCGGTGCTGATGGTGGGACCGCCTATCTCCCACCCTAAGTCTTCCTGACGGTCTCGGATTTGTGGCTGTCTTTTGGCTATGTGCTTTGTGTGATACGCAACACGGCGGGTGGGATACCGCCAACGCTGGTGGTATTTTGGCGCCCACAACTGTGGCAGTCTTGCCAAAAGACCGCCAAACTCGTAATGAGGGCATTAATGCTTTACTGAAAAAATTAAAAGGTTCAATATGTATTGTAGATAATGGCAGTGTTAAAATCTGGATTATGACAGATTCGGGTTCTCCTACAAGCATCCTATCAGATCTCACGTTTGTGAAACTGTGGTCGAGTCAACGTCTAAAACCCATAGATTTCAACCTTAAATCTTTTGGGGAGTATGATGTTACTACAAGAGGATATTTTGTAGATGTTCTTACATTTAAAGAAAGAGAAATGATCACTAAAATATATGCAGCAGATAATGGTAGGAACATCATGAGTTAGCAAGACAAGGCAAGATTGATTTTATTAACACCGGGACATGATGAACCACTCATTTTGCAAGATATGTCGGTGATGTCTATTGACCCATCCAATATAGATAATGATGTAGATTTGAGTTTGTTGCTTAAAAGGTTTGGCAGAGTTTTAAGTAACAAGTGGGTCTGGTGAAAGGATTGAAAAATAGAATCAAACTGAAGCCCACCGTTGTACTTGTACTACAACAAGTCAGACGGGTACCCATTTCTGTTAAAAAAAGATTTGGATATTGGAACAAATGTGCAAGGATAATATAATAACACTCGTAGAGTCATGAGAATGGTTGTCTGTGGCTGTTACCACCAAGAAAAAAACTGGTGATACACGCTTGTGTGCTGAACGTCGGCTGCTGAGTCACAACATCATAGTGGACTACCATCCACTTCCTAGAATCCATGATTTATTGGTTAAGTTGAGTGGCAGTAAGTATTTTTCAACTTAGACTTATGGTCAGCATACCATCAGATTCCTGTGGTGAAAGAATTACACCCGTTGACAACATTTGTAGCTCCTTAGGGGGCTTATATGTATTAATGGATGCCATTTGGGCTGGACTCTGCTGCTAGTGTATTCCAAAGTATGATGAATGCTATGTTTGGTCATGAGGGTGGAATGCAGGCATTCCAAGATAATATTCTGATATATACTGAGTTCATTGAACAGCATATGATCAAATTGGAATTTGTGTAAACCTAGGGTTACGGTCAACAAACAAAAATGCACCTTTATAGCTGATCAAGTTAATTACTTAGGTCATAACATAACAACTGAAGGTATTAAACCCATATTTAGTCAAAGCCATTAGCCATTAATTAAGCACCTGTTCTGAAAGATACAGATTCACTTATGTCTTTTTTAGAGTTAAGTGAATATTATGCTAGATTTAGCCAAGGATACTCATTTTCTGTGCATTTCTGTGCAACCTTTCAGAGATTTATTGAAGAAAGATGTAAAATGTGTATGGTTTAAAGTTCAGCAGGAGATGTTTGATGCTATAAGAGAGCTCATTGTTTAGGCACCAGCTATCAAACCTTTTTGTCATGTATAGAAATGTTTGACAACAGAAATTGCAGCACTAACAGAGAAGCGCTGCTGTGCTTGTGGGCCGCAGAAAAGTTTAGAACATATTTGTGAAGAACAAGGTTTGACTTATACAGATTATAAAGGTTTGATTTGTATGCTGGGAGATACCCATTCCAACAAAT
Organism: Pleurodeles waltl; assembly: GCF_031143425.1. NCBI lineage: Eukaryota > Metazoa > Chordata > Amphibia > Caudata > Salamandridae > Pleurodeles > Pleurodeles waltl. Next base: position 657,334,523 of record NC_090443.1, on the reverse strand, counting down.
CATTGTCAAGATTGATTGGACTGCTTTCTCATTTTCAACAGTTCAAATCTGACATAAAGTATTTGCAGAGAGCATAAAAGTAATGGCCTGTCTCGCTTGCTGATTTTGGAAAATGATGCATTTAGTCATTGTTTGGTTGAAAATGAATGTGTCATGGCGATTACAGATGCAATCTAGCATTTCTATAATATTGCTGAGGATGAGTGGAATAAATATAGTGAGTTGGATGAGTCACTTTTGCAAGTCAAAAAGAATATTGTTAATGGTTGGGGTCCTAACAGAAATCTGGATCAGGGTCTGAGGATTTTTGCTCAAATAGCTTTGTAATTGTCTCTTGTCTTTAGATGGTATTTAGACAAGATATTTTTGTGCCTACTTTTGGTTTATGAGAAAAGATAATCACACATGCACATGAAGGACATTTCATTATATCTGCCACTGTAAAGAAAATTAAACAGTACTATTGGTGGTCAGAAATAGACAATCAGGTCAGATTGTTTGTAGAATTTAGTTAGTTGCTGGCAGGAGCTGAAGTTACAATGTTATAGAAGTCATCTTTGCTTCTTTTATGCATTTTTTAGAGTTCCTGGAGGGTTCATCTGTGGTTCTGTTGGTAGAAGATGAAGTAAAGGATGCAGAGGATTCCTGCTGGAGTCTTGCAATCCGAATCTGAAGAAACACCCAGAGGAGAGACCCTAAATAGCCCTGAAAGGGGGATTGGTCACCTAACCAGGTAAGCACCTATCAGGGGAGGTCTCTGATGTCACCTGCTGGCACTAGCCATTCAGATGCTCCCAGAGTGCCACACCACCTTGGAATACAAGATGGCAAAACCCAGGGACACTCTGGAGGAGCTCTGGGTACCACCCCGGGGTTGGTGATGGACAGGGGAGTGGCCACTCCCCTTTCCTTTGTCCAGTTTTGTACCAGAGCAGGGACTGGGGGTCCCTGAACCGGTGTAGACTGGATTATGCAAGGAGGGCACCGTCTGTACTCTTATAAGCATTTACAGAGGCTCTGGGATGCTACCCCTCCTATGCTTGTATCACCTATTTCCAAAGGGAGGGGGTGTAACACCCCTCTCCCAAAGGAAATCCTTTGTTCTGCCTTCCTGGGCTTGAGCTGCTCAAGCAACAGGAGGGCAGAAACCTGTCTGTGAGGTGGCAGCAGCTGGGGCTTCCTGGAAAACCTCAGAAGCCTGGTATGGCAATACTGGGGGTTTACTGTGGAGCCCCCAGAGTGCATGGGATTGTGCAACCAATATTGGAATCAGTATTGGGGTACAATTCCCAGCTGTTAGACACCTTACATGGCCATATTCGGGTTACCATGGTGAAGCTGGACATAGGAATTGGCCTATGTCCAGTGCACGCGTAAAATGCCATCCCCGCACTCATGAAGTCTGGGAAAATGGTTTTGGAAAATGTGGGGGCACATCTGCTAGAGCAGGGGTGCCCTCACACACAGGTACTTTGCACCCAACCTTCAAGGTTGGTCAACTGACATATGCTTGACTTATAAGTGACCTGATGCAGTGAAATGCACTATTTCACACAGGCTGCAATGGCAGTCCTGTAAAAGCCTTTGCATGAGCTCCCAATGGGTGACAAAAGTAAAGCTGCAGCCCATAGGGATCCCCTGGGACCCCAATGCCATGGGTACCTAGGTACCATATAGTAGGGACCTATAGGGGAGGGACCAGTCTGCCAGTTTGGAGTAAAATATTGGGTTACCAGTATTTCAGGACACATTTGGAAACAGAGAGACCATGAGCACTGGGGTCCTGGTTAGCAGGACTCCAGTGACAATTTAAAAAACAGTGAAACATACTGTCAAGCTGGACAAAAACCATAAGCACTGGGGTCCTGACTATCAGGATCCCAGTGACACAGTCAAAACACACTGATATCAGGCAGAAATTGGGGGTAACATGTCAAAAAGAGGGTACTTTCCTGCAACTATTGATTACTTATCTAAGTGGATGTATAATACATTTTAATGAGCAGCTGATGACAGTAATACTATAATTTTTTGGAACATGTGTTCTGGATTGAAGGTTCTCCCAAAACATCACTATGGATAGCAGTACTCATTGATCAAGTCTCTAGACTGCAGCTTTTGTACTGGAAATCAATAGTGTTAGAGGGTGCTAGCCTCTATCTGATATTTGTCGATCTGCCGGCAACATTGGATCTTGTCCACTTATGGCGGATGTTGGTAGATATGGGCGTTCCATTATATTTGTGCAATTGAATCCAAATGCTATATGAGGACAATTTTGCACAGGTAGGTTATGGTAAATTGGAGATCTCTCCGAGCCCCTTCCAGTGAGGAGGACTGTTAGACAGTGCTTCATGTTGGCACCAACATTGTTCACTTTATATATCAATAGTCTCATTGAAACTTTGAATTACATTAATAATGATGCTCCCAAGTTGGCTTAAGCCAAGGTTCCTGTACTGCTGTTTGCCTCTGCCACCCTTCTTCTTTTAAAGACTCTGTTCGACTTTTGCTTATGCAGGGTCATCCCTAGTCTTTTTGCCTCCTGCCTCCTATTTTTTTCTGACCTGTTGCTGTTGGCTTTTCAACTCCGAGCACTTTACCACTGCTAACCAGTGCTAAAGTGCATATGCTCTCCGTGTAAATTGTATGTAATTGGTTTATCCATGATTGGCATATTTGATTGTAAATCAAATGCTACTAGTGGGCCTGCAGCACTGGTTGTGCCACCCACATAAGTAGCTCTGTAATCATGTCCCAGACCTGCCACTGCAGTGTCTGTGTGTGTAATTTTACACTGTAAATTCGACTTGGCAAGTGTACCCACTTGCCAGACCTAAACCTCCCCTTTTCTTACATGTAAAGCACCCCTAAGGTAGGCCCTAGGTAGCCCCAAGGACAGGGTGCAGTGTATGGATAAGGCAGGACATGTAGTAATGTGGTTTATATGTTCTGACCGTGAAATACTGCCAACTTCGTTTTTCACTGTTGCAAGGCCTGTCTCTCTCATAGGATAACATGGGGGCTACCTTTAAATATGATTAAAGTGTAGATTCCCCTAGAGAGTAGATGGACATGTGGAGTTTGGGGTCCCTGAACTCACAATTTAAAAATACATCTTTTAGTAAAGTTGATTTTAAGATTGTGCGTTTGAAAATGCCACTTTTAGAAAGTGAGCATTTTCTTCCTTAAACCATTCTGTGACTCTGCTGTGTTTGTGGATTCCCTGTCTGGGTCAGTTTGACAGTTGGGTTGTTTTTCACCTCACACTAGACAGTGACACAAAGGGAGCTGGGGTGTAACCTGCATTTCCTGATTAGCCATCTCTGCTAGGAAGGAGGGGTGGAGTGGTCACTCTCGTCTGAAAGGACTGTGCCTGCCTCTGACAATGCCGGCTCCAACCCCCTGGTGTGTGTCTGATGCCTTGCCTGGGCAAGGCAGGATTTCACAAGTACGTGTGAGTCCCCTTTGAAGAAAGGTGACTTCAAAGACTAAAATGGGTATAGGAAGGGCACCCAAATCTACAGACTTTAGAAACACTTCTGGAACCAAGAGGAACCTCTGCCTGGAGAAGAGCTGATAGCTGAGGAAGAAGTGCTGCCCTGCCTGTGACTGCGGTTTGTGGAGCTTTCCTACAGTGCTGCTTCTGCCAGAGTAAGAGGGCCAAGACTGGACTTTGTGTGCCTTCCATCTTGTGAAGAAATCTCCAAGGGATTGATGTAGAACTTGCCTCCTGTTGTTTGAAGTCTCAGGGACAGCAAAGACTTTTCTCTGCCAGCACCTGGAGTCTCTGGAGAGACTCCTGCCCCGACAAGTGGTGCCCTATCCAGTCCCTGGGCCCTTGAAAGGAAAGCTGGTGGAAATCCAAGGAAATCGACTTCGGACGACTCCGGACGGCCGCCGCTGCTGAATCCGGTGACTCCGCCTGCACCCGACGCCGTGACCTTCGCTGGAACGCGACGCTCTTCGCAGGCCCGACGCCGCAGCAGCCCCGCTGAAGTCCGCGACTCTGTGGAAGTCGCCGCACCACGTCGTGACCGATGCCGCTCGAAGTGCACGGATTCAACGTTTCGCACAGACGCCGCGATCCCCGACTTCGCGCATCGGCTTGTTTTCACTCTTTACCAAAGGTACTGTACTTGGGGGTTTACACGACTCCGTGTCCGGCGCCGCTGGTGTCGGCTTGTTGGGAACGACTCCGTCACAATGCTGTGTTAACATCTCATCGAAGCATTTTTGTTTCTAAGCGCTATTTTTGAGTTTAATCTTAAAAAATTCATAACTTGACTTGTGTATGTCAGATTTTTGTCATTTTGGTCTTGTTTTGTTTAGATAAATATTTCCTATTCTTCTAAACTGGTGTTGTGTCATTTTGTAGTGTTTTCATTAAGTTACTGTGTGTGTTTGTACAAATTCTTTACACCTGCACTCTGAGGTTAAGCCTACTGCATTGCCAAGCTACCAAGGGGGTAAGCAGGGGTTAGCTGAGGGTGATTCTCTTTTACCCTGACTAGAGTGAGGGTCCTTGCTTGAACAGGGGGTAACCTGACTGTCAACCAAAGACCCCATTTCTAACATTGGTGAGCAGCGGTTGGGATTTGGACTTGTATTTGTACTTGACATACAGTAATTAGGTGTACACTACTATTTTGAGTGCAGACCACTACATGACCACATACTACTTGTTTGGTGATCTTTTGCTTTTTCTCTAAAGGACTCCTTTTTGTTCTACTTCCATGATTTTGCTGATCCGTTGACGGATTCTTTTTACTTCATTGGGAACTTATTTTCTGCCTTTGGAACTTTGCACTTGTGACCATCATGTCTCATTCTGAAGATGCAACAGCTGGAGCTATGTTTGAAATAGAGAAACTGAAGGACTACTCAGTTGCTCAATTGAAACAGTTCCTTAAAGATCTTGACTGTCCCACTGAGAGCTCCACCAGGGAGGGGGAGCTGCAAAAGGCACAGAGGGCCTGGGTGACAATCAAGAAGGCTGGAGGGCACACAGAGGAGGAGAATGTGGGTGGGGAAGTGCAGAGGATACACAGTGGTGTAGTGGAGGTACCTGGTACGCCTGGGGGGAGGGTCCCCAGGAGGGGTAGCAGGGTGCCACCCAAGTGTCTGACTCCTGAAGAGTTACAGGACAGACAGGCAGAGAGGGCTCGCCGGTTCAAGGAGTTGAGGATGCAAAGGGAGAAGGAGCTGGAAGAAAGGAGGAGGGACTGAGAGATCAAAAAGAGGATTTGGGCTTATGAGCTCAAAATGAAGGAGCTGGAAGTCATGAGGGCTGAATCCAGCTGGAATCGTGGCAGCAACAATTTTATATCTAGTGCTGCTGAAGAAGTGCACATGCCCAGAGATGTGGTGCCCTACTTGAAGGAGGGAGTTAACACACACCAGGAGGTTCAGGGGTATGAGGTAGCTCCAGTGATGCACAGGGTCCTTGAGGTGGATTGGGGAACTGGCATGGGGAGTCATATTCCTACTGGTGGGAGGGACACTCTACTGACTCTAGGTGAGAGTGACAGGGAGAGGGGTTCCCCCCAGGTGGAATTCCTGGTTATGGAGTGTGAAGACATCCCAGAAGAGTGTGGGTTGAGTGTCAGGGACAGTCAGGTACTGTCTCACCAGTCTCAGGAGGGTGATGTGGGGTGCTTTTTCAAAGCAGAGTCACTGGATGGTTGGGTGAAGGGTACTTTGGTTAATTCATGTAAGGGGCTGAGTGATATAATTGCTGGAGAGCATATGTCTAGTCCTTATTTTCCAGAGCTAAGCCAACACAAGGTGGAGTGTGATTTCTCTGACCCCAGGGAGCTTACAATGGAGGCAGACCTCTTGGTGAGTACCAGAGAGTCTGATGAGGCATTTGGGGGGGCTTCTGAGAGGAGTGGTCTAGGTATTTCCCAACCAGGCGAGGTAGGGAAGGATTGTAGTGTCCCAGGTGGGTCCCAGTGTAGTGGGATGGGTGAGGGACCCCATGTCCAGTCTCTGAGGAGAGGGAATGGGGATGGGCTGAGGTCCAAGGTGCCCGAGATCTGGTCCCAGGTCCTGGAGGGTTGCATGAGGGAACACCAGGAGGGGAACCTAGCCTGTACCATAGGGCCATCTGTTGAGGGAGATCCCACAGTGTCAGGAGAACTTGGGGGGGCGGCTGTAGCCAGCGTTCCACCAGTTCTGGTGTCTGGCAGTACCACTCCTAGTGAGGGGGTGCAGAAGTCCAGACAGAGGGTTGAGAGGGGGTTGCGGACCACAGTGGAGAACCTGGAGGGTCAGGGGTCAGCTCTGAGAGCAGAGCCCCCCAGGAATGACCTTGGTGAGACCATTTCTGGGTTGGGGAGAATCCAGACTCTGTCAGATGGGCAGAGGTCAGGAGACCTGCACCAGCCAGACTCTTGTGTGGCCCTTGGGGACAGTGTGTCCCTTGAGGGGGTTAGTGTGCTCTCAAGGAAGTCCTGGTGCGCCAGGCAGTGGTTCAACCGCAGGATGGTGACCCTGGGTTGGATGACCAGGTTCAGAGGGTAAACTCTGACTTGGTGGGGGGTAGGTATTCCCCCCAGGAATTCCTGGGTTGCCAGGCAGTGGTCCAGTCTGTGGGTACAGACCCTGGACTGGAGGATCAGGTGCAGGGGATAAACCCTGACCTGAAGGGGGGGGGGCGGTTTGCCCAGTCACCCCCCCGGTTTGATTTCAAGGGGTACTCTCCCTGAGGGGTGGGTGCAGAACCCTGAGAGTAGGGGAAGGGGAGAGAAAGACTCACCCCTGACCCCAGAGCAATCTAAGGGTACAGACACTGGATTGGAAGGCCAGGTTCAACCCTGAACCTGGAGGAAGGGGCTACTGCTAACAGTGCCCATCCCATGTTGTCTTCTGAGGGGGCCACTCCTAGTTGGGGGGTACAGGACCCCAGAAGGGAGGGCAAGGGGATGGAAGCCTCACCCCTGGCCCAACCTGAAGGTACAGACCCCAGGTTGGCGGACCAGTTGCAGATTACCAGCCCTGCACTGGTGGAAGAATTGTGCAGGACTGCTTCTACAAGCACCCTGACAGTTTTTGACTCTGGGGGTGCCGCTTCTGCAGGGAGGGTACAGAGCCCCAGAGGGGAGGACCAGGGTCAGGTTGTCATCCCTGACCTGGTGGAAGAGAGAGTGGTCAAAGGGTGCCAGGCACCTGGGGCTACCGCCCCCCACTCTCCGCAGTCACAGTGGTTTGAGAGGACTGAGGTCGGGCTCTCATCCCTGACAGTTGTCCGGGGCCACAGTGGCTCCTGATGGACAGAGTTGCCCCTGGGGGGGAGGGACGAGAGTCACACCCCAGGGGTGGAGTGGGCAACACCACTGTGTTGGCCCTGGTGGTACTATCTTCCCATTGCAATACATCTGTGAGCAAAGTAAAGTTAGGTGCTGCACAGATGGTGTCTGTAGATGGGGAGAAGGGTTCCCCATGGGTTAGCTTAGTGGGCCCTGAGAGTATGGACAGAGGGATCCAACTGGAGCCAGGAAGGCATAGAACTGGAACATGCCCCTGCTGTTGTGGGCCTGGGTCCTTGTTCTATCCCCCCAATCAGGGAAGTACATCAAGGTATTGATTGTTCTTCCCTGGCTTTAGGCTGGTAGGGGGTCGTGTTGGACTTTTGCTTATGCAGGGTCATCCCCAGTCTTTTTGCCTCCTGCCTCCTATTTTTTTCTGACCTGTTGCTGTTGGCTTTTCAACTCTGAGCACTTTACCACTGCTAACCAGTGCTAAAGTGCATATGCTCTCCGTGTAAATTGTATGTAATTGGTTTATCCATGATTGGCATATTTGATTTACTAGTAAGTCCCTAGTAAGGTGCACTAGAGGTGCCAGGGCCTGTAAATCAAATGCTACTAGTGGGCCAGCAGCACTGGTTGTGCCACCCACATAAGTAGCTCTGTAATCATGTCCCAGACCTGCCACTGCAGTGTCTGTGTGTGTATTTGTACACTGTAAATTCGACTTGGCAAGTGTACCTACTTGCCAGGCCTAAACCTTCTCTTTTCTTACATGTAAGGCACCCCTAAGGTAGGCCCTAGGTAGCCCCAAGGACAGGGTGCAGTGTATGGATAAGGTAGGACATGAAGTAATGTGGTTTATATGTCCTGACAGTGAAATACTGCCAACCTCGTTTTTCACTTTTGCAAGGCCTGTCTCTCTAGTAGGATAACATGGGGGCTGCCTTTAATTATGATTAAAGTGTAGATTCCCCTAGAGAGTAGATGGACATGTGGAGTTTGGGGTCCCTGAACTCACAATTTTAAAATACATCTTTTAGTAAAGTTGATTTTGAGATTGTGCGTTTGAAAATGCCACTTTTAGAAAGTGAGCATTTTCTTGCTTAAACCATTCTGTGACTCTGCCGTGTTTGTGGATTCCCTGTCTGGGTCAGTTTGACAGTTGGGTTATTTTTCACCTCACACTAGACAGTGACACAAAGGGAGCTGGGGTGTAACCTGCATTTCCTGATTAGCCATCTCTGCTAGGAGGGAGGGGTGGAGTGGTCACTCTCGTCTGAAAGGACTGTGCCTGCCTCTGACAATGCCGGCTCCAACCCCCTGGTGTGTGTCTGATGCCTTGCCTGGGCAAGGCAGGATTTCACAAGTAGGTGTGAGTCCCCTTTGAAGAAAGGTGACTTCAAAGACTAAAATGGGTATAAGAAGGGCACCCAAATCTACAGACTTTAGAAACACTTCTGGAACCAAGAGGAACCTCTGCCTGGAGAAGAGCTGATAGCTGAGGAAGAAGTGCTGCCCTGCCTGTGACTGCGCTTTGTGGAGCTTTCCTGCAGTGCTGTTTCTGTCAGAGTAAGAGGGCAAAGACTGGACTTTGTGTGCCTTCCATCTTGTGAAGAAATCTCCAAGGGATTGATGTAGAACTTGCCTCCTGTTGTTTGAAGTCTCAGGGACAACAAAGACTTCTCTCTGCCAGCACCTGGAGTCTCAGGAGAGACTCCTGCCCCGACAGGTGGTGCCCTATCCAGTCCCTGGGCCCTTGAAAGGAAAGCTGGTGGAAATCCAAGGAAAGCGACTTCGGACGACTCTAGACTGACGCCGATGCTTAATCTGGTGACGCCGCCTGCACCTGATGCCGTTACCTTTGCTGGAACGCAACGCTCTTCGCAGGCCCGATGCCGCAGCAGCCCCGCTGAAGTCCGCAACTCCGCTCGAAGTGCACGGATTCAACGTTTCGCACAGACACTGTGATCCCCGACTTCGCGTATCGGCTTGTTTTCACTCTTCACCAAAGGTACTGTACGTGGGGGTCTACACGACTCCGTGTCTGGCGCCGCTGGCGTCAGCTTGTTGGGAACGACTCCGTCACGACGCCGTGTTAACATCTCATCGAAGCATTTTTGTTTCTAAGCGCTATTTTTGAGTTTAATCTTTAAAAATTAATAACTTGACTTGTGTATGTTGGATTTTTGTCGTTTTGGTCTTGTTTTGTTTAGATAAATATTTCCTATTTTTCTAAACCGGTCTTGTGTCATTTTGTAGTGTTTTCATTAAGTTACTGTGTGTGTTGGTACAAATACTTTACACCTAGCAGGGGTTAGTTGAGGGTGATTCTCTTTTACCCTGACTAGAGTGAGTGTCCTTGTGTGAACAGGGGGTAACCTGACTGTCAACCAAAGACCCGATTTCTAACAGACTCCAATGGGTATTCAAAGTGTTTTGGGTAGTTTTAACGATTTTTGTAAGAAAACAGGTCTTGTAATTAATGTGAACAAGTCTAAATTTATTGTATTAAATCCTTTGCCCTCTATCCGACCTAACTCAAGATTAAGTGGGATAGCTTTGGAGAGGGTCACAGTCTTTGAGTACCTAGAGATCAGGTTAAGTGAATGCATGGACTGGTTGTTCCATATGGACAAGCAAAGACTCAGATTGACACAGTTTATTGGAGAGCTCGCAAAGGCATTCAGTGGGCCATTTTTCAAGCCTATTAGTCCTGTGATTGAAATTTATAGAGCACAAGCCTTGGGGATGGTCATCTATTAGGCAGAGTTATGGGGTCACAAAACAGTCAATACTATGACACAGTCAGAGAATGCATTTCTAAGGCAATTTTTGAGCCTTCCCTCCACCATGCCATTGTTTCCGCTGAAGCTCAACTTGGGCCTTAGGCCCATTTTGGAGGTAATTGGCCTCAGGCGTCTCCTTTTTTGGAGAAGAATATGGGTTACCCCCAAATTGGTCTACTACACGTGGGGGTTGGAGGAGATTTTAGTTCCCTGGGTGGAGGAAACTGCTATATCACATCTGGCACATCAGGGAAACCCAGAAAAGCATGTTTAAAGCCTGCATGTGGGAGCAGCCAGAGGAGCCCTGCCTATCTATTTCTAAAAAGGACTTTGTCAAGTGCAATAAAACCTACACATCATCCTCTCTCATCATAAACTCATCTCTAACTTCTTTGACCCTTACATTTTCAGATCATTAGGATTCCTATTGATTAGAACCTTATTTGGATGAAAATCCAATCTGCACTTGCCCAGAAGTTATACCTACAGTTTAGACATGGCTCTTTGCCCCTGCACCCCTTTACTAATATTTGGAGGAATGGGACTAATATATCAGGTGGCCTGGCAGAGGAAACAGAGGTGCATTTCCTCTTCTTTTGACAGGCATACAAAAACCAAGAGCCACATGGTTGGCACTCTGCAGGAATCTAGGTATATTGCAGTGCCTTGAGGCACTTAGGATTTTGAAACCTGACACACAGCTGTTTTGTTTTGTATCTAGATATCTATTTACGATTTGGTGTTTACAAAAGAGGTTTGTGTGACTATTTTATAGGCCCAGCTGGGTTCTCATTCTTAAATCTGCAGTTTTAATTATTTATTTTTTAACTTTATTATATTTGGGTGCCTGTTTTTAGGCATCTACTGGGAATGTTTATCATAGCAGAGATTTGATATGTGAATTTTTAAATGTATGATGTATATTGATTTTTGTGATATTTATTATTATGTACTTACTTTTATGGCTTTGAGCTGTAATAAAGTAACTCAAACCAAACTATTTGGAGCACTCGTCCATGTTCTCCTTTTTCAAAAACACATGACGCGCCATGTTAAAGTACTACTTTATAATCCCTTCACAAATGGTGTGGATGAGAGGGACATTTGAATGTTGAAGGAGAGGGTGCAAACCACTATAGCCAACAAATTGAATGTGAATCATTATTTGTAGGAGAAAGTGTGGAGCTATAACACTGTACCCCACAGGGGCAGGGGTTTCTCTGTTTACTCTATTGAGAGGTAGACATCCTTTTTCTTCTATTCATCCTGCATGGTTGGGGGAGAAAGCTGCATTTAAAAATCTCAGATTGAGGATGAAGATATTCAGAAACATATGAAAGGCAGCAGGATTCTAGTAAAAATTATTTTCACGAAAAGATAAATGTTAAAGAGTGGAGTTAGTTCCAGATTTGGTGACGGTAAAAAGATCTATGAGAGTATCTAAGGGTGAGTCTAATTTTTCAACACCGGTTAAGGTTTTCAAAGTCTCCACAATTACTGTTTTCTTAGAGAACAATGTTTGGTGGAACAAAAACTCCCTAATCAAATTAAGCAAGGTGCAAGCAAATATTATGGCTGACAGAATGTATGGATGATCCTATGTGAGTGACAGTGACTGGTTTGATTATGGTGATGTTTACAGTGTTACATGACTTGCAGAATGTGCATGATACTGTTGTTAGACAAGAAAATGACATGGGAGAAACAGGGGCATCTCCTGTAGAAAATAGAGGCGGTGATTGTGTGAAGGTCACCAATGGTAGGTCCAGAACAAGAATGTTAATGATTGCACCTTGAGACTATATCAGTTATTGAATCTTTTACTCAATGAAAGGGTCTAAATTGAGACAGTGTGATTTGTTGCATCTTTTTAATATTGTTCAAAAGATAGATGTGCTACATACTCATTAATATGCTTGTAGTGCTCTGTATGTATAGGGTTAGAGAAGCATTTCTATAATGTTCTTATTTAGGAATCTGTATGTCATGTCTGTAATGTTTATTTTTGAGAATCTGTATGCCTTTTCTTGTGAGGTTCTGGAATGTAGGGAATGGTTTGTGGTAGTTGAGAGATGGAGATTCTTCTGTTTGTCTGTGGGTTTTTACCATTGAATTAACATTAACTATTTTATTTCTATTTTTTGGCTCTTCATTTTTATTTCCAGATTTCCCTATTCCACAGAATTGTGTGGCAGTGTGGCTAACTCCTCTACACTGAATCCACATTTGAGATAAGTGCACAGTGTGAATCCAGTGGAACCATCAACTTCTGTACATTCACTCACCTGTTTTCAGTTAAAAATATTTTATTAAATTTAATAAATATATTAGCAAGAAAGGATGCAAAAATGAACACTAAAAAATGCAGTGAACAGTCCCAGTACTGATATATATAATATCTAAGTATGCACTAAAAAAGGTATTGTAAACAGTAACAACCTTAAAAAAGAAATAAAAATGATGAAACATACATAAAGGGCTACTCATCTGCTACTGGTTATAAAAATATGTATCTCTATCATAGTCATCCAATGATTTCCATGTTAGAGATATGATTGAAAGAGATTTTTTAGTTTTGTTGAAAAAAAAACCAATTCCTTTCTGTAGAAATAGAATCCAAACCCACCAAACTTGTATAGATAAAAGGTTTGCAGATTTCCAATTCATATGAATTAATTTGATTACACATGAAATAGGAAGATCAAATAATTTAACATCCATATATGATAAAGAAGTAGCAAGGAAAAAAGATTTGTTTATAATCATGGCAAAGGTTAGGGGAGTAGTTATCTTAAAGATGTGGGAAATTTTATCCCAAACTTTAGACCAAAATAGAAAAATAAACAGACAGTCCAAAAATTTATGTTTTAGAGTACCAAGTTTTGAATTATAGTGCCAACAAACTTTTTTATCATAAAAGTGCACGTCATATAATTTGACAGGAGACCAATAACATTTGTTTAAAATAAATGAATTGGATTGGCAGATAGATGAAGGTAACCAACCAGAAATATTGCAGAGACACATTTTCTTCACGTTCAGTGGGGTATAGTTGTTATTAAGAATTGGACCCCAAAATTCACACAGCTGAGTGAGGTTGGAAGGATTAATAAGCATGCATTTTTTATATATTCAAGAGGCAATTTGGCTGGAGAATCTATGAATATTAAATACAATATCCATATCTGAACATGAAGGATGAGGAATAGAGCAATTATACACATTAAGAATTGTGTTGCATGATACTACATAATGACAGTGAGCAGATAAAAGGATATGGTATTTGGATCGTAGATCAGAGAAGGAAAAACATATTGCTATGACAGAAATCAGAAATGTAAAATTTCCCAGCATCAATCCATGTAGACCAAGAAGAGATAGGTGTAAGTAGTTCGATCTAAAAATTATACCATTGAGATACTTTCTTAAAATGGACAATGTTATTATGAAATAAAGCATCAACATAACTTAGAACAAGTTAACTTACATTTAAGATTGAGGAACTAGAGCCTACTTTACGAAGGTTCATAGTAAAGACTGCAGGTAGAGTAAAAGGAGCAGCAAATATTCTTCTCAATTAGAACCCAAGTGTATGATTAATGTCTGTGTTTGTAAACCAAAGAACACTTTGTGCATTTAGAAAAGAGAAAAGAAATTCCTGAACATCAGGAAGACCAAAGCCACCTTCCAGTTGTGAGTGTTGTGAAGTTTTATATTTAATCTTTGCAGATTTGTTATTGCAGACAATGTTATTGAGGATGATATTGGCATTTTAATAAAAGAAAGTGGTAAATGACACTTTTAATGTAGATAATATGTTTAATATTTATGTTGAAATTGCCATCTTTGTAGCTTCCAATTTACCCCAACAGGATAAGTTTAGTGATAACCATTTGTCTAATTTTTCTGTAATATAGGACAATTCTTTTTGCCATTTATATCTACACTGCTCTTAATTGATGTTTTTAAAAATATATTCCTAAGTACTTCAAACTAGAAGAATTTCAAATACTATTGGTACCATTAAGCATATCTGTTGTAAAATACACGTTTAGTGGAAAGAAAGTCTGTTTTATTAATGTTCCAGGTGTAGCCTGAGAGTGAAGCATAATCCTCAATAATGCACAGTGTACTGGGTATGGTATTGATGGGGACACTTATACAAAGTAGTACAGCATCTGCAGAAGCAGAGGTTTTTACTGTTATGTTATAACTAGTAATCCCTGTATTGTTTGGTTAATTATGAAGAAGACACAATAAACGTTCAATGCCAGTAAAGATAATAGAGGAGAGAGAGGACATCCTTGTCTTGTACCTCTTTATAAGGCAAAGGATGCAAAGGTAATACCATTAATATATAGATGCCTTAGGTAAAGAATGCAATGCGTGAACTATTGAAATAAATGTTGAGGCAAAACCCAAAACTCCCAGTTTTGAACAAAAAATTCCAAATAACTTTATCAAATACTTTTTCAGCATCTAGAGTAAGAAGACCGACTGGATGATTTTTTTAGGTATGAAAGCAATATTATGGCAGACAAGGCTGGTATTGTATGCTGATAATCGTTCTTTCATCAAGCCTGTTTGGTCTGTGTGAATAATATGATTTAGTACCTCAGTAGTAGAAGAGCAATGATTTTAGCATATGTTTTGCAGTCTTGATTGTTGCATGAGATGAGGTGAAAGTTTGAGATTAATGTATGATCTTTGTCTGGTTTAGGGAGCACAATGCTTGTGGCACTTTTAAACAGTCTCCCAACAAAAGCATTGGAAGCAAAATCCTAGAATAAGGATGAAAGGACCAAGGCTAATTGAGTATACAAAGCTTTGTAGAATCCTGCTGGAATTTCATTTGGACCATGTGCACTTTTAGTCTTTGATGACTTAAGTACAGTGTTTACCTCTTCTATAGCTAAAGGGACATCAATGGTATTTCTGTCTGTAAGGGATAATATTGGTAAATTATAATGAGTGATGAATCAATCAATTGTAGCATCAGGAGCATCGTTGGGTTTACTGTTTAGGTTTGGAATTTGTTAGCTATTTCTGTATTGGACATTTGTACGTGGCCACTTTAGGAACGAATCACAGGAATCTGTATCTTATCTCTTTTAATATGTACATAGTTAGCAACAATATGACCTGTTTTATTAGCATTAAACTGAAAACTAACTTTGTGTTTGCAAATATAAAGACTTGCACTTTTACAAAGCAGTGTATTGTATTTGTAGCGAAGCTTTTGCAATTTCAGTTTATATTGTATTCCTGCAGAAGACATAAAATGGTATTTAACTATAGCAATTTGTTTGGCTTATAATAATAATAATTTGGAATTCAAAATCTTGTTCTCATGTTCCATTATGGAAGTAGAGCTGTCTCAGATGCATGCTTCAAAAGCATCCCAATGAGTAACTTTTGAGGTATCTTCAATTTTAGAAATTCTTGAAAATAATCTGTTATAGTAGATACTGGTTGATTTGATATAGGTCAGAAAATAGAGTTTCAGTATTCATTCTTCATCTATATGCATTTTGAGGAATGTCAGTTAAGGTTAATAAAACAGAGAGAAAAGCATAATCTGATTTAGTGCTGTGTTCTTATTAAGAGTTTAAAATCATATGAGCTAAATGTCTAGAGGATAATAAATAGTCAATATATGAATATGTGGAATGAGCATTTGAAATGTATGAAAAGTCTTGATCAGTTGGATGTGAGAGACGTCAATGATCTAGCAATTTAGTGATTGAGAAAAAGATACATTTGGTAGGGTGTAAGTTAACTGTGGACATTTTATCCAGGAGTGGGTCAGAACCCATATCAAAGTCAACTCCCACAATAGAAGGCACAGGGCCTATATCAAGTATTTCAGCTGCAAATGAGTGCAGCAAGTTGGGGGTCATCTTGAGTGGGAGCATAAATATAAGTCGAGAGAATACTTATCAATTTGGATATGGACATGAATGTAACAGCCATCTGAGTCAGCTTTACAGTTCAAAATGGTGAATTGTATTCTGCAAGAAAAAGTAATAGATACTTCATTTTTACTACCTGAAACTGGTGAAGAAACTATTTTGCACACTCATGATTTGTTCCTAGATGGTAGTATGTTGTTTTGTGTTTGTATAAATATTCTAGAATTTTTCATCATTTTACTGGATGTCATAGATGTATAATCTCTCAATTTAATGGTATTGTCAGATATCTTCTTTGTGAATGCTGCCATTTCTTGCTGCTGTAAATTTTTAAGATCACAGCAAATGTGTCTGTATGATTATGTATGGCTTGTATTTCTTCCAATATTTTTGCTGTTGATTCTCCATATGAATCTGCCATTTTGGTTTTGGGAGGTGACGAGGAGGATGCTTGTCTGCCTTTATTAGTAGGATTTTGTATGTTGTTTTATCTGTTTTATATTATAATAAAAAGGAGAACTCTGATATTGTCAAAGTTGAATGATATATGGTGGCATTGCAGCAAGATGCCCCACTTGAGGCAGTATAGATTGAGAAAATAGGTAAAAGTGAAACTGCAAATATTCTGCACAGAGATAAAAGTTAGTAGTTGGTAGGCTTCAGCAGGAACCGACCTTACCTTTAAGATGAAAAACAGAAGACATCAGCATTCCTTTAACAAGTAGCAACAATATTAATAAGACCACCTTCTTTCAGTAAGCTTCCCTCAGGCAGTCTTCAGAATGCAGACTCCTGACTGGAATGTTGAAACAGAAAAAAGAGGACACTTGGGTGTTGCGCACATCTATAAAAACATCTGGTATGTGCCACAGATAATGACAAACCCAACAATTGCAGCCAGTGAAGATTTCAGCTGCAATTCAATGTTTTTTATTGTCATAGTATGCAGGCTTTGAAAGAGCTTAAAGTGTGCCTGCCATCTTGGATCGCAAGTGCTCCTGAAATCCATTCATTCACCTATTTGTTTGGTGACACCACACATCTGGGTTGTCGGGTTGGAGGATTGCTCTTGTCTGCTTTGAATTCATGGGCGGTGACTGAGTTCCTCATGTTTTTTCAAAGTGCCAACAACCAAAGAGTGGAGAGTGTAATGGTTTGCTTTGGTTTAGGCTTGCCTGTTGAGACGTATGGTACACTCTGCTTGAAGGGGTTCCTCACCCGGGGAAATAATTAAGTCAAGAGATTTGTCAGAAGCAGGTAGGGCTATCTGGCAGTACTTCTTCCCAGATCGACTTTTGGGGAGCGATCAGCCTTTGATGGCCTATTCCACAATGGTTATGTTTCCAACCTTTGCATTAGCACTGTCTCAAATGTAAATAATGGGTCCATATTTTGAGAGGTGTGTCTCCTCACTATCCCTTCTGCTTCCTTCATTCAACTGATAAAAAGAGGCAAGAATAAATCAGGATTGCTCCAAAACACAATCATAGAGTCATTTTTCATTGGAGTCATTGCCTCTCCTTGAAAGTTTTGAAGACGATAGTCCTAGATTTCTTTTCTCTCCAGTCTCTACCCAACTCCAAATTTGAGTCTGTTCAGTGTCTGCTTACTCTTCCAATAATCCACCATCATTCATGTTGTTTCCCCAAGTTTTTTGTGATCATACATTCTCCTTAAATTGTGAAACTCTTTAGCAGAACCTGGTATTGATATGTGTAATGTCGATGTGGCTAGACATCTTAAGTAATGCAAGAAATTGCCTATTCCTTAGGCAATCCAAACAAAGATCATTGGATAATCGCTTGTGTTCTACTATTGACAGCATCTTGCTATTGATTGTGGTGCCACTTTCCCAAGCCATATAGTACTATGGAGTCTAGTTTAGTTGCTAGCATACAGCAATAAAATGAGGTTCTTCAGTAGGTCTGTGTTGAGAATGCTACATTGTTTGGTCACATCAGCTTATGATTTTCTTTCATTGATGCCCCAGTGGTCTTCATTTTTCTGGGGATCTTCATAATTTGAAAGAGTTTCTACATTCTCATTCCATAAATTTTGCGTTTCATCCCACACAATTTGTGCTAAGTCTAGCTAAGGTGGATTATTTGAGTGCCTCCTGCTCAGAGGAAGGCATATGTTGGAACACTGCACAGTGTCTGCCACAGATCCTATTCTTAATAATATTTCTGTCTTTCTGGCACACTTTAAGAAGTGTCCGGATTGATTGTTTTCTGCTGAAGAAGCTCACTGTGAAATTCAGCAAAGTAACTAAGATGGACCTAGATATAGCAACTTGTCAGAGAAACAACAGAAAACAAATGACCCGAGTTTGTAGGAGTCTGATGGAAGAAATGAACAATGAGTTGATGTGATCCATTCAACCAAGTACCCTGAAAGAATTAATTGATAGAACATTTTAAAAAAAACACTGATTAAAAAAACATAATTGTGAAAGTTACAGGAATTGTCCGATGTGTTGCAATGCATTGTAGAACATAAGCCTTAAGACACTTGTGTGTCTCCAGAGGAACATTTGCACATTGATGCAAAGTGAGGTCCATTGACAGAGGTTGAGGAAAAATATGTTCAATGTGGTAAAGCTTGTTTCTTATGGATGTTACACTTTAACTTGCAGAGTTACCTTTACTCCAGCTCTTAGATTTAGGAGCCGCTGGAATGCAAACTAATACTGCATGGGTCATGACACATGAAACATCAATACAGCTCAAGCAACCCCTGAAAAAGCTGGAGACAGTTTATAGCACTCTGATATCTTCTGGTTCAGTCACATGTATTTCTATTCCTGTGACCATTATCATGGATCTCATAAAGAAGCACTCTTTTAACATAATAGCAATAAAGAATCATGCCAAAACACAGGGGTTTCCTTAGATTGAGAGACCCCACCCCTACATAAACTTGACTAATCATACCTTGCCTTTGTCCTCTCTTTATCCATGCCATTCCTATGCAAAATGAGAATATTTGTCACCAGTTTTTCCAAGAAGAAAATTCGACAATACCAATGCTTGCTAGTATGCCTACCTGCTATCATGGTTAGAAAAATGTATTCAAGAAACTACTAATCTTCACCTTTCCTCCACACTGAGAGTTTGACTTCAAAATTCCAAAATGGCTAGATATCGTCCGTCCTTTTGATTGCCTATACTCTTTTTCTGAACATGTCAAAGCAACCTTAAAAGAGTATCGAACAGAGAACGTGGAATATCTTTTGATAGTCCATTTTACAGCTACAGCTTATGCGCCCCTGTTTTTTGTCCTTTGTAATACTCATGACCTACAACCCTGAATTGATTATCAGTGGCTAAATGAAGTAACTATTAAGAATAGGCATCCATTAACTTTCATTTAGCAAAACTAAGGCCCTCATTAGGACCTTGGTGGTAAAAACTGCCTAAACGCCGCGGCAACCCGTGCCAAAAAGACCGCTGCCGTGGCTATCAGCCATCCGCCATAACATGACCACAGCCAGACTTCTGCCAGAAGGATGACAGAAATCCGGCTGCGGCCATGCTGGCGGACAGCGGTAAGGTGGCACTGCTTCCATCAGCAGCCCCACTCCTGTAGTCCACAGCCGGCCGTATTATGAGAATTAATACGGCCTGGCAGTGTTCTGCTGGCAGACACTGCTGCTGGCAGCCGCGCTAGTCCTGTCTCCTGCCGGAGGACCCCCTGGACACAGCTAAGTGGGTACCCCGACCGGGGAGGGGCTTGGGGGGTGTTTTGTGTGTGTTGGGGTTGTATGTGTATGTCTGTGCGTGCATGTATGTGGGTGTGTGTTGCGTGTTGTATGTGTGTGCATGTTTGGGGGTTGTGAGTGCATGTATGTTGAATAGTGTGAATGTGTGTCTACATGTAAGTGTGTGTGGATGTGTGTGTGAATGGATGTATGCATGCATGGATGAATGTGAGAATGGGTGTGTGCATGCATGTGTGAAGGGAGGTTGTGTATGAAGGGGGTAATGGAGAGGAAGGGGGGTGGGCGGGAACCTGTGGAGGGGGAGAGGGATGGGGAAGACCCCTGTCAGTGATAGGGAAGGGATTCCCTGTTACTGAAAGTGCCTACCTCCATGGTTTTCGTGGCGGTAAGGGATCCACGAAAACCATGGCGGTAGGAGGGGCCATAATCCTGCAGGCGGTCAAGTGACGGTCAATGTGGTACATTGGCGGTTTGACTTCAGACAAACCGCTAATGTCATAATATAAAGGAAAGAACCACCAGCCTGTTGGCAGCACTTTTCTCCATATTTCCACTGACCACCGGGAGTGTCTGACAGTTGTGCAACTATCTTTTCTAAGTTGTAAGTCTGGAGGGCTTTTCCACTCCTTCCTTTTTAATGCCAAAATGAGTGGTAGTTTTTCACACACCCTTATAGCATTTTGAGAATACATGGATGCTCTTTAGATGCTCCCAACCAGGCTTTCAGAGGTGCATTGATTATGTGTTTACAGATATTCTCAACCAGAATATGGCAGGCTACTTCTATTATATTGCCATGTACTTTAAACATCTCAATGAACATCAAGTACACATGACCTGTTTCTGGACCAGATTATATCAGCAAGATCCACACTAAAATCACCAAAAATTTAATCTGAGAAGGACACAATTGAGTATCAACATTTTATTCTATCTGCTCAAGCAGTGGCTATGGATTCAAGGAGATATCTTATACTAGATTGGCCACATTCTTTTTCAATAAAGGAGACAGTTTTCTGGGCCTGGATAACTTGTATCATCAATTCCCCAAGAATTTTGTTTACAAGACTTACCACATGTCCAATGGTTTAAAGAAGGGAAACATTCAGAAATATTTTCAATGGACTCATTAGTAAAACATGTATTATAAAAATTGAAGGAAGACTTTACTCAAAGTCTAATTCTAAGGAACCCGGTCCCATGAGAGCAATTTATAATACAATCTTTTAAGTCTGTGAAATCTAAGTGAATGGTCTTGCTGCAAAAGCAGGATGACAATGGTTTGGAGAAGCTGGTTGTCTACCTGTCTGATGTGCTAAATCCGAGTGAATGTAATTATTTTGTAATAAAAAATTAACTGCTAGCCACAAAGAGTGCATGTGAAGAGTGGAGGCCTGTTTGAATGGGTTTACTCACCAGCTTTGTGGTTGAAAAGAACAACCATAGACTTCTTCACTATTCGTAAACTCTTTCATATCAGAAAAGTTTTGATTTCTGAATTACTCATTTACGTGGCTCCAAAAAGATAGTGGTGTATGTAGTATTACGAGATACTCAGATATGTTTCATGATAAACCTCCCTAATTCCTTCTCGTATTGTTGAAAGTTATAATTTCTTTCTTCAAAGAATTAGAGATGCACGGCACAAAATGAATCCATGAGGAATTAGAAGTTAAATAAAAAACTCCCTTCACCACATAACAAGATCTTTGTGAGAAAGTGCTGATGCAGATGTGACATGATACTATTGTGGCAGGATCTAAAGAATGAAAGATAGCATTAAACTCTGTTCTTTGAATGGTTTGATGGTCTATTGTAGGATGTGATGTACAAGAATATATGCAGGCATGCTCAGTATGTACTCGATATAAATCAAGTCATTCTAAACCGTTTGGTCTCTTACGATCAGTCATATTAACTCAAGAACTGTGCCACACTAATTGTACTGTCAATTGACCACCCTCCAGTGTATACCAGGCTACAATGGTCACAGTAAACACCTTCTCAAAGATACACACTTCCCCCTTTTTAAGAGAATACATCTGTCACCACTATGGTTTAAGGGCTCAGTACTGACATATTTTCTTTACATGAATTAGCACATTCAATTATACCTGACAGAGAATCAAAGTATCTGTCAAAATTTGGAAAGCTTTTTGTTCTTCTTTCATTATCAAGCAAGTGTTGTCATTAGGTTATAACCCAAAATCCAAGGGTCAAATCACAAGAGTGAAGTTTGAAGTAGTCCTTACAACTACAGCAATGATGCACAAAATAATTGGTCCTTTTATATGGAAATGGCTGAGTTGCAGTTGATCACTTCAAATGGGCAACAAGCAAAATCCGTTATGGGTAGATTCTTCCTCTCTTCATGTTCCTATGCTGTTTCCAAAGATCTTTCCTGCACAAGGGGAGAGGATGTGGAATTACAGTCAGAGCTGATCACTTTGGAACTGGGAAACCAGGTTTGAATCTTGGCATCAGGTCAACATTCTGTAATTCTGGGCAAATCACTTATTTCCTTGTGCCTTAAAAAACAAATATGACCTTGTCTAATGTAACTAGTGCTCATATCAAGTGCTCAAATAACTTCAGGTCAAGTTTGTGCTATTCAAAACTGCAAAGAATAAATAAAATAAAGCCAGTCAATACAAAAAGGAGACATACAGTTGACCATCGGCAGTAGAATCACTGGGTGTACTTGAACTACAAACACAGGCACATTCACTCATTTGTTTGAATGAGGAAGCACATCTTCCAAGTTCCATGAATGGTTTGTCCCTCTAGTCTTCTCTGGCTTCACTAGTGGCCAGTGAGTCCTTCCTGTTGTTCCAAGGTTCCAGTGGCAGTGCAACAGAGGGTTGTGGTTGGCATCAGCATGTCAGCATGTTACAGTCCTAGTTCGACTTTTGGTGTGCTTTTCTGAGGGAAATCTGGCCTAAAAAGATGATGAAGGCAGATTTTGCTAGACACAGAAAGGGCTAGCATTGCAGTACTACCTCCTAGATCAGTATTTGGGGATTGTCCTACCCCTTTGTAACAATTCCAAGGTTGCTATGTTTCCAGCTAATATCTAAGAAATGTCCCAACTGAAAATGGTGGAATTATATCCTGTGGGAGCTCCTCTTCTTGTCTTTTGTGCTTGCTCTACCCAGCCTAATAATTGTGGAAAGAATAAACCAGGAATGAGTCACATAGTTGGTGAGTTATTTTTTGTTCGATTTGTCATCTCTTTCTTGACATTTATGTTACTTGTTTTCAACTTTTTTTCCAGTGTGTAATGAACAAGTTGCTCCTGGATTTCTTCTGTCTCCAACCCCTGCTTACCTCCAAACTGGGGTTTGTTCAATCCTGGTCATTCTTCCATAAACCCTGGTCATTCAAGTCCTTGACTGGAGGTTTTTTATGCTTTTTGCTCCGGTTACCATTTCTAGCAGACAAATCCTATTTCTAAGAATAATTGAGGTGTGGTTAGAGACCGTGGCTAGTTAGACAATCTTCATTCCTCAGGCAAGCCAAATGATTGCCCGAGTGACCAGTGCATATGGCTATTGACAGTCTATTATCTCACCTGCCCTGGCAAAGTAATAAACTGATTTGCATCACTGACTTGTGTTGCACTGCTAAATTTATTCTATACATATGTAACACACATCATGAGGCTATACCTTATCTTACTCGCTGGAGGCCCTCTCACCCAGTGCTAAACCCTATTTTGGCTAATTTGGGTAGTTCGTGCTTAGGACTCCATAACTTTTTTCCACATATCCATGCCAAATTTGTGTCTTGGAAAAGTAGGACAAAAATGCTTCACAAAAAAGCTTCATTTTTTTTTTTTTATTGACATTAAGAAAATGTTTGCTGTGCTAAAATCACCATTCTCCCAGTTATCAAGTTAATGCAAAGCTGAATTTTAAAACAATTACCACAGTTTTGGCAGTTTTCAAAAAGGTAGCTCATTTTTTCCTACCCTTTGTGCTCTCAACTTACTTCTAGTTTGTGGTGGAAACAAGGGTGAAACCCAGAGTAATCTGACAATGCTATACATTTCTGAAAAGTAAACAAAATTCTAAATTCAACAAGGGGTCATTTGTGTAGATCCCTTAAAGTTTGCCCAAACAAACTAACTGTTGAAATATAAAAATATTGAAAATCAGTAGGACAAAACAGACATTTGTGACAACATTTTTATTTGTAGCTTCTATTCACGATGGCCGATTTACAAAAGTATTATACCATTACATCTGCTAGACCCTTCTGGTTGTGGAGATATATAGGCCCTGACTTAAGAAAAGTGGTGCTGCACTAAGTGCAGCACCACTTTTCTTGAGCCCCTTAGCACACATTAACGCCACCATATGTGCACTGTATCTAGGATACTTTGCACCATGGTGGTAGTCAAGGGAACTAGCATCAAACTTTTTGATGCTAGTTCGGAGCTTTGCAGGATTAGCATCAAAATGTTGGCACTAATCCTGCAAAGCCCATTGAGGCCCACTGAAAACAATGGCATGCCTCCTTTTAACGCTTGCTCTAAGCAGGCATTAAAGGTGATGAAATAAATGATGCAAAAAAATCTTTTACATTTCTGTGCGCCATAATTAAAGCCCTGCTAACGGGAGAACCCACCATTAAATACATTATGCCTGGCACAAAAAATGAAGCTAATGATGAGCAAGGAGGCACTAGGGGCTTTTAAATTAGCCCGTAGTGTTTGTAGGGTTCTTAATGAAGCTGAGGTATCTAGAGCCAACAACTAAACTGTAACTTACAACAATGATTTTTCACTGTGTACCGGGTAAAGAGCAAGTTATATTGTAACTAGACACCAGGCACAGACTTTATGAGCAGTGGTTATCTGTACACCTGTGAATTTGTGGGTACGCATACTACCATGTGATTCAAATGCCATTTATCAAAACATCTTCTTTCTTGCACACTGCCTTACATTTGGAATGCACAGATGAAGAGAAATACAACTGGTAATAACAAATGTTCTACTATCTGGAATTCCAACATGTCTCCCAATAAAAATGGTATGTCACTTTTGTGGGTACCTGTTAGAAATGCCCCCCTCTACAAGTTCATCCCCAAAGTGTTTGCCTTCATCCTCCTACTTTTTGCTGGGTTTTTGCTTGTTGGCCTGAGGACTCTGTGCATTTTACCACTGCTAACCAGTGCTAAAGTACATGTGCTCACTCCTCTAAACATGGTTTGATTGGCATATACCTAATTGGCATATTTACTTTACATGTATGCCCCTTGTAGTGTGGTTTACCATATACTTAGGGCCTGTAAATTAAACACTACCAGTGGGTGTGTAGCACTTATTGTGCCACCCATTTAAGCAGGACCTTAAAATTTGTCCCAGGCCTGCCATTGCAGTCTGAAGGCAGTGTCCCACTGCAATGTCGACTTGGCATTTAAAACCTATTGCTAAACCGTAATCTTCCTTTTTATTACATATAGGTCACCCCTAAGGTAGGCACTAGGTATCCCTTAATGCAGGGTGCTGTTAAATGTAAAGATAGGATACGTATTTTTCAGTTTTACATGTCCTAGTAGTGAAAACCTCCTAAATTCACCTTCCCACTACTGGGAGACCTACCGCTCCCATAGGGTAACATTGGGGATTCCTTATTAAAATTAATACGTTATAATTCCCAAATCACAGGTGGTAGATATTTCATGTTTGGTATCTATCAACTTGTAATAATAAACCCTCTTTAATGGTAAAGTTGGATTTGTTATTGCAAGTTTGAAAATGACACTTTTAGAAAGTTGGCATTTTCCTGCCCTTATCCCTCTGTGTAGCCAGCCTTAGGTCTAATGGGTGTAACTGACAGTTCGGACTTTGTAAATTCACCCCAGAATGTCACACAATAGGGGGATTAGCAGAGCCTGAATGGGCCATTAACTGACTTGATGGGGGCGGAGCAAAGCACTGCCCCATTTGCAACTTAATTGGCTTGGCTCTGCCACCACACATTAGGCTTAAAGACCCTGTATTGTCAGTGCAGCCAGCTTGGAGCCAGGTGAGGCAGAAAATTCCTGTAACTTCAGGGAACATTTCTGGAAGCTTCACTCAATTTCTAAGAGCAGGACAATATGATATAAAAATAGGGCTCTCAGACCTGCTGCACAGTTCACTACTGTTTCTGCAGAAGGACTCTCAGAGGACTGCTTGATGTTGTGACCTGCTGTGCACTCTGCTAGACTGTTGTCGTACCTAGAAGGAGTGCTTTGGTGCCTAGAGCCTGCTTGGAGCTTTCAGAGGTCAGCCCTGCATCACCACCTGTACCCAAGACTTCAGAAGTGACTCCAGAGGCCAGTTTAGCTGATCTCCTGTTCTGAGCCACAGGGATATAACAGGCTCCCATCATCTTAAACCTGCTCCTGGACCCAGCCTGAGTGAGTCTTGAACCCCCCAGAAGTCTTCATCCATTCCTGGACCCTTGGTTGTGATGTGGTGCTAAAGGTGCCCAGATGGCCTTTTTCCAAAACTGAGGACTTGCTATTTTGAACCGAAAACCTTATAAATTCAGAACTTTGGTTCTACAAATTGGATTGCCATTTTCTTTTTTTATTGTGTTCTGTTTTCACTGGGTTGCTGTTTGTGTACTGCATAAATACTAAACACAGTGCCTCTAAGTTTAGACTGGCTGTGTTTGTGCTCAGTTACCCAGGATTGAGCACAGGTTAAATTAGTAACTCTTAGTGGTATAAGTGATGTAATATGAAAGAGAAGCAGTGCATCATAAAGGTTAGTTATATTATTGTTAATATATTGTGGCTAGAGAGTTGACAACACTACATAAGCAGGTGTATGAGTTATAGTAATTTGAAGGTGGTGCATAAATTATACATTTAAGGTATGACAAAAGGTTTTAGAATTTGCAATGTATGTGTAGTTTAAGTTTGGTTTGTATAAAAAGAATAACGTTTTAGCAATTTGAAGGTGGTCTGTAAGTTATTAAATAAAGATATATCTATTGTTGTAATCAGGTTCCCCCATTCAGTATGCCCACATTATTTGCTTTTTGAATCACCTGGTTTTGGACTTTTTACTGTGAGTGAGTCTCACTACATGTGTCTCACCCATGGTAATCACATGGCAAATGCAATGTGCGTGTTTATAATCAATGTCTGTCTTAATATAAGGCAGCTGCGATGCAGCAAGGGAAAGGGACCCTTGGCGGGTTACACATGAAAAGGTGTGCACGTGCTGGGTGAAGTTTCCAGAAATGTTGACATATTATTATACACATAGGAAGATAAATGTCTCAGAGTGCGGTTTTACTTCCGTTTGACATACAGACACCATTGACATAGCAAATTGGGGCCTACTCTGTGTGGGAAAATAAATTCTAAAATTTCTAAAATGATATCTATACATTTTATGGGCCACCCAGACTTGTCATATGTCTCTGACTCGCCCTAGGATCGGAGTCCAGTCCTTTTTCCACCCTGCTGTGGTAATTTCCTTAAATTTCACTCCAGCAGCAGGAATAAGGACCTCCTGAGGAGGAAAGGGTTGGGGTGGAATTTTCTGCATGAATCAATCAGCTATCACACTGTACCAGGGATGGGTGTACCCAAGCCCACTGAACGAAGGAACTGAGGCATCAGAGGTGATGAGTGACTCCTGGATGACATACATGTTGACTGTCCCAGCATGCTGTCAAGGAGGGTTCGGACAGGGATGGTGATGTGACGTGGCACCCTAGAACTGTCTGGGGGTGCCTGACTTCTGGAATATTCCTCTCCCCTTTAAAAACTCTTCAACAAAGGGGAGACATTCTTTAACCTGGTGATTTTCCTGCTCTTTGCTGCTGGAGCCAGGGACTGCTATGGAGAACTGGACAAGGGAACACTCTGATGCCTAGAAAAGACTAGGGTATCTGCCTAGTTGACCTCGGGACCAGAAGGTCTCTCCAAGGACCAGTGAGGCTGGTTCCCTCACACCTTGAGGACCAGTTGGGAGAAACCCCAAAACCAGGAGGCAGGGAACCAGAGGATTCTGCTCCATGAGAACTGCACTGCTTTGAAGGTAAGGAGATCTGTTGCAGCTGTGTCTGCTGGCTAAAACCCACCACCAAGAACAAAGAGTAAAATGAGCTCAAGATTGTCAAAAATCAGCCTAATGTGGCCCAAATTATGGCATTTTAAACTTGTTCACCTTTGATCATTCTCTGACAAAGGAGCATGTGGGACTATGCTGCCTCGCTGGAAAATACCAAAAGGGTGGGCAAGGGCAGGGGAGGGGTCAGAGCAGGGTTCAACAATTTATGCAATAGTTATGCGGAAGCCCCTCTCTGTTTCCACTTTTTGCCTCTGGGGCCCAGCAAAGGAGGGGGCAGTCCCACTGCCCTCCCTCTGACAGCAGTGGGCCCATCCTCCACTCCTCATGCCTATGTCTGGGGGAAGTGGCATAGCAACCAGAAGAACAACACCCCGCCTGCACAGAGCGGAAAAGAGAGAGCAGAGCTGCCGACTCCTTTGGCAGCAGGAATAGGACTGCTGCGTGGGAGCTGCTGGGGAAGTCAGGGATGGGCTAACAGGCTGCCTTTGACAATGGATGTATGTGGGGTGTCCAGGTGTGACCCAGCAAGCCTTTAGAAATAGGAAAAAAGGCATGCAGCGTGAAGCTATTCACCAGAAAGATAAAAGAAAAAAGCGCCTCCTTAGACAGCAGGAGAGCCAGTACTCAAGTATGCACTGCTCCTGTTGGAGCACCCCAGAATGCTCTCTGTGGCTTTCTTATATGTCATGTTTTCCCCTCATGGTGGACCCAGAATGGCAGGGACTCAACGAACAAATTGCATACAGCATGGGGGGTTGGCTACAGGAGCACAACAGCTCCCGTCCTCAACAATGTTTTACAGTATTGACCGTATATTTGCTGGGGTCAGAAATCTAGGATCTCTCCAGAATTTCTTCAATGTTTTCAAGCACTCCCAAGCTTGCCGCTTTCACTCTGCAGCTGAAAGTACTGCACACTCTAGGGGTTGGTTTTGTGGTTACAGTTGTTGTGGCCTGAAAGGACTAAAAGTGGTTAAAGATGATACATGTCTTGAAGCTCCCTCTAGGGGCCAAGTCTATGACTCCAATGTAATTAAAAAGTGATGCTCTCAAAAAGGCTGCTTTTTTAATTGCATTTTTATGGTTGGAAAATGTATAGAAAAAACTCAAACACATCGTTGCCTCAGCTTAAATGGTTTCTTGATATAATAATGTTGTCAATGATTAGTGATTAAAGTGAAAATGCTTTATCATTAATACGTGTATTTACACAGGAATATTATTTTTGATGATTGTATTTAAGTACAAAATTATCATCTTAACATGCATTTTGTTACTTTTGACCTTTGACCAAGCCAACAGACTTCCTTGATATGTTTGCATGACCCCCTTTAGGGGGACAAATGTGATTATGTAATGTCATCCATGGTATTATCCTTCTGCCAATGTATATACTTGTATATTGCTGCGTAGTATTTAGCAGTTTTTGTGTAATAAATGTATGTCTCCTATTTCTGAAAAAAAGTACCTACTGGACAATCATTTATTGAGTGTTATTAGTGTGTCCAAGTGAATGGTGAATACTAGCCCACACCACCTCCCCTGAGCAGGCCTTGGGCTGTTATGCCTCGCTACCCTGATAGAGTCAAGCACTACAATGGTGTGCTTGGTTCACAGTAAGGGAAACTGTGGGCCTGTTACTTGTGCAGGCCACACAACTAATAACCCAATTCCCTATACTGTACCTTTAATATTTCAAATGTTTTTGTAGTGCAAATTTTTGTTTGTATAGAAAGAACCAATACAATTTTCCTAACCATAACTGTGCTTTAACCTTTGGCTTTTTCATTGAATTTCAATGATTATAATTTTTTGTTTTTTTAAGTGTTTTAAATCGTGGAGTGAAGTGTTGTCGAGAGGAGTGCTGTTAAGTAGAGTATCTTAGGGTACATTGGAGTCGATTGTCATAGAGTGTAGTGTTGTAGTGTAGTGTTGTACAGTGGAGTGCCATAAATTAGAGTAAAGTGGAGTACAATGGAGTGTAACGTGGAGTAAAGTGCTGTAAAGTGAAGTGACGTGGTGTCGTAGAGTGGACTGGAGTGTCATAAAGTGGAGTGGTGTGTCATAGAGTACAGTGGAGTGGAGTGATTTTGAGTGGAGAGTCTTAGAGTGGAGGAGTGTAGAGTGGAAGGGTGTACAGTGTATCGTCGGGTCAAAGAGTGGAGTGGCATTTTGTATAGTGGCGTGGTGTGTTGTGTTGTAGAGTGGAGTGGAGTGTCATAGAGTGGAGTGGTGTGTCATACAGAGGAGTGGTGTATCATACAGTTGGGTGCTGTATCTTAGAGTGGAGTGTTATTGCGCCCTGTATATTGTTATAGAATGGGGTAGAGTGGCATAGACTGAAGGGGCATACAGTGGAGTAGAGTATTGTAGCGAGCAGTGGTATGGAGAGCAGTGGCATGTTTAACAGTAGTGTGGAGTGGTGTGTCGTAGACTGCTGTTTCATACAGTGTTGTATAGGGGAGTAGGTTGGGACAGAATGAGGGGCATAGAGTGGAGTAGAGTGTTGTTGAGTGGTGTAGCCTCTCATGGAGTAGAGTGGAGTGGCGCATCCTAAAGTGGCATATTGTACACTGTGTTACAGTGGAGTGGCGCATAGTGTAGTAGTGGGGCAGGGTGGAGTAGAGTAGAGGGTGTGGCGTAGAGTGGCATTTACTGAAGTATGGTGTTACAGGATGGCATAAAGTGGAGAAGGATGTTGTAGAAAAGAAAGGAACAGAGTGGAGTATAGAAGAATGGCATAAATTAGAGTGCTGTACAGTGGAGTGTTGTAGAGTGACGTGTTATAGAGTGGAGTGTTATATAGGGTTGTAGAGTGGAGTACTGTGGAGTAAAGTGACATAGACTGGAGGGGGATAATGTGGTATAGAGTGCTCGATAGTAGATTGAGGAGTTGTACAGTACAGTGAGGTGGAGTGTCTTAGAGTGGCATGCGGTACAGTGATTTATAATAGAAGGGTGTGGAGTAGATTGGCAGGTTGTAGAGGGGAATGGAGTTTGGTAAATTGGAGATGTGTGTTGTAGAGTGGAGTGGCGTATAATGTTGTTGAGTGTCATAGAGTGGAGTGGCATGTCATAGAGTGAAGTGGGGTGTCGTAGAATGGAGTGACATATCAGAGAATGTAGTGGCGTTTCATGTAATGGGCTGGAGTGCCATGTCATGCCATGTCATAGTGTTGTTTGATCTGATGTACCTGGAATAACACTGATTGTATTTAGATGAAATTTTGTAGAAATATAGATTATAGATAAGTCTGTAAATGTAGAGAACAGTAGTTTTATTACTACATATATTTAAAAAATG
Source organism: Pleurodeles waltl (assembly GCF_031143425.1). Taxonomy (NCBI): domain Eukaryota; kingdom Metazoa; phylum Chordata; class Amphibia; order Caudata; family Salamandridae; genus Pleurodeles; species Pleurodeles waltl. The sequence goes on along the minus strand of NC_090443.1, from coordinate 657,303,465 downwards.
ATGTATGGAGTACCGTGATTTAACCTAAAAAGTAGTACAGTTTAGCAGGAAACAGGCAGCAGCATTTTCACTGGCTCGTAATCGAGCCAGCAGTAATGCTGCCACCGCAGTGTGATCCAGCACCTTTGCAATGTTCACTGTCTGCACTGCCCAAGCCAAGTGAATGGGCAGTTCACGGGCCCCCCTGTGGCCCCCTGCACCTGTTCTCTGCTAGCCTTTTCATGGTGGTAAAATTACCATGAAAGGGCCGGCGCAGAATGAGGTTGTAATCAGCAGGATGCTGCTGCATACAGTACTGCCATGGATGATTGCGATCTCCTCCACAGCCAGCCCGTAGGGATCATGGATACCGGCAGTGATGGCGGTAGTAGTAATGTGGCGGTCGGACCGCCATGGCAACAGCGATACTGACAACCACTATAAGGCTGGCAGTCTCAAGGCTGCCAGCTTTGTAATGAGCCCCTTAGTCTATGTGTTTTTACACATTTATGTATTTTTTATTTTTTAATTAAGTGCTACAGTACTTTCTAGGTAGTATTGCGGTACTTCATAAACATGTTTTTTAAATATTTAATCTAATATAACTACTCACAAAGCTGCTCACAAAAGTCAAAGAAAACCTAGGAGTTTCTGCTTAACAACTTGTTTATAAACTTCCCCGTTATCCTCATAGGTCTCTCCCACAGCAGTTGGACAAGAAATTTGTGGGGAGGGCAGTCATCACTGTTTATTGCAACTATTAGCTTTGCAATAACACCAGTAATAATGCCAGTCACACAATTCTGAAAAGCCTATTCTGACAGTGAACAACAAGAGCATAATGGGAAAGTTCAAAGCTGGAATGTGAGAGGTTACTGATGTACTTGATAGCATCTATTTTCAAACAATTTTGATGCATCTAAAGCCCTCCTTATGAGATCGTGAGTAATTCCGGTTGGTAATGCCGGGACTCTCAATAATTAGTAATATTCAGTATTATTAGGGCATCTGCATATTTTCCTGAATTCAGTCTATTTTTCTGGCTACATCGACGTCTGCTTGCAACAGGTGAATATGTGGCTGGAAATTCCCTGAAGCTTGTAATTCATGTTTCTATTAAATGGGACTTATGGTGTCCTCACAATTCAGGCAAAAGTATGCTAATCGCTTGCACAAACTTCTGTACTACAAAATATCTATTGTTCAATACACAGTATATGAACTCTGCTAAATTTAGAAAAAACGTTTTGCATCCAATAATTAATTAGAGGTATTGTTTCTCTTTTAACTTAAACTATTTGTGGGTGACTGTATAACCATCACAGACAATTCGGGGTAGGGATAATAGAACTCCAAGCTTAAAGACACTTCAACAAATAGATGTGATGAATCCTTTCATGTGCAGCCAAATGTAATACTATCTTTATTCAGTTTTCCAGTATATGAGACCAAACGTTGAAGTCCTAGAAATTAAATAAAGAGATGGTTTGAAGTACAAAATAAGACAATATAATAACAGATAAGAGTTCATTGATTAAAATACAAGAGCTGCCTTTATAGATTGATTGACACTTCAGGCCATAAATGGAATTGCTGTTTTTACCCATGATAAATGACCCATGGAAATTACCTTAAAACAAAATAGGGTACACACTTTCTTGCTATCTTTGGATAGTGCATATTGGAATAGTTATTCTATGGTAGCTACTGTCAGTTGTATAGATCATCAAAGAGTCAATCACCGTGTTAATGAGCTCCAACTCTCACTCCTAATGACTTAATGACTTGTAAGCATGTGCGGGTGACTGCCACCCTTGTTTATATCTCAGAATGACACAACTGTACTGTTTTGAGTTTCAAAAATAGCCTTTGAATGAAGTTAACAGAATGAGTTTGACATAAAGGGATGCCAGTACTGTTATTTGATTCTTTTGGCCATAGGACAATATCAGTCATGTTAAGATCTATTTATGGAGTTTCAAATTAACTATTCGAATGGCTTGTCTCACACTGTCAAGATCACACTGCAAGATAATGTTTCTATCCTTTCAAGCATCAACCAGTGCACTAATGTGTAGAATGCCTTGACTCTATTCTCCAACGTTCCACATGGATTAATTCCATTACCTACTGAAGGGAATATTTTACAGCTGCAATTATGATATTCAGTTCTTTTTTCACAAATATGCTGATCATTCCCAGATATGTTTTAAAGTTATAATTATCTGGGCATTAAGAATTGGAAGAAGAGTATCTGTCCTACCCCTTATGCTGATGAGACCAACCAAATGGTGCTAGGTTCAGAAAGTCCCCTGAACATTCTTCCATGGGTGTACAGGACCTTCAGGCAGAGACTATTTCATTCTTGTTTGACAAAATTGTAAGACTTCAGGAATACTCTTTAGAAAATCCCTTCTCAGACTATTCCTTTTGATTTTCCACTAGTGTTGGCACTTTTAATCACTTCATCTTACAATACTCCTTTTCCCCAATGTCTGTCAGTGTGTATCACTCCAATAGCTATCTTTTTGACTCCACAACTGTATAATGGCAGTATACTGCTCCATTAAGTTTTCCAACTACCTCCATATTTGCTACTGTATCTCAAAAGGCTATCTTGATTTTACTTCATTTTTATTATCCGTGTCACTCTTTGACTTCACCTATGTCATCTTTTGGACTTAATAGTCAATACTCCATAGATAATTATTAGGTCATTCTTTCTTTTTATTGACTTGAGCCCCTCATCAGTAATTGGGTTTTCAAACATCTGCCTGCTTTCCATCACTAAGGGCCTGATTTTCACCTTGGTGGATGGAATACTCCGTCACAAATGTGATGGATTCCCCACCCTCTGTTTTACAAGTTCCATAGGATATAATGGAACTTAAAATACGGCGGACGGGATTTCTGTCTGTTTGCTATGGACTATCTTATCCGCCAAGCCTGTATTCTGGCCCTAAATGACTATCAACACAGTGTGCCACAACCCAAATAAAACAGATACAATATTCTTTAATACTTTTCTCCTTACACTTCTCCTTAACCATCTTCCATATTTTACATCATCACTCTTCTGTTAACCTCCTAATCTTGTAATGTGTGTATTACTGTGACCCAACCATTTCTGCATATTTCCTCTTCTAGTTTTGATACTTAAAATCTTCCTTAGGCTAGTTATGTGTCACGCTTCTATATACTTAATTCCTCAACTCAATGTTACTCCCTTTAAGTTGAGCTTCCTACAAACTTTGTCTATTCGATCTATAATAGTATTCATCTTCCCTTGTCTGCCTGCTTACGTCTCAATCTCCTCCTCACTTTCTGCTCTGTTAGGGCTTGCATGTAATTAATTCTTGTTGGCATCTTTTTTTCTTTTAAATCACGCGCAAATGCGTTTAGGACTTGACTCCTTAATATTTATGCTTTGTAATTACTTTCTTTCTTTTTAAATCTTCTTGCTTCTAGTTCTGCCACTTAATCTGAATCAAATGTTTCTTCATTCTTTACTTTGTTCTTTTGCATTCTATTCTGTGGTACCCCTTTTCACAAATGTTTTATATAAATAGAAAGAAATAAAGAAATTAAAAGGTTTCTCTAGGAATATATCCTCATCCCTGGTTAGATGGCAAGTGGCACTCGAACAAAAATCTACAGTGTACACTCAAGTATGAAAAGCACATTAGTCTAAAGAATGTTGATTATTTACTCAAAGGATTATCTGGTCAAATAAAAGGATAATGAGAATTCTCGAGTCTACTCATGGAAGTAATGTAAAAATGTAGGCCCATATTTATACATTTTTACCGCTGCATTTGCGTCGTTTTTTTGACGCAAAATCGGTGCAAACTTACAAAATACAATTGCAATTTGTAAGTTTGCGCTGCTTTTGCGTAAAAAAATTACACAAATGCAGCACTAAAAATAATATAAATTTGGGCCTACAATTGTATTTTGTAAATTTGCGCTGATTTTGCGTCAAAAAATGACGCAAATGCGGCTCTAAAAAAGTATAAATATGGGCCGTAGTCTATTTTTTTAAAGGGAACCAATTGACTTTGATCTATGAGGACTTTGAGGTATTTTGAACATTGATCATAATTGTGTCGTCTTTTAGAGTGAAATATAATAATTTAAAATAAACTCTATCATTTCAAAATAAGAAAGTTGAAGCCATGACACAACTTTCATATGGGTGTGATACCATTTATAGTTTGGATAACAGCAAAGATAAACAACTTATACGTTAAGTGTAAATCTAGGAGCTCCAAACACACTAGAAAAAAAGAGTTGGCCTAGTAGCTTAATATCCACCCATCACTTACATGATTACCAGTAAACAGGCAATAAGATACAAATACAATAAAATAAAAACAAAACAGGAACATTACCTTGTGATTCTGTTAACTGATATATTCAGTAGGGGTTTTAACATTGAACCATTTCCTAGGATTTCAGAAACGAGCATGACTTTGTTACTGTTCCTCTATGTCTGACTTTTTGACTAAATCCTAATAAGGAAATAAATCCTCAAGAGCTGTGTTAATATTAAGGATGAAATATGAGGTTCAGACCCAATATTTTAGTATAGTTTATTCATCTGGAGGCATAAATCCATTTTGGTCCATTATGGTTGTATGTAATTATCAATTTTATCAATTAGGTGTGAACCACTGAAAGTGATAATTTTAGCTCCACATGTGAAAATGTTAAAAAAAAATAAAAATAGAAAATGACGGTGTGCATTTGAATGAGACTATAAATAAATATAAATGTGCATATGAAAATGAGATTCACTGGCATTAGAAAGAAGAAAGAGTAGTAGCAGAAAAAAACAGAAGTGAGATCATTGAGCCAGGTCGAAGTCTCTTACTTTTGAACACCTCCAAACATGACCATTGTTTTAAACCACTGATATACATCACCCTGTCATATATTGTAAATAATAGTATTGCTTTTGTGTAAAAAATGTTTTCACTCAGTACTTATGTAATAAGGTGTGAATAATTCACTCGCTCACAATCTTTCTGGCTAGTTCATTACCATAACTCAACAAATCTCACAAAAACCTATACACGTCCATGTAGTGAAATATGATTTAGCATTCATTTCTGAGTATCATTACAAGAACACTAAAGAGAATATTGGATGGCTATTAGTTTATATTTAGAGATAAATCACTTCTTTTGGGTTAATTTGTAATAGTTTCATGCTGTTCCTTTTCTGAACAATCATATCAATGTACCGAATTTAAAATACATTGTTTATTCAATGAACAGCCATACTATCAATCAATCAATCAGGAATTTGTAAAGCGCACTACTCACCCATGAGAGTCTCAAGGCGCTGAAGAGGAGGGGGGGGAGAAGGGGATGTGCTGCTACTGCACGAACATCCAGGCCTTGAGAAGTCTTTGGTCTGGCGCAGGTGGGTGGGAAGAGTGTTCCACAGTTTGACAGCAAGGTCTGAGAATGATCTACCACCGGTTGTAGTTCTACTGTAGCGTGGGACAGTTGCAAGGGCAAGGTCGGTGGAGCGGAGATGCCTGGTCGGGGTGAAGGAGAGCCGTCTGTTGAGGTATTCTGGTCCGGTGTTGTGTAGTGCTTTGTGAGCGTGGGTGAGGAGTTTGAAGGTGATTCTCTTGTTGACTGGGAGCCAGTGCAGGGTTCTCAGGTGGTCTGTGATGTGGCAGTGGCGGGGGATGTCCAGGATGAGGCTTGCGGAGGCATTCTGGATGCGTTGCAGCCTCTTCTGAAGTTTGGCCGTGGTTCCTGCGTAGAGGGCATTGCCGTAGTACAGTTTGCTGCTTGGGTGACTGTTCTTCTGGTTTCGGTTGGTATCCATTTGTAGATCTTTCAGAGCATGCGGAGGGTGTTGAAGCAGGAAGAGGAGATGGCATTGACTTATTGGGCCATGGATAATGAGGAGTCCAAGATGAATCCTAGGTTGCATGCGTGGTCAGTGGGAGTCGGAGAGGCTCCGAGAGTGGCAGGCCACCAGGAGTCATCCCATGAGGAGGGGGTGGAGCCGAAGATGAGGACTTTTGTCTTGTCGGAATGGAGTTTGATGCGGCTGCTCTTCATCCATTTGGTGATGGCCTTCATTCCGTCATGGAGGTTGGCCTTGGTGAGGGAAAGGATCAGCTGGGTGTCGTCGGATTATGAGATGATGTTGAGGTTGCGGGATTGGGTGATTTCAGCGCGGGCCATGTAGACGTTGAAGAAGGTCGGGCTGGGGTATGCTGCAGATGATTTCGGTGGCCTCCGAGCGGAATGGGGGTGGCAGACTCTCTGGGTTCTGCTGGTGAGAAAGGAGGTGACCCAGTCAAGAACTCTATTGCGGATTCCTGCACTGCTGAGGCGTGAGCGTAGGGTGTGGTGGCAGACGGTGTTGAACGTGGCTGAGGGACGATGTTTCACCGTTATCCAGTATGGTTCTGAGGTGATTCTGTGGTGTTGGTGGTTGCTGGGGAGGGTCTGGGTGCTGAAGCTGTTGTGGATGTCTGCAATCTTGTGGTGGAAGTAGGAGGCTAGGGAGTCACAGAGGTCTTGGGATGGCGGGATGTCGTTGGCATTGGAGCTGGGGTTGGATAGTTCCTTCACAACGTTGAAGAGCTCCTTGTGGCTGTGTGCATTATTGTAGGCGGTTCTCTTGGTGACTCGGATGAGTTGGTGGTATTTGTGGATGGTGTTTTTGAAGGTTGTTTGGTTGTCCAGAGTCTGATCTTGGTGCCACTTTCTTGTGAGCCTTCGGCAGGTTTGCTTAGATTTGTGGAGGTCGGTGGTAAACCAGAAGGCCTTTCTGTCAGTACATCTGTTGGAGGGATTCTGATTGGGGCGAGAGTATTGGCAGAGGTGTCGACCCATTGCCTGAAGTTGTGAGCAGCTGCATCAGTGTCGGTGGGGTTGATGGGTGGGTTCCGGGAGAGGGTCGCGATAAGCTGGCCTTCTGTGACCATGTTCCAACTACAGTGGGGGATCCGTTGTGGGTGGTGGTGTGTTTTGGGTTTCTTGAAGGTGAAGTGGATGCAGCGGTGATCTATCCAGTGGAGTTTGGTGGTGTGGCTGAAGGAGACGTGATTGCTAGCGGAGAAAATAGGGTTGAGTTTATGTCCTGCGGTGTGAGTCAGTGTCATGACGAGCCGCTTGAGGCCGAGGTTGGATAGGTTGTTGAGCAGGGTGGCAGGGTGGCGTATTCATTGATCAATTTTCTATGACCTTGGTGACATTATATATTTGTTGTTTTTATTTTAATATTCTTCTTATGATATTCTTTTAAATTCATTATTTTTGTAGTGATGTAAGCAATTAAAGAAAACCAAAGAATGATTGCAAAAATTTATTCCTCTACGTCAGTGGTTCCCAAACTGTGCGCCGCGGCACCCTGGTGCGCCGTTAAAAGTTGCCAGGGGCGCCACGCACATTTTGGAAACATGATATGAACATTTTCAAAAGATTTATGCGTGCAGTTTATAAATGACCTGTTTATGACGAGTTAAAAGTATTTTGCGGCCGAGTAACTCTTTAGCATTTTACATAAGGAGTTACATAAGCCCCACCTGTCAAGGTCTTGCCCTCTGCAGCATGGTTTCACCAAACGTGATTAGTTCTTAAAAAGCCTTCGTCATTGCCAGCCGGTCGGAAATTCAGAAGAGAGCACTGGAATGTTATTGCTCCCGTGGGATCCTCTTGAAGTGCGCACATCGGACGTGTTCCTTGTTGAATTTACAATAATCAGGTAATTATAGTTATTATTATTAGTATTTCTAATCTAGGGTGAGAGAGAGGGTACGGCAGGACCAGAGATCACAGGAATGTGCAGGAAATTCTCCTATGCAGCGCTGATATAGTAATTAATTATTAATAACTAATGTTCTGTTTTTAAAACAGATGGATATTTCCCAGGGGCGAGCACGAGGCCCCTGTGTAGTTTCCGGACAGGAGAAAACTGCTAAATGCTTGATTCAGCACACACACAGAAGTTGAGTTTGTTTATTTAGGTTAGAAGACATTATTAGAATTATTAGTTCCTTGTTGATTTCAAGTCCAGGGGAAAATTGCAGCATTTCTGCTTTGTGAAAGATTAACCTTCCACCCTTTTCTTATTATTAAGCACACCTTTCCTTTTTTCCCCATTTGTGTTTACTAAATGCTAGTAAATTGTTAAAAATAAATTATAGGACCACAGTCCTCCCTCACTTGCATGCCCAAATCAGATTACTTACTGAGTCTTACTGCCAGGGGAAGGTAATTTTCGTTGGGATGCCAGAAAAACGGCTATGGGAGGTACAGACCAAGTGGAACTTGGAAAGCACAGTTATCAAAAGCTGAAGCCTTTGAAATAATTTAAGGCAGCGGTGCCTCCTAAATTCTCAAGAAACTGCAGAGTGGGAGTGTGAACGGCAGTGCTTAATTTGTAAATAAAAACGTGCCGGTGCCCAAAGTCCTCCTTTTAAACATGTGGCTGCTGCAATTAAAAGCACAAATTAAGCACTTGTGAATGATCAAGTACTGTTAAGTAGTTTTAGATGAGAAAGTGTCCAGATTGAAGGCAAAATGTGTGCACCAAAGGTGAGGTGTGAGATGTGTGTGTGGTCAAGGCAATGTAATGACGTTGTAAACAGAGAAGAAAATACGTGCATGGAGGACAGCAAGTGTGACACAGGGGGGAGATGTGGCTAAATCTTTTAGACGTTTAAGAATGAGAGGTTGAATTGGAGGAGATGTGGTCTAGCAGGGAGAAGGAAACATACAAAACATCCATGTTATGCTCGTTGATATAATTAAAGTACTCCCGAGGCTGTGCTTACATCGGCCACCCGAAAAAAAAAAAGTAACATAATGGGGAGCCGCGGGCAATGGCAAATATAGGTGAAGGGAGCCGCGGGTCGAAAAAGTTTGGGAACCACTGCTCTACGTTATTGCCATATTGCACTATGCTATGAACCATTCGGTATTGATTACAAGATGAAATCCAAAAAAACAATAAATGAAAGTGCACAAATTTAAATACACACACCTCCTGAGCGTTTATACATAGAACTTGTAGAATGTCGTCTTCCCTTTGCAACCACATCCTTAATGATAGCAGCACAGACTGGGATCACGTCTCAAATAATTTTGTTTGGCGCAACTCTGCTTGGAAAAACTTCTATCATGTGATAAGGCAATTGACTGAAGAGACCAGAAATCACTTCATGCTCTTTGATATATTCTGTAGATATTTCATGTGCACAGCAAACAGAAAGTGCTTGATAATAATGAAACCAACATACTTGAAGAGCAGCTTCTGTGCAAACATCTGTACTTATGCAGTGCCTCTGGAGCAAGGATCCATAGGTGAGAACTGTCACTTTATAGAGCGTAGGAGTGTGTCGAGCATTTGTTTCCTTCAGTAGCATCTGGGAATAAAGAAAATGCAACATTACAAAATTGATAAAAGAAGACAAATAGGCAGTTATACATGTCTGCCTCAGCATTTAAAAAATAAAACCTTTTCCATAAGAACATTATTTGAATCTGGCCTGTAAAACCCCATTAAGAATTCCTTTCAGTCTTGAAAACCAGTTATATTGATGAACTGAACAAATGCATAACAGGGCATATGATGAGAGTGTATGTATTCAAATGCAATTAAAAAAATGTGTGTTCTAGTGCTGAGGTTAGAACTTCAAAGAGTCCCCTGATTTGGAGTTTGCTGGTTAATAAATGTCCTCAATTTTTGGATGAAATAGTAACTACACAGCAGGATCTTCTGGCTTAATTTTCACCACAATATTATCTCAATGATAAATTAAATGCTGCAAATGGATTCTTACATGGATTCTCATCTGAACGAAGAGCTTCCTCCAGAAATTGAAGGAATTTTTGTTAAATATATTTAAGTATAATTAATCAAATTCATATTAATTAGTATTAACAGTGCATTCCTGATTCCCTGTGCCACAAACCAAAACATTTCAAAATTGTGACATACTTAAGAGTACTTTGTCTGTGAAATGATAACATTCACAAGACTACCATGTTCAGTACATTTTCTGAAATAATCAGGAATTCCTAAATGTTGCTCAGAACTATTTGATGAAAGAAAATACACAAATGACAAATCCTTCTTTGGATTTTGCTGTGACTTTTCTTCTTATTTTTTTGTTCTTCTTTTTTAGAAATTAATTGTGGGATTTTTAATGAGTGGTACTTTGACTAATCATACACTTTCCTAAGTTAAGTCTGTATGGTCTGTGCCACTGCTACCAGAGGTTGACCTGAGCTTCAAATCACTGAAACTTTGTGTTTGATCTGACAAGATTTTGGGACGTATTCCTTGGGAAGTATTTTTCTCATTCCCAACTAATAACCCATTTTCTTACACTATTCGTAGCCCATTCACCTAAGGATGGAGCTGTGTCATGTCCACCACTCTAATCAACAAGTCCTATTAAATCTCAGTGCCATGCATAAGATAATTTGTATCCCCAATTTATTGGTTGAATCAATCTATCTTTGGACACAGCCAAAAATAAATTTGCCTGGTAACAAAGTTATGTCTTCTTCAGTGATTCTCATACATGAGATGAAATGGTAGTGTGGGACAATGTAAAAGCAGTAATGTGGGACCAGGAGATCTATGTTTGATTTCCACTCCAGCATCTTCATTTAATTTATTTTTAAAGTTATAGTTACAAATAGACAATTCCTTCAAAGACCACAAGAAAATGTTTCTAATTGCTACTTGAAGTGGCCATCTATCCAGCTACCAACGATTGCCGGTTTCCATTTTGACTCCTTGCCAAATTAATCAGTTAGGCCTGTCTCTAGTTACCAAATTATACCTCTGAAAACTACTACATTTCCCCAGTTGCCATGAGATGGTGTAAGGTCATGGTTAGGTTTCTGATAGCAGAACCAAAAGACTAATGTTCTAGTCATTTGACTCCTCCTAAACATATATTGTCTTCCTCAGCAACTTTTTTCCCCTTTGCCCTAATCAATCAGCTAATAACTTCCAAATCGGTCAACATCAACATTAAGCACAACATAATGTGGAAAAGACTAGGCTGCTAACCTATGTCACACTGAACCAAGGAATACTGGATGTGAATATTGATTGCAGCAGAGTAAGAGAATGTTGTGCTGATATTGGTTTCAAGATTTCTCTGAAATAGACGTGTTTTATTGAAGTTTATGGATGGAATTTGTTATGCAATATTATAAAATGTAAAGTCTCTTCTTCTTTTATTTACAACCCTTTGGATGGAAAGAAGCAAAAGGGATTACCAGTTCAATTATTTGTGTCATCATTAGTAGCATTACCAATCTAGAGAGATCTCACCACTGGTGTTGACCAAAATGTTTTTCAGCGATGACAATCTTAAGAAAATGCATTTTATGAGGGATTAGTCTTTCTTTAGAGAAGAGTTCAGTGCCTCGTTGGGAGCTGCCTTTTCTCATCTATTCAATCAGGTACCATTGGAATTGAAGACATTGCTTGGGTATTCAGAAGGCAGTATCATTGAACTTGTGCTTATCAAAACTAAAAATGCGGTAGACTGTGAATTCTATCACAAAATTGGCCTCATGAACATACTTTTTTGTCAGTATTGAGTAATGGTGTCAAATGTTTGGCATTCAAAACTCACGAGCCCCATTATTATGTCTTGGCTTTCATCAGTTGCCAAACTTCTTCTCACATCTACAAAGAAAATCATAGGTACCACCATTGCATGACTATCATCGGAAGACACCTCACTTATAGAACGGTGAATGTAAGATGAGGGGAACAAAGTAATAACATGTAAATTGTGGTGAAAAAGTGTTGTTTTCTGTCAACAAACAAGTTCCCCACTACATTAATTATGCACATCTGTCTGTGCCAGCAGATGTAGAATTGCCAAGTGTTAAAGCTTTTATACAGCTACTTATTGATGACTCACATCTAGGAGAAAGGGTTGACAGTGCCTCTGGCTAGAAAAAAGGAAGCAGCATTTTGCACTTTGATCCCAATATTTTACAGCAATGTTTTGGGCCGTGGTAGTATAGGAGTATACTTCAACCATGTTCTGCTCAGTAGTTGCATGAGACATCTAACCTTATTAAAAAAATGAACTTTTTTGTTAAACACAAACAAACCCTTCTAAAGACTGAGTTCTAAAAAAGAGTTCAATAATTATTTATTATATTTTTCTCACCTTTGGGGTACATTTACATATTTATCAAATTCACAGAGAATTTGAAAAGCACTCATCTGAAGGTATGACAGCAATTTTAGTTTCCTTCTTCTCACAAGCATTGTTGCAGTTATAAATGTTAAAGATGTGGACTTACAAATGCATATAGTTCAGAATAGGTTTTAAAGATGTTCTCTGGATTCTCTCTGAGCATAGAGAGATCACTTGCCCTCGATATAAGCTACACAGTGGAGAAGTGTGGCTCAATGGTTAGAGCGGCAGACCCTCATGCAGAAATCTGGCCTGGGACCAGGCATCAACCCCTGCCTCGGCGGGTCTTAGGCTCAATTTCCTTGGACCTGATAATTCTCGCATCAGTAACTAATCTAATTCATGGGTCCCACTCTGTAACTCTGGGCAATAGCTTGCTTAATCTCCACAACGGCCCCAACAGTGCTGGGATGCCTGGCTTCACCTTGGAGGTTGCCCAGGAGTGGGCACCTCAAAGGGAAAAGCCAGGAGGGGTTCCACAGCGGTATGCGTACAGTGCCTTGAGACCCTAATGGGTGAGTAGTGTGCTGTACAAGTACAAAGTTTACATTTTAGTTTACAGTGACTGTCTCGCATGGCTGTGCCGTGCCAATGAGTGTGACCAGACACATCGGCAGGCTTTTTGTGAGCTCTCAATTACCTATAAAGCAGTGGCAGCTTGTGGGAGGGAAAAGGGGTGGGGCGAGGCAGCACGCGGGCGGGGGAGGAGGGAGAAATCAAATAAAATCAGTTTTTAAAAACGTACCTTAATTCCACAATGCGCTGCTCTGCTCCTCTGTCCTCAAGCACAGGCTGTGCAGCCAATCCTGATACTGCTCAGAGCAGTGTTAGGATTGGCTGGGAGTGCCCAGCTGGGCTGGAAAAAGCCTAGTGCGCATGTTTGTTTGGCCGGACCAAGACGGTCGGCCAAACATTCATGTGCAATGAGAGGGAGTGCTGTGCGCTCCCCCTCAGTGCTCATCACAGTCCGTGGCCCAGCCCCTTCCAATACAAAATGATAATAAACATAGTTTATATTGTTTTGTAGTAAAAGGTTTGCAGCTGCTGATGTTGGCGGTGGGGGCGATGCTACTCCGCCCTAGCAGAGGAGCCGCACCTGCTATTAAGGAACTAAACAACTTGGAATGTCCATTCTACATCCTTGTATCCAGAGTACTCTCCACGAAATTTCACACCATAATGGTGTAACATCACAGGTGAGTAAATCTGTGAGTGTAAATTAACGTTTCCTGAATACTAAAAACAAACCCACTTTTATGAAAAGCACTACCTGCAATCAAGGCATATGAAGGGATCACATCTTCTTATGTTCGCATTATTGTGCAGTTGAAGTGGATATTTATAACGAGAAGATCACACTATGTCCCTGATGTATACTTTTTGCTGCAAAACTGCATAAACGCAGTTTTGGACCAAAAAGTTTAGCACCGGCTTGCACCATTTTTGAGCACCAGCCAGGCACAATATTTATGGAATGGTGTAACCCGGTGCAAAGGGTAGGCTAATGTAAAAAAAAAATACGTTAGCCGGGTGGGGCTGGAGGTATGGAAGAAGGTGGTTTTGCAACAAAAAATGACATTAGGCAGGTTAGAGTAAAAGAAAATGACTCTTACCAGCCTAGCATCATTTTCTGACACAAAACCATCAATTCCACATGACTTCTGTCTTAGAAAAGACAGGAGTCATGCCCACCACCCCAATGGCCAGCACAGGGTACCAGGGTCCTCAGGGTATGGCCATTGCACCCAGTGCCATGTAGGGGGGGGCATTTCAGGGCCTCCAATGGCACTTAAAAAAAAATACTTACATGTACTTACCTAAACTTACCTGGGATGGGGTCCCCCATCCTGCGCTAACCCTCTGCTGTGGGTGTCTCCGGGGCCTGGGGAGGGCACCTGTGGGCTTATTCCATGGTGTTCCACTGTGGAAATAGGCCCACAGGTCCCCTAACGCCTGTCCTGACCCAGGTGTTAAATAATGGTGGAAAGCAAGCTTTACACCAGTATTTGACTCCTCCTCCCCGTGCATGATTTTAGCATGGGGGATCAATATGGCGCTAAGGCCATATAGTCATTATTTGCACAGGATGCCTACTTTGCATCTCATTGACACAAAAGAGGGTTTCCACATCCAAAAAATGCTTTTAACTCCGTAAATTTGGCAATAGACAGGGCTTGCGCCAAAGTATAAATATAGAGTTAGGTTTGCACTGAATTTGTGTAAAACAAAGGACTCAATTTGAGTGCAAAACAAGTATAAATATCCCCCTAAGTTTTAACTATTTACGACAGACAGTGCTATGTCATGGGTCAGCGCCAAGCCTTTATGCATCACTTACAGTGCTATTTCATGGGTCAACACATGCCTAAATTCCACTAATAAACAGTGCTACAAAGTTAGAGCACCTGGCCTGACAAATCACGTTATTATTACATTTGTAACAAAACAATACGGTTTATGATTCGAAGGGAATATGTACAAAAGGTTCCCAAACTTGCAGACTAATTAAACCATTAACACTATGAAAAGTATTTAAGTTATTTTAGTTTTTTGGCCGCAGTATGTAGTTCTATGCATTGTTTCTCTTCTTCAGGTCCCAAACCACTCTGCAGTTATTGATTCTAACTGTGTTTTTGCTGTTGTTTAAGGAATGAATACGACATAGTGCTTGATGTTTGTTTGTTATAGCTCTACAGTTGGCTAAGCTGGTGGAGAAAGATTATGTACTGTGAACGCATACCGCCGCTTCCGCCACTGCGTCATGATCAGCTTTAATTAAATGTAAGCCCACGAGCACCGCCTGGGCAGCTTCGAAATCAGTGAGCTCGGCTCTTTTAATGTAATGTCTCAGGAACTTAAGGGCCATAGGACTCCCAATCGCTGGAATGGCGTCCAAAATCCAACGTCTGCATAAAAAGAAAATAAATAATTACTTTCATAGCATTTTCTTTCTTGCAGAATAAAACTTATCTTCTTCAAAAATACAAATGGGTGTTCAGTATTTGTTTTTAAATATGAATACATTATTTGTTGAAATCAGAGTGAATCACTACTGTCCTATGGAGCTCAGATTTCCAGAAGCGTGAATGAGGTCACTGGTGCAATTAAAAGAGTCCTGAAGGATTCATAACATGTGTTATTTATTGGTTTAAATGGAAGTGGTTCATTAGATGGTTAGAAAACACAAGACTGGCTTTGATGTGCATAACAAGAAAAGAGGGAAGACATAAATGGAACAAAGTAAAGGAACTAATGCTTAAGTGCAGTGTGAGAAACCAACACGAACTGGCAAGGAGGGACTGCCAAACCTCAAAATCAGACATTTAACGCCAGATAATACCTGGGAAACTTATCAGTAATCTTTATTATTCTTAGTCTTTTTATTTATTTATGACTTTTAGTCCAATTTATCCTGTTTGCAGTCATTAATAAACAAAGATTGCTACTAATCTCCAAGACAGGAAACAAAACAGGAAAGTTTTAATTGAGCTCACTTGCCCTCATCTGGGTCGTATAATGAAGTAGTATTCCTCCAGCACTCCCTGTAATCCAAAACCTTGTCAAAGGCCAGGGCCTAAAGAGGGTGGGCAGATCATAATGACTGGGATAAGGATGAACCGGACTAAGCATACTGAAGTTTGCTAGTCAGTAATCTGGGCATTAGGTCTACGCCTCTCATCCTCATCCAAGTTATTACTAAATATGTTTTACCAAAGACATCACAACCTTTGACAGGATAAACTCATGGCACCAAATAATGATAACCCTGGTGATTTAATAGCAAAGCATCAGTAATCAAAATCCAAAGTAAACACAAATTCAGCATTCATGGTTTCCCAGATTGTAACACTCCAAGACTAAAGTTCTTGTGGACATTCTGAACGTTTTGGCGGCTGTATTCTCTAATAAATTATGCTTCAAAGCACATGTGCTGAATCTACAAGTCTCTTCCAGAGAACCCCCTGGGACTTTAGCCCGCCTAAGAAGCAGCCATACTCCTAGGGAACACCATTGAACGTTTCCTAGAGCAGAATCATCTAATGTAGAATGAGCAAAAAAAAAAAAAAAACTCCTTTATCCACAAGTCAAAGAGTTTTTAGAATCCTTCTTCTCTTTGTTAGAAAGGCCAAAAGTAACAACTAGACAATTGTTTTTCTTCAATTCCTTGGATCTGATAAAGCAAGCTTGACAGTCAATAAAGTTAGTATACTTTCTTCAGCAGGAGAAGGAAAGAGAACAGGGAGAATAACCTCTTTAGAAACAAGCATGAAACTTTGATTTACTTCAGGCAGTAAAGAAGCATCAGGTCTCAAAATGACACCATCACCAAAAAAAAATTAAAAAGGGAGGCTGAAAGCTCACCTAACCTTTGGCCAGAGGTGATTTCTACAAAAAAGCAAACTTCAATGGATTGAAACTTCCAATCAATCATATCAAGAGGCTCAGCAGTAAAGCACTGTAAACATTTCAAAACCAAAGGAAGGTCCAAAGAATAAAGTGTAGTAGAACGGCAATTGACAGAAAAACCTTTGAACATTCAGGGCATCAAAACACCCAGCATTTTTCATAGTACACCAAGAATCAAATGTCAACTAATGTCTAGAATAGGACTTAAAAGTAGGAGGTCGCTTGATAAATGAACCAACTCGAAGAATCATGAAGGTAACCCCTTTTCCATTAGGAGTTTGGCAGGTGGAAAAGCCAGCCTGCAAAACTCCTGCAGGGCAGGAGGCCGCCAGTGCGCCCACCTTCCAACTGGACCTATTATGTATTTGCCGCCGAGCTAGCAGAAAACACACAATTAACATTGACCCCGGCTTATAATAGAGCCACCGGAAATGATGTTGAGCATTGGGTGCACCAGCACCTGATGCACAAATCACTGTCTGCCAAGTGCATGGTCAGTGTATGTGTCCCCTGGGGCCCCCACCACGCTGTCTCTGCCTGCATTTACATGGAGGTGAAACCGGCATGTTAACCCCGGTGGTGAGAGTGGTTGTAATCCCCAGGGCAGATCTGCTTGTGGTGCTGCCCTGGCGGATTGGGACCACCAGCACCACCAGGCCATCTGGCAGCCGAAATGTGGCAGAGACGGTGGTCCAACCATGGAGCTTTCGCCACGTCGTATTGTCAAGGTCAGACCACAGCTTTGGCATCAGTCCGACCATGACCCTGGTGGTCTGGTGACCGCCAAAGTCATAATGAGGCCCTCACTGTTTTTCTCTTCAGAACGACAAACTGCTTTGAACAGGCAAAGCTAGGTTGTTTGATTTCAGAGGTGCAGGATAGAGAGTTTGAAGTGCCACCTCTTTTAGAAGAGGAAAACAGCCTCTTATGGGTCAAAAAACAAGAACCACGATTATCCTACCAAATCTTAAACAATGAGCTCTGAATCAGAGGAAGTGGAAGAAAAGCATAGAAGGTTCACTTAGGCCCTTTCAGAATCAGTGTATCCATATCACAGGCTTTGCACTCTGGGCATGTTGAGCAGAACATTGTAAGGCAAACGTTTGTTTTGGCTGTAAAAAATCCATGGTAGTGAACCCAAACTTTCTGCACATCTTATGAAATCTTTTGAAAGATTTACTTGGTCAGTATCAGGTTCAAGGAGGGGAACAATCTACTCAGAAAACTCACCACCACATTGTCCAGATCTTTGATGTGAACTGCAGAAAACTTGGAGAAAAGGTTTCACTGTCCAAAGATGAAAAAGTGTGACAGTATTGTTGGAGCTTACCAATACATTTGAGAAGAGAAGTTGTAGTTTGAAATGGAGATGAGCTCTCTCTTCCACTGTTAATTCTGTTCAATTCAGTCACTTTGGTGCTTCTGCTAGGTTCCCTCTTGTTTGTTTAGAAAACAATCTGAGAATTTCTCCATCCATTAGGGGTGGCATCTGTTGTCAACATACTTGAAGGTTATGGAAGGACTGGCACTCCTCTGATTAAGTTGTCTGGATCTAACTACCATTAAAAAGCTAACCTGATTTCTGGTGCCATTAGAAGCATCTGCTCCATATTCTGAGATGCACTGTCATCTAAACCTATGGTGATGCCATAATAGTGACCTCAAGTGAAGCTGGAACTTTATTTTGGGGCAGAAGATACTTTAACAGAAACTACAGTTGACTCATCATCTCTAGTCAAAGAAAGTCTCTTCGTAGATGAGTGCTGAATGTTGCTCCAATGAGTTAAGAACTGTAGATGAAAATATTTAGGAGGAAGCTATTCTGATTTATAGTAAATATGGTCTTTTCCAACAGTTGACATAGAATAAAACTTGTTTGAGACTCCAGCAAGCAAAAGTCTACATTAGAAAATATTGAGATTTCCTCAATATGAAAATGAAACATCTAAGGAGCCATCACTTGTGAAAATCCTAGGTGCTGACCACAGACCGATGAGGGGACTCCTGAATTGTCAGTACGAAATATTGCACACAACACCTCGGAAATTTCTGATGAGGTTTGTAAAATGGACTTAGGGGTGTGAGAAATTTGTGTAATTGCTTGAAATTTCAGGAACTTTATACAGATTTCCTTATAATCACACAAAATGCGAATCCATAATTTGTTCTATAGTTTAGCACAAAATGCGTCCTGGCATTACATTTTGGCACAAGGACACATTTTACAAAAGCATTCAGACAACTCCTGTTCTGTTCTTCATGTGCATTCGCTATACATTTTTCCTATGCATGGTACCCAATTATGTGAAGTAGCATAATGACATTATTTCACATAGGAAGCCTAACAAAATTCCCAAATTAGGTCAATTACACCAGTGCACTTTAGATTTTGCTCATGCCTAACTAGAACAGGAATCTAGATATTCATCAGGTCAGGGGTCACAAAAAATGTGAACTTTATGGTTCAATAGGATTATCCTTTGCATAGTTTCCATCTTGAATGGACTTTTTTTTCCTAAATCTGTTCAACTTTTTCAAGTCTATGACAACTTGCAATCTTCCTGCCAATGTCAGTATGAGGTAATAAACCAAATAAACCCCCTTCCCCTTCTCTAGGATAATTGCATTCTTTAGCCAGAATTGATTCAGAAGTGCTGCATTTGAAGCTACACAAGCCAGAGCAGAAGCTCGTACAGAATTAAACAAGATATTGGATAAAAATACCACTTTCATCTTCATATTATAAAGTAGATATGAACTTTGAATTTTGCATTGTTTTATATAGGTCTTTAAAGTCAGAAAAGAGGGACAGGGCAGTATAAGCCACATACACACCAGTGTGTAATGCAAGATCGGACCCAGAACAAACCTTCTTTAAAGCAGTGTTTACTTTATTTTTAGCCAGATCCTGAAGAATATTCTTTTACACCATAGATGACCTTCCAACAAGGCGGCCCACCACTGATGCCACATGATAGGAGTCAGGGTATATCTCATTCATCCCCACCAAAGGGTTCAACATGGCACATACATCTAGAATGGTTGATTTAGTCTGTCTTCTTCCTTAAAATTAACATGACATCCATCACATGCTGGTGAGTATGTACACCCACAGTCACAGTTTACGTTTTAAAATGATCTCAAACAGTGTTATTTGATGAACCTGCAGTTCATATGTTGGCAAACCTATATTATCCTTGATAGAGCGTAGCTTATATAATCAGTATTAACATGAAATGATTATGAACTAATGTATAATAATGCCGCATAGAAAATGTATTAATATGTTTTTGCTAAAAGCGTGCTTGAAAGTGCCCTTGGGGAGTGGCCGCCAATATATACGGGGACTAATGAAACTGACTAATGATTATGAAATGTTATATTAAAATGTGATTTTATACTAATAATGAAAGGTTATATGTTAATATTCTGCTAATAAATCATTAGGCCTTAGTTAGCATGAGTTGAGGCCTAGCTGCCTGGTTTTCATATTAAATGTGTTTTTCTAACATGCAGTGTGCTGACTTGCCGAAGGACATGAACTCTTGTTTTTTCCAAACTAGAAGATGAATGTAACTGTAGTAGATCCGTTCTCATGAAATTCGGCTTGCTTAGTGAAACATTCTTGCTGAATGCAACAGTGTAGACTACTTGCAAGTACAAGGTCGCCTAAACCGGTACAGACAATGGAGCCACTGACTGAAGATGTGCAAAGGACCACGAGAGTATGAAATCATACCGGACATTCTACCCACTGAAGACGTCAATCATAAGGACCAATAAACTACGTGAGAACAGTTATGGGGTGACAAATTTGATGAGCTAATCGAAACTCTATTGGAGGGAGATAGTGGGGTGCCAGCCCCAACCAACCAAATTTTAGGGGATTGTACAATGAAAATGGGATAAAAACCCTTGACACAAGGAAGTGAATTAGAATAGGAGACTAGGAGATAGAGGAGGGGGAGATGCTGATGCTATTTGCTATGACCCAGAAACTTTGTCCCTCTTCATAGAGACTTTGCTGTTTGGTTCTTAAAACCATTCTTGCCTTAGATTGGCCATTTACACTTTACCTCCTTATGAGGGAAGTGCCCCTTTACCCGACTTGCTGAATTCCTGGCTGATGGAGAATCAACTGCTGTCCTGAGGATGAAGACTGAATCTTTTTGCTGACTCAATACGGAGGGTAACTATATGACAGTGAAATTGTGATTGTCTGTTTGCTTTTCCTTTCTAGGTACCAACTGCTTCTCTTTTGACAGAGACCATAGCTAGATGTTTTCTAAATTGGTGTTGCTAAATTGTTTTGCATGAAGCCCAACGTGCCAATGCTAATTCGAGGTTAGGTGAGGGGTTCACTAAACAGACGCAAATAGACAAATGACTGAATCTATGCTTTGTTGAATAACGTGATAATGTTACTCTGCTAAGGATAACCCATGTTGATGTTGTGCTATGTTCTATTATTCGTGATTCTTGAATTGATTAAATCTTATCACAGTTGCCATACTGTGACTATGCCAATGAGTTTCTTGGTTTTGAGATTAATAAACTTACTAGTAGAATTGTAATCAATAGGGAATAAATATCACACAATTCATACTAAACTGGTGTGGTTGTTCATGACTGAAAAGTCATGGTGGTTTCTGAGTTTTAGTAATGTCTTTGACTAATTTGAATTGTCTTATCCTGGTAAATATTGATGACGTTATTGACATGTTGATTGACATGCTGATTAGTTATCTCGTCCTAAGGTGTCTTCAATTCAGGGTCAAAAGATTCATTGGCCTAAAACGAGTCTTAAAGTGTGTAAATGAGTCCTGAAGGGACACGTTAACAGTTCTGGTAGCAGAGCGACAGTTTAGGCCCTTTGGGGCCCTAGGACGGAGGACTATTATTTAAAAGTGTTTTTCGAGATAATGCAAATTGGAGGTATGATGTGTTTCTAAATTCCCCATGACTTTCCCGGAATCTTGGAGCCTGTCTAAGTGAGTTGGGTATGTTCTCGGCATTTTAGAATGTATTGTGTAGAATTTGCGCTTGCTCAGCTTATGCATATTGCAGGTGATTTGTGAAGCTTGTGTGTGTTTAGGTCAGGTAATGTTGTTTTAGTAGGAGTGGGCATACTCCACAGTATGAGAGTAGAGAAGTCGGCGAACTTCATGTGAGTGTAGCGCTTTGTGCTAAAAAATTATCCACGTGGTTGTTAGTAATGTACGGACCCGTCGTGGTCTAAGACTCCGGAGTATATTGACAAGAGTAGGAGACACTTGGGTTTATGTTGTAATATGTGCGGTTTAGTAGGATAATCGGGCATGGTTGACAAGTCAAGTTTAAGTCAAATTGTGTGAGTGAAACCTTCGATGGAGATTTGGCAAGTTCCAAAGTGCACTAGAACGAACCATTGACAAGTCGAGAGTGGGCTTTACGGGTCGAATTCTGCTTGCGAGTGCGGGAACTGAGAAGGAGAGAGTAGCGACTGAGGCTTCAAGTGAAATCTCTGTAAAGTTCTGAAGCGATTGCGTTACCCTTCCTGTAGTAACCGGGCAAATTTGTTTTTTTGTTGTTTAAGGTGCTCGCAATATATTGCATTCGTTTGTGTGAGGAGGACAAGCCGCAAGACTTTGTCAGCTGCAGAGTGTGTGAGTGTGACGTTATTGGTGCCGCGCTGGGATAGGTCAGTTGCTGAGAGGGGTTGCGCACGGATTGGTAGCCGTCCGTGAGAGGCAATAGGTTGAGAAAGGTGGGTGAAGAGTGTTCTGAGAATTAAAGTCACTTCCTGATTAGATTCTAAACAAAATAAAAGATGCGAAAATGAAGTTTTTCAAGGCTCTAAAGAGTGCGTTGAAGGGAGATACATACATTACAGCGAGTGTGGGAGAGCCTACACCGCCTGAGGGTATTCCAGCTTATATCGTAATGGAGGAAAAGGGAGTCGCGCCATGTCTTTGGATGATGCAGTGGCGCAAATTAACAGAGAAGGAGGGATGTTTAGCGTTTCCAGAATATGGGACGTTTAATGTAAGAATTTTGGAGAATTTTGCGGTGGATGTTAAGTCTGCAAAAACCGCCACCGAGGCCAGCTCAGTATGAGGCATTAGCAATCTGGGATTTAATGGCATACAACAGAGACAACAGAAATTTGAAAGGAGAATGAAAAGAACAGAAAATACTTTAGCTGAGGCTAATTGGTACAATGAGACCAGGATGTGGAGAAGGGGAGTAGTTGACGGACGTAAAATGTTTCCGGCAATAACACAAGAAGATGAGACGCAGGAAAAGAAAGCTACCTGTAAGACAGACAAGGGCTCTAGTAAGCCAAAGGAGACACAGAGGTCTTGGGTAGACAAAGACGATTCAGATGATGGAGAGTTTCCTAATCAGTTGCTACATGATCGCACGCCATCATATGCTGTAAATGATAATGCACAGAGCACTAGTGTGGGTTCTGAAGAACCGGCACAGAGTAAGGGAATCTCAAGTACAGTGCAGACAAGTGATACAGTTTTGATACAGAATGGTGTCAGTGTACCCACTGCGCCAGACACGCAGATACAGCTGCAGCCACCACAGATACAAAGGATTTATCCTGATGTTCCAGTATTGGAAACAACTATGAGTCTGATGGTGCCGCCTGATCCGATATATACGAAATCAAAGTTAGTGCAGATTGAGCCAACTCCGCAATTACTGCCCCAGCCGCAGCAACAGCTGGTTCAGAGTTACAATGCAGTCGCAGGGTTGCAGTTAGTAGCTACAGCACCTAGGAGGAATCAAGCTATGAGAGTTAATGCTCCACAGGGTTTGGGACCTGGTCAGTCACCAGCTGCCATATCATTGCCAATTACTGTTGGTCCACCAGTACCACTGTATGCGCAAGATAAGCCTGGTGTATGTGATCAGGGAGTAATGACCCAAGAGGCAATAAGAGGAGGATTCACAGGAACTACCCAAGGAATGACACCAAGAGAACAGACAGCAGAAGGATCTAGGTCATTGTTAGACGTTAGTCCGATAGGGGTTCCTTTGGAGACAATGAGGCAAGCAGGGTTAGGTGTGCTAACCCCACAGATAATGAGTACAAATACGACACAGAGACCATTGGTGCAGTCTGGAAATATTTAGTTGCAAGGTTTAACAGCACAACAATTGAATGAGTGGTTAGACAAACTCAACACTCCGCAGACTACTGCAGCGACCGCAGAGAGGTCAGAAAGGGATGAATACCTGAATTTTGCAAGACTGGGTGTAGAAGCCATGGAACTAGTGGAAGGAACAATGGGGGTGAAAAGATTAGAGTCATACACGGAAGCAGAATTGAGGTATCTGTGCCCCAAAATAACTAGAGAAGTGAGCAAGGTGCATCAGCGGTTGGCAAACCTGGCGGATAAATACAACATAGACATTGAAAGTACTAAACATTTGCAAAGAAGCTACAGATTAGACTTTGAGCCTAAAGATTTTGAGCGCATGAGATCTACCGGAATGAAAGAGCATCTTAAAGAAATACTGCAAAGTGCTCAAATTTGGGGAGCCTTGGAGAAATGGGAAGGCAGATGGGCAAAAAAGAGAAATAAAGAGAAAGGAGATGGTCCTGAACCAAAGCATGCTAAAGCTGCACTGGACACGGGATAAAAATGTTACCAATGAGAGAAACAGCCAGAGGGGTACTAGTCCATGTACTGTGGTCTAGAGGGGACATCCTGTCATTCACAAATGATTATCCCAGGTTGAGGGAGAAGCCAATAGAATGGTACCAGCAGACAGATAGGTTTGTGAAGCTTGCGAAATGTCTCTGGGAGGACTTGAATACCCTGTTTGAAATTATAGTTCCACCTGATTTATAGCTTGAGTGCAAGAGAGGTGTGGACTGGCCGACAGAGGAGCCGGCAAGGGATAAGGTGACTGGAGCACCGTCTGAAGAGGTGATGAAGTTTTATCATAAAGTGATTGAGTTTTTGAAGCAGAAAGTGTCGCCGAAAGTGACTGATTGGCAGAAAATCGATCGAACCTCACAGGAAGCTAAAGAGTCGATTCATTCTTACTATGAGAGATTGTTGAAAGTGTTCAAACATTACAGTGGCACTGAGGTCATTGAACCGAAAGACATGAATCATCTTGTGTTCAGGTTTGTTGAAGGGTTGAGGCCAGAGATTAGCCAGATGATTAAGACTCATTTGATCTGTTGGCAAGCAAAGCCAATTGATGAGGTGTTGCAGTATGCGAAATACTGTAGTGACAAGATTGAATTAAAACAGAGACAGTTGAAAGAAAAGTTGATGGTGATGCAAATTAAGGCAGCGCAAGCAGGGATGCAGTGAAACGGAATACAGCAGGTGGTACAACAGCAACCTCAGGGGAATGGCATGTTTCAGGCACAACCAAGAGGTCGAGGAGGTTTTGTGAATACCGTTGTGGTTCAAAATGATGTGCAGGTGGTGAAAAAGTTGTCAACATTTCACGCGTGCGGGGGCGTGGGGGATTGGAAGCGGGAAAGCCCTATGGTGGTGCAGGATGGTGTTGTTCAACAAAGCAATGATGCTGGTACGTTTCAAAATGTGAGGGGTCCAAAAAAGAGGGGTCAAAATCTGAATTTTCAGAATAACATGGTGCAGATGAAGGGTCTCTAACCTGTGCATCAAATGCAAATGCCGGGTGTTAAACCAGCACAAATGCAGCAGGTACAACAGCAGTTTCCCATGGTACCTAGGCAGCAAATGCAAATGCCATTGGCTCCAATGGGACAGCAACAGGTGATGCTTCCTCAACAGGTCACAGGCCAAACAATGAATCAAAATAACACAGTACAGCAGTTCCCATTGCGTGGTGAGGATGGAATAAACAATGAATGGTCAGATGATTGTTCAGACAGTGAGGAGTGCAGGCTTGCAGCGTCCCTAGAAGTAGATCAGAGGGGTCCTTATGTAGAGGGAAAGGTGATGGGTCATAAGGTTTCATTCCTAGTTGATACAGGAGCTACACGCTCTACAGTCAGAAGTGCAAAGGTTCCGAAATTACCACTTTCGGGGCATTCCATAAGGGTGGTAGGAGAAGCAAATCAGTTCCTGTCAAATCCAATTACAGATCCGTCCAAGTTGAGATTGGTAACTTCCAGGGATTACATAAATTTGTAGTCTGTGATTCGAGTCCTGTATCCTTCCTGGGAAGAGACCTACTGTGCAAAACAAGGTGTTTGATTACCAATGAAGGGATTGAGGTGCAGACAAACAGTGATGATGAAGGGGACGATGGTCAGTTTCCAGAGTTAGAGATGGATACTGCAAATGAGGAATGCCCTTTGATAACTTTATTCCCGATGCTTACAGTGACTGACATACCACCTGAGCTGCAGGGAACAGTGACAGAGAAAGTGTGGGACCTGACAGGAAAGGAAGTGGGACTGATAAAGGGAGTAGAACCGGTTAAAGTACAGGTAAAGCCGAATGCAGTGTTTCCCCAGGTACCGCAATACCACATGGCACAAGATGTCATCATTCAAGTAGCACAGATAATTGCGGACTTTGTGAAGCAAGGGGTTTTGAAAGAAGTGCTGAGTAGCCAGCGTATTTCACCAATGATGGGTTTGAAAAAGCCGTGTCGGAAGGTTCGAATTGTGTAAGATTTGAGGAACATAAGCAAGATTGTGGTAAAATGTTGCCCCATAGTGCCAAATCCAGCTGTTATCATGTTTCAGGGTCCGTGTGATGCAGAGTGGTTTACCGTTGTGGACCTGTCTCAAGCATTCTTTTTGTTGCCTCTTCATGAGGACAGCCAATTTCTCTTCAGTTTCAAATTCCTGGACAAGGTTTACAGTTGGTGCAGAATTCCTCAAGGATTTTCTGAGTCACCTTCTATCTTCAATCAGATATTGAAGAAGGACTTGGAGTCATTAGAGTTGCCTTTCAGTTCGACTCTAGTACAGTACATTGATGATTTGTTAATTGCGTCCAGGACAAAAGATGACTGCAGGTATGACACAATGGCCTTACTGAACCATTTTGGAAAGAATGGGCATGAAGTGTCCCCAAAGAAGCTGGAATACAGACAAAAAGAGGTAAAATACTTAGGTCACCTGATTGAGAAAGGGTCGAGAGAAATATCCAAAGAAAGGGTGACAGCCATACTGCAGATTAATCCCCCGACAACTAAGAGAGATGTCAGGATGTTTTTGGGAATGGTGGGCTACTGTCACCTGTGGATTCCCAACTTCTCGATTATCTCTAAACCTTTGGTGAGATTGACTGCTAAAGATGTTCAGGGTGACCCGTGTACCATAACCATGTCTGAGAAAGAGATGAAGGCATTCATGGAATTGACGGAAAGCATGTGCAGGGCACCAGCTTTAGGTATGCCTGATTACACGAAGCCTTTCATACTGTTTTGTCATGAACGTGATGCTTGTTCTTTGTCTGTCTTAACACAGGTCCATGGAGGTGCAAACCGCCCAGTAGCATATTTTTCAGCTACTTTGGACCCAGTCGCAGCAGCCTTACCGGGTTATTTGCGTGCAGTTGCAGCAGTTGGTCAAAGCCTCATTCAATGTGAAGGCATAGTGATGGGACATCCCTTAACAGTAATGGTCCCCCATTCAGCTGAAATTATGTTAACCCGAAACAAGACGCAGCATATGACGAATGCACACCTTACAAAGTATGAGACAATTATACTGGGGTCACCTAATGTTTCCCTTAAGAGATGTACTGTATTGAACCCGGCAACTTTACTTCCTATTGAAAATGCGACATTGATGATGCTGAGGAAGTAGAACAGAGCTGTGCACCAAACCAAGACCTGATATTAAAGATACCCAATTAGAAGAAAATGATTACATTATGTTTGTTGATGGTTCATGCCTGAGAGACGCAGTAGGAGTACTGAGAGCTGGATATGCTGTGTGTACAATCACTGGCATCTTAGAAGCTTACTGGCTCGAAAGAGTATACTCTGCTCAAGTGGCTGGATTGATTGCTCTTACTAGGGCATGCCACACAGCTGAAAACCTGAAAGTCACTATCTATACTGACAGCAGATACGGATTTGGAATTGTACATGATTTTGGCCAGTTATGGTCACAGAGGGGTTTCATGACCTCTTCTGGTTCACCAGTGAAAAATGGCGAAAAGATTAAGGATTTGTTGCACGCAATTCAGTTACCTCTTGAAATTGCCGTGGGTAAAAGCAATGCTCATGTTAAGTCACAAGACTTTGTGTCAATGGGAAATGGATATGCAGATCAAGTCGCAAGGATTTGTGCATTGAACTGTATATCATTTCGAGATCAGTGGGAATTGTTACCTGAAACTGAAAATGAAACATGCTTAAACTTTGCATTAAGGGTGGTTGACACATTAGATGAACGAAAATCACTGCAGGGACGTGCCAGTAAAGAGGAGAAATGCTCCTGGCAGAGAATGTAATGTGTACAGAGGTCTGATGACTTCTGGGTCTCAGAAGAGGGAAAAATGGTTTTGCCAAACAGTCTTTTGTCACAGTTTGCAAGGTTTTATCATGGTCAAGCACATGTTGGGAGAGACGCAATGATCAGGTTGTTCAAAATCGATTGGTTCAATCCGAAATTCAGACAAGCTGCAGAGGTTATCTGTCACAGGTGCTTCATCTGTCAGCAGATGAATGCAGGAAAAGGGACTGTGGTAAATATGAGCCACACTGGGAGAGCTGGAGGTCCGTTTAGCAGGATGCAAATGGATTTCATTGAGATGCCTATGTGTGGAGGCTTGAGGTACGTGTTGGTGATTGTGTGTGTTTTCAGTCACTGGATTGAAGCTTAACCTACACGTA
Organism: Pleurodeles waltl; assembly: GCF_031143425.1. Lineage (NCBI taxonomy): Eukaryota > Metazoa > Chordata > Amphibia > Caudata > Salamandridae > Pleurodeles > Pleurodeles waltl. Next base: position 657,275,063 of record NC_090443.1, on the reverse strand, counting down.
GGAATGACAGTCTCACAGTAGCAAAGTTGTTGCTTAGGGAGTTAATACCACATTTCGGGTTCCCGATCTCTTTAGAATCAGATAGGGGCAGACACTTCGACAATGAGGTGATTAAGCTCTTGTGTGCCGCATTGAACATTGAACAGAAGCTGCATTGTAGCTATCGACCTGAAGCATCAGGACTAGTGAAACAGATGAATGGTACCCTGAAGTCGAGAATGGCAAAAATGTGCGCAGCTACCAATTTGAAATGGCCAGATGCATTGCCCTTAGTACTGATGTCAATGAGAAACACACCTGACAAGAAAACAGGACTATCTCCACATGAAATTCTAATGGGCCGAGCTATGAGATTACCCGCAGTGCCTGCAAATGCTCTTGTGAATATCACGGATGATATGGTGTTGGACTACTGCAAGGGTCTGGCTGATGTGGTCCGCTCTTTTTCTCACCAGGTGGAGGCTACTACATTGCCACCGATAAGTGATCCAGGTCACACCCTGAAAGCCGGTGACTGGGTTGTTGTCAAGAAACACGTGAGGAAATCGTGCTTGGAGCCGTGTTGGAAGGGGCCATATCAAGTAATACTGACAACCACTACTGTTGTGAAATGTGCAGGCCTTCCGAATTGGATACCTGCCAGTCACACAAAGAAGGCGACGTGTCCAACTGATGAGGAACTTGAAGTGTCCAAAACAACAGCTGCAGAGAAGGAAGTCTCAGGGCCGGAGAGTATTCAAAGGGGAACTGAGACTGAAGGAGAGCCTGCTGAGGACTGCTTAGTCACTCAAAGTGAGTTCCAGAGGGGTGACAGTGAGCCTATCTCAGTTGAGGTAACAGGGGAACCAACGCAAAGAGGGGTTCTCCCAGAAGCAGACGGATACGGGTTTGAAGTTGAGCCCGTTATAGACCCTGAAGGTGAAGGGGAAGAGACAGAGGGAGGTCAAAGTGCTCTGACTCCTCCTGAGCCGCTTGCAGAGCCATCAAGAGAAAACACCATAGCACAAGAGGAGGGCGCTGTTCAACGTCCTGAAAGGCCAAGCAGAAAGAAAACACATAGAGGAGATAACTGGCCGAAGCCACAAGCTGCAGGAGAGAAAGTGGTCCCTAGTGAAACAATAGAGGAAAAAGTTGACACTACCAGAAAAGAGGAACTTAGTGAAGGAGAGTTGCAGTGTTAACGTAAACTGAAAAGAAAGAGAGTTGCAAACAGGAGGTACGCAGGTCCTGAATGGGCGTATGCAACATCAGCTGAATTGCAACAAGAATTCTTGGTGTTTTGTTTTGGTCAAGAGGTTCCAGGTCAATACTACGGCACCTGAATTCAACTTTAGAAAGAGACTGTGTTCAATTGAAATTGAAATTGAAAGCTGAAAAAGCTGAGGAAAGAGACTGATAAACCACCGGATGTGACACTGTTAACCTGAATTGACTCTGAAAAACCGATTATGACAAGCTGCTAACCTGATTTGACAAAGTGGGTCCTGGAGTGAGTGAAACGCTGTAAATACTCGCAGAGAGAAAGAGACTTTGCACAAGAAAAAAAAAAAAAGAGCTTTTATCGTCCTCAAGTTGATTGTTTGTATTAATCCGCTCTCTGATTCTTTACAGATCATGAGTTACACTAGAAATAATAATAGAGGTAGGATGTGTGGTTGGTTGAGTGCTATTTTGGGTATTGTGTGTGCAATAATAATTATAGGTGTGATTGTGGGAATGCCATTGGTGGATAAGAAAGTGACTAATAATGCTTCAAATTCTGAGACTGTTACACTAACACCATGGGAGAAGTTTGAGCAGGATACAAAATACTTGCATAAGGGAACTGATTCAAAAGGGGAAGTGCCTACTAATTTTTTCTATCGCTTGCTGAATGATTATGTTGACACAATGGATGCGAAGAATTGCTATGTGTGCACAAAGATTTCTTCGTCAGTACAAGAAGGGTTTACTTACCATAGTCTGCCATTAACCTACGGGATAAGCTGTAGTTTGCTGTTAACAAGATTCTATGATCAAGAACATGTACAGTACTTCTATTCTAACTTAGATGTAGTGTTTTCCTTTGTGCCTGTGATTGAGTTTTTAAATAAATTAGCTAAAGAACACAGCATAAAATTAGTTAGGGGTTTCTTTGAGCCGACACTGACATTTGGGACAGCTTATACACACCGCAATAATCTAACCTGCTTACTAACACCTGTAGAAAAGAGCTTCTTAGATCACACTGATGATAGACGAAACGCATTAAAGGAAAAGCTAGAAAAGGGATTAGAAAAACGCATGCTTGCAAATGATTATGCTTACACCGCAATAAAAACACAGGGCAAATTAGCCATAGACGCACTGCATGTAGGTAGGCTTTGTATATATAGGCCAAAATCTGAGCATGATACTTTATTTGTGGGAACATGTAAATGCAGGCATGTGTTTCTGTTTCAGAGTAAGTGGACATTCATGTTAAATGGACAGGATCCAGCGATCCCTGGGATCTATTATATATGTGGACTTAATGCTTATTACCATCTTCCTAAAGGATGGTATGGGACATGTTATTTTGGAATAGTTTTCTCAAAGATTTATCAAATTGATGACTTAAAGCAAATTCCTAAAATGTCTGAATTACATCATGCTAGATAAAAGAGAGAGACAGCGGCTGCTGTCGTTGGTGACATATTTGGAGTTATAATTCCTTCAGTAGGGGTTATTTTAAACTCCATAAAGATTTGAAAGTTCTCTACTATTTTGGATAACATGCTGACAAACTTCACAGGGGCTATACTCCTGATGGATACTGAACTTGCTGCGGAACAAGCTATGACTCTTCAAAACCGGCTTGCTTTAGACATTCTTTTAGCAAAGAGTGGCGGAGTCTGTAAGATTCTTAATGAGCGCCATTGTTGTGCATTCATTTCTGACAATAGTAAAAAGATTAGAGGTATGCTTATTAACCTAACAAGAGATAGTGCAGATTTGAAAGAGCTGAAGAAACCTGGAGTTTGGGAAAAGGTTGGGAAAGGAAATACCAGAGTAGGGAATTGGTTTAGCAATATTTGGAACGGGGTTCTTGCAAAAATATTAGGGGGTTTATTGATTGTCCTGATTTGTTTATTGGGATTATGGTTATCATGCAAAATTACTAAAAGAATTGAAAGAAATTTGGCAAAACGAAATAAAAGAAATGAAGAAAAAGAAAAAGAGAAATTGTTCAAAGAAATTTGGGAAAGATCAAATAGGGAGGAAGAAATTGAAATGCATAGGTTAAAGAAAATGAAAGGTTGTGAAGGGAAAGGTTTTGTGTGATGACAGGTGTCATCAGAGGAGGGACTGAGAGAGCGTAGCTTATATAATCAGTATTAACATAAAATGATTATGAACTAATATATAATAATGCTGCATAGAAAATGTATTAATATGTTTTTGCTAAACGCATGCTTGAAATGTGCCCACTGGGAGTGGCTGTCAATATATACGGGGACTAATGAAACTGACTAATTATTATGAAATGTTATATTAAAATGTGATTTTATACTAATAATGAAAGGTTATATGTTAATATTCTGCTAATAAATCATTGGGCCTTAGTTAGCATGAGTCGAGGCCTAGCTGCCTGGTTTTCATATTAAATGTGTTTTTCTAATGTGCAGTGTGCTGACTTGCTGAAGGACATGAACTCTTGTTTTTTCCAAACTAGAAGATGAATGTAACTGTAGTAGATCTATTCTCATGAAATTTGACTTGCTTAGTGAAACATTCTTGCTGAATGCAACAGTGTAGACTACTTGCAGGTACAAGGTCACTTAAACCGGTACAGTCAATGGAGCCACTGACTGAAGATGTTCAAAGGACCACAAGAGTATGAAATCATACCGGACATTCTACCCATTGAAGACGTCAATCATAAGGACCAATAAACTACGTGAGAACAGTTATGGGGTGACAAATTTGATGAGCTAATCGAAACTCTGTTGGAGGGAGATAGTGGGGTGCCAGCCCCAACCAACCAAATTTTAGGGGATCGTACAACTAAAATGGGATAAAAACCCTTGACACAAGGAAGTGAATTAGAATAGGAGACTAGGAGATGGAGGAGGGGGAGATGCTGATGCTATTTGCTATGGCCCAGACACTTTGTCACTCTGCATAGAGACTTTGCTGTTTGGTTCTTAAAAAAATTATTGCCTTAGACTGGCCGTTTACACTTTACCTCCTTATGAGGGAAGTGCCCCTTTACCTGACTTGCTGAATTCCTGGCTGATGGAGAATCAACTGCTGTCCTGAGGACGAAGACTGAATCTGTTTGCTGACTCAATACGGAGGGTAACTACATGACAATGAAATTGTGATTGTCTGTTTGCTTTTCCTTTCTAGGTACCAACTGCTTCTCTTTTGACAGAGACCATAGCTAGATGTTTTCTAAATTGGTGTTGCTAAATTGTTTTGCATGAAGCCCAACATGCCAATGCTAATTCGAGGTTAGGTGAGGGGTTCACTAAACAGATGAAAATAGACAAATGACTGAATCTATGCTTTGTTGAATAACGTGCTAATGTTACTCTGCTAAGGATAACCCATGTTGACATCGTGCTATGTTCTAATTTCGTGATTCTTGCATTGATTAAATCTTATCACAGTTGCCATATTGGGACTATGCTAATGAGTTTCTTGGTTTTGAGATTAATAAACTTACTAGTAGAATTGTAATCAATAGGAAATAAATATCACAAAAGTCATACTAAACTGGTGTGGTTATTCATGACTGAAAGGTCATGGTGGTTTCTGAGTTTTATTAATGTCTTTGACTAATTTGAATTGTCTTATCCTGGTAAATATTGAGGACTTTATTGACATATTGATTGACATGCTGATTAGTTATCTCGTCGTAAGGTGTCTTCAATCGGGGTCAAAAGATTCATTGGCCTAAAACGAGTCCCAAAGTGTGTAAAGTAGTCATAAAGGGACGCATTAACATCCTCAATATGGTTCAAAAGTGTAGGTTTAGATATCTACTTCCCATTACATTCAGGAAGCACTGGGGAGAAATTATGAGAAAATTCAGATGCAGGGAGATCTTAATTCATACTATCCTGATCATACAACCCATTTAATCCTTCTTTTTGTGCTTGAGAATGTTTTCATAATAGATCTCTTAGTATTTTTATCCTTCTGGTGTACCTTTTTGGAGGAAAAGTAGAGGATCTATCTGATGAAGAAGAAGTTTCAAACTGAAACTCTGTGGATTTGTACATTGAAGAATGTTCTTTGCATGCACGGACACCCTAATAGGCAGCACATGCACAAACCTAGACACTCATTCTAAGACTGTCATTACTTGACTTAAGTGATTTAAGCAGCATAGCTTGTGCAGAAAACAAGACACTTATTCTAAGATTCTCATTACCTGACTTGAGTCATTTAATCACCATAGCATGTGCCTAAATATTAATCTTTTACCCTGCATGACTCATTGGAGAATAAAGGTGTTCTATGTGGAGTTGAACATAATATTTACATTTATGCATTTGTTCTAAAGTGTTAGCATTTTAATACCTTTTATAAACGTTAGTGAGCTGGAACGTTCTCTGCACAAGGTATCTCTGGCCCCTCATGCTGAGCTTCTGCAAGTGCAATCCTCCTTGTATATGTGTCTGCTTTCAGAACGTGAGCTGTGAAGTTGCTTGGGCTGTATTCAAGTTTTTCTGCATAGTTGCTCCTAGGGTGCAATAGGTTGCACGTCTCATATTTGCGTAGGGTCACGTGAGAGCATTAGTGGCCATTTGTGTTTCTAAAACACATTGGGGTGATTATGACCCCTGCGGTGAGTGGTAATGTGGCAGCAGTACCGCCAACAGGCTGCTGGTACATACCACCCCATTATGAGAATGGCAGGTTGGCTGCAGCCAAACCGCCACTTCTCCACTCAGACCGCCATGGCGGTAGCAGCTGCCAGGCCGGAGTTATCAATCTCCTGCCCGGTGGCCGCTATAGTACAGCCGGTGGCATTTTGAGCCAGCCTATCACCATGGTTTTCATGGTGTTAGCAATGCCACGAAAACCATGGTGGTAGGCCCTACCGGTGACAGGGAATTCCTTCCCTGTCACTGGTAGGAAGCTCTCCCACCACCCAACACTCCCATATGCCCCCCTCTATCCATGCCCCCTTCCATTTCCCCACTTCCCACGCATGCACCACACATACACCCACTCACTCAAACTGGCATGCACACATTCATACACGCATACATCCAGCCATGCTCGCACACATTCATACACACATTTACACTGACATGGAGACACGCACTCACATTACCATTTTTACATGCATTCAAACACATGCATACACCCATGCAAACACCACTACACACACAGACGCATTCACACACACTCACACATTCATTCACATAACCCCCCCACACACACAAAACACCCCCACCCCTGTCAGAAGCCCAACTTACCTTCTTCCAGGTGGTCTTCTGGCAGGGAACGGGAAAGGGCGCTGCTACCGCCAGCAGCACCCGCCAACAGAACACCCCCAGGCCGTATCACAGGTCATGATACGGCTGGTGGAGGTCCACCGTCCTCCAGTATGATCACTGCCGTATTTTCACCCTTCTTGTGGCAGAAGTCCGGCTGTGGTCATAATCTGGCAGACGGATGGTAGCCGCGGTGACAGTCTTTGGCAGCCGTCACCGTGGCGGTAGGTGTTTTTTACTGACAAGGACATAAGTAGGGCCATTGTCATTTTTGTAAAGTATGTGGCACCCAACACAATATGATGCTGGTGTGAGAGAAAATAAAAAACATTGCAAGCTGTTATGAGAGGTGATAAATGTTATTTTGCCTCATTTTGAGATTGCAAATATACATATATATATATATATATATATATATATATATATATATATATATACATATATATAGTGGAAATTTGGACTATATAGGTTAACATTTAAAACATTTTTAAAATGACAAATAGCTTAGGAAATTGTGTAAAATATATAGAGAAAGGAGTTTAAAACAATGTCTGAGGAAGGGCAGTGTTCAGGGACTGCTGAGGTATCTCTGAAAAAGTTGATACAGAGAGAAGTAGGAACTTCTGCAAAAAAGGTTTTGAAGTCAGTAGTTACAAGGAAGGGGAAGACAATTGGTGTCTCAGGGGATGAATATTGGTCCGGAGAAGAGGGTGAAGAGTCTGGTCAAAAAAGATCAGGTAAAAAGAAAAGAAAAAGAAAAAATACAGAGGTGCATGACAGATGTGTGTCTTGGGAATTAGGTGGACTTACTGCCACAGAGAATAAGGGTGTCGAAAGTGGCACACAAGAGGGTGTTCTTGACGGCACAAATAAAATTCAGAAAATACCTGACAAACACAAGATGAGGAAAAAGATGCAGACGATGAGTTTGTTTTAGATTACTATGACAGTGATGGTTGGGACATGGATGAGGTCAAGGTGGAAAAGGAACATAAGGAGAAAGGGATTATAAAAGTCCCACATTGGATGGATATGTTTAGTCCAGCAGCGCTGATTGGTGGCCTATGCAGCATGTTGGGGAGCTTATAGAACTATGGATAAAAATACCTCTTCAAAAGGAGTTCAAATCTGTTATGAGAGCAGAGAGGTCTGGTCCAGTAGTGGAAAGCAAGGCATGAGTCACACCAGATTTGATCTAGACCTATTACGTTTTTTATTTATATTAGGGTGTGGCCCGAGAAAAACAGGAGAATTTTTAGTAACTGTGTTTTTGATTGGGTTTGAGCAAGGGGATGTTTCTCCATCCGAACATTTCAAAAGCCCCAGTAGCAGTCACAAGGATGAGGCATACTCAGAGGACTTCAATCAGCAACTGGATTTTACCCTCAATGCCAAACCGGAGGAAGGGATCAGTTTCCTCAAGAATCTCAAGATAAGTATAAAGGTATTTATTGTTTTCTTCCCTAGAAAAGGTTGGGGGTTGATTAAGGAATTTTAGACATAATCGGAGAACAGTAACAAAGAATCAATGGGTATTAAAAACTGTAGAAGGCTAACTAATAGAATTTAGGGAATTGCCTGTTCAGATGGAAGAAACAAGACACATTTTTTCAGAAAGAACAGAAGGTTTTAGTAATGAATGAGGTACAAGAAATTAAAGGAGCAATGGAAAGAGCATCAGAGGAAGAAAACACTTTTGTGAGCACAATATTTTTTGGGTGAAAAAGAAGGAGATAGGTTGGCGGCCTGTGATATACTTACAGAATCTGAATTGGTTTTGGTTTACAGGCTTTTGAAGATGGAGGGTATCCATCTGTTAAGGGATATTTTACAACAAAATGATTTGATGGTAAAATTGGATCTAAACGGTGCACATTTTAACATTCCTATGGCAAAAGAGAGTCACAAGTTACATCAGTTCAGATGGTCAGGAGAGTTGTATCAGTTTGTATGCCTTCCATTTGGTCTGGCTTTGGCACCTTGATGCTTTCAAAAACTGTTCTGACCGGTTGCAGCTCATCTGAGAGAGAGGGAAATTTTCCTCATTATGTGTCTGGAGGATTTTTTGATCATGTCAGAAGATTAAGAGAAGTTGGTGGTAAGCCTTTTGGAAATGTTGGGTTTCCTGATAAATATGGACAAGACAGTGTTGGTATCCTGTCAGGAGTTGGAGCTTCTAGGTTTTCAAGTGAATTTATTTTTGTCAATTATGAATAAGGTGATGAAAATAAAGACAGAGGTGGAACAGGAGTTAAAGACAAGGAATATTTCTCTGCGGACCTTGGTAGCGATAATGGGTTTGTTTTCTTTTTCAAAACAGGTGGTAATTTCAGGACCGCTTCATTACAAAGCACTACAGTGACTGAAGGTAAAAGGCTTGAGATAAAGTTTATGGTATGGGGATCATGTCCTACTTTCACTAGAAGCACAGGGTGAGTTGTCTTGGTGGTTAGACAAATTGGATGCCTAGAATGGCTAGGCAATTTTTGGGATCTGTCCAGATTATGTGATAGAGAGAGATGCAAGCCTCTTTTGATGGGGAGCTTGTTTAGGACAGCAGGAGACAGATGGTTTTTAGCGGAGAGTCAAGAAAATATAAGCGGGTTAGACATGAAAGCAGGACTTTTTGCTTTTCAAAGTTTGGGGAATGTGGGACTGTATTATTGAAAACGGACACTCTTTTAGCAGTACAGTATTTAAAACATTTGGGTGGCTGCAGGTCAACGAATCTGGCACAGATTGCAAAAGAGATTTCAAATTTTCAGTATTTCCCAGGTCTAAAAAACACAGTTGCAGATTGGAATTCAAGGTATCGCAGAGATTGCAGCGGCTAGAAACTGAAAAAAACTGTATTTCAGAAAATAGAGCAGGTGTGGGGACCTTCAAAGATAGATTTGTTTGCATTGAGACTAACGTATAAGTTGCCCTGTTATTACTGTTGGAGACCACATCTACTAGCAGAAGCAGTGGATGCTTTTCAACAGCATTGGAAGGAGGGTCATGGTTATGTTTTCCCTCCTTTTGCAATGATTTAAATGGGATTTTTGATGGTGAGGAAAAAGAGATGTCAGACAGTTCTGTTTATGCCTTTTTGAAACCCTCAACCTTGGTTTCTATGGTTTCTGGAATTAGCAATAGAGAAACCCTTTTTGATTCCTGAGTCAGAAGACAGTTTTATAGGTACAGTGGCGTAGTTTCATCCTTTGGTAAAGTAAGGAGCCTTGAACCTTCTGGTTTGGAAGATCTCAGGGGAGGAGAGAGTTTTGCAGAGCTTTCACAACAGGCTCAGGATTTACTCAAGGAATCTTTGGCTCCAGACACCAGGAAGAGACATGTTGGAGAATGGAAGAAATTGGTATGTTGGTGCTTGGAAAGGGATTTGGATCCTGTGGAGGCTTCTGCCTCAGAACATGAGCATTTTCTTTCTTGGTTGTATGAGAAATGCATGAGTTACAGAACAATTACTTTTTAAGAGTCAGTGGTGGTGGCTGGTCATGGTCTTGTAGGTGGTGTATCAATAAGGAGAGATTCTTTAATTTGGAGTGTAATGAAGGGTATTAGACTTCAGAGACCTCCAAAAGATATAACTGCTTGTAGGATGTGATCTTGATTTTCAAGTTATTGTAGTGTTGGCCAGGAAACAAATATTTATGATTAAAACAGTTATCTTGTAAGTTGGCAACTTTGTTATGTTTAATATCTTTCAGAAGAGTTTCTGATGTTTGAGCTTTAGAGGTAAGTAATCTATTTTACAATCCACATGGTGTGTTATTTCAAATAACAAGAAGAACTAAAACTATGTCTTCTTCCATTTTCTATCCAAGTTGTAATGACCATCCAAAATGATGTGTGGCTCATTGTTTGAAAGAATATGAGAGTAGGATTCAAGTATTTTCAGAAGGATGAAGTGACTCAATTGTTGATTTCGTTTGTGAGAACATTTAACCCAGCAAGTTCAGCGACTATAGTTCAATGGGTAAGGAACTGCATGCTTGAAGCAGGGTTGGACTTCAGTAAATTTAGTGCACATTCTATCACGGGTGCAATGGAGAGTAAGGTTCTTTCATCAGGTGATTGACTAGAAGATATTTCAAAGGCTGCAGATTGGTCTAATGCTCATAAATAAAACCTATGGAACATCTGTGGTTCATTCACATCTTTGAACGTGCATAATGCTAGACTCTTGTCTTGACATGAAATGTAAATTTTCCAAATTTCCGATGAGAGAATCTGGATTTCATTAAAGACATGGAGGCTAACATTATCCCTCCCTCCCTTACCAGGTGAGTATTGTTGAAAGGGGGAGTGAATATAAAAAAAGAAGAGAAAGAGAAATGGAGAAGATAACTGATAAAACCTTTTTCCTTAGTTTGGGCAAGATTAAAAATGTTAAATGTCAGATACTCAAACGAAGAGAGTAGTTTTGGATCATAAGAAGTTGTAGGAGTTCTCTGATTTTGCTATTTGTTTTCAGGTTCAACAAGCCTTTATTTTATAGGGCAGCTTAAAAGAGAAAGATGGCTGCTTTGTTGGGATTTATCTAAACTCTAGAGACATTATAATTCTGGAATTTTAAGTATAATTAAAGTGCTGCATTGGAGTGGCAATAAAAGACTTATGCATAATGCTAGCCTCCCTGTCCTTGATGAAATCTGGATTATCTCATCACAAACTTGGAGAATCTACATTCCTGGCTTTCAGTTAAGACATTTAGGCCCTGATTTATACTTTTTGGGGCAAAACTGCACTATGGCAGTTTTTTACCAAAAAGTTTAGTACCGGCTTGCACCATTTATATGCACCAGCCGGGCACCATATTTATGAAATGGTGCAAGCCGGTGCAATGGGTAGGCTAGTGTAAAAAAAAAAATGACGTTAGTTGGGTTGGGCTGGCGGTATGGAAGAAGGGGGTTTTGCACCAGAAAATGATGCTAGGCAGGTGCGAGTAAAAAAAAATGACTCTAACCTGCCTAAAGTCATTTTCTGATGCAAAACCATCCATACCACATGACTCCTGTCTTTGAAAAGGCAGGAGTCATGTCCACCAGCACAGGGGACCAGGGTCCCCTGGGCATGGCCATTGCACCCTGTGCCATGTATGGGGGCCCATTTCAGGGTCTCCTATGGCACTTTAAAAAATAAAATAAAATTCTTACCTGTACTTACATGGGATGATGTCCCCCATTCTGTGCAGTCCCTCTGATGTGGGTGGGGGTGTCCCTGGGGCCTGGGGAGGGCACCTGTGGGCTTATTCTATGGTGTCCCACCATGGAAATAGGCCCACAGGTTCCCTGACACCTGCCCTGACCAGGCGTTAAAAAATGGGGCAAAGAAAGCTTTGCACCATTTTTTGACCTCTCCTCCCTCCTGTGCACCATTTTTGCACGGGAGTATACATATCGTTTTATGGCCATAGAATAATTTTTTGCATGGGAACACCTACCTTACATCTCATTAAGGCAAGGAAGGTTTCCACATCCAAAAAAATGACTCTAACTCCATAAATTTGGCGTTAGACGGGTCTAGCCCCAAAGTATAAATATGGAGTTAGTTTTGCACTGAATAAGAATTTTTAAAAATGCAGCTAACTCGGTGCAAACAGAGTATACAAATGCCCCTTATTTTTTTGGTTGTTGGGGCATTCTTTGGTCTAAAGGAACCACTTGTAATTCCAAACATAAAAACAATTATATTAATGAGACTGGAAAAGTTGTGACGTGGTGACAGGAAGTCTTCTGATAAACCTCGGATGGGGCATAGAGGTCCAGTTCAGGTCCTTTCCTGAGCAAGGCCGGGATGGTCATTGTATAGTAACACCTCAGCGTGGTTCCTCTGAAAGGATGACTGAGCTCAACAATTTCTGCGTCTCTGAAGAAACGTGTCCACAACAATATGAATTGAGTCAATGTAATAGTTACCATGTTAGTTTATTTACTTGTGACATTTTCTGGCACTAGCCGAGGTTAGGAAAAGTCAGGCACTGATTCAATTAGAAGGAATTGCAGTTGGAATTTATGTATATTCATGTTTACTTTCTTATGCTGTACCAGACCTAACCAGCTAAACTATTCATGAATAAAAATTATACCTGTATTCGCTTCTGCTGGAAAATTGTTTCCAAACTGAATCGATGTTTTCATAAGTTGCTGCACGTAAGAGTTGCACAAGTTCCAAGTATTTAGCAGGAGCATCCTTTACGGCGGAATCTTGCATATTTTCTGCTAATTGTTGCAGTGTTTTAATAATCTGAAAAAAATGCAACGGCAAAAAAGTGTAATTAGTAATGAGTGCTGCTACACCAGCACCCGTTCGGAATGGGCTATTCCTTAATATCCTTGCTCACCTGGTTTCCTGCATTCTTCGTTTTGAGGAGCTGAATGGGTGTTTGAAGCAGTTCGCTGGCAAAATGATATCGAAGTGAGCCTCGATTCTGTAGCTCTGGTTCAGGGGTTGATGTAGTGTCCTTTCGAACCTCAGCCAACACTAGCTTTTGCCTGTCCAATAATGATTTTCGAAAAAGAGGCAAATTGTAACTATATTGTTACATAATGCTTTCTCTCCCACCAATCACCACGTTTTGTATTTTATCGGAGAGCATCAAATTCTAGAGATTGTTTCGGATCTCATCTGTCTGCACAGCAGAATATACAGAAATACAGTCTTAAAGTCAAGAGACTATTCAGCAGAAATTACTTTGCAAGCAAGTTAGAAATGATTCAATATTCATGTTTCTTAAATTACACAATTTCTTTTGATGAAAATGTATTTTTGTTTCTTTACTTTCTTAAGTCATCTGTTAGCTTTATATTTTCAGTATATCTGCAGAAGTCAATAAGTCATGTATTCATTATAATTCCTAATTATATACTTTAATAATTTGAAAGAGTCTGAAGATTTATAGATTTGGTAAGCGTATAGAGACACATAAACAAGAACTAAAATCCTATTAAAAACTATGTTTGGCAGTGAAAAAAATATTTAACTGGAAAAGCAATAGGAGGAAAAAAAGACGTGACAGATAAAAAAGAGTTTACAGTAGTAAAAATGATATGCGTGCAAGTCTTGTCTCACACAGAGGTCCAAAGCTCAGTTAAATGTGAATGTTTCTCATCTTTTTCTAAGACAAGATAAATAATATAAATTCTAACTTCACAATCAATGATTTTAACACTGAAAATTCTAAGGCCCTGATTTAAGAGAAGTGGTGCTGCACCCAGTGCAGTGCCACTTTTCTTGCACCCCTTAGTGCCTCCTAATGCCACCATGTGTGCACCATATCTAAGATACGGTGCATCATGGTGGTAGTTAGAGGAACTAGCACCAATATTTTTGACACTGGGTCGGAGTTTTGCAGAATTAGCATTAACAATTTTGAGGCTAAGCCTGCAAAACCCTTTGGAAATAATGGCACGCCTCCTTTTAACGCCTTCTCTGAGGATGCGGTGAAAGTGTGGAAATAAATGATGCTAAGAAATCTTTTAGATTTCTTTATGCCATTTTTTCAGCCCCCCTAATGGGGGAACGGCCCCCTTTGCATACATTATGCCTGAAACAGTCATAATGTGGCGCAAAGGGTTACAAAATGGCATATTGCATATTTTGCACCACTTTGTAAATTTGGCGCAGTGATTTTAGCTTCCTGGGCCCACATTAGCATGAGAAAAATTACACTAATGTGGCACAAGGAGGTGCTAGGGGCTCTTTAGTCCACTCCTAAGTGTAAGTCCTGTCATCCTTAAGGCAGTCTTCCCCTAAACTCTTTGCTTCGCCTCCTCCATTTTTCTGCACCTATTTTTGTTGGCCTTAAGACTCTGTGAACTTTACCATAGCTAACCAGTGCTAAAGTGCTTGTGCTTTCCCCTTAACAAATGGTGGAATTGGCTTATGCCCACATTGGCATAATTAGTTTACTTGTAATCCCCCAGTAAAGTAGCACTACATGTGCCCTGGGCCTGTAAATTAAATGCTACTTATGGGGCTGCAGCACTGGTTCTGGCACCCACTTAAGTAGCATGGTAAAACATGTCCCAAGCCTGCCAATGCAACCTGAATGCATTTTCAAACTGCCATGTCGACTTGGCATTTAAACTTCCTTGCCAAGCCTAAAACTCATAGGGCAGGGTGCAGTGCAATGAAATGGTTGGAAATGTACTCTTAAGTACTGCATGTCCTGGTAGTGAAAAACTCCTAAATTAGTTTTTCACTACTGTGAAGCCTACCCCTCCCATAGAATAACTTTGGGGATTCTTTATTACATTTAGTAAGCTTTGATTTGTGAGCTGGTGTCTAAGTCTTGTTTGTTGTTTAACTGTAAAGTCAGACTTTTCATTACAATTTTGAGAATGACACTTTACGAAAGTTGACTTTTTCCCTTCCTTAGCCCTTTGGTCCTCTCAGTCACATAATAGAATGATTGTGCATAAGTGGGCCATCTACTGGCAGGATGGGGTGGAAATCAGCATAGCCCCACTTACACCTGAATGGCCTGTGCCCTGCCTTCACAAAAGGGCCTAATGACTCTGTATTGCCACTTCATCCAGCTTGGAGCCAGGGTAGGGGAGGTAGGAAATTCTGTGCACTTCAAAACCACTAAAGCTTCTCCCTTCCAGTACCAGGGCATCAAAGTATAGAAGTAGGGCCTCAGACAAAAACTCTTCAGTACACTTCTGGACATGTGGATACTCTGCCAGGAAGAAGGACTGCTGTGCTGCGACAAGGACTTTCACTCTGCTGGACTACTTCTTTAAATGAACTGCTACCTTACTGTGCTGACCTGTGCCTGCTGCCCTTCTGGACTGGGTAAGAAGAACTCGACTTACAACTTCATCTTGGACCCAGGAACCCAGAGTAGCTCAAAGGGCTAGTTTTCTGGCCTCCAAATCTGATCCTCATGGACATAAAAGGCTTCCCAACCAGCTTTGTCCCCAGCTGCAGCCTGTTCCTGAATCCCAAGTAGTGCCTCTTAAGTCACGGACCCTTGGTGTAACTCACAGGCTCTTAAAATCAAGATTTTGAGTTCTTTGTGACTGGGAACGGGCCCGTTCACACAAGAACCACGTCACTCACACTGAAAATCAGCACAAGGTGCCCCCAGCCATCTCTTCGCACAGCAGCATCCACAGAACGTGGGGGACCACCAATGTGAAGCTCCAGCCCAACCGTCCACAATGCTCAGCATGTACTTCCACTATGCTCTCCTTGCTCCCTGCGACCCTCTTCAACACATATAGGACTCTTGTCACAAAACTTGAAATGGTAAAGCTTCAGCAGGACAAATCTGGGAATGTATCCGACCCGAGCTCCACAGTTGTCTCCCCCGGAACATTTGACTTTGACCCCGTCTAGTTTTGCTGGATAGCCCCAGTTGGTGCACTAAGCCTTTAAGTGTTATATTATAGTATATTCTTTAAATGTTAATAACTCCTGTTCTACTGATTAGACTTTTTCCGCTATGGTCTGGTTTTATTCAATTTCAGCTCTATTTTTCTATCCTGGCGTGGGATCTGTTTGTGAGGAGTTTTGACTGCTTGACTGTTTGAAATGTTGGCCAATTCTGCACACATTGCCTGTAAACTAGGTCTGGATTCTCTGTGCCAACCTGCCAGGGGTTGTGCACAAGTTAATTTAGAGTTTGCTTGAGCCTTACTCTGTCTAGCATTGTGCTTGCTGCTTGTCGAGGGATCATACCGCAGTCAACACATACCCTAATTTCTAACACCAAGAGTTGTATGTTTAAATGATTTTCCCACATGGTAGAAATGGAGGAGATGCAGTTCTCTGGCTCCTGTCACCAAAAGACATTTCATTGAAATTTTAAAAGGATGAAACTAGGCTTGGGTGGGCGGAGCTTAGCTCAGAGATCTAGATGTGCTCTAGCTTAAATCTAAGCCACCACTATTTTGGAATGTTTTCACAGTGCTGTCCAGGGGGAACAGCCACTGGCCTAATACCAGTTGCGATCAGGTATGGGGGAGGGCTGATGTGGTGCTACTGAATTAGGTTGTTGACTCCCCTGTTCTATAACCCTCCACCTGTACTTTAAATCCCAATGCAGGAAAGAACAGCTGTAGGAAGTTGGCTCTGTATGTGCTATTTCAAAGTAAGGAATAGCATGCACAGAGTCCAAGGGTTCCCCTTAGAGGTAAAATAGTGGTAAAAAGAGATAATACTAATGCTCTATTTTGTGGTAGTGTGGTCGAGCAGTAGGCTTATCCAAGGAGTAGTGTTAAGCATTTGTTGTACATACACATAGACAATAAATGAGGTACACACACTCAGAGACAAATCCAGCCAATAGGTTTTTGTATAGAAAAATATCTTTTCTTAGTTTATTTTAAGAACCACAGGTTCAAATTCTACATGGAATATCTCATTCGAAAGGTATTGCAGGTAAGTACTTTAGGAACTTCAAATCATCAAAATTGCATGTATACTTTTCAAGTTATTCACAAATAGCTGTTTTAAAAGTGGACACTTAGTGCAATTTTCACAGTTCCTAGGGGAGGTAAGTATTTGTTAGGTTAACCAGGTAAGTAAGACACTTACAGGGCTTAGTTCTTGGTCCAAGGTAGCCCACCGTTGGGGGTTCAGAGCAACCCCAAAGTCACCACACCAGCAGCTCAGGGCCGGTCAGGTGCAGAGTTCAAAGTGGTGCCCAAAACACATAGGCTAGAATGGAGAGAAGGGGGTGCCCCGGTTCCGGTCTGTTTGCAGGTAAGTACCCGCGTCTTCGGAGGGCAGACCAGGGGGGTTTTGTAGGGCACCGGGGGGGACACAAGCCCACACAGAAATTTCACCCTCAGCGGCGCGGGGGCGGCCGGGTGCAGTGTAGAAACAAGCGTCGGGTTCGCAATGTTAGTCTATGAGAGATCTCGGGATCTCTTCAGCGCTGCAGGCAGGCAAGGGGGGGATTCCTCGGGGAAACCTCCACTTGGGCAAGGGAGAGGGACTCCTGGGGGTCACTTCTCCAGTGAAAGTCCGGTCCTTCAGGTCCTGGGGGCTGCGGGTGCAGGGTCTCTCCCAGGCGTCGGGACTTTAGGTTCAAAGAGTCGCGGTCAGGGGAAGCCTCGGGATTCCCTCTGCAGGCGGCGCTGTGGGGGCTCAGGGGGGACAGGTTTTGGTACTCACAGTATCAGAGTAGTCCTGGGGTCCCTCCTGAGGTGTTGGATCGCCACCAGCCGAGTCGGGGTCGCCGGGTGCAGTGTTGCAAGTCTCACGCTTCTTGCGGGGAGCTTGCAGGGTTCTTTAAAGCTGCTGGAAACAAAGTTGCAGCTTTTCTTGGAGCAGGTCCGCTGTCCTCGGGAGATTCTTGTCTTTTCGAAGCAGGGGCAGTCCTCAGAGGATGTCGAGGTCGCTGGTCCCTTTGGAAGGCGTCGCTGGAGCAGGATCTTTGGAAGGCAGGAGACAGGCCGGTGAGTTTCTGGAGCCAAGGCAGTTGTCGTCTTCTGGTCTTCCGCTGCAGGGGTTTTCAGCTGGGCAGTCCTTCTTCTTGTAGTTGCAGGAATCTAATTTTCTAGGGTTCAGGGTAGCCCTTAAATACTAAATTTTAAGGGCGTGTTTAGGTCTGGGGGGTCAGTAGCCAATGGCTACTAGCCCTGAGGGTGGGTACACCCTCTTTGTGCCTCCTCCCAAGGGGAGGGGGTCACAATCCTAACCCTATTGGGGGAATCCTCCATCTGCAAGATGGAGGATTTCTAAAAGTCAGAGTCACCTCAGCTCAGGACACCTTAGGGGCTGTCCTGACTGGCCAGTGACTCCTCCTTGTTGCTTTCTTTGTTCCCTCCAGCCTTGCCGCCAAAAGTGGGGGCCGTGGCCGGAGGGGGCGGGCAACTCCACTAAGCTGGAGTGCCCTGCTGGGCTGTGACAAAGGGGTGAGCCTTTGAGGCTCACCGCCAGGTGTCACAGCTCCTGCCTGGGGGAGGTGTTAGCATCTCCACCCAGTGCAGGCTTTGTTACTGGCCTCAGAGTGACAAAGGCACTCTCCCCATGGGGCCAGCAACACGTCTCTGGTGTGGCAGGCTGCTGGAACTAGTCAGCCTACACAGACAGTCGGTTAAGTTTCAGGGGGCACCTCTAAGGTGCCCTCTGTGGTGTATTTTACAATAAAATGTACACTGGCATCAGTGTGCATTTATTGTGCTGAGAAGTTTGATACCAAACTTCCCAGTTTTCAGTGTAGCCATTATGGTGCTGTGGAGTTCGTGTAAAACAGACTCCCAGACCATATACTCTTATGGCTACCCTGCACTTACAATATCTAAGGTTTTGCTTAGACACTGTAGGGGCACAGTGCTCATGCACTGGTACCCTCACCTATGGTATAGTGCACCCTGCCTTAGGGCTGTAAGGCCTGCTAGAGGGGTGTCTTACCTATACTGCATAGGCAGTGAGAGGCTGGCATGGCACCCTGAGGGGAGTGCCATGTCGACTTACTCATTTTGTTCTCACCAGCACACACAGGCTTGTAAGCAGTGTGTCTGTGCTGAGTGAGGGGTCTCTAGGGTGGCATAATACATGCTCCAGCCCTTAGAGACCTTCCCTGGCATCAGGGCCCTTGGTACCAGAGGTACCAGTTACAAGGGACTTATCTGGATGCCAGGGTGTGCCAATTGTGGAAACAATGGTACATTTTAGGTGAAAGAACACTGGTGCTGGGGCCTGGTTAGCAGGGTCCCAGCACACTTCTCAGTCAAGTCAGCATCAGAATCAGGCAAAAAGTGGGGGGTAACTGCAACAGGGAGCCATTTCTTTACACAAGCCCCCCCCAGCCCACAGGCCAGGAGACTCAGCCAACGCTGGAAGAGTCTTCCTAGTCTGTCAGGCGAGGAAGAGTAGAGGAAATGGCTGGTTTGTTGCAGGGCCTACTCTGCCTTACATCCTCCTGTTCAGGTCATTCCCTCTGGGGAACTGACCCACTTCCACAGTGATAGGACCTAGTCTGAACTGCCTCTTGTCTGTGCTTTTTATGTCTTCACCCATTCTCTCTATTTTGAGGTCAGAGGTATCCACCTCTGCTAATCTTATCTTAGCCAGGGTCACCCCTAGCTTACCCAAAGAGGTTACCCAGAGCTGGAGTAACGCCACCATGACCAACAGGGTCAGGGGGCCTAACTTGTTATTTGGCATGGGGTCAGACCACCAGGCCAAGGATAGTGCAGCCATAAAGGCTAACACCCAGCAGAGGCCACTGACAGCTGTCAGTGCCCAGAACCACACCTTTAGCTCTTCACCTACAAGGGAAGGGGCTAAGTTACAGGCTTCTTTGGGTTCAGGGTGCCTGTCTGCTGTATTAGAGTGGGGGGTCACCACATCTTGTAGTAAACACCCTTCTTCCACTCTTTCTTCTGTTAGCTGAGGAGCCACCCACTCAGGCTTAACAGTTGCCTGACTAGCCAGGACTTCTTGTGGGTCAGGTTGGACTTTATCAGAGCCATTTTTGGAGTTCTCCCCTACTGGAGCAGAATCTCCTTGGCTTGCTGGAACCTTGGCTAAAGGTTGTCCACCTTTCCTACTCTGTTTCCTTTTCTTTTTCTTCTGGGGCCTACTTGCATTTACTGCAGAGGCAGGACTTCCAGAATCCTTGGGAGAGGACTGGCACTGGACCAGTTCCTCTCTTGGGCTCTGACTAACCTCTGGGTAGTCATTTCCAAGGAGACAATCAAGGGGGAGGTCTGTACTGACTACTACCCTTCTCCAGCTAAGAGTGCCACCCACTTCTATGGGTACTAAAGCCACAGGCCTCTTAGTGACCCTGTCTAGGCTAACTCTTACCCTGGCAGTCTCACCTGGGATGTACTGGTTTGAGAGCACCAGCCTGTCATGCACAATAGTGTGACTGGCACAAGTGTCTCTCAGGGCAGTGGTTGGGATTCCATTCACCAGTAGGTGGTGGAAGTGTCTACTTCCCTCTGGAATCTCCAACTCACCTGTCGGGCCCTGTTTCCAGTTGAAGGCTATGAAGACCTCCTCATCTGAGGAGTCATCTCCCATGGCTACACTGGTTACCCCTGGAATTGTGTTCTGGGGTTTGTTTTTGGGACAAGAAGTGTCCTTGGTGTGGTGCCCAGACTGTTTACAGTTGTGGCACCATGCCTTAGTGGCATCCCAGTTCTTACCCTGGTACCCACCTTTGTTTTGGGTTGTGTCTTGGGGCCCACCCACCTGTTCTGGTTTTTGGGGGCCTACAGAGGACTCTTTTTCTTTGTTTCTAGTGTCACCCACTTTCTCCTGGGGAGTTTTTGTAACCCCTTTCTTTTGGTCACCCCCAGTGGAAGTTTTGGTTACCCTAGTCTTGACCCAGTGGTCTGCCTTCTTTCCCAATTCTTGGGGAGAAATTGGACCTAGGTCTACCAGATACTGATGCAACTTTTCATTGAAGCAGTTACTTAAAATGTGTTCTTTCATAAACAAATTATAAAGCCCAACATAGTCACACACTTCATTTCCAGTTAACCAACCATCTAGTGTTTTTACTGAGTAGTCTACAAAGTCAACCCAGGTCTGGCTCGAGGATTTTTGAGCCCCCCTGAATCTAATTCTATACTCCTCAGTGGAGAATCCAAAGCCCTCAATCAGGGTACCCTTCATGAGGTCATAAGATTCTGCATCTTTTCCAGAGAGTGTGAGGAGTCTATCCCTACACTTTCCAGTGAACATTTCCCAAAGGAGAGCACCCCAGTGAGATCTGTTTACTTTTCTGGTTACACAAGCCCTCTCAAAAGCTGTGAACCATTTGGTGATGTCATCACCATCTTCATATTTTGTTACAATCCCTTTGGGGATTTTTAGGATGTCAGGAGAATCTCTGACCCTATTTAAGTTGCTGCCACCATCGATGGGACCTAGGCCCATCTCTTTTCTTTCCCTTTCTATGGCTAGGAGCTGCTTTTCCAAAGCCAATCTTTTGACCATCCTGGCTAACAGGGGGTCATCTTCACTGGAGTTATCCTCAGTGATTTCAGAGGTGTTGGTCTCTCCTGTGAGGGAACCAGCATCTCTGACTATTATTTTTGGAGTCAGGGTTTGAGGGACCCTGTTCTCCCTAGATAGGACTGGTAGGGGGGAATTTTCCTCCAAGTCACTATCCTCTTCCTCTGAGTTGCCACCCTCAGAGGGGTTGGCCTTTTCAAACTCTGCCAAAAGCTCCTGGAGCTGTATTTTGGTAGGTTTGGGGCCCATTGTTATTTTCTTTATTTTACAGAGTGACCTTAGCTCCCTCATCTTAAGATGGAGGTAAGGTGTGGTGTCGAGTTCCACCACAGTCACATCTGTGCTAGACATTTTGCTTCTAAAAGTTGGAATACTTTTTAAGAATCTACAACTGGTTCTAGAATCTAATTCAAACTTTTACAAACTTTTAAACTCTAAAAGAAATGCTAAACAGGATCTAACACAAGGCCCTAGCAGGTCTTTTAAGAATTTAGAAAACTTTTCAAATTGCAAAAATCAATTTCTAATGACAATTTTGGAATTTGTCGTGTGATCAGGTATTGGCTGAGTAGTCCAGCAAATGCAAAGTCTTGTACCCCACCGCTGATCCACCAATGTAGGAAGTTGGCTCTGTATGTGCTATTTCAAAGTAAGGAATAGCATGCACAGAGTCCAAGGGTTCCCCTTAGAGGTAAAATAGTGGTAAAAAGAGATAATACTAATGCTCTATTTTGTGGTAGTGTGGTCGAGCAGTAGGCTTATCCAAGGAGTAGTGTTGAGCATTTGTTGTACATACACATAGACAATAAATGAGGTACACACACTCAGAGACAAATCCAGCCAATAGGTTTTTGTATAGAAAAATATCTTTTCTTAGTTTATTTTAAGAACCACAGGTTCAAATTCTACATGGAATATCTCATTCGAAAGGTATTGCAGGTAAGTACTTTAGGAACTTCAAATCATCAAAATTGCATGTATACTTTTCAAGTTATTCACAAATAGCTGTTTTAAAAGTGGACACAGTGCAATTTTCACAGTTCCTAGGGGAGGTAAGTATTTGTTAGGTTAACCAGGTAAGTAAGACACTTACAGGGCTTAGTTCTTGGTCCAAGGTAGCCCACCGTTGGGGGTTCAGAGCAACCCCAAAGTCACCACACCAGCAGCTCAGGGCCGGTCAGGTGCAGAGTTCAAAGTGGTGCCCAAAACACATAGGCTAGAATGGAGAGAAGGGGGTGCCCCGGTTCCGGTCTGTTTGCAGGTAAGTACCCGCGTCTTCGGAGGGCAGACCAGGGGGGTTTTGTAGGGCACCGGGGGGGACACAAGCCCACACAGAAATTTCACCCTCAGCGGCGCGGGGGCGGCCGGGTGCAGTGTAGAAACAAGCGTCGGGTTCGCAATGTTAGTCTATGAGAGATCTCGGGATCTCTTCAGCGCTGCAGGCAGGCAAGGGGGGGATTCCTCGGGGAAACCTCCACTTGGGCAAGGGAGAGGGACTCCTGGGGGTCACTTCTCCAGTGAAAGTCCGGTCCTTCAGGTCCTGGGGGCTGCGGGTGCAGGGTCTCTCCCAGGCGTCGGGACTTTAGGTTCAAAGAGTCGCGGTCAGGGGAAGCCTCGGGATTCCCTCTGCAGGCGGCGCTGTGGGGGCTCAGGGGGGACAGGTTTTGGTACTCACAGTATCAGAGTAGTCCTGGGGTCCCTCCTGAGGTGTTGGATCGCCACCAGCCGAGTCGGGGTCGCCGGGTGCAGTGTTGCAAGTCTCACGCTTCTTGCGGGGAGCTTGCAGGGTTCTTTAAAGCTGCTGGAAACAAAGTTGCAGCTTTTCTTGGAGCAGGTCCGCTGTCCTCGGGAGATTCTTGTCTTTTCGAAGCAGGGGCAGTCCTCAGAGGATGTCGAGGTCGCTGGTCCCTTTGGAAGGCGTCGCTGGAGCAGGATCTTTGGAAGGCAGGAGACAGGCCGGTGAGTTTCTGGAGCCAAGGCAGTTGTCGTCTTCTGGTCTTCCGCTGCAGGGGTTTTCAGCTGGGCAGTCCTTCTTCTTGTAGTTGCAGGAATCTAATTTTCTAGGGTTCAGGGTAGCCCTTAAATACTAAATTTTAAGGGCGTGTTTAGGTCTGGGGGGTCAGTAGCCAATGGCTACTAGCCCTGAGGGTGGGTACACCCTCTTTGTGCCTCCTCCCAAGGGGAGGGGGTCACAATCCTAACCCTATTGGGGGAATCCTCCATCTGCAAGATGGAGGATTTCTAAAAGTCAGAGTCACCTCAGCTCAGGACACCTTAGGGGCTGTCCTGACTGGCCAGTGACTCCTCCTTGTTGCTTTCTTTGTTCCCTCCAGCCTTGCCGCCAAAAGTGGGGGCCGTGGCCGGAGGGGGCGGGCAACTCCACTAAGCTGGAGTGCCCTGCTGGGCTGTGACAAAGGGGTGAGCCTTTGAGGCTCACCGCCAGGTGTCACAGCTCCTGCCTGGGGGAGGTGTTAGCATCTCCACCCAGTGCAGGCTTTGTTACTGGCCTCAGAGTGACAAAGGCACTCTCCCCATGGGGCCAGCAACACGTCTCTGGTGTGGCAGGCTGCTGGAACTAGTCAGCCTACACAGACAGTCGGTTAAGTTTCAGGGGGCACCTCTAAGGTGCCCTCTGTGGTGTATTTTACAATAAAATGTACACTGGCATCAGTGTGCATTTATTGTGCTGAGAAGTTTGATACCAAACTTCCCAGTTTTCAGTGTAGCCATTATGGTGCTGTGGAGTTCGTGTAAAACAGACTCCCAGACCATATACTCTTATGGCTACCCTGCACTTACAATGTCTAAGGTTTTGCTTAGACACTGTAGGGGCACAGTGCTCATGCACTGGTACCCTCACCTATGGTATAGTGCACCCTGCCTTAGGGCTGTAAGGCCTGCTAGAGGGGTGTCTTACCTATACTGCATAGGCAGTGAGAGGCTGGCATGGCACCCTGAGGGGAGTGCCATGTCGACTTACTCATTTTGTTCTCACCAGCACACACAGGCTTGTAAGCAGTGTGTCTGTGCTGAGTGAGGGGTCTCTAGGGTGGCATAATACATGCTCCAGCCCTTAGAGACCTTCCCTGGCATCAGGGCCCTTGGTACCAGAGGTACCAGTTACAAGGGACTTATCTGGATGCCAGGGTGTGCCAATTGTGGAAACAATGGTACATTTTAGGTGAAAGAACACTGGTGCTGGGGCCTGGTTAGCAGGGTCCCAGCACACTTCTCAGTCAAGTCAGCATCAGAATCAGGCAAAAAGTGGGGGGTAACTGCAACAGGGAGCCATTTCTTTACAACAGCCATGAATAAGAGAAAACTACAAGGAGGATGACGGACCAGTCCTGCCGCTGACCCATGTCTTGAGTGTGGAAGCCTCTGATTTAGACCTATTGTGTTTCCAGGGCTATTGGCACACACTTCCACACTTCCACACTTCTTATAAGTGTCAGTAGCAGTGACATTGTTGGGAACCCTGAAGAAAAGTTGACTTGTGTGGGACTGTTCCTCGTATAGTGCCTTATGATTGTGTACTCTAGACTCTGTCTAGAAACACAGATACCTTGTAAGTAGCAGAAGGCTTGGGTGTCTGTCTAACACAGGGGAGTGGAGGTGAGGCAAGTGGTCTTTGGAGTATCCTAGTGTCCTGCTACCTACAGGACGCCAAGCTAAGAGGCCAGCACGGCTGGGCAGAAGAACAGACCCAGGCCCCATAACCAACCTGCTGCTAAGGAGGAGAACTCAGCAGCACCAGAAACTGAATAGTAGAACCATTTAAAGCTTTGGAGGTCAGGGGGGCCCAGAAGCATAACCTTCATGGCTGTAGCCAGCCAACAGTATGACAACTCAAATAAAACCATACAAATTGGCTCAACAGGGACAGAGCAGTTGTTAAAAAAGCTAGCTATGTATGTGCAGAGTTTAATCAACTTCTGTAAGTGCCCTAAGGCAGGTGGTGCCCCTAGAGGTAAGGAAATCCAAAATGAGATCAATGGATTGTCCCCTAGCAATTTGTTAGTTACGAGTCCCTGCGGGGACTTGAATTGCACCTTAGTAGTTGGGGATGCCAGAGAAGTCCCCCTGCTCTGAGGAACCCCAAGCCTATGCAACACAGGCCATTATAAGAGGGCAACCTCCCAAAAGACAGCTGTTATCTCCCTTCCTCCCAGCCAAACCTCAGAAGTGAAATAAAGGCAGGTGGGGAAGCAGAAGGACATGGAGTGCCAGCTTCACAGATTGGCATCTGAGAAGCAATGTCAGAAGGAGGCAGAGGGAGTGTCTCAGGCTGGCCGAACACACATGTGCAGTGAATTCTCTGCAGCCCGGCACTGGGAGCCTATGCCTGCCTGCAGTGATGAGGAAAAGAGGAGTGGCGGGCAGCAGAACAGGTAAGTTTTTTTTATTAAATAGGTCCCCCCAGCCTCTCCCCCACGTACCGAACGTGTCCCACCCCTTGTGAGCGCAGCAAGTCACAACTGTTAGGAAGTGCTGGGTGAGGTCAGTATTTAGACTCAGAACTATTTATTTGACTTGTAGTGTTGGCAGGCCTGTTGTTCTATAATGCATGCACTGCCCTGACCTGTGAAGGGATGATATGGGTTTCCCACATTTTCACTTATATTGCAGACATGCGTATAAAATGGGATAGACATGATGTTCCAGGGCCAAATGTGTCTGAGGAAAGGAATACTACCAAAACCATAGTTGAAATTTACAGTTCACCTTTTCATTCCTCCTCACATCAAAGCCACTTGGTTTGTCAAAATATGTTATTTATCTACAAGTGTCCTTGTCTAAAGTGTTTTAATACGTATAGCAATGTTTTTTGCATACTTTCCAATCTAAATGTAAGTGAAATAAAAATATTCTACTCTAATGTAAGTTGCTCAGTGCTTACAAATCATTGCAAATTATGCACTCTTTAAAGGGTAGACCCTCACATTCTACCAGTAAGCACCCACCTTTAAAAAACAATGACACTATTGAATAATTTGCGCCTTTGGGGTCGTGCGGAGCATTAAACATTTTTAACTAAGAAGTGTACTACATTCAACGTTACAGTTCTGAAGCACATCCTAACTACGTGCTACCATCTATACAAATCCATATACATAAGCTTCATCAATTTTCAAAAATGTTTCTCTGTTTATCACATGAGATTTGGGTTTTGTAACGCACTTGCACTCCTTCCAGCCACTTCGATGTTTAAAATTGGGATGTACTAAAACTACCCGCTCATCCCTGAAGCTAGCTAATGTACCTTGCTTCCATGACAACGGCAGCTTCCATCTCATTAAATGGTGTAAACTGATGCACTTCCTGGGAATCAGCTTGTAGGATAACAGTACCACTTCTTGTAGATTTAATTTTGTAATTGTGGGTAGAAAATGCGCGATCAGTTTTGTTTCTCTCAAAAACAAAAGGGAAGTGAAAAGAAAACGTAAGCAACGTTATTCCTCCTTTAGTGTAAAGCATGAAATATAATGCATTGCACATTCACGATCAAAAAATCATAGAAGCTAACTTACTTGATCACAACCGCTGCATGTTTGTGCATATGCATTACCGGTAATCCTCTGCACTTTATCTTGGCAACTATGTAGGTCCTTTGATTTTGTGACAAGAATTTGGTTTTCTTTTTTGTCTTGTTGAATTATATAATTGGTATGGCAGATTCCCGCAATTCCAAACTGAAAAAGAACGAGCCTTATTACATAGGCATAGACATGTCGTAGACAATATTCTTGTTTTTGCATTGATTGATTTTAGTAATCTATTAATTTAATATCCATTTTACTATAATGCCTTCTAGAATATTCTGTGATTGTTACAATCTTAATAATATGACGTGCTCTTGTTCGAGTATCTTTCTGAAATGAGTTTCAGGGATTTTTAAACAAGCTCAGATTCAAAAAGTTTTTTAGTCACTGTCAGTGCATTGCCAGATTGACTTTCAAACATATATATTGTACATGCCCATCAATATTGTTAGCTCTGAAGCGTGTTTTCGGAAGGAATGAAGGAATAAAGGGAGGAAGGGAGGGACCCTAACTCAAATTACTCCTATAGCTTCAGAAGCCTGGCATTCAAGGACTCTGCTGCCTTAGTACCTTATCTCCGTGGTACAGGACCAGAAGAAGAAAATAGCTAACGCAGGAGTATTGCAACCTAGTCTAGAACAAATGTGAACTTAACACATTGCTCTGGGATCTTAGGAAACCCACATACCTTTGAAAGTTCTGTTCTATTTTGAATGAGTGCTATGATAATGTGCTGACGTCTTTTAAATTGTGCTTGATGCACAGCAGTGCTGCTGAAAGGAGTGGATCAGACAGCAGCCTGGGAATACGTAAATACTAAGAGAAAGCATTCAAGTGCTCATTACGACTTTGGTAGTCTTTTCGAAAGTCTGCCGAAGCTGCCGGCGCCAACAGTAATGGGGGTCCGAAGATTTTGGTTGGAAATCTGACACCGTCAGCATGGCTGACGTAGTAATAGAGGCAGTTTCTACTTCCAGCACCGCTACGCCAACATGACGCCGCCTGCCGTATTTCGATCCTTAATACAGCACAGCGGTTTCCTGCATGGCAGTGCAGTGCAGGCCGTGGAAGGCACCAGGACTGATCTACCCCCCCGGATGGCCACCTCGCCGAAGCAGGTAAGTTGATCGTTTAAAAGTGGGGGGTGTTGTGCAAATGTGTGTGGTGTCTGTGTGTGTGTATGAATGCGGGGCGGGGCGGGCCGGGGAGGGAATGACTGTGTGCGCATTTGTGAGTGCATGTATGCTGAGGGCACAGGGGGGTGTCTGTGTGTGTTTGTGAGTGCATGTATGCAGAGGAGGGTGTAGGTGTGTGCGTTTGTGTGTGTGTTTATGCCGAAGGGGGGGAGGGGAGTGTTGTGTGTGTGTGTGACTGCATGTATGTTTGTATGTTTGTTGAGGGGGGGTCAGCTTGAGTGCATGCATGCAAGTGTATGTATCTGTTTGAATGCATGCAAGTGTATGTGTCTGAGTGTGTGGGTGCATGCGAGTGTATGCATCTGTTTGAGTGCGTGCATGCAAGTGTATGTGTCTGAGTGCATGTGTGCGAGTGGATGGGTGTATCTGAGTGCATGTGTGTGAGTGAATGGGTGTATTTGAGTGCATGTGTGCGAGTGAATGGGTGTATCTGAGTGCGTGTTTGGGTGCGAGTGAATCAGTGCATCTGAGTGCATGTGTGGGTGCGAGTTTGTGGGGGTGCATGTAAGCGAATGTGTGGGTGAGTGGGGGTGCGTGAATGTAGGTGCGTGGTCATGTGGCGAGTGTGTCTGCCGGTTGCAAAAAAAAAACAGGTGATATACGGAATGCTGAACAATGTCAAACATTCACCCCCAGTACAGAGATCTGGGCCTAAATCCATTGTTTTTTTGTTGCCCATGCCATTCCAGTTTGGACCCAGCCATATACAAATCAGTCTTGACTCTGTTCCCCATGGGAACAGTCCAGCCCGAACTGCCAGGCCAGGTCTTCCCTGGACTAGAAAAAAGCATCCTGGGACAAGTTTCGGGGTTTCACCCATCATCAGCGAGGCTAGCTTGAATCCAGTGGCATGGGAAGCACAGGACCCATGTCTGGGCATACCCTTCCCACTTAGGGTGACAAATGCAAAAAAAGAACAAGTGATGGACAGAATGCTGAACAATGTCAAACATTCACCCCCAGTACAGAGATCTGGGCCTAAACCCTTCATTTTTTTGCTGCCCATGCCATTCCAGTTTGGACCAAGCCATATGCAAATCACTCTTGACCCTGTTCCCCAGGGGAACAGTCCAGCCCGAACTGCCAGGCCAGGTCTTCCCTGGACTAGAAACAAGCATTCTGGGACAGATTTCAGGGTTTCACCCCTCATCAGCCAGGCTAGCTTGAATCCAGTGGCATGGGAAGCACAGGACCCACGTCTGGGCATACCCTTCCCACTTAGGGTGACAAATGCAAAAAAGAACAAGTGATGGATGGAATGCTGAACAATGTCAAACATTTACCCCCATTACAGAGATCTGGGCCTAAATCCATCGTTTTTTTGCTGCCCATTCCATTCCAGTTTGGACCCAGCCATATGCAAATCAGTCTTGACCCTGTTCCCCATGGGAACAGTCCAGCCCGAACTGCCAGGCCAGGTACTCCCTGGACTGGAAACAAGCATCCTGGGACCGAGTGTGTCTGCCGGTGACAGGAATGGAGATTCTCGTCGACGGGTGGATGACCACCAGCATTTTCATGGCGGTGCAACCGGCACAAAAATCCTGGCGGTCTTCTGAGAGGTAATACCGATGGCAGTATTACAGCTACCGCCAGGCCGGAGGTGCTCACCTCCGGACTGGTGGTCTGACTGCCCTGGTGGTACAGGTAGCGTTTTGGCAGTTTGGCTTTGGCCAAACCGCTGACATCGTAATATGGTGGTCTTTACCACTGGCCCGGCAGTGGTAAGACTGCCACCACGAGTCTGGTGGTCCTTGGACCGCCAGACTCATAATGAGTGCCTCAGTCTCTATTCATACCACCAGACCCAACCATTCAACCCTAAGTATGAGTAGCTTGGTGGTGGATGCAATAATTTTTGTTATTTGTTAAAATTCAAGGTCCTGGGGATTGGACTAGAAAAGGTACAATAGTTATCTCCTTTACAAGTTCACTTCTTTAAAATGGAGCATAACATAATACTTTCCACAATACAAATGTTTCTGTATTGAGGATTTTTCCCCAGTTAATATCGGCAGGTTGATCTGGGGATAATTACTGGGGATGCTGTAATTACCACACAAATAGGATTGGAAAAGAGAAGACTGTTCATGAAGAGTGCCTAGTAGTCAGTTTCCTAGTAAACTCTAGGGCATATTTATTAGAAAGTGTAGCAGTGCAGCACAGCAAGGGCACAGGATTGTGGCCCATTACTAGGTTTACATGTACTTGTAAATCTGGGAATGCATCAAAATCAATGAGGTTTGCATGGGAACACTTACCACAATGTCCATGGGATGCCTACCCAGAGCAGAGTAAGTAAACAGAGTGTTTGGCTGCTGTGCCTTACTCCAGATTTTACGCCAATCAAAGCTGTGCATAGTGGCTTTGGGTGTCTAAAAAATTCCGACTTACAGGTTTGTGTCACACATGTACCATGATGCGTGGTGCAAACGTGATGCAACTCTCTCATAAATTTGCCTCTCTGTATTTTCCTCCGACCCTGCTCAAATAGATGACTGGAGAGGTGAATGGGGCTGCTGGTATAGCGTAGACTGAATTATAGAGAAAGGATGAAAGAGTCAAGGCTTTGGCCTGATCATTCAGTAATCTGAATCTCAATGAATCTGCTACTGGCAGAGAGAAATAGTGTGTGGAAGGATGTGTGAGACATAGAGGTTGAGTTGGGAAGAAGGTGATAAGTGGAAAATGGTCAGGGGCAAAGAAGAGAACAGACACAGAAATCTATCTTTAGTTATAAGGGTATATGGAATCTAGTATGATAATAGCAACTTTGCTTTTGCAGGGCTTGAGTGGAATGCAGTAGTGTGTTACCCATCTGTGTTATGTTTGAGATCCTGCTATGGGAATATGCATTTTATAAAGTAAGAGGCTGTAATAATACTGCCTTATCAAATTTACTTTTACATATTTGCGAATAATAGAATTTTTGAAAGTGGCATGTCATTTTTCCATCTGACCTAGTCCTTCAAGCACAGTAGCCTGAGGGTAATAATTTGTCTGCAACTGTCTGATTGGCAAACAGCTCTGGTATGCTGTGCACCGACCAACCACTACTGCCCCTGCATGTTGAGAAGTCCCACTCATTTGAAAAACCCTGCCCTATTCCAACATCAATCCTCCTCCACAGTAGAACAGCACACTTGAGAGTCACAAAGCACCCTTTAAATTGTTAGAAGATTATCAAGTACCATCCACAGGCTGACATTGAGATTTCTGGAGAGGTAAGACCCCCCCTACCTGAGCTTAGAAGGGCCCAGCGTGCCCATCCCCAGGGCTGAAAATATATAATAACAGGAGGGGGGTGCACACCCCACTTCTTGAATCTAGAAAAGTCACTGGAGAGCCCACCCTGGGCCAATTACTTTAAAGGAGGAGTGCCACGCAGCTCCCCTATTGAAACCACTAATGTCACCAGGGAGCCCACCTCTGAGGCAGAAAATATATAATATGGGGAGGGGGCTGCGCTGCTCACTCCCAAAGCCTTGACAGGGCCCAGGGAGCCCATCTCCGAGGCCAATGCTTTTGATGGAAGAGGCCTTGGGACCCCCTTCCTTGAGCCATTAATGGCTCTGTGGAGCTCACCTGGGGCAGCTCAAAGGCTATGTCCCAAGGTGCCCACCCCTGGGACATAGCAGTTTCCCTGCCCACACTGGCACAACATGTGTTTATTCTCGCTTGGCAGCAGCAATTTCAAATCTCTCGCTAAGCGAGAACAAACACGAAGTATGCTTTCAGCTGGCGAGAGCTTTAAAAAGGCTCCCACAAGCTGGGAGTGGACTTCAGATCTGTTTCCCTGCCCGCAGTGATGCAGGCAGGTAAATAGATCTGAAAATTGCATTTTTAGCTGCTCCCTGTGGGCCGGAGCAAATCCAGCTCCTGCTGGATGCCGGGAGCCTGCTGGAGCCAGGGAGGCCTTGGGGTTCCCCCCTGCAGCCCCCCACCAGGATCCGGTAGGTGCCCTGCGCAGGGCACCAGGGCCTCCACCCTTTGTTGGCCTGGCTCCAGGGGATGTGGTTCCCGGGGCAGAAATCAGCCCAGGAAAGGGGGCCCCATCGAAATTTAAATAGCTTCTGAGCCCACCGTATTGGGTCCCTGGGTGGCCAAAAACGGCCTGGGGAGGGGGGCAGTGTGCTATCCTGCCCATTTAAAAAGGTACTCGTCCCCAGGGGATGGGGTCCCTGGAGCAACAAATGACAGGAGATGGAGGCTGCATGCCCCCTACCCATTTAAATGGGTGCTGGGCTCTGGGGAAGGAGGTCCCTGAGGCAAACAAATGGCCCAGGGATGGGGGCTGCATGCCCCTCTAACCTTTGTGTACCACACCAGGCCCTGATGAATCGGTTCCTGGGGGGGCGCATGTGACCCTCCTGGGCCAATTTTGCCTCATGGTCCATATCCCGGTGGCCAAAATCAGCCCAGAGAAGGCAGCCCTGTGCCTCCCTCCCCCTTCAATATAGTGCCAGGCTCCAGCGGATGGGATCCTAGGGTCCCAAATCAGCCCGTGGAGGGGGGCAGCATGCCCCCTTCGTATTAAAATAATGTTGGGGCCCGGGAGATGGGGTCTCCAGGACTGAAAGCGGCCCAGGGTGGTGGGCCTTGTGCTCCCCTCCCACTGAATGCAATGCCGGGCCCTGGGGTATTGAGTCCCCAGGGCCAAGATTGGTCTGGGGAGTGGGGATGCATGCCCCCCTTTAATTTTAATGAGTGGTCATGGGGATGGGGTCCCCATGCCATATTGCTAACCCCCCTGCATGCAGCATTGGGCTAGCTGTATGGGGGGTGTTAGCTGCAGGGACTGGTAGTAGGCCAGGTCCCGCAGCCAATCCTCCACCACACACTGCTAAAGGCCATGCACAGTGGAGGTTGCTTTTACAGACGGTTATTCATTATTGCTTTATGTTAAAAAAAGAGCACCAGAAATTCACTGACAAAAACAAAGGTTAAAGTAATGTTATAGTTATGTGAATTTATCAGTGACAATGTTAATGTTTTGAACTGAAAAAAGCACAGAAATTTACCAGGTATAGTTGGCAGCACTAACTATAACTTGCACCCCTGCCAAACACTGCTTATGAACTCACATTTGTAATTTGCGATGTCATCAGTGATGTCATAAATGATGTCATAGGACATGTCAAGAGTGAGTTTATTACACCTAACTATAACATTACTTTTGGTTCATATATGTCAGTGGTTATAACCACAATACTTCACCATTTGGTTGAGTAAAGCATTGATTGAAAATCATCTCTGGAGTGCTGGCATTGTTTCTGTCTGCACGATTGAAGGTTTTTTTTATTTTTATAGTACATGGTCCACAACTGGTACAGGTAACCACCACCATGAGGTGATGCAGTGACTGAAGTGGATTTGAGGTGCTTCAGTTAAATAAGGGACAATACCATTCATAGGAATTATGAGCATGGGAAATGTTGGGACAAGTTGAGCACAATATCTGAGGAAACAGAGGGCTTCTCTGGTATCACTATCTTTTACCCGTACTCTCCAGTTGGATTGTTGCTACTGGGCAGGTGTACCACAGAACCTTTCACCCAGCATCACAGAACCACAGAAGAAAAACTAAGCAGAATGACTCATGTTGTAAGTAAGTGCATGGACTCTGATTCAATTTGTCTTCTTTGTTGAACAAATTCATTGTTCAACGAAGAAGACAAAGATGATATAAGTAACTATCCAAAGCTGTGACACTAGTAGTACTATCCTTGTGGGCAAAACTTTCAAAAAAGAGGTCAGTAAATGATGGGATATTGGGTCACTTGAAAATGACCTTAAGGTAAGAGGAGTGACAAAAGGGTAGTGACGCTGTGTGATCCCCACCCAGAACTGTTGGAAAAGTGGTCTTTGTTATTGAGAGGAACATGTCAATCAATGTTTTCGTTTTTGGTGACAAACACCAAGATTAAGCTGGATAAAATGTATTATGAGTTTCTGGAGCAAACGGAGGAGTTGAAAAATGTTACAAAAAAGGAAGCAATTAGGAACTTTACTAGGTCATTAGAGGAGAGGTTATGAAAGTATGCAGAGGTAGTTGAAATGAAAATAGAAGGACATTTCTAAAAATTAAACAAAACTAAGCAGAATTCAGGCATTTAACCTTTTGCGAAAAATATAATAAAATTCAAAAGATATGAGAAAAGTTTCCACTCAAAGCCAGCAACTGATTATAGATATCAGTTGAGATGTCAGCTCAGATAAACAGACAAGCAGATCATCTTCCGAAAGGAGTACAAATCAGAGAACTTCTTTGGACAAATTTCACTTGCAATGCCAAGGAAAGCTCTAGACAATGTAGAGCTGTAAAACCACGTTTTTAATGAATATTAATGCTCTCCTTTCTGCGAAGTTAAGTAGACCACAAATGAACAAGAAATGACGGAAGGTGACATCAATCAAACTTAGAATACTTACGAAAATGATAACTGTGCTTAGAGTTTTGTCCAAATAGTGGTTTTCAAATCACAGATATTACAATTGATTTATTTTTATTTGTGGGAAAATGTAAATTGATGAAGGGGCACACAATGAGTACGACGAATGAGCCTACTGAATCCAAATTAGGGTGGGATTTTAGAAATTACTTATGTATTACTGATGTTACGGGTTAGTAATCCTATATAATGTAGATAATGATACTGCGTCAGAATGGGACAGGTTGATCAAGTTGGGGTTGGAGACTGATAAAAGCAGAGGAAGTGATTTCAAAATACCATACACTGTCCCACAATATTACTAATGTCATTCACAAGCCAGTGACTAAGATTTTAACTAAATTGAGTGAGATCAAGAAGAGATGGGTCAATGATAATTTATCACAACCAAAAAGATAAAGTTCAGATTTTTTGACAATTAACTCCAGCATCATCATAATGACCTTAGACAAAGGAGGCAATGTGGTGATAATGGATTTCAATGACTACTGTGAAGAAGCCTTTAGACAGAAGGGTAAATCAGAGTGTAGTGAGATGATGTTCTGGAAACAAACCACAGCAAAGTATGGGACTAGAAGGAGAGAGGAGTCTTAGACTTTGATGAATATTGATACTATCTGAGATGGGATAAGCCAATAACATCATGATTATACTCACTTCCAAAGGTGAATAACCATCCTACTAAACCCATGAAAAGCCAGATTAGCTCCTGTAATGGAAATTTACTGGAAAAAACTGTAATTTACATGAACTTTTATGTGTTACCTTTTGCATTAAATCTAACATAATACTGCAGCAACAACACTGTCTGAAATTAATTATGGATGTAGAATGAGACTATTCATATTTATTGATGACGTTATAGGTGAACTCTCTGTTCATCTGTATTGAACATAATTTTGGCCTTCAGGAATGTAGCAATTAATTTAGAAGCAGATCTATCACTATGTATGATCACACATCCATGCTATTAGAGAGGGTCAGCTTTTGCCTGCAGAACAACATCTTAATGTCTGAGGAGAATAATTATAGGCAGCTATGAGTAAAACAATGGGGGTTGTATGATGGAACAATGTAGGAGGGACCTACGCTTGCCTTAACAATGTGGTCGGAACAACGACTGCGTTGTTTCCACGCATGCCGTTCCCACGCATGCCTTTACAATGATTTTTCATTGTAAAGGCATGCCTAGAAAAGGCATGCGTGGGAACGGCATGTGTGGTTTTATCATTCACCCCCCCACCCGCCCTAAAGCCGAAAAGTACCCCCAATCCTTAAACTACCCCAATCCCCATCCACACTAAAAAGAAAACTACCCTGACCCCTCCACCCACCCCTAAAAACAAAACTACCCTGACCCCCTCATCCCTGCCCCTAAAAACTGAACTACCCCGACACCCCCACCCACCCTGAGCCCTAAAACCTTCCATGACCCCACCCTATTAACAACCGACCCCCCCATCAGTCCTAAAAACAAAACTACTCCAACCCACGCCCTTAAAAACAAAAGTACCCCAACCCATCCCAAAAACGAAACTACCCCGATCCCCACCTGCCCCTAAAACAAACCAACCCTGACCCCCACCCCTAAAAACTGAGCTACTGAGACACCCCCCACCCACCCAGAGCCCTAAAACTTTCCCTGACCCCCCACCCACCATAAAAACAACCGAGACCCCACCCACCCTAACAACAAAACTACCCTGACCCCCCACCCTGCACCTAAAAACAAAGCTACCCGACCCTCCACCCACCCTAAAAACATAATTACGCTAACCCAGCCCCTAAAAAAAATAGCCCAACCGCCACCCCAAGCCCTTAATCCACCACACTCCTAAAAACTACCCCAACCCTGTCGTAGCCCCACTTACCTGACCACGCCCTCTCCTGATACACCCAAAACAAAAAAAAACACCTCCGCCCCTAAAAAAAATAACCCAACCCCCCCTCAACCACTTTATCCACCCCTACCCCTAAAAACTACCCCAACCCTTTGCGACCCCCAACATAAGCCCTACCCTTTAA
This sequence comes from Pleurodeles waltl, assembly GCF_031143425.1. Taxonomy (NCBI): domain Eukaryota; kingdom Metazoa; phylum Chordata; class Amphibia; order Caudata; family Salamandridae; genus Pleurodeles; species Pleurodeles waltl. Next base: position 657,238,446 of record NC_090443.1, on the reverse strand, counting down.
AAAAATCCCAAACACCTCTCCACCTGCCCCTAAATACATAGCCCAACCACCCCGACCCCACCCCAAGCCCTTTCTCAACACCCACCCATAAAGACTACCCCCAACCCCACTTACCCGACCGCATCCTCTCCAGATCCACTCTGCCTTTTTCTCTGCCTTAACCATGCATATGCTTTGTTCGGAACATGCGTGGGTAAGCAGAGAAAAAGACGGTCACTCCGGCAAGCGTGGTTACGCTTGCATGGGAAACATCCGCGTTGTTCCCCGCTTGCTGTTCAGGACGTTTCCCAACAATGGGCACCTGCCCCATTGTAACAGCAATGCTCGCACCTTTTTAGGCTTCTGGCCCACAGGTGGAGTTTTACTTTCCCTCCAGGCTTGGCTCCCCAGCTGTCACAATCACTAACACTATCTCACATATTGCTGCAACTGCAATCTTGATTTAGCCCCATTTGAGCAGAACTTGCAGAATGGTAGACACTTGAATTCCCATCATTAATACTTCTTTACTTTTGGGTTCTGTCCTATTGCATCTCAAATTGGCTCTACTGATTCTGCTGTTGAAAAAAACTTTGTTAGATATGACAGTTGTTGACAGATTTTCCATACTTATCTAAGCGCTTAGATAGGGGAGTCTATAACCAACTTATTTAATGGAAAAATGGGATCTGTTCCATTCTACCCCACCCTTTCCCCCTCCCCTCTTCCTCCACCCTCTCCCCTCCTCAGCGCCTTGAGACCCTCACAGGTGAGTAGTGCGCTTTAGAAATCTCTGATTGATTCTATGCAAGCAGGATCTTATGTTTGTTGCAGTACTGACATGGTGGTGGTGGCAGCCTTGGATGGAATGTGTGAACACTTGAGTGAAGGTACGTCTGCTACCAATTTGACAGCAGCTTTTGACACCATTCACTACCAGGTCCTACATTCTAGGATTATTGCTAACCATTTCAAGAAGATGTCCCCAAAATGGCTACTGCACATATTCAGGAACATAACTCAGCAGGTTACCTTGTCGCCCTAGGTGTCATCTGTTAGGCTAGTGTCATGGTGTTCCTCAGGGATCTATTCTTCCACCCGTGGTTTCAGTCTTTATATGGTACCTCTAGCCTATCTCACACAGTCAATTTGGTTTCTCATTTTCAAACATACTAAATGATGCTGGGATTATTCTGTAACTCTCTAAACATTTAGATCAAAGAGCCACTGGCTCATTTTGTGGGATTCTTTGTATGTATGTGGAAGGAGTTTGAAAAGAGCCATTTTGTAGCCAAGAAGCCACTGGAGGTTTTTGAGGTGTGCATGACATGGGAGAGAAGTGGAAGTCAGAGTGCAAGGCTTGCTGCTGACTTCTGTATGGTCAGTAGTGCATGAAGTCCTACTTGTATGGCATTCCCATAGCCCATCTTGCTGGTGATAAGGGCCTGAGTCATGGTTCTGTGGGTGTTGGGAGGAATCCAGTTGAAGTCCTTCTTGAGCATTTTCAGCGTATGGAAGCAGGAGGCAGAGACTGCGCTCACTTAGGGGCCTGGGTCACAGTTCTGTGGGTGTTGAGAGGAATCCACTTGAAGAAGAGTTTGAGCATCTTCAGCATATGGCTGCAAGAGGCAGAGACTGTGTTCACTTGACTTGCAATAGTGAACTGATTGTCAACCACTATTTAAGGATCTTTGCACTGTTGATAGGGTTGGAAGTGGGTCACAGTTTGGCAGACCACCAGGTGAATTTCCATATTGAAGTGTCTTTGTTTAAGATAACTATTTCTGTCTTGTTTGTGTTAAGTTTGAGGCATTTGGGTTTCATCCATTCGGTGACTTCAGGCATGCAGGAGAAAACGTTAGTCTGGGTGTTTGAAGATTTGTCAGAGTGGGAGAGGTTGTGCTGAGTGTCATCCAAGCAGGAAATACTGTTGATTCCTTGGGTCATAATGGTGCTGGTGAGTGGGGTCATGTATGTATTGAACAGCGCAGGGCCGAGCAAGGGCCCTTGTGGTAATCCACAGATATGGTTGGCAGTGGTTGACATGAAAGTTGTCAGGTTGACTGACTGGGTGGGGCCTGTCACAAAGAAGCAGGTCCTTCATAGTGCAGGTCCTCGGATGCAGTAATCAAATCTAGAGAAGGATGAGGGCTGTGGTGTTTCTCTTCTTCCATTATCAGTTGGGTGTGTCCGTGGCTGTGATGAGGGAAGTCAAAGTGCTGTGGGTGGGTCTGAAACTGGATTGGGTGATGTTGTGAAGTTGGTTGTTGCTGAGGTGAATTGCTTGTCATTTACTCATAATCTTCTGTAAGACTTTTGCCAGGAAATGTAGCTGGGAGATGAGTCACTAGTTGAGAAGCATAGTAGGATTGACTGAGGGCTTCTTAAGGAGAGGTAGATCGGTAGCACATTTCCAGGCACACAGGAAGGTACTTGTATAGATTGAGTCATTTGGTAATCGGGTTGAGGGCTGTGCTGATGGGGTCCATTCCTTTGTTGAAGGTGAAATGGGAGTATGGTTCGGATGCTGCTCCAGAGCCTATAGATAGCATGACAGCTGTCATTTCTTGGATGGTAATGGTTGGCCATCTGGTCAGGGTGGCCACCATTTGGCAAGAGTAGTAAGGTTCAATGAGGACTTCTTAAGGAGGAGAACTGTGGCACGTTTCCAGGCACCTTGTGTTGATTGAGTCATTCAGGAATCGGGGTGAGGGCTATGCTGACGGGGTCCAGTCCTTTGGTGAAGACATGATGAGGCCATGGGTCTGATGCTGTTCTGGAGTCTGACAGCTGTGGTTTCTTGGATGGTGATTGTGGGCCATGTGGCAGGTTTGTCTGATTGTCTGGGATGTTTGCGTTAGTAGCTCAAAGTTGTTGCAGAATCTAATGATCTTGTTATTAAAGAAATGGGACAGCTGGTTGAAGAGGTTTTGAAAGAGAGTGATGCTTATGGAGCTTGCTGCAGGAGAGATGAAGACCTTCATCATGAAGAACGTTTCCTTGATGCTGTTGGTGTTGTTGTCAAAGCTTTCAGTGAGGCTGGTGCCTTTTATGGCTCTGATCTGTTGGTGGTATCTTCTGAGGGATGACCAGAACGTGCACTAGTTGGTGCCATTTTGACTAAGGCCCCATCTGTGCTTTAGTTGCTTGCAATGGTGTTTGGTGAGTTTTTGCTCTTCCATGTACAAGCTTGCTTGAGGTCTGCTTATGGTGACCTTGGCGATCTTGGTGATTACCATTTTTGATGTGAATGAATGGTTTCCTAAGGTACAACTTCAATGTTTTGTTTGGAATTGAATGGCTGAAAACGTTCATTATAATAAACAAATCCCCAGCCCATTAGGTTGCCAGTTGACCTTGGTCCCTTAATGGGAATATAAATAACAACAGTGTGCATTTGCCATTACACCTGTCAAATATATTTTACAAAAGAAGATTTTTTGTTAGTACCCAATTGACTTTATTTGCAATTGGGCATACTTAATTGTTCTCTTTGTAAAATTGTTCAAAGTTATCACTTTCAACCAGAGTGTACACCAATCTCTCAGCGACCCTTCCTACATACTGAACAGAATATATTAGAAATGGCAAATTTAAAATAATCTTTCAATAAAGTGTTCTCCGGGACTGTCCCACCATTTACTTGTTGAATTGAAGTTATTTCATGAATGAAATATTAGTGTTCATGTGGTAACTTATCGGTTGGATGGGCACAGCAAAGTCAAATAATGGCATTCAAAATTAATTGCAAGATAACCACTACTTTTATAACATTATCATTTCAACAGTACAGAATGAGTACCATAGCACTTGTGTACCTATGATACTTTTGTATTGAGCAATCCAATACGTGCTGAAACATACAAGATAAAACAATATGGGTTGCATTATTTAGTATTATGGTAATATTAAGTACATGTAGTATATTTCATCTTAAAGATACACATTAAAAAATCTATGAGATGTGGGTATTTGTAAAAGTGAAGTTTTTACCTCTTGAAAACTGTACGTGTTTTGTGTCCTCTTAATGCTAAGTTGTAGGATATTCAGAATGCCTCTAACGATGTTCACCACTAAACTTGATACATCATCAGCAGTGTATATGTTCCCCACCTGACCACTGCTGTACTCAAATCTGATGGGTTTTACAAGCTGGGCTCCAAGTACTTGAGTCAACCTAAATGATCGAGTGAATGGATCCTTGGGCCAGACTCCATTGTATTCTTCCACATCTAGAGTGTGAATCTGAAAAGAGAGCATATAGTAAATACTTAGCTAGGAGATTTTTTTTTAAAACATTGTTAGCCATGAAAATATCCCATTAATTGGGCCGGTCTAATTTTGATCTGTGAACTTTAGATCTTTCCCTAAATATGAATTTGTTGTACTTTATGGTATTCTTGGTTGCAAATCCCACCAGTCACAATTGTTATTGCACAGACTTACCTTTTGGAATTCAACAAAGAGGTTAGAGAACATTTGGAGGTTAGTATATTAATTAGCATCATTGAGTAGTTCCGATGTACAATTACACTGTTATGTATGGCTCTCATGCATGGCTCTCATAGAGATAATCTATCATTTATTTCAGTGTCTTAATATCATAACTCACTGCTATGATGTAGCAGCGGTTGACAACAAAACTTGTTAGCTCTGTTGCAGTGTCATAAGGGCCTTCCGGCCCTGGCTGACAGGGCTCTCCGATTGTTTTGATTGAAAGCAGAAAACACAGTTGCAAGACGGGGAGGAAATGCAGGGAAAGCAGTGGGGGTTGGTCAAGGATGGCAGGTAAGATTTTCTCTTTTAAAAATATCTATATTTGGGTATATATATATTCAAATAACACAATCAACAAGAATCAGGAGAGAAAATAGGAAGAGAAGCACATGGGCAATTATATTGTATATTTTGTATTTTCTATATTTGTCCACAATGATAATGTGAGGATCCACAACCCATACAATCGGAGTAGTGCAGAGTGGAGTGCATAACACTATGTGATACCTCAAGTAATTACTAGATAATATAGGCAGCTTGTGAAACATCTAAACACCTTTATTCTTCTGGTCGTAATAATCCACCCACTTTTCTCACACTTTCTGGTATTTATGAGAGCAGCCCCAAGCCTCATAAATTGGTTGTTCCACTATGCAACATCTGCCCATGCCATGCTTCCACTGAATCAGGCTGGGAGGAGTTTCCTATCTCCACTTCTGAGCTATGTCTCACTTAGCTACAGTTAGCCTCAATCAGAGATAGGTCTTCTCTGTTCTAGTAAAGCCCTCCTCTTCTGGTAAATTTAATATTGCTATCTTTGGATTAAGGTTCACAGGACGTTTAGGAATACAGTAAAATGTTAGAAAGATCCCATCCCGAAAGTGTTGTAGTGAGGGACATGTCCAGAGTGTGTGAAGAAAACCACCTATTTCGGCCTGGCACTATAGGAATTTCAGTCCCAGAGTTAATTGGACACGCCAAAGCTGCTCTGAGTTTAAGCATACGCTGTGTAACTTGTTTTCAATAGAAATGTCTTTATTGGTTTTTACATTCCTAACAAAAATAGGCAAAACACAAACTCATATTACAAAATAGCTTTGTGAGAAACAGTATCATGGCTATAGGGTCGGGCGCCATGAAGTGGGCATGCATCAGAATGTCAGCAATGGAGAGGAGATCACCCCACTTCAGTGCAGGGTTGGAAACAAGAAGGGAATAACCAGAACATCCCTGACAGTAAGGTTTACTTTTTAACTTTTGGGACAGCGATACATAACAGAGGCCATTTTAGGGAAGGCTTCCCCATTATGCCTCTGGCACTGTGTGGCAACTGAAAGCAGGGGGAAGTAATGTTGGGGACCATACATACCATAAAATTATAAATGGGTTACAAAGTGAATTACCGGGATGTTTTTCACCTCAGGGTTCTGAGTAACATGAGAGAAAACATGACCTTTGCCCTTGCCTGTCTCATGTCACTCAGAACCCATCACTGAAAAACCTCCCCATAATTTACTGTTACCCATCTATAATGTCATGCAAGATAGAGGTCACGTATTGAACATTGGAGGACCCAGGCTGCAGAGATGAAGACTAGGGCCAAATCCCACTCCCCAATGATTAACCAACCAAGAGAGCTCTTAATCTTGAATTATAACGTCGTTGCAAACCATATACTTGCAACTGCCTTGCTTCTAATTATAAACAAAATCAGTTTAATGTTGTTGTACTTTGTTTCTTTGCAAAAGACTGTAAATATATTGTTCCATTGTACAGTGCACGTATGCCGTTTGACCTAGCGCACCGTGTAAGAATGCTGAAATAAAAAGACATTTGAAAAACCTCATCCGCAAGTCAAGCCATTTGCAATTCTAATTCCTTTAGAGGTGGGGGCACCACAAGCAACGGAGCTTCAGCTGGCTCCGATGTTAGAACTCCTTGGCACTGTAGACCAGGCTCCACAGGGCTGACAGGCCGCGGAGACAGAAGCCCTGTCCTATCAAGGGCAGAAGTCTTCCTCTGATTTTTCCAGCTCAGCACCACCATGCGAGACATCATGTTCCCGGGGAAGATCAGAAAAAATCGTACCCAGTGTGCAGAGAACAAACGTTCTGCATGGCAGCAGCATTTTGTTTTAATTTTATAGAATATACCTCCGCTTTGGGGTTTGTTTCTAAAAAGTAGGAAACCTATCCAAATACATGCAGCGTAGACCACAGTAACATGGAAAGCCACTCGTCATCCAATTTTGCTCAGAGTTCATCTGCCATTCTAGTGGATGCCTTTTCAGCAAAGAGCTCCCTGCTACTGTATAAGGTATCTGTAAATTGGGTGGATGGACCTCAGGAGAGATTGACAGCCCACCCACTACCGTTAAACGAGGTGGTAAATCTCCTCCTGCAATTAAATATCTGTGTTCAACAAGTGATGTGATGACAGCACCGAGAGAACTGTTATTCATCTACAAGTGTAATCTCGTGCTGTGATGTTATGCAACACCCGTTCGCCCGAAAGCTATAGTGGGCTGGATCTTTTCTGGAGAGGTTGTGCGGTGCAAGTTGCCTGTGTCCACATGTGGTGGGCATGAAAGTTCAGTGATAACGTCTGGAGGGAAATGCCACACTTATCAAGGACGTAAGCAATATACAACGACCACTAAACCACTTAATAGTTTTGCTGGGAGAAATGGACTATGAAGATCTCTGTCCATTGGCATACCTTTAGGCGAATTTCTTGCTGAGGTCCTATGGTTGGCAAATTAACCATTTCACAAAAATGGGAAGCTCCAGACCCCTCCACCATTAGTTTATGGTGGACAAGAATTTGGAACCTTTGCGCAATGGAGAAACTGACGGCTACAATACGATGATGAAATACTGTTTAAATTTAAGAAGGAGTGGCTGCCCTTCTAGGCATACATTTAAAAGCAATCTTCCAAATGTGATTGCACCCACCACCAACTCTAATGAGCACTGCTGGAATAAATGTGCTATTAGATGTGATTTAGAGTAGCCCCATCAATAGCTATGCTTGATTTCGGCAGGGGCAGTAAATGTGTCAAAATAAAACCTATGAAATGCTCATTGACCTACTTCTACAGGGTGCCATACTTGAAAGCACCCAAAACCTAATCTTTTTCTAAACTTTTGAAAGGTGCAATCACACAGTATCTTCTCAATCATGAGTGCACTCTATAAATGTAAAATCCACCAGATCTGGTACTTTGACTCCAAATGTGGAATTTATATCCACTCTTTGTGCCCTTGAATGCTACTTACAAATGCAAAGCAGACTGTGAATAGTACCATTTGTTTGCTATACTTCATCCTCACAAAATCTGGATTTTAATTTCGCTTATTCATTTTTAAATGAGAACGTCATTAGGCATCTGCTTAAGTGACACAGAGAAAAGGGCATGGTAACTACTAATGATGAAAAAAACAGGGTATACTGCCACCACCACTCTACATGCTAAACCTATGAAAGGAGCAGTAGTCCTCTGTCAGTTAAATGATAGCCGAGTTTAGCACTCCTCTAGTTCATAGGACAGGTCCAGGATGGCCATAAGTGGAACCCTCCACACACGCTAAATTAATAAGAGTCTGGGACAAAATAAGAAAACTGGATACCCGATAATCATGGTTGGGTACTCAGAGCAGGGGATCACAATTCTGCACAATCAGGGGCCATTGATAACCCAACAAGGCCCACTACAGGAAATGGGTACTAGAGACATGTTCTCCAGACCCAACCACTGTGTAGTTTAATTTCTACATGATTATAATTGCAATATATTTTCATTGCTATAGTGAGTAGTTGGCAAATAACAGCCATCTGGACCGATACCGTACATGGTCAGTAAAGCACTATAACACACTATTTACATTTCAGTGCTGTCTTTGTTCTTCCAGCATGAATACAATAGAGATTTATAGAAATATCTAACTTGTAACACACCAGAGTGTTGTGGAACATTAGATGGCACAGAATCCTGAAGTCAAAAACACTGCTCACAGCAAACTTTTTCTAGCTCATTTCTTTGCTTAATAAGGTGTCTCAGACTACTAAAGGCCTGATATAGATATTGCCAGAGAGGTTACTCTGTCACAACAGTGACAGATATCTAGTCCACTGAAATCTAAATCTCACTGGATATAATGGGATTTAGATTTTGAGGGATGGAATATCCATCACCGTTGTGACAGAGTAACCCCTCTACCAATATCTAAATCAGGCCCACAGTCTCCACAAGTTTTCTGGTCCATACCCCAATCTGGAAAATGTAAACTCTTTCAGCCAGTCATGTTCTGGTTTAGGCTAACTCACTGTGGTGTTCACGTTCCCCCCTAATTAACATCTCTAAGTGTAACCATAGTCTTATATCTGTGCTACGCAGGGTACCATCTTTGTTGCAACTCTTTGCTCCCTCTCACAATGAAAACAAGCACTGTCCCTTCACAGGTACCCCTGTACAGCTCTTCCTAATAATCTGTGAGTTGAGTGAAGGGCATCAATCTGGACTGCCCTAGGTATCCTAGTGTGCCCATCTATGCTATATCCTCTCGACAGGTGAGCTGCTCTGAGTGTGCAGAGTATCCTGTCCCTAGGCTCTGCCGGTAACTCAGCCTTCATTCTTCTCTGCGACCAGCACAAAGTTGTAATTTTGGCATCCCACTCCAGCTGGTAGTGGGAAACAGGGAAGACACCCTAAAATGGAACAATCCCATGGAAAATAGGATGGTTAATCGGTTAATGTGAATTCAAGTAACAGAAAGAAAGAAGCTGTTCACAAAACAGGCAAGTGCTAGCCTGGTCTAATATCATCTAAATCGGCCCCCAGCACAAATCAAATATATAACCAACCTAATTTTACCGAAATCGTGCAGCTCGAGCGCTATTGTTTACTTGCTAGAAGCAGTCGCAAAATATGATCCGGGCTTTAACTTTTCTGCTAGATGTGGTTCTCTTGATGAATCCTTCACAGACATTTTAGATGCTCTTCCACATAAATAACCTTTTTTGTTGGTTGAAATGTAGATACATTGCCAAACTTGACATTCTCAGGGCAGCAAGGCATTTACTGAAGTTACAGAAAGCTTTTTAATGTACTGTTACAGGCAAATGGCCAGGCTAATTACACTGCACAGCCTAAAAGGCAACATATTAGATAGTATATACTTTACTCTTCTTTCTTCGGTCTGGCTGACGCCTTTCACGTCAACAATACAGACACCGTATTGAGTATTAAATAAAAATCTATTGCAGGTTATTCGTTATATTTTTTAGAACACAAACATTTTTAGTTGATTATATCTGTCCATGCGTGATAATGATAAAGCAGAGACAACACTTATCAGAGATGCTTGTAAATGAGTCACCTTCCTCTCGGCTAGTCAACTCCAGTCAAGGACTACAAGATCACACTTTATGAGATTACAAATCTTGGAAAACCATCCACGGATGGTGCAAGTTTTTCTCCCGTGCATTTTAAACTCGTCGATCCTTCCTTAGCTTGTGTAAGTATGACCATCTTGCTTTTTTTCAGCAGTGAACTCTTTGATTAAGAACTTGAGGAAAGGTCAGCAATAGGAAATGGTAAACCTTTCGTGGAATTCTCGCAGAGTCTGCTTTTGCATATCTCCATGCACTATGTATTTTTATATTAAAGTGTAGAAATAATAGTATTTGAATCGGCCAGGGCTTCTCTTTGTAAAAGAGTAAGGATGTGAGAAAATATATTTTTTTTCTCTGAAATTACGTGTATTATAAGTATAAAAATGTGCATCCATTTAGGGAACTTCGATTAACAATTTACCGCATGAGTTTAAAAAGGTTCGAAAATCACTGAAGGTGCTGGCAAGATGCCAGCAAGACCACGATAACTTTTCTACTCAAAGCTGCCCCGTGAGCAAAAAAGTGTGATATTTCACATTGACATAATTTCTGACATTTTGTGTTGTGTAGCATAAAATTGTGTGAATTATGCCAAGTACACACCCTTAAGGACACATTTTGCAGGAGGCAAGGAAATAATTGTCTTGGAAAAGCTTTATTTGTACCCTGACAATTAAATTCTCATTCCAAGTATTTTACAGGTTGTTACAAATGGAGTCTTTGGTTGGCAGTCAGGTTACACCCTGTCCAAGCAAGGACCCTCACTTTAGTCAGGATCAAAGGACAAACACACTTGGTTAACCCCCACTCACCCCCTTGGTAGTTTGGCATGAGCAGGCGGGCTTAATTCAGAAGCATTGTGTAAAGTATTTGTACGAACACACACAGTAATACAGTGAAAACACTACAAAACTGACACCACACCAGTTTAGAAAAATAGGCAATATTTATCAAAATCAAATAAGACCAAAACAACAAAAATCCAACATACACCAGTTAAAATATGAATTTTCAAAAGAATAAGGGCCCCATTATGACAATGGTGGTTAAAACCGCCTACTGCTGAGGCGACGGCCGCCAACTGTGCGCATACTATGACCACAGCCAGATTTCAGCCACAAGAAGGGCAGAAATCTGGCTGTGGCCATAACGGTGGGTGGTGGTAAGGTGGCGCTGCTACCACCAACAGTGCCATGCCAGTAGACCGCCACCAGCCGTATTATGAAAAATAATACGGCCTGGTGGTGTTCTGCTGGTGGGCGCTGCTGGCGATAGCAACGTCCCGTCCTGTCCGCTGCCCGAAGACCCCCTGGATACAGGTAAGTCGGGTTTCCGACAGGGAAGGAGGATGGGGGGTGTGTGCATGTATGTGTGAGTGTGTGTGTGAATGTGTGTGTGTTTAGTGTTGTTTGCGTGCATGTATGAATGTGTGTGAGTGCGTGTATGAATGTGTGTGAGTGCGTGTATGTATGGAAATGTGAATGCGTGTCTGCGTATATGTTTCGATGTCTGTACTGATGTGTGCATGAATGGATGAATGCATACATGATTGTATGTGTGGATAAGTGTGTGTCTTCGTGTGTGTGAATGGGGGGCTTGGATATAGGGGGACTAGGGTGGTGCTTGGAGAGGTTTGGGGGGCCTCCTATCAGTGACAAGGAAGAAATTCCCTGTCACTGATAGGGCCTACTGCCATGGTTTTTGTGGCGTTATGAATGCCACGAAAACCATGGCGGTATGCAGGGTCATTATACCGCCGGCAGAACAATAGCAGCCACAGGGCTGGAGATGGTTATCTCCAGCCCGGCGGCTGCAACCGCCATGGCGGTTGGAGTGGTACATTGGCGTGTTGGCTTCAGTCAATCCACCAATGTCATAATGTGGCGGTAAGTACCGCCAGCCTGTTGGTGGTACTCCCGCCACATTAGCTCCGACTGTCGGGGTCATAATGACCCCCTAAGAGTCTTACTCCATAGAAAACAATGGAAACAATGATTTTACACAAAGTACCCAGTTAGCATAAAAAATAAAGCCACACGGGCAAGTGTGCGTCGGAAAAGGCAGCAATTCCTTCCTCGCAAGGGAGACCGTGAATCGCTTCTTCTCTGGTCAGGTTGGCGATGCGTTGTTTTTCTCCCTTGCAGGAGAGCGATGCATCGGTTTCTGGGCGGGGCACCTCGGATCCACAGAATCGGGTTGATTTTGACGTCAGTTACTGAATCAAGATAACTCCAGAAAAATCAATGAGGGTAGTGTGTGATGTTTCATTCTCACTCTACCAGGGTGGGCTTGAGGCATTACCAGTCTTTATGGGTAGCGTGAAATGCCCCTTGCAGGAGGTACAGTCATGGACTCTATCTGTGCGTAGGGGTGATCCAAACTTGGGGCTGCACTGTCTTGTGATAAAGATGGCCATGTAGTTTGGATCATTCTAACTATCTATTAAAGGACGCTCCAATGAGATAGAAAGTTGCACATTTTAGATCACCTCATGTTGGTCTACACTCAAACTGTTTCATTAAAGAGTTTAAGTCAGTGCAAATATTTGTTGAAATATTGATATGTTTATGGCACATTGTGCACTTGCCCATTTTATTTACTCTGGATCATTCTGGGGTACTTTAAAATTGTTTATCTAAGTAGGCACTCCTCTTTATTTTATGGTTACTGTGAATCTGAATACATGTTATTGAATTAAATTGAAATGATTAGGCACTTACATAGCATACTGCCAGTCCAAGGAGTATCCTAGCATTCTAAACTGCAGATACAAGTTCAGTAGCTGCAAAACATTAAACCTGATTTAAAAGCCAAGTTTTCAGCTTCTTTCTAAACTGAGTGGTGGTTGGGATGGCCCTCAGCTTCAGAGGCAAGTTATTCCAAGCTGCCAACCCTAAGAAGGATAAGGACCTACCACCAGCCCTGGATCATCTAATACTGAGCATAGAAACCAATCCTACCTCTAAGGTTCCCTGCACCATACTGATGAAGAGCTATGTGAAACAAGACAAGTCTTAAATAAAATCCTCTTTTTCACAGGGAGCCAGTGAAGCGCTCTAAGATGCAGGAACACGTACTCTCAGCTAAGAGAGTGTGAGCTGCTACGTTTTTGACCACCTCAGCTTGTTGGACAAATATTTGGGGAGGCCTAAGTACAGAGCATTGCTATATTTCAACATTGAAATTATTAGAGGTTGTATGATCATTTTACTGGCTGACAGCGAAAGAAAAGGCAAAAATGTCCTTCAGAAGTGCAACAGTCCCAGACAGGTCCCTACCACCATCTTAACTGTGGTTTGAAAGGGAGGCAGTCATCAAAACTAATACCCACATTTTTTAAAGTTTGTCTGCCTTCCAGGAGGAGGGGTGCCTGCCGGCAAAAAAGCTTCCAATGTCTTGGAGGCCTCCTTGCCAAAGAAAAGCAACGCTGTTTTTTCTGCATTAAATTTGAGCTGATGTTGTGTGAGCCACTTGAAGACAGCTGACAGGCACATTCGGGTTTCTTCTCCTGGAAAGCCTGCATCCCTATCCCAGGTGAGGGGTAACTGGGTGTCTTCAATTTAAGAAATTATTTTATTAACATGTTCTGCTGATTCCATCCAATTTTACTGTATCATTATTTATCCTCTTTAACTGATGATCATCAACTGGATTTGAAGGGCTCAGTTGTTTTAATTTTTCTTTATGATAACTTTCAGGTTATTTTGTATTGGTCATTCAAGTAGTTGAGATTTGTGGTAATTTACTGCTTGCATACGGATGGTTTGTGAATTTTCCAGTTCCATTGTTTCATTTTCATGGAAATATCCACCAATGGAAAAGAGAAGACAAAAAGCCATCTACTTCAGCCTTGCTCAAAACCAAGTTCATGATGAATATTATTTCTGGCTTTAAACTCAGTCACAACCTGGATTTACCAAGAATTTTAAGAGTTGTTACACTCTTTGAATGATTGTTTGCATGTGTGTAAAGGGGTTGTCTGTGATACAAAGTTCTTACATTTGCTGGAGTATTTCCATCCTTTGCAGTAATCAAGGCTCAAGAAGGTAAATGGATCATTGAACCCTGCAGAGGATGTGGTAGAACCATACAACCTACTTTCAATCCAAACCAATTAAATTATACAGTATGACCAATGTGGCCATAAAGGAAAACTGCAGTCAGAAATAAAATTAGGGGGCTTGCTTAAGCTCAGAGTCATGTAGACAATCCGTAAGGCAAAGTTATAAAGATACAGAACCACCACTGGTTGATCAAGGCAACAAAATAAGTCCAGGTGAACTAACATTAGGGGAACTAGGCACTCTACAAAGACAACACAAAAAATCAATAAGATCATTTGATGGACTGAAAATAAACCTTGCTCAGATTTAACAAGCATTAAGGCAATTGAAAATCTTCAAAGTTAAATTTACCTGGGCAGAAGGAATCCTTACACTTGGCTAATCGGGGGAATATATGTGAAGTGCGGAATACAGGCAGGCAAAAGTCGAAAAGAACAAAATGGAGAAAGGTAATCTCCAGCAACAAGTTACATAACTAAGGTGGGCAAAAAGTAGGTAAAAAGGGAAATCATCAGCATGACAGAAGCTCAGTCAAGCGTCTTCTGTGAGGGTTAGGAAGACAATATCTAAGTCACATCAAGGCATTTCAAAGGGGCAAAGGCAGAGAGGAAGATACCTCTCAAAGGGGCTCAGAATGCGGAGTTCTTCATCATAAGAGTTATGCGAGGCATCTGTCTGGATTCTGATGGAATCTGACAGGATACTGCCCAAAGTCCTGCTGGGTATTGATATATCAAAGTTAATATGGCAATCTGATTCGTCATGGCAACAGTTCATTTGATGTTGAAAGGGCAATATCGAATAGCAATCAATCATATGACTTCAACTTGAAACATCCACTGATTTTCCCAAGTCTGTCATGAGAGCAGCATCCATCCGAGTAAAGCCACACAAGATTAAAACACATTTTTTAATTGCTAGTCCACAGTTCATGAGATTCTACAGCCAACGTCAAATTATTACAACTCCCTATGTGTAAACCAACAGACATCTATTACTAATCTAGTCTTCTCATTGGAACGGAGTCTGAAAGAAAATTACACATTAGCAAGATGACTTGACATTTTCTGCAGAGTCATGCAATACAGGGCCTAGCAAGCCTCACTTAGACTAATGCAAATTAATTAAAACAGCACAATAATACAGTCAAATAAAACACATTTTAACATGCAAGCTATATATTCTTCATTAATAGTTCTTCAAAAGCACCCATGTTACAGTAACTTTTAACACGATTACTCTGGTAATACATTTAGTATAAAGCTGGTCTGCATTTCTCTACTTTTACACGTGTATCTAAAGCCTTAATTATTAGAAATTAAATATTGTTTCAATACAGACTATTAGTCTAGACTCTAAATTATAACAATGTAAGTTTAGTACATCAAACATTTAATTAACCTTCAATACCACCTATGTCTCTAACATTAATCTCAACAAGTGCACATTAAAATGACTTCTCAGTGCATCACTCTACAATCAAACTATTAGTGCTTTGGTTAACGTTATGCATAGATTGTCACATATATATGCTCACTGTGACATGAGGGCCAGTACTTATGTTTCTGCTACTTCACATATTTTCAGTCCAGAAGGCAAAAACGTTGCTATGCTACCTTCTGAAAACAACCTTAAACACATTTAAGAAAAAGAAAATCCAATGCTGCTTTAAGTGAATAGTGTGAGTGGCCTATTAGTTGGGGATAACATTCGTTTGGAGAGTACTGAAGATGTATGCAGTTTTATCGTTTCCGTTTAATTTTGATAAGTCCTGCAGTGTGATGGAATATTTTTATGATCACATCCAGATAACTTGATATAATGTCATTTTTCTCAGCGTGTGAATGATTTTACTTTATTTGCCAAGATATCAGGCTCAGTGATTAGTCAAGACCTTACTACTGCTGATACATATGGCCCAAGCCAACATTTTATAACTGTACACATATAATGATTATATACTGATGTAAAATGGTTGTATGCAGAAAAGTCCACAGTGCATGTCTCTATATGATATCCAATTACTGCAACGACCTAAAAAAAGAGACACTACTATGTCCTTTAGAAAGCTGCATTTTAAATTGAAATACAAAGGTAAAGTGAAAGAATACATTAAAGAGGTCTATGTTGATGTTTGAAGACGAATCTTGAAAATGTGCGCATTGTGTAGATTGAATTTCTCCTTTTTTATTAATGAGTAGTGTTGAACAGTTGCTTGTCTTCAATTAAGTCTAACTGGTGATATTCATTTTTCTCTGGCTTGGCAGAGCAGACATCTATAAGACCTCATATTATCAAAAACAAATAGGTTTCAAAATCAATTTAGAGGGAGCAGCTTCGGTTCTGCCTCTTTATTGATCCTCTTCTGTGTAGCACTTAATCGAGAAGCAGGTGTATTAGCTGAACTGTGAAGCAGTTCTATTCCTCAAGTACAATAGGAAAAGAGTTTTACATTGCGAATTCTCCGACAGAGGCAAAAAAATGGATTTAACATGAAGAACATTGTGACAGAAATAATAGTATTGGGGTTTATATAGTTTGGCACTGAGAAAACTTCTTACACAAATCTCTAGTTCAGGATGGCTAGGTAGGTCCGGTTTTTATTGCGTAAATTGGTAATTATATGGCCGATTTTTTCATGCATGAATTATTGGGGCTTGTAACTCGGTGATAAATACAGTAGGAAGGTGATTTACGTTGTTAACGCTGTCAAATACAATATTTAATGAATTTACAATATAGGCTCTACGTCAAAGAGGAATGGGCTTTACATTGTGTAACACTGAGAACTCTTTTTACGCAGATGATTTCTAGTTTGAGAGGGCCAACAGGTTTCTATTGTGTATATTTGTGATTTTAAGCTTAATATTTAGAAGTGTGGGAATTAAAACAGTTTTCTTTTTAAAAACAAAAAAACTGCGGGGATCATTTATTTGCGTAAATGCTATAAAGCATTTTGTGGCATTCCGAGCGTACGACCTACATCACCTCTCTCAGCAAGGCTTGGGCTTCTCTTCCTCACTTTCCTGAGGATCAAGAACAGCTGTTAGAAACGGCTATGGAACTGTTCATGTGAGGCACGAGTCGGAGTATTCGAGAAGTACCCGAGTGTCTGTGATCCCTTGAATGGATGTAAGTGGGGGCTGAGACTCTGTAGGCGATGTAACTAGTCCAGTAGTAAGGAAGCTCCTAAAACCAGTCCTAACGTACTCCAATTGTAAGTATTGGGGCCCAATAACCCTGATTGCCCTGGGAAACCCCAAACCAGTTT
This sequence comes from Pleurodeles waltl, assembly GCF_031143425.1. Taxonomy (NCBI): domain Eukaryota; kingdom Metazoa; phylum Chordata; class Amphibia; order Caudata; family Salamandridae; genus Pleurodeles; species Pleurodeles waltl. The sequence goes on along the minus strand of NC_090443.1, from coordinate 657,221,241 downwards.
CCATATTTGCACATGAATTTTATGGAAACCAGCCTTGCTACTCTCCATCTCCCCTAGCACCCTCTGCTGTAGCACAGCACACTCTCAAAGCAGCAGTGTTGGACACCACTGAAAAGCTATCAAAGCATGCCATGCAATTTGTGGAAGCTGCAGAAGAGTCGATGCACTTTGGTATGATGCACTGTCGATTTCTTAGTACTAAAATGGCCACTGTACCCACATTAGAGGTGGGAGTTTTAGAGTAGCGTGATCACATTAAATTAACAAAAAATTCTATGAGATTACACATAATTTAACAAGAAGAGGAATTCTGTGTTTAGAGCTACTTTTTAATCTAAAAATTTCTCCTTGCATCCAGAATTGGTGATAGAATGTCTTTTGCGCTATCAAATTGTGGTAAATGCAACACAACACAAATAGCAAGTGTGAGAAGCAGCTCATGCTCTCTAAATGTGATCTCATGGTAGGACTTTCACCCAACTAACCCTGTATTCAGCGCAATTTTCATGTCACAAAATTCCTCCCTCAAGTCAAAAATGGGTGCAAGAAATAGCTTTAACTGTGCTGTTGGGGTAGAATTTTCCCTTCAACTTACTTCCTGCATCTACAAAATTGTCTTAGCACAATGTACCCTTGCATCTTAAATGGATGCAAGGATGCGTTTTGGGTTAAGAAAAAGAGGTATATGCAGCAAAACACAAAGAGCGAACACGAACGAGTGCTCACAGTTGCAAAATAATTTTTTGAGAAAGGATTGTTTTTCCCCAAATTACTCTTAAATACACGCACAGGCCTAATCACTTCATTATTAGTAATTCCTTGTGAAAGAGGAACACTTAAATTACCAAAATTACTTTGATTATGTCAGCATAATAAATATTGCACCTGGGCCTAATCCAAATATAACCAAGTGAGTGGTGGAGTATGGAGAGGTCTCAGGGAGTGTGCGTGTTGTAGAGTAAAAAGAAAGAAAGGCACATGTGCATTTTGACTGCTTCCATGCTTCCCCACTGAGTCATTACACTTCAGAACCCATGGGCGATTACATTAGTGGTTTGAACAGATGCAGTGCCATTCAAGCCTCTCTACTGTGTGATTATGGCACTATTATGTGCATGTAAAAGTATGTGTCCTTCGACACATGCACATTTTGTTAGTCCTTTCTGGATTGAACCAGGTGCTCCCATCAAGCACTTCTTACTACAAATGTGCTCTGCACTTGAAGGGCACTTTTCTACACATATGAACAATGTGTACACATGTGTAGGGGAGCTGGAGGGATTTCACTTTATTAGGACTAGCATTAGCCAGCGAGAGTAGCTACTAGAAAATCCTGTGGAGCCATTTATGTAAATCAAGAAGCATAGTCCTAAAGCAGATAGTGAGTGTCTGCGGGAATAACAGGTCATGGGAGGTGGGGCTAAGACTCTGTTCATTGGTCTAACTGAAGCTTGGTGATGCCAGTAATCAGAGCACTTTTGCAGAAGATGTTGGAGTAAATGATCTGTGGAAGGAGTTAAGTGATTGGGGTGACTTACCAGGCCAAGGTGGTGCCAGGTCAAGAGTTCTTCAAAATAAATGAATGGACAGCTTGTGTCATTAATGCCACCAATCTTCAGGCTGCCTTATTTCGGAACGCAGACTCTCAAGGCTCATGAGTGGAAGACACAGCCTACAATTCAGATTGATTGTGGAGGCATTGTTTTAAAACTAAGGACCTTATTTAGATCTTGGCTGTAATAGTCCCACCGTTGATTTTCTGTTGGATTTTCCATCCATATACCAGGCAGTCCGCATGCTATATTTAGATGTTGGTGGGTTCATGGACAAAAGGCCGCTGATGAACCTCCACCAATGCCATAAATCACCACATCAATGCTGCCATAGATAAAAGCAGCTAGCGGTGGGACTCCAGCCACTTTTACAGCTGAGCCAAACATGGTCTGCCTTCCTGCCGATGCAACTGTGGTGGCTAAACCTCCACACCTGAGTTGGCAGATTGGGAGGATAAAAGGACATAACTTACCTTTTCCTGAGTTTTCACATTTCCTACCACCATGAATCCAATCATATAAGTCCTTCTGTTACTGCTACTTCTGGACAAAGTTAAAAATCAACCCCGTCATCACCAGAAGAGAAGATATTTCACTGAATTACCTTTCATCCACGGAAATATTGGGGCATATTAGCACAGGACTCATGCATATACAACAAATACTTGCAAGCAAGACTACAATGATGTGCAATGCATATTTCTGTAATGTCGTAGTTAGAAAACAGTTTAACAACACACCTCAGTATATCAGAAATACTCACCAATTTGTTATGAACTGCCTTCATGGCAAAAAATCACCTCAATCCCAATTCATAACATGTCCATCCAGTTGTCTGAAATACTTTCCCTAAACTATCATATCATATACATGCAAAGTTTACCCAATAGGATTGACAGAAAACCATGGTAATATAGCAATTGCACTATAAAATGTTACAAGTGGGTGTATGCAGAATGTACAACCAATGTCAACTCTAAACTGCAAACATGTCAGATGTATGAAGGTCGCATGTCCTCTTGATTTGTGCAATTAATGATAAGCAACAGATGTCATTTAACCTTAAGGTGCCAGGTTCCCTGTGTAATGCATATGTGTATATTATAGGCACATCATATTGAAATAAACGCTCATGCATTTTCCAGTCATAAAAACAGAAACCCATATGATGTTGGTGTAAGTGTCCAGCAACATGATAAATGCTTGCACCAAAATAAACATGTCCATCACAAATGTACAACACTAATGTATGCATACCAAGGATATCTAAAAGTTAAAACTTGTGTTTGTCGCTGTTACAAATGAGAGTAAGTGCATGGCACAAACGTTAGCAGAAATATCATCAGCAAACTGTTGTAACAGTCAAATAATAAGGTCAGGACACAGTTATTCAAAATGAAGTGCATTTTTCTATCTACATGAGATACTTCTACCATTTTATCTAATTTCATCATCAATGGGAAAAGTCCAAATTGTCTTCAATTGGACACATGGGCTTCAGGTCCTGAACTTGACTCCTCATTTTACAGGCACCTCAATGATCTTACTTGGGGGTGTTCTTGAGTTTAGGGGGGGTAGGTGTGGGTTTGGGAGGGTTGAATTTGGGAGAGGCAGGTTTGGATTTGGGAGGGGTGGGTTTGGGTTTGTAAGGGGTGGATTGGGTTGTAGAAGGGGTGGGTTGGGATGAGGAAGGGGTGGGTTGAGATGTGGAAGAGGGGGTTAGGGTGTGGAAGGGGTGGAAAGATGTTTGGGACAGGTGGATTTACATTTGGGAGTGGTGGTTTTGATATGGAAAGATTGGGATGTGGAAGGGGTAGAAGGATGTTTGGGAGGGGTGTTTGGGATGTCAAAGGGGTCAGGGCCAGGGCAAGAAGATGGTCTTCCTTGGCAAAATGGGTTCGGGGTTGGCAGGGAGTTCGGGTTGGGAGGTAGGGGGATTGGTAGTGTCTGATGTGAATGTGTCTGTTGATGGTGCCAGTACCTGTGGTTCTGGTGTCTGTGGTGTACATGTTGGTTTGTGTCTCTTAGATGGCATCTGTTGCATGGGTGAGTGTCGGTATTTGTATACAGTGTGTGTCACATGCAATGTATGTGTGTGGATAGGTGTGCTGTTGAGGTTATGTGTGTGGTTGTGGTACCTGGGGATGTGCTGGTGCATGTGTGCGTGTGGTGGGTATGTATGTTTGTGTCGTGATGGGATTTATGTTTGCAGATGTGGTGGTGGTGGGTGTGGATGTTTGTGTCATAGTGGGTGTTGTGCCTGCAGTTAAAGTGATGGTTGGTGTAGATGTTTGTGTTGTGGCGGGTTTCATGTCTGGAGGTGTGGATGGCTGTGTCAAGGTGGTGTGCATGTGGTAGTGGTGGTGGTAGGAGGGCCTGGTATCTGTATGTGTGTATGTCAGTGTTTATTGCTGTGTTTGTGTGTAAATGTGCTGCTTGTGTGTGTTTGAGTGGGTAAGTGCAAATCTGTGCATGTGCTTAGAATAGGGCTGGGAAGAGGGATTTGGATGGGGAAGGGGTGGGAGTTGGGGCAGGAAGTTGGGATGGGTGAGAGGCTACATTCAATGAGGAGGCCTGAACCTGGAATGACCTCTGTAGACCAGACATGGCACCATGAATGACATCCAGATAAGTTAGCATCTGTGTAATCTCCACACTAAGCCCCTGGATGGGATTCAGTAGTCCAGTCTGGTCTACAGAGATAGTTTGCAGTGAGTCAATGGCCACCTCATTGAGCACAGCCTGAAAGACAGGGGCACAGGTGACAGAGGCTGTGGGGAAGTGCCTACAGCAAAGATGATGCCACAACTTTTAGGAGGGTGGCTACATCCAACTAGGGTGGTGCAAGAGGAAGGATGGAGATCGAAACATGGGTGGCAGATGACTATGCAGGTGGAATTGTCGCACTGAGGTCTGCCACCACTATGAATTAGTCTACTGTGGTGGCCTCCGAAGATTATATTGAGTCTGTGATGGCCTCCGTGCTAGTCTCCTTACTCTCCATGGCACGGGTCCCTCGGTGTCGGTGGTGTCTGCACCAGTACTGCAGTGCCCAGCCTCTTCCCCACTGACGTGGCTGCTGTTACTTTTGCTTCCCCCAGATGATGCTGAAAACATAGATACACCACTTTGAATGTCTCTATGTGAATAGAATGGAACATGAACTTTGCTCACAAAACATGGCTAAGTCTACATATTAAACCAGTTTCAAGGCTCTTAAACATGGCTTCTTTATCATTGTTATATCATGCATGTACGGAGGAATTCCACAATTCCTTTCCTCACAGTCTTGAAATTCCCCAATGCTAGCTCAAATCTCATGTGTGCCTTTTGTCTCTCATCCACTTTTATTTCTCTCCATGACAAATTACTTTGACCGCATGAGTAAATACATTGGCATGGATACCTTCCTATCCCACTTCAGTACAGAGCAAAAACAGATCCACATTTCCAAAGGAGTCAAGTTTGGGTCTGATATTAACTCATCAAGATGGGATGCTCCAACATCTCTGTGATGTAACCGAAATACCTTTCCCCATATGTGGCACTATGACATTTTTTAATCATGCAGATACTCTTAGATCAACTTATTGTATGCAATTTCAATTGACAGAACAACATCAGACTTTGAAGAATCTTCTTGTACTTTATATTTCATTCATGTCACCATGGGCTGTTTGTTTTACTTATACTTGAGGTAAAGTGTCTAATGGCCACTGGAAGAAAGGGGCCTGCAGTTTGTTTAACGAAATCTGGAATTGTAAATGACATGAACTGAAAATTGAGCTTATTCTTTCATGTGACTTTTCATTTCAATGTACTGTCATATCTAGCATTGTCAAACATCCTTCTGTACCCAGCTAAATCATTAATTTCACCACTCTCCAATACCAACACTTCACTCATTAACAATTGGGGACGAATTAGCCTGTGTACAAAGAAAGAGCAAGTTAATTTGTGAAACATTTTCCACTGAAGCATGTACCTGTTCCTCTGGGTTCCCAAATAGCTGGCTTTACAGGGACAGGACCTCCTTAGTGAGGATCTCCAACTTCTCAGGGGAGAAGGCAGAAGCCTGTCACCTGCTTTGTCTGGCATCCTGGCTCCCAGAGGTCAGTAACAGCAGCAAAAGTCAAGAAGGTGTTGTTGGCTGCAGTGTTAGGAGGCAAGTGCTGCGTACAAGTACATGACATAGATACGCCATGGCAGAGACGGACACAGCCATTAGCTTTCATGCATAGCCATCACACACATTAGCCTGCAGTGTCCATTGTGGAGTGTTCCAATTACTGCGTGGTCATCTTCCGTCGAACAGCCAATGTCCTGATGGCAAGGTCAGGCATCCGCCCTTTTAGGATGTGTAATTGTGTATTTTTAAATTGTTTGTGCATCACCGCCACTGAAAGTGGTAGCTCCTTTGTATACAAATCTCAGATGCATAGGACATTGTTTTTAGCAATATATGATACATAAAAAAGTGAATCATTATTGTGTTTCACATCAATAGTGCTGTGATGTTTGTTATACTTCCATAGCCAGTAAGTGATAAAAAAAGAAAAAAGAAAATAATGTCCAAATAATACATTTCAAATGTATTATTCACACATTATTTGTAAAAAATGTCAGATATTTTAAAAAATCGATTTGAAGCAGCAAAGGTGTTTGAAAACGAAGGCAACATACATGACACAATAGGATCACTAATCTAGCCAAGAAATGAGATGTGTGTTGATTGTGAAAGTCTTGAGTGACAATTTTAAATGATAGTTTCTTTTCTTGACATGCAGACATATGAACATAATAATAAAAGTTCTGATTAAATAGGCAAACTATGCTGTATTTGTGCAAGAAGTGGGAGCCTGATCTCATGCCTCCCAATAGGAATATGACAGCAATAACACCAATAGTAAAACACATGGCAGTACTTCATTTTGTGGCCACTGGCTCTTTTCAGTACACTGTGGCAGTATCTGGAGGCAGGTGATAGTCAACTTTCAGTGGTGTGCTTCAGAAGTCCTTGCTTCAATGATGAGATACATCAACAGCTTCATCCAGTTTCAGCCAATGGAAGGGAGCTTTTATGATTTAGGTGGCCTACCACATGTGGTCACAGCAGTTGGTGAACACATATTGCCTTAGTGCCACCACACACCAAGTAACAGGTCTACCACAATTGGAAGAACTTCCATTCCATCAATGTGCAAGTTCTCAGCTTACTGAATTTATACATCTGAAGTGTGTGTGTGTCTGCTTTTCTAGGCCAACACAGAATTCTTTTGCACTACAGAACAGTACATGCCCTGCAAATGTCACAACTTGGACCTGAGAGAGCCTGGCTTGCTGTAAGACAATATGACATGTGGATCGTTTGCTGTAATACTAGTTTAGTAATGTACAATGGCTCGATTTGAATCCAGTAAATTGAGACTCAGGGTATCCTACCTGACCATTGTTGTTTGCACCGCTGAGGAAGTCTGCTTCTATGAGGCCCATGGAAGAAAACAGAGGCCAGTGTAGTGATGTTTCGGGCTCCTTAAAGCCAGATTCAGGTGTGGACAAGACAGGTGGAGACCTCCTCTACTTACCTGATAAAGTGTGCCAAATCATGGCTGCATGCTAGACATCACTCTGCAACGGAACACCCCAATCGTTGCAGAGGATGAAGTACATGAAGAGCCATAGGTTGAGGATGTTGAAATGCCCAATGAAGATGCCAGTGGTGAAGAGGAAGGAATAAACCTAGGTCAAGGTGTCATAGACCACTCCTTAACCTGAGTATAAGTGTACCCTTACATATTGTGATATCCAATGTCAGAAAAACGTGTGACATACTAAACATATCAATCTGCGATGGTAATGGGTAGTAATGGTCAGTTCAGGAAAGTCCAACTCAAAGAAGTTTGTGGATCAGAATTTCCATACACTGGCTACTGGGTTTATTTACATAAATTAAGTTTGCTTGTATATGTGCCCTCCTAACTTATTATTTGAGTCAAATTGTAAATGTGAAATCAATAATTTTCCCTTGTTATTCTGTTTCAGGTTCCTTCACCATGTCTTCGCCAGTTGGGCATTTCAAAGTTGTGACATTTGCAGTAATATGTTTCAGTTGAAAAGAACAAAGAGAACACAGGTTAATCCTGGGACAGACACCCACTTAAGATAGACAGATCTTGTACAGAGACAACTGTACAGTGATTAAATGGAAGTTTCTGTAGTTTTATCGACCTGTTTTCTGATGGATGTTGCCAACAAGGCAATATATGCTGCTTAACTTGCTCTGACCACATGTGTATGTCAAGTCATTGCAATCTTCAATTTGTGTTCAGTGTCGGAAGCTGTTGATGTGTCTCCTCATAGCTGAAAGAACTTTTAGCACACCTGTCAGAAATGGGGTCTTTCGTTGGCCGTCAAGTTACCCCCTCTCCAAGCAAGGCCCCTCACTCTAGTCAGGACAAAGGAGAAACACACCCAGTTAACATCCACTCAACCCTTTGGCAGCTTGGCACGAGCAGAAAGGCTTAACCCAGAGGCAATCTGTAAAGTATTTTACAGATTTTACCTTTCCCAGTAGGTATCTTGTCAAGAAGTGCCTGAGCTGGTAGGGTCGGGAACCCGGTTTACATACCCAAATGTGCCTTTGAAGTGGGGGAGACTTCACAGAGTGGCTTAGAAGTGCACAAGGTCCCCTTTCAGTTCCATCCTGTCGTCCATGGTCGCAGTAGGGGGTTTTGTAGTCCATTTTGTGAGGGCAGCCACTGGCCTTTGACATGTAAGTGTCAGGCCCGGCACCCTCCCAGCCCAGGAAGACCCATTCAGTATGCAGATATGTGCAGGTGTGACTGAGCATCCTGTGTTTGGGGTTGTCTTAGTGAAATGCACAAGAGAGCTGATTTTGTATTACCATTCTGGCCATTCCAAATATGACCCCTTTACTCCTTTCAGATTGGAATCTACCACTCAAACATTATATGAGGGTAGCCCTAATGTTAGCCTGTGAAAGGAGCAGGCCTCACAGCAGTGTAAAATGAATTTAAGAGTTTTACACTACCAGAACATATATCTACACAGGTATATGTCCTGCCTTTTACCTACATAGCATCCTGCCCTATGGGTTACCTACGGCCTACCTTAGGGGTGACTTATATGTAGAAAAAGGGGAGTTTAAGGCTTGGCAAGTACTTTTAAATGCCAAGTCGAAGTGGCAGTGAAACAAAAACACACAGGCCTTGCAGTGACAGGCCTGAGGCATGGTTAAGGGGCTACTTAGGTGGGTGGCACAATCAGTGCTGCAGGCGTACTAGTAGCATTTATTCTACAGGCCCTGGGCATCCATTTGGGGAAGGAGTCCGACGAGAGAGCTCCATGAAGGTTGCGTCGTTCAACGCCAGGCGCTTTGGAGTCAAGAAGTGCAAGAATGAGGACGTCATGTCAGTCATTACTAGGGTGAGTAGGGGCTTTAACCGAGAGAAGTAGATGAGAGGGAGGGCTGACATGGATCGGAGGTTTACCACTGAGCTGCTGCCTCTGAAATGCTGGGAGGGGAGGGGAGGAGGTGTCAGTCGTGTGCCAGGCTGACGAATAACCCTCGGTGTTCATTGAGAGAGTCAGTCACCAGCCCCCCCCCCAACACTCATGAAACCCAGGGTGCCAGCAGATTAGGAAAAGCGGGGAAATGCTCATTGTATTAATGTGACTGCTGGATCACCTGACTTGGGAACAATCATTTGAGGACAAGCGCGACCCCCAGGCACTGGGGGTAGGTGTGATGGGGGGTCACAGTTGCTGTTCCTACGGGACCATGTAAATACCTGTAAATGAACTGTGCACATATTTCAAAATATATCAACAGTTAGTAAAGCACAAATGAAGCAGATCTTTTATAATTCTAAAGTGTGATGGGAATAAAGATTTTAATAAGATCAAAACAATTCCAGACACTTTCCTTTCTGATGCTCAAAGAATAAATATTTGGTGAGGACCATTTCCACACACTATCATTTGTGCGCTCTATTGTTTTATCAGTAAACCTGCATGTCGGTGCGAATTCCGTGCCCATTCCAAAGGAAAATGTGCTGTGTGGAAATAAAAATTTGCGACCACACAATGCTTTCGTAATGTATTAATACACTATACTCCAACCTATGCATTCTTGGGGATCTAAACATTTGGTTTGACAAACCCAATTTGCCCCATCCAAAAGATATCACCACTGGCCTAGTCGCATTGAACCTACATCGGATTGTATACAATCACACACACAACGCTGGACACAACCTAGATGTCATTTTTGCTAAGCCTGAACTAGCTACTATTCATAGCATCACACCAATCACTTGGTCAGACCACCATTTGATAACCTTCCAACATATAACTCCACAAATCAACACACCCCACAACTACTTACATACATACACCTATCAACCATGGAGCAAACTCAATTTGGATGACTTAGACACACAACTAACAGCCAACACAGATCTAGATACAATTAATTCTGTGCCAAAACTGTACGAGTGGCTACAGGAAGCTTTTGATATCCTAATATCACTCAGAAAAACTAAACACGACAAAAGAAAACCAATACCTTGGAGAAACACAGAAATTAAAAAGATAAAGCAACAAATCAGAAAGTTGCAGCGGACCTGGCTCAAAACAAACAACAGTCAAGACAAACTGCAGCTACACAAACTTTACAGGATATACAAATCATCAATCAAAAAAGTTTTAAAAAGGTACTAAGACAGAATTCAAAATGCTCAATCTACAACCAAGGAATTTTATAAAATTCTCAATTAATTTCGAAAACCTACATGTATGGAAGGAAGTCATCCCACTACTCAAGATTTCACAAACAAATTGGCAATTCACTACACAACCAAGGCAGACACATTGGACTCCTATTTGAAACATTAAAAAAACATCAGCACCAACCCCTTTCCTAAAATACCCTCTAAGAATAAACTAACCCAACCTCTAAAGACCTTCAAACAAATATCCCAAGGTGAATTTCTGGATTTGGTCAAAGCAAGCAGACCTTTTGGTTACCCTTCTGACCCTTGCCCACCACAAATCTTCAAGAACATTCTTCTATCTACTTCTGCTACCACACCTGTAAGAAGAATCATCAACAACTCTTTAACTTCAGAAACTTTTACTGTAGACCTGAAAAAGGCATACATACGACCATTATTAAAGAAAACAAACCTAGACCCGCAAGACCCCAACAACTACAGACCAATCACAATTGGACCTTTCCAGGGCAAATTGATAGAAAGAGCAGCATTCACCCAGATGTCACAATTCATTGAAGACAATTCTATACTTTCAGACTTCCAAACTGGATTTCGCCCAGGAAGAAGCACTGAATCGGCACTCAGAGCAATCTGGGATAAACTTAAAAATACAGTCGACCAAAATGGAGTTGCTGCACTACTTCTCTTGGACCTCTCAGCTGCCTTTGATACGGTTGACCATGACACCCTAATTCAAAGACTCCACAAAGCCAGCATACAAGGGATTGCTCTCGACTGGATTACTTCCTATCTTCAAAAAAGATCTAATATCATCCACTCGCCTCCCTTCTCGTCCAAACCCTATCTCACAAAAGCAGGGGTCCCCCACAGATCAATCATCTCACCTTTGCTTTTCAACATCTACATGATATCTTTACCAGAACTGATAAATGATTTCCATCTCACATGCTAAAACTATGCAGATGACACACAAATACTACTTAAATTAGAATGCCCCAAAAACATTGAAAACTCACAAATCTTCAGTTGCCTCAGAGCCGTTGATCAGTGGATGACCTGGAGCCATCTCAAACTAAGGGCCTCCAAAACAGAAATACTCATATGTGGTGACTGGAAAAATTATGACCCTCTGTGTGTCTGGCCTGACGATCTCGGACCACCTCCTCAATTATCCAAGGAAGTTAAAAACCTAGGAATCACCATGGATTGCAAGTTAACTATGAATGCCCAAGTGGACAAATTAGCACAAACAAGCTTTATCACCTTGACAACTTTACAACGCATCTTCCCCCACCTCAGATTTCCACACAAGGTGCAAGCTGCTATCTCGCTTGTACTATCCAAACTGGATTATGCCAATGGCCTCTACTGTGGATCATCTCTATCTATTATGAAAAAACAACAACGTATCCAGAATTCCGCAGCCAGGCTACTATTACATGTAAAGCCGCAAGCCCACATCTCCCCTGCCTTTAGAGCACTACACTGGTTACCCGTTGCCAGAAGATGCACTTTCAAGCTGCTTTGTATCACCCACAAAGCTATACATGGAACAGGACCGCTTTTTATCAGAAACAAAATAACCAAATACATCCAACAAAGAAACCTCCGCTCAAGATTGGCACCCCGCCTTAGAACACCACCATAAAGAAAAAGACTCTAGGTGGTACATCCTTCTCCGTTCAAGCAGCCAAACTATGGAATCCATTACCCCCAACTATAAGAGCCACAGATAACTTTCTTGTCTTCAGAAAACTACTCAAGAGTTGGCCCTTTCCTTCATAACGACCATATTCAAACAACTATGGACTGCATATGTCTCTGTTGATAAATATTGTTTTCTGATTATGTGTATATTTCTAGTATGTATAGTTCTTTAGAAAATCTGTATCACTACTATGTCATAACAATAAAATACACACACACTCTTTAAACCTGTTTGACTAAGTATATTTTACCCATGGTTCTAATTATGTATTGTATGTGCATATGTGTGTGTATTCATGTATGTTTGTATGTGTGTGTGTATGTGTGTATGTATATATATACATATGTATGTATAAATGTGTATAGGTTGTTTCTGTGCTTGGCATGTTCGTGGGTCATTGCATGGCTCCTGGGTGGGTTGTTATACTAGATATCTATGAATCCCTGCTCTCATCTTATCACACTTATCTACCCATCATCATATGTCATGTCTCTATCAATCTATCCTCCATTCCCACTCTGACTCATCCCAAATCCTTTCTACTACTTTCATCTCCTAAATAACCCTGCCTAAGCTCATCCCTCTGCATCCACATCTAACTCACCAAACTTCCCTCTACTACCGTGACCTCCCACACAACCCTACTAAATTCTCCCTCATTTATCTCACGCTGCTACTATGCTCTCCCTAACCCTTCCACATACTCTTCCCTCCTCCATCCCCCTTTACTCATCCCAAGCCTTTGGGTTGAGTAAATGAAGGATATACTCCCAATTAACTTAGAATGAGAGGGTGAATAATGAGTAATAAGCGCTCCCTACTCTACTTCTGTACTCTTAGATCCCACTATATCACACGGTGCAACTGACTAGGGTCACACCCTCTAAATCCCCTGAAACGACAACCACCTATTGTCTAAACATAAAAATAAGTTCAATTGCACACGTGACAATAATACAAAGAGAAACGTAGTTTCATTACAGTATTCAAAATCTATTATATACACAAAATATACAAGAACAGATCAAAATAATACAGTTCAGACATCCATCAAAACTCTACCCCTATTATCTAGGTTTCACAAAATTCACAACAAAAATGTGTTTTTATCCTATCCACAGTCCCAAAATTAGTGTCCATCAGTCCGAATCGTGTATCCTTATTTGGTTTAGTTCCAAAGTTACCAATTTGTACCAATTTGTATCCTTGTATGATTAGTTCCAAAATTATCAGTTCCATCCAGCAACTTCCTCTTTTGTCCCTTTTCTTTTTTTAGGATACTGGAGTGGTGAAACACGACGTAATTTGCAGCGTACTCGCGTTTAAAAGAACACAATCAATCGGGATCTATGCCATAGAATTACACCAATTGAAGGTATATGGGATATAGAGTTATTCTAGATATTATGAAAATAATTGGAACAGCCATAAAGAATACGGGGGAATGTTCATGACAACTTGATATTCTTGGAAGGAAGTCCTGATGAAGTCCTGGGGGTACTCCCTGGATGAAACACGTGTTGACAAAGGGACAAAAGACAAAGGGACAAAAGAGGAAGTTGCTGGATGGAACTGTTAATTTTGAAACTAATCATACAAGGATACAAATTGGTAACTTTGGAACTAAAAGTGGAAGTGGAACAGAAGGATGACAATCAGGGAGGTCTCATTTCCTGGAGGGGGTCTTGGCATTGTTCTCTGTCTTTGTCCTGGATCTCAGGGACCATTTGCAGGGGGTTCTCCATCTGCAGTGGTTGGGGTGCTGGTGTCGTGGTCCTGTGGTGGTGCCTCCTGTCCACTAGCGCCGGCGGAGGTGGTGGGCAGTTCATCATCCAGGCTAGTGTCAGGGGCCCCTTGTGGTGCCACAGTGTCCCGTCTGGTGTTGACGTGTTCCGTCAGCACCCCTACAATGGTGCCCAGGGTGGAATTGATGGATTTGAGTTCCTCCCTGAACCCCAAATACTGTTCATCCTGCAGCCGCTGGGTCTCCTGAAACTTGGCCAGTACCGTTGCCATCATCTCCTGGGAATGGTGGTATGCTCCCATGATGTTGGAGAGGGCCTCATGGAGAGTGGGTTCCCTGGGCCTGTCCTCTCCCTGTCGCACAGCCGCCCTCCCGGTTCCCCTGTTTCCCTGGTTCTCTGTCCCCTGAACCGTGTGCCCACTACCACTGCCCCCAGGTCCCTGGTGTTGTTGGGGGGGTGGGTTAGCTTGGGTTCCCTGTAGTGGTGGACACACTGCTGCTTGACGTGTCCTGGGTTCAGGGGTATGGGCCTGCTGGGTGGGTGCTGTGCTGGTGTTTCCAGAGGGGGGAAGCTCTGTAGTGGCCTGTGCCAGTATGCGGGGAACCGACTGTCCCAAGTTCCCAGATGGTCTGGGCTGGTCATCTAGATCCAGTTGGACAGAGCTGCTGTCATCACTGTGGGCCTCTTCTGCGGGTGGAGTGGACACGTCTGGACCCTCCTGTCTGGTGATGTTGGGTAGGGGTCCTGCAGGGGTGTAAAAGCATGATTATTGCATCTGTGTGTGCCATGGTGTGCAATGGGTGGGTGACCCTGTAGCCCAGTGCTTGCATTCTTGAGTGGGACCTTGTGTGATAATGGTTTAGGGGGTTGTATGGGTATGTGCAGTGGACATGCTTTGGTGATGGGTGTCCATGCTTTGTTGTTACATGCAGGCCTTGGGTTTGGGATGTGTGGTTTGTGATACTGGGTCATATGTGAGGAGTTGGAGTGATGGGGGTGAGGGCGAGGGTAGGGGTATGTGATAGCATGCAGGTAGGGTGGGGGATGTAATGGTTAAGAGTTGACTTACCAGAGTCCATTCCTCCAGCTACTCCTGCGAGGCCCCCAGGATGCAGTATAGCCAAGACCTGCTCCTCCCAGGTAGTGAGTTCTGGGGGAGGAGGTGGAGGTCCGCCGATAGTCCTCTGAACCGCAATCTGGTGTCTTGAGACCACGGAACGCACCTTCCCCCGTCGGTCTTTCCACCTCTTCCTGATGTCGTCCCTAGTTCTTGGGTGCTGTTCCACTGCGTTGACCCTGTCCACTATTCTTCGCCATAGCTCCATCTTCCTAGCTATGGTGGTGTGCTGCACCAGTGATCCGAATAGCTGTGGCTCTACCCGGATAATTTCCTCCACCATGACCCTGAGCTCCTCCTCAGAAAACCTGGGGTGTCTTTGCGGTGCTATGGGGTGGTGTGGGTGGTGTGTGGGGTGGTGTGTGTTGTGATGTGTGGGATGATATTTAGAGGTGTGTTGTGTGAGGTGCGTGGATGTTGTGTGAGTGATGGTGTTGAGTGCCTGTGGATGCTATTGTTCTTTCTGGTGGTGTCTCTCTCTGGCCTTCAGTCGCAATTGTTGTCGTAAGGGTTTGTGGGTGATGTGGGTGTGTGTTTTATATTGTATTGGATGTGTGGGAGTGGTGTGTGTATGTGTATCAGGTGTGTATATTTGGAATTGTCCAATGTGGATGTGTTTTGTAAGAGTGTGTGTAATTTGAGCGCTGCAGTGTGTACCACCAATGGAATACCGCGGTTGAAAGACCGCTGAGTGGATTCGTGGGTCGTGATAGTGTGGGCGTATTCCTGTTGGCGTGATGGTGTCGGTTTTGTTATTGCCAGTTTATCACTGACCTTTGGTGTGGCAGACTTGTGTGGGTGTCTGGATTTTGGCAGATTCCGAGCTGTGGGTCATAATGGCTGTGGCGGTATTCCGCGGCCGCGGCGGTGTGTTGGTGGTCTTCTGCACGGCGGTAAGCGGCTTTTACCGCTAATGTTGTAATGACCCCCTAAGTCTTTTTCGCCCTGAGACTTCACGAAACAGGAGGCAAGCTCAATCCAAGACCTGGGAGAGTACTTCCCAGTAGAGCCAGAGGGCAACAAGGCAGCAGGGCAACAGCAAGGAAGCAGTCCTTTTCAGCAAAGCATTCAGGTGAGTCCTTTGGGCAGCCAGGCAGCTTCTCTTAGCAGGTTGCAGGTTCTGGTTCAGAGTTCCTTTCCCAGTAGGTATCTTGTCAAGAAGTGTCTGAGTTGGTAGGGTCAGGGACCTGGTTTAAATACCCAAATGTGCCTTTGAAGTGGGGGAGACTTCAAAGATTGGCTAAGAAGCGCACAATGTCCCCTTTCATTTCCATCCTGTCTGCTAGAGTCCCAGTAGGGGGTTTGGCAGTTCTTGTGTGAGAGCAGGCCACTGCTCTTTGACATGTGAGTGTCAGGCCCTCTACCCTCCCAGCCCAGGAAAACCCATTCAGTATGAAGATGTGTGCAGGTGTGACTGAGCATTCTGTGTTTGGGGGTGTCTGAGTGAAATGCACAAGGGAGCTGTCAACTACAAGGGATTGTAAGGCACAGAAGGATTTAAGTGCAGAGAAATGCTAATTTTTAAACGTGGCATTTCTCAAATAGTAATATTAAATCAAACTTCACCAGTCAGCAGGATTTTGTATTACCATTCTGGTCATACCAAATATGACCCTGTTACTCCTTTCTGATCAGAATCTACCACTCAAACAGTATATGAGGATTCCCCTAATGTTAGCCTGTGAAAGGAGAAGGCCTCACAGCAGTGTAAAATGAATTTAGGAGTTTTACGCTACCAGGACATATAACTACACAGGTATATGTCCTGCTTTTTACCTACATAGTACCCTGCCCTATGGGCTACCTAAGGCCTACCTTAAATGTATAAAAAGGGCGTTTAAGGCTTGGCAAGTACTTTTAAATGCAAAGTCTAAGTGGCAGGCCTGAGGTATGGTTAAGTGGCTACTTAGGTTGCTGGCACAGTCAGTGCTGCAGGCCCACTAGTAGCATTTAATCTACAGGCCCTGGGCACACTTAGTGCACTTTACTCAGGACTTACAAGTAGATTAAATAAGCCAATTGGGTATGAGCCAATGTAACCATATTTTAAGGGAGAGAGTACATGCAGGTTAGCTCTGGTTAGATGTGGTAAAGTACACAGAGTCCTACAAACAACAAAAACAGTGTCCAAAACGTGGAGGGAGGCAGGCAAAAAGTTAGGGGTGACTACCCTACGGCCGTCAGGTCTATCACTTACTAGTAAATCAGATATGCCAATCATGGAAAAGCCAATTACACATACAATTTACACAGGAGCACTTGCACTTTAGCACTGGTCAGCAGTGGTAAAGTGCCCAGCCTACCATAAACAGCAAAAACAGAGTCCAGCACACAGTCAAAACATGGCCCTGCCCTGCCAAGGATGCTAGGTCTAACAACACCACTAAATAGGGGTTGTGACAGTGCAGCAGATACTGCCACAGTGTCCTGAAAAAGTCATGTAGCCTCAAATTGTGTCACTGTCTTGATGTAGACTATTGGTGTTATTGATGTGGGATTCCTATTGTGAGTCAGGATGTCTGGCCCCATCTAAGGTAATGAATTAATAATAGTTTACCTATTTAATTTGAGTTAATTAAATATTCCCTTTCTTCCATGGTGTCAAGACTCAGGATTGTGAATTTTTTAAATGGGACAGACTGTTTGACTTCTGCATGGTTTGTGAAAAGCATATATGATTGTGTCACAAATGTGTTACCTAGAAATGTATGTCACTGAGGGCCAGGTTTAGGAAAAGTGACACTAAATTACATGTAGCGCCCCTTTTCTTGCAGCCCCTTGCGCCCCCCGCCACCACCTTATATGCACCATATTTGAAATGCAGCACACCATAGAGCAGGGTAGGGGCAAATAGTGTCAGAATTTCTTGCGCTATTGATGTACTGTTCAGGGTTAGTGCCAAAATGTTGCTGCTAACCCTGAACAGTACATAGGGGGCCATTGAAAACAATGCATGCCCCCTTTAAATGCTTGCTCTGAGCAGGCACTAAAAATGCCAAATAAATTGATGCAAAGAAATCTTTTAGATTTCTTGGCACCATTTTTCAGCCCACCTAATGGGAGAAAGCCCCCCTGCATACATTATGCCTGGCACAAGGGGATACAAAGTGGTGCAGTGCATGCATTGCACTACTTTGTAAATTCGGTACTGCGATTTTTACCTCGTTGGGCCACATTAGCATAAGAAAATGATGCTAATGTGGTTCACGGAGGTGCCTAGGGCTCTTAAATATGCCCCCAATTATTTCAGATTTGTAAAATGTTATTTAGAAAGTGTATATTCCATATAGCAGACATGAAACTCAACACAGTAGAGATGGGATTTAAGAGATGAGTCATGTCAAGGCCTAGCAGCCTCAAAAACAATCCATGGTACATCCTTGGCATCATATGAACAATGCAAAGTAAATTGTGTATCAATACTACTTATAATCAGCATGCCACAGAACATGATTGGAAACCTTTGAGTATACAAACTATAATTTGTGGAAGCAAGTAGATCAATTCAATGGAGTAACAAGAAGGTGGCAACATACTGGATGAACAGAGCAGATGACAGTTTGAGACGTGAAATGGAGTATGACAAGAATGTAAAGCTTTGAAGTTTATGCATATGATGAAGGAAAGGGAGGTTGGACAACATCACATTGCTCTATTGTTTTGCAGAGAGAAAAGCAGGACATCATGGTAGTTGTAGTCGTTTATAAACAATATTGCCAATACTTGTCAAAAAGTAAGTGACAGATACCTATATAAATCAATACAGTGATAATTAAACACACATTTATGATATGTACACACATATGTGTATAATGTGAATAGGTTAAGATACCACTTACATGCACTATACCTTCATGTGCATATAGATGGAGATTGGAACCTGTTTTTGAAGTAAAATAACCAATATTAGGATACAGCAAAGGACTAGGCAAGTGCCATGGGTGATCCAAGGAAGGCAACACACAAACTGACAATACATTTGGCCAATACAATGATTTGAAAAATAATGAAAAAAATTAAAAAGTGTGAATAGGAAAATAAATAAAAAAATGCCTGTCTGTTCCGTGGCAATGTTGTCCTTAGAATGGTGGTCATCAGTTCAATCCCAAAGGATCATGGTCTTAAATGGAGTGTTTTTTACAGTGCATTTTGCAGTTGTTCACAATTGTCCAATATACTACAGGTGTGGGCTGCTAACATCCATCCAATAGCTATAGCCATAGTTCAATGCTGAACGGGTCCAACGACGGACTCCCTCTGTCATGGGACCGCTGCT
The DNA here is from genome assembly GCF_031143425.1 of Pleurodeles waltl. Taxonomy (NCBI): domain Eukaryota; kingdom Metazoa; phylum Chordata; class Amphibia; order Caudata; family Salamandridae; genus Pleurodeles; species Pleurodeles waltl. The sequence goes on along the minus strand of NC_090443.1, from coordinate 657,202,086 downwards.
GGTACACAGCCAGCTCGACCGTGTTATTTAAATATGGTTGGCATAATGCAGCTGTCCCACTGGTGATCGATTGCTTCTCGCCAGCAATTTGAGGCTGCCACGTCGGCTGCAGGTTACAGCTAGCGTGATGGAGTACACTTGGTCGACACGGAAGGCGAGTCAACAACCATAGATCTAAATATGGCAGAAGGAACACTGTCAGTTTCACTGAGTACTTGGGAGCACCGCTGTGCTGGATTGGCAGTAATACTCTCAAGATCTAAATCAGGCCTGAAGACTCGCCTAACTTTTAACCCCTCGGGAACCCTGGACGAGATGGTTACATCCGCAGCCGTGGTGCTCAGGTGACAGGGACGTAACCATCTAGTCCAGTAATAGGCCTCCAGGGGAAGTGCTAGCGCTCCCCGAGGGCCTCTCACCGCCCCTCCCATGGGCAGGGCTGGAAGGGGAATTGCTTCCCCTTCCACCCCCTCCCCACCGATTGCCCTTGTGGTGTCTGATGAAGCTCACCTTCCAGGGTGAATCGGAAGACAACTGCAAAAGCATTTCTCTTTATATCACATGGAGGGGGCGAGAGAGGCATCCAAGGAAAGGAAATGCTTTCATTTCCTTTGATGTCCCTCTCAGCAGTTCTGCTGCCCGATCGTGAAGCAATCAGGCAGCAGAAAGGCCCACTAGACACCAGGGAGTTTTATTTTTATGTTATTGAATAAGTTGAGTAGCCCCTTGGGCAAGGGCAAGGGCCGCTCCAAAATGGGGGCACATTATTTTTAGGCTATTTCTGCTCCACCTGGGGGCAGATCGGCCTATTATAATTAAACCAATCTGCCCCAGGGGGGAGGGGCGGGGCAAAAACCTCTAGGCACCAGGGATACAGTTTTTTTGTTTTGTTTTATTTTTTTAGACGTGGGTAGCGACTACTTAGGCAAGGGTTGCTCCCATGGTGGCCTATTTTTATAAGGCCAATCTGCTCCCAAGGGGGGGCAGAAACCACTAGGCACCAGGGATTTTTATTTTTTCATGTCAATTTCATGCAAGGGGAGAGACCCCTTATGCAAGGGTCTCTCCTCTGAGAGGGCAAATTCTTTTTAGGCCATTTACCACTTAGGCACCAGGGATTGGTGTGTATGTGTGTGTTTTGTTTGGGGAGCAGCCCCTTGGGAAAGGGTCACTCCCCATGGGGACACATTACTGTTGGCCTATTTTTGGAAGGCCCATCTGCCCTCAAGGGGGGCAGAAAGCCCACCAGAGACCAGGGAAGATTTGTTTTTCAAAAAAATAGAGTGGGGGTATGGCCAAACCCACACCCCAAATAAATGGGGCCAAAGTTGTTTTGCCCACCGGTGGGCAGATGAGGCAATTACCCCCGATCCACTCCCTGGGGGGCATAAAGCCTACTAGATGCCAGGGAATTATAAAAAATAGTGAAGTGGTAGCTTCCAACCAGTATGGGCATGGTAATGCCCCCACCCCAACTGAGGGGGTACCAGTCTTTCAGCTCTCCTCCACACACTAAAACATCTTATCCAATGGCAAGCAAGAGGAACTTTGATTATTTTGGGTTTTGGTTTACATTTGGGCCATGAGAGCTTGTCTAACTCTCAAAATAGTCCCACTTGGAATGGTGAGGTCTCCACTTTTTGGACTTTGGGACGCTGCCATGTAGAAAAATCACCAACACCTAGATACATCTGAAAACTAAACATCTGGGTGAGTCCAGGGTGGTGTGTTTCACAGGCACCTGCTCCGTTTTCTTACCCACAATGCCCTGCAAATCTCCGACATTGCTGGAAATCACACATTTTTCCCACATTTTTGTGATGGAACCTTCCGGAATCTGCAGGAATCCACAAAATTCCTACCACCCAGCATTGTCGCATCTATGCCGATAAAAATCCTGCCCCACTTGTCAGCCTACAAATGTTTTTTTTCAATCTGCCCTTTTGGACCCACTTTGGTTGCCCCTCAATTTCAACATGTTTTTGGCTCGTCCCTGTCACAAGCACTTGGCCCACCTACACAATTGAGGTATCATTTTTACGGGGAGACAGAGGGGAACGTTGGGTGGTAGGAAATTTGTCCCGGCGTGGTGATTCCACACAGAAAAGTGGGATTTTTTTTTCTTTTTTTAGCTAAATTTTAGATTTGCTGAGGATTCTGGGTAAGAAAACACTGGGGGATCCACGCACGTCACACCTCCCTGGACTCCCTCATGTATCTAGTTTTCAGAAATGTTTGGGTTTGGTAGGTTCCCCTATATGGCTGCTGAGCCCAGGACCAAAAATGCAGGTGCCCCGTGCAAAATGTTGTTTTTGATCATTTTGATGTATCCACATAGTGTTTTGGGGCATTTCCTTTCATGGGCACTAGACCTACCCACACAAGGGAGGTACCATTTTCATTGGGAGAATCAGGGCAATGCTGGGTGGTAGGAAATGTGTGGCTCCTCTTAGATTCCAGGACTTTCTATCACCGAAATGTGAGGAAAAAGTGGTTTTTTTGGCAAATTTTGAAGTTTGCATAGGATTCTGGGTAACAGAACGTGGTAAGAGCCTCACAAGTCACCCCATCCTGCATTCCCCTAGGTGTCTCGTTCTTAAAAAATCCACAGGTTTGGTAGGTGTCCCTAGGTGCTGGCTGAGCTAGAGGCCAAAATCCACAGCTAGACACTTTGCAAAAAACAGCTCTGTTTTCTTTGGGAAAATGTGATGTGTCCACGTTGTCTTTTGGGAGATTTCCTGGCACGGGCACTGGACCTACCCATGCAAGTGAGGTCCCATTTTTATCGGGGGACTTGTGGGAACGCTGGGTGGAAGGAAATTTGTGGCTCCTCCCAGATTCCAGAACTTTCTGTCACCAAAATGAGAGGAAAAAGTGTTTTTTTTCCCACAATTTGAGGTTTGTAAAGGATTCTGGGTAGCAGAACCTGGTGAGAGCCCCACAAGTCACCCCATCTTAGATTTCCCTTGGCGTCTAGCTTTAAAAATGCACAGGTTTGGTAGGTTTACCCACACAAGTGAGGTACCATTTTTATCAGGAGACTTGAGGGAACATAGAATGGAAGAGCAAGTGTTATAGTCCCTTGTCTTTCTCTACATTTTTTCCTTCCAAATGTAAGACAGTGTGTCAAAAAAGACATCTGTTTGAGAAATGGCCTGTAATTCACATGCCAGTATGAGGACCCTGGAATTCAGAGATGCACAAATAACCACTGCATCTCAACACCTTATCTTGTGCCCATTTTTGAAATACAAAGGTTTTTTTGATACCTATTTTTCAATCTTTATATTTCACCAAATGAATTGCTGTATACCCGGAATACAAAAAAAAAAACATTGCAAGGTGCAGCTGATTTATTGGCTCTGGGTACCTAGGATTCTTGATGAACCTACAAGCCCTATATATCCCTGCAACCAGAACAGTCCAGCAGACGTAAAAATATATTGCTTTCAAAAATCTGACCTCACAGGAAAAAGTAACAGAGTAAAACGTGGAGAAAATGGCTGGGTTTTTTCACCTCAATTTCAATATTTTTTTATTTCAGCTGTTATTTTCTTTAGGAAAACCTTGTAGGATCTACACAAATGACCCCTTGCTGAATTCAGAATTGTGTCCAGCATTGGTTTCACACCCATTTCTGTCACTAACTGGAATGAGGCTAAAAGCAAAAAGTATAGTAAAAATGGGGTATGTCCCAGTAAAATGCCAAAATTGTGATAAAAAATGTGCATTTCTGATTCAAGCCTGCCTCTTCCTGAAATCTGGGATGATGGTGATTTTAGCACCGCAAACCCTTTGTTGATGCCATTTTTAGGGTAAAAAACACAAGCCTTCTTCTGCAGCCCTTTTCACCATTTTTTTTAAAAACAAAATTGTCACTGAATTTTAGCTAATTTCTTAGTCTCCTCCAGGGAAACTCACAAACTCTGGGTACCTCTAGAATCCCTAGGATGTTGGAAAAACGGACGTAAATTTGGCGTGGGTAGCTTATGTGGACAAAAAGTTATGAAGGCCTAAGCGCGAACTGCCCCAAATAGCCAAAAAAAGGTCTGGCACATGAGGGGACAAAAGCCTGGCAGTGAAGGGGTTAATAAGCTTCAGCCACTGTCTTTATGAAAATAAAACCTAAGGGGTCAAAACATCTTAAATACCAACAGCATTCTCACATCCTTACAGACTGGCAGTCACAAACAACCCAAGGCATCCTTTAGAGTGTCAGCTACACATTGACAGAAACACTCTTCCACCCCTCACAGACTAGTTCTCTGGTCATGCTTGAAATAACTTGTTGAGACTAACTGTAAGCAGGATTGGCAAATATCCTTACCCCCAACAGAGGCTAACATAACTGAAGTTGATTGGTATGGTTTGCAATTTCAGTTATTATCCATACCTTTTTGCAGTGGCAATGCTTCTTTAATAATAGAGGTGAATACAACATATTGTTATTATAGATAAACACGTTTGAGATGTTATTCACAAGCATTAAGCTGATCCCTGTGTACTCTGGATGGACAAAATGTTTTCAATGGTATGTGAAAGATAACCCCAGGAAGAACCCACCATTTTGGGAGCTACGTACTTGAACAGGGAACAAAGAGTGAAACAGTGGTCAGTATATTGTAGATAGACAGGGGCCACTGCGAGATTTTCGCCCTACTCAGCTACGCTGTGACGGGTAGTCTCTGCTTGAAAGGAGCAATTTTATGTTTGATGGATTTTCAATCAGAATGCTGAAATGGGAGATTATTTAAACAATTTTGTCTACCCATCAAACTGCCAAAATAGGTTCCTGTAGCTGAACTATTTTGATTCACTCCTGGGTGCTAGGCAGCAAATTAGAAATGGTGTGGACACCCTGCACATCCTGGGCAGATTTGCATCCAGCAAGGTATTGCCAGTTTGAATGCCAGTGACGTTTCGTTTTTTCATTTTCCTGGACTACAGTAGAGCCACCGTTTTATTTCAGTCCACCAGGTGAGCATATTCTGGGAGGTATGACCAACAAAATCCAGTCTGCAGGTGGTTTAATTCTGCCCGACCGAATTTTGGCACCAAACGATGCAGTGCAGATATAATCAGAAAATTATTCTCTTGTAAGCAATTTTTGAAACATATGTCGTGTTCCATTTACCAGACTATAAGATTGAGCATCTTCTAGATATGTTAGTTTGTGTACCTAATAATTGCATTTTTACAATGCATGTGTTAAGAACGCTTGGAAAATGAATTTCATACGTATCAATCAATATGCCTTTGGTAGATTTACATATGGAATATCAGAATAATACTATGTTGTGGACGGTAAAGGCTTTTTGATTTGTTTTATCAAGTAGGTCATCTTTTTTGATTGTTGTTGCAAATCATGTTTAAGACCTGGCCTTTTTGCTGCTGCAAATATGACCGATAATATATTTATAAACATCCTAGAAAAATCGTATTAAAGTAGATTCGCAAATTATTAACATTCAGCGAACATGCCATGTCAGCAAACATTAGAATATTTTGAAAGTAAAATGAAACAAACAATGTCACTTCCACCCCTACTGCTGTCAAAACAATCAGTAGACATGAATGCTGTCAAGTGGTGAATGGCATGTCAAGCGTCTCAGCTTACTGCTTGACAAAGCAAATGATTAAATAATCATCAGGCATTGCACAGATTCTCGCTACCTACAAATTGCTGCATTGATAAATTACTGTTTGTGTGAATTTTTAATAAGTTTTTGGATGTAGTGCATCCGCGCACCACAGCGAATTACTGTATGTGGAATAATCAAACAAAGTATCTATCTATCTATCTCTCCACATACACATATATCTTCATCATATACCAATGTGTGTGTGTATGTACTTTACACCACATAATACATGATCAAACCATCACCTTTCCCTCTAGCCACTTAAAACGTGGTGCTTCGCAATTTCATGTGAAATAGCAAGAATGTTTACAAACATGAAGAATAACAATAAAACCTCTTATGCAAAATCAAAAACGTATTATATTGCACACAGATATTAGAAACAATTCAATAAAAGTCAGTTTAAAAAAAAAATGCTGCAGCAGCTCAGAATGTGTAGAAACATGCAGTAAGTTTCTTCCTTTTCTCGAACTCTCTAAGGAGTGCAAAAAAAAAACATGTTCGCTCTGCTTGTTACTGTAAGCTAGAAAAATAGAGAAGAAAAAAAAGCAACTTGACCTGACCTGCCTTTTCACATCAGCTGCTGTCTCTGGCAGCAGGCATTATGACAGCAAAACTTAGCTGTAATACCCTATAATGGTGAGTACTGACATATTTTCTTTATAACCCTCAACTAGGTGCAAGTCGCTGATTATAAAGCAATCTATCTATCTATCTATCTATCTATCTATCTATCTATCTATCTATCTATCTATCTATCTATCTATCTATCTATCTATCTATCTATCCGCTGAAAAAAACAAAGGTTAAAGGGACGTTATAGTTAGGGTCTGACTTTACTCGTACAAAATCATAGAAATTCAGCAGTTATAGTTAGAGTTCTTTCAAGTAACTATACCTTGTGCCCTAAGGTAACTATAGCTTGCGCCTTTACTGTGCACAGTTGTCTCATCAATAATTTTATTGCCAATGTTGCATCGATAATATGAAAGATGGCATAGAAGATGTCATCACTAATGTAATCTGTGGGGTAATTAGCTGGGCATGGCAAAGGCACGAGTTAAAGTTAACTTAGAGGGTGGGTTATAGCTACTTGAAAGACCTATAACTGATTAATTTCTATGGCTTTGTATGAGTTAATTCAAACCCTAACTAAAACGTCCTTGTAACATATGTTTTTTTCAGTTAATGTCTATGTTTTTTTAACATATAGTAATTTTCATTACTATACGTTAATCTAACCACCGCCACACATGCCGCCAGATCCTGATGCCAACGCCCTATAGGCACAACTTTACACTGTGCACGGCCTTGGCCTGTGCCCAGTAGGGGATGCCTGCAAGGGCTGGCCTGCAGCCAGTCCCTCCGGCCATCCCCCCTAACCATCCAAACCCATGCTGTGCATAGCCCTTTGGCTGCGCACAGTTGAAGTTGGCAGCGGCCTCTCTGGGTGTGAGAATAGGTGTGAGAGGCTGTATCTGGGGGTGAGAGTGGCTGTTAGAGTGTTTGCTTGAGTGTGAGAGTGCATACATCAGTGTTTTAGTGGGTGCTTCAGTATGTGTGTGGGTTTGTGAGTAAGTGTATTAGGGTGTCAGTGACTGGGTGTGTGACAGTCTGAGTGGGTGTGTGAGTGGGTCTTTGAGTAGATGCGTGAGGGTCTGACTGGAGCTGTGAGTGAGTGGATGAGGGTCTGAGTGGGTCTGTGAGTGGATGCGTGAGTGTCTAAGTGGGTCTGTGAGTGGGTGCCTAAGTGTGTGCGTGGGTGTGTGAGTGGGAGAAATTCATTAAGAGGGAGAAAGAAAGTGAGAGGAAGAGAGATAGTTTTAAAGGCTTTGATGCCTGATATACTTAGAATGAAATATTTCTGTACAATTAAAAAAATACATAAATTGTACTTTATAAAAAAAAAGAGGGAAACAACGCAAACTGATCTCGAATACTCAATGCAAAGTCCCCCCCCCCCAAACTCAAAACTATTAACGACTCCAGGACCTGGTCCACCGAGGGCCTATCAAAAACGAGCAGGAGCTTGCGCTTAATTTTTTTGCTGCAAATTCACAAATATTGCAATTTTGTGGCAAAAAATAAGTTAAAAAATGCTCTTTTCCTCTGGGGGGCGGGGGGGTACCTCTTGGACCCACCAGAGCTAAGGAGTCAGGGTATCCTTACCCTGTCCTCTTTTTTTTTTTTTTACTTCTTTACTGGGACTCAGCTGAAGATGAATCCCAAGATGGCATCCAACACTTACTGATTTGGAGTGCTAGGAGTCAATCAGAGCTGTGCATTTCACTGCAGAACCTCATCTTTCTTCGCAAATACTTCACTGCAAGAGATATACAAATTTGAATTTCCCTAAATTTCACAAAAACTCTTGAATGGATTTGCACCAAATAAGTGAAAGCATAATCTGAGTACTGAAAGCTAACTTTCTGCCAAATTTAGTTTAATTCCGTCCAGTGGTTCAGGCTGTAGACATGTCTGAAGGGCATGTGGGAATTAAAGTTGGAAACAAATTTGACCGCTTTTTTCTCGGCCCCCGCTTGACATATCACCCAAAAACCTTCTGTGTGCAACAAGAATCACTGCAACACTTTTTTTGGAACATTTTGTGAAGATTTATAGAAACATGGTCCTAACTATAACTACCTAGTGGTGACCGCCACTAGGCAACAACTATATATATATGCATGACATAGGATTCCGTAATTCTAACTATAACTAATAACTAGTCAATGTGTGTGTCTATATATATAGATATATATATAGACACACAAAACAAATGGCTAGCAGGGTGTTTGTGAGGCCCGGTTGAAGGCATAAGGCCGAAACGTGTAAGCTGTTTAATTTTTTTAAATATGTTTTGCACTTTTAGAAAAAACATTTTTTTACTTGCCTATATCTTTGGCACTGATTGATGAATCTTCATTAAAGTTTTTTTTTTTTAATTTAACGTTCATGTCAGCTGCTTTCTTTAATGTTTTGGGGTGAACCATCAAGTGGGGCCTAAGAAAAGGTGGTGCATGCACTGCTAATTACCCCAGATATTATAGCACTCATGGCAATTTTTAGAACGTCAATAAAAATATAAATGAGACATTGGAAGTCAAAATTATAGTTACCTTAGGGCATGACTTATAGTTACTTGAAACAACTCTAACTATAACTGTTGAATTTATCTGGTCTAGTGCAAGTAAATTCAGAGCCTAACCATAACGTCCCTGTAACCTTTGGATTTTTTTAGTGAAAATATACGTAATCAGTGACGTCATTTGAGATATCATGAGTGATTTCACTGAGCATGTCATGAGTGATGTAATTGTGAGGTTGTAAGCAGTGCATTATGGTTCTACTTACCTGAGGTAAGTTATAGTTAGCTGATGATGAAGTCAGGAGAACTGGCGTTAATTGAGTCAAGGCTGCGGTGTGAAGCAGGATGATGCATTGTGTGATGCCCACATGTCACAGCACAGGCAGTGGCTCTGTGATGGCTTCCTGTGGCGTTGGTGAGACCAGGGCTGTGGTGTAAGTGGGGCAGTGCGACACTCAGGGTCTCCAGGTCACGGTGCAGGCAGCGTCATCATCCCTGCTGAATTGCTGTTGTCAGTAGGCCCAAGGTGGCAGTACGACACAGGGAGGGGCCCCTGCTCTGCCCATGGGTCACGGTGCAGACAGGGGCACCTGTTGACGATGCTGAAGTTGATGGCGCTGATGTCGGTGGACCGGAGGTTCTGGGGCGTGGGGAGGGATGGTACTTTGTGCCCTGGGCCACGGTGTAGGCAGCAGCATCTGCGTCACGTAGAGTGGCGGCATCGGGGATACCAAGGCTTCAGTGTGAACAAGGTGATGCGGAGTACGGGTCCCACAGTTCACGGTGAAAGCAGCAGCTCGGTGGCGGTATCAGGTGGCAGCGTCAGTTAGACCAGGCTTGTGGTGTGAAGTAGGTCACAGTGCAAGCAGTGGCATTGTGGTGGCTTTAATTCTGTTGCAGCACAAAACACACAGTTCCCAGTGCTATGGGCAGATGAACCTGAAGTCTTTGATAGCCCTGAGACTTCCAACTGGAGGCAAGCTCTACTTCAAGCCCATGGAGAAACTTCACAAGCAGGATACACAGCAAAGTCCAGTCTTTGTCCTCTTTAAGGCAGAACCAGCAACTGCAGGCCAACCCAGCAAATCACACACAGCAAAGGGGCAGTACTCCTCCTCCAGTTCTTCAGTTCTTCTCCTTGGCAGAGGTTCCTCTTGATCCAGAAGTGTTCTAAAAGTCTGGGGTTTTGGGTCCAATACTCAGTTCTGCCTTTGAAGTAGACAAACTTCAAAGGAAAGTCCCTGTAGTTCACAAGATCCTGCCTTGCCCAGACCTGGCACCAGACACACACCAGCGGGTTGGAGACTGCCTTGTCTGAGGACAGGCACAACCCTTTCAGTGTCAGCTGCCCCCTCCCCACTTTAACCCAAGAGACTCATCAAGATATGCAGGACACTCCTCATCTCCCTTTGTGTAACTGTCTAGAGGGAATTCACAAACAGCCCAACTGTCATTCTGACCCAGATGTGGATTCCACAGGCAGGCAGAAGCACAGAATGGTTAAGCAAGAAAGTTCCAAAAACCAACCCCACCCAAGGTTTATATTTTTCAAATTGTGAGTTCAGAGACCCCAAACTCCCCATCTCCATCTGCTCCCGATGGGAAACTGTACTTAAGGGTTATTTAATGGCAGTCCCCATGTTAACCTATGGGAGAGATAGCCCTTGCAATAGAGAAAAACGAATTTGACAGTATTTCACTTTCAGGACATCTAAAGCACATCAGCACATGTCCTACCTTTAACATACACTGCACCGTACCCCTGGGGTTACTTAGGGCCTAACTTAGGGGTGACTTACATGTAGTAAAAAGGAGGTTTGTGCCTCTCAAGTGGGTACACTTGCCAGGTCAAATTGGCAGGGCAAGATTGCCCACACATACACATGTCTGAGACATGTTTACAGGGCTACTCATGTGGGTGGCACAATCAGTGCTGCAAGACCACTAGTAGCATTTGAGTTACAGGCCCTGGGCACCTCTACTACACTTTACTAGGAACTGTCACGACTCACGTGCTGCTGGCGCCTGGAAACCGCAGATCTAGTGGCGTAGGTCTTGAGGGTTCGGCTTTGGCCCAGAAAAGGGCGACTCTTTCTAGTAGCCACGGTGCTGCAGGCAGTGGAAACGCCAAGAACAGACCGTGCCCTTTAGAATTAGTGCCAGAGGGAAAAAACCCCAATAAAGGGGAAAAACCTCCAAAAAATGGATTCCTGAAACGAAAACAAAACCAGGAATCAAACAGGAACAAAATGCAGGTAAATGCAAAATTGAAAAGATTCAGAACCGAAGGCTAAGAATCAGGAGCGAAGACACAATCTGAGCAGAAAGTGATGCAGCGCAAGGAAAGGGAGAAAACAGAGCCCTTATACACCAAGAAACAGGAAGTGACCAACAGGAAGTAAAAAGACACCATTTTAGATAGGGAAAAAGTACATAGGATAGAATAGAACAGGAACCATAGAAAATAGGGACCAAGGAATGCTGGGAAGAAAAAGGTACATGGGAAGGGGGAAAGACATAAAGAAAGGACAGAAAATGCCTCGAAAAAGTAAAGAAGAAAAAGAAGAAGAAAAAAGAAAAAGAAACAGGTAAGGAGGGGTCAGGGAAGAACAGGGACACAACAGAAGGCAGAGCGAGGCCCAAAATAATATCTGGGGCCTCGCGCTGTACAGAGAAGACTCGGGGCGCGCCGCGTCCTGAGAACGCGCCGCACCACGCGCCGCAACAGTAGGTCCCCCCCCCCGAAGGTCTAGGTTTGAAGGGAAACAAACGATGAAAACGAGAAATCAAAAGAGGGGCGTGAACAGAAGAAGCATCTTCCCAAGAGCATTCACTAAGAGGATAACCCTTCCAATGAATCAAATACTGAAGACGCCGGTGAAAAAGGCGAGAGTCACAAATTTCTTGAACCTCATATTCAGGGACATCATTCACCAACACAGGAGGAGGACAAGGAAACTGACGAGAGAAAGGATCAGGGACATAAGGTTTGAGTTGGGATACATGAAAGACCGGATGAATTTTCCAAGTATGAGGCAAGCGAAGACGAACAGTGACAGGATTGAGCAACTGAAGAATACGAAAAGGCCCATAATAGCGAGGCGTGAACTTATTCAGAGAAAGGCGAGAGGGCAAGAATTTGGAAGAAAGCCAGACTTTATCCTGAGGGTGATAATCAGGAGTGGGTCCACGTTTCTTATCAGCGATCTTCTTCATATATCTCTTAGTGTGCAATAAATTAGATCTAATTATCTTATGGAGTTGCAGGAGACGTTTGGAAAAAGATGTAATGGCAGGCAGAGGAGAGGTAGATTGAGGAGCAGTAGGAAAAGAGGTCGGATGATAGCCATAGGAACAGAAAAAGGGAGTGACCTTGGAGGCACTATGGACAGAATTGTTGTAGGAATATTCAGCAATAGGAAGATAAGTGTTCCAGTTGCTTTGGGTGGAATTACAAAAACAACAAAGGTATTGTTCTAGTCCTTGATTCAAACGCTCAGTTTGTTCATTGGTCTGAGGATGGAAACCGGATGATAGTGCTATATTGATATTCAGTGTCTTGCAAAAATGTTTCCAAAACCGGGAAATATACTGGGGACCCCTGTCAGACACAATGGTATGTGGAAGTCCATGGAGACGGAAAATATGGTCGATAAATATCTGGCTCAATTCTTGGGATGTTGGTAATTTCTTTAGAGCAGTAAAGTGGGCCATCTTAGTGAAAGAATCAACAGTGACCATGATAACCTGGTTTCCAGCTGATGGCGGAAGTGAACACATAAAGTCAGTGGAAATAGTATGCCATGGCGTTGGTGGAACTGGCAAAGGCTGTAGTAATCCTGCAGGTCTGCTACGGGGAATCTTGACTTGGGCACATATGGGACAAGCCTGAACATATCTTTCGACATCTGATTTCCAGGTAGGCCACCAGAAAGATCGCGAAAGAAGTTCTTGTGTGGCCTTAATACCTCTATGTCCAGCAACCGGTGAATCTGTAATGCTTTGTCTCGCACTCTGTTAGTAGGGAGGAATAACAGCTTCTGATGAAAAAAGAATCCTTCTTTCTTGCATAAAAAGGTTCTTAATTTCTCTATTTCGCTATTAGACAGGCTGGAATACTCCAGTTGTACCTCATCCAGAAAAGATTGAGCAACTCCAATGATTTTACTAGGCTCCAGTAGAAACTGAGATGGGGAAGGAGTACAATCTGGATAGCATCGAGACAGAGCATCAGCCAGAATGTTTTGAGATCCAGGAATATAGGTGATGTAAAAGTCATACTGACTAAAGAAAAAGGCCCAACGCGCCTGGCGACTATTTTGGCATACAAAATTATGTAGACATTGCAGATTACGGTGATCTGTTCTCGCCTCGAAAGGCTCCTTGGATCCCATCAGAAACTGTCTCCATTCGATGCAGGCTGTCTTCAGAGCTAACAACTCTCTTTCTAGTACAGAGTAATGTTGTTCAGCTGAAGAGAGAATATGGAACAAATAGAAAACAGGATGTTCAAGACCATCATCTTCTTGAAGTTGAAGCAAGACTGCTCCAATAGCTTTTTCGGAAGCATCGGTAACTACGATAAACTGTTTATTGGTATCTGGATGTCTCAAGATGGGAGCTTGAGTGAATGCCTTCTTTAATTCTTGAAAAGCTGTTTCAGCCGCCTTGGTCCAGACAAACCCCTGTTTTAGATTTTCCTTCTTTAAGGTATGGGTTATATGGCTGGTCTGTTTAGCAAAGTCTTGAATGAACTGTCGGTAAAAATTTGCTAATCCTAGGAAACATTGTGTTTCTTTGATAGAAGAGGGAGAAGGCCACTCTAGAATTGCTTGTACCTTTTCTAAGTCCATAGCTATGCCGGTGGAACTTAAATGATAACCCAGATATTTGACTTCCGTCTTATCGAACTCACACTTTTCGGGTTTACAGAATAGTTGATGTGCTCGGAGTCTGTGAAGGACTTGTTTCACATGAGAAGAATGGAGTTCGGGGTGTCTGGAAAAAATAAGGATGTCGTCCAAGTAGATTACGAGTGTCTGGTTCAAGAGATCGGAAAATATTGAGTCCATAAACCTTTGAAATATAGCAGGAGCGTTCGTAAGACCAAAGGGCATGACTTTATATTCAAAATGACCGAACGGTGTCCTGAATGCTGTTTTCCACTCGTCTCCTTCTTTTATACGTAAAAGGTGGTAAGCTCCCCGAAGATCCAACTTGGTAAAACGTTGAGCCCCTCTGACTGCCTCTAAAATATCCTTAATGAGGGGCAAAGGATAACGATCCTTTATAGTTATCTTGTTTAGGCCTCGAAAGTCTATGCAAGGACGAAGATCTTTGGTCTTCTTAGGTACAAAAAAGAGAGGAGCCCCTGCTGGAGAAGATGATGGAACAATGAGACCACCCTGTACATTTTCCTCCAGATACTCCTTAAGAACTTCCTTTTCAGGTTCCGTGAGAGAATACATCCTCCCAAAGGGAACGACTGTTCCAGGTTCCAAAGGAATAGCACAATCGTACTCTCGATGTGGAGGTAATACAGGTCTGGATGGTTTTTGAAACACGTCTTGGAACTCTAAATAATGTTCAGGAACCCCTTGGACAGTGTTGATGGAATACTCCGTAGTACTCTTCATAGGTGTTAATCTGTTTGGTGACCAATATTTATCGGAAGCAAAGCAATTTTCTTGACAAAACTGTGAGGATAAAGAAATTGTCCGGGTTACCCAGTTCACATATGGGTTATGTCTAGTAAACCATGGAATTCCGAGAATAATGGTATGGTTGGGAGATGAAATGAGATCAAAAGAGAGGTGTTCTTGATGATTACCAAACTGTAAATTTAACATCAAGGTCGTAGTATCGACTGGACATGAGGATATTAAAGAACCATCCACGGTGTGTACTTGTTCAGGAATGTCTTTGGGTTGAGTGGGAATTTGCAGATTAGTGGCCCATGTCTTATCCATGTATATACCACTAGCACCACAATCCAATAATGCCATAGTTCTTTCTTGGCGGCCATCAGGTAGTTGTAATATGACTGGTAACACGAACAAGTAAGTTGTATTGTCGTTGAATGAGCTGATAGAAGGTATAGCCGATGATCCCGTCCCCTCCCTTCTTACAGAGGACGGGAGGTGGCGTTTCCCAAGGGTCTAGGTGGACGTACAGGACATGTACGAAGCATGTGACCAGCAGAACCACAGTAGAGGCACAATCCCTTCTTCCGTCTGTCTTCCTTCTCACTAGCAGAGAGTGGCCCTCGAGCAGTATCCACTTGCTTGGGTTCCCCTTCTATATCTTTAGCAGGAGGAAGAGATTCCTCAGGATGAGGTGGATACATCCGTGAAGAGCTTGGCTGAGACGCTCCTCTACTCCTTCTCTTCTCCATTCGTCGTTCTTGAAGACGATACTCGATGGAAAGTGCTTGATCCATGAGGCCGCGAAGATCTTCAACTCTGGTGGAATGTACTAATTCATCCTTAATTTCTTCCTTAAGTCCTCTGCGAAACAAAGTTACCAGGGTACGCTCCACCCAAGTGGTCTCTGCCGCTAATTGACGGAAACGTGTAATATATCGGAGGACATCCTGGGAACCTTGCTGGATATCACATAATGCTTCCTCTGCCGAGGCTTCCAATCCTGGGCGACTAAACATTTGTTTGAAGCGGGTCACGAAGGCAGAATAGTCCGACAATACTGGATCATTGGATGACACCATCGGGGTTGCCCAGGCCAAGGCAGGACCGGATAATGCACTAATAAGATATCCCACCTTTGTCCTGTCATGAGAGAATTGGCTAGGTCTGAAGGCGAAGTAAACCGTTAATGCATCCAGGAATTCACGCAGTTTAGTTGGTTCACCAGAGAAGCGAGGCGTTGAGGCGGAGATAGTCGGAACATCGCCACTGCGGAGGGCCAAAGCCTGTCGTAAGACCGCATTCTCGTTGCGCAATTGTTGCAATTCCTGAGCTTGTTGTTGAATAGTAGTCAAAAAAGATGAATCAGGATCAGCAGCCGCCGCCACTGTGTCATCCATAGTATCAGAAGATGTCGGAATGGTTTGGCGCTGCATTCTGTCACGACTCACGTGCTGCTGGCGCCTGGAAACCGCAGATCTAGTGGCGTAGGTCTTGAGGGTTCGGCTTTGGCCCAGAAAAGGGCGACTCTTTCTAGTAGCCACGGTGCTGCAGGCAGTGGAAACGCCAAGAACAGACCGTGCCCTTTAGAATTAGTGCCAGATGGAAAAAACCCCAATAAAGGGGAAAAACCTCCCAAAAATTGATTCCTGAAACGAAAACAAAACCAGGAATCAAACAGGAACAAAATGCAGGTAAATGCAAAATTGAAAAGATTCAGAACCGAAGGCTAAGAATCAGGAGCGAAGACACAATCTGAGCAGAAAGTGATGCAGCGCAAGGAAAGGGAGAAAACAGAGCCCTTATACACCAAGAAACAGGAAGTGACCAACAGGAAGTAAAAAGACACCATTTTAGATAGGGAAAAAGTACATAGGATAGAATAGAACAGGAACCATAGAAAATAGGGACCAAGGAATGCTGGGAAGAAAAAGGTAACATGGGAAGGGGGAAAGACATAAAGAAAGGACAGAAAATGCCTCGAAAAAGTAAAGAAGAAAAAGAAGAAGAAGAAAGAAAAAGAAACAGGTAAGGAGGGGTCAGGGGAGAACAGGGACACAACAGAAGGCAGAGCGAGGCCCAAAATAATATCTGGGGCCTCGCGCTGTACAGAGAAGACTCGGGTCGCGTCGCGTCCTGAGAACGCGCTGCGCGGCGCGAGCCGAATGCTTGGCTCGCGCCGCACCACGCGGCGCAACAGGAACTTACTAGTAAATTAAATATGCCAATCATGGATAAACCAATCACCAATACAATTTAGACAGAGAGCATAAGCACTTTAGTACTGGTTAGCAGTGGTAAAATGCCCAGGGTCCCATAGCCAACAAAAAAAGGTCAGAGAAAATAGGAGGAAGAAGGCAAAATGTTTGAGTATGACCCTCAAAAAAGGGCCAGGTCCAACAAACATAAAGTAATTTGACTTACTATATATTAATCTAACCACCAGTGCCAAGCCCTGCGGCCAAACCCCCTAATCACCCAACCCCAAGAATGGGGGATTGTCTAAGTGTATAAGTGCAACTATGTACAAGTGGCTACATGCAAGAGTGGTGTACAGGTGACTGACTGTGTCCATGAGTGGTGTATGAGGAATTGGTTGAGTGTAAGAGTGCGCTTATGGGTATGTAAATGAGTCCATAAGCGGTGTATGATGAGTGACTTAGTGGATGAATGGTGTATAGATGATTGCCTGAGTAAATGAGTGCATCTATAGGTGAATGAGTGTGAGTGGTGTAGAGGTGACTGAGTGAGTGTGTGTATAGATAAGTGAATGAGTGTGTGAGTGGTGCTTGGGTGACTGAATGAGTGTAAAAGTGTGTGTATAGATATGGGTGCCTAAGTGTATGAGTGCATGTATGATTAAATTAGTGTATCAGAGTGTTTGTATGAGGGAGGGAGTGTATGAGTGATGTATGGTTGATTTACTGAGTGCATGAGTGTGTGAATGTGTGACTGACAGAGTGCAAGAGTGGTGTATGGGTGACTGTTGGAAAGTGGTAGTGGTAGGTAAGTACCTACACCTATCAATAGGCCACCAACCCCCACTTAGGTCTCAATAAATTAAACCCAGTTCCACCCTTGGTAGCTTGTCAACGAGTGACAAGGCTTAACTTAGGAGAAAAGTGTGTAAAACATTTAAATATCATAACACAGTAAATAAACACAATAAAAATCCAACATCCATTTATAAAAATAGATTATATTTTTATCTTTAAAATGACACCAAAATTATTTAAATCGGATAAGGGGAACTGGAGATATGCATTTTTAAAGAATTCTAGCACATAGAAGCAAGTAGCATTCAAAGGGTTAAAAAAGGTCACACTGGACAGGGCCAAAGTCCACAGTTCATGCCACCCACGAAGTAACACTGTTACTTTCCTGTTACTGTTACTTTCCTGAATCAAGAAAGTGTTTCAGAAGCGTTTCTTGATTCATGAACGTGGTCCTCTGCACCAGCCAAGGGTTCAGAGGCTCTGGCTTGCCTCTTGTGGTCTGGAACAACAACTCCTATAATGCACCTTTTCAACTTATGGAGTTGCTCCAAACATGTCAAAACTCATGCATCATCTTCCAGAGGTCCTTTTAGGGTCCTTGAAGTGTCCACAACTTTATACAAGGTTCCAGAAGTGGGTGTTGGGACTACAATTCCCAGAATGCACATGGTCAGAATCCTCAAATGGCTACTGGATGCTGGTCAGCTGGGCTCTGCTTACAGGACATGATGCAGGGGACTTTGGGCATCTCTTTTGAACCTGCAGCAAACAGGGAGTCCCTTCTTGAAGCAGTAGAAGACAGGCACAGTCATTTTAGTGGTGAAGTCCAAGTGTGCAGCTGGTGTAGTCCTTCAGAGTGCAGTGTCCAGGTGCAGGTCAGGGGTCCAGCAGGGCAGTCCTTCTTCTTTTTTGTCTTGTTCCTTGTAGGGATCTGAGGTGTGGGTGCCGCTCTGTCATATTTATCCTTTCCTCCTGGGTGGAAAGCAGGGGGTCCTGCTTGTCCAATCACAGGAAGGGTCCTTCCCCCTTTAATGACCACTTCCTGGGAAGTGTGGCAAAAATCAATCCCAGAGAGTAACATTCTTCAAAAATCCAACATGGCTGAAAGTGATTTTTGCAGCTTAGATCTGGCTGAGCTTACCCACTGGTGTGGCTAAAATTCCTAAACACACCACTCTCCTGCCCTCTCCTAATCTAACCAAGAGGGCACCTAATTGTCTGGGGTTGCAGGAAGTGGGGAATGTCCTGAGCTGCTCTAAATGTTCTTGCCTGCCTTTGAAGACAAGTTTGGCAGCTCTCCCCCCATCCTGTTTCACCATCTGCTGAAACAGATCTCCTACCCCAGGCACATCCTTTGTGTTTAGCCCAGGCCACTTCACACCTCATCAAGGGAGTGTGACCAGGCTGCAAGAGGCTGGTCAATCAGAGAAGAGCACTGCAGAGATGAAGTTGGCAACTTTCAGGTAGAGTTTTAAGACTCTTTACCTGAACTAGTTATATTGAATGCAACAACTATAAGTTGTGGGATTTATTATAACAATTAATTTACCAAACTCAAGGTATCTATCTCCTATGGGGACTTTGTTAATCAAAATAAAGTCTTCCCATTGTAGCCTATTGAGGCCGTTCACTACAGTGAGGGAAAAAACTAATTTGGCTTTTTTATCTCACCATGGAGTATAAAACTATTTTTTTAAGGTCCCTGCTTATAGTTACATGGCACTCAACCCTAGAGGTACATGGGGCCTACTTTAGGGTGACCTACATGTAAAAATAAGGTAGTTTAAGACTTTGGGGATACCTTTAATTCCAAAGTCGAATTTGCATATAACTTTAATTTAAACACAGTCAGCAAGGCAGGCCTGCCTTTAAAATGACCCTGGGCACCTTAGCACCTATGCTGGGGTCCCTAAACTTATATGCACTAACATATACTAGGGACCTATAGGTAGGTTGACATAGCCAATTATATTAACCTAATTTGTATACTCATTTAACACAAAGCAAAGGCCGTGGGACTGGTTAGCAGTACTGAGGGCACCATCAGAGTCAGGAAAACAAATTTGTAAATTGGAAATTGCATTTTCTCAGGGTAGTTCTGTGCACTCAATATGACTGAAAGGTGGTGTGCTTGTTGGTTAAAGTCATTTAGATAGCTACAGTTCCGCCGCAGGCAGAGGAATTGGCCATACTGGAGATTTTCCCACAGTGACATGGGTGGGAACTGTCAAAACATAACAGACTATTTTTAGCAGGAACTACATTTTCCATCTTCCCTCCCACATGTGACCCCCATCTCCACCAATAAGTGAATTTGGAGGCGGGATTACATCTCCCAGACATCCTGCATGCCAGCACCTCCTGAAGCTTTGGAGGATCGGCATCTTTCTCAAAATATACATTGAGCCTCTGAATATACGGGGGTACATTTATGAGATTAAGGCACTTCCAAAGGCAATATGCTTTCATATTACCGCTTGGCCTATTACGAATTACTCCTCTTTACCAGGACCGTGTTACTTCCTTCACATGACACTAAACTTACTTCCTCCTGCAACATAAAGACAGCCTCATCCAGGGCTAGCCAGTGTAGGGTATGGGGAGCTGAATAGGTGCAAGGGAGAACAATGTCCCTTGGTGTAGTAACTGCTGGGAGTAACAGGAGACTAGAGTTCTTTCAGTTTTGAAATGACTGGGCAAACATTGTGTTTTGTATTCTCATAGAGTGTGACAACAGGATTTGCCCCACCCCACTGCATCATGGAGCCTGAATTTGTGGGAGTTGTGTAGGTGTCATAGACATGGTTTGAAATGCACTAGCGTGTGTATGCTTAACACTACTGACTATTAATTTTACCTTTATGTCAGTGTTCATGTGTGTATTTATATATATATATATATGTATATATATATATATATATATATATCTCCCAAACACGAAAAGCCCAGGCACCAGTCCATGTTAAAATCCAAGCATTTAATAGCAATTCTGAGCAGCAAGACAAAAAATCCTCACGCGTTTCGGCAACAGCATGCCTTGTTCACAGGTAAGTAAGAGCAGGTGTGAGTGAGCCAGTGCTTTTTAAATACACAGTCATGTGACTTCAATAACCAAAGTCCAACTCCCATAATGCACAGTTCCATAAAATAACTTCCTGAACTGGAGCGCTTAATTTTCATATAGCTGCAATAGCGTCACAGGCACTTCAGTGCTGTTGCCGAAACGCGTCAGGATTTTTTGTCTTGCTGCTCAGAATTGCTATTAAATGCTTGGATTTGAACATGGACTGGTGCCTGGGCTTTTCGTGTTTGAGAGATAATTTCTGTGGGATGCTTCGCCCCAGTAACCCAGGCCGCCCTGCAGGGTCTGTGGCCCCTTACGGAGCAGGAGGTGACAATGATAGTTTTCTGGAAGGGGCCCGACTCGCTCACCTTCATGCAAACAAGGCATTTATCCTAGAAATATATTGCGATGGAGGTGAGCAAGGGATAGGAGGGAGACAGTGTGCCTCTCCTCTTACTTTTCATGTATTCCTTGTATGGCTGTTATCATGCTGGGCAGCAACTGTAAAAGCAAGTGGACTATCAAGTAATGGATACCTAATGCACATAAGAACATTTGTATGGTGAACTGAAGTGCCTGTGACGCTATTGCAGCTATATGAAAATTAAGCGCTCCAGTTCAGGAAGTTATTTTATGGAACTGTGCATTATGGGAGTTGGATCTTGGTTATTGAAGTCACATGACTGTGTATTTAAAAAGCACTGGCTCACTCACACCTGCTCTTACTTACCTGTGAACAAGGCATGCTGTTGCCGAAACGCGTCAGGATTTTTTGTCTTGCTGCTCAGAATTGCTATTAAATGCTTGGATTTTAACATGGACTGGTGCCTGGGCTTTTCGTGTTTGGGAGATATTTTCTGTGGGATGCTTCGCCCCAGTAACCCAGGCCGCCCTGCAGGGTCTGTGACCCCTTACGGAGCAGGAGGTGACAATGATAGTTTTATGGAAGGGGACCGACTCGCTCACCTTCATGCAAACAAGGCATTTATCCGAGAAATATATTGCGATGGAGGTGAGCAAGGGATAGGAGGGAGACAGTGTGCCTCTCCTCTTACTTTTCATGTATTCCTTGTATAGCTGTTATCATGCTGGGCAGCAACTGTAAAAGCAAGTGGACTATCAAGTAATGGATACCTAATGCACATAAGAACATTTGTATGGTGAACTGAAGTGCCTGTGACGCTATTGCAGCTATATGAAAATTAAGCGCTCCAGTTCAGGAAGTTATTTTATGGAACTATGCATTATGGGAGTTGGACTTTGGTTAATGAAGTCACATGACTGTGTATTTAAAAAGCACTGGCTCACTCAAACCTGCTCTTACTTACCTGTGAACAAGGCATGCTGTTGCCAAAACGCGTCAGGATTTTTTGTCTTGCTGCTCAGAATTGCTATTAAATGCTTGGATTTTAACATGGACTGGTGCCTGGGCTTTTCGTGTTTGGGAGATATTTTCTGTGGGATGCTTCGCCCCAGTAACCCAGGCCGCCCTGAAGGGTCTGTGGCCCCTTACGGAGCAGGAGGTGACAATGATAGTTTTATGGAAGGGGCCCGACTCGCTCACCTTCATGCAAACAAGGCATTTATCCGAGAAATATATTGCGATGGAGGTGAGCAAGGGATAGGAGGGAGACAGTGTGCCTCTCCTCTTACTTTTCATGTATTCCTTGTATAGCTGTTATCATGCTGGGCAGCAACTGTAAAAGCAAGTGGACTATCAAGTAATGGATACCTAATGCACATAAGAATATTTGTATGGTGAACTGAAGTGCCTGTGACGCTATTGCAGCTATATGAAAATTAAGCGCTCCAGTTCAGGAAGTTATTTTATGGAACTGTGCATTATGGGAGTTGGACTTTGGTTATTGAAGTCACATGACTGTATTTAAAAAGCACTGGCTCACTCACACCTGCTCTTACTTACCTGTGAACAAGGCATGCTGTTGCCAAAACGCGTCAGGATTTTTTGTCTTGCTGCTCAGAATTGCTATTAAATGCTTGGATTTTAACATGGACTGGTGCCTGGGCTTTTCGTGTTTGGGAGATATTTTCTGTGGGATGCTTCACCCCAGTAACCCAGGCCGCCCTGCAGGGTCTGTGGCCCCTTACGGAGCAGGAGGTGACAATGATATATATATATATATATATATATATATATATATATATATATATATATATATATATATATATATATAGAGAGAGAGAGAGAGAGAGAGAGAGAGTCTGTCGTCTGGGAATAAACTCACATGTCTGCATGTCCCATTTTGCACACTGTAATTGAAGTATGCACTAGTATGAGATAATTACATGAACAGGGGTGTTATTCAGCCCATAACAAAATGGTTTTGTGCTTTCTATTTCAGAGACCATATAATGAAAAGGTCCTATATGGTCTGTGGAATTACTTCTGATTTAGTTGGTCCTAAAGAAAGCCTCATGACCCTGAGTGGCACAAGTAACAGGCTGAAACATGTCAACCTCACTGAACTATAGATGTTAAGGATCATTGCATCCATTGTACATCACACCGTTTTTATCCCAGCTAAAGGACCTTTTTATTAAACAAGAATTAGGATCCTGAAGGCTTTTTTAACTTGCACTAAGAGCTACGCCTACAAACTGCATTGAGCCCACCCACTCACACTACGTGCACTGGGTGAGGATCCAGTGATGAAGTATGCCACTGGTGGCACTAGTGGGTGAGGATCCTACAAATGTATCCATGCGGTGCAAGGTTTGCACCATTTCACCTGGGTGCAGATCCCTTTTGACTTTGGTAACTACTGAGACCAGTGAATTTGACCTCTTAAAATGTTAAGAGTTTACCAGCTGTGAGTCTTTCCCTCTCTTATGCACAGGTCATCTTGATGAAAACAAAAATGTAATACTTAAAGCGTTTCCTTTAGACATTATAAACATGAGATGGTCTTATTCTAATAGAAGTCATGGTTAGTACTCTAAAAATCTAAAATGAGGATATATTTTAGGAGTTCTCAAGTAGCGACAAAGGAGCAGATTTATGGAAAGGGGTGCTGCAGTGAGTGCAGCGCTACTTTCCCTGCACCCCTTAGCGCACCCCTACAGCCACCATGTGTGCACCGTATTTAAAATACAGTACACCATGGCGCAGGGTAGGAGGCAATAGCATCATTTCTAATGAAGCTATTGATGTACTCTGAGGAGTAGCACCAAAATACTGGCGCTACTCCTGCAGAGTACATAGGACACCATTTTAAAGCATGGAAGCCCCCTTTTAACGTCTGCTCTTGAGCAGGCATTAAAAGTGCCATAAAAAATGGCACAAGAAAATCCCATAGATTTTCTTATTCCATTTTTTCGGGTTCCCTAAAAGGGGGATGCCCCCTTTGCATACATCATGCCTGGCGCAGGCATAATGTAGCGCAGAGGGTTACAGAGCGACGCAATGCATGCATTGGACGACTCTGTAAATACGGCATGTGGAATTCAGCCTGTTGTCAAATGATATGTGTTGTCCCACTGAGCTATATGATGTGATGTTAAAAACTGATTAAATCAGGCCACTGAGTGCCTATTTTGGAAACGGACGCTGCATTGCCCAAAAGAAGTTGCCATATTGGGAATAGTGATATCATGACAGAGCAATGAGAACATGGGGCCATTTGCTGCCAAATAAGAGTAACCAGCCCCACATTGCCCAAAGGCAGCTGCTACAATGTGACGTAGTGACACAACACTGAGAACATAAGGTTAAAAAAGAGGAACAATTAAACACATTTTGAACAATGAGGAACTATGCAGAAAGACAGTGCTGAATAATAATAGGCCAGTACATGTTGCAAAATAAGTGTCAGATTCTTTAAAGGAAACTATTTTAACTACACATCCCACAATGACTCATAATGGGCTAGTGGTTGATTGTGTATAAAAAGTGAGAGCAAGATAGGACTTGCATTTTGTGATCAAGAATCAATAGATTCAAAACGCATTGGTGTGGAGACGTTCTGTGTGGAGAAAAATAAAAAGGCTTTAAAAATTATCTCCCCAGAGTGTGATGTTCTTTTTAGAAATCTTCAAGTGCAACAGGGCTTGGTCAGGCTCTGAAGATGTGAGATGGAAAATATATATATATATATATATATATTTTGGTTTTATAGACAATCTGGACCTAGTTTCAATAGAAAACATGTTTTTTGACTTGCCTATATATTTGGCACTGTTTTACAATTCTTCACTACATTTTCTAAAATGGTGGTCTGTCAAGCGGTGTCCAAGAAAAAGGGGAGATCAAAAACATGCTTTTCTTATGTTAATTCTCATAGGAGTTTTGAACAAGACTACAGGCTGAGCCACTGCATGGAATTACACCAAATTTGGCAGAATGGTACCTTTCTGTATGCTGATTATGCTTTCAGTTATTTGGTGTAATCCGTTCAGTAGTTTTTCTGATAGCAAAAGGAAAATACATTTGTATATCTAGGGCCGCAGATCCTCCCCGATGACTCATGAATAATAAGAGCTCGTGCATGGAGCTGCAGAGCTTTGATTGGCTGCCGACACTTCAAACCAGGAAGAAGTGGCTGCTATCTTGGGACTCAGCTTCAGCCAAGTCCCACAGAAAAAGAGAAAAAATAAGACAGGGCACCAGGGTAGAGTCAGCCTGACCCCTTAGCTCTGGTGCTGGGGTCGCGGAGGGAAGCTGCCAGGGCTAAAAATCACTTTAAAAAAAAAGATTTTGCCACGATTTCATGACAATGTCATGCTTGTTTTTGAGAAGCCCCTGGGTGGGCCAGGTCCCTGGGACATTGAGATTTTGAATGCATGAGAGTTGCTCAGCCTCCCTGCAGCCCTGGGTACCACCACCACCCCAGGGCACATCTTGTAATTCTAATGCAGCCCCATGGACCACAATCTCCCCGGGGCCCATCTTGTAAATCTAATGCAGGGGTCTGTCTAGCCCCCTACAGCCCCAGGGATCGCCACTTCCTCGGGACACATTTTGTGAATCTAATGTGGGAGGGCATCTGCCCCCCGCATTCCCAGGGACCACAACCTCCCTGTGGCACATTCTGTAAATCTAAAGTGGGGGGACGCCCGGCTCCCCCACAGTCCTGGGGACCACCACCTCCCCGGAGCACATCTTGTAAATCTAATGCAAGGGGCAACCCAGCACCCCCCCCCCCCACAGCCATGGGGACTGCCACCACCCTAGTGCACATCTTGTAAATCAATCTAATGCAGGTGGGTATTTAAAGCAGCTCCCTGCTTCTGGGAGTAATGCCAGCTTCCGCAGGATGCAGGGAGTCAGCTAGGACCGCAGAGGCCTTGAGGCTCCCCCTGCGGTCCTGTCACTCTCTCTCTCTTCCATCCCATATTGTGATAACGTCAAAGAGTGAGACTAGCAAGATGTTTGCTACGAATGTTATAGTTACATTTGGAGGCGGAGTGGAACATAGTCACTTCTGGATTAATGCTCAAGGTCTTGTACTGTCACTCAGTAGGCTGAATGTTCAAATCCTAGCATCACTTGGCACTGTGTTTCTTTATTTACTAGTGTTCTGAAAAATCTCATTCTAAGTATATCATTCATCAAAGCCTAAAAACTCTCAATCTCTCTCCCTCCCACTCTCTTTCTCTCTCAATTTCTCTTTTTCAATACCTTTTTCCCACTCACACACCCCTTCAGAATCATATGCACCCACTCACAGATCCACTCTGTTACTGACACACCTGCTCACACATCCACTCAGACCCTCATGCACCATTTACCGCCCTACCAAGACCTTTACGCACCCACTCACAGACCCACTCATACAATCATGCACCCACTCACAGACCCACTATGGCTCTCACACAGCAACTCACAGACCCACTGAAACTCTCATGCACCCACTCACAGACCCACACACACACTGAAGCAGCCACTCACAGACCCACTAACACACTGATGCACCCACTCTCACACTCAGACAGACACTCTTATAGCCACTCTCACACCCAGATACACCCTCTCATACCTATTCTGACACCCAGAGAGACAGGCTGCAGCCAACTTCCACCAGACATGGCCTTTGGATGTGCGTGGTTATATGGGTTGGCTTATTGCACAAGTTATAGTTACTTGAGATAACTCTAACAGGTGAATTTCTATGGTTTTGTACATTGTACTTGTGTAGTTTGCATGTCCTGGTAGTGTAAAACTCCAAAATGAGTTTTTACACTGCCGTGAGGCTTGCTCCCTTCATAGGCTAGCATTGGGGCTGCCCTCACACATTGTTTGAGTGGTAGCTGCAGATCTGAAAGGAGTAGGAAGGTCATATTTAGTAT
The DNA here is from genome assembly GCF_031143425.1 of Pleurodeles waltl. NCBI lineage: Eukaryota > Metazoa > Chordata > Amphibia > Caudata > Salamandridae > Pleurodeles > Pleurodeles waltl. The sequence continues at coordinate 657,175,348 of NC_090443.1, read as the reverse complement.
AGCCAGAATGGTGATACAAAATCCTGCTGACTAGTGAAGTTGGATTTAATATTACTATTTTAGAAATGCCACTTTTAGAAAGTGAATATTTATCTGCCCTTAAATTCTTCTGTGCCTTACACAGCTCCCTTGTGCATTCACTCAGACACACCCCAAACACAGGATACTCAGCCTCACTTGCATACATCTGCATTTTGAATGGGTCTTCCTGGGCTGGGAGGGTGGAAGGCCTGACACTTGCATGTCAAAGGACAGTAGCCTGCCCTCACACAAAGGACTGCCACACCCCCTACTGGGATCCTGGCAGACAAGTTTGAACTGAAAAGGGACTGTGTGCACTTCTAAGCCACTCTTTGAAGTCTCCCCCACTTCAAAGGCACATTTGGGTATTTAAACAGGGCCTCTGCCCCTACCAACTCAGACACTTCCTGGAGAAGAAACCTGAACCAGAACCTGCATCCTGCCAAGAAGACTGTTGCCTTGCTGCATTGCTGCTGCCTTGCTGCTCTCTGGCTGTGGTGAAGAAGTGCTCTCCAAGGGATTGGATAGAGACTGCCTCCTGTTCCCTGAAGTCTCTGGACTAAAAAGACTTCATCTCTACAAGGAGGGCTCCTTGTGCAGCGAAAATCGATGCACAGCCTGCCAGAAATGACGCACAGCCTGCACCACAGTGAAAAATTCACTGCACGCCAAACCGGAATGACACAGCCCGACTTCACATTGAGAAGATCGACGCAGTGACAGCGTAGCAACCAGAAGTTCGACACACGGCCCACCGGATCAACTCACAGCTGAGCCTGGATGACGCAGCCTGACTTCCAGAGATTAATTGATGCAGTGCCTGCTGTGCGGTAGAAAATTAGACGCAATGCCCACCGAATCGATGCAGCTCCTGTGACTTTGTCCTGCCAGCGCAAGAAATCCATGCATCGTCTTTGGGGCGTCCAAAAACCATGCAACCCGAAGAGGATCCATCACTGAGCATCGGAATCGATGCTCAGCCGTCCCTGCGTGAAAACTAAATGACGCATCGCCATGTGTGGCTTGAGAAACTGATGCACACCCCTTTGTTTCCACGCATCTCCTCCTCTGTGGTTCTTTGCGGAGATTTTGCACATGAACCAGCTACTTTGTGCTTTTAAAAGACTTAAGACACTTTATATCACTTTTACAGTGATATCTCAACATTCACTTGTTGCATTTTAATCATTTTGACCTGCATCTTATTAGATAAATATTACATATTTTTCTAAACACTGTGTGGTGTATTTTTGTGGTGCTATTTGGTGTTATTGTATGATTTATTGTGCAAATACTTTACACATTGCCTTCTAAGTTAGGCCTGACTGCTCAGTGCCAAGCTACCAGCAGGTGGGCACATGATAATTTGAATTGTGTGTGACTTACCCTGACTAGAGTGAGGGCCCTTGCTTGGACAGGGGGTAACCTGACTGCCAACCAAAGAGCCCATTTCTAACACTAACTATAACGTGCCTGTAGCCTTCAGTTTTTTTAAGTGAATATATTTATATAACTATATATGAAGATAGCTAGCTAGCTAGCTAGATAGATAGATAGATAGATAGATAGATAGATAGATAGATAGATAGATAGATAGATAGATAGATAGATAGATACGTTTGTGGCGCAGGGCAGTGCAGAGCAGAGTGCCTGTTTATGCACAGACCGGTTGTAAAATTAATTATTTTAACACCAATATTTTTCACTGCACTGTGAATGTAACTAGAGGTTTTCTTCTAGTGGCAACATTACCTCCTAAGTTTGTACATCTTAAATTGACAAATAATGTACAGACGCATTTTAAAGCAAATGAGATCCACATGCTTACCCCATTAATGACCAGCATGAAAATTCTGCTCCCATGAGCAGACACAAAAGGGGGGTGGAATATATTTGAGCATAACATGAACATACACGCTGAGATATAGATGAGCTGCGGGCCTGTTTTATGCAATTGCAACACCTATTGTTTAACACTGATACATTTAAATCAGAATATCAGTGCCTGTAAGAAATTGGATTAATATTTAGCTGTGTGACTACCCACCTCAAAGAACAAATACAACGCTTTTAAGGATAAAGCCTCAAAGTCTCTAAATTAGCCTGAGCTCAACCTCTAGGGTAGCTATGACAGGCTTAACTTAGGGCCAAGTGTAAAGTATATATAAACTAACAGAAACAATAATAAAGTCAAAATGCAACACAATAAAACTCTCAAACTGAATTTGAAAAATAAAGTGAAGTGTAACACACAAAATGACACAAAAACAACAAAAATGCAATATGGGGAACAGGATATATATGGTTTTTAATCAGGAAAATCCCCAAAAAGCAGAAAGTTCCAATAATAGTCAATGGTCGTGGTAGACAGGAATCTAGGCACAATTTGCTGCTGATCACAATGGATACACCAATAAGGTTTGCCCTGGTCAAATATTCTACCTCCTGACATTAGTTGTTGAAAGGTTCCCAGGAACTCAAGGGAGGCACTTAGGGGCTGATTTGAGGAAAGTGGCACTGCACCCAGTGCAACGCCAATATCCTTGAACCCCTTAGCGCCCCCAACCACCACCATGTGTGTGACGTATTTAAAATACGGCGCACCATGGCACAGGGTAGGGGGGAGAAGCGTCATTTTTTTATATTATTGATGCACTCTGCAGGAGTAGTGCCAACATTTTGCCACTACTCCTGCAGGGTGCATAGGGGCCAATTGTATTCAATGGCATGCCCTTTTTAATGTCTGATCTGAACAGGTGTTAAAAGTGTTGAGAAAAATGGCACAAGGAAATCTCTTAGATTTCCTTGCTCCATTTTGTCACACCCCCCCTAACGGGGGAATGCCCCCTTTGCATACATTATGCCTGGGGCAGGCATTATGTAGCTCAAAGGGTTACAAAGTGGTGCAATGCATGCTTTGCACCACTTTGTAAATATGGTGCGGGTTATTTGGCCATTTAACGCCACATTAGCGTAAGAAAATGATGCTAATGTGTCGATAGGATGGCGCTAGCGGCACTTAAATCAGCCCCTTAGAGATTCAAAGGGTGTCAGGCAGATGCCTAACAGTGGGGCTCAGGTCCAGTTGCTCGGCATATGCAGGAAAAGGACTCTTGTAGCTTGTTGTGTCTCCCTAGTTTGCACAGGTCAACCTTATGACCCAAGGAGTGCACTTCTTTGTCCTGGCTACAGGAAGGAGCAAGCCTAATCCTTTATGGCTCCTCCCAGGTCTCAGACAGCAGGTCCAGTCCTTTTCTGTACTTTGTCAAGTCAGGGAGTGTTCTGAAGTGGGTACCTGGTAATACCACATTTATGACTGACAAGAGCTGGTGTGTTGGAATGGCTTCAAGGCACACCCTAACCAATGTAGTAAAAGTTCCCAGGGCCACACCTTCTCATTTTGTGCATTTTTTTAAGTAGGTGGAAGGTGACCACACTAAACCTGGGCTCTGAAGACTGGGTTATGTGTCAGATGTCAAAACCCCATTCAGAGGGCCATGGGCAAGCAAGAGCTAGTGGGCCCAACCCTGGGGTTGGAGGTCTTTTATTTCTGATGTACTAGGGCCTGACTTACTATGGATCCTGAACAAATGGGTCAAGTACACTTTCAACACTTATCTCTCAGTTGTGCCACATCAAATCCACTGTTGAGAGTAGCACATACATCCTGGCATCGTTATATACATCCCAAACAATCACCTACTCCATACTCTCCAGCGATAACACTGTGGGATATTCCTGGAATACCACAGAATATACCACCCCAGGCACGAGCACTATGGGTGGATAAGGGCATCACACGAATGGAACACTTCTTCTCAGACGGTGAGCTTAAATCTTTTCAAGATCTGATTGCTGAATATGACGTCACACCAGGGCAATTCATCACTTATTACACTATAATAAAGGGCATGTGTCGTACATGGGGTCCAGGGAATACTGAGCCACCGACTTCTCATGTCTCACATGTCATATTGTTGGCTACGACCACTAAACACATCTTTACCACTCTATACGTGGCACTCCGTGCACCTACCAACACTCCACTGCAAACAACATACGAAAAAATGCAACACTGTACTATCGAATTCATTGACGTTACCAGAGTGGAACTCAGCATTGCGCTCAGTAAAGGAGGTTTCCCACAATGCCAGATTTAGATTCACTCAATTCAACTATATACCACAAGCATATTTAGACCCCCAACGCCTCCATTGTATGTACCCAGCACACAAACTAGTTTGCCCTAGGTGCGCTACATCCCCAGTGGGATTTTATCATATGGTATGGGAATGCCCAACTTTGCGGGTTCTCTGGCAAAAAATCACTGAAACGATTACGGAAATAACGGACTATACATTACCTGTGTCACCGACCTCTTGCCTGTTAAGCATTCAAACCAAAACAAAAAGAGACGAATACCTTCATAGGTTCATAGATTTAGTATTTGTGCTTTTCAAACGCAGGATAGTCATGACCTGGAAATCTCATACCACCCCCCGGTCCATGTTGCTATGGCTAAAAGACCTTTTGATATGGTCTAAGGCAGAAGCTTATCATTTACGGTGGCTCCGGATACAGGGCATGACTTACACAGGGACGGAATATTGGGAGTCATTGGTTCTGAAGATGGAAGCTAAAAACGACCTTCATCCACTGTGAACCGAGCGACCCTCCCTGGCGTTTATACATAGCCATTATATGCTTATACACATGACCAGATACCAGCATGACACTGGACTTCAGCCTGGCTCCCACCACTCGCTATACACGCTACGACCTGAACCTTCCTATATCTATGACATCTCACAACACTATATACTTGCGTGCACGCCTGGTGATTGTTGTTAGTTACTTGTTTTTTTTTTTTTTTTCCTTTATCATATTATAAATTGTTCTCGATTTGTTGACACCGTTTGCAGATTTGCTATTGTAAACTATGTATGTTTATACGCTCAGAAAGGTTACTACCAAATAGGGAATGTGTCACTACAATATGTGCATTTATGGTCCCTCTTTCTACACATGTCAAGATAATACTCACACTTCCGCAGTTTGTAACAACGTAATATCATGCTGTACTGTATTACCTGAATTTAACAATATAAAATCAATAAACAAACATACAAAAACATATATATCTCTCAGTGGTAGTGCAGGTCGAGCAGCCCAAAAGTTCTTGATAGTGAGGTATACACAGGGTGTGAACACAGGCTCAGACCCAAAAATATACTCAGCAGCAGCAATAAATGATTGGCCAGTCAAATACTTGCTTTTATGAAAATACAACATTCACAAACAATACAGAAAAACCCCTGAGGTCAGCGCCCTGTTGTTTTAAAGGGCTCTGCAACCCACTCTCCTCTCACTGGCAGTAATGGTTATTACCTATTTAACACAGCTGACATCCAGGTTAAGCCCCACTAATAGTCTGAGTCTGACGAGTCCTACTCTGACTCTTTACTAAAATCAAAAGTGGCCCATTGCTGAAGCGCTATATGCAAGCAAGATTGCCAAGGCTGTCTTGGCCATAGACCAGTCTTACCTGCACTAGCAGGATCTGAGAGACCAGAGTCTCAAAGTGTGCCCCCTTCACAGATGCTGAAGCTGTAGAAGTGGGTTCCTCACTTGTTCCTCAAGCTGGTAAGTTGCTTGAGCTCTTCCTCATAGGTAGGTATGGAGGATGCAATGCTCCTGGTTCTCGTCTTCAGTCACAGCTTAGGCCTGCTCGCGCCTGATTGCATCCTTCTTGCTACAACAACAGTCTTGACCAGACTACGCTTCTTGCTTGTTTCCAGTGGCTCCCCTTCCATATAGGGTCAATGCTCTTCTTCTGTACCTGGGCTACAGCCCGATTGGCACAGCAGCAATCGTCACAGTGGCTTCACATGCCTGATTTAGTTGTGCACCTGGGATACGGATACGGACAATCAGCACATGAGCGATGGCCTGATTGGTGCAGCATGGTTTTGGCTCTCTTCATCGTGGCCCTCCTCTGGAATACAGGTGTCTTCAACTTTTCACTACATATGAGCAATGACCCGATCAGTGTAGCAACTATCTCCTCACTCCTTGGTACAAGGATCCAATCACTAGGCTTCAACAGACCTTTAAAATAGGAAGAGGCAGGTACTGTCCTTTGTTTCTGCAACCTGCTGTCTGCAGCCCATGCACTAACTCAGAGATGTTTCAAGTGAAATCATGCCATGTAGACAGAGAAAAATGTGGAGGCACCCTTCCCCGTCAGTGCAAAGTATAAACTCATGAAAGAGTCCCATGTATTATCTGAAGCAATTTGTTGGGATGCAGGGGCTGCATAATGCAGTGTTTTGCCAAAACTGAACTGTCCAAAGTGCATAATTTAAGAAGCTGCAGAAAACAAGATTTTTAGAGTTAATGTGTGCAATGTGGAAAGTGCAATTAAGCAAAAGAGGGATCAGATCATGAATGTCCACGCTTGCTATGGCACAGCTATGCACCTTTTTATGGGATTGACTAAAGTTCATACATTTAACTCAAAATTTATTTAATTTAGTACATGAGCGGCAGACAGTGCAGCTCGGAAATAGAGAGCAGTGCTGTCTGCAGCTATGGCACTGCAGGAAAATTTCATTTTCTGCCATGCCACCCTGGAATTCTTGACTTTTGATGGAACCTATTTTTTGCTGGTTTTAGAACTCTGTGCACTTAAGCCATTCTAACCAGTTGTAAAGTCCTATCCTTTCTCTTTAAACATGATTCAATTGGCATATACAAATTGGTATATTTAACTTACCTATAAATCTCTAGTATATTCTACAACACCTATTGTGCCTCACACTTTAATGACAGTGTTTAACATGGCTTCACATCCTCCATTGTAACCTGCTGTTAACAGTGTGAAGACTGCAATTCAAATCATACAAATAAACTCTCTTGACAGGTCAAAGCATTACTTTAAAGATTAATAAATTACCCTAGGTAGACCATTTAATCTACAAGACAGAGTGCATGGTGTTTAAAAAGTATGACATGGAAAGCATTAGTGTCATCCTGTTCTTACAGTAACTAGCACCCAAAAGCTATTTATGACTGTGGTTCACCTAGCTGTCCCATGTAGGAAACAAGTTACAGACTAAAATCCTAATTCTGTTTCTCCGGAATCGGGGTAGCTTCAAAAAAATGAAACACCTATTTTTAATACTTTTTGAAAATCTAATTCAATTGTTAAGTTCGGATTTTTAATAATTATTAAGGGTAGTAACTATTAGAAAGTTTATAAAGTTACCTTTTCTTTACCTGACGTTCCTGGATAATAATTTTGCACTTGCTCTTCCACTTCCAATAGCACTTTCATAGGTATGAGAAATGTGAAAAGTGCTTTCCAGGAGTAAAAAATAGGCTGATCTGAATTGGCATAAATGGCTCCTTTGAACCTGACAGAGTTTTCAGGGTGGGGCTGTTAGCATCCCTTTTGACATTCCAGTGTCAGGTTTTGGTTGCATACTAAATCCCGCTTGAAAGGACTGCTGGGTTTTACATTGTACGTATAACACCTGGGGCAACCATGAAAGGGAAACAGGATGCCAAAACAATTCTTGAGTATACACTCTCTATTTGCTGGAAAACCCTGCTATATTCTCCCAGAAATCTGTCTCTGTTTTTATTTTGGTTACTGTGACTGCTCCAAATTGCATTTTAGTGTTAGATATGGGAAAACACTAGGATTAGCATAGTACCCTCCATATGTTGGGACAAAAAAGACCCTCACATAGTGATGGACAAGCACCCCTGCCCTGAGTGCTCCAATTGTAATGATGTCTGGATCCCTGATGCTGATTCTTTTTGTCATGGGCTAACACTGACCAAGCTTGTGAGCCATGACATAGGCCTATCTCATGGATTGAAAGCTTTTTAGACTGGGGGACACTCAAATAGTTACCCTCATAGTGATGAAAGGCTACTGTCTTTACGAGGAGTTGAGCAGCACTAGCACGGTGGTGGCAGCATCCCGTGTAGTAATCAGTAGGAGTGAGCAGGTGCTTTTTACCTCTGTCACTAGAGTGAGGCCTACAGGCTCACTCATTTAAAATAGAGGTAGAAGAATCCCCCTAGACAGAGTTATGAATGCTTCATTCGTGTAAGCTTGGTGTGAGACACTAGAGGACGGGAGAACCAGGCTTCAAAGGGTGCTCTTTGATTCAGGAGAAGTCACTGGAAAGGGACCTGAGAACATCTCAGGATGGAGATAGGACTCATAGAAGAATCATAAAGAGTAGGGCCAAGGCCTTGGGGTATCCTTTTGATAAACATATTACTCTCACACAAACCTCTAGTCCTGCCCATGGCCCTTATTGTGGGGCTATCAGATTTGGAGTCACTGCTGCTGTGGTAGACTGTCTTCTGGAGTAAGGGAAGGGCAGAGGAAAAGGTATTTCACAAGGAAACAGGGCCCAAACATATACTTTGAAGACTCAGACTCTAAATCACATTTGGTATCTAGAAACGGACTGAAAAAAAGGAAGCACAAGACCCCCAAAATTGCCAACTGTCTAACAGCGAGTTGGCTTGCATGAAGAGGAGAAGCTCTGCAAATGTCTGTGACCAAAAACGCAACGTTTGATAGTCTCCCAGCTGGGTAAGGGGAAATCATCCCCTGGGAGACATCAACTAGGGACTCCAAGACCACCTGCCTCTCGATCCTAGAGCACCTAGGCACCAAGGCTAGTGTGCCCAGTGAGGAAGAGCAGAGCATTGGAGGGAGCGAGGTCTATATGGAGACATTTGAGTTAATGTACATGCTGTATATGGAAACAAAGCGTAGACTCCTGCATCGACGATCACCTTGAAAGAAATGTTCACAGGGAAATAACAAGTTATTGCGAAATTTGCTTAGAGCTTGCAGGGACATATTACTAGCCCCTTGCGCGGCCGGTGCACCACTTTTTTTTATGCTCCGACGGTGCAGAGTGCAGACCCATATCTATGAGACCAAGCAAAGTCACTTTGTGTGGCTTTTCATGGTCTTGTAGATGCGGGGTAAGGCAAAGAAGCGCAAGTCACTGCGCTGCTTTACACTGCATCAGGGAGCACTGGGGGGGTGTTTCCTTGCAGCACCCACTGGTTTTGACGCATTCCTAGATTTATAAGACAGTGTAAACCTCAGAATGTGTAAATATCTTACACCTCCTCACGACGGGCGCAACGAGGAAATATGTCTTTATTTTATCTTTATTTCTCCTTGTTTCCTCATTTTTTTCTCATTATATGTGTGTTGCATTCTGCGGGACACTTAAGAAAAGGAAAACTCCTCATTGGTCTGTTTTTGTGCAGGAAGGTGACCTTTTCTGCACAAAAGCAATCCTGCATGCAACACAAGCACCCTGCACCATGATGCATGAGTGCCTGCATTGGCACTAGGCAGCAAATTCTGCACCAGCCCAGAGGGAAAGGACAGAAATGTACCGTATTTTGTAAATACGGTGCATTTCTGCCCTTTCTTTGTGGCGCAGGGCAGCGCAACAAGGTCACTTGCTGCGCTGCCCTGTACTACTTCTTCGTGGTAAATATGCCCGAAAAGTTTAATCAGGGGCAAATACCGTTTGTGGGAAGTGATATTTCCATAGGATTCAGAAGAAGTTAGTTGGTGTTAAAGGATTCATGATGGTGTACATTGGTCCAAAAGAAAGATAATTCTCTATATTGATCAGCTCAGGAGTAAAAGGCAGGAGGGTTATGCTGGTGTCTTCAGATATTATGTTTGTTACAATTACTTACCCGTAGCAGGCAGAGTTTTGGTCCGGCACTATTAATTTCCACTTTACATTTTAATTTTACTCCGGCTCTGTTACAGCCCTTTTCTGGAAGTCCACTGAGAATCAGCCCTTCATAGTTGTACACAAACGTCTTACTTCCCGTGAAATCCGGTGCTGTTAAAACAGAGATTGATGTTCTTATTCGTCAGCGTTTCAAGGCCACAATAGTAGTAGTAAAGTGCTTTATAAATGCAATACATTCCAATTGTCTATCAAACAGGGGTCTGTTTTTTCTGCGGCTTTATCTTAGGACACCAGAATTCATCAAAACAGAGCAAGTAAATAAATAAGATTAGGCTTCATGGGTTACCATGTCAAACATCTATAACATTTAAGTGGTTAACAAGCAATTAGACGGTATAAATTAATGTACATTTTCCTCATCGATTTATTCCTTACCACAACATGTCCACATGAAGTATCACTTTCTCACATATGTCACATTAGGAGTAGATTTTATTTAAAAAATGTAAATATGTTTTGTAAAAGGATCGCGCTTGACAAATATCTTGAAGACGCCAAAGACGTTTTTCTTGTACTGTTGGGAACGTGGCTTCACAATATTCCCTTCAAATACAAGCAGTAGCACATAAATTACCAAGTTAGTAGTGGAAATGGCACGTACCATAACTGCTTTCCTGGCCACCTAAAAGTAAAGAGAATAAGCAAAAAAAAACATAAATGAGCAGTAGTTGTTCAATAAAATCAGTTATATAGGTCCACATAGCCTAGCCAAATAGGACCACAGTACACGAGAAGGAAACTGAAGCACCGGCTGGGACATTGCAGCTCTAATGAAATGATTGCCATTTTCAGACAATTGCTGTCATTGACACAAGAAGTGGGGTAGGTGCCCCGAGATTTGTAGTTTGTGGCACACTTCCTTTTCAGAGTAAAATCTACTCTATACACTTTAAACAAAAAATAGAGTATTATTTATTCCTACCAGGCCATAGCAGACCGATGTAAGGCCAGTGGCTTTTCACAATATTGATCTGCATGTGTTAAAGTAATCTACCATAAAATGCACGTTATAAGCGGTGGGCCTATACAGGTTGTTGACCATTTTACGTAATTTCTCTGTCTTTGAAACAGAAAATGACGTTCGACAAGTGCGCCAGAGGAGCTTGATTATAACAAAAGGTGCACTTCATTTTGGCTTCTAATGCCGAGTTTGTATAAATAATAATCATACTGTGCATCCCCACGCAGAATTCTTAGTGTCGAAGAGGATATTGTACCCTGCTGGATTTTGTCCTGCCTAGGACTGTTTGAGATTTCCACTATCATACAGCGCATTCTGAAAGGAGGAAATATAATTCACACTCTTAATATGGGAATGTAGGAGTAGGACATCATGGAACTACGTAGGGTTTGATTGAGGGTTAAAACGAAACGCACAGCAGATTTGACTTTCAAAAAACTCACTGCACCTTCAGAACCTTACTGAAAGTTAGAAGAAAACAAGATTTCCTTTCAGAATCTTCATCTCCAGAATTGTCTCCAAAAATAACCTTGTGAACCTATCTGCAGAGATTTAGACGTAGGAATGCCAGACACGTAGCCAACTTTCCAGCAGGGGGACTTGACTCCTAACCCATAGAGAGTTAGGAAAATTAAATGGTGGAAGCTACTGACTAGTTGAAAGAATTAAAAGTTACTTGGAATATTAATGGGAAGACTTTGTAAGTATGTGTTTATTTATTAAGAGGTCATTCTGTTTACAGCACAACTAGCCTCACTGGACCAATCCTGGAAGAACCCTCAGCAAGAATTTACTGCAAAGCCTGCAACATCACCACAGCCATGAGCCAATGTGCAATGAGAACGTAATGATCGGAAGAAGTTACTGATCCAAGTAATAGGTGTACTTTTCGGTAGTCCTTGTCTGTGCACAGCTTCTTACAAATGTTCTGAAAAGGATTGTGGCATCTAAGGCCAGGCCAGACCAGAACAAGCCAACTTCAAATTTCTGATTGAGAAAAGCAGCAAGCATCAAACACATTAAACTACTTTATCCCATGTTTTGAAGGGCTATATTTGTGGCTCCCATTCAGTGCATCACCTCACTTTCGTATGATTTTTTGGGAAGATGTCTAATATTTTTTGTTTATGTTTGCTGAGCCCTACTGTATTTTAGGTAGCCAAGCTTCACACATTTTTGCAAAAACAAACATGTAAACTGGAATTCAATAAACCTTTTATTATAGCATTATGTAGATCATGTTATTGGCCGACTGCTGCTTCCACTGATTATCAGAGCTGTGTAGAAATGAGTGATATACATATGACACATGTTATGTGGATTATTGGTGTTGGGTTATCTGGGTCTTGGTGGTGGGTAGAAATAATAGTGATAAAAATGTCAATATAACTTTTGTGATTAATTTTCCTGCTAGAGAGAGACATTGGAGTTTTGTCTAGTGGCAGTTTTGGCTCGCCATGAAGTAGCGCAGATGGTTAATATGCTGCTGCAAAGAACAGATCTTTATTTTATATTTGTAGCTGAGGTGATTAGTAAAGCCAGCCTTTACAAGCACTTTCCAACAAATGAAATGTATGTGAGAGTGGAGCTATGGAAAGATGAGGGGAACTTTCCCTAAACGGTAGAGAGGAAATCCCATGGGGAGATCAGGGGGAAAGGCGCCATAAAAGATTGTCATACTGGATACCACCAGTTCTGAAGCAGGCCCTGCCAGTACTTCAGCTTGTTTAGCAGGATGGACTAACATAGAAACCAATTAAATTTAGATTTGCCTTTGGCCTCTTTGTGGAGGCAGTGAAAAATGGGGATTATCTGGCATGGACTTGAGGATCCGGTGGCAAAGGGCCATTATATTGGGCCGACGATGACCAATTTCGAAGTGTACATAATTTGCCACTATAATTGAAGCAAATTCATACTTGTGATAGCCATTAAGGATAGTTTGCCCATGGGCTGATCTAGGTTGGAGCTGACCAGTGCTTAGATGGAGGAGAAAAACATGGGAGGCAGAGCACATTTTGGTCTTACCTTGCAGAAAGAGCTTTAGGTTTCCCAGGTAATTACCATGGGAGTGCCTCACTCTAGGGAGAATGTGCTTTTCAGAGGGGAGAGAAGAAATGCTGATTTTTCTTCTTTGATTCTATCTACTTAGTTATAAGTGGGTTTTTGGTGATATTTCAGATAGTTAAGGCTTTTTGTGGAGCTGTCATTGTGCAATAACTCCAGTATCATTACATTGTTATATTTCTATATGTCGATTGCTAACTATAAATGGGATGAATTACCAACAATTGTGAATTATAAGGATCTTGTAAGCTACACTGGTGCTCCCTGATCACACAGAAGTAAAAATACTCTGAGATTGCTTGCAATATCCATATACATATGGGGAAGTCATACTTTATTATGTATGCATGGGCACGTCTTCACCCTTCCCACAAACCATTTAAAAGAATAAAAGTTAAATCTGTAGTGCAAAATGAAACACACCAAAAAGCAAGGAGTGATGTGTTACAAAATGTTCAGTTTATTGTAAATCTGATTTAAAATTTCTGTAGCTCAGAATGTGCCTAGCTTCTGTCTTTCCTGTACTGAACCACAGAAAAAATAGACATGGTCCTATATCTACTGTCTACTGATCAATATTCATTAAAAAAATTAAAAAAGGAAATAAGAAGAATGAAAAGTCAGTTTCTGTTTTCCTTGTTTAAACTGCAGCTGTATTTATGATCTACCTTTCAACTTGGTTTCTCGCTTAGACAGCAGCTATAGTAACCTCAGAAGTCAACGGTAATAATGCATTACAGTTGAGCAGCTACATCATTTCAGCATTACATCAATGCTTCCTATAATTGTTTTCATAAGTTTGCAGCATGGAAGGTGCCTGTGCACGACATTCAAGGCTCCATGCGCCGTAGAAATGCAGCAATTGACAGTAAAAGGGAGCACAGTGTTGGAGCTATCAAAATTAGTGATGCTTAACCCTCCGAGGATTTGTTTGAAAATAAAGGAAAAAAGTGCATATTAAGTCACATGTGCTGCATCCAACAGTCATTATGAAGGCTCTTATACCCGTCTCTGTATATGATTTCCATTATACATACCACCATTATGTGCTTCACAGTGAAATAAATGCTCTCTTACCATCCTGGCCAAGTGTGTGCCCACTGTTTCTACAGGACTACTACCTTCATCTTTCACATATCCCAAGAAGGTAGGGTTTTCAATATGGGTTCATATGCAAGTTAATTCAATCTGTTCTACTTTTTTCAGTGGTTCATTATGATATAAAATGTTATTCCTTGTTTCAAGGATATGTTTGGCCTAGCAATCACTGATGTTGCTTTACATTTATTCTAGGGACTCCGTGTTGATAATGCAGTATGGGGGGATTAATGTGAATGTCTCACTATTCTCCATTAGCCTGTGCATCAAACCAACACTGGGGTGCACCAACAAAGCCTTGGGGTCTTGATGGATGGAGATTAGCTCAGTAGTGCATTACCATAGGAGTTCTCCAGGGCACACATGGAGCCCAGTAAGAAAGTGCTATGCCTGCTCACAGTGCCTCATTGGAATGATGGGATGATGAGGAGTGTGTTACACCAGTGCTCTGTTTCTCTTTCTACCCAGGCATACACAAACCCTAGTTCCCCCACCTTTGGATCTGATTGTCTCTATTATATCTATTAAAGACAACCAGGTGCAAATGGATCCAAGGTATAAGGGAAGTGCAAAACTCAAAGATCCTATACTGAACAGTCATAATGTACCAGCAGTAACAAGTAGGCAACACTATGAACAAGTGGCACGATGTTCAAAAAGCAAAACATTTTTATGGCTCTTTGTATTCCTTTGCATCTTATAAAGGCATATTTGCATGAATGTTTTTAACAAATACATTAAAACATCAATCAGCTATATGTGTGAGACCCTATACTGGAGTGCTGGGCAAAACATACAATAACTGCAGATTGGGTAAAAACACTTGTGCTACCTTTGTCTATCATTACTCCCATTCGTTTTGGACATCTCAAACTCTGGGAACAAGAAAAGACATACACTAAATAATGGAGCAGGTCACCATTATATTTGTTTCTGAGATTCTCATCGGTTTAAACAACTGAATAGCAAAGTCTCTTTCTTGTTGTGTGAAGTGGCATGCGTATGCCCAAAGAAATCCACAGTACAGAGTTAAGGGGTAATAGTGTGTGGCTACAGTCTTTGTAGTCATAGCAAATCATCTATTCCGCATAATGCCCAACAAATGGTATTTCGGTTTTATTTTAACCTTGGCTACATTAGTGTGTGGCCCATGCATGCCTGTTATCCTTTTAGCTGTGCAGTTTCATGTATGGCAGAGTTAAAGAGATCAGTTTGTGCCAGAAGGTTCTTGACATTAATCAGAACCCAAAGAGGAAAAAGAAATTGAGTATGGAGCCACATTTTCACAGTTTTCCTAATTTTCATGTGTCTCTGTGGAGAGTGGAGAAGCTCCCAAATATGTTTCCATGCAGTGTGCTCTGTAAGAGTTTTCAATTAATTTCAAACACCATGTTGCCGCCAAAGGAACTATCTCTACCTACCACAGCTGCAGGAGCAACTATCCCTACCTAGCACTGCTGCAGGATGAGCTTTTCAGCTGGCACATTCACACTCTTGATACACTAAGATCCTGCCATCCTTGGAAACTGTTGCTTCTCTAACCCTTCGCCCTTATCGTCTATATTCTTCACTCATAACTGCTCAGGCAGGAGATGAGACACAATGTTCACATTGTCCCAGCTATCTCTACCAAGCGATGTACTGTACAAATCTTAAAAAACAAACATTCTGTGGCTGCTTAGCAAATTATTTATAAGTTATTTTTTCAAGAAAACACACTTGTTACATTTCTTTTCCAACAATTTTCCTCTCTTCTGACTTTAAACAGAATCTTGCTGCAAAATTGTAAACCTACTGTCACTAACATTAGAAAGATTTGGTCATGTGGTTGGTGATTTTGCTCAATGTGAAATCCAAAATTATCCACTACCAGATTGAAATTTGTGATTTACAGGCAGGCTAGTTCAGCATATAGCCCTGGCAATCTATCTCAGGTGGTTAAACACCTTCTACAGCGACCTCAATACAGACTGGCCACAGGACTGAAATAATACCTAAAAATGAAGGGTTAATGTTGCCATAGAATAGTACTGCCAGTAAAATACAAGTCAATGGCTAAATGCAGAGCCTGGAGGATTCTGGCATGTTTTCGTAACCCACTATTCAGAAGTTTTTTTACAGTCCTGGTGATTACTAAGTGCCTCCTGCTAATATTTACATAGAGTGAGAGGGAATAAGCAGGGCCACTGGGATTATGTGGCAAAGGAGCCCCAAATTATGTGGCAGGTTTGACTAAAATATGCAATAGGCAAATTATGATACACAATGCAGCAAATTTTTTGATTGTAGATAAGCAATTGAAAGATGAAAGATGACCAGTCAACCGTTGGAAATGGCCTTCCACATTGCGTGAATACACGTTGCAATGTTTGATCCATTTGAGCTAAAAAAAAATGCAAAAAATGCAGATTATGAAGCAGATGATGGATTATGTGGCAAATGTGACAAATCAATAATCTCACACATACTGAAGAATGCGAGTCTTGTTAAATTACATTACTAATTACCCGTGGGCTGACTTTGTTGATGCCATATCCCTTCTTTTCTTTTAAGAAATGTTGCTAATTTGCACTAAATAGAGGGTTGGAGTTTCAAGGTGCTGTAACCACTTAAAAAAAGCTCAAAATCAGGGACAGGCAGGGGTATCACACATAGTTTGGAATCAGCAATTAACATGCTTGGCTGTGGTCAAACACCAGGTGGGTGGCAACACTATTTGTGTGTGGATTGTTTACTGTGTTCATCAAGTTTATGGTGCAATGCATTTTAAATTAACTCATGTGCGCCAAAGGAGACATTCATACTGCCTCTTTTCTTTTTTTATTTTAATTAAGCAGCAAACACTTCCACTTTGGCTCAGAGTGCCCTGGCTGGACACTTCGTCCAATCCTAACACTGCTTTCATGCTGTAGTCGAGGACCGAGGAGTGGATCAGAGCGACGCAGCAAGAAAAGTATGTTTTCAAAAATAAATATTTTTTATTTGTCGTCTTCCCCCTCGCCTGCCACATGCTGGCCCGCCCTTTTTCCTTCTCGTTAACCGCCACTGTTTACAAGAACAGCAGAGGGTACTGGATTCTTTATAATACATTGTAACACCATCACAATTCCCACAAACTACTTAAATGTTTAATGTCTTGCTCTTTCATTGCAGATAAGAATGAAAGCAGAGTCTTTATTGTGAAACTAAGAACACCAAACCACAATAAACAATTTTTGTGTAAAGAGGTTATGACCAGTTTCATGTAAATCAGATTAAAAAAATGTCGTGTTGAGACTTGCCGAGGTTCTATTTTATCTTTAACGATCAATAGCAAGGAAAAAATAAATATGTTACTATAAATATTTCATTTCTGCTTAACAATTTTCAGTTTGCACAAATATATCAGAAGGTAAATGTAGTTCTCATTTTTCTCGGGTTAACCACAGGTGGAGTTCTTTGATCGTCCTTTCACTTTGGTTGGCTGTACACATTGTGATATCAGTTATTAGAGTTCAACTGTAACAAAGGATCACGGTTGAGCCTAGGTCATTGTTTTATTACAGGCGACAAGAGGCATCAAAATGCACCCGTAAACAGAAAATTACAGACGTGATTTTATACAGGAATTACATTTCATAAACCGTAAAGCAAGCTTTCAGAAATGGAAAGGAGGTTTGCATTGGATGTCTATGGTTGTTTGTTGATTTATTGGGTCATATATATGTCAGTAACGACCAATATGTTATCTAGTGAATTTGTCTTTCAGAAATGGTGGAGGATTTTGATAACGTACAGGAGTTTGTAAGTGCCAATTATAAAAAGGGAAGGAAAGATTACGTTTGTTTTGAGAGAATTAGATGATTTGGTACTTAAGAAAGGATTATATTCTAATCAGGAAGTTAATAGTAAATACCAAAGACTTTCTCATTTAATGTGGTATAAAATGATTTGACTGACATGGAATTCTCTGCAGAAAATACTGAGCGTTTTTTTGCGTGGATGCTCGAGAGTATGAAGCAAAGAATTGTAATGAAATAGGTTTCGAACTATGCAAGAAAAAAGGACAATAGCATGAGATCAAAAGCAAAAACCGAATGAATATGATTATCCTTTGTTGTTAATAAAGAAAAAATGGAGCACCACGATCAAGAAATGTCTCTGGACTTTAACACAGATTACTGTCGAACCAGCCCAGTAGAAGACAGCGGTACTACACTGTAAATATCAATTGCTATTTGGCCAGCGTCTATAGTGCAGTGCCAAGAACTGAAGTGCAGCTGGGTGTTTATTCTTTCACTTACTGCCAATCTTTCGATCAAATTACCATGTCATATGAATAAAAATTACAAAATGATTGAAGATGAAATATGTCGTTGCACAGCTTCATGATACTTTTACTTAATATTTCTATATAAGTATTGAAATACGCATCCTGCATTTTTTGGCATTTCATTACAGATTATTTTACTTTAATGTTGGCCTGTCACTATACAGAGGGTAGTTAAACAAGAACAGTAACTTTAACTTTGAAAATATACAATGGAGGATCACAGTTCCTACATTAGCCTCAGAAAAGTTGAATACTTTTCCAAATTGCCAAAACAGTTAACATCTCACCCAGAAAACTGCCAGGCCAGAGTCCACACTGCCCAACCGAATCCATATTGCTAATCTGGTTTTACATTGTCTTCATAAAATTATCCTTACAGTTATTATATAGTGTCATGTCAGATTCCTTATTGCCGTGAATATGTCAGTTTCTTAATTGCTCCAGGCCATTGTCATGTCATTCGCACAATTATGCACCAAAGGACAAACCTCCATACCATCATATATTTTGCCCATAAAGTGATGTAGTATTTTTAACACGTTATTTATGCAGTTCCCCTAAGAAGGTGTCCTTATTGCTATGCCAGTTTCAAATGAGATCTCCTTCCATATTGTGTCCCAGTTTCACATTAGTCCTGTCATACTCATTTCTATATTCCTCAGGATCATGACAGTTCCTGTTCCCAGATTGCCTGGCCAGGTTGTATATTGTCCCCCCAAATTTACGATTCCAGTTTCACAGTGGAAGAGCTAATCACAAATTGCACTTGTTCTTTTTACATTGCACCACAAAATCTATTCGATTCCATAAAATTTCTGCATCGAGTTTTGTTCGATTTCCATGAAAATGCATAGAGAGAAACCGCCATCGTATTTTTGGATTTCGTGAATGTTATAGTATATTTTAATCCCATTTTAAACTTTTTTGTACTGGGAATTATACAAATGTGTCCTCGGCCACTGTGATTTTCAGACATAGTCGCTTACCAGAATGCAGCATTACATATAACAAAACCTAACATCCTTTGAGATTTTAACAATTTTTATTTCATAAAAGAGATGTTCTTCGGAGAACTATCTGGTTATTCCTGTAACACGGTACCAGACAAACAGAATCTCACAGCGAAACAAAAATTGGTCTCATGTGGCAAATAGAAGCTGCATCCTCGGACGGCATCAGGGACATCCTTAGGATAATCAAAACTGAAAATATCGAAGCTCAGAGGATTTTCTTTCCCTTCGTAGTAAAGATTTATCCGGTGTTCTTCTACAAACTAATCAGTTTCCCCTAACTTTTGGTGGTAAGCCAACATCCATATGTATTTAGATAGCACTGTTTTGGTTAATATTAAAATAATTGAGGTTGCAGATGCAAAGTTCTGTGTTACACAATTCATTGAGCCCCACATATTAGAAATACGTCTTCAAATCGCTAAAATAATAATTTTTGGTGTCAGCTGTAGTAATTATTCAGTCAGTCAAATTGGCTCCAGAGAAAATGAAACTGCAGAGCATTACACTTTTTAGGAGTGATATGTCATGACAAAGCAACGTGGCTACACAGTTATATAATTTGCTAAGGCGACTTCAGTTGGGATGAGATTTTTTTAATGTTTTGCAGGAATGGATCGATAACATTAATTGCCTGTGTAGCAAAAAATGGTCAATTGGTTTTATGTAGGTTGTAGTGTGTGAAATTTAATTCTACTTATCAGTAGAGGCAATTCCACTGGGTTCAGGTTTGCTTGGCTTCAGTTTTCTTTGTCATGCTCAGAATATTTGAATTTCACATAGCCTTTCTACAGCACATTGGAAAAATCCAGTTTCCAGTTTGTACATAAGGCCCTTGTTACTTGAACTTAGCATTTGGATGCATCACTTGAGATTAAAGTCCATAGATTTGAATACTTTTGAAATGATCACTGTGTGTTTAGAGATAGCAAGAGAAAGAAAGAAAGAAAGAGAGAGAGAAAATTACTGTAAATGGAGATTCTGATTTCACTTCCAAATTACAACGGGTAAATGTATCTCTTGAAGAGGTTTGTGCATAAGACATTGATCACAGGTTCCAGTCCTAATGGAATAAGTTAATGGGTTAATGCACCTAGGTCTTTGTGGACCAATCATGGTAAGATAGCTCCCTCAAAGAGATGCACTGGCAGCAATTCCGTTACAGTGGCTAAAAACAAAAACTATCACACATTTTGTGAGTGTGTTTGAATTAGAAATCTCATAACACTTATTGTCAGCTAGTGAATAGCTGGATAAAATATTTTATATGCAACTACCTGTAGGTGAAATGTCAATAGGAAAGTCAAGGATAGGTTGCTCTCCTCCCCCTTGCTTCGAGCTACGGCATGTGCGTCACTTTGCCTCGAACCAGGATTCCTGTGGCCGCGATAGGCTCAGCATCGCCAATGGGAAAGCAGGACAGTGGGAAAGTATTCTTTCCCCTGGCCACTCTCTTTGATGTATGAGCGGGTCGGGCACCGGGTGCCCCAAAGCTATGCATGCAGGAACCTGCCACATGTTGGACTGTGAAGGGCAACTTAAGCAGCCTAACAAGGTGCATCCCAAGACAAGGTGCAGTCAGGCTGCTGACCGAAGAGGGGCCCCACCAAGGTTCTCACCAGGGGTAGGCAATCTGTAATCCAGAATAGGCAGCAGAAGGATCTTTGAGTTCACGAAATGTATCTACAGATCTGGAGTGAAGTCAAATAGATGAAAGTCTACCCATCAACTGTAGTTCCTTCTAAGTTAACAAACAGTCCAGTAGAGGTAGCGGCGGTAGCCGAGATGCACCAGGTGAGGAGGCCTCGCAGGTGCAGACACACACGCTGACCTTGAAAATGGAAAGTAGGGCAAAAATAACTGTTAAGAAGGACTATTTGTTAAAAATTCTCAAAATGGCGCAGGTGCAGCAACAACTGAAGAGTATGTAGGGTGTAACAATTGAGCTACAGAATGTGCTGAAGGAGGTCACAGAGGGCGCAAGCTGGGCAGATCAAGTAACAATACAGCCAACATGCATCCAGCTCATTAAGTCGCAGTGTGCAGAGAGACAGATGGAGGTGTGCAGGACTCCTCAGCTTCCCCAGTTCTCTTTGACCCATCTCATATGGAGGTGGGCCCAAAGTCCACAAACCCACAGACAGAGGTGGGTCAGTCACAGAACCTTTTAGAGACTATTCTACATGACATTTGCTAAATAAAACATGCGTAGCTTAAGCAAAACCAGAGGCTGGACAAGATTGAGGAAGTATTGTGTCAAATTCCAGCATGTTTCCAGGAGCTAGAGCAGAGGGTCTAGGACCTGGAGGATCACTCTCTGGTCTGTGACAGGGAGATTAGTCACTTACAGAAAATGTTATGGGAGACACAGACCATAATTGATGACATGGAAAATTTTGCGTGGAGATCGAACCTTCATTTTGTTGTGATATCAGAAGGTGCAGAGACTACGGTGAACCATCAGAATATGCTGCAATATATGGAGGCATTAGTTAAGTTGTGCATATTGGAGAACTCACCAGAGAAATTATCGATCTGAGGGCCCATTGCATACCTGCCCAGAGGTCAACAAATGCAAAGTATCAATGGACAATTACAGTGAACTTCGGGAATTACAGAATAAAAGAGTTGATACTTGCCAATGCAATTCAAAAAAATACATTTTCTCTATCTGATAACACCCAGATGGAAATATTCTCAGCTATGTCAGACACATCAGCCCACAGAAGATGTTACTTGTTAGACGACAGCCTCATGGTGGTCACCCCTGACTTTTTTCCTGCCTCCCTCCACTTTTTAGATACTGTTTTTGCTGGTTTTAAGACTCAGTGCACTTTGCCACTGCTAATTAGTGCTAAAGTGCCTATGCTCTCTCCCTTTAAACATGCTAACTTTGGATCATGCCCAATTGGACTACTTAATTTACTTATAAGTACCTAGTAAAGTGCACTATATGTGCCCAGGGCCTGTAGATTAAATGCTACTAGTGGGCATGCAGCACGTATTGTGCAACACACTTAAATAGCCCCTTAACCTTGTCTCAGCCCTGCCATTGCAAGGTCTGTATGTGCAGTTTTACTGCCAATTCGACTTGACATTTAAAAGTACTTTCCAAACCTAAAACTCCCCTTTTTCTACATCTAAGTCACCCCTAAGGCATGCTCTATGTAACCCATAGGGAAGGGTGCTGTGTTGGCAAAAGGCAGGACATTTACCTGTGTAGGTTACATGTCCTGGTAGTGTCAAACTCCTAAATTCGTTTTTACACTGCTGTGAGGCCTGCTCCCTTCATAGGCTAACATTGGGGCTGCCCTCATATATTGTTTGAGTGGTAGCTGCTGATCTGTAAGGAGTAGGAAGGTCTTATTTAGTATGGTCAGAATGGTAATACAAAATCCTGCTGTTCCCTGAAGTCTCAGGACCAAAAAGACTTCATCGCTACATGAAGGACTCCTTGTGTGGCGAAATTCGACCCACAGCCTGCCAAAAACTACGCACAGCCTGCACTGTGGTGAAAAATTCACTGCAAGCCCAACCGGAACGATGCAGCCCGACTTCACAACAAGAAGATTGATGCAGCGCCAGCGCAGCGACCAGAAATTCGACGCACGGCCCACTGGATCGACGCACATCTGAGCCGGAACAACGCAGCCCAACTTCCAGAGAGGAATTGACGCAGCACCTGCCGTGCGGTAGAAAATTCAACGCAATGCCCACTGAATCGACGCAGCTCCTGTGACTTCATCCTCCCAGCACCGGAAATCCACACATCATCCACAGGTCATGCGAAAACACAGCAACCCGAAGAGGATCCACAACCGAGTTCCGGATATCGACTCACAGCCTTCCCTGCATGTAAACTAATCGACACATTGCTCTGTGCGGCCGGAAAAATCGACGTACACCCCTTTGTTTCCACGCATCTCCTCATTTGCGGTTCTTTGCAAAGATTTTTCACACAAACCTGGAACTTTGTGCTTGAAAGAGACTTTGGTGGTCATTACAACCCTGGCGGATGGTGTTAAAGCGGCGGTAAGACCGCCAACAGGCCGGCGGTAAAAAAATTGCAATTACGACCGTGGTGGAAACCGCCAACAAAGACAGCCACTTTAACACTCTTACCGCCACGGCGGTACAAACAAACAGCGCAGCGGTCACCGCCAACAGACAGGCGGGAGACAATGTGCCGCCCACACTATTATGACAGGCCAATCCGCCACCTTTTCAGGGGCGGATTCAATGCGGATAAAAACACAGCGGAAACAGGAATTTCGAAGGGAAAACGCTCACCTCTACACACCCCACGAGGAACGAGGACACCATGGACCCCGAACTCCAAATTCTACCTGCGATAGTCTTCCTGCTCCTCTACTAGGAGCACGAACGCCGGTGGCGAAGACCACGGTGAGTACTGCACCTACAACACAGGGGAGGGGGGAGGCAAAAAACAGGGACATATACACGCAACACCCCCACCCTCACCCCCTACAACACACACATTAATGCATATCAATACATCACAGTTACACCCCCCAAGCCCACCGGAAGAATGCAAAGACAATAGAAAATTAGTGTAACCATTGTAATAGATTAAAAACAAGTAGGCAGAAATATATATATACACCATGTACATAATATATACCAAGCATAGTAGTCCAGATAGTGCACTAAGAAAGTCCGTGGAACACTGGGACCACACGGTATGGGTGAGGCCCACACAAGATCCCCGAACATGACGAAGAGAACACTGCAGGGGCATCAGAGAGCAACTTAACAGGCACCTCAGGGGGAGGGAAAGGGGGGGGCACGTCAGCCGCTTGAGTGCACGACGCCAAATCCACGAGGGCGCCACATGCCCACTGTTCCAACCTGGGGAGTGCAAAGCCACAGTCTCTCAAGTCTCTACAGTGGGTGGGTTACCCACTGTTACATCCTGGGGAGTGCAAAGCCACAGTCTCACAAGTCTATACAGTGGGTGGGTTGCCCACTGTTCCATCCTTGGGAGTGCAAAGCCACAGTTTCTCAAGTCTCTACAGTGGGTGGGTTGCCCACTGGTACATCCTGGGGAGTGCAAAGCCACAGTCTCACAAGTCTATACAGTGGGTGGGTTGCCCACTGTTCCATCCTGGGGAGTGCAAAGCCACAGTCTCACAAGTCTATACAGTGGGTGGGTTGCCCACTGTTCCATCCTGGGGAGTGCAAAGGCACAGTCTCACAAGTGGATGACAGTCTCCACTGGTTCAGGAGGGTGCATGGTGCCCAGAGTGCTTCATCCTGTTAAGGACAGAGGTAGTGGATGACATTCTCCACTTGTTCTGGAGGGGGGCATGGTGCCCAGAGTGCTTCATCCTGTTAAGGACAGAGGTAGTGGATGACAGTCTCCACTGGTTCTGGAGGGGGCATGGTTCCCAGAGTGCTTCATCCTGTTAAGGACAGAGGTAGTGGATGTATCTCTCCACTGGTTCTGGAGGGGGCATGGTGCCCAGAGTGCATCATTCACCCCGTGATGGACTCAGTTGGGTCAGTGCCCCTGCTGCTCATGGGCTAGCGGTGCTTGAGATGGCGGTGCCCTGTTCAGCGGTGTTTGAGATGGTGGTGCCCTGTTCAGCGGTGCTTGAGATGGCGGTGCCCTGTTCAGCGGTGCTTGAGATGGCGGTGCCCTGTTCAGTGGTGCTTGAGATGGCGGTCTCCATTGCAGGGTCTCAGCTGCTGGCGGTCCTTCATAGCCCAGCGGGGCTGGTGCTGGCGTTCCTTCATGGCCCAGCGGGGCTGGTGCTGGCGGTGGCCTCCTGGGCAGCTGGGCTGGTGCTGGTGGTGGCCTCCTGGGCAGCTACGCTGGTGCTGGCGGTGGCCTCCTGGGCAGCTGGACTGGTGCTGGCGGTGGCCTCCTGGGCAGCTGGGGCTGATGGTGGTCTTCTCCACTGTGCTGCCCTTCCCAGACCTGCTGGGTTTCTTGTGGCCCTTCCCCACCTTGGAAGGTGTCACAGCTGACTCCACACTCCCAACGGGACCCCTTGGAGCAGCTTTGGTGGCTGGAGTCTTCCCCCTCTCCCGCCGGGCACTGGCCAACTTCTGATGCTTCACAGGTGGGGGACTGTCTGTGCTGTGGGTCCGTGCCACACTGGCTGCCCTGGTGGCCGGTGCACTCCAGATTCCGGTGACTACAGGCACCACCCGTCCCGGAGATGTTGCAGCTGAGGTGCTAGTTCGGGACCTATGAGACGGACGGGGTGGGGGAGGTGTGGGAAAGAGGTCAAGGTTGGACAGGAAATGTTTTTGGGACACACTGTGACGGGTAGCTGGAGGGGGTTTGGGAGTGGAGGAAGAGGTGGTGTTGTAGGAGGTGTACGTTTGGTGACTTTGGGTGAAGGTGCATGCGCTGGAGGCTGTCGTGAGGTGGATGACTGTTGGGTGGGTGTGTGCCACATTTGTGTATCTTGGGAGGGGGCGTCACAGACGCACTGGGAGAGGTCACAGGGGACGTGTGAATGGTAGTGGGGGTGGTGACTGCACGTGAGCGGGGTGTGGTGGTGGGTGTGCTGGAGAGGGACGTAGTGGCTGTAGAGGTAGTGCATGGAGATGTGAGTGTAGACGAGACTGGGAGGGAGGAGGGAGACGAGGAGGAGGTGGACACAGTGGAGGCAGTGGATGTTGCTGTGTCTGCATGTGTGTGATGCTTGCGTGAGTGCCTGTGGGATGTGTGGTGTTTATGTTTGCCTGAGCTACCCTTGGGTGTTGACGTGTGTGCATGTTGGTCTGTAGGTGTTCTTGGGATAGGCTGAGGTACAAGGGATTGGGTCTGGGTGGAGGAAGTTGGAGCGGGGAGGCAAGAGATGGGGACAATGGCTGCCATCAGTGCTGAGGCCAGTCTGAAAAGCTCGCTGAAGGGCCGCCTGACCAGAATGAATGCCCTCCAGGAATGTATTGGTTTGTTGCAACTGCCTCTCTACACCCTGGATGGCATTAAAAATGGTAGACTGCCCAACAGTGAGGGACCTGAGGAGGTCAATGGCCTCCTCACTGAGGGCAGCAGGGGTGACTGGGGCAGGGCCTGAATTGCCTGGGGCGAAGGTGATGCCCACCCTCCTGGGTGAGTGGGCACGGGGCAAAGGCTGAGGGGCTGCTGGGATGGCGGTGCTGGTAGGGGGGGTGGCGGCTGTACCTGTAGATGCGGGGGGCACAGATGTTGCCGCCACCACAAGGGAGCTCACATCAGAGGACGAGTCCTTGTCACTGGTATCAGCTCCTGTCCCCGCCGTGGAGCTCCCCGCGCCCTCCGTCCCACTGGTGAATTCAGACTGTGTAGTGTCGCCCTCCAGGGCCATGTGGGATGCAGCTCCCTCGTGCTCCGGTGCCACTGCTCCTCCGCCTGATGATGCTAATGCACACAAGAACAGGGAGACCACAAAAAGGGGGGAAGACAGAAGAAAGACATGTTGAGTGCATGCATTACTGCTACCGTTGGCGGACACGACAGGCACAGAAGCCCCCTGCACTACACCGCGCTCTTGGGCTCCACTGTTCAATTTCTGGGAAATGACCTACAAGGCTATGAACGACATCTGCACATATAGATGACTTAGGGGCATGACTAGGTGTAGTTGTCACTCTACAGAGGTGGGCTGGGGTGCCACATGGCCTGCCTTGCGGAGGGGCCTTGCCTACTGAACTCACCCTGGCCTAGGGAAACCTACAGCCCACCTCCCCCACCCAGACACCTCCACTGCGTGCAAAGTCAGCAGAATGAGAGTGTACTCACCCCCTTGTGGCTGCTGTGATGCCCTCAAGCACCCATCCAACTCTGGGTAGGCCACGCCAGGATCCTGAACATCAGCGGGGTCATGGTGAGACGGCCACCCCTCCCACGTTGGGAGGCCATCCCCAGCTGAGCCTCCGCCGTCTTCTTGCTCCAGCGGCGAATGTCCTCCCATCTTTTCCGGCAGTGGGTGCTCCATCTGTGGTAGACCCCCAGGGTCCGGACGTCCTTGGCAATGGCACGCCAAATATCTTTCTTCTGGTGGGCGCTGACCTACATGAAATGTACAGGGGAAAAAGAGAAGTTATTACCAACTACACCGTCAAAGTGATTGGCCCCCATCCCTACCCTTGCCATGTGGCACATGCATTCACCGTCTTTCATGCACGCAGCGCTCTCCCCCCTTCCTTCTTTCATCCAGCCCTCTCCACACAGGCATAGCCCTTAAAACATGCTCCCTGTGTACTTACCTGTTTGTCTGGAGGACCGTAGAGTAGCATGTACTGGGGGAGGACCCCATCCACGAGCTTCTCCAACTCCTCCGATGTGAAGGCAGGGGCCCTTTCCCCAGACACTCAAGCCATTGTCTCTTCCAGACCGAGGTCACAGCAGCACTTGCAGTGTAGGTCCTCTCCTGTCGAAGATCAGGTATTGAGTGATTGAACAGATAGCAAATGGCGGTCACGTCCGCGGCGGTGCATACCGTCACCGCCGGCGTACATCGCCATTGGCTCCTGGGACCCATAGGGTCCAATGTTAACCAATGCAGCATTGCGCCGCAGTCTTCGACCGCCTACCGCGATAGTGTACAACGTCAGCGCAGTTACCTCACATCCCACTGTCCCACTTTACAGGTCAAGCAGCCGCCATTTCAGGGGCCCACATGGCTTCATTTCCAACTGCGTCACACATACCTAGGCCTAGACTCAACACACATACAGGCCACCTTTTGTATATATAAAAGTAGAAAGTGAAAGTAATTTAATGAGTACTGTAGTTGTGAGACAGTGAATTGGGATTGCTAGATCACACAACCACCCTTGAGTATGCTTCGGACTGCTCTACTTCACTGCCCTGAGAGAGTCAAGTATTTCAATGGAGTACTTGGTTGCCAATAATAAGAAAATTGTGGACCTATTACTTTTGAAAGACTCATATCCTTTCCAACTAATTTCCAAATTTCTTCTGAAAATGAATAGGAACAATGTTAATGGATGACAATATTTTCATCTGTGATTTTTCTCCCATTTGGTCCATAGATTGTGAGTTTTTTGGTTGTCTAAAAGCACACAATCTCCAGAGCTACCAACTGAGCTGCAGCTTATAATTATTAATTATTGCGTACCAACCATACATCATAAGGTAAAATCTAATGAAAGAAAAACACAGGTATGGAGGAATCCTATGCATTTTCAGAACATGCCTAACACAATGAGTTTATGAATAGTGGTTATTTGTACAACTCTGAATTTAAAATTACCCATATTATCTTGTTATAAGGAGGGATTTTTTCAAATTATGTTTTGTCTTGTACACGGACTCACATTTGGAAGCCAAAAATAGAAAATTCAATTGATAATAAACAGAATTCTACAATTCTGTATTCCCAATAAAAATGGCACCTCACTTACGAGGATGGCCCTATCACCTGCACCAAGAAATGTCCCAAAACACAATAAGGAAACATCACGTTTTACCTTCAAAATTCACACTATGTGGGTAGCTGCATCATTTGGGCCAGTGCTTGTCTGGCATAAATGCCAACCTACCAAACTGTGACATTTCTGAAAACTAGACATTCATGAGGATTCCATTATGCTTTCTTTTCCAAAAAGACCTGTGAATGTCAAACTGTGGCTAAAAATTACAGAGTTTCCTCATATTTCTCTGGGAGAAAGTTCCAGAATGTTAAACAATCAACAAAATTCTATCACCCAACATTTCCACCCTTGCCCTAAAAATCTGAACTTCTTATGTGGTTTAGTCTATCTCATTTGACAGGAAACGAGTCAAAAAATAAAATGGAAGCATCAAGATCATCCTTTTGAAATTCACTTATTCTGGCAATACGGTTCTATTGAGGAAACTGCTGGCACTAAGGTAAAACTATCAAGCCCAGACATTTCTGAAAGCTTGACTCCCATGGGAGTCAAGGATGGTGTGACTTGCATGGATTTCACTTTGTTTTCTTACCTTGAATGCCCTGCAATCCGAAAACATTGAATAAACTAATGCATTTTCGTCAACATTTTTACCATCTAGCATCCCCACACTTCTTCACATAAAAATAGTAACTCACTTGAATTGGTGAACTTATCACCCACAAAAGCAACCAGTCAAAACTTGGACCATGTGGTGTAAGTGAACTTTTCACAGGGTTGCAGTTTTTTCTGTGTTCCTATTGCATGTGTCCTCCAGCACACAAGAGGAAGATTATCGATCTGGGAATTGTGGGAACATAAAATGGTAAGACTTCGGCCATTGGCTGGAAGTACCAGAGTTTCTGTCACATAAATATGCAAAAAATAGTCTTAATAGTCTTTTTGACTCATACATTCTAGGTAAGGAAACTCCATGTGATCCAAGCAAGCCATACCTCCTTGCATTCCTCTGGGTCTCTAAATAACTAAGGTAGGTATGGTTCCTTTGTTGCCAGCTTATACAAAGCCTTATTAGTGCATCAATTCACCATTTCTGTGAGAGGAAACTGGGATTTCTTTGGCCGTAGCTTTTCTCAGATGTGGGAGTGCCAGGATGGCCCAGCACCCTACCTCATTCCTTTTCACACTTTTTGCTATGATAGACTGATGGGCTTTTAGCCCTCCTTAGTGTGTAGATTATACAATTTCGATTAAGACCTATCAGCCCATCCCGAGAGTTCAGAAATCTAGTCACAGCCTCAGAGACAAAAAGTGAGAAACAGAATGGGGTGTGAGGATCTGCATCCTAGCCTGGTCCCTCATGCACCAGACATAGTTTCTGCCATCTCAAAGCAACAGAATGGGGGTTTTTGCTGGACCGTTGGTCAAAATCATACCTAAACAATTCAAATGTAATCTTGTTTGCCATGGGGATGCCTCTAGTATTTGGTCTCTGAGTCTTGTAGGTAGAAATAACTACTGGGGCCTTACTGGTGGGAGGTATGGTCCAATGCCAGAACAGGACGACCCCCCCACCAAATTTATTTCAAATTTCTCTGCCATTCAGTGAGGGATCAGCTGCCTCAAGGAGGGCATATTCTGGGTAAATTACCCATCTGGGGCATAAAGTTTGTTGCAGCTTTAGGGGTGGGTGTATGGCCCAGTGCAGGAATGAGTCAGCCCCATCATATTTTTTTAAATATATGTCTGGCATTCAGTGGGCTTTCTGGCCACAGCGGGGAGAGCAGATTGAGGGTAAATCAGAAAGCATACTAGGGCTTTAGGGGCGGGGCTTAATAGTTGATACCTGTGTGAGCATCCAATTTATTTTTATACATAAAAACAGCCCTGATGTCTCGTGGGCTCACTGCCTCTTGCCCACAGAGGGCAGATTGGAGTAAATTCCCGAATTGGGTACCAGGGGACCAGAAAGATTGTTGGGGGGTTCAGGGGAGAGAGTAATGGGCTGATCCCTGGAGTAGCCAGCCCTCATATTTCCATGAATAATAATAATAATAATAATATTAATAATGATAATAATAAAAATAATAATATGTAAATAGGATCAGGGCAGATTGTGGGTAAAATGCCCTAATGTTCCTGCTGGAGGGACAAAAAGACTCGTAGGAAATTTCGGCTGTTGGACCTGGCCTTTTTTGCCAGGTCCAACAGCTGATGCCATGGTCATCCCCAAACATTTTGCTTCCTTCCTCCTATGTATTTCTGAACTGTTTTTGTTGGCCTTAGGACTCTGGCCACTTTACCACTGCTAACCAGTGCTAAAGTGCATATGCTCTCTGTCTAAATTGTATTGGTGAATGATTTATCCATGATTGTCATATTTGATTTACCATTAAGTCCCTAGTAAATGGACCTGAGGTCCCCAGGGCCTGGAACTCAAATGCTATTAGTGGGCCTGCAGCACTGTTTATGCCACATACATGAGTAGCCCTGTAAACATATCTCAGACCTGCCATTGCAGGGTCTGTGAATGAGTTTTCGAACTGCCAGTACAACCTGGCAAGTGCACCTACTTGCTAGGCCCAAACCTTCCCTTTTAATACATGTAAGTCATCCCTAAGTTAGGTCTCTTGGGCAGGGTGAAGTGCATTTAAAGGTTAGGACACATACTGGTGTGTTTTACATGTCCTGATAATGAAGTGTTGCTACATTTGGTTTTCACTATTGCAAGGCGACCTATCTCTTACATAGGTAAAAATAGGGATTACCTTGAACTATATTTTAAGTGTAACTTCCCCTTGGGAGCAGATAGAGATTGGAGTTTGGGGTCTCTGAACTCACAATTTAAACATACATCTTTTGGTAAAGTTGTTTTTTAGATTGTAAGTTTGAAAATGCCACTTTTAGAAAGTGGGTATTTTCGTGCTTAAAAATTCTGTGCCTCTGTCCGGTTGCTGAATACACATCTGGGTTAAACTGACAGTTGGACTGTTTGTGAATTCACTCTAGACAGTCACACAGGGATCTGAAGTTTGTCCTGCATATCCTGATAAGTCTTTCTCGGCTACAGTAGAGGGAGGAGATAACACTTGCACCTGAATAGGGCTGTGCTTATCCTTATACAAAGCAGTCTCTCTGACCCCCAGAGTCTGTCTGAGGCCAGGACAGGGAGAGGCAGGGTCTTGTGCACTACAAAGACTTTCCTTTGAAGATTGCCTACTTCAAAAGCAGGAATGAGAATATGCATTGGACTGCTGACCCCACAACTTCAGAACACTTCTGGACAGAGGACATTCTGTCAGGAAGAAGAGGAACTGCCACTCTGCCTGTTGCTTTGCTGTGCTGGCCTGCTGCTTGCTGCTTCTGTCCTGGGAGTGAAAGGACTGGACTTTGCTATCTACATCCTACTTTCCAAGGTTCTCCAAGGGCTTGAACTGAGCTTGCCTCCTGTTGTGAAGTCTCAGGGATATCAAAGACTTCATCTACCAGTGCCTGGGCTATTCTGCTAAGAGTCTTGATCTGCCAAGTGGTGCCAATTCCAGCCCCTGGGTCCATGGAAGTGGAAGCTGATGACCATAAGTAAAATACACGCACCATGGGTGTTGTGGCTGAAAAATCGACACAGACCCTGCACCACAGCTGAAAATTCAAAGCCTCACCTTCAGTGTGGATCCATCATTACTCTGCATATGGATTTTCCATGCATCCCTCCTGGGAGTCATTTTCTTCATCGATGCTGCACTACAGTCAAGAATTATTGCATCGCCCCTCCAGTGAGAAAAGAAGAGATGCATAACAAATCCAGTAGGAAAAGAATCCACTCATTGGCTATATAGCAGGGAAATATTCAATGCATTGCCTGCTTTTTGGATGCATCACCTCCTTTGTGGCCTGCATCATATTTGTTTTTGACTCATCCAAGATACTGTGTGTTATAAGCATACAACAACAGATTTTTCAGGATTAAAACATTTTTACATCTTTAAAAAGTGATATCTCTGTATGTTGGAGTTTTTGTTGTTTTGGTCTTGTTTTACTCAGATAAATATTGGCTATTTTCCTAAACGGATGTGAATGTACAAATACTTTACATATTGCCTTTGAGATAAGCCAGACTGCTTGTGCCAAGCTACCAAGGGGGTGAGCAGGGGTTATCTTAGGTGTTGGAATCTCTTACCAGACTAGATTGAGGTTCCCTACTTGGACAGGTTGTAAAATGACTTCCAATTAGAGATCCCATTTCTAACATAGGGGAACAGGCTAATTCCAATTCTAGTAGCTATTCTGTGGATCCCTGCTCAGGCACCACTCTCCTGCAGTGATCCTGCAGCAGGGATCCAATAGGGGAGGCATTATTTGAAAGGGGTATACACCCCTTTCCAATGGTACACCGGTACTCCTTCTGCAGAGATCAGTGGTTGGGAAGATGAGATATGCATGTCAACACCCACCACACTGGTGGGTGGTGGGTGTTGCATCATGGAGTGTAAAGCATCATTTTTTTAACTTTTAGTATCTGTGACATTGCAAAGACACCGAAAAAAGAAAACATCATAGGCTGCAGTAGAAGTTCTTCACTCAAGATTTTAGAGAAAAAGACTTCTGCTACAAACACCAAAATTATATTTTGCCTAAGTGCCAGGAAGAGACTTTCACCTCCTTAGCACTAAGGAGGTTGGGCAGAGGACACCAACATCTCAACCGCACCTGAAGTGGTTAACAATGTAGATGTTGTGGCTGCTATGTTGGACCTGGATGTAATTATTTATTTTAGTTCAAGGACATCATCTTTAGGGATCAACTTTTAAAAGGCACAAAAGAATAGCCAGTCTGCATCTCGGGAAATTAATAATAGCCATAGTGGAAGTAAACAAAATGAAGTTATGTAAGAGAAATCACTCGATGGAAAACTTTGACAGACTGGAAACATAAGTTACCAGCCTCACTAGAGTTATGTAAGTAATAGAAATATCGCTGCTATGATGTATGTCACTCAGAGATTTCACCTCCTGAAATCAGGCATGTTTCTGAGTAAAATAAGGGGGACATAGATGCTAATGTATCTGGAAACTTTATAACTTAGACTTGTATAACACAGTGATCTTTGCCATGAGGAAAGAACATATACCACATCACATGTGATGTCTCAGAACACTATGGTAGAGTGTACAATTATACACATTTGATATTTTATAATGTAAGAGGCTATGTACATTTTCTAAAAGAGAGTTTCTTTGATTATCATATTTCTTTTCTGAAAGGTGTATTTGTTTAAATTGACTTACCTGAGTTTATTGAGTGAATGTGATTTTTTTATTTTGTCTCCACTTTAAATGGGAGGGGGAATCATGCAAATCTTTATGTTCTTAAAAATGCATCAACGTACTAGAAGATTGCCAGGTAAATTAAATCATAAAGTAAATCATAGTACATGTCACCACAGTCATTATCAATAAATGTTCCTACAAGCACTCTCAGCAAAGCGAAAAGAAGATCAGTTATTTTAGCATATCATTAAAACATATTAAAAATATCATCTCACATATGTCTAATAGTTTTGATATAATCATGTCCAGATATACCTAAGATTGTCTAAAATAAAAGTTAGTCCGAGTACTGTTTTCATTTTGTGTCACATTGGATGATCACTCCCCAAGGGGCCAGTGGCTGGTGCGGGCACTGGTAATTTTAGTGGTCAGCATGCTGGGCATCTGACATTTGAGAGCATGTCTGGGCTGGGCAGAAGAGGTCGACAAAGCATCTGATTCCATTTGCCTAAACCTGCCCTCCTCTGCTAACAATTAGCCAGTTACTATCACTAGATTCTTGGTCAGAGTTTGCTAGATCCACTTAGTAGTGGGTTTACTGGCCTGTATGCTTGGGTCTTGGTCTGCGTCAAGCCAGTGCTGCTGAACATTGTTGAACCTTCTCTGACCAGGCTGCATGCACTTGCCAGTCAGCACAGCTCGGTCTAGGATTTCTAGAGGGGTCAGTAGATCAGTTCACAAGCCTGCCACTGGTACCAGACACATGAAGGTGTCTGCATGTTGACAGTGCTTAAGAGCACTGGGCTGCACCCAGGCTTTGGGCACTATCACTGACACCGATGCTCCAATCTAGCTATGAGGAAGGGGAGCCATGTCTGCACCTGACTTTGCAAGTGATGGCTGACGGTGGGGCAGGCCTACAGCCTTTGGTAGTTTTTAGCCTGATGTTGCAGGCTCAGCCTAGCCACTGTCCAGCCCTGAAAACCCTGCATTGACGAGGATAAGCTTCAGAGCGACACAGACACAAGCAGGATGATACCAGGATCAAAGTGACAAATCCTGCATCGTGTTTCTTTATGACTGTGTGCTTTGCAGGCAGGATGAAATTCAAGCTACATCTAAGATACATTCCAATGGAGGTAGGACAAATGGTGTGGTGAGACTGCATGTTGCAACTCCAGATAGATTTATCTGTAACCTCACCATCCACTAACCACATCTAATTTCTACATCCAACCCAACTTAATTTCCCAGAGAGCAACCAAAAGAACAGTGAGGTGACTGTGCAGAATTTGAGCTTCGGCCTCGGAAAACTGACAGATGGGAGCAGTTGGTGGCATACAGTGCATGTTCATGACACCTCCTAATATACCAATTAACACATTTCGTGAAAATGATGTCTAACAGAGTACTGAGGCAATGATGACAGAAGATTTATTGGTGGTGATTGCACATGCGAAGGCAGCATGACTTAAAGTACTGCATTAAAATCTACTTAAGAGAATTAATTCCAGAAGGCGTCTAAGGCCCCCAGGCTACAGGTGCAAGGCATTTCTAGTGATGACCCTGTTGCCATCACACCTGCTATCAATAAAATAAGATACAAATGACTGAAGAGGCTGCAAGCAAAGCAGAAGTATGTGAAACCCTAAGGTTGTCAAGACTATTAAAGCTAGCACCCCCAGAATAAGCCTTGAAGACATATGGTTCTATTATATTAGACAGACCTACTGTTGCATAAATTAAACAAAAAACCAAACTGTTAGACCTGTCAGCCTTAAGGTGGTCTTCCCCCAAATGTTTTACCCCTTTGTCTTGAGTTTTCTCTGTATGTTGTTATTTGCCTTAGGACTCTGCACACTTTACCACTGCTGACCTGTGCTAAAGTGCATATGCTTCTCCATTAAACATGGAAATATTGGTATGTCCACCATTGGCATATTTAATTTACATGTAAGACCCTTGTAAAATGGTATACTATATACCCAGGTCCTGTAAATTAAATGCAACTAGTGGGCCTGCAGCACTAATTGGGCCACCCAAACAAGTAGTCATTTAAACCTGTCTCAGGCCTGCCTCTGCAGCACCTGTGATTTCAGTTTCACTTTGACTTGACATTTAAGACCCTTGTCAAGCCCTAGACTCACCTTTTATTACATATGTCACCCCTAAGGTAGGCCCTAGGTAACCTATAGGGCAGGGTGCTATGTACATAAAAGGCAAGTCATGTACTTTTAAGTTTTGCATGTCCTGGTTGTGAAAAACCACCAAAGTTGTTTTCCACTAGTGTGTGGTCTACTCTTCTCATAGTCCTATACATTGAATTCCTTAACATACTTTTAAGCTCTAATGCATGATCAGAAAGGAATAGCTACATCATGTTTCATATCATTCTTTTGAATAATAAATCCTGTTTACTGGTAAAGTCGGATGTAACATTACTATTTTAGAAATGACACTTTTACAAAGTGGGCACTTCTCTCCTCTTACTGCTATGAGTGTGTTGCAGCCTGTCTCCAATACACGTCTGGGTTAGGTGACAGCTACAGTTTGTTCATTCGCTCTAGACAGACACAAACACAGGAAGGTTAGGTGTGTCTGAGCACTCATCTGCCGTCATCTGCATATAGATGGGCCTTCCTAGGCAGGAAGGGTGGAGGGGAGTTGACACACTTGAATAGGGAAGTGCCTGTCTCCACACAAAGGGATGATTACGCTCTATTGACAGTCTGGATTCAGGGCTAGAAAGAAAAGATCTCTGTGCACTTCAAAGACCCTGCTTTGAAGTAACTCCATATCAAAGGCACTTCTGGGTATAAGTACTGGATCTATGACCCCCTAAAAACAAACACTTGTAACCAAGCTCTACCAGAAGAACTGCTGTGCTGCCTAAAAGACTCAACTGGACTGCTTTTTCTGGGAGGACTGCTTTTCTGCTGTTGCCCTGCTGCCTGCTGCTCTATGGCCTTGCTGAAAGAGAGCTGGACTTTTCCTTCTTTCCAAGTGATCTCCAAGGGCTTGCTAAGCTTGCCTCCTGTTTAAGAAGTCTGAGGGCCATATAAGACTTTAGGCCATATTTACAAGCCCCTTGCACCAACTTAGCGCAGCCTTGGTATCTTTTGTTTTACGCGAAGGCGGCATTAATGAGGCCTTTTCCCTGCACCATATTTACCCAGAAAAATGTCTCCGTGAAATTTACTAGATTTCACTGTGCCATTTTTCCCGTCATTTTTAACGCCTACTCTGAGCAGGCATTGATATCAATTGGCCTCCCTGTGCACTGTTGCACTAGTGCCAAATTTGTTTAGGCTAGTGCAGCAAAGCGCCAAAATAGCATCAAAAACTTTGATGCTATTGTCCTAAAGACTGTTAGATTGTTAGATGCTGACAGGGACATTCTGAAAAAGTGGCACATCAGGACCAATGTGCCACTTTCTTGTAAATACGCCCCTTCACTCGCAGCTGCTAGACTGTGTCGTTCGTGAGCCTGACAGTCCTGTACCAGCAAAGATCAGCGCTTCACTCCCGACCTGCAACCACGGACAAGAACTTTTCTGCCTGATCGTTGCTTTGTTTTTATTGAGAAATGCATTGCACCTGACTACGGCCATGCAGATTGTTTTCTTTTCAATTTATTTTCTGCTGCATTGCCACGGCAAAGACTACTCCACAGCCACCCATCTGCAGGAAGTGGAGACCATTGCCGTGCTCCCCCATCAGCCATTCACCTGAAAGACCTGAGGTGAAGGAGTCCAATCGGAGAAGGACACTGCAGCTGTTCTGTGCACACTTAACTCTGATAGATGCGTTTGTTTCTTCCAGCATGGCTGTGTCGGTGTGCCTCTCCAAACAAGGTACTGTTTTATGTGCACAGGACCCACAAGGTCCCTGATGCCTACCTGCGATCTCATTGGGACCCAAAAATGCATAATTACACAGGTCTCAAGGGACCAATGAGAGACCTATGTTTCAATGCCTCTCAGGTGCTGTTTTGACCTGAGAATTGTGCGTGTTACGTAAGCTCTGCGTTTACCTTGGTACTTTAAAGGTGCATATCTTTTGAAACACTGATTAGATTTTTGTTGTGCTGGTCTTTTTTTATTCAGTAAAGAGCTACTAGTATTCTAAACCTGTGTGGCGTATTTTCGTGGTGTTTTCTTTGTATTATGGGGTGTGTGTTGCACAAATACTTTGCACATTGCCTCTTTATGTAAGCCTGCCTGCTCTGTGCCAAACTACCAGAGGGTGAGCACAGATTATCTCTAAGTGTGTATCTAGCTTAACCTGACTAGAAGTGATGGTTCCTGCTTCTACAGGGTGCACACTCTGACTACCAGAAACCCCAGTCCTAAAACCTATTAGATACATTAACATATGTACCAATACCAAAAACAACAACTAAATAACCATGCAAGACTCTGTAGGAACACCTGCCCCAAGATGAACTGGACTGGAAAATTCAGGTTTACTAATCTCACACTAGGCACATCCCTAATACTGGAATTGCAATATCTGCAATTGGACAGGATTTTGAATATTCTGATGGAAAACTGACAGTACTATCTGAAGTACTGCCTAAAGAAACATATCATCCTATGTGCAAACACTTAAATCTGCAGTCCTCATATTTTTTTCTCCAAAAGAACAGAAAGAACTCCCAGTCTCCTGAATACAACCCTCGCAGGCCCAGGGAAAGCATCACACATCCAGCTCATTCAGGTCAAACACCTGCTGCAGGCCCACTAGTAGCATTTGATTTACAGGTGCTGGGCAACTCTAGTGCACATTACTAGGTACTTACTAGTAAATCAAATATGCCAAACAAGGATAAGCAAATTACATATTCATTTTACATAGGAGCACTTGCACTTTAGCACTGGTTAGCAACTTGGGAAGCAGAGGAAAAAAGTTAGAGAGACAACACAAAGGTTTCCAAGTCTAACACGTGCCCCCCCCAGCTGAAAGTGGGGAGCAACTACCCAACCTCATAGGAATTCTCATCACTAAGGCATAAGAATCTGGACAGACGATCAGCATTGGTGTGTTCTGTTCCAGGGTGGTGTTCCACTGTAAAATCCATCCCTTGTAGGTAAATTGACGACCGCAACAGTTGTTGATTCTCACCCCTCATCTGCATTAACCATCTGAGGTGCCTGTGGTCAGTCTGAACCCAGAAGTGAGTCCCAAACAAGTAGGGTCTTAGTTTCTTCAGCACTCAGACCACAGCAAAAGCCTCTAGCTCTATTGCACTCCACCTACGTTCCCTGGGAAGTAACCTCCTGCTAATAAAGGCTACAGGTTCATGTAGGCCCTCTTCATTTAGCTAACACTGCTCCTGTACCATGCTCTGAAGTGTCACTTAGCACAACAAATTCCTTGGAGAAATCAGGTGCCTTCAGCACAGGTGCTATGCACATGGCGGCCTTCAGGCATCAAAAGCGGTCTGGCAAGACTTTGTCCAGATCATCTTCCCTGGTTGCTTTTTAGAAGTCAACTCATTCAAGAGGGGAACAATGATGCCGTACCCCTTGACAAAACGTCTGTAATAGCTAGTGAGTAAGTCATCTCAGACTGGGTCTTGGGAGGCTCGAAAGCCAGAATGGTGTAAATTTTTGGCTGTAGGGGTGCCACCAGGCCACTCCCTACCTGATGTCACAAATACACCACTGAACCCTGTCCTATCTGGCAGTTTCTGGCCTTAATATTGAGGCATGCCTTTTGCAGGGCCACCAACATTCTACGGAGGGACTGCAAGTGCTCTTCCCAAGTGGAACTAAAAACCAAAATGTCGTCCAGGTAGGATGCGCTACAATCAACCAGTCCAGCCAACACCTGGTTGACCAACCTCTGAAAGGAGGCTGGGGTGTTTTTCATACCAAATGGTATCACTTTAAACTGGAAGTGCCCATCTGGGGTAGAAAATGCTGACCTCTCCTCTGCCCCTCAGTTAAGACAATCTGTCAATACCCAGATGTCAAGTCAAATGTGCTCAGGTATTTGGCAGCTCCCAACCGATCAATGAGCTAATCAGCTCAGGGAATAGTGTCTGCATCAGTCTTCATGACCACATTGAGAACCTGGTAGTCCACACAAAACCGGAGTTCTGGTGTGGCACCGGAAGCAGCAGCCTTTGGCCCAAGACTACTTGAAAACTCAATTACCCCTAGGGTTAACTTCTTTGATACTTCATCTTTGATGCTAGCCCTGACCTTTCAGTCACCCTGTAAACCTCCTGTTTAACAGGTGGACTGTCCCCAGTGTCCACATCATGTGTACACAAGTGTGTGATCCCTGGGACTGAGGAGAACGAAGAGGCGAATGGACCTAACACCTGGCGACAGTCCCTCTGTTGTTCTGAGATCAGGGAGAGGTTCACTTCCTCCACAGAACCATCCTTCTCCCCAGCACACAGAAGGTCAGGAACAGGCTCACTCTCTTCCTCCACCCTGCCATCTGTTCCTGGAAGCATGGACAATCCAGTCCGCTCAAAGTGTGGCTTGAGGCGGTTCACATGCAGGACCCTCAATGGGTTACTGGGAGTGTGCAAGTTCACCAGGTAGGTGACTTAGCTCTTGCGCTCCACTACCTCAAATCACATGGTCCACTTGTCCTGGAGCACACTAGGCTCCACTGGCACCATCACCTACACTTTTTCCCCAGGTTGAAACTCGTCCAGAGTGGCATTCTGGTCATACCACTTTTTCATGTCTTCCTGGCTTGCTTCTAAGTTTTCTTGTGCGAGAGCTCTGAAACGGGCAGTCTGGTTTCCAAAAGCCAGCATGTAACTGAATACATCCTGGGGAGGTTTACTGGGGGCTTTCTCTAAGCCTTCCTTCGCCAGATTCAAAGGTCCCCTGACATGGTGGCCATACAGCAACTCAAAAGGGCTAAATCCAAGCCCTTTTTGAGGCACCTCCCTGTATGCGAACAGAAGGCATGGTAAGTGGATGTCCCACTTACCCCTCAAGGGCTCTGACAGGCCCATAATCATGCCTTTCAGGGGACAGTTGAACCTTTCAACCAGACCATTGCTTTGGTGGTGGTAAAGAGTGGTGAACTTAAACATTACCCACACTCCTGCCACAGATACTTCATTAATGTAGATATGAAGTTGGTACCCCTATCAGATACCACTTCCTTAGGGAACCCCATGCTGGTGAAAACCAACAATCAATGCATGTCCCACCACAGGGGAGATGATTGACCTCAGTGGAATGGCTTCTGGGTACGGGGTGGCATGGTCCAAAAAGACTAGGATAAACCTGTTTCCCATGTCGGTCTTGGGATCCAGAGGCCCCACAACATCAATACCAACCCTTCCAAAGGGGGTACTAACCACAGGAAAAAGCTGGAGGGGAGCCTCGCACTTCCCCCCACTCTTGTCACTTGCCTGACAAGATTGACAAGACCTATAATGGGCATTTGAGTGCCTGCACATAAGGGACCACTGAAAGCGGGTGACAAGCCTTTCAAAATTCTTGTCCCACCCCAAATGCCCAGCTAAAGGCACATCATGAGCCAGACCTAGTAGGAAGGCTCAGAAGCACTGGGGTACCACCAGCACACAGAATGACCCAGGCTGAGCAGCCTTAGGCTCACTTTATAGGAGGCCATCCTCCCAATAGATTAGGTGTGATCCTGGCTCCTTGCCAGCTGCTTGGTCTGTAGCCTGCTGCCGCATACCCTCCAGAATAGAGCATACTCTGGTGGGTCCGCCTTCCTGCTGCCACTTTGACAGCTCAGGGACCTCACCAAGCTCAGCCACCTGTTCCCCTGTAGGTTCTGAGCATCACCCTCAGACTCAGCCCCCTCTCAGACCGCAGAACTTCTGGGGTCAGGTTCCCGGCCCCTTGCCCTTTCTCTTACTGGTGGACCCCTTAGCCACTGTTCCAGACTCCAGGGGCTTCTGACTACCCTGATGGGCTGCCATTAACCGGGTATATACGCATACCCACCCAGGCAGACCAAACATCTCCAAGTGTGACCCATTTTCCACCTCCTTCCAAGGGGAATTCTTCAGGTCATTGCCAAGCAAGAAACAATACACAGGCATGGTTGGACTCACAGTTACTTTCAAGGAATCTGAGACCCCCCTATTCAAAGGGAACCTACGCCACTCTGCAGAAGCACTCTGAGTTGTCTACTGCAACTACTTGGTGAAGTCCACGGGGATCTATCTGCTCTTCAGACAGCAGGTGACTCCTCACTGCAGTCACACTGGCTCCTGTGTCTTTCAGAGCCTCCACCCTCTGTCCATTGATGGTCACCCACTGCCTGTACTTCTTAGTGTTCTCTGGCACTAGGGTTGTCTGGACCATCTCACTGTCCCCTAGTGAGACAAGGGTCATCTCAGCTGGCTCCCACCCACCTGGAACCAACTTCTCCCCAAGCGATACACTGGCCAAATACTGTGACTGAGCACCAGTGGGTTAATGAATATTCATGTATTTTGAATAATAGATTTACGTAGCAAATGTAATAATCTAAAGAAAAATAATGCAATACATATTAGCTTTATTAATTGTAGGCTTTAACCTAGCGGAGGTCTTGGCCTAGTTGCACGGCCTCATGTCATGCTGCATTTCTTTAACGTTTATTAAAATCTATGCTTAGAGAATGAAATTGTCATTTTCCACTGTGCTGACCTAATGTGCTCATAGCTAAAGTCTTTCTTATGAGAACTGCTTGCTAGAAGATGCTGTTCCTGATGAATGTAGCATTGTAAATAATGTGGGTAAGACTGACTTTCTCAGGAGAAAACAATAGAGACACTGACTGGAGTATAAGCTGCAACAATATTGTTACCTGACAAGCCGGATGGATCAGAACAGTACGGAAAGAGCCAATCATCGGCATGTGAACCGTGCACTAGTAGAAATGTAGATTTTAAGTTTTAGTTTTATTGGACAAAGTGTGAACATGTGATCCCTTGACCAATAGGGACTTGGGAAGTAGTTTTAGGAAATCTAACTTAGCCAGACTACACTGAGGAGAAGCGGCCATTTGAACGTTTTGCCATTTGAGCATGTGTCCTTGTGCATTTTGCTTTTTGCCAGTTCTTGCCATTTTCCATCTTGAGAAGAGACATACTTAACTTTAATGCTTAAAAAACTTTGCTGTTTCTCAACTTTGATGCTGAATCCTGATGCCTTGCTGACCAGACTGATGTCCTGATGACGAAGACTGTCACAGCTTGCTGATCCAAACTGAGGATAGGTGTACTGACTATGATGTTGTTTGCTATGTCTATTTGATTTTCTTTCTAGGTACCAACCGCGCTATTTTGGTAGAGCCATAGTTAGATGTTTTTCTAAATTTATGTTGACTAAATTGTTTTGCATGAAGCCCAACATGCTAATTCAAATCTGGTATTAGATAGGATCCTCACTAATTAAATCTAATATATGAAGTAACCTGTGTTGTATTTTCTTTGCTGAATATAAATGTATGTAATATCATTTGCGCTGTTGTTCTTTTTATTATTTTACGCTGTAACTTTGAAATGTGTAATAATTCAAGCTTTGATTAGATTGCGTTTCTTTCATCGCTTCAGTCAGCCAGTATTGCTTATGTATGTTTATCATTTGATTTTGAGATTATCTTACGTGACATTAGCATTAATAATATAGGGAATTACATCTTCTAACTTTTACATAAAAATGTGGTTATTCAGGACCGAAAGGTCATGGTGTGTGTCAATTAATGACTCAAAATGATTACTAATGCTATTGATTATCATTGATTATTGATGTTATTGATTGATTATTGATTATTGATTTGCATGTACTGGATTTACTGTGGGAACATCTTAAGCGAGTCAAAAGGTTCATCGACCTATTCACATCCCCTTGTAAGTTTACTTATTAAGGTCAGATGCGCCACCAGAGATGGTAGCAGACTGATGGTTTGTCTCCTTAGGAGCTCGTCATAGGTGGCCAGTATAGAAAGGGAGATGACAGTGGTTTGATGGTCTTGTCTTTTAAGAATTCATTATCACTGAGATTTGGATTTATTATTTCAATGATGCAATTTGTAGAGAAAATGTGCCCTAATTCCTGAACTGACTTTCTTGGAATCTTGGAGCCTGCCAATGGTTGTTTGAGGTTGTTCTCTGCATTCTAGTGATTGTGTGAATGGAATAGGTTTTGCGCTTGCACAGCTTATGCCAATTGAAGGTGAATTGTGATGTTTGGGAGGGTTTAGGAAGTTTGTGTACTCCA
The DNA here is from genome assembly GCF_031143425.1 of Pleurodeles waltl. Taxonomy (NCBI): domain Eukaryota; kingdom Metazoa; phylum Chordata; class Amphibia; order Caudata; family Salamandridae; genus Pleurodeles; species Pleurodeles waltl. Next base: position 657,131,217 of record NC_090443.1, on the reverse strand, counting down.
AATGAAGTTGTAGAGGGAGTGTGTGTACTCTAAAGTGTGAGAGTAGGGAAGTTGTCGAACTTCACATGTGTGTGGCGTTTCTGCTCAAAAATTATACACATAGTTTTGATGTTCGGACCCTGCATGGTCTAAGACTCCAGAGTATATTGAAAAGACACTTGTTTTTTGTTGTCGTTTATCTGGTTTGGAAGCTCGATCGGGTGTGGTTGACAAGTCACAGTGTGAGTCAAAGTGAGTGAAATAATTTTTCGACTGAGATCTAGCGAGTCCTATGTGCACCAGGACAGATCCACTGATCAATGGAGAGTAAAATTTGCAGGTCGAATTTTGCTTGCGAATCAGGAAGGCTGAGGAAGAAGGAGTAGCTGCAAGAGCGAGAGCCATCAGTGAAAAATCCGTAAATTTTCTGAAGTGATTGCGTTACCTTACCTGTAGTCAACTAGCAAATTGGGTTTTTGATTTTGTTTAGTGCTCGCAATATTTTGCATTAGTTTCATTTGAATCTGAGTTGGGGAAGGCAAGGTGCAAGACTTTTTCAGCCGCGGTATGTGTGAGTGTGATGTCATTGGAGCTGTGCTGCAATAGGTTGGTTAGTGAGAAGGGTCGCGCATAGATTGTCAGCGGTCCGTGAAGCGTAATTGGTCGAGAAAGTGGGTGAAGAGAATTCTGCGATTAAAAGTCACTCCTGATTTGATTTGAATAACACAAACGTCAAAAAGATGAAATTTTTCAAGGTGTTAAAGAGTGCTTTAAGGAGAGGTACGTACATTTCCATGAGTATAGGGGAAATTACTCCGCCAGCTGGCACACCAGCTTACATTGTAAGTGAAGAGAAGGGTATTGTGCCATGTCTTTGGCTAAAGCAATGGTGCAAAGTGACAGAGAAAGATGGGAGGTTAGCGTTTTCTACAAATGGGACATTCAATCTGAGGAGTTTAGAGCATTTGAGGAAGGTGCTGTATGATTTGAAACCTCCTCCGAGACCAGCACAGTTCGAGGCATTAGCAATCTGGGAATTAGTAGCCAGACAGCAACAGAAATTTGGAGAGGACAATGAGAAAGGCAGAAAATACATTAATGGAAGCTAGATGGGACAGTGTTCAGAGGCTTTGGAGAATGGAGACTTCACAGGGGATTAAGTTGTTTCCCGCAATTACGCAAGATGAGGAGAAAGATGGGAGAAAAGTTACTAAAAAGACTAGCAAGAGCCCTTCCGAGAGAAAGGAGGCTAGAATATCTTTGACATATGAGGAGGAATCAGACGATGATGAGTTTCTTCTACAGTTATTGAGAAATCGTCCACCAGCATATGTAGCACATTACAGTGGTCCAAGCACCAGTGCTGGTTCTTCGGCCCGACACAGATTAATGTGACAGCGAGTCCGGTGCAGGTTAATCCTAGCCTGGCACAGAGTCTGATACAGAGCAGCCTTAATGCACCTACTAATCCAGTAGTACAAAATCAGGTGCCACAGCCAAATGTCCAGAGGATTTACCCTGATGTGCCCATTGAAGAAATTGACACAAATGTAATAGTGCCTACAGAACAGGGTTTCCCATTTCTTCAGACAGAGCCGACTCCACTCTTGCTGCCGCAATTGCAGCCACAGGTAATGCCGAGATACACTCCGATAACAAGGACCTAGACAGATATGTCTGTATTGATGAGCCAGAATATGGGAGCTACACAATCACAAAACCTAGGTGATAGAATGAGACCAGATACTGTATCTTTACCTGTTACTTTAGGTCTAATTGTGCCATTATACGCACAAGAGATAAACAGTGCAAACGGACACGGAGTCCTGAGTCAGAATTTGATGAGGGGAGAACTTAATGACGACATCCAGGTAGACTTTAGTCCATTAGGAGTTCTTCCAGATATTGCGATAGAGTCGAACATTAGTCAGAGCCTGAAATTATTGACATCGCAGACCCCGAATACAGTTGTGCAACAGGTACCACCTGTCCAGGCCAGCAATATTTTGTTGCAAGGTTTGACTGCCCAGCAATTAACTGAATGGTTAGACAAGCTGAATACCCAGCAGAGGTGAACTACACAAGACTGAGAATGGAAGAGGGTGAGCTCATTGAGGGAACTATGGTTGTGAATAGATTAAAGTACTACACAGAAGCAGAGTTGAGATATCTATGCCTGAAGATTACAAGAAAAGGAGTTACAGGTTAGATTTTGAAGCTAAAGATTTTGAACACATGAGATCCGCCGGAATGAAGGAACACCTTAGGGAGTTACTTCAAAGTGCCCAGACTTGGGGAGTGTTAGACCTGGCCCTTTTACAGGGCCATTCCCCAAGCCTTTTGCCTTTTTCCTCCTTATTTGTCTGACCCTTGTTGGCTGACGTTATGACTCTGAGCACTTTTTCACTGCTAATCAGTGCTAAAGTGCATGTGCTCTCCCTTGTAAACTTGGTATGATTGGCTTATACCTAATTGGCATACTTAATGAACCTATAAGTCCCTTGTAAAGTGGTATCCCTATACCCAGGGCCTGTAAATTAAATTCTACTAGTGGGCCTGCAGGGCTGCTTGTGCCACCAACTGAAGTAGCCTTTCAAACCTGTCTCAGGCCTGCTAGCGCAGGGCCTGTGTGCACAGTTTTCTGCCACAGAGACCTGGCATCTAAATTTACTTGCCAGGCCCAGAACTCCCCTTTTACTACATAAAAGTCACCCCTAAGATAGGCCCTAGCTATCCCTATGGGCAGGGTGCTGTTAGACCTGACAGCCTTAGGGTGGTCACCCCTAACTATTTGCCTGACTCCCTCCACTTTTTAGATACTGTTTTGCTGCTTTTAAGACTCTGCACACTTTACCACTGCTAACCAGTGCTAAAGTGCATATGCTGTCTCCCTTTAAACATGATAACATTGGATCATACCCAATTGGACTATTTAATTTACTTATAAGTCCCTAGTAAAGTGCAGTATATGTGCCCAGGGCCTGTAGATTAAATGCTTCTAGTGGGCCTGCAGCACTGATTGTGCCACCCACTTAAGTAGCCCCTTAACCATGTCTCAGGCCTGCTATTGCAAGGCCTGTGTGTGCAGTTTCACTGCCAATTCAACTTGGCATTTAAAAGTACTTGCCAAACCTAAAACTCCACTTTTTCTACATATAAGTCACCCCTAATGTGTGCCCTAGGTATCCCATAGGGCAGGGTGCTGTGTAGGTAAAAGGCAGGACATGTACCTGTGTAGTGTACATGCCCTGGTAGTGTAAAACTCCTAAATTCATTTTTACAATACTGTGAGACCTGCTCCCTTCATAGGCTAACATTGAAGCTACACTCATATACTGTTTGAGTGGTATCTGCTGATCTGAAAGCAGTAAGAAGGTCATATTTAGTATGGCCAGAATGGTGATATAAAATCCTGCTGACTGGTGAAGTTGGATTTAATATTACTATTTTAGAAATGCCACTTTTAGAAAGTGAGCATTTCTCTGCACTTAAATCCTTATGCGCCTTACAATCCATGTCTGGCTGGGTTCAGTTGACAGCTCCCTTGTGCATTCACTCAGACACACCCCAAACACAGGATACTCAACTTCACTTGCATACATCTGCATACATCTGCAATTTGAATGGGTCTTCCTGGGCTGGGAGGGTGGAGGGCCTGACACTTACATGTCAAAGGACAGTAGCCTGCCCTCCCACAAAGGACTGCCACACCACCTACTGGGACCCTGGCAGACAGGATTGAAATGAAAGGGGACCTTGTGCACTTCTAAGCCACCCTTTGAAGTATCCCCCACTTCAAAGGCACATTTGGGTATTTAAACAGGACCTCTGCCGCTACCAACTAAGACACTTCTGAGGTAGACACTTCTGAACAAGATACTTCCTGGAGAAGAGAACCTGAACCAGAATCTACAATCTGCCCAGAAGAACTGCCTGGCTGTCCCCTGACTGCTTTCTGTGAAGGACTGTTGCCCTGCTGCCTTGCTGCTCCCTGGCTGTGCTGAGAAGTGCTCTCCAAGGACTTGGATAGAGCTTGCCTCCTGTTCCCTGAGGTCTCAGGACCAAAAAGACTTCATCTCTACAAGAAGGGCTCCTTGTGCAGCGAAAATCGACGCACAGCTTACCAGAAACAACACCTGCATCGGGGTGAAAAATGTCACCGCACACCAAACCAGAATGGCGCAGCCTGACTTTGCAATGAGAAGATCGATGCAGCGCCAGCATAGCGACCGGAAATTCGACGCACGGCCCACTGGTTCAACGCACAGCCGAGCTGGAATGATGCAGCCCAACTTCCAGAGAGGAATCGATGCAGCGCCTGCCGTGCGGTAGAAATTTCCACGCAACTTCGTCATGTCACCGCAGAAAATCCACGCATTGTCCCCGGGGCATCTGAAAACCCCGCAACCCGAAGAGGATCCTCAATCGAGTGCCAGAAATCGACGCACAGCAGTCCCTGCATGAAAACTAAACTACGCATCACCGTGTGCGGCCCGAGAAATCACCACACACCTCCCAGTTTTCCATGCATCTTCTCCTCTGCGGTTCTTTGCAGAGAATTTAAACGCAAACCAGGTACTTGAAAGAGACATTTATTGTTTTTAAAAGACTAAATACACTTTATATCACTTTTACAGTGATATCTCAACATATACTTATTGCATTTTAATTGTTTTGACCTACATTTATCCAGATAAATATTATATATTTTTCCAAACACTGTGTGATGTATTTTTGTGGTGCTATACTGTGTTATTGCATGATATTTTACACAAATACTTTACACATTGCCTTCTAAGTTAAGCTTGACTGCTCAGTGCCAAGCTACCAGAGGTTGGGCACAGGATAATTTGGATTGTTTGTGACTTACCCTGACTAGAGTGAGGGTCCTTCCTTGGACACGGGGTAACCTGACTGCCAACCAAAGACCACATTTCTAACAGGTGCCATGTATGTAGAAGGCAGGACATGTGCCTGTAATGTGGCCTGTCCTGGTAGTGAAAAACAGCCTAACTTGGTGTCTCGCTGCTGTGAGTGCTGCCTTTTCATAGGATTGCATTGGAAATGCCCTGCCTTATGTGTAGGGGGTATAATCTGATTCATGAGGGGTAGCATAGGCAAGTTTGGTTTGGTTGTAATGTGCCCTTTCATCATAAAACAGGTACTTTTGGGGACATATTCATTCTATGATCTTAGTATGGACATTGGGGGGGGTGATATGTTACCTACCTAGTTTTATGATGACACATATATGTGCTGGTGTACCTTTTATGGATATGACATGCTAATATATGTTTTTATGACTTGCCATATGTTCTCTAATGTTCCTTTTTATGGATATATGTGATGTTTTTATGACATGTGTATTTCTTTTATAATGTGATTCCTGACTACTGTCTATGTTGCTGAATCCTGAGTACTTACGTGTTCCAATGTGACTACTGCTTATTCTTGCAGAGTATTAGTAACCTGTGTAACATTGTGACAACTGCTAAGGTAGCAGGATATTACTGACATGTATTGTTTGGTCTAATTATGTTTTGTGCAAAACAGTTTATTTTTACATAGCTCAGTGTTGTGTTTACTTTGTGGTGTGCATATTGTGTCACGTGTGTTGTATGTGTGTTGTGCAAACGCTTTACACATTGCCTCCGGGTTAGGCCTGAGTGCCTTGTGCCAAGCTACCAAGGAGGTGAGCAGGGGTTATCTTGGATGTGTAACTCCCTTGCCCTGACTAGAGAGGGTGGGTTCTGCCTTGCTTAGGTGCATACCGTAGCCAACCAGAAACCCCATTTCTATCTGGGCGCACTAGACAAGTGGGAAGGCAGATGGGTAAAGAAAAAAGATAAAAGGAAAAGGGATTCTGTGGAGCTAACTGCACATGTGCAGCAAGACAAAGATCTGGTGAAACCTTTACCAATGAGGGAAATTCCCAGAGGGAATTTTGTTCATATCCCTTGGAGCAGAAGTGATATTCTGTAACTTACAAATGATCATCCCAGGTTGAGAGAGAAGCCAGTAGAATGGGACCAGCATACAGACAGATTTGTGAAACTTGAAATGTGCCTGTGGCAGGACGTGAACACTTTACTAGAAATAGTATTTTCAGCTGATTTGTGGATGAAGTGTAACAGGAGTATAGATTGTCCGACAAAATAACCAGAGAGAGATCATGTTACAGGTGAGCCGTCTCCTGAGGTAAATAAATATTGCTACAAGGTGACTGAATTTCGGAAGACTAGAATTTCACCCAAAAACATTTACTGGCAGAGAATAGACAGCTCAGGAAAAAAAGGAATCTATACATGCATACTTTGAGAGGTAGTTGCAGGCGTTCAAGCATTACAGTGGTACAGAAACAATTGAGCCAAAAGACATGATTCATTTTGTCTTCAGGTTTGTTGAAGGATTGAGACGTGAAATTAGCCAGATGATTAAGGGTCATTTGATATGCTGGCAAGCCACGCCGATTGATGAGGTGTTGGAGTATGCAAAGTACTGTACTGACAAGATTGAATTGAAGCGGAGAACGTTGAAGGAGAAGGTGATGGTAATGCAGATGAAAGCTGCACAGACAGGGATGCAGGGAAATTTTCCACAACAGCTGTAACAGCAGCAGGAGGGAAACATGGTATTTCAAAATCAGATGAGAGGTAGAGGTTGCAGAGGTAATGTGAACCATGGTCCAGACATGAGTACAGTAGTGGTTCAGAATGATTTGTGCAGGCAATGAACAAATTGTTGCCTTGTCACGCTTGAGGAGTGGTCAGCCATTGGAAACAGGAGTGTCTGATGATGGTGCAGGAAGGTGTTGTTCAGAAAACTAATGACATCAACTCATTCCAAAACATGAGAGGACCAAGAACGAGAGGTCCTAATTCGAATTTCCAAAATAATGTGAATCAAAAGCAGAATTTTCAAAACATGCAGAAGGTGCAAATGCCATGTGTACAAATTACACAGTTCAGCTGATGCAACAGAAGGTTCCCATGGTACCTAGACAGCAAATTCAAATACCTCAAGCCCCAATGGAGCAGCAGCAGGTGATGTTTTCTCAACAGGTCACAAGTCAGAGGTCCAATCAAAGTAACAACACAGTTCACCAATTCCCATTACACAGTGAGAATGGAATAAACGATGATTGGGTGAGTGAGAGTTCGGATGAAGAGGAGTCTATGCTTGCGGCTTCCTTAGAAGTAGATCAGAAAGGTCCCTATGTGACGGGTAAAGTCATGTGTCACAGAGTTTCCTTCTTGGTTGACATAGGAGCTACACGATCTACAGTAAGAAATGCTGAAGTTCCGAATTTGCCCCTTTCAGGAAAGACAGTTCAGATTGTCAGAGTAGCAAATCAGTATTTGATCAACCCAATTACAGAGCCAGTTAAGGTTAAGATTGGCAATTTTCAAGGATTGCAAAGTTTATAGCCTGTGATTCAAGTCCGGTATCCCTACTGGGAAGAGACTTGCTGTATAAAACCAGGTGCTTGATTACTTGCTTAAATGACTGAATTGAGATACAGACAAATAGTGATGATGAAGATGACCCAGCCCCCGTGAACCGAGTGTGAAACCCCCAATGAGGAATATCTTCTGATTAATTTTTTTCCAATGTTCACAGTGAAGGAGCTTTACCCTGATGTACAGGAAACAGTTAAAGAGAAGGTGTGGGATCTGACAGTGAAAGAAATAGGTCTGATAAAGGGAGGAGAGCCAGTTAAGGTTTCAGTAAAATCAAATGCGATTTTTACTCAAATTCCCCAGTACCATATGCCACAGGATGTTCTTATGAAGGTTGCCCAAATAATTGCAGAATCTGTGGAACAAGGGGTCCTGAAAGAAGTGTTGAGCAGCCCAGGATTCACTGATAATGGGATTGAAGATGCCCTCTGGGAAAGTTCGAATTGTCCAGGATTTGAGAAAAATTAATTACATTATGATCATATGTGGCCCGTGGTACCAAATCCAGGTATGATAATGTTTCAGATTCCATGTGATGCTGAGTGGTTCACTGTCATTGACTTGTCACATGCCTTCTTTTCTATGCCTCTTCATGAGGACAGCCAATTTCTCTTTTGTTTCAAATCTTTAGATCGATTTTACTGTTGATGTCGAATTCCTCAAGAATTTTCAGAGTCTCTTTCCATATTCAATCAGATTTTGAAAAATAATTTGGAGTCATTGGAATTGCCTTTCCAATCGACATTGGTACAGTACATTGACGACTTACTGATTGCGTCCAAAATGAGGGACGAGTACAAGTATGACACGATTGCCTTGCTAAATCATTTGGGAAAGAAGACCATAAAGTGTCACCACTTAAATTGCAGTACTGTCAGAAAAAACTGAAGTACCTGGGTCACTAGATTGAGAAAGGAATAAGGAAAATATCTAGGCAAAGGGTCACAACCATACTGCAGATTAATCTCCCAACCACAGAGAGAGATGTCAGGATGTTCCTAGGGATGGTAGGCTATTGTCACCAATGTATTCACAATTTTTCAGTCATTTCCAAGCCTTTGCAGAAGCTGACACACAAGGAAGTCACAGTTTCCGTAGTGTTAGACCAGGCTAGAATGAAAGCACTCACTGGATTGAAAGAGTGTCTGTGCAAAGCTCCGGCTTTGGGTATGCCTTACCACACGAAATCTTTCACATTGTTTTGTCATGAGCATGATGCATGTTCTTTGTCTGTCTTGACGCAGCTCCATTGAGGTGTAAACCACCCAGTAGCATATTTTTCAGCTATTTTGGACCCAGTTGCAGCAGCCTTACCAGGTTGTCTGTGCGCAGTTGCAGCCGATGGACAGAGCCTTACACAGTGTGAAGGCATTGTGATGAGACATCCCTTAACTATTATGGTCCCTCACTCAATTGAAATCCTACTCACAAAGACAAAAACCCATTTTTGACAGGTGCAAGGTTGACCAGATATGAGACAAATATTCTAGGGTCACCGAATGTGTCATTGAAAAGATGTACAGTGCTGAACCTGGCAACATTACTTCCAAGTAAAAATGTTGAAATTGAGAAATTGGAAGACGTTGAGCATGATTGCCTTGAGGTAACTGACTTGTGCACGACACCGAGACCAGATATTAGAGACACCTGATTGGAAGAGAATCACCAAATTATCTTTGTTGATTGTTCCTGTCTAAGAGACAATACATGGACACTGAGAGCAGGGTATGCTGTGTGCACAATCACTGGTATACTGGAAGAATCTTGACTTAGAGGAGTGCATTCTGCACAAGTAGCGGAACTGGTAGCCCTTACTAGAGCATGCTATGTTTCTGCTCAGCGTAAAGTTACCATCTATACGGATAGCCAGTATGGATTTGGAATAGTCCATGACTTTGGCCAGCTGTGGTCACAGAGAGGTTTCATGACCTCTTCTGGTTTACCAGTAAGAAATGGTGAAAGGAATAAAGAACTGTTGTATGCTATCCAAATGCCTGAAAAGATTGCCGTGGTGAAATGCAGTGCATATCTGAAGTCACAAGACTTTGTCTCAATGGGAAATGGATAAGCAGATCAAGTTGTAAGTTGGAAGGTTTTGCGCATTGAACTGTTTATCGTTCAAAGATAAATGGGAATTGTTACCTGAAGAAGATGAAACATGTCCAAGTTTTGCACTGAAAGTAATTGATACGTTGGAAGAATTGAAAACATTGCAGAATAATGTTGACAGGGAGGAAAAACGTTTATGGGGAAAAATAAAATATGTACAGAGACAAGATGAACTGTAGGTTTCAGAAGAGGGTCAATTGGTTTTGCCTAATAGCCTGTTGTCTCAAATGGCTAGGTATTATCATGGACATGATTCAACTGTTCAAGCATAATTGGTTCAATCCAAAACAGGTTGCTGAAGCAGTTTGCCATTGTTGTGTCATTTGCCAGCAAATGAACATGGGGAAAGGGACAGTGGTTAACTTGAGCCACACTGGAAGAGCAGGAGGTCCATTCAGCAGAATGCAAATGGATTTTATTGAGATGCCTGTGCATGGAGGTTTGAGGTATGTATTGGTGATTGTTTGCATCTTTAGTCACTGGATTAAAGCATACCCTACATGAAAAAATGACAGCCTCACCGTAGCGAAACTACTACTTAGGGAACTGATATCACGTTTTAGGTTTCCGATTTCTTTAGTATCAAATAGGGGAAATCACTTCAACAATGAAGTAATTAAATTACTGTGCGCAGCATTGAACTTTGAGCAGAAGTTGCATTGCAGCTACTGCCCTGAAGCATCAGGACTAGTGGAACAGATGAATGGTACCTTGAAGTCAAGAGTTGCAAAGATGTGTGCGTCCACAAATCTGAAATGGCCTGAGGCACTGCCTTTAGTTCTGATAACAATGAGAAACACACCAGATAGGAAGACAGGATTGTCGCTGCATGAGATCCTTATGGGCTGAGCCCTGAGGTTGCCAGCAGTGCCAGAAAATGCACTTTTCAACATTACAGATGATATGGTGTTGGACTACTGCAAGGGTCTGGCTGATGTGGTTCGCTCTTTCTCTCAGCAGGTGGAGGTCACCACACTGCCACCGATCCCTGACTCAGGGCACAACCTGAAAGCCGGTGACTGGGTTGTGGTCTGGAAACATGTGAGAAAAATGCGTTTGGAGGCTCGTTGGAAGGGTTCTTACCAGGTAGTTCTGACGACTACCACAGATGTGAAATGCGCAGGAGTTCCAAACTGGATCCACGACAGCCACACTAAGAAAGTGGCATGTCCTTTGGACAATGAAGAAGAGTTTTTGAGGATACCAACAAAGATAGGACCAGTTTCAGGGCCAGAAGGAGAACAAAGAGGAACTGAGACCAGATCTGAGCACGTTGAGGACGGTTCATTTACTCCTGTGAGAGTCGAAGGAGAAGACCTCCAGGAGGGTGATAGTGAGCCTATCTCAATTGAGGCAGCAGGAGAGCCTAGTCAGAGGAGGGCTTTCCCAGAAACAGACGATCTTGAGAGACTAGCAGAGCAGTTGCCAGACCCCGAGGGGGAAGGAGTCAAGCCGGATCAATGCCATTGTGATCGGACTCCTCCTGAACCAGTTGTAGGTTGGTCAAGAGAAAACACCACAGTGCAAGGTGAAGTTACAAGTTCAATATTTTGGCACTTGAGTGAAGCTGCTGAACTGAACTGTTGAGAAATGTGCAAAGAGAAAGAGACTGTTGAAAGTAACTGGAAAAGGCTTTTTGAAAACCTGATTTGACTTTTGAAACCTGATTTTGACAAGCTGCTAGACCGATTTTTGAGAAGCTTACCAATTTTTGAGAAAAAGGATCCTGGAAGTGTGACTGAAGCTATAAAGAACTGCTGAAAGGAGATTTTTGTTTTTGTTTTTGATTTTTGCTGCATTTTTCTAAATGTTATCTTCTGCTTTCTGATTCTTTACAGGTCATGAGTAACATTAGCCAGCAAGGTAGGAAGAATAGACACTGTAAATACATGAGTATTGGTTTGGCAATTGTGTGTGTGTGATATTGTTTGTGATATTGATTGTGGGTATGACTGTTCTTGACAAGAGGGAAGCCAACCATGCTTCAGCTTTAGAGACAACTACTGCATTAACAGCTATAGAGAGGTTTAGATTAGATGAGAAGTATCTGCACAAGGGTACTAATGCACACGGGTAACTTTCTTCTAATGTCTTCTATCGCTTATTGAGAAAGTATGTTGAAGCAAAGGATGCGAAGAATTGTTCTGTGTGTACGCAGATTCCTTCATCGGTAGGGGAAGGAGTTTCTTATCATAGTTTGCCTCTAACGTATGGGATACGTTGTAATCTGTTACTAACAAGATTCTATAACCAGGAGTACATCCAGGCCGTGATTTATATTTTTTTTGTGCTGCATTACTGTCATTTTTTGGCACAAAAGCGGCACAAGTTTGCACCGATTTTGCATCAATAAATTACATTAATGTGGCGCACAGTATAACTCAGGGCCTCAGTATTTCTATTCCAATCATGACATAGGGGGTCATTCCAACCCTGGCGGTTGGTGATAAAGCGGCGGCCAACCCGCCAACAGGCAGGCGGTCAAAAAAATGGAATTCTGACCCTGGCGGGAACCGCCAACACAGCCCGCCACTTTAACACTCCGACCGCCACGGCGGGACAGACAAACAGCGCGGCGGTCACCACCAACAGGCAGGCAGCAGACAATGTACTGCCCACCCTATCACAACTCACCAATCCGCCACCTTTTCCGGGGCGGGAGTCCCGCCGATAAAAACACGGCGGAAACAGACTACGAACGGGAAAACGCTCACCTCTACACACTCCACGAGGAAGGAGGACAGCATGGAACCCGAAGTAAACATCCTACCAGCTATTGTCTACCTGCTCATCTACCAGGAGTACGAACGCCGGCGCAGACGACAACGGTGAGTACTGCACCTACGACACAGGGGAGGGGGGAAGAGGTAAGCTTACGGGCACACACATACGCCATACACCCACCCCAAATACCTACACCCCAATGCAGAGCAACAAGTCAGAGTGACACCCCCCAAACCCACCGGAATAATGCAAAAACACAATTAAAATGATCTATAAAATATATGTATAAATAGCTCCATTGAAGTTATGGGAAATATGCAATATAAAAGATACAAAATAAGGAATGAACATAGTTAAAAATATATACATAGGCAATAAGTCCTGCCCATTCTGTCAAAGTTCCATAGTCTGTGGGCCAATGTGCACAAACACATGGGCAAAGCCCACACAGGAGACCAGATACCATTGGAGAGAACACTGCTGGGGCATCAGATGATAAAACTACAGGCACCTCAGGGGGAAGGGAAGGGGGGGCACCTCAGCCACATGAGTCCACGACGCCAGATCCACGAGGGGCCTCCATGCCCACTGTCCCATCCTGGGGAGTGCAAAGCCACAGTCCATCAGATGGATTACCGACTCCACTGTTAATGGAGGAGGCATGGTGCCCAGAGTGCTTCGTGAAGCCCTGCTCGACACAGAACCAGCACTGTCAATGGGCCAGCGGTGCTTGAGACGGCGTTGCCCAGCGGAGCGGTGCTTGACAGGAAGGGCCCAGCGGAGCGGTGCTTGAGACGGCGGTGGCCAGCGGAGCGGTGCTTGAGACGGCGGTGGCCAGCGGAGCGGTGCTTGAGATGAAGGGCCCAGCGGAGCTGGACTTGACAGGAAGGGTCCAGCGGAGCGGTGCTTGAGACGGCGGTGGCCAACGGAGCGGTGCTTGACAGGAAGGGCCCAGCGGAGCGGTGCTTGAGACGGCGGTGCCCAGCGGAGCGGTGCTTGACAGGAAGGGCCCAGCAGAGCGGTGCTTGACAGGAAGGGCCCAGCGGAGCGGTGCTTGAGATGAAGGGCCCAGCGGAGCGGTGCTTGAGATGAAGGGCCCAGCGGAGCGGTTCTTGACAGGAAGGGCCCAGCGGAGCGGTGCTTGACAGGAAGGGCCCAGCGGAGCGGTGCTTGAGATGAAGGGCCCAGTTCAGCGGTGCTTGAGACGGCGGTGGCCAGCAGAGTGGTGCTTGAGATGAAGGGCCCAGCGGAGCGGTGCTTGACAGGAAGGGCCCAGCAGAGCGGTGCTTGAGATGAAGGGCCTAGTTCAGCGGTGCTTGAGATGAAGGGCCCAGTTCAGCGGTGCTTGAGATGAAGGGCCCAGTTCAGCTGTGCTTGAGATGAAGGGCCCAGCGGAGCAGTGCTTGACAGGAAGGGCCCAGCGGAGCGGTGCTTGACAGGAAGGGCCCATCAGAGAGGTTCTTGTCACGGCGGGCCCCTGTTCAGCGGTGCTTCTCACGGCGGGGCCCTGTTCAGCGGTACTTGTCACGGCGGGCCCCTGTTCAGCGGTGCTTCCAACAGGGTGCTTGTCACGGCGGGGCCCTGTTCAGCGGTACTTGTCACGGCGGGGCCCTGTTCAGCGGTGCTTCTCACGGTGGGGCCCTGTTCAGCGGTTCTTGTCACGGCGGGCCCCTGTTCAGCGGTGCTTCTCACGGCGGGCCCTGTTCAGCGGTGCTTCTCACGGCGTGGCCCTGTTCAGCGGTTCTTGTCACGGCGGGCCCCTGTTCAGCGGTGCTTCTCACGGCGGGCCCTGTTCAGCGGTGCTTCTCACGGCGGGGCCCTGTTCAGCGGTTCTTGTCACGGCGGGCCCCTGTTCAGCGGCGCTTCTCACGGCGGGGCCCTGTTCAGCGGTGCTTGTCACGGCGGGCCCTGTTCAGCAGTTCTTCTCACGGCGGGGCCCTGTTCAGCGGTTCTTGTCACGGCGGGGCCCTGTTCAGCGGTGCTTGTCCTTTGTTTCTAGGGAGCCAGACCTGGCCAAGACTTCCCGCTCAGTCGCCATCCGACCTAGCGGTCGCGGGGCCCTCCGTGATGGAGTCCTGGGCCCGTGGGTGACGTCCGTAACAACCGGAATGGGGCTGGTGGGGCCCTCCTGGGCAGCTCGCCTGCTGCCTGACTTCTCCGCCCTGCTGCCCTTGCCCTCCTTCGCTGAAGCTCTGTGGCCCTTGCCTCCCTTTGATGATGTGGCAGGTGACGGGGCAAGGCTACTGTCCTTGGTGGCAGCCGTCTCAGGCTTGTCGTGCCGGCCCTTAGTTTTTTTTGTCCTCTTCCCAGGGGGTGGGCTGGCTGTCCCCTTGCTGCTGGCCGATGTTCCTGCCCTAGGAGCTGGTGGACTCCAATAGCCCTGCACTATGGTCATAGTAGATGCAGGGCTGGTGGTGGCTGAGGTGCTTTTTTTACTCTTACCAGATGGAGCGGGTGGGTCAGTGATTGGAACGAGCTCAAGGTTGGAAAGGAAAAGCACTTTGGAAGGACAGGGACGGGTAGGTGTAGTGGGTATGGGGGTGGAGGAAGAGGATGTGGTTGTAGGAGAGTCAAGTGTGCTGTCTTTGGGTGCAGGTGCTTGTGACGGAGGCTGTCGTGAAGTGGATGGCTGTTGGGTGGGTGGCTGCCTGTGTTTGTGTGGTTTGGAAGAGGGGGTGACAGATACACTGGGAGAGGACACAGGGGACGTGTAAATGGCAGTGGGGGTGGTGACTGCACGTGTGCGGACTGTAATGGAGGGTGTGCTGGTGATGGAAGTACTGGGTGATGGTGGTGTGCATGCAGGTGTGAGTGGAGACGTCACAGGGAGGGAGGAGGGAGATGAGGAGGTGGGGGACACAGAGGTGGTAGTGACTGTTGGCATGTCTGCATCTGGATGTTGCTTGGGTGAATGCTTGTGGGATCTGTGGTGCTTATGTCTGGATGAGCTGCCCTTGGGTGAAGAGGTGTGTGCAGGCTGGTCTGATGGTGTGGATGGGATAGGCAGAGGAACAGGAGACTGGGACTGGGTGGAGGGAGTCAGAAGAGGGAGGCTGGAGACAGGGACAATGGCTGCCGTCAGTGCTGAGGCCAGAACGTTGAACGATCGCTGATGGGCAGCCTGACCCGAATGAATGCCCTCCAGGTATGCATTGCTCTGATGCACCTCCCTTTCTACACCCTGGATGGCATTCAAAAGGGTAGACTGCCCAACAATGAGCGTCCGGAGGAGGTCAATGACCTCCTCACTGAGGGCAGCAGGGGTAACTGGGGCAGGGCCTGAGGTGCCTGGGGCGAAGGAGATGCCCGCCTTCATGGCCGAGCGGGCACGGGGCGAACGCTGAGGGGCTGCTGGGAGGGCGGGGCTGGTGCGCTGGGTGGCGGCTGTACCTGTTGTGGCGGTGGGCACGGATGTTGCCGCCACAGCAAGGGAGCTCCCTTCCGAGGACGTGTCGGTGTCGCTGACGTCTCCACGGGTCCCCGTTGTGGAGCTCCACTCACCCTCCGTCTCACTGGTGTACTCGGAGTCTGTTGCATGGCCCTCCGGGGCCATGTGAGATGCAGCTCCCTCGTGCGCCGATACCACTTCTCCTCCGCCTGATGATGGTAATGCACACATGAACAGGAAGACAAAGAAAATGGAAGGGGGAGAAATGAAGACAGGTTGAGTGCATGCATTGGCAACACCGTTGTCGGAGAAGACAGACACAGAAGCCCCCTGCTCTAGGCCGCGCAATCGGGATACACTACTCAGTTATTGTGACTAGGCCTACAGGTCTATGGATGACAAATGCACACATGGGTGAGGCCGGACCATGGATAGCTGTACTTGGCACCCTACAGAGGTGGGGGCGGGGGCACAGGGCCATGCCTAACGGAGGGGCCTAGCCTACAGAATGCGCCCTGGCCTAGAGATAGCCACAGCCCTCCTCCCCCACCCAGACACCTTCACTGCGCGCAAAGATAGCAGAATGTGCTGATACTCACCCCCTTGTGTCTGCTGTGATGTCCTCATGCGCCCATCCAAATCGGGGTAGGCCACCGCCAGGATCCGGGACATCAGGGGGGTCAATTGGCGGCTGGCACCCCTCCTACGTTGGGAGGCCATCCCCAGCACAGACTCAGCGGTCTTTCTGGTCCCGCGGCGGATGTCCTCCCACCTCTTTCGGCAGTGGGTGCCCCATCTGTTGTGGACCCCCAGGGCCCGGTCGTCCTTGGCGATGGCACACCAAATGTCGATCTTCTGATGGGCGCTGACCTATGTGACATGTACAGGGTGGTAAAGGAAATCTCATCACTTTTCTGCCTGGTCAATGTGAGTGGCTCCCCCCATCCCAACCTTGCCATGTGGCACATGCTCTCATCTTTCGTGCGTTGCACTCCTCATTCGCTCCCCTCCCCACCATCTTACATACACCCCACTCAACACAGGCATAGCCCATTCAACGTGCACCCTGTGTACTAACCTGTTGGTCTGGAGGACCGTAGAGTAGCGCATACTAGGGGAGGACCCCATCAACAAGTTTCTCTAATTCTTCAGAAGTGAAGGCAGGGGCCCTTTCCCTAGTCCCAGCAGCCATTGTAGCTCCCAGACCGAGGTCACAGCAGCACTTGCAGTATCGGTCCTCTCCTGTGGATGATCAGGTCTCGAGTGATTAATCAGATAGAAAATGGCGGTCACACCCGCGGCGGTGCGTACCGCCGCGGTGCGTACCGCGACTGCAGGCGCCCATCCTCATTGGCTACTGAAACCCATAGGGTGCAATGTTAACCAATGCGGCTTAGCACCGCGGTCTTCGACCGCCTACCGCCACGGTGTGCCACGCCAGCGCATTGACCTCACATCCCACTGTAACACTTCACAGGTCAGGCAGTCGCCATTTCAAGGGCCCACATGGCTGAATTTCTACTGCGTCACACAGGCCTAGGCCTTGCATTGCCACTCATACAAGCCTTTCAATGCATAGCGATTCGTGTACTGTGCAAGCTGTGTGAACGAACGAACCTGTGGGTTGCTTGACTCTGTGCTCCATGTTGTCCTTCCTAGGCACCGTCCGCTGAGACTTGCGAGGAGAAGGATGAATCCTCCCGTGTACCGACCGCTGGTGGACCTGTCGACAATGGAAGAACGACATATCATACTTACATACAGGCTTGACAGAGCAACTATACATGAACTATGTGCCCAGCTGGAGCCAGACCTGATGTCCCCCATCCGTCAACCCACAGGGATTCCCCCTCTGGTGCAGGTTCTGTCAGTACTCCATTTTTTGGCAAGTGGGTCTTTTCAGACAACAGTGGCCATATCATCTGGGATGTCTCAGCCTATGTTTTCTAAGGTTTTGTCCAGAGTGTTGTCTGCCCTGATGAAATACATGCGGAGCTACATTATTTTCCCTGAGGTGGGCGATTTGGCTACAGTGAAGGGTGATTTCTATGCCCTTGGACATATCCCCAACATCATTGGTGCCATTGATGGGACCCATGTGGCTTTGGTTCCCCCCAAAGAAAGTGAGCAGGTGTACAGAAACAGAAAAAGTTATAATTCGATGAATGTCCAGGTGGTCTGTTTGGCTGACCAGTACATCTCCCATGTAAATGCCAAGTTCCCTGGGTCAGTGCATGACGCGTATGTCATGCGAAATAGCAGCATCCCTTATGTGATGGAACAGCTACAGAGACACCGTGTGTGGCTAATTGGTGACTCTGGTTACCCCAACCTGTCGTGGCTACTGACCCCAGTGAGGAATCCCCAGACCAGGGCAGAGGAACGGTACAATGAGGCCCATGGGCGAACTAGGAGGATCATAGAAAGGACCTTCGGGGTCCTGAAGGCCAGGTTTAGGTGCCTGCATATGACAGGGGGATCGCTAATGTACTCACCAAAGAAGGTGTGCCATATCATCGTGGCCTGCTGTATGCTTCACAATCTTGCTTTGCGACGCCAGGTGCCTTTTCTGCAGGAGGATGGTCCAGATGGTGGTATTGTAGCAGCTGTGGAGCCTGTGGAGAGTGAAGAGGAGGAAGACGACGGGGACGACACGTACACCAGGGATACAGTCAGACAACAATATTTTCAGTAGCACACAGGTAAGAATCACCCACGCCATTTTACATTTACTTAAGGCCTGATGCGTCTCCACTGTCTGTGTTTCCCCCCAGTTCCTGTTAACTTATTTGTGACTTTCCCTTCCCTTTTCAGAGCTGTATGACCCACTGCGTGACTTCTGCTTTGTTTGCCCATGGACTAAAGCTTATTGAAATTGGTATGTTGTCATCACAAAGTAACTGGACATTATTGCACCGTTATGTGTAATACATTTGTTAAGAATACAAGCAGACTCCTGTTATTTTAAGTGCAATAAGTGATTTATTTTAAGTGCTACATATAGGTACATGAATGTATAACGGTGATGGGTGGGGGTGGAGTAATGTCCATGGCAGAGTCCAGTTCTCAGTCGCACAGGTGCATTGTCCATATGCCTGTGGAAGGATGGAGCAGGGGCAGTTAAAGGTTGGACAGGGTGACAATGTGGGACAGTGGGATGACATCAGGGGGTATCTTAGGCTGGCGGGGGTCTTGCAATCCTACTCTGTCTTCTTGTGAGATCTCAGGTTCCGCTTGCGGGGTGGTTCTTCTTCTGCAGGAGGTGGGGTTCTGGTGGCCTGTTGTTGTGTGGGGGCCTCCTGTCCACTAGCGCCGGCGGAGGTGGTAGGCTGTTCCTGGCCTGGGCTAGTGACAGGGGCCCTTTGGGGTGCCACATGGTCCCGCAATGTGGTGACTATCTGGTTAAGGGCCACGACGATGGTCCCCATTGCGGAACCGATGTTCCTCAGTTCCTCTCTGAACCCCATGTACCGTTTCTCCTGCAGTGCCTGGATCTCCTGGAACCTGGCCAGTACCGTCGCCATCGTCTCCTGGGAGTGGTGGTAAGCTCCCATGATGGAGGAGAGGGCCTCTTGGAGAGTCGGTTCCCTGGGCCTGTCCCCCCCCTGTCGCACAGCAGCCCTCCCAGTTCCCCTGTGTTCCTGGGCCTCTGTCCCCTGGACGGTGTGCCCACTACCACTGCCCCCAGGTCCCTGTTGTTGTTGGGGTGGTGGGTCAACCTGGGTGCCCTGCAGTGGTGGACACACCGCTGATTGACGTGTCCTGGAGACAGAGGCATGGGCCCGCTGGGTGGGAGCTGTGCTGGTGTTCCCAGAGGGGGTTGGGTCTGGTGTAGCCTGTGGCTGTCTGTGGGGAACCGACTGTCAAGAGGTCCACGATGGGCCGGGCTGGTCATCTGGGTCAAGGGAGACAGAGCTGCTGTCATCGCTGGGGGCCTCTTCTGGGGGTGGGATGGACATCTCTGGACCCTCCGTGGCGGTGTGGTGGCGTTCGGGTCCTGCAGGGGTATAAAGGTATGGTTATTGCTTCTGTGTGCGGCATTTCGTGTGATGGGTGGGTGTCCGTGTACCCAAGTGCAGGCATTCCCTTGTGGGGGCTTTTGTGAGGGTGGCTTGTGGGGGTGATGTGTGTGTGCAGTGGGCATGCTTTGGTGATGGGTGTCCATGCTTTGTGGTCGCATGCAGGGCTTGGTGTTGGGATGGGTGGGTTGTGATGGTGAGCCATTTGCAAGGAGTTGGTGTGATGGGGGTGGGGGTGAGGGTGGGGGTATGATTTGGCATGCAGGTGGGGTGGGGGTGGGAAGCAGTAGTGAAGATTTGACTTACCAGGGTCCATTCCTCCGCCTACTCCTGCGAGGCCCTCAGGATGCAGGATGTGCAAGACTTCCTCCTCCCATGCTGTAAATTCTGGGGGAGTAGGTGGGGGTCGGCCGCCAGTCTTCTGCACCGCAATGTTGTGCCTTGATACCATGGAACGCACCTTCCCCGTAGGTCGTTCCAGCGATTCCTTATGTCATCCCGATTGCGTGGATGCTGTCCCACCGCGTTGACCCTGTCCACTATCCTTTGCCATAGCTCCATCTTCCTGGCAATTGTGGTGTGCTGCACCTGTGCCCCGAAAAGCTGGGGCTCTACACGGACTATTTCCTCCACCATGACCCTGAGTTCTGCGTCAGTGAACCTGGGGTGTCTTTGGGGTGCCATGGGGTGGTGTGGATGAGGTGTGGGGTGGCATTTGTGGTGATGAGTGTGGTGCGTGTGGTGGTGTGTGGTGTTTGGTGCGTGGATTCTGTGTGGGTGATGGTGTTGTGTGCCTCTGTGTTGTGGGATTGTCTATTCTGTGCTCTCTCTCTAGCCTTCGTCAATAATTTCGGGTCGTAGGGGTTTGTGGGTGATGTGGGTGTGTGTTTTATATTGGGTTGGGTGTGTGGGAGTGGTGTTAGTATGTGTATCAGGTGTGTGTGTTTCAAACTGACCAATGTGGCTGAGTTTTCTATGTGTGTGTGTATTTTGACCGCAGCGGTGTGTACCGCCAATGGAATACCGCGTTTGAAAGACCGCCGCGTGGATTTGTGGGTCGGAATGGTATGGGCGTATTTCTGTTGCCGTGACGGTCGAGGTTTGGTCATCGCCATTTTTTCGCTGACCTTTGGTGTGGTGGACTTTTGTGGATGTCGGGTTTTTGGCGGTTTGCAAGTTGCGGGTCAGAATGACCGTGGCGGTTTACCGTGGCCGCGGCAGTGTTATGGCGGTCTTCTGACTGGCGGTAAGCGCCTTTTACCACCAAGGTCAGAATGACCCCCATAGTGTTTTCATTTGTCCCTATAATTAGGTACCTGAGTAGAATAGCTAATGACATAGGCCCTCATTCTGACCTTGGCGGGCGGCGGAGGCCGCCCGCCAAAGTCCCGCCGTCAGGTTACCGTTCCGCGGTCGAAAGACCGCGGCGGTAATTCTGACTTTCCCGCTGGGCTGGCGGGCGGTCTCCTTCAGACCGCCAGCCAGCCCAGCGGGAAAGAGGCTTCCACGATGAAGCCGGCTCGGAATCGAGCCGGCGGAGTGGAAGCTGTGCGACGGGTGCAGTTGCACCCGTCGCGTATTTCACTGTCTGCACAGCAGACAGTGAAATACATGTAGGGGCCCTCTTACGGGGGCCCCTGCAATGCCCATGCCAGTGGCATGGGCACTGCAGGGGCCCCCAGGGGCCCCGCGACCCCCCCTACCGCCATCCGGATCTCGGCGGTCCGACCGCCGGGATCTGGATGGCGGTAGGGGGGGTCGGAATCCCCGCGGCGGTGCAGCAAGCTGCGCCGCCGCGGAGGATTCAATGGGGCCGCGGTACACTGGCGGGACCCCGCCAGTGGTGCCGGTCCGACCGCGGCTTTACCGCCGCGGTCGGAATCCCCATTGGAGCACCGCCGGCCTGTCGGCGGTGCTCCCGCGGTCCTCCGCCCTGGCGGTCAAAGACCGCCAGGGTCAGAATGACCACCATAGTATTAGTTAGAGGTTTCTTTGAGCCTACATTGACTTTTGGCCCAGCTTACGCACATTGAAACAATCTATCTTACACATTTAGAAAAGAGCTTTTTAGATCACACAGATGACAGGAGAAAAGCATTAAAAGAAATATTAGAAAAGGGCCAAGAGAAAAAGACGTACACGAATGATTATGCTTTAGTGCAATAAAAACACAAGGGCAATTAGCATTAGATGCACAACACGTAGGGAAGCTTTGAGTATATAGGCCTAAATCGTGCAGTGACACTTTATTTGTGGGAACAAGTGAATGTAGACATGTGTTCTTGTTTCAGAGTAAATAGACATTTATGTTGAATGGACAGGATCTGGCAATTCCTGGAATATATTCTATCTGTGGTCCTAATGCTTCTTACCGTCTTCCAAGAGGATTGTATGGGACATAATATTTGGGGATAGTCTTACCAAAGATTTTTCAACTTGACGACTTAAAGACATTTCTGAAATTGACAGAGTTACATCATATAGACAGAAGAGAGAGTCTCCTTCTATCATAGTGGGTGATATATTTTGAGCAATAATTCCTTCAGTGGGAGTTGTTCTGAATTCAATAAAGATTTGAAAGTTGTCTACTATTGTGGATAACATGCTGACAAATTTTTCAGGAGCCATACTCCTGATCAATACTGAATTAGTTACTGAAAGAGCTGTGACTCATCAAAACCGCCTTGCATTAGATATTCTTTTAGCAAAGGATGGCGGAGTTTGCAAAATGCTTAATTCTAGGCATTGCTGGTTGTTCGTTCCTGATAATAGTAAAGAAATTAGAAGCTTGGGGCCAGATGTACCAAAGGGTTTTATCCATTCTGTGTCTATGGGAAAATGTGTTCGTACATATGGGCCTTACTTACTAATCTGACTAATGAGAGTGCTGATTTGAAAGAATTAAAAGAACCAGGTGTTTAGGAAAAAGCGGGCAAAGGTTTTGCTTCAGTGGGAAATTGGCTCAGCAACATTGGGAAAGGGATATTATTGGAAATAATACAGGGGATATTGATTATTGTGGTTTGCTAATTGGAATTTGGGGAATATGTAAACTGTGCAAAAGAATGAAACTGAAGAAATCAAAGAATAATCAGAATAGAGAAGAAAAGAAAAGGGAAAAATTGTTTACGGAAAATTTAAAAAGGGAACAAGAAGGGATTGAAATGATAGAATTTTAGCTGATCCAAAATTTGTGAGCAAAAGTTTAGTGTGATGACACATTTAGTCATCAGAGGAGGGATTGTTAGAGCAGGAGTTCTAATGAAATTATTAATGAATATTCATGTATTTTGATTAATAGATTTACATACAAAATGTAGTAACCTAGAGGTAAAATAATGCACACATTTGAAAGTGTGACCACGTGAGTGGCCACCAGTATTCATGAAGTGTACTTATTAATGGCTTATTAATATGAAATGTTGAGATTATGTTTGATTAATGTAGTAATACATAATATTAATGGTTATGCAATATGTATGCTTTATTAATTACACCATCCGAAGGTCCACCTAGTGGCGCGCAAATTTCACGGGGGCAAACGTGAGGAAAGGACCATTCCTCCACAATCTCCAACACCAACAATTGTCAAACAATTGATTCGTTGCACTCCAGGAGAGTTTTATTACTTCTATCCAAAGAAGTATAAAAAAAGACCACCAACGCGTTTCAACCTCTCGGTCTTGATCACAGTTTACAAAGAAAACCTTCCCATGAGTCTCTATTTATAGTTCATTTTCCTACCACCACCCAAGTGCACTCTGGGACAGAAGTCACCCTACAAAATTCTAGTGACAATCAAAACATGATAAAAACCCGCCGGAGAGGGTTCCAGAGCCCACAGTCTCCCCCAAGCATCGCAAGATAACCGATTACTTCACTAAAGCCGGAGCCTACGCCGCCAGAAAAAGGATTGACTCCCTGGCTCAAACCCAAACAAGTTTTGGGGAAATAACCTCATCCAGCCAAGACCGGCAACAGCAAGGAAGCAATGAAAAGAAACTCAGAATGAATTCACCTCCCCTCCTCCCCCATCACTACAGTAGAGATTAGAGAAAATCACCCCATGAAAATAGCTGCATCAAGTACTGACCAAGAAGATGTGATACCACCCACTCCTACACCAGGACCCCTCTACAATCTTAGGCGAAACTCAATCATATGCAATAAATCACTAGATGCCTCTAAGTACCAATGGACTTCTAGTCCAGCCAAGCTACCCATCCTGGACTCAGAACTGGTAGCAATCGCAGAACATTTGGAACAAGAATCTCAGGAAGGTGACCCATTCTGCCAAAGCCTGAAACTCCACTCATTTCAAAAGTACAAAGGTGAAAAAGAAGAACAGGACCTCTGGGGTAAGGAACAGGTCCTCACAAGCAGATCAGCAAAGGCAGAAACAGGGACAGCCGTACAGAAAGTCCCACACAAAATAACAACAAATAAAGTATTATCAAGTGGTAAACAAGAGCCCGACTTAAAGACACTAGCCCAAGTGGCAGTCAGGTCAGAAGAAATGTGGGCTGCAATCCTAAATTCAATGCAAGCAACAGGCACGGCGCTGCAATTTCACTCAAATAAAATGGACATTCAAGTCGACTTGCTAAATACCCTGGCAGTATTTGTCTCTGGGATTGACAATAAGTTGGAAAAATTAAACGCACTTATAACAAAGGCGCAAGTCAATCACTCTAATGATTTTACAATTTGTTCCTGTAAGGAGGTAGTAGAAAAGATATCTCAACTGCTGCAAATCCTAGAGGGAATACTCCAGGAAATCTGCTCCACCCGGAAGGTTGAAGATACTTGCACTAAACCACTCGCCACCAAGCTAAAATCTACACCGAGGGAGCTGAAACAAGAGGAGCAGCAGCCCGATTCCTCTCTAGCACCTGTTTCATCAACCACAAGCAAGGAGAGAAAATCGTCTGACAGTCGCCAACTAGCAAGTGCTAGTATGGAACCCATGGAGAATCATCCTCCGCTACAGTCCATCAATAAGACCGGGAACCATGAGCCTCCCACAACCCGGATCCTTTCAAAAAGAGAACGAAAGCGGGCAAGGAAGGGAAGGAAGTCCGCACAACTACATCATCCAATTGCCATAAAAAGCACTGATACTAGCCTAAAGGAATCACCTAAAGACCATACAACGTCACATGGAGGGTATAATAGAGACATTGCTGCCCACATAAGTACAAGCTCCAATACAATAGTAGATGTGATAACAATCCCCGGCTCAGCAGACAACACCCAGTCAACAATGTCCCCCCAGAGGTCATCAGCAGCAATTGGCTCAATTACAAACTTAAGACCAAGCCCCACAAGGAGCCACCAGAGTATAAAACCAAAAGCCATTACGCCTGCGCTGCACCCCCAACTAACATGGGCCATTGTGGGCAGCAAGGGACACAGGCCTGTTACTGGTCAGTGGGAAGATGGATATAAGGAGCCAAACCTGCATATAGAGCAACACCAGCCACTTGTATCAGACACAAATGCCCAGGAGTTCACTCACCAGTTATTGTGGATTCCAGAATACACCTCCAGGTCCCCCAAAGAGATTCTCAATCGCTCTTCTATTCTAAGAATCATAAAAGCCCTACCGGATCTTCAGTCTGTAGCCTCAGAGGATCTTGCAGCAATAAAATTCATCCAAGCAAGAGGCAACCAACACACAGACCCAACCCTCACCATCTTCTCTTCACCAGATATCCCAAAGCGGATCATGAAAAGAAAGGAACTATTGAAAGCCTGGGGCATTGAGGTGACCATCTACAAAGAAGAGCGCTATCCAACTCCGCTGCTAGCCTCACAATCCCTGGGAAATCCCAAAGGTACATGGTCAGTTTTGAAAGGAGTACATCAAGTCAGCAGGCCCATTGAAGAAAAGTCCAGTGAGAAATGTCCACCTAAGCACCCGCTGACAGTCCAAATATGGAGAGAAGAAGTGAGGGAAAGAGTGGTTTTGGGTCAACAAATGTATTCAGAAAGGGAATGGGCAGCGACGAATTTACCACCAAGACTGATGGGCAACAATTGAAAAGGTGAGGATCAACCCGCACACGGCATATTATCCATTTGGTCTTGGAACATCGTGGCCTATGGGCAAAACTGGACGATCCTGCAGTAATCAATTTTTTCAGTACCTTCGACATTTTACTCCTACAGGAATCCTGGGCAATGGAATCAATACTGATAATCGGATTCTTGGAATATCTCAGCCCAGCAGCAAAAACCAATAGGCCCGGAAGGCTGAAGGGAGGCCTAGCCACCTACATTAGTACAAGCCTTTTGGTAAAAATCTCTGAGCATAAGGAGGAAGACCAACCCTTTCAATTACTCCGGCTGGACAATTGGGGGAAAACTACACAGGAACCATTGATTCTGGTTAACATATACATCAATCCAAAAAATAAAAAAAATCTAAGCAAACAAATTGCTAACGCAACTGTTAGGGATAAAAAGCACAGTAAAATCGGCATTCTGGCTAATGTCGGGCGACTTCAATCTTGGCTTATTCCACAACCCCAGTGAGGACCATATTCAAACCGTGGCAAGAATGCCCAGCCAAACCCTCCCAAACAAATGCAGGAAAGAAAAAATAGGGGAGAGTTGTATACGCACCTGTGAATCAGTAGGCCTCTTCGTGCTAAACGGACGGAAGTGCCCTGATATTCCACCAGCATGGACAAGATTCTCCAGGAAATCAGTCTCCTATCTAGATTACACCCTGGTGTCCCCTGTTCTATATAAGTTAGTAAACACCTTTACCATCATGGACCGCACGGAAAGTGATCATGAGCCACAGGTATTCTGGATGTGTGCATCACCACAAAATCCGGTGAAAGCGGTAGCCCTAACCGGGGCACTGGGCACCGAAAACCGAAAGCGACTCAAATGGTCCTCTGACACCATTGAAAGCCAGGCAGATGAGGCCCTACAAAAGCTAGAGTCAATGGCCACAAGTGGGGCAAAGTTGACAACAGTTTGGGAGTCTTTTGCCACCGACCTCGTAAAAAAAGATTCCTTAAAAAACACGAGAAAGGGAGCACCATTGAACCACCTCCAAAGTTCACTCTTACCGCTGTCAGTGCGCAAAAGGAAAGCAGTGGTAGGTAAACTGTTAAGGTCACGGCGTAAAAGTCCAGATAATGGATCAATATTGACCGCGTTGAGAGAGCAAAGGAAATGGTACAAAAGGGATCTATGGACCTTTAAAAAAGGCCAAGAGGAGGCCCTGTGGGCCAAACTACATTTTGCGATCAAAACCTCTGACTCCAAAAGATTTTGGAAAATCATCAACACAATAGACAATGGCGCAAAAGCAGGCAATAATGCAAATATAGCAGAGGAAGTATGGGTATCCCATTTAAAGTCCCATCTAAAAGAACTGCCCATTGAAGAAGGCCCTCAAATTCAGGGGCATCAGATTGGCTGGGAATCCAACGTCCCTGATCCTTTGAAATTTACGGCACCAGAACTGTTAAAAATCATTGGAAAGTCACGAACGGACTGTGCCCCCGGCCCTAATGGCTTACCCCAAACATTATTCAAACAAGAAACTGAAAGGTGGGCCAATTTCCTGGCTGCAATGTTCAACAATGTGCTCACAACTGGCAATGTCCCGGCATCTTGGAAAGGCTCAATAATCCACCCCATATATAAGGGTGGGAGCGCACTCTCCCCAAGTAACTACAGACTAATCAGCCTTTTAGACGATGACCTCAAGTACTTTTCGTGCTGTGTGCTAACTCACCTAGAAGCCGGGATCACAGATAACGACATTTTACTCCTTAACCTAACCGGCTTCACTAAGCACCAAGGAACATTAACAAACCTTATGGGGCTAGGTCTGATCATAAATAGAGCAAAAGCAAAAGGGACTCCAACCTATTTATGTTTTGTGGACTTTAAAGCTGCTTTTGACTGTGTCTCCCGCCGCAAATTGTGGGCTAAATTTCTACTGTGGGAGCTGCCACATTCTATTTTAAACGCCATCAAAATGATATACTCTGATACTTGGGTGAAGGAGAAATTGGGGGAAGGCTCTCACCTATCCAGGGCAGTCAAAACAACAGTGGGTGTGAAGCAAGGCTGTGTATTGGCCCCAACACGGTTCAACCTGTACATAGCAGATCTCCCCACTATGTTAAATGGTCATTCCTCTGACTCTCCCTCACTGGGCGGTCAACAAATATCCAATCTGCTATATGCAGATGACCTACTGCTAATCAGCAATTCCAGAATAGGCATGCAGAAATTGTTAAAGGCATTAGAAGAATACTCAGGATCTAATGATTTAGAAATCAATCATAAAAAGTCTAAAATTATTATCTTAAACCACAGGCCAACCAGCCGAAGTAAATGGCATATGAATGGGAAAACACTAGAGGAAGTAACATCATATAGATACCTAGGATTTGTGGTGGATGCCAGAGGTAATTACTCGCCACAAAAAGAAGCAATAAAAAGTAAGACGCAGGCCCTCACTTATGCCTTTTGTAAGCTAGCAAATTCAACCTGCGGTCAGGCTCTGAACACAGTAACAGCTGTAATGAGAGCGAAACTACTTCCAACTATCACCTATGGGACCGAAATAATGAGGGGGATGGAAGTAGGGCTACTGGATAAGCTTCTGACAAAGACATATAAGCGCGTTTTTCGGCTCCCTGGGTGGGCCTCGCCAGCCCAGGTCAGACTGGAATTCATGCTGGTCAAACAGTCATTAGCCCGGCATACATTAAATGTTGTTACAAATTGAGCCGTACATTAAAAGGGTCCTTAGCCTATCTAGTCTGGCATGAAATTATCCTAGAAAGAGGGAGATGCAACTACATAAGGCATCTAGAAAAAAGTAAGAGTCTTTTGAACTTAGATGAGGTATGGGATCGGTCTCTACCCATCCCCGCGTTCAATAAAGCCGTGAATAAGCTACAGAGCTGGCTAGAAGATAGGGACTTACTGACCAAAAGGGAGCATAGTTGGTTGATCCTTAACTCCTACAAAACGTTTAAAGAATCACTACTTATGGCTGGCACTTACTCACGGAAAATAAAGCATTCCTTTCTCAGACTTAGGCTTGGTGAAGTCCCAACGCTAGACCTCTTGCCAAAATGGAAAAAGGAGCGGCAAGTAGGCCCCCAGGAGTGCCGTCTCTGTCATCTAGCAGAAGAAAACTTTGTGCATGTGGTCTTCATTTGTCCAGCGTTGGCGGTTGAAAGGAGACTCTTGCTGAAGAAGGGGGTCTAGAAAGAACAAAATACTATCCACTGAGAAGCAAACAAATGAACAAAACGAAGTAATTGAGAGTAATTCGAGTGAGAATTTGGTTGTAAATCTTTCAAATCATGAATTGACGCAACAGGAAATGACCCTCCTGAATAAAGGCCTGTCCTTCTGTCCGGAAATGCATTATGATCATGTTGAAACAAGGATTGACTTATACAAATGTGTGCAAAAGTTAAAACTGGCTAAATGTTTTTCCAAACATGTACCAGGAGTACAAGCACTAGAGGTACAAAATATGCCATTGATTAATCTGACTATTGAACAAAAATCAGATGTGAAAACAGCATATGATCTGATGCATGGTCTTGAGGATCATGAATTAACAGAAACACAAGTACTGGAAGAACTAGACATTAATATGGAAGGACGCTATCATACAAACTTCAAACCTAAATCAAAATTTTGTCCAATACTATCACCGGGCAATAGGATGGATATTTTCCATGATCTGGTGGTTGAAGACCTGGAAAGATTAAATAAAATCAAATATATACCAAAGGAAAATATAACCAAACAGGAACATGAGGCCCTCAAAGCATTGATGGAAAATCAAGACTTGGAATTCAAACCGTCTGACAAAGGTGGAAATATAGTGATTATGGAACAACAAGACTATATGAAAGAAGCATATAGGTAGCTGAACATCGAAAATCATTATCTTAAGCTCAAAGAAAATCCCATCAACAAATAACCATGCAATAAAACCAACTGTTGGATACATGATATAGTGATGGTCTGCTAAATAAGGACAAGAGATTATTCTTGGGTAATGATAATCCAATTGTGCCTACAATTTATTTTCTCCCAAAAATCCACAAAAGTTTGGAAAAATCACCGGGTCGCCCAATAATTTCCAGTTGTGGTTCACTATATGAGAACTTATCAACATATGTGGATTCCTTTTTAGCCCCTATAGTAACAAGTCTTAGGGGCATATTTATACTCCGTTTGCGCCGGAATTGCGTCGTTTTTTTTTACGCAATTTCGACGCAAAACTAACTCCATATTTATACTTTGGCGTTAGACGCATCTAGCGCCAAAGTCCATGGAGTTCGCGTCATTTTTTTGCGTGGACACCTACTTTGCTTTAATGAGATGCAAGGTAGGCGTTCACGTCTAAAAAATCGACTCCGAGGCATGTGCGTCAGATTTATACTCCCGGGCAAAAATCACGCCCGGGAGTGGGCGGGTCAAAAAAAAATGACGTACGGCCGCTTTTGCGCCGTTTTTTAGTGCCTGCAAAAGGCAGGCGTTAAGGGACCTGTGGGCTCTGAAGGAGCCCAGAGGTGCCCTCCCATGCCCCCAGAGGCCCCCCCTGTCACCCTTGCCCACCCCAGGAGGAAACCCAAGGCTGGAGGGACATTAAGGTAAGTTCAGGTAAGTGTTTTTTTTTTTTTTTTTGTGGCATAGGGGGGGCTGATTTGTGCCCCCCTACATGCCACTATGCCCAATGACCATGCCCAGTGGACAGAAGTCCCCTGGGCATGGCCATTGGGCAAGGGGGCATGACTCCTGTCTTTGCTAAGACAGGAGTCATTTCTATGGAGGTTGGGAGTGAAAAAAATGGCGCAAATCGGGTTGAGGCGAAAAAATTGCCTCAACCTGACTTGCCCCATTTCTTGACGCCCAAGCTCCATTTTCCCCTACGCCGGCGCTGCCTGGTGTACGTCGTTTTTTTATAACGCACACCAGACGGCGCCGGCGGATAACGCCGGCTAATGTCATTCAATAAATACGGCGCCCGCATGGCACTTCAGAATGGCGTTAGCCGGCGCTAATTTTTTTGACGCAAAACTGCGTTAGCGCAGTTTTGCGTCAAAAAGTATAAATATGGCCCTTAGTTCTTACATCAAAGATACAGGGGACTTTTTAAGAGCACTCTCAGGAATTAATTGGGAACCAGAATACAAACTTGTTACCATAGATGTTGTATCCTTATTCACATAAATTAAGCATGAAATGAGTCTGATGGCAGTGTACTATTTCTTAAAACAGCGGGACATGAAGTATTTGAAACATTCAAAAATGCGAATGAAGACGATTGATCTGTGCTTGAGGAACAATATTTTTCTTTTTAATCATCAGTTATATGTTCAAGTCTGTGGGACAGCAAAGGGGTTTCCTTCTCGCCCAGTTATGCGAACCTGATGATGGGATGGTGGGAGAAACATGTAGCATGGAGTGATGACAATGAGGGATCTGCAGCAAAACCCATCATGTGGCTGAGACATATTGATGATCTATTCATCATTTGGAATGGAACCGAAAAGGAATTTGTACAGTATTTTGAATGCTTGAATGAGAATGAAGTGGGTTTAAAATTTACCTATAACATTAGTTCCCAGTCCGTTCAATTTCTGGATGTTCAAGTATATATTGAGAACAATAAGATTGAAACTACATTGCATCGTAAAGCTACCTCTACAAACATTATATTACATGGAGATAGTTTTCACCCAACATCTCTGATGAAAAGCATACCGTATGGAGAGTTTATCAGGATCAAATGTAACTGCTCCACAGAATATGAAATGGAATCGAAATTCAGAGAAACTCGACAAAGATTTATGCAAAGGAAATACAAATTAAAAGATATAAACTTGGGAGAATGTAAAACTAGATCTAAAACGAGAGATGAAATTTTGAATAAATCTAAACTCGAGAAGGACAAGAAAGATTCCATTATAAGCCTGAGTATGACATATAGCAAAGATAATCATCTGATCCTGAAGATACTCAATAAGTATTGGGATATTATAAGGAAAGATCCCGATATTGGAAAACTCAATGGGGAATGACCTATGGTATCATACAGGAAGGTATCATCTTTACAAGATGTTCTGGTGAATAGTCACTTTCAGCTAACCAAACCTTTGAATTGGTTACAGACTCAGACAATAGGTTTTACATGTTGTGGCAAATGTAAGGCCTGTCGGATAGGTGTGAATACAAGAGAATATCCAGATTCCAAAGGAAGATCGATAAGAATTACAAAGAGAGTCACATGTGACACTACACATGTAGTATACATAATTGAATGTAACTGTGGGCTTCTGTATGTTTATCATTTGATTTTGAGAGTATCTTACATGACATTAGCATTGTTAATATAGTTATTATAGAGAAATAAATATTCTAACTTTTAACGACTGTGGGGAGCACAATCTGTCCTTTAAAAAAACGTATACTTGAACATATCAGAGCTGTGCAAAATAAGGATGTAAACTATGCTATGGCAAAACATGAAGGGAAAAATTTAACAAACTTTAAGTTCTTTGGGATCGCGACCATTGAGCATAATGAAAGAGGAGGGAATTGTGAGCTCAGGCTGAGACGTTTGGAGTCCAGACTGATAGTACAACTTAAAACAAAGACTCTGAGGGGACTTAATGGCGATGAAGAACTTCATTATCACCTATGAGGGAGAAACCATATACATTGGGGTACGCGTTGTGGTTATAAAAGCAATCAGTGTAATCAGTGGTAATCTAAGGAAGTGATATTATTAAAGGATAATAGGTACTGAATGACATTAGGTCAATCTTATAGGAAAAAAAGAGGTTGAAGGTATAGAGACCGAATGTATTCACATGTATTAAGGTGAGCATTATGTTTACATAAGTCCTTAGATATATAGAGGATGATAGATATATGTGAAATAATAAATATGTGGCTTTTGGAACTATACCAAGTATATACAGCATATTCATAGATACAAGGAAGACAGATGTCCCAGGAATTTGGTTAATACCATTACTCTCACAATGCAAGTACCTTTCAGTAATATATTTATGTATGAGATACAACCAGTAGTCCAATATCCTTCATTTGTGAAAGGTAGGGTAACAGCTATCCCACTAATTGAATACACATATTATCTGTTTCTCTATATATGTAAACTATGTTTATCAGTATTACTAATCTCTGTTGGGATTACATATATTTCCGCATTTTATTATTTAACTATAGTTTGGATCTTTAATAATAACAGAAAAGTTTAAGTGGGTTTTTATCATGTTTTGATTGTCACTAGAATTTTGTAGGGTGACTACGTGTCCCGGAGTGCGCTTGGGTGGTGGTAGGAAAATGAACTATGAATAGAGACTCATGGGAAGGTTTTCTTTGTAAACTGTGATCAAGACCGAGAGGTTGAAACGCGTTGGTGGTGTCTTTTTACACTTCTTTGGATAGAAGTAATAAAACTCTCCTGGAGTGCAACGAATCAATTGTTTGACAATTGTTAGCTTTATTACTTGTAGGCCTTAACTTAGCGGAGGTCTTGGCCTAGTTGCACAGTGCACGTCAAGCTGCATTTCTTAAGCGTTTAATAAAATGTATGCTTTTAGAATTAAATTGTCATTTTCCACTGTGCTGAACTAATGTGCTCGTAGCTAAAGTCTTTCTCATGAGAACTGCTTGCTAGAAGATGCTGTTCTTGTTGAATTTAACATTGTAAATGTAATGTGCGTAAGACTGAGTTTCTCAGGAGAAAACAATAGAGACAATGACTGGAGTATAAGCTGCAACAATATTGTTACCTGATGAGCAGGATGAATGAGAACAGTCCAGAAAGAGCCAATCATTGACATGTGAACCGTTTACTAGTAGAAATGTGGGTTTGAAGTTTTAGTTTTATTGGACAAATTGTGACATGCAATCCCTTGGCCAATAGAGACTTGGATAGTAGTTTAAGGAAATCCAACTTAGCCGCACTGAGGAAAAGCCGCCATTTGAGCGTTTTGCCATTCCAGCATGTTCCCTTGTGCATTTTACTTTTTCCCAATTCTTGCCATTTTCCGTATTGAGAAGAGACGTACTTAACTTTAATGCTTAAAAGATATTGCTGTTTCTGAAATTTGATACTGAATCCTGATTCCTTGTTGACCAGGTTGATGTCCTGATGATGAAGACTGTCACGGCTTGCTGATCCAAACTGAGCTAAGGTATACTGACTACAATATTATTTGCTATGTCTATTTGGTTTTCTTTCTAGGTGCCAACCACACAGTTTTGGTAGAGCCATAGTTAGATGCTTTTCTAAATTTGGGTTGACCAATTTTTTTTTCATGAAGCCCAACATGCTAATTCTAAACTGGTGTTAGGTAGGATCCTCACTAATGAAATCTAACATATGGAGTAACCTGTGATGTCTTTTCTTTGCTGAATTTAAATGTATGTAATATCATTTGCACAGTTGTTCTTGCTATTACTTTGCACTGAAACTTTTGAATGTATAATAATTCAAGCTTTGATTAGATTGGGTTTCTTTCATCGCTTCGGTCAGCCAGTATTGTTTCTGTATGTTTATCATTTGATTTTGAGATTATCTTACATGACATTAGCATTGTGAAGATAGTTAATACAGAGAAATAAATATTCTAACTTTTACATAAAAGTGTGGTTATTCATGACTGCAATTACTGACTCCAATTGATTACTAATGCTATTGATTATCATTGATTATTGATGTTATTGATTGATTATTGATTATTGATTTGCATGTTCTGGATTTATGGTGGGAACATTTTAAGCGAGTCAAAAGGTTCAGCGACCTATTAGCATCCCCTTGTAAGTTTACTTATTAAGGAGGTCTGAAGTACCACCAGAGGTGCCGGTGTACCCTTGGGGCATTTGGGGTCCCCTCTCACATGACCCACTTGGTCACATGCAAAGCACTTGAGGGAACCCCCTCCACAGGTTTCCCTTTGGAGAACTATGGTTTCTTCTCACTGGGTGGGATTCGGAATCCTTACCCTGAGAACTAGGTTGGGGACCTTTAGAGAACTACCCCTGTTTACCCTTACCCCACTTTCCCCTTTCATCTGAGAGGGACTCTTCCCACTCTTGGAGTGGTCTCCCCCATACCTCTTCTGGACCCTGGTGCTCTCCCAGCGGTCTGCCTCCTGCGCAAGCTTCCTGGGGTGAGTCAGCTTGCTGTCAACCAGGTGCTGGTACAGCTCTGGAAAAGAAAGACTATACAAATGCTCCCAAGCAATCAAACTGTAGAGCCCCTCAAAAGTTGTTACCTTACTGCCCTTCACCCAACCATCTAGTGACCTACAAAATGAGTCAACACATTCCAACCAAGTTTGGGATGCCTTCCTTTAGTTAGACCTAAACTTGTCCTCATACTGCTCAGGGGTGAGACCATACCTTTGTTAGTAGGGCATCATTCATGATAGAGTAAGTGAGCCCCTGAGAATCGCCTAAGGAAGTCAGAGTAGCCCTCCCCTCTACCTCAAAGTTCTTCCACAGGCATGCCCCCCAATGTGCTTCAGGAACCAGATTCATTTGGAGAGCAGACTCATACCACTTAAACCACAAGTATATGTAATCCTCCCTCTTGTAATCCTTCACTAGATCTTTAGGAATGTGCACCCTCCTCTCAGGCTGCACTGTGGTATTGCTGCCACCATCTCTACTAGATTGGCTCTCCTTATCCAGTTCCCTCAAGCTCAGCTCATGAGCCAGAGGTAACCTTTTCTCTTCTATGGCCCTCCTCCTCCCATCCATCTCCATTGTGAGCCTCTCTAATTCCATCTGGTGACTCCTCCCTGCCTGTCTGTCCTGTTGCTCCTCAGGAGTCAGATCGTTGAATGACACACTGCTACCTGCCCTGGAGACCCTCTCCCAGTCATAACAGGTTCACCCACTATAGCATTGTGTATACTATGCACCTCTTTATCTTCATTATCCTCTTGTGTGTGCCCACAACCTCATTGGCTTCTGGTGGAGCCCTTAATGGGACAGGCAAGATTCTCACAGAACTGTTTCAAATTGAGAAGCTGTGTAACTTTCCAGTTTTCCTAATTGAAAAGCAGCTCCAGCTGGTGCATCCCCAGATTGAGACATGGTGGCAAATCAAAAAGTGCAAAGTTCCAAGGCAGAAATAGAGTCCCCCAAAGAGAAGTTCAAGAATCAATAAAAAAAGATCACCAACAATATGGAAGTAGAAAAAAAGTCCACAAATAGCAAAAGCAAAACAAGTAGTATCTGGTTACGTAGTGGTCTGCACTGAAAACAGTAGTGTACACTTAATCAGTGTATGTCAATTACAAATAAAAGTCCAATCCTCACCGCTGATCACCAGTGTTAGACATCGGGTCTTAAGCTGGAAAACAGGTGACCACCTGTACAAGCAAGACTCTCACTCTAGTCAGGGTAATGGAGAAACACACTTAGATAACCCCTGCTTACCCACTTGGTAGCTTGGCACAAGCAGTCAGGCTTATCTCAGAAGCAATGTGTAAAGTATTTGTACCAACACACACAGTAGTACAGTGAAAACACTACAAAATGGACACTACACCAGTTTAGAAAGATAGGTAATATTTAGCTAAATCAAGACCAAAATGACAAAAATACAACATACACAAGTTAAAGTATGAATGAGAAAGAAGAAGAAGAAAACAATGGAAACAAAATATTTGCACAAAACACCTGGTTAGCGTAAAAAATTAAGCAGCACGGGCATGCGTACGTTGGAAAAGGCAATGATTAGTCGATTCCTTCCTCACAAGGGAGGCTGTGCGCCATTTCTTCTCCGATCGGGTGGGTTATGTTTAATTTTTTTCCCTCGCAAGAGAGTGATGCGTAGATTTCAGGATGGAGCACCTTAGATCCGTGCAGAGTCTGGTTGAATTTGAGGCCCAGGGATGATCCTTGGAAAATCCTGTTGCACAGTGTTAGAAAACCGTGCTGCGTGTTGTTTGCGTCATTATCAGCAGCCGCAAGCGGGTGTTGCGCATCAGTTTTCCAGCTGTGAGGTGTTGATCTCCCAGCCACGATGCAGGTGGAGCATCAATTTTAGCCTCGAACCGGCGGTGCCTCGTTTATCAGCCGCGTTGCAGATGGAGCAACGCAAATTTTCCCCCATGGTGTTCTGTGTGTGGATTTTCAGCTCTTGTCTGACAACTTCATCTTTAAAGGGCTCAGGGGCTGGATAGGACACTACTTGGCAGGGCAGGAGTCTCAGCAGAGAGTCAAGATGTTAGGAGAGGAAGTCTTTGATGTCCCTGAGACTTCAAAACAGGAGCCGAGCTCAGTTCAAGCCCTTGGAGATTCTTCACAAGCAGGAATATACCACAAAGCCCAGTCTTTGTCCCCTTTCACAGACAGAAGCAACTGCAGGGCAGCCCAACAAAGCACAGTCACAGGCAGGGGCAGCACTCTACCTCAGCTCTTCAGCTCCTCTCCTTGGAAGAGGTTGCTCTTGGTTCCAGAAATGATCCAATCTTCAGGGGTTTTGGGTCCAATACTTATACCCCTTTCTGCCTTTGAAGTAGTCCTACTTCAAAGTAAAGTCTATGTTGTTCACAAAATCCTGCCTTGCCCCGGCCAGGTCCCAGACACACACCAGGCGCAGCTCAATCAGGTGTAAGTGACCTCTCCTCCTTCCACTCTAGCACAGATAGCTCATCAGGATATGCAGTCTACACTCCAGCTCCCTTTGTCATAATGTCTAAAGGGGATTCACAAACAGCCCAACTGTCAATTTGACCCATTCAGGCAAGCCACAAACAGGCAGTGTCACGGAATGGTTTAAGCAAGAAAATGCCTACTTTCTAAAAGTGGCATTTTCAAACTAACAATCTAAAAAACAACTTCACTAAAAAATGCATTTTTAAATTGTGGGTTCAGAGACCCTAAACTCCAGTTTCTATCTGCTCTCAAACTGAATCTGCACTTTAAAGTTATTTAGAGGCAGTCCCCGTGTTAACCTATGAGAGAGCTAGGCCTTGCAACACTGAAGCATGAATTTTGCAGTAGTTCACTGTTAGAACATGTAACACATAGCAGTACATGTCCCACTTTTCACATACACTGCATCCTACCCATGGAGCTACCTAGAGCCTACATTAGGGATGCCTTACATGTATAAAAAGGGAACGTTTGGGCCTGGCAAGTGGATACACTAGCCAAGTCGAATTGGAAGTTGATAACTGCACAGACAGACACTGCTGTGGTAGGTCTGAGCCATGTTTCCACGGCTACTAGTGTGAGTGGCACAACCAGTGCTGCAGGCCCACTAGTAGTTGATTTACAGGCCCTGAACACCTCTAGTGCACTTTATTAGGGACTCACTAGTAAATCAAATATGCCAATCTTGGATAAGCTAATTACACATACATTTTACATAGGAGCACTTGTACTTTAGCACTGGTTAGCAGTTTTAAAGTGCCCAAAGTATCAAAAACAGCACAAACAGAATTCAGCACACATCAACAACCTGGGAAGCAGAAGCAAAAAGTTACGGGAGACCACACCAAGGAACACAAGTCTAACAATGGTGTAATTATATTGCCTTTTACCAGGAGTTAAGAAGCACAAGTGCGATGGTGGCATTGTTCTGACTGGTTATCAGTAGGAGTGACCATACCTTTTGACTCTGGACTGGGGCCTGCTGGATCAATCATGGAAAGTTCTACTTTAGTGTGCTTAATTCACAGACTCACCCCTGGCCTACATCAAGTTAGTAGGCAGCGCTGTGAAGTGTGTGTGCAATGCACTTGTGGTTGTATGAGTATGTGCACCTGTGAGTGTTACAATAGATGGAACACTCGGTGTTCCATTTCAGGAGACCGAGGGCTGACTGGAGAAACAAGTGGAGGAACAGGATTCCCCCCAGACAGATTGTGGATTACTGCATTCCTGAGAGCTAGTTGGGACACACACTGGAGAAAGGAAGAGCCAGGTTTTTCAGTACACTGCAAAGGGTGCTCTTTGAATCCCAGAGAGATCAC
The DNA here is from genome assembly GCF_031143425.1 of Pleurodeles waltl. Taxonomy (NCBI): domain Eukaryota; kingdom Metazoa; phylum Chordata; class Amphibia; order Caudata; family Salamandridae; genus Pleurodeles; species Pleurodeles waltl. The sequence continues at coordinate 657,092,504 of NC_090443.1, read as the reverse complement.
TTGAAAGCTGCAAGGGTATATCTCAGAAAGGAGATTGGGCTGATAAGCGAATCATAAAGAGGAAGGCTGGGACCTTTTCAGGACCATCTGATGCACATATCACTCTGTCTGACATCCAGGTATGAACCTCTAGTCACTCCCTTGGTCTGTGTTATGGACCTATCAGATCTGGAGTTGCTCCTGCTATGACAGACTGCTTTCTGGAGGAAGGGCAGGACAGAGGAGTGGGCACCACAAGCTTTAAAGGCTCAGATACTAAAACTCATTGGAAATGAACTATAACAATTGGATCTCAAAGCCCCTAAGACTGTCAACTGCTAAGCAGCCAGTCGGGTTCTAGGTTGAAGAGGATAAACTCTGCAAGATGTCTATTTGTGACCAGGAATAGGGGCTGAGGTCTGCTAGTCTCCCAGTTGGTTGAGGGGACATTACCCAGTTAAATGAAAGACCACCTGCCTTGGAGCCTTTAGCATGAGTGTCTGTCTGCTTGCCAAGACCAGTGTTCCCTGTGAGGAAGAGGAGAGTGCTTGGAGGAGCGAGGTTCTGTGGGGGAGCATGATGAGTAGGTCCCCACAGCAAGGAGCGAGAAGGGGGCTGCTGCATTGAACTGACTGTAACCCATGTGCAGACTCAAGTTTGTATACCCAGATGCCAGAGGGGACAGCCACGAAGAGTGCATTACTGCCCTGCAGCTTGGATGGTAGCCTAGGTGCAGAGTAAAGTCGGTGACCCGTATGCCAAGGTGGGCCATCATAAAGAGTGCATTACTGCTGTGCCTTTCAGTCTGTACTGTCTATGTAGAGTAAAGTTGGATACCTGGTATGCCAGTGAGGGCCACCATGAGGAACATCAGTCATCACCTGGTTTCAATGATCCTGAAAGGGATGTATGCTCTGGTGACCTGTGAGTGCTGACCACTGACTGAAGCATCAGAACCTGAATGATCATGCACCTACCTGTGAAGGGGATCAAAGGAACATACTGCATCATCAGGGGTAGTGCCATAAAAGATCAGCCGCTGTCCCTGCAATGCCAAGAGTAAAACTCATCTCTGGCAGCTGTCGCAGACCTCTGTGATTTCCCCACTGCTTTAGACTCTGGTAGAGACTGATCAAAGGACTGGAGGGCACAGGACAACTTGATCTGCCTTGTAGTGGCGTGGGCACCTGAATGTGACCTATTGTGAATGGCGAATAACCACTACCAAGAAGTGAGGGAAGTCAGACTCAGGGAACTGCCTTTCAACCACTATAGAGTACTAACCTTACCATACCTAGGTGTAATATTTTTGTAGGCCGTATGTTACTTTGTGTTTCTATATAAATACTAATATTGTCATAAGCATGTATTTGACTGGACAATCATTTGTTGCTGCTATTGAGTGTATTTTGAGTTGTGAGTCTTGTACATCCCTGCATCTACCTCTCCCTCCCCTGAGAAGCCTTGGACTGCTCGACCCATGCCACTACTGAGAGTCAAGTGCTGAAGGGGTACTGGGCCCAATTGCTCAGGGACCATAGTAGTTCAGATCCAGGATCATATAGAGTATAAGGCCTCAAACCCCATGGTTGGGCCCAGTAGCTCCCACTTGCCCCATGGCCTTCTAAACTGGTTCTGACAATAGGCAAACAATTTTCTAATGTGCAGGTAGTCAAAAGACTCAAAACTCTAGACAACGTCTACTCAGCAGGCCAACCTAGTCTGTTTGATGCTATCCAGCATGTACAACCATATCTCATAAAGCTAGCAAATCACAAAGTAAGGGGACTTCATGCCTTAGCCAGAAGTAGTTCTCTTCCATTGAGAACTCTGCTAAAGAGAAGAAACCTATAAGTTAAAGAAAATATATATTTCCCCTATGTCAAACTGCCTGTGTTGTGCCTTTTTATACTGTCCCATTTCGATCACTCAGATTTGTTACAATCAAGAGAAACGAAAAGCTGGAATCTGATAAAGAACACTTTGTCTTCTTGCTCAGTGACATCTCAGAGGTTTTGACAAAACACATGGGTAGACATCTCATTAAAAGCTGGAATTTAAGAGATAATACCAGAGACAAAATCAAGATGAAGACCCTACGGCTATATAGACTTGTAACAGCAAGCTGCTACCAAGAATTTAAGGATTGATTTTCTTAACTCTTGCCTGGATATGTGTGTTAGCCTTAATGCTACATGTTATGTAGTCTATACCTACATGATGACTATGTAGACATGTAGAATTTCAGATCAACAAACATGTCTCTATGCATGAAGACCAAGACTATGCAGACTAATATTATCTCTCCAACATGTTTATTCCTTCCAATTTATTGTTTTCTACATCTCCCCTTTTTATAGTATATTTTAAACATTGATAGTTATTTTTTACATGTGCAAAAGGCAGCTCCTTTCTAAAAGCACCGATAAAGAAACTCATAACAAGGTGTTGTCAGATCTGGCATGGCAATAGACAAATGTGCATCTCAGAACAATGATAGTACTGGCAAATGCTTTTGCCACTTAACTTCATACACATAGGAGACTCACAAATATTTGCTTATGAGATTAAACAATTTGCATTTTTCTAATTAATTAATTATTATGAAATTTTGTGTGGAAAGCATTTTTCTTCAGTGAAAAGTGGGTACATTTAAATTGATTTATCTGAATTTTGTGAGTATGTATATTTTTCTTTTGCCTCCAAATTACAAAAGTGATGAGGAATCAGGCAAAGGAAAACAGAATCACATAAATTGCAACTACAGTCATTGTCACTAAAAGTTCATGTCAGCAGTAACAGTGACAGGAACTGAAGAGCAGTTACTTTAGCACAGCATCAAAACTCATTAAACATACCTTCTCACATATGTCTAATGTAGTTTCAAAATAGTCATGTCGAGGTATACCTATAATTTGTTGGTAATGTCACTCAAGGTATTGTCTGCTACAGCATGGGCATAGCGATATGCAAATCAGTGAACTTGGTAGCAATGGCATTCATCGTTTGCATTTTTCGATATAGTACACAAGAGAAAATTCTGATAGAATTGAACAATACACAGGATAAATCAATGTTTACCATAAAGTTCTCATCCCAGCACCTGAAAACCCCAGAACCATATAGAAAGGTTGACCAGACTCAGAAAACCCTATGGGACATACACGTGGTAGAAAAGCCCTGAACAAATGCCAATAATTTCACACACAAACCTGGCTCCTTGTTACAGTGTTACTTTCTTTTTTTATCACATATGTAAGGTAACCTACTATCCCAATCTTCTTTCAAATGTAGTTTGGACCACTACTAACCTTTAAAACTGCTTTTAACAATCAGATTTTATGTCAGTGATAATCAGTCAACTAAGGCAACCATAAGCAATATGTTGAAAACCCTACAATATTTATTTTATGTACTTTAAAATGAAACAAAACATAACTAGTATTTTTCCACACCGCGAGCTATTATCTACAAAATGTAAACATTTTTGCTCAATTTGAATTAGGATCTAAACGGACAATATAGTCAGACAGGAAGGATAAGTAGGGTGGATAATGTAATGTTGTACCGCTATTAGGACAGTGTGGACATCATAATTATACCATTGTCTTTGCTATAGTACTATCCGTTTCTATTAGCTGGATTATTATTAAACTATGTAATACAATGTCAAGCATTCCTATACATTGTTCATGATATTTTGACATCAACCTAATCAGAAAGCGGAGCATGTTATAAACGTAAATGGACTATTAAATGCATCTGTTGTCTCCTTTGCACTGTAAAAATGTAGAACCAAATGCACTGAATAATGAATATCAAGCAATCTCACATCTGTTCTTGGATCCTCTCAAGAAAAAAATAGGTACTTCATAAGAAAATAAATGCATTGTCACAGAATCCAAACATAAATAAACATGTCAGCAAACTCAAACTTCTGTCAAGTAATATTATATCCATATACAGCTGAATAATTCTCATTATGAATATCAAAACTTATCAGGCAGTCAAAATGTTCATGCAGTCTTGGAAGAATCATCTCAAGTAGAGAGTGGGCTGGAAAGCTTTTCAAACTAGAATTCTCACAGCCTCCAGGATACGTGGGCATATTCAAATGTTTCATTTAGCCTCCAGAAGGGAACACAACGCCCTTTAAATCCCAGAGAAAACTCTACTCAGTTTTCACTCAGAAGTTACCAATTTACACAAGGTTGAGAGCACGAGCGGTTCTTCAGTATTGGCTAACCTCATCATTCTACTACTCCAACTTTTCTTCAACATTTAGCACGAGGCATGTTGCTGACTTATTGCTTACAACACGTAGATTTATATTACTTGCGTGAAACTAATGTCCGCTAACTAGAATTTACTGTTGAGAGAACGGAATCGTGGTGGAACAATTTCATTTATGCTTTGCAGAGCATGTCTAGCTTCCATTAGGTTTTGAAATGTTTTTAAATGTATTTATTTATTTAATATGTGTGAACATTTCTTGAGTGAAGCAGATACATATTCCACATAGCAAGGGCACATTTAAAGAAAACCAGGTGTAACTGGAAAGGATACATTATTGCTGTGCAATGATCAGTTTTGATGAGTGGCTTTTCAGATGCATACCCCCGCGACACCTGATCCCGCGTCAGTTTCAAATTGTGATATTTTCCCTTTGCAACACTTACAACAAATGGGAATTTCTAGTAATTTGCTAACGTGGGAATGGGTTTCTTGCATTTAAGCACGCACATGTTAAAGCCTAAAGCATTATTACATTTAAGAAATATTCGCAATGATTTAAAAATGAGAAGAAATGCAACTGGAGCTGTTTACTCTATTAAACAAAGAATAATAAATAATGTTTCATTTTCATAACCACTGTAGTTTAAAACCCTCTTGCTTTACTCGAATTAGGAGGAAATGCACACACACGCGTACAAAAACACAAACATGTTCATGCGTTTGTTTGTGTATATGTATTATTTTATAGAAAGAGAGAGAGAGAAAGAGTGTGAGAGAGAGATGTATATCAAGACTTCAACAAATAAAATCTGGCTGTACTAAGTCGCTTCAATGTTCTTAATTCTTTCAGACTCGAAATGTTTGTGGAACTTTCTAGTCCTGATATTTTTTTTTTTTTACTATATAGACATATTAAAGTGGGTTTTGTTAGTACTTACCCACAAGGGTTAACACCAGCGCCAGTGTAATTCCCCACATCCTGTTGCATAGGTCGCGAGCAGAATGGTGTCACCTTTTATAGTACAGGCCTGCCCTGGCACGGCATACTTTACTTTGGAACGATGATTTGATGAGTAAGCCGTTTTAAAAATCAACACAGTGCCTGTTCAGATGAAGGGCCACTGCTTCTTATCAACATAGTAGCTAACACATTCAAATTACAAAATAATCACGTGAGACAGATAACATAACCTTTCTATTTCACAACTTAGTATGTTTTGAAAAGATGTGTGTTTTATTGCATCTTTGTTGTGTTGTGCATCACGTTATGTTTTCAGCAGCTCGTGCTGTTTGGCATCTACCAACATAAAGGTTCTCATTTCATTCACAAATAGAAAATGTAGCTGCTGATTTAATCATGATGAATAACAACACAAAGCCACAGTAAAGGTGCTAAATAACACCTTGGTAGACATTAGTACTACCAAACCAGTTTGTATAAACTGGACCACGTTTTTGTAGGTCTAATGTATTATTGTATCTTCTGACACAGTTGTTCATTTTAAATCAGCACATAGATATTCGGAGCCTCATTTAAATTTAAGAGGTTTTGGCGCAGGGCAGTGCCACAAAAATTCTTGCAGCGCTGCCCTGCGTTAAAAGCAAAGGTCAGTAATGCACCGTACATATGTGATATGGTGCATTCCTGTCCTTTTCCCCTGGTGTCTGAGCTTCAGGGATGACTGCCTTTGTTCAGGAAGGGACACCTTCCTGCACAAAAATCACGAGAGGTGTTTTCCTCTTTCTATGTCTACCGCAAAAAAAGGAGAAATAAAGGTACTTCTCGTAGCATCTCCTTTACAAAGGTGTAGCCTTTTGATGCATTCCCAGGTTTACGAAATCTCGTAAATCTGGGAATGTGTCAAATGCCATGAGTGTTATGTGGGAACCCCCACGGTAACGCACATGGCACAACTTCCTATCGCAGTGTGAGGCAACGCAGCAACTGGTGCTTCATTGTCTCAGTCCATATCTACAAGAACATGAAAAGTCACGGAGGGTGGCTTTTCCTGGCCTTGTAGATATAGCCATGCAGTGTGTGCCGTCAGACCGTCACTAAACATTTCGTTCTGAGAGCGCACGGAGCTTGTAAATAAGACTCTTGCTTTTTAGACAATGCATATTTGTTGGGGGACAAACTGATGCAAATCACTTAAAAACATTAGAACAGGCAATGAAAAAGACATAGGGCCAGATGTGCGGCTCAGAGTTTTGAGACTCACAATTTGTGACTCGCTATTTGCTTTGTTTTTAAGTGACATACCATATCTACAACAGTGTACTTCACAGTGTTTGCGATTCCCAAAGGGGGTCGTGAATTCCCTACCTCATTAATATTCATGAGGTAGGTTGCAATTTGCGACCCCATTGGGAATGGCTGACTTCACAGGGATGGTGGCCTGTTGGGGACAGCAGACCACCATGTCTGTGACTGCTTTCAAATAAAACAGTATTTTTTTTTTACAAGCATCCCGTTTTCCTTAAAGAAAAACAGGTTGAATTTCAAAAGTAAAAATGAAAACTTTTCTTTTCATTTTTTCAGAGCAGGCAGTGATCCGTGACTGCCTGCTCCCCAAAAAATATTTTTGCTACCATTCACAAAGGGGAAGGGGTCCCATCGGGACCCCTTCCTGTTTGCAAATGGGTTAGCACTAACTTGAAATTGGTAATAACTGCGATCTTTTACAATCACACATCGCACTCCAAATCGCAATTAGGAAGGGATCACCCCTTCCTAATTACGACACACAAACCTATTATGCGATTTGGTAAATAGATTACCGAATCACAAAAATGGGTCTGTACATCACAAAATGCTTTTTCTCATTGCAAGCTATTCTGTGAATCTGGGTATTTTTGACAAGAAAAAAGGTTTGTACATGTGGCCCATAGTCCTCTAATATTCAGTTATCATACATAAAATGAATGGATTTACTTAAGATGGTTTACTCTGCCGTAGCATATGATAACTTGGGATAGGTGGAGAGGATATATCTGTCATATTTGTGACTGAGAAATCCATGAATAAAACTCTAAATGAGGCTCCTAATTAGTTGTCTACTGCCACTAATGGTACAGCGTGGAATGGTGACAATCTCAATTACCCAGTACATGTAAATGTAAACGATTGTTGCTAGCAATATTAAAAATTCTGTAGTGCCAATATTACTACATTATCATGACTGGCTACAATTGAAGGGGGATTAAGAGCATACAATGACATTTATACAATTTTCATTAGTGCAGGGGTGGCTCCTCCATGAGGGTGGATGAGCGTTGCCCCTCTGCCAGCAGCGATAACTGCAAAATCTTTTAAAGAAAAGGATAACAAACTATGTTTTTTATCCTTTTCTTTAAAAGGGGATGGAGCCACGGGTTGAGGAGTGTGAGGGGGAGTGCTCAGCTCGCCCCGTTCAAGTGCATGTGTGTTTGGCCGGCCATCGTGGGCCACATGCACACAGGGCTCTCTCCAGCCCAGCAACCCTGGAGAAAGCTTGCACAGGCTCCCAGGCTGCTCTGAGCAGTGTCAGGATTGGCCGCAGAGCAGGCTGGGAGCCTGTACCTACCTGCAGCCAGCAGAGGAGGGGGATGCGGCATGGAGCGGCGTTTAGGTAAGTGTATTTTTTTAAACATTTTATTAATATTTTCTTCTGTCCTGTGTGAGATCAGCAGATGCCAATGTGGCTCCTTGTTTTCAAATGTAGTCCTGCTTTCCTGCTTGTCTAATCAGAGATGGGCGTTGAGGGATCTATTAAGGCCGGTGGAATATATATATGCCAATATATGCCTGCAAGTGTAGGTAATAAGATCATTCTTCTACTTCTCCACAAATTGGTAACAGACAGACTGCTGACCACAGGCCAAGCTTCAAGGCTGCATTTACTAATCCCTTTTAAAGCCATCAGCAGGAACCTTCAGCCCAGATAACAAAGTCAAAATCATCACATGACAGAGGTGCATTGCTGATCATCACATAATGGAATATGTAGTCCCGCAAGATTGACATTATCAGTGTTCCTGTATATTTTCTACATGTTCATGCAAGATTAATGGGAGAGAACAGGTTGATTTGACGCTAGAAACTAATATGATTACATCCTAATATAAGACTGTCTGAAGGACAAAGCTGAGTTTAAAGATAACCACAATAAGGGAGTTGAATGCTTCAACCACACCACTATCTAATGAAGTTTAACTTCCTCTTTCTAAATGAACAGAAGATGAAGTTGCTCATCCGATGTAAATGTAACAGAAATAACACTTTCTAACATTCTCTGCTTTCACGCCCTCTGCATCACTCAATCCGTTGTGGAGGAAGTGAGATAATCATGATTCTTGTTTGATTCTGAGCTATCCGTTCTAGTCAATTAAACACCTTCCTCAAGTACCACTTTCCAAAGTAACACACTCAGACATTTGCGTCTACTGCTGCATGTGGATTACAAAGAAAACATTGTCAAATTATCCATCCTCTGGTTCCTGGATAAATAAACTAAAAGATATAAACTGTTTTAACATTTTATACAGAAGTCTGTCAATGAAAAATGTAGAAGTGTCAAAGAATGCACAATCAGGAAGACAATGTGAAGCAGTGAAGTCTATTGGCCTCAAAACATGAGCACCATGTTCAACAATAGGTGCCAGCCTAATAAAAAATCAATACTCTTGGGAACTACTACAACTCAAAAAGGAAAGTGAGGTCCATCCCTTCCCAGCCTATTGTACACTTAGAGGAAGATCATATAATGAGATAGGCCCACCAAAGCCTAGTGCCAATTTTAAAGTAAAACAGTCACTCAGATCTACTCAAATAATCTGATTCTTTAAGAATAGCAGCCAAGCTTCAGCACAGAATGAACAGTAACCTATGACACAGCATTGTGCCAGGATTGTAATGCAAGAAACATTGTTCAACAACAAACCTTACCTATAATACGTTCTTGATAGTTGTGTTTGGGACAGAAAAGAATTGACTGGCTTTACAAGTTTCATTTAAGTTTTTCTAGCTGCCACTTGCAGTGGGCCTGAGTTTTGTGACTGAGGTAAAATTCATTAAACTGAATTCCTCTCTAATGCCAACTCCAGTCTGGGAAAATACCCTACTTATAATGGACAGAAGATATGCAAACCTTCTGCTTCTAGTGGTTATAATACATTTGCCATGAAGGTATAGCAAAGTCTCATTGGTAACACATTGGATAATTATTTCTATCCCAAAATAAGGGGAAACTTTACAAAGGCATTTAATAACATGTTAAGTGGTGTTTTGTGCATTGGCCCCAGACATCTAAAATGAGAATATACATGGACTACCCAAATACAGTTAGTACTAGTAGGACGGAATACACACTCTTTGAACTTTCCCTAAAAAGAAGTTGGGCATATCAGGGCAATTCAGACATCTTTAAGTATGTGAAGTAGGGCTGTAGGATTACTAAGTCACATACTGCTAAATGTTTTTGTGAATTTGTTTGATAATGTTTTGTGTTAAATAACTATTCTGATACAAATGCCTAAGTGATGGATTTTCTGCAAAGTTTACTAAGAATTGGATGTCTAACATTTGGAGTACAAATAATTAATGTATTGTTAGGAGAATTTATTTGGTTGTGCTTCTGAGCAGGGTGATTGTGCTTAGACTTTCCAACTGGATTGAACAAAATAATGTAATGTCTTATCTTCACTATGGGTTTAGGCAGGGAAAAGGAACTTTAGATCAGTGCCTAAACTTCCATCTGATAAACGGGAAGTATGTTGTGGTTAAGAGGGGTTGAATTCACCTAACATTTATGGACTTATTTTCGGCATTTGACCGAGTTAATAGAGGTAAACTATGGTGTTTACTGATTGACCTAGGGATCGGTTGTAATGTAAATTCTGTCCATGACCTTCACCAGGACCTTACAGCAGTCATAAGATATAATAAGACTGGGGTTCTGTCGTTCCCAAAAAAGGTGCACAAAGGGGGTTAGGAAAGGCTGTATTTTAGCCCCACTTTTATTGAAATTGCATTTAAATAATTTAGGCCCATCCCAGTGTGCAGCTTCAAAAGTTATTCCTCGGGTGGGGTCACAACTTATCCCTGCACTTGTAAAAGTACTTTTAATAGGGGAGTTCCATTGTCAATTTTCTCATCAAAGTGACCCACTCTTCTTTATGCCAACCTCTCTCTGTCTCACTTGTGCCAACCTCTCTTTGTCCCGCAGGGCGCTCCAGGTGCAGGCCAATCATTTCTATCCACGTCCTTCAGTGGCTGAAATCTATTTCTCAACTATTTGGGTGGTATAATGCCCTTTTTAAGGGGATCTACCTGGCTATTAAACTGGGTTCACACATTCCTTAAGTTCTCTCTCCCAAGAGTGGGCACTGGGGGATGAAAAAACCTCAGTGGGAGCATCTTAATTCCTCTTCCTTGCAAAACGTCTCTGGCACTGTGCGACATCAAACAACCAGCTATGTCAATTTGACTAAAATTTAACACAATACAATCCCCCTCTACTGATTTCTGTCCAGAGCATATGCAAGTCACCCGTCTGGCCCTAATAATGTCTGTGGATATATGCAGATCTATCTCCACCTTGTGATTACACCAATGTTTAGCTTTACAAATAAGTTCATGAGTCCATTCAACCATGCTGGCTCTCCACCAGTGGGGTAGATCTAGTTGAGCCTGGGTGGGAAGAGCCAGGGGGCCTTTTGTGCTTCCTTGAATAAAAACAGAGTCAGTTGAGATGGTGGGCTGCGACTGAGGAGGAAGTATCAAAACTAGACCTACAAGTACATCCCCATACCAGCAATAATGCCCAAATTATGCATGTCGCCCATGGAAACAACAAGGGATTGGCAACGAACTGAGAGGGTGTTACCCAATCTTGCAAATGGTTTTTCACCACACACCCAGGGATCTATCATTAGATACAAGTTCCGATGAATTTGCAATACAATTAGCCCCAACTTTAGAAGCAAAGTGAGGTATGTGCCATAGTTGTTAGGCACATTTGTAGTAGCTCCAGGCGCTCTTCTGTTGAGCTGCAATTTTGGGTTGCACAGTACTATTTTTGTCCCCATCAAGGCTGCTCCCATGCTCTAAGGATAGTCTACATTCTTTTAGAACAATTTTATTAGACACAAACCCTACTGAATGCTCCAACATAGCGTCAATACTTGTGGGTTTACGTGTAGGGACAGAGCAACTGACCGCTTTTCGCTTGCCCATTCCAAGCAAGTGATATAGTAAAAATCTCTCCTAATTGTCAAGAGTTGATCACCCATGTCAGAGGGATGGCCCAGCCCAATCTCATCCAGTTGAGATGGGAGCTGACAGCCCTGTCTTTGGCCTGGACTTTGCTCTGGCATGGCCTGGGCACCTCCTTCACAAGCACCACACTACAGGATGCCAGGGTGCACTAAGAGTGCAGCTATATACAAGCCCCCCCTTCACGTCATGCATTGCAGCATCTCCAGGTGCTGAGAGTAGAGGAGATGTCATCCTGTTACGGGCATTGACAAAGTGCCAAGAGGGTTCACAGCTCCCCGAATAGGTGCCTGGTGCCAAACTCATGACCCAACACACTCAGTAGTCCTGTGCTATGGGGGGCCAGGGTACGCCTAGAGCACGGCAATGTTGAAGTCCTGCTCCTTCACGTCATGCGTTGAAGCACATCCAGGTGCTGAGCATTAGGGAGATGTGCTCTTGTTATAGGTGTCGACAAAGCTAAGAGGGTTCACAGCCCCCCAAACTGGTGCAAGGTGCCAAACTGATGCCATAACTCTCTGGAGTCCCATCTTCCAAATTCATATTCGGTGAAGCGTCAACAAAGTCAAATTACCAAGCCAGGCTCATTGCTTTCTTTTTTTACTATTACTCTCGCTGCATAAAGGGGTGTTATCTCGTGCTGCTCAAATTATTAAAATGCTTTAATCCACCTGTCTTCTTCGATGTACATATTCATCCTGATGTAAAGGCCATTCCAACTCTTCTTTTGAATTACTTTTCAACTATGAGAGGGCCGATGTCTGATTCCAGAACATTGTGTAGAATGTAAGCAGACTGTATTATTTAAGATTAATGCAGTGCTTCATGTTAATCAAATAGGGGAAATCTTCGCTTGGACAAGAAACACAAAATGCTCTCCAGAGCGTGATGGCCAATCATCTGCTTCATAGTTGATGAGAGCTTGTTATAGAATTAGGCCCTCATTCTGACCCTGACGGTTTGAAACCGCCAGGGCAGAGGGCAGAGGAAGCACCGCCAACAGGCTGGTGGTGCTTCCTGGACAATTCTGACCGCGGCGGTAAAGCCGCGGTCAGAAAAGGGGAACCGGCGGTTTCCCGCCGGTTTTCCCCTGGCCAAAGGAATCCACCATGACGGCGCAGCAAGCAGCGCCGCCATGGGGATTGCGACCCCCTTCCCGCCAGCCTGTTCCTGGCGGTTTACACCGCCAGGAAGAGGCTGGCGGGAACGGGTGTCGTGGGGCCCCTGGGGGCCCCTGCACTGCCCATGCCACTGGCATCGGCAGTGCAGGAGCCCCCTAACAGGGCCCCATAAAGATTTTCAGTGTCTGCTTGGCAGACACTGAAAATCACGACTGGTGTCACTGCACCCGTCGCACGGCAGCAAATCAGCCGGCCCCATTCGGAGCCGGCTTCATCTTTGCTGGGGCTTTCCCGCTGGGCCTGCGGCCGATCTTTTGCAGATCGTCCGCCGGCCCAGTGGGAAAGTCGGAATGTCCCCCGCGGTCATCTGACCGCGGGGCGGTGTTTGGGCGGTGCCCGCCGCCCGCCGGGGTCGGAACGACCCCCTTAGTGATCTAATTATTCACAGTCAAAGGTTATCACAGCTTTGGGAGAGATTACATCTTGTAGGGTTCAATATTTCAGTCTATATCTTTGTCCGTACTCAGCTTTCATCTTGGGAGAGCAAATCAATATAAATGTTATCCCTACTTATCCACTTCTGCCTCTGGCCAAAGTAAATCTTAATAGTTATTTTTGACAACTTATAAGTTTTTATTTTAGTCTCTTAGCACAGTTCATTTAATGAACTTAGGCCTTGCTTCAAACAGTTTCAAGTAGGTTCAGGGAATTCTTTATTCCAGTCAAGCAAATCTGATATTGGGATATTTCACACCTAGCTCACATAGTAAGTCCGTTCAGGTGCTGAATATCTTTGACATGGTACTCTGACTCTTTTACCTTTTCTGGATGTTTGATGATCTCCTTCTGTATCCTTTATACCACTTGACTTTATCTTCTCATTAACCGTAGGAGGTATGGATTCAACTGATGCACTTGACTTCAGTTTCTTGACTGCAAGTTTTTAGCCACCTAGCATTGTGGGCATCTCTTTTTGTTCTTGATTCAGTGCGTGTTCCTTCTGCTGCATGTTCGTGTTGCTCAAAATGTGTCTCAACTGTCACTTTGGTCTGAGTTCTTTCTTCTCTATCTTCTATACCAAAAGGTCCAATGCTACTCTGTGAGATATCCAAGAATTGGATGTCCTCACCTGTCTGCAGTTCTTCAATCCTTCAATCCTTTCTTCTTTTTTCTGTTGTGCTACTTGTTGATTTGCCCCTTGTACTTGTGTAGTTTGTGCAGTTTGCAGTGGTACAGTCCAGTGCTGGTGGTACCAGTTCATAAAACACTATTCTTCATATGTATCTCATGCTTTGGGTATGCAAAGCATGCAGCCGGTTTGATACTCAAGTACATTTAACAGCAGTGTTCATGATCAAAATCACCTGGTGGGGGCATTTCACCTTGGCTCCAGACAGAACTTCCTCATATGCTTCTTGAGGAAAATCCAGTCTCCTGGGTTCAGGTCAGGGCACTGCTCTTGATGCAGATTTGCAGTGACAGCTTCAATCTGTCAAGAGACAGAACACAACACATTAGCCAATCCTTTCCAGTATTAGAGTACCATGTTATCTGTTATGTTCACAAGTGCATTTACAGTTATAGATGGTTCTTCCTACGAGTGCCTGTTTTCCTATCAGGTGTACTTCACAGGCTCATCAACAACAAAGGTGAGGCATCGGGCCATTACAGTGAAATGGATGCACAGACATTTTCCAATGGTCCTTGATTGTGCCATTGAGTTGCTCTACTATGCCAGAAGCTTCAGGACAATAATTACGATGCAACTTCTGCTCCACCTTTAATGCTGCACACAACATCTTGATGATTTCACTGTTAAATTGAGTTCCTCGATCTGACTTTAGATAAACTGGCATTCTGAACCTCGGTACCTGTTCCCTTAACTGCAGTTTAGCTACACTGAGACTGTAATTTCTCCTAGTTGGGTAGGCTTCCACCTACCTAGAAAAATGTACACTATAACCAGGATGTATCTCAGCCTGTTACAAACAGGCATTTCTTTGAAGCCATATGCATTTGGTTAAGAGAACCACCTGATCTCTCGATGTCTCATTGTAACTGGTGTTTATTTCCCTACAATCATTTGTTTGCAGGCTACACAATATTGACCCCGTTTTTCTGTATGAGCCCTAAATCTGGGGTTGAACCAATTCTGTTTGAACGACCTGACTATTGCATTCCTACTTAAATATGTGGCCCATAAAAATGTTGTGTCATGAGTGATAGTAAACTTTCTGGCAACACTGGTCTTCCATCTGCTGTAACACAAATGTTATTTGCATCTTTTCCACATTCTGCTCTGATTCAGCCCTGTTTTTCGGCTTCTGAAACATTTTCTTGCAACACGTTCAGTTCTTCTCATGTGTCAGACATAGACATCAACATTGAAAATACAAATACCATCACAAACGTGACTGATATCTGATCCGCTGTAGTACTATTCTATTATTTCCAATGGGGAATGGTAATACAGCAGATGAGATATCCGTCACATTTGTGGCAGAGTAACCCTTCTGCAAACTCTAAATCAGACACAAAGGCGGTCATTACAACATTGGCGGTAAAAGCCGCTTACCGCCGTGCAGAAGACCGCCAACACACCGCTGCGGCAACGGAGTTCCACCGCAGCTATTATGACCCACAGCACGGAATCCGCCAAAATTCAGACACCCACACAAGTCCGCCACACAAAAGGTCAGTGATAAACTGGCGAAAACAAATCCTCCACCGTCACGCCAACAGAAATACGCCCACACTATCATGACACACGAATCCACGCGGCAGTCTTTCAACCGCGCTATTCCATTGGCGGTACACACCGCTGTGCTCAAAATACACGCACATTTACAAAACACAACCACATTGGACAATTCAAAATACACACACCTGATACACATACACACACCACTCCCACACACCCAATACAATATAAAACACACACCCACATCACCCACAAACCCCTACAACCAAAATTACTGAGAGAAGGCCAGAGAGAGACACCACCATCAACAATACTAGCATCCACAGGCACACAAAACCATCACCCACATAACTTCTACGCACCTCACACTACACACCACTACATCAAAAACAGTGCAAACAAGGAAGATATTCATAGGATTTGGGCGCTCACAGTAAGTCCATCAAATAACAACACATTCCGTTCATGGCACGGTGCTTCTGACAAGAGGATCTTCCTTAATCCTCCAATGTTTCAAGGGAAACAAAACAGAAAAAGAACAAGTGTCATAGCACTCGTGATATCAAGTTAGAAGTTACTCATATGTCCAGTCTTCTTCGTAAATTGACAACCAACTCGTGTTTGTATCAGAGTCCAATTTTATTCATAGTGTTCAAATATCATCCATAGGAACAGCCAACACGTGTTTCATCCTCTGAGAAGTATCTCTCTTAAGGACTTCATCAGGGCTTAATGTAATATATACAATCCAAAATAGTCATAATGTCGAGGTAGTCTCCGTTTACATCTCTTGTACGAAAAATCATCACCCTGAATTGGACAGCGCGGCTGTTTTCCTAAACTTACTTTAAATGATTTTTCGTACAAGAGATGTAAACGGAGACTACCTCGACATTATGACTATTTTGGATTGTATATATTACATTAAGCCCTGATGAAGCCCTTAAGAGAGATACTTCTCAGAGGATGAAACACGTGTTGGCTGTTCCTATGGATGATATTTGAACACTATGAATAAAATTGGACTCTGATACAAACACGAGTTGGTTGTCAATTTACGAAGAAAACTGGACATATGAGTAACTTCTAACTTGATATCACGAGTACACACCACTACATATCAGCACACTTATCACCACACACACCACCCCACACATCACCGACACCACCCCATGGCACGGCAAAGACACCCCAGGTTCTCGGAGGAGGAGCTCAGGGTCATGGTGGAGGAAATCGTCCGGGTAGAGCCACAGCTATTCGGAGCACAGGTGCAGCACACCTCCATAGCTAGGAAGAAGGAGCTATGGCAAAGAATAGTGGACAGGGTCAACGCAGTGGGACAGCACCCAAGAAATCGGGATGACATCAGGAAGCAGTGGAACGACCTACGTGGGAAGGTGCATTCCGTGGTCTCAAGACACCACCTTGCGGTTTCACGGACTGGCGGCGGACCCCCACCTCCTCTCCCACAACTAACAACATGGGAGGAGCAGGTCTTGGGGATTCTGCATCCTGAGGGCCTCGCAGGAGTAGGTGGAGGAATGGACTCTGGTAAGTCAAATCTTAACTGTTACATCCCCCACCCTACCTGCATGCCAGCACATACCCCCACCCTCACCCTCATCCCCATCACTCTAACGCCTCACAAATGTCACAACATCACAAACCACACATCCTAACACCAAGCCCTGCATGCAACAACAAAGCATGGACACACATCACTAAAGTATGCCCACTGCACATACACCCTCCTAAACCATCATCACACAAGGTCCCACACAGGAATGCAAGCACTGGGGTACACGGTCACCCACCTATTGCACACCATGGCACACACAGATGTAATAAACATCCTTTTATACCCCTGCAGGACCCCTACCCAACGTCACCGGACAGGAGGGTCCACACATGTCCACACCACCAACAGAAGACGCCCACAGTGACGACAGCAGCTCTGTCCAACTGGATCTAGATGACCAGCCCGGCCCATCGGGGACCTCTGGACAGTCGGTTCCCCTCACCCAGTCACAAGCCACCACAGACCTTCCCCCCTCTGGAAACACCAGCACAGCACCCACCCAGCGGGCCCATACCTCCGTCCCCAGGACAATTCAATCAGCAGTGTGTCCACCACTACAGGGAACCCAGGCTAACCCACCACCCCAACAACAACAGGGACCTGGGGGCAGTGGTAGTGGGCACACGGTCCAGGGGACGGAGGCCCAGGAACACAGGGGAACTGGGAGGGCTGCTGTGCGACAGGGGGCAGACAGGCCCAGGGAACCCACTCTCCACGAGGCCCTCTCCAACATCATGGGAGCCTACCACCACTCCCAGGAGACGATGGCAACGGTACTGGCCAAGTTTCAGGAGACCCAGCGCCTGCAGGAGGAACAGTATTCAGGCTTCAGGGAGGAACTCAGAGCCTTCAAATCCACCCTGGGCACCATCGTAGGGGTGCTGAAGGAAGTACTCAACACCAGGAGGGACAGTGTGGCACTACAAGGGGCCCCTGACACTAGCATGGACGATGAACTGCCCACCACCTCCGTCGGCGCTAGTGGACAGGAGGCACCGCCACAGGACCACCACACCAGCACCCCACCCCCTGCAGATGGAGAACCACCTCGTAAACAGTCCCTGAGATCCAGGACAAAGACAGAGAACGATGCCAAGACCCCCGCCAAGAAATGAGACCACCCTGAATGTCATCTTACTGTCCCACTTTGTCACCCTGCCCATCCTTAAACTGCCCCAGCTCCACTTCCTATGCCCATTAGGGCAATGCACCTGTGAGACTAATAGACTGGACTCTGCCATGGACATTCCTCCGCCATCACCCCTCACCATTTTACTACCCCCTCCAATATTGAGCACTTAAATAAACAGCTTTGAAGCACAAAACAATCTGGAGTCTGTGATTTCAGAATAGTGTATTAGCAATTACTGTGGCAAAAAGCTTGTTCATTTGTAATGTCAACATACCTATGTCAAACAGCTGTAGTCCATGAGGAATCAAAGCAGATGTCACACAGTGGGACCCACATCTGTGAAATCGTAAGGGAAAATGACAACTCAGTGACCATACACTGGGTGAAAACAACAGACAGTAGAGAGGTAGTAGTGTTTAAGTACATGTAGTAGGCAGGTTTGTATTCTTACCTATGTTTCACTGGAAATTTTGCTGGATCACTGAGTCCCTGTTGTCCGTGTCTTCTTCTTCTGCTTCCTCGTCTTCACTGTCCACAGGCTCCACAGCTGCAACAACACTGCCATCTGGACCATCCTCCTGCAGAAAAGGCACCTGTTGTCGCAAAGCCAAGTTGTGAAGCATACAGCAGGCCACGATGATCTGGCACACCTTCTTTGGTGAGTAGAATAGGGATCCACCTGTCATATGGAGGCACCTGAACCTGGCCTTCAGGAGGCCGAAGGTCCGCTCGATCACCCTCCTAGTTCGCCCATGGGCCTCATTGTAGCGTTCCTCTGCCCTTGTCCTGGGATTCCTTACTGGGGTCAATAGCCATGACAGGTTGGGGTAACCAGAGTCACCTGAAAATGGGGAGGGACAACTGTTAGACACACCCTAACCTGTAGGGATATCCCCAGACAACCATTCCCACTGTCTTGCTTCCAGGTGCTCACCTAATAGCCACACACAGTGCCTCTGGAGTTGACCCATCACATAAGGGATGCTGCTATTCCGCAGGATGTAGGCGTCATGCACTGAGCCAGGGAACTTGGCATTCACGTGGGAGATGTACTGGTCTGCCAAACATACCATCTGCACATTCATAGAATGATAACTCTTCCGGTTTCTGTACACCTGTTCACTCCTGTGGGGGGGGACCAAAGCCACATGTGTCCCATCAATGGCATCTATGATGTTCGGGAAATGTCTCAGGGCATAGAAATCACCTTTCACTGTAGGAAAATCCTCCACCTGAGGGAAAACGACGTAGCTCCGCATGTGTTTCAGCAGGGCAGACAACACTCTGGACAAGACGTTGGAAAACATAGGTTGGGACATCCCTGATGCTATGGCCATTGTTGTTTGAAATGACCCACTTGCAAGGAAATGGAGCACTGACAGCACCTGCACTTGAGGGGGGACTCCTGTGGGATGGCGGATAGCTGACATCAGGTCTGGCTCCAACTGGGTACATAGTTCCTGGATTGTGGCACGGTGAAGTCTGTATGCGATGATCACATGTCTTTCCTCCATTGTCGACAGGTCCACCAACGGTCCGTATACCGGAGGATGCCGCCATCTCCTCACATGCCCCAGCGGACGGTGCCTATGGAGGAGAACAGCGAGCACAGGATCAAACAACTCAGAGGTACGGACCCACAGCTTACACAGAACACCAATCATAATCTAAAAAGTGGCCTGTATGTGTGTTGAGTCTAGGCCTAGGTATGTGTGACGTAGTAAAAAATGAAGCCATATGGGTCCCTAAAATGGCGGCTGCCTGACCTCTAAAGTGGGACAGTTGGATGTGAGGTAACTGCGCTGGCGTTGTACACCGTTGCGGTAGGCGGTCGAAGACCGCGGCGCAATGCTGCATTGGTTAACATTGGACCCTATGGGTCCAAGGAGCCAATGACGACGTACGCCGGCAGTGATGGTACGCACCACCTCGGACGTGAACCGCTATTTTCTATCTCTTCAATCACTCGATACCTGATCTTCGACATGAGAGGACCTACACTGCAAGTGCTGCTGTGACCTCGGTCTTGAAGAGACAATGGCTTGAGTGTCTGGGGAAAGGGCCCCTGCCTTCACATCGGAGGAGTTGGAGAAACTCGTGGATGGGGTCCTCCCCAGTACACACTACTCTACGGTCCTCCAGACAAACAGATAAGTACACTGGGAGCATGCTGAATGGGCTATGCCTGTGTGGAGAGGGATGGATGTAAGAAGGAAGGGGGGAGAGTGCGGCGTTCATGAAACAACGGTGAGTGCATGTGCCACATGCCAAGGGTAGGGATGGGGGCCAATGACTGTGACGGTGCAGTTGGTAATCAGTTTCTCTTCCCCCTGTACAAATCATGTAGGTCAGTGCCCACCAGAAAAAAGAGATTTAGAGTGCCATCGCCTGGGGGTCTACCACAGACAGAGCCCCCACTGCCGGAAAAGATGGGAGGACATTCGCCGCTGGAGCAAGAAGACGGCGGAGGCTCAGCTGGGGATGGCCTCCCAACATGGGAGGGGTGTCCGTCGCACCATGACCCCCCTGATGTTCAGGATCCTGGTGGTGGCGTACCCGGAGTTGGATGGGTGCTTGAGGGCATCACAGCAGCCACAAGGGGGTGAGTACACTCTCATCCTGCTGATTTTGCGCGCAGTGGAGGGGTCTGGGTGGGGGAGGTGAGCTATGGGTTTCCCTAGGCCAGGGCGAGTTCCGTAGGCAAGGTTCCTCCGTAAGGCAGGCCATGTGGCACCCCACCGCACCTCTGTAGAGTGCCAAGTACACCAAGTCATGCCCGTGTGTCATCCATTTGTGCAGATGTCGTCCATAGCCTAGTAGGCCATTTCCCAGGAATTGAACAGTGGAGCCCAAGAGCACGGCGTAGTGCAGGGGGCTTGTGTGTCTGTCGTGTCCGCCCCCTTTTTGTGTTCTCCCTGTTCTTGTGTGCATTAGCATCATCAGGCGGAGGAGCAGTGGCACCGGAGCATGAGGGGCTGCATCCCACATGGCCATGGAGGGCCACACTACGGAATTGGACTTCACCAGTGGGACGGAGGGCGAGGGGAGCTCCACAGCGGGGACAGGAGCTGAGACCAGCGACACGGACTGTCCTCTGATGGGAGCTCCCTTGTGGTGGCAGCAACATCTGTGCCCCCCCATCTACAGGTACAGCCGCCACCCCCCCTTCCAGCACCGCCCTCCCAGCAGCCCCTCAGCCTTTGCCCCTTGCCCGTTCACCCGGGAGGGTGGGCATCACCTTGGCCCCAGGCACCTCAGCCACTGCCCCAGTCACCCCTGCTGCCCTCAGTGAGGAGGCCATTGACCTCCTCAGGTCCCTCACTGTTGTGCAGTCTACCATTTTGAATGCCATCCAGGGTGTCGAAAGGCAGTTGCAACAAACCAATGCATTCCTGGAGGGCATTCATTCTGGTCAGGCAGCCTTTCAGCGAGCTTTTCAGACTCTGGCCTCAGCACTGATGGCAGCCATTGTCCCTGTGTCTAGCGTCCCCCCTCCAACCTCCTCCACCCAGACCCAATCCCCTGTACCCCAGCCTATCCGAAGCACACCTCTAGACCAGCATGCACACACGTCAACACACAAGGGAAGCTCAGGCAAACATAAGCACCACACATCCCACAGGCACTCACGCAAGCATCAGACACATGCAGACACACCAACATCCACTGCCTCCACTGTGTCCCCCTCCACCTCGTCTCCCTCCTCCATCCCAGTCTCGTCTACACTCACACCTGCATGCACTACCTCTACAGCCACTACTGCCATCACCAGCACACCCACCACCACACCCCGCTCACATGCAGTCACCACCCCCACTACCATTCACACGTCCCCTGTGTCCTCTCCCAGTGTGTCTGTGACGCCACCTCCCAAGATACACAAACGCAGGCACACACCCACCCAACAGCCATCCACCTCACGACAGCCCCCAGCGCATGCACCTTCACCCAAAGTCAGCAGACGAACACCTCCTACAACCACAACCTCTTCCTCCACTCCCAAACCCCCTCCAGCTACCCGTCCCAGTGTCTCTAAAAAACTTTTCCTGTCCAACCGTGACCTCTTTCCCACACCTCCCCCACCCCGTCCGTCTCCTACGTCCCAAACTAGCACCTCAGCCATAACATCTCTGGGACCAGTGGTGCCTGTAGTCACCGGAATCTTGAGTGCACCGGCCACCAGGGCAGCCAGTGTGGCACGGAGCCACAGCACAGACAGTCCCCCACCTGTGAAGCATCAGAAGTTGGCCAGTGCCCGGTGGGAGAAGGGGAAGACTCCAGCCACCAAAGCCGCCCCCAGTGGTTCCGGTGGGAGTGTGGAGTCAGCTGCGACACCTTGCAAGGAGGGGAAGGGCCACAAGAAACCAGGAAAGTCTGGATAGAGCCGCACGGCAGGGGAGACCGCCATCATCCCCGCTGTCCAGAAGGCCACAGCCATCATCCCCGCTGGGACAGAGAGGACCGCTGGCACAAGCCCCGCTGGGCTAGAGAGGACCACCAGCACAAGCCCCGCTGGGCTAGAGAGGACCGCCAGCACAAGCCCCGCTGGGCTAGAGAGGACCGCCAGCACAAGCCCTGCTGGGACAGAGAGGACCGCCAGCACAAGCCCCGCTGGGACAGAGAGGACCGCCAGCACATGCCCCACTGGGCTAGAGAGGACCGCCAGCACAAGCACCGCTGGGCTAGAGAGGACCACCAGCACAAGCCCTGCTGGGACAGAGAGGACCGCCAGCACAAGCCCCGCTGGGACAGAGAGGACCGCCAGCACAAGCCCCACTGGGCTAGAGAGGAGAGGACCACCAGCACAAGCCCCGCTGGGACAGAGAGGACCGCCAGCACAAGCCCCGCTGGGACAGAGAGGACCCCCAGCACAAGCCCCACTGGGCTAGAGAGGACCGCCAGCACAAGCCCCGCTGGGCTAGAGAGGACCGCCAGCACAAGTCCCACTGGGCTAGAGAGTACCGCCAGCACAAGTCCCGCTGGGACAGAGAGGACCGCCAGCACAAGCCCCGCTGGGACAGAGCGGCCCACAGCACAAGACCCGCTGGGACAGAGAGGACCCCCAGCACAAGCCCCGCTGGAACAGAGAGGACAGCCAGCACAAGCCCCGCTGGGCCATGAATGATCGCCAGCAGTTGAGTCACTGCAAAGGAGCCCGCCTCTCCAAGCACCGCTGAACAGGGCACCGCCGTCTCAAGCACTGCTGAACAGGGCACCGCCGCCTCAAGCAACGCTGGACCATGAGCGCCAAGGGCACTGATGCTACTGAGTCCGTCACGGGCAGAATGAAGCACTCTGGGCACCATGCCCCCTCCAGAACCAGTGGAGAGATACATCCACTACCTCTGTCCTTAACAGGATGAAGCACTCTGGGCACCAAGCCCCCTCCAGAACCAGTGGAGACTGTTATCCACTTGAGAGACTGTGGCTTTGCACTCCCCAGGATGGAACAGTGGGCAACCCACCCACTGTATAGACTTGAGAGACTGTGGCTTTGCACTCCCCAGGATTGAACAGTGGGCAACCCACCCATTGTAGAGACTTGAGAGACTGTGGCTTTGCACTCCCCAGGATTGAACGGTGGGCAACCCACCCACTGTAGAGACTTGAGAGACTGTGGCTTTGCACTCCCCAGGATTGAACAGTGGCCGTGTGGCCCTCTCGTGGATTTGGCATCGTGCACTCAACCGGCTGAGGTGCCCCCCACTTTCCCTCCCCCTGAGGTGCCTGTTGTCTTGCTCTCTGATGCCCCTGCAGTGTTCTCTCCGTCATGGTCGGGGATCTTGTGTGGGCCTTGCCCATACCGTGTGGGCCCAGTATTCCACAGACTTAATTGGAGCACTACCTGGACTACTATGCTTGGTGTATATTTTGTTAATGGTGTATATATGTATATTTTTGCATACTTGCTTTTAATATATTACAATGGTTCCACTCATTTCCTTTTGTCTTTGCATTCTTCTGGGGGGTTTGGCAGGTGTAACTGTAATGTGTCATGCTGTATTAGTGTGTGTGTTGTTGTGGGTGAGGGTGGGGGAGTTGCGTGTGTGTGTCCCTGTTTTTTCCCTCCCCCCTGTGTCGTAGGTGCAGTACTCACCGTGATCTTTGCCGCCGGCGTTCGTGCTCCTGGTAGAGGAGCAGGAAGACTATCGCAGGGAGAATTTGGAGTTCCGGCTCCATGGTGTCCGAGTTCCTCGTGGGGTGTGTAGAGGTGAGCGTTTTCCCTTCTGAATCCTGTTTCCGCCATGTTTTTATCCACGGTGAATCTGCCCCTGAAAAGGTGGCGGATTGGTAGGTTGTGATACTGTGGGCAGTACTTTGTCCTCCGCCTGGCTGTTGGCAGTGACCGCCCCACTGTTTGTTCGTACCCCCGTGGCGGTCGGAGTGTGAAAGTGGCTGTCTTTGTTGGCGGTTTCCGCCACGGTCAGAATTGCAAAAATTTTACCGCCGGCCTGTTGGTGGTCTTACCGCCACTTTAACACCGACCCCCAGGGTTGTAATGACCACCAAAGTCTTCTTGAGACTCATCTGTGAACGTTCCACTAAATGTACAGGCCACAACCTCACAACAGCTTGCCACTCCTTCTGCATATCTGTTGCCGACTCCGACATAACCATTGTTGCTCCTGTGAGCTGCAATTTTACAACAGCAATTTCAGTCGGAACCTGCAAAGCTTCCAGCAGTCTTCTCACACGCTCATCTTTTTTAATCGGAGAGACAGAAAATGTCATGAAACCTTTTTGTGACCACAACCCTCTGAAATCGTGGGCCACACCAAAGCCATTCTGACTATCTCTAAAAAAAAGTAACTCTCATGTGGGCTGTTAAGCTGCAAGTCCTTTAAGTCGGGTCTTGGCTTGGTGCTTAAATGCATAACATCAAGAAGACTGTCATGCTCAAATTTAGCAGATACCTCACTCTCGGTCAAGGGTTGCAAAATACTGTGATTTAAAACCTGACAACGTCTAAGCTTGATATTCTCCAAAAAAGCAGCAAGGATTTGCTGCTCATATTTAGTTAATCTAGGTTGGTCATGTATTTGGTTTTGGTTCTGGTAAGCAAAACCTCAGCCAAGTGAGGGACCATAACAGTTAATGGATGTCCCATCACAATGCTTTCACATCTTTCAAAGCTTGCACTCACTGCAGCCACCACTTTTAGGCAACCACGCATCCCTGTGGCTACCGGATCAAGGGTAACTGAATAATAGGCCACTGGCCTTTTTGTATCTCCATGTATCTGGGTAAACATTGGGAGAGTACAACACTTCCTTTAATTGCAAAACAAGGTAAATCTGTTGGAATAATCAGGCATTCCTAGTGCTGTGGCACAACAGAGACTTTCTCTCAGCTCTAGGAATGATTTCATCCAGGTGTTGTCCCATGGAATTGGATCAGACACATCTCTGTATGTCAGCATCGGTAAAGGCTTAGCCACCATGACAAGTTGGAAATCCACTGCCTATAGTAGCCAACCATTCCCAAAAACATCCTGACTTCTCTGCATTTTTGGAGGACTCATCGGCAAACTGGCCTTGACCCTCTCACATGACACTGTCTTAGTTCCTTTTTCAATGATAGTACTGCAGCTTGCTTGGGGATACTATGTCCATTTTCAGCCAAAGGTTTTAATAGAGCAATGGTATCTTGTTTGAAAGCGTCTCTTGTGCTTGAAGCTATAAGTAGGTCATCATTGTATTGCACGAGGACTGAGTTACGTGGCATGTTCAATGTCTCCAGATTTTCCTTTAGGATCTGATTAAAGATCCAAATACAAATAGGATTGGCCATTCTCGTGCAATGGAAATTTAGAAGAAAGATTGACAAAGATCCATGACAGTGAACCAATCTGCTGTGCACAGAATTTGATAAAGAATGATAGATGGATTCGGTATCAAAGAACAACATGTGACTACAATGTCATTAATGTTTCATAAATCTTGAACAATCCTAAACTTGCCATTAGTCTTTTTGTAATCCCTTATTCTGTGAGTTGCAAGGACTGCTGATTATTTCTCTTATAATTCCTTTTTGCAACATGTCTTTAATGATTTGTGTTATCCCTGCTAATATTTCTGGGGTCATGTGATAGGGCGGTGTGCTTGGGAAAACTGCATTAGGCTTGACTGTGATTTGGACAGTGATTCCACTGGTTCTACATATTTTAATAGTCTAATACAATGGTTCCCAAACTTCTTCGACCCGCGGCTCCCTTGACCTATTGGCAGTTGGCCGTGGCTCGCCGTTACGTTACTTTTTTTGGCAGGTGAGAGGATGTAAGCCCGGCATCGGGGGTACTTCCATTTTCCTCCCTGAAATTAATTGCTGTGAAGGTATTATAATCGTAGTTGTGATCTACTTTTTCACTGAACTGATGCTGTAATAAAGCACTTTATCAGCAACAAATACTAATTTTACCACCTCTCCTTTTTACTCCAGGCCTTGAAGCCTTAAACCACACGTTCCTGCCATGAAAGCATCTTCTTCAGTGGCAGCAGCTTGCATCACATTCTGCATGTCACAGAACAAAATAGAATAGATATCTCTGACAATCCTTAGCAACAAATATGACACAACCACTAAGCAGCCAATTTAAACATTTATTTTCTTGGGAATTCTGGCATTAATATCAGCAATCTGAAAAGGGCAGTGTTGGCTACATTTGCAGAAGGACCTTCAATAGAAAAGTCTGTTGCAAATGGCATCCGAATGCCATATATAGCTGAGCTATAACTGAAATGCAATGGGAGTAACTTCCTATTCAAACTATCTCAGTGCCAGTACACTAAGAAGGTGATATACCCTCAGACATGAACCTGATGCTGAGGAAGCCAACCTTCCTCCAGCAGCAGGCAGGTCACTGGTTTCCTTAAAGGAAAAGAAGGGCAGCGCGAACCTCTGAGCACCCTTTAAGATGGCTATCCAAACCCTGCGCTCATCATCGCATTTCTCACACATGCAAAACTGTAGCAGTTGAGGCACCCATCTCTCTCTTTGCTGAAATGCAGGTTAGAGCAGGAACCGCTGCTGCAGGTGGGAGGGACTCAGTAGGAGTAAGAATAGGAGTATTCAGAGTAAGAAGGAGGAAGTAGAGTTAAGAGTAGGAATATTTAGCAGAGCAACAGACAGCGAATAGCTGCAAGAGTAAGAAGGAATATTATTTGGAGTAAGCAGAAGCTTTGTTGCTAGTAAAGTGATGAAAGTAAGAATGACAGAATGAGATAAAGATGATAAGAGAACAAATCCTTTCATTTACTTCTAACAAAGAATCTGTGCTAGCAAAGCTGGATGTGCTTTCCGTTTCATGCACAGATCACATTGAAGTAAGGGACTTTAATTAAGCACAATTGCAGCTTGCTTCAGTTGGTTAAATATCACATGCACGCAGCTGAAATAGGTAATATTTACACGTTTTAAGGTGATCAGACACTGCTGATATGCACTACCTGGCATTGATAAGCACGTTATTGCTGTTTCACTGGCTCACTAAGGTACAATGTCTATCTGTACAATAGTTTACGGCTCTACCTGTCTCTGTAACATACCTTGTATGGAAGAAGAGTGCAGTGGAAGGTGGGCTGTGGTGCATTAGCAGGCATCCAGTCAAGGTCTGACTGCAGTCGCTAGGCTGAGTATCCTATGATCTTCATCTTATAGACAAATGTTAGCTGTGTAATAAACTGGCTCTCTGTAGGGCCCTGCTGACAATAAAATCAAAGTGCACAAGACAATAAAGGTACCTACATACAGACAATGCATCTGTACTGCACACATTTTTCAAAAGTGTTTGTCTTAGGGTGGCTTATTCTGAGTAAAGTGTCTGTGACCTATCCTTGAAGGGACAGAGTTAGTTGTCTGTGACAGCAGGTCTTCCATGAAGGCCTGAGTATGCATTATTTGCTGAGCAGAAGAATTGCCCTTTACAGTGCTTTACTGCATATTTCTTTACCGTTTATTTTATTTTTGGAGCTTGTGTATTAGATTAATGTTATTCACATTCACCCTTAATGACCTTTATAAGCAGTCTTCCTTGTCTCCTTACCTAGGTCGAGGTTATAAGAATTAGCATGTA
Organism: Pleurodeles waltl; assembly: GCF_031143425.1. Lineage (NCBI taxonomy): Eukaryota > Metazoa > Chordata > Amphibia > Caudata > Salamandridae > Pleurodeles > Pleurodeles waltl. Next base: position 657,064,429 of record NC_090443.1, on the reverse strand, counting down.
TAATTAATTATACTGCACAAAAGGTTTTGTTAAATTGCATGAAGGGATTTCTAAAATTCACTCCAGCAACACTTCTGAACTGTTTAGCTCAGGGTCAGGACCTGTTAAATAACTCTGAGTTGAGAGATGGTTTTATGTTTCAGTGTCATCCATTAACACTGCAGTTAGCAGGAGGCCAGGGCAAGTAGTGACAGCAGATATTTATAGCTATTCCTCCTTTGGTTCCCAAACTGTGTGCTTGGTGCATGGTGCCCCTGGCTAGTTTAGATGGCGCACCTGGGTGCCACGGCGCACAGATTGGGAACCACTGGTCTAATATCTTTCACTGTGCAGTCCCACACTTCTGAATTCAAAGTCCCTTTTAGTTCAAGAGCAATTCATCTACTGTTCCCATTGGATAAAGCCCTAGAGCATCCTGCTAAGCTAATTTAAATTCAATGTCTTCATCATGTGCCTGGACTTCGATCCTATATGGAATAAAATAACTTAACTTGCACAGCACGTCACGTAATAGCAGATTTACAGGACTTAAATCACATACAACACACTAGTGATATTCTTCAAATGAACCTGTTTTTAGCAGGTACTGTTTTTAGAATGGATTTGTTATCTGTTTGTTTGTAACGCCTACAACTTGGATCTTCTTTCCCAAAGAGGGGCAGGTCTGTGACTTCCACGGTTCTTACAGTGGAATGGGTAGCACCTGCATCAATAAGGAATAACACTTGGCAGTCCTTTACCTCACCTTTACAAATGGCCCACTCTAGTCTACCTCTAAGACTGCACCAAGCATACAATCAGCCTCCCACTCATGCACCATCCTTATGACATGTCTGAGTCAAAGCTCTCATTGTCATCCAAAATCTTTAAGTTCATCCTTGCAATAGAGTGGTGTTTTCTCTTTCCAGCTGGGTATTCCTCCAGAATTGTTGCTCCCAGATCCAATACATTCTCAACAGCCTCCCCCTTGTACATGTTTTTTTAAGAGGGGATGGGAAGGTCAGGAAGGCAAGCACCTCTGAACAATCCTAGAGTGTCACATCATCACTCCACCATGCCCCAATCCTTCTGCAATGCAGTCGGTGACATTCAAACATAGCAGGTTAAAGAACCTTCAATGAGAGTCTTAGTACCAACTCCAACTGACACAGCTGCATGCTCCCTTTCCACCAAGAGCTAAAAGAGGAGTCCTTCCTGTGTTGGTTTCCAGAGGTCTGGTCTTCTTCAATTGTTTCTGTGGGGTTGGGCATGCCCAGGCCATGTGCAGGATGAAAGGTTAATTATCACATGCAGATTTCCTCCCCAAAACCTTACTTCCCAAGGAATCGGGCCATGCATTGACAAATTACCTGATTATATTGAGAGGCCTTTGATCCTCCCACTGGCCATCAGAGTAATTAACTTGGCCCATTAGCAGTGACAAGGTCCTAGAGTCTGCTTATGAGCTGAGCTAGAGAAATAGGAGAATTTTCTGAGAATTTTCTGAGTGCCTTAAAGAATACAGATACCACAAAGGTGATTTTGGATTTGCACTTGGGTTTTACTGTTAACCTATGAATGGTACTTGACCTGTATCTCTAGGTGTAAGAGGGATAAAACTGTGCTTTGGTGCAGATTTCACCCCAATGGGTAAATCAATGAAGCACAATGATTTTTCAGTAATAATTACAGATTTACACCATGAATGCCCACTCACATCATAAGATCTACACCAGGTCAGCACCAATACCTGAACAGTCCCTTCTGCAATAGGCTATCTGTGTTGTGTGCAGATGCAGGGCTGAGCTGGATTGTAGTTCCATACACTCAGCCCGCGCACAAGCTGGTGTTCACATGTTCACGTGTAACCAGCCCATCTCTTACACTAGATACTCAGTGGCAGATCTTATCTTAAAACGTGGACTTTGTTGGTCAGCACTCTCAGTCCATTTTCACAAAATTTACCATGGATGAAACTTAGTTAGTGAGGCTCACTCACAGTGAAAGTCAAAGATAGATGCATAGCGAAAACAATAATGGGGATTAAATGGGAGGAACTCATTTGCTACATTATGGAAAACAATTTAGAAAAAACATCAAGAATTTTACTACTGTTTTCTATCAAGTGTCTAGGCAATGTGGGCATGCGGTAGCAAGAAATGCTCACCCAGTCTACCACAATAATGTTGCTTTCCTACAGTTAGCTTAACTGGTAAATGTGTCTACCATTAAGCTTTGGATTCAAAGTCATATTAGCTTCCCAAATCTGCAAATTCTTGAGGGATGAGATACTGCAGTTTTTTGTATAATTTTCCCATTTGGTTGGAATTGTTGAGTTACTAAAATGTAGACTGTGAATCTAGTGAGGCTGAGAACCATTTTTCTTCCAATCAGATAGGGGATGCTGAAGGCATCTAGCAGGAGCTGAGAGATGGAATGATAAGCACAGTTGCCCTGGTGGGCCAAAGGGGCTCAGAAAGGGTCTTGGCTAAGACACTAGTGCATGTCCACTAGACAGTTCAGTACTTGATGTCTCACTGGTATGTATTTTTTTATGGTTTCTTTGAGCTCTCAGGGACCCTAAGTGTGTTTTATTCACAATTATATGTCCAGTTTTCTAGTGACTTCAACAGTATCTAGAGAGCAGCAGAATGGCAGCTATGCCAGTATTACATATGCCAGTGGCTAGGGCAAGGGACATCTGTCTTTGCCCTGGAAGCTGAACAAGCAGATGAGGAGGAATGCCAGTAAGGTTGTATGCCAACCTTTTTCAGTTGATGGGAACATGTGAAATCTGTGCTCTTTTCACACTTTGAAGCATACCACATGCAGGCCCAGGTGATTCTGCCACCTTCACAACTTCCTAAAGTACTGGGCCAAAGCACTGTCACCTAGCTTCCAGTGAATGTGTGTGCTTCCTTTTGAAATTCAGCCTGGAAGTGAATCAAGGGCAAAGACAAATTAGTGGACTTGTTTCAAATTTGTCTTCCTGAAAAATTGAACATCTATTATACTGTCCTGTGTGTTCATTGCTGTCGTCCTTGTGAGCTACGCTGTGGATCCATGCCATGTGATTCTACTACTTTTCTATGGGCCATTCTTTATTATCCACATTACAGTTATGTTTGAAACCATTAGCATATTTGGCTGTGTTTAATAGGAGCAGGCATCCAATCTCAGTTACCTTTGCAGGGTTACAGGAGTGTAATGATATGAATTAGACTGGCTGAAAAGGAAGGGCAAAGGGTGCAGTTGGCAGATGCCATGTGGTGTACAGAGATACATGTCTTACCTATTTACATGATGCCTTTCATTATGGATTGTATTGTATTTTACATTGTTTAAAATTTGTGCATGGAATGATATTTAAGATGGAATTTCTATGTGTTGACATTACACTTGGAAACGTGGCGCAAATAATGAATGAATTGTGTCCTATTATTGGTTGTATCTATCCATCTGAGCCTACCACTCCCTTCTGCTCATATCACTTCCTTCTACATTGTTTCAATTGGTGACATTGCATTCCTTCCCCTCAATAGTCAGTAGGAAAAAACAAGCCCAGAAGTTTGGTCTCCAGAAGGATTAGGCAGAAAATGAAGCACATAATGCACTACCAGATATTCAAAAAATACCCACGGGTGAACCAGGGTGTGGGTATTGGTGCAACTTCTGTATCAATGTTTTTGATAGGGAGCAGGGCATGGTAGGGTCCCCTCAATGAAGGAGATTCTTGGCTTTGGGACCCTGTCCAAGAGGTCTGAGAAACTGACAAAATCCGATATCAACAATGAGTGACATTTCACCCCATAGGAAAGTAGGTACCTGGGGGCCCCCATTTCCAGGGCACCACAGAGCCTGCATGGTGCTCCATCTGCTCACTATGCCCATGTCTTAGGGGAGCAGGCACACCCCACAACAAGTATTTCTCCTGCCGCCAACATAAGCGGGAAGCACATTGGATCCTACTTCTGCATGCACTGACACAAGCGGACAGGAAAACAGACAATATAGCCAGCCTCCAGATGGTGCAACAAAAAAGGGCCACTCATAAGGATCCACTGAAAGCTTGAAGCTCCAACCATGCCCCCACTCCAAAAAATCCAGCATCCAGGTCCCTGTGTGGGTACAGACACCTGGTTCTCTAAAAAGTGGAAGGCGCAGGGCCAGCCGCCATTTAAAAAAGAAGAAAGCCTACCTAGAAAGAGCTCACTGTGTACAGCCGTGGGCACTAGAGTGCCCCATAAGCTCAATGCCAAAAAATTTGTGTACTATTGTTTATGGTCCCCCAGAAGGGGAAGGGGTGTGCGGTTCACCAGATGCTGTATCTCTAACAAAAACTGTTGCACAAAGGTTACCCTAAGTCTCCCTGGAGGTAACATTGATGCCGTTGAAGAAGTCTATAATGTTTCCAAGCATTCTTGGTGGTGGTACATTCGCACTTAGCCTCTTGAGTGTTAGATTCCGTGGTGGCAGCATAATGCTTTGCTGACAATGTATTGTTATAGGTTTTAATGAAGAATATTGAAATATGGTAGCATCCATAGTGAGTTTAAAGATATTGCCTTAATTATCTATCCTTGTTTTTTATTTATATGGAGACACACTGACAAAGTCAGTGGACCTGCTTCTTCAGTGACGTTACCTTCTTATACTGGTTCCAGTTGGTTCAGAGCTCACTAAGGTTGTAAAAAGTTTGGAGGGTGTCACAATGTGTATTTATTTCTGCCTATCTGTAAATATCTGTAAATTCATGCATAGCTTTCAGTATTGTGTATGTAATAAACTACTTTTTCTTTTTATAAGAAAGCTCATTGAGTGGATAGTGGTTTACTGAATGTTGCTTTTTGCATAACAGCATGCTTGGGTATTAGCCCACATCACCGTCCCTGAGTAGGATGTGGACTGCTCTGTTTTGCTACCCTAAGAGAGTCAAGTGCTACAGTGGGTTTCTTGATTCCCAGTACAGGAAATGTTGTGAACTTATTGCTTATGAAGAAATCACATTCTTTGCAACTAATAACATCCAGGGCCAGATTAATCATAGGATTGCCTTGCGCTTGGTCACGCCTGGTGAAGCAAGCGCAATACAGTCCTTAAGTCAGATTTACCAAGCCACTCAAGACCACCTTGGTAGCCTTGCATTGCTTTATAAATCTGGAGTAACACAAGACAGTGCAAGTCATTGCCTAATGTTACTCTGCTTCAAGAAGGCATTACATTGGTAGAAGTTGGGTATTGCCATGCATCCACCCATGAATTCAGTGCATTCACACATTAACCAAAATAGCTAAACCTTGGAATACATCATAATGTAACACCTTCTGATAGACGCACAACAAGGAGAAGGTATCCTTACTGCCACGAAAACCATAGTGGTAGGCACTATCAGTGACAGGGAATCCCTTCCCTGTTACTGATAGAGATCTTCCCCATCCCCATCCCCCTCCTGCTCCACAGATTCCCCCCACCCCTTTCCTCTCCAGACCCCCCTTCATACACACCTCTCCCTTCACACAACACGCATACACACACCCATTCCCACATTAATCCACGCATGCATACATCCATTCACACACACATCCGCACACACTTACATACATACATGCAGACATGCATTCACACAACTCAACATACACGCACTCACACCTACAGACATGCACCCACATACAACGCTCAACACGCACCTGCATACACACACCCACAAACATACACCCCCACCCCCACACACAACACCCTCCACCCCCTCCCCTGTCGGAGCACCCTCTTACCTGTATCCTGGGGGTCCTCCGGCAGGAGACAGGGCGCTGCTGCCAGCAGCAGCGTTCGCCAACAGAACACCTCCAGGCCGGCGGCGGTTTACTGGCGTGGCGCAGCTGGTGGCAGCAGCTCCACCTTACCGTCATCCGCCGGCATGGCCACAGCCAGATTTACACCATCCTTCTGGCGGAAATCCACCTGTGGTCATAATACGGCAGATGGCTGGTAGCCGTGCAATGGTCTTTTGAAGGCCGTTGCTGTGGCTGTAGGCGTTTTTTACCGCCAAGGTCCAAATGAGGCCCTATATGCTGTAACCTATGACAGAGAAGATGAAAAGCCCTTTTGACAGTATGTTGGTGTCCAGTTCTTCCCATTTGCCATAGAACCTTCAGAATAGGCCTGTCATCATCTTTTTAGGTTCAGTGCATTAACTGTATATAGTTAACAAAGACGTAGTGTGCTATAGTTATTTAGAACACTAAAATAATGAAGTAATATGGGCCGACTCATGGAAACAAAACTCAATAATCAGTGAGGCACATGATGAAACTCTACATATTGAGACAAACAATATAAAATAAAGTTAGTCAGTCAGACGCCAGTTTTTGCAGAAGCGATCAGATGTTCTTGTACCGTATCCCCTCCATTGAGGTTGGATTGGATTGCTGGACATTCATTTTGCAAGGCCAGAGGCACTTGTATTGGAGTGGGTAGTAGGGCCTGTGGGGTGGCTTTGGGGCAGGATAACAAACTCAGAGGATTGAGAGATTAAGAGGGTGCAAGGGCAGTGTCTGATGCTCTGTATAGCCCCTCACTGCCTCCACCGTGGGTTACTGGCCAAACTGCCTGCCCTAATGATTTATTGTCTTCCTTTACAATCTTGTGGAACAGCTGTACAAGAGAGGGTAAACACAGGTAGCTCCAGGTTACTCAAACTCACCATAATATAGCAGGACATTCGACTGATTTAATTTATTGCCACCTGTACCCTTTCAGTCCAGCTTTGTAGAAAATCCTGAAAAGCAAGAAAATAATAGTTGGAGTTGATTTGATGCATGGTGTTCATAGAGAAACACTGTGTTTATTTTGAATATGGAAATATAAAGAACATCTCCACCAAAAATAAATTAATATTGCATGAAAAGGAAGAGGGTTGTATGAAATTTGAGTTACAGGATAGTTTTACTTAATTGCAGACTCTGATGGTCAGACTCTTCACTTTTAGCCTGAATTTGAAGATTGCCTTTATTAATGCTTTGAAAGAAATATTAAGGATCGTTCTTCATGCACGGACTGAATAACTGTGATTTTATGGACCTTGTTGTGTAATAGTTCTCTGTTGTAACCTTAAAGGCTCTGTCTTGATAGTTTAAAGGGGTAATGTCCATAATAAAAACTGCGTTTGAGAACAATAATAGAGATTGTTCAGCTGTACTCTCTACAGCAGATCTTGCCGTACCTGAAAAACAAGGGTTAGCAGGTACAATATCTAGCAGTTAACCAAAGTTAATATACAAAAAGTAGTGATCAATAACGACTTTTGCAAAATCATACACCAACAGCTGAACCTAATCAGGGGACAGAAGGCAGGGGACACCTCCTTCACTTTTGAAAGGGAAGGTTCCTGTCCTCTTGCAACATAACTATGTAGACTGATTTGTGAAACATAACAGAGGATATCTAAGGTAACTCCTGATTTTATGGATTTTGGTGATTAAAATGCAAACATGACTACATCTCTCTGTAACCTATTCATAGGTGAGGAATTATCTTCAGCCTGGAATATGCATGAAATCTAACTCCATCCTGATCTTATGGCCACATAACTAAATTATTAGTTATGAACTCTCTGAACCTAAAAGGGATGATACTCAATGGAGGGCTAATGGGGATATTCCTGCTGTCTGGACAAGAAGAGAATTTAAGACACAATTTATACTTTGCTCTCTGATTTTTGTCTTATAATCTATTTCCTTTTTTCTAAAATTATGTTTGATTCCAACCATCCTAATTCATAATAAGATAATTGTTTGTTACATATATTGACTAAACGGCGGGGAAACACCTTGAACCTTGAGGGCAGAGTATTGTTGGAAATCTCAACAGTAGAAGGGTACATTGCTTAAAGTCTTTGATCCTCTCTAACTTTTAGAAGATGTAATACAGGGCAACATAAACCTCTGATGAACCAATAAATTATTCTTGTGTTCCCTTGGATAGGTAAACATACGGCAGCTCCAGAAAAGTCTAGGTCATTGGAAAATAGTATAGGAAAACTGGGGAAGCAAAAGCCTGAGCCTCACTCAGGAATGCCACATAACAGCATAAATTTCATATTGCTTCCAAGTAATGAGATTTCAAGGAAGGGTATTGATTACTACCTCTCTTTGTGGAGGTAATCTCATTGTGCAAACTGCAATTTTAAATGGACATGCTTGGAAATACTGTGGAACAACGAACAAAATCTTAAATTGTCCAAGAGACATCCATTTTAGAGCATGGAAAATTGTCTTTATCTTATTGAGGCCAAAACATAGCTCCTGAATACAGGGTGATCAGCAGGCAAGGTGAACAAATCCACATTTCAATAGCCTAATGAACAGTAAGCAAACAGGATACAACAAGAGAAAGTAAAATGCCTTAGGGTCTGTTTATGCCAAGACCTTCTTTTTGCTTAAACTGAACTGCACCATCACTAAAAAGCTACAATCTTCAGCTCAGGGCAATAATGATCCTCTCGTGGCTTAAGTCAAAGCATTAGACTGAACTTTCCAGACCCAGGGTTTTCTTTCAGATGGACCTTTGACATAAAAAGTACACACTAGAATCCAAAATCCACTGAACCACAGGAAATCAGATGGGATCATCTCAATGTTATAGAGCAATTAATCAAATTCAAGAGCCTTAGTATGCTGACAGAGCACATGCTGTAAAGGTTCTGGAATATTAGCCAGAGCGTGTCCTTCATGACATTTGAACATTTTGTTTTGTCAGTTTCAAGCAAGTCTACCAAGTGAACTTCACTTTCTTAAAAAAAGGAGAAATATCTTAAACGTACTCATCCTAAGTCTTTGTGATAACATTAATGTGACCTGACGAATAAGTGCATTATCTATGACATCAAGAACACTTTGAAAACTCTTATAGATAAGACAGGCTTTCATTCTTAAGATACCTCTTGTAGGATTAAAATTATTCAAGAAGAGATCAAGTTCAAACAAATACACTAAAGAAAATGTACACCTGTGTCAAGCTGATCTTGTGTGATAGGCTCCCAAATCATTGACCTAAGCTAATGCTGCATCCAAAAAGCTTATGGTCTCTGTGCACATTAGTTACCCCATAGCATTGTGAAATAGAGAGTAGGTGAAATTTTTGGTGTTAGAAAATTTGTCCCTTGTTGGCAGAGAAATGCCCCATGTCCAAGTAGGGACCACACTAGTGTCAGGGTAAGTCAGATACACACCCTATATTAACCTGTGCTCACCCTCTATTCGCTTGGCACAGGGCAGGCAGGATTAACTTAAGAGGCAATGTGTAAAGTATTTGTGCAACACTTAATTAGAGTAACACAGTGAAGGACACTACAAAAAGGCTCAACACCAGGATAGAAAGATAGATAATATTTATTTGATTAAAACAAGACCAAAAAAAGAACAATCCAAAAAGTAGAAGTCAAGAAATGGATTTTTAAAGATTAAGGCCCTCATTACAAGATTTGCGGCAAATGCCAGCTACCGCCACAGCGACGGCCACCAACATACCATTGCTGTGGCTACCGACTGTCCACCGAATTATGACTATAGCCGGAATTCCGCCAGAAAGCTGGCAGAATTCTGGCTATGGTCATGGCGACGGATGACGGTACGGTGGCGCCATGCCGCCTACTGTATCATGTCCCATGATACAGCCTGGTGGTGTTTTGCTGGCGGACGCTGCTGTTGGCAGCAGCGCCGCGTCCCGTCTCCTGCCGGAGGACCACCTGCAAGCAGGTAAGTCGGGTTCTCCGACAGGAGACGGGGGTGCAGGGTGTTGTGTGCATGTGTGGGGATGTGTGTGACTGTGTTTGAATGCGTGCATGCGTGTGTAATGTGTGTGCATGAGTAGGTATGTGTGTACATGCATGTTGTGTTGTGTGATTGCGTGTGTGCCTGGATGTATGTTTGTGAGTGTGTATGAATGTATACATGCGTGGTTGAGTGTGTGTATGCGTGTGTGTATGGGGGTTGGGAGTGGGAGGGGGAGGGTGGGGAAGGACTCTGGGGAGGGGAGGAGGCTGGGGAGACCCCTATCAGTTCCAGGGAAGGAATTCCCTGGCACTGATAGTTCCTACCGCCATGGTTTCTGTGGCGGTACAGAACCCACGGAAACCATGGCGGTGGACGGGGTCAAAATTCCATGGGCGGACTAGTGGTGGCTGCTGGGCTCTCTAGCTCGGCAGCCACCACTAGTCGTGACGCCGTGGCAGTCGGTGTGTTAACTTGGCGGTTTGGCTTTGGCCAAACCGCCAATGTCATAATAGTGGAGGCATGTACCGCCAGCCTGTTGGCGGTACTACCACCCTTATTACACTGACCGCCGGGGTCATAATGACCCCCTAAATGTGAAAACAGTGCTTCAAATTCACTAGTCGTCAAAAGATAACGAGGTTGTGAGGGACCAGTGTAAATCCAAAAACCAGCCCGACCATATTAGAGAGTAGGCAGGCTACGGAACCCATGCAGGGTTGGCTCAACAGTAGCTCTCATTCAGCAATTTTTAACGAACCCAGGGCACTGTGTCATTGGCGGGTTATGTGTAAGTGGATGCAATGTGTTGTCGTAGTGCCACTCAGAGTGTCATCGTCAGGCTGTGAAGTCTGTGATCTGCTTTTGTCAGGCAGCCGCTGCGTCGCCATCAGAGATGTGATGCACCAATTTTTCTGCTACACTCAGGCAATGCATTGATTTTTAAAGTGTGTAGCTGCAAACCCAATTCTGAGGCCCTGGACTGAAGAGGGCATCTCAGGCAAGGGTAGTACTCACAGGTGAAGAGTCCAGCAGCACCAGGAGAGTTGCAAGCAGTTTTTGCTGTCCCTGAGACTGCAGAAGAACAGGAGGCAAGCCAACAAGCCCTTGGAGACTCTTGAGTGGAAGGATGTCAGAGCAAGTCCTGTCCTTCTCGCTGCAGGACAGAAGCAGCAGGCAGCAGGCCAACACAGAAATAAAAAAAGTTGGTAGACCCTTCTACAACACAGCACATATCAGCAATAGGCCAACACATCAATGCAGTTGTGAAGTGGCAGTCCCTCCTGGCAGCACAGCAGTAATTCCTGGCAGAGTGTCCTTGGTTCCAGTAGAGATCTGATTTGCTTTAGCTCGGGGTCCATTACTTATACCCAAAAAGACACTTGAGGTGGGGGAGACTTCAAATGAGTCAGCTGAAGTGCACAAGTGTCCCTTTTATCTGAGCCCTGCCTGCCATGCTATATGTTTGGGAGAACAGGACACCATTTTTTGTAGTGAGTGTCAAGCTCTCCCCTTCCTTCTGCCCAGTAAGACCCATTTGTATGCAGATGAATGCAGATGCAGCTGAATGTGCTGTGTTTGTGGATGTCTAGAGGAAATTCACAAAGTATAGTTGTCACCCAGCCCGGACATCTATGTAGAGATAGGTTAAGGCCCAGAATTGTTTAAGGTAAGAAAATGCCAAACTTTCTAAAAGTATCACTTAAAAATGCTCCTAGAGGAATTGTTTAGATGGAGTATGTGTACATGTGGTCTAGTCTTTAATTAATGAATAAGACACTCAATAGGATTCAGGAAGTTCCAAAAATGTACTCATAAACAACAACACTGTATATAACTCCACCTAGATAACAAGATTGAATCCCAACAGAAGTTCTAGAAAGGTGTTATAACCCTCCTCGTGACACAGTTGAATGGATGCGGATGGTGACAGACGTTAGCGGTCCCATATTCAGAAGATTGAGGTCCCCTTGTGTGCTACTACAGAGTCTATTTTTGCAACCTGTTGTATTATTGAACAACACTGAGGTGGTCATTCTGCCGCAGTGGCGGTACGGACCACCACAGACAGGGCGGTCCGACTGCCCCACTCTGGCCGTGGAGGAGCTGCACGGTCCAACTGTTGACATCACCAGGCTGCAACCAGCCTGCAGCCTGGCGATCCCGGCGGTCCTGGCGGTCTCGGAAGTTGTAATCCACCAGGGCAGTGCTGCAAACAGCGCTGGCCTGGGGATTACGAGTCACCAGTGAACACCGCCATGGAAAGGCTGGTGGAGTGGGGGCGTCAGGGGGCCCCTGGAGGCCCCTGCACTGCCCATGGACTTGGATTGAGCAGTGCAAGGGCCCCCATGCACAGCCCCATCGCGCATTTCACTGCCCGAATTACTGGCAGTGAAATGCGCGACAGCACCCGACGCACCACAACATTTCTGTCAGCTCAATTACGAGTCGGTGTCTCTGTTGTGGTGAGTGTTCCACTGGGCCGGAACACTCCTAATGTGGCGGGCAAAAGACCTCTAGTACTGAAGGTCTTTTGACAGCAACAGCTTCGGAGGTCCTGTGAAAGGACCGCTGTGGTCGGAATGACCACCTGAGTCCTGATGATGGTCTGAAGGATCTCTGACTGCCACCACAGGCCGAAACATAGACATTACCTATTCATTTGACAAGCTGAATTGAAAGGCCATGATATTGCTTGAAATGGGACTGAAAACCAGGCAATTATTGTGCAGGACTGCGTCATGAGGAGGGTTATAACCCCTTCCCCTATCTTTATCTCTTCCCATTTGGAAATTCTACTTAAAAGATGTTTTAAGGTAATTACAGTTTTATCCTATGGTAAAGATAGCCCTTGCAAAAGTGAAAACTGACTTTAAGAGTTTTTCACTATCTGGAAATATCAGACTTAAAAGTTAATGTCCAACTTTTAAATACGCTTCATCCTGCCCTTGGGGCTGACCATGGCCTACCTTAGGGGTGACGTACATGTAATGAAAAAGATGGTTTGGGCCTGCAAGTGGGTACACTTGCCAAGTCGAAATGGCAATTTAAACTGCACCCACAGGCTCTGCATTGGTAGGCCTGAGACATGTTTGAAAGGCTACCATAGTGGGTGGTACACTCAGTGGTGCATGCCCACTAGTAGCGTTTAATTTACAGGCTTTGGACACATCTAGCACACTTTACCTGAGACTTACAAATACATAAAATATGCTAATTATGTGGAAGCCAATGTTACCATGTTTTAGAATACAAAGCACCTGCAATTTAGCACTAGTCAGCAGTAATAAAGTGCCCAGAATCCTAAACGCCAGCAAAAATAAAGTCAGAAAACAGGAGGTCAGAGGGCAAAAAGTTTGGGGAAACCACACCAAGGATGCCTGGTCTAACATTTGGCATTTACAAAACCTCCAGATTCATAAATATGTAAATCAAGTGTATGTAATGTCTATGGTTGAGGTCAAGTGTTTGTAGTTGTGTGTTGCATGTACGTATGCATGTATTTATGGAGGTACCTAATATTTGTATTCCACAAACTAAGCCATAAGGCAGTGAAGAACTGAACAGTGCAAATGAGTGATAGGAAAGGGTTAGGGGAACAGGTGCACTCTGACTAAATTGTGATAAGTGTTCAGTGAAGAGGTGTCATCAAATCTTTCCTACTTTGGGGCAGCATTCAAATGGCCCTGATTGATACAGTGAGCTGCTCCAGATCCTAGGCATAGATGAAAAGCCTTACTGTCCTGTTTTTTTCTTTTCTACAACACCTAGGGCCAGATTTAGGTCGTAGAGGATGACCTCTTTCTCTGCCAGGGCGACAGAGTAAAGTACTCTAGCTAGCATCTAAATTAGGTCGGCAGATCACTACGTTGGCGGGGAATGAACACCAAAACCAACATAAAAATTAAGCTGTTAGTCTCCAATCGGAGGTGTCATCACTGCAGGTTTGCTGAGAGCCACCAGAGATGGTGAGCTTGTCTGTAAGATAAGTGGGGTGCTGGTCGTCTTGACCTTGTAACTGATGTAGTTGGTTTTGAAGATCAAGCAAACTTTCATGGGGAGCCAATGGGGTTTTATTGGGATTGTGGTGATGTCATCATGTTTCTTGAGGCCCTGGATGGGACATGCTGCAGCTTGTGATATTGGGCCAGGGTGGAGTCTGGGAAGCCATTGAGTAGAGCTTACCAGTGCCCAGATGCATTAATATGAGGGTTTGGCATGCAGTTCTGAACGCACTTTCAGGAAGAAATTGTTTCATTTTCTTTAGAACAATGTGCTGGTACCAAGCCATCTTTATTTTTGGTAAATTGAGAGTGATTTTGAGGGTGATTTTGATTTCCAGGATGAAATTAAGAAACTTGGTATTCAGTGAAAGTTGCTATTCTAAACCATCAAAGTTACTTACATCAGGCCTAGTATGTACTATTTCTTGCTTGCTGTTCTTGTTAAATAACAATAATTCTGTCTTGGTAGATTAAGGTTCCTGTAGGTTCTGGACAGCCATGTCTGAATAAGGTACAGTCAGTCATTGAGCTAGAGTTGGAGTCATTTGGACCCAGATTTACATAGACGCTATGCATCGAAGGGCAGCAAATAACGTTGCTGTTCTGTGTTCGATGAACGCGAGAGATCTGGCACTTTTCTGCTCTCTTTGAGTGCCGGAGCACTTTTGTCTGCCATATTGCAAGGGTGTCTGCATTGTGGTAAGCATAGGTTTTGTGCTGGAAGGGGTACAGAAAAACTGTGCTTTAAGGTGTTTCCCACTTTGTATGTGTTCTGTACAAAGCAGCACACATGCAAAGTATAAAGAATCAGAAGGAATGGAAACATTTCTTCTTGCTATGCATGAATCAAAGAGGTGCAGGATTTTGGCACAAAACTCTGTCTACAATTCTCTGCTGCTAGGGATTCACACCAAAATGCATGAGTGGTTGCATGGGAATGTCAGTGCATGGCCCATGGAACACCCCTTTGACACAAAGCAACACAAGGCATCGCATTGCACAGGTTTGTGTTATTTTGGGGTATGATTCATCGCAAATTGCACTTGCTCCCCTCAACTCGCCTTTGATTACAATTGTAAATTCCACCACAACACTTTGCTTCAGGTTAAAAAAGTAACACAATCCTGACACAAAGGGCCCGATTTAGAGTTTGGCGAAAGGGGTTACTCCGTGAGAATCATGACGGATATCTCCATCACCGTATTACGATCTCATTATATCCTATGTGAATAGTAATATGGCGAATGGGATATCTGTCACGTTTGTGATGAAGTAACCCGTCTGCCAAACTCTAAATGAGGCCCAAACAGTTTGTAAATTTGGACATGGATGTCTGGAGCAGAGGAGACAAGTTGGGGTGTATATTGCTGGCATGTTAGTGAATTTTTATGCTATTGTCTGTGAGAAGAGCATCCTGAATTCCATGTAGAGGATGAAGATCAGAAGGAACAGTATGAGACGCTGGTGGTCTTAGCAGGTCATAAGAATCATTTTGCACCGGGAAGTGCCGTGTGAATGACCAGGTGTCAGTTGGAAAGGGAGTGGGGGACCCAGTGAAGGAGATGGAAAGTGCTTCCCATGTAAGGTTCCACAGTGTGGTTGAGGGTGCTATTGTTGACTGTGTTGCAGTTGTTTTAGAGGCCCAGCAATACCAGGAAGCAGAATTATCTTCACCTGTGGTTAAAGGAGCATTGTCTACAATGTGTAAGGTAAGGGTCTCCACGCTGCGGTGTAATCTTAAACCAGATTGGTAGTTGTTGAGTGGATGCTTAACATTACTGTTGTGTGTATTGTGCGTCCCTAATATTTTCTCGTAGAACTACATCTTTATTCTGCAGGGTCTCTGTAATAGCGTATTTTGTATTTATTTCTTAATTCTTATTTTAATGCATAACCCTTCATTGTACATTGTGCAGTATAAATGTGGTTTTCTGTTTCTCCATTAGTGGTAAACTGAAATGTTGGAAAAGAAAGCTGTATCTGACAACTTATACCACCGTTGTTAAAACCACTTTTTCGTGTGCTGTAGTCTTCATGTAGTTACAGCGTTTTACATTGTTTAAAATAATACAGGGTTTGTCAGTACTTCATTTTAATTCCTTTCTTTCCAAATTCACCGCAGTAAATATCAATTGCTGTAAAATATGTTACCCTTTTAAAGTTTTGCAAGTTTCTTCCAACCCTAAATTAAATATGCAGGTAAATAATTGATGAGTATTAAACGTCGAATAAAAAGTGCAGTACGTGCAGTCTGAATCATGCATATATTTCTGTCACAAAGAGACCCGATTATGTCAGGCTACGCAGATTCTTTCATTAGAATGTGATCCAAGTCCGCTTGTGGACACAGGTTAAAAGTTCAGAATTAATGTGACTGTAGACCAGCATGATTTGGAAATGTTGCAGCATTACTTCTTTTATGCACAATATTAGGTTACTGTGACATCTCACAGAGCTGATAAGATAAGCAGTTTGTAACCCACAGAAATAAGTAAACATATTCTGGAAAATATGTCTGCCAAAATGCAAGATAAACATTGACTTTCTCTCTGTAATGGTAGCTAACTGATGCGATAAAGACCACGCTGACTTTTAAAGATAAATACATCTTATCGCCTTAGCATGACTACATCCAAAGAAGAAAATACGAGTTCCACCGAATACTCTAATAATGAGGGCAAGTGACGTTAGTTTGGAGTTGTATCGCAGACATTTTATAGATTGCATATCTGCCTTGGTGTTGCACATAAAATGAACTATGTTAAAGGGAAACGTTCGACAAGTTAATAATTTGTCAGATCATTCACAACTGGGGCTGCTATCATGATGGGTTTTGCTGGCACAACACAGGTTTAATGAGGCTGTGGTGCGTAAAGTAAACCCGATCTCGTGAGTTTATTTTCACACAGCACAGCTCAGAAACAAAAACGGGTAAACCTTACTCACTGCTCCCAAAGTGTACTGTTTGAAATAGAGCACTAACTCAAATAAATAGCTAGTTATCTGAGTCACTTGCTATGTTTATGCCAATTTTGTGTTTTTAGTTGTTATTTCTGTTTGGTTCTTTTACTTGTTCTCTTTTATGAATTGTTTACGAAAATAGACTGGCCACTCTTAACCTCCTTTACTAATCTCCTTTCCAGGACCCGAAAATACACGAATCATTAATCATTTTAAAAATGTCCAAATTGTTTTAATTTATATTGTTAAGCCTTTTCCTGTATCTGAAAATTCTTAATTTTGTTAGATGTTTTTACATGTTTTGTTAAAGGACTGAGGAACCCACTTGTGTTACTATTGGGAACCTTTTTCGTTGATATAGAATCCTAAAAGATTAAAAGGAAATGGGCCTAATTTATGCCAATTAGTATATGGGCATTCATAGAAGTACAGACTTACTACTATTTGGAATTCACGAACATTTATAGAATTACGCCTAGAAAGATGCACTCTGGCGTTATTGACTATTCCCATGGGCTCATCTTCCCCCAATAAAGTCTGCATTGGGGACATATGGGTCGGAATGGCAATGCACCTTTTTACCCCTGCTGAGAAAATATTTTTGTGTATAGTTCATTTACAGATATTTACATTTCGTTGTGCTTTGCAAAAAAGATATCCTACAGCATGGCCTTTCATACTGCTTATATCACAGCAAACTGTCACATAATTCACTTTACTCTTCTTTTTCTGACTGCAAAGCGAGAAGAGTTTGTAAACACAAATCCACATTACAAAAATAAGCAGCAATTTTTAGAATACATAGGCGCAGGTTCATAAAAAGTGGAGCTGCACCCAGTGCAGTGCCAATTTTCTTGCGCCTCTTAGCGCCCCCCCCAAAGCCACCATGTGGCACCGTATTTAATATACGGCGCACCATGGCGGTAGTTAGGGAACTAGCACCAGATTCCTTTACGCTAATCCTGCAAAGCCCATTGAGGTCCATTGTAAACGATTGTGTGCCTCCTTTTAACACCTGATCTGAGCAAGTATTATGGCACATATGGGGGAATGCCCCCTTGGCAGACATTATTCTTGGTGCAGACATAATGTAGCACAAAGGGTTACAAAGGGGTGCAATGCATGCACTGAACCACTTGGTAAATTTGGTGCAGGAATTTTGGCCTCGTTGGGCCACATAAGCATAAAAAATGACACTAATGAGATGCAAGGAGGCACTAGGGGCTCTTAATTCTGCCCCACAGTCTGATATTTGACCTCTGTCTTTGAAGGCCAGCAAATGTGACAAGATCAATGTAGAATTTAAGGGCATCTTTATTTATTGCTTGGTCTTTCTTTACCCCCCAAAAATGTGCTTAATCCCTACCAGTGGGTCCCATTCCACAGCTTGTGAAGCACTGCAGTGTAAAGGGAGTTACTCCAGTCATTTTCCAGAGTAAATCTAGGGTTGAATGTGGATAGGTGGGATTTATGGAAATGCACACAAACATGCATGTTTGTGTGCATTCAAATATTTCCAACACAAAACATTCTTTGTAATGTCCTTTTCTCAGGCATCAATTGGGATTTGCAAGCATGGATTTAGCGGAATTGAAGACTTTTAACAATCAATGCTTTTTGAATGGTACTAAAGCCAACTATCACAAAGTTTAGGTTAAAGCTGGTATGGAGATAGAAAATACATTAAAAGTCAAGGAACAATGTAATCCTCTTTAGAGCATTTTGATGGATGTGATAATTCTATGTTTCCAATGCTATAATTTCAAAACTGTATTTGAAAAATTCTACAGGAATCTCTTTTTTCAGAGCAAGCCTCCTTGAAATAAAATTATATGACCATTTTAAAAATGTTATTACATTGGATGGGCTAATAGTTTGTACTTCTCTTGAGTTTGTTATTATTGTAGAGGAGGTCGAGAAGAGTATTAAAAAAATGGAAAATGTGGGACTGATGTGCTACATTTTGTTAGCCACTGACATTGCTTTATTATTTTACTAGACATACTTCCTTAACGTTTTGATTTGTTTTTCTCCTCCAGAGAAGCTGATGGGCCCATTATGGAAACAGCACCATCAACTACCAAACAAAGTAAGAATCTGTGATTCGAAGGATTACAGAACTGTAAAACTCATTAATAATAATTGTAAATATTTGACAATATTTGAACCCTTAGAATAGCCAAACCTAGCAAATCTACCATACCACAAAATGTGCTTTTGCTTTGCTGTGATGCTTTTTGGAATTTGTTTTTCCTTCAATATTATGGCACAAAACAGTATCTGATGCCAACCATGAGTAAATGAGCCACACAACAATGTTTCTCTTTAGGTAATAGAGGCACAGAAGTCATAACACCACAGGTAATTAGGACATTTGATACATCATTATCCAGACAATAGTGGAGAGACTGATTTCAGATCAAAGCTCAAAATTCAACAGAACAAAATATAGTACACATATGACTTTTCTATTTAGTGGACTTTTACATATTTCAGATATTCATATAGATAATGTAGGAAGTTGCCTCTGTATGTATTATTTCAAAGTAAGAAATAGCATGCACAGAGTCCAAGGGTTCCCCTTAGAGGTAAGATAGTGGCAAAAAGAGATAATTCTAATGCTCTATTTTGTGGTAGTGTGGTCGAGCAGTAGGCTTATCAAAGGGTAGTGTTAAGCATTTGTTGTACATACATACAGGCAATAAATGAGGAACACACACTCAAAGACAATTCCAGGCCAATAGGTTTTTGTATCGAAAAATATATTTTCTTAGTTCATTTTAAGAACCACAGGTTCAAGATTTACAAGTAATACTTCAAATGAAAGGTATTTCACTTAGGTAACTTAGGAACTCTGAATCAGCAAAATAGCACGTACAGTGTTCACAAAAATGGCAATAAGCTGTTTTAGAACTAGACACTGTGCAAATTTCAACAGTTCCTGGGGGAGGTAAGTATTTGTTAGTTTTGCAGGTAAGTAAACCACCTACAGGGTTCAAAGTTGGGTCCAAGGGAGCCCACCGTTGGGGGTTCAGGGCAATCCCAAAGTTACCACACCAGCAGCTCAGGGCCGGTCAGGTGCAGAGGTCAAAGTGGTGCCCAAAACGCATAGGCTTCAATGGAGAAGGGGGTGCCCCGGTTCCAGTCTGCCAGCAGGTAGGTTCCCGTGACTTCGGTGGGCAGACCAGGGGGGTTTTGTAGGGCACCGGGGGGGACACAAGTCAGCACCAAAAGTACACCCTCAGCGGCCCGGGGCGGCCGGGTGCATAGTGCAAACAGGCGTCGGGTTTGCAATTGAGTTCAATGGGAGACCCGGGGGTCTCTTCAGTGAAGCAGGCAGGCAAGGGGCGGGCTCCTCGGGGTAGCCACCACCTGGGCAAGGGAGAGGGCCACCTGGGGGTCGCTTCTGCACTGGAGGTTGGATCCTTCAGGTCCTGGGGGATGCGGGTGCAGTGTCTTTACCAGGCGTCGGGTTCTTAGAAGCAGGCAGTCGCGGTCAGGGGGAGCCTCTGGATTCCCTCTGCAGGCGTCGCTGGGGGGGCTCAACTCTGGCTACTCACAGGGTCGCAGTCGCCGGGGAGTCCTCCCTGTAGTGTTGTTTCTCCGCAGGTTGAGCCGGGGGCGTCGGGTGCAGAGTGCAAAGTCTCACGCTTCCGGCGGGAAACGTGGAGTCCTTTTAAAGTTGTTTCTTTGTTTCAAAGTTGTTTCTTCTTTGGAGCAGAGCCGCTGTCCTCGGGAGTTCTTGGTCCTTTTAGATGCAGGCTAGTCCTCTGAGGCTTCAGAGGTCGCTGGACCCTGTGGAACGCGTCGCTGTTGCAGTTTTTCTTGAAGTGGGGAGATAGGCCGGTAGGGCTGGGGCCAAAGCAGTTGGTGTCTCCGTCTTCTCTGCAGGGCTTTCAGGTCAGCAGTCCTTCTTCATCTTCAGGTTGCAGGAATCTATCTTGCTAGTTTCTGGGAGCCCCTAAATACTCAATTTAGGGGTACGTTTAGGTCTGGGGGGTTAGTAGCCAATGGCTACTAGCCCTGAGGGTTGCTACACCCTCTTTGTGCCTCCTCCCTGAGGGGAGGGGGACACATCCCTAATCCTATTTGGGGAATCCTCCATCTGCAAGATGGAGGATTTCTAAAAGTCAGAGTCACCTCAGCTCAGGATACAGTAGGGGCTGTCCTAACTGGCCAGTGACTCCTCCTTGTTTTTCTCATTATCTCCTCCGGCCTTGCCGCCAAAAGTGGCGCCGTGGCCGGAGGGGGCGGGCATCTCCACTAGCTGGAGTGCCCTGGGGCACTGTAACAAAGGGGGTGAGCCTTTGAGGCTCACCACCAGGTGTTACAGTTCCTGCAGGGGGAGGTGAGAAGCACCTCCACCCAGGACAGGCTTTGTTACTAGCCACAGAGTGTCAAAGGCACTCTCCCCATGTGGCCAGCAACATTTATGGTGTGTGGCAGGCTGGCAAAACTAGTCAGCCCACACTGGAAGTCGGGTATGTTTTCAGGGGGCATCTCTAAGATGCCCTCTGGGGTGTATTTCACAATAAAATGTACACTGGCATCAGTGTGCATTTATTGTGCTGAGAAGTTTGATACCAAACTTCCCAGTTTTCAGTGTAACCATTATGGTGCTGTGGAGTTTGTGTCTGACAGACTCCCAGACCATATACTCTTACGGCTACCCTGCAGTTACAATGTCTAAGGTTTTGCTTAGACACTGTAGGGGCATAGTGCTCATGCACCTATGTCCTCACCTATGGTATAGTGCACCCTGCCTTAGGGCTGTAAGGCCTGCTAGAGAGGTGACTTATCTATGCCATAGGCAGTGTGAGGTTGGCATGGCACCCTGAGGGGAGTGCCATGTCGACTTAGTCATTTTCTCCCCACCAGCACACACAAGCTGGCAATCAGTGTGTCTGTGCTGAGTGAGGGGTCCCCAGGGTGGCATAAGATATGCTGCAGCCCTTAGAGACCTTCCCTGGCATTGTACCAGTTACAAGGGACTTACCTGGATGCCAGGGTGTGCCAATTGTGGAAACAAAGGTACAGTTTTATGGAAAGAACACTGGTGCTGGGGCCTGGTTAGCAGGCCTCAGCACACTTTCTTATCATAACTTGGCATCAGCAAAGGCAAAAGGTCAGGGGGTAACCATGCCAAGGAGGCATTTCCTTACACAACCCCCCCCCCCCCAAACGAAAGAGGATGAGACTAACCTTTCCCAAGAGAGTCTTTATTTTCTAAGTGGAAGAACCGGGAAAGGCCTTCTGCATTGGCATGGGCAGTCCCAGGTCTGTGTTCC
Organism: Pleurodeles waltl; assembly: GCF_031143425.1. Taxonomy (NCBI): domain Eukaryota; kingdom Metazoa; phylum Chordata; class Amphibia; order Caudata; family Salamandridae; genus Pleurodeles; species Pleurodeles waltl. Next base: position 657,042,430 of record NC_090443.1, on the reverse strand, counting down.
ACTATAAAGTCCATTCCCTGTAGGGAGATGGACCACCTCAACAGTTTTGGATTTTCACCTTTCATTTGCATTAGCCATCTGAGAGGTATGTGGTCAGTTTGAACTACAAAGTGAGTACCAAAGAGGTATGGTCTCAGCTTCTTCAGGGACCAAACCACAGCAAAGACCTCCCTCTCAATGGCACTCCAACGCTGCTCCCTGGGGAGTAACCTCCTGCTAATGAAAGCAACAGGCTGGTCAAGGCCATCATCATTTGTTTGGGACAAAACTGCCCCTATCCCATGTTCAGAGGCATCAGTCTGCACAATGAACTGCTTGGAGTAATCTGGAGCTTTTAGAACTGGTGCTGTGCACATAGCTTGTTTCAGGGTGTCAAAGGCCTGTTGGCATTCTACAGTCCAGTTTACCTTTTTGGGCATTTTCTTGGAGGTATGTTCTGTGAGGGGTGTCACTATTGATCCATATCCCTTCACAAATCTCCTGTAGTACCCAGTCAAGCCAAGGAATGCCCTGACTTGAGTCTGGGTTTTTGGAGCTGCCCAGTCCAGAATAGTCTGGATCTTGGGCTGGAGTGGCTGAACTTGGCCTCCACCTACAAGGTGTCCCAAGTAAACCACAGTTCCCTGTCCTATCTGACATTTGGATGCCTTGAGAGAGAGGCCTGCTGCTTGCAGGGCCTTCAAACCTTCTTCAGGTGGACCAGGTGATCCTGCCAGCTGGAGCTAAAGACAGCAATATCGTCAAGATAAGCTGCACTACAGGACTCCAAGCCAGCAAGGACTTGATTCACCAACCTTTGGAAGGTGGCAGGGACATTCTTTAAACCAAAGGGCATAACAGTAAACTGATAGTGCCCATCAGGTGTGGAGAATGCTGTCTTTTCTTTTGCTCCTGGTGCCATTTTTATTTGCCAGTACCCTGCTGTCAAGTCAAAGGTACTTAAGTATCTGGCAGCACCTAGTTTGTCAATCAATTCATCTGCCCTTGGAATGGGATGGGCATCTGTCTTGGTGACAGAATTAAGGCCCTCATTCCAACCCTGGCGGTCTATGACCGCCAGGGTGGAGGGCAACGGAAGCACCGCCAACAGGCTGGCGGTGCTTCCAGGGCCTTTCTGACCGCGGCGGTAAAGCCGCGGTCAGAAAAGGGGAACCGGCGGTTTCCCGCCGGTTTTCCCCTGGCCCAGGGAATCCTCCATGGCGGCGCTGTTTGCAGCGCCGCCATGGGGATTCCGACCCCCTTCCCGCCAGCCTGTTTCTGGCGGTTTACACCGCCAGAACCAGGATGGCGGGAACGGGTGTCGTGGGAAAATCGCGACGGGTGCTACTGCACCCGTCGCACCCCTGCAACACCGCCGGCTCCATTCGGAGCCGGCTTCTATGTTGCAGGGGCTTTCCCGCTGGGCCGGCGGGCGGCCTTTTGGCGGTCGTCCGCCGGCCCAGCGGGAAAGCCAGAATGGCATCCGCGGTCTCCTGACCGCGGAGCGGCCATTTGGCGGTGACCGCATGGCGGGCGGCGACCGCCGCCCGCCGCGGTCAGAATGACCGCCTAAGTCTTCTGTAGTCCACACAAAACCTCATCTCTCTCTTTCCATCTTTAGTGTGAGGTTTGGGGACTAAGACCAATGGGCTAGCTCAGGGGCTGTCAGAGTGCTCAATGACTCCCAATTCCAGCATCTTGTGGACTTCCACTTTGATGCTTTCCTTAACTTGGTCAGACTGTCTGAAAATGTTGTTTTTGACAGGCATGCTGTCTCCTGTGTCCACATAATGGGTACACAGGTGTGTCTGACCAGGGCTTAGGGAAAAGAGCTCAGCAAACTGTTGTAAGACCTTCCTACAGTCAGATTGCTGTTGGCCAGAGAGGGTGTCTGAATAGATCACTCCATCAAATGAGCCATATTTAGGGTCTGTGGAGAGGAGATCAGGGAGAGGTTCACTCTCAGCTTCCTGGTCCTCATCTGTTACCATCAACAGATTCACATCTGCCCTGTCATGAAAGAGTTTGAGGCGGTTCACATGGATCACCCTTTTGGGGGTCCTGCTAGTGCCTAGGTCTACCAGGTAGGTGACCTGACTCTTTCTTTCTAGCACTGGGTAAGGGCCATTCCATCTGTCCTGAAGTGCCCTGGGAGCCACAGGCTCCAGAACCCAGACTTTCTGCTCTGGCTGATACTCAACCATAGCAGCCTTTTGTTCATACCACATCTTCTGGAGTTGTTGGCTGGCCTCAAGGTTTTTGCTTGCTTTTTCCATGTACTCTGCCATCCTGGAACGTAGGCCTAGTGTAGAGATGATGTAGTAGGTAATCTAGAACTATAGGAGAAGAGAGATTCTAGAATGGGAGAGAGGAAGCTGGGAGCTGTGCCAGGGATGCTGCTCATGGCTGTGCTGGAGATGCTGTACATTGGATATGAAATAAAAGAAAGGTGGAACTAAACTTTGTTGAAGATTCATCTTTACATTGGCGACGAGGATCACGCCGTGCAGGAGACGGATTGTAATTAAATAGAGCATCTCCACTCCTGGAAACAAATTCAGAGTCTTAACCTATGAATTCAAAAAGAAAGATACGGAACAAGAAGGAAGGAAAAAGAAACTACTGATGGAAACTTCAAACATTCATTTTTTTGAACTGGTGAACTGATGAGCAAGAAAAAATCATTATTTAAAACCTGACGGTTTATCCCTGAAAACCAAATGGTTTTATAGGAGGAAAATATTTAAAGGACCTCGTGAGAAAATTGAAGCGGAGGCTGAGCGGCTCTATAAGGGTAATTAACAAATCTTTTAAACCGGGCGGCCCGCGCGCCTGTATAAGGTTGTATATATATATTTAAATATTCAACCGAAGCAAGCGCGTGCTCCTGCCAGCGCGTCTCTGCCAGCGTATGCACACAGCAGTCGGTATGGCGCTCGCGGCAGTACTCGCGGTCGGCATTTTCATAAACAAACACACCGCGAGCACTGCACGTGTTGCTGTCGGCGTTTCCTTAGCAACGGGCGCACACAGCTTTTGAATACAAGCATACTACGAGCGCAATTAATGCGAGTGGAAAACCTGCACAAATAAAATACGGATAATTAAACAAATAAAAGAAAAGAACTCACGTGCACACCTAATGTCTCTATCGTTCACTTAACCTTCATCTGGAAAAATTGAAATTAAAAAGGGACTTACTAAAAGAAATTGAAGAAAGACTTTACATAGGTTCTATATTGCTTTAAGAAAAGACTAAAAAAAAAAAAAAAAAAAAAAAAAAAAACAAGTGTATAGATTGAAATTATTAGTATAATTGACTAATATTTACAATACTTATCGATCTAAACAAATTATGGGTGATCAAAATATGTCTTCTCCACCACCCTTTTTGCCAACCCCTGGAGAGCCATCCATTCCATGGAAACAGTGGAAAAAGATGTTTTCTACCTACCTGCTAGCAATTGGAGGTGATCGTTACAGTCCAATCCGAAGACAAGCAATTCTTCTTCATCATTTAGGCATAGAGGGAAGAAGGATCTATGAGGATCTACCTGAGGTTTCCTTAGGTATGGGCGATGGTCAGCCTTCCAATCTATTTGAAATGTCCTTACAAATGCTAGATTTGCAGTTTACACCTAAAACTAACTTAGTCTTGGAACGTTATAAATTCTTTTCAAGGATGCAGAATGCTGATGAAGATGTAGCATCATATGTTGCAACCTTACGTGGTCTTGCATTGTCTTGCCGCTTCGAACAGTTATCTGATTCTTTGATAAGAGACCAGATTGTAAGGTGTGCCTACAACAAAAAGATAAGGGAGAAATTACTAATGAAAGATTCTAATTTGGATGAGGCAATACAAATTGCTAAGACTATGGAGCACACGGCTGTGTGGCTACTGGAAATGGATGGTTCAAATAAAGATGGGAAGCAGAATATTGTTAATGAAGTAAGAGATAAGAACAAATTCCCAGTTGAGGAAGTGAAGAAAAAAGTGACAAGAAATTGGGAGGACCTGAATCGTGGAAGATTTGCTGCAAGGGAAGTGAAATGTTATAGATGTGGAGCACCTGGGCACATTGCATCAAGCAAGATGTGTGCTGCAAAAACCGCCATATGTCGCAATTGTGGGAAAAGAGGGCATTTTGCCAAAGTCTGTAAATTCAAAAACAACGAAGGTGGCGGACGTGCAATTCAGGAAATACAGGACGTATGTGGAAATTTGGAAGAAATAATATTAACAGTGGAAGGAAATTTCATTGATGCAGCGTCTATGGTTATAACTGCTAGTGGAAAACATTTTATACACAGTGTTGATCTGGAAAGTACAAGTATTTTGGAAAAACCTCATGCTCAAGTGTTATTGAATGACATACCAGTTAAATTGTTGGTAGATTCTGGGAGTCTGTTTACCCTCATTGCGAGAAAAACTTATGAGGAATTGTGGAATAATGAGGGTGAGGAGGAAATGCTGGAACCCGATATAAAAGCTATGGGATATGCAGGGAAAAGAATAGTGATGATAGGTATGATTTGGATGACGATCGTTTTCAAAGGAAGAGCAGTGAAAGGAAGAATATATATCACGGACTTTGGTACCAATCTATTGGGTTGGCGTCACCAGAAAGATTTGGGGATAGTCCTGAATCCCAATGCCAAAGAGCCTGTGATGTTAATGGAAAAAGGAAAAATTTGTGAAGTTAATGAAAATTCTTGTCATCCTTTGATTCAAAAGCATCCACAAGTTTTTTCTCTGAGATTGGGAGTCTTGAGAGGATTTTCTCATAGAATTGTATTAAAGAAAGGTGCAAAACCGGTTGTTCATAAAGTACGTGGCATACCTAACTTAATGAAAGACCCTTTAAAAAGTGAATTGGATAGATTGTTGCAGGATGGCATCATTGAACCTATTGAGTCTTCAGAATGGCTTGCTCCAATTGTAGTGGCACCCAAGGAAGGGGGGAGGATTCGTCTGTGCATCGACCTTAGAGATTTGAACAAAAATATTTGGGTGGACAGACAACCGTTGCCAAATATTTCTCAGATGTTGTCTGTAAAAGGTAAAGGGTGCATTTTTAGTGTGTTGGATATGTCTTCAGCATATCATCAGATAAACTTACATGAAGACTCTAGGCACTTGACTTCCTTTATCACGCCTCTGGGGGCATTTCGTTATAAGAGGATGCCTTTTGGATTAGCCTCTGCCTCAGCTGTTTTCCAAAGACTGATGGAGGAGATTTTTGGGGATTTGGAAAAAGTGTTATGCTTTCAGGATGACATTTTAATTGTGGGTAATGATGAAAGAGAGCATAACCACTTATTTGAGGAAGTGATGTCCAGATTGGAGAAGAGAGGCTTAACCATTAAGGAAGAGAAGTGCCAAATTGGGAAATCTGAAGTAACTTATCTGGGACACTCTATTAGTGGAAATGGTATTAGACCTAAGAAAAGTATTGTGGCTGCAATTGAGAAAGCACCTGAGCCAACTAATAAGGATGAATTGAGATCTTTTTTGGGTCTTGCAGAGTATTGTGCCAAATTTATAAGGAACTTCACGGAGATAGTAGAACCTTTAAGGAGATTGATGAAGAAAGGAGTAACATATGAGTGGTGTGAGGACTGTAGATGTGCGTTTCAGGATGTGAAAAAATATATTTTGAGTGCTCCTACTCTAGGCGTCTTTGATGTAACAGCAAAGACGTATGTAACCTCGGATGCGAGCAATGTAGGAGTGGGAGCGGTCTTAACGCAGGTAAAGGATGGTGATGAGTATGTTGTAGGTTTTGCTTCCAGACGTTTGCAGGGTGCAGAATTATCGTATTCTGTAATAGAGAGGGAGGCCCTGGCTTGTTGCTGGGGAATTAATCATTTCAAGTTTTACTTGTGGGGAGTACCTTTTAAATTAAAGACGGACCATAAGCCCTTGATTTATATTTTTAAAGGGGGGCGAGGTTTAGAGGGGAATGTAACACCGCGAATTTCAAGATGGTTATTATCTATAATGGAATATAATTTTGAAGTGGAGTTTGTAAAAGGTAAGAGGAATGTGGTGGCGGATTGCTTATCAAGAATGCCTGTGGAAGTGGATGAAATCGGAAGTGAGGTAGTGGAGAATTTTATGGGAACTATCTTGGGTGAACTGGCCTTGGGTGAAAGTGAATGGGCCAATGCTAAGGCGAGCGATTTGGTTATGAATAAAGTGGAAAGTAAAATAATTAATGGGTGGACATATGAGGATGAACATGATGGTGATGTGTCTTCTTACTTTAGGATCAAGGATCAACTGAGTATATTGGAGGGTAGGTTGTATAGGAAGAGTCAAATGGTACCACCAGAGGGGGTAAGAAAGCACATTATTGACATAACACACCAGGGACATTTAGGACGAGGTGTGATGAAAAGGAAAATAAGACAATTGTTCTGGTGGCCAGGGATGGATAAACAAGTGGAAGAGACAGTGAAACATTGTGTGCCTTGTGGTAATAGTGACAAAACTAAGATTTTAAGGCAAGCACCTCTAGCTCCCATGACTTTTCCAAAAAGACCTTGGGAAAAACTAGCTGTTGATTTCATTGGTCCTGTTTTTAAGTTGGGTGCTAGGAGTAAGTTCATTATTGTACTTGTTGACTACCATTCAAAGTGGTTTGTAATCAAAATTGTTGACCAGGTGGATACTACAAGAGTCATAGAATTCTTTGAAGAAGTTTTTTTAGAAGAAGGAATTCCAAAAACTATTGTATCCGACAATGGGGTACAGTTTGTGTCACGTAGAATGGTGGAATATTTACGGAAAATGAGTATTAATCATGAAAGAGTTGCTCTATTTCGGCCACAGGCCAATGGTTTGGTTGAAAGGGTTAACAGACTGATAATGGATAGTATTCAATTATCCTTGGCTAATCATCTCTCTTGGAGAAGTGAATTATGTAAGATGATGTGGACATATCGCACAACTCCACATTCAGTCACTGGGGTGGCACCGTTTGTGTCTCTGAAAGGGAGAATGCCTGGTGTGAAAGAATGCCCGGTGTGGTTAAAGATTAAAAGGAATGTAAGAGTGTCCAGGGAAGCAATGGTAAAGAGAGTAGAGGAGATGCAAAGGAAAAGTATCCAACAATATAACAAAAGAATGTGTGTAAAATATGGCCACATAAATAAAGGAGATTGGGTAGTGACAAGGAGAAGTGGAATAGTTGTGAAGGGGGACAGCAAATACTCCACCCCTCAACGTGTGAAGGAGGTCAAAAGAAATGTAGTAGTTTTAGAAGATGGCTCTTCCTGGAGTATGGGAAGTGTGTGTAAAGTTCATCATTAAGTTGTTAAAATGCAAAGTTCTTAGTTATTTATAGAACTTATATTGTAGCTTGTGTCAATGTTATTGTCTTATTTCTATGTATATAATCTTATTTATGCTTTTCTTTATTTGTTAGGTGTGGTATATTATATAAGGGGGGGGAAGTGTAGAGATGATGTAGTAGGTAATCTAGAACTATAGGAGAAGAGAGATTCTAGAATGGGAGAGAGGAAGCTGGGAGCTGTGCCAGGGATGCTGCTCATGGCTGTGCTGGAGATGCTGTACATTGGATATGAAATAAAAGAAAGGTGGAACTAAACTTTGTTGAAGATTCATCTTTACACCTAGTACATAGTCCACTATATCTTGTTTAGGCTCATGAAGAGGTCTCTCCCAACCTTCTTTTACAAGAGCTAGTGGTCCCCTTACAGGATGGCCAAACAGAAGTTCAAAGGGGGAAAACCCTACACCCTTCTGAGGCACCTCTCTGTAGGCGAAAAGCAGTCATGGCAAGAGGACATCCCATCTCCTTTTGAGCTTTTCAGGGAGCCCCATGATCATGCCTTTCAATGTCTTCTTAAACTTTTCTACAAGACCATTGGTTTGTGGATGGTATGGTGTGGTGAATTTGTAAGTCACCCCACACTCATTCCACATATGCTTCAGGTATGCTGACATGAAGTTGGTACCCCTGTCAGACACCACCTCCTTAGGAAATCCCACTCTGGTAAAGATATCAATGAGTGCTTTAGCTACTGCAGGGGCAGTAGTGGACCTAAGGGGAATTGCTTCAGGGTACCTAGTGGCATGATCCACTACCGCTAGGATATACTGGTTCCCTGAGGCTGTGGGAGGTTCAGGTGGACCCACTATGTCCACACCCACTCTTTCAAAGGGAACCCCCACCACTGGAAGTGGAATGAGGGGGGCCTTCGGGTGTCCACCTGTCTTACCACTGGCTTGACAGGTGGCACATGAGACACAAAACTCCTTTACTTTCTGGGACATGTTGGGCCAATAGAAATGGTTAACTAACCTTTCCCAAGTCTTGGTTTGTCCCAAATGCCCAGCAATTGGAATATCATGAGCTAAGGTTAGAATGAACTCCCTAAACTCCTGTGGCACTACCACTCTCCTAGTGGCACCAGGTTTGGGATCTCTTGCTTCAGTGTAGAGGAGTCCATCTTCCCAATAGACTCTATGTGTTCCAATGATCTTTCCTTTGGACTCTTCAGCAGCTTGCTGCCTAAGGCCTCCAAGAGAGGGACATGTTTCTTGCCCCTTACACAACTGTTCCCTCGTGGGTCCCCCTGGGCCTAAGAGTTCAACCTGATAAGGTTCCAACTCCATGGGCTCAGTTCCCTCAGAGGGCAGAACTTCTTCCTGGGAAGAGAGGTTCTCTTTCTCTTGTTGTGTGGAAGCTGGTTCCCCAGTCTTCTTTCCTTTTCTCTTGGAGGGTTGGGCCCTTTTTCCAGGCTCCAACACCACTTTTTCACCCTGAGCCTTGCACTGTGCCCTTGTCTTGACACACACCAGTTAAGGGATACCCAACATGGCTGCATGGGTTTTGAGTTCTACTTCAGCCCATGCTGAGGACTCCAGGTCATTTCCAAGCAAACAGTCTACAAGGATATTTGAGGAGACCACCACCTGTTTCAGGCCATTGACCCCTCCCCACTCTGAAGTTACCATAGCCATGGGATGTACTTTAGTCTGTACTTTAGTCTGATTGTCAGCGTTGGTGACTGGAAAGTTTGTCCAGCCAGGTATTGACCAGGGAAACCAGTTTCTCTGTCACCATGGTGACACTGGCACCTTTATCCCTCAGGCCTTCTACACTGGTCCCATTGATTAAGAGTTGCTGCCTGTATTTTTGCATATTAGGAGGCCAGGCAGCCAGTGTGGCTAAGTCCACCCCACCCTCTGAGACTAATGTAGCTTCAGTGTGAACCCTGATTTGCTCTGGGCACACTTTTGATCCCACCAGGAGACTGGGTATTCCAGTGTTAGCTGGAGTAGAGTTTGAAGTGGAACCTTTCTTGGGACAGGCCTTGTCTCCAGTTTGTTGTCCCTGATGATTACAGCTACGACACCAGGCCTTTTTGGGATCAAAGTTTTTACCCTTGTACCCAAAATTGGATTGTGAAGAGGCTTTGGACCCTCCCTCCTGAGCAGGTTTTTGGGGCCCTGTAGAAGACTCTTTACTTTTTCCCTTGGATGTCTCAACACTCTTCCCCTGGGGAGTCTTTGTGAACCTTTTCTTTTGGTCACCCCCTGTGGAAGTCTTGGTCACCCTAGTCTTGACCCAATGGTCTGCCTTATTTCCCAATTCTTGGGGAGAAATTGGTCCTAGGTCTACCAGATGCTGATGCAGTTTATCATTGAAACAATTACTTAACAGGTGTTCTTTCACAAATACATTGTACAGCCCATCATTTACACCACTGCCATGAATCCAACCATTCAGTGTTTTGACTGAGAAGTCAACAAAATCAACCCCGGTCTGGCTTGAGGATTTTTGATCCCCCTGAACCTAATCCTGTACTCCTCAGTTGACAATCCAACGCCCTCAATCAGGGTAGCCTTCATGAGGTCATAGGATTCTGCATCTTTTCCAGAGAGTGTGAGGAGTCTATCCCTACACTTTCCATTGAACATTTCCCAAAGGAGAGCACCCCAGTGAGGTTTGTTTTCTTTTCTGGTTGCACAAGCCCTCTCAAAAGCTGTGAACCATTTGGTGATGTCATCACCATCTTCATATTTAGTTACAATCCCTTTAGGGATTTTCAACATGTCAGGAGAATCTCTGACCCTATTTATGTTGCTGCCACCATTGATGGGACCTAAGCCCATGTCTTGTCTTTCCCTTTCTATGGCTAGGATCTATCTTTCCAAAGCCAATCTTTTGGCCAACCTGGCTAGCAGGAGGTCATCTTCATTGAGGCTTTCCTCAATGCTTCCAGAGTTGCTGGACTCTCCTGTGAGAGAAGCAGCATCTCTGACTATCACATTTGGAGTCAGGGTTGGAGGAACCCTGATCTCCCTATCTAGGGTTGGAGGTGGGACTTCCTCCAACTCACTAGTGTCCCCCTCTGTGAGGCCATCATCAGAGGGGTTGTTTTTAGCAAACTCTGCTAAAAGCACCTGGAGCTGTACTTTGGTAGGGTTTGAACCAGTTTTTATCTTTTTGATTTTACAGAGAGACCTTAACTCTGACATCCTAAGATGCAGGTAAGGGGTGAGGTTGAGTTCCATCACTAACTCTTCTGTAGTAGACATAATGGGGGCCATTCCAACCCTGGCGGTCGGTGATAAAGCGGCGGCCAACCCGCCAACAGGCAGGCGGTCAAAAAAATTGAATTCTGACCCTGGCGGGAACCGCCAACACAGGCCGCCACTTTAACACTCCGACCGCCACGGCGGGACAGACAAACAGCACGGCGATCACCGCCAACAGGCAGGCGGCAGACAATGTACCACCCTATCACAACTCACCAATCCGCCACCTTTTCCGGGGCGGGAGCCCCGCCGATAAAAACACGGCGGAAACAGACTACGAACGGGAAAACGCTCACCTCTACACACTCCACGAGGAAGGAGGACAGCATGGAACCCGAATTAAACATCCTACCAGCTATTGTCTACCTGCTCATCTACCAGGAGTACGAACGCCGGCGCAGACGACAACGGTGAGTACTGTACCTACGACACAGGGGAGGGGGAAGGAGGAAAGCTTACGGGCACACACATACGCCATACATCCACCCCCCCACCCCAAATACCTACACCCCAATGCAGAGCAACAAGTCAGAGTGACACACCCCAAACCCACCGGAATAATGCAAAGACACAATTAAAATGATCTATAAAATATATGTATAATATAGCTCCATTGAAGTTATGGGAAATTTGCAATATGAAAGATACAAAATAAGGAATGAACATAGTTAAAAATATATACATAGGCAATAAGTCCTGCCCATTCTGTCAAAGTTCCATAGTCCGTGGGCCAATGTGCACAAACACATGGGCAAAGCCCACACAGGAGACCAGATACCATTGGAGAGAACACTGCTTGGGCATCAGATGATAAAACTACAGGCACCTCAGCGGGAAGGGAAGGGGGGGCACCTCAACCACATGAGTCCACAACGCCAGATCCACGAGGGGCCTCCATGCCCACTGTCCCATCCTGGGGAGTGCAAAGCCACAGTCTCACAAGTCTCTACAGTGGGTGGCTTGCCCACTGTGCCATCCTGGGGAGTGCAAAGCCACAGTCTCTCAAGTCTCTACAGTGTGTGGCTTGCCCACTGTTCCATCCTGGGAAGTGCCAAGCCACAGTCCATCAGATGGATTACCGACTCCACTGTTAATGGAGGAGGTATGGTGCCCAGAGTGCTTCGTGAAGCCCTGCTCGACACAGAACCAGCACTGTCAATGGGCCAGCGGTGCTTGAGACGGCGTTGCCCAGCGGAGCGGTGCTTGAGATGAAGGGCCCAGCGGAGCGGTGCTTGACAGGAAGGGCCCAGCGGAGCGGTGCTCGAGATGAAGGGCCCAGCGGAGCGGTGCTTGAGATGAAGGGCCCAGCGGAGCGGGGCTTGACAGGAAGGGCCCAGCGGAGCGGTGCTTGAGATGAAGGGCCCAGCGGAGCGGTGCTTGACAGGAAGGGCCCAGCGGAGCGGTGCTTGACAGGAAGGGCCCAGCGGAGCGGTGCTCGAGATGAAGGGCCCAGTGGAGCGGTGCTTGAGACGGCGGTGGCCAGCGGAGCGGTGCTTGAGATGAAGGGCCCAGCGGAGCGGGGCTTGACAGGAAGGGCCCAGCGGAGCGGTGCTTGACAGGAAGGGCCCAGTGGAGCGGTGCTTGAGGCGGCGTTGCCCAGCGGAGCGGTGCTTGACAGGAAGGGCCCAGCGGAGCGGTGCTTGACAGGAAGGGCCCAGCGGAGCGGTGCTTGAGACGGCGGTGGCTAGCAGAGCGGTGCTTGAGATGAAGGGCCCAGCGGAGCGGGGCTTTACAGGAAGGGCCCAGCGGAGCGATGCTTGAGATGAAGGGCCCAGCGGAGCGGTGCTTGACAGGAAGGGCCCAGCGGAGCGGTGCTCGAGATGAAGGGCCCAGCGGAGCGGAGCGGTGCTTGACAGGAAGAGCCCAGCGGAGCTTGACAGGAAGGGCACAGCGGAGGCCCCTGTTCAGCGGTGCTTCTCATGGCGGGCCCCTGTTCAGCGGTGCTTCTCACGGCGGGGCCCTTTTCAGCGGTGCTTCTCACGGCGGGGCCCTGTTCAGCGGTTCTTGTCACAGCGGGGCCCTGTTCAGCGGTTCTTGTCACGGCGGGGCCCTGTTCAGCGGTGCTTCTCACGGCAGGGCCCTGTTCAGCGGTGCTTCTCACGGCGGGGCCCTGTTCAGCGGTTCTTGTCACGGCGGGGCCCTGTTCAGAGGTGCTTCTCACGGCGGGGCCCTGTTCAGCGGTTCTTGTCACAGCGGGGCCCTGTTCAGCGGTTCTTGTCACGGCGGGCCCTGTTCAGCGGTTCTTGTCACGACGGGCCCTGTTCAGCGGTGCTTGTCCTGTGTTTCTAGGGAGCCAGACCTGGCCAAGACTTCCCGCTCAGTCGCCATCCGACCTTGCGGTCGCGGGGCCCTCCTGTGATGGAGTCCTGGGCCCGTGGATGTCGTCCGTCACCACCGGAATGGGGCTGGTGGGGCCCTCCTGGGCAGCTCGCCTGCTGCCTGACTTCTCCGCCCTGCTGCCCTTGCCCTCTTTCGCTGAAGCTCTGTGGCCCTTGCCTCCCTTTGATGATGTGGCAGGTGACGGGGCAAGGCTACTGTCCTTGGTGGCAGCCGTCTCAGGCTTGTCGCGCCGGCCCTTAGTTTTTTTTGTCCTCTTCCCAGGGCGTGGGCTGGCTGTCCCCTTGCTGCTGGCTGATGTTCCTGCCCTAGGAGCTGGTGGACTCCAATAGCCCTGCACTATGGTCATAGTAGATGCAGGGCTGGTGGTGGCTGAGGTGCTTTTTTGACTCTTACCAGATGGAGGGAGTGGGTCAGTGATTGGAACGAGCTCAAGGTTGGAAAGGAAAAGCACTTTGGAAGGACAGGGACGGGTAGGTGTAGTGGGTATGGGAGTGGAGGAAGAGGATGTGGTTGTAGGAGAGTCAAGTGTGCTGTCTGGGTGCAGGTGCTTGTGACGGAGGCTGTTGTGAGGTGGATGGCTGTTGGGTGGGTGGCTGCCTGCGTTTGTGTGGTTTGGAAGAGGGGGTGACATACACACTGGGAGAGGACACAGGGGACGTGTAAATGGCAGTGGTGGTGGTGACTGCACGTGTGCGGACTGTAATGGAGGGTGTGCTGGTGATGGAAGTACTGGCTGATGGTGGTGTGCATGCAGGTGTGAGTGGAGACGTCACAGGGAGGGAGGAGGGAGATGAGAAGGTGGGGGACACAGAGGTGGTAGTGACTGTTGGCATGTCTGCATCTGGATGTTGCTTGGGTGAATGCTTGTGGGATCTGTGGTGCTTATGTCTGGATGAGCTGCCCTTGGGTGTAGAGGTGTGTGCAGGCTGGTCTGATGGTGTGGATGGGATAGGCAGAGGAACAGGAGACTGGGACTGGGTGGAGGGAGTCAGAAGAGGGAGGCTGGAGACAGGGACCCGAATGAATGCCCTCCAGGTATGCATTGCTCCGATGCACCTCCCTTTCTACACCCAGGATGGCATTCAAAAGGGTAGACTGCCCAACAATGATGGTCCTGAGGAGGTCAATGACCTCCTCACTGAGGGCAGCAGGGGTAACTGGGGCCGGGCCTGAGGTGCCTGTGGCGAAGGAGATGCCCGCCTTCCTGGGCGAGCGGGCACGGAGCGAAGGCTGAGGGGCTGCTGGGAGGGCGGGGCTGGTGCGCTGGGTGGCGGCTGTACCTGTTGTGGCGGTGGGCACGGATGTTGCCGCCACCGCAAGGGAGCTCCCTTCCGAGGACGTGTCGGTGTCGCTGACGTCTCCACGGGTCCCCGTTGTGGAGCTCCACTCGCCCTCCGTCTCACTGGTGTACTCGGAGTCTGTTGCATGGCCCTCCGGGGCCATGTGAGATGCAGCTCCCTCGTGCGCCGATGCCACTTCTCCTCTGCCTGTTGATGCTAATGCACACATGAACAGGAAGACAAAGAAAATGGGGGGGGGGAGAAATGAAGACAGGTTGAGTGCATGCATTGGCAACACCGTTGTCAGAGAGGACAGACACAGAAGCCCCCTGCACTAGGCCGCGCAATCGGGGTACTCTACTCAGTTATTGTGACTAGGCCTACAGGGCTATGGACGACAAATGCACACATGGGTGAGGCCGGACCATGGATAGCTGTACTTGGCACCCTAAAGAGGGGGGGGCGGGGGCACAGGGCCATGCCTAACGGAGGGGCCTAGCCTACAGAATGCGCCCTGGCCTAGAGATAGCCACAGCCCTCCTCCCCCACCCAGACACCTTCACTGCGCGCAAAGATAGCAGAATGTGCTGATACTCACCCCCTTGTGTCTGCTGTGATGTCCTCGCGCGCCCATCCAAATCGGGGTAGGCCACCGCCAGGATCCGGGACATCAGGGGGCTCAATTGGCGGCTGGCACCCCTCCTACGTTGGGAGGCCATCTCCAGCAGAGACTCGGCGGTCTTTCTGGTCCCGCGGCGGATGTTCTCCCACCTCTTTCGGCAGTGGGTGCCCCGTCTGTTGTGGACCCCCAGGGCCCGGACGTCCTTGGCGATGGCACGCCAAATGTCGATCTTCTGATGGGCGCTGACCTATGTGACATGTACAGGGTGGTAAAGGAAATCTCATCACTTTTCTGCCTGGTCAATGTGAGTGGCCCCCCCCTCCCCAACCTTGCCATGTGGCACATGCTCTCATCTTTCGTGCGTTGCACTCCTCATTCGCTCCCCTCCCCACCATCTTACATACACCCCACTCAACACAGGCATAGCCCATTCAACGTGCACCCTGTGTACTAACCTGTTGGTCTGGAGGACCGTAGAGTAGCGCATACTGGGGGAGGACCCCATCAACAAGTTTCTCCAATTCTTCAGAAGTGAAGGCAGGGGCCCTTTCCCCAGTCGCAGCAGCCATTGTATCTCCCAGACCGAGGTCGCAGCAGCACTTGCAGTATCGGTCCTCTCCTGTGGATGATCAGGTCTCGAGTGATTAATCAGATAGAAAATGGCGGTCACGCCCGCGGCGGTGCGTACCGCCGCGGTGCGTACCGCGACCGCAGGCGCCCATCCTCATTGGCTACTGAAACCCATAGGGTGCAATGTTAACCAATGCGGCTTAGCACCGCAGTCTTCGACCGCCTACCCCCACGGTGTGCCACGCCAGCGCATTGACCTCACATCCCACTGTCACACTTCACAGGTCAGGCAGCCGCCATTTCAAGGGCCCACATGTCTGAATTTCTACTGCGTCACACAGGCCTAGGCCTTGCATTGCCACTCATACAAGCCTTTCAATGCATAGCGATTCGTGTACTGTGCAAGCTGTGTGAACGAACCTGTGGGTTGCTTGACTCTGTGCTCCATGTTGTCCTTCCTAGGCACCGTCCACTGGGACTTGCGAGGAGAAGGATGAATCCTCCCGTGTACCGACCGCTGGTGGACCTGTCGACAATGGAAGAACGACATATCATACTTACATACAGGCTTGACAGAGCAACTATACATGAAATATGTGCCCAGCTGGAGCCAGACCTGATGTCCCCCATCCGCCAACCCACAGGGATTCCCCCTCTGGTGCAGGTTCTGTCAGTACTCCATTTTTTGGCAAGTGGGTCTTTTCAGACAATAGTGGCCATATCATCTGGGATGTCTCAGCCTATGTTTTCTAAGGTTTTGTCCAGAGTGTTGTCTGCCCTGATGAAATACATGCAGAGCTACATTATTTTCCCTGAGGTGGGCGATTTGGCTACAGTGAAGGGTGATTTCTATGCCCTTGGACATATCTCCAACATCATTGGTGCCATTGATGGGACCCATGTGGCTTTGGTTCCCCCCAAAGAAAGTGAGCAGGTGTACAGAAACAGAAAAAGTTATCATTCGATGAATGTCCAGGTGGTCTGTTTGGCTGAGCAGTACATCTCCCATGTAAATGCCAAGTTCCCTGCATCAGTGCATGACGCGTATGTCATGTGAAATAGCAGCATCCCTTATGTGATGGAACAGCTACAGAGACACCGCGTGTGGCTAATTGGTGACTCTGGTTACCCCAACCTGTCGTGGCTACTGACCCCAGTGAGGAATCCCCGGACCAGGGCAGAGGAACAGTACAATGAGGCCCATGGGCGAACTAGGAGGATCATAGAAAGGACCTTCGGGGTCCTGAAGGCCAGGTTTAGGTGCCTGCATATGACAGGGGGATCGCTAATGTACTCACCAAAGAAGGTGTGCCATATCATCGTGGCCTGCTATATGCTTCACAATCTTGCTTTGCGACGCCAGGTGCCTTTTCTGCAGGAGGATGGTCCAGATGGTGGTGTTGTAGCAGCTGTGGAGCCTGTGGAGAGTGAAGAGGAGGAAGACGACGGGGACGACACGGACAACAGGGATACAGTCATACAACAATATTTTCAATAGCACACAGGTAAGAATCACCCACTCCATTTTACATTTACTTAAGGCCTCATGCGTCTCCACTGTCTGTGTTTCCCCCCAGTTCCTGTTAACTGATTTGTGACTTACCCTTCCCTTTTCAGAGCTGTATGACCCACTGCGTGACTTCTGCTTTGTTTGCCCATGGACTAAAGCTTATTGAAATTGGTATGCTGTCATCACAAAGTAACTGGACATTATTGCACCGTTATGTGTAATACATTTGTTAAGAATACAAGCAGACTCCTGTTATTTTAAGTGCAATAAGTGATTTATTTTAAGTGCTACATATAGGTACATGATTGTAATACGGTGATGGGTGGGGGTGGAGTAATGTCCATGGCAGAGTCCAGTTCTCAGTCGCACAGGTGCATTGTCCATATGCCTGTGGAAGGATGCAGCAGGGGCAGTTAAAGGTTGGACAGGGTGACAATGTGGGACAGTGGGATGACATTAGGGGGTCTCTTATGCTGGCGGGGGTCTTGCAATCCTACTCTGTCTTCTTGTGAGACATCAGGTTCCACTTGCGGGGTGGTTCTTCTTCTGCAGGAGGTGGGGTTCTGGTGGCCTGTTGTTGTGTGGGGGCCTCCTGTCCACTAGCGCCGGCGGAGGTGGTTGGCTGTTCCTGGCCTGGGCTAGTGACAGGGGCCCTTTGGGGTGCCACATGGTCCCGCAATGTGGTGACTATCTGGTTAAGGGCCACGATGATGGTCCCCATTGCGGAACCGATGTTCCTCAGTTCCTCTCTGAACCCCATGTACCGTTCCTCCTGCAGTGCCTGGATCTCCTGGAACCTGGTCAGTACCGTCGCCATCGTCTCCTGGGAGTGGTGGTAAGCTCCCATGATGGAGGAGAGGGCCTCTTGGAGAGTCGGTTCCCTGGGCCTGTCCCCCCCTGTCGCACAGCAGCCCTCCCAATTCCCCTGTGTTCCTGGGCCTCTGTCCCCTGGATGGTGTGCCCACTACCACTGCCCCCAGGTCCCTGTTGTTGTTGGGGTGGTGGGTCAACCTGGGTGCCCTGTAGTGGTGGACACACCGCTGATTGACGTGTCCTGGAGACAGAGGCATGGGCCCGCTGGGTGGGAGCTGTGCTGGTGTTCCCAGAGGGGGTTGGGTCTGGTGTAGCCTGTGGGGAACCGACTGTCCAGAGGTCCCCGATGGGCCGGGCTGGTCATCTGGGTCCAGGGAGACAGAGCTGCTGTCATCGCTGGGGGCCTCTTCTGGGGGTGGGATGGACATCTCTGTACCCTCCGTGGCGGTGTGGTGGCGTTTGGGTCCTGCAGGGGTATAAAGGTATGGTTATTGCTTCTATGTGTGGCATTTCGTGTGATGGGTGGGTGTCCGTGTACCCAAGTGCAGGCATTCCATTGTGGGGGCTTTTGTGAGGGTGGCTTGTGGGGGTGATGTGTGTGTGCAGTGGGCATGCTTTGGTGATGGGTGTCCATGCTTTGTGGTCGCATGCAGGGCTTGGTGTTGGGATGGGTGGGTTGTGATGGTGAGCCATTTGCAAGGAGTTGGTGTGATGGGGGTGGGGGTGAGGGTGGGGGTATGATTTGGCATGCAGGTGGGGTGGGGGTGGGAGGCAGTAGTGAAGATTTGACTTACCAGAGTCCATTCCTCCGCCTACTCCTGCGAGGCCCTCAGGATGCAGGATGTGCAAGACTTCCTCCTCCCATGCTGTAAATTCTGGGGGAGTAGGTGGGGGTCCGCCGCCAGTCTTCTGCACCGCAATGTTGTGCCTTGATACCATGGAACGCACCTTCCCCCGTAGGTCGTTCCAGCGCTTTCTTATGTCATCCCGATTGCGTGGATGATGTCCCACCGCGTTGACCCTGTCCACTATCCTTTGCCATAGCTCCATCTTCCTGGCAATTGTGTTGTGCTGCACCTGTGCCCCGAAGAGCTGGGGTTCTACACGGACTATTTCCTCCACCATGACCCTGAGTTCTGCGTCAGTGAACCTGGGGTGTCTTTGGGGTGCCATGGGGTGGTGTGGGTGAGGTGTGGGGTGGCGTTTGTGGTGATGAGTGTGGTGCGTGTGGTGGTGTGTGGTGTTTGGTGCGTGGATTCTGTGTGGGTGATGGTGTTGTGTGCCTCTGTGTTGTGGGATTGTCTATTCTGTGCTCTCTCTCTAGCCTTCGTCAATAATTTCGGGTCGTAGGGGTTTGTGGGTGATGTGGGTGTGTGTTTTAGATTGTGTTGGGTGTGTGGGAGTGGTGTTAGTATGTGTATTAGGTGTGTGTGTTTCAAAATGACCAATGTGGCTGAGTTTTCTATGTGTGTGTGTATTTTGACAGCGGCGGTGTGTACCGCCAATGGAATACCGCGTTTGAAAGACCGCCGCGTGGATTCGTGTGTCGTGATAGTGTGGGCGTATTTCTGTTGGCGTGACGGTGGAGGTTTGGTAATCGCCATTTTTTCGCTGACCTTTGGTGTGGCGGACTTTTGTGGATGTCGGGTTTTTGGCGGTTTGCAAGTTGTGGGTCAGAATGACCGTGGCGGTTTACCGCGGCCGCGGCGGTGTTATGGCGGTCTTCTGACCGGCGGTAAGCTCCTTTTACCGCCGAGGTCAGAATGACCCCCTATGTTTCTAAAAGTTGGAATACTTTTTAAGAATCTAAAACTATCTCTAGAACTTAATTCAAACTTTTTCAAAACTTTTAAACTCTAAAAGAAATGCTCACATGGACTAACACAAGGTCCTAGCAGGACTTTTAAAAATTTAGAAAAATAGCTTAAATTTAAAAAATCAGTTTCTAATGACAATTTTGGGAATTTAGTCGTGTGATCAGGTATTGGCTGAGTAGTCCAGTAAATGCAAAGTCTTGTACCCCACCGCTGATCCACCGATGTAGGAAGTTGGCTCTGTATGTACTATTTCAAAGAAAGAAATAGCATGCACAGAGTCCAAGGGTTCCCCTTAGAGGTAAGATAGTGGCAAAAAGAGATAATTCTAATGCTCTATTTTGTGGTAGTGTGGTCGAGCAGTAGGCTTATCAGAAGGTAGTGTTAAGCATTGTTTGTACATACACACAGGCAATAAATGAGGAACACACACTCAAAGACAATTCCAGGCCAATAGCTTTTTGTATAGAAAAATATATTTTCTTAGTTCATTTTAAGAACCACAGGTTCAAGATTTACAAGTAATACTTCAAATGAAAGGTATTTCACTTAGGTAACTTAGGAACTTTGAATCAGCAAAATAGCATCTACAGTTTTCACAAAAATGGCAATAAGCTATTTTAAAACTAGACACAGTGCAAATTTCAACAGCTCCTGGGGGAGGTAAGTATTTGTTAGTTTTGCAGGTAAGTAAACAACCTACAAGGTTCAAAGTTGGGTGCAAGGTAGCCCACCATTGGGGGTTCAGTGCAACCCCAAAGTTACCAAACCAGCAGCTCAGGGCCGGTCAGGTGCAGAGGTCAAAGTGGTGCCCAAAACGCATAGGCTTCAATGGAGAAGGGGGTGCCCCGGTTCCAGTCTGCCAGCAGGTAGGTACCCGTGACTTCGGAGGGCAGACCAGGGGGATTTTGTAGGGCACCGGGGGGGGACACAAGTCAGCACCAAAAGTACACCCTCAGCGGCACGGGGCGGAGTGCAAACAGGTGTCGGGTTTGCAATGGAGTTCAATGGGAGACCCGGGGGACTCTTCAGCGAAGCAGGCAGGCAAGGTGGGGGGCTCCTCGGGGTAGCCACCACCTGGGCAAAGGAGAGGGCCACCCGGGGGTCGCTTCTGCACTGGAGGTCGGATCCTTCAGGTCCTGGGGGCTACGGGTGCAGTGTCTTTACCAGGCGTTGGGTTCTTAGAAGCAGGCAGTCGCGGTCCGGGGGAGACCATGGATTCCCTCTGCAGGCGTCGCTGGGGGGGCCTCAGGGGGGTCTACTCTGGCTACTCACAGGGTCTCAGTCGCTGGGGGGTCCTCCCTGTAGTGTTGTTTCTCCGCAGGTCAAGCCGGGGGCATCGGATGCAGAATGCCAAGTCTCACGCTTCCGGCGGGAAACATGGAGTCCTTTTAAAGTTGTTTCTTTGTTTCAAAGTTGTTTCTTCTTTGGAGCAGAGCCGCTGTCCTCGGGAGTTCTTGGTCCTTTTAGATGCAGGGTAGTCCTCTGAGGCTTCAGAGATCGCTGGACCCTGTGGAACGCGTCGTTGTTGCAGTTTTTCTTGAAGTGGGTAGACAGGCCGGCAGGGCTGGGGCCAAAGCAGTTGGTGTCTCCGTCTTCTCTGCAGGGCTTTCAGGTCAGCAGTCCTTCTTCATCTTCAGGTTGCAGGAATCTATCTTGCTAGGTTCTGGGAGCCCCTAAATACTCAATTTAGGGGTGTGTTTAGGTCTGGGGGGTTAGTAGCCAATGGCTACTAGCCCTGAGGGTGGCTACACCCTCTTTGTGACTCCTTCCTGAGGGGAGGGGGGCACATCCCTAATCCTATTGGGGGAATCCTCCATCTGCAAGATGGAGGATTTCTAAAAGTCAGAGTCACCTCAGCTCAGGACACCTTAGGGGCTGTCCTGACTGGCCAGTGACTCCTCCTTGTTTTTCTCATTATCTCCTCCGGCCATGCTGCCAAAAGTGGGGCCGTGGCCGGAGGGGGCGGGCATCTCCACTAGCTGGAGTGCCCTGGGGCACTTTAACAAAGGGGGTGAGCCTTTGAGGCTCACCGCCAGGTGTTACAGTTCCTGCAGGGGGAGGTGAGAAGCACCTCCACCCAGTACAGGCTTTGTTACTAGCCACAGAGTGACAAAGGCACTCTCCCCATGTGGCCAGCAACATGTCTGGTGTGTGGCAGGCTGGCAAAACTAGTCAGCCCACACTGGAAGTCGGGTATGTTTTCAGGGGGCATCTCTAAGATGCTCTCTGGGGTGTATTTCACAATAAAATGTACACTGGCATCAGTGTGCATTTATTGTGCTGAGAAGTTTGATACCAAACTTCCCAGTTTTCAGTGTAGCCATTATGGTGCTGTGGAGTTCGTGTCTGACAGACTCCCAGACCATATACTCTTACGGCTACATTGCACTTACAATGTCTAAGGTTTTGCTTAGACACTGTAGGGGCATAGTGCTCATGCACCTATGTCCTCACCTATGGTATAGTGCACCCTGCCTTAGGGCTGTAAGGCCTGCTAGAGAGGTGACTTATCTATGCCATAGGAAGTGTGAGGTTGGCATGGCACCCTGAGGGGAGTGCCATGTCGACTTAGTCATTTTCTCCCCACCAGCACACAGAAGCTGGCAATCAGTGTGTCTGTGCTGAGTGAGGGGTCCCCAGGGTGGCATAAGACATGCTGCAGCCCTTAGAGACCTTCCCTGGCATCAGGGCCCTTGGTACCAGGGGTACCAGTTACAAGGGACTTACCTGGATACCAGGGTGTGCCAATTGTGGAAACAAAGGTACAGTTTTAGGGAAAGAACACTGGTGCTGGAGCCTGGTTAGCAGGCCTCAGCACACTTTCAAATCATAACTTGGCATCAGCAAAGGCAAAAAGTCAGGGAGTAACCATGCCAAGGAGGCATTTCCTTACAGATAACAACTAGAACAGATTGCAATCATGTAAATACATGGGCAATTGTCCTCAAATGATTGAGAAGAACATTTACTTATGGGCATATAGCACACAATGGCCCTCATTTCAACCCTGGAGGTTGGTGTTAAAACAGAATTAATACCGCCAACAGGCCGGCGGTAAAAAAAATGGGAGTTTGTCCCTGGCGGTAACCGCCATCAGAGACTGCTACTTTAACACACCGACCGCCAGGGTGGTAACATCCGCGGGGCTGGAGACTTCGGGGCCCATCACAATCCCACCCTTGGGAATCCAACCCGGCCTACCACCATGGTTTTCGTGCCAAACTTACCGCCGCAAAAACCATGGCGGTAGGCACTATCAGTGCCAGGGAATCCCTTCCCTGGCACTGATAGGGGTCTCCCTGCCCCCCTCCCCTCCCCAGAGTTCTCCCCCACCCTCCCGCTCCCTCTCCTACCCCCTGCACATATACACACCCGCACGCGCACCAATACACACACATGCACACACACATACCCACCATCACCACGCATGCACACATACATATCAACACACCGCAACACACACCAACATACCTTGTCACACACATGCATACACAACACTCACAATCACTTGTCCATGCACGCATTCAACGCTACTCACACCTGCATGCACGCACTCCAAAACATACATGCACACACCCCACATGCACACAACACCCCCCACCCCCTCTCCTGTCGGAGAACCCGACTTACCTGCTTGCAGGGGGTCCTCCGGCTGGAGACGGTCCGCTGCGCTGCTGTCAGCAGCAGTGTCCGCCAGCAAATCACTGCCAGGCCGTATCATTGGTCATAATAGGGTCGGTGGTGTTTTGCTGGTGTGTCGTGATGCTGACAGCAGAGCCGTCTTACCGCTGTCTGCCGCCATGACTGTTGGTGGTGTTCCACCAGCATTCTGGTGGTATACTGTCGGCAGTCATGATACGTGTAGAAGGCTGGTAGCCATGGCGGCGGTATGTTGGTGGCCGTCGCCGTGGCGGTAGGTGGTAGATACCGCCAATGTCATAATGAGGGCCAATATGTTTTGAGGCTTTGGGAAAAATATCTACATGCTTCCCCTTCTCACAGCAGGCCACATACAAGAGTTTGTGCTGAACATTGTTTACATTAGAGAAAAGACAACTGGAACTAATAGAGGCACTGAGGGTTCATTTGAGGTTGGCAGGTCACAAAAGGCCCTGGAAACAAATTTTGGACACGTTGGAGAAGGAGTGTTTGGATCTTTAAACAGACAAGAAGGGCCAAGAATTCCACTTGCAAGATCATTTGAGGCAGATTCCTCCTCGAAAATCAGTTCAGTAAAAAAAATGTATGCATTTTAGATAAGGCTTATGTTATCTGCATTTAAAAATCAGAAGGCAATAAAATATTTGAACTGAATATCACAATGGAACTGAAAAAACTTTTGACACATAAATATTGTGCACTAAAAAACACATTACAAATATAAACCAAAAATAAACATTTCAATATGTAAATTAAAAATAACTTAAAAATATACATTAACTTTAAAATAATGTCTAACTACATATTACAAACACACAAAACAATTCAAACAAATTAATCTATAAGATTTAAAATTAAAATGGTAGAAACAAAAAGCATACCTTAATTAACATATTGGGGATTTACATAGAGAACACAACAAATTTATATCTCCCTTCAAATACTAATTAAGGGAAAAAAAAGAAAAATTATACTGACTAGATAAGAAAAATTAAGAGATTATTCATCCAAAAAAGATGAAATGTTTTATCTCCTATGTTTAACATTTTCCAGTTTGTTACAGTACATCATTCTCGATCTAAAAATGTCAGGTGAACTGTAGAACTTCCAAACAAAAAAGAAAGTAATTTTTTATAACTGTTTTATTATTTTTGATATCAAAAAATAACTTTTAGCACATGCTTCCTGTCTGGTCATGATCAACAATTACATCAGTACAATAATCTTAATACAATCCATGAATGCACAAACATATGTGTTAGACCTGAAAGCCTTAGGGTGGTCATCCCCCAACTTTTTGCCTGCCTCCCTCCACTTTTCTGACACAGTTTTTGCTGGTTTTAGGACTCTGCACACTTTACCACTGGTAACCAGTGCTAAAGAGAATATGCTCTCTTCCTTAAACATGGTAACATTGGTTCACTCCTAATTAGCATATTTAACTTACTTGTAAGTCCCTAGTAAAGTGCACTTCATGTGCCCAGGGCCTGTGTATTAAATACAACTGATGGGCCTGCAGCACTGATTGTGCCACCCACATAGGTAGCCCTGTTGTGTAGCCAATTTAGTTATAAGCTCCATGCACTAGGCCTGCCGCTGTGCACTTTAACCTAGAAATATTTTATTCAGCTTTGCTTTATTATTGTTATAATAGCCACTTTTACGGTCTTGTTTTATTTTCTCACTATCTGACTGTTTTTGCCTAGGCCAGCCCTCTGTTCTCAAGACATTCTTGCTCACTCTGCTTCTTCCAAGGCTGCAGTAAGATAGGTTGTCAGTGAAATGGGTATAAGTTTAGTTTCTGGCATTCATAAAAAATACACATCCTTACGTAGGGACATTTTCTCAGAACATCAGCTGTTTTATTATAAAAACACTTCTCTGTTCCTTACAGGGAGATTCCAGCCAGAGAACCACAACTGTATGCTGATTGCAGAATGCTTTGCTACAGCTGTTTTGCAGACTTCAGGCCTTTGCTCAGGTATGGGGGGCGATGTCTTCCCAGGGGAACCTGAAGGGCAGAATTGGAGATTAACACGCTGTGCTCTATCATAGCCTAGGTAGGAATTAGTCTGTTGACTCTAGTGACAATATGGTAGCATTATTTTTATGTTTTACTCTCCTTGTCACAATTTTAATCTTGTCATTCTGTATTGTCCTGGTTATTGCAGTCCACGCTTTACTATCTAAGATGCAGTTGCTTTATTGAAACATTATTGAAATATATACTGCCTCTGTTTGTCATTGTGTATGTGAGACTAATGTAAGTGAGAGAAACGGATAAGACCTGAGTGACCACGGCTTCCCTGAGAAACCAGTTATGCCATGTGCTTGGCTGCCAAATCATCCCTGCCCTTGGGTAGAGTTGAGGCACTGCTAGTTACCCAGAGCAGAACCCGGATTGGAGCGACAGGTGTCACCTGTAGTGGGTCAGACTCAGTCTCCCACACAGCAGGTAATTCTGCCACTCCAAATCCAGAAGTCTCATTAGAATAATGAGAGCCTACGCGGCAGCCCCTTCACCATGTCTCAGGTCTGACATTGCAAGGCCTGTGTGTGCAGTTCACTGCCACTTCGACTTGGTATTTAAAAGTACTTACCAAGCCTTAAACTCCCTTTTTTCTACATATACGTCACCCTTAAGGCGCTCATTGGCCAGCGGTGATGGTGGGTGGCTCAGTGAGCGTGCTGTGGCGGCGGTGTCCTTGGAAGCGGTGCTGGTGACGGCTGTGCATATGGCGTTGCCGGTGGCGGTCTTGTCCGCCGTGCAGGTTAGGGGCCTTTCTTTCTCTGCCCCTTCCCCACCTTGGATGGTGGCGCAGCTGTCTTGCCACTCCCAACTGTAGTCCTGGGAGAGCCCTTGGTGGCAGGTGTTTTGCCCTTCTCCCTCCGGGCGGTCGCCAACTTCTTATGTTTCTGAGGTGGGGGACTGTCCTTGGCCTGGCTCCTTGGCACACTGGCTGCCCTGCTGCTTGGCGCACTCCAGAAGCCGGCTACTGCTGGCACCAAGGTTCCCGGTGATGTGGTGGCTGAGGTGCTGGGTTGGGACCTGGAAAGGCGGGCCCTAGGGGACGGAAGGGGTGGGGGAGGTGAAGGGAAGAGGTCAAGGTTTGACAGGAAAAGGTTTTTAGACACACTGGGACGGGTAGATGGAGGGGGTTTGGGAATGGAGGAAGAGGTAGTGGTTGCAGGAGGTGTTCGTTTGCTGACTTTGGGTGAAGGTGCATGGGCTGGAGGCTGTTGTGAGGTGGATGGCTGTTTGGTGGGTGTGTGACTGCGTTTGTGTAGTTTGGGAGGTGGGCTCACAGACACACTGGTAGAGGACACAGGGGATGTGTGAATGGTCGTGGGGGTGGTGAGTGCACGTGAGCGGTGTGTGGTGATGGGCGTGCTGGTGATGGACGTAGTGGCTGAAGAGGTAGTACATGCAGGTGTGAGTGGAGATGTGACAGGGAGGGAGGAGGGAGATGAGGAGGAGGGGGACACAGCGGAGGCAGTGGGTGTTGGTATGTGTGCATGGGTATGATGCTTGTGCGAGTGCCTGTGGGATGTGTGGTGCTTACGTTTACCAGAGCTACTCTTTTGTGTTGAGGTGTGTGCATGCTGGTCTGATGGTGTGCTTGGGATAGGCTGAGGTACTAGAGATTGGGGCTGGGTGGAGGAAGTTGGATGGGGGATGCTGGACACAGGGACAATGGCTGCCATCAGTGCTGAGGCCAGAGTCTGAAAAGCTCGCTGTTGGGCTGCCTGACCAGAATGAATGCCCTCCAGGTATGCATTCGTCTGTTGCAACTGCCTCTCTACACCCTGGATGGCATTCAGAATGGTAGACTGCCCAACAGTGAGGGATCTGAGGAGGTCAATGGCCTCCTCACTGAGGGCAGCAGGGCTGGCAGGGGCTGAGGTGCCTAGGGCGAAGGAGATGCCCACCCTCCTGGGTGAGCGGCCACGGGGCACACGCTGAGGGGCTGCTGGGAGGGCGGTGCTGGTGGGGGGGTGGCGGCTGTACCTGTAGATGCGGTGGGCACAGAGGGGCCCACCACCGCAAGGGAGCCCCCATCAGAGGAGGAGTCGTGCCGCTGGTCTCAGCTCCTGTCCCTGCCGTGGAGCTCCCCTCGCCCTCCTTCCCACTGGTGAATTTGGAGTCCGTAGTCTCGCCCTCCAGGGCCATGTGGGATGCAGCTCCCTCCTGTTTCGGTGGCACTGCTCCTCCGCGTGATGATGCTAATGCACACAGAACAGGGAGACCACAAAAAGGGGGGAAAGAAAGTAGAAAGACATGTTCAGTGCATGCAATACCGCTACCGTTGGCGGACACTCCAGACACAGCAGCCCTCTGCACTACGCCATGCACTTAGAGTTCCCTAATTAATCACAGGGCCATGGGGTACAAGGCCTATGCCCGATTGCTGCACACATGGAAGTCACAGGAGCCTGACTAGGGGTAGATGGCTCTTAACACTGGTGGGGTGGGGTGCCACATGGCCTGCCTTATGAAGGGACCTTGTCTACAAAACTCGCCCTGGACTAGGGGTACCCCCAGCCCACCTCCCCCACCCAGATACCTCCAATGCGCACTGAATCAAATGAATGTGACTGTACTCACCCCCTTGTGGCTGCCGTGATGCCCTCACGCGCCCATCCAACTCTGGATACGCCACCGCCAGGATCTGGAACATCAGGGGGGTCACGGTGCAACGGTCACCCCTCCCATGTTGGGAGGCCATCCCCAGCTGGACTTCCGCCATCTTCTTGCTCCAGCGGCAAATGTCCTCCCATCTTTTCCGGGCGCGGGTGCTCTGTCTGTGGTGGACCCCCAGGGTCCGGACTTCCTTGGCAATGGCATGCCAAATATCCTTCTTCTGGTGGGCGCTGACCTACAGGAATGTACAGGGGAAAAGGAGAAGATATAAGCGTCTGGACCATCACAGTCATTGGCCCACGTTCCTACCCTTGCCATGATGCACGTACACTCACCGTCGTTTCATGCACGACTCATTCTCCCCCAATCTCCCTTCCACACCACTCCAAACAGGCATTGCCCATACAGCATGCTCACAGTGTACTCACCTGTTTGTCTGGAGGACCGTAGAGTAGCGTGTACTGGGGGAGGACCCCATCCACTAGTTTGTCCAACTCCTCCGATATGAAGGCAGGGGCCCTTTCACCATACACTTGAGCCATTGTCGCTTCCAGACTGAGGTCACAGCAGCACTTGCAGTGTAGGTCCTCTCCTGTCGAAGATCAGGTATCAAGTGAGTGAACAGTGAGAAAATGGCAGTCACGTCCGCGGCGGTCCGTACCGTCACCGCCGGTGTACATCGTCATTGGCTCCCGGGACCCATAGGGTCCAATGTTAACCAATGCAGGATTGCGCCGCCGTCTTCGACTGCCTACCGCGACGGTGTACAACGCCAGCACTGTTACCTTGTCCCACCTTACAGGTCAGGCAGCCGCCATTTCAGGGGGCCACATGGCATTAATTGTAAATGCGTCACACATATCTAGGCCCTGCATACACACTAAGACAGGCACATAGCGGATTGACAAATGTGTGCAATAAATATTCTATTTAATACCTCGGTGTTGGGTGACTCTCTGCTCGCTGTTCTCGTTTATAGGGCACGTCTGCTGGGGCAGGTAAGGAGATGGCGGCATCCTCCAGTGTACAGACCGCTGGTGGACCTGTCGACAGTGGAAGAGCGACATGTAATTGTCACCTACAGACTTGATCGTGCCACAATCCAGGAACTGTGTGCCCAGTTGGAGCCAGATCTGATGTCAGCAATCCGCCATCCCACAGGGATCCCCCCTCTAGTGCAGGTCCTGTCAGTATTCCATTTCAAGGCAAGTGGGCCTTTTCAAACTACAGTGGCCATAGCATCAGGGATGTCCCAGCCTATGTTCTCCAACGTGTTGTCCAGAGTGTTGTCTGCCCTGCTGAAACACATGCGCAGCTACATCGTTTTCCCTCAGGTGGAGGATTTGCCTACAGTGAAAGGTGACTTCTATGCCCTGGGACATATCCCCAACATCATAGGTGCCATTGATGGGACACATGTGGCCTTGGTACCCCCCCGCAGGAGTGAACAGGTGTCCAGAAACCGGAAGAGTTACCATTCCATGAATGTGCAGATGGTGTGTTTGGTCGACCAGTACATCTGCCATGTGAACACCAAGTTTCCTGGCTCAGTGCATGACGCTAACATTCTAAGGAATAGCAGCATCCCTTATGTGATGGGCCAACTCCAGAGGCACCGTCTTTGGCTATTAGGTTAGGACAAGGACCCTATACAAAGCGAATAGTTGTCTGGGTCTGGGGTTGTCCCTAAGGGTTAGTGTGTGTCTAACAGTTGTCCCTCGACATTTGCAGGTGACTCTGGGTACCCAACCTGTCATGGCTACTGACCCCAGTGAGGAATCCCAGGACAAGGGCAGAGGAACGCTACAATGAGGCACATGGGTGAACTAGGAGGGTTATAGAGAGGACCTTTAGCCTCCTGAAGGCCAGGTTCCGGTGCCTCATATGACAGGTGGTTCCCTCTACTACTCACCAAAGAAGATGTGCCAGATCATTGTGGCCTGCTGTATGCTGCACAACTTGGCTTTGCAACAACAGGTGCCTTTTCTGCAGGAGGATGGTCCAGATGGAGGTGTTGTGGCAGCTGTGGAGCCTGTGGACAGTGATGAAGAGGAGGCAGAAGAAGAAGACATGGAAAACAGGGACTCAGTGATCCAGCAATATTTCCAGTGAGACACAGGTAAGAAGACATCAATGCCTCCTACATCTGAAAAAATTGTTTTACCTCTCATCTGTCTGTCACTTTCACCCAGTGTATGGACCATGATTTGTCACTTTCCCTTTCGATTTCACAGATGTGGGTCCCACTGTGTGACCTCTGCTGTGTAACCTCATGGACTAGAGCTTTGTGACATAGGTATGTTGACAATAGAATGGACATTGCAATTTCCCTCAGTCATTGCAAATACACATTTGTGAAAGCACAGACTGACTCCAGATAGTTTTGTGATTTAAGGATGTTTATTTAAGTGCTAAATATTGGAGGGGGTTGTAAAATGGTCAGGGGTGATGGTGGAGGAATGTCCATGGCAGAGTCCAGACTATTAGTCTCACAGGTGCATTGTCCAAAGGGGCATAGGAAATGGAGCTGGGCAAGTTTAAGGATGGACAGGGTGACCAAGTGGGACAGAAGGATGACAATTAGGGTGGTCTCATTTCTTGGTGGGGGTCTTGGCATTGTTCTCTGTCTTCGTCCTGAATCTCAGGGACCGCTTGCGGGGTGGTTCTCCATCTGCAGGGGGTGGGGTGCTGGTGTTGTGGCCCTGTGGCGCTGCCTCCTGTCCACAAGTGTCGGCGGAGGTGGTGGGCAGTTTGTCATCCAGGCTAGTGTCAGGGGCCCCTTGTTGTGCCACAGTGTCCCTCCTGGTGTTCACGAGTTCCTTCAGCACCCCTACAATTGTGCCCACGGTGGTATTGATGGATTTGAGTTCCTCCCTGAACCCCAAATACTGTTCCTCCTGCAGCAGCTGGGTCTCCTGAAACTTGGCCAGTACTGTTGCCATCGCCTCCTGGGAATGATGGTAGGCTCCCATGATGTTGGAGAGGGCCTCTTGGAGAGTGGGTTCCCTGGGCCTGTCCTCCCCCTGTCGCACAGCAGCCCTCCCAGTTCCCCTGTGTTCCTGGGCCTCTGTCCCTTGAACTGTGTGCCCATTACCACTTCCCCCAGGTCCCTGCTGTTCTTGGGGTGGTGGGTTAGCCTGGGTTCCCTGTAGTGGTGGACACACTGCTGCTTGACGTGTCCTGGGGACAGAGGCATGGGCCCGCTGGGTGGGTGCTGTGCTGGTGTTTCCAGAGGGGGGAGGCTCTGTTGTGGCTTGGGCCAGTGTGAGGGGAACCGACTGTCCCGAGGTCCCAGATGGGCCGGGCTGGTCATCTAGATCCAGTTGGACAGAGCTGCTGTCATCACTGTGGGCCTCTTTTGTGGGGGGAGTGGACATGTCTGGAACCTCCTGTCCAGTGACGTTGGGTAGGGGTCCTGCAGGGGTGTAAAGGCATGATTATTGCATCTGTGTATGCAATGGGTGGGTGACCCTGTACCCCAGTGCTTGCATTCCTGTGTAGGACCTTGTGTGCTAATTGTTTAGGGGTCTGTGTGGGAATGTGTACTGGCCATGCATTGGTGATCAGTGTCCATGCTTTGTTGTTGCATGCAGGGCTTAGTGTTGGGATGTGTGGTTTGTGATAGTGGGACATATGTGAGGAGTTAGAGTGATGGGGTGAGGGTGAGGATGGGGGTATGTGATAGCATGCAGGTAGGGTGGGGGATGTAATAGTTAAGAATTG
This sequence comes from Pleurodeles waltl, assembly GCF_031143425.1. NCBI lineage: Eukaryota > Metazoa > Chordata > Amphibia > Caudata > Salamandridae > Pleurodeles > Pleurodeles waltl. The sequence goes on along the minus strand of NC_090443.1, from coordinate 657,010,898 downwards.
ACTTACCAGAGTCCATTCCTCCTGCTACTCCTGGGAGGCCCTCAGGATGCAGTAAAGCCAAGACCTACTACTCCCATGTTGTTAGTTGTCGGGGAGAAAGTGCTCTGAACCGCGATGTGATGTCTTGAGACCACGGAATGCACCTTACCCCGTAGGTCGTTTCACCTCTTCCTGATGTCATCCCGTGTTCTTGGGTGCTGTCCCACTGCGTTGACCCTGTCCATGATTCTGCTCCATAGCTCCATCTTCCTAGCTATGGTGGTGTGCTGTACCTGTGATCCGAATAGCTGTGGCTCTACCCGGATGATTTCCTCCACCATGACCCTGAGCTCCTCCTCAGAAAACCTGGGGCTGTTTTTGCGGTGCCATGGGGTGGTGTGGGTGATGTGTGAGGTGGTGTGTGTTGTGATGTGTGGGGTGTGTGGTGTTTTGTGCGTGGATGTGTATGTGTGATGGTGTTGTGTGCCTCTGTATGCTGGTGTTGTCTTTGCTGTGCTGTCTCTCTGGCCTTCGTCTACATTTTTGGTAGTAAGGGTTTGTGGGTGATGTGGGTGGGTGTTTTATAGTGTATTGGGTGTGTGGGAGTGGTGTGTGTAGGTGTATCAGGTGTGTATTTGGAAATGTCCAATGTGGTTGTGTTTTGTAAGTGTGTGTGTATTTTGAGAGCGCGGCGGTGTGTACCGCCAATGGAATACCGCGTGGATTCGTGGGTCGTGATAGTGTGGGCGTATTCCTGTTGGCGTGACGGTGGAGGTTTTGTTATCGCCAGTTTATCACTGACCTTTGGTGTGGCGGACTTGTGTGGGTGTCTAGATTTTGGCAGATTCAGAGCTGTGGGTCGTAATAGCTGTGACAGAATTCCACGGCGCGGCGTGTGTTGGCGGACTTCTGCGCGGCGGTAAGCGGCATTTACCACCAATGCTGTAATGAGGGCCTTAATCTCTTCAGGAAACTCCTTGTGCATTGAAAATCGATGCAATGCCTGCCAGAATTTACACAAAGCCTGCATTGCAACCAAGAAATTGTGATACAGCCAACCAGAACGACGCAGCGAGACTTCCCGAGTGTAAATTCAACACAGCACCTGTATTGCGATGAAAAATTTTATGCAACGCCTACTGGATCGACGCAGCACCCATGTCTACTTCCAACGCATCAAGGATTTTTCTCTGCATCGTCCCTGGGCATCAAAATACCCTGCATCGCAGTGAGGATCCAAGACTGCATGGTGAAAAACGACGCAACCCCCTTGTAGCGTGGAAGGAAATGATGCATCATCTGTGCCGTGTCGGAATATTCAACACACACCTTATTTTTTCATTCATCTCCTCCTCTGCAGCCGTGCATTGTTATTTTTCACGCAAACCAGGTACTGTGTGTAACAAAGCAACCACTGTTTATTTTTAACGATTAAGGGCCAGATGTACCAAAGGGTTTTTCCCATTCTATGTCAATGGGAAAATGTGTTCGTACATATGGCCCTAAGACTCTTTTAAACATTTCAAATGTGATATTTCAACTTGTGCTTATTGAATCTTTGTAGTTTTTTACCTTATTTTATTCAGATAAATATTATCTATTTTTCTAAACCTATGAGGTGTAATTTTGTGGTGTTTTCACTGTGTTACTGAATGATTTAATGCACAAATACTTTACACATTGCCTTTTACGTTGGGCCTGACTGCTCAGTGCCAAGCTACCAGAGGGTGGGCACAGGATAATTCAGATTGTGTGTGACTTACCCTTACTAGGATTGTGGTCCCTACTTGGACAAGGGTGTATACCTCTCCCAACTAGAGACCCCATTTCTAACAATATGCATTGGTGGATTCACAACATATCCCATATCCTGTACTATTTTGTTACACACCCCTTATAGACATGTATTGTTTTAGCACGATAATCCATCTCCTGCAACCATTCTTTAAGCGAAGGAGCCTTGTTTGATTGCCAGTGCCTGTCGATATCTCCATTTGCCACCAGATTATCCAGTGCAAAGAACATCATGGTGTTCTTAGGCCCTCTCCACTCATCCAATAGCCTCAGTAATGTCCTTTCAGGGTCCATTTCAATCTGCCTGCCCACTTTGATATTGTGTTGTCTATTCATAACCAGTATATCTGAATAACCAGTTAATCCCAGATTGTGTCGTAAAAAGTGCCTAAGCCCCCCTCACCCCACATCTTAAGCATCATGGGTCCATTTCAAGTTCCATTTTACTTAACCAGGTTGGGATATAATATACCCTGTGTAAGTATTTCAGCTGGATAAGCCAGACGTTCATGTACACTTTAAGGACCCTTACAGTCCCTTTCATCCAGCCCAATCACATCTTGAGAACATCAGTGCAGGAGAGGATCTAGTGTGATATTCATTGGTGTACAGTATATCCTAGAGATATCTTTATCTGCAAGGTGCTATGGCATGACCCTGTACTCCAGAAACGTATGGTTGGGTCGATCTGAGATCTTTAGCATGGGCCTTCAAGGCATGTGTTACCTGCAAGTATTGATAAAACGGTGTCTTCTATCTAGTATATGTCTGTACAAGATACACAAAAGAGTATACGTGGTTCCTGTCCAAGATATGCTAATCTGATCATGTCCCATGACTGGTAGCCATTCAGGTGTGCCGTGTGTATAAACCATGTGCAATATCACAGTGGGGTCTCTAAATCATCATACTCTCCCATCCAGTCCAGAGTATGGATGCTTGCCAGCACTTCAGCATTGTGGTCGTGGCTAAGGAGAGGGCTGGCAAATTATTCTAATCATGAAGTAGATGGACTGTTCTTAAGTCAGCAGAATAGGCCCTCTCTGATCCATTACAAGGGTCATCACAATCAGCAAGCAGTCAGGCATTACTCAGCAACACTGGGCTAGCCCAAAGGTACAACCTCACATTGGTGAACCCAAGGCCACCTTAATTAGGGAAAACACTCGCTTCTGAAAGGTGTTCTTGGTTGCTTCCCTGCCCAGAAGAAGATTTTAACCGCAGACTGTAGTGACTGCCCAGAAATCTCATGGGGATAATTCTGCAACACATACAATAAACATGGAGGGGATGTTGGTTTGAACAAGGCCTGTCATGCCCACTTCAGACATGGTCAAAGCTCTCTATACCTTTATCTACGCTTGACCCAATCAAAAAATGGGAATATGTTCAATTCCCACAGACGCTATTCATTTCATGCAACCTGCATACCAGGTACCTGAGACGATCTGTGGGCAATTGTAGTCCAGAAAATGTCACCATATCCCGGCAATTCCCTGCCACAGCGCATAAAATGATTTGTTACAGTTAACACTGAGGCTGGAGGTCTACCCATAAATCTGTGGCATCAGCCTCTGTACCAATGTTTGGGGTTCATGAACATAAACAAGGATACCATTGGCATGTAAGGATATCTAATGCTTCCTAGGTGTTTCCCAATTAATTCACTTAGCTGAGCATATCTGCAGACACATTCCACCAATGCCAGTATCGTCAGAGTGAATAATAGGGGCAAGAGGGGGCACCTCTGCCTTGTTCCCTGCTGTATAGTGAGTGGGGAGGACAGGAACCCAGTCAGCCTGATCCACGCCTATGGGTCCACGTACAAGATTTGTATCTATTGGCAGTATACAGGCCACGGTTCATATATTCCAGCATTTGGAACATGAAGACCTAATGTAAAGAATTAAGAGCCTTCTCAAAATCTATTAACATTAAGGTCTAGTCTGTCCTGTAGTTTCTGGTCTGTGCCATAGATGAATTCTGCCACCACAGGCTATGACGCATGCTGTGATTCAGCAAAAAAACATTCTGATTATAGTGAATTAGGTTGTGAATTATATCAGTCAGCCACTAGATGAGTCATTAAGGACAATCTTTGTTTTGATATTTGTCAGGGATATTCGGCAATTTGAAGCACAGTCAGTGGGTGGCTTACACTGTTTAAGTATCACCATGATGAAGGTCTGTCTAAGGCCACATGGCAACATCCCCATCATGCAGCACCAACAAATGGGGGTTCAGGAGTGCATCCTGAGTTTGACCATCAGAGTCAGACAGTTTAGAGATCAAGACTTCATCTACAAAGGTTTTTGTCACAGTCAGCATGGGAGTGGACTCTAGGGGAATAACAGGACCTGTACTAGGAGGTGAACTCCTCTACAATTTGGTCAGGCTCTGTGATCACACATTTAGATGAACCATGTAGTGTGATGACTAGCATTAAAGCCTTCCAGCTCTGTCACCAAAATCAAAGATTGTACTGTAGTGCTGTGTTTGCCAAAGTAGAAGAGTTGAACATCCTCTGTCTTAATTTTGGGAGGGAGGGCTGAAGATGTTGATGTGTAACATCATCCACCTATTCTAATTGCGCCTATTCTAACTCATCTATGGAAGCCTTCAACAACTCAGCCTCTTTTTTTCTCCCACTTACCCTTTATTTAGTAGGATCTGGCCTTTCTTTTTAACCCTGTGTTCATAGCTTCAAAAAGAATTGTCAGGGAGGCAACCAACCCTGCGACAAATAAGTGATGTGTGTGCGCTCCACGAGCTGGATATTGTGGACCCACCAGCTTTGCAGCTGCCACATTCTTCTCCCTCTAGTCTTCTAGTGTTGGATATTCATTTGTAAGGCAGCATGATCCATTAAAGTACACATGAGAATGAGTGCACTATCCATAAAGTTGATGTTAGCCTCTGGCATAAAAAAGTAATCAAGTCTAACGAACTACACTGTGGTGGTAGAACTCAGTCCTATGTGGGTGTATCCTGCATCAGACATCAACAAAGCCCAGTGATTCTGGCTACTCAACCAGAGCACGTGGTCTACGGGGTTGGTTGTACCCTTAGTGACTAAATCAAGGTTCATCACTGAGTTGAAGTCCCCTCCTACTATCACTATCCCCATGGTAGCTGTAAGAGCTTGGTGCTTAGTGCTTGTAAGGTACCATTCATAAGAGTGAGAGGGACATTAACTTAAACATATATCCACTTAATGTTCTCTAGGATACCTTCCACTGCAGTGAACCTCCTCCATATTTCCTATCATTATCCCCACCAGTAGCTGTAAGAGCAATTTGCCTGTGAGGTGCCTTTCGGAAGAGTGGGTGGGCATAATCAGAAACAAATATCCACGTAGTTTCAACTAGGATACGTTCCACACTAGAGAAACGCCCCCACCTGTTCTTTTGAGCCCTCATGATCTGTATTTGGAAGTTATAGACAATAGTACTGGTAAAATAATTGCAACCTCCTATCCTTTTGGCATAAATAGTAGTGGATAGTGTAAAATACAGCAAGAGGAAAACTATCAATAAGGTGCTTGTCGGTATTGAAGCCCTACTACCAAAGGCATGGAAGTCCATGGCACCATTTGGTTTGACTGAACCTGTATTAACACAAGCGATACCAGACGCACTCTGAATACCCAGTCCAAATATGTCTCAGAAGCCAAATGGTAAGGATGCGTAGACAGCAGATGAAGTCCGAATGCTTTATTTTTATGTAGCACAATCAGTTCTCCCCAAGTTTACAGATTCTTTCCACAATAGTCGCCAAATGTTTCATCACATCTGTGGCTTTTTCAAGGCTAGTGATAAGTAAAAAAAACAGTCCAATCATACATACTGAAGTCATCCAAATGACCAATAATATAAGCAAAGATTGAAAGAATATAAAGCTTCAGACGTCATCTGGTGTCTATGAATCCTTGCTATTTGGATTCTGAGACTTATATTTGGACTGGGTGTTCAGAGTGCATCTGGTATCTCTTGTGTTTGTATTTTGAAGTGTTTGTGAATGAGGACGGCTTTGCCACAAGAATTAGTAGTATAGCCTGAGTGATAGGCTCTAGTGTAGCCATTCCTAATCAGGAGTGTGCAGCTGTTTACCAATTAGTGAGTTGCTTGTAATAGGATTACTCATGGTGAGTGTTGTTTAAGATATTGGAATACAGCCCTGTGTTTGATCTTGTTATTTAATGTATTTACATTACAGGGTATCAACCTGAAATTGTCTGAGGGAGTCATCATGGTGGACCTTTACCTTCCTTCCACATGCTCGGACCTGGTGTGCAGTGCTGCATAGCAAATTTTTTTAAACTAAAATAATCAAAGTGAGCTCTTTCCCCCCAGATCCCCCACACTCCACACTTTCCTGAATTTTTTTTCACCCATCCCTAACTATGAACCATATGGAAAGGCAGCATAGCTCTGCAAGAAAGGATAACTCGTTGATGGCTAGAAATGGGGCCTCTAATTGCCAGGGGTATGCACCCAGTCCAAGTAGAGGCCACCACTCTGGTCACGATAAGTCAGATAAACACTAAAAGATGACCTATACTCACCCTCTGGTAGCTTGAGCAGCCAGGCTTATCTAAACAGGCAATGGGTAAAGTATTTGTGCAACACACACACACAGTAATACAATGAAAATACTCCACACAGGTTTAGAAAAATACACAATAATTTTGAAAAATAAATCAAGACCAAACCAACACAAATCCAATAAGTAGAAGACGTTTTTAAATTCAAAAGACTAAAAAGAGTTCTAGCGCTTAGAAGCTCTTTAGTTGTTACTTGAGGTTGCGCTGGACTGGGATGCAGTCAACTGTTCAAGCCAACTGAGATGGAGTGCAGGCAGGATACAGGAGCCACATAGGCCCAGAAAACAGAGTACCTTGGTCCTGGCAACAAAAATGACATACGTTGATTTTCCTCACGCAGTGCTGGTGGTGCATCCATTCTGAAGGTGATGCACTGGTGCTGTGATGCATTTGTTCTGGAGCTAATGTACTGGGTTTCTCCACGCAAGTGAAGTGATGCGTTGATCTTCCTTCAGGATGGCGGCGATGCACTGTTTTTCAATGCAGTGTTGATGCATTCATTCTGAAGCCAATGCACTGGGTTTTTCCATGCAGTAAAGGGATGAACAGATCTTACTTCAGCAGTGGCAGCGATGCAGTGGTTCCAATGCTGCAAAAATGTAATGGTGAAGTGCTGATTCGGAGTGCGATGCATCAGTTCTGTTCCCACAACAGGGCCAATTTGTCGGTTGCTGATTCCAGCAGGCAGGAGATTCATCAATTTTGCTTGTGCAAGTATCTAGGACTACTTCCAGGGAACCAGGCACAGGGGCAGAGGTAAGGACTTTGATATCCCTAAGGATCTGCCAACAGGAGGCAAGTTAACAAGCCATTCAAGATCATATGGTGTGCAATGCAGAGTCCAGCTCTCTCTCAGCAAGGTCAGAGGGCAGCAGAACAGCAGTCCTTCCAGGTCAGCAGCCCATCACAGTGGCAGTTATTAATGCAGCACATCAGTTCTTCTGACAGACAGAGTCCAGTTGTAGGCCCAGATGTGTCTGATTTGGTGGGGTCAGAGATCGAGTACTCCTATTCAAATGTGCCTTTTGAAGTGGGGATGACTTCAAAGAAGGATGTTTGAAGTGCACAACTATCATTTCATCCTTGGCCCTGGCTCCAGACTATTAGTAGGAGGGTAATCAGCTATTTTTCCTTGGCACAGGCAGAGTTTATTCAGGTCTAAGTGTCATCCCCTCCCACCCATCCTGCCCAGGAAGAGCAATCAGACTGCAGATGAATTCAGATGAGCAATCAGACGTACCTACTCATTCTGTGTTTGTGGCTGTCTAAATGAAATGCACAAAGTGTAGCTGTCAACCACCCCAGATGTGTATTGAAGACGTGATGCAGATACACAGAGCTCTAAGAGCAGAGAAATGCCTTTAGGCGTTTTTCACTAGCAGGAAATTTAAACTTAAAAGTACATATCCTCCCTTTTAGTTACACCGTACCCAGCCCTAGCTCCTACGCATATGTAATAAAAAGGGGAGTCCGAGGCTTAGCAAGGGGTTTTAAATGTCTAGTCAAAGAGGTAGTCAAAATGCACACATAGGATATACAGTGGCAGGTCTGAGACACGTTTAAAAGGCTACTTCAGTGGTTGGCACAATCAGTACTGCAGGTCCACTAGTAGCATTTTCTTTACAGGCCCTGGGTATATGCTATGTCACTTTAAAAGGGAATTACACATACATTTGATATACCAATTATAAATACACCAATATTACAATTTGTAGGGGAGAAGCACATGCACTTTAGCACTGGTTAGCATTGGTAAAGTGCTCAGAGTCCTAAAGCCAACAAAAGGAATCAGCAAAAATATGAGGCAAGCAGGCAAAAACCTTGGAGGAAGACCAACGTAAGGTTGACAGGTCTAATAATGAACAATCAATTTAGTATTAACAAACTCAACACCTGTTGCATCCCTTATTCTCCCCCAACTGTTTCACATTCAGGAGAATGAACCCCTAAGCACATAAAAGATAAAAGGGCAGTCTGTGTTGTCCTTGCCCAATACCGGGGGTCCAAACGGGCATCCAGGATTGAGGATCACTTGCTGTCAGTATTAGGCCGGTCCTCTTCCTTTCAGATCTCAGTCCACATTGGCAGACTTCCCTGAGATGTCTCTTGCGGATAGGAGACAGCCAGCTGTATTTTCCCAACCTGGCCCACAAAGCACAAGCCATTTGGGCACATGTTGCACAGGTTTCCTAGTTTCAGAAAGTCCCAAAAATCCTGTGGCTTTTCAAAGAAATTAGTTTTACCATTGTGTATAACCTGTTTCATTGAGTATAGAAGCATGATGGAAAGCTGCTTGCTTTCAACTTTTGTTTAAGAGTAGGGAATGATCTCCTCAGAGCTTCTTTCTGGGTCAATGCTCCTTAAAGTACCTGGTTACATTGGCTGTCAGCATACATGGGTGCTGAAACCTAAATAAAAAAATCAAAACTGGACATAAAGATGCCTCAGAATAGAAGTTCATACTTACCAATAATGTAAGGTACATTCACATGCCAATTGTTTGATGGAATAATATATTTATTTTTTAAATCAACATTATTAGACTGAATGATCAAGTGTATCTTGAAGATGAATACTGCTACTATGTTACTTTGTTAATACTTGCAACTGATTGTGCCACAACAAGAAAGAAGTTCAACTCTAATGTGAATTACCTACTTAGATGCGGTTTATTTTATTCTTTATGTATTTATTTTTGTTTATTATTTCATTCAGTATTGACTATGTAGACAGCAGTATCACTGCTGCATCCCACAAATATCATCATTATGACCAGGTATAATAAACTGCTACATCTCAACAATATTTGTAGCTCCAGCAGTCACTTGATAAAGTGGCACAGTAGCGCTTGGGTACAACAATGACCACAGCACGGACAGTGACACTAAGGGCCTGGATTGGAGTATGGCAGACTGGTTGCTCTGTCACAAAAAACAGGCATACACACACACATACTATACATACTGACATATCCACCCCCCACACACAGTTACACAGACAGATGTAGTTCATGACCCCCTTGTGATGAACTGAACAAGACAAATCGAAAGGCAACGCTGCTAAACCACTAACCTCTGTAACTATCAGAAAAAAGGCCTGACCTATTACTTGCATTCCTGTGAGGGAACAGTAGACCCACTCTCTACAACAAGCATTGACAAAGTCAATGAGTCTGGTTTTTCATATGGCTAAAGTAACTCATTTACCAGATGTCCTTCGCAAGTCAGACAAAAACAGTGTGAAGTCTTTAACAAGACTGCAACCCTTCAGAACTTTACTAGATGCCTCACTCAAGACAGACACAACTACTTAATGAGTCCATTGCAAAGCTGCAATAGTGCATTGCAAGTGTAGGAAGGTAGCCTCTTTTGAGCCTTGTTACCCCCACTTTTGGCCTGTTTGTGAGTATATGTCAGGGCGTTTTTACTGTCTCACTGGGATCCTGCTAGCCAGGTCTCCAGTGCTCATAGTGAAGACCCTATTTGTCACTGTGTTCTATATGTCTCACTGGGACCCTGCTAGCTAGGACCACAGTGCTCATAGCTTGTGGCCTGAATGTGTTCCCTGTGTGGTGCCTAACTGTGTCACTGAGGCTCTGCTAACCAGAACCTCAGTGCTTATGCTCTCTCTGTCTTTAAAATTGTCACTGCAGGCTAGTGACCATTTTTACCAATTCTGATTGGCACACTGGAACACCCTTATAATCCCCTAGTATATGATACCTATGTACCCAGGGTATTGGGGTTCCAGGAGATCCCTATGGGCTGCAGCATTTCATTTGCCACCCATAGGGAGCTCAGACCATTCTTACACAGGACTGCCACTGCAGCCTCAGTGAAACAACGTCCACGTTATTTCACAGCCATTTTACACTGCACTTAAGTAACTTATAAGTCACCAATATGTCTAACCCTCACTTAGTGAAGGTTAGGTGCAAAGTTACTAAGTGTAAGGGCGCCCTGGCACTAGCCAAGGTGCCCCCACATTGTTCAGGGCAATTTCCCCTGACTTTGTGAGTGGGGGGACACCATCACACGTGTGCACTACATATAGGTCAGTACCTATATGTAGCTTCACAATGGTAACTCCAAATATGGCCATGTAACATGTCTAAGATCATGGAATTGTCCCCCCCATGCCAAATCTGGTATTGGGGTGCCAATCCCATTCATCCCCGGGGCTCCAGCATGGACCCCAGGTACTGCCAAACTAGCTCTCTGGGGTTTTCACTGAAGCTACCGCTGCTGCCAACCCACAGACAGGCTTCTGCCGTCCTGGGGTCTGGGCAGCCCAGTCCCAGAAAGACAGAACAAAGAATTTCCTCTGAGAGCGGGTGTTACACCCTCTCCCTTTGGAAATATGTGTTAAGGGCCTGAGAGGAGTAGCCTCTCCTGGCCTCTGGGAATGCTTTGAAGGGCACAGATTGTGCCCTCCTTCCATAAACCAGTCTATACCGGTTCAGGGATCCCCCAGCCCCTGCTCTGGCGAGAAACTGACAAAGGAAAGGGGAGTGACCACTCCCCTGTCCATCACCACCCCAGGAGTGGTGCCCAGAGCTCCTCCAGTGTGTCCCAGACCTCTGCCCTCTTGAATGCAGAGTTGTGAGGGCACAATGGAGGTCTCTGTGTGGCCACTGCAAGCAGGTGACATCAGAGACCCCTCCTGATAGGTGTTTACCTGGTTAGGTGGCCAATCCTCCTCTGAGGGCTATTTAGGGTGTCTCCTGTGCGTTTTTTGTCAGATAACGAATGCAAGAGCTCACCAGAGTTCCTCTGCATCTCCCTCTTTGACTTCTGCCAAGGATCGACCGCTGACTGGTCCAGGACGCCTGCAAAACCGCAACAAAGTTGCAAGAAGACTACCAGCAACATTGTAGCACCTAATCCTTGACGGCTTTCTCTACTGTTTCCTGGTGGTGCATGCTCTGAGGGCTGTCTGCCTCCCCACTCTGCACTGGAAGCCAAGAAGAAATCTCCATTGGGTCGACAGAATCTTCCCCCTGCTAACGCAGGCATCAAACTTCTGCATCACCAGTCATCTGGGTCCCTTCTCATCTTGACAAACGTGATCACTGGAACACAGGAGCTAGATCCAAGTCACTCCGACAGTCCAGTGGTCCTCCTGTCCAAATTTCGTGGAGGTAAGTCCTTGCCTCCCCATGCCAGACAGTAATCCTGTGTACTGTGTGATTTGCAGCTGATAGGGCTTCTGTGCACTTTTGCAAGGAATCCTTTGTGCACAGCATAGCCCAGTTCCCCAGCACTCTGCCCTGCATTGCTCAACTTGCTGAGTTGACCACCGGCTTTGTGGGACCCTCCTTTGTAGTGTTGAGATGACTGCCGTTCTCAGATTTCTTGAACCCCTGTGCAAGTACTTCTGCGGGTGCTGCCTGCCTCTGCGTGGGCTCTCTGTGCTGCTGAGCGTCCCCTATGTCTCCTCCTCCAATAGGCAACCTCCTGATCCTCTCTGGGCCCATGCAGCACCCATTTTCTTCAACCACAACCTTTACAGCTAGCAAGGCTTATTTGCAGTCTTTCTGCATGGAAACAATGCTACATCCTCCAACATGCCATAGGACAACGTCTGTGCAAATGAGAAGTTCCTGGCATCTTCTGTTATTGCAGAATCTTCAGCTTCTTCCACCCAGAGGCAGCCATTTTGCACCTTCATCCGGGGTTTAGTGGGCTCCTGCCCTTCCCTGGACACTTTTGTGACTCTTGGACTTGGTCCCCTTCCTTTACAGGTCCTCAGATCCAGGAATCCATCTTCAGTGCTTTGCAGTCAGTTGTTGTCTTTTCAGAATCTCCTATCATGACTTTAGTGTGCTTCTGGGGAAAAGGGAAACTTTACTCCTACTTTTCAGGGTCTTGGGGTGGGGTATCTTGGACACCCTTAGCGTTTTAATTACACTCCCAGCGACCCTCTACACTAGGCCTAGGGTCCCTAAGTGGTTCGCATTCCACTTTCTTAGTATATGGTTTGTGTTGCCCGTAGGCCTATTGCATCCTATTGCATTCTACAGCGTTTGCACTATTTACTCTTTACTTACCTGATTTTGGTTTGTGTGTATATTTTGTGTATTTTACTTACCTCCTAAGGGAGTATATCCTCTGAGATATTTTTGGCACATTGTCACTAAAATAAAGTACCTTTCTGTTTAGTAACTCTGAGTATTGTGATTCTTATGATATAGTGCCGTATAATTTAAGTGGTATAGTAGGAGCTTTGCATGTCTCCTAGTTCAGCCTAAGCTGCTCTGCTATAGCTACCTCTATCAGCCTAAACTGCTAGAACACTACTAATCTACTAATAAGGGATAACTGGACCTCGCACAAGGTGTAAGTACCATCAGGTACCCACTATAAGCCAGGCCAGCCTCCCACAGTAAGGAAACAGGCTTTTTGCTGGATTCCCTCCAATTTTCTTCTGTTATTTGGACTATTAATTGCTGGTTTTTCAACTCTGAAAGTACAGTGAGGCCTGCTAACTAGACTTCGGTGCTAGTGTTTTAACCCTATACAAATCACATGTTGAATTGGATATACCCATTTGGCAAGGCCTGGACTTATTTTTAAGTCCCAAGTATTTGGTACGCAGGGCTTGTAAGACAGATGGCCTCATTTACAAGAAACTGTCACATCATGATTGATGCACCAGTTTTCCTGTACTGTCCTGCGCCCCCTAATGATGCCATGGGAGTCCTGTGTTTACAGAACAGTGAACAGTGCACAATGGTGCACAGTGTCCACTGCTGTGTCAGAAATTCTGATGCAGTTGTGGCGCTAAACCGTAGCATTGCTGGACTAGCATCATAATTTTGATGCTATTCCGGCAATGCTGGGGAGCCCATTGAAAACAGTACAGCAACACTTTAACGCCTGCCCTTAGCAGGTGTTACAAAAAGGATGCTGTGACGGCGCAGAATGGCCCAGTGAAATCTTGTAGATTTCACTGCACCATTTCTGCGTCCCTTTTTGTGGGGGAAAGCCTAACTTGCATACATTATACATGTACAGATATAATGTGGTGCTAGTCTTTACAAACTGGTGCAATGGTACACTAAGGTGTTGCAAGGGGTTGTAAATGAGCCACTGAGTGTCCACTCAGGGCTGCAGCACTGATTTGTGCCACACTTCATGTGACAAGCTACAAGATGACCCTGAGACTGCCACTGCAGACTGGAAGGAGAGTGCAACATGTGTCTTAGCAGCAACACTTCCAAACTGTTGTTATGCTGTGGGGAAAGTTAGTAGCCTCATTAGCTAATATAGAGTTACCAGGTGGCATCCCAACCAGTATAACCTTTGACTGGGACTGCCAAACTGTGTCATGTGAGGTATCAAATTAATTGTGGCAATAAATGCAACCTGATACCCAGGGCGAAATTATTATTGTCATGGTGAGCAGCATTTAGAAAGTTGCTCCTCTGTGCTCTGCATGTCCAGCAACCTCGCAAAGGCATACACACTTTGACAGGTCTCTAACTGGCTGGGAAGATGTGTAAATGAATCCCAGGCTCAAGGTCAAAGGGCAATGCCGCAACAGCGAGGTGTCAACTCTTCTGGCCGGATGGCCACTTCTGGGCTTAGCCCAGAGGCAAGCTTCAAAGGGGAATCTGCATTAGATGGCTCACCCAGCCCAACACCCCTGAGTAGGTTGCCTCTTGTTCCCCGTGGACAGCATAGAAACAGGGCGAGAGAGGGGAAACTGACCCCTAAACCGGTTTTACCATTGGCGTATTGTCCTCAGGTAGCCACACCTCTAGGGCGGGCCACCTTGCTCCTCACAACTGAGGAAGGGTCATGCCATCTTAAAGGGACAAGAATGTGGCATTCTGGCATAGCCACATACCACACATCACAGGACTTATTTTAGAACTTGATGGTGTTACCACCAAGCCACGTCAGCTGCGGACTCAAGTACTCTGTCAAGTCTATGGTGTTCCACCCGCTGTATGGAGCGGTCTTCATTGCTTTAAGGTAGGTGGGTTCCCGTCAACCATATTTAGATGATACAGCTCTGCAGGTGGTGTCATACCAATGGATTGCTGATGAATGGAGCCCATCTCTAGACTCAATGGACATTGTATAATGGCAGTGGCTATGTAATAGACATAAGTTACACTCACGCATTCTACCTTAGCCATGTGTGCACCTGCACAACACACCACACAACACACCACATATGCACCTTTATCTATTGCTATTCCAAAACCCCAGAACTCGTACATGCCGGAAACACACATTGCCATACAACCAAGACACAACACACACAGCCTATCGACACTGCACCCACACATGACCCAACCGCAAAAATCCACACAACTACACACTCATCCACACAAACACCCTCACACGAGGCACAATATAAATATTACAACCACATCCGCCACACAACAACAACACTCACTTGCATGTACAACATAGCAACACAACACACAGTCAAACTCATATGGAAGTGACATACAGACGGACACCACCTCATCACGCACTCCAGCTCCCTCCATCAGTCAATCCAATTGCACACACACATACACGTACTGACTCACACAACAGGAACCTTAACGGTCCATGCCCCCTTGCAATGTGTACACATGGACACAGTTGGCAAGTATGATTGCACAGTCATTGTGGTGCCAGCATTTATTTGGCAATGAATAATGACAAAACAGTGACGTGCATGTGTGCAATATGCGTGTTGTGCCAGTGTTTCCTAATTCATCTCTGACACAATCGTGTTCCTTACATATGCATGATATAAAAAAATCTATGTGACATGTATATGCCTGCAGTGGTCCCGACCGCATGTGCAGTGCCCACCCAACATACCCTAGCAATGCGGGTTCCCCACCTTCGAGGTCTAGCGATGAGGGGGCATGTTTTCTTCGTGGTGAGTGCCAACTGCGGTGGCAGGTGTTGTGTCCAGTCAAAAACAGAAGTGCAACTGGGAGAAAATGTAAGAATTACTGCATCCCCCCAACCTGCCAATTCAAGTCACAATCTTCCAAATCAAGTATGGAGGTTGAACCACCACATTTTGCTTGGCAGTAAGGCACATCCAAATCTGCACAGCAGGAAAGGAGGCTGGAGTCCTGCGGCAGGCACTTTTCCCTATGGTGCTGCCGACATGGGTGTAGTTCAATGGCAAAGACGGTGGGACAAATGCAAGTGTCCACCTATGAGACTGCCAACATCTAAATCTGGCGGGCAGACTGTCATAGCAGTGGATGGGCTTTCAGTCAGACAACAGATGGCGGGACCATTACCGCCAAGATCTAAATCAGGCCCTTTGTCTCTAGGTAAGAGGAGAACCCAATAGCCCATTGGGTAGTGACCAAGTCACCTACTCTGGGCACTTTTCCAGGGATAAACATGGCACCCTTGACATATTGACCTTTAGTACTCACTGGACTTGGAAAGAGGATGGTAAGACCACTTTGCACCCTTTGGATGTGCACAAAGAGAGGCTGCAATGCCAGAGTGACTGCGCCTGCTGCACTTTGGGCAAGTGGAGTTTGGACCCTGTTCTGTGTGCCTGGCTTGGGGAAAAGTCGATTTACAGTACCAGTTTGAAGCAGTGACTCTAAGGGTCAGCTGGCTGACCTCCCTGACCAGCACTAGGGACATTAAAGCTGAAATAGCCCAAGATGAATCTCTGGTAGTCACTGCAGAAGTTTGGCCACTACCAGATGCTGGGGACCCCAAAGGACAATTCAGGGATAGCCAAAAGGGGCACCCGTGCCTATTGGACCTGTGAGTGTTGGTTGTGATCAGATTCATCACCCAAGGTGGACACCATCCTTCACCTAAGATTTGCATCATGACTGCTGTGTTGCAAAAGCACAAGGTCTGCATCAGCAGTCCTTAGAACCCTGCAAAAAGGACTTTGTTGGACCCCGAGGTCCATGGACAGAGTCAACCCCACTCACCTCTGGACTAAGTACTCGAACAGACTTTGGCACCATGGACTGCATAGCATCAGGAGAATCCTTGAGCAACTATAAGCATTCCTCCCTCAGCATCAGGACCACTCCATTGCTGATTATTGCAGTCATCCTGTAAAGTTTGGATCTTGTTTTAAAAACACTCTCTTGGGCAGGTAGCTGTCTAAAGTATTTTTTCTGGCCCCCCAGACCTTTGTCCTTTCGGACTTGGCCGCCCAACTCGGGTTGAAGTTGTTGAACTAACTGTTTCAAAACTTTTTGAAAAGTTTCCAAACTTTTTGTAGGCCAATGCTTGTTTACAGATAATTTAAAAGCTATGTATTGCTTCTAAAATCTGTATCTCCGGAACTCCCTTGTGGATTTTTAAGAATAAGGTCTCTAAAAATTCATATCTATTTGTATAAATTGTTGTCTTGTTTCTTTTGTGCCGTGTGACCCGCATAGCATGTAGTGTACCCAAATCCTCACACTCATGCCATCATTGAATGTGCCTATTGAGTAAGATGCATTTGCTTCAAATATCTTTCACAAAGATGAGGTGCTGTGGCTTCAACATAAAAATTTACTAATCCGCTTTTGCTACTCTTATAAATTGTGCATCATTGTGAATTTTTATTTTCATTGTGAATTTTTATTTTCAATGAACCTCTCAACAAAATGTTGTGACTAGTTTTGAACACATGTATAAAGACAACCTAGTATGTATACATATATATATATATATATATATATATATATATATATATATATATATATATATATATATATATATATATATATATATATGTTGGACCTGACCCTTTTACAGGGTCATTCCCCAGACTTTTTGCTTTTTGCCTCCTTATTTTTCTGACCTTTGTTGGTTGACGTTTTGACTCTGAGCACTTTTTCACTGCTAACCAGTGCTAAGGTGCATGTGCTCTCCCTTAAAAAATTGGTATGATTGGCTTATACCTAATTGGCATATTTAATTTACCTATAAGTCCCTTGTACAGTGGTATCCCTATACCCAGGGCCTGTAAATTAAATGCTACTAGTGGGCCTGCAGCGCAGTTTGAGCGACACACTGAAGTAGCCTGTCCAACCTCTCTCAGGCCTGCTAGCGCGGTGCCTGTGTGCGCAGTTTTTCTGCCACAGGGACCTGGCATCTAAATTTACTTGCCAGGCCCAAAACTCCACTTTTACTCAATGTAAGTCACCCCTAAGGTACGCCCTGGCTAGGCCTGTGGGCAGGGTGCCATGTATGTAGAAGGCAGGATATGTGGCATGTTCCATGGCCTGTCCTGATAGTGACAAACAGCCTAACTTGGTGTCTCACTGCTGTGAGTGCTGCCTTCTCATAGGATTGCATTGGAAATGCCCTGCCTTATGTGTAAGGGGTATTGTCTGATTTATGAGGGGTAGCGTAGGCATGTTTGGTGTGGTGTTGATAGTGAAGAGAAATGGTGCTTACTGGTGTAGGTGTTTTTTTTATTACTATCACAGAAATGCCACTTCTAGAAAGTGCGCATTTATCTGTGCTAATGACTTTGGTGTTTTGCATCTTGCCTCCAATCCAAGTCTGGGCAGACTGACAGTTGGGGTTTCGTGCATACTTCTCGGACAGCCTGAACACAGGGAGGGTGAAGGTGTCACAGAGGTGTAGCTACATATTGTAAAGCCTTCCTGGGCTGAGAGAAGGGAGAGGCGGGGCATTCCTGCATTTGAAAAGGATGTGCCCTGGTCTCACACAATAGGGTTGTTTACCCCCCACTGATGTTTAGAGCCTGTGCTGGAGGAGAGAAGGGGCACTCCCAGAACCAGAAGTAACTGGTTGGAACCCCCTCTCCTGGCCATTGTAAAAGACACTGTAAACCAAGTATAAGTACAGGAGAATTTTCCCCACAATTTAGACATCCTTTGGACATTCTTGGGACTCCAGAAACCTTACCTGGAGCTGGGCGCAGGACGCTGTTGAGAAGACTCACCAGGACAACCTTGGACTGCTGCTGCTGTGCTGACCTGTGACCTGCCTGGTCACAAGAAGGAATTGCCACTGCTAGCATGCTTGTTGTGCTGACCTGCTGCTGGGTTCACCAGCGATGTGCCCCCTTCTTCAATTGTTGTCTCCAGAGGCAGGGTGCTGTGGCCCCTGACCTCTGTAAATCACCCCAACACGAGGAGTGCTGTTTTGCCGGTCTATGCGCTTTTGGAGTGCTCCTGTGTGATTTTTAGGTGCTTTTTTGAAGCGCTCCCTGGATGCCAGAGGTCACCGCCGCAACCCAGGGTCACCGTGTGGCCCCTCGCGCTTTTTGGGAAGTGCTCTATGTGCCCAACATTCACCGCCGGGGTGGAAGCACAAAGCCTTTGCGCTCTGAATAGCGCTTTTCAAGTTGCTCCAGGATTCACCACCGCAGCCCGTGGAGTGTTGTGGCTTGAGCACGTCACGCTTCATCTAGTGCCCCCAGGGCACCCAGGAAAAGAAGGACCAGAGCATCCTTGGTGCCTGCCCCACACAACAGCCCAGGTCGGGCTGGAAAGTGGCTCGTGCACCGGACCAAGTGCGGCCGCATTGGAAAGCAGGAGGGAAGCCTCATCGGAGGCACCTGCTTCCTTTCTCCCTTTGAGAGAGGGCCATTAGAGGCCCAGTGGGGGGGCCACAAGGATTGCGGGTCCCAGAAGGGGCCCATTTCAACACCGCAGCGAGGGCGGTGTCTGCCTCTCCTCCTAGGAGCACAGCGTGGCCCCCTTTTCACGCATAGGAGCGCCGGGGGCCCCCATGTTCCTCTTCTAGGCACCGGGAGTGCCTCTGCTACAGGAAACCAGGTACTTTTAGGAATATAGTGGCTCAGTGAGCCAAGTATGGACCTAGGGGAATTTATTGTTTTTGCTCGCTTTTCCTGTATTTACATATATGTGTTAATGTTCCTTTTATGGGCATGATTTGCTGATATGTATGTATATGACTTGTGAGATGTTTTCTAATGTTCCTTCTATGGGTATTTAGGAGTTATTCATTGCAAGTGCATAGAATTCTTACTGTAATTCCTGACTACTGCTTATGTTATGTAACTTGTGTAATGTTCTGACAACTGCTAAGGTAGCAGTGTATTACTAATGTGTAATGTTGGTCTAATTATGTTTTGTGCAATACAGTTTATTTTTACATAGCTCAGTGTTGTGCTTACTTTGTGGTGTACATTTTGCGTCATGTGTGTTGTGTGTGTTGTGCAAACGCTTTACACATTGCCTCCGGGTTAGGCCTGACTGCTCGTGCCAAGCTACCAAGGGGGTGAGCAGGGGTTATCTTGGACGTGTAACTCCCTTCCCCTGACTAGAGTGGGTAAGTTCTGCCTGGCTGAGGTGCATACCCAAGCCAACCAGAAACCCCATTTCTAACAATATATATATATATATATGTTATCTACATGTCGTCACCAGTAGGTATTTATAGCTAGGACTTAGTTTCCATAAGAAAAGCATTTTTTGTTTTGCCAATAACTTTGGCACTGTTTGACAAATCTTCATGAAATGTTCAAATATATATATATATATATATTACCCACTGGCACTTGCCACTAGGTAGTTATAGTTCGGAGCTAGTTTCTATATAAAAAGTGTTTTTTTACTTGCCTACATCTTTGGCGACGCTTGATGAATCTTCACAAATCTTTCCCAGAAAATCTTCCAATCCCATCAGCTGCTGCCAGATAAGTTTTGTGGTGATACGTATGGGGGGGAGCCAAGAAAAAAGGGGGTCCCAAAACACATTTACCCTTTCATTTTTCCATAGAGATTTTGAACAGCGATAACGCAAAAACTATTGACAGAATTACACCAAATTTGGCAGGAAAGTAGGTCCTGGTCCAGAAATAGTGCTTTTTTTGTTTTGGTATAATTCCGTTCTGTAGTTTTTGAGAAATAAAGGCGAAAACTAATTTGTATATCTAGGGACGCGAAGGATTTGCTGATAACACTTCAAAACAGAAACTGTTGAAGTGTTGTCAGCCATCGTAAGACTCAGCTTCAGCTGAATCCCATAATAAAAGTGAAAAAGAAAAGAAAGGGGCCAGGATACGAACACCCTGACACCTTAACTCTGGTGGTGGGGTCACAAAGGGATCCCCCAGGTTTAAAAAGCATTTTTTTTATTTTACAAACTGAGACACAGTGGATCTGTAAATCCGCTTGTAATATTTTTTTAAAAGATGAAGCGCCTTCTCCTGCACTTCGTTACTGTAATGCCCCTGTGTGGGCCAAGTCCCAAGGGCTATTTTAAATAAAAAAGCAGAGGAGCCTCCTGGCCCTCTCCCAATGCCCGGCGACTGCTATCTTCCTGCGGCATATTATTTTGGATGCAGGGAGGCCTCTGACCCCCCTACTGCCCTGGGGATGGCCACCTCCCCAGGCTCTAATGTAATATGTGGGGTGGCCATCTGGCCACCACCCCCCGGGGGCACGACTTTACTTGGTGAGGGGGGACGCATGGCCCCCACACCCTGGAGACCACCACCCCCTGGGGGAAATGTATTTTATTTGTAGGGCCACATGCCCCCCCACTGCCTCTGGAACCACCAACCCCAGTGCAAATGTTAAAAAAGGGGTTCCCTATGGGGCCCGTGCCCGGGGACCACCTCCCAGTGGTGCAAAATTGAATTTATTTGTGGGGGGGCCATGAGGCCCACCAATGCCTCGGGGACCACCACTCCCTTATCCCGTTATCCTCAAGGGCCACCCCCCGGCTATCTTCACATTGGAAGGGGGGCCCCTTGTCCCCCCTCGTGGAGCCATAGATGCCCCTGGGAACTGCCACCGACCAGAGCTGGCTCCTGCTATGTCCCGGGGGTGTGAGAGTCTGAGACATTAACCACTAAGCCACAGGCAACTCTATACTGCATACTGTCCAGATATCTCTATGATATTAAAGCCAAAGATGGTACTGGGAAAAATATGTAACTGTTCCATCACTAGGAATGTTTAACATTCAAAACACAAGTAAATAAATAGACACACTGTCATGAGATACCAGGATTTGAACCTTCGATCTACTGAGTAAAAGTGCAGGAGCTTTACCAGTAGGTTAGACATGACTCTATTCTGCTGTGTACCAAAAGGTAATTATATAATGCCAATCAAACATATTGCTTGTGTGCCACTTTGAAATAATTGTATGGAGAAACCTTTGCAATAGCAATCTCTCTCTCTCTTGTCCATCCCATTATAGAATGGAAGAGAAAGAGGAAAAGAGAGAAAAAGGGACGGACAGCGGTGGTAGCCTCAAGGCCCCCAGGTCCCATCCAGCTCCCTTCTCCTGCGGGCGTTGGCATTGCTCCCACATAGAGCTGCTTTGAATAGCGGCTCTCTGCTTGGGGGAGCAATGTTTTCATCTTTAAAATAACATGCAGCGATGCGGGTGAGGACAGAAATTAAACAATTGCTCTTGCACACAGGGAGCTGCATTTCCAGCAGCTCCCTGTGTGCAATAGCAATGCCGGCTTACGCAGAAGGCGAATAAAAGTTTCGGTATAAGAAAAATGATTATCCTTTTTTTAATACAAATGAATGATACTCTTTCTAATATGTGTCACATGAGTGACACTGTGACTGTTTGTATCATTGTGGGAGTGGGTATTTGAGTGGCTGTATGGGTGGGTTAGTGTGAGTGACTGTATCGGTGACTGTGGTGGCTGTGTGAGTGGCTCTATCTGTGGATGAGTGTGTGTGTGTGTGAGTAGCTGAATGGGTGACTGAGTAGCTATCTGAATGTCTCTATGAGTGAGTGACTGGGTGTTTAAGTGGATGTATGGGTGTGTTTGACTGGGTATATGGGTAAGTGAGTGGGTGTGTGTGAGTGGCTGCTTTGCACAGTAAGTATTTGTGTGAGTGATTGTTTGGATGTGTGAGTGAGTATGTACATGCTACACATACTATAACTCATGCCCTAAGGTGAATAGGTAACACTCTTGCCGTGCATTGCTAATTACCCTAGATATCACAGCAATCATGACATGTATGACGGCATTAAAAATATCAATGAAGCATTAGTAGTCAAATTAATTAAGAAAAAACTGTGAATTATGGGGGTGCGGGTTATGGTTACATTAGGGTGTGAATTATAGTTACTTTAAATAACTCTAAATATAACTCTAAATGTAACTGCTAAGGTTTTGTACAAATAAATTCAGAACCTGACTATAACTGCCCCGTATCCTCTTTTCTAAAGTGAATTTATATATAAATATATTTCTTAAAGTGCATGTTTTGCCTACATTTAAGCTATAGCTATTATTTTCAGATCTGTAGATCATTTAGAAGGAGCTATCATGGTTATTGTTCCCAGGATGGCTGCCAGCACTTCCTGGTTGAAGTGCAAGTAGCCAATTAGATCTCACCATGAGATCTGTGTTTAGGCTCTGCCAAGATATTTATATGTTTTTTTTTCTTTAATTACTCAAAAACTACTGAACGGATTTACACCGAAAGACCGAAAGCATGCTTTCTGGCCCAAGATCTAGCTTTCTGCCAAATTTGATGTAATTCTGTCCAGCAGTTCGGGCTGCAGTTGTGTCTAAAGCCTCTATGAGGAATTGCATAGGAAAAATGTGTTTTGGGACCCCCCTTTTTCTTGGCCCCCACTTCAAGAATCATCCCGAAACTTTCAGGACAGCAGCTGTAGTGAATGCCGTACTAGTTTTGAAAATTTTATGAAGATTCATCAAATGCCACCAAAGTTATTGACAAACCAAGGAACACTTTTCATATGGAAACTAGGGGCCATATTTAAAAGAAAGTGGCCCATCACTAGTGATGTGCCACTTTTCTTGCGGCCACCTTGTGTCCCCTGCAATACGGTGTACCATAGCGCATGTCAGAGGCAATACCGTCTTTTTTTAATGCTATTGTAATGCTATACTGGTTTAGCATAAAAAAAGATGACACTAATCCAGTATGGTGTTAAGAGGCACATTGAAATCAATGGGAGTCTCATTTTAATGCCTTCTTTAAGCAGGCATTAAAAATGACGCTGGAAATGGTGCAATGGAATCTTTTAGATTCCACTGTGCAATAGTTAGTGACCCTCTAAAGAGGGAACGCCCCCTTTGCCTACAT
This sequence comes from Pleurodeles waltl, assembly GCF_031143425.1. NCBI lineage: Eukaryota > Metazoa > Chordata > Amphibia > Caudata > Salamandridae > Pleurodeles > Pleurodeles waltl. The sequence continues at coordinate 656,987,490 of NC_090443.1, read as the reverse complement.
CATATGTTAGAAATGGGGTCTTTGGTTGGCAGTCAGATTACCCCCTGTCCAAGCAAGGACACTCACTCTATTCAGGGTAAAGGAGAATCACACTCAGTTAACCCCCATTCAACCCCTTGGTGGCTTGACACGAGCAGGTAGGCTTAACTTCAGAGACCAGGTGTAAAGTCTTTGTACCAAAACACACAGTAATATAGTAAAAACACCACAAAATGACTCAACACAGGTTTAGAAAAAGAGCCAATATTTATCTAAAAAAACAAGAGCAAAATTACAAAAGTCCGACATACAAAAGTCAAGTTATGCATTTTTTAAGATTAAACTAAAAAATAATGCGTAGAAACACAAAATGCTTTGATGAGGTGATAACACAGTGTTGTGACTGAGTCTGAATCACTAGCTTTACTTCGGCTAAAAGCATAAAAGCAATAACAAACCAGTAAATACATATTATTCATAAAAACATATTTAAGAAATCATTAAACATGATTAAAATCAGAGTCCATAATATCACTAAATAAATAAAGCCTCACTGGCAGACTCTCTAATGAGTCCATTACTGCATGGTAGAATCCACTGACTACAGCATGTCTGGGTCAAAACCATCTCCCAATAGCATCGCTTTATACGTGAGATCACATCCTTTGTTATAAGCTGGGGGGATCTCATACCTCCTCCATTCTAATCCAGAGACACAGGTCTCTAATGAGTTGAAACCAGGGGATTGATATCACACTATCAAGTGTTAGTAACTCCGCTATGGCTACTTGGTAAGAGACCAAGTACTCAGAAGACCAGAGATGCACCCAGTATATGTGTGGTCTCAAGGCAATTACTTTGAGGATCTGATTGAGTGCTAGATCATATCTAGGAGGAATAAGTGGCGTGCTTACTGGTAAATGTAACAAGCAACATAGATATTTGTTTTCAACCAAGGAAAGTTTCTGAGAATTACAATGTCCCCAAAGTTCAGCGCCATAAGTTGCAGCTGTCGCTGCAGAAGCTTTATATACCGTAATAGCTGCTGAAATGTGCCCTCCCATGGAATTTTTAATTTTCCTTCTGATCACCACTGACCGCTGCTGGAGGGCAACAACACCCTTCTCAATTTGCGCCGACCATGAGAGATTGTTGGATAATCTTATTCCCAAATAATGAAATTGGCTAACGTGTTCAATAGGTAGCCCCCCAATGGTAATTTCCCCCCTGAATTTCTTAGGCAGATTTAAGGCCATAAACTTAGTTTTATCATGGTTAATTTCGAGGCCCCTCTTCTCACAAAACTTTGTGAATGCATGTAGTTCATTTTGGAGTTCCAATGGGGTTCTTGAAATCAATAAGGTATCATCTGCAAACATGAGAATTGAAACAGGTACTCCTGTTAACTTAGGAGCATCATGATTACACCAAGCTAGTTGGTCTACTGCACCATTGATACAGAGGCTAAACAGGGTGGGAGCTAAGAAACACCCCGTCTAACCCCTCTAGCAATAGAAATTAGGGATGTCAGATCACCACCCTGGGCCCACCTGACCCTTGCATAAGTTCCCTCATGGAGATGTTTTATCAGCCTTAGCAGTTCATTGTCTAGGTCGTAAGATTCCAGAACGCTCCACAGGAGCTCTCGTTGAACTAGGCCAAATGCTGCCCTTAAATCAATAAAGGGGATATACAAATGGTCCCTTTTTAACGTTAGATACTTCCAATATAGAAGTTTAAATCTGAGCACTTGGTCTATTGTGCTGACCCCCTTCCTAAAGCCAGCCTGGAAATCTGAAAGGATCGAATGGTCATTGATCCAAGAATGTAACCTAGCCAGGACCTGTTTACAGTATACCTTTTGACTGATATCATATAGACTTATCGGTCTAAAATTACCTGGTGAGTCTCAATCCCCCTTTTTATAATTTGGAACTGTTGTTGCTCCTCACCACGCTGGGGGGAGATCACTTCCCCTCAGGATAGCTTTGCTGAGAGTACCGTATTTATCGGCGTATAACACGCACCTCATTTTAAGAGGACATTTCAGAAAAAAAAACCTTAACATTATATCGGCGTATAACATGCACACATCATTTGCCCCCTATTTTCAGGGAGAAAAAGTGCGTGTTATACGCCGATAAATACGGTATTTAGGTACAACGTCCAAATTCCAGGACGTGATAAATACAAATCACCTGGTAAACCATCCTGGCCTGGAGCCTTTCCTTTGCACAATGATTGAAGAGCCAAGGTGATTTCCTTTAGGGTGAAAAGAGCCAAATCAAAGGCGAACAAACCTGGTTTAGTGACAAGTAAATTAAAGCCAATACTATTCTCCAGAGGTGTTGGTGGAAATACAATTTTACTTACTCTATAAAGGTCCTCAAAATGTGACACTCATCTTTCAGGCTGGATTGATGGGTCACTCTCATCTTTCTGAGTATCTTTTCTCTCTGCCACTATCTTCCAAAATGATTTAATATCTCCCTCACGGAGGGCATCAATTAGGATTTCCCATTTGGTATTTTCCCACTCATTTTTAGCCTTTTTTAATGTCTTGTTATATAAGCTCCACACCACCCTTGTCTTGGAGTTATTCCCTGTTTGCAATGCTCTCAACAGCTCAGATGTTACCTGGCAACAGGAGCTAGTGAACCACTTCAATGGTCTACCCGTATTTTCCCCTCTTCTTCTTGCTAACACAAAGAGGAGCCTCAGCCAATTCATCAGGCAGCAGTGAAACTGCACAAAGTATACTTATAGAGGGTCAGTAGACATCAGCGAGATAAACTCTCTTTAACTTTGTAATAAATTGCAGCCTGGACCTTCATATCGTTGGCCACCGCTACCCACCTGACGTTCTTGCTATCATTAGTCGTCTTTACATTATTGCCCATCAGCCATAAGGACAAACTATTACTTCTAAATAGGGAAGCTGTAAAAACTGCACAGAGGGCTTGGTGATCACTATCAGCCCTTGGGATCACTACCATGTCTCTAAGAAATTGCCAAAGCATATCATCTAAAAAGATATAATCAAGATGACTCACAAAAGTGCCTTTTTTATACGTGGATGCAGCCGGGATATCTGACTTTGTATTCCCATTGACCTGCCTTAGCCCTGCATTGATAATTAAGTTCTCTAGCGGGGCTGCCACTCCCACAGTGTGCATTGTCACTATCTGCACTGGGCCTGATCTATCCATAGTATCTGGATACTGGTTTCCTAATCGTAAGTGATCTTCCTTAAAACTTAATGAGTATTGCAATCCCCTGTTATGATTAGGCACATTTCCCATGGCAACTGGGTCAACAAATCTGAAAGATAGTTCAACATAGAAGTTTGTATACTTAGTGACACAGGTCTGATATAGATGTTTACAATAACTATACAGATGTACCCCATTTGTTTCTTAATACTTAGTTGTACAGCCAAGATATCACTATTAGAACTATATATCTCTTTTGCCTTTGGGAATAAGTCTTGTTTTAACTAAATTACCAAACCTCCTGAAGCTCTCCCAGATGGAGAAGGAAGAGTGAGCTTCTGGAAGGTCAGGTACCCCATTCTATGCACCACTTGTGTTGCCCACGTTTCCTGGAGCAGGACAACTTGGTGCTGGTCTATAAAATTGCACCATTATGGGTCACTTGATTTTGATCTTAGACCCGCCACATTCCAAGATAAAAAATGTATTGGATCATCATCATGCCCTTCCAGCCCCAACCCCATTTCAATTCCTTATGGGAGGTGATGGTTTTTTCCCTCCTCCTCTGATGGACATAAAAGGGGTTCTGATAGATTGTTTCCTTGGCTCCCTCACTGCTTACTATAAGCCTGGTTGTTTCGTAGCTTGACAAAGTACTGCTGAGTACAGGGCACATGTCAGATGTGGTTGAAAGCTGATCCTTTAGTCAGTCACCATCAGATGTAACACCAGTTGTTTCCAAGTTGGCATGGTATGGATATTGGGGAAGTAAGTTTCTTCGAATGTCCTCCCAGCCACTGTTTATAAGTGATAAAGGGGGAGGCGATTTGACTCTTATTTGTGACGGAGTACAAAGTCTTGGTCTTTGCTCGAGGGATAATAACCCCTCTACTAGATTTTGATTGGCTAACTTCAAACCCATGGAGTCCAGCCTCAACCTACTCCTATGATCTCTTAGCATGCCTTATGTCTTTTTGTATTATTGATCTACATTCCCTTGTTTTCCTGATCCAATGAGTTACTTTATTTATGAGTGAGTTCCGGGATTCATTGTCGTCCTGGGTTAACTTAGGGACATTAGACAGGCACAAATTGTACTGTCTTCCACCATTATAAGTCAAGGAAGATTTCCATGATGTGTCTTGGTTCCTAAGGGTCCGCCACTCGGTTTTATAGTTATGGACTCGTCCATCCTCCCCTGCTGGTTTGAAGCTGCTTGATCTTATTGTGGCTACAGTTGAGGCTGCGCACCACTTTGGATGGTGTTCCCCAAGATCTACTGTTGGCGCCATGTTTGTGCACACTTCCATTCTCCTTACAGGGGTGTGAATTTTTCTAGGTTGAGTTAGTGGTGCAAGTGGCTGCGCTGGATCAGACACTGGGGTGATTTTCTTAGCTTCTCAATTATAACAGTTATACCATCCAATTTCTTGTGCAACATCTTGGCCAGGGTAATCATATAGTCTCGTAAATTCACAATCTTTCCCCTCAGTTGGGTTAGTTGGGTCCTGATTACATCTTCCCCCAATTTATCTACTTGGTCATGTGTCTCCTCCTTTTGAGTAACTTTATAATCGTTGTTGCCATTCCTTAGGTGTGCAAGTGGTGCAAAATGATTTGGGCACTCTGTAATAGGTTCTGTTTGCACTAGTGGTACTAATGGCCTCTCTTGACCATGATCAATAGGGGATACAAAGGTTGTATGGGGAGTACCCTCTGGCTGGTTCCCCTTTTCCGCTTTTGTGATCATACCAACCTGGGACTCTCTGCTCTGAATTTTAAAAAATGACTTACTATCTTTCTTTGGTGCTTCAGCCCCTCTCTTCCCATGTATTTTAGTCGCTGGGGCTAGCAGGCTTTCCACTTCTTCAATGAGCTCATCTATTTGACCCATGGTGCATTTCTCAGCAGAATGTCTGGGGAGCTTTCTAATCCCTCCCAGCCCATTTTGTTTACCACTCTCTTTCCTTTTTCCCATTTCCTCTCGCAATGCCTAGTATCAATAAGCTTCAGGTATCCCCCTTGGTGTACAGGGGCAAGGGCACTAAGCAAGGCCAAGAACATAGACATTATTTAATTTACAACAACTCACCAGTGTGGAAGGACTTCTGTTGGAAAACCAAGAGGGAGGGCCTAGCCCTGCCTCTTCCTGGTGCTGATAGGCACGTTCAGGCCTGCCCTTGGCCCGGGCTTTGCCTGGGCTCATCCAGCGTGCGCCTCGCACCACGGTGGAGGAGCGGCACTTTCAGCATGTTGAGTCAGCTCCTCCCCTTCTGGCCGCACCTCCTGGTGCAAGGTAAGAATGTCCTGGGATTCCCTCCTGCACCTACAGCGCGACTGAGTCATTTCCAACAATCCAATGCCAACAGCGCAGGGGATGGAGTCATGCAGACCCCAAGGTACAGTACCTTAGTAAAGTGTGAAAACAAGCCGGTGCCCAAAGTTGGGGATCACGGCGTCGCTGAATTTTAGGCGGTGTCAGTTCCGGTGCTGTGGGACGAAGGAGCGGAGGCGTCACAAAGAGGCATCGGTCCTTACTGCGGAGTGGTGGAGGTGAGGCAGCAATGGTGCGAAGCTGTGAATCTGCGCACTTCAGGTGGAGTCGATATCCTGCGGTCACGATGTGGTGCAGCAACTTCCACAGAGTCGCAGACTTCGGGGGGGCTGCAGCAGTGTTAGGGCTGCGAGGGTCGTTGCACTTCAGTGAGGACCACAGACTCGGTTGCAGGCTGTGTCAAGCGATTCGGCAGCAGTGTCAGCCTGGAGTCGTCGGTTTTCTTGGATTTTCACCAGCTTCTCCTTTCAAGGGCCCAGGGACTGGATAGGTTACCACTTGTCAGGGCAGGAGGAGTCTCAGCAGAGAGTCCAGGTGCTGGTAGGGGAAGCCTTTGATGGCCCTGAGACTTCAGAACCGGGAGCAAGCTCAGTCCAAGCCCTTGGAGATTCTTCTTGAGCAGGAATATACCACAAAGTCACGTCTTTTATTCCCTTTCACAGGCTGAAGCAGCAACTGCAGGATAGCCCAACAAAGCACAGTCACAGGAAGGGGCCACACTTCTCCTCAGCTCTTCTCCTTGGCAGAGGCTCCTCTTGAATCCAGAAGTTATCTAATTTTCAGGGGTTTTGGGTCCTCTGCTTATACTTCTTTCTACCTTTGAAGTAGGCCTACTTCAAAGGAAAGTCTCTCTTGTTTGTAAGATCCTGTCTTTCACAGGACAGGTCCCAGACACACACCAGGGGGTTGGAGACTGCATTGTGTGAGGGCAGCCACAGCCCTTTCAGATGTAAGTGACCACTCCTCCCCTCCCTCCTAGCACAGTTGGCTCATCAGGGTATGCAGGCTACACCCCAGCTCCCTTTGTGTCACTGTCTAGAGAGAGGTGCAAACAGCCCAACTGTCAAACTAACCCAGACAGGGAATCCACAAACAGGCAGAGTCACAGAATGGTTTAAGCAAGAAAATGTCTACTTTCTAAAAGTGGCATTTTCAAACACACAATCTAAAAAACAACTTCACTAAAAGATGTATTTTTAAATTGTGAGGTCAGAGACCCTAAACTCCATATTTCTATCTGCTTCCTAAGGGAATCTGCACTTTAATAATATTTTAAGGCAGCCCCTATGTTAACCTATGAGAGAGAGAGAGATAGACCTTGCAACAGTGAAAACCGAATTTGACAGTATTACACTGTTAGGACATGTAAAACACATAGGTACATGTCCCACCTTTTATGTACACTGCACCATGCCCATAGGGTTACATAGGGCCTAACTTAGGGGTACCTTACATGTATAGAAAGGGAAAGTTTAGGCCTGGCAAGTGTGTACAATTGCCAAGTCAAATTAAAGGTTTAAAACTGCTCTCACAGACACTGCAGTGGCAGATCTGAGCCATGTTTACAGGACTACTAATGTGGGTGGCATATCCAGTGCTGCAGGCCCACTAGTAGCATATGATGTACAGGGCCTGTGCACCTCTAGTGCGCTGTACTAGGGACTTACCAGTAAATCAAATATGCCAATTATGGGAAGTCAATTATATACACATTTTATATGGGAGCACTTGCACTTAGGATAGCAGTGGTAAAGTGCCCAGAGCACCAAAAACAGCAAAAAGATAGTCCAGCACACATCAACAACCTGGGAAACAGAGGCAAAATGTTAGTGGAGACCACGCCAAGGATGCCAAGTCTAACATCATGCATTTATTATACATGATGTGGTGCAAATGGTTTACAAGGCGGTGCAAACCTAGTTTGCGCCGCCATGTAAATATGGTGTTATGGTAGTGGCCCCTTAGCGTCACATTTCCAGCAAACATTTTGCTGCAAATGTGGCACTAAGGGGTGCAAGGGAATGTGAATCTGTCCCTAGGTCTTAACTATAAGTTCCTACTGGCGACCGTCAGTAGGTAATATATATATCAATCAAGAATAAGGTACTGAGGCCTGCAACCCTACAGAAGCCTAAACCCAGGAGGAGACTAACATGTTAGAGAGAGATTCAGAGAGAGAGGATACTCCAAATGGATTCTAGAAAAGGCAAGGCCTGCATGAAAAATATCTAGAGGGAGGCCATTCTGTTTAATAACAAACCTGTGGTTGATGATAGAAAGACACCACTAGATTCAATACCAACTATAGCAACAAATCGAAGGAGGTAGCTGCCGTTATGTTAAAAAATTGGACTATCCTCAAATGTGACTCAATCATCGACCAGATGTTGGATGACAGACCTAGCTTCATATATCGGAAGAGTAGAGGTCTGAGAGACCCTTTGGTAAGGAACAATATCAGTCAAGCCACCACTGACAATCGTTTGAGTGACTTCTTTCCATGCAAAAACTGTAGGGCTTGTAGAACCAACCATGTTAAAAATGAATTCACTGTGCCATACTGCAAGGACACTAAAACCATACACCAATTTTTGCCTTGCAGCTCTCCTTTTGTCACATGGTTATGGAGTGCCCAAGTAGGAAGCTCTGTGTGGACAGCACAATCCACCATGTCGAAAATAGAATTTTAAAACATCTCAGAACCACAGGTAAGGGAGATCCTTAGTACGAGATGGCAGGACACTTTCAGGAAAGCTACTTTAGCAATAAGAATACATTGTCTTATTTTGCTATTGAACAGATTCCTAGGAACATCAGAGAGGGCAGCAGGGAACTGACTCTTATAAGTAAGGATTCTAGGTACATAATCAATTTGAACACTAAGATTCGGAGGGATGAAACACAAAGGAGGAACTCAAGGTCCATTTAGGTCCATGACAAATGTTTTTTCACTGCTTCTTGAGGTATTCTGTTTAGTGAGGGTTAGTTTGCCCATTAGCCCTGTTGTTTTAAAACCTGATGTTGCATTTAAGGATTTTATTGTATGTTTTGTTAACTCTTTTTGTCATCTCTCTGTTTTCAATTAAACCTGGTGTTGCATTTAAGGATTTTATTGTAAGTTTTGTTAACTCTTTTTGTCATCTCTCTGTTTTCAATTTCTTGGAGGAAAAGAAGGGATCTTTGGCTTAGTGGAGGGGTGCCCTGTGCTTTCTTCTACTACCATGATGGTAGCTAGATGCTTCTTGTTCAGATAATAGGCTATTTGTATTTTTAGTTATATGTGTATTCTGTTTTTTTGGCTGAGCTAGACAGCACAATGTTCCTATTAAGTGTTTTCAATCCTATTTGCGGACATCTCTGGTCATAAGTATCTGACTGGGACCTCTTTTGTATGTTGCATTTATGATTTTTCTCTTCTGGGCTTGTACACATATTACACGGTTGAACTTTTCAATTGGTGGGTTAAACCAATAATAGGTAGAACAGAGGTATTTTATTTAGTTTCTTTTGATAGTTGTTCCAGTGTTTGCCTACTTGTCCTGCATTAGTGACATTAAATCTTATGAGTTAAAATATTGCATGCATATTTGTTGATAATATGAGGTATGATGAAACATACTTGTTTTGAATACATTTATACGTCAACAGTTATCATTCATTATATTATGTTCCAGTATGTGTATTATGGGGACTCACCAATATGTACCTTACTTTTGTACCTATTCTAAGATGCCCCTTCTTTTTGTCCTATTTACCACAACTCACATAGTCAGTGTGGCCTTTGTCTATGTCTTTTGCTGATTATGTGATCAAATGTTCAAATTAGTTATAGTTACGAAAATGTTATGAATTCAACACAAAACAAACTGAAAGCATAAATTCAACATTCAAAAACTAAAAATGTATAATTATAACAAAGATACAGTATAAATTCTTTTTGAAGGTTCATTTCAACTAGTGGTTACTAAGTGTCCCTAATTTGTACATAAAACTGCAGTTCTACTAGTGGTTACTAGGTGTTCCTCACAATTCAAATGCAAAAGCACTGAAATTGTTACAAGAAGCTGTAGTTCCAGAAGATGGGGTGGAGCACACTGCCTCACATCCCAGCACTTAATTTGCCCCAATGCCTCATGATAAATGCAGTGCATGATAACACTTACTTCAGTGGTGGTCCTTACTTTTTTACACTTGTAGGTGCAGCCTGTGCTGTGTAAATCTAGACATGTGTTTGTGGATTCATTCCTTCATCATTAGAGAGCAACAAGTCATTTGCATATGCACGTCTGAGATTTAAGTAATTTCCTTTCTAGAGGATTAAATATTTGCCAACACAGGTTCATGATAAACCAAAATTACAGATTTCAATACAATTCTTTTTAAGTGTGTGATCACACCCTACTTTTGCAGGGACTTTTATTCACTGGTACTTGCAAGTAAATGTAGATGCTTTTTTGGCTGTTTAGGTTTTGGTGGGTGTAAGCCTAAGCTTTGTCTTTGGGTTGCTAGGAGTATTTTCTGCATAGTAGCAGTGCTGGCACAATACTCCAACAGAAAATACTTTGTTTCTAGAGGGCTCTCTCAGGTGGTTGAAATTACAATGACAAGCCTGTGGGGGGTGTTGGTTTCAGCATTAATATATTTATATACACTCTAGCTACTCTAGTGACTTTTGCTAATTTTCATTTGAATAAATAAACTTACCAAAGCTAGTTTATAGTGACAAATTGACATTGTAAGCTACAATAAATGTCTTGAGAGTTATGAAAATGTCATGTGACACAAGGTGTGGCTTGCAGCATTTTGAAGGGGTGGGGCGGTGCATGCTGGGGAGGAGTTTAGGGGAATTAATTAAAAATAAAAACACTTATCTTTCCCACCGCCACCACCACCGCGCTGCTCCTCTGATGGAGCTGCAGGCACAGGCTCTCAGCCTGCCCTGCGGCCAATCCAAATGCTCCTCTCATGCTGCTGGCAGCATGACAACAGTGTTGGGGTTGGCCGGAGGGCCCAGCCAGGGCACTCCGAGGCAGAGTTAAAGTAACTGCCTGCTCTCTCCAACCCAGCAACAGAGTGCTGGGTTGGCTAAAACCCAAAGCGCAAGTTTCTTTGGCTGGCTTGAGACAGCACTCCCCCTCTGCCGCCGTCATAGCCCATGGCCCCACCCCTTTTACCAGAAAATGATAACAAATGTAGTTTAATTATCGTTTTATAGTAAAAGGTTTGCAGCTGCTACTGCTGGCATGGGGGCGACGCTCCTCCGCCCTAGCAGAGAGGATAAATCTTTGAGACCCTACTACATGTAGGGACTATCAGTCATTGGAAAGTTCATGTGTCTACTAATTTCTATTTTGTGTAAACTATATTTTTAATAATGTATATGTACATGTGCTAGGGCAAAATTTAGTAATTCAAATCGTAATTCAGAGTGTAAGTATCCAATGGATGGAGTGGGCTGGCCTTGTGATCTATTCATTCTACTGCAGTGGGAGGGAGTAGAATTTGATTGACACGTCAACAGACCAATGGTGTAAGAGTGTTGATTGGGAACCCTAAATATATTTATTTTTGTATTTAATTTTTTAGAAAACATGAGGCTGAGAACACAGACAAAGCTGTCTTTAGGCCAGACCTTCAAAACATGCTTACTGTCTCGTCCAGACTACAGAGCTCCGCATTGTAAAGTACCCGGCTACATTGGCTGTCAGTCTACATGTATGCTGAACCCTAAACAAAAAATCTAAACTGGACATAAACACACATATGGGCTGCCTTAAGATAGAGGCTCATAGTTGCCATTCATATAAGGGACTTTCCCGTCCCTACAATTTCAGATGGAATTATGTTTTTTTTAATCAAAATTATTTGACTGCATGATCGAATGCAAAGTTTTCTCAGAGTAAGTTTGTCTTCGAGTTGAAAACTGTAAATCAGGGAGCTGGTGAAGTCCTACAGCAGCCTGTGCCACAGCAAGAAAAACGGTCATCTCCAATGTGAGTTGGTAGTAGGTTTGATGCGGTTTTTAAATGTTATTCTGGCGTTCTCTATGTATTTTTTAAGTGTATTATTTTTTACTAGTAAATATGTACAAAGCGCTAATGCAGTGGGAACAATCTACATGGCTTAATGGTGCGAAAGCATAAGTGATGATAAGTGGGCACGGGAGACATCCAAGTACGTGGAAACAACGGAGAGGAGAAAAATACACCCCTCAGACTTGCTACCCCCTCGGGAGATTGATAGTTCTTTTGTATCGTTTCTCAGCCCTGTGGTTCGCTGATTTTCTTCCGAGATGGCTAATGAAAACATTCTATAATAATAAAAATAACTTAGACCCCGTTCCAAGATGCAACGTAAATAAACCGGAATTCTTTCCAACGAGTAACTCTCAGTGTGCAAATGTATGTAGTATTTGTGTAGATGTACTTGTCAAGATTTTCGTTTTCTCTGCAGAGATGGCAAATTTATCCTCTATTTTTTCCATTTTGCAAAGCGCTTCGGGCAAAAAAGACGGATTTTTAATGGTCAAATAAAAGTTTGCAGTACAATCGACTGTACCTTCTTCAAAATTGACTGGCTTATTCTATAGAGGAACCTTAAATGCATGTAAACAATGCACGTTAGGTAGCGCTGATTTCAACATACATGTTCACATTCCTGCTGCTTACGCCTCTACTGACTTGTTCAAACTTTCGTAGCTAAATTTTCCAGGCCCCTCGCTATACAGTGAGCTTGTGTTGCATTAATTATTAAACTACGATCCCAGAGTATTAAATGTATATCTGGATTGAAACCAATGCTTCCACTTTAGCCTGGCTTCGTGATTGAAGAGCTAGGTCTTCAAAACCAATCACAGTACTCTAGGGTCTTCATGTTCTGTAGATCAAAAATGCTGACATCTAACATACTTTATGCATTTCCAAATCAGTTAATTAGATACAGTAACAATTCCAGAATCATTACCGTGATTGTCCTTCATCTGAAAACACGCATATACGTCCGGGACATGCCGCACGCTCAGCTCCTCTGGATCAAGAACAATTTAAATCGCCTCCGAGTCATTACGATTAGCGCTAAATCTAGATTTCGTCAACTCTAACAATTATTTTATGAGAAGATTATACATTTAATGAAACACCAGCAATCAGTTAAATGGTTAGCTATTCCTCGGCACCTCAAATTGTAGTTGCCTGATAAAATTGTGGAGCTTTGGAAAGTTTTGGGAAAAACGAGGTAGTCAAATTAAGGAAAACTGATTAAGTCAAATTTGGCTGTGGTCACAAAAGTAGGCCCAGTTCACCTCTGCTGTTTTGAAGCTATCAGCTATGAGAACTGAAAAGGGACTTGAGATGTGCAAGAATGGCTCTGCTACCATAAATTACTAGGAAATTGCAGGCCACTGAGAGCTCTTTGTCCATATTTGTGAATGAGGGTGAAAATGTGTTCTTTTCTCAAGTCACATAATTCAGTTGGGACTTCCAATAGTTGTATAATGTTTGACAGGGAGTAATTTATTCCTTTGTATGTCTGGTCACAATATCACCTGAGACTGGTACTCTTTTTAAAACCTGTTCACGCGTTCTTTCTCCTGAAAGAGATCCTGTGGATGAAGCTATATAGAATACAAAAAGTGCAATCTTTACTGAGAAAATAAGCACACCAATATTCAGTTCTGCTTATAATTGGTTACAAAATATTTTCTAAGCAGTTTATTATGTCACTCTCAAAACCAGTCCCAGTTCAGAATGTTTGGCAGCTTCAGCCAGATTCATATTTTCCTGTAATGAAGTCTAGTGAATAATACATTAACATGCTGCTGTAAATGTTACTTTCTGGGTAATGACATAGCTTACATTGAAAAGGTACTCAAAGGAAAAGTAGAAAAGCCATTTGTCCTTTTCATTGTTGAAATCACAGTTGTAATTCTTGCTGGAAATGTACCCTTTTTGCAGGCTCCCCCCGAATTCTTCGTTGTACGACGGAACACCGATTTCCTAAACAACTAGTGCCTTAACAACGAGGTCGGAACACCGACCTCGTTGCTACTACTAATGATTTTACCACGAATGCCTTAACAACAATTTTCGTTGTAAAGGCATTCCTGATAAAAGTATTAATAATATGCACCATTGACCCTACATCCCTCAAAACCACCCCCCACCCCCTCCCCAAAACCTAAAACCCCCTGACCCCCTCCCCAAAACCAAAAACGCCCCACCCCCCCAACCCCGCCCCAAAACCTAAAACCCCCTGACCCCCCACCCCCTCCCCAAAACCAAAAACGCCCCACCCCCCCAACCCCACCCCAAAACCTAAAACCCCCTGACCCCCTCCCCAAAACCAAAAACGCCCCACCCCCCCAACCCCGCCCCAAAACCTAAAACACCCTGACCCCCACCCCCTCCCCAAAACCAAAAACGCCCCACCCCCCCAACCCCGCCCCAAAACCTAAAACCCCCTGACCCCCCACCCCCTCCCCAAAACCAAAAACGCCCCACCCCACCAACCCCACCCCAAAACCTAAAACCCCCTGACCCCCCACCCCCTCCCCAAAACCAAAAACGCCCCAACCCCGCCCCAAAACCTAAAACCCCCTGACCCCCCACCCCCTCCCCAAAACCAAAAACGCCCCACCCCCCAACCCCACCCCAAAACCTAAAACCCCCTGACCCCCACCCCATCCCCAAAACCAAAAACGCCCCACCCCCCAACCCCGCCCCAAAACCTAAAACCCCCTGACCCCCACCCCCTCCCCAAAACCAAAAACGCCCCACCCCCAACCCCACCCCAAAACCTAAAACCCCCTGACCCCCCACCCCTCCCCAAAACCAAAAACGCCCCACCCCCCCAACCCCACCCCAAAACTGAAAACCCCCTGACCCCCCACCCCCTCCCCAAAACCAAAAACGCTCCACCCCCCCAACCCCACCCCAAAACCTAAAACCCCCCACTTACCTTAGTCGACCCCTTGTCACCTGCGTCCTCCTCCTTCGCCAACTCCCTTCTTTGTACCTTAACCACGCATGTTCGTAGTTCAGAACATACGTAGTTGAGGCACAAAATAACGGAGTCATGGTTAAAAAAAGCGTTGTTGCGCTTTCGTTAACCACGACTTTGTTAAAAAGACGTCGTAATAAAGGATGTTTCCCCGAATTCTTGCTTTCTGTTGCTGAACCAGATTTGTTTTTTGGCCATAGAACTGCCTGCTAACCAGCGATAAAGTGCTTGTTCTCTCTTCTCCAAACATTTTAAAATTAGTACACCATATTGGCGCATTTAATTTATTAGTAAATCCCTATTTTATTATACTACATGCACCTAGCGCCTGAAAAATAATGACTGCTAGTGGGCTGCAGCGCTCATTGTTCTTCCCACTGAAGTAGCACTCTAAAACTTGTCTCCAGGCCTGCCCCTGAAGCCTATGTGAGCAGTTTAAATTACCATTTCCACTTGCTAAAATACATATTTTGCCAGGCCTAAACGTTCCTTTTTAATACCTACTGGTCACCCCTAAGGTAGGCCCTTATTGACCATAGGGCAGGGTACCTGGAATTTAAAAAGACAGAAATGTATATTTAATGTTTTACATGTACTGGCAGTGAAAAACCTTGAGGGTCATTTTTTGAATACGCAGAGGCTGGTTCTCCCATAGGTAAAATCTGGGTTACACCATAACAACCTACAGTATTTAATTTCAACTAGGGCACAGCTAAAAACCCAATTAAATAACTCATTTTAATAGTAATTTAAAATTCAACCTAACACTAAAATCAGTTTTTATATTACTATTTTAGAAATTACACTTTTAGAAATTTGTCATTTCTCTGCCTAAGCCAAAAGGGCTTAGGCAGAGAAATGGAACTGTCCAATGGATACCCTATTGTGAGATATGCTCTGAGACAGCAGACAAAAGGCTTGGGCATGGAGAAGTGTTTTTCCTCCTGGAGTATGATGGCCAGGGGGATGTGCCCAGCCTCTTCCTGAGCTTCATAGGATGCGTATCCTGTCACTGGCAGATGTAGTTCAAACCTATACCTGCCTCCCTTTGCCTTCCTAGTCATCTTGGCTTGAATCCCAGGGGCAGTGGGGAGATACCACTAGACTGGTTTGGAAAAAATCACAAGGGAGGTGTCTTATCCAGGTGACTGGTTGACACCTGTTCAGTATAAGTCAATAAGGACGCTCAATGAAGGACCACACGCCAATTATGAATACAATTTAGCTTTACTAGAATTTCAGGTAAATATATGTATTTAGCACATCAACAATAGTAGAATAAGAATAGCAATGAAAAGCATCTATTTATATATGAGTACACTACAAAGAGCATCTATGCATATATATAAGCAAAGAGTTCATTGACAGATATAAGCTTTGATTAACTGTAAACCAAAATGCATCACACTGCGATGTTCAGGAAACATAATATAAACGAGTTGAATACTTCAGATTAGCTTTGATTAACTGCATACCAAAATGCATGTTTCAATTACTGCAGCAGGCTCACACTACGATTTTCAGAAAGCAAAATATAAACAAGTTGAATACTTCAGATTAGCTTTGATTAACTGCATACCAAAATGCATGTTTCAATTACTGCAGCAGGCTCACACTACGATGTTCAGAAAGCAAAATATAAACAAGCTGAATACTTCAGATTATAAACACAGTGCAAGCATAATAATCAATCATAATAATAGGTCAGAGAAACAAAGGGCTTTCATCCCTGTGTGGAACTTAACTTAGTCCACGAAATGCTGGGAAGCCCTCTACCGCCTGCTTGGACCTATCTCCCCCTCAAGCGTCACTGTCTCTAAACAGCAAAACAGGGAGGCAGCGCTGGGCCAGGCAGCTTTCACAACCCCATCTGCGAGCTCCAAATCCCTCACCGGCACTTCAGTGCTTAAATAACTCGAAGCTTGGATTCTATCTCTTTCTGGCATTTTCTAGCTATGTTATCAGCACTTGGCTGCTCTGCCCTTCCCCAGCCTTTGTTTTCATTCCATCTTCTCCCTGTACTCTCGTTCTCAAGGTTGAGACGGAGTCTTCTACACAAACAAGCTTGAAAATAATATCATGAACTTTTCCACGTTGTTCGGGGGTTTCAGCAGGCATCACGCTCATCTACACTGCTCAAGCTAATTAACCCTTTGCGTCACAATGTCTTTCGCACCTTTCCCTCTACTGATCACTCCACCCCTTAGATGAGCGCAATGCATGCGAAACAGATATCATTTACTTTGACATTCCGCTAGCTAGGTTGCTACTAATACTTGTCAGCGTTATTCTAAGCGCCTGCATCTTAGTATAAAGCTGTTTTGTGCATACATATAGTCTACATAGTATAGTCATTAGCGTAACACAAACAATCAATAACCAAATTAGCTGTTGTAACACTATATTTAGCGTCTTCATAGCTCCTTGTGCCCAGCCTAAGAAGATGTCATACCAATGATGCTCAGTTATTTCCTCGATGCATGAAGCAGTGTGCATAAGCTGTTTAGCGTTTATGATCATCAGTATGGCTGTATGCTTGGTGTATTTAGCTGCCATATCAAATTTAGCAAAGGTAACTTGTGCGTAGTGCCTGATTGCCTCTAATCTGGGTAGCTTAACAACAAGCGAGATGTTCCACTCTAACTGCGCACACATTTGCGTCTGTAATGTGGTTATGGTGAACTTAGTCGGTCGGTACAAGATGTGAGTGCTTATGTCAATAATGCTGGTAATATTGCACATAGACATTACTTGCTCTCCGGTGGTTTGTATAAATCCGTTAATAAGTAAGGGATGATTAATGACATAACATATGCTCTCTGTCCCTATCTGATATAAGTCTGTGCCATTTAATAGGATAAGGTAACCATTCACATTTTCCCGGTATTGTGTGAAGACATGGATCTAACACCCGTCCAGTGTGGGTACATACCCACCCCTTAGACCAATCTGCACATCTAGTGGGATCTACAGTGTGATTTGTTTAATCAATCCACTTTTTGTCAGTGTGAGGTATCCACCATTCTTTTACTTATCACTACGGGGAGCAATATAAAGGGGGACCATATGTCAGGAGGAATATCACTTCTTGCTATATCAAAAAGAGCATAACACATTTCTTCCTCACAGTGAAACTGTATGGGCTTTACCCATATTTCTTCAGGCAAATGCAATTGCTGTCTCCAATATTCACCATGAAGCTGTCCCCATTCTGCTTTAAAGTCTGCATACTGTTGATTAACAATGCTTTGCCATAGTATGCACTGGATGCCCTTAGTCACTGTTTGTGTGTTTTAAAAGCTTTTTCCTGAATTATTCATAAGTGAAATTATGCCATTGCCAATCGCGATACAACCCAAGCAGGACTTTCCATACTTCTTGTGAGTGTGTGGGCCCCCATTGGGAAAATACTTTCATGGCCTCTCCTGTACTATATCCTGTAGAAGATAGCTTATTCCTAATGGCTTCAACATCAAAAGAATTCAGGGCCCCTACCCCGATTCCGGTGACCCCAGCTATCAAGGACCCTAGATCTCTTCTAATGCGAAACTTTGGCAAGGGCCATATGTAGGAAATTACCATCTTGCTGGCATGTTACCCCCATATTTCACTGTATATATGTTGTTTTAGTCTATGTGTCACTGGGACCCTGCCAGGCAGAGCCCCAGTGCTCAGAAGTATGTGCCCTGTATGTGTTCCCTGTGTGATGCCTAACTGGCTCACTGAGGCTCTGCTAACCAGAACCTCAGTGGTTATGCTCTGCTTTCCAAATTTGTCACTAACAGGCTAGTGACTAAATTTACCAATTCACATTGGCATACTGGTACACCCATATAATTCCCTAGTATATGGTACTGAGGTACCCAGGGTATTGGGGTTCCAGGAGATCCCTATGGGCTGCAGCATTTCTTTTGCCACCCATAGGGAGCTCTGACAATTCTTACACAGGCCTGCCAGTGCAGCCTGAGTGAAATAACATCCACGTTATTTCACAGCCATTTACCACTGCACTTAAGTAACTTATAAGTCACCTATATGTCTAACCTTCACCTAGTGAAGGTTGGGTGCAAAGTTACTTAGTGTGTGGGCACCCTGGCACTAGCCAAGCTGCCCCCACATCGTTCAGGGCAAACTACCCGGACTTTGGGAGTGCGGGGACACCATTACACGCGTGCACTGTACATAGGTCACTACCTATGTACAGCGTCACAATGGTAACTCCGAACATGGCCATGTAACATGTCTAAGATCATGGAATTGTCACCCAAATGCCATTCTGGCAGTGGGGGGACAATTCCATGATCCCCCGGGTCTCTAGCACAGAACCCAGGTACTGCCAAACTGCCTTTCCGGGGTCTCCACTGCAGCTGCTGCTGCTGCCAACCCCTCAGACAGGTTTCTGCCCTCCTGGGGTCCAGACAGCCCTGGCCCAGGAAGGCAGAACAAAGGACTTCCTCTAAGAGAGGGTGTAACACCCTCTCCCTTTGGAAATAGGTGTGAAGGCTGGGGAGGAGTAGCCTCCCCCAGCCTCTGGAAATGCTTTGATGGGCACAGATGGTGCCCATCTCTGCATAAGCCAGTCTACACTGGTTCAGGGATCCCCCAGCCCTGCTCTGGCGCGAAACTGGACAAAGGAAAGGGGAGTGATCACTCCCCTGACCTTCACCTCCTAGGGGAGGTGCCCAGAGCTCCTCCAGTGTGTCCCAGACCTCTGCCATCTTGGAAACAGAGGTGTTTGTGGCACACTGGACTGCTCTGAGTGGCCAGTGCCAGCAGGTGACGTCAGAGGCTCTTTCTGATAGGCTCTTACCTCTCTTGGTAGCCAATCCTCCTTCCTAGGTAGCCAAACCTCCTTTTCTGGCTACTTAGGGTCTCTGCTTTGGGGATCTCACAAGATAACGAATGCAAGAGCTCACCAGAGTTCCTCTGCATCTCCCTCTTCACCTTCTGCCAAAGGATCGACTGCTGACTGCTCAGGCCACCTGCAAAACCGCAACAAAGTAGCAAGACGACTACTAGCAACCTTGTATCGCTTCATCCTGCCGGCTTTCTTGACTGTTTCCAGGTGGTGCATGCTCTGGGGGTAGCCTGCCTCCTCTCTGCACCAGGAGCTCTGAAGAAATCTCCAGTGGGTCGACGGAATCTTTCCCCTGCAACCGCAGGCAACAAAAGACTGCATCACCGGTCTTCTGGGTCCCCTCTCAGCACGATGAGCGTGGTCCCTGGAACTCAGCAACTCTGTCCAAGTGACTCCCACAGTCCAGTGACTCTTCAGTCCAAGTTTGGTGGAGGTAAGTCCTTGCCTCCCCACGCTAGACTGCATTGCTGGGTACCAAGTGATTTGCAGCTGCTCCGGCTCCTGTGCACTCTTCCAGGATTTCCTTCGTGCACAGACAAGCCTGGGTCCCCGACACTCTAACCTGCAGTGCACAACCTTCTGAGTTGTCCTCCGGCGTCGTGGGACTCCCTTTTGTGACTTCGGGTGGACTCTGGTTCACTTTTCTTCTAAGTGCCTGTTCAGGTACTTCTGCGGGTGCTGCCTGCTTCTGTGAGGGCTCCCTAAGTTGCTGGGTGCCCCCTCTGTCTCCTCATCCAAGTGGCAATATCCTGGTCCCTCCTGGGCCACAGCAGCATCCAAAAATCCTAACCGCAACCCTTGCAGGTAGCAAGGCTTGTTTGCGGTCTTTCTGCGTGGGAACACAACTGCAAGCTTCTTCATGATGTGGGACATCCATCCTCCAAAGTGAAAGTTCCTAGTCTTCTTCGTTCTTGCAGAACTCCAAGCTTCTTCCAACTGGTGGCAGCTTCCTTGCACCCTCAGCTGGCATTTCCTGGGCTCCTGCCCACTCTTGACATTGTCGCGACTATTGGACTTGGTCCCCTTGTCTTACAGGTACACAGGTTCCGGAAATCCACTGTTGTTGCATTGCTGGTGTTTGTTCTTCCTGCAGAATCCCCCTATCACGACTTCTGTGCTCTCTGGGGGTAGTAGGTGCACTTTACACCTACCTCTCAGGGTCTTGGGGTGAGCTATTTTTCTAACCCTCACTGTTTTCTTACAGTCCCAGCGACCCTCTACAAGCTCACATAGGTTTGGGGTCCATTCGTGGTTCGCATTCCACTTTTGGAGTATATGGTTTGTGTTGCCCCTATACCTATGTGCTCCTATTGCAATCTACTGTAATTTTACATTGCTTGCATTACTTCCTTTTGCTATTACCTTCATAATTTTGGTTTGTGTACATATATCTTGTGTATATATCTTATCCTCATACTGAGGGTACTCACTGAGATACTTTTGGCATATTGTCATAAAAATAAAGTACCTTTATTTTTAGTACTTCTGTGTATTGTGTTTTCTTAGTATATTGTGCATATGACACCAGTGGTATAGTAGGAGCTTTACATGTCTCCTAGTTCAGCCTAAGCTGCTTTGCCATAGCTACCTTCTATCAGCCTAAGCTGCTAGAAACACCTCTTCTACACTAATAAGGGATAACTGGACCTGGCACAAGGTGTAAATACCTCTGGTACCCACTACAAGCCAGGCCAGCCTCCTACATTGGTTGCGCAGCTGTGGGATAAGTACTTGTAACTACTTACCACTTTGTCACTGTGTACTTTTCATAAGAGAATAATATACAAAACAAGTTCAGTGTATGTACACCTAACCAAAAAGTTTTGCTTTTCTCCTCTTAAACTTTTTACAAAGTTCTGAAAAGTTTCTCTAAACTTCTAAAAGTTTCTAAAAGTTTGAAAAAGTTTTTTTTCTCTGTTCTTTAAAAAGTTCTGAAACTTTTTCTTTCTTCTCACTGTCTCTAAACCTTCCTTTATCATGTCTGATGTAGAGTCTGCTCTTAAAATGGTCAATACTACCTATGACAATTTGAATTACAAGAGCCTAAGGAGTCTCTGCTTAGCTAGAGGTTTAGTGATAGGAAAGAACCCCACAAAAGAGTTTCCATATAACATGCTTATTGTGAATGATGAGTCCCAAGCAGGCACTTCAAATGAGAAGTTAATAGATGGCTCCCATTCTGACTCAGGGGATCACCTTGAGGGAGGTGGGGAGGGTTCGGTTCCAAATCTGCCCCTTAGCAGACCACCTAGTAATGATGTTAGTAATAGAGACTCCCATCATAGTAGGGGTGTTTTTATTCCTGGAGGCCAGGTTATTAGAGTCCAGTCAGTTAGGGACAGATCTCCCTCTGTTGTTTCCAATTTATCTTCTGTGTCCAAGCATTCCCAACCCACCCACCCTGAAGACAACATGTTAGAAAGGGAACTTAAAAAGTTGAGAGTGGAAGAGACCAGACTGAAGCTTAAACAGCAACAGCTGGCTCTAGATAGGGAATCCCTAGACCTGGAGAAGGAGAGACAGAGATTGGGGTTAGGACCCCATGGTGGCAGCAATAGCAGTATTCCTGATAGTAATCCTGTTAGAGAGCATGATTCCAGGAATCTGCACAAGATAGTCCCCCCTTACAAGGAGGGGGATGACATCAACAAGTGGTTTGCTGCACTAGAGAGGGCCTGTATGGTACAGGGGGTCCCTCAAAGGCAGTGGGCTGCTATATTGTGGCTATCTTTCAATGGAAAGGGTAGGGATAGGCTCCTTACTGTTAGAGAAAGTGATGCTAACAATTTTGCAGTTTTGAAGGATGCACTCTTGGATGGATTTGGCTTAACCACTGAACAATACAGGATTAAGTTCAGAGACACCAGAAAAGAGTCCTCACAAGACTGGATAGACTTTGTTGACTGTTCAGTGAAGGCCTTGGAGGGGTGGTTACATGGCAGTAAAGTTTCTGACTATGAAAGCCTGTATGGTCTTTTTCTGAGAGAGCATATTCTGAATAACTGTGTGTCTGACTTGGTACACCAATAGCTAGTGGACTCAGATCTGACCTCTCCCCAAGAATTGGGAAAGAAGGCAGACAAATGGGTCAGAACAAGAGTGAATAGAAAAGTTCATACAGTGGGTGACAAGTATGGCAAAAAGAAGGATGGTAAGTCTTCTGACAAGGGTGGGGACAAAAGTAAAACTGAGTCTTCATCAGGCCCACGAAAATCCTCTGGTGGGGGTGGTGGGTCCAAATCCTCTTCAAATCAAGTTAAAAAGCCTTGGTGTTATTTGTGTAAAGTCAAAGGCCATTGGACAACTGATGCCAGTTGTCCAAAGAAAAAAACAAACCTCCCACTACCACAACCCCTACTGCAAATTCCAGTGTCCCTAGTAATATCAGTGGTGGTGGGAGCAAACCTACTAATAGCCAATCCAAGGGAGTAGCTGGGCTCACTTTTGGTAACTTAGTTGGGGTTGGTCTTGTTAGGGAGACCACAGAGGCTGTGTTAGTCTCTGAAGGTGCCATTGATTTGGCCACCTTGGTTGCTTGTCCCCTTAATATGGATAAGTACAAGCAACTTCCCCTAATAAATGGTGTTGAGGTTCAGGCCTACAGGGACACAGGTGCCAGTGTTACCATGGTAATAGAGAAACTGGTACACCCTGAACAACACCTAATTGGTCAGCAGTACCAAGTGACAGACGCTCATAACAACACTCTTAGCCACCCCATGGCTGTTGTGAATATCAACTGGGGGGGGGTTACTGGTCCAAAGAAAGTTGTGGTTGCTTCAGATTTACCTGTAGACTGTCTACTAGGAAATGATTTAGAAACATCAGCTTGGGCAGAAGTGGAGTTGGAAGCTCATGCAGCAATGCTGGGCATTCCTGGGCATATTTTTGCTTTAACAAGGGATCAGGCCAGCAAAAAGGACAGGGTAACTTGGATCCTGGAACAATGGACCAAGTGCTCCCTAAAGCTAGGGGTAGCAAGGGTAAATCCCTAACCACTATCCCTCCCTCTACAGATGATTCTCCTTCTGAGGAAGAAGAATTTCCTCCCTGTGCAGAACCTACACCAGATGAGCTGGCAGCAGACACTGCTGAGCTTTTGGGCGGTGGGGGGCCTGCCAGGGAAGAGCTGAGTGTGGCACAGCAATCCTGTCCCACATTAGAGGGTCTCAGACAGCAAGCTGTCAAACAGCAACATGGGGATGTCAGTGAATCACATAGAGTTTACTGGGAGGACAACCTCTTGTACACAGAGGCAAGGGACCCAAAACCTGGAGCAGCCAGGAGATTGGTCATTCCCCTGCAGTACAGAGAGTTCCTACTAACTCTGGCACATGACATTCCTTTGGCTGGGCATTTGGGCCAGATCAAAACATGGGAAAGGCTTGTCCCCCCTGTTTCACTGGCCTAGGATGTCAGAGGACACAAAAGATTTTTGTAAGTCCTGTGTGACCTGCCAAGCCAGTGGCAAGACTGGTGGCACACCAAAGGCTCCCCTTATTCCACTACCTGTGGTTGGGGTCCCCTTTGAAAGGGAAGGGGTTGACATAGTTGTCCCCCTTAACCCTCCTACTGCTTCAGGCAATAGGTTTATCTTGGTGGTTGTGGACCATGCCACAAGATATCCTGAAGCAATTCCTCTAAGGACCACTACAGCACCTGCAGTGGTAAAAGCCCTCCTGGTAATCTTTTCCAGGGTGGATTTCCCAAAAGAGGTTGTATCAGACAGGGGTAGCAACTTTATGTCTGCATACTTGAAAGCTATGTGGAAGGAATGTGGTGTAACCTACAAATTCACCACACCTTATCATCCATAGACTAATGGACTGGTAGAGAGGTTTAATAAAACTCTCAAAGGAATGATAATGGGTCTCCTGAAAAATTCAGGAGGAGATGGGATGTCCTGTTACCTTGCCTCCTTTTTGCTTACAGGGAGGTACCCCAGAAAGGAGTGGGCTTCAGCCCCTTTGAACTCCTATTTGGACACCCTGTAAGAGGTCCACTAACACTTGTGAAGGAGGGTTGGGAACAACCTTTAAAAGCTCCCAAACAGGACATAGTGGACTATGTACTTGGCCTAAGATCCAGAATGGCTGAGTACATGAAAAAGGCCAGTAAAAACCTTCACGCCAGCCAAGAGCCCCAGAAGCAATGGCATGACCAGAAGGCTGTTCTGATCCAGTACCAACCAGGACAGAAGGTGTGGGTAATGGAGCCTGTGGCCCCAAGAGCACTTCAAGACAAATGGAGTGGACCCCATCTAATTGTTGAGAAAATGGGTGAGGTTACCTATCTGGTAGACCTGGGCACTGCCAGGAGTCCCCTTAGGGTGATTCATGTCAACCACCTAAAACCCTACTATGACAGGGCTGATCTCACCCTGCTCATGGCAACAGATGAAGGACAGGAAGAAGAGAGTGGCCCTCTCCCTGATCTCTTCTCCCCCACTGAAGAGGATGCTTTAGTGGAGGGAGTAGCTTTAGCAGACTGTCTTACTACAGAACAGAAAGACAACTGCATAAATCTCCTTGGACAATTTTCTGAACTCTTTTCAACTGTGCCAGGCACCACATCTTGGTGTGAAAACACAATTGATACTGGAGACAGCTTGCCTGTCAAAAGTAAAATCTATAGGCAGCCTGGCCATGTCAAGGACTACATAAAACAAGAGGTTCAGAAAATGCTTGATCTAGGAGTGGTTGAACCTTCTGAAAGCCCATGGGTGAGTCCTGTGGTGCTTGTACCAAAGCCTCACTCAAAAGATGGAAAAAGGGAGATGAGGTTTTGTGTAGACTACAGAGGTCTCAATCAGGTAACAAAACTGATGCTCACCCTATACCCAGGGCAGATGAGCTCATAGATACACTGGCATCTGCCAAGTATCTAAGCACCTTTGATTTGACTGCAGGGTATTGGCAGATCAAATTGGCAGAGGATGCTAAACCTAAAACTGCATTTTCAACTATAGGAGGGCACTACCAATTTACAGTGATGCCCTTTGGTTTGAAGAATGCACCTGCCACTTTTCAGAGGTTGGTGAACACAGTCCTGCAAGGGTTGGAGGCTTTTAGTGCAGCATAGCTTGATGATATAGCTGTCTTTAGCTCCACCTGGGATGAGCACCTGGTCCACCTTTGGAAAGTTTTGGAGGCCCTGCAGAAGGCAGGCCTCACTATCAAGGCCTCAAAGTGCCAGATAGGGCAGGGAAAGGTGGTTTATCTGGGACACCGGGTAGGTGGAGAACAGATTGCACCACTACAGGGGAAAATCCAGACAATCATGGATTGGGTTCCCCCTGCAACTCAGACGCAGGTGAGAGCCTTCCTAGGCCTCACTGGGTATTACAGGAGATTCATTAAAAACTATGGCTCCATAGCAGCCCCACTTAATGATCTCACCAGTAAAAAGATGCCTAAAAAGGTATTGTGGACAGCTAGCTGTCAGAAAGCTTTTGAGGAGCTCAAACAGGCCATGTGCACTGCACCTGTCCTAAAAAGCCCATGTTACTCCAAGAAATTAATTGTTCAAACTGATGCATCTGAATTAGGGGTAGGGGCAGTCTTATCACAACTGAATTCTGAGGGCCAGGATCAACCAGTTGCTTTTATCAGCAGAAGGTTGACCCCTAGAGAAAAGCGTTGGTCTGCCATAGAGAGGGAGGCCTTTGCTGTGGTCTGGGCACTGAAGAATTTGAGGCCATACCTGTTTGGCACTCACTTCATTGTTCGGACAGACCACAAACGTCTACTTTGGCTAAAACAAATGAAAGGTGAAAAACCTAAATTGTTGAGGTGGTCCCTATCTCTACAGGGAATGGACTATACAGTGGAACATAGACCTGGGAGTACCCACTCCAATGCAGATGGACTCTCCAGATATTTCCACTTAGACAATGAAGACTCATCAGGTCATGGCTAGTTTTATTGTCCTTCGTTTGGGGGGGAGGGGGTGGTGTGTAGGAAAGTACCATCTTGCCTGGCATGTTACCCCCATATTTTACTGTATATATGTTGTTTTAGTCTATGTGTCACTGGGACCCTGCCAGGCAGGGCCCCAGTGCTCATAAGTATGTGCCCTGTATGTGTTCCCCGTGTGATGCCTAACTGTCTCACTGAGGCTCTGCTAACCAGAACCTCAGTGGTTATGCTCTCTCTGCTTTCCATATTTGTCACTAACAGGCTAGTGACTAAATTTACCAATTCACATTGGCATACTGGTACACCCATATAATTCCCTAGTATATGGTAGTGAGGTACCCAGGGTATTAGGGTTCCAGGAGATCCCTATGGGCTGCAGCATTTCTTTTGCCACTCATAGGGAGCTCTGACAATTCACACACAGGCCTGCCAGTGCAGCCTGAGTGAAATAACGTCCACGTTATTTCACAGCCATTTACCACTGCACTTAAGTAACTTATAAGTCACCTATATATCTAACCTTCACCTGGTGAAGGTTGGGTGCAACGTTACTTAGTGTGTGGGCACCCTGGCACTAGCCAAGGTGCCCCCACATCGTTCAGGGCAAATTCCCCGGACTTTGTGAGTGCAGGGACACAATTACACGCGTGCACTGTACATAGGTCACTACCTATGTACAGCGTCACATGGTAACTCCGAACATGGCCATGTAACATGTCTAAGATCATGGAATTGTCGCATTGGGGGGACAATTCCATGATCCCCCGGGTCTCTAGCACAGAACCCGGGTACTGCCAAACTGCCTTTCCGGGGTCTCCACTGCAGCTGCTGCCAACCCCTCAGACAGGTTTCTGCCCTCCTGGGGTCCAGGCAGCCCTGGCCCAGGAAGGCAGACCAAAGGACTTCCTCTGAGAGAGGGTGTAACACCCTCTCCCTTTGGAAATAGGTGTGAAGGCTGGGGAGGAGTAGCCTCCCCCAGCCTCTGGAAATGCCTTGATGGGCACAGATGGTGCCCATCTCTGCATAAGCCAGTCTACACCAGTTCAGGGATCCCCCAGCCCTGCTCTGGCGTGAAACTGGACAAAGGAAAGGGGAGTGACCACTCCCCTGACCTGCACCTCCCAGGCGAGGTGCCCAGAGTTCCTCCAGTGTGTCCCAGACCTCTGCCATCTTGGAAACAGAGGTGTTTGTGGCACACTGGACTGCTCTGAGTGGCCAGTGCCAGCAGGCGACATCAGAGGCTCCTTCTGATAGGATCTTACCTCTCTTGGTAGCCAATCCTCCTTCCTAGGTAGCCAAACCTCTTTTTCTGTCTATTTAGGGTCTCTGCTTTGGGGATCTCACCAGATAACGAATGCAAGAGCTCACCAGAGTTCCTCTGCATCTCCCTCTTCACCTTCTGCCAAAGGATCGACCGCTGACTGCTCAGGATGCCTGCAAAACCGCAAC
The DNA here is from genome assembly GCF_031143425.1 of Pleurodeles waltl. Lineage (NCBI taxonomy): Eukaryota > Metazoa > Chordata > Amphibia > Caudata > Salamandridae > Pleurodeles > Pleurodeles waltl. The sequence continues at coordinate 656,959,743 of NC_090443.1, read as the reverse complement.
AAAGTAGCAAGCCGACTACTAGCAACCTTGTATCGCTTCATCCTGCCAGCTTTCTCGACTGTTTCCAGGTGGTGCATGCTCTGGGGGTAGCCTGCCTCCTCTCTGCACCAGGAGCTCTGAAGAAATCTCCCGTGGGTCGACGGATTCTTCCCCCTGCAACCGCAGGCAACAAAAGACTGCATCACCGGTCCTCTGGGCCCCTCTCAGCACGACGAACGTGGTTCCTGGAACTCAGCAACTCTGTTCAAGTGACTCCCACAGTCCAGTGACTCTTGAGTCCAAGTTTGGTGGAGGTAAGTCCTTGCTTTCCCACGCTAGACTGCATTGCTGGGTACCGTGTTATTTGCAGCTGCTCCGGCTCCTGTGCACTCTTCCAGGATTTCCTTCATGCACAGCCAAGCCTGGGTCCCGACACTCTAACCTGCAGTGCACAACCTTCTGAGTTGTCCTCCGGCATCGTGGGACTCCCTTTTGTGACTTTGGGTGGACTCCGGTTCACTTTTCTTCTAAGTACCTGTTCAGGTACTTCTGCGGATGCTGCCTGATACTGTGAGGGCTCCCTACGTTGCTGGGCGCCCCCTCTGTCTCCTCATCCAAGTGGCGATATCCTGGTCTCTCCTGGGCCACAGCAGCATCCAAAAACCCTAACCACGACCCTTGCAGCTAGCAAGGCTTGTTTGTGGTCTTTCTGCGTGGGAACACCACTGTAAGCTTCTTCACGACGTGGGACATCCATCCTCCAAAGGGGAAGTTCCTAGTCCTCTTCGTTCTTCCAGAACTCTAAGCTTCTTCCAACCGGTGGCAGCTTCCTTGCTCCCTCAGCTGGCATTTCCTGGGCTCCTGCCCACTCTCGACACTGTCGTGACTATTGGACTTGGTCCTCTTGTCTTACAGGTACTCAGGTCCAGAAATCCACTGTTGTTGCATTGCTGGTGTTTGTTCTTCCTGCAGAATCTCCATATCATGACTTCTGTGCTCTCTGGGGGTAGTAGGTGCACTTTACACCTACCTTTCAGGGTTTTGGGGTGAGCTATTTTTCTAACCCTTACTGTTTTCTTACAGTCCCAGCGACCCTTTACAAGCTCACATAGGTTTGGGGTCCATTTGTGGTTCGCATTCCACTTTTGGAGTATATGGTTTGTGTTGCCCCTATACCTATGTGCTCCTATTGCAATCTACTGTAATTTTACATTGCTTGCATTACTTCCTTTTGCTATTACCTGCATAATTTTGGTTTGTGTACATATATCTTGTGTATATAACTTATCCTCATACTGAGGGTACTCACTGAGATACTTTTGGCATATTGTCATAAAAATAAAGTACCTTTATTTTTCGTACTTCTGTGTATTGTGTTTTATATGACACCAGTGGTATAGTCGGAGCTTTACATGTCTCCTAGTTCAGCCTAAGCTGCTTTGCCATAACTACCTTCTATCAGCCTAAGCTGCTAGAAACACCTCTTCTACACTAATAAGGGATAACTTGACCTGGCACAAGGTGTAAGTACCTCTGGTACCACTACAAGCCAGGCCACCCTCCTACACCATAACTGCGGTGTCCATGGTGCACATAATGGATCATACTTTGAGACATTCCCCATGGCAATATTTATCTGTAACACAATACGATTAATTATGCTTGCATGCAGAGCTTGCTTACATCCTAATCTATATCGAACTACAGAAACGTTGCTTAAGTTGCTAACCATGCGTCTTTCGGTTACATAAAACATGAAGGCTGGTGGTTTGGAGTATCGAACTCCTTTGGTTCCATTGTTCATTGTAACAATCACCATATGTCCTGGTATCATAATATTTACACATCATGTTTAGCATATAACTCAAAGCCTGTACTGTTGCTGGCGTCCCCTGCAACTCGTTCAGTCCGTTGGCATGTCGGATTTGCTTTACAGTTACCTTCCAGGTCACAGCTTTGGCAGCCATCCACTTGCCTCCAGGTAACTTCACGTTGCAAAGTGAAACATTTCCCTGGTCATCAGTTATGTTAGCAGCTTAAGGTGCACAAGTGATATGAAGGTCCGTAACGACATTCTCTGCTATCATCAACGCAGATGTCATCATTTCTGACCATGGGGTAAGTCACACTGCAGGTATGAATACAGGTAGATTAGAGTTCTTTAAAAGTACAATATATGTACTCCCCACCCCTTGACTCAATAGCTCTCCTGCCTCTGGCTTTTTCCCTGGATGGTTCACCCATACTTTTCTTTCTGTGCTTCCAAATCCTCCCTCACCTCTCTGCGTGTTATCGGAGGGGCAGATCTTTCTTCAATGTGGGGGGTGTACGCTTGTTCACAAATCAATTGTGCAAGTCTGTCATGTGCTGATAACTTTTTTAGCTGTTCTTTCACCAATCCGTTATATGTCTTAATCATGCCTGCAGCTTGTGGATAATAACTAAGGTGCAAAATCCACCAAATTCCCTGTTCCTCCGCTCAGCCCTGCAATGTTTTCCCTGAAAAGTGTGTGCCCCTATCTGTTTGGATCTCATCAGGTGCCCCATAATGTTTTATCAGGTAGTTTAGCCCTCGCAAAGTGGACTTTTGATCTGCAGACTTACAGGACATACCCAATATAATGCCAGAGTAGGTGTCCACCATGGTCAATACGTGGCTTTTTCCTCCTTCTTTTGGTAGCGGCCCGATATAGTCCAATTGCCACACCGTAGCAGCTGCAGTTCCACTTCTGATATGGCCGCTAGGCTTCTTTTGCAGGGGCATTTGTCTAATCTGGTTGTATGTGGGGCACTCCTTTACTGCTTGTTGCACTTGTTCTTTAGTAACTGGAATTTGTTGTTGCTGTGCCCATGCATAAGTGCCATTCTCTCCTAGATGTCCGGATGTTGCATGGGCCCTGTTTGCTAAAGCAGCTTCAGATTCCTCCTTGATGACCACCGTTCGGGTTTTGGCCATTTGATCTGCGGTGTTGTTGAATAGAGATACATGTGAGGTATCCGATGGGCAATGGGCATCCACATGTCCCACATAGATTTGACATTTTTGCCCTTTCTCCCACATCTCTTCCCATAGCTGCTCGCCTCCCGAAATGGGGGTGACTTTAATCCATCCATCCTTGTGCCAAGTCGGGCCCAGCTTACTAGTCCTTGGTAAGTGGCCCGACTGTCAGTGTACACAAATGTTTTCTCTCCGATTTGGGCTTGTTCGATCACTGCTGCTACCCCCTGCAGTTCTGCAAGCTGGCTTGATCCATTATCCCCTCCTCGCAGCAACATTGTTTCTGTAGCAGGCTGGAATGCAACTGTTTGCCATTGTCTCTTTCCTTGATAATACCGGGCGGTACCATCAGTGAACCATGCATTTTGCTGTTCTTCTTCAGTGAGTCGTTCGAAAGGCAGGGCTGTCTTAAATGGTGAGGATTCCATTTCAGAGGGCTCTGGCGCAGGGGCCACTGCCTGCAAGTCCACTGCCCCTAGCTTATCTTCTTGTAACTTCGACACTCCTGCTGGTCCCGGTTTTGCCCTCTGCTGCAGATACCATTTCCACTTCACGATGGCAAACTCCTGCACTCTGCCTACTTTATTGCCAACCCCTCCTTCTCTTGTCCAACCTAGTAAGGGGACCCATGTTTTTAAGGTGACCGGCCGATCATCAGTTATGCGTTCAGTTTCCACTAAGGCCCAATCTTGTGGCACCCTCTTTTTTCCCTGCCTCTGCCATGGGCTCCACATCACTACATCATCTACATCATCCTGTACTATCATTTCCAGCTCAAATGGGTCTCCTTCTGTGATGGGACCTAACGTAAAAGGATTCTGTAATGCATCTTTTGCTCCAGTGTCTCACAATCTTACCAACCATTTAAACAAAGGCTCTGCAGGCATCTGCCTAAACATACGGGTTACCTCCAACAACTCACTCTGCGTATAATTTCTCACCAAACGAGAATTCTGTATTTGCCCACCATTCACTCCCTTTGATTTGTTTTGCACAAGTGGGCGAACCTCCATTACACTTCCTCTTCCACCTTCAACTTCACCTACACTTCCTTCTCCACTTTCAACTCCACCTAGTTCTGTTACACATACTTCCACCTCATCCTCCCAATTCCAGTCATCATTATCTCAGACTGTTCCATCCCAAGTATATGGATCTCAATTTTCTTTGCGTACCAATGCACTCACTTTCACAGTTGAGGGTATTTTAGGCTTCTGCCTACTCTTCTGTTTGCGTACCAGTGCCCTCACTTGCACAGTTGAGGGCATTTTAGGCTTCTGCCTACTCTTCTGTTTTGCTACTCGTACTGCTAATGCGGTGCACCTTGCCTCCATTTGATCACCCGAGTCACTGCACTTTCTGTGGTCTCTTTCATTAGTAACTGCCTTTCCTGCAAGGCTGCAACCTCATCCGGCAGTTTTGTCTTCCTGTACACCATACGGAGCGCAGACAGGAAAAGCCATCCCACTTGTCCTGCCGCTTTCAGCTCCAGCTTCGCCCCTCTTAGTTTCACACTCTCAATCGTATCTTCCACAAAGAGAGGAGTCACTTTCTCATCTAGTGCTTCCTATGAAACCGGCGCTGCCCACTGTTTCAGGAGTCCTGCCACACCAGAGAACGGGTCAGTTGCTAACCACCCAGTAATGGATCTGGCTTCTGTCCCATGCTGCCTTCCGCTCTCTGCCCCATTTTTCTTACGTCCCCAAAGAGGCATTATTGACTTATACCCCACTCCTGGTACCAAAATGTCTTATCCAGGTGACTGGTTGACACCTGTTCGGTATAAGTCAATAAGGACGCTCAATGAATAACCACACGCCAATTATGTATACACTTTAGCTTTACTAGAATTTCAGGTAAATATATGTATTTAGCACATCAACAATAGTAGAATAAGAATAGCAATGAAAAGCATCTATTTATATATGAGTACACTACAAAGAGCATCTATGCATATATATAAGCAAAGAGTTCATTGACAGATATAAGCTTTGATTAACTGTATACCAAAATGCATCACACTACGATGTTCAGGAAGCAAAATATAAACGAGTTGAATACTTCAGATAAGCTTTGATTTACTACACACCAAAATGCATGCTTCAATTACTGCAGCAGGCTCACACTATGATGTTCAGAAAGCAAAATATAAACAAGCTGAATGCTTCAGATTAGCTTTGATTAACTGCATACCAAAATGCATGTTTCAATTACTGCAGCAGGCTCACACTACGATGTTCACAAAGCAAAATATAAACGAGCTGAATACTTCAGATTATAAACACAGTGTAAGCATAATAATCAATCATAATAATAGAGCAGAGAAACAAAGGCCTTTCATCCCTGTGTGAAACTTAACTTAGTCCACGAAATGCTGGGAAGCCCTCTACCGCCTTGTTGGACCTGGCTTTTTGACAGGGTCATCCCCAAATTTCTTTGCCTCCTTCCTCCTATTTTTTCTGACCTGTTGTTGTTGGCTTTTGAACTCTGGGCACTTTACCACTGCTAACCAGTGCTAAAGTGCATATGCTCTCTGTATAAATTGTACTGTTGATTGGTTTATCCATGATTGGCTATTTGATTTACTTGTAAGACCCTAGTAGAGTGCACTATATGTGCCTAGGGCCTGTATATTAAATGCTACTAGTGGGCCTGCAGCACTTGTTGTGCCACCCACTTCAGTAGCCCCTTAACCTTGTCTCAGGCCTGCCATTGCAAGGCCTGTGTGTGCAGTTTCACTGCCACTTCGACTTTGCATTTAAAAGTATTTGCCAAGCCTGAACCTCCCCTTTTTCTACATATAAGTCACCCCTAATGTGTGCCCTAGGTAACCCCTAGGGCAACGTGCTGAGTGGGTAAAAGGCAGGACATGTACCTGTGTAGTTTATATGTCCTGTTAGTGTAAAACTCCTAAATTCGTTTTTACACTACAGTGAGGCCTGCTCCCTTCATAGGCTAACATTGGGGCGGCCCTCATACATTGTTGAAGTGGCAGCTGCTGATCTGAAAGGAGCAGTAAGGTCATATTTAGTATGGCCAGAATGGTAATACAAAATCCTGTTGACTGGTGAAGTTGGATTTAATATTACTATGTTAGAAATGCCACTTTTAGAAAGGGAGCATTTCTCTGCACTTAAATCTTTCTGTGCCCTTCAATCCACGTCTGGCTAGGTTTAGTTGACAGCTCCTTGTGCATTCACTCAGACACACCCCAAACACAGGGTACTCAGCCTCACTTGCATACATCTGCATTTTGAATAGGTCTTCCTGGGCTGGAAGGGTGGAGGGCCTGCCCTCACACAAAGGACTGCCACACCCCCTTCTGGGACCCTGGCAGACAGGATTGAACTGAAAGGGGACCTGGTGCATTTCTTAGACACTCTTTGAAGTCACCCCCACTTCAAAGGCACAATTTAGTATAAAACAGGGCCTTTGCCCTACCTCATCAGACACTTGCTGGAGAAGAAACCTGAACCAGAAACTACATTCTGCCAAGAAGAACTGCCTAGCTGCTCAAAGGACTCACCTGTCTGCTTTCTACAAAGGACTGCTGCCTTGCTGTTGGCCTGCTGCCTTGCTGAACTCTTGTCTGGCTATAAAAGTGCTCTCCAAGGGCTTGGATAGAGCTTGCCTCCTGTTCCCTGAAGTCTCAGGACCAAAAAGACTTCTCTTTTTAATTTGGACTCTTCGTGCGCCGAAAATTTTGACGCACAGCTTGCTCTGTGGTGAGAAAATCGCCGCACGCCGACGCTGCTCGACACAACGCCTACGGGGCGGCCGGAACTTCGACGCACGGCCTCGCACAGACCCTGGGACATTTGGTAATCCCATGATCCATAGAAGGAGACGGTCCGCATGCCGGAAAATGACGCACGTCTTCCCCGAGTGAAAAATAACGACGCAAGTCCGTGTGTGAAGGGGCGAAACCGATGCACACACCATCTTTCCTCCCGCAGAACGACGCACGTCTCCCCGCGTGAAAAATAACGACGCAAGACCGTGTGTGAAGGGGCGTAACCAACGCACACACCATTTTTCAACGCATCTCCTCTTCTGCGGCCCTCTGCGGAGATTTTCCACTCCAAACCAGGTACTTTGTGCTTGAAAGAGACTTTGTTTGCTTTTTAAAGACTTAAGACACTTTATATCACTTTTTAGTGATATCTTTACAAATTCATATTGCATCTTTGATCGTTTTGACCTGCAAATACCCAGATAAATATTAAATATTTTTCTAAATACTGTGTGGTGTATTTTTGTGGTGTTATATTATGTTATTGTATGATTTATTGCACAAATGCTTTACACATTGCCTTCTAAGTTAAGCCTGACTGCTCGTGCCAAGCTACCAGAGGGTGGGCACAGGATAATTTGGATTGTGTGTGACTTACCCTGACTAGAGTGAGGGTTCTTGCTTGGACAGAGGGCAACCTGACTGCCAACCAAAAACCCAATTTCTAACATGCCTGCTTGGACCTCTCTCCCCCTCAAGCGTCACGGTCTCTGAACAGCAAAACAGGGAGGCAGCGCTGGGCCATGGCAGCTTTCACAACCCCATCTGCGAGCTTCAAATCCCTCACCCGCACTTCAGTGCTTAAATAACTTGAAGCTTGGATTCTATCTCTTTCTGGCATTTTCTAGCTATGTTATCAGCACTTGGCTCTGCCCTTCCCCAGCCTTTGTTTTCATTCCATCTTCTCCCTGTACTCTCGTTCTCAAGGTTGAGACGGAGTATTCTACACAAACAAGCTTGAAAATAATATCATGAACTTTTCCACGTTGTTCGGGAGTTTCAGCAGGCATCACACTCATCTACACTGCTCAAGCTAATTAACCCTTCGTGTCACAATGTCTTCCGCAACTTTCCCTATACTGATCAGGAGGGTTTACCCACTATCATAGCCACACCTCTGGATGGACATAGGGAGATCTGACCAAGATACGAAGGGTTCTGCCATGTTTGATTTAGGTAGAGAGGGGCAGTGTCGGATAATTTACAGTGAAACACACAGGAAGTGCTGCAATAGTGGGAAGGGTCAAACCTGGGACCTTTTATCCCATTGTTTAGGATGTGGTCAGGAGTATCCTTCACCTGAAGGCCGACAATAAACATATAAGTGGACCTCACTGACCTCTCCTCAGAACATTTTTGGACCTGTAAGGACTCAGAGGAAGGATTGCTCCGTCCGAAAAACGTCAAGCAAGACTGGACCGCTTGTCTTGAACTCAAGAAGTGAGTCCGACGATCTGTTACCTGACCTCTTGTTTGAGCTACAGGCACACAACAAACATCTAGAGGCCTTTCTCTACAAATTCCTAGCTACCCAGCACTAAATGTACCTGCCCTGAACCCTGCTGCTGGGCTCTGTTGGAGTGAGACCTAACCCTCAAGCAGTTTGCCCCCAGGTCCTGTGCTAGTGTTAGAGTGTGCTCCTCCTGTCTACTCTGCAGAAGCTGAGCCTTAAAAATGTTTTGCTAGTTTCCTGCCTGGAGAACCAGTGCTGACAGAAATCATAGTCAAACGCACAGCATTCAACTCTGGATTGCTGGTCAGCCTCAGTTTGCTTACTAGCCCTTCTGAAGGAGATCTGGCTTCCAGAAAAGTTTCTAAGTCTGAACATAGAGGGCTTCATCAGGACAGATGCCTAGCAACAATCCATCAAATGTTTTGGCCTTTCTGGCAATAGGCTTTGCCCATGCAGAGCTTTTTGAACTTCCTCGACAACTGCAGCAGTTCCATGCTCTCCAGTAGCTCCCATTCTCAAGCCTAGCTCCAAATCCAGCTTGCAACTTGCCCTGCCAAGGACCACATTTCCCCATAAGCATTTGGTCCTAATTTTTTACTTTGACCAGTTTCAGTTCTAGAGCAACCAGATAACCGTTGTTAGCCCTTTGCCGTTTGATGCTATTTTTAATTTGAACTTTAAAAATGTATATTTATATTTCAAATTATTTAATTTTTGTCAGTTTGGTGCTATTTATTAAAATTCACCCTATTTTTCTAAATTGTTTTAGGCTTTTTCTTGTGTTGTCTTTTCATTTTCTTAATGTTAGACAGCTGCAAAAATACTTTACACATTGCCTCTAAGTTAAGCCTGACTGCTTTGTGCCAAGCTACCAGAGGGCAATTGATATATTTATACAGTGACCTTTGTGTTTCACCCTGACAATGATTATGATTATTTTTTTTAGGTGGGCTCTCCTCTCATCTCTCTCAACTTTTACTCCAATATCCTACAGTTCTAATATAGAATTTCAATTTTCTTCTGATCTAATGGCTCTAGCAGCAGTTATTCTGATGTCACAATTCAACTTACTGAACAATAGAGGGAAATGTAGATGTGTAACAATGAATTATTGGTAATTTATCACTGAGGTGTCATTAAATAGACAAAGAAAGCAAAGCTCACGTTTTCTGTGCTGTCACTCAAAACTTGAAGGTGGAAAAATCCCCGTAACTCATTTTTGGTCATTTACAATTGTATATTATGTATTGCCTTCCCAAACCATATGCCTCTGTTTTCAGCAGATGTGCAAGGGTATAGAACTGGTAGGGGAGCTATAACAAAATGGCCTCTCCTGCTGTCGACTGCTGTCCCGTGTTACTCCTGGTGCCCTGCAACCCACGCACCACCCTCTAGCAATCTCTCCACTCCATCAATGGAGACGAGAACTGGAGCTGGACCCCCAACGAAGCCATGGTGTCCCTGAATGCCTTAGAGGCAAAAGCAGGGCCCTGGTCCGAATGAAAAGCCGCAACTGCATATGTATCGACAAAGATGCGCAAATCTTTAATAACAGTTTGAGCGTCAGCCGAGCGCTGTGGCCAGACCCACACAAATCTGGAGCACAAATCTACAGCAACCAATATATATTTGTATGCACTATCAGGTGTCAGCGGACCACAATGATGCAAGTACAAACACTGCAAAGGTTTATTTGATATTAGAAGGGGCGTCTGCTGCGGGCGTCTAGCCATGGAAATTTTAATTTGCTGGCAGACATCACAACAAAGGACATACTGCTTCGTCTCTTTATAGAGACCAGGCCACCAATAACGAGCCTGTAACAGTGAAATGGTGGCAGCCATGCCGGTATGTGCAGATGCCGCCCCCTCCTGTGCTGCAGAAATCAATCGAGGTCGCTCAATTTTATTGGGCATTTCATGTACACTAACGCCTGGTATTTTAACTACAGCGTTTAGAATTCCACCCATGCAGTAACTATATTTAGAAGGGAATCCTTTCGGAAATGGCGTGCCATCAGCCTTAGCCTTTATGGCAGCCAAAATCTCTGTGTCCGGTTTGGAACTCGAACGAGTTACTGCAGCCACAGTGGCAACTGCCACTGCCGATTTTGCGGCTTCATCAGCCAAAGTGTTACCAGCAACGTGTATCCCAACGCGCTGGTGTCCAAGTGTATGCACAACATGGACTTTAGGAAGCGTCTCCTTCAGATCCGCAACCTTCCCCCACAACAATTTGTGCTTAATGGTGTTACTTTTGGAATCTCTGAACCCATTCAACCTCCAGTAGTGCAAATATTCATTGAAAGACTGAACACATTAATAGGAATCACAAACCAGCAATGTAAATATTGCCGGATCCGCATGTTCCAAGGCTAACAACAGAGCTTTCAGCTCCACCAACTGTGCCGTACAGTCTCCCAAGGTCTGTATATAAGTATGTTGGGGGCAGAACGTCTCCCCCTCCATATAGCCGCTCACCACCGCACATGCAGCAGAATACTGTTGTTTAGTCCCAACCGCTGGTTGCGCAGAGCCATCGGTATACATGACCACCTGATATTGGTCAATAGGCAATGTGCCAGCGGGAACTGGGTACTCCATTTCATATTGAAGAAATTCTTGAGTCTGCAGTTTAGGGTCAAATATGTAATCTACATCAGTGGCTGTCAAAGACGTTGCCCATTGTATCCATCGCGGGTGTAAAGCTTTTGAATTAGGAACACTCGCTTTTGTAACAGCCTCTAAGGCTGGAATCGGGGAAACGACAATGATGCGTTGGCCCTGGGCAAGAGGTCGTTCTTTAATCACAGCCATCTGTACAGCAGTGAGAATTTTCTCAGTTTGTGCAAAACGTTGTTCTGCAGCAGAATACAAGTGCGACTTGTATGCTATCGGGACTGTCTCACCCTCATTAAAGGTGACATATGTAAACCCAACGGTACCAGGTATAACCCTGATGACCAGATGCGTTTTATTATCCCGAGTGTGTAAATGCTTTACTGCTAAGAGATCAGTTTGCAAATCTCGAAGAATATGTGTATGCTCATTCGTCCAAAATCTACTCGAAAAATTTGGGCGAATCAACTCGTATAATGATTTTATACCTGCAGCGTAATCAGGAATGTAAGTTCTGCCAAAATTTAGAAACCCCAATAATGACTGGAGTTTCCGAACCGTATAAGGAGGTTGCAACTGAGCACATTTCTCCAAAAAGTGTGGCGCTAAGCTCTTGCCCTCATTCGACAACTCTCCCAGGAAAATGACGCTGAGGAAGGCAATCTTCGATTTTTTAAAATTAAATTTGTAGCCTATTTCAGCAAATCCCACAACAATGCGTGCTACCCGCCTTAAATGTTGCAGTAACTCGTCGTCTGTCAAATAGATATCATCAACATATGATAAAGCTTCAGGGTCCAACTAGTGCAGAATTTCAGTTACACGAGCCGAAAATAGTCCTGGGCTATTCTTATACCCCTGAGACAGACGACAAAACTTTTTTTGAGAGCCAAACGCACTAAAGCTCATATAGTCCCTACTTTCGGGCGCTATATTTTGGCAGAAGAATCCATTCAAGATATCTAATGTTGTTTTGTATTTCTTACGCACTATATTATTCATGAGCGCTGCGCTGTGTGAATTTTGTATTGCATACGTGCGTGTATGTCCATTTAAATGTCTGTAATCCACTTCTATCCTATAAGAATGGTCCGGTTTAGCTACTGGAAATAAGGAATTATTCATCGGCGAGACACAGGATTCAATTACTCCCTGGTACTCCAATTGTGTAAGTATTTTCCTTACTGATGCCCTTGCTTCAAATTTTATAGGAAATTGTGGTTGCGGCTGAGGTTCGCCCTTTATCGGAATTACATGATAAGGTGAATCCCTATCCCACCCCACATTATTTCTATATAAGGCGAGAGCCTGTGCCAGAGCCCATGTTTTACTATAGGACTCTGCTAAATTTCCCGGAACAAGTGGTGAGAATGAAGGTGTAATAACCTCCTCCCCAACCGGACAGTCACGAACAAAGTCAGGGAGCCAATCCTTTTAGGCCAGCAGAATGTCATACAATTTGACCACACGGTCCCAAAAGATGGCGTTTATAGTGCGCTCAACGTCCCCTTCAAATTTTAAAGTTACTGTATAAACTCTATCGGGATCAGAGACACGCATATCTGCTGTTTCGACTTGTATGAAGTCATCAGTTGCTTTCACCTCCAGATGCTCTAGAAGATTCCGGCGAACTATTGTGACCTCTGCTGCGCTGTCTAGTAGTGCTAACGCCCATTTCTTGTTCTTCAAGAGAACTCTCTTCTTGAGTGGCATGTCTAACTGAGACTGCCGCCACCTTCTTCTTTTTAAATTGCTGCTTTTGTTGGATTGGTTTCTCTTCTTTCTTGACAGAAACCTCCGTTGAGCGTTGTGATTCCTGTCTCGGTTTCTCGTACTCTGGTCTCCGCTCTGACCGCCCACCTCTCTCATTTCTCTTTTCAGATGAGTCCTGAAAGGAACGAGATTGGCGTGTATCAGTATATTGATATCTATCAGGCGTCTTCAAATTATCCCTATTTCTGAGATTATACCTAGTCTGCGGGGTCTCTGGTTGCGGAGATTCTCCCCTTTCTTTTTTAGGTGTTTGTTGTTTTTTCTCCCAGCGCTTTTTAGTACCCTCAGGTAGCTGCTGTTTAGTAATATCCTTACTATTCTTACTCTGAAACTGAGGTTTTTGCGGTCTAGCCCCAAGGCTATCACGACCAATACTCGAATATGTTTCCGCTATTATTCTCGGCAGTTCCCGCTCCTGATCAAGTTGCGGGACGTCACGAAGACGCATACGCACCGCTAGTGCCACTGCCTCCCCTTTTAGATTACTCAGTATTATGGAAGAAACTGTGGCAAAATTGCCAATCAGTTGCATCCCTAGATCTAAGGCTGGGGCAGCCCCATATTCATCTTGAATTTGTGTAAGCACTTCCGGTAAATTAGCCAGTGTCGGTGTACAGTGTGCTGTAGTGTAGAGCGCGGCAAACACCGTGCCCCATGTATTACAATGGTCCACAGTAGGAACCATACCAAACGGTAAACACATCGTCAATATCCTATGTTTATCCTGAGGTCCCGTATGGGGAAATACTGCTTCCAGCGTATACATTTTTTGCGCCAGCCAAAATGGAGTTTCCTCTCGTTTTGCCGGTACTTTACCCATAACTGAGTGTACAGTGGCCGGATTGATACCCGGAACCACTGCATGTAGTTGCGCCGGAGCAGCACGCGCTGGGTTTGTGTTCAGTGTCTGCATCACAAATTGAACTAAACGTCTATATGTAGCCGTTAATTCCGTATATAAGCGTCGAACTTCAGCCACTGCCAATTGAGCAACCGCAGGATGTGGTGTATATGTAGCCAATAAAGGCCAGGTAGGACCATCATTACTTAGTGGACCCAACCTAACTTGTGCTATGGTGTGTGGGAGGGCGCCATCAAGCCAATTATGGTGTTCTTGATAAGATATAGGTATCTCTAAGTATGCATATGCCCTGTATTGTCCAGGGACATTTGCAAGAGTGTAATCGTGAAATGTGTGTGTATTCCCATCAACTGCCGGAAATACTACCCAAGAATAAAAAAGTTCTGTTCTATAGGCTGCATGGGCGTCCACCACAAACGTGACTGGACCCCCCTGGTTCGTTAGACCATGTGCTAACAGGTGCCCCGTGAGCGGTTGTCGCATATTAACTGCAATGTTCATTACTTGGGGATTCTCCATTATGAAAACAGCGCTGGTTCAGAGAAGACACACCAATATCGGGGTTTTCCTTTCAAAGTTCAAGCTTGAACAACCGACCACTAAGTAATAGGATGTACCTATCTCGTGGTGGTGGAAATCCTCAGCCCCACGGACGTCTCCGTTAACGGAACCGAGTAGTCAATATATATATGAGACCGAGAGAGTCAGCCGGATCCGAAAATTAGAGCATGACCAATCGTTGGCGGCGCCATGTTGCGTTGACTCTCAGTATCCTAAATGAGACTACTGGATTTCTAGGTAGCAGGATCGTTCTCGGTGTGGGGGACTGAGTCTGACCCACTTGGAAGGACCTCTGTCACCCTAAATCCGGTTTTGCTCCGGCTAACTAGCAGTGCCTCATCTCTCCCAAGGGGAAGAGATGATTGGGCAGCCGAGCACATGACATCTTTGGAACTTCTCAGAGAAGTCGTGGTCACTCAGATCCAAACCAGCTCTCTCATTTACATTATGATCTCATATACAAATGACAAAGGCAGTTGAAGTTTTATATATTGTTTTAATAAAATGACTGCATTTTAGATATTAAGGCGTGAGCCGCAATAACCAGAACCATACAACACATTAGGATTGAAATAGTCACCAGGAGAGTGAAACATAAGAATAACGCTATCATGGTGTTAACAATTTCTACTCTCTCTCAGCAAGTTCTATTTCGAGCACAGCATGTTAAACTTCTAACTTGCCTTTCAGATTCCCTGGGAAGCCATCAACCCTCATACCTGAGCAAAGGCCGGTGATCTGGTTCAGCATCTGCAACGAGGCAGTCAGCGTCTAGTTGTGGTTCCCTGGTTGGAATCTCCCTCTCGCGTGTATTGGGACAAGGAAGTGTTTTTATAACTAACATGTCAGTGTGATCACAAAATGTCCCTAACGCAAGAATGCCAAAGACTAAACTCCTACCACGTCTATCGGCAATGTACCAGACTGTATCCTTGACTGAAGCACAGAGTGAACAAGAATGTGTTATTGAGAACTCCAGTGCTGAAGTAGGCTAAACAGTGTGATATAAAAAATAAAACAAGACCGTAGAACTGGTTATTTGAAAAATAACAGTACGAAGCTGAATAAAAAGCATTTAGAGCAAAGCGCACAGTGGCTCTAAGCTGCGAGCAAAGGAATAAAATACATCCAGGGCAAAGTGCACAAAGGCCTAAAGCCTGAAGCTAACACGCAAAGGATACATAAAACTGACCACACTACACTTCCCTTTCCAAAAATTCATAGGATGCTGCCACATAGATCACACAATAATTTCAGCATTCTGTTTCCCCTAAAATATTAAAAGGTATATCTGCTGTCATCTTCCTTTGCCATTCTCTGCAATCATTCAAACTCTGGTGTCCTGAAACCTCCCCTACCACCCTCTAATCAATTTACCCTCTGCTCCCCAAATATATATAAAAAATAACACTTAGTCACTTTCCCCCGTCCCCTACCACATTCTGTGCCTTCTCACCTTGTCTGGGGCTGTGCTTTCTGTTTTTCATTGGAACACTGAGCTAGCATTGTACTGGCAGGTATTTTAAGACCCCTATGAGTGTTTTGTGGAATTCCTTTGTGATATAAAGCAAAACGATTTTTTTTTACATCATAGCAGTGAAAAACCGGATTTACAAACTGGTAATTAGATTACTGGCTCTCACTAAGAGCCGTATGTAACATGTAGAATTATAAATAGATAACTGTGATTAATTGGGATGTTTTTCGTTAGGGGTTCTGAGCGATATCAAATAGACAACAAGTATGAAGCTCCAATTATCTATGATCTCAGTTTGAGCCCAAAGTGAAAATTATCCCCATTATTCACAATTATCCATCTTTAGTTTTATGCTATGTATGGCCTCTCCATTTAATCTCAGCTTACTATCATCACCAGTACGGGATAGAGGACTCAGAGGACAGTCATACACCAAAAAAGCCTTACCTGTTTCCTTACCTTGCCTATCTTACACTGCTTTCCCACCACCCGAACCATTAGCACCCTTTTGCCATTCTAAATATTAAAAAGCTATATTAAAAATGTCTGCACTTACCGTCTCCCTACAAGCCCAAATAAAAAAATATATCCTGGTATCCTGTTATCAGAAGACTGCAGTTGCAGGGCCCCAGGCTGACAGGGTCAGTTTAAGGTGGAAGAATGATGCCTGCATTCTCTAACCTCTTTCTGTTTTTTGAAGATACAAGAGAGATAAAAAAGCAAGTGAGACTGCCTCTTACCACTCCCCTTCTGAGCTCAGTACTCAGCAGAAACTGGTGAAATGGGGGGTCCACAAGGGAAGAGAGTTCTTCATTTTAGGAGGTAGCACCAGTGTCAACAATGTATGTTCCCTACTGCTGCAATGTAATAGAAGTGAATATCTGGATTTATAGTTCTGTATTCTCCATCGTGGCTGTACTTGAGATTCATACATAACAGTTATTTTCTTTTTAGAGTTGAGTTTGACAAGTGGACTGTGGGAGCCATTATTTTTCTTCCTACATTGTGCACCTTAACTTTTATATTGCAAACATGGCAGGCATACATCTGAGGAAACTATAGCTTTTGCAGTTTCTCGTGCTTATCACTGTCAAGCGTAGTACTACAGACACAGATAGTCATCACAGCAGAACATGTACAGTTGTAGAGTTTCTGCTGATGGAAAACATTTCCATGTGAGGCAATGGAGGCAGTGAGGCTAGTGGCACCCAGCGTCTGATCCCGTGGTATGCAGTCTAAAAGGGGAATAAATCATGCTTACTCAAACAATGCTGCATGCTGGTGTGTAGCAAGAGCATACCATCAAGTAAGCTGAGCAATTCTCCACTCCTCAGTACCTGCTTGCTGGTCTGGCTTCATCAAAATGTGTCACTTCATTTAACTGGTTTATGCTGAAGCAGATAAGTGGACACTGAGAGGTAGACCTACAATCTTTTGGCAGGTGTAGCTGGGTTAAAAGATACATTGGACACAAAGGAGTTAACAAAAGGCCAACAACCACCAGCTGCCGATTTCCATAATGCTAAGAGATCCTGATATTGTTTGAGCTCTTTTCAGAGACTGTGACTATAAAGTAGAGAGCTGTGGACCTCAAAAGTCAGAGCTTTCCAGTCCTAAATTCCTCTTTTGGGTGGAAAAAGAATAATTGAACATGAAGTCAAGCTGCAGTTTGGATTGGAATATGGGTAAATTCAACAGTATATTAAATGTAACTTAGGCATAATTAGCAACAAAATAGGATACTGAGGAGACTAAGCATCGAGAAGCCCCTCTAGCTGGTTGGACATTGGTCAGACTTTGGGATTATAGACAGGAGAAATCTAACTACTGACAGACTTATTAAATGAATATCTTATTAAGGAATGCATAAGTGCTGCTTGAATTCTAACAGCACCACACCGTTTGAATCATCAAAGTTTTCTCATACCACATAAATGGATTCACATATGCTCTGTAAATGGTCCCCAGTAATTCAGAACAACGTCATTGATACAGCTTTAAAAAAGGGTCTGACAGATATGATGCTGTTTAAAATTCAGAAGAGTAAAGCCAATTTTATTCGAAAGTGTGCTTGAATCAAAGGCACAAGGTCAATATTGTATTTCCGATCTGGAAGAGCCTTCACAAACAGGTCTGACTACACACAGTACCATGTTCCTGGACTAATAACCTTTAAGGTTTCCCCCATCGGCCTCGTTTCAAAGGTCCTGGGTAGAACGGAGAGCATTGTCTTCCGTTCTGGATTCCATCTTGCTATTTCATAATGAGTCTCCTCTGGTAAACAGAAGTGTTATCCTTAATTCTTTTTTAGAGATTCATGCTTTAAAGGTGGTAAAAAGCGATGATATTGCCAATGTTACCATCTATTTGACTGGTCTGTCCCCTTTTTCCAGAGTCATCTTTGACTCCCTGGCTATTGCACGTTTGGTAGTTCAGAATTGTGAGTATTCCCTAAAGAGAGCGATTGATGTTGTTTCAGTTGCTGAAAGCTGGGAATACCCACTCCAAGATTCAAACTGCTCAAAGGTATCCAAGCCATCTATGATTGATTTAGTGGGGTTTCATTTTGGTTTGAGATATGGGAATCCCAAAGATACAATTATATCCCTAGGGCAAGGCGATCGAGTAAGCAGTGTAGTGGACGGCCCTGAAATTCATACACGGGTACTGCTTTGAAGGACGAGCCACTGTCACTGGAGCTGGGTAGAGGTATTCTAAATAATGCCTAGGATCAATGAGCCCTTGAGGTAGAGGGCTACTTATGTTCTGAAATGTGGCCGGGCTGGGGCAAGATTACTGTAAATTGAATTTTCTTAAATTGTTTAATCACCTGATTATGTGCCTGGAAGAAGCTTGGTTATGTACAAAGTTTGATTGCAGTGGCTATTTTGTATTTTCCTGTAAGGGAAGGTGTTAGACTTTTCATCCTTGGCGTTGTCTCCCTTAACTTTTTGCCTCTGTTCCCCAGGTTGTTGATGTGTGCTGGACTCTGATTTTGCTATTTGTTTTACTCTGGGCACTTTACCACTGCTAACCAGTGCTAAAGTGCAAGTGCTCCTTTACAAAATGTGTATGTGATTGGTTAATCCATGATTGGCATATTTGATTTACTAGTAAGTCCCTAGTAAAGTGCACTAGAGGTGCCTGGGCCTGTAAATCAAATGCTACTAGTGGGCCTGCAGCACTGGTTGTGCCACCCACATAAGTGGCTCTGTAATCATGACTCAGACCTGCCATTGCAGTGTCTGTGTGTGCAGTTTTACCTGTAAATTCGACTTGGCAAGTGTACCCACTTGCCAGGCCTAAACCTTCCCTTTTCTTACATGTCAGACACCCCTAAGGTAGGCACTAGGTAGCCCCAAGGGCAGGGTGCAGTGTATGGTTAAGGTAGGACATATAGGGCCTCATTCTGACCCTGGCGGTGTCTCACCGCCAGGGCAGAGGGCAGAGGAAGAACCGCCAACAGGCTGGCGGTGCTTCCGTGGCATTCTGACCGCGGCGACGGGAAACCGGCGGTGTCCCGCCGGTTTCCCGCTGCCCTGGGGAATCCTCCACGGCGGCGCTGCTAGCAGCGCCACCATGGGGATTCCGACCCCCTTACTGCCATCCTGTTCCTGGCGGTGTTCGCCGCCAGGAACCGGATGGCGGTAACGGGTGTCGTGGGGCCCCTGGGGGCCCCTGCAGTGCCCATGCCAATGGCATGGGCACTGCAGGGGCCCCCTAACAGGGCCCCACTATGATTTTCAGTGTCTGCTGTGCAGACACTGAAAATCGAGACGGGTGCAACTGACGGAGCCGGCATCCTCATGGAAGGGGGTTTCCCGCTGGGCTGGCGGGCGGCCTTCTGGCGGTCACCCGCCAGCCCAGCGGGAAACTCAGAATAACCGCAGCCCAGCAGAAAACTCAGAATAACCGCAGCGGTATTCTGACGGCGGGACTTTGGGGGGCGGCCTCCGCCGCCCGCCAAAGTCAGAATGAGGGCCATAGTAATGTGTTTTAAATGTCCTTACAGTGAAATATTGCTAAATTCGTTTTTCACTGTTGGAAGGCCTGTCCCTCTCATAGGTTAACATGGGGGCTACCTATAAATCTGATTAAAGTGTAGATTCCCTTTGGGAGCAGATGGACATGTGGAGTTTGGGGTCTCTGAGCTCACAATTTAAAAATACATCTTTTAGTAAAGTTGATTTTAAGATTGTGCGCTTGAAAATGCCACTTTTAGAAAGTGAGCATTTTCTTGCTTATACCATTTCTGTGACTCTGCCTGTTTGTGGATTCCCTGTCTGGGTCAGTTTGACAGTTGGGCTGGTTGCACCTCACACTAGACAGTGACACAAAGGGAGCTGGGGTGTAGCCTGCATATCCTGATGAGCCATCTGTGCTAGGAGGGAGGGGAGGAGTGTTCACCCGCACCTGAAAGGGCTGTGCTTGCCCTCACACAATGCAGTCTCCAACCCCCTGGTGAGTGTCTGGGGCCTGGCCTGGGCAAGGCAGGATTTCACATTCCAAAGAGACTTTACTTTGAAGTAGGCCTACTTCAAAGGAGAAACTGGGTATAAGAAGGGCACAGACTTTAGAACACTTCTGGAAACAAGAAGGAACCTCTGCCTGGAGAAGAGGCAGTGCGGCCCTGCCTGTGACTGTGCTTTGTGGAGCTCTCCTGCAGTTGCTGCTTCTGCCAGAGTAAGAGGGCAAAGACTGGACTTTGTGTGCCTTCCATCTCATGAAGAAATCTCCAAGGGCTTGATTTAGAGCTTGCCTCCTGTTGTTTGAAGTCTCAGGGACAGTAAATACTTACCTCTTCCAGCACCTGGAGGCCCATATTTATACTTTTTGATGCAGTTGTGCGTCAAATATTTTACCGCCGGCTAACGCCATTCCAACGCGCCATGCGGGCGCCTTATTTATGAAATGACGTTAGCCGGCGCTGCGGACTGGTGTGCATCAAAAAAAATGACTCACACCAGGCAGCGCCGGCGTATGGGAAAATGGGGGCTGTGCGTCAAAAAATGGGGCAGGTCAGGTCTGAGTCAAAATTCAGGCCTCAAACCGGAATTGCGCTTTTTTTTTTTGACGCCCAACCTCCATTGACATGACTCCTGTCTTAGCAAAGACAGGAGTCATTCCCCCTTGCCCAATGGCCATGCCCAGGGGACTTATGTCCCCTGGGCATGGTCATTGGGCATAGTGGCATGTAGGGGGGCCCAAATCAGGCCCCCCTACGCCACAAAAACAAATCTGAAAAAAATACTTATCCAAACTTACCTTTCCTTCCCTGGGATGGGTCCCTCCATCCTTGGGTGTCCTCCTGGGGTGGGCAAGGGTGGCAGGGGGTGTCCCTGCGGGCAGGGGAGGGCACCTCTGGGCCCCTTCTGAGCCCACAGGTCCCTTAACGCCTGCCCTGACCCAGGCGTTAAAAAACGGCGCCCATCAGGCTGTGTGTTGTTTTTTAAGGCCCACCCCCTCCTGTGTGTCAAAATGACGTCAGAGTATAAATATGGGGCACAGGCCTTAAAGTCATTTTTTGGAAGGGAACGCCTACCTTGCATATAATTAACGCAAGGCTGGTACCCCCTTCCAAAAAATGACGCACAGGGTGGAATTTTGACGCCCGCGGAGACTTCGGATGACTCCGGACCGACGCCGCTGCTGAATCCGGGGCCGCCGCCTGCACCCGACGCTGTGACCTTTGCTGGAACGCGACGCTCTTCGCAGGCCCGACGCCACTGCAGCCCCACTGAAGTACGTGACTCCGTGGAAGTCGCCGCACCACGTCGTGACCGACACCGCTCGAAGTGCGCGGATTCAACGTTTTGCACAGGTGCCGCGATCCCTGACTTTGCGCATCGCCTTGTTTTCACTCTTCACCAAAGGTACTGTTCTTGGGGGTCTACACGACTCTGTGTCCGGCGCAGCTGGTGTCGGCTTGTTGGGAACTACTCTGTCACGACCACGTGTTAACACCTCATCGAAGCATTTTTGTTTCTAAGCGCTATTTTTGAGATTATCTTTAAAAATTCATAACTTGATTTTTGTCGTTTTGGTCTTGTTTTGTTTAGTTAAATATTTCCTATTTTTCTAAACCTTTGTTGTGTCATTTTGTAGTGTTTTCATTAAGTCACTGTGTGTGTTGGTACAAATACTTTACACCTAGCACTCTGAAGTTAAGCCTACTGCTCTGCCAAGCTACCAAGGGGGTTAGCAGGGGTTAGCTGAGGGTGATTCTCTTTTACCCTGACTAGAGCGAGGGTCCTTGCTTGAACAGGGGGTAACCTGACTGTCAACAAAAGACCCCATTTCTAACAGAAGGCATTCTGAAAGAGGCAGTGCAGCGGAGGAGGGTGACGAACCTGCTCAAAAATACAGTCAACTGAAAGCATGTACTTTACATTCACCCTTCGAGTTTGTGTTTCAAGTTGGCATTTCTGGGTGATGATAGTGGTGCTTATTTCTTTGTATTAGCAAACATGTACATTCCACCTGGGAAATCGTTCAATTACCCGGCGAGCTCATTTTTAATCTTAGTACATGATATTTCTACAGTGGTAGATTGCCCCTGAATAATCATCATGGGAGATCTAAATGCAAAGGTGTTTAATTCCACCATTGCAACCTTCACCAATGTTGACAAAGAGTATATATGGTCTATTCTGGAGATTTTGCTACCTAGCAAATTTATTAATAAATATTAAATGGGAGATCTCTTGTTGGCTTCATTTACTTTGTGTGCTTCCTCCGCTCAGAGCCTATTCTATTATATGATAGTCTCCTTTAAAATGTTTGGGGTTTGTGAGAAACTTACTGTTTTTCCTTTTGATATGGGTGATTATTGAATAGTCTGTAATTCTGTGATCATTAATTTAGAGGAGTTGGAACCTGGGAATCCTCGTTTGGATACAATTGGTTTTGACAAGTTGAATGGTTGGTCCTTTTGCACAACTATAGATATGGTTGCCGCAAGTGCTAGGATCAAAGGATTCTTTGAGGACCTGGTGGATTATGTCTGTGGTGACCCTATTCTGTTTTTAATCCCATATGAAAGAGTTCTGAAAATTAAACTCCAGTCCCAATGGTGTATGAGTGTTAAAAAAACGTAAAACCCCACTAAAGGAGTGAAACCAGGTAATTTAAACCAGCATTTACTGTTTTCCTTGGGCTGACAGAGTGAAAATGACTGATTAAAATGGTTAAGATCCCAACACAAATGTCTAGTGAATAGATGAGTTCATAATCAAAATTGGAATAATCTAAGAGAGGCGTCAAGGGCTTATGACTTCCAGAAATATTTGCATTTA
Source organism: Pleurodeles waltl (assembly GCF_031143425.1). Lineage (NCBI taxonomy): Eukaryota > Metazoa > Chordata > Amphibia > Caudata > Salamandridae > Pleurodeles > Pleurodeles waltl. The sequence continues at coordinate 656,936,934 of NC_090443.1, read as the reverse complement.
GTTGCCAAATATTGTGATTCAAGGGTGATGGTGCAGGTCATTTTTATTCCTGAAAATACTTGGGTGGATTATATCCCAGTTGTATGGAAGTAATCTTGAGATAAACTTCCCCTGGAATATTTGTGTGGGTGAGGATTCTCTTATAGTGTATGGTGCCCCTGCTGAGGATGAGATAGTGGAGTTTATAAAGAATGTCTGAGCCACTAGCTCTTCGGGGCCCCAGGTGGTCTACTTCGCAGTTCTTAAAAAGGAGACTGTTGCTTGAAGTTCGTTTCTTTCCCCGTTATGTAATTTTTGTTACCGCTCAAGGAAAAGTCCCTAGTCATGTAAGGGTAGTGTCATTGTTCTGCTATAAAAGAAGGGCCCCAATTCCTCCCCAGCAAGCTTTAGACAGAAAGCTCTATTAGCTGCCTCTGGCAAATTATTTGCCAAGGGGGTTCTTTGTCATCTACAGCAGTAGGCCCATGATCAGATATTATACACCCGGAACCAGCTGGTTTTAAGAGGAACCATAGTACTCTGGACAATATTGTGGTCCTCCAAACGGTAGTGGAAAAATACACTTTTCCCTGGGGTATGCCTGTCTGCACAGCATTTATTGATTTCTTCAAGGCGTTTGGTAGAGTAGGTTGTGAAATGCTGTGGAGGAAGCTTTTTCTTCTGGGTGTTCCATATCACCTTTAGGGTCTGATAATGGAGCTACACACGGACTTGGTGTTAAAGCTTGATGGGAGGGAAATGGGGGTTCTCCTGTAAGGTTAAAACACACATTGGTCTTAAGCAAGGCTCTCTGTTGGCCCATCTTTTGTTTTTCTTATGCATTTTTGATCTTCCAGGCACCCTTAACCAATTGAGGGGTGACTCTCCTAAAATTGGTGCAATGTCCATTGGTTTCTTACTTTATGCTGACGATGTAGCCATAATGGATCTTACTCCTGTTGACTTGCAACATCATCTTGCTGCATTGTCGAAGTATGCTGATGCCCATTTCTTGAAAATCAACATTTTTGAAAATAAAGTTTTGAACTTTAGAAACAATGGTTTTAGATTAAAAAGAAATCTAAATTGGTACCTGGTTATTGACAAACTAGAAACAGTGGACTAATATCTCTATCTGTGGAAGGTTTTCTCCAAGATTGGGGTCCTGGATCACATGAAGCTTTGTATGGACAGGGCCCTCTTGCAGGCTAATGAATTGCTAAGATGTTATAAAACGTGTGGGAGCTGCCATTTTAGGCCAAATTCCCTCCCTCCTTGTGTCATACATGTGAAGTGGCTGATGTGAGTTATTGGCTCTCCTTTGAGGGGACAGAGGGTCAAGGTTTCCATCAGCTGTGCAATGTGCATACTTTTGCAGCCCCCAACATTATGAGCTTGGAATTTGGCCTATTATCTTCTTTTGCCCTGGTCCTGGCAGCTGTCTTGAAGTGGGGAATCTCCCATCTGTGTGGCAAGGAGGGAACATTATGGGCAGCCCGAGGGTTGACATGTGTCTCTGGTTGAAAGAACATAGTGCATTTTTAGGTCTTTTAAGCAAGTGTAGGAAAGAAGCCTCTTTCTAGCTTGGTTTCCCCCACTTTTGTCCTGTTTGTCACTGTGTATGAATGTGTCAACCGGGATCCTGCTAACCAGGACCCCAGTAGTTATGCTCTCTCCCTTAACTTTGGTTGTTGGGTACTGTTAACACAATATTTCACCCACAATTGGCATACTGGTGCCCCCTTATTAGTCCCTAGTACATGGTACCTAGGTACCCAGAGTATTCGGTTTCCAGGGGATCCCTATGGGCTGCAGGATATATATTCCCACCCATGGGGATCCCATGCAAAGGCTTCTGCAGGACTGCCATTGTAGCCTGCGTGAAAAGGTGCAAGCACCCTTTCACTGCCATTTACTTTGCACCAGGTCACTTATAAGTCACCCCTATAGCAGGCCCTCCAGCCGTGAAGGCAGAGTGCAAAGTATCTGTTTGTGAGGGCACCCCTGCACTAGGAGAGGTGCCCCCACAAAATCCAGGACCATTTTCCTGGACTTTGTGAGTGAAGAGACGCCATTTTATGCGTGTACTGGACATAGGTCAGTACCTATGTCCAGCTACCTAATGGTAACTCTGAACATAGGCATGTTTGGTATCAAACATGTTGGAATCATACCCCGAGGCTTTTGCAAACATTGGTTGTATGATTCCATGCACTCTGGGCGATCCTTAGAGGACCGCCAGTATTGCTATTCCAGCCTTTTGAGGTTTTCCAGGCAGTCCCAGCTGCTGCCACATCACAGACAGGCTTCTGTCCTCCTGTTGGTTGAAAAGCTCAAGCCCAGGAGGAAGAACAGAGGATTTCCTTTGGGAGAGGGGCGTTACACCCGCTCCCTTTGGAAATAGGTTTTACAGGCTTGGGAGGGGTAGCCTCCCCAAACCACTGAAAATGCTTCGAAGGGCACATTTAGTGACCTCCTTGCATTATCCAGGCTACACCAGTTCATGGACCCCCAGTCCCTGACCTGGAGCGAATCTGGACAAAGGAAAGAGGAGTGACCACTCCCCTGTTCTTCACCACCCCAGGGGTTCCTCCAGAGTTCCTCCAGAGGGTCCCCGGGATTTGCCATCTTGGATTCAAGGTTGGCAGGGAACTCTGGGAGCATCTGAGTGGCCAGTGCCAGAAGGTGAAGTCAGAGCCCTCCCCTGATAGGCTATTTAGGGTCTCTCATTTGGGTGGTTCCTCAGATTCGGATTGCAAGACTCCAGCAGGAATCCTCTGCATGCTCCACTTCGACTTCTCAGTGAAGAAACTGCATCTGGACCCTCCAGGAACTCTACAAACTGCAACAAAAAAGCAAGACGCCTTCTGCAACATTGTATCTTCAGCTTCTGCCAGCAACTGCAACTGTTTCTTGGTTGTGCATCCTCTGAAGAGAGCCCGTCTTCAGCCTGCATCAAAAGAGTGCAGGAATCTCCCTTGGGGTGAAGGAGTCACTCCCCTGCTTCTGCAGGCACCAACTGCAATGATGACCGGCTGCGGGGAACCCCTCTCCTGCTGAGCTGCGTGGATCCTGCGTCACGGGTGGTGGACTGGAGTGGTCCCAACGGTCCTCACGTCCAACTGTCCAACTTTGGTAGAGGTAGCTTGCCTCCCACGCAAGACAGTACCCCTGTGCACTGCTTGTTCTGCAGCTGCTAAGGCTTGTTGGCATTCTTCCACAAAGTTCTTCATGAATCTTGCAGCTCTGGCCCCCAGCACTCTATCCTGTGACGCACAGCTTCCTGAGTGGTTCTCTGGTGGGAGCCTTTGTCATAGTGCTGCATGGGCCTCTTTTGTATCTTCCTTGTCCCTGTGCATGTGGGACTCCTGTGCACACTGCCTGGTCTTCTGTGGGTCCTCTGAGTTGCTGAGAGCCACGTTTCACCTGGTCCTTCCTGGTCCTGGGCAGTGCCATTTTCTGCTAACTGCGAGCTTTGCGTGTGCCAAGGCCTGATGGTGGACTCCAGCTACGCAAACCAGACTGCAATCCTCCATCCGGCGTGGGACATCGCTTGCACCAACCAGGAACCCAACTTTGTCTTCTTAGGTGCAGTACTGACTGTTCTTCCTCACCGGTGGTTCTTCTTCTGCACCTTCATCCAAGTTAGCAGGGGATCCTGTTCTTCCCGGACTCTTCTGTCCTTCTTGGAATTGGTCCCCTTCTTCCACAGGCCCTCAGATCCAGGAATCCAGTGTTGGTATCTTGCAGTCTCCTCTGGTTCTTGCATAATCCTTTTTCTCATTTCTGTGTGTGTTCTGGGAAGTTACTGTGTTTTACTCCTGCTATACTGGTCACTGGGGTGTATTCTAGTACTTACCTTTGGGGTTTTCTGGTACTCCCAGCTCCCTTCTACACACTACACTTGCCTAGGTGGGAGACCGACTTTTGCATTCCACTTCCTTAGTATATGGTTTGTGCTCCCCCAGGCCCATTTCTCACTATTGTGATTTTCACTAATTGCACTATTTTCTAACTGCTTTTATGCCTATTTCTGCAAACTAGTGTATATAATTTGTGTATTACTTACCTCTAACGTGAGCATAGTCTCTATATTATTTTTGGTATTTGTGTCACCAAAATAAAGTACCTCTATTTTTGTAACATTGAGTATTTTCTTTTATGTGTGTGAGTACTGTGTGACTACAGTGGTATTGCATGAGCTTTGCATGCCTCCTAGATAAGCCTTGGCTGCTAATCCACAGCTACATCTAGAGAGCCTGGCTTCTAGACACTGCCTACGTTTCACTAATAAGGGATAACTGGGCCTGGTATAAGTTTTAAGTATCACAGTTACCTACTAGAGACCAGACCAGCCTCATAACGTGAGCTAATGTTATTTTTGAGAGTAACTTAAAAATAGATTCCTATAAGTCTAAGGCCGCTCTTAAAGACCTAATAAAGGGCTCCTTGCTTAAAATAAGCTTGGCCAGAGATATTGCCTCAGGTTGGATAAATCAGCACAAACAAGTGATGTCTGAGAGTACCCTAGGAACCAAATCCCAGCCTTATTTAACATGGAATATGTCTTATGTGATCCAGAGGTTGATCATATTGCTGAGACTGGATCTGATTCCCGTTATGGGTTGTTACAGGCATTTAGGATAAACTTCTTTAAGGATATAGAAAATATTAGCTGCGTCAGTTATATGTCCAGGATCTCAACCACATATTATTTGTGTGTCCTGGGTTGTTGGGGGTCATTTGTCAATTTTATAAGGCCCATGTTTATTAAACCTTCTGAGGGTCACAAATGTTTATGTCCACCTCGAATTAAATTATATGTAATAAAAATTATCAATTTTTTAGATCCTTTTTGAAAAACATTTAGAGCCCACCTTTTGAAGAAATTCTATGGTGTGGGAGATGTGGGTGCTTATAGTTAATGCAATGTCTTTTTGGAATAATCTAAATTGGGGATGGGTTTGTGCAATAAAAATATTATTACTGGTATTTTTATTTTGGTTAAGTATGCTGCTATGTTACGATTTTATATTAACATTGTTCGTATTAGAACGTAACAGGCACTATTTCCACTTTACATACTGCACTATGCATGTTACACTTTATAGAGGCTTGTGAAAGAAGCCATTGTTTCGCCTTTTAGTATAATTTAGTTCTTTCCCTTCTTTCATGTGATTGGGTATAAGTGTGTGCGCATTACCTTTAGTGTAGTGTGATTTGTAACTTGTCCTTTATACTATTTTTTATTGTGTCTCTCGATTATATAATCATATGTTTGCATGCACATTGCCACAGTCATATATTTTATTTTCATGATGTGTTATGTACATTGTTATTTTATATAGGACTATTATTGTTGCTTTTAGATGATGTTTGTAAATCGTTGGAGGTCATTTTTTGGATATTAATATGTAGTGTGTATTTTTGTTTATCATTGTATTTTGTTATGTGGACCTCCATAGGTGTTCCATATCATAAGAAAAATGTATTGACTATTGACTATTGTTTTTTCCAGTGTTTACAAAGAAACATGCGTATGTTTCCTTCCTTCCATCATTTATTCCTACTGTTAATTTTTCTTACAATCTTTCCTGCTCCTCCCTTCCTTCTTTGTAGTCTTTCATTGAATTTTCCCTTTTAAATAACTTTTTATTATTTCTCTCAATTGTCTGCTTAATTTCCCAATATATAAATCCCTTTTTACTTTCAGTGAAGGCCCATCCCATGTCAAAGATGAGCATGAATGGGAATGAGATATGTTTACACCTCAATAAGATTTGATTGTAGTAGATTAATGGTTAATGTTGGCATTTAAAACATTGTCTTGCTCCTCTGTTCTTCAGGCAAATGGCAAAGATTTGCTGAATGACGTTTTTCCACGTAGGACATGAGACATAGTAAGGCGCTCTATGCTGAGTCCTGCTCTACCTGGTCATAGGGGAGATGTTTTCCAAGGAATGATTATATCCATGTTGTTGGCTGTAGGGACTTTGGTGACATCAAATCGTGCTGCAGTCTGGAGAAGCATCTTTATCAGCTACAGCATGCATTGGGTCATTTGCATGTGCTCTTCAAAACTGAAAACAAGTTTAATTTACATTGTGTGGTCATGACTGTGGGATTTTGTGGTTATTTTAAGGCCTAGAAGCATTGATGTTTGCCAAATATGTGGATAGATTTTAAGGCACTTCACAGTCTGTGTTTCTCTTTGGCATTTGCCACAGTTACATAATGCACTTTACCTTTGTTGTATGTGCAGTGTCCATTGTTTTAGAACATTTTACATGTTAGGGGAAAAAAGGAGTGATTCTTAATATGCTTCCATTAAATGCAGACACTGTTTTCTACAACTGATGTGCCCAAGTGTCTTGTTTCAGGACCATAAGATCCAAACTATTTTTTGACATAGAGGCAGTTGTGATGAATGTTTACTTTGGTGGTCTTGAGGCTGCATCATTGCCACTATGAAGGTTCAGTATGGATTCATGCACCTGTTTTTGCTTAAACATCACCATCTGCAGTAAAACTGGGAAACTACTAGATGTACTGTTTACAGTGTATGTGCTAACTCATACATTTGTTAATGCATGCATTGAAAGCACCACAGTTTTACCAAAACCAGCTCATGGTCTTGTTTGCATTGATCATGGGCATCGAACATGTTCATGATATGGCCCCTGATCCTTCTGTATGGAAAGACATTCTTTTGAGATGATAGCAGTGTAAGCCTACGGACAGGAGTATTGGATGTTGTGTTTTATGGGAGGACCTTGATTCTGGAGGCATTCATATGCACAATATTACTTGTAGTCACAATACTTAAGCTTTCAGAAAGAAAAGCTCAGTGAACTTAATCCATATGATGTTAGCCAGGATTCTAAAAAGGGAGTGGGAGTTCTAGGGGTCCAGGGACCTTACAGATATCCACAATGACCTATGAAGTGGCTTAGAATGGCTCAAGTGGGCCATTGTGCACTTCAGCAAAGTGCTCATTGTTAGGGGTTGCATTAAACTATTTAACACTAGAGGGCAACAAATCAGTAAATGTGCCGTAACATCCAGTGCCTTTGGGTTTCTGCTCAAAAAACATATTCCTGCTTCAATAGGACTGCAAGGCCAGGTCTTCCCTGAAGTGGAATCCAGCAACCCATGACCGGTTTTGCCTTTGCTTTTTTGTATAGTTTAGTGTGACTTGAAAAGTGGGACAGGCATGCCAAATGTGGGTTCTGTGCACACTGTGCCACTGAAACCAAGCTATGCCCATCAGATGAGCCCTAATAAAGACAATACTTGTCCTTTGATGCATGTGTTTGGGCTCAGGGAGGACCTGACCTGGCAGTTTAGGCTGGACTGTTCCTATTGGAGCAGCATCAAGAATAATTTGCCTATGCCTAAGTCCAAACTGAGGTGGCATGATATGCAAAACACCAATGGACTGGGATGCAGTCGGAGTATTTACCAGTGGCTGAGATTAATTCATGAATTCCATCTATCATGTTTTTGTATACTTCAGTGTGACATCATAAGTGGGAGAATTATGTCTAGATCTGGGTCCCTTGGACACTGTGCACCTGGAACCAAGCTATACCTGGCTGATGAGCCTTAATAAGGGCAAAACCAGTCCTGAATTGTTTGTGTTCTGGTTCAGGGAGGAACTGACATTGCAGTTTGTGTTGAACTGTTCACACTGGAGAAGGGTCAAGTCTGATTTCATATGGCAGGGTCCATGTTGAGGAGGAAAGATGTGCAAAATAACCATGGACTGGGATGTGGCCGCCTGCAAAATTACAAGTGGCTAAGATTAATTCAAGCATTCCACATCATAGGTGGGACAATTATGCCTAGATCTGGGTCCCTTGGACACTGTGCACCTGGAACCAAGCTATATCTGGCTGATGAGCCTTAATAAGGGCAAAACCAGTCCTGAATTGTTTGTGTTTTGGTTCAGGGAGGAATTGACCTTGCAGTTTGGGCTGAACTGTTCCCACTAGAGAAGAGTCAAGACTGATTTCATATGGCAGGGTCCATGTTGAGGAGGTAATATTTGCAAAATAACCATGGACTGGGATGTGGCCTGCATAATTACAAGTGGCTAAGATTATTTTAAGCATTCCACATCATAAGTGGGACAACTATGCCTGGACACTGTGCACCTGGAACCAAGCTTTACCTGGCTTTACCTGGCTGATGAGCCTTATTAAGGGCAAATCCCAGGCAAATTCCAGTCAAGTTTGTTCTAACTTGTGCTTATTCTCATGTGGAATCAACACATATCGGCCAAGCAGCATAGTCTACCTCACTGCTACTCCCTTAGGCCAGCCCCAAAATATCAACCCACAGGCAGGCACTAGGACAGTAGTGGAAAGTGGTAGATATAACAAGGAGAGGTAGGGAAGAATGAATGGCATCAGCTACTGATGCCTCAAGGGTGGGGTAGGGGATGCTGTCTCATGCCTTGATTTCCTTCTTTTCTCCAAGCTCAGCTCATGTGGAGTTTGAAACTGCAAATAAAGGGTAGAGGTTTACCACTCTTGAATGTGCTGCTTCCCTTTCTTATTAGACTGGGCTCTTTTCCCTGATTACCCACCTTGAGGTCTTCCTTTCCTCGTGATGGTAGTGAAGGATCTCTTCAAAGATCACCTCTGAGGGATAATGAGGTGGTTTTCCCCATAGGAAGAACAGAGTAGGGATTTACAAATGTGCACTGCGAGCTAGACTAAACCTTAGGTAACTAGGGTCAATTGATCACTGGTGCTGCGTCACACCTTCAATGTGTGTTTCACAACTTCTTTTCTTATTACACATATAATTTCACTAATTTTGCATTTGCATTTCACAGTCCTTACAAGCATTCAAGTTCCTTGAGGAACAAACGTGATGGGATTGCTCCAAGTATTTAAGAGCTACTTAGTTTTGCATGCACCAAATGTTCAGGGATTTGTTGCACTAAATGTTTTGTGGTTGGTTTGCCAAGCACTTCTCAATAGTGCTGCTAAATGTACCTGCCCAAATTTCTCATGGCTCGTATCATTCTCCTCTTATAGTACCTTGATCTGGCTCCAGAACACAGTCAGGTAACCATAACATATTACTAGGTGCCTGTGCCTTACCTTGGATGTTTGCTGTGGCTTTTCCCTTTTGTCTCTACTGTTTCACAGGTTCAAGTAAGTCAGTGAACGGTGTAGGCACAGAGTCTATGAAGAAAACTGGTAAGTCAAAGTTCTTTTCTTTGAAACAATGCAGCAGCAGGAATCAGCACGAAGCTCCTGCTGAAAATTCTGGATAATGAGCATCGGGGCCTATAGGGGTGTGGCTTTTATTCTCTTGCCACACCCAGGATGGCCACGGGTCACATGCTGGCGCTGAGCTCCTGTGAGTTCTTGTGAGCTCAAGAGACCTGCTGGGAAATGTAGTGTAGGATTGTCTTTGGGAAAACAGTGTGAAGGAGCATGTGAACTGCAAAGGAAGAGGAGGCTTGCAAATGAAAATTGCATCGTGCAGACTGCAGGATGCTCAGACGGTGGTGCTGGTGGGTAAGGTGTGGAAGGTGTGGTTCCTGGCAGGAATCGTAACAATTGCATCCATTACTTTTTTGTATACTTATTTTATTATATTTTTTTTAAAGGAGTTTTGTATAGCACTGGAAAGACTCGGGGGTATCAGAGCACTTTACAGATATATACATAGACAAGGCTGTGATCAGAGGCATGGATGAATACAGACTTATTGACAGTCAGGTCAGAGTGGTTCGTGGAGAGAAAAACATGCATATAGCAAATAATATGAGGAAAGAGTCCAGCTGCGGGCTAGGTGTTAGTGTTCAAAGGATTGAAGTGGTGGTTTAGGAGGAATAATTTAATTGTCTTTTGAAGCTCATAAAGAAGGGACTTGTTCTGATATGAACTGGGAGGGGGTTCCACATTTGGGGGCATTACATGAGAAGCAGCGCGTAGGGGCTTTTTGTTTTTGTTTATTTGGTGGGATGAGCAGCAGAGAGTTGGTGTTTGTTAGATTTCTTGTCTTACCTGCCTTTGCTAGTTTGGACGCAAGATAGGCTGGTTTCCTGGTGTGGAGGACATTGTGAGTGAGGCAGGCCGTTTTGAAAAGCAACGGTCTTCGATGGATAGTCATTTAAGATTTTTCAGGAAGGAAGAGTTGTGATTGTGTCTTTTTGGTGTGGTGACCATCCTTGCTGCTCCATTTAGTGTGGCTCTTAAGGAGGCTAGGTGTGACTTCACTGTGCCAGTGAGGGTGGTGTTACCGTAGTCTAGTCTAGACAGTACCATTTCTTGTATGGTAGTTTTTAGAGGGGGGAAGGGCTTGATTTTGTGTAGAAGTTTATGTTATAGAATGCACTATTAGCTGTGTTCCTTATGTGTTGACTCATGCTCAGGCTTGACTCAAGGGAGATCCCCAAAGAGTTGACAGATTCAGATATCATCAATTTGTAGTTCAAAGCATCAATTAAGTTTATCCGCTTTTGGACCTGGGTGGTCTGTCCATTGTAGGAAAGGAGTAGGAGTTACTTCTTATCTTGGTTGAGGTTCAGGTGGTTGTGTGAGAGCCAGTTTTTTATTTTTATGAGAGTGGTGTTTAATCATCGTAAGTCCTATAGTGAGAATACCTCTTGGTACATCTGAATATCATCCACATTGAGGTGGTAGAGGATGTTTGCGTGTTTAGACATGGTGGCTAGGGGTTCCATGTATATTTTGAAGAATGTAGAGAGGACTGAGTGTTGGGTGACACCCCTGGTTATGGTGGATATGTCTGAGGTTGAGTTGTTTATTTTTATTTGTTGGGAGCAGTTATGAAGATAGGAGGTGAACCATTTCAGGATCAGGCCATCAACTCCAATCTGTTTTTTGAGGGGTTCTAGAAGCAGCTCGTGATCGACTGTGTGAAAGGGGGCTGATAAGTCTAGGAGGATGAGTAGGCAGCATATATCAGTATCCAGTGACTTTTGTATGTCATCAGCTATGTTTGGTAGAACTGTTACTGTGCCATATCCTTCTCTAAACCGTGATTGTAATGAGTCGAGAAGATTGTTTGAGTCAATGTGTTTTTTGAGTTGGGAGAAAATGCATTTCTCAAGGATTCCAGCCAGGAAAGCAAGGTTGCAGATGGGCCTGAAGTTGTTGAGGTCATTTGGGCCAGCACCTGTTTTTTTTAGCAAGGGACTGACTTGTCCTAGTTTGAGGCAGTCAGGTATCAACCCATTGCTTAGTGAGCTGTTTATTATCTCAGTCCAGGGAGGTGCCAGGGCGTGGTTGATGGTCTTTGCCAGGGAGGGCAGAAGAGGATCTCCTGAGTGAGGGGAAGGCTTGGACTTCCCAATCATCTTTGAGGTCATCCTTTGTGAGTGAATTGAACATCCTCCAACTCCTGTGGGTTGAGGGCAATCCTGGATTTATATTACATCCCGATGTCTCAGGGTGAGTGGGCATACTTTGTGAGTTAGGCGTTGGTGGAGGTGCGTTGGTTTCCTCCATTTTGAAGAGGGTTTCTGGTAGATGGCAGTGCGTCGTGGTCTGAGGAGAGTTTATCTTCATGATTTTATCATTGAAGAATTTCACGAATTTGTCACAGTACTCTTTGGAGATATGGGAATTTTGTTTTGCTGGTTCTGAAGTCTGTCTTTAATGATGTTGAACAGTTCTTTGGGGGGGGGGTGATTTCTCTAGAGCTCTGCAGAAGAATGTGGCTTTTTCTTTTATGATGTGTTTTTTATATTTTCTTTTTTTGACTCTGAGCTGTTGAAGGTGGGTTGGGAGGCTTTTATTTTTCTCCAGAGTTTTTCTGCCACTCTCAGTTGTCTTCTTTCTGTGTTAACGCCTTTGTTGAACCAGGATTTATAGATAATATCTCTAATTTGTTTTAAGTTTCTGGGGAGCTAGTTGGTCCTGGATGGATAAGATTGCTGAGTTATAGTGAGATGTAGGATTGTCTGTTTCAAAAGTTGTCTGTTGGGGGGGAGTAGAGATATCATTCTATCTTCCAGATTATCCAAAGGAGTCTGCCTTAAGTTGCGGGACAATAGTATAGTTTTCTGAGCGTGAATAGCTGGTATTTTTGTTTGGTTGATATGGAACAGAATGGTTTGGTGATTCAAAAAGTTGACTGGAAAAATAACATCAATACTTCCTCTGCCATTGTGTGCCATGATAGTGTACAGGGTTGCATCTCTTTTTTTGAGTTTTTCCTTTTCAGTGCTGGGTAAGGTTTTTTTTTTAGAAGGAGATTGGAGAGTGAGCAGTGCATTATACCAAATTATAGTGCGTTGACTGGTGGTGGATAGGCTAAGTGGCATTTTGTTTATTTTATTGTTCTTCATCTTTAAGTTTGTGCTGATATTTTCAAATATGGGGCTGATATAGGGGTCTGTTTCTGCCATGTTGATGTTGTTATTGTAGATAATGGCTATGCCACCCCCGGTGTGAATTTCCGTATCTTTCTTATTGATGAGAAGCCCGGTGGGACTAGTATGTCAAGGATAGGATAGGAGGTGTCATTTAGTCATGTTTCTGTCATATTTTTTATGTCAATATCATGGTTCAAGATGTCTTCAGCTAGATCTGTGGCATGTGCAGTTGCTGATATGCAGTTTATGAGCATGTAGTTGAAGTTACTGCTGCTGTTAGGTTTCTGAGGGTGGTGCTGGGGGGACCTTGATTTAGTTGGCTGGTGCTCTTGAAATTGTTACAGGGTCGATGTTTCTCCTGATTCCAGTAATCACCTCTACCTTGGAGGTGGGGCTGTCTTGGCTATAGCCATTGCTTCCCCCAAAGACATCAAGGGTTGATCTTTTTGGCCTGTGCACTTGGTTGTTGAGCCAACTGTGATACTGGATCTTTGATATTTGTGGGGGTTGTCCTGGGGTGTAAGAGGGGGGGACAAATGGGCTTTGTGCCAGTTCAGGATAGGATTTGAGGATTGTTAGGCTATTGATAATGCCCTGCTTTGCTTTACTTTATTGAGTTGATTTTCCATGTGAGGTAGTCATTCCTTTAGATGAGCCATGGACACAGGGATTAGCGAGGGGACGGAGGAGTAGTTGGGGTGAGATTTATCTTGGTTGCAGCATTTTAGGACCAGAGGGCATAGGTTAGTGAGGGTAGGTGTTGAGTTGCAGAGTGTTTTTAACCTGGTTTGGTCCGGGTTTGAGTAGTGATTTGCAGAGTGTCTTTTGTAGTTTAGTCTTCATCCAGTAGAATGAAATAGAGGGCTGTATAGGATTGTTGGGTACCGGAGTCTCTAGGTCGGAGCTCCGTGAGGCATGGGAGGGAGGGGGATAGGTTTGGGTCGGGGCAATCAGGAGTGTTAATGGGTTGTAGATTAGGGTTGTTTTTGTTGCTAGGAGCTGATCAGGTCTCATTAATTGTCTTATCTGTGTGGTCTACCACTTGAGGGTGACGGGATGTGCTGTATTCGAAGTGGGTGGTGGAGGCAGGTTCTGTTCGGGCAGTGGCTTTGGCAGACAGTGTTATGGCAGAGGAGCTGGAGTTGGGGTGACTAGCAGGTTTTGAGTAATTTCCATTCTTTGTTACGACCTGAGGAAGAGGTTGGGTCCGTGGAGGTTAGTCTTGAGTTGAACGGCATTTCGTAGTGTCAGGAAAATGGAGTTGAAGGAACATAGGTTGATGTCATTATCTTGGATCATGATATTTCTGTTCCTGTAAATAGATACGGTGACTTTGCCCATGAAGGTGGGAGAGCTGGTGATCATTGGTCTTCAGCTGTATGGATGTTGGATGGATGTTGTCGGATTTAGTAACATTAAGGAGGTCATTTAAGGTTGTCAACCATTTTGCTGATCATCCTGTATGGAAGATGAGGTCAGTTTTCTTTAGCCCTTTAGAAGTGTTGTAGTAGATATCAGCTATTAGTGTTTCAGGGTGTTGCTTGTTCAGTCTGTGTTTGAGGTTTTAGGTGGCATTACTTGAAATGTTAGGGGGATAAGTTGTGGAGAAGGAGTTAGGTCTGTGGGGTTTTAGGTTGCTGGGAAGAGTAGAGGATGTTATGCAAGTGCACATGTTTATTCATTCATATATTTTGGTGAATTATAAATGTGTTTTTATTTGTGTTGTCATGTGAACAAATTCTGACTTTTAATGGTTGTTCTCAAGAATAGGGAGGCTGAAAAGTTGATTTTCTGTTCAGAACTGATCGTGAAGAGGCGAGGGTGCATGAGCAATGGCAATGAGCCCAATCCAAGATGGCCATTGCCTTTGGAGTATCAGTCCTCTTTCTATTGTAATGAAGAAGGGCTGGTGGGGGCCTCTTTAGTTTCTGTGGTTCCCTCGTTCTTCCTGACGTTCCTTCATTAGAAGTGCCAGGATGGCTGACAAAAGTGGGGCAATGGGATCCCAGTGAGGGGGCCATTACCAACGTAATTTCAGCCAAAAAGCTGGACCCCCCAATAGTGGGGAGCTGGGGAGTATAGAGAGGCTCGCTGTGGGGGAGCAGACCCTGTTTCTGTAAGTTTTTGTGTAAGCACTGCTAGTTCCCATGTAAGGCACAGTTATCCGCTGATTGTGTACAATGCTAGACCGCCCACCCTTCCATTGTTGAAATATAGTAGATACAATTATAAAAGTGAGAACGATATATCTTGACTATGGGGCTGGCTCCAGTGCAGGAACATGGCTCCAACAAAGTCTTGTTTGGAGTACAGAAATGGGGCTGTGGCAAGGCTCAGGTCAAAGTCACCAGCAGTCCCCTGATTACTTTGTCATTGTGATAAATATTTAATATGAAGCCTGCTCCTTTCTGAGAATGCAGCTCCGATCCAGGTTGAGATTGAATCCACAGATCTTGAGTCCTCACCAGTTCCATAGGGACCGTGGTGTAGCTCAGGTTGAGGTGAGGAGTTACTGCTAAGAGCTTTGTCAGGTGAGCTGACAGCACTGCCCCCACATTATCTTGTATAGCTGGGGTCTCCCGACTTGGGGAACAGGTTGCCTTGACATTACTCCTAATCGCACAATGGGGCAGTCAGCACCCCTGCATCCAGGGATGGTAGACTTGTTGAAAATGTGCATCCTGATGATAGTATTGTATTGTAATAGTATTTATATAGCGCTTACTACCCCTGACGAGGCGTTGAAGCACTTTTCGGAGAGTAGCACGCTACTCTGGAACCCAACAAGAATGATAAATAATACTATTTACCCAGAAAATTCTGGGGGCTCCTTACCTAGGTCTTTTTGCAATCCTTGAACACTGGGCTGTATTAGGACACAGGGAAGATGCTGAGGCTCACTTGGGACTCGTGGCAGGTTGTGCTATAATGCCACCAGGCGGTGCAATTTGTTGGCCATAATTTGCCCTTGTCTGGTTGATAAGTTCATCATCCTTTTTAAACGTACAATCTTTAAACGTACAATCTCTAATGAAATGTCCTGTCATCATGCAATAGTGGCATGTCTGTCCACTCTGGAATGTGTTTACTCTATTTCCCCCAAACCTTCCTCGCCCTCCTCTTCCATTATTCCTGTTATTGCTTCTCTGGGCAGGTTTGCATTGGGGTGCCTGAAGGGGGCACTCCCAGGGACACTGCAGTGGCAGTGGCAATTCCTTCCTCTGTTTTCTTAGTCAGTTTCTGCTGGACAAATTTAGCTGCTGCTTTCTCTTTATCTTTCTTGCTTTTTTCCTTTTCTTGGCTCTTCTTACAAAAATGTATTATGTGTGCTTGTATCTCTATCCATGGTTTGGCCTCTAAGGCCACTATATTATCTAATTTATCCTGCACTTCAGCTGGCAGACCCTTTTCCACTATATTGTAAAATAGTATTGTATTATGTCCAGTTACATCCCAACTCTCCCCCATTCCTGTGTTGATTTTTCCTTCATTCTGCTAAGGAATTAGGCTGGGTCCTCATTTGGCTGCATTGTTTCTGCCATAAGGACCCAATGTCTGGCCTGTTCGGATACATTTTTCTAAGTTGTTTCCAAACAATTCCCCTTACTCTATTAAAGGGTGCCCCATCACGTTTTGGCTTGGTCAATGTGACATCCTTTATTCCTGCCTTTGTGAGCAGTAGGTCTGTCTCATCTCCTATAAGGGAACTTAGTAAACTCTTAATGTCCCCTATTACAAGATTAATCCCTGCAGTATATTTTTCCAGAGCTGCTATCCATTTCCCAGCGCCCTCAGCAAGTTGTGGCAACTGTTTTTTAAGATTTTCTTTGTCCATCTGGGGGGCCATCGTATATATTGAATATCAAGGGCAGTTGTGACAGGACTGTGGTCCTATTGCCAGTAGGGTGACGAGAGTCAAACTTACAAGCATACTTCTGCCACACTTTAGACTTTTCTGCATATGGGGACAATCCCAGTAAGGATCCCCTGTGCCCTGAAAAATGCACATTTCTGCATTAGCCATGTCTCTGGGTTCAAAGGAACCCTCTCGCGACCATGGTGTCATCTGTGATTTTAGAGGCCTTCAAGGGGGTGCCTCACCCTTGAAAAGACAACTGCAACAGGTTTTGTAGATTTTAAAACAAACTCTTTTATTCTAACTATGCAAAGGTCCTGTTCACATCTATCTGAAAGTTAGTTAAATATATTTGTATGTATAGTAGCTGATAATTCTTCTTCTATTTGTATACCCTCAATATATGTGTATATGTCCCAGTCTATACTGTTTGATAATTCATCTTGCCTCCAATCTTGAGGCTCTATAGTTTCATAATGGGAATAATAGTTACTAGTGTCAGTGTTTGTTATGGGGTTCATGAGGCTACTGAACTACATTCATTTAACAATATCCTTCTATTAGTTCTTTGAATAATTATTTATAATTGTCTAAAAGGCATTTCTCTTATGTCAATGTAGGTTGTTTTAAGGCCTAGACGTGATATACTATAAATACCTAGGCATTCATAAACTTCTGACTTAAAAATAAATGATTCTATGGTATTGATATTACTGGTCTACTAAGGTCAGTTCTGTTACAGAGGGCGACAGCCTGACCATTTTTTGGGACATTTGCTCAATCCAGTCAATTACTTTACTTTTGAGTACACTGTTATAACTTAACCTTCTTAACAATAGGAGGTCTGATACTTATTCCTAAATTATACACTTAGGGCCAGATGTAGGTAGGAAAAATTTAGCAAGTCGGAAATTGCGAGTCGTTGCGACTCGCAATTTCCGACTCGCTAAATGGTATCCAAGAAGAAAATGCAACTTCAATTTGCGACTCGCAAATGAAGTCACACCGCAGATTGCGAGTCCGCTGTATGCGAGGTCGCTTTTTGCGACCGTGCTAAAAACGAACACGCAATTTGCGTGTGGGTGTCGCAAATTGCGACTGTGCTGCAAATTGAATGCAGGTGCAGCAGAACACTCTGGAAAACACTTCCTGGCTCTTGATGATGACATCACAGCCAGGAAGTTTACAAATACACCTGGGAGGAGGGAGGACCACACCCATTTTAAACTGCTACACTGCAAACAGAGAGAACAGCAGCTACCATGGCTGAGACACCAAGGAAGCGCAAACTGAAATTTGCAGAGAAAGAGCTGGAGGTGCTGACAGATGAGTGCTGCCAGCACCATGACCAACATTTTGGGAGAGCAGTCCTCACTGGGCAAGAGGTGGAGAAGAGAAGAATCTGGACGGACATCCAAGACAAGGTGAACTCCCTGGGTGTCAGCCACCGGAGCATAGAAGAATTTAAAATTTAAAAAAAGGTGGTATGACCTGCGCTCCTGGACCAAGGAGAGGGTGGCAGAGCGGCTCCGGGAGATGAGGGGCACTGGAGGGGTACCGTCCACAATACCACCACCCACACCCCTGGAGGAAAGAGTTGAGGAGACCCTGGAGCCAGAGGCAGTGTGTGGGATGGGAGAGCTGGATACTTCAGAGCCAGGACCATCGACCGGTGAGTACCATGAGACATGCATGTACACCCAAATATGCCATACCCCCACCCACCTTGTACACAGTAGCATGCACAACCGAAATAGCTCCATTTCAGAGTAGCAACAACCAGAATGGTGCATTATGGGCAATGTAGTCAAGTAGGCAGTTGATGGGCAACAGTTTATTAGGAAGTTGACAACAGATGGTAGATACTGACAGTGTGTTCCCTATGTCCAACAGGTCTCCCACACAACACCCCTACCAACCAAAGCATCCAGGGGCCACAGGTCAGCCACCAGCCTGCAGACGAGTCAGGACCAGCCACCACAGAGACCTGCACCACCAACACACAGTCCCCTCAGGATGCACCAGTTGCCATACTGGTGAGTGAGCCAGCACCTGGTCCCAGCCACAGTGCCACTGTAGATGACACAGAGCCTCCACTGCGTCGCAGGCGATGTGTAAATGTACCACCAGAGCCACAGGCTGAGTCAGGGGACACCTCCATGTCGCACGCCGAGGCCGCACTCCTACGGGGTCAGCGCCTGCAAACCCAGGAGATACGGAGAATTTCAGGGGCAATGCGGCGCATGGAGCAAAACCAAAGCAGTGGTATGCAGCTGGTACACACAGAGCTGCAACAACTGAACACACATGTGGGCGACCTTGCACTCTCCGTGAGAAAACTGGTGGTGGAACTCATAACAGAGAGAGAGGGTGCAAGGAGTCGTGACAGGCAGCTAATGCACCGGCTGCACCAAATGTCTGCTTCCATAGTCAGGCTGGCTGTGAACACTACAGTATGGGCCTTTCAAGGCGCACGGTCAGCCTCCAAGTAGACATGGGCCACTTTGCCAGTGATGTGGCTGGTGGACCGGGACGTCTCAGCCACGCCGTTGATATCATGGAGGCACGGCAGGTGGCTAGGGGCGCGGCTGACACGCCGCAGGATAGCGAGGAGGGCTCCACCATCAGCAGTGTCTCAGCCAGTGACACCAGGGTGTTGCGCAGTGGAAGCGCAAGGCAGGGCACTGCTGAGACACCAGGTACCAGCCATGCTGGCTGAGGCCGGCGTAGAATATGAGCTCCACACTGTCCTGGGGTAGAGGCATATGAGGTCAATGTGTCCTCATGCCAGGTGGACTGTTACAGCCCCTGAACTGTTGTCAATGTATATAGTTTTTTTTGGTGCACAAAATAAATAACTTGTTAGTTCCATTTCACACCTGGACTCTTTGTGTGTGACATTAGTTAGTGTGGTGACAGTTAGCACGTACCCTCCAAGGTATTGGTTTGCAATGTGGTCCCGTCTCAGTCTGCCTTGATTTGCAATGCTTCTATCCCCATGATGGCGATGTGGTAGCTCTTGCTCTTCATCCTCCGAATCTGGGTCTTCTGGGGTGAGAGGTAGCCCACGTCTGGTGGCAATGTTGTGCAGGATAGCGCATGCGCCAACAATCTTGAAAGCTGTTACTGGGGTATACTGGAGGGCACCTCCACTTCTGTGGAGGCATCTGAATCTTGCCTTCAGCAGTCCAAAGGTCCTTTCGATGATATTTCTGGTCCTCCTATGTGCACTGTTGTATCGTCTCTCTGTCTCATTACTGGGTGTTAAGTACGGGGTCAGTATCCATGGTCGTAGTGCATATGCACTGTCACCTGTTTGGCACAAAATGTACAATGTTAGCTGGGCATAGATGGGTTCCACATTGACCTGTGTGTATGTCTGCAAGGTGTATTCAGCTATACCTAGGAGGTATCCGTCTCCAAACTCCCCACGTTCTAGGCGTTGGTGTATCCCACTGTGCCTGAAAATGTACGAGTCATGTGTACTCCCTGGGAATTTGGCTACCATGTCAGTGATAACATAATGGGCGTCACATACCACCTGTATGTTCAGTGAGTGGGTACACTTCCTATTGCGGAACAGATATTCCAGGTTTGCAGGCGGGCATATTTGTATATGTGTCCCGTCCACACACCCTATGACATGGGGGAAGTTGGCAATCCTGTAGAATTCCAATTTGGTGATGTTTATTTCTGCCTCATTCCTGGGTAGGTATATGTATCTGGACATGTGTGTGAGTAAGGCATCTAGGAATGCCCTAAAGAACCGTGAGAGTGAACTTTGGGATACCCCACCTGCCACAGCAATGACCCCCTGATAGCTACCCGAGGCCAAGAGGTGCAGTGAGCATAGCACTTGCACATGCGTAGGGATGGCGCAGCCGCGCACAGTCTGGCGTTGTAGCTGCGGATTGAGTAAATCTATTAAATCTAGTATTGCTGCACTGCTGAGTCTATATTTATCATAATTCTCCTCCTCAGTTTGTTGGAAAAGTGTCTGCCTGGTTCTGTATATCTTCTCCTGTCTCTGGCTCCTCCTCCTCCTCTGCTGTGCGGCGTGGGCTCTCCTCCTCATTCCTATCACATATATCTCCGCCATCTTGAGTAACCCAGATGCCTTCTGGGTCTCCTTTTATACTTTGGTTCTGGTTACCACCTGCTCTGAGTTAGTGGCAAATTGGAAGTTCAAAATGGGCTTTTTGTGACTAGTCGCAATTTGCGAGTGGCTATTGCATTTGGTTTGCGACTCGCAAATTGCGACTTCCTTTTGTCGGGTCGCAAAATGGGGTCACTATTTTTGCGAGTCGGTAATGGCTCGCGTCGCACTTTGCGAGTCGTAAATTGGATTTTTGCATCCCATTTCCGATTTTGCGGGGTCGCAAATTGCGAATCGGGCCATTTGCGACTCGCAAAAGTTTCCTACATCTGGCCCTAAATAACATAAAATTATATATTGACATTATTATGTGGCCACATTTCTATCTATACATGCATATACATACAGAGTAATGCTTAATTTCATACTAGGGCAAACAAAATACTACTGGTCATTTCCCTCTGGATTCATAGAGAGGACAACTTTTCACTATTTGCAATTACAAATTGTGACTTCCAGACTTAAGGTCTGGGTTAGGTTGACTTGAGTGTTCTTTAGAACATACACTGATTGCTCAGCCCCAAGTCCAACACTACTCTTGACCACTTTTGACTTACTTAGTCAAGCTCCCTGTATCTTCCCGACTTACCACCGGGATCCCTTAATATTGAATCATTTCATACATAATCTTGCATGCAAACACCAAAATTATCTACATTACAGTGTCAAAATTGTAAATGTCTTTATAAAATAAAAGGAATAGACCTCGTACTTTGTCCACCTTACTACCATCACCTGAGTCCCATCTGTCCCCACGAAATCAGAGATTTTTACATAAATGTTGGCATCTCCCTTACCTCTTTAAAAAGTGCGCAAATCACCTTGTGGAGACAGGCAGGGCCCCTAGTCAAGCAGTTGGTGAGATCAAAGTATAGCTCCTGGCTTAGCTAGCCAATACGTTAGAGGGAAATCTGTTAATAAAATAGGACAGATCAATTTGACACAATGATATAGGTTTAATCGATTTTCAGCTGGGAACAACAGGCAGTCTAAAAATAAAGGCCATGACTGAAGTTCAAAGTTCTAGTTCACAAGCTGTGGTATTTATACTGTAAAAACCACAAACAACTACGGTTACAAGTTCATCATTGACGAAAGAAAGAACAAGCAATACAGATAAGATAATAGGGGAGAGGTACCTCTTGACAAGAGCACATGCACGATTATTGGCACCTCATGGGTGGGTAAGTAACATTGACGTCATTCTGCATCTCTATCTTTTCTGCACAACAAGTGAATATATGTTACATGATGCTCACGGTAGCCCTGCCTTGTGCAAATGCTTATCTGACCCTTACACAGTTCCCCTCACCAAGATATGAATGACTTGTGGTTTTTAGGACCCTAAAGGCAGGATACACCCTTTTGTCCCACCCTGTTCCTGTTTTGAAAGCGACAGTTGGTGCTGCTTTAAAGAAAAACACTATTTCTAATGTGGCTTGGGCCTCTTGTGTGTTTCAGCACAGCTAACTTAACAATGCAGCATGTGTATAAGTTCCTAAATAAAAGTCATAAGGCAGACACGCATTGACATTAAAAAGTAGCACATGTGTACTTAAGTTTTGCAAATCTCAAAGTAATTTTTCACTGTTGAAAGCCCTATTGGTCCCATTGACTAAAACTGGGTTATATAATTACGTTTAAGAAGCAATAACTTTAGATTGGGAGTAGGTAGATATATGCTGTTTCCACTCAAACAAATTGCAATTTAAAACCCTCTTTAATGGTAAAGTCTGCATTTTCTTGTCAAGGCTATTTGTGCTGTCTGCCAGTGTCCCAGGTAACATGACTTTGAATGACTCTACTGTTGGGGTTTGTGTATTGCTTATAGACAGTAACACAAAGGGGGCTTAGATGTGAACAGGAACGGCCAACCTGGCAGTATCGCTAGGGAAGGGCTTTAACTAGTGCCATTTACACTTCAAACTGCTTTGTCTCATGCACACACAAATTAACCTGACACCAGGCCTGCCCTTCCGTTTCTCATTCCTAGACTGTTTGGAGCCTTGACAGGAGAAGGGAAAGAAAGTTTCAAAACCAGATGTGGGGGTAGGACAGAGAATCCCCACACACAAAGACTTGCCCCATGTATACTTATTAGCTCTTTAGAGCCAATCTTCAGTACACTTTTCTTACAAAGGAAGGACTGCCCGCTGCTTGAAGGACTGCCTTGCTGTCTGATAAGGAAGATTGGACCAGCTTGCTTTCATCACAGGCTAACCAGAGGGATTCCAAGGGTTAGCTGGATGATTTCCTGTGTGAGCTACAGGGACACAGCAAGCTTCAGAGACGTCCCTACAGGTTCCGGCTGATCTGCTGTAACTAGACTTGTCTGGACCTACAACTGGTCCTGCCTAAACTCTCCTGGCCTCTGCTGGACTAATCTCTTGATCCCCAAGAGGTGCCCTCCATGTCCTGGACCATGGACTGGTATGTGAGAATACTCCTCCTAAAGAAATGGTGAAACTCCTGAAGTTGGGGCTCCTCACGAATAGCCTCTTTCATGCCAAAACTCTGCCACTTGCGACAACTAGTGTTTCGGAAAACCTGCTTCTCACACTGACAATGATGGTCGGCAGCAACCAGCAACACAAGACCTGCACTTTGCACGACATCAGCAACAGCCCGCAATGACTGCCAACCTGATGCTACAGCACGAGCATCCACTTATCTTTACTGTCCTTTGGCACTACAGCGGTGACAGTGCTGATGCCTTACCTGGCCTTCACATTACAACAACAAGCATCAATGACACTCAGCCTCCTATTTGCGGCCTCCTCCACCACCAACTTTTAATGCTGGACTTTGAAGATAACCTTTTAACGAGACCAACCTGGTCCCTGTACCCGACCTGCTATCCATTGCGGTCAGCCTTAACCTTTTACTTTCTCCTGGTCTTGAGCAGCCAGATGACCCCAAGTGGTGCTTATAGGTGTTATTTTCATTTAAAAATGTAAATAGCATATCTCAAGTTCTACTGATTGGATTTTTGCCTTCTGGTATCATTTTACTTATTAGAATGTATTTTGCTAAAGTGTTTTTGGATTTTTCTCTAGTTGTGTTTTCACTCTATTACTGGTTGTGTACGAAATAAATACTATACTCACTGCCTCTAAGTTCAGCCTGACTTCTTTTGTGCTAGAATACAGGGCATTAAGCACACACTTATTCTGTGACTTTTGTGATTCACACTGACAAGGATTCTGGCTGTTGCCTGAGTGAGGCTTCCACCTACCTTAACCAAAATCCTAGTATCTTACTACAAGGATCTAGAGCAAGAACAGCTAATCTGCAAATTGTAGATATCCCTGCAGCATAGGGAGCAGGAAAAATTGAAATGGAACTGATTTTAGTCTTGATCAGAAATCATATCCAACGAGATTGTCAAGGTGTCAAGGCTTAATGAGTTTCTTTCTCAACCACAAACAATATTCACACCTTCAGAATAGTCTGGTTAATTTTGCCAACAATACCAAAGACAAACAAACTATTCATCATACTATTTAGAACAAATTGTATTAAGTAGGCAATTCACCTCTCATGTCTTTTCAGATACATATGCGGTGACAAGTAAAAGAAAGTGGGAGCTAAAGCACCTGATTTATATGTTTCAAGCAGCAGGACAGTCAGGCCTCACTGTGTCAGAGAGCAAAGTTAAAAGTAAAGATAAATGGCAATACTATAATAGCATTGAAGCATCAAAAGGCAATGAAACTCTTGAATGAACTTGCAAAAAAAATGAATTACCTAAATGACAAGGAGGATTGGCATGATTCTTGTTAGTGAACGCTGAGAATATGTGTTTTGTAGATTTATAATTTTGTTCTACATGTCTCCTGTTTGAGGGAGCCTGTATCCAGGGTCATGGCTGCATTCCATGGCACCATATGGTGGCTAATGATCCCCATGCCTCAATGATTTACTTATTTATTATATCATCATTGTGATTAAAAGGAGAGCTAGTAATTGGTGGAGATTGTAACTGCATAATAAACTAAAAATGTCCACTTTACTTAAAAGCTTAAGTACAGAAATGACTCTCATAGATTCTTGTAGGCAAAGCCCAAGAAGTCTTTTGTTTCTTAAAGAATTTAATCTCTGCAGTTCATATTGATTGCTACATAACCACTTCATCATTTAAGTGAATTCAGAGTGCACTATTGAAAAATCCTTTTCAGATCATGGTGCAACTAAATTAGAAGTTGCTTCAAATTAGTTAAAATACACAATAATAGATGTCAAAGGAATACATGTTGGCTTGAAAATGAAGATGTAGCAGATAAGCTTTTTATTAAGGAATTTATTGTAATAAATGTAGACACTGTAGGTTTTTCAGTTGTCTGGGAGGCTTTTAAAGAAACACATCATGGTAGGTTGACATCAAAATCTATAGATATCAACAAAGAAAAGAAACATAAAAAACAAGAATTGGTGGCGTTGCTAGACCATATCCAAAAGCCATTTATTCAGGCCAACTAGGCCAAGGAAAAATGAAAAATTAGGAATCTGCCCTAAGCGAATACTACTACAGGGCAGAACTACGGGGGCTCAATGCTGGTATGAAGAAGGAGGTAAATAAATGCAACATTCTTAAGTATCTCTACATCTCAAACTCCCTCAGCTATCACATTCAGAACCAACAGACGTTATATTGCCTTTCTAAAGAAAGATGAAGTAATAACAGAACTTTCTAATGTAAAGACTTGTGGGGAAGATCGCATTCTATTCAAGTTCTATACAATTTTTTAAAGTTACTATTGACTTCCTGTGAAATGACCATAAGATGCACTTTTAAAGGCCGATCATCCTGTTAAATCAATGATGGCTGTATGTTAACAGCAAAGGCCCGGACAACTATCATTACCAGAACAGTGGGTTTCATAATTCATCAGGAGTAGAATTTGTTCGGGCCAGGAAGACAGCTATATACAATATCAACGAAATGAGTAAGGCCAGCCAACTTTTTCTCCACTGCTGATGGCCGTGATATTGCTAGCTGCTGAAAAAAAACTCTACCTTGTGAGCTGGGAATCACTGTTTGTTGTTTTAGAGACCTACCGGTTTACTTCCAAACTCATCATGTTTGTGACTAAATACTATGACAATTAAAATGCCTCAATCATGATCAACTCTGGTAATCTAGACACTATCAAAAACAGCAGGGAATACAGTATTCCTGTAGCAATTGCACTTCAGTCGTGCTCAGGGCCTTAGTGTATCCACATTGACGACTTGCCTTTAGTTGGTCATAGGATTTTGTATATGGGCTTGTACAGGCAAAGAAGACAGAACTGACTCATTCCCTCTGTTTTGTTTGCCTCAATTATGGAGCAAGTGGCTATAGCAATTTGAGCTAATCCTAGGGCTCTATTTCCGAACATACGC
This sequence comes from Pleurodeles waltl, assembly GCF_031143425.1. Taxonomy (NCBI): domain Eukaryota; kingdom Metazoa; phylum Chordata; class Amphibia; order Caudata; family Salamandridae; genus Pleurodeles; species Pleurodeles waltl. The sequence goes on along the minus strand of NC_090443.1, from coordinate 656,911,194 downwards.
TTCACATTGATGATACAGTTCTATATTTGAAGTCTAATATCAATTTTGCATTGAATAAAATAGCAACATTTTGTGGAACAAGAGCCTATAAAATGAATCATGGTAAGTAGGTTTATAATGGATTGTGCTCTGTAATGAAAATTAAATTGTCATAAATTGTCACTTTTCTATGCCTTGATATCCCAAGTCAAAATCCAGTCTTTGTGCACTCACTTTCATTTCTAATTTTGACATTTTGAAAACTGTAGCTCAAAGTGACTACTCTGCAACTGAAGTTCTAATAGATCCTAAGATGAACTGTTTTTTCTGGCCTTGGAAGAAATATTTTCATTAATATTGTACTGGATTAATGACAGATAGTGTAGTAAATGTTAGTAAGTTAAGGAATTTTGAGCAGAAATGAGGTTCGCGATCATAGGATAAGCAGATAACTAAGGCTTCATCATTGCACTTATAGATGGTAGTAAAGGAAAATGACATGGGGGGCTCATTAAAATAGATACGTTTATTAAAGTCATTTTGGATAGAAGCTGTGACATAGCCATCACGAGGTAGTCTCATGCCTGCATATGTATCTCAACATCTCAACTTTAAGTTGTTGCTGGTATTTCCAGTAGGTGGTGTCTAAACTAGAGTGTTTTAAATTCTCTCCTTAATACAACAAAAGAGTGTTGTAATCCAGTTGGGGCATAGTGCATTAATGTGGTTCATTGCCAGGGGAGAGGCTGTGGAATTTTGAAATCTACCCAGTGTTCTGGAATATGACCTCCCTGGGCTGATGAACCTTCCAGCCGAGCAGCATTCTTCAACAAACGCGGCTTTACAGTCTATTCAATATGCTTCAACAGCAAATTTACTTTTTAACACCTGTGGGTGTAAATTGATCAATACTGGGGGCCTTCTCATCCTATTTTCAATGCCCTTTTATGGGATTAGCGGCCACCCTCTGGCTAGGGTTATGGTAAATCTGTCAGTATGTGCAGGTGTGTTGTGATGCTACTTGCGAAGCTTGCATTTTCCGACATGAGGCTTTGTTTTCAGAAAGGGGTGCGTTTCTTGTGTTCTTTTCATTTTTGAGTTACCATTTTTCGTGGGCTTAGGATTCATTGCTATGGGGAAGGTACAGGCAAAGGAGTAATGGGCAAGGGACTTGACATCCAAGAATTATTTATAGTATACCCTTTTCCTATTTCCCTGTCATCTACTGGGTATTATCATACTTTATTCTGATATGCTAAATGTTTCCGTGAATCTTATGTGCATTTCTAATTCATATTATACTCATGACTTATAAGATAACTACATCTGATATATTCCTCTGTGGCACTCAACACACACACGTAGCTGCTCAATGATCTCTTATGTAAGAAGGGCATGGGGTTTCAAAGTCACGCTGGCCAGGATCAGCTTGCCCTCCGTTCCCTCCAGTGTCAATATTAAGAGACTCACAGAGGTTATTAATAGCCTTACCGATGACATAGAACAATGGATGAGAAATAGCTGCCTGTCTCTGAACGCTTCAAAGAATAAACTGCTGATAGTCAGCTCAGGGTCTAACATCAAAAAGTTGAAAGGTGAAAACAGTAGGTGAGTAGTAGAGTTGAGGTCTCTGTGTGAATGAGGAAAAACACCTTCACAAATATTTTTTTATTGTAATGCTTATGAAGACTTCAGGAAAAAAGGTGATAGCCAAGTATGGTTACATGAGCATTGAAAACCTTGCCTTAGGTTGGTGATGGACTTAAGGTCTTTGGGTTGTCTTCTTAATTAATGCATGTCAGTCTAACAGTTATCTAATCAGCAGACAAAATCCTTGAGATTTTTCATTCATTCTCTATTAAAAATACAAGGTTTTCTGAACAACTCAGAATGTGCAACAATTATAATTTATAACTGGCAACTGCATTGACTACTGCCATGCTATATTTAGCCTATTCCCAAATCAGAAGGTACAACAATTATTTAAGTTATAAATGGCTATCACCTTGACTAGTGCTTTGCTATATTTACCAGCTCCCTAAATATTATTGGGACATCTAAGTAGAATACAATGTTAACCAAAGTGTGTGGGGTTGCACAGTTGCTGGCAAGACTTTCCCAGTTGCCACTGAATGCATGATGGTACCTATAGCTATAAACGGATGGATTCATCAATATTTCAAGCAGTGCAGCAAGACACCTTGCTGCTGTGTGTGAAAGGGAAAGAGCAGGAACTGTATTGCAGGAATGTGCCATATTTAACATAATTTGGAGCATCCCTGTCCTTTCCTTGCCCTGGCACACTTTTGGCTGTCTAGCGCCAATGCAGGCGCCCTTGCATCGTAGTGCAAGGGTGCCTGCATTGTGGACAGGATTGTTTGAGCAGGAAGGGACACTTCTGCACAAAAATCTTCTGAAGCATTTTCCTCTTTCTAAGTGTGCTGCAGAATGCAGCACTCATAGAAAGAGGAAAAAACAAGATATTTCTCCTCGTTACGCCTCACCTGGGGAGACATAGCATTTTGATGCATTCCCAGGTCTACCAGTAATTATAAATCTGGGAATGCACCAAAATCCGAGGGTGTATGAGTGGTAACACCCACTGCACTGCGTTGAGTTATTCTAGATTTATCAAGCCACTCAGGGTCATGCAAGGTGTCCTGGTGTGGCTGGATAAATCTAACTTAGTAGTAGTGCCACCCTTGTGTCCCTTTGTGTGGCTCAAGGTTGATGGAACTACTTGCTAAATATGCCCCAAAGAATCTTTGCTCACTGTAGAAAAGTGGTTGCTTATACATTGAAACACAGCCCCATGCTTGGTAACCCTAGACTGTCCCTATTCTCCTCAAATGCATAATATTACACATAGGGGGTCATTCTGACCCTGACGGGCGGCGGAGGCCGCCCACCAGAGTTCCCCCCTCCGAAATACCGCTCCGCGGTCGAAAGACCGCGGAGGGTATTCTAAGTTTTTCCCTGGGCTGGCGGGCGGTCGCCAAAAGACCGCCCGCCAGCCCAGGGAAAAACTCCCTTCCCACGAGGATGCCGGCTCGTAATCGAGCCGGCGGAGTGGGAAGGTGCGACGGGTGCTGTTGCACCCGTCGCGTATTTCACTGTCTGCCAAGCAGACAGTGAAATACTTGTAGGGGCCCTCTTACGGGGGCCCCTGCAGTGCCCATGCCAGTGGCATGGGCACTGCAGGGGCCCCCAGGGGCCCCGCGACCCCCCTACCGCCATCCGGTTCCCGGCGGGCGGACCGCCGGGAACTGGATGGCGGTAGGGGGGGTCGGAATCCCCTCGGCGGCGCAGCTAGCTGCGCCGCCTTGGAGGATTCAAAAGGGCGGCGGTACACTGGCGGGAGACCGCCAGTGTTGCCGGTCCGACCGCGGCTTTACCGCCGCGGTCAGAATGCCCTGCGGGGCACCGCCGGCCTGTCGGCGGTGCTGCCGCCGACCCTGGCCACGGCGGTCTAAGACCGCCGGGGTCAGAATGACCCCCATAGTCATAAACAGTCTTTATTCAGTGTAGATAAGTGGTTGCTTAAATGTTCAATTGTATGCCATTGCTTTATAATGCTTAAAACGTGTTTGATACTTTCAGTATTCTTCACAAGGGTAAGTCTTGGTGGGGGGGGGTGGGCTATGTCTTGCTGTAGTAAATAGTGGGTAAGGGCCAACATAACTCCAAGGTGCTAACCTCAGGCTCCGGAAACCAAATCACATTCTCTGTAGCCTGCTGTAATTAATCAAAGTTGGTGGGGTAGAACATTGGCTGTCCCAGTTGTCTCCAAATGCCTGATAGTACATATGGCTACAAACAGTCTTTACTCACTGTCGATAAAATGGTTGGTTTCTTGCATGTTCAAACACAGCCCAGTGCTTGGTAACCCTTGACACAAGTTTAATCTTTGCAGCATTCTTCAGGAGGAAAGCCTTGGTGTGTGTGGGGGGCATGTCTTGCTGCTGTTTTATTCATTGATATAGGTCAGTACAGCTCAGAAGTGCTAATCATAGACTCAGTCCTCTAATGCTCAGGAGCCTGCTATAATGAATCAAAATGGGTGAGGTTGAACACTGGCTGACAAAACTGCCCCAAGTCTCCCTAAGTGCATGATGGTACATATAACAAACAGTCTTTACTGACAGTAAAAAATAAATGGTTGCTTGCATGTTTCAGTGTAGGCCAATGAGCTTAGGATACCATAATAATCTACCACAGTGGTGGTAGGAGCATGACAGCTGGATCATGCTTTCTCAAAGCTCCAGAAATTATATTGATCTCTGGTATCAGAAAGTATGTGTCTGTATGTATTGATACTTCCATAGTGCTCATCTAGCAGCATGTAACAGCAAAAAAGAGCTTTTACAATGAAGCAGGTTGACGATCTATTCTGCTTTGAAGGGGGTTAAATTCAATAGAAGAGCTGTGTTTACAGCTTCTTGTTGAATGGCAGTGGGGGAGATCAATTCTAATGTAGATGGTGTTGCTGTTCCACATCTAAGATGTGTAGTTGGAACAGGTCCGACTTGAGTTTCTGCTGGCTTGCTCAAGTTTGTCTCTAGATGGGCAATATTTGTGCTCCTTGTTTGTCACTGTCTACCTGATGGGATTACATTCTTGGACAGATAAGTCACATGTTGTCTCTGACGGCATTATGGATGTTTCATCTGCCCTTAAAAATTATACAGGCCTGAGGGGGGACCAGTGTGGTTTCTTACTCACTGGGGTGATTTTGTTGAACTTCTTCAAGCCCTTGGAGGGGTGGGTAAATGTGTGAATATGGCTTTCAGGTGTGTCAGAGTGGTGCTTGGGATGATATAGAGTAGGGTGTTTTCACCATTCAGGTGGCAGACTACCTTAACTTATACAGTAATTCTCTAATTATATTCTGGAAAATGAGAGTTTCACTGTAAGAGAAAGACCTGATACCTTACAGTCTTGTTTTTCATAGTGGAATGTTCCTTGAGGTCCAGTGTGTAAAAAGGTGACTTTGCATTGTCTGTCAGCTGGTTGAATGCTCATGTTGGTGAATTCAGATTGGATTTGCAGTTGTTTGAAACTATTGGCAAACAGGAGAAATACAGTCTTTTTTTAGGCGTCCTAAAAGTAAATACTTGATGTCAAGTTCAGGATTGGCTCAAGGTAGGCTATGAGTCTCTGAATGGATCTACACAAGAATATTAATAACACAAGTAATGTCTGACATAAATATTGTGGTCTGAATATCATTTCTAAAAATATCACTTTATTGGGTGTGGATTCTCCATTATTAAACCCCAATTGGGAATATTCTTGTGAACAATATTTAGGACACAATAATTTCTTCTGACAATTTTTAGGCATGCCATTGGTTGAGAAGAGTTTTGGGCACTTTTTGGTGTTGTCTCACAATTGGTGTACTTTTTATAATTTTATGATGAGTGCAAAGCTCAAGTGCTCCATGTGGAAACTAGAGTTGAGAAAGCCAAGGGTGTAATCCTGAGGTATTCCAGAGAGCATTGGAAGCATCAGGGATCCTATTTTTATAAATAGATGGCAGTTGGCAAGTCAATGGAAGGCTGAGTATGAGAAGTCAATGTACATTTCCAGGGTTTTGTTCAGGGCTTGGTGATCAACTGTGTTGAATGTCGAAGGAGGACCATGATGATCTGAAGGTAGATGCCTTTTCTGTAAGTTATGGGAAAGTCATTGACAGCTATTGTACAGTAGCTGAATCTCTGCTGCAATGTGTTTTGACACTGAATTGGTAGTTCTGTAGGAGGCTGTACTTGTTTTTATTTTCCTAGATGGCTGGATTTTTTTTGAGGAAGATTTGTCCTACGAATGGTAGATGAGTAATGGAGTGGTATTTGGAGAGTTTGTTTTACTCCAAACTAGTTGTTGTCAGCTAGAATAAAATCTGTCCGGTATCCTTCAAGCGTCCATGGCTACTAGGGAAGTTTACACTGTTAAGAAGGAACATGCGCGTTTCACCTTAAAGATATTTCATGATGGTTTCATAGGAGGTTGTCTTTCCTGAGTTTATTATCATAGTTGAAAGAATATTGGGTTATCAGTGGAGAGAGGTGAAAGCCACACCCAAATAATAAAAAAATCTTTGCGAGGGTAAACCTAAAAAAATCACTAAATAAGCCTGTGCTTAACTCTATTGTAGGCTAGCACAAAAACAGTCAGGCTTAATTTAGAGGCAATGTATCTATGCAGCGCTTGACCAGCAATAAAGTGGAAACGGAATACAAGAAAAATCTCAATATAATTTTGCAAAAATAGAACATTTTATCAATAAAATGACATCAAATAGACAAAAATTCAATCAATAGAACCAGAGGTATGAGTTTTTAAAATTCTAGATGAAACTGGAACCAAAAAGCACCCCTCGTACCTTTTGATTGTGCTGATCCAGGGGAAAGTTATAAGTTCCAGTAAGCCATAATCAAGGGCAGGTCAGATACAGGGGCAGGGTTTGTCCGAGTGAATAGTTACCTTTTCAAGTCTGTGCGAGGGGCTTTCCTTAATATTGGGAGGGCCCGCGAGGAGGTCACTGTCAGCATGAGGAGGTCAAACATCACAGACTGTCGTTACAGCGCGAAGAACTGATTGTCGCAGGAGATTTGCATTTGTGGTCGATGTAGGCTTGCTGGTACTTTGAGTTGGCAGTCATCGCCAATGGTCTCTTTCAGTGACAAAGGCAGTTTCTGCTGAAGCTTCGTGTCGGCGGTCATCACAGGTGGTCTATTGCAGGCACAAAGATGTCACATTACGGTCCCGAGGAGCCAAAACTTCCATATCTTCACCTTTTGTTCAGGAGGACTACACTCTGATGCAAGCCAAGGTTCCAGGACCCTTGGGGCACCTTTTGGGGATCAGAACTACCTCCAGCAGAGGCCAGTAGAAGGGCTCCAAAAAAGTCCAGCTGGTGCTAGTCAACTGGACAGTTGAAGAGAGTCCTCTGGAAGCATATTCTGATGCTGAAGCTGAACAGGTGGTCAGCCAAGTGACACTAAGAGTAACTCCTGGGGGCCTGGGTTCAAGGCAAGTAGGTCCAATTTTCTCCTTTGCCTCTAGTGTCCTGATGAAAGGTTCTGAAAGTTCTGCTGTTATACCTCCTGCCAGTCTCTGTCTGGTAATTCCCTGGCCTACCCCAAAGATTCTTATCCTGTTGCTGACTCCAAACTGTCTAAAGTGACAAAGGTAAGGGTAGACCTGGTGTCAGGACCGTTTGTGTGTACGGCAGGCAGAGCCCTTTGAATTGTAATCAGGGAAAGTCTATCCTATCAGGAAGCCCCTCTACCCCGATACTTAGGCCTCTTTTGTACAAATAACTGGAGAGACTATGTGTTGATCTTGGCCTTCTTTACAGGGTCATCTCCAAACATTTTGTCTTAACCCCTCCTGTTTTCCGAATTTTGTTTTTGTTGGCAAGAGGACTCCATTCTTTTTAACAGTGCTAACCTGTGCTAAAGGCCAAGCACCATGCAAATCACAGTCACGTGACGCAAGATACATGCTGCAGGCACCAAATGGTTACTTTCTAAGAGTGGCATTTTCTGACTTAAAATACAAAAATTCTTAAAATACAACTTCATCATTAAAGAGGATTTTAAAAACATTTCTAACTGTTCCCAAGCAAAATTATCCCTTAATAAATGTAATAAGGCAACTCAATGTTATCGTATGGAAGACGTGTAGTAGTGAAAAACAAATCTGTGAGTTTTTCACGACTGCACATTTAAAACGCTAAAGCTCAGGTCCAACACTTTAAGTGATAGCTTCCAAATTGGAGCAGGTAGCCATATCATGTTTGGATTGAAAACACTCTCTTATGGTAAAATGAGATTTTAAATTACAATTTTGAAAAGGCCACTTTTAGAAAGTTGGCATTTTCCTGCCTTAGCCATTTAGGCCCTCAGTAGGAGCATGGTGGTCCTAGGACCGCCAGACTCATGGTGGCGGTCAGACCGCCGCCAATGCAGCACTTTGGTCTCCAGATTAAGACCGTGGCGAATGCACCACAGTTGGACAGCCGGCACCGCCACTTTTTCACCAGCCAATGGCCTGACAGTGCGGCGATCTTAATCCGCCAGGGCAGTGCTGCCCTGGGGATTACGTGCCCCCTCTCTGCCAGCTTTTACATGGTGGTTGAACCGCCATGTAAAAGCAGGCGGAGATAGGGTGCAGGGGGCCCCATGAGGCATGGACAGCGCTGTATGCTTAGCACACAGTGAAAAGTGCGATGGGTGCTATTGCACCTAATGCAACGCAGCAGTGCCGCCAGACTGATTACGAGCCGGCATCAATGTTGTGGACTGTTTCCCGCTGGCCCAATGGGCAACTCGTAATAGGGGCTGCGGGAGGGCTGCTGCACAAATGATAACCCGACCGCAGGAGTTTGGTGGGTAGGCTTTTCCACCCTCCAAACTCATAATCAGGATCTTAGTGTCTGAAGTCTGTTACTGGGTCACATGACTGGGTGTTGTTGGCAGTTATAAAGTACAAGAGGCACTCATTATAACATGAAAAATAATAGTACTCATAAGTCAGTATACATAGGTAAAGTTTTGTCATATATTTCTGAAAATTAATAGGATTATTTCCAACATAATCCCCAATTACAGTATCACTGTCCAAATCCAAATAGTAGAATTAATTGATCTGTTGTTCCAAGATTGCTATGATCCAAAGTCCAAGTCCAGATTTCTCTAATCAAAGTTCAATCATATTCTTCAAAAGATGATATAGCTTATTATTTAAACTTTAGCAGCCGCATCCAACTTGGCACCATTTATAGCCCTAAATTACCAACTTTAAAAGACACTGAACTAGCTCCACAAAACATGGGAAAATTGGCTTACACCCAAATGCACATGTAATTATCTTATCAATCTCCAATAAATTAGTACTACATGTACCCAGGACCTGTAAGTTAGTTATGCTGCTAGTGGGACTGCAGCACTTATTGTGCACTCACTTATGTTACGTGGCCTGAAACATGTTTAACATTTAAACATGTTTCATGCCTGCCATTTCAACCTGTGGCCAGTTTTAAAATGACATTTCAACCCATAAAAATAAACCTTTTGCAAGTCCTAAACCTTCCTTTTTAACATATATGCCACCCCTGGAGTAGGCCCGAACAGTGCTGCAGTGTGCATTGTATTTTAAAATGTGGATGTGTACTTTTAACTTTATATGTCCTGGTAGTGGAAAAGTCTTACATTTGTTTTTTACCACTGCAAGGCCTACTTTGTCCATAGGCTAACATTGTGTTACCTAATTATATTTAATAGGTAATAACCTTTGCTTGGGAACAGGTAGAAATGTCATGTTCTGTGTGAGGAAATGTGTAGTATTTTGATTGATGTGAAGAAAGAACACGATGATGCAATAGTAGAAAAATCCTCTTTTATTTTTCCAGAGAAAGAAGTAGCAGAAACTCCAGCCACACCTGCACACAGCTAGTCCAGCTCCAACAGAATAGAATCCCAAGGAGCATTCCAGCTAATGCAAGAGCTGGAGCGGGGGGGGCAGAACATACCAACTACTAAATATTATATACATGAACAAATATATAGAAAATAATATAATGAGTTCAATAAATAATAACTTAAACTTACACATACAATGCCACACCACCTTTCCCCTTTTAAAAGACAAAGGAAACAAACAAAGATAAAAGGTATTAACCAAAAAACCAAAAGATAAATTATTTCAATGTAACATCTCTATTAAGGTTCCAAATGTGTCCATCATTTACCTTAACTGCCCCCTTAAATACTTTAATAATTTTAAAAACTTTGCTGTAGTGAGATTGTCCACTTCACATTTTACCTGGCAGTCTGACTTTGACAGAATCACCCATATTAACATGTATTTCTCTCACAGACTTGCGAGCATCATACCTAAGTTTTCTTTTTCTTTGACAGTTCAAATCTTTGTTTACAGCACTTTCCTTTAGCCTTTCATAGTCAATCCTCTCTCCAGTATAATTCTAGATCCATGGTGGATTTATTTTGGTGTGAGGAACACGCTTCCTGAAGATGACAAAGGGTGTCTGACCGGTGCTGGTGTGAGGTGTAAATCTATAATCTTCAACTTTACGCTTAACCATGCTCTCCCAATCCTCACCTAGCTGTCTTGCCAATTGGATGGTTTCTTTCAACGCCCTATTAAAACGTTCTACCATCCCATTAGTCTCTGGGTAATATAAAGCACATTTTTTATGAATTATTCCTCTCTCCTTCAAAAAATCGCTCATAACTTTTGACGTAAATTGCACACCATTGTCAGTTAAAATGTACCTTGGATTACCTTCCCTTCCAAATAGCTCTGTCAAAAACCTTATCACCTTCAAGGAGGTCACTTCAGAAGTAATCAATATTTCAGGCTACCGTGACAACCCATCCATTAATACCAAAATATACTTGGATAGTGTGCCACCACTTATAGGACCCAAGAGGTCCACAGAAACTTCCTCCGACACCTCCTTAGGAATTTCTTTCAACACCATAGGCTGAGTCCTAAATTTAAGAGTTTTATCCGTCATTTTACATTCCATACAGTCACAAACTTTCCTTTCAACCGCTAAGTCCATACCAGGCCACCAATACACACCCCTCATCCTTTCTTTAGTCTTACATATGCCATGATGTCCACAGTGTTCAAGATCAATTAAGCGCTCACGTAGCTTACACGGTAGAATCAATCTGCGCCCTCTAACAATTACTCCATTTTGTATAGAAAGCTCATGCCAAATTTTTCAGAATTGTTCATTAAATTTCACAGTACAGCCAGGACGTAACCCAGTAGACAGCAAGTCCTTGATTTTTTGTAATTTCTCATCATTATCCAACTCTCGTTTTCACTCCTCCTCAGATATACATGCCTCGGTGACACTACAATATTTAACATCTTCATCTACCCACCACGATGTATCATTGTCACTCTCTTCCAACACACTCATTTTCATTCTGGACAAGCAACCCGCAGTCCTGTTCTCACATCCCGGAACATATTTTACACTAAAATGATAATCCTGAAGGCCAACAATCCACTTACAAATACGAGCAGAGATATTTTCCAAACCTTTCTTCTCAAATATTTCACACAGGGGTTTATGGTCAGTGCACACTTCAAAGGTTGTACCCTAAAGAAACTGCTTACATTTTTTGACAGCCCAGAATATAGCTAAGGCTTCTTTTTCAATTGTGGAGTACTTGCATTCTGCCCCTCACAAACCACATGAAGCAAAAGCTATAACATTTACCTTCCCATTATTAAATTGCTTCAAGACACAACCTAAACCCTTCTCTGAGGCATCTGTAGTGATTGAGCAGGGGAGACCGGGCTGGAAACTACTAAGCGATTGTGCTGAAGACAAAGCACATTTAAGATCATCAAACTCCTTTTGACATTCAGTATTCCAAACAAAATCTGTACCTTTCTTGAGCAAGCTCCTAATTGAACAAATTGTTTTAGCCAAATCTGGTATGAATCTAGCGTACAATTCTCCCATCCCAAAAAAAACTTGAACCTCATTCTTGTTTTCAGGAGCGGCCAAATCAAGAATAGATCTCACCAGCTCCTGTTTAGGTTTAACTCCATCACCAGTTATTATGTGATCTAAATAGGAAATCTCTAAAAAAACTTGCATTTAGGATTTTTCAATGTAATTCCCTTTAATCAAAATATATTGAGCACTTTCCTGACCAATTCTCTATGTTGTTCAATGGTACTAGAGGAAATAAGAAAAGCATCTTGGAAGTATTTCACACAAACAATATCCCCTAGAATTTCATTCATTAGTCTTTGAAATACAGATGCTGCTGAACAGAGTCCAAAAGGCATCCTATTGAACTTGAAAACTTCAAAAGCTGTAACAAAAGAAGTGAGTAATTTGGACTCATCACATAACTGCACCTGATGATATGCTGAACTCAGATCTAAGGTGGTGAAGTACTTAGCATCCCCCAGGGAACTAACCATCTCGGTTATTTTGGTAGGGGAAATCCTTCTTCAACAACCACCTTGTTAAGATTGCGTAAGTCAACACACAATCTAATGTCTCCATTGCTTTTTGTTGCAACTACAATGGGAGCGATCCATTCGGCCGCTTGAACCTTCTCAATTATGCCTTCAGCCAGTAACCTTTCAAGTTCCATTTTCACTTTATCTCGAATGCTGAATGGAATATTTCTAACTTTACATGCTACTGACAAGGCATCCTTTCTGAGTACTATGCGATGTTTATATCCTTTAATGCAGCCCACCTTACTATTAAACACATCCGGAAACTCACTCTTCAATTCTTCACCCCATTTACAAACCTTCTGCACTTGTACTTGTGGAACAGAGTTGGGATTTAGTATAACCCTCAACAACTTTTGATGTGGCCAACTCAGTATGGTATCACCAACAACAGGAACATACACCTTCCCCTCATTGGCATTCTCTTTGAAAACAATCCTAGCATTAAAGTAACCCTTTAACTCTATAGGTTTTCCACCATAACTGAATGGTGTTACATCAGGAGCATGAAGAATCACTTTGGGGGTCATTCTGACCCTGGCGGTCTAAGACCGCCGGGGCCAGGGTCGGCGGGAGCACCGCCGACAGGCCGGCGGTGCCCCGCAGGGCATTCTGACCGCAGCGGTTCGGCCGCGGTCAGAAGAGGCAAACCGGCGGTCTCCCGCCGGTTTACTGATGCCCTTAGAATCCCCCATGGCGGCGCAGCTTGCTGCGCCGCCATGGGGGATTCTGACACCCCCTACCGCCATCCTGTTCCTGGCGGTTCGCCCGCCAGGAACAGGATGGCGGTAGGGGGTGCCGCGGGGCCCCTGGGGGCCCCTGCCCGTAAGAGGGCCCCGCAAAGTATTTCAGTGTCTGCTAAGCAGACACTGAAATACGCGACGGGTGCAACTGCACCCGTCGCACCCCTGCAACTCCGCCGGCTCAATTCTGAGCCGGCGTCCTCGTTGCAGGGGCATTTCCTCTGGGCCGGAGGGCGCTCTTTTGGAGAGCGCCCGCCGGCCCAGAGGAAATGTCTAAATGGCCGCCGCGGTCTTTTGACCGCAGTGCGGTCATTCAGCGGCGGTACCTTGGCGGACGGCCTCCGCCGTCCGCCAGGGTCATAATCAGGCCCTTTGTTCTGAAAATATTTGGTGTAATCAGTTTCCGAAACTAAAGTCAGCTTTGCCCCTGAGTCCATCATCATAGGAACTTTAACAACATCCACCTCCACAATATCAGTAGGGTACTCGCACAGAACATTACAGATGCAGTTTACATCATTAACAACTCATAAAATAAAGCTTTTTCTCTCATCATCCTCTTCTCCACAGTCAATTTCATTAACTTTAACGACTTTCCTTTCCAAAGACTTGCAACATCTGGCAAAATGACCTTTCTTGCCACACTTCTTACATACAGCATTAAAAGCAGGACAATCCCTGTTATTATCTAAATGTGATGGAGAATTGCATCTGAAACATAGTAATTTTGGCTTTGTACTAGTATTCCCCCTAGGTTTTGACTAAGTATCTACGGATTGAATAGTGTGAGTTACCATTTTTGATTTCCTTAGATCATCAATACAAGATACAGAATGCTCAATCTGTTTAGCTACAATCAAAACTTCCTCCAGAGTGGGAGGCCTCTCTTATTTTGTCACTTCTGCATTCTAGCATGAATTGATCACGTATGCGTTCATCTAAGTTGTCTCCAAACTTGCATTGAGCTGCTAACTTGCATAAATTCGTCACAAAGTCTTTAATAGCTTCAGTTTCGTTCTGTTTACATTTACCAAAATAGTACCTTTGTAGAATAATTGATACTTTAGGTAAATAATGACTGTCCAATTTAAGCAAAGTTATGTCAAATTCACTTAAAGTAGTGTCTCCATCTGTGCCGTCACAAGTATTGATAGAAGGTAAAGTCTCCAAAATCTCCTGTCCGCCGATAAATTGCTGCCGCAAACACAAATATAAGTAAGAAAAACTTTTTTCCATTTATTCCACGGAATAGGTGGGTCGCCTGGTAATGACAGAAAAAATGGTGGCGGAGTAATATTTTGCATTATACCAAAAATAGATGCAAAAAAAATGAAAAAAGAAAAGTAAAAAAAAAATGAATGAGCAGGATAATAATCCACAATGTCTACGGAATCTGGAGAAAAGATGAAGTCAGATGTGCTCCTTGCATGAAGACCCAAAGTCATATGGAACCAAATAAGCGTATTTAGATCACCTTCAGCTCCAAAAAAAAACTTTGCGCACTCCAGCCAAGTTTGAGAGTAAGACAAATGAACAAAAAGAAAAATGCTCTGTGTTAATAAAATATATTATAGTACAAATAAACTGCTGGAAACTGTGTGCAGACTGCGGTCAGAAAGGCAAATGCAGTTGCAGAATGCCGCATGAAGTAGCTGTGTAAGAACTAATCACAGCGTTGTATGAGCAGCTGTGTGCAGAAGCTGTGTATAAGGTAAACACAGCACCTTGTTTGAGTGAGGAGAGAAACGGCTCGTTAAATTAATGTGAGCGCCAAAATGCGTGTTAAAAAAAGGCTTAATGAAGCCGTCTCAAGTGGTGCGTGTATTGAAATGAAGCCGTGAGAAAATTTTGAATGGGGCGCTCGAGCCGTGGAAGAAGATTGAGGCACGGCAACCTGGCACGAGATGCTGGGGTTGTTAAGAAACAAAACACGCTCAAACAGAGGAAAAATGCATTGTCACGGAGACCAGACGCATAAATCCTCACACAAATAACGGGCAATAAAAAAGGTGCCGGTAAAGAAAATGACACGTAACAAATACACAGAGCTTTTTTTTTATATTAAAAAAAAATAGAATGAAGAGGAAAAAGGGTCACAATGTTGCTCCTTATAACAATTACAGTACCCTACAGTGTAACAGGCCCGATAAGAGAGTGTTGGAGTTTCCTGCCTCGTGAGTTCAAAATCCCACCCTCGTCGCCAAAAATTGTAGTGTTTTGATTGATGTGAAGAAAGAACATGATGATCCAATAGTAGAAAAATCCTCTTTTATTTTCCAGAGAAAGAGGTAGCAGAAGCTCCAGCCACAACTGCACACAGCTAGTTCAGCTCCAACAGAATAGAATCCCAAGGAGCATTCCAGATAATGCAAGAGCTGGAGCGGGGGGGGGGCAGAACATACCAACTACCAAATAATATATACAGTACATGAACAAATATATAGAAAATAATATAATGAGTTCATATTTACCCGTCACATTTTTGGAAAGATGCTGCTGATTTTTCAACTCGGAGAGTACACTGAGACCTGCTAAACAGACCTCAGTGGCAGTGTTATAGCCCCTTTCAAAGTGTACATCAAATTGGCTACACCCAATTGGCAAGAACACACTTACTTATAAGTCCATAGTATATGGTAACCAAGGTACCAATGGCACCTCAGGCAGGGTGCTCACCCAGGGCTGCAGCACAGATTGCACCACCCTATGTGTGTCAAAGTAACAATGGCTCTCAGCCTGCAAAAGCAGACTGGAAAGGCAGTGTTTACATTGCTAGTCTGTCTCTACCATTCAAACCAATGGCGAAGCCAATCCTTTCCATAACAAATATGCAGGTCTCACCTAAGAAAGGACTATAAAGCACCATGGCAGGACCCTGTATGTTACTGAGACATATCTTTTTCATATGTCTCAGTAGCAACTATCCCCAGTTGTGTTCTGCTGTGGGAACGTTAGTAGCCCAATTGGCTAGTAAATGGTTACTGGCTAGCATCCCACCCTGGCTAATTTCTGAGTGGGACTACCTAATTGGGTACTCTAATGTATCAATTTACACATGTAATTAAACCCAACCGATGCACAGGTTGAATTTAATGTCAGTATTAAAGTAATGCAGCCTTTAGAAAGTTGCCATTCTATGACCCAACTGGTCCAGTGGCCTCACACGGGCACTCTTAAACAGGCAGCTTTCTATCCATCTACGGATTAGTGTGAATGTGTCCCAGAATTAGGACACATGGCAGCCTGCAAAAGGGTGAGGTATTACCTCCCATCACAATGAAACTACCTGGGGTATTATCCCAAAAGGAGAACTTCTATGGGAAGCTACCTTTGGTAGGTAAATGGCGATGACACTTATGAGAGGCTTCCCTTTGTTCAGGTAGACAGACAGGAGACAGGGCCAGAGAGGGATCACCAATGCCCAAACCAGTTTTTCATGTGAGTGTTGCCTCTAGCTAGCCACATGTCTAGAGTGAGCTACCAAGCTCCTCACAGAATAGTGCATACTGATATTGACACTTCACCAGAAGTTCACCACCTAGAGGGAGGGGACCTGGTAGCCCATCGGCTAGTGACTGCATGGTCCCATCAGGGCACTTTCCTGGCATACATATGTCACCCCTGGCACCCTGAACCTGAGATTTCACTGGCACTGGAACAAGCACTGAAGAAGGATTGCCCTGCTGCCCTTGGAGTTACACAAAGTGAGGCTGCACCATCTACTAGACTGCACCAGCTGCACTTTAGGTTAGCACAGTTGGCCAGCAGCTCCTGGGGTGGGGAAAAGTCATGCCCCAGACCAAAGCACTGACTCCAAGGATCAGTTGGTTGATCCCCTGGAACCAGCTCTAAGTACAAAAGAGTTGAAGAAGCCCAAACTGGCAAGTTGGTAGCCACCACATAAGATCCACACCTACCAGCCACTGGATACCCTAAGAGACCTTGATGGGCAACCTACAACCCAATTTGTAATAGAGATGTGCCACTTCACTTGTTTTGTTGGGGAGGCTCAGTTGAAACAAGATTTCCAGGGAGCCCGGTTTGAATGGCACAAACAAACACAGCCCAACATTGAAAGAGTGTCATCTTGAGATGTGAAGAATGGTAATGTCAGCATCATATTACAGAAATGTTTCTCAGAAGCAGTGACTTTGACAGTAATCAGAGAAACAAAAAGTTAAAAACTGAAGCTGTGGCTCACTCTTCAGATTCACAATGAACTGAAGCATGCAGCCAAAGCTAAAGTGCAATGGATAAGAAAAAAGGGTAAATTATATTTGGTGGCAGAGTTGGAACCTTCACCTAAATGCAATAAGAAAAGTGTAACATGACTTGAAGTATGCTATTAATGTTCACCAGAGAACCTGAGAGAGCTTAAACAGTTTTGCAAAAAGGAATTTTCAAATATTGTCACATATTCAAATGTTGTGGTGGAAGAGTTCTATCTCAACAGCCTTACAGCTTCAATTAATTCAAAATAGTGCTTCCAACAAGCAGTGGTGCTTCATCTAAATGTGGTTTCAGTTTTGCATATTTTATTTTTTTCTAATTACAACATTTTCCCATTTAAAGTACAGTGCATGGTGTTTGGATATTTTTAAATAGATCAATAAATGAATGTAACACAGAAGCACTGGCACACAAAAATGTGAAATAAGTTAAGTGTGTGCAGAGTTTCCATATGTATGACACATGTAGCATTTTGTGGGCAGTTCAGTAAAAACATGTGTTGAAAATGCACATCTTCCTTTGAGTTAGGTAAATTACAGCAACTTTGACTTCTAAAGGCGTATAAAATAGTTGTAAGGAAACTGTGGCGATATAGAGATTATCCCTATGGGTAATATGTTAAGCATATTAAATAGTTAAAAGGAAACAGCAGTAATATAGAGAGTACCCCTATGGTTAATATGTTAAGCAGCAAGCACTTACTATCACCATGTAATTAAAAATCTAAGAGTATAATGCCTCAGAGTACCAGGCCTTAACCCCTACCCGCCACAGACATAACGGTTACGTCCTTGGCTGCAGAGCTGTGGCGCCAAGGACGTAACTGTTAAGTCTTGGGAGTGGCTCAGCACTCCCCCCATGAGCCTCCTACCCTCCCCTCAGAGCAGGGATGGAAGGGAAATTACTTCCCCTTCCATCTCCGAGTGAAGTCTGAGGACGTCAGCGAGCGATCGTGCGCTGACCTCATCAAAGGCCACCCCCATCGCACTGGAAGTAGAAAGCATTTCTCTTCTGATCATGGTGGGGGCAGGCAGAGAGGCATCAAAGGAATGAAAGGCCTTTCCTTTCATGTCTCTTTGAGCATTTTTGCAGCCCGATGGTGAAGTGATCGGGCTACAGAAATGCCCACTAGACAACAGGGAGGTTTTTATTTTTTGTTTGACAATAAAGGGGAGCGACCCCTTCGGCAAGGGTCACTCCCCTTGGGGAATTTTTAAATTAGGCCTTTTTTGCCCCCGCGGGGGCAGACTGGCCTATTTTAATTAGGCTGATCTGTCCCCTGGGGGTCAGATTCCACTAGACACCAGGGATATATTTTTTTTACTTTTGTACATGTGGGGAGTAACCCCTTAGGCAAGGGGCCCTAACCTGGGGGCAAATTGTTTTTAGGACATTTCTCCCCCTCTTTGGGGGCAGAACGGCCTATTTTTCTTAGGCCAATATTCCCCCAAGGGGGGCAGAAACCACTAGACACCATGGATTTTTTATTTTTACATCTGTTTCACGCAAGGGGGTGACTCCTTAGGCAAGGGTCGGTACCCTGGAGGGCAAATTTATTTTAGGCCATTTCTGCCTACCGTGGGGCAGATCGGCCCATTTTAATTAGGCCAATCTGCCCCCAAAGGAGGCAGAAACCACTGGGCACAGGGATTTTTTTTTTTTTACAGATGGGGAGTGACCCCTTTGCAAGGATCGCTCACCTGGGGGGATAATTTATTTTGGTCCATTTCTGCTCCCCTTGGGGGCAGATCTACCTATTACTATTAGGCTGATCTGCTCCTTGGGGGCAGAAACCACTTAGGCACCAGGGATTGGTGTGTGTGTGTGTTTTGTTTGAGTGGGGCAGCCCATTGGGCAAGGGTCTGTCCCCATGGGGCGCATTACTGTTGGCCATTTCTCTGCCTATTTTTGTAAGGCCAGTCTGCCCCCAAAGGGGGCAGAAGGCCACCAGAAACCAGAGACCAGAGAAGATTGTTTTACAAAAAAATAGAAGGGTGTTTGGCCATACCCCTACCCCAAATTATATGGAGACAAAGTTGTTCTGCCCACCGGTGGGCAGATGGGGCAAATACCCCCGATCCACTCCCTGGTGGGGGGCTGAAAGCCTACTAGTTGCCAGGTAATTAAAAGAAAATAGTGGGCTGGTGGCTACCAACCAGTATGGGCATGGTAATCCCCGAACCCCAACCAAAGGGGGTAACAGTTTTTCAGTTCTCCCCTCGCACACTAAAAGATCTTATCCCAATGGCAAGCAAGAGGATCTTTTCTTAATTTGGGTTTGGTTTTACACTTGGGCCATGAGAGCTTGGCTAACCCTCAAAATTGTCCCACTTGGAATGGTGAAGGCTGCACTTTTTGGACTTTGGGACTCTGCCTTGTAGAAAAATATAAGAGAACTAGACACATCTGAAAACTAAACATCTTGGTGAATCCAGGGTGGTGTGATTCACATGCACCTGTACCATTTTGTTACCCACAATGCCCTGCAAACCTCCAACTATGCTTGAAATCACACATTTACCCCACATTT
Source organism: Pleurodeles waltl (assembly GCF_031143425.1). Lineage (NCBI taxonomy): Eukaryota > Metazoa > Chordata > Amphibia > Caudata > Salamandridae > Pleurodeles > Pleurodeles waltl. The sequence goes on along the minus strand of NC_090443.1, from coordinate 656,891,688 downwards.
TTGTGATGGAACCTTCCGGAATGTGCAGGAATCCACAAAATTCCTACCACCCAGCATTGTCGCATCTATACCAATAAAAATTCTGCCCCACTTGTCAGCCTGAAAACATTTTTTTCCAAACTGCCCTTTTGGACCCGCTTTGGTTCCCCCTCAATTTCAACATGTTTTTGGCTCTTCCCTGTTACAGGCTCTTGGCCCACCTTCAGCAGTGAGGTAGCATATTTATCAGCATTTATATGTATCATATTTTTTTCCATACTGCCCTTTTGGACCTGCTTTGGTTCCCCATCAATTTCGACATGTTTTTGGCTCTTCCCTTTCACAGGCTCTTGGCCCACCTTCACAAGTGAGGTAGCATATTTTATCAGTAGACTGAGGGTAACGTTGGGTGGTAGAAAATGTATGCCGATGTAGTGACCCCGCACAGAAATGTGGGAAAAATTAGATTTTTTAGCTAAATTTAAGGTTTTCTGAGGATTCTGGGTAAGAAAACACTGGGGGAACCACGCAAGTCACATCTTCCTGGACTCCCACAGGTGTGTAGTTTTCAGAAATGTCTGGGTTTGGTAGGTTTCCCTATATGGCGGCTGAGCCCAGCACCAAAAATGCAGGTTTCCTCCCCCTCCTCCACAAAAACAGGTAATTTTGTATTTGATCATTTTGATGTGTCCATGTAAAGTTTTGAGGCATTTCCTGTACTGGGCACTAGGCCTACCCACACAAGTGTGGCACCATTTTTATCGGGAGACCTGGGGGAATGCTGGTTAGAAGGAAGTTTGTGGCTCCCCTCAGATTCCAGAACTTTGCAGCACTGAAATGTGAGGAAAGGTTTTTTTTTTTGCCAAATGTTGAGGTTTGCTAAGGATTCTGGGTAACAGAACCTGCTGAGAGCACCACAAGTTATCCCATCCTGGGTTCCCCGGGGTGTCTAGTTTTCAGAAATGTCCAGGCTTGCTAGGTTTTCCTAGGTGCCAGATGAGTTAGAGACCAAACTCCACAGCTAGGCACTTTCCAAAAAACACGTCAGTTGTCAATGTAAAAATTTGATGTGTCCATGTTGCCTTTTGAGGCGCTTCTTGTCACAGGCACTAGGCCTACCAGCACATTGAGGTACCATTTCTATCAGGAGACCTGAGGGAATGCTGGGTGGAAGGAAATCCGTGGCTCCCCTCAGATTCCAGCACTTTCTATCACCAATATGTGAGGAAACGGTGTTTTTTGCCATATTTTGAGGTCTGCAAAGAATTCTGGGTAACAGAACCTGGTGAGAGCCCCACAAAATGGACAGGTTTGGTAGGTTTCCCTAGGTGCCGGCTGAGCTAGAGGCCAAAATCCACAGATAGGGACTTTGCAAAAAACAGGTCCGTTTTCTTTGGGAAAATGTGATGTGTCACTGTTGTGTTTTGGGGCATTTCCATCATGGCACTAGGCCTACCCACACAACTGAGGTAAAGTTTGTATCGGGAGACATGGGGGAATGTTGGGTAGAAGGAAGGAAGGAAGTTAGTGGCTCACCTCAGATTCCAGAACTGTGCAGCACCGAAACATGATGAAAAAGTGTTTTTTTTGCCAAATTTTGAGGTTTGCAAAGGATTCTGGGTAACAGAACCTGGAGAGAGCACCACAAGTTATCTTATCCTGGATTCCCCTACGTGTCTAGTTTTTAAAAATGCACAGGTTTGGTAGGTTTCCTTGGGTGTCAGCTGAGCTAGAGGCAAAAATCCACAGCTAAGGACTTTCCAAAAAACACATCAGATTTCAATGTAAAAATGTGGTATGTCCATGTTGTATTTCCAGTCGTCGGCACTAGGCCTACCCACACAAGTGAGGTACCATTTTTATCGAGAGACTTGGGGGAACACAGAATAGAAGAACGAGTGTTATTGCCCCTTGTCTTTCTCTACATTTTTTCCTTCCAAATGTAAGACAGTGGTGTGTAAAAAAGAAGTGTATTTGAGAAATGCCCTGTAATTCACATGCTAGTATGGGGACCCCGGAATTCCGAGATGTGCAGATAACTACTACTTCTCAGCACCTTATCTTGTGCCCATTTTGGTTTCCTTGCTACTTATTTTTCACTCTTCACATTTCACCAAAATTAATTGCTACAGACCAGGTATACAATGAAAACACAATGCAAGGTGCAGCTCATTTATTGGCTCTGGGTACCTACGGTTCCTGATGAACCTACAATCCCTATATATCCCTGCAACCAGAAGGGTCCAGCACACTTAACAGTATATTGTTTTTAATAATCTACCATAGCTGAAGAAAGTTATAGAAGTAAATGTGAACAGAAAAGGCTCTTGTTTTCACCTTAATTTCAATATTTTTCTATTTTAGCTGTTACTTTCTGTAGGAAAGCCTTGAAGGATCTACACAAATGACCCCTTGCTGAATTCAGTTTTGTCTACTTTTTAGAACTGTTTAGCTGTCTGGGATACACCATTGATTTCACACCCATTTCTGTCACTAACTGAAAGGAGGATAAAAGCACAAAAAATAGTAAAAATGGGGTATGTCCCAAAAACAATGCCAAAATTGTGTTGAAACATTGGGCTTTCTGGCTCAAGTCTGCCTGTTCCTGAAAGCTTGGAAGATGGTGATTTTAGCACAACAAACCCTTTGTTGATGCCTGTTAGACTTTTCATCCTTGGCGTGGTCTCCCTTAACTTTTTGCCTCTGTTCCCCAGGTTGTGATGTGTGCTGGACTCTGATTTTGCTATTTTTGTTACTCTGGGCACTTTACCACTGCTAACCAGTGCTAAAGTGCAAGTGCTCCTGTTTAAATTATATGTAAGTGGTTCATCCATGATTGGCATATGTGAATTACTAGTAAGTCCCTAGTAATGTGCACTAGAGGTGCCAGGGCCTGTAAATCAAATGCTACTAGTGGGCCTGCAGCACTGGTTGTGCCACCCACATAAGTAGCTCTGTAATCATGTCTCAGACCTGCCCCTGCAGTGTCTGTATGTGTATTTTTACACTGTAAATTCGACTTGGCAAGTGTACCCACTTGCCAGGCCTAAACCTTCCCTTTCTTTACATGTAAGGCACCCCTAAGGTAGGCCCTAGGTAGCCCCAAGGGCAGGGTGCAGTGTATGGATAAGGTAGGACATATAGTAATGTGGTTTATATGTCCTGACAGTGAAATACTGCCAATTTCGTTTTCACTGTTGCAAGGTCTGTCTCTCTCTCATAGGATAATATGGGGGCTACCTTTAAATATGATTAAAGTGTAGATTCCCCTAGAGAGTAGATGGACATGTGGAGTTTGGGATCCCTGAACTCACAATTTAAAAATACATCTTTTAGTAAAGTTGATTTTAGGATTGTGAGTTTGGAAATGCCACTTTTAGAAAGTGAGCATTTTCTTGCTTAAACCATTCTGTGACTCTGCCTTGTTTGTGGATTCCCTGTCTGGGTCAGTTTGACAGTTGGGTTGTTTTTCACCTCACACCAGACAGTGACACAAAGGGAGCTGGGGTGTGATCTGCATTTCCTGATTAGCCATCTCTGCTAGGAGGGAGGGGTGGAGTGGTCACTCTCATCTGAAAGGACTGTGCCTGCCTCTGACAATGCTGTCTCCAGCCCCCTGGTGTGTGTCTGAGGCCTTGCCTGGGCAAGGCAGGATTTCACAAGAAGGTGTGAGTCCCCTTTGAAGGAAGGTGACTTCAAAGACTAAAATGGGTATAAGAAGGGCACCCAAACTTACAAACTTCAGAAACACTTCTGGAATCAAGAGGAACCTCTGCCTGGAGAAGAGCTGATCGCTGAGGAACAAGTGCTGCCCTGCCTGTGACTGTGCTTTGTGGAGCTTTCCTGCAGTGCTGCTTCTGCCTGAGTAAGAGGGCAAAGACTGGACTTTGTGTGCCTTCCATCTTGAAGAAGAAATCTCCAAGGGCTTGATGTAGAGCTTGCCTCCTGTTGTTGAAGTCTCAGGGATAGCAAAGACTTCTTCCTGCCAGCACCTGGAGTCTCTGGAGAGACCCCTACTCTGCTCTGTGGTGCCCTTCCAGTTCCTGGGACCCTGAAAGGAGAGGCTGGCAGCCTAAGGACAAAAATACACGCACCGAGTGCCGTGCGGAGAAAAGATCGACGCGAATCCGATCGCGGCTGAGAAAACGACGCGACGCCGGCTCCGCAGCTGAGAAACGACGCCGCAGGAAACGCGACCGGAGAATCGACGCCCGGAGCAAGAGAAACGACGCGCAGCATCGCTGACGAAGGCTGAGAGATCGCAACCAGCGCCGCGGGACTTTCGGACCGTCGCGTGGCTGGCTTTTTCGACGCGCCTCGCCGTGCCGAGCTGTTTTCGACGCATATACCCGTGCAGGGTTACTTTCGACGCACACCGCCCGTGCGGGGTTATTTTTGAACGCAAACCAGGTACATTTTCACGCTAGCAGCGCTAGTGTGGTGTTACAACTACCTAAAGACTCTTTTTATTTTAAACCTTTAAAAAAATCATAACTTGACTTGTGTATGTGGGATTTTTGTCGTTTTGGTCTTGTTTTGTCTAGATAAATATTTCCTATTTTTCTAAACTGGTGTTGTGTCATTTTGTAGTGTTTTCATTAAGTTACTGTGTGTGTTGGTACAAATACTTTACGCCCAGCACTCTGAGGTTAAGCCTACTGCTCTGCCAAGCTACCAAGGGGGTAAGCAGGGGTTAGCTGAGGGTGATTCTCTTTTATCCTAACTAGAGTGAGGGTCCTTGCTTGAACAGGGGGTAACCTGACTGTCAACCAAAGACCCCATTTCTAACATTGGTGACCAGCGGTCGGGATTTGGACTTGTATTTGTACTTGACATACAGTAATTAAGTGTACACTACTGTTTTGATCTCAGACCACTACGTGACCACATACTACTAGTCTTGTGATTTTTGTTTTTTACTTGGACTGTTTTTCTCTGCATTCAGTTTCTTTTTTTTTCGCTGATCCCGGGATTGACTTTGCTGAAACTTCATTTGAGAACTTGCTTTTCTGTTTTTGGAACTGTGCATATTTTTTTTAACCTCTCATCATGTCTCAGTCTGGAGATGCCCTAGCTGAAGCTGCTTTTGACTTGGAGAAATTGGAGAGCTACAAGGTGGCTCAGTTGAAGCAGTTTTGTAGTAATGTTGGCTGTCCCATTAAGAGCTCATCCAAGAAGGATGAGCTGCAAAAGGCGCTGAGGGCCTGGGTGACAGCCAAAGCAGCTGAGGGGCACACAGATGAGGAGCCAGAGGGGGAAGAGGAGTTGCAAGTCACTCACACTGATGTAGTGGGTGGGCCTGCTATGTCTCAGGGGAGAATCTCTAGGGCAAGTAGCAGTGTATCCTCCAAGGGTCTGACACCTGAAGAGTTACAGGACAGACAGGCAGAAAGGGATTACCAATTGGAGCAGAGAAGGCTAGCCCTTGAGGAGAAGAAGATAACAATGGCTCATGAGCTTAGCTTGAAAGAGATAGATCATAGAAGCCAGTCCAGTAGGGATGGTGGCAGCAATTCTACAGTGCAGCCTGAGAGAAGGGTACACATCCCAAAAGACCTTGTGAGGGATTATAAGAGGGAGGATGATATCTACTTGTGGTTCAAGGGTTATGAGTCAGCTCTCCACATGAACCTGGTCCCTGAAGCTCATTGGGGGGCAGCCCTGTGGAAGCATTTTGAGGCAGAGGGGAGGGACACACTGACGGCCTTAGGGGATGCTCAGAGTCTCACCTACCCTGCCATGAAGGAGGCCTTACTTACCAGGTATGGTCTCACCCCTGAGCAGTACAAAGAGAAGTTTAGATCCTACAAGAGAAAGGAATCCCAAACATGGTTGGAATGTGTTGATTCTTGTTGCAGGTCACTGGATGGTTGGGTGAAGGGCAGTAAGGTAAACACGTATGAGGGGCTTTACAATTTAATTGCTTGGGAGCACTTGTACAGTTTATGTTTTCCAGAGCTGCGCCAGCACCTCATTGACAGCAAGCTGACTGACCCCAGGAAGCTTGCACAGGAAGCGGACCGCTGGGAGAGCACCAGGGTCCAAAAGAGGTATGGGGGAGACCACGCCAAGGGTGGGCAGGGTCCCTCTCAGAAGAAAGGGGGGGGTAAGGGCAAACAGGATGAGTTCTCTAAAGGGCCCCAAACTGATTCCCAGGGTAAGGATTCCCAACCCCCCAGTGAAAAGAGGCCATGGTTCTCCAAAGGGAAGCCAATGGCAGGTGGTCCCCTACGTAAGTGCTATTCATGTGACCAGGTGGGTCATGTGAGGGGGGACCCCAAATGCCCCAAAAGTACACCGGCACCCACTGGTGCACCGTCCCAGGGTTTGGCCAGTGTAGCGCTTGGGGAGGAGTTGGTTTCAGGTGGGTGGGAACCAGCAGAAATGACCCTTGTCTCACTAGGGGACAGTGAGATGGTCCAGAGAAACCTAGTGCCTGATAACACTAAGAAGTACAGGCAATGGGTGACCATCAATGGACAGAGGGTGGAGGCTCTGAGAGACACAGGAGCCAGTGTGACTACAGTGAGGAGTCACCTGGTGTCTGAAGAGCAGATTGATCCCCGGGTACTTCACCAAGTAGTTGCAGTAGACAACTCTGAGCGCCTCTGCAGAGTGGCGCAGGTTCCCTTTGAATGGGGGGGGGTCTCAGGTTCCTGGAAAGTAGCTGTGAGTCCAACCATGCCTGTTGATTGTTTGCTAGGCAACGACCTGGAGGATTCCCCTTGGAAGGAGGTGGAACACAGGTCTCACTTGGAGATGTTGGGTCTGCCTGGGTGGGTATGCGTATCCACCCGGTCTATGGCAGCCAATCAGGGTAGTCAAGAGCCCCTGGAGCCTGAAACAGTGGCCCAGGGGACCGCCAAGAAGAGGAAAGGCAGGAGGCGCGGGAAACCCGCCCCAGAAGTTCCCATGGTCCGGGAGGAGGCAGAGCCTGAGGGTGATGCCCCGGAACCTACAGGGGAACAGGTGGCTGAACTGGGGGAGGTCCCTGAGCTGTCGCAGTGGCAGCAGGAAGGGGGACCCACCAGGGAAGTATTCTGCACAGCGCAGAAGGAATGCCCTACTCTTGAGGGACTGCGGCAGCAGGCTGCAGCCCAGGCGGCTGGCGGGGCGCCAGGTACTCACCTGATTTATTGGGAGGATGGCCTCCTGTATAGTGAGCCTAAGGTTCCTGAGCCGGGGTCAGCTCGTATGCTGGTGGTACCCCAGGGCTTCAGGACCTTCCTACTGGGGTTGGCTCATGATGTGCCTTTGGCAGGACATCTAGGGCAGGACAAGACCTATAAGAGGCTTGTCTCCCACTTTTACTGGCCCTTGATGAACAAGCAGTCAGCTGCTTATTGTAGATCTTGTCAGACTTGTCAGGCAAGTGGCAAGAGTGGGGGGAAATGCAAAGCTCCCCTCCAACCTTTACCGGTAGTCAGTACTCCCTTTGAAAGGGTAGGAATTGACATTGTGGGGCCTCTGGATCCCAAGACAGCCATGGGCAACAGGTTCATCCTGGTCTTGGTGGACCATGCCACACGGTACCCAGAAGCTATTCCTCTAAGGACGGTCACCGCCCCCGTGGTGGGACGTGCCTTGATGGGGGTTTTTACCCGCATGGGGTTCCCCAAGGAGGTAGTATCTGATAGGGGTACAAACTTCATATCCACTTATATGAAGTCTCTGTGGAAGGTGTGTGGGGTAACCTACAAGTTCACCACCCCTTACCACCCCCAAAGTAATGGTCTGGTTGAGAGATTCAACCGCACCTTGAAAGGCATGATTCAGGGCCTGTCAGAGCCCTTGAGGCGTAAGTGGGACGTCCTCTTGCCATGCCTTCTGTTCGCTTACAGGGAGGTGCCTCAAAAGGGACTTGGCTTTAGCCCCTTTGAGCTCATCTATGGCCACCCTGTGAGGGGACCGCTCAGTCTGGTGAAGGAGGCTTTGGAGAAAGCTCCTAGTAAACCACCCCAGGATGTATTTAGCTACATGCTGGCACTAAGAAACCAGACTGCCCGCTTCAGGAGTCTCGCTCAGGAGAACCTGGAAGCAAGCCAGGAGGACATGAAACGGTGGTACGACCAGAATGCCACTCTGGTTGAGTTTCAGCCTGGACAAAAAGTGTGGGTCATGGCACCAGTGGAGCCTAGGGCTCTCCAAGATAAGTGGACTGGGCCTTTTGAGGTGGTGGAAAGAAAGAGCGAGGTCACCTATCTGGTAGACTTGCAATCCCCCAGGAACCCCTTGAGGGTCCTACATGTCAACCGCCTCAAACCACACTTTGAGCGAACTGAGCTATCCATGCTCCTAGCGACAGATGACGGGGTGGAGGAAGAGAGTGAGCCTCTTCCTGACCTCCTGTCTGCAGGAGAGAAAGATGGGTCTGTGGAGGGAGTGATCCTCTCCCCCTCCCTGACTGAGGAACAGCAGAGGGACTGTCGCCACGTGCTGGGACAGTTCGCCTCACTGTTTTCCCTGATCCCAGGAGTCACACACCTGTGCACACATGATGTGGACACTGGGGACAGTACACCTATTAAACATAAGGTTTACAGGGTGACTGACAGGGTGAGGGCTTGCATTAAGGAGGAAGTCTCCAAAATGTTAGCCCTAAGGGTTATTGAGCACTCCAGCAGTCCTTGGGCCAGCCCAGTGGTCTTGGTCCCAAAGGCTACTGCTCCTGGTGCCACTCCAGAACTTAGGTTCTGTGTGGACTACCGGGGTCTCAATGCGGTCAGCAAGACTGACGCACACCCCATCCCCCGAGCTGCTGAGCTCATTGATCGGTTAGGAGCTGCCCAGTACCTCAGTACGTTTGATTTAACATCTGGGTACTGGCAGATTGCCTTAACTGAAGGGGCAAAGGAGAGGTCAGCATTCTCTACCCCCGATGGGCACTTCCACTTCAATGTGATGCCCTTTGGGATGAAGAATGCCCCTGCCACCTTTCAGAGGTTGGTCAACCAGGTGTTGGCAGGACTGGATGAGTTCAGTGCCGCCTACCTGGATGACATTGCTGTGTTTAGTTCCACATGGGAGGAACACCTGCAACACCTCTGGAGAGTGTTAGAGGCCCTGCAGAAGGCAGGCCTCACTATTAAGGCGAGCAAGTGCCAAATAGGGCAGGGTTCGGTGGTGTATTTAGGACACCAGGTGGGGAGCGGCCAGGTGGCACCCCTACAGCCTAAGATTGACACGATTCTGGCTTGGGAGCCTCCCAAGACCCAGACTGAAGTGAGAGCCTTTTTAGGTCTCACAGGATACTATCGGAGGTTCGTTAAGGGATATGGTACCATTGTTACCCCCTTAACTGAGTTGACTTCTAAGAAGCAACCCAAGAAAGTGATCTGGACAGAGGCTTGCCAGAACGCTTTTGATGCCCTGAAGGCGGCCATGTGCACAGCACCTGTGCTGAAGGCACCTGACTACTCCACGGAGTTTGTTGTACAGACAGACGCCTCAGAGCATGGTATTGGAGCAGTACTCTCAGAGCTGAATGAAGAGGGCCTAGATCAACCCGTAGCCTTCATTAGCAGGAGGTTACTACCCAGGGAACGTAGGTGGAGTGCCATAGAACGTGAAGCGTTTGCTGTGGTCTGGGCACTGAAGAAGCTAAGACCCTACTTGTTTGGGACTCACTTCCGAGTTCAGACCGACCACAGACCCCTCAGATGGTTAATGCAGGTGAGGGGTGAGAACCCAAAACTGTTGAGGTGGTCCATTTCCCTACAGGGGATGGACTTTACGGTGGAACATCGACCCGGTACAGAGCACGCCAATGCTGATGGTCTGTCCAGGTTCTTCCGCCTTAGTGATGAGAACTCCCATGAGGTTGGGTAGTTGCTCCCCACTTTTAGCTGGGGGGGACACGTGTTAGACTTTTCATCCTTGGCGTGGTCTCCCTTAACTTTTTGCCTCTGTTCCCCAGGTTGTGATGTGTGCTGGACTCTGATTTTGCTATTTTTGTTACTCTGGGCACTTTACCACTGCTAACCAGTGCTAAAGTGCAAGTGCTCCTGTTTAAATTATATGTAAGTGGTTCATCCATGATTGGCATATGTGAATTACTAGTAAGTCCCTAGTAATGTGCACTAGAGGTGCCAGGGCCTGTAAATCAAATGCTACTAGTGGGCCTGCAGCACTGGTTGTGCCACCCACATAAGTAGCTCTGTAATCATGTCTCAGACCTGCCCCTGCAGTGTCTGTATGTGTATTTTTACACTGTAAATTCGACTTGGCAAGTGTACCCACTTGCCAGGCCTAAACCTTCCCTTTCTTTACATGTAAGGCACCCCTAAGGTAGGCCCTAGGTAGCCCCAAGGGCAGGGTGCAGTGTATGGATAAGGTAGGACATATAGTAATGTGGTTTATATGTCCTGACAGTGAAATACTGCCAATTTCGTTTTCACTGTTGCAAGGTCTGTCTCTCTCTCATAGGATAATATGGGGGCTACCTTTAAATATGATTAAAGTGTAGATTCCCCTAGAGAGTAGATGGACATGTGGAGTTTGGGATCCCTGAACTCACAATTTAAAAATACATCTTTTAGTAAAGTTGATTTTAGGATTGTGAGTTTGGAAATGCCACTTTTAGAAAGTGAGCATTTTCTTGCTTAAACCATTCTGTGACTCTGCCTTGTTTGTGGATTCCCTGTCTGGGTCAGTTTGACAGTTGGGTTGTTTTTCACCTCACACCAGACAGTGACACAAAGGGAGCTGGGGTGTGATCTGCATTTCCTGATTAGCCATCTCTGCTAGGAGGGAGGGGTGGAGTGGTCACTCTCATCTGAAAGGACTGTGCCTGCCTCTGACAATGCTGTCTCCAGCCCCCTGGTGTGTGTCTGAGGCCTTGCCTGGGCAAGGCAGGATTTCACAAGAAGGTGTGAGTCCCCTTTGAAGGAAGGTGACTTCAAAGACTAAAATGGGTATAAGAAGGGCACCCAAACTTACAAACTTCAGAAACACTTCTGGAATCAAGAGGAACCTCTGCCTGGAGAAGAGCTGATCGCTGAGGAACAAGTGCTGCCCTGCCTGTGACTGTGCTTTGTGGAGCTTTCCTGCAGTGCTGCTTCTGCCTGAGTAAGAGGGCAAAGACTGGACTTTGTGTGCCTTCCATCTTGAAGAAGAAATCTCCAAGGGCTTGATGTAGAGCTTGCCTCCTGTTGTTGAAGTCTCAGGGATAGCAAAGACTTCTTCCTGCCAGCACCTGGAGTCTCTGGAGAGACCCCTACTCTGCTCTGTGGTGCCCTTCCAGTTCCTGGGACCCTGAAAGGAGAGGCTGGCAGCCTAAGGACAAAAATACACGCACCGAGTGCCGTGCGGAGAAAAGATCGACGCGAATCCGATCGCGGCTGAGAAAACGACGCGACGCCGGCTCCGCAGCTGAGAAACGACGCCGCAGGAAACGCGACCGGAGAATCGACGCCCGGAGCAAGAGAAACGACGCGCAGCATCGCTGACGAAGGCTGAGAGATCGCAACCAGCGCCGCGGGACTTTCGGACCGTCGCGTGGCTGGCTTTTTCGACGCGCCTCGCCGTGCCGAGCTGTTTTCGACGCATATACCCGTGCAGGGTTACTTTCGACGCACACCGCCCGTGCGGGGTTATTTTTGAACGCAAACCAGGTACATTTTCACGCTAGCAGCGCTAGTGTGGTGTTACAACTACCTAAAGACTCTTTTTATTTTAAACCTTTAAAAAAATCATAACTTGACTTGTGTATGTGGGATTTTTGTCGTTTTGGTCTTGTTTTGTCTAGATAAATATTTCCTATTTTTCTAAACTGGTGTTGTGTCATTTTGTAGTGTTTTCATTAAGTTACTGTGTGTGTTGGTACAAATACTTTACGCCCAGCACTCTGAGGTTAAGCCTACTGCTCTGCCAAGCTACCAAGGGGGTAAGCAGGGGTTAGCTGAGGGTGATTCTCTTTTATCCTAACTAGAGTGAGGGTCCTTGCTTGAACAGGGGGTAACCTGACTGTCAACCAAAGACCCCATTTCTAACAATGCCCTTTTCAGGGAAAAAAACACAAGTTTGTTCGGCACCCCTTTTTCCCCTTTTTTATTTTAAAAAAAAACAAAATTTTCCCTGTATTTTGGCTAATTTTTGTGTCTACTCCAGGGGAACCCACAAACTCTGGGAACCTCTAGAATCCCTAGAACATTGGAAAAAAGGATGCAAATTTGGTGTGGGTAGCTTATGTGGACAAAAAGTTATCAGGTCCTAAGCGCGAAGTGCCCCAAAGATCCACCTGACACCTGAGGGGAAAAGGCCTGGCAGCGAAGGGGTTAAATATACATTATGATGAAGTGAGCTTCAGACCTGTGGAAAAAACATTCCCTGTTTCATATGAAATGTTGTTGTGAACGAGAGACGAAAAGGCAATTTACATCACTTATCCCTTAGAGTATCTGTATCCTTTTGTTGGCCTTGAGACGCTGATAACTTTACCACTGCTAACCAGTGCTAAAGTGTATGTGCTTCTCAACTAAACATGGTAACATGGGTGTATCCAAAATTAGCATATTTCATTTACTTGTAAGTCCCTTGTATAGTGGCATCCCCTGCAAACCAAGGGGCGGATTTATGGAATGTGGCGCTGCACAGAGTGCAGCACCACTTTCCCTGTGCATCTTAGCACCCCCCTACCGCCACCATGTGTGCGCCATATTTAAATTATGGCGCACCATGGCTCAGGGTAGGGGGCAATAGCATCATTTCTCATGATGCTATTGATGTACTCTGCATGTACTCTACATAGGGCCCCATTCCAAAGAATGGAAGCCCCCTTTTAATGCCTGCTCTTGAGCAAGCGTTAAAAGAGCCATAAAAATGGTGCAAGGAAATCTCATGGATTTCCTTACACCATTTTTCTGGCTCCCCTAATGGTGGAACACCCCTTTTGCATACATTATGCCTGGAACAGGCATACTGTAGCACAAAGTGTTACAGAGTGGTGCAATGCATGCATTGTGCCAACCTATAAATACAATGGGGAATTTCAGCCTCGTTGGGCCACATTAATGTAAAAATTATTTATGTTAATGTGCCACAAGGTGGCACTAGGGCATTATAAATATGCCCCTAAATGCTGCTAGTGGGCCTGAAGCACTGATGGTGCCACCCACTAAAGTAACCCTGTAAACATGTATGAGGCCTGCCATTGCAGACCCTGTGTGTGCAGTTTTACTGAATCTTCAACTTGGCATTTATAACCTCTTGCCAAGCTTAAACTCCCCTTTTCTTGCATGTAAGTCACCTCTAGGGTAGGCCCTAGGCATCACAGAGGGCAAGGTGCCATGTATGTAAAAGGCAGGACATGTACTTTTAAGTTGTACGTGTCCTGGTAATGAAAAACTCCCAAAGCAATTTTTCATTACTGTGAGACCTGCTCCTCTCATAGGCCAGCATTGTGAATTACTTAATATATCTATAAGCTGTAATTTCTGATCAGAAATTAGTAACTACATCATATTTCATATCATTGAAATGGTAAGGATAAATACTCTTTACTGGTAAAGTCAGTTAGAACTGCTACTTTTAGAAAGTGGGCATTTCTCTTCTGTCACTGCTTTGTGTGCCTTGACAGCCTGTCTCCAATACACGTCTGGTCTGGATGACAGCTACATTTGTGCATTTACTCTAGAGATCCACAACACAGGACACTCAACTGCATCTGCATTATCTGTATACTGATGGGTCTTCCTGGGCAGGGAGGATTGGAAGAGCTCGCAATTACACGTCAAAGGGTAGTGGCCTGAGCCCACAAAAAAGGGATGATTACCCCCAACTGAGAGTCTGGATCCAGGGCTGGGTTGACAGGGGGACCTGTGCACTTCAAACAAATCTTTTAAGTCATCCCTCACATCAAAGGCACTTTTCGGTATAAGTACTTGGGCTCTGACCCTAGCAAATCAGTATACTACTGGACTTGGAAGAAACTCTGCTGGAGAAAAGGCTGTTGTGCTGAAGAATTGCCATTCTGCTGTGCCTGACTGTTTTCCTGAGCTGCCCTACTGCCTGCTGACCTCTGCCCTGCTAGGGACCGAGGACTAAATCCCAAAATTACTCCAAGGGCTTGCTGACTTGCCCCCTGTTCTCCTTGAGGTCTCAGGTACATCAAGGACCTCACTACCATATCCCAACTACTTTATTCCTGCATAAGATTGTTACCAAACCTTGTGTGCTCAATGACTGCACTGGACCGTGCACCCTGTGACTTCCCTACCAAAGTCTTGTGGTTTGTGATTTACTGAGCAGGTTGTTGTGTGCTCTGTGTCAAAGCTGCACTCTATATTTGAGATGCAGAGGAAATTTCACCAGTGCTTGTTCCTGAGTGCCACAACCTCTCCTCTACCCATTTCATTAGCAATGAAGCTGCCAGAGACCTTGGCAACATGAGTGCCACCCTGGCTACACGCCGCTGAGATGAGTGTTTCGCTGAAGCACCAGCAACTCAGAGGTGGCCCAGTAGCAGAGGCCGGCACTGACTGAGGCCTTGCCACTACCTCCTAGAAGGTTTTTCTTGTCAAATCTGACACAAGTGGTCTTGGGGATCACACTGTGCTCCTCGCATCTAAGTACACTCTTGCTTGTTTGGCCAACTATCCTGTTGTAATTTAACAGCGATTAGATTAAGCATTAGCAGAACACATCTTGTATTTAGCAAATATTGTGAACATTTGGCAGAATCCATTTTGTATTCATGGCAGCCATTTTCTTTGCCATGTGCTCTGTCCTACCTTTCTGTTAACTACTCTTGAAACTCTGTCTAGTGACAAGTTATATTTAGCATCTCCCACTTTCGCACATGCCCAGTAAGATATGTAGCTGTTAGTAATCAGTAACAGACAGTAATGTGTCAACTAGTCCTAGAAACTGTTAGCCCCTCCTACCTGTCGACTGTGCATTTCCATATGACCTTACATGTATGTAAGTCTTGCTTCTATAATTGTACCACCTTCTTTTAGCCCCTGGATGGGTTTAAAAGGACCATTCTCTCTTAGTTCAGTGTGCTACTTCTAACATTACCAAAGGGTGCTGTTTGAACTGTAGTACCACCTCATGAGGTTTAATAAACTTTGTCTTTTATTTCAGTTTCTGTGCCAACTTCTTCCTATATGGTCTGAGGACTTTGCGCAGAGAAGGGCGAACCCCTTGCACTAGCAGGCCTTGCTGAGGCTTACTTCAACAAATTGGCGCCCGAACAGGGACTCATCGGCGACTCGGACGCCCGTCGGATTGGACGCGACAAAGGATTGGGATCTCGCTGCGGACGATCAATGCCTGAGGAGACCCGAGTCTTGGCAACCATGGCGTTTTTCCCTTCTTTCTGATTTGACCATCCAGGTGGCGCCGGTCCTAGACTGAGATCCTTTTTGTTCATTCGTCATGCAGTGACCATTTGGTCGATTTTAGAACTTGGCAGTTGGAACCTGGACACCCTGTGATTGGTACGAGCCGGTTTACGGCACTTGCTGTGGGTTTTGATGCCTTTGTTTGGTAATGAAGTTTAGCACTACTTACTGTGGCTCTTGTGTTTTGGGTGACTAGTCAATTTGTGTCCTTTGAATTGATATATAAATTGCAATTTATATAGGCAGGTAATGAGGAGAATTTTCTCCAATTTAATTTTGATTCACTATTTTTGGCAAGCCGGTTTTTAGCGCACTTCATAGGATGTGTTGCTTTTGTAATGGTACCAATTTGAGACTGGAAGAATCGCAACCGGCACCCCCAGAGGGGACGCCCAATAGAGATATGTATGTTAAACATGGTCTTTCTTCTATAATGTACAGCACATTATGGAATAAATACACTTGTGCGGATCCTGAGTTACGCTGGCCTATGCATGGGTCATTTGATTTGCGAAAGATTGAGTATGTGGAACAATGTATGTGTAAGCGAAGGTCTAGGCAAGATATGTTTGACTGTGTACGAATGTGGGAGAAAGAAGTGCGTGGACGAGTGAAGCATGAGCAAGCCTTGCTTGAGAAAGAGCAGTGGAAGAATGTATTTGTGAAAGCATTGGAAATGAGAAAGAAAGAAATAAATGACTTAAAGGAGCTAGAAGAGAAATAACGTAAATTACAGGTAACTGGCCAATACACCGTTAGGCAACCTCTCTATCCTATCCTTAATAAACCACACAATGATTTTTTGTTACTAGGTCGCCCTCCACCTCCGTATGTCGTTCCTTATGCCCCTCATGAGTTAGCTAAGGTCTCCGGTTCTGAGCAATAGAAGATACGAGACAGTCGCTCTATGTAGCCTGCTGACCGTGCGTCTGAGCTTAGATCTATTGCTCGTAAAACAATTTGTAGCATTGTCTCTGCTTCTGAACATTTAGACAACATGAAAGGGTGGACGAAAAGGATCAGCTATATTTTACTGAGGCATTTGGCACAGAAGTTATTGAACTTTATCGGAAATATTCTGATGAGTTAGAGCCCGATGATGTAGCCGCTGATCATAAGCAAATGCGTGATGGTCTTTTTGTTTTCTCCCAGGTGGCTGATACAATCAGGCGTTTGGTGAAATTATGTGTTGTGGCAGTCCGCTTGCAAGAGGAGAAAAGGGCCGTGGACGTAGTTGCACGGACATCTCAGACCGGCGGGGTGCAAGCTTCCATCTTCGGAACAGATAAGACTATGATCGTTCACGCGAAACCAATGCGGGAGGCCGCGCCTTTGTATGTTCCTCCTAAAGGATTGGGTACAAGTGATGATAAAACTTCTGTTGATGCTAGGGGTTATTTTATTTATAATTGGGTGTATACTCCTTGGAATAGGGCAGATGTAATGGCACTTAAAACAGCATTACCTGACCCGGGGAAAAATCCAGCCGCCTTTTATGAGGAAGTTGAGGGAGCAATTAGTTCTTGTACTATGACTTTGGCTGACATTGATTTATTTTTCGGATTGATATTACCGCCAGATATGTGGAGAATTGTTCGTAAAGTTGATGATTGTGTAGTTTTTGGGGTGTCATGGAAAGAATTAGAACAAATAGACGGGGATAGGGAACCTGCGAAAAAGCCATATCAGTTGATTCTAGATCTTCCCGCAGCCATATTAGTTAAGTTAAAAATAATTATTCCCCCTAAAAAGATAGATTGGACTGTTTTAGCGTCTTGTAAGCAAAAGGCAGATGAATCGGTCTCTGATTTCTTTACACGCTTTGAAGAAGCATTTCATGATTTTAGCGGCCAGTTATTGTCAGATGATACGGGCAGACATTTGTTTGTCGACAAATATGTCGCAATTCTGTTACCAGGAATAGCTAGTCGTCTAAAAGCTAGTGAAAGTTCATGGACTACCTCTACTCTGGTTTCTCTTTTGACTATGGCTAAGTATTATGAACGTCAGGAACTAGAAGCAAAGGGTAGCGAGGATAAAAAGATTAAAGAATTAAAGACGAAGGTTATGTTGGCTCAAGCTTATGGTCTGCCTTTTAGAGGTAGTGATAGAGGTGGACGTGGATCTTATGGTTCTTCTTACACTCGTTCGAATTTGTCTGTTGATCAGTGTGCGTATTGTAAGAAATTGGGCATTGGGCTGCCGATTGTCCAGCACTACGTGTTCAGCAGTGTTCACGTGGTCGGGGACAAATGAGAAATTGCTCAAGATATTCAGGGCCTAGAAGAAGCATGAATGATCATGCTAAGGTTGATGCTAATGTACGACGGCAGGGTGGGTTTAACACTTTTGATAGACGGAACCAATGCCAGATGTCTAACTATGTGCAGCCTGATTTCCAAGATTCTGCTAATGCATAGGATTGCCTAGGATGGGGCAAGGAATCAGTTGAAGTTCCAGTAGATCAGAGGGGTCCCTATGTTACAGCACATGTTTTGGGTTCTACTGATCAGTTTCTGGTTGATACAGGAGCTACTCGTAGCGCCTTGTCTAAACAATTGATTCCAAAGGCTCCCCTGTCTGGCTTAACCATTACATCAATAGGTTTCTATGGAACACCTTCCCCTAGCCCATTGTCACAACCACTAGCATTCCATGTTTTAATAAATTTGCTGCTCCATGTCCATTTTTGCTTTCTCCAAATACACCAGACAATATTGTGGGTCTTGATATGCTCAAGTATTTCAGGGCTACAATACGATGCTCTCCTGAAGGGGTGCGTGTTATTTTAAATGATTATCATCCTCTGATGGAAAGAGTTTGTCTTGTTAAAGAGGATATTGCATTAGCTTCACTCCCTAGTACTTTGTGGGCTACTTCAGATACTGATGTGGGACAAATGATTATTCCACCGGTTAGTGTCAAGGAGGGAGCTGTATTGCCACGTTTGCCTCAATACAAAATTTCACAGGAGGGCGAAGAAGCACTCACACGAATTGTGCATGATCTTATTGCAGTTGGAGTTGTTGAGGAAGTTCCGTATAATGTTTGTAACAGTCTGATTCTTCCTATTCTGAAAAAGGATACTGATACTAGGATTTAACGATTCATTATTGATTTACGAGAAGTCAATAAGATTGTGATACCACAATATCCTGTGGTATCTGACATCACAACACTTCTTACTTTGGTTCCCCCGACAGCAACTACGTTCTCTGTGATAGACTTAAAGAATACTTTCTTTTCGATCCCTATTCATCCTGACAGCCGATATTTGTTTTGTTTTACTTTGAATAAATGATCATTTAGATTTTGCAGATTTCCTCAAGGCTATACTGAGAGTCCTAGTATTTATAATCAAGCGTTAAAACGACAACTTGATTCTTTTGTTTTGCCTGAAGGTGTGGCTCTCATACAATATGTCGATGATATTTTGTTGGCAGCTGATACCCCTGAGCAATGTGAAAAGTGCATTTTGTCCTTACTTTCTTTTCTTGCTTCACACCATCTGAAAGTGTCACGAAAGAAATTGCAATATTGTAGACCAAAGGTAACCTATTTAGGTCACCTTTTGTCTAAGGAGGGCCGTGCACTTACATCAGATCGTATTCAAGCAATTTTAGACACACCACTACCCTCTACTCAGAAAGATGTTCGTGCATTCCTTGGTCTTACTTCCTTTTGTAGGCAATGGATATTAGGGTTTTCACACATTGTCAAACCTTTGCTAGCACTTTTGACTAAAGATACTCCAATGCCCCTCCCATGGACAGATGAATGTGAGTCTGCTTTCTGGCAGCTATGACAAGCCCTTTGTTCAGCACCAGTGTTAGGTACTCCAGATTACATGAAGCCTTTTGCACTTTACGTACATGAGAAAGATGGATGTGCATTGTCAGTTTTAGTACAGACACATGGCGCTAAGCAGTGTCCCTGTGCATATTTTTCAGCAGTACTTGATCCTGTCGCTCGAGCATTTCCTGGGTGTTTTCGTTCAGTTGCTGCAAAAGCAGTGTCAATACGTCAGAGTAAAGGGATAGTTTTGTCACATAAGCTGTTGGTGTTAGTACCCCATGCGTTTCATGCTCTTTTAAATCAAACAAAGACACAACATTTAACTAGCGCTCGCCTGGCAGGATATGAATTGACATTGCTGGCTCCTCACATTACACTGAAGAGATGTGCAACACTAAATCCAGCCACTTTGTTGCCATATCGGGTGACTCAGCCTCAGTCTCAAGAAACACATGATTGTATGTTCCTTACCGAAGAACAGACAAAGGGTCGTATTGATTTACAAGATACGCCCCTTCCAGATGTAGACGGGGAATTGTGGGTTGATGGGTCTTGTTTGAAGTTGCCAGACGGTACGACCTCAGCTGCATATGCAATCACCACAATACACACAGTAGTGGAGACAGCTCGTATACCACAGAAGTCAGCTCAAGCAGCTGAACTAATAGCTTTGACACGAGCATGAGAGCTTAGTACTGACTTATGTGTGAACATTTATACAGACAGCCGCTATGCTTTTGGAGTGGCTCATGATTTTGGTTTGCTTTGGAAGGAGAGAGGCTTTCTCACATCCCATGGGATGCAGATAATGCACAGAGAATTAGTGCATAACCTCTTGACTGCATTGACATATCCAAAGAAACTAGCTATTTTGAAATGTAGTGCACACAAGAAAGTGACCGATAAGATAGGGCAAGGTAATGTCCTTGCGGACCGCGTTTCACGTGAGACTGCGATACAGCGAAGTACTACTTCTATGTATGTAGTGAAGTCACAAGCTGAACGTTGGCACAATGCTAGACAAGACGTATTAGATATACAGAAATCTGCTTCTGTGAAAGAACGTGAGCAATGGTCTGAAGAAGGAGAATTGGATGATGAGGGCTGTTGGCGGAATAAGCAGATGGATAAACGGAAATTACCTATAGCTTTTGCACAACCTATGGTTCAGATGGCACATGGGCTGGCACATGTTGGAGCTTCAACAATAATGAAGTTGCTTACGCAAGTTTGGGAGCATCCAGAAATTTCCAATACAGCTAAGAGAGTAGTACAGTCTTGTTTGATCTGTTTACAATGCAATCCTGGAAAAGGGACACGTACTCCTGCGGGAGGGTTTGCTACACCAACTGCACCTTTTGAAGTTCTAAAAATGGATTATATTCAGCTTGAATGCTGCAACAATTTAAAGTATGTCTTGGTGGTGGTATGTGCCTTCAGTAAATGGATAGAGGCGTACCCCACAAAGGATAATACTGCCATTACCACAGCGAAGGTGCGTTTGAAATAATTTTTCCCTAGGTTTGGTGTTTGCAGACTTTTATGGAATGATAACGGACCTCATTTTGTTGGGGACGTTATTAAGTATGTCCTGAAAGGATTAGGGATCAAACAGAAGTTCCATGCGGTTTTCCACCCACAATCAGCAGGGTTGGTGGAAAGGTATAATGCTACTTTGAAGCTGAAGTTAGCGAAGATACAGGCTTCCACATCCTTAGCTTGGCCGGATGCATTACCGTTGGCATTATTGTCTATTAGGTCAGTGCCACACTCTCGAATCAGCCTTACTCCTCACAAAATAGTGTTTGGAAGGCCAATGAACATTTGGGGAGTTCCTAAGCCAAATTCTGTATATGATGTACCTTGTGTCCTGATGAATGATTATTTGGCACAGTTAACCGACAATTTGGTTTCTATTTATCAACAGGTTCGAGAAGCACTTCCTGACAGATCTACAGATGAAGGCCATGAACTACGACCTGGTGACCAGGTGATGATTAAGTCCTTTGAAAGATCAAGCAGCTTGGAACCAAGGTGGTGAGGCCCAGAACAGGTGCTCCTTGCGAAAGGACAGCAGTTCGAGTGACGAACCGAAAGAATTGGGTCCATAGTACTCACTGCAAGAGAGTGCTACCTACCTTGGTGGAACCTGCTGTGCTGACCGATCATCGAGAGATTTTGACTACGGAGAAATGCCGTGCTATATCACCTGACGAATATGCAGAGTTCTTCCCGGACCATACGATTTCTGGAGTGTCGCGATATAATTTGAGACCGAGGAAAGACCCCGTAGTGGTGGAGAAAACTGGTTGAGCTACCGCCCTGGGTTAGTGAAAAGGAGAGCCAATGTGGCAAGGGGGGTGATCAGCAATGCATTAGAGTAGTGACACCCGTCTTGGCCCGTGGTGAAGAAATCAGCGGCTGCCCAGGGATAAGAGCTCCAACGATTGTTTTTAATCAATTTCTGAAAGGGTCGATTATTACTGTTGCTAAAATGAATAACAAACTGATCATTAGTCCTATGGGGTTTGTTGTTGTTTTGGTGGTTATAGCAATAATCATCTGGTTTGTTGAAAAGAAGGCTCCTTCTCGTGAGTTTTTTGTTGCCACTACTCCAGTACCAGAGGATCACTATTACTTTACGCTTCCCTATCAAAAACAGAAGCACCGTCAATCGTACTTCAATAATACTTTCATTCAGATGTTGCATCATACTCATAATGCTCCAAATACTACTTACTGTTGGGTATGTGGAATGATACCTGCGCATCAAAAGAAAGGAGGAACACCTTTCATTCCTCTTCCTTTTTCACACAATGGTTCTTGTCAAGCTTGGTATACGCTTTTGTTTGCATCTGGAAAACGTACAGAGGGCGGACTTCTTTTTCGCCTTAATAAAGTATGCTACCAAGACAAAGATGGGTATCCCCAAGCCAAAGGAACTAAATGGGAATGGGAAGAGTATCACCCGGACAATGTTTCAATACCATATGTCTTCACAAATATAAGAGACTCTGACAAGAAAGAACAATTTGTGATTTCTGTTACAAAAACTAAAGCAGATTTATGTATACGTAGCATTGGGCGGGATAAGCGATTGCACCTTGATTTTAACTATTGAGGGTGTAAATAATAGTAGTTTTACAGCTTCACATAATACATATTTTGTTTGTGGTAACTATGGATATTACCAACTACCTGTTGGGTGGTCAGGTGTGTGTTATGTATCTTTTCTATTACCCCCTGTGTTTTTGGCCCTTGCATCATATCACCAAGATTTTAAACTGTTCAATGACATCATTAAAAATAGATATAATAGTACAATAAGTACAAATGAGGTAGACCAAACGGATACTAGCCTGCAACAATATGTTGATTTTAATTTAGGGTTGTTCTCCTTTGTGGGTGCTGCGTTAAACAGTAGGAAATTGAGACGATTGACTAGGGTTGTGGAAGCTGTTACCAATCAGGCAGCTCTGGCACTTGGGAATATTTCTGAGGAGCTCCAAATTGCGAGGATTGTAGCGCTCCAAAATCGTATGGTACTAGATGTGATATTAGCTGATCGAGGTGGTGCATGTCGCATCATCGGTAGTAGTTGCTGTTTTTTTATTCCAGATCACTCACCTTCAGTATATGATGCAATATCTAAAATGCATAAAATTGCTGCAGAAATCCACACAGAGACTGGTACTTGGACTTTTTCTGGATGGTTTTGGGCTCTTGTTTCTGCTTGGGGCTGGAAACTACTGACTATCCTGTGTGTAATGATTGCAATATTTTTCACATGCTGTATCTGTATTCAGTGTGGTCCAATGTTCTGCTCCTTGTGTATTACTGCTTGTATGCCTACCAAAAGAAATATTACAGAAATGAAAGCACAACACATGTTAGATAAGGAAATAGCTGAAATGATGAGCATAAGTATACAAGATGAATATTTAGATTATCCCAGAAAGACGAATGTCTTCAGCTAATGCTGAAAGGGTCGTCTGTTGTAATTTAATAGCGATTAGATTAAGCATTAGCAGAAGACATCTTGTATTTAGCAACTATTGTGAACATTTGGTGGAATCCATTTTGTATTCATGGCAGCCATTTTCTTTGCCATGTGCTCGCCATGTGCTCTGTCCTACCTTTCTGTTAACTACTCTTGAAAATCTGTCTAGTGACAAGTTATATTTAGCATCTCCCACTTTCGCACATGCCCAGTAAGATATGCAGCTGTTAGTAATCAGTAACAGACAGTAATGTGTCAACTAGTCCTAGAAACTGTTAGCCCCTCCGACCTGTCGACTGTGCATTTCCATATGACCTTACATGTATGTAAGTCTTGCTTCTATAATTGTACCACCTTCTTTTAGCCCCTGCATGGGTATAAAAGGACCATGCTCTCTTAGTTCAGTGTGCTACTTCAAACATTACCGAAGGGTGCTGTTTGAACTGTAGTACCACCTCATGAGGTTTAATAAACTTTGTCTTTTATTTCAGTTTCTGTGCCAACTTCTTCCAATATGGTCTGAGGACTTTGTGCAGAGAAGGGCGAACCCCTTGCACTAGAAGGCCATGCTGAGGCTTACTTCAACAATCCGACCTTAAGCATCTTTGTATTACTGTGCTGCACTACATGTAGCAGATTGTACGCACCTTGGTTTGATTACTTGGATCAGACCTGAGCCATCCCAGCAATTCTGTACAGTGGTCACTGAAGGTGGGGACAATGTATTTTCCTGCTGTCTATGGCCCAAACCCCAATGGAACTCTACTTACCCCCAAAGAAGCACACTGGCTTCTAAAGTTACAGTAATTCATGTACTTTCCAAAAACTTTTGAATATTCTAAAACATTGCTTTGATGTATTTAAAAGTGAATAATTAATGTTGGTCTTATTGTATTTTTATAACTATTCCTTACTTTTCTAAACCTGTGTTGAGTCTTTTTGTGGTGTTTTTATTCTGTTACTGTGTGTGGTTTGCACAAATACTTTACACATTGCCTCCTATGATAAGCTTAGGATAAGCCTGTCTGCTCTGTACCACGCTGCCAGAGTGTTAGCACATGTTATTTTAGGTGTGTATCTAGCTCACTCTTACCAGAATTGTCATCCCTACTTGGACAGGGTGCATTCCTCTGCCATCGAGAGACCCAATTTCTAAAAGTATACAAGAAGAATCGCGAGTAGTTTTACCACAGAATGTTAACAGTTAAATGAAAGTAGTATAACTGAATTCAAACTCAATGATACTGAGAGAGAATTTGATTAATAAATTAGTGGCATAGAAGTAGCATATGGCAGCTAATAAACCTGCATTTAAAGGCCTAACAGAGAAACAAACGTAGAAATGAAAATGTGCATGTTTAAATTATGATGGACATTTGTGCCTACCATTCGTGTTTGGACACCACGTTTAACAATGAAAACATTGTGCATTCATAAGCGTGTGACTTATTAATGAATATTAATATGAAATCGTTATTTTCAGGTAGAAATAGTAGAAATAAAAATGTGTAATGACTATTAAATGAATATGAATAAAAAACACATATTGAATTAAATGGATCTCATTATTATGAATTACGTTTAGAAAATAAATACACATTTACAATTGCTTTGACATATTTTTTAAATTAAATAAATTGCTTTAAATGTTTGATCTGAATTTTAAGGTGAGCAATAGGTGTATTAATAAATTAATGTATTAATGTGTATTAAGGCTTCCTGCATAATGGAAACCATTTGCTTATTCTGTCCCCTTTGACCTGAATTCTTTTTTTAGGAAGCTGTTGTGATATTGAATGTCCTATTGCACTTTAGGCAAAATACTACTAGATGCAATACTGTATCAGTAGTTGTGGAATGGAGCAGGAATTAACAGTGCCCATGTGAAACAATACTAGTTTCATTTATTGTGGATCATGTGAAAGGAACTGTAAGTAGCAAATTATTAGAAAATGTAATATTTTAGTGGAATTGTATGAAGTCAGGCAGTTTACAAAGCACTTTTGCTGAGATGATTCTTATCAGTATCAGAACTTGGTGGTGCGATCACGTCCATTGGGTGCTGAAATCAATGCCCAGGGAGTGCCCACCTGAAGAACCAATGAATGAATTTTGCGTATTTTAATTAGTGAAGAACTTTGGAATGGAAATGGGTCCCCCTCAGAAGTTGCTTGAAGTCATTCCGTCTTCAGATCTCCCTAGAGTCAGTTCCATGATTGTTTAGGTTCTCTCTTTCATATTCCTATTTTCTGAGCTTGCTGGTGAGTTTTCCCATCATAGTCTTAACTGCCCTATTCTCTTTTGTGGTTCAGTACTGATAAGGCCAACTAAATCTGAACTGTTGATATGTCCTATGTACAGCTTATGTTCTGCACCAGCCTAATGCTGCTGTCAACTGATGCTGGAAGATGGTGACCGCTCTTTCTTGCTGAACTACTACTGTCTGCTGTCCTATGAGGAAAGGTATAACTAAATGTGGTTTCTTGTTTCCCTTTACAGTTAGTTGGTTAGACCAGCATATTTTTATAGTGAGTTATCTAGTTAGATGTGTTTCCAAATTATTTTTGTCTTTCTTATATCTTTTGCTTTTGCCCGCATGTGTTAGCCCATTCCTACACATGCAAGTTCCAATTCTGGTTAGGGTTAGGAATGTCCCAGCTCTGAAATTGATTGGTAAAACTGTAATTTGATGATTTACTGATGTCATCATCATCTGCTTTGAACTCTAATAATAAGGTTCATATTGTGTTATTGCTAATTTACATAATTCTTTTGGAGTATCTAACAGTGTTGATGTTTTGTAGGCTAGATCTTTTAAGATGTTTTGGTCAGCTTATAGTTCTCATGTTTATAATTTAGTTTTGCACACCATACATGTGTCATTGATTTTGGGATTGTAATAAAGCTTTGAACCTCTATTCAGTTTGAGTTGGAGTTAAATTGGTTATGGTGTCCAGCATCGTTATGGTACAATGTTGTTGATCTGTGATTAAATGATTCTGACTACTACACTCTTCGCCAAGTCCAATGATTCAGTCGACCGCCACACGTGAGAATAGTGATGGTGTCTCACCTGCACGCTGGTGGTTGTTGAACGCGAAACAGAAGGGTAAGAATTCCTTTCTGGGACTGTGGCGACACTACAGCAATACTCATCAGTTTCTGTCTCATTTATTTTGTCTAGACAGGTGTGGCCATTTTTATGTTATTTTTTTGTTAGGCATGAGGTTACCTATAGATTCACTTGTCTCGCCTCATATTTTCTTTTTTGTGATTTGTTCCATGCATTTCACCATTCTATAAATTCATCAGCAAAATATCACAAATGTAATTATGTCAATTTTTCTGTAGTTTATTTGTTGTTAGCAGCAAAAGCCTGATTTTCTATGAAGGGAAGCACTTCTACCATGAACAAACCAGCTTGCTTAAATTTACAAATTTGAATACAGAAAATCGATTGCTGGAGGAAATTAATCAGAAGGCCAGAGAAGTGAAAGAAAATGAAGGTATGAGACAATGTCACAGGCATTAGGGGAATGTAAATGACAGCATTTAAAAGGAGGGGAAGGAATAATGAGGGATAGTGTAAGGAGTGAAAGCAGATTTCCTTTGAAATTTGAGGTTAACATGATAGATAGAAATGTGATGGTATAAATAACCAACCAGGCAAAGGGTCAGAATTCTGTTTAGCAGGTGGAATCCTATTAATTGATCGGGTCAAAGTGTTAGATAAGCAACAACCTTAATGACAACATTGCTGAAAAAGACAGGGATGGATTTCCAAAAACGAATTGCTCATTTAGACCCCTAGATTTACTCTTACACACAAAATTAAATGTATGGCATTTGAAAATTGACAACCATTCACAGTAGTATGCTTGGAATGCTACACCAATCACAATTTTCCAGGGAAATGTTATGTGAATGTTACTTCTGCAATACAAAGATATATGCAGGGGGTTATTTACAAGAGGCTTTGCATGGCCTCCTAGATACAGAGGGGCATATTTATACTCCGTTTGCGCCGAATTTGCGTCGTTTTTTTCGACGCAAATTCGGCGCAAAACTAACGCCATATTTATACTTTGGCATTAGACGCGTCTAGCGCCAAAGTATGAGGAATGAGCGTCATTATTTTGCGTGAACGCCTTCCTTGCGTTAATGAGATGCAAGGTAGGCGTTCCCGTCTAAAAAAATTACTGCGACGCAAATGTGTCGTATTTATACTCCCAGGCAAAAATCACGCCCGGGAGTGGGCGGGGCAAAAAACCCCGCATTTGCGCCTCTTTTTAATGCCTGGGTCAGGGCAGGCGTTAAGGGACCTGTGGGCTCAAAATGAGCCCACAGCTGCCCTCCCATGCCCCCAGGGACACCCCCTGCCACCCTTGCCCACCCCAGGAGGACACCCAAGGATGGAGGGACCCATCCCAGGGACATTCATGTAAGTTCAGGTAAGTATAATTTTTTTTTTTTTTTTTTTTTTTTTTGGCATAGGGGGGCCTGATTTGTGCCCCCCTACATGCCGCAATGCCCAATGACCATGCCCAGGGGACATAAGTCCCCTGGGCATGGCCATTGGGCAAGGGGGCATGACTCCTGTCTTTACTAAGACAGGAGTCATGTAAATGGGGTCTGGGCGTCGTTAAAAATGGCGCAAATCGGGTGGAGGCGATTTTTTTGCCTCAACCTGACTTGCCCCATTTTAAGACGCCCTAACGCCATTTTCCCCAACGCCGGCGCTGTCTGGTGTACGTGGTTTTTTTCCACGCACACCAGGCAGCGCAGGTCTGCTAGCGCCGGCTAACGCCATTCAATAAATACGGCGCCCGCATGGCGCTTCAGAATGGCGTTAGCCGGCGCTAATCTTTTTGGCGCAAAACTGCGATAGCGCAGTTTTGCGTCAAAAAGTATAAATATGGCCCAGAGTTGGGCAAGTCAGCACAAAACACTACATTGCCTTACTCTGCTTAATGGAGGCGTTTCCTGGGCATTGTATTGGGTGTTCCCACGCAACACTCATGGATTTTGATGCTGCCCCAGATTTATAAACTCAAGTAAACCTGGGGGAGCACCAAAACCTTATGCCTCCCCAAACAGGTGTAGCAAGGAAAAATGTTTTAATTTCCTCTCATTTTTCTCCTCTTTCCGTGTGTGCTGCATGCTGCAGCACACATACAATGAGGAAAACACCTCCATGAATTGTTTTTGTGCAGGGAGGTGTCCCTTTCCACCCAAAAAAATTCTGCCAGCAATGCAGACACCCTTGCATCATGGTGTAAGGGTTTCTGCATTGGCGCTAGCACCGAATTGTTCACCGAGGCTGGCTGAAAGGACAAGAATGCATCATGTCTCATAAATACGATGCATTCCTGTCCTTTCAATTTGGAGTAAGGCAGTACAGCAAAAAGACTTGTGGCGCCGCCCCATGCCATATCTTTGTAAATGAGTCCCACACTGTGTAAGTACGCGTTGTGGAAAGCCAGGCCAATATGAAAAGATCCCTTTTTTTCTCTTTTTCCCTCAACGGGACAAACATTTTCACTCTGGAGAACCTTGTTTCCCTATGTCCCACAGTGTTTGCAGATGTTCCTTCCATCTTCTCACCCTGGAAAGAAAGTGTTTTGAGACCTTTGCTGGGTTAAATCTAGGGCCATTTTCAGTATGCAAAAGGTGGGAGAGGTGGAAGAGCATTCACAAACTTCCACCATAAACCACTGAATACGCCTCCCACTCCTCAACCCTTGCAGTAGATTTGCTACTGTATAATTGTTTACACTTTTGATGTTCTACTCTGTACTGCCCTGTAATTGTACTGTTCTGTAATTGCAATTAGATAGTGCTTAAAACCCCTGACAAAGCATCTCTGCTGTATTAAAACCTTTTACTTCTGATAGGTGTCCCTTTGTGAATAGATGTCAAATGAATATTAAGCTAATTGTGGTCATAAATGTAGGCTTAGGACTACAAATGGCTTTGTGAATTAAGCTCATCTTCATCAGACTTTGTATGCAAATTACTAAATCTTGTATAAAACAGCATTACTGCTTTTATAATGATGACAATTGAATGGCATTCAAGTGACAGTTCATATGCCAAGCATTACAACTAGAGGCCATTTTTATATGTTTTCCTTACCACTAGGAGCATGTGAAAATTGCAAAACATGTGCACAGATAATTATAGAAGGGCATCCACTTACTTTACCATAGTGGCCAGTCCAACTACCTTCCAACACAGACACACTGTTTACTTCAAGCAATAAAGTTTCTTGTGAAAATACCTAATATACCTGTGAAATCGGAACAGGTTAATGAGTTGATCAGAAGTGCAGCTTCCCTTAGTGTATTGATGCAGTGGCACCGTGGCCATGAGGTTTGAGATACCCAAAAAAAACTGAATATTGATCTATTTTATGATTCAAACAGCAATGAGTGGGCCCATTTCCTTATGTACACTAGGTCCAATGACACACTGACTACACCACTGGAGTTGCTCAGGAAACTGCTTATATGAAGCCTAAACTAAAGAGACAAAAAGGATCATTTTGACCCTGGCATTCAGTACTTAGGTCTGGCATGAGCTCAGCCAACCTGAAAGAAGAGTCTCTGCTCTACTTAGAGATTCCCACCTGTTTATTGGGAGTGAGGTGCTGTGAAAGAAGCAGTGGCTAGTCCAAGAACCGAGCAGGTTTACAGATGGAAATCCATTTTTAAAGTGCCTGCGTGGCTAACTTTTTGTTTCTGGAAAACAAACTCCTGAAGCAGGAGTTTGTTTTATTTTATATATTCCTTGACTGTTCCTCGTGTGATAGACACAAACAGGACAAGCATTGGCAAAGCCAACAGGTCTCGCCTATGCAGGAGCTATTGGCTTTGCCAATGTGTTTTAGCCATGTTGTACATTAATCTGACTGTTGTTCAGCATGGCTAAATGTTACTGGCTTAGAGGAGCGTGGCATGAAGTGTTGTAGAGTGGAATGGCGAAGAGCGGAAAACAGTTGTTGAAAGGAGTGGCAGAGAATGTAGTGTTTTGGAGTGGCATATTACAAAGTTGTGCAGAGTGACATACACTGGAGTGGCATAGAGTAGAGTGGATTGGTTTAGATTGCATGTGTGTAGAATGTTGCAAAGCATAGTGGCATAGAGTGCAGGGGCACTGACTGCAGTGGCATTGAATTCAAAGCTGTACAATACAGCATCATAGAATTCAGTGGTGTAGATTAGAATGGTGCATAGTAGAGTGCAGTGGTGCAGACTGGAGTGGAGCAGAGTGGAGTGATGGAGAGTAGAGTGGCACAGAGTAGAGTGGTGGAGAGTAGAGTGGCGCAGAGTGATATAGAGTGGACCAGCATGGAGTTGAGTGATGTAGAAGGCAGGGGCGCAGAGTAAAGTCGAGTGGCATAGAGTGTTGTGGTGAAGATTGCAGAGTAGAATTAAGTGGCATAGAGTGCAGTGGCGTAGAGTGGCACTGAGTAGAATAGCCTACAGTGGTGCAGAGTAGAGTATAGTGATGTACAGTGCAGTGGAACAGAATGCAGTGGCATTGGGTAAAGTAATATAGAGTGGAGTAGCGCAGAGTAGAGTGGCACAGAGTTTAGTGGGAGGGAGTGCAGTATTGCAGAGTAGAGTGCGAGTGTGCAGTAGTGTAGAATGGAGTTGAGTGGCATAAAGAGCTCTGGCATAGAGGACAGTGATGCAGAGTAGAGTGCAGTGGTGTAGAGTGTAGTGGAAGAGTGCAGTGTGTAGCATGCATTGGCATAGAAGGACATATAATAGAATAACAACAGTATTTAAAACAAATCCCTTTGCAACAAATTTGGCATAACGGCACAATCTTTACAATGCAAGTCTTTACAACGATGTTTTTTGAACAAGTATGCCTTTACAACAAATGTCTTTACTACAAAAATGTAAGTATTTTACAAGTACGTATAAACCCTTTTTGAATATATACATATATATAGTGGGTTTATACATATAAAATACTTACATTTCCGTTTTAAAAGCATACATGGTAAAGGCATACTCATTGTAAAAAAATACAAACAGGTAAGTACAAAACCATTTCTATTTCTATAAATATATCTTCCCCGGGATGCCCCATAATTTCAGCATATGGCAGTGTATTTGAAAATACATCAAATAACATAGAATATTTTCTAAGAGATTTTGTAAGAGCCTTGCCATCTTATGCTCAGTATTCTTAAGAAAAGTGTTTGATATCCCTGGGAAAAGGATTATGTGCTGATAACAATAGATGTGGTGGCTCTATATACAAGTATCAATCAGGAAGATGGGTTGAGAGGGATGGAATACTTCTTGAGTACTAGATTATTGAGATTATGGAGACATACTAAAACGTTACTTACAATGACAAAAAGATACTTGGAAAAATATTTTTCTTCTTAATAATGAGTTATTCCATCAGATCAGAGATACAGCGATGGGCACCTGCTTCAGACCCATCTATGCAAATTTGCATATGGGCTAGTGGAAGGAACAGGTGCTTCTGTCAACACCAGGACAGTGCGTGCTCTACGGGTGACTAGAATGCAAAAACCCAACACTCTCAAGATAATGTAATTTATGCATTGTGCTGATATGTTATTGTTTAACCTTTTGCATTGCAGAATTCAATCCTGAAGACTCATTTTTAAGGTGCTTATAAATACTGTTCATTTGCAATGTATTGCTGCAGGCTTTCAGAGTGTGTCAGGGTGTGGTCCCTTTCCAGGGCCTTCTAGAAGGTTTTCCTGCAGCATGCCTGGGTGTGGTTGTGGGCTGGGCCAAGACTATATAAAAGGGAGCCAGCCCAGCTCCACGTGCTCACTATTCAGAGGTCCTGGTGCAGAGCAGCAGCAACTTCCTGAGCTCCTGTTCCGGTGGCCTACCTTGATCTTCCAGGCCTCTGCCCTTCATACTACATTGGTGATCCTTAATCAGGGCGGTAAGACGGAGTTTGGGCCTGGCCCCCGACCCCGTTATTGAGGATGCTCGAATTCTTGGGCCTAATTCTTCATGATGAACAATTTGCTCTTGCGCGTGTGAATGTGCGTTTGAACTTTTCATGGCATTTGCATGCTGTTACTCGAATCGGCAAGACACGCGATTTTTTCCTTGTGCTTAATTCATGATATTCATTGTGCGCTACCATTCCTTGGCAGTTACATGGTGGCCTTCGAATCAGCAAGACGCGCGATTTGTTTCCTAATGATTTAACCCTTGATATTCATTGTGCGCTACCATTCCTTGGCAGTTACATGGTGGCCTTCGAATCGGCAAGACGCGCAATTAGTTTCCTAGTGATTTAATCCTTGATGCTCATTGTACGCTACCATTTCCTTGGTAGTTTCATGGTGGCATTTGAATCGGCAAGACGCGCATTTCTTTCCTTGTGCTTAATTCATGATATTCATTGCGCGCTACCATTTCCTTGGCAGTTTCATGGTGGCATTCGAATTGGCAAGACGCACAATTCTTTCCTTGTGCTTAATTCATGATATTCATTGTGCGCTACCATTTCCTTGGCATTTTCATGGTGGCATTGGAATCGGCAAGACACGCGATTCTTTCCTTGTGCTTAATCCATGATATTCCTTGTGCGCTACCATTCTTTGGCAGTTTCCTGGTGGCGTTCGAATCGGCAAGACGCACGATTCGCTTCCTGGTGATTTAACCTTTGATTTTCATTGTGTGCTACCATTTCTTGGCAGTTACATGGTGGCATTCGAATCGGCAAGACGCGAGATTCCTTTCTCGTGTTTAATTCATGATACTCATTGTGCGCTACCATTCCTTGGCAGTTACATGGTGGCATTCGAATCGGCAAGACGCGCGATTCTTTCCTGATGCTTAATTCATGATATTTACTGTGCGCTACCATTCTAAGGCATTTACTTGGTAGTATTCGAGTTGACAAGTCGCGTGATATATTCCTTGAATCTACGTTGTATTATTTATGGTGCACAATCCTTCTATGGTGTTTAATACTTATATGAAAATCTGCAATGTGCGCAATTCACGTTCCAATGTTTTTGAGAGAACAAAAAAAAGGCCAGAGTTCTAGATATAATGTTGTGTGTTCCTGATATGTATTCTTAAAATAAGATTCATATGATAGTTCAGAACTTATTCAGATTGTTTCCTGATTCTCATTCTAAAGAAAGTACTTGAATTTGAAAGTTTTATTTAACCTTGCTTGATTCCCTCACAGGTATTCAGTCATCTAGAAGACTAGTCATTTTAAGACTATTGTTAGGTTGTTCATGTTTTCAGAATGACGATGCTTAGAGTCATAGCCTAGTACTGATTTCATGAGATGTAATTTTGATGTTCTGTGTTTTAACCTTTTGCTTCCTACACGTCTCCTTCCCAGCTGTTCCCTTCCTAATCCCCTTTTCCCCACTTGGACTCTCTTAGATTCTGTGACAAATCTAATCAGAGTATTGGAGCTGTCTTGTGGTGGAAGTGTTGGGAAGGTGCACAGACCCCGAGGATCTGGTGACTCTGACAGCTTCAAAGATAACATCATGCTGAATGATCAAAAAGTTTTTAAAAAATGGTGCAGATACAGTGATGACTTTTTTTAATATGGAGGTGCCATCTGGCAGATGCTCAATGCTTTTTAGAAAAACTGAATAATAACACACACAATTTAATTTTCACAAGCAATATTAGTTTGACAGAAGTAAATGTTTTAGACTTGACTGTAGTAAAGCACCCTTTTTGACAAGGCTCGCCCCCCCATGTTTTGCCTAGTATCTTATATAATTTCGACTAAACGTGCACTGTGTTCCTGCTAACCAGCACCCACTGCAAGTCCTAAGTAAATGATACTCCTGCTTCTTAGGGCCTAGGGTACTAAGGAAGGTCCCTGAGGCCTGCAGCACCAGTTGTATCACCCCCGGGGACTCCTCAGCAAACCCACACAGTGCTGCAGACTGCATGTGTAGGGGCAGATAAAATTGAAAACACAATCTGTCATACACCCACCCCTGTGTGCCAGGTTCCCTACCACTGCATGTGTCAGGTGTAAGTCACCTCTAAGGCAGGGTGCATCAGGACATATGTGATAGTATATATACAAAAGTATATATGCCCCTGCTATGGCTCTGTCATTCTTAGACATAGTAAGTGAACAAGGAAGCCATTTTAAATACATGTGCTGAACACTGGTCACTATGAGTTTCCCAGTTACATGATGACTTCTCCGAACCCAGGGATGTTTGGTATCAAACATCTTTTATTAAAAAACCCTCACTGATTCCAGTGAGGGATTTATTAATTAATGCACCTGGAGTACACCTTAGAGGTGCCTCCTGAAAACTACTAGTGAGTTGACTGACTGGTCCTTACCAGTTCAGCCACCTTAGACACGTTTCTGACCCCCAAGGTGAGATCCAGTGCTCTCAAGGGCCAGAGACTAGGGCCTGCACTAGGCGTGGGTGTTAGCACCTCACCTAGACAGGAGGAACATTCCAGTGTGGGAAGCTTCAATGGTTTAGTCAACTTTGTAAAGAAACCCGGGTCTCTCCAAATGGTGGAGATGACCGACCCCCCGTCCTGCATACCGAACCGCAAAGACCCAATGCCTGAACTCAACATTGCACCCACCATCACGACCCAAGTGGGAGTAGACCTCTGGTCCCAGCAAAGTCCCCCAGCCATTAAAAGTCTGAGTCCATGTTGGTTTCACCCCTCCTGGAGTCCCTGAAGTTGCCTGCAGCCTCTGCACGCAGGCCCCACTCTCCTGCAGCTAGTGTAGTGAGAGACACTGACACCTAAAGCAACCACTGTACCCGTCACCACCGGTGTGAGTTCAAGTGGTCCCCTGGTGTCAACGATGTCACCCGGCTCTCTGAGCTTGAGTCCACTGCAGTTTCACCACCCCCTGGACTCCATGACAATGTCTGTAGCCTCGGCCACAGGACCCCCAACTGCAAGTGCTCCACGATAAAGAAACCAGATGCCAAAGGACACCCCTGCACCCATCACCCTTGGGCCCTGGTGAAAAGGACCAAAGGTGCACATCCATCCCGCGCATCCCATGTTTGTGACCTACCTGTTGGTTGCCCCGCCTAGCACCCCAGCCGGAACCTGCATCCTAATTACACGGAGACCAATCCCCATTGAAATACATTGGGAACCCGATGCGTACTGCACCTCTGCACCTAGCAGTCCCAGTGCTGTCGGGAGTGACCTGTTGGTGTGATCCTGACCCTTGCCCAGGACTTACCTTAAGTCTACAAGATTGGTCCCGTGAGTCATCAATACATGCTTGTTTGCTGACTGTGTTTTCCTCCTATAGGTTGACATTGAAGAAATCTGAAACTGCGCTGTGTCGATTTTTTAAACTAAAAAGTATTTATGCTTGAAAACATACTTAGCTTATAATGAAGTTCTTGGATTTAAAATATATATAAAAATAAGTGTTATTTTTCTAAACTGGTCTCAGATTTATTCTTTGAGTGTGTGACTCATTAATTGCCTCTGTGAGTACAACAAATGCTTAGCACTATTCTCTGATAAGCCTAACTGCTAGTCCACATTACCACAAAATAGAGCATTAGTACTATCTACTTTTGAATCTTTAAACCAACTGGGGATCCACTAGACTCTTTGTACAGTGTACTTCTTTTTAGTGCACCATAAAAAGATCCAGCTTCCTACATTGACTATATATGTCAAGACAGGGAAGCGCAAAACAAAAATGTATAGAAAACCAACCTCAGGTAACACAGTCCTTCATGCAGACAGGTATCATCAACACGATCTGATAAGGGGTATACCCTATGGGGAGTGCTTAAGAGTTTGACAAAACTGTAGTGAGGGACAGAAGGAGGAGCAGGCTTTGAGGGACATAGCCCAGAGGACGCAAGACCTAAATCAAAAGAGAAAACAAGAGAACAGCGTACTTTTAAAAAGAGAAACATGAAAAAAATAAGGGAAAAAATTTCACATTTCCGACGGATTACAATATATAATAAACAGGAAGGAATGATCCGTAAAATTATGTAAAAATATTGGAATTTGATTAAGAATGAGAATTAAGAAAAGAAGCCCCTAGACGACCACGATTGACTTTCAGGAGAGCAAAGGCAATAAAGGATGAACTAGTAAAAAGCTCTCCAGAATGTACGAAGAAAATGACACGATTTGGAGATATAAAATGTTTTAAGAAATGTGGGAAGTGTAAGGCTTGCCAACATTGAATGAATGCAAAAGAGTTTGAGCGCCCACTTTCTAAAATGAAAAGAAGGATCAGAGGCCTTTTCACTTGTAAAATGGATTTTGCAATGTATATCCTACAAGTGTCCCTGCAAATTGATGTATTTGGGAAGCAAAATGCTCCCCATGCACAAAAGGATTTTACAACACATAAGAGCTATTAACAATAAGGATGGATCTTACCCAGTGGCACCCCACTTTGAAGAACATGATGGGCTTTAATGCACGTTTTTCTGTTATTTACAGGCATTGGAGCACTTTAGGTGAAGCATTAGTAGGATTAAAGACAGACACTGTGGTATCAACCAGTAAGAAAAAAATTGTGAATATGGCTGGAATAATGGGATGTCTCTTGTGAGAGAGACAAAGCAGATTGAGATGAAACCAATAATACTATGTAGTGGGAATATATAGGATTTCATGATATCGTCCTTCCACTTGAGCTTGCTGTAGTGTTTGTTTTTGTCCAGCCCACAGGAGCAGAAGTTATGGCACATATGTGACACCATAACTGAATCATAAAAAGAGCATGGTACCATAGATGTCATTCTGTGGATGAAGGCAATTGCAGCTATACAAGCAAATTGTGCCATCAGCAACTTAGGATGGTGAGATAATAAAATACTCTAATGCACATAGCTCTTTAAAATTTACTAAGACAACGGAAACTATGATTTAAGATTAGTAATGGATGCGTATTGCACTTTACTCAAATTGATGGCTTTTAATGAAGTGGTAAAATGAAATAAGGTGTTTTGAAATGTGGAAAACCATGTTTACTGGAAAATACGGCATAACACGAACTGCCACAACCATGTGTAATTATCCAGAAATACAGCATGTGTATATGAAAAAATAAATATATATTTAGATTTTACATGAGTACTGTATGCATTTTGCACTTTAAAACAGCTAAACTTTCTTTTAATAACTTTGTGTGCATTGAAGGTAATATACAAATGTAGTGCAATAGAATAGTTTGTCTTCCAAACCCATTATGTGGGTTTGTAAATAAGGAAATTGAAATGGTGCCTCTGTATCGTGAACAAGGCTGTAGAGACAGCCAAAACGCGTCAAACCTGGTAGCACGGTTTGCGGTAATAAAACATCATTGCAAGCACCCTGTTGTGCCGGTGTCCTTGCTGGGATTGAGCGAGTAGTAGGATTGACATGTATATATGTATATATATATATATATATATATATTTATATATCTATATATATATATACATATATATATATCTGTCTAACAAAGCAAGGATGGCCTTTTTGGCAGTATGCACTTACTGCTGGTGCGGACAGCAGGATTGACCGCAAACCCCACACATAGGAAAAACAAACAAATTTGCTGCACTCCCAGAGGTTAAAATTTCTTCATTTATTGTAACAAATCACCATATTTCATCTTCCTCCACGAACGTGTTTCAACAATTCGTCACAGGTAAACTTTCTACATGATTAACAACTCACAACTTCTGGGCTCTATATTCTGAATCTTGATTCAGTTTCAGAGATGCAACATCACACAAAATGCAGCAAGACCAGCTCTTCACTCTGTCAGATGAAGCTGGCCTTTTTTTCTACAGCACTCTTTGAAATGTGTTTAAGGAGTTTATATATATGCAGATTTAACCACGAACCCTATATCCTAAAATTACCTTTGTCATCCAAAAACCCATACCCACCGTAAACCCTAAAAATGCCCTAGCCATCCCAAACTGTATAGCCACCCTAAAACCTCAAAATACCCTTGCCACCCAAAAACCCATATCCACTCTAAAAACTAAAAAATCCCCTACAACCCAAAAACCCATAACCACCCTAAAACTTAAAAAATCCCTTACCACCCAAAATTCAATACTGAACCTTTTCCCTAAAAATTCCTTTACCACTAAAAAACCCATACACACCCTAAACCCTAAAACTTATACCCATCCTAAATCCTAAAAAATTCCCTTACCAACCCAAAACCCATAACTACCCTCAACACTAAAAATGTTCCTACTACCCACTACCACTACCCACCCTAATCCCTGAAAATTCACTTACTACCCAAAAGCCCATACCCACCATAAACCCTAAAATGACCCTTGCCATCCCAAAACCCATAACCACCCTAAGACCTAAAATTACCCTTGCCACCCAAAAACCCATACTCATCCTAAACCCTAATAATATCCTTGCTATCCCAAAACCTATGCCCACCCTAAACCCTAAAAATCCCCCTGCCATCCCAGAGCATGTACCCACACTAAACTTTGAAAATACTCTTGCCATTCAAAAACCCATATCCACCCTAAACCCTAAAATACCCCTGCCACCTAAAAGTTCATACTGACCCTAAAAATACCATTGCCACCCAAAAACCCATACTCACCCTAAACCCTTAAAATAACCTTGCAATCCCACTACCTATACCCACCCTAAATACAAACAATTCTGTTACCACTCAAAAACCCATACCCACCCTCAATGTTAAAAATACCCTTTCATCCAAAAATCAATACCCACCTGTTAGAAATGGGGTTTTTGGTTGGCAGTCAGGTTGTCCTCTGTCCAAGCAAGAACCCTCACTCTAGTCAGGGTAAGTCACACACAATCCAAAATCAGCCTGTGCTCACCTTCCGGTAGCTTGGCACGAGCAGTCAGGCTTAACTTAGAAGGCAATGTGTAAAGCATGTGTGCAATAAATCATACAACACCATAGCATAACACCACAAAAATACACCACACAGTGTTTAGAAAAATATATAATATTTATCTGGGTATCTTCAGGTCAAAACGATCAAAGTTGCAATACGAATTTGTAAAGATATCACTGAGAAGTGATATAAAGTGTCTTAAGTCTTTAAAAAGCAAATAAAGTGTCTTTCAAGCACAAAGTACCTGGTTTCTAGTGGGAAATCTCCTCAGAGGGCCACAGGAGAAGAGATACGTGGAAAAAGGGTGTGCGTCGATTTCTCCCCAGCACACACAGACTTGCGTCATTATTTTTCACGCGGGGAAGTCGTGCGTCGTTTTCCGGCACGCGGACAGTCTCTTTCTGTGGATCGCGGGGATTACCAGATGGCCCGGGTCTATGCGTGGATTCTCCTGCTTGTTTTCCGGCTGCGCGTCGTTCTGCGGGGCGGCGCGTCGAAGTTTTGATCTCACGGCAGGCGTTGCGTCGATTTCTCCTTGGAAGTCGGGCGGCGTTGTCCTTGCGAGGCCGTGCATCGAAGTTTTGGTCTCACACCAGGCGTCGCGTCGATTTCTCCTTGGAAGTCGTGCGGCGTTGTCCTTGCGGGGCCGTGCGTCAAAGTTTCGAGCTCACGGTAGGCGTCGCGTCGATTTCTTCTTAGAAGTCGGGCGGCGTTGACCTTGCGAGGCCGTGCGTCAAAGTTTCGGTCGCCCCGAGGCGTCGCATCGATCAGTGTCGGGGTGCGGCGTTTTTCTTGCCGCAGAGTAAGCTGTGCGTCGAAAATTTTGGCGCACGGAGCGTCCAAGTGAAAGCGAGAAGTCTTTTTGGTCCTGAGACTTCAAGGAACAGGAGGCAAGCTCTATCCAAGCCCTTGGAGAGCACTTTTACAGCCAGACAAGTGTTCAGCAAGGCAGCAGGCCAACAGCAAGGCACCAGTCCTTTGTAGAA
This sequence comes from Pleurodeles waltl, assembly GCF_031143425.1. NCBI lineage: Eukaryota > Metazoa > Chordata > Amphibia > Caudata > Salamandridae > Pleurodeles > Pleurodeles waltl. The sequence continues at coordinate 656,851,716 of NC_090443.1, read as the reverse complement.
AAGCAGACAGATGAGTCCTTTGAGCAGCCAGGCAGTTCAGCAAGGCAGCAGGCCAACAGCAAGGCACCAGTCCTTTGTAGAAAAGCAGACAGGTGAGTCCTTTGAGCAGCCAGGCTGTTCTTCTTGGCAGGATGTAGTTTCTGGTTCAGGTTTCTTCTCCAGCAAGTGTCTCATGAGGTAGGGCAGAGGCCCTGTTTTATACTAAGTTGTGCCTTTGAAGTGGGGGTGACTTCAAAGAGTGTCTAAGAAATGCACCGAGCCCCCTTTCAGTTCAATCCTGTCTGCCAGAGTCCCAGTAGGGGGTGTGGCAGTCCTTTGTGTGAGGGCAGGCCCTCCACCCTCCCAGCCCAGGAAGACCCATTCAAAATGCAGATGTATGCAAGTGAGGCTGAGTACCCTGTGTTTGGGGTGTGTCTGAGTGAATGCACAAGGAGCTGTCAACTAAACCTAGCCAGACGTGGATTGAACGGCACAACAAGGTTTTAGTGCAAAGAAATGCTCACTTTCTAAAAGTGGCATTTCTAGAATAGTAATATTAAATACGACTTCACCAGTCAGCAGGATTTTATATTACCATTCTGGCCATACTAAATATGACCTTCCTGCTCCTTTCAGATCAGCAGCTGCCACTTCAACAATGTATGAGAGCAGCCCCAATGTTAGCCTATGAAGGGAGCAGGCCTCACAGTAGTGTAAAAACAAATTTAGGAGTTTTACACTACCAGGACATATAACCACACAAGTACATGTCCTGCCTTTTACCCACACAGCACCCTGCTCTAGGGGTTACCTAGGGCACACATTAGGGGTGACATGTATAGAAAAAGGGGAGTTCTAGGCTTGGCAAGTACCTTTAAATGCCAAGTCGAAGTGGCAGTGAAACTGCACACACAGGCCTTGCAATGGCAGGCCTGAGACAAGGTTAAGGGGCTACTGAGGTGGGTGGCAGAACCAGTGCTGCAGGCCCACTAGTAGCATTTAATCTACCTGCCCTAGGCACATGTAGTGCACTCTACCAGGGACTTACAAGTAAATTAAATAGTCAATCATGGATAAACCAATCAGTAGTACAATTTACACAGAGAGCATATGCACTTTAGCACTGGTTAGCAGTGGTAAAGTGCCCAGAGGTCAAAAGCCAACAATAACAGGTCAGAAAAAATAGGAGGAAGGAGGCAAAAAGTTTGGGGATGTCCCTGTCAAAAAGCCAGGTCCAACATGACCCCCTACCAGCCTAAAGCCAGGGGAGAACAATCACTATCCTGATGTACTTCCCTGTTTGAGGCGACAGAACAAGGACCCAGGCCCACAACAGCAGGGGCATGCTCCAGTTCTTCGCCTTCCTGACTCCAATTGGATCCCTCTGTCCATACTCTCAGGGCCCACTAAGCCAACCCATGGGGAACCTTTCTCCTTACCTGCGGATCCCATCTGTGCAGCACCTAACCTTACTTTGCTCACAGATGTATCCCAGGAGCAGGATAGTACCACCATGACCAACACAGTGGTGTTGCCCACTCTACCCCCGGGGTGTGACACTTGTCCCCTCCCCAGGGATAACTCTGTCCACCCGGACAGCAAGCCACAGTGATTACTGACAGCTGCCAGGGATGAGAGCCAGGCCCCAGGCCTCTCAAAGCTCTCCAACCACTGTGGCTGTGTTGAGTGGGGGGCGGTAGCCCCAGGTGGTGGGCACCCTTTAACCACTCTCCCTTCCACCAGGTCAGCGATGACAGCCTGAACCTGGTCCTCCCCTCTGGGGCTCTGTACCCTCCCTCCTGGAGCGGTACCCCCAGAGTCCAACATGGTCAGGGTGCTTACAGAAGTCGCCCTGTACCATTCCTCCACCAGTGCAGGGCTGTTAACCTGCAACTGGCCCTCCAACCTGGGGTCTGTACCTTCAGGTTGGACTAGGGCCCGGGGTGAGGCTTCCCTCCCCCTGCCCTCCCTTCTGGGGTCCAGCACCCTCCAACTAGGAGTGGCCTCCTCAGAAGACAACATGGTAGGGGCACTGTTATCAGTAGCCCCTCCCTCCAGGTCCGGGGGGACACCCTGAACCTGGTCTTCCAGCCCAGGGTCTGTACCCTCAGACTGGATCACTGCCTGGCAAACCAGGACTTTCTGGGAGGCACACCTACCCCCCACCAGGTCAGAGTTTAACCTCTGCACTTGACCATTCAACTCAGAGTCACCACCCTGAAGTTTAACAATTGCCTGGCACTCCAGGACTTCCTGGAGGGCACACTGACCCTCCACCAGGTCAGAGTTTAACCTCTGAACTTGGCCATTCAACTCAGAGTCACCACCCTGAAGTTGAACAATTGCCTGGCGCACCAGGACTTTCTGGGAGGCACACCTACCTCCCACCAGGTCAGAGTTTAACCTCTGAGCCTGGTTCCCCAACCCAGGGTTACCACCCTGAGGTTGGGCAATTGCCTGGCACGCCAGGACTTTCTGGGGGGCATACCTACCCCCCACCAGGTCAGAGTTTAACCTCTGAACCTGGTCATCCAACCCAGAGTCAACACCCTGAGGTTGGACAATTGCCTGGCACGCCAGGACTTTCTGGGGGGCACACCTACCCCCCACCAGGTCAGAGTTTAACCTCTGAACCCAGTTATCCAACCCAGAGTCAGCACCCTGAGGTTGGACAACTGCCTGGTACACCAGGACTTTCTGGGGTGCACACCTACCCCCCAACAGGTCAGAGTTTATCCCCTGAACCTGGTTAGCCAACCCAGAGTCACCACCCTGAGGTTGAACCATTGCCTGGCAGGCCAGGACTTTCAGGGAGGCACACCTACCTCCCACCAGGTCAGAGTTTAACCTCTGAGCCTGGTTCCCCAACCCAGGGTCACCACCCTGAGGTTGGGCAATTGCCTGGCACGCCAGGACTTTCTGGGGGGCACGCCTACCCCCCACCAGGTCAGAGTTTAACCTCTGAACCTGGTCATCCAACCCAGAGTCAACACCCTGAGGTTGGACAATTGCCTGGCACAGCAGGACTTCTTGGGAGGCACATCTACCTCCCACCAGGTCAGAGTTTAACCTCTGAACCTGGGTATCCAACCCAGAGTCACCACCCTGAGGTTGAATCTTTGCCTGGCATGCCAGGACTTCCTGGGGGGCACTCTCACCCCCCACAAGGGACACACCGTCCCCAAGGGCCACACAAGAGTCTGGTTGGCGCAGGTCTCCCGACCTCTGCCCATCCGGCAGAGTCTGGGCTTCCCCCAAACCAGAAACGGTTTCACCTGGGTCATTCCTGGGGGGCTCTGCTCTCAGAGCTGTCCCCTGACTCTCAAGGTCCTCCACTGGGGTCTGCAACCCCCTCTCAACCCTATGTCTGGACTTCTGCACCCCCTCACTAGGAGGGGTACTGCCAGACACCAGAACTGGTGGGATGCTGGCTACAGTCACCCCCCCAAGTTCTTCTGACACTGCGGGGCTTCCCTCAAAAGGTGGCCCTACGGTACAGGCTAGGCTTCCCTCCTGGTGTTCCCTCATGGAACCCTCTAGGACCTGGGACCTACCTGGGACACTACAATCCTTTCCCACCACACTCGGTTGGGAACCACGTAGACCACTCCCTTCAGGAGCACCTCCAAATGCCTCTTCAGACTCTCTGGTACTCACCCAGAAGTCTGCCTCCATTGTACGTTCCCTGGGGTCAGAGAACTCACACTCCACCTGGTGTTGGCGTAGCTCTGGAAAATAAGGACCAGACATATTCTCTCCCGCAATTACATCACTCTGCCCTTCACATGTATTAACCACAGTACCCTTCACCCAACCACCCAGTAACTTAACCTTGGAAAAGCACTCTACCTCACCCTCCTGAGACTGGTGAGACAGTATCTGTCTGTCCCTGACCCTCAACCCATACTCTTCTGGGATGTCTCTACACTCTAAATCCAGGACGTCCACCAGGGGGGAAACCTTTTCTCTGTCACTCTCTGCTAGAGTCAGTAAAGTGTCCCTCCCCCCAGTAGGAATATGATTCCCTGTGCCAGTTCCCCAATCCTTCTCAGGGACCCTGTGCATAACGGGAACTACCTCATACCCTTGAACCTCCTGGGGTGTGTCAACTCCCTTCTTCAAGTTGGGCACCACATCTCTGGGCTTGTGCCCTTCTTCAGCAGTACCGGATGCAAGATTTTTGCTGCCACCATCTGAACTGGACTCAGCCCTTCCGGCCTCCAGTTTCAGCTCTTTACAGCTCAGCTCTTGAGCTGCAATCTTTTCTTCTTCCAGGGCTAAGAGTCTTTTTGCCTCAACCTCTGCAAGATACTCCTCTAATTGTTGCTCCTGTCGCCTTTGACTTCGGAGCCATTCATCTATTTCTGGGTCACTGTCCTCATCTGAGCAGTCTTCCTCCTCATGTGCGTAGTCCTCCTCCTCATCTGAGGGGTACTTAGTCATTTGGGGCCTTATTTATACTTTTTGGTGCAAAACTGCACTAAGGCAGTTTTGCCCCAAAAAGTTTTGCACCAGCTTGCACCATTTTTTAGCACCAGCTGGGCACCATATTTATGGACTGGTGCAAGCCGGTGCAAAGGGTAGGCTAGCTTTAAAAAAAATGACGTTAGGCAGTTTTGAGTCAAAATAAATGAATCTGACCAGATTAGCATCATTTTTTTATGCTAAGCGGCATATTTATACTCTGTTTGCACTGAATTAGAGCCCGTTTTTTTTTACTCTAATTCAGTGCAAAACTAACTCCATATTTATACTTTGGTGCTAGACCCGTCTAGCGCCAAATTTATGGAGTTAAAGTCATTTTTTGGAAGTGGAAACCGACCTTGCCTTAATAAGATGCAAGGTGGGCGTTCCCGTGCAAAAAAATGACTCTATGGCCTTAACACCATATTTATACTCCCATGTAAAAATGGTGCAAGGGAGGGAGGAGGGGTCAAAACATGGGGTAAAGCAAGCTTTGCCCCATTTTTTAAGACCTGGGTCAGGGCAGGGGTTAGGGGACCTGTGGGCCTATTTCCATGGTGGAACACCATGGAATAAGCCCAGAGGTGCCCTCCCCAGGCCCCAGGTGCACACCCACCCACACCATAGGGACTGCGGAGGATGGGGGACCCTATCCCAGGTAAGTACAGGTAAGATTGTATTTTTTTTTTTTTTTGTTTAAGCGCCATGGGGGGCCCTGAAATGGGCATGGTAGGTTTAGCACCATAAAATGACGCTAATCTGGTTAGAGTCATTTTATTTTTACTCTAACCTGCCTAAAGTAATTTTTGGGTGCTAAACCCTCTTCTTCTATACTGCCAGCCCCACCCGACTAAAGTCATTTTTTTTTACTCTAGCCTACCCTTTGCACCGACTTGCACCATTCCATAAATATGGTGCCCGGCTGGTGCACAGAAATGGTGCAAGCCGGTGCTAAACATTTTGGTGCAAAACTGAATTAGTGCAGTTTTGCAGCAAAAAGTATAAATAAGGGCCAATATTTTGTAAGTTTGCGCCACTTTTGCGTCATAAAATGACGTTAATACGGTGCAAAAAAAGTTTAAATCAGGGCCTTGGTGCTAGATGGGTCTAGCACCAAAGTATAAATATGGAGTTAGATTTGCACCGAATTAGAGTTAAAAAAAAAGACGCTAATTCGGTGCAAACAGAGTATAAATATGCCGTAGAGTATAAATATGCCCCTAAATATGGCGTTAAGGCCATAGAGTCATTTTTTGCACGGGAACGCCTACCTTGCATCTCATTAAGGCAAAGTAGGTCTCCACTTTCAAAAAATGACTTTAACTCCATAAATTTGGTGCTAGAGGGGTCTAGCACCAAAGTATAAATATGGAGTTAGTTTTGCACCGAATTAGAGTAAAAAAAAATGACACTAATTTGGTGCAAACAGAGTATAAATATGCCCCTTGGATTCTTGCTGCCTCTCTCTCTGCCCATCTTTCCTCCCCCCAGACTATGTAGTTATGTAGCATCTCCGCCTTAGTAGATCTCCTTGCTACAGGAAGGCCCCATTTTCTGCAAAGCTTCCTTAGGTCAGCCTTAGTGAGGTGGTCAGTACGAACAAAGAATGAGTAGGTACACAATCCCATTCTGATAAGATCTTATCAGCAAAAACCAAAATCAAAAGTCCAAAATATCAATAGTATATCCAGGAGGACATCAGAGAACCAAAAGCCAAAAAAAAAGATGAAAAATCAAGTTGACCTTCAACTGTGGGTAGGTAGTGAAATACTTAGCTATTGTATGTCACTGCACAAACACAAGTCCTATCCTCACCGCTGATCACCAATGTTAGAAATGGGGTTTTTGGTTGGCAGTCAGGTTGCCCTCTGTCCAAGCAAGAACCCTCACTCTAGTCAGGGTAAGTCACACACAATCCAAAATCAGCCTGTGCTCACCCTCCGGTAGCTTGGCACGAGCAGTCAGGCTTAACTTAGACGGCAATGTGTAAAGCATTTGTGCAATAAATCATACAACACCATAGCATAACACCACAAAAATACACCACACAGTGTTTAGAAAAATATATAATATTTATCTGGGTATCTACAGGTCAAAACGATCAAAGTTGCAATACGAATTTGTAAAGATATCACTAAGAAGTGATATAAAGTGTCTTAAGTCTTTCAAAAGCAAATAAAGTGTCTTTCAAGCACAAAGTACCTGGTTTCTGGTGGGAAATCTCCTCAGAGGGCCACAGGAGAAGAGATACGTGGAAAAAGGGTGTGTGCGTCGATTTCTCCCCAGCACACACAGACTTGCGTCATTATTTTTCACGCGGGGAAGTCGTGCGTCGTTTTCCGGCGCGCGGACAGTCTCTTTCTGTGGATCGCTGGGATTACCAGATGGCCCGGGTCTATGCGTGGATTCTCCTGCTTGTTTTCCGGCTGCGCGTCGTTCTGCGGGGCGGCGCGTCGACGTTTTGATCTCACAGCAGGCGTCGCGTCGATTTCTCCTTGGAAGTCGGGCGGCGTTGTCCTTGCGAGGCCGTGCGTCGAAGTTTTGGTCTCACGGCAGGCTTCGCGTCGATTTCTCCTTGGAAGTCGTGCGGCGTTGCCCTTGCGAGGTCGTGCGTCAAAGTTTCGACCTCACGGTAGGCGTCGCGTCGATTTCTTCTTAGAAGTCGGGCGGCGTTGTCCTTGCGAGGCCGTGCGTCAAAGTTTCGGTCACCCCGAGATGTCGCGTCGATCAGCGTCGGGGTGCGGCGTTTTTCTTGCCACAGAGTAAGCTGTGCGTCGAAAATTTCAGCGCACGGAGCGTCCAAGTGAAAGCGAGAAGTCTTTTTGGTCCTGAGACTTCAAGGAACAGGAGGCAAGCTCTATCCAAGCCCTTGGAGAGCACTTTTACAGCCAGACAAGGCAGCAGGCCAACAGCAAGGCAGTAGTCCTTTGTAGAAAAGCAGACAGGTGAGTCCTTTGAGCAGCCAGGCAGTTCAGCAAGGCAGCAGGCCAACAGCAAGGCAGCAGTCCTTTGTAGAAAAGCAGACAGGTGAGTCCTTTGAGCAGCCAGGCAGTTCTTCTTGGCAGGATGTAGTTTCTGGTTCAGGTTTCTTCTCCAGCAAGTGTCTCATGAGGTAGGGCAGAGGCCCTGTTTTATACTAAGTTGTGTCTTTGAAGTGGGGGTGACTTCAAAGAGTGTCTAAGAAATGCACCAAGCCCCCTTTCAGTTCAATCCTGTCTGCCAGAGTCCCAGTAGGGGGTGTGGCAGTCCTTTGTGTGAGGGCAGGCCCTCCACCTTCCCAGCCCAGGAAGACCCATTCAAAATGCAGATGTATGCAAGTGAGGCTGAGTACCCTGTGTTTGGGGTGTGCCTGAGTGAATGCACAAGGAGCTGTCAACTAAACCTAGCCAGACGTGGATTGAAGGGCACAAGGTTTTAGTGCAAAGAAATGCTCACTTTCTAAAAGTGGCATTTCTAGAATAATAATATTAAATCCGACTTCACCAGTCAGCAGGATTTTATATTACCATTCTGGCCATACTAAATATGACCTTCCTGCTCCCTTCAGATCAGCAGCTGCCACTTCAACAATGTATGAGAGCAGCCCCAATGTTAGCCTATGCAGGGAGCAGGCCTCACAGTAGTGTAAAAACGAATTTAGGAGTTTTACACTACCAGGACATATAACCACACAAGTACATGTCCTGCCTTTTACCCACACAGCACCCTGCTCTAGGGGTTACCTAGGGCACACATTAGGGGTGACTTATGTATAGAAAAAGGGGAGTTCTAGGCTTGGCAAGTACCTTTAAATGCCAAGTCGAAGTGGCAGTGAAACTGCACACACAGGCCTTGCAATGGCAGGCCTGAGACAAGGTTAAGGGGCTACTGAGGTGGGTGGCAGAACCAGTGCTGCAGGCCCACTAGTAGCATTTAATCTACCTGCCCTAGGCACATGTAGTGCACTCTACCAGGGACTTACAAGTAAATTAAATAGTCAATCATGGATAAACCAATCAGTAGTACAATTTACACAGAGAGCATATGCACTTTAGCACTGGTTAGCAGTGGTAAAGTGCCCAGAGGTCAAAAGCCAACAACAACAGGTCAGAAAAAATAGGAGGAAGGAGGCAAACAGTTTGGGGATGTCCCTGTCAAAAAGCCAGGTCCAACACCACCCTAAACCCATACCCACCCTAAACCCTAAAACCCTATAAACCCTAAAATTGCCCTTGCCTCTCAAAAGCCAATACCCATTCTTAGCCCTAAAAATAACATTGCCATTCCAAAACCCATACCCATTCTAAGCATTAAAATGCTCATTCCCATCCAAAAACCCATACCTATCCTAAACCTTGCAGGAAGGGACATTTTATTGCACATAAACAACCATTCCTGGCCTTTTGCTCTTTCTATGTGTGCAGCAGAATTCTGCACACTTGGAAAAAGCAAACACAAAGAGTAATAAAAGTATTCCTCCTCGTTGTGCCATGCTAACACCACCCCTGTGGTGGCATTTGTTTTTGCCGCTGCCACAGATTTGTGACCTCTTGTAAATCTGGGGCAGCATCAAAAGCAATGGGTGTAGCGGTGGAACGCCCACAACAACACCCATTGCATGGCCGTCTGATGCAGAAAACTGCATCGGAGGGGCCCATATTTACAATGTGGCATTAAGCAACATAAAATGGCTTTGCGACGCCTAGTAAATGTGGTGCAATGAACAGTGCCACTGGAGCATCACAAAAATTGATGCTCCAGTGGTGCAAGGGCCTTGTAAATCTGCCCCTTAATGCTTACCTCCAAAATACTTACAAATACATGTACATTTTTTATTATGAATATGCTTTTACCATTCATGCCTTTCCAATGAAATGTGTAGTAAATGCATTTTTGGTAAAGGCATACTCAAGGTAAAATATTTTGTTGTAAAAACATTGAAAAGACTGTTTAATTGTAAAGCTTTCATTGAAAAGGCTTCAGTGGTTTTGCTGTTGTTAATAATGCTATTTCCTGCGTAGAGTGCAGTGGTTAAGAGAAGAGTGGCGTAGAGCGCAGTGGCATAGAGCGCAGTGGCATAGAGTGGAGTGGAGAAGAGTGGCATAGAGTGCATTGGCATAGAGAAGAGTTTTTCAGAGTAGAGGGGAGTGTTGCAGGGCATAGTGCTGTTGCATAGGGTGGCATGAGTGGCACATTGTACAGTAAAGTGTATTGGCTTAGAGTGTATTGGCATAGAGTGCAGTGAAGTAAAGTGCAGTGTTTTTAGAGTGGCGTAAGATAAAGTGGCGTATAGTGTAGATTTGCGGAGTAGATTGGTGTGACCTAAACTGGAGTGTTGTAGAGTGCAGTAGCGAAGAGTGCAGTGATGTAGAGTAAAGTGGCAATGAGTGCATTGGCATAGAGAAGAGTGGTACAGAATGAGCAGAGAGGTGTAGCATAAAGTGCATAGAGTTCAGTGGTGTAGAGTGGTGTGGTCCAGAGTACAGTGGCACAGAGTGGTGTAAAGTGGAGTGGCGCAGAGCAGAGTGCAGTGGTGTGGAGTGATGCAGAGTGGAGTGGCATAGAGTAGAGTATGGACTGTGTGGTAGCAAACTGCTACGACGGAGAACACATTTTCAATTGAAATGACCATTAATTTTCAGAGATATACAGTTTTACTAATACAACCATATAGTGTACATTCGAAAATGTGTGAAAATTGCATCACATAGTATAATTTGTTTTGATCACATTAAAGTATTTGTTTCCAACACACTTCGGAATTTACAAAAAAATTGCTTTATTTGTGCTCCTAATTCTGATATATTCTGAAATACTTACACATAGTTAATTTAAATGTTTGTCATGTGCTAGAAAAAAAACTCTTTCCTACCTCCAGTATCCAACAAGATGTCAAATAAATCCACTCACTTTGAAGTCAGAGAAAGAAAAGTAAACAAGCGCTCTCAGAAGACTGCACCTAACAGTTGACATCGGCTTTGAATGCACAGCAAATGTGACAAGATAAGAACAAGATATACAGGCCTGCTTGCAGAACGGGAGCACTCAGAAGGGTTCTGTAAATAAGGTTTTGGCAAGGGAAGATACACACCCAAGCTGCACAGCCTAAAACAAATAAAGCAAATGGAAAGCAAGAACATGCGAGTTACAGACCACAAAGCCAATAGCAAGCAATGGACAGAATGGATTCCTAGGTTAACTTTCTGAATGTCACTAAGAAGTCTTTAGCAATTCAGACAGCTGCTATGTCTGGTAGGTTGTGGCCTAAAAAAGGAGCATTGGCCACCCCACTCTCCTTAAGGCAGGGTTACAGCTATTGTGACATTTGGCCCCTTTGACACATATCAGAGTTGCACAATGGTGAAGACAGTGGTTGCTCGAACATTGTAAACCTGGTGCTTCCGTTGACTTTAAATAGAAAAGGGGAACCACATCTTCGATGGGACAGTAGCACCAATGATATATGACAGTGCTACACTCTGTCAAGCGCTAAATAAGGCCTTGGTTTCACAAAAACAGAGCTCAATTGACATAAAATGCATCTTCATATCACTAATTGGAGTTTATAAACTTATTGGATTTGTGTGATTTCGTTTTTATTCTAAGGTCAATTTCACTGACTACATCAATGAAGTCACATGTTATATGTTCAACAGCCCTAAATTTCAACAGCGATTGTTTGTTGCTTGCCTAAATATGTCTATCTGAAAGCTTTTTTTTTAACAGTACATTTAACACATTGCACAGATAGTTTGTCGTGACCATAATCTTCAGTGAGTGATGGGGTTCTGGTTTAAATGTGACACTCGGGCATCCTTCCACGTCATGCTTCTCGGAGACAATAGTGTTCATCTCATAAACTGATAATTTTGTTATGAAAAGGAAATATCCTGATTAATTTATGCTGTCAGCTGTACAGGTAGAAATCTAATATGTTTGTACTGTGCTTGTATTTTTTGTTTAAAAAAAATAAACATACATACATGATTTACAATAAGGTTATTATTTTCTAAGCCTTACTCAGATGACTGTATAATTTTGCTGTCAATATGACAAACACCATAATTCTCACAGCGTGTATATTTTCAACTGAAGGGTTGATAAACGCTTCCACCTCTTCATAAACAGAGCGCTTGGCTGCTCAGTTCTTCCTTTTCAATGGGACGAGTAAGGCAAACTGCGCCCTATGCTTCTTGCTAATCACAGGACTACTGTTTTGCTTGCCAAATATTCCGATGTGGCTGCAAGGCTAGGCAAAGAAGTCCTAACTGGCGCTTGCGATGAGAACTTTTTCAAAGAGTATAACATAAACGGTTCCACTTTTCTGCTTGCTTCTTGCATTCTTTTTTTTGTAATCCACTATGGTCACAATATCCCCAATCCTCATTTCATCTCCTGTAGTCTCCTTTATTTCGAAGTCTTCTTTCTTCATCAAGTCTTCTCACACGAACACTGCACTGTATGGAACATCCACCTTGCAACGATGTTTTTCAATTAGCTGACAACGAAACGGTGACAATGAAGTCAGGATTTCTTTGAGAGGACTAAAACACGTCTGTGGGATGTGTAAGTTCTGCGCGCACATTCAGATCATTCGCAGCAAAGGAGATGCCTTTATAATGTGCTTCATTCAAGAAAAGCGACTCCTAAGAGATTTACAGCGGAAGAGATCGCGCCTTTCTCACATCCGTCGAGAGCACCGTGATCTCTGAAAAGGAAACGCTTTGCTGAAATGGCAGCGTGCCTACATCTGGCAATACAGCAGGAGGCCTTTTAAAAGAGAGCAGGAGGCCTTTTAAAAGAGACGCGGAAGGTACATTTGTCTAGACAGACCTCAAACGTTGTGTCATCCTGCAGACTGAGCATAGGCAAGAGGTGTTAATAGAACGCAGTGAGTAAGGTGGGGGCTTTGCATTGCCGTCGGCGGGACAGTTGCTGCGCAGTAACATAAAGGATGCAAGCAGCGCGACAAGGCGGAGGACAGGCTTTCTAAAGATCATAAGGCCTCTGAACTCAAGGATAGTTTAGCGACATGTCGGCACTCACTATAACAAGGCTGACTTAGAAAGTGTGTATATATAGAAAAATTATCTCATGGGATTCAATGTTTCTCATAAATCTTTCAAATAAATACATTTTTAAATCGCATTCTTCCCCTAGCTTGCCTAGCATATTTTAAGGCGCCCCCTTCCCGCTCCCCACCTCTTCTTTCTCCTCTCTCCATATACTCATATTTTGTGGTAAATAAAATATCAGGCACTTATTGATTGGGAATATGTATTTTCTATTTTCTCTGCTAAATATTGACTGCTTAAGTGCCTTGCCGCCAGCATGCCCAGACCATAGCATTAGGGCAGGTTCATAATTTTGTTTCGCGCAACAGGATTAACAGAAAATGCAGCATGCAGCGAAATGGCATGAGAGTACTACTTTATTGGATATGCGCCCAATGTGCCGCAGTACTATTGAGGGGTGGGTGTTGTTTGACCCGTATATGTGGTAGGGAGCTCAATACATAAAACATAAAACCAAAGTGGCAGGAGTGATATAAATGGTTGTTTTACTTTATGTCTACAAATATTTAAATTAAAAACGAGAACATTTTTAAAGCGATATGGCAAGCTACTATTTACACAATAATTGCGAAAAGGAGACTTTTTATCATAAAATATGATTCATAAGCAGCTGCTGGGCAGTCAATGTCTACAATATTAGGGAAGTAAAGAAGACGGCGAATGTTATTGACCTGCACGTGGGCCACTTACAAAGGCCATGGGGAACATTCGTTTATTTTTGGATTGTGCAGGCTTTCAGGCACACTCTGACGTTATGCTCAATGTTACCAAAACAACAAATCGAAGAGCAAAGAGAAAAACAGTCGGCGTAGGATGATGGTGGCCATTAGACGACAAAATAGACTTACATTTTAAAATTGCACATTTAAAGAAAAAAGAGAACCGGGCAATTAGTCGAACATGATTACACCTAAGAACCTAAAAAGAAGCCTTTCTGCCCTATAAAGTGCTATTTGACAACAGTCCGTTTTTGCTTAATGCAAAATATACAATAATTCATTTTAAAGTCTAATAAAACAAATTCTGTCTTGGGTACTACCTGGTATCGAGCTTTATGCTTGTAGGCTACACTTATATATTGTGATGAACCATAAAGTTTAACAAAGGCTTGCACTGCTGTGAATAACAGGTGTCACGTCATCTCTCCGCTACCTTATGGCCTTATTTGGAGTTTGGAGGACAATTAACCTCATCATAAACAAGGCGGAAATCCATTCCGCCTATTGCAGGTGTCACAGGTATAATGGACTTGTAATATGACACACAGCATAGCGTCACGTTTGTGAAGGAGTAACCCGTTCGGCAAACTCTAAATCAGACCCTTACTTACCCATCTCGATATATGTGCTTGACACGTACTTCTCAGAAATAACCTCGATGTCAGGGGCACATGAGGAAGAAATGGACTGATGTTTCGAATGCCTGGGCAATGGAGATACATAAACACTCTATGTGGACTCACGCCCGGTAGCAGCAAGAGGTGTCTGTCTCCTCATTTCACTGTCTTTTAATGAATGGTTGCTCACAGAGTCCACTCCCTCAATTTTGGTAATGTTAATTCCAGAAGGACAATTGCTACCACTCCTCCTCCAGGCTTGCTTTTGGAAAGCTGAAAGGCCTTTACACCCTTGATTGGGCATGCGTCTGGCACAGGCCATCTGAAAAAGTTACCTTCTTAAAAGCCTATGCAAAAAGTAAATTTTGCAATGGTGGGGGCTGCACGGAGCAGAAAGGGCGTGTGTGACGTTTGTTTCTGTAGTGCAAAGAGCAGGCCAGGTGTCAAAGTGTAGGAGGCTGGTCTGGTTTGTAGTGGGTACCTTGGGTACTTACACCTTACATCGGGTCCAGTTATCCCTTGTTAGTGAATGTAGTAGTGTTCTAGCAGCTTAGGCTGATAGAGGTAGCTATAGCAGAGCAGCTTAGGCTGAACTAGGAGACATGCAAAGCTCATGCAATACCACTTATAGTTACACAGTACTTATGCACAAGTAAAGCCAATACTCAGTGTTACCAAAAATAAAGGTATTTATTTGGGTGACACAGTACCAAAAATATCTTAGAGACAGTACTCCTTCTGGAGGCAAGTATTATACACATTATATACACTGGACACAAAAATTAGACAGGTAACTAGTCATAGAGCAATGCAAACAGTAGGAAATCCTATAGAATGCAATTGGAGAAAATAGGTCTAGGGGCAACACAAACCATATACTAAAAAAGTGAAATGTGAATCACAAATTCCCCCTAGACAAGTGTAGTGTGCAGAGTTGCTGGGAGAGTACGAATACAGTAAATGTAAGTAAATTACCCCACCCCAGAGCCCAGAAAAGCAGGAGTAAAGTAGTGCATGTTTCCTTAGGACACACTACACCTCGTTTTTCGGATTTTGCAGCAGCCAACCATGTCTGCAAAGAACAACTGCTGGATTATTGGACCTGAAGACCTGCAAAGGAAGGGGACCAAGTCCAGAAGTCGAAAGAAGTTCCAGGAAGGACAGGAGCCCCTGCCAACCCAGAAGAGGGTGCAAAAGAAGAGTCCCCAGTCAGTAGAAGGCTGCAGAAATGCACCCTAGGAAGATGCCAGTGGGTTCCTGCATGATGCACAACATGTCCCATGGCGTGAAGATTGTTGCAGATGAGCTACCGTGTTGGAAGGCACCAACAAGCCTTGGCTACAGCAAAAGTGCATTTTTCATCAAAATGGTGCTAGATGGACCCAGGAGGGACCTGGGGGGATCAACTCTGTGTGAGGAGGAAGAGGGGACTCTCAGCACTTTAGAGAGGCCTCAGGACGCCAGCCAGCACCCCCAGAAGCCACAGGATCTGGGTTCAAAGGAGGTGCAAAACGCAGTTGATGCAGCACAACAAAAGAAGGTCCCACGCCGCCGAAGAACAACTCAGCAAGTTGATCGTTGCAGGGTGGAGTGCACAGAGGCCTCAGGAGGTGAAGAAGACACAATACACAGGGGTACCGTCGTTCTCGGGGAAGGCGTCAGCAGGACCTCTGGACAGTCTATGTCGATGATGTCCACCCTCTGTGTCCTTAGGAGCATGCTTGTTGCCATGAGAGGAGTCCCAGGGTACCGGTCATCACCTTGGAAGGTGCCTGCTTGGAGCAGGGGAGTGATTCTGTCACTCCACGGGAGATTTCTTCGGTTCTTCTGGTGCAGGATGAAGACCGGGAGTCCCCAGAGCATGCACACCATGGAAACTGTTGCAGTGGCTGACTTGAAGCTGAGGTTGCTGAAGAAAACTGTCTCTTGCAGACACTTTGTTGCAGTTACAGCGTTTTTTAGAGCAGGCTGTGTTTGATCCGAGGTCAGAGGATGCTGAAGTTGTTGCAGAGAATTCCTGAAGGAAACTTGCAAGCAGAATCTGAAGAGAACCCACAGGAGAGACCCTCAATAGCCCTGAGAAGGGGAATTGGCTACCTTATCAGGTATGGACCTACCAGGAGGGGTCTCTGATGTCACCTGCTGGCACTGGCCACTCAAAGCCCTCCAGAGTGCCCCCACACCTTGCAAAGAAAGATGGCTGAAGTCTGGGACACACTGGACGAGCTCTGGGCATCACCCCTGGGGTGGTGATGGACAGGGGAGAGGTCACTCCCCTTTCCTTTGTCCAGTTTCCCACCAGAGCAGGGGAGAAGGGGTCCCTGAACCGGTGTAGACTGGTTTATGCAAGGAGGGCACCATCTGTGCACTTCAAAGCATTTCCAGAGGCTCGGAGAGGCTACCTCTCCCCAGCCTGTACCACCTAATTCCAAAGGGAGAGGGTGTAACACCCTGCTCTCAGAGGAAATGCTTTCTTCTGCCTTCCTGGGACTGGGCTGCCCAGAACCCGGGAGGGCAGAACCCACTCTGTGAAGCAGCAGCAGCTGTAGCTGCAGTGCAAGTCTCAGAGAGCTGGTTTGGCAGGACTGGGGGTCCATGGTGGAGCCCCCAGGATGCATGGAATTGGCTCCCCAATACCAGATTTGGGATGGGGGGACAATTCCATGATCTTAGAAATGTTACATGGACATATTCAGAGTTACCATTGTGAAGCTACAAATAGGTATTGACCTATATGTAGTGCACACGTGTAATGGCGTCCCCGCACTCACAAAGTCCAGGAAAATGTCCCTGAACTATGTGGGGGCACCTTTGCTAGTGCAAGGGTGCCCTCACACTCAGTAACTTTGCACCTAACCTTCAGGAAGTGAAGGTTAGACATATAGGTGACTTATAAGTTACTTAAGTGCAGTGAAAACGGTTGTGAAACAGTGTGTGCACTATTTCACGCAGGCTGCAATGGCAGTCCTGTGTAAGGGTTTGTCTGAGCTACCTATGGGTGGCAAAAGAAATGCTGCAGCCCATATGGATTTCCTGGAACCCCAATGCCCTGGGGAACTAGGTACCATATACTAGGGACTTATAAGGAGGGTCCAGTATGCCAATTGAAATTGGTAAATGTAGTCACTGGCCTACAGTGACAAATTTAAAAGCAGAGAGAGCATAAGCACTGAGGTTCTGATTAGCAGAGCCTCAGTGACACAGTTAGGCACTACACAGGCATACACATTAGGCCACAAACTATGAGCACTGGGGTCCTGGCTAGCAGGATCCCAGTGAGACGGGCAAAACATACTGACACATAGGTTTTTATCTGTGAGCACTGGGGTCCTGGCTAGCAGGATCCCAGTGAGACAGAAAAAACACACTGACACACACTCACAAACAGGCCAAAAGTGGGGGTAACCATGCTAGAAAGAGGCTACTTTCCTACTCAAAGGCTATCATCTGCTCTAGCACGAAGAGCCAGTCAGGCTTTGGGGAAAGTTGTTGCTGTAGCTTAGCGATTGCAGTCACTGAGGGCTATCATAGCTGAAGTTCGAAGTGCATTTTTTTATTTTGCTGGTCATCGCTGCTGGTCTCTGCAGCAGAAAGAGCAGGTCTCACAGGAGCTTTGTGTTGTCAGTCATCATAGGTGGCAGAGTGTTGGTGTGAATGGGCACATTCATGACCATGAGGAGCATAAACTTCAGAATTTATGCCTTCTCTTACAGAGGAGTATATTCTAATGCCTGCCAAGGGTCCAGGACCTACCTGGGGAGGCACATCTTGAGGATCAGGAACTCACTCCAGCAGAGGCAGCAGGTTCAGGCAGGTCCAGTTGCAACAGGTCAGCTGAACATTTTCTGGTATGTCTCCGGAGCTTGTTATGTCCCTTTTGCACACACAGGTCAGCCAACTGACCCTTAGTGTCACTCAGATTAGCCTGGGAAGATAGCAAGGCAGTCCTTAGTAGCAGTGCAGCCCTTAGCAGCAGGGCATTTCTTCTTCTGTAATGTCCACAGTTCCAAAAGTGTCCTGATGAGTGGCTCTGGCGATCCAATGTTTATAGCTAGTGCAAGCCTTTGTGTGAAGGGATCCCCTATACTACCCCCACCCCACTTGTGGTTCTGGAATGTTCTTCCTCTTCCCTTGTCAACTCCTCAAACTGTCTAGGCTGAGAAAAGACAGGGCTGGCCTAATGTCAGATTGTTTTGTGTGTGCAGAAGCGAACAACCTTTGAATCTAAGTCAGGCTGGATACAGCCCCTCCTAGTCATCATGGAAGAATGGCCCATCCTGTGCACACCTAAGCCCTCTTCGTGTTACTGTCTAGAAGCAATACACATAGCAAAGCAGTAGAGCCATTCACAGTCTTTTGGCCCAGAACACTGGGAGAAGGCGCAAATCACAAATGGTTAGGGCAAGAATATGTCAACTTTCTAAAAGTGACATTTTGAGAGTTGCAAGTTAAAATCTGACTTTATCATTAAAGAAGATTTTAAACTACAATTCATTTGAGTGTAAACAGCATATCTCTATCTGTTCCCAAACCAAAATGATCACTTATTAAATGTAATAAGGTAACTCGATGTTAGTCAATGGGAGATGTAGGCCTTAAAATACTGAAAAATGATTTTAGGAGTTTTCTTACTACCAGGACATGTAAAACTAGGTGTACATGTCTTACTTATTTAAAACAATGCACCCTGCCCTATTGGCTTAGTGTAGGGTTGACTTATATAGCCTTTGAGCCTGCCGTAGCTGTCTATATCAGCCATTAGAGGTGATAAAGGCCCGAGCCGAAGGTGGTGGCCATTAACAAGGAAGCCAGACTTTAATTGCAGGTGTAGCTGAGCTACAAAGGGCTATAATGCTACTAGAACATTCTGCCACTAGAGGGCAAAATCTTCTAATAAATAAAACAAAGTCCTCATGGAGACCGAAGGGATTGAAATCCCCTAAGGCTCCATGAGGCCTTTGTTTACAGCTGTTGCTGTGAACAAAGAACATTGGTATGTTGACGCTCTGGGCTTTTACCTGCCAGTAAAAGCCCAGAGCATGCCATTGTCTCCAATGGAGCTCCCAACATTCTTGTGTTCTAATAAGTATTAAAAGGAAGGTTTAGGCCTGGCAAAAGATATATTTTGCCACGTTGAAATAGCAGTTTAAAACTGCACTACAAGCTGCAATGGCAGGCCTGAAAACGTTTGATTTACAAGCCCTGGGTACATGTAATACCATTTACTAGTGACTTACATGTAAATGTGCCAATTAATTGTAAGGCAATTTTACCATGTTTGAAGAAGGAGAGAGCACAAGCACTTTAGCACTTTTTAGCAGTGGTAAAGTGCACAGAGTCCTATTGACAAGAAAAACAAATTCAGATAAATAGGAGAAGTGAAGGCAAAATATTTGGGAAAATACCACACCAAGTATGTTGGGTCTAAAAGTTTCTAAATATATGTCATTATAATATATCATGTATATAATGGTTTAGAGTAGGGTGAGAGTATACTTGTACAGTTTCAGTATTTACCCATTTGTCAGTGAACGGTCAGTTAGGAAGCAGAGGAATTCTAATGTAGCCTTGTAGCGTGCCGTAAAGGCCTGAGCCGACGGCGAGAGCCTTTAACAAGGAGAGCCTGACTTTAGTGCTGGTTTAGCCAAGCTACAGAAGGCTATAAGGCTAGTAGAACATTCTGCCACTAGAGGGAAGAATGTTCTAATACATAAAACAAAGGCCTCACAGAGCCCGATTGGATTAAAATCCCCTGGGGCTCCGTGAGGCCTTTGTTCACAGCAACAGCTATGACCAACATCGGAATGTTAGAGCTCCTCGCTTCTGGCCAGTAGAAGCCTGGAGCACTCCACTGTCTGCAATAGAGCTCCCAACACTGCAATGTTCTAATTTTGGTTGAATTAGTGTGATTGCATGTGAGTAAATATTCGGTTTTGTTGCAGTTTTAAATGACACTAAGTAACTTTGTTATGTAAATACTGTGCAGTGAACCTGTGAGTGGTCTTAATGTTATGAAAGCAGAGCAAGCGTAGGAATGAGGCCCTCAAAACGACTTCGGCAGTCTTCGGGCAAGACTACCATGCAAAATGGCGCCACCATACTGCCAGTGGTGGTGGTATAGCGACCGCCGGATTACAAGTCACAAAACACATACTGCCCAAAAACAGACACTAAACCAACACCGGCAGGCCAACCCACAACAAAACAGTGACTGCTCAACCGGTGGCCCCGCCACACCAAGACCATCCCACCATCATGTTTAGAGGCAACCTCCAGCACAGCGGTACATGCGGGTGAAAACCGTTGGCGGTTCCAACTGCGGCGGTACAAAAAGCACTGCCAAAAAGTGGCCAATAGGGCACGACATTTTCCAGTTCGAATATCCCACACCTGACACTAATACACACACTTCGCACACCTGCACACAGCATCATATAAGACCCTGACACACACACCCACAATACCTGGCGACAGCCACATACACACTTGACACGAAACACACACAAAACACAACAAAACAAAATCATACATCACTGTTAGACTTGACATCCTTGGCGTGGTCTGCCCTAACGTTTTGCCTCTGTTTCCCAGGTTGTTGAAGTGTGCTGGACTCTGTTTTTGCTGCTTTTTATACTCTGGGCACTTTACCACTGCTAGCCAGTGCTAAAGTGCAAGTGCTCCTATGTAAAATGTATGTGTAATTGGCTTTCCATGATTGGCATATTTGATTTACTAGTACGTCCCTAGTACATTGCACTAGAGGTGCCCAGGGCCTGTAAATCAAGTGCTACTAGTAGGCCTGCAGCACTGGTTGTGCCACCCACATGAGTAGCCCTGTAAACATGGCTCAGACCCACCACTGAAGTGTCTGCGTTTGCAGTTTGAAACTGCCAATTCGACTTGGCAAGTGTGCCCACTTGCCAGGTCTAAAGCTTCCCTTTTCTTACATATAAGGCACCCATAAGGTCAGCCCCTGGTAGCCCAATGGGCAGGGTGCAGTGTATGTTTAAGGTAGCACATATAGTAATGTGTTTTATATGTCCTGACAGTGAAATACTGCCAAATTCAGTTTTCACTGTGCAAGTCCTATCTCCCTCATAGGGGCTGTCTTTAAATATCACTAAAATGTAGATTCACTTTGGGAGCAGATAGAAATCTGGAGTTTAGGGTCTCGAAGTTCACAATTTAAAAATGCATTTTCTACTGAAGTTGGTTTTCAGATTGTGTGTTTGAAAATGTCACTTTTATAAAGTAGGCATTTTCTTGCTTAAACCATTCTGTGTCTCTACCTGTTTGTGGATTCCCTGTCTGAGTCAGTTTGACAGTTGGGCTGTTTGCACTTCTCTCTAGACAGTGACACAAAGGGAGCTCGGGTGTAGCCTGCATATCCTAATGAGCCATCTGTGCTGGGAGAGAGGGGAGGAGTCGTCACTCACACCTGAAAGAGCTGTGCCAGCCCTCACACAATGGAGTCTCCAGCCACCTGGTGTGTGTCTGGGGCCTGGCCTGAACAAGGTAGGATCTTACAAACAAGAGACTTTCCTTTGAAGTTTGCCTACGTCAAAGGCAGAAAGGACTATAGGTAGTGGACCCAAACCCCCTGAAAATTAGATCACTTCTATAATCAAGAGGAACCTCTGCCAAGGAGAAGAGCTGAAGAGCTGAGGGAAAGTGTTGCCCCTGCCTGTGACTGTGCTTTGTTGGATTTTCCTGCAATTGCTGCTTCTGCCTGTGAAAGGAAACAAAGACTGGGCTTTGTTGTGCATTCCTGCGTGAGAAGAATCTCCAAGGGCTTGAACTGAGCTTGCCTACTGTTGTTGATGTCTAAAGGGCCATCAAAGACCTCCCCTGCCAGCACCTGGACTGTCTGCTGAGAATCCTACCCTGCCAAGTGGTGCCCTATCTAGTCCTGGGCCCTTGAGAGGTGAAGCTGGCAGCCAAGAACTATAAATGCACACACAGAACGCCGTGTGGGGAAATTTACGAAGCACCTTACACAACGCGGCTGATAAATGACGTGCTGCTGGCTTAGTGGCTGAAATCGATGCTCCACCTGCATCGCAGCTGGGAGATCGATGCAACGTGGCTAGAGGAACGACGCAACGTGGCTGGAGAAACTGTGTGCAACACCCGCTTATGGAGGCTGATAACTACGCAAACCCCACGCAGTGCAGTTTTCTGATACCGTGCGACCAGATTTTTCACACATCGTCCCTGGGCATCAATGTCAATCCGACTCGGGGCGGATTCGAGGTGTCCCATCCAGAAATCGATGCATCGCTCTCTTGCAAGGGGAAAGAATGATGCATTGCCGACCTGACCAGTGAAGGAAACGACGCATGGCCTCACTTCCGAGTAAGGAATCTAACCAGGTACTTTGTGTAACAACAGCATTCTCACTGTTTTCTAAGGATTAAGACTCTTATTCTTTTGAAAATTCATATCTTTATTTGTGTATGTTGGATTTTTGTTGTTTTGGTCTTGTTTTGTTTAGATAAATACCACCTATTTTTCTAAACCTGTGTTGTGTCATTTTGTAATGTTTTCACTGTAATACTGTGTGTGTTGGTACAAATACTTTACACATTGCTTCTGAAGTTAAGCCTGCCTGCTTGTGCCAAGCTACCAAGGGGTTGTGTGGTGGTTATCTGAGGGTGATTCTCCTTTACCCTGACTAGAGTGAGGGTCCTTGCTTGGACAGGGGGTAACCAAACTGCCAACCAAAGACCCCATTTTTAACAATCAAACATTGTACAAATTACCAATACAGCCTCCCAAAACCCACAGCCAAACACCCCCACATCACCACACACCTGCACTGCACCCGACACGCACACCACATACCCAATCCACAACATGTCATGCCAGAATCACCCACAGTTGCGGGTCATGGTGGACGAGATCATCAGAGTAGAGCCACAGCTCATGGGAGTCCAGGTACAGCAAACATCGATAGCCAAAAAGATGGAGTTATGGCAGAGGATCGTCAACAGGGTCAACTCAGTCGGCACCTATCCACGGGGAAGGGAGGACATCAGGAGGAGGTGAAATGACCTCAGGGGGAAGCTCCATTCCCTGGCGTCCAGGCATCAGATAGCCATCAACAAGACTGGCGGTGGGCCCCACCTCCTCCCTTTCAGTTGCAGTTGACATCCTGGGAGGAGAAGGATATGGACATCATGCAACCCAAGGGCCTGACTGGCATCAGCGGAGGGCTCGACTCTGGTAAGTCAACAATACCCTCCAAGCACCAACCACCCCTGCCCAGCATGCCTCCCCACCACTGTCCAACCTGGCCCAGATCTTTGCTACTGTGCAGGAGATCCAGCAGCTGCAGGGGGAATACCATCAGCAGGCCATGCAACAGTGGCAGGCCCACAATGCCACCATGGCCTCCATAGCAGGGGTGCTCAAGGACCTGACCACCATCCTGCATGAGTCCATCACCCACCAGCAGGCCCCTTCCACTGGCCACATCCCATCAGAGCCCTCCATGTCAGCGGCCGCCAGGGGTATGGAGGCCCCGCCACAGGACTCGCAGGACACCAGCACCCCTACCCCTGTAGCTGAGGAACCCTCACGCAAGCGAGGATGCCCAACTAGACATCCAGCCAGACATGATGCCCAGACCATGACCACCGCCAGGAACTGACCCCCTCCTGAACATTCTCCCTTGTGTGTGACTGAGACACCCTGTCGACTGTCCACTCTCACATCTCTGTTTTGCCATGGCCAACATACTGGACCTGGACTACCCGCAGCTGGCCTCACCACTCTGATGATCTCAGCCGCCATCATGACCCCACTCATCACCCCTTGCACTTGTTCCTCCCAAATAAACACTGTTGAGCACAGTTACTGACTACTGCTTTATTTGTCATGAGTATGAATGGAACTACCAATACATGTGCAACTGGCAACCCATCGCCCAGCACATGCATGGGAGGGTGATAGAGGGGGGAATAAAATGCAGGAAGGTCGATCGTGAAGTAGCCAGTGGCTGGAGATATGTGTCAAGGGAGGGAAAAGGTTAGGCAGGGACCAGAGTGCACCACTACAACGTCCTGAAAGTAGAGCAAGACAGGGACAACAATCACTGTAGAAGTCAGAGATGCCAACTCAACACAAATGCACTGTAGGAACAGGTATCCAAAGCAGATATGGCAGTCACGTCCACAACAATATGGCCAGTACCAACACACAAAAACAACACATACCAACCCAATGGTCCCACCCTCACAGCACCCAGTGCCAGACCTGACTCCATACCCACTGTTAGAAATGGGGTATTTGGTTGACAGTCAGGTTACCCCCTGTTCAAGCAAGGACCCTCACTCTAGTCAGGGTAAAAGAGAATCACCCTCAGCTAACCCCTGCTTACCCCCTTGGTAGCTTGGCAGAGCAGTAGGCTTAACTTCAGAGTGCTAGGTGTAAAGTATTTGTACCAACACACACAGTAACTTAATGAAAACACAAAAAAATAACACAACACCGGTTTAGAACAAATATTTATATTTATCTAAACAAAACAAGACCAAAATGACAAAAATCCACAGTACACAAGTCAAGTTATCAGTTAAAAATCAAAAAGAGTCTTTTAGTAGTTTAAAACACACACTAACGCTGTCATCGTGAAAAAGTATCTTGAGTGCGACCAAAATAACACAGCACGGGCGAGTGCGTGTCAAAAAGGGCTTGCGATGCATTGATTCCACTCACGAGCTGGACCTTGCATTGCTTCTCCTTTCGCTGGGTCGGGGCATGTCGTTTCTTCTCTCCGCAGGAGAAAGATGCATCGATCCGGTCAGCACTCTCGGGTTCGGGCAGGCCTTGCGTTGTTTTTCCACACCCAGCACTACTTGACTCGGAAATCCAGCCTCACGACGATCCGAAAACCCTGCAGCGCAAGTTGTGATCTCCCAGCCTCCGTCAGCAAAGCTGCATGTCATTTCTCATGCTCCGTGCATCGATTCTCCAGTTGCGTTTCCTGCGAGCGTCGATTCTCAGCTGCAGGGCCGGCGGCGCATCGTTTCTTCAGCTGCAGATCGGAGTTGCGTCGATCTTATCCCCGCACGGTGCTCTGTGCATGGATTTCCTTTCCTTTAAGCTGCCAGCTTCTCCTTTCAGGGTCCCAGGAACTGGATTGGCACCACAGGGCAGAGTAGGAGTCTCTCCCGAGACTCCAGGTGCTGGCAGAGAGAAGTCTTGTTCCTGGGACTTCAAACAACAGGAGGCAAGCTCTAAATCAAGCCCTTGGAGATTTCTTCTCAAGATGAAAGGCACACAAAGTCCAGTCTTTGTCCTCTTACTCTGGCAGAAGCAGCAACTGCAGGATAGCTCCACAAAGCACAGTCACAGGCTGGGCAGTTCTTCTTCCTCAGCTCTTCAGCTCTTATCCAGGCAGAGGTCCCTCTTGTTTCCATAAGTGTTCCTAAAGTCTGTGGTTTTGGGTTCCCTTCTTATATGCGATTTCTCCTTTGAAGTAGGCCTACTTCAATGCAAAGCCTCTTGTGAATTTGAAATCCTGCCTTGCCCAGGCCAGGCCCCAGACACTCACTAGGGGTTGGAGACTGCACTGTGTGAGGACAGACACAACCCTTTCAGGTCTAAGTGACCACTCCTCTCCTCCCTCCTAGCACAGATGGCTCATCAGGATATGCAGGCTACACCCCAGCTCCCTTTGTGTCACTGTCTAGTATGAGGTGCAACCAGCCCAACTGTCAAACTGACCCAGATGGGGAATCCACAAACAGACAGAGTCACAGAAATGCTGTAAGCAAGAAAATGCTCACTTTCTAAAAGTGGCATTTTGAAACACACAATCTTAAACTCAACTTTACTAAAAGATGTATTTTTGAATTGTGAGCTCAGAGACCCCAAACTCCACATGTCCATCCGCTCCCAAAGGGAATCTACACTTTAATCAGATTTAAAGGTAGTCCCCATGTTAACCTATGAGAGGGACAGGCCTTGCAACAGTGAAAAACAAATTTAGCAATATTTCACTGTCAGGACATATAAAACACATTACTATATGTCCTACCTTAACCATACACTGCACCCTGCCCTTGGGGCTACCTAGGGCCTACATTAGGGGTGCCTTACATGTAAGAAAAGGGACGGTTTAGGCCTGGTGAGTGGGTACACCTGCCAAGTCAAATTTACAGTTAAAACTGCACGCACAGACAATGGCAGGTCTGAGACATGATTACAGAGCTATTTATGTGGGCGGCACAACCAGTGCTGCAGGCCCACTAGTAGCATTTGATTTACAGGTCCTGGCACCTCCAGTCCACTTTACTAGGGACTTACTAGTAAATCAAATATGCCAATCATGGATAAGCCAAATACATACACATTTTGTAAAGTAACACTTGCACTTTAGCACTGGTTAGCAGTGGTAAAGTGCCCAGAGTAACAAAAACAGCAAAATCAGAGTCCAGGACACATCAACAACCTGGAGAACAGAGGCAAAAAGTTAAGGGAGACCACGCCAAGAATGAACAGTCTAACACCCACTGACACCAACAACAATGTTGCACTGCCACCCAATGTCGACTCCCAGGATAGATGCTGCACAGATGCATCTATCCTGTGTGGCATACACATAGCACTTGAACTGGCAGCTCAGGGAACATTTTATATACATGTTGATTACACTAATGCACCAGCACAACCTCTGCCTGACTATTGGCCTGACCTGTACACTGTGGCTAAGTCATGGGCATATGTGACACCCCCCCCACCCACCCAGAGTCAGAGCTGCAACCAATACTGTCAGTGGTCACAGACAATAGGTGGTAGCAGGGAGAAGGCAGACAGTTGTAGAGGACACATACAAGACAGTTGACACATACTTGCATCTCAGTCGAAGTAATGTTGAATCAGCTCTTCCCTGGAGTCAGCTGCATCCTCATCATTTTTCTCTTCATCACTCCCCATGTCCCCTTCATCAGCCACTAGTTTAGCTACCCCCTCGTCTGCATCCAGCAATGGGATCTGAAGCTTCAGTGCCAGATTGGGTAGCATGAAGCAGGCCACAGTGATCTGGCACACCTTCTGCGGGTTGTAGATCAGGGCACCCCCGGAGACATGCAGACACTGGAATCTGGATTTCAGCAGGCCAAAACACCTCTTACTGACCTATCTGGTATGACCGTGGGCCTCATTGTAACTGTCCAATGTAGCTGAAGTTGGATGCCTCATGGGTGTCGGGAGCTTGGGCAGGTTGGGCTAGTCAGAGTCACCTGTGTGCACAGAGGTAAGAGGCATGTCAAGACCGGGAGGGTGATAGGGCAGGGACACAAGAGTGAAGAGAGCTGAGGGGCACACATATGCAAGGGTATATACTGATGAGCCGGGCCCGGTCTCTCGTAAGTGGTGCCATCATGTGCAGGACGCTGCTGTTCCACAGGATGAAGGAATCATGTACAAAGCCTGGCTACCTGGCTGTCACCTGGGAGATGTACTGGTCTGCGAGACACACTACCTGCACATTAACTGAATTAAAGGGTGGCACCAGGGCAATGTGGGTGCCATCAATGGCCCCAATGACATGTAGGACGTGTGCCACACTGTAGAACGCAGCCTTGACAGTGGGCAATTCCGCATGCTGGGGAAACCGGATGTAGCTGCCCAGATGTTTGAGCAGGGCACATAGTATATCCCTCAGATCATTGCTAAACATGGGCTGCGACACCCCTGCTGCCAGGCCCACTGTAATCTGGAAGGAGCCTGATGCAAGGTAATGGAGGACTGACAACACCTGCACTCTGGGAGGGATGGCATTGTGATGGCGAATGGCAGGCAACAGATCCGGCTCCAGCTGGGCCACCAGTTCCATGATGGTCACACGGTTCAGGCGATAGGTCTGGGTGATGGGACGCTCCTCCAGGGTGGCAAGGTCAACTAGGGGCCTGTACATCGGTGCATTCCTCATCCTCAACCTTATATCGTACCTGGGAACAGGAGAGAGTTGGTATTATGTAATGCACCATAGACTGTGTCGACGGTGTTGATGTGGCCACAGGTGACCAAATGTCACCCATGATGCCCTAACATTTCACCCACAATACACATTGGACATGTAAATTGGCAGCTGCCTGCCCTGCATGCATGGGACAGGTGGAAGTGAGGTCATCCCACCAGTGTAACACGTCATGGCAGTAGGCGGTCATGACCGCCGTGCAACTCCCCATTGGTTAACACTGTTGCCTATGGGAGGCAGGAGCCAATGGTGATCGCTGCCGGTGGTGATGGTGATGTCCGCAGCGGCAGTGACCACCATTTCATGTGCTCATGCTCACTTGACTCCGGAACCTCGTGCACTGAAGCCCTCCAATGTGTGTGGTGCTGTGTTCTGACTCTGATAGCCAAGATGCCATGTCCTGAAGGGGATAGGGCCCCAGCCTTCACCCAGGAAGAGTTGGAACAGCTCGTGGACAGGGTCCTGCCCCTATAGGGACAGTTGTATGGGGCACCAGAGCAACAGGTGAGCCCAATGTAATTGTCCTGTATGTGAGTGGTGCGCATGGGGATGGGGCCTTGGTAGGTGGCATTGTGTCTGGAGCATGGACATGGGTGAGGGGCCTAAAGCTATGTTGAGTGATGACGTGTGGTTGTGGAAATGTGATGTGTGCTGTCCACTGCTATCCCAGGGATGCCACTCTACATGACTGTGACCTTTTGTCTGTGTCACCCATGCAGGTCAGCACCAATCAGAAGAAGGGGATTTAGTGTGCCATTGAAAGCAAGTGTGGATACTGGAGATCAATGCCTGACAGAACACCTACTGCAGTAAGCGGTGAGAGGACCTAAGATGCTGGACCCAGAAGACCACGGAGGCCCAGCTGGGGACGTCCTCCCATTGAAAGCGGTGTACCCATCTGACCATGGCCCCCAAGATGGTCCCCATATTGGCAGTGGCATAACCTGAGGTGGATGGATGCTTGAGGGCAGCACAGCAGCCACATGGGTTAAGTACACACTCTCACTTGCTACATGTGTTGCCATAGTGGCTCTGGGTGGGCGCGAGGGGAGTGCCATGGAGGAGATCGGATTGACCACTACATCTTCTGATTCCTCCTCCGATGATGGCTCCCTGGCGGACCCATCTGGGGCCATCCCAGCACCATCCTTGACCACCACCCCCTTTACCTGTAGCGCCCTCTCTGTAGCTCCCCACCCAGTTACCTGAGCCTTCTCACCCAAGAGGGTGGGCATCTCCTTTGCCGCAGGTACCTCTACCCCAGCCCCAGTGAGCCCGCTGCCCACAATGAGGAGGCTATTGACCTCCTGAGGTCCATCTCTGTGGGGCAGACAACTATTGTGGATGCCATCCAGGGTCTGGCATCCCAGCTGCAACAGACCAATGCGTTCCTGGTTGGCTTTCATGGTGCCTTGTCTGGCCTACAGAGATTGTTGCAAGCTCTAACCTCCTAGATGACGGCAGCCAGTGTCCTGTCTTCTTCTGTCCCCCTCCAGCTACCTGTTCCCATACCCACATTCCTCTCCCCTCACCCATCCAAGGCACACCCACTGACCCACATGCATCCACATCAACAGACATGGTACACAAGGACAGACATAAGCACCACAAACACCACCACTGCCATGAACACACACATCAGACACATGTGGTCATGACAACATCCACACCCTGCACCGACTCCCCCAACACCTCCCCCCTCACAGTTGACACACCACTCACACCTGCAGTCAGCACCACATCAGTCACTGATCCTGCCACATGTGCCCTCACTGACACAGTCACCACTTTATCTGACCCCCATTCATGCACCTAATACACCACTGATGCAGACACCACAACTGTCAACACAGCCACATGCAGCACATCCACTCTACCTACAGACACCACCCCAACATACAATCACACACCCCCACTGCCATCCCCCTGCATCTCCTCCCAACCTCCTCCCAGTACATATAAACACCCAGACTCACCCACCCAAGAGTCCCCCAGCACACATATTTCATCTACCCACGCACCTGCACTCAAGGCACCTCCACATACACACCTCACAACCATCCCCACTACCCCCACTCCCAAATGTCCTTATTTTGCCCTCCCTTGAGTCTCCAATAAACGTTTCCTCCGAGAGTTTTCTTGTTCCCCACCTCTGCCCTGGTCCCTGTTCCCCCCTAAGTGCCCTGCTACCCTTCCAAGGCCCCTGCCTTCTGCCTCCCAGGCCACTACTGCTTCTCACCATGCATCCTCCACCACCTGCCACTTCTGCCCCTGTCACGTCCTCTGCTCCTCTTGCCAAACCCAAGCCCACTCCCTCCACTTCCAATGCCAAGCCCACTCCCTCCACTTCCAAGGCGAGGCACATTCCCTCCGCTTCCAAGGCCAAGCCCAAGCCCAACCCCACCTTGGCTAAGCCCCCCCTCCAGTGGAAAGCCCAATGACTCCCTAAAGTATGTTCAGGGGATGAAAGGAGAGAGAGAATGAATATTATGAAGAAAAGTCTTCTTTATTCCAACAAGTAGGAGATACAGAAACTCCAGCCACACCTGCTTCCAGCTCTTCCAGCAACAGCCAATAGAATCCCACTGCATTACAATAGTGGAGCAGGGACAGCCAGCACATACCAAATAATTTATAGGAAGGGGTAAACAAGTGACCAGAGAGATAAAGAAGGGATAAAACAAATTATGAATACAGGAAAAAATAATATCAACAAACACATACAATACTACACCACCTTCCCCATTTTAAAACAATTTTTTTTTTGTTTAATCTTAACAACTCTATTAAGATTCCAAATTCGCCCATCATCCAATTTAACTGCTCCTTTGAATACCATAATAACTTTTAAAACTCTACTGTAATGGGACTGCCCACTACTCGTTTTGCCGGGCAGCTTGACTTTGACTGAATCTATGACTGAATCACTCACTTTAGCCTGTATTTCTTTCACAGATTTGCCCGCATCATACACTTGTTTCCTTTTCTCCTGATGACTCAAATGTCTGCTCACTGCAAAATTGTTCAGTTTTTCATAGTTAAATTGTTCCTTGGTATAGCCTTTAATCCATGGTGGATCTATTATTATGTGAGGAATGCGTTTTCTGAAGATAATAAAAGGTGACTGACCAGTGCTAGAGTGAGGCGTAAACCTGTAGTCTTCAAACTTACATTTGATCATCTTCTCCCAATCAACTGATTTGCCAACTGCATTGTTTCTTTCAACGTTCTGTTAAAACGTTCCACCATCCCATTTGTTTCTGGATGGCATAAGGCACATTTTTTGTGAACAATCCCTCTTTCCTTCAAAAACTCACACATTAACTTGGACGTGAACTGAACACCATTATCTGACAAAATGTATCTTGGATTGCCTTCTCTACCAAACACTTCCTCCAAAAAGCTTACTACCCTCAAAGAAGACACCTCAGAAGTAATCATAATTTCTGGCCAACGTGATAACTCATCCATGAGGACTACCACATATTTGGGGAGTGTGCCAAGATTTATCGGCCCCAAAATGTCAATCAATACTACTTCCCACACCTCTTTGTGAACTTCTTTTAACATCATGGGTTGCGTCCTAACTTTTAACGTTTTGTCCACCATTTTGCATTCTACACAATCACAAACCTTCCTTTCAACTGCTATATCCATACCAGGCCACCAATACACACCTCTCATCCTTTCCTTAGTTTTGCAAATGCCATGATGCCCACTATGAGCCATATCTATTATGCGCTCATGCAATTTACTAGGAGGAATCAACCTACCCCCCTTATAACCACTCCATTTTGAATAGAAAGTGCTCACCAAACCTCTCAGCAAGACCAGGAGACAGCCCCGCTGACAGTAAATCCTTGATTCGTGACAATTCTCCATCATCATTCAACTCCTGTTTCCACTCTTCCTCAGTAATACAACCGCTCGTGATAACACAGACCTTCACTTCATCATCCACCCACCAAGAATCATAATTTTCACACTCATCCATTCCTTTTTTTTTTAACCTGGATAAACAATCCACAGTCCTGTTCTCACATCCAGGTACATACTTCACGTTAAAATGATAGTCTTGGAGGCCAACTATCCACTTATATATGCAACCTGAGACTTTGTCCAAACCTTTCTTTGCAAAGATCTCATGAAGAGGTTTATGATCTGTACAAACATCAGAGCTAGTGCCCCACAGAAATTGCTTGAATTTTTTAACAGCGCAGAAAATGGCCAAGGCTTCCTTCTCTATCGTTGAATATTTACATTCTGCTCCACGTAAACCTTGTGAAGCAAAAGCAATAACATTAGTCTTGCTATCATTGAATTGTTTCAAGACGTAACCTAAACCTTTCTCTGAGGCATCTGTGGTAATGGAGCAGGGAAGACCAGGTTGGAAACTGCTTAGAGATTGCGCTGAAGATAAACCCAACTTTAAGTCATCAAACTCCTTTTGGCATTCAGAATCCCGAAACAAAACCAGTGCCTTTCTAAGTAGGCTCCTAATAGAACAACTCCTTTTTGCTAAATCTGGAATAAACATAGAGTAAAATTCCACCATTCCAAAGAAAGCCTGAACCTCACTATTATTTTCAGGAGCTGCTAGATCAAGAATAGACTTCACTAGTTCTTCCTTTGGTTTGACTCCTTCACCTGTTATTATGTGGCCTAAATATGAAGTCTCTGATTTGAAGAACTTGCATTTATCTCCTTTCAATGTATTCCCTTTTAAACAAAATATGTCAAGCACTTTCCTGACCAACACTTTATGTTGTTCTATGGTATTTGTGAAAATAAGAACATCATCTTGGAAATATTTTACACCAACTATATCACCAAGTATTTCATTCATCAGTCTTTGGAAAACTGATGCAGCTGAACAGAGTCCAAAAGGCATTCTATTGAATTTGAACACCCCAAAAAGGGGTAGTGAAGGACGTGAGAAACTTGGACTCTTTGCATAATTGTACTTGATGGTATGCTGAGTTCAGATCTAAGGTAGTGAAGAACTTGGCATCCCCCAGAGAACTTACCATCTCTGTTATATTAGGTAAGGGAAACCTGTCCTCAATGACTACCTTGTTTAAATTTCGTAAGTCAACACACAGTCTTATGTCTCCATTACTTTTAATTGCAACAACAATCAGAGCGATCCATTCAGCTGCCTCAACTTTCTCAATAATGCCTACAGACATCAACCTCTGAAGTTCTGCTTTCACTTTGTCTTGCATACTGAAAGGAATGTTTCTGACCTTACATGCGATCGGAGATGCATCTTTCTTTAGCACAATGCTATGCTTATATCCTTTGACACAGCCTATCCTATTGACAAAAACTTCAGGAAATTCCTTCATGAATTCCTCTCCCCAACTACTAATCTTCTACACTTGTACTTGGGGCACAGAGTTGGGGTTTAAAATAATTCAATATGGTATCACCTACCACTGGAACATAAACTTTTCCTTCAATTGTGTTCCCTTTGAATACAATCTTAGCATCAAAATAGCCTTTTAACTCTATAGGTTTCCCACCATAACTGAAAGGTGTAACATCAGGTGCATGAAGAGTCACTTTGCTCACAAAATATTTAGAATAGTCAGTATCCGAGACCAAAGTCAACTTTGCTCCTGAATCCATCACCATTGGAATTTTAACACTGTGAACCTCCACAATATCGATAGTATACTCACAACAAACACTGGTGATACAATTCACATCATTTGCAATTTGTAAAACAAAAGATTTCCCATCATCATCCTCTTCGTCATACTCAATTTCATTCACCTTCACAACTTTCTTTTCAATAGACTTGCAACATCTAGCAAAGTGACCCTTCTTGCAACACTTCTTACACACCATATAGATAGCAGGACAATCTCTGCTGTTGGCTAAATGAGATGATGAGTGGCACCTAAAACATAATAACTTTGTTTTTGCACTGGAGTGCCCTTTAGATGTAGTCTTCGCCTCGACCGATTGAATGGCTTTAGAAACACCTTTCGATTTCCCCAGATCCTCAATGCATAGTTCAGAATGCTCTATTTATTTGGCTACAACCAAAACCTCCTCCAGGGTAGGATCTCCTTTTGACCACAAGGCTTCCCTTATTTTATCGCTTCTGCATTCTAACATAAATTGATCTCTGATGCGTTCCTCTAGAGAATCACCAAACTTGCATTGAGCTGCTAGTTTAAGGAAATTTGTTACAAAATCCTCAACAGTTTCAGTATCAATCTGCTTACATTTTCCAAAGTAATATCTTTGGAGAATGATTGACACCTTCGGTAAATGATCTCTGTCCCATTTAAGAAGCGTCATTTCAAATTCATTTAAATTGGTGTCTCCTTCTGCACAATCTGGAGTATTGATCGAAGGTAAATTCTCCAAAATTTCTTGACCTTCCGCTCCTAGACAGTGTTGAAGAACTGAGGTCTTCCTGTCCACTGATAAATTGCTGCCACAAACACGAATATAAGTAAGAAATACTTTTTTCCATTTATTCTATGGAATGGGTGGGTCTCCTAATAGGGACAAAAAGAAGGGGTGCGGGGAAATATTCTGCATATTTAAAAATAAAATAAAAATGAAGACCTCTTCCAAAGGAACTATAAAAGAGGTGAAAAATATGTTACCTAAGTCCAGGGTCCAGCAAGCAGAAAATTAAAAAAAATGAAATCCACACAGTAATGCAGGATTGAAAAGGGGTATGTGTACAAGTAAAGGAAAAAATGTGTACTCTGTATGTGGCATTTGAAGAAGAAATCCCAAAGTCAGTCAAATATAAACGCTAAAAGCATTCAATATTAACATTTGACCGCATGAAAGATTATTGGAAATGCAACTTTGTAGAGTCCCGGTATCCTGTTCACTGAGGCAGAAAGGCCGATCAATAAACATGAAAAGGAAACAAAGTTTCATCCGCAGCACAAATGAACGGAAACAATAGCGGTGCTGGAAGCAGGAAACGCCTAATGCGTTAGTATTCAGTATCCCCTCGTAAACTCCAGTACAGCAGCCTAAGCGGAGACAGAGAGAGAGACGTCTCTGTGAACTTCAGAAGCAGCGCGTGCGGAGACAGCGAGGAGATGCTGCTGTTGCTAAGCAACTGGATCCAGGCGAGAGCGCGGCACTCGGAAAGAAAAAAATGCATTGGCATGGGAACCAGATGCTTAAGTGCACGCTGAAACGCCGTTGTATTGGGAAGGCAAAAAGCTGGTTAACCAAAACAAACAAGTGCCTTTTTAAAGAAATGACAACAATAGAGAGTACGCTTTACTTTGTCCACAACAAAAATAAGACGAAAAAAAACAAGCTTGATTGTAGAAGTCAAATATGTTCAGAAACAGAAATTACAGTACCTTGCGCCACCAGGACTCTTAAGTATTGGAGATTCGCTCTGTTTCACTGTGACCATCCCATCCTCGTCGCCAAAGTGAAGTATGTTCAGGGGATGAAAGGAGTGAGAGGCTGAGTATTATGAAGAAAAGTCTTCTCTATTCCAACAAGTAGGAGATACAGAAACTCCAGCCACACCTGCTTCCAGCTCTTTCAGCAACAGCCAATAGAATCTGAATTCCGGATAATACAATAGCTGGAGCAGGGGCAGCCACCACATAATATATAGGAAGGGGTAAACAAGTGACCAGAGAGATAAAGAAGGGATACAACAAAACAGGAATACAGGAAAAAATAATATAAACAAACACATACAATACTACACTCCCCCTCCAAATCCACCCCCAAGGACTCCCCCTCTAAGCCCAGACCAAAGGACCCACCCTCCAAGCCCAAAGCCCCCACCCCTCCTCACCCCTGAGGTGCCTGCATACCTCATTGATTCCCCTCCTTTGTAGAGGCCTGCACTTTGCAGTCAGGTGTCAAGTTGGGGTGTCACTTTGTGCCCAGTGTGTTTGGGGCACTGTGAAACTTATGAACTGGCCCTTGGGCCTGTGTGTACATAGTTTTATTCCTGATGTTACCATTTTCTAATATATCTGTCCCACAACAGAGTTGGGGCCAGATGTAGCAAAAAAAAAATTTGCGACTCGCAATTTGCGAGTTTGTGCAACTCGCAAAATGCGAGTCGCAAATCAAAATGAAGGCAAAACAACAGTGGCGAAATAGCGACTCGCACCCGGTGTCGCAACGCAGTGTGCGATCCCGCCGATTGCGAGGTCGCTTTTTGCGACCGTGCAAAAAACGAACTCGCAATTTGCGAGTGGGTGTCGCAAATTGCGAGTTGCTTGTTAATTGATTACAGGTGCTGCAGAACACTCCAGAAACCACTCCAGAACACTCTGGAAACACTTATGGCACATGATGATGACATCACAGCCAGGAAGTTTACTAATACACCTGGGAGGAGGGAGGACCACACCCTTTTATAACTGCTGAACTGCACACAGGAGAAACAGCAGCTGCCATGGAAGGAACTCCAAGGAAGAGAAAGCTGAAGTTCTCAGAGAGGGAGCTGGAGGTGCTGACAGACGAATGCTGTCAGCACTATGACAAATTATTTGGCAAGTCAGCCCTAAATGTGCCTTGTTAGAAATGGGGTTTTTGGTTGGCAGTCAGGTTGCCCTCTGTCCAAGCAAGAACCCTCACTCTAGTCAGGGTAAGTCACACACAATCCAAAATCAGCCTGTGCTCACCCTCCGGTAGCTTGGCACGAGCAGTCAGGCTTAACTTAGAAGGCAATGTGTAAAGCATTTGTGCAATAAATCATACAACACCATAGCATAGCACCACAAAAATACACCACACAGTGTTTAGAAAAATATATAATATTTATCTGGGTATCTTCAGGTCAAAACGATCAAAGTTGCAATACGAATTTGTAAAGATATCACTGAAAAGTGATAGAAAGTGTCTTAAGTCTTTAGAAAGTAAACAAAGTCTCTTTCAAACACAAAGTACCTGGTTTCTGGTGGAAAATCTCCTCAGAGGGCCACAGGAGAATAGGTGCGTGGAAAACTGGTGTGTGCGTTGATTTCTACTCAGCATACATGGACTTGCGTCGTTATTTTCCACGCAGGGAGTCGGGGTGATTCGTTTTCCGGCTCGCGGACAGTCTCTTTGCGGGGACTACCAGATGTCCCGGGTCTGTGCGTGGATTTTCCTGCTTGTTTTCCGGCTGCGCGTCATTCTGCGGGGCTGCGCGTCGAAGTTTCGATCTCACGGCAGGCGTTGCGTCGATTTCTCCTGCGGAGTCGGGCGGCGTTGTCCTTGCGAGGCCGCGCGTCAAAGTTTTGATCTCACGGCAGGCGTCGCGTCGATTTCTCCTGCGGAGTCGGGCGGCGTTGTCCTTGCGAGGCCGTGCGTCAAAGTTTTGATCTCACGGCAGGCGTCGCGTCGATTTCTCCCAGGAAGTCGGGCGGCGTTGTCCTTGCGAGGCCGTGCGTCAAAGTTTTGGTCGTCCCAAAGACGTCGCGTCGATCAGCGTCGGTGTGCAGCGTTTTTCTTGCCGCGGAACAAGCTGTGCATCGAAAAGTTTGGCGCACGGAGCGTCCAAGAGGAAGAGAGAAGTCTTTTTGGTCCTGAGACTTCAGGGAACAGGAGGCAAGCTCTATCCAAGCCCTTGGAGAGCACTTTTACAGTCAGACAAGAGTTCAGCAAGGCAGCAGGCCAACAGCAAGGCAGCAGTCCTTTGTAGAAAAGCAGACAGGTGAGTCCTTTGAGCAGCCAGGCAGTTCTTCTTGGCAGGATGTAGTTTCTGGTTCAGGTTTCTTCTCCAGCAAGTGTCTGATGAGGTAGGGCAGAGGCCCTGTTTTATACTAAGTTGTGCCTTTGAAGTGGGGGTGACTTCAAAGAGTCTCTAAGAAATGCACCAAGCCCCCTTTCAGTTCAATCCTGTCTGCCAGAGTCCCAGTAGGGGGTGTGGCAGTCCTTTGTGTGAGGGCAGGCCCTCCACCCTCCCAGCCCAGGATGACCCATTCAAAATGCAGATGTATGCAAGTGAGGCTGAGTACCCTGT
Organism: Pleurodeles waltl; assembly: GCF_031143425.1. Classification (NCBI taxonomy): domain Eukaryota; kingdom Metazoa; phylum Chordata; class Amphibia; order Caudata; family Salamandridae; genus Pleurodeles; species Pleurodeles waltl. The sequence goes on along the minus strand of NC_090443.1, from coordinate 656,813,929 downwards.
GTTTGGGGTGTGTCTGAGTGAATGCACAAGGAGCTGTCAACTAAACCTAGCCAGACGTGGATTGAAGGGCACAACAAGATTTTAGTGCAAAGAAATGCTCACTTTCTAAAAGTGGCATTTCTAGAATAGTAATATTAAATCCGACTTCACCAGTCAGCAGGATTTTATATTACCATTCTGGCCATACTAAATATGACCTTCCTGCTCCTTTCAGATCAGCAGCTGCCACTTCAACAATGTATGAGAGCAGCCCCAATGTTAGCCTATGAAGGGAGCAGGCCTCACAGTAGTGTAAAAACAAATTTAGGAGTTTTACACTACCAGGACATTTAACCACACAAGTACATGTCCTGCCTTTTACCCACACAGCACCCTGCTCTAGGGGTTACCTAGGGCACACATTAGGGGTGACTTATGTATAGAAAAAGGGGAGTTCTAGGCTTGGCAAGTACCTTTAAATGCCAAGTCGAAGTGGCAGTGAAACTGCACACACAGGCCTTGCAATGGCAGCCCTGAGACAAGGTTAAGGGGCTACTGAGGTGGGTGGCACAACCAATGCTGCAGGCCCCCTAGTAGCATTTAATCTACCTGCCCTAGGCACATGTAGTGCACTCTACCAGGGACTTAAAGGTAAATTAAATAGTCAATCATGGATAAACCAATCAGTAGTACAATTTACACAGAGAGCATATGCACTTTAGCACTGGTTAGCAGTGGTAAAGTGCCCAGAGGTCAAAAGCCAACAACAACAGGTCAGAAAAAATAGGAGGAAGGAGGCAAAAAGTTTGGCGATGTCTCTGTCAAAAAGCCAGGTCCAACATGCCTGAAGCCACCAAGAAACAGCTGTGGCAGGACATCCAGGACAAAATAAATTCCCTGGGGGTGAGCCACAGGAGCATTGATGACATCAAAAAAAGGTGGTATGACCTCCGCTCCCGGACCAAGGAGAGGGTGGCTGAAAGGCTCCTGGAGATGAGAGGCACAGGAGGGGGACCATCGTCAGTGCCACCACCCACACCCCTGGAAGAAAGGGTGGAGGAAACCCTGGAGCAGGAGGCAGTCTCCGGATTTGGGGACCTGGACACCTCAGAGCCCAGCACATCAACCGGTGAGTACCATGTGACATGCCTGTAACCCTATCAATGCCATACCCCCACGCACCATGTACACAGGGGCATGCTCAACCAAGATAGCTCCATTTCAGGGTAGCAAACACCAGAATGATGCATTATGGGAAATGTAGTCAAGTAGGCAGTTCATAGGCAAATGTTTATTAGGAAGTGTGCAACAGATAGTACACACTGACAGTCTGTTCCCCATGTCCCACAGGTCTCCCACAAGACACCACGACTACTCAAATCAGCCAGCCCCATAAGGACACCTCAGGACCCGCCAGCACTCCCACCTGCACGGCCACCATCATCCCTGCAGTATCCACACCTGCTGCAACTGTATCCCAAGAGGCTGCGCCAGCAACAGGCAGGAGTGAGAGAGTGGAACACACAGGGCAGCCACCGCTGCGCAGACGACGCAGGTCCAGGACATCAGGGCTGCAGTCCGGCCAACAACCTCCCAGCACCAGTGAGGCACAGCTGCTGCATGGTCAGCGCCTACAAAATAGAATTTTAGGGAGGATTAGTGGTGTGCTGCACCGCTTCGTGCGCAATAACGAGGCCAGCATGCAGCAACTGAACTCCCGGATGGACATGATATGCACGAACACTGGGGTCCTTGCCCTAGCCATGAGGGAACTGGCGGGAGGACTACTGGCCCAGGCCGAGGGTGGGCGGCGCAGGGACCGTCAGCTCCTGCACAAACTAGACAGGATGGCCACATCCATCGGCAGGCTGGTGATGAACACAACAGGCCTGTCGAGGAGGACAGTTGGGCTGCAGGTGGAAATGGGCCATTTCGCTGGGGATGTGGCTAGGGGCCTGGGACGTCTCAACCACGTCATTGACTTGATGGAGGCACCGCATCTGTCTAGGGGCACAGGGGAAACACCCCAGGACAGTGAGGAGGGCTCTACAGTGAGCAGTGTCTCTGCCACTGACAGTAGGGTGCTCAGGAGTACCAGGCAGAGCACAGTAGAAGCACCAGGGACCAGCCAGGCTGGCAGGAGGGGCAGAAGGTCATAGAGATTACCCTGGTCCTGTTGAAGTGGCACATGACGTCAATGTGCCACATGCCTGGTTTGCATTTTCATGCCCATGGACATTCATTACTTGTATATAGTTCAATTTCTGCACTAATTAAATAGTTTATTTGTTCCACTTAACAAACTGTGTTTTTGGTCAATAGGTGAGTATGGTTGGAGTTGACACGTACCTTCCAAAGTATTGTGTTGCAATGTGTTCCAGTCTCAGTCTGCCTTGATTAGCTATACTCCGATCCCCATGATGGCGATGTGGTTGTTCTTGCTCTTCATCATCAGGATCTGGGTCTGCAGGGGTGAGAGGTAGCCCACGTCGGGTGGCTATGTTGTGGAAGATGGCGCATGCGACCACAATTTTGAATGCTGTAATGGAGGTATACTGGAGGGCACCTCCACTGCGGTGGAGGCATCGGAATCTTGCTTTCAGGAGTCCAAAGGTGCACTCTATGATGTTCCTGGTCCTCTTATGTGCATTGTTGTATCGCCTCTCACATTCATTGCTGGGTGTTAAAAACGGAGTCATAATCCATGGCCTTAGAGCATATGCACTGTCACCTGTTGGGCACAAAAAGTACACTGTTAGGAAGTGCTGATTGGTGTGCACAGTGACCTGTGTGTATGTCTGCAAGGTGTCTGTAGCTCTACCTAGGGGGTATCCTTCTCCAAATTCCACACGTTCCAGGCGTTGATGTATCCCACTATGCCTAAAAATGTATGAGTCATGGGTACTGCCTGGAAACTTAGCTACAATGTCAATGATGATATAATGGGCGTCACAAACAACCTGAATATTGAGTGAGTGGGTACACTTTCTGTTGCGGAAAATATGTTCCAGGTTTGCAGGGGGGCATATTTGAATATGTGTCCCATCTACACATCCTATGACATGGGGAAAGTTTGCAATCCTGTAAAAGTCCAGCTTGGTGCTGTTTATTTCTGCCTCATTCCTTGGTAGGTATATGAAGCGTGCCATGTGTGTGACTAAGGCATCTAGGAATGCCCTGAAGAACCTTGACACTGCACTTTGGGATACCCCACCTGCCACAGCAATGACCCCCTGATAGCTCTCTGAGGCCAAGAGGTGCAGTGAGCATAGCACTTGCACATGCGTAGGGATGGCGCAGCCACGCAGAGTCTGGTGTTCTAGCTGTGGTTTCAGTAAATCAATTAATTCTAGTATGGCTGCACTGCTAAGGCGATATTTATCGTATATCTCATCCTCAGTTTGCTGAAAAAGAGTCTGCCTTGTTCTATATATCTTCTCCTGTCTGTGGCCCCTCCTCCTCCTGTGCTGTGCGGCGTGGACTCTCCTCCTCACTGCTATCAGGTATATCTCCGCCATCTTGAGTAACCCAGATGCTTTCTGGGTCTCCTTTTATGCTTTGGTTATGGTTACCACCTGCTCTGAGTTAGTGGTAAATGGGACATGCAAACTGGGCTTTTTGCGACTAGTCGCAATTTGCGAGTTGCAATTGCATTAGCTTTGCGACTCGCAAATTGCGACTTGCTATTTGCGGGTCGCAAATGGGGGTCACAATTTTTGTGAGTCGCAAACGGCTCGCATCGCTTTTTGCAAGTCGGAAAAGGGGTTTTTGAATCCCATTTCCGATTTTGCATTGTCGCAAATAGCTAATCGGGCCATTTGCGACTCGCAAAACTTTGCTACATCTGGCCCTTGGTGTCAATAGTATCTACCTTGTACTGGCTTTCCTTCCACATGTATGTGTGGTGGTTGTGGGTATTCGCATGTATGTGTGGGTGTATGTGTGTGTGTGTTGTTATGAGTGTTTTTTTTTGGGGGGGGTGTGGCTTCCCGTGTCGTGTGTGTGTTATGTGTGTGTGCTAATGTCGTTCCCTCCAGTGTGTGCTAGGCTGGTGTAGTTACGGTTGGTATCTTTGTCGCCGTCGCTGGTCCGGACGTTGCATGGCCAGGTAGAGTATTGGGAGGACCTGCCTGTGTTCCTGAAGGTAGGTGTTCCCTTTTATATTGTTTGTTTCCACCAGGCTTTTGGTGGCGGTGGATCCGCCCCAGAAATCCTGGCAGTGTGCAACCTCGCAATGTGGTCGCAGGATACTGCCTGACCGCTGGCCTAGAGATGGCTGCCACCAGCCGCACCAGTCCCTCTGCAGTGGCGGTCCGAACTGTAACTTGGCTGTGTTCTGCAGGTGCCTTCCCAGTACTTGTGATATGGGTGTCTTCACCACCAGGTCTGCGGCGGTGTGACTGTCATCGCCACCGCGGTGGTCCGCTGACCGCCATACTCCTAAAGTGGCCCTTAATGTCTTTCTATTATTAGGCATGTGTTTATAATACTTTAGAGTGATTCATAATAAATGGGTTGTAGAAACCAGCATGTTAAGTTCTTGGAATTGTTTACTTTTGTGGTCTGATCCTTGTAAAGAAACGAATGGAACTTTTTTTTAATTTTGATTCGATTGTGGTTTGTATTGTAGACTGTCGGTGACATTCCTCAGATGAAGGACCTGGGTGGTCTGAAATGAATTGCGGTCTTAAATGAAAAGGTACAAAACGAAAGCCAGATGATTGCAATGAGTGGTTGTGAAACTTAGCAAAGATCCAACTAAAAATGAATATAACTGTATCACCACCATTAAGTTCGTAGATTTGTATGAAGAGAAGAGACTCAATAAGAAATGAAGGAATAAATTAAATAAATTATTTTATTATATTGATGTAATGTCCAATCAATTTGTTTGAATGCTCACTGTTAGCATCTATCACCAGTCACCTAGGGACAGTACTCTTTGGAGGAAAGCAAATAGGTGATTGTGTACCGTGGTGGTTTGATTGGTGAACATACCTTAATAAATTGTCTTATAACGGGATTAATATCAGAGGCGTGCAAACAAGAGGCTCCAATGTTATATTCGTGTTCAGGGAGAGAAACATAAATAAACAAGAAAAAGAGACCAACAATCTAACCCTGACAAGGCCAAAAACATACCAGCACCCCCCAAAATAACCCCTCTAGTCTCCATTACCAGCCCACAATATGCATCGCAAACAGAAAGGAGAGTATACCCAGGAGAGTAGACGTCCCATAGTTATCTGTCACCACAATATTTAGCACCACTGTTGCTTATAGTAGGCCGTCAAGTAGCTTCACAAATTACCAGTGGCCGTGATGGAACGGTCCAACATGATGTTTAATGGTAGGAAAATTGTATCTTTCTCATAAAATAAGGTGCTTTTCCTAGCCAGTGAAATAAGGCTTAATAGTCAACTCCAATAGCGGTCCGGGAAAGAGGCACACCAAAAAATGAAATATTATGAACTGCGAAATCCAGCCAATCGAAGACGGTGTGCATGATGACACTTAGAACGGAATGAGAGGCAGTTCACAGAATCGAGCAAGAGTGAAAAATTGCACTCTTCGATTACTCTATCCCCTAATTACTCACACCTGACATGTATGCTCACAGCACCACATGTAATGAAGGCCCCACTGATGGAACACCTTGTCAGTGGTGAACATCATGCCCTGTTTAAGGTGGTTGATGCCCACAAGGTGTGCACTATGGCAAGAAGGTGGGGCTATCATGGGCTCACAGCAGTTGCTCTAGTAAAGTATTTCCCACTGAAGTAGGCCACTGGCATGGTGAAAGATCTGCATCCATGTGTGTTTTATGAGCGATTCATACAATACCATATAAATGCAGTCTGTGAAAGAATGTGCATATGTCCAGAAGAAAGTTTTTTGTTGATTGGTGTGTCCTCACGTTCTAGGCTCCACTACTTCAGCGTAGAATGTAGTTGTCAGCAATCACATCTACTTTTTACGTGGCCCGAGCAGATGTTTTGCACAAGTTTAATCTTGATTATCCCTATTATTATGGTTTGAGCATCTAATGTTATTTTTGTTTTTCCTCCACTTAACATTTTTCACGATTTTTACCTTCGTAGGCTGATGGGAGCAGAGCAAGTCTGGGGTGTTGTGTTTAAAAAGACCTGTGCTGCAGCCCCTGGTACAGTGTGAGCACACAAATGTGTGCATATGTGACAAAATCTTTGTCACCATTTGTAACTATGGTGCGGCTTTGCCAATCCGTATGCCTAAATTGGGGGATTAAATAACAAATGGAACCATTCAAAGAAAAACCTAATCAGGAGTGTTAGAAATGGGGTTTTTGGTTGGCAGTCAGGTTACCCTCTGTCCAAGCAAAAGCCCTCACTCTAGTCAGGGTAAGTCACACACTATCCAAGATTATCCTGTGCCCACCCTCTGGTAGCTTGGCACGAGCAGTCAGGCTTAACTTAGAAGGCAATGTGTAAAGTATTTGTGCAATAAATCATACAATACCACCATATAGCACCACAAAAATACACCACACAGTGTTTAGAAAAATATATAATATTTATCAGGATAATTGTAGGTCAAAAAGAATAAAGTTGCAATGGAAAATTGTAGAAATATCATAGGGAAGTGATATAAAGTGTCTTAAGTCTTTAGAATGTAACAAAAGTCTCTTTCAAGCACAAGTACCTGGTTAGGAGTGGAAAAATCTCCTCAGAGGGCCACAAGAGAAGAGGTGCGTGGAAAAAGGGTGTGTGCGTCGATTTCTCCCCAGCACACACGGACTTGCATCGTTATTTTCCACGCGGGGAAGTCGGGCGTCGTTTTCCGGCGCGTGGACAGTCTCTTTCTGTGGATCGCGGGGATTACCAGATGTCCCGGGTCTGTGCGTGGATTCTCCTGCTTGTTCTCCGGCTGTGCGTCGATCTGCGGGGCTGCGCGTCGAATTTACGAACTCACGGCAGGCGTCGCGTCGATTTCTCCTCTAGACTTCGATCTGCGGGGCTGCGCGTTGAAATTACGATCTCACGGCAGGCGTTGCGTCGATTTCTCCTATAGAGGTCGGGCGGCGTTGTCCTTGCGAGGCCGTGCGTCGGATCTTCGATCGTCCCAAGAGCGTCGCGTCGATCAGCGTCGGTGTGCGGCGTTTTTCTCGCCGCGAAACAAGCTGTGCGTCAAAATTTTCGGCGCACGGAGCGTCCAAGTAAAAGAGAGAAGTCTTTTTGGTCCTGAGACTTCAGGGAACAGGAGGCAAGCTCTATCCAAGCCCTTGGAGAGCACTTTCACAGCCAGACAAGAGTTCAGCAAGGCAGCAGGGCAACAGCAAGGCAGCAGTCCTTTGTAGAAAGCAGACAGGTGAGTCCTTTGAGCAGCCAGGCAGTTCTTCTTGGCAGGATGTAGTTTCTGGTTCAGGGTTCTTCTCCAGCAAGTGTCTGATGAGGTAGGGCAGAGGCCCTGTTTTATACCCAAATGTGCCTTTGAAGTGGGGGAGACTTCAAAGAGTGGCTAAGAAGTGCACCAGGTCCCCTTTCAGTTTACTCCTGTCTGCCAGGGTCCCAGTAGGGGGTGTGGCAGTCCTTTGTGTGAGAGCAGGCCCCCCACCCTCCCAGCCCAGGAAGACCCATTCAAAATGCAGATGTATGCAAGTGAGGCTGAGTACCCTGTGTTTGGGGTGTGTTTGAGTGAATGCACAAGGAGCTGTCAACCAAGCCCAGCCAGACGTGGATTGTAAGGCACAGAAGGATTTAAGTGCAAAGAAATGCTCACTTTCTAAAAGTGGCATTTCTAGAATAGTAATATTAAATCCGACTTCACCAGTCAGTAGGACTTTGTATTACCATTCTGGCCATACTAAATATGACCTCCCTGCTCCTTTCAGATCAGCAGCTGCCACTTCAACAGTGTATGAGGGCAGTCCTAATGTTAGCCTATGAAGGGAGCAGGCCTCTCAGTAGTGTGAAAACGAATTTAGGAGTTTTACACTACCAGGACATATAACTACACAGGTACATGTCCTGCCTTTTACCTACACAGCACCCTGCCCTAGGGGTTACCTAGGGCACACCTTAAGGGTGACTTATATGTAGAAAAAGGGGAGTTCTAGGCTTGGCAAGTACTTTTAAATGCCAAGTCGAGGTGGCAGTGAAACTGCACACACAGGCCTTGCAATGGCAGGCCTGAGACAAGGAAAAAGGGGCTACTTAAGTGGGTGGCACAACCAGTGCTGCAGGCCCACTAGTAGCATTTAATTTACCAGCCCTATGCACATAAAGTGCACCTTACTAGGGACTTATAAGTAAATTAATAGTCAAATCAGGTATGATTCCAGGTTATCATGTTTTAAGGGAGAGAGCATATGCACTTTAGCACTGGTTAGCAGTGGTAAAGTGCGCAGAGTCTATAAACCAGCAAAAACAGTGTCCAAAAAAATGGAGGGAGGCAGGCAAAAAGTTAGGGGTGACTACCCTAAGGCTGTCAGGTCTAACAAGGAGACTAAAGAGTGAGGAGTTGCTTGTTCTTTAATAAGAGATGAGGACATATTTTAAATAATACTCTTACTCTACATGCGGTATGATTGAGTTAGGTAGATATAGTGTTGACTAAGAAGAATGTTTGCATGAACAGGACCATATCACTATGCAGGGTGCAGATTCACCTCACAGTAAAGCATCCATCTTAAACTGCTGAGCAAAGAGTTCATGAGATAGAGGGAACCTTCAAATGGAACCACGTCACAAATAGAAACCGAGAGTGAGAAAAGCTGGAAGGTGAGGCAGGGAAGGGCAGTCAGTCGAGACAAGGGATTAATCGAATCATAAACACTGATAAACTGATTAAAATCTGTGAGTATCAGCAGGGGACGGGAATGCGGCACAAGTGGACAGCTTTTGCATGTCTGTAAGTGGAACACCGAGTGGCTCTTTGCAGGGATGTACCAGGTATTGAAGATTAATGCATTGGTGATCATCATGTTGTTAGTGCAAAAGGAGAGTTGGCAAGGTTAACATATCATAACACAACATAACATAACATAGAAAGATATGCGTGTGGTGGAATTGAAAGATTGATGTGTATTTTTGAGGTATGAGAGGTGTGCCAAAAATAAGTTGTGACTTTAGCATACAGAGAGTTGATGATGGAGGCATGATCGGGAGAGGGTTAATCACCAAAGAGACGTGTGACAGAGTGTTCATTATTATACATGTAGAGCTCACAGGGATGCAGGAGCACCAGTCATTTAATGGGAACATTTCAAAAGGGTGAAGGGGCACTTGTCCCTCAATCGGTGTAGTTCACCCTGCTGTAGAAGCACCAATCATTCAATTGGTTCAGTTTACAAGAGTGAAAGAGCACCAAACAGTTAGGCCCTCATTATGAACTCAGCGGGAAAACCTGTTGAGTTTGGTGCAGACGGTCAACAGAAGACTGCCAGCACACAGAACTCCCCGCCTGCCACATAAAAAACATTCAGCTGGGCTGGTGGGCAGAATAGCGTTTCTGCCAGCCAGCCCAGCTGAATGGAGGGCCTGAACATCCAAATGGAGCCAGCGGCAATGTAGCAGTGCGGCGGGTGCAGTAGCACCCGTTGCGCATTTCACTGTCCATAAATCAGGAAGTGAAATGTGCAACGGAGCTGTGCAAGGGGGGTCCTGCACTGCCCATGCTAAGTGCATGGGCAGTGCAGGGGCCCCCGGGGGGGCCTGAGTCACCCATTCTGCCAGCCTTTCCCTGGTGGTGTAAACCGCAAGGGAAGGGCTGGTGGAACCTGACTCATTATCCGGCGGACAGCGCTACTTGCAGCGCTGCTTTGTCAGATATGAAACTCCACCACTGCCAGGCTGGTGGCAGAAGCCTGGCGGTGGCGGAGTTTCAAAAGTGCCGGTTCTGCCACGTTTATTATATGGTGGTCTGGACCACCATGCCGGTGGCGGTAATTACTGCCACCCCCAGCATGGCAGCCCAGACCGCCAGATTCATAATGAGGGCCTTAGTCCATAAAAGTTTCCTGCATATAGTGTCAATAGTGATTCAGTTCCTGGCACCCTGAAACGAGAAGCTGGCAGCCTAAGAGGAAGAAATCCACGCACAGAATGCCATTAGGGGAAAAGATAGATGCGACTCCGATCAGCAGCTGAAAAATCACTGCGCCGCCGCCTGTGTAACCGAAGAATCGATGCACGGAGCTGGAGAAACGACGCGCAACATCGCTGACGGAGTCTGGGAGATCACAACCTGCGCTGCGTGGTTTTAGGATCATGGTGCGGCTGGATTTCCAACGCAAACACCGCTGGGCGTGTAAAAACAATGCAAGGCCTGCCCGGTCCTGAGAGTGCTGACCAGATCGACGTATCGCTCTCCTGCAGAGAGAAGAAACAACATGCCTGACCCGACAAAAGGAGAAACGACTCAAGGTCCCGCTTGTGAGAGGAACCGAAGCATCGCAAGCCCTTTTTGATGCACACTCGCCCGTGCAATGTTATTTTTGACGCACCCAAGGTACATTTTCACGCTAACAGTGTTAGTGTGTGTTTTAAACTACATAAATACTCTTTTTGCTTTTTAATTGATAACTTGACTTGTGTATTGTGGATTTTTGTCGTTTTGGTCTTGTTTTGTTTAGATAAATATTTTTTATTTTTCTAAACCTATGTTGTGTCATTTTGTAGTGTTTTCATTAAGTTACTGTGTGTGTTGGTACAAATACTTTACACCTAGCACTCTGAAGTTAAGCCTACTGCTCTGCCAAGCTACCAAGGGGGTAAGCAGGGGTTAGCTGAGAATGATTCTCTTTTACCCTGACTAGAGTGAGTGTCCTTTCTTGAACAGGGGGTAACCTGTCTGTCAACCAAAGACCCCATTTCTAACACCATGTATTTATTCTAATGGTGTGAAATATGTTTTTCTGATATGAACATTTGTTTTTTTGCAATTGCTTTCCCTTGCCACATGTGCACCTTGTCTATTTACTACAGATATACTTTATTATTATTTTAATTAACAAACTACACTCTTGCAACATCTACAATAATGTCACATACAGAGTATAAGCTTTTCTTTAGATTTCTATTTTTCAATATCATAAACGAATGAACGACGTAAAAAATGGGGTTGATGGTTGACTGTATCCGTAGAACCGGAGATGTGAAATTTTAATGAATTTGAGGAAAGTAGCACCAAAACGTATGAAGCACCAACTGTGGATATCTGGTCATGCAGGATCGGGACAAAGACACAAATACGGGCTGACACAGTGGAGTATAAGCCCGTTACAGGGTCCCAGTTAGGCCTATTGACAAAGTTCCTTAAATCCTAGTTTGAGGAGCGTTGCGAGGATCCACGTCAAAGATGTGTTGAGCACCAGAAGTGATGCAACGGTTCAGAGATGCAGCAATACTGCAGTGCAAGATCCTTCGTCATTGTCAAGGATCCCATCAACCAGGGCTTGCAATACAAAGTCTGGCATTGAGAATGTGTCTCACAGTCAAGGCAATGTGTTGGTTCCGAGAAGCTGTGATGCTGTGATGGAGAGTTCAGCATCATCACTGAGGCTGCCGTCGATGATGGCTTTGAGGACCTGTGCTGAGGATGCATTGCCCAGCAGTGGTTCTCGTGGTTTCTGATGTGATGCAGGTCTTTATGTCGGGTCCAAACAATGTAGCAGCAGTGAAGTGTCGATTCTGCACAGATTTGCGCCACACAACAGAGGAGATGTGTTGGTTCTTCTGGACCCACAGTGACTGCTAGAGCACTTTAGCCCCACTTCTAATGGTCTAGGAAAAAGGTGGCACCGGTTGGCAGTCTTGAATCATAGATGACAGAGTCCAGGTGCATGTGCAAGGTTGTTGGAAGCCTGTTGTGTCCCTGATACTTCAGATCAAGAGGCTAGCCACCTAGCCCTTGGAGTACCTCTGGGGTTTTGGGTTCAAGCTTCTCACCCAGACAAGAAAGCAGCAGGTCAGCTAATCAGGGCATCCGTTCTTCAGAGTAGCAGTCCAAGGGAGTGACAGTCCTTTCAGCAACACAACAGTCCTTCCAAGCAGAGTATCCACAGGTCTAGGATTGTATTTTGTACCTTTTGAAGTGCAGAGAAGCTTCTAGTGGCAGGACTTTGAAGTGCACAGGTGCCCTGTTTTCCTTGCCCTGGCTTTAGACTAACTACAGGGTGTAAGCAGCATTTTGTGTGGAGGTAGAACACTGCCTATTCAAGTGTAAATGTGGCTGGGTCCAGCTCCTTTAAACCATCCTGCCAGCGATGGCCCATCCAGGCACACAGTAGCTCCCTATTATGTGTGGCTGTCTAGGAGAAATACACAAAGCCCAATTATCAATTACACCCAGTCATGTGACCCAGAGACAGGCTGCAGGCACCAAATGGCTAGGCAGGAAAAAACATATTTTTAAAAGTAGAATTTTAAAAGCTGTAATTTAAAATCTGACTTCCCCATAAGTTAGGATTTTTCATTACAATTCCAAAGACACCGAATGTGAACTACTTACCCTCTTCCATTTGGAAATTACAGCTTATTAAACATAATACGGTAACTCCAATGTTAGCCTATGGGAGATGTAGGTCATGCAGTTGTGGAAAAATAATTTAGGATTTTTCCAGTACTAGGACATGCAATTTAAAAGTATATCTTACATTTTTTAAATACAGTGCCCCCTGCCCTCTGGGCTGCCCAGGGCATAGACTAAGGATAACATATATATTTCAAAGGAAGGTTTTGGTCTATATAAAGGTTTTGTGCCAGGTCAAAATGGCAGTTTAAAGCTTAACACAAAGCTTGCAATGGAATGCCTGAGACATGTTTAAAGACCTACTTAAGTGGGTGCCAACCACTGCTGCATTCCCACTCGTAGCATTTAATTTAGAGGCCTTGGGCACAGGTAGCGGCACCATACTATGGACTCACAAGTAAATTAAATAGATAGTTGAGTTCTAGGTCCAGCATTCTTTTCCTGTTGGGTAATACCCTTAGTCCAGGCAGTGGGGTAGGTTACTGTTTGAGGTTTGGGCCCACTTTCCCCAAGGTAAGTAATCTTGTAGGAAAAGCTTTGAGTAATTCTATCCTTAGTCAAAATGATTATACAAAATCCTTTTTGTGTATGCAAATCCCATCACTTTTGGGTGAAATGAAAAAGGTGTATTTGGATTGTGAGCATTGTTGCATGCTAGAGTAAACCTCATTCAGATATTGTTGTCCTAGTGTCCAAGGTTAGTTTTTATTGTCTCTATTCCCAATAGTGCAATATTTTTGTGAGATCATGCAAATAACGTAATGTGCTAGAAATGCTAAGGGGGCCCAGCATGCACTTCTAGGGTGGTCAAGACTAACAGGAGATATTGATATAAGGTGCTGGTAAAGTGGGTGGTATTTAAACAGGAGAGAAAACAGGAACTTATCACTTAATGTGTTCTTGGTATCATGCAACAGGGTAGAGTGAAGAAGGAGCCAACCATTGTTGCTTTATTACTGAAACTTAAACATATTCCATTTTTTATATGGAGCCTAAAAAATCTTGGTTCTGACAAGTACATTGTCGGTCATGTTATTTAAAGTCATGTCCTTTTCCTTCATTTCATCTAGATAAAATACATTTTCAACGTGATTCCAAGCAAATTCATAGTCAATGTGAGTAGAGTTTTTGAGAATTAAAGAACAATTATTATTTGGAGTCACAATCTTTTTCTTTTAAATTCATGTAAATACAAGGTGACATTAGACATGGCAAAGTGCAACTTGGTCTAGTCTATAAGCACTGTCAAAAATATTGTTTCTAGTGACAATGGAGTGGGTGCATGTGTTTTTTGGTAACTAGGCACTGCAGAACAGACATCTGCATGAACATAAGTTAGATTTACAAACTGAACGTAGCCAAAAAGTGTGGTCAGAGAGTCATATTTGATGAGAGGTTTGAGCACATATGTATTAGTAGCAACATTGGACCAGACATCTGCATGAACATAGCTTAGAGATATGTGCTGAACGCAGCTGATAAGTGCGTCAGCATGTCATATGTGATGAAAAGTTTGGGGAACATAGGTATTAATAACAATGGAACCAGGAACACTACCATAATATTAACAAGGGTGACCAAAAGATGCCACTAGTAGGACACCGAATACTCAATCCCCCACCAACGAACCTTCTATATCTATGGCTTTAAAAAGCTGAAGCAACACTCTCATAGAGGAGCCCTAGAACTGAGATTAAGACAGAGAGGGAGTGCTTTCATCATCAGATTTGCACAGAACAAAAGGGTTTGAATAAAGATGCTGAATGGCAAACTGGCTATGATCCCCTGAAGAACATTCATCTGAAAAAGCCAGCACAAAATCTTGAATCATACTGAAAAAGTAGTAAAATGGCTAATTTGGGTAGAGAATCACAAGAAGATACTGCCCTGGATTTCCTACACCTACCACCTTCATGAAAATTACTTATAACACATTACTGTGAGGACTAAGATTATAAATCTATAATTGCCCGTATAATATAGCATATTATTTCATTTGGGCTTGTCATGTCACCTCTTCACCCTCACTTTTCAAAAAGGCAGGCGACTGGGCCCTCCCTATTTAGTACAATATACTTCTGTTTAATACTCTCTGTGTAAAGATTTTAACCAGACCAGGTTCAGGTCTGCCTTAACTGCTACCTCTCTGGAAGACATTAGGGCTGCTTGCCATTCTATGCCTTCCAATATTCCACACATGCTTCCCATCTGTCCCTCAGTTGCTACAGGCCATTTGACATATTTGTGTGAGTTCTGTAGGTTGCTGATAGGGCTGCAATCCCATGCTCCCCATGCAGCACTTTACTTCCAATAGGGCCTCTTTGGGAAACTTTGCCGCATTCTTGTGCTTCGGTCTGTAATGCATGTTCAATTCCATATATTCATACATTTGGCCCTGGTGCAGATTATATTCAGTCTGGAGGCTCAGGAATTATCTCATGCCACTGCCCCTGTCATGTCTTCCAGCATGGTGATACCTATGACATGCTATGGTTTCAAGTCTTTCAGCTTGGTCACATCTATTAACACATCTCCATCCCAGAGCAGCACTTCTCTTGTAATTTTGCCCTTCCATTCCAGGAAGTGTGTCACTCCATCCCAGGCCTTCGGTGTTGCTTGTGTAGCCGAGAGAAGCTTCGACTGTCCCTTGCTGCAGTTGATATAGTACATAAATGTGGGTTTCTCCAGTGTTGATCTCTCCAGCCTAAATGAAGGTTCCTCTCTTGGTGCATTTAGTCAGTTATTTACCAGAGGGATCTAAGTCACCCAATAGTAAGATCTAGTATCAGGAAGCATGATCCCACCATTGTATCCCAATCATGTCAGTGCCATCAATGTAATCCGTGCAGTGCCCCCATTTTAGAGTAATGTTTGCAAGTCTCTACCTGTGATCAGGGAGATCTATGCCTGTATTGGATTGGGTATGTTTTCCATAACATACAACAGCTTTGGCAACATTATCATTCTAAAAAGGGCCGTACATATTAGTAGCGCTAATGGAAGAAACCACCACCTAGTCACATCAAGCTAGAAATTCTTCAATACATGGTTTAAATTCTTTTCCAAGAACTCCTGGATCAAGTATATTCCCAGTTGCCTAAATCCCACTTTTGAGATACTCATTCCGGGGCGGGCATCCTGCACCTCCTCCAAGGTTCATGCTTTAGTTTTGTAAATGACAGATTAGGCCCCATTTTTTCTACACCAAACACTCTGAAAATATGTATTATTGTTTCCTGGGGTTATATACCAGGAGAAAGATATTTTCAGGATATAGGGATATTTTCTTCTTTAGTGTTTGAATAAAATGCCCTAATCCCCCCCGCTCAAACCCAACAGGCTAGTGATTCCACTGATAGAACCAACAGTAGTGGTGACAAGGGCAACTTCTGCCTTATGCCCCACCTCAAGGGTAATCCCAAATAGGACATCCCATTCACTCTCACCACCATTTCTGGGTCTTGGTAGAGGAGCACCATCCAGCTACAATCACCCTCTCAAAAATCTGAAGCTTGCAACCTTAGGAACAGAACAAAACATTGCACCACATGCAATCATTTTTCTGCATCCAATAATATTGTCACTTTTTTGGACATTATTAGTCTGGATCTCTGCAAACATTCATTTACTTCTTGAAGGTTGTGTCTTGCTGCATGTTGGGGCTTGTATACTGACAAGTTCTGACATGTTTGAGGGAGGTAATTACTCTAAATAGCCTGGTCACCAATATTGTTGACAGAATCTTAAATACAATTTAGTAGCAATATTGGTCTGTACGATGCGTGATCATTAGGTGATCTCCTCTCTCAATAAATAGGTATCATGACTGTTTGGGTCAGACTGGGTGATAAAACTCTCATACTTCTAGTGTCACTAACCTCTTTGTAGCTAGCCCTTTCCCCCCAGTGCAAAGCCTTTTTCACTCCTTAACGTTTTGTCCACAAAAACTATCCACATCAAATTTGTGTCCTTTTTTCCAACATCCTAGGAATTATAAAGGTACCCAGGGTTTGTGGATTCCCCTGGAGGGGACTGAGAAATTAGGCAAACTATAGCTAAATTATGTTTTTGGGGGGAAAATGGCAAAGAAATACTGCAGAAGAAAGTGTCTGTTTTTTCCCTGTAAATGGCATCAACAAAAATGTTTGTGGTGCTGGAATCACCATATTTCAAGCTTTCAGAAACAAGTAGGCTTGATTCCTTAAACCATTGTTTAGCACACTTTTGGCATTTTACTGGGAGATAGGATAGTTCCCTTTGTTCTTTTAACATCTTTCCAGTTTGTGGTGGAAACAGGTATGAAACTCATGATGGATCCCGGAAAGCTAAACATTTCTGAAAACTGGACTACATTCTGAATTCTGCAAGGACTCATTTGTGTAGATCAGTCAAGGTTTTCCCAAGGAAACCAAGTGTTGAAATAAAACAATATTGAAAAGTAGTAACGCCTCATTACAATGGCTGATTTACAAAACCTATATACCATTACATCTGCTAGACTATCCTGGTTGCGGGGATATATAGGGTTTGTGAGCCTTCCAAGAAATGAAGGTGCCCAGAGCCAATAATTGAGCTGTACCTTGCAATGGTTTCTCATTGTGTATGACATATAGAGATATACATATGGGGGCAGATGCACATGGGGGTATAGCAATGCACATGCTAGCCCACAATAAAAAAATTTTAACCCTGGTATTTGGTGGGCTTTCTGCCCCCCTGTGGTGACAGTTGGGGCAATTGCCCCCATATGCCACTTAAGGGGACAGAAAGACTGTATTCATTAGGGGTGTGCCCATGACCACGCCCATACTGGGCAGTCTCACTCCTACAAATATTAAAAATCCCTAGCGTCTACTGGACTTTCTGCCTGCGGGGGCAGAAGGAGTAATGGCCCCCATCTACCCCCAGGAGACAGAAAGACTGTTTACTTTACATTTTTTAGAGGGAGCTCACACCCTTGCCCAAGGGGCCGTTCCCTCTGCCTGGTGTCTAGTGGATAGATCCCTGCTTGGGATCACCCTCCTGCAGTGATCCCCAAGCAGGAATCCACTAAGGAAAGGTCGCATTGGGAAGGGGAGATTCTCCCCTTTCCAATGATACCACCCCCATATGGGTCGGTGCTCGGGGGCTGAGACACTGATGCACTGAAAGTGAAATGAGCCAATCAGGTCATTTCACTTTCATTTTCATTTAAATGACATCAGGGAGCCAAGCACATCAATCGTCATTTCAGTTAAAAAACTGAAATAGCCCCAAGAGCTGCAAAAGCTCTTCCACAGCTCCAAAGGCTATTTTCTTTTTCAGGAATCCCTTTGATACCTGCACTAGAGGTAATTCCTGCCTTGTGTGCCAGGACAACTCAGAGCCATCTTGTGCACATGCCCACTGCCTGCTCAGATGGCTCCAAACCGTCCTGCCCACACAAGGGAATAACTATATGGTCATCCAAGCACCCATCCACTGGGATCTCATTAGGGACCGGTGTGTTCTCGTTCATCATGGGATTTATAGCCTCTTCAACAGTAATATCTTCCTCCCTATGTTACCTATTGTCTATTTTAAGGTTGGGAAGATCAAGGTATGTAAGGAGTTTCTCAATTTCTTTCTTCTCTCCCAATTGTTTCACTTCATAAAAGGCTCTTTAATGTTGCACACATTTATCTACTGTCTCTTTGTGTGCCACTTTCGTCACTCCTATAGCCATAGTAATGTTGCATTTCCATAATACAGTCATCTTCCTTCTGCCAAACCAGACCAAGAACCTCTCTACCTTATCTCCCACCTCATGTAAGTTACAGTGCCGAGTCAAGTACTATATGTGCACTCCATCAGTTAACTGTCTGGTAGGAACCTTCAAAGATCTTGTATTGCCATTGCAGTTGGGAAGTTTTTACTGTTACAAATTGCCCTTTTACTTTTAGAGGTTTAAATTATAGTTGCCTTATTTTCTCTAATTTCCATTTATTCTGCTTTGTGCTTCAATACTGCCTTGTATGTTTTCCACAATATCCACTGAGAGTCAGCCATTTCCTCATTGTTTTGATAATTTAATGTGGGATTCTCTCCGTCCTAACTGAATTTCATGTTCTGTAAATTCCCAGGCTTTTATTCTCCACCCTCCATCCCATGCCTTCAGTAATGTCCCCACCATCATCATAGTGTGCAGGCGGTCCAACATTCCCCTAGGCAGGGCTAGGAAGTCCACTGGGGGATTTCCAATGTTGGAATTATTTGATAGTAAATACCCAATTTGGAAAATGAATTATGAGCTCTGAAGAAGAATGAGTACTGTATCCCACTAGCGAGCTTCAACCTACATGTATCAGTAGGACTCATAGTTCTGGCAAACTATATTGTGTTGTGAGAAAGCTAAAAACATCCTTTCTTTGTAGCCAGCTAACATCTAGACACAAGCATTCCTCCATATATTACTACTAGCCCATAGTCACATCTGGTGTTCCCTTTCTCCCCACTGAGGTTGCTGTGTTGAACGAGTTTTTCCCATTTGTGTCATCTCCTTTCTCATCCAGGGTCATGCTCAATGCCCAGGAAGGCATCTTTCCCAAGTGATTCCTTGGCCCTAGTGCCAGGGAGGCTGACCCCCACTCCTCATGCCTGTATCAACTGCCAGACCTAAACTTTACATTTTGTCTAGAAAAGTATCTTCGGATTCGCATGTGTGTGGTCCAGGAGCACCATTATAGTATTTGGCTCACAAAGCATTTCTTCTTTTGCTCTTATCTCATGGAGGGTACAATCCTGGTCTTGGTAATTTATTATTTAGTCTATTAGTGGAGTCACCTGGGGAACCTATTAACCAGCATTTAGGGCCAGATGTAGGTAGGAAAAAAATTGTGAGTCAGAAATTGCGAGTCTTTGCGACTCGCAATTTCCGACTTGCAAACAGGTATCCAGCAAGAAGAAGCGACTTCATTTTGTGACTCGCAAATGAAGTCGCACCGCAGATTGCGAGTCCGCTGTTTGCGAGGTCGCTTTTTGCGACCTCACTAAAAACGAACATGCAAATTGCGAGTGGGTGTCGCAAATTGCGACTGTGCCGCAAATTGCATGCAGGTGCAGCAGAACACTCTGGAAAACACTTCCTGGCTCTTGCTGATGACATCACAGCCAGGAAGTTTACAAATACACCTGGGAGGAGGGAGGACCACACCCATTTCCAACTGCTGAACAGCCAACAGGAGGAACAGCAGCAACAATGGAGGAATCAGCCAGAAAGAGGAACATCAAATTTTCTGAAAAGGAACTGGAGGTGATGATGGATGAATGCTGCCAGCACCATGATCAACTTTTTAGAAGAGCAGCCCTCAGTGTGACTGAGTAGGAGAAAAGGAGGATTTGGATGGAAATCCAGGAGAAGGTGAATTCGATGGGGGTGAGCCACAGGAGCATTGATGAACTTAAGAAAAGATGGTATGACCTGCGCTCCAGGATGAAGGAGAGGGTGGCAGAGCGCCTCTGGGAGATGAGGGGCACTGGAGGAGGCCCATCTACCGTCCCACCACCCACACCCATGAAGGAAAGAGTGCAAGAGACCCTGGAGCCAGAGGCAGTGTCTTGAATAGGAGAGATGGACACGTCAGCGCCAGGACCATCAACCAGTGAGTACCATGAAACATGCATGTACACCCATATCTGCCATACTCCCACCCACCTAGTACACAGCAGCATGCACAACCAAAATAGCTCAATTTCAGAGTAGCAACCACCAGAATGGTGCATTATGGGCAATGTAGTCCAGTAGGCAGCTGATAGGCAACAGTTTATTAGGAAGCATACAACAGATGGTAGATACTGACAGTGTGTTCCCTATGTCCCACAGGTCTCCCACAAGACACCACCACCAGCCACACCATCCAGGGTGCAGACGTCAGCCACCAGGCAGCACAGGACCCAGGAGCAGCCACCACAGGGACCTGCACCACCCGACCACAGTCCCCTCCAGATGCACCAGTGGCCATAGTGGAGATAGACCCAGCACCTGGTCCCAGCCACAGTGCCAGCCAACAGGACACAGATGCTCCACCGCGTCGCAGGCAGTGTCCCAGGGAGATGTAGGGGACTCCTCCATGTCCGCTGCCGAGGCAGCACTCATCCAAGGTCAGCGCCTGCAGACAAGGGAAAGGAGACAGATATCAGGGGCCATGCGGCGAATGGAGAGGAATCAGACAACAGGGCTGGCACAGGTCCACACAGAGCTACAAAACTTCAACAGTAATATAGGTGACCTTGCGCTCTCCATCAGACAACTAGTGACTGAACTAGTTACGGAGAGAGAGAGTGCAAGGCGCTGTGACCGCCAACTAATCCACCGACTAGACCGCATGGCTGCCTCCATCGTCCGCCTGGCTGTGAACACCACAGGGCTGTCCCGCCGCACAGTCAGTCTACAGGTCTACATGGGCCACTTTGCCAGCGATGTGGCTCGCGGCCTGAGATGGATAAGCCACGCTGTGGACATGATGGAGGCACGACAGGTGGCTAGGGGCGCGGCAGACACGCCGCAAGACAGTGAGGAGGGCTCTACTATCAGTAGTGCTTCTGCCACAGACACCAGGGTCTTGCATAGTGGAAGTGCACGGCAGGGATCTGCAGATGCTCCAGGCACCAGCCATGCTGGGCGTCCCAGGCATAGGATGTGAGCTACGCACGTACAAACAATGAAGGCACATGAGGTTAGTGTGTCCTCATAGCAGGTGGACTTTTACAGCCCCTGATCAATAGTTCATTTCTATAGTTTTTTGGTTCACTTCATTAAAGTTCTTGTTTGTTCCACTTCACACCTGGGCTCTTTGTGTGTGACATTAGTGTGTGTGGTGACAGTTAGCACGTACCTTCCAAAGTATTGGTTTGCAATGTGGTCCCGTCTCTGTCTGCCTTGATTTGCAATGCTTCTATCCCCATGATGGCGATGTAGTAGCTCTTGCTCGTCATCCTCCGAATCTGGGTCTTCAGGGGTGAGATGTAGCCCACGTCTGGTGGCAATGTTGTGCAGTATAGCGCATGCCCAACGATCTTGAATGCTGTTATTGGGGCATACTGGAGGGCACCTCCACTTCTGTGGAGGAATCTGAATCTTGCCTTCAACAGTCCAAAGGTCCTCTCTATAATATTTTGGGTCCTCCTATGTGCACTGTTGTATCGCCTCTCTGTCTCATTGCTGGGTGTTAAGTACGGGGTAAGTATCCATGGTCGTAGTGCATATGCACTGTCAGCTGTTGGGCAAAAATGAACAATGTTAGCTTGGCATGGATGGGTTCCACATTGACCTGTGTGTATGTCTGCAAGGTGTATTCAGCAATACCTAAGAGATATCCATCTCCAAACTCCCCACGTTCTAGGCGTTGGTGTATCCCACTGTGCCTGAAAATGTAAGTCATGTGTACTCCCTGGAAATTTGGCTACCATGTCAGTTATAACATAATGGGCATCAAATACCACCTGGAGGTTCAGTGAGTGGGTACACTTCCGGTTGCGGAACAGATATTCCAGATTTGCAGGAGGGCATATTTGTAAATGTGTCCCATCTACACACCCTATTACATGAGGGAAGTTGGCAATCCTGTAGAATTCCAACTTGGTGCTGTTGATTTCTGCCTCATTCCTGGGTAGGTATATGTATCTGGACATGTGTGTGAGTATGGCATCTAGGAATGATCTGAAAAACTGTGAGAGTGCACTTTGGGATACCCCACCTGCCACAGCAATGACCCCCTGATAGCTACCCGAGGTCAAGAGGTGCAGTGAGCATAGCACTTGCACATGTGTGGGGATGGCGCTGCCGCGCACAGTCTGGCGTTGAAGCTGCGGATTGAGTAGATCTATTAATTCTAATATTGCAGCACTGCTGAGTCTGTATTTATCATAGATCTCCACCTCTGTTTGTTGGAATAGTGTCTGTCTGGTTCTGTATATCTTCTCCTGTCTCTGGCTCCTCCTCCTCATCTGCTGTGCGGCGTGGGCTCTCCTCCTCCTTGCTATCACATATATCTCCGGCATCTTGAGTAACCCAGGTGCCTTCTGGGTCTCCTTTTATACTTTGGTTCTGCTTACCACCTGCTCTGAGTTAGTGGTAAATTGGAAGTGCAAAATGTGCTTTTTGCAACTATTCGCAATTTGCGAGTGCCTATTTCATATGGTTTGCAACTCGCAAATTGCGACTTCCTATTTGCTAAGAATAGTTTTATGAAAAGGTGCAGAATTGTACATACAATTCTACATTTAACTGTTCAAATGGGTGGCTGGTGTGGCATGTTGACACTAATGGTTGTCACTTCAAATTTTTAAATTCTTACTGGGGTATTAAATGTAGCACACCAGTCCCCCAAATATGTCCAGTCACAACACTTGGGTCTAGTAAATACCTAACATTCCCCTTTGTCTGCTGTTGAGCAATGTTTATGTCTCCTCTCTGACAACATGGATTTGTAAGATTTTCTATTAGGTCTCAGATCGCTATGTTCAAAACGTTTTCTGTAAGCTGTTTATAATGACGTTTGGAACATTTCACAACAGGTCGCACAATGGGGTCGCAATTTTGGCGAGTCGGTAATGGCTAGTGGCGCAATTTGCGATTCGGAAATGGGGTTTTTGCATCCCATTTCCGATTTTGCGGGGTCGCAAATTGTGATTTGGGCCATTTGCGACTCACAAAATTTTGCTACATCTGGCCCTTGGTGACTCTTTCAATTACAAAACAGGAGAAGAGCCATTTGAGCTATACAGTCAAGAGGGACCATGCTTTTAGGAAGTGTACTTGGTCCAATCACTCTGCACCCTCTGGAAATCCAAGAAAGCTAAGGTTGTTCCAGTGTGAATTACCCTCAGTGTCTTCTGCTCACCTTGCCAGTTCCCTATTGGATACTACAAGGTGACTCACAGTTCTGGTAAGATCCTTGACCATATCTTCAAGTGTGGAAATTCTCATCTCTGTTTCTATTATTCTCTTATTTACGTTTTGAAGATCTTGCAGAATGAGCATCACTTCAGAGCCTACTTTTCCATTTTTTTGTTCCAGCATTTCCCTGGAGGTCTTACTCACTTGGAGTATTCTGCCTGTTTCCTGGAGACTCAAGTCATTTCCACCTTCCGCTGCCACCACCTTATTTCTCTTTAATGTTGATGACGGAGGTGTCAAAGACTCTGTGTACTTATCCATTTTCCATTGTTTTGGTGCTTTGAGTCCTTTTCTTTAGCCATAAGAGATTCTTGTTTTCTAACCTCCCTATTGGTAGCTTTCTTGAGAAAATTAGTTCCAGTCTTTCGGAGAAAACAGAGCAGGCCAGTCCATCCTTTTTCTGTTTCTCTTACAAAGGATTTCTACTAGAATACCCATGGCTTTTTTGCTCACATTTTTTGCACCTGATTTAAGCATTCTATTATCAAAGCCCCAGTTCACACATTTCTGAAGATCTGGGGCTCCCTTCTCTTCTCCATACTTTACAGGGAGTTATCTGGCCTCACTCTGTGCCTCCCCTCAATGCAGAATCCCTTTTGATCTCTTACTTGGATAGTAAAAACCCAGGATCTGGCTTCCTTTACCCCACTGACACCTCCAATGTCCTCTGGCTTCTTATCTTAATTTAAAAGGCGTTAGGCCACAACTAATGTCCACACCGCAAAAAAGGGATCTCTGCATGTTCCCTCTCTCGCCTCCTGGAGCCACCTGCCAAATAAAGCCCTCCCCCAGACATCAAGGGCTATTCCTGCACCCCTTCAACCTCCTGACTCTGCCTCTCTATGCCATCCTCACATGTCCCTACCTGGCACCTCAGCCTCCTCTGGAGCTCAGATTCTTCCCTGCTCTGCATGCCACAAGATCATCTATGTAGCAGGAGGAGAAGCCCTGAGGTAGCCTTTTCTTTGTTTCTTGGTCACCTGGAGACAGGGTAATACCAATTCCCACTTCCACACATTGGCAGCACCCTGCACAGCACAATACAGGTGCCTCTACCTCCAATTGCTGACCTGTCCTTGACCCTGCATTTGCTCCCAGTGTTGTGCTCCGGGCCCGTCAAGCCCATATGGCAACCTCCAGTCACCCTGCTCCGACCACAGTCTGGGTATACCTTGAGATCATCTATGTAGAGCGAAGAGACACCAACCAGCCTCTTTTTTTATTGTTCTAGGGTCGAAGTCGGGGCAGCACTTATACCTTCTACCCTGCTTCAGGAACACTTAGCACCATTACATAGAAGTGTCACAGCCTCTTAGAAAGGGACCTGCCTCAACTCCGGACCCATTCCTTGCTTGTCTCCTCTGGACCTTGTCAGGCTGGCAGGATATCTTCAAATCACCGCACTCCAACAACTCAAGCTCAACGGTGGACCCCTGTGGTCTCTAGAAAGCACATCATCTTTTGCCACCAACCACAGGCTGCTATTCTGACTTGTGCTGGGAGCTGACCTTCTCTTCAAGGGCTGCATCTTTTTCAATCTTCCCTGTGAGCTGCTACCATTAGTGGGCCCCCTAAAATACGACTTAATTAGTCTGCAATTTTCTACCCACAGGTTGAGATTGAAAGCCAAGATGTATGTACTGGCTAAGGATTATTGCAATATTTTGTTGGTGGGTGAGCAGAGCTTGCTGGAATCACATCCGCTTAACTTTCTTGCTGGATCCACCACCCCACTACATGTATGCTTAACAAAGAGAGAGGAATGGATTATGGATTGGTCAGAATTTACCCTAAGGTACAATGCAGTAAATGTGTGTTACCACAAATAGGGCCTGTTTACAACTTTTTCGGATGGGATACTCCATCACAAACATGTCAGGTATTCTTCCCACTGTTAGAAGTTCCATTATATATTATGGAACTTGTAAAATGGCAGGCGGGATATTCTTTACGTTTGTGATGGAGAATTCCCTCCACCAAGGTTGTAATCAGGCCCTTAATCTGTTTGGGCACAAGACTGGTTTTATGTTGGTTGATAGCAACAATCATTGTTAAGGGTGGATATGGTCAGTCAAATAGGGTGCTACAAACCTCACTTTGCCTTTAATTATAATTAAACTTCTGTAAGTGAAAAGTATCCTTATCTTCTGTTTGGAATATCTGATGTCAAACAAATGAGGGATTACTGACTGCAAAATGTTGGAATATGTGTATTCTTGTATGTTTAATGTTTCTAAATGTGTTTCATTTCTGCATCATAGTCTTCTATAACCACTAAAATCTCATATCAAACCTTAAATTGAGGTTCTACTCAGGCCATAATTAAGACAGTTAAAGTTACTCTACAAGGAAACATTTTACCAATCACTAAATATATTTAAAAAATAGAATACTTATTTTGCTTAGCCTATGGTTTTTAGCTAACAAACAGTAAGGATGCAATGTGTTTGGGGTTGGTTTTACTTATTATGCAACATTTTGTTTACTCATAGGCTTATACTTTAGTATTGTATCTTTTATCCTTTTTTTAAAATGTATGAAAATAAAAATGAATGAACATGCACAATCTATGAGTGACACCTTAGACCTGTAGTGACTTGACTGTCATAACTCATAAATATTTGGCCTTGCCAAACAAAAAACGTAAACAATTTTCAAAAAAATCAAAACACCATTTTTAATAATCAGAAGAATCTAACCATGTGAGCACACAGAACAAATAATGGATACCCCTATCTAACTTCTAATCAAGTATTGAAAATAATTTAAGATCTAATACGATTACTAATAAGAAAGTTTAGTTTTGTATTGCTACTTGGCTACAGTGGCTTTTTTATTCATATTGGTAGACTTGGCATCCTTGGTGTGGTTTCCCCTAAACGTTTTGCTTTTTGACCTCCTGGTTGCTGACTTTACTTGTGATGGCTTTAGGACCTTGGATACTTTGCCACTGATACAATTGGCTTATCCACAATTGCATATTTAATTTACTTATAAGTCCCTAGTAATGTGCATTAGATGTGACCAAGGCCTATAAATTAAATGCTACTTGTGACTGTAGGGCTGATTCCGCCACAAACTTAAGTAGCCCTCTGACTATGTCTCAGGTCTCCCATTGCGGAGCCTGTGTGTGCAATTTTACACTGCAATGTTGACCTGGCAAAATAACCCATTTGCCAGGCCCAAACTTTCTCTTTTCATATATATAGTTCACCCCTAAGGTAGGCCCTGGACATCCCAAAGGGCAGGGTGTCATGTATTTAAATTGCAGGACATATACTTTTAAGTTTTACGTGTCCTGCTAGTGAAAAGCTCCCAAATATGTTTTTCACTACAGCAAGGACTATACCTCCCAAAGGATTACATTACCTTATTACATCTTATATGTGTAATTCATAATTTGGAAGAGATAAGTTTGTCAAGTTTGGTGTCTCTGGACTCACAATTTAAAATCACAACATAAGGTGTAGTTGGATTTCAAATTGCAGTTCTGAAAATGCCACTTTTAAAAAGTTGGCACATTCTTACTGTAGTCATTCTGTGCCCTCTGACTGACTCTGAATGCACACTTGGGGTGGGTGATAGCTAGCCTTTGTGCATTACCTCTAGTCGGCCATGCACAAATGGGGTGAGGTGTGATTGATAGGTCATCCACAGCCTGATGGCCCATCCTGGACAGGATGGAAGGGAGGAGCTGATACTTGAATGGACTGTGTCTTGTCCCTCAACAAAGGGCTGCATAATCACCTGTAGTTACTACGGAGCCAGGGCAGGAAAGGAGGACCTCTGTGCACTTCAAATACCTTTTTTTAAAAGTCTTCCTTGGTTGCAAGGCACAATGGGGTACAAATCCTGGAACTCTGACACAACCATTTCAGTACCCTTTGGGACCTGTTAATACTCTGCCAGGAAGAGAAACTAATGTGCTGATACATGGGCTGCCACTCTGCTTGATTCTGCTGAATTCTTGCTTTGCTGTGCTGACCTGCTACCTGCTGACCTCTTGCCTGGGAGTGAGAATGACATGACCTGCTTATCTATAACCCAGAACACAGAGTGACTCCAAGAGCCAGCTGACTGGTCTCCTGTTTTCTAAAGTGTCAGGAGACTTCTAACTTAACTGTATCTGCACCTGGACAACGCCGGGTCAAGTGGTGCCACCTCAGTGCTGGACCCTTGGAAGTGAGGTAATGCTTCTTAGTGCTGTTTTCCAGTGTATTCTTTAAAAACTCATATTTCAAGTTCTACTTGATTTTTGTCATTGTTAGATCTGGCACCCTTAGGGTGGCCTTACCACAGACATTTTGCCTTTACCTCCTATTTTGTTGCTGTATCTTTCTGTTTACCTTAGGACTCTGAGCACCTTAACACTGCAAATCAGTGCTAAAGTTCATGTGCTTCTCCCCTGTAACATGGTACCATTGGTCTATCCACAATTGACAAGTTTAATTTACCTGTAAGACCCTTGTAGAGTGGTATACCATATAACCAGGGCCTGTAAATGAAATGCTACGAAGATCTGTAGACATGACTCAGGACTGCTACTGCAGAGCCTGTGGGTGCAGCCTCACTGCCACCCGACTTGGCATCTAAAAACTCTTGCCAATCCCAGAACTCCCTATTTCTTGCATATAAGTCACCCCTAGTGTAGGCCCTAGGTAGCCCATAGGGCAGGGTGTTATGTAAGTAAAAGGCAAAACATGTACGTGTACGTTTTACATGTTCTGGTACTGTCAAACACACAAAGTCGTTTTTCACTATTGTGAAGCCTGCCCCACATATAGGCCAGCATTGGAAATTCCCTTATATACTTTTAAGTGGTAATTTCTGACCTGAAAGGAGTGACATTGTTCTGTTTGGAATGGTTGTGAGAAATCATGCTTACTAGTGAAGTTGGATTTAACATTACTATTTTAGAAATACCACTTTTAGAATGTAGGCATTTTTTTGCACTTACTGCTTTCTGTGCCTTGCAGCCTGTCTCCAGTCCACATCTGGCCTGGACACTCAGCTGCATCTACATTCATTTGCATGCTGATGTGTCTTTGTCGGCAGGAAGAGTGAAGGGGCTCTTAATTGCACTTCAAAGGTTGGTGACCTGGCCATACTCAAAGGACTGATAAACCCCCAGAGATCTCCTGGCAGACAGGACTTGGTTGAAAAGGGAACTGGTGCACTTCAAAACCACTCTTTGAAGTCTCCTCCACTTCAAAGACACATTTGTATATATATACTGGGTCTGGGACCCCCTCAAATCAGACACTTCTTAACCTACAGCTGGACTCTGTCAGAGAGACTACAATGCTGTCAAAGGACTCATCTGGACTGCCTATCTGGAAGGAATGCTCCCCTGCTTGTTGCCCTGCTGCCCTCTGATTCTGCTGGAAGGACTCTGCTTTACCCCACAAATGATATCCAAGGGCTTGGACTAAGCTTGCTTCCTGTTAAGTCTCAGGGCCATCAAAGACTTCACTGCATCACTTCCCGGATCAACGCAGTGCCTATTTCATCCTCCAAGCACATTTTTTATTTTCAATGCATTGTCCCCGAGCATCAAAATATCCACCCAATGCAGTAAGGAGCCAAGGCTCTGCACCTGGGATATGACGTATCACATTGCCCACGAGGAAAGAATAGATGCCTCACCTCTGCCGTGCTGGGAAAAATCAATGCATCGCTTTACTTTCCAAAGCATCACCTCCTCTGCGACCCTCTGCATCGCTATTTTTGACACATCCCATGTGCTTTGTGCTAAAAAGATACAACCATTGATTCCTATGGTTTAAGACTTACCTAAACTTCTAAAAAGTGACATCTTGACTTGTGCATATTAGATTCTTGTTGTTTTGGTCTTATTTTATTCAATTAAATATTATCTATTTTTTAAAACTGGGGTGGAGTACTTTTTGCAGTGTTTTCACTGTGTTACTGTATGAGTTATTGCACAGATTCTTTACACATTGCCTTCTAAATTAAGCCTGCCTTCTTTGTTCCAAGTTACCGGAGGGTGAACATAGGTTGAACAGTGTGTTTGTGACGTGCCCTGACTAAGATTGTGGTTCCTGAATGAACAGAGCACACACATCTACCAACCTGAAACCCAGTTTCCAACAATAATCTTTTATTTCCATTGTCTAAACCAGATCACTCATATTGCATAATCTAAGATTATTTACATATAAATTGTCCTCTACTTACTATTGCTATACAGAAATCACATGGCACAGCTTTGATGAACAACATTGTTCATAAAAAATACAAAACCACAATGAACATTCCCAATAGCTTTTTCTGTCAAACTATGTCATCTGAAAGCATGGATGTCATGGCAGATACCATCTTAGGTGCCCAAAAAAGATTTTGTAGGACCCTACTTGGGTATAAGAACAGTCCACAACTGCCTTCTGCTGGTAGAATACCAGTTTTACAAGACCTTGACTCAGAAGTGTAGCCATATGTTGATGACATTTGCCTCACAGATGATGGTTTAAATACAAATTTGGCCAGAGAGAATCACATAATCTAAGGGTTTGTGGACCACAACGATAAATTCAACTTTTCAAAATCGAAAATTACTTTTCATGCTCTTGCTTTTAGGATATGAATTATCAAATGAGGTAGAGAAGTGTGCTCTATTGCAACCCCCAAATACGCCAAAATGCTTCAATCACTTTTAGGCTTTCTAAACTTTGGTAGTACATTCATAACAGGTTGTGCACAGCAGGTTAAACTGTTGTATGATCTATTTTGTCCAGATTTTTCAGACAATCTTTGGACTGCAGAACATACCAATATTCTTTGAACATTCCAAACTGAAATGCATGCATCCAAACACTTACACACTCGTGTTAACAAAACAAATTTTGTTATCCATATAATTGTGGGTTCCACTGGCTACACATATGTCACCTTTAATGAAGGTGAAACAGTACCCATTGCACATAAATCGCATGTATATTGTAATGCAGAAAAGTGTTTTGCATTGCCAGAAAAACTACTGACTGAAGTACAAACAGCTTTCCTAAAGGAACATCCATTGGTTCAGGGGAAATGCATAATTGTGGTTTCTCCCTTCTAGTCTTACAGGCTGTTACAAAGGCGTGTGTTGCAAATGCCAATGGCTTACATCCCTGATGGATACAGGGATGTAGTGGGCCAGTTCCTTTACAGCTGCTGATGTGGATTACGTTTTTGACCCTACATTACAAACACAGGAATTTCTCTATTATGAAAAAGAACACCGCATGTCAAATTACATTTTGCCTCTAGATCAGTATGATTTTGTAATATATACTGATGGTTCAGCCAAGCCTGTGGTTGTTACTAAGCATAAGTACTCAGTAGCATGCACTGCAGTGAACGGTGTTCTGAAAGATGGACAGTTTCAGGTACAAACACAGAAATGTTGGGTGATTGTACCATTCAGCTGGCTAAAATGCAAGCTTTGGTTCTGGCAATGAATCCTGAATTCCTCACAACTATATAGCATCTGATTCCTATTACCGTGTCAGTCCTATAATGATAAGTTACATATTGACACTGGATTCAGATATTCTAATGTTAACACTATTAAGCATAAATTGCTTTTGGAAAAGGTGGCAACTC
Organism: Pleurodeles waltl; assembly: GCF_031143425.1. Taxonomy (NCBI): domain Eukaryota; kingdom Metazoa; phylum Chordata; class Amphibia; order Caudata; family Salamandridae; genus Pleurodeles; species Pleurodeles waltl. The sequence goes on along the minus strand of NC_090443.1, from coordinate 656,782,920 downwards.
TTAAAGATGTTTTGCCACAGGCTCATGTAACACACTTCGAATCATCAGTGTGTGGGAATACACGTTGCAGGGAATCCATTGACTGATGAAGCCGCTAAAGTGGCTGTTCATACTGTGCAAGTAGCTGCGATTACTCATTCCCGTACAAGAATTGTTGATGACATAATGGCCGCAGTCACTGCTTTGGCTAGTGGCACACCTTCACCAAAAATGTTCTAGCTAAGGGCCAGATGTAGCAAGCCGTTTGCATGTCGCAAACTGCGAAAATTGCAGTTTGCGCCATGCAAACAGCCTCCCGCCATGCACATTCACAAACTGCGAGTCGGTTCCCTTCCTATTTGCGACTCGCATCGCAATTCAGAATTGCTTTGTGACCACGAATGCGGTCGCAAAGCAACTCGCAGTTACCACCAGTGTCACACCAGTATCTACTCTGAAAAAAACAAAAACAAATGGTTTCGGTATTTTTGCAACTCGTTTTCCTTTAAGGAAACGGGCTGCAAAATGAAAAAAAACTGCTTTATTTAAAAAGCAGTCACAGACATGGAGGTCTGCTGACTTCAGCAGGCCACCATCCCTGTGAGTGCAGGGACTTGCTATGGGGTCGCAAAATGCGACCCACCTCATGAATATTGATGAGGTGGGTCTTTGCGACCCCATAGCGAGTCGCAGAAGGTGTCTGAGACACCATTCTGCATATGCTTTTGGGATTCTGAAATTGCGAGTCGCACCGACTCGCAATTTCAGAATCGCAAAAGCATATCTTGTTACATACGGCCCTAAATTCTCCTATCTATTGAGTGCTCAAAAACTACCCTTTGCTTGCATTTCCGTGGTGGTTGATTGAGTGATGATACCCGACCAGGACCACAGACAGGTTAGAGCAAATAATTGCTACTCATGAAGAATTAGCATCTGCTCTTGCTGGTATGGCGTGTACAGATTCCTTGTTACAGAAACAATTCTGGTGGCACGGTTTCAACAAATCAAATGCTCCACCCTTGCTCATCCACTGCAGACACCCCTTCTAGTTTCTAATAAACCACTACAATGTGTCTATTTTGATCATTTCAGATCACACCATTCAGATGATGCCTTTAGATGTATTTTGTTGGCCGTTGATTCATGTTCTCTGTTTCTGTGGGTGTCACCACAGCGATGGGCTGGAGCTTGAACTGTTATCAAAGACTTGCAAGTCTTTATCAGTGTATATGCAGTAGCAGCATGCCACACAGACCAGGGACCAGCTTTTTCCTCCAAGGCTTACTGGGACAATATGGGAATCCTGGGTGTTGCTGTGCATTATTCCTCCCTCTATCATCCTGAGGAAAACTCGATAGAGGAAAGGATGAACTGTGACTTTAAGCAGTCCTTAAAATGTAGAGTATTAGGTTTAGGTTGTAGTTGGATCCATCACCTGTATGGAGTTCAGAGAGCTTTAAATAATATGCCTAGACGTTCTTTGGGTGGTTGCAGCACCTATGAGTTCCTCTTCGGGGTCCAGATATATATTCTGGATTTAGATAACCCTGGTAGAGTGGTGGATGATGCGCACTTTGACATGAATGAACATTTCACTGTCTTACAGGATTAACAAGAATTCTGGGATAAGCACTCAAATGTGAATTCTAAATGTTCTGCTACTGATGAAGTGAATGGCCAGCCAGTGACTTCTGGCTGGATTCCTAAAGTTGGTAATCTGGTCTACGAGAAGATTATAGAGAAAAAGGAGTTTGGCCGATTTTGCCATTTCCTGGTGCCTGTACTTACTGTTCAAGGTACTCAAACTGTGATTTTGACAAAAAAAATTCATTGATTTAATAAAGTTCCATCATATGGCCATTCTTACACAGTTGGCCACGAGGGTATCTGGGTAGTTCCCTGTCTCCTCTTCCTACCCTTCAAGAGATCCCTCTACATGCATTATGCTGTCCTAATATTTGTATTCCCTGGATGGAGTCTTCTGATGCAACATACACTTGTGCCTATTGCTACTAACAACACAGGATATGTTTCTGATTTGGGTATACAATGCACTACTGCTACTCTTGGTAATTAAATCATATATTATCAGCCACCTTTAGCAGTACCTACAGACTCTATTTTGTCTCATACTGCTTATGTCTTTGCACAAACTGCTGCTGATTAATATGGCAATTTGTGTTCAGATTATTTAAATACTTCCTTGCATGGTGCTTGAGCGCAATGATTTTGATTAAAGAAAGATATTTGATTCCTGCATGGTATTACCTTTGGATTGGTGTTTCATAGTTTTTTTCTCTTTATCTGCTATTGAATGAACACTATCTTCTATAATGTTCCACTCCAAGACTGGTAGCTGAAGTATTTATGCCCCATTCTTTCTCATATAAGGTGAGAAGAGACTTGTTCCTTGTGAACATTACTACATTTTCTTTCCATATTGACATTGTTTTGGATAAGATCCCATACAACATTTTTGGTCTATCACAAACTCTACAAATTCTATGTGTTTAGTCTTTTCTATTGATTGTCACCCAAGGCTCTGCATCTGAGTGGGATGTTGAGAATGTTTATAATATCTTATCTCAACTAGAATCTTACATGGTATTTTAAAGTGAGGTTTTTTATTTTAATTCTCTAAACCAAGGTGAAATGGTTTGCTGCCATCATTATATTCATCATTATTTATATAGCGCAAGTACAACAGGTGTTGTTTTTAACTATACGCAGTGGGTTACACTGCTTAACACCACCTACTGGGAGTCCCCAAATATATTTGAAAATGTGTCCTTATTTTTCTGGTCATGTCCCTACAGACCCAGTTTCATTCTGTTATAAATTAAGACCATCTTGAGTAAAGAAAAATATGCTGACACAAAGAAAATTAATTTATTACTTCTTTGTTTTCCAATTGACCTTGAAGGATTACGAATGTCAGAAAGAACACTGGCAGGCCCAGGGCATTGATGTTTTATTCAGGGGTTGTTTGATCCATTGACAAATGATAAATAAAACAAGACTGAAACAACCAAAATCCAATAAGCAGAACTTGGGTTATGCACTTTTAAAGATTAAACTGTAAAATAGTGCTAGAAGCAAGAAGCACCAACTGGGGATATCTGGGCACACCGTATCAGGACAAAGTCAAAAGTTCAGGCTCACTACGATGTAGCGCAGGCCGGCTACAGGGATCCAGATGGGCTTGCTTTACAAATGTACCTTTAATCCAGTTTGCGGAGGGATTTGTTTTGAACCATGCAGCAGAGAGTATGCAACGCTTTTCTCCACTCAACAGCAGTGATACCTCGCGGTACATCAGCAATGTAATCCTGGTCATGCTGGTTCCGAACCGCATAGTAGAGTTTATGCATCAATTTTCTCCATGCAACAGCAGTGATGCATTGTTTCTGCTTCTACAGCAAAGGATGCATCCTTTCTGCTGGAGCAAAGCACCTCAACTCACTTCTAAGGATCCAGGGATGGCACCACTTGGCAGGGCAGACACACAGTGAGCAGAGTCCAGATGCAGGGACAGGGTGGTTGGAAGTCTTTTTTGTGACTGGAACTTCAAATTAGGAGGCCAGCCAACTAGCCCTTAGAGTCAATCAGGGTTCTGGAATGACAAAATGCAGTTCCAGTCTTGCTTACACCCAGGCAAGAACGCAGCCATCACAGGCCAGCACCGCAAATCAGGGGTCCAGCAAAACACTAGTCCAGCAGAGTGGCAGGCCTTCAGCAGCACAGCAGTCCTTTCTGGTAGAGTAGCTACAGATCCAGAAGTGTACTGAAGTGGTAGTATCTCAGGCCCAGTATTTATACCTTTGTGCCCTGGTTCTGGAAAGTAGGAGAAGTTTCTATACAGTGGTTTTGAAGTATAAGGAATTCCCTTCCTCCCCTGACCAGTCTCCAAACTGGCTGGAGTTACATGGCTGTTAAGCCTTTTGTGTGTGGATAGGACACAGCCTAATCAAGTGTGAGTGAGGCTGTGTCCAGCACCTCCCTCCTATCCTGCCCAGGATGACCCATTAAGTCACACTTCAGTTCCCATTTTGTGAGAATATCTAGGAGGAATACACAACCCCCAACTGCCAACTAAACCCAGTCATGTGACCAGAGACAGGCTACAGACACCAAATGGCTGGGGCCTGAAAATGATAAATTTCTAGAAAGGGCATTTTCAGAATTGCAATTTAAAATTCATCTTCACCATAAGTTAGGATTTTACATTGTGATCCCAGAGACACCAAACATAAAGGGATTATCTCTTCTGATTTGAAAGCTACACTTACAAGAAGTAATAAGGCAACTCCAATGTCATACTAAGGGAGGAATAGGTCTTGCTGTAGTGAAAATTGATGTTAAGAGTTTTTCACTACAAGGGCATGGAAAACCTAACAGCACATATCCTATCTTTAAGATACATTGCACACTGCCCTTTGAGTTGTCCAGGGCCTACCCTAGGGTTGACTTATGTGTATACAATGGGAAGTTTGGGAACTGTCAACAGGTTTATTTTGCCAGATTGGATGGCAGTGTAAACTGCACACACAGGCTCTTTGATAGCAGGCCCTGGTCACATTTAAAGGGCTACTTAGGTGGGTGATGCAATCAGTGCTACAGGACCACTAGTATCATTTAATTTACATGCCTCTGGCATATGCACTGGCACTAGCAGCAGTAAAGTTTTGAAAGTCCTAAGGCCAACAAAAAAGAACTCAGCAAAAATAGGAGAAGGAAGGCAAAATGTTTGGGGATGACCCTGCAGAATGGGCCAGGTGAAACCATTCTCACAGAAGAATAGTTTTATGAAAAGGTGCAGAATGGTACATACAATTCTACATTTAACTGTTCAAATGCGTGGATGGTGTGGCCTGTTGACACTAATGGTTGTCACTTCAAATTTTTAAACTCTTACTGGGGTACTAAATGTAGCACACCAGTCCCCCAAATATGTCCAGTCACAACACTTGGGTCTAGTAAATACCTAACATTCCCCTTTGTCTGCTGTTGAGCAATGTTTATGTCTCCTCTCTGACAACATGGATTTGCAAGATTTTCTATTAGGTCTCAGATCGCTATGTTCAAAATGTTTTCTGTAAGCTGATAAAATAATGACGTTTGGAACATTTCACAAAAGGAAGCTGCTGAAAGATTGCATCAAATTGATAAAGAAAATCTAGAAAAGGCATTAACTGTTGTTTATAATGGCATGACTACATGGTCTAATTGTATTAATTCAATAAATACTATTCTGTCATCTGCATTTGATATTTGATATTACACAACATGAATTGTATGCCCTATTACATGGTCAAAATCAATCAAGATTGATTTTGTAACTGATTTGGACATTGCAGGTTTTAAAATCAAACTGAGTGCCATGCAAACATTTGAATACAACAGAATTGTTTTTGCCTTACAGCTTGTCATGTTTCAAACAGTTCATGATAGAGAAAGAAACAGCTTACACCATGCCTAATATAGAGCATTTACAGAAAGTGCCTTTCACTGTAGATGAGATGCCTTCTGATGTTTGGTTAATCCATTGTTTAATTTCTTTAAGGATGTCTATGCTTTATTTCACGTCTTGAAACACTTCCAAGTAGTCAGATGTGTGTAGAGAGGTGGGGAGTTCTTGCATGAGACATGGTTTCTCCCTTTCAATTATAAATGTGTGAGTGGTGACTGAGAAGTTTTTCTTAGTGGAATGAAAGTGAAGTTTTCTTGAACCATTCATTACTTTGTAAAGAGGAAACACTGCATGGCCAGTGCAATGCTTACATGGTCAACGTGGCAAGTTATTTGAAAGGATTTCCTGCATTCTTGATTAAACCAGTTTTTTGTTACTTGATTCTGAACAACCTAGGTAGCTGTGGCATGAAGCTAGGTGTCCCCTACATTGTTGGAGTTTCCAAGGTCATTACTTGCTGTATAAATGTGTTATACCCATTCACTCTTATGGCGGGGGAAGTAACCATGTGGCCAGCAGTCCCTACATCCAAAAATTATCTTTGATAAACTAAGCCGACTGATAGCCTTATTGTTTCAAAGGGACATAGAATTAACATCTGCCAGAGATACTTTTGATCTTCAAGTTGCTCAGTTATCTTCAGTGAGCTTGTGCACCCAATTTTCTATTTCTTGAAACACCTCTGGTGCAGTACTGCAATTGGGTCTGGATTTCCTTCTGCATTCCTAACTGTAGTTGGAGTGATTCTGTCTTTCCTACACTCTCTATGTTCAAGCATTTTGGAAGACACTCCATTGGTATTATTCATGCAAATTGCTGTGTTGGCCCTATTTTTGTTGCTTTGCAATGGATGCTCCACAACAAGCCCAAATGTTGATAAAATTGCCACATGTCCTTCTGTGCCATAAACATATGGTGCAGTACTCTAGATTGTCTTTGCTATTGGAATTGAACAATAACTGGGCTTTGTCTTTTCAGCCCGTGTGGTTTCAGTGTACACCCTGTGTTCAACTGTCTCTGGTGTTCTTTTGAGAGTGCACTAGACATATTCCTTGCTACGCAATTGGCTCAGACTACAGTTATGGATCTGCTAGTGTATCCACTGGGGATGCACTTCCAGTGCTGTTCTATGTCATTACCTTTGCTGCAGGATGCTTACTATGAGTTGCATGCACCAGATTTGATAGATGTTTCCAATTAAGGATCTGTGCATCTGGCTCCTCAATTGAAGCTACATTTCAGCTTCAGCTGATGAGGCTGGTACTGGCCAAGTTTGTTCTTTGAAAATTGCTCTACAGGCTACTATGGATCTGTCCTCTGGGGATAAAGGTTCCCTCCAGGACCCAAGTGACTTTCGGGACTTGGTGGAAATCCCAGGGCTATAGTCCTATAATATGAACACCTCATAGACCTTTCACTTCGGTCTTTTGCTTCTAAAATTGGTTTCATTGATTTTTTTAGTAGTTGTGGAGTTTTCTAATGAGCATTTTTCAAATGCCTGTCACTTGTGTATATTTTATTACAGTTTTATAGTAAATAATGCTATGCCTTTTAAATGCTTTTGGGTGGCTAGCTGTTTGACTGAGTCGCCTTCCGACCAAGGAGACGTGTTGTATGGCTTACAAGATGTCTCTATTTTAGACTCATCTCTTTATGTAAACATCTCTTTTTTGTCATAGCGTTTTCCACACTTTATTGCTATTGCATGAATGATGCAGTATATGCATTTCTGATAGGCATTGATGTCCTGTAGTCTCAACAGTTAGCTCCAGGGTTGTACATTTAAGAACACAATGCAATTGTTTTGCTTTCTTGTTGTGCTAACTAGGCAACACTTCATTTTAGCTAGTTGAAATGAATGAGCTGATCTGCGCCTCTGCCACAGTGTGATAATAATGTCACTTTATTATATAAACAGCTTTTGGTGCTAGGGATTAGCAGGAGGAGCACTTCTATGCTGGGGTCATCAAGGAACCTCTGTGAGCTGTGACTGGGATGCAGCCTTGCTGACTCTGACCTCCATCCTACAAAGGATGATAGCCTGTAGTGGCTTCCAGACACTTAACATCAAGGTAATGGGGTTAGACTATCCCAAATGATCTGACAGAGAGAACTCATGTTGTGCTCTCTTTAGTATAGTCATAGATAAGAGCATGCAAATATTAGCACATGGATGAATTGTTCATAGTGTTTACTATTCTAATAATGCTGATTTCAGTAAAATGTTTCATCTCTCTAATAATCACAAGTTATGCTTTTTATACAAGAATACAATAATTTCAATAAATGTTTTGAAAATTATTTTTCATATCTTTCTCGTGTTTACATTTGGCATGCAAGAGTGACCAATGAAAGAGTTAGATCTGTTTCCACATATTCCTCGTGAACTATAGTGTCATGTTCGAGGCTGCTAACAACATCTTTTTCCAAGGTCAGTTTAGGGGTTGGATGTGATACTGTGAGCTATCCGAAACATGCCTGCACTTACTGATGATTTATGTAGACTTAGGCCCTCATTACAACTTTGACGGGCGGCGGAGGCCGCCCGCCAAAGTTGCGCCGCAGGAATACCGCACCGCGGTCTGAAGACCGCGGCCGGCATTCCAAGTTTTCCCCTGGGCTGGCGGGCGGCCGCCGAAAGGCCGCCCGCCAGCCCAGGGGAAAACGACCTTCCCACCATGAAGCCGGCTCGTAATCGAGCCGGCGGAGTGGGAAGGTGCGACGGGTGCTACTGCACCCGTCGCGTATTTCACTGTCTGCTATGCAGACAGTGAAATACAAGCGGGCCCTCTTACGGGGGCCCCTGCAGTGCCCATGCCATTGGCATGGGCACTGCAGGGGCCCCCAGGGGCCCCGCAACTCCCCCTCCCGCCATCCGGTTCCCGGCAGGAGAACCGCCAGGAACTGGATGGCGGGAGGGGGAGTCGGAATCCCCAAGCCGGCGCAGCAAGCTGCGCCGGCTTGGAGGATTCCTTGGGGGCAGCGGGAAACCAGCGGGAAACCGGCGGGAGACCGCCGGTTTCCCTTCTCTGACCGCGGCTAAGCCGCTGCGGTCAGAATGCCCCGCGGGGCACCGCCGGCCTGTCGGCGGTGCCACCGCGTCCCGCGGCCCTGGCAGTTACAAACCGCCAGGGTCGTAATGAGGGCCTTAATCTCTACTTTATGAAGTTCGTTTTGGTCTAAAACACAATCCTGCTTTTTTTTGTAGCAACCATATAAAAGCTGTACATAACCTATTCAAATATAAGTAAGGCTGAGCCTAGCTCTGCCCCCTTATCTTGCCTTTGATTCCCTATCTAGGCACAACTAAGCTCTCCATTGTTTGTGGCTGAATAGGAGGAATACACAAAGCCCAACTGCTAACTACATCCAGTCATGTGACCCAGAGACGAGTCCTGTTTTTTAAATACATTGCGCACTGCCCTCTGACCTGTCCACGGCCTAACCTAGGGATGACATATATGTATTATTAATAAGGATAGTTTGGGCCTAGCAAAAACTCTTGCAGGGTTGAAATGGCAGTTTGAAACTGCATACACAGGCAGCAATGGGAGGCCTGAGACATGTTTAAAATGCTACATAAGTGGATTGCACAACCAGTGCTGAAGCCTTCTAGAAGCATTTAATTTATCGGCCAGTGGGCTCAGGTAGTGTCACTTTATTAGGGATTTACAAGTAAATGAAATATGCAAATTGAGTATAAACCAATTCTACCATGTTTAAAGGTGAGAGTACAAGCATTTTAGTACTGGTTAGCAGTTGTAAAGTGAGCAGAGTCCAAAGGCTATCAAAACCAGGTCAGCAAACAGTAGATATGAAACCAAAAAGTTAAAGGATAAACTACACCAAGGATGCCAGGTATAACACCCTTTCTAACTTGCGAAAGGTGAAAACTAAAGTGATTGAAAGACTGAGTATGGTGAGTCAATCAATCAATCAATAAATCAGGGTTCTTATAGAGCACCACTAATCACCCATTTGGGTCTAAAGGTGCTTGAGGGTGGGGTCTGCAGCTCATTCGAAGCGCTAGCTGGCCAGTTCAGTCGAAGAGCCAGGTCTTGAGGTCCTTCCTGAATTGAGGCATGGAGGGAGATTGCCTGAGATGAAGAGGAAGAGAGCTCCAGGTCTTAGTGATGAGTTAGGAGAAGGATCTTCCTCTGGTTGTGGTCTTGCCGATCTGTGGGTTGGTGGCCAGGGCCAGGTCAGTGGAAAGGAGTTCCTTGGTGGATTTGTGGAAGGCGTAGAGGTGGTTGAGGTATGAAGGTTTGATGTTGTGGAGGGCCTTGTAGATGTGTGAGGAGCTTGAAGATGATTCTTTTGTTTGTTGGGAGGCCGTGTAGGTCTCTCAGGTGTGTGGAGATGTGGCTGCGGTGAGGGATGTCCAGGATAAGTCAAGCTGCGTTCTAGATTCTTTGCATCTTCTTTTGGAGCTTCTGGGTGGTGCCTGCGGAGAGTGCATTGCTGTAGTTAAGCTTGCTGCTGACGAGCAACTGGGTGACTGTTCTTCTGGATTCGATGGGGATCCACTTGAAGATCTTTCAGAACAGGTGGACCTTGTGGAAGCAGGAGGATGTGATGGCGTTGACTTGGCGGTCAGAGAGAACGAGTTCTTAAGGATGATGCTGAGGTTATGTGCATGGAGGGTCGTGTGGGGGGGCTCTGAGCCCTGCAGGCCCCCATGAGTCATCCCAGGTGGAGGAGGTGGTGTCAAAAATGAAGACTTCTGTTTTGTCGAAGTTGAGCTTGAGGCAGCTGTCTTTCATCCAGGCAGTGACTACCAACATCCTGTTTTCGAAGTTGGTCTTCATGACTGTAGGTTTGTCAGTGAGGATCAATTGAGTGTCATCAGCATAGGAGACGATGTTGAGTCCATGGTTTCTGACAGTGTCCGCTAGTGGGGCCATGCAGATGTTTAAGAGGGTGAGGCTCAGGGAGGAGCATTCGGGAATGCCGCATCTGATCGTTGTAGGTTCGGATGTGAATGGTGGGAGCCTGACTCTCTGGGTTCGGTCGGTGAGGAAGGAGAGGCTCCATTTCAGGGCTTTGCCGTGGATGGTGGCGTCCTTGAGTCTTGCACAGAGTGTAGGGTGTGAGAGGGTGTCGAAGGTGGCCGAGACGTCCATGAGTATGAGGGCTGTGGTTTCACCATGGTCCAGGAGATTGTGGATGTCGTCTGTTGCAGCAAGGAGAGCACTCTCAGTGCTTTTGGTTGCTTCTGAAGCCGGATTGGGAGGTGTACAGGATGAGGTTCTTCTCAATGAATTCAGAGAGCTGGGTGTTGATGGCTTTCTCTATGACTTTGGCCAGGAAAGGAAGCAGAGAGATGGTCTGTACTTTTTGAGGTCCATCAGGTCTGTAGAGAGTTTCTTCAGCAGGGGGTTGATCTCTGTGTGTTTCCAGTCTTCAGGGAAGGTAGTGGTCTCGATGGAGCAGTTGAGGGTGCAGCAGAGCTTGAGGTATGGTGTTGCTGGTTCGGTGAAAGATGTGGTGGGGGCAGGGGTCTGAGGAGCCTCCTGATTGGATGGTCTGCATGATCCATAGGGTGTTGTCAGTGATGAGGGTGGTCCAGTTGGTGAGGGTCGTCTGAGGTCCAGAACCTCTTGATTGGTTGATGCGGCCCTTGTGGATGATCTTGTAGCAATTGGGGATGGCAGTGGCGAAGTCTGATGCAGAGGTTGGATTTAGCCAGGTCTCCATGAGGAATGCGACATGGGAGGTGGTGGAATTGAGCCAGTCCCACATCTGTACAGCGGGTTTCTTGAGGGAGCATGTGTTGAGCAGGATGCAGAGGAAGTGGTTGTGTCTGGTTTTTGGGGGCTGTATTATCGGTAGTGCAGGAGTTGCGGCAGGCAAAGGGTCCTTGGGTGTCACTTGGTGATTTGTGGCAGCAGACAGTGTTAGGTCTAGCATTGAGGGTATGGAGGAAGCTGGTTTTGTAGCAGTGAGGGATGTGGGGAATGGGTTCCCAGGTTCTGGGTGTGGTCCAGGCATTGACAGGCACAAATGGGCTTGCTTTTGGCATGCAAGCAGAGAGGCCACACAGAGGCTGCAATTAAGTAGGGGTTCAGAGGGTCTGGGCGGCTGGGAGGCGTTGAGCAGCACTGAGAGGGGCGGGGTAGAAGGGCCAGGTGGTGAGGGCAGGAAGTTCAACAGGACATGAAGGGGCACGGAAAAATACAGATAGGAGAAATCCAATGGAAAATAGCACAGAAGAGAAATACAGAAAAAAGGTAAACACAGGAAAAAACAGAAAGACAGGAGAAACGGAGACAGTCACAGGCAATACTCACCACTGGACCACCAGGGGTTGAGGTGCAGGCAGGAGTCTGCAGGTGTAGTAGGGCTTCAAACACTGCAACTAGAACATAGGTGGGCACACAGCTACCAGGTAGAGTTGTGCGGCAGGGGAGCAACACACGCTGGCAAGGTCAGTGAAGTCAGTGAAGTTTGTATGGCTGAAGTGACACTGAATTTATAAGATCATTTTGCAATTGTTTCTATGGTAAGAAACTGGTACATAGTGGAATAATCTGATAATAGGCCTGTTTGTTTAGATGATTGGTGGGATTGTTGAGGTGTTATTTTAGGGGGACTACACAATTGTTTGCAAGTGGGTCAATGATGAGGTACTGATCATTTTGAATGTATCTAACATTTAGGACAGAACTAGCGAGTTTGGTGTTATGGGTATGAGGTTTGTATCTCCATTATCACATACTCAGTATATGGTGGCAGAACACTATGTTGTTGTGTTGTACATTTCTGTGTATCCTAATGTAACCATTATAGAAATGGTTCCTGATAAAGTAGGTTGCCTAATATGGTATAAAAAGTGTGAAACCTATGACATTGGTGAGAATGTTTAAAGTATTACATCAAAAGAATTTCTGGTCTTTAGAGATATTCTGGCCTATTCACACAGATAAATCCACACATTTAGATTTACTACAAGTAAATCTTCTCTTGCTATTCGGAGTAACTTTACTAGTTTTGGTTATTCACCATTTATGTATGTAAAGTTACTCAAAAATGTAGACTCAAATAGAAGGTGGAGTAACTAGAAACACCAAATATGACTGCAAAGTTACTTCCAGCAGTGACAAGCAATGACTTCAAAACCATATCTGATGTTCTTCGCAATCAGTGGAGACTTTCCCATAGCAAAACATAAGGCCAATAATAGAGGTTCGTTAAACTTTTTAGAAAATATTGAAAACTTAATTTTATGTTAAATAATATTAACAAGTACTCTTTATGTTATTTTGAATGTATAAACATCTGTTACAGTATTAATAACTACATTGTAAATTTAATAATTATTTAGAACATGTTAAATTAAAATGAAAGAATTTTTCTGAACTTTAACTAAAAATATTCCTCCTATTGTAGAACCATTATATTTTATAATAACAATTATTAAAGTGAGGAGTGCAATTAATTAAACATAGTTATTGTTATTAGCAATTAATGTTACATTCATTTTGTATTTTAAAACGTTGGTAACATATTTTATAATAAGTAATAACTATATTTTGTTTATAAATGTTGTTATCCTCAAGTTAAATGTATTTATATTGTTAAATAGTTTAAGTAATTTAATTTATGAAGTTTCATTTTAAGACCCTACCGCTATTATTTTCTTCAGGAGGGTGTTTAGTTTCAGTGTGTGGCCAAGTGTGTTGCGGAACATACTTCAGCACTGAACTGGAGTACATTGACGACTATTCTGGGTCTTTTTTTCTCTGTAGTAATTATGAAAGTGCAGTTTGTGAACAGCAGTGGCCTTACTCTTTTGTGGGTAGATGTCTGTCCCTTCATATACTAATTTCTAGCCCTCGTGAAATCCCTCCATGCTCCTTCAATAACCTCTCCCTTTGAGCCATAAATATTTTCCATTTTCCAGACACTTTCCTCCCACATGCACTATTAAAATGTATATTTACATTTGTGGAGAAATCCGTGGTCAGGTGAAAATCTCAGCTTATGAAAGATATGAGAGGCAGAGATGTAGAGCTAACATTTAGGTACACAAATATAATTTTGTAGTACATTAGCACTGCCATTGTAGTATTATTACACATACTACAAAAAGCAGTTTGTGAATTGGCCTCAGGTGTGCTATATCTGTATTAATACCTCTTAATATTATTACACTCTTGCTGACAAAGGTGCGGCAGAATTTCAAAGTGATGACCACAGCACCGCCACAGTTCACAATTTGTACACAAAATATTTTTCAAAGCCAGATTGGAATAGAGAGGCTGGGTTCCTACTCAACTGAAATACAAACAGGCATATTTTGTTAGTCAAGCTGGTTGCCTCCAACTTGAAAACAAGAACGCAACTTCTTTGTATGATGGCATTTCGTATGTTGTGGATATTATTCCTACAAAGTTGGCAATAAAATTGCCAGTACTCCAAAATGAAAGGTAGGGGTATGATGAGTCTTTTTCAACTTCTAATACTTCTCCACATCCCATCTGCACAACAGGTTCTTAAGCATTGGTCTACGTAAGGCACCTTTAGGTCAGTATTCAGCAAAGGTTGGGTAGTAATGTAGTACTAACATAAGAGCCCAAAGGGCATTTGCAGCCCATAGATTAAAAACCTGCTTGGCTAGGCAGTCCCCAGCAATTCCCTGGACTCAAAAGTGAGAGATGTTGCTCCTCTGAATTAAATAAATTCGTTTTATGAGTTAACCTATTTGCAATCATGAGAATTAACCAGATAAATTCTCTGATATAGAACAGGACTGCTTTACTCATGAGAAGCACAGTCCTGGAAACCAAATCACATTTGCACAGGATGCTGTAAGGATCAAAGATTTATCTGAAATGACTTGGCTGCAATGCGAAGCTGCTTCTTAAAGTTTTCCTTGTTAGAAGATTTTTTAAGCTCCTATCCTAGTCAATTATGATCCTGTAAACAATAAAATATGTGTTTTTTTTTTTTAAAAAGCCATGGGGCTTAGCCTGAACACTTGTGTTGATATTTTAGAGAAAAGAATGGCTTTATTTTTTTCACCCAACATAGCCTGCTCCCTCTCTATGTACATGGTAGGGTAGTCAGTTGGGTGTTCCATAGCATGGGCTTAGACCACTCCAACCTTGTTGAATTTATCATTGGACAATTTTTGTTGTGTATAAGTGGTGGGTGCAACACGTGGGCCGACTCATGTTGACTTGATTGTTATGTTTTATTCAATTGTCACAAACAGTGGTGATATTTTTGCTTTCTGAACCTGGAATATTATGTGCAGCATATGGAACAGTTGGCTCTCCAGGAGCCTGACTCAGAGCACACTGCCTTTGTAACAGTGTAAAATTTGGGTCCACCAAGTTTCTGAATTCTGATACTTATAATGTTCATGAACATTTGTAATAAGTGTAAAAATGTGTATTCTTAATGCCCATAGCTTATGTTTCTCACAAAGAATTGCCTGTAACATGGGAAATATCACACTGAGCACTTCTCAATTGTGAAGGAGTTTATCTGACAATTGTTTTATTTTTTTTAGAGTATCTAGTTGGATGGGCAGGTCCTTGAATTTTTGCAACACTTTTGCTCTTAGTTATTCTATTGAATGTGTTCATGAGGCCAATAAAGGGCCCAGGGTAAACAGTGGATACATCTACAGTGAAAGGGTTGATCATTGAAAAATGTTTTTAGCATCAAATAATCAGAGTAAATGAGATGAAAAACAACGCATCTGCTCAGGATCAAGAAACATGATAATACAAAAGATGAGAAAACACTAAGAATAAAAAATGTCTACCATTCACAAAGTTAAGATGACTAGACAAAAAAGGTGTATCAAAGGAAATCCTAACTTATACAGTTATGCATTGAAATGATAAAGTTCATGCTTGAAAGGAAGTAGTGTGTAAAATTCCAGAAAAGCACAATAGATGATTGCTTTGATTTTTTAAATAATTAAAATAAAAACGAGTCATGTCCATGGGGTTGTGCTTCAAAAATTGACGGTAGTCAGGTTAGAGTCAATATTTTTGATGATAACCTGACTAGCTTCATTTTTTGCCACACAAACCCCAGTCTTCCCTCCGCCTCCCCTGCCCGGTTAGCATCATTTCTTTTGACGCTAACCAGGTCTTAGTGCCGGCTAGCGCCATTCCTTAAATATGACGCCTGGCTGGCGTATAGGAATGGTGGTACCCGGCGTTTAACTTTTTGATGCAACCTGCCTTAGTTGCTTTTAAGCAAGGTCAATGGTTCTTTTCACCCTAGCTAAGGAGCACGAGAAAAGCAACACCATAATCCAACAAACTTTTCAATTTACAGTATGACCAATAGGGCCACAAAATGAAAACCCAAGTCGGAATAAACCTAAAATGTTTTGTTAGAAGCTCATACTCAGGCTAAAATAGACAGTTTTCATTACAAGACTGTAAAGATACAGAATTACTATTGGGTGTCCAAGGCATTGGAATAACCAAAGCTTAATTAACATCCAACAAACTAAGGGGCATATTTATACTCTGTTTGCACCAAATTAGCATCATTTTTTTTTACGTTAATTCGGTGCAAAACTAACTCCATATTTATACTTTGGTGCTAGACCCGTCTAGCACCAAATTTATGGAGATAAAGTCATTATTTGGAAGTGGAACCCTACCTTGCCTTAATGAGATGCAAGATGGGTGTTCCAGTGCAAAAAATGACTCTGTGGCCTTAACGCCATATTTATACTCCCGTGCAAAAATGGTGCACAGGAGGGAGGAGCGGTCAAAAAATGGTGCAAAGCTTGCTTTGCCCTGTTTTTTAACTCCTGGGTCAGGGCAGGCATTAGGGGACCTGGGGGCCTATTTCTATGGTGGAACACCATGGAATAAGCCTGCAGGTGTCCTCCCCAGGCCCCAGGGGCACCCCCACCCACACCAGAGGAACTGTGGCGGATGGGATACCCCATCCAAGGTAAGTACAGATAAGTGCAGGTAAGTATTGCATTTGATTTTTTAAAGAGCCATAGGGGGGCCTGTAATGGGCCCCCATACATGGCACAGGGTGCAATGGCCATCCCCAGGGTGCCCTTGCCACCTGTGCTGGCCATTGGGGTGGTGGGCATAACTCCTGCCTTTTCTAAGGCAGGAGTCATGTGGCATGGTAGGTTAAGCACCATAAAATGATGCTAATCTGGTTTGAGTCATTTTTTTCACTCTAACCCCCTTCTTCTATACCGCCAGACCCACCCGACTAAAGTATTTTTTTTTACTCTAGCCTACCCTTTGCACCGGCTTGCAGCATTCCATAAATATGGTGTCCGGCAGGTGCCCAGAAATGGTGCAAGCCGGTGCTAAACTTTTTGGTGCAAAACTGCTTTAGTGCAGTTTTGCACCAAAAAATATAAATAAGGGCCTAAGCATTCTATCAACACAATGCAGAACATGAGCACCAAAACCTGATGCTCTGAAAATAAATGCTGACCAGTTCTTCAAAGCATGAAGACAATTTAAAATAATCCAAGTTACTTGATTAAGCAAAGAACTCCATAAAAGTGACATGTTACTTTTGTGGTGTGTGCTGGGCTACAAAGCATAGATAAAAAAAGTGAAAAGGTAATAAAGGACAAAAAGTATTTGGAGAAACGACATATGGGGCAGGATGAAACTATCTGAAGTTGGCAAAAAATAAGTAAAAGGGAAGTGTCAGCATTTCAGAATCTCGGTCAAGAGTCTTCCTGTGGGTCAGGAAAAATTTGAAGTCTTCTATCAGCAGGCTTTAGGAAGGTGAGGGGTAAGGGCAACGAGGTCTGTACCTGTTGAAGTCCAAATGGGATCTGTTTTATATCCAAATTGGGAATAGTATATTAAAGTCTAAAATGAAAGATGATTTTTCCATAAATCGCACTACACGGATTAGAAGGTTTAATTGTCCAATCATAGCACATCATGCAACAGACATTTGCAGCATCAGGAAAGATCCCCATTACCATCATGGGAAGGTGGCCATATTTGCTATTTTGCAACAATTTGAAATATTCATGCTCTCAGTCTTATAGTGTTCCTATTTCAAGGTTACTTTCTGAAGCTCTCCATGCATAAAACAATCGGACAACTATTTCCAAACTAACCTTTTATGGGAACGATATCTGTGAAGGAATAAAACGTTAGCAAAAAAAAACAGGTTTCTCAACGTTTTGAAAGTCTGAGGCCTAGCAAATCAATATGGCTAACTAAGGTTGCATAGAATTCAAATGGCACACTTTACTCTTACAAAGTAAAGTACACATATAAACATTATAGTTGTAAATTCACTATTAATCAACTTTGTCAATATTCATGTTACAGTGGATTGTAAAGTAAAAAAACCTGTTCATACATTTCAGTAAGTATAGTGGGGAACTAGAAATTTCAACATTGGGCAAACAGCATTTAAAACACTTCTATAGAGAAATTAATTTTCATGTCATTGAAAACTATTTCTTAACATTTTTAGGAAACACATGGAATCAAAGCAAATGATAATACTTATATTAAAAAATCTCTAATGCATCACATTAGATCTCTAGCCTAAAGTGACTGCACCTTAACCTGGGTTTTAAGTGAAGTGAACGACTTTACTGTTACCTTGTTAGAACTTCACACATTATAATGAAAACTTGTCACATATAGGCCACCATTATGGCACATGCGGTAACAGCCAATTCTCAGCTGCACCACCGCTAACTACAAGAATTACAGTACCTGTGGATTCTCTGTTTCATATATACATGGGGCATATTTATGAGCCCCTTGCGCTGTCATTGCGCCACTGTTTGTGATGCAACAGAAGCGTAAACCTCCGAAATATATCCCTGAGGCCATGAAAAGTCAATTTGTGTGGTTTTGGATGGCCTCAAATACATGGAGTAAAGAAAGGCAGTGCAAATTGCTGCATTGCCTTACTCTGCATTAGGGAAGCATTCCATGGGCATTGCAATGGGTGTTCCCATGCAACACCCATGGATTTTGATGTATCCCCACATTTACCAGAACTTGTAAACTTGGGGATGCACCAAAACCTTACACCTCCTCAGGGGAGGTGCAACTAGGAGAAATATATTTATTTCCTCTTGTTTTTTCCTCTATCCATGTGTGCCGCATCCTGCAGTACACATAGAGAAAAGGACAATGCTTCCTAAGATTGTTTTTGTGCAGGAAGTTTGCCTTCCTGCACAACAACAATTTAGCATGCAATGCAGGCACCCGTGCACCATGATGCAATGGTGTGCCTGTGTTGGCACTAGGCAATCCATGGAGAAAGGACAGGAATGCACCATATGCTATAGGCATGGTGCACTCCTGCCCTTTCATTTTGACGCAGCACAGCAAAATGACTTGCTGAACTGCCTCGAGCCAAATCCCCATAAATATGCCCCATGAACTCTTGCGAGCTAATGCTAATATATCAAGAATGATAGCATGTAAGTGAAATGCTTGAAAAACATAGATCAGCAATGGCAGAGAGCTCAGTAAGTTTCTGCAAATCTGTCCATTATAAATGTCACCCAGTCTAGTAAAAGCTCCTTCCCTGGATTGCAGTAGATGTCTTTCATTTTTCATACATAATAATTTCTGAAAAGCATTATCCTATACTCTTTTATTCATTTAAATTACATTAAATCAACGTAAACAATTATTTTGAACACTTAATGCATCTTCTTTTAGAAGGAGACATCAACATTGGTAATTGTAGTGTTATTACATTTAATTACCACTCCAGCCAATTTCCAGCTGCTGATCCTATTGAAAGTAGGAATCTGCCAAGAATTTTTCTCATCCTCTCATTAAATCTGGGCACTTTTCCAAGATTGAGGATTGAATGTTTGAAAGCCATTCAGTAGTAATTCTAAACTTTCCAAATAATAACATAAAGAGCAACCCAGAAACACCACAGGATTACAAAAACAAAGACTAACTGAGATCTGTAGGAGACGTTCCTGCTTTATGAAAATTACATTTTACCCTGTGCCCATAAACTATTAAAAATCCCAGTCAACAGAAGAGTTGTTGCAAGCCAGCTTCTCAGTTAGTGGTACATATAGGTGTTTAGTTAACTAACTGTTGCTAATTTATTCACTTTTTTTTATTTCAGCTATGTTTAGGATTACAGAACACTTGCCATGACCGTGAGAAATCATTAAAGGATCATTCCTACTGTAATCTCCGGACACAAGACCTTGGGGGGGGGGGATGTAAAAAAATTTAGCTGTAGAGAATTACGTAATGATCAGTTTGAGGCATACATATGCCAGGAAAGTATGTTTTGTTTGTAATTTTAAGGAGGAAAGTCCAGTACCATCTAAGCAGTTACGCAGTTCCTGCCATTGCTTGCTTTTATCCCAAAGTAAATCTGTGATTAGGCTTTTTTGCAGTGTTTGTGCTCCCAGCCAAGCCCGTCAGAATCTTCTGTCGGGCAAGGGGAGAAATTAATTGCTAGACCTATTAGTTAGGAAAACATGCAACAAGGGGGGAGAAAAAATGGTATTAGCAACCAGCTAGTGAAGTAGCTGATTTTGCTGCCTCGCAAAAGAACATTTAAAGCCTATGCTTTTATGTTCTTACAAACTGTATCAGGAATGCGGACCCCCAAAGTGTGGGACCAGAGGCAAAGAACCCATGCTGTCCTCCATTGTGACAGCCCTGCACTTCACCCCTAGGGATCACTGAAACTGCGTAGATGATGCTCTTCAGGCACATACTTAGGTGCGCCCTGTGGTGGGAAGACCCTCTATTGGTCTCTGCACTTTATGGGTCAGATTTACAACAAACTGGTGCAGTGCGGTGCTGTGCCAAAATCAGCACCATAGCACCATTTTGAAATGCAGGGATGAGCTGTATTTACAAGAATATGGCGCACCCCTGCATCTCCCCCTGCGCCAATGCTAAATTTAGCTGCCAGCACCAATACAGGCATCCTTGCACCACAGTGCAAGGATGAATGCGTTGAGGGGATTGATTGTTTATGTGCAGGAAGGAACACCTTCCTGCATATAAACAATCATTTAATGTTACAAAACTAGTGGTTTATGCTATAAAGTTTGCACATCCAACATATGTGTATAATTCTCTGGGGAAATTCTTTGTCATATAGAAATGAAGTTGTAAGGTGGTTGCCAAACTGGTTATACACCCAACCACCAAGGATGTAAATTGTGCTGACTGGAAGGCCAATCAGGACTGGAATAATTATCAAAAAATACCAGGCACACCGGTATAGTCCACAGTGTTCATATAGGTGATACAGTATACATCAAAGACCAATATTTTTTTTGTGGTTGGTTGAGGTTTATTCTTCTCAAGAAACAGTACATTCCAAAATGCAGCCGACACGTGTTACATCACCTAGACTTTCTCAAGGCTGCAAAGATCAAATATGCAAAGAAAAGGATACAATAGAACCTTACAAACGGTAACAGGGAAATCTGGCTGTATATTACCAAGTGTTGAGTGAGGAAAGAAGATCTCTTAGGTGGTCATGCTGTCTACTGAGATGGCCGATGTCCCTACTCGATGTGAAGGATAGCAGAGAGCTGAAGTACAGGGTGAAAACCAGAGATCGTATGCATGCAGAGCACATGCCTGGTGTCATTGGATCGTTAAATGTGCATATGATAGGAGCCATGTGAGTTTAAAGTTAGTATCTATAAGAAAAATCCCAGGACAATTTATATATAAAAATAAAGTAAGCTTTAATCAATAAAATGAAACCAAAATGACAAAAATGCACTGGACCATGGCATAAATCACAATTTTATGCCGGCCTTGATGGAGTTGGGTCAGATGCACAAATCAGGTTCATCCTGCTGAAGAATTACCTTCTCAAGTCCTACCCTTTGAATTGGCAGAGGCTGCAAGGAGGATTTTGTTGGTGTGAGGAGCAGTTCCAGGTCATGGATGGTCACTGTTTTGGCATTAGAAGCTGAATCTTTGCATTGGAGGTCAATGTGGGTTGTTGTTGTCAGCGGGTAGAGCAGGTCTTGCAGCAGCTTCACTCTGGTGGTCGTCGGTGATGGATGTTTCTCAGCACAAGAAGATCACTTCACAGTCGCAAGGAGCCAAGTCGTCTGTATCTTCACTTTTTGTTTCTGTAGGAGTACACTCTGATGCCAGCCAAGGAGAGAATCTCCTGGGGATCAGGACTTACTCCACAGACGCTCGGGTAGGTCCAGTTAATGGTAGTCAGCTGGGCTGTTGCAGGGAGGCCTCTGAAAGCTTGCTGTATTCCTGTAGCTCAAAGAGGAGGTCAGTCAACTGATCATTGGAGTCACTTCTGGGACGCCTGGGTCAAGGCAAGCAGGTGCAATCTTCTTTCTTCAGAACAGGGTAGGCCTTCTTCTGAATCTACC
Source organism: Pleurodeles waltl (assembly GCF_031143425.1). Taxonomy (NCBI): domain Eukaryota; kingdom Metazoa; phylum Chordata; class Amphibia; order Caudata; family Salamandridae; genus Pleurodeles; species Pleurodeles waltl. The sequence continues at coordinate 656,761,123 of NC_090443.1, read as the reverse complement.
ACAGGTCCAGGAGCTTTCTGATGAGAGATACTGAAGGTTTCACTTTTATTCCTGGGGTCAGACTTTGTGTGTGGGGAATTCCCTTAGCTACCCCTAATACTGGCCCTGATCAGTTGTTCTCCTTCCCCAGTTCCTGGTTCCTAACTGTATAGGATTACAAAGGTAAGGGCAGGTTTGGCATCAGGTTCCTTTGTATGTGCTGTAGGCAGAACCCCATGAAGTTCAATCAGGGTGGGGGACAGCTCTTCTCCAGCCTTCCTGTCAAGCAGGCTTACTCCCCTGACACCTAGGCCTTCTTGTTCCCATGTCTAGAAATATACAACCTACAACAGAAAATAAATTTACAGTCACGTGACCCCGGGAATTTGTGGAAGGGCACCGTTGTTTTAAGCAGAAAATTGCCAACTTTCTAGAAATTGCATTTTTCAGGATAGTAATGTAAAATCTGACCTAGCTATTAAAAAGGATTTTAAAATGCAATCAATTTGAGTGAAAACAGTATTTTTATACCTGGTCCTAAACTGAAGTTATCACTCATTAAATGTACTAAAGTAACCCAGTGATAGTCAATGGGAGAGATCGCCTTACAACAGTGAAAAATGACTTTGGAATATTTTTCACTACCAGGGTATGTCAAACTTAAATGCACATGTTGTACTTTTAAACACCATGAACCCTCTGGTATGAGCCTTTGGGGCCTACCTTAGGGGTGACTTATAAGTATAAAGAAGGAGGGTTTTGGCTTGAGAAAATGTTTACTTTTCCATACCAAATGGAAGTTTAACACTGCGCTGCACACTGCAGTGGCAGGCTTGAGACACTTTCTACAAGGCTATCTTAGCAGGTGGCACAATGAGTGCTGCAGCCCAACAGTAACATTTAATTTACAGGCCCTCAATACATGCAGCAACATTTACTAGGGACGTACCAGTAACTTACATTTTCCAATTTTACCATGTTTTTATGGGCCGAGCACAAGCACTTTACCACTGATTTGCAGAGGTAAAATGCACAGAATCCTAATGCCAACATAAAATGGTTTCAGCAAACCAGGGGAGTGAAGGCAAAATGTCGTTGGGATTACCTTTTCAATGATGTCAGGGCTAACACTGTGCAAATGTACCCTTTTGGGTTTATTCATTTTATTATATGTGTGAAATCTATATTGCTACTGGACACACAAGTTCAGTGTGTGACAGAGGTCGCTGCTGCTGCACCTCTGGTTCCTGACCTGTTAGGTTTGTCTATCTAGGGTATTAACTTAAACAGTTTACAGGATTGCCAAATCACTAAATCTTGGCAGTGGGCATTCTCAGACTTAGACGACTCTCAAAATTGAGTGTGTGCACTTTGTTTACACCCCCAATGTCATTTTAACTTTTTGATTTTCAATATTGTGAAGGCTGTGATATTTCCTAGTTTAAGTTGGCCTTTGCCTGTGCAAGGTTCCTTTTTGCATTATGAAATACTTTTGACACTGTGGCATTATGTTCATTGTGCGCAAACCTTGCCAAAATGAAAAATGTATGCAGGCTTCTTCTATGTAAGCTTATTTTTGCAAAGTTTGTCCATACATAATGACCAATGAATTCACATTTGTTTCTGCAAATTTCATTTTAGTGACAGACAGTGTGGCAAAACTAATATTTGTCTAGTGTGGAAACGCAAAAGAAAGTCTCAGTTTTGTAATCACACACTTAGGGGGTCATTCCAACCCTGGCGGTCGGTGTTAAAGTGGCGGCCAACCCGCCAACAGGCAGGCGGTAATAAAAATGGAATTCTGACCCTGGCGGGAACAGCCATCACATGCCGCCACTTTAACACTCCGACCGCCACGGCGGGACAAACAAACAGCGCGGCGGTCACCGCCAACAGACAGGTGGCAGACAATGTACCGCCCACACTATCACAACCCACCAATCCGCCACATTTTCCGGGGCGGGCGCCCCACCGATAAAAACACGGCGGAAACAGACTACGAACGGGAAAACGCTCACCTATACACACTCCACGAGGAATCTGGACAGCATGGAACCCAAATTAAACATCCTACCAGCCATTGTCTTCCTGCTCCTCTACCAGGAGCACGAACGCCGGCGCAGAAGACAACAGTGAGTACTGCACCTACGACACAGGGGAGGGGGGAGGAGAAAAGGTTACGGGCACACACATACGCGACACACCAATCCCTCCCCCCCAAATCCCTACACACCAATGCAGAGCAACAAGTCAGAGTGACACCCCCCAAACCCCCTGGAATAATGCAAAGACAAAATAAAATGTTCATTAAAATTGAAGTATATTAAAGCATATTTGAACTTAAGTGAAATATGAAATTTATCAAATAAATATATTACAACATGAACAATATATACATAGTCCAAAAGTCCGGCACATATTGGCTACATTCCATTGTTCGTGGGCCAATGTGCATAAACACATGGGCAAAGCCCACACACGAGACCCGATTCCATTGGAGAGAACACTGCTGGGGCATCAGATAATAAAACCACAGGCACCTCAGGGGGAAGGGAAGGGTGGGCACCTCAGCCACATGAGTCCACGACGCCAGATCCACGAGGGGCCTCCATGCCCACTGTACCATCCTGGGGAGTGCAAAGCCACAGTCTCTCAAGTCTCTACAGTGGGTTGGTTGCCCATTGTACCATCCTGGGGAGCGCAAAGCCACAGTTTTCCAAGTCTCTACAGTGGGTGGATTGCCCACTGTACCATCCGGGGGAGTGCAAAGCCACAGTCCATCAGGTGGATTACAGACTCCACTGGTTATGGAGGAGGCATGTTGGCCAGAGTGCTTCGTGAAGCCCTGCCCGACACAGATCCGGCCCTGCCAATGGGCCAGTGGTGCTTGAGATTAAGGGCCCAGCGGAGCAGTTCAGAGACGGCGGTGCCCAGCGGAGCGGTGCTTGACAGGAAGGGCCCAGCGCAGCAGTTCAGAGACGGCGGTGCCCAGCGGAGCGGTGCTTGACAGGAAGGGCCCAGCGGAGCAGTTCAGAGACGGCGGTGCCCAGCGGAGCGGTGCTTGAGATGAAGGGCCCAGCGGAGCAGTTCAGAGACGGCGGTACCCAGCGGAGCGGTGTTCGACAGGAAGGGCCCAGCGGAGCAGTTCAGAGACGGCGGTGCCCAGCGGAGCGGTGCTTGAGATGAAGGGCCCAGCGGAGCAGTTCAGAGACGGCGGTGCCCAGTGGAGCGGTGCTTGACAGGAAGGGCCCAGCGGAGCAGTTCAGAGACGGCGGTGCCCAGCGGAGTGGTGCTTGAGATGAAGGGCCCAGCGGAGCAGTTCAGAGTCGGCGGTGCCCAGCGGAGCGGTGCTTGAGATGAAGGGCCCAGCGGAGCAGTTCAGAGACGGCGGTGCCCAGCGGAGCGGTGCTTGACAGGAAGGGCCCAGCGGAGCAGTTCAGAGACGGCGGTGCCCAGCGGAGCGGTGCTTGAGATGAAGGGCCCAGCGGAGCAGTTCAGAGACGGCGGTGCCCAGCGGAGCGGTGCTTGACAGGAAGGGCCCAGCGGAGCAGTTCAGAGACGGCGGTGCCCAGCGGAGCGGTGCTTGAGATGAAGGGCCCAGCGGAGCAGTTCAGAGACGGCGGTGCCCAGCGGAGCGGTGCTTGACAGGAAGGGCCCAGCAGAGCAGTTCAGAGACGGCGGTGCCCAGCGGAGCGGTGCTTGAGATGAAGGGCCCAGCGGAGCAGTTCAGAGACGGCGGTGCCCAGCGGAGCGGTGCTTGACAGGAAGGGCCCAGCGGAGCAGTTCAGAGGCGGCGGTGTCCAGCGGAGCGGTGCTTGAGATGAAGGGCCCAGCGGAGCAGTTCAGAGACGGCGGTGCCCAGCGGAGCGGTGCTTGAGATGAAGGGCCCAGCGGAGCAGTTCAGAGACGGCGGTGCCCAGCGGAGCGGTGTTTGACAGGAAGGGCCCAGAGGAGCAGTTCAGAGACGGCGGTGCCCAGCGGAGCGGTGCTTGACAGGAAGGGCCCAGCGGAGCAGTTCAGAGACGGCGGTGCCCAGCGGAGCGGTGCTTGACAGGAAGGGCCCAGCAGAGCGGTGCTTCTCACGGCGGGGCCCTGTTCAGCGGTGCTTCTCACGACGGGGCCCAGTTCAGCGGTGCTTCTCACGGCGGGGCCCAGTTCAGCTGTGCTTGTCACGGCGTGGCCCTGTTCAGCGGTGCTTCTCACGGCAGGGCCCTGTTCAGCGGTGCTTCTCACGGCGGGGCCCAGTTCAGCGGTGCTTGTCTTGGCGGGGCCCTGTTCAGCGGTGCTTCTCACGGCGGGCCCTGTTCAGCGGTGCTTGTCACGGCGGGGCCCTGTTCAGCGGTGCTTCTCACGGCGGGGCCCAGTTCAGCGGTGCTTCTCACGGCGGGCCCAGTTCAGCGGTGCTTGTCACGGCGGGGCCCAGCGGAGCGGTGCTTCTCACGGCGGGGCCCTGTTCAGCGGTGCTTCTCACGGCGGGGCCCAGTTCAGCGGTGCTTCTCACGGCGGGTTCCAGTTCAGCGGTGCTTGTCACGGCGGGGCCCAGCGGAGCGGTGCTTCTCACGGCGGGGCCCTGTTCAGCGGTGCTTCTCACGGCGGGGCCCAGTTCAGCGGTGCTTCTCACAGCGGGGCCGAGTTCAGCGGTGCTTGTCACGGCGGGCCCTGTTCAGCGGTGCTTCTCACGGCGGGCCCTGTTCAGCGGTGCTTCTCACGGCGGGGCCCAGTTCAGCGGTGCTTCTCACGGCGGGCCCAGTTCAGCTGTGCTTGTCACGGCAGGGCCCAGCGGAGCGGTGCTTCTCACGGCGGGGCCCTGTTCAGCGGTGCTTCTCACGGCGGGGCCCAGTTCAGCGGTGCTTTTCACGGCGGGGCCCAGTTCAGCAGTGCTTGTCACGGCGGGGCCCTGTTCAGCAGTGCTTCTCATGGCGGGCCCCGTTCAGCGGTGCTTGTCTTGGCGGGGCCCTGTTCAGCGGTGCTTGTCTTGGCGGGGCCCAGTTCAGCGGTGCTTGTCACGGCGGGTCCCAGCAGAGCGGTGCTTCTCACGGCGGGGCCCTGTTCAGCGGTGCTTCTCACGGCGGGGCCCAGTTCAGCGGTGCTTCTCACGGCGGGGCCCAGTTCAGCGGTGCTTGTCACAGCAGGGCCCAGCGGAGCGGTGCTTCTCACGGCGGGGCCCTGTTCAGCGGTGCTTCTCACGGCGGGGCCCAGTTCAGCGGTGCTTCTCACGGCAGGGCCCAGTTCAGCGGTGCTTGTCACGGCGGGGCCCTGTTCAGCGGTGCTTCTCACGGCGGGGCCCAGTTCAGCGGTGCTTGTCTTGTGTTCCTAGGGAACCAGATCTGGCCAATAATTCCCTCTCAGTCGCCATCCGACCTTTCGCTTGCAGGGCCCTCCTGTGCTGGAGTCCTGGGCCCGTGGGTGTCCTCTGTCACACCCCAAATGGGGCTGGTGGGGTCCTACTGGGCCGCTCGCCTGCTGCCGGACTTGTCCGCCCTGCTGCCCTTGCCCTCCTTGGCAGAAACTCTGGGGCCCTTGCCTCCCTTTGTGGATGGGCCAGGTGACGGTGCAAGGGTGGTGTCCTTGGGGGCAGCCGTCTCAGGCCTGTCGCGCCAGCCCTTCCCTTTTTTGGTTCTTTTCCCAGGGGGTGGGCTGGCTGTCCCCTTGCTGCTGGCCGATGTTCCTGCTCTAGGAACTGGTGGACTCCAATAGCCCTGAACGATGGTCCTAGTAGGTGCAGGACTTGTGGTGGCTGAGGTGCTGATTGGAGTCTTATGAGATGGAGGGGGTGGGTCAGTTGTTGGAAAGAGGTCAAGGTTGGAAAGGAAAATCAATTTAGAAAGACAGGGATGGGTAGTTGTAGTGGGTATGGGAGTGGAGGAAGAGGATGTGGTTGTAGGAGAGTGAAGTCTGGTGTCTTTGGGTGCAGGTGCTTGTGCTGGAGGCTGTCGTGAGGTGGATGGCTGTTGGGTGGGTGGCTGCCTGCGTTTGTGTGGTTTGGAAGAGGGGGTGACAGACACACTGGGAGAGGACATAGGGGACGTGTAAATGGCAGTGGGGGTGGTGACTGCACGTGTGCGGACTGTTCTGGTGGGTGTGGTGTTGATGGACGTACTGGCTGATGGTGGTGTGCATGCAGGTGTGAGTGGAGACGTCACAGGAAGGGAGGAGGGAGACGAGGAGGAGGGGGACACAGAGGAGGCAGTGGCTGTTGGCATGTCTGCATGTGGATGTTGCTTGGGTGAATGCTTGTGTGATCTGTGGTGCTTATGTCTGGATGAGCTGCCCTTGGGTGTTGAGGTGTGTGCAGGCTGGTCTGTAGGTGTGTCTGGGATAGGAAGAGGAACGGGAGTGGAACTGGGTTGAGGAAGTTGGAGGGGGGAGGCTAGAAACAGGGACAATTGCTGCCGTCAGTGCTGAGGCCAGAGCGTTGAACGATCGCTGATGGGCAGCCTGACCCGAATGAATGCCCTCCAGGTATGCATTGCTCCGATGCACCTCCCTTTCTACCCCCTGGATGGCATTCAAAAGGGTAGACTGCCCATCAATGAGCGTCTGGAGGAGGTCAATGATCTCCGCACTGAGGGCAGCAGGGGTAACTGGGGCAGGACCTGAGGTGCCAGGGGCGAAGGAGATGCCCGGCTTCCTGGTTGAGCGGGCACGGGGCGAAAGCTGAGGGGCTGCTGGGAGGGCGGAGCTGGTGTGCTGGGTGGCAGCTGTACCTGTTGTTGCGTTGGGCACGGATGTTGCCGCCACCACAAGGGAGCTCCCTTCCGAGGACATGTCGGTGTCGCTGACGTCTCCACGGGTCCCCGTTGTGGAGCTCCACTCGCCCTCCGTCTCACTGGTGTACTCGGAGTCTGTTGCATGGCCCTCCGGGGCCATGTGAGATGCAGCTCCCTCGTGCGCCGATGCCACTTCTCCTCCGCCTGATGATGCTAATGCACACATGAACAGGAAAACCAAAAAAAGGGGGGGGAGAAGAAAGAAAGACATGTTGAGTGCATGCATTGGCGGCACCGTTGGCGGAGAGGACAGACACAGAAGCCCCCTGCACTACGCCGCGCACTCGGGGTACACTACTCAATTATTGTGACTTGGCCTACAAGTCTATGGACGACAAATGCACACATAGGTGAGCCCGGACCATGGATAGCTGTACTTAGCACCCTACAGAGGTGGGGGGCGGGGGCACAGGGCCATGCCAAACGGAGGGGCCTAGGCTACAGAAACTGCCCTGGCCTAGAGATAGCCACAGCCCTCCTCCCCCACCCAGACACCTCCACTGTGCGCTAATATAGCAGAATGTGCTGATACTCACCCCCTTGTGTCTGCTGTGATGTCCTCACGCGCCCATCCAAATCGGGGTAGGCCACCGCCAGGATCCGGGACATCAGGGGGGTCAATTGCCGTGTGGCACCCCTCCTAGGTTGGGAGGCCATCCCCAGCAGAGCCTCGGCGGTCTTTCTGCTCCAGCGGCGGATGTCCTCCCACCTCTTGCGGCAGTGGGTGCCCCATCTGTTGTGGACCCCCAGGGCCCGGACGTCCTTGGCGATGGCACGCCAAATGTCGATCTTCTGATGGGCGCTGACCTATGTGACATGTACAGGGTGGAAAAAGAAATATCGTCACTTTTCTGCATGGTCGATGTGAGTGGCCCCCCCTCCCCAACCTTGCCATGTGGCACATGCTCTCATCTGTCGTGCGTTGCACTCCTCATTCGCTCCCCTCCCCACCATCTTACATCCACCCCACTCAACACAGGCATAGCCCATACTACGTGCTCCCTGTGTACTTACCTGTTGGTCTGGAGGACCGTAGAGTAGCGCATACTGGGGGATGACCCCATCAACAAGTTTCTCCAATTCCTCAGATGTGAACACAGGGGCCCTTTCCCCAGTCGCAGCAGCCATTGTATCTTCCAGACCGAGGTCACAGCAGCACTTGCAGTATAGGTCCTCTCCTGTGGATGATCAGGTCTCGAGTGATTAAGCAGTTAGAAAATGGCGGTCACGCCCGCGGCGGTGCGTACCTCGGCGGTGCGTACCTTGACCGCTGGCGCACATCGTCATTGGCTCCTGAGACCCATGGGTTCAATGTTAACCAATGCTGCTTTGCGCCGCGGTCTTCGACCGCCTTCCGCCACGGTGTGCCACACCAGCGCATTGACCTCACATCCCATTGTCACACTTTACAGGTCAGGCAGCCGCCATTTCAAGGGCCCACATGGCTTAATTTCTACTGCGTCACACAGGCCTAGGCCTTGCATTGCCACTCATACAAGCCATTCAATGCATAGCGAATCGTGTACTGTGCAAGCTGTGGTTACGTACCTGTGGGTTGCTTGACTCTGTGCTCCATGTTGTCCTTCCTAGGCACCGTCCGCTGGGACTTGCGAGGAGATGGAGGAATCCTCCCGTGTACAGACCGCTGGTGGACCTGTCGACAATGGAAGAAAGACATGTCATACTGACATACAGACTTGACCGAGCCACTATACAGGAACTGTGTGCCCAGCTGGAGCCAGACCTGATGTCCCCCATTCGCCAACCCACAGGGATTCCCCCTCTGGTGCAGGTTCTGTCAGTACTCCATTTTTTGGCAAGTGGATCATTCCAAACAACAGTGGCCATATCATCTGGGATGTCTCAGCCTATGTTTTCTAAGGTTTTGTCCAGAGTGTTGTCTGCCCTGATGAAATACACGCGGAGCTACATTGTTTTCCCTGAGGTGGGCAATTTGGCTACAGTGAAGGGTGATTTCTATGCCCTTGGATATATCCCCAACATCATTGGTGCCATTGATGGTACCCATGTGGCTTTTGTTCCCCCCAGTGGAAGTGAGCAGGTGTACAGGAACAGAAAAAGTTATCATTCGATGAATGTCCAGGTGGTCTGTTTGGCTGACCAGTACATCTCCCATGTAAATGCCCAGTTCCCTGGGTCAGTGCATGACACGTACATCATGCGAAATAGCAGCATCCCTTATGTGATGGAACAGCTACAGAGACACCGTGTGTGGCTAATAGGTGACTCTGGTTACCCCAACCTGTCGTGGCTACTTACCCCAGTGAGGAATCCCAGGACAAGGGCAGAGGAACGCTACAATGAGGCCCGTGGGCGAACTAGGAGGATTATAGAAAGAACCTTCGGCCTCCTGAAGGCCAGGTTTAGGTGCCTGCATATGACAGGTGCATCCCTAATGTACTCACCAAAGAAGGTGTGCCATATCATTGTGGCCTGCTGTATGCTTCACAACCTGGCTTTGCGACGCCAGGTGCCTTTCCTGCAGGAGGATGGTCCAGATGGTGGTGTTGTAGCAGCTGTGGAGCCTGTGGAGAGTGAAGAGGAGGAAGACGACGGGGACGACACAGACAACAGGGACACAGTGATACAACAGTATTTTCAGTAGCACACAGGTACGAATCAACCACGCCATTTTACATTTACTTAAAGTCTCCTGCCTCTCTACTGTCTGAGTTCCCCCCCAGTTCCTGTTAACTGAGTTGTAACTTTCCCTTCCGTTTTTAGAGCTGTGGGCCCCACTGCGTGACCTCTGCTTTGTTTGCCCATGGACTACAGCTGTGTGACAGTGGTATGTTGTCATCACAATGTAACTGAACATTTTTGCACCGTTATGTCTAATACATTTGTTCAAAATACAAGCAGACTCCAGATTTTTTAAGTGCAATAAGTGATTTAATTAAAGTGCTACATTTAGGAACATGATTGTAAAACGGTGATGGGTGATGGTGGAGTAATGTCCATGGCAGAGTCCAGTTCTTAGTTTCACAGGTGCATTGTCCATATGTCTGTGGAAGGATGGAGCAGGGGCAGTTCAAGGTTGGACAGGGTGACAATGTGGGACAGTGGGATGACATCAGGGGGTATCGTTTGCTGGCGGGGGTCTTGGCATCCTACTCTGTCTTCTTGTGAGATCTCAGGTTCCGCTTGCGGGGTGGTTCTTCTTCTGCAGGAGGTGGGGTTCTGGTGGCCTGTCATCGTGTGGGGGCCTCCTGTCCACTAGCGCCGGCGGAGGTGGTAGGCTGTTCCTGGTCCACGCTAGTGACAGGAGCCCTTTGTGGTGCCACATGGTCCCGCAATGTGGTGACTATCTGGTTAAGGACCACGACGATGGTCCCCATTGCGGAACTAATGTTCCTCAGTTCCTCTCTGAACACCATGTACTGTTCCTCCTGCAGTACCTGGATCTCCTGGAACCTGGCCAGTACCGTAGCCATCGTCTCCTGGGAGTGGTGGTATGCTCCCATGATGGAGGAGAGGGCCTCTTGGAGAGTCGGTTCCCTGGGCCTGTCCCCCCCCTGTCGCACAGCAGCCCTCCCAGTCCCCTGTTTCCCTGGGCCTCTGTCCCCTGGACGGTGTGCCCACTACCACTGCCCCCAGGTCCCTGTTGTTGTTGGGGTGGTGGGTCAACCTGGGTGCCCTGTAGTGGTGGACACACTGCTGATTGACGTGTCCTGGAGACAGAGGCATGGGCCCGCTGGGTGGGAGCTGTGCTGGTGTTCCCAGAGGGGTTAGGTCAGGTGTAGCCTGTGGCTGTCTGTGGGGAACCGACTGTCCTGAGGTCCCCGATGGGCCGGGCTGGTCATCGGGGTCCAGGGAGACAGAGCTGCTGTCGTCACTGGGGGCCTCTTCTGGGGGTGGATGGACATCTCTGGACCCTCCGTAGCGATGTGGTGGCATTCGGGTCCTGCATGGGTATAAGAGTATGGTTATTGCTTCTGTGTGTGGCATTTCGTGTAATGGGTGGGTGGCCGTGTACCCCAGTGCTGGCATTCCCTTGTGGGGGCTTTTGTGACAGTGGCTTGTGGGGGTGATGGGTGTGTGCAGTGGGCATGCTTTGGGGATGGGTGTCCATGCTTTGGGGACGCATGCAGGGCTAGGTTTTGGGATGGGTGGGATGTGATGGTGAGCCATTTGCAAGGAGTTGGTGTGATGGGGGTGGGGGTGAGGGTGGGGGTATGATTGGGCATGCAGGTTGGGTGGGGGGAATGAAGTAGTGGAGATTTGCCTTACCAGAGTCCATTCCTCCGCCTACTCCTGCGAGGCCCTCAGGATGCAGGATGTGCAAGACTTCCTCCTCCCATGCTGTGAATTCTGGGGGAGTAGGTGGGGGTCCGCCGCCAGTCCGCTGTACCGCGATGTTGTGCCTTGATACCATGGAACGCACCTTCCCCAGTAGGTCGTTCCACCGCTTCCTGATGTCGTCCCGATTGCGTGGATGCTGTCCCACAGCGTTGACCCTGTCCACTATTCTTTGCCATAGCTCCATCTTCCTGGCAATGGTGGTGTGCTGCACCTGTGCCCCGAAGAGCTGGGGCTCTACACAAACTATTTCCTCCACCATGACCCTGAGTTCTGCGTCAGAGAACCTGGGGTGTCTTTGGGGTGCCATGGGGTGGTGTGGATGAGGTGAGGGGTGGTGTATGTGTTGTAGAGTGTGGTGAGTGTGGTGGTGTATGGTGTTTTGTGCGTGGAAATTGTGTGGGTGATGTTGTGATTTGCCTCTGTGTGATGGTCTACTCTATGCTGTGCTGTCTCTCTCTGTCCTTCAGTCGCAATTGTGGTCGTAAGGGTTTGTGGGTGATGTGGGTGTGTGTTTTATATTTAATTGGGTGTGTGGGAGTGGTGTGTGTATGTGTCTCAGGTGTGTATATTTTGATTTGTCCAATGTGGTAGTGTTTTGTAAAGGTGTGTGTATTTTGAGCTCGGCGGTGTGTACCGCCAATGGAATACCGCCGTTGAAAGACCGCTGCGGGGATTTGTGGGTCGGAATGGTATGGGCGTATTTCTGTTGGCGTGACGGTGGAGGTTGGTCATCGCCAGTTTCCCGCTGACCTTTGGTGTGGCGGACTTTTGTTGGTGTCGGGTTTTTGGCGGTTTGCCAGTTGCGGGTCAGAATGACCGTGGCGGTTTACCGCGACCGCGGCGGTGTTATGGCGGTCTTCTGACCGGCGGTAAGCGCCTTTTACCGCCGAGGTCAGAATGACCCCCTTAATGCCAGCCTGCACTGAACAAACAACTCCCTGATATAAAAGGACCTATAAAAAAGGATAAGCTAGGCATCATACGTTACTTCAGGTGGGAAGGAGATTGGCCCAACAGATAGAGCTGTTTACTTTGGAACTGGAAAAGAAAGTTCAAGTCCTGGTGTCGACTCAATATCTTGCAATCTTGGGCAACACACTTAATTGTCCTGTATCAAAAAATATGAAAAATAATCTAACCTTGTCTGGTGTAATCTGGTGCATATGTAAAGTACTTGAATGCCCTTATGCTAGGTTTAGGTTACAAAAAGCTCCAAAAAAGACTGTGAAGTACAGGTCTCATGCAATCTTTCAAATGAATTGTTCCTCACGCATTAAACAGTCACTTTCATACACTTCATGAACTCCAAACCTCTATCATGCCAGAGAAGTAAGCATCTCCTAATTGTTTCTTCATAGCTGGAACAGTGTTGATCGAGGTTTGGTTTATGCGTGATGTGAGGTTAGAATGTGTAATCCAATAAAACTGCGCGAGTTTATTGCCTGAGGTGAGGACTAATGGATTCACACATATAAAGCAGAGGTGCTTTATGTAAAAGTTATATTTTATTAAACAGTTTTGGCCATCATTCCTTTCCTAAATTCTTTGTCAATGCTAATCCTAATTTAGTTTTGATGGGTTTTCCAGAATTTGCATGTCATCACAGAGAAGGGGGTCCTTAGAATGGATTTTAGTGTAGAGACATTCTAAACATAAGGTTCCTCCATTGAAAGTAGAGCTTGGATCGTTAGAGAATAGTTCATGTTTTATGGTTCACCAAGTAGGTGATGTAGAAAGCTTTGCCAGCGATCCTTCTTAGACAGTTAGCCAACGCTGGGCCTTCAATGCAGGTAAAATCTAGTTGTGTCAGCACAGGCTAAGAACTTGTGTAAGCTGGCATTCTGCCTTTATTGTAGTTTTCAGAATTAGTCTCAGGAGCAGTATTCACAGCATGTTGAACTCGTGAAGCCTGCAGCCTGTGGGGAATCCCAAGTGATAGGGAATCCCAAGTGAAGACGATGGAACCTTAGTGTGCTTGCTACTTAAAAGAGCCTCTTTGGTCATTTGGCTAATTTGAGTTTGCAGTGAAAGTTTTGATCTCTTGACCAAGACCTGTTTTTTTATTTCCATTGAGGTGTTTGGTACAGGTCAAATTTCTCTAGGACAAATGATCACATGATCATAGTTTTACCAGTCTACACAGATAAGGATCTTCATTTTTTAGGAACTGGGCTTCAATGTGTTATATAACACCCAGTTGTCTATATCTTCTGGGAACTATTAAAGTTCCCATATGATTTCCTAGTTTTCAGTTTCTCTGCGTTAAAAAGGGTTTAAGTCAGAAATATATGCCCCCTACACTGCTTAGTAATCAATCCTGCTGTTGGAGAAAGCACGCACAGAGTTAAAGATTGTTGTTTGTGGTGAGAGTCCTTGTTCTTTCAGGGATTTAAGAAGCTCCTTTACCTTACTGCCCGTGAAGCAGGCATCTCTCCTTTCCTTCAGTTTTTCTATCAGTTGTGTCATTTGTCTTGCAATAGCTATAGGATTTGCATTCTGCTTTTCCATCTCCTTTATTGTGTCACTTAAAAGAGACAATTGGTTGTGCAAAAACCAGAGCCAGACTTCAGCAAGTGGGTTTTCAAAAAACATGATTGCTGTTGGGGGATTTGCTTGGGGCAAACAATAGGAACAAGGGGCTGGGAAGAGTTTTAGCACCCTGTCAACTGCAGGAAATAGGGAAAGGCAGCAAGTGTTGATAATATTTAGTTGTTGATAATCTATTTCAATAAACTCACAAATAATTTTCAGTTGTTCAGTTCGGACAGTGTAGATGTGAAAATATTTGTAAAATTTTAACACAAAAGATTTGAGGTCCATAGCAGCCCATCAGCAGCGGTTTGCACAGCATTATGGAGAATGTGTGCTGCACACCCTATTCCAAGTACTTTATTATTAGGAATAGCTTCCTGAAGCTTGCAGAACACATTGTTTTCCCCTAAACCTATCTGCAAAACACCCAACTACGTTTGCAAGGAGATTACACTTCTCAAGGGCTTGTTCACAGAGTATTGCAAATGTTTCACAAGGAATGGAGGTATACTCTAAAATGTTCACTTTAACACCCTCAAAGTATTTGAAATGCCTAATGACAACTGGTACTAATCTAATTTCTTTCTTATTGGAAGCATCAATACACATAGATATACAGGCAATGTATTTCATGACTGATGGAAAATGTAGATTTGCACATCTTGCAGAACACGTTGGCATCACTGTTCCCGAACTTTCTCAAAAATGGGAAAGACCTTTGCATCTCCTCGCTGACGGAACACTTTCACTTAGGCCTTTCTCTGGTAGGTAGTTCGCTAGCTATCCTTGCTGTTATTAAATCTGGAAAAAAGGCATGTAACTATGACACATATGGATTGAAAAATGTATCCTTGTTTCATGTAAAAAATGTGAGTGCAATTTTACACACACTAGCAGCAGAATTGTGCATTACCTCTTGGGTGCACAGCAGTTCTATAGGGAAATCATGACTTGCCTAAGCTCCTTTTAAAGTTATAGAAAACACAATCTTGTTTTCAAAATATCTGTAATAAAGTTCCATGGACCAAATAGTGCGTATGAGTTTGAAACATTTCAGAAGGGAGCAATAATCAGCATTGTGCAAAAAGACTTGCAGCAATGTCTTTAATTTCGAGGATAAAAATCACATGGAAAACGTCCCAGAATTCATTTTTACCACTATACCATGGAGTTGGAATAAACATTTAGAAAAATGTACCACTTCTAGAAACTGGAGAGTTTTCAGCAAAGAATAATTATGGAAGACTTCAGGTTTGGAGAACTGTAGGTAGGTGTTGGGTGTCTGCTTCCTGGCATCATGCCTGTCAAAAAGGATATGGAATTCCACTCTCAGTCACCAATCGGATTGAATGGTTGTGTGGTTTTGGTGTCAAAGCATCCAGTCTCTCAACATAAGGACAAAACACATGAACACCCTGCTTCCTACAGCTCTAAAGGTTAGCAGGGCACAGAGAAACCTAGCTCTTTATAAAGTTTACATATTTTCCAGACATTCGGGTGTTTAGAAAAGCCCTAGTGAATTCCTAAGGGTCTGATGGTGAAGGGACACTTGGAACATCACACCTTACAAGAAAGGCACCTCCAGCATGGCTGACTTAGTTAAATGCAAAGATCAGTCCCAATGGCCTTAATAATTCGTCAGAAGGAATTCTTAGAGGAACCATCTCAAGCGTTCATTACTAATAGATCTCTGAAGCAGACTCATATGTGAAGTTCAGCTTCATCCACCTCTTCACCCACAGCCAGTGTGGTAGAGACTGGAACTCTGCACTAAGAACCACTGAGTCACATGCCACCACCATATGAATCACTCGCACTGTTACAATTACTCACAGGCCAAAGATACAATTAATGGAGGTGTTGTCAAGCCTGTTGATAATAAGTGATCATCTTCTTTGATGAAGAACAACTTTCATGTCCCAAAGTACAAAGTCATATGCCCATATTAATACAAACTCCCACAAAAATCCACTGGAATCAAAATGCAGTCCTGTTGGGAAGCATTCAGCCAACTAACCTACTGTGGCACATCATGCCACTCACAAGAATTATCGCAAGACCATCATCCGACTAATAAGAACATTAGTCTTATTCCCACCTCTCCAACTGTAAACCATTAAGAATCACACATTTTATCTATTGTTAGGGCTTCTAGGGATGTGTCACTTCCTGATGCTACCGATCCTTATAAATACACCAAACTAATTTTAGCTCACATGCCTCGTGGTGCAACAGACCATTTAGGTGGGCGACATTTGACAACTAAAATCATGGGGCCCACGGACAGTGGATTGCCTCAAGAAAAAGCCTTGTTGAGGCCTATATAAGAAGTGGTAAATGCAGAGAAAGGAAGCATACTCTGAGCATGGAGAGACCCCTTAGTACCAGGAGAGACTTCTGAATCCATGATGAATGTGGATTGGAAAGAGTAATCCCAATCCATGTGGAAGCTAGGCTGCCCACCAGGTGTGCAGTGACAAAAAATAACGAGTGTACCATAATCATTTTGTAGGCTGTTCCATCACTAAAGTTGCTATCTCTCAGGAAAGGTCTAGGAAGGGACGCAGCACCCTCAACATCTGTGCAACTGAAGGAATCATCTGGTCTAAACTGGAAGTCTCCTTCATGCCACAGGGAAACCAGATGGACATTTTATTACAGTACTTCTGCTTAGGCATTGTAGGGCATATTTATACTCTGTTTGCCATGAATTAGCTTCATTTTTTTATACTAATTTGGTGCAAACCTAAGTCCATATTTATACTTTGGTGCTAGACCGGGCTAGCGCCAAAGTTTTGGAGTTGAAGTCATTTTTTTTGCCTGCGGAAAACTACCTTGCATCAATGCAATAGTTCCTGGGCAAAAACAGATGATATGGCCTTAGCACCATATTTATACCCCCATGCTAAAATCAAGCACACAGGGTGGGGGCCTTAAGCTTAGCACCATTATTTAATGCCTGGGTCAGGGCAGACGTTAGGGGACCTGAGGGACTTTTTCCATGGTCAGAGACCATGGAAAGAGCCCATCGGTGCCCTTCCCTAGCCCCAGGGGACCCCCCCACCCACACCAGAGGGACAGCGGAGGAAGGGGACCCTATCATAGGTAAGTATAGGTAAGTAGAGATAAGTATTTGTTTTTATTTTTTGAAGTGCCTTGGAGGGGGCCTAACTTGGGCCCCCCGACATGGCACTGGGCCCAGTGGCCATGCCCAGGGGACATATGTCCCCTGGCCATGGCCATTGGGATGGTGGGCATGACTCTGAGTCATGTCCATGCGGTTTTGACATCAGAAAATAATGCTAGTCTGGTTAGAGGCATTTTTTATGCCTCTGCCTGTACTAGCGTGATCCATTGACACAAAACTCCTGCTCCCCCAATGCATCCCCCACCCAGCTAGTGTGCCTTTCGATGACGCTAGCTGGTCCTTACCGCTGGCTACCGTCATACCATAAATATGACCCCCGGCCGGCGTCTTTGGATGGTGCTAGCCGGCGGTATACTTTCTCATGCCGTACTGCGTTAGCACAGTTTTGTGTGAAAAAGTATAAATATGGGCCTTAGTTTCTTTCTTCATCAGGTTTCTACAGCGTTGCTGTGAGTACTTCCACCACGGGTACATTTTGTATTGTACACTGAAATGTGGTCTTTGCTTAGCAGTCAGGTTACCCCCTGTCCAAGCACGGACCCTCATTCTAGTCAGGGTAAGTCACACACAATCCAAATTATCCTGTGCCCATCCTCTGGTAGCTTGGCACTGAGCAGTCAGGCTTATCTTAGAAGGCAATGTGTAAAGTATTTGTGCTATAAATCATGAAATAACACAGTATAGCACCACAAAAATACACCACACAGTGTGTAGAAAAATAAATAATATTTATCTGCATAAATGCAGGTCAAATGAATTAAAATACAATAAGTATATGTTGCGAAATCACTGTGAAAGATATATAAAGGGGGTCATTTCGACCTCGGCGATCTTTTGAGAAGACTCCGAGGGACCACCGTGCTGAAGACCGCCAGTGGTGGCGGTTTTCTGCTCGGTGTATTATGACTGCTGGCAGCCCTCTGTCCTTTTCCGGAAGGAGAGCCGCCAGCAGCCATACTGGCGGGCGGCGGGGAAGTGTAGGTTGCTCCACCTCCACTGCCACGTCACCAGAACACCGCCCACCGAATCACGTTCTGTGATTCGGCGTGGCAGTGTTCTGTTGACGGTGTGGTGGTGGCGGAGCAGCCCCCATGGATCCCGTACCCTCCCAGGAGATCAACGGACAAGGTAAGTTGATCGTCCGTTAGGGGAGGGGGGTTGGGGGGTGTTGTATGATGTGTGGGTGCATGGGGGTGTGCGTGTGAGTATGTAGAGGGGGTGTGTGAGTGCGTGTATGCATGCAGGCGTGTAGTGTGAAAGGAAATGTGTGCGTGTCTGTCTGTATATATGTCTGTATAGATGTGTGCGTGTATGCCTGAATGAGGGTGTGCGTTTATGTGTGTGTGTCTGTTGGCATGTTTGTTCGTGTGTGTGTGGGAATGTGTGTTGGTGGTGCCTGCATGCGTGTCGGGTGTGTGTCTGTGTTGTGATGTCGGGGGTAGGGGGGTCCTGCCACCTTTGGGGGGTGGCAGGGGGATGGGGGTGTCGGGATGGACTCGGGGGAGCGGGTGGGGGTGTCGGGGACGGACTCGGGGGAGGGGGTGGGGGGTGGCGGAGACCCCTATCAGTGCCAGGGAATTGGCACTGATAGTGCTTACCGCCATGGATTTCATGGCGGTTCCAAACCTCATGAAATCCATGGCAGTAAGCCGGGTCATGATACCGCCGGCAGTCTTGTGACGGCCGCCAGGCTGGAGACACAAGTCTCCAACCCAGCGGTCGTCTCCGCCATGGCGGTCTGATCGGAGAAGTGGCGGATGACCATGGCGGTAACCGCCATGGTCATAATTCCAATTTTTTTACTGCAAGCCTGTTGGCGGTAAAAACGCCACTTCTCTGTCAACCGCCAGGGTCGTAATGACCCCCAAAGTGTCTTAAGTCTTTTGAAAGCAATAAATGTCTCTTTCAAGCACAAAGTACCCGGTTCGCGTGCAAAATCTCCACAAAGAACCACAGAGGAGGAGATGTGTGGAAAACAATGGGGTGTGCATCAATTTCTTGGGCCGCACACAGTGATGCGTTGTTTCGTTTTCACACAAGGATGGCTGTGCGTCCATTTCCAACACACAGGCATGGATCCTCTTTGGGTTGCGGGGTTTTCGTACACCTGGGGACAATGCATGGATTTCTGACGCTGACGGGATGAAGTCACAGGGGCTGCGTCGATCCAGTGGGTGTTGCGTAGAAATTTCTGGCGAATGGCAGGTGCTGTGTCGATTCCTCTCTGGAAGTCGGGCTGCATCATTCTGGCCCGGCTGTGCATCGCTCCAGTGGGGCGTACGTCGAATTTCCGGTTGCTACTCTGGCACTGCGTCAATCTTCTTGTTGCTTAGTCGGGCTTCGTCGTTCCAGATCGGTGTGCAGTGAAAGTTTCACTGAGGTGCAGGCTGTGTGTTGTTTACACTACCAGGACATGTAAACTACATGTCCTGCCTTTTGCCTACTCAGAACCCTGCCCTACCGGTTACCTAGGGCATACTTTAGGGGTGACTTATATGTAGGAAAAGGTGGTATTTAGGCTTGGCAAGAACTTGTAGATGCCAAGTCGAATTTGGCAGTGAAACTGCACACACAGGCCTTGGAATGGAAGGCCTGAGACAAGGATAAGGGGCTACTTAAGTGGGTGGCACAATCAGTGCTGCAGGTCCACTAGTAGCTTTTAATCTACAGGCCCTGGACACATATAGTGCACTTTACTAGGGATTTATAAGTAAATTAAATAATCCAATTGGGTATGATCCAATGTTACCATGTTTAAAGGGAGAGAGCATATGCACTTTAGCACTGGTTAGCAGTGGTAAAGTGTGCAGATTCTTAAAACCAGTAAATACAGTATCTGAAAAGTGAAGGGAGGCAGGCAAAAAGTTAGGGGTTGAGGTACTGGGTGTTTCAGAACCGGTACTGATCCGGTAACCCAGTGGTGCCAGGGTACACCCAAAGACCTCGGGTACTTTCCTGATTCAGACGACAGAAACTCAGAGTCTTCTAGGTGAAGTCAAAGATCGAATTTATTGGCTGCAACCAAGTAACAAGTGTCCTAGAAGTACAACAGCACGGTTTGTATGTTCTCAGGAGACTGTGTGTCAATGCAAAGTCAGGTTTCCTTATATACAGTTTTTTAAGCTTCAGGCAAACATTCTTGACATTTTGGTTGGTCATTCACATGTTTTCAATACAAAGGAAAAAACAGTGTCATGATGAAACCTCATATTTCATGTCATCCAACCCATAATAAATTACCCGGCAAGGCCTTGCATTTTACATCAGATAAGTGTGGACCCCCAATAAAAACGGGCACCTCCCCCTCGTAAAGTAAGAAGAAGAAAAGAGCAGGTGCAGGTGTGAGCAAGATTAGGCAGGGTGTGTGAGCGATAATAAGGGTTTTATGGCATGGTGTGCCTTGATGCTATCTGATTCGGCCACTGGGAGAGGGACTGACCAAACAGGTTTGGCCTGAGGCAATGGTTCCAGCTTGCCCAGGTCAGAGAAAAGTCAATCAAGGTGTACGTGTCCTTGGAATCAAATCTGACTGTATTATAAGCCTCTGTGAGGGCAACTTTTAAAAATGGCTGCCGTGTATAAAATGGGAGCCACGAGTGCAGGACGAAAATGACGATTTCGAGGTGAAAACGCTGCTGGAATTGAGCGAAAATGCTCATGCTTAGTGTACTAGTCATTATCGGTCTTTTGATACTAAAATAGTACTGCTGTGGCAAAGTAAATTACATGGGTCCAGAATTTTTAGAACCACAGGGTGACCACCTAAGGCTGTCAGGTCTATAATGCACAATCCTGAAAAGTGTGATTGTCCTTAATGAAGTTTCCAAGATACACTGTTGAAAGTTTGGGAGGGGGTGCTCCCTTTTCACTGCATTGAATAGCATCCTTCAGTCATATGCAGTAATCAATTACGTTATTATACTATTCATTCACCTCTCACAATAGGAATTCCAAAAACAGAACCTCTCACCAGACAATGCTTCACCTGCAGCATCCCGGGCCGATCCACGAGAATGAAGGGTCTCTTCCCCTAAATGCCCTTATTTTGACATCCATATATTTCTTCCAGTAATCAAGTAACCACCTCTGTTCATTCAGAGCCCAGGTCCCACCATGCTGCACCCATCTCCACCTCTCACCCTTCAGTGTTCTGCTTTACAACAGTCAGTATCTACTGCCCAGTGTCTTGCCTCTTAACTCAAGCACCTAACTGGCAGTCGGCCACTGTTTACTGCTCATAATCCACACAGCAACCTGTTTTGCTTTCCTTATCTTATGACCGAGCTGACAAAACTTCTCTGGAATGCACTTCTTAGTTCAAAGAAGACATTTATTATTATTACTTCACCACAAGGTTCCTGAAAGACGAGATTAGTAGGTTGGAAGCACACGTTTAAAAGTAGTCACAGCAAAGAAAGCAAAATATATCAAAGTACTTCTCAATTGCAATGTACACAGGAAATACATGTGATTATATTATAGCATAACTTCAAAGCAAAGAATAAAAGTCCAAATTAATCACCGTAGGGCCTTTCACTGCTCGCCATCTTTCTCATGCCTGCAAGTTGATGACTCCTGTTCAACTACAAGAAAGAGATTTTCCACCCAAACGGGAGGTCAGGCAGCTGACGTCCGGTCCTGACTGAAGTCCTGGAAAATTCCCCCTTGCTGCTGCCCAGGGACATCGTCTTATAATGCAAAAAGCCTGCTAACAGGCCCCTTAGCCAAAACATGCTGGCTACTGTACATACTGGGAACAGAACAAGAGTTTGAGAGTGGCCATGTCTCCAAACCTTGCTCGTTCCCAGGCTGGATAAAGAGGAAAACACAAAATATGCACTGTCTTATCACGCTAGGGTTCGGTGTAAACACAATACAAAAAACACAGCTTGGTCTATCATGTGGAAAACTACAGCTCATCTGCAATGTCTCAACTGCAATGTCGAACTCCATGATAAAGCCAATAGGCAGCTAAAATGAATACAAAATGTAATGTCTAATGCCATGTTAAAGCCAATAGGCAGCTAACCTAAATACCAAATGTTATGTCTAATGCCACGTTAAAGCCAATAGGCAGCTGAACTGAATACAGGATGTAATGTGCTACTGATGAACATTGAACAACTAATATGCGCAGTGGTGAAACACAAAGTCATTGGTTAAACACAATTAATGGCATAACAATTCCAACTGACCCTATGTCATGCGTGTGATACTGAGCAAGTCCTCATGTTTCACACAATAAAACTAAGCATGCCAGGACTTGCAGGCTCATACGTCCAAAGGTTAGAGTTAAGGTGCCAGCATGATCAGTGGTGTTAGTAAAACGTATGTACTGTCTGAAAATCACCCTTATGACAGGGGATGTGAGAGCTATGCATTGAGTGCCCAGGTCTCCTATGTGAAAGAACTTGGGGCCTGATTCTAACTTTGGAGGACGGTGTTAAACCGTCCCAAAAGTGGCGGATATACCACCTACCGTATTACGAGTTCCATAGGATATAATGGACTCGTAATACGGTAGGTGGTATATCCGCCACTTTTGGGACGGTTTAACACCGTCCTCCAATGTTAGAATGAGGCCCTTGGTCTCTCTACATGTCATGGCCTGGGATCTCTCTATATGAAGGGCCTGGTCACCATATCATATATGCCAGCCTGGTAGCTCTACACACCAGGTCTAGTCCACCTATAGCAATGGTCTGGTAACACTAAACACAGGGTCTGGTCCCTCTACACAGATATAGCACCTTACACAGAAACTTGTGAACTGCACACAAGTCTGGCCCCTGTTGCCATTCACCCATCTCTCTCACTTCTAATGTTAAAACCGACTTGGAACACTGTGCTGATGAGGCTGGTAAGAGATAAACAGACTGGGCCAGCAAGTAGAAGGTGGCAAAAGAGAAGGCACTCTTCCCTCCCTCATAACTGAAGAGGAAGAAAAGAAAGCATGTTTCTAACATAGGCTGCAGCTTTCAATTTATTGGCCTGTTCTTGTGCCTTTCCGAGGTCAGCCCTTGTCTGACGCTAGAACAGGAAAGTGAGAGCTGTGTCAAAGTATAACAACGAGCTGGAGAACAGGCACGGTTTCTGGGATTATTGTAGAGAGAAGGGGCAAGCTAGGTGTGACTGGGGCCTTCATGCCACTGCCCCTCCGTGCAGCAACTCACTTTGTTTTGCTCACCTCCCTTCTCTCAAGGTCACTCTCTCTCTCTCTTTTGCTAGGCTCACTCACTACCTGCCTCCTCAGACCAGACAACCTCCCTCACAGACATCACTTTAACAGCTCTGCATTTCTCTTCAGATCATGTGATGGGGGCCTGAGAGGCTTCAAAGGGAAGGAAAGGAATTTCCTTCACTTTGAAGTCTCTCAGAGCATTTCAGAAGCCAGATGGTAAAGCAATCTGGCTTCTGAAGTGCCCACTAGACACCAGGGATTTATTTTTTAAACGGAAATTGGCATGAGGGAAGCGACCCCTTGGGCAAGGGTCGCTCCCCAGGGGGGCAATAATTTTCAAGGCCTTTTCTGCCCCCCCTGGGGGCAGATGGGCCTATTATAGTTAGGCCAATCTGTACCCGGAGAGGGCAAAAACCACTAGGCGCCAGGGATAATTTTTTTAGTTTTTTAGTGTTGGGGAGCGACCCCTTAGGCACGGGTCGCTCCCCTAGGAGGCAAATTATATTTAGGTGATTTCTGCCCCCCTTGGGGGCAGATCGGGCAATTTTTGTTAGGCCAGAAACCACTAGGCACTGGGGATTTGTTTTGTTTGTGCCAATTTCACACAAGGGGACCTATTTTTATTAGGCCAGTCTGCCCCCAAGGCAGAACTGGGGTCAGAAACCACTACACCAGGGAGTTTGTTTTTTTGTGGCAAATTCACAGAAGGGGAGCGACCCCTTAGGCAAGGGTCGCTCCCCAGGGGAGGGGGCAAATTTATTTTAGGCCATTTCTGCCCCTCCGGGGGCAGAAACCGCTAGGTGCCAGGGATTCTTTTTTTTGTTTTGTTTTGTTTTTTTAGAGGTGGGGAGCGACCCCTTAGGCAAGGGCCGCTCCCCTGGGGGGGGCTAATTGTATTTAGACCATTTCTGCCCCCCTTAGGGGCAGATCGGCTGATTTTTGTTAGGCCAATCTTCTCCCTAGGGGGGCAGAAACCACCAGGCACCAGGGATTTTTTCTTGCGCCAATTTCATACAAGGGGAGTGACCCCTTAGACAAGGTTCATTCCCAGGGGGGAGGGCAAATTGTATTTAGACCGTTTCTGCCCCCCTTGGGGGAGATCGGTGTGTTTCTATTAGGCCGATCTGCCCTGGGGGGGGGGGGCAGAAACCACTTAGGCACCAGGGATTGGTGTGTATGTGTGTGTTTTCTTTAGGGGGCAGCCCCTTGGGTAAGGTTCGCTCCCCATGGGGGCACATTACTGTTGACCATATCCGCCCCCCTTGGGGGCAGATTGGCCTATTTTTGGAAGGCCCATCTGCCCCCAAGGGGGAGCAGAAAGCCCACCAGAGAGCAGGGAAGTTTTTTTCTCCTAAATAAGAGGGTGGGGGTATGGTCATGCCCCCACCCCAAATAAATGGGGCCAATGTTGTTCTGCCCACCAGTGGGCAGATGGGGCAATTACCCTTGATCCACACCCCAGGGGGGCAGAAAGTCTACTAGATGCCAGGGAATTTAAAAAAAAATAGTGGGGTGGTGGCTACCAACCAGTATGGGCCTGGTCATGCCCCCACCTCGACTGAAGGGGGTAACAGTCTTTCAGCTCTCCCCCACACTCTAAAACATCTTATCCCACAGCAAGCAAGAAGACATTTGATTATTTTGGTTTTACATTTGGGCCATGAGAGCATGGCTAACTCTCAAATTCGTCCCACTTGGAATGGTGAGGGCTGCACTTTATAGACTCCACAAGACCTAGACACATCTGAAAACTAAACATCTGGGTGATTTCACATGCACCCCGCACCATTTTCTTACCCACAATGCCCTGCAAACCTCCAACTTTGCTGGAAATCACACATTTTTCCCACGTTTTTATGATGGAACCATCTGGAATCTGCAGGAATCCACAAAAGTCCTACCACCCAGCATTATCTCATCTATACTGATGAAAATTCTGCTGCACTTGTCAGCCTAAAAATGTTTTTTTTCAAACTTCCCTTTTGGACCTGCTTTGGTTCCCCATCAATTTTGACATGTTTTTGGCTCTTACCTGTCACAAGCACCTGGCTCACCTACACAAATGAGGTATAATTTTTACCGGGAGACTGAGGGGGATGTTGGGTGGTATGAAATATGTCCCGATGCGATGATCCCACACAGAAATGTGGGAAAAATTAGATTTTTTTAGCTAAATTTGTGGTTTGCTGAGGATTCTGGGTAAGGAAACATTGGGGGATCCACGCAAGTCACACCTCCCTGGACTCCCTTGGGTGTCTAGTTTTCAGAAATGTCTGGGTTTGGTAGGTTTCCCTAGATGGCTGCTAAGGCCAGGACCAAAAACGTAGGTGCCCACGCAAAAACAGGTAGTTTTGTATTTGATATTTTTGATGTGTCCAGATAGGGTTTTGGGGCATTTCCTTTCACGGGCAGTAGGCCAACCCACAACAGTGAGGTACCATTTTTATCAGGAGACTTGGGGGAATGCTGGGTGGAAGGAGATTTGTGGCTCCTCTCTGATTCCAAAACTTTCTGTCACCAAAATGTGAGGAAAAAGTGTTTTTTTTGGCTAAATTTTGAGGTTTGCAAAGGATTCTGGGTAACAGAACCTGGTCCGAGCCCCACAAGTCACGCCATATTGGATTTCCCTAGGTGTCTAGTTTAAAAAAATGCACAGGTTTGCTAGGTTTTCCTAGGTGGCAGCTGAGCTAGAGGCCAAAATCCACAGCTAGACACTTTGCAAAAAACAGCTCTGGTTTCTTTGTGAAAATGTGATGTGTTCACGTTGTGTTTTGGGGCATTTCCTGTCACGGGCACTAGGCCTACCCACACAAGTGAGGTACCATTTTTATTGGGAGACTTGGGGAAATGGTGGGTGGAAGGAAATTTGTGGCTCCTCTCTGATTTCAGAACTTTCTGTCACCGAAATGAGAGGACAAAAGTGTTTTGTTGGCCACATTTTGAGGTTTGCAAAGGATTCTGGGTAACAGAACCTGGTCAGAGCCCTACAAGTCACCCCATCTTGGAATCCCCTAGGTGTCTAGTTTTCATAACTGTGCAAGTTTGCTATTTTTCCCTAGTTGCCGGCTGAAGTAGAGGCCAAAATCTACATCTAGGCACTTTGCAAAAAACAGCTCTGTTTTCTTTGTGAAAATGTGACGTGTCCACGTTGTGTTTTGGGGCATTTCCTGTCACGGCTGCTAGGCCTACCCCCACAAGTGAGGTACCATTTTTATTGGGAGACTTGGGGAAATGGTGAGTGGAAGGAAATTTGTGGCTCCTCTCTGATTCCAGAACTTTCTGTCTCCGAAATGAGAGGAAAAAGTGTTTTTTGGCCCAATTTTGAGGTTTGCAAAGGATTCTGGGTAACAGAACCTGGTCAGAGCCCCACAAGTCACCCCACATTGGATTTCCCTAGGTGTCTAGTTTTCAAAAATGCCCCTAGGTGCCGGCTTAGCTAGCGGCCAAAATCCACAGCTAGGCACTTTGCAAAAAACAGCTATTTTCTTTGTGAAAATGTGAGGTGCCCATGTTGTGTTTTGGGGCAGTTCCTGTTGCGGGCGCTAGGCCTACCCACGCAAGTGAGGTACTATTTTTATCAGGAGACTTGGGGGAACACAGAATAGCAAAACAAGTGTTATTTCCCTTGTCATTCTCTACACTTTTCCTTCCAAATGTAACACAGTGTGTAAAAAAGACATCTATTTGAGAAATGCCCTGTAATTCACATGCCAGTATGGGCCCCACGGAATTCAGAGATGTTCAAATAACCACTGCAACTAAACACCTTATCTTGTGGCCATTTTGGAAATACAAAGGTTTTCTTGATACCTATTTGTCACTTATTATAATTCAGCAAATGAATTGCTGTATACCAGGTATAGAATAAAAACCCATTGCAAGGTGCAGCTCATTTATTGGCTCTGGGTACCTAAGGTTCTTGATCAACCAGGAGTCCAGCTGACATAACAGTATATTGCTTTAAAAAATCTGACATCGCAGGAAAAAGTTACCAAGTAAAACGTGGAGAAATATGGCTGTTTTTTTCACCTCAATTTCAATATCCTTTTAGTTCAGCTGTTATTTTCTGTAGGAAGCACTTGTAAGATCTACACAAATGACCCCTTGCTGAATTCAGAATTGTGTCTATTTTTCAGAAATGTTTAGCTCTCTGGGATCCAATATTAGTTTCTCACCCATTTCTGTCACTAACCGGAAGGAGACTGAAAGCATAAAAAATAGTACAAATGGGGTATATCCTAGTAAAATATCAAAATTGTGTTGAAAAACTGGGTTTTCTAATTCAAGTCTGCCTTTTCCTGAAAGCTGAGAAGATGGTGATTTTACCACCGCAAACCCTTTGTTGATGCCATTTTCAGGGAAAAAAACATGAGCCTTCTTCTGCAGCTCTTTTTTTTCAATTTTTTTGAAAAAAATGAAATGTTTGCTGTATTTTGGCTAATTGTTTGGTCTCCTTCAGGGGAACCCACAAAGTCGGGGTACCTCTAGAATCCCTAGGATGTTGGTAAAAAGGACGCAATTTTGGCATGGGTAGCTTATGTGGAGAAAAAGTTATGAGGAACTAAGCGCGAACTGCCCCAAATAGGCAAAAAAAGGCTTGGCACAGGAGGGGAAATGCCCTGGCAGCGAAGGGGTTAAGGCAGCGAACTGGTGTAATTTCTGAATCACATATTTCTGCTTATTATTGTGAATTAGGAATATTGCCCTACAACCTTACCTACAGTAGTACTAAGACATCCAAGACATAATAAATTGATAATGGAAGTTATTGTCATAAAAATCAATGGAACAAATGAGTACATCAACCAAAGTGCAGCTAAACCTACTGACGTAATGCACACACATTTCTCTACAATATGCTGATCATATCTTTCTGCAGCTGCATATAAGAGTAGACAGGGCTGGACTAGGAGAAACTAAGAGCAGAGCCCTGGCCAAAATGTTCAGATCTGCCCTGCTCCCTTTTTATCCTTGTGCAATCTCTCTATTTTCATCCATCTATTCTCTCTCTCACTCATTGCAAGAGCAGCAGAAACCAATGTACACAACTTTGCTTTTTCAATACAAGTTTCTTCCACTGAGACCTGAGGATGACTAAATTAAATTGGAGGGTTAAATTGAGAAATAATCATATGCTAATTACGGTTTGTTGATTGTAAAAAGTCATAGTTCCCAAATGCTCGGGATATACACGAATGCATTCATCAATATTCCTCTGTGTTATGTTTTAGATGGATGTCTATGTTCCACATCTCAGATTAAAAGTACACATGGATTTGTGCTATCATACATTAATGTCTATCGATTCCCCGCAAGAATATACTTTGGAATATATTCAGTAAGGGTTTGATGCTATTTGCCTGTGGGAAAAATCCACATTGAGTCATGCCTTTTTATAATGGAAGAAGAGGGCTGTGATGGGTTTTCTGAGCTCTTTTCCTTGAGAAGAAACAAGCTTTCAAACGACAGTCAAGCTTTTGAAGGCAGGCCAATTATATTTTCTAATCTACATGCATAGCAACAAGGTGCCAGTGATACAGAAGGCACAGAAATAGCCGCTTGTGTGGGCTTCCACAATGAATAGCTGTGTCCTGAGGCTCTAAAGCAGTTAAATATCCATATGTTTCCGCACATATTCATTTCAACTGTCATTTTATTCAGCTAGCAGACTATGTGCTGTCCCTGTTCACCTTCAACAGGTTTTTAAACAGCCATAAGAGATAGGTTGTTGAAAAAGACAAACACGTTCTTCTCAGCTGTCGCTTTCAATACAGCGAAAGATGGCAAACAGCAGTTGCTGGCTGCTATGAAAAGCTAAAGCGAGGGCAGGTCAGAACGTCCTGATCGTTGAAAGAGTGCCTTCTGCCCGGGTCAGCTTTTTAAAATTATTTTTGCAGTTTGATACAGCGCGAACTTGGTACAAGAGCATTCGGGTGCTTTACATGTGCACCAGATTTCGTTACAGAAGGTTATATTTTTTATTTTTTTAAGTTACAGGGGGAATTAAGTGATTTGCCAAAAAACAGATTATGTTGCAAGTGCGCCAGACGCTAGTTTTCTACCCTAGTTCTGCGGTCCAAAGTTCAAGTCGTAGGCCACAAGTACTGCTCATCCTTTTGCCAATGACATTGTAGTTTCTGGGGAAGTAGGTGGTTAGGAATAACGATATAAAAAAATGTCGCCCAATTTAAGGTATGCAGTGTTAAGAAAAGTCAGATGAGTCATTTCTTTTATATCCAATAATTAGATTTGGATGCATATACTATGTTGCAATGACATTTACTTTTTGATGAGCCGCCTATACTCTTTTGATAATCTTTAACACACATGGAAGCCGGGCATGTCATATATGTTTGTGAGGCCTGGGGCCATTTATTCTGAAGCAGGGCCCTTCACAGGAGTAGAATCAGATTACAATTTTTTTTTTTTAAATATGCTCCGTAGGGAACCATAAAAACGACACAGATTAGAATCAAATGCCATCTAGTGGAAGTAGCCATGTCAGCTGCATTGGTATTAATATAAACAGCAACGTTTTTTTAAAAAAATCTGTAAATAAGTATGAAAAGTAACAGGACCAGTGGAAAAATAAACCCCATTCCCCTCGGGCCTAATCAAAGGCAAAGTTTTTCTTCTGATCCCTTTGCCACAAATGTCTCATTTACATTGGGATTCCTCTTTAAGCCGGGGTGGCTCCTCCGCAGTGGTGAAGGGGCATCGCCCCCCCGATGAGCCAGCAGATGAAAAATAAAACAATAGCTTGCGATCATTTTATTTTTCATTTGCAGGAATGGGCTGGACTGGGCCATGGGGAGGTTGGAGGGGAGAGGTGGGAGAGTGCACTAAGTGCACAAGTGTGTTTGGCCGGCTGTTTCAGGCAAGAAAAACACACATGAGCACTTAGGTTTCTCCAACCCAGCTGTTGACACAGCCAGGCTGGAGAAACAGCACAGACTTCAGGCTTGTGTCTGAGCACCAGTCACTGCCGCTCAGACCAATCCTGATGCTGCTTACATGCTAGGTTTAGCATGTAAGCAGTGCTAGGATTGTTGGGGAGCCCATGCTCATGTCCCAGCGAATGCTGGGACACCACAAGAAGAGCGCAAGGTGGCAGGAGATGGCGATGGGAGACAGGCAGCGCAAGGTAAGTGATTTCTTTCTTTTTTTTAAAACTGTTTCCCCCATTGTTCGTCGCCCCCCGCCCCCACCCCCCTCCTTGACATATGCAGTGGTCCCCACTGCCTTTAAGAGTTAAAAAAGGATAGGATATTCTGCCAATCGTTATGATGGACTCCGAACCCATTTCAAGGCAGGACCACATACAAAACTGCTCGTCTGATTAGGTGGTAGGAGACCAGCAGTGCTTAATTTGAGTCTGTGGTTTCCAGTGCGGGCACCAACACATTTTTTAGAGCTGGCACAGCACTTATTTTTCTGTCTCAAGCATTTGCTGGAGGAAAAAAAACATGGGAAAGAGGGAGGAAGAGAAAATTGAAAAAACATTGTTAGACCTGACAGCCTTAGGGTGGTCACACCTAACTTTTTGCCTGCCTCCCTTCAATTTTTGGACACTGTTTTTGCTGGTTTTAGGACTCTGCACACTTTACCACTGCTAACCATTGCTAACGTGTATATGCTCTCTTCCTTAAAACATTATGACATTGGATCATATCCATTTGGCTTATTTGATTTACTTATAAGACTCTTATAAAGTGCACTATATGTGCCCAGGGCCTGTAGATTAAATGCTACTAGTGGGCCTGCAGCACTGATTGTGCCACCGACTTAAGTAGCCCCTTAACCAGGTCTCAGGCCTGCCATTGCAAGGCCTGTGTGTGCAGTTTCACTGCCAATTCGACTTGGCACTTAATAATACTTGCCAAGCCTAAAACTCCCCTTTTTCTACATATGTCACCCCTAAGGTAGGCCCTAGGTAAACCATATGGCAGGGTGCGGTGTAGACAAAAGGCAGGACATGTACCTGTGTAGTTTACATGTCCTGGTAGAATAAAACTCCTAAATTTGTTTTACACTGCTGTGAGGCCTGCTCCTTTCATAGGCATTAGGCCTATCCTCATATACTGTTCGAGTGGTAGCTCCTGATCTGAGAGGAGTAACAACATCATATTTAGTATGGCCAGAATGGTAATACAAAATCCTGCTGACTGGTGAAGCTAGATTTAATATTACTATTTTAGAAATGACATTTTTAGAAAGTGAGCTTTTCTCTGCACTTAAATCCTTCTGTGCTTTACAATCCACATCTGGCTAGGTTCAGTTGACAGCTGCCTTGTGCATTCACTTAGACAACCTCAAACACAGGATGCTCAGCCACACTTGCATACATGTGCATTTTGAATGGGTCTTCCTGGGCTGGGAGGGTGGAGGGCCTGACACTTACAAGTCAAAGGACAGTAGTCTGCCCTGACTCAAAGGACTACCACACCCCCTACTGGGACCCTGGCATACAGGATGGAACTGAAAGGGGACCTTGTGCACTTCTAAGTCACTCTTTGAAGTCTCCCCCAGTTCAAAGGCACATTTGGATATTTAAACAGGGACTCTGCCCCTACCAAATCAAACACTTCCTGGAGAAGAACCTGAACCAGAACCTTCAACCTGCCAAGAAGAACTTCCTGGATGCCCAAAGGACTCAACTGACTGCTTTCTGAGAAGGACTGCTGCCTTGCTGTTGCCCTGCTGCCTTGCTGATCTCTGGCTGTGCTGAAGAAGTGCCCTCCAAGGGCTTGGATAGAGCTTGCTTCCTGTTCCCTGAAGTCTCAGGACCAAAAAGGCTTCATTCTGGCAAGAAGAACTCCCTGTGCAGTGAAAATCGATGCACAGCGTGCAGGAAATGATGCACAGCCTGTATCACAGTGAGAAAGTCACTGCACGCTGAACTGGAATGACCAGCCCTAATTCGCATCGAGAAGATTGAAGCAGCGCAAGTGTAGCAACCGGAAATTCAACGAGCGGCCCACTCGATCAACGCAAATCTGAGCCGGAATGAAGCAGCCTTACTTCCTGAGAGGAAGCGACACAGCGCCTGTGGTGCAGTAGAAATTTCCACGCAACGCCCATCAGATTACAGCAGCCCCTGTGACATCGTCCTAAGAGCACCAGATTTCGACGCATAGTCCCTGGGGCGTCTGAAAACCCGGCAACCCGAAGAGGATCAAAATCCAAGCACCGTAAATTGACACAAAGCCTTCCCTGTGTGGAAAATAAATGACGCATCACCATGTGCGGCCCGAGAAATCGACACACACCTCCCTGTTTTCCACACATCTCCTCCTTTGCAGTTACTTGTGGGATTTTGTATGCAAACCATGGACTTTGTGCTGGCAAGAGACACATGTTGTTTTAAAAGAGACTAAAGACACTTTATTTCATTTTTACAGTGATATTTCAAAATATACTTATTGCATCTTAATCGTTTTGACCTGCATCTTACCAGATATATATTATATATTTTTTTAAACACTGTGTGGTGTATTTTTGTGGTGCTATACGGTTTTATTGCATGTTTTATTGCACAAATACTTTACACATTGCCTTCTAAGTTAAGTCTGACTGCTCAGTGCCAAACTACCAGAGGGTCGGCAAAGGATCATTTGGATTGTGTGTGACTTACCCTGACTAGAGTGAGGGTCCTTGCTTGGACAGGGGGTAACCTGACTGCCAACCAAAGATCTAATTTCTAACAAACATCACAAAGGGAGAAAGCAGAAAGCTACAAGAGTGAGCTGAAGGGACAGGGTGCAGCTGTAAATGGATTAAAGAGGCCCAAGATTACTTCAGGATTACGCTACCTCAGTATTCCGTGGTTGCACATTTAATTAAAGAAGCCTCCTGTTTAAGAGGAGCGCTTTGGCCACCAGAACGTTTTTATTTACAGACTAAACACTGGTGACAAGTAAGCGATGGTGGTTGCTTGGATCCTTTCATGATCTCTGCCTGCCATGCATTTTGAGTATGCACTGGAGATTTCTAGTATGTTTTGAGCCTTGGGAGGACGATCTATTGGGCCCTGTTGGACCTGGCTTTTTTACAGGGTCATCCCCAAACTTTTTTGCCTCCTTCCTCCTATTTTTTCTGACCTGTTGTTGTTGGTTTTTGAACTCTGGGCACTTTACCACTGCTAACCAGTGCTAAAGTGCATTTGCTCTCTGTGTAAATTGTACTATTGATTGATTTATCCATGATTGGCTATTTAATTTACTTGTAAGTCCCTAGTAGAGTGCACTATATGTGCCTAGGGCCTGCATATTAAATGCTACTAGTGGGCCTGCAGCACTGGTTGTGCCACCCACTTCAGTAGCCCCTTAACCTTGTCTCAGGCCTGCCATTGCAAGGCCTGTGTGCAGTTTCACTGTCACTTCGACTTGGCATTTAAAAGTACTTGCCAAGCCTAGAACTCCCCTTTTTCTACATATAAGTCACCCCTAATGTGTGCCCTAGGTAACCACTAGAGCAGGATGCTGTGTGGGTAAAAGGCAGGACATGTACCTGTGTAGTTTATATGTCCTGGTAGTGTAAAACTCCTACATTTATTTTACACTACTGTGAGGCCTGCTCCCTTCATAGGCTAACATTGGGGTTGCCCTCATACATTGTTGAAGTGGCATCTGCTGATCTGAAAGGAGCAGGAAGGTCATATTTAGTATGGTCAGAATGGTAATACAAAATCCTGCTGACTGGTGAGGTCGGATTCAATATTACTATTCTAGAAATGCCACTTTTAGAAAGTGAGCATTTCTTTGCACTTAAATCTTTCTGTGCCTTACAATCCACGTCTGGCTAGGTTTAGTTGACAGCTCCTTGTGCATTCACTCAGACACACCCCAAACACAGGGTACTCAGCCTCACTTGCATACTTCTGCATTTTGAATGGGTCTTCCTGGGCTGGGAAGGTGGAGGGCCTGCCCTCACACAAAGGACTGCCACACCCCCTACCGGGACCCTGGCAGACAGGATTGAACTGAAAGGGGGACCTGGTGCATTTCTTAGACACTCTTTGAAGTCACCCCCGCTTCAAAGGCACAATTTAGTATAAAACAGGGCCTCTGCCCTACCTCATCAGACACTTGCTGGAGAAGAAACCTGAACCAGAAACTACATCCTGCCAAGAAGAACTGCCTGGCTGCTCAAAGGACTCACCTGTCTGCTTTCTACAAAGGACTGCTGCCTTGCTGTTGGCCTGCTGCCTTGCTGAACTCTTGTCTGGCTGTAAAAGTGCTCTCCAAGGGCTTGGATAGAGCTTGCCTCCTGTTCCCTGAAGTCTCAGGACCAAAAAGACTTCTCTTTTTCATTTGGACGCTTCGTGCGTCGAAAATCGCCGCACACCGACGCTGATCGACGCAATGCCTTCGGGGCGACCGGAACTTCGACGCATGGCCTCGCAAGGACAACGCCGCCCGACTTCCAGAGGGGAAATCGACGCGACGCCTGCCGTGAGAACGAAACTTCGACGCACAGCCTCGCGGAACAACGAGCAGCTGGAAAACAAGCAGAAGAATCCACGTACAGACCCCAGGACATCTGTTAATCCCGCGACCCACAGAAAGAGACTGTCCGCGCGCAGGAAAACGACGCCCGACTCCCCCGCGTGAAAAATAACGACGCAAGTCCGTGTGTGCAGAGGAGAAATCAACGCACACACCATTTTTCCACGTATCTCTTCTTCTGCGGCCCTTTGCAGAGATTTTCCACCTTAAACCAGGTAATTTGTGCTTGAAAGAGAATTTGTTTGCTTTTTAAAGACTGAAGACACTTTATATCACTTTTTAGTGATATCTTTACAAATTCATATTGCATCTTTGATCATTTTGACCTGCAAATACCCAGATAAATATTATATATTTTTCTAAACACTGTGTGGTGTATTTTTTATATTATGTTATTGTATGATTTATTGCACAAATGCTTTACACATTGCCTTCTCAGTTAAGCCTGACTGCTCGTGCCAAGCTACCAGAGGGTGGGCACAGGATAATTTTGGATTGTGTGTGACTTACCCTGACTAGAGTGAGGGTTCTTGCTTGGACAGAGGGTAACCTGACTGCCAACCAAAAACCCCATTTCTAACAGGCCCCATAAAGCAAGCAACTTAACATGCTTGGTTTAAAACTGAGGGAATTAAATTGCCAATGTTTGGGTCAAGCACACGTTCCCAGAGAAGGGCAATCCAAACATTTACTTGTGACATATAGCCTGGAAAATCACTGGGTTTCTGGCCAGCACTATTTCTTATGCACGATAGTTCTTGCATTCCTCACAAGTGCAACTGCTTCTGGCCTTTAGTTGTGGGCCACCAGGCAAGAACCTTTACATTATGAACTATTCTTATTTTTTTTTTAAATGGCGTGCATTAAACAGTTTCTAATATTTTTGAGCAACACATATCTCACATTTCTTTTATATGTTAAATTTTGCATGAAGGATTATACTTGTATTTTTTATGTTTGCAAACATGCTATCTCTTTTATGTGAGAGAGCTATGTGCCAACATTTTCAGTGGCTTGTGGGAAAGGTGATAGTATGATGTATTACAAGGGATAAAATAACCCCTGCCGTACATGAAAAGGATATTGCAAGTCACCTTGGAGTGCCATAAAGTTATAAAGGAACTGAGACTTTGGCATAGTTCTTCTATATGGTCATGGACCTCCTCTGTGTCTTGTAATATCCTTATAATGTACAGCAGGGAATACCTGACCCCATATATTGGACTGATTCTGTCTCGCACAAAAGAATATTGAAATAATTAATCCATAATAACCCCTTTTATCTTTTTACCTCCTTTTTCTTATCCCAAGCCCATCAGAGGACAAACAAAAAGGGGAGGCGAAATTTAAAAGAAAACACTACCCAGAAAGAGTCACAGAAAGGTCATGCAGGGAAAGTAATATCTTATTGTGGCGCACGGGTGAAATGGATGTAGGATGTAGGGTTAATGGCCCACAGAATGGCACAACACTTTAATTTAGTAATCACTTTGTCTAGGTGCACGGTGATAAAAATAATTTCGTAATTTATAGAAAATAAAATGCACGTAAGCTCTCTCTCTCTCTCTCCCTCTCTCTCTCATACGCACACACGAAAAGAAAAGAGCACAATACCACCCAACAATTTAAATTTGCCTTCATATCCTCTTATGTTTTGACAAATGTTACTGGTCGGCTATAGTTCTTACAGGAGAAAACACAGACCTGAATGTATGTTGAGCCTAAATGTAGGGTGGAGTTGAATCTTTTCAAGTTTTTTTCTGGGTGACAACCTGTATAACTTATTCTAGCATCAGTTTCTTTCTGACAGACCATCAAACTCCTGGCCTTCCTACAAACGATTATATCCTAATTCCATCTAGATTTTCATAGCGTTAGTTTGCTCTTTCATTTTAAATTAATCACTCCAATATGATTTCCACAAATATTCATTTTTACACCCTCCTCCAGTAAGGTTATTAAAATATGTTTTTTATCAATTTTCATGGACCAAAGTACTTAACAAACTTATCTATTGACATCACACACACAACAGAAATAATATGTTGAGAAATAGACTAATATTTAAGGGACTTTGTGAAGTAGGGCGCAAGAGGCCTTAGGAATGAATGATACTTGTCAATAGTTACTCATGAAACAGGAATCTCAGCAACCACTGATAACCTATTGTACTATGCAATCGAAACGAACTCTTTAATTGCTTAAATTTTTCAAAATAAACGATGTTGAAAAGGGTGTGTGAAATGCCTTTCCTCCTCGGTACTCGATTTGCCTGAGAGAGTCCAAACATGGATTATAAACTGTGCGTTTTACAACATTAGGTTTTCTGGGATGCAATAATAGTGCATGAAAATCCAGACACATATTTAAATGGTAAGGTGGAATGTAAGTGATTGAAACTTGGCCTTAATTGTGGGCGCACTTGCAGAAACGATGCGGTAATACTAATTTTGCCACGTTATTCCCCACTCCATATGGACCTATCCAGGATCAACTTGTGATCACGATGTGTAATATTACTGCTACATAATTCCAGGGCAATTGTAATAAGGGCTTTAGAGTCAAAAGAGATACTTCATCTTTTTTAACATGGTACAAAACGGGACTTTTAGTTCAATATTCTGTAGGCTAGTATTATGAAAAATGCGTGCCAAGTGACCTTCTAATAAATTACATTTTAGAAAAAGCCTCTGCTGATTTGATCCTTTGTGCACATGTTATTATA
Source organism: Pleurodeles waltl (assembly GCF_031143425.1). Taxonomy (NCBI): domain Eukaryota; kingdom Metazoa; phylum Chordata; class Amphibia; order Caudata; family Salamandridae; genus Pleurodeles; species Pleurodeles waltl. The sequence continues at coordinate 656,723,958 of NC_090443.1, read as the reverse complement.
TTTCATCTTAATAAAATGAATCAGGCGGTTTTTAGTAACATTTATCCATCAATAATGTCAAAAGATCCCTGGGGTGAATGTACACTCTATAAATAGGCCATGGATGTTATGAATCCTCGTCTTTTTTTTTCTAGGACTCTGTTGGTTACCTGGGGATTGTGAAGCATAATTATTTTCTAAAATCCCCAAAATTCATATCCCAGTTATGAGTGAACATGTAGATACAAAAGCACAGTTTCTGAGTTCTCCGATAACTCGGGGAATAGTGGGGCCAGAATTAATCATTTCTTGATGGGCTAATGGGAGACATGCATTACACTCATTGGAATTAGAAACAACCTGTTAAACCCGGAAATACTTGGGCCTAAATTTATACTTTTTTAAGCAGCATTTTCGTCATTTTTTGACGCAAAAGCTGCGCAGACTTGCAAAGTATAATTGGCCCTTATTTATAAAAAAAATTGCGCCGCATTTTTGTTATTTTTTTACACAAAAGCTGTGCAAACTTACAAAATATAATTGTATTTTAGAAGTTTGCAACACTTTTGCGTAAAAAAAATAACGCAAGTGCAGCGCTAAAAAAGTATAAATGTGGGCCATGGCCCCTTAACACGGATTCTTTCCTATTATAGGGAGGTCTAAGTAATCGTACGTTTTTGCTGCATCAGGCCTTGTTGAACAACGTAAAGCAGGGACCTCTCCGAGTGAGAAGGCTCTGGTTTCTTCTATTGAAGTATTGTTTACTCCCTGACATGGTGTAGTTGGGACAGGCAGGAACAGAGCTATGCCTCTGCTTGAAGTCCTGCTCCACCTGTGTTTCACAGGGTGTGTGGATTTACACGCAGTAGATCCACATCCGGTGTTCCAGGTGTCTGTAATTTCATGTGCAGAAGCACTGGAACACTCGTAGTTAACAAGGAGATGTATCCCTCTGTGGATTCCCGCCCTGGACATTTTATAATCGTGTCCATACAGATGATAATTTGCCCTATGTCATATGAAAAAACTATAATCTAGTCTGTATTTTCAGAGTGTGCAGGAATCGTCCAGTTCCCGCGGCAGTTCCCCAAAACTCTGAGCACCATAATAGGAAGCACCATAATAGGGATGCTAAAACTACAAACTCTCCCATGTTCAAGGTCAGCTCTGAAGCAGTCCACAGAATGCGTACTAGCCACGGACACAGATACAGTTTAACACTCTGGCGATGGAGAACGAATTATTTATGTCTAGGAGTAAAGTTAACCAAATCACCATCATAGTTCGCTGAACATAATTTCCATTCCCAATCTCGCAAGACTCACACGTTCGCAGCAATGAAATCGAAAACGTAAGGAGAGTGTTCCTTGTCCTTCTATAATCTGGAATCTAGGCACTAGTTATTACTACGGAAAGCAGGAGGCCCTCAATTATAATACAAAATAGCAAGCTTACATATAACACGCTCAACAGAATTTCCACATTCCGTTCAAAGCAAATCAAATTGGTCAACCGTGGTGCTTCGAGGAAGAGCCTCTACATGCAGCTACATGTTGTTTAGTTTTAATGATCATCTGATCTTTAGTTTTTTCCAGCATCTTTTCACACTCGAATACACTCACTGCTTTATTTGCCTGTAAACAACTGCCAACTAAGGATTGATGTGAGAATGCGCATTCGTTTCTTATCCACAGAATGTTTTCCTCTCGTTTTCCTTTAAGTGAAAACAAACCTAACAAGCATTTTCCAGTGACCTTCAGGTGAAGGGCATTCCATCTACATCACTGCAGCGCTAAGTGGGGATTGCATGTCATGTGAGAAGATTTCAGTTCAATATACAACTTTCCTGCTATCATTTCGACAACTGCCAGAAAGCTACTAGCAATTATCCAGAGTCCATCAAAGGAAATAACGGGGCTGTGAATGCTTTAGCTTTAAATAACTTTCATTATCCTTTGCTTCTTGCAATGAGGATTGTTTGATTCTTCAATAGCCTCAGGTGTCACCAACGCAAAAGAGAATCCTTTCTTGTTTCCTTTTTTGTGTTTGTGTACTCTACAGATACATTTTCCTAGTACAGTTTCTGGATAGGGAAACAGCCCTTACAACGCAGCTGTTTCCCTGACGAGCCGTTACTATACATACATTACAACACAGGCATCATTACCACAAATAGCCTTTACCATGCATACCATTACAACAAATTATCTTGTAATGGTTTGCATGGTAAGGGCTATGGGGGTCAATAAGACCCTGGTGGTAAAAAATGCCTACCGCCGTGGCGATGGCCGCCAAAAGACCGTCGCCACGGCTACCAGCCAGTCGTCAGATTATGACCACAGCCAGATTTCCGCCAGAAGGATGGCGGAAATCCGACTGTTGCCATTCCGGCGGATGGCAGTAAGGTGGCACTGCTGGCAGCAGCAGCGCCACACCAGTAGACCGCCGCCGGCCGTATCATAAGAATAATATGGCCTGGCGGTGTTCTGCTGGTGGATGCTGCTGCTGGCAGCAGCGTCCCATCCTGTCTCCTGCCGGAGGACCCCCTTAACACAGGTAAGTGGGTGCTCCAACAGGTAAGGGGGTTGCGGGATGTTGTGTGTGTGTGTATGTCTGTGTGTGCGTGTATGCGGGTGTGTGTTGTGTGTTGTGTGTGTGTGCATGTATTGATGTGTGAGTGCGTGTATGTTGAGTGGTGTGAATGCGTGTGTGCATGTATATATGTAAGTGTGTGTGTGAATGGATGTATGCATGCATGTATGAATGTTGGAATGGGTGTGTATGCGTGTGTGAAGGGAGGGGCTTGTATGGGGGGTTCTGGAGAGGAACGGGGTGGGGGAAACCTGGGGAAGGGGCGGGGGAGACCCCTATCAGTGACAGTGACAAGGGATTCCCTGTCACTGATAGTGCCTACCACCATGGTTTTTGTGGCAGTAAGTTTTCCATGAAAACCATGGCGGTAGGCGGGGTCATAATCCCACAGGCGGGCAAGTGACAGCCGCCGGGCTGGAGAGTGAAGTCTCCAGCCAGGTGGTCGTTATTGCTGTGGCGGTCGATGTCATAATTTGGAGAAAAGTACCGCCAGCCTCTTGGCAGTACTTTCCTCCATATTAACGCCGACCGCCGGGGTCATAATGACCCCCTCTGTGTGGTAATGCTGGTGAAGACTATCAGCTTTGTGAGAGGATCCTTCCGTTTCCTCAGAACGAGCTGCGCTGTTGCTTTGGAGTGAGGTAAAGTGGACTGGGCCTGGGGGTACTAGCGCAGGTGCTTTAATTAGAAATTTTTTATTGAGTGTTATGTATTTTGAATAATGAGTTTATGTAGAAAATAAATAACGTTGAAAAATAATGCAGACGTTTGAAAATGTGACCTCGAAGAATGGCCACCAGGGTTCACGAAATTTACTAATTGATGGTTAATACTTATGAAATATTGAAAACATATTAGACTAATGTAGTAATATGTCATATTAAGGGTTATGAAGTGTACTCTAGCTTTATTAACTGTAGGCTTTAACCTAGCAAATGTTTTGGCCTAGTCTTGCCAGGCCTTATGCAGAAGCTGTATTTCTCAGAGGTTAATAAAAATGCCGACAGAGTGAATTAAAACTGTGAAATGTCCATTGTCTTGTTAAGACTGCTTAACAGATGCTTTTCGTGAGAACCGAATGGAATGAGATGATGTTCCTGCTAGTGTAGCAACTTATGTGTATTGTGTGTGAGATGTACTTTCCCAGGTCGAGAACAATGAAGACCCTGACTGGAGCTGAAGATACCTGACGAGCCAGATGATGAGGACATCGTAAAGTGAACCAATGAACTTCATGTGAAGCGTGAAATATTAGAATTCATAGATTTAGTTTTGAAATATTATTGGGTAAAGTATAAACGTACGATTAACTGACCAATAGAGAATTAAGGGATAGTTTAGGTGACTTTGATATAACAACGCAATAGAGGAGAATTATTCAGAATAGATTTGAGATTCATTCTGTCATTGGGCTCATACTCTCTGACTGAGAGCCTGATGCTTTGCTGATCAACTGATGACCTGAGGACGAAGACTGATTCTGCTTTGCTGACCCATACCGAGGATAGGTAGATATGATGATACATGACTGTTATGCTTTTTATGCCTTTTCTTTCTAGGTACCAACTGTGCTGTTTTGACAGCTCTATAGTTAGATGTTTGTCGCAAATTTGTGTTCTAAATTGTTTTGCATGAAGCCCAACATGCAGATGCTAATCTGACGTTAGTTAAGGGCACTCACAATTGACTGACAATTACAGGGACTAATGATTGATGAGTTACCTTGCTGAATTCCATTTATGTTATAACTTTGTCGCAAATTACTCTATTATTGATTTGCACTGTCGCTCTAGAATGTGTGATGGTTCAAGCTTTAATTAGATTGCATTTCTTTCGATGCTTTGGACAACCAGTATTGTCCATATATGTATTTCATTTGATTTTGAGATTAATCTACATGACTTTAGTATTGTTAGTATAAGGGAAATTAACTTAATAAACTTTTACTAAAGGTGGCTGAGAGCTCATGGTGGGTGACATTTACTGACTCCATTGATTATTGATTTTATTGATTACTAATGATTGTTGATTAGCGTGTATTGAATATTGATTATGTAATCGAGCTATGGTAAGAACTTCTTAATATGAGTCAAAAGGTTCATCGACCTATACTCGTCCCCTTGTAAGTTTACTTATGAAGGTCTGATGCGCTAACAGGGGTGAAGAGGCACAGTTTCAGGGAGGGGTGGGGTTTGGGTTTTAGGGTGAGGGGACGGTTTTCGGGCTTGGGGTGGGGGGCGCCATCAGTTTAGTGCTCTGTCCGCAGGGAGTGGGATGGAGTGGGTACTGTTTTAGTGAGGGGGTGGGGGATTAGGTTTTAGGGCAGGGGATGGTTTTCTGGCTTAGGGCAGGGGCACCATCAGTTTAGTGCTATATCAGCAGGGGGTGGAGTGGGATGGGTACTGTATTAGGGGGAGTGGTTTGGAAGGTTAGGTTTTAGGGCGGGCGGACCGTTTTTGGGCTTAGGGTAGAGGCACCATCAGTTTAGTGCTATGTCTGCAGGGGGTGAGGTAGGTACTGTTTTTGGGAGGGGGTTTAATGGTGGGCGTTAGGTTTTAGGGTGGGGGACAATTTTTGTGCTTAGATTGGGGGCACTATCAGTTTAGAGCTATATCCACGTGGGGTGGGGTGGATACTGTTTTAGGGAGGGGGGTTAAGCTTAGGGCGGGTGCGGTTTTCTGGCTGAGGGCCAGGGGCACCATCAGTGTAGTGCTGTGTCTGTGGGGAGTGGGTTGGGTGCTGTTTCAGGGAGGGGGCGGGGTTTAGGTTTTAGGGCTGGTGGACGGTTTTCGGGCTTAGAGCAGGGGGCACCATCAAATTAGTGCAATGTCCACGGGAGGTGGGATGGGGTGGATACTGTTTTAGGGAGGGGGTTTAGGTTTTAGGGTGAGGGGATGGTTTTGAGGCTTGGGGCGGGGGCACCATCAGTTTAGTGCTATGTCCACGTTGGGTGGGGTGGGTACTGTTTTAGAGAGGTGTGGAATTCTTTTGGTTCATCACTCGAAATGCTGTCCTTGTCGCAAGGAGCACCTGCAATGGGCCTTGCCACCTTGGTTCCAAGCTGCTTGATCTTTCAAAGGACTTAATCATCACCTGGTCACCAGGTCGGAGTTCATGGCCTTCACCTGTAGATCTGTCGGGAAGTGCTTCTCGATCCTGTTGATTAATAGAAACCAAATTGTCGGTTAACTGTGCAAAATGATCATTCATCAGGACACAAGGTACATCATATACAGAATTTGGCTTAGGAACTCCCCAAATGTTCATTGGCCTTACAAATAATATTTCATAGGGGGTAAGGCCTGTTCGAGAGTGTGGCACTGACCTAATAGACAATAATGTCAACGGTAATGCATCCGGGCAAGTTAAAGATGTGGAAGCCTGTATCTTCGCTAACTTCAGCTTCAAAGTAGCACTATACCTTTCCACCAACCTTGCTGATTGTGGGTGGAAAACCGCATGGAACTTCTGTTTGATCCCTAATCCTTTCAGGACATACTTAATAACTTCCCCAACAAAATGAGGTCCCTTATCATTCCATAAAAGTCTGCAAACACCAAACCTAGGGAAAAATTATTTCAAAAGCACCTTTGCTGTGGTAATAGCAGTATTATCCTTTGTGGGGTACGCCTCTATCCATTTACTAAAGGCACATACCACCACCAAGACATACTTTAAATTGTTGCAGCGTTCAAGCTGAATATAATCCATTTGTAGAACTTTGGAAGGTGCAGTTGGTGTAGCCAACCCTCCCGCAGGAGTTCGTGTACCTTTTCCAGGATTGTATTGTAAACAGATCAAACAAGACTGTACTACTCTCTTAGCTGTACTGGAAATTTCTGGATGCTCCCAAACTTGCGTAAGCAACTTCGTTATTGTTGAAGCTCCAACATGTGCCAGCACATGTGCCATCTGAACCATAGGTTGTAAGAAAGCTATAGGCAATTTTCATTTATCCATCTGCTCATTCCACCAACAGCCCTCATCATCCAATTCTCCTTCTTCAGACCATTGCTCATGTTCTTTCACAGAAGCAGATTTCTGTATATCTAATACTTCTTGTCTAGCATTATGCCAACGTTCAGCTTGTGACTTCACTACATACATAGAAGTAGTACTTCGCTGCATCGCAGTCTCACGTGGTACGCGGTCCACCAGGGCATTAACTTGCCCTATCTTATCGGTCACTCTCTTGTGTGCACTGCATTTCACAATAGCTATTTTCTTTGGATATGTCAATGCAGTCAAGAGGTTATGCACTAATTCTCCGTGCATTATCTGCATCCCGTGGGATGTGAGAAAGCCTCTCTGCTTCCAAAGCAAACCAAAATCATGAGCCACTCTAAAAGCATAGCGGCTGTCTGTATAAATGTTCACACATAAGTCAGTATTAAGCTCACATGCTCGTGTCAAAGCTATTAGTTCAGCTGCTTGAGCTGACTTCTGTGGTATAGAGCTGTCTCCACTACGGTGTGTATTGTGGTGATTGCATATGCAGCTGAGGTCGTACCGTCTGGCAACTTCAAACAAGGCCCATCAACCCACAATTCCCCGTCTACATCTGGAAGGGGCGTATCTTGCAAATCAATACGACCCTTTGTCTGTTCTTCGGTAAGGAATATACAATCATGTGTTTCTTGTGACTGAGGCTGAGTCACAGGATATGGCAACAAAGTGGCTGGATTTAGTGTTGCACATCTCTTCAGTGTAATGTGAGGAGCCAGCAGTGTCAATTCATATCCTGTCAGGCGAGCGCTAGTTAAATGTTGCATCTTTGTTTGATTTAAAAGAGCATCAACCGCATGGGGTACTAACACCAACAGCTTATGTGACAAAACTATCCCTTCACTCTGACGTATTGACACAGCTGTTGCCGCAACTGAACGAAAACACCCAGGCAACGCTCGAGTGACAGGATCAAGTACTGCTGAAAAATATGCACAGGGACGCTGCTTATCGCCATGTGTCTGTACTAAAACTGACAATGCACATCCATCTTTCTCATGTCCGTAAAGTGCAAAAGGCATCGTGTAATCTGGAGTACCTAATACTGGTGCTGAACAAACGGCTTGTTGTAGCTGCCGGAAGGCAGTCTTACATTCATCTGTCCATGGGAGGGGCATTGGAGTATCTTTAGTCAAAAGTGCTAGCAAAGGTTTGACAATGTGTGAAAACCCTAATATCCATTGCCTACAAAAAGAAGTAAGACCAAGGAATGCACGATTATCTTTCTGCGTAGAGGGTACTGGTTTGTCTAAAATTGCTTGAATACGATCTGATGTAAGTGCACGGCCCTCCTTAGACAAAAGGTGACCTACATAGGTTACCTTTGGTCTACAATATTGCAATTTCTTTCATGACACTTTATGATGGTGTGAAGCAAGAAAAGAAAGTAAGGACAAAGTGCACTTTTCACATTGCTCTGGGGTATCAGCTGCTAACAAAATATCATCGACATATTATATGACAGCCACACCTTCAGGCAAAACAAAAGAATCAAGTTGTCATTTTAACGCTTGACTATAAATACTAGGACTCTCAGTATAGCCTTGAGGAACTCTGCAAAATCAAAATCATCATCTATTCAAATTAAAACTAAACAAATATCGGCTGTCAGGATGAATAGGAATCGAAAAAAAAGCATTCTTCAAGTCTATCACTGAGAATGTAGTTGCTGTCGGGGGAACCAAAGTAAAAAGTGTCGTGATGTCAGATACTACGGGATATTGTGGTACCACAATCTTATTCACTTCTTGTAAATCAATAATGAATCGGTAAAACCTAGTATCAGTATCCTTTTTCAGAATAGGAAGAATCAGACTGTTACAAACATTATACGGAACTTCCTCAACAACTCCAACTGCAATAAGATCATGCACAATTCGTGTGAGTGCTTCTTCGCCTTCCTGTGAAATTTTGTATTGAGGCAAACGTGGCAATACAAATCCCTCCTTGACACTAATATGTACCGGTGGAATAATCATTTGTGCCACATCAGTATCTGAAGTAGCCCAAAAAAGTACTAGGGAGTGAAGCTAATGCAATATCCTCTTTAACAAGGCAAACTCTTTCCATCACAGGATGATTATCATTCAAAATAACACGCACCCCTTCAGGAGAGCATCGTATTGTAGCCCTGAAATACTTTAGCATATCAAGACCCACAATATTGTCTGGTGTATTTGGAGAAAGCAAAAACGGACATGGAGCAGTAAATTTATCAAAATGGAATGCAAGTGGTTGTGACAAAGGGCTAGGGGAAGGTGTTCCATCGAAACCTATCGATGTAATGGTTAAGCCAGACAGGGGAGCCCTTGGAACCAATTGTTTAGACAAGGCGCTACGAGTAGCTCCTGTATCAACCAGAAACTGATCAGTAGAACCCAAAACATGTGCTGTAACATAGGGACCCCTCTGATCTACTGGAACTTCAACTGATTCCTTACCCCATCCTAGGCAATCCTATGCATAAGCAGAATCTTGGAAATCAGGCTGCACATAGTTAGACATCTGGTATTGGTTCCATCTATCAAAAGTGTTAAACCCATGCTGCCCTCGTACATTAGCATCAACCCTAGCATGATCATTCGTGCTTCTTCTAGGCCCTGAATATCCTGAGCTATTTCTTATTTGTCCCCGACCACTTGAACACTGCTGAACACGTAGTGCTGGACAATCGGCAGCCCAATGCCCAAATTTCTCACAATACGCACACTGATCAACAGACAAATTCGAACGATTGTAAGAAGAACCATAAGATCCACGTCCACCTCTATCACTACCTCTAAAATGCAGACCATAAGCTTGAGCCAACATAACCTTCGTCTTTAATTCTTTAATCTTTTTATCCTTGCTACCTTTTGCTTCTAATTCCTGACGTTCATAATACTGAGCCATAGTCAAAAGAGAAACCGGAGTAGAGGTAGTCCATGAACTTTCACTAGCTTTTAGACGACCAGCTATTCTTGGTAACAGATTTGCAACATATTTATCGACGACTAAATGTCTGCCCATATCATCTTACAATAACTGGCCACTAAAATCATGTAATGCGTCTTCAAAGCGTGTAAAGAAATCAGAGAGCGATTCATCTGCCTTTTGCTTACAAGACGCTAAAACAGTCCAATCTATCTTTTTAGGGGGAATAATCGTTTTTTAACTTAATTAATATGGCTGCGGGAAGATCTAGAATCAACTGATACAGCTTTTTCGCAGGTTCCCTATCCCCGTCCATCTTTTCTAATTCTTTCCATGACACCCCAAAAACTACACGATCATCAAGTTTACGAACAGTTCTACACATATCTGGCGGTAATATCAATCTGAAAAATAAATCAATGTCAGCCAAAGTCATAGTACAAGAACTAATTGCTCCCTCAACTTCCTCATAAAAGGCGGCTGGATTTTTCCACGGGTCAGGTAATGCTGTTTTAAGTGTCATTTGCTCTGCCCTATTCCAAGAAGTATACACCCAATTATAAATAAAATAACCCTTAGCATCAACAGAAGTTTTATCATCACTTGTACCCGATCCTTTAGGAGGAACATACAAAGGCCCGGCCTCCCGCATTGGTTTCGCGTGAACTATCATAGTCTTATCTGTTCCAAAGATGGAAGCTTGAACCCCGCTGGTCTGAGATGTCCGTGCAACTACGTCCACGGCCCTTTTCTCCTCTTGCAAATGGACTGCCGCAACACATAATTTCACCAAACGCCTGATTGCATCAGCCACTTGGGAGAAAAAAAAAGACTATCACGCATTTGTTTATGATCAGCTGCTACATCATCGGGCTCTAACTCATCAGAATATTTCCGAAATAGTTCAATAACTTCTGTGCCAAATGCCTCAGTAAAATATAGCTGCTCCTTTTCCGTCCACCCTTTCATGTTGTCTAAAAGTTCAGAAGCAGAGACAACACTACGAATTGCTTTACGAGCAATAGATCTATGCTCAGACGCACGGTCAGCAGGCTACATAGAGCGACTGTCTCGTATCTTCTGTTGCTCCGAACCGGAGACCTCAGCTAACTCATGAGGGGCAGAAGGAACGACATAAGGAGGTGGAGGGCGATCTAGTAACAAAAACTCATTGTGCGATTTATTAAGGATAGGATAGAGAGGTTGCCGAACAGTGTATTGGCCAGTTACCTGTAATTTACGTTCTTTCTCTTCTTTCTCCTTTAAATCGTTTATTTCTTTCTTTCTCATTTCCAATGCTTTCACATATACATTCTTCCGCTGCTCTTTCTCAAGCAAGGGTTGCTCACGCTTCACTCGTCCACACACTTCTTTCTCCCACAATCGTACACAGTCAAACATATCTTGCCTAGACCTTCGCTTACACATACATTGTTCCACATACTCAATCTTTCGCAAATCAAATGACCCATGCATAGGCCAACGTAACTCAGGATCCACTCGAGTCTATTTTTTCCAAAATGTGCTGTACATTATAGAAGAAAGACCATGTTTAACATATATATCTCTATTGGGCGTCCCCTCTGGGGGTGCCGGTTGCGATTCTTCCAGTCTCAAATTGGTACCATTACAAAAGAAACACATCCTACAAAGTGCGCTAAAAACAGGCATGCCAAAAATAGTGTCGAATATGCAGTATAATAATCAAAGTAGCACTTAAAGTACCTCTAGTACGATGTGCCGTTCAAATCAATTCTCCTCATTACCTGCCTATATAAATTGCAATTTATATATCAATTCAAAGGACACAAATTGACTAGTCACCCAAAACACGAGAGCCACAGTAAGTGGTGAAACAAAGGCATCAAAACCCACAGCAAGTGCTATAAAACGTCTCTTACCAATCACAGGGCGTCCAGGTTCCAACTGCCAAGTTCTAAAATCGACTAAATGGTCACTGCACGACGAATGAACAAAAAAGATCTCAGTCGAGGACCGGCGCCACCTGGATGGTCAAATCAGAAAGAAGGGAAAAATACCGTGGTTGCCAATACTCGGTTCTCCTCAGGCATTGATCGCTTGCAGCGAGATCCCAATCCTTCGTCGCGACCAATCCATCGGGCGTCCGAGTCGCCGATGAGTCCCTGTTCGGGCACCAATTTGTCGAAGTAAGCCTCAGCAAGGCCTAATAGTGCAAGAGGTTCGCCCTTCTCTGCACAAAGTCCTCAGACCATATAGGAAGAAGTTGGCACAGAAACTGAAATAAAAGACAAAGTTTATTAAACCTCATGAGGTGGTACTACAGTTCAAACAGCACCCTTCGGTAATGTTTGAAGTAGCACACTGAACTAAGAGAGCATGGTCCTTTTATACCCACACAGGGGCTAAAAGAAGATGGTACAATTATAGAAGCAAGACTTATATACATATAAGGTCATATGGAAATGCACAGTCGACAGGTAGGAGGGGCTAACAGTTTTCAAGGACTAGTAGACAAATTACTGTTGGTCACTAATTACTAACAGCTGCAGACCTTACTGGGCATGTGCAAAGTGGGAGATGCTAAATATAACTTGTCACTAGGCAGATTTTCAAGAGTAGTTAACAGGAAGGTAGGACAGAGCACATGGTGAGCACATGGCAGCATGTGGCAGAGAAAATGGCTTCCATGAATACAAATGGATTCCGTGAAATGGTCACAATAGTTTCTAAATACAAGATGTCTTCTGCTAGTGCTTAATCTAATCGCTACTAAATTACAACACTGGGGCCAGAAATTAGCCCAAGGAGGAGCTGGGCCCCAGGAGCTGTGGTCCATGGTGTCAAAATAACCCCTCCCCCATTAATTAAGCAATGGGCCCCATGGGATGGGGTCCCCGAGGCCAATTATGACCATGGAGGGGGGCTACATACTCCTTCCTTCACAAAAATATGGAGGATCTCGGGGAATGGATTCCTCAGGGCTGAAATGGGCATAGGGAGGGGGTCTGCTTACACCACCCAGGTTGGCTGCATGTGAGGGACTGGCTACAGGTCCTGGCCTACCGGCAAACCCCCCACCAAACATGGACAAAGGCCATGTGTGGCGTAGGGTTGGCTGCCTGCAGGTGGTTGGCCACAGGGCTTCACCTGACCCCCCATTGTGCACACCCAGAGGGGGTTCGATTAATATTAATTAATTAAATATCAATGTTAAGAAAATTTAGGAATTCACTGAAAAAACAAAGGTTGCAGGGACATTACAGTTAGGAACTAGAATAAAAAAAAAAACTTAGAAATTCACTGAAAAAAAACAAAGGTTAGAAGGACGTTATAGATAGGTTCTGATTTTACATGCACAGAATCATGGAAATTCAGCAGTTATACTAATCTCAGGAAACTATAACTCCTGCCCTAAGGTAACCCTCACCATGTACTGGTAATTAAACCACATATTATATCACTGTTGACATTTCCTATGAAATAATTAATAATATCACTGCAAATTTTGCAGTAAAATTATTGATGAGAAAACTGTCCATGGCAGGGGTGTGAGTTATAGTAATGTTAGGGCATGGGTTATAGTTTCTTGAGATAAGTATAATTATAAATGCTGAATTTCTATGGTTTTGTGCTTGTAAAACCTTAACCTAACTATAAGGTCCATGTAACCTTTGTTTTTTTCAGTGAATATATATGCATATATATATTCACTGAAAAAACAAAATTTACAGGGACTGTTAGAAATTGGGTCTTTGGTTGCCAGTCAGGTTACCCCCTGTTCAAGCAAGGACCCTCACTCTAGTCAGGGTAAAGGAGAATCACCCTCAGTTAACCCCGGTTCACCCCTTTGGTAGCTTGGCATGAGCAGGCAGGCTTAACTTCAGGAGCAAGGTGTAAAGTATTTGTACCAACACACACAGTAACTCAGTGAAAACACTACAAAATGACACAACACAGGTTTAGAAACATAAATAATATTTATCTAAACAAAACAAGACCAACACAACAAAAATCCAACATACACAAGTCAAGTTATGAATTTAAAAAGCAAAAGAATCCTAAATCCTCTAGAAAACAGTGAGAATGTTGCATCAAAATCCAGTTGTGTGGTGTCAAGTAACCGTGCTGCGTGGGGGCTTGCGTCGTTAACAGCAGCCACTGTGGGTGTTGCATGTCATTTCTCTAGCCACATTGCATCGATCTCCCAGCCACGAGGCCGGCGGCGTGTTGTTTGTTCAGCAGCAAAGCGAGTGGTGCATCGAAAGTTTCCTCACACAGCAGTATTTGCATGGATGTCTGTCCTTTTCCACCAGCTGCTGCTTTCAAGGGCCCAGAGACAGGTTAGGACACCACTTGGCAGGCAGGACTCTCAGCAGAAAGCCCAAGTGCTGGCAGAGAGAAGTATTTGTTGTCTCTGAGACTTCAACAACAGGAGGCAAGCTCAATTTAAGCCCTTGGAGATTCTTCACCAGGGGGAAGTTACACAAAAGTCAGTCTTTGTCTTCTCTCAGGCAGAAGTAGCTACTGCAGGCTAACCCAGCAAAGCACAGTCACAGGCAAAGGGGCAGTACTCCTCCTCCAGCTTCTCTAGCTCTTCTCCTTGGCAGAGGTTCCTCTTGGTTCCATAAGTAATCTGATTTTCAGGGGTTTTGGGTGCTCTTCCTATACCCCTTTGTGCCTTTGAAGTGGCCTACTTCAAAGGAAAGTCTCTGTTGTTTTCAAGATCCTGCCATGCACAGGCCAGTCCCAGACACACACCAGGGTGTTGGAGGATGCATCTCCCTTTCTTTCCCTCCCCTCAGCCCAGAGGGCCCATCAGGATATGAAGGCTACACCCGAGCTGCTTTGGGTCACTGTCTAAAGGAGAGGTGCAAACCGCCCAACTTTCAAACTGACCCAGAGAGGGAATCCAAAAACAAGGAGAGTCACAGAATGGTTTAAGAAAGAAAATGCCTACTTTTTAAAAGTGGCATTTTAAAACACACAATCTAAAAACCAACTTCACTAAAAGATGTATTTTTTCAAAATTGTGACTTCAGAGATCCCAAACTCCACATGTCTATCTGTTCCCAAAGGGAATCTGCGTTCTAATAATATATAAAGTCAGCCCCATGTTAACCTATCAGAGAGATAGGCCGAACAGTGACCCACTGTCAGGACATTTAAAACACATAAATACATGTCCCACCTTTAACTTACACTGCACCCTGCCCATGGGGCTACCTAGGGCCTACCTTAGGGGTGTCTTACATGTATAAAAAGGGACGGTTTAGGCCTGGCCAGTGAGTACACTTGCCAAGTCGAATTGGCAGTTTAAAACTGAATTCACAGACACTGCAGTGGCAGCTCTGAGCCATGTTTACAGAGCTACTAAAGTGGGGGGCACAATCAGTGCTGCAGGCCCACTGCAACATTTGATTTCCAGGCCCTGGGCACCTCTAGTGCACTGTACTAGGGAATGACTGGTTAATTAAATATGCCAATCATGGATAGCCAATGTACACATACAATTTATACAGGGAGCACTTACACTTTAGCACTGGTCAGCAGTGGTAAAAGTGTCCAGAAAGCAGACAAAACGGGCAAAAACAGAGTCCAGCACACAGAAACAACCTGGGAAGTAGAGCAAAAAGTTAGGGGAGACCATGCCAATTATGCCAAGTCTAACAGGGACCTTTTAGTTAGGCTCACATTTTAAACATACAAAACCATAGAAATTCATCTGTTGTAGTTAGAGTTATCTCAAATAACTATAACTCCTGCTCTAAGGTAACTTTAATTTGCCTAGACATTTTTTTCGCCAAAAATGTTACTGCAAATATTACATTGATATTGTGAATGATGTTATCAAAGATGTTATGAGTGCCATAATTTGTGGGGTAATTAGCAGTGCATGGTATGGGCGCGAGTTATAGTTACCTTAGGGTACGAGGTTCCACTGTGAGGAAGCGGAGTTATGTTTGCTGTGACTTCTCTGCAGCTGTCAAAGCTGCAGCCAAGCCACAGCAAACCGCTATGTCTAGGGGGTGATCACCCCAGGACATAGCAGAAGCAACTCCTGGGGGTGATGGTCCCCCCCAACATTCATAGTCCCATAGGAGGTGGTGGTGCCCAGGGATTGGGGATCCAAAACAGACTCGCTTTACATTTTTTTACTATCTGCCCCAGGGATGTGGTGGTCCCCCTGCACCTTATTATTTTAATGCCCCGGGGAGCTGGTGGTCCCCGGGGCTGTATGGGATGCCATTGGGCCTCCCCTAAATAAAAAAATCATTTTGCCCCAGGGAGGTAGTGGTCCCTGAGGTGCGGGGGCCCGCGGCCCCCCACACAATTTAGAAAATGCCCGGGGAGGTGATGATCTCTGGGGCTGTGGGGGCCATGCTGCCCCCACAACTTATTAGTTAAATGACCTGGGGAGGTGGTAGTCTCCAGGGCTGTGGGGGAGGGCATCGGTCTCCCCTACATAAAAAATCATTTTGCCCTAGAGAGATGGTGGGGTCAGAAGTGGGGGGGGGCGGCGTGTGGCCCTCCGGCATTAAATTTAGCAAATGTACCGGGTCGATGGTGGTCACTAGGGCTGTGGGGGTGGGGGTTGGATGTCCCCCATTAAAAAAAAATAAAAAATGCCCCCAGGACCTGGACTACCCGGGGGGTCACAAAAAAACAAGATATTGCCAAAATTTTGTGGTAAATTGTTTTTACAAAAACTGCTTTATTTCCCTGGCGGAGTCCCTCTGGACTACCCGGGGCTCACTAAAAAACAAGATGTTGCCAAAATGTTATGTTCAATTGTTTTTACAAAAAAAGCTTTATTTCCCTGGAGGAGTCCCTCTGGGACCCCAGCACCAGAGCTAAGGGGTCAGGGTGACTGTACCTTCACCTCTTGTCTTTTTTTCCACATTTTGTCTGGGACTAGGCTCTAGCCGAGTCCCAAGATGTCTGCCATAGTTTCTGGTTTGAAGTGTTGGCAGCCAATTAGAGCTGTGCATTACCCTGCACAAGCTCGTTATTGTTTACTTTGCCTTCACGATCACCGATACGCAACTGAGTTTTCCCTTTAATATCTCCTAAACTACCGGACGGATTGATACCAAATAAGTAGAAGTGTAACCTGTGTACTGAAAGCTAGCTTTCTGAAAAATGTGGTGTACTTCGGTCCAGTGGTTCAGGCTGTAGTCGTGTCTAAAGGTCCTATTGAAATTAACATTGGAAACACAACTTTATTTGACCCTCCCCCCTTTTCCTCGGCCCCAGCTTGATGTATCACCCCAAAACTTTCCATGCAAACAAAGAATCACCGGGGCACTTTTTTTTTAAACATTTCATGAAAATTTGTCAAAAGATGCTAAAGATGTAAGAACTCAAAAAATGTTTTTTCTATGGAAACATGGTCCTCCTAACTATAATTACTGAGTGGTGACCGCCACTAGCCTATATATATATGTATATACACACAAACACACCCACACATACATGTAATATTCAGTGGAAAAAACAATGGTTAACTTAGATATAGTAAATAAAGCTTTATTTATCCTTTCCATACACACCAAACAACTATAGAAAAATATGGAAATTTTAGTTATACCTTAAATTTATAATTTATGAACCATCTTCAAATTACTCTAACTTGCACACCCCCTAACACAGTATTGGCAACTCATTAGCCACACTACATAAACTATTCCTTGTGTGTTTATGATGCAATGCTTATACTCCTTTATGTTATATCACTTGTATTATGTAAAATCATAGCTTTCAAGACAACACTTATGACATCAATTGAGATCATTTGTGAGAACACTATGCATGGTAGAGTTGTGCGTTATAGTTAATGTATTGTGATAAGTAAGTTGACAAAACTGTTTGGAGGTGAGCGAGTTTTAGTAATTTGAAGGTGGTGCATAAATTATAAATTTAAGGTATAACTCTATCTTTAGAATTTCTAATGTTTGTAGATTTTATTTTTCTTTTGTACAGAAGGAATAAATAAAGTTTTCCTAATTATAACTTAGTTTTTAACTTTTGTTTTTTTAATTGAATTGCAGAGGTTTGTATTTTTTAATAAAAATGTGTTTCAAATCGTAGAGTGTAGTGTCGTCAAATGGAGTGTTGTTGAGTGGAATGTTATAGAGCACAGTAGAGGACAGTGTTGTCCTCTGTGGTGTGTTACAATGGAGTGTCATAAAACACAGTTGACGTAAAGCCCGTAAGGTCTGTTTCCATCTTAGCTTAGGTCCAATTCCATCTTAGCTCATGGATGTCGCCATCTTCTCCGTCCTGGGCACTGGACATGTCATATTCCCTGTTTTTGCAGAAACATGTCATGTCTGTATGCTTACACCAGTGGCACCTGACCTTATCTTTCTAAGAAATGTGATATTGTCCACTTCTTTGATCAATGACATAGAGAAAACATCTAAGGCAACATTTGTGTGGACCAAATGTTTATTCTCCATTATGTCAAGGATAAATAACAACCAATATAGATGTTTAATCAAAGCAGTGTAGTCTGAATCGAGGTCTTTCTCCCCTGTATGTCCATAAAGACAACCTTAGAAATGCATATTTTGATGTTCATAACCTAGGTCAGACATTCCAGTCTCTGATAGGATTTAGGATCTAAGGCTTGTCAATTCCTCACTTGGTAGAGAGGTCCTTCACCCAAATTATCACCTGAGATTCCTACAGATGATCTCACATACTGCCAGCGCACATTACACTTTGCAGATGACATATCTTGCCTGAAGCCTGAAGCTGATTGTTAGACCTGACAGCCTTAGGATGGCCATCCCCCAACTTTTTGCCGGCCTCCCTCCATTTTCTGACACTGTTTCTGCTGGTTTTAGGACTCTGCGCACTTTCCACTGATAACCAGTGCTAAAGTGCATATGCTCTCTCCCTTAAACATGGTAACATTGGTTTACCCTCAATTGGCATATTTGATTTACTTATAAGTCCCTAATAAAGTGTACTACACGTGCCCAGGGCCTGTAAATTAAATGCTACTAGTTGGCCTGCAGCACTGATTGTGCCACCCCCATAAGTAGCATATTAACCATGTCTCAGGCCTGCCACTGCAAGT
This sequence comes from Pleurodeles waltl, assembly GCF_031143425.1. Lineage (NCBI taxonomy): Eukaryota > Metazoa > Chordata > Amphibia > Caudata > Salamandridae > Pleurodeles > Pleurodeles waltl. The sequence goes on along the minus strand of NC_090443.1, from coordinate 656,705,402 downwards.
CCCGTGTGTGTAGTTTTACTGCCACTTCGACTTGGTATTTAAATCTACTTGACACGCCTTAAACTCCCCTTTTTCTACATATCGGTCACCCCTAAGGTAAGCCCTAGGTAACCCATTGGGCAAGGTGCTATGTTAGGAAAAGGCAAGAAATGTACATATGTGTTTTATATGTCCTGGTAGTGAAAAACCCCTAAATTCATTTTCCATTGCTGTGAGGCCTGCTCCTTTAATAGACTAGCATTAGGACTGCCCTCATATACTTTTTGAGTGACAGATTCAGATCTGAAAGGGAGAACTAGGTCATATATAGTATAGTCAGAATGGTGATAGAAAATCCTGCTTATTGGTGAGGTTGGATTTAATATTACTATTTGAGAAATGCCTCTTTTAGAAAGTGAGCATTTCTCTGCACTTAAAACCAACTGTGCTTTACAGCCTCTCTCTAATCAACATCTGGGCTGTGCTGGTCGACAGCTCCCTTGTGCATTTCACCCAGGCAACCACAAACACAGGACACTCAGTCACATATGCGTTCATCTGCATACTGAATAGGTCTTTCTGGGCTGGAAGGGTGGATCGCATGACACTTACATTTCAAAGGCCAGTAGCCTGTCCTCACACAAAGGACTGATAGCCCCCCACAGGGATCCTGGCAGATAGGACTGGACTGAAAGGGGAACACGTGCATTTCAAAATCACTCTTTGAAGTCTCCTCCATTTCCAAGGCATTTTTGGGTATATAAACTATGTCTCTGGCCCCACCAAATCATATTCTTCTGGACCTAAACCTGCACCCTGTCAGAGGAGCTGCCTGGCTGCCTAAAGGACACATCTGGACTGATTTGCTGAGAAGGACTCCTTCCTTGCTGTTGCCCTGCTGCCCTGCTGGCCTCTGACTCTGATGGAAGGACTCTGCCTTCCCCAAAAGTGCTCTCTAAGGGCTTGGATTGTACTTTCCTCCTGTTTCTGAAGTCTCAGGGCCAACAAAGACTTTACCTCTTTAAGAAATTCCTCGTGCATCAAAAAATCTATGCAACGCCTGCAGAAATCACCACGGAACCTGCACTGCAGTGAGAAATCGCAGCACAGCCGACCAGAATGACACAACCCCGACTGGAAATTTAACGCAGCGCCTACCTTCCAATGGAAAATTTGATACCAGATCGACACAGCACCTGTGCCTTCTTCCAGCGCATCAAGGATTTTCAATGTATCATCCCTGGGCATCAAAATATCCCCTCATCACAGTGAGGAACATAGACTGCGTGCCGAAAAATGACACAAACCCCTTGCAGTGTGGAAAGAAATGATGCATCGTCTGTGCTGCGTCCGAAAATCAGACACAACACCTTATTTTTCCATGCATCTCCTCCTCTGCGATCTCTGTGCGTCGCTATTTTGACGCATACCAGTTACTGTGTGTAACAAAGAGATAACTGTTTATTTTTAACGATTGAGACTCTTAAACCTTTTGAAAGTGACATTTCAACTTGTGCTTATTGGATCTTTTTAGTTTTGACCTTATTTTATTCAGATAAATATGGTAAACTTTTCTAAACCTGTATGGTGTATTTTTGTGGTCTTTTCACTGTGTTACTGTATGATTTATTGCACAAACTCTTTACACATTGCCTTCTAAGTTAAGCCTGATACTCAGTACCAAGCTACCAAAGGGTGGGCAAAAGATAATTTGGATTGTGTTGTGACTTAGCCTGATTCAGATTGTGGCCCATACTTGGACAAGGGTGAATACCTCTACCAACTAGAGACCCAATTTCTAACACTGATAGAACCCAGCCTTGAAGGAACACCATTTGACCACTACCACAGTGGGTGGTTGCCCTTTTTGGGAAACACTTTCTTCATACTTTTGCTGATATAGACAGCTTTTGCTCTCAACAAGGTATACAATGCATTCCTTCTTACTAAGAAAACCCAGACTGCAAGTTCCTTTGTCTGGCAGGCACTCAGCATATAGTGCATAGAAATAGGAAATAGGTTGCTAGGTTCTAGACAATATTTCTTATATGACATTTTAACAGTGCTAGAAATGCTAATTTTATTCTTATTACTCCTAATGTGTCACATGGCTGTTTTTTTAATAATAATCTATGTAGTTGTTTTAGATGTGCTAAGAAACAGATTCTTTCTGTGTTGATAAATCCTTTTAACATAAAAGTGTTCATTCTTCTTAGTGCGGTGAGTATGATACTGTAAATAACAAAATGAGGTTACTACTATTTCCACATTGCCCCTGATCCCTTAATGGGACTGTTAGTAACCGAAAAGCAATACTTGTGAGTGAATTACACATTGAATAGTGTCTTATGGGCTACAATGACTTGTCTTTCACACTTGGAGCTTGTGTATTGAACTATGTTCACTAGTGTCACACATGGGTGGGCACCGCTTGTAGAGTTATGCCAGTGCTGTAACATACACAACACAATAAAGTGGGGAAGAGTATACTAGCATAGAGTGGAATGGCATGGAGCGGAATTGACCTAAGTGCCATAGAGTGGAATAGAATGGAAAGGAGTAGAGTGGAGTGGTGTAGAGTGGAATAGAGTGGTGTAGAGTGGTGTAAAGTGAAGTGGCATACATTGGTATAGTATAGAGTGGAGAGGCATAGAGTAGAGTGGCGTAAAGTTGAGTGGTGTAGAAGTGAGTGGTGTACAGTGAAGTGGCATACAGTGGAATGGCTTAGAGTGGAGTGGTGTACAGTCGAGTGGCGTAGAAGGAAATATCACAGAGTGGAGTGGCCTAGAGTCAAGTGCCACACAGTGGAATAGCATAGAGTGGAGTGGCATAGAGTATAGCGGCGAACGGTGGAGTGGCGTGCAGTAGATAGGCCTAAAGTGGAGTAGCATAAAGTAGAATAGCATAGACTGGAGTGGCATGGAGCGGAGTGGAATAGAGTAGAGTAAAGTGTTGTACAGTAGATTTTCCTACAGTGGTGTGATGTACATTGGAGTGGCCTGAATAGAGTGACATAGTGTGGAATAGTACAGTGTGAAGTGGCATAGAATGGTGAGGCATGGAGTGGCATAGAGTGGAATAGCGTGGATTGGTGTTGTGTAGACTGGAGTGGTGTACAGTGGAGTGGCATAGAGTGGAGTGCCATAGGAAGGAGTGCCGTAGAGTAAAGTCATATAGAGTGGAATAGTGGAGAGTAGAGTGGCATAGAGTGGCATAAAGTCTAGTGGCATAGACTGGCATAACGTAGAGTGAAGTGGCTTAGACTGGAGTGGCTAATAGCAGAGTGGTGTAGACTGAAGTGACATAGAGTGGAATATCATGGCATAGAGGGGCATACAATGGAGTAGTATACCGTGGAATGGCATAGAATGGAGTAGCGTAGAGTGAAGTAAGGTAGAGTGGAATAGCGTAGACTGGAGTGAGGCGAATTCACAGTCTCTTCAGAGTAGCTGCTGTTATCACAAAACAAACCTTGTGAATTCTTCTTCTTCTTCAAAACACTACTTTTTAAACATGTAACCTCAGTCTTTAAGCTTTTTATAACAAGAACATACCACTAAGTAGGACTTTGGCTCTGTTTGTCGGTCTCCAGAGATTAGGCAGCAGGACATGAGTCTGTCACCCTGGCTCTAGAGAGACAATGTGCAGACACAAACTACTTTCACACCAAGGAAATCATAATTTCTTGTAGTATTAAATCACTTTCCTCTTTACCTTTATTTTAAGTTTACCTTTGAGTTCACAGTTTGTTTATTCCTGAAACACCTTGAAGACTTTCTTTTCAAAGTTTCATTGAGTTTTTATCACATTGTTTACACTGCAATTGGTATTTTGAAAATAAATGAAGGGCCAAACGTATTGGAAACTGCTTTGGTTTGCAGAATCCAGATGGATGTCACTGAAGGTTTGACAGAAGAGGTCAAGAGCAAAGGCCTCCTGGGTGAATTTGCCTTGGAGGCACTCCTTAGCCAAAAGACCAAGGAACACAGGATCAGAAGACGGGGGTGCATTTTTAAAAGGAGCATACCCCACCTTTGCATCATTTTTTTGATGCATCAGTGGCGCTATCAGTACTCCATATTTACAAGGTGACGCATTTAGGGCAATGCATCACTTTTTGGAAGGCTGAGTCAGAGATTCCTTATGCATGAACTGGCTGCGTCACACAACCATAAATATATGCAAGGTAGATGTTCCTTAGTAAAATCGAACGCCAAACCAACGCAGTGATATTTACGAGTTCATGGAAAAGTGATGCATCATCGGCAAGTGGTGCGCAGAGCCTGAAATGCATAAACATTCCTGCTCATCGGCAATCATGGGCGTAAGAAATGACAGATTTGCAATGATATATAAACAGAACATACTTAAAGCACTTTGGCTAGCTGAACTACACCATGGAGGTGTTAATACTTCAGCTAGGAGCAACGAAAAGGCTACCACCACCACCACCACCACCTCTTCTACCACCACCACAAAGGCAGCACAGGAGAAGGGAGCATAAATGCAGTCAAAGGACTCTTTGACCTCAGGAAGGAGGAGGGCATCACCAAAGGCTCAGGATGGAGTCCATCATCCAACTCCTGAACCAGATTGCACCAAGGCTGCAGCCAACATCAAAGAGGTGCACCAACATCCCTCCGCAGGTCAAGCTGAGGTCAGTCCTCCACCTACTGGCACCTGGGTCATTCCAGACTACCATAGCCAGAGTGACAGGAGTCTCACAGCTTTCTTTTTTTGGCATTCCTCCTCTCCATCCTATATGTTATCATCAGCTTGATACCCCAGTACCTCATGTTTCTCAAGACACAGCAGCAACAACTGGACACCAAGGAAGGCTTTTCTGCCATAGTTGACTTCCCACATCTTGGGGGCAATGTACATGTGCAACTGGTGCCTCCTGATGCAACATCCTACCTGTACCACAATAGGATGCACACCTACTCAATAAATGTACAGGGAATAGTGGCTCATCTGGGGATGTTCATCTATGTGCTGGCAAAGTAACCTGTGTGTGCTTTTGATACCTACATCCTCAGGCACTCCAATCAACAAGCCCTTCCAGAATGAGAGCTATGCTAATGGCCTACTGTTTGGTAAGTACATTTGAAGGACATGACATTCCTAAGAGCAATAAATAATGTATGACAAAATTGCCATCTGTAGGAAAGTCCTCCTTTTGGCCCTGGTCACCCGCAATCATTTTGACTGATATTGATGGTTTCTGACTCTGTGCCCTGAGTACTGCTAACCATTCACAGGGCCAGTGCTCTGTGCAAAATGGAATATGCAAATTTGGCTAGTTATAATTGGCTGTAACAACCTACCTATAAGGCCCAATTATATGGTACGGCATGGAAGTTTAGGAACCCCAGCATAGATAGTACACCCGCAGGTGCTCTGCTGTGGTGCTTAGTGTCCTTTTCAATGCAGGCCTGCCTTGCTGACTGTTTTTAAGTTAAAGTTATCCCCATTTTCGACTTTGGAATTAAAAGTAATTCCAAAGTCCTAAGCTACCTTATTTTTACATATCCCCTAAAGTATGCCCTATGTGCCCCCAGGTTTGGGTGTAGTGTAACTCTAAGCGGGAATTTATAAAATATGTTTTATAAGCTTTGGTGAAGGAAAAATAGCCACATTTGTTTAAAAATAATAACGTCTTATTTTCCATCGGAAAGAGCTAAATATGGCAAGTTTAGTATCAAATAAAATTTTATAATGAATTAATTGCATTTCCACAATTTAATATACATCGTACCTGAAAGAGTTTTAGAACTCTTGCTGAAAGTTACCAACTTCAGCCCTGTAGTGCCCTTCTCAGATTGGTCAGCCTCTGGTAGCCTGAGCCAGGCTGCCTTGATGAAATGTGAAGTGTCCTGGGCTGTAACAAAGGAAGCATCCGGTGGAAAGAGATATGCCTCAGCAGATGGTGGAACAGGATGGGAGGAGAGAAGCCAAGCTAGACTTCAAAGAAAGGAAGGACATTTGGGACAGCAACTCTACCTCCTCCATTTCCAGCAAACCTAGACAACCAGGGGTCCCTTGATTAGATTAAGTGAGGGCTAGAAAGGGGTGTGTTAAGGGAAATGTAGCCACACCAGTGGGTGGACTCAGCCAGATCTAAACTCTAAGATTATATTTTTACCATCTTGGATTTTGGAGGAATATTGCTCCCTAGGACTGATTTTTGCCACACTTCCCAGGTAGTGGTCACTCAAGAGGGTGGTCGCCTGCATGTGATTGGACAGACCCCTCTCCCCCCACTTGTTACCCTAAGAGCAAGGATATATATGTCAAAGCTGCACCACACTTGATATCCCTACTAGAAAAAGACAAGAAGAAGAAGGACTGCCCTGCTGGGCCCTGGCTTACACCTGGACACTGCACTCAGAAGGACTGAACCAGCTGCACACTTGGGCTTCAGCATGAAAAGGACTTTGCCTGGGTTTTCCTACTCCAAGAAGGAACTCCCTATAGGCTACAGGTAGGAAAGAGCTGACAGAGTCCCCTGCATCAAGCCCTGTAGAAAGTGACCAGCTGGCCAGTGGTCATTTTTGGATTCAAATCAGATGCATTCTGGGAGTTGGAGTCCTAACCACCAAGGAGTAACTCAGAGCTTCTGAAACCTTGGGGTGAGTTGTGGACATCCAAGGAACCTTAAAGTACTTATGGAAGAAGATCTAGAAGTTTGGAGCAACTTTGGGAAAAAGCTCCAAAAGTGGACCTACCTGACGTCGTGAGCAAAGCTGGCCAACGTCGGCAATGGCCTGGCCTGACTTGCAGGTTAGCCCCACTGAAATGCTCCGGAGCCCCAGAATTTCTTCTAGGAATTTCACCGGGGGCTCGTGGAGAGGAAACCCGATGACATCGCATCCAAATCAGCTTGCTGAGGAGGGTCATCTGGCATCAGGTAAGAAAACGTTTCTAAGTCAGAAGGTAAAAGTTTGACCGATGCCTCCCAAGCAGGGTATCCGAGGAGAGCTCCAGCCAGGTCGGCTTGAACTTCGACTTTGTCCCTGATGAAAATTTCAATCCCGAAAAATCATTTAAGTCTGTACGTGGAACTCTTGACTGAGGCCTTCTGCAACACGTATCTGAAGAGGGCTCTAGCAAGGTCGGCTCAACTTCATCTCAGTCGGTGAGAGATCTTCAAAAATTCGTAGGTACAACTTTGAGAGAGGCCTTCTGCTTAGTGAAGCTGAGCAGGGCTCCATTGCAGTTGGCCTCAACTTTTGACTTTGCCCCGGCCAAGTGCGACTAGATGTCCAGATTGGTGCTTTTGTTTTATAAGTGCTAGAAAACATTTAAGACCTGATTTGAGAAAAGTGGAGCTGCACCCACTGCAGCGCCACTTTTTTTGTTCCCCTTAGCCCCCCCTAATGCCACTATGTGTGTTGTATCTAAGATATGGCAGCAGACTCTAGTTCAGAGCTATGCAGGATTTTGACTAATCCTGCAAACCCCATTGAGGCCAATTGTAATCAATGGTGTGCCTCCTTTGAAAGTGCTGAAAAAAAATGATGCAACGAAATCCCCTAGATTTCTTTGTGCCATTTTTTTGACCCCTCTAATGGCGCAGCCATAATGTAGCGCAAAGGGTTCCAAAGTGGCTGTATGCATGCATTGCACCACTTCCTAAATTTGGCGCAGCTATTTTGGCCTCGTTGGGCCACATTAGCGTAAAAACAAATGCCGCTAATGTGGCACAAAGAGGCGCTAGCGGCTCTTAAATCAGTTCCTTAATCATTGAAATATTGATGTCTCCGGTTCCCTTTATTGGATTTTTGTCATTTTACTGTAATTTTAAACATAAAAATATAATAAATTTTGGGATTTTTGTTGCATTTTGTGTTTTACTTATTTACTGCTGTTTTGTTGATATTAAACAATTTACACACCTGTCTCCTAAGTTAAGCCTAACTGCTCATTGCAAAGTAACCAAGGGTTGAGCCATGATTAATTTATTGAGACCTTGACTGGACCTAGTCGGAGTTTGTGGCCTATTGCTAAGTGGATGTACTTACCTGCCCTTATCAATAATCCACTTTCCAACACCATCTCTGTGTTTCCTACCTGAGACAGTGCATGTGTTGGAAGAGTTTGCCTCATACTGGAACCATACATCATGGCACATGTGCAATGCACACCCACAAAACACACATTTTAAGACATGCTAAGCCTCCCTGGGGCATAATTACAAGCCCAGGTGCACTGGTGATTAACTTTTAGTGATGCACTGGTGGCGCACAGTGCAGAGCCATATCTACAAGGCCACGCAAAGTCACTTTTGGTTTTCATGGCCTCTTAGATATGGTATAAGGCAACGTTTCAGAAGTTGCTGCGTTGCCATATACTGTGTCAGGGAGGCCTACTATGGGCATACTATGGGCATTGCAGGGGGTGTTTTGACACATACCCAAATGTCCCAAATCTGTAAATCTGGCAAAGCGGCAAAACTGTACACACTCTGCCCCCTCCCCAGGGCAGCTGTAACATAGGGAAATATCTTTATTTTTCCTTGTTTCTTCTTGTTACATGTGCTGCATTCTGTTGCACACATAGAAAGAAGAAAATGCCCCTCAGGATTGAATTTGTGTAGGAAGTTGTCCCCTCTTGCACAAAAGCAATCCTGCCAACAACACATGCTTTCACCATGGTGCAAGGCAAGGGTGACTGCATTCGGGGCAGCCAGCAAGTTGAGCCTCAAATACTGTGCATTTCTGCCCTTTCAAATTGGGGTAGAGCAGAGCAGCACAAAGGCTTGTGGTGCTGCTCTATGCCAGTTTCTAGTAAATATGCCCCTGTGTGTGCCTATCAATAGTGATAAGAACCTGAGCAATGCAACGCAAAGAAAAATGTGTACATCTCTGTGTGCAAGGAAGGGCTTCCATGGCTGTTGTCTGTGTGTCCACATGTAACTTCAATGGTTCATGAGGCATTTCATGTTTCCCACACCAGATAAACTGTGAAATATAGCCAGTCAATTGCCTTTCCCGGGTCATGTGTCACACAAAAATAATACTTGAATCATCTAACACACTCTAGCCATCTATGTGTGGTGCAGTCCATGGCACACAGGCATACACAATCACTCCTTCAAGGGTTCATGTGGTGCATGACGGTGGCCCCTCCATTGCTGCTTGAAAACTCAGGACTGTGCTGTATGGCCTCAATTATGTCCCACACTGTCCTTTCTCAGTGAAGCAGTGCATTGCTGATAATTTACTTGATGCACTGTACAGTGTCACAATTCTATATATCTGGGCCCTTGTCTCCTGTCCGCAAATCTGCCCCAATGCACTGCAACATGTAGACAATGATGTTCCAAATTGAAAAGCACTCACTACTCTATCAAAGGTAGCAGCTACCGAACATCAGTGACTACTACTGCACATTTCAATTTCTGTGAATGAATCGAACAACATCATCTGAACTAGGTAATGGGTGTAAATCAAGACATGTTGTAGGACAGAAAAAAGCCAATATGAGCTTGACACCAGCACAATAGAGAATTGTGAGATAAGAGTCGCTTCAATGGTATACCTACTCTTTCTGTCATCAAGACTCATCATTCTCCGGCTAGTGTGAAAAACGTATTTTTGTAAATCAGTGTGTCGCACATGCTACTATACATGTATATTTTTCAAAGTGTCTGGAATAGTAATTTGGAAAGGCCATGTGTGCCATCCAATGTCAGTGTAATTCCCAGCCATTGGTAAATGTCTATACATGTTCACAAAGTGACATCGACAGTCCAAAAAGAACATATCTCCCAGCCATACTGAAAGTACACATACAGACATACACTCATGTATTCAGCCAACATGACAGATTCAAATAATGTTTTGGTACACCTATTCTGGTGGTAAATTGACCAAGGGAAAATCATAGTAAATCAGCAATGTGCAAGTCACAAACACTAAAAAAACGCAGTCAAATAGGGCATTCAACAAACATCAACCTAGTTTTTAATGCAACCTGGACAGGGTACCACAGTATACTATGGATACCAATCTCAACATTACTTTGGCACAGCAAGGATTGTAGAACCATTGTGGATAGGCACAAAATTCACATCAAGTTACAGTACAACGCATAAGTGTGAAGACCAATGTATTGTGTACAGGTCTTAGGTAAGTACATATGTTACAACATCAGTATGTCCTACCTAAATATGCCCCCACATTGCATACCTATGTGGCAATTTCAGTGCACCATGACATATTGAGTAATGAAAAACAGCAGCTGAAGTCTGACAATAAATTATACAACTATCCACGGAACCTGTGTAGAATGCACTACACATACTAACCAGCTATCACTCTCAAAAGGAAGTGAACAATTCAAAGGCTCCGTTCTTTGCAGGTATTGCAGCCACATCATCAGTGGGTCCACAGGGACACATGTTTTTGTGAGTGTGAAAATGGTTAGGACTAGTAGAGCCTACTACGTACAAAACAATCGACATTTTGTGGACAACATACTGTCACTTATAGCAGTGGGAGAAGGTTTGCTTCCATATGGCCCGGATCGTTGGTGTCCAATGCACTGACTACCAACTGAAGAACACGTGGGCAGATGGGGTTAGCCGGGCAGCTGATCTTGATCATCTCAGAATGGAAGTTGGTGAGCCAGTTGGTAAGTATCTTTATCCCACAAGCTTGCAGCTATGTGTCTTTTGCCAAAAACTGTAAATGTTTTTTCGATTGCAAGGGTTAGATATGTTTTTGGGGTAGCATTCTATGATACCAGCTAACTCACTTAATAAAAAAAACATGCCACAGGGGCATGTTCACAGTGGCTTAACAATAGACCAAGCATACCATGCATTGCACGGGAGGCCCAGAAGTGCTAGCTGACCCATCCAGAAATGAGAAAGGAGTCTTGTCTCCTGGCATTCAAGGTCATAAATAAGTACATACTGTGAAAGCCACCCACCATGCATGTTGCAGGGGAGCACAAGCACATTTCATAATGCCACGAGTTGGACAAGGTGTTTGTTTCCCCCCAAAAAATATAAATAAATGTATCTTTAACCTTGGTTACCCTCACTAAATGAGCCTGTAGCAGGGCATGAATGGACAATGTTTATTTACCAACACAGTAGCATGTAAGGAGCTAATTGAAGAGTAAAATATGCATGTTTACTGTCTGAGGTGTATAGCATTGTTCACAACACATATTGAGTTGAGAAGGCCCTCTCAGACTTGCATAGTGTTGTTTGTCAAATTATTCTGTTCACATAGACATCTAAACTAGGCACCCTTGCACCATGTAGCAAGGAAGGGTGGTTTTGTACATTGTCTGTACTCTATGCACTTGTGATGTGATTTGTCTGATATTATCCGTAAACAGTGCAACATGACATACAGATGTTCATCCATATCAACCTTGTCATATGCTTCATGTCCGATGTGCAGACAATACCAGACCTACTGTGCTTCATATGTACACAGTGTACATGTTCAATATTCACAGAGCAATGTACAATGTTTTCATCTAGTAGGTGGACCTGCACTCTAGACTAACGCTGCATTAGACAACTTCAGGGATCCCAAATCTACCAGTGAGTGTCACCAGAATTTTTTCTGTGTTCTGTAAGGATTGTGTGTGATCTCTGATTGATATTGATTGCAATGACATGTGTAAGGGGTATCCTCATTCACCAGAATTTTGTTTCTTCCATATATGTTAAGTCAGGAATGAGTAGGGCAAATTTGCATGTGCAATAGATAGGGACAAATGTCAATGTTTATGTATTGCCAATCCATACAGGCCCACATGATGGGATGCCTCTGAATCCTCTGTGGTAATGTTTGCCAAACAATTGTGTTGATTTTTATGGAGCATGTACCAACATGAGCCCCAATACCAATAGATGGTCATACGTTCAAATGTCTATCAGCCATACCATGGACCAAAATTAACAAATATATTCTAAAAGTATGTGGCAGAAAAAATGTTGAGCTAGGCCAAGAGTTTCAAGACACATGTTTCCCCAAGTCCAAATGTGAGCAGGACACAGGTGTGGTTTGGGTGTAAGACATATCCCAGACAGCATGAACAATAGTCAACATTACAAGTGTATGGTAAACTATATATAGTGAAAATCTATATAAATTTCATAGTCCTACTATTGTGTGTTCACATCATACTATGCCCATCTATGCAGAATGTATTGTTCATCACTACTACAATTGATAGAGTATGAAGGCATGTGCAGACATTAATGCCATTCAAACAGGAAAATGTTTTGTGATCCAAACTTGTACCAGTATCTAGGCGTCTAGCCAAACTTGGGAATCAACGAACTTATGTGACCATGTGAGCAGGCTATGCCTCATGAAACAACATTTCGTCCTGGAATCTATGCTACATATGTACATGTGAGGTGGCAGATGTAAAATGTATAATTTATTAGTGGACAAATGGCATATCCCTGTGTGTTGCTGTGAGTGTGTAAGTGCATTGTCTCTAGCAATCATCTTACTTGGCTTCACCACTTATCCCACATTTATCCTGATGTATGACAACTGTCATCCAGCAACATGGGTAACTAAGCAGCCCTCAGAGTCCCGCATACAGTCATATGTGACATGTGAGATGGGATGACAGTGGAGCAATTAGCAAAATGCCATGGTGGTTTTAAGTATGTAAGAGAGGAAATCTATGTGTACATGGTTTTGGATGGTTCAGCTTCAATCTGCCTGTCGGATGCGCATTGCTAGTCTAGTTGTCCACATAGCAATGTCTTGACATTTTGTTTGGGAACTCCAGACAGGATGTGAGGATTCCTAGATGGGTCACATGTCAGTAGTCCACACAAGGTAATGCAGTTAAAGGCCTGACTCATGCCATCATATACCCAATGTCCAATATTTGACACATGCTCTTACCTTTGTGGTATTTGTTCAGAAAAAGTCCAATGTGTAAAGGACCACATGAACGTCTGCACTGTGATGTCAGCATACAGCCCATAACACAGTCTACCTGCTGGCGCATTACCCAAACTGGCTCTCAAAAAAGCTGCCACCCTTGATTCAATTGTGGCAAAGACCTGCAAGATACATCACAAGATACTTGTATATATGAGATCTAGAGCATGCATGCACACAGTCATCACATGGATATGATTTGAGGTGATAAACATCAAGGTGACATTCCTTGCTGACAGGTACGGACATACACTAAGATATGTAAAGGGCCACATGGTATTGCTTGGTATTTCCATTAGTCAATACAGGAGAAGTGTCCAACAGGTCTGTTTGATGTGAGGTAGCTAGCCATTCTCCATCCATGTTTATGCTACCTGACACAGAGTCAGTCTGTGTAGCAATGTGTGTGACCTTGTGTATTTGTGATACCAGTTATGCAATGCTGGGGCTCAATACCTTTATTTGCTAGACATTAATCATTTCACATAGGTTATTGGCCAGAGAATATTCTCCACTGCATGATGCATAATAAACCCCAGGGAGTCCCTAAGTGGACCATATGTACCATTGCATGTGTACACAACAGCATAGTTCCGAATCAGTCTCATTATTAACATGGCTCTACGTTCATTTGGGCATACAATGCAATTTCATACACCTACAATAGCAACACTTTTCTGTGCTAGCCACTCACCTGAATTCCAGGTATTCCGATGGGGCGATGACAATTCCCCAATTCCAGTGAGGACTAACATGACTGAGATGAAGAGTACATTGCCCTCTCACAAGTTCTAAAGGGGAAGAGGTTTTTTGGGAAGAGAAGAACAGAAAATACCAGCTTCTGCTTTATGGACTGCAGAATCAGACTGCTGGACACTGTACTGCATGTTGTGTTGGGTGTCAGGACTTCAGATTTTTCAAAATACTGGGTTCTTGGTTTTTTAAGATTCTGGGCTGCAAAAGAATTGCGTCATTAATACATTGAACTGGCATTAACTATTATACATTGCATAATGTCAGTTATTGTAGGCACATTGTGCACACGTTTCTACAAGGCTGAACAAGTTTCTTCCTCTTTTTACAATACTTTCAGAGTCTCTGAAGCAATGTCCAAACTCAAAAACAAACAACTTGACTAATGGGCTTCTTTGTGTTCTGGTGTAATATCTTGCCAATAATAGTTCTAATATATTTGCTCTATTTCCAATCTCCTAATTCTCAGGGGAGCGCTAATACAGGAAATACATCTTTCCTTAATGTCTGTTTAGCTGTATCTCGGATTCCCACCCAAACAATAAATCACGCTAGTGCTTAGTGTCATAAATTATTTAAAAGACAGAGCTTTGTTTTGTTCCATTTAAGCAATTAATCTTTCTTTACCTTGAAATGAAGATACTTGCTTGAAAATTTCAGAAGAACCCAAACTGGGTTTTTTAACCATTCATATTTTTGCTCTTTTACAGGAAATATGCGATCATCAGCAGAAGATGGAAGAGGAGATCCGGGACTCTGCAGGAAGCCGAGGGGAGGGTGAAAATTGCTGGAACTTGACTGGAGGCTTTACGGAGCACAACAAATGCTGGAACTCAATCGGAAGCCGGTCGGAGAATGAGGAACATTGGAACTCGACTGGAGGCAAGCTGGGGAACAAGAAACCTGACTTGCACTGGAACTTGACTGGAGGCAGGCTGGAGGAAAAGGAACTTGACTTGACTGGAAACAGGTGAGCAGACCAATAGGTACAAAGTTAAGCAAGGCCTCAAACGCACAAGCATCCTTAAATAATAAAATGTGCACATGTGCCTTTTGGCAGTTGATTGCTTGCTAAGGAAATGAGCAATGTTCCTCCTGATTGTGGCACATGTTCAATACAGATCACATTGTGAAGAACACATGTTTTGGTAGCTACAGTTGGAGCAGGTGGATTACAATGTGTATAATCAATGAGCATTAGTTATAATAAATGAGACATTTAACAAGCATTGTTTATTGCACGCCTGATATTCAAGGATTTAATGAATATCCCAAATAAGTCTGAATGTTGTAAGCAACAGCAACTTATTATATTCGGATCTTGGATGAGCTAATGTACTCACAGCTGTTCTCCCCACCAAAGCCGTCGTGTTTGGCTTGATCTCATGGGATTTAACAAATGAAATTGTTGCACCAAATGAGGGACATGAACAAAAGATGCGGGTTCCCAAGAATGCTCAGAAGGATCATATCCTCTGCAGTCTCAGATAATGGAATTTACCATGGATTCGCTTAGCGTCTAAAATGCTATGTACCTCATATTCCTGATGCCCATTGACAATGACTGGAGGAGGTTGTGAGTCAGGTCTGGTGTTTGGGTGGTAGGGTTTTAACAGGGATACATAAAATGCTAGGTGTATCGTATATTCAGGAGGTAGTTGCAGCTTCATCGTAACTGGTCATAAGACTTGTGAGATCTTGAATGGTCCTAGATAACGTGGTTGCAGTTTTCTGGGACCTGCTAGGGTAATGATACGAGCAGAGAGCCATACTAGGGCCCTCATTACAACCCTGGCGGTCGGTGTTAAAGAGGCGGTAATACCGGCAACAGGCCGGCCGAAAAAAATGGAATCGCAACCATGGTGGAAACCTCCAACATAGACAGGCACTTTAACACTCCGACCGCCACAGCGGTAGAATCAAACACTGCGGCAGTCACCGCCAACAGACAGACGGAAGACAAAGTACCGCCCACTGTATTTCAAGATGTCTATCTGCCACCTTTTCCGGGGCAGAACCAACGCGATCAAAAGCACGGCAAAAACAGTATACAGAAGGGAAAACACTCACCTTTCGACACCCAACGAGGAACCAGGACGCCATGGAGCCCGAACTACATGTCCTGCCCATGCTGGTGTATCTTCTCATCTACCAGGAGTACGAACGGCGGTGACGACGACCACAGTGAGTACTGCACCTACAACAAGGGGAGGGGGGGAAGAGAGTGACACACACATGCAACACGCAACACCCCACCCCCACCCTCACCCACAGCAACATACACACAAATACATGCAGCAACAATACATATACACTCCCTCACCCCCTGGAAGAACACAAGGACAAAAGGAAATGATTGTAACCAGTGTAATCATGAAAAAGCTGATAGTCAAAAATCAAAATTCAGTATATACAAATATGTACGCCAACTACACAAGTCCGGATATGAATGACATCATTGTTTGTGGACCACTGGGCCTAAAATGCATGGGCGAAGCCCACACTAGATACCTGACTCGAAACGGAGAGAACACTGCTGGGGCATCAGTTCGAAAATATACAGGCTCCTTAGGGGGAGAGGTGGCACCTCAGCCAAATGAACGCGCGACGCCACTGCTGCACAAGGGAGCTCCATGGCCATTGCTGTATCCTGGGGAGTGCAAAGCCACAGTGTCTCAAGTGGATGCCTTTCTCCACTGGTTCTGGAGGGGGCTTTGTGCCCAGAGTGCTTCATCCTGCCAAGGACTGAGGTAGTGGATGCCTTTCTCCACTGGTTCTGGAGGTTTTTTTTTTTTGCCCAGAGTTCTTCATCCTGCCAAGGACTGAGGTAGTGGATGCCTTTCTCCACTGGTTCTGGAGGGGGCTTTGTGCCCAGAGTGCTTCATCCTGCCAAGGACTGAGGTAGTGGATGTATCTCTCCACTGGTTCTGGAGCATGCTTTGTGCCAAGAGTGCTTCATCCTGCCAAGGACTGAGGTAGTGGATGCCTTTCTCCACTGGTTCTGGAGGGGGCTTTGTGCCCAGAGTGCTTTATCCTGCCAAGGACTGAGGTAGTGGATGTATCTCTCCACTGGTTCTGGGGGGGGGCATGGTGTGCAGAATGCTTCATCCTGCCAAGGACTGAGGTAGAGGACGTATCTCTCCACTGGTTTTGGAGGGGGCTTTGTGCCCAGAGTGCTTCATACTGCCAGGGACTGAGGTAGTAGATGCCTTTCTCCACTGGTTCTGGAGGGTGCTTTGTGACCAGAGTGCTTCATCCTGCCAAGGACTGAGGTAGTGGATGTATCTCTCCACTGGTTCTGGAGGGGGCTTTGTGCCCAGAGTGTTTCATCCTGCCAAGGACTGAGGTAGTGGATGTATCTCTCCACTGGTTCTGGAGGGGGCATGGTGCCCAGAGTGCTTCATCCTGCCAAGGACTGAGGTAGTGGATGCCTTTCTCGACTGCTTCTGGAGGGGGCTTTGTGCCCAGAGTGCTTCATCCTGCCAAGGACTGAGGTAGTGGATGTATCTCTCCACTGGTTCTGGAGGGGGCTTTGTGCCCAGAGTGCTTCATCCTGCCAAGGACTGAGGTAGTGGATGCCTTTCTCGACTGGTTCTGGAGGGGGCTTTGTGCCCAGAGTGCTTTATCCTGCCAAGGACTGAGGTAGTGGATGTATCTCTCCACTGGTTCTGGGGGGGGGCATGGTGTGCAGAATGCTTCATCCTGCCAAGGACTGAGGTAGAGGACGTATCTCTCCACTGGTTTTGGAGGGGGCTTTGTGCCCAGAGTGCTTCATACTGCCAGGGACTGAGGTAGTAGATGCCTTTCTCCACTGGTTCTGGAGGGTGCTTTGTGACCAGAGTGCTTCATCCTGCCAAGGACTGAGGTAGTGGATGTATCTCTCCACTGGTTCTGGAGGGGGCTTTGTGCCCAGAGTGTTTCATCCTGCCAAGGACTGAGGTAGTGGATGTATCTCTCCACTGGTTCTGGAGGGGGCATGGTGCCCAGAGTGCTTCATCCTGCCAAGGACTGAGGTAGTGGATGCCTTTCTCGACTGCTTCTGGAGGGGGCTTTGTGCCCAGAGTGCTTCATCCTGCCAAGGACTGAGGTAGTGGATGTATCTCTCCACTGGTTCTGGAGGGGGCTTTGTGCCCAGAGTGCTTCATCCTGCCAAGGACTGAGGTAGTGGATGCCTTTCTCGACTGGTTCTGGAGGGGGCTTTGTGCCCAGAGTGCTTCATCCTGCCAAGGACTGAGGTAGGGGATGTATCTCTCCACTGGTTCTGGAGGGGGCTTTGTGCCCAGAGTGCTCCACGTGCAGTTTGGCCAGGACAATTCCCTCACCTGGGTGTGTGTGCCATGGGATTGGCGAGGTACAGATAGCATGATACGCCATGGAGGCAGAGACATACCCCACACTGCTGCGGCTTCGCATTCCACCTGCAGGTGCAAACAGTGATGGAAGTCATGCCTCATGGAAGCTGCCCAGGGTGCAGGAACTCTCCTCCAGCCTTGGACGACTGACCACTGGGGATGGTAGACATGTCAGTAGTGGTGCCACTGTCCGAGTATGTCACAGGGCCGGTGGTGGTGCTTGCGGCGGTGTCTGTTGCAGCGGTGCTTGCGGCGGTGTCTGTTGTGGCGGTCCTGGCGGCAGTGTCTGTGGTGGCGGTGTCTGTGGCGGCGGTGCCAGGGTCAGCACCTGCTGAGGGACACAGCAGGACGTCTCCTGCAGCCTCGGACGGCTGCCCACTGGGGAAGAGGCTGGGGACTGTCGCTGAGGCGGTAGACGTGCCGGTGGCGTTGCAGGCGGTGGTGTTCGCCGCTGTACCGGTTGGTGTGATCGTGGACAGAAGTTGTGACACTGGTCCCTCAGTTGGTGCCACCATACCCTCTCCTGACCTGCTCTTCTGCTTCTGGCCCTTCCTCACCTTTGATGGTGCCGCAGTAGTCTTGCCACTATCCCCTTTGATTTTTGCAGAGCCCTTGGTGGCTGGTAGTTTCGGCTTCTCTCTCTGGGATGTCGGCACCATTTTCACCTTGGCAGTTGGCGGAATGTCCTAGCCCTCACTACGTGGCACAGTGGCAGCCCTGATGGGTGGCGCACTCGATGACCCCGCAATTGTTCGTACCACTGTGCCTGGGGATTTGGTTGCTGAGGTGCTGGGCTGGGACTTGGAAAGCCTGGTCCTGGGGAAGGAAGGGGGGGGGAGGTGAAGGGAAGAGGACAATGTTTGGCAGGAAATGTTTTTTAGACACACTCGGACGGGAAGATGGAGGGGGTTTGGAAGTGGAGGAAGAGGTAGTGGTTGTAGGAGGTGTATGTTTGCTGAATTTGGGTGAAGGTGCATGGGCCGGAGGCTGTTGTGAGGTGGATGGCTGTTGGGTGGGTATGTGCCTGCCTTTGTGTACTTTGGGAGGAGGGCTCACAGACACACTGGGAGAGGACCCAGGGGATGTGTGAAGGGTATTGGGGTGGTGAGTGCACGTGAGCGTGCTGGTGATGGAGGTAGTGGATGATGATGTAGTGCATGCAGGTGTGAGTGGAAACGAGACAGGGAGGGAGGAGGAGGACTTGGAAGAGGGGACACAGTGGAGGCTGTGGATGTTGCTGTGTCTGCATGGGGATGGTGCTTGTGTGGGTGCCTGCGGGATGTGTGGTGCTTATGTTTGCCTGACCCACTCTTGTGTGTTGATGTGTGTGCATGCTGGTCTGATGGTGTGCTTGGGATAGGCTGAGGTACAGGGGATTGGATCTGGGTGGAGGAAGTTGGAGGGGGGAGGCTGGACACAGGTACAATGGCTGCCATCAGTGCTGAGGCCAGAGCCTGAAATGCTTTCTGTTGGGCCGCCTGCCCAGAATGAATGCCCTCCAGGTATGCATTTGTTTGTTGCAAATGCCTCTCAACACCCTGGATGGCATTCACAATGGTAGATTGCCCAACAGTAAGGGACCTCAGGAGGTCAATAGCCTCCTCACTGAGGGCAGCAGGGCTGACTGGGGCAGGGCCTGAGGTGCCTGGGGCGAGGAGATGCCCACCCTCCTGGGTGAGCGGGCACGGGACACACGCTGAGGGGCTGCTGGGAGGGAGGTGTTGTGGGGGGGTGGCGTCAGTACCTGTTGATGCGGTGCACAGCAAGGCAGATCCCATCAGAGGAGGAATTGCTGTCACTTGTGTATGCAGCTGTCCCCATCGTGGAGCTCCCCTCGCCCTCTGTCCCACTGGTGGCTTTAGACTCCGTTGCTTCACCCTCAAGGGCCAAGTGGGTTGCATCTCCCTCCTGTTCCGGTGCCAATGCTCCTCTGCCCGATGATGCTATTGCACACAAGAACAGGGAGACCACAAAAAGGGTGGGGGTAGACAGTAGAAAAACATGTTCAGTGCATGCAACACCTCTACCGTTGGCAGACACAAAACACATGGAGCAGCCCCCTGCACTACGCCATGCACTAACAGTTCCTAGAAATTTCACCTGACCAAGGGGTACGAGGCATAAGCCCTATTGCTGCACACCTGGAAGTCACAGGAGCCTGACTAGGTGTAGATGGCTATTACCACTAGTGGGGTTGGGGTGCCACATTGCCTGCCTCACAAGGGACCTTGCCTACCAACTGCGTCCTGGTCTAGGGGAACCCACTGCCCACCTCCCCCACCCAGACACCTCGTTATGTGCACAGAGTCTGCTGAATAAGACTGTACTCACCCCCTTGTGGCTGCTGTGATGCCCCCAAGCGCCCATCCAACTCTGGATACCCCACCACCAGGATCCGGGACATCAGAGGGGTCATGGTGCGACGGGCACCCCTTCCACGTTGGGAGGCCATACCCAGCTGGGCCTCCGCCGTCTTCTTGCTCCAGCGGCGCAGGTCCTCCCATCTTTTACGGCAGTGGGTGCTCCGTCTGTGGTAGACCCCGACGGTCCGGACGTCCTTGGTGATGGCAAGCCAAATACCCTTCTTCTGGTGGGTGCTGACCTAGAGGAATTGGTACAGGGGGAAAGGAAATTACTCACCCGTCCGGACCGTCATTGCCCACCAGTTCCCACCCATGCCATGACTCACATACACTCATTATCCGCACATGCAGGCCTCAGCCCCCTCCCATGTATCTTTCATCCACACCACTCAAAGCAGGCATTGCCCACGCAGAATGCTCACAGTGTACTCACCTGTTTGTCTGGAGGACCGTACAGTTGCGTGTACGGGGGGTGGAGGACCCCATCCACTAGTTTCTCCAACTCCGAAGTGAAGGCAGGGGCCCTTTCCCCAGCCACATGAGCCATCGTCGCTTCCAGACACAGGTCACAGCAGCACTTGCAGTGTAGGTCCTCTCCTGTTGAAGGTCAGGTATCAAGTAAGTGAACAGACAGAAAATGGTGGTCACGTCCACAGCGGTGCATACCGTCACCACCGGCGTACATCGTCATTGGTTCCTAGGACCCATAGGGCCCAATGTTAACCAATGCTGAATTGCGCCGCGGTGTTCGACCGCCCACCGCGACGGTGTACAACGCCAGCACAGTTACCTCATATCCCCTTGTCAGGCTGCCGCCATTTTAGGGGGCCACATGGGATGGATAAAAACTGTGTCACACCTATCTAGGCCGGGAATACAGACAGATACCAGCACATTGCGGATTAATAACGGTTCTGCAAATAACACATTGTGATATCTCAGTGTTGGATGACTCTCTGCTCGCTGTTGTCCTCCATAGGGCACGTCCGCTGGGGCAGGTGATGAGATGGCGGCATCCTCCAGTGTACAGACCCCTGGTGGACCTGCCGACAATGGAAGAGAGACACATCATAATCACATACAGACTTGATTGTGCAAAAGTCCAGGAACTGTGGGCCCAGTTGGAGCCAGACCTGATTCCAGCTATCTGCCATCCCCCAGGAATCCCCCCCTCTAGTGCAGGTCCTGTCTGTACTCCATTTCCTGGCCAGTGGGTCTTTTCAAACAACAGTGGCCATGGCATCAGGGATGCCCCTGCCAATGTTCTCTAACGTGTTGTCCAGAGAGTTGTCTGCCCTGCTGAAACACATGCGCTGCTACATCGTTTTTCCCTCAGGTGGAGGATTTGCCCACAGTGAAAGGTGACTTCTATGCCCTGGGACATATCCCCAACATCATTGGTGCCATTGATGGGACACATTTGGCATTTGTAAACCCACCCCACAGGAATGAACAGGTTTACAGAAACTGGAAAGGCTACCATTCAATGAATGTGCAGATGGTGTGTTTGGCAGACCAGTACATCTCCCATGTGAATGCCAAGTATCCTGGCTCAGTGCATTACGCTTACATTTTGAGGAATAGCAGCATCCCTTATGTGATGAGGCAACTCCTGAGGCACCGTGTGTGGCTAATATGTGAGGCCAAGGTCCCAATACAGTTGACATAGGTGTGAGGGTGTGGGGTTGTCCCTAAGGGTTAGTGTGTGTCTAACAGCTGTCCCTCGACATTTGCAGGTGACTCTGGTTACCCCAACCTGTCATGGCTACTGACCCCAGTGAGGAATCCCAGGACAAGGGGAGAGGAACGGTACAATGAGGCACATGGGCGAACTAGGAGGATAATCGAACGCACCTTCGGCCTCCTGAAGGCCAGATTCCGGTGCCTCCATATGACAGGTGGTTCCCTATACTACTCACCGAAGAAGGTGTGCCAGATCATCGTGGCCTGCTGTGTGCTGTACAACCTGGCTTTGCGACGCCAGGTGCCTTTTCTGCAGGAGGATGGGCCAGATGGTGGTCTTGTGGCAGCTGTGGACCCTGTGGACAGTGAAGAAGAGGAGGCAGAAGAAGAGGATATCGACAACCGAAACAACATCATCATGCAATATTTCCAGTGAGACACAGGTAAGAATATGTAACTGCTTCCCACATCTCATACTATTGTTGGAGCTAGCATAAGTCTGTATTTTTCACTCAGTGCATGGACAGTGACTTGACGCTTTGGCTTTCCATTTCACAGATCTGGGTCCCACTTTGTGCCCTCTGCTATCTTTACTCCTTGCCTACAGCTGTGTTACATTGGTATGTGGACAAGTACATTGACATTGCTATATTCCATAGATATTGCAATTACACATTTGTGAAAGCACTGACTTACTCTAGATTATTTTGTGATTGAAGTGTGTTTATTCCTGTGCAAATAAGTGGAGGGGGTTGTAAAATGGGCTGGGGTGATGGTGGAGGTATGTCCATGGCAGAGTCCAGTCCATTTGTTTCACAGGTGCATTGTCCAAAGGGGCATAGGAAGTGGAGCAATGGCAGTTTAAGGATGGACAGTGTGACATAGTGGGACAGAAGGGTGACATTCACGGGGTTCTTATTTCCTGGTGGGGGTCTTGGCAATGTTTTCTGTCTTGTTCCTGGATCTCAAGGACCGTTTGCGGGGTGGTTCTCCATCTGCAGGGGGTGGGGTGCTGGTGTCCTGTTGTTCCTGTGGCGGTGCCTCCTGTCCACTAGTGCCAGCGGAGGTGGAGGGCTGTTCATCATCCAGGCTAGTGTCAGGGGCCCGTTGGTGTGCCACTGTGTCCCTCCTGGTGTTGAGAAGGTCTGCCAGCACCCCTTCAATGGTGATCAGGGTGCTGTTGATGTACTTCAAGTCCTCCCTGATCCCGAGGTAGTGTTCCTCCTGCAGCCGCTGGGTCTCCTGAAACTTGGCCAGTACCGTGCCCGAGGTCTCCTGGAATGGTGGTAAGCTCCCATGATGTTGGAGAGTGCCTCCTGGAGAGTGGGTTCCCTGGGCCTGTCCTCCTCCTGTCACACAGCAGTCCTCCCAGCTTCCCTGTTATCTTGTGCCTCTGTCCCCTGAACCGTGTGCCCACTGCCACTGCCCCCAGGTCCCTGATCGTCCTGTGTTAGTGGGGTTGCCTGGGTTCCCTGTAGTGGTGGGCACACTGCTGATTGACATGTCCTGGGGACAGAGGGATGGGCGCGCTGGGTGGGTGCTGTGGTGGTATTTCCTGAGGGGGGAGGTTCAGTGGTGGTTTGTGACTGTGTCAGTGGAACCGACTGTCCGGAGGTCCCTGATGGGCCGGGCTGGTCATCTTGATCCAGGCATGCAGAGCTGCTGTCATCACTGTAGGTCTCTTCTGTGGGGGGACTGGATATGTCTGGCACCTCCTGTCCGTTGACATTGGGTATGGGTCCTGTTGGGGTGTAAATGCATAGTTATTGTATCAGTGTGTGCCATCTTGTGCAATGGGTGGGTGACCCTCTACTCCTGTGCTAGCATTATTAGCTCGGTCCTTGTGTGATTGGTGATTTTGGGGCATGAGTGAGTCTCTGTAGTGGACATGCTTTGGTGATGGGTGTCCATGCATTGGTGTTACATGCAGGCCTTGATTTTGGGATGTGTGTGTTGTGTCAGTGGGGTATCTGTGGGTTGTTGGGGTGATGGGTATGAGGGTAAGGGTGGTGGGATGTGATGGCATACAGGTGGGGTGTCGGGATTAGGTAGTAAAGATTTGACTTGCCAAAGTCCAGTCCTCCTGCTACTCCTGCGAGGCCCTCAGGATGCATAATTGCCAAGACTTGCTCCTCCCATGTTGCTAGTTGTGGGGGAGGAGATGGGGGTCCACTGCCAGTCCTCTGTACAGCAATCTGGTGTCTGGATACCATGGAACGTACCTTCCCCCATACTTCGTTCCACCTCTTCCTGATGTCATCCCATGTTCTTAGATGCTGTCCCACTGCGTTAACCATGTCGACAATTCTGTGCCACAGCTCCATCTTCCTTGCAATGGATGTCTGCTGCACCTGTGATTTTGGGGCATGAGTGAGTCTCTGTAGTGGACATGCTTTGGTGATGGGTGTCCATGCATTGGTGTTACATGCAGGCCTTGATTTTGGGATGTGTGTGTTGTGTCAGTGGGGTATCTGTGGGTTGTTGGGGTGATGGGTATGAGGGTAAGGGTGGTGGGATGTGATGGCATGCAGGTGGGGTGTCGGGATTAGGTAGTAAAGATTTGACTTGCCAAAGTCCAGTCCTCCTGCTACTCCTGCGAGGCCCTCAGGATGCATAATTGCCAAGACTTGCTCCTCCCATGTTGCTAGTTGTGGGGGAGGAGATGGGGGTCCACTGCCAGTCCTCTGTACAGCAATCTGGTGTCTGGATACCATGGAACGTACCTTCCCCCATACTTCGTTCCACCTCTTCCTGATGTCATCCCATGTTCTTAGATGCTGTCCCACTGCGTTAACCCTGTCGACAATTCTGTGCCACAGCTCCATCTTCCTTGCAATGGATGTCTGCTGCACCTGTGATTTTGGGGCATGAGTGAGTCTCTGTAGTGGACATGCTTTGGTGATGGGTGTCCATGCATTGGTGTTACATGCAGGCCTTGATTTTGGGATGTGTGTGTTGTGTCAGTGGGGTATCTGTGGGTTGTTGGGGTGATGGGTATGAGGGTAAGGGTGGTGGGATGTGATGGCATGCAGGTGGGGTGTCGGGATTAGGTAGTAAAGATTTGACTTGCCAAAGTCCAGTCCTCCTGCTACTCCTGCGAGGCCCTCAGGATGCATAATTGCCAAGACTTGCTCCTCCCATGTTGCTAGTTGTGGGGGAGGAGATGGGGGTCCACTGCCAGTCCTCTGTACAGCAATCTGGTGTCTGGATACCATGGAACGTACCTTCCCCCATACTTCGTTCCACCTCTTCCTGATGTCATCCCATGTTCTTAGATGTTGTCCCACTGCGTTAACCCTGTCGACAATTCTGTGCCACAGCTCCATCTTCCTTGCAATGGATGTCTGCTGCACCTGTGATTTTGGGGCATGAGTGAGTCTCTGTAGTGGACATGCTTTGGTGATGGGTGTCCATGCATTGGTGTTACATGCAGGCCTTGATTTTGGGATGTGTGTGTTGTGTCAGTGGGGTATCTGTGGGTTGTTGGGGTGATGGGTATGAGGGTAAGGGTGGTGGGATGTGATGGCATGCAGGTGGGGTGTCGGGATTAGGTAGTAAAGATTTGACTTGCCAAAGTCCAGTCCTCCTGCTACTCCTGCAAGGCCCTCAGGATGCATAATTGCCAAGACTTGCTCCTCCCATGTTGCTAGTTGTGGGGGAGGAGATGGGGGTCCACTGCCAGTCCTCTGTACAGCAATCTGGTGTCTGGATACCATGGAACGTACCTTCCCCCATACTTCGTTCCACCTCTTCCTGATGTCATCCCATGTTCTTAGATGCTGTCCCACTGCGTTAACCCTGTCGACAATTCTGTGCCACAGCTCCATCTTCCTTGTAATGGATGTCTGCTGCACCTGTGATTTTGGGGCATGAGTGAGTCTCTGTAGTGGACATGCTTTGGTGATGGGTGTCCATGCATTGGTGTTACATGCAGGCCTTGATTTTGGGATGTGTGTGTTGTGTCAGTGGGGTATCTGTGGGTTGTTGGGGTGATGGGTGTGAGGGTAAGGGTGGCAGGATGTGATAGCATGCAGGTGGGGTGTCGGGGATTAGGTAGTAAAGATTTGACTTGCCAGAGTCCAGTCCTCCTGCTACTCCTGCGAGGCCCTCCGGATGCATAATTGCCAAGACTTGCTCCTCCCATGTTGTTAGTTGTGGGGGAGGAGGTGAGGGCCCACTGCCAGTCCTCTGTACAGCAATCTGGTGTCTGGATACCATGGAATGTACCTTCCCCCATACTTCGTTCCACCTCTTCCTGATGTCATCCCATGTTCTTGTATGCTGTCCCACTGCGTTAACCCTGTCGACAATTCAGCGCCATAGCTCCATCTTCCTTGCAATGGATGTTCTACTTCACCTGTGATCCGAATAGCTGTGGCTCTACCCGGAGGATTTCCTCCACCATGACCCTGAGCTCCTCCTCAGAGAACCTGGGGTGTCTCTGAGGTGCCATGATGTGGTGTGGGTGATATGTGAGGTGGTGTCTGTTGTGATGTGTGACGGGATGTGTTGGTGTGTGTTGTTTGAGGTGTGTGGATGTTGTGTAAATTATGGTGTTGTGTGTCTGTGTATGCTGGTGTTGTTTTAGGTAGTCTCTCTCTCTCTTGCCTTCTTTAAAAATGTTGGTTGTAAGGGTTTGTGGGTGATGTGGGTGTGTGCTTTATATTAGATTAGGTGTGTGGGAGTGGTGTTTATGTGTATCAGATGTGTGTATTTCAAATTGTCCAATGTGGTTGTGTTTTGTAAATGTGTGTGTATTTTGAGCACGGCGCTGTGTACCGCCAATGGATTACCAAGGTTGAAAGACCGCCATGTTGATTTGTGGCTCATGATAGTGTGGGCGTATTCCTGTTGGCGTGACGGTGTCGGCTTTGCTATCGCCAGTTTATCACTGACCTTTGGTGTGGCGGACTTGTGTGGGTGTCTGTATTGTGGCGGATTCCGAGCTGTGGGTCGTAATACATGTGGCGGAATTCCACGGCTGCATCGGTGTGTTGGCGGTCTTCTGCACTGCGGAAAATGGGATATACCACCAGGGTTGTAATGAGGGCGTAGGTCTCCAATTTAGTACGTGTGTGCAGGGCTTCTGTGTTTGTCAGCTTGTAATTTCATGTGGGTCTTGTGTTTAGCTAACTTGTTTTTCACTTTCCATTGGATATCCTATCAAATCTTCAATCGTTCAGTGATGGAGGGGACTGGAGGGATTAAGACTGGAAGGGTTACCGGGAGATTGTGGGGAAGGGTACCAGTGAAAAGTTAAATGGTGAACAGCCTAACCCTGAGTGGATCAATGTATTATATTTTAATTCTGCCATTGGTAGGGCTTGGTCCCAAGTCACTTTTAGTGAGGACAAGAGTCTGGAGTGTTTTTCTAATGTCTGGTTAACTTTCTCTGTTTGACCAACCATTTGAGGGTGGTAAGTGGTAGAGAGGGCTACTTCTCTGCCAAGTGAAGAACAAATGGCCTTCCAGAATTTTTATGTGAATTGAATTCCATGATTGGAGATAGTTTTCAAAGGCAAGACATGGAGTTTGACTTTATGGTGTAGGAACTAAGCGCAGCAGCCATTGTTAATTTCTTGAGTGGCACAAAATATGCCATTTTTGACAAGAGGTCTACTACAACTAACACAGTACTATGTTTGTTAGATTCTTGTAAGTCTGTAATACAAACCATGCTGACAGTGTGCCATAGTTTGGGGGAAATTTGCAAGGGTTGTAGAAGACCAGCGTTAGCGAGGTTTCAGGATTTTTTCAAAGCACAGGTTGGGCATGAATTTACATGATCATAAACATCTTGGCGCATTGTTTTCCACCCACATTTTTGTAAACAGTTTTCTAAAGTGTTTTGTATACCTGTGTGTCCACCCACATCGGAATCATGACCCCAGACTAGTACCTGATGTTGGTATTCCTGGGTTGGAATGTACAATTTCCCTGCATGTGATTATTTGTCCTGTTCGATCGTATTATATAGTTTTCTGAGCCACTGTTAAGGGGGGAGGTCATTAGTTGCCGTCTTGACATTATCCATGACGGTACCTTTTGTGGTTTAGTTTAGTTTAGTTTAGTTTTTAGAATTTATAGAGCGCTTAGCGACCCAAGGGCATCCCAGTGCTAAAGCAACGAAAGACACGAGTAGGTAGGGGGATCAATGTTAATTACGGAATAGAATAGTTTTGAGCTTTTTCCTGAAGAGTCGCTCCGAGGATTCATAGCGGAGCTCCATGGGAAGGGCGTTCCAAAGATGGGCAGCCTTGCTGGTGAAGGAGTTGTTGCCCCAAGCTCTCTTAGACCGAGAAATGTGTGCATACTTGAGAGAGGAGGATTGTAGATTCCTAGATGGAATATGCAGGAAAATTTGTTTTCTCAGGGAGATGGGACCCTTACCATGTAGGGCCCTGTGGACAATGCAGAGAGATTTAAAATGGATCCGTTCTTTGATGGGGAGCCAGTGATGAGTAGAGATAGCCGATTTGGCGGAAGAATATTTTGAGGAGTGAGTAAGAAGCCTAGCAGCTGCATTTTGCACTCTCTGCAGCTTCTTTATAACATAAAGCGGTGAGCTGAGGAACAGGGAGATCCATAGTCCAGCCGGGAAAGGATTAAGGCTTGAATGAGGATTCTTCTGGCCGTAGGAGGGAGAAGGGTGAGAATCTTCCTAAACATGCATAGGAGACCAAAACAAGTAGAGGAGACTTTATTGGCTTGGGAGTCCATAGTAAGCCGAGGGTCAAGCAGCACACCTAGAGTCTTAACTTAACTAGGTGTCTGAAAGCGATGGGAGAGGAAGAGCAGGGGAACCATTGCCCAGGACCAAAACTTCTGATTTCCCATCGTTGAATTTGAGTTTGGACTCAGTCATCCAGTTGGCGATGTCGCTCATACAGCGGGAGAGGTTACCCACAGACGAGTCTCCAGAGCTGGAGAGGGACACCACCAACTGAGTGTCGTCTGCATAGGTGACCAGTGACAGATTATGAGGGGCGATCACTTTAGCTAATGGTGACAGATAAACATTAAAAAGAGTGGGGCTAAGGGACGAGCCCTGGGGGACTCCACATGCCAGGGGGAAGAGGCCAGAGAAAAAGGTACGGTCCGGAACTTGGAAGGATCTACCTTTAAGTAAGGAGGAAAACCAGGAAAGGGCGGAGCCTCCTACCCCTATATCTGATAGTCTCCAGCAGAGAAGATCGTGATCGACTGTGTTGAAAGCTGCACTTA
The DNA here is from genome assembly GCF_031143425.1 of Pleurodeles waltl. Lineage (NCBI taxonomy): Eukaryota > Metazoa > Chordata > Amphibia > Caudata > Salamandridae > Pleurodeles > Pleurodeles waltl. The sequence goes on along the minus strand of NC_090443.1, from coordinate 656,676,113 downwards.
GATCAAGCAGGATAATGGCTACGTGAGTTAGAGCTAACACTTTGTCTGCAGGTATTATACTGGGAGGGTTTACAAGAACTAGCATCCTCTGGGTACCCTCTATGTGGCAAGATATCTGACTAAGGTTGTTTGATCCCTCGTCTGTATGTGATAATAAAATCAAAATCACTGAAGAAGTGAAGCCAATACATTTGTCGAGGGGTCAAAGCCTTAACAAGTGATAGAACTGGAAATTTCTATGGTCGGTGTAGATGGTGACAGTGTGCTTTGCTCCCAGCAAATGATGTCGCCACTCATTAAATGCTGTTTTAATAGTTAATAGTTCTCTTTCAGCAATGGTATAATTATATTCAGCCAGAAAGAATTTGTTCGAATAAAAGACTACCTGATGGAGATGCCCTGTTTGTGAATCTTTTTGCGATAACACACCTCCCAGAGCGAATTAAGAAGCACCAGCTTCAACATAAAATGGCTGCTCAGGATCAGGCTGGCGTAAAATGGGAGCAGAGGTAAAACTTCCTTTGAGAGTTGTGAAGGCCTGTTCCACGGCTCGAGACTAGATAAACGATTGTCCCATCTTTAATAAGGTGGCTATAGAGACCATTATTTGTGAGAATTGTAGGATGAATCACCTATAAAAATTGACAAAACCAAGAATCTTTTGGACATCCTTACCAGACGTAGGGTGTTAGAAATTGGGTCTCTAATTGGCAGAGATACACACCCTTGTCCAAGTAGGGACCACAATCCTATTCAGGGTAAGTCACAACACAATCCAAATTATCCTGTGCCCACCCTCTGGTAGCTTGCCACTGATTATTCAGGCTTAACTTAGAAGGCAATGTGTAAAGTATTTGCCCAATAACTCATACAGTAACACAGTGAAAACACAAAAAAATCCACCACACAGGTTTAAAAAAATAGATAACATGTATCTAAATAAAATAAGGTTGGAACGATGAAACTCCAATGTACACATGCAAAGTTATGAATTTTTAAAGATTGGGTCCCACTAAAGCACGTCGAAAGTCAATAGCTCCAACAGGGTCTATCAAGGTGTCGTTGACGGAGTTGTTTCAATAATCCGATACCGGGTGCTCCAGTCACGTGGACCCCCAGGTACAGTACCTTTGAAAACAAAGAAACAAAGATGTTGTACGGAGTCGTAGGAATGAAGCGTCGCTGGAGCCGGTGCATCATCAGTACCTCACGGTGTCCGGGAAGGTAAGGCGTCGGTTCTCTACTGTGAGGCAGTGGAGGTGAGGTGTCGTTTCCGTCCATTTGCAGGGTGAGCTGGTGTGGCATCAGTGGAGAGGCGTCGGTTCCACTTGACCCGGCAGTCGATGAATCCAGTCGGTCAAGATGTGATGAGTAAACTTCGCAGTGTTGCAATTACACTGCGTGACTTCAGAGGTGTTGCAGCAACGTCGGACTTGGGTTGCAGGCTGCAATTATTGCATGCAGTGATGTCCACAGAGTGGGAGCAGGCTGTGTAATGCGGCGTCTCTTTCTGTCCTCGCAGATGGAACGCGCTACCGATACTCGGAGCGCCGTTCCCCGCGTTTTTTGACTACACATTCTGGGAAGCATATATTTCACTCCCGGTCGCGCTACACTTACTTGTAGCCCTTTGTTCTTCTTTTTGTTTTTGGTGGTTTTGTCTGGTCTTTTTACCTGTCTCTGTCTATGTTGTGTCCATCTTGTCTTCTTCGTGTTTTTGTCCCAGCATGCTCTGTTTTTCTTTTATACTACTTTCTTTTTCCTATACTGATCTATGGGCTCTTCCCAATTCAAGATGGTGTCCTTTCCTTTTCCTGTGATGTCACTTCCCTTTTCTCAGTATATAAGTCAGTCAGTCTTGTTTCACCTTGCGTTGCAAACACTTCCTTCTGGTTGTGCTTTCCGCTCCTGTTCTTTGTTCCTGCTTTTTGCCCTGGGAGATTTTTGCCTGTTCTTTGTTCCTGCTTTTTGCCTTGGGAGATTTTTGCCTGTTCTTTGTTCCTGCTTTTGCCTTGGGATATTTTTGCCTATTTTTGTTTCCTGTTGTTTAGTCCTGTTTTTTCTTGTTTTTCTTCAGGAGTTCCTGTTGGAGGTTTTTTCCTCAGTGTTGGGTTTTTTTCCCTCTGGGACTCCTTCTGGAGGGTACGGTCTGCTTTGGCGCAGACTGTCATGCGGCACCGTGGCTACTAGAAGGGGTCGCCCTTATCTGGGAGTATCCAGAACCTGTTGAAGACTTGGTGTATTCGCCAACCCGGTATCCAGAGGTGAGAAGTCCAGCGCAGAACTTAACAGGCTGTGGCAATGGGGCTGGCATTGCTGAAGTCATTCCTGGCATTGCTGAAGTCAGAAAACTAACTAAAAGCTAGTAGATACAATCTTTGTTGTCTTGAGACTTCAGAACAGAAGGTAAGCTCTATCCAATCCTTGGAGAGCTCTTTTGGGGGAAGGCAGAGTCCATCCAGCAAAGTCAGAGGCCAGCAGTGCGGCAGGTCAACAACCAGGGAAGCAGTCCTTCTCAGCAAGGCAGTCCAGATTAGTCTTTTTGGCAGCCCGACAGTTACTCTGACAGAGTGCAGATGTAGATCCAGAAGTGTCTGATTTGGTGGGACCAGAAACCCACTTTATATACCCAAACATACCTTTGAAGTGGGGGAAACTTCAAAGAGTTGTTTTGAAGTGCACAAGTTTCCCTTTCAGCCCAGTCCTGTCTGCCAGGATCCCTGTGGGGGCGTTGCAAACACTTCCTTCTGGTTGTGCTGTTCGCTCCTGTTCTTTGTTCCTGCTTTTTGCCCTGGGAGATTTTTGCCTGTTCTTTGTTCCTGCTTTTTGCCTTGGGAGATTTTTGCCTGTTCTTTGTTCCTGCTTTTGCCCTGGGATATTTTTGCCTATTTTTGTTTCCTGTTGTTTAGTCCTGTTTTTTCTTGTTTTTCTTCAGGAGTTCCTGTTTGAGGTTTTCCCCCCAGTGTTGGGGTTTTTTCCCTCTGGGACTCCTTCTGGAGGGTACGGTCTGTTTTGGCGTAGCCTGTCAAGCGGCACCGTGGCTACTAGAAGGGGTCGCCCTTATCTGGGAGTATCCAAAACCTGTAGAAGACTTGGGGGGTTATTCTAACTTTGGAGGAGGTGTTAATCCGTCCCAAAAGTGACGGAAAAGTGACGGATTTACCACCAACCGTATTACGAGTCCATTATATCCTATGGAACTCGTAATACGGCTGGTGGTATATCCGTCACTTTACCGTCACTTTTGGGACAGATTAACACTCCTCCAAAGTTAGAATAACCCCCTTGGTGTATTCGCCAACCCGGTATCCAGAGGTGAGAAGTGCATCACAGTATGTAACAGGCTGTGGAAATGGGGCTGGCATTGCTGAAGTAATTCTTGGCATTGCTGAAGTCAGAAAACTAACTAAAAGCTATTAGATACAGTCTTTGTTGTCTTGAGACTTCAGAACAGAAGGTAAGCTCTATCCAATCCTTGGAGAGCACTTTTGGGGGAAGGCAGAGTCCATCCAGCAAAGTCAGAGGCCAGCAGTGCGGCAGGTCAACAACCAGGGAAGCCGTCCTTCTCAGCAAGGCAGTCCAGATTAGTCTTTTTGGCAGCCCGACAGTTACTCTGACAGAGTGCAGATGTAGATCCAGAAGTGTCTGATTTGGTGGAATCAGAAACCCACTTTATATACCCAAACATATCTTTGAAGTGGGGGAAACTTCAAAGAGTTGTTTTGAAGTGCACAAGTTACCTTTTCAGCCCAGTCCTGTCTGCCAGGATCCCTGTGGGGGCTTTATCGGTCCTTTGTGTGAGTGCAGGCCACTGGTCTTTGAAATGTAAGAGCTCCTCCAACCTTGCATCATTTTTTTACGCAAATTCGGCACAAACTTAACTCCATATTTATACATTGGCGCTAGACCTGTTTAGCCCCAAATTAATGGAGTGAGAGTAATTTTTTACAGTGGAAACCTACCTTGCGTTAATGACATGCAAGGTAGGCGTTCCCGGGCAAAAAATGACTCAAAGGCATTTGCACCTTATTTATAGTCCCATGCAAAAATGATACATGGGAGGGCCTTAAAAAATTACTCTAAACCGGTTTAGCGACATTTTTTAACGCCTGGGTAAGGGCAGGCGTTAAGGGACCTGTGGGCTAATTTCAATGGTCTCTGACCATGGAAGCAGTCCACAGGTGCCCTTCCCTGCCCCCAGGGACACCCCCTGCCACCATCGCCCACCCCTGGAGGACACCCATGGATGGGGGACCCATCTACTGTAAGTAGAGGTAAGTATTTGTTTTTTTATACGTAGAAGTGGCATAGGGGAGCCTAACTTGGGCCATCCTACATGCCACTGTGCCCAATGGCCATGCCCAGGGGACAGAAGTCCCCTGGGCATGGCCATTGGGCAAGGGGCATGACTCTTGTCTTTGCTAAGACAGGAGTCATTTCCATGGGGGTTGTGTGTAAAAAAATTACACTAGTCAGGTTAGAGCCAATATTTTTGACTCTAACCTGACTTGCACCATTCTTTGGCACACAACCCCCAGTCTTCCCTTCGCCCCTGCTGCCTGGTTACTGTAATTTATTTTGACACTAACCAGGCTGCAGCGCCGGCTATCGTAATTCCATAAATAAGGTGCCCGACTGGCGCTTTGGAATGGCGGTAGCCCGCCTTAAACTTTTTGACGCAAATCTGTGCTAGCGCAGGTTTGCACCAAAAAGTATAAATATGGGCCTCAGTATGCAGATCAATGCAGATGCAACTGAGTGTCCTGTATTTATGACTGTCTGCGTGGAACGCACAAGGGTACCTGTCAAACATCACAGACCAGAAGTGGACTGGAGACAGGCTTTTGGGCACAGATGCCAATCAGTGCAGAGAAATGCCTGCTTTCTAAACGTGGTATTTCTAAAATAGTAATATTAAATCCAACTTCACCAGTAAACAGGGTTTTCTATTACCATTCTAACAATAATAAACATGACAGGGCCTCTCATAGAATCTACCACTCAAAAGTATATGAGGGCAGTTATAATGCCTGTACTTGAGAGGAGCAGGCCTCACAGTAGTAGAAAATGACTTTATGAGATTCCACTACCAGGACATGTAAACCACATGAGTACATGTCGTGCCTTTTACCTACATAGCACCCTGCCCTATGGGTTACCTAGGGCCTACCTTTGGGGTGACATATGTAGAAAAAGGGGAGTTTAAGGCTTGGCAAGCAGTTTTAAATGCCAAGTCGAAGTGGCTACTTATGTGGGTGGCACAACCACTGCTGCAAGCCCACTAGTAGCAATTCATTTATAGGCCCTGGGCACATGTAGTGCACTTTACTGGGGATTTATAGATAAATTAAATATACTAATTGTGTAGGAACCAACATTATCATGTTTAGAGATCATATGCACCTTAGCACTGGTCAGCAGTGGTAAAGTGTGCAGAGTCATAAAACCAGCAAAAACAGGGTCATAAAAAGGAAGGGAGACAGACAAAAAGTTGGGGGATGACCACCCTAATGCTATCAGGTCTAACAGTCAGGCAAGATATGTAAACTACAAAGTGTAATGTGTGTAATCTGGGTGAAGGACCTCTCTACCAAGTGACAGATTGACAGGCTTTAGATCCTAAATCCTATCGGAGACTGGAATGTCTGACCTAGATTATGAACATCTTATGAGCATCAAAGTATACATTTCTAACATTGTCTCTATGGACATATAGGGGAGAAAGACCTCAATTTAGAATACACTGCTTTGATTAAATATCTATATTGGTTGTTATCTCTCCTTGACATAATGGAGAATCAACATTTGATCCACAGGAATGGCGCCTTAGATGTTGTCTCAATGTCACTGATCAAAGAACTGGACAATATCACATTTCTTAGAAAGATAAGGTCAGGCGCCACTGGTGTTAGCAGACAGACATGACATGTTTCTGCAAAAACAAGGAACATGGCATGTCCAGTGCCCAGGACGGAGGAGATGGCAACATCCATGAGATAAGATGGAATCAGCCCTCAGCTAAGATGGAAACAGACCTTAGGGGCTTTACGTCAACTGTGTTCTATAACACTCCACTGCAGAACACCACACAGTACAACACTGTCCTCTACTGTGCTCTGTACCACTCCACTCAACAACACTCCATTCCACAACACTACACACTACGATTTGAAGCTCATTTTTATTAAGAAATACAAACCCCTGCAATTCAATTAAAAAAACTAAAGTTAAAACTAAGTTATAGTTAAGAAAACTTTATTTATCTTTATGTACAAAAGAAAAATTAAATCTACAAACATTAGAACTTCTAAAGATAGAGCTATACCTTAAATTTATAATCTATGCACCACCTTCAAATTACTGTAGTTCACTCACCTCTAAACATAATTTTGTCAACTTACTTACCACAACACATTAACTATAATGCACCACTCTACCATGCATAGTCTTCTCACAAACAATCCCAATCGATATGTCATAAGTGTTGTCATGAAAGCTATGATTTTACATAGTAAAAGTGACATAATATAAAAGGGAATGAGCATTGCATCATAAACACACAAGGAATAGTTTCTGTAGTATGGCTAGTGAGTTGCCAATACTGTGTTAGGAGGTGTGAAAGTTATAGTAATTTGAAGGTGGTTCATAAATCATAAATTTAAGGTATAACTAAAATGTCCTACTTTTTGTGTAGTTTTTTTGGTGTGTATGGAAAGGATAAATATTTTTTGTCAGGTCTATCATAGGGGTTGGCCATGAAAGAATAGTGTCTACCTTTTCAGGGTCCACGGTAATGCTGCTGAGTGATACGTGATATCCAAGAAACTCTACTGAGTCAGTGTTAAATGTTCATTTTTCTAATTTGGCATGAGGGGACTGTTCATGTAGACATTGTAGAATGGCCCTCACACGTTGAGTGTGTTCCTGCTTAGTTTTAGAGAATACCAAGATGCCATCTGTTGGAAATGGCCCCTCTGCATGGTCACCCCCAAACTTTTTGTCTTCCTCCTCTTCATTTTCTGACCTCATTTTTGCTGGCTTTAGGACTTCGGACACTTTACCACTGCTAACCAGTGCTGAAGTTCATGTGCTCTCTCCCTAAAAACATGGTAACATTGGCTCATACCCAACTGACATGTTTAATTTACTTGTAAGTCCCTAGAAAAGTGCACTACATGTGCCCAGGGCCTGCAAATTAAATGCTGCTAGTGGGCCTGCAGCCCTGATTGTGCCACCCACATATGTAGTCCCTTAACCATGTCTCAAAATTGTCATTGCAAGGCCTGTGTGTGCAGTTTCACTGCCACTTCAACTTGGCAATTAAAAGTAGTTGCCAAGCCTTAAACTCCCCTTTTTCTAGATACAAGTCACATCTAAGGTAGGCCCTAGGTAACTCATAGGGAAGGGTGCTATGTAGGTAAAAGGCATGACATATACAGGGGTGTTGTGTATGTCCTGGTATTAGAAAACCCCTAAACTTGTTTTCCACTACTGTGAGGCCTGCTCCTTTCATAGGCTAGCATTAGGTTTTTTCTCACATACTGTTTGAGTGGTAGATTCTGATCAGAAAGGGTTAAACAGGTCTTGTTTAGTATGGCCAGAATGGTAATAGAAAATCCTGCTTATTGGTGATTTTATATTGCTATTTTAGAAATGCCACTTTTGGAAAGTGAGCATTTCTCTGCATTCAAATCCATATGTGCCTTACAGCCTGTCTCCAATCAACGTCTGAGGTGGGCTGGTTGACAGCTACCTTGTGCATTCCACCCAAACAACAAACATAGAACTCCCAGACACATCTGCATTCATCTGCAGAGTGAATAGGGCTTCCTGGGCTGCAAGGATGGATGGCCTGACACTTACATTTCAAAGGCTGGTGGCCTGCCCTTACACAATGGACTGCCAAACTCCCTACTGGGACTCTGGCAGACAGACCTGTTGTGAAAGGGGACGTTGTGCACTTCAAAACCACTCTTTAAATTCTCCCCCACTTCAAAGACATTTTTGGTTATATAAACTAGGGCCCATATTTATACTTTTTGACGCAAAATTGCGCCAACGCAGTTTTGCGTCCAAAAAATTAGCGCCGGCTAACGCCATTCTGAAGCGCCATGCAGGCGCCGTATTTATTGAATGACATTAGCCGGCGTTAGCCGCCGGCGCTGTCTGGTGTGCGTTAAAAAAAACGACGTACACCAGGCAGCGCCGGCGTAGGGGGAAAATGGCGTATGGGCGTCCACAAATGGTGCAAGTCAGGCTGAGGCAAAAAAATCGCCACAACCCGATTTGCGCCATTTTTTTACGACGCCCATCCCCCATTGAAATGACTCCTGTCTTACCAAAGACAGGAGTCATGCCCCCTTGCCCAATGGCCATGCCCAGGGGACTTCTGTCCCCTGGGCATGGTCATTGGGCATAGTGGCATGTAGGCGGGCACAAATCAGGCCCCCCTATGCCACAATTTTTTTTAACAAAAAATACCTACCTGGACTTACCTTAATGTCCCTGGGGTGGGTCCCTCCATCCTTGGGTGTCCTCCTGGGGTGGGCAAGGGTGGCAGGGGGTGTCCCTGGGGGCAGGGGAGGGCACCTCTGGGCTCATTCTGAGCCCACAGGTCCCTTAACGCCTGCCCTGACCCAGGCACTAAAATCCGGCGCTAATGCAGGTTTTTTTGACCCGCCCACTCCCGGGCGTCATTTTTGCCCGGGAGTATAAATCCAACGCATATGCATCGGAGTCATTTTTCAAGACGGGAACGCCTACCTTGCATATCATTAACGCAAGGAAGGTGTTCACGCAAAAAAATGACGCTAACTCCATGAACTTTGGCGCTAGACGCGTCTAACGCCAAAGTATAAATATGGAGTTAGTTTTGCGTCTAATTTGCGTCGAAAAAAAGACGCAAATTCGGCGCAAACGGAGTATAAATATGCCCCTAGGTCTCTAACCCCACCAAATCAGACACTTCTGGACCTGAACCTTCAACCTGTCAAGAGGAACTGCCTGGCTGCCCTAAGGAATCATCTGGACTGCTTTGCTGTGAAGGACTGTTGCCCTGCTGCCTTGCTGGCCTCTGAATTTGCTAAGAAATGCTCTCCAATGGCTTGGATTGAGCATTCTTCCTGTTTTCTGAAGTCTCAGCACCAAAAAGACTTAGGGGGTCATTCCGACCCCGGCGGGCGGCGGGTGCCGCCCGGTGGGCGGAAACCGCCCAAACACCGCCCCGCGGTCAGACGACCGCGGGGGGCATTCCGACTTTCCCGCTGGGCCGGCGGGCGATCTGCAAAAGATCGCCCGCCGGCCCAGCGGGAAAGCCCCAGCAAAGATGAAGCCGGCTCCGAATGGAGCCGGCGGATTTGCTGAGGTGCGACGGGTGCAGTGGCACCGTCGCGATTTTCAGTGTCTGCCAAGAAGACATGAAAATGTTGCTGGGGCCCTGTTAGGGGGCCCCTGCACTGCCCATGCCAGTGGCATGGGCAGTGCAGGGGCCCCCAGGGGCCCCACGACACCCGTTCCCGCCAGACAGGCTGGCGGGAAAGGGGTCGGAATCCCCATGGCGGCGCTGCTTGCAGCGCCGCCATGGAGGATTCCTTTGGCCAGGGGAAAACCGGCGGGAAACCGCCGGTCTCCCTTTTCTGACCGCGGCTTTACCGCCGCGGTCAGAATTGGCCAGGAAGCACCGCCAGCCTGTTGGCGGTGCTTCCGTGGTCGTTGGCCCTGGCGGTCAATGACCACCAGGGTCAGAATGACCCCCTTAATCTCTTCAAGGAAACTTCTGTGCACCTAAAATCGGCTCGCATCCTGCTGGAAACTACTCACAGCCTGCCCTGCGACTGTAAATCGATGCACAGCCAAAGCAAAGCGATGCAGCCCAACGTCCCGAGCGAAGAACGACACAGCGCTTGCTTTGCAACCAGAAGTTTGACGCACAGCCCTACCAGTCCGACTCACAGCCGAGCTAGAACAATGCAGTCAGACTTCCTGAGTGAAGAATCAACGCAGCGCCTGCTGTGTAACAATTTGTTTTACGCATTGCCTACCAGATCAGCGCAACGTCTGTGACTTCTTCCTGCACACCCAGAATTTTCCCAGCACCATGCCTTACCATCCAAAGATCTTCCCATCGCATTGAGGAACCAAGAGTGAGCATCGGAAGTCGACATAAAGCCCCTTGCAGCGTGGAACAAAACAATGCATCATCTGTGTCATGTCAAAAAATCTGACGCACACCTTATTTTTCTGTGCATCTCCTCCTCTGCGGTCTCCGTTCATGGTGATTTTGAGGCAAACCAGGTACTTTGTGTAAACAAGAGACAAATGCTGATTTCTAAGATTTAAGACTCACATTAATATTGCAAAAGTGATATCTCAACTTGTGCTTATTGAATCTTTATAATTTTTACCTTAATTTAACCAGATACATATCCTTGATATTTCTAAACCTGTGTGGTGTATTTTTGTGGTGTTTTCACTGTGCTACTGGATGGTTTATTGCACAAATACTTACACGTTGCCTTCTAAGTTAAACCTGACTGCTCAGTGCCAAGCTACGAGTGGGCGTACATCTCTGCCAACTAGAGACCCCATTTCTAACACCATCTATACAGATGATAGCACAGACATCTAGGAACTCATGTAATACATCATTGATAAAGTATTGGAATGCCACTGGAGTGATGAAAAGTCCAAAGGGCATCACATTGCATTTGAACAAACTAAACTTTGTCCAAAAGGCAGTCTTCCATTCGTCTCCTTCCTTGACAGAGGTCAAGTAATATGCACCGCGCAAGTCTAGCTTGGTGTAAATGCTGGACCCCCAGACTTGGTCCAACAGGACTGGTCTCAGAGACAAGGGGTAATAATTTTTTATGGCTGCTTTATTAACCATTCTGTAATCAAGAAAAGCCTGCAAATCTCCAGATTTTTTCCACCAAGAAAAGAGGCAATGAAATGGGAGAGATAAAATGTCTTATAAACCCCAAATCCAACAACTCATCCACATACATGTGCAGATATTGATTCTTGGTTTCTGTTAATGGATATATTCTACTACAAAGAAGGAGTACTCCAGGAATTAGGCCTATTTGACAATCATAAACCCTATGGGGTGGCAACTGAGTCGCTTTGACTGGGTCAAAAACGTCTTAGAAATCCTGATATTCTCCTGGTAGAATAGTGGGAGAAGAGTCATTGGTTGTGGCAGAATGTAGGGGTGTCACAGGACAGAGGACTTCTAGATAGCATGTTCATGCAGAAGGGGAAATCCAAGGTGACTGTTTGAGAAACCCAGTCAATTTTAGGATTATGGCGTTCCAGCAGTGAATACCAAAAATAATGCCAAAGGTGGGGGTATCAATTAAGTCAAGGGTTGTATCTCATGTATGACCATTGTCACATACTATGGTTAACGAATAAGTGTGAAAACGAATAAGGCCAGAGGGCAAGGTTGAGCCATCAACTGCCCTAACTGGTTTGGGTACTGCCTTGGTAACATGTCACACTTCCAGCTTGGCTGCTAAGGCCAGATCAAGGAAGTTACCTGTAGCACATGAGTCTATGTGAAATGACAGACTTTCTCTATTTTGAGGGGGTAGAATGAGGGTTACTCTAATAATCAGGTGTCTAGGTACACGGTTTAGGACATTAGTCAAGTATTTGGAGATCTGATAAGGGGATCTTCTCAGAGAGACGACCTAAGTTCTCTCGGTGAGCATTAGTTTTCCTGCTGCAATTAGGGAACACTCAAACTAGCTACAGCTTTTTTCTTTTTAGGTTTAACTGTGCAGTATTGTGCGAAGTGACTAGATTTACCACAATATAGGCACAGACTTGCCTTACGGCACTGTTCCTTTTCTTCAATAGATGAAGGACCTCTAACTCCCCCAATTTGCATGGGTTCTGGTTCCTGTGCTTTTTCTTCAAATTCTTTTTTATCTGTTTTTAAAACAACTACCCTGGGTTCACTCCGAGGACATTCAGATTTTCTTTCTCTTAACTGATGATCTAGTCTCACTACCAAATGAATTAATTCAGTGCAATCTTCTGTAAGTCAATGATCTGGGTTAAACTATCATTTAAATCATCTTTCAGGTCTCTGTAAAACAGTGAGGTGCGTTTTTCTTCATGATATCTAGTCTCAGTAATTAACCAGTTAAAAGTAGTAATGTAAGTGAGGTTGTCCTTGGACCCTTGCCATAAGTTTAATAATTTGTTATCACAAGATTGGATAAAAACATGTTTTGCAAGCAATTGCATTAGGTCTGCCTTAAAGGTGGCAAAATTATATAGGACGGGATCATTGTTTTCAATAAGTGGAATAGACCAATTAGTGGCAACACCACCAAGATAGGAAACTACAAAAGCCACCTTCGCCGCATCAGTTGTAAATATTTAAGATTTGTACAAAAATGCAATTGGCATTGGCTCATGAAAGCAGCAAAGAGAGAACTATTCCCAGTGAATTTTTCGGGGATAATCAATGGGACAGATGTTGGAGTGGTCACTGTTACATGTAGGTTGTGGTCAGAGAGATTAGCAGGAGTGGAAGTGGGGGGATGAGTATCAGATTTTGGAGGATTAATAATGGGCCTTGGACCTGAGGGATCCCTCCATTGCATGAAGGATGTGGAATGTGATAGAGTCTCTCTGAGCTCTTTATTCTCAGTTCGTAATTTCAGGACTTGTTCCTGTAAAGTTTGTATTAGAACTTCCAGCTGCTCAGTAGGGGTTAAATGATCTTGCAGACTCATGATCCATGATGACTTCTCCCCATGGGAACTTTAATGTTGTGGCTTGACTTTCTGTTTTGCGTGAGCCACTCATCTGAATTCCAGGCGTTCTGATGGAGCAATGACAATTCCCCAATCCCAGTGAGGACTGACAAGTCTGCGATGAAGAGTACATAGCCCACTTGCAAGTCCTCAAGGGGAAGGGAGTTTTTGGAAGAGAAAGAAAGAAAATACCAGCTTCTGCTGTGTGGACTGCAGAATCAGACTGATGGACCCTGGACTTGTGTTGTGTTGGGCGTCAGGACTTCTGATTTCTCAAAATACTGGGTTCTTGTTTTTTTAGGACTCTGGGCTGCAAAAGAATGACTTCATTAATAAGTTGAACTTCCATAAACTATTGTACATTGAATAATGTCAGTTATTGTTGATATATTGTGCAAACGTTTCTATAAGGCTGAACAAATCTCTTCTTCTTTTTACTATATTTTCAGAGTCTCTGAAGCAATGTCCAAACTAAGGGGGTGATTCTAACTTCGGCGGGCGGCGGAGGCCGCCCGCCAAAGTTCCCCCACCAAAATACCGCTCCGCGGTCGAAAGACCGCTGAGGGTATTTTGGGATTTGCCCTGGGCTGGCGGGCGGCCGCCAAAAGGCCGCCCGCCAGCCCAGGGCAAATCAACCTTCCCACGAGGACGCCGGCTCAGAATTGAGCCGGCGTAGTGGGAAGGTGCGACGGGTGCAGTGGCACCTGTCGCGTATTTCAGTGTCTGCATAGCAGACACTGAAATACTTTGTGGGGCCCTCTTACGGGGGCCCCTTCAGTGCCCATGCCATTGGCATGGGCACTGCAGGGGCCCCCAGGGGCCCCGCGGCACCCCCTACCGCCATCCTGTTCCTGGCGGGAGACCCGCCAGGAACAGGATGGCGGTAGGGGGTGTCAGAATCCCCATGGCGGCGGAGCGCGCTCTGCCGCCATGGAGGATTCTGCAGGGCAGCGGGTTTCCCGCATCTGACCGCGGCCGAACCGCCGCGGTCAGAATGCCCTGCGGGGCACCGCCGGTCTGTCGGCGGTGCTCCTGCCGACCCTGGCCCCGGCGGTCTCTGACCGCAGGGGTCAGAATGACCCCCTAAATCACACTAGTTCTTAATGTCAAAAATTATTTAAAAGACAGAGCTCTGTTTTGTTTTATTTAAATGATTGATCTTTCTTTACCTTGGAATTAATTTACTTCCTTGAAAATTTCAGAAGAACTCAAACTGTTTTTTTTACCTTCCTTATTTTCTCTCTTTTACAGGAAATACGGGATCATCAACAAAAGATAGAAGAGAAAAGCTGGGACCCTGCAGGAAGCCAACCGGAGGGTGAGAAATGCTGGAGCTCGACTGCAAGCTGGTCAGACAATGAGGAACACTGGAACTCGACTGGAGGCAGGCTGTAGAACAAGGAACTTGACCCTCACTGGGACTCGACTTGAGGCAGGCTGGAGGACAAGGAAATCGACTTGACTGTAAACAGGTGAGCAGAGCAATCGGTACAAGGCCAAGGAAGGCCTCAGACTCACAAGCATCCTTAAATAATAAAATATGCACATGTGCCTATTGGCAGTTGATTGCTTGTTAAGGAAATTAGCAATTATCCTCCTGATTGTGGCACGTGTTCAATGCAGATCACATTGGTAAGAGCACATGTTTTGGCAGTTACATTTGGAACAGGTGGAGTACAATGTGCATAATCAAAAGGCATTGGTTATAATAAATGAGTCATTTAACAAGCATTGTTTATTGCAAACTTGATATTCAAGGATACAATGAATATACCCAACTAAGTCTGAATGTTGCAAGCAACAGCATCTTGTTGTAACCAAGCTCTTGGATGTGCTTGTGTACCCACAACATAGGGCCAACGCAGGCACTTTTGCACAATAGTACAAGGTTGTCTGCCTTGAGGGGATTAATTGTTTATGTGCAGGAAGGTGTCCCTTCCTACACATAAACAATCTACAATGGTGATTTGACACTTCTATGTGTGCTGCAGAATGCAGCACACATAGAGGTACCAAATTGCCATTTTTGAATGATTGTTGATGTCCCTTCCTACACATAAACAGTCATTCATGACCTTTTGCTTTTTCTCTATGTGCTGCAGAATGCAGCACACATGGGAAAAGCAAAAACGAGGAGAAATAAATGTACCATTGCACTTGTTGTGCCATGATAACGCCACCCCTGAGGTAGCCTTAGTTTTTGGTGCTGCCACAGATTTCAGACTTGTTGTAAATCTGCTGCAGCATTAAAAACAATGGGTGTTGCAGTGGAACTTCCACAGCAACACCCATTGCACACCAATCTGTCACAGAAAACTGCGCTGGAGCGGCCCATATTTACAAGGTGGCCTTAATGTAGTGCACTTCACAGTGCTACTAGAGCGTCACAAAAAGTGACGCTCCTGTGACGTAAGGGCTTTAAATATCTGGCCCAGTATTTATTCTCATTCACTTACAAATTAACATGGTACCTATGTGACTTATAAGAATTGAGGGGAAGTTGCAATGCAGTTGCCTTCCCGATGGCACTATCTGTGAATTATTCACATGCCACTATATGACAAGGATGCTTGTTTGTGTCATGCCACACATTGCACCACAGTTACACAGCTTGCTGGCCTACCCTGCCAGTGCAGATATGTTGGGGTAAGGTAAACATCCAGCTTGGTGATTCACACTTCTTTCATGATGGCTATGCCTAACATTTTTTCAGGAATTTACAGTAGTACTGTGCACATTGCACCAACATCGTCCCAAGTCAACAGTGTACATTGCATTTCCTGTGGCCACTACTTAGGCCACAGCTTCAGTGAAAGTGAACAAGGATTGTTGATATATTCAATTTGATCCTGCTGTCAGCCTAACGCACGCTACAGCATGGCAGTCTGCCTTGTTGTGCTATCTGGCCTGCACATTGTGCATGCATGTGGCCAAAGTTCATGTTGGACATGCATCCACTACTCTACACAGCTAGCAAACTGCTATAGTGCGGGAATGTGTTAGTACCTGTACTTACCATGGGTGTACTATCTTTCTAAACAGTGGCTAGTAGGTAGACAGCTAGCACTGATGGTCACCCCATTTCATCATTGCCAGAGTGGGTTATCTGCTGAGTATCACATATTGTTAGACTCGGCCCCACTCACTTGAACATGTACATTACTTCTCTGGCAATACTCATTTGGGCTCAGTGACTCCAATTACTGTCACACACAGATGGAAGCCTGGTCATGCATTGACTCACATGTGACACCTAAGCATACATTTACATTCACCACTTCTAAATACCTAACATGGCTGCATGTATTTGTGAGCTGTATATCAGGCTGGACACACACATGCTAGTAGTTTTGCTAATGAACGACATGTACCTACCATTGTTTGCCAAACAACTTTACCTATACTTCTCAGCCTCTAACCATCACATATTCATGGCATTGTTATGGCAAACTAACTCATTCTGTCACTTGTGAATTCACTGTTTGTCATCCTCCTGCTTTCACATATGTATCCCGGTACAAGTTTTATTCTGCCATCTCCCTCCTGACACATGCTAAATCTTCCTCCTGGTGCACATCACATGCATGATGCGGTACACCTATACCCTCTTCTATGTCATCCCTTCCCAGCTACAACAGACGAGTGACACTATCAAACACAGCAATGTGTGTGTATAGCTCAGGCTACCTTGCAGTACACACACCACGTCTAACCTCCTTGCTATACAATGTGTCCCTATTCATACATGGTGACAGTTCAATGTCCTCAGCCACACTTATATTAAACAGCACTACCAGGGGACAACCTGTCCCCTACACCATCTATTGTTTGACAAAACACAAAGCTCACTATTTTATGATCACTTGCTTCACCCCCCCCGAGATTTCTTATATACCTGGGTTTAGGGTATTGGCTACCATGGCAGGCTACACCTGTGTGCTTACACCCCGCACATTAGTGCAGCTGTGTGCAATGTAGTTTAATGCTAGGGACTAGGGGCGTATTCATGGGTCCCATGCACCACCCGTGCAACACTTGTGTTGACACAGCAGCGGAGCAGATGGCAAACGCATAAGTATGAGGCCACACAAAGGTTATTTCAATAAAACCCCCATGGCTTTTGACTCATTGACAAATTTTCAAGGACGGGTAAATCTGGAAATGTGTAAAATATATATACCTACACAGGGTAGGCATAACAAGGAGAAATAACTTTATTCCCCCTCTTTTTTCCTCATTTCACATGTGCTTCATTCTTCTGCACAGATGGGAAGAGGTAAATGCTGCCACGGATGGTTATTGTGCAGGAAGGTATGTCTTCCTCCGCAAAGACAATCCTGAATGCAATGCAGGCACTCCTGAAACATGTTGCAAGTGTGCCTGCATTGACGGTAGGCAGCCATAATGGTGCCAGCGCTGGGGTAAGGAACAGGAATGCACCATGTTTTGAAAATACATTGAATTTGTGCCCTTTCACTGTGACACAGAGCAGCATAGCATTGTCACTTGCTGTGCTTCCCTGGGCCACTATTTTTGTACTTATGTCCCTCTGGACATAGCTTTGCACATGGTCCTATGTGGTAGTACTTCACATGCCAAACACCTGATTCTCCTCTCAGGTAAGAAATTGATCCTCTGACACCCAGATTCCATTCCATTGCTTTGCAGTCCAAATTAGGCTGCAATGGTCCACAAGAAACTCACTAGCCTCATGGTGCAAGGGGGCATGCATTATTCATGTCAGGGTGTTCATGATTTCTGTGTTCTGCCATGTTGTGGTGCTCAAGTCCAGATCTTTTGCTTGGTATTGTGGAAATTGAAGTACTGGACACTGCTGCTATACAGTGCCCAAAATTTCCCAAACTCTATTGGTGATGATAGACTGGTGCAGTACATCGCACATGAACTGAAAACACAACAGATATGGACTGGGCTGTGCAACATCTGAGTGTTTTTCTTAACTTTCAATTCTATGATGTGTGACTGGACATATGGCCATTTCCATCCCTTTCCCTTACACTCAGCGCAGTGCAGTGCAGTGTATAAACATAGCATGCTGCACTGCTGAACCTGACATATTTGGTGATATTGTCCATTGTTGCTACTTAGCCTGTGTGAGTTGTTCGTCCTCATAGGCTGCACTGTCATGTCCTTTGACTCCTGCCACCAACTCAGCTGGGATGACTGATGCCACCTGCTCCTCCAAGGACGTCAGCTGTCTCTGGACCTTAGGTCCTCCTCCTTTTTCTTAACTTTCAATTCTATGATGTGTGACTGGACATATGGCCATTTCCATCCCTTTCCCTTACACTCAGCGCAGTGCAGTGCAGTGTATAAACATAGCATGCTGCACTGCTGAACCTGACATATTTGGTGATATTGTCCATTGTTGCTACTTAGCCTGTGTGAGTTGTTCGTCCTCATAGGCTGCACTGTCATGTCCTTTGACTCCTGCCACCAACTCAGCTGGGATGACTGATGCCACCTGCTCCTCCAAGGACGTCAGCTGTCTCTGGACCTTAGGTCCTCCTCCTCTGGTGCGCATGGCAGCCTTCAAGTTACTTGCCAGTTTCTACTTGGTCCTGCACTTGTAGTCGTGCCGAGCACTTCTTGCAGTCTATCACTGTCCTGTTGCCTTGCCCCACACTATTGATTTTATCTACTATGGACTTCCATATAGCCTCTTTGTTCCCAAATGCAATTTTGAGGTGCCAAAGAGTAGATGTTCATGCTTAGTCACCTCTGTTATGAGTATTTGATTCTCCTCCTCACTAAAATTACTCTTCCTCTTCTCCTGAGACTCTGCCTGGACATCCAAGCAGGTGCTGAGGTTGTTTGGGCTGTTACCCTGGCTGCTGCAGCCTGCTCCATATTTTCCTCTCTGTGAATAGGGAAAACATTTATTTTGACATGCGCATTTTTTGAAGGATTTCAGATGCATTATGCACTCAAAAGTGACAAAAGGTTGATTTGCCTTGCTTTACATACCACAAAACAGCCATGCATCGCTTTCTGCAGCACATGACAGGTTACCTTATGACATTCCTCCCACGGATGTGTCATTTCTTTAGAGGCATCATGGGACTGTACGCCAGGGTGTACCATGTTGCAAATACACCACATCTACGGTGCAGGAAACTGTTGTACCCCTGTGCAAGTTGTTTTGACGCATCGCTGCCACAATGCACAAAGTGTCACTTCTTGTAAATATGCCACAGTGGCTCATCCAGATGTCCTGACTAGTGAGCATGTGTGCTAGGGTAGATCTGGTTTTCATGGTTGAGCCCTGCCTGATGACTCAGTACACTGGACGGAGCAAGAGGAAATCTACGAACCGTACGCCACCCGATCCCTCAGCAGTCTGGAGGGATCACCGGGGAACATGGCAAATGTGAGCCTACCCATTAAGCAGTTTGGGGGAGCACCGCGCAACCTATAGATTGTGAATCCTCCGCATAAAGCAAATTCCTATATTAGAGATGGATTTCAAGAAAAGAGTTCATAACACAGTTTAACAATTCTGCACATTTCTTATTTCACAACTTCATCTTTAATACAGACTTTTTAACTATACATTTTGACATCATAACCCTCATCACCCATTTATCCTTTGAATGTGCACTCTTCCACAAGACATAGTGGCACAAAGTTCAGAGCCGGTGCTGGTAGGAGCAGACTTTGATGTTGCAGGTGGTGGATGGAAGAACACAGGGCCTTAAAAAGTTCAAAATAAAAGTACGAGTATTTAACAGTGCAACAGTATAAATACTTTAAATTAAACACCTTCCAAAAGACATTGTTAAGTTTGGGATTAGAGTTTAATAAAAACCAGTGATTAGCATAGGGAGGTGCCTGTGTCTGAGTGTAGATGGGTTTGCTGCAAGACCTACCCTGTGAGTTGCCCTGTTGCATACACGCTGAGTCATGCCTCAGCTGACACAACCGATCTAATCAAAAGAGTGGCTGTATGAAAAGAGTATATAAATTAATAATACAACATGTAGGAATCTTTTGAGCCTGTTTTAGAGGGTGTTTATATATATGAGATTTATCTCCAAACAATGCAGTTATGAGGGAGGGACGGATATGGGTGAGTGTTTGCAGGTTTGTTTTTAGTGAACAAAAGAGAGAAAGAAAGAGAAAGAGAGTGAGAATGAGAGAGAGAGAGAGAGCGAGAGAGAGAGAGAGAGAGAGAGAGAGAAGGGGGTTTAAATTTTATCTATTACTACATTAGTATTGTCAGAAAGATGTAGTCCATATAGCAGGTGGAGATGCATTGTGGAGAGGACAACCTCCTTGATAGGAGTGAGAGGGAGAAGGGATCAAGTCAACTGAATACTGGAAAACTGTCTGTCATCTCTTGAAGTTAGGCTACCTAAGGGTGAATAGAGGCAGCCCGTGTAGTTTGTTTGTAATGTTTTACCACAAATATTGCTTCCAGGGCTGCTCCTAAATAGTAACATTTGTCTTCCTCTTCAGAAGTATGACCTGCATCCTTCAGCAGAAGGTGGTGGCTACAGGATCAGAAAGCTAAAGAGGAACAAAACAGATCCTATGATGTGGGCAGTATATCATGTTTCAAGTAAATATATTTCTCCTATTTCCTACCATGCAGGGCTCTCCATAAGTAGTTTTACTCACATATAAGTTCACATTTCTGAATAGGCCCTGGTGTTGCCAGACATTTTGAAAAACTCAGGAGCTGAAATGCTGCAAGCTGGCAGGTCATCCAAAAAAATCTTTACAAATATTCTGTAAAAGCAAAAGTTCCTGTAAAATATGCAGTACAATTATGTCATAACATTTTTCTTTTCAGTCTCCGGAAAAGTGCAAAGAAAATAATTGAAAATACCAGGTTCTATTAAAATGGGCAGTTGGCAGCAAGACAATACCCATTCAGTGGACACCGCATTCCACTATTTTAAAGGACGAGTGTTAGAAACTGGGGTTTCTGGTTGACAGAGGTATGTACACTGTCCAACCAGGAACCACAATCCTAGTCAGGGTAAGCCACGACACAACCTAAATTAACCTGTGCTCTCCCTGATGTCTTTCCTGTAGTGGGAGGCTGTGCCCTAGTAGGACACATGGCACCCCCCTTGTAATACCCGCACTCATAGCAATCATAGCACTTGGGAGTTTTGTTCTGACTTCTGTCAGGGAAGCTCTTTCTCTGGTGGCCAGATTGTGAATGGGACCATTTCCCTTTAGAACTATTTTGGGGGCCTCAAAAGAACTCCTTCTTTTTATCTAGCCCTCCTTCTGGTGGCAACCCTGACCACCCAGGGAGTCCTCCCCAGATGCCTTCTAGGACACTTTGTGCTTAATCACTGGGCCATCTCTTCAGCAAGTTTCCTGGGGTCAGTCAGTTTGCGATCAACTAGGTGTTGGTGCAACTCTGAAAAACATGCTTTCTCAGAATGAGTTTGTATAGCCCAGTGAAATCATCTACATAGCTGCCTCTCACCCAGCCCTTCAGTGCCTTGCTGGAATAATCGATGAGGCCCACCCAGGTCTATGTGGGGAGTTTGTGGCTGCTCCTGATTCTCTGTCCATAACTCTCAGGGATTAACCCAAACTTATTGCTCAGTATGTCCTACATAGGGTTGTAGTGTGTCTGGTCCTCTACCTCTAGTGTTAGGAGTGTGCCCCACTCCATCTTGGGCATATACCTTCACAAGCTACCCCTCCGTACTCCTCAGGAACCTTGCACACCAGTGGAGCTATGTCAGATGCTGAAAACCATTTATCAATGTCATTCCCAACCACATACCTGGACACTGTCTGTATGCTGCCACCATTACCACAGGATTCAAATTGCATGGCTTTGAAGTCCACCTGTCTGAGGCTCAGCTTATAGGCCATTCACTTTTCCTCCATGACCAGTCTCCTCTCATCCAGGACTTGCTCCTTCTCTAAGTTAGCAAGCTTCACCTTAAGTTTTCTCTCCTCTCGTCTGTCATCCATTTCCTCTGGGGATAGGCTTTTGGATGACACACTGCTCCCTTCCCCACCATCCCAGAAACATGTTGCTTCCATCCTCTGCAGGTAGCAGTCCAAGACCCTCCTGTGAGTCTTAGTCCAATTCCTCTTCATTGTCCAGCTCCTCCTCCTCATTGTCTATCGGGTTTGAAAGACTTCTGTCCACGCCCTTATAGGCTTTGGAAGCATTGCCTTGTTGATGCTCCTCTTGGCAGGCAACCCCTTATCCTGTCTAAACTTCCTCAGCTGTGTCCCAGTGTAGCTCTAAAGGTTGGCCAGCTCAAACTCCATTGTTGCAGGTGCAATCACAGATCCAAGGGCAGGTAAGGAGAGAAAATGTTTGAAAATAAATCAAGAATTTCAATCAGGGAGATTTGGCTCCATCTGGTATTAGGTATGGAATGAAACTGTACACCAAGTTACTGTATGACACTGCACAAATGCAAATTCTATCTTACTACTGCCTCCAGTGTTAGAAATTGGGCTTTTGGTTGGCAGACTTATGCACCCTGTTCAAGTAGAAACCACAAACCTAGTCAGGGTAAGTCACAAAAAAAAACTAAATTATCCTGTGCTCACCCCCTGGTAGTTTGGCACAGAGAAGTCAGGCTTAACTTATACAATGTGTTAAGTAGTTGTATAACACTTCAAACTGTAGAAAAAAAAAAACACACAAGAAGATATCACACCTGGTTAGAACAGTACAGCTTAATTTAAAACAAGACCAAAATGACAAAAAACTCATATGTAGATTTTGAGATATGAATTTTTAAAGAATAAACTTAATTGTAGTGCTCAGAAGCATAATGAGCCAACCAGGGCTATCTGGTTACGCTGGACCAGGTGAAAAATGAAAAGTCAGGTCAACATCGATAGAGCCCGGGCTGCACACATGGCCCAGCCTAGATTTGCTGAAACAGTAGCTAGGTTCAAGATTGCGTCGACTTTGAGAACAAGATGTGAGGAGCAAAAGAGGCGATGCGTCATCGTCGATCCTTGGGATGCAGGCGATGATTTGGTTCTGAGCCATGGAAAGTTGAAGATGTGTTAGGACTGTAGGTGATGGGCCACAGCAATGCAATGTCCCCAATCTTCACAGCAGTGGTGATGGTTTGCATATATAGAGATGCGTCTGTTCTGAGTGGTGCAATGGCATTGATACATGGATTTTGGCAGTAGCCACACATTATACCTAGTACAAGGGCCCAGGACTGGATTGGCACCAGTTGGCAGGGCAAGATTCTCAGATGGCAGAGTTCAGGTGCTGTAGGTGATGAGTTGGAAGTCTTTTCTGCCGCTGAGACTTCAGAAGAACTGGAGGCAAGCCAGCAAGCCCCTGGCAAAGCAAGAAATCAGCTCTTCCACAGCAGCAGTCCAGCAGAGTAGCACTCCTTGTAACAACACAGCAGTCCTCCTTCCTGGCAGAGTTTCCACAGGTTCAGAATTGTACTGGGTTGGTTGGGTTAGAAGTACAGTTGTTATACCCATAGGTGACTTTGAAGTGGGGGGCATCAAAGAAGGGCTTTGAAATTCACAGAGGTCCACCCTTTCTGCCCTGTTTCTAAACCCCCTACGAGGGGTTAAACAGGCCGTTATTTGGGGTCAGGACAAAGTCTATTCAGGTGTAAGTGTGAGGCTGTGGCCAACTCCTCCCTCTCATCCTGCCCAGGATGGCTGATCAGGATTTGATGGTGCATTAGTCACAGATAGGCAACCTTTGTATGTGGCTGTCTGGAGGAAATCCACAAGCCCAGCTGTCACCCCACTCCAGACATATATTGGAAATAGGCTGCAGGCACACATGGCTATGAGCAGGAAAATGCTAACTTTAGAGAAATGGCATGTTCAAAATTGTTGCAATAAATCCAACTTAACCATGAAATAGTATTCATCATTAGAATGCCATAGGTACTCAACATGAGAGGTCTACCTCTTCCCAATTAGGAATTACTGCTTATTAAATATTATAAGGAATGCCTGATGTTATCCTATGAGAAGGAGCGGCCTCACAGTAGTGAAAAAAAAAGTTTGAGAGTTTTTCACTACTAGGACATGTAAAACTTGAAAGTATATATCATGCCTTTTATTTATACTGCCCCTTGCCCTATGGACTACCTTACACCTTACTCATTGGAGACATATATGTAGGGGTGGGCGGTGGACTTTGCTTCGCTTTCGTAGTTTGCGGTTATAGCGTGGAGTTGCAAAAAACTCCACATAGCAGAGTTTTCTCCTCATTCGTGCTCGCCAGCATTAAGTTGGTGAACGCGAGTGAGGAAAATCTTACTCCAGACCACCTCCCTGTGAGATTTCTCAATGCGGGCGGTCAAGGATAGTCGCTGCCACTTGCATTGAGAAACTTTCCATTTGCATTGAGGAAGCTGCTGCTCGAGTAGAAAATCTACTCAAGTGGCGGAAAAGAAGCAGAGCCCTCTTGCACTGCATGTGGCACTATTCGTGCTGATTTTACAGTGTGGGACAAACACCCAATGCTAAAAATCAGCACAAATGGCGCAACCTAACACACTCAGCCACATAGCGGAACTCCACTAACTCCACCCAGGCATACTTACATTACATGTAATAAAAGGGGAGTTGGATGCTTGGCAGGGGGTTTAAGTGTTAAGTCAACATGGCAGTGCAACACTGCATTCAGGCTTCAATGGCAGGCCTGGGACATGTTTTGAAGTGCTACTTAAGTGGGTGGCACAAGAAGCATTTAATTTACAGGGCCTGGGCACATGTTGTGGAATTTACTAGGGACTTTTAAGTAAGTTAGATATGCCAATAGGGTGTAAACCAATCAAACTATGTTTGTGGGAGAGAGCACATGCCCTTCAGTACTGGTCAGCAGTGGTGAAGTGCTCAGAGTCCTAAGGCCAACAAAAAGGAGTCAACAAAAATGTGAGGCAAGCGGGCAAAAAGTTTGGGGAAAGACCACAATAAGGCTGTCAGGTGTAGCAAACAGGCATTCAGCCTGAGTTTTTTCACTTCTCAAAAAGATGTTTATGATATCTGAAGCCCTACCCTATCTTCTGTTGAACCTCAAATGGGCTTCACTGGTGGGAAATTATGTTTATTCATTCTAGAATAGTTGAGGTAGAGGTGTTAGACCTGACATCTTTGGTGTGTTATTTCCCAAGAACCTTTGCCATTGCTCCCTGTTTTTTGCTGAACACATTTTTGTTGGATTTCTGTGCACTTTCCTCCTGCTAACCAGTAGTAAAGTGCTTATATTCTCTCCTCTAAACATGGTAACACTGGCATACACCTGATTGGCACCATCAATGTATTTATAAGTCCCTAGTAAATGGTACTACAAGTACCCATGGGCAGTAACTTAAATGCTACAAGATGACTGCAGCACACATTGTGCCACCCACTAAAGCAACTCTGTAAAACATGTCTCAGGTATCTCACTGCAGCCTGAAGTGCAATTTTAAACTGCATTTTCAACCTGGCAAAAAAAACTGTCACTGAGCATAAATGTTCTTTTTTAATACTTATAAGTCTTCCTTAATGTAGGCCCTCAAGGCTCATAGCGCAGAACCCATAGTATTTAAACATAGGACATCGGTACTTACATTTTACATGTCCTAGCAATGAGAAACTCCTAAAATCGTTTTTCAGTATTGTAAAGTTATCTCTTTCATAGAGTAACACTGGATTACCTGTTAAACTTAAGAAATTATAACTTCAGTTTGGGACCGGATGGTTAAATAACTGAATTGTAATTTAATGTGATTTAAAATACCTCTTAATGGGAAAGTCAGGGTTTAGGATCCAATTTTGAAAATTCCACTTTTAGTAAGTTGGCAATTTTTTGTCTAAACCAACTATGCATTTCTGACAGTGCCCTGGGTCACATGACTGTGAATTCCTCCTCTCTTTTTGGTTGTATACTCTTTCCAGGTACTGGAGTGAAAGAGGCCTAGGTGTCAGGAAAGAGGGTCTTTCTGACACAATGGCTGGGTAGGAGTGGTGCTCTGCCCAAATGCACTCCAAAGGGCCATGCTTGCAGTACACTCAAAGTAACCTGACACCAAACCTGCCCTTGCCGTTGTCACCCTAGACAATTTAGAGCCAGACCAGAGGAAGTCAAAGAACTGACAAGAACTAGCTTTGGGGGTAGGTCAGGGAATTCCCCCACATAAAGGATGTCACAAGATATAAAATAGGCACCTTTAGAAACTCTCATCAGAACACATCTTGACCTGTGAAAGATTCAGAGAAGGACTGCTATACTGTCTGAAGAAGGAAGTTTGGACCTGCTTGCTTTAAACACAGGCTCCTCAGAAGTGACTCGAGGGATCAGATAGCTGACCTCCTCTTTGAGCTACAGGAACACAAGCTTTCCTTTCAGAGGCCTTCCTGCAACTGCCCAGCTGACCAGCACCAACTAGACCTGTCTGTGTGCCTATGGCTGGCCTCTGCTGGAGTGAGTCTTCATCCCCAAGAGGTGGTGTACCAGGTCCTGGAGGCCTGGCTGGCATCAGAATGTACTCCTCAGAACAAAAGGTGAAGATACAGATGTTTTGGGCTCCTTGTGAACACAAAGTGACCCCTTTGGGTGGATAAATGACCCCCTGAAATGACCACCAATGCAAAGCTCCAGTGGAACCTGCACTGTGCACTGACTTCTACTGTTTGTTACGACAGCCAACACAAATCTCCAATGGGACCTGCTCTTCTTGCTGACAGCAACACCCCATGTTGACCGCCAATGCTAATCTCCAGCAATGACTGGCTCTTTGAGTTATAACAGTGACTCCCTGTGATACCTGACCTGCTCCTCACACTGAAAAAGACCTCCTTGTGACCCCCGCCAACACCAACAGCAGCTCATGTATAGACTTGAGAAGGGAACTCCTCAGTGGGACAAACATGATCCCTCAATCTGACCCCTGCTCCATTGCAGTCAGTCTGAACTTACAGCTTTGTCCTGGTCCACCGCGACCACATAACTGCAAGTGGTGCTTTGTGTTTTTTGGCACAATTGTCACCTAAAACCTTTAAGTCTCCTATCTCAAGTTTTACTGATTTGATTTTTGTTGTTTTGGTGTCATTTACTCTAGTTTTATAAATTGGTGTGGGTTGTTTTCTTGGTTAGTGTTTTCACTTTATTACTGTTTGGGTGCTGCATAAATACTTTACATATTGTCTCTGAATTAAACCAGCCTGCATTTGTGACAAGCTACCAGAAGGTTAAAAACTGGTTTATTTAATGACTTTCATGTTTATTATTTGAGTGGGGTTTCAGCCCTCTCAACTAATAACCCAATTTCTTACAAGAGGGAAGTGCAGATCAAAGTGGGGCATGGGCGTGTCCTCTACGTGCAGCACTCATCCCTTATCTTATATACACCTTTCTCTCACTATACAATATATCTACAAGCAGTTATAGGTAACTCAAATTTAGGAATACTGATTATCTTTGTCATCCCTCATCATTATTTTCAGAAAATGCATCTTTTTGAATTACCATCCCCAATTTTTTGGACTTATGCTGTTGTGTAGCCATTTTATCTATGGTTTTAGACATGTTATTTTAACAAACTAGGCCTGCTGCTGTGCACTTTAACCTAGATATGTTTTATTCTAGCTTCGTTATATTATTTTCACAATAGCCACATTTACGGTGTTTTGTTTTCTCTATCTAGCTGTTCTCCGCGTAGGTCAGCACTGCGTTCTTAAACAAGACATTTCTTTCACTCTGTGCTTTTCTTAAGGTTGCAAGGCTGCAGTAAGATAGGTTGTTGGCAAAAGTGGTACTCTTTGTTTCCAATGTTCACAGAAACATATACACTCTTACATGGGGATCCTTTCTTGGAACATCAGCTGTTTTATTACAAAAACACCACTTTAACCCATGTGCGTTAGTACTTCTCTGCAGTTGCTTATGTAGACTACAGGCCTCTTGCTTATGTAGACTACAGGCCTCTTGCTTAGGTATGAGGGATGATGTCTAACCAGGAGGAATCTGAAGGGCAGAATTAGAGCTTAACATGCTGTGCTCTAACATAGCCTAGGTAGGAACTGTCCTTAAAAACCGTAGTGACAACATGGTAGCGTTATTTTTGTGTTTTACTATCCTTGTTACAATTTTAATCTTGTTGTGCTTCATCGTTCTAGTCATTGCAATACATGCTTTATTATCTAAGATGCAGTCACTTCCATAAAACCTTATTGAACTATACTCTACCTCTGATTATCCTTGCATATGTGAGTCTAAAGTAACTGAGAGAAATGGATGAGATCTGAGTGACCACAATTCACCTGAGTAGTCATTTATGTCATGCGCCCGTTTGCCCAATCATCCCTGCTCTTGGGTGGAGATGAGGCACTGCTAGTTAGCCAGAACATAACCCGGATTAGGCTGACATGTGTCACATGGTGCGGGAGCAGACTCAGTTCCCTGCAATACAAGTGATTCTGCCGCTCGAATCCAGTAGTCTCATTAGGGTAATGAGAACCTATGCAACAATGCTGCTGGGTTTTCGAGTTGGTGGCACACTGGTTCTCTGCTAACCAGGCCACAGTGCGTGTGTTCTGTCCCCTTAAATGTGGCTGTACTACTAATCTGCATACTTACCTTATCTAAAACTCCTTAGTATATTGTACAATGTATCTCAAAGTATGCTACCACATAAGTTACAGCGCAAAACATAATTGATGGCCTGCCACCAGTAACCTAGCTGTGCAGGTTTAAACTGCATATTTGACCTATCAAAATTACAATTCTTTACAGGCCTAAACCTTCCTTGTAAATGTTAATAAGTCAACCTAAGTAAGCCTTAATATCCAGTAAAGCAAGGTGCATGATATTGTCAGTGTAAAACATGTACTTACAGTGACAAGGCCCCAAATGCTATTTTCACTGTATCAGGTTCAATAGGAAAGCATTCAAAGGTAATATTCAAAATAAATAGTTATCTCTACCTAGGAACCAGCTAAAAATGTAATTCTTTGACATTTTAAACTATTTATTACAGATCCAGGTAATTGGTAAAGTCAGATTTGTACTAAATATTTTACAAATTGTTATCTGCTACTAAAAAAATTTTTTGCATCCCTAAAGACTCTGGAAGCCCATTTGCATGAGCTTCCCAAATATCACCCTTGATGACGTGTAAGTTTGAATCCAGAGTCTACAGAAGACCAGGACCAATCTGCCAAGCCAGTCTGCCAAGGGTGCATTTCCGGTGTGCCTGACTTAAATGTACCTACTTCTACATTCTTCCCTGCATCACTAAATCCTTTTCAGTAGGCCCAACCCCAACTGGCATCTGGCAACATCAAACCCTCTTCACCTGCAGCCTGCAGTCTTTTCCCTCTGGAGAAATCTGACTTCTGGAAAAGCATCAAAGTCTGAAGGTAGAAATCTTCAGTAGGCCCGAAGCAAAGCAGCGTCCACTTGATAGTAAAGGCGTCCTAGGTGTGAACTCTGGAGTTTTCCCACTCTGAGCTTTTCCTGCCTTCGTAGACGGATTCATATGTCAGTCACAACTGCACTTAATGTTTGCAACCATCATATATAATTAAAAAAATCTATGTCCCTAGACTGTGACTCTCCCTATCACTCTGGGAATTTAAGTGACATGGGAAGACTAGTATGTGCAACTATGTTCTCTTAAACTACACATGAGCTGCAACCAGTTGGAACTAAATTGGGGGTATTAAGGGAACAAAGGTTTGGGACAAAAAGGTGGGCAGAGCAAATGTTTACTATTCTCTCAGGGTTGACTCTTCAAAGGGGTCACAGAAAGTCAATTTATCTCCAAGGTCCATATAGATTAGAAGCCCCCCCCCCCCCAGACTGTGAGGCTCTTAATCTTTGTGAGTGGAATCACAAGGAAACTTAAGATGACAAAGTAATACATGAAAAAAGTAAGACAATTTATCAGGAATCTTTTTACACAAGGTGACATAAAAATAGGGGAAGTAGAGGGACAATGTTTCCTCAGCCCACGAAAGGCTTGATGAGAGATATTAATTCAGTGTGAAATAAATGTATTTATTAAAATGCTAGGCTGACTATCACATTTTGCCAATAAGTGTAGAAAAAACAGGCAGGGCTGTTCAAAATAATGTTAAAATTAGTATTCCCTGATTTCACATTTTGTTATCTGGATTTTAGGATATACTGTCCATGGCCTGTACAGACCTGAAACCTGTCTCAATTCAATATAAAAATGCAATCCAGTTATGTATACACAGAAAGGTAGAAACCCACATATGGTGAGAAATAATGTTCAGTCAATCACCCACAAATATACTAGATATGACAACCTGAATGTATTTTGTAGAATTTACACTGATCAAAACGATTTAAAGTGGGTAGTTCAGACCTACATGGTTGTCCAGTTTAGTTCCTTGGGAAGAATTATTCAATAATTTTATTGAGGCATATAATTGTGAAGAAGGATGATGTAGGATATTGTTTATTATTATTTTATGACATTTACAAGATGGCTTTTCACTAAGTTTGCTCAATAAAGTTAAGTGAAATTGACCTTGCTGTTTAATTTATTTTCATGAAGCACTCACATAATGGAAATGCCACAACCTGACAATGACAGGGATGTATTATCTCTGGCCTAAAAATGGCAATGCGGCTCACTGTAAATAGGGTGTACCTTTACCTGATGGTACATTGTCTACATTACTAAAATATGCACATATCTACCAAACACCATGAACACATGTGCTTTTTGAAAAGTGATACAGCATGTGCCAGGTCTCCCCACACTCAAAGGGGAATACTTGAAAAAATGCATACCTGTGGTATGCAGGTGTTTTTTAGGTTATCTTTCAAAATGCAGTGGGACAAGCCCTTGTATAATAAATTTGAATGTTAAGCTATGGGAGGGAGGCAATAGGTTTGACATGAGTTATAACTGAGCTCTAGCTCTTGACAGCTGATGCCAAATGAGTGTCAGTGGGGTGAACGTTTGAGGTAAAAAACATCAATATTACAAAGATGGAAGCTGTAACTATGAAGGGCTCTTTGAGGTTGGGTATTAATATTGACCTGTCCTCAGATGTATAACCTGATAAGGTTAATGTAGCTCCGAGGATGAAGGTTCCATGAAATCCTGTGGAAACTGCATGCTAGTCATTCTTCAACCTTGTCCTCAACTTTCCATTGTAGAAGATGTAAAATGGGTAAAACACATAATACAACTTTATCATGCCACAGCTTTTCAAATTATAATATCATTAATGGAGGGGTGGATTTAGGCAACTGAACATACACCAGAAGTACATCTGTAATCACTGCTGATAATTTCACCTCTCTCAGCAAAATAATGACAATCATCAGAGCAAAGTAGGAATTAAAGAAATGCATATCCAGTGAGGCGCCCCGGGCCCAATGGAATTCCAGGCTCACTATTCAAATTGAACATAGACCATTGAGACAATTGACTTCAGCCAGTATATACCTACACGTCTAATGGGGACAGGCATCAGACTCTTGGGGAGGATCTATCCTGCAGCCACTGTATTAGAAGGAAGATAGACCAGAGCCTTCCAATTATTGATCAATCACACTTTTGGATGTTAATAGAAATTGGGTGTCTAGTTGATAGAGGTATGCACCCTGTCCAATTAGGAACAACTATGCTAGTCAGGGTAAGTCAGATACACACCATAAATTAACCTGTGCTCACTGTCTGGGAGGTTGGCACACAGTATGCAGGCCTAACTTAAGAGCAATATGTAAAGTATTTCTGCAACACTTAAAACAGTAAACCAGTGAAAACACTAGACAAAAAGATACCATACCTGGTTAGAAGAATAACACTTAATTTCATGAAGAAAACAAGACCAAAATGACAAAAGTTAAGATATTAATTTTTAAAGAATATCTTCAAATAGAGTGCTTAAAAGTATAAAGGTCCAATTGGGACTATCTGGTCACTCTTGACTAGGGTAAATCGAAACGTTCAGGCTGACACCAATGGAGTGCGGGACGGCTAGAGGGACCAAGCTTGCCCCTCTGAAACAGTACTTGTTGGCTGTAGAGGGGCAAGATGTAGAGAGCAGGGGTCTGATGTGTCAGCTCCAATCCTTCAGGTTTCATAAGTGATGCGTCGTCATTGAGCCATGCATCCAGTGATGCATTGTCCTCATTCTCTGCAGCAGCAATGCATCAGCCTCAAGGGGAGATCTGTCAGTTCTGACTAGTGCAATCAGCAATGCTCAGGTTCTGACAGTTACAGCCCTTTTACCAACTTCCAAGGGCTCAGGGCTGGACTGGCACCACTTGACAGGGTAAGACTTGCAGCAAGCAAAATCCAGGTGCTGTTGCAGGATGAAGTGAAGTCTTTGATGTCCCTGAGACTCCAGAACAGGAGGCAAGCCAGCAAGACCCTGGAGTCACATTGGTTCTGGGGATGTAGTGATGCAGGAGATAGACTTCTCATTCCCAGGCAGGGAGGGCAGCAGGGCAGTCCAGCAATGTCCAGCAGAGACAAGCAGAATGACAGTCACTTCAGCAGCTCAGCAGCTCAGCAGTCCTTCTTCCTGGCAGAATGTCTCAGGTCCAGAAATGTACTGATTTGGTGGGGTAAGATGCCTAGTTCTTATACAAAGTGGTGCCTTTGAAGTGGGAAGATTTCAAGAAGAGGCCTTATAAGTGCACAGAGTCCCTGCCCTTCCTTTTCCGGCTCCAGAGTTGCTGCAAGTGGTGTTGTACCCCTTTGTGGTGGATCAGGATACAGCTCATTCAGGATGGGCCATCAGGATGCTAATGGTCCATCAGTCATACCTAAGCTCCTTTTGTGTGTGGCTGTCTGGATGGAATGCACAAGACCCAAGCAGTCACCCTCCCAGACATGTATTCAGAGATAGGCAGAAGGCACAAGATGGTTAAAGTAAGAAAATGACAACTTCCTAAAAGTGGCATTTTCAGAATTACAATTACAATTCACCATATAAGTTATGATTTTAAATTGTGATTCCCGAGACACCAAACTTGGGGCCCCATGTTAACCTATGGAAGAGATAGGCCTGGTAGTAGTGAAAAATGAATTTTTGAGTGTTTCACTACCTGGACATGTAAAACCTAAAACTACATGTCCAACATTTTAGAAACACTGCACCCTGCCCTTGGGGCTGTCCAGGGTCTACCTTAGGGGTGGGTTCTGTGTATTAAAAACAAAGGTTTGGGCCTAGAAACAGGGTTAACTTGCCAGGCCGACACGGCAGTTTAAAACTGCACTCACAGATTCTGAAATGGCAGGGCTGAAGTCATGTTCAAAGTGCTACTGAAGTGGGTGGCACAATCAGTGCTACAGGCCTACCAGTAGCATTTAATTTACAGGCCCCAGGCACATACATATAGTGCACTTTACCAGGGACCTTTAAGTACATTAAGCCTGCCAGTTGTGCATAAGTCATTGTTTCTGTTACCATGTTTTAAGCAGAGAGCACATGCACCTTAGCACTGGTTAGCAGAGGTAGAGTGCCCAGAGTCATAATGCCAACATAAAACAAGGTCAGCCGACAGGAGGTCAGAAGGCAAAAAAGTTAGGGAAAGCAACGCCAAAGATGCTATGCTAGGTCTAACAGATGTTGAGGACAAGGTCTAAGCAAGGTTCTTTTTAGGAGGACTGCAACAATGGACAGCAAAGCAAATATTCTCTTTTTTCCAAACCAGATTCATGCACAATGGTAGCACAAAAGATTATTTAGTAGCCCTCATAACCACAGCATATCACAATATACATCCACATGGTGCTCCTCTGTTTACCTGTTTCATCAACAGCACTGCCATATTTGACGAGGTAGACTAGATCATTCTGGCGGAAAAGAACTTTCCATTTGGGTCACAGTACTAACCTTGCTGGAAGCAATCATCACTTTATAGTATCAATTGGTGGTCAGGGTTAATAGTGGTTCTCACAGCCAATAAGTATAAAATTCTTAAATAGGGTGAGTTCCTGCCTCATTACTCAGTCTCCATATGACCTACATTGATACCACCCTTTTGAGAGCTAGAATCAGCCTTGGAAAAATACAAATTTTTCAATACAAAGATGGCAATGTGATTCCTGACCTTATTCTGAGAGCCTTAATTGAATTTCAGACAAATCATTGAGGCAAACAAGTTCAAAACCAAGCATATGGTATTCAGAAGCTAAAAAACAAGCCAAAAATATTGAGAATCTTAAATCTTCCTCTTTGAGTTACACTTCATCACCATGTAATTATCTAGATGTCTGGCTAAGTGACTGTTGTTGCTCAAGATGCTACCTGTTACCCACCTATTTAAAATCAAGAAGAAAGCTTCCCTATCATCTTATTACAGAGAATAAACATGCACAGTCACTATGCTGATGCTATTTTAAAGGTCACCATAGCAAAATTCCTGCAATCATTATCTTATGCCCAACGCACATTCCCCTTGACTTTAGGACCTGTTTTAAATCAGCTACAATGGACTGCCTGCAAGAAAATCTTCCACCTACCTATATGTCTGGAATATGGGCTACTCAGTCAAGATTTAGCCATCAAGTTATGTTACCGTAATAAACACACAAAACCAGGTTTTCTGAAAATCTTTTTACAACTCATTCAGTAAGGCAGCGAGTCCTCTGAAACCTCTGTGACAAGTATTTAGATCTTGCCATTAGAGATCTTAAGGACAATCTGGGAAAACAAGCTATCAAAACCCATCTTAAAGGCAGCCATGGAAAACCATACTTTCTTCTCCTCCCATATTGCTGACCTTGAAAAATATATTAAATTCAAACTTGCCACTTTAACCAACGACTCGTAGTCTACTCTTTCCAAACAATACTATATAAAAGAACCACTGAACAAGGCATGCAAACACCATATCATCAAAATGAGATGTATGTTATTTTCATCAAAAATTTCAGATTCACATGACACATATATTCTGGTGAGCTGAAGCACGGTGGACAATGCAACTATATCAATCATTATTGAATCTTTTATGCTGCTGCCCAGAGGTGAAGGCTAAAAGACTAAGAGCCTCATTAGGAGTTTGGTGGTCCCACCACAGGACTGCCAAACGTTTGGGAAGGATGCCACTGCCATGGTGGTGGCATTCCCTCTCCCTTATGCAATATACCTGCCGGTCTGACCAGCAGGACCATTGCAGTACAGCGTTCCTGCTGGTTAGACCAGCAGGAACAGTGCTATGAGATAGCACTTCTTCCCTTAAAGGAGCCATGTGCTACCTCCTAACAGAAGGGGCTGACCAGCACCCTTGGAAGGTGCACTGTCTGCAAAGCAGACAGAGTACATACTGATGGTGCTGGGCAGGGTAGACCCTGCACGGCCCATGCCAGGGGCAGGGCAGGGGGGCCCCTGCATGTGGTCTCCAGCACTTGTTCTCCGTCAGCCTTTTCATGGCGGAGTCCCCACCATGAAAAGTCTGGTGGAGAACAAGGTTGTAATCAGCCAGGTTGACTACAACCAAGACTGCCGTCACCCCATCAGGATCTGAGATCCTGGCACAGACGGCAGTCTTTAGGCGGGTCCTCCTGCCTAAGTTGTAACCTGGCGGTGAGATGACTAAAGTCACAGTAGTCAGACTGCCACCTTGAGGCTGGGGGTCCTAGGAACACCAGCATTGTAATGAGGTTGTAAAGCTCCGAAATCCAATATTTTTACACAATGGAATTTGGAGGTGCAGCAAAGCAATGAAACTCATTCTGAAATGTAATGTTTAGCTAAATGTTTAAATATTTGTTCTGTTTTTTTAAACTGTTCTTACGCAGTCCTTCATTAAAGGCACGAAAAACACTTATGTGATTATTTAATGCCGAAATGATTATTTTAATAATATTGCTTTGTTTCTTCCAATATTAATTACAAATGAATTCTATATTAAATTTTCCCTCGAGGG
Organism: Pleurodeles waltl; assembly: GCF_031143425.1. Classification (NCBI taxonomy): domain Eukaryota; kingdom Metazoa; phylum Chordata; class Amphibia; order Caudata; family Salamandridae; genus Pleurodeles; species Pleurodeles waltl. The sequence goes on along the minus strand of NC_090443.1, from coordinate 656,640,479 downwards.
TTATGCATAAATGTATCTTTATTTAGCTCCCACCCACACCATGGGCAGTGTTGTCATCAATTATGTCATCTTAGATGTCATTAGAGATGTTTTCAATGATCTCATAGGACATGTCACAAAGTGATATAATATGTGAAGCAGTAAGTAGAGCATAGCAACAGCACATGCAAATTCAGTTAATTATAGCTGCTAAATTGCAGTGTTTTTTAGTTTAAAATTGCATTTTTTAAGTGACATATTCACCTAATTATAAAAATCAACTTAACCTTTGTTTTTAGGGAATTTCTAAGGTTTTTTTACATGTAACTTTAGATATTACCATGCTTAGCTATAGTGCAAGTTTTACCATTTTAGTTAACTTCTGAGTTTTTTAACTTAATGTAACAATGTAAGGTGAGTAAGTAAGTACATTTTTTATTGTATAGTTCATAAGACCATTACATGAAAAGTACCAAAAGTGCAATTGGCTCATACCATAATAATATGAAAACATTCTGATAATACTCTTTTATAAAATATGTAGATAAGTAAAATGAGTCTGTTGTCTGTGGGCCTTAGCCGAAAATGTGCAATAAAAGCAAGCATAAAAATCAGATTTTACTTAAAGTGCTTTGTCTATGCTGACTCTGGTATGACAGTATCTTTTTGCTTATTGGCCTGCTCCAGAGTACTGTATGAAGCGCATTGTACCAGTAAATATTATCCTTTTACTTTTAAACAGCAGTTAAGTCTCTGCCTCACCATTGTTTCAGATTAGTACACGATGGAGCCATCACATCCTTGTTATTTTTGAGTTTTTAGCACAGCTTTACATACCGCTGTAGCAGGCTATACCTGCCGTAAAAGGCCTGTGCCAGAGTTAAAGCTGACTGCAAGGGCCTTTAACAAGGGAGCAAGATTTTAACTGCCAGTATAGCCCAGCTACGACAGCTACAAGGCTATTAGAACATTCCCCACAATGAGGGCAGAAAGTTCTAATTAATCAAAACAAAGGCCTCGCAGACCGTGAGGAGTTTGGAAAGTCCCTCGGGCTCCGCAAGGCCTTTGTTGACAGCAACAGCTGTGAATGACAGTCATTAGAATGCTGATGTTTTGGGTTTTTACCGGCTGTTAGAATCCAGGGGCAATCTATTGTCTTCAATGGAGCTTCCAATATTCCAATGCTCTAATAAATTGCAAGTGCATTGCAGGCTTACAATAACCTATTTTCTCTTGAGCCAGTCGTGCATAGCCACTTTAATCCTAGATGTTGCCAAGCTGATTCTTTACAAAGGTTGAAAATGTTGTTCCCTGACAATCTAGAGCTATTTAGGATCCACTCAACCAGCCAATGACACCTTGCTTGCAAGAGCAGATACCGAGCTGCAGAAAAAGAGGTTTGAGTAGCTTTCTTCTTTGTCCCACGATTGCTGGACAAGTGCAAATAATGTGGGTAATTGTTTCTATTTTATATCCACATAGATGACAGCTTGGGTGCGATGAGGAATTGTTCCAAGTCGATGTTAGGTCTCGTTTCAAATTGACCAGATTGATATAACATACACAAGCATATGAGAACTGGTGAAAAGTGAGTTGTCTAGTACGATTGGGGCTTCAAGCTATGATATGTGTTAACAACTGTCCAAGCATGACTTCTCTTTGCAAATGTTTTCTTGACCTGCAATAGAGAGAAGAACTTTGCTGAGAAATTACCTATTCGAAAGAAAGCTGCTCCTTCCATGGGATTTGCCTATGCTTCTTTAATACCAAGATCTCCTATTGCCAATACTAAGTAGTCTCCCCAAAACTATTTAATTTTCTCACTATTCAGTTAGCCACTTACTGAAACCCAGAAGGTCGAACATAACTCCACAAAAGCATTTTTGCTTTGCAGTTCCTGATTTTTTTAAAGCTGAATTCCAATCGAACCTGAGTGGGAGAGGTTGATTTTGACTGGCAGACTAAGGACAGCTTTATAGACGTTCATTTGCAATAAATTCAGTGTGCCCAATCCCTTTCCGTTCAGGATTTCCAGGCCATATGCTACTGTGGGAACCATTTGGGCTTCCATGATTGCTAACAGATGTTCATGCAAAGGGCAACTGAGTTTCTTTTGCAACAGTTTGAATGCAAATGTGCTTTCTCCTGCAGAGAGGCGAGACGTTGCTTATAGGTGAGATGTCGTTCCATGTGCATCCGTGTTTATGTGTATGCTCAGGTTCTTATATGAGGATACAACCTCTACATGTTTTCCCTTATTGTGTCAAGTATGTGACTTAGAATTTGAGCCAACAAAGCAGGTAATTTTTGTTTTACTCAATGTATCCTTCTAATGCATTGATTTACCCTTGGAGCCCTGTTGGTGTTTGACTCAAGATGACCATATCGTCAGCGTATTGCAAGCACACGTTTCTCTGTTACTAATTTCAGGAGAATACTGCCCGCTTGTGTTGGCAGCTATCCAACTCGGCCAGAAATAGGTTTCAAGTCATTATTTGCCAGGATTTTAGATGTGAATGCTGCTGTTTCCAACTTTGACCTGAGCCCATGTATCGCTGTACGGTGATATAATTGCATTTAAAAAGTTTCCTTGAATACCTCGTTCTGTGAGTTTCACCCAGAGGCAGCCACGTGGGGCTCTGCCAAAAGCAGAATTTAGATTGATGAAACATGGAAATGAGCATGTTTTTTGCTGTATTGTTTTTTCTGCTAAAATGGTTCGTACTGAATTGTAGTTGTCCCCTTACCTGTCCTGAAGCCTGTTTGTGGTATAAGAACATTTCATGATCCCAGGCTTTGACATCTTGAAGTATGCAGGAAGCATATTGTTAGGCTTCAACGTCTATTAGTACTATTAGCTTGCAATTGAGTGGTGATGAGTAAAGCCATTCTTGTAAATGGGATGGGAAATACTCATGCTATAGATTTATTTAAAAAGGGGCATTATATAACTGGCTTAAAAGTTGACATAATACTTGAAAAGTGCATTTGGTAGATTATTTGGGCCTGCTGTCCCTTCTGTCTTCAGTGACTTTAATATTCTCTCCAGGCGGTTAACGTCAGTTAGGAACTCCTCATGGTCTAAATCCAGGACAGTTAAGCTTTTTTTCTGAATTGCCAGCATTATTGCTGTGAATTGTGGTGCACTGTTTTGCTTCCTATGTCCCCCCATCTGCCTTCGACTGTGATGTTGCCATCCTTTGGTTATTTTGGCTCTTCTCACTTATCGGTCTACTAGTTGGTATGGAATACCTTGCATTGATGTGGGCCTCGTAAGTCTCCTCCTCTATCCCTTTATTCTGGTGACATGCCTGTCCTAAGACATGTCTGTTTATCACACCCTAGAACTTTGCTGTTTGGTAGCTTTCATACTTCTTCTAGATGCTGTTTCTTTGCATTCCAACACGCTTTATGATATATTTGCCTCAAATGTCAGAGTGAGTTTTTTTTAGAACCTTTTCCTTTTTTGGCATTTGTTGCAGTTCTTCTTTTGGTATTTGTATTTTACCTTCCTGCAGTTCTCTAGTGTAACAACTCTGTTTTTCTAATCCCCAATTGGCCTGACACTCCTCACATTTTGTGTAGGCAACTGGTTTGGTTGGCAACTTTAAAAGAAAAGTCCTTATTGACCCTACCTAAGACTTTTCAACGTATCCAACTCCTGTGTGTGTCACTTTTGATTTTTCTATGTTGTTGCAAACCACTGCCATTATTTGTTCCATGTCCGATACACACCAGTTGAGTCTTTTTATGGTGTAGCTGGTAGGCAATATGAGTAGGGGATTTGACAGACTCAGTTTGACTTGGTTGTGTTCCTGGACAATGAATTATTTGGAAAGAGTTTACCCAAGAGGATGTTTTGCCATTTATTAGCATGTAATTGATGGTCGATTGAATCCTGCCACTAAGAAAAGTTATTTCTGCCGCTGGGTCTTCTTTTGAGGTGCCATTCAAAATGATTAAGCACTGAGCTTCCAGTTTTTGACGTAAGTTTACGGCAATGTCTTGGTTACTCAGAATTTTAAATGGTATGTTCATTGGATGTAAATATTGAGTAAAGTATTTGGTGTGAATTGTGATGCAGTTTTTGTAATGATTATATTAGTTCTACAAAGAGTTGTGAAACCTTTGGCCTTCTTGGCTTTATATGTGTGAATGCTGACATTCAGGAGGGATAGTGCCTTTAGAGGTTTTACTTGGGCTATTATTTCAATTTTGGTCGCATGTAGCAACTCAATTTCTAAGTCAATCTTTCCCTAAGACCAGTTATATTTTGTTGAGATGTATGTGGAAAGTCCCCAGTTTGGATGTCCATATCTTAAGGTCATTACAACGGGAGCTGGTGTTCCATGTAACCTAATATAGACATTGGGTTTAGATTCCATGTTTCTTGTTAAAGGATAATGTCAGAAATCATTGAAATATCATTCTATCATTGTTGTAAGGCATTTTTTCAAAGCTGTGAACATTCCAAAAGCATATATAGATATGATCTTGCTCTTGCAGAGCTTTTTGAACACAAGGACCAACTAGGGTCTGAGGCTTGTGGGAGTCAAGACCATTCTTGTTTTTTCTCTAACTTTGGAATGAGTTGGGCATTTCTAGGGAATACATTGACTACTGATTTCACCACTGTTAGTTTTGGCATCTTTGTAAAGTGGTGTCATTTTAAATAAGGCAGTCCCACTGGCTTTATAAACAGGTCAGAACAACAAATGTAAAAGGGAGGCCTATTTGGATTTATCAGGAGATCAGCCAGCACACCACCATATATAAAGCAAACCTATTGGCTTTCTCAGAAAGGCACTACAATATTTTATCAATAACCATAACATAATGTATTCCTTATAAAACACACATATTGATACAAAACAAAAAATGATACAAAAACATTTGGAATCATTTTTTATATTTAAAAGAACCATAAAAAAATATGCTTAAATCTTTTTTTAACGCTTTCAGCTGACAAAATGCAACCATAAGACTAACCAGAAGAGGTTGCTGCAATGAAGCTGTAACGCCTGCAGCTCCAACTCAGAGTGATTTGCCTAAAATAGTAACCTCTCCTTGGGTCATTCATTCAGTGGTCCAGCAGAACTTACTGTGTTTTTTAATATGATTGTGGGTGGCTTCTGTGCTCCCTGTAGCCCCACAACATTTAAATTTGGAATTAGTACTGCCCCTACCCCTCTTTGTAGAATCAAGACAACTGAAATATTAAAAAATAAATAGCCCATGAAGGGCATTATGGGGCCCTCCCAGGAAGGAGCAGTGAATAATTAATGTGCAGCCTTGCGAATATAGGGGGTCATTACAACCCTGGCGGTCGGTGTTAAAGCGGCGGTAAATCCGCAAACAGGGTGGCTGAAAAAAAAATGGAAATTACGACCGTGGCGGAATCCGCCAACATAGAGAGCCACTTTAACACACCGACCGCCAAGGTGGTACAAACAAACCACAGTGGTAACCACCAACAGGCGGAGGACAATGTACCGCCCATGGAATTACAACAGGCCAATCCGCCACCTTTTCCGGGGCGGATTCACCGCAAACAAAAACACAGCGGAAAAAGGACTTGGAAGGGGAAACGCTCACCTCTACACATCCCACGAGGAACCAGGATGCCATGGAACTTCAGATTCTTCCAGCCTTTATCTTCCTGCTCCTCTACCAGGAGCACGAACGCCGGTGGCGAAGACCACGGTGAGTACTGAACCTACGACACAGGGGAGGGGGAAGGGAAAAAACAGTGACACACACACGCAACACCAAACACTCCCACCCCCACCCTCACCCATGACAACACATACACAAATACATGTAGATACATCACATTTACAACCCCGAAACCCCCCTGGAAGAATGCAAGGACAAAAGGAAATGAGTCAAATGATTGTAATATATCCAAAGACAGTAATCAAAAATATATACATATATAAAGATATTCAGACTATAAACAAATATTTACACCAAAAATTTAAGTCCAAGGTATTCCACTATCATATTCCGTGGACCACAGAGCCCAAAAGGCATGGGCGAGGCCCACACTCAATACCCGAACAAGACAGAGAGAACACTGCTGGGGCATCAGATAGAAAAAAAAACAGGCACCTCAGGGGGAAGGATGGGGGGGCACCTCAGCCGGATGAGTGCACAACACCAGATCCACGAGGGGGCTCCATGCCCACTGTTCAATCCTGGAGAGTGCAAAGCCACAGTCTCTCAAGTCTCTACAATGGGTGGGTTGCCCACTGTTCAATCCTGGGGAATGTAAAGCCACAGTCTCTCAAGTCTCTACAGTGGGTGGGTTGCCCATTGTTAAATACTGGGGAGTGCAAAGCCAAAGTCTCTCAAGTCTCTACAGTGAGTGGGTTGCCCACTGTTAAATCCTGGGGAGTGCAAAGCCACAGTCTCTCAAGTGGATAACATTCTCCACTGGTTTCTGGAGGGGGCTTTGTGCCCAGAGTTCTTCACCCTGCCAAGGACTGAGGTAGTGGATGTCTTTCTCCACTGGTTCTGGAGGGGGCTTTGTGCCCATAGTGCTTCATCCTGCCAAGGAGTGAGGTAGTGGATGTCTTTCTCCACTGGTTCTGGAGGGGGCTTTGTGCCCAGAGTGCTCATCCTGCCAAGGACTGAGGTAGTGGGTGTTAATCTCCACTGGTTCGGAGGGGGGCCTTGTGCCCTGGGTGCTTCATCCAGCTCGTGGCGGCCTCAGTAGCATCGGAATCTTTGGCGCTCACTGGCCTGCAGTGCTGGTGGCGACGGTTTCCTGGGCAGCGGTGCTGGTGGCGGCAGTGTCCTGGGCAGCGGTGCTGGTGGCGGCGGTGTCCTGGACAGCGGTGCTGGTGGCGATCTTGTCCGCCGTGCAGATTTTCCCAGACTTGCCCATTTTACTGTGCCCCTTCCCCACCTTGGATGGTGGCACAGCTGTCTCCACACTCCCAACTGTACCCCTGAGAGCGGCTTTAGTGGCTGATTTCTTTCCTCTCTCCCGCCAGGCACTGGCCAACTTTTTGTGTTTTACAGGTGGGGGACTGTCCTTGGTCTGACTCCTTGCCACACTGGCTGCCCGGCGCACTCCAGAAGCCGGTTACTACTGGCACCACTGGTTCCGCAGATGTTGTCGCTGAGGTGCTGGGTTGGGACCTGGAGAGGCGGGCCCTAGGAGACTGAAAGGGTGGGGGAGGTGAGGGGAAGAGGTCAAGGTTGGACAGGAAAAGTTTTTTGGGAACACTGGGATGGGTAGATGGAGGGGGTTTGGGAGTGGAGGAAGAGGTAGTGGTTGTAGGAGGTGTACGTTTGCTGACTTTGGGTGAAGGTGCATGGGCTGGAGGCTGTAGTGAGGTGGATGGCTGTTAGGTGGGTGTGTGGCTTCGTTTGTGTAGTGTGGGAGGAGGGCTCACAGACACACTGGTAGAGGACTTAAGAAGGGGCTTTGCCTACTAAACTCGCCCTGACCTAGGAGAACCCACAGCCCACCTCCCCCACCCAGACACCTCCAATGCGCACTGAATCAGCAGAATGAGAGTGTACTCACCCCCTTGTGGCTTCTGTGATGCCCTCAAGTGCCCATCCAAATCCGGGAATGCCACCGCCAGGATCCTGAACATCAGGGGGGTCATGGTGAGACGGGCACCCCTCCCACGTTGGGAGGCCATCCCCAGCTGGTCCTCTGCCGTCTTCTTGCGCCAGCGGCAAATGTCCTCCCATCTTTTCCGGCAGTGGGTGATCCGTCTGTGGTTGACCCCCAGGGTCCGGACTTCCTTGGTGATGGCACGCCAAATGTCCTTCTTCTGGTGGGCGCTGACCTACAGGAATAGTACAGGGGAAAAGGAGAATATATTACCGTCCGCACCGCCAGTCATTGGCCCGCATCCCTACCCTTGCCATGAGGCACATGCACTCACCGTCGTTTCATGCACGCCTCATTCTCACCCCCCCATCTTTCATCCACATCACTCCACACAGGCATTGCCCATACAGCATGTTCACAGTGTACTTACCTGTTTGTCTGGAGGACAGTAGAGTAGCGTGTACTGGGGGAGGTCCCCATCCACTAGTTTCTCCAACTCCTCCGTGCTGAAGGCAGGGGCCCTTTCCCCAGACTCACGAGCCATTGTCTCTTCCAGACTGAGGTCACAGCAGCACTTGCAGTGTAGGTCCTCTCCTGTCAAAGATCAGGTATCAAGTGATTGAACAGAGAGAAAATAGCGGTCACGTCTGCGGCGGTGCGTACCGTCACCGCCGGCGTACATCGTCATTGGCTCCTGGGACCCATAGGGTCCAATGTTAACCAATGCAGGACTGCGATGCAGTCTTCGACCGCCTACCGCGACGGTGTACAACGCCAGCACAGTTACCTCATATCCCCTTGTCCCACTTTACAGGTCAGGCAGCCACCATTTCAGGGGGCCACATGGCATTATTTTGGACTGCGTCACACATATCTAGGCCTTGCTTAAAAACTAATACAGGCATATGTCGATTTGCTAAAATTTTCCAATTAAGCTGTGTTTATGTACCTCAGAGTTGGTTGACTCTCTGCTCGCTGTTCTCCTCCATAGGCACCGTCCTCTGGGGCATGTGAGGAGATGGCGGAATCCTCCGGTGTACAGACCACTGGTGGACCTGTCGACAATGGAGGGGCGACATGTGATCATCACCTATAGACTTGATCGTACCAGAATCCTGGAACTGTGTGACCAGTTGGAGCCAGACCTGATGTGAGCTATCCGCCATCCCACAGGAATCCCCCCTCAAGTGCAGGTGATGTCAGTACTCCATTTACTAGCAAGTGGGTCTTTTCAAACTACAGTGGCCATAGCATCAGGGATGTCCCAGCCTATGTTTTCCAACCTGTTGTCCAGAGTGTTGTCTGCCCTGCTGAAACACATGCGGTGCTACATCGTTTTCCCTCAGGTGGAGGATTTGCCTACAGTGAAAGGTGATTTCTATGCCCTGGGACATATCCCCAACATCATAGGTGCCATTGATGGGACACATGTGGCTTTGGCCCCCCGCAGGAGTGAATAGGTGTACAGAAACCGGAAGAGTTACCATTCGATGAATGTGCAGATGGTGTGTTTGGAAGACCAGTACATCTCCCATGTGAATGCCAAATTTCCTGGCTCAGTGCATGACGCTTATATTCTACGGAATAGCAGCATTCCTTATGTGATGGGACAACTTCAGAGGCACTGTGTGAGGACATGGACCCAATACAGTGTGACTAGGTGTCTGGGTCTGGGGATGTCTCTATGAGTTAGTGTGTGTCTAACAGTTGTCCCTCGACATTTGCAGATGACTTTGATTAACCCAACCTGTCATGGCTACTGACCCCAGTGAGGATTCCCAGGACAAGGGCAGAGGAACGCTACAATGAGGCCCATGGGCGAGCTAGCAGGATTATAGAGCGGACCTTCGGCCTCCTGAAGGCCAGGTTCCGGTGCCTCCATATGACAGGTGGTTCCCTATTCAACTCACCAAAAAGGTGTGCCAGATCATCGTGGCCTGCTGTATGCTTCACAACTTGGCTTTGCAACGACAGATGCCTTTTCTGCAGGAGGATGGTCCAGATGGAGGTGTTGTGGCAGCTGTGGAGCCTGTGGACAGTGAAGACGAGGAAGCAAAAGAAGAGGACATAGACAACAGGAACACAGTGATCCTGCAATACTTCCAGTGAGACACAGGTAAGAAGACAACACTGCCTGCTACATCTGATTTAATTCTACTACCTCTCATCTGTCTGTCATTTTCACCCAGTGTATGGACCCTGATTTGTCACTTTCCCTTTCGATTTCACAGATGTGGGTCCCACTGTGTGACCTCTGCTATGTTACCTCATGGACTAGAGCTGTGTGACAGAGGTATGTTGACAATACAATGGACATTGCTATTTCCCTCAGTTATTCCAAATATACAATTGTGAAAGCACAGACTGACTCCAGATTGTTTTATGATTTAAGGGTGTTTACTTAAGTGCTAAATAGTGTAGGGGGTTGTAAAATGGTCAGGGGTGATGGTGGAGGAATGTCCATGGCAGAGTCCAGTCTATTAGTCTCACAGGTGCATTGTCCAAAGGGGCATAGGAAGTGGAGCTGGGGCAGTTTAAGGATGGACAGGGTGACAAAGGGGGACAGAAGGATGACAATCAGGGTGGTCTCATTTCTTGGCAGGGGTCTTGGCATTGTTCCCTGTCTTTGTCCTGGATCTCAGGGACCGCTTACGTGGTGGTTCTCCATCTGCAGGAGTTGGGGTGCTGGTGTTGCGGTCCTGTGGCGGTACCTCCTGTCCACTAGCGCCGGCAGAGGTGGTGGGCAGTTCATCGTCCAGGCCAATGTCAGGGGTACGTTGTTGTGCCACCGTGTCCCTCCTGGTGTTCACCAGTTCCTTCAGCACCACTACAATGGTGGCCAGGGTGGAATTGATGGATTTGAGTTCCTCCCTGAAGCCAAATTGCTGTTCGTCCTGCAGCCTCTGGGTCTCCTGAAACTTGGCCAGTACCATTGCCATCGTCTCCTGGGAATGGTGGTAGGCTCCCATGATGTTGGAGAGGGCCTTGTGGAGAGTGGGTTCCCTGGGCCTGTCCTCCCACTGTCACACAACAGCCCTCCCAGTTCCCCTGTTTCCCTGGGCGTCTGTCCCCTGAACCGTGTGCCCACTACCACTGCCCCAGGTCCCTGGTGTTGTTGGGGTGGTGGGTTAGCCTGGGTTCCCTGTAGTGGTGGACACACTGTTGATTGACATGTCCTGGGGACAGAGGTATGGGCCCGCTGGGTGGGTGCTGTGCTGGTGTTTCCGGAGGGGGGAAGCTCTGTAGTGGCCTGTGCCAGCGTGAGGGGAACCGACTGTCCTGAGGTCCCAGATGGGCCGGGCTGGTTATCTTGATCCAGTTGGACAGAGCTGCTGTCATCACTGTGGGCCTCTTCTGTGGGTGGATTGGACATATCTGGACCCTCCTGTCCGGTGACATTGGGTAGGGGTCCTGCAGAGGTGTAAAAGCATGATTATTGCATCTGTGTGTGCCATGGTGTGCAATGGTTGGGTGACCCTGTACCCCAGTGCTTACATTCCTCTGTAGGACCTTGTGTGATAATGGGTTAGGGGGGTGTATGGGTATGTGCAGTGGCCATGCTTTGGTGATGGGTGTCCATGCTTTGGTGTTACATGAAGGGCTTGGGTTTGGGATGTATGGTTTCTGATATTGGGACATACGTGAAGAGTTGGAGTGATGTGGGTGAGGACGAGGGTGGGAGTATGTGATAGCATGCAGGTGGGTGGGGGATGAAGTAGTTAAAGGTTTGACTTACCAGAGTCCATTCCTCCTGCTACTCCTGCGAGGCCCTCAGGATGCAGTATAGCCAAGACCTGCTCCTCCCATGTTGTTAGTTGTGGGGGAGGAGTTGGAGGTCCGCTGCCAGTCCTCTGAACCGCCAGGTGGTGTCTTGAGACCACGGAACGCACCTTCCCCCGTAGGTCGTATCACCTCTTCTTGATGTCATCCCTAGTTCTTGGGTGCTGTCCCACTGCGTTGACCCTGTCCACGATTCTTCGCCATAGCTCCATCTTCCTAGCTATGGTGGTGTGCTGTACCTGTGATCCGAATAGCTGTGGTTCTACCCAGATTATTTCCTCCACCATGACCCTGAGCTCCTCCTCAGAGAACCTAGGGTGTCTTTGCGGTGCCATGGGGGGTGTGGGTGATGTGTGGGCTGGTGTGTATTGTGATGTGTGGGGTGATATTTAGAGGTGTGTTGTGTGAGGTGCTTGGATGTTGTGTGAGTGATGGTGTTGAGTGCCTGTGGATGCTAGTTTGTAGATGGTGGTGTCTCTCTCTGGCCTTCAGTCGCAATTGTTGACATAAGGGTTTGTGGGTGATGTGGGTGTGTGTTTTATATTGTATTGGATGTGTGGGAGTGGTGTGTGTATGTGTATCAGGTGTGCGTATTTCGATTTGTCCAATGTGTTGGTGTTTTGGAGATTTGTATGTATTTTGAGCGCAGTGGTGTGTACCGCCAATGGAATACCTCGGTTGAAAGACCGCCGCGTGGATTCGTGGGTCGTGATAGTGTGGGCGTATTCCTGTTGGCGTGACGGTGTTGGTTTTGTTATCGCCAGTTTATCACTGACCTTTGGTTTGGTGGACTTGTGTGGGTGTCTCGATTTTGGCGGATTCTGAGCTGTGGGTCATAATGACCGTGGCAGAATTCCGCAGCCGTGGCAGTGTGTTGGCGGTCTTCTGCACGGCAGTAAGCAGCATTTACCGCCAATGTTGTAATGACCCCCATAGTATTTAAGCATTGAGGCCATGACTCATCTTTTTTGGGGTCTAAAGGCCGTTATATAAATTGGGGGGGGTGAGGGGTACTATATCAGAGCCAGAGGGACTCTTAATTGGCTCACAGGGGGCTGCATGCCCCATCAAATGCTCATGCCCGAAGGATAGGGTCACTGGGGGCATTAAATAGAGTACTGAAACGAAGTCACATGTCCCCTCCCTAAAAATAATGAGTACGACCCACAGGCCCTGGCCTAACCCATGAAGAATCTTAATTAAAAGGCCAGGGCCCGTACTTTTCAAGTAAAATGCTACCATAGTGCTGTGGTACAATCGTGGTACCATGGTGCCATAAATAAATATATTTTTATGGACCCATTTTACAACGACTAGGGGGTTTGAGTGTCCCTACCCTACTCCCATATGTCATTTTAAGTTTTTTTCAGGATAGGGGGACTAAGGTGGTCATTACGACCGCCAGGGGTAATGTAGCGTCCGTACCGCCAACAGGCTGGCGGTACGGAGGCCCTCATTACGACCGCGGCGGTAGCGCCGCGGTCGCACCGCCGGGGCCGGCGGTTTCCCGCCATTTTAGCCCCGGCAGTGATAATCCGCCAGGGCAGCGCTGCAAGCAGCGCTGCCATGGGGATTATGACATCCCTACCTCCAGCCTGTTTCTGGCGATTTGCACCGCCAGGAAGAGGCCGGCGGTAAGGTGCCCATGCCACTTGCATGGGCAGTGCATGGGCCCCCTAACAGGGCCCCGGCCAGCTTTTCACTTTCTGCATAGCAGACAGTGAAAAGCACGACAGGTGCAACTGCACCCGTCGCACGCCCGCAACACCTCCGGCTCCATTAGGAGCCGGCTCCTATGTTGCGACCTCATCCCCGCTGGGCTGGCGGGCACAAACTTGGTTTGCGTCCGCCGGCCCAGCGGGAATGTCATAATGGGGGCCGCGCGAGTGCGGCTGCATTGGCGGCCGCACAGCGTTTACCGCCTGGCGGGCGGCAGTAGCCGCCCGCCAAGGTCGTAATGACCCCCTAAGTCCTTGAATGCAAAAAGGGCTACCAGACGTGAGACATCCAATCATATCTTATTATTCTACTGTACACCTGCGTCTCTAGATAACTATCAATTCTGAATTTTAATTTCTCAAAAACTACTGAACAGAGTTACACCAAAATCACAAAAAGGACATTTCTCAGTAAAGATCTAGCCACATTTGGTGTGGATCCATTCACCCACCCACTTATGAAAAGAAATGACAGCTTTCACAGTACCCACTATTGGTGCTGGCTACAGTGCTGCAGGGGCCCTGGAGTTGCCCCCGCAAAGTCCAAACAAAATTAAAAATGTCAGTGCCCTAGGTGAGCCCCTGGGACACCCACAAAAATATATTTATTTTAAAATGAATGATAGATGAACGTTAGGAGCCACTAATTTATTATTCACTGCTCCTTAAAGGAGCGCCACATGATGTTCTGTAAATGCTGTTTACAGGGGTTTTTGTGCAGCTCAGTTATGTCTCTAGAAAGGATATGGGTATCACCAAGGATTATTTTGATGTTATATGGGGCTGCAGGGAGTGTAGGAGGCACCCAGCAACTTTATAAAAAATAGAAAGTTTCATGAGTCATTAAATCAATGACTCCAGGAAAGCTTACCATATTGTTTTAAAGCTCTCATAGCTAAAGTTTTATGCTGTTTATCTGGAGTGTGACTTCATTTTGTAGCCTGAAAACTGTCAAAAATGCTTAAAGACATATGGATTACTTTTTTAAATAAAACTTTGTTATTTTTTTTTAAAGACAATCACTTGTATCAAACATTGAACTGTATGAATTAATACAATCTACATTTCATTATAATTATTGGTTATTTTCTGTCAAAGACAAGACATATATATCTGTTGATATTCTGACCCCTTCATAAAGTCAGTAGGTCCACTTTTTATATTTTTGTATACTTTGTACCCCTGACTCTGACAAAGTCAGTAGCTCTGCCTTAGTTAAAATGACACCCCTTAAGTTCTCGCAGGAGTTTGGGTGCAAGGCTTTGCACCTAATCCCCCACTGCAGATCAGCCATGCATAGTGGGGGGTTGGGCACAGGCCTTGCCTGTGGCCAACCTCAAGCATGGGGCTGACTGCCATTGAGGGATTTGCTGCAGGTCTTGGCCATAGGCTAGTACCTGTGGTGAACCCTAGGCATCCCATGGCCAAAGTCTGCGCTGCATGGGCTAGTATTATGCATGGTAATACAAAATTACTTTATGTATAAAAAAGGAGAATTGCACTAAAAAAAACAAAGGTTAAAATGGTGTCAGAGTTAGAGATTGTCATTATATGTTACTTTACATTAGAAAACCTTAGATATTCACTAAAAAAAACAAAGTTTAAAAAGATGTGATAGTTATGTGAAAATGTCAGTTAAAACATACCATTTTCAATGAAGAAAGCCACTGACATTTACCAGTTTCAGTTATCTTTAGTAACTATAAATGTTGCCCTAAAGTAACTGTTGACTCACACCCTCACCATGCACTGCTAATTACTACAGATATTTCATCACTAATGAAATGATCTTCGACATCACTGGTAACATCATTTCAACATTTAAAATGACATAATTGATGAAAATATTGTGAATGGCAGGGGCACATCTTAAAGTTACTTCAGAGCACAAATAAATTGTTAGAGCATTATTAATTAAAATATAGGACAAATATTTTGAAAGTGTTACTACAAAAACATTTGATGATTAGACAGCCTTTTAGCATTGTTCTTTCTCTACACAGACAAGTTAAAAAAACAAAACACCCACCTGCTACAAAGTGAAACAACTTCCCCTACAAAATAAATATTGATTAATGATATTTAACTGGAATCTTGGCAGGCCAAAAGTCCATTGATTCCAGACTTCTCAAATTTTAAAATATGTTTTAAAATAATATTAGAACATTGGAATGCTGGAGGCTCCATTGAAAACAATGGAGTGCTGCGGGCTTTTACTGGCCGGTAAAAGCCCGCAGCGCCAACATTCCAATGTTCGCTTTGTTCACAGCAGCAGCTGTGAACAAAGCCTCACGGAGCCCGAGGGGATTTTAATCCCCTCGGGCTCTGTGAACATTTTTTTTTTTAATAGAACATTCTGCCTTGAGTGGCAGAATATTCTAATAGCCTTAGAACCCACCGTAGCGGGCTCTACCGGCTATTAAAGTCCCTCTCCCTTGTTAAATGCCCGAGCCTTTGGCTCGGGCATTTAACGCGGGGAGCGGGCCTTTAATAGCCGGTAGAGCCCGCTACGGCGGGTTCTAAGGCTATATTGAAGATGCTCAAACTTTTTACAACTAATAATGAAAAGTCTTTCCTTTTTTTCTGTAAAACAAATGTTTTAATAAATGTTTTAATAAATTATCTTGACACATCATCAGTTATGTCCGTGATGGCATGATGGGGCATGTAAAAGCATAACCGAAAGCAGTAAGGTTACATAACATTATTATGAATATTATTGTATGCACACATATGCATTATAAAACAATATTTTAATAGAAAGTAAATAAAAATATTACAAATGTATACCATGGTAATTACAAATCGTCCTTTAAAGGTAAAATATAGAATGCAAATTATTGAGCACCGACTAAAAATACTACAATTAAATAAAAATTTGTAAGTGATAAAATATATGTGGATTTAACTTAAAATGTTTTTATTGTATGTTCTATACTTTCACAAAGTATTGTGAAAAATATTGATGCCATTCCATGCATACCTACCAACTGAAGACCATCAGGAATTCTAGATTCAAGAGGCTATGGACAGTTACAGTCCTATTTTGAAGATGGGTATAATGTTTGAGCAGGCCAAATATTTAAGGGAAGAGAGAGGAACCACAACAATATCACAACCAACATCTACTAACCAACAATAGAAGGCCAAAATATCAACAGCCCATTTGCATTTCAAGACAGGTACATAGACAAAGTATGGAAGAGGAAGGTGTTGAAGAAATGGTTACTTCAATACGCTCATAACATTAAGAACAATAAACAAGACTTTTTTTGATTTTTCAAAGATTATAAATGTTAATTATTAGTTATTAAACTTCATATTTGTTAAGAGTTTGTTATTAGGGTTTGATGGGGGGGTTTTGTTCATAGTGTGGATATATATTTTGCAATTATTTATACAGTATGTCTGCATCATATTCTTGAAATTATTTTGTTATTTGTGGAGGAAATTATAGGGATAATATTGAATGTGAGGTTGTATTTAAATTATATAGAGTTTATGTTCATATTAAATATGTTATTTTTGTGTTTATATTCATTTGTATAAATAAGTGTGTTGCTTTTTTATGTATGTATGTATGTATAATGCATTTCTAGAGCGCATTCCGGCCTGAAGGCATCGAAGCGCTACCAAAGGTGGGAGGGTGTAAGCTCTGAGGAGGAAAGAGAGATCAGGGTCAAGATTTATCGTGGAAAGAGCCAAGTCTTGACCTGTTTTCTGAAAATAAGATAACTGTGCTCCTTCCTTAATTCCAGAGGGAGAAGATTCCAGTTCTTTGGGGCGCGACTTAAAAGGCTTTATCACCCCACTTCACCTTATTGGTGCGGGGGACTTGAATTTGATAGGTACCAGCTGATCGAAGCAATCTTTCAGGTTTATACCACTGTAGTTTGGATGTCAAATACTTGAAGCCAATCCCATGGGCGGCTTTATGGGTGATGCAGAGAGTTTTAAAAATGATCCGTTGGGCTAATGGGAGCCAATGTAAATGTTTGAGGCTATTTTTGGCAGAGGCTGATCGTGGAAGGTTAAGTAACATTCTAGCAGCCGTGTTCTGCATCAGCTTCAGTTTGTTAAGGGATCCTTTTGTACAGATTGAGCAAAAGAGCATTACAGTAATCCAGTCTGGACAGGACAAGGGCCAAAGTGGCTGTAATTTTCCATTGTTTCTGAATATATGGAAAGACGTTCTTTAGTTTCTTCAGAATCCACTTACAGGTTTTAACCGTATGGTTGACCTGAGATTTAAAAGATAGATGATCATCAAAAAGTAAGCCTAAATTCCTTGATGGGGGATGGGGGGAGTGCTGCACTCTTTGGGCCACCAACTCGGAGACCATTGTTCCTGCTATTACCGAAACAGAGAATCTCAGTTTTTTCGCAATTCAATTTCAGCCAGTTGGCCTTCATCCAGCTATTTACTGCTAACATACAGTTATTGAAACAGGACATTACTTCCTCCACAGTTTTATTGATTGGAATAATAAGTTGTGTATCATCCGCATAAGAGGTAGGGATGAAACCAAAAGAGCGTATAAGTTCAGCCAGTGGGGCGACATAGACATTGAATTAAGTCGGACTAAGAGCCTAGCCCTGCGCAACCCCACAGGGCAAAAGGTAAGCCGGGGATGTAACATTTTCACTGCTCACCGTCGTCCACCTATTGGTTAGAACAGACTCTAAAACCTTAAGGGCTTGATCCCTAATGCCTGCCTGATGTAATCATTCTAACAGAATATGGGGGGTGATGGTATCAAATGCTGCAGATAAATCCAACAATATCAGAAAGGCACCCTGACCCTCATCAACCAATCTAAGAATGTAATCCGATGAAGAGATAAGAGCAGATTCTGTACTGTGGGATTTTCGGAATCCATGTTGAGAGACATCTAAAACTCCTGATTCTAGCAGGAAATTGACCAGTTCTTTGTTAATATAATTTTTCAAAAATGTTGGCCAGTAAAGGAAGCAAAGCTATAGGATACAAATTGGTTAAGTCCTCACTCTTTCCAGCTTTCTTTTTTTTAAAGGGGATAATGATAGTCTCTTTCCATGCATTCAGGTAAGCGCTGGTAGAAAGAATATCCTGAAAAATAGGAACTAATGCAGATGCCACCAAATCAGGAACCAATTGGAAGATGGCTTGGGGACAGGGATCTAACGGGGAGCCTGATTTAATTTTGTGGATCAATTTATAGATTACATCGTAAGAGGGGATTTTAAAACTTGAAAGTAGTTGAGGGTTGTCATGGGAGGCAGTGGGTGGGACAAAGGGAACCTTAATCGTAATGTCAGTAGGTGGGGAAATCCCCTGAGCCTTACAGGGAGTCAAATTAGCATGAATATTCAGGATTTTACTTTAAAAAAATGTGGCTATTTTATTACAAAAATCCTGGGAGTTCTCCAGATCAGACGTACCAGGGGGAGTAGTAAGAGCATTGATAACTTTAAACAACAATTAGCAGCCTCTCTAATTCTTGAGGTGTAGTATTCCGATTTAGCCTTGAAGCAAGCCTCTTTGTGGGTTTTTAAAATGCTTTTTAAATTCACTTTCTCACTAGAGATAGGACAGAGTCTCCTGCGGCGCTCCTGTTGTAGATATTTCCTTTGAAGGAGTTTGTGGTCCTTAGAGAACCACGGTTGGTTGTTTTTTTTTTACAGCACGTGGTACATAAACCTTCAAGGGGGCTAAGGAATTAATGGCCTTGGCTATTCTCTGGTTAAAGCGAACAAGCGGCGACAAAGTGAGCATGTTCGATTCATTCCAACCGTGTTCCAGTGCCGCTGTCAGGTGCTCGACTTTAATGCTATTCCATTGCCTTATGAGTTTATTAGAGGGTTTAGGTGCTGGGGGAAGTTGCCGTTCAATAGATTTGAAAGTTAAGAGAGAATGATCCGTCCAATCTAGTGAAATCGTCATAAGCTCTAACTGTGCCTTAGGACGGGTAAAAATCCCATCAAGGGTATGGCCAGCTATATGAGTGGCTGGACCCCCCTTTAATACCCAATCCAAAGATGCCATAAGGTTAAGAAATTCAGCACTCAAAGGGTTGCTAGTTTCATCAAAATGAATATTAAAATCCCCTAATAAAATGGCCTTCGGGCCATAATAAGAGGTTCTATTAGGTCGGTCCACCTCTGAATGAACTTGGGGAGGGGTCCAGGAGGGCGATAGACAAGAAGCCCTTCCAAAACTATAGAGTGGCCTTGTGAGATTTAAAAAAAACATAGCTTCACATACATCTGAGAAGGAACTAGTGCAATTCCAAGTGCATGTGAAATCCGACCTGAAGATAATGGCCAGCCCCCTCCTCTATCTGTTATCCTATCTAACCTGTAGAAGGAGTAACCTACCAGAGAGGCCTCTATAAAATCAGGGTCAGATTCAGGCCTTGCCCAAGTTTTAGTTATAAAAAGGCAGTCTAAGTTGTGGTTGGAAATAACTTCACTAATTTCACGTTTATGCTTGGGGAGCGATCTAACATTAATAAGGGCAAAAGATCCCAATTTTCTGCCATCCTTCGGGCCACAAATATTTGCCTGGTCTGACTTCATTCTCCCCTCATCTAGAGCTCTATGCTCCTCAACTGTTAAGGGCGCAGGTAAGATCCAATTGCATAGCGCACATTTCCTGGAGGCTGAGTTGCGGGGCACCAGTTTATGGGGGCAAGGAATATCAGCAAAGCTGCGGAGATCTGTGGAAGAATACATACCCACTTTCGAGTGATGAATGTAGCCCTGTGTCACTGCCGGCATTTATCCCCTCCTAAAATAGCCTAGACCGCAGGAAGTGGGCTCTAACAGGCCCTAACTTCCAATCAGAAAAACAATGGGCTCCCCAACAACCCCCAAGGTAAAAACGCGGCACCAAGAAAGACGCCGTGAAAAGAATAAAAGCGCCCTTCAAAACAGTACAGTCCCCAGGCAAAAAGATATTAGAACATAAAAGTGTCAAAAAACATTAAAATGTCGTAAAATGCAAAGTAAAAATTGGCAGCGTAAAAAGATCAGGGCAGGTAAAATATTAAAAATGCAATACACAGTAACACACTCCCACCTTCACCATGTCACTGCCGGCATTTATTCCCTCCAAAAATAGCCTAGACCGCTAACCAACAGGAAGCGGTCCCCGGCAGGGAACAGGAAGTGGGCTCTAACAGGCCCTAACTTCCAAACAGAAAAACAATGGGCTCCCCAACAACCCCCAAGGTAAAAACGCGGCGCCAAGAAAGATACCGTGAAAAGAATAAAAGCGCCCTTCAAAAAAGTACAGTCCACAGGCAAAAAGACATAAGAACATAAAAGTGTCAAAAAACATGTAACCTCTTAATGTATTTGCTAAAAATTTTACCCAAAAATAAACATGAAATAAATCCATTTAAAGGAGACATAATAACGTTTCAATTACATATTCCAAATATATATTTAATTTTTGTGATACAATTATGTCAATGCATCATATGTTATCATAATATTATTTATGATTTATGTGAATAATAAATATCATTAGATGTTTAAACAAAAAATATCCAACCAGATCTCCTGGCAAACCTCCTGCATAGACCATGTCATTATCGTTGCATGTTTATAGGGTGCACGGAACCCTGTTGAAATCATTCCAAGTTATCATTACAACCGAAAGACATGGATGCTGATGTTGTAAGTGCATCATGCGCACATTAGTATTTAACATATGAATTATTTCCTCAATATATGAACTACTGCTTCTAAACTTCAGTTTGAAAATAGATCATGAATGAATAGTTAATACTGTGGAATTATTTGTACTCTATCAAAACAGATGAAAGTATAATTTCAGATGTAAGAAGACCTGTAAGCATCTGTATATGAGACTATAATTTAGATGACATGTTAAGATTCTTCCTTTTAAAGTTCATTATTCAAATTATTATAACATTTCAAATTAGCATAGTTGTATATAAAGAAACATGAAATCTTTTTTACAATCTTAAATAATGATTAAGCTTAATTAAACTTTTTCCCATTTAACCAAATGCTTAACTAAGTCCTTATTTACTATATAAAAGTTGATAATGTCCTCATTTCTTTGGTCAAGGATTGTGACTGACTGCTTGAAGATCTTCTCCTTTTTTGACATTTTCTATTACCAAGGTGTCCCACGATAACTTTCTCGATGGTAGTATGCCTTTGTGAGGAGTGCTACAGTTGGCTCCTTTTTATAATGCTGCTGATGATAGCCTGGATATTTGCACCTACTTTGAACTTGCATTTTTTTTGTGTGAAAATGAGCATTTATGCTACATTGTGTGACTCAGCTATAACATTTTAGACTAATTTGTGTGGGTTTTGTGATGGTGTTAGGTTAATTTTCAGATATTAAATACTGTTTTCAGGTAGAACACCATTTTTTACCACTCACAAGTAAACAAAAAAAGCAACACAAAATCTATTTACCAGTGTTCAGTAAGCATCACATTTCTCAGCTGCATTGTTTTGCAGGACATACTCACACCACTATACTATTACAAAAAGGGTGGCCTGAAATATTATTTGTGCACAATTAGGTTGAGCATTATCTTATATTATTAATCATTTCATCCATATTTGGAATCAATCACCCTTGCTTAGTATCCATGAGTGAAGCACTTGTTACCTTAATATAAATACAAATGTGCTTCTTGCAATGGAAGCAATTTCTTTGCAGAATAATGATCTTGCTTATAAATCCTTTGCTTAAGTATTGGACGCATGCTGGAGGTCTCATCTTCCAGTCACACTGGGTTACCTAACATATGTGCATGCATAAATTCCTCAGTGCTTCCCCATATATTGAGATATGCAAAACACAACTAACAAAACTAAATATAACTGCCATGAATAGTCAAAGGTTTTTAAAGAATGCCATTGAGCATTACACAGAGACATAGTAATGTAAGTAGTGGTGGCAAAAGACTAAGGGCCTCATTCCGACCCTGGCCGGCGGTGGTAGCCGCCGGCCAAGTGGGGCCCGCCAGAATACCGCTGCGCTGTCAAAAGACCGCCGCGGGTATTCTGGGTTTCCCGCTGGGCTGGCGGACGACCGCCAGAAGGCCGCCCGCCAGCCCAGCGGGAAACACCCTTCCATGAGGATACAGGCTCCGAATGGAGCCGACGGAGTGGAAGGGGTGCGACGGGGACAGTTGCACCCGTCGCGATTTTCAGTGTCTGCATAGCAGACACTGAAAATCTTTGTGGGGCCCTGTTACGGGGGCCCCTGCAGTGCCCATGCCACTGGCATGGGCACTGCAGGGGCCCCCAGGGGCCCCACGACACCCCATACCGCCATTCTCTTCCTGGCGGCCAAAACCGCCGGGAACAGGATGGCGGTATGGGGCTCGGAATCCCCATGGCGGCGCAGCAAGCTGCGCCGCCATGGAGGATTCCCCAGGGCAGCGGAGAACCGGCGGTACACCGCCGGTTTTCCGTTTCTGAGCGCGGCTGTCCCGCCGCGGTCAGAATGCCCAAGGGAGCACCGCCAGCCTGTTGGCGGTGCTCCCGCGGTCGTTGGCCCTGGCGGATTTTACCGCCAGGGTCAGAATGACCCCCTAAGAAGCTTTCTTTTTTCAACAAAAGATGACTAAACCAATTTAAAAGGCCAAGTTATGAAGATATCAAAAACTATCCTAGCCACACAAAAACAATATTATATCAGTTGGATTATAACCCAACAGTAAACAATGAGAATTCAGAGTTGTTAAGTAACTATTTTTTCTTTTATCTTCTTTCTCCAATGAACATGTCTCACAATCCTTTACTAATGAGCTAGAATCCTTTTCAATCCAAACAAAAAATAACATTAGATTTTCTGTATCTCAACAAGACACCTCTAGAACCTCCTCAGAGCTACACTTACCTGTGTAGCCACCTATTCATACAATGATTGATTACCTTGCCTAGAACAGTTCTGCTGTTGTTCACCAGATCACTTTGAATTATTAGAAACAAACGTAAGCCTGCATCTCACCTAGAACTGATCCCAGTGCAACTGTTACTCAAAAAAATATGTGTTCCGGAGAAGAGGTTGTACAACATTATCGCATTGTCTTTGAAAAGTTGAGTGGTTCTTACTCCTCTTAAACAAGGCATTTTAGAGCATTATTGAAAAACATACAGCTTGGATCCTTTGCGTCCCCAAGGTTATTGTCCTATCCCCGTTTTGCCTCCAGTGGCTAAAATTATGGAAAGCACTGCTGCTTCCAAATTTGCAGTTTTTTTCTCTAAAACATCAGAAATCTTAGAGGACTCTGGTGGGTTTCTAACTCAATATAAGCACAGAAGCTGCACTAATAGCTGTACAAGGTGAATGTCTGAGGGCTGCTGACTGCCACTCTACCTGTGTTTCATGCTACCCTTGAGGTGGCGTAGGAATCTGATGCATTCTCATTCTTGTAAATCTGGGAATGTGTCAGATTCCTTCCGGTTCCATGGGTGTTGAGTGGGAACACCCCAAGCAACCCTATTGGAATGCCCCTTTTGTCACAAAAGGGGTCCATATTGGCATGGCCAGGAAAAACCACGCAATGTGGCTTTCCGTGGCCTTGTAAATATGGACCGGCACACTGTGTCACTGAAGCGTAAAATAAATGACGCACCAGTGACGACGTGTGCCTCTAGGGCATCGTAAATGAGGCCCTCAGTTTTTCTGAATGATATCCTCTTCCCTCTACATCCTTAAGTTTATGAAAGCTTCCAATTGCTGTCAGACGATGCTAGATGGACAGTGATTGCAACTGGATTGTTGTGTGGTGCTTTATACTTAAAATATCCAAGCAGCAACTAAAAAGACTAAAAAAAGTTCACAACCAATTTGTTCAGAACCTAATGCAGTTTGTAAGTTTTTCTAATGTCTCTCCTTTGTTTGCTAGGCTCTACTGGCTTCCAGTTAGCAAAAGGCTTACCCTCAAACTATTGTGTATCATTTAGAAGGGTATAGATAGATCACCTCCTATTTTTTTAAAGTCTATTACAATGCATATTGGTGCATCCTCCCCGGCCTGGATACCTGCCAATGACTATGCCATACACAGAGCTGTAAATCATACGTCTATTTTCCTCTGCATGTACCTGTGAACTCCAATAGTCTAAACCAAGCTCTTGTTGCATTCTACTCTAATGATTACATCACACTGATATTGTGTCTATTTGGAGTCAAAAAGGTTCCTTCCTCAAACATGCAAGAGACTACAACCCCCCCTCTGTTAAATGAACAATTTTTGTAAAATCAGTAGATAGACACAAATATATAGAAATACGTACAACTATATCACTTCAATCAGTCTTCTTGAAGCTTTGATCATACACACTGATCTGGTTACTGTCAGCTGCAGTCACTGGATTTTCAATGTCAGTCTATCTTTCACCAGTTCAAGTTGAAGACCGATGAATGACAGGCCTAAAGTAAGAAGAGTCTCTTGTAACAGACTTCCCAGGCACTGGGCTGTCACCATGTATCCCTTAGTAGATGTCACTTGAAAAGATTCAGCATTATAGGAGCATAATATTTTCTTTTGCACATCTGTCGGATGATCACCAAATCTCCTTTTTTAAATGTGATGTCCTTTGCATGTTGGTTCTTGCCTGCATAAGCTTTCATTTTCCGCTTGTTAACACAGTCCCTTGTAAGAATCATGTTTTCACTTTTGTCTCTCTTGGTGGTCCATTGAGATAACTGGGTTGTCCTTGCTCTCCTGAACATCAAAGAAACAGGACTGTCATCTGTGGTCTAGGGGGGGTTGAACAATAAGATCTTAGAGTTGAATGTATTACTGTTTTCAAACTGAGCTTCTCAATAGTTGAAAACTGTACTGCTTTCTTTAGTATGCTCATAAAATGCTCAAGAAGTCTATTGGCTTGCGGCTACAAAGGTGTACTCCTTTGATGCTTTATGTTCAGATGCTCCAGGAAGTCTCTGAATTCTTTACTGTGAAAGGGCGGGCTATTATCAGACTTCACAATGGCTGGGATACCCCATGTTGCGAATATGCCATATATTTTTTCAATGATTTATTCATGATTCATGGATGAGAGAACTTTAACTAACAGGAAACGTGAGTATTCATCTACAATCATAATTCGATGATGACTATTATCGAGGGGACCAAAGAAGTCAATGGCTATTTTCTCCCATGCATGTTCAAAGTATGTAGAGTGACATTGGTCAAAAGGCAGTTGCATATATTACAGGCTTGAGTTATTTTTCAACTCATCATTAGTGAGAGGTCGAGTGTGCTTGTTTCACAACTGATGTGTAATTATGTCCTTTAACTTCAGCATGTCACTATCATGGCTTGTGGCAATGATAATCTGGGCTAACAATATAGCCGCTGGTGTACTTGACTTGACGATGAAATGAATATAGGCCTCAGCTGTCTTGGATGGAGTACCTTGACCTTGCATAAACACTCTCGAAAAGTAGTCAGCAGGATTCTGGTCTTTCCTGGATGATGCTCAATAGTATAGTCATACTCCTGCAATCTTAGTCCTCTTAGTTCAATGCGAGGAAGCATCTTGGCTTTTGGATTGCCAAGGGTGGTCAGCAGAGCTTGATGATCAGTTACCCGTGTAAATGGCTTTCCATACACGAATACATGGAAATGTTCACAAGTCCATACCACAGCCAAGCTTTGTTTCTTAGGTTGTGAGTAAGCACATTCCATTTGTGACAAACTTTTACTAGCATAGACCACAATATGCTATCAAACATTTGGACGTCCACTATGCTGTGTAAGGACAACGCCTAACCCAGCTGGGCTAGTGGGGACCGCAACCTTTGTATGAAGCTTTGGACTGAATTATCCCTTTTCAGTAGCATTTTATATGGTCTGTTTGATTCTCTTGAAATGTATCACACATTCTTGTGACTATTGAAAAGAAACATTGTTTTTGTCTGTTCTCATAACAGAGCACTAGCAATGGCAATGTCCTGTATGTATCTTGAACAGTAAAAGTTCCAACAGATGATAACCTTCATTTAAATTGAGTCGAGAGAAAACATTTGCACCATTCAACTGCGTTATTGTGTCTGCAATGTATGGACCTGGATGTTGTTCTCATTCAATTGCCTTGTTTGTCTGATGCATGTCAATGCAGATGCATACAGTTCTTTCACATCCTATTTAGAGACTACTACTATGGGAGAAACCCATGGTGTTAGACCAGTGAAACACTCAATAATGTCATGTTTCAGTAGCAATTCAAGCTCTTTTTCAACAGCTTCTAGTAAATGAAAAGCAATTTGTCTATGTCTCTGAGCAACAGGATGGTCATTCTCATTAATATGCAGTTTTACTATCATCGTCTCAGGCTTTCCTAAACCATGAAACAACGAAGGCAATTGATTTACTGGAACAGTCTGGTGGCCATTTTGACTTCGCTTTGTGATGCACTTACTTCATTTTACATGTCATTACAACATGGTTCTGTTTCCAACAGCCTTTACATATCTGTTCAATGGTGGGACACTTTCCTTCATTTGGAAACAAAAATTCACATTTAAACCACAACTTCTTTTTACTTGTGGACATTACTTTGTGTCCTTCAGTCTTTTGCTTCTGCTTACTTTTCACACTCATGACTAATTCACTCTGGGCACCTTTGGCCACCATGTCAGCTCTGGCAGCCATCAGCACTCGTTCCATACTGAGTTTTTCTCAGCCTTAGTCGTCTGAATGAATTGGATAAGCACTCCATCAATAACTCTAGGGTGCATAGCTTATTCATCATTAAAATAATTGAACTTACAGTGTTTGATGACTGCATCAAGTCTTTCCAAAAGCCCATTGATAGTTTCACCAACTGTTTGACTATCTTGACTGAAAACGTATATTTTATAATCATCATTTGGTACTTGATTGAACTTGAGATTTAAAGCATTTTTTAACAGAAGGTACATGATGCCTATGTCTGTTCTCTGAATTTTCTTTATAACTTTTTACACACCATCGCCAGCAAGATTTTTTGAGATATGTAATAATCTTGCTGTTGTCAATCTCTTCAAGTGCATCAATTAAATCTTCAAATGTCTCTATCCAAGCAGTCCATCTATTGCCAATATTTAGCTTTTTGGAGGTATCGAAAGATGGTGGCTGAAAAGTAACACTACTGATTCACTGTTTCTTCTTCTTTAACACTTAGAAAATTTCTCAGTACAAGTATGCGACCAGCCCTGGCAGATTTCAGATCACAACTGTCCAGCATTCTTCAACTCTGTCTCACTTTCTAATTCTTATCTAGCTACTATGTTGCTCGGATACCACTAAAACATTTCAATGCTAACTCACAATATAACATATCTCCCTTACCAACAAAAAAATGACTAAATATTTATTTGCAAATCTGCATTAGGCAACACATTTTCTAACTATCTAACATGTAGTATACATATTGCAGTTTTTCACAATAATAACTATATGTATATAGTTCTATGTATTTAGCATAACATCAAACATTAATTCAATATGTTCTCATTTCCTGTTCTGGTAATTTGATTCTCCTACCACATCTACTCATCTTGACCCATCCTTCCTCATTTGCCAACATTCTTTTGTTATCTTTCACTTTCCTTGGCTTTTCTTCTTTCCTTACATGTTTGTCTTCATTTTTCTTCCAATAGCACAACTCCACCTCATTACACTTGACCACACTTTTCATGTTTCACCTCCTTCCATCCTCCAATTCCACACTGTTAGAAATGGGGGTTCTGGTTGGCTAGGGTATGCACCTAAGCCAGGCAGAACCCACCCACTCTAGTCAGGCAACGGAGTTACACGTCCAAGATATCCCGTGCTCACCCCCTTGGCAGCTTGGCACGAGCAGTCAGGCCTAACCCGGAGGCAATGTGTAAAGCGTTTGCACAACACATACAACACACGTGACGCAAGATGTACACCACAATGGAGCTATGTAAAAATAAACTGGATTGTACAAAACATAATTAGACCAAACATTACACATCAGTAATACCCTGCTTAGTAGTTGTCAGAATGTTACACAAGTTACTAATACTCTGGAAGAATAAGCAGTTGTCATAATGGAACACATAAGTACTCAGGACTCTGCAACATAAACGGTGGTCAGGAATTACAATAAAGAAATATATGTACTTGTCATGAACACCTCATAAATATCCCCAAAATGAACATCAGGGAACTTATGGCAAGTCAGGAAAAACATATATCAGCAGAGGTCATGCCCATAAAAGGAACATGTAGCAAATCTATATAGCCTTAGCAAAATAGGTATGGAGCATATCAACCTAACATGTCTCCAAAAGTACTTGTTTCCTGAGAAAAAGGCACTCCTAGTGCCTGGGAGAGAAAGGTAGGGCCCCCAGCGCTCCTGGGCACTAAACGGGGGCCACGTTTGGATCCTGGGGGAGAGGGGTGGTCAGCACCCTCTGTTCTACCTAACAGGCCCCTCCTGGGGCCCATGAACTTTGGCCCCCCCCGGGCCTCCACTGGCCCTTCCACAGGGGGGGCACCAAAATGCCAAAGATAAGTTACTGGGGCATTAGCGCCCCTAAGGCAGTGGCCGGGGGAAAGGAACTCCCTTTCCACAACCATGGCGTGTGTCGTGTAAGCAGCAGCCCTAGTCCTCGGTGCGGCTGCCCAAAAATGAAAAATGGAGAAGGGGCCTCTGATGAGTCTTTCCTCCTGCTCTACCACAGCCGCACCAACACAGTGCGCAAGCTTCTCTTCTGCCCCTTCCCTTCCCGGGCCGCTGCAGTGAGCAGGCACCAAGGAAGGTGCCTGCTGGTGCCCCCGGGGCACGTCTGAAAGCGTGCTTTGGCACTGGGCAGGGTTGAAGCGCGCTCACTCCTTTCTTTCTGCTTTTGGTGCCCTGGGGGCACTGGGTGGAGCGCGACTCACTCAAACAGCAGTAAACACACTCGGGCTGCGGCGGTGAAATCGGGCAGCAAATGGAGTGTTTCTCAAAAGCACTGGAGGCACGTCTTGTATCTCGGGTCGCAGCGGTTATTTTATTTCCCAGAAACTGTGTGCAGGAGGCACAAGGGGCACAAAGAAGTGCTCTCTAGGTGCTTTCAATATCCGAAACAGCACTCCTCGTGAAGAGGATCATTTTCATGGGTAAGGGGCCAGGGCACCCTGCCCCTGGAGACAAGCGAGAAAAGGAGCACAGGGCTGGCGGACCCATCTACAGGCCAGCACAAGGGATGCAGATGGTGGCAGTTCCTCCTATGACCAGGCAGGTCACAGGTCAGCACAGCAGCAGCAGTCCAAGGTGGGTCCTGGTGAGTGCTTTCAGCAGCGTCCTGCGTCCTGCGTCCAGTTTCCAGTAAGTTGCTGGAGTCCCAAGAATATTCCAATTGTGGGGGAAATTTCCCTGTACTTATACTCAGTTTACAGTGTCTTTTACAATGAGGAGGAGAGGGGGTTTCAACCAGTTACAACTGGTTCTGGAAGTGCCCCTTATCTCCTCCAGCATAGGCTTCAAACATCAGTGGGGGTAAACGACCCTATTGTGCGAGGCCGGGGAACTGCCTTTACAAATGCAGGTGTGTCCCGCCTCTCCCTTCTCTCAGCCAAGGAAGACCGTACAATATGTAGCAGCACCTCTGTGACACCTCCACCCTCCCTGTGTACAGGCTGTCTGAAAAGTATGCACAAGCCCAACTGTCAGTCTGCCAGACGTGGATTGGAGTCAAGCTGAAAAACACCAGAGTCGTAAGCACAGAGAAATGCTCAGTTTCTAGAAGTGGCATTTCTGTAATAGTAATAAAAAAAACACCTACACCAGTAAGCAGCATTTCTTACCACCATTACAACCATACCAAACATGCCTACGCTACCCCTCATAAATCAGACAATACCCCTTACACATAAGGTAGGGCATTTCTAATGCAATCCTATAAGAAGGCAGCACTCACAGCAGTGAGACACCAAGTTAGGCTGTTTGTCACTACTAGGACAGGTCACGCAACCTGGCACATGTCCTGCCTTCTACATACATGGCACCCTGCCCATAGGGCTAGCTAGGGCGTACCTTAGGGGTGACTTACATGTAGTAAAAGGGGTGTTCTGGGCCTGGCAAGTAAATTTAGATGCCAGGTCCCTGTGGCAGAAAACTGTGTACACAGGCCCTGCGCTAGCAGGCTTGAGATAGGTTTCACAGGCTATTTCAGTGGGTGGCGCAAGCAGCACTGCAGGCCCACTAGTAGCATTTAATTTACAGGCCCTGGGTATAGGGATACCACTTTACAAGGGATTTATAGGTAAATTAAATATGCCAATTAGGTATAAGCCAATTATACAAATTTTCAAGGGAGAGCACATGCACGTTAGCACTGATTAGCAGTGAAAAAGTCATAATGTCAGCCACCAAAGGTCAGAAAAACAAGGAAGACAAAGGCAAAAAGTATGGGAAATGATCCTGGAAAAGGGCCAGATCCAACACACACCATATCTAATTGTTTGGGTAAAGACCATTTGGATATCCCCTTTCTCATACTACTCAAAAATCTGGTCCACACAAAATCTCCACTGAATCCTTCTTTTCTCATCTTCAATTTCCCAGTCATATGTACATTGTTTCTACTGTACTCTTTTTAGCAAATCCTTCTCATTCACTTTCTTCCATCCCATTGTTCCCATCCAACCTGGTACAGCTTTGGGACATGGTTTCCTTCCTTTCAACAACACAAAAGGTGTCTCCAATATAGTAGGGTGTGGCGAAGTACGATAAATCCATAACAATTTCTTTATTTCACCATTCCAATCCAATCCATTTTGCACAGACAATTGTATATTGGCTCCTGAGATCCTGTTAAAGCATTCTACTAACCCATTTTTACAAAGGTGTCCTACTGCTATTTTACAGCACAATGTATCAAATAATTCACAAGTTCTTCTGACGTGAACTGAGGACCATTATCCATCACTAGTTCTTCAGGATAACCCTTCCTTTCCCAATATCTCTTCTCAAAATTCTATTAGAATACAAGATCTAACATCATTCACCAGACTGACGTTGGGCAATTTGGAATAATAATCTATCATCACTATGGCACACTTTATTGTACTGCCTTCTAATTCTTGTTAGCTCCATCGTCACTTTTTTTTCAAGGTTTACCCGGAAATGGCACTGGAAAAACAGGTGTTTCCTTCACCATATGTGTTTTATTACTGCATGCACAATTCACACAACCACTTACAAACCTTCCCACATCATGCTCCACTCCTGGCCACCAAAAATCTTACTTAACTTTTATTTTCATTCCAGACATTCCTCCATGTCCTTTGTGTAAAATGTCCAATATTCTTCCTATCAAATTATGCAGCACCACAAATGTACTACCTCTCCTTATCATTTTGTTCCAAACAAACATTTTTATAATTTATCAATATTTTCATATCTTCCCCAAACAGCGATCATTCTTCAGGTAAACCTCTCTTAATCTTTTGCATTTCATCATCCTTCTTCATCACAGCTTTCCATTCCTCTTCTGAAGTAGCTTTAATTTTTGAATCCACAATGTCAGCTACCATCCATTCCTCATCATTAGTTTCTTGTAACGGTAATCTTTATAAACAGTCTGCATTAACATTTGACATTCCTGGTACATACTTCACTCTAAAACAATATACATATACTATAACCTATAGATCCATTGTGCAATTCTTGGAGATGCTTGTCCCGCACCTTTCGTGGCAAATACAACCAACAGCGGTTTATGATCATTCCTCAATTTGAATCTTCTTCCCAACACTTAGGACCTTATTTTGACTTCGGCGGTATTTTTTAAAGACCGCTGAAGCTGCTGTAGCGAACTGACTGCCATATTAGGAGTCATTGGAGGACTTCTGCCCATTTATGTGTGGAAGACTGACTCCGAAGAGGCATAGTTGCATTGCCAGCACCGCCACGGCAGCAAGATTCCAGCCGACGTATTACGAGCCATAACATGGCTTAGTGGAGTCTTGCTGGCTTGGTGGTGCTGGTGATGTAAAACCGCCAGGACCCATCCCCTCCCGGATGACCTCCTCAATAGAGAAGGTAAGTGATTGTCCAAAAGAGGGGGTGGGGAATGTTGGGTCCATGTATGTGGTGTGTGCGTGTATGTGTGCAAATGGGGGTGTATGAGTGCATGTTTGTGAGTGAGTGAGTGAGTGAGTGGGGGTGTCAGTGTGCAATTGTGCAGGTGAGGGGGGTGCATATGTGTGAGTGCCGGTGTGTAAAAGGATGTGTACAGTTGGGGGGTGTTTGTGGGTGCGAGTATGTGGTAGATGGGGTACGGGGTGGTGAATGTGTGTGTGTATGTGATTGAATGTGAATGTTTGTGTGCTTGTATGTGTACATGAATGGGGGGGGTGTGTGTCTGCATGTATGCAAGTGAATAGGGGTGTATGTCTGCATGTATGTGAGTGAATGGGGGTGTGTTTCTTCATATATGCGAGGTCGTGGGGGTGTCTGTGTGAATATATGCATATTCCGAGGGGTGTGCACCGGCAGACCAGACAGTGTTGTGGAGGTTTAGCGTCAGCCAAACCCCACAACTTGTGATGTGGCGGTCTTTACCACCCTGGTGCCACAGCGAGGCTGGTGGTCTGATGACCGCCATCCTCGTAATGAGGATTGCTGAAATGTTTTACTCCCCACCAACAAACAATTGCCTCCATTTCATTAGTGGAATAATGCTCCTTTCAGTGCTCCTTTCAGTTTCATGGAGGCAAATGCCACCACTCTTTCTTTCCCATCACTCACTTGCGACAAAACTGCTCCTAGGCCAGTGGTCTTCAAACTTTTTAATGCCGCGCCCCCCCCAGTTGAAAAATAAAAATCTTTGGGCCCCCCCTCAGAATTTTTCACAATTATTTTAGAAAGGTGGCAATGTTTAAATATGTCTAAACCTATTTAAACATTGCAGTGAAGTACTGTTACCTTTTTAAACCTGCAATAACATGCTTCTGCTTAAAACAAAGGCATGGTATCTGTATATTTTTCTTTTGGCAAGCATTTGGCACCCCCCCCCTGGGATCACTTGGGGCCCCCCTAGGGAATCCCGCCCCCCAGTTTGAAGACCTCTGTCCTAGGCAATTCATTCTTGTGTTTATGGGTATGAGTGTATGATCATGAATAGCAAATGGATTTAACTCTGCTACATTTATAATGCACTTCTAAATTCCCTCAAAAGCCTGCTGGCATTCACTCATCCATTCATACCTGTGATCCCTTTTCAATAATACCCGAAAAGGTTGTGCCTTACCTGTAAAATTCTTTACAAACTTCACAGAATATTCTGCCAATCCTAAAAAAGATCTTAGTTGATCTTTATTTTCCGGATTTGGTGTCTTTTCGATAGCCTCTTTATCTTAATCTTGGTTTTCTTCCTTCATATGACATTGTGTGCCCCAATTATTCTACACTTTTTTTTCGCAAACTTGCATTTTCTAATTTAACAGTGAGCAATGCCTTTTCCAAGTTTTCACATGCTTTTCTCAATAATTTGTCATGCATTTCACTATTCTCTGCCCACACCAAAATGTCATCTTGGAAGAATCTTACTTTCTCTAAGCTCCCAAGTAAGCTCTGCACAACCCTTTGAAATACTGCCAAACCAGATGCAAGACCAAAAGGCATATGTACAAACCTAAATGCTCCTTCAGATGTTATAAATGATGTTAGATGCCTCGAATCAGAGTGCACTACAATTTGATGGTATGCACATGATAAATCTAGTGTAGAGTACACCCTTCCTCCTTTCACACCAGCTAGTAACTCATTCATGTTAGATATAGGATGTCGATCTACCCTTATACAATTATTCAGGTCTCTTAAGTCCACACACATCCTAATTTTCCCATTAGGTTTGCGAGCTATAACTACCAGATTTAACCACTCTGAAAACTTTATTCATTCAATTGTGCCCAATTCCAGAATTCTTTCCAATTCATCCTTCAGGGCATTCCTCATTACCACAGGTACATTTCTCACTTTATGAACTTTTGCGACAGCACCTTCTTTTAAAATGATATTTTGAACAAACTTTTTTAAACACCCAAATGTGTTTCTAAACAAGCTTGGGAACGCCTTACTCCATCTCTCTGCCTGCTCATGTAATACTGTTAACACATGTTCTTCAGCATTCATATTCAATATAAGGTTCAATGCTCTGTGTTCCTTCCACCCCAACAAACACTGTCCTTTCTCTACTACAAATATCTGGCATGTGGTCTCTTTTTGTTTGAAAACTGTATTTGTCTGGAAACTGCCAATAACTGGTAATTTACTACCACCATATCCAACCAATCCTACCTTGGTTGTAGACTATTTATTCTTTCCAATTTTCTACCAGGTTTCTTGGTCAATCAATGTATATGGCAAACAAGAGTCCGCCCACATTTTAATCCAAAAAAACATTTACTAATACTGTACATTTAGGAGGCTTTTACTGACCATTTGGCAACATATTCACATTAATTTCATCATTAACAACATGAGCTATTCTGTTATGTGAGTTTTCTTGCTTATCACTTAACATCAATACCTCAATGTCACAATCTAATAAACTTTCTCCCTCCTTTTCACTGTCATTCTGCACTAAATTCACACTAACCTTGTATGTTGTTTTTTTCTGATTACACATGCGTGACAAATGTCCAATTTTGTTACACGTGAAACATTTGGCTTTCATTGCAGGGCTATTGCCTGATGATGCCAAATGTTCATTGCTACCACATCTATCACATATTTTCTTAGCCCCTTTTGTTAATATTATCAAACTTATTTGCTGCCTTTTTATACTTGCTATTTCTATTTATAACATGTACCATTGCTTCATCCCCACCTTTTTTCAACAATTCCTTGACATAACATGTAGTGTCTTCAATACGTTTGGCAATCTTTATAGTTGTATCCAGTGATGAGTCCCTTAACCTTAATAACTTTTGCAAATTTTTTACATTTGTGGTAAGATTAAATAATTCATCCCTAATAATTTCTTCATGTAATCCTCTAAAATTATACCTAACTGCTAATATTTGGAGTGCAACTGGTGAATTAATTAATTGGATGCTTGCTCACATGCGGAAAAATGTGATGTTCCACTAATACACTTACTTTCTTACTATAATGTTCTTCCAGTGCTTTGATTGCCATTGCCATTTGATTACGGTCAGCTGGTACAATTAACTCTTGGCACACTCCTAACTGCCTCATTGAATGTGCATCTTCCCAAAAATAATGCAAGTCTCACCACAGTTGTGCAGGTATGCCAGTAATCAGATTCTCGTAACGTTCAGTATAAGATCCTTAACATCCGTATCTTCAATGTACCAACGTCGTTTTTCCTTCCATATTATCTCCCCTTCAGAAATAATTAGGGTTGGTCATCTAAAAGGATGTCTCCCATCCTCATTTTTCTTCTTCTTCATTTCTTAGCACATTTCTCAGTACAAGTGTGCGACCAAACCTGGCAGATTTCAGTTCACAACTGGTCAGCAGTTTTCAACTATACCTCACATTCTGATTCTTATCTAGCTAATATGTTGCTAGGATACCATCAAACACCTTAATACTAACTCACAATATAAAAGTGGCAGTTTCTGGAAGGCTACAGCAATGTAAACCATTGTGAAACTTACTGATTTTGAGAGTAGTGTGCTCCCTGAGACTGTTGGATGATCATGTTTGTGCAAACTACTTCTTTAAAGTCTTTTGACGTGTGAGCTTCAGGGTCATCTTTAAAATCAACTGGAACTGTCTCCTGTCTTAGCTGCGCTCATCAAAACTTCACAAATCCAACTGTTCCCTTCCATTCTTTGCTCTTTGAAGGCCTATGAAGCTGTTCTGAGCCCCACTCCGTAGCCTGACAGCAGCTGCTTCAGGTATAGACAGGTCTGTAAGCAAAACTCTGAGCATTCTTCCTTGAGCCATGCTATCGAAAGCTGTGGCACGAAGACTCTCTATAGTGGGCAGTTTCTGACACCTGGTTGAAATCTGCCTTGCCGCTCTTTGTAAACCTGGTTGTATCTGTCTTTAAAATTAATACCCCATACACTGTATGACTTTATTTTGCATGGCAGTGCTGTACATTTTAGTATGGTTTGGTTGTAGACTTGTGTTTAGGAAATAGAATTCCTGATTCAGACCTCCTGGATTGCTAAAGACAGTATTATAATCCCATGACATTTGGATTGCAAACTTGTGCAGAGTATTCTTTTTGATCAACCCACTATTACTCAACATCAGAACTTGATAAAGTTTTCTTTATATGTTTGACCGAATCAGGAATGATATTACCTAAACACAAGTTTAAAGGGATCATTATCAATTTTGTATCCTGCAAACAGTATATTGTTAATGGATATTGGTCCTGGTGAAGCAAATTGTGTCATGAAACATGTGCTGGCCTATAGTGTTCCGTATGACCCAGCCAGCATCTGGATACCCTCATGGGTGACAAAAAGTATTTACAAATCTACTGATTGGTTGATTGAATGATTGAGTATGGAGAAGTCTTACAGAGGGTGGGACACAAAGGATGTTGCTTAAAAACAGGCAAAACATATGTTTGGGTGAATTAGAGCTGATAAATTAAAGTCTGTGTGTGAAAAATGCATCATTAAGAGTTTCAGAGGAGGAAAGAGGAGGTACAGACTCTGAAAAGGCAAAAGATGCATAGTATGTAGGGGTGGGTGCTAAACTCCATTCCTCCAGCGGAGTTCGCAGAGTTTTGCCCAATCCATGCTCTGCTTGGAGCTTGGGTTCTGGAAAATCTCCACCAATGGCCATCTGGCAGAGCTTTTTTTCGACATTAAGTTGGAGAGAGCAAGGAAGAAAATTAAGAGCTAGACTGCCTCCTGGTGAGATTTCTCAACATGGGTGGTCACGGCAGGTCGCTACCGTGCCTGTTGAGAAAGCTGCTGCTTGCATTGAGAAAGCTGCCACTCAAGTGAAAAACCTACTTGAGTGGCAGAAAGAAATAGTGCCCTCTGGCACCCTGTGTGGTATCATTCATGCTGATTTTACAGCAGGGGACAAGCTTCTGGCAGTAAAAATCAGAGACAGCAGCGCAATGTACAGAAATTCTGCTGCTAATGTAACTCCACAGAATCTCACAGAGTTTGTAGGTAATGCAGCAGAATTCTGTGGCATGAAACTGTGAGGTCTGTTGCATCCCTCGTAGTATGCAGTCTTCAAAGCAGACTGGCAGCTCATTGCAGGTAGATAAGGCCTAATGCATTTTTGATGAGGCACAAAAAGAGTTAGATAGTTTAGGAGTTATAGCAAAGGAAAATATTTAGTCAAGTCAGCTCATAGTTGTGGACATAAAAGAAGTGGCATGAAGTTTGTGGAAAGTGCATTTGAAGCAATTGAGAAGAGGCATATACTGCATTGTATCAGTCGAACAGTCATACTTCCACCAAAAGTCTTCCGCCTTTTGTAGCTGCAGATTTAAGAATAGCCTATTCTAGAGGGTAGGGCTGGGCATCGAATGCAACTGCTGTAACTTGCTATGGATTCCGGGCACCTGCAGGCCTCAAAGCACGAGTGGTATAGCAGCATGAGACAGACATATATACACTTTTGCAGGTGGCATGCTCTCCCATGGAGACGAGCATTGCTAGTTGGGAGGTGGAGGATGGGTGGAGCCAGCACACAGAGAGGTTGTGAAGTGCCTGGCAAGCAGTAACACAAAACCTGCTGCCAAAATCTGTGGGCCTCAAAACATGAGCTGTGGTATAGCATGACTACTGCCTTAGCAGGATCAGAAGAGAAAGGCAGCGGGTGACAGCGGCAGCAGTGATAGCAAGGGAACTGGAGCCCACTGCAAAGTTACTGAAACAAAAGAGTGGAGCCCCTGTGGGAGGAACCACAGAATGCAAAGCTGAATAAAAGAGGTGACCAGTGGGGATGAAAATGTTGCAGCAGCAATAATGGAGGAGGGATGGAAAGAGTTACCCATATTGCCTCTCAGGAGCCCAACCACCACATCATGGAGAGAGTATTGTAATTTGGCAGGACAGTGCACATGTTTCATAGGAGTATTGGCAAAAATCTGATTCTGGCAATCTAAAATTGCACAGAAAATAATAGATACAGACTATTAACAATGAAAATGTTTACAATTTCAATATCTAACTTTTGTACATACTGAACTGTCTAATTATTTCTTGAGCAACATTTTTATTTGTACCTCCATTGGTTTATAATGAAAATGAGGACAACAGGCAGTACCTGGGAACACAATTTAAAAGATAGAGACTACTAAGTCAACTATGGCTTCCTTGGCCCTAGTTTATGCAGTGATTTATAAACTTGTTCAAAGCATGGACAAATAAGTATTGCAGACAAATAAAGAAGTGCATATTTGGCTTCATTAATTACCTACTTTCTTGCGCTGGAAAGGGATAGGGAGGCACAGATGTAGACAGATGGAGAAAAATCCAGAAATAGAAATAGTAGATATTATCTTCTTGAATTCAGCAATAAACTGAAGAAATGACTTTTCAAGTAACTAACCAACCATAGGCAAGGCTTAGCTCATACACTTGCTTATTGCCAGGATACCATCACAGGTGATAGTGTGCTTTACAAATACACATAACATAACACTCTACAACAAGTGATAAGTCTTTTTAAGACTGTGGATACAAAATGGTGCTTGAAAAATTGGATACTTCAGAATCTGAAAACAGGTAGAACTTGTTCTATGCATGCTGAAGGAACTTTTGATAGGTAATGTACAACATGACAAATTGAAAATGTCGTGGCTATGAATTTATCTCCCACATGTTTCCTTATATTACATTTTGTGCCTCCCTATTTTCACTTTAAACTATAGTTAAATATGCTAACATGGAAAAAAGGTAGGTATATTGCTCAAGATTCCAAAGTATTTCGGCACTCTAACACAACACTCTATTATTGTGAGGCATGTCTGTCATTTAATGCTATTGAGATGGTAGAACCAAACTGAATTAACCTTCTCAAACATGGACCCCATGTGCCCTTATCAAAATCTTTAGAAAGACAAATGAATTAAACTGAAAACAATAAATACAAATGATAACCACCACTGCTGAAAAGAGTAAAGGATATTGAATGACTTTTTGTCTAATAGGATTGTTTAGAGCATGTTGCCAGAGGGATGTTCACCACAGAAACCGCTAGTTTAGAGTTAGGATCTTCTATCCAAGGTTGAGTGAGCACAATTTTTCTGTATTCCACTGTTTGTTGTTCTATCATAGCCTGCTATGGATAGAAAACCAGTGGTTGATTACAATGTTTTCTATGCCATGCGTCATATCTTCTAGGATCCTCAGGGTTTGGATTATACATGCCATTTTAATCTAAATGAAGCATTGAAAAGTACACTTTGAAATCCCTCTCCCACCACATTCTCACAAAACTAGACAACAGAAAAACTGAACTGCACAACTGAAATACAGGGAAATGTTCAATATTTAAACCACATGTCTGCATTACATACACAAACACAATGCCTACCAAACATTTGGTAGTTGTTTCTCTCAATGCCAAAGTCAATGTTCTATCATATAACACATTACAACAAAATAAAGGAAGTGCTCTGATTCTTGCGCTATAGACAACATGACATAGCAGTGGTGCAGGAAACTGAATCCCCACAAAACTAGACAACTAAAATACTGAGCTAATAAGTGGCTCCTAAAACTAAAGATAAAGAACTATTGTGCCTTACATACACAAACACAAATCTTAGGAAACTTTTGACAGTTGTCTTTCTCAGTATAAATGGTCTAATACATAAAACATCACATCAAAAGAAAGAAAGTGTTCCCTTATTGTAATCTAGATGACCTGACATAGCACTGATTCAGAAAACTCATTAAGCTGACAGAGAAAGTGAGAAACTGAAGGCCTGAAAGGTGATATTTGCATGCATATCTAAACAGTCTGACACAATACCCTGCACATTAATGGTTCAGAGAAAAGCATTATGTGGTACAATAGTAATCTTTAAATCATTTCCAGTGAGACACCTATAGGTATGGTAGGATGATCTGTGCCAGTCCATCTTTGCAAAAATTTAACTACTGAACACAGCATTGATCTTTTGGTCTGTCTTTGCCTCTTTATAGAATTAATCAGATTTGTTGAACAGTATATTCAAATATTAAACTTCTTTGGCAGATCTAACATATTGTTTTGTGGGAAATGGAGCCTATCGTTCATCCTGATGCAGAATGCAGCACACATTGAAAGAAGAAAAAACAAGGAGAAATAAACATATTTCTCCATGTTACGCTTCATCTGGACATAGCGTTTTTGATGCATTCCCAGGTCTTCCACTCATAGAAAATCTAGGAACGTGTCAAAATCCTTGGGTATTGTGTGGGAACACTCATGCACCACCTGTTAGAAATGGGGTTTTTGGTTGGCAGTCAGGTTACCCGCTGTCCAAGCAAGAACCCTCACTCTAGTCAGGGTAAGTCACACACAATCCAAATTATCCTGTGCCCACCCTCTGGTAGCTTGGCACGAGCAGTCAGGCTTAACTTAGAAGGCAATGTGTAAAGTATTTGTGCAATAAATCATACAATAACACCATATAGCACCACAGAAATACACCACACAGTGTTTAGAAAAATATAGAATATGTATCTGGATATTTGTAGATCAACACAATAAAAGATGCAATAAGAATTTGTAGAAGTATCACTGAAAAGTGATAAAAAGGGGGTCATTCTGACCCTGGCGGTAAAATCCGCCAGGGCCAACGACCGCGGGAGCACCGCCAACAGGCTGGCGGTGCTCCCATGGGCATTCTGACCGCAGCGGTACAGCCGCGGTCAGAAACGGAAAACCGGCGGTGTACCGCCGGTTTCCTGCTGCCATGGGGATTCCGACCCCCATACCGCCATCCTGTTCCTGGTGGTTTTGCCCGCCAGGAACAGAATGGCAGTATGGGGTGTCGTGGGGCCCCTGGGGGCCCCTGCAGTGCCCATGCCGATGGCATGGGCACTGCCGGGGCCCCCGTAACAGGGCCCCACAAAGATTTTCAGTGTCTGCCATGCAGACAGTGAAAATCGCGACGGGTGCAACTGCACCCGTCGCACCCCTTCCACTCGGAGCCGGCATCCTCATGGAAGGGTGTTTCC
Organism: Pleurodeles waltl; assembly: GCF_031143425.1. Taxonomy (NCBI): domain Eukaryota; kingdom Metazoa; phylum Chordata; class Amphibia; order Caudata; family Salamandridae; genus Pleurodeles; species Pleurodeles waltl. The sequence continues at coordinate 656,599,305 of NC_090443.1, read as the reverse complement.
TGCTGGACTGGCGGGTGGCCTTCTGGCGGACGCCCGCCAGCCCAGCGGGAAACCCAGAAAACCTGCAGCGGTCATTTGACCGCGCAGCGTTATTCTGGCGGTCCCAGCCAGGCCGGCGGCTTCCGCCGCCGGCCGGGGTCAGAAGAATACACTTAAAGACTTAAGTGTCTTAAGTCTTTAAAAAGCAAACAAAGGGGGTCATTCCGACCCCGGCGGGCGCCGCCCGCCGGGCAGAGACCTCCAGAAGACCGCACGGCGGTCAAATGACCGCCGCGGTCATTCTGACTTTCCCGCTGGGCGGGCGGGTGACCGCCAAAAGGCCGCCCGCCCGCCCAGCGGGAAAGCCCCAGCAACGATGAAGCCGGCTCCGAATGGAGCCGGCGGAGTTGCTGGTGTGCGACGGGTGCAGTGGCACCCGTCGTGATTTTCAGTGTCTGCAATCTGAATAGGGCCCTGTTAGGGGGCCCCTGCAGTGCCCATGCCAGTGGCAAGGGCACTGCAGGGGCCCCCAGGGGGCCCACGACACCCGTTCCCGCCAGTCTCTTCCTGGCGGTGTAAACCGCCGGGAACAGGCTGGCAGGAAGGGGGTCGGAATCCCCATGGCGGCGCTGCTTGCAGCGCCGCCGTGGAGGATTCACTGGGGCAGGGGAAAACCGGCGGGAAAACGCTGGTTCCCCTTTTCTGACCGCGGCTTTACTGCCGCGGTCAGAATTGCCCCAGAAGCACCGCCAGCCTGTTGGCGGTGCTTCCTCCGTCCCCGGCCCTGGCGGTCCATGACCGCCAGGTTCGGAATGACCCCCAAAGTCTCTTTCAAGCACAAAGTACCTGGTTTGGTGTGGAAAATCTCCGCAGAGGGCGCAAAGGAGGAGATGCGTGGAGAAATGGTGTGTGCGTCGGTTTCGCCCCTTCACACATGGACTTGCGTTGTTATTTTTCACGCGGGGAGACGTGGGTCGTTCTGCGGGAAGAAAAATGGTGTGTGCGTCGGTTTCGCCCCTTCACACACTGACTTGCGTTGTTATTTTTCACTCTGGGAAGACGTGCGTCATTTTCCGGCACGCAAGACGACTCCTTCTATGGTTTGCGGGATTACCAGATGTCCCAGGGTCTGTGCGTGGATTCCTCGGCTTGTTATCTGGCTGCATGTCGTTCCGGGAGGCTGTGCGTGGAATTTTCTTTCTCCCAGCAGGCATCACGTCGATTTCCTCTCTGGAAACCAGGCGGCGTTGTCCATGCGAGGTCGTGCGTCGAAGTTCCGGTCGCCCCATAGGTGTCACGTAGGGCAGCGTCGGCGCGCTGCGATTTTCTCTCCGCAGAGCAAGCTGTGCGTCTAATTTTTCGGCGCACAAGGAGTCCAAATGAAAAAGAGAAGTCTTTTTAGTCCTGAGACTTCAGGGAACAGGAGGCAAGCTCTATCCAAGCCCTTGGAGAGCACTTTGGCAGCTAGACAAGAGTTCAGCAAGGCAGCAGGCCAACAGCAAGGCAGCAGTCCTTTGTAGAAAGCAGACAGGTGAGTCCTTTGAGCAGCCAGGTAGTTCTTCTTGGCAGGATGCAGGTTCTGGTTCAGGTTTCTCCTCCAGCAAGTGTCTGAGGTGGTAGGGCAGAGGCCCTGTTTTATACCCAAATGTGCCTTTGAAGTGGGGGAGACTTCAAAGAGTGGTTTAGAAATGCACCAGGTCCCCTTTCAGTTCAATCCTGTCTGCCAGGGTCCCAGTAGGGTGTGTGGCAGTCCTTTGTGTCAGAGCAGGCCCTCCACCCTCTCAGCCCAGGAAGACCCATTCAAAATGCAGATGTATGCAAGTGAGGCTGAGTACCCTGTGTTTGGGGTATGTCTGAGTGAATGCACAAGGAGCTGTCAACTAAACCTAGCCAGACGTGGATTGTAAGGCACAGAAGGATTTAAGTGCAGAGAAATGCTCACTTTCTAAAAGTGGCATTTCTAAAATAGTAATATTAAGTCCAACTTCACCAGTCAGCAGGATTTTGTATTACCATTCTGGCCATACTAAATATGACCTTCCTACTCCCTTCAGATCAGCAGCTGCCACTTCAACAATGTATGAGGGCAGCCCCAATGTTAGCCTATGAAGGGAGCAGGCCTCACAGTAGTGTAAAAATGAATTTAGGAGTTTTACACTACCAGGACATGTAAACTACACAGGTACATGTCCTGCCTTTTACCCACACACCACCCTGCTCTAGGGGTTGCCTAGGGCACACATTAGAGGTGACTTATGTATAGAAAAAGGGGAGCTTTAGGCTTGGCGAGTACTTTTAAATGCCAAGTCAAAGTGGCAGTGAAACTGCACACATAGGCCTTGCCATGGCAGGCCTGGGACAAGGTAAAGGGGCTACTTGAGTGGGTGGCACAACCAGTGCTGCAGGCCCACTAGTAGCATTTAATCTACAGGACCTAGTCACATACAGTGCACATTACTAGGGACTTATAAGCATATTAAATAGTCCAATTGGGTATGATCCAAAGTTACCATTTTTAAAGGGAGAGAGCATATGCACTTTAGCACTGGTTATCAGTGGTAAAGTGTGCAGAGTCTAAAAGCCAGCAAAAACAGAGTCCAAAAAGTGGAGGGAGGCAGGCAAAAAGTTAGGGGTGACTACCCTAAGGCATGCCAGGTCTAACACCACCCATGTAATGTCTCCATGGGGCAGAGTAATGCAAAACAGCAATTTGTATTGTGTTGCATTACTCTGGATTGATCAAGCCCCTCAGGGCCACACAAGTTGGCCTTGTGTGTCTTGATAAATCACATTTTAAGAGTTGTGTTACTTTTTCACCCTGTTGTGTGCTGCAAAAGCAATGCAACCCTTTGATAAATTTGCCCTTAACTGTATATGGATTTGTAAATGGACAGTATTTGGGAGAGACATAACAGAATACAAATGAAAGACCAAAAATGACACCAATTCTAGGATCATCTTTGAAAAATTGCCAAGTTTATTGGTACAATTTGAATGTTATTATAGGTAAAATATTGCATAGTGGTTTAGATGTGGAAAGACGAAGGCCCTAGACAATGAATGGAAATTGCCATACAAAGATATCATTGAATATTAGATGTTTATATAGTGTGTTTGTGGAGAATGAGTCAGGAATGAGAAATGGAGTAGATTTTTCAAATGTGTTGATGAGAGAAATTATTATATACAGATTTATAAATGAATAGAAGTTCAGGCAAACATAAGGGAATAGAAAAGAAGAACCACTTAGGCACTATGGTCTAGGCCGCCCTACAAATTGTCAATTGTTAGGCCCAATTTGAAAGTTATAATTAGCAAAATATCAAATACTAGTTTACAGGTGGAGAGGAGCAGGTGGTAAACAAGTATAAATCAAGCGAGTACAAAACGTCAAGTAATGATAGTTTCAATAGGTATTGTTTTGTTGCTATAAAAGCAAATCTTTTTTGCATCATTACTACCTGTATAGATTGTGATATACTTGTGCCATGAAACTGGGCTGCATTGGAGAGGTTCTTCTTATAAGGAAATAAGTTAATGGGGTTAATTACTTTAAGGGGGAGTACATAATGTCAGGCTTCTCTCTAGATGAAGTAAACCGTCAGCTAAAAGAAAATAAGAAAAATAAACAAATATCCCCAAAGATCAGTCAACTTCAAAAGTTGAGTTAGGGTTAGAATAAGAGTTGGTCCAATGAAAGACTGAAGGAAAATACTTATGATTAGGAATGAAATAAAGATCTGTGTGATGTTTTCAGTATGAGGATTAAGGTTAGATTATGTTAGGTCATTTTAAGGGTTTGGGTTAGGGGTAAGATTCAGTTAGAGCCATGTATGGTGTAAGCAATGGTGTTGGAGAAATATCTGGGAGAAGAATTGGTACATAAGAGGCAGCAGGAAGTATAGTTGTATCCTTTCATATGGGGTGAATACAATATCTTTCAAAGGAAGGAAGGGTAAGGCTTAGACTTAATGAGGGAGTAACAGCTGCAGAATAGTAGAATTATTTGTTATAGGGACTTTGTTCATGGTGAAGAAGGTTATTAATGGTCCAGTGACAGACTTGCTACATTGTGGTTGCAATAGGTGCATTTTATGCATCATTGACCGTAAAGAAACTACATGCATTGGGAGCACTCCAACACTCCAAATTTGCCTGTCAAAATCCTTTAATTTCTCCAATAGGAAATAATAAAATATTAAGGTCTTGATTATGAGTGATGTTGGAATTCTAATGGGGTAGTATCAGGATGTAACGGAAGGGGTGGTACCTCCCTTAGGGCGGAGGAGTGACGTCCCCCCACTGACGGTGCAGCAAGCATGAAAAATAAAATGGTAATGAAGAGATTTCATTGCCATTTTGTTTTTCATTTCAGCAAAGCCGAATGACAGCACATTGCGGGGCCTTAGCAGCTGAATGGCTGCAGGGAGCAAAGCTGGTGATTATTCTAGTTTAAACTGTGCATGTCACTTTGGCCAGCTGTCTTGCGATGTCTAGCCTGACATGCACATTTTGAACCTCTAAATTCAACTGTCTTAGACAGCTTGGTGGAGAGCAGGACGGGGTCACCAGTGCCTTATGGAGCATTATGGCAGCTTGCTCCAACCTATTCTTGTGCTTCCCTCATGCTGTGAGCTGTAAGTAGAAGTTTGAATATCCTAGAGCATTGAGGGACAAAAGACCTATGGCTGGATATGGTGCTATGTAAGTTCTAAAAAACTATTGCCTACTCCCGTATTTTACTAGAAGACTGTTAGTGTAGAAGTGATATTTTTAGATCTCAAGTGCCCATCCTAGGTTTAAGGATCATTAAACTTCATCATCTCAAAACAAACACAGTAAGATCCAGTCTCACTGAAGCCACTGCCTAGAAACATACTCCACAAGTTCCTGGCACCCCGATCCTCTTTCACACACTGGCTACCATTCTGTGTTAAGAAAATACCAAAAAGAGGTATGTTTTTGTCAAGTCTGACAACCACTAAATAGCATATTAACCATTTCACTAGAAGTTGGACCACATACCATTGACATATTTGATGTTATCACAGTAAATCACAGTACAGTGCCTGGGAATCAGCTCAGAGAAGAAAAATAAACAAGTGGCTTCTGACCTAGATGGGCTTTCAAAGTTGGATCATGAGTTCAGTGTGCAACCTTTCCGCACTGTGACAGATTAACACAACTAACACAGCCCTTCTTCAGCAAACATAACCCTGTGGACACCTCTTTACTGCACACTGAGACAGGACATGGGGTCCAGCCTACCCCTTCCAACTTTACAGGCTCTTCAGGCAGTGGTAGAAACAGCTCTGCACACACTCAGACACATCACATCCAATACAGTCTGTGATACAAACAGCTGTGCACACACTCAGGGGCATTACAGGCTCTACAGTCAGAGGTACAAATAGACATGTACACACTCAGAGAAATCACAGACCAGACTCTACAGGCATTCGCACACATCACTGTGCACACACTGACTTACATCACGGGCTCTACAAATAGCGCAGCAAACATCCATGCACACACTCATCAACATTACAGGCTCTACAGGCAGTGGAACAAACAGTACACACACACTCACAGACATCACAGGCTCTACAGACAGTTGTGCACACGACTGTGCACACACACACACAGATATTACAGGCTCTACAGGCATTGGTACAAACCGCTGTGCATGCACTCCCTGACATCACAGGCTCTGAAAGCAATAGTACAAACAGTCTTCCATACACTCATAGACATTACATGCTCTAAAGGCAGAGACTGCTGGGCACATACTCACAGACAGCACAGGCTCTTCAGGCTGTGGTACACATATCCGCGCACACACACACACAGACATCACTGGTTCTATAGACAGTGGTACAAATAGCTTTGAACACACTCACAGATGTCACAGCCTCTACAAGGTGTGGTGCAATAAACCATGCACACACACCATTCAGGCAGTAATGTGCTGCTAGAAACAAGGCTGGGATGCTTCAACACTGCAAGTGAGGAAATGGAACTGCGTGACTACAGTGGGCAATGATACTTTCCTCCTGAGTTGGTCTCTGTGTGTGGGGGAGGTCTCCATTCATCCTGACAACAATGTGCTATGAGTGTGCTAACTCAGCATTGTTATCTTAAAGACTGTTATGAAGTTCTGTGGTTATACTGAATAAGCAGCTACTGCTGTCATTATAATATGAAATCGCTATATTGATGTCTTAACTGCACTTTCACAGTTGCTTTATTAACCTTCTTGCTTTTCCAAATTTGCTTGAAAATGCACCATTTGCCCATTATTTTTTCAAAACATTTCTGGGGGAAGAACCCTCCCGAACCTCCCACATAATTGGCGGGGTCACTCGCTACTCTTGCTTGCCACAAGGCATTCATCCTGAACTTTTATGCACCTCCATTTTCAAATGTTACTAGCTGCAACTGCTTATCAGAATTATAAGTGGCATTGAAAGAATGCTGAACTGGTGTGTTTCACCTGGAGACTAGGGCTGCTACAAGCAGCTGAAATCATGGATGAAATATTGGGGATGAAATGAGGAATAGCCAAGGATATCAGGATCAGGATTACATTTTCCTCTGTAATCCATAAATTAAGGTACTCTCATGGTTCTATTTGTAATAATCAATACCTTTACTCTTCCCCAAATCACCAGTAAAACGGCATCAGTAGCTCTGAGCATGGAGTTACCTGGTACTACTCTGGGGCACTTGTAAGGGTGCACTAAAGCTCATGTTGAACTCAGTATGTTCTGGTTTAGAAAAAATATCATTAAAAAGATGCCTTCGTAAAAAACGTATGCTTCTATGAATGTTGAAAAATGCTGATTACTATCAGATGCAGCAACAGAGGCATCAGGAAGTGTTGTTGAGTTCCACTAACTTTATGGTCGCCTCAGGTGCTTCGTTTGCAACTCCTAATAATGATTTTGTTAATGAAATGCAACTGCAATAAAATAACAAATACATCACTATTTAGGATGTCTTTTGTAAAAATGAAGACTACATATCATTGATACATTATATACTGACATGCTGTGGTACTAGGATATCGAAGTCTAGGTTAAAGAGAAACTGAAGAATGAACTGTGGCGAATCACGAATAATTAAATTAAGCAACTTAAGTAACAGTACTGCCAGACTTTATGAACTAGAAAAGAAAGACTCTGTCACATTTGTTAGTCATTGCACTAACGATGGGCACATTTTATACGACTACATAGCTAAACTACATTTGTAAGTGATTAAAAAAAATCAATCACTACTTTTCACCAAAGTCTGTGAAAGCTTCGGGCAAAAGCATTCAGATACAAACGCAGTTTGTAATGGCACATGCAAAGTACCTCTAGACGGGGAGAGGAGAACATTTCTTTGTAATGATCGAATCTTAATTGACTCTCTTGACACCAATTGCACTTGTTAAATATCATAAAAATGCATAATTTATGTCGCAGAATTTATGCATTCGGAGATCTAAAATGTCAATGTTGTATTTTATGTAGAACAAGTAGTTTGGAAAATATATGCTTTGTATCTGAGAGCTGCAACTTTCTTCAAACAAATTTTGTACTCTTCCCCCACAGACACTGCCAATCCAGCTTGGAATGTAGGTGCTTCATCTAGAATTTTCAACTAAATGTTGAACAAAATGTACACTGGATGCACCATGCACATAACACTCCTTAAAGCAACCCTTTATATGAGTAACTTTTATCACCTAAAACGAAGGGGCAGATTTATGGAAAGTGGTGCTACACCGAGTGCAGCGCCACTTTCCCTGCGCCCCTCAGCACAGCCGCACCATGGCACAGGGTGGGGGCAGTAGTGTCATTTTTTATGGATGCTATTGATGTATTCTGCAGGAGTAGCGCCACAATATTGGCGCTACTCCTGCAGAGTACATAGGGCCCTATTCTAAAGCAGGTAAAACAATGAGGCAAATACCCTCTAACCCTTATAGCCAGGGATGTTTGAACAAACCCACGCACTGAGTCAATTCAACCACCTAAGTCACCTTAGCACCAGATTCTAGCGATCATTGGCGCTCTTTGGTACTACAACCACAGACCAGCGTAGATCCTCAGACCTTGGGACTCTTCCATTTCCTCAGGAAGATGTCCCTGTTCACATGATTGGTTCATTACACTGGAATTTAGGTGCTACCAATTGGATTATCTTTGTACTGATGATGATCCCTCCTTGACTCACCTTATTACGGGGTCGAAACGTCGACATATCTCCAAAGAGTGAATGAGACAAATACAAAGAAATTTTGTGAAACTTCAGGGCTTTCTGGATTGAAAGAGCCACTCGAAGTTCATAACTTTCTCAAAACCACACTCTGCACTGACTGTGTATATCACCTTCACTTACCTGCACTTCAGCACTTTCACTGTTTTTTTAGGAGCACCTACTGAGACAAATGTAAAAATATAATACTCTTTTGCGAACAAAATTACATGTTCAACCGATATTTACATGAAAAGCGTCTGGATTAATACGATCAAAAGTAATATATGAAGTAATACATTTCTTTTTGTATTACATTTATGGTACACAGAAAATTCCTAAACCGTTTATACTCCGCAGAAGTCTAGGTTACTTCCCCCATGCATTGACCTTTAATGTAACCGTATTCTAAACCAGACATTAAAAGTGCTGTAAAAAATGGCGCAAAGAAATCTCGTTGATTTCTTTACGCCATTTTTCCTGTTCCCCTAATGGGGAACACCCCCTTTGCATACATTATGCCTGGCACAGGCATAATCTAATGCAAAGGGTTACAGAGTGGCGCAATGCATGCCTTGCGCCACCCTGTAAATAAGGCACTCAGATTTTGGCCTTGTTGGGCCACATTAACTTAAAAATAAATTATGTTATTGTGGTGCAAGGTGGCACTAGGAGCCTATAAGTAGGCCCCTAAGTATCTAGTTAGGGTAAAGTACCCAGCAATGTTGGCTTATGATGAATACACTCAGGGCCATGTTTATGGCTAAGTGGCGCAGAGCAGTTCAGCAAGTCACCTTGCTGCGCTGTATCACAGGGAAAGGGCAGGGATGTGCCATTTTTATCCCAAAAGGGCACATTCTGGTCCTTTTCCCAGGCCTGGGGCTCAAGGGCTACCTAGCGCCAATGCAGGCACCATAGCACCATGATGCAAGTGAGTCTGCATTGTAAGGAGGTTTGTTTGTGTCTCCTTCTGCCCAGAAACAATCCCCTGAGGCATTTTCCTTTTTCTATGTGTCCTGCAGAATGCAGGACACATAAAATGAGGAACAAAATGAGGAGAAATTAAGATATTTCTCCTTGTTGTGCCTCACCTAGGGATACATAGGTTTTTGGCGCATTCCCAGGTCTACCTCTTTGGGTAAACATAGGAATGCATCAAAATCCATGGATGTTGCGTGGGAACACCAATGGAAGACCCATGGAACAAGTCTGGTGCACAGAGAAGCAATGCAGCAATTTGAACTGTGTTGCTTTACTGAAGTTTTATGAAGCACTAAGGGCCCCAAAATGTGGCCTTGAGTGACTTCATGAATCGATTGTGGGCTTGCATCACGCTTGCACTACATTGCATGGTGCATGAGCGACTCAAAGGGGCTAGTAAATATGTCCCTCAGTGTATATAGAAAGAACAATCTAAGGGCCTGGTTATGAATTTCATGGTACTGGAACTGTGGTAAAGCTGCATGTAAAATAATGTGAAATAATGGGAGGAACCAAATGCAAAGGAGGCTTACCATGTAGATATAGATTTACCTATTATAAAACTGTACAGAACTTTAAATGCTGTGGGGTTTAATGCATAAATTTACTGGTCGCTCCAAGCAGGCAGAAAATGTTGAATGCTCCCTCTCTAGAAAACAATTAGGGGACAAGGCTGGGCTACTGTTGCAACAAAATACTCAAGTGATTTTACAGGGAGGAAGGCCCACCAAGTAAAACCAGGTGCAGTAAACCAACACCTGGGAAATTGGATGGAGGAACATTGTCCCACTCATGATCAGGGGGAACAGAATTCTGGGTTGTAGTTCCACTCCAACTGACTCTCAATCAGGTTATAAATGTGAACAGCAATCAAGAAGTGTTCAGCTATTGGTTGATGCATAGGGTTCAATTTAAAAACAAATCCAAAAATCTATGCTAAGTAAACTTGTGCTTATTGTTTATGTAGATGTATCCATTTTGAGGGTTCACAGAATCCTGCTGGAATACATTTAAACCCTACACAAATTTCACATTATCAGGAATAGTTCCTAAGCTATGGTTACTCTAATAGATTTTCAGCACGATGAATGAGGAAAGCGCACAGCAATGATACACAGGCGTACCCCTTTATATTGTTTTTTTTTCTCCAAGAGGAAATATTTTTCACCATAGAGAAAGTCCTTCCTCTACAACCCAATAACATATTTATGAATTCATGTATTTTGTTTTATGTAACAGTTACATATTTAACAGTTGACAGATAACATTATACATTGTTGGACTTTTGCTTATGCAGGGTCATCCCCAGTCTTTTTTGCCTCCTGCCTCCTATTTTTTTCTGACCTGTTGCTGTTGGCTTTTCAACTCTGAGCACTTTACCACTGCTAACCAGTGCTAAAGTGCATATGCTCTCCTGTTTAAATTGTATGTAAGTGGTTTATCCATGATTGGCATATTTGAATTACTAGTAAGTCCCTAGTAAGGTGCACTAGAGGTGCCAGGGCCTGTAAATCAAATGCTACTAGTGGGCCTGCAGCACTGGTTGTGCCACCCACATAAGTAGCTCTGTAATCATGTCTCAGACCTGCCACTGCAGTGTCTGTATGTGTAATTTTACACTGTAAATTCGACTTGGCAAGTGTACCCACTTGCCAGGCCTAAACCTTCCCTTTCCTTACATGTAAGGCACCCCTAAGGTAGGCCCTAGGTAGCCCCAAGGGCAGGGTGCAGTGTATGGATAAGGTAGGACATATAGTAATGTGGTTTATATGTCCTGACAGTGAAATACTGCCAATTTCGTTTTCACTGTTGCAAGGTCTGTCTCTCTCTCATAGGATAATATGGGGGCTACCTTTAAATATGATTAAAGTGTAGATTCCCCTAGAGAGTAGATGGACATGTGGAGTTTGGGATCCCTGAACTCACAATTTAAAAATACATCTTTTAGTAAAGTTGATTTTAAGATTGTGCGTTTGGAAATGCCACTTTTAGAAAGTGAGCATTTTCTTGCTTAAACCATTCTGTGACTCTGCCTTGTTTGTGGATTCCCTGTCTGGGTCAGTTTGACAGCTGGGTTGTTTTTCACCTCACACCAGACAGTGACACAAAGGGAGCTGGGGTGTGATCTGCATTTCCTGATTAGCCATCTCTGCTAGGAGGGAGGGGTGGAGTGGTCACTCTCGTCTGAAAGGACTGTGCCTGCCTCTGACAATGCTGTCTCCAACCCCCTGGTGTGTGTCTGAGGCCTTGCCTGGGCAAGGCAGGATTTCACAAGAAGGTGTGAGTCCCCTTTGAAGAAAGGTGACTTCAAAGACTAAAATGGGTATAAGAAGGGCACCCAAACTTACAAACTAGAGAAAAACACTTCTGGAACCAAGAGGAACCTCTGCCTGGAGAAGAGCTGATAGCTGAGGGAGAAGTGCTGCCCTGCCTGTGACTGTGCTTTGTGGAGCTTTCCTGCAGTGCTGCTTCTGCCAGAGTAAGAGGGCAAAGACTGGACTTTGTGTGCCTTCCATCTTGAAGAAGAAATCTCCAAGGGCTTGATGTAGAGCTTGCCTCCTGTTGTTGAAGTCTCAGGGATAGCAAAGACTTCTTCCTGCCAGCACCTGGAGTCTCTGGAGAGACCCCTACTCTGCTCTGTGGTGCCCTTCCAGTTCCTGGGACCCTGAAGGAGAGGCTGGCAGCCTAAGGACAAAGAAAATCCACGCACCGAGCGCTGTGCGGGGAAAAGATCGACGCAAATCCGATCGCGGCTGCGGAAACGACGCGACGCCGGCTCCGCAGCTGAGAAACGACGCCGCAGGAAACGCGACCGGAGAATCGACGCCCGGAGCAGGAGAAACGACGCGCAGCATCGCTGACGAAGGCTGAGAGATCGCAACCTGCGCCGCGGGACTTTCGGACCGTCGCGTGGCTGGCTTTTTCGACGCGCATCGCCGTGCCGAGTTGTTTTCGACGCATATAACCGTGCAGGGTTATTTTCGACGCACACCGCCCGTGCGGGGTTATTTTTGACGCAAACCAGGTACATTTACACGCTAGCAGCGCTAGTGTGTTGTTACAACTACCTAAAGACTCTTTTTATTTTAAACCTTTAAAAAATCATAACTTGACTTGTGTATGTTGGATTTTTTGTCGTTTTGGTCTTGTTTTGTTTAGATAAATATTTCCTATTTTCTAAACTGGTGTTGTGTCATTTTGTAGTGTTTTCATTAAGTTACTGTGTGTGTTGGTACAAATACTTTACACCTAGCACTCTGAGGTTAAGCCTACTGCTCTGCCAAGCTACCAAGGGGGTAAGCAGGGGTTAGCTGAGGGTGATTCTCTTTTACCCTGACTAGAGTGTGGGTCCTTGCTTGAACAGGGGGTAACCTGACTGTCAACCAAAGACCCCATTTCTAACATACATAATATAACATCTACTACAAAAGTGAAATGAATAATATGAAGTTTTAAAGCTGATGTGACATACAATACAGTGAGAAACCAAATAGGTAATAAAATGTATATTATAAATAAATATGCCTTCACATAAATAGGGCTGAGCACAGAGGCAATTAGACGTATATGGGGATTAGAACATTTTCACCCCAGTAAACATATCAGAGATTAAAGCAGAGTACAAATTTATCACAGTTGTAGATCATTAGACCTGATATCTTTGGTGTGGTAGCCCCCTAGACTTTTGCCTTAATCCCCCATTCTTTATGACCTCATTTTTGTTGGTATTAGTGCTCTGTGCACTTTCTCCTGTTAACTAGTAGCAAAGTGTCTGTGCTCTCTCCCTTAAACATTGTAAAATTGGCAGAATCCCAGTTGTGATAGTTTATTTACTAAGGCATATTGAATGGTACTACCTGTACCCAGGGACTGTTAATTAAGTGACTCTACTGGGCAGTAGCACTCATTGTACCACCCACTCTAAAACAAGTCTTAGACCTACCACTGTACTCTGTAGTGGAGGTGTAATCTGCTATTTCCACTTGGCAAAGTAAACCTTTTGCCCAGCCTAAACCTTAATTTCTAATACTTATAAGTCTCCCCAAAAGTAGGCCCAGAAGGATGAAAGGGTAGGGTGCATAGGATTAAAAAAGTGGGACGTGTGTTTGTTTTATGCCCTGACTGTGAAAACCCCTACATTTGTTTTCAATGCTGCAAGGCTATCTCTCCAAAAGACTAACACTGGATTACCTTATTACACTTAATACATGATATCTTCAGGTTGGGGACACATCTGCTTACCCTCAAATTAATTGTAATTTTAAATAATCTTTAATAGTAAGGTTGGATTTTAAGTTACAATTCTTAAAATGCCTTACAAAATTGTAATTTTTCTGCCTAAAACAAATAAGCGTTTCAGCCAGTGTACTGGGTCAAATACCTGTGAATGGCTCTCTTGTGGCATTTTGTTTATTTTGTTCCAGACATGGGGACAAAAGGGCCTTGGGTGTGGGACAGGGTGTTGCTCTTCTGAGCAGAATGTTGTGGAGGTGATACTCAGCGTTTTCTAGGCTTCAAAGGGCAGCCTCAGGGATTGGCTCTCCCCTTCCTGACTTCTAAGAGCTGCCTGGCCTGCCACTGACAAATGCATATCACACCTAGACCTACTTGTTATTTGTTACCCTAGAAAGTTTGGCATCAAATCCAGGAAAGGTAGACCATTAGACAAAGAGGGTATCTCCAACCCACAAGTTGGCAAGGGGGATAAAAGTGGCACCTTCAGAACCTCTCATTATAACATTCTTGAGCCTGTCGAAGATTCCGAAAAAGGACTGCAGTGCTGTCTGAAGGAGGAAGACTGGACTTGCTTGTCTTGAACCCATTCTCCACAGAATTGGCTTTCAGAGTCAGCTGACTGAACTCTTGTTTGACCTACAGGGATACAACAAACTGACAGAGGCTGACCAGAGTGTATGCTTAAAGATTTTCAGAGCGTTTTGGATACTTTAGGTAGGTAGATAATCTTGAAAGCATTCAGAATCGGTTTTAATTGGTGTTTAGTGAGGAATCATGGGGGCAATGAAGGTCTTTGCAGTAAAGGGATGGTACCCCTCATCCCTACTCTACCCTAAGTACTTTAAACTAACGGGTGTAATAATGAGGGAATAATAGGCGCTCTAGATACAAGTCAGCCCAATTGTCAAAGACCTAAGAGGTGCCCTCACAAGGGAAAAACACCCATCCCTTACAGGTTTAATGAAACCAAAAAATATAATGAAAACAATATGAGGCCCCTCACAAACACAGTAAAAACTTCATATAAGATTTTATGACAAATTTTGCAATGTCCAATAATATCCAATAATTTATTTGAATCCAATCTTCACTTAATTCAGCAATTGATCCATGAGAACACCTTTCAAGCCCCAATGATTTATTTGAATCCAATCTTCACTTTATTCAGCAATTGATCCATGAGAACACATTTCAAGCCAACACGTGTTTCGTCATGGGAAATTCATTCATCCCAAACGACTTCTTCAGGGCTAAAAAATCACAAACAGATTGCTTGAGTTATAAACCAAAATGCTCAAACGTTAATGGATAAATGTTATGTGAAAAACCCCAAATTTTGAAATTGCCAAATCGAAAATCAAAACACCCAGAACTGTTTGGACTGTTGGTGCACGGACATTGTTATGTACATATCTGCACTACTTCTCGTAATGTATATATTTCTGACTGAATTTCGTATATATCTGTATATTTTTGTAAGACATGTATATTACAACATTACAATGTTTGAACGGATTTCGCTTTGTCTTTTCATTCTTCCGGGGGGATTGTGGGTTGTTACTGTGATTTTTGTGGATGCATTGGTGTGTATGTTGTATTATGCGAGGTTGGGGGTGGGGGTGTTTGGTGGGTGTCCCCCTAACATTTGCCTCCCCCCTCCCCCATGTCGTAGGTGCAGTACTCACCGTTGTCTTCGGCGCCTACGTAGATGATGGTCGTAGAGGAGCAGAAAGACAAGGGCAGGGAGTATTTGGAGTTCCGGGTCCATGGAGTCCTCGTTCCTCGTGGGATGTGTTCAGGTGAGCGTTTTCCCATTGCAAAAGCTGTTTCCGCCGTGTTTTTATCCACGGTGAATCTGCCCCGGAAAAGGTGGCGGATTGGCGGGTTGTGATACTATGGGCGGTACATTGTCTTCCACCTGTCTGTTGGCAGTGACCGCCGCGCTGCTTGTCTGTACCGCCGTGGCAGGCGGTGTGTTAAAGTGGCTGTCTTTGTTGGCGGTTTCCGCCTGGGTCATAATTCCCTTTTTTTATCCGCCACCCTGTTTGCGGTATTACCCCACCTTTAACACTGTCCGCCAGGGTTGTAATGACCACCTATGTGTTGATATGAGGAAACTAAATAAATGCGTGATAATTGGTCACTATCCTTTGCCCAACATTAACGAAATGTTAGCTCTTCTTAATAATGCAAAATGTTTTTCATCCATTGATTTGACCTCTGCCTACCACCAGATTAAGTTACATAAAGATTCACAAGACTTGACAGCATTTATTACACCTTTTAGTACTTACAAGTTCATCCGTATACCTTTTGGTTTGGTTTCTGTGGCCGCTGTATTTCAACGTGCCATGGAGAGAGTGCTTGAAGGAATTTAAGGCATCAAGATATACCAGGATGACATTTTAGTACATGGGAAGGATGTAACAGAACATAATATGAGAGTTCATCAAGTTTTTCAGAGAATGAAAGAGTGTGGTCTAACATTGAAAGCAGAAAAATGTAAATTCAATCTTGATGAAATTGATTATCTAGGTCATAAGATCTCTTCTCATGGTATTGAGCCTAAGAAAAGCTTAGTTGACACAATTGTTAACCTTGCGATGAGTTTGATGTTTGTATGATCAGGGAAGGGATAATTAAAGAAAGTGAGTGGATGGCAGAGCTACTCGGTGATGTAGTTTTACAAAAAGTTCTTAAGAAGATCAAAAATGGATGGGATGGCACTGAGAAGCTAGATCAACACTTAAGTGGTTATGGAGGGTCAGAGAAGAATTATCCTCTCACTGTGACTTATTATTGAGAGGGACTAAGCTCATTCCTCCAGGAAGCTAATGAACTAATATTGATAGCACAAGAGTCATCCTGGAATCTCTAAAACTAAGGAAAGATTAAGGCTCACGTATTGGTGGCCGAGAATGGATGTTCAAATTGAGCGCAGTGTTCGAGAATGTATAGAGTGTTCCAGAGCTGATACGGCCTTGATGTGTAGAGTTCAGCCTTTGGAAGTGAGGGAACCACCAAAAGAGAATTGGCAGGAGGTTTTGTTAGATATCTTGGGGCCTATTAGATATTCCAGCACTGACAAGTATGTGATAGTATTAATAGACATGTATTCAATGTGGCCTGAAATTGGGATCACATCTTCAGTTGAAACACACGTTGTCATAGATTTTCTTAATCAGATCTTAGACAGGGAGGGGTTCCCATCTTCCATCCTCACTGACAATGGTGTGCAACTTGTTTCTCAAGACATGGAAATGTTTCTAAGTGACAGGGGAATTAGGCATAAGAAGGCTTCTCTTTATCATCCTGAGAAAAATGGTATGGTGGAGAGGTTAAACAGAGTGCTAAAGGAAACTATTCAATTGGCTTTGGTCAATAACAGATGCTAGAAGGAGGAAATTGTAAGTAAAATCAAGAATTATCGGTTGACTCCACATACAAGTACAAGTACAGGCCTTTCGCCATTTGAGTTGTTTAGGCGAAGAAAACCTAACACACTAGTATGCCCTTCATGGGTAAACGATAAAGTGGGTTCGGAGTCTGAAATTGTGTGTAAAGAAGAGCACAAGTATGACAGGGAACTCAGAAAAGCTTTCTAAAGAAAGGCCAATTTTGATAGACGGAAGGCGGTAAAGAAGATAGTGATTTGTGTGGGTGATCTTATCAAAGTGAGAAATCCTCGCCTTGGTCTATCTAGTAGTCATTCAAAATTTTCTTCTCCTCTCAAAGTAATTAAAGTCATGAGAAACGCTGTGAAGACTGAGGATCATAAAATATGTAACATTTGGAGAGTGGTGAAAATCACTGGGGATGGAGAAGATAAATCTGTGGAAAGTTGTGGGAGAAGGAGTGAACAAGATGATGGCCATGTGAAATTGAGAAAGAGCTCTGGAATTATTAAACGTCCTAAAACTTTAGATGACTATGTATAATGCATGATAGGGGTGTGATCTAAATGTTCTAAAACTTTGCTTGGCTATGTATAACATATAATGGTGAGCAAGAAGATAATCATGAAATAGAAAATAATAAGGTTTAAGAAAGAGCTCTTTAACCATCAAATATTCTAAAACTTTAGATGACAATGTATATATAATAATGTGGTTTCTTTCTTTACTGTGATGTGTTAAGATTGTATTTGTTTCATTTTATTTGCTTTCGTTGATGTTCTTTTAGTTGGTGTGTTTGTTGATGAGGGGAAGATGTGTGGCATTCTGGGATTGGAATGCATTTCTTAGAATACTGGGGGTCACCTAGGTGATAGCGACTGTTGGGCAGAGGAGAAAGCAGGAGAAGACCAGGGGAAAACGTCTGCAGGCTGAGGTGTTCATCTGTACTAGAAACGTTGAATAAAGCAGAAGATTTCAACAAGGAAACAGGACCACGTGCCTTTCTTTCAAAGGGGCCTCTCTAAACTTTATGTCTGCAGTTCCCTTCACAAGGGTCTTTTCACATGGATTTGTGGATAGCATTTGTCTTATAGTGGTTGAATTTGGTAGATTGAATGAGAGCAGGATCAGACTGGTGACAGCTTTTTCCAGAGATTAGATCCTTTGCCAGTTTTATTTTCCTACAATTGAAATTTGAGCAGCCTAACAATATGTTGTAATAAAAGTGGTTATTTTATTTGGAAACTGCCTTAATGGAGGCATAACTTTTACCAATGGAGTATTGAAATCAGGGGTGGGTGGAATATGATTCTGTGGATATACATTAGAATTCTGTGAGATGCTGCAGAATTCCATGGCAGGCCAGAGTGGGCATTTGGCACAATTTTCTTAGTGCAAAATGCACCCATGCATCAAAAAAGGGAGCCATTTTGTGCTAAGAAAATAGTGCAACCAAATGCTACTCAACACCCTTACATACTCTGCTGTGGTTACTATAGAGTATGTAATGGCACTGCTACCGAGTGGTATGCAGTGGTTTCTAAACTGCATATGACTCTGTAATGCATGCCCCCTTGTGACGTTACCAAGTCTGCAGTAATTACTTCATTGGAAATTATGTAAGGATGCCAAGGGGTGTGCACTGCAGTGATTTTTACACAGGATGAGAAGAGGGAGCAGTCCCTCTATCTTTAAAAAACACAGTGGTTTTTAAACAAAGGTCCGTATTTATAGGCCCCTAGCACCACAGAAGCATCACTTTTAGTGACGCTCCTATGGTGCTGACCACAGCGCCGTATTTACAAGGTGGCATTAAGTCACATTTTGTGGCTTAACGCCACCTTGTAAATATGGCCCCTTCCCACACAGCACTGTGCATGGAAGGGGCGTGCAATGGGTGTTGCTGTGGCGTGCCAGAGCAACACCCATTGAATTTTGACGCTGTCTCAGATTTATGAAATCTCTTAAACCTGAGGCAGAGCCAAAATCTATCGCCACCCCAGGGGTGGCGTTAGCAGCTCACAACGAGGATGAATACTTATCCTCCTCGTTTTATGCTATTTCTATGCGTGCTGCATTCCGCCGCACGCATAGAAAGAGCAAAATGCCAGAAATGATTGTTTATGTGCGGTAAGGTGTCCCTGAACATAAACAATCATGACGTTTTGGCACTTCTGTGTGTGCTGCATTGTGCAACACACTAAGAAGTGCCGAAGCGCCATTAGTGATTGTTTATGTGCAGGAAGGGACACCTTCCCGCACACAAACAATCATACCCCTCAAAGCAGGAATCCTTGCACCATAGTGCAAGGATGCCTGCGTTGGTGCTGGCAGCTAAATTTAGCACCAGCACAGGGGGAAATGCAGGGGTACGCCGTATTCACTCAAATACAGCACATTCCTGCATTTCTAAAGTGACGCAAAGCAGCGCTGCCAATTTTGGAGCAGCACTGTGCTGTGCCACTTTTCCTTAAATCTGGCCCATAGAGGGGCTGCTCTCTCTTTCCATCCTGTTGAAAAATCACTGCAGTGCATACCTATCTGCGCCCTTACATACTCTGCAGTAATTACTGCAGAATATGTAAGGACGCAGAAGGATATGCACTGCACTGGTTATGTCTAAACGAGGTCGCAAGAGGGAATAGTCTCTCTATGTTTAAAAACCACTGCCAATTAGACTTTATTCTGCAGTGATTTTAAAATGTAGGGGGACTGCTCCCTCTTACAGACCTCATAGAAACAAATAAATTACTGCAGATTAGTTCTTGACTGAATTTAAAAGTAATTTCAGGTTACCAAAGTAAGATGGGATTACAAAATTTCTCCGAATCCACTGGTGGAATTAATTATTCCATCCCGTCCTAATTGGAATATTTACTTAAAAACTACTGTTCAACAAATTTTGGGAGATTTTATGTCTGGAAATTTGTCATCAATTTACAGTTGTTCTTGTAGTAAAAAAAAGCACTGGATGCTGCCCAAACTTTTACTTGGATTTTTCTTCTGCAAATCACTTGCTTTAAAATTGTAAAGAGTCAGCCTCTTGATTTGACTTCAGGGACCTAGAGTGCTGAATCCGCTGCTCTGCTGCAGTGCTGCTTCACCGGTTGTAGTGCTCATTATTGTGAACTGCTGTGAGACATACTTTCATGAGGCTCAGAGTGCTGAGAATGGGACTATGAGGGTCATTCTGACCCTGGTGGCCGGTGGTCGCCAGGGCCACCGACCACGGGAGCACCGCCAACAGGCTGGCGGTGCTCCAACGAGCATTCTGACCGCGGCGGTTCAGCCGCGGTCAGAAGCGGAAAGTCAGCGGTCTCCCGCTGACTTTCCGCTGCTCGTGTGAATCCTCCATGGCTGCGGAGCGCGCTCCGCAGCCATGAGGATTCCGACCCCCCCTACCGCCATCCTGTTCATGGCGGGAAAGCCGCCATGAACAGGATGGCGGTAGGGGGGGTCGCGGGGCCCCTGGGGGCCCCTGCTGTGCCCAGGCCAATGGCATGGGCACGGCAGGGGCCCCCGTAAGAGGGCCCCGCAAAGTATTTCAGTGTCTGCCTTGCAGACACTGAAATACGCGACGGGTGCCACTGCACCAGTCGCACCTTCCCACTCCGCCGGCTCGATTACGAGCCGGCATCCTCGTGGGAAGGTCGTTTTCCCCTGGGCTGGCGGGCGGTTTTTCAGCAACCGCCCGCCAGCCCAGGGGAAAACTTGTAATACCCGCCGCGGTCTTTTGACCGCGGCGCGGTATTTCGGAGGGGGGAATTCTGGCGGGCGGCCTCCGCCGCCCGCCAACATTGGAATGAGGGCCTATATCTTGGTACAGAGTATAGACACAGACATGTGGACCTAGTTCTAGTGTAGGAATGCCATAGGCACATTTTATACACATTTTTATACAAGCTTTGTGCCACTCAGGACCTGTCCTGAATGTTTGCTACACGTTACAGTGAAAGTATACTTAGATTTACTGTATTTCAATTTGCAATCACGTTTACAAATTGGAAATAGGCTTAATTTCAAGACCATTAGAGATCTTTAAACCTAGCATTACCTTGTGTTGGGGAGGTGATAAATGGGTGGAGCATGGGCCTTCTCATGCATCCACCCACGCATTTTGATGCACTCCCAGACTTACTTAGGTTGGTAAAGCTCGGTGTGTGCCAAAATGTTGTGCCTACCTGAGCCTTGTTACTTTCTCTTTGCAGATGTGCTGCTTTCTGCAGTGAATATAGAAATACGAATAAGCATTTAAGGATTATGCTGTGCAGAAGTATCGTAACGTACACAAAAGCAATCCTGACCAAAATGCAGGTACCCTTGCACAATGATGCTAGGCTGCCACAAGTGTACCAGTGCAAAAAGAGAAGAGAAGTGTACCATATCCTCATATATAAAGTACATTTATGCTCTCTCCCTTTCATACAGTGAAGCACAACAAGTTCCATTGTTGCGTTACAGGAAGTGTACCCAAAAATATGTTCAACTTGCCTTGAACCCTTCAGCAGACCAACCACATGTACTCTAAAGTCGGCATAATTCTTTTAATTGTCTTTTTGAAAAATGTTAATATGGTCGTTTGTTTTGACCTGGACCTCGTGCTCGTGACCATATTTTGCTTTTCAATTAATTGTTTTTGTCCCATTTACCATTAGGCATATTCATTAAAAAATGTTAGTACTATTTGGTTTTCTATTAGTTTATAATGCTCTTTACAACTGATCTGCATTTTTGCCCTTTTTCTTTTTTTTTTCATTAGCTTCCGAGCCACTTTACTCTTTTTGCTCATTTTGGCTTTATTTTTCTGATTTAATGTTTATGTTGAGTTTAACCTGGAGGTTATTTCTTTCTTTCTGTTTATTATTAATTATTTGCCTTCTAAGCCCAATGCCTATACATACTTTTCCACTGAAATAGATTTTTCTCTTGCGACTGGATTACAGGGCATTTCTAGCTAGGCTGTGTTTTTTCTCTTGTCAACAAAGATGTTACGAGTGCTCTTGGTGTACTGCTCTGTTTGCTCTTTCATTCATTAATTTACTGGTGAGACAAAGGGTCACATTTATCAATATATTACGCAACACAGCGCAGCAAGTCACCTTTCTGTGATGCGGGGAGGGCTAAAGGAAAGGAATGTGCTGTATTTAACATAAAAAGGTGCAATACTGTCCTTTCCTATTGCTGATGCCGTTTTGGTGCCTAGCCCCAATGCTGGCACCTATGCACTGTGGTGAAGGGCAACTTCCTTCACATAAACAGTCCACTGAGGCATTGTCCTCTTTCCACGTGTGTGCGGAATGCAGCACACATTGATAGAGGGGAAAACGTTTAGGAAGAAAATTATTTCTCCTTGTTAAGTCTAGCATTTTGATGCATTCTCAGGTCTACCAGAATTGGTAAATATGGGAATGCACCAAAATCCATGGGTGGATGCATAGGAACACCCTCAATCCGCCATGGAACGATTCCTTAGGGCAAAGTAACACAATGCAGTGATTTGACTGTGGTGCGCTGCATTACTCTAGATTTGTCAAGCCACGCAGGCAGGGGCATTTTTCCTCTAGGGCTAAGGGGCTGCACCCTTTTTAAATTCCTACACATCAAAATAAAAAAATATTAATTGGATCCATAGATCCATTTGCTTAGAGTTATGATCGTATCACTAAACAAATCAATGTACTTAACTCTAGGCTGTCTGTCCCAACCTGCCTTCCCCGCCTCGCTTTGAAGTATGAGATGGTAGCCAGGCAGTAAATCTACTTCTCTGCACTGTGACACTCAATACAGTGCTTAGCTTTCTAAAGCCCTTCATTTCAACTGTGGGCTAAGGGAGTATTTGCTGTAGGCCAGTGACGCTTTTAGCATCTTGGTTGTGGGTGCTGGAGTCTTCATCCCTGCATGAGGGCAGACATCTGTCATTCACAAGCATCAAACCCACCATTTCCCATTCGTCACGCAGTAGCAATGAATGCAAGCATGTCTGGTTTAGTGCCTTGTCTTCAGTAATGTTAAGCGTAATATTGCTAGTCTTGGGTTATTAATATTGTGCTGAGACCCTTTGTCACCGTACCCTCCTGCATTTTGACATCCCAGGCCCTTGCTGCAGATCGCTGGCTCCTTCAGAGGTGGAGCTGCTGTATTTGTTCCCCCTATAAATTGTTCCAAAAGATGAGCAGGGTTCTGGTTTCCTCTGAAAAGTTTATCTACATATCTCAGCCATGCTGAAAGCGAGAAACATGTGCTTACGGGAAAGGCAGTTATCGCTGTATAGGTTAAAATCGACCCTATATTTATGCCAAAATCATGGATTGATTTGTGAACAATTAGTGTTAAGAACGTTAAGGTAATGTGTGTCAGTGATTTTTTTCCTCACTTTTTTCATGTTTTACTTAGTGTTGAATTTGCTGAGTTAGCTGTTTCATCAAGCTCTGATTTTGTATTTCTTTTTGTGCATTTTAGTACTCTTGCATAGTGCATACTTTGAATTGTTCCAGGTGTTTATGAGGGGCTTTGACTGAGTGCGCTAGTGCTGAGTCTGAAGGCAAAGCCAAGTGCCTGTCAGTGTATTGGTGCCTCTGCAGAGCACACAGAACAATGGTCATGAATTCCAGTTACAACTGAAATTCCGTGTGAATGTGTGCAAAGGTTGTGCAAAGAGGTCAAAATATTTATAAGGCAAAAGCAATAGAAAATAAAGTGCTCAAATGTGTATGAGTACATTGTATGTTTGAGATGGTAAAATGAGGGTGATGCGAGGAAGTGCATTCAGGTGACACTGAAAAGAGGTTGCTGAAGAGGTGAGGAGACTGAAAATGTGCAGATGGATGAGATGTGCAGAGAAAAAGGGCATATCTATTTAACAAAAAGCACACATAACTGAAGGCCATACTCCTTTCACAGGCCTCAATAATATTTCATTCATAGTCTCACAATTTCAGAATTAAAACATTTCCAAGTTAATTTTGTATAAGAAATCATAGTTATTACTTATTTATTTTAATCAGATAACAAACATTGACAAAGCCAGTAGGACTGACAAGTTTTAGGTGTATAATTGTGGATGCAATAACATCTCAATACAAACCAAAATACAGGTCGGGTGACACACTAAGGGAATAACAGAAATGTACTTTACATGTCTCTTTTAGGGAGCCCCCACTTTTTTCATCCCACTTAAAGACCTGCCTTCACATATTTCTGTATGACTGATTGCAGCCAGCAGCTGTGGGTGTGCTCTTGGTGCTTCCCATGCCTGGTTGGAACACTTTCTTCCAAAGTTGATGCCTCATGCAGTGCAGTACACTACCCAAGCACACACTTTAAAGGGCCTGAAGTTGTCATGCTGTACAATTTGCACATTAAAATAACTGTTGAACTTATTATTGCAGTTAGATATAGGGCAGTTTTTAATCTGTTTAATATTTTAAGGCTATAAATTCGCACTCCTTTATAAACCTTGCTTTCTCACTAAATTCATTTGCTTTTGAATGTACCAATTGTCCATTTTTTTTACATTTTTTCTGCTGGGAGGAGGACCCATCCTGGACCCCACGGATATCTATTAGGCTTTCTCGCTTCACTTGTTACATAAATGTCATACCCAAATTTTACACCCTACTGCTTTCAAATGTCACTAGCCACCATAGCAAGCAGGGCTACTCAAGGTGGCCTTGTGTGGCTTGATCAATCTAACTCAGTAGTTGTGTCATTTTTGCGCCCCTTTGCATAGCACAAGGGCGACACAACTACTTGATAAATATGCCCCTATGTCTTACAGCTGGAGACGGCACAAAATGTCATTGCAAGCGTCTACAGTGATCATTCTGCCCGGCGTCATGTAAGCCGATTATAAAGTGATGTTAACGTTTGGAATGACCTAATAAAAGTATTATCTATGTTATTTCGGTACGAAGACTGTTGCCTCTCCGCCCAGAAAGCCAGCTATGTCTTTTTGTAGATAGTAACATCTTCAGTTTGACTACGTGTTCATGAAATCGTTATGTACAGCTGAACCTACTTTAAGAAGCCAGATGTATAAACGTCATCATTATTCTCTGGCAACAAAATACAGAATAAGCTAGTCTGTCATTGTTCTCATTCGCTTAGACAGTGACTATATGTCATAACTACAGAACTGGTAACTAATTGAACCTAGATCAATGCCCAGTGCAGCCGCGGCCTGTCTTTTAGAGCAGAGGGGCCACACCCCCCCACCTTTTGCCCCTCATAAAGAGTGCCTGTCAGGGTGAGCAAAGGTAAGCCTGACAGACACTCTTCATGTTCAGATCAGGCAGCCAGGAGTGAGACATGTATGATTTGCGCAGACTCCTGACTGCCTGAGCTGCACTTTGCTGGGCTGAAGAAATCACAGCTCCTATGGGTGTGACATCCTCTGCTTAGCAAAGGTGTCTCTAGGCCCTTCCCCTCAGTGACAAGGGGAAGCGTCACCAATTGACTTCGACCTGGGTGCTTCAGGTTTAAGCCCTGAAGCGCCCAGCGCGAGTGTCAATCGGTGACACCTTGTCACAGAGTGGGGAGGGGTCAGCAGTCTCACTGACCCCATACCACTCTGTGACGAAGTTGGGACTGAGGGAAGGCAGCAGTCCCAACCCTACTGGGACCTCCGAGGCTGAAGGTAAGTGTGTGAGTGAGAAGGTAAGTTTGTGTGTTTTTTAAATGAATGTTTAGTGCGTGCGTGTATGTTTGAATGTTGATGAGTGTTGTGAGTGGATGTGCGTGCATGTGTGAATGAATGAGTGTGAGTGTGCTGCCCGTCCCCACTCCCTCCCAAAATTACTGGCCGCGACTGGCCCAGTGTCTTACAGATGTGTATGTCCCGGTTTCTTGTTCGGCTTCCAGGAATTTCATCCTGGTGCTTCACACACAAACATACTTCATGAAATGTTTATCTACCATGACTGCCCTGCTACCAATGAAATCAATGCGCAGCTTTCGTGACAGTATTTGAAAAGATACCGAGGCCCATATTTATACTTTTTGACGCTAAACTGCGCTAACGCAGTTTAGCGTCAAAAAGTTTTGCGCCGTCTGACGCCATTCTGAAGCGCCATGCGGGCGCCGTATTTATGGAATGGCGTTAGACGGCGCAATCAGACCGGCGCTGCCTGGTTTGCGTGGGAAAAAAACACGTAGACCAGACAGCGCCGGCGTAGGGGGAAAATGGCGCATGGGCGTCTTAAAATGGGGCAAGTCAGGTTACGTCGAAAAAATCGTCTTAACCCGACTTGCGCCATTTTTTAACGACGCCCATCCCCCATCAACATGACTCCTATCATTGTAAAGATAGGAGTCATGCCCCCTTGCCCAATGGCCATGCCCAGGGGACTTCTGTCCCCTGGGCATGGTCATTGGGCATAGTGGCATGTAGGGGGGCACAAATCAGGCCCCCCTATGCCACAAAATATTATTAAAAAAAAAAAAAAAAAAACTTACCTGAACTTACCTGAATGTCCCTGGGGTGGGTCCCTCCAGCCTTGGGTGTCCTCCTGGGGTGGGCAAGGGTGGCCCCTGGGGGCAGGGGAGGGCACTCTGGGCTCATTTTGAGCCCACTTGTCCCTTAACGCCATGCCTGACCCAGGCGTTAAAAAGCGGCGCAAATGCGCCGTTTTTAGCCACGCCCACTCCCGGGCGTCGCTTTTGCCCGGGAGTATAAATACCACGTAAAGGCCTGGGAGTCATTTTTTAGACGGGAACGCCTCCCTTGCATATCATTAACGCAAGGAAGGGGTTCACGCTAAAAAATGACGCACATTCCGGGAACTTTGGCGCTATTCGCCTCTAACGCCATAGTATAAATATGGCGTTAGTTGGCGTTAGTTTTGCGTCGAAATTGCGTCAAAAAAAACGACGCAATTTCGGCGCAAACGGAGTATAAATATGGCCCCGAATGCGACAACTCCGTTGAATGTACAGGTTTGGCGCGGTGGTGGCAGTATACCACTTATATTTTGCACGGTGTGACATGACAAGCTCGCAGGGGTTGCCCCTGTTTAGTAGTAAGTCACTAACTAAGGACTATTCTTAACTGGGTCAATTATTTACTGGCGATCAATTTGAGAAGTTAGCCCTTTGAGCTGAATGACTAGACACACGTGTTTTACTTACTCCCCGCCAGTTTTAGTTGCTATTACAATAAACTGTGGCATTTGTTTGTTCCGTCTACCATCTGCAGAACAAAAATGCGTCTTTCCCTGGACTATACCCGTCCAAATAGTAAAATAAAAAAATACCTTAATCACTAGTCAATATTTCTGTGCGGCAGGCACGACCGGCATAAAAACAGCCGTCTTGTTCACTCTACAAACAGTGAAAATTGACCGTTAGGGGGCAGTAAGGTACCATGAAATACTTCTCATACATGCTCTGTCCACAAAATCAAACTGTGGAAAACAGACGATGAAGCTGGAAGAAGAATAACTTTTAGGACATACATTTTATACTTGGCTAAAAGACAGGTCCGGTATATACTATCATTTAACGTTGTTTCCTTTCTCTTCGAATATCCGTTTGTGTTGATAAAATAATACGGTTCGTTTGCAAGCGGCAGGAACCCTATTTTTTTATTTTGAAACACATTAGGTGCTTTTTTAAGGCGTAAGATTTACCTCGCACTTTTGCGTTCAAACATCTTCTAAGCAAACATGGAGGTGGCTGAGAGCCATTTGGAAGCACGCAACAAAGAGCAATCCAAGGACATCTTTGCAGGTTTTATGCCACGAAACTGTTGAAATCACATAAATGAGCATTAGGGTTGATGAGAGGAAAGCAAATTGGAACCAGATAAAATCTCAATGTGCGCTGAATTAAGGCAGGCGCGTCCACAATAAGCCGCAGCCGCGACTGTCGGACGAGAATGAATAGAAATGTTACTTAATGGAGAATGCCCGCTCAGAACAAATAGGAATCGGCAGCCTGCTGAAGCAGCTAGACAAACGTGCTGGACCAGGCCGCCATCCATAACGTAAACCTGTGCCTTTTACTACTCGGAGCCCATTCGATCAGAGAGAACACAATTCGGCATCTCCTGTCTCGGCATCCTTCGTAAGAATCCTCTGTATGCAACCTGCTGCGTATTTGCCGTGGACCACAAAACCTCAAATCTACATTAAAGGTCATCCCACGTAAGTGCATTAGTATTTGACTAATGACTAATAAGGCCTCTAGAAGCCTCCACGTTTTCAGGAGTTATTTACACAGATCCCAGTACTTGTCTTTTTTTAGGTGTGACAATTGGGACTTTTCTATGTCTCAAGAGACTACCGGTCCTCAGGGCACAAATCTTGACAAATTAAGAGGATGCTCACTGCAATTTGTGCCCCAACCAGCTCTCGGGTGTTGTGTTCTGGTCGCGTTACCTGCAGATACTCAACCTCTCAAGTTATCTAACTGGGGTTGGAGCCCTTAAACCGTTAGTAACAGGGGTTTCTGTTGGCATGTTCTCAATACACTGTTAAGCCACCAGCTCATTTAGGGGCATATTTATACTCCGTTTGCGCCGAATTAGCGTCGTTTTTTTCGATGCAAATTCGGCGCAAAACTAACGCCATATTTATACTTTGGCGTTAGACGCGTCTAGCGCCAAAGTATGGGCAAATAGCGTCATTTTTTTGCGTGAACGCCTTCCTTGCGTTAATGAGATGCAAGGAAGGCGTTCCCGTCTAAAAAAATGACGGCGACGCAAATGCGTCGTATTTATACTCCCGGGCAAAAATCACGCCCGGGAGTGGTCGGGTCAAAAAACCCCGCATTTGCGCCACTTTTTAACGCCTGGGTCAGGGTCGGCGTTAAGGGACCTGTGGGCTCAAAATGAGCCCACAGCTGCCCTCCCATGCCCCCAGGGACCCCCCCTGCCACCCTTGCCCACCCCAGGAGGACACCCAAGGATGGAGGGACCCACCCCAGGGACATTCAGGTAAGTTCAGGTAAGTATAAATTTTTTATTTTTTTTTTGGCATAGGGGGGCCTGATTTGTGCCCCCCTACATGCCACAATGCCCAATGACCATGCCCAGGGGACATAAGTCCCCTGGGCATGGCCATTGGGCAAGGGGGCATGACTCCTGTCTTTACTAAGACAGGAGTCATGTAAATGGCGTCTGGGCGTCGTTTAAAATGGCGCAAATCGGGTTAAGACGATTTTTTAGCGTCAACCTGACTTGCGCCATTTTTAAGACGCCCTAACGCCATTTTTCCCTACGCCGGCGCTGCCTGGTGTACGTGGTTTTTTTCCACGCACACCAGGCAGCGCCGGTCTGCTTGCGCCGGCTAACGCCATTCAATAAATACGGCGCCCGCATGGCGCTTCAGAATGGCGTTAGCCGGCGCAAAATTTTTTGACGCTAAACTGCGTTAGCGCAGTTTAGCGTCAAAAAGTATAAATACGGGCCTTAATTTTTTTGTAGAGACTACATAGCCACTTTTTGTTTACTTCTTGAGAGGTTGTTTACACTTTCTAAACAGCTGCTTATATTAGCAGGCATACAAACCGAACAGGCAAAGTTTGTTGAGCGCATTAACAAAGTTACTATTACTATTTCAGAAAGATATACATTTTATCAACCTCAAAGTGTTGACATTTCAGAGACTGGAATCCACCTTAAGGCCCATGTTTATACTTTTTTAGCGCCGCATTTGCGTCGCTTTTTGACGCAAAATCGGTGCAAACTTTTGAAAAATAGGGGCATATTTATACTCCGTTTGCGCCGAATTTGCGTAGTTTTTTTCGACGCAAATTAGACGCAAAACTAACTCCATATTTATACTTTGGCGTTAGACGCGTCTAGCGCCAAAGTTCATGGAGTTAGCGTCATTTATTTGCGTGAACACCTTCCTTGCGTTAATGATATGCAAGGTAGGCGTTCCCGTCTTAAAAAATGACTCCGATGCTATTGCGTCGGATTTATACTCCCGGGCAAAAATGACGCCCGGGAGTGGGCGGGTCTAAAAATCCTGCATTTGCGCCGGATTTTAGCGCCTGGGTCAGGGCAGGCGTTAAGGGACCTGTGGGTTCAGAATGAGCCCAGAGGTGCCCTCCCCTGCCCCCAGGGACACCCCCTGCCAGACTTGCCCACCCCAGGAGGACACCCAAGGATGGAGGGACCCACCCCAGGGACATTAAGGTAAGTCCAGGTAAGTATATATATTGTTTTTGTGGCATAGGGGGGCCTGATTTGTGCCCCCCTACATGCCACTATGCCCAATGACCATGCCCAGGGGACAGAAGTCCCCTGGGCATGGCCATTGGGCAAGGGGGCATGACTCCTGTCTTTGCTAAGACAGGAGTCATTTCAATGGGGGATGGGCGTCGTAAAAAAATGGCGCAAATCGGGTTGTGGCGATTTTTTTGCCTCAGCCTGACTTGCACCATTTCTGGACGCCCATACGCCATTTTCCCCCTACGTCGGCGCTGCCTGGTGTACGTCGTTTTTTTTAACGCACACCAGACAGCGCCGGCGGCTAACGCCGGCTAACGTCATTCAATAAATACGGCGCCCGCATGGCGCTTCAGAATGGCGTTAGCCGGCGCTAATTTTTTTGACGCAAAACTGCGTTGGCGCAGTTTTGCATCAAAAAGTATAAATATGGGCCATAATGTCTTCAGTAGGCATTTTGACTCCATGAATTATCTTACCAGAAAGAGGTGCTTGCATTAACTACATACCGGAATGCACTGTGTCAAAATGCATTTCTATGAATACACTCTGGCTCAGTGCTAAGATTCACAACATGCTGCAAGACACAAAAGAGATGCTGTGAGTGCTGTGTAAATGTACTAGTACTGAGATGGAGGAGCATATGATGCAATTCATGATAAAAAACATTGTTGGAGCATTATAGATGCCTTGGTACTATTGATACCAGGGTAAAGGTGGGCTGTGATAACTCTGGGAAAGTCTCCACATTGTTTCACATAAGCATACTACATACAGCCCAGGTGAAGACGCTATGCAGGAATCCTGGATTTCTCAGTTCTTTGAGACAATGTGTGAAGATAATTGGGGCACATGTTGTGGCAGCTCTGTAGACGCCTCATCACTGGTGTGTGTGGAGGCAGGATGTTGAGTATTTTATCAAGGTCTGCAAGAGTCACTCGTCCAGCCTGACATGGGACAACACAGTAGAGCAGGAGGGCCTTTGATCTGTGCAAGGAGTTTTAGTAACAGAGGAATGGAGATTCTACATGAAACCCATTAATGAGGCCATCTTGGAATACACTCGCACCTCATCCAGTGGATTCCACCTTACATTCTGCCGCTTGAAGTTTTGCTTCTTTTCAAGACTCTCGGTAGCAGAATGCAAAAAAAATTGGGGTATCTGTGAGTAAAAATGGATGTCAGTGGATACTTTAGAAGGGCATGGGAAATTCTGCCCTTGAAAATGGCAGCTGGAAGGAGAATGGGAGATGCTGTGCAGGAAAGCCACTGTGCTAAGGATGGAAAGGGTCTAGCAGGTAGAGGCACGAGGGAAATTGTGCAAATGTAAAATAGAATGAGTGTATGAAATTGGGCCTTTTGTGTATGCACAGAAAAGAAAAAAAGAAAAAATGCCACGCACTATCATCAGGAAAGGTGGTGTACCCCTAAAGTAAATGGTAGTTCCACTAAATGCTGTGCTTCTTAACCCTACTCTTTAGACATCCCAAAGCACCGTACCATTAGGCAAATCACCATCCTTTAAACTGCCTTTACAATCAGATTGGCGAGTACCTGGACTTCTTTTATTAGTTTAATGTGCAGGACAGATGTGGCCTAGTTTTAACAAAGTTGCTAATTTTACACTATGACGTTACACAACTACGAGTTGAATTTTCTATCTGATTTAGTGCCTTCAATGTTCACATTACCCTGTGATATCTAAAGACATCTAAAGCAAAGCATGTTTGCCATGCCTCATTATAAGGCGTTAGCCCACGTGTCATCAGTGTTGAAATGTTGCACTTTTACATGCTACATTATGTTAACAATTCTTAAAAATTTGTATGCACTATGGCCCATATTTATACTTTTTGACGCAAATCAACGCTAGTGCAGATTTGTGTCAAAAAGTTTACCGCCGGCTAATGCCATTCCAACGCGCCAGCCGACCTCCTCATTTATGGAATGACGTTAGCTGTGGCCTGATTAGCGCCAAAATAAATGACGGTAACCGGGCAGCGGAGGCAAAGGGAAGACTGGGGGTTGTGCTTATTTAAACACACAAAGAGAGTCAGGGAGAGAAAAAGAAGAACCAACCCATACTATCTCCCTACAACTAGGACCATAAACACAAAGAGTATGGGGTTCACTTATATGATGGAGCCGCTGGCGAGGGATTTCGCCTAGGGTTCCACAAACTCACACTATGAGTTTCCGTGTCGGGTGCTGTGGAAGATTATGTAGTGAGGGGAGTTTCCTTTACGGACTAGGTGGTCTCACACACTATATAGTGTCATGCTTCATCATATGACCACCTAGCCCCACCCAGGTAGGACAGTGCCACCTGGGCAAACTCAACCTCACCGTTAAAAGAAAAGGAGGGAGTGCATAAATTCAGTTTTTCTGGAAAAATATGCGAGCCAGCTATACTAGGGAAGAAGTAAAAACACCTAGTCAGTCACCGCTGTGATATTACACCTTTATTTGTGGTGTCTGCTGGTGTGATTAAGAACAAGGATGGGGCACCTCTGTGGAGAATTAAGGCTCACTGGGTCACCTATCTAAAAATTACTGGCCAACATGTTTCTGCCCACTACTAAGAGCCAAAGAAGGTCTGGGTGCATTCTTCAGGGCCTAGGATCCCTCATAATCATGAACTGCAAACAATAAACCACTCAGCTAAAAGTAGTGCAGATAATATAATATAAAGATAGGGGGCCTACCTGTGGGGAGATACCCTGTGGAGGCCCTAAATCTGAAAGGCTACTGGCCCCAGGTCACAAGGAGGGGGAATGTCCCCTTATAGTCACCCAAACTCTAGCGGTCTAGAGAGGGGAACGGAGTAGGTGCTGAGCAAGCGCCTCCTTTGGAGTTAGTAAAGACAAGAGTCATGTCCCCTGCCCAATGGCCATGCCCAGTGGACTTCTGCCCTCTGGGCATGGCCATTGGGCACAGTGGCATGTAGGGGGGCCCAAGTTAGCCCCCGCTATGCCACTTAAAATAAAAAAGAAAATTATACTTACCTGCACTTACCTGCACGCACCATGGATGGGTCCCCCTTCCATGGGTGTCCTCCAGGGGTGAGCGAGGGTGGTAGGGAGTGTCCCTGGGTGCAGGGAAGGGCACCTGTGGACTGCTTCCATGGTCTCCCACCATGGAAATGAGCCCACAGGTCTCTTAACACCTGCCCTGACCAAGGTGTTAAAAAAACGGCGCGAATCCACCTGGGTGCCATGTTTTAAGGCCCGCCTCCTCCTGTGAGTCATTTTGATGTCGGAGGATAAATAAGGCGCACATGCCTTAGAGTCATTTTTTGCACGGGAACGCCTACCTTCCATGCCATTAGCACAAGGTAGGTTTCCACGTACAAAAAATGACTTAAACTCCATAACTTTGGCACTAGACGGGTCTTGCTCCCAAGTATAAATATGGAGTTGAGTTTACGCCGAATTTGCACCAAAAAAAATTACACAAATCCAGAGCAAACAAAGTATAAATATGGGCCTATGTGTTTGGTAAGAGGGCAAGTTTTATGGCATAGGCATATTAGTAACATTTGTATTATTTCATCGAATACCACTACTCATACATAAGCCCTAGTCACTATATATTGTCTCTTTGAATACTGAAATTGATTTCATGTGAAGCACCACCTTGGGAACAAATACTTGTTTTGAACATGATCTGCTGTGTGGTATTCTCCCAGGTGTTTGCTTTCTGAACCTAAGCCCCTATGTGTTGGCCATGGGACTCTGAACCCGTAATTCCTGCTAACCTGTGGAACAGTGCTTGTGCTCTCACTTTTAAACATGATATAAGCGGCATATACCTGGTGCCAATGGTCTTCAGCATTCGTGCCATCAGCTAAAGTAGCACTGTAAAATATGTCTATATGTCTGCAGTTGCAGCCTTGTTGGGCAGTTTTAAACTGTCATTTTGGCATTGCAAAATTAATAATTCTCCAGGTCGAAATCTTTCTTTTTAATATTTAAGTCACCCCTGAGGTAGGCCTTAATTGCCTATAAGGCAGGGCATGAAATATTTAAAAAGTAGGATTTAAATACTTATAATTTTACATGTCTTTGCAGAGAAAGTTATCTGGAGAAATGTTTCATTGTAACAGGGTAACACAAGGTTACATTGTAACAACTTATAATGCTTAGTTTCAGTTTTTGAGCAGGTAGCAAAATGATTGAAAGACTTCTTTTAATAATATTTTATTACACAACCTAATGATAAAATTGGATTTTATATTACTATTTTGAAAATGATATTTTTGGAAAGTTGTCATTTTCCTGCCCTAGCCAAATGTACTTTATCGCCATTGCCCAGTTGCCTGTGACTGATACATACCCTCCATGTGGTGAAATATGGATTGTTCACAGACAGTGGACAAAAGGCTTAGGTGTCTGAAGGTGTTTTTCTTTAGCATGGTTGCCTGAAGGTTGTACCCAGTCTTTTCCATAGCTCCAAAGGATACCTACTCTGTCAGTGGCAGACGTAGCTCACATCTAGGTCTGTCTCCCTTTTTCTTCCTAGTCAGCTTGGCTCCAAACCTACTGGGAGAGGGGAGCTGCCCCAGAACTGGTTTGGAGTGACCATAAGGTAGAGTTTGCACATTATTACAGCCAATTCTCTGGATGGGCACAGGGAGCTCTGAGCAAAGGAAGAAGGGATCTGCCATTTTGGATTTAGGTGGAGAAGAGGTCTGTGGTATAGCTTACAATAAAAGACACAGGAAGTGCTGTAAATGTATATAGGGTCACCCCTGATAACTTTTACCTCAGTGGTTAGGAAGTGGCCAGGAAATACCCGCTCCCACAAGTTGATAGCAAGCGTACAAGTGGCATTCCAGTACCCCTCTCAGAACACTCCTGGACCTGTGAAGAATAAGAAGAAGGACTATCCTGCTGTCAGAAGAACGCCTCTGGAATACTGGACCAGCATGCTTTGTACCCGAGACCCCAGAAGTGACTCCAAGTGTCAGTAGGCTGACCTCCTGTATGAGCTACAGGGATGTAACAAACTTACAGAGGCCTTTCCTGCAAATGCCCAGCTGACCACTTCTAACTGGGCCTGCCCTGGACACTGGTGGTATCCTCTTCTCAAGTGAGTTTTAATCCCCAAGTGCTGTCCCCAAAGTCCTGGACCCTTGGCTAGTGTCTAAGTGTACTCCTCCTAAAGTTTCCTGAAGTGAAGTAACAAAGTGAAAAGTTGTAAATTTTAGAAACTTAGAAATATTTTGCCAACTTTTTGCTTTGAGAACTGACTGGGAAATGGGACCAACATACCAAGTCAATCTGACAAAGGTGCATCACCCCTGAGCCAAATTTTAAAGTTAGCCTTGCTATGTTCTTTTTCTGCAGTTGTAAATCTGATCCAATGGGACTTTGTGGAGAAGACATCCAACCCGGTGGAGCCCTCTTTGACTACAGCTTGAATCCTTGCCCCACTGGAAGAATGCAAACTCCAAAAATGTAACTAAGTCCAAAGTTAGACACCTTGACCGGGTGAAGGCAGAAAAAGAATCAGGCCAACAATGGACCTTCTAAGGGCGCGAAATTCAAATTTGTCTTGCTAAAAAGGTTTCCTGCCAAAAGACAATGACTTCACCAAGACCTAATAAATTGGAGTCTTCTTTGGCCACAGCCTGCTACTTCACCCCACTGAGAATTTTGCAACATAGAACTGATTTGGTCAAAATTAACAACTTTTCACTGCATCACGCTATGACTTCACTGTATCAAAATTTTAACACCTTCTCAGACCAGGCCTAAAATGGACACAGGCCTTTTTATAATGGGACTTTACTCTGTGTTTTGACGCATTGCTGGAGTAGCATCACATTTTTGCAACAGCTTCACAATGTGTCGCTTCAGCGTCAACAGATGTGTCCACATTTCTGACGCGTCCATAAAAACATGCGCCATGGAGCTCTGTATTGTAAATACAGTGCATCCATGACATCATTAGGAGATTTGCAGCGTAGTGTGAAGTCTGATGGCATCAATGTTGATGCATCAGTCTCTCCTAAATAGAGCCCTCGGTCTGAAGGTAAAACTTTCCACTTGGACAGATACAAACCGTGCTCCATCGCAGCTGACCTAAACTCTTGATTTTGTTCCTTTGAACCTTTAACTTTAAACATTCATAACTCTAGTTCTACTTATTAGATTGTGGTTGTTCTGGTGTAATTGTATTTATTAAAGTTTACTCTGTTGTTTAAAATTTGTTTAAGATTTTTCGTATGCTGTGTTTTCACTTTATTACTGTTTGAGAACTGCATGAATACTTTGGACTTTGCCTCTAAGTTAGGCCTGATTGCCTTTGTGCCAAGCTACGAGAGGGTTGAGCACAGGTCTATTTAGTTGGTTTTGTGGCTCATCGTGGCAAAGACTGTAATATTTGAGGTGGTTCTCACACCCTCAACTGAAACTTCAGTTTCTTATAACCTGAAGCCTAGAAAAGATAGAACTGCTTTGTCTGAACACAACCATTAATTGATCCTAATTAGAAGTTGCAGGGTACTTGGGCGATTTTACCAAACTATAAAATTGCATGCAATTTTACCATTTCCATATGGTAAAATTGCACCAGTATCATGAAATTAATGAGGTGGAAAATACTGTGTGGGCTGATTTTTTTCTGATGTGAAAGCACATGGAATGCCTTATTCCATACATTTGTACAACATACATGTATCCCCTCCTCTAAGCATATGACAAATTAATGCAGGGACTTGTGCATGTGGTGGGACATGGGCTGGGACTCTGGAATTATGAAGCAGGGTATGACCGAATTATGATTCAGGATTGACTAAATTATGTAGCAAGAAAGGGTAAACTAAGTGGCATAATGCAGCCCTTTTGTGATACTATTACTTCATTAGTTTGCCATTTTTACACATACTAACAGTCTGGACAAGGGTACACCAAATTAGTACCATGTTAACACCCAATACAGCAATTAGCAACAGCAAGTTGACATATCAAACTTTGAGAAGGACCTTTTAATAAGCAGCAACATGTCACTGCATTTCCAATAACGTTTGTTCCAATTGAGCTAGAAAGATGTTTTTTTTAAATGTTCAGATTACCAGCAGATGAGGGATCATATGACAAACGTGGGAAATCCACCATTATGCACAAAATACAGTGGCCACAAAAATGCATAATTCCAGTGGCTATGGACATGAGGGATGGGGTGGGGAAGTAGGGAAAGAAAGGGAAGTTTTTTTTAATTTTAAAAAGGGAGAAGCATTTTGAGCTTTCCCATGTTCGAAAATAAAAAGTGTCATGAGATTTGGGTGGTACTTCTACTAAAGTCTCATGCAATATTTTTGCCTACTTTTTCCAAATGGAACTATTGGGCCAGGTTCTTTCATAAACAATAAATCCAGGTGAAGGAAAAAAAAAAACACCACTAATAATCTGGCAGAGTATAATTAACACATGCAAACAAATTGCGTTGGGTATGATAGTACATCTGGCCCTGGACTTTATTTTCATTATGAATAAGCATTTGCCACAACTACATATCAGGTCAACTCCAATCAACCAGTTTGTTTGTTCAGAGCACCATTAATTTGAGTTAGAACAAGCATCCATTTTTGGTGCAGAGAAACAATGAATGTATGCTGTACCTATGGCCTGTAATGTTGACCAAGCATGGTAGTCATTTTAGATCATGAGCAAGTGAACAGCAACATGTCACCAAGAGAAGGTGAGGTGGGTTAGAAGGTACTGCTGTCCCAAATCTTGGTGTGCCTTTACGAAATTATATAACTCTTAGATCTGTCAGCCTTAGGGTGGTCTTCCCCAAAACATTTTGCCTTCAACCTCTCATTTTGCAGAGTTTGATTTTGTTGGCTTTAGGACTCTATGCACTTTAACACCACTAATCATTGCTAATTTGCACTTTCTAAAATAAGATAAAATTGGATTACACCTGATTGGCATATTCAATTTATTTATACGTTTCTAGTAAGGTTGTATATCATATACTCAGGGTCTGTAAATTAAATGCTATCAGAGGGCCTGAAGCACGTATTGTGCCACCCAATTTGGTAGCCCCTTAAAACAGGTCACATGCCTGCCCTTGCAGCCTGAATGCAGCTTTAAGCTGCCAATTCGACTTTGCAATAAACCCATTTGCCAAGCCTTAAACTCTCCTTTTATTACATATAAGTAACCCTGTGGTAGGCTCTATGTAGCCTACAGGGCGGGTGCATTGTAATTAAAAGGTTGGACATGTGCTTTTAAGTATTACATGTCCTGGTATTAAAAACCAACACTAGGTTAATTTATTACATTTAATAAATACTGACTTTTGATTGGGAACAGGTAAACATTGCCTTTAATGGTAAAGTTGGATGTTGAGGTACAATTTGAAATTGGCATGTTTAAAATGTTGCCATTTCCCTGCCCTAACTATTTGGTTCCTGCAGCCTGCTCGTAGGTCACATGACTGAATGTAACTAACAGCTGTACTTTGTTTCCTCCTCCCAGACAGCCACAGAATAGAGGGATTAGGTGTGCCTGTATGGGCCTTCACTGGTGTGATGAGGGGGCAGAGCTGGAAAAACCCAAGATGCAATAGAATAGGCTGTGCTCTGCCTTCACACAAAGGTCATCCCTGCATTGTTCCTCAGCCAGCGTGGAGACAGGACCAATGAAGCAGAAAACCTCAAGCATTTCAGAGGAAATTCTCTAGAAACCTCTCTGCTTCAAAGGAAGCACTAGGTATAAAAATAGGATCCTCAGACCCAGAATCTAAGTGTTCCTAAGGAACCATTACATTTTTAATGTCCACCAATAAAAATCCACATAAGTACACAATGAGGAAATGTGAATGGCCAGATTTCATTTTTTGTATTCACTCCTGAGTGTATATATGAGGTCTATCACTTCCATAGACTAACAGTGGGTTACCTTATATTACATTTAATAAGTGCGTATCTTGCATTGGGAGCAGGAAGAGATGTACTGTTTGGTCTCCAATGAATTGTAGTTCAGAATCCTCAAATGTTTGTCACAATTTTAATTTTATGTCACAATTCTGAAAATTCCCCTGTTAAAAAGTTGGCATTTTCTTGTCCTAACCATGTGTGCCTTCTGTTAATGCTCTAGTTCACATGACTGTAAATTACTCTGCTGTTGAGCTTTGATTATTGTTCCCTGACAGTGATACAAAGGGATTAGGTGTGGACTGTATGGGCCATCCTGCCAGGATGGCCTGGGATGGAACTGGTCCCTGCCCTACTTGCAGTTCAAAGGGGCATGTGTCCATCTCCCACAAAGGAACCTGACACTAACCTTTTGTCATCCCAGGCATCTTGGAACCTTGACGGGACACTGTAAAAAAATTCCAGATCGTGATGTCAGGGTAGGACAGGGTGTTGTTTCCCCAAAGACAAAGAATGGTAACAGATAAAAATAGTGGACCTCCTCAGCCACTTATCAGTACACTACTCAACCTGTGGACATTAAAGAAGAAGAACTGCCTTGCCCTCAGAGGACTGCCCTGCTGCTAGAAGAGGACTGCCTTGCTGCTTGAGGCCCGCTTAGCTTTCTGAGACAGAAGACTAGATCTGCTACCTTCATCCCAGGCTAACCAGAGAGACTCCAAATGTTAGCTGGCTGACCTCCTGTCTGAGCTGCAGATACACAACAAGCTCACAAGCTCTAGAGGCCTCCCTTCAACTGCCTAGCTGACCTGCTGCATTTGTCCTGCCTGGTCGTGCAACTGAACCTGCATAAGTCCTGCTGGCCTATGCAGGAGTGAATTCCTGGTATACAAGAGGTGCTTCCCCAGGTACTAGACTCTTGTCTGGCATCAGCTGAGCTCCCCTTGTGTAGAAAGATGAAACTCTGCAATTTTAGGCTTCTGGTGACTGCAAACAGCTCCTTTCGAGCTGGACTGCCGTGTGTGCTGACCGCCAATGTGAAGCTCAACTGAACCCCACTCTTCACGCTACAGCGACCACCAGTGAAGACCAGCAATGCAAGATCTTCAGTTTGCACTATAGCAATGACAGCTGGGAGTGTTTGCCAACACAAAGGTCCAGCAGCTATCAGCTATGTTGCTGATTAAATCTTCATGCTAGAGAGATGCCCATCTCCAATACCAGGCCTGCACTTGGTGCTGCATTGACATCCATCCAGGATACTCTACCTGCTTCTCACAGCCTCCTCCTCTGTGGTCGGCCTGAATTTGTGACTGTTTCCCTGTCTAGCATGACCAGATGACTGTGAGTGGTACTTTATGTTTTTAGGAGCTATATCTGCCTAAAACATCAAAATTGAATATCTTCCTGTTTTACTAATTAGATTTTTGTCATCTGGTATCATTTTATTTATTCGCTTTTATAAGATAGGGCTATGTGCCAAAAGACATTGATGCTTGTGCTGGAATATGCTGGAATGTGCACCAGGAGACCAAACAAGTTTTGCCCTGGAAAGTAGAAATGCTTTCAAGACTTTGCACTGAATGTTACTTTGTGGTGATACAAAGTACTTATAGGACTGCTCCTATGGCGATTAGCCCTTACCTACAGACCATTCACATTTCAGATTAGCTAGATTACCCCCTTGAGTCTTTGGCAAATAGGTTTAGCCATATTCTAGTCTATTGAGGATACAGAAAAAGGTGAAATTAAGGTGTTTTAAAAAAAAATGTATTCTCAATGCTCCCTCTCCATTAGCAATCTTCCCCAAAGTTTATTGATACTGCCACTCTGCTCCTTAGAGGTATTTCTATTATCCCTGGGAAAACACTTGGTCAGCCCATCTTAGCCCTTGTTCCGCCTGTGTTCTGTTCATATTACTGATCAGCTCATCAACTTAATTGGTATTTTTCAGACTCTACATTTTTATTTGCACTTTTGCTTCCAGATTTTGCAGATGTACTATGTACGTACCTAATTCCTGGGGCCAGAGATTCATTGCTCTACATATGTCTAACCTTACATGAAATGGAAAGTTTTTAATCACAAGCATTTTTGCCTGTAGTGCTCCTTCTAGAATCTGCTCTTTGGCTGTATACAACAGGACATTTACCAGAATTTTCCTTGCATATTACTTCAGGTTCAACTGAAATGGGTCCCCCTGAATTTGTTAAATTTCATGGGCTCTATGTAGAATCATATTGCCATGTAACACGGCA
This sequence comes from Pleurodeles waltl, assembly GCF_031143425.1. Taxonomy (NCBI): domain Eukaryota; kingdom Metazoa; phylum Chordata; class Amphibia; order Caudata; family Salamandridae; genus Pleurodeles; species Pleurodeles waltl. The sequence goes on along the minus strand of NC_090443.1, from coordinate 656,558,154 downwards.
TCTTGCAGCTTTACCACAAACCCTGAAGATCATTACCTTCTGTTCCTTTAGGGATCCTAAGGCTCCTTAATTTATTCCATCCTGCATGGTTTTCAGTCTTGTATTTTACACAATGACATGACATTCCACAATATAAACAGAAATTCTGTGCATGTCTTCTTTTTGTCTCTTCATTAAAGACAGGTCACCTAATACAGCCTAAATGAATAGGATCTGAAGTTTCTGTGATTATATTTTCCTATAAATTAGGCTGGTCTATGACTACCTTAAGCTTTTTTTGAACGACCTTCAGGCAAACAATGGTCTAACTGAACCACTAAATAGTTGAGCTCAACACACTTAATGGCTTTTAATTGTGACTTTAGAGCCCTAATTTTAAACATCTTTGAACTAACATCTTGCTGTAAGTTGGGTACAATCTAATATCTGTGACAGAATAGTGACCATGAATGGGCCCATTGTTGCCAGGTCTTGCTGCCCGTGCAACCGCCAATGTGAAGCTCTGGTGAACTAGACTCTTCACGCTACAGAGACCAAAAGCAATGACCAGCAGCGCGAGATCTGCACTTTGGGCTACTCCATTGAAAGTCTGTGGTGACTGCCAGCACGAAGCTCCAGCAATGACCGTCCGTGATGCCCGATAGGATCTTCCCACTACAATGAAGACTATCCACGATGCCCAGCTTACTGTTCGTGCTACAGTGACGACCATCCACAACACTCTTCCTCATCCTCGTATCTTCCTCCATCATGAATGGAACTCTAGGAGCTGGACATTTAGAAGGTAACTTTTTCAGCATGACTAACTTGGTCCCAGTATCCAGGCTGCACTCCTTCTTGGGCTACCTGAGCTTATGACTTTCTTCTGGTCTCGCATGACCAGATAATCATGAGTTTTGCTTTGTGCTTTTAGACGCTATACTTAGCACAATTCTGTGGAATTTCACATTTTCAGTTCCTCTAATTTTATTTTTGTTGTTTTGGTGTCAAATAATGTATTAATTGTTATTATATTTTTCTAAAGTGGTGTGGGATGTCCTTGTTTGTGTTTTAATTTTATTATTGTTTTTGGGCTTTTTAAATACTTTACACATTGCCTCTAAGCTAAGTTTGACTGCTTTTGTGCCAAACTACCAGAGGGTAAGAACAAGTTAATTTATTGACATTTGTGGTTCACCCTAGAAAAATTGTGGCTGTTTCTTGAGAAGGGCTCACAACCCTTTACCCAACAACCCAATTTCGCACATTGTGCTAATATTTACTCTCTCTGTAATGGGCTCTTACCTGTGTTTCTGTCCCATGATTGTAGGAGTTGGTAATTAACTGCCTGTTTTGCCAATTGATCCAGGCAATAATTCATAAATGGAATAACACATTTTAGAAATATATATTTATATATAGGTGAATTTGTTTAGAGCACATTATTAAGAGCGTTCAAGGTACAATTGGGCATAATACTTATACAAAGGGCTCTATTTTGTGACACCGGTGTACTCAGACCTTAGAATGTGTTTCAGTGTCATATTTCAGATAGACCTATGGGGATTTGACCTATTCATAGTTATTAGACTTTGGATCAACAACATTAACTTTGCTGCAATTTCAATTTATAGTTCAATTCTTTAATGGATGAGACTTGCTAAATGTGATAATAGATTGGTTGGCACGAAGACTGCTTTCTGCTTTCTATCATGGCCAAAATAAAGTATACTGAATCATTGGTGATACTACATTTATGTTTGTTTATTACTTGGATATGGAAGTCCTAGTTTGTGCCCTATATATTTCTTAGCACTGATAAAAGCATTATCAAGTACTATCTATTCTGATGTTTATCACTGGAACACCCTCCCAAGAATAACTAAATGCCAGTAGACACTGTGCCACATGTATAACTTAATGAAACAGTCAAATGGTTTGTAAATGGGAGAAATTTATAGGCCCCTAGCGCCATCCTCCGCCACATTAATCTAATTTATTCTGATGTTAATATGGCCTAACGAGGCCAAAATCCCTGTGCCGTATTTACAGGGTGGTGCAATGCATGCATTGTGCCACCCTGTAATCCTTTGCGCTACATTATGCCTGCACCAGGCATAATGTATGCAAAGGGGATGTTACCCCGTTATGGGAGCCGGAAAATGGCGTAAGGAAATCTATGAGATTTCCTTACACCATTTTAACGCCACTTTTAACGGCTGCTCAAGAGCAGGCGTTAAAAGGGGCCTTCCATTCTTTAGATAGAATAGAGCCCTATGTACTCAGCAGGAGTAGCACCAATATTTTGGTGCTACTCCTGCAGAGTGCATCAGTAGCGTCATGGTGCACGGTATTTTAAATATGGTGCACACATTGTGGCGGTAGGGGGTTGCTAAGGGGTGCAAGGAAAGTGCAGAAACGTGTTCCATATTGTGAACATTTTTACAGAACATTTCTCTGCACTTTAAATTTCTCCAATTTAAAAATAAATGGTTATGTATACGTGCTATACATGTAACGGGGCCACATATGGTAAATGGTATGTCCTGTGCCACAATTACATATGCCACAGGCTTCCGATCACCCATACACATATATCTAATTCATACGCACACATGTTAATACATTCCCAAAGACCACACTCTCAGTGACACACGTCAGTCCTGTGATAGTGCTCTTTGTCAAAGTATTTTTTCAAACTATAGTATCTGGATCTATAGTCATTACCCTAAAGTCAATGGAGCTGGATGTTGGGGTGTCTGGTAACAATATGCGAGGTAATTTGTCTTCAGACTCTCGCATTGATTTTTACTGACCAGAAGTAGCTCTCAGTACAGAAAAGGTTGGAGACCCCCGACCCAGAAAACAAAGATTTGTAAGGTAAATTGAATTTTTTTTAACCCCTAATAGGGTCTAAATGTGGATGTGAGGTTTTCTAAAACATTTGTTCTTGTTTTATTGGGATTGAATGCACATAAACCTGTAAGCAACCCCAAAGTATTAACACCACACTTGATTAAAACAAAACAAACACATATGAGGGAAATACATTTTCTTGACAAATTGTGATAAATTTACAATTTGATCTATAGCCACTATCCAAAAGGACTCCCGCATTGTGCCCAATGTCATTGCAATGGAGCAGGGTCATTTGAGGTACATCCTCCCAAATATTTGTATATCTTTGGATGGAATAGTGAAATAGCACAAAATGGTGGTAAACATTCCTTTCTCAAGAATTCCCACATTTGAACAGTGATGCTGAGAACAGATGCTAGTCTATTTCTGAAGGTCTCACAAGGTGTATATTTGGATAGCAGAATTCTACCATCCTACCTGCCCAGTAAGCTCTACACCAAATAAGGAATTCAACGTATTTTCCATGCTTTCAAATCATACTTTCCTAATGGTTGAATTTGTTGCAGTGTGGTGTGATGTACACTATGGGCTCAAGTCATACCACTGTGTGGCCCATTTGAGGCTATGGATGTATCCCAAAAAATCTGAATCAGAACAGGAAAAGCAAACTGGGCAAAAGGAGATATGACCTGGATCAGATACATTTTATCATAATGGGGCATCGCAGTGACAGAGCTCTCCACCTACCTGGGCAAAATACTAGTAGTAATTTTAAACTTAGAATGTTGTAGGATGCTGTATCTGCTGACTGGAGGGGGAGTAGGCATACAGGTATAAACCTTGGTGTAAATGTACACTCAGAAATGGTGAATAGCAAAAAAGTGTAGAGTTACACCCAAGCTTAGTTGTAAATATACCCATAAGTAAATGTACACATGCATATTTACCTTTTTGACTAGGCCCCTAAATAGCTAGTATATGTACCTGTTGACACAAATTGCTCTGTGCTGCTGTTTATCTCGGAGAACCCAAGCGGGATTCCATCCGCAATTAGAATCACTGATTCACATTCATGGTGCAACCCGCGGGGAACACATGGGTATCAATTCACCAAAATGCCATGGGTAGCAGAAGTGACATCACATGCCATTTGATCTTTACTCTTTACTGTGACTCACTGTTAGAAATGGGGTCTTTGGTTGGCAGTCAGGTTACCCCCTGTTCAAGCAAGGACCCTCACTGTAGTCAGGGTAAAAGAGAATCACCCTCAGCTAACCCCTGCTTACCCCCCTGGTAGCTTGGCAAAAAAAGCCATAGAGAAGACCGTCATAGAGAAGACCGTCAACAAGCAACTTACCAACTTCCTTGAAGACAACAACCTACTCGACCCCTCTCAGTCCGGATTCCGAGCCAATCACAGCACAGAAACCGCCCTCATCTTAGTCACAGACAACATCAGAACTCTGATGGACAACAGAGAAACAGTCGCCCTCATCCTCCTCGACCTCTCGGCTGCCTTCGACACCGTCTGCCACCGAACCCTAATATCCCGCCGCCGCTCCACCGGGATCCAAGGACAGGCCCTGGACTGGATCACCTCCTTCCTCTCCAACCGCTCCCAAAAAGTCTACCTCCCACCTTTCCGCTCAGACCCCACCGAGATCATCTGCTGCGTCCCACAAGGCTCCTCGCTCAGCCCGACTCTCTTCAATGTCTACATGAGCCCCCTCGCCGACATCGTACGCAAACACAACATCAACATCACCTCCTACGCCGACGACACTCAGCTGATACTTTCCCTCACCAAGGACCCCACCAGCGCCAAGACCAACCTGCAAGATGGAATGAAAGACGTTGCAGAATGGATGAAACTCAGCCGTCTGAAACTGAACTCAGACAAAACGGAAGTCCTCATCCTCGGAAACACCCTGTCCGCCTGGGACGACTCCTGGTGGCCTACGGCCCTTGGCACCGCACCAACCCCCTCAGACCACACACACAACCTCGGATTCATCCTGGACCCACTTCTCACCATGACCAAACAAGTCAACGCTTTATCATCCTCCTGCTTCCTCACCCTCCGCATGCTCCGAAAGATCTTCCGTTGGATCCCCGCCGACACCAGAAAGACCGTGACCCACGCCCTCGTCACAAGCCTCCTGGACTACGGCAACACCCTATACGCAGGAACCACCGCTGAACTCCAGAAACGTCTGCAGCGAATTCAAAACGCCTCCGCCCGCCTCGTCCTCGACATACCCCGCAACAGCCACATCTCCGCCCACCTGAGACACCTGCACTGGCTTCCCATCAACAAAAGGATCACCTTCCGACTCCTCACCCACGCACACAAAGCCCTCCACAACAAGGGACTCGAATACCTCAACCGTCGCCTCAGTTTCTACACACCCACCCATTAACTTTGCTCCGCCACCCTCGCTCTCGCTGCCGTCCCTCGTAACCGCCGCACCACGGCAGGTGGGAAATCCTTCTCCTACCTGGCGGCCAAGACATGGAATTCCCTCCCCACCAACCTCAGGACCACCCAGGACCACCTCGCATTCCGGAGGCAACTTAAGACCTGGCTCTTCGAGCAGCAGTAACCCCATCCCCCTAGCGCCTTGAGACCCTCACGGGTGAGTAGCGCGCTTTATAAATGTTTATGATTTGATTTGATTTGGCAGAGCAGTAGGCTTAACTTCAGAGTGCTAGGTGTAAAGTATTTGTACCAACACACACAGTAGCTTAATGAAAACACTACAAAATGACACAACACCAGTTTAGAAAAATAGGAAATATTTATTTAAACAAAACAAGACCAAAATGACAAACATCCGACATACACATGTCAAGTTATGAATTTTTAAAGGTTAAACTCAAAAATAACATTTAGAAACACAAAATGCTTCAATGAGGTGTTAACATGGCGTCGTGACGGAGTCGTTCCCAACAAGCCGACACCAGGGCGCCGGACACGAAGTCTCGTAGACCCCCAAGTACAGTACCTTTGGAGAAGAGTGAAAAGAAGTCAATGCATGAAGTCGGGGATCGCGGCATCTAATTGAAACATTGAATCCGCGCACTTTGAGCGGCGTCGGTCACGACGTGGTGCAGTGACTTCCACGGAGTCGCGGACTTCAGCAGGGCTGCAGCAGCATTGGGCCTGCGAAGGTCGTCGCCTTCCGGCGAAGATCACGGAGTCGGTCGCAGGCGGTGTCATCGGATTCAGCAGTGGTGTCGGTCCGAAGTCGTCCGAAGTCGATTTCCTTGGATTTCCACCAGCTTTCCTTTCAAGCGCCCAGGGACTGGATAGGGCACCACTTGTCAGAGCAGGAGTCTCTCCAGAGACTCCAGGTCCTGCCTGTGAGAAGTCTTTGCTGTCCCTGAGACTTCAAACAACAGGAAGCAAGCTCTAAATCAAGCCCTTGGAGATTTTATCACAAGATGGAAGGCACACAAAGTCCAGACTTTGCCCTCTTACTCTGGCAGAAGCAGCAACTGCAGGATAGCTCCACAAAGCACAGTCACAGGCAAGGCAGCACTTCTCCTCAGCTCTTCAGCTCTTCTCCAGGCAGAGGTTCTTCTTGATGTCCAGAAGTGATCTAAAGTCTGTTGTTTTGGCTGCCCTTCTTATACCCAATTTCTCCTTTGAAGTAGCCCTACTTCAAAGTAAAGTGTCTTTGGAATGTGAAATCCTGCCTTGCCCATGCCAGGCCCCAGACACTCACCAGGGGGTCAGAGACTGCATTGTGTGAGGACAGGCACAGCCCTTTCAGGTGTAAGTGACCACTCCTCCCCTCCCTCCTAGCACAGATGGCTCATCAGGATATGCAGGCTACACCCCAGCTCCCTTTGTGTCACTGTCTAGTGTGAGGTACAACCAGCCCAACTGTCAAACTGACCCAGACAGGGAATCCACAAACAGGCAGAGTCACAGAAATGGTATAAGCAAGAAAATGCTCACTTTCTAAAAGTGGCATTTTCAAACACACAATCTTAAAATCAACTTTACTAAAATATGTATTTTTAAATTGTGAGCTCAGAGACCCTAAACTCCATATGTCCATCCACTCCCAAAGGGAATCTACACTTTAATCAGATTTAAAGGTAGCCCCATTTTAACCAATGAGAGGGACAGGCCTTGCAACAGTGAAAAACGTATTCAGCAAAATATTTCACTGTCAAGACATATAAAACACATTACTATATGTCCTACCTTAACCATACATTGCACCCTGCCCTTGGGGCTACCCAGGGCCTACCTTAGGGGTGTCTGACATGTAAGAAAAGGGAAGGTTTGGGCCTGGCAAGTGGGTACACTTGCCAAGTCGAATTTACAGTTAAAACTGCACACACAGACACTGCAAGGGCAGGTCTGAGACATGATTACAGAGCTACTTATGTGGGTGGCACAACCAGTGTTGCAGGCCCAATAGTAGCATTTGCTTTACAGGCCCTGGCACCTCTAGTGCACTTTACTAGGGACTTACTAGTAATCCAAATATGCCAATCATGGATAAACCAATTACATACACATTTTGTAAAGAAGCACTTGCACTTTAGCACTGGTTAGCAGAGGTAAGTACCCAGAGTAACAAAAACAATAAAATCAGAGTCCAGCACACATCAACAACCTGGTGAACAGTGGCAAAAAGTTAAGGGAGACCACACCAAGGATGAAAAAGTCTAACAACCATCATATAATGGCGATACAAGAGCAGCCTGAAGATACCTTTGTGTCTTCGACATTTTTCAGTGGATAATAACAATGGCATGTTAACTATGGGGGTTAATACACTTGATGGAGGGATCTGTGACTTGTCTACTCAGTTCTGATCCTTGATAAAGTAGCATACAGGTTTAATATTCCCTCTACAAAGCACAATGTGTAACATGCAGATCTGACTGAGTTACTGCTTTTTTCATAAAAATGCCTTTGCTACTTCTAGTTAGAAAGTTACATCATTCTAATTCCTATCAGTTCTAATAATTGAGCTATGAAGTGGCATCAAAGTGTTGTATGCAAAGTGCACTGCATTGGTATAGATCCTTATTGTTTTTTTCCTCAATCCTGAATTGATTGATAAAAGACATTTCTCTGGGTAGTGATATGATTTTATTAGTGAAACCAGCAATCACTGTGTTATGCTTCAACTCCTGAGTTTATAGAGAGGATGTACTAACACTTTGTGCCTGGCTTGCATCACAACATTGATGAAAACCTGATGTTAGATGTTGTTTCGGGGTTTACTTTCCAGTGCAAATAATGAACAGTGTTCATAATTAGCCCTAAAGTAGCACAAAGCAGAACTATGAACTAGTTTGCATCATAGATGCATACAATAGGTGATGCATGAACATTCTCCTGCACAATCCCCTGGATTTTGACACTAAGGGGGTCATTCTAACTCTGGCGGGCAGCGGAGGCCGCCCGCCAGAGTTCCCCCCTCCAGAATACCGCACCGCGGTCAGGAGACCGCTGCGGTTATTTTGTGTTTCCCGCTGGGCTGGCGGGCGACCGCCAGAAGGCCGCCCGCCAGCCCAGCGGGAAACCCCTTCCCACGAGGAAGCCGGCTCCGAATGGAGCCGGCGGAGTGGGAAGGTGCGACGGGTGCAATTGCACCCGTCGCGTATTTCAGTGTCTGCTGAGCAGACACTGAAATACTTTGTGGGGCCCTCTTACGGGGGCCCACGACACCCCATACCGCCATCCTGTTCCTGGCGGGCGAACCGCCAGGAACAGGATGGCGGTATGGGGTGTCTGAATCCCCATGGCGTCACAGCAAGCTGCGCCGCCATGGAGGATTCAGCAGGGCAGCGGAAAACCGGCGGGAGACCGCCGGTTTTCCTCTTCTGACCGCGGCCAAACCGCCGCGGTCAGAATGCCCTGCGGGGCACCGCCAGCCTGTTGGCGGTGCTCCCACCGACCCTGGCCCCCTCAGAATGACCCCCTAAATCCTATATATGAATTTGTTTCGAAACGGATTTGCATAAAAACATTCCACCCCCTGAGGCAGGAGTAAAGTTGGAGAAAAGATTTATTTTCTCCAAATCATTCCAACTGTGCATGTGTTTTGCAGGGTCCAGCACACATACAAATTGATAAAATGTTAAACTTTATCAAAGCATGGAATTTTGTGCTGGAAGGGTACCCTTCCCATTTCAAACTTACTCTTTTGATCACACACCCTTGAACTGTGGTGCGTACATTGGAGCAAGGCAGCCTAAGGTATGCCAGCACTAGAGAAGAGAGCAAGAGCAACAGCACCATGCAATGTATCACACTACATTGGTTACTGCACTGCACGAAAAATTTGTAAATCTGCCCCTCCATTTCTTCACATTAAGCACTCTTAACATGTAATGTCTAACAATACAGATGACATGTGACTCCTACAGCTTGTAGTTCTCTTTTGTCTTAAGTAACATTTCTCCTCTACAATGATTTACACACTGGTATGACTCATTGTCTCTGTATAATATGTTTGTGATGTAAAGTGATCTGACACTCTACATTGAGATGGCTACCATTCTAAAATGTATAAAGGGAAAGAGAAAGGGGCAAAGGAGAGCTGAGAGACACCAATCAATGGTGTTTATGAGGGAATCTGTGAACAAGGAGGGAATCAGGGAGCTTGCTAACAGGATTGTTGCACCGGGTATCACCACTTTATAAATGCTTAAATGTTCTGCAGCATGAAGTATGTGAGGAGTAGTATACAAAGACAGTATATAAATATGTGACACACATCGCTCCATGCTTCAGTTGTGTTTAATTCTAATAGTCACAATGCATATATCAGTCAGCAAAATAGTATTATTTGCCTTTTCAATATTGTGAGAAGATGTAATTAGAAATAGGCTCTGTGGCCCCAAACCATTACGCATATGTAAGACATTGTTTGCTTCTAAATAAAATGTTTTATGAATCTTGTGTGAGTCCAAATAATGCAAGTTCAACACTTCTTTGCCAAATAGCTCTAATGAACTCCCACATCACCCAGTCTCCCCATCACTAAAAACATTCATTATTGGTTTTGAAAAAAATGTATTTTTAAGCAGCAATCCAAGTTATCAGGGCAGGAATGCCAGAATAAGACAAGTGACTCAGGCAGACAAGTGAGAAGACTTTTATAGAGGACCCCTTAAAAGCTGGGGCCCTTTGCCACAGCTCACTTTACCCATACCTTGAAACGTGGGGGTTACGAGGGTGTTACCATGCAACCACCCATGGATTTTGATACAAAGCCTTATTTACTAACATGTGGAGATAGGGTTGTGCATCAAAAATGTATGCTTCCTTGAGCCTGACATAAAGTTGAAGAAAAGTTTTATTTCAGCTAAACGTTTCAATCTTTTATATGCAATTTTGGAAACGTTTTAAACTAAGTATAGTTTTTTATACTGCCATTGCAAAACCTATACTAGACATCATGCAGACACCCTTGAACAATAGTGCTTTACTGCTTTACACCAGGCAGCCTACAGCAAGCTAGCACTGGGGGAGAAAGCAGCAACTCCATATTGTAACTGCCTTACTCTCTATCTTTCACACAACACAACCCAGCACGTTTGGTTGCTTTTTTGTATGACTTCCATGAAATTTGCCCTAAAGATTTAGGCTATTTAGGGAAATGTTACTAACGTGGCCATAGCCTAAAGAAGAAAGGAGCTTCAAAATTTGGCCTGCTTCTATCATTAAAATGTTTACATCATTATATTGTGTACCTACAATGTATACAATAGTAGGCATTTTGTCTCATATATAATCCACTAGTCTCAAGGTTACAATACTGCAACTGATATATATTTGGTGAATCGTGAAAGCCACGAACACTTTCGTAAACAAAGCCAGGAACGTTCGAGAAGGTCGAAGTATTGTACACAGCCTAAGCTCTGAAAATCATCGGCCCCGACGCATATTAACTCAAAATATATAATTTTCCAAATACGACAACATTTTTATAATCACAATGAATCAATTCACAGATAAAGCAAACAAATACCCATTGCTTTTTATTGCTGAATAGAATAATGTCAAGGTTTGTTTAAAGTCACCTGGGCCCTCCATGCCTGAAAAAACACTGCACTGGCAGCCTTGTGCTCCTCATGGCACATAAATCCCTGGTGACTTATAAAAAACATATGTTGTAAAGTTGGACATCATTGTATGTAATGTGACTGTATCAAATGAGAGCTGCCTGAAACGAGAACATCTGCCAGATCAAGTGTATTTTGTATAATTGTTCAAGGTTAATTTCCCCACAGTGATTTCTGTGTTTGTGTGTTCGATGGAGAGTTGTATTTTTCATGATGTTAAAAGGTTATTCGTTCTTCAAGGTATTTTGCCATTGTAGGCATAGATGCATATTAAACCTATTCTAGGCATTGCGTTGTCAAAGACGAAGTATTTAGGTCACCCTGTAGCTTCTGTTCTGATAGTGTGACATTCTCTAACTGAGATTCAAATAATCCCTTTTTCTTAGAACAAAATGTCACATAAAAGATCATATATTTGTGACTTGAATCACCATATTTACAATTAGATTTCCCACAATGTGCGCACGTTTTTCAGCGCTTTATACATTTTCTTTAGACGTTTATATTTTTATCTTTCAAACGATGCACTCACAAAGCTTCCTAACCGTAAAGCGCTGCAGCTCATCATTTAGAGTTAAAGGAGCTATATAAATACAGCTGCAGTAATTTATGATGCTATTGAGGTGCTTTGCAGCATTAGCTCCATAGATTACAGTATAGTGCTAGTGCAGCAAAGCACTAGGGAGGCCCATGGGTTACTATGGGTCTGTCACTTTAACGCATGCCCTGTGCAGGCGTTAAAAATGACGGAAAAAATTATGCAGTGAAATCTTTTAGATTTCACTGCACCATTTTTCCGGGCCTCCTAATGGGGGAACATCCCTCTTGCATACATTATGCCTGACACAGGCATAATGTGGTGTAAGGGGTAACACAGTGGGCAAAGCAAGCAATTGCGCCACTTTGTAAATATGGTGCTGGGGAATGGCCTCCTTAAAGCCACATTAGTGTAAAAAAAAATAACGCTATTGTGATTTGAGGAGGTGCCAGGGCCTTGTAAATCTGGCTCAAAGTGTTAACAATTTAAAGAGATAAAATGGAATACGGCTAAAGTAAAGGACGTTTTTTTTTCAGTGTTTCATATTTTAACGACCAAGGAACTCAATGAAACAGTATTCAAGTTTTACTTCTAACCAATCTTAATCAGTTCTCTGTAATGAAGGAATAATGATGGGTGGGCAGCAAGTGAAGAGCTTATTTCATCACAGTCCTCGTTTCCTCCCACTCACATGCTATGCTTTGCCTCTCATGAGTTACTTGGCCATGATTCTGTTGCTCTGCTGATGTCATCTGGCTGCGGTGCACACTAATGTTATCTAAGGGGCCATAAAAAAAGGTTATGGGCCTTAGAGGACCTGGACTCATCAATGTTTAAATTTTCTTGTAAGCAATTTGTTAATAGTGGGATTGTATATCTGTACCTCATCTCTTGAGCAGTGCAATAATTGCAATGCATGCAGGTGACACGCCTGCTGTGTGCATTGTTTTTTTCTGTAGTAGTTGCCTTCCGGTTGAAGACTATAGTTAGGAAAATGAAATGCGGTAGGTGTCTAAACTAGCTCATCTATTTAGAAATTAGTTAAGCGCAATCTGCACAGGTTACACAATAGCACAGAACTTCTGCCAGAGGATAATGGTGTGCAAATTATGTTCATTAATTTGTGTCTAAAGAAAGTGTGTACTTTTCCTGATGTCCACTCGGGTAGTTTAGGAAGAACTCCTGTGATTCGAGAACAATATGGGGCCTATTCCAAAGGTAAGCTTACACTAGTAAATCTAAATGTGCACATTTTAAACTTTCAAGTAACTTTACTACATTTGCTTTTTCACCACTTACCAGTGCGCAGTTTTTCCAAAGTTCAGAATTACATGTGCCCTCCTCATAAAACAGAGGGTGAAGTCAGTAAAAATATCATGTACAACCTTAAAGCTATAACCAAATTTGACTTACCATGCACTTGGAGAAGAACTCTGCCCACCACTGCAATCAGGGTGGAGATCTACCTTTGGTAAAATATAGGGAAGTTTTGAAAAGTTCAAGTTAAGAAAAATTTCAAATATTTGTAAGATAAAGATAAAGGATAATATTAATTGATTTTATATACATATTTTAAAGGTAGAATCGTTTTTTAAACACTTCCAGAGGTCAATAAACTACACTTTTTGTATTTATTTTTATTATATTATTTCAAATTTAAATTATAGTTTATGGCTTTGTTAAAAAATGATATTCAATGAAAGTAAAATGTTTAAATTACTGTATTAAGTATTAAAAGTTACTAAATGAAATGTATAGGATTAATGTTTTTATCGTAATCTATGTAGTTTAAAAGTAACATTTACTTTTAACTTAAAAATTATTATTCAATTATTCTAATAAAATAATATTTATGTTTTAATGTTAATCTTTTGCAGCATTATTATAAATTAGTGCATATTTTATATACATATATTTTCCAAAAACTGTCAATTAGTTAATTCGTTGTATCATTATTATTGCCTTTGAGGTCCTACACACATTCAAGAGGGTTTAGGTCCTTTTTGTCTATATTAACTATATATGGGTAGGTTGTTAATAGCAATGAACTCATTATTTGTGGGTGGGTGCAAATTCCTCCTTAAACCTCTCCCTAGCCCACTCTTAACCCCTCCTTATTCCTTCAAAACCCTTCCCCTTTAATAATAAGCATTCCCCATTGTTCAGCCACTCCTCCATCCCCCCTACAATGAAAACTAAAACATAGGTGTACATGTGCAGGGACCACCGCATATAAAAGATTGGAGAGACAGCCACACGTTCAGTCTAACAGCAGTGAAATGCAGGCCGGATACATGGACCACCTTAGTCCCACTGATGGCTGCACCTTATTTCCTGATGCAAGGCTTCACATCACTCAACATCTCTTTGGGTCAGGATCTGCAAGGGCCACAATACAAGGTCCTTTGTTGAGTTGTGCTGAGTTGTGTCGGTTCCGGTGAATCTGTTGATTAGGAGCTGCAAGGTGCAGAGCCATAGGTCATTTATGGGGAGCAGTTTTTACAATGAGATGAAACTGCCATCGGACCGTTCATCACGTGGCTCAACGGTAGGAATCCCTACTTAAGATTAACTATGATGGCAGTCAGATATACTGTGTCTTTTCTCAACATCACCATCACAGCCAAGAGTGACAGACCTACCACCTCTCTGTATACAAAGCCCACAGACTTAAACAGCCTCCTGCATTTCAATAGTGCTCACCCCTGGACACTCAGATAAAACCTTCCCATGGGACAGTTTCTATGGATCAGGAGGAATGGTTCTGATGAAAATAACTTCAGGAAAGAAGCCATGACCCTCACCAAAAAACTCAAGGACAAAAAAATCCCCTGAGAAGTTTATCAAAAGAGCACGGAAACGGGCACGCAACATCCATAGGGATGTATTGCTAGAAACTAACACCAAACAGGACAAAAAAGCCTTGATCTTCGTCACCACCTACCAATACTATTAAAACGATTGCAAATAAACACTGGTGCATTTTCAAATCCAACCAGTAATCCTTCAATAAACCACTGTTTTCATTCAAAAGAAACAGAAGTATCAGAGGCAGACTGGACCACAGTAACATACAGCAAATAAAACCCGAACGACAGACTACACTTTGGGACTTACTTCTCCTGAGGAAACTGTTCAGTATGCCCACTTATGAAACAGTCCAAAAAATGAGACCCTGTCCACTATCTCGGAAGAATCAGGATTGGTGAACAAAGGCACACGATACAGTGTAGAAGAGCATCTACCAAACTGACTACAGATTTTTTGAAGAAAATTCATAACAGCGAATACATCAGGTGTTCTCTTATTGAGAAGTTCACCCCACACGTGGGGTGAACAACAAACTCCTGAAAAAACAACAGAGGTGGGTCTACAAACTGAAGATTAATAAAGAAGGGCTCATTGATGAAATACCATGGAATCAACTGAGCCTCCAATAGGTCATGGAGGAACACTAAGAATGATCAGACAGTATGATTATCATTCTGACCCGGGCGGGAACCGCCAAATGTCCGCCCCGCAGTCAAAAGACCGCGGGGGCCATTCTGACTTTCCGGCTGGGCTGGCGGGCGCCCACCAAGGGAGCACCCGCCGGCCCAGCGGGAAAGGCCCTGCAACATGGAAGCCGGCTCCGAATGGAGCCGGCGGTGTTGCAGGGGTGCGACGGGTGCAGTTGCACCTGTCGCGATTTTCACTGTCTGCTAAGCAGACAGTGAAAATCATGCTGGGGCCCTGTTAGGGGGCCGCTGCACTGCCCATGCCAGTGGCATGGGCAGTGCAGTGGCCCCCAGGGGCCCCACGACACCCGTTCCCGCCATCCTGTACCTGGCGGTAAAAACCGCCAGAAACAGGGTGGCGGGAAGGGGGTCGGAATCTCCATGGCGGCGCTGCTTGCAGCGCCGCCATGGAGATTCAGCCCAGCCAGGGGAAATCCGGCGGGAAACCGCTGGATCCCCTTTTCTGACCGCAGCTTTACCGCCGTGGTCAGAATGGGCTTGGAAGCACCGCCAGCCTGTTGGCGGTGCTTCCGTCATTCTGCGACCGCCAGGGTCAGAATGACCCCCTATGTCTCCTGGAAGTAGTATAAACTTTTGTCAAGCATGAGGTCACTGTCAGAATTGTGGTTTAGTATTGGTTTGGTAAAATAAGTTCCTCCATGGACTGGAGGTTAGTAGAATCAATGGTAGATATCCACCTCATCCCCTATCAAAGCAAGCCCCCTGTTGCAATATGGCCAGACCAACAACATGTATGGAATAAAGAGAGTATTGATAATGATGTAGCTCAAATGTTATTGCTACCCCTGATGTCACAGTGATCATCTATATGTGACAATCTATGCATTTTGTTATTTGAAGAACGAATAGATTAATTGTAAATTGGTGCATTCACTGTAGGTCACTAGACTAAACTGTTAGGGTATAGCTTTTAAACTTCATGTTTGATTAATTATTTTTGTTTCTCTGTTATATTTCATGATGTTAATTGTTTGCACTAAAACAATAATGATTTTTGAGAGGGCAATGTTTAAAATATTATTTGTAAAAGTTGAAGATTGTAGTTCATGAACATGAACACTGACAAAGCCTATTAATGTTGAATTCATAATAATGAATGTTATGGTTGCATTAATTTGTATAATTGAATGTGCTGTTTTAATTTATTTTGTTTAGCCCAAGTGAGGCCTGCAAATTCCGTTTCCTGAGTGCATAGAAATGTTCAGTCAATCTTTGTAACGTGAACATTTCTCTCAGACTTCGTTCCCATGCAAAGCTAGCTTGGTAATAGATGCTCTATTGTTTTACACATATTGAGCCTGAGAAACTAACCTTGAGCACAGTACATTCAGGATCCATGGAATCAGTCTATGTATACATTTGTTTCAACCAACAGGGTTGAGCTAGGATGGATGTTTTCTACATGTTGGTGATGGAAATTTTCACTGATGTTGCAATTCCATGTCGCATGACTGACTACAATTGGACAATCACTCCTTCTGCATCATGTGGAGTGATGGTTAAATGAATCATCTTGCACTATGAACTTTAATATACTGTTCCCCAGGTAGATTTACAGCAGCCTTCTTGCCCTTCTCTTTTAGGAGCAGATTCATGGAATCCATACTTTTTATTCCAATGCTTTGCTGAGGCTTAAAATCTTTTTCTCTGTCCCCAAGAAGAGGACTCTTGACCAAGCTTCTGAAATGCTGAAGCTTTCCCCCTTTTACTTACTTTTTGCCTACCTTGGTTTGTCACTTTTTGCCACAGATGTAATTTTTCCAAATTCTTTTGGTCATTTTTTTTACTTTCTTGTCCACGTGTTCAACCCACCACATATTAGTACTGGACTTGTTAATCTTTGGGGTTTTCCCTTGCCCTAGCTGGCTAAGGTTAGGTGACTTTTGAATTGTCTTAATGCCTAAAAGAAATTGACAGAGTTTGTTTTCTGTACATCAGGTTATTCTTCTGATGTTTTGTATTGCTTCTGCCAAATGATTATTTATTTTGATGTCAGTTCGTTTGAACCTTTTCCATTGCCTTAGTCAGCCAATGGTGATTCTGTATCTTCATAAACTTTGTTTTGAAAATTGTCTGTATGACTTTGAGTCTGAGCTTGTAATAAAATCCTTAACATTATTTAACTCTGGAGTTTTCCTTGTGTGGCCAAATAGGTCATAATGTCATTCAAATTTAGCTTGTTGTGAAACTTTGATTCCTTATGTCTCCACACACTTATGCTGTGTAATAAGACGTATTGACCTCTTTTAAAGCATCATCCTGTGTTGGGAAATGCTTCACCAATAGCACAATAGCCAAAGGAGTTGACACATGGCCGTCCTGATCCATTGTAATATAAATTGTAATTGTAATCGAATTTATAAAGCGCTTACTACCCCTGACGAGGCGTCGAAGTGCTTTTCGGTGAGTAGCACGCTACTCTGGAACCCAACAAGGATTAGTGTTGGATTAGTATCGGGAAATAATGAGTACAGTTTTAGTAATATTATGAGTTAATTCGAGCCGCGGATATCAAAGTTTGTTTGTTGACTGGAGTAATGGAGGGGTGGAGGAGGAAAGAAATCCAGAAGTGTTAATTGGGAGTGTATCCTTAATTTACTCAACCCAAAGGCTTAGGATGAGTAAAGGGGGGTGGAAGAGTATGTGGAAGGGTTAGGGAGAGCATAGTAGCAGGGTGAGATAAATGCTGGAGAATTTAGTAGGGTTGTGTGGGAGGTTCTCGGTAGTAGAGTGAGGTTTGGTGAGTTAGATGTGGAAGCGGAGAGAAGAGCTTAGGCAGAGTTATTCAGTAGATGAAAGTGGTAGAACGGATTTGGGATGAGTCAGTGAGAATGGAGGATAGTTTGAAAGAGACATGACATAAGATGATGGGTAGATAAGTGTGATAAAATGAGAGCTGGAATTCATAGATACCTAGTATAACAACCCACCCAGGAGCCATGCAATGACCCAGGAACATGCCAAGCACAGAAACAACATATACACATACATACATATATATATATATATATATATATATATATATATATACACACACACACATGAATACACACACATATGCACATACAATACATAATTAGAACCATGGGTAAAATATACTTAGTCAAACAGGTTTAAAGAGTGTGTGTGTATTTTATTGTTATGACATAGTAGCGATACATATTTTCTAAAGAAACTATAAATAACTAGAAATATACACATAATCTTAAAAAAATATTTATCAACATAGGCATATGCAGTTCATAGTTGTTTGAATATGGTGGTTATAAAGGAAAGAGCCAACTCTTGAGTAGTTTTCTGAAGACAAGAAAGTTATCTGTGGCTCTTATAGTTGGGGGTAATGAATTCCATAGTTTGGCTGCTTGAACGGAGAAGGATGTACCACCTATAGTCTTTTTCTTGTATGGTGGTGTTCTAAAGCGGGGTGCCAATCTTGAGCGGAGGTTTCTTTGTTGGATGTATTTGGTAATTTTGTTTCTGATAAAAAGTGGTCCTGTTCCATGTATAGCTTTGTGGGTGATACAAAGCAGCTTGAAAGTGCATCTTCTGACAACGGGTAACCAGTGTAGTGCTCTCAAGGCAGGGGAGATGTGGGCTTGCGGCTTTACATGTATTAGTAGTCTGGCTGTGGAATTCTGGATACGTTGTAGTTTTTTCATAACAGATAGAGATGATCCATGGTAGAGGCCATTGGCATAATCCAGTTTGGATAGTACAAGCGAGATAGTAGCTTGCACCTTGTGTGGAAATCCGAGGTGGGGGAAGATGCGTCGTAAAGTCTTCAAGGTGATGAAGCTTGTTCGTGCTAATTTGTCCACTTGGGCATTCATAGTTAACTTGGAATCCATGGTGATTCCTAGGTTTTTAACTTCCTTGGATAATTGAGGAGGTGGTCCGAGATCGTCAGGCCAGACGCACAGAGGGTCATAATTTTTCCAGTCACCACATATGAGTATTTCTGTTTGGAGGTATTTAGTTTGAGATGGCTCCAGGTCATCCACTGATCAACGGCTCTGAGGCAACTGAAGATTTGCGAGTTTTCAATGTTTTTGGGGCATTCTAATTTAAGTAGTATTTGTCTGTCATCTGCATAGTTGTAGCATGTGAGATGGAAATCATTGATCAGTTCTGGTAAAGATATCATGTAGATGTTGAAAAGCAAAGCTGAGATGAGTGACCCTTGGGGGACCCCTGCTTTTGTGAGGTAGGGTTCGGACGAGAAGGGGGGTGAGTGGATGATATTAGATCCTTTTTGAAGATAGGAAGTAATCCAGTCAACATACAGTCCCTTGTATGCCGGCTTTGTGGAGTCTTTAAGTTAGGATGTCATGGTCAACCGTATCAAAGGCAGCTGAGAGGTCCAAGAGAAGTATTGCAGCAACTCCATTTCGGTCGACTGTGTTTTTAAGATCATCCCAGATTGCTATGAGTGCCGATTCAGTGCTTCTTCCTGGGCGGAATTCAGTTTGGAAGTCTGAAAGTATAGAATTGTCTTCAATGAATTGTGACATCTGGGCGAATGCTGCTATTTCTATCAATTTGCCCAGGAAAGGTCCATTTGTGATAGGTCTGTAGTTGTTGGGGTCTTGCGGGTCTAGGATTGTTTTCTTTAATAAAGGTTGTATGTATGCCTTTTTCAGGTCTACAGGAAAAGTTCCTGATGTTAAAGAGTTGTTGATGATTCTTCTAACAGGTGTGGCAGCAGAAGTAGATAGAAGAATGTTCTTGAAGATTTGTGGTGGGCAAGGGTCAGAAGGGCAACCAGAAGGTCTGCTTGATTTTACCAAATCCATAAATTCATCCTGGGATATTTGTTTGAAGGACTGTAGAAGTTGGGTTGGTTTATTCTTAGAGGGTTTTTTAGAATAGGGGTTGGTGCTGATGGTTTTCTTCTGTTTTAAATAGGAGTCCAATGTATCTGCCTTGGTTGTGTAGTGAGTTGCCAATTTGTTTGTGAAATCTTGAGTAGTGGGATGACTTCCTTCCATGCATGAAGGTTTTCGAAATTCATTTAGAATTTTATAAAATTCCTTGGTTGTAGATTGAGCATTTTGAATTCTGTCTGAGTAGTACCTTTTTTTTAGCTTTTTTGATTGATGATTTGTATATCCTGTTAAGTTTGTGTAGCTGCAGTTTGTCTTGACTGTTGTTTGTTTCGAGCCAGGTCCACTGCAACTTTCTGATGTGTTGCTCTATCTTTTTAAGTTCTGTGTTTCTCCAAGGTGTTGGTTTTCTTTTGTTGTGTTTAGTTTTTATGAGTGGTTTTAGGATATCAAAAGCTTCCTGTAGCCACTCATAAAGTATTGGCACAGAATTAATTGTATCTAGATCTGTATTTACTGTTAGTTGTGTTTCTAAGTGATCCAAATTGAGTTTGCTCCATGGTCGATAGGTGTATGTATGTAAGTAGTTGTGGGGTGTGTTGATTTGTGGAGTTATATGTTGGAAAGTTATCATATGGTGGTCTGACCAAGTGATTGGCGTTATGCTATGAATAGTAACTAGTTCAGGCTTAGCAAAAATGACATCTAGGATGTGACCAGCGATGTGTGTGGGATTTTGTACAATCTGATGTAAGTTCAATGCGACTAGGCCAGTGGTGATAGCTTTTGGATGGGGCATATTGGGTTTGTCAAACCAAATGTTTAGATCCCCAAGAATGCATAGGTTGGAGTATAGTGTTATGAGGTTTGAGACTGTGTCTAGAAAAGCATCTGGGAATGTGGAGTTGTTAGGTGGAGGTCTGTAAAGGATGAGAAAGTTACAGGAGGAAGTTGGAGTACGGTGGCATCTGGAAAGGAGGGCTTCACAACCTTGTATGGAGATGTCTGTTTTACTGAGGTTCAATGCCTGTTTGAATATAATAGCTAGTCCACCTCCTCTCTTGCCTATACAGTTTTGAGTGATGCTTTGATAGCCCGGAGGAACGGCTTCGTGCAACACTGGGGCCATGTCATCTCCCAACAAGGATTCAGTTATGAATAGTAAGTCAGGTTGTGTGTCTGTGAGCAGGTCGTAGATGTGGTGCTTGTTGAAATATGATTTTCCATGTCATTTCTCTTGCTACACACTGTTTTCTTCCTGAAAAAGTTTGAGGTCACCTTGCAACCTCTTATCACAATATGAGCTTGGTGTCCCAGTAGGAAAATACTTTTTTAGCATCACAGTAATACCAGGTATAAGCATTCTTCATAATTTTTTTTTTAAAAAGATCATTTTATTTCAGCTCCAATGTGGGATGCGTCTTGAAAAAAGTTGCTTTAGACAGCACTGTATCTGCATAAATAGACAGAGGGTCACTTGGGGACTATATTCCCTGAATTTTCTGGCTGGGATCCTGGTGTGTACACCAATGAAATACCTTGTGATGACCAGCCCATACCCTTCCAAACAAGTGCGCTCAATGACAGCATTTAAAATCAGTTTCATGAGCACACACATGGACCTTCAGGTCCTTTCACTTACATACTCGCAGCACCTGGGGCAATTATCTTCTTTCACAAACAATATCTGCATAGGCCTCGAAGGATAAATAATTCTGCGACAACCCATTAGTCAGTTCTTATCAATGAGGTTCAGCTGGTCCGGCCCAGAGGGATATAATCTCTCTTCCTCTGCATTTCATGACCACAAGCCCGGGAGAGCGGCAGCACAAGAGGTGTTACGAAAGATAGAGACCCTTGACAATGTAAGTAAATCCAGACAGCCGAACTTTTTACTTTTTTCAAATGATTTTGACTTTGCTACAAGTGTAATCCTCACAGTCTTGTTATGGATACTGGTATTTTAGTGGATAAGCTCACTCTTTGACAAACTTTTTCTCCCCTTCCACCAACTTGCTCGCTAAGGGGAACGCAGTGTTTGACTACAACACCAACCTCCATCTGCCTCCTGAGGAGTAAAATGTACCCAATACAATGGCAAGTGTAACAAAATCCACAGCATGCCACTATCTATGTACACATCCCACAACCCTTTTCATCCACACGTTTGTATGTACTCTTGAACATGACTGCTAAACCATGCATGTGTTCTGTTCAACTCTGGCTGCAAAACTGAAGAATATATGTATGAGACAGCAGATGCACCGTACTTGGGACTGCAATACTGATGTGAAGCAGTGCATGTGCAAGATGTTATGCTATGTTGCAATGAGTGCGACACCAGAATTTGTTGCACAATATTCACAGGTTGGAGTATATGAAGAGACATGCAGATGTGGGTGCTGTGCATATATAAATTCACACTTTGGCAGTATTGTTTTATGCCATATTTTCCTGTTTTGCAGGTACTTTTGGATACGCAAGTATGAACTGCCTTTCCATGCCCTAATTTAGTATGCATCTCACATGAACTCTTCTGAGGACTTAATATACGTCACCGGGGGAGTACTAGAAAAACAATCCCGTCCTGATGAATGCACAGGACCTTAAAAGACCAATAGTGTAGGGCAGAAACATGTTTGTGATAGAAGGGTTATATGACCATAACATCCTCAGTGTTCCTTCATAGTTATTTTTAATCTTTCCCATCCACCCAGCCTATAAAGGGATACCTTGGGAGTGGGATAGGAATTTTTATTTTGTTGTTAGGCCCTCTAGATAATAAAATGCAAAGCACTCCCTAGAACACAGTAAAGACTACCTTGACTTTTAGTTGTCAGGTTAGACCTAAACATAAAGCATTCCACTATTAAAGTGGGTGAGGGCAATTTATTAAAAGAAAATAATTTAACTTTTCCCTGTCTCCTCCTGAGGTGGTGTATTGCTGTGACATGTCACTCTCCTTCCTGAAAAGTGTGTCTTCTAGAAGAGGGATACCTTTATGTTTATTGGGTAGTTTCTAGGGAGTACCTACCCTCATCCTATGACCTACAAAGGATCTCCCTACCCTTCCAGGTTAGTCTGACCTCCCTTATCAAAGTTCTGAGAGAGCTGTGGTGTGGAGTCCAGCATCAGGTTACGTCGTGCTGTGTTGGATTTAATGGAATCCACTGTTAGGCAGAGAGGAGAACACTCTGATGCCAGCCTAGGACCGAAGACCTGGAGGGGTGGCACCTGTAGGAGATCAGGACTCACTCCAGGCACAGACCAGCAGCAGGGCTCAGACACACCCAGTTGCAGGTTCAGCCAGTTTCAGTTACAGCAGGTCAGCTGTACAGATGCAGGGAGTCTTCTGAAGCTTTGTTATGTCACTGTAGCTCACACCACTGGTCAGCCAACTGGCCATTGGAGTGACTCTGGGTAGTCCTGGGATGAAGGAAAGCATGCTCTTTCTTCCATTTCAGACAGCAAGGCAGCCTTCAAGCAGCAGGGCAGCCTTAAGGCAGAAGGACAGACCTTCTTCTGTAACTTCCACACATCCAGAAATGGTCTGGGGAATGCTTCTTGGCGTCCTGTATTTCTACCTGGTGCTAGCATTTTTTGTGGAGGAACATCCTGCCCTACCCCACATCTTGGTCTCATATGTTCTTCCCTTCCCCTCTCAAGGCTCCAAACTGTTTGGGGTGACATAACTTGGGTGTCAAGTTCCTTTTTGTGTGCTGGAGGCAAGCCTTTTGAAGTGTAAGTGGGGCAAGACACAGCTCCACGGCCAGCCATCCTGGCAGGATGACCCATACTGCCCACATTTAGTCCCCTTTGCCTCAATGTCTGAGAAGGTTACACAAACCCCAACAGCAGAGCCAATCATAGTTATGTGACCTAGGACAACGGCAGGAGGCACAAATGGTTACAAGAACTTTCTAAAAAGTGGCATTTTCAGAATTGTGCCATAAAGTCCTACTTTATCATTAAAGAGGATATTCAATTGCAGTTTATTTGAGTCAAAAAAACATATCCCTAACTGCTCCAAACCCAAAGTTAGTAGTAATATTTAAACCTAGTGGTAGTCAATTGGAGAGATAGGCCTTACCACAGTGAGCAATCAGCTTAAGTAGTTTTTCACTGCCATGACATGTAAAACTTAAGTACACATGCCCAACTTTTGAGTACCATGCACCCTGCCCTAGGAGCTGTTAGGCCCACCTTAGATGTGACTTATAGATATTAAAAAGGGAGGTTTAGGCCTGGCCGCAGGTTTATTTGCCAAATTTGCGAAATGGCACTTGTAAACTGCACTACAGGCTGCCATGGCAAGCCTGAGACATGTTTTTAGATGCTAATTTAGCAGGTGGCACAATGGGTGCTGCAGGTTCACTAGTTGGATTTAATTTACAGGCCCTTGGTGCATGCAGTAGCATTTACCAAGGGCTTACAAGTAAATGTAGTGTGCCAATTCAGTGTAGGCCATTTTAAGGAGAGGACCCAAGCACTTTAGCATTGATGAATAGTAGCAAAGTGCCGAGAGTCCTGAAGCCAACAAAATTGAATTCAGCAAAATGGGAGGGGAAGGCAAAAAAATCTGACCGAGATCCTGCAAACATGGCACAGTTCAACATGGTACACCTAAATGTATACAAAGTGCAGTTTGCGAATACCCCAATGTGTCTTTCATCTTATCCTGCTCCTTTGTACTAATGTATGACTGACTTCTCTTGCAATCCATTATTAAAACCCTTCTCACATCAAAAATCTGGGTGGATCTCAATTATTAATTTCACTTCAGTGAATAACACCTGGTAACTTAAAACACCGAGCTGCAGACAGTCAATGTAACACAAAAAAAGAAAAGCCTGGGACGGTAATCGTAGTGTAAGCTTTGTACCAAGTGCTTATACAAAACAGTATGTTTGGATAAATACTAGTAAGCCACACATTTTAAACAATAATGAAAGCCAGTACTTTGAAGAAGTATTGAAAAGGAGATCGGGCACAACACGGGTGAATTTCAAAAGTTTATTACATATGACAATATTGCTGAAAGACGTGTGAGGCCACTATCTAAATGCATCAAACTACTAATATAAACGGTGTCTGGAGAGAAGGCAGAATCTAAATAAAGATTTTTCAGTATACGAAACGGCAATGTAATAATGTAATAGTTTTACAAGGGCACCTGCAAGCAATGATGGCTAAGAAACGGAAATGCATTAAAGTCCTTGCTGAGATGGGTGCTCTACTGGAAATCTAGGATAGTCAAAGAAATACTCAAGTCTTGACAATAGTTGTCCATGGTAAAATGCAATATATAGTGATGTCAAAGACAAATTCCACTCATTCACAACAAGACAGAATTCAAAATTAGAAATGTCCCATTTAGATCAGAAACAAGAACTCCCGTCATGTAAAAGAACACCCTAGTCCATTTCTGTTGGTTGGTGCTTAAATGTAAATTTTAATATTCGACCCAAGAAAGAAAGACCCTAAAGTTAACTAATTTTAGTTAGTTTCTAGTGCGTGTTTGGAATATAGAGCTCTAAACTAATATTGTAATAAACCTATATGTACATGTATAAATTAATTTAAAAATATCTGTATATATCATTGTAACGTTTTAGGAGGTGTATAAAGAAGAAAAATTGATCGAGGGAATGTGATTTCTCTTACTAATTTAAACAGTTGATAACATTGTGCTATTTTTCAAAGGATTGTTTGTAAATTCTACCACGTTTGATGCCTATGTTTGTCACCTGTGCTTCTTTTACTTTTCAAGCTGTGGCCTATCAATCAATCCTGCACTTTAAGGCATGGGCTTCATTGATAACTATGCACTGAAAGATCCATATAATTTTCAATCTCACCTGACATCCACTGCATGGTTTGCCCATTACCATATGATTGTAAACCATGGTCTGTGGAATCAATTAATTATTCATCATGATGCATATACAGGTTGGGAGAAAGTGTGCATAATATTAGCCCTAGATTTATTGTCGTTACTCATTATTTTGCATGAGGCATTAAAAGAACATGAATATCTTGCAACACTTTCATTAAAACCTACGCCATTTTATTGTGATCATGGAATGATTTTGTGTTAGTTTATTTCACTCCACTTGTTAACTTTATACATTCATGTTTTACTAGTTAGCAACAGGTCGTGCACTCCAGTCGTAAAGATGTATATATAGAGTGCTTTCCTAAATTAATTCTCGAGCAAAAGAATTGAACATCCCGACTTTTTGCATGGGAAATATTGGGTTGATTTTCCATATTAAGTTAATTTGAAAAAAGAAGCGAAACCAATTGTGTCTTTTAATGATTCAGGGTTGGTGCCATGCTATTGGCACCCTGTTCATCAAGTAGCATTATCATAAACTGATTTACAATTCGAGTGAGAAAAACACGTTCTGTGGGGCTCACTCACTTTGTTTGGTGATAGAATGATTCTTCCCCGTTTTCTCAAACTGAGAAGACAAATGATGATATGATAATGCATTATAAGGTACAGATGTCCTTATTAAAGCTCGCATATGAAAGCAAAAGAGACACTTAAAAGAGACATTAACGGCATTCATAAAATACGTTTGTGAATCAAAATGAGATATTTAATCGAAGAAATAGTCAGTTTATTACTCGAGTTATTGACATATTGCTGCCTCATTAAATACCCATTACCCTTAGCTCTATGATTCAAATTTGTTATTATTATTGCCCCTAGTAATGGCATTAGCCTACTTAGAAAAGTAGCTATGCTGTATTATTTGTAATTTAGAAAGAGCAGGTTCACAAGAGTTTCTTAGTACTATAAAGGATACCACAATTGTTACAAACTGTTTGAAATGTATTTACATGTGTTAGCTAAAGTTGGAAACAAGTCTTTAAATTCGTGTGAAAAGTTAATGGGAAGGAGAGTAGGAGAAGGTCCAATAGACGTTTATTCCACTCTTTTGAAGCAGTGACTGGAAAGGTCCTTTTGCTAAAAGCGACAGTGGCAGATTCATAATAGTCTTTCGTGATATTCACCTTTGCATCTCATGAGTCTAAACAGTAATCGTTTCCTAGCCATTTTCTTTCCTAATTATCTTCCACGGATTTCCCCTTGTGTTTCAAAATGGCCCACTCCTTGGAAAACATCAGGTTTTGACATTCTTCATCCTCGAAGTTCAGGAGTTGCTGTCAAAGACTGTTCTAAATGGATGTAATGTGAAAGGTTGTCACTAGAAACTCTGAAGATCCGAGTTGTGCACCACTAGACTCGACATAAAATGAATCGTTATCTCATTTAATTCATGCACTGGTAAAACCATACATTATATTTTCAATCAATTCTTATATCATTGATCGTAACTCCTTCTGTCTCTTTGGTTTTGGAGGACCTGATCACAAGTTAGAATGCTGCAAGTGGTTCTCTAAGCTTGCAGGCAATTGATTTTGACTAATACTATACGAGTGGCTTTTGTCTGGACAAAGAAGGGTGATCACCTCACACCATCTCACCACGGACACTGCTTCTAGTTCTGAATTTTTCATCTACAAACCACTGTTAGGTTAATCAGTTTATTTAGTTAAAAGAAAGCCAACTAAGGCTATAACAGCCCGATTGTATTAGGCTGTCACTCACAAGCTGAGAACTAGCAACTGTGTCCATAAGGACATGGAGTGCAGTGGTCACCCAAAGACAACACCATGCTTGTCTGATAAGCACTAATGAGGCAATAATTAATCAAGAGCTGCTGTTAATTATTTCAGGTTGGATTGAATGACACGACATGAATCCAAATCTACAGTACTTTGCCTGAAATAGTAAACATTATTTTGCCATCAGATAAAACACCCTAGCTCTGATAGCCATAATTTGTAAATGAAAAACATGATCTGCCACTTTTCTAGCATACCACGGGTAGTAATTGTGCTAATTCTATGTCTGTAAGTGTTCATAGAAAACACACATTTAGGATGGTGCTGCATATTAGTTCACTGGTGAGAAGAAGCAGCTATTTTCCTAAGAGAGGGAACTATTCAGAGTTCCCCCACTAGTGTTTTGCAAGAAGTGTATTTGTTTTTTTTTTTCAGAATAACCGTTTTTTTTATTCATGATCTTGATGGGGAAGATAATACACATTTTACTCCACCTGTGCCTAAAAGCTCGCCACATTTTGTCGTTCTCTTGAACGTAGGACAGCCATCGAGAAATCTGTGGAGGCTGACGTCCATTATTGTGCTGGAGAAAACTGAACACAAGTTTCTTAAAGTAAGTCAGGCTTTGTAGACGAGATAGATTTGCGTCAGACTAGCGGTTTTACACTGAACTCTTTGTGAAACTAATACCCAATTCACTCTTTTGAGACTCGGGGTGAATGTTTTCATCTCAGTTTCTTGGCTATTTTTCTGCTCAGTTTTGAATTATTAGCAGTGTAAAAGCAAGTTTTCTTTAAAGGCTAGAAAACTAGCAAGTTATATGATACAATAAGCCATACGTGCACTAATAATTTCAAGTAATACACCCAAAACGTTTATTTTATTGGAAGGAAATATTATTAAAGTTGTCCCACAAAAAGACCATCTGTAGGGCTGACCAGGATCTTCACTGCCTTTCTAGGATTTAGAGCAAACCAGTTGTCATCTGTCCAGGTCTTCATGGAAGTCTAATGGTCACTCAACATGCATGTGCCTACTTTCTACCTAACATCCTATAAAAAAGTATCACCATACTATTGGATAGTAGCAAGTCTAGCCAGTATCATTTCATATAGGCTCTGGAGAAACAATTATTACCTCCCGTCCCTCCCTCGCCTTCCTTTTAACCAATGAGGCCTCCCGCCTCCCCTCTAGACCCTCCCTTCCCCTTTCAAAAACCCCCCCCACCCTTATCCCCTCCTGTTCTTTTGTCTAGCCCACGCTAGATGGTTTTCTTTCCCTTTCTTACCTGCACGGCGGGGCCTGGAGGTCGTCGATGGTGGCACTCCTCGGGACGCGGAGCTCCGCGAGGAGTGCTTCGGCTGGGTCGCGTCTTGAACGAGCAGCATGGTTGCTCGAGAGGCGTGTTCTGGAGGCCGGCTGAATGGGTCAGCCGGCCCTCTGTGGCTGGGACGTTGATTTCCGGGTTTCAGCGCCGCGGAGCCGCGGGGAACCGAGGGACTTCAATTCTGAGATGCTCTCAGGTAGGACGGGCGTTCGGCCCGTGGTTTTTATGTATTTGATGAAATAGGTGACCTCTTTAGGGATTGGTGGAGCCCTGATTGGGGGGAGGACCAGGTGCCTATATAGAGGGTCGTTTTTTGGGGTTCAAGTCAGTGATTATTTGTTTACCATGCCTAAAGTTCCAGCAAAGAGACGTAGGATTGTCTCTTCTTCCTCGGAGGAGGAGGGGGGTGAGGCTAGCATTACTACTCCTGAGAACTCACAGGTTCCTGGCAGGGGTACTCCCCTCATGTCCAGAGAGGAGGTTCAGGATATGATTGAGGTGGCGGTGACCAGGGCACTACAAGCAGGCGTGGCCAGGACTGGTCAGTCTAAATGTGCGCACTCATCGGTAGCAGCTAGGAAATCCTCATCGGAGAGTGAGGATGAGGCCCCATCGACGTCATCTGGGGGGAAATATGTTTCCAGAGAAGATATGTGGGAAGTGATGGCACATGTTCGGGACAATTTGGGTTTCCCAGTGTTTCAACCTGCAAACTCGGATTCTCTTTTATTTCCTCAATATAAGACACCTTCAAAGTTTGCCATGCCTTTTCAGGGACCTGTGAGGGATATGGTGTTTCGTGAGTGGAAGGATGTGGATAAGGCTCAGGTTCCACGATTCCTTCAGAAACTTTACTTACTTGAGGGTGAGGAGGTTTTGCCTCCTTCAGTACGCCTGGACTCTATTTTGGCTACTCTGATTGGCAAAACGGCAGTCAATCCGGAGGATTGTGTGCCTACGGATGCCACTGACCGTAAAGTAGATTCGGGTCTTAATAGGGCTTTTGCTGCGGAGAATCTGGCGCTGAGGGCAGGGATTTATTCTGCTTATGCGTCACAGTCATTGGTTCAAGACTTTGATAAACTGGCGGTGGCTGTACAGGAAGGGGCGGAATGTTCGGAGCTCCTGGCTGGTATGGAGCAGCAGGCCAGATTGTTGGCTGATGTGTCTTCGGATGTGGTCCGTACTTCGGCTCTGGCATCTGGGTCTTTGATTGGGGCTCGTAGGTCCCTCTGGTTGCGTTCCTGGAAGGCTGATCCAGGGGAAAAGGCGGCCTTGTTGAGACTGCCGTTTGAAGGTCGTACCTTGTTTGGAGAACAATTGCCATCCATGCTTTCCAAGGCTTTTAAGGAACGGAAGCATGCCTTACCTTATAAAGGGGGTTCTTCTTCGGGTAAAGGGTGGAAGAAACATTCCAGATCTTCTCCTACTAGGGATGCTAAATCCTTTTCATTTAGGAAACGGCGTTTTCAGCCGCGTTTTTCACCTAAGAAGTCTGCTCCTGCGACCCGGGGTGGTTTCAAGAAGGGGTCCTGACAATCACTGTGGGCCTGGCAGAGGGCCGGTTGGGGGAAGACTGAGTCACTTTCTTTCAGCTTGGAAGGACAGTGTAAACGATCATTGGGTACTAGACATTGTGGCCAATGGTTATGTCATAGATTTTGTGGTGGTTCCTCCAGATTCAGGGGTACGTCCCACACCTCTGCCTTCAGAGGGGTCACGGAGAAGAGCATTATTGGACGGAGTGTGGGACTTACTGGTCAAGGGGGCCATTTCCCACGTTCCGCTAGACGAACGGGGTCAGGACACTTATTCGGTCTTGTTTCTTGTGCAGAAAGTTTCCGGGGGATTTCGGCCGGTGCTCAATCTAAAGGAGGTGAATACCTGGATCAGGACAGTGCATTTCCGCATGCTGTCCATTCAGACTATTTTTCCATTTGTCAGACACGGGGTCTTTCTGGTGTCACTGGATCTGCAGGATGCTTACCTACACGTACCGGTGGCAAGATCCTCTCAAAAGTTCCTGAGGTTTGCTGTGGGTCAGGACCATTATCAGTTTTGCGTTCTGCCTTTCGGTCTAAAATCTTCTCCTCGAATTTTCACAAAGGTGCTGGCTCCTCTAGTGGCTTTGCTTCATTCAGAAGGGGTATTTCTGCATCCTTATCTAGACGACATTTTGATTCATGCCCAATCACGAGACCTTTTGCAGAAGCAGGTGGTCCATGTTCTGGGGGTCCTGCAAAACCACGGGTTTTTAGTCAATTGGGAGAAGTCAGACTTAGTGCCGTCCCAGGATCTGGTTTTTCTGGGAGCTCGGTTTCAGACTCTTCTTGGGTTGGTGACTGTGTCAGAAAAACGGTTGGGTGTCCTACAGGCTTTGGTAAAGAAGGTATTGTTGCGGTCTGCTCCCCGAGCTCTTCTATGGTTGCGTCTGCAGGGTCATTTGGCGTCGGTGATATTTCTGGTTCCTTGGGCACGTTTCCATCTCCTGTGCTTGATGACATGGTTCTTGAGAAGGTGGACACCAGGGTCCGGTTCTCTGAAGGACAGGGTTCCAGGGTCCGGATTGATTCACAGAGAGTTGCAATGGTGGTTGGATGCAGACCACCTGAGGATAGGGGTTTCTTTATCGCCTCTGAGACCCGTGGTGGTGACGACGGATGCCAGCCTCTCCGGTTGGGGGGCATGGATGGGGTTGGCTCAGATTCAGGGGTTTTGGTCCCCTCGGGAGGCGAGTCGGTCGTCGAATTGGCGCGAATTGCGGGCAGTATTCCTGGCTCTGGTCCATTTTCAGGATTCCCTGAGGGGTTCGGCGGTTCTGGTTCGCACAGACAACTTAGTGGCCAAGGCTTATGTCAATCGGCAAGGAGGGACCAGGTCAAGGGCTCTGTTCAATCTAGTCAAGGAGATTTTTGTGTGGGCTCAGGAGTGGGTTCCTTCTCTCAGGGCTACGTACATTCGGGGGGTGGTGAATGTTCGGGCGGATCTGCTGAGCAGAGTGATTCCTTCCTCTCAACTTTTCTCTCTCCGGAAGTCTCTGTTTCAGCATCTGGTTCGGCTTTGGGGTCTTCCAGTGCTGGATGTGTTTGCGTCAGTAGGGAATGCGAAAGTGGATCGCTTCTGCTCCCGGTTTCGTTGTCCCCAAGCATGGGAGGTGGACGGGATGTCATGTCCTTGGCCGCAGGGCCTTTTGTATGCGTTCCCTCCTTTTCAACTACTCAGGGCGTTTCTGTTACGTGTGAGGGATCTGGGGTCCAGGATTGTCCTAATTGCGCCACTTTGGCCGAGGGCGAATTGGTTCCCCTTGTTGAGGCTGATGGCGGACGGGAGGATGTGGCCTCTGCCTCTTTGTCCGTCTCCCTTGGAGTTTCCCTGCCTCCCATTGGGGTCATTGAGAAGGTTACACTTGACGGCCTGGAAGTTGAACGACGGGGATTGACAGGTCTGGGGGTGCCGGTAGCTTTGAGTTCTACATTGCTGGCTTCGAGGAGACGTTCCACTTTGCTTTCTTATGGTAGACAGTGGAAGGTGTTTTCGTCATGGTGCTTAAGTCGTGAGTTAGATCCTACCTGCGCTTCTATCTTTGAGGTGATGCAGTTCCTGCAGGACGGTGCTCATTTAGGGTTGTCAGTGGCATCTCTTCGGGTGCAGTGGGCGGCTATTCAGGCATTCAGAGGACCATGGCGTAATCTTCAGGATGAAGGGCGCTTGATGCCGAGATTTTTTCAAGGGCTTGTTAATTTATTTCCTCGCCCGGTACGTTCTTTTCCTTCATGGGATCTGTCCTTGGTTTTGGATGTATTGACGGAGCCCCCTTTTGAACCTTTGGGGGACTGTGATTTGCGCCATCTATCTTTGAAGACATTCTTTTTGGTAGCCATTACTTCGGCTCGTCGGTTGGGGGAATTGGGGGCATTGGCTTGTTCCTTTCCTTTTTGTAAGATTTTTCACGATCGGGTGGTTCTGGTTCCGGTACCTTCCTTTATTCCAAAAGTCAATTCTTCGTTCCATTCCCGGCAGGAGGTCATCCTTCCTTCATTTTGTCCGAATCCCTCCTCAAGGGAGGAGGTCCGTTTGCATTCGTTGGATGTGCGCAGGGTTTTGTTGGAGTATCTGCGGGTGGTGGCTCCTTTTCGTAAAGGGGATTCACTGTTTGTTAATCTTGGTCCGGCTCGCAAAGGTGAGAAACCTTCCACGGCTTCCTTGAGTCGGTGGGTTCGATCTTTAATTCTGTTGGCCTATTCCTTGAAAGAGGTGGTTCCTCCTCAAGGGATTCAGGGGAGATCTACCAGAGGCATGGCGGCTACGGTGGCGGAGCTTCAGGGGACTTCCATGGTGGAAATTTGCAGGGCCGCCACTTGGGCTTCTCCTTCGACGTTTGTGCGTCATTATAGGCTGTCGGACTTGGGTAGTTTGGAGTCGGTGTTAGGTCACCGGGTCTTATCCTCTATGAGATAATGTTTGGGATGTTCTTGGTGCAGGATATTAAATAAAGGTCTTGCAACTCGATGTCCGTCTCCTGTGTGTTTTCTTGCTATGTCTCATTGGTTAAAAGGAAGGCGAGGGAGGGACGGGAGGTAATGCTTCCATTTTCTTACGATAATGGCATTACTCCTAGTCCTACTCCCTCGCCTTCCTTTTCCGTTCCCTCCCACCCTCCCGGTACGGACTGTCCGAGTTGCAGCTTGGGCTTGGTTTTTGTACAGGAGGGGATAAGGGTGGGGGGGTTTTTGAAAGGGGAAGGGAGGGTCTAGAGGGGAGGCGGGAGGCCTCATTGGATAAAAGGAAGGCGAGGGAGTAGGACTAGGAGTAATGCCATTATCGTAAGAAAATGGAAGCATTAAGCTATGAGGGCCAGGGATATCTCAGGGGAACCTCTCGTTGTCCCTGTCATTGGAGAAATGCCAAATGAATTATTACTGACACTAATAAGAAGGTCTTGTAGAGATTGTAGAAATAATTCAACCAACAAATCACTTCCTCATAAATCCTACTCACAATCTGTTACTCTTTCTAACTGTATAGAATAATCAGTTTTATAAAATATCCTCGAAAGCTCGACTTTCACCGGTATTGATGCACAATTTCTGTCTCTCACATATACAAGTTGCTCTTTATCATGCAAAGGTGTCAATCCTATCTCT
The DNA here is from genome assembly GCF_031143425.1 of Pleurodeles waltl. Taxonomy (NCBI): domain Eukaryota; kingdom Metazoa; phylum Chordata; class Amphibia; order Caudata; family Salamandridae; genus Pleurodeles; species Pleurodeles waltl. The sequence continues at coordinate 656,524,228 of NC_090443.1, read as the reverse complement.
TGGCTAGGTTATGGACGGATTCCTGACCAGAAACCACTCAAGAAGCCACGCTTCTAGCTGAACTGCTACTACATTTTCAAAGACAGAATTTTGGAATCAACCAATAACTAGGTGGGTCAATGAGAGTTTATCTTTAGCATGAACATCCATGCCTTGTTCAAGTACTTTTGCCATTCTTCTCTGTATTAATGACTCGTTAATGCTTTTGGAAAGACTGATTGCAAATAAATCAGCATTGTCAGTGACAACTTTGGAAGGTGTAAAATTAGATTTTTTTTACACTGTGCAAACCCCTACAATTTTTTCAAAATATCGAGGTATTATAAACAGGTTAAATGTTGTACAGCTAGAAAATTACACCTCTTGGTGACAGTCAGTCAGAAAATCCCACCTCTTGGTGGCATTCAATCATCTTATAAAAGGATTTTTTCTAAACATATGGTAGGAGTATACATTGTTACCAAATATTCTTGAATCAACAAAGCTCATTCAATGCCACAATCACGTTTCATTCATGAATAGGACTGTCTGTCTTTTCTACATCTATAAATATTTATTTGATAGTAAAACTGGCTTGCAGAATATGTTTTGCAGAACAGATTTTGTGGTCTCAGTCCTGCAAAGACGTATAGCTTACTTTACCAGTTGTCGAGCTTTATACCCCTAGATCTTTCCATCTGTATGTAAATAACGTTATCACTCATCCAGGTACTACATAATTTTATTTGAATGAGAAATACTTTGTTTTCTTCTGTTTGGGTTTCTGGTTTCCTGGAACGATATGTTTCTTAAGCAATTATGTTGTTACTTGCTCAGAAATTAGCAAACTTACCTAGATGCCACTGAAAAATGGCTGCATTCTTTTGAAGAAAAATAAGCTTGAAAATACCTAAACATCCACCCTCCTTATAGTTTGACAAGAATGGCCAATAGTTGTAGTAACTGAATTTAACACGCCTGGGTTTCTCTTTTTTTCTGTGTCTCATTAATAGATAAATTGTCATCACCCATTTGACACTTAGTAAACGAGTGTGTAGATCAAACTTATTGCTCTGTTGGGCATATAATAAACGCAATTGTACAAAACAAGACCAGAATATTTTGTAATTTTAATGATCACGAATCTTTTGAAATTATATTCGAATATATAATTAGATTTTTTTGCAACGAAAAACATCTTGGTATCTGGTTCAGTCACGTTTCCTTGACTTAATGCCAATCTTTCCTTAATACGTTTAATGCAGTTAGGACAAAAGATACTCAGGGCCTAGATTACCTTATTAAAAGCATTCCCAAGATGTGTTGATGATGGGTTGCCATGAAGCAATATTAAATCTCCTTGTCAGATTGTATCTCAGTCGAAACTTAAATGTTGAGTTAAATCACAGTTGAATCCTCTGCAGTATACACATTCACAGATTAAATCAGGCTTGGCATTGGGTATTGTAAACTGCTTAATTAAAATAACTGACCTCAAAGCAGTCGCTCGTTTTCAGTTCATGATACGGTATTTAATGTATGCAGTAGTGTTTATTTTATGCACCAATCTCGAATGGCTGAGGATTGAGCATGGCATTTCATTTCTAATGTTGCTTAGTAAAACGATGGGCATCTAAGAAGATGCAATTAGTAGCATTGAGTAAATTAATATTTTTAAAGCACTTTTGTATTTCAAATATGTTGTGAAGGACGAATTGCATTTATTGTTGTTTTTTCACACTTTGCCCCTGCGTATTTTAGGGGACCACCTATTTCCTCGATCAAAAATCTATTCTGTCCTTTTGTTATGCATCCCTCATCCCTTTCCGTCACTACAGAAATTGGATGCTACAGTTCTGCACTTTCGGCGGCAAAACAAGTCATTAAAAGGAAAATATTCATTCTCAATTAACATTGCGTTTCCATTATTTGTGCTAGCAACATTAATTTTGCACATTCACTTTTAGAGCACGTAGGAATGCTCAAAAAGGAGCCTTTATGTGCAAAAATGGCTTGTAAATACACAATTTGCCCCCAAACAAATTCTGCACTCAATAGAGTACCAGTAGATGTGGCAGGTACACATTTCAGTGTATCCCTCATTCACAGGCAGATATTCCTTAATCTGCAACAGCTCAAGATAAAGAGGGACCGATTTCAAATTAGTGCATGTGGCCTACACCAAGCATGGCTTTTCAGGGTCAAGCCTGTGCTATGACATAATATTAATGCAAATAAAGGCATCAAAAGACATTAAGCAAGCTGATAACTGAAAAATAAACGGCCTGATTTAAGAAAAGTGTTGCTGCATCCAACACAGCGCCATTTTTCTTGCACCTCCTAGCGCCCCCCTACTGCCACCATGTGTCCACCATATTTACCACGCACCATGGCGCAGGGTAGGGGAAATAGCGCCAACATTTTTGACGCTAATGAAGTACTGTGTAGGATTAGCATAACAAATTTGGCACTAATCCTGCACAGTACAAAGGAGCCAATTGAAAGCAATGTTGTGCCCCCTTTTAACGTCTACTCTGTGTAGGTGTTAAAGGTAGCCACAAAAAATTACGCAGTGGAATCTCTTAGATTCCACTGCACCACTTTTTCAGTCACCCAAACGAGTGAATGCCCCTCTTGCATACATTAATCCTGTTGCAGGCATAATGTGGCGCACGGGGTTACGAAGTGGCGCAAAGCATGCATTGTAACACTTTGTAAATATGGCGCTGTGATTTTGGCCTTGTTGGGCCACATAAGCATAAAAAAATTATGCTAAGGCGGTGCAATCAGGCACTAGGCCCTCTTAAATCTGGGCCAAAGTGTGGCACCAAAGAGGGTGGAAAGAGCATACTGTGAAGGCTTCAAGTTTTTGGGGTCTGGAGCTGCAGTCTTCAGAATCTTTCCATCACCATGCAGGAATGCTTAGGGAGCTGGGGCCCCTTTCAGTTGAAAGGAATGAAATACCCTGAAGCCGGCATGCCGGAAACATCTCCGCATCTTACCTTCCCCTTCAGCAGTCTTGAAAAAATGCACAGCTCCTGAAGGAGAAACTAAGGGGTTGATTTAGGAAAAGAGGCGCTGCAATTTCCTTGCGCCCCTTAACATCCCCCTACCGCCACCATGTGTGCACTGTATTCAAAGTATGGTGCAGCATGGCGCAGGGTAGGGGGCAATAGCATAATTTTTTACGCTTTTGATGTACTGTGCAGGAGTAACACCAACATTTTTGCGCTACTCCTGCAGAGTAGATAGGGGCCCATTTTATTCATAGGCATGCCCCCTTTTAATGCCTGCTTTGAACAGGCATTAAAAGTGGCGAGAAAAATGGCGCAAGGAAATCTCTTAGATTTTCTTGCGCCATTTTTTTGCCCCCCTTAATGGGGGAATGCCCCCTTTGCATAAATTATGCCTGGCGCAGGAGTAACTTAGTGCAAAGGATTACAAAGTGGCGCAATGCATGCATTGCGCCACTTTGTCAATATGGTGCAGCATTGTCGGCTATCTAATGGGAAATTAGTGTAAAAAGAAAATGGTGCTAATGTGTGTTAAGATGGCCCTAGGAGCTCTTAAATCAGCCTCCAAGACTTAACTGGAGACCCCATATGCCACCACTAATGGAATGTACAACTTACGGAGTACAGATTTACATTCCTAACCCTACCTCAAAAGTGGAAATGAAAAAGTGATCACTGACAGGCCTGCCTCCTATATTCTCAACAATTCACACCCATGAGTGATAGGGGCACAGGGCTGGTAGCCTGATGACATCAGAAGTTCCCTGTCGCTATGGCAATGTGACTCCTGGAAGAAAATGCATAACAGTGCAGCTGACTCAATACTGTGGATTTTTTATACAGGAAGACAGCAATGAGACTCACTGTCTCTTTAACAATTATCTACAGCAGAGCGAGCCTACTAACCACTTTGAATCGGGTGCATATAGACATATATATAACGGAACAAAGATGCCTAGTGAAGAAAGCAATTTGCAAAATACAATACATGCAAAGTTACAGATCAGGTATCATATCAATGAGTGAGTTTATATAATACAACCTGGTAGACTTGCACATAATTTTATATCCGATTTTATTGAAAGTACATCAGTATGTGAAACATGGAACATGCTTGGTGCTCAAGTGATAGCATGGTGGGTTTCAGTGAAACAGTGCAATGGTGTGTATAATACAAGAAGCTAGTAAAACTATAGTAGACTTTGCAAAATATGTCCAATTTGGGGGTCTTGAACATTCAGACACCCAATCAAGTTGCGTGTTTTTGAGTTCATTCTGCCATAAATGTCAACAGCGTTTCTACCCTACGGAAGTAGAGGGTCATTGTAGGGGCTATAGCATGAATGCACTATTCAGACCAGGATCCTTTTCAGATAGACCTAGGGATGCCAAATGTTGTGGAGGTATACTCTTTACTACTGATTTTCTCACAGCCAAACATTTCTGATTTAGTTTCAGAACTCTGCTTTACTTCTGTGCATCTCAAACCTTCAACACTGGAGAGCTGAGTTTCTCGGCTCGATTTCGTAACTTACCTCTCCGGGTCATTCCCAGGCAATAGCTCTGTGTCTGCATTCATGCTATAGTCTCTATGATGGCTTCTACTTCCATGGGGTCAAAATGCCGTTTACATTCAGGGCAGTGTGTACACTAAAACACTAAAACAGACAACTCGTTCGGGTGTCTGAATGTTCAAGACCCTTAAATGAGACATATTCTGCAAAGTCTACTATTGTTCTACTGGCTTCTTGTATTATACACGCCATTGCACTATTTCACTGAAATCCACCATGTTATCACTTAAGCACCGATCACATTGAATATTTACATACTGATGCTACTAAACTGCAAGTATATATGTTCACTTCTTGTTGTGCTACCTGATCTGTTATTCTGCATAAATTATATTTGCAGATTTCTTACTCCACGAGGATCCTTTCTTCTTCCCAAATCCAAATAGATTTATAAAGCACAGCTTATCAGCCGGGGGGTATCCCAGCACTAGGGCTTTGAGGCTGCCAGCTGGAAAGTCATTTACGTGGCTCTTTAACAATGGCATACACTTGTGTGGGACACTCTGCACCAATGTGATTGTGCACTGGAACTTTCATGACTCGAATGCTGAATGTTTTACTTTTTAGTACTTTTATTTTCAGTTTCTTAACGTGTTCATAAATAATGTTTCTTTTTATCTCGAATGCTTTTTAGCTGTTTTAATTATGTTTGCAAGATTATCTATGGCATAACTCTACTTGAGTAAAATCGAGAGTTGAACTGCTTGAGCTGGAATGAAAAGGCATGAAATCAGTTGAATTAGCACAAGTCAGCAACTTCTATGCTTTTATGAGTTAGTCAGTTTTGCCTGCAGGAAGGGAAGAAAATAGGGAGGAGCCGAAAAGGAAAGGTGCCTTAACTTGAACACGCTCAAGAACTTGCCTTTAGGCTTACTAGTGGAAAGAGAGGCGAGACAGGGTCTAAATGCCTTGTCAACGCGTGCTGCTTACAAGTCGCAGCACTGTGCTGGCATAATTGTGCTTACTCGAAGAATAAAGCCGAATCATAGGTAAAAGACAGCAAAATGTGCCTCTCTAACTGTCAAGTTGTCTAATGGAAAAGCTGTGCAGAATAAATATCAACTATGAGTTTGAAAGGAGGCATTTACTTTTTAATCAGCAGATTACTGCTACATTCCCACACAAGACCGGGACAAATGGGGGTGGGGGATTTGTGTGGCGAATTGACCTCAATATACAAGCAAGAAACTTAGTTCAATGCCTGAAAGAAAGTGGATTTAGTAAGTAATGAGTTCAAATGACACATCATTGCAATTGTTGACAGAGCATTTTGAATAAATACTAACTTATGCTATTTGTTTCAGCAATAAAGCTCATTGAACAACAACGGTTACAAGTTATAAACAAAAAAGTAATACATCATCAAATAAATTAGACTTAAACAATCTACAGTGTTTTGTACTCGTATGAACAGATAAATTGTCATCTACTATTTACCCTTACAAAGCACATGATCATAAAGTTGCCTTTCCTTCATAACTGCGATTTATGAGAAAGACAAACAACATTTATCCAAAGAATTTTCAAGAATGTGCGCTGAAAATGGATATGATTTAAAGGCTATGGCCCTTAAATAGTTTGATTTGTAAACATACATGTAACTATGTTTATAAAATATTTGCATTTGGGGGGCAAGCGTATCTTGAGCAACGTGTCAGTGCCTTCTCAATTGGGCAGTCTAATTCAATCTATCACTCAATACTCACGCACATTTTGTAGGACACACATTTGTAAATGTGTATGCTCATTATGGACATATTAGGAATGGTAAGTGGCATACACTGACAGAGGCTCATAAAAGTGTCACTTTAAAGCATTTCCTCTGCAAGTCTTCTTTTTTGGTACATAAACCAGGATTGTGGCAAATAAATAGGTTGCAAGGACAAGTGGAGGAACAATTGAGTGATGATTTTGGATTTGAGTGCATTGCTTTAATTAAAAAAAATCTGGAAAGTAAACCATGTAATATACTTAACAACATATTGAGTTGACTACTGTCCGGTATCATTAATATCTACTTCATTTCCTCTACAGACTGGAAATGTAGATTGATGCACAAAGGCTAATAAGGGGCATTTAAATTGCTTCTGTGGGACACCTAACAGAATTAAAGATAAATTGTTTTCTTTCATCATTGACTGTTTGATTATACAAAAAGTGATGATGATCATAAAATTTCTTCTTGGTTGCCTGGTCATGCTGTCATAATTTTCAGCCATTTATCTCAGGAAACCGAAGCAGCACGGCACGTTTTTGAAGAGTCTATAATATTCCTCCTGAATCTGAAAAAGATAATATTAATTTACTTTGTGAGTGTTCTTTCAAGGAAACAATCACAGATGACTCAGCCAGTTGATTAGATAATTGACGTAATAGAAGATACACATGTTTAACTTTCATATATGTAATGATTTAATCCAAGGAACTGTTATCAACAAGTTATCTTAGCATATCTTAAAGGAACCTATGAAGCAACCAGGTTTGCCAGCTCAGCATGCTTTGAATATAGCAGTGATAAATATTACTCTAGTTCAAGAAGTGCAGAAGCCCACCAATTTCTCTGTGATATCATTTAAGGCAGGAATGCTATTTAATAAATCTGACTGAACAAATGAAAAAAAAAAAACTAAAAAATACAGCTCTTCTAAAAAGGTAGCGCACAGTCATTTTAAAATGAAGATTCTATGGAGAGTTTTCTTATTTAATTTGTTTCAATCATGGTAACTCAACCAACACTTACACTTTTGTATAAGAATTTTGCATACAAAAGATAATATTCCAGGTATGACTTGGTAGAAGATAAGGGTAATGCATAATTTCTGATTTTTAGAGGGTTACAGTAATACTGTTGCACATCTATAATGCTGGTTTAGTGATGTGTTTTAAATTAGTTTCCTTAATTTATTTTCCCTTCATAATAAGTTGCAATGTTATGCGTATTCAGGCCCTGATTATAATTTGGGTGATGTGAAATTAACTAGGGATGGGCAGAAGTGACAGAGTTTCACTCCGCGGAATTCTGCTGAGTTACATAAACACTCTGCGGAGTCCGCAGAGTTCCATGAGCGGGCAGAATTGGTCACATTGTGCTGCTAAGCTTGATTTTTAGCACTGTGAGCTTCTTCCACACTATGAAATCAGCACAAACAGCACCTCACAGTGCACCACAGGACGCCACTTCTTTCTGCCACTAAAGTAGTTTTTGTACTCGAGCAGCAGCTTTCTCAACGCAAATGGTCATGATCTTCCATGACCGCCTGAGTTGAGAAATCTCACTAGAAGGCATTTTAGCACCTGAAAACCACATTAATGGATGTAAATTCTTGCTCACCAACTTAACTTTAGCAAAACACACATAAGAAAAAACTCCACCATGTGGCAGTTGGTGGAGCTTTCCCAGTAGTCCATGCTTCAACCAGAATGCAGAGTGGGCAAAAGTCTGCAAACTCCACCAGTGGAGTGGAATTGTTTGCCCACCCCTAAAATTGACAGACAAAATTCTGCTCCATCTGATTATAAGTTGTCTGGTTTTGTCCACACCCGTTTTTTCTTGGTGTGAGAAAACTGTACCCAATTTTTCAAACAAGGAAGTCAGGTTTGAAATTGCTTGAGACTTTCAAGCCTCACTCCTCAGGCTTTTCCTGATAAGTGGCATACAGTGCTCCATTCTGTGCCAACAATTACCTTCCACTTCCCTCACCTACTCCCTCTACCCCGTGCCTCAATCCCAACCTTGACCAGGGGTCCAAGGATATATTACCACATGCTTAAGGAAAAAGCTTAATGTATGCATTAAACCTGATTTGAATTGGGAATTCCGTGTGGTGTTACAACTAAAAAAAGTGATTTACTGCACGGTAATAGTATGTTTGTGCGCAAATTTACCATTTCACCTGTACCATTCAATTCGTAATCAGGGCCTATGTAATGTAACCCGGGATGATGGCTAGTAACACAACCTGCACACCATAACGTCACCATAAACTTTGTATAGAAACAAGACGTGATAATTCTGGCTATGCCAGCACACCATACTTACTTTCTTAGACAAAACGCAAAGAAATATGAAAATGAACATTCCTTGGAAGGCATTTGCGATTGTGAATAGGTATGCCGTGACTACGGATCCGCTGACAACATGCAGGACCCCAAACATCCAGGTAGCGCCAAGGAGGAACAGCAGGGCTAGGGCGCCTCGAGCGCAGGACCTAGGAGAGGTGCATTAAAACCAGAATTAGAACATTTGTAGTGGAGAGACGCACAGACCCTGCTTATTGGAATGCTTATTTTTTTATATTCTGTGTTACATTTTTGTATTTTTGAACAGAAAAGCTATTTCTGTTTGAGTCCAGAATCCGCGAGTCAGTTCCTTGTCTTGAACTTTTGGATGATGCCTCACTGTCTCTCGCTTTCAGTCATTGCCTCAGAAGCAGCAACATATTCATCTATATGGAGCTTCAAGCGTTACGTTTTCCCTGGTGAATGGCATTGCCATATGATTTGATTTTAAACCTTATGCATGCGCTTTTCCCGGGGGTACGGTGCATGTCTGTTGCAGCATGAAGTATTCCCTGCCAAGAGACCTTGAAAAACGTGCCATACGCTTAAGGTCAGCTCGTGCACTTGACATAAAAGGCGGCTGAGATTTTTCAGGACTTTCCATCCCGGAGATGTATAAATCCATTGGCACTCTCTCGCAAAATGCATTTCGCTTTCGGCACCATCATTCTTTCCTTATGGTTACAATCAAGACACACTGCCTCATTACTCTGTATGTCTGCTGGCAGCCACTTGTGCTCTAAGTACTCGCAGTGCGGTGATGTACAGTACAGTCACGATGGCCTGAATACGAATAAAAAGAGTGTTTTTCGAAACCTAAATAATGAATACATTATATTGCTACCCTTTGATAGCCAGGGAACTGTGAACTGTACCATTTGATGCCGACATCATAACTGGTCTTTCCAGAACCAAATCCCCGTTTAACATCAGTATAACAGTTTAAAACACGAAAGCTCGAGATGTGACATAGGAAGCAAAACAATTAATCACACACTTAAAAAAGCAAAATAGATGGAAATCAGTGCGATGCAATTAAAACATGCGACTAGGTAATACATTTGTCCCTGTTGGACAAACAGTTCTCGCTGCACAAATGTTTTGCAAGTTCTTTGTGAATCCGTCATGAACGAGCGTAGGTGGGTTAAAGAACTATGGGCCTTATCTGCAAAAACCTTTTTGTGGTCAGAAACGGCCTGAATAACAGAATCACGAAAATGCTTTTTCAGACGTGGAAAACACAAATTACGATTTGGTAAGGAATCACAATTTGTGTTTTTAGTGATTCAGGATTTGGAAAAGGTGTGTTTAGGGTGTCCTTTCAAAATACAAATTTCAGTGCTATGTATGACTGATAATGGGAAGGGGTCCTAGGGTGTCCTTTCGAAATACGAATTTCAGTGCTATGTATGACTGTAAATGGGAAGGGGTCACCCTCCACCCCTCAGACCCCTTCCCCTTCGTGGATGGGACCACTACTTACTCATAAAAAATTAAACTTAGACATTTCATCTTATTTTATGAAACACATCTCATTTTCCTTTAAGGAAAAGGGGCTGCATTTTTTTTTTTTAAAGTTTGTTTTATCAAAAATCAGTCACAGACCTGTTTGTCTGCTGACCCCAGCAGGCCACCACCCCTGGGAAGGCTGCAATTCCTAATGGGTCGCAAACTGCGACTTTCCTCTTTAATATTCATGAGGTAGGTTGATTTGTGACCCAGTAAAAATCACTAAGTGAAACACAATTAGTTTTATACATTTGGAATAGAGATTTATTAATTGTGATTCACATAAAATCACAACTAAGCAAATACTATTCCTTCAATTTGTACATATGGCTCCTATGACGGCAAGCAAAGTGAGAACATAATACTACTCACCCTTTAAATATGCTATAATTCATTTTAATGTCTGACCTAGAAAATACTTAAATTGCTTCACCAGTCTTGTGCAGTCATAAAATGTATAACCAAAAATACATCCATAAGTGTATAGACAGAGGGGCTTTTGGCCATCCCTCTTCTTCCATTGGTCTTTTCAACTGTCATTCACCTTTTGCTTCCGTCCACCACAGCATGGGGCAATAGGCAGCCCGACTCTCTTCCACTGTGATTAACAGAATGTTTTCTGATAATGTGTGGACATCTGCCCAAAAAGAAATGCACATATGTTTTAGTACTGGTGGGCCAGTACTTTGCCAATTATTTTCATTCTGAATTATTTTTCAATGTTTAGTTATCCTTGTGTCTTTAAATTATGTCCTACAGTTACAGTTCTTCAATGTCAATAAATATATTTTCTTTCCATCAATGAGAATTATATTTTACTATGATCTCTACTAAAACTTAAAAAAGGGTTCTATGCTTGTTTCAAGCCCACTTTCTAGCTAGGAAGCATCCCTAGTGATCTTTTAAATGTATATGCATTTCTTAATTTAATTCTTTTATTGCAAGTTTCTGGCCACCACATTTAGGCAGTGGAATGTTTTCTTTCTTTTCTTTTGTTTGGTAGCATATGCGTGCTGTTAGAAATGGGGTCTTTGGTTGGCAGTCAGGTTACCTCCTGTCCAAGAAAGGACCCTCACTCTAGTCAGGATAAGTCACATACAATCCAAATTATCCTGTGCCCACCCTCTGGTAGCTTGGCACTGAGCAGTCAGGCTTAACTAAGAAGGCAATGAGTAAAGTATTTGTGCAATAAATCATACAATACCACCATCTAGCACCACAAAAATACAAAACACAGTGTTTAGAAAAATATATAATATTTATCTGATAAGATGCAGGTCAAAACGATTAAAATGCAATAAATAGATTTTGAGATATCACCATAAAAGTGATATAAAATGTCTTAAGTCTTTGAGAAACAAGTAACTGTCCTTTAAAAACAATAAAAGTTCCTTGCAAGCACAAAGTACCTGGTCCCCACAAGGGACTGCAGAGGAGGTGATGGAAGACGGAGAGGTGTGCGTCGGTTTCACCCCTTTGCACGCACTGACTTGCGTCATTATTTTCCATGCAGGGGAAGGCTGTGCGTCGATTTCCTGTGCATGGTCTTGGTTCCTCTTCGGGTTGCGGGGGTTTCTGGCGCCCAGGGACTGTGCGTGGAATACTGGGCTTGTGGAGTGAAGTCACAAGTGCTACGTCGATCCAGTGGGCGTTGCGTGAAATTTCTCCCGCACGGCAAGCTCCGTGTCAATCTTCTCTCTGCAAGTCAGGCTGCGTCATCGTGGGTCGGCTGTGCGTCGATCTGGTGGGCCATGCGTCGAAGTTCCGGTCACAACGCAGGCGCCACGTCGATCTTCTCCTTGCGAAGTCACGTTGCGGCGTCCCGGTTCAGCACGCAGTGAATTTCTCACCGCTGGGCAGGCTGTTAGTCATTTTTAGCAGGCTGTGCATCGAGTTTTTGCCGCACAAGGAGTCCGATTGCAGGAGTGAAGTCTTTTTGGTCCTGAGACTTCAGGGAACAGGAGGCAAGCTCTATCCAGGCCCCTGAAGAGCACTTCTCAGCACAGCCAGAGAGCAGCAAGGCAGCAGGGAAACAGCAAGGCAGCAGTCCTTGTCAGAAAAGCACTCCTAGTGAGTACTTTGGCCGCCAGGTAGTTCCTCTTGGCAGGTCTGGTTTAGGTATTCTTCACCAGCAGGTTTCTTGTCCAGAAGTGTCTGTGAGGTAGAGTGTCTACCCCAAGAAGTGTCTAAAGTCTGTGGTTTTGGGCCCTCTTCTTATACCCATTTTGGCCTTTGACGTAGGCTTACTTCAAAGAAAAGTCTCACTTGATTGTGAAATCCTGCCTTGCCCAGGCAAGGCTTCAGACACACCCCATGGGATTGGAGTCTGCATTGTGTGAGGACAGGCACAGCCCTTTCAGGTGCGAGTGACCACTCCTCCCCTCCCTCCTAGCACAGATGGCGCATGGAATATGCAGGCTACACCCCAGCCCCCTTTGTGTCACTGTCTGGAGAGAGGTGCAAACAACCCAACTGTCAAACTAACCCAGACAGGGAATCCACAAAAAGGCAGAGTCGCAAAATGGCTCAAGCAAGAAAATGCCAACTTTTTAAAAGTGGCATTTTCAAACACACAGTCTTAAAATCAACTTTACTGAAAGCTGTATTTTTCAATTGTGAGTTCAGAGGTTCTAAACTCCACATGTCTATCTGCTCCCAAAGGGAATCTACGCTTTAATCATGTTTAAAGGCAGTCCCCAGGTTAATCTATGAGAGAGATAGGCCTTGCAACAGTGAAAACTGAATTTGTCAGTATTTCACTGTCAGGGCATATAAAACACAACAGTACATGTCCTACCTTAACCATACACTGCACCCTGCCCATGGGGCTACCTAGGGCCTACCTTAGGGGTGTCTTACATGTAGGAAAAGGGAAGGGTTAGGCCTGGAAAGTGGGTCACTTGCCAAGTCGAATTTACAGTTTGAAACTTCACACACAGACACTGCAGTGGCAGGTCTGAGACATGAGTACAGTGCTACTTATGTGGGTGGCACAACCAGTGCTGCAGGCCCACTAGTAGTGTTTGATTTACAGGCCCTGGGCACCGCTAGTGCACTTTACTAGGGACTTATGAGTAAATCAAATATGCCAATCATGGATAAAGCAATTGATAGTTCAATTTACACAGAGAGCATATGCACTTTAGCACTGGTTAGCAGTGGTAAAGTGCTCAGAGTTTAAAAGCCAACACAAACAGGTCAGGAAAAATAGGAGAAAGGAGGCAAAAAGTCTGGGGATGACCCTGTAAAAAGGGCCAAGTCCAACATGTGCAATAAAAAAATAGCCATTGTACCAGCTGTCCAAACCCAGAAATATTAGTTTTGCCAAAACTTGTTAGGTTTGAAGGGCAATCGTGAGTGCGACATTCATGACGAGCATATTTTATTAGACACATATTGTAAGGACTTTCATGCAGTCATTTGCTTCTTTGGCTCCAAAACCTTGAACAACTGCCTTCAGACATTGCCAGCCACATCTTGGATCAGGCCACAGGATTTTAGTCTCGCCTTCTTTTTATTGGATGTTTGGGTACATCCTTTCACCTCCGCTGGAATGTATGAGGGCCTGTTTTACAGCTGAAAGCGACACTCGATCACAGTACAGTTATATGTCTTAATTACATCAGTGCATTATACACAAAAGTCATCCTTTTTAAATTGTTTTGAACTGGAGTACGCATTTTATTTGCTTTTGTCAGTTCCCCAGTAGGATTGTCTCACCTATTCGCTTTGCCAGTAACCATGACTTTTCACTTGACACTCTGATGAATGAACCCTCTACAATGGCGAAATAACCAGAGACCAGTTAAAACAAACAGATATACAGCAGAAAGAAGCTATGCTAATCACTATCAAAAGTGTTTCTAAAGTTAGGAGACTTTCCAAATGTTTACATGCTACTTCTCTAAAAAGGAATGTTTCAAAGTACATCAATCAATCAAGAATTTGTAAGGAGCACTACTCACCTGTGAGGGTCTCAAGGTGCTGAGAGGGGGGGAGAAGGGGGCTGAAGTGCTGCTACTGCTGGAACAGCCAGGTCTTGAGAAGTTTCCTGACGGTAAGGAGGTCTTTGGTCTGGCGCAGGTGGGTGGGAAGAGTGTTCCACGTTTTGGTTTCGAGGTGCGAGAATGATCTACCACCGGTTGTAGTTCTGTGGATGTATGGGACGCTTGCGAGATTGAGGTTGGCGGAGCGGAGATGCCGGGTCGGGGTGTAGAAGGAGAGCCATCTGTTGAGGTATTCTGGTCCGGGATTATGCAGGGCTTTGTGAGCATGGATGAGAAGTTTGAAGGTGATTCTCTTGTTGACTGGGAGCCAGTGCGATTTCTCAGGTGGTCTGTGATGTGGCAGTGGCTGGGGATGTCCAGGATGACATAAGCGAATGTCAAGGTTCAGAGACTCTCTAAACTGTTACACTTTTACTGTGTGCCAGAGAAGAGATCTAAAAGCAATGTTGGTAATTCCACATATTTGTGGTACTACTCAAGATATTAGTAACTCAGCAGATATTTTATCTATTGTTTGGATAGTAGTTGTATGTCTTCATTTTATTAATATGATCTGTCTTTTGTATACCTATCAAGACCAAATGATATGTTTGACAGGAGATGATTTCTAGAATCATAGACCTGTATGTTTGTGTTTAGATGCTTGCTAAACTAATGTACACACAGTCTCAGCAGTGAACCATTTCCTTTCTTAGATTCTAATGTTGTATTTAGTGCACCTGTAATAGGCTCTTTTCTTTTACTCCATCTTTTTTCTGCCAAGGTATGAAAAAATAAGTTCATATTTTATTAACTTAACTTCTGACTTCAGTAGATTTTTGCTCCTGATTAGCCTAGCAGCTTATGTCTGGCTAGCAGCGTGATATAGAGACTGTGAGGGCCAAAGAGCACCCGCAACTCATAAAGATTTCTCCTTGTGGATTTAGGTGAGACCGTAGCATCTATTATCCGTGTGATAGACCTCCTGAGGCAAACTGAAGGTTATTTAAAAGTATCTCAGCCTCAACCATCCATAACGTGCTGAGGCACAGACTTACTCTCAGGACGTGTTTTTGGTACAAGAATGCACCCACTCAAGCAGTAGCAAAGTGAAGCAATGAAAATCTTAAAGTTCAAATCATAATCCTAAACCTTTATTTGTTTCTAATAGAAAAGAATCAGAAAACCTATAGACAAAGTAGAAAATGTATTTTGTGAAAATTAAATTCCACTGCAATTACCCAGCCTTTCTATGTCACTCAATTGTAACCTGACGGAATATGAAAAACTCTACGTTTCAGGCAACCAGACAAATAGTGATGCTAGGGTTAGGTCCACATATCAGATATCTTTAAATGAACTTGTTTTTTCTTATGCAAAAACTCCCCAAAAAGATGGGTTTCATGGCATAATTTGATGAGAGTTCCATAATATTACATATGATCTTTAGGTTACAGACTTGTTAGAAATTGTGTTTCTGGTTGGCAGAGATATGCATCCTGTCGAAGCCGAAACCACAATCCTAGTCAGAGTAAGTCACAACAACACCCTAAATTAGCATGTGCTTAGCCCCTGGTATCTTGGCACAGAGCAATCAGGCTTAACTTAAAAGTCAACATGTTAAGCATTTGTGCAACATTTCAAACAGAAAAACAGTGAAGACACCACACAAAAAGATATCACACCTGGTTGGAGAAATAAAGCTTAATTTAATTAACAAAAAAAGACCAAAATGACAAACATCTAGGGCCATATTTATACTTTTTGACGCAAAACTGCGCTAACGCAGTTTTGCGTCAAAAATATTAGCACCGGCTAACGCCATTCTGAAGCGCCATGCGGGCACTGTATTTAATCAATGACGTTAGCCGGCGTTAGCCGGCGGCGCTGCCTGGTGTGCGTGAAAAAAAACGACGTACACCAGGCAGCGCCGGTGTAGGGGGATATGGAGCTTGGGCGCCAAAAAATGAGGCAAGTCAGGCTGAGGCAAATTTTTTGCCTCAACCCGATTTGCGCCATTTTTTTCGACGCCCAACCCCCCATAGAAATGACTCCTGTCTTAACAAAGACAGGAGTCATGCCCCCTTGCCCAATGGCCATGCCCAGGGGACTTATGTCCCCTGGGCATGGTCATTGGGCATAGTGGCATGTAGGGGGGCACAAATCAGGCCCCCTATGCCACAAATTCTTTTTTTAAAAATACTTACCGGAACTTACCTTAATGTCCCTGGGATGGGTCCCTCCAGCCTTGGGTGTCGTCCTGGGGTGGGCAAGGGTGACAGGGGGTGTCCCTGGGGGCATGGGAGGGCACCTCTGGGCTCCTTCCGAGCCCACAGGTCCCTTAACGCCTGCCTTGTCCAGGCGCTAAAAAACGGCGCAAAAGCGGGTGTATGTCATTTTTTTGGACCCGCCCACTCCCAGGCGTGAAATTTGCCCGGGAGTGTAAATACGGCGCATATGCCTCAGAGTCAATTTTTTAGACGGGTACGCCTACCTTGCATATCATTAACGCAAAGTAGGTGTCCACGCAAAAAAATGACGCAAACTCCATGGACTTTGGCGCTAGACGCGTCTAACGCCAAAGTATAAATATGGAGTTAGTTTTGCGTCGGAATTGTGTAAAAAAACGGAGTATAAATATGCCCCCTAATAGCTAGAAGTCAGGATATTAATTTTTAAAGAATAAACTTAACTGTAATGCTTAAATGCATAAAGTTCTAAATCTTGTCACTCTTGCCCAAGTCAAATCTGAAAAGTCAGGCTGACAGTGATGGGGTGCAGGTAAGATACAGGGACCAGCTTTGGACCACTGAAACAGTACCTTGGTCCTCAGTTGTGTTGATGTTGAGAACAAGATGCGAGGAGCAAAGGAGGCGTTGCTTTGGCAATGATCCCAAAGATGTAGACAATGCATTGGCTCTGAGCTGTGCAAAATCATGGATGAGTTTAGAATGGAAGTGATGCATCACCCAGTCTGCAATGCGGTGTTCCCAAGCCTCACTGCATTGGCAATACACAGTGTAAACAACAATGTGGTGTCCTCGATCCTCACAGAAGCGGTGATGCATTGGCATTGATGGAGATGCACTGATTCCGAACCACACAATGGCATTGATGTCTGTATTTTGGACTGGAGTAGCACATTAAGGCAGAGTCCAAGTGCTGGAGATGATGAGTTGGAAGTCTTTTCTGTCCCTGAGGCTTCAGAAGAACAGGAGGCAAGCCAGCAAGCCCTTGCAGTCAGTCTGCTTCTGGCTTCAAGTGTGGGTTCAATTCTTCTCAACCCAACAAGGAGGGCAGCAGACAGCAGGCCAGCACAGCAAGAAAGAAGTTCTTCCCCAGCAGTAGTCCAGCTGTGGAGTAGTCTTTGTAGCTGCACAGTAGTCTTTCTTCCCTGTAGAGTATCCACAAAGATCCAAAAGTGTACTGAGTTGGTAGGGTAAGAAGTCCAGTTCGTAAAAACATGGTAGGTCTGTCCCTTTCAAATCAGGAATTACAGCCTATTAAATGTAATAAGGAAACCCCATTGTCATCTTACGACAGGAGGAGGCAAACACAGTCCTGAAAAAAGAATTTGAGAATTTTCACTACCAGGACATGTAAAACTTAAAACACTGATGTCCTGCATTTTAATTACATAGCACAGTGCCTAATGGGCTTGGTAGGACCTATCTTAGAAATTATTTATATGTAATAAAAGGGGAGTTTAAGGTTTGGCGAGGGGTTATAAATGGTTTTAAATTTCAAGTTGAAAAGGCAGTGCAACACTGCATTCAGGTTGCAATGGTAGGCCTGGGACATACTTTAAAGTGATACTAAAGTGTGTGACACAAGCAGTGCTGCAGGACCACTAGTAGTATTTAATTTTCAAGCGCTGGATACGCATGGTGCACTTCACCAGGGACTTATAAGTAAAATAAATATGATAATTAGGTATATTCCATGCAAACCATATTTTAGGGAGAGAGCACATGCACCAGTACTGGTCAGCAGTGATAAAGTGCTGAAAGTTGTAACGCTAGCAATATGAAATCAGCAAACGTTTGAGGCAAGCAGGCAAAAGGTTTGGGAAAAGACCACCCTTTCAGTTCTAACATGACTGAAGAAGGAAACCAAAGATGAAAATTCTTCAGGATGTGGAGGTTTCACTGGATGAATGGTACTCTATGTACCGAAGTGCTGAATGACTTTTCTTGGTGAGATTTCATGTTGCAGCTTGACAAAGTTTTCTATACCCAGTAGGTGGGTTTGTCAGGTTCTTTTGGAGAAGAGTTTAAATTCCTTGAATATATTTTGCAGAAAACTATCCTGAACAGGTTCACAAGAACTAAACAAGAATCTGACTGGTGGATGATGGTGGAGATGGGCAGTGAGCTAGCAATTAAGTTGGTTGACTGTAAGCATATCACTTTAGTATTCAAATGGAATTGTTGAAACTTCAATTGCTAGTACTGTGGCATGGTGGCATTTGATACTTATCCAAGAAATTTGCAGTGGCTGTTTCATTAGTGTTATTGCCCAAAACTAACAGTAATGTTTAATTACAAGTCTTCCATTGTGTATACTACTAGTAACTAAGCAGAAGGCACAACAAACACCCAAGGCTTTGTCTTGTGTCCCTCAGCTAAAAAGACGCACAGTGCCCCAAGAATGTGAATCTTATATAGTAGACAATCAGCAACAAGCAGTGCCCTGGAATTGCACTGCCTGACTGGTCCCTCGGGTATGATAGAGAGCTGGCCAGTCCCACTGAAATAGTTCGCTTTTCTCATCTAATTAGTCCAGAGTTTTTGAGAAATCTAAATTTGAGACATACCCAGAGGGCCAATAGCACAGCATTATAAATGGAAAAGCTGTTTTTGAGTTAATGTCTTTTTTAGCCTAAAATGTACCAGTGGCATACTGTCCCAAAACTAAGCTACATCCATGTATACAGCAATAAAACCTCACTCTGATATGTCAGAAGCTTTTGAGCAACTTCAAGAAGTGCCCTCATAAAACTAAGACTGTTTAAAAAAGATCCACAGATGAGGAAGCAATAAAGACTCACTTCTGCAAGCATCTAGTGGTATTAGCCGTGTTAGCTACCCCATCATTATGAACAGTGCAGCTTGTATTAGTGTTTATAGATGAATGTTGCTGTAATGGTGTTGAGCGCCAGAAAATTGTGTGGTCTGAGGAGTAATTCCCTTACTGCTCCCCCTTCCAATTGCACTTGACTCAATAAAATCCTGTGATAATTGCTTTTGGGACACTAGAGTTTCACATATTTTTCCAGGCAACTTCAAAACGGGTTACAGAAAGAGCTCCTCTATCCTTTTACTTTCAATTTACTTGACTTCAAAGGAAAACTAAAATTGAGGCAGATAAAGTCAAGGACTGTTACCTCCATCTGGAGCTAGGTACCTGATGCCTACCTGGGCCCACCACCTGTGACCTAGTCACACTGATTGCTGGAGCGGATGTATAAAACACACAAGGGAAAGAAATTGTGTGTTATGCATCAGGCTTGTAACTGTAGCTCAGTTCCTGACTTTCGCCTTTTATTCTCTGGCCCCCTTGTCCTTGGGCCACATCAAAATACTTGTATGTGCAGGTGTTCCTTGAGCTTCCTTGCCTACTACATGGCACTGCCCCTATGTTACATTGCTCAGGGACAGACATTACATCCTTTTTTTACCCATCAATAAAAGAAACTAATTTCCTTACAAATGCAAACCGTGCAAAACTGGGTAATGACCATACACAATGTATGGCCTGCTCATGTTATCATACACTCCTTCAGCCTGCTTGAGGGCGTCTGGTGGCTTTTTAGCTGGTACCTTGCACAGTCACCATTGCCACTAGGGATCAGGCTCCTGGAAATCAGGGGTCCACTAGAAAAGTAGCCCAGGTGTTCCCTTGGGAGTCGCTGACCACTTCCTCGGAGCAAGGCTGTGGATCACCTCCTTGCAGTGCACAGGGGGTGATGCAGTGGCTGTATTTTGTTCTGCCGATCTGTTCAGTGTGCTCTGTAGGGCTAGCCAAATGCACTTGTCCTGCTCGCTTTCACAGCGGACCGTGTCCAGGGACAGAGGTAAAGGTCATGACTATTCCACTGCATATTTCATGTACACTTTGGTATTTTGAGCATCTTCTGTCTCCTTGCGCATTATGTGTATCCGCTCTCGTGGATGAAGGGACAGGTAGTCTGCGAAGTTGGTGGCCCTGGGCCAGTATCCTACCCGACAGTCCTAGTCTTGGTACTGTAACATCCATTTTTCAATTCCGGGCAGCGGTTTGAAGGATGTGCCCTGGAATAGTGAAACCAATGGTTAGTGGTCTGTGGTCACCAATAAGAGGTGACCATAGATGTGTAAGTGAAAATGCCTGCCGGCTCAATGGATTATGATGGCCTCCTTTTCTATTTGCGAGTATCTCTTTTCCATGGGGGTCAAGGAGCAGATGGCATATGCCTCTGGGGCCCAGTCTCTGCCGGGCTGTTGCTGAGTGAGGACAGCTCCTACCGCCTTCGGGCTGGTGTCTTTTGCAATAATCATCAATTTCGAAGGGTCAAAATATTCCAGTGTTGTGTTGGCCAAGAGCGTCTTCTTGGTCGCATGGAAATCCTGCTCCTCCTCATCGCTCAAGGTCCATTGGGTCTTGACTTTCGTGAGGTTTCATTGTGGATATGTGAGGGGGTCAAATTGGGTACGAAACGGTCAAAGTAGTTCACCATGCCTAGAAGCTTTTTACTTAGGAGATGTTGGATGTGACTGGGGCATTTCTGATGTCTAGTACCTACTTTGGATCTGGAGCTACCCCCTCTGTGAGAATGTGTACCCAAAAAGCAAATTTGTTGCCTCATGAACTCACATTTCTCTCTGTGCAGAAAAAGTCATGTTTCTTGGATGTGTTGCAACACCTTCAAGATTCCCTCATTGTGTTCCTCAATGGACTTTGCAAATAAGAGGACGTCAGTGCAAGCAGTTTGTGAAATGTTTTCTAAAATGCTCCTGCGGTGCTCAATACATCAAAATGTAAGTTGCGGTATTGCCAGAGCGCAATATGCATGGAGAATGCTGTAATGTACCTTAAGTCTGGGTGCAGGGGTATTTGGCGGTACCTGGACCATAAATGTACCTTGGAGAACCACTTGGTGCTGTTGAGTTCCCATATGAGGTTGTCTATGGTGGGAGTGAGGTGTCTTTCTTCACGGATTGCAATATTGGGTATCCTCATGTCCCCAGGTTGGTTTTGTTTTTTTATCACCACAATGGGTGGATACCTATGTGGTGGGACCAGTGACTTTCTCAATAATACTGGCTTTTTCAAGTTTGTCCAGTTCTTTCTTTACTTTAAGTCACAGATGGAATGCTACTTGACAAATCTGTAGTGCCACTGGCTGTATTGACTGTGACAGAGGGCCTCTTTTTGACATGCGTATCCCCCCACTTTTTGCCTGATGTTGATGTGTTCTGGAAATTGTAGTGCCCAGGGCCCCTGCTAACCAGGTTCCCGGGGCAAGAGCTCTTTCCCTAAATCTGTTGTGATACATTGGCACAATTAGATACACCCTTAGTTACCACTATAAGTCCCTAGTAAAGGGGCACCAAGGTGCCCAGGGCATGGGGTACTATGGACAGGCCCCTGAGGGCAGCAGCACTGATTGTTCCACCCTCTAGGCCTCTAGATACACTCAGGCTGCCATTGCCTAGGACATAGTGAGTGAACAGAGCAGCCATTTTAAAACATGTGTTGGACACTGGTCAACACGAGTTTCCCAGCTACATGATGACCTTTCTGAACCCTGGGTTGTTTGGTATCAAACAACTCAGAATGATAAATTCGAACTTGTGCCAGTATTGGATTTATCCCTAAATGTACTGAGCGGCCACCTTAGAGGTGTCCCCTGCAAAAACGAACTATCCTGTCATATTTGCTAACTGGTCTTATCCAGCTGCCACCTCCAGACAGCCAATATACAAACCTTGGGGGAGAGGCCTGTCTCTTCCGTTCGTAAGACAATGCCCTTCCTGGGTGGAGGAGCTAACACCTCCTCCCCCAGGAATGTGCACTGTCCTGGCCGTGAGCTTCAAAGGGCCTACCACCCTTGAAACCCAACCCCCAAGCCTGCTGCTAGCTGCAGCTGGTATCCCCCTTTACTAATCCCCACTTTTGGCAGGAGCAAAGGCGGGAAACCTAATAATGGGAAGGAGGAGTGGCCTCATTCACCACCCCTAAGACGTTGCCTGCCAGGTGGATCCTCAAATTCAGTTTCCTCCATCTTGGAATGGAGGAAAATAGCCAATGAAGTTTAGGGAAGTGACCCTTCCCACAGAAAGTGGTCACTGTAGTGGGTGTAGCCACCCGAAGGTAAGTGTCCCATTGGACGCTACCATGTTCCACCTAAAACTCTCACTAAATTCAGTATTTAGTGGGCACCCCGGACCAAGAAATTGTATTAAAAAGGACAAAGAAAACCAGCACCAAAGAAGATCGAAAGCAAGAGAACTGTGGACCTTTTGCATCAAGAAAAGGTGCCAAACCCTGCCTGCGGCACCCAGGACCCAAAAACGTCGCTGTAGATAAGCTGGACAATGGACTGATCCCAAGAAACCTAGGAGACCTCCAGGCTTCACAAATCGCCCCAGATCTCCCTTCTGAGTGGAGGCACCACTGAACAACCTAGGAAGAACTAACAAGCCAGTGAGGGTCACTTCACTGGCCGGCTGATATCTCCACAACCGTACGTCACAGCCAGACTTGATGACAGCCCAGACGAGACTACAAGTGTGTCAACTTTGGTGTCACTGCACCCTCTAGTGTCTGAGCCAAGCCAATAACTCTTGTACTGGCCAGTGCACATCAGAAACCAAGAAAACGAGCTCCCCCAAAGCTGCAGCTTTACTAGGAGCAAGCCCTGGTCGAGATACTTCAGGAACACCCTAGACCTCCCACCAGAGTGCCACCTTTGTCCTGTGAGCCAGCCTCAAAGAAGCTTACCTCCATTTCCAAAGGGCTCAATTGCGCCCAGTTCCTGGATCCCCAACTTGCCCTGCATCTAGCCGCCCTGCCCTCTGAAACGAGGATCCAGCTGTGCTCCATGGCTCTCTAACCCCTTGTGACCCCGACAGCCCAAGGGGACCCCACGTCACCACAGTTAAATTTACAAGCCATCTCCTTTTCCAGGTGCCCCCTCCAAGTGGTCCTGTGACTGTGCCAAGAGACTTTCCCACTGGAACCGGGAGCCACCCAAGGCTCTCCAGCTGGCACAAGGTTCCCACCGACTGCTTTGACCATCATGCAAAAAAAGAAAGTGGTAACCCAATTGTCCGATTTTTAATGCATTTTTAAAAGTTACTGCTTACTGATTCTTATGGTGCGTAATTACGCTCAGAAAGACTAACTTTATTAAACCTTTGAAAAATCATAACTCAAAAAAGTACTTAACATATCTTAACCATCTTGGTCTTTAAAATTATATAAAAATATGAAGTATTTTCATAATATTGGTCTCAAGTTATTCCTTGAGTGTGTGTGGTGCATGATTGATACTGTGAGTACAACAAATGCTTAGCACTCCTCCTAGATTGGCCTAACTGCTCGACCTCTGACCTGCTTTAGGTCTAGAGCTCGCCCCCCATGTCCGAAGCACCAACCTGCCTCTGACCACCGCCCACGCTGCTGCTAGCGTGTTCGAGGCCCTCCTCCACCCGCAGGCATCCTCCTGCGCCTCATCCCTGGTGTCTAGTGGGCTCTAGTAAGCTTCACTTGACCCGTGTGCCGCTTTCCGCTGTCCTGTAAGTGTTTTTCTATATTTTCAGCGCCTTGCCTCCTTGCGCTTCTGCCCCCGTCGTGCCCCTTCTGATTGTGCCACTTTTCGCCATCCTGTAAGTGCTTTTCTATTGTTTATTTTCAAGCGCCTTGCCTCCTGCGCATCTGCCCCCGTTGTGCCCCTCTGATTGCTGTTCCCCGATTGTATTTTGTGCCATTAGTGTATTTTTGTGACTGTTTTTCAAATTGTGCCCGACTTTTTTGTGCCTTGTTTTTCTTGTTTTCGGCCCTTGTGCGCTCCCCCTTGCAGTTCTCTCCCTGCCGCTGCCACCCTGCGGCCCCGCCCCCCTCGAACCCCCATTCGCCGCTCCCTCCCGCCTCCCGCCTCCCAGCTGCTCCTCCCTCCCCCCTCCCTTCTTAATGGCTGGCGCTGCGTGTCGCGAGTGAGCGACCTCTGACCTGCCTTAGGTCTAGAGCTCGCCCCCCACGTCCGCAGCACCAACCTGCTGTCTCCTGCCTCTGACCCCCGCCCACGCTGCTGCTAGCGTGTTCGAGGCCCTCCTCCACCCGCAGGCATCCTCCTGCGCCTCATCCCTGGTGTCTAATGGGCTCTAGTAAGCTGCACTTGACCCGTGTGCCGCTTTCCGCCATCCTGTAAGTGTTTTTCTATATTTTCAGCGCCTTGCCTCCTTGCGCTTCTGCCCCCGTCGTGCCCCTTCTGATTGTGCCACTTTTCGCCATCCTGTAAGTGCTTTTCTATTGTTTTTTTTCAAGCGCCTTGCCTCCTGCGCATCTGCCCCCGTTGTGCCCCTCTGATTGCTGTTCCCCGATTGTATTTTGTGCCATTAGTGTATTTTTGTGACTGTTTTTCAAATTGTGCCCGACTTTTTTGTGCCTTGTTTTTCTTGTTTTTGCCCCTTGGGCGCTCCCCCTTGCAGTTCTCTCCCTGCCACTGCCTCCCTGCGGCCCCCCCCCCTCGCGCCCCCATTCGCCGCTCCCTCCCACCTCCCGCCTCCCAGCTGCTCCTCCCTCCCCCCTCCCTTCTTAATGGCTGGCGCTGCGCGTCGCAAGTGAGCGACCTCTGACCTGCCTTAGGTCTAGAGCTCGCCCCCCACGTCCGCAGCACCAACCTGCTGTCTCCTGCCTCTGACCCCCGCCCACGCTGCTGCTAGCGTGTTCGAGGCCCTCCTCCACCCGCAGGCATCCTCCGGCGCCTCATCCCTGGTGTCTAGTGGGCTCTAGTAAGCTTCACTTGACCCGTGTGCCGCTTTCCGCCGTCCTGTAAGTGTTTTTCTATATTTTCAGTGCCTTGCCTCCTTGCGCTTCTGCCCCCGTCGTGCCCCTTCTGATTGTGCCACTTTTCGCCGTCCTGTAAGTGCTTTTATATTGTTTTTTTTCAAGCGCCTTGCCTCCTGCGCATCTGCCCCCGTTGTGCCCCTCTGATTGCTGTTCCCCGATTGTATTTTGTGCCATTAGTGTATTTTTGTGACTGTTTTTCAAATTGTGCCCGACTTTTTTGTGCCTTGTTTTTCTTGTTTTCGCCCCTTGGGCGCTCCCCCTTGCAGTTCTCTCCCTGCCGCTGCCTCCCTGCGGCCCGCCCCCCTCGCGCCCCCATTCGCCGCTCCCTCCCGCCTCCCAGCTGCTCCTCCCTCCCCCCTCCCTTCTTAATGACTGGCGCTGCGCGTCCGCGCCTGAGGCAAGCCCGTCTGCGCCCGTCCGCGCCTGGACCGTGCCCAGAGCCACCCCCCCTGGTCCTCGCGCCCCCGCGCCCCATGCCTTCGTTACTCGGCCAGCGATCTCCTCGCCTTCAACCCTGGCCCCTCCACAGAGTGCTTCCAGGCCAGCCCGAAGCACACCAAAGGACCTTTTTCCTGCCGCACCTGCAACTTCACCTGCAACAGAACAACGAAGCCAGCAACAACCAACACAAACCACCTGCACTGCATCCTCCTCAACACACGCTCCGCACGAAAGCACGCCATCGAACTCTGGGACCTGCTCAACAGCACCGCCCCAGACGTAGCCTTCCTGACCGAAACCTGGTGGAACGACTCCTCGGCCCCTGACATCGCCATCGCCATCCCTGACGGCTACAAGATCACCAGAAGAGATCGCACCAACGGAATCGACGGAGGGATAGCCATTGCCCACAAATCCACCCTCAAGATCCACACCCACACGGACGACACCCTCAAAACAGCCGAACACCTCCACTTCCAGATTCACACGGACCCCAACACTACCCTCAGAGGAACCCTCATATACCGTCCTCCAGGACCAAGAGCCCTCTTCAGCGACACCGTCTCCGACCTCGCAAGCACCACGCCCTCGCTTCTTCAGACTACATCCTCCTAGGAGACCTAAACTTCCACCTGGAGAACAACAATGACGTCAACACCGCATCACTGACCACCAACCTCTCCAACCTCGGACTCCGTCAACTGGTCAACACTCCCACCCACATCGCCGGCCACACTCTTGACCCACTCTTCACTTCAAGCAACCACATCTCTTTCAGCCACACCTCCGAACTCCACTGGACCGACCATCACTGCGTCCATTTCTCCTTCAAGAAAAACACTGAACACCACCGCACCCCTCTGCCGGCTCACCGCCGCTGGGGAAAAGTCACCGAAGACCAACTCACCAACACCCTCGCCAAAAACCCACCACCCGACCCCACCGACCCGGACTCCGCCGCCATCAACCTCCAACAATGGATCCTCAACTGCGCCAACATCCTAGCCCCTCTCAAGAGACCCACCGCCAACCAAGAAAAGAAAAAAACAGCCTGGTTCACAGACAAACTAACCACCTCCAAACGCACCTGCCAGAAACTCAAGAAAAATTGGATCCTCGAGCGCACACCCGAGAACCTTGCTACCCTCAAGGAAGCCAACCGTAAACACCACCAACTGATCCGACTCGCCAAGCGCTCCCACTTCACAGAACGCCTTAACAACAACGCTCACGACTGCAAGGAACTCTTCAGCATCGTGAAGGAACTCTCCAACCCCAACGCCAACGTCAACGACATCCCTCCATCCCAGAAACTCTGCGACGATCTCTCCACCTTCTTCTACCAGAAAATCGCAGCCATCTACTACAGCTTCAACACCTCACCTCCGCCAGACCCCACCCCCAACAACTCCTCCCACGCCGACTACATCACCACCTGGACCCAAGTAGACGACGCCAAAACCCTAAAAACCATGAACTCCTTCCACTCAGGATCTCCCTCTGACCCCTGCCCACATCACGTTTTCAACAAAGCCGACGTCGCCATCGCCCCCATACTCCGCAAGATCATTAACCTTTCCTTCAACACAGCTACCTTCCCGGACAGCTGGAAGCACGCAGAAATCCAACCCCTCCTCAAGAAACGTAAGGCTGACCTCAACGATCTCAAAAACTTCCGACCAATCTCCCTCCTCCCTTTCCCAGCGAAAGTCATTGAGAAGATCGTCAACACACAGCTCGCCCACTACCTTGAAGACAACTCCATCCTAGACCCCTCCCAATCCGGGTTCAGACGAAACCACAGCACAGAGACTGCACTCCTCGCCGCCACAGATGACATCAGACTACAAATGGACAACGGCGAAACCTCAGCCCTGATCCTCTTAGACCTATCAGCCGCCTTCGATACAGTCTGCCACTGCACCCTACTAACCCGTCTACACGAAGCCGGCATCCAAGACAAAGCCCTCAACTGGATCTCCTCCTTTCTCTCCGGCAGAACCCAGAGGGTCCGACTCTCACTCCAAAGCCACCAACCTCATCTGCGGCGTCCCCCAAGGCTCCTCACTAAGCCCAACGCTATTTAACGTCTACATGGCCCCCCTCGCACAACTGGCCCGCCAGCACAACCTGAGCATCCTCTCCTACGACAACGACACCCAGCTCGTCCTCTCCCTGACCAAAGATCCTCACACCGCCAAAGCCAACCTTCACGAGGGACTGAAATCCATCGCCGAATGGATGAGCAACAGCCGCCTAAAACTTAACTCCGACAAGACGGAAGTCCTCATCCTCGGGCGCACCCCCTCGGCCTGGAACGACTCGTGGTGGCCCACCGCCCTGGGCCCTCCACCCACCCCAGCCAACCACGCACGAAATCTCGGCTTCATCCTCGACTCCGCCCTCACCATGTCCAAACAGGTCAACGCAGTCTCATCCTCCTGTTTTAACACCCTCCGTATGCTCCGCAGGATCTTCAAGTGGATTCCAACAGGAACCAGAAAGACGGTAACCCAAGCCCTCGTCAGTAGCAGACTCGACTACGGCAATGCACTCTACACAGGCATCCCAACAAAAGACATCAAACGACTCCAACGCATCCAGAACGCATCCGCCCGCCTGATCCTCAACATACCCCGCCGATGTCACATCTCCCCTCACCTGAGGGACCTCCACTGGCTCCCCGTGGACAAGAGGATCACCTTTAAACGCCTCACCCACGCACACAAGGCTCTACACGACACCGGACCCACCTACCTGAACACCAGACTCAACTTCTACGTTCCCTCACGTCAACTACGCTCTGCCAACCTTGCCCTCGCCATCGTCCCCCGAATCCAGCGCAAGACCACTGGCGGCAGATCCTTCTCCTACCTCGCCACCAAGACCTGGAACGCACTCCCAACCTCACTACGCCAGACCCAGGACCTCCTCACCTTCAGGAGACTCCTCAAGACATGGCTCTTCGAACGATAGCAGCACCACCCTCCCCCCCCACCTAGCGCCTCGAAACCCTAACGGGTACATAGCGCGCTTTATAAATTATTGATTGATTGATTGATTGACCAGCTACCTCATAAATTGGAGAATTAGGTGAACTGATATTTGCCTTTGGAAACCAACTTGTGGTTGCCTGGACCCCCTGCACAGTGTGCCCAGTTTGCACACTACATAGAGGGCCAGCCGCCTAAATTCACTTGTTGATGTGTATCTGCATTACTTTGTTATTTATATATCCAATTCCTTTAAACAGGCTCTGGAACTCTGCTTGAATGTAGGAAAGCTCTTCTGTGTGTACACCAAAAGCAAATTTTACCAGCCCCAGTGTCTCTGTGGTGTTGCAGCTGACTAGCTTGCCTTTGCCTCCTTTGGACACATATATGGCTGTGTTAGTGTGTGTTTCACCATGGGAGATCTGGGATGTGAAACTCTCTAGAATGGGCAAAGTTTGGGTCTGGCCACTAGCAAAGACTCTGACTTTGGCATTGGCCAATGCAGGAGTTCTTGGTATGGTTTGGTACACATCTGCTGACATTAGGTCGACCAAGTAGTGACATAAATGGGGTCCAGTGGAGGTAATGATGGTGAACACCAAGTGTTCTGTATATTCAGGAAAGTCGTCATCCATGTCAACCCTTTTCCTCCCCGGTTTCGAGGATGGCATTGACAGTTTCCTTTTGTCTTTTTCTGCTTCGAGGATCATCATACTTTTGTGAAGTGACTGCATCAGTTACATGCAGTGCATTTCATTCCTTTTGCTAAGCAGTTCATGGGTCTATGGGCTTGTCCTCCGCAGTAACCAAATGCCCTTCTAACTTGGGTGCTTTCTTTGATTTGTCGGACATCTGTCACAGCTGGATTGCATTGGTGAGTTCGACTTTTACTGTCCAGTACAAAGCTGCTTCCCTTTGTGATGCTCTTGCTTTTGATGACTCTGTATAGCTCAATGTTGGAATGTTTTGCAGGGACTTCCCTTACTCTTCCTTTTCGTCATTCAACCCATTCGAATTTTAAAATCCAACTTAATCATAAGTAAGTATTTTAAAATTATGATTCCAAAGACACCAAACTTGAAGAGGTTACCTCTTCAAATTTGGAAATTACACTTGCATTAAATATATTAAGGTAATTCCAGAGTTATTATATAGGAGAGGTAGGCTTTGCTGTGGTGAAAAACAAATGTAAGAGTTTTTATTTACGAGGACAAGTAAAACCTAAAGGTGCATGTCCAACTTTTTAAATACATTGCACAATGCCCTGTGGGCTGTTCAGGATTTACCCTCGGGATGACCAATATGTATGAAGAAGGAAAGAAGGTTACATTGGGGTAAAGTGTATATGAGATCTTAACTATTCTGTGCAACAGTCTGGGGAATGGGTAATGTATGAAATCATCCTACCTTGCATCTCTCAAAGACATTTGACATCAGTCAACTGTTATGATGTGTGTTTAACATCCACTTTCTAGAGCCAGAGTTATAAACTGGTCATCCTCAGTACTAGAAATTAATTGTATTACTCTAGAAATGACACAGTGGCTTTATTTGTATCATCTGAAAGGGGATTCTGATGTAAATGTAGAGCAAGAAACATAGTGCATGGTTCTGTGGTTGTCGGTTTGCGAAAAGACAGTGGCTAAAGAAGCTTGAATAAACTCTATTGTTACCTGCTTTTGTCCTGCACCTGTACCCCTTTTCACGCTGGCAATGAGCGTCAGAACACAGAAAAGAACAATCAGCACTTCAACATATTGGTGAAGACAAGCTGTAGAAGAAAGGAATTGTCTTCAGCTTTTGGTAGCAATGAGGTGGAGCACCAACTAGCACCTTGATGTACGTATTTCACATTTTCCACTATAATACCCACTTGAATGCAAGTACTATCACAACTGTCTTTCTCAAAAGTTATATGATAAGCTCCAATTCCACATTTTCAGTGCAATTAGTGCTTTCAGGAAACGTACTATGGCACTGAGGAAGGTAAATTCTCCATTTCGTTGACCTCACTCTTCCATTAACGTCTTGGGAACTATTGACATGAAGTTCACATCAACAGCCCTCTCAGCCGGGTACTTTTCAAATGGAGGTCACACAATAGCACCCAGGGTAGGGAATCCTTCTGATGCTGGTAGAAGGACCCCCTTTTTCAATTTCAGGCTGGCTGCTGAGGAAAAGCTTTCCTAGCAGCCTGAGTCAGTTTGTTCCCCAATGACAATCAGTGTGAATGACACAGTGATGGCATTAGTGTTAAAGTGAAAGGGAAATGAGTGGATCAGCCACAGGGGTGTATTTAAGATTCTTCCAATCACCAATTTCAATGGAAGAGGTATCTGGAAATTGGAAAGTCTACCTTTCCAATTATATCTTTTTCAAGTGGATCCCTTCATGAGATCGCCATAGGAGGTCATAGCACTTCTATGTTAAAATGCTTTCACTCCTAAAGGGTTACTGCCACCCTCTCAGTGAATGTATAAGCTGCGTTGAGATATGAATAATAGAAATGAAGACCACTGCATATGAAGAATTGTCAATTGCCAAGGTTCCTATGGTTTTACGGGTGGCTCTTCTTTTGAGATTTTTTGTTGTTTTGGTGGCAAGGGTTGTGACACTGTGTCTAGAAATGTATGAAAGCAAAACCAGGATGCTGTTTTTGCTCCATCTCATGCCAACACCGTTGAATCTCTGGTTGTTCGATGTGGATAATCTAATATCTGAGGGAAAGACTATTCAGTGAGAGGTGACTGATTCCATCACTAAACTCTCCACAGTCAATGAAATGGCTGCAATATTCTTCAAGAGATAATCCTTCACCTTTGCCCTTTGGATAGGTAGGGTGATCTCTGCCAAAACTCTCTATTGCTCTTCTTCGTGCTTTAATCATGGTTAACCACAAATCCCTAAGCTTTCCCCCAAAGGCATGGATAAATCAGAGGAGTAATTCACACTATCAAAACGTATCTTGGCTGCTTTGTAAGTTAGGTGCAGGATAAAGATTGGTGAAATGGAAAGCAGTTGATGAGTTTATGTATCAAGGGTGTGCTAAGCGGTTACAATAAGTACTGTTTCTCTTTTCATTGAACCTTTTGTTTAAATCCAAGAATGATCCCTTTCTCTTTACCAGCCACCACAATTCTATTCATTTTTTAACAGTGAGTTGCAGTGATGAAGCATTTGATGGATGCTCAAGTAATATATAAATTATGAACAAATGCCAAAAGTCCCCTCTTCCCTTGTAATATCCTGGCAAATCGGTCAGTTTATCCAATCCTTTTTGAATCTGTAAATTATATTTTTTTGCAGACCCTTTGTTGTTTTGTCTTTTATTGACTATAAGGGTTTATACACCTGCTGTATATTCTCGACCTTCCTAACTCCATGAAAAGGACAGGAAACATGAGCAAATCTACTACAGAGAGTGTCAGTATTAGAGCTGCCTTGTGATTCACACATTGCCTGTCAATATTGAGATTTTCATGATATTTCCTCATATTTCTCTGCCTCATTGTCTTATGGTAATGCACACTTCTTTTCTTTAGGTTTCTCTTTGTGGCAACATATTCCTTTAAAACTCCAGTCTGTGTTCCTCTTCTGTCTTGCTGCCATTTTAATAGCTGTTGTCTCTTGCACAAGAGTAGGTCAAGGTTCCACCTCTTAGTGAGTGCTAGGAAGATACTTGAGTTAGCCACAAGATTGACATGAAGTCTGAAAAACCTGATTACATGAGTTAATCTTATACATCTTAAACAAACACCATTCTTTACACAGCTGCATGAACAAACCATTTGTTTAATCACAAACTACTATTATTCCAAAACCATGGTTTACCTCTTCCAGACCTCAGTCTTGCATCCTCCTTACTTTGATATGGTCAAATGATCCCCCTGACGAACCCCTTAGAGCCATTCTTTCCACCTTCTAAGAATGCCATAAATTCTCACCACCTCCTAGCAACTATTACTAGCCCATCGCTATTAAGTGGGTCCTTGTGATGAGGCTGCTTGAATGCAGAAGTGTTCTTACATGCTGGTCTGCTTTTCTAAGCTGTTACCAAGTAGAGAAATTGAGATGGTGATGTTTTACTAACCACATACCAGGTGTTCTTTCACCCCACTCAATGGAAAAATGCACATCAAAAACGAAAATGACTTCTTCTCAGACAAGACTGACAAAATCCGTCAACACATTATGAACTCTGACCCACCTAGCCTCGTCATCTTGATTTCTCTTTAAAACTCAAAAAATTAAGAATCATTGACACTTTGGACTCAGATGACATATCAACCTCCTCTGATCTGTTCAAAGAACTACATATCACACAGATATAATTTTCGCAGCATCTGTAATAAAAAAATGAGTTGAGACACTCTTACCCTTTTGCTCAAATTATTAGTCCTAATATATCCCACTCAACTAATTCTCTCAACTCCCAAATTCACCAGAATCTTCTTCACCAATGTTCTCTCTCTCTTTTATTTTGGCCACATATTTTGTACCACACCTCATATTATCATCAGCACTCTATTTTATAGCTATGTTCCCATTGTATGAATTCTTCGCATACATAGATGACCTGGGAATGCTGTGCAAAGTGAACTGGAGAGCCACAATCTTTCTGTTTAGTCTGTTTTAGCCACATTTTTACTAGTTATAACCAGTTTCTGGTAATCAGGCATAAAGGAACACCCAATTGTGCAAGAATTGACATGGCTAACACTAACTGTACTATTTTTTATTATTTCAAATTTTCCACTGTAAATATGTATGTTTAATAAATGTTTGCATTGTAACTTCCAACAAGTACCAGAGGCTACCACTGTGTGTATGCATCTCAGAATGTTTTTCTTTAAACAAAAGTAAAACCATTTCTAGATGGTTACCAGGATAGTCGCTGGGCATAAAAGGTGGCTGTCAGACCTGACTGTTTTAGGGTGGTTTTCCCCCAACTTTTTGCCTGCCTCCCCACATTTTTCTGATCTTGGTTTTGCTGGCCAGTGCTAAAGTGCTTGTGCTCTCACTGCTAAACATGGTAACATTGGCTCCTAACCAATAGGCATATTTAACTTACCTATTAGTTACTAGTAAAGTGCACTACATGTGTCCAGAGCCTGTCAATTAAATGCTACTAGTGGGCCTGCAGCACTAATTCCACATAAGTAGCACCTTAACCATGTCTCAGACTTGGCGTTGCAAGGCCTGTGTGTGTGCAATTAAACTGCCACATTGAGTTGGCATTTAAAACTACTTATCAAGCCTAAAACTCACCTTTTATTACATATAAGTCACCCCTAAGGTAGGCCGTAGGTAGCCCATAGGGCAGAGTGCTATGTACGGAAAAGGTAGGACCTGTACTTGAAAGTTTAACATGTCCTGGTAGTAAAAAACACCCAAAGTAGTTTTTCACTATTGTGAATCCTGCTCCTCTCATAGGTCAGCATTTGAAATTCCCGTATATACTTTTAAGTGGTAATTCTGATCTGAAATGAGTGCAATTGTTCTGTTTAGTGTGACTGGAATGATAGCGAGAAATACTGCTTACCTGTGGAGTTGGATTTAACCTTACTATTTTAGAAATGCCACCTTTAGAAAGTGTCTCCAATCCATGGCTGGGCTGTGCTCTTTGACAGCTCCCTTGTGTATTTCACCCAGGCAGCCATAACCACTGGTCACCCAGCTGCATCTGCATTCATCTGCATAACGATGGGTCTTCCTGGGCAGGAAGGGTGAAGATTTCAAAGGCTAGTGGCTAGTGGCCTGACCACACACAAAGGACTGAGTGATAACCCCCAACAGATCCCCTGGCAGATGGGCCTGGGTTTGAAAGGGAACTGGTGCAATTCGAAACCTCTCTTGGGGTGTATATATATATATAGATATATATACCGGATCTATGACCCCCTAAAGATAAGCCGCTTCTGAATCTAACACTAGACTATGTCAGCAGGACTGCAGTGCTGCCCAAAGCAGTCAACCAGATTGATTTTCTGGAAGGACTGCTCTTCTCCTAGTTGTCCTGCTGCCTGCTGCTTCCTGACTCTGTTGGAAGGACTTTGCATCCCCCCCACAAGGGATCTCCAAGGGCTTGTCAGCTTGCCTCCAGTTAAGAAGTCTCAGGGCCATCAATGGCTTCAACTAAGGGAGAAAATCCACTGCACCGTAAAAATGAATGCAACATCTGCAGAATCAACGCAGCACCTGTTTAATCATCATAACACTTTGGATGTTCCATGCATCATTCTTGGGCAACCATTTGACATCAAAGCCTTCACCGCAGTAAGGACCCAAGGCTAGGTGCCTGGAAA
This sequence comes from Pleurodeles waltl, assembly GCF_031143425.1. Lineage (NCBI taxonomy): Eukaryota > Metazoa > Chordata > Amphibia > Caudata > Salamandridae > Pleurodeles > Pleurodeles waltl. The sequence continues at coordinate 656,489,313 of NC_090443.1, read as the reverse complement.
TCGACACATTAGCTTGCCTGAGAGAAAAGAATCAAAGCATCACCTCTGCTGCACCAGAAAAAGTGACGCATAACTATGCTTTCCGACGCTTCTCCTCCTCTGTGGCCCCTGGGCTCATTATTTTTGTCACATCCCATGCACGTTTTGCTAAAGAGATACTTCCATTTATTCCTATGGGTTTAGACTATACAAACCTCTAAAAAGTGGTATCTTGATTTTTGTGGTTTTGGTCTTATTTTATTCAGATGCACGGTGTTACTGTAAGAGTTATTGCACAAATACTTTGCACATTGCCTTCTAAGTTAAGTCTGCCTGCTATGTGCCAAGCTACCGGAGAGTGAACCTAGGATAATTTAGGTTGTGATGTGACTTACCCTGACTATGGATGGTGGTCCCTACTTGGACAGGGTGCATACCTCTGTCAACTAGAGACCATATTTCTAATATTGGTGATCAGCTGTGAGGATAGGACTTGTGTTTATGCAGTGCTATACAATAGCTATGTGTGCACTACCTACCCACGTTTAAAGACCATTTCCATTTCTTTCTTTTTCTACAATTTTCCCTGCTTTGTATTTTTAGAACATCCTGTACATTGTGTCTCTGGGTGGTTCTACAAGTGCATTTATGGAGTGTGAGCTGGATAAGCCGGAAGAGTGCACAGTAAACCAGTTGAAAATCTTCTGCAATTTTATGGATGTACTTGTCTGAGAAGCCACCAAGAAGGTGGAGTTTAAAATGGTGATAAGGGCATGGGCAGAATCCCATTCCTAGTAGGATGATGAGTTGAGGGAGCATGTGAATGGCTCTTCCAAGGAGCTACATGGAACAGTTGAGCTGTTAACCCCTGGATTTGTCCTACCTGTGAGGGCAGGAAGCAGTGTCTCAAGTCATGGCCTGATCCCAGAGGAAAGGAGAAAGAATTCCAGCTGCAGTTGGCAAAATTAACAATAGAGGCTGAGTGGGAAGTCAAGAAAGCTGAAAGAGCCTTAGCAGAAAGGAAACTACTTCTGGATCATGAACTGAGTCTAAAAGAGCTGGAACTGAAGGCCAGGCTGTCGAATTCCAAAGTGAAGGGGGCAGCATACATACAGTACCTGATGGAGGCAAGCAGGTTCATATAACCAAGGCTTTGGTGCCCAGTTATGTGGTGGGAGATGACAATGATATGTGGTTTTCTGTTTATGAAGTTGCACTGAGGCTACCTGGGGTTGGTTCCTGAAGAGCACGGGGGGGTGGGTCTATGGAAACACTTGGGAGGGGCACACTTATAACATTAGAGGTTGGGGACCAGATCCAGTACACTCCTATGAAAGCCATTTTGACTGCCAAATTTGGACTGACCCCTGAGAAGTATTGCCAAAGATTTAGGGACAGTCAGAAGCTCCTCAGCCAGTCCTGGGTAGATTTCATTGATTATTCCAGTAAGGCGGTGAATGGCTGGGTTCAGGGCAACAAAGTCAATGATTGTGTTGAGTTGTACAATTTGATCTTGAGAGAGCACATGCTCAGCATCTGTTTTACAGAGTTGCACCAGTACCTAGTTGGCAGTAGGCTGACTGATCCCAGGAAGCTTGCTGAGGAGGACCTCTGGGCGAGCACCAGAGGGTCCAAAAGGTATCTGGGGGGACACCCATAAAGGTGGTCAGGGTTCCTACCAGAAGAAAGAGGGGGAGAAAAAATTAAAAATAAGGAATTCTCTAAAGCCCTCCAAAACAATTCACAAGGGAGTAGTGGTAACCTATTCCAGTCTGATCCTAAAAAGAAAGGGTTCCTTCACCTTAGGACAGGGAGGTTTGTTCCCCGATGTACAGAGTGCTCCAAGTATGGTCACTCTAAGGGTGACTCCAAATGTCCAATGAGGGCACAGCCCCCCACTGGTTGCCAGACACCTGGGTTGGCCATTGTAGCGGAGGAGGTGGTCCCAGCTGGTTTTGGGGAATAGACAGACGTAACGCAAGTGTCCCTGGGGGATAAAGAAATATTGGCAAAATCCCACATGCCTCCCAATATTTCCAAGTATAGGCAGTAGGTCACTATTAATGGTCATCGGGTGGAGGAGCATGACAACTGTCAAGTACCAACTGGTGTCAGCAGATCAGGTCCTTCCAAACACATTCCATCATGTTGTAGTCACTGATAATCATGAGAGCCATCAACTGATGCCTCTGGTTCCCATTGAGTGGGGCGGGGGTTTTTCCGGTACTCTGAAAGTTGCTGTAAGCCCTGCTATCCCTGTAGATTGTCTGTTAGGCAATGACCTGAAGCACAATACCTGCCGGGAGGAAGCACTCAGGTCTGACTTGGAGATGATGGGACTGCCTGAGTGGGTCTGTATGTCCACACAGTCCAAGGCTGCCCGGGAAAAGAGTCAAGGGCATCTGGAGCCTGGAACAATGGCCCAGACAGCTGTCAAGGAAAGGGGCAAAGGGCATGGGAAACCGTTCCCTGAAGTTCCCGTGGTGGAGGTTGACTGGGTCCCTGAGAAGGACATCCCCCAAGCGAACCGGGGAAGACATTGCCACCCTAGGTTATCTACCTGAGCCTGCAGGCTGGCAAGTTGAGGGTGGGCCCACCAGGGAGGAATTCAGCAAATCGCAGAGCAAGTGTCCCACTCTTGAGGGCTTAATGCAACAGGCCTCAGCCCTTTCAGCAGGTGAAGCCTTTGGGGATCACCTAATCTACTGGCAGAATGATCGCTTCTACAGTGAGCCTAAAGCTCCAGGTACTGGGGCAGCCCATGTGCTGATGGATCCCCAGCACGCTACGCAGAAGCAAGCTGTCTGAGGATGGTGACTACAACTGTGGTAACCAAAACCCATGTGGGGATCTCCAAAAATATAGTGTCTGACCAAGGCACTTCATGTCAGCATACTTGAAGTGCATGTGTAATGAGTGTAGTGTAACTTATTAGTTCACCACACTGTATCACTACAAAACCTTGAAGGGCATGATTGCAGGCCTACCTGAGGCCATGAGGTGTAAGTGGGATGTCCTCTTGCAAAGCCTTCTGTTTGTCTACATGGAGGTGCCATCAAAAGGAGTAGGGTTCAGTCCCTTCAAACTTTTCTATTGCCAACCTGTCAGTGGACCTCTGAACATTGTCAAGGAGGGGTGGGAGAAAGCTCTAAGGAAGCCCCCCCCCCAGGATGTGGTGAGCTATATGCTGGCCCTCTGGAACCAGATGAACTGCTTCTGGAAAACAGCCAAGAGCAAACTTGAGGCAAGCCAGGAGGTTATGAAACTCTGGGTGAGTTTCAGCCAGGCCAGAAAGTATGTGTCATGGAGCAAGTAGAGCCCAGAGCTCTCCAGGACCGCTGGACTGGCTCATAATAAATCAAGGAGTGTAAGGGGTAAGCTGCTTCCATAGTGGACCTCAAGACCCCTAGGAACCTCCTAAGGGTGCTTCACATCAACAGATTCAAGCTTCACTTTGAGAGGTCTGAAGTGAGTATCCTCCTTGTGACAGAAGAGGGTTTGGAGGAGGAGAGTGAATATCTCCCTGATCTCCTCTCTGCATAGGAACATGATGAGTCAGTGGAGGGTGTCAAATACTCTGCCACTCCGACCCCAGAGCAGCAAAGTTGCTGGGACAGTTTGCCTCACTGTTCTCCTTCACCCCTGGACTCACGCATCCATGTGTCCATGGCATTGACAAGAGAGACAATCCCCCTATAAAGAACAACATTTACAGATTGTCTGACAGTCTGAGATCCAGCATCCAGGAGGAAGCCTTCAAGATGCTAGCTTACGGGGTGATTGAGCCCTCTAGCAATCCCTGATCCAGCCCGTGATGTTGGTATCAAAGACTGCCCCAACAGGCACCAAACCAGAACTTTCGTTCTGCGTGCAGTACAGCGGCATCAATTCCATCACCAAGACTTACGCACACCCCATCCACAGAGCTGATGAGCTCATTGACAGGCTAGGAGCTACTAAATTCCTCAGTACCTTTGATTTAACATCAGGGTACTGCCCGATCGCCTTGACTGAGGGAGCAAAAGAGAGGTTAGCATTCTCAACCCCTGAGGACCATTACCAATTCTGGGTCATGGCCTTTGCCTTGAAGAATGCCCTTGCTACCTTCCAAAGGTTGGTTAACAGGGTCCTAGCTGGCAAGGAGGCTTCTGTGTTGCCTACTTAGATGAGATTGCTGTCTACATTGGCAGTTGGGAGGAACACCTGCATCACTTCCAGCAGGTGCTTCAGTCCCTGCATCAGGCAGGTCTGACAATCAAGGCCAGCAAGTGCCAGATTGGGCAGAGTTCTGTGGTGTATTTTGGACACCTAGTAGGTGGTGGCAAGGTGCAGCCCCTCCAGGCCAAGATTGAAAACATCATGGCCTGACAACCACCTAAAACTCCATCTGAAATGAGAGCTTCCCAAGGCCTCATGGGCTACTACAGAAGATACATTAAAGCTATTGCACCATTGATGCCCCCTTAATTGAGCTGACTTCTAAGAAGCCACCCAGGTTGGTGATCTGGATAGAGGCTTGTCAGGGAAGTCACATACACAGCACCTGTGCTCACGGCCTCTGATTACTCCAAGGAATTCATCATGCAGATGGACGCTTCAGAGCAAGGCATGGGGCAGTCTTAGCACAGCTGAATGAGGGGGGCGTAGACCAACCAGTAGCTTTCATTAGAAAGAGGTTACTTCAGCGAGAACAGAGGTGGAATGTCATTGAAATAGAAGCATTTGTTGTGGTCTGGGCACTGAAGAAACTGAGGCCATACCTGTTTAGGACTCACTTCCGGGCTCAGACAGACCTCAGGGCCCTCAGGTGGCTCATGCAAATGAGGGCTGAAAATCCTAAACTTTTGAGGCGGTCCATCTCCCTACAGGGAATGGGCTTTAAGGTGGAGCATTGCCTGGGGACTGACCACACCAATGCTGATGGTCTCTCCAGATTCATCTGCCTTAGTGAAGAGAGCTCCCTTTCAGCTGGGGGAGACACATGTTAGACCTGACAGACTTAAGGTGGTCTTCCCCCAACTTTTTGCCTGCCTCCCTACATTTTTCTGATCTCGTTTCTACTGGTGTTAGGACTCTGCTCACTTTACCAATGCTGACTAGTGCTAAAGTGCTTGTGCTTTCTCCCTTAAACATGGTAACATTTGCTCCTACCCAATTGGCATATTTAATTTACCTAGAAGTCCCTAGTACAGTGTAATATATGTGCCAGGGACTGTAAATTAAATGCTAATAGTGGGCCTGCAGCACTGATTATGACACCTACATAAGTAGCCTCTTAACCATGTCTCAGGTCTGCTATTGCAAGGCCTGTGTGTGCAGTTTCACTGCCAATTCGATGTGGCATTTAAAAGCACTTGTCAATCCTTAACCTTCCCTTTTATTACATATAGGTCACGCCTAACGCAGGCCGTAGGTAGCCCATAGGCCAGGGTGCTATGTAAGTAAAAGGAAGGACATGCACTTGTACGTTTTACATGTCCTGGCATTGAAAAACACCCAAAGTCATTTTTCACTATTGCGAAGCCTGCTCCTCTCATAGTCCAGCATTGGAAATTCCCTTATATACTTTTAAGTGTTAATTTCTGATCTGAAAGAAGTGGCATTTTCATGCTGGGTATGGCTGGATCGATAGTGAGAAATCATGCTTACTGGTGATGGTGGATTTAGCATTACTATTTTTCCACTTTTAGAAAGTAGGCAATTTTCTGCACTTACTGCTCTCTATGCCTTAAAGCCTGTCTCCAATCTGTGTCTGATCTGTGATGGTTGACCGCTTCCCTTGTGCTTTCCACCCAGACAGCACTAAACACAGGGCACTCAGCTGCATTTGCATTCATCTGCATACTGTTGGGTCTTCCTGAGCAGGAAGGGTGGAGGGGCTCTCACTTACACTTCAAAGGCTAATGGCCTGACCCACACATAGACTTGATAGCCTCCTACAGATCTCCTCGCAGACCGGACTGAGCTAAAAAAGGAACTGGTGCACTTCAAAATGACTCTTTGCAGTTTCTCCCACTTCAAAGGTACATTTGGGTATATATACTGGGTCTCTAACCCCCTAAAATCAGAAACTTCTGAACCTACAACTGGACTCTGTCAGATGGAATGCAGTGCTTCCCAAAGGACTCATCTGGACTGCTTTCCTTGAAGACCTGCTCTCCTGCTTATTGCCCTGCTGCCTGCTGCTCCCTGACTGCTGGAAGGGAACTTTGCATTCACCCCACAAGTGATCTGCAAGGGCTTGACAGCTTGCCTCCAGTTAAGAAGCTTCAGTGCCATCAAAGACTTCACCTAAGAGGGAAATCTACCTTGCCGAAAAAAGTGATGCAACCCCTGCAGAATCGATGCAGCATCTGTCTCACGGCTGAAAAGTTGCAGCAGCATCTACAAAATTGTTGCATAGCCTGTTTCATCATCACAGTGCACTTGGATTTTCTACGCATCATTTCTGGTTGTCAATTTGTCATCAAACCCAGCACCACAGTTAGAAACCAAACCAGCATGCTGGGAAATCGATGTATCTCCTTGCCTGTCAAGAGTCAACACATCACCTCCACCATGCCAGAAAAATTGTTGCATCACTTAACTTTCTGATGACTCACCTCCTCTGTGGTCCCCAGTGTTGTTATATTTGAAGCATGCTAGGTACTTTGTGCTAAGGAGATACATCTATTGATTCCTGTGGATTAAGACTATTCAAACCTCTAAAAGGTGATATGACTTGTGCATATTGGACTTTTGTTGTTTTGGTCTTGTTTTATTCAAGTAAAGAATATCTATTTTCCTAGACTAGTGTGGAGGACATTTTGTGGTGTGTTCACTGTGTTACTGCAGGAGTTATTGCACAAATAATTTACAAATTGCCTTCTAAGTTAAGCCTGCCTGGTCTGTGCCAAACTACTGGAGGATGAGCATGGGATAATTTAGGTTGTGTTGTGACTTACCCTGACTAGGGTTGTGCTCCCTACTTGGACAGTGTGCACACCTCTGCCAACTAGAGACCCAATTTCTAACAGTGGCTATAATGGGATGCTTTTTTTTTTCAGTAATATTATTCAGAGATGGCTGTGGTGCATATTTGCCCATTTATGCTCATTTTCTGGGGGAAAAACATTGAGAAAGCCAACATGTGTCACATGCAAGACCCTGTAAGCAATGCATGTTCATAGTTGTCCGTAATTTTGATCAATTAGGTGTGTTTGGATGTTTGGTTGTTAGATGTTCGTTTAATGTCTAACGTTTGTGCTGTGTAATGTGAAAGTAAAATAAATTGAGAAAGAAATGAAGTATTGTATACAGGTGTACTGAAGCATTTGTTGAGCTTGGGGGGGTAAGTTGTCAAGTTTCCTGCATGCTTTAATCATTTTCTAGACAGAAACTTCTAAACCAGCAAGTGGCTGAACTATGTTGGGCGTTTAAGGGTTTAGTATGTTTATGCCAACTTTATCTGAATGATTTTATGATAGATGTTGATATGGTGAAGGAAAAGTGCTTTTAGGTTGAACACAGATTGCCAACTACATGGCATTAGTGCCATATTCCTCAGCCCTCTACCAGTCCTAGCCGAAGATGCTGATAAAAATGATACTTTGAATTTTCCGTGGCCACTTTCCATAATTATAGATTTTAATAGTACTGGGTAGTAAAGGCACTCACCAAGTATTACAGGCTTTCTCAATGAGCATGAGCATGAGGATAGAATGTTGACTACACTCAAACACTGACACAGCAGGAGTATTAAACATTGCAGTAATCTGTACAAGAGTCTTTTTTTTTGGTTACAATTAAAGATCCAGCTAGTTTATTAAAGACAACCACCACCAAGTCTGTGTTAAAGATGCACAATGAAAGCCTTGTGATGCTGGTGAAGGTGTGGGATGTCTTGCACTGTGTATTTTCTTCCATCATCCAGCCAGTATTGCATGAGCTTGTATTAGGCAAACAGATCTGCTTCACAGAGAGATTACACCACACTTTGAGGGCTAACTTTGGCATAGGCTGATGTATCACTCACACCTGTTCTGTTTATTTATTGGTCCTGCTTTGGCAGAATTGTCTCATGTGGAGTGTGCAGTTGTCTAGACACACATCCAAAATTGAGTTGCAGATTCCTCTTAGCATCCCACCCAATTCATGTATTGTTTTCTCTGTTACAGTGTTTCCAAGGGACTCTGCTCATTTTCAGGAGATAGTCATTGTTCCTGTGATTGGTCCTGGTTGAATATTGTTATAGAAGTTTGTTTTATTCATACAAACAGTTATGGGATCCTTACCTTTATGGTTCAAGGATTTATAGCCCTGGTAAAAACGCACTTCTGAGGTTGAGAGCACTTCTAGGATTGTAGTGCTTTGGCAATTACTTGACAGAGAGTTGCCTCCGTAGAAGAGACTGTCATACTGCTTCAGGCTTTCTTTAGGAGTCCAGGATTAGCAATTGTCTGTTGATGGTGTTACTATGGAGCATAAGGAATATGTGTAGCAAATATCTCAGTCTTCATGAAGTACAGTTGGATTCTAAATATGCATTAAAGCATTGACACAAATTGAAGTACAAAAACCCCAGCAGCTCTCTCAATGGTGCATAAGAGTTAGATATGTGGCATGCCATACTACCTTGTTCCCTTGTAGGAGAGATGTTGTATAGTGTTATTAGTCATGTCACTGAACATTTTTTCTTACACTTTTGGGTGGAGTAGGGTGAGGAATGGCTGCAGTTATGTGAAATAAATATGTGTGATTTGTATACCTAGTAGGACATAGTACTGATGTCTGCGCCATGCCAAGCACCTTCCTACTTGTTTTGCTTTCTGGATGACAACATAAAGTCAAGATTTATGTTAACAATCTGAATAGGTAATGAGTCGTAGGTGGCCATCACATAATTACAATATGCTAAAGTTTTATATTATTTTCAGTTGTGACAACAGTGTGGGTTAAAGGCTTCCTGGGGGGAAAGTGAGTTCAATAAACCATTCACACTGCAAAAGGAAATTGACTTACCGTGCAGACTTCCTATAAGACTGGTGTGTACCATACCAAGTGTTGCTCTAGTCTGTTTTGGACGGAAGTCGTGCCAAAACATTTAAGTTCACAAAATAGTTGATTCTCAGCAGACTTAACCTCCCTTACCCTCGTTAGGTATCTCATGATTTTTGCACCGGGTATAGCTTGTCCTTGGTGATGCCTTTTGTTTGAGAATGCCTGTCCTGTGATTTAGCATGGATGTCATACAGTGTTTCCTTTTCTTAAATACCTTGTACGGTATACTGTCTCTCCCTGACTCCTAACATGGGGAGGCTTAGTTGCATTTCTATTTGTTAACCCCTTGGCAGCCAAGGACGTAACGGTTATGTCCTTGGCTGCGGCGCTGAGGTGCTGAGGCACCAAGGACATAACTGTTACGTCCTTGGACTGGCTCACAGGAGGACCATGAGCCTCACCTAGGTGCCCCAACTGCAGGGATGGAAGGGGAATCATCAGAGGCCTGCCCCTTCACGCTGGAAGCTGAGGAGGAGAAATGCTTTTGTATTTCTCTGATCATGTGGAGGGGCTTTCCTTTCCTTTGATGTCTTTCTCAGCATTTCTGCTGCCCACTAGACAAGAGGGATTTTTTTGTTTTTTTTTATTGAATAAGGGCAGCGGCCTCTTGGGCAAGGGCCGCTCCCCAGGGGGGCACATTTTTTTAGGCCCTTTCTGCTCCCAGGATGGGGGCAGAAATCCCCTAGACACCAGGAATATTTTTTTTTGTTTATTTTTTTTTCTGTGGGGAGTAACCCCTTAGGCAAAGGTCACTACCCGGGGAGCAAAATTACTTTTAGGCCATTTCTGCCCCCTTGGGTGCAGATCAGCCTATTTTTATTAGGCCTCTCTGCCTCCATGGGGGCAGAAACCCCTAGACACTAGGGATATATATTTGTTTATGTTTATTTTTGTTTTTTATATATAGGGAACGCCCCCTTAGGCAAGGGTCGCTCCCCTAGGGGGCACATTTTATTAAGGCCATTTCTGCCCCACTCGGGAGCAGATCTGCCTATTTGTATTAGGCCAATCTGCCCCCAAGGGGGGCAGAAACCACTAGACACCAGGGATTTTTATTTTTTTGTGTCAATTTCACGCAAGGGGAGCGACCCCTTAGGCAAGGGTCGTCCCCTGGGGGGGCAAATTATTGTAAGCCATTTCTGCCCATTGGGGGCAGATCAGCCTATTTTTTTAGGCCGAAACCACTAGGCACCAGGGATTTATTTTGCGCCAATTTCACGTAAGGGGAGCGATCCTTTAGGTAAGAGTCGCTCCCTTGGGGGGGAATTAATTTTAGGCCATTTCGGCTCCCCTTGGGGGTATATCGGCCTATTTCTATTAGGCCAATCTGCCCCCGGGGGCAGAAACCACTTAGGCACCAGGGATTGGTCTGTGTGTATGTGTGTGTTTTGTGCGGGGGCAGCCCCTTGGGCAAGGGTCGCGCCCCATTGGGGGCACATTACTGTTGGACATATCTGCCGCCCTTGGGGGCAAATCAGCCGATTTTTTGGAAGGCCCATCTGTCCCCAAGGGGGGCAGAAAGTCCACCAGAGACCAGGGAAGATTGCTTTTCCAAAATAAGAGGGTGGGGTTATGGCCATACCCCCACCCCAAATAGGGACATTTGATTATTTTGGGTTTTGGTTTTACATTTGGGCCATGAGAGCTTGACTAACTCTCAAAATCGCCCCACTTGGAATGGTGAGGGCTGCACTTTTTGAACTTTGGGACGCTGCTATGTAGAAAAATCCACAAGAACTAGACACATCTGAAAACTAAACATCTGCGTGATTTCAGGGTGGTGTGCTTTTCATGCATCCGCACCATTTTCTTACCCACAATGCCCTGCAAATGTCCAACTTTGCTGGAAATCACACATTTTGCCCACATTTTTGATATGGAACCTTTCGGAATCTGCAGGAATCTACAGATTCCAGAACTTTCTGTCACCGAAATGTGAGGAAAAAGTGTTTTGGGGCCATATTTTGAGGTTTGCAAAGGATTATGGGTAACAGAACCTGGTGAGATCCCCAGAAGTCAACCCATCCTGGATTTCCATAGGTATCTTGTTTTTAAAAATGCACAGGTTTGATAGCCTTCCCTAGGTGCCGGCTGACCTAGAGGCCAAAACCCACAGCTTGACACTTTGCAAAAAACAGCTCTGTTTTCTTTGGGAAAATGTGATGTGTCCACATAGTGTTTTAGGGCATTTCCTTTCGCGGGCACTAGACCTACCCACACAAGTGAGGTACCATTTTTATAGGGAGACTTGTGGGAATGCTGGGTGGAAGGAAATTTGTGACTCCTCTTAGATTCCAGAATTTTCTGTCACCGAAATGTGAGGAAAAAGTGTTTTATTGGCCAAATTTTTAGGTTTGCAAAGGATTCTGGGTAACGGAACCTGGTGAGAGAACCACAAATCACCCCATTTTAGATTCTCCTCGGTGTCTAGTTTTCAAAAATGTGCAGGTTTGGTAGGTTTACCTAGGTGCTGGCTGAGCTAGAGGCCAAAATCCACAGCTAGGCACTTTGCAAAGAATAGGTCTGTTTTATTTGGGAAAATGTGATGTGTCCACATTGTGTTTTTGGGCATTTCATGTCGCGGGCGCTAGGCCTACCCACACAAATGATGCACCATTTTTATCTGGAGACTTGGGGGAACACTAGGTGGAAGGACATTTTTGGCTCATCTCAGATTCTAGAACATTCTGTCACCGAAATGTGAGAAAAAAGTGTTTTTTGGCCACATTTAGAGGTTTGCAAAGGATTCTGGATAACAGAACCTGGTGCGAGCCCCACAAGTCACCCCATCTTGGATTCCCCTAGGTGTCTAGTTTTAAAAAATGCACAGGTTTGGTAGGTTTACTTAGGTTCCGGCCTAGCTAGAGGCCAAAATCCACAGCTAGGCACTTTGCAAAAAACAGGTCTGTTTTCTTTGGGAAAATGTGATGTGTCCACGTTGTGTTTTGGGGCATTTTCTGTCGCGGGCACTAGGCCTACCCAAACAAGTGAGGTACCATTTTAATTGGGAGACTTTAGGGAACGCTGGGTGGAAGGAAATTTGTGGGTCCTCTCAGATTCCAGAACTTTCTGTCACCGAAATATGAGAAAAAAGTGTGTTTTTGGCCACATTTTGAGGTTTGCACAGGATTCTCGGTAACAGAACCTGGTGAGAGCCCCACAAGTCACTCCATGTTAGATTTCCCTAGGTGTCTAGTTTTCAAAAATGCACAGGTTTGGAAGGTTTCCCTAGGTGCCGGCTGATCTAGAGGTCAAAATCTACAGCTAGGCACTTTGCAAAAAACACGTCAGATTTCAATGTGAAAATGTGATGTGTCCATGCTGCGTTTCCTGTTGCGACCATTAAGCCTACTCATGCAAGTAAGGTACCATTTTTATCGGGAGACTTGTGGGAACGCAGAAGAGCAAAACAAGTGTTATTGCCCATTGTCTTTCTCTACATTTATTCCTTCCAAATGTAAAACAGTGTGTAAAAAAGACGTCTGTTTGAGAAATGCACTGTAATTCACATGCTGGTATGGGCACACCTGAATTCAGAGATATGCAAATAACCACTGCTTCTCAACAGCTTATCTTGTGCCCATAAAACCAAAGGTTTTCTTGATACCTATTTTTCACTCTTTATATTTGAGCAAATTAATTGCTGTATACCCGGTATAGAATGAAAACTCATTGCAAGATGCAGCTCATTTATTCGCTCTGGGTATCTAGGGTTCTTGATGAACCTACAAGCCCTATATATCTCCACAACCAGAAGAGTCCATCAGACATAACAGTATATTGCTTTAAAAAATCTGACATTGCAGGAAAAAGTTACAGAGTAAAACGTGGAGAAAAACAGCTGTTTTTTTCACCTCAATTTTAATATTTTTTTATTTCAGCTGGTATTGCCTGTATGAAACCGTTGTAGGATCTACACAAATTACCCCTTGCTGAATTCAGAATTCTTTCTACTTGTGTTTAGCTTTCTGGGATCCAGCATTGGCTTCACACCCTTTTCTGTCACTAACTGGAAGAAGGTGATAGCACAAAAAATAGTAAAAATGGGCTATGTACCAGTAAAATGCCAAAATTGTGTTGAAAAATTGGGTTTTCTGATTCTAATCTGCCTGTTCCTGAAAGCTGGGAAGCTGGTGATTTAAGCACCTTAAACTCTTTGTTGATGCCATTTTGAGGGGAAAAAAAACACAACCTTCTTCTGCAGCCCTTTTTTCCCATTTGTTTTAAAAAACTGTTTTTTTTGCTGTATTTTGGCCAATATCTAGAATTCCTAGGATATTGGAAAGAAAGGACGCAAATTTGGCATGGGTAGCTTAAGTGGACAAAACGTTATGAGGGCCTAAGTGCGAACTGCCCTAAACAGACAAAAAAGGGCTGGGCATTTGTAGGGGAAAAGGCCTGGCAGCGAAGGTGTTAATTATTATGTGATGATATTTCGTAAGCTCAGACCTAGCTATAGAGCAGCAGATTGCTGTACATTAGGTACGTTCCTCTCACACAAGGAGCAGTATTTGCAATTTATATTTCCTCCTGTGCACATATGTGCATTTAGTGCATCATGTTAAAGGCCCTCTTTATGACGTTGGCGGTAAATGCCACCTACTGCCACAGCGACGGCCTCCAAAAGACCGTCGCTGTGGCTACCTACCATCCACCATATTATGACCGTAGCCAGAATTCTGGCTGGCTAAATTCCGGCTGCGGTCATGGTGGCGGACGGCGGTAAGGTGTCACAGCTGCCCGCAGCATCGCCACGCCAGTAGAACCCTGCCAACCGTATCATGACACATGATACGGCCTGGTGGTGTTCCGCTGGTGGATGCTGCTGCTGGCATTAGCACCGCGTCCTGTCTCCTGCCGGAGGACCCCCTGCAGGCAGGTAAGTTGGGTGCTCTGACAGGGGAGGGGGGTGTTGTGTGTGTGGGGGTGTGTGTGTATGTTTTTGTGTGTGTGCATGCGGGTGTGTGGCATGTGGAATGCATGTGTGCATGAATGGGTGTCAGTGTATGTTGTGTGGTGTGAATGCGTAGGTGCGTGTATGTATGTAAGTGTGTGTTGAGTGTGTGTATGAATGTATACATGCGTGGGTGATTGTGGGTATGCGTGTGTGTATGCATGTTTATGTCTGTGCGTGTAGGTGTGTGCATGTCGGAGGGTCGGGAGAGGGAGGGCGAATGTGGGGGAGGCCTCTGGGGAGCAGGAGGGGGACAGGGGAGACCCCTATCAGTGCCAGGGAAGGAATTCTCTGGCACTGATAGTGCCTACCACCATGGTTTTTGTGGCTGTAAGATTGCCACGAAAACCATGGCGGTAGGCGGGGTCATAGTCCCAAGGGTGGGACTGTGACGGCCACCTGGCTGGAGACCGAAATCTCCAGCCCGGTGGCTGTTACCGCCCTGGCGGACGGAGTGCTACATTGGCGGTTTGGCTTGAGCCAAACCGCCAATGTCATATTTTGGGGAAAGGTACCACCAGCCTTTTGGCAGTACCTTTCTCCAACATAACGCCATCCGCAAGGGTCATAATGAGGGCCAAAAGTTGTTTGATGAGGTAGGTGAGTAATAAGAGTATATGTGGCAATTGCATGCCTTGTAGTTGTCATATGTTTGCAAAAGATAGGGAGATGTTTTTCTAAACATAGAGTTGGGTAAGTGAAGCCAGGTAAGGGGTAGTCCTACACCCAATTAAGTTCTGCCAGAGAAAGCAAAGATGGAGAAGAACCATAAGTCAACAAAGCAAAACAGGCTTAGAGGAAATGTGAGATGTGAAATATCTTGTAATGTAGTAGGAGAGTTAAAAATAAACTGAAGAGGAAGCCTGAAGGAGGCAGGGAGAATAATAAATACAAAGTAACTATAATGCAAGCAGGAAATGTAGAAATAATATAGAAATAAAGGTTTTAGCAGTTGTAAAGTTCTCCAAAAAGCTAGCGTAGTATTCATTACAATGCTGGATGCAGCATGTGCAGGCTACCAGTTAAATACAGGGAAAGAAAGAAACATTAGATAGAACGAGTTGACTAAAAATCATTGACAATATTGTGTGCGGACAGGAAGAGAACCTGGTGAGGAAACGATTTACAAATCTGGAGATTGGAAGATTTAGGATGGTAAGCATGAAAGCCATCTAAAATTTGTTAAAGGATACAGAGATACACATCTTGTCATACAATGTATAGGTTAAATGCAAGGAGGAGATTACGTTTTGTGAACCATCAGCACAGTGGTGATATATCTGTGATAAAACGATATTTTTCACTCACCTATGAACATCTATTGTTAACGATATATCATTTTAAGCAGAATGCTTTGTAAAAATGCAGAACTTACCTTATATTTTCATAGCAACTAACTTCAGGTTTTAGCATTGCTGTGTGTCGAAATACTTTGTAAATAATCACCCCAAAAGCCATCAGATTGACCTACATCAATGGATATAAAAACACAGAGCTCTATTAAAATACCAATGCAGCTTTAAAGCATGCACATGAGTACATCAAAAATGGCTTAATGTTATATTCAGTATTTTTTAAAATATTTATAATGAGCAGAGATGATATACATTATCCAAAACACAGAACAAGAATATCTTAGAACATTCTGGAACTCGAGTCAGACCTTTCCTATGAAAAACTTCATCAGTGCAGCATATGTTTAACATTATAAAAAAAGCAGCAAAAGTGTTGACCAAATTCCTAGAATACAATACCAATAAGGCCCAGATTTAAGAAAAGTGGTGCTTCACATAGTGAAGCACCACTTTACTTGTGCACCCTGCAGCCCCCCTAAGGCCACCATGTGTGTGCCGTATTTAAGTTACGGTGCACCAAGCGGAATTAGGAACAATAGCGTCAAATGTTTTGACACTATTGTGGCACTTTGCTCCACTAGCGTCAACTATTCTGACGCTAGTGGAGCAAAGTGCAAGGAGGCCCATTGATTCCAATGGGTGTGTCCCTTTAATGCCTGCTTTCAGCAGGTGTTTAAACGATTCCAAAAATGGCACAATTAAATCTTGTAGATATCAGTGCACCATCTTTGCAGGCCTCCTTGTGCCGGAATGCTCCTGTGCATACATTATGCATGGTGCATGCAAATTGCGCCGCAAAGGGTCGCAAAGTTGCACAATGCATGCATTGCACCACTTTGTAGATATGGCGCAGCGTTGTTGGCAATCTAACACCACATTAGCATCAGAAAAATGAGACTAATGTGGCATTAGATGGCACAAGGCCATCCTCAAATTTGGGCCTAAATGTGTAGATAATGTGCTAAAACTCCAGATCCTAAAATCCCAAAACTGAATGAAAGTGAACATGTGCTAAAATTAACAAATGCTTACTTAAACAAGTACGAATGCTAGATAAGCCAGTACTAAAGTGCTGGTGTACTGCAAGGGCAAAGGCCTAATACCATCTAAAAGACAAAGGCAAACTCAATAGGAAGTTAATATGCAATCTCTGACCTGAGGTACCAGAGCCCTGGTGGAGGGAACTTCAGAGTACAGTAGAAAGCACAGCCAAATGCCAGGACGAAGGCTCACATAAGCTCCCCATGTTATTCCAAATATATCGGGTTGATGAATAATTCTGTGGACTGGAAAAAGAAGATCCCCTACAGGACCCGATAGTGTCTGTGGCTGTACTACTAAAGTGAACCTGTACAGCAGGCCACCAAGAAAGGAAAGAATAACACCATGGTATCAAGGGTAGTACTATTCCCCTAACACTCTGGTAGCCTGGATACTTAATACAGCACTGTCCCCACGATTTATAAGAGATTGAAATAGCGCCATGATGACAAATCTCTTTAGGCCACCCATCCTTTTAGCATATGCCTCCTCAAACCTTCTTGTTCTGGACATTTTGGACCCGTTCTGTCCAACAAAGTTGTAGAATCAGTGAACAGGCCACAGAAAGTGCAATTGACAAATACATTTGTGCAGGTTTACTCACTTGATAGCCCTGTGCTTGTCTAGTAAAACCAGAAAGAACCAGCAATGGTTCCCACTTCATGCCTACTCTGAGTACCCGGCGCAAAGCTGAAGAAAGATAATGCCAAAAGGGCGCCAGTCTTGGGCAGGAGTGAAAAATCTGGAGCCACATGCCAGAGCCCTCCTGCTTGCACTGAAAACACCAATCCTCTAAAGAGGGAAACACTTTGTGAAGGGCTGCATGTGTCTAATACACCATCCACCGAGATAGGAATGATATTCTCTTAAAGTTAGCCACCCTTAGGCTTTATGGCCTAAAAAGGAAATCACTTGCCAGTCATCCTCAAAGAACCAACATTGTGGGCTTCTCCAATCTTCACTAGGGCAGCCGTCAGGCATGCTGTGCTCCTTGGTTACGTAGCAGCCTATACTAATTCCATGTAACCCAAAAGGCTAGATCTGAAAAGCTCTTGCAGTACAGGATGTGTTTCTAGATAGAGATCCGACTAGTGGGATCTTAAAAAATGAACAATCTGCTGATAACTAAAAAAGAATTGCTTACATAAATCACCACACAGTGCACAAATCTTGTGCCAGGTCATACATTTACCCTGGAGCAAAAACTGTCCTAATTCCTTTAGCCCAGAGTGTTACAAAAATGTAATGTGTGACGGAGAAAGTTGCAAGCTCACATGCCTGGCCTCATAGAGATTCAGAAGTGTAAAACCTGCTAGAATTTGATTAGAATGATAAGATAACAACAAACGGGCACTCCAGCCCTGTATTATCTTATATTTGTTTTTTGGGGGGT
This sequence comes from Pleurodeles waltl, assembly GCF_031143425.1. NCBI lineage: Eukaryota > Metazoa > Chordata > Amphibia > Caudata > Salamandridae > Pleurodeles > Pleurodeles waltl. The sequence goes on along the minus strand of NC_090443.1, from coordinate 656,471,552 downwards.
AATTTCGGAATCTTAATGAAGACTGGAAGCCGTGTCCCAGCCTGCCGCATCATTGCATCTAGAAAGAATGTTTCAAGCGTTGCTTCTCCAGCCACTCTTCTGAATATCTAGAAGAGCTGCCTCATAGTAGGTCTTTATTTGACGGAGAGACAGCTCACACTATGCAGTCTCAAGCTGCAGTACTAAATACTATACTCTAGGTGTTTATTGGTTTCTTACGAATTGTCTTAACATAGTGCTGCCATTGATAAAATATCTCCTATTTACTTTAATGGGAATTTGCAAGAAAAAAAACAGTAATAGTGGAAGGATAGACATTTTGATGAGGGCCATCCTGCCTATTAAAGTTAATAGTGTTAGCATGTCAGACCTTAATAAGTATACTTACAAGGGGACGCAAATAGGTCGATGAACCTTTTGACTCACAATTAAGAAGTTCTTACCACAGCTCCAGTACATAATCAACAATCAATACACAATGATCAATAATCATTAATAATCAATAAAATCAATAATCAATGGAGTCAGTAATTATCACGCACCATTACCTTTCAGCTATGAATAACCACACCTTTATAAACGTTTAGTAAGTTTATTTCCCTATATTAACAATGCTAAAGTCATATAGATTAATCTCAATATCAAATAAAACACATACAAAAACAACACTGGTTGTCCAAAATGGCAGAAGAAATGCAATCTAGTCAAAGCTTGGATAACAACACATTCTAAAGTTACAGTGCAAATCAACAGCAGAGTCAGCTGCGTTAATGAAATGTAATAAATGTAATTAAGCAGAGAAATCCACCAGACATCAGTCTCCTCGTCAATAGTCAGAAATCCTCAACTAACACCAGATTAGCATCACCATGTTGGGCAGCATGTTAGGCTTCATGCAAACAATTCAGTGACTATGATTCTATCAAACTGCGCAGTTGGTACCTAGAAAGAAAAAGCAAAATGTGTATAACAGTCATAGTTTATCATTTAATACCTATCCTCGGTATGGGTCAGCAAAGCAGAATGAGTCTTCGTCCTCAGGTCATCAGTCGATCAGCAAGGCATCATGCTCTCCGTCAGATATGAGCCCAATGTCCGAATGAATGTCTCTCATAAAATCTCAAATCTCTCCTAAAGTTCTGCATAAGTCTCAAAATCTGTGTAGGACTTCTCTCTGTCGCGTTGTTATATCAAAGTCACCTAAACTATCCCCTAATTCCCTGTTGGTCAGTTAATCATATGTTCATACTTTATCCAATCATATTTCTTTGTCAAATCTATGAATTCTAATATTTCACCATTCACATACAGTTGATTGATCCACCATGCGATGTTCTCATCATTCGGCTTGTCAGGAAACAATATTTTTGCAGCTTCATCCCCAGTCAGTATCTTCATTGTTCTAGTCCTGGGAAAGTCAGTCTCACACACATTACACACAAAATGTTACACTAGCAGGAGCATCATGTCCTATCAGTCAGTTCTCACGAAAAGCACATTTAACAAGACAATGGACATTTCACATTTTAATTCACTTGGTGAGCAATTTTATTAGACGCTAAGAAATACAGCTTCTGCATGAGGCCTGGCAAAATAGGCCAAGACACTCACTAAGTTAAGGCCTACAATTACTAAAGCTAAAGCATACTTCATAACCCTTAATATGACATATTACTGCATTAATATAAAACCTTTTCAACATTTCATATGTATTAATCATTAATTAGTACACTTTCGTGAACATTGGTGGCCATTCTTCGAGGACACATTTTCAAATGCGTGCATTATTTTTTTACGTTATTTCATTTTCTACATAAACTTATTATTCAAAATACATAAACACTCATTAATAAATTTTATTAAAAACACCTGCGCTAGCAGTAGGAAGCGTGTCCATTGATTCAAAAGACCCTCTATTTTATGGAACATTGGGATATAATTTAATTGAAAAAACTGATAAAAGTTAATGGTCACATAGGTCCAAAGATATCAAATAGGGGCTTTGGATAAAGCTTGGTGCAGTAGAGAGGGAGGAAGGCTGCTGGCGGGAGTATTGAAGAGAAACAGTTCAGTTTTCTTTTAGTTGATTTTTTAACCCCCAATATCTTGAAACTGTGAGAATTCTCCTAATACTCTCTGGACATTCTCACTGTCAGGTTTCAAATAAGGAATGACTTTGTCAGCAAACATCTCTAGTTTGGGCATTTAGGCTATAGGGGATTCTATAGCCAAATTGGCCCAGATCCTAGCGGCAAGGGGCTCTTGAAAAAAAGTGAAAAGGGTAGGAGAAAGGGGACATCCCTGCAGAGCCCTCCATTAATGTTGACTAATCCTGCTAACTGCGAATTAACCATTACTTTAGCTTGGGCACCTTGATATAGCTTTGCTAGCATGCTAATAGATTGACGAGGAAAACTAAATTTCTCAAGGGAGAAAAAGAGGGCATGCCAGTTGACTAAATCAAAAGCTTTTTCAGCATCAGCCATTATTACTGTTGTCTTGCATAATTGGCTGAGAAATAGTCTAATCATTGTACTATAAAATTGGTATTGGCAACAATCAACCGGCCAGCCACAAAGCCAGTCTGGTCCCTATGTATTAGAGTTTGAACAAGGGGAGGAGTGCGGGTAGCTCACATCTTCATAAATACCTTGTAATCCTCATTAAGAAGACTAATGCGATTGTATGAATGTATGTCACAAGGATTTTTTCCTTTCTTTAAGAAGCTGACTATTTTAGATTCCTTAAATGTACGGCTGTCTCACCCCCTTGCTTAATCAAATTAAACAACTCAGTTAGAAAAAGTAAGAAACCTTGGCAAAGATTTTATAAAATTCAGCTGGAAAGCCATTGTTGCCAACCACTTTCCCATTTGGCATAGCAGTGAGAGCTTCCTGTATTTCTCTCTGGGATATAGTGGCAACAAGTTTTTCAGCCTGAGAGCTGGTCATATGTAGGAGGCTAATTGATTGAAAATAATCTGATAGCTAAAGCTGCGTAGTCTGATAGCTGGACTCATACAGTGTAGAATCGATTCAGATACCTTAGCTTGGCTGAAAACTATTTTACCTGTAGACGAATTAACTAGTTCCGTAACCAATAAGGCTTCCTGCCTGACACGAATGGACCAGGCCAAGAATCTGCAAATGTGCTGACTCTCTTCATACAATCTCTACTAGCATGTCCTTGAGCTCTCAATTTCCTCTAAGGTAAAATATTCCCACAACTTATACTTAGATTTTGCAATACTCTCGTCTGTAGAGAGAGACCTGCAAATCCTGGAGTTGACCCATGAAGCCAAGTCCACAGCAGCTTGGATGAGGACAATTTGTTTTTTACGATTCAGATATTGCAAGCCTGATGAATAATTATATGGCCCCTTGCCACAGCTTTGAAAGCCTCCCACACAGAAATGATTGAGGCTGTGCTGGTATTTGACAAATAAAGTCCCATAGGAACTGACACACATCAGCCAGCCATGCCTCATCAGATAGTAAAGACTGGTACAGCCACCTAGGACTTTTGTTCCTTGATACCTCTGCCTTAATCATAATTGAGACCACTCAGTGATCATTAAAAGAACCTGTCCAGATGTCAGAATTGAGTCTCTCAATAGAACTGGAGACAAAAAAAACTCGATGTGTGTAGCAATATGGCATCGTCGTGAAAAACAAGGAAATTGAGTGATACCAGGATGATCATACTTCCACAGAGCCAGTAAAGCAAAATCATGCCTGATTACATCTAGGACTTTTTTAGTATTTGGATTCAGTTGTTTTTTCGATTTGTTCAAGGTGTCCAAGGTTAAATCCTGAATAAAATTAAAGTCTCCCCCAAAAGAACAGAGGCGCCAGCTGCTCCCATGGCAATCTTGTAAATCTGTGACAATGCATCTGGGTCATCAAGCACTGGAGCATAATAACTAACCAGGTTTAGTGGAGCACCATTAGCTTCAACCTTCAACCACAGTTACCTCCTCTGAGGGTCTCTAATCACATCACTGACCTGCCAGTTTAGCCCCTTCCCTAAAAGGATTGCCACCCATCCTACCACCAGACCCACAGAGGCAAAAAAAGTTTGCAGACATTTTTTGTGAATATTAATTTTTGGGGAGGTGGTCTTTATATGACTTTCCTGAAGGAATATATATATTCAGTTTAAACAGACTCAATCAAAATCCTATTTTTATGTCACTTCAAACCACTGGCATGCTATAAATGCACTGATAGAACTTCAATGTCCTAGGCAAAAATGCACTATTACGCATATTTGAAAGTAACATACCACATTTGCAGCTGTACAATATGTCCATTTCAGTCACTGATAAACATACTAAGACCATCACCACCCCAACCAGAGTTTTTAATAAACTTACAGGGGAAAATGCAGATAACAGTTGTTAGCACTGTGCGGAGTAAAGCTGTTAACACCACCTGAAAAATCTCACACATTAAGGCAGATGTAATGAGCATTTTTATTGTACTTGTCAACTGTAGATCTCGCCTTCAAAAGTATGAACTTAGAATGCAGACAATCTCAGCAGTCCTTACATGGTGCTAATAATTTCTGGCTCCAAGGGCAGCAAGGATTTGTGTTGTTGTCAGATCAGCATCTTGATCCAATCCCACGACCTCCATTGTTTTGAGAAACTGAGTTTGTCTAAATATTGCTGCTATAAACATTCATCGTTGCATGCACTTTCTTAGTCCACATGTGCTCATTATCAATTTATGCTTATGATGACCTTTGAAATCATTGTTAAGGTCTAAACACTATTGAGACTATTAGAATCAGACTAAGGAGTTTTACTCGGATAGTGACCACTGTGTGTCTATTTCAAACTTGAAAAACTACCTCTGTGGTATTAAACCTGCTAACAAGACTACAGCCATCATGGATAATTGGAAAGTTGTCCTCGTATATTAATGTGTCCTGTGGGTTATTCTTTCAGTGTCAGGCTCAAGCATGACTCTTCTTGTTCACCTCTGCACTGCAGCACAACGCCTGACCAATTGCATCACTAGTGTGTGAGTCTCACTAAATATGCCACTGCACCGTTTTCTTTCCTTCCTATAACACAGAGCTGTGTAATGCAACAGAGGGCTACATTACCTTATTTTCAGCAAAACTGAGCCAAGAACAAATTCTCACAGCTCAAATTCCTCAAGATAAAACGTAAAGAAATGTTGGTGCAACATTTCTACAAAAATTTTAAGTCATTTAGAAACGTGTAGCTGGTGAAACAAACGCAGTATGACCTATATAGAGTAACCTGTCTAAACCTTCAGTACAGAACAATTCAGTCTACTTGAAACCCATTGGAAAATATTGACTAAGTGTATTGGTTTCGCTTTAATGCTCCAACCGTCTTTAAATATTGTTTAGATGTGTTTCAAGCACAAATGCTTGGTTATCAATTTAACGTCTGCCTGATTGGCCTTGCCAATGTTGGGGGACAAAAGTAGCCAGAAACATAGTGTTAGAAATGGGATCTTTGGTTGACAGTCAGGTTACCCCCTGTTCAAGCAAGGACCCTCACTCTAGTCAGGGTAAAAGAGAATCTCCGTCAGCTAAACCCTGCTTACCCCCTTGGTTGCTTGGCAGAGCAGTAGGCTTAACTTCAGAGTGCTAGGTGTAAAGTATTTGTACCAACACACACAGTAACTTAATGAAAACACTACAAAATGACAGAACACCTGTTTAGAAAAATAGGAAATATTTATCTAAACAAAACAAGACCAAAACGGCAAACATCTGACATACACAAGTCAAGTCATGAATTTTTAAAGATTAAACCCAAAAATAGCGCTTAGAAACACAAATTGCTTCGATGAGGTGTTAACACGGCATTGAGACGGAGTCGTTTCCAAAAAGCCGACACCTGCGTCGCCGGACACGGAGTCGCGTGGAACCCCAAGTACAGTACCTTTAGTGAAGAGTGAAAAGAAGTCGATGCGCAAAGTCGGGGATCGTGGTGTCTGTGCGAAACATTGAATCCGCGCACTTCGAACGGCGTCGGTTACGATGTGGTGCGGAGACTTCCATGGAGTCGCGGACTTCAGCGGGGCTGCAGAGGCATCAGGCCTGTGAAGGTTGTCGCGTTCCAGCGAAGATCACGGAGTCAGTTGAAGGCGGCGTCACCGGATTCAGCAGCGGCGGCGGTCCGAAGTCGTCCGAAGTCGATTTCCACCAGCTTTCCTTTCAAGAGCCCAGGGACTGGATATGGCACCATTTGTCAGACCAGGAGTCTCTCCAGAGACTCCAGGTGTTGGCAGAGAGAAGTCTTTGCTGTCCCTGAGACTTTAAACAACAGGAAGCAAGCTCTAAATCAAGCCCTTGGAGATTTCTTCACAAGATGGAAGGCACACAAAGTCCAGTCTTTGCCCTCTTACTCTGGCAGAAACAGCAACTGCAGGATAGCTCCACAAAGCACAGTCACAGGCAGGGCAGCTCTTCGTCCTCAGCTCTTCAGCTCTTCTCCAGGCAGAGGTTCCTTTTGCTTCCAGAAGTGTTCTAAAGTCTGTGGTTTTGGGTGCCCTTCGTATACCCCATTTCTCCTTTGAAGTAGGCCTACTTCAAAGTAAAGTCTCTTGTGAATGTGAAATCCTGCCTTCCCCAGGCCAGGCCCCAGACACTTACCAGGGGGTCAGAGACTGCATTGTGTGAGGACAGGGCCAGCCCTTTCAGGTGTAAGTGACCAATCCTCCCCTCCCTCCTAGCACAGATGGCTCATCAGGAAGTGCAGACTACACCCCAGCTCCCTTTGGGTCACTGTCTAGTGCGAGGTGCTACCAGCCCAACTGTCAAACTGACCCAGACAGGGAATCCACAAACAGGCAGAGTCACAGAAATGGTATAAGCAAGAAAATGCTCACTTTCTAAAAGTGGCATTTTCAAACACACAATCTTAAAATCAACTTTACTAAAAGAAGTACTTTTAACTTGTGAGCTCAGAGCCCAAACTCCATATGTCCATCCACTCCCAAAGGGAATCTACACTTTAATCAGATTTAAAGGTAGACCCCATGTTAACCTATGAGAGGGACAGGCCTTGCAACAGTGAAAAACGAATTTAGCAATATTTGACTGTCAGGACATATAAAACACATTACTTTATGTCCTACCTTAAGCATACACTGCACCCTGCCCTGGGGCTACCTAAGGCCTACCTTAGGGGTGTCTGACATGTAGGAAAAGGGAAGGTTTAGGCCTGGCAAGTAGGTACACTTGCCAAGTCGAATTTACAGTTAAAACTGCACACACAGACACTGCAATGGCAGCTCTGAGACATGATTACAGAGCTACCTATGTGGATGGCACATCCAGTGCTGCAGGCCCACTAGTATCATTTGATTTACAGGCCCTGGCACCTCTAGTGCACTTTACTAGGGACTTACTAGTAAACCAAATATGCCAATCATGGATAAGCCAATTACATTCACATTTCGTAAAGGAGCACTTGCACTTTAGCACTGGATAGCAGCGGTAAAGTGCCCAGAGTAACAAAAACTGCAAAATCAGAGTCCAGCACACATCAACAACCTGGGGAATAGAGGCAAAAAGTTAAGGGAGACCACGCCAAGGATGAAAAGTGTAACACATAGAATAAATATAAGAGATAAAGAACGGGATGTGGCAAAGAGTTGATTGAGTCCACGTCTCAAGCAAAAGAGTCCATCACTCATTCAAATGAAAACAGTTCATAGAAGGTTGAATGATACATCTAATACTTAATACACTAAGTTAAAGGAATAATACTCCACACGGTGCAGCCAAACCCCACATATTTTAATGAAATAATAACAATACGCGTGTGCATGATGTGGTTGGAAAATTTTTTCACTTCATTGGGCAGATTCAGCTTTAACATTGCTGATGTAGTCCGCATTTTGAATTCATTATTCAGCCTCTTCTGCACCCCATCTCAGCTGTTTGATTAATGTATCTACACACTGTTAATGGAGCACAGACAGGACAGACATCCAAGTAAATTTGTGTTTGCTGATCTCCAGAGACCCTGCATGAATACGTTTTAATGTACTCTTACTGATCCCTGAAAAACATTCCAGTCACAATCATTGGCTTCTATCTCGTCAAGCCGTGAAACAATGTATTGATGCAAATTAATGGGGCTGCTTCTGGGATAGAATTCTATTTGTCTAAATAATGGAAGTAGGCTTAGTTTGACAAGGGGACAGAAATGATCTGTTAATACTAAATACGGAATGACCAAATCTTTGTATTAATTTATAAATAGAAAATGTGCACAATCTCACCTAGCAACAGTCTGGACACCCCCAAATCGAACAACACCCCTGCCGCTATTAGACTTTATTTCCTGTTACACTGCGTTCAGTGTGTTAAGTTCTCCATCTTAAGCAGTCGACTGTCGGAAAGCTTCCTATTCAATTCCAATTAGTGAAAGTCTTGTAGACTGCAGGCATGCTTTTTGTCATTGTCATTTGTGGCTGGTTCAGAGAAATGCGTGTGTTCGCACTGATTTAATAGGATGCCGTTAAAGTAAGTGACTGTTCATTCGATCTGTGGCTGTCATGATATAGCTGATAACAAACCATTCTGTTTCCTAAAAGTAATATGATAATTTGAAGTTATTTCGCTTTATTTCTCTACGTTTGAAGGGGATGGTAGCAGGGAAATAAATAGGCTACAGTTACATTTTTAAAACGCTGGTGAAATTTGTGTGATTCTCAAATTTTATGTGACACGATATTTTTTAGGTCCAGCGCGCAAGCACTTTGACCTGTTGTAATCTATCTGTGGGCTTTGAACCACACCAACCGCATTCCCATCGCTATCACTCACTCATGGGCTTGTCTTTCAAAAATCCTTTATTATTGGTGAATGCTTTACGTTTTCCCTCATTGGGGCGATTTTGTTACCGCCTTGGACACCTACCCTCTTACATGAATGATTGCACTTTTGCCTAAAGGTTTGACTGTGAGTAAATTCTTTTTCCTTTTGTGTCTCTCCTTTGCGCTCATGCTTATGATGATCGTGGCACTTTGAATCGGCTTGCTTATGTCAACTGTTTTACTTTTCAACTCCAATTTATGTGGCAAGAAAAGTCCAGTTATGAATTTTCAACGCTAGTAGCTCTAACTCAAGCGAACACAAGACCCATTGCATTGCATGTGTTTACTATGCAGTATCTGGTATTTTATAGAAGCAAGAGAATCTTTCTCACAGAATAGTACTCGCTGGGAAACATGGTCTTCTCAAACCATTCTCCAGCCAGTATCTAGGCAGATATTCTTTACACAAAGTGTGCACTTGTGTGAAAATAAGTTGTACAAGCTAAGGTGAGGAAAACGTAAGATTCTAAAAACATGTTTGGTGTAATTCTTAAAAAACTAAAAGCAATTTCACAAAAATGTATGGACGATTATGCAATTTCAGGAGCTCCTATTGTTAGAAATTGGGTCTCTATTTGGCAGAGGTGTGCACCCTGTCCATGTAGGGACTACAATCCTATTGAGGTTAAATCAGCTACACTCTCTAAATTAACCTGTGCTCACCCTCTGGTTGCTTGGCACAGAGCAGTCAGGCTTAACTTAACAGGAAATGTATAAAGTATTTGTGCAACACATTGTCCTTCTGTGTGACAACACCACAAAAAGGACTCTACACCAGTTTAGCAAAATAGAGAATATTTATCTTAGTAAACAAGATGAAGATGAACATTACAAAAAGTAGATCCTGAGATATGCAATTTGGAAGATTTAGGTGAAAATAGCCCATAAGAGTGCAAAGTGCCAACTGTCGTCATCTAGTTGCGCTAGACCAGGACAAAGTGAAGAGTTCAAGCTGACTGTGAGAGAGAGCAGGCCGGACAGAGGGACCCAATTAGGCCCGCTGAATGCAGTACCTTAAATCAAATCCTGGCGCATGGTCTGCGCGGTGTTGCATTGCCGGGCTATGCGGTGGTTCCAGTGATGACCACAGAGGGCAGAGCACCTTAGGTTTACTTCCAAGGGTCCAGGTCTGGGTTGGTACCACTTTGTAGGTCATACTCACAGATGACAGAGACCAGGTGCAGGAGTAGGTTGGTTGGAAGTCTTTTGTGTCCTTGAGACATCAGAAAACAGGAGGCCAGTCAGCTGGCCCTTGGAGTCACTTTGGATTCTGGGTTGTAGAGATGCCGGTCCAGTCCTTCTCACACCCAGGCAGCACAGGTTAGCACAACAAAACGGGAGTCCAGCAAAGCAGCAGTCCAGCCGAGTTGTAGTCCTTTCAGCAGCACAGCAGTCCTTCTTCCTGCCAGAGTATACACAGGTCCAGAATTGTACCGAAGGGGCAGTGTCTGAGGTCCAGTGTTTATACTTTGTTGCCCTGGTGATGGAAGGCGGGAGAAGTTTCTAGACGCATGCCTTTGAAGTGCACATGTGTCCTGCCTCCCCTGTCCTGGCTCCAAGCTGACTGGAATGCCAATGCAGGGTCGTTAAACCCTATTGTGGGTGAACAGGACAAGCCTATTCAGGTGTAAGTGAGGCAGTGCTAAGCTCCGCCCCCCCATCAAGCCAGTTAAGTTAATGGCCCATCAAGGCAGATTAAGTCACATTGAATCTCCCACTGTGTGTGGCTGTGTGGAAGGAAAGCCCAAGGCCCAGCTGTCACCCCCCCCAGACATGTATTCGAGAAAGGCATTAGGAACACAGGGCTAAGAGCAGAAAAATGCCATCTTTCTAAAAGAGACAGTTTTAAAATTCAACGTTACTATTAAAGAGGATTTATCATTACAATTCCATAGGTATTGTACATGATAGCTCTCCCTCCTTTCACTCGAGAATTACACGTAATACATGTGTTAAGGAATCCCCAAAGCTACCCTATGAGAGAGGTAGGCCTCACAGTAGTGAAAAACAAATGAGAGTTTTTCACTACCAGGACATGTAAAACTACAAATTATATGTCCTGCCTTTCACGTACACAGCACCCTGCCCCATGGCATAAGTTAGCGCGTCGTATGTATTATTAAAGGGGAGTTTAGGGCTTGGCAGGGGGTTTTAAATGCCAAGTCGACATGGAAGTGAAACTGCACATACAAGCTCAGCAGTGGCTGGCCTGAGACATATTCAAAGGGCTACTTAAGTAGGTGGCTAAATCAGTGCTACAGGCTTGCAGGCCTTGGCACATGTAATGCACTTTACTAGGGACTTCATGTAAATTAAATATGCCCGTTGTGGATACACCAATATTACCATGTTTTAGGGGAGTGAGCACACACACTTTAGCACAGGTTAGCAGTGGTAAAGTGCCCAGAGTCCTAAAGACAACAAAAACAAGGTATAAAAAACTAGGGACAGGAAGGCAAAATATTTGGGGCGACCCTGCATAAAGGGCCATTTCCAACACCTATACTCTCTGTTCATATCCATATCAACATATTAAGAGGAGTTTTTCTTTTGTCTCTTTCTACCTGTATAATCATGCACCTCAATGGTTCATAAGCCACAATAGTGAAGTCTCATGTATTGTGTAGAGGTTACCAGTAAATGGCATAATACTCTTCATGGGATATCACAGAAAGTGAGGATTGTATGTGCTAATTTGAGACAAATGTTTTCTACGGTCTTGAGCTGACAGGGTTAAAAAATACTTGAAGAGCTCAAGCAGTGGTGATTTTCTAATTTGCAGGAAAACAATTGTGGGGAAGAATATACTGAAAACAATGTGTGTTAAAATGTCCTCCATTGAAACTATAGGATTAAATAAAGTTGTGGCTATGAAAACATTGAAAAATGTTGTGGCTTATAGGGAAAGGAATGTGGACTGGGAGAAGGGGGCAAAGGCAGAGTCTCCTGCTGAAGTGAAGAGGAGCATTGACAGTGAAATGGGTAAGGGGAAAGGGTAACTAGTAAGGGGTTTTTTGATTCAGGGAAGGCTAGCGTTAAGGGATAGTAAGGAGCTATTGTACAGGAAAGGATAGCAATAAGGTGAAGTAAAAGGTTTTGAGGTTCAGGAAAGGGTAGCGTTAATGGATTTTAAGGGTTTTTTAGGCTTCAGCAAAGGGCAATATTAAGTGGTGTTAGGGGCTTTTAGGGTTCAGGAATGGGTAGCATGAAAGGGTTGTTAGAGGCTCTTAGGTTTCAGGGAAGCTAAGGAGTAGTAATTATTGTTTTGGAGTTCAGAGAACGGTAGCTTTGAGGGGTAGTTAGGGGTATTAAGGATCCAGTAATTAGACAAGCTAAGGAGTACTAATGGGCTATGATGGTACAATTAGATAAACTAAAGAAAGCATGTCATAAATATATTTTTATATTCAGCATTTTTAGATGTATCATAGGTAATAATGAAAGAAATGTAACTATTACTTCAACAATTTCATTTTTAATGTAGTTGATATTTTAAAGGACAACTTTATTACAAGCAACTATTTTACCACCTTAGACAGCGACTGATTGTTCTTTGTTACTGGAACTTTCTCACCCCTCATCTGCATTAACCATCTGAGGGGCCTGTGGTCGGTCTGAACCCGGAAGTGAGTCCCAAACAAGTAGGGTCTTAGCTTCTTCAGCACCCAGACCACAGCAAACGCTTCACGTTCTATGGCACTCCACCTACGTTCCCTGGGAAGTAACCTCCTGCTAATGAATGCTATGGGTTGATCTAGGCCCTCTTCATTAAGCTGTGAGAGTACTGCTCCAATACCATGCTCTGAGGCATCTGTTTGCACAACAAACTGTTTGGAGTAGTCAGGTGCCTTTAGCACAGGTGCTGTGCACATGGTAGCCTTCGGGGCATCAAAAGCGGTCTGGCAAGCCTCTGTCCAGATCACCTTCTTGGGTTGCTTCTTAGAAGTAAACTCAGTCAAGGGGGTAACAATGGTACCATACCCCTTGACAAACCTCCTGTAGTAGCCAGTGAGACCTAAAAAGTCTCACCTCAGTCTGGGTTTTGGGAGGCTCCCAAGCCAGAATGGTGTCAACTTTTGGCTGTATGGGTGCCACTCCCTATCCTCCCAAGTACACCACAGAACCCTGCCCTATTTGGCACTTGATTGTCTTAATAGTGAGGCCTGCTTTCTGCAGGGCGTCTAACACTCTCCAGAGGTGTTGCCAGTGATCCTCCCATGTGAAACTGAAAACAGCACTGTCATCCAGGTAGGCAGCACTGAACTCATCCAGCCCAGCCAACACCTGGTTGACTAACCTCTGAAAGGTGGCAGGGGCATTCTTCATCCCAAATGGCATCCCTTTAAATTGAAAGTGTTCGTCTGGGGTAGAAAATGCTGACCTCTCCTTGGCCCCCTCAGTCAAGGCAATCTGCCAGTACCCAGACGTTAAGTCAAACGTGCTGAGGTACTTGGCAGCTCCCAACCGGTCAATTAACTCATCAGGTCGGGGGATAGGGTGTGCGTCAGTTTTGCTGACCACATTGAGTCCCTGGTAGTCCACACAGAACCTGAGTTCTGGAGTGGCGCCAGGTGCAGCAGCCTTCGGGACCAATACCACTGAGCTGGCCCAAGGATGGCTGGAATGCTCAATAACCCCTAGGGTTAGGATTTTGGATACTTCTTTAATGCAAACCCTGACCCTATCAGTCATCCTGTAAACTTTCTGTTTAATGGGTAGACTTTCCCCAGTGTCCACATCATGTCTGCACAAGTGTGTGACCCCTGGGATCAGGGAAAACAGTGAGGCGAACTGTCCCAGCACCTGGCAACAGTCCCTTTGCTGCTCCTCAGTCAGGGAGGGGGAGAGGATAACTCCCTCCACAGACCCATCTTTCTCTCCTGCAGACAGGAGGTCAGGAAGAGGCTCACTCTCCTCCTCCACCCCATCATCTGTCACAAGAAGCATGGACAGTTCAGTCCGGTCAAGGTGTGGTTTGAGGCGGTTAACATGCAGGACCCTTAAAGGGTTTCTGGGAGTCTGCATGTTCCCCAGCTACGTAACTTCACTCTTGCACTCCACCACCTCATAAGGCCCAGTCCACTTGTCCTGGAGCGCTCTAGGCTCCACTGGTGCCATCACCCACACTTTCTGACCAGGTTGAAACTCGACTAGAGTAGCATTCCGGTCATACCACTGTTTCATAACCTCCTTGCTTGCTTCCAACTTCCCCTGTACGAGACTCCTGAAGAGGGCAGTCTGGTTTCTCAGAGCCAACATGTAGCTAAATACATCCCGGGGGGGCGTATACTAGGAGCTTTTTCCAAAGCCTCCTTCACCAGACTTTAAGGTCCCCTCACAGGGTGGCCATAGATCAGCTCAAAGGGACTAAACCCAAGTCCCTTCTGACGTACCTCCCTGTAAGCGAACAGAAGGCATGGCAAGAGGACGTCCCACTTCTTCCTCAAGGGCTCTGAGAGGCCCATGATCATTCCTTTCAAGGTGCAGTTGAATCTCTCAACCAGACCATTACCTTGGGGGTGGCAAGGAGTGGTGACCTTGTAGGTTACCCCACACTCCTTCCACAGAGACTTCAATTATGTGGATATGAAGTTGGGGCCCCTGTCAGATACAACTTCCTTGGGGAACCCCATGCGGGTAAAACCCCCCCATCAAACCACAACCCACCACAGGGTGAAGTGATTGACTTCAGAGGAATGGCTTCTGGGTATCGGGTGGCATGGTCCACCAAGACCAGGATTAACCTGTTGCCCATGGCTGTCTTGGGATAAAGAGGCCCCACAATGTCAATGCCAACCCTTTCAAAGGGGTTACTAACAACTGGAAAAGGTAGGAGGGGAGCCTTACATTTCTCCCCACTCTTGCCACTTGCGTGACAAGTTTGGCAAGACCTGCAATGTGCATCTGAGTGCCTGTGCATTAGGGGCCGGTGAAAGTGGGTGACAAGCCTCTCAAAGGTCTTGTCCCACCCTGAATGTCCAGCTAAAGGCACATCATGAGCCAACCCTAGTAGGAAGGCCCTGAAGCACTGGGGTACCACCAGCACACAGGCTGACCCAGGCTCAGGAACCTTAGGCTCACTATATAGGAGGTCAGCCTCCCAGTAGATCAGGTGAGATCCTGGCTTCTTGCCAGCCATCTGGTCTGCAGCCTGCTGGCGCAAACCCTCCAGAGTAGGGCATGTTTTTGTGCTGCACAAAATGCTTCCTTGGTGGGTCCCCCTTCTTGCTGCCACTGCGACAGCTCAGGGACCTCTCCCTGTTCAGCCACCTGTTCCTCTTTAGGCTCTGGGGAATCACCCTCAGACTCTGCCTCCTCCCGGACCGTGGGAACTTCTGGGCCCCGTTTCCCATGCCCCCTGCCCTTCCGCTTCTTGGCGGTCCCCTAGGCCACTGTTTCAGGCTCCAGGGGCTCTTGACCACCCTGACGGGCTGCCATTGACCGGGTGGATATGCATATCCACCCAGACAGAACCAACATCTCCACGTGAGACTTGTGTTCCACCTCCTTCCAAGGGGAATCCTCCAGGTCACTGCCTAGCAAACAATCTACAGGCATGGTTGGACTCACAGATACCTTCAATGAACCTGAGACCCTCCCCCATTCAAAGGGAACCTGCACCCTCTGCGCAGGTGCTCTGAGTTGTCCACTGGAACTACTTGGTGAAGTACCCAGGGATCAATCTGCTCTTCAGACACCAGCTGTAGTCACACTGGCTCCAGTGTCTCTCAGAGCCTCCACCCTCTGTCCATTGATGGTCACCCACTGCCTGTACTTTTTAGTGTTCTCAGGCACAAGGGTTCTCTGGACCATCTCACTGTCCCCTAGTGAGAGAAGGGTCATCTTAGCTGGCTCCCACCTACCTGGAACCAACTCCTCCCCAAGCGCTACACTAGCCAAACCCCGGGGCTGTGCACCAGTGGGTGCCTGTGTACTCTTGGGGCATTTGGGGTCTCCCCTCACATGACCCACTTGGTCACATGAATAACACTTACATGGGGGACCCTGCTACTGGCTTCCCTTTGGAGAACCATGGCTTCTTCTCACTGAGGGGCTGGGAATCCGTTCCTTGGGAATCAGTTTGGGGCCCTTTAGAGAACTCCCCCTGTTTACACTTACCCCCCTTTTTTCTGAGCGGGACCCTGCCCACCCTTGGCGTGGTCTTCCCCATACCTCTTTTGGACCCTGGTGCTCTCGCAGCAGTCCACTTCCTGTGCAAGCTTCCTGGGATCAGTCAGCTTGCTGTCAATCAGCTGTCAATCAGCTCTCGAAAACATAAACTGTACAAGTGCTCCTAAGCAATCAGATTGTAAAGCCCCTCATACGTTGTTACCTTATTGCCCTTCACCCAACCATCTAGTGACCTGCAACAGGAATCAACACATTCCAACCATGTTTGGGATTCCTTCTTCTTATAGGACCTAAACTTATCCTTATACTGGTCAGGGGTGAGACCATATCTTCTGAGTAGGACATCCTTCATAATAGTATAGGTGAGATTCTGAGCATCCCCTAAGGCTGCCATTGTATCCCTCCCCTCCACCTCAAAGTGCTTCCACAGACCCGCCCCCCAATGAGCTTCAGGGACCAGATTCATATGGAGAGCAGACTCATACCCCGGGAACCAAAAACATATGTCATCCTCCCTCTTGTAATCCTTCATAAGATCTTTAGGAATGTGCACCCTCCTCTCAGGCTGCACTGTGATGTGGCTGCCACCATCCCTACTATACTGGCTCCTCTGATCCAACTCCCTTAAGCTGAGCTCATGAGCCAACAACAACTTTTTCTCCTCTATGGCCATCCTCATTTTCTCCAACTCCCTCTGGTGCTCCCCCTGTGCCTGTCTGTCCTGCAACTCTTCAGGGGTCAGACCCTTAGATGAGACACTGCTACCTGCCCTGGAGACCATCTTTCTGGGTATAACAGGCCCACCCACAATACCATTGTGAATGGAATGCTCTTCCTCCTCCTCATCCTCCTCATCCTCCTCATCCTCTGTGTGCCCTCCATTGCTCTAGGCTGTCACCCAGACCCACAGCACCTTTTGCTGCTCCTCCTTCTTGGATGTGCTCTTAATGGGACAATCAAAACCTTTACAGAACTGCTTCAACTGAGCCTTTGTATAGCTCTCTAATTTCTCTAGGTCAAAAGCAGCTCCAACTGATGCATCTCCAGATTGGGACATGACAAAAAGTCAACAAAAGTGCAAAGTTCCAAAAGGCAGAAAACAAGTTCCCAATGATATTCGGAAGTCAATCAAAGATTACCACATGAATGGTTGTAGGGAAAAATCCAAGAAAAAGAGAAAAAGCAAGAATCACAAGACACGTAGTAAGTGGCCGCGTGGTAGTCTGTCCTCAAAACAGTAGTGCACACTTAATCACTGTATGTCAAGTACAAATACAAGTCCAATCCCAACTGCTGATCACCAATATTAGAAATGGGGACTTTGGTTGGCAGTCACATTACCCCCTGTCCAAGCAAGGACCATCACTCTAGTCAGGGTAAAAGAGAATCACCCTCAGCTAACCCCCGCTCACCCACTTGGCGCTTGGTACCAGCAGGCAGGCTTAACTTCAGAGAGCTAGGTGTAAAGTATTTGTACCAACACACACAGCAATTCAATGAAAACACTGCAAAACGACACAACACAGGTTTAGAAAAATAGAAAATATTTATCTAAACAAAACAAGACCAAAACGACAAAAATTCACAATACAAAAGTCAAGCTATCAATTAAAAACCAAAAAGAGTCTTCATGTAATTTTCAACACTACGCTAACGCTGTTAGTGTGGAAATGTACCTGGGTGCGTCAATAATAACTCCGCATGGGCGAGTGTGCATCTAAAAGGCTTTTGATGCGCCGATTGCACTCACGAGCGAGACCGTGCATCGTTTCTCCTTCAGTCGAGTCGGCGTGCGTCATTTCTTCTCTCTGCAGTACAGCGATGCATTAATTCAAACCGCAATCTCGGGTCCGGTCAGGTCTTGAGTCGTTTTTACACGCCCAGCAATATTTGTGTCAGAAATCCTGCTGCACGATGATCCGAAAACCACGCAGCGCGGGTTGCGATCTCACCAGCCTCTGTCAGCGAAGCTGCGTGTCGTTTCTCCAGCCGCGGGCATCGATCCTCGGGTCGCGTTGCAGGCATGTGTCGATTTTCAGCCGCAAAGCTGGCGGTCCATAATTTTTTCAGCTGCAGATCAGAGTTGCGTTGATCTTTTCCCCTCACGGCAGTTGGTGCATGGATTTCTCACTCTTGGCCTGCCCGCTTCTCCTTTTAGGGTCCCAGGAACTGGATGAGCACCACTTGGTAGAGTAGGAGTCTCAACAGAGGCTCCAGGTGCTGGCAGAGAGAAGTCTTTGCTGTCCCTGAGGCTTCAAACAATAGGAGTGAAGCTCTGAATCAAGCCATTGTAGAGGTCTTCACAAGAAGGAAGGCAACTCAAAGTCCAGTCTTTGTCCTCTAGCACAGGCAGAAGCAGCAACTGCAGGAGGGCTCTCAAAGCACAGTCACAGGCAGAACAGCTCCTTTTCCTCAGCTCTTCAGCTCTTCTCCAGGCAGAGGTTCCTCTTGGTTTCCAGAAGTGTTCTAAAGTCTGTGGTTTTGGGTGCCCTTCTTATACCCATCTTGCACTTTGAAGTAGGCTTACTTCAAAGGGAAGTCTCTCTTGTTCGGGAAATCCTGCCTTGCCCAGGCCAGGCCCCAGAGAAACACCAGGGGGTTGAAGACTGCATTGTGTGAGGGCAGGCACAGCCCTCCTAGCAGAGATGGCTCCTCAGGAAATGCAGACTACACCCCAGCTCCCTTTGTGTCACTGTCTATTGAGAGCTGCAACCAGCCCAACTGTCAAGCTGACCAAGAGAGGGAATCCACAAACAGGCAGAGTCGCAGAAATGGTTTAAGCAAGAAAATGCTCACTTTCTAAAAGTGGCATTTTCAAACACACAATCTTAAAATCAACTTTACTAAAATATGTATTTTTAAATTGTGAGCTCAGAGACCCCACGCTCCACATGTCTATCAGCTCACAAAGGGAATCTACACTTTAATCATATTAAAAGGTAGCCCCCATGTTAACCTATGAGAGGGACAGGCCTTGGACAGTGAAAAACAAATTTAGCAGTATTTCACAGTCAGGACATATATATAACACATTACTATATGTCCTACCTTAACCATACACTGTACCTGCCCTTGCGGCTAACTAGGGCCTACCTTAGGGGTGCCTCACATGTAAGAAAAGGGAAGGTTTAGGCCTGGCAAGTGGGTACACTTGCCAAGATGAATTTACAGTTTAAAACTGCACACACAGACACTGCAGTGGCAGGTCTGAGCCATGTTTACAGAGCTACTAATGTTGGTGGCACAAACAGTGCTCCAGGCCCACTAGTAGCAATTGATTTACAGGCCCTGGGCACCTCTAGTGCACTGTATTAGGGACTTACTAGTAAATCAAATATTCCAATCACGGATGAACCAATTACATACACATTTGGTATAGGAGCTGTTAGAAATGGAGTCTTTGGTTGGCAGTCAGGTTACCCCGCTGTCCAAGCAAGGACCCTCACTCTAGTCAGAGTAAGTCACA
The DNA here is from genome assembly GCF_031143425.1 of Pleurodeles waltl. NCBI lineage: Eukaryota > Metazoa > Chordata > Amphibia > Caudata > Salamandridae > Pleurodeles > Pleurodeles waltl. The sequence goes on along the minus strand of NC_090443.1, from coordinate 656,452,082 downwards.
CACAATCCAAATTATCCTGTGCCCACCCTCTGGTAGCTTGGCACTGAGAAGTCAGGCTTAACTTAGAAGGCAATGTGTAAAGTATTTGTGCAATAAATCATACAATAACACAACATAGCACCACAAAAATACACCACACAGTGTTTAGAAAAATACATAATATTTATCTGGATATTTGCAGGTCAAAATGACAAAAGATGCAATAAGAAAATGTAAAGATATCACTGGAAAGTGATATAAAGTGTCTTATGTCTTTTAAAAGCAAACAAAGTCTCTTTCAAGCACAAAGTACCTGGTTTGAGTGAAAAATCTCCGCAAAGGGCCGCAGAGGAAGAGATGCGTGGAAAATGGTGTGTGTGTCGGTCTCGCCCCTTCACACACGGACTTGCGTCGTTATTTTCCATGCGGGGAAGACGTTGCGTCGATTTTCGGCGCGCGGACGGGCCTCCTCTTCGGGTTGCGGGGTTTTCAGATGCCCCGGGGTCTGTGCGTGGAATCCTGGCCTTGTTGGTAAGCTTTGTGTCGGTCCGGTGGGAGATGCGGGCAAATTTCTCCCTCACAGCAGGCGCTGCGTCGATTTCCCCTCTGGGAGTTGGGCGGCATCGTTCCAGGTCGGCTGTGCGTCGATCTGGTGGGCCGTGCATCAAAGTTTCAGTCGCAGCGCAGGCACTGTGTCGATCTTTTCCTTGCGAAGTCGAGCGGCGGCGTCCCGCGTCGGCGTGCAGTGAATTTTTCACCGCGGCACAAGCTGTGCGTTGAATTTTTCACCGCACAAGGAGTCAAGTTGCATGAAAGAAGTCTTTTTGGTCCTGAGACCTCAGAGAACAGGAGGCAAGCTCAATCCAAGCCCTTGGAGAGCACTTCTGCAGCAACGCAAGAGGGCAGCAAGACAGCAGGGCAACAGCAAGGCAGCAGTCCTCTGTAGAAAGCAGTCAGGTGAGTCCTTTAGGCAGCCAGGCAGTTATTCTTATCAGGGTGCAGGTTCTGGTTCAGATTTCTTCTCCAGGAAGTGTCTGAGGTGGTAGGGCAGAGGCCCTGTTTTATACCCAAATGTTCCTTTGAAGTGGGGGAGACTTCAAAGAGTGGCTTAGAAGTGCACCAGGTCCCCTTTCACTTCAATCCTGTCTGCCAGGGTCCCAGTAGGGGGTGTGGCAGTCCTTTGTGTGAGAGCAGGCCCTCCACCTTCCCAGCCCAGGAAGACCCATTCAAAATGCAGATGTATGCAAGTGAGGCTGAGTAACCTGTGTTTGGGGTGTGTCTGAGTGAATGCACAAGGAGCTGTCAACTAAACCTAGCCAGACGTGGATTGTAAGGCACAGAAAGATTTAAGTGCAGAGAAATGCTCACTTTCTAAAAGTGGCATTTCTAAAATAATAATATTAAATCCAACTTCACCAGTCAGCAGGATTTTGCATTACCATTCTGGCCATACTAAATATGACCTTCCTACTCCTTTCAGATCATCAGCTACCACTTCAACAATGTATGAGGGCAGCCCCAGTGCTAGCCTATGAAGGGAGCAGGCCTCACAGTAGTGTAAAAACAAATTTAGGGGTTTTACACAACCAGGACATGTAAACTACACTGGTACATGTCCTGCCTTTTACCCACACAGTACCCTGCTTTAGGGGTTACCTAGGGCACACCTTAGGGGTGACTTATATGTAGAAAATGGAGAGTTTTAGGCTTGGCAAGTACTTTTAAATGCCAAGTCGAAGTGACAATGAAACTGCACACACAGGCCTTGCAATGGCAGGCCTGAGACAAGGTTGAGGGGCTACTTAAGTGGGTAGCACAACCAGTGCTGCAGGCCCACTAGTAGCATTTAATCTACAGGCCCTGGGCACGTACAGTGCACCTTACTAGGGACTTATAGGTAAATTAAATAGTCCAATTGGGTATGATCCAATGTTACCATGTTTAAAAGGAGAGAGCATATGCACTTTAGCACTGGTTAGCAGTGGTAAAGTGCGCAGAGTCTAAAAACCAACAAAAATGAGGTCAGAAAAAGAGAAGGAGGAAGGCAAAAAGTCTGGGGATAACCCTGCAGAAGGGCCATTTCCAAAAGGAGCACTTGCACTTTAGCGCTGTTTAGCAGTGGTAAAGTGTCCAGAGTAACAAAAACAGCAAAAACAGAGTCCAGCACAGATCAGCAGCCTGGGAAACAAGCAAAAAGTTAAGGGAGACCATGCCAAGGATGAAAAGTCTAACAGTGAAGCTAAAGAATGCCTTAGCAGTGTGTGACTAATGCACTACACTAATACTGCAGTGTGAAAGAAAAGTTGTGCGTTGTGTATATTGAATTCTTACTAGGATGGAGGACATGGTGTCTGCATGACAGCCATGAACGAATGGCAACATTTTTTCAGAGCCAATGCCACAAAGAATATGTACTTGTGTATGTGTACAGTGCGTTCGTTGTGCACTCTGTGAAGTCTCCAGATTGTCCAGGCAATAATATGTTTCAATTTGTTGTATTTAAAGTGTGCAGAGTGTGCCACCAAGTAATTTAGGGAAACTGGGGCTACATATTGCATCAAATCGGTTCATATCGAAAAAAATCCTTCAAGGAGTAATCGGGCATTTAGTCTCCCACGGTCGATAAAATGCACCTACCGAGATAGGGGTCTTAATGGGCCATGCCATCATCTACGAGGCAGGTCTGAGCTGAGCTCAAAATATTGAAGGAGGCGCTGCGACGCTTAATACTTTATATGCAAGGAGCACTTCGACTCAGTTTCAACTTCAGAGATGGATCTCCAACTGCACTTAAGAGGTCAGGGTGGGTCAGTGACATGAATCATATATGTATCTTCTGAAAACTTTAAAAAACACGCCCTGTAAAGCAGAAATTGATCTCCGATGACATCAGCCCAGAGCACTTTACAGTTCTTTCTTTTTTGATGCCTCCCGTTGTTTTCTGATTACTGCTATTTGTCCAGAAAATCTGAAGGGCAATTGAAGATCCAATGGCTGCACGAAACGCGCCGATTTTAGAAAATGGGTTAGATGTGTAGAGAGTGTAGAGAAAAAGGCTTTTTCATATTTTTTTCAACGACCATCCTACAACAGACAGAGCTGCATTTCAACTTAAAACGACTTCGAATGGAATTAAAAAGGCCCCTCTTCCGCTGAAACAGGGCCATCCATACACAAATGTCTACCCGCGCGAAATAGTGGGTTTTTGTTTCTGATGGAGCAATTTAGCTTAAAATAGCTGTGAAGATGACAGGGTATGTAGTGTGGAACAAAACGTATAGATGACAGTTTAATCTTCAAAGATGTCTGATCACAGAAAAAAGATTAAGGCAAACGCAACGTTTGACAGAGCAGATTATCAGCCTGTTGACGTTCTCTCTATGTGCACCTCCTGCTGCGGTATTTTGAGAGGCGGGCGCGTCTAGATGCTTTTTCTTGTAATCCATAAATGCTGCACCAACCTCTGTCTCTCAGAAGAGAGACATGAAAAGATAGAACCATTAATGCAAACGAATTTACTACCGTGTGGCCTAATTATATTCTTATTGTGATCTATGTAGCATGTAGAATAAGTGTCAATAATTAAATGACCACGGAGCTCCAATTTAGCTCGATGTCTGAGTATCCATCTAGAAAGCAATTGTTCTTCATAGTTTTGCCAGAAATGCGTTTTGTCGAAATAAAAATTCACCAGTACTGCTACTTCGGAAAATGGTGGTGGTGGGTAGACGTGGGTATTGTCTATAGGGAGCTCTGGTCAAGGATGATCACTTGTGTTCCTATGGGTATAGGCTCTTATGTCATCAGAGAGACAATCACTTTCAGCACCCCAAATCTCAAGATGAATCCGAAACTTACCAGAATTATTAAACATGCTGGTCCAATGAAACTCCAAATAAAATTGTTCTCTGTGCTCAGCCAACATCTGCAAAACATACAGGGAGTGCAGAATTATTAGGCAAGTTGTATTTTTGAGGATTAATTTTATTATTGAACAACAACCATGTTCTCAATGAACCCAAAAAACTCATTAATATCAAAGCTGAATATTTTTGGAAGTAGTTTTTAGTTTGTTTTTAGTTTTAGCTACGTTAGGGGGATATCTGTGTGTGCAGGTGACTATTACTGTGCATAATTATTAGGCAACTTAACAAAAAACAAATATATACCCATTTCAATTATTTATTATTACCAGTGAAACCAATATAACATCTCAACATTCACAAATATACATTTCTGACATTCAAAAACAAAACAAAAACAAATCAGTGACCAATACAGCCACCTTTCTTTGCAAGGACACTCAAAAGCCTGCCATCCATGGATTCTGTCAGTGTTTTGATCTGTTCACCATCAACATTGCGTGCAGCAGCAACCACAGCCTCCCAGACACTGTTCAGAGAGATGTACTGTTTTCCCTCCTTGTAAATCTCACATTTGATGATGGACCACAGGTTCTCAATGGGGTTCAGATCAGGTGAACAAGGAGGCCATGTCATTAGATTTCCTTCTTTTATACCCTTTCTTGCCAGCCACGCTGTGGAGTACTTGGACGCGTGTGATGGAGCATTGCCCTGCATGAAAATCATGTTTTTCTTGAAGGATGCAGGCTTCTTCCTGTACCACTGCTTGAAGAAGGTGTCTTCCAGGAACTGGCAGTAGGACTGGGAGTTGAGCTTGACTCCATCCTCAACCCGAAAAGGCCCCACAAGCTCATCTTTGATGATACCAGCCCAAACCAGTACTCCACCTCCACCTTGCTGGCGTCTGAGTCGGACTGGAGCTCTCTGCCCTTTACCAATCCAGCCACGGGCCCATCCATCTGGCCCATCAAGACTCACTCTCATTTCATCAGTCCATAATACCTTAGAAAAATCAGTCTTGAGATATTTCTTGGCCCAGTCTTGACGTTTCAGCTTGTGTGTCTTGTTCAGTGGTGGTCATCTTTCAGCCTTTCTTACCTTGGCCATGTCTCTGAGTATTGCACACCTTGTGCTTTTGGGCACTCCAGTGATGTTGCAGCTCTGAAATATGGCCAAACTGGTGGCAAGTGGCATCGTGGCAGCTGCACGCTTGACTTTTCTCAGTTCATGGGCAGTTATTTTGCGCCTTGGTTTTTCCACACGCTTCTTGCGACCCTGTTGACTATTTTGAATGAAACGCTTGATTGTTCGATGATCACGCTTCAGAAGCTTTGCAATTTTAAGAGTGCTGCATCCCTCTGCAAGATATCTCACTATTTTTGACTTTTCTGAGCCTGTCAAGTCCTTCTTTTGACCCATTTTGCCAAAGGAAAGGAAGTTGCCTAATAATTATGCACACCTGATATAGGGTGTTGATGCCATTAGACCACACCCCTTCTCATTACAGAGATGCACATCCCCTAATATGCTTAATTGGTAGTAGGCTTTCGAGCCTATACAGCTTGGAGTAAGACAACATGCATAAAGAGGATGATGTGGTCAAAATACTAATTTGCCTAATAATTCTGCACTCCCTGTATTATACCACAATGATTATAATAAATATCTGCTCGCATTTTTTTGCTAAAAGCACATATTTACAGGTTCCTTTTATAAACAAAACTTCAAGGCCATTCAGTGCCTTCACGGGTTGCATAGCCACATCAGCATGCCTTGGGATTCAAAATGTATCTCAAGTTAAACCCACACGGAGACCTTCACAGCCTTAAGACTTCAGTACCTGGACTACACCACTGAAAAGAAAAGCCCAGGGTCACATGAGCACGCTAAAGCAGGGCTTTTCTAAGTGAGACTGCTCTTTCTCAAATTCAAAGGGTGATAAATGGATGCTCCCAATCATACTTGTTAAACACGAGGTAAAACGTTTAATTCGTTTATTTTGAATGTCTCCAGGTTGGAATAAAGCTGGGCAAACAAGTTTGCATATCGTTCTGTATTGATGGCCATATGTGAGTTATTCTGCACTAAAAAACAATCTGAGTAAACCCAAATATTCAAGGTGCTAATAGTGTGCCAGCATGAGTACTCTGGCCTTAAAATGTTATTGATAAAATTGGTTTCACTCAACAGGTCTAATTAACTGTCCAATGAGACCATGGTGCATGGCATGGAGAACTTACGTACATTGTGAAACTTAAATGTAATATGTGGACTCAAGTTTATATTTACCGACATATGACAAAAATATGCATGACAAGAGCACAACTGTGCTTTGGGTGGGTTCTAGTTTAAATGAACTGCAGTATTAAATGGCAAGAAAAAATGCATTTGCCATGTTAAAAAACACCTATATTTTTGCTTGAGTCACTTCTATAGTGTGCCTTGTAAGTCCACAGAAAAGTGTGCTAACATATAAAAGTAGGGCACAGAATATATTGGGGGTTAATGTGCTCTTACAGTGGAATAAAACCTGAAAGCTATTTCACTGTTTAGAATTTGCTAGTCTTTTCCATGAACAGGTCTACGTAGGATAAAAATATTTATTTCCTATCTTCAGAGTCGCAAAACCTTATGTTCAACAGTGTCAATGACACTGTTTACTATTCTCAAGGGGGTCGCAAATGCCCTACCTCATGAATATTTATGATGTAGGTCGCAATTTGCGACCCCCTTGGGAGTGGCGCCCTCACAGGGATGGTGGCCTGCTGGAGACAGCAGACCACCATGTCCGTGACTGCTTTTAAATAAAGCAGTTTTTTTTTAATGCAGCCCGTTTTCCTTAAAGGAAAACGAGATGCATTTCAAAAACAAAAAAATTAAAAGTTTCCTTTTCATTTTTTCAGAGCAAGTAGAGGTCCGTAGGATTTTTTTTTTTCGCTTCCATTCACAAAGGAGAAGGGGTTCCATAGGGATCCCCTCCCGTTTCAGAATGGGTTAGCACCAGTTTGAAACTGGTGCTAACTGCGATTGTTTTGCGACCGCATTCACGGTCACAAAACAGTCATACATGGTGGGACTGCCACTCGCAATTAGGAAGGGAACGCCCCTTCCTAATTGCGACTCGCAAAGCCTTTTTGGGATTTGGTAAATAGTTTACCAAATCGCAAAAATGGGTCTGAACATCCCAAAGTGCATTTTGCACGTCGCAAACGGCCCAATTCGCTGTTTGCAACGTGCAAAATGCTACGTACACGAAGCCCTACATTTTGTTAAGTAAAGTTATTTCCTACTTAATTTTCAAACTATGATTTAATAGTAAAATCAGATTTTTGATAACTTGAGGGGAAAAGTGTCTTTAGAAAAAATTACTTTAGGCTGCCTCTGCTCCTAATCTAATCTGCACAGCTGATATACATCCCTGGTTGAGAGATGTAACGCCCCAGGGTCAGAATACAATGGCCTGGCTCTGTCTCGGAAATGATAGGAAAGTGTTAGGGGATAGAACCAGTTTTGACCCTGTTGAACTAGGAGCAAGCATATCTAAACTGGGGTTAGCTAAGGAGTTGAAGAGAGACTTGTCTGGTGGCAGCTGGGAATGTGCATCTTGAAACAGGAGCTCCTGGGTAATTAGCAGTGAGGCACATAGAAAATGCTGAAAAGGAGGTGGGAAGAATGCAAGAAAATATTTAGGGCTGAATATCAACATTTCTCTAATCACTGGGTAGTGAACAGCATAAATCGGTCATCCCAATCAGTAACCTTGCCAGAACATCCCTGGACCTAGGCAGTTCCACCTGAAGAAAAAAGCCCTGCTGGAAAAGTACTCATGACTCTAGCTGGAAGATAACTCAAGGACTCTGGAATTCCTGAATCCAGTAGACACCCAGGGACTGAAAATGCCCTTCAAGGTTAAAGTGGTTGGACTCCTGTTTGTCTGCTTTAGGGATACAAAACACAGAAAGACTCCTGACTCCAAGAGTGACCAGCTGAAAATGTATGGTACCGGATCCTACATGAGGACTGTCTTGAGAGAGACCTGGTGCCGTGTATTCTGAATTCTGAGCTAGGTGCTGGAGGACTGGCCATGAAGAACTGTTCCAGTACCTGGAAAATGGTGGAACTTAGACTTAGGTCCCCATTGCGAGGCTGACAGGCCAAGTATCGGCCCGCCTGCTCCATGGTGAGGAGACCACAGCAGACATGGAGGTCTCCTTATTCGACCTATTACAACTTTCCCACCGGGCTCAGGGGTGGGAGGAAAAGTTCCCACCTGTCAGCCAAGGGGGAAAAGTGCATCAGCATTGTTCCTGGCTCATAACAGAGCTGGTGGCAATGCTGCCACATGCAGGGTGCACCATCACCCTTGAACTGCCCACTGTTTGCACAGTAGACAGTGCACATTTCAATGGTGTTGGGCAGGGGGACGCTGCACTGTCCATGCTATTAGCATGGGTAGTGCAGGGGCACTCCTATGGCCCCCTGCACTTGTTCTCCACCAGCCTTTTCACAGTTGGGAAACCATCATGAAAAGGCTGGCAGAGAACAAGGTTGTTATCAGCCGCTGAGCTAAGCGCCGCAACCAACACTGCTATCAGCCCATTGGGATCTTTGATCCTGGTGGAGCGGCAGTCTGTAGGTGGGTCCATTCGCCTATCTTGTAATGTTGTGGGTGGACTGCCACAGCTGCAGTAGTCTGACCGCCATGAGGGGCTTTCGGCCCTTGGGCTGCCAATCTCATTATAAGGCCGTTAGTCAATTTCTCAACTAGTGGAGGGCCAGGACAATATCCTGAGGTTTGCGCAGGGAGGTTGCACTCAGGGTAGGCAAGAAAACCAGGTCTGCCCTGCTCTGAATCTTTGGCACCATGTAGAAAAGTGGTTCAGTAAGACCTCGGAGTGATGGTGTCAGGCATGAGCCACAGCTGAGAGACTATAAAGCATGATGCTACTAGAGAATTCAATCCTCTCAAACAAACTGCTTTAAATCATGAAAGACAAACATTGATATGTTGGATCAGATGGGTTATCGGAGTGATGGTGTCAGGCATGAGCCACAGCTGAGAGATTATAAAGCATGATGCTACTAGAGAATATAATCCTCTCAAACTGCTTTAAATCATCAAAGACAAACATTGATATGTTGGATCAGATGGGTTATACTAGTCACTCTATCAATCTACTGGGTTTATGCAGGTGTTCTTATAGTCATTAAATACATCTGTAAAACGTGTTAGAACACTGAAAATAAGAGGAAACCTTTTATTTGCTAACTTGGTTTTTGTATTTCAATCTAAAAGGGATCACCCACCTTTAAATTAAAGGATTTTAAGATAAGGTCGTCATAAAATCTGAAATCCCTAATGATCTGCCCTGTGGTCTGAATATGTAAATTGATGGTTATGTGGCAGATTATCTAATTTACAAAAGTGAAATAATGGCATAAATAACTTACATGTTATCAGCGCCATAATATCTATATCCCAAAATTGCTGATATTCCAACAACAACAGCAGGACTGCAGTAGCCAAATATATAAAAGTTCTTGTGTAAGAACCCTTTGTTGTATATAACCCCAACAACAATAAGGTAGAGATGTATTCCTTCGATGCACATCCATGCAAATGCTGCCAAGAAGAAATAATGCAGCAAACCTGCAATAATTGAGCAGAGGAGCTGTGAAGTCAAGAAAAGTGGAAGTTAGTACATGTTTAAAATATACTCTATATTATGAATAGACGAAATTGACTTTTTTAAAAGTAAATTAAAAGAAATGATATTTATTCATTTGAAAAATTAAACTCCTACCAACTCTATGTTAGAATGCCTTTCCTTTTCAATGTTTAACTCGATTCATTGCAATTTTATAATCAGTTTTAAATATTTAGATTTTTTACTTTTAATGTAAGAAAACTACTGATTTTATACTGCATCCAGATAGAAATGTAATGTTTTCACTCAATTTCTACACATGTATCACAATCATTATTTTGTGAAAGCAAAAACTGGTGCTTTGCAAATACATTTATAATATGAAAAGTACCATATTTACGTGTTTTGATATATTTAAAAAAATAAAAAGAGTGCGAATTTTGATTTTCATGAGACATCATTGAATTTTTGATTTTACTTAAAAGAGATAAGTGCAGAATGCCAAGGATGTAACATCGAGGCGCTCGAAAGGAGAAAACAACAGGGTCCAATCTTTAGTTTTAAATTCCAAATTAACTGACATTTTGAATAAATGTGAACGTACATACGCACATGAAGACAATGTTCACAGGTACATGAATAACAAACATGCACAGTTTACTGATGACTGGCATACACAATTCAAAACCAAAATGACATGAACAATTGCAAGCTTCCCTTTCCAGTATCTTGCATGAAAATGAAACGAGTGGGCAAAATTTGTGTTTAAGGTCATGCAAAGATTTGGCAACACAGGAGACAGGTACGCAGAGAAAATTGCACCTGCTTGAACCAGTCCACTTTGCAAAATAGCCTACTGAATCGCACAAATGAGAAATAAGAGCTTGCCATCAGGTGAGGAGCTAGCACATTTTTATTTCGTAATATTATTCCCCCCACGTATAGCTTCTTGTGAACAAAGTTCAAAAGCAAGAAGCAAAAGAATAATCTTCATCCTACTGAATCTCAAAATAAGGGACATGTGGGTCAAAGTCTTCATCAAATGTGTACTTCATACTGGGCTGCCATTTCCTCCTCGTTAATACTTTCTTTGGAAAAAACAATATTGAATTTAGATATGCGTAGTATAAGGTCAACACTTTGGATAATGCTTGCCGATCTAGATGCCCACCAAACGAACATCCATAACTTCCGAATGTAAACAGTAGAAACGTTAGGGAGAATTGTATAACATCTTGTGTATGATTTGCGTCCAAAAAGTGAAACAAAAGGGGCAAAAAATGTATTTGCAATTTCCTTTTCCTGACAAAACTTATTTTGCTCCAGAACATTTCCTGAAAGTAACAAGTAGAAGTGTTTTTGCTGCTTTCCATTACTTTGAGAAAGGGGGGCTTTCCACAGGTGATACATTGGTGTTGCCATACTGCCATCCATGGTTTTTTATACAAAGCCTTATCTACTAACACTAGTAGACAGGGTTTTGTGCTTTAAGGTAGCAGTAAAAAAGGAAAGCTTTTTTATTTCTCCAAATTTTTCCAACTTTGTATGTGTACTTTCCTGTACAGCCACATCCAAAGTAGGAAACGTTTAAAGTTTGTGTACGCCTACACTTGCAATAGAAAACAGCTAGAAGTTAGACTGGCATCCTTGGTGTGATTTCCCCTTACTTTTTGCCTTCAGACCGTCTGTTTTTTCTGGCCGTAGGATTCTGCATACTTTACCACTGCTGCCCAGTTCTATAGTGTCTGTGCGATTTCCCTTAAACGTGGTGACATTGGCTTATCCCCAAATTACGTATGTAATTTACTTATAATTCTCAAGTAAAGTGCACTGCAGGTGGCTGGTAAATTAAATGCTACTAGTGGACCGGCAGTGCTGATTGCGCCACCCACTTAAACAGACCTTTAAACATGTCTCAGGCCTGCCATTGCAAGGTCTGTGTGTGCAGTTTTAAGCTGCCATGTCAACTTGGACTAATAAACCTTTGACCAGGCCCAAACCTTCTCCTTCATACATATAAGACACCATAGCTTGTTAGCCCGTAGGCAGCCCCAATGGCATAGTTGGACATGAACTATTGAGTTGTAAATGTCCTGGTAGTGAAAAACAATTAAATTCATTTTTCACTATGGCAATGTTCCTCTCTCCCATAGGATAACATTTATAAGTATAACTTCTAATTGAGAAGAGATAGATTTTCCAAGTTTGGTGTCTCTGGAATCACAATTTAGAATTACAACTTATGCTGAAGTTGGATTGTAAATTGCAATTCTGAAAATACCACTTTTAGAAGATTGGATTATCTTTCTTTTAGCCATTTTGTGCCTGCTGCCTGTCTGCTCACATCTCACGGTTGAGGGTGATAGCTGGGCTTTGTGTACTCCACCTAGACAGACACAAATCCTGGGCAAGATGGGATAGAGAAGCTGGTCACAGCCTCCCTTACAACTGGACAGGCCTGTCTGTCCACACACAAAGGACTGCATAACCCCCTGTAGCCAGGGCAGGAAGGGCAAGGACTCTGTGCACTTCAAAGTCATGTATGTGAAGTCTCCCCCACTTCAAAGGCCCAACTGGGGATAAGTACTGGACCTCTGACACCATAACTTCAGTAGACTTCTGGACCTGTCAGGAAGAAGGACTGCTGTGTTACTGGAGGCCTTCGACTCTGCTTGACTGCCGTTTTGTTGGACTCCTGCTTTACTGTGCTGACCTGTGTGAGCTGCCCTCTTGCTTGGGAGTGAGCAGGACTAGACCTGTATCTCTCCACCACAGAACCCAGAGTGACTCCAAGGGCTAGTCCTCCTGATCTGAAGTCACAGGGGCATAAAAGACGTCCAACCATTCTGCTTCTGCACCTGGACTCTATCCTCTGTGAGTCTGTCCTGCCAAACAGTGCCAACCCAGACCATGATCCTTTGAAGTGGGCCTAAGGTGTTTGCTCCAGCGGAACTGAAACATCCTCTGCTAAAGGAGCAGCACCAACACATTGCTGCTGTTGCGTGGAGCAGAACTGGTGCAACACTGCTACTGCATAAGTCAGAACCAACACAACTGACTCATATCATTGCATCTTGGGACCAGAGCAGTGCCTTCAGAACTGCCACTGTACAAAGCTTTCCCCAACACAAGCTTCTCATATCCCTCATCAACAGCAGCCTTCACTATGATGACTGACCTGCACATTGCCCCCACTGCATGGATTGGAACCAATCCACCATTTTAACTATGCTACGCATCCTTCACACTGGTCTCTGTATCTCAAGTGCCATTGTCAGAATCCTTGATGCGATGCATCCATATCTCACACTGCAGCCTCACTGTATCTCAGAACTGAAACATCGCCCCAGCTGCATGACACGTCTCTGTTTCAGACTCGTGTAACCCTCTGTGACAAGGATTTAAGGAAATTTTGTTCAGCGGGCCTAACTGGGTCCTGGTAACCGGCCCATCCTCCATCATGGCTGGTCTCAAATTTTGACTTTGTCCTGGTCCTGCATAACCAGAAATTTCCAAAGGGCGCTTTTTGTTTCTAAGTGCTGTCATACCGTTTAGTCTTTTAAAAATTCATAACTCACTTCTAACTTGGTCTGGGATCTTTTTTATGTGGTTTCTTCACTTTTTTAATATTCAAGTGTTGCACAAATACTTTACACATAGTCTTCTAGTCAAGCCTGACTGCTCAGTACCAAGGTAAAAAAGGGTGAACACAGGTTATTTTGTGGTTTGCTTGTGCCTTACCCAGACAAGAATCGTGTTTGCTGCTTGACCAGGGTTCACACCCTAGTTAACCAACTTCCCCATGGGCCCCATGTATCAGACGATTTTGCATTCGCAAATGGTGCAAATCGCAAAATTTGGCCTTTTGCAAATGCAAAAATGCCTTTCAGAATGTATGAAAGGCATTCGCAGTGCAATTTTAAGGAGTCGCTAAAATAGCGATTCCTTAAAATTGCGACCCCATTTAGAGAATCGCAAATTGTGATTCTCTAAATAGAAAATCGCAAACAAGGAATCCTTATTTGCGATTTCTTAAGCACATGTATCAAGCATTTCCTAAATGCGAATTGGGCATTTAGGAAATGCAATTACCACCAACAAAAGTTTGGTGGTAACCATGTGCAAATTTTCAAAATGCATTTTAAATGCATTTCTAAAATTGACATGTAGTGCACACATGCCCCTAAGGCATGTGTGTGCTTCACATGTCCGTAAAAATATTTTTGGGGTGCAGCAGAGGGGGCCTTAAGCCCCCAGCACCCTGGGATTTACATTTCCTAAATTGCGAATTCCTAACTGGAATTCGCAATTTAGGAAATGCAAAAACATTTGCAACAGGCCCATAGGTGCAAATGGGGTCGGATTCTCTATTTGCGATTCGGTAATAGCATTTGCGAATTTTAAGAAATGGCTATTACCAAATCGCAAAATACATACATAGCATTTTGCATTTCTTAAATAGCGATTTCTTAAAATTCGCTATTTAAGAAATGCAATTTCGTTTTTTGATACATCTGGCCCAATGTCTTATACTAGACATGACACAGACACATCTGCACTATGATATAAAGGTGTTTAGTTGGCAGTAGGTAGCCTGATTGTGTGAAAGCATCAGGAAGAGAGCAGGACAATGTTATATCTTAGTATACAAGGAGATGTCCTTCACTTTCCTCTCACACAAAGCAGTGTAGAACTTTTAGCTGCTGAGCTGAGTGGTGTGTCAACTTTGTAAATCAGCCCCTTTGGTTCCAGGTTCCATCCGCTTATCTAAGTAAACATTTTCTGTTTCTTCAGCGTTTAATAAAAATATTGGTTTAAATTGCTAAGGTTTGCATCTGTGAAGTCTTTTTCTGAATTCTATATGTAGCATGCACAGTGTGAGATTTTGATTCTTGTGGGCTTTCACCTCTCTCTTTCTGTGACTATTCGGTGCAGTGATTGAATTTACTAGATAGCCACTGAATTCAACCAAATCTTGAAACCAGCCTGCACTGGGTGATATTTAAAAGTGAAGCCGTCCTGCTTTTTAATCAAAGTAACTGAAAAGGATTCACACTATTCCAAGATTCAGTACCTGAGGAAATGAAATGACAATTCAAACTGTGCTCTTATTCATTACAGAAAACAGCCAGCACTGCCTAAGAGGAGTTCAATATTTTTAGAGGAATGAGAAGGGAAGTTAATTGATCCCTTGATTCACTTAATACTAATTTATTTTCCATGAAACAGTCTTGTGCTATTATCCAAGCAGTAATGCTGGAATAATTCGATGACTAGGGCAGGCCAGAGGCATCAGCTCACTACAATTATAGAAGTTCTAACATATCTGATGTTATTGAACTAGAAAATGTATCAAATGAGCAAAAGCAAGTGGGGAGTGTGCCCAAGATTGTGACTGGAGTGAACAAGGAGTAGAGACGCTCTGTGCAACTGAGCTAACAAAGCACCACCCTGATGGCTCCAGCCTGTTGCTGTGTGTATAAGTTAGTGCAGTGGACTTTACTAAGGCAGCCAGGCTTGCTGCATATGCGCTGGGGGGACTCCAGATCATTTCTGGACTGCCTGGGAACCATAACCAGGCTAGGAAGGCTTAAAGCCATGGCCTCTCCTGCATGCACCTCGCAAGTCACAAGAGTTTACCCTGGTGTTGCCATTGGCCTCTGATTAAGCCTGCAAACGAGGAGGGGGCATGGAAGGACCAGGGACCACACCACTTGGGGAATTGTGCTGCAGATGCCCAGAGAGAGCAACATGCATGGCAAGGCCATCAGGAGTGCTGTCTCCCCAAACGGTGTGCTGATGGCCTGGATCCACCGCGCTGCAGACAGTTGTCTATCACAAAGAGTGGGCACCGGGGGTCAATGGGGAACAATGGCTTTGCCGCAGCACTCAGCCTTACAGAGCACATGCAGAGCACTACTGGGGGTGACCTTTATGGGGCCCCCATGCCAGTGAGGATGCATACTGGTTGGAGTAAAGGGCCATGGCTGACCCCGATTAAAATACCCTGACCTCGACAATTTTCCCCAGCACCAGGACCAAGACTGGCAAACATCCAGGTCTGAGGTTCCCTCCCTCATTGGGGTCCTGCCAGTATCCTAACCCAAAGATGCAATACCCAAAGGTATAACAGCAGGTTGATAGACAATGTTTGGTTGGACTTTGCACCTGTTGTGCTGTATCTGATTGTTGTAGGTGTAGTGTGAGCCCTACCTTGAGGTTTCCTGACGCCCACCTGCATGTGAATGAATGGTGGGACTGTTTTTGGGGAAGCAAGGGGAGACCTCTCACAGTCCCTAATTCAACCCCACACTTAATGAATGCATAACAGAAGCACCCCCTTTTACCAACAGCAGAGAACTAGCGGAGCGTAGAGGCTCACTGCGCCCCAACTGGTTCACTGGACTCTGGAAGCAGTGGCAAGTTTATGTTTTGACCCTGTATCAACAGCTCCCCCCACCACTGGCTTGTAGCTTTGAGGTGATGATGAAGCTGTAATCCCCAGGAGTGGCAGGGAGGAGGAGGCCCCTGTCTGCCCCAGACTCCACATGGAGCCAGAGTGGGATGCCTCCCTGTTAGCAATGGAGTTTCTATTTGGCAGTGGTTTGCACTCTGTCCAAGTAGGGATCCTCACTCTAGCCAGGATAAGGGAGAGACACAGCTAAGATAACCCCTGCTCACCCCCTTGGTGGCTTGGCAGGAGCACACAAGCTATTCTCAGAGGCAACGTGTAACATATTTGCACATATAATGCACACAGTAATACAGTGAAAACACCACAAACGTACTCCATAACAGTTCAGAAAAATAACCAACCTTTTTCTGAGTAAAACAAGACCAAACTGACAGAAACCGAACATACATAAGCAAAGATATGATTTTTCAAAGATTAAATCTTAGTAAAGGCTGAGAATTACAATAGTTCCAACAGGGACTTCTTGACGGAGTCATTCCTAACAGTCTGACACCACTCGTGAGGGAGTACGGGCAGGTCATGGAGTCACACATATCCAAGGTACAGTACCTTGGAAAATGAGGAAACAAAGACGTTGCACGAAGACGGCGAGGTGAGATTTCACTGGACCCAATGTGGCATCCATTTCTTACTGCTACAGGGGAGATGAGGCATCAGTTCAATACTGCTAGGCAGGGGAGGCGAGGCATTGGTTCCTTACAGATGCAAGGGAAGTGATGCAACATCTTGGTGCGGCATTGGTTCCTTATGATCCAGCAAAATCGCTCTGAAGTCGATGAGTTTTGTTTCATCTTGGTTACACCAGAACTAATTCCCAAGGGCACAGGAACTGGATTTGGCACCATTTGCCAAGTCATGACTCTCAGCAAAAGAGCCCAGGTGCTGAAAGATGAAGTCTTTGATGCCGCTGAGACTTATTAACAGGAGGCAAGTTCAGTCCAAGCCCTTGGAGAACCTTTGGAAGCAGGATTTAGAAAGCAAAATCCAGTCCTTCCACTCTTATCACAGAAACAGCAAACAGCAGGCCAGCACAACAAAGCAACAGGCAGTCCCACCTACAGCATCCAGCTCTTCTTCCTGGCAGCATGTCCTCATTTCCAGAAGGATTCTAACTTTGTGATGTCAGAGGTCCGGTCCTTATACCATTTGTCTTTAAAGTAGGCAAACTTCAAAAAGGAGCTATTGTAGTGCACACAACCCTGCCTTTCTTGCCGTGGCCCCAGACACACTCCAGGGGGTTGGCAACTGCTTTTTGTGAGGACAAGCACTGCCCTATTCAGGTGGAAGTGTCAACTCTTCCCACCACTGTTGTTTAGGAAGACCCATCAGGAAATGCAGGGCACACCTCAGCTCCCTTTGTGTGACTGTCTATAGTGAACTTACAAGCAGCCCAACTGTCATCCTGTCCCAGATGTGTATTTCACATAAACGCAGAGGCACAGACTGTTTAAGCAAAAAAAGTGCCCACTGTCGAGAAGCGGCATTTGCAAACCTACTATCCAAGTACAAATTTCACCAAAAGAAGTATTTTAAAATTGTGAGTTCAGAGACCCCAAACTCCTAATCTCTATCTGCTCCCAATGGGAAACTACACTTACAAGATATTTCAAGGCAATCCCCATGTTACCCTATGGGAGAGATAGTCCTTGCAATAGTGAAAAATGAATTTAGCAATATTTCACTACCAATACATGTCAAACACCCTAGTACATGTCTTTTCAAATACACTGCAACCTGCCTATGGGACTACCTTGAGCCTACTTAAGGGGGTACATACATGTAGTAAGTGTGAAAGGTTTGGGCCATACAAATGGGTGCACTTGCCAAGTTAAACTGGCAGTTTACAACTGCCCACACAGACACTGCAGTGGCAGGTCGGAGATATATTTACAGGGCTGTTCATGTGGGTGGCACAATCAGTGCTGCAGGCCCACTAGTAGCATTTAATTTGCAGGCCCTGGGCCAACAGGGTGCACTATTCTAGGGACATTTTAGTAAATCAAATATGTTAATCATTGATAAACCAATCACTAATACAATTTAGAAAGGGAACACTTGCCCAGAGACCTAAAGCAAGTTAAAACTAAATTCAGCACAGGATCAAAACAGAAAGTCAGAAGTAAAAACAAGACAGGGGAAACCATGTCAAGAGTTGACAAGTCTAACATTCCCCATCTTGTCCACAAAAAGAGGGAGAACACTTCGATGAACTCCTAAAGACCATTAAGGATGTGAAAATTGCCCTGGAGCCCAACATGATGTACTAGTGGTTAATGTAGAACTGTCATGCACCAACCAAACAAAACTCAGAGGCAAGGCAGAGGTGAACAAATCAGCATTAGCTTGGGTACACCCCACACTGGAGATGCAGTCTCACATAAAGACTATCCAAACAGAAGTTTCATATTTGCGTGGAAGGGCTGAGAATGTGGAGGACCAGTCATGTCAGAATAATATTCGACTGGTGGAACTTCCAGAGGGGGCTGAAGGGCCCAACATGGAACTGTTCCTCAAGGACTTACTTTGGCAGATGGTACTGGGTGACAAAAGATCCACCTTCTTTTCTGTGGACAGGGCACACAGGGTTTCGGGCAGGATTCCCCCAGGGGTCACCTCACCTCAACCAATGTATGCCAGTAGTATGGTTTTGATGGTGTTGCAACTGCAAATGTAAGTCCAAGGTTGTTTGCAGGATGCACCGTCTGCATGCCCTGGATCCTATGCACTCTTTGTACATTTTGCCTGTATGAGAAATGGTAATAAAGAACCACTTGTTAAAAAAAGTGCGAAGTATGTGTTTGTTTGACCATTTCTCCCTTAGAATTCCAGTGGGCATTGCACATCAACTGAAAAATCAGCTAAAAAATCAGACTGCTGTTGTCTGAACCTTAGCTCTTTTCTATGGCAACACAAAGCATGACAAGTGGTACAATTTGCCAATTTGAAGGCCCACTCACTTTAATGGGTCATGGATTTCATATTACAGCAGACTTCCCTTTTGAGATAAACCTCACAGGAAAGTACTTTCCCCATGGCAACAGTTACATAACTGGGTTTCTGATTAATATCAATGGCAAAACAATTAAACACACTGATCCATGTGACCAAGTAATCTTTCAGGATATAACAGACAAGGTAAAGTTGCAGTCTTCACAAGGAGAACAGCTTGTCTACTTGCATACAGATAAGGCCATATGTTTCCCCTTGCCCATCAGCTACCCAGAAGCTCATTACCTAAATCCTGTGCTCATACTTTTGACTCTTAAGACCCTCTCATCACAAGAGAATGATTGATTTTACCAGACTCTTGCACTTCACCAAAACGTAGAAGATATTGCAATACCTGCAATCTAAATGTAGACATGTAGGGGGTCATTTCGACCCTGGCGGTCAGTGTTAAAGCGGCGGCCAACCCGCCAACAGGCTGGCGGTCCAAAAAATTGAATTCTGACCCTGGCGGGAACCGCCAACACAGGCCGCCGCTTTAACACTCCGACCGCCACGGCGGCACAAACAAACAGCGTGGCGGTCACTGCCAACAGCCAGGCGGCAGACAATGTACCGCCCACCCTATCACTACTCACCAATCCGCCACCTTTTCCGGGGAGGGAGCCCCGCCGATAAAAACACGGCGGAAACAGACATTTCAAATGGAAAACGCTCACCTCGACACACTCCACGCGGAATCGGGACAGCATGGAACCGGAACTCCACATCCTCCCAGCCATTGTCTTCCTGCTCTTCTTCCAGGATCACGAACGTCGCCGCAGACGACAACGGTGAGTACTGCACCTACGACACAGGGGAGGGGGGAGGAGGAAAGGTTACGGGCACACACATACGCCACACACCCACCCCCACCCTCACCCCCACCGAAATACCTACACACCAATGCAGATTAAAAAGTCAGAGTTACACCCCCAAACCCCCAAAACAAAAATGCAAAGACAAAAGGCAATGATTGTAAAAATAGAACTATATTATAGCAATAATTAAGTATAGCGAACTTAGCAATATATAAAGAATTATTACACCTCTAGAACTCTATATATACAAGTAGCAAAAGTCCGGCACAGTATTGCAAAGTTCAAATGTCCGTGGGCCAATGTGCAGCAACACATGGGCAAATCCCACACACAAGATCGAGTCCATTGGAGAGAGCACTGCTGGGGCATCACAAAAATAAAATACAGGCACCTCAGGGGGAAGGGAAGGGGGGGCACCTCAGCCACATGAGTCCACGACGCCAGATCCACGAAGGGCCTCCATGCCCACTGTGCCATCCTGGGGGGTGCAAAGCCACAGTCCATCAGGTGGATTACAGAGTCCACTGGTCATGGAGGAGGCATGGTGGGCAGAGTGCCTCGTGAAGCCCTGCCCGACACAGATCCGGGCCTGCCAATGGGCCAGCGGTGCTTGACAGGAGGGCCCAGCGGAGCGGTGCTTGACAGGAGGGCATAGCGGAGCGGTGCTTGAGATGAGGGCCCAGCGGAGCGGTGCTTGACAGGAGGGCCCAGCGGAGCGGTGCTTGACAGGAGGGCCCAGCGGAGCGGTGCTTGACAGGAGGGCCCAGCGGAGCGGTGCTTGACAGGAGGGCCCAGCGGAGCGGTGCTTGACAGGAGGGCCCAGCGGAGCGGTGCTTGAGATGAGGGCCCAGCGGAGCAGTGCTTGACAGGAGGGCCCAGCGGAGCGGTGCTTGACAGGATGGGCCCTGTTCAGCGGTGCCTGTCTTGGCGGGGCCCTGTTCAGCGGTGCTTCTCACAGCGTCCCCTGGTCAGCGGTGCTCCTCACGGCGGGGCCCTGTTCAGCGGTGCTCCTCACGGCGGGGCCCTGTTCAGCGGTGCCTGTCTTGGCGGGGCCCTGTTCAGCGGTGCTTCTCACAGCGGCCCCTGTTCAGCTGTGCTTCTCACAGCGGCCCCTGGTCAGCGGTGCTCCTCACGGCGGGGCCCTGTTCAGCGGTGCCTGTCTTGGTGGGGCCCTGTTCAGCGGTACTTCTCACAGCGGCCCCTGTTCAGCGGTGCTTCTCACAGCGGCCCCTGGTCAGCGGTGCTCCTCGCAGCAGGGCCCTTTTCAGCGGTGCTCCTCACGGCAGGGCCCTGTTCAGCAGTGCTCCTCACGGCGGGGCCCTGTTCAGCGGAGCTTCTCACAGCGGCCCCTGTTTAGCGGTGCTTCTCACAGCGGCCCCTGGTCAGCGGTGCTCCTCACGGCGGGGCCCTGTTCAGCGGTGCTCCTCACGGCGGGGCCCTGTTCAGCGGTGCTCCTCACGGCGGGGCCCTGTTCAGCGGTGCCTGTCTTGGCGGGGCCCTGTTCAGCGGTGCTTCTCACAGCGGCCCCTGGTCAGCGGTGCTCCTCGCGGCAGGGCCCTGTTCAGCGGTGCTCCTCACGGCAGGGCCCTGTTCAGCGGTGCTCCTCACGGCGGGGCCCTGTTCAGCGGTGCTTCTCACAGCGGCCCCTGGTCAGCGGTGCCTGTCTTGTGTTTCGAGTGAACCACACCTGGCCAATGCTTCCCGCTCAGTCAGCATCGGACCTTTCCGTTGCGGGGCCCTCCTGTGATGGAGTCCTGGGGCCCTGGGTCTCCTCCGATACCCCCGGAATGAGGCTGGTGGGGCCCTCATGGCCAGGTCGCCTGCTCCCTGCCTTTTGCGCTTTGCTGCCCTTGCCCTCCTTGGCAGACTCTCCGTGGCCCTTGGCTCCCTTACACGATGTGGCAGGTGACGGTGCAAGGCTACCCTCCTTGGGGGCAGGCGTATCAGGCCTGTCGCGCCTGCCCTTCAGTTTTTTGCTCCTCTTCCCGGGGGGGGGGGGGCTGGCTGTGCCTTTGCTGCTGGCCGATGTCCCTGCCCAAGGAAAGGGCGGACTCCAAAAACCAGGCACAACGTTCTTGGGAGTTGCTGGGCTGGTGGTGGCTGATGTGTTTTTGGAACTCTTACGAGATGGAGGGGGTGGGTCAGGTGAGGAAAAGAGGTTCACTTTAGAGAGGAATAGTTTTTTAGGAGCAATGGGAAGGGTAGCTGGGTATGGGAGTGGAGGAAGAGGATGTGGTTGTAGGAGAGTCAAGTCTGGTGTCTTTGGGTGCAGGTGCTTGGGCTGGAGGCTGTCGTGAGGTGGATGGCTGTTGGTTGGGTGCCTGCCTGCGTTTGTGTGGTTTGGAAGCGGGGGTGACAGACACACTGGGAGAGGACACAGGGGACGTGTACATGGCAGTGGGGGTGGTGACTGCACGTGTGCGGACTGGTCTGGAGGGTGTGCTGGTGATGGGTGTACTGGCTGATGGTGGTGTGCATGCAGGTGTGAGTGTAGACGTCACAGGGAGGGAGGAGGGAGACGAGGAGGTGGGGGACACAGAGGAGGTAGTGGCTGTTGGCATGTCTGCATCTGTATGTTGCTTGGGTGAATGCTTGTGTGTTCTGTGGTGCTTATGTCTGGAGGAGCTTCCCTTGGGTGTTGAGGTGTGTGCAGGCTGGTCTGTAGGTGTGGATGGGATAGGCAGAGGAACAGGGGAGTGGGACTGGGTGGAGGGAGTTAGAAGAGGGAGGCTGGAGACAGGGACAATCGCTGCCGTCAGTGCTGAGGCCAGAACGTTGAACGATCGCTGCTGGGCAGCCTGACCCGAATAAAGGCCCTCCAGGTATGCATTGCTTTGATGCACCTCCCTCTCCACACCCTGGATGGCATTCAAAAGGGTAGACTGCCGAACAATGATGGTCCTCAGGAGGTCAATGACCTCCTCACTGAGGGCAGCAGGGGTGACTGGGGCAGGGCCTGAGGTGCCTGGGGCGAAGGAGATGGCCGCCTTCCTGGCCGTGCGGGCACGGACCGAAGGCCGAGGGGCTGCTGGGAGGGCGGAGCTGGTGCGCTGGGTGGCGGCTGTACCTGTAGTATCGGTGGGCCTGGATGTTGCCGCCACCGCAAGGGAGCTCCCATCCGAGGACGTGTCGGTGTCACTGACGTCTGCACAGGTCCCCGTGGTGGAGCCCCCCTCGCCCTCCGTCTCACTGGTCATGTCGGAGTCCGTTGTATGGCCCTCCGGGGCCATGTGAGATGCAGCTCCCTCTTGCGCCGATGCCACTGCTCCTCCGCCTGATGATGCTAATGCACCCATTCACAGAAAAACAAAGAAAATGGGGGGGGGTGGAGAAATAAAGACAAGTTGAGTGCATGCATTGGGGACACCGTTGGCGGAGAGGACAGACACAGAAGCCCCCTGCACTACGCTGCGCACTTGGGGTACACTACTCATTCACTGGGACATGCCCTACAAGCCTATGGGCGACAACTGCCCACACAGAATACACAGGTCCATGAATAGTGTTACTAGGCATCCTACAGAGGTGGGGGGCGGGGGCACAGGACCATACCTCACGGAGGGGCCTAGCCTACAGAAATCGCCCTGGCCTAGGGATACCCACAGCCCTCCTCCCCCACCCAGGCACCTCCACTGCCCGCAAATATAGCTGAATGTGCTGGTACTCACCCCCTTGTGTCTGCTGTGATGTCCTCAAGCGCCCATCTAAATCGGGGTAGGCCACCGCCAGGATCCGGGACATCAGGGGGGGTCAAGGTACGACTGGCACCCCTCCTAGGTTGGGAGGCCATCCCCAGCAGAGCCTCGGCGGTCTTCCTGCTCCCGCGGCGGATGTCCTCCCACCTCTTGCGGCAGTGGGTGCCCGTCTGTTGTGGACCCCCAGGGCCCGGACGTCCTTGGCGATGGCACGCCAAATATCGATCTTCTGATGGGCGCTGACCTATGTGACATGTACAGGGGGGGAAAGAAACATCATCACTTTTCTGCATGCTCGATGTCAGTGGCCCCCCCTCCCCAAACTTGCCATGTGGCACATGCTCTCATCTGTCGTGCCATGCATTCCTAATTCGCTCCCCTCCCCTCCATCGTACATCCACCCCACTCATCACAGGCATTGCCCACTATGCATTGGCCCCCGTGTACTCACCTGTTGGTCTGGAGGACCGTAGAGTAGCGCATACTGGGGGAGGACCCCGTCCACGAGCTTCTCCAACTCTTCGGAACTGAAGGCGGGGGCCCTTTCCCCAGTCGCAGCAGCCATTGTCACTTCCAGACCGAGGTCACAGCAGCACTTGCAGTATAGGTCCTCTCCTGTGGATGCTCAGGTCTCGTGTGATTAAGCAGAGAGAGAATGGCGGTCACGCCCGCGGCGGTGGGTACCGCGGTGGTGCGTACCGCGACCGCCGGCGCACATCGTCATTGGCTCCTGAAACCCATAGGGTTCAATGTTAACCAATGCTGCTTTGCGCCGCGGTCTTCGACCGCCTACCGCCACGGTGTGCCACGCCAGCGCAATGACCTCACTTCACATTGTCACACTTCACAGGTCAGGCAGCCGCCATTTCAAGGGCCCACATGGCTTAATTCCTACTGCGTCACACATGGCTAGGCCTTGCATTGACACTCATACAAGCCATTCTATCCAGAGAGATTCGTGTACTGTGCAGGCTGTGGGAACTTACCTGTGGGTTGATTGACTCTGTGCTCCATGTTGTCCTTCCTAGGCACCGTCCGCTGGGACTTGCGAGGAGACGGAGGAATGTTTCCGTGTACAGACCGCTAGTGGACCTGTCGACAATGGAAGAACGACATGTCATACTCACCTACAGACTCAACAGTGCCACTATACAGGAACTGTGTGCCCAGCTGGAGCCAGACCTGATGTCACCCATCTGCCAACCCACAGGGATTCCGCCTCTAGTGCAGGTGCTGTCAGTACTCCATTTTTTGGCTAGTGGATCATCTCAAACTACAGTGGCCATTTCATCTGGGATGTCTCAGTCTATGTTTTCAATGGTATTGTCCAGAGTGTTGTCTGCCCTGATGAAATACATGCGGAGCTACATCATTTTCCCTGAGGTGGGTGACTTGCCTACAGTGAAGGGTGATTTCTATGCCCTTGGACACATTCCCAATGTCATTGGTGCCATTGATGGTACCCATGTGGCTTTGGTCCCCCCAAAAGACAATGAACAGGTGTACAGGAACCGAAAAAGTTATCATTCGATGAATGTCCACGTGGTCTGTTTGGCTGACCAGTACATCTCCCATTTAAATGCCAAGTTCCCAGGGTCAGTGCATGACGCGTACGTCATGCGAAATAGCAGCATCTGTCGCGGTTCTCAACGGTCTTACCCTCGCAGCGGAGAGGCGTAGGGGAACGGTCCTTGTTCCGACGGGTTCTGCTCTGGCCGAGGTAGGGGCGACCCCTTCCGGTAGCCACGGTGCTGTTTGGTATGAGCGAACCACTACAGTCCGTGCCCTCCAGAAGGAGTCCCAGAGGAAAAACCCCAGTAGGGTAAAAAACCTCCACAGGAACTCCCTGAAACGAAAGGAGGACACCAGGGTATTAGGACCGCAGTTCAGGAAGGCAGGAAAACAAAGCAAATCAGGAACAGACAGGATTCGCAGAAGGATATCAAATAGGAGCGTGACTATCACCAAGGAGTGTTGCAACGCAATGAACAGGCAGTTGGAATCCCCTTAAATACCCCTGGACAGGAAACAGGAAGTAGAACACCGCCATCTTGGATTGGGGAAAAGAAAACAGTAATGAATTAGGTATGTGTGTTAGACAATGCATGCTGGGTAGAGAGGAAGTGGTAAGCATGCTGGGAAGAGAAAAAAGGCAAGTATAAAGAACCCCCAGTGTAAGGGTTCGGTTTGTCCTAGGAACATCGGTAAGTGGTGGTGGGCAAGTGAATACATGCAAGAGAAATAAATGTTAAGCGCATAATGCGCTGTGTGCGGCCATGCCTGAAACCCCCTCGGGGTTTCAGGCTCTGCCGCGTCTGCCTTTAAGGCAGAACTTGAAAAAGGGGGAGCGGCGAGCGCCGTGACCCCCAGACCGGCTCCCTGGAGCCTTTATGGCCCTCGCCGGAGCCGCGGCGACCCCCGCGACCTGGGTGTCTGCCTCGGCGTCTACCGCGGCCCGGGCGTCGGCCGCGGCAAAATTAACGTGCCGCGCCGCGGCAACCTGAGCCCGCGGCCGCAGCGAGCGCTGCGGTGTAACAGTATGCCCCCTCCCCGAGGCCCCGGGTTTGTGAGGGAAGAGCCGAAAAAAGCGGCGGATTAAAAGAGGAACATGGACTGAAGAGGCATCCTCCCAGGAACACTCACTCAAAGGGTACCCCTTCCAATGAATAAGGTATTGGAGGCGCCCATGGAAAAATCGAGAGTCACAGACCTCCTGCACTTCGTATTCAGGCACATTGTCAACCAACAAAGGAGGGGGACAGGGCAACTGCCTATGAAAGAGATCAGGACGGTAAGGTTTCAGTTGCGAGACATGGAATACTGGGTGGATCTTCCATGTCCGAGGTAGGCGAAGACGCATGGACACTGGGTTGATCTTCTTGAGAATGAGAAAGGGACCATAAAAGCGGGGCTTGAATTTGTTTTGGGTGAGTCGGAGGGGTAGGAATCTAGAGGAGAGCCAGACCTTATCATGGACTTGATATAGAGGAGCCGCACAGCGTCTCCTATCTGCTATTGTCTTCATGCGGGACTTGGTGGACACAAGGTTAGAATGGATAATTCGCTGTATACCCCGTAGCTGTCGAACGAAAGAGGAGATGGCAGGAAGGTTGGAGTTGTCTCTCAGGGGAGTTGGGAAGGCCATGGGATGGAAACCATAGGAGCCATAGAAAGGAGAGACTTTAGAGGCACTGTGTAGAGAGTTATTATAGGAGAATTCGGCAAGCGGTAAGTAGGGAGCCCAATTACTTTGTGTAGCGTTACAGAAGCTACGTAAGTACTGCTCGAGACCCTGATTGAGTCGTTCTGTTTGTCCATTGGTTTGAGGGTGGAACCCGGATGACAAGGCCACCTGGATCCCCAAGATCTTGCAGAATTGGTTCCAGAAACGGGAGATATATTGGGGACCTCTGTCTGATATAATAACTTGGGGTAGCCCATGTAGCCTGAAAATTTCTTGAGTAAAGACCTGACTTAACTCCTTTGCCGTGGGTAACTTTCTCAAGGCCGTGAAGTGGGCCATCTTGGTGAAGGAGTCCACAGTTACCATTATGACGTGGTTTCCCATTGAGGAAGGTAAGGCGCACATAAAATCGGTGGATATGGTAAGCCATGGGCCTGGGGGAACAGGTAATGGGCGGAGTAAGCCCACAGGTCTGGTTCGGGGTGTCTTGGCTTGAGCACATGTAGGACAGGATAACACATATGCCTCAGTGTCAGCCTTGAGAGTTGGCCACCAGAAAGAGCGAAGCAAAAGATCTTGAGTCGCTTTCACTCCTCGATGACCCGCAATAGGAGAATCATGGCACATGTGTAAGGCTTCGATTTGCACTGTTTTAGTGGGTAAAAACAGGGCCTTATCATGATAATAGTAGTCATGATCTATGTGCAGCTGTGGACGTAACCTCTTTAGTTCTGTTTCGTGTAGACGGGCATATTCAGACTTAACTTGATCTAAAAAGGTCTGTGCTACCCCTATGATTTTATTGTTGTCGAATAAGTTTTGAACCGCGGAATCACCGCACCCAGGATAACGTCGGGACAGGGCATCCGCCAGGATGTTCTGAGAACCAGGGATGTAGGTGATATAGAAATCATACTGGCTGAAGAAGAAGGCCCATCGAGCTTGCCGGCTATTTTGGCACTGGAAATTTCTTAAACACTGTAGATTTCTATGATCGGTCCGGGCTTCGAAGGGCTCCTTTGATCCCATCAAAAAGTGTCTCCATTCAGTGCACGCGACCTTTAAGGCGAGTAATTCGCGTTCTAGCACGGAATAGTTTCGCTCAGAATCAGATAGAATGTGGGATAGATAGAATACAGGGTGTTCTAGGTCATCATCGTCTTGTCTTTGTAACAAGGCAGCCCCAATGGCTCTTTCTGAGGCGTCTGTGACAACAATGAATTGTTTGCTAGTGTCTGGGTGTCGAAGAATAGGGGCTTGACTAAAGGCTTTCTTTAAGTCCTGAAAAGCTGACTCAGCGCCTGGTGTCCAACAAAAACCTTTCTTTAGGTGTTCCTTTTTGAGGGTTTGAGTAATGAAGCTGGTTCTCTGGGCAAAGTCTGCTATGAACTGCCGGTAGAAGTTGGCTAGTCCCAGAAAACATTGAGTCTCCTTGATGGAAGAAGGAGATGGCCAGTTCAATATAGCCTGTACTTTGTCTGAGTCCATGGCAATTCCGGTTTGGTCTATACAGTATCCCAAATATTTCACTTCTATCTGATCAAATTCGCATTTTTCAGGCTTACAGAACAAATGATGTTGTCGGAGTCTTTCTAAGACTTGGTGGACGTGTTTGGAATGTTCCTCTGGATGAACCGAATAAATTAGGATATCGTCAAGATACACTACCACTGTTTGTTGCAAAAGATCAGAAAAGATAGAATCCATGAATCTTTGAAAGATGGACGGGGCATTAGTGAGTCCGAAGGGCATTACTCTATATTCGTAGTGACCAAAAGGTGTTCTAAAGGCGGTCTTCCACTCATCACCTTCTCTGACTCTTAGCAGATGATAGGCTCCTCGGAGATCCAGCTTAGTGAACCTCTTGGCTCCTCTGACTGCTTCTAAGATGTCTTTGATGAGGGGTAGCGGATACCGGTCTTTGATAGTGATCCTGTTTAACCCTCTGAAGTCGATACAGGGACGCAGGTCTTTGGTTTTCTTTGGTACAAAGAAAAGAGGAGCCCCGGCGGGTGAAGAGGAGGGAGTTATTAACCCACTTTGTAGATTCTCATCTAGGTACTCCTTCAGAATTTGTTTCTCTGGTTCGGTGAGGGAGTACATCCGCCCAAAAGGAACTACAGTGTCTGGCTCTAAAGAAATGGCACAGTCGTATTCTCTGTGGGGTGGCAATTCAGGTCTTTCTGGCTTCTGGAATACATCGATATAGTCCTGATACTGTCTGGGAACTCCCTGTAGAACATTAATGGATCCTCCCACCTGGGCAGGTGCTGTTGAGAGACTTTTTGGGGACCAATAATCCCCGGCCGGATAGCAATGGTGTTGACAAAAATGGGAGGATAACGAAATGGTTTTTGTTTCCCAGTTGATGTAAGGATTGTGCCGTGTAAGCCATGGAATTCCCAGGATCATGACATGGTGTGGTGATGAGATTAAGTCAAACGAGAGAATTTCCTGATGTTTACCGAACTGTAAACAGAAAGTAGGGGTGGTGTATTGTACCGGTCCAGAGGCCAAGAGTGACCCATCAACAGTATGTACCTGTTCTGGTATTTCTTTGGGTATTTGTGTTATTTGTTGTTCTTTGGCCCAGGTTTCATCTAAATATAGGCGACTGGCTCCGCAATCCAATAAAGCCAAAGTTCTTGCTTCGCGGCCATCAGTTAAATGGAGGATAACTGGTAAGAGAAAAAGAGCAGTTCCTTCCTCCCTGGAAGAGCAAATAGAAGGTATATCACGATATCCCATCCTCACCCTTCTTACTGGGGACGGGAGTTGGCATTTCCCAAGGGCTTGGTTGGACGAATGGGGCAGGCGCGAATTAGGTGACCAGCTGCACCACAATATAGGCAAAGCCCCTTCCTTCGTCTATGTTCCCTTTCGCTGGCGGATAGAGGTCCGCGAGCTGTGTCAATCTGCATGGGCTCTTCCTCGGTATTCCCTTTGGATTCAGGGCGGGCTTCCTCGGAACGATGGGCGAAGGGACGAGATGGTACTGAGTGAAAAGGCAAACGACTCTTCTTTTTCTCCATTCGTCGTTCATTTAACCGATACTCTATAGTTAGTGCTTGGTCCATCAACCCTTTGAGGTTTTCTATCCTGGCAGAATGTACTAGTTCATCTTTGATGTCCTCTCTTAGACCTCTACGGAAGAGTGTCACCAAGGAACGTTCCACCCAGGTTGTTTCTGCAGCTAATTGTCTGAAACGGGTGATGTATTGTAATACATCCTGACTCCCTTGTTGGACTTCGCAAAGAGCCTCTTCTGCTGACGCCTCGAGTCCAGGGCGTTCAAACATCTGTTTAAAAGTAGTGATAAAGGTGGAATAATTAGATAGACAGGGATCGTTTCTGGTTACTAGAGGTGTGGCCCAGGCCAAGGCTGGTCCTGATAAGGCACTAATCAAATACCCCACCTTGGTCTTATCTTGTACAAATTGCGAGGGGCGAAAGGCAAAGTACACCGTTAAGGCATCCAGGAATTCTTTTAATGTGGTGGAATCCCCGGAAAATCGAGGTGTAGAGGCGGCTACTGCAGGGACATCTGTGGTCCTGGAGGCAAAGGTTTGTCGATAAACAGTATTCTCAGTACGTAATTGCTGGAGTTCTTGAGCCTGTTGTTGTATCGTCGCCAGCAGGTCCTGGTTAGTAGGTTCCGTGTTTACCACTGGGTTATCCATAGTTCCGGACTGCAACAGGAATTGTAGGCGTTGCAATCTGTCGCGGTTCTCAACGGTCTTACCCTCGCAGCGGAGAGGCGTAGGGGAACGGTCCTTGTTCCGACGGGTTCTGCTCTGGCCGAGGTAGGGGCGACCCCTTCCGGTAGCCACGGTGCTGTTTGGTATGAGCGAACCACTACAGTCCGTGCCCTCCAGAAGGAGTCCCAGAGGAAAAACCCCAGTAGGGTAAAAAACCTCCACAGGAACTCCCTGAAACGAAAGGAGGACACCAGGGTATTAGGACCGCAGTTCAGGAAGGCAGGAAAACAAAGCAAATCAGGAACAGACAGGATTCGCAGAAGGATATCAAATAGGAGCGTGACTATCACCAAGGAGTGTTGCAACGCAATGAACAGGCAGTTGGAATCCCCTTAAATACCCCTGGACAGGAAACAGGAAACAGGAAGTAGAACACCGCCATCTTGGATTGGGGAAAAGAAAACAGTAATGAATTAGGTATGTGTGTTAGACAATGCATGCTGGGTAGAGAGGAAGTGGTAAGCATGCTGGGAAGAGAAAAAAGGCAAGTATAAAGAACCCCCAGTGTAAGGGTTCGGTTTGTCCTAGGAACATCGGTAAGTGGTGGTGGGCAAGTGAATACATGCAAGAGAAATAAATGTTAAGCGCATAATGCGCTGTGTGCGGCCATGCCTGAAACCCCCTCGGGGTTTCAGGCTCTGCCGCGTCTGCCTTTAAGGCAGAACTTGAAAAAGGGGGAGCGGCGAGCGCCGTGACCCCCAGACCGGCTCCCTGGAGCCTTTATGGCCCTCGCCGGAGCCGCGGTGACCCCCGCGACCTGGGTGTCTGCCTCGGCGTCTACCGCGGGCCGGGCGTCGGCCGCGGCAAAATTAACGTGCCGCGCCGCGGCAACCTGAGCCCGCGGCCGCAGCGAGCGCTGCGGTGTAACAGCATTCCTTTTGTGATGGAACAGCTACAGAGACAGCGTGTGTGGCTAATTGGTGACTGTGGTTACCCCAACTTGCCTTGGCTATTGACCCCAGTGAGGAATCCCAGGACAAGGGCAGAGGAACGGTACAATGAGGCCCATGGGCGTACTAGGAGGGTGATCGAGCGGACCTTCGGCCTCCTGAAGGCCAGGTTTAGGTGCCTGCATATGACAGTTGGATCCCTAATGTACTCACCAAAGAAGGTGTGTCATATCATCGTGGCCTGCTGCATGCTTCACAACCTGGCTTTGCGACGCCAGGTGCCTTTCCTGCAGGAGGATGGTCCAGATGGTGGTGTTGTGGCCGCTGTGGAGCCTGCGGAGAGTGAAGAGGAGGAAGACGAAGAGGACGACACAGACAACAGGGACAGAGTGATACTGCAGTATTTCCAGTAACACACAGGTAAGAATCTACTCCTGCATTTTATTATATCTGTAACAGTACTGGCTCTCTACTGTCTGACCTTTCACCCCAATGTATGGTAACTTAGTTGTGAATTTGCCTTCCTATTTCAGTGATCTGGTCCCCACGGAGTGCCCTCTGGTTTATTTCCCCATGGACTACCGCTGTGTGACACTGGTATGTTGTCATCACAATGTAATTGGACATTTTTGGTTGGTTATATCGAATACATTTGGTTTAAAAAAATAAATAGCAGACTCCAGATGGTTTTTGTGCACTAATTGTGTTTATTGAAGTGCAAAAATTGGTGTATAGTTCAAAAAGGGTGATGGGTGATGGTGGAGGCATGTCCATGGCAGAGTCCAGACTCTCGTTTGCACAGGTGCATTGTCCATATGCCTGTGGAAGGTGGAGCAGGGGCAGTTCAAGGTTGGACAGGGTGAACAAGTGGGACAGTGGGATGACATCAGGGGGGATCCGTGCATGGCGGGGGTCTTGACATCCTACTCTGTCTTCTTCCTAGATCTCAGGCCTTTCTTGCGGGGTGGTTCTTGTTCTGCAGGGGGTGGGGTCCGGGTGGCCCGTTGCTGTTGTGTCGGGGCCTCCTGACCACGAGCGCCGGCGGAGGTGGTGGGCTGTTCTTCCTCCATGCTAGTGGCAGGGGCCCTTTGGGGGGCCACATGGTCCCGCAATGTGGTGACAATCTGGTTGAGTGCCACCACGATTGTACCCATTGCGGAACTGATGGTGCGCAGTTCTTCCCGGAACCCCATGTACTGGTCCTCCTGCATGGCCTGGATCTCCTGGAACCTGGCCAGGACCGTCGCCATCGTCTCTTGGGAGTGGTGGTACGCTCCCATGATGGTGGTGAGGGCTTCTTGGACAGTGGGTTCCCTAGGCCTGTCCTCCCTCTGTCGCACAGCAGCCCTCCCAGTTCCCCTTTGTTCCTGGGTCTCTGTCCCCTGGACGGTGTGCCCACTACCACTGCCCCCAGGTCCCTGTTGTTGTTGGGGTGGTGGGTTGCCCTGGGTGCCCTGTAGTGGTAGACACACCGCTGCTTGACCTGTCCTGGAGACAGAGGCATCGGCCCGCTGGGTGGGTGCTGTGCTGGGGTTTCCAGAGGGGGGTAGGTCTGCTGTGGCCTGTGGCTGCCTGAGGGGAACCGACAGTCTAGAGGTCCCCGATGGTCCGGGCTGGTCATCAGGTTCTAGGTCGACAGAGCTGCTGTCATCACTGGGGGCTTGTTCTGGGGGTGGGATGGACATTTCTGGACCCTCTTGGCCGGTGTGTTGGCGTTCGGGCCCTGCAGGGGTAAAAGAGTATAGTTATTGCTTCTGTGTGTGCCATGGTGTGCGATTTGTGGGTGCTCTTGTCCCCCAGTGCTGGCATTCCTTTGTGGGAGGAGTTGTGAGGGTGGTTTGGGGGGGGGATGGGTATGTGCAGTGGTCATGCTTAGGTGATGGGTGTCCATGGTTTGTGTTGGCATTCAGGGGTTGGTGTTGGTTTGGGTGGGTTGTGCTGGTGAGACATTAGCAGGGAGGATATGTGCTGGGGGGTTGGGGGTGAGGGTGGGGGTGTGGGTTGGCATGCTGGTGGTTGGGGGGATGAAGTAGTTGAGATTAGACTTACCAGAGTCCATTCCTCCGCCTACTCCAGCGAGGCCCTCAGGATGCAGGATGTTCAAGACCTCTTGCTCCCATGCTGTGAATTCGGGTGGAGTGGGTGGGGGTCCGCCGCCAGTCTTCTGCACAGCGATGTTGTGTCTTGACACCATCGTCCGCACCTTCACCCGTAGGTTGTTCCAGCGCTTTCGGATGTCTTCCCGATTTCTGGGATGCTGTCCCACAGCGTTGACCCTGTCGACGATCCTTTGCCATAGCTCCGCCTTCCTGGCTATTGTGGTGTGCTGCACCTGTGTGCCGAAGAGCTGGGGCTCTACCCTAATTATTTCCTCCACCATGACCCTGAGTTCTTGGTCCGAGAACCTGGGGTGTCTTTGGGGTGCCATGGGGTGGTGTGGATGAGGTGTGGGGTGGTGTTTGTGGTGATGAGTGTGGTGGTGTGTGGTGTTTTGTGCATAGATGTAGTGTGGGGGATGATGTTGGGTTCCTGTGTGTGTTGTGGTTTGCGTTCCCTGTGCTCTCTCTCTCTGTGTATTGCGCCTTGTCTCTGAATTTCGATTTGTGGGGGTTTGTGGGTGATGTGGGTGTGTGTTTTATATCGTATTGATTGTGTGGGAGTGGTGTTTGTATGTGTATCAGGTGTGTGTATTTGTAATTGTCCAATGTGGCAGTGTTTGGTAGATGTGTGTGTATTTTGAGTGCAGCGGTGTGTACCACCAATGGGATACCGCGGTTGAAAGACCGCCGCATGGATTCGTCGGTCGGAATGGCATGGGCGTATTTCTGTTGGCGTGACGGTGGAGGTTTGGTCATCTCCAGTTTATCGCTGACCGCTGATGTGGCGGCCTTCAGTGGAGGTCGGGTTTTTGGCGGTTTGGCAGTTTTGGGTCAGAATGACCCTGGCGGTTTACCGTGGCCGCGGCGGTGTTATGGCGGTCTTCTGACCGGCGGTAACTGCCTTTTACCGCCAGGGTCAGAATGACCCCCCTAGTCCTATTCAGGAAACTCATCTATGTAAAATTTAATGTAGCAATTTATAGAGAGACTGGGTAGGAAAAATAATTCACTGATAAGTGATAAGCTGTGAGTAGATATTTCATATTTACTAAATTGCTTCCTGACACTATATCCAAGAAGCTGCTGCTGATCTCATTGCAATTTACATTTTCACATCTTCACAATATATTAAAACCAGTGGCATTTGAGTACAATAGATGTATCTCTCATTCCCCATGAGAGATCATAAAGATGACCAACAGGGAAGTGCCCATGCAAAGAGGAATGACACAAAATCTACATCCACCAGGATAAGGAGAGTGGTCCATTTTTAAATCCACCATTTACATCTAGTGGTACACTGGAATTACATGTAGGTCATCTCCATTGGGTAGAGCTCAGCTCCATGAATTTCCTACCCTTGGAATTAATGTTTTCTGTAGCTCATTCACTGGAGATCTGTCAGTACCCTAACCCCCAGATGCAATATCCAAAGTTATAGCAGCAGGATGATGGACTCAGTTTGGGTGGGATTTGCCCCCCTAGACCATTAGTAGAGTAACCTAAGTTTGATTTGTTGCTCGTGGTGTAGCAT
Organism: Pleurodeles waltl; assembly: GCF_031143425.1. NCBI lineage: Eukaryota > Metazoa > Chordata > Amphibia > Caudata > Salamandridae > Pleurodeles > Pleurodeles waltl. The sequence goes on along the minus strand of NC_090443.1, from coordinate 656,417,151 downwards.
GGGATACCACATCTCCATGGAGTTCTGAATACACTCCATTTGTAGGAATGCATATTATGATCATAGTTTTTGAGAGGAAGTATGTAAGAGATGCTTTCTTTGATGGGTAAATGGTCTATTCTTATTTTCACATAGAGTTAGGATCTTGCAAGACTCTCTCTGGTTTCTGAGCAGGCGAAAGGAGCAGGTGATCTTTAAATACACTGCAGTATGCACAGTTTCTACTATAAGAAAGAGTATTACTGGAGATGGTGTTTGTCATAGTGAACAATTTACACCCATCCACAGTTTGGAGTAGGGTACTATGCACCACCATTGTCAGAGAGAAGGGTGTTAGCAGGGAGGAAAATCCCTGGACTGAACATACTATGCACACATGTCATCCAAAAGAGAGGTCTCACTGGAGAGGCACATCTGTCATCTGAGACAGAGTTGTGACAGAAGAGGCCAGTCTATGTACATAGCCTAATACACACACCTGTAATCTGAGAGAGTAGTCTGACAGGAGGGGCTAGTCCATGTACACACACTACCATGCACAACCACCATCTGAGAAAGAGGTTTCATTGGAGAGGCTAATATTTCTACACACACCATACTACACTCACTGTCATCTGATAGAGAGGACTGACAGAAGAGGCAACACCCTAATATGTACACCCATCACCTGAGAGAGATAACTTAGTGGGGAGGCAGTCTCTCCATACACCCTAGTACACAAACCCATCATCTGAGAGAGCGGTCTGGAAGGAGAGGGCAAGTCATGTTCACACCTTACTTTGCAGTCCCATTATCTGAGAAGAAAGATATGGAAGGAGAGAGCAGTCTATACAGACACCCTACTATGCATACCTGACATGTAAGAGAGAGGTCCGAGAGACAAGGCCAGTCTCTCCTCATAACCTTTAATGCATACTTACCATCTAAGAGAGGAGTTTCAAATGACAGACCAGTCCCTCAATACATACTACAATGTACACCTGTCACATGAGACACAGGTCTATGTAGAGAGGCTAGTCTCTCCCCACACCCTACTACACACACCAGTCATGTAAGAGATAGATATCAGTGGAGAATATATTCCACCCCACATACTTCTATTTCCCTACAATTTTGTTGCTATTCTTGAAGACTATCATGACAGTAGCTCACAAGCTTTAGGGAGTGAAGCTTGCTACATGGACATGAGTGAACTCCAAAGAATCTTGCAAGACCTGAGGGAATATTATTGAGCCTGCCACAAGGTGTTTTATAACTGGGTCTCCTATGAGTTGTTTTAAAATCCTGCAAGAATCTTGCGACATTGTATGTGGGTGGAAACAAAAAAAAGGGTAATTTTTATTACATGGTTGAAGAAATGATGTAATGTGATTAGGTGTAGAGTCAGATATAGTTCACATTGTTCTTGGTGATTTGGAGCTACATAGAAGGAACTGTTCTGTGTACAGGAAATTAAAAATATACTCTATGGAATCTGTTAAGAAGGTTCAGTCAGTGCACCACTGTTGGTAAACCTGTTTTATGCACGGTTTGGTAAGTCAAAAGCTGTTTGTAGAGAAGCATGCTTTTTAATATAGGTTTTAAGAGTTAGAGTTTAGGATGTAGAGAAATATCACCAAGTATTGTATGTTGTATTAAAAACTGAAATGTTCAGTCTTTATGTAGTAGTAAGTAAAACATTCAATGTGTCTGAAATTATAAAATAAAGAATCTGCAATCTGTTAATAGAATGCGTAGTGTTTTTATGAAATATACTGTATACAAATGTTACCCCTATGAGATGTTTGAGTAGAGATATTGCTGTTCCTAGAGTAAAACACAGTGCTCAGTGTTAGGGAAGCTTTGTCTAGAAGAGTGTGTTACTTTATGATCACCTATGGAGCATGTTTGATGGCATCTTATCATTTCATTGAGAAAAAAGGCACTGGTTGAGGGTGTTGAATTCTTCAAGTGAAAGGAATATGAAGTTAGTGGTACAGTATATATAGCTATGTGATTGCATGTGAAAAATGTAAAAACATACTATAGACTATGTAATGAAGTATTGTTGTTATCAGTCATTGATCAGTACGTAACTTTAAATGTTTTGGTAGGCTTGTCTTTTTTTAGGTTGAAAATGGAAAACAGAAGTTTTGAAAAGCAGAACTGCCATGTAACTCAATATATAGAGGAGAAAAATAAAAAGTGTTCACTTTGGAACAAAGAGGAAACAGTAACTAAGTGGAAAGTCAGGAACAAAATAATTGCACACCTGATGTTCTAACTGCCTACAGAGACATTTGTACTCTTAGAGAAGCTTTTTCTCTCTAGCTCTACATGTTTTTATTGACAAAATGCCTTAGCTATCCTTTCTCAAAGACTGCATCTGCAATACTTCTACATACCTAGAATAGAAGTAACACAGTGGTTGTTCCTAGTTTCCTGGCTGAACTCCTTTTGGCAAATGTTATTTTATTCAAGCTAACTCTTTTAAAAGTTGTAAGTATTATAATTAAGAATAGTGTACTATGTGTGACTTTTATAAAAATTACGATCTTGCAAGAGTCTTGTGAGATCATGGTGAAGAGAGAGTGGTAGAGACAATAGTTTATAGAGAATGGTGCCAGTGTGCAGGCTTATGTTTTTGAAGACTCTGTTATCCACACAGAAGGATACAGACCTGTTGTCCATGAGAGGTACAATACACTTTTGAGCTCACAAGACTCTTGTGGGACAAAGAAAAATCAACGACTGAAGATGGGCATTTGGGTGCTCTCATACTCGCTGGACTCTTGTGGGATCATAAAAAAAGTAGAGTCGAGAAAATATATCCCAAGAGAGAGGTTTTTGTTGAGACAGTTGTGTGTGCGGACTGTAGAGAGGATGTGTCTAAGGGCCAACTACTGTGAAGAAAATAAATGTATATTGTCGTTAACCATATTTTACAATCCCGCTGGATGTTTGTGGGATCACAAATAGTAAAAAGGAGTAGATAAGTTCTCCACACGCTCCATTAGTTTTAATGCATATTCTCATGCTTATATTTGAGGGAAAGTGTGTGGGAGATAAGTACTGTGATGAGTAGCTAGTTAATTTTTATGAGGGTCGCATGGAAAATTATGGGGCCTGCAACAAGATGTTTTACAATCCAGCAAGAGTCTTGCAAGATCATAGTGGGGAGAATTAAAAAAAAAGTGGGTCAAGGCTCAACAAATACTAACCATTCTTATTACATGGTTAGTGGAATGCTGTGATGTCGTTCGGTGCAGAACCCCCAGAGATAGCTCAGTTTGCCTTTGCTGCTTTGGAAGAGAAGGAAACCTCTTTGAGTTCTAGTCAGCAGAAATAACTGTAAGTTCAGGTAATTAGCAATATATTTGAAAAACGTTGTTATGAAATGTTAGTAATTGTACAAATGTTGGTACACTTATCCTACAGTGTGGTTACAGAGTGAAAAGTTGTTTGCGGAAGTTTACATGTGTTAATATAGGTTTTGAGAAGTACAGATAAGGATGTAGAATGATGTGAGCAAGGTTTGTAGAGTGCGTTAAAAAAGTAAAATGTACAAACTCTGTAAGTAAAGGAAGCAGTGTTTCTCAAATTCTAAAACAAATAATGCAATAATACAAGCTGTACTGTTGTTATGAACCTTATTGAGCATATATATTAGCCATATGAAATCCTTCACTTGTGATATTATTTTTCTAGAGTGAAATGCCATGGTGAGTGTTAGCAAAGGTATCTCAAGAGGAATGTGGTACTTTATAACACTTTGTCAAATAAGATTTGATGGCATGTTATAATTTATTTGTGAGAAAGGGCATTGAGTGAGGGTGTGGAATCTTTCAGGAGAAAGGTGTAGCATCTTCCCCAGGAGGGGTTGCCAACAATAACTACACCACACATGAAACTGTGTATGACACATCTTTATTTTGCTGCTTGTAATGGCAAACACAACATTATTAATCTGTATTCACTTCATCACATGCTAGCACTTAAGTCACAGGTCTATGGAGTCATTCAGGAGTCAAGAGTGTTCCGTCAAACATAACTCACACAACACTACATTTCCTACTCTATTAAATAAAAAAATATTTTAATAAACAATTATTCCTCCTCAATGAACATTTGTGGTGCTCTGATTACTTGTCCTGATCGTGCCTTCAGAAATTGGAAACCAACCATAGGAGTGTCGATGATCTGCATTGGTGATGCAGAAGCAAAATCCGTCTTGGGTTTTTCAATTGTCCTTTCCAAACCTGTCTCTATGTTGACATCAGTATCTGATGAGTGGTGATCTACATGTCTGAAATGTGAATCTCATATAATGGATTTCCCAGGACTTTGGGCAGTTATCATGTGACCTTAGCTGGTCATGACATGGAATGGCTCAGCTTAAAATGGAGCATCAAACTTATGTTTTCTTGGCTGATGAACAAGCACTCAATCTCCTCTCATGAAAACAATGTATTTTGCATGTCGCTGCTTGTCTCCATAGGTCTTAATTTTCTTTTTATGATCACAGTATTTGGTATGGGTTTCTTCCTCAGTAGTTGATATTGTATTTGTCCGTTTAAGTAACTTTGTATTCATTGTTCTCCTGAACATCAAAGTTGCAGGGCTTTCACGTGTGGTTGAGTTAGAAGTTGAATGGTAATCTTGTAGGGTAGAACTCAAGACAGTTTTAAGGTCAAGCTTTTCCAATACGACAAGCTGAACAGCATTCTTTCATGTACTAATGAAATATATCACAAGGCTCTTGGCCTGGGACCAAAGATGTGTGATCTTCTGATTAAGATGGCTGAGAAAGTCCCTAAATTCTCAACTGTTGAAAGGTGGGCTATTGTAAGATTTTCAGATCTCAGGAATACCCCATGACCCAAAGATTCTTCGGTGACAGATGGGGGATCCTCTACAAATGGAAAACAGCAGGATTAATCAACAATCACTATCAGGTTATCTACATTGTCAAGATGACCAAAAAAGCCAACAGAAAGTCTTTCCTATGCATACTTTGGCAATTCTGACATGCTTAAGGGGTGTTGGGTTGTTTTTGATGAGAGGCAGTTCCATAGATGGCAGGCTTTCAACGCTCTTTCAACTCTTTCAGGAAGATGAAGAAACCAAACTCTTTCTTAGAGAGCTTGCTTTGTAGCAACTATTCCCCAATGACCTTCATGAGCCACTTCAATTATCTGCTGTCTCAGACTCTCTGAAATACCAATTCTCAAACCTCTCAGGACAATCCCTTCTTGAGTCATGGACAGTTCATCTTTGACATTCTTGAACTTCTGGTATTCACTGGCATGAGGTCAAGTGTGCTAGTTCCAAGACTGATGGGTAATAATGCCTTTCAGTTTTACCATATCACTATTTTCACTAATGACAGTGATAATTTGCTCCAACCATATAGCACCTGGTGTGTTTGATTTCTGAATTATGCTTACGTAGGTTTCAGCTGTCTTGGAGGGGGTACCCTGACATTGTAGAGCTACTCTGCAGAAGTAGTTGGCAGGGGTTTGATCTTTTACTGGATGATGCACAATTGTGTAATTGTACTCTTGTGATCGCGGACCCCAAGGTTCAATGCAAGCAGGCATCTTGGCTTTTCGATTGCTAAAGGTAGTCAACAATGCTTGATGACCTGCCACAACCACAAAAGGCTTTCCATATAAGAACACATGGAACTGTTCACAAGCCCACACCACTGCTAAGTGTCCTTTTCCAGGTTGTGAATAAGCAGGTTCAGTTTGGACAAACGTTTACATATGCCACAATTTGAGCATTTGTGTGTCCGCTTCGGTGTGAAAGTATTATTCCTAACTCAACTGGGCTAGTGTCAGTAACATTTTCTGCATGGAGCTTTGGATCACAAAAATCTATTTTAGTAGCGCTCTCAATAGGTTGTTTGATTCTCTTAAAACTTTGCTTATATTCATGTGAACGATGAAAAAAGAAACATACTTTTTCGTCAGGTCTCTCAAATGACCCCTCACAGTGGCAAAGCCTTGAATGTATCTGGAACAGTAACAGGCCATGCCAAGGAAAGAATGTAACATGGAAACACCGTGTGGGGGACTTGCAGTTGACAACGCTTGCACTTTCGCAGAATCAGGTATCATACCCCCTTCAGAAAAGTTATGGCCAAAGAACTTTAGTTTTGTTTACTGAATTCACTTTTCCCAGCATTCAAAGTCACATCTACATAAGAGCAAGAAAGTGCCAACTTCCTAAAAGTGGCATTTTCAAAATTGTTACATTAAATCTGACTTTACCATTAAAGATGATTTATTATTACAGCTCCTTAGGTACTAAACATGGTATATCTACTCTTTCTCAATTAGGAATTACAGCCTAATAAATATAATAAGGAATCTCCAATGTTAGCCTATAAGAAAGGTAGGCCTTGGGGTAATGAAAAACACATTTTTTAGTTCTTCACTATCAGGACATGTACAACATAAAAACAAATTTCTCCCCTTTTAGTTATATAGCACCCTGACCTATAAACTACCTAGGGCCTACCTATGGGGTGACACATGCAATGAAAGGGAAGTTTAAGGTTTGGCAAGGAGTCTAACTGCCAAGTCGACATGACAGTGTAACACTGTATTCAGGCTGCAATGGCAGGACTGGGACATGTTTCAAATTGCTACTTAAGTGGGTGGCACAAGCAGTACTGCATGTCCACTAGTACCATTTAATTTACAGGCCCAGGTCATATGTAGTGCTCTTTACTAGGGACATATCAGTGAATTATTCATGCAAATAGGTATATACCAATCAGACCATGTTTTAGCGAGAGAACACACACACACTTTAATACTGGTTAGCAGTGGTAAAGTGCACAGAGTCCTAAAGCCAGAATAAATGAATTCAACAAAAAGTGGAGGGAAAAAGGGAAAATGTTTGGGGGTGACCCTGCAGAGAGGGCCATTTCCAACATATGGACATCACCATTAGGAGCTGTTTGAAACACACTAAGTTTATCTTCTCAATGAAATATGGACATGAGCTATTCATGACACAGTTCTAAACAGAGAGGATACTCTATTGTATATCTACTACGGGCATTTGTCAGTATAAAGAGAGCTGTGTACAGAGAGTACAGTTTCTACCCACAGTCTACTTTGTACATATGTTACTGTGGAGAGATGTTTCACTTGAGAGGGTAGTGCAGCCATCATTGGGAAATGGATCCCACATGCTCTGGGTTTTAAGTTTACAGAGGACTTCAAAATAACGAAGGCCCACAAGGTCCCCGCCTTCAAGCTGAAAAACATTTCAATACCCAGAGACTTGATTTTTGGTCCTGTTTGTTATTCTCACACTGAGCTAATCCTCTCCCCCATAAAGAAAATCCAAAGGTTCACCTGGTATGGCTCCTCCATAGTCATTTCACAAAAATACTCCAAAGACACAGTGAAAAGAGGAAATCATTCTTTGCCCAAAGCAACGTTTAGAGAGTGCTGACAATACAATTTTCCTTCATCGTACCTGCTCGATTGAAAATCACCCACAATGCTAAAATCACCATCTTTGATGACCCAGTGAACTTTGACTCCTTCATAGCAGAGATACAGAAAATCAACAATGAACGCCTACCTACTATGATTATGGTCCACTAACTCGAATGTACTCTATGAATGAGTCCTATCCATTGTGATGTAAAATTAAACTACTAATACCTTCTCTAAGGTCCTCATAGCATGAACCAATGAGGATTAAAATATCTCTCTAATTAATTAACCAACCCTCTTATCCCACATACCACATCTACTCAATGTCCACACACCTTCCACATTCAATCATAATAACTGACCTGAACTAGCCTCCACTAACTCACTACCAATCTAAATAGAATGCCAAATACCCACATCCATCAGCATTACTGATTCAGGTACATTAGTGTCATTGCTCTACTACTAACCCATAAGCACACATAAATCAACTAACTAAATCTACACCAAATATCCTAACTCACTACTTCCCTGACAAGTGCTGCCTTCTTAAACAGTCACTGTTTGTGTAACTCCCACTAAATTACTACTCTCATCCCTCAACTCTCACTTGTCCCACAAAAGATGCATTTTACCAGGAATATCTTTGATCACAAGTCTCTCTTAAACAATCCATGACTTTATTCAGACCGAGAGATTTGAAAACCTGACATTCCGTAACTGTCGTCTGCATCATACTCACCACCAATTTTGTTGGTTTATTGTCCATTAATGTTGCCATGTACTCTCATAGTTAGTACCACAATCCACCACATTTAACTTGCATGTAGCAACCACTATAACAATAGATGTTCATTATATCTTTCTGTATAAAAATGTTTATTGTTACTGCAATAGGCCAGTTGGAACCAAAAGGTAGTATTAGCTAATTAGAAGTGTTTTAAACAAAATGGGTTACTTTTTTCTACTGTTTCAGCTTTCAAAGCACTGTAATCACTCTATTGTGATATTAGTGTATTATATGTTTAGTTTGTACATTATGTGGGATATCTGACTTCATAGGCAGTGTCACACCAGTCATTTCTAGCTTAAGAACTTTTATAAAATTGTTAATTCTACTCACAAATACTACAGTCACCCACTACATTCAACACATCTGTAGCAAACGCTAGAACATTGGACATTTATTAATATGTAACTGTATAAACAATTGCTTATTGTTATCACACTGGGCTAATTGGACCGCATTGTTAGTGTTCGCAAACTAAGCTTGTTTGAAACCAAAATGTACACTCTCATCAGGTCGCCTCATATCTCTCAACCACTCCTTAAGTTTTCAACCTACTGTTAACTCACGCTATCTAGACATTACTGTTTTACATATTTAGATTCACTGTTATATATACGATATCTGATTCTCATGTTCAGCGTCACACCATTTATTCTTGACATCAGTTTCCACGTACTCCAATGACACTCCACCTCACACCTCACTAATACACTGCTGTTTCCACTCCCTCATAATGCCTACACACCCTCTGACCTATCTACCATTCAATATTATAAATACACACATAGGACAAGCCCAGCTCTTCAACACCTCAACTCAATACCATTCTAGGGCATGGTACTTCGCCTCTATCTCTGAGCCCGACTTCTCATGGATTCCATTGCCTTACCTCTCGCTACAGCTAGCACTTCACCTGAGTGCCTCCTCAGATACTTGGACTTCTATTCTAACTCTTCATTTCCTCTTCACATTTCACATTCCATATTTCTTATTTTCTCTTAACCCTCCTCCTCCCCTTCCCACCTCTCATTCACCCGATGTCCCCATTCCCTATGCCCCATGCCCCCTCCCTTCCTTTCTCCAACCACCCACTCCCTACCAACTTCCCTTGCCTGACCCTCACCCTCTCTAGTGACCCCCTCCTTAACACTGGGTGGCATCTAACCTCTCAATATGTCTCCAGGTGGTATGTCAAAACTACACACTATCATTAAAAACTACACAATTCCAAAGATGTATAATTTAAAGATATTATCCCTCAATGTGAAAGGACTAAACCACTCCACAAAAATGTCTGAAAATACTAGACTATCTTCATAACTTAATGGTGATATGGTCCTCCTACAAGAAACAATGTTTGCCTTAAAATAAGACACTCACCTATATAAACTGTGGGTCAATGACTTATGCTGTGTCCCAGCTACCAAAAAGAAAAACGGTTTTGTTGACCTTATTTTGAAAGCCTCAGTATTACACATTACATCGTATGAAGCAGATCCAGAAGGCAGATGGCTAATAACTTATCTCGGAAAGGATGATAACGAGTTAATCATAGTAAATGTTTATGCTCTCTATAACAATTTGCCTTCCTTCTTGCTACAAATAGACAAAAAGTTAGAACACATTTCACCAAAAAGAAGACTCTTTATGGGTGGTGACTTTAACCTCCCATGGGACAGGACCCTTGATAGGAAGTTCTCATGCTGATTTAGACCAAGTCATTCCCATAAGCAAATGCTAAACCTGTGTAACACTTTCAAGATGAAGGACGTGTAGAGACTATTTCATCCAGCACAGAAAGACTGCATTATTTTCTCACTCACACAACTCTTTTTCTCAAATAGACGAGGCCATTTCCCCTGTATTTCAAATCTGACAATCAAACCAATCCTGGTTTCAGATCATGTATGCATCTCCCTCCTATACAATATCATACCACCCTCAAACAAACTAAAAACAAGGAGAATGAATAATCTTTTCACGGAGGACTCCGTCTTTAGGGGGAAGATTAAGATGTAAATTACATAATTTTGGAAATAAACAGAAAGTCAGGCCCTAAACCCTGAATTGTCTGGGATACCCAGAAAGCTAACATATAAAGCTGATGTCCTGGAAAAACAAACAGGACAACTCCAGCTTGAATAAATGAGAACAAGAAAAAGAAATTACTAGAAAAGTACCTTAATGTAACTCCAGACAAGTCAACTAACAAAGCTGAAATATGAATTCAATAAAATCCTTAGCAACAAAGCAGACATTGTTATGTAAAAGAACAAAGGTATATCCTTCTGTGTGCATAATAAGGCAGGAAAAATCTAGCCTTGTACCTTAGACAAAACTACCCCAAATCCAAGAATTCCTCTATCATTAAGGAAGATGGCTCACCATCCACCAAAGAGGAGGATATTTTTGCAGCTTTCAAATCCTTTTACGTAACCTTTACTCTAAAAGTAATCATACTCCATATGAAACTTTTGTATGGTATCTTAATGCAGTCCACATTACAAAAATAGTCAACAAAACTAAATCTCAATTAGAGAATCCCACCAAACACAAGATCACACTGGCAATCCACCTACTCAAACTGGGGAAAACACCAGGGCCCCATGGTCTTACCACATTCTTCTATCAAACCTGGGATGCATCCCTTATTAGTCCATTGGAAGACCTCTTCTCTCACTTTTCCAAAACCGGAACTATCTCAGGTACTGCAGCAGAAGCAACAGCTATAGCAATACCAAAAGGTAAAGAATTCTCTAGCCCCCAAAAGTATCACTCAATCATCCTAATAAACATGGACTGCAACAGTTATGCAAACATATTGGCCCTCATACTACAACCCATCTTGCAAATAATAATGAACCCTTCTCAAACAGGATACATTAAGGGCAGATTTAGCACAGACAACATCAGACTCTTTAGTCATGTCTTTTAAAAAGCACACTCTTCCAACCATCCTAGATGTGTGATTGGCCTAGACACAGAAAATGCCTTTGACAAGGTCTTGTGGTCTTTTCTACAAACCATCCTTGCTGCATTTAATCTCAGCCCCAATCTATCTAAAATGATTCTATCACTATACAAGAATCATCATACCCAGAATTAACATAAATGGTGACCTGTCAAAGAGCTTGCAACTGCAACAAGGCTGCCCCTATCCCCTGTCCTCTTTCTACTTACTCTGGAACTACTGCTCTTAAAAATTAGAGTGAACCCACTAATCCCCAGTACACCCTTCCCAGCTGGACCATAAAAACTGGCAGCATCTGTTTCATATTCTCCTCTTCTCAAACAAGGCTGAATCCGCCATCCCCTACATTATGTCAACAATCAGAGATTATGACACTGTCTCACAAAACACCCGTAGTATAAAATGGAGGGTCTACCCCTGATTACCCATTGCAACAGTGCAGTTATAGGAGACACTGGCCTAAAAACGGGCCCAAAAAAAAGAAAATAACTTGGCATCGGGTTCAATCAAAACCTCAGAGAATCACTTGATCACAATGAAAAAACTACCTTGACCAAAATAAAGCACCTCCTTGACAAATGGTCCTCCAGATTCATTACTTGGTGGGGCCGTAATGAAACAATCAAAATGATGACCCCCCCAGACAATTTTGTCCTCCAAACATACCACAATCACAACAACGTTTTGTGGCAAACCAAAAGACAAAGAATACCTCTCAGAAAACCACACCTCTCAAAGAAACTCAGAGGCCTAAACCTCCCTGACTATCGCAGATTCCAAACTGCTTAACTAATGAGGCAAAGTCTACACTGGTTCCACCAGTCTAATATGCATCCCCCACCACTTGGCTCAATGTTGAAAACTTGCTGGCCTTAGCCCTACCCCTCACTTTTTACTGCCAAGACAATAAAGACTGAACTCTCTACAAATATTCTCTCTCACAAAGCACAAGCTTTACGAAAAATTGACAATACACTTCATAACAAAATATGTCACTCCCTGCTCGCATCATTATGGCACCTTGATAACCTCAAATCAGAAGGCGAAGCTCTCTTTGTAGAGAAAGGCCCATATTCATACTTTTTTAGCACTGCATTTGCGCCGCTTTTTAATGCAAAAGCGGCACAAACTTACACAATACAATTGTATTTTGTAATTTCGTGCTGCTTTTGTGTAAAAAAATGAGGCAAAAGCAGTAGTAAAAAAGCATAAATGTGGGCCCTAGATTCCCCATCAACCCTTATATATTTTCCTTAGCTTAAATCCCCATTTAATCCTGATTACATTTATTTCTTCACTTTTGAAAGATAAAAGCTATTATCACCAAATACAACAACATCAGACCTTCCCTCAAAACTGAAGATTATCACCAAGGGAGAACACATAGCCTCTAAAAGTTAAACCCAACTCTCCCCCAAGACCTCTTCCCTCAGTTCTCCACTACAAACCAAGTGGGAATCTTACAAAAACAATTGGAACACTACACAAAATCTGCCCCTATGCTGGCTGTCCATCTGGACCAACCTAACATCTATTAAAACCACAACAGCACTGGTTCCAATGAACTCTATAAGCTAGGTCTGTCTGATTCAAGCAAATGTTGGAGCTGGAATGAGGCAATTGCAATTGCAACCTACTACATTTGCTACTCAATTTCACTTACACCAAACAAATTTGGGCTGAGCTGGGACTTATCATATCTACAGATAGACTGGGCCTCTGACTTTGCCTTCATAGCATTAAGAAGTCTTTCCCCCAAACTCTCCAAATGCCTAAACCACTAATCCTAATACTAATATCAAGTGGCCTTAAAAAACATGTTCTCTGAATGGAATGACCTCTCCAAACTTTCTAGTCATGCTTGGTAAGAATGAATCCTATTTACTAGGGGTGCTGACAACTCATGCATCTCCGTTCTAAAAGCCTCCCTTGAAGAAAAAGCAAAAAATCTGGCAGAAACGTGATGTATACATATCCAAACCCACAGTATCTTACAAGCCACCCCTCATCATCCACTTCCCACTAACCTTCTTTCCCTCTTCCTTTACATCCCCCTCCCCACTGCCTTTTATCCACCTGCCTCCACCCCCACATTCCTCTCCTCCCACCCTTTAACCCCTCACCCTCTTCACTTTCTGCTTCCCCTAGCCTCCCTTTCTTGCACTGTATTCCACTTCTTCTCAATCCTTTGTTTCTTCCTCTCTCTTCTTTCCTTTCCCCCTATATATCAAAACTATCTCAGGGAGTCCCACATCACAAAATGGTAAACACCAATCATATGATTTCCGAACTATCTCTAGTGCCCTGAGCAATACAACTCAACACTACAGAGATTCCAGATTTCCATACAACACTATGCTGGTCAAACATCATTCATACTGTGGAAGCTCATTATGTATTCAGTATTATTCTCCATACCCCAAATGTGATTACCTTATTTTTCCCTCTATACTACTGTTTGTTTTATAGAACCTCACTAAAAATAACTTGAAATAGCAATAGTCTCTATAGATGTTATGCAAGACATACTTTTGAGTATACAGGTAATTTCAGCTCCATACTTTATTTGAATTGACTTCTGTTATACTAGGAAGAGATGTGACCACAAAGGTAAGCCACTTTTAACACCTGAATTTTCACAAGGATTTTACAAAAGAAATATCAGTATCTTATGTAGTGAGAAAACAGATGCAAGGATTTACATGAAATCTGGTAGGATTACACATCACAATGTGCAGATGATCCTTTTGGGTACTACAGGTAAGCAGTGTAAGTATGTTTGAGGAAAAAGGCATTTAATCGTAGTGATATGTGTTGTCACAGTATTTTTGCAAATTTGGATGGTATTTCAACGGTATTTCACTGAATTACCATGGTAAATAGCGAAGAAAAGGCATTATGTGATTGGCTAATGGCTGCGTTTACAAAAGTTAAAAGCAAGTATGTTGTTTTTAGGTGCACCTTTCCTGTGTTCTGCGTTTCACAATTAGTTATAGATAAGTATTGATATGTTTCTCATATCCCCACTTTATTAAATTGGTAAGAGGTAGGGATACATATTTGTATGTTTCTATTTCTTAAAATAATGTACGGAGAATCACGGTTCTGCCTAAGGAGTACTGCAGTACCTAAAACAAAATACATGTGTTAATTAATTAAAAATCCACTGTACTATCCTAATTTTTACAAATGTAGGGCCAGATGTACAAAGTTTTGTTACTTGTTTGCGACAAGAAAAAAGCATTTTGTGATGCACAGACCCAATTTTGCAATTCAGTAATCTAATTACCAAATTGCAAAGAGGGTTTCCGAGTTGCAATTAAGAAGGGGCGTTCCCTTCCTAATTGCGTGTCGCAGTACAATGTATGTATGTCACAAAACAATGGCAGTTAGCACCAATTTCAAATTGGTGCTAACCCATTTGCAAACGGGAAGGGGTACCCATGGGACCCCTTTCCATTTATGAATGGATTAAAAAAAATTAAAAGAAAACTTTTTTTTTAAAAATGCATCCTGTTTTCCTTTAAGGAAAACGGGCTGCATTAACAAAAAAAGAACACAACTTTTTTCAAAACTATTCACACACATGGTGGTCTGCTGTCCCCAGCCGGCCACCATCCCTGTGAGTGCGGGCATTCCCAATGGGGTCGCAAATTGTGACCTATCTCATGAATATTTATGTGGTAGGTCATTTGAGATCCCACTGGGGATTCGCAAACAGTGGCATTGACACTGCTGTTACATCAGGTTATGCGACTTGCATTTTGCGAGCCGCAAAACCTGATATTTGTACATGTGGTTCTTAGTGTACTGCAGTGTATGTCCTTTTTTAGCATATTTAACACAAAAAAAGTCTATGAAGCACAGTGGTAGTACCTACATACAACTGCACTACTTACAATTTATTTTTAGAAAGGTACAGTTCTCCGTAAACTGCTGTAAAAATATATAGAACACTTAGCAATGATTTGGTCTACCTTTTTCAAAAGCAGTAATAGGTAGGGAACAACAATAAAACCTACTAGTTACCTATAGCTAAAACTGAGCATGCAAAAAAACGCAGTATGCAGAACACAGGCAAACTGTGGTGCAAACTTCATTGCTGCCTTTTACATTAGCCAACCGCCTATTGCATTATCATGCGCATGTAAGGTGGTGTACTGCAAGCTTACTGTGGTATACCATAATGTAAAGAATAACTTGGTATTAGAAAAAGTAGAACTCTAACACTACTTATTCTATTCACACCTACCACCAAAAAATTACCTTTCACATCTAAAAATGTATTTTCCTGCCACATTACATGTACATCTGTTCAGACACTTTTGTGCTACGTCTTTCAATTGCCAGATTCCACTCTACTCTACGCCACTCCACTCTATGCCACTCCACTCTATGCTATTACATTGTATGCCACTCCTATCTGTGTAACTCCAATATAACCCACTTCACTTTACTCTAATCCACTGTAAGCTTTTCACTTTATCCCAATCCACTTAACGCCATTCGATTCTTCACCACTGCACTGTACAATATTGCATTCTACACCACTTGATTTTATGACACTTCAACATACGCCACTCCAGTGTATGCCCCTCCACTCTATGCAACTCTACTGTACGCTATTCTGCTGCAAGCAACTCCACTCTATGACACTACACTCTGCTATTCCTCTCATTGCCACTTCACTGTATGCCACTTCCATGTACACCACTGCATTATACACTGTTCAGGGGCGGCTCATTTACAACGGCAAAGGAGCATCACCCCGCTGACTAAGAGCCAGCAGTTGGGAAAAGGAAGGGAAGGGGGGGCACTGAGTTTGGGCAGGGGGAGGAGGAGAGAGTGCCTTGGGCCAGGCAAACACACATGCACACTTAAATTTCTCCAACGGGCTGTGTCACACAATGTTTATCGGGAGACCGAGCAGAACGCTGGGTGATAGGAAATTTGTGCCAGCGTGCTGACCCAGTATAGAAATTTGAGGAAAATGTGTGGGTTTTTTAAGTTAAATTTGAAGTTTGCTGGGGAATATGGGTCTGAAAATGTGGGGGGTTTATGCAAGCCACACCTCCTTGAACTTCCCCAGAAAATTCTGGGTTTGGTAGGTTATCCTAGATGTCCACTGACCCCAGGACTAAAAACACAGATGCCCCTTGTGCAGAAACAGATTGTTTTGTGATAAATTATTTTGGTGTGGCCACGTTGTCTTTTGGGCACTTCCCTATTGCGGGCACATGGCCCACACTCAGAAGTGAGTTAGCATTTTTATTGGGAGACTTGGGGGGTGGAAAGAAGCTTGTGGCTCCCCTCAGATTGCAGAACTTTGTAGCATCAAACTGTGAAGAAAGTGTGTTTTTTAGTTGAAATTTTAGGTTTGCAAAGGATTCTGGGTGACCGAACATGGTGAAAGCCCCGCAAGTCACCCCATCCTGAATACCTATAGGTGTCTAGTTTTCAAAAATGTATATGTTTGCTAGGGTTCCTTAAGTGCCAGCTGAGCTAGAGCCCGAAATCCACAGCTAAGCACTTTGCGAAAAACGAATCCTTTTTTAGTGGAAAAATGTGATGTGTCCACATTGCATTTTGGGGCATTTCCTGTTGCGAGAACTAGGCCTTCCCACACAAGTGAGGTACCATTTTTATCAAGAGACTTGAGGAAATGCTGGGTGGTAGAAAGTTTGTGGCTCCCCTCAGATTGCAGAACTTTGCTGTTTTTTTGGACAAATTTTGAGGTTTGCAAAGGATTCTGGGTGACAAAACCTGGTGAGAGCCCCACAAGCCACCCCATCCCGAATTTCCCTAGATATCTAGTTTTAAAAAGTATGCAGGTTTGCTAGGTTTCCCAAAGTGCCGGCTGAGCTAGAGCCCAAAATCCACAGCTAGCCACCTTTGCAAAAAACACATCTATTTTCAGTGGGAAAATGTGATGTGTCCATGTTGCCTTTAGGGCGCTTCCTGTCATGAGTACTAGGCATACCAACACAAGTGAGGGACCATTTTCATCTGGGTTTGGGGAAATGCTGGGTGGAAGGAAGTTTGTGGCTCCTCTCAGATTGCAGAATTGTGCTGCACCGGAATTCGAGGAAAATGTGTTTTTTAGACAAAATGTAAGGTTTGCAAAGGAGTTCGGGTGCCAGAACCTTGTGAGAGCCCCACAAGTCACCCCACCTTAGATTTTCCAAGGTGTCTAATTTTAAAAAATATACAGATTTGCTAGGTTTCCCTATGTGCCGGCTGAGTCAGAGTCCAAAATCCCAAGCTAGGCAGTTTATGAAAAACGCATCAGTTTTCAATGGAAAAATTGTATGTGTCCACGTTACCTTTTGGGGGCATTTCCTGTTGTGGGCACTAAGCCTACACACATACATGGGGTACCATTTTTATTGGGAGACTGGGGGGAATACTGCGTGGAAGGAAGTTTGTGACTCTCCTCAGATTCCAGAACTTTGCATCACCGAAATGTGTTTTTTAGACAAAATTTGAGGTTTGCAAAGGATCTGGGTGGGGGAACCTGATGAAAGACCCACAAGTCACCCCTATCCTGGATTCCCCTAGTTGTCTAGTTTGGAAAAATGTGCAGGTTTGCTAGGTTTCCCCAGGTGCTGGCTGAGCTAGAGCCCAACATCCCTGAAATTCACATTCGAGCGAAGGTACCCCCAAATTCAGAGATGTGCAAGTAACCACTGCTTCTAAGCTACATATCTTGTGCCTATTTTGGAACTACATAGATTGCCTTGATACCTATTGTTCTCTCTTATATTTCACCAAATGAATTGCTGTATACCTGGTACACAATGAAATCCCATTGCAAGATGCAGCTCATTTATTGGCTCTGGTCTACCTTGGGCTCTTTGGGAACCTACAAGCACTATGGGGGTTATTATAACTTTGGAGGAGTGTTAATCCGTCCCAAAAGTGACGGTAAAGTGACGGATATACCACCAGCCGTATTACGAGTTCCATAGGATATATTGGACTCGTAATACGGCTGGTGGTAAATCCGTCACTTTTCCGTCACTTTTGGGACGGATTAACACCTCCTCCAAAGTTAGAATTACCCCCTTTATATCCCCACAACCAGAAGGGTCAAACAGACGTAACAGTATATTGCTTATGAAAATCTGTCAAAGCCGTAAAAAGTTACAGGTGAAAACGCAGACAGAAATTTCATTTTTTTTTTTTTATTTCAGCTTTTATTTTCTATATGATTACCTTGAAGGATCCACACAAATGGCCACTTGCAGAATTCAAAACTATGTCTACTTTTCAGAAATGTACAGCTTTCTGGAATCTACCATTGGGTTCATACCCATTTATGTCATTACCTGGAAGAAGGTTGAAGTCATACAAATTAGGAAAAATGGGTTATGTCCCAGTACAATGCCTAAACTGTGTTAAAAAATGTGGTTTTCTGATTCTAGTCTGCTTGTTCCTGAAAGCTAGGAAGATGATGATTTTAGTAAAGCAAATCTTTCGCTGATGCCATTTGCAGGGAAAAAACATATGCTTTCTTCTGCAACACATTTTCCCAATTTCTCCGCCCAAAAAAACAAAATGTTAGCTGTATTTTGGCGAATTTCTACACCACCAGGGAGTCCATAAACCCTGCATACCTTCAGAATTCCCAGGCTGTTGGAATAAAAGGACAGAAATTAGGCATAGATAGCTTATGTGCAGAAAAAGTTATGGGGGCCTAAGCATGAACTACCCCCGAGATAAAAAAAAAAAAGGCTTGGCACATAAGGGAGAAAAGACCTGGCAGTGAAGGGGTTAAAGGTTTTGATTGTTTTACCAAAAAGTACACATCACCTCATCTACAATACATTTCCCTTTAGAGAGTAACTACCAAGTCCATTTCCCTTCTTCTCGTCACCTTGATCCTGAAAATCCAAATAATACTGTATATGCCCACTCCCACAGAATGGATATAGAAACTGAGTTCCACCATAAATCAAAAACTACCCAGTATCAGAGTTGGCCCTTTATTTATAAATGTGGCCTACTATTTAGGTAAATGACTTTTCCTTCCTTTCCCTGAGTTTCACAGTTGTCCCTCTCCTCTGACCAATGAAGTATTTGGCTTAGATGAGGAGGGAACAAATGTTCTGCTCTCAGATTCCCCGGGCAGGAGAGCTTGTAGAATTACACTAAGTGTTACAGCATGGGAATTTCTACTTACTTAACTCCTGTGATTATATGATTCTGACACTATCAGCTTTTCCATACTGAGCATGTTCCAGACTTAATTCAATCACTCCCTCTTCTTTCAGTTATTTGGCCATTATTACCCGATTAGGTCAGTATTGCCTCCCTAGCTCTCAAGTGTGACAGTGCAATCTGCTGTCCTATCTTTGTATGAGTGGGGAAGATCTGAGGTATTACACGGACCAAAAATATGATTTTGTGGCCCCCGGGAAGAGTAATTGTAAAGATCTTATTAATGGCATCCAGGACACCTGTCCAGTAGTGAATCAGGTTTTGACTTGACCAGAAAAAATACTAAAGAGTCTCATGCCCTCCTCCAAAATACAACTCATATGAATATGGTTTCTGCACCACACAAGGACCATTGTAACAACGCAACATGAGCTTATTTGCTGACTAATTAAATGTTACGCTTCTGGTCTTTGAAATTATCTGCTATGAACTTCACTTCTTCTGATGACTGAAAGCATACTTCCTTTGCTCCCATTTGGTAAAATGGGTTCTCTTAATTATGATATTTCACGCTCCACTAGAAAGTTGGAGATGGAATGGAAGTTACATCTTCTGTTCTTCTGAGCGGCATCACAAATGAGAGGTTTTGGAACCAATGTATTTTGTTACCTTTAAAAGAAAGGATGGCTTCGTACCTGGCCACGTTTCTTCACTTAATAGTGCACTCACAAGGATGCGAGGGGGGGCACGATTCAACCAAATAAGGATCTTGATTGGAAATTGTATATATTGAACAAGATGTCATGATTGTTACATTTAATGTGATAACTATGACAAGGATAATATTACTCAGCAGCTTTCAAGATCTTATTGCTTTTGTGTCACTTAATAATTTGTCCTAAATATACAGCATCTGTTGTGATACCTGCTCCTGGTTCTTTGAGTAATCATCTGGACTGTATTGAACTCTGTCCATTTGATTCTCCAGGTCCTTGAGGACCCATTTTAGATTCTGGATACATTAATATAGATTGCATCAATGCTAGTTCACCCTTAATGTCACACAGAAATGCTTCCATGTAATTTGATTGACACTATTGACAACTAGGGCACTCTGCATCTCTTCCTGAGGTGGGAGAGCATCATTGTAAGGTAAGTGCAGATCCTTCTTCCTGGTTATTTGCTTGTGAAACATGTTGGGAACTGAGGGTTCACTCATACCCTTATCATTGGATTTGGGATGAGGAAGGTGTCTGTTATTAGCACAGGCTTGTTAACTACTTTACCAACAGGACTACAAAGTCATTTGAAGTCAGTTTTAGTTTACTTCAAAGTCCGCTGAAGCCAGCTTTAGTAAGACCACCAGGCTGGGACTTAGACTGCCATTATAGCTGATTGGGTCCCAAATAGTCCTTGAATCTCTAACCCCCTTTTTCCAAATCCAAGTGCTGACTTTCACTGTGACCTACCTTGTGATGGGTTATTCCCTTGAATTCTGGACTCTGACCTCTGGAGCGTCTGTCCCCTGCACATCATCAATACTCTCTGCTTTTGTTAGTGTTTTGTGGCTGTGAGTCAGAGTCTCCCAAAAAGTCCCATTCACTTATTCAGCCTCCTCTGAGTGAGCAGGAAGTATTACCTTGTGTAGCCAGCACTAAGGAGATGTACTTGAGAGCTGTCTTGTTTGTTGGTGGGTGATGCAATAGATGTGGTTGTTCCTCTTTCATTATCACTGTTTAGCAAGTCTTGTGTGACAGGTCTATGTAGAATCTCTTCATCCTTACCTCTGTCCTGGAGTCTCACCAGCCACTCTCTCAGCCAGGCCCACTTACTAGCTAAACCCTGTTTCATCTGCAGCATTTCTCTGGGGTTTCTGCTCACCACCAACTGTCTATATGACACATCATTGGATAGGGTCTGTTGGAAGCCTCACTCCATGCAGACTCAACTTGAACTACCAAATCTGCTATCAATGTGGCGTCTTGCTCTCTTCCTGCCCAGCTTCTGATTGACATGGAGTATCTTCTGTTTGAGAGGGCATCACCGGTAACTTAACCTCAAGCAACCAAAATTAGTCATCTAATGTAAATAACATCCCAAATCTGTCACTAGAACGTGAGCTCCAAATGGTGTCTGTAAGCTATGACATCCTTGGCATGATATTCTCTAAGACTTTTTGCCTTCACCACCTTCTTTTTTGCAGAACTTATTTTTAGTTTAAGTTGGCATTAGGACTTTGTGCATTTTATCCCCACTAAGCAGTGATAAAGTGTTTGTGCTCTCTCCTTTAAATATGGTAAAATTGGTCTGCACCTATTTGGCATATTTAATTTACTTATAATTACCAAGTAAATGGTACTATATGTACCCACAGCCTATAAACAAAGTGCTAGTAGTGGGCTGTAACACTCATTGTGCCACCCACTAACGTAGTTCTTTAAAACATGTCTCAGGTCAGCCACTGCAGCCAGTAGTGCAGTTGTAAACTGTCATTGTAACCTTTTTCCAGGCTTAAAACACCATTTATAAAACATATAAGTTACCCTTAAGGTAGACACTAAAGGCACACCGGACAAGGTGCATGGTACTGAAGAAGTAGGACATGTGTATTTAAGTTTTCAAAATGTCCTGAAAGTGAAAAACCTCTAAAGTCATTTTTTTAATGTGGGAAGCCCATTTTCTATAGACTAACACTAGGTTACCATATTACACTCAATAAGTGATAACTTCAGTTTTGGAACAGAAAAATAAATGGTTCTTCCACTCATTTGAATTGTAATTTTAAATCCTCTTTAATGTAAAGATGGATTGTAGGTTACTATTTTGAAAATACCACTTTTAGTAGGTTGGCATCCTTAACCAAATGTATCTTTCTACCAGTGTCCATGGTCACATGCCTGTGAATCCCTCTTTAGTGCTTTTGATTCCAAACATGCAGAAAAAAGAGCCTTGGGTGTGGAGCAGAGCATGCTTCTCTTGAGCAGGATGTCCTGGGGTGTTGTACTTAAGCCCTTCATGAGCTTCAAAGAGTAGCTTCAAGGCTATGCCCACCCCTTCCTGACTTTTGAGGGCTGTTTCTCTTGCCACTGACAAATGCAGCATACACTTATGCCCGCCTGCTGTTTATTACTCTTGACAGTTTTGGAGCCAAAGCCCAGGAAAGGGAAAGGTTAGACAAAGTTGGCACCCCCCACCCAGAGGCTGGAACAGGGTATTAGAATAGCACTTTAGGAACACTCCTGGACCACCTGCAGAAGATTCAGAAGAAGTCTGTAATGATGTCTGAGGAAAGAAGACTGAACCAGCTTGCCTTGAACCCAAACTCCCTAGACGTGTTGATTGGTCTAACTCCTGTTTGTTACAGGGGCACAATAAGCTTTCAGAGGTCTCCCTGAAAATGCTCAGCTCTCCAACTCCAACAGAATCTTTCTGGACCTGCCTGATTCCTGTTGGTGGCCTTTGCCGGGGTGAGTCCTAATCACCAAGAGATGTTAACCAGGTTCAGCTTGGCTCCTTTGCTAGGATCAGAATGCACTTCTTCTGATCTCCAGGTGAATATCCAGATATTTTGGGTTCTTCCTGACTGTGAATGACATGCTTGTTGTGAACAATCATCTGCAAAGTAAATTGACATGAATCTCCATCAATGTATGTGCACGTCACCAATGACAGTCCGTGTAAAATTGCCAACACAAATCTCCAATGCCAACCAGCTCTGTGTCCCATGACAGCATCTGTCCACAATAGCCAATCTGTTCCTCACTCTGATAATGATTTCCTTGTGGCACTGCCAATGCAGAACTCTACCTGCAGCTCATCACCTGGACTTGCACTTGAGAAGGTAAACTCTTCAGCGGGATTAACCTGCTCCCTGTATCTGACGTGAGCTCAATCACGGTTGGTCCCTGTATCCTACTTGATCTACAATTTTTTACTAGATTTTAAAAAACTTATAAGTCTGGTTTTCTTTTTCTGTTTTGGTGCAATTTTATTTATTAACATTTACTCAATTTTTCTATTTTGTTTTGAAATTTTTGTTATGTTGTAGTTGTGGTTTATTGGTGTTTGATTACTGCATAAATACTTTACATGCAGCTTTTAAGTTGAACTTGACTGTATTTGTGCCAAGCTATCAAAAGGATTAAGCATACATTTATTTAGTGACTTTTGTGGTTCACTCTGTCTAGGATGGTGTTTATTATTTGAGTGGGGCTTTCACCCCTATAACCTAATGCCCCACATTCTTACAATGGTCTTGTGCCAGTTGCTGCCCCAGGTCAGAACCCAGGGTCTATTTCTGCTATGCTGTGCAGATGACTACAGGTGACGGTGGGACCCTCCTTGTACCCCGACAGCCCCCACCTGATTTTGTTCTTAGAGGCACATAGGTGGTCCAGGGAGATCCTCCAAGGCATGCTATCACGCTTGGGGGCTTCATAGTGGTTGGGTATGGCATTTGATCCTATTGAGCTTTTCCACACCCTAGTGTAGCAATCTTTATAAGTAATGCAACATGCATACTTTTGGAAGATCCTGCACTGCAAACAGTAATGCACATCTGCAACTAAGCACCAATTTTATCTTTACATAGTGTATTGGATACTGTATTCCTTATGTTAGGTAGTTACCTTCATTATTCCCAAACCCAATCTAATGCTTAATTTCATGCTCCCTCTGAAGCAGACAGACACTGAAGCAAACACAAGGAAGGTACATGTAGAATCAATATTCAGGAAATAAATTAATATGCAGCATGTGATTTACGTCAAATAAATATTACAGCAGATTAGTGCATGCAACTTTCACAACCCATTGACTATTACTAAAGATTTGGAAACATGCAGATTACTGCTCTCTTGTCTCTAACACACATGCACAAAATATCACGGCTAATGAACATATTGTTAGTCAACTCATGCCGGAATGGTTGTTAAGATAAGTGGATGAAAAAGAATCCATCACTGGTATGTTTTGTTGTGTATTACACTAAGTACACCAACTGGTAGTACAGTTACACTTCTCTCTGCATCCACCACAAACTACCCACATCAGAATCTTTCCACCCCCACATTCTATGCTCATGTATTCACATTATGATCTGTATTATCAAACATGAAGTTAATACCTCCCAATATCTTAGTCTTTCCACCACCCAGGCCTGGCTTCACGTCCAGACCTAAATAGCATTGCGAAATCACCTGTCTTTTGCGGAATATGGTTGGAGCCATCCATGGCCAACAGAGAATTGTATTTGAAATTGTCCCATTTAACCAGTCTGAATATACTCCAAACATTTACATTTTCAAATTCCACAATACTCCTCTTCACTATTTTTAGGACAAAAGGTCCAAGAATTGTAAAAACCCTGTTTTTTCATCAATTTCAACTCACCAACACTCCAAGGTACTGTTTTTACACACTTACATTCATTGTGCCTCTCTCCAAATTCAGTTTGGTAGTTCGTCCTCAAAACCTTACTACTATTTTTACATGCTTCAAGATATGATTCATCATACAATCATCCTGCATCATGAATTCTACCATTCTTCCACACAGGGTTCAATTTAGTGTTAACTGCCCTTCCCCTCATCCAGAAGAAAGAAGATTTGAAAGCTATCAGATTGGGAGCACTGTGATGTGTCCACCACAATTCATCCAAAACCATAACTAACTGCATCTTGAAATTCACTGCCTTTTTCAAACTTGACCTGACCAACCTGTTCATCCTTCCTGCCAGGCCATTAGCTTGTGGTGAATATACTGCTGTGTTGAGATGGACAGTAGAGAGCCCCTTTAAGAACTCTTGCATTTTTTGGGATGTCAGTTGGACTCCATTATCAATTTCAATGTAACTGGGTATTCCTTCCTTGGTGAACTCTCCCTTAAGAAATCCAATCACTACCCTGCTGTCCAATGATCTCACACACTTTAGATTGTATTTTGCAGGCCCATTCATATGTTACCAGAGAATGAACAATATGTTATATTTCTGGTGGACATCATGCCTAAATGGTAATTGAATTTCTGGCAGTGGGAATTAGGCAAGTTTATTCAGGTACTTAAATCATTAGGTGCCACCCCACACTTGATGTTTCCTGCAACCTTGAGAGTAATGTAGAAAAATAAAATGCATAACATGAGGGATCCTCAAAAGGTCCTAACATTAATAGATCAGATAAAACGGGAAAGCTAATTTGCTCCAGAGAGGTGGGGATATCAGGTAGAATAGACTACCCCACCTGGTTAATAGGAGGGTCCCCAGGGAGGGCTGGTGAAGGAACGGTTTAGGGGGGTACGGACACTAAGTAGGAAGATTAACCTACGTTTTTACAAGCTTGGGAGCACTTGGGAGAAAATTAAAGGAAAAAAGAGTCCTCAAATTTGATCATGATTATGTTCTTCTTTTGTGCAAAAAGCAACTTCTAGGAATAGGAACCGGATGAAGGAGCCTGGGTCTGATCTTAGGTTAAAAATACTTTCCTGAAATGTAAACTGTCTTAGGGTATGTAGCAGGAGAATGAGAATTATAACATTTTTTAGGCTTTCAGTTAATCTGGTCATCCTATTACAAGAAACACATCTAAGACAGGAGAAGTGGAGGAAAGTCCTTAGGGGGGGCAAAGATGGATTAGTCAGTTTGCCTGTAAAAACTAAAACTGCAATGTGAAGGGGGTGGCAATAATAGTAGAGAATTCAATCCATGGTCATCTGGTGGATGTAACGGTGGTCCCCAAGGTTAGATGGCTGATTGCAAACATTAGTATGTATGGGGATAAATACACTCTTATGTGGTATTATGGCCCATATACAGATGACCCAGACCCACTTATGGAGCTTTATTATGATCTTGTAGAGACCAGGAATTTAATAATAATAGGGGGGGGCTTTAATGTCCAGTTAAATCCTGCCCTAGACAGATCCACCTTCAGAGCAACAGTTAGTACAACCAAAATAAGGGGCTATCTGCATTATATAATGAAGAATATGGGTCTGATAGATCCCTGGTGAAGCAAAGTGGGGCAAGATTAAGGAGCTTGGAATAACAAATATGGACACACCTCCAGGATCTATTTTTTTGGGCAGACGCTAGGCTTTGAAACAGGCTAGTAGGGGTCACTCATCAGCAAAGCCACCTTTCAGACCATTCAGCACTACAAGCCGGACTACTTCTGGGTGGTTCTCCAGCTTGTACTAGTTGGACCTTTGATAGGCAAGATTTCCTAAAGCTCTTAAAAGGTGACACTAAGGAATTTCTTGAGCTAAATGAGGGCTCAGCCCCAATAAGTATCATTTGGGACATCTATAAGACCTTTATTAGAGGGAGACTGATTAGTTATGCAGCATTCAGAAAGAAGAGATTTAAAAATAGAGTGCAGAGCTGGAGGGAAATGTTGGTGAACTCCAAGGTCTTCTTGAAGTATGTAACGACCCTACAGGTCAAGTGGCCCTGCGGAATCAGATACAGGAAATTAAAAGCTCTCTTGAGGACATCCTAGAGGGAATAGTGAGAAAAAATGGAAAGCCAGTAAAATGGCACATTTTGAGTATGGTGAGGATGTGGGAAGTTACTAGCATGGAAGGTTATTACAGAAAGTGCCAGAAATGTCATTAAGGGATTAATAACTATTGAGACCAGCGAGCACTAAAAGACTTATGTATTGAGAGGGCTTTTGTCAGTATCTTTCAGGATCTCTATAGAGATGACATATCTGTTTCTGAGGAGGAAATTGACAAGTGGTTGAGGGAGGATAATCTCCCCATCTTAGATCAAGATATCAACCAAATCCTCAATCAGAAGATTAAGATTATAGATGTATAAAAGATTATTGGTGGGTTGAAGAATGGAAAGGCACCGGGTCCGGATGCCATACCTTCTGAGTTGTATAAAGTCTTAAAAGAGGAGCTTACTCCAGTCTTAACCCATCTGAGGAACTTGTTTCATATAAGCTTCTCCGATCCCTGCTCCTGGAACAAGGCTATCATAAATTTAAACTTAAAACCATGGATATTTCCAAGAAGATACAAATCATATAGACCTATCTCACTGCTTAATAATGACTATAAAATCTTTGTGCAACTGGTGGCTAAGAGGCTGGACAAAGTGATTGGTGGCCTGGTACACGACAGTCAGAAAGGCTTCATGAGAGATAGACATCTAGGGGAACTGATTCATGACCTGGTCTCTGCTATCGATGTTGCAACAACTACTAACTCTTCTCTGTCTATAATGACTATCGACACTGCAAAAGCATTTGACAGAGTGAGTTGGCATTTCCTTCAGGTAATAATTAGGCAGAATAATTTAGGAGACAATTTCCTTAAAGATAGTAAGGCAATCAACAAGTCCCCCACGGCTAGGATTCTCATTAATGGTACCCTGTTACTGCACGTTCAAATAAGAAGAGGAACATGACAGGGGTGTCCACTTTCCCCTCTTTTGTTTAATTTATATATTGAACCACTTTCTAGGAGTATTAGGCAAGGTCAGAGGATACTACCTTTCCAGTATCAAGATTAAGTCAAGAAGGAAGCCCCTTACGCAGATGATTTACTGTTTATACGCATGATTTTCAAAAATCATTCCAGCAGTTTTAGAAATTATAAATATATTTGGGAGTGTGTGGAGATGTTACTTTCATTATTTCCTAGGATACACTCTTGCTAGAATGTGGAATGTCATGATGCAGTGGGTGGGATCAAGAATAGAATGGGGAGGCTGGGAGGATAGGATTCTGGAGAGAAGGAGAGATTGGATGAGGAGCTGCGCTGAAGGTGTCATGACTTTCTGAATCTTAATAAAGGAAAAACTTATGAAAAAGAAAAAGGAATTCTGACGGAGTGATCTTTACATTGGCGATGAGGGCCATCACCTTGGCATTGAAGGAAGAAGAATTTATGAGAACTTACCAGAGGTGTCGCTAGGAATGGGAGACGGCCAACCTACTAATGTCTTCGACATGTCTGTTCAAATGTTAGATACACAATTTACGCCAAAAAACAATCTTGTGCTGCAACGTCACAAATTATTTTCAAGGGTGCAACGGGGAGATGAAGATATTGCATCTTATGTTGCAAGTTTGAGAGGGCTTGCATTGTCTTGCGAGTTTGTTCAGCTATTAGATTCCTTGATAAGAGACCAACTTGTGAGATGCACATATGACAAAAAGATACAAGAGAAATTATTAATGAAGGATCCAAATTTGGAGGAAGCGATATAGATAGCTAAAAGAATGGCACACACTGCTATATGGTTACAAGAAATGGAAGGAGTCACCAAGGAAATGAAACAAGGGATTGTAGCCAAAATTAAAAAGAAAGAAGAACCGCGACCTAAGGTAGAGTGGAACAAACTTACAAGGAATTCTGAAGGAACAAAAGTAAATAATGAAGAAATACGGAGAACACAAGAATGGAAATAAATAAAATGCTACCGTTGTGATGCTCCAAGGCACGTAGTTTCCAGTAGGGCATGTGCTGCTAGGAACGCAATTTGCCGTAATTGTGGAAAAAGAGGACTTTTTGCCAAAGTTTGTAGACTCAAGTCCAATGCGGGGAACAAGTCAATCCAGAAAATTCAAGATGTTTGTGACACTATGGAGGACAAAATTTTGACCGTGCATGAGGACCTTAATTGTCCCAACGATGTGGAGGCATTGAATCAAAAAGTCAAGAAGGAGAGTACTGAAGTACTAGAAAAGCCACATGCTCAAGTAATGTTGGATAATGTACCAGTCAAGCTTTTAGTGGATTCGGGAAGCTTGTTCACTCTCATATCGAAGGAGGTGTATGAATCAGAATGGACGAACCCAGCAGATAGAAACTTGGCAGTTCCTGACATAAAAGCTGTAGGTTACGCTGGAAAGAGAATCAAAATAATTGGAATGCGCTGGATGTCAATTTTGTTTAAAGGAAGTATTATTCAAGGAAAGGTGTACATCACGGATTATGGAAAAAATCCTTTGGGTTGGCATCATCAAAGAGATCTAGGCATAATTCTGGATCCTAATGCAAGAGAGCCAGTGACGGTTACTAATGAAAAGGACATTGGAGAGGTGACCGAGTCGCCGCAACATGACTTGATTACGAAACATCCTGAGGTATTTTCGTCAGAATTGGGTCTCCTAAAAGGGTTTTCTCATAAAATTATACTAAAGAGGAACATTATACTCGTAGTTCATAAAGTAATAAATGTCCCGAATTTAATGAGAGAACCTTTGAAGCAAGAGTTGGAGAAACTGTTGAAAGATGACATTATTGAGCCAATGGAATCTTTGGAGTGGCTAGCTCCGGTGGTGGTGTCCCCCGAAGGAGGGTGAGAAGATTTGTTTGTGCATTGATCTTAGGGATCTCAATAGGTGCATATGGGTCGACCGACAAGTATTACCAAACATTACAGAGATGTTGTCAGTAAGAGGTAAAGGGAATGTGTTCAGTGTCTTAGATATGTCCTCTGCTTCCCACCAAATCAATTTGCATGTAGATTCGAGACATTTAACATCCTTTGTAACTCCGTTGGGGGCCTTCCGCTACAAGAGAATGCCTTTTGGGCTCGCCTCCGCTTCTGCGATTTTCCAAAGGATAATGGAGCAAATCTTTGGGGACATGAATAAGGTATTATGTTTTCAAGATGACATATTGATTAGGGGAAATTATGAATCCGATCATGACCTCCTGTTTCAGGAGGTAATGTGCAGATGGAAGAAGAATGGGCTAACAATTAAGAAGGAAAAATGTCAAATTCGTAAGCAGGAGGTGACGTATTTGGGACACACTATTAGTAAGGATGGTATTAAGACCAAAAAGAGCATAATGTCTGCATTTGAACATGCACCTGAACCCAATTCAAAGGAAGAGCTAAGGTCATTTCTGGGACTTGCAGAATATTGCTCAAGGTTTGTAAGGAATTTTATGAAAGTGGTTGAACCGTTGAGGAAACTCATAAAAAAAGGTGTAGCATACAAGTGGGATGAAAGTTGCAGGCACTCTTTTCAAGAATTAAAAGACTGTATCTTGAAAGTCCCTACCTTAGGAATATTCAATGCAAATGCTAAGACTTATTTAACCACGGATGCCAGTAATGTAGGTGTGGGAGCTATATTGACGCAGGTTAGTGAAGGTGAGGAACACATAATTGGTTTTGCGTCCAGAAGGTTGCAAGGTGCTGAGACTTCTTATTCTGTAATTGAGAGGTAAGCCCTAGCTTGCTGTTGGGGAATCAACCATTTTAAATTCTACTTGTGGGGCCTACCCTTCAAATTAAGAACAGACCACAAACCATTGACATATATTTTTAAAGGTGGGCGTGGACTTGAAGGTAGTATTACACCACGTATTTCTAGATGGTTACTGTCTGTGATGAGTTACAATTTTGACGCAGAGTTTGTAAAGGGAAATAAGAATGTTGTTGCAGATTACCTTTCTAGGGTGCCCATAAGTGTAGGGGAGATTGAGGAGGACGCAATAAAGAACATTGTGGGAACTGTTCTAGGTGACTTGGCTATAACGGCCCAGGAATGGGAGGATGCGGAAATGACTGATCCTGTCTTGCAGAATGTGAAGGATAAGGTGATTAATGGTTGGAGGAATAAGGATGAGCATGACAGTGATCTGGCTGGGTATTTCAGAGTCGGAGATCAATTAAGCATTGAAAATGGGAAGTTATTGAGGAGAGATTAACTTGTTCCTCCTGTTAGCATAAGGAAGCACATCATCGATATCACTCATTAGGGACACCTAGGTAGGGGAATGATGAAGAGGAAGGTGAGGCAATAATTCTGGTGGCCTGAGATGGATAAGCAAGTAGAAGAAGTTGTAAAGAATTGTTTTGCATGTGCCAACAGTGATAAGACCAAGGTATTAAGACAGGCCCCCTTAGCACCTATAGAATTTCCAAGTAGACCCTGGGAGAAATTGGCAGTGGACTTCATGGGACAAGTATTCAAATTGGGTGCAAAATGCAGATACATAATTGTGCTGGTAGATTACCATACCGAGTGGTTTGTTACGAAGATGGTTGATCATATAAGAACCTCAGTGGTTATTGAATTTTTTGAAGAAGTGTTCATGGAGGAGGGAATTCCTAAATCCATAGTGTCAGATAATGGCGTACAATCTGTATCATTAGAGATGACTGAGTACTGACGAAGAATGGGGATTGTACATGAGAGAGTAGCTCTTTTCCATCCACAGGCAATGGTTTGGTGGAGAGGATAAATTGCTTGATAATGCAGAATATTCAATTATCTTTGGCTAACCAGTTTCCTTGGAGGAAGTAATTGAACAAGATGATAAGGACACATCGCAGAAGCCCTCATTCGATAACGGGAGTGTCACCATTTGTGTCGTTGAAAAGGTGTGGTTAAAGACCGATAGGAAGGTATTAGTTGACAGGGAGTTGATGAAAGCAAAAGTTGAAAAGATGCAGAAGAAAAATGTCTTACACTATAACAGAAAGATGAGTGTGAAGCATTGTGATATACAGAAGGGAGACTGGGTGGTAGTAAGGAAAAAAGGAGTTATTGTGAAAGGAGAAAGCAAACACTCCCTTCTCCAACTTGTGCAAGATATCAAGAGAAATGTTGTAATCCTAGAAAATAGTTCTACATGGAGTATGGGTTGTGTTAATTGTTAAGATACATATTAATTTCCTTGGTTATTGTACATAGTTTGCTTATCTCTATGATTCAATGTTTATTCATACACTTGTTATATTGAAAGGGGGGAGGCGTGTGGAGATGTTACTTTCATTATTTCCTAGGATATACTCTTGCTACAATGTGGAATGTCATGATGCAGTGGGTGAGATCAAGAATAGAATGGGGAGGCTGGGAGGAGAGGATTCTGGAGAGAAGGAGAGATTGGATCAGGAGCTGCGCTGAAGGTGTCATGACTTTCTGAATCTTAATAAAGGAAAAACTTATGAAAAAGAAAAAGGAATTCTGAAGGAGTGATCTTTACAGAGAGTTTCTGGCTACTTGGTTAATGCTGATAAGTCAAAGGTGTGGACTTGGAATGGACCACAAGATAATCCCCTAGAAAAAAGAGGAAATTCAATATCTGGGAGTTAAGGCAGTGAAAAACTTGGGGGATATGACCCAACTTTACAAGCCTCTTGTTGGGAACAAAGAGGCTTCTTCAGCAATGGTCACACCTTCCGCTTACCATTCTAGGGAAAACTAACCTAATAAAAGTGAGGATCCTGCTTACATTTACTTTATCTTTAATGCTTTGCCCTATATTTTAAGGCTGACTGGCTGCAAAAACTTCAGGGGAAATATCCAGCTTTATCTGATCACATAAAAACCCAAGAATTGATTGGAAAATACTGCAAAAAAAGAAGCTGGATAGAGGAATCACAATTCCAGACTTATATTGATGGGCCTTCCAACTGAAAAATATTAGATTACTACTGTACAAGGACTATATATCTCTCGACTGCGGGCATTAACAAAAGTCTTATAGGAACAGGGTTCCTACTTCCTCTTTAAATTTGGCCACCCCAGGTACTGCAAAAAAGTTAGACTGAAAGTTCTAAAATGCGGGCTGTAGGACATGGTTTCAGGTGAGGAAAAAACTAGGTATCCCTTACTATAGTGAGATGGCCCCGATATTGGAACTCTCCTGGTACTCCGGTATGCCTGCAGGATACACTGGCAATTCCATTAATAGATGCGGGTGTCGTACGATGGGGGCAACTGGTCATGGGGGTTCCATGATTTCACGGGATTCCCTATCCAGCTGGACCAATGCCAGATTATCTAGGTTTAAATACTTACAAATTAAAAGTTGGCTTCAAGGAGAATCTGAGGTAGGACTCACTACGGATTGGGAAAATTAAATAACAGATACACAGGTGTTAAAGAAGGAAGTATCAAGATGGTACTGGTCACTAGTTCAAGCAGAGGATGCCTCTCTCCCCTTACCTAAGATATTTTGTAAAACGGACCTGCCTGCCTCCAATCTCTCGCATCTCTGGCAAGAATCAGTGCGCACACTTTGGTCCGTGGGAAAGCCTGCAAACCATTTGTTTACCATATACAGGACCTACTGGACCCTGAGCAAATTGGTAAAACTAGGAGCCTTGAGGAAGAGTTCATGCTCAATGTGTGTTTTGTAAGGTGCAGATGATGTGCACCTGGTGGCAGTGTCCAGAAATCCAAAACTTCTGGCAAGAATTGGGTAATACTATTTCAATCATAATGAAAAGAGAAATAGAGGTAAGCCTACCAACGGTTATATTTGGTCTGCACGATGTGGCCAGGACGACTCCAGGTGATGATGCGGGGAAGCTTCAGGCTCATCTCATTTTCTATTTGATGTTAATAGCACAGAGGGAGTTTTGCATTAATTGGTTATTTAAGTTACTTCCCACTCTTATGGACTGGTTATTCTTGGTTAAAAGAATTGCTAATGTAGATTGTATTTATGGTTTTGAAAAGTGCCTTAGAATGTGGGAACTTTGCTTATCCTTCTATTCAGCTAGTTCCCCTGTTCCTAGCCCAGGGGACAATTAATCTGCTCTGGCAAAAGAGCATACAACAGTCCAATGATTAAGTAACAAGGCCCAACAAGGAAGAAGTGAGAGTTAGGGATCGTCTCGCTCTCTCACCTCTCATTTCCTGTTGGTGGAGGTTAGCTATTGAGGAGTAACCCCATGGTGGGGATTATACCGTAGCCCGGATACAAGCCTGATACC
This sequence comes from Pleurodeles waltl, assembly GCF_031143425.1. Lineage (NCBI taxonomy): Eukaryota > Metazoa > Chordata > Amphibia > Caudata > Salamandridae > Pleurodeles > Pleurodeles waltl. The sequence continues at coordinate 656,383,096 of NC_090443.1, read as the reverse complement.
TCCTATTTTCTGTTTTGCAGGACTTCAGGGGCCACACTCCCCTAGGAGAAACCAGCCCACTGCTGTGCGCACACCAGGAGGCACAGGGACAAAACAGTAACAGCGCTCTCGCAGCGTGGGAAGCACACTTATGCCGTTTTCAGTTTTGCAGTCTAGACCGCCCTAAGAGAAACCCACCCATCGCTGTTACTGGTGTTTTTTCATTCTTGTCATACAAGCAGTAATGGGGAAACACAAAATGAGAAATGGGAAAGGAGATCTCCCCAAGGTCCCTCTGGTGGCATCATTTATCATGTCATGTCTCACATCAGCAATAGGGGCAATTAATGCAGAACTGGGGTTGGTGGAAGAACGAATAGATAAAGCAGATCATTGGCTTCCTCATCTGCATGTGCAACAAATGATGAAGAACCTGCATATCCCGGGGAGTAGACCCCTCCCAGACTGTCAGGGCATTAGCGTAATTACCTTTTAAAGTTGCTATTGCACTAAATCCCAGTGTCAGGATGAACTTGCAGTTGGAAGTCATTGATGTAGACACAGGGACTGTAAATTCACCTCAACCTAAAAGGAAGAGATGTGAGTTACAGGAAAGCTTCACTGGCAACAGGAAGGGGTCCTTTACAGCTCAGCGGCAGACCACAGAAAAAGTCTGTTGTAGGCCTAGGAGAAATAACGTGTTGAAGGTAATACAGTACAAGCCTCTGTCTGGGGCTGCCTTCCAAGAAGTATGCACTGACTTGCTCAACAATCCTGACTCAAAACTTGAAACATTTGTGATAATGTTTGTGATTGTTTGAAAGTGATCGAAGAAACATTTTCAGGTGGAGGGTTTTCCCCCAAGCAGCCAAAGGAGGAAAAGTGACACTAAATACAATAGGTAACATTGTAGAACAACCATCCCCTATAGAAACAGTGGGCAAAACCAACCAGAGAATATTAAATGTAGGTCAGACAAATTGTTCTTCACAAATAAACATGCATAAGGGATCAGAAGGGGCATCTACAACACCTGATGGAGATGCCAAAAGTCCATCAATTGGTGCTATTTTGGTAAAACATCTACATTTGCCCCCAGCATGCACCCCATATGTTGGTATTTTAAGGATTGTTCCATCATTACCCTGGGGGAAGTATGAACATGGTCTAGATTTGAAATCTAAAGTGGTTCATTAGCTAAGAAAAAACTTGGAGTGGTGGAAAAACTTGTATGATGAGATTATTGTAGTGACAAGGGTCAATAAAGTGGGGCATGACCTGTGCTGTTCTGATCTAGATTGTGTTGTGGTCAGTTTTAAGACTCCAAAAGTAGTAGCAACATTATTAAAAAACCTAATGGACAAGCACACTTTCAGTAAGGACATCCAGGCCTTACCACTAGAATTCTTCTATACACCTCTGGGTCTGACTAGTAGCCCCCAAATCAGGTATAGGATAGGGCAGAAGGATCATTAGGGGCTATCACTATTTCCATTCAAAAACATTTTGAGTCCCTTACAGATTTGGTAAGGGGGAGACTGGTGTGAGCTATTTGGGCAAAGGAAAATGAATGGCAACCCTGTGGTGGGACAAAATGCCAGTTTTGGGAAATTCAAGGCTTTAGAGGGCACCATTACTGCTTTATCTTGGAACACAGCAGGTGTGCGGGTAAAACTGTATAATCCTGACTGGCTTGCTTATTTTAGTAAATATTATTTGATCCTTTTACAGGAAACGTGGATGCTAAATTGTTTTTACATTGATGGTTTTCACATATTTAGGAGTCCAGCAGGACCATCAGTAATAGGTTGTACAAGAAGGGGGCTGGACCTTTAAGTCTCTGTAAAGTATCCTTCTGTAGAAGTAACAGAGTTATATAAATCATTATGGTTTCAGGTCTTACAGCTGTCAACTAGGGGGATTAGGAATTTGGTGATGGTAAACCATTATTGCAATATTTTTGGTACTAGAATGACTGAGGTCATGGAAGACCTGGATATGGCATCCCTCCGAAACAAATTTCCCTTTTGTGAGCAGGGGATTGTAACGTAAAGCTATGTAAACTTAGTTAAGGTTTGGTGTGTGGAAGGTGAATTAACTTTTACACCCAATTTTGGGGTAAGAAGGAAATGGGAGAGGATAATTGGGAAGAAACTCCTGCATTACTTGTTACAGGGTGAGGAGCAGGCAATTTCCTCCTGTTTGTCCCTTGAAGCTGAACTAGAACAAATAATGTCAGGATTTGCCTCAATTTGTGTTAAGGTATCCATGTTATTCATGTTAAAAAGAGCAGGGGAGGTAATCAATGCCGTAGCTGGTTTGATAAGGCATGCAGGGCAGTGCACCGTAATTTGCTAAAAGCACTCAAGTCTATTCTGAGGGGTAAAGTGCAGATTGAGCGAGCAAGGGAATTATATAAAGAAATCCTAGCTTCAATAACATTTGATATTCAAAAATCAGCTTGGCATAACATAGAAGCATCATTAAAGTTGAGGGACCAGCGCCACTTTTGGGAAATAGTCAACTGCCCTTTGTTTTTAGCCCAGAGGTTACCAAACTTTGAATGTGTGGTCCCAGCAGAGACCTGGGTAGCGCATTATGCAAAACTGATCACCCATGGAAACGGACCAGAGAGGAGTGGCATGGATGAGCCTGGGGGGGGGCTATTGAAGAACAAAGCTGTCGGACTGCTTTGAGCACCTCTATTGATCATGAGGATCATAAGGAAGTAGTGTTTGCCATAAAAGCACCAGGCCCAGTTGGAGTACCCATGGACCTTTTTAAGACTAACATAGAACTACAGGCTCCCCTGATTTAAATGTTTTCAGTGCTGCAGTGAGTGGTCATATGCTCCCCTCTTGGAAGGAGTTGGTTATTAAACCTATTTTTAAAAAGGGGAAAAAGGCTGATCCGGGTTGTTATAGATTGATCTCCTTGTTGAATACTACCTTTGAGATCTTAGGTCCGGTCCTTCTTGCACGTTTACAGACATTGGCAGAGTCTTATACCATCCTTTCCCTTGTGCTATTTGGTCTCTGTTCAGGAGTAGGAACAGTGAAGCAGGGCTTGATTTTGGCATTCCTGGTAGGGAAGTATGTCAATGCCAGGTGAGTGGCCTTAAATTTAGCGCTATTGAGTATGTTAACGTGCACAATTGTGGACCACGGTGGACTCCATTGGGGTAGATTCAGCTCTATTAGATCTACTGTAGAGAATGCAAACAAATACCACCATTAGAATTCTCTTTGGTACCAAGAGAGAATGCACAGACCCAATCAAATCAATAAGAGGGGTCAGGCAGGGCTGCATTTCAGCTCAGTTTCTCTTTTTGCTATATATTAGTAGGCCGGATACACATTAAAATAAGGATAGGAAAGATTTGCTTGTGGTGGGCGGGTGCTAGATGCTGTGCCTGCTTTATGTGGTTGACACGATACTCATAGCATAGCCAGCAAGTGGGATACAGCAGCTTTTGGAATATTTTACTGAGATCTTGGGTAACTTGGACCTAAATGTATTTTGTGCAAAATCGTTTAGGATGGTCGTGGGTCCTACTACAATCAAATCTAGGTCACATGAGGTTGAAGGGGTTACCATCAGTAGAGTTTGGAATTTTAATTATCTTGGTATACCCTTCAATGTTGTCTTAAACTGGTTACACCTATTTAAAATCAGGATGCACCAATTCCAGAGTGCTGCGGAAGCAGTCTTTCATTTCACAGCTAGGTTGGGTGCAAATCTGGTGAAAGAAGCATTACTCTTGTATAAATGCATGCCTGTGGGGCTTTAAGGAGCAGGGGTGTGAGTATATGTAAATGCTAACACTCTACTGATTATTGAAAATAGATTTGTAAGTCATGTCCTTTACACCCCTTCTTCGCTAGCCTCATTTATTGGCCACCAGGAATTGGGTTTAGGCTATCTGACAGATGCAGTACAGTTGGCACCTTCCCTTTTATGGACCAAGATTTGTTCCATACCAGAGCCTGCACTTTCTATAATGATTTTGTCAGACTGACACACATGGGATAGAAAGGATTTCCTAGCTGATGTATATCAAACACGCTTTTGAGAAATTAGGTTTTGGTGATTTGTTTATTAACTGTACAACATGTACACCTCACACTAAAGAGAGGATTAAAACACTTTTCTTAGATAATGCACAAACACAAAGGCTCTCAAAGGAAATGAACACACACTCGGTAAGGACCTATTAAGAGTTGGCCCCAACTGGCAATATGGAACTTTATCCTGTGCTTGTTAGAAATATACCATATCGATTTTACCTGACTAGGTTCCGTTTGAGCACTATACATTTCTTATGCGCTTTTCCTAGTCAGGGAACTTGGTTTAAATCATTTCCCAAATGTCCTTGTGATAATCGTACAGGTTGGTATAGGTGATCTGTTTCAATGATTTACCATATATATATGGTACTGGTCACTTTACTAAGCAATTATAGCCCATGAATAGAATGACTTGTTTTTCTATTGTTTTTAATGTTTTCTTTTATTATTTGTTATTGTATTTTAAATGTACTTTTATGATGGCATAACACAATCAAAATAAAGTTATTTGATGATTTTGAGTGATTGTGAAGTGAACACAATCACACTCTCCTCATTGCCATCTACTTGGGATACTACTGCCCCTAATCCTTTGAGGCTAGTATCAGTGGTTAAAACGGCCTCTCTCTTCATATCAACGTGTCCCAAAGTGAGTATTTTGCTGATACTTTCTTTAATAGCTTTAAATGCTACAGTACAATATTCTGTCCATTCAAACTTGGAAACTTTTTTAAGTAAAGATTTAGGCCCATATTTATAGTCTTTTAGCGTCGCATTTGCGCCGCTTTTTGATGCAAAAACAGTGCAAACTCACAAAATACAATTGTATTTTGCAAGTTTGCGCCTGTTTTGCGGCAAAAAATGACGCAACTGCGGCGCTAAAAAAAGTTTAAATAGGGGCCTTAATGAGTTGACCCATGCTAGAAATGTTTTGAACAAATCTGGAGTAAAACTCCACCATCCCCAGGAAATATCTTTATCCCTTAGCGCAGGTGCTTTGAAAATGGAACGGCTAGCTTAAATTTAGGTTTGACTCCATCAGTTGATATAGTGGGCCCCAGGTATGATACTAAAGTTACCCCAAATTTGCATTTCAATTTTTTCAGAATAATTCCAGCCTCTGCCAGCTTCCCTAACACTACATTCAATGTAATGTCATGTTCAGCCATACTCTTGCCATAAATCAGGATATCATCTTGGCAAAACAATATATTAGGCACACCATCCAACAAGCTTTTCAGCACTCTTTGAAAACATGCCACAGTCAATGCCTAACCAAATGGTATTGTTGTGAAAGAATAAGCACCAAGAAGGGTAACAAAAGAAGTGAGATACTTGGAGCCATCATGCAATTAGACATGATGGTCCTTGATGATAGGTCCATCACACTGAATACACAGTCCTCACCTAGCATTGTCAAAGCCTCTTTAATGTTTGGAAGAGGATGGCAATCAACCTAGATGTATTTCGATCTCTGAGATCAACACACATCCTGATGTGCTTACCACCATCCTTGGGAGTCAACATCACTGGAGCCAACCACTTGGAGGATTCTACTTCCTCAATGACTCTTTCAGGTATTATTCTCTATATCACTTTTATGAGAGGCTCTCACATAAGTTTTGGGACCTGGCTGACCATATGGACACGGGGTGATGCATTGTCCTTCAGTATCATTTGGTGCTCACATTTCTTACGATAACAACATTTCACACTAAACACTGTGGGAAACTTTAGAAAAATATCTTCATGTTCATCAGACATGGTCAAAACTTGCTGCAAAGCAATAAAGTTAAGTGTGATACCCATATCCCTCTGGTGACGCCAGCCCAACAAGTCAACTCCTTAATTGGCCACATTTTCTTTTCCTGTAGTTTCTTTGACATTAAATTTTATCCTCATTACTGCATATTCTAACACCTCAATTCTGTTGCCCCCGTAGTTCACCAGCTCGATGCCCAGAGGAAGAAGGAAAATCCACTGGTCCTTAGACACTCTCTCCAAAATCTTATCTTCCACCATGGTATAGGGTGACCATGAATCGGCTAACACAATCACCTCTTTACCATCTAAAGTGATTAAGCATTCCAGCATGACAATATGATCATTATCTACATCACTTTGATCTGCCTTTACATTTAATACAATATTTGCCTCTTCAGATACTGAATCCCCTCCTTGGAATACCCCTTGTCACCTTTGCAGACTCTCCCATTATGACCTTTCTTGACACATTTCCTGCTAATAGAATTTCTAGCATACATTGAGGACTGTTTGCAGTATGTCCAAGATTACTGCAGCTGAAACATTTCACTCTGTTACTTTTATTATCCTTGTGTTTCACCAACTGTTTACTTTCTGGTTTAGTTTTAGAGACCAAATGAACTTGACTCAACCAAATACTAGTTGACTTAATAGTCTGACTAGTATGCACGGATAGTGAAACATCATGCATTTCTCCCACCCATGAACTGGTGCTCTCCATGCCTTTCATAGTGGCAACTGCCTCCATTAACTCAGGATTTTTTATCAGTAACTTCTCCTGCACTTTCACATTTTTTGTGCAATGCACCAAATCATTTTGAATCAAGGATTTTTTTAGAAAGCCAAAATCACAAGTGCGTGCCAGGGCCCTTACACATGCAAAGTAGTTCCCCACACTCTCGTTCTTGTCCTGGAGCATCATAACAAATTTGTGACGCTCTAAAACAATATTTATCTTCTCCTGGAAGTGTTTCTCTAAGTTCTGACATTTCATATGCATCTCTAGCATCACTCTCTGCATTTTCAATAGGTATTGTTTCAAGCCTGTTATTTTTGTTCTGCCCTTCCAAGCCCAAATTCTACTAAAGTACTGTGTGTTTCCTTGCCGCCAAAAACTTTTCACCTCCAACTGCTATTAAATACAAGTCAAAAAGATTTTTCCATCTTTTCCAGGATAGTAGAGGTTCCCCTTTCTCTGATAAATAAACTGAAGGTGGAGGTATTTTAACAGATGCCATGGTTTATATGAGGGAAGGCTGGCAAAAGTTCACAATTAGTGTTGCCTCTATTACCTTCTGATATTACTTCAGCATATTATTTCCTTCTCAATATTGTTCCTTAAAGATCACCTGAAATTTCCCTCAATAATCAAAGGTGAGCGCAACCAAAATAGTACTGTTGTACAAAAATCATAAAGTGCTTACTTGTTTTATTCATTATTTGTTTTATTTCTCTTGTTTCATCTAATATCTTAGGATGAGCGCTGCTGACATTTAATGATCACTGGTAATTGTAATCTTTCTTCCTGTCAGGTCATTGCATGCATCTTAGAATAGCACTCCAAATCATGTTAAAAAATGGCTAGTACATTGGTCATGTGCTGTAACATGCCGATGATACAGTGCGGCGTGTGCTACTGCATTGGAAAGAAAAATCAATATCAGAGTTATCAATGCACATGATACCAGCAATGTGCTTGACCCTCTTGTGCTTAAAAACACAGTGCCCGTGCACTGAGTAATTATGCATGCATCAAGTGATGCAGGATACCAGTAATAGGTTCAAGCCTACGTTCTGCTCATAGTAACATAATTAAAAATTACAAAAATGTACCCGTAAATCTCATCAGCAGGCAATTCCTCTCGTCCGTCAGATCTGCCAATCACTGCAGTTTGAATCAATAAGAAACCAAATTTTTAAAGTTTTTACAACAATGCTGAGGATATGGGCTCAGGAAAGGTTGGTTCATGTGTGCCTGTCACCTCCCAGGGATCCTGCTGCCACTTGGTAAGATAAGTGGATGAAGAAAGATCCATACCAACAGCCCAAATTGGAATCTTCCCAACCTCACTTTCTGTGTTCAAGCATTCATATTTAGAAGTTTAGATAACATTCCAACCTGATTTACATGGAGGTAGTTACACGGATGATCATAACAACTGTCATACAATAACTCTCTAAAAAGCGAGACCTCGTTTTGATTCCATTATTACAGGTGTTTTTATTGCAGTGCTTTTGACATGCTTAAAGGTGTTTTTTATTGCAGAGCTTTAAATGTGCTGCTTTCAGCAAAGATTACTGCGCAGTGCATTCGCGTGGACTCTGCTTGCAGTCTAATGTATTTAATTTTATATATTAAAAAAGTTCATTAAAAATTGCATATGTTCTGTGGGATTACCATGTGAAAATTAGAAGACATTCTCTTTCTATTTGGTATGCTCCCAAGTTGCTCTGGATGTATTGTAAAGATAAAGTATTCAATTTGCAAAACAGGAGAACCTGTAAGTTCAATCAGCAATGAAAATTGTTTAATTCACTAGTACAAACTCTGGTTTAGTAGTCACAAAAACTGAGCTTCAACTAATAAATGTATTTGTTCACATATGACAATAACCCAAATAGTTTGCAGGAGTGGCAGTCATGGAAAGAGAATAGGCATTTGAGTTAAAAAATTATGCACTCCTCCCCCACTTCAGTTGGAATTTGTTGGACATTCACTACTTACAAAGCTATAATTAAATCAATTTCCAGGTAAGGAATAGATAGGGATATACTGAAACACTGGGAAATTGGAAAAGATTTGTGTAAGAGAAAATATACATGTTTCCCCCATTAAATAAGGGAAAAATCTAAGCCAAGAGCTTCGTATGAACTAATATTTACTTGTACATTTGCTAATGTAAAAGTGGAATTCAGAAAAGAAGAGATTTCTGTGTCCCAATTCCAAAAGAATGATCAAATAAACTCAAACATTAGAGACAACCTGTAGAAGATCTAAAAGGGGTTTTGAGAATCAGGCTTTTAAGCCCTTCATGATTAAGCAGTGTTTTTAAAAACATTTAAAGAACAGTATGCAAAATATACACAACCTAAGCTAAATTTATTTTCCAATATATCATTTTTCAATGTACTCCACAGTTTTTTTCTCTTTAATTCAGTCTGATTTCTGGAAACTTCAAACAGCTACCCAAACCTCTCTGTCATTATATGTCTCTGGGGCGTTTGTGAGTATTTCTATTCGAGCATTCTGAGAGAGAAAGGTGAGGAGTTCTTTAATAGGCTACCAAGGTAGTATGAAAGAGGGTGGCATATTAAAGCAAATCCTTTAAACTGTGTCTTACAATTTTTAGATGCGCAGACTGGAAAGATTTTACATTGTGTTATTTCTCTGTACAAGAACCACTTTAGAAATGGCACAATTGAACATTGTAAGATAGAATGATCACTGTTTGCTGGATGTGAAACGATAGTTTCCAATACACGTTTTAACAAAGGTATTCTCAGCTTGTGGGCTTTAACAAATCTATGAGGTTATTGTAGGTATGAATATGGCTGAAGATTTAAGGGCCAATTGAACATTTTAAAAATGGGAAAAGAAGAAAAAAAGAAGAAAAAGAAGGCAGCCAAGCTATTACGGTTGGTTTATTTTAAACTTCACCCTGCAGAGGCCTTGCTAAAGTGATAGTCTATGCTCTTGCAACTATTATTCATCATGCAAGCTTAAAGTCCTCCATAGTTCGCAGTCAATGAATAACAGAAGACGAATGTCATGTTTTTCTTCAATTTGTGACAGGTTACTCATCTAAGACTCTGATTTACATTGCTGTTTGGGTTAAATGAATAAGAAAGAGCAGAATAGGGTCATATCTACTAAGGTGTGGAGCTGATATGCTTTCTCTCTGCAGTCATGCAGACAGCCATGCACCAATGCAGGCACCTTTGCACCACAGTGCAAGTCTGTCTGCATTGTCTGAAAGGGGTCTAGTACGAAAGTTATGCACCATATTACCAGCATTTCTGCACAGAAATTGTACCGTAGCTATTGAATCAATATAACACGCAATTAGATTGTTTAGTTCCTATGCAATGTTTATACATAATATCAGCTCACCCTTCCAAAAAAGTGCCCTCAACCCACATTACCCTCACAACAATAGGGTCATACCCAACAACCTCCTCATAGTTGTCATTGAATGGCTAGTGATCCTGTTAGATTTTGATCAAAATAGATTTAGAAATGCATTTGGCTACTATCGCTCCCAAAAAAACTCCCCTAACCTCCCTTTGCAAGGACAGTGTTATAAGGAGTATGAAATAATGACCCTAGTCTATGTGTCACAAAACACAATGGAGTGAGTAAAACCATCAAGAAGTGAGTACCAAAGACTGCAGTAGATTTGATCAACAAGGAACGCTATTATTATTAATTGTATAAATGGTACCAGTGTTCACTAGTGAGGAAACCCCGTTGAGAATACCCTGTATAGCTCTCGATCATTCCCCTGATCACAAAACGTACGCACCGCTTTCAGAGCAGGCATGATTTTTCTCAATTTTGGCGACACTGCATAAAGGCGGCCTAGGGTCCTTGAATAACCACTGATTTTTTTTGCTGGTGACTACCCTGCATTTGGCGGGAGAAATAACCCATCTGTCCATATGTGGATGCAGCACGCTCCTGTGGGATGGCAGGATGAGTTATTGGGTGGGCCATATGTTCTCTTCCAAACGGCACCTTTAGAGGGCACAGAAACTATGAGTCACTGACTAGGTTGAGCGCAGTTAGTCCATCTACCGAGGGTATATTTACTCTTACTTTCATGACAGTGATGTGACAAACGAAAATGCACCGTTTTGTTGGAGCCGTATGCTGATGCAAATGGCGGCGGCTTCTAACAGTACACAGGTGAGCAATGCGTGGTTCAAAATGCCTTGGTGCAACAGGAGAAAGTAACCTTTGGAAATTGCGATTTAGAAAAACAGTACAGTGTCACAAGGCAAGGGAGAAGCAAAGGAATACGGTGTTAATTATTTCAAAGATTACACCATACACATAGCTGCAATTTTAACCAACCTTATTGCTGCTGATATTAATTCCAGTTAGAAACAATAGTTCTGCAAGAAAGAGGCTGCTGCAAAGATTCTTGTGAATTGTTGTCCTGGTGCTTTGGATTTCACTGAAGAAGAAGAAGGTGAAGATGCACATTGAAAGGCATATCAGCGAAATTATAATTCCCAATTGAGTGATTCGTGTTAGTACATTATCGTGCGTAACACCCTGCGAAAGAAAAGAGACCAGAAGTACACCTTTTAGAATATTCGATTAGTGATCAGAGGAAACACGACGTCCGTTTGTGTTTTCGGAGCGCATGCCATGCCATTTTAATTGTGAGTATTTTATTGTAAATGTTTCTGTTTCAAAGGGGCTTTCTTTTCCTGTTACCGAAATTCTGAGAACAAGTCGAGGCAAGAACAATGAGTAACAGATACTTTTCTTAACTTCGACATTTATCATATGCTACACAACATTGCTACCGAGCCATTGAAACCAGAAAATCGTTTCATGTCTTATCATCGAGTGAACAATACAAAGAATACAATAAACAGCAATTCAATAAGTCATTCACCGTATCTCTGTTTCATGCATATCTTTTATCAGTGACTCTGAAAGAAGCATACTCAATTCTAACCCAGTGTGTTGGTCAAAAAAACCTATAAAGCATCCCTCCATTATGGACATTACTTTTATTTGCTCAAAGAAAACTTAACCCGAAAATAGCAGTAAAGTAACTTGCAGAGGAGTAAACACAAAATTATTATATACATATATGGTATAAATAAATATAAATGCAAGAAATAAAGACACCGTCATCCCCAGAAACCACACATAATGCAACGAATAACCAGACCAACTTTTCTAAAGTCACAAGCAGTGGAACTAAAAGAGGTTCAGGGTTCAAAATCGTTAATAATAGGATCTTAGTGTAAAATGAGTGTGGAGATGCATACAAAATGAAGTTAAATTCAAACAATGAAAGGTCCGCAAATGCTCGACGTTTATTCACAGGACAACATGTACAGCAAATGTAAGTTAGATAACTGATCACCAACTGTCACCCACGCACCAATATAAACACAGCCCAGCTATTTGAATGTACACTTGCCTTCCACGAGCCAACAAAGCTCGTTTCCACCCCAACACCCCCTGGAAGGACTCATTTGAAATAGGCACGAGTATATGAAAATAAACAATAACGCACAAGTGCAGCATAAGCACATGTCACGCTCGTGCATGCAACACACCTCTCCCCTTTACATTTTTATTTTAAAATAAGACAAAAACCTTGAGCCTCACAGGTGAAAGTTGTGACCTCAGGCCTCTGGGAACATCTTTGATGACGTCTGCTCTTCTAGCATTGGATGCCACAGCCATTCCTGTGTTCTTGACTCACTCCTTCCTGTTCAGCCACATCCGAAAAAAACATTGCTCACGTTTGTCAGAGCATAATTCCCCATCCTTGAACAATTATACCCTCTTGTGATTCCAGACAACTCCTTCATCTACTGACTCCGCATCCATAAGCGCTTGATAACTTGTATAGGATCCAACCAACTGGCAAATCCCTTACCATCCATTCTCTCTTTCTTGAGGCATGCCAGTCACCAATCGTCACTACCTGCCTGCTTACAGCTCTATTCCTCTTCCTTAAATCCTGTTTCATTTTAGCTTTGTCCACTCGGCTTCGAATTTGTTTAAAATCTACCTCTTCAATCTCACCCTCCATTTTCTTTTTGTCCTTCAACCACCACAGCACTAACCTGATGCTGGGTTTGCGCCCTCTCAGTAACTCAAATGAGATCACAGAAGTCACATAATTGGGAGAAGTCCTACATGCCATTGCAAAGCATTCCTCCAGCTCGAACCCCCCTTTACAGGAAGCTAAATAGCTCATTGAGCCACTGTGTTGAGCCTCTTAACCTGACTGTTCACTTCAGGATGAAACACCGCAATTCTCTTATGCGTCACCCCACACTTCTCCAAATACCTCTCCATATATTTACTGACAAGCTGAGGCCCATTGCCTGTTACAAGTTTCTTTGGAATGCCATCTCTACAAAAAATTTAATTAAAAAAACTCCACAACATTTTCTGAAGTGTCTTCCTTTAGCATTTTTATCTCCAGCCATTTTGTGAAGTAATCAACTAAAACAATACCAAACGCCTCCTGTCTTAGTAACACTGCAAGCAGGTTAATAACAGCAAGACCCATTTTCTTCCATGGTGCCTCAAGGAACTAAAATGGCTGCAGATCAGTAGACAATGCTTTAGATGACTTGTCACTAGAAGCACACACTTAACACATCCTTACCTGGTCCTGGTGTTCTACAAAAGTATCTGTCCCTGGCCACCAGAAATTTACAGTGACTCGCCTTCTTGCGTTTGATATACCCAAGTGACATTCATGAGCCATATCCACAATGATTTTTCTCCAGTTAAAAAGGAGGTATGAATTTGTCTCCTCACACTATGATACCATTCTCCACAACCAATTCTTCCTATATTTTGAAATAACTAATTTACTCTCCTGGGATCTTCCTTTCATCTGACCAATCGCTCCTGATAAACTGTATCACCTTGTACAGTTCACCATCTTAGCTTCCCGGACAATATATTGTAATAAACCTACTAAATTGATGTCCAGTAATGTAAATGGTACTTCACAGTCACTGATATCTGGCTCATTGAGATTACCTCCTGGAACAGATAAACTGGAAATGCAATCTGAATGCACGTTAACCTTCCCCAGCACTTCCTCTAACTGATACTGAAAACTTTGCAATCTAGAGGCCTCATATGCACCAACTGCTTGTGGTCTGTATTGATGATGAATTTAGTCCCCCATAAAAATTCCTAAAATGTTCTGCACCCCCCCGCCCCCCCAATGGAAGCCAACAACTCCCTCTCAATCATGGATTTTTTTTTCCAGCATATCACAAAGGTCTTGATGCATACACCATAATCCACTCTTTGAAATGATCCTTCAACATCACACACTACCCAGATCACGGTTACCACCATCAACCATCACAACTCATTGCTTCCCAATCACGAAATTTTTAAGACATGGCGCATTCACAATTAAACCTTTCAAAACTTCCACATGCAACCTCCGATCAGCCGACCTCACCCTAGCCACAGTCCCCCGCATCCAGCGCACAACCACAGGAGGCAGGTCTTTCTCCTACCTCACCCCCAAAACCTGGAACTCCCTCCCCACCAACCTTTGCAAAACCAAAGACCTACTGGTCTTCAGAAAGAACCTCAAGACATGGCTGTTCGATCAGTGACCCTCCCTGCTCCCGCTCCTCCCTGTTTTCCTCCCTCCCCCCAGCGCCTCGAGACCCTCACGGGTGAGTAGCGCGCTCTACACATTTTTTTGATTGATTGATTGATTGATTGAAAACATTAAATGCCACAGTCATGCTATCAGTCCAATCAAACTTTGCATCATTTAAGAAACATCTTGAGGGGTCCACTTTGGAAGCACAGATAGGGATAAAGTTAGAGTAGAATTCAGTTAACCCAAGGAAAGCTACTAATTGCTCTATGCAGGTGGGAACAGGAGCATTCGTGATGTTTTCCACATGATTACATTTGGGTTTAATGCCCTCTCCACAGATGCAATGCCCCAGATACTCCACCTCACATTTCTTAAATTTACATTTGTCTGAGAGTAGATTAAGAAATAATGATGATAGGGCTGCCAAAACACTGCTTACGTTCCTTTACCAAGCACTAGTATGTCATTTTGGGAAGCAACTGCTCCCGTTAGACCTCCAAGCATTTCTTTCATTAGCTTTTGAAAAACAGAAACTGTGCTGGCCAGGCCAAACAGCAGTTGACAAAAACTGAACAATCCTTCTAGAGTGATAAAAGCAGTAAGGTTTTTAGATTCCTCATCTAAATGTACATAATGGTATGCAGTTTATGGGTCAAGACATGAGAACACCTGTGCCTCAATAAGGTGGCCACCATATAATGTAGATTAGGGAGGGGATGAACATCCACCCAAATGGTATTAATAAGGCTGTGCGAATCAACACAGAGCCTCAATTCCCCAGAAGTATTAACAGAGATCACAACCGGAGACACCCAAGGTGATGACTCCACAGGCTCGATGATGTTCACACAAATCACACAACATGTCTTTAGGTTTGCCTCTGTAAGATAATGGTTTGTTCCTCACCATATGACGTGACGGGATAACACTGTCATGCAATCTGAGGCAATGCTTAAACCTCTAGTATTCCCCCAACTTGTCACTACATAGGAAGTTGTTGCTTTCACTCCAGCTCAAAACCTGAAACACAACCAGTACCAGCACCAGAAGAATTTTCAGTGGTGTGGCAAATTCAACAAAGATTGCCTACTCTGAGCCATTACATTTTTTCCATAAATGCGGCGCCCAGAAATTAACACAAAAATTCCCCAACTAAATCAGTTTTATGGCCTCTGTACCCACCAGGTGCCACATTTGGTAGCAATAACATCTTATTAGGTCATCTCACTTTAACTATATCATGAGCTATGAAAGTGTACCAAGCACACAAATCCCCAAGCACATGTATAACAACACAGTCCACTGCAATATCACATGAAAGGAATTTAGATTAACTTTTCCGCCAACCAATATTCAATACAGTGTTGATGTCTTGGTCACAATTGTCATATAAACTGATCATAATTATCATACGTTTCTACAAAATTCACTCTCCTGGGCATTGACCTGCATACTCTACCAAAATGCCCTCTGTATTTGCACCTGGAACAAATCACACATGTTAGAGTTGCCCAAATGTCCATTAGTACTGCACCTATAGCACAAAGCTATACTTTTTTTTACCCTCAAGCCTTTGCCAATTGGTCTTTATCTCAGGTTTCTGCATGATCTTATTTTTTTGCTTATGAGATTTCTTTGACTTATCCCCATCTTTTATCCCAATCCTTTAAAACAATATGCACATCATTCTTCTCATTACCCCTTATTTCCTTTACAAACTTTTCAGAATGCTTGATTGATGTGTCTGAAGTGGTTAATATTCTTTCCTGTATCTTCTTATTATTGGTTCTCATCAGAATTTTGGGCCAGATGTAGGTAAGTCACAAATTGCGACTTGCAATTTGCGAGTCATAGCGACTCGCAAATTGCAACTCGCAATTTGCGATGCAGAGAGGTGTCTCAGACACCTTCTGTGATTCGCTATGGGGTCGCAAAGACCCACCTCATAAATATTTATGAGGTGGGTTGCAGTTTGTGACCCCATAGCGAGTCTAGGCACTCACGGGGAAGGTGGCCTGCTGGAGACAGCAGACCACCATGTCCGTGACTGCTTTTCAAGAAAGCAGTTTTTTTTTTTTTCTCTTTGCAGCCTGTTTTCTTTAAAGGAAAACGAGCTGCAAATAGAAAAAATACCGAAACCTTTTTGTTTCTTTTTTTTTCAGAGTAGGCAGTGGTCCATAGGACCACTGCCTGCTCTGAAAAAATTATTTTGTGAGCATTCACAAAGGGTGGTGTTCCCCCGTTAAGGGGGAGAAAAATGTCACTAAGAGATTTCTTTGCGTCATTTTCTTCTACACTTTTAAAGCCTGCTCAGAGCAGGCATTGAAAGGATGCACAACATTGATTACAATGGGCTTCTACAGGCTTTGAAAGATTAGCATAACATTTTTTACTCTAATCCTGCAAAGCTCCGAACTAGCTTTAAAAAATGTTGATGCTAGTTCCCTTAACTACGCCAAGGTGGCCTTAGAGGGGGTGCAAGAAAAGTGGCGCTGCACTGGGTACAGCACCACTTTCATTAAATCAGGCCTTTATTGTTTGTTGTAACTTCGGGATCCTTTCTCACAGTACACAGGATGAGTTGGCCAATTCTCATGTGAAAGTAATAAGGCTTCCTTTCATGTTCGACAGCTAGAACAAATACTGTTACTTTGTTAACATCAAAACATGTTCAAAGTTTGTAATATAATAGGAATTTCAACAAAAGCTCAGCAATCTAGGATGTAATTCAGGTCAGAGGAAAACAGAATAAACAAGTACTTTTTCCCTATGCCTTAAAATGAATGTTCAGGCCTAGTCTAACTAAGAAAGCCTAGAGACACATTAATACAATTAACACATATAAAACCTTACAATTTGAATCAAATACACAAAGCAAAATATTTAATTGCAAACATTATTCACAACATATTAGAAACAGTTTAAACATGCATTTATTATTCTGCACACGTAACTCACGCTAATACATTCATTTAACTCAATATAAGTACAATTAATTCATGTTTATTTAATAGTCTTAATATACTTCTTTACTGTTTTTGTAAAGATAAAACTTTCAATATTAGTTCATGTCAGTAGCTTACTCAAATACGTATGCACAACATCTTTCATTCCAAAACGCGATGTCAAATATGAATGTAGGCCACATTGTGCACCATAATTCAAACATGCACATTTTACATTTTGTGTTAATTTCTCTATTAGGCTTTTAAAATGAAGGTTTGTAAGTCACTGTATGCTAACTTTTATGCCACTAATGTATGAATAAAATGTGATCCTTATCAAGTGTAAAGGGGTGCAGTGCCATGGCATCTAGGCTGCTTTGGGTAAGAGGGAGGCTATGCGGGCAGCTTCCCCCTCAGTTGGTGCACAGGGTTGGTCTCAAGAGGTGGGGGAAGTTCAGGGGATCACTGCAGATAAAAAATGGAAGAGTTCACAATTGATTATCTGGAGATATGCATTGGCTAATGGTAATGGAAATGTAATAAGAGTTGTACAGAAAGGGTTAGATGAAAAATAGTAATGTCTAATGTTGCAAAATGCATCTAGGCACTTTCGGACGCTGTGAAATGCACTTAGAAAGTCTATCCATGGCGCAAACGATCAGTAATGTTTGAGAATAAGTTCGCAATGCACTTTACCGTTTGGCAGAATAGGCATGACATCACTTCAAGAATGTTTGTATTCTTTTTTAAGGAGCTGCACTTTTTTGCTTGGGCCCCTTCAAGCACACCATACCTGTATATCTTTGTGTGCTGTGGAGGCACTTTGAAATGCATTCCTGAACTTCATTCATGGAACAGAGCAATAGGGAGGTCAATCAATCCAAAAAGGACATCGTTTGTAAAATTTAAGGACAAGTATGTGTATATATTAGTTTATGGTAAAGCATACTGATAACATTGTTTTCTGCCTTTGGAATTCTTGAATGGCCTGTAACCTTTGTGAGTTATAGTTACCTAAGGGTGCTAGTTGTAGTTACTTGATATAACCATAACTTTAACTGCTGAATTTCTATGGTTTTGTGCGAGTAAATTCAGAACCTAAATATAATGTACCTGTAAACTTTGTTTTTTATAAGCAAATTTCTATGTTTAAAAAAAAAAATCTATTTCCTAACTATAACCTTTGTTTTTTTTTTGTGATTTTGTATGTTTTCTAACATAAAGTAATTTTAATTACTTTACATTAATCCAACTACCGCCGCGCACAGCCTTTGGCTGTGCACAACAGGGGTAGTCGGACGGCCCTGCACTCCCCTGTCCTTTGTCCTGGGAAAAAGGTGGGACGATGCTGCATATCACTGATGTATATAGGGTGGGTCCATAAGGTTGGCGATTCTAGGCCATTTTTCATACTTGTAGTTTTTAAAAGGGAAAACACAATCTCTGGTCTCAACAGCAGATGACAAGATAGAACCAAGTCATCACAGTCATTGCATGAGTTATTGCACTTGAGGAAAGCAAGGATGTTCACACCTCTACCAAGGTTTACAGATAACATTTCAAGAAGGAAATGAAGAGAAAAAAACATTTGCTTTGCCTTGACAATCTGCAAGAAATTAGGATGATTAGTACTTTACAGCAGTGGAGCTTGAACTTGGGCACCTGCTTTTTTAATATCTATGACTACTTCCCCTTGAAGTTTGATTTCTGTGAAATGAGCATCATGCCACAATGAATCCTGCCCAGCGTATTCATCAAAGAAGAGGACACTGTTTTTTGCAGAATGTCTACCCAACTGGAGTGCTTCCTACTGCTAATTAGTAAGTGCTACCTCACTGGGAAAATGTATAGTGTATTTCCTACACTACAGCTGTAATATATCCTTTAACCTTGTTTGTCTGTAACTTTGTCAATGTGATTGTTCCTCAAGCCTTTTTTGTCAGATAACTTTTTGAGGTGGAACAGCAGAGAAAACACACTTAGGTGTTTTCTCTTTTTTCTATTATTGTCAGGGACCGCGGGCAGCATCAAGGCCCCCATACTCCTAGCTGGCTCCCCACCTCCTGCAGAAACCAACATTACTCCTGCATGCAGGAAGCTGCTGAAAATGCGGGAGCAAAACTTTAATCTTTTTCCCTGCCTGCATGTCTGCGGGCAGGAAAAGAGATGAAAACTCCCTTTCCAGCAAGCAGGAGCAATTTCACAGGTCCTGCTTGCTGGAAGTGAAGTGTTTGCTTTTGCTTGGCTAGAGCTGTCATAGCTGAGCATCCATGTCTCTAGATATCTAGATTTATTTTTCCTTTAACATCTCTAAAACTACCAAATGGATTTACACCAAATCACAAAAGCCTACTTTCTACACCAAAAGCTACATTTCTGCTACATTTTATGAAGTTCCGTCCTGCAGTTCAGGCAGTAGGCCCCCTTTTCCTCAGCCTCCTCTTGACATTCAATACAGCAGCTAAATTGACTGTCAGATTAGTTTAGAAAATTTTGTGAAAATCTCATGAAGATTCATCGAATGGTACAAAAGTTATTGGCAAAACAAAACATGCTTTTCCTACGGAAACTAGGGGCCTGATCTAAAACTCTGGGTGATGGGTTACTATGTCACTATGGGTTACTATGTCACTATGTGATGTGATGTTTCATCTACTGAAATCTAAATCCCATTTTATCCAATGTATTTGTGAATATTTATATATATATATATATATATATATATATATATATATATATATATATATCAATCTCTATAATTATTGTATATATATATATATATATATATATATATATATACCTACATATACACACACACATACAGATATATATATATGCATATATATATATATATATATATATATATAATTACCCCATATATTACATCTCTCATGACATCTACTTCTTTCCCTCCCTCAATATCCATTACACTTTTTCCATAATTACACAATAATCCACCAGCCTCTGCTATTTATAAATCATTACAATTTATGTCACATACCCCCAATACTTTAAAATCTTTTTCCCCAACTGCATCCTGGTCCTGTTCATGCTCCATTGCTGATTTAAAAACATGTTATTTGAATGCCCACTTATTTATCAATTTTGGAAAATTGTGTTTTCACAAATTAGCAGGATTTTGACACTTGCTATTCTTTTTTCCTTTGTTAATATTTTTCTACTAGAGAAAGTAACAATACTCCCACATACTGGGCTGTGAAAATATGGATTAATATGATGACTGCAATCAATATGAGAAAGTGAACACAATGAGTGAGTAAAGTATGATTTGTGGAATATTTAATATTTTCTTTTTCTAAACTTGGGGTATAGTGAGTGTCTTAGATGATACCTTTTACAATATTATGCCAATATTTGAGTATTCAGTTTGTTAAACAAGATCTTTTTGATGCAATAGACATGAAATCATTATAATTCAAATGTTTTAGGCACTGAAATAATTAAATTATTTCGAACCGATATTCTTTATAAGGGTGTTGGCGAGATATGATTTTTTTTAGTGATGTTCAAATATCTATTGTAAGGTTACAACATTGTCATGGTGGGTTTTTTTGCATTGCAAAGTGATGTTAGATTTTTATGGTTGTTTTTAATTTTACAGCTCTGATGAAGTCTGTTGCTGGATGAAACGTGTTGGATGAGCTGAATGATGTTATAAGGAAATCCATTGAAGTCTAGATATAACACTACTACATGGATCCTCGTTGGTTCACTGAATAAGGAACTGGGTAACCTTTGTTCCTATGATATGATCTTCTTGGTTGGATTATCATCCACTTTTTATATATATATGAGTGCACCTCTTCATTGTATTGGTTTATGTTTCTATGTGGGTGGTTCTTAACTAGAGGATCACTTTGGGGTACAGCATGGGAATTCTAATCTAGATTGAACTCACACTGGTGTGAGCAGTAGTGACCTACAGTGCTTTTTATATTTGCTGTAATATTTTTCTAGGTAGTTTGTCACCTCAGTGGCCCCACACATCCCCAGGTTCCAAGTTTATGGAATACTTATAATGTGTTGCTTTTCATTAAATAACATCTAATTGGAAACAAACTCAGAATGTCACTTTCAGATCATTTTGTAATGCTGTTTTCTTCCATCACAGATTGGACACCAGCTATGTTTTTCATATGTCTTTAGTAAAAAAAAAAAAGAGGGATCTCTTATGGCTTTCACTATGTATTTATCCAGTTTCGCCTCACTTGTTAATAAAAATAATAATGTCAGATGATGTTAAGAAGCGTCCTTGATTTTCCCCAGATATCCCTTTTTTGATCTAATAAGATGATATATAGGATTTCATACACCTTAAATATATGATGTGTTTTCTATCTTTTCATAATGTCTACAGTTCTTTGCTGTTCTCATTTTTCTAATTCATAAATAGAAGTTACATATTACCATATTTCCTATGTATTTATGTAGTTTCTTCCAGCATATATTTTTTCCTTCCTACAATTGTATACATTTTTAGCAAATGTTTTCTATTGCATTGCATTGTATTTTATGATCAACACTCTTGTTCTATTTTAGCCACTCAGACTTATATTACTTATTGTACTGCTGTTTTCTTTTTTGCTGTTTTTAAATAATCTGCAAATATTACATTGAGACTAACAATGATGTTATCCAAGATGTCATGAGTGCTGTAATACATGGGTGGAATAGCAGTGCCATGTGGCCCCCTCCCTAGGCTGAATTTTTCCCCAGGGACCCCATCTCCTGGGGCACAGTCATGTGTTAATGGATGCCCTGGCCCTACCCAGGGTACCCAGTAAAGACTTATGGGGCCCACAGGGGGGCACCCCATCTCCTGTTGTAGCCGGCTTTGCTCCTGTGTGCAGGGAGCTGCTGCAAATAGCAGCTCCCTGCGTGCGAGCGCAATAATTTACTCTCTTTCCCTGCCCACATGACAGCCAGTGGCAAAAGAGATAGAATCTCTGCTTTCAGCAAGCTTGAGCATTTTTAAAGCTTCCACTTGCTGAAAGCAGAGTCTTTGCTTTTGCGTGATGAGAGCTTTCATAGCTAAGCCAAGCAAAAGCAAACAGCTACCTCCTATAAGTGAGCACCCCAGGAGGTAGCAGGACCATATATGACTCCAGGTGGGGTTCTGGGCAGCCCCCTCCAGTCATCGACATGGCCTGGCCCTGGGAGGTGGTGGTTCAAGAGCCGTATATAACCCAGGGAGCCGGGCATGTGTCCCTCCTCTTATATTTTGGCCCCAGGGAGATGGCGGTCCCTGGGACACAGGGGTCCGCGTGGCCACCTATCATATTTCAACTGCAGCCCCAGGGAGGTGGTGGTCCCCAGGGCCCAGGTGAGTCTACACGGCCCCCTGCTTTATTTTTTTATTGTGGCCTTGAAGATGTGGTGGTCCCTGGGGACTCCACATGGCCCCTGCATACTTTGTTTTAGCCCCGGGTATGTGGTGGTTCCTTGGGGTCTGTTTGGACCCCCTGACAAAATTATTAATTTTGTTTCCCTGGGGAAGTGGTGGTCCCCAGGGCCTGGTGGCATCTGTGTGCCCCCCTCCTTTATGCTTTGGAATACTCCTGGGATCTGGCCCACACAGGGGCAAAAGCACTTTGAAACACAGGAGACAACATATATATTTTTTTAAATCATAGCAAACTCCACATATCCAGCTGCAGATTTCTCCATGGTTAAAAAAAATACTTTTAAGCCCTAGCAGGGTCCCCAGGGCCTGTTGGCATCTGTGTGGCCTTCCAATATTAATTTCTTCAACCCCAGGAAGATGGTGCTTCCGAGGACTTCAATAAGTTCCAAAAGGAAGGGCCCTGAGTGGCCCCCTCCCTCATGCTTTGGAATATTCCTGGGACCTGGCCTACACAGGGGCAAAAACACTTTAAAACACTGGAGACATTTTTTTTTTTTTTTATCACAGCAAACTCCACATATCCAGCTGCAGTTTTCTCTATAGTTTTTAATAAATACTTTTAAGCCCTAGCAGGGTTCTACGGGGACCCCTCGACCAAGGCTAGAGTGTTAGGGTGTAAATACCCTGCCCCCTTTTGTTTTTTAATGTTTTTTTTAAAACTCTTCTTGTGTTGGCAGCCATTTAGATCTCAGCAGGAGATCTCCCTGGATCTGTAGCCCTAGATATTCACATTTATTACCCTTTAATATCTTTAAAACTACTGAAAGGATTTACACCATTTTTTAAAAGCACGATTTGCAGACTAAAAGCTACCATTTTGCCAAATTTGGTGTAATTCTGACCAGCGATTCCAGAATTAACTTAGGAAACACACTTTTTGTATCCCCCCCCCTTTTTCTAGGCCCCTGCTTGATGGATCAGCGTGAAACTTTCAATGCACAAGACCATAAAGGACACTTTTTGGGGGAAATGTGAATTTTGTGATAGCGGTGAGTCAAAAAAATAGTTTTCAATGGAAACTAGGTCCTAACTATAGCATCTATCTATCTATCTATCTATCTATCTATCTATCTATCTATCTATCTATATTTATATATATCATGTTTACCCAGGGAACCTCACACTGCTCCACTTCACAATTTCTACTTCGAGCAATCCCAGGAGACGGCACAAATCCGGTAAGACTTATTGCTTTCTTACAAAAGGCTTATTATTTCATACTAATAAAAGTGTGAGGTGCCACCAGAAAAAAATAGCCTACGCGTTTTGGCAGAAGCCTTCAACTTGGCCATCCCATAGTGCAGTGCAAATCATACACTTAAAGGAGCACTCTCCTTTTCTCTATACCTCCTCTGTAAAGGTACATGCACATAAAAAGACCACAATGTCACGTGTAACTTTCCTTTCCAAATAATCACAGTATTTGCAGGGTTTAGCTTAGTCTGACATGTTTCTTACTACAGTATTTATTTTTCTCCATACTATGTCCCTCACAATAAAATGTTTTTCTTTGGAGATATTTCCATAAATTCAAAAGTGAGATTGTTTCATGGTTCTCAAATGAAGTCAGTTATTTGAAAAAAAATATTATTATATCCCTTTTTGATAAAGTGCCTTTCAGACAAAGTTATTTTTTCAGGGTATATATTTCTGCAAATTCGTCAGATAAATAGCTTATTTTCATAATTCACTTTCTAATAAAGTTTTTGTATTCTTGATGTATTTTCATAATTTTAACTCATTAATAGCATTAATGGTATATTTACATATTTTTGTGTTTTCACAAGTTTCCACTCCTTCGATAACGCATTTGGAACAGTCATAAAGGCACAGAAGTCATTATCTCACATAATTATAATCCTGGTAAAGTAACCAAGACTTAGTCCTCCCTCCAATCAGCTATTGTCTTCCTAAGAGAAAACTATATTCTGATTTTCTTACACTTCCAATGGAATACTTCCCAATTCAATCCTCACTGATCCTCCATATATTAAGAAGCACAGAATGAAATACCATATATATATATATATATATATATTCACTTAGAAAACCAAAGGTTACAAAGAAGTTACATTTAGGTTCTATATTTCTTTGCACAAAACCAAAGAAATTCAGCAGTTAAAGTTATGGTTATAAGGTAACTATAACGCATACCCCCTACCATGCACAGTTTTTTTATCAATAATTTTCTTGCAAATGTTGCAGTGACAATATCAAAGATGCCACGCCAGATCTCATAATTTTCCCATTGGGATTTTAGACAGCAATACAGCCCGAACTGCAGAGCCACGGATATACATTCCAACAACAATGCTGTTATTGGCAGGCTGCAATTAACAGGAAAGTTATGACCACCATTTTAGGTATTGGGGCAAGGTCTACAAATTAAAATAAAATGTAATAGAATGGGTCATGGTACAAGGACTCCCACCCCATGGGTGCAGTATAGGTTTCAGCGAGGGACCCCTTATGGGCAAGGATTTGCCCCAAAACATTTTTTTTCACATGCATGGATGCACGGTTTTGCTGCGGTGTACAGGTCGACCCCCATTTGAATCCGTAATGGATCCACAGATCAGCCCCAATAGGAAAAAAAGAACACACTCACAGACCCACAGAAACACTCACATGATCACTCACAGACCCACAGAGACATTAACATATCCACTTACACACCCACATAACCAATCACACACCCACTCACACA
This sequence comes from Pleurodeles waltl, assembly GCF_031143425.1. Classification (NCBI taxonomy): domain Eukaryota; kingdom Metazoa; phylum Chordata; class Amphibia; order Caudata; family Salamandridae; genus Pleurodeles; species Pleurodeles waltl. The sequence goes on along the minus strand of NC_090443.1, from coordinate 656,357,867 downwards.
CCCATACACCCACTCACACACCCACTCAAATATGCACATACCCGCTCACAGACACACAAAACCACTCACACACCCACTCACAGACTCAGACAGTGACACACATACCGACTCACAGACCCATACATCCACTCACACACTCACTTAGATCAATACAGTTATTCATACATCTACTTACACACCCACATAATCACTCACACACCCATTCAGCTACTCACACACCTATCCACAGATACATACATCCACTCACACATCCAATTACATACCCACATACCCACTCACACCTACTCACAGACCCATGCAGTGACTCATACATCCATTCACAGGCCCACTCACACACACTGTTACAACCTCACACAATCACTCATACACCCATTCACAGCCTTACGTAGCCAGTGACAGACCCACTCACAGGGTCATTCACACAGCCACTCACACACCCAAAAAATCATACTCAATCCACTCAAAGATCCATGCAGCCACTCACACACCCACTCACAGACACATACAGCTGCTCACACACCCATTTACAGACCCATACACCCACGCATACATCTATGTACATACCCATACAACCACTCCAACACCCACCCACAGACCCATACAGCCAGTCACACATCCAATTACATACCCACATACCCACTCACACCTACTCAAAGACCCATGCAGCGACTCATACATCCATTCACAAAACCACTTACACACATTCATAACCTCACACAACCACTCACACACCCATTCACAGACTCACATAGTCAGTGACAAACCCACTTACATAAACAGCACTCAGCCTCTCAGACACCCACAATACCATGCACAATCCACTTATGGACCCATACAGGCACTCACACACTCATGCAGCCACTCACACACCCATTCACCAACCCATAAAGACATTCTCACACGCACTTAGAGAACCCATAGAGCAACTCAAACACCATCTCACACACCCCCACAGTCACTCACTGACTTACCCACACAGCCACTCAAACACTTACTTACTAACACATAAAGTTCCTCACATATCCACTTACACACCCACATAACCACTCACACACCTAGTCAAAGACCCATACAGCCACTCACAGGCACAAACAGCCACTCACACACCCACATAACCACTCACACACCTAGTCAAAGACCCATACAGCCACTCACACACCCACTCACAGGCACAAACAGCCACTTATACATCTACTTACACACCCACATAATCACTCACACATCTACCCACAGGCCCATACAGCCACTCACACACCCAGCCACAGATACATAAGCCACCCACACATCCAATTACACAGTCACTCCCACCTACTCACAGACCCACGCAGTGACTCCTATACCCATTCACAAACCCACTCACTCACACACACTGTCACACCTTCACACAACCACTCACACACTCATTCACAGTCTCACATAGTCTGTGACAGACCCGCTCATTCACACAGCCACTCTCACACCCACAAAACCATGCTCAATCCACTCACAGACCTAAACATCCACTCACACACTCAGTCACAGACTGATAGAGCCACTAACGCCCCTACTCATTGACACCTATAGCAACACCCACTCACCAACCCATAAAGACATTCACACACCCATTCACAGAACCAATAGAGCAACTCGAAGACCCACGCACACACCCACACAGCCACTCACAAACTCAGTGACACACCTATACAGCCACTCATGCACCCACTCACAGGCAATATAGCCACTCACACACCCACTCAGATACCCACCAAACCACTCACACATCCACTCACAGAGCCATATAGCCACTTAAACCCTCACTCACAGACCCATACTGGCACTCACATACCCATTCACAGACACACATAGTTAGCTTCAGACCCACTCACAGAACCTTCAGCCTTTCACACAGTCAATCTCTTAGTCACAGACCACAAAGCAACAGATACATCCACTCACAGTCCCACAGAGCCATGCACATGGCCAATGTATTTAATGTGATGCTGTTTTAAATCAGTGCTTTCAGTTAAGAACAGATCCACAGAAACATCACAAAGCCAAAAGTGTTGCTGTTCTGTATTGAATGTGTGCTTTTGGTTTGTGGGTCCATGACAGAACCACAGATCCAAGTGAGAAATTAGAATAAGGATTTGAAAATAAAAGAAACCAGTGTTTGTGAAAAGGGTTGGCTCTGAAAAGAGCTTTTGTGTTTAGAATGTGTAGATGATAACTATACATAGTTCAGGATGCGGTCTTGCAAGTTGTTGAGGAACACTCTGTGACCCACATCTGTGAAATGGACTCCATCAATTCTATATATTCCATCCATTTCTAAGGGTAAATTGTTGTGGTATCGAGAGCCTTTCCTGTGGTCTCAGAAGAATGCAGAAACGTTTTTATTAAATTGTGTTCTGGACTTCTCTATCTGGGGATAAAATGTGGTTGACCGCTACCATTTCTGTCTGTGTCAAATGTTGGAGAACATCAAGGCAGTATGTGGAAAAAATGTCATTAATTTATCAAAGGCATCCTTCATTAGGATTTTCAGTCTTGTCCCAGTAATTGTGTCTAGGTCATTGCCACCATGGTGCACAATCATAGGGTTTGGATGTTGGCAATCCACATTGCTTTCAACCAAAGGCAGAAATTGATGCCACTTTAGCTCTCTCTGGCTAACCCAAGTAATGTCTACAATAAGTAAACCAAGGTCCCTGTCAATGCCATTTGGTAGAACTGGGGTCTTTGGTTGACAGTCAGGTTATCCCCTGTCCAAGCAAGGACCCTCACTCTAGTCAGGGTAAGTCACACACAATCCAAATGATCCTGTGCCCAACCTCTGGTAGCTTAGCTTGGCACTGAGCAGTCAGGCTTATCTTAGAAGGCAATGTGTAAAGTATTTGTGCAATAAATCATACAATACCACCATATAGCACTACAAAAATACACCACACAGTGTTCAGAAAAATATATCATATTTATCTGGATAAATGCAGGTCAAAACAATTAAAATGCAAAAAGTATAAGTTGAGATATCACTGAAAAGTGATATAAAGGGGGTCATTCTGACCCCGGCGGCCACCGCCGACCCTGGCGGTGCCCCGCAGGGCATTCTGACCACGGCGGTTCGGCCGCGGTCAGATGCGGGAAACCGGCGGTCTCCCGCCGGTTTCCCGCTGCCCTGCAGAATCCTCCATGGCGGCAGAGCGCGCTCCGCCGCCATGGGGATTCTGACACCCCCTACCGCCATCCGGTTCCTGGGGGTCTCCCGCCAGGAACAGGATGGCGGTAGGGGGTGCCGCGGGGCCCCCGTAAGAGGGCCCCACAAAGTATTTCAGTGTCTGCTATGCAGACACTGAAATACGCGACGGGTGCCACTGCACCCGTCGCACCTTCCAACTACGCCGGCTCAATTCTGAGCCGGCGTCCTCGTGGGAAGGTTGATTTGCCCTGGACTGGCGGGCGGCCTTTTGGAGGCCGCCCGCCAGTCCAGGGCAAATCCCAAAATACCCTCAGCGGTCTTTCGACCGCGGAGCGGTATTTTGGTGGGGGAACTTTGGCGGGCGGCCTCTGCCGCCCGCCGAAGTTAGAATCACCCCCAAAGTGTCTTAAGTCTTTTAAAAGCAAACAAAGTCTCTTTCAAGCACAAAGTAACTGGTTCGCGTGAAAAATCTCCGCAAAGAACCGCAGAGGAGGAGAAGCGTGGAAAGAAAGGGGTGTGCGTTGATTTCTCGTGCTGCACACAGCAATGCGTTATTTAGTTTTCAAGCAGGGATGGCTGTCCACCGGTTTCCGGCACTCGGTCATGGATCCTCTTTGGGTTGCAGGGTTTTCAGAAGCCCCGGGGATGATGCGTGGATTTCCGGCGCTGGCAGGACGAAGTCACAGGGACTGCATCAATCTGGTGGGCGTTGCATTGAATTTTGTACGGCACGGCAGGCCCTGCATCGATTCCTCTCTGGAAGTTGGGCTGCATCGTTCCGGCTCAGCGGTGTGTCAATCCGGTGAGGCCATGCATCAAATTTCCGGTCACTAAGCTGGTGATGTGTCGATCTTCTGGTTGCAAAGTTGGTTCGCATGCGGTGAAAATTTTGCCGTGGTGGAGGCTGTGCGTCATTTCTGGAGGCTGTGCATCAAATTTCGCCGCACAAGGAGTCCTTGTAGAGATGAAGTCTTTTTGGTCCTGAGACTTCAAGGAACAGGAGGCAAGCTCCATTCAAGCCCTTGGAGAACACTTCTTCACCACAGCCAGAGAGCAGCAAGGCGACAGGTCAACAGCAAGGCAACAGTCCTTCACAGAAAGCAGACAGGTGAGTCCTTTGAGCAGCCAGGCAGGTCTTCTTGGCAGGATGCAGGTTCTGGTTCAGGTTCTCTTCTCCAGGAAGTGCCTGTGAGGTAGAGTGTCTACCCCAAGAAGCGTCTGAGTTGGTAGGGGCAGAGGCCCTGTTTAAATATCCAAATGTGCCTTTGAAGTGGGGGAGACTTCAAAGAGTGGCTTAGAAGTGCACATGGTCCCCTTTTAGTTCAATCCTGTCTGCCAGGGTCCCAGTAGGTTGTGAGGGCAGGCTACTGTCCTTTGACATGCAAGAGTCAGGCCCTCCACCCTCCCAGCCCTGGAAGACCTATTCAAAATTCAGATGTATGAGGCTGAGCATCCTGTGTTTGGGGTTTGAGTGAATGCACAAGGGAGCTGTCACAGAACCTCGCCAGACGTGGATGGTAAGGCACAGAAGGATTTAAGTGCAGAGAAATGCCCACTTTCTAAAAGTGGCATTTCTAAAATAGTAATATTAACTTCACCAGTCAGCAGAATTTTGTATTACCATTCTGGCCATACTAAATATGACCTTCCTACTCATTTTAGATCAAACGTTATCACTCAAACAATATATGAGTGTAGCCCTAATGTAAGTTCATGAAAGGAGCAGGCCTCTCAGCAGTGCAAAAATTACCAGGACATGTAAACTACACAGGTACATGTCCTGCCTTTTGTCTACATAGCACCCTGCCCTATGGGTTACCTAGGGCATTAATTATGTATATAGAAAAAGGGGAGTTTAAGGCTTGGCAAGTACTTTTAAATACCAAGTTAAAGTGGCAGTGAAACTGCACACACAGGCACTGCAGAGGCAGGCCTGAGACATGGTTAGGGGACTACTTATGTGGGTGGCACAACTAGGGCTACAGTCTACTAGTAGCATTTAATTTACAGGCCCTGGGCACATGTAGTGCACTCGACTAGGGACTTACAAGTAAATTAAATAAGCCAAATGGGTATGAGCCAATGTCACCATGTTTTAAGGAGAGAGCATATGCACTTTAGCACTGATTAGCAGTGGTAAAGTGCGCAGAGTCCTAAAGCCAGCAAAAATGAGGTCAGAAAAAGAGAAGGAGTAAGGCAAAAGGTTTGGGGGTGACCCTGCAGAAAGGCCATTTCTAACACCATTCTTTCTAATACTCTCTCTGGCCAAACACACATAACTTTTTACCACAATCCAAACTACCACCATTTTGGAGACAAACATGAGTAGAACACAGGAGAAGACTGCAGATGAATGAGGCAAATTTTGAAATGAAAGGCAGGTATAATGGAGGACAACACCTAAAATATAGGAAAGCATATTTGATTGGATGGTGAATATGTGCAGAGAACTAAAATTACGTAGTAATTTGGATGAAAAGTAACTACATCTGTCATTGGCTTTGAATCTTTTTTTTTTTTTTAAAGTAGTGTTAGGGTCATGCTTGAAATTGCAACCAGTCAACCACACCTGCTACTATTTATTTTGAAAATAATATGCTGCTTGGAATAAGCAATGTAAGCTTTTGGCCTAATGGTAGCTAGAGAGTGTTACAAACATGGTCACCCTGGAAATTAAGCTAAAAGATTCTGGGGGAGTGGAACAGAAACACTGCACTGTGAAACTCAAACAGAATGGTGCACAAACATTGCACCTTAGGGAGTGTTTGGGTTTTCATTAAGTACGTTTTCAAAAGTAAAACATTAATCTGAAGCATGAACAGCTTTTATTGGCTTCTGTGTGGATCTGCAGAGCTGCTGCAACTTTGCATGGGGGATGCACTGAGTGCATCAGTGGATCTGCAAATCCGGCCAAAAACACTACCAACTTGGGCATATTAGAAAGGGTTAAAAAATACTGACCACTCTGAAGTGTTATAACAATAATAATAAATGAAAGGAAGCCTGTAACTTGCTAAGCGCAGCAGTATCAGTGAAAGGAGAGGGGCAAGGATAGCCATTATTTGGTACTTTTGTACTGAGAGTAGAAGAGCATTACTACATTTCTGATTCCAGATTTGCACCAAAAGAGATTTTAAGAGGAATACTGGAGAACAGCAATTGGAGAACAGCAAATAGATTTTACTGGTATGTGAATTAGGGAGTACTGTAAAAAAACTATATGTAAAAACATTTATAACTGCTTAAAGGCTGAGAAAAGGTTACACAAAAAAGAAGGGAGGTTAGATAAGGACATTAACTAAAACATAGTGGCCCGGGAAGAAAAAAGAGGAATTTGTCTACAGAAAGTATACTTGCTTTGTAAAGCATCTATGAAAGAATGCGTTTGAAATGAGAAATTGTTTTTTAGTTACAGCATGTCATTTATTAGTATGTCATTTATAACCACTCACACAGTCAGGTAGGCATTTATACACCAGGTTATACTTCCATCAAAGCACCAATACTCCCATTATTCATAAAGCCAGACAGTGACATACTCAGTTGCACACCCATAATCCATTCACACACCCATTTACTTGCCTACACATCCACTTACATAGTCATTCATACACCCATACAGGCACTGTCACACCTACTCACACCTTTACAAACATTGCTGTACCCAGCACTAGGTCAGTCAGTTACGGATGACTTACACACCCATACAGCAAGTTATACACTCAGTCACCTACCCATGCAGGCACTCATTCTCTTATTTACAAAACCATACAGCCACTTACACACCCACTCAGACAGTGATAGAGGCACTTACACATACATTCACACACGTACGCAGCACTCATGTATCCACCATCAATAGAGCTACCTGCATACACAGTTACACACCCAAACACTGATTAGCACAGCCTGTAACCAATACATACAGCCACGTATATACCTATTGGGATATCCATACAGTCAATAACATACCCAGTCAAAAAGCTGACACCTAGTTGATCCAGAATTGAGATATTCAATATATCAGAAGGTCTCTAGTAGAATGCCCTACCTATGCCCAGGGCCTTTAAATTAAATGTTACTAGTGGGCCAACAGCACTGATTGTGCCTCCCATATGAGTAGCCTGCCAAACCTATCACAGGCCTGCAATTGCCAAGTTGCCAAGCCTTAAATGTCCCTTTTATTACATAAAAGTCACCACTAAGGTAAGACCTAGATAGTCTATAGACCAGGGTGCTATGTACTTAAAAGGTAAGAAATGTACTTTTAAGATCTGAATGCACTGGTAGTGAAATATGCCCAAGCTTTCTTTTTAACTACTGTGAGGCCTATTCCTCTCATAGGATAACTTTGGGGGGATTCCTTATTAAACTTAATAAACTGTAACTCCTGATTGGGAGGGAGTAGCGATATAATGTTGAACACCTCTGGAATGTAATAACACACTAACATAACCAATTACGTAGGTATTCACTTGCTTACAGTATGTAATATGATATGATGTAGTACACATCTAAATGTACTCTGTAATTGTTTTTCAGATATCTATTTGAAAGGAGAGGATTTACAGTGGCAAGGAAGGAAGAGAGGAGAAAAAAAGAAGAAGCAGTACTACCTGCATGCAACTGAGATGAAAAAGGGACATGATGGAGTGGGAAAAAAGAGTTGCTGATAAGAGAACTAAGGTGTTTATGGAGAAATAAAACATTTGGATAATACTGCAAATAAAAAGTGAGGTTTAAAGTGAACCTGCTAAGTAAAAAGGTTATTGAAGGTAGAAATGTTTTTAAAGAAACACCTAATCCGACACGAAGGCAGGCACAATTCAGAGAAACACAAATGAGAATGTTTAGAGGTAGGGTAGTACAGAGTTTGGTATGGAACATGAAGCAGTAAAAGAGGAGAAGGGTAGCATTGAAGCAAAAAGAACATATTGAGAGTGTGGTTGATAATCAGTTGCCTTGAAGTGTAAAGTTTTTATCTTGATAATAAACAGTATGAGAATACTGGATAAAACAGTTTTGTCTATGGAGAAAAAAAGAGAATGCTTTACTGCATGCCGTTGAAACAACTGGCCAATGCTGTGAGGTAAAACATGATACTCTAAATTGCAAAAGAGGAGAAGGTTAATAGAAATGTAGAAGAAGAGATAGCTGAAGAGGATCAAGGAAGGTGTAGACATGACCATGCGAATAAATTAGACTGTGGTAGTATTTGTAGTGTTTGGCAGGAATCAAGTGATATATTTTCTAGATACATTTCCAAGTAAAAGTGTGAAGCAGAAAATTACAATGTTGCAAGGATTAGATCCATGCAAAGAGGGGAAATAAACAAATTGGCATGTCTATCCAAAAATGTATGCACAAGCACCTTTCAGCATTTTCGAATGTTGGCTCTTCATCATTCAAAAATGAAAAAATTAGTTGGAATACTTGAAGTTGTAAAATGTCCTGCTTTGTGTTTAGGACAAATAAAGCACATTTGTATGGTATAGTAGCAGAGGCTGAAAGTTTTTGTGAAGATATTCAGTTACATTTCGGTAGTCCTGAAGTGGGGTCTGGGCAAAATCATGCAATAGTATGTTCAGGTGTAGAGCAACAGAGCACATATATTAGTACTGATTACCTTGCACGAGAAATAGCCAACTGTAATGCAGTGTCTACTGAGAAACCAAACTATGTTTGTATTTGTTGTCAGTGGACTAACTACAAAAGCTACATTCAAAATGTTTTAGTGGTATTGACAACTCTACAAGAAAACAGAGAAAAGTGGTCAAAATCTGCAGTGTACTTATTTGGGGAAGAAGGTTTTAACTTGTCAATATGCCAGGGCACCTGAAAGTATTGTTATGATAAATTTGAGAAGAACAAAATGGCTATCAGAGCAATACATAATAAGTTTGAGTAGGTTCAAATTACAGAGGAACTTTGACATCTAAATATTTAGGAAACAATACTGACACAGTCTAGACACCCTTTTCAAGCTATAATGTGTATGGAAACCGACAGTGGGAACTGCCACCGACTGAGCTACAAAAAGGCCTTGAAAGTGGAGTTGTGTAATTACCTTTAGATGTTAAATGCAATATTGAAACTGTGGGTGTAGAGAGAGATGTGGATGAAACGCTTTTTATTCTAGTCAGTGATCAGTCCACGAAAAACAAAAAAACTGGAAGGAACTAGTGTGATGTAAGGTGAAGAAAGCTACATTCTATTTCAAACAGAATATTGTGTATTACAAAGATGTAGATGTCATTGCACATGGAAGTTGCAGGGAGGAAGAAACATTGCCTTCAAATGGACAGTTTGAAAAAGTGGATAGGAGTAGATGTGAAGAAATATATGAGCACTACACTATCCATCTACTGCATTCAAAAGAGTTTATGGGGGTGCCACTGAACTCTATCAGGTGGAACAAGCAAAAGGAGCTCCAGTGATTGTTCTGTGTCAATACCTGCAGCTGAGTATAGGTCAAGATTATATTCAGAGTAGAGGATCATAGATTTTGACAAAGTGATCCATATACTTATTTGAGAGTGATTTGTGGGGACTATCATACGCTGTTAACCACATTCCTAAAACAAGAGTTAATCTACAAAATATGTCTGGAAAATAATTTTTTGACAAAATTCATGGAAAAGAAGAGAAGTTGGAGTACAATTTGATAAATCTGATGGCATGCAAATGTGGGACCAATGAGTATTGATATCGTCGTCATGGTGAACTGAAGTGTACTATGCGAAATTTAGGTGTACCAGCTTGGTTTGTGATCCTTACTTGTACAGAATATGTATGGGATGACATACAATACTTTTTGAGAAAAGCAAACTCTAACATTAAGGACATCAATTTTAAGACACTAGGAAAACTTTGCTCTTTGGATCTTGCCTTCGTCTGCAACAAAAAATCCATCTCTTTGAGAAGTTACTGATTTATTTTGGCGTAAAGAGTACCAAACAAGAGGTGCTCCTTATGTTCAGATGCTGTTGTTGGTAAAAGATGCACCAGAATTTAGAATGCACACAGCTGAGTCTATACTTTCTTTCTAAAACAGTATGTTATATGTAGCATCCCAAAAGAAAGCAAGGAAAAAGGCCTAAAACAGCACGTTTTGCATCTTCAACCACATACACATGGGAGGTAATGTCAGTGAAAATACAGAACAAAGGAACATTTTATACAAAATGTCATTTTGGATTTCCAAGACCTTTTATTTCAAAAGGAAGAGTCATTATTTTTTTGTGTGCAGTAAGACATACACTTTCTTGTAAATCACCCCAAAACACCTACAAACTGAGAGGAACAGAGGCTTTGAAATATATCAATGACTACAATCCTGTCATTCTGAAACTATTGAATGCCAATACGGATATTCAGTTTGTGACACACAACAATATAACCGTTGCTCATTATGTAACTTCATACATAAGAAATTTGAGAAAACGGAGATGAAAAATTTGTCAGAAGAGATTTCTGCTGAAAAGAAATTGTATAGATTCAGTTTGAAGATGCTTTCACACAGGAAAAAAGTGGATCCTATGAATGCTGTGACCAGTTGAGTTCAGCTTGTTTATACTCTAGGGGCCCAATTATGAGTTTGGTGGCTGAACCACCAGTCTGCCAAGGTGGCGGTTCCAAGAAGACTATTGCACCGGCTGTTTCCTGGTCACTGTGTTGCGATGTATGGAGTTTGAACCATGTAGACATTTTTCTGCCCACCAGCCGTGTGGTGGGCTGCAATGTTGGCGATGCATACTCTGTCACCACCATGGCCACAGCCAATCGGTGAGTCTATTACAAAAACATAGTTGACATGGCAGCCCCCTTGCCGCTGTTAGCTGATGGCAGTCGGCCATCATGGTATGCTCACAGCAAGGCACCAGAAGAGTGGCCATTGGATGGATTCAAAAACAACATGGAGGACATCCTGCAAATCACACTATCAAATACATCTCATCCCAGACTGTGATCCTTTGCCTCTCCACTTCAGCAGAGGAAGACAGAGACCACACTACTTTTTGTAATATTTGTTACATAAGGCAGCCCTTTTTTCCTATGCCATTTTACACCTTTCGCACACTTTTACTAATTTATCATTTTTTGTCCCAAATATCACTTGTGTAGTTTGTCACTCTCACCCACTTTAATTTCAGTCATGTCACATCCCAAAATTCCACATTTTTGAGAGGATGAATTGAGAGTCATGTTGGATGAAATCATAAGAGTAGAGCCACAACTGTTTGGAGCCCACGTCCAACATACTTCTCCCAGTAGGAAAATGGAAATGTTGCAAAGGATAGTCAACAGAGTGAATGCTGTAGGCCCCACCTTGCACACAAAGGAGGATATCAGGAAGAGATGGAATGACCTTAGAGGGAAGGTGCATTCCCTTGCCTCAAGGCAACCCCTGGATTCCCTGAAGACTGTTGGTGGAGGTTCCAGCACCCCATTACAACTCTTTCTCTGGGAGGAGAAGGTCTTGGCCATTCTACCTCCTGAGTGCTTGACAGGAATAGCTGAGGGAGCAGAGTCCGGTAAGTCACACCACAAAAACTGTCACAAAACTTCAATGTTCTGTATGCTCACATCTCAGATTTTGCCATTGTGTTGTCCTTCTACTTTGATACCCTGCAATACCCAAAGTATCAGGAAAAGTAGATTGTCAATGTGTATTGTTGTAGATAACATCACATGTATCAATCTCCATCACATGATATATGTTGAAATGGGATCTATAAGTGTTTTAATATCAAAAGATCATCCCAGGACCCATGGTATGTATCAACATGTAAATGTATGGTGCAACTTAACTGCAGTGTGGCAACAGGTATGTCAGACTAAACATTTGTCAAGTGTTGAGATGTAGAGAGATTATTCACTATGAACTAATCCAAGCCCAAGTAATTTGTCAGACATTATTATTAGATGGTCACATTCGACAAGATGCAGCAGCTGTGACACTGTCATGTTCCACTATTTAGCTTCATATTGCGGCCATTTCCCAGGTTACTTTTGGTCCTGATGAGACCCTTGCATCCATAATAAGGGTTGAAACGTCATCAGCAGCTTACAAGACGGACCTCTTGCTCTTCCTTTGTGGCAAATTAGGAACTGAGTTATTTATATAATTGGTTAGAAAACAAGGAAGGCTGTCTGGGTTTTCACAGATACAACCACTAAACTATGTTAAGAAATATTAATGTACTGTTTTGATTTTTTTTCTCATGGTGTTTTTGTTTTGCACTTGGGGAGCACAAATGTATTTTTCTAAATAATTCAAAAACTGTTTTTATAACAAGTGTGGTATTTTCGAAACTGTTAAATAAATATTTAAAACATGCCAAGTACTGGTAGCATGGAGGATTTCTGTCAAAAACTATCCAGAAGAGAGACATTTGAGGATTGATTAATTCTTTGGCAAAATAATTATTTGCTAAATTTAAATATTTTTTATTTAAATGAGCCCAAAGATACTTGTTAACCATGTAACAGCTAATGTTCACTCATCATGGATTTCACCATTTGTCTAGTTTTGGGAGCCTGAAAGTGACATGACTACAACTACCATGAGGCCCCCTTTCTGTAACTCAAAACAAGAGGCCATTGTGTACTTGCCCAAAAACACTTATTAACCATGTCACAGCTGATGTTTACTCATTATGGAGTTCAACATTGGACTAGTGTTGGGAGCCTGAAAGTGAGATGACTAAACTACCACAAGGCCCACTTTCTGTAACTCAAAACAAGATGCCATTGTGCACTTGCACAAAGACACATGCAAGCCATGTCACAACTGATGTTCTCTTAACATGGAGTGAGCAATCTACATATCATGCCTAACTCTGAGATGTGTATGCCTATGTAGCTTAATGTTGTCCTGGTAACCCCAAATGACACTATTGATGCCATGAATGACACCTTACCAATTGTGCACATCAAGGAGTTGTAAGGCATTAACCTGCTTCAGTCGATTGGAAGTGGCAGGTCACTCACTGCTCACATTATGTCTACTGCTACATCTACAACCAAGTTGTGTGTTCCCCTGCATCTTATACAACAAGGTCTAGAATAGGTCAAATACATATTACTTGTCCACTGTGTTGCCTTAACTGTTTATTAGATGTCATGTTCATTCCATAATCCAAAATACAAGCTCTAATGAGCTGCTCAATCCTAATAGTTTTTGCAATCTCCACAAATGTCTTGTCAACAACTTCAATACCGTGGAACTATATCACAATAGTAAACCCTGCCTATTAACATTTACATTGGTCTCTACTTACTCTAATAATAAACATTTGGATGGAGATTCCACACTTCCACTAATAACAATGTACTCAATTTCTCAACAGGTCGAACTGGCACTGTACCTGGGCAGACACTGCCTAATAAACAGACTCCTATCCCATGCCCACATGAAGCCTTCAGGGATGACAACACTCCTGGACATGTGGACATGGATGATGAACCTGGCACATATGGTCAGCCTTGTCAGATAGCAACAGTGAGTCTCTCTGTACCCACACCAAAATGTCCCAGCCCAGCTGCTACAACAACTCAGGCAGCAAGACACACCTCAACCTCTGTACCTAGCAAGGTCAGTAAAATCTTGCGCTCCCTAGTCCTGAACCCTGAAGTACAAATCGCCACTCCTAATGTAGAAGGACCAGAAACCATTTGGAGAGTGCAACCCGGGCCAGGGGCACAGGCTCGTGGGGATAGGGTCCTTGGAAGAGATGTTGTGGGCAGCAAAGTGAGGTCACTGGGGCCACTCATGACCAGGACACCATCAGCCAAGTCTTGGGGGTCTATCAGGAGCCCCAAGGCATGATGGGCCAGGAAGTAACTGGGCTCCGGGAAATCAAGCAGCTGCACAGGGACATGTACCAACAGATGGAGGCCCATAATTCCAACGTGGACACCCTAACAGGGGTGCTGATGGACATCCAAACAACACTCAGTATGGCTTTTTTTACCACCATCTACCCCTTTCTGTGGTGCAAATACATCAAGGCCTTCTACTTCTGCTGCAGTCAAAAGAAGGGTGGCCCTGGCAGATGAAGAAACACTGTCAGACACCCCTGTCTCTGCAACAGCTGAAACCCCCGTCCTCACATGCAGGGACATCCATGCAAATATCCAGAAGTTGTGGTTGGCAAGATACCCACCACTGCCAGCAAGAAACATCAACATTAAAGTCATCCTTTGTCTGCCACTCCATGGTCTAATTCTGGACACTTTTCCATTCCTGATTGGAGGAGTAATTTTGACTTTGTAAATCTGATGATTTGGTATCTACATCAATGGTTTCATTCACCATGACTGACTCCTTCACTTGTTATTTGTTTGTTTTTGTACCAAGTATGTCTTCACCTTTAACACTTCAATAATTCACAGGTCACAAACTCATTGTCTGCTGTAGTCAATTTTACATTTAGCAATGTAGAAACAAAAGACCATGTGAACTATGCACTCACAAAACAAAACAATCTACTTGTATAAGTATGGATATTTTGCATGTTCACAATGTTTAGCTCAGGATCACAAGCATGCCACACCTACACATACACACAAGTTACTTGTCTAAGAGGATTTGTATTACAGTGTTCAAATCATAGGCTGTCAAGGTGCCAGATACATAGAAAATCAAACATGCTGTGCAAGTGATCAAATTACAGGTACAGCCCTCCAGAACAAGGAAGGAAGGGATATATCAGATATTGTCCTATAGAATAGGCAAAATGAATATGGTTGATGACATCATCTGGAGACATATCACCTACCTCACAAAACGGAATCCAACATTACATAATGCAGCATTCAGAAAGATGGCAGTACAATAGTTCCTGGTCACAGGGTCATTACAATCTAATGCTTCTGCATCTGGTGGTGTGATACAAACAAATGTCAGTGATGTGCCACAGGCACTTTTGCCTCCAATGATGAAACACATCAACAGCTACATAAAGTTTGAACAAAGAGTGTTTAGCCAATGTGAAGTAAAATTAACATGGATATGGCCTACAACTACATAAGTATTGACCACATGATGACATGCTTAATGCATCATGTTCACCACACAACAAGAAACAAGTCCAATGGAGTCCCCTTAACTTCCATCCTATCACTGTGCAAGCTGTCTTGGCACAGGTCTTGTACACCCAAAGTCAGTGACAAACATTCAAAGCAACAATCCATGTCCACTTCGTATGTCCCAACAAGCATCACATTAATGCTGATGTCACAACGCTGAAATGTCCAAATGAAGATGCAACAGTGAAGATACCTAAACAAACGCAAAAACAAACCGTTATAAAACCATACATATGACACACTTCACATAGCAAACATCTGGAGAATGCAGAATGCATTTACTAAATGTGAAGGTTTGAAAAGCTTCATCACGAAGCACCCTTTGGCAGATTTTTTCAGAGATTAAGGCCCTCATTATGACGCCGAGATCAGCGCTGGCGGCCAACAAAAGACCGCCAGAGCGATGACCCCCCTCGCCGGCCGTCTAATATTTTCCCCACTGGGCCAGCAGGGAAAAGGGCCTTAACATTGACGGCGACTCCAAATGGAGCCGCCACCAGTGTTGGTGTGCGGCAGGTGCAGCAGCACCCGTGCGCAGATCAGTGCCCGTAAATCGAGCAGTGACCTGCACGATGGGACACTGCACGGGCCCCTGCACTGCCCATGCCAAGTGCATGGGAAGTGCAGGGGCCCCCAGGGGAGCCCCAGAGCACCTCTTCCGCCATCCTTACAGTGGCAGGGGAACCCGCCAGGGAAAAGCTGGAGGAACAGGGATCATTATCCAGAGGGCAGTGCTGCTTGAAGCGCTGCCCTGTCGGATAAGGATTTCCGCCATCATCAGGCTGCCTGTTGGCGGTAGCCTAGTAGTGTTGGAAGGCCATCTGTGGCAATCCCCAGAGCCTTCATTATTTGGCAGCTGAGCCCGCCAAGCCGGTGGCGATCATTACTGCCGCCACCGGCATGGTGGGCTCAGCTGCCAATGTTCATTATGAGGGCCTAAGTCTCCTAACACTTTTCAAAAACATACTCCTAACATCATCACCACAAGAGTTCATTGACATCTCATGACATACTTACACTCATGAGAAGAAGCTGTCGGTGAGATCTTGTAGCAATCGGCTCCTTCTTCTTCTGCACTATAAACCTTCAAATGGATTCCCATAGAGACCAGAAAGATTGTCACCCATGCACTCATCAGCAGCAGGCTGGACTACGGAAATGCCCTCTACGCCAGCACCACACTCAAACTCAAACGCAAACTCAAAGAATCCAGAACACAGGTGCCCGCCTCATCCTGGACCTCCCTCAGCATGAACACATCTCACCTCACCTCAAATCCCTTCACTGGCTCCCCATCGACAAGAGGATCAACTTCAAAATCCTCATCCACGCACACAAATCCCTCCACAACACGGGCCCAACCTATCTCAATGAAAGAGTGAACTTCCACACTCCTACTCGCCACCGCCGCTCCGCCGACCTCGCACTCACCACAGACCCCTGCATCCAACGCGCCCCCCAAGGCCTGGAACTCCCTCCCCACCAACCTCTGCAAGACCCAGGACCTCCTGCTCTTCAGAAAAAACCTCAAGATCTGGCTGTTCGAACAGTAATCCTCCTCTCCCCCGTGCCTTGAGACCCTCACGGGTGAGTAGCGCGCTCTATAAATTTTTTTTGATTGATAATCATCTTTTGTCATTTCATGATCCTCACCCGTTGGCACCTCAGGATCTCCCTGCTCTGCAATGCAAGGTGTGTTCCTTTGCAGAGCGATGTTATGGAGCATGTAGCAGGCCACAGTGATCTGACACTCCATCCCCGGTAAGTTGAGGAGGGTTCCCCCAGTCATGCCCAGAAAGTGAAATCTGTCCTTCAGGAGGCCAAAAGCGTGCTCAACTGGCTGCTGTGCTCTTCCATGGGTGTCACTGAAGTGGACGTCCGTGGTATAGTTGAATTCCTCAGTGGTGTTAACAACCACGGACGGTTGGGGTATGCGGAGTCTCCTGTTTTATAATGAGACAAAAGAGCTGCAATGAGTCACACATTTCCTGATTATAGCACCTGACATTGTACACACAAAGTTAGGAAAGATGTTACTTACCAACAAGCCAGGCCCTCTCCGGTTGCAGTTGTGACATCAGCTGGGATTTGGTGCTGTTCCGCATTACAAAGGAATCATGCTCTGAACCTGGGGACCAGGTACAGACACTTGAAATGTACAGATCTGGCAAGCAGCCAATTTGCACATTGATAGAATGGAAGTGTTTCCTGCTAGACTTGATCACTTGCATGCGGTAGCACTAATGCAATATGGGTGCCATATATGGCTCCAACATGTGGGAGCTGACCAAGTCCATATAAGCCAAACTTCACATTGGCTAAATCCTCAAATCTGGGGAACCTGATGAAGCTGTCCATGTGTTTCATCATTGCTGATAGCATGTCTTTTAAAACACCACTGAACATGGGTTCTGATATACCACCAGCTGTGGGCACTGTATACTGAAAGGACCCTATGCACAGAAAGTGTAGCCATGAGACTCACAATCGGTGATAAACATGTGGGGTTAGTGTTTACAGACATGAGATCTGGCTCCAACTGATGACATAGATCTTGTATAGTTTGCCTATTCAGTCAAAACTGTTTTATTACATTCCTTTCTTCCATGGTCTGAAGATCTGAAAACGGATGATACACTGGAGGTTGTCATCTCCACCCTCTCTCAAGGTACTTATGTGTGGAATCAAATAAACAGGTGCATCAGTCACAGCATCCAGAGCTACATATATGATGAGTAAGGCAAAAGTGATGTGACATAACATTATTGGCTGAAAAACAATTACACACATTTCACATTTTATTTGTCTACTCCCTACGGTCCAGCTATAGTTCCCATTGTTATCTACATATGTGCCTGCAACATATATGTGAACATCATACACCTATATGGTCCTCATGTGTACCACGTCATAGAAAAATATGTTTTCTCCTCCCAAAATAATGCCACCAGCGGTGTACAGTGCACCACGGTTATATGGCATTTATGACCAGTAATGCACTACACTGATGATTGTGTACTAGAAATTACATATCAATGGAGCAATACATATGCGTGCATGTTATGAAACATTTGCCGGAGTAGTGAAGCATTTACCAGTTAGCAATACTGTAATTTCAACCGTTAAAATAGCAGATGAGTGACCTCGTATATATTGGAATTTTGGAAGCTGCTGCAGCGGGTGGAAGTCAAACTCACGGTGGGCGGTTTCATCCACAGTGGTCCCAGCATAAGCCAATGTCGTTAACTGTGAAGGCCACAGACCAATGGCTGTGCCCGTCTACAGTGATGGCTGTGTACATGGAGTACATGTATGCTATGGTTTAAAACATAGCTCACTGCTGCCTGTAACACCTCCCCCACTTTATCTGCTGTGTGCTGCCTCTGGGAGCAATCATGCTAGGCCAAGCAAGTGAAATGGCCCTTGCCTTCTCTCCAGAGGAGCTGGAGAAATATATTGATGAGGTCCTTCCCTTGTCTGGTCAGATCTATGGCTCACCAGAGGAACAGGTAACTATCTCACATACATATAAGACTATGTTCAACACCTTCCTTTCCTTTCCCACAGGCTACATTGTGCCTCTGAGTGTCAGATTATTTTTGGATCACTGTAGTTACATTTTGTGGTCGATACATACGATGTACATGTCATGGATTGTGGAGCCCTGTACTTTGAGTATTTCAAATGCACATTGTGCTGTGTGATGTGTGATAAGCCCCAAATCCTCCTTGTATTGCATTCACATGTTGATGGAAGTAAACATTTCAGGGTAACAATAATATATATGATGAACAGATGATGGTAAATGAGAAAATAAATGTATTTGCATTACACCATGAGCTGTACGTGTACACTGTTAGAAGCAGTTGAGGAGGAGGATGTTACCAATGTGTA
This sequence comes from Pleurodeles waltl, assembly GCF_031143425.1. Lineage (NCBI taxonomy): Eukaryota > Metazoa > Chordata > Amphibia > Caudata > Salamandridae > Pleurodeles > Pleurodeles waltl. The sequence goes on along the minus strand of NC_090443.1, from coordinate 656,338,705 downwards.
CAGTCTCACATGTCACTCAGCCGAGATCATACCTTGGCAAACTGTTGACAGAGAGCAACCTAAACCTCACTGTCCTCTTCAGTGTGCCGCACAACCTTGAGTTCACATATAGGATGGCCACAAGATGTACTGTTATGCATTGAAGTGATGGAAATGTAGTGTTCACGTTGGTTCAGTATGTTCAGCCTGCAGAGGGCAAGGCCTGTCAAAGGTTTCCCAATAGGGGCCATAGCCCAGGCTGGGGCAGATGTACTGTGGCAATGCAACTGATGCAAAGGGTAAACGCCCTGTAGGCCTACAGATCCTTGAATGCACCCAAAATGAGTCTTCAGAACTAATAGGAGGCCTGAATGCTTTTCCATTGCTTACATTTAGAATGGTGGCTAAGGTAAGCCCTTGACCTACTACAGCTTTTCTTTGACCCACATTGTCAATGTGTGACATTTACTACTGACGGGCCCCTTACTCCCACAGGTCTGTTGTCACTTTTCCCTAAGTCATGTTTGCACTGTACTGGACTCTTGCACAAGCATACATTAGTTCTGGAGAGATCATTACATATGGATCACTAGCTTTGTTACATTGATCCTATCAGATCAAACATACCTTGGTATGTTGAATGTCATTTCCGTAAGAGTGCCACATATGGTAAAAGGTGTGTCCTGGCACACTACTGTTGTCTGGACCAGTGCTCCAAACAACTGTGGTTCAACCCTAATTATCGCATCCACCATAACATTTAATTAATTTTCAGAGAACCTACATTGCCTTTTTCCACTCATTGTAACAAAGATGTGGGTTTGCTGATGGTGCTGTGTGTTGTGAGTGTTAAATGGTTTGTGTGTTTTGAGGAGTGTCTTTATAGTGTTTGCTGTATTTGCTGTTGTAAAATGTTGCAGTATCACCCCTAAACCTTTAGCCTTTGTGCTCCACTTGTTGCTAAATTAGTTTTTTTCTGGCCTTAGGACTCTGCACACTTTACCACTGGTAACCAATGCTAAAGTGCATGTGTTCACTCCTTAGAACATGGTAATATGGTAACATAGAAACACTGGCTTATCCCCAGTTGCTATATTGAATTTACTAAAGAGTCTCTAGTAAAGTGGTATTACATGTACCCAGAGCCTGTAAATTAAATGCTATTACTGAGCCTGAGGAACTTGTAGGGCCATCCATGTAAATAATCCCTTAAACATGTCTCAGGCCTGTCACTGCAGCTTGAATGTGTAGTTTTTAAACTGTCATTTAAACTTGGCAAAATAAACATTTTGACGGGCCCAAAATGTCCTTTTTAATAAATATACGTCACCACTAGGTTAGGCCCTGGACAGACGACAGGGTGCAGTGTATTTACAAGGTATGACATATAATTTTAACTCTAATATGTCCTGGGAGTGAACAACACTTACATTTTGTTTCACTGCTGCAAGGCCTACATCTCCCGTTAGAAACCAATGAAGTTTCCCTAATAAATTGTAATTACCAAATGGGAGCAGGAAGCCATTTAAATTTTTTTTTTTTGTCCTTGGAATCATAATGAAAACCCCTATCACATGGTAAAGTCTGATTTTACATTGCAATTTTGAAAATGCCACTTTTAGAAAGTTGGCACTTTCTTAGCTTAGCCAAGAAGCACCTGCAGCCTGTCTCTGGACCACATGACTGAAAGTAGCTGACAGTTGGGCTTTGTGTGGCCCTCCTAGACAGCCACACATAATAGGGAGCTTATGTGGGCCTGGATGGGCTAACACGAGTAGGATGGGAGGGGAGAGCTGGGCCCAGTCATACTTACACTTGAATAGACAGTGTCCTGCCTCCACACAAAGAGGAACTTGTAGGGCCATCCATGTAAATAATCCCTTAAACATGTCTCAGACCTGTCATTGCAGCTTGAATGTGTAGTTTTTAAACTGTCATTTAAACTTGGCAAAATAAACATTTTGACGGGCCCAAAATGTCCTTTTTAATAAATATACGTCACCACTAGGTTAGGCCCTGGACAGACGACAGGGTGCAGTGTATTTACAAGGTATGACATATAGGGCCTGATTCTGACCCTGGCGGCCGGTGACCGCCAGGGTCACCGGCCACGGGAGCACCGCCGACAGACCGGCGGTGCTCCGAAGGGCATTCTGACCGCAGCTGTTCAGCCGCGGTCAGAAAGGGTAAACCGGCGGTCACCCGCCGGTTTACCGCTGCCCATCTGAATCCTCCATGGCGGCGGAGCGCGCTCCGCCGCCATGGGGATTCAGACACCCCCTACCGCCATCCTGTTCATGGCGGGAAACCCGCCATGAACAGGATGGCGGTAGGGGGTGCCGCGGGGCCCCTGGGGGCCCCTGCAGTGCCCATGCCAATGGCATGGGCACTGCAGGGGCCCCCGTAAGAGGGCCCCGCAAAGTATTTCAGTGTCTGCTATGCAGACACTGAAATACGCGACGGGTGCCACTGCACCCGTCGCACCTTCCCACTACGACGGCTCAATTCTGAGCCGGCGTCCTCGTGGGAAGGTTGATTTGCCCTGGGCTGGCGGGCGGCCTTTTGGCGGCCGCCCGCCAGCCCAGGGCAAATCTCAGAATCACTGCAGCGGTCTTTCGACGGCGGTGCGGTGTTCTGACGGGGTTACTTTGGCGGGCGGCCTCCGCCGCCCGCCAAAGTAAGAATGACCCCCATAGTGTTAACTCTAATATGTCCTGGGAGTGAACTACACTTACATTTTGTTACACTGCTGCAAGGCCTACATCTCCCGTTAGAAACCAATGAAGTTTCCCTAATAAATTGTAATTACCAAATGGGAGCAGGAAGCCATTTAAATTTATTTTTTTTGTCCTTGGAATCATAATGAAAACCCCTATCACATGGTAAAGTCTGATTTTAAATTGCAATTGTCCTGCCTCCACACAAAGAGCTGCTAACCCCCTTTAGTTAGTTTGGAGCCAGCCCAGGGAAGGCTTGATCCAAGTGAATTCCCAGAAGCATCTTCTATCTTCTAGATGAAGGGCAACAGGTATAAATATTTGACCTCAGGCACAAATGCTTCTGCACACTTCTGGGCCTGTGGATACTCTACGAGAAAGAAGAACTGCAGTGCTGCTGAAAAAACAGCCATCTGCTGGACTGCTGCTCTGAAGGACTGCTGCCCTGCTGTGCTGACCTGCTGCCCTCTTGACTGTGTGGAAAGGACTTGACCTGTATCTGTGGAACCCAGGAACCCAAAGTGACTCCAAGAGCTAGTTTTCTGGCTTCCTGACTTGGGCTTCAGGGAAATAAGGGTCCAAAAACTTTTAACCCAGCACCTGTACTCTGCCATCTGCGAGTCTACCCTGCCAAGTGGTGCCATCCCAGTCCTAGAGCCTCTGTGGATCCAGCAGAACCAACATATCTCATCTGTACTTTGTGACGCAAACCCAGTACCTCCGCAAAGACCCACATCGTATTGCAGCCAATTGCCCATTGGAACCGCAGCTGCTTGATGCACCCTCAGCACAGGCCCTTGCACTCTTGTCAAAAGCAGCCACGACTATGATACTGGACTCCACATTGCAGCCTCACAGGTCCTCAGAACTGACTCATCGCACCAACTACATGGTGCATCCTTGACAACAGACTTCACATAAATGACACATTACTTCTGCTGTGTGATGCATCCTCAAGGTGGATCCTCACAACGCTCCACAAACCAGGATTTAAGGCACGCTGTCCAGCGTGTCTAATTGGGTCCCTGTAGTCAGCCCGTGCTCAATCGTGGTCAGTCTGAACTTGTGACTTTTGTCATGGTCCAACAGGACCAGATATCCACAGTTGGTACTTTGTGCTTTTTGGTGCTATTTTTACCAAAATAAAGATACATATATTTGGTTCTGCTATTTGGATTTTTGCCTCTGTGTTAAGCCAGATTAATCTGTGCCAAGATACCCAAGGCTTGAGAACGGGTTAATTTAGGGTTTGCTTGTGCCTTACTCTGAGAAGAACTGTGGTTGCTGATTGAGAAGAGTTTCATTGCCCTCACCAAAATACTTTTTTCTTACATTGTGAAATATATTTTGATCAAGTGTGTTAATAGACATACCTCCTGTCAGAAACCCTTCTGCCATTTTTGTCCTACGACATGAAGTTTCTTCCATACCACTATGGAGACAGAAAACTCTATATGGTGGATGGATGTTTGGCATACAAGTGTTAGCAGAGTTGTATTCTTCGATCGTCGATGGGGGACCAACTATATGGTTTTGAGGTTCTGCCATAGCTTGATGCACAGCACGCCATCAGGCCCAGCCAAATATGGCAGATGGATATCCATCAACCTGATGAAAAGATCAGTCTCTCTATGAAAGAGGAACGGTAGGCCATCTGCCAAACTCTAAATCAGGCTCCAACACTCTTTAGGCTCCACCAGACAGAATGGGATAGTGTTCATATCACAACAGATATGCTGTACCAGTGCAGGCATGAACTCTGTACCTTCACTCGAAACAGCATGTTAGTAAAAGATATACCAATTTTTTCAAACCATAAGTATACCTTCTCTCTGCAGGCTCCAAAATGGCTTGCACTTGAATAGGCCACATAGATCCCTCCTGCAGATCCTCCCTCTACAAAGATGAAGAAAGTGACTGGACCCACCTGCAGAGAGGTGTTTCGGAGTCCATTATACTCTTTTACCCCCTTTCAAGGGGTGCCGTAAGGCAGGCACTTTGACTGTGTTTCTCTGCAATGTGGCCCACAGATAGTGTGCTACTTGACAGCTCTTTTATATCCAAGCCCCATCTGTAATAATGCACGAGCACAGATGCAAAGTGTTTACTCCTTTTCATGGGGCCTATTTCCATGCAACTGAAAGAACACCACCTTGAGATAGCAGCAGCTATAAAGGAGGCAGCACAAGGGTCTCTGGAACAATATCAAAGTGGCCTTAAATGCAGAAAGTGGGTGCAGGTTCCCACTGCACCTCTGGAGTAATTAATGCAATTTGACCCCAGCTAAGAGATACAAATTGTATTCATCTAACTCTATCTTCTTCAACTGTTTCTTCCTTATGACTTCACACATGTATGCCTCTGCTAGGACATTTGCTACTTTTTACCAGATAACTTGTTTTCTCAGCCTTCCTCCGGTTTAATTGCTAAATATGGCATCTTTTTCTCCATCTCACTTCTTCCTATTTAACAGGCTCTGGTACTCCTGAATTGTCAGTCATATAGAGCATTAGGGGGGAGCATGACTTTGTCCTTCCTTGACATTCGTTCTCACTGGTCGGATGCTATGCCTTTTTTTTGGGACCTCTGTTTTACTCCCACCCATACCCCTGCCCGGTTGCACCATTTGTTGACCATTCAGCAGCCCTTAAATTATGAAGTTTGAATAGCCTATTGCAACATGGAACACCACAACTCTCATTAACCACAGACGACAACACCAGCATGAAATTCAAGGTCTCAAAAGTCATGATAACTGCACTGCTATCCCATCATACTATTCCGAACACATACACACCTGAGATATGTATCATTGTACATGATTTGAGCCCTGTTTAGAGCCTCACAAATGATACTGCAATTTTTCCCACTACTCAGCATTACATTCACATATCATTGTAAACATTTATGCATGTTCTGGCCTAAAACAAAACTGACAAAGTTTTAAGCCTCTGAGAACAGGCAAGTGGCAGCAGTGTACTGCATAATGCCAATGTGGCAGAATGCTGTGGTGGCTCCTGTTTAAACAGGGGTATAGATATGAGCGAGGTGAGTTGTGTCAGCTGCTAGGGCATACACTGGATATGATGACATATTTGGAATCGTATTCCAATTGAATCATTTTTGTGATCCACACATTTTTTTCCAATGTTATTAGAATGCATACATACTGTGTTGCATTTGCTGTGCAACCAGTGTAACATTAACCCCTTCGCTGCCAGGCCTTTTCCCCCTCAGGTGCCAGGCCTTTTTTTGGCTATTTGGGGCAGGGCACACTTAGGCCCTCATAACTTTTTGTCCACATAAGCTACCCATGCCAAATTTCTGTCCTTTTTTTCCAACATCCTAGAGATTCTAGAGGTACCCAGACTTTGTGGGTTTCCCTGAAGGAGACCAAGAAATTAGCCAAAATACAATGAAACTTTCATTATTTTTTTTTTTTAAAGGAACAAATAGGGCTGCAGGTGAAGGCTTGTGTTTTTTTCCCTGAAATTGGCATCAACAAACGGTTTGCAGTGCTAAAATCACCAGTTTCCCAGCTTTCAGGAACAGACAGACTTGAATCAGAAAACCCCACTTTTCAACACAATTTTGGTGTTTTACTGGGACATACCCCATCTTTAAGATTTGTTGTGCTTTCAGCTTCGTACCAGTCAGTGACAGAAATGGGTATGAAACCAATGCTGGATCCCAGAAACCTAAACATTTCTGAAATATAGACAAAATTCTGAATTTAGCAGTGGGTAATTTGTGTAGATCCTACAAGGGTTTCCTACAGAAAATAACGACTGAAATAAAAAAATAAATTGAAATTGAGGTGAAAAAAACTGCCATTTTTCTCTACGTAACTTTTCCCTGAAATGTCAGATTTTTTAAAGCAATATATTGTTATGTCTGCTGGACTCTTCTGGTTGCGGGGATATATGGGCTTGTAGGTTCATCAAGAACCCTAGGTACCCAGAGCCAATAAATGAACTGCACCTTGCAGTGGGTTTTCATTCTATACCGGGTATACAGAAATTCAATTGCTGAAATATGAAGAGTGAAAAATAGGTATCAAGAAAACCATTGTATTTCCAAAATGGGCACCAGATAAGGTGTTGAGGAGCAGTGGTTATTTGCACATCTCTGAATACTGGGGTGCCTGTTAGAAATTGGGTCTTTGGTTGACAGTCAGGTTACCCCCTGTTCAAGCAAGGACCATCACTGTAGTCAGGGTAAATGAGAATCACCCTCAACTAACCCCTGCTTACCCCCTTGGTAGCCTGGCAGAGCAGTAGGCTTAACTTCAGAGTGCTAGGTGTAAAGTATTTGTACCAACACACACAGTAACTTAATGAAAACACTACAAAATGACACAACACCATTTAGAAAAATAGGAAATATTTATCTAAACAATACAACACCAAAACGACAAAAAACCGACATACAAAAGTCAAGTTATTAATTTTTAAAGATTAAACAAAAAAAATAGCGCTTAGAATCACAAAATGCTTCAATGAGGTGTTAATTCGGCGTCGTGATGGAGTTGTTCCCAGCCGACACCAGCGGCGCCGGACACGGAGTCGTGTAGACCCCCAAGTACAGTACCTTTTGTGAAGAGTGAAAACAAGTGATGCGCAAAGTCGGGAATCGCAGCGTCTGTGCGAAACATTGAATCTGCGCACTTCCAGCGGTGTCGGTCACAACGTGATGCAGCAACTTCCACGCAGTCATTGACTTCTGCGGGGCTGCAGCGGCGTCAGGCCTGCGAAGGTCTTTGCGTTCCAGCGAAGATTACGGAGTCGGTTGCAGGTGGCATCACCGGATTCAGCAGCGGCATCGGTCCAAAGTCGTTAGAAGTCGATTTCCTTGGATTTCCACCAGCTTTCCTTTCAAGGGCCCAGGGACTAGATAGGGCACCCCTTGTCAGAGCAGGAGTCTTTCCAGAGACTCCAGGTGCTGGTAGAAAGAAGTCTTTGCTGTCCCTGAGACTTCAAACAACATGAGGCAATCGCTAAATCAAGCCCTTGGAGATTTCTTCACAAGATGGAAGGCACGCAAAGTCCAGCCTTTGCCCTCTTACTCTGGCAGAAGCAGCAACTGTGGGATAGCTCCACAAAGCACAGTCACATGCAGGGCAGCTCTTCTTCCTCAGCTCTTTAGCTCTTCTCCAAGCAAAGGTTCCTCTTGTTTCCAGAAGTGTTCTAAAGTCTGTGGTTTTGGGTGCCCTTCTTAAACCCAATTTCTCCTTTGAAGTAGGCCTACTTCAAAGTAAAGTCTCTTCTGAATGTGAAATCCTGCCTTGCCCAAGCCAGGCACCAGGCACTCAACAGGGGGTTGGAGACTGCATTGTGTGAGGACAGGCACAGCCCTTGCAGGTGTAAGTGACCACTTCTCCCCTCCCTCCTAGCATAGATGGCTCATCAGGAATTGCAGACTACACCCCAGCTCCCTTTATGTCACTGTCTAGTGTGAGGTGCAACTAGCCCAACTGTCAAACTGACCCAGACAGGGATTCCACAAACAGGCAGAGTCACAGAAATGGTATAAGCAGGAAAATGCCCACTTTCTAAAAGTAGCATTTTCAAACATACAATCTTAAAATCAACTTTACTAAAAGATGTAGTTTTAAATATTTCACTGTCAGGACATATAAAAAACATTACTATATGTCCTACCTTTACCATACACTGCACCCTGCCCTTGGGGCTACCTAGGGCCTACCTGAGGGGTGTCTGACATGTAAGAAAAGGGAAGGTTCAGGCCTGGCAAGTGGGTATACTTGCCAAGTCGAATTTACAGTTAAAACTGCACACACAGACACTGCAATAGCAGCTCTGAGACATGATTACAGAGCTACTTAAGTGGGTGGCACAAACAGTGCTGCAGGCCCACTAGTAGCATTTGATTTACAGGCCCGGCACCTCTAGTGCACTTTACTAGGGACTTACTAGTAAATCAAATATGCTAATTATGGATAAACCAATCAACAATACAATTTACACAGAGAGCATATGCACTTTAGCACTGGTTAGCAGCGGTAAAGTGCTCAGAGTTCAAAAACCAACAGCAACAGGTCAGAAAAAATAGGAGGCAGGAGGCAAAAAGATTGGGAATGACCCTGCATAGGAAGAAAAGTCCAACAATGGCCATACTAGCATGTGAATTACAGGGCATTTCTCAAATAGACGTCTTTTTTACACACTATCTTATATTTGGAAGGAAAAAATGTAGAGAAAGACAAGGGGCATAACACTTGTTTTGCTATTCTATGTTCACCAAGTCTCCCGATAAAAATGGTACCTCACTGGTGTGGCTATGCCTAGTGCCCGCGACAGGAAATGCCCCAAAACACAAAGTGGATACATCACATTTTCTCACAGAAAAGAGAGGTGTTTTTTGTGGATTTTGGCCTCTAACTCAGCCAGCACCAATGTAAACCTACCAAACCTTTGCATTTATGAAAACTAGACACCTAGGGGAATCAAAGATGGGGTGACTTGTGGGGTTTTCAACAGGTCCTGTTACCCAGAATCCTTTGCAAACCTCAAAATGTGCCAAAAAAACCACTTTATCCTCCTATTTCGGTGACAGAAGGTTCTGGAATCGCAGAGAAGCAACAAATATCCTTCCACCCAGCGTTCTCCCAAGTCTCCCGATAAAAATGGTACCTCACTTGTGTGGGTAGGCCTAGTGCCCGCGACAGGAAACGCCCCAAAACACAAAGTGGACACATCACATTTTCTCAAAGAAAACAAAGTTGGTTTTTGCAAAGTCCCTACCTGTGGATTTTGGCCTCTAGCTCAGCCGTCACCTAGGGAAATCTACCAACCATGTGCATTTTTGAAAACTAGAGACCTAGGGGAGTCCAAGATGGGGTGACTTGTGGGGCTCTCGCCAGTTTCTGTTACCCAGAACCGTTTGCAAACCCCAAAATTTGGCTAACAAAACACTTTTACCTCATATTTCGGTGATAGAAAGTTCTGGAATCTGAGAGGAGCCACAAATTTCCTTCCACCCAGCATTTACCCCAGTCTCCCGATAAAATTGGTACCTCACTTATGTGGGTAGGCCTTGTGCTCGCAACAGGAAATGCCCCAAAACACTATCTGGACACATCAAAATTATCAAATAGAAAACTACCTGTTTTTGTGGGGGGCACCTGCGTTTTTGGTCCTGGGCTCAGCAGCCATCTAGGGAAACCTACCAAACCCATACATTTCTGAAAACTAGACATCCGAGAGAGTCCAGGGAGGTGTGACTTGCGTGGATCCACCAATGTTTTCTTACCCAGAATCCTCAGCAAACCTCAAATTTAGCTAAAAAGTCAAATTTTTCCCACATTTCTGTGTGGGATCACTGCACCAGGACAAATTTCCTACCACCCAAGTTCCCCTCAGTCTCCTGGTAAAAATGATACCTCACGTGTGTAGGTGGGCCAAAAACACGTGGAAACTGAGGGGAAACCAAAGTGGGTCCAAAAAGGCAATTTGAAAAAAAACATTTTTAGGCAGACAAGTGCAGCAGAAATTTCATCGGTATAGATGAGACAATGCTGGGTGGTAGGAATTTTGTGCATTCCTACAGATTCTGGAAGGTTCCCTCACAAAAATGTGGGAAAAATGTGTGCTTTCCAGCAAAGTTGCAGGTTTGCAGGGCACTGTGGGTAAGGAAATGGTGCAGGGTCCATGTGAAGCACACCACCCTGGAATCAACTAGATGTTTATTTTTCAGATGTGTCTAGGTCTTGTGGATTTTTCTACATGGCAGCGTCCCAAAGTAAAAAAAAGTGCAGCCCCCACCATTCCAAGTGGGACGTTTTTGAGAGTTACCAAGCTCTCATGGCCCAAATGTAAAACAAAAAACGAAAATAATAAAATGTCCTCTTGCTTGCCATGGGATAAGATCTTTTAGTGTGCGGAGGAGAGCTGAAAGACTGTTAGCCCCTTCAGTTCAGGTGGGGGCATAACCAGGCCCATACTGGTTGGTAACCACCACCCCACTATTTTCTTTAATTTTTTTTATTTCCTGGCATCTACTAGACTTTCTGTCCCCTGAGGTGTGTTTTGGGGGGTAATTGCCCAATCTGCCCACTGGTGGGCAGAACAGCTGAGGTCCCATTTATTTGGGGTGGGGGTATGGCCATACCCCCAACCATTTATTTTGAAAAAAAAATCTTTGTGGGCAGATGGGCCTTCCAAAAATAGGCCAATCTGCCCCAAGGAGGGTAGTTATGGCCAACAGTAATGTTCCCCCATGGGGAGCGACCTTTGCCCAAGGGGCTGCCCCCCCAAACAAAACACACACACACACCAATCCATGGTGTCAAGAGGTTTCTTCACCCTTTTGGGGCAGATTGGCCTAACAAAAATTATATTAGGCCGATCTACCTCCAGGGGGTCAGAAAAGGCCTAAAAATATGTTGCCTCCCCCCCAGGGAGTGGCCCTTGCCTAAGGGGCCGCTCCCCTTATGCGTTAGTATGAAAAAAATAAAAATTCCCTGGGGTCTTGTGGTTTCTGCCCCCCGCGGGGGCAGATCGGCCTAATTATAATATATTAGGACCATCTGCCCCTGGGGGGGCAGAAATGGCCTAAAAATAATTTGGCCCCCCGGGAGCGACCCTTGCCCATGGCGTCGCTCACCTTACGCGCAAGTAAAAAAAAAAAAAATCCCTGGTGTCTAGTGGTTTCTGCCCCCCGGGTGGGGCAGAAATGGCCTAATAATAATTCCCCCCCCCCCCCCCGGGAGCGACCGTTGCCTAAGAGGATGCTCTCCAAGCATAAAAAAATAAGGAAAACAATAAATAAAATTATCCCTGGTGTCTAGTGGATTTCTAGCCGCCCTGGAGAAATGCTCAGAGAGACATGAAAGGAGAGGAAAGGCCTTTCCTCTCCTTTCATGCCTCTCTGCCCCCTCCACATGATCGGAGGAGAAATGCTTTTGCATTTCTCCTTCGATCGAGGGGAAGGCCTCTGATGAGGTCAGCGCGCAACAGCGCGCTGACGTCATCAGATGTCACAGAGGGAAGGGGGGTTCGGGTGGAAGTTGAAGCGATTCCCCTTCCATCTCTGCCCAGGGGAGGGGGCTGCTTGGCCATCTGAGGGAAGCGCTAGCGCTCCCCCTGGGGGCCCATAACAGGACGAGCTGGTCTCTTCATAGGCATCCTAGGGGTTAACATTGTTATTTTTGTTACGTGATACATAACAGTATAGCATTATGATGGTATATTGTAGTGCTATAGAAGCCACTTGACAAAGTTTCCATTGGCACATTTACCATTTTATGTTTGGGTTTCACACATGCTGAAGCATGGCTATGGAATTTTAGACCTAAAAGTTCTCCTCCGGAACACCAGTGGTAAAGTACCTTCACACGCTTGCACGCACACCGCGGCATTAATAAGTCCATCAGTTGTAAAAGACCTTTAAGTCAATTTATAACAATAATTAATTGAAATGTGCATGTTAGTTTGCCAGTAATTATAGTTTCTGGCACACAGGTGCATTAACATTTAAACAGCCTTAATACACAGCTGTGTGTGGAGAGGGAGGCTTAGGAGACTTCCAGCTCATCAGTGTCCCTGACATACGCAAAGGCCGATACCCACTTCAATGCTTAATGTATCATTGCCATGCTCAAATGTGCATGTGTTCCTAATTATGATTCCAACAAGATGAAGAATTAGGGGACTGATAGTTACAATTAACCAAGGGCTATGTTATGATACAAAGAGTGTATTTTCCAATTAGACATAGGAATATTCATGAAAAAAACACTCTTTTTAAAAAATATACAAACGTTTACCCATAAAGGTATAGTGATTAAAAGTCTAAAATATACTTGCCCTTCAGACAAAATTGCTACATTCTTCAATTCTCTTAATTTTCAGAATTAAGGGCCAGATATATGATGCATTTTGCTGGTTGCAAATAGGCCATTTGTGACAGGTAAAATGCGTTGTAGCATGTACCAAAGGCAAAATGCAAGTGGGTAACTCAAATTTTGCTTTCGCGATTCGGCATTTGTAAGGGGCGTATAAAAAGCACCCCTTCCTACTAGTGAGTCACACTGGTATGTATGAATGTTTTGTGACCAGGAATGCGGTCGCAAAATATTCATACTTTACTGAGTACTTAAAGAAGGCGGTAACCCATTTGCAAATGGGAAGGCGTCGCCAAGTGATCCCATATCCTTTGCGAATAGGGGTGTCAACGTTTCTTTGGGGTGCAGGTAGTGGTAATTCGTTGAGGTACATGTCCACAGTGGGGAGAAATACACTTTTCACATTAGAGGTGGGGACCAGACCCACTACACTGCTACCATACTAGTTACCAAGTGTAGGCTGACACCTGAAAAATACGAACAGAGGTTCTGGGCCAGTCACAAGACCTGACTTTGAAAGAGCACATACTTGATCTTTGTTTCACACAGCTTCACCAATACCCGGTGGATAGTAAGCTTTCTGACCCCAGGAAGCCTGCTGAGGAGGCAGACATCTGGGTTAGCACCAGAGTGTCCAAAAAGGTATCAGGAGGGACTCCCAAAAGGGTGGTCAGAGTTCCCACCAGAAAAAGGAGGGGGGAGATAAAAAGAGAATTCTCTAAAGGCCCCCAAACCAATTCACAGGGGAAAGGGTCTGGTTGTCATTTCCAATCCGCTCACTAGAAGAAATACTACTCTGACAAATGTCAGCAGCCCAAGAATCCCAAGTGCTATAAGCACTATCAGAATGGACACTAGAAAGGTGATCTAAAGTGTTGTTCAAAAAGAGCACTATCTCCCACTGGAGGGAAAACCCCTTGGGTGACGCAGAAGGAAGAATTTGCCCCTGTAAATGGGAGTTTAGTGGGGTTAATTTAGTGTCCCTGGGTGACAGTGAAATGGTTCCTAAGATTCTTGTTCCCTCAATGTATAGACAATGGTCACCATTATTGGGCAATGTATTGAGGCTCTAAGGAACACAGGTGCCAGCATGCCCATGCCTACACTTGCTGGATGGCATGTAGATGTAGGCCCCACCAATTTGGAATTTTGTAGGGCACAAGGGAGTGTCCAACCTCTGAGGGTCTGAGGTGCCATGCTGAAGTCCAAGCATCAGGTGATGCCTTTGAGAGCTGTCACCTTTACTGGGAGGACAATCGTCTTTACAGAGAGCCAAAGGCTCCTGTACATGGGACAATAAGGGTCCTGTTGGTCCTGCAATGCTACAGGGCCTTCCTATTTGAAGTGGCTCATGAGATTTCCCCTGACAAAACACTTGGGCCAAGGCAAGACTGGACAGCATCCAGAACGCAGTAAAGAATTCTAGAAGGGATGCAAGGGCGACAGCACTATGGTGCTACTACTGTGGAAATCTCACAAATTAACTAAAGTCTGGGAAAAGACCTTAAGGGTATAGACTCTGTCTGTGCCACACAAATCCCTGCTTCCCTGCTTATGAACTTCTGTGGCTGCCTAATCCCTTCACTTGCCATCTAAAGTCCCAAAGTGGAAACAAATGGCTCTGGCATTAGGAGCAGCACACCAGTCAATCCTTTTACTATGGTGGACAGAGAGGGTTCCGGAATACATGTCATGGCTTCAAAGGCTATGGCATCTCTTGGACATGGAATGACTGATGCTAACAATAGAACATAAATTAGACACCCACCAAGAACTAGGTGCCTCCTACATTTGATATCATCAGAATTCAACAAACTGACTACTTAAGCTTCTGAATTTGATCCCTGCCTGAGTGAACTATGGCAGCTCCGCCGGATGTAGGTCAATCTGCAGGAGGTGGGACACTATGAGAAACGCATGCTTGGAAAGTGATGGGACAAGTTTACCAAAAACACAATAATAAACATGCCCCTCCCTCCAAAAGCCCATAATAAAGTATTCCTTCCCTCCAAACTCCCAAAATAAAACACCTCCTCCCTCCAAAAGCCCATAACAAGACAATAATTTCCTCCAAAAGCCCAAAATAAAACTATGCTAACATTTAAAATAGATACAATTAAAATAAATGTTACTTGCCCACTGCTGCACATCCTCCTCGGTGTTCAAAAACTGCAGTCTGCTGTGGCTCTCCCTTAACCAATCCAGATGTTGCTATGCTATTACACACCATGAGAGATGCGCCAGGGTTGGATGGAGGGGGTTGGTCCAATGCTCCTTCAGACATTGGAGGCCTGTGAATGTTCTCCACTCAGCTGTCTAAGACAGTTTTGGGTAAAGCACTTCAAAAGATGGAGCCCTTCGAAGGGTGCACATCAGGCTGGCTGTTCTCAAGACAGTCTGTCAAACTGACATGTGCACTTTGGAGCTTCCAGCCAGCCGCTGCTCCAGTGCTCCATGCTGCAAATCAACAACAAATGCCCAGCACATATCTTGGCTTGGGGGTACTGCGGTCGCATATCAGTAAAAAATAAAATGGCAATGAAATCATTTTATTACCATTTTATTTCTTGATGTGCAGCTCAAAGTGGGAGGGAGAGACACTCCCTGCCCTCGTGGAGAAACCTCCTCTTGCACTCTCACTACATCACATTCCACTTTGCAGATGTATCACTAAATGACTACCACTACATTGGTACAATTAGACTTAAGGGGGGCTACTGTTAGGGTTGTGGTAAGTAATGGGGTGGATTCTTACTTTAGAGTCAATGATAGAGCAATGGTTTGAGTACGATTGAAAATTAAGGGTATGACTGGGGTAAGAATATAGTTAAGGGGACATGTGATAGGGCAAGGATTTATGGATAGGTTTGGTCCAGGGTAGGGTAAGATTTAGGCTTAGGGTTAGAAGTTAGAAATTCATTGAGGACTATAGGTAGGGAGGAGCATAGCATAAGGTGAAGGGTAAGCATTAGAGTTAGGTCAGGGAATTGAATTAGAATCTATTTAAATGTGCAGGCAATTCATTTGTATTAATTTGGCAGCTTATTACATTATATACATATCTGGACTAAGGTTAAGATTGGATTTCACACTAGCTTTAGGAATAAATATAGACTTAGGTTTAGATTTTGAGTCTGTGCTTAATTTATTGGTTACTTCAACAGATAGCATAGCTCATTTGGTTAAATGTGAGTGTAAGAATTAAGCTTTGTTTAAAGGTTAAGCCTAATGATAATGTAGATATACAGACTATCTAAGGATATTAGTGTACTGACCAATTAGTTTAAATCTATATTAAGTTGATGTGTTAAAATGTAATGATTTCGATTTAGTGTCTGGTTCTTTAAATGACATTTAACAAAGGACTGTGTACATCTGCTCTACCCTAGAGACACTTTTAGAAATGGTAAAGGATCCTGCTCTATACTTCATAAACCATACATATGAAACTAAGCAATCTATACATATGTTGGCTGGTCTAAAACTCATAGAGTTGACCCCTAATGAATGTTTTCCTAATATATTACATCCTCGTTAAAAGTGGAGATGTTTTAAATCCTGGGCACATTGGACTCTATTCCAGGGCCTCCACCTTTAAAGGGGCCCCTTCATGTACCATTCAGGAGAGCTCCTGTACTGGCTAAAGTTAAAGAATAATAAGTTTGATTACTTACTTTCTTTTTTTAAGCCAGCCTAGGTTGATCTGCTAGTCGACCTCTGCCTGAGAGAAAGAGAGACTTATGGGAAATAATTATTTTATTTGGTGTGATTCAGCAAGTATGCCAGCATTGCACAGTGCTTAGGCACAGCCTTGCTGCACTGACCTTTGTCTTTATTAAGCATGTGACACTTACCATGCAGTAAAGATTGGCTTGGTTTGGTGTCTCTGCTATTTTGTCATCATTTTGTGGCTGCTGCCAGGTGGTGCAATAACAACTTGCTGTTTCCTGACTCTGAATATCTGTCGCTCAGAGCACAGGCAGTGCAGTAAACCAAAGCACTCATCAGCACTGTGTACCCAAATGGCTCTGACAGACTAGCTACAGTGTAACAACATAGATTGTGGGTGGAAGGTTTGATTGGACCACTAGTCATTCTGCTTTTGTTGCAGGTAGGCCATCTGTCAATGTGCAGTGTGGCATTACACACTCCTTCCATGATTTCACCATCTACATGTAACTGCTGCTCTGCAAGTGCAATCACAGCCTAGTGACGCCTGACATAGAGACCCTGTTCCTCAACAAAGTAGGAACTGAAGTGCAGTAAACAAGAAAACACCCTCCATAGGCACAGGCCCAAAAGGCAAGACAACAGTCCTACAGTTCACAGCATCACATGCAATGTGCTTGCTCAGACTTATATCGGTTCTGTTTCTCAGGTACTGGTCATCTGGAGAGAAACTGTTTGCTCTAGTGTTGGGCCCAGAACTAAGCTGTCCAAAGAAGAGGATGGTCAATGATACAACTAAAGTAATCAAGTAAGTAAATGAGCTGAAAGTGAATAATAAATTCAGAGTTGCTCTGAGGAGGGGTGCCCAAATTGTGTTTAGCCTGGTACCCCAAAAATCCTAAAGATGTCCCTGATTGAAAGTCTTGTGTTGTCCAGTGAAAGAAGGCCGGTACTATAGTAGCATCAATGTTACACAGCAAACAGGAAAGATATTATTACAAGGCCTGGGCAGAACTCGCAGAGTTCCCCTCGGTGTAATTTCACAGAGTTACCTAAAAACTCCACGAGATTCTGTGGAGTTCTAGAGCAGCAGAATTCCGGTACATCGCCCTGCTTGCGCCGGAGTTTGTCCTTTGCTGTAAAATAAGCATGAACAGCACCACATGGTGCGTGGGAGGGTGCTACTTTTTTCTGACACCCAAGTAGATTTTCTACTTGAGCAGCAGGTTTCTCAGGGCAAGTGGCAGCTTTATCTACGTGAGCGAAAGCAACCTGGCGCCATCGTCTACATTGAGAAATCTCACCGGGGGACAGTCTAGCTCTTGGTTTTCTCGCTCTTGTTCGCACTCACTAACTTAACGTTGACATGCCGGGCGCGACAAAAAGCTCCATCACGTGGCAGTAGGTGGAGTTTCTTTGGAACTCCGCACTTGTAGCAGAGCGCGGAGTGGGCAAAACTCCACTGGAGGAGTGGAGTTTACTTCTCCCCCCCTTAATTTTTACAAAACAAAAATTAGCTCAATTAACTACTCTGGGTAGCAAAGCGCTCTGAAAGTTAAAGCAGGTGGTAAATGTGTATGAGGAGGCTGATGTGTGGCAGGTGGAGGTACGAAAGTTTTAAATGTAGGGAAGGGAAGACGACTTATGGTAGGTGTACTGTTGCAAAAAAGAAGAAAGACATGGAACAGCTGACGAGGCTTAGCTCTTGCTGCAACAAAAGCTTAATATAATTTTATCAGAAACCAAAACTTTGACGAATAGAATTGTGCTCGAACACATTGCCGGTAATGAGCAGAAAGAACAGCATCCCACCCAGGGATACCGCTCCACCGGACTCGTAATGTGGCCATAAAAGGTGAGCGAACACTCATTTTAGGAGAGTTAACTGTCTTAATTATTGCTCTTAAAGCCCATCGCTGAACATACTTGGATAGTGTGTTTACCAAAGCAAATTCCTTCTCAGTCACTGCATATAGTGTGTACTTTAAAACTGACAGATTCAACAACAGCAGTAAATTACTTTATTTTTTGCCGCTTTCAACGGGATTTAGGTTTCATCTGCTAACACGCAGTACTCGTTGGTAAGGACAAGCCGCCTGTAAGTACACAGGCAAACAAAAACCGTTGAAACATTAATTGTAAATGTATGTGACTGTGTGCATGATGAAGTTAGCTGTCATCAATTTAAAGTTAATTTGTGATGATGTGGTGTCAGAAACGTATCCCGTTAACAACTTCTATGTGACTCTAGAAATAACGCAGTTCGTTAATATAACAGGAAGGCACTAATAGAAATAGACGTCTATACACATCAGCCATCTCTATTTTGCAGACGAAGAACATAATTATAATACGTTAATATTTGGAGCTACTCGAACAGTAAATTACACGTGCAGATTGCGGGCTCAACAATATTTCAGATCTTCTCATATTATCTGTGAGTGACCTGACATCAGTTTTATAATTGCAGCATTTCTGTTCATGTGGGATTTCAAATAATACCTAAAAGTCTGGTGAAAGACACATCAATACACTCATATAAAAAGTTTAACAGCTCTAAGCTCCGAATTAAAATACACTTTTGTTTATTACTCTGGCTAATGCATAACTGAAATTCATTATTTTTAGTCCGATATGTATTTACTCAATAAGATGTTGCAGACGCTCCAAGTTTCACACGGGACCTAATTACGAGCTTCACAGTGCACTGATTCGAAATTGCGAGGTCTTGAATCACTTCCAGCCAGTAATTGCATGCATTTACCACCTGCACCAAGAATGTGGTGAATAAGGGGAGGAGACCTAGTGGACTGCGAGGGGAAGGAGAACAACTGAAAGGGTGTAAGGTAGCAAGGAAGGAAAATGGCAGCAGAGGGGAGTAGTCCATGCAATGCCCTGAAATAGGAGGTTGCTGACATGGGTCATACTGCACTTGTGCTGACAGTCCCATCGCTATCTGCACTCAACTGTATTGGACACGCACCAAGATTGGTGGACTGAAATCTTTCGACTGTCTACGTACGAGAGGCATATCCAAGATTAATGGCTTGATTTAGAGTTTGGCAAAGAAGTTACTCTGTCACAAATGTGAGGGATATCCCATCCGCAGTATTACAATTTCCAGAGGAAATAATGGAATCGTAAAATGCCGGACAGGATAGCCGTCACATTTGTAACCCCATCCCCCAAACGTTAAATCAGGTCCTAAGTCTCTCCCCGATAAACTCAGTTTGGTTATATATGGGACCTATTTGTGCAACTTGTAGCTCTCTAAATGTCCTTACATTGGAGACAAGAAGCATATACACAATCCAGCATCATTGTCAAGGGTCATTCACACTAGAGGGGACCTGAGGCATTGGGGGTGTGTTCCTATGTTTTTATGCCCATATGATATACAATCTGATGTAGTTTAAGGAACTAGTACCAAGTGACACTACTGAGGGGTCCGGTTTGCAGAGAACTGTGAGTCAATGAGATACATGCTAGCGTTGGACATGCTTGCAGGAAATATGTACTTGGTTTGTGTTTGAACACCGAGGGAGTTCACTGACTGACACTAGGGTGAGGGGACAAAGGTAGACAGTAAATTATTTTTGGATGTGTATTAATGTGGCACTGCCCATATGAGTTTCTCTATTATTGTATCCAAAATATTTTGTACTTTCACGTCAGACTGATAAATATCCGAACCTGTCAGACTGGACAGTTGCATTTGACTTGTTTTACCGTAAAACGGTAAAGAGAGATTAGAAAAATCAGGCCCCATGTTCAGGCAGAGTGCTATCCATCCTGTCAAACCGCTCCACTATACTCCTAAACATGCCTATAACTAAATTATAATTCATGTGATGGTTCTGTATGTTATGATACATGGTTACTGAAATTATGTGTTACTCTGTATCGTAGCAGTGCATGAAACTACAAATGGACAGATTTATATTTCGGTGGCTGGGATACACTGTCACAAGCATGACAGACATCCTGTCCTCCATATAAAGGTGCTGTAGGATATAATGCCCCCGTAATAGGACAGACAGGAAATCCATCACGTTTGGGACGAGGATGCTGTCCACTGCAATATAAATGAGGACCTGGATCTGCCTTCGTGGTGCACCTTGGCCTCATTTTTATGAAGCATTATAAGTTTTGTGAAGTGCAAAATTAGCAATTTATTTTTAAACAATGCCCTTTAATGCAGTAGAAAACTTTTTGCCACAGCTTAGGGCTGCTAAAAATAATGGGAGAACCAATGCAGCTTGGCATCTACCTCAAGACCGCAGCAAAGTGTTGATCCCATAAGCTCATACCGTGACTGAATGTGCATGCCAAGCCTACTATATCCCAGGCGGCAATGATTCCTACTGCATCACCATATTCCTTACGGATCAGTCCATACCCATCATAAACACATTGTGCTATGGAGAAAATGGGATGTTGCAGGCTGACAAACAATTTCCTGAAGTATTATACCCCTCCCATAATACTTCATACTGCTGGAGGAAATCAACCTTAACAGAGCCAGTCAGGTTGAACTTTATTTTAGCAAAGACAAAACTGAGAAGTCAGTAGTATTTATCTGACATGACTGAGGGCACTCGTGCCTAAATAGTATAACATGGAGATTGTGCAATATGAAATACAACCCCATCCTAAAGCTGTCTGTCCCACTGATCCTCATTTCAGTGCTGACATAGCTGAATCATCTTCCAGATCTAAAAGCAGCAAAGTGTCTTGTCAGCACACTAGCATTGCAGAGTGATTTCTGGGACAAGGCAGCCCTATTCAAAGCAAATAAGCACTCATTCAGTACCATGTCAGATTTTAAATCTGATTATTTACTGCTATAATGTAGTAACAGTGGAAAACAAAAGCTGTTTCCACTGTTGCTACGTTATAAATGAATTCCAAGATTCTCACATATTATAAATGAATTCCAGGCTTCTCTGACAGGGCTCTCTGAGAACCTGTCAGCACAGTTTCTGTTCTCCAATGGTAAGAAGAGTACAGCTTTGTAAGGGGCGGAGGTGGTTGAAAGGAGGCCCATTTGGGACACAGATAAGATTCTATTTTATGTATGGATTCCCTGTTATGTCTCTGCCTCTGTATAGCAGTTAAAAGCAGGGGCACATGATTTTGGGGACCATACATGACATAACATTATAGATTAATAAAAAGGTTTTCACATCAGACTTCTGAGTGACATCATAGGCTACTCAAACTGTGCCCTTATTCATTATTTGATGTTACTCAGAACACCAAAGTGAAACAAATCTCCATTATTCATTATGACTCATCTAAAATTATATGTGAAATACCTGAAAACGCTGTCCTTATGTTTTTGTAGCAGATACAATTGATAACAGCACATATATTGTAAAATAATTCTAGTCACTGCAATGAACTTTGAACTGCACAATTATCATATAATGAGACTTCTTTGACATCATAGTGGTTTGGTACACCTCATAACCATGTGACATCACAATGATCATGATTGTTTGAGATCATTCCTTACATTTCCCCTGACCAACTCTGGGCGACTATAAAAATAAAGGGTTGACACACACTATGTTGCACCAAATGTAACAAATCGCCTGGAGATTTCATGGTATTTATGACAGTTAGGGTTGAGAAAGTAGCTGTGCTAACCAGCCACACACATTTTGTGTGCACACATACATGCCAAATGCACTTACATTTAATACAAGAGGAAAATCTGGGTACCTCGGGTCTGAATATCTTAGTAGACATAGAAGGCTTCTTTTATTTTTTCACTATTACTGGGCTATGTAGTGCTCAAGAATGGATCAGTTTTTTCTGCAAACTATTGATAAACAGTGGAGCAACTTTCATATTACTATGTACTTTAAATAACAGCAGTAAATGTAATGAGAGGGGTGGAAGGAAGAAAATGCTTTCAAAGAACAAAGGTCCAATAGCTAAACTGTATAGTAGCATTGAATGAACTCTGCTTGATATGCATTGTAAATATGTACCAATTACACTGAAATGATTGGCCTGATGTATGGATGTATGTCAATATGTATAACATAGCAGTGTCAATGTAAATTGTAATGCATACTTGTTCAAAAAATATTTAAAAAAGTTTGGTTATGCATAATTTATTTTGCACATAATGATATAACAGTGATCAAGTAACATATTATATCGTGACACCAGGGCCCAGATTAATTTACACTTTGCACTGGTGAAGTCACACTGTTATTCAAACCAGTGAAAAGTGTTTTTTGGAATTTACTTTCCAGTGCAAAACATACTATTGAACGTGGCCTAGTTGGAATTTCAGGCCAAATGTAATGCGGTGTAGTTTAGGAAGGCCAGGGGGGTTCAACCCTGACAAAGGGAAAGATTTATCAACACATTCTAGTAGTGCAGTATCACTAAAAATGACATAAACCAACACAACATGTTGAATTGGTTTTACTTTCCAGTGCACAACTTGTTGAGAGCTAGAAAGTATCCCTAAAATAACACAAAGTAGTGCTTAGAACTTATTTGCACTATTTTCCATCAGGAGGGTGTCCTATGGCTGGTACATGTTCGTTTACATGTAAGCACTCTTGGGTTTTTGCTAAAATCCGAATCTAATAACATTGGTAGAAGGGGCTTTGCACCAAGCATTATGCCTTATTAAGGCAGGTGTAAAGTAGGGAATGTGTGCTATATTGAAAGCATACATTCAAAGTGTCAAACGTTGTAAAGTGTGCTCAAGCATAGTCTTCGTTAATGGAAGGGTATCCTTCAAATACAAACCTTTTGGAAACTGGGTTACTGGTTGAGTGAGGTTGAAACCCTACTCAAGTAGAAAGCACAGCCCCTGTCAGGGTGAAGTCACAAGCAACCCCCAAATTAACATATGCTCAACACGCTGGTAACTTGGCTCTCAAGCAGTCAAACATAGCTTAGAGGCAATGTGTAAAATATTTACTCAGCATTTCAAACAGCAATAAAAAGAAAACACAACAGAAGAAAAATCCCACACCAACTTAGAAAAATAGACTAAAATGTAATAAAATAGTCTGAAACCAAAACAACAAAAATCCAATCAGTAGAACAGGAGATAAGTAGTTTTAAAGATTTGAGTGAAAACAGTGCCCAGAAGCACAAATCACCAACTGTGATTATCTGGTTGCACCAGAGTGGGACAAAAACACAAGTTGTGGCTGACCATGATGGAGCACAAGCTGGATACAAAGACTGAGTTATGTCCCCTGGACAAAGCACCTTAAATCCTTGAGCACGGTCTGAGCGGTGATGCTTTGCGAAGCTTCATGTTGTTGGTTTTAATGAAGCTGTGTAGTGAGGATCTGTGGTGCTTTATTTCAGTTCTGCTGAGTTGTGAGGCAAAGCTTGCCAGGGCTTTGCATCACTTTGTGCTGGTTCCGATAAAGCTGGGAGCTGGGCAGCAGGGCTTTATGGGGCTTTGATTATGATGAAGCAGGCAGCTGTTTGGCATGGCTTTGGGGGCTTCATGTCACTTCACACTGGATCTGATGGAGCCACATCTGGGCCAGCAGGGCACCTTTGGGCCTACTTCCAAGGGTCCAGGACTGGGGTGACACCACTGGGGGGCAGGACTCTCAGCACACAGATTACAGGTGCTAGGTTTAAAGTGGCTGGAGATTTTTCTGCCTTTGAGTCTCTGATAAGGAAGCCAGCCAACTAGCCCTTGGATTCAATCTGCTGGTCCTGGGTTCAAGATGCAAGTCCAATCCTTCTCACTCAGGCAGCAGGGTAGTCGGGCAGCAGAGTAGCAGTATGTCTTGCAGCAGAATAGCAATCAATCAATCAATCAATCAGTAATTTGTGAAGCGCGCTACTCACCCGGAAGGGTCTCAAGGCGATGGGGGGAGGGGTGCTACTGCTCGAAGAGCCAGGTCTTGAGGCGCTTCCTGAAGGTCAGGAGGTCCTGGGTCATGCGTAGGTTGACGGGAAAGGAGTTACAGGTTTTGGCGGCAAGGTGGAAGAAGGATCTGCAGCTGGTTGTGGTACGGTGAATGCAGGGAACGGTTGCAAGAGCGAGGTTGGTGGAGTGGAGCTAGCATGTCGGGACGTGGAAGTTGAGACGATTGTTAAGGTAGGCCGGTCCGGCATCGTGGAGAGCTTTGTGGGCATGGATTAGCAGTTTGAAGACAATCCTTTTGTTGACGGGTAGCCAGTGGAGGTATCTGAGGTGGGCTGAGATGTGTTCGTGGAGAGGGAGCAGTTCTGAGTTTTCCACAGGTACATAAGTACTGAGAAGTTGAGTCTAGGGGTCCACTATTTATACGAGGTGCCCACTTTGAAGTAGGATAAGGTCCTGGAGGTTTCCAGACCAGAGGTTTTTGACATTTCCTGTCTCCTTGCCCTCGACCTAGCTTGACTGGGGTCACAATAGTGTCAAACCCTTGGTGAGTGTGCTCAGGCACAACCCTTGTTATGTGCATTGCACATGTGTTAGGGGACTGCTCCTCCTCCTCATCAAGTCAGAGATTGCCCATTCTGCCAACACCTATGCTCCTTTGTCTGACCTTCTGCGAGCAATATACCAAAACCAACTGCCAGATTCACCTAGTCATCTGACCCAGAAAACAGGTTGCAGGCACTAAATTATTGGGACAAGAAACTGCTTTCTAAAGTGGAATTTTCAGAATTGTGACCTAAAATCCAACTTAACCATTAAAGAAAGCTTAAAATAACATTTTTATAGACACCAAACTCAACCTTCTCACCGGCTCCTAGCTAAAAGTTATCACATATTGTTGGAAAATGGATTATTTGGAAGGGCAGGTAAGTACCTACACTGAGCAATAGGCCACTAACCTCCACTTGGTCCTGTTAGGTTTCAATAAATTAAACCCAGCTCAACCCTTTGGTAGCTTGGGAACGAGCGACAAGGCTTAACTTCGGAGTTCGAAGTGTGTAAAGCATTTAAAAATTTCAAAACAGAAAATAAGTAAAACATAAATAACAATAAAAATCCAAGACCAATTTATAAACATAGAATATATTTTTATCTTAAAAATTACACCAAAACGATTAAAATTGGATAAGGGCAACCAGAGATATATTTTTTTAAAGAATGAATGCTTTTTTTCGCTTAGAAACTAATAGTGCCAATCTGGTCGCACCTAGACAGGGGCAAAGTCAGAGTTTGAGGCCGACCGCGATGGAGCCCTGCTCGGCTACAGCTCTTGGGAAGCCCTGGTCAAAAGTTAGGTTCTGTCGCGGTTGAGGTAAGCCATCTAGAGTTGCGGGTGGCGGGTCGGACCCTTTACGGAGCTCTTTTCCAAAAGTTCTCCAAACTTCTCCAAATTCTGGATCTTCTACCAGATGTTCTTTTAAGCTTCTTTTGAGGTCCACAGTTCACCCCGAGGTTCCAGAAGCTCTGAGATGCTCCTTGAGGTTGCAGACTACAACTCCCAGAATGTCACTAGCACAAACTCCAAAACGGCCACTGGGCAGTTGCCAGCTTGTCAGTTTCATCAGGAGGTGGTGCAGGGGACTCCGGTTAGCAAGTTTTCACCTGAAGCAAACAGGGAGTCCCTCCTTGAACCAGTTGAAGCTAGGCAAAGTCCTTCTTGTGGTGAAGCCCAAGTGTGCAGCTGGTGCAGTCCTCCAGAGTGCAGTGTCCAGGTGCAGGTCAGGGGTCCAGCACGGCAGTCCTTCTCCTGTAGTTCTTCCTTGTTGGAATCTGGTAGGTATGTGTGCAGGTCTGCCAGTTGTATCCTTGTTCCTGGGTGAAAAACAAGGGGGTCCTGGTTTTCCAATCAGGTGCAGGGTCCATCCGCCTGTGATGACCACTCATAGCTGAAAGTGATTTTTGGAGTTTACACCTGGGTGAGCCCACCCACTGGTGTGGCTAAAAATCTTAAACAAATCCATCTTCTGCCCTCTCCTAATCTAATCAGGGGGTCACCTAATTGTCTGGGTTTATAGGATGTGAGGGAGGTGCTGGGATGCACCAAATGTCCTTCCCTGCCTTTGAAGACTACTTTGGCAGCCCTTCCCCTTCTTGCCTCTCCCCCAGTCACATCTCTTTGTGTTGAGCCAGGCCACTTAACACCTCATCAAGACAGCCTGGCCAGGCTGCCAAAGGCTGACCAATCAGAGCAAATCAGCAAAATACTGCAGGGCTGAAGTTGGCAACTTTTAAGGAAAAGTTTAAAACTCTTTATCTGAACAAGGTATATTAAATCCAACAATTGTAAGTTGTGGGA
Source organism: Pleurodeles waltl (assembly GCF_031143425.1). Lineage (NCBI taxonomy): Eukaryota > Metazoa > Chordata > Amphibia > Caudata > Salamandridae > Pleurodeles > Pleurodeles waltl. Next base: position 656,312,252 of record NC_090443.1, on the reverse strand, counting down.
TTTATTACAACAATTAATTTGATACCAAACTTGTGGTATCTGTCACTTAAGGGGACTTCATAAATTAAAATAAAGTCCCCCCATTCTAGCCTATGGGGACCATTCACTACAATGAGGGAAAATTAATTTGGCTGTTTACCTCACTCGGGATTATAACATTATTTTGATAAGGTCCCTGCTAATAGATACATGGCACCCAACTATAGGGGCACATAGGGCACACCTCAGGGGTGACTTATATGTAAAAATAAGGTAGCTTAAGACTTTGGAACTACTTTTAATTCCAAAGTTGAATTTGCACATAACTTTAATTTAACAGCAGCCAGTAAGGCAGGCCTGCCTTTAAAATGACACTGGGCACCTCAGCAGGGCACCTAAGGGGGTACCACCTTTGCTGGGGCCCATAAACCTACATGCCCTACTATATACTAGGGATTAATTTGTAGGTTGACTTGACCAATTATAATTAGCCTAATTTGCATGCTGATTTTAAAAAGAGCACAGGCCCTTGGACTTGTTAGCAGTAGCCAGGGCACCATGAGAGTCAGGAATACACAAGCAAAAACTGAAAAATGGGGGGAAAAAGTCAGGGGGCCTCTGAAACCAGCCCTATTTTCTCACATATGTTAATTATAATAAGTTAACCTATTAGAAACCTGAAGGACAGGTAGGCCTAACCGCAGTGAGAAACAGAAAGAATTGTTTTTCACTACCAGGACATGTAAAAGGTAAAAGTGCATGCCCAACGTTTTACATAGACTGCACCTTGCCATCTAGGCTTGTAGGGTCTACCCTCGGATTGACATACATATGTGATATAAAGGAAGGGTTAGGCCTGGAAAAATATTTATTCTCGCAGGTTGAAATGGCAGCAGAACACTGGACACATACGCTACAATGGTAGGCCTGAGCCATGCTTAAAAAGGCTACGTAAGTGGGGGCACACTGCGGACACAGTAATAGTATTTATTTTACCGGGCCTGGACATAGGCAGTACCACTTTACTCAGGAATTACAGGTAAATTTAATCTGCCAATTAGGTGTAAGCCAGTTTTAACATGTTTACAGGAGAGAGCCCATGCACTTCAGCAATGTTTAGCTGCGGTAAAAAATGCATAGGTCTTTAAACCAACAAAAAAGAGTTCCGAAAACAGGAGGATGAAGGTAAAAAAGTTTAGGGGTTGACCCTTCAGAAAGGGTTAAGTCCAACAAAAGCCTATGCTTAACATCATAAACGTTTCTTCTGAACCCAAGAAAGATTTATATTTTTGGATGTAACACTAATTTTGTTTTTTTTACATGTTGATATTATATGTACTGTTTCATTGTAATTTGTACACGTGTGCAATTACTTATTGCTAATGTTGGATAATGTTTTTGCGTTATCTTGTAGGGTGTTTAGAGGGTGAAACCCTAGTGTTTGCACCGTGTGCACCATAAAATTTGAGTTTTTTGGTTTGAGGATAGGAGCGCTAATCACTCTTTATGTCACTCTCTTTTTTATTTGTAGTTATTCCGAAACCATTTGGTTTTGTTTTTTTCAGAGTAGGCAGTGGTCCCTAGGACCACTGCCTGCTCTGAAAATTTTTTTTTTTGGGCAATCACAAAGGGGAAGGGGTCCCATGGGGACCCCTTCCCTTTTGCAAATGATTTACCATTCACTTCAAGTGTATGGTAACTGCGAGTTGGTTTGCGACTGCATTCACGGTCACAAAGCAACTCAGCATGGCGATGCGGTCACAAATAAGAAGGGAACACCCCTTCCTATTTGCGAGCCATAGCCTCAAATTGCGAGTCGGTACCGACTCGCAATTTGAGGTTGTGCATTGCGTTTGGCCTTTTGCACGTCGTAAACTGCGTTTTTTGCAGTTTGCGACGCGCAAAAGGCTTCCTACATCTGGCCCTAAGTCTGAAAATTTGCACCACGGCGAGACTTGAAAGATATCTAGCGGTGAAGCCACCTCAGTGCCTAAAGAATCCTGATTTGTTCCTCTCTGAACCTTTAGTTCAAAACGTAAGGCTCCTGTGTCAGTTCAACTATGAAATAACCAACTTTTATGCCCCCCTTACTCAATTCAGCTTCCTTTCTAGCACTTCTGACTTGGAGCTTCAAAAAGTAGACTGTGATGTGAAAAGAATTCAATCAATACCACCAAGGCCAGATTATGTGTTCCACTTTGAGCCTCAGATATGTGCACTAATCTGAGGACTTTCTGTCAGCTCTGTGTACCAATCCAAGGACCATTTATGACCACAGAAGTGACTGCTGTCTGTTTACTGTACCAGGCCACTCACCATTCAAATACAGGTGAATGTACTAATCCAGCACCATTGGTAGCCCCCACTTCCAGTCTATTGAATAAAGAATAACTGCTTCCTGGGACCTATCGGGGAACTGTCAATACATTTTCAACTTAGTGGGGAAACTGCACATTGCAGTGGCAAATCTTCTAGGCTTGAGTTAGGCACAAAGCCTGTGACTCACTTCTCAGGCCCATCGCCATGCATGTAACCTCTGGACCCATCCAAGTGTCTTTGAACATTTCCCATTTCTTCCCTGGGGCACACTCTTCTGTGCCTTTCCATAATTAACTGACTAATAAGTATAACAGAGGCAATTCAGACCTGTTATTTCCCTTAGGATGGGCAGGTGGGTTTTATACTCAAGCTGCAGACAACCTCCTTCCAATCTTAATGTCACCATCTCAGGGGTGACAACCTCAGAATGTCCTATCAGCTCAGGATCAGTACCTCCAGACTGAATACTGGCCTGGCAACCCACAATGCCAAGCAAGGACAAACAACCCACATCATCAGTGGCATACTCTATCACTATCATCCATTCAGGTTGCCTGTGTCTCCGACAGGATAGGCTGCATCTCTAGGATAGAAGTAGTCTCAGCAGTGCCAGTCTTACGGTCCCCTCCGATTAAACTGACTTGATAACATTTGGCCTATTCGCCCTTTCACACTGCAGATAGGCACTGACCTCATCTTAACTTTTTTGTGGGGTCCTTAAACCCTAATGCTAGGGTTTGTTACTCACATAGACATGCTATTGGGCAGCCTAGATACTTTTGTTCTTTGGTTCTCCTCTCACCTATGGTATCTCAATACCAAGGATGCAATTTATGGGTATGTGGGACCTACAATACCCTTTCTCTAGGTACATATCTCACTCTACCTTGAGAAAACTATGCCCATAGAGCAGTCACTCTCCCCTGCAATAGAAATGATTATGTTACAGATTACTCATTACAGGTAATATTTTGGGGAGACCAAACACTCCACCAACAGGGCTGATACCAGTTCACTGCGCAGCAGTGACAATGAACCTGATCTCTGAGAGCCTGTGGAAGTACTTACTGAGTTGCAAATTCAGGGATAATCAGCGTACCTTCTGGGTCCACCTCTGACCTAAAGGAAACTGGGGCTTATATTAATTCTCTTCCAAGAAAACACACACTCCATGTGCGGCTTTAGCCTCCCAGTAGAAGTTCCACTAGTGATTGCCCTACAGAGGCACAAATAATCTCCTCTCCATGCCCTGGATGATGATAAAATACTTGCCCTTCTCATAGGGCTTCTACGCCACCCCATTCACTCTCAGTGTCTGGCTTCCTTGAAGTGAAATGAGAATCCTATCCTTTTTCTGAAGGTTTTACCCATAATGGCCTCATAGTTTTAGCCTCTTGCCTTTGTGCCCTTGTTTCTATTCTGGTGCTGAGCCAGTATTCAGTTGCTTTCCAAAGATCCCTGGTATGAGTGTGTTCAGAATCTGCTAGATGCTGGCACAAATCTGTATAACTATGAATTCAAATTTGCTTTTTTGTACCCAAGTTATGCAAGTAATTATAACCATTTGCTTTGCAGATTGCAAATCCTTTGTTAGCGACACGGAGTAATGCCCAAGGGCCCAGGTCCTTAATTACAGGAGAACATTTGAAACAGACCATCTACTCGATAATACACAAACTCACTCAGTCCAAAGGTTTCTAACAAAACTACCCTACTAAGAGCCTTGCATAAGAGGTTTCACAGCACAAAGGAAGAACAGGAAACCAACACAAGAAGAACAAAGTAGAGGGAGCTAGTTCGACTGGTGATGTTCCTGGCGTAAGTAGAGCCCTTTTTTCAGTGAGACCATGTGATATCTATTACAGCGTGTGTTACTGGTTAGAAGGAAGTGAGTCTGCAACCATCCTACTATAGGGAACTGTTGGACTTGGCCCATTTTCCAGGGTCATCCGCAAACATTTTGCCATCTCCTGAAAAATGTTCTGATCCTTTTTGCTGATGTTATGACCTTGGTCACTTTATCACTGCTGATTAGTACTAAAGTGCATGTGCTCTCCCTTGTAAACTTGGTATGACTGGCTTATACCTGATTGGCACATTTATTTACTTTACTTGTTAGTCCCTTGTACAGTGGTATCTCTAGACCCAGGGCATGTTAATGAAATGCTACTAGCGGGTCTGCAGCGCTGCTTGCGCCACCCACAGAAGTAGACTTTCAAACTTGTCTCAAGCCTGCTAGTGCAAGGCCTGCGTGCGCAGTTTTACTGCCACAGGGACCAGGCATCTAAATTTACTTGTCAAGCCTGACGCTCCCCTTTTACTACATGTAAGTTACCCCTAAGGTAGGCCCTAGCTAGCCCTATGGGCAGGGTGCTATGTATATAGAAGGTAGGACAAGTGCCTAGTAGCGTGACCTGTCCTGGTAGTGACAGCTTATTTTGTTTCTAAGTGCTGTGACTGCTGCCTTCTCATAGGATTGCATTCGACATGCCCTGCCTTATATCTAGGGGAATATTGTCCGATTCATGAGGGGTAGTGTAGGCATGTTTGGTATGGGTGTAATGGTTATAAGAAATGCTGCTTATTGGTGTAGGTTGATTTTTTTATTATGATTATAGAAATGCCCCTTCTAGAAAGTGAGCATTTCTATGTGTTTATGACTCTGGTGTTTTGCAGCTTCACTCCAATAGACGCCTGGGCAGAGTGACAACTGGGCTTTGTGCATATTTTTCAGACAACATTTACACAGGGAGGGTGTCAGTGTCACAGAGCTGCATCTAAATATTAAATGGTATTCCTGGGCTGAGAGAAGGGGAGGCGATATACACCTGCATTTTTAAAGGCTGTGCCCTGGCCTCAGACAAGTCCTCGTTTACCCCCAACTGGTGTCTGGAGCCTTTGCTGGAGGAGAGAGGGGCAATCTTGGGACAGTTGTAACTGGTTGGAACTATTTCTCACCCTCTTTGAAATTGCTTTGTAGAACTGAGTATAAGTACAGGGGGCTTTCCCCCACAATTTTGGACATTAATGGACTACTGAATTGGACACAGAATGCTGCTGGAAGGGCACCTCAGGAATCACTTTGGACTGCTGCTGTTGTATCGACCTGAACCTGCTGGGTCACTAGGAGGAACTGCCACTGTCTACAACCATTGTGCTGGACTGTTTGTTAGGCCTTGCACCCCTGTGCTTCCCCTTTCTGTCTCCAGGGGCTGGGTGCTGTGGCCCCTGCTTCTGCACCTATTTGCTTCGCAGCAAAGGAGCGCTTTGCCATTGTTTTCCGAAAGCCCAAAGACCAGCTCTTTTCTTTAATCCCTAAAGTGCAGGAACAAGTGCTTTTTTTGCCTCATTTCTTCAGAGCATAAGCAGCGCTCTGCCCTCCTTTACTTTGTAGCTCATGAAGAGCTCTTTCAGTTTGGATACCAGAGGAGAAATTTTAACATGCACGAAGCATCCTGCTCCCTGAGGACATCACTGCAGCGGCCCGGTAGGTCGTACCGCTCTGGCACCTTGTCGGGTGTGGTGGATGCAGGGGTTTGCCACAAGGAGACGACTCTCCAAGCTTGCCAAATGGGCCCCAAGTGCGAGGGCCATTCCAGGAGAGGAGTCATTGCTACACGTGGTGGGTGCCCGCCTATAGGTGAGCACCCGCAAGTCGGAGCGCTGTCACAAGAAGTTGCCCCACACTTTCTGCATCTAGGCCCCGTGAGGTCTCCACTTGATTCCTGTGGGGAGGGAGGACTCTGGCTAAAAGATCGGCTGACAGGATGGGGAGGAATCCTCATCTGAGGCCCCAAGACTGTCAGCCCCAGTCAGATATTGCCACCATAATCTCACCAATACCCACATCCATGGTGACAGGAGCACCAGAGCTCCTGTACATGGGGTGTCATCTCTGTCCCCTTGTATAACCCATTGTTTGCATGGACGTGCTGTAACCCCCCCAGAATGAAAGGCTTTTCATGCCCTGAGAGGTGCTTATGTCACAGTATGATTATATTGACAGATGTCTGGCTTTTTCCTTTGGTGTGGGGTTTTCATGTTGTAGTAGTTCTACCCTGATTTTTGCATTTTTGTTTATGACAAAGACAACCTGATAACTTGCAGGACAACCAGTAACTTATATGTCTATCTTACCTATGTGTTTTATTATAACTACTGCTTACTTCTGCAAAGTACTAGGAACCTGTCTAATGTTCTGACAACTGTTTGGGTAGCATGGTATTACTGACATGTTGTGTTTGGTCTAATGAGGTTGTGTACAAGACAGTTTATTTTTATGAAACTTGGTGTTGTGTTTCCTTTCTGGCGGGATAGTGCGTCACATGTGTTGAGTGTGTTTTGGGCAAACACTTTACACATTGCCTCTGGGTTAGGCCTGACTGATCGTGCCAAGCCACCAAGGGGGTTAGCATGGGTTATCCTAGGTGTGGAGCCCCCTTGCCCTGACTAGAGTGGGTGGGTTCTGCCTGGCTTAGGTGCATACCCTAGCCAACCAGAAACCCCATTTCTAACAGGAACCAAGTACCCATTTGTACTACTTGACACCCCCAGGGTAGCGAGGCAGAGAAGTCCAATGCCTCAGCCTAATGAGGTAATTCGTCTGGTGTGAGCTAGTACCACAGTACTCAGGCAAGCAACAAACAACACTTTCTAAATCATTGTCCATTCAATGTTTTTGTTTACAAAAAGGAAAGTTATTCTATTGCATACATACTACTTAAGATTATGCAATAATTTGCAAATATTTTTTATATAACAACAGGTAGAAGTACCTATGGCCACATGTTCCAACAGATCATCCCCATAAACCCTGAACCCTGAGAGGACAGTGGCAGTCCACATATGCTGGACATAATATGATGGGTGTAGCTATTAAAGATCAGTGTTCTAGCTTTTTTGGGTGCTGCCTCAAAAATAAAAGTAGAAGAATACAATGAAAAATCCAATGCAACCACATAACTGATGATCTCACTGTTCAACTACATTGAATTAAATATATGGCAAACTGCAATCAATATTATCTGTAAAAATATGTAACACTCACAAGTATGCAGATAATCTGTTTCCTATTTTTATATCTGCTGCCAATCACCCTCAGGATACCTTCAACACAGGATCCTGCACCACAGATCCCTAAAGCTAAAAAAAAACCTAGCTACAGATATGCTGAAAAGTGAAGAACACTTTGTCCGCGCTTATCAAAATAACCCTTTGGGAGACATGAAGTGATTTACTTAAAAATCTGGTGAATGCTGCTGCACTTCTGTTAGCCGCCAAAGCATGCCCCAGCCATTGGTGGTGGTTTCTAACATTCCTGGGGCATCCCAAAATACCAAGGTGCAAATTTTTTAATCCATCCAGAGAATTCTGGGATGCTTCTTTTGCCTGAGGCAACCTTGTGTTCTGCACCCTAGCGAATGCGTTCTTTACCTTTTTCTCGTCTGCGTGTCCTTGGTTCATTCTCTTTTTCTAAATAATGGTGCTCATGTCCTTCCAGTGAGGCACTCAGAATGCTGACACTTCCGGGACCACACAGGAGCCCAAGCCCACATGACATGGCTGACTCTCCCACTCAGCCAACAAATCTCATTGTGTGCTGGCTCAGGTACTGGCAGCCAACTCTTCTCTGCCGACAGAGGTTGGTGGGTTCTTCTGGGATCCAGTTATGCCTACTCCCACCTCCAGATGTGAGCACCAGGAACAGAAATAGGACATCAAAGAGCTCCTGGAGCTCAGGCCTCTCTTGGAAGCTAATCTACTTTGAGCATGGCAGCACTCAGATTCTTAGGCATACCCAGAGCATAGTTAATGACCAAGAGTCCAGGTCTAAATTACAAGAAGAATTTTAAAATGTAACATTCATCAGATAATGCACAAGCAAACAAAATCTAAATATCTCTAACTAAGCAAACCGTCTATGGAGCCCTTTACACCTTAAAAGTAGTCCAAAAAAAGTAGCAACTTCCCAGAAGAAGAGAGACATAGGTAAGGCTTGCATGAGCAGCTCCAACTCATAAAGGAAGAAGAAGAAAACAAATACCAGAACAAACATGTTGAGGAAACTAGATTACTTAGTGATGTTCCTGTTCAGTGAGGCCTTGTGACATCACTTCTGGTTTTTCCATCATACATGACATTATGGACTAAGGTTTCTGGGTATTGTAATCCTGGAGGGGTCCCCATTCCCAGTGGCTGTCCACTGCAATGTGGACCTTTCACTTGTAGCATCACCTTATTGTTGGGCAGGCAACACAGCCCCACAATATGTGCATGAAATAAAAGGGATGGCAGCGGCATGGACAGCACAGAACCGTGTGGGCAGCAAGGTCTGACACTATGCATATTGAAAAATGATGAGCAAAAGATATGCTGGAAATTATGTGAGCTACAACATAAGCTGACTTTACCTTGGTGTATTTTCCTAACCCATGTCCTCAGAGTCTCTGCAAAGCATGTGCTAAGTTTCTGAAGTATCTGTTTACTAAAGCACTATTCCTGTTTTTTTGTTTGTTTCCTTTATTTTATGTCTGTTAACCTCTACTAGCAACACCCTAGTCAAAGACTTATGAAAGCTGTCAAGATGCAGGGCATATACATTTTTGGACAAAGCACTTGTGCAGCTCCAAAAATTCAAGTAATTTAACATGCCCTTTATCTGCCCGAAAACCCTTCCTGAACAGCTGAGGGCTCATGACTAAGGATTCAACAGGTCCACCGTTGAAGTTGGGTTGAGAAGTTTATGTCTGAATGTTTGGAAATTAGGAAGGAGGTTGTCAAGTTCTTGTGCGCACTACATCATTTTCTCCCATCACTGTAACTATCCTGATTGACTTGGATGGCCTCTGGAATTTGTTCACTCATTTCTGAGAACTTTGTCTTAAAGCATCCTCCAGTATATTATACAACCAACCTCCTAAGGAAACCTAGATAGTTCATCACCTGTAAATATGATCAATGTTAGACAAAAACACATGAAGGTAAGAGAACCAGGAACTCAATCAAGGAAATTCCACCCAATGTTCTATTTCTTTAGTTATTGTGAAGCCTTCTTGTGGTCTTTTTGAGATTATTTAGATTGTTCATGTTGGGAACCCTAGTTCTTAAAAGGACTTTGGCCATTATCTAGCATTATGGATCTCATACTTTATGATGCAAGAAATGTTTCTCCCTGATATGTTCTTTAACTATTAATATTGATTTTCCCTTTTCTTGATGATGTGTGCCAATTGCAACTGAGACCCTTTCTTAGCTTCAGTTGAATCCAATTCAGTTTTGTTAATGATCTCATATACAATCTTTTCCTACAGCCTAGGTTATGTCTTGTTAGTGTTTGTGGGTTGTACCTTCGAACCCCTAGAATATGTGCTTCCTCTCAGGACCCTGATCACCCCTTTCCTTTGCACCCAAGTCTTCCTGATTGCCACCACCTAAGGATATGTGTATGTATGTTTTTGCCTGAGAGTTTCTTGCAAGCTCACTTGAACTACTGGAATACTTATCCTGTCTGCTACGTTCCTCTTCTGTGCATTCGTCTGATACCCAGTATTAACAAGCCCATTTACTTCTTTTGCTCCCCTCCTAGATCAAACCAAGAAGTGCTACCCGCAGCAGCAGCTTGAAATGGACATGGCTCTGAAAAGAAGAAAATTAGTGTTCTCCTGTGAAAACTTGAAATCCATGCTTTACTTGTTTGTGAAATCCAAAATTATATAAGTAGATGTATTTATATTTTACCTCATCCCATGCTTCACCTCCATGCTGCATTAAATTACTCATACTCTGCTCTTTTATGAATTATGTTTCCTTGGTCTATTGAACCAAAGTGCTGCACACGTTTTTGTTGCCCCTCTTCAAGATGTGTGATGTTTTCCCCTTGTTTTGCAGCAAAGACAGTCTGGAATAAAAAGTATCTAATACACGCCAAGTCATCAATGGCTTAACCCAGGTTGTGCACCATTTGTGGCTCTTGCTTCATGTTCTTATCGGGTATTTCCTTCCATTGACAATCTTCAACTCCCAGGTCCTTGTCCCAAGCACTTCCATTTTTTATCTTCTTCCAATTTAAACCTGTATCGACGTTTTCAAGCACATTAACTAAAAAGATGTACACGTGACAAAAATATTTTGCTGTATAATTAGCCACATTATTTGAACATAGGATCTACATAGTATAGGGCATGGACAGACATGAGCACTCCCCGAGGATTAGGTAAGATGGCACTCCAGTCTCTAAATCAACACCATTTCCCTATCACCTACACTTCTGAGCTCAGCATGGAGCAGAAAATTCAGTTATCCTTCTATTAACAACTATCACTTGCAGAGAGGGGTTGCAACTGAGTAGGTGCCAAGCCCAGTTCAACTTTAGTAAATACTTTATGATTATGAATGATTTTGATTGGACTCATATGTCCCCTCCTCTCATTCCCAAAAAGGAACATTGTCATCCACCCAAGTATCTAAAGTAATCGCAAGGTAACACATGATGCTTAGTAAAAAAACATACATAAATAAATATATGCATATCATGGAGTATATTATTGTCTCTCCTGATAGAGTCCCTAGGTAGGTGGGGAATAAAGCTAGGGCTTGTGTTCACAGAGAATGACTAATCCTTGACCCAATAGGGACAATCCTGCACGTTCTGATTACATTGGCCAACTGGACAATAGTCCTATTAAACTGATGTCAGGTGTATGGTGAAGCCTGCTGTGTATTAATGTCTGCTAACTAAAATACACTTGAAGGACATACTATGTAGTGAAATCAACCTGCATCCCTAAAGTAAGTAAACGAGGATGCCACACTGTAAAGTTTAATAGTTAAAAGAAGCTGTTCATATGAGTGGCGTACCAATAATCTTAATTTAGAAAGAGAGCTGCTTTCAAGCAAGGTGAAAAGAACCCTTTAAGGGAATTTAACATTTGGCGTTCATGTTATATTTCCCCAAGGATTACAATCCAACAACGTAATGTAAACTCCTTAAAAGAAGATTTGCGAAAACAGATCCTTTGCACCTATGTCTTCCTGATTGCCACCACCAAAGGATGTGTATGTATGTTTTTGCCTGAGAGTTTCTTGCAAGCTCACTTGAACTACTGGAATACTTATCCTGTCTGCTACGTTCCTGTTCTGTCCCTTCATCTGATACCCAGTATTAACAAGCCCATTTACTTCTTTTGCTCCCCTCCTAGATCAAACCAAGAAGTGCTACCAGCAGCAGCAGCTTGAAAAGGACATGTCTCTGAAAAGAAGAAAATGAGTGTTCTCCTGTGAAAACTTGAAATCCATGCTTTACTTGTTAGTGAAATCCAAAATTATATAAGTAGATGTATTTATATTTTACCTCATCCCATGCTTCACCTCCATGTTGCATTAAATTACTCATACTGTGCTCACTTTATGAATTATGTTTCCTTGGTCTATTGAACCAAAGTGCTGCACACGTTTTTGTTGCCCCTCTACAAAATGTGTGATGTTTTCCCCTTGTTTTGCAGCAAAGACAGTCTGGAATAAAAAGTACCTAATACACTCCAAGTCATCAATCACTTAACCCAGGTTGTGCACCATTTGTGGCTCTTGCTTCGTGTTCTTTTAGGGTATTTTCGCAATTGACAGTCTTCAGCTCCCACGTCCTTGCCCCAAGCACTTCCATTTTTTATCTTCTTCCAAATTTAAACCTGAATCGACCTTTTCAAGCACATTAACCAAAAAGATGTACACCTAACAAAAAGGTGGCAAAATAATTTTACATTAAATCTGTGGTTCACTGCATGGGAAAAAGCTACAATATTTTGCTGTATAATTAGCCACCTTATTTGGACATAGGACCTACATAGTACAGGTCATGGACAGACATTAGAACTCCGAGAGGATTAGGTAAGATGGCACTCCAGTCTCTAAATCAACACCATTTCCCTATCACCTACACTTCTGAGCTCAGCGTGGAGCAGAACATTCAGGTATCCTTCTATTAACAACTGTCATTTGCAGAGGGAGGTTGCAACTGAGTAGGTGCCAAGCCGAGTTCAACTTTAGTAAAATCTTTATGATTATGATTGATTTTGATTGGACTCGTATGTCCCCTCCTCTCATTCCCAAAATGGAACATTGTCAACCCCTCAAGTATCTAAAGTAATCGTAAGGTAAGACATAATGCTTAATAAAAACATTCATAAATAAATATATGCATATCATGGAGTATATAATTGTCTCTCCTGATAGAGTCCCTGGATAGGTGGGGAAGAAAGCTAGGGCTTGTGATCACAGAGAATGAATAATCCTTGACCCAGCAGGGACAAGCCTGTAGGTTCTGAATACATTGGCCAAGTGGACAATAGTCCTATGAAACTGATGTCAGGTGTATGGTGAAGCCTGCTGTGTATTAAATGTCTGCTAACTAAAATACACTTGGAGGGACATACTATGTAGTGAAATCAACCTGCATCCCTAAAGTAAGTAACCGAAGATGCCACACAGCAACATTTAACAGTTAAAAGAATTTGTTCATATGAGTGGCGTACCGATATTTTTAATTTAGTAAGAGAGCTGCTAGGTGAAAAGAACCCTTTAAGAGAATTTAACATTTGGCGTTCATGTTATATTTCCCCAAGGATTACAATCCAACAACGTAATGTAAACTTCTTAAAAGAAGATTTGCGAAAACAGATATGGTTAAGTCATTTTTGTTGTTCAGTAAATTGCTTTAGAATAGTTCCAGGTAAAAATATGGAATTTTTAAAGGTATTATTCACCTACATTAAGTGCTGGGTCAATTGATTTACCATTTCACATGAGTGTTTTGTTCCTGTTCAGTATGATTTTATGGGTCTATTTTAATAGGCAGCTTTTTTATTGGAGCCTCCCAAACTGGTCATTTTCCTTTTTGCCTGAAGAGGAAATGGCCTATTATTTTAACAGTACCTCAGATACAGGTCTCTGAACTGTCAGGCTGTTTGTTCATAATGTGTTCTTTTTAAATTTATGACCCCTATCATTTTGATTGGCAAAGATTCAAATCTTAGCTCACGTGTTTTTCTGTATTGGGAATTCCTGGTGAAATCATCATTGCTTCCCAGCTGCCTAACTGGACTTTTGATAAAAATGTTTGTCGTTCGATAGGGAAAAGAATTTGAGAGTCCCCTGTGTCTGTACGTTTAAATGAGTATGCAGAAAGAGTACTGCTTTTGCATATTTGAGGTCCGCAAAGCTTTTCTTTGGCTTCAGAGAGGCATTAAGGACATTTCCACAATAAGCTTTTATGGTATACCAATTCTTCTGAAAATAACACAAATATTGTGTACTCTAATCCCTGCTATTCTAGCATTTGTTCGAGCTATTCCATAACAATGTCAGCTTCGAAAAAACCAACCAATACACACATGCACATTTAAAAATACTCAGTTCAAAGAAACATAGGGGCACATTTAAGAGCCGCTAGTGCCACCTTAGCACAGCCATAGCGTTGTTTTGTTGATACAAAGGTGGTGCTAAAGTGGCTTTTTCCACACACCATATTTACAAAGAGATGCAATGCATGCATAGCACCACTTTGTAAACCCATGTGGCACATTATGCTTGCATCAGGCATAGTGTATGCAAGGGTGGTGTTCCTGCGCTAGGAGGCCTGCAAAATTGTACAGTGAAATTTACCAGACTTCACCAAGCCATTTTTGGTGTCATTTTTAATGTCCACTCAGAGCAGGTGTTAAAATTACACTCACATAGAAACCTTTGGGCATCCTTGCACTTTGCTACACTAGCATCAACATTTTGGATGCTAGAATAGCAAACCGCCACAATGGAGTAAAGAATGTTCATGTTATTGTGCTAACGACCTCCGTGGTCTGTCATAATAATACGGCACAACTAGGATGTTGATAGGTGCTGGTAGAGGAGAGCCAGAAAAGTGACACATCAGCTCTGATGCCCCACTTTTTCCTTAATATGGGCCATAGCACTTTTATCATATATTGTTATATTTCATTAATATAAAGAACTAATCATACATTCACATGGCCAAAGATATGCAAAACAAAGTTACAACCTATGCCACTAATTTATGCAAATAAGATCATGTTATTAGCCTCCACTGAATACTATTTCGAGACATGTCATGTATCACATGCCAGTGAATTAAAGCTCAAAGAGTTTAGGCATCAATGCAATTGCCACTACTAATCCTGATCCAGCAAACAACAGGAGCTGTTGGCCCAATCTGGATCACAAGTTGTGGAGTTTCACACAAAGATTTTGGCTTCTGAGGTCAGTAAACATTTCTGTGTGAAACAACAAATGAAAACCATATGAGAATCAACAGCGAATGACTGATTCCTGACTGTTGTTCACCAAAAACATGTAATCCTATATATTTACAAACCCCAAACACCAGAATTACTGGGATTTAGGGATCTATCTATTCTGGGGGAAGATTAATCAGGATTATGCCATGTAATGCATAATTAGGGCCTCTGTATGATGTAAAATATTTCTGAAAAGGACATCATCTGTCAAACATATAATACTTCAAATCCTGAAGAACCATAAAAACCACAATGCAATTTTAAATTTTGCTAGGGAAACTGCAGCCAATCAATCAGGCTTCGTAAAGCGCACTAATCACCCGTGAAGGTATCCAAGCGTCAAAAACATCAGAGTGTGATGGGTGCATCATGCAGTGGTTGAATGAAATTCTCTAAATACAAATCAATGTTACTTTCTCTACTGTGGAATATCAACCACATTCTATGATTGGTGCCAACTACGAGACAGAAAAATGCTCTTAAAGCCTGTAAAAATTAAGTATTGGATCATAGGCAGAGATGCAGTACGAGAAAGGGCACTAGACTGTAGTCCATGGGATGAGGGATTGGTTTCCCACAATGCAAACTGCCCTCCACTTTTCTAAGAGCACTCTTAAAACTCTGTTCTACCCCTACTGGATAACAGTAGGCAGCACCATTTTTCATTGGGCAGCATAAATTGATAAGCGCTCATCAATCACATTATCAGTAACTTTCCACCTAGACATTCATGCCAGATTAACATGTAGGTTGTCCTTCCCAATTCTCTTTCCAATTCCCTTTCTGGAGAATTCCCAATACTTACATTGTATTGCCAATGCTTTATTTGAGAAGACTGAAAGGACAACTGGGCAGATACTGATGAAAAACCACCATTGTACTGGAAGATCTTTGGCGAAGCAGATCGCAATCCATCAGTGTTTTTCGTTTATTCAGTTATCGAATGCATATACAAATATTCCTAAATTAGTGAGTATCACTTGTGTCTAAAGCATCTGATAAAATAACTTGTAAATGTTGTGGATTTAAGTAGTTCAGACATTTTTATGCTGTTACATTTATCATAGTAGTTTTTAAAAGATCAGTGCACATCTTTGGATGTGAAGAGTCAAAATAGGCTCTGTAAATACGATTGAAGAATTTTCAACTTATTGTATGCTAAAAGATAGGACTCATCGAATATCACTATCCTGTGTTTGATTTTTGACCAACGAGCTCCCTGAATCCAATTTAGATCTAGCTCTATATGACCCAAATATTATTTTCATATAGTGAATATATATTTATTTGTATACTGTGATTTAGTTTTTTCATTTGTAAAGCCTAATCAAAACGTGACAATTGGTAACTATTTAGAAAAAGAGCATATTGAGATTTTGTGAACTTGTCACACAAATATTTAATGTTTGAGGAAAGAGTTAAGTTAGTGAATATGGTATACTATCATTTAAAGACCAATACATGGTCAGCAATAAATTGTGTATTTATTAAAATCTCTGTGGCCTTTTTGGAGCTTGATGCCTTCCCAGGAAACGTTGTTGTGCCGGACAATCAGTGAGATATGATTGGTTAGTGTACATTATTCTACTCCAAAACCACAATGAAAAAACAAGAAAACATATTACAGGGTTTAATAATGTTTTTGATGGTGTGTGTTTTTAATTCCTCTTTAAGTGAACCTGCGGACAATGCACTACTGAGAGATGCAGCCAACACACGTGGGCTTTACATACTGGCTGTAATTGTACAATGACAATAATGGCAACACTATTGTGGAAGTTATTAAAAGGACACACCAGGGAGCTCCACTGGCTTATGTTACACAAACAGGCTCATACAAACATTCAAGGGACTCTACAAATTCCATCTACACCTACCTAATTACTCCTATGTCCTTCCACTGACCACCCAGACACCTCAGCTCCACAAGAGTCCTACTTGCACACATCCCACGCATACACAATACCAGACCAGAAGAATAGGCATTCTCGTACATAGGTCCTAAAGTGAGGAACAGCCTCCCACTCAACATAGGAGCCCCCCCTCTTCTTGAATTCCACAAGCGATGACTTGGCTTTTCAATTAACCAACTTACCATAGGCACAGCTAGGCACACACCTGCTCAGCACCAGGATTCTCTTGCGGGCAATTGTTCACTTTACAAATAAATATAACGTGACGTAACATAACACAACATAACGCAACACAACATAACAAATCATAACATAATATTGACTCTCAGAAATTTTAATGGATTAGGTTTTCATTGATATTAAATATTGCCCATTTTAATCTGTCCAAAATGTAGAGTCCTAAAGCAGGAAACATTTCAAAGATGGCAGAAGAACTACTAGATTGTGGCCTTGATATGTAATGTTGCATTCCTAAATTATTTAAATTATTATTTTAAATTACTTTTGTTTCTGTGTGCATTTTAGGGAATTGTCCATAAATTGTTATATTTTTGGTAGGAATCTTCTTTGTCACAGCAGCAAGTATAATGATAGCAAAATGTGGGGCAAATTTGTTATTATTTAATGCAAGGTAGGTCAATAAGGTCACTGTATTGTGATGCGTGAAAGGGAGAGATCAAGACAGCACTATACCTGTAAAGATCTGATGTTGCTGGTCTCCGACCAAGCACTGACACACAATCAGGCTGCCTAGCAATATGGGCACACCTTTGCACTTTAGTCTGTGAATCTCGCCTAGGTTTTGTACTGGAAGGGTACCTTTCCAGTACAAAATACCATGCATAGACTATCTTTTAAAAATGTAAAAACTTCCTCATTGTGTATGTGTGCTAAACAATGCAGCACACATGCAAAGTTTGAAAACAAAAAACATTCTCTTAGTTTTCACCTGCTATCAGGAAGCATAATATTTTGGAGTAAATTTCTGTCCACCATTGTTAGTATATAGGGCTTTAGATCAAAATCCATTGGCTGTGGTGTGCAAATGCTCCTGTACCATTCGATGCCCTCTCAACACAAAGGAACTCAAAGCAGTGTAACATGCTTCTTTGCAAGTTTTGTGCTGGGAAGTAAATAAAAAATCAGCAATTTTGTACTGGATTGAAAACATGTTTGTGACTTTGCACTGGAAAAATGCATTGATAAATGTGGCTGTTATAGGTGTTAATTTTAAAAAATATAAAAAACTTTGAATCTAGCTATTGGCAGGTAATTGCCAAAACAATGATAGTGGAAGTGGGCACGTTGTTAAATAGTACTACTGCTGTGTTTAATCTACCCAAGCAGTTATTGAGTAGTGAGATGACAATATTTTTCTGGTTGCTTGTAACCTAAACCTCCCCAGGAGATACTTCAAAAAACAATACTTACAAGATTGCGACCAGAGGACATCAAAATAGCAAAATGGGTAAGATGATTGCATTTGCATGACGTATGGCTAGCATTGGAGTATATAAGTTCACAGCCTTCTGTAGACCAATCGCCATTCATGGTGTCTGGTGAGTATCTCCAAAATGCACACTTAATATGACTGCCCATTTCGACAGGCTGCAAAGGAAGCATTTTATTCATTAGACCACTAAAACTGAATGTAGATAATACATATTGTACCTGAAACTGGGAAGGCAAATGATTAACTATCTGGTCCCATTCAACACCTTCTCTCAATGGCAACAATAAAAGTTTGGAGTTATCTGATGGCAGTTCTTCAATACAGTTCATTTTTATCTGGAGACAATTCTCCCCATTCCTAATCTCTTTATACACAATTAGTTGACGGCAGCATAGAAGCACTACACATTTCAAGGAGCTTTATTTGGGACCATGAAGTCTGATTACTCCAATATCAAAGGGTATCTGCAGGTCCCTGGATATTATTCAAAGCAAACATAAAACTGCTAAAAGATTTGCTTGGACATAGTTTATACGGTCTATTGAGGCCAGTACTAAAAAATATATATGTTATTGATTCAAAACTGCTACCTTTTAAAACATTATCCAATGTAATATTTAGAACCTACATTCAAATTACATACCTTTTGGCACTCTTAGATCCAAGCTTCCATGAAAGATCATACAAATTATTTTTATTAACTCAAATACAGGATTAAATCTCAATGCAGGTGCCTCACATCTAAGAAAATACCTTACCAACACCTTGATATCCATACAAACATGACTTCATCCTGAATAACACAGTGTTCAAACAAGCATGTGGTTCTCCCTTCTTAAAAATCCTAACAGATCGGCATTCTGAGCAATATGGTGTGTGCTCCTGTGACACAACATACACACCCTCAATGAGGCACACATCAGCCTTGCTGGAGGGCAGGAGCCGCTCAAGAGGCTTTTTTGGGTGCAGGGCAGCGCGGGGAGTGGGGACAGAGGGGTGAAATAAATAAAAAATAAAATTAAAATTTAAACACTTATCTGCTTCTCCGCTGCCGTAGCAGCTCCTCTGCTGCACTGCAGGCACAGGTTCCCATCCTGCCCTGCAGCCAATCCTGATGCTGCTCAAAGCAGCATTCGGATTGGCTGGGAGCCCCAACCGAAGGTGCTTCTAGGCAGACTGGGAGCCTGTGCATGCTCTCTTCAGTCCTGCAACCGTGTTGTTGAGCTTGAGAGACCCCAGTGGACATGTGTGTTTGGCTGGCCTGACACAGCCGGCCAAACATACATACGAACTGAGGGAGAGTGCACTCCCCCTCAGTTCTCGTTATCCCTAATTCCCCCTCCCTTTTATTACAGAACGATAATAAACCTGGGGGCATATTTAAAATCTGTTTGCCCCGGATTTGGATCATTTGTTTTTTTTACGCAAATCTGGCACAAACTTACCTCTATATTTATATTATGGCGCTAGACACGTTTAGCGCCAAAATATTGGAGTTAAAGTCATTTTTTGCTTGCGGAAAACTACCTTGCATCAATGAGATGCAAGGTAGGCATTCCTGGGCAAAAAATGACTCAAAGGCCCTAGCGCCTTATTTAGCCTCCAGAGCAAAAATCACGCACGGGAGGAGGAGAGCGTTAAATAATAGCACTAAGCATGCTTAGCATCATTATTTAACGCCTGGGTATGGGCAGGCGTTATGAACCTACAGACCTTTTTCCATGGTCAGAGACCATTCTCTGCCCTCAGTGACACCCCCACCCACCCACACCTGGAGGACACCTAAGGATGGGGGGGACCAATCCCAGGTAGGTCCAGGTACGCATTTTGATTTTTATTTCAAAGTGCCATAGTGGGGCCTAAGATGGACCCCCCTACATGCCAGTGTGCCCAATGGCCAGGCCCAGGAGACAGGCGTCCCCTAGACCTGGCCATTGTGGTGGGGGGCATGACTCCTGTCTTTACTAAGACAGGAGTCATGTCCATGGAGGTTGTGCATCAACAAAATGACGCTAGTCAGGTTCTAGTAATTTTGCTTACTTTAACCTGACCAGCTCCATTCTTTCCCGCAAAACCTCCAGTTCTCCCTATGCATCTCCTACCATGTTAGTGTCATGTATTTTGATGCTAACTGGGCCTTAGCACCAACTTGCACCATTCCTTAGTGCCCGGCTGGCGTACTGGATTGCGTTAGCTAGTGCTATACTTTTTGACACAAACCTGCGCTAACGAAGGTTTGTGTAAAGAAGTATAAATATGGGCCCTAGTTTATTATCGTTTTGTAGTAAAATTGTTGCAGCAGCTGCAGCTGGCGGTGGGGGGGTGATCCTCCTCCGACATAGAGGAGGAGCCACGCCTGCTGGAGATTCCATTAAATCAGGTGCTTAGTTATTCTATGCTAGTCACCCAGTAAGAGAACCCCGTGCACACGCATGCTAACAGGTGAACTACCTTTAACTGCCCAGAACACATGGTGAAATGTCATAGCAGACAGTACAACAAATTCATCCTGAAAAACAAACACATAAGAAAAACTTCCTGGGGCGGTGCTGATATATTTTTTTTTATTTGTTTATTTATTTTCCATTGGTCAACGCTAATTTACTGGGGAATTATTTTTAGCACCATATTACAAATTTGTAATTTATGTTCGACTTTGCTCATTAGCTGTTTTATTCAGGCTGAGAAAAAGTTACATCAAAAAGCGGTTATAGACCTAATATTTTAACTCAATTTTCTTATTCTTAATACCATTTAATGATACTGTTCCCTACGTTTATCAACTTTGTAACTTTTTTGATTAACCCCGCAATGATATTTACGTATTGGTTTTAATTAACTGTGCATTAATAATACATTTCAAATTTGAAATTTGCTACATTGCTCTGCTCCTCTGTATACGGGAAAGTGTTTTTGCGGCCGGAAAACCATTCATATTTTTTTAATGACATTGGCTTTTGCTGTCACTAAACAACACTTGCGAATAGATAACATCATGCTAAATAGTGCTTCACTTAAAAGTACCACAGACCTAAACAAATCTCCAGGGGTGGGGGGTTAGTTTACCTACTCTGAAGTGGCTGTAGAATGATAGGCTAAAGCTTCCAAATTATAAAAATAGATCCCGGTATTATACTTTAATTTGGCTCAGTTGAAATTCTGTCTCCGTCGACTATAAAAAGGAGATTAAAATAGAAGTTGAGAGGAGAAAGCTACGCACAAAGAGAAAACCAATAATGAGGCTCTCAATAGAACACAAACAACTCTGTTTATTGGCTCTGCTTACCAACTGTGACCGTGTGCCCGCCAGTACTTTAGCTATGCTAGCATTGACCATTAAGCATTTAATGTAAATGGTAGTCCGT
This sequence comes from Pleurodeles waltl, assembly GCF_031143425.1. Lineage (NCBI taxonomy): Eukaryota > Metazoa > Chordata > Amphibia > Caudata > Salamandridae > Pleurodeles > Pleurodeles waltl. The sequence goes on along the minus strand of NC_090443.1, from coordinate 656,290,918 downwards.
AACTCCCCAGTGCCCCGGCGCTACTGCCCCTGCTGCACTCATGATAGCTACAGGCCTGGTGATTTTAACCTTGACAGTTACCTGAGGAGGGAAGTGCGATTTTATTATTTGTTATAACTTTAAACCGAATGAGTGTGGAATTACTAGGTTCCATGCACAAAGGTTTGGAGGAAACTCGAGTGTGAAGTTGTTCAGTATATCTTCGTGAAGCTAAATTTGATGATTTTATATTCCAAAGCTCTATATATAATAGATACATTGTTTTCTTTATAGGAAGTTTTCAGGTTCATATTTTCCTAATTGCCGAATAAAAAAGCAGACGTTGATTTTCAATATACAGATCCTTTACACTAGGTTTTACCGATGCGTTATTTCGTTATTCCAGGGCGCTGCCATTTATGTGGTGATGCTGCAATCGTTTTTTGATTTATTGACCGCTGGATGTAGATCTATTGTGAGATAAAATAAAGAACCTACCATAGTTAAAATCCGCCCTTTAAAAGAATCGTGATGATGCATGATATAATCAGTACCTGGCGCTAAAAGAAAAACAATTAGATCGATATCATATTGGTTTGAAGGTTTATGTATGTCCACGTGACAGCATATGTGAAGGCAGTACGTGTCCCTGGTCTGATTACTCTCCCTAAGAGGACAGCGAAAACTGACTTTCCCATGGGCTCGGTGCTGGTGGGAGTCATTAGTAAACTATACTTCTCCCAATAGGGTCAGTGCAGGGGGTATGATAGCTGCTGAACATTGACAGAAGGATTATCTTTGCTTGATGCATGTATTTGCTTCAGTTGAAAATGTTGGTTTGTGATGTGAGATTACATTTCTGTGTATATGCAATTACTGGTAAATACTGCCTTGTGATGTGAGATCACATTTCTGTGTATGTTCAATACCTGGTTTATGATTTTTAGTCCTAAGTACTGTCAGTGCTTAATGAAATGTCAATAATTGCCAACTTTCAATGCTGAAAAACAAAAATGGATTTCAGTAAAAGTATCAAAAGGCTACGAAAATGCTTTGAGTATATTCTATGCTTAATGTTTAAAATGTAATTCAATGATGAAATTAGATATTTGGTAAATTAAGCAGAATAGTACATTTATACAAATTCAATTTTGGTTTAAAGTTTTTTCTGCCACTCCGCACGTCCAGTGCTGGCAAATGCATAATTGATGGAAAGAATTAACAACCCTGACTCAGAAGACAATGGTCTGCCTCTGAGCCCTGAAGGACCAATGGTTGTCAAATGCTGACCATTTAGTTGGGTTTAGCTGTCTGGGAGTGAAAAAGAATAGCTGGCAGAATAAAGGGGAGCTTTGGCATGATCTCTTTTCACTTGATGCCAAGGCAGACTTATCCTAGTGATTCCCAGTACCCTCCCATAGAGCAAGACCAAAGTCGCAGTAGGACAGTGTTAGAAATGGGGTCTTTGGTTGGCAGTCAGGTTACACCCTGTCCAATCAAGGACCCTCACTCAAGTCAGGGTATAGGAGAATCACACTCAGTTATGGATATTACCAGAGACAATTTGGTGATAGCTGTAGGAAAGTACCATCTTGCCTGGCATGTTACCCCCATTTCTCACTGTATATATGTTATTGTAGTTGTATGTGTCACTGGGACCCTGTCAGCCAGGGCCCCAGTGCTCATAAGTGTGCCTGAATGTGTTACCTGTGTTATGACTAACTGTCTCACTGAGGCTCTGCTAATCAGAACCTCAGTGGTTATGCTCTCTCATTTCTTTCAAATTGTCACTAACAGGCTAGTGACCAATTTTACCAATTTATATTGGCTTACTGGAACACCCTTATAATTCCCTAGTATATGGTACTGAGGTACCCAGGGTATTGGGGTTCCATGAGATCCCTATGGGCTGCAGCATTTCCTTTGCCACCCATAAGGAGCTCTGACAATTCTTACACAGGCCTGCCACTGCAGCCTGAGTGAAATAACGTCCACGTTATTTCACAGCCATTTTACACTGCACTTAAGTAACTTATAAGTCACCTATATGTCTAACCTTTACCTGGTAAAGGTTAGGTGCAAAGTTACTTAGTGTGAGGGCACCCTGGCACTAGCCAAGGTGCCCCCACATTGTTCAGGGCCAATTCCCCGGACTTTGTGAGTGCGGAGACACCATTACACGCGTGCACTACATATAGGTCACTACCTATATGTAGCTTCACAATGGTAACTCCAAATATGGCCATGTAACATGTCTATGATCATGGAATTGCCCCCTCTATACCATCCTGGCATAGTTGGCACAATCCCATGATCCCAGTGGTCTGTAGCACAGACCCTGGTACTGCCAAACTGCCTTTCCCGGGGTTTCACTGCAGCTGCTGCTGCTGCCAGCCCCTCAGACAGGCTTCTGCCCTCCTGGGGTCCAGCCAGGCCTGGCCCAGGATGGCAGAACAAAGGACTTCCTCTGAGAGAGGGTGTTACACCCTCTCCCTTTGGAAAATGGTGTGAAGGCAGGGGAGGAGTAGCCTCCCCCAGCCTCTGGAAATGCTTTCATGGGCACACATGGTGCCCATTTCTGCATAAGCCAGTCTACACTGGTTCAGGGACCCCTTAGCCCAGCTCTGGCGCGAAACTGGACAAAGGAAAGGGGAGTGACCACTCCCCTGACCTTCACCTCCCCTGGGAGGTGCCCAGAGCTCCTCCAGTGTGCTCCAGACCTCTGCCATCTTGGAAACAGAGGTGCTGCTGGCACACTGGACTGCTCTGAGTGGCCAGTGCCATCAGATGACGTCAGAGACTCCTTCTGATAGGCTCCTTCAGGTGTTGCTAGCCTATCTTCACTCCTAAGTAGCCAAACCCTCTTTTCTGGCTATTTAGGGTCTCTGCTTTGGGGATTTCCTCAGATAACGAATGCAAGAGCTCATCCGAGTTCCTCTGCATCTCTCTCTTCACCTTCTGCCAAGGAATCGACTGCTGACCGCGCTGGAAGCCTTCAAAACTGCAACAAAGTAGCGAAGACGACTACTGCAACTCTGTAACGCTGATCCTGCCGCCTTCTCAACTGTTTTCTGGTGGTGCATGCTGTGGGGGTAGTCTGCCTCCTCTCTGCACTAGAAGCTCTGAAGAAATCTCCAGTGGGTCGACGGAATCGTCAATCCTGCAACCGCAGGCACCAAAGAACTGCATCACCGGTACCCTGGGTCTCCTCTCAGCACGACGAGCGAGGTCCCTTGAATCCAGCAACTCTGTCCAAGTGACTCCCACAGCCCAGTGACTCTTCAGTCCAAGTTTGGTGGAGGTAAGTCCTTGCCTCCCCACGCCAGACTGCATTGCTGGGAACCGCGACTTTTGCAGCTACTCCGGCCTCCGTGCACTTCCAGGGGAAATCCTTTGTGCACAGTCCAGCCTGGGTCCACGGCACTCTAACCTGCATTGCACGACCTCCTAAGTTGTTCTCCGGCGACGTGGGACTCCTTTGTGCAACTTCGGGTGAGCACCGTTTCACGCATCCTTGTAGTGCCTGTTTCTGGCACTTCTGCGGGTGCTGCCTGCTGCTGAGAGGGCTCCTTGTCTTGCTCGATGCCCCTCTGTCCCCAGACGCAATTGGCGACATCCTGGTCCCTCCTGGGCTACAGCAGCACCCAAAAACCCTAACCGCACGATTTGCAGCTAGCAAGGCTTGTTGGCGGTCTTTCTTCAGGAAATCCCTTCTGCACGACTCTCTACGGTGTGGGGGATCCGTCCTCCAAAGGGGAAGTTCCTAGCCCTTGTCGTTCCTGCAGAATCTCCAGCTTCTACTGTCCAGTAGCAGCTTCTTTGCACCCACAGCTGGCATTTCCTGGGCATCTGCCCATCTCCGACTTGCTTGTGACTTTTGGACTTGGTCCCCTTGTTCCACAGGTACCCTCGACTGGAAATCCATCGTTGTTGCATTGCTGATTTGTGTCTTTCCTGCAGAATTCTCCTATCACGACTTCTATGTCCTTTGGGGAACTTTAGTGCACTTTGCACTCACTTTTCAGGGTCTTGGGGTTGGCTATTTTTCTAACCCTTACTATTTTCTAATAGTCCCAGCGACCCTCTACAAGGTCACATAGGTTTGGGGTCCATTCGTGGTTCGCATTCCACTTTTGGAGTATATGGTTTGTGTTGCCCCTATCCCTATGTGTCTCCATTGCATCCTATTGTAACTATACATTGTTTGCACTGTTTTCTAATACTATTACTGCATATTTTGGTATTGTGTACATATATCTTGTGTATATTTGCTATCCTCATACTGAGGGTACTCACTGAGATACTTTTGGCATATTGTCATAAAAATAAAGTACCTTTATTTTTAGTATATCTGTGTATTGTGTTTTCTTATGATATTGTGCATATGACACTAGTGGTACTGTAGGAGCTTCACTCGTCTCCTAGTTCAGCCTAAGCTGCTCTTCTAAGCTACCATTATCTATCAGCCTATGCTGCTAGACACCCTATACACTAATAAGGGATAACTGGGCCTGGTGCAAGGTGTAAGTACCCCTTGGTACTCACTACAAGCCAGTCCAGCCTCCTACAATAGCTATGCCAACAAAACACCCTATACTGTGTCCTAACAGGAGCAGAGATGATTTCTTTGACTCCATCTTTATTGGGTCCTATGAAAAAGACAGTGACAATGACACAAAAGCTGGGGATCACTAGACTTAAGTTGAGGCCCTTCTGATGGTGACCGAGAGGGACTGAAAAGTACTACTGGGCCGATAGAGACTATGTCATTCATGGATGAAACACTGGAGGAACGTAAGGATCATCTTATGCATGTGAAACTGAATGTGGAAGCCTAAAAAAGTGTGTTGGGACTCTGGAAATGACAGTGGAGTATCAAAGTCTGGCTCATAAAAGATCCATTATATTTGAATAGTATAGATGTGCATCGATACACTGCCTAGAGATGAAGATGGAGAATTTACAGAAGGAGGCTCAAGTTGGAAAGCCCCATGTTTTAGGGTTCCTAGGTCAATCCATGGACTCTTGGTTGCAGTCAGTGGTTCAGGCTGTCCTAGACCTCAGTCCTCAGAAGAAATACAGAAATGTCAATCACGGTGAAGTGAGTATTTTGCCTGCCCACCAAATGCTCTATAAGACAGATGAGCACTGCAGGGACTACTCCTGTCAAAATATGGACCACAAATAGAGAAAATCGAATATAAACGCCACTTATAGAATTAAGTATTGGACACTTTAGAGCCCTGTCGACACATATATTTAGACATGATGTTAACAACTTTGGGACACTGACAATCATGGCAAACAATCAAGATGGAACTCATGTCCAATGGGCTTGAGGCAGCTCTGTGGTGTCCTACCCAAAAACAATCTGAGAATTTCTGTTCTGAAATCCAGAGCCTGACCAGGACTTTCAAGAGATAGGGGTCTGACCCTGAGTTAAAACCACACAAAATAATCGTCTATAGCAATGCAGAGTCACAAGCAATGTGATTTTAGGGCTAAATATGGGCCTGATATTGCCTCAGGGCAGAATGTTTACAACACCTCCTGTGGTACATTCTTAGACAACCAGCAAGCAGTATACTCTTGTGATAAATGGCCTGTAACTGTGTTATTATTTGGTAATCACTTTCTCCACAACCCCTTCCTCGATTTCTAGCTGGAATTCTTCGGGTCTGAAAAGTTTTAAAAAACAGTTAAGAGATTCTCTATGCATGATACTGGGATGCTATACTGTGTTTCAAGTGATTACAATCAAGAAACACGTTGAAATAGTATTGTGATGTACTGTGTTGGAGTTCTAGTAATAAAACAATGAAAACCTACAATTGTTGGTACGTTTTGAGAACTGTACACACTTCTATAGGTATTCCCTACTGCCTGTGCATTAGCTACCAGGCTGGCTGTGCATTAACTACCAGGGGTTGAACAAAGATTCTCTTAAAATTGTATTTTGACCTAACCAGAGTGGCTTTATTGAGTTGATAGTGGTACTCCCCTCCCCAATGAATAACCTAATTTAAGACACAGTTGATTTATGGAAAGTCCTGGCAAGAACTTTGACTGCCTTTTCCACATTATAGAAATAAAAAAATAAAACTAGGTAGTCCAGGCTTGTAACGTCTGAGGGTAAAGAAGCTTTTGGGTACAGCTGTGAAACAGGACATCACTTCTATTCTGAAGGCTGGAGATGGCTGCAGAACTAGACCTTCAGGGAGGAAATTAGAGTAGGATTCTCTGCAAATGGAAATTACAGATACCTAGCTAAAGTAATAGAACAAGAAGTGCTATCTTTATTGTCATCGATTTAAAAGCAACCCACTTAGAATATGCTTGCTTGAGAAAGATCCCAAAAGGACACCAATACGTGCACCCAAAGATGGACAGCTCAGTCTCCAACACAAAAACTACTTAGCAGATCAAATACTTATCCCATAAAGTATCTGAAACACCAGGTTAGCACCTGGGGATGTAAAAAGGGAACTGAGCACAACCAGAGGAAACCTATCTTGTAGAAACTATTAATAAGCATGGGTTCACATGAGTGAGGAGAGCTTCACACCACATGGGAAACAATCTCCAATTGAAAAAAACATGTGTGGAAAGCCATCTAAACTGATAGTGTTTTGCGTTCAGCCGCAGAACTTTCAAGGCCAACAATGGCCAGAATCAGACGCACCACATCCTGCCAGCTAATGTGATGCAATCTGGAAAACAGAAGTGAAGCAAGAAAGGCAATCTACAACCTCTGTTTATGCCTTTTGAAATACCCTTCAGCTGAGCATAGGAAGTATATTTTCAAAAGCTGATCTGAGGGTAATGGTTAATACCAACTTAAGGTCACAGCTGACAGGCGTTTTTTCATTTTGTTTACACTTGCTGTCAAAAGTTAACATTTTGTGTGTATGTATGCATTTTTTGCATTGGTGATATGTCCTGCAAGAAGTGGCTAGAAAATCATGTGAGCTAAAATTAAAGGCTATGTTTAAGATTAGGTGAATAAATATATTCTTCAGTCCCACTCCCAATATTTGTACTCTGTGCAAATGCACAGAGATAACTAAAAAATGGCAGTCTTAATGGAATACGGTACAAGGCAATTTTGAGTTAAAAAGAGTTGCTTTTTGCAAATGAGTACAAGTAAGTTGAACACATCTACTGCAGAGGTCAGACACCAGGGCTCGTACTTATCAGACTTTCACCCAAAACAATGCAGAAAGACAGTGTGTGAAAAGGAGAGAGTAGGTGTGTCATGGTTCAAGGACGCCTGCATGTTAGGCAAGATTTGCATTGTGCAGAAAGGGATACCTTCTTGCATAAAAAACAATCCCCTGATGCTTTTTCCTTTTTCTATGTGTCCTGCAGAATGAAGCACACCTAGAAAGAGGAAAGAAAAAGGAGGAATAAACATATTTGTCCTCGTTATGCCTCCCCTGTGAAGACCTAGCATTTTGACGCATTCCCATGGCTACCTCTCATTTCATGCAAGGAAATGCCTCTTTTTGCATAATCCCCCCCACATTCTTGGATTGATGCTGCTGTTTTTCGACTCTCAGAGTGCAATGAGGCCTCCTAACCAGACCTCAGTGCCAGTCTTTTAACCGTATAAAAATGCACTTCAAATTGAATACACCCAATTGGCAAGGCCTGGCTTAACTAATGTCTCTAGTATGGCGTACCTAGGGTACCGATGACATGTAAGACAGAGTGTCCACCCAAGATACACTGGCAGTTCCACTTTGCCATTTAAACCTATGAAAAAGCTACACTATCCTTTAACATTATATGTAAGCCTACCCTAAGGAATGCCTATAGAGTTCTATGGCAGGGAGATTCATTTTGTAAAAGTAAGACATACATTTTATGATATGTCTTAGCAGCAACAATTCAAAATTGTCATTTTGGTGTGGGAAAAGTTACCAGGTGCCATCCCAACCTGGCTAACATTTGACTGGGATTACCAAACTGGGTATTGTAGGGTACAAAATTAATTGTAGCATTGAATGCAACCTGATGCCCAGGTCACTATTAAAGGTAGGCAAGTTTTAGAAAGTCACCACGCTATGCTCTTCTCGTCAAGCAGCCTCACAAGGCAAACACACAGACAGCTTTCTGACTGCCTAGGGAAACATATGAATGACTATTAGGCTCAGGAACAAAGGCAGTGCCTTGGCAGTGAGGTGTCACCTCCTCTGCAAGGATGACCACTTGGGGGATTAGTCAAGCGGCCTGCCTTAAAGGGGAAGCTGACTTGAGCCGCCTAGCCCAAGATCCCTGAGGAAGATGTCCTTTTGTTCCTGCAGGCAGCATGTATACAGGGCCAGAGAGGGGGAACTTGCCTCCAAACTGGTTTTACCACAAGTGTTTCGCCTTCAGGTAGCCACACCTCTATGGTGAGCTATCTTGCTCATAATGACTTTGGATGGAATGTGCCACCTTGAAGGGGGCAAGAATGTGGCATTCTGTGATAGAGAGATGCCACACACATCAGGTACTTTCTTCATAGGTAGGAGGGGACCCAGTAGCCATTGACTACTGACCACATAGTCCCATGATAGCACTCGCTTTGGATAGCTATGGCACCCATGGCATGTTGAACCTCAGTACTTGCTGGACTTGGAAGGAGGACGAGAAGAAGGCCACTCTTCACCTGTTGAAAGTGCACAAAGAGAGGTTGTGATGCGGTAGAAACTGCACCTGCTGCACTTGGGCTAACAGAGTTTGGACCCTGTTCTGCATGAGGAAAACCTGATTCTCCAGTCTGAAGCAGAGATTCTAGCGGTCAGTTGGCTGACCTCCTAGAATAGCACTGGGCACATTAAAGCTGAAAGAGCACAAATTGCATCTCTGGTAGCCACCACAGAGCTTTTGTCACTACCGGAAACCGGGTATCTCAAAGGACAATTCTGAGATAGCCCAAGGGTAGACCCGTGACTTCTGACCTATGGGTGTTGATTTTGATTGGATTCATCGCCCAAGTAGGACACCAGCCTCCACCAAAGAATATCACTGTGACTGCTGTGTTGAAAAAACCTTTGAAGAGGACTTTGAGGGAAACTAGGATCCATAGACAGAGTCGCCCCTACTCACCTGTGGACTGAGGACTCGACCGGACTTCACCCCTGTCAAGTGAACATCATCAGAAGCATCCTGGAACATCTTTGGGCCTGCATCCCTCTGCATCAGGACCACTCTATTGTCGTCTGTGGAGGGCATTCTGTAAAATTTGGATCTTGCTTTAAAAACATTCTGGAGGCCAGGTACCTGTCCAGAGTATCCTTTCTGGCCCCCTAAACCTCTGTCCTGCTAGACTTGGTCACCCAACTTGGGCCGGAGTTGTCAAACTAACTTTCACAAACTTTTCAAAAGTTTCCAAACCTTTTGTTGGCCAATGCTTGTTTGTGGTTGTCAGAAAAATTATGTCAGGAACCCTGCAGTGAAATTTGATGATTAAGATATCTAAAAATGTATAAAAACCTGCTCTATTTTTATAAATCGGTGTCTTGTTTCTTTTGTGTCACGTGACTTTATCATTCTGTTGTTTAGTGCTGTTCCACATTGTTCCTTTACTAAGCATTACTGCTCAACGTCACAGTTACCGAGGGTTTTGCTAAGGTTAAGTAAATGTACCTTAGTAGACCCAAGATGGTATTTGGGAGTGTACTGCATGGTAAGGCTTCCCAGCCATACTATATAGTACACCCAAATCCTCATGTGGTAAATCTGGGAATGCACCAAAATCAATGGGTGGATGCCTGGGGAACAACCATGCTCGACCGAAGGAATGCCGTCCCAGGGGAGAATAACGCAAGGCTAGCACCTTGCTCTGCCTTGTGTTACTCCAGATTTGACAAACACTGCTGGACCATGGAAGATGGCCTTGATTTGCTTAGTAAGCCTAACTTTAGTTTTGCTTTGCCTTTGTGTTACCTTGGGTAATGCAAGTGCAACACAACACTATGATACATCTGCCCACAGATGCCCACATTGAAATGAAGGAGTGGCCGCAAAAAGATGAGTTGTCTTATATTTCCTCTTCTCCAAATAAACGTAGACACAATCTAGCAAGAACCAGTGATTGCATCTGGAACATAAAGGCTTGGTGACATACATACCTCTGCACAACCCACTTCCATAGAATCTAGCATAGCGTTATAGGCCATTTTCAGTGATATATAATTAATATAGTGGGCCTTACTCAGAGTTACTATGGATTGCAACTGTGACAGCTCTACCCTCTGATACAACTTCGTAGGCTATAATTTTCTTTGTTTTTAAATTTGAAGCTATTTATTTATATCTTAGATTCAAAAGCAACATAATGTACAACTTTGTGCATCCCCTCCACTATAAGTCTGTAACCTCCATATTAATTCAGACATGCCTGTCAACATTAAATGCGCACACTTTTTGATTTACTCATAAGTTAGTATGAGTACCATTTAATTGGTAGTCTTGTGCAGTGTACGATGTTAAGTCATCTGTAAAATAAATATTTTCTACTCTACTCTTATATTGTGAAAGATTGGATTATGAGTGCAAGCTGCTTGCTGTAATTTTTATACATTGCATTTATAGGATTGTATCATTAGTGCACCTTACTTAAGTCATGTGTTGCTAAGCTTTTGCTGGTTGGCATTGTATTCTTTCACCTCATTCTCAGTAAACACATTTCTCACTGCAAGTAGCTCTGGTTAAAACAACAATATAGTCACAAGGCTAAATATAAAGATTGCGCACTCATGAATTTTCTCACCTCAGCACGATATTTAAATCGTAATTATTTTTTAACTCAGAATCCAGTTACTTACACCCAGCTAATGCCTTGGAGACATGTTTCCTTTTTGTTGGAATGGTAATTTACGTTTTTTAGGAAGTCCTACAGTGTTTTAAAATATGTTACGAGAAGACCAAAAAGGATAATTTAAGGCATATAATTACATAACTGAGTTCTGGAGTACTCATATGTTGTAAAAGGAAAGCAGCATAGCATTCCAATAGAGATGTTCAAATTAGGCCATGGGGACTGACTTACAGTTTGGTGGGCAGAGTACAGTCCGTGGCAGAGGACTTTAGCTCACCACTTTGAAAGACGCCTACCTACCAAAATTAGAGATGACCACCAACCCAGTGGTCAGCTCTGTATATTGAAAGAAACACTCATCCTGATGGTTCCGTTCAATGTACTAAACACTTAGTGGAAGCCCACAGTCGGTGTTGACAGCTATCCACCAAACGTGTATTTTGTTTTTGTTTTTAAGAACAAACTTCCAAAGCAAGAGTTTGTTTTTGAAAAAAAAACTAATCACCCCACAGCTGAGAGCTTTCTCCCAGGGCATGGCAATCATTATAGGCTTGTTTTCCTTCAATACCAGCTTATTCCTGCAGTGATAGAGAGGAAAAAAATAAAACTAAATAAGGTGGGTGGTGAAATGCATTTACTCATACAGGCTTTCACCCCCTTCACCTTAAGAGGAAGTATTCTGTTGATAGAACCAGCTGGGGATCTGTTGATGAAATGCTTAATATCTCCCCATCTCTAAATGAGACAGGCAAATTGAGTGTCTGGTGGGCAAGGTACTCCCACACATTTGCAATAAAGTACAGTGTCCACGAAACACTAAATGAGGCCCTAAAGTGATTTATAATTATTCTACATTGGACATCATGGTAACTTTTAACAGTCCTCAGCATTGCTCGGAATGGAATTATTACTTTGAAGGTGGGCAGCCCTACTAACCGATCAGATCCACTGTGGTTACATCAAAACATAGCTCTCAGAAAATCTCTCCTCAACCTCTGGTAGCCATGACACAAGTAGCAGGAAATCCCCAGAGAAATGCATGTTACATTCAATCAGAAAAATCAATCATTAAAGTAAAGCACACAGCACAATAACATTGCTAAACCAATTTAGAAAATGAGAGAACAAATTAGTAAGCAAAACGACACAGAGATCATTGAGATGGGCCAAAAGGATTTTAAAGTTTTAGCTCAAAAAGCACCAAATAAGATTAAAGTGTCAATGAAAAATGACAGTTTGCTGTTGAGTAGATCTAGTCATGATTTCAGGCCACCCATGATGGAGTAGACGTCAACTTCACCAAGCTGTTTACCCTGATCAGAGTTTTTACCCTTCGACTTGGTCTCTGAAAAAAAAGTAAAAAACTTCCAGTGGTGCAAGGTCACAAGGCTTTGGCCAGTCGGGGACCCCTGAAGTTGAATATATCATCATCATGCTTCCACTGAATGTATTGGTTTTCAATCAATCAATCAATCAACAACATTTATAAAGCACTCTTCTCACACGTGAGGGTCTCAAGGCGCTAGGGGGAGGGGGATTACTGCTGCTCGAAGAGCCAGGTCTTGAGTTGCCTCCGGAATGTAAGGTGGTCCTGGGTGGTCCTGAGGTTGGTGGGGAGGGAGTTCCATGTCTTTGCTGCCAGGTAGGAGAAGGATTTCCACCTGCCGTGGTGCGGCGGATGCGAGGGACGGCGGTGAGTGTGAGGTTGGTGAAGCAAAGTTGACGGGTGGGCGTGTAGAAACTGAGGCGACGATTGAGGTATTCGGGTCCCTTGTTGTGGAGGGCTTTGTGTGCGTGGGTGAGGAGCCGGAAGGTGATCCTTTTGTTGACGGAAAGCCAGTGCAGGTGTCTCAGGTGGGGGAAGATGTGGCTGTTGCGGGGTATGTCAAGGACGAGGCGGGCGGAGGCGTTTTGTATTCGCTGCAGACGTTTCTAGAGTTTAGCGGTGGTTCCTGCGTATAGGGTGTTACCGTAGTCCAGGCGGCTCGTGACGAGGGCGTGGGTCACAGTCTTTCTGGTGTTGGCGGGGATCCAACGGAAGATCTTTCAGAGCATGCGGAGTGTGAGGAAGCAGGAAGACGAGACGACGTTGACTTGCTTGGTCATGGTGAGAAGTGGGTCCAGGATGAATCCGAGGTTGCGTGCGTGGTCTGAGGGGGTTGGTGCGGTGCCAAGGGCCGTGGGCCACCAGGAGTCGTCCCAGGCGGATGGGGTGTTTCCGAGAATGAGGACTTCCGTTTTGTCTGAGTTCAGTTTCAGACGGCTGAGTTTCATCCATTCTGCGACATCTTTCATTCCATCTTGCAGGTTGGTCTTGGCGCTGGTGGGGTCCTTGGTGAGGGAAAGTATCAGCTGATTGTCGTCGGTGTAGGAGATGATGTTGATGTTGTGTTTGCGTACGATGTCGGCGAGGGGGCTCATGTAGACATTGAAGAGAGTCGGGCTGAGCGAGGAGCCTTGTGCAAAACTTGAATAATTTTCTTTTATGTAATTGCATGAAAGTCCACAAACATTCAGTGAAATGCCTTAAAATGTGAAACAAGAATGTAGTATTAAATTTTAAGCCCAATGAGCCTCACTGCATTTAAGGAGACATTTAATGCTAAGAAATACAACAGAAAAACCACCAGTTTCATGACGAATAGCTGTTCGCATTCTGGTCATTCACTTTGTTGCCATGCTTCCATGATAAAATTAATGGCATCAAGTGATGCAATTGCGTTGTTTGAAAAATGACACATAACAAGCATACGCCGAAATTCATGAAATTACGAAAATTAAAGCACAATGGAAATTTCTCCCAGGACTGGTTTTGAAAACCAAAAGTCTGATAAAGACCAACCTGGATTTTATAGCTACCAATGTTGCTTTGGGGCATGGATAGTTTTGCTTTGCCCATGTCCAAGACGTTATGGGAATTATTCCTTTTTTTGGAAGTTAACACTCTTCAGTGGGTGAGGCTGTTGTAAAAGTCGAGGCTCAGCGAGGCTGGATATTCTTGTTGCGTGGTATTGCTGAATCAAATTTCAGCATGGTAAAAGAGTTTGACTGGTAAGAATCTGGTTTTCCTGTCTTTGGCATGACCTCCATGGGCAACCCTCAACACCCCATACTTTCCTCTTGTTTAGTCTTACAACTCATTATTCAACAGGCAGCCATTTACAAACTGGTGCAGTGCTGCGCCAAAATCAGCAGCACCGCACCAGTTATGAAACAAAGGGATCTGCCATACTTACAAGAATATGGTTCACCCATGCATTTCCCCCTGTGCTGGTGCTGAATTTAGCTGCCAGCACCAACGCAGGCATCTTTGCACCATTGTGCAAGGGTATTGCCTTGAGGGGATTGATTGTTTATGTGCAGGAAAGTGTCCCTTCCTGCACATACACAAACTATAATTGCGATTTGGCACTTCTATGTGTGCTTTACCAAACATCATTTTTGAATGATTGCTTACATGCAGGTCTGGACACCTTCTTGCACATAAACACTCATTCATGGTGGTTTGCTCTTTCAATGTGTACTGCAGAATGCAGCACATATAAAAAAAGCAAAAACTAGGAGAAATGATAACATTTCTCCTCCGTATGCCATGCTAACGCCACCCCTGGGGTGGCATTAGTTTTTGGCGCTGCCACAGATTTACAGATTCTTGTAAATCTGGGGCATCATCAACAGTAATGGGCGTTGTGGTGGAACGTCCATAGCAACACCCATTGAACTCATCTCTGCCGCAGAAAACTGGGGCGGGGGCATATTTAGAAGGTAGCGCTAAGCTGCAAAAAGCTGCAAAAAGTGGCTTAACGCCACCTTGTAAATATGTGTAATGCACAGCACCACCGGAACATCACAAAAACTGACACTCTGTTGGCACTATGGGGCTTGTAAATATGTCCCACGGTTTCTCTCAGCCAGGCCTTCTGCAGGGTCCGAACCAGGGTTTTCAACTCAGGCCGCATGGAAACCAAAGCCTTTCATCTTTATTTGTCCCTGCAACAGATAAACAGGTGGCCAACCATCTGACCCTTGGAGAGTAGTTCCAGTCTCCAGGTGCCAGAAGGAATGAGGAGTCTTCTGTGTTCTTTTGTGAACTTTCTTCTTCCAGCCGGAATCAGGAGTAATCTTCTAGAAGGGCCTTCTCATTCAGGTGGAGTTATTCCAGATCCACAATGCTTTGTGAAGGTGGGGGTTATTCTGGCAAATTTATCCTGTGCTGTACCCAAGGAATGGAGAAATTCTACGATTCAATCCCAACTCTTTTCTCACAGTCATCCTCATCATTTAGCAACACTCTACTGCCTTACTATAAAATTACTCAGGAAGCCACTGTTTCAGATGATAGAATCCAGCTGTCAGCATGCGGGTCTGTCATCAGCTCCCTAGCAACTTCCATGTTTAGGTGGGCTCTCCTTCCTTCTGACAAGGTTGAAACTGGATCTCTCCCCCTCTGTGACTGGAGCCTGGCTGTCTAGAAGAGTCCTAAGAATGAATAGAAGTACCATTTCCAAGTCTAAAGAGGATGTGCTAAGACTTTCCTTCACTCCTCCAACTGTTCCTGTCCTCTTCCATATAACTCAACCCTACTACATAGCCAGCAATTAATACTCCCCTGTTCTTTATGGGCTCAAAAGTAAGCCATTGTTTTTCCCACCCAAGAATGTCTTTTCCAGTTTTGGCATGTGATGAGTAGTAAAACCACTTTTAAGCCAGTTCTGGTACAGCCAGCCTAAAGTACACTTTGACAAAGATTAGATTCCACCATTACATCAGACTTTGAAAAAAACGTTGAAACATTTGTATGGGACTTCCACAAGCAGAGATAGGAAATAAAGATGTTATTCTTATCTAGGCGTCTTGAAGGAAAGGACTAGCAAAGCCCACACAGAGGAATAGCTTTTGGGTTTTATTTCACTGTGAGAGCACACTAACCCTAATCTGTAGTCTGGCCTACTTTCAAATATTTGCCCCTGCCCTCTGAGCTTATAAATCACTTCAGGGGAAACTAATGAATTGATATGAATAGGGGTTTCTTACATGGCGAAGGCATTGTTCATTGCCATGTTTCACTGCAGTGTATTTAAACTGCAGCCCAGCAAGAGCACATTGGTAATCCTGGCAGACATATGTTTTTAAGTTATATGTAGATGGTGTAAGTCTACACTGTAGTCCACATGACATTCAACTTTGATGCCATATATGCTTTTTCGGCACTAACTAGTGGTCTTACAGGAGGTACTAGAAGAACAATTAAGTGGAGTTAATTTTACCAATGCAATATTAGAGCCAAGATACACTGACAATGGAACTGATTAGTTTTGTCACAGGGCACAGAGTCCTAATGGAAGCAAAAAAAATAATCCAGAACAAGGCATACATTTCACCAACAAATCATTCTTCTCAAGTGAATTAAAGTGATTATCTCAATGAAAGCAACCCAAGAATGTATTAAGGTAACATAGAAAGGTCTGGACAGGGAACAGAGTACATATTGAGCTAAGGATTTGTTCAACCTACCGCCAGTGCATCATAGCTCTTGCACAGATCTGAGGTCAGGGGGCCATGGAGCCATGGGGACATGTGTGTTTTCTGAAAGAACTATCAGTCCATGGTAGCCATCAGTTGGTACACTTGTGTCAAGGTTTCACACACATGCATATGCATTGCAAAACACCAGTAGCCATTTAGGCTTTTTTGTAACTTTAATTTATAATTCCACAAAGGAGGAGCTGATTCCAAAAAAGGAAGCAAGGGGAAGGCAATGAGCATAGGAAAAAGTGTCAAAAGAAAACAAGCACACAAAGGAGAGACAAAAAGAAAGACAATCCCAGTTCTTGGATTGTAAGCAGTATAAAGAAGCACTCTTAAGAGGCTATGGTCTGGGGGAGGTACAAACTCAAGAAGAGAAAGGGACGCCATCAAATAAGCATCAAGGAAATGAAATAGACAAGGAAGACAACTAGTAATAATCAATGGGTTAACAAAAGGCCAACTTCAAGTATTGGTATTATACACTATAGTTCTTGGGACAAAAGGAAGCCGGAGCTGTAAGTCTGTAGGAGAGATATAACCAGTCCTCCAGGATAACAAATAATTCCTGAACTGTGAAGTTAACAGGCAGGACTCCCAGAACATGATGCCACCAACTGAAGTAGTATTGTAAAACATGTCTCAAGCCTGCTACTGTAGCCTGTAGTGTAAACTGTAACTGCCACTTTGACCTGGAAAATACAAACCTTTTGCCAGGCCTAAACCTTTCTTTTGAACAGTTATAAGTCAACACTAAGGTAGTTTCAATTCATCCCTAGGGCAGGATACATGGTATTTAAAAAGAAGGAAATTTGTCCTAAAGTCAGTTTTCAATGCTGTAAAGCCATCTCTGCCATAGATTATCACGTGTTGTCAATCAATAAGTTGGGAACCAGAAAGGGAAATACTGCTTCCACTCAAATTAATTATAACTTAAAATCCTCTTTAATGGTAAGGTTACATTTTAAGTTACGATTTTGAAAGTGTCATTTTTGGAAAGTGGCATTTGTCTCCCAGGACCAGCAATGCTGTTCTATCAGTGTCCTCGGTCACACGACTGTGAATGGCTCTCCTGTTGTTTGTTGTTCATTGTTTCCAGACATTTAGACAAAAGCAGCCTAGATGTGGAGGGAGAGTGTCTTCTTGAAAAAATGGCTGGGAAGTAGTTGTACCCTGCCCTGATTACACTTCAAAGGGCCTGTCTGTAGCACTCACAAAGGAACCTGACATCAGGCCTGCCCTTGCCTTGCCTAGACACTTTAGAACCAGGGCCATAGGGAGGGAAAGAACTGACCAGAACCAGCTTTGGGGGTAGGTCATAGAATTCTCACAAAGGCTGGCACCTGGTATACATGTGGGACCTTCAAAGCCTTCTCTCTTAAGAAGGAAGATAGAACCTGCTTGCCTTGAACCTAGGATCCCTATAAGTGACTTCAAGCATCAGATGACTGTCCTCCTTTTTAGCTGCAGGGACACAACACACTCCCAGAGGCATCCCTGCAACTGCCCATCTGACCAGCACAAACTGGACCTTCCTGGACCTCTAGGGGGAAAAGTGGAGATACAGAGGTTTTCAGTACCTCAAACCTGCAAAGAGGCCTCTTTGTGCAGAGAATCAACCTGCTTGTGATAACCACCAATGGAAAGCTCCAGCAGAACTACTCTTTGAGCGAACAGTGACCACCTACTTTCATTGCCATCGCTGGATCTGCACTTTGTGGCGACAGCCCACCACAACCACAAAAAATAAAGCTCCAGCGATGACTGGCTCCTTGAACTAAAATGTCTTCTGCCAACAGTGACTCACTCACAATCCCCAACAAAGCAAACAGCAGTTCTTCATGTGGATTTAAGAAGGTAAGTCTTCACCTGGTCCCCATATTCAACCACACTTGTGCCTCGCCCTTGTCCAGCACACCAAGATATCTGTGAGTGAAAACTCATGTCTGCACTTATACTGATTGGATGTTTGTCATTTTGGTGTCATTTTATTTAGAATATTTTTCTCCATTTTTTAAATTGAATTAGGATTTTTCATGTGTTGTGTTTTCACTTTATTACTTTTTAAGGGTTGCATGAGTATTTTACACAATGCTTCTAAATTAAACCTGACTGCTTTGTGAGAATCTATGAGACGGCTAAGCACAGATTAAATTACTGGCTTTTGTTGTTCACCCTGGCAAGGTTTAAGTTTGACATTTGAGTGGGACCATCTCCCAACTAATAACTTAATTTTTTGCAGGTATTCAAACACAATAGAATTTAGAACCAACAGGACCAAAATTGAAAAACATCTAGGGAAATATATAGGCAACTAGAACTTCCCAGTGCTTATTATATTTTTATGGTATATATTTTTTCATTGTTACTGTTACTGGTTGCAGCTTTGAGATAAGTTCTCTGGTGTAATATGGTTCACCTCCCTCTGGGTGCGGAGATGCTCTACCACTCACACTAAAGGCCAGATTTACAAGGCCCTAGTGTCTCCTTGCACCATCATTTTTTATGCTAATGTGGGTTAACTAGACAAAAATCGCAGAGCCATCTTTACAATGTGGTGCAATGCATGCATTGCACCACTTTGTGACCCCTTGCGCTACATTATGCTGGTGCCAGGCATAATGTATGCAAGGGGGATGTTCCAGCGTTAGGAGGCCTACAAAAATGGTGCAATGAAATCTATAAGATTTCACTTTACCATTTTTGGTGTCATTTTAATACCTGCTAAAAGCAGGTGTTAAAAGGACGAACCCAATGAAGTCAACGGACCTCCTTGCAATTTGCTGCACTAGCGTCAAAATGTTTGATGCTAATGCAGCAAAGTGTTACAATAGCGTCAAATATTTTGCAGCTGTCAGTCTCAGGCATTTCTTCCCACTAGATGCCTAAATAAACTTCCAGCTATACCTTTGGCACTCCTTCTGTGCTTTTTCATGAAAATATTACCTAAAAATCAGGAAAGATATTCTTGTTGATTGCTTTGAAAATAAACCGTTGCATGATCTGAAACTCCCAGTAAACCTCCAGTGGCCCTTCAGCCTGTATCTCATCATTTTCTGCGTATCTTTAAAGCTGGTGTTGGCAGAGCTCACAAATACAGCCATTAACTTGCTGATAAGGGAAATTAATCAGGGGCTGCTCCTTCGCTATGTCTAAGGACCGTCACCCCACTGGCTGAGCCAGAAGCAGAAAAATAAAACAATAGTATACTATTGTTTTATTTTTCTGCTTCTGGCACAGCAAGCAGTGCAGGGAAGAGGTGGGGCTGGGCCATGGGAGGTGGGAGGGGGAGGAAGGGAGGGTGCACCTACGTGCCCATGCGTGTTTGGCCATCCGTCTGAGGCAAGCTAAATACACAAGTGTACTTAGGTTTCTCCAGCTCGGCTGTGTTTAACAGCCAGGCTGGAGAAACTGCACAGACCCCAGGGTAAATCTGAGCGGCAGTCACTGCTGCTCATACCAATCCTGGCGCTGCTTTCATGTTAGGTTTTGTCTGAAAGCAGTGCCATGATTGCTGGGGAGCCTGTGCTGGAGTCCCAGCAGTGAATGCTGGGAGACCAGAAGAAAAGGCATGCGAAGTGCAGGATGCAACAGGGACGGAGGCAAGGTATGTGCTTTTTATTTATTTTATTTATTTTTTCCTTGTCTTTGTTCCCCCCACCCACCCCCTAGAGTTGTGTGGTGGCCAGCACTGAAATTAATTGTATATAAAAGAAAACATGCATCTGTTCCTTTAGAAACATACTCCTATCACGAGCAGAGCAAATCAATCATTTATTGATCTATACTCAAGAGCAAAAGGCTAGCATTTGTGTACAAATGTACACAATTTGAATAAAACACTCATAAATGGAGTGCCACTGAACCTCTCCTTTCTCCAGAGTGAAAATAGTGTCAATACTCAGAGACAAGCAGGTGTAGGGTTCTCTTTACTCCTGTACAGCTAAAGAGTATTCATTGTGTAACTAGTCTCACATTACTAAAGAAAGCTGTCTATTCCATATCTGACCAACCCCTGTCAGCAGAGAATGGCGCTAAATAGTTGCTCTCACAGAACTTGGGAATTCTCAAAAAAATCTCTTGTTTGGCTATAGACTTCAGGAGTAGCAAGTTAGACACATCACACTTCTGAAACAGGCATACCTGTTTGTCGAGCAGCTGCCACTATAAAATACTACTTTTGAACACATGATTTATTTTCAGGAGCATATTAAGGGTATCTACCACTGTATTTTGAGTGGTGTAAAATATGTTTTGTTTATTCTAAATTCATTAACTGAGATTGACTTACAAGTAAACACTTTGCATAAGGATCCCAAAGCAATGACATCTATTCAAGTGAATAGAGGCAGTTTCCCCCGTGTCTGAATCCATCACTTGTAAAGGCTCTTAAATGAGTGTACTTTATAGAGGCTGGCAATATAGAAACATCTGGTTCTACCTTTCAGGAACTATATTTGAGTTAAAAGGGGGATATCCATCGGTGATAGATCATCCATAAGTTATACAATTTGATTTCATCTTGGATCTTCCTATCCCAAAATGCCACATTTTACTTTTGTGTATGGGAGAATAAATTTCAACTCAGGGTCATAATTTTGCAGCTCCACTCCACAAGGTATGTTGGCTTTTTACAAAATTGTTTCAGTCCCTAGGGCAGCATGGTTAAATATTAAAGTATGTCTATGTTAGAAGGACTGAATGCTAAATGAGTTAATGCACATGACTGACATCCCTTATGAATGTCACAAGTTTGAATCACTGGGAGACAAATCAAACTGCTATCCCTCTGAGGTTAGCAAGTTATATACTATTAAAACATGGGTAAAAGTAACATCTGTGTTTTACAGCACTTACAGACAGCTGAAGTATGGTGTGATTCACTACGTAAAAGAAAACCAGAGTTATTATTTTACTATTATTACGATTATTTCAAAGGCCTTGGATAAGCACCATTATTAGTGCCACAACTATATATGAATTGGCAGGATTTGTTTTATAAATTCTGTAGGCTATACTGAAACTGCAACAACAATCATTCTGAAAACTAATAATATTGTAAAGCAAGACATGCTTATTTAATTAACAGTTTGCAGTATAATCATTGATGTGACTACCCTCAGGTGGGGATCAGAAATTGTGCTTTCTTAAGGAGTAGAAGGTAGACATAGACAAGGAACACAGTCCTACGATTACAAAGCTAATGATCTGTGAAGTCTTCTTGATTGGCCAAAGACAAACACATTCATAATGGGGTTTATAATATTTGTGACATGTAAATCCCTTTGAAGGTTTATGCAAAGCAGTGCACAAGAAAACATGTAGCACTCAGTGCAACACAGAATCAATTGATCAACTGTCTCCAGGTGAGTATTTAAGTCCTAATTCGGACCTTGGCCGAGGGACAGGGTATTCTCTCTTCACCAAGGTATTGTAAACTGTTACCTGGCTGTCACTTGTGAGGCAGTTGTAGAGGTGGGGATAGACCTGACTAGATAAGATTTACCCTGGGTCTACCACTGGCAGCAGCTCACTAAATTCTCACCATGCCAAGAGTGGGTGATGGCACAATGTGACACATCTAGTGGAGGCGGAAGGATGGCAGTTGGGTGATGGTTGAGTCTGTCACATCACAGCTGGTGGTAGCATCCCATTAGCCTACCTGTGTGATCACAAAATCTGTAGTAATGCCACCCGGCCTGCTGCAATTATGCTTTAGTCTGAGTGGCAAACCTACAGAGTCTCTGAGTCCTGGGAGGGACAGACTCCTCCTTTCACTAATTTACCTCAGGGTACATTCATAGCCTCAAATAATACATTCCCACTTCCCACATGTGCACATGCACAACCTGATAACAGTAATACCAGCTTTCTTTTTCTGTAACTTCATGCATATAATGTGCCCTTAAGGGTATTTCCAGGATTCCAAATCCAGGATTCTCCTTTAAAAATTGCATTCATATGAGATATCTTCAAGTGTGTTCCCATGGTTCCTTGGTTTAGGGATGAATAAATAACCAACAGAAGAATTACCAGTGAGTGTGTCTTTGGATTCCTGGGTCCTAGATAATCCCCTCATATTCCTTGGCATAGCACTGCTTTGAATTACTTTGCATCAGGTAGACTTCTAATGAGCATTCCTATGCACCCAGCCATGTATTTTTACTCAAACTCAGTGTTATGTCTCTGGGTCCCTTGAGATTCCATTCCAGAATGGAATCTCAAGGAGGCATTGGGACAGTTGTTGGAGAGATTCCTGCCAGGCGGACTGTACCAACTGGTCCTAGATAAATGTATCTATTGTGTACCTGTTTGTACTCTGGCTCCACTTCATTTCAATGGTGACTAGGTGTGTGCACTCACCACAGCCTGGTAGGAGAGCTGTTGCCTTGCAGTGCATCTGCAACTTAAAGATGAGTGAATTGGCTGGCACAGCAAAGAGCGCAAGAGTGTTTGAGGGGCAGATCAGAGGGAAACTGCTCTGATCTGAGCAGTGGTATTCAAGGTGCAGATCGGAGTGAGACTGCGCTGATCATTTTAAAAGAAGAAGATTTAAAAAAATTTAATTTGCTGTTGAAGCCAAGCGAGAGGAGGTACTTCAGTGTGTGAAGGCATGAAGGGGCAAGATTTCCCAGAGAACCAGGAAGTGGCTGAGGGAGGTCAGAATTGTGTACGCTAAGATGAAAGAGAACCCGCACCACAGATGAATGAGGGAGTGTATGAAGACGCCTACGGATGCGCAATGTAGGCCTGAAGTCAAGTTGTTTAGCAACAGGAGCTGTAACTGCATTAACTCTTGCTGTTCCGGCTGAACATTTGTTGGCTTCAAAGGATTGAGAAGGAAAACCTGCATTATGGGGGGTTGATAAACTCCTGTTTCATTTTTGCATGCCCCTGGTAAACCGGAAGTGCCCTGGGAAGAATGGAGAGGTGGTTTTAAAGCCTATGCGCAGGCAATTGGAGGTGACATCTTTACTGCAGCAAGGAAGTTAAACTTACTCAAACATTGTTAAGTGCTGATGGAAGGAGATTATCAAAACACCTTCCAGATGTCCTTGAGGAGGAGGATGAAGGTGAAAAGGAGTTGGATGAATATGACGTTGCCTTGAAGCAAATAACTGTGAATTGTGGCAAAGGGTAAAAAACTGGTGGAAAGATTTGAGTTTTTAAAAAAGGGGCAAATGCCCGAAGAGATTTTTGAAAGCTATGTGGCTAGAATGAACCTGCAGCCACATGCAATTATAAGAGCTTTTTGGATAAAATGTTAAAGGATTAACGGGTGTTAAGGGCCAACAACAAGAAAGTACAAGAAAGCTTGTTAAATACAGAAGATTTAACTCTACTCAAGGTGGTGGGGATTGTGAAAAGGATAAGAATATGGATGAGGGCTTAAAGGAGTTGGCAGTAAGGGAGAAAGTGAAAGTCATGCAAAAAGAATTTCAGAAAACAAGGATGCACAAGGATAACAAAACCTTTAACTCATTGAAAGGGAGAGACATACCTATGTGGGTTTGCTTTAAGTATGGGCTTAAATGTCATTTCAGCACTGATGAGACTTGCCCTCCTATAGGTCAAGTATGTCATAAGTGCAAGGTCAAGTGACACTTTGCCCAGGTATACCAATGGAGGATCAGAGACCAAAAACTAAACGAAATCCCCTTAGAGTACAGTCGAAAATGGGGAGGACAAAGGGACAGACAATTATGTTTTCTTAAAAATTGAACAAGTAGGGAACGTACGTGATTACAATCCATATTGTATGATCAGAGTTGATGGGAATGTGTAAAGGTGTTGGCAGACTCTGGAGCAAGATGCACACTTATTGGGGAGGAGTATCTTCAGGTTTGCCAACTATGTAATCTGCTCCCTGATATCAAGTTGGTGGCTTATGGTAACATCCATAGATTTGGTGGGCTATATAGATGCTCAAATAGAGTTTCAAGGAGTTGAGGTTCTCCCTAAGGTTTACCTCACTAAATATGGTTCATGTTTGCTGGGCTGGCAATAGCAAAGGGATTTATGAATAGTTTACATCCAAACCACCCTGACCAAGTTTTGGGAGCTCGATCTAAGGTGAGAGTAGTAGGGCATGAATCAAAAATGTTACTTTGCAAGGAATTTCCCAGTGTGTTTAGTGACAGGTTGGGTGTGCTGAAGGGATTCGTTTGCAAGATCATTCTCAAGGAAGGTGTTGTCCCCAAGTGTCACAAACCTTGAGAAGTCCCTTTAGTCTGAGAGAGCCATTGCACCGAGAATTGAAACAATTGTGTGATGCAGGGTTTATTGAGAAAATGGAGGCATCTGAGTGGTTGGCCCCTGTGGTTCTGGCTAAGAAAAGCAATGGAGGCCTGTGTCTGTGTGTGGATTTTTAGGTATCTTAATGCAGCTGTTTTGGGTTGACAGGCACCGTTTGTCCAACATATATGAAATGTTTTCTATTATTAAGGGAACCACAGTGTTTTCACCATTAGATGTGTCCTCAGCATAACATCAGATAGTGTTACTCCCAGAGTCAGGACCTTTGACATAATTTTTTACTCCTAATGGAGCCAATAGGGACAAGCAGATGCCCTTTGGGTTGGCATCCGCGGCTGCTGTTTTCCAGTTTGGTATGCACCATTTGTTAAGAGAAGTACCCCACATCACTTACTTCCAAGCTGACATTTTTATTTTTGGTAAGGATTTGGACCAGCATGGCCAGGCTTCAAGAGCAGTCTTGGGTTTTTGCAAAGGAGTGTGTTAAGTAGAGAGAAAGAGAAGTGCAAAAATACAGTGAATGGTGTGGAATGTTTGGGACACTGGATTGATGAGAAAGGAATTTCCCCTAAAATGAAATTGGTCGCAGATATTGAGGGTGCCCTACTCCTGAAAATAAGGAGCAGCTGTGGTCATTTCTTCATTTAGCTGAATATAATTCAAGGTTTATGTCCATGTTTGCAGAAAACACCAAATGCAAGCTTAAACCCATGTTTAAGGGAAAAGTGTTTGTTTGGGACAGTGAAGGTGAAAAAGAGTTTTTTTTTCTTATTCAAAAAGTACAATGTGGTCATACCAGCACCGAAACCTTTCGATAGTATTGACACAACCAGCATCAACAATGATGTCAGCAGCATTGGACTCGGGGTGGAGATGCTGCAGACTTGTAACGGTATTGAGGCCATGATTGCAGGAAATATGTTTTGGGAATGGAGTTCAAAATTGCAAAAGATCATGGACCATTGTTGGATGTGTTCTATACACCTGTGTGTCTGGGAGGATCTCACCTAGTATAACATGGTTGATCATGAAGATGCTTAAATATGATTACAGAATTGAGTAGGTCCCCAGAAAAAAAAGTCCTTGAAGACTGTCTAGGTTGCCTGCTGATGACATTGAAGAAGTGGATGGTTGCATAGTGGGCAGGGGTTGGAAGTCACACAAGAGAGAATATTGAATGATCAATGGATGAATGCAGTAGAATGTGATGTGGTGTTGTAGGAGGTGATGAAATACATGGTAGATGGTTGGCCTGTTAAGGGCAGAGCTTCAGCCAAGTGAGCACTGAATTGTCTGTGAAGAATGGTGTGTTGATAACAGGTGAGATAATGGTTGTACTATTAAAACTGAGGGAATGAATCATAAACCTTGCTCATGAGGGGGACATTGGCATGAGTGCCACTAAGAGATGCATTTTTGCTGAGTACTGGTGGCCAGGACTTGACCGGGATGTTGACCATAACATTAGCGAATGTGTGCCTCGTGCTTAGAGTGATAAGTCCTAAAAGTTGGTGAAATAGTCTATGGTTGTTTCATGAAAGTGATGGTGCATTGAGGAAAATTACTGTTAATTTTTTGGCAGGGGTCCCAAGTTTTCCATTGTGCCGGAAGTGCTGGTGGAGTTTTTTAGTGAGCTGTAGGACAGAGGAGGAGTGCAGGAGGTTACTTTCTTTGAGAATGGTGTGCAGTTTGTGTTGGAGACCCTAAGATCATTTTTGGAAAGATATGGGATTAAGCATGTGCATTCTTCTGTGTACTATCCACAAAGTGATGGTTGACTGGAGAGGTGGGATATAAGACTGAAAGAAGGGATACAGTTGGCTGGATTGGAGAGCTGTGGTGCTCATGTGATCATTACTCTCTACCCCTCATTGAGTAATGGAAGAATCTCCATTTGAGATGATGAGAGATCGAAAGACTTGGGCTTTGTTGTCCAAAGGTATGGAGAGGAAGGCTGATATTTAAGAGGGGAGTGCTTTTGGCATAGATTACCCGGTAGGTGTGTCACGTAGGCTCTCATTATTCTACTGAGACTACTGGATTTTGAGCGACAGAATCGCCTGGTGTGTGAGAGACTGAGTCTGACCCACTACAGGTGACACCTGTCGCTCCAGTCCGGGTTTTGCTTTGGCTAAGTAGCAGTGCCTCATCTCTAACCAAGGGCAGGGATGATTGGGCAGCTGAACGCATGACATAATTGATTTCTCAGGGAAACCGTGGTCACTCAGGTCTAATCCGTTTCTCTCGGTTAAATTAGTCTCACGTACACAATGACAAACAGAGGCAGTATATGTTTCAATAAGATTTTAATGAAGCGACTGCATCATAGATAGCAAAGCGTGGGCTGCAATAACCAGGACGATACAGCATGACAAGATTAAAATAGTGACAAGGAGAGTAAAGCATAGAAATAACGCATAGAAATAACGCTACCATATTGTCACTAGAGTCGATAGACTAATTCCTACCTAGGCTATAATAGAGCATGGTGTGGTAGGCTCTAATTCTGCCCTTCAGGTTCCCCTGGGAAGACATCATCCTCCATACCTGAGCAAAGGCCTGAAGTCTGCATAAGCAACTGTAGCAAGGCGTCCAGCAATAAGCATACAGTTGTGGTTCTCTGGCTGGAATCTCCCTCTAAGGTGTAAGGGACACGGAAGGGTTTTTATAATAAAACAGCTGGTGTTCTGAGAAAATGTCCCTACGTAAGGATGTGTGTTTTTCTATGAATGGTCAGAGATAAAACTTGTACCACCTTCATGGGCAACCTATCTTACTACAGCCTTGAAAGAAGCACAGAGTGAGCAAGAATGTCTAGTTTGAGAACATAGTGCTGGCCTAAGCAAAAACAGTTAGATAGAAACAAATAAAACAAGACCTTAAAAATGGCAAATATAACAATAATAAAATGAAGCTAAATAAAATATATCTAGGTTAAAGGGCAGAGCAGCAGGCCTAGTATGCTAAAATAACGTGCATGGAGCTAAGACTAAAATGGCTACACAACACCCTTCCCATGCCGGTTGAAGGTGGCTCAAAGCCCAAATATACACAAAACTACTAAAACTCAACCTAAGATATGTATGTAAAAAACGTCAATAATGACAAGTTAAAGGGACACGATCATATATAAAAAGACAATTTAAAATGTTAACATGTGGCATAAAAGGACTGAATTTCAAGAGTCAGAGTTACTTTTAGAATTTTCAATCGATTCTGTTAAAGTTGGAAAGGCATCGCCAAGAAGGACCATGGAGCAGTCGTGTTCCATAACCTGAGCCTCAGCCAAGCCGGCATTCCATGGTGTGCCCAGTAATGAGTTAAGAGCCGCATCCTCCAGGAAGGACAACTCATGAGCAGCTTCCCATGGCAAAAGCACCCTCAACGTGCATATCTGGTGATGAGCCCTCAGCGAGAACATAAACAGATCAGCATCCAATGAAAGCAAGCCATGCGTAGAAAGACAAAGAAAGACAAACTTACAGTGCATTTTCCAAAGAGCACAAGAGGCACTCAAACATGGGCTGCACACAATGCAAAACAGGTCTGAATGACAGAGACCAGTCACACTCCAATTGTTCCAGGAGTGTTGCTCCAAAATACTGCATCATGTGTTCATGACACAGCTGCGCTGATGGGAGCACTCTCATTCCTCCTTGTTGCGGCAGGACAGCCATTGCGCATGAAAAATAGCAACAGCAAAATGCCAACTATGATAGCCAAAGTTATTGGAAATCCCCTGAAAATACTGGAGAATATTGAGTGAATAGCTGATGGTATTAAACTGAATATGGAGGAGAAGGTGTGAACGAAACCACAACCAGCAGCCTTAAAGAAATGTGTGATTCCAGTAATACTGGACGCATTAAATATTCGTCCCACGAGTTCACCAAAGTGTCTCAGAAAGTTGGTACTTAAAAGGGACTGTATCTCTGCTGATGACCTTGCCACCTGAAGTGCATAGGTCTTGCATGCAGATGTGAGAGCCACATGTTTTTGAAAGAGTAAAGCTCTGAGTCTGCTCAGCTTGTCAAAATTCACACTAAAAGTAGCAATATGAGGCCAAATGTCAGCTACCTCTTTTATTCAAGTGGGAGGAAAAAGTAAGTTCCCGTAGCATGTAACAATCTTAGAGACTGAAACAACATAAACTATTCCGGCTCGCATCCCACAACAGTCTTCACCATTGAGGAGGACATAGCTGCCGTTTGAAAGCACCTGGAATGTAGGTCTAATCAAGGGGACTGGAACTCCCTTTAGATAACAAGCCAAGTTTGCAGCAGACGAGTTACACGCCCCATGCAAGGACAGCTGTTTACAAACCATTGAATGGCTGACAGAAGTCTTGCATGCATTCACTACCGCTAAGAAAGACTTCTTTCATGCCACTGAGACATTTGTATGTGAAGGGTAGCTCCCCACCTCATGGATGTAACTATCTTCCAGCCTTTCATATCTGCCTACCGGAATGTGTTTTAAACAGGAGGTGAGTTGAAGTGTGGAAATAGGCAGATTAATGACCCCATGTATTAACCACTCAGCAGATGGTATTTCAGCCACAGTAAAAGGCAACTTTTCTAACTTTTCAATGTTCAGCATGACATGTCACTTCTTTCTGAGCCATTATTTGTTGTTGTCGTGTTAAGTTAAATGTAGAAAATATTTCCCTTGTGCTGACGTGTTGCCAGGGAACGTGACCTGCCTTCAGTGTTTGAAGTGTCCAACCCAACTGCACAATGGACCTTAGTTGACTCTGTCCATGGTGTAAGGAAGACATATCTGTTTGTATGATGTCTATAGCAGAAGAGACGATGTTATTTAAGGTGTATATCTGGTCAGACTGGGTATTAATCCAATTATCTACAACAGCTAATGCTTTCTGTAAGTTTTCTTGGTCAATTTAGCATAACCGGGCAGCAGTTTCCTTCTGGGAAAGCCTCCAAATTTCATTATATACTTCATATAAGAAGTGCTTTCTGCGTTGTTTTCTGAGGCCTAACAGGAAGTTCTGTAAGTCAGTGTTATTGAGAAAAAAAAAACGGAGTCATCCTTGGTTTATTAAGGATCTTAAGATGCTTCAAAGGAAATACCGCCAACAAGAGAGGCGATGGAAGCTTAACCCTAATTCCATTGAGAGAGATATTCTAAGAGATGTTCTAAAGACTTATAAAGAGGCATGCTTTAAAGCCAAACCTTTCTATTTCAATCAGAAGATTAAAGAGGCTTCCAATACCCCTAGAGAACTTTGTAAGGTAGTCAGTACCCTGGCTACCCCCTCCCCTCCATTGGAGCTAGAAAACGCCCAAGAGTTTTGTAACAGGTTTGCGGAGTTTTTCAAAAATATTCGCTCTAGTTTTAAGTCTTTTGAAGAAATGGATGGTCCAACTGAGGCTGTGGATAACAGCTTAAACATAGGCCATCCCTTGTTAACAAATTTCCACCCTTTACCTCCGGTGAAAATTAAAAAACTTATGTTAAAGATTAAATCTGGCTCTCCTAGAGAGCCATGCCCTCCCCATGTTTTACAACTGGTGCTGGATCTGATCTCGACAGCTCTAGCCCCAATCTTTCAAGAGGTTCTCACCTCTAGAATTTTTCCTTCTGCTTGGAAGGATGCTACGTTGATTCCATTATAAAATAAATCGGATGGAGCTAGACACGATCTGAGTAATTTACGACCCATCTCTCTACTCCCATTTCAGACTAGGATCTTTGAGAAACACATTAATAAGGAACTAGCCAATTTCTTAATTACCTCAGAAGGACTAGATCCCTCCCAACATGGCTTTAGGCAGGCACACAGCACCGAATCGGCACTCATTACCACCTCTGATATGATCTGTAGAATGGTGAATGAGGGACATGGAGCCATATTAGTTCTACTAGATTTATCTGCGGCCTCTGATACTATCTCACCTCAGATTATGATATCCCGCCTCTACCAGGCTGGGATCAAGGATGTGGCTTTAAGCACTCTCAAATCTTTTCTGAAAGACAGATCGGTTATGGTGAGTTGTGGGGACTTTACCTCCCCAGCGTATCACCCACCCTGTGGTGTTCCCCAGGGTTCCTCACTTAGTCCCACGCTTTTCAATCTGTATAATGCACCCTTAGCAAAACTAATTAGGACTTTTGGCTTTATGCCTACTTCTTATGCGGAGGATACACAATTGATTACCCCTGTTTCCAAGAATTGGGAGGAAGTGGCAGATCGCTTTATGAACTGTATGCAAGAAGTCAACAGGTGGATGGGCTTAAATTGGCTTAAATTAAATAGCAATAAAACTGAAATCCTATGTTTTGGATCAGCCAAGGGATTTTGGAACCCTTGCTGGTGGCCGTCAGAGTGTGGAGCCTTACCAGGTCCTATTGTTGCCACTAGAAATCTGGGTGTTATTTTTGACAATATTCTCTCCTTTACGCTGCATGTTAATCAAGTGGTTAGAAATAGCTTTTGGAATCTGAAATTGCTGAAAAAGATTCTCGCTTATTTACAAAGGGAATGGAGATTCACAGTCATTTTAGCATTGGCCATGTCAAAACTGGACTACTGTAATGCCTTAATGCTTAATTTGGATAAGGCATCACTTCAGAAGCTTCAGTTAATTCAGAACACAGCCGCTCGCTTCATACTCAATCTTCAGTGCTCGGCTTCTGCTAGTGATAACCTGAAACAATTGCATTGGTACCAGTGTTGAATCGAATTAGGTTTAAAACCTTATGTCTGACCTATAAGGCCACACAGGAAAGCAGATCTGACTATCTATCTTTCAGGCTATGCTGGTATAGGCCCAACCGGCAACTTAGATCCACAGGATCCTTTCTGATTCAGGTCCCTGCACTCATAAAGCTAAATGGGGTGATAAGGCATTGACGGTGAAAGCGGCTAAATGCTGGAATTCACTCCCTTTGTGCATAAGGAAGGAAACAAAATTCATGGCTTTTAGGAGGCTTGTTAAAACTTGGCTGTTCCCTCGCTAACTTAACTTGTCACTCACTTCTCTCTTTCGAAACCTTCGATGCTTCGGCCGGAACACGCTTTATAAATACCAACTACAAACTCAAATACAAATTATTAGACAGGAGACTGAGGTGTTCTCTAACCACATCTATTGAGGACCTCTTTTACCAATTCTGGCATAGTTTCCCTACACAGTATGTTGTTACTATACCTGCATGTTCGGACGATATATAGCGAGGGTCTGGAACCCCTGTGGAGTTTATAAAACGTTTATGACACCCATTAGTATCTATTGGCCACAATACCCAGCCACCAGGACATGACAGTGAAGCATTAAATGTGCCATTCTGGACCCATTCATCGAGCTGTTCTTCAGTTACCTTTATATATTTTTTACCATTTATTAAATTTTGCAGGGGCAGGAATACTGGGCGTGTTCAATTCTCTAGTCTTTGCTAACTTGTCTGTTGTACAGTTTCATTTAAGAATATCTTTTGAACAGGTATCAGGCATGCTCTAAATAAAGTGTCCTTCCCTCGTATTTGCCAATATCTAGTTCCCCACACATGTTTTAAGTCAACAGACTTCAGCCAGTATTCATAACCTTCTTAGTTAACCGGGAAGCAGAGGAATCCAAATAAATACATTTGGTATTTGTCATTAGTATGCGTACAGTTGCTGGCGGTGGCAATTTAAAATAATATGACTCAGCATTTTTAACATCGTGCCTAGAAAAATATGTAAACTTTTCAGAGTATGTTTTAGAACTCCCTTGCAGTGGGGTTGGATAATGTTCCCATTGTGTGTAATTAAAAATAGTCTTTAGGGTACTTGCTCTGTGGATAAAATGGTGCCCATAATACCTACAGCAAAACATATCACCATAATTTCCTTTAGATTGATAAACATCTTCGTTTTCAAATACAGTGTAATACTGTAATTCAGTCATCATAGAATCAACTGTTTTCACATCCCAAACATCAGAAACTACTCCGTGTATTATTATATCCTTCATTGAAAGTTTAAACACATATGGTATTTGAATGACCTCTGTGGGGCTATATATATCAAATGTTCCGTTATCCCAAACAATCCCATCAGGAATTGATATAGCGGAAATGTTCACAAAAGACAAGTCTCTCCGGACCTTGTGAGATGAAAAATTTGGTTTTAGGACCTCATTCACCAGTTCAACTGTTGATTTTTCAGGAAGAAAATGACCATGTATTAATAAAAAGAACGTTATTACAAACCCAATCCAAAGTAGGAAAGCTAGTACAGTCAAGGGAAGCCACAGATAGCTCCATGGAAGAATAAAGTAAGTTGCTTTAAGCCAGTTTATCAGCTTACGTGTTTTTGACAGTTCAGGTGTCGAAGAGGCAAATGAGTCCAAAACGTTGTTGTTAATGTCGGCAAAGTATCCAGAGGCAGTTCGTACAAATACTGGATCCGTATCTGTAGGTGGAGTGGGTATTTCCCGCAGTGGCTTGGAGTAAATGGTGCCATCCCTCTGTGTTGAAGTTGTGTCAAATTGATCAGTTATTTCTGTATAATTTGATGCTAGTGGAACCAATGCAAGATAATTTTCCACCCTCCCCAAGCTCAGAGAAGTGTCAGTGTTGCTGCTTACAAGTTGTAAAGGAACTTCTTGACCAGTAGTGAGAGGGATTTGGGAACTACTGGCTGTTCCTTTTGGTCAGCTGAGCAGGATCGGCCACATGGTGTAGTTTGACATTGTCGATAGAGAGCAAGCGATTTTCTTTGGCACCTGCCAACTGTGGTGGAATGACAGTTCTAGTACCATGTATTCCCAAGACTGGGACTGGTGCACGATAAGAAGGGCCAAATTCCTTTTTCACAGCAACCTTTTCACATACTAGATCCCTGACTTTAGGAATCCAGCCTGTAGGCGCTACAGGTACATCTTTAATTCCTGGTGAGGCAGCACTGGCAGAAGCGATGTCTTCACGGAACTGTTGCAAATCCTGTAAGACAGTAACACGTTCATTTATGTCAAAGGGTGTTTCTGCCTCCTCCATGCCAGGACCGTCAAGATCTGGAACATACATTTGAGTTCCGAACAGGCACTCGTATGAAGTACGACCCCCAAGAGACCTTCTAGGCAGATTGTTAAGTGCTCTCTGGACTCCATACAGGTGGTTAAGCCAACTACGACCCACACCTAAGGCTCTGGCTGTTAAGGATTGCTTTAAATCATGGTCTAATCGCTCCACAACACTATTTCCCTGGGGTTGAAATGGAGACGAGTACTGGAGTTGGACCCCCAATGAAGCCATGGCGTCTCTGAATGCCCTTGAGTCAAATGCAGGGCCCTGGTCTGAGTGGAAAGCCGCAAATGTGCCGATAAAGACTCGCAAATCTTTAATAACAGTCCGAGCGTCCACCGAGCGTTGTGGCCACACCAAAGCAATCTGGAGCAGGAGTCAACAGCGACTAAAATGTATTTGATTGCACTGTCCGGTGTTAGGGGACAGCAATGGTCCAAGTACACACATTGTAATGGTTCATTGGAAATTAGGAGGGGTGTCTGCGGTGGGCGCTTAGCAGTGGAAACTTTAATTTGTTGACAGCTGTCACAACAAAGGACATACTGCTTGGCCTCTTTGTATAGGTCTGGCTGCCAGAAACGGGCTTGTAACAGTGATATTGTAGCTGCCACACCAGCATGGGCATATGCTGCCCCCTCATGCGCTGCTTTATTCAACTCTGGTCTTATATCTTTATTGGGAATTTCTCAAACCCCCTCGCCTGGTATCTTAACCTCAGCATTTAGGCAGCCTCCCATGTGGTAGGAATATTTAGCTAGAAATGCTTTTGGATTTTTCATGGCAGCCCATATCTCTTTGTCCGGTTTCACTCCTAAGCGTGTTACTGCAGCAACAGTGGCTGTAGCAACTACTGACTTTGCGGCTTCATCAGCCAGTGTATTCCCAGCAACGTGTATTCCAATGCGCTGGTGTCCAAGTGTATGTACAACACTGACATTTGGTAGCGTTTCCTTACGATACGCTACTTTCCCCCCGAGAAGTCTGTTTTTTATGGTGTTGCCTTTAGAATCTTTGAATCCATTTTGGCGCCAGTAATGCAGGTATTCAATAAAAGACTGAATGCAATAATACGAATCACATACAATCAGTGTGAACTGTGCAGGATCCGTATGTTCCAGTGCCATCACCAGAGCCTTTAGCTCTGCCAGCTGTGCTGTGCAATCCCCTAGGGTTTGCGTGAATGTGTGTTGGGGACAAAATTTATTATCCTCCATGGAGCCACTTACGACTGCGCAAGCAGCGGAGTATTGATGCTTTGTGCCAATTGCAGGTTGTGCAAAGCCATCGGTGTACATGACTCCTTGATGCTGATCAATAGGCAGTGTGTTTGCAGGAACTGGGTATTCTAGTTCATATTGCAAAAATTATTGAGTTTGTAATTTTTGGTCAAAAATGTAGTCTACATCAGTGTCTGTCAAAGACGTAGCCCATTCTATCCAATGTGGATATAATGTTGTAGCGTTTGAAACGCTGGCTTTAGTGACAGCCTCAAGGGCTGGGATTGGGGAGACGACGATAATGCGTTTGCCCCGAGCTAGAGGTCTTTCTTTAATGACAGCTGTACAGCAGTCAGAATTTTCTCAGTGGGAGCAAAGCGTTGTTCTGCTGCTGAGTACAAGTGTGACTTGTATGCAATTGGGACGGTCTCACCCTCATTAAAAATGACATAGGTGAAACCAATGGCACCAGCAATTACTCTGATGACCATGTTTGTTTTATTGTCCCTTGTGTGTAGATGTTGTGCTGCAAGCATGTCTGTCTGCAGATCTCTGAGAATGCGTGTGTGTTCGACTGTCCAAAAGTTACTTGAAAAGTCAGGACGTATTAAGTCATATATAGGTTTTCTGCATGTTGCAAAGTCAGGAATGTAAGTTCTGCCAAAATTTAGGAAATCCAATAGAGATTGGAATTTTTTAATAGTGTTTGGAGTTTGTCAGAAACAGGACACTAAGGAAGGCTATTTTTGTTTTTTTTTAAGTTGAATTAGTAGCCAAATTCAGCAAATCCCACAACAATGCGGGTTACCCATCTTAAATGTTGTAGCACTTCATCATCCATGAGGTAGATATCATCCACATAGGACAATGCTTCAGGGTCAATGTTGTGCAAAATTACAGTCACAAGAGCTGCAAACAGTCCTGGACTGTTCTTGTACCCCTCGGGTAAACAACAGAATTTTTTCTGAGACCCTAGGTCGGCTGAAACTTGTTAAGTCTCTACTCTCAGGCACTATATTTTGGGAGAAGAAACCATTGGAAATATCCAGTGTTGTTTTATATTTTTTGCACACTATATTGTTCATCAGTGCTGTGCTATGTGAGTTTTGTATCGCATATGTGCATGTATGACTGTTTAACTGTCTGTAGTCTAAGACTATTCGATATGAATGGTCCGGTTTAGCTACTGGGAATAAAGGATTATTCTTTGGGGAGACACGGGGTCCATTACGCCCTTGTACTCCAGTTGTGTGAGGATTACTCTCACAGGTGCTTTAGCATCATGTTTTATTGGATATTGGGGTTGATTTTTAATAGGAATTACGTGGTATGGGGATTCTTTGTCCCGGCCTGTGGTTGCGTTTTAACGCGGGTGCCTATGCCAATGCCCAATCGATGGAGTAGGATTCTGCAAGTTACTCTGGAACAAGGGGCGAGAAAGAAAGTTTGATAACATCTTCCCTATATGGGCAGGTATGAACAAATTCAGGTGGCCAATCTTGTTCGGCCAACAAGATATAATATATGTTTACTATGCGATCCCAGAAGATAACGTCTATTGTGCGTTCAATGTCTCCTTCTAACTGTAGCGTTACTTTGTACACCCTATCAGGCGTGGAGAGACGCATGTCCGCAATTTCTACTTGTAGAAAGTCATCAGTTGCTTTCACCTCTAGATGCTCTAGAAGATTCCAGCGAACTTTGTGACCTCTACCGCGATGTCTAGCAGCACTAGTGCCCACTTCCTGTTCTTCAAGAGGGCCCTCTTCTTGAGTGGCATGTCGAGCTGCCAATGCTGCCACCTTTTTCTTTTTAAATTGGGGTTTTTGTTGGGGAGGTTTCTCTTCCTTTTTAACAGAAACCTCTGTTGAGCGTTGTGATTCCTGTCTCAGTTTCACATACTCTGTTCTTCACTCTGACCACCCACGTCCTTCACTACATTTTTCTGATGAGTCCTGAAAGGAACGAGATTGGCGCATACCAGTATATTGATATCCGTCAGGCGTTTTTATATTATCTCTATTTCTGAGATTATGTCTATCCTGTGGGTTCTCCATGTGTGGAGATTCTCCAATTTCTTTTTTAGTAGTTTGTTGGTTTTTATCCCAGCGTTTCTTATTACCCTCAGGAGCTTGCTTGGGAAATTCTTTGTTAGATTTACCCTGAAATTGGGGTTTTGTTGGTCTGGCCCCTAGACTATCTCCACCAATGCTAGAGTAGGTCTCTGTGAAAATCTTTGGCAACTCACGTTCTTGATCCTGTTGAGGAACATCCCGGAGCCGCATGCGCACCGCTAGTGCGACCGCGTCCCCTTTAAGGTTACTTTAAATAATTGAGGATACTGTGGCAAAGTTGCCCATTAATTGCATCCCCACGTCTAGGGCTGGGGCAGCCTTAAGTTTGTGTCAATACTTTAGGTAAGTTGGCAAGTGTTGGTGTACGGAGTGCGGTAGTATAGAGCGTGGCAAATACTGGGCCCCATGTATTACAGTTATCTACTGTGTGAACCATCCCAAATGGCAAGCACATTGTTAATATTCTGTGTTGATCCTGAGGTTCCATATTGGGAAAAACTTCTTCCAGTGCATTTAGTTTTTGAGCTAACCAAAACGGAATTTCTTCTCGTTCGGTGGGTACTTTACCCATGATCGAATGTAAAGTTGCAGGATTAATGCCTGGTGTTACTGCATGTGGAGCATCACGTGCTGGGTTTGTATATAATGTTTGCATTACAAATTGTACTAAACGTCTATATATTGCCGTCAGCTCAGTATATAAGCGACAGACTACAGCTACTGCTAAGTTTGCTACTACAGGGTGAGGTGTATAAGAGGCCAATAAAGGCCAGGTAGGACCATCATTAATTAGAGGACCTAACCTAACTGGTAAAATTGTGTGGGGTAGGGTGCCATCAAGCCAA
This sequence comes from Pleurodeles waltl, assembly GCF_031143425.1. NCBI lineage: Eukaryota > Metazoa > Chordata > Amphibia > Caudata > Salamandridae > Pleurodeles > Pleurodeles waltl. The sequence goes on along the minus strand of NC_090443.1, from coordinate 656,253,183 downwards.
TTATTATGTTCTTGATATGATAAAGGTATTTCTAAATATGCGTATGCTCTGTTTTGTCCAGGTATGTTTGCAGGTGTATAATGATGAAATGTATTTGTGTTCCCATCAACTGCTGGAAAAGTGACCCAAAAATAAAATAGTTCTGTTCTATAAGCTGCATCTGCGTCCACCACAAATGTGACTGGACCACCCAGGGCCGTTAGGCCATTTGCCAATAAATGTGTAGTCAGGGGTTGTCTCATATTGACTGCAATAGCTACCTGCTGTGGATTCGCCATATTAATTGGTAAATTTGTTCAGAGATGAGCACACCAAATGGGGATTTTCCTTTTAAGGTTCAAGCTTGAAAAACCTCCAGCATCAGATAGGTGTTCCCTACTTTGCTGAGGAGGAAATCCTCAATGCCATGGATGTCTCAGTATATAGTACTGAGGTGTCTTTGTATATAGTGAGACAGAGATACTCCAGAGGACACGAAAATTAGAGCCTGACCAAACGTTGGTGGCGCCATGTCATGTAGGCTCTCATTATTCTAATGAGACTACTGGATTTTGAGCTGCAGAATTGCCTGCAGTGTGGGGGACTGAGTCTGACCCACTACAGGTGACACCTGTCGCCCCAATCCGGGTTTTGCTCCGACTAAGTAGCAGTGCCTCATCTCTACCCAAGGGCAGGGATGATTGAGCAGCCGAGTGCATGACATATTTGATTTCTCAGGGAAACCGTGGTCAATCAGGTCTAATCCGTTTTTCTCAATTACATTAGTCTCACATATACAATGACAAACAGAGGCAGTATACATTTCAATAAGATTTTAATGAAGCGACTGCATCTTAGATAGCAAAGCCTGGGCTGCAATAACCAGGACGATACAGCATGACAAGATTAAAATAGTGACAAGGAGAGTAAAGCATAGAAATAACACTACCATATTGTCATTAGAGTCGATAGACTAATTCCTACCTAGGCTATAATAGAGCACAGCGTGTTAAGCTATAATTCTACCTTTCAGGTTCCCCTGGGAAGACATCATCCCCCATACATGAGGAAAGGCCTGAAGTCTGCATAAGCAGCTGTAGCGAAGCATTCAGCAATCAGCATACAGTCGTGGTTCTCTGGCTGGAATCTCCCTCTAATTTGTAAGGGACAAGGAAGTGTTTTTATAATAAAACAGCTGATGTTCTGAGAAAATGTCCCTAGGTAAGGATGTGTATTTTTCCATGAATGTTGGAGAAAAAACTTGCACGACGTTCATCAGCAACCTATCTTACTACAGCCTTGAAAGAAGCACTGAGTGGACAAGAATGTCTTGTTTGAGAACAGTGCTGGCCTAATCAAAAACAGTTAGGCCGCCCGCCAGCCCAGCGTGAAACCCCTTCCCACGAGGAAGCCGGCTCCGAATGGAGCCGGCGGAGTGGGAAGGGTGCGACGGGTGCAGTAGCACCCGTCGCGAATTTCAGTGTCTGCTAAGCAGACACTGAAATTCAAAGTGGGGCCCTCTTACGGGGGCCACTGCAGTGCCTATGCCATTGGCATGGGCACTGCAGGGGCCCCCAAGGGCCCCACGACACCCCTCACCGCCATCCTGTTCCTGGCGGTCAGAACTGCCAGGACCAGGATGGCGGTGAGGGGGTCAGAATCCCCCATGGCGGCGCAGCAAGCTGCGCCGCCATGGGGGATTCCTCAGGGCAGCGGAAAACCAGCGTTACACCGCCGGTTTTCCTGTTCTGACCGCGGCCATACCGCCGCGGTCAGAATGCCCTGCGGAGCACCGCCAGCCTGTTGGCGGTGCTCCCGCCGACCCCGGCCCCGGCGGAATGACCCCCTATGTGTTGTATTAATGTCTTTGGTGATGTGCACTTTGTATTTAGTTCATTACCTTTGTTTTGTTGTATTTGTTTATTTGAGTTATATTGTTATTTTCTCTAGTATTTCCTTTATCTGGGTCAAGGTTTTGTGCCTCATGTTGATGTATATGTTAAGTGATCACATGGTGTTTTATTGTTCATGGAAGGGAAGTTTGTTATGCCTCAAGGCCCCGTGAGATTCTTTTCTAGAATGGAATCTCAAAGGAGGCTTTAGGACAGTTGCTGGAGGGCTTTCTGCTGGGCGGAATATACTGACTTGTCCTTAATAAATACATCTATTGTGTACCTGTTTGTACTCTGGCTCCACTTCATTTTACCAAGAGTTACAGAGACTTGTAAATCTGGGTTTGCGCCAAAAGAGTGCATCTTCCCAACAGAGATGTAATGAGGAAAAATATCTTTATTTCTCATTGTTTCATTCCCTTGCCATGTGTGCTGCATGCAAGCAAAGTTGGTGCGCTGCTTGTGTAAAAGGGAGAGAGAAGAACGCTCCATATTTAACAGGATATGGAGAATTTCTGCTCTCCCCTTGCAGTTGCACACTGTGTGCAGCCAAGTTCTAATGCAGGCACCCTTGCACCACAGTGCAAGGATGACTCCATTACAGACAGAATTTTTGGTGTGCAGGAAGGGATATCTTCCTTCAGAAAAGAAATTGTTTGGGGCATTTTCGTCTTTCTATGTGTGCTGCAAAATGCAAAAAGACATTTCTCTATGTTAGGCCTTACAAAGGAGGATGTAGCACTTTGATATATTTTGACGGATTTCCAGGTTTACTAGGTTTAGTAAATGTTGGTATATGTTGGTATGCAGCAAAATCCATGACAAATGCCTGATCTATCAGTGGAACACCTCTCAGCTTGAAAGCACAATCAGCTGCATGGCATTGCATTTTTTTTCAAAGCCACACAAGGTGGTGTAAATTGTCCCTTGTTTGGCTTTGTAAATATTGTTGAAGTTTTGGCATTGTCCTTGAGTCACATTGGGCAACACAAAGACAGCACAAATCCGGGCCTAAGTGTGAAATCAACATGAAACACCTTTAGAGATAAATTACAACAGTTTAAGTGTACCCAGAAGCTACATTAAAATAACATGTTTGTTTTGTATTAGTCAATAATTAGTTGTAGTCTACTTGGTGATTTCATTCTTTGTGTTACTTTAAGAGTTAACAGTTTTACAATCATAAAAATACTACAATACATGATTCAAATGAAAAAGAACCCCGCCATATTTTCATTATTTTAACATTGATCTATTGCACAAAGCTCACTTGTTATATAAAGACATCTCTTACTTCTAAATGTTTTAACATGAATGCTATTTTCTCAAGTTGGTAAAGTGTAGGTGGCTTTGAGTTGATCGCAGCAGCTATGACAGGTGAGTTTACAATTTCCTTTGGTCCAGATGAGTCATTGCTATTTTCTGATGACTGATTGCTTTCAGAGGGCTCAAGCAATAGCCCAATATTTTCATACCGCACGAATACAACCGCTACCATGCCTGTGTAGACACAAAATGTTTCAGTTAATTCAAAACGCCAACATGTACACTGAGCGATTTACTTGATGTGCTTTGAATGTGCATGCTTTCAGATGATCTTGTAGTGCGTCACAGTTGGTTTTTTCAATTATATTACACTCAGCCAGAGAGAGAGAGGGCTAATTTTCATGTGGATTCACATGCAAACATACTATTCCAGAGGTTGAATATATGCTGTGCACTATATGTGTGGCATTACAGATAGACCCACAGAGTGCTACACACGTACTAGAGTAACTAGGCACTGCACCTCATGTGCACTGGACATACTTTCCCTTCCTATTCAGTCCAGTAAGATATATATATTCTCAAACAATGCTTGTAGAGGAAGGAATCCAGCTAGGTATGGGGCAGCAGTGGCTGCCGCAAATCTCAAGGGGAGAGTTTGGAGGGAAACGGGGGAGGGAAGAGGGAAATAAAATATTAATTTAAAAAACGTACCTGTCCCTGCCCCGCTGCCCATCTCACTCCACTCCCAATGATGAAGGTGTCCCAGCAAGCCCTCGGACACCAGCACAGGGCTTTCACGCAATCCTGGCACTGCTCTCAAGCTAAACCTAGCATGAGAGCAGCATCAGGCCTGGTCTGAGTGGCTTGGTCTGCTGCTCAGACAGTGCACTGGAGTCTGTGCAGTTTCACCAACCCGGCCGTTCAACACAGCTAGGTTGGAGAAACCTAAGTGTGCATGTCAGATTGGCAGGCCTAATGTGGCACGCCAAACTCACATGCCCACTTAGTGCACTAAGTCCACTCCGCCTCCCCCCTCCAGTGGCCCAGCCCTGCCCCTCCCTGCACACACTGGCTGAGACAGCAACAGAAAAATAAAACAATAGTAAATAATTGTTTTATTTTTCAGCTGCTGGCTCTTAGCCAGTGGGACAACGCTCCTTCGCCATTGTAAAGAAGTCACCCCTGGTCTGGTGTTTCCTTCCCACAAAGCAACAAACACTGCTAACCAGTATCCCCGTACTGCAATCAGATGAATAAAAGGATGAAAGGGAAGTAATAATTTCATCCACCCTAACACGTGAAATGTTTTCAGAAAGAGGTCTCATATTGTTACAGTATTGAATTGTACATGCAGGAACATTATAATATGAATTCAGCCAACACGAGGAGCTGAGACAGCTTGTACAGGTAAAACTAAATACGAGTCTGTGTGTTTTAATAGGGGTCATGCACAGAAGAATAATAACTTAATGCAGATCCAGTTCTCTGGTTGCATTACCTAGAAAACACTGACAGCGACCAGTACCCGATTCTGTGCTAACCAGTGGGATAACCATTGTTTAAAGATAGCACAACCCATTTTCATTCTTTTCCATATCCAGTGAAGTTACAAACAAAAAATCGCAAAGTAGTATGCAAGCCCTTTATGAAGTCCAAGTCGCACAGTGTTGTGATGGAGAAAAAAAGGCAGGGAGGTGATTGCTTCCTTCTAATTTCGGTAAATGAGGCTACAAACTACTATTTGTGCCCTCTGCTGTTTAAACACAGTGATTTTTATTATTACCTTCTGCACTGACTGCTTCTTTCTTCTTTGGGTAAATCTTTACATAGTCCCCTTCCATGTATGTGTGAGGATGAGTATGTCTCATGTGGTGCGAGTCGAAAGCAAACACTTTGAGAGCTAAAAATGAACACAAAAAGTGACATCATTTTAACAACAGCAGCGTAAAGGTTCAATGTAAGTAAGCAGATAAACATTCATCACAACCAGTTTGTTATAAAAGCAGTTCTTAATGTGAGGAGGTGGTTGAAGGGGGAACCCACCAGCACTCATTTATGGAGACCTGGACTTATTTTACATGCATGAGGCATTGACCCAGATAACAAAAGAGAAAAGTCAAAAAGGGGAAAAAAGGAATAAAAGAATGACCTAAACAGAGAGAAATAGGGAATGAAGGGATGAAAAAGAGGCTCCAGGAATGGGATAAAGGAGCAGGGAGTGTTTGTTGGCGAATGAAAGGCATATGATGGATAATAGAACAGACGCCCTTGGTATTCTACAACCCAAACCTTTAGAAGCACCTGTCCAGAGAAAATCTTTGGGACTGGAACTCATTATTTTACAAATTAAACACTGGTTAAAAGTTGTAATTGGGAGAAAGGGAGCACAAGCACACTAAGGGCCCGATTTAGGTCTTGGTGAAGGATAATACTCTCTCATAAATATAATGCATATTCTGTCCGCTGTACTATAATCCCAATATATCCTACGGGGATCGTAGTATGGCAGATGGAATATCCGCCACATTTGTGATGGAGTACTCCATCCGCCGAGATCTAAATCAGGTCCTAAGACAAAAATAATCTAATTGACTGTCAGTAATGTAAGGTTGATGATAATCATGACTTGGTTTCAATATTTTTCTAAAGATTCGTAAGTAATAATGAACATTGTTAAGTGTCATAAGTAGGTTTCAAAAACAATGAGAAGACATTAGATTATAAAACTCGTTTTACTATCAGTCAAGTATGTAGTATTTTTAAAGTGCTGTTATTTCTCACTCAGTTTTGTCTTAACATGTCGCTTTCTGACATTTAACACTAAATTAAACATCTATCTGCTGTTGAGGACCAGCTGTGTGGGTGCCCTTCACAAATGACTGTGATACAATTTTCTACATCCTAATTGATTAAAACTAGATTTTGTATTCCCTTCTTGCTGTTCTCCTTGACAGCACAAGAATGTTTTCCCTTAAATTGATTAATGGTTATCTCCTGCTTAATTTTACACATGATTCAGTTGTATATTTTGAGAAAATTCATTATTCTTTCCTCCTGATTCAGACTTCATTTCACTTCTCTTTTTCTGGTGTTTTACACACACCCCAGTCCTGAGTACCCAACTGTACTGTTGGTTGGATCCTTAATGCTGAATTTTGTTGTCATAGGCAAACATGGATCATGCATGTGCACAAAGATTTAAGCCTTTCTCATGAACTACAGTCATTAGACCAGGAGAGGTCCCAAAAGTGCTGCCTTCATTGTGATGGAAGACTACTGCTTCACAAAAAGCTAAGGAGCACGAACTCCATGGTGGCAGTGATCCATGCGTTAGCCATCAGTAAAAGCCCGGACCAGATGGCCTGCTGGCTGAATTCTATAAAATGAACACCCCGCTATTGGTGCCCTGCCTGAAGGTCCTACATGACGCCCCTCTTGCTGCAGCATCTTTGCAATTCACAATGAGGGATTCTCTACTCATCTCCTTGCCCAAACCATGCAGGGACACCCTTGATATGGGGTCTTATAGACCACTTGCATTATTAAATACAGATTATGAATTACTTGCAAAGATACTAGCAGGTCGTCTGACCCCTTTAGTGCTGCAACTAGTTCTCCAAAAATAGTTTTGTGCCCGCTAGAAATATCTCACTGAACCTTCAGCAATTCCTTTGAATATTTACGTATGCCTCACAACAACATCTACATTTGGGGTGCATTTTCCTGGACCTACATAAGGTGTTTCACTCCCTGGATTAGCACTTTTTATTTGCCATATTACATAGATATGGACTTTGGGCTCGCTTTATCCAACTGGTCACAATATTGTATACCAACCCCAGGTCCAGGGTGAGAATCTGCTGCCAAATTCCAGATGCCATCACTATACAGTGAGAGACCCGCCAGGGATGTCTGCTTTAGTAGCTCTCTCTCTGTGACAGGAATGCTGGCTCCCACAGGCTGTGGGGAGCCAGATGGGACTATGGGCGTCTTCAGGCTCCCCCCATTGTCCCAACATTGTGACTGTGTGCCCTAGGGGGTATCCAGGTCACATGGTTGGGCCCCGGGGGATGGGATCTCTGTGGGTGAGATCAGCTTCAATGCCTTTCTCAAATGCGTGTCATGAAAATGACATTCACATGCATATCTTTAAATAATTTTACTGCCATCCTCTTTTGCAGGTAGTAGTTCCTGAGAAAGGACTTCACAGTCTTCATAAATAACTCAGTTTGGAGCACTGCCATTATAACATTCCTTTTCAATAACTTATTAGCCCCAGTAAATGCCTCTAAGTGAGTATTCCTGACACTTGTAAAAGTGTCAGAACCCCTGTCCCAGCCACATATTGCCCAAGAAACTGGCAAATACCTGAAGACACTTGTCTGGTGATTCACGCCAATCTGTGCGGTCACATCCCAATTGTTGGAAGCTATACAGTGCTCCCCGGTGTACTGCAGTTCTGGCATTTACATTTTGATGATTCACAAAATGCCGCTAGAACTGCCGAACTACTTTGTGCTGGGTGCCTCCTTCGTGCGAATGGTTTGCAAGTATTTATTACAACCAAAATGGCTTCACACGAAAACCAATAGGAGCACTCAGTGGGTTCAAAACCGGATTTATTAGGACAATAAGCATGATGCGTTTCAGTCATCCTCTTTAGCAGGGTAGTAGCTCATGAGAAAGGACTTCACAGTCTCTATAAATAACTCAGTTTGGAGCGCTGCTATCATAACTTGTCTTTTCAATAATTTATTAGCCCCATTAAATGTCTCTAAGTGAGTATTTCTGCCACAGTGGTTTTAGGCTAAATAGTACCATTTATTATCTGCCACGTTCCAGTCTTCACCATAATATGCTCTCACCAACAGTTCAGCAAATGTTATATTTAATTATAAAACTGTCTGAACTCTTGCGACAGCTGCATGTTCCCCGAGAAACTGACAAATACCTTTAGGCACTCGTCTGATGATTCACACCAATCTGTATGTCCCAATTGTTGGCAGTTATAGAGTGCTCCCCGGGCTGTGGCAATTCTGGCAGTTACAACTTAATGATCCCCAAAATGCCACTAAAACTGCTGAACTACTTTGTGATGGATGCCTCCTTCATGCGAATGGCTTGCTAGTATTTATTACAACCAAAAAGTCTCCACACAAGAACCAAGAGGAACACTCAGGGGGTTAAAAACTGGATTTATTAGAATACCAAGCAGGACGCATTTCAGCTTCAATGCCTTCTTTAAATGCTTGTCATAAAACTGACATTCACAAGCAGATCTTTAAATAATTTTCCCATCATCCTCTTTAGCAGGGCAGTAGTCCATGAGTAAGGACTTTACAGTTTCCATAAATAACTAAGTCTGGAGCGCAGCCATCATAACATGCCTTTTCAATAATTACTTTTAACAGCATTTCTTTTGTAATGGAGTAAATAAATTAAGTCGGTAGATTGATCCTTTGTTGGAAGCGTATGGTACAGAGTTTGAGATGACTTTTGAAATGTCACTTTGCTTCTCTTAATGTAACCTTTGTATAAGGCGTTAAGTTCTCTTAATTACACAAGGGAAACAGAATTGATAAGTGAAGAGAGTAGTTTATTAACTTGAGCCGGACCCTTGCCTCACCAATGAAATAAAAACAACGAATTAACAAAACATAAATATCTATCTATACTCTTTGCAATACTTATGTAAGTAGTGTTTTAGTTGAAGGTTTCTTTATGAGTGAATATTTTGATGGGAATTTATTGGCTGAGGTACAATATCAAACATTCTGGAGGCTTATGAAAGATGAATCAAAAAGGAGATTGTACCTGGATTAGAGGAATAAGTAAGCATAAACCTGCCAAATCAAAACGTGAGAAAGTAAGATCTACGAGCTGCCAAAATTGTTCTGAGCCCAAACAATGTATAGCAGGTCGACAAAGATTGTATGCATAAACTTTTTATAGTTTTATGACATACATATATGGTTGAAAATGATACATTAAACAAGTAACACATTTTTCTTATGGCCAAAAAATCATGACATTTATGTTTCTAGAGGTTAACACAAGCCTGCATTGTTCTAGCAAATATTGAGACCACAATAAAATAGGCAAGTATACAGAAAGTTTTCCCAATGCCCTCGTCCTCAGAACATTACCTACAACACAAAATGCTTATCATTCTCCCATGGGAACCATATTCTTCACAAAGCTAGTTCACCCAGCATCCATCCATAGTTATGACAAGGTCATTATGTGGGAAAGCTTCTACTACAAAGGTAGGGATAACATTTGCTCTAAAAGCCTCATACCAGAGTTAGCTGAGAAGTTCTTCTTGTTGGAAGCTGGGGACAAGTTCATAATTAATTTGTAGTATTAACTTTGAATGCAATAGGTTATTTCAACAAATATGACTATAAACAATGGCTGTGTTCAGCAAATGGAGATATCCTTGTGAAGGTATTTGAAAATGTTGAAGGCTATTAACCGTTCAAATGTGAACAGTGTGAAAAATGTGTTTTTGTGAAATTATGCAAAATATCACAAAAAATGCACAAATTATAAGTGTGTAAATTGCAAATAAGTATGTATTTTGTTTTAAAAAATAGCACGAAAAACACAGGTGCCACAAACAGCAGCAACTTGTATCCTAGTCATTTACTTTGTTCCTGTGTGATCAGCTAAACATTTGCCACGAATGGTGTGTATTTACATAACAAAACATAAAAGTGCTATTAAGGTAATTTTGCTTAGCAAGAATGTATGGAATTATTTGATTATACCATAATTGTTAATGGACTTCCTCCATGCTAGATGTCCACATGTCTGCTACTTTTTGCTTTTGTCAACTAATTTCCCTTCTGTTATTGCAAAAAAAGAAACATAACCACACAGATAAATAAACCACTTACCCCACCATTGGAAAACTTAATTCCAAAACTCAAAGACCTAGGTTTTCTTATCTGTCACATACAATTTTGAGTCAGACAAGCTACGTTGAATCTTCATACTTAGTACCCTCTATAACTAATCAATAGTACTAACCAGTATTTATCCAGACTACCTACCTTGATCATGTGTAAAAAAAAACGAAAATCTGCTGAAAATGTTTTACCACAGGAAAGAAAAGGTAAAGGTATATGATGTTTTTCCACAATATTAGGGAGTCTGAAACATATTAATTTGCTGACAAAACTGAATGGGTCACCAACAAAAAAAACCATGCAAGAGTATACTTCAAATATCTGCAAACTGAACAATACTTCTAAAATTTGAACAATAAATTATAATGGTTTTCCTCATCAAACTCATAGCCATAAGGCAAATCCTCCCATCTAAAAAGCAACAGAGCATTCCATTGCATTTTTATTTTGCGGCTTTAGAAAGTACACTCATCCATAGAGTTGCAGCGTGTTGTAGAATATAACAACCACAGCTGCTTTGCATCTGTAAGAGGGGACTATTACAGATCAATAAACAGAAGGTAAACATTTCTTACAAGCATATTGGTTGATGGACATACCTTTATTTTAAAATACTTTGAAATCCTCCAGAAATACAAAAAAATAATCAGTTTTGTCCATCATGAAACTAAAACAATCACCCCAGTCATCAACTGACTTCTATTTTTATTATCAAAACATGTGTGAATCTTTAATATCTCCCAGGTAAACAATTCCTCGATGAAACAGTGTCTCGTGCCTTCCTGCTAAATCATTCAATTACAGTGCCACTACTAACAGAATAAAAAAGAAACCTCAGATTGTCCTGTCACCTCTACATAAATCATTGGAATTCTATCCTGATAAATTATTTGAGAAAATCACACATAACAATATCTATTTATTTCTTTCTTCAAAGACGTTGGGCCTCATTACAGCCTTGGCAGATGAGATACTCTGTCACTATCCTGCCCGCCGTTTTAAAAGTTCCTTAGGATATAATGGAACTTGTAATGTGGCCGATGGGATATCTTTCACGTTTATGACATTATATCCCATCTGCCAAGGTCGTAATCAGGTCCTTTATTTTGATATAGGTTGACCATAAAAACACATATGCTAAAAATGGTATTCAAATATAGCCATACAAAGACATTTCCAGTATTATGTACAAAACAAATATTTAATACTCATTAAAAGATTCTGAATCAAATCTAAAAACAGATATTGTGCTCCCAGAGCCATAAAAGATGCCCAAATAATTATGCCTCAATATTATATAACATTACACAATAAATAATGTCACATTAAAGCACCAAGCACATAAATTAGAACAACAACATATTGCTCAGGCGTATGGCAGAAATTAAGAAATTATCAACCATAATGCATACTTCCTCAGTGCGTAAGGACTACAAATAAATCAGTGCTGCTGCTCACTTTTTATTCTGAACCTTCTGTATGATTGAAATTAAAAGACCCTACATCATATGTTTATAATATTTACAAAATAATACAAAATGCGACAATGTTTGGTGAGACATTTCATCAGGGGAACAACATACACTAGTAGCATCATACTCACCAAGAGGGAAGTACAGTTTCCATCTAAAGTACCCCCAATAAAACCTGGTAGTGATCTTTTCCCTGGGTGGCTTACCCATTCCTAGCCCTACCCCGGGGCACGATATCAAGTAATTTCCAATCATTTATCTGACTTTATTCTGTCTCTCTTAGGCTATATAAAAACACCGAAATTCTGGTAGGCAAACTGAGAGAGTATCTCCTAAGTAGAGGAAATGGTGGCTGATTAGTATTACATTTCTTGTCAACAATGTTTAATGCCACAAACTGTAAGATTCTGATTGAGAGTCTAGAAGATGATTTTATTATTAGGGTTATATATCTCGATTTAATTATCCTGCAACAGTTCAAGGTCAATGAACGTCTCCGTGATTCATGAATAGTTTACTAGAATTTCCACAGTTGCTCACCTGTGCACAGTACATTTCTATTTAGTAGTAGCTCTTGATGCTGATTCAATTTGAGTCATGTGTGAATCACATTGTCTGAGCTTTGATTTTGTCTTGCAATAACAATAATATGGATAAGAACAAAATGGCAGGAGCTTGTTGAAACCAAGAAGGAAATTATTTTTCTTGGGGAGGCACTCAGTCACTCGACCCAAACTTGGATATGGGCTTAACCTCTGATTCTTTCCATACCCTTCTAAAAAGCATTACATTCATGACATTTGATGTGACTATTGAATTCCACAGACTTATGCAACTCAGAAAGAAGTTGTCAATTACAGACAACCTGACAGTTTCCACCACTCTTTGATGAAGTAAATGTAGTTCAGTTAGTATTGTTGACAAAACATCATTATATCAGTTCAATGTAGTCTACGGTACCAAAAATAAATAAACAACCTTCAGTGTTTTTAGAAACATTGAGCTGTCATGTTTTCTGTCTAATACACAGAGACTAATCTGTTGCAAAGGTTTAAACTTGAACCCAGTTCAACTGATAGCCAGTTTTTAACCATTGAGGTGCATGTGTAAAATTCAGATGAGGCCTGAAATCCAACGCTCTCCCTCAAGACAAAAAGCATAGAATTGTTCATATTACACTCAAGATTGTATGTTTTTCTATATATAAATTAAAGCGTTTCAGTAACATGTGGGATAAAGTACCCCCTGCCATACATTATAAGGCTAATGCAAGTCAAAGAGCAGTTCCATGACCATACAGAGGAATGAGGCAGAAGGCTGATTTCCTTTATAAGATACTGGAACTCCAAGGTGATTTGCAATATTATTTTCATGTACTGCAGGGGGTACTTTATTCCACATAATACATGGTCATGCCATCTAATGTACTAACCAATTATAGGAATAACAGCACTAAAAATCTCTGTACCCTCTACACACTCAGCCAGTAACCTCTCTGGCACAATCATTTACTAGTATAATTGCAGGTTGTGGGGAGTTAACAAATAACAAAATTAACTAAAAAGATTAATTTAAATGTTAATCCTCATATATCAATTTGAATCAGTATGCAAATAATAAAATACGAATCATAATGTACTAAATACTACATGCTCTACAATAAATCATGATCCAAACACACTTTACAAAATCAACTTTTTCGGTCCTTCAATATCACAATCCTCAGAATTTCAAACCAAAGGGAGCAAAGCCTTGATGAATATGCCCACATGTCTCCTGAAGACTTTAGTTCATAAGTACAAACATTCTCACACATTTGGAAAACTAGACATCTTTAAAGGTATGCATTCAAAATACTCCTGTAATAATCTGATATTGTGGGAGGCATATCTGATCAATCCACCTCAAAAATATGTATAAAATCATGATCAGGTGCATCAATACTGCACTGAAAATCACCCATCACATCTTCAGTGGTTGAAGAATGCTGTAAATCAAGTTTTGCTTCAGCAGATGGTGAAAACAGTTTTAAGAACTATATTATGACACATTTCTCATACAGAGACATAAGGTAGCGATCAACCTATATAGCTTCATATATTCTATCTGGCTGTGCATCAAAAAGGAGGACTTTTGAAGGCGGATTTCTTTCTCTTACCTATGTCAGTTGCATTCACATCAAGTTGTGTTGTCTTTTTGAAGTTCTGTGACATGTCTAGAGTAGCTTGCTCCACTGTATGCATCAATTTTGTGATACTCTTTCTTCTATCTTCTGCCAGGAGTTTGTCCCACACGCTGATTTTATCTTTTTCAACAAAATGGTTCACTGTGTTAACAAATGTCTGTCAGAAACAAATAAAACAAACATTGCCAATATCATTCTTTTTTTCCAACAAGAGTTTAACATTTCTTCTAGTGAGCGCACAGTAAAATACTTACATTAATATTTTCAGTAGTGCTAGTATCACTTTTGGGACCAGTATTGTTCACGTTTGATAGTGATGAATAAGCAACAGTAAGGACTTCTATGTACGAGATTATATTTACTGGCAAGAAGGATCCACGTGTAATCTGCTCAATTTCACGTAAAACAGCAACAGGTTCATTTATATGTAACATCTAGAAGAAGAAGACATGCATTATTACTGTCTTGCTTTTTTTTTTATTGAGAAGAGAAAAGAGCACACTATGGAACAGCAAGAAACACATTTATGCATTTATAAAACTTTAAAAGACCCAGACATTTGTCCCATGTCATCGTCCATTTTTTCACCAATTTTAAATCAAGTGGAAAGATGATGTGCATATTAATATGTTTAGTGGTAAACACAATACACACTGTTTATTTCCTCTCCAGGTACCCCTGGGCCCGTCTTCTGACCTAGCTCATAGGAAGCAAGTTAACATTATAGATGCCTGATGTGTGTGAATTAATAGAAAAACGAAAAATGAGAAATCACATTGAAATAAACTAAGTCATGGAAAAACAAATTTAAGGAAAGAAGATGGTAAGGAAATACAAATAAATCACAAGTCAAAGGAAATATTTTAAAGAAAAGATAATTTTAAGGAAAAAATCCCAAATTATAATAAACTTTGATAGAATTTAGGAGTAGTGGAACATGTTTTTTGTGTTCAGAAATGGGCCATGTTTAAGGGTGATAAGGAGTTTAGCAAAGGTGAAGGTTTTAGGGAAGTTTAGTGGTGCTCAGGGTATTTTAGGGTTCACAGATGAGTGGCGGTTAGATGTGGGGAGAGGCTTTTAGAATTCAGGGATGGGTGGAATGTAGGGGGGGTTGAAGGTTTTTTTAGAGTTTATAGATGGGCAGAGGTTAGGGCTGGTGAGGGGTTTTAAAGTGCAGTGATGGGTAGAGTTTAGGGGTAGTGACAAGTTATTAGGGTTCAGGAATGGATGGGGTTTAGGGGTGTTCAAGGGTTTGGGTTCAGGGATGGATGGAGTGTAGAATGATGAGGGATATTAAGAGTTCATGGATGAGTGGTATTTACCTGTAGGAATAGATTTTTAGGGTTCAGGGGTGGATGAATTTTAGTTGAAATGGTTAGGTGTTGTTTAGGCTTGGTAATGGTTTTTGAGGGGCCAGGGATGGATGGTATTTAGGAATTGTGAATCGGTCAGGGGTGGTTAGTGCTTTGACGTGAGGATTGAGAAGTTGATCTGTGTGACTACAAGGACACAACAAACTGCAAGACATCTTTTTACGGAGTGACTAGCTCAACATTTGCAAAAGTACTTGACCCGGCTAGTGGCCTATCCTGGGGTGAGTTTGGACCCCTAAGTGCTTTCTATGAGGCCCTGAGAGCCTAAAAGTAACCAAGAGAAGCTGCTCCAGAAAGTCTGAAAGTATGGTATTTAGAATTTGAGCCAGACTTCATGGAAATGGTGTCTGATTATGGGAGGACTTTGTTGGCTAAACCTTCAGGTTTCCTCTAATTAAAAATGTTGAGCTCTCAAAAAAGAGACTAAGGCCTTCATTTCAACTTTGGCGGTAACTGTCACCTAGCCGCACAACCGCATTATGACCGTCAACTGAATTCCGACAGAAGGCTGGTGGAATTCCGTAGATGGTTATGGCGGCAGACGGTGGCGCTGCTGTCAGCAGCAGGGCCACGGGAGCAAAACACTGCATACCATATCATGAGCATTGATACGGCCTGGCAGTGTTTTGCTGGCAGATGCTGCTGCTGACAGCAGCGCCGCGTCCCATCGGAAGCTGGAGGACCCCCTGCAAGCAGGTAAGTAGGGTTCTCCAACAGGAGAGGGGGGGTGTGGGGTGTTATGTGCGTGTGTGGGGTTTCGTGTGTGTGTGGGGGGTGTGTGTCTGTTTCTGTATGCATGCACACAGCTGTGAGTCACATTGAATGAGTGTGTGAATGACTGAATGTGAGTGTACGTGTATGTTGGGTGTTGTGAATGTGTGTGCGACAAAGTATGTTGGTGTGTGTTGCGGTGTGTGGGTATGTATGTGTGCATGCGTGGGTAGATGAAGGCATGCGTGGGTAGATGTGTGTATATGTGTGCGTGTGTGGGTGTGTAAATGTGCAGGGGCAGGAGAGGGAAGAGGAGGGTGAGGGAAGACTCTGGGGAGGGGGAAGGGGTGCAAGAGAACCCTATTAGTGCTAGGGAAGGAATTCCCTGGCACTGTTAGTGGCTACTGCCACGGTTATAATCCTGAGGGTGGGATTGTGACGGCTACCTGGCTGGAGACCAAAGTCTCCAGCCCAGCGCCTGTTACCACCCTGGCGGACGGAGTGGTACAGCTTATCAGTAATGCAGCAACTCAAATGATTCCAAATGCAGATAACTGTTTTTCAACATCCTTATATAAGTTGTTTTTCCAAGTTGGGAATTTAGAGATTGGCCTGCCGTTGCCAAATGCCATTGAATCTAGTGTAAAGATACTATGAGAATTCCTTCCAAGTTGGAGGGAAAAAGGTAGATGATAGGGATGCATTACATAATGAAGTGATCATTAGGCATTTGCTTTGAGAAACAAAATGAGAACAAATAGTAGGCAGAGGCTCAGTGTTAGTAGGAATGCTTTGAGAAGTAAAAACATTTTTTAAATGTTATTCCCAAAAAGATGATTATGCGTTGCAAATTTGTTAGGTAGGTTTAATCAATCAGGCAAATTAGGTGGCTCAAATAAATTTTTCACAATTTGAAAGACTGCCATGGAAGAAATTCTGCCAGTAGCGACTCTGGAGGAGGAGTAGGACAATTAAGCTATTTGTATCACCTTTTTCTAATTCTTAATGGTTACAAGTAGGTACTCTTGGAGCTTGGAGCTGCTGGCATGGCTCTATATCCAATCTAATACCTTACCACTGGATTTAATCTTTGCTGGTTCTTCAGAAAATTAGGAAGTTAGAGAAATAGAGTATAAGTAATGTGATCGTTTCAAGGGAGCATTTAGATTAATGACGGAATTGAGACAAAGGTTGTGGATTTGTACAGCTATCCATGCCAGAGGCAAGAGATATAGAAAAGGGCTTTCCTCCAAGAGTCTGGGAAAAATAACTAGCTGTGACCTTTAACCAGGAATACGTGATGTTGTTCTTGGACACAGAATAAGCAGGCTAGAAGCACCGGTAGACTCTGAAAGACAGACAGAATGTAATAGATCTAAGGCTATCCAGACAGCTGGAAATGGTTTAGTGAACTTAAGAGAAATGGAAGTTGAAAATATTGGGTCAAGGATATTTTCGAAATATGCATACATGAGGACAAGTGCTTTGAAATGCACAAATGGCAAGAGAGACTCATACAACATTAACTTCTAGTGTGTGCAGTTGATTAATTACAGATACTTTGATGTCCTGTGTTAGAAATTGGGTCTATATTTGGCAGAGGTATACACCCTTGTCCAAATAGGGACCACAATCCTATCAGGGTAAGTCACACACAATCCAAATTATCCTGTGCCCACCCTGTGGTAGCTTGGCACTGAGCAGTCAGGCTTAACTTAGAAGGCAATGTGTAAAGTATTTATGCAATAAATCATACAGTAATACAGTAAAACCACCACAGAAATACACCACACAGGTTTAGAAAAATATATGATATTCATCTGGTTAAATTAAGGTCAAAACGATAAAGATCCGATAAGTACAAGTTGAGATATCACTTTTGCAAGTTTAAAAAGAGTCTTAAATCTTAAAAATCAACAATTGTCTCTTGATTACACAAAATACCTGGTTGCATACTCATGAAGACTGCAGAGGAGGAGATGCGTGGAAAAAAGGGTGTGTGTTGGATTTTCTGATGTGGCACAGACAATGCATTGTTTTTTTCTACACTGCAAGGGGCTCTGCGTCATTATTCAGCACCCAGTCTTGGTTCCTCACTGTGATGTGGGGATCTTTTTGGCACCTAGGGATGATGCGGGGAAATCCTGGCATGCAAGAAGAAGTCAAAGGCATTGTGTTGTTCCAGTGTGGCGATGCGTTGATCCGGTAGGGCTGTGCATCGAATTTCCGGTCGCAAGGCAGGCGTTGCATTGAATCTTCACTCAGGAAGTCGGGCTTTGTTATTCCGGCTCAGCTGTGCAGTGATTTCTCGTTGCTAAATGGCTGTGTGTCATTTTCAGGCAGGCTGTGCATTGGTTGTCCCTGCACAAGGAGTTTTCCTGAAGAGATGAAGTCTTTTTGCCCCTGATACTTCAGAAAACAGGAGGCAAGCTCAATCCAAACCCATGGAGAACACTTCTCAGCAAAAACAGAGGGCAGCAGGGTGGAGAAGTGGGGCACAATGGTTAGAGCGGCAGACCCTGATGCAGAGATCTGGCCCAGGACCAGGGTTCAATTCCCACCTCACTGGGTCTTGGGCTCAATTCCCTTGGACCAGATAATTTGTGCCTCATGTAATTAATGGGTCCCACTCTGTAACTCTGGGCAATAGCTTGCTTAATCTCCACAACATCCCTCACAGCGCCTGGATGCCTGGCTTCACCCTGGGGCTGTCCAGGAGTGGGTGCCTCACAGGGAATAGCCGGGAGGGGTTCCACAGCGGTATGTGTACAGTGCCTTGAGACCCTAATGGGTGAGTAGTGCGCTGTACAAGTGCAAAGTTTACAGTTAACAACAGGGCAGCAATCCTTCTCAGCAAAGTAGTCCTTTAGTCAGCCAGGCAGTTCCTCTTGACAAGTTGCAGGTTCAGGTACAGAAGTGTCTGAGCTTGTGTGGTCAGAGATCCAGTTTATATATCCCAAAATGCCTTTGAAGTGGTGGGGAGAATTCAAAGAATGGTTTTGAAGTGCACAAGTTCCCCTATCAGTGCAGGTCTGTCTGCCAGGGTCTCAGTTGGGGGTTTGGCAGCCAATTGTGTGAGGGCAGGCCACGAGCCTTTGAAATGTAAGTGTCAGGCACTCCACCCTTCCAGCCCAGGAAGACCCTTTCAGTATGCAGATGAGTGCAGGTGTGACTGTGTGTTCTGTGTGTGGGGGTTTCTGTGTGAAATGCCCAAGGGAGTTGTCAACCAACTCAGTCCAGACGTTGGTTGGAGACAGGCTGTAAGGCACAGATGGATTTTAAGTACAGAGAAATGCTCTCTTTCTAAAAGTGGCATTTCTAAAATAGTAGTATAAAATCCAACCTCACCAAGTGGCAGGATTTTCTATTATTTTTGGGGACATACCAAATATGGCCTAGTTACACATTTCTGATCAGAATCTACCACTCAAACCGTATATGAGGGTAGTCCTAATACTATTCTATGAAAGGAGCAGGCCTCACAGTGGAGGAAAATGAATTCAGTAGTTTTCCACTACCAGTCCTGCATTTCACCGACATAGCACCCTGCCCTATGGGTTACCTAGGGCCTACCTTAGGGGTGACATATGTGTAGAAAAAGGAGAGTTTAAGGCTTGGCAAGTACTTTTAAATGCCAAGTTGAAGTGACAGTGAAACTGCACACACAGGCCTTGCAATGGCATGCCTGAGACATGGTTAAGGGGCTTCTTTAGTGGGCAGCACAACCAGTGCTGCAGATCCACTAGTAACATTCAATGTAAAGGCCCTGGGCACCTCCAGTGCACTTTACTAGAGACTTACAAGTAAATCAAATATGCCAGTTAGGAAGGAACCAATGTTACCATGTTTAAGGGAAAGAGCATATGCACTTTAGCACTGGTTAGCAGTGGTAAAGTGTGCAGTCCTAAAACCGGCAAAAACAGTGTCAGAAAAGTAGATGGAGGCAGGCAAAAAGTTGGGGTATGACCCACATATGGCTGTCAGGTCTAACATCCTGCCACAAAATTTGAGAATTTTGACTTATAATGAAAACCAAATTCAGCCAAGACACAGCCAGAGGGTGATAGAGAAGGGGGCAGAAAATGAGAGGGTAGACTTGAGGGTCACTGAGAATATGAGTGTATTAGCTAGAGCAAAGGGAAGAGAGGCAATCTCAGATATTATGTCAAAGAATGTCAGCCTACCCCCATCTTTATGGAGGTGACCTTGATATCAAATGCTGTAACCTGGAAGCACTGTTATCATCTTGTTTTATTACCAGAATTTGATGATTTGTGAAGCCAGGTTTCTTTAAAAAAAACATATCCAAGTCTGCTGCTGCTGTCATGTCTGCTACTTAATTCTCTTAAGTGCACTTCTGGTATGTGTAATTTGGACTTCATCTACATTTTACCGGTGAACAAACTGATTGTATTTAAGAAACACAGCATGGTAGCCATAGCACTTCCTGGCATTTGCCCTGAGCATTCGTTCCTTTTCGCATGCACTCCTAGTTGTGTTGATGTTCCATCACACTACAGCAGGCAAGCTTTCTATCTTGGTTTTTACTCTTATTATCAGTAGAACAAACATAAAAGACTCTGCCCATGTGAGTACACTGTGAATGCTGTGCATGTGAGAGTACAGGTTGCAGCACTTAGATGTTTGATCTAGTAACTTTGCCAATGTTTGTTAAAAGCTGGTGATAAGAATTGTAGTGAAGCAATACATTTTGTCTAAACAGCCACGATTTATCACAATTAATGAGTTTTTTTTATTAGGCCTGTATGGTGATAACAAAAAAGATAATGAATCTGATGATAAGTAGCAATAAGCAGTGAATACAAATAGTTTAGATTGTGTGTAATAGGCCTGCTCCTTAGATGAAGAGTACTTGTGTATTGTTTAACAGGCTTGATGACAATAGGTTGTATACACATGAAACTTCCTATTTGCCTTAGCCTGTTTTTTTCCTGGTAGAATTATTTTTTACGTAGTATATAAAGGATAGGTTATATTGTAGGAACTATGTTTAAACTTTTTCTTCCTTGATTCTATTTTGGGCTTGGTGTATTTTCTCTTTGTATGGTTTTAATTAATCAAACAAAAAATACTTATCTAAAGATACTCTAAGAAAATGCTGGAGAGGGTCTAAATATAGTGTATATGTTAAATACGGAGCACAAGCCGGGGTAGCAAATTTTTTCCATGTATTTTAATGCATAAAAGAAAAAATGCAAATTACAAATAAAAATGTACTAAAAAAAGTTTACTTGACATCTAACAAAAAATAGGAGATTAGTTCTCTTTCAGTTCCACCTCCAATGCATGAACACTTTTCCAAATGTACACTATGAGATCCAAGAAGATAAACATGTTGCTAATGTAAACATTCGACCTTCTAAAATCATATATCACTGCTGTAGTGTTTACAGCTTCACTTGGATTCGCTAATGGCTGGTTTAGGCCTTCGAAAAATAACAATTCACACAGGGTGAACGTGAATCGTTTAAGAGTAAACCTACTACAAATTTTTTTTAAATGGACAGTCTTAGAGAGTTGCTACTTCATGTGATTGGTTGGCTTTGTATTACCTAACATTCCTACCCTCTGCTGTTAAGACACCCAGCCCCAGATTTGAAGTGTTGAAACTTCGCAGGGCAGCAAACAAAGTTGCTGTGCTGCTTGAACTGGAGCAAACAAACACAAATGATGGATGGAATGTGGAACCAATCAAACATTCACCCCCATTCACAGATCTGTGTTTAATACATCAATTCTTTTGCTCACCATGCCACCCCAGTTTGGACCCAGCCATATGCAAATCAGTCTTGACCCTGTTCCCCATGGGAACAGTCCAGCCCGAACTGCCAGGCCAGGTCCTCCCTGGACCGGAAACAAGAATCCTGGGACCGGTTTCAGGGTATCACCCTTCATCAGCCAGGCTAGTTTGAATCCAGTGGCACAGTGGAACAAAGAAGTGGTGCAATTAAACTCTTGCACTGTACTGGCTCACTTTCAGCAGCCATGCGTCAACGTTGACACCCTTGACCCATAGTGCCAGGTGTTTGCTTGTCTACAGCATAATTTTTGTGTTGAAATAGTCCCCCGTGCGGCACAAACACGATAGGATAAGGAAATTTCCTCTCAGTACATGTTTCAGAATGCAGCACATGTCAAAGAGAACAAAACTAGGAGAAATAAAGGTAATTTCTCTTGTTATGCCAACCACTGGGTGGTGCAGTGTTTTTTGTCTCAAATTCATGTCTACAGTTCTTTGTAGAGATGAATTTGTGTCAAAATCCATGGGTGGGTGCAAGGCAGAGCACCCCAGTAGCACAAGCCAGCACACGTTGCTTCATTGTATTAGTTTTGGTTACAAACCAATGCAATGCAAATTGCCATTTGTGTTGGTTTGTACATATCAGCTTGAAACTCAACTTGGACAAGACAAGACCGAAATCCTCTTAATTGGCTCCATCCCTTCCACCTGGAATGACTCCTGGTGGCCCACAGAACTGCGAAACACCCCTCACCACGGACCATGCATGCTACCTGAGTTTCATCCTGGACTTCTCTCTAGCCATGACCCACCAAGTCAACGCAGTCTCATTGTCAGGCTTCCACACCTTCCGACTCCTGCAAAAGATTTTCAAGTGGATTCCCTCCGACGCAAGGAAGACAGTCACCCACACACCTATCACTAGCAAACTTGACTATGGCAACACAGTCTATGCTGGCATCACCAAGAACTTTCAATCAAGACACCAAAGAATCCAAAATGCAGCAGCAGACTCATCCTGGACATCCCCCTTCACAGCCACATCTCCTTCCACCTCAGAGACCTGCATTGGCTCCCAGTCAACAAGTGCGTCACATACAAACTCCTGATCCACACTTACAAGGCACTGCACAACATAGGACCGGCATACCTCAACCACTGACTCGCCTTCTACATCCCCAACAGACATCTCCATTTTTCCCAGCTCGCTCTTGCAGCCGTCCCCAAGATCTGGAAAAGCACAGCAGGAGGAAGATCCTTCTCCTACCTAGCAGCCCAGACATGGAACCCGGTACCTCTCAAGCTCAGGCAGACCACCTCACTGAAGCAATTCAGGAAGAACCTGAAGGCCTGGCTCTTTGACAAACAGCACCTTGAGACCCTAAGGGTGATTAGCAGCGCTTTACAATTCTCTGATTGATTGGTTGATTGACCTGAACGTTGTGTTAGATCTGCGATAATAACTTAAATATAAAGTAACACAAATTCAATGAAAAATCTTTGTGAATTAGTCCTTGATATATTGCACATCGTGAGAATTTTTCAAGAGGGCCTCACCTGCTATTCTGTCAGAGTGTGTGGGAATATTACCATGGCCTTTTAAAGGATCTACATAGCTTTGTAAGAGTGAGTATGGTCCTTCACAGACCCACCTTCCCTAATTGTTTCCCCCTGGCTTTCAGTGATGGACTGCGTGACGGAATTCACCAGTTAAAAGCCAAAATGCATGTCCTTGCTGTACTGCTTCACTCTGTGCCCCAGAGCACTGGGGTCATATTACAGATAGTGCCCCAGGAGTGCAAAGTGTGTGTGCAATGATTTTTGTGTTCCAAGAGCACTACGATATTACAGAAGGTTCAGCAGATGCTTGTGTAGCCCCATCTGTAATACTGATAGTGTTGGCGCACATATAGTACCAGCGCTATCTTTAGATGGTGATCACTAATTTGCATAAGGACGTGGCCCCAAGCAAATGTGGAAATCACTTTGCCTCTGTGCCATATAATGGATGCAGACAGAGAGGCACATATGCCATTAAGAGGCACATGGAAAGTATGCAAGAAAAAATGTGGCACACTGTAAATTCATTCCCTGAGGGTATCCCTCTGAAAGGTTGAAAGGATGTCCCATGGACCCCCTCAGACATCCCCCTGCAGGTGAGTGAAGTCAATCACTGCACCTGCCTGTAAGATGGTCTCTCTCCCTTCTTCAAAGTGCAGGAAGGTTGCTGTCTGCACAGAGATTCACAGAGTGGCTGTGAAGCATCACTTTGTATTTCGCTTAATGATCCCAGGGCAGTGTGAGTTTGAAACTGCCTTGGGGCAGTGCATTCTTCATAATGGGGCACACTGTTACTGTTTGCACCGGGTGCAGTTGCTTGAAGGTGCAACGTGGAGTAAACAAGAACAGCGCACCCTATCAGTGATACGGGCCCAGGAGGCCAGAGACTCTATAATGATGCTGGACTCATCTGCTGAATTGAGTCAGAAAGATAGCATGTTCCCCAGTGGGGACAGGAACAGGGTCAACAATGATTTTCTGATAATCATGGTGCATGCAAATATAAGGTATTATAAATTATTACAAAGTGGAAAATATTTAATCAATGTATTCAGGAGGCCGAAGTCCATAATGCTATGTTACAAATTGATGTTGTCAAAGGAACACAGAGGACATATAACTTATGCATGGTGTGCAGCCCAAAATAATCAAATATTAAAGAACTTCTTAAAAGAGTCAGACAGTACAGAATCCACCCATCCAAAATGAAATTTAATTATTTCAGGCAGGAAAGCTTCAAAATGTGATAAAATGTATCTTCCTCTTCATGTGGTCTTAGACATGATAACAACAATTTCATCAACTAGATTAAGTAGCATCATCTAAAATGAAATTCACAAAATTCAGGGCAATATCTCAAGAAACCTCCGCTACAATATACCTATGCATTTAATGAGGATGATAAAAAGCATGAAAACCCATTTTTTGTCAAAGTCTCACAACTTAATGTGTCAGGTTATTTTTCACCATGGGCAATGAAATTAGGCAGGTTTTCTCCTTCTTTTCTTTGTTCTTTTCTATTCATCTTGGCTCGAGATGCAGTATTAATAGCAAAAACAACCTCTAGGCTGATGTCATACTGATGCTAGTTTTGCACCTAGAAAATCACTGACTAAAGGATAATTCTAATACAACATTGTTCTCTCATCCTTTTTTGTGGGTCAGACCCAATGAGAAAGGGAGCTCTAACACTTCCATAAGTATAATGTATTGCTAGGGTAAAAGAAAATATTTCAAATGTTTTAGCAACAACAAGAAATACATGGGGTTAAAACTTATCAAAGATTTGCTCAAAAAAGACAATATGAAGCCGCTGTATTAAAAACATGATTTAATACAGCAGGATGGGCAAAACTGGAAGATATGTCATGCAGTGAAAATCACAGTCTAGTTGAACTAAACATCCAAAACATCACCAGTTCTCGTTCTCAAATTAAAAACTAGACGACGCTTTAAAACTTTTTTTAGAAACTATTATAAAAGGTGGATGATAACGAAGATTCTTTGCAGATGGCCAGACATGACACAATTGAAATGTGGCCTACCTCAAACACAACGAAAGAGGACTAAGACCAAAGTATATCTAGTCCTCCATGGAACAGAGAAGTGTGCTTTTTGGACTAATCATGTTGACAACAGACCCATACATTCCCATCGAGGTGCTGGTGTGTTGAAAAAACAGGATAAGGATCAAAAGTAAAGACATCTGGTGCAAGAATGGGAACAGAGATAGAGAAGTGTTAAGTTCATTTGTGATTTGGTAGTGGAAAAATACCGTACCATCTAGACCTGGACAGTTTGAGACTTGGAAGATGCTCCACAAGAGAATATTGACTGAAACCTATGACTACTCAAAATACAGGCCACTAAAATGCTTTTCTGACCCCACAACACTTCAAAGTCCCATTAGGGAGGCCTAGGACCCCCTTGGAAATATTCAGAGCAGGGCAAAACTAGAGGCTAAAGATGCAGTGAAGAATTGTGTTGTGAAGTGTGCAGGTTATGAAGAATATCTAATCTGGCTGAGCACTTAAAACAGGCAAAGGAGACTTCAGACATATTAAAACAATATGTAATCAAACACAAACCCAGAGTCTATCTTATACATTACCCTTCTGGAAACAATAAGGGGAGAAATATCTGTGATCATTAGCAGCAAAAGCCTTGCCACTGCATCATATGACAACACTATTTAAAGTACCATTGATCAGAGAGAACCATTTGGAGGAAAATAATGAAATGTAAGATAAGAGTGATGAAGCAGAAGTAGGAGGTAAGCTTGAGTGAAAACGCATATTAAGGCTGGTGGGAGAATATGAGAGTATGGATCACCACAGTAATAGAACAAAAGTATGACTGTAAACTAAAAAGAAATCATTGGATACTTCTATTAAAAATCTAAATGACACAATATCAAAATCTTTTTTTATTTTGTATATTTTTATGAGGTTCAAGTTCCTGCATTGGTAACTAAAAAGCATGTAGGCATGAATCTGGAACAGTTAGTGAAAATTACGCAATAGATCATCTAGTGGAAAAGTTGAAAGGAAATGCTTATTAGAGTTCCTAAGAATAATTCAAGTATGTAGACATCACAAGTCTGGTAGTCTTGGATTTAACATGTAAAAATGGCAGTCATATTAAACCTGGCAGCCGCATATACCTGCAAGGACTCATCACATGTGTGAATGGTCCAGCTGGGGATGTTTCTATGTATCTGCTCACCAGGAATGGTGGTGCCAGGACCAAAAGCCTTTTGACACCAAACAGGGCAGTTTAAAAGCAGGAGAGGTTTACGGCGCGTGGTGGGCAAGGGGGTGGAGAAAAAATAAAAATAAAAATAGAAAAAGATTACCTGAATCCGCCGCCGCCACCTCCGTGCAGCTCCTCTTTCCTTTGCTGCAGGCACAGGCTCCCAGCCTGTCTACGGCCAATATGAACGCTGCTGTCATGCTGCTGGAAGCACAACAGCAGCCTTCAGATTGGCTGGAGCTCACAGCCACGGGGCTCCCAGGTAGACTGGGAGAGTCTGCCGGCTCTCTCCAACCGGGTACTGCATTTCTGGGTTAGACAGAGCTTAGTGTGCAAGTATGTTTGGCCGGCCTGAGATAGCCAGCAAAACATACATGCGCACTGAGGGGGAGTGCTGAGCACTCCCCCTCTGTGCTGGTCACAGTCTGTGGCCCCACTCCTTCTACAATAAAATGATAAGAAACACAGTTTATTATTGTTTTATTGTAGAAGTTTGGCAGCTGCTGCTGCTGGTGGGGGCATGCAACACTCTTCCCCCTAACGGAGGAACCGCCCATGTTTAAAAGACAACTGTGAATTTGCCCTAGGTGCAATAATTGGAATGCTTATATTTTTTACCCACATTCCCCCTTCAGACAAAAAAACTGTTGTACAGTGATCTTCTAAACATACTGAAGCCTGACATGCAGTGTTTCATTCATCAAAGCCCAGGATTACCACTAGCAGGTCATTAGGGAATGAAGTGCCAGGTTTTATTGCCCCTTTAAGTTTCAGCTCACCTGTGATTTCCAGCTTTGTTGGTATTTCCAAGAAAACGTTTCCTTAATTTTATTTATTATTTGTTTTTGTTAGTATGACAGGGTGTGCACATAATAAGTGGTAGAAAGGTGCAATGAAATCCCAAAAATCAGTTGTTTGAGACTGATCAGCATTACTTCTCTTCTGGTGTCATTTAGTTTTTGTACACTAACACTCAGTGGCTCTACGGCACTTGTAGAATAGTTATCACTTTTTCTTATTTCTGCCGTATTACATCCAAACGTAAGATAATCAACTATTGGATAAATAGGCAGAGTGATATTGGCAATATGTGTGATACCCTTATGTACAAATCCATATATTTTGTGCTCAGTGAAGTAGCAGGCCAAAACCTATACTCTGAAATGTTACCTCTGCTATATAAGTTTTATTTGCAGAGATAAGTAATGAGTAAGTTAGTTAAAAAGGAGCAGGTTCCGTAAGAAAAGACAAAGGACTGTTTTTCAATGAGAAGATGGGGAGAAGAATACATGGGATTCAGGGGAAATGAGAAATGAAGCACTCTCTGTTATATAAAATAATGTATGCTATAAGATTAGCTGTAATTGAAGCCACTTCTGCAACCTTTCCTCTTAGAACATCTTCTTATTATCATTTTAAGTGTTGTCACATCTAGCCACTGCCCTCTCATTTTCTCGATAAAATGAAACACAGCAAGGAATAATGACAGATCATGGCCTGGGAATCTTTTTTTTTTTCTCTTCTGTGATTTTTCTGTGCTCAGAAATCAATTCCCTATCCTCAATCAATCAATCAATCAATCACAACATTTGTAGAGCGCACTACGTACCCATTAGGGTTTCAAGGCGCTGAAAAAGGGGGGGGGGGGTGCTGCTACTGGTCGAAGAGCCAGGTCTTAAGAAGTCTCCTGAAGGTGAGAAGGTCCTGGGTCTGCCGCAGGGAGGTCGGGAGGGTGTTTCAGGTCTTGGCGGCAAGGTAGGAGAAGGATCTACCACCGGAGGTCTTGCGCTGGATGCGGGGAACGATGGCGAGGGCGAGGTTGGCAGAGCGGAGTCGGCGGGAGGGGACGTAGAAGTTGAGTCTGTTGTTCAGGTAGGCTGGTCCGGCGTTGTGGAGTGCCTTGTGAGCGTGGGTGAGGAGCTTGAAGGTGATCCTCTTGTCCACGGGGAGCCAGTGGAGGTCTTTCAGGTGGTGGGAGATGTGGCAGCGGTGGGGTACGTCGAGGACCAGTCGGGCGGAGGCGTTTTGGATGCGTTGGAGGTGTCGGATGTCTTTTGCTGGGATGCCTGTGTAGAGTGCGTTGCCGTAGTCTAGTCTACTGCTGACGAGGGCCTAGGTCACCGTTCTTCTGGTTTCCGTCGGGATCCATTTGTAGATTCTACGGAGCATGCGGAGGGTGTTGTAGCAGGAGGAGGAAACTGCGTTGACCTGCTTGGACATGGTGAGGGTGGAGTCGAGGACGAAACCCAGGTTGCGTGCATGGTTGGCTGGCGTTGGCGGGGGTCCCAGCGCGGTGGGCCACCAGGAGTCATCCCAGGCTGAGGGGGTGCGTCCGAGGATGAGGACCTCCGTCTTGTTGGAGTTCAACTTCAGGCGGCTATTTCTCATCCACTCGGCGATGGACTTCATTCCCTCGTGGAGGTTGGATTTGGCGGTGTGTGGGTCTTTGGTGAGGGAGAGGATGAGCTGGGTGTCATCGGCGTAGGAGAGAATGTTGAGGTTGTGATGACGGGCCAGTTGTGCGAGGGGGGCCATGTAGATGTTGAACAGCGTCGGGCTTAGTGAGGAGCCTTGGGGTATGCCGCAGATGATGTTGGTGGCTTCGGAGCGGAAGGGTGGGAGTCGGACTCTCTGGGTTCTGCCGGAGAGGAATGAGGAGATCCAGTTGAGGGCTTTTTCTTGTATTCCGGCTTCATGGAGGCGTGTTAATAGGGTGCGGTGGCAAACCGTGTTGAAGGCTGCGGATAGGTCCAGGAGGATGAGGGCTGATGTTTCGCCATTGTCCATTTGCTGTCTGATGTCATCTGTGGCGGGGAGGAGAGCAGTCTCGGTGCTGTGGTTACGTCTGAAACCGGACTGGGAGGGGTCCAGGATGGAGTTGTCCTCGAGGTGGTGGGTAAGCTGAGCGTTGACGATCTTCTCGGTGACCTTCACCGGGAAGGGGAGGAGGGAGATCGGACGGAAGTTTTTGAGGTCGTTGGGGTCTGCCTTGGGTTTCTTGAGGAGGGCGTGGATTTCGGCGTGCTTCCAGCTTTCCGGGAAAGTTGCGGTTTCGAAGGATAAGTTGATGACCTTTAGAAGTTGGGGGGCGATGGTAGAGTCGGCTTTGTTGTAAACGTGGTGGGGGCATGGGTCTGCAGGGGATCCTGAGTGGATGGAGTTCATGATCTTGCAAGTTTCAGTGTTGTCTACGTGGGTCCAGGCGGTCAGGCGGTTGGTGCAGGTGGAGTTGTCGGGGGTGGGGTCTGACGGAGGCGTGGTGTTGAGGCTGTCGTGAATGTCGGCGATCTTCTGATAGAAGAAGGTGGAGAGGGCGTCGCAGAGTTCTTGGGATGGTGGGATGTCGTTGACGTTGGCGCTGGGGTTGGAGAGCTCTTTCACGATGCAGAAGAGTTCTTTGCTGTCGTGTGCGTTGTTGTTCAGGCGTTCTGTGAAGTGGGATCGTTTGGCGAGTCTGATTAACTGGTGGTGCTTGCGGGTGGCCTCTTTGTGGGCTGCAAGGCTGTCGGTGTGTGTTCGAGAGCCATTTCTTCTTTAGTTTCTGGCAGACGCGTTTGGAGGTGAGGAGTTCGTCAGTGAACCAGGCGGCTTTTTTCTTTTCTTGGTTGTCGGTGGACCTCTTGAGTGGTGCGAGGGTGTTGGCGCAGTCGTTGATCCACTGTCGTAGGTTGAGTGCGGTGGTGTCTGGGTCGGTGGAGTGGGTGGGCGGGTTCTGGGCGAGGGTGCTGGTCAGCTGGTCTTCAGTGACTTTGCTCCAGCGGCGGTGTGGTGGTAGTTGGGTGCGGTGGTGTTCGATGTGCTTCTTGAATGTGAAATGGTGGTGGTCGGTCCAGTGAAGTTCGGTGGTGTGGTTAAAGGTGACGTGGTTGCTTGCGGAGAAGATCGGATCAAGCGTGTGGCCGGCGATGTGGGTGGGTGTGTTGACCAGTTGTCTGAGGCCGAGGTTGGAGAGGTTGTCGATCAGAGATGTGGTGTTGGCGTCGTTGTTGTTGTCCAAGTAGAAATTGAGGTCTCCAAGGAGGACGTAGTCCGTAGAGGTGAGCGCGTGGGTGCTCGTGAGGTCGGCGATGGAGTCGCTGAAGGGTGCTCGTGGTCCTGGGGGTCGGTAGATGAGCGTTCCCCTGAGAGTGGTGTTGGGGTCAGTGTGGATCCGGAAGTGTAGGTGTTCGGCGGTCTTGAGGGTGTCGTCTGTGTGGGTGTGGATTTTGAGGGTGGATTTGTGGGCGATGGCTATTCCTCCTCCGATTCCGTTGGGGCGATCCCTCCTGGTGATCTTGTAGCCGTCTGGGATGGCTCTGGCGATCTCAGGTGCTGAGGAGTCGTTCCACCAGGTTTCGGTCAGGAAGGCTATGTCTGGGGTGGTGGTGTCGAGCAGGTCTCAGAGCTCGATGGTGTGCTTGCGTGTGGAGCGTGTGTTGAGGAGTATGCAGTGGAGGTGGTTTGTTGCGGTTGTTGCAGGTTTCCTTGTTCTGTTCGCAGGTGAAGTTGCAGGTGTGGCAGGAGAATGGTCCCTTGGTGTTCTTTGGGGATGACTGGAAACATGTTGTGGAGCAGCCGGGGTTGAGGGCGATGAGCTGGTTGGCCGAGTAGCGGCGTCTGGTGGTGCGGGGGTCATGCGGACCAGGGGGGGTGGCGCAGGGCGCGGTCCAGGCGCGGACGGGCTTGCCTCTGGCGCGCCTCTGGTGCGCCAGCGGCCCGCTCGCTGCGCGGACGCGCAGCACCAGCCATTAAGAAGGGAGGGGGAGGGGGGAGGGAGGAGCAGCTGGGAGGCGGGAGGGAGCGGCGAATGGGGGCGCGAGGGGGCGGGGCCACAGGGAGGCAGCAGCAGGGAAAAGCAGCAAGGGGGAGCGCACAAGGGGCAAAAAGCGGTTACAAAAGTCTAAAAAGGCACAGATGGAAGCAAAAAAGCACAAAAAAGCAAGGCACAGAATACAGAATACAGTCACAAATACAGTGAAAACGGCACAATGCACACGAGTCTAGCGACGCTTACCAGAAGCCCACTAGACACCAGGGATGAGGCGCAGGGGATGCCTGCGGGTGGAGGAGGGCCTCGAACACGCTAGCAGCAGCGTGGGCGGGGGTCAGGGACACGGACACAGCAAGGTGGTGCTACGGACGTGGGGGTGCGAGCTCT
Source organism: Pleurodeles waltl (assembly GCF_031143425.1). Taxonomy (NCBI): domain Eukaryota; kingdom Metazoa; phylum Chordata; class Amphibia; order Caudata; family Salamandridae; genus Pleurodeles; species Pleurodeles waltl. Next base: position 656,221,681 of record NC_090443.1, on the reverse strand, counting down.
TGAGCGAAATCCTCTATTTTCTTATCTATTCTTCAACCTTTTGCATGCAGCATTTTGACATTCAGGTGCTCATTCCAAGTTTGGCGGTCATATCCAACGACCCCAGTGCAAAAGGCAGCCAATACACTGCCAGTGATGGCGGAGTGAAGCCTGCTGCATTACGAGTGACCAACACAACACGGCCAAATTGTGAGCACAAAAAAAATTGTTGGCCCAAACGACGGAAATAAGGAGGTAGTTGCACCACTGCCACGGCAAGAAAATGCTGTCTGCCAAATTCTGATACACAAATCAACAACACGGAAACCAACAGAGCGGTAATCCATTGGCGGTCCAAACCGCTGCAGCAAAATAAGTAGCCACCACCGCAGCAACACTGCACCAGATAGGATAACACCAATAGCAACACCTGGAACACATACACACACCTGTCCACAGCACAACAAAACACACCCCCATACATACCCAGAACCCTTTGCAAATAGAAACCCTGACAGACTGAGAGAAGGACGCACTGAAAGGAGGCACTGCACCTAGATACCACAGACACCATCATACTAAGCACACAGCACACAACACACCACTGCGCACACACTGCAGAGCACATGCACATACCATTACACATATTCACAACTACAAACAGCAGACCCACAATCCCTGCACACCATACACCCCCACCCACAACACAACCACCATGGCCCCACAAAAAAACACAGATTCTCAGAAGAGGAGCTCAGGGTAATGGTAGAAGAAATGGCCAAAGTGGAGCCGAGACTGTTTGGATCACTGGTCCAGCAGACATCAACAGCCTGGAAGAACGACTTATGGCAGAGGATAGTCAACAGGGTGAATGCAGTGGGGAACCATCCACACACAGGGGAGGACATTAGGAAGATACATACCATTACACATATTCACAACTACAAACAGCAGACCCACAATCCCTGCACACCATACACCCCCACCCACAACACAACCACCATGGCCCCACAAAAAAACACAGATTCTCAGAAGAGGAGCTCAGGGTAATGGTAGAAGAAATGGCCAAAGTGGAGCCGAGACTGTTTGGATCACTGGTCCAGCAGACATCAACAGCCCGGAAGAACGACTTATGGCAGAGGATAGTCAACAGGGTGAATGCAGTGGGGAACCATCCACACACAGGGGAGGACATTAGGAAGAAGTGAGCAACTTTAGGGGGAAGGTACGGGCCATAGCTTCCAGGCACCAAGTGACCATCACAAGGACTGGTGGCGGACCACCACCTCCTCCCCCAGAAATGGCACAGTGGGAGGAGATGGTCTTGGCCATACTATATCCGTAAGGGCTGACGGGAATCGCTATTGGACTTAACACAGGTAAGTCTACTGAAGTCAGTGGCCACCATATCTCTGTGCACAGCATGTATCCCCACCACCTTCTTACCCCCTCAAACCACCTGAATGTGCACAATCCCATCATTGGCCCTATAACCACACTTACATGCCACATCTCCCCACTGACGCCATTCCCTCACAGCCCAACCTAGTGCATGTATGCCTCACACAGCAGAAAGTACAACAACTACCACAATGCAACTCTCCCTACCCTTGCCTGACTGCTACGTCCATATCAAATCTCTGCAATTGCACATTAATCCATGTCACTCTCCATCACCAATATGTGGTAGGAATGCACATCAGTACATGGCAATGACAGTAGCAAGACATATCTAAACTGTACTGCAAATTAGGACCATTGCAACCTTCCACTGATGGGAACACAAGCAGTGGACTGCAAAGTGTCAATGTCATTACTACCCTGCAAATACAGTAAATGACAGCATTCAACCATGTGTGTCACTGCATAAATAACATCATCTTACACTATACCTCTCATCTCACAGGTCTCCCAAGTACTGACACAGAACCGAGGAGCCTAGTGACAGAAAGACGAGGCATGGATGCAGCACCAATAGGGTGGGATCCACATGCAAGTCTGGATTCAGACAATGAACCTGGCCCATCAGGCAGGAGTGGTCAGTCCACTGCCACCAGCCTCACCCTGCCCATAACTCAAACCAGCTCCCCTGTGGGAGCCAATGCACAGCAGAACCCACCTTCCCATACCTGTGTCCCAAGGTCACATCAATCATCAGTGTGCCCCATAGGACAGGGGCAAGAGTCAATGGTCCAAACCCAAGACAATGACCGTCCTGGTGTCAGTCGGAGGGGGCACACTGCACCAGGGGCACATGCACAGGAGGCAAGGGCCAGTGAGAGGACAATTGTGGGACAAGGTACGAGGCAGGTCCAGGACACCACTGGCCAGGAGGCTGTCTCCAGGGACCTGGGAGCCTACCAGCAAACCCAGGACCAGTTGGGCCAGATACTCACCACCTTGCAAGACACACAAAGGCTGCAGGAGGAATACCACCAGGAGGCCAGGCAGCAGTGGCAGACACACAATGCCACCATGGCCTCTATATTCTGGGAGTTCAAGGAACTCAAATGTATCCTGGGGACACCCAACAGCAGGCCCAATCCAGTAGTCAGTCAACACCACTGCCCTCAACATCAGCACCTGCTACTGGAATGGAGGCACAGGAGGAGGACCCAAAGGACAACAGCACCCTTAGCCCTGCAGCCCGAGGAACCCCCGTAAAAGAGGTCACCCATCCAGACACCCTGCAGGACCCCAGGCCAAGACCAATCCCCCCACCAGGAAGTGATCCCTCTTCTGAAATGTCACCCTTGTGTGCCACTGTAACACCCTGTTGGCTGTCCAACACCAAGGTCACATAATTCTGAGGCTAATAGTCACACAACCTATGAACCTAACAGCTGAACCACCCACTCTGTTCATCACCTAGACCACTACCCCACTCCTCTGGACTGTGAAATGCTATACTAAATAAACACCTATAATCACAAGTCATGGTGCATGCCTCTTTATTGTTAGCATTGCAAAACATGTTGAAGAACAACAAAATAATACACGTGTCTACCAAACACAGATGTCCAAGTTACATATGTATTGCACAGCAGGTGTGTAAGTGCATCCATTTTGTTTTAACATTTTGTTTTAACATCCACTGTCAACTACACCAACAGGCAAATCAGCAAGTAGACTGCAAACAGAGATGTCACCTGACGAAGGATAAATAAATGGAATGAGGTACAAGGTGGTAAGGAATGTAATCTACAGTCATACATCAATAACAGTTGACTACAAACACAGGATGAGTGTGCCACCATCTATGTTGCACCATAAATAAAGGACTGCATTGGCATTCACACATGTGTGTACAGGAAAGATGATATATAGGTAACATCCTCAATTGCACAACTCCCTGAATAGTTATGAACAGGTACCTGAAACCCAGCAGGAGAAGAGTGAGAAGTCCCCCAAACATAACCCTAAATGGGCAGTCTGAGGACCCTAAACCTTCACAACAACCTGAAGGATGTCCTGCAATAGCACCAGTATACCACTAATGAACTTTTCATCTTTGCATTTCCACTATTTCTTATGGTTCAAGGTTGTTAACCAATATGTAAGACTCCAGTCCCCACACATACATTGATGCATGCAAATACTGCCTACAGACTGCCTTTAACAATATATCTCCCATGTGCAGATGATATGTAATGCAGACATACCTGTACATCAAGGAAAGTAGTGACACATCATTTCTGTCCTGTTGTCATGTGCCTCATCCTCGTCTGCCTCCCCATCAGAATCAGAGTCACCGGCCAAAAACACAGCTCCAGCATTAACGTCCCCCTCCTCCAACAGTGGGATGTGCCTTCTGAGGGCCAGATTATGGAGCATGCAGCATGCAAGAATGATCTTGCAGACCTTCCGTGGATTGCACTGTAGTGCACCACCAGACAGATGGAGACAACGAAATCTGGCTTTCAAGAGACCGAAAGTATGTTCAATCACACGCCTCATCTAGCCATGTGCCTCATTGTACCTATTCTGCCCTAATGTAGTTGGATGTCTCACAGGTGTCAGGCGCCAGGGCAGGTAGGGGTATCTGGAGTCACCTGTGTGGGAAAGGAAACATGGGTAACATTGCTAGGCCGAGTGCTGACTGGGTCATGAGGGGTATAAACGTCTGAGATGGAGAGCAGTACACATACCTATGAGCCAGGCCCTTTCTCCCTGTAGCTGTGATATCATTGCAGGGACACTGCTGTTCCTCAGGATGTAGGAATCATGTATTGATCCAGGGAATTTAGCGTTCACATGTGTAGTGTATTCGTCTGGAATACACACCACTTGTACATTGAGTGAATATGTACTCCTCCTGTTCCTATAAACCTGTTCATTGATCCTCAGAGGTACAAGGGCAATGTGAGTCCCATCAATGGCCCCAGTTATATGTGGGACATTTGAGATGTTGTAGAAGGCTGCTTTCACAGTGGGGACATTTGGAGGTAGTGGGAACCTTATGTACCTGTGCACATGCTTGAGTAGGGCATCCAGCACATCCGGCAACACCTTACAGAACTGGGGCTGAGAAAAGCCTGCCGCCACTCCCACTGTGCTCTGAAATGAGCCACTTGCCAGGAAATGCCGGACTGACAACACCTGGAATGTTGGAGGGATGGCATGGGGATTCCTCAAACCCGGCAGGAGTTCTGCCTTCAACTGATGCACAAACGGTTCAGTTGAAAGGTCAGGATGATGTGGCACTCTTCCATGGTTTCCAGATCAACAAGTGGCTGGAAAACTGGTGCATTCCTCCCCACTCCATTCTGGCCAAATCTGTGCAGGGATGCAATCAACAATCAGGATGTCTGTCACAATGTAGGCAATACAGTACGACACACGACAGTCATTATGTAATAGTCATGCGAGTTGCCTGTAATGTGTCAGTACACATTACTCTACCCTCCACACCTAACCAGACGATGGCACATGATTACTGTGTGGATGGGCATATACAGGACATGTACACCTACATCTTTCCTGTGTTTTACCTAACTGGTCAAATATGCTGACAATTGTTGTGCCAAGTCTGTACATATCACTAGAAACGCACTACATGTGTCCATATTCACCATGTCAGTCCTGAAGTATGTATTTGTGCGTACAGGCAGGTAGTGATGCTGTGTAACATCAGGACAGTAATGTCACAAACTTAAATGGCATCCGTGTGTCCAGCATTCATTGGACTGCTGAAAGTGACCTTGTTCTGCTGGTGGAAGTCATCATGACGGAATGCAGTCAGAACCGCTCTGCAACTCCTCATTGGTTAACATTGATGTCAATGGAAGTCTGGAACCAATGATGATCACCACTGGCGGAGACGGTCATGACCGCTGCAGTCGTAACCGCCATTTTGTGTGAGACAGCTCACTTGACTCCTGGCATTCTGGCGATACAGACCTCCACTTTGTGTGCTTTGTGTGCTGCCGTGTCCTGTCTCTTGGAGCAATGATGGCACGCACTGCAGGGGAAAGGGCCCCAGCATTCTCAACAGAGGAGCTGGACAAACTGGTGGAAGTGGTCCTACCCCTGTATGAGTGGTTGCGTGGAGCTCCAGGACAACAGGTCAGTACAATGTCCATGGTCTCACAAGTTGTGTGTTGTTTGACAATGTATGTGTGTGCACATTCACATGTCATGACTGACCAGGTGTGTAGCATGCACATGATTTGTGTGTGACATTGCCAGTGTGCATGAGCAGTGTTTGCTGTGTGTTGCCTACGCTCACTGCTGGATTGTTATCATTTACATCCCCCTTTTCTCATTGTTTCCCAATCAGGTCAGCGCCCACCAGAAGAAAGGGTTGTGGTGAGCCACCTCCAAGGAAGTGCGGACCCTGAGGGTCCATTGCCGGCGGAGCACCTACTGCTGGAAGCTGTGGGAGGATCTGCATCGCTGGGCCCGGAAGACCGCAGAGGCCCAGCTGGGGACGGCCTCCCAAAGTGGGAGGGGTGCACGTTGGACCCTGACACCCCTAATGGCCATCATACTGGTGGTAGTGTACCCTGATTTGGATGGGTGCTTGAAGGCAGCACAGCAGCCACAAGGGGGTAAGTGTTGACTGTCAGGTCACTACTGTATGGTTGTGCAATGTCACTCTCCTTGGAATTATGTATTCAGATGTGATATAGGGAATGTACAGTCCTGGTTGCCACACCCATCAGGTAGGAGTGTCTGATGGACGCTATGTTGAGCCATCTAGAATGAGTAGTGGTGGTACAGTGATACATGTTCAGCTGTATGTATGGGTCTATCAAGTCTGCTATCATGTCCATGGCTGCATCCTCCATCTCTGTGCGTACTGTAGTAGTTTGAAATGGTCATGATGTCACTGTATATGGGTAATGACAGGCATGTTACATGAGGGTTGCAGTTCCATCACTTCCTACATCATTGGATCCTCTGCACCACGTGTACGCCTCACATTCCTATCAGTTAGTTAGTGTCCTGAGTCCCTCTCTGCTTAGACTAATATCATCCTGAAGTCAGTGACATGTGAATGGTTATAGTCCAGGGCTTGATTCTAGGAGTAGTCATTTTGGCATTGATGGGCATGTAGGTGTCTTCATGCAAGAGTATGGTCTGCAGGGTTGTTATGGGTTAGGACATAGCTTGCATGACTCATTTTGGTAAAGACTGCTAAATTGTCCAACGTTTTGCAGGCAGGGACTGTTATCTGCATTGTTTGTATGTGAAGTGGATGTGTGAGTTTTAACATTTTCCTCTCTTTCTGTTTCTGCCACCCTCCTTTTCTCTCTCCTCCTCTGTCTATGAGTGCATTAGCATCATCTGGTGAGGGAGGAAAGGCACCGGCGAGTGGGGATGCTGCAGCCCATGGAACCCAGGAGACAACCAACTTTGAAGTCTAGGGGCCAGTGGGATGGAGGGCGAAGGGAGCAACTCAGCGGAGACTGGAGCTACCACAACATCTGACTCAGAATCCTCCTCCGATGGTGGCTCTCTGGCAGTGGTGGACCCTTCTCGTACCACACCAACACCATTGTTGTCCGCCACCCCCTTTTCCAGCACCACCCTCCCTGTAACACCCCACCCAGTTGCCCTTGCCCGCTCACCCAGGAGGGTGGGTGTCTCCTTTGCCACAGGCACCACTTCCCTTGCCCCAGTCAGCCCTGCTGCCCTCAATGAGGAGACTATTGACCTCCTGCGGTTTATCTCTTTTGGGCACACAACTATCGTGAATGCCATCCAGGGACCGGCATCCCACATGCAGCAGACCAATGCGTTCCTGGAAGGCATTCATTGTGCCTTGGCTGGCCTTCAGAGATCGTTTCAGGCTCTGGCCTCCTTTTTGACGGCAGCCAGTGTTCCTTCATCTTCCGTCCCCCCTCCAGCTATCTGTTCCCAATCCACAAGCCCTCTCCCTACACCTGTCCATGGCACACCAACACACACGCATACACCCAGTACAACAAACAAAGTGTGCAAAGACAGACATGGGCATCACAAACGTTCACACAGGTATGCACACACACAACACACATCTGCAGGCACAACAACAGACATGTCTCCCACTAACTCCTCCAGTACAGTCACATCTCCACTCATACCTGCCAGCACAGCATCATCACACACTCGTCTTGCCGTCATTCCTGTCATCCCCACAATCACACAACAGCAGACTCACAGTCACACCACATTCGCACTCACCACGACTACAGTATTTACCACCTGCAGCACATCCACCTCACTTGCACACACCACCTCAACATTCACTCACACATCACCCATTCCCTCTCCCTGCATCTCTGCCCCTCCACAAGAAATGCATACGTACCCACTCAACCACCCAACATTCACCCACCACACACATCCAGACACTGCACACACCAGCATCCACATACAGAACACAGACACGTCAGACAACCACTCCGTCTACCTCCTCTCCTCTCCCTCAATCATGTGACCGCTCCTGTGTACCTAAGAGAGTTTTCCTTGCCACCCTTGACCTCTTTCCTACTCCTCTCCCACCCCGTCTTCCCTGTAAACAGCATGTTCCCTTTCTCCTCTTAGGCCCTTCCACCTCCCATTCCTTGGGTCCTCCGTCTGGTGTTTCCCCTGCTTCTCCAGCCAGCAAAAAATCCACCCCTCCCAGTGCCAAGGTCACCCCTCCCAAGCCCAGGCCAAAATGTGCCCTTTCCACTTCCGAATCTCTCCCACCACCCCCACACCCCTGAGGTGCCTGCCTATCCCATTGCTGCCCCTATGAAGTGGAGGCCTAGCTTTAGTCAGGAGTCAGGTTGGGCCATTCTTGATGGACAGTGTGTCCTGCAAAATTGGACATTTGAACTTGCCATTGGCACTTTTGTATATAGTTTATTGTTTTAATACAACTGCCCACATTGCTGTGTTTGGCAAGATGAGATGCTTGTCCTGGTTTCCTTCTACACAGTGGTGTGACATATTTATACAAAGGTTTATGGTTTCAGTGTGTGGATTGTGTCTGTGTTACTGCATGCGCTTGGTAGATGGTTTGGGCCATGGGGATGTTGTGATGAATGCGTCTGCTTGCTTGTTTGTTTGTATGGGGTGCTGTGTGCGTTTGTGTGTCTAGTATTGGATGTGTGTATTTCCTTGATTGATGGTTGTACGTGTTGTGTCACCTGTCTGATTGTCTGGATGTGTGCTCACAGCTATTTATTGTGTGTCATTGCTGCATGGAGAGTGTGTGGTGTCACACAAAGTGCCTGTCTATGCCATTGTTGAGGTGTTTGTGGGGTACTTGTTGTTGTGTGGTTATGGGGTGTGTTAGTGGTGTTGTGTGTTATGCGGTATGTTTTGCACGTATCTGCATGTCTTTGAGTGTATTGGGTATTTGGCATTGATGTATGTTGTGTGTGCATGTGTGTGGCCTTCACTGTGTGTGTGGGGTATGTGTGTATCACTGCCATTTCCCTCACATGTGTGCTAGGTATACTTACGGTTGTTATCTTCGTCGTCGTCAGTGGTCCTGAAGGTATATGGCGAGATTCAACACTGGGAAGACTAGCAGTTTATTTGCCATGGCGGCTGGGGCGTTGTCTCTGTGCCTGGTGGTGGGTGTTTCCATTTATACTTTCTGTTTCCGCCAGGTTTTTCATGGTAGTAGGGCCCCATCAGTTTGCTGCCTCCTTCCTGCAGTTGTCTTCTGCCGGCGGATGCTGCTCATCGGCTGTGGTGGGGGTGGTGGTGACTTGTCTGTATTGCGTTGGATTCACCACCTTACTCGTTATTTGGCAGTCTGCACAGCCATCCTGCCTGTTAGGTTACCGCCAAACACAGAATGAGCACCTCAGGATCGTCCTACAAGGTATACTTCTTAGCCACTATTTAACTTCCTCTAGTTGGCAAAAATGTGGAGAAACATCTATCTTCCATCAATGTCCACAAGAGAAGGCGATATTATAGCTGGAAGACCGATCTCATCCCAGGAAGGGACATGCAAATAGGATACATTTTACTCCAGGCATTGCATCAGCAAAATCATATTTAGGCGATGACTGAGTAAAAGTATTAAAAAATAAAAAATAAATTCAAAGCACTGTTAACTACAGGAGCATAGCATTAGATAATAAAAACAGAAAAAGTTAACAGTCACACCGAAATGTTTTTTAGGAAACCACAGCATATGAACGTAACATTTGAAGTGTCACAACTCAATCTGTGTATTCCTGACTGGCCTCTTGTCATTCCTTCATTGTGGTGCCTTTCCATCTCGAAAGCTTGATGACTCCCACCTCCTGTTAGGTCTGAACCATTGACCCTTCTGTGTGTATTGCTATGCAAGTTTTATCTTGTTTGCACCTGCAGATAATCCATGCCCTAGGATAGGACTGTCTCCACTGTAAACCATTAGGATGTACACTCGTGCACTTGGGTTCCATTGTACTTCTTGTTGTCAATTACCGTTTGCACCTGCTGCTTTTTAAGCCATGCCCATTTGTGTGTAACACGTGAGTCTTTCCAGGTTCCTTTGGAAGACTCCACATGATACATGTGCTCTTCTGGAACACTCTTGGCTTCCAGTATAAATAGCCCCTCTGAATTTGCATTGCTGCTTGGCTTCGTGCCTCTATCCGGACCTGCATGAGTCTTTGTCAAGTCCTGTTCAAGCAGCTTCCCTGCACTTACCTCCTGAGTCACTTGGATCTCCCTTGCTCCTGTTCAGCACAAGCTCCGTCCCTGCACTCAACTCCTGAGTCACCCAAACCATACTTGCTTCATTTCTCCACCATCTGCCACGTCTTCTAGAAATCACCTGATGTTCCAGCATCCCAGGTACTTTCCGATGACTCCAAGATCCTGACTTCCAAGAACCCTCAGAGTCTCTCCTCCATGAGCTACAATTCTGCTGCTTCTTTAACTTCTAACAATGACCCGCCTTCTGACGCCAAACTTCTGTAAAGTACTTTCCAGGTTAAGTATTTGTTCTCAGGTTAGTGCGCACTAATCATTAATATTCATAAAAACTGTCATCAACAGTTTGCCCATTAACTAGAAACTGTTTACTGGATCAGCCTGTACCTCCAATTTTTTAACTGAGTTTCACCCTGTTTTTTTGGCATACCTTGGGAGTGTTTATGACTCCAACCTTGAACTGAGTTTTATACTTTTTTCTAGTATATCTTGAGAGTGCAAGTGACTCCAACCTGTGTTTCAGCCGTAACTGTATTTCTGGATTGCCTTGGGAGTGTCTCTTAACTCAGATCCATGTTCCTAACACAATCTTGGAAATCTAAGTTGTTAGACTTTTCATCCTTGGCGTGGTCTCCCTTAACTTTTTGCCTCTGTTCCCCAGGTTGTTTCTGTTTTTGTTACTATGGGCACTTTACCACAGCTAACCAGTGCTAAAGTGCAAGTGCTCCTTTACAAAATGTGTATGTATTTGGATTATCCATGATTGGCATATTTGATTTACTAGTAAGTCCCTAGTAAAGTGCACTAGAGGTGCCAGGGCCTGTAAATGCTACTAGTGGGCCTGCAGCACTGGTTGTGCCATCCACATAAGTAGCTCTATAATCATGTCTCAGACCTGCCATTGCAGTGTTTGTGTATGCAGTTTTAACTGTAAATTCAACTTGGCAAGTGTACCGACTTGCCAGGCCTAAACATTCACTTTTCTTACATGTCAGACACCCCTAAGGTAGGCGCTAGGTAGCCCCAAGGGCATGGTGCAGTGTATAGTTAAGGTAGTACATATAGGCGGTCATTCTGACCGCGGCGGTCGGCGGTCGCCGCCCGCCAAGTGGTTCCCGCCGAAAGACCGCTCCGCGGTCAAAAGACCATGGCGGCCATTCCGGCTTTCCCGCTGGGCCGGCGGGCGACCGCCAGAAGACCGCCGGCCGGCCCAGCGGGACAGCCCCTTCAACAATGAAGCCGGCTCGGAATGGAGCCGGCGGAGTTGAAGGGGTGCGACGGGTGCAGTGGCACCCGTCGCGATTTTCACTGTCTGCACAGCAGACAGTGAAAATCTTTGTGGGGCCCTGTTAGGGGGCCCCTGCACTGCCCATGCCAGTGGCATGGGCAGTGCAGGGGCCCCCAGGGGCCCCACGGCACCCGTTCCGGCCATCCTGGTCCTGGCGGTGTCCAGGCTGGCGGGAAGGCGCTCGGAATCCCCATGGCGGTGCTGCAAGCAGCACCACCATGGCGGATTCCCTGGGCCAGCGGGAAACCGGCGGGAAACCGCCGGCTCCCCTTTTCCGACCGCGGCTTTACCGCCACGGTCAGAATCGCCCAGGAAGCACCGCCAGCCTGTTGGCGGTACTTCCGCCGCACTCCGCCATGGCGGTCATGGACCGCCAAGGTCAGAATGACCCCCATAGTAATGTGTTTTATATGTCCTGACAGTGAAATATTGCTAAATTCATTTTTCAAGGTTGCAAGGCCTGTCCCTCATAGGTTAACATGGGGGATTCCCTTTGCAGCGGATGGACATGTGCAGTTTGGGGTCTCTAAGCTCACAATTTAAAAATACATCTTTTAGTAAAGTTGATTTTAAGATTGTGTGTTTGAAAATGCCACTTTTAGAAAGTGGGCATTTTCTTGCTTATACCATTTCTGTGACTCTGCCTGTTTGTCGATTCCCTGGCTGGGTCAGTTTGACAGTTGGGCTGGTTGCACCTCACACTAGACAGTGACACAAAGGGAGCTGGGGTGTAGCCACTGCCACGGCAAGAAAATGCTGTCTGCCAAATTCTGATACACAAATCAACAACACGGAAACCAACAGAGCGGTAATCCATTGGCGGTCCAAACCGCTGCAGCAAAATAAGTAGCCACCACCGCAGCAACACTGCACCAGATAGGATAACACCAATAGCAACACCTGGAACACATACACACACCTGTCCACAGCACAACAAAACACACCCCCATACATACCCAGAACCCTTTGCAAATAGAAACCCTGACAGACTGAGAGAAGGACACACTGAAAGGAGGCACTGCACCTAGATACCACAGACACCATCGTACTAAGCACACAGCACACAACACACCACTGCGCACACACTGCAGAGCACATGCACATACCATTACACATATTCACAACTACAAACAGCAGACCCACAATCCCTGCACACCATACACCCCCACCCACAACACAACCACCATGGCCCCACAAAAAAACACAGATTCTCAGAAGAGGAGCTCAGGGTAATGGTAGAAGAAATGGCCAAAGTGGAGCCGAGACTGTTTGGATCACTGGTCCAGCAGACATCAACAGCCCGGAAGAACGACTTATGGCAGAGGATAGTCAACAGGGTGAATGCAGTGGGGAACCATCCACACACAGGGGAGGACATTAGGAAGATACATACCATTACACATATTCACAACTACAAACAGCAGACCCACAATCCCTGCACACCATACACCCCCACCCACAACACAACCACCATGGCCCCACAAAAAAACACAGATTCTCAGAAGAGGAGCTCAGGGTAATGGTAGAAGAAATGGCCAAAGTGGAGCCAAGACTGTTTGGATCACTGGTCCAGCAGACATCAACAGCCCGGAAGAACGACTTATGGCAGAGGATAGTCAACAGGGTGAATGCAGTGGGGAACCATCCACACACAGGGGAGGACATTAGGAAGAAGTGAGCAACTTTAGGGGGAAGGTACGGGCCATAGCTTCCAGGCACCAAGTGACCATCACAAGGACTGGTGGCGGACCACCACCTCCTCCCCCAGAAATGGCACAGTGGGAGGAGATGGTCTTGGCCATACTATAACCGTAAGGGCTGACGGGAATCGCTATTGGACTTAACACAGGTAAGTCTACTGAACTCAGTGGCCACCATATCTCTGTGCACAGCATGTATCCCCACCACCTTCTTACCCCCTCAAACCACCTGAATGTGCACAATCCCATCATTGGCCCTATAACCACACTTACATGCCACATCTCCCCACTGACGCCATTCCCTCACAGCCCAACCTAGTGCATGTATGCCTCACACAGCAGAAAGTACAACAACTACCACAATGCAACTCTCCCTACCCTTGCCTGACTGCTACGTCCATATCACATCTCTGCAATTGCACATTAATCCATGTCACTCTCCATCACCAATATGTGGTAGGAATGCACATCAGTACATGGCAATGACAGTAGCAAGACATATCTAAACTGTACTGCAAATTAGGACCATTGTAACCTTCCACTGATGGGAACACAAGCAGTGGACTGCAAAGTGTCAATGTCATTACTACCCTGCAAATACAGTAAATGACAGCATTCAACCATGTGTGTCACTGCATAAATAACATCATCTTACACTATACCTCTCATCTCACAGGTCTCCCAAGTACTGACACAGAACCGAGGAGCCTAGTGACAGAAAGACGAGGCATGGATGCAGCACCAATAGGGTTGGATCCACATGCAAGTCTGGATTCAGACAATGAACCTGGCCCATCAGGCAGGAGTGGTCAGTCCACTGCCACCAGCCTCACCCTGCCCATAACTCAAACCAGCTCCCCTGTGGGAACCAATGCACAGCAGAACCCACCTTCCCATACCTGTGTCCCAAGGTCACATCAATCATCAGTGTGCCCCATAGGACAGGGGCAAGAGTCAATGGTCCAAACCCAAGACAATGACCGTCCTGGTGTCAGTCGGAGGGGGCACACTGCACCAGGGGCACATGCACAGGAGGCAAGGGCCAGTGAGAGGACAATTGTGGGACAAGGTACGAGGCAGGTCCAGGACACCACTGGCCAGGAGGCTGTCTCCAGGGACCTGGGAGCCTACCAGCAAACCCAGGACCAGTTGGGCCAGATACTCACCACCTTGCAAGACACACAAAGGCTGCAGGAGGAATACCACCAGGAGGCCAGGCAGCAGTGGCAGACACACAATGCCACCATGGCCTCTATATTCTGGGAGTTCAAGGAACTCAAATGTATCCTGGGGACACCCAACAGCAGGCCCAATCCAGTAGTCAGTCAACACCACTGCCCTCAACATCAGCACCTGCTACTGGAATGGAGGCACAGGAGGAGGACCCAAAGGACAACAGCACCCTTAGCCCTGCAGCCCGAGGAACCCCCGTAAAAGAGGTCACCCATCCAGACACCCTGCAGGACCCCAGGCCAAGACCAATCCCCCCACCAGGAAGTGATCCCTCTTCTGAAATGTCACCCTTGTGTGCCACTGTAACACCCTGTTGGCTGTCCAACACCAAGGTCACATAATTCCGAGGCTAATAGTCACACAACCTATGAACCTAACAGCTGAACCACCCACTCTGTTCATCACCTAGACCACTACCCCACTCCTCTGGACTGTGAAATGCTATACTAAATAAACACCTATAATCACAAGTCATGGTGCATGCCTCTTTATTGTTAGCATTGCAAAACATGTTGAAGAACAACAAAATAATACACGTGTCTACCAAACACAGATGTCCAAGTTACATATGTATTGCACAGCAGGTGTGTAAGTGCATCCATTTTGTTTTAACATTTTGTTTTAACATCCACTGTCAACTACACCAACAGGCAAATCAGCAAGTAGACTGCAAACAGAGATGTCACCTGACGAAGGATAAATAAATGGAATGAGGTACAAGGTGGTAAGGAATGTAATCTACAGTCATACATCAATAACAGTTGACTACAAACACAGGATGAGTGTGCCACCATCTATGTTGCACCATAAATAAAGGACTGCATTGGCATTCACACATGTGTGTACAGGAAAGATGATATATAGGTAACATCCTCAATTGCACAACTCCCTGAATAGTTATGAACAGGTACCTGAAACCCAGCAGGAGAAGAGTGAGAAGTCCCCCAAACATAACCCTAAATGGGCAGTCTGAGGACCCTAAACCTTCACAACAACCTGAAGGATGTACTGCAATAGCACCAGTATACCACAAATGAACTTTTCATCTTTGCATTTCCACTATTTCTTATGGTTTGACCTACCCTTCAAGGTTGTTAACCAATATGTAAGACTCCAGTCCCCACACATACATTGATGCATGCAAATACTGCCTACAGACTGCCTTTAACAATATATCTCCCATGTGCAGATGATATGTAATGCAGACATACCTGTACATCAAGGAAAGTAGTGACACATCATTTCTGTCCTGTTGTCATGTGCCTCATCCTCGTCTGCCTCCCCATCAGAATCAGAGTCACCGGCCAAAAACACAGCTCCAGCATTAACGTCCCCCTCCTCCAACAGTGGGATGTGCCTTCTGAGGGCCAGATTATGGAGCATGCAGCATGCAAGAATGATCTTGCAGACTTTCCGTGGATTGCACTGTAGTGCACCACCAGACAGATGGAGACAACGAAATCTGGCTTTCAAGAGACCGAAAGTATGTTCAATCACACGCCTCATCTAGCCATGTGCCTCATTGTACCTATTCTGCCCTAATGTAGTTGGATGTCTCACAGGTGTCTGGCGCCAGGGCAGGTAGGGGTATCTGGAGTCACCTGTGTGGGAAAGGAAACATGGGTAACATTGCTAGGCCGAGTGCTGACTGGGTCATGAGGGGTATAAACGTCTGAGATGGAGAGCAGTACACATACCTATGAGCCAGGCCCTTTCTCCCTGTAGCTGTGATATCATTGCAGGGACACTGCTGTTCCTCAGGATGTAGGAATCATGTATTGATCCAGGGAATTTAGCGTTCACATGTGTAGTGTGTTCGTCTGGAATACACACCACTTGTACATTGAGTGAATATGTACTCCTCCTGTTCCTATAAACCTGTTCATTGATCCTCAGAGGTACAAGGGCAATGTGAGTCCCATCAATGGCCCCAGTTATATGTGGGACATTTGAGATGTTGTAGAAGGCTGCTTTCACAGTGGGGACATTTGGAGGTAGTGGGAACCTTATGTACCTGTGCACATGCTTGAGTAGGGCATCCAGCACATCCGGCAACACCTTACAGAACTGGGGCTGAGAAAAGCCTGCCGCCACTCCCACTGTGCTCTGAAATGAGCCACTTGCCAGGAAATGCCGGACTGACAACACCTGGAATGTTGGAGGGATGGCATGGGGATTCCTCAAACCCGGCAGGAGTTCTGCCTTCAACTGATGCACAAACGGTTCAGTTGAAAGGTCAGGATGATGTGGCACTCTTCCATGGTTTCCAGATCAACAAGTGGCTGGAAAACTGGTGCATTCCTCCCCACTCCATTCTGGCCAAATCTGTGCAGGGATGCAATCAACAATCAGGATGTCTGTCACAATGTAGGCAATACAGTACGACACACGACAGTCATTATGTAATAGTCATGCGAGTTGCCTGTAATGTGTCAGTACACATTACTCTACCCTCCACACCTAACCAGACGATGGCACATGATTACTGTGTGGATGGGCATATACAGGACATGTACACCTACATCTTTCCTGTGTTCTACCTAACTGGTCAAATATGCTGACAATTGTTGTGCCAAGTCTGTACATATCACTAGAAACGCACTACATGTGTCCATATTCACCATGTCAGTCCTGAAGTATGTATTTGTGCGTACAGGCAGGTAGTGATGCTGTGTAACATCAGGACAGTAATGTCACAAACTTAAATGGCATCCGTGTGTCCAGCATTCATTGGACTGCTGAAAGTGACCTTGTTCTGCTGGTGGAAGTCATCATGACGGAATGCAGTCAGAACCGCTCTGCAACTCCTCATTGGTTAACATTGATGTCAATGGAAGTCTGGAACCAATGATGATCACCACTGGCGGAGACGGTCATGACCGCTGCAGTCGTAACCGCCATTTTGTGTGAGACAGCTCACTTGACTCCTGGCATTCTGGCGATACAGACCTCCACTTTGTGTGCTTTGTGTGCTGCCGTGTCCTGTCTCTTGGAGCAATGATGGCACGCACTGCAGGGGAAAGGGCCCCAGCATTCTCAACAGAGGAGCTGGACAAACTGGTGGAAGTGGTCTTACCCCTGTATGAGTGGTTGCGTGGAGCTCCAGGACAACAGGTCAGTACAATGTCCATGGTCTCACAAGTTGTGTGTTGTTTGACAATGTATGTGTGTGCACATTCACATGTCATGACTGACCAGGTGTGTAGCATGCACATGATTTGTGTGTGACATTGCCAGTGTGCATGAGCAGTGTTTGCTGTGTGTTGCCTACGCTCACTGCTGGATTGTTATCATTTACATCCCCCTTTTCTCATTGTTTCCCAATCAGGTCAGCGCCCACCAGAAGAAAGGGTTGTGGTGAGCCACCTCCAAGGAAGTGCGGACCCTGAGGGTCCATTGCCGGCGGAGCACCTACTGCAGGAAGCTGTGGGAGGATCTGCATCGCTGGGCCCGGAAGACCGCAGAGGCCCAGCTGGGGACGGCCTCCCAAAGTGGGAGGGGTGCACGTTGGACCCTGACACCCCTAATGGCCATCATACTGGTGGTAGTGTACCCTGATTTGGATGGGTGCTTGAAGGCAGCACAGCAGCCACAAGGGGGTAAGTGTTGACTGTCAGGTCACTACTGTATGGTTGTGCAATGTCACTCTCCTTGGAATTATGTATTCAGATGTGATATAGGGAATGTACAGTCCTGGTTGCCACACCCATCAGGTAGGAGTGTCTGATCGACGCTATGTTGAGCCATGTAGAATGAGTAGTGGTGGTACAGTGATACATGTTCAGCTGTATGTATGGGTCTATCAAGTCTGCTATCATGTCCATGGCTGCATCCTCCATCTCTGTGCGTACTGTAGTAGTTTGAAATGGTCATGATGTCACTGTATATGGGTAATGACAGGCATGTTACATGAGGGTTGCAGTTCCATCACTTCCTACATCATTGGATCCTCTGCACCACGTGTACGCCTCACATTCCTATCAGTTAGTTAGTGTCCTGAGTCCCTCTCTGCTTAGACTAATATCATCCTGAAGTCAGTGACATGTGAATGGTTATAGTCCAGGGCTTGATTCTAGGAGTAGTCATTTTGGCATTGATGGGCATGTAGGTGTCTTCATGCAAGAGTATGGTCTGCAGGGTTGTTATGGGTTAGGACATAGCTTGCATGACTCATTTTGGTAAAGACTGCTAAATTGTCCAACGTTTTGCAGGCAGGGACTGTTATCTGCATTGTTTGTATGTGAAGTGGATGTGTGAGTTTTAACATTTTCCTCTCTTTCTGTTTCTGCCACCCTCCTTTTCTCTCTCCTCCTCTGTCTATGAGTGCATTAGCATCATCTGGTGAGGGAGGAAAGGCACCGGCGAGTGGGGATGCTGCAGCCCATGGAACCCAGGAGACAACCAACTTTGAAGTCTAGGGGCCAGTGGGATGGAGGGCGAAGGGAGCAACTCAGCGGAGACTGGAGCTACCACAACATCTGACTCAGAATCCTCCTCCGATGGTGGCTCTCTGGCAGTGGTGGACCCTTCTCGTACCACACCAACACCATTGTTGTCCGCCACCCCATTTTCCAGCACCACCCTCCCTGTAACACCCCACCCAGTTGCCCTTGCCCGCTCACCCAGGAGGGTGGGTGTCTCCTTTGCCACAGGCACCACTTCCCTTGCCCCAGTCAGCCCTGCTGCCCTCAATGAGGAGACTATTGACCTCCTGCGGTTTATCTCTTTTGGGCACACAACTATCGTGAATGCCATCCAGGGACTGGCATCCCACATGCAGCAGACCAATGCGTTCCTGGAAGGCATTCATTGTGCCTTGGCTGGCCTTCAGAGATCGTTTCAGGCTCTGGCCTCCTTTTTGACGGCAGCCAGTGTTCCTTCATCTTCCGTCCCCCCTCCAGCTATCTGTTCCCAATCCACAAGCCCTCTCCCTACACCTGTCCATGGCACACCAACACACACGCATACACCCAGTACACCCAGTACAACAAACAAAGTGTGCAAAGACAGACATGGGCATCACAAACGTTCACACAGGTATGCACACACACAACACACATCTGCAGGCACAACAACAGACATGTCTCCCACTAACTCCTCCAGTACAGTCACATCTCCACTCATACCTGCCAGCACAGCATCATCACACACTCGTCTTGCCGTCATTCCTGTCATCCCCACAATCACACAACAGCAGACTCACAGTCACACCACATTCGCACTCACCACGACTACAGTATTTACCACCTGCAGCACATCCACCTCACTTGCACACACCACCTCAACATTCACTCACACATCACCCATTCCCTCTCCCTGCATCTCTGCCCCTCCACAAGAAATGCATACGTACCCACTCACCCACCCAACATTCACCCACCACACACATCCAGACACTGCACACACCAGCATCCACATACAGAACACAGACACGTCAGACAACCACTCCGTCTACCTCCTCTCCTCTCCCTCAATCATGTGACCGCTCCTGTGTACCTAAGAGAGTTTTCCTTGCCACCCTTGACCTCTTTCCTACTCCTCTCCCACCCCGTCTTCCCTGTAAACAGCATGTTCCCTTTCTCCTCTTAGGCCCTTCCACCTCCCATTCCTTGGGTCCTCCGTCTGGTGTTTCCCCTGCTTCTCCAGCCAGCAAAAAATCCACCCCTCCCAGTGCCAAGGTCACCCCTCCCAAGCCCAGGCCAAAATGTGCCCTTTCCACTTCCGAATGTCTCCCACCCCCCCCCCACACCCCTGAGGTGCCTGCCTATCCCATTGCTGCCCCTATGAAGTGGAGGCCTAGCTTTAGTCAGGAGTCAGGTTGGGCCATTCTTGATGGACATTTGAACTTGCCATTGGTACTTTTGTATATAGTTTATTGTTTTAATACAACTGCCCACATTGCTGTGTTTGGCAAGATGAGATGCTTGTCCTGGTTTCCTTCTACACAGTGGTGTGACATCTTTATACAAAGGTGTATGGTTTCAGTGTGTGGATTGTGTCTGTGTTACTGCATGCGCTTGGTAGATGGTTTGGGCCATGGGGATGTTGTGATGAATGCGTCTGCTTGCTTGTTTGTTTGTATGGGGTGCTGTGTGCGTTTGTGTGTCTAGTATTGGATGTGTGTATTTCCTTGATTGATGGTTGTACGTGTTGTGTCACCTGTCTGATTGTCTGGATGTGTGCTCACAGCTATTTATTGTGTGTCATTGCTGCATGGAGAGTGTGTGGTGTCACACAAAGTGCCTGTCTATGCCATTGTTGAGGTGTTTGTGGGGTACTTGTTGTTGTTGTGTGGTTATGGGGTGTGTTAGTGGTGTTGTGTGTTATGCGGTATGTTTTGCACGTATCTGCATGTCTTTGAGTGTATTGGGTATTTGGCATTGATGTATGTTGTGTGTGCATGTGTGTGGCCTTCACTGTGTGTGTGGGGTATGTGTGTATCACTGCCATTTCCCTCACATGTGTGCTAGGTATACTTACGGTTGTTATCTTCGTCGTCGTCAGTGGTCCTGAAGGTATATGGCGAGATTCAACACTGGGAAGACTAGCAGTTTATTTGCCATGGCGGCTGGGGCGTTGTCTCTGTGCCTGGTGGTGGGTGTTTCCATTTATACTTTCTGTTTCCGCCAGGTTTTTCATGGTAGTAGGGCCCCATCAGTTTGCTGCCTCCTTCCTGCAGTTGTCTTCTGCCGGCGGATGCTGCTCATCGGCTGTGGTGGGGGTGGTGGTGACTTGTCTGTATTGCGTTGGATTCACCACCTTACTCGTTATTTGGCAGTCTGCACAGCCATCCTGCCTGTTAGGTTACCGCCAAACACAGAATGAGCACCTCAGGATCGTCCTACAAGGTATACTTCTTAGCCACTATTTAACTTCCTCTAGTTGGCAAAAATGTGGAGAAACATCTATCTTCCATCAATGTCCACAAGAGAAGGCGATATTATAGCTGGAAGACCGATCTCATCCCAGGAAGGGACATGCAAATAGGATACATTTTACTCCAGGCATTGCATCAGCAAAATCATATTTAGGCGATGACTGAGTAAAAGTATTAAAAAATAAAAAATAAATTCAAAGCACTGTTAACTACAGGAGCATAGCATTAGATAATAAAAACAGAAAAAGTTAACAGTCACACCGAAATGTTTTTTAGGAAACCACAGCATATGAACGTAACATTTGAAGTGTCACAACTCAATCTGTGTATTCCTGACTGGCCTCTTGTCATTCCTTCATTGTGGTGCCTTTCCATCTCGAAAGCTTGATGACTCCCACCTCCTGTTAGGTCTGAACCATTGACCCTTCTGTGTGTATTGCTATGCAAGTTTTATCTTGTTTGCACCTGCAGATAATCCATGCCCTAGGATAGGACTGTCTCCACTGTAAACCATTAGGATGTACACTCGTGCACTTGGGTTCCATTGTACTTCTTGTTGTCAATTACCGTTTGCACCTGCTGCTTTTTAAGCCATGCCCATTTGTGTGTAACACGTGAGTCTTTCCAGGTTCCTTTGGAAGACTCCACATGATACATGTGCTCTTCTGGAACACTCTTGGCTTCCAGTATAAATAGCCCCTCTGAATTTGCATTGCTGCTTGGCTTCGTGCCTCTATCCGGACCTGCATGAGTCTTTGTCAAGTCCTGTTCAAGCAGCTTCCCTGCACTTACCTCCTGAGTCACTTGGATCTCCCTTGCTCCTGTTCAGCACAAGCTCCGTCCCTGCACTCAACTCCTGAGTCACCCAAACCATACTTGCTTCATTTCTCCACCATCTGCCACGTCTTCTAGAAATCACCTGATGTTCCAGCATCCCAGGTACTTTCCGATGACTCCAAGATCCTGACTTCCAAGAACCCTCAGAGTCTCTCCTCCATGAGCTACAATTCTGCTGCTTCTTTAACTTCAAACAATGACCCGCCTTCTGACGCCAAACTTCTGTAAAGTACTTTCCAGGTTAAGTATTTGTTCTCAGGTTAGTGCGCACTAATCATTAATAATCATAAAAACTGTCATCAACAGTTTGCCCATTAACTAGAAACTGTTTACTGGATCAGCCTGTACCTCCAATTTTTGAACTGAGTTTCACCCTGTTTTTTTGGCATACCTTGGGAGTGTTTATGACTCCAACCTTGAACTGAGTTTTATACTTTTTTCTAGTATATCTTGAGAGTGCAAGTGACTCCAACCTGTGTTTCAGCCGTAACTGTATTTCTGGATTGCCTTGGGAGTGTCTCTTAACTCAGATCCATGTTCCTAACACAATCTTGGAAATCTAAGTTGTTAGACTTTTCATCCTTGGCGTGGTCTCCCTTAACTTTTTGCCTCTGTTCCCCAGGTTGTTTCTGTTTTTGTTACTATGGGCACTTTACCACAGCTAACCAGTGCTAAAGTGCAAGTGCTCCTTTACAAAATGTGTATGTATTTGGATTATCCATGATTGGCATATTTGATTTACTAGTAAGTCCCTAGTAAAGTGCACTAGAGGTGCCAGGGCCTGTAAATGCTACTAGTGGGCCTGCAGCACTGGTTGTGCCATCCACATAAGTGGCTCTATAATCATGTCTCAGACCTGCCATTGCAGTGTTTGTGTATGCAGTTTTAACTGTAAATTCAACTTGGCAAGTGTACCGACTTGCCAGGCCTAAACATTCACTTTTCTTACATGTCAGACACCCCTAAGGTAGGCGCTAGGTAGCCCCAAGGGCATGGTGCAGTGTATAGTTAAGGTAGTACATATAGGCGGTCATTCTGACCGCGGCGGTCGGCGGTCGCCGCCCGCCAAGTGGTTCCCGCCGAAAGACCGCTCCGCGGTCAAAAGACCACGGCGGCCATTCCGGCTTTCCCGCTGGGCCGGCGGGCGACCGCCAGAAGACCGCCGGCCGGCCCAGCGGGACAGCCCCTTCAACAATGAAGCCGGCTCGGAATGGAGCCGGCGGAGTTGAAGGGGTGCGACGGGTGCAGTGGCACCCGTCGCGATTTTCACTGTCTGCACAGCAGACAGTGAAAATCTTTGTGGGGCCCTGTTAGGGGGCCCCTGCACTGCCCATGCCATTGGCATGGGCAGTGCAGGGGCCCCCAGGGGCCCCACGGCACCCGTTCCGGCCATCCTGGTCGTGGCGGTGTCCAGGCTGGCGGGAAGGCGCTCGGAATCCCCATGGCGGTGCTGCAAGCAGCACCACCATGGCGGATTCCCTGGGCCAGCGGGAAACCGGCGGGAAACCGCCGGCTCCCCTTTTCCGACCGCGGCTTTACCGCCACGGTTAGAATCGCCCAGGAAGCACCGCCAGCCTGTTGGCGGTGCTTCCGCCGCACTCCGCCATGGCGGTCATGGACCGCCAAGGTCAGAATGACCCCCATAGTAATGTGTTTTATATGTCCTGACAGTGAAATATTGCTAAATTCATTTTTCAAGGTTGCAAGGCCTGTCCCTCATAGGTTAACATGGGGGATTCCCTTTGGCAGCGGATGGACATGTGCAGTTTGGGGTCTCTAAGCTCACAATTTAAAAATACATCTTTTAGTAAAGTTGATTTTAAGATTGTGTGTTTGAAAATGCCACTTTTAGAAAGTGGGCATTTTCTTGCTTATACCATTTCTGTGACTCTGCCTGTTTGTCGATTCCCTGGCTGGGTCAGTTTGACAGTTGGGCTGGTTGCACCTCACACTAGACAGTGACACAAAGGGAGCTGGGGTGTAGCCTGCATTTCCTGATCAGCAATCTGTGCTAGGAGAGGGGGAGGAGTGGTCACTCACACCTGAAAGGGCTGTGCCCACCCTCACACAATCCAGTCTCCAACCCCCTGGTGAGCGTCTGGGGCCTGGCCTGGGCAACACTGAATTTCACATTCAAGAGAGACTTTACTTTGAAGTAGGCCTACTTCAAAGGAGAAATTGGGAATAAGAAGGGCACCCAAAACCACAGTCTTTAGAAACACTTCTGGACACAAGTGGAACCTTTGCCTTGAGAAGAGCTGAAGAGCTGAGGAAGAAGAGCTACCCTGCCTGTGACTGTGCTTTGCGGAGCTATCCTGCAGTTGCTGTTTCTGCCAAAGCAAGAAGGCAAATACTGGACTTTGTGTGCCTTCCGTATTGAGAAGAAATCTCCAAAGGCTTGATTTAGAGCTTGCCTCCTGTTGTTTGAAGTCTCAGGGACAGCAAAGACTTCTATCTGCCAGCACCTGGAGTCTCTGGAGAGACTCCTACTCTGCTATGTGTTGCCCATTCAGTAGTTGGGACCCTGAAAGGAGAAGCTGGCAGCCCAAGAGTGAGAAATCCACGCACAGAGTGCCGTGAGGGGAAAAGATCGGCACAACTCCGATCTGCAGCTGTAGAAATGACGCACCGCCGGCTCGGCGGCTGAAAATCTATGCTCGCCGGAAACGCAACTGAATTATTGATGCATGGAGCTGGTGAAACGACGTGCAGCATTGCTGACGGAAACTCGGAGATCGAAACCTGCGCTGCGTGGTTTTTGAATCATCATGTGGCTGGATTTCCGAAGCAAGTACCGCTGGGAGTGTAAAAACAAAGCAAGGGTGCTGACCGGATCGACGCAACGCTCTCCTGCAAAGAGAAGAAATGACGCACCCCGACCTGACATAAGGAGAAACGACGCAAGGTCCCACTCGTGAGTGGAATTGACGCATAGTGAGCCCTTTTTGACACCCACTCTGCTCTGTGGTGCCCATTCAGTTCCTGGGACCCTAAAAAGGAGAAGCTGGCAGCCCAAGAGTGAGAAATCCATGCACAGAGTGCCGTGCAGGGAAAAGATTGACGCAACTCCGATCTGCAGCTGAAGAAATTACGCGCCGCTGGCTCGGCGGCTGAAAATCTACGCTCGCTGGAAATGCGGCTGAAGAATGGATGTGCGGAGCTGGTTAAGCGACGCGCAGTATCGCTGACGGAAATTCAGAGATCAAAACCCACGCTGCGTGGTTTTTGAATCATTATGTGGCTGGATTTCCAAAGCAAGTACCGCTGGGCATGTAAGAACAACGCAAGGGTGCTGACCGGATTGACACATTACTCTCCTGCAAAGAGAAGAAAGGACGCGCCCGACCCGACAAAAGGAGAAACGACACAAGGTCCCACTCGTGAGTGGAATTGACACATCGTAAGCCCTTTTTGACGCCCACTCGCCCATGCAGAGTTATTTTTGAAGCACCCAAGGTACATTTTCACGCTAACAGTGTTAGTGTGTGTTTTAAACTACAGAAAGACTCTTTTTGCTTTTTAGTTGATAACTCGACATGTGTATGGTGGATATTTGTTGTTTTGGTCTTGTTTTGTTTAGATACATATTTTATATTTTTCTAAACTGGTGCTGTGTCATTTTGTAGTGTTTTCATTTAGTTACTGTGTGTGTTGGTACAAATACTTTACACCTAGCACTCTGAAGTTAAGCCTACTGCTCTGCCATGCTACCAAAGGGGTACGCAGGGGTTAGCTGAGGGTGATTCTCTTTTACCCTGACTAGAGTGAGGGTCCTTGCTTGAACAGGGGGTATCCTGACTGTCAACCAAAGACCCCATTTCTAACCTAAGTGATTGGAACCTTCAGTCTTGATGCAACCTTGTTTCTTACATTGTTCTGTTTTCAGGTGTCAGTCAATGATCAGGGTATAATCCTGGGAGTGTCAATAATTCCAACCTTGTATCAAGAGCAATTCTGTTTCAGGTGAATGTATATTGTCGAATCCTGACCTATGTGCAGAGCAAAATCTTGGGAATGCTGGTACTCCAACTTGTGGCTCATTGTACATAATTAAGTCCTGATCTATGTGTAAAGCACAACTTTGGGAAAACTGGTATCCCAACCTTGTGTCCACTCAAGTCTTGTTTCAAGTTCATGTAATTTTGAATGTAATCCAATTCCAATAGCCACTTGGTCTCAAAACATACCTTCAGAATTGTTTAACTTCCAACCTAGTTGCTCACAGAAACGTGGTTTGTTATTTGCCTGTGAATGTCTTTGATTCTACAAATACGCATCAATTGCTTGAATGCCAATAACTGTAATCAATGTTCCGAGTTTTCTGTAGCATGACTTACCCTACCTAGTACTTCTCGTTCTTCTTTGAAAGTTTCAGATAATTTCTCTAGAGAATCTGATTCATCTGCCCCCATGTTATGATTACTTTAAGAAACTGTAAGTTTGAAATATCAAAGGTATCATACTGTGCAGCAAATCTATGGACTGTTGGTAATTGCCTTTTCTTGTTGTTTTCAGTGAGTTGCATTTTACGATAACCAAAACTACTGACTCGCAAACATCCATTTTTGATAAAAACAGAACTTCAAGAAGGAATGACCCTGTTTGAAAGAATAGTGGGGTTGAAGAGCAGAGTTAGCACTGCAGGGTTTCACATTTGTTAGTATGTCCAGTACTCTCTTACCCCTTCTGGAGGTTGGTGAGTACTGGGAGTTCCATTCCCTGGGCATGCCTTCTTCCATATTTGAGAGTGGAGGCCTAGCATCGGCTCCGGTGTCGATTCCTCAGTTGGAACCAAGTGAGTGCATGACATGAAGTAGTATTACCTTATAGCTAAACATTGAGCCTAAACTGACTTTACCAATTATTGTCACCATGATGCCAGGTGACCCACTTTGGTTTTAGCCCTATATCAAGAGTTCATGTCATTATAAACCACACACCAGTACAACATAAAGATAAAACATATTTATACATACATTCACAAAAATAAGCTTTTAGAAACCCCCTCAGCCATTTGCTACAGTAGGTCAACTGGTTTTATCATTGGCCAACTTGGTCATCATCAGTGTTGGTATCAGCCCACAACATTTTGCAGATATGAACACCATTAAGGAGGGGTTCACACATGCACTGGCCTTGAATTATTCATTATCATTATCACTTTTTTGCAGGAAGAACTCGCTCACCAGTTCCCATTCTACAATTTGTTTCACATTTTCTTTCTTGGGGTCTTGCATCTGCTGGGCCACTTGTGTCGCTTGCAACCACTACTGTACACATCTTGTTTTATGTGTAGTTTGCTGTTCTGACATGGTCATTGGCCATGTTGGAATGGTGAAGTGTAACTACCCAAAATAGCCACTGGTACATCATGATGCATGCATGCATTTAAACGATTCGAAGATTAATATAATTTGTTCTCAACCATTGTAATGAACTGGCGGCCCCTTTGGTTTTACTTTACCATTCCACCATGGCCTATAACCATGTAAGAATGTAAACTAAAAATATATATTGAAACAGATAACTAGCGCTAATGGAAACTAGTACAAAACAAATATGTGGGCACTCACCTTCTAATGACTTGATGAAAAAGTGTCGACATCTAGTGCACCATTTGAGATTAAAGACCAAAGCATTTAAAAACCTCAAATGCAGATACAGTATTTATAGACTTTAGGATATTGCAGCAGTTCAACCATTAGCAAATTAATATTTTGAACAAGATTTTATTTTGCTCATCCACACATTAAACATTAATTAATCTACTCTACGTAATCTTTTGCAAATGGCCACCGCAATTATTTTCTCAAAAGAAAGTACTCATCATCAGTTAGAGATACTGCAACTGAGTGAGCATGTCATTCTGTATTCTTGGTTATGAATTATTAGAGCTTGCAGCAGAGGTATATAAATACTAGAGTAATTCATTATAAAGTAAACTTTCATTTGAGTAAGGTCATTCAGGGCAGTGCTAGAAATAAATTCTGATGTATAATGTGATGCACATGATACCACACACTTTCTAAGTATGGCAGATCCATGGTGCGTTTCTTGATCCTATAAAGAGCTAAGGACTGGATCCACAAGATGTTCGGCTTGAAAAGCCTAACATTTGTAAAATCACAGGCATTGTGACAACAAATACTAAAGTCACAATATACAAAATGCACTTGCCGGGTTAAAGTCACAATATATAAAAGGCACTTGCCTAGATGAACATTCTTTCAATCTCTCTAAGTACATTTAGAGACTAATTGCTCTTCAGAAGGTTGAGAAGGTGTGAACGGGGCACCCCCTTCCTACTATTAAGGATGCCACCTATCAGTGGGTTTTAACCGTAATTATAGTTTGTGGTCACAAACCATTGGTGCTGATGCTGGCATGTCAGTGCAAGAGGTATAGCTTTGAAGAGTGAAAAATGAGCTTAATGGACATCTTTCACTTTGAAAATGACCCCTGTGGCGTCTTAGGGAGCAAGGAATGGCCCATGGAGCTGCTGTATCCTTCCTCCAATGTCATGCTGCAGCGTACAACTTCTTCTTTTCTGGACGTAGCTGCTGTCTCTTAAAAAGAGCAGGAGCTGCACTCAGAAAAAATGCCATTTGTACTTCATGAATGCAGGAATGTAGGTCAGCTGCTCATTGTAATATTAAGATTAAAGAGACAGGCGGTTTAGATTCGCACCGAATGGGCATTTACTCTGTGACGGTTTAGTCCGTCTATTAGATATAAGATTGGGCCACCAAGCACTGTGCAAAAACCCTGACCCCACCTTTGTAAATCAAGCCTCAAGCTCTTTTCGGTCTAATCAATCTAAACTCGCCTTTACATACAGATCTTATTCCAAACACCTAGCATTACCATAGCGACATTAACGTTTTAACACTATACTTACCTTTGTTAGAGTGTTATTAATGTTTTCAGATAAGCAGGCGGCATCTAGGTGACAGTTTGCGTTTGGAATTTCTGTTCAAAAATAAAATAACATGGATGATAAAGTTAGAATATTTTAAATACAGGTGCATTATTTAAAGTCCCCTACTTTTACATGAAGTATATATTCCAGAGTTTCTACATTTTAGCAGGAAAACATCTCATGACATGCTTTCATTAAACTCTACATTAAATAGGTTTATAATTTAGGACCTGGTTTACAGAGATTTATGAGCTTTACATGCCCATAGTGCAGAACATATCACAAATAAAACAGTTTTACATCAGTTTACTGACCTTGACAATAGGTGCCATCATTTGGCTTAAATTGCAATCTTCCTGAGTTTGACTGATACCCTTCAATGCAAGAGCAGTTATAGCCTCCAATGGTGTTTTCACATTTTGCATGCTTGCCACAGGTAACACTGTTCCAATTTCTGCACTCATCGATATCTGCTTACATCAAACAAAAGAGGAATATTTATAATGAATCGAAAAATTTAACACTGTTCTGCAATGCCAATATTATTGCCCAGTCTACAGTAACCAGTGCTTAATTTGAGCCCGTGCTTTCCGGGTCAAGGGCATCACACTTATATTTGAGGGCCGGCACTTATTCTTCTGCCTTAAGCATTTCCTGAGAACAAAAGACTCAAACGGGAAAGACGGACGAAGAGAAAAACGAAAAAGCGTCATAAAGGGAGAAAACAGAAAGCTGCAAGAGTGAGCTGAAGGGGCACTGAGTGTCTGTAAATGAATAAAAGAGGCCCGGGATAGCTTCAGGAATACGCAGCATCAGTATTTTGTGCTCACAAATTTAACTACAGCAGCCACAAGTTTCAGAGGAGGGCTTCGGACACCAGCATGTTTTTATTGACAAATTACGCACTGACAGGAACTGCAAAGAACAATTAAAGGAACAAAATATAAACAAAGTTTATTTTATTTAGGATATGTATAGGGCAAAGATATAAAGCTGGGTTTCATATAACCTGACATTATTGCATCCTCTGCAATGCAGGCCTTAAATGAGAGCTGGGCCACTGCAGAGCCCATAGGAATTAGATTATGTAAATTGGTGTTTCTTATAAGTGTGAGAAATTGTTTTTTTGGCTGGGGAGAGTGAACCATTCTCAAGCAACAACCACAATCCCTGTCAGGATGAACCAAAAATGTCATGAAATTACCCTATGCTTAACCCTATGGTAGCTTGGCACATATAAATCAGTCTTGACAGAGAGGCAATGTGTAAAGTATTTATACAGCATACAAATAGTAGTAAGGTGAAATACAAAACCGAAAAACCCCACACCAATTTAGAACAACAGAGTAAAATTCTATAATTAAAATGAGACCAAAACAACAGAAATCCAATCAGTAGAACGGGAGATAAGCAATTTTAAAGATTTAGGTAAATATAACACCCAAAAGCAGAAAGTGCCACTCACGGTTAGCTGGTTGTGTTAGACTGGGGGAAAGTCACAAGTTCAGGCCAACTATAACAGAGCTCAGGCCTGATACCTGGAACATGGGGTTTATCCCCCTGAAAAAGTTACCTTCTCAAAGTCAGGAGCAAGTGTGCAATTTGTGGTGGAGTAGGCCTTAGGGAGCGAGGAGGACAGCACAGATGATTGTAACTTGAGGAGGAGGCTAAGCATCGCAGAGTCATCGCTGTAGATTGAGGATCCCATCAATCGCCACTGATGGTCATTGCTGGAACTTTCCCTTTGTAGTCAAACTGGGCTGCCGTCAATGTAGCATGAATTGCAAATCCTGCATTGTCGGTTGTCGCTAGCAGTCGCTGTTGCAGGAATAGTTGGGTTCAGTAGAGCTTTGTGTTGGCAGTCATCATAGTAGGCAAGTTCTCATAGTGGATGGGCGTGTTTGCAGTTGCAAGGCACCCAAAACTTCAGGATTTCTTCTTACTTCTGCAGTAGAGTGCACTCTGATGACAACCAAGGGACCAGGACAACAGGAAGAACCTCTTAAGGATCAGAAACGTATTCTTGCAGATGCCAGCAGGGCTCCGGCAGGTCCAGTTGCAGCTGGTCAGCTGGGCAGTTGCAGTGAGGCCTCTGTAGCTTGTTGTATCCCTGTAGCTCAGAACAGGAGGTCAGCGAGCTGTCCCCTGGAGTCAATCAGGTAGCCTGAGATGAAGGGAGCAGGCCAAGTCTTCCTTCTCCGACACCAGGATAGACCTCAAGCAGCAGGGCAGTCCTCTGACAGCAGGGCAGTCCTTTTTCTGTAGTGTCTACCGGACCCAGGAGTGCACTGATGAGTGGGTCTGAGGGACCTAGTCTTCTACCTGCTGTCAGCTTTGAAGTGGAAGAAACGCCTGGAATTTCTCACCCACACACACAAATGACTCTGAAACTTCCTTCCTCCCTGCCCTGGTCCCAGGATGTCTGAGATGACAAAGGGCTAGTGTGACTTTCTTTATGGCTATGGGAGTCAGCCCCTATTGAAGAGCAAGTCCATTAGCTCTGCCCCAACTCATCTTGCCAGGATGACCCATCCTTCCAATAGCCATTACCCTTTTGTGATACCGTCTGGGAAGAACACAAAAAGGTTAACTGCCAATTACATCTAGTCATGTGACCCAGGTGACAGGCTGCACGTATCAAATATGACAAACAAAATGCCAACTTTCTAGAAGTGGCATTTTCAGAATTGTGACTAAAAATATAACCTTACCATTAAAGAGGGTTTTAAATTACAATTCATGTGAGTCTAAACATGACATTCCTAACTGCTTCCAATCAGAAGTTATCAATTATAAAATTGAATAAGGTAACCCAATGTTATCCAATAGTATAGGCCTTACAGTAGTGAAAAACAAATTTAGGAATTATTTTTTAGCTCGCTGGCCATGTAAAGTTCAAAAGCATATGTCCTACTTTTTAAATGCAATGCGCTCTGCCCTATGGGCTGTTGAGGACCTATGCTGAGGACACTTATATGTTAAAAAGGAAGGTTTAGACAAGGCAGTAGGTTTATTTTGCGAGCTCAAAATGGAAGTTTAAAATGGCAAACTATAGCCTCTTTCTAGCATGGTTACCCCCACTTTTAGCCCATTTGTGAATGTATGTCAGTGTGTTTTTACTGTGTCACTGGGATCCTGCTAGCCAGGACCCCAGTACTCATAGATAACAACCTATATGTCAGTGTGTTTTGCCTGTCTCAATGGGATCCTGTCAGCCAGGACACCAGTGCTCACAGTTTGTGGCCTGATGTGTATGCCTGGGTAGTGTCTAACTGCGTCACTGAGGCTCTGCTAACCAGAACCTAGTGCTTATGCTCTTGCTGCTTTTAAATTTGTCACTGTAGTCCAGTGACTTCATTTACCAATTTTAATTGGCATACTGGGCCCCCCATTATAAGTCCCTAGCATATGGTACCTAGGTACCCAGGGCATTGGGGTTCCAGGAGATCCATATGGGCTGCAGCATTTCTTTTGCCACCAATAGGGAGCTCAGACAAACCCTTACACAGGACTGCAATTGTAGCCTGTGTGAAATAGTGCACACACTATTTCACAGCCATTTTCACTGCACTTAAGTAACTTATAAGTCACCTATATGTCTAACCTTCACTTGCTGAAGGTTAGGTGCAAAGTTACTAAGTGTGAGGGCACCCTTGCACTAGCAAAGCTGCCTCCACATAGTTCAGGGCCATTTCCCGGACTTTGTGAGTGTGGGGACACCATTACACGTGTGCACTACATATAGGTCAATACCTATATGTAGCTTCACAATGGTAACTCCCAATATGGCCATGTAACATATCTAAGATCATGGAATTGTCCCACCATTCCAAATCTGGTATTGGGGAGCCAATTCCATGCATCCTGGGGGCTCCACCATGGACCCCCAATACTGCCAAACCACCTCTCTGAGGCTTGCACTGCAGCTACAGCTGCTGCCACCTCACAGACAGGGTTCAGACCTCCTGGGGTCTGGGCAGCCCAGTTCCAGGAAGGCAGAACAAAGCATTTCATCTGAGAGCAGGGTGCTACACCCTCTCCCTTTGGAAATAGGTGTTACAGGATGGGGAGGGGTAGCCTCCCCCAGCCTCTGGAAATGCTTTGAAGGGCACAGATGGTGCCATCCTTGCATAAACCAGTCAACACCTGTTCAGGGACCCCTTCTCCCCTGCTCTGGTGGGAAACTAGACAAAGGAAAGGGGTGTGACCACTCCCCTGTCCATCATCATCCCAGGGGTGGTGCCCAGAGCTCCTACAGTGTGTCCCAGACTTCAGCCATCTTGCTTTGCAAGGTGTGGGGGAACTCTGGAGGGCTCTGAGTAGCCAGTGCCAGCAGATGACATCAGAGACCCCACCTGATAGGTCCATATCTGATAAGGTATCCAATCCCCCTCTCAGGGCTATTTAGGGTCTCTCCTGTGGGTTCTCTTCAGATTCTGCTTGCAAGTTTCCTTCAGGAATCCTCTGCAACAACTTCAGACTCTTCTGACCTCGGATCAACCGCAGCCTGCTCCAAGAAATGCTGTAACTGCAACAAAGTGTCTACAAGAGACACTTTTCTTCAGCAACCTCAGCTCCAACTCAGCAACTGCAACAGTTTCCATGGTGTGCACGCTCTGGGGACTCCCTGCCTTCATCCTGCACCAGAAGGACTGAAGAAATCTCCCGTGGAGTGATGGAGTCACTCCCCTGCTCCAAGCAGGCACCTTCCAAGACGACGACCGATACACTGGGACTCCTCTCACGGTGACAAACATGCTCCTAAGGACACAGATGGTGGACATCATCGACATAGACTGCCCTGAGGTCCTGCTGATGCAATTTGGAGGAGGTAGGACCTTGCCTTCCCTGAGAACAATGGTACCCCTGTGTACTGTGTCTTCTTCACCTCCTGAGGCCTCTGTGAATTTGTTGCAAAACTCCTTCATGCCCAGCCTGGCCCAGGTCCACAGCACTCCATCCTGTGACACTCAACTTGCTGAGTTGTTCTCCGGTGGTGTGGGACCTTCTTTTGTTTTGCTGCATCAACTGCATTTTGTACCTCCTTTGAACCCAGGTCCTGCAGCTCCTGGGGGTGCTGGCCGGCATCCTGAGGGCTCTCTAAAGTGCTGAGAGCCCCTTCTTCCTCCTTACACAGAGTTGAGTTCCCCAGGTCCCTCCTGGGTCCATCCAGTGACATTTTGACAAAAAAAACACTTTTGCCATAGCCAAGGCTTGTTGGCGAGTTCCGACACAAAATCTCATCAGCAACAATCTTCACACCGTGGGACATCTTTTGCATCATGCAGGAACCTGCTGGCATCTTCCTAGGGTGAATTCCTGCAGTCTTCAACTAACCAGGGACTCTTCTTTTGCACCTTCTTCTGGATTGGCAGGAGCTCCTGTCCTTCCTTGAACTTCTTTTGACTTCTGGACTTGGTCCCCTTCCTTTGCAGGTCTTCAGGTCCAATAATCCAGCAGTTGTTCTTTGCAGACTTGGTTGGCTGCTGCAAAATCCCACAAACGAGGTGTAGTGTGTCCTAAAGAAAATTGCAGTACTTTACTCCTGCTTTTCTGGGCTCCGTGGTGGGATAATTTACTTACCTTTACTGTATTCTTACTCTCCCAGTGATTCTTCACACACTACACTTGTCTAGGGGGGGAATTTGTGATTCACATTCCACTTTCTTAGTATATGGTTTGTGTTGCCCCTAGACTTATTTTCTCCCATTACATTCTATAGGATTTCCTACTGTTTGCATTGTTCTATGACTATTTACTTGTCTAATTTTGGTGTCTAGTGTATATATTGTGCATAATACTTACCTCCAGAAGGAGTATTGACTCTAAGATATTTTTGGTACTTTGTCACCCAAATAAATACCTTTATTTTTGGTAACCCTGAGTATTGTCTTTACTTGTGTGCAAGTACTGTGTAACTATACTGTAAGTGGTATTGCAGGAGCTTTGCATGTCTCCTAATTCAGCCTAAGCTGCTCTGCTATGGCTACCTCTGTCAGCCTAAGCTGCTAGAACACTACTACATTCACAAAGAAGGGATAACTGGACCTGGTGTAAGGTGTTAGTACCGAAGGTACCCACTACAAACCAGGCCAGCCACCTACACAAACATGCTGCAATGGTAGGCCTGAGACATGTTTTGAAAGAGTTATTTAAGTGGATTGTACAATATGTGCTGCAGGCCCACTAGTAAATTTAATTTACAGGGCTTGGGTACATGAATTACCACTTTACTAGAAACTTATACGGAAATCTAATGTGCCAATTGGGCATAAACACATTTTACCATGTTCAAAGGAGTGAACACAAGCACTTTAGCATTGGTAAGCAGTGGAAAAGTGCACTGAGTCTCAAACCTAACAAATTCTAGCAAGACAGGAGGAGTGAAGGCAACATGTTTAGAGGAAGATCACCCTACAACTGTCAGATCTAATAGGACAAGAAAAGGCCAACTTCCTAATACTAGCATTTTCCGAATTGTTACATAAATTCAACTTAACCATTAAAGAGGATTTTAAAATACAATTCTTTAAACACCAAACATGATATCTCACTTGCTCCCAAACTAAAGTTATTACTTATAAAATGTAATAAGGCAACTGAATGTTATATCACTACCAGGATATGTAACACCTAAAAGTAGATGTGCAACTGTCTAAATACAATTCACCCTGCCCTCTAAGTTGTTTAGGGCCTACCCTAGGGGTGACATATATGGCCGCTCTTTTTAACAGTATCATGGCAGCCGGTATATTCCCATCAGTCTGGAAATCAATGTCTCTTCATCCACTCTTAAAAAGGACCACTCTAGACCCCTTGGAAGACAAAAATTATAGACCAATCTCCCAACTCTGCTGCTAGTTAAGCTCCTAGAAAGACATCTGAACACCAATCCGAGTGAATACTTAGATCAAAATAATATCTTGGATCATGCACAATTTGACTTTTAGAAAGCACAAAGCACTGAAACTGCTTTTATTACAGTTACTAAGAAGTTAGAGATGGCTTAGACAAAGGGGGGAAGGCAGTAGTGGTTATTCTGGACTTATCTGCTGCCTCCACTTCAGTCAATCTCTCAATCTTAAAAAAGCGTCTGGTGGACATTGGACTACAGGGCTCAGCTTTAAACTTGCTATGCTCCTTCCTTGACGAAAGAGTGCAATCAGTTGTAATGAGTGAATTCACTTTCAAACTTTTCACCCTTGCCTGGGGAGTTCCCCTGGGGTCCTAACTAAGCCCCACTTTGTTTAACATTTACATATCCCCTCTTTTAAAACTGATAAGGGACTTCGATCTAAGAACAGTTTCATATGCAAATGATACCCAAATAGTGGATCCTATCACAGATAACATCAATGAGACAGACTTGCGATTTAAAAACTGCATGTCAGCGATTGTCAGTTGGATGAGTTCTCATTGCTTAAAGCTAAACTTGAATAAGACTGAAGTTATCCTTTTCGGTCTCGAGGCATCCAGATGGAACACTGATTGATGACCTCACGCCCTTGGGCCGGAGCCTATTCCAGTAAGGAAGGTCAGAAATTTGGGTGTAGTTATGGACTCCAGACTTGTTTTTTAAGACCACACAAACTAGTTAACATCTTAGTGTTATTTAACAGTGAAAATAGTAAGAAAGGTTCTTCCCTTTTAACATAATGATCTTCAGAAGACAGTGGTCACAGCGCTAGTAAATGCCAAACTCGACTATTACAACACCCTCTTTGCTGGATCCCAAATTGGGATCCTAAACAAAAGGCAAATAATTCAGAATGTGGCAGTGAGTTTGCTAAAGAACCTGAAAAAATATGACTCAGTCTCAAAAGCTAGAGAACAACTTTATTGGCTTCCTATTAGCAAATATTTTTTAAGTCCCTCTGCATTGCCCATAAATCCTTATATCAGTCTAGCACAGACTCCCTGAAAAATAAGTATGCATGGCACACCATGTAGTCCGTAACCTTAGGTCATCCTTTGCCAAAAAACTAACCACCCAGAGAGTTTTCAAAGCATCCTGGGGGAGGGATGATACGTTTTTCCCACTATACCTCTCACCTCTGGAACTTGTTACTGATTCACCTGAGAAACTAGCTAACTTTTTAACCTTCAGAAAATTTCTCAAAATGTGGTTGTTTAGTCATCACTAGCTGTTAAAATTTTCCCTTTCTAGTCCCTAGCTCTAGTCTCTCACGAGTGAGACCAGCCAAAGCTGCAGCCTCTCAATAGCATATCCAGCTAATTAGCTATTCCAAGGTCATCACTCAATACTGCTCTCTCATTATACATTTAATGGAAAGGTTTACATTTTAGGCACTTGACACCCCCGGGTATTTGTTGCACTCTAAGTCGACAAACTCAAACTTAAAATGGAAGTATTAATCATGGAAAAATATTTATTTTGCCAAGTCAAAACAGCAGTTTAAAATTGCACACAGGCTGCAATGGCAGGCCTGACATATGTTGTAAAAGAGTTATTTACATAGGTGGCACAATATGTGTTGCAGGCCCAGATATAACAGTTAGGACAGAAATATACTAACTATCTAATAGTGGCATTTTCAGAATTGTGACTTAAAATCTGACTCTACCATTAAAGGGATATTAAATTACAATTCTTTAGACAGCAAGCATGCATGACATTTCTAACTGTTCCCAAACAAAAGATATTACTTTCAAAATGGTACAAGGTAACTCATTGTTATTCTGAGGGAGAGGTAGGCCTCGTAGCAGTGAAAAAGGAATTTGTGCATTTTTCACTACCAGGACATATAAAACGTCAACTTACATGTTCAACTTTCTAAATACAGTGCACCCTGCCCTAAAGGGTATTTAGGGCCAAATGAAGGGGTGACATATATGAAATAAAATGGCAGTTTTAGGTTTGGCAAAAGGTTTATTTTGGCACCTCAAATTGACAGATTGAAACTGCACACAGGCTGCAATGGCAGGCCTGAGACGTGCTTTAAAATGCTTTTTAAGACAGTGCCACATCAAGTGCTGCATACCGCTAGTAGAATTTAATTTACCGGCCATGGGTATATGGTATACCACATTACTAGTTATGTATGAGTAAATTAAATATGCCAATCAGGCACCCTTTTACTACATTTTAGGGAGTAAGCACAAGTATTTTATCACTGGTCAGCAGCGGTAAAATGCATGGTATCCTAAGGAGAGAAGAAGACTGCCCTATGGCTGGCAAGTCTAACATTACGCATGTCACCAAAAGAGGTAGAAAATAATCTGATGCATAGGCAATTCCTCCATCAATGTGAAAGATCACAGGGCCAATAGGCAAAGTATTCACAGTGACACTCCAATATAATGAATTGTTATAGTGGGCATGCTATGATTTCTTTTATTTGGAAAGACTCCACAGAAATAACTGTGACAGCCTCTATACATCTGAAATCTTAGGAGATGCAGAGATAAAAATAATCCAATATTATTAAATCCAATAGACAATAACTCAATAAGATAATTGTTTTTTAAAATTGCAAAAATGTACGTAGATGTTTGTAAAAAAATCAATTAAAAACTTCTTCTTTAAATCACTGTTACTAAATTCATAACAAAATAACTGCCTTGAGACAGCCTTCTGCTATAGCCAGTGCCTTCCCTGACCCTCAGACAGTAGGGATCACAACATTTAACACACTGAAATTTGTCAGATTGTTAGCACCTCCACTTTGAAAAGAACAAACAATTAAATGACTTAGGTAAATATTGGAGGCACTTCATAAATGTATTTTTCAAAATACAACTGCTTTTAAAAATAAATTTGATACATTTATTTGGATCACAGATTTAATTTATTTCGGAATGCACAACAGTTCAGTATCATGATGGTTCCATTGAATGGTATAAACAGCTCAGTGGATTAGCCATTATTCAGATATCTCCAATATTCATACAGGCAGCAAGTGTTTTGTGACTCGTTTATCAAGGCTAGTTCATCAAGGAAAAAATCTATTTACTCATGCATAATTCCACTCAACATACATCAGATTCTCATCTCCAAGTGTAAATGTCAATGGGACACTCTTCCTTTGTTTAATCCTCACCATATGTCAAATTATCACTTTCAGCAGTATTTACTTTTTAAACATTTCCATAAATTGGATTGAGACCATCACAATACATCAGCACAGTTATCTCTTCATCACTAAAACTGGTCAATCCCCTGCAATATTTGACAAGGGTTCAAACTCATGATTCCAGCATTTTCACCACATTTTAATAGGACCCATCATAAGTTAAAGATTGATCCTTCACTGCTTTCCGGTACCACATCTCCCATAAAATGTGAAATCCAATCAAACAATGGAGTTGTGCCTTTTTCCATTTTGGAAGCAATTTCTGTACATAATGTAGTGTGTACTTCAGCAAATATTTTTTACCCAAAAATATACAATGCTGGACAGTGTTAAACATGTGCTCCCATTTCTTGTTGGATCATTTGCATCAAGTGTATTTCACTTTTACATGAATATTGGGAGTCATGTTACTTAGTTTAACAGACAAATATAACCACTTATGTATAATATTGCATTCAACGTACAATAATAAATTAAGGAATACAATGTAAATCCCACAGGATTAAGGAAGTCACTTTTGACCTCAGCTGGCAGTCTGCTAACCTGCCAGTGTAGTATAGGATGGGCCTTTTCCCACGCTCTCGCAAATCCCCTGCCCCATTTTAGGTCTCCACTGCTTTGCAGGTTTTTATGAAGAACGTGCTTTAGTGAACATGTTGGAAGCACTAAGCAGGCATTAAAGGTGCAGAAAAAATGACACAAAGAAATCTCTTAGATTTCTTTGCAACATTATTTCTCCCTTCCCCCAATGGGGGAATGGCCTCCTTGCATACATTATGCCTGCTGCAGGAATAATGTAGCGCAAAGGGTTACAAAGTGGTGCAATGCATGCAATGCACCACTTTGTAAATTTGACACCACCATTTTGACCTCTAGTCACATTAAAGTAAAAAATAATGATGCTAATGTGGTGCAAGGAGGTGCAAGGGGCTCTTAAATCTGCTCCTCAACGTTTATTTTTGTGTAGCAGAAGCAAACCTCCAACGT
Source organism: Pleurodeles waltl (assembly GCF_031143425.1). Classification (NCBI taxonomy): domain Eukaryota; kingdom Metazoa; phylum Chordata; class Amphibia; order Caudata; family Salamandridae; genus Pleurodeles; species Pleurodeles waltl. The sequence continues at coordinate 656,181,633 of NC_090443.1, read as the reverse complement.
GGGTGATTATTTCTTTACAACAGAAACGTCCATGGGAAATGCATAGAGGAAGCTGTTGTTATTTTCTTAACCAGATTTGTAATGCTACAGATATTGGTCCCAAGCTGAAACAATAACCAACAGTGAGCCCAGCTATAGAGGAAACCTTCCGATGTTAATTTTTCTGGTATTCAGACATCATAGACCTTATGATAGATGGCTCATTGACCAATAATTTCCAAAAGTAGAGTCATCAGAGCATCTGCTGTCAGAAATGAATGGCCCTTTGAATAAATCAAAAGGAGAAAGGGGAACTCCAAGGAAGGGGAACTCCAGTTGTGACCAGATGGAAGATGGAACAATTTACGATGGTTCTTGTGTTCCATAAAACAATAAATGATGCCATAGGTCACATTTCTCTTGTTAAATAATAATTTTAGATCTTTCATACCAGCTATTACAAATATCCTAATGATTATGTTATTTTCCAAGTACTTATTTATTTGGTGGTCTGCACATATGAAATGTAATCCCTCCTATTGGAAATTTTAAGAAGACAGTCTAGGCTCTCTCCCAATCATCCCAAATCATTTTTTAGCTATACTGCTTGAAATATGGAAATGAAAAAAAAAAACTTTTATTTTGCAAACTAGTTCCATCTTGTCAGCCTAAAACACTTTCAAATATGCCATAACCAGGAACTACAATTCTTATCAGATCCCCACCTTATCTCTCAACTGTTGTATGCAACTAAGATTTAGTGCACCTCATTATTTTATTTTAAAAAATAGACAATTATATCAGAATTTAGGATTAAGGCAGTTCCACCCAAAATAACAAGGGATAACTAGTTTAGTGATGAAATTTGCAGTGTAGCTATTGAAAAATCACGACAGTGATATAGCTAAGTGATCCGAAGAGGAATAAGGATGAGTTGGGACTTAATTAATTATCTAGGTACAGGAAGGCACATCCTCATTTGATCTGGATATAGCAGAATTGCCAGATACACAGCTACTGTCTTGCCAGCTACACTACAGTGTCAAGGGATACATAGCATCAGGTCTACCCTTTCAAGCATGACAGCAGAAGCTTAAATCCTGCTGCAGAAATCTGTGAAAATCATCCATTTGACAGGTAGGAAAACCTGTTTTTTACTGATTTTAAATAATGAAAAAGTCACCCTTAAGCTCACCTTGCTGGCAATAATGTAGGGTACATAGGGGGTCATTCTGACCTTGGCGGTCTTTTCGCAAGACCGCCGAGTTACCGCCGCGGTGAAGACCGCCGACCGCGGCGGTATGCCGCTGTGCGCATTCTGACTGCTGGGAGCGTTCCGCCGGAAAACCGCCAGCAGCCACACTGGCGGTCGGCGGGAAAGTGGAGACTGGTCAACCTCCACCGCCACGCCAGCAGAACACCGCCCACAGAATTACGACCCACATTTCTGTGTGGCGGTCTTCTGTTGGCGGTCTTCTGTTGGCGGTCACCTCCCCATGGCTCCTGTCACCTCCCGGAGGACCAACGCACAAGGTAAGTTGATCGTCCGTGAGGGGAGGGGGTGGGGGGGTGTTGTGTGATGTGTGCGTGCATGGGGGTGTGCGTGTGAGTGTGTAGAGGGGGTGTGTGAGTGCGTGCATGCGGGCGGGGAGTGCTGCTGTGCCTATGGGCAATGTGTGTAGTTCGGCGGGTGCGCATGTCAGCATGTATGTGTGCGGGTATGTGTCCCCGTTGTGTATGTGTGTGTGTAGGGGGTGTGTATATGTGCATGTTGGGGGTGTGTGCATGTCGGGGTGCGTGTATGTGCATGTCGGGGTGGGGGTGGGGAGGGGGTTCGTACCACCTCTGGGGGGTGGCAGGGGGGTGGAGGGTGTGGGGGGAGGACTCGGGGGGGCAGTGGGGGGTGGGGGAGACCCCTATCAGTGCCAGGGAAGGAATTCCCTGGCCCCGATAGTGCCTACCGCCATGGTTCGCATGGCGGTTCCCGAACGCCAGAAACCGCGGCGGTAAGCAGGGTCATGATACCGTTGGCGGTCTTGGGTCGACCGCCGGACCGGAGTGCGCAGACTCCAGCCCGTCGGTCATGACCGCCGTGGCTGTCGGAGTGGGGAAGTGGCGGTCGGTCGCGGCGGTGACCGCCGCGGTCAGAATGCCATTTTTAATACCGCCGGTCTGTTCGCGGTCCGACCGCCGCCTCTCCGCCGACCGCCAAGGTCAGAATGAGGGCCATAGTATTTAAGAGTGGAACATGTGTGACATTAGGAAGGACATGCTCCCCAACCCCCCACTGAATAAGCCAAAATTAAATTGTCACTCTTAGGCTATAACTGTCATATAGCGTATGTCAAAGTAAAGATACCCTTGAATCCATACCTTATGACCTATTCCAGCTACAGACTTCATTCAAAGTATTGTAATTAATAGAAATCCAGTATGCTGGTGTCAGAGTTGCATTAACTATATGGTAAATGTAACTTTTATGGAGTTACCTTTGCCCTGTCTGAAGCTGCACACTAGCCACTGTCCAGCCTCTTCTTGGCCTGAATGTGGAGTGACAGAGGTGTGAAAACTATTCCATGAGCAGTGACAGTAGCCTGGGAGTTTGGGGGTAATTTTGTTCTCCTGGCAGTAAGACCAGTTGGGATGGGTCCCAGAACTTAATTAACTTCACAAGGGTAGACACTTTTACGAGTAAAGGCTGGGTGACATCAAGAAATACCCCAGCCATTTTGCCCATGATCAGCCTTGCATCAAACCCAGTAGGTGGAAATCTAACCCCAGAACAATTTTTGAGTGACCACAGAGGGGAGGGCTGCACATTTCCCTGGCCTTGCTTCTAGGTGAACACACAGATTTTTAGAGTGGGGGGCATTGCAGGATTGTTTGCAGTACTACAACAGGAGCTGCTGAAAATATGTTTAATGTTACCCACAGAACATTTTTCTCATTGGTTAGGGAGTGCACAGGAGTCACACCAACTCACTGGTACCAGGCATAAATGTAGCACCCCAAGGCACAATCCTTAGAACAATTTCTGGATGTGCAAAAGATCAAAAGAGGTCTGTTCCTGTAGTCTGTGACCCAAGAGAAGACCTAAAGGACTGGACTTGGTCCCTCTTGAACGCAGGACAAAGGAGTGGAGTCCCAAGGTTCAGTTGGTAGACCTCCTGGGTCACTCTGGGGACACAATAAGCTGCAATCACTCTTTTTATTTTAGGAGTACGCACCACATAAAACAGTAGACATTTATAACATCATTTTGCAATCCAATAAACAAAGATTTGTCGAAAGACAATTCCAGAAAAATGTACTCACAGTATGAGACTTTTCACATAGTTATTTTTTAATAGGCTATTTGCTCATATAGCAAATCGTTCTAAGAAAACATTGCCCCTAGACAAAGAAAATGGAGTGGACAGAGTGCACATTCTGTGAAATGCAGCGGGCATGCTCATTTTCTGCACAATTGTAACTACTCCTAACACTACTTGTGGGGATTAATACTTAGGGATAAAGGGAACAAATAAACACTTGTCATCAAATGCTTAAACAATGATGAGGCATCAAAGATGCTGTTGATGCTCCATGAACGCTGGTGGCTCTAGTGCTCAAGAAAAGATTGTTCTTCCATGTTGAGGACTGCTAAATTCCAGAATCATGATGTAACAGTGATGATAATCCCTCTTGTAAGAAGATATGGATGATTACCTTAAATCCTAAAATCCCCATAGTCACTTTGGTACCTAAATACATAATGTATGCCAGTGGTAAGATGTTTAAGAAAATAATTTTGAAAGTAATTTTAAATTGGTTTAGTGATGAACATATTTAATTTCTTTTATGCTTTGGATTTCTCTTTTCAACCAATAACCAACTCTACTTATTACAACATCAAATATCATAGTGCATGCCATAGGAAACAATAATTTGTCTCCAGCTTTGTAGACTTAACCTGCATGTTAGAGAAAAACTCTGAGTGCTACTGAGAAGAATCTATATGAATCTTTACACAGATTATATTGATGAAGAGAGATACAACCAATTTGTTAAATCGACTGTAACAGTAGTAAAGGAATTAAACAGGGCATAACATGTATTTTATACATCAATGACCTTGTAGAAGAATTAAATATGATACAAAAGTGCATTAACAAATATCAAACAAGTGGTGCTTTGTGTGCTAAGAAGGACAAGCCAGGATTTTTAAGAATTTCAATGTGATTCCAGACATACTTATATTTAATACGGGCAGTGTAAAAGCTACAAATGAAAGTGTGGTGCACATAACTCTCATTTGCTTGGGGGAAAAGCCGTGAAATATTTTATTATAAGGCATATGTATGCAGTTCTTGGTGGTATCAAATAAGAGAGCAGAGTGAGATAGTAAACTGGTGGAACAAGAGCGAATGGAGTCTTAATTTATTGCTCAAGGAACGGAGGTTGTTTTTTAGCAGTTTTCTAAAACCAATGAGAGAGTGTATGTTCCTCTTATTGAAGGAGACAAGTTATTCCAGAGTTGTGAAAAGTGACTCTAAAAGATTCATCCAAAATGTGAGCTTGTGGGTCATTTGAAAAAGCCAAACTAAGCACATGGCTACAATGCACATGTGGCTTGAACATATGCATGAGAAAAGATAGAGACATATGGAAGACCTTTCTATTTATAAAGCTGATAGTTTTATTCTCATTTAAACCCAGACCACCATGTCAGTGGAAAGTTTTGCCTTTGCTACCCAGTTGGAAAACTGCCTGCCCAAATTAAGAAATCCTGGCTGTCGAGTATTTCTAATCCTGTGGTGTACCCACATCACTAACAGCTCTACTCTAGGCTGAGTGATATGACAAGCAGGCCTTTCATTGTTTTCACCCTACAAACAAACATTGAAAGAAGGGGTTTACTTTTTTAGCACAAACAATCACTGTCCCTGAGGCACTGATAGTTTTCTTTCTGTGCATAGATGCTTTTGATAAAATTGCGGATTGCTAGTGATAGCTGCTCAGCCACTGCCGTGTGTGTGTGGACTGCCATTTCAAGAGTTTCCACAGGTGCATCTACTTGAAATTTTGTTGGTGGAAACTCTGTGCTTGACCTACCTGCAAATGTGACAAACAAAGCAGGACACAGATTTACAATGGTGCCATACAAAACAGCACAACTACTTAATTTACTGCTCTGTGTTGTGTGAGGAGAGAGAAGGAGAGTGTTGTATCTACTACGAGATGGCATTATCCTTCTCTATCCCTAGTGATGGGGCACAATCAGACTGCCAAGCACCACACACAACTTTACATTATAGTGCACTGGTGTCTGCGCCATATTTTGCATAGGTTTTGCACTTGAAGAAACCCCTTTGTCTGCCTTTCTCTAAACAGAGCAGGAAACCATCTGTTTGGCGGACAGGATAATCTACCATGTTTGTGACAAGTACCCTGTCTACCAAAATCTAAATTAGGCACAAAGTTTGGAATGGCCTTTAGTAAAACCTTATGATAGGAAATAAACATATTAATTATCCTTTGTAATCCATTTAAATGATGTACTTTATCAAATTCCACGAAAAACAACAATTACGATAGTTCTCTGGGCAGACATCCCTTTTCAGATCCAGTTATACACTTTTGCCTTCACAGAGCTAGAAGGTAAAAGAAGGCTCTATGTACCTGAACCCTGAAAACAATTTCAACTATTTCCTTCCCTTTAGCAAACAGTTCTATTGCATCTTTTGCATTACATTTGAGACTGAAATTTCCTCAATCAGTGAGTAGTTTCACAAGGTATGTTGTAACAAAAGATTTATTTTGGCATGGTATCCTTAAATTGATTCAGTGGTGCTAATTATCAAAGCTTTATGCACATTTTGATAACATTTTAAAAATATTTTTCTTACGTAAGAAGATTTTCAGATTTTGAAGTAACGCCTTTGTTCTAAATAGAAGATATTGAAATTGTATGTGTGGAAAGTATTATCTGATTTCTAGATTTAAACTAGCAATTAAAAGTTCCAGTTCCATGTACTATGCCTGCAAGCTCTCTTTTCCCTTCCTCAGTATATTATTTTCCACATCGTTCTTTAAGATGTTCACTTTCTGTTTTACTTGCCATACATTTTCTAGCAATCTGTCTGAAAAGGCTAATTTTAAACAATGCTTAAGTGAAAAACTAAATATAACATTTTGCCTAAAATTAAAGGCTTTCCAGAGCAGTCCTGCAATGGAATACCTTTATTTTGCAGAAATGCCCCTGTTAGTCCAAGCATCTTAGTATTAACCTCACAATCTACTACAATAAATCATTCCAAAGGCCAGAGGTTGGAAAGTGGTAGTTTAGTGCAACTGATGGAAAGTTGTAATGTAATTGATAGGTATTGGACTTTGTGCACAGTCTCCACCAGACATTTGCCTTCTGTTACTAAACCCATTTTTATGGCATTCATATCCACCAAAGAAGCCTATAAATGCATGTTTCAGGGATTCCACTGCAGCTTGCAGTAATGGATGCTGCTGCTAAATCATCTACAAACAGAAGACGGCAGACAATCAGAAAAGAGAATCCAATTTTCTTCGAAGAAACAACATCAGCATCCAGCATTGCTCCACAACAAGAGGAGGGGGTGAAGCAATGTCTAATCAAGGAGCAGTAGGAGAAACTGGACGAGGAGGAGGATATTGTTGCCGTCGCTCAGTCATCTTCAAGAAGGCCACTTCATGTATGGGCATCAGTGTTGCTCCTAAATCACTGCTGAGGATTGCCAGACACCAATCAATAGCTGAGCAGTCAAAGTTCTTGACCACCTATGCAACCTCACCTCCTTACAACCCTTAACAAGAAGATACCTCTGCACAGTCTCTTTCACACCTCCCACTAAGGTGCATCTCTGGTCTTCCCTCAATCACCTGAATATTGACTCCAATCATTATTTTTTGCCCTCAGTTGTCCAGATGGCAGCCAGCAGTCTTTATGGTGGACATGTTTCTGGCCAAGTCAAATGGCCATATGCACTGGGGGTTAGCATGGTGTAATGCTGCTCATTGGGAGGATAGGTTTTACCAACAGCGGTGTAGCAGGCTGGAAGAAATTCATGCAGTGGGAAATACTCTCAGTGAGATGACTGCTTTCCTTAAAGGACTCCCTCAAATGATTGACAGACAGTGAAATACTACCAAGGCATGGCCAGATTCACCAAGAACATATTCAACCTTTTTGGGAAGCGAATGCAGAACCACATGCTTTATCCTTGAAGTTTACTTGTGCTATGACCTTCTTCTGAGTTCTCAGTCATGTGATTATGAAAGTGTTTAATGTGAAGCCACTCCAGATTTCTCATTTCACCTTACTTTCTGACTCTGATGCTCAAGATCAGTCGAGGACCTCTTGGTTCCTTGATGTCCTCTCTCACAGATGCTGTTCTAGGGCAACATTTCTTTTTTAAATTCTTCCAATTGTTTATAAGAATGTGTTATATTATTGTTAATACTGATTTTGCTAGTCAGTGTGTGCTTGAAACACAACTGGTTACTTTTTTTAGCGGGGTTTTAGAAGAGATGTTTTCCAGGTTTGTCATTGGATGAATGCTAAATGTAAAATATGAGTTGTCTATAATTTCATGTAATCTCTACTCATTCTGTCAGGAGAAAACCAATCATAGTGTTAGTACTTGCTTACATTTGATGCAGCTATTTTCTTAATAATATTTTAGAAGATGAAAAAAATAAATCTGTAGTGATTTATAACCCTACTTGTCACTTACCTTCACATGCAGTACCATCGTTAGTGGTGAAAGCAGGGTTGCCACTGGATTTGAAGCCATCAGAACACATGCAGTAATAGCTACCAAGTGTGTTTGTACAGTTGGCATTTTCACCACAAATCTGGGTAGCATTCACACATTCATCATCATCTGTCAAAACAGAAATACAAAATTACAAGAAATGACTCTCCTACAGTAAATCAAGAAGAGTGCAGCTTACAAAACTCTATGTAAAGGTATACATTATACAATAAAGCATAATTTATGTGGTTAGCTTTTTGTAACCCAATTGATTGGTGGCAAAAGAAAATTACAAGATAATGTCTTGTAGTGCATGTAGTGTAATGCAAACCCCAATTCAAAATGTTTATGCTATCTGAGAATTCACAACCTATGTTTCAAAGAGTTTTCAAACAAACACAAATTATATCTTCTGCTCACTCTTTCTTAAATGTCCTTTAAGATGTATAAAGGAGGAATTGCCAGCCTCTTGGCCCGAACAGCAGAGAAGAAGTGTGCAAAATCATTAGAGGCCTCATCTAAGGCCTTGGAAAATATGATCACATCACCCTCATCATGATGGAACTCCACTGGTTCCCCTGATCAGTCTGCTCCATCTTCAAAAAGAGCTGCATCATTTACAAAACCATACCAACCATGACCCCCATTTATCCTAGAGAGAACTCACCACCTCTGTTGGTTCTCAACACATTAGCAACCAGGACACCAAACTAAGAAGTGTAAAAAAGAAGAAAAAAAACATGGCAGCAGGTCTTTTCTATCTGTGCACCCTCCCTTGATCTGGGATGACATTCCCACATTGATCAGGACTGCCCCAACACTCCTCCATTCTAGGAAAGATTTGAGGGTGCACATCTTTAAAGGACACTGCATTATAATGCTTTAGTAGTCCACAAACCAACTGTCTGTCAGTCACTCAGTTTATGCTTGTGTTTGACCCAGTACAGCACCCCAGTGCCTTTTGGCTAGGTTTGCGCAATAGAAATACCACATACATATAGAGGCCGCAGTATGAAGATCCTAGAGATTATGACAAAAATGGAATGTGTGAAAACGTACTAAAAGTATGCTTGCAGCATATCCTTTAGAAGTGAATTCACAAATGTAAATCTCATTTTACGTGTGTAATAGACAGCTGAAACTGTAACGTGTAATTTGAAAATTAAAGTAGATATTTATAGCAGGGAAGATAGATTTACAATTCATAACTCCGATTTCACTATGGATATTTGATGAAGATGTGTCCATTGCTCTAGGATTCTATGCAGTTCAGGACAAAAATGCTATGGTGCTATATAGAAGATGGTGCAATAGCTTATGATTGAAGCATAGTGGCATACTTTCATTGCAGACTCTAGCAGAAGAAACATGACAGGACTGTCCTTGGTTCAGCCTCCACCTAAGGCATTGCTGTGGGCAGAGGTCAGAGGCTAGTATCTTGCTCTTCTATGACATCAAGAGAAGAGCAATGATGATGTAATTATTATAACATAGCAAGCAACCTCTGTTCATTCATTGTAGCCACTTTACATGAGATTTTCTTTTTATTTATACAGCAATCTCCATCACGAAGCACATGGGCCAAAAATATATCCTCTATTTCTCTTCACAGGTTTGGGAGAAACATTTAGAAGACATTTATCGAACACTTTTAAATAATGAATGCAATATTATTATAACTCAATTTTAATTTAACTTAATACACTCTATTTGCAATATATATTAGGCCCCTCATTTATTCATACTGTTACATTTGCTGTAATTTGGTTGCCCCTGGAGTAGGACTTCATCTTCCAGGATTCCCTTTGCAGAGGAGGTGGGGCACAACTTGTCCAATGAGCTAAAAGTGCTTCAAGGCCCCCATGGTGCAGGACATGCACCAGTCACACTCGGGCCTGGAACAACCGAGGCTGGGCCCGTCTCTTGACTTAAATTTATTTTTACTTCTAGCGGTACATTTTGAAACAAGGAGGGGAGCATTTTTATTACCATTACCAGACAACCAACGGATATTAAGTTCTAATTTTATTTTAGTTTAGAAGATGGGCAAGTTTAATGGAAGACATTTGGCAGGTTGTAAAAAAAAGGAGGAAGCTGGATCAAAATATCTTACCAGCCACTTGACATCAGTCATTAATGGGGTTATTGAGACAGAGACTGGCCATGTGAAACCGAGAATGGACTTTACCTTAAAGATATCTGGTTTCTCTGGAGGAAATTCAGTGGAGACTAAGGACTATACTATAGGTGTTCCTGATCCCACTCAGGGAGAGCCATCTTGCCAGATTCCTCCAGAAAATCTCACCCTTGTGGATCCATTAACTACCTCTAAGAGAACCCCTGTGGCTGCTGCCCAGTTCAAATCATGTGTCACTCAAGAGCCACAAATATTGACGATGCTTGAAGTAATAGCTCACTCTGATAGCCCACCCCATTAAGAAAAGTAGGCAGGAGACGAACAACAAAAATAGGGATAGCCCCACTAACCCAATGTCCAATCCTGCTCCCTTAGCAAATCAAGGCCCAAGTGGGAAGAAGAGTGCAGATAAAAAAAAAAAAGAAAACCTATCACAAAATCACTGTTCTGAAATTGATTTAAAAATGTTTACCTCTGGTTGCGTAGATAGACTTGCCAATTTGGAGAGCTCCTTTATAGATCTAAGTAAATTTTGTTCTTCGACTATGTCAAAGATAACTGTCTTGGAAGAGAAGCTAGATACTATCTGTTTAGAACTTAATAGATTTGAAAACATTTTTAGGTCGCCCGATTGAACAATGGGCTCAAGTGCAAGTTATTAACTCTACAAACCTAATTCACCCTGAGCAATCAAGAGAGGAAACCACAGGCCTGTGTTAGCATCCCTGCGACAGCCCGACACCATCTAATTTGCAACCTCAAAAGAAGTTGGTACCCTTTGAGTCAAAGGATAATCACAAGAGGGGCACTCAGAATATTCATGGCAAAAGCTAGAATGAGGTCCATGATGTTCAACTATACATTCCCCAGAGTGTACACCATATATAATTGTGCTGGAGATTGTACCTGAAGTAGAGTCCCTGTATTTTGAATGTCACACATCTCTGCTGAACAAAGTGACATACTGGCTGAGAAAGTATTTGGTTTGGTTGACTGAGTTATCAAAATATATCATCTCTGTAAGGAGAGTTTCCTGGGTTGGCCCTTTGGCTAAATCAGCACAAGGTGACTGAATAATAATACACTTTAAGGAGACTGGACATAGTGGGAGCCCTGTTACATTGCCGTTGGTTAAGTCTTCACAAGGTAACTGTATAGTAAAAAACTTTAGGACACTGGACCTAGTGCGAGTCCTGTTACAATGCCTCTCCCAATCAGCTGCTCTTCCAGAGGGTATTAGAGTACTACCTCATGGTTTTTCAATGGCCCAAGAATTTCCCGATTGCATGGCACCATTATTACAGCCCTCAAGAATTGCCCTATAAAAGATAAAATATAGCCCGCCACCAACATAGCAGCCTACCCCTCTCTAACAGATTTGAGGCCTTGTCATCACTAAAGCAATTATACTGACTGCCTCCAACAGCCGGATGTGCAGATGATATTATTGAACTTTCTACTTCTCCCACATGTATGCAACAATTGAAGCATGATAAAGCTACCCGGAAAAAGACTTTTGGTGTGCATTCATGGAATTTGTCAGGCCATCCCTGCAAGCTAGAAAATCCAGACAGGGCAAGGACTGTGGAGCAGTATTTATTTGTCAGCTGTTCAGAGGCCTGGTTCCTAGATCACCCCTGCTTAGATGGCTATGTCACCTATCATGTCCCAGCTAGTCCCTCAAAGTTAGGCAGCGCAAATGGGGGTTTGGCTATTTTATTTCCTTGGCTCTGGTTCTCATCAGAGTGCAGGGGGGGTTTCCTGTCATATAGTATTTTTGTATGCTTTTAACGCATTTGCAGAAGCTTTTTGATTTGTTGTTGATCAATTATTATTTTAACATATTTTATATAGTTGTGACTATGGTGGTGGATGGCCTGGAGAAATTCCTTCATAAGATGCAAGATGACCATAAGAAGGAGCTTTTAGTTATTTGGGTGGGACATTTTTATATTCAAATAGGTGATCCTAAATTAAGGTGTAATGTGGCATCTGTGACGAGACAGAACAACCCTTCACCCACTTTATACATACCCCGTACAGGGACATGTTGAATAGCGTCATTGCTACTAATATTCTAATATTTGCTCAAGATCTCACTAGTATGACCATAGGCAACCACCAATGTTTGTTGGGTTAGGTTCAAGCTCTCTTATTGATTATATATTAATTTCAATGGAACTGCTTCCAGTTTTTAAATGCTATAAAGTTTTGACTACTTGCATAGGTGATCATAACCCCCCAAGAATTGTTTTAAAAGTGGAAATGGGCAAGAATACCAATGAAGCCCTGTAGTATATAGTATAATTTAGTCAAAATAAGGGCCTGAAATTCAAGTGGGAAAAAATCGACAAAGATGTTTTTTTTTCAAAGACCTGTTAGTAAATTATCAAGCCCAAATTGCTATGGTTTTGCAGGACGATGCTAATCCCACAGATGTCATACAGGCTTACTCCTCTTTAAATAGCTATATGAAAACAAGATTAACAAAATGTATTACGAAAACCAGCAACAGTCCCCAATGGTTTAACATCACTTGTTCTCAGGCCCATAAATCCCTTAAGATGGCTCTTGGCAAACAACTGTGAGACCAGATAGGGGTTACGATAGTCAGGAAGGTCTATAAAGAAGTGATCAGTGCAATAAAAGGGTGAAATAAGGGAGAAAGCCTGGGAAGATCTTAGGATAGATAGCAAGCACCGTGAATGATTCTCAAGCTTTCTGGCAGGTTGTTAACTCTCTTAATCTGTTAGGAGAAGAACCACCAAAAGTGGAGACAGTCATATCAGCTAAAGAATTTGTGGCTTATTTCTTCAAAGTCTTTGCCCCGGGTAATCAAACTGCCAATATGGCGTTGGGAGTAGTACTTCCCTACGATTTGAATGCTGATATAGCCCTCAGTAGTTCGATTGATGTTTCAGATGTTATTTTAGTCAGAGAAAGTAGCTCCTCAGATAAAGCCCTAGGACCGGATAGATACCTGCCCAATTTGTAGAAATCCCTCCCGCACTTTTGAGGCCCACTAATCACCAATATTATAAGATCTGCAATTGTGGGTCCCCTTGTTAAGAAATGACAAGTTGCTATTATTGTCCTCATTTTTAAAAAGGGAGATAAGAATCAGCACCACTTTTATTGTCCACTATCTCTGTTAGACAGTACAGTGAAGTTGGTGGGCAGGATAATTTTGGTAAAATTGAAAAAACAGGGCAGCGGAGACTCGGGGGCTCTCCGATGTCCAGTTTGGATTCTGCCCTGATCCTGAACCTATCCCTCATTGTTCAAAAATACACAAAGGGCAAAAAAGGCTGTGTCCATTTGGCCTTCATGGACTTAACATTCGTCTTTGATACAGTCGATCAATCCAAATTATGGTAAATTACAGCACAATTAGGGTTGGTACTACAATTATAACATTTTTCTGTAGACTCCGAGCGCATACCACAACCAAAGTTCGATACTGCATGGAAAGGGGTCTAACAAAAGAGTTTCCTTCTGTAACTGGGGTATGGCATGGTTGCATATTGGCCCCCTTTTTTTTTTATTATGTATTAACGGCCTTGAGGACTACTTGTATAGTACAGAGAAAGACATTCCAAAGATTAATTCACGTCAAGTCCCTGTACTACTGTACACAGATGATGTGGTCTGTATAGCGTGAACAACCAATGGCCTTCAATCTCCAATGGATGCTTTTAGCAGTTTTATGAACAATCAGGGCCTTAGACAAACCAAACAAACTCCTTTTATAATGAAATGTGGTCCAAAACTAGCTAAAAAATGAAAATAGCAGTATAGAGATCAGTAAAGTCTCTCACTTTACCTATCTAGGTGTGCCTGTTGACTTTGATTGTAACTCAAAATTTGTATTCAACATCAGATTCTTACAATTCCAAAGATCAACTAATGCTGTTTTTAGATTTTCTAAATGGTTGGGAATTAATCCAGTGAAATAATTACTTTGTGCTGCTTCCTTTTGTGGTGGCCTGTGGGGGTGGGTTATGACAACAGCTTTTTCCTTCTAATAAGCAAAAATAAATTTTTGAGAAGACTTCCAGCAGTGGAGCAGTTCACCTGCATCTTTTTTGTCATGAAGTAGTTGAAACTGGGTTAATTGGTTTATATTAAATTACAGCCTCTGTTACTCCTCTTCAGAGTTTGGAAGAACCCAGAGACCCAAGTCTGTAGAACAGTTCTGTCTGACTGTCTGACCCTGGATACTGCCTTAGATATTCCATGGGTCATGAACAGAAAATATGGCTTTACAAATGTGGGCATTTCAGAATATTTTTATAACCTGGGCGGCCTTCCCACCTGCTCATCTTGTAGAGTGAAAGAGCGTTTTAATAAACATACCTAACTTGTTCATATGGTAAATAGGCTGCTGGGGTGGTAAAGCATCTGCAACAATCTCTATATGCAAGTTCACATGTGGCACGTTATCTACAGATAATTCCAAATGAGAGGCACACCTTCCTGGTAGCTTTCCCTACTCAAGGCACATGGTTCTCCTAACTCCCTTCTTTCCCCTGCAATGAATCTGCACATTAATGCACCAAACACTTTATTTTATTTTGCACTGTTTATACCCCACAGAGGAGACAGTTTATCTGTCTTGTTTTAATAGCATCTATAAGGAGGTCCCATGAGTTGGGTCTTGCCTATCCACCTCATCTGGGAAGCATAGTTTTCACTCATGCCATGTTGAATTTCATCTTAAGTGCATTTTGAATGTGCAGCAAATATTGAGAAAACTGGTTTTATTAACTGTATTTTTATGACTTTATAATTTTGTATTGTACTATATTTGATGCAAACGTTTATGGCTCAACAGAGTCCAATAAATTATTAGTGAACTAGACCATGCACAACATTTGACACTGGTAACATTCCATAGAGTGACATAATTCAACTTCAAAAGCCTACAACAAAGCAAATTAGCCTAAAATAGAAAAGATACTGAAGTAGATAAACGTCTAAGTTTCAACCAATAAATAATGCACAGTGCTACTATGGTATGCCAGAAGTACAAACCGCAGTAACCCAAGATGCAAGTTGTCGTGGTGGAGCCTCACAGCGATCACATTGCCATGTTCATTCTCAAATGCCCAGGCACAGCATCAAGTGCCCAGACACAATCATTAGTTTCCCATACATAGTGTAACATGCATAGACACAACTTCTTACATCAACATCAGTGAGGCTTTGGCTAAGTCATAACTAAGGCTTGTTCATAAGCAGGCAGAAGGGCTCGGCTGGCCCTCCATGGCCTCAGATATCAACTGTTACAATTGATTGGGACATAGAAATAGGACAACATTGGGCACTGGTATTCACACACAGAGACACATATCTGTGAAGCACATCTATTGATGTAGTTTCTTGCCTGAACTTATGACATGTCATTTCACTGATGTTTGAAATACTGCCTAAAACCAAACCAAAATCTAACTTTCTCAGAATAAGATTGCTCACAAGCAAACTTAGACTGCTCCATGCAGTGTCATAATGAGAGCTGAAGGAGGCCCAACCCCCATACAGTCACCTTGCCTCCTTTAGTGTGGCAGTATGTTCCTGCTAGCATCCACCCTAATGACCACTGCAAAAATGTCAGCAATATGGTTAAGGTTGTAGGTAAAAATGATAACTATTTGAGATCAACAAGTCCTGTAGTAAGAGTTCCAGTATGGTGGTACACTGTAAACAGATTTTAAAATTATTGTATAACCTTACTGGCAGCACAGGGTATGTTTTCATCTTGTCACAGAAAGCTAAATCAACGCAGCCCTTGCGAAAGGAGTCTTTAGGGGACATCGTATAGACATTTATGGCAGAAAAATCAGTGGTACAAGCCTCACATGTGCAAAACATGTACAGTATAGAAAGCAGTAGAGTAAGCTGCTCACACAGAAAGATAAAACACAGAAAGCAGATATGCATGGCTCTCTTTCATAGAACAGGTATCGCATGGAAAGTAGCAGTGCAAGTGTCCCTACAAAAGAGGTGCAGCAAGCACCCAGCTGTGCAGTCTACATCACAGTGTCTCTACGAGAGAAGTGCAAGCCTCCATTACATAGCAGGTAAGGAATGACTGTTGTGACCCACCGTGCACAGATGCAGCTTGGAAAAACGGAAGTACACGTGTCACATTTAAAACAGATACAGCACGGAAGGAAGGAAGCTGTGAAAGCCTCCCTCACACAAACAAGTTGCAGCAGGAAAAGCAATAGTGCATGTTTCTGTCACACAGATATGACAAAAACCTGTAAAGCGGTTGTAGCACAAGACTCATCCTCTTATAAAGCAAGTGCAGTACAGGCAAAGGTAGAACACCTCTGCGTCACAAAACAGGTACACCTTAGTCAGCTGCCATACTCAAGCTCAGTGTAGGACAAATGTGCAAAGCTCTCAAGTTGACTATGTTAAATCTCACATATAGTTATTTTCATAGTAACTTCAAGTGCCGTTCTATTCTAGCTATTAAATTTGGATTTGAACCCACAACGGAGATCTCAGAAATCGTCTCATCGATTTGCTACATTGAATTTAGATCTCACTGGTATTGTTTTTTAAAACATATTTGCCATGCACATCGTTATGTGAATACAGACGGTTTTGGTACTTGTTCATGTCTAGCCCAGTATGCGGCTCACTGACATGAAATTGAAAAAAGAAAATGATCATAAAGTTGGTGGTGCCTTGAAAATAAGTCAGCCAGTTGCCTCACAAACAAAAGGCTGAAGAATATGTAAGGTAGACTGTTGAGGCCACACTGAAGTGTGAGAAGCTACAGAGAGTAAGGGAGACCTGCCCGCTAAGGCATTTCACTGCTCATCTCCAGCTCTGCATAGCTTCTGAAATTCCAGCAGCTGAAAATCCGAAAACGAGTCGACTGCACAGAGATAGTAAGGGCCATATTTATACTTTTTGACGCAAAACTGCGCTAACGCAGTTTTGCGCATAAAAATTAGCGCCGGCTAACGCCATTCTGAAGTGCCATGCGGGCGCCGTATTTATTGAATGGCGTTAGCCTACCGGCGCTGCCAGGTGTGCGTGAAAAAAAAACGACGTACACCAGGCAGCGCCGGCGTAGGGAAAAATGGCGTTTGGGCGTCCCAAAATGGGGCAAGTCAGGCTGAGGCAAAAAAATCGCCTTAACCCGATTTGCGCCATTTTTGTTGGGCGCCCAGACACCATTAACATGACTCCTGTCTTAGCAAAGACAGGAGTCATGCCCCCTTGCCCAATGGCCATGCCCAGGAGACTTATGTCCCCTGGGCATGGTCATTGGGCATAGTGGCATGTAGGGGGGCACAAATCAGGCCCCCCTATGCCACAAAAAAAAATAAAAAAAATACTTACCACAACTTACCTTTTCTTCCCTGGGATGGGTCCCTCCATCCTTGGGTGTCCTCCTGGGGTGGGCAAGGGTGGCAGGGGGTGTCCCTGGGGGTAGGGGAGGGCACCTCTGGGCTCATTCTGAGCCCACAGGTCCCTTAACGCCTGCCCTGACCCAGGCGTTAAAAAGAGGCGCAAATGCGGGGGTTTTTGCCCCGCCCACTCTCGGTCGTCATTTTTGCCCGGGAGTATAAATACCACGCACATGCCTGGGAGTCATTTTTTAAGACGGGAACGCCTACCTTGCATCTCATTAACGCAAGGAAGGTGTTCACGCAAAAAAATGACGCTAACTCCATGAACTTTGGCGCTAGACGCGTCTAACGCCAAAGTATAAATATGGAGTTAGTTTTGCGCCGAATTTGCGTCGAAAAAAACGACGCAAATTCGGAGCAAACGGAGTATAAATATGCCCCTAAGTCTCACCTCAAAGGAGCCCCACACCTCAGGACATCATTTCAGAAGGACGCACACCTCTACCGAGAAGTAGTGGTTTAAACCCGTCCCTCCAGCCAAAATGCACGTTTCTCCCAGCAAGTCCTGTTTATTGTTACTTGCTGACATGATCATTGAGCCAAGAGCCCCAAAGACTCTGTCACGGGTAGAAAAGACTAAGCCAGGGGTCTCAGCTGCGATCCCTGGCAACCCCTAATTGACGCCCATGGTTTATTGTTTGTATGTTGTCAGTCACATCTTTACTTTTATTTCCATATTCCCCACCCAAATAAGTTTGCAAGAATGTTTCAATATGTACATACATAATGCTCTGTCATGCATTGTGTATTCAGTTCAGGGAATCATAAGTCCGATTCCTGGATGTGTGATGTACTTCCCTTTGATTATGGTGTAACAATAAGTACGTTCCAAACTGGTAATGTTGCAAAAGACGGATTTTCTTTAAATGCTATATTTCAGTCGGAGACACTTCCAATTAATTGTCTGCTTGCACCAGCTATGTGTTTTTTTCTGATCTATTCTGGGAAGGGATGCTTTTAAGCTTACCTAGTGGCTTCCTCTTTGTTCTGCTCCGTCACTCATGGCTTTGAAACTGTTTATTTATGTCAGACTAGTGCCGCTGGGTGGACATTCCGTCATGGGCCTTTGGAGACCCCTATGGGCTACGACCTAGAGGAAGCAGGAGCTGCAGGAACATTGCAGAATCCCTGTGTTAGTAGGTGAAGGTGTTTTCAGTAGGAGTGATGGCAGACTAAGGGCCTGATTCCGCCTTTGGCGGGCGGCAGAGGCCGCCCGCCAAAGTCCCGCCGACAAATGACCGCACCGCGGTCAAAAGACCGCGGCGGCCATTCTTACATTTCCGCTGGGCCGGCGGGCGCTCTCCAAAAGAGCGCCCGCCGGGCCAGCGGAAATGCCCCTGCAATGAGGATGCCGGCTCCGAATGGAGCCGGCGGAGTTGCAGGGGTGCGACGGGTGCAGTGGCACCCGTCGCGTATTTCAGTGTCTGCATTGCAGACACTGAAATACTTTGTGGGGCCCTCTTACGGGGGCCCCGTGGCACCCCCTACCGCCATCCTGTTCCTGGCGGGAGACCCGCCAGGAACAGGATGGTGGTAGGGGGTGTCAGAATCCCCATGGCGGCGGAGCGCGCTCCGCCGCCATGGAGGATTCTGTAGGGCAGTGGTAAACCGGCGGGAGACCGCCGGTTTACCCTTTCTGGCCGCGGCTGAACCGCCGCGGTCAGAATGCCCTTGGGAGCACCGCCAGCCTGTTGGCGGTGCTCCCGTGGTCGGTGACCCTGGTGGTCACCGGCCGCCAGGGTCAGAATGACCCCCTAAGTGTGTTGCTGTGTGTCTTTGTGTGCGTGTTTGCTTTGACCTATGAATATTACCATCTTTAGTATCTGCCATTTAAATGCGGAGCCTGTTTTGGGAGATCGATCGCCCTGCGTATCTTCGACTCACTGGAATAAAATAACTATTAGTTAGTACTGTTGCAGAGTTAGGAGGATGGAAAAACCCTTGAAAGTAGTAGACCTGTTCTGCAAATCTAGCATCTGCTGGTTAGCAGCTAAAAAATAAGTCATAGCTATCTAATCAGAAGAGACTCAGAAACGAATTACTCCCAACACACCGCACAACTAGAGTTTCTTTAAACCTAATTACGCTTACAAGGCACCTCTCTTTGCCCACATAATCAACAGTGCGAGATGTACCTCACAGTCTAGATACACATGCCTAAAAAACATACCTCCAAAAAGCATATTCAGAATAAAACTGATGCAAGCATAAACTATCCCAGCTATTTTCTCAATCTTAAAGCAAAACCGGGGCCTTGACTTAAGAGATCTGACCGTGTCTATGTCTTCTGGGCCATTAATTGAGCCAATATTCCCTCAAGGTTCTAACATCTTATACAGCCAAAGAGATGTACAGTTGTCTTTTCAATCAAACGCAAACAAATGTGTTTAAAGTCCAAGTAATAAAGCTCCACCTGTTGTTGTTAAAAGCAGGTCTTTATTAGCTGCCTCTTCAAAATAAAACAGACAAAACAGCCAACTGGTTATGTGCGCACGCGAGCTTAATCAAGGCTGCAACGTACACAATTACAAAATAGTTTTTTTTAAACATAATTACATACAATGTCACATCTTTCAAATGTTTGGCAATAGACATCAGTACACTCCAATACAAAACGTAAGGCTAAATATCTTCTACTACAACTCTGGCAAAAACAACACTTTTATGGAGGAACTCTTCAAAATCTTTTTGACCAGCCTTCACCCTGCCATAAAGATATTTTACTGAGACTTTAGTCTTCACTGGGAAATCATCTGACACATACACATCTCATCTAACGTCCTTTCCAGCCTGCTTTCGGATTGTACCCTATCTACATATAACAAAGGATGTAAAGTGGATCTGATTATCTCTAAAAGAGATCGCAGGACCCGTAACATTTGATTTGCCTGGTAACATGCCTCTGCTTTTCACGATCCTCATCTCACTCACTTACCCCTAAAAACACTGACATGAGATGATAACGACAAACCTTACTGAACAATACTGAATACATTTTGGCTCCATGGTCTCTTTATTGAAACTCCGACAACAAAATAAATCAGGGCCATCCACCCTAGTAACACATTTCAAATAAAATAATCATTCGTCCCACGCAAACTGGCCACACCATCACATTGAAAGTCCCAAAATCGCTGATCATTGGTACACCACTCAATTAAATGAACAAAGGAAGGTTATTTGTGCTACTGAGTGAAAGTGGAGGAAAAGCCCCACAAGAAATCTTATAAATATATCATCTTAAAAACAAAGGGCCTGATTTGGAATTTAGTGGATGGGTTACTCCATCAAAAATGTGATGGATATCCTTTTCGTGGTATCACAAGAGTCATTGAATATAATTCTCTTGTATTACAGTGGTCAGGATATCCGCAACATTTGTGACAGAGTATCACATCCAGCAAACTCTAAATCGTGTCCAAAATATTTCTTCCTTGTAGAGAAACCTACAATAAGCCATTGCTACCACACCTCTTAAAATAATCACTGCTTACTTTGAAAACTTAGGACAAATCATATACCTCCCATTCTCAATGGGCTGTATCACAGAGGCCACTCACTGTAGATTTGTGGATGTAATAGCACCTCTTTTTTGCTAAAAGAGACTTCTGCTTTGGAGTACTACTTGACTTACCAGCGCCCTTTGACACCATTGATCATGACATGCCTTAAAAGTAAAAAACAGGAGCACCTGACACATCACTGAAATGAGGGTGACCTTAGTTCATCCAGAAACATCCCTGAAGAAACATAATATTCCATCTTCCAGAGGCTTGGCAAGGAGGGAATACAGGGCTGCAATCCCTACCGGAGGCTTATATTAAGAAAGGGGGCTTGGACCCTGCCTTGGGAGTGAAAATGCATGCAAACACTTGAGAGGTGAAAATGTCCCCCAAGAGTCAGTCTGATAGCTATCAAAGGCTCAGTTCTAAGGAGGTAGGCAGGAGCAGAGCATTGATCTCTACCAACACGCTACCTATTAGCTCAGAATCTGCAAGAAAGCAATCAATGAAGATGCTAGGGGCTCAGTAGAACAAGACACATCCACTGTACTGACTCCTATTGTACCATACCTGAGGAACCTGGGGGACAATAGTTTATCATGCTTCAGCAACTATTGAAGGAGTCATAAGAAATCAAAGGCACACAAGCCACTATGATTAGTAAATGGGAAGCTAAGTTGGAGGCTAAATAGACAAAAATAATGGATCTGAATGTCTGCTAGACAACGTGGAGCAGGTGAAGATGGCTCAGCAAATATAGAAAGAAATGGGAAATATGAATGGGAAGAGATCGTGGATCTGAAGAATCGGTCTCATAGATAAAACTTTTGCTTGGTTGGAGTTCCTGAAAGATGGGAAAGATTATTGGAAATTGCAGAGCCTGTATCTTAATTAATTTCTATTCAGGAACTCAGAGAAACTTTGTCAGATTTATCAACAGCTAGAGCCCATAAAGTTCCCCCCTCGAATGGTGCCTAAACAAGACAAAAAATCCTCAAAACACATTGTGAATTTTAACCCCTTCTGTGCCGCGGACGTAGTGGTTACGTCCCGCGGCACAGTGCTGCTGTGCCGAGGACGTAACCACTACGTCCTCGGCACACAGCCCAGAGGGAGCGCTCTCGCTCCCTCTGTGTGCTTCCCCCCACCCCCCCAAAGTCAGGGATGGAAGGGGAAGCCCTTCCCCTTCCACCCCCGACCCCCCCACCCCCCCATAATGACGTCAGCACGCGATCGCGCGCTGACTTCATTATGGGGATTTCGCCGCACAGGAAGCCATTTGCTTCCTGTGCGGCGACGAGGAAAGAGGTGAGTTCCTCTTCCCGGTGGGTGGGGGGTTTGGGCTAAAGAGGCACCGGGGGAAAGGAAAGGCTTTTCCTTTCCCCCGGTGTCTCTTTGAGCATTCCTGCTGCCCGATCGCATTGCGATCGGGCAGCAGGAATGCCCACTAGACACCAGGGATTTGTTTTTTTTGTTGTTTGCTCGTGTTTCTTGCTGGCGGGGAGCGGCCCCTTGGGCAAGGGTCGCTCCCCTTGTGGGGGCAATTAGTTACGGCCATTTCTGCCCCCCTTGGGGGCAGATTGGCCTACTTTTTAGGCGGATCTGCCCCCAAGGGGGGCAGAAACCACTGGATCACCAGGGAATTATATTTTCTGTGCAGGTATGTTGGGAGGGGGTGCCCCCTTGGGCAAGGGGCGCCCCCCCCAAGGGGGCAGAGAACTGTTGGCCATTTCTGCCCCCCTTGGGGGCAGATCGGCCTATTTTTTTTAGGTCCATCTGCCCCCAAGGGGGGCAGAAGCCACTTAGGCACCAGGGATTGTGTGTGTAGTGGATGGGGGGGCGCCCCCTTGGGCAAGGGTCGCTCCCCTTTGGGGGGCATGTCTTTTAGGGCCATTTCTGCCCCCCTTGAGGGCAGATCAGCCTAGGGGGGCAGAAACCACTAGAACGCCAGGGATGTTTTTTTATGTGTTTATTTTTGTGGGGGGGCGTCCCCTTGGGCACGGGGCGCCCCCCCAAGGGGGGCATTGACCTGTTGGCCATTTCTGCCCCCCCTGGGGGCAGATGGGCATATTTTTCTAGACCCACCTGCCCCCAAGGGGGGCAGAAGCCACGTAGACACCAGGGATAGTGTGTGTGTGTGTGTGTGTTAGTGGATGGGGGGGGGCTTGGGCAAGGGTCGCCCCCCACTTTGGGGGCACATGTACCCAGGCCATTTCTGCACCCCTTGGAGACAGATCAGCCTATTATTTTTAGGCTGATCTGCCCCCAAGGGGGGCAGAAACCACTAGAACGCCAGGGATTTTTTTTTATGTGTTTATTTTTGTGGGGGGGCGTCCCCTTGGGCACGGGGCGCCCCCCCAAGGGGGGCATTGACCTGTTGGCCATTTCTGCCCCCCCTGGGGGCAGATGGGCCTATTTTTCTAGACCCACCTGCCCCCAAGGGGGGCAGAAGCCACGTAGACACCAGGGATAGTGTGTGTGTGTGTGTGTGTTAGTGGATGGGGGGGGGCTTGGGCAAGGGTCGCCCCCCACTTTGGGGGCACATGTACCCAGGCCATTTCTGCACCCCTTGGAGACAGATCAGCCTATTATTTTTAGGCTGATCTGCCCCCAAGGGGGGCAGAAACCACTAGAACGCCAGGGATTTTTTTTTATGTGTTTATTTTTGTGGGGGGGCGTCCCCTCGGGCACGGGGCGCCCCCCCAAGGGGGGCATTGACCTGTTGGCCATTTCTGCCCCCCCTGGGGGCAGATGGGCCTATTTTTCTAGACCCACCTGCCCCCAAGGGGGGCAGAAGCCACGTAGACACCAGGGATAGTGTGTGTGTGTGTGTGTGTGTTAGTGGATGGGGGGGGGCTTGGGCAAGGGTCGCCCCCCACTTTGGGGGCACATGTACCCAGGCCATTTCTGCACCCCTTGGAGACAGATCAGCCTATTATTTTTAGGCTGATCTGCCCCCAAGGGGGGCAGAAACCACTAGAACGCCAGGGATTTTTTTTATGTGTTTATTTTTGTGGGGGGGCGTCCCCTCGGGCACGGGGCGCCCCCCCAAGGGGGGCATTGACCTGTTGGCCATTTCTGCCCCCCCTGGGGGCAGATGGGCCTATTTTTCTAGACCCACCTGCCCCCAAGGGGGGCAGAAGCCACGTAGACACCAGGGATAGTGTGTGTGTGTGTGTGTGTTAGTGGATGGGGGGGGGCTTGGGCAAGGGTCGCCCCCCACTTTGGGGGCACATGTACCCAGGCCATTTCTGCACCCCTTGGAGACAGATCAGCCTATTATTTTTAGGCTGATCTGCCCCCAAGGGGGGCAGAAACCACTAGAACGCCAGGGATTTTTTTTTATGTGTTTATTTTTGTGGGGGGGTGTCCCCTTGGGCACGGGGCGCCCCCCCAAGGGGGGCATTGACCTGTTGGCCATTTCTGCCCCCCCTGGGGGCAGATGGGCCTATTTTTCTAGACCCACCTGCCCCCAAGGGGGGCAGAAGCCACGTAGACACCAGGGATAGTGTGTGTGTGTGTGTGTTAGTGGATGGGGGGGGGCTTGGGCAAGGGTCGCCCCCCACTTTGGGGGCACATGTACCCAGGCCATTTCTGCACCCCTTGGAGACAGATCAGCCTATTATTTTTAGGCTGATCTGCCCCCAAGGGGGGCAGAAACCACTAGAACGCCAGGGATTTTTTTTAATTTGTTTATTTTTGTGGGGGGGCGTCCCCTTGGTCACGGGGCGCCCCCCCAAGGGGGGCATTGACCTGTTGGCCATTTCTACACCCCCTGGGGGCAGATGGGCCTATTTTCTTAGGCCCACCTGCCCCCAAGGGGGCAGAAGCCACTTAGGCACCAGGGATAGTGTTGTGTGTGTTTTTTTTGTTTTTTTTTGTTTGAGGGCTGTCCCCTTTGGCAAGGGTCGCTCTCCATGGGGACACAGTACTAAAGGTATTTTCTGGCTTCCTTGGGGCAGACAGGCCTATTTTTTTAGTAGGCCCATCTGCCCCTATGACAGAATCCACTTAGGCACCAATTTCTAAAATGTTTGATGGTGGGGTGTTTGTCAACTGAAGAAGTCTTTGCATTTGTGATAAAAAAAATGTTCCTCCTTTTTGTTCTAGTTCAAAGCTTTTGCTTTATTTGCTGTGGCTCCTTGCGGTTTTGGCGGTGGTTGACCTGCAGTTTGCACAGTTGCATGTTTTAGGTAAGTAAAAACAATTTACTCCAAAGGAGTATTGTTGCCATGCATGAATGACATGTTTGTAGGGGGTGTACTAAATGCAGGATTGTGTGTGAAATTGTCCTTAGGTTTGTGCACAATGATATTTGTTGTGTCTTATTTCTAATTTGCCTTTCTTTCTTTCTTTTTAGTGGGATATCATTGGTGATTGCTGTGTAGTTGCTGGTGAATCAAGCTTTTTCAGGCAAGTGAGCGGTATAGTTTTTGAGTTTGTAACTCTTACTAACAAAGCTACACTTTGTTACTTGTCTTACACAGTGCTGGTTGTTGGTGGTGAATTTGTCCAGTTAATTTTAGCAGGAGAGATCATGGCTAGCCGCAGGATGACCGCTCAGCAGGTGGTTGGTATGCTTTTTGAGTCACAGTCTGATCATGACTATGAGATGGACTCTGCATCTGAGGCAGAGGAGGAAGTCAGAGATTCTGGCAGTGATGTTTCTGTTGGAGGGGAATCTTCTGATGATGAAGCCACACTCAGTGCAGATGAAGGTTCTGTTTTAGAGGAGGACATTGATGTGCCAATAGTGCAGCAACCTGGGGCTGAAAGGTTTCCCGTTAGAAGACCTGATGTCTGGGTTGCCCCAAACATGGAGCAGCCAGAGTTGCCTGCCTTTACTGGTCTCCCGGGGTGTAACGCCAATACAGAGAACTTTATGCCTATCAATTTCTTTGAGTTATTCATGGATGATGTGTTTTTGGAAGAGATTGTTGAGCAGACTAATTTGTATGCGGAGCAGCATTTGAGGGACAACGCTGCTAGACTTAGGCCACACTCTAGAGCTGCCCAGTGGATTCCCACAAATTTGGAGGAGCTAAAAAAGTTTTTGGGTTTGACTTTTTTGATGGGGTTGATAAGGAAGCCGTCACTGGCTTCTTATTGGTCTACTAGTCCCTTGATGGCAACAGCTATATTTCCAGCTACCATGAGTCGTAATCGGTATTTGCTTCTTCTTAGGATGCTGCATTTTGTTGACAATGCATTAGCCTTGCCACGAGATCACCCAGATTCTGACCGTCTTTTTAAGATTAGGCCTGTCCTTGATCATTTTGTAGATCGGTTTTCGGAGGTCTATGTTCCAGGCAAAGAGATAAGTGTGGACGAGTCTTTGGTCCTCTTCAAGGGTCGTTTGGTTTTTAGGCAGTACATTCCTAGCAAAAGGGCACGATATGGAATTAAATTGTATATGCTGTCTGAAAGTAGGACAGGATATGTGTATAGTTTCCGTGTGTACACTGGTAGGGATTCCAATATTGACCCCCCTGGTTGTCCTCCCACTTTTGGAGTTACTGAGAAAATAGTGTGGGATCTTGGTAGACGACTGTTCAACAAAGGTCACCATTTGTATGTAGATAACTTCTACACTGGTGTGCAGTTGTTCAAGGAATTGTTTAGAGTGGACACAGTTGCTTGTGGCACAATCCGTTCTAACCGGAAAGGCTATCCAAGGGAGCTTGTCTGTAAAAAACTTGAGAGGGGACAGTGCTGTGCCTTGCGGAACGAGGAGCTGCTAGCTTTGAAATTTTCAGACAAGAGGGATGTCTACATGCTAAGTACCATCCATGATGAGAGTACTTCCCCTGTGACTGTTTGGGGCCAGGTTGCTGAAGTGCGCAAACCTGTGTGCATTTTAGATTATAATAAGCACATGGGAGGTGTAGATAGAGTTGACCAGAGGTTGGAACCTTATACTGCTATTCGTAAGTCTTATGTTTGGTATAAGAAGTTAGCACTTCACCTCTTCCACTTAGCAACCTTCAATGCTTTTATTGTGTTTAGGGATAGGTCTCCAGACTCAAAGATGACATTTGTGAAATTTCAGGAGTCAGTGATAGAGAGCCTTATTGTGGTGGAACAGGCCAGAGTTCCTAGAGAAGCAGTGGTGGAGGATGTGGCTAGATTGAAAGATCGCCACTTTGCTGAGCACATTCCTCCCACACCCAAAAAAGACTTTCCAGCTAAGAAATGTAGAGTGTGTTTTCGAAGAGGTATCCGGAGGGAGACTCGAATGTACTGCCCAGATTGTCCTTCAAAGCCTGGGCTGTGTGTCGGTGCTTGTTTTAAGAATTACCACACCCAGAAGAATTTCTGGGAACAACCATGAGTGTAAACTCATGTCTGTTTTGTATTTTCATGTGTTTAGTTTCATGGTTAGCATTTCTGTCATGTTGTTAGTTAGAGCTTTTGTGTTTGTTGTTTTGTAATTCTTTCTACTTAGTTAGGGGTTCCTCTGTTAAAAAAAAAAAATATATGATGCCATTGTGTGTGGAGTGGGGCTTGGCTGAGACTGTACATATTGACTTGATGTTGGCTACTGCAACACACTGCAAGCCAAACACCAGTCCACACACTCCCATCAGCTGGTGTGATTGTTGTATCAGGCATGTGGGCGTATGTAAGTGATGGGCCCTTGAGTGGCGCTGTCTGTCGATGTGAGTGTTGTAATGTGCTGGGCCCGTGGCTGGCGGTGTGAATGGCCTTGTGTGTGTCATGTATGAAAGTTGTGTGAATGGACTGTAAAGCGGTTGGTGCCTTGTCGCGGCTTTACAGCTCACGAGCTGTGAGTCATTGGTTCAGTTTTTTGCCTTTCAGTTACTAACAGTGCTTTTCATTTTTGTGAAAGCTCTTGTTAGTAAAATTTGATCCACTGAACCATCACTCACCCTCGTGCCAAATCCAACCAGTATGTGTGGTAAAAATGACCAAACCTGCTCCGCTGTAATCAGGCGTCGCAGCACACCTATGACACGCTAGGTGCCTCAGGTGGGACCCCGATGATGAAGCATGCCACCAACTTGGTTGGTGGGTGAGGGGTCTTTTTCACATAACCTAAGTGTGTTTCTTTTCAAAATTTTAGTGTTTGGCACATCACGGACGTATGTGGGCACATCAAAACGATATATTACAAAACTACCTGTGTTTGGGGGGGGAGAGGGCACCTATGTTTTTGGTCCTGTGTGCGGCCTTCATCTAGGGAAACCTACCAAACCCAGACATTTTTTAAAACTAGACACCCCAAGGAGTCTAGGGAGGAGTGGCTTGCGTGGATCCCCCAACATTTTCTTACCCAGACTCCTCTGTAAACCTCAAAATGTGCTTAAAAAAAGCATATTTTCCTGACTTTTCTTCGTACGATCACCACTCCAGCACAAAATTCCTACTCCCCAGTGTTCCCCTCAGTCTCCCAAATAAAATGACACCTCACGTATGTGGGTCCCCAAAGCAGAGTCAGTCTAAAGATGTATAAAAGAATATGTCCTTATAAACTCGCAGTACTATCCCCTGTATCTCTACAAGTTTTGGGCCTTATTCTGTTGGAGGCACCTGGCCCACCCACACAACTGAGGTATCATTTTTATCGGGAGACTTGGGGGAACGCTGGGTGGAAGGAAATTTGTGGCTCCACTCAGATTCCAGAACTTTCTGTCACCGAAATGTGGGAAAAATGCGTTTTTTTAGCCAATATTTGAGGTTTGGAAAGGATTCTGGGTAACAGAACCTGGTCAGAGCCCCTCAAGTCACCCCATCTTGGATTCCCCTAGGTCTCTAGTTTTCAGAAATGCACAGGTTTGGTAGGTTTCCCTAGGTGCTGGCTGAGCTACAGGCCAAAAACTACAGGTAGGCACTGTTTTCAATGAAAAAATGTGATGTGTCCACGCTGCGCTTTGGGGCGTTTCCTGTCGCGGGCGCTAGGCCTACCCACACAAGTGAGGTATCATTTTTATCGGGAGACGTGGGGGAACGCTGGGTGGAAGGAAATTTGTGGCCCCTCTCAGATTCCAGAACTTTCTGCCACAGAAATGTGAGGAACATGTGTTTTTTTAGCCAAATTTTGAGCTTTGCAAAGGATTCTGGGTAACAGAACCTGGTCCGAGCCCCGCCAGTCACCCCTCCTTGGATTCCCCTAGGTCTCTAGTTTTCAGAAATGCACAGGTTTGGTAGGTTTCCCTAGGTGGCGGCTGAGCTACAGGCCAAAATCTACAGGTAGGCACTTTGCTAAAAACAGGTCTGTTTTCTGTGATGTGTCCACGTTGCGCTTTGGGGCGTTTCCTGTCGCGGGCGCTAGGCCTACCCACACAAGTGAGGTATCATTTTTATCGGGAGACGTGGGGGAACGCTGGGTGGAAGGAAATTTGTGGCTCCTCTCAGATTCTAGAACTTTCTGCCACAGAAATGTGAGGAACATGTGTTTTTTTAGCCAATTTTTGAGCTTTGCAAAGGATTCTGGGTAACAGAACCTGGTCCGAGCCCCGCCAGTCACCCCTCCTTGGATTCCCCTAGGTCTCTAGTTTTCAGAAATGTACAGGTTTGGTAGGTTTCCCTAGGTGCCGGCTGAGCTAGAGGCCAAAATCTACAGGTAGTCACTTCGCAAAAAACACCTCTGTTTTCTTCCAAAATTTTGGTGGTGTCCACGTTGCGCTTTGGGGCGTTTCCTGTCGCGGGCGCTAGGCCTACCCACGCAAGTGAGGTATCATTTTTATCGGGAGACTTGGGGGAACGCTGGGTGGAAGGAAATTTGTGGCTCCTCCCAGATTCCAGAACTTTCTGCCACAGAAATGTGAGGAACATGTGTTTTTTTAGCCAATTTTTGAGCTTTGCAAAGGATTCTGGGTAACAGAACCTGGTCCGAGCCCCGCCAGTCACCCCTCCTTGGATTCCCCTAGGTCTCTAGTTTTCAGAAATGCACAGGTTTGGTAGGTTTCCCTAGGTGGCGGCTGAGCTACAGGCCAAAATCTACAGGTAGGCACTTTGCTAAAAACAGGTCTGTTTTCTGTGATGTGTCCACGTTGCGCTTTGGGGCGTTTCCTGTCGCGGGCGCTAGGCCTACCCACACAAGTGAGGTATCATTTTTATCGGGAGACGTGGGGGAACGTTGGGTGGAAGGAAATTTGTGGCTCCTCTCAGATTCCAGAACTTTCTGCCACAGAAATGTGAGGAACATGTGTTTTTTTAGCCAATTTTTGAGCTTTGCAAAGGATTCTGGGTAACAGAACCTGGTCCGAGCCCCGCCAGTCACCCCTCCTTGGATTCCCCTAGGTCTCTAGTTTTCAGAAATGCACAGGTTTGGTAGGTTTCCCTAGGTGGCGGCTGAGCTACAGGCCAAAATCTACAGGTAGGCACTTCGCTAAAAACAGGTCTGTTTTCTTCCAAAATTTTGGTGGTGTCCACGTTGCGCTTTGGGGCGTTTCCTGTCGCGGGCGCTAGGCCTACCCACGCAAGTGAGGTATCATTTTTATCGGGAGACTTGGGGGAACGCTGGGTGGAAGGAAATTTGTGGCTCCTCCCAGATTCCAGAACTTTCTGCCACAGAAATGTGAGGAACATGTGTTTTTTTAGCCAATTTTTGAGCTTTGCAAAGGATTCTGGGTAACAGAACCTGGTCCGAGCCCCGCCAGTCACCCCTCCTTGGATTCCCCTAGGTCTCTAGTTTTCAGAAATGCACAGGTTTGGTAGGTTTCCCTAGGTGGCGGCTGAGCTACAGGCCAAAATCTACAGGTAGGCACTTTGCTAAAAACAGGTCTGTTTTCTGTGATGTGTCCACGTTGCGCTTTGGGGCGTTTCCTGTCGCGGGCGCTAGGCCTACCCACACAAGTGAGGTATCATTTTTATCGGGAGACGTGGGGGAACGCTGGGTGGAAGGAAATTTGTGGCTCCTCTCAGATTCCAGAACTTTCTGCCACAGAAATGTGAGGAACATGTGTTTTTTTAGCCAATTTTTGAGCTTTGCAAAGGATTCTGGGTAACAGAACCTGGTCCGAGCCCCGCCAGTCACCCCTCCTTGGATTCCCCTAGGTCTCTAGTTTTCAGAAATGCACAGGTTTGGTAGGTTTCCCTAGGTGGCGGCTGAGCTACAGGCCAAAATCTACAGGTAGGCACTTCGCTAAAAACAGGTCTGTTTTCTTCCAAAATTTTGGTGGTGTCCACGTTGCGCTTTGGGGCGTTTCCTGTCGCGGGCGCTAGGCCTACCCACGCAAGTGAGGTATCATTTTTATCGGGAGACTTGGGGGAACGCTGGGTGGAAGGAAATTTGTGGCTCCTCCCAGATTCCAGAACTTTACGCCACAGAAATGTGAGGAACATGTGTTTTTTTAGCCAATTTTTGAGCTTTGCAAAGGATTCTGGGTAACAGAACCTGGTCCGAGCCCCGCCAGTCACCCCTCCTTGGATTCCCCTAGGTCTCTAGTTTTCAGAAATGCACAGGTTTGGTAGGTTTCCCTAGGTGGCGGCTGAGCTACAGGCCAAAATCTACAGGTAGGCACTTTGCTAAAAACAGGTCTGTTTTCTGTGATGTGTCCACGTTGCGCTTTGGGGCGTTTCCTGTCGCGGGCGCTAGGCCTACCCACACAAGTGAGGTATCATTTTTATCGGGAGACGTGGGGGAACGCTGGGTGGAAGGAAATTTGTGGCTCCTCTCAGATTCCAGAACTTTCTGCCACAGAAATGTGAGGAACATGTGTTTTTTTAGCCAATTTTTGAGCTTTGCAAAGGATTCTGGGTAACAGAACCTGGTCCGAGCCCCGCCAGTCACCCCTCCTTGGATTCCCCTAGGTCTCTAGTTTTCAGAAATGCACAGGTTTGGTAGGTTTCCCTAGGTGGCGGCTGAGCTACAGGCCAAAATCTACAGGTAGGCACTTCGCTAAAAACAGGTCTGTTTTCTTCCAAAATTTTGGTGGTGTCCACGTTGCGCTTTGGGGTGTTTCCTGTCGCGGGCGCTAGGCCTACCCACGCAAGTGAGGTATCATTTTTATCAGGAGACTTGGGGGAATGCTGGGTGGAAGGAAATTTGTGGCTCCTCCCAGATTCCAGAACTTTCTGCCACAGAAATGTGAGGAACATGTGTTTTTTAGCCAATTTTTGAGCTTTGCAAAGGATTCTGGGTAACAGAACCTGGTCCGAGCCCCGCCAGTCACCCCTCCTTGGATTCCCCTAGGTCTCTAGTTTTCAGAAATGCACAGGTTTGGTAGGTTTCCCTAGGTGGCGGCTGAGCTAGAGGCCAAAATCTACAGGTAGGCACTTTGCTAAAAACAGGTCTGTTTTCTGTGATGTGTCCACGTTGCGCTTTGGGGCGTTTCCTGTCGCGGGCGCTAGGCCTACCCACACAAGTGAGGTATCATTTTTATCGGGAGACGTGGGGGAACGCTGGGTGGAAGGAAATTTGTGGCTCCTCTCAGATTCCAGAACTTTCTGCCACAGAAATGTGAGGAACATGTGTTTTTTTAGCCAATTTTTGAGCTTTGCAAAGGATTCTGGGTAACAGAACCTGGTCCGAGCCCCGCCAGTCACCCCTCCTTGGATTCCCTTAGGTCTCTAGTTTTCAGAAATGCACAGGTTTGGTAGGTTTCCCTAGGTGGCGGCTGAGCTACAGGCCAAAATCTACAGGTAGGCACTTCGCAAAGAACACCTCTGTTTTCTTCCAAAATTTTGGTGGTGTCCACGTTGCGCTTTGGGGCGTTTCCTGTCGCGGGCGCTAGGCCTACCCACGCAAGTGAGGTATCATTTTTATCGGGAGACTTGGGGGAACGCTGGGTGGAAGGAAATTTGTGGCTCCTCTCAGATTCCAGAACTTTCTGTCACTCAAATGTGAGGAAAATGCGTTTTTTTAGCCAAAATATGAGGTTTGCAAAGGATTCTGGGTAACAGAACCTGGTCCGAGCGCCGCCAGTCACCCCTCCTTGGATTCCCCTAGGTCTCTAGTTTTCAGAAATGCACAGGTTTGGTAGGTTTCCCTAGGTGGCGGCTGAGCTAGAGGCCAAAATCTACAGGTAGGCACTTTGCTAAAAACAGGTCTGTTTTCTGTGATGTGTCCACGTTGCGCTTTGGGGCGTTTCCTGTCGCGGGCGCTAGGCCTACCCACACAAGTGAGGTATCATTTTTATCGGGAGACGTGGGGGAACGCTGGGTGGAAGGAAATTTGTGGCTCCTCTCAGATTCCAGAACTTTCTGCCACAGAAATGTGAGGAACATGTGTTTTTTTAGCCAATTTTTGAGCTTTGCAAAGGATTCTGGGTAACAGAACCTGGTCCGAGCCACACAAATCACCCCATCTTGGATTCCCCTAGGTCTCTAGTTTTCAGAAATGCACAGGTTTGGTAGGTTTCCCTAGGTGGCGGCTGAGCTAGAGGCCAAAATCTACAGGTAGGCAATTGCTAAAAACAGGTCTGTTTTCTGTGATGTGTCCACGTTGCGCTTTGGGGCGTTTCCTGTCGCGGGCGCTAGGCCTACCCACACAAGTGAGGTATCATTTTTATCGGGAGACGTGGGGGAACGCTGGGTGGAAGGACATTTGTGGCTCCTCTCAGATTCCAGCACTTTCTGCCACAGAAATGTGAGGAACATGTGTTTTTTTAGCCAATTTTTGAGCTTTGCAAAGGATTCTGGGTAACAGAACCTGGTCCGAGCCACACAAATCACCCCATCTTGGATTCCCCTAGGTCTCTAGTTTTCAGAAATGCACAGGTTTGGTAGGTTTCCCTAGGTGGCGGCTGAGCTAGAGGCCAAAATCTACAGGTAGGCACTTTGCTAAAAACAGGTCTGTTTTCTGTGATGTGTCCACATTGCGCTTTGGGGTGTTTCCTGTCGCGGGCGCTAGGCCTACCCACACAAGTGAGGTATCATTTTTATCGGGAGACGTGGGGGAACGCTGGGTGGAAGGAAATTTGTGGCTCCTCTCAGATTCCAGAACTTTCTGCCACAGAAATGTAAGGAACATGTGTTTTTTTAGCCAAATTTTGAGGTTTGCAAAGGATTCTGGGTAACAGAACCTGGTCCGAGCCACACAAATCACCCCATCTTGGATTCCCCTAGGTCTCTAGTTTTCAGAAATGCACAGGTTTGGTAGGTTTCCCTAGGTGGCGGCTGAGCTAGAGGCCAAAATCTACAGGTAGGCACTTTGCTAAAAACAGGTCTGTTTTCTGTGATGTGTCCACGTTGCGCTTTGGTGCGTTTCCTGTCGCGGGCGCTAGGCCTACCCACACAAGTGAGGTATCATTTTTATCGGGAGACTTGGGGGAACATAGAATAGCAAAACAAGTGTTATTGCCCCTTGTCTTTCTCTACATTTTTCCCTTCCAAATGTAAGACAGTGTGTAAAAAAGACGTCTATTTGAGAAATGCCCTGTAATTCACATGCTAGTATGGGCAGCCCGGAATTCTGAGATGTGCAAATAACCACTGCTTCTCAACACCTTATCTTGTGCCCATTTTGGAAATACAAAGGTTTTCTTGATAGCTATTTTTTACTCTTTATATTTCAGCAAATGAATTGCTGTATACCCGGCATAGAATGAAAACCCACTGCAGGGTGCAGGTCATTTATTGGCTCTGGGTACCTAGAGTTCTTGATGAACCTACAAGCCCTATATATCCCCGCAACCAGAAGAGTCCAGCAGACGTAACGGTATATTGCTTTCGAAAATCTGACATTGCAGGAAAAAGTTACAGAGTAAAACTTAGAGAAAAATTGATGTTTTTTTCACCTCAATTTCAATATTTTTCTTTTCAGTTGCTATTTTCTGTAGGAAACCCTTGTAGGATCTACACAAATTACCCCTTGCTGAATTCAGAATGTTGTCTACTTTTCAGAAATGTTGCGGTTTATGGGATCCAGCGTTGGTTTCATGCCCATTTCTGTCACTGACTGGAAGGAGGCTGAAAGCACAAAAAATCGTAAAAATGGGGTATGTCCCAGTAAAATGCCAAAATTGGGTTGAAAAATTGGGTTTTCTGATTCAAGTCTGCCTGTTCCTGAAAGCTGGGAAGCTGGTGATTTTATCACCGCAAACCCTTTGTTGATGCCCTTTTCAGGGAAAAAACCACAAGCCTTCTTCTGCAGCCCATTTTTCCAATTTTTTTAAAAAAAATGAAATTTTCACAGTTTTTTGGCTAATTTCTTGGCCTCCTTCTGGGGAACCCACAAAGTCTGGGTACCTCTAGAATCCCTAGGATGTTGGAAAAAAAGGACGCAAATTTGGCATGGGTAGCTTATGTGAACAAAAAGTTATGAGGGCCTAAGCGCGAACTGCTCCAAATAGCCAAAAAAAGGCTCGGCACAGGAGGGGGAAAAGGCCTGGCAGCGAAGGGGTTAAGGACTTTAGGAAATGGGAGAAAGCCTTGCAAAAGGCTATACAATTCAAAGCTACACATGCTGAGAAGGACTTCTTGTTTGTAATCTTTCCTGGTGTGTCCTTTAAAACTTATCACAGACAGTGGGAGTTTAAATAGGTGATTATTGAATTTAAAGCCAAGGGGGTACAAGGCCAAATTGTCTACCCAGCCAAGTTCAAAATCCTTTGGTCAGGGAAATTTCAAATTTTTTCTAAAGTACAGGAAACAGGAATGTTTTTTTCAAATTTACATAGTGTTTGAGGCCTGGCTAGATCCCAGAATTGGGGTCGGGGTTTCTGTAAGGGGCCTAGTTGCTGAAGCTGCATCATGTACCAAATTAATGCCCCAATTACATGTGGGGAAGGCAGGTCTTATCATTGAAAGTCCAAGTGTTCCAGGAAGTCTAGGGGGAGGTCGGGTCAGAAAGGTGAGGGGAAAAAGGGGACATGAAGGTGAAGGGTGGGGATAAAGGAGGTGGTATGGATGATATGGGTGGGCAAGGTAATTTGATATTTGGTATTGAAAAGGATGAGACACATTGTACCCATGAGATACAGGCTGCCTATGGAGAAGGGCCCCATCCAAGTGGTGGGCAGTTGGTATATTATCGCCATGTGTATTTGATACCTACCTATAATGGGCTTGATAGTGATCCTCCTTAATGCAAATGGGATTCTTAATAGAGCAAAAAGGGAAGCCATTTATGCTTGGTGTTAGCAATTCAAGCCAAGCAACATTTTACCACAAGAATCTCACTGGATAAGGGAAAATAGACTAATAATGTCAGATCTTTAAGATGCTGGGACTACTTTTTTTCCTGTGTTGCAAAACAAGAGCTGCAAGGGAAGTATCACCAACTTATCACAGACGGCAAGGGGTACTGGGTGCACTCCCAATAGGAATACATTTTTAAAAAGTTAACGTTGCCTCTCATAATGGTCTGGTAGTTGATGATCCAAACCACTTATAGAAGCTTAGTTGAGAATTAAGCTATTTACAGAGGGAGATTTTAACAGTGGGACTTTAATTTAGTACTGTATATCAGTTTAGATTGTCTAACTAGCAAAAGTTACAATCAGACACTTTTAAAGGTATTTTGGCTCCTCTTTTTTCAAATCCCTGCATGTTAGAGACTTCCTTCTTTTAAAAAAATTGGATCAAGCTATAGCATCTTTTCTGTGTAATCAGAAATGCCTACCAGTAAAGTAGACAATATTACAGATGCACAAGAAGAAGGGAGGTTTGGGACTCCCTGACTTTCAGAAACATTACATGGTAGCTTTTATTTCACAGTTGTATTGTTTGACAATGCAGATTTTTAATTATAAAACTCCATCTTTCAAATTATACTGAAGAATTTGGAGATGGTAGAAATAAGGAGGTATATTTGAATTCTAAATCATCTTAAAAAGTAAGATACAAATCTTTCAACATTATTTGGATTTTGAAGCAGAAATGATTTAATAAATGCTGATTTATCTATTTAAAAGGTAGGGGATATTTTGAAGGTGTCACTTGTAAATCACCCCCATGCCCTTTTTTCTGGAAAATAATCTATCATGCACTTTCCCTTTTTTATGTACGTTCAAAAAAGCATCATCTTCCAATATTTGTCAGGGGACATTTTTTGAAACCGAGTCAGACAGCTGTTCAGGGAAGATAAAGGTAGTGTAACTGTGAATTATGGTTATGAAGAACTTCTTCTAAGATTCTTGGAGCAATATCACTGACCTAGTCGGTGAACTGCTCTGCC
Source organism: Pleurodeles waltl (assembly GCF_031143425.1). NCBI lineage: Eukaryota > Metazoa > Chordata > Amphibia > Caudata > Salamandridae > Pleurodeles > Pleurodeles waltl. The sequence goes on along the minus strand of NC_090443.1, from coordinate 656,144,728 downwards.
TCCCATAGCTCCACCGGCAAGTAGAGCTCTTCGCTCCCCGGAACTCTGACCTCTGTCATGAGTTCGAGGCCCTCCTCCACCCACAGGCTTTTGCCTGTGCCTTATCCCTGGTGTCTAGTGGGAGAGCTCTGCTCTTCTACTAGGCTGCCCTCTGCCTCTCTTCTCCTTTTTTCTACTTTGCCTGTGTCTCACTCTTCACTCTGTGTGCTTTCCCTTCTGTGTTCTGTCCCTTTTATGTTCCTTTTGTCTTTCACTTTCTGCGTTTCACTCTCTCCTTCCTGTTTCTTTCTCCTCTCACTCCACTCTCTCTCTCTCTCCCCCACTCTCTCTCCCCCACTGCTGCTGCCCCTGCGGCCCCTGTACCTCCTCTCTTTCACGCTGCATGCCCAGCGCTGCTGCCCCGGTGGCCCGCCCCCTTTTTAAGTGCCGTTTCCGGCCCCCTCTCCTGTCTCCCAGCTCTCCTCTCCTTCCCCCTCCCTACTTAATGGTGGCCACGCCAAAGGCATGCCTAAGTCAAGCCCATCTGCGCCCATCCACGCTTGGACTGCACTCCCCCACTGCCGCAATGCACAATGCAGCTATTACGCCATCACCCTCCACATGCTCAACACCGGCCTCTCATCCACCTGCAACCAGGCCACCCCATGGCTCACACGTGGACCATTCTCCTGTCAAACTGCACCTTCGCCATTCTCCATGCCAGGCAGGACGCAACCATCTCAGAAGTATCGTACTCAACATCTGTTCAGTCCACAAACACACCATCGAACTCTGGAACCTACTCGACTCAGCCTCCCCGGACATCCCCTTCCTGACTGAGACCAGGATGAAGCCCTCCTCAGCGCCTGACATCACCATAGCCATCCTGGATGGCTACAAGATCACACACAGTGACCACACCACCAGACCACGAGGAGGCGTCGCCATCGTCCACATGAATACCCTCAGAATCACGACCAGCACTGAAGACACCCTCAGCGCCGCCGAACACCTGCACTTCCAGATCCACACCAATCCAAAAACCACCATTAAAGGGACCCTCGTCTACAGACCCCCCAGACCCTGACAGCAGTTCAGCGACTCCATCACCGACATCGTCAGCAGGCACATCCTTGCATCCACAGGCTACAAACTCCTTGGGGACCTGAACTTCTACCTTGAGAACACCAACGAAAACAACTCCACCATCCTGATCAACAACCTCACCAACCTCGGACTCAAGCAGCTCATCACACAACACACTCACTCTGCAGGACACATGCTTGACCCCATCTTGGCCCGCCAGCAAACACGCCTCCTTCAGCCACACCACCGAACTCCACTGGACTGACCACTGCTGCATCCACTTCACCTTCGAGAAAGCCACAATGCACTACCACCCACAGCGGATTCCCCACCAAATATGGACCAAGTTCATCGAAGAGCAGCTGATCACCACCCTCTCCCGGAACCCACCAATCGACACCACCAGCACCTACTCTGTCACCCACAACCTCAGGCAATGGATCAATGACTGTGTCAACACTCTCACCCCGATCAAGAAACCTTCAAACAGACACACCGACACACCGACAGAAAGGCCTTCTGGTTCACCGTCGACCTCCAAGAATCCAAGCAAACATGCTAATGACTTGAGAAGAAGTGGTGCCAAGAACAGACATCGGACAACCACACAGCCTTCAAGAATGCCATCCGCAGACACCACCAACTCATCCAAACCACCAAGAGAACCTCCTTCAAAGACCCCATCGACAACAATGCACACAGCTATAAGAAGCTCTTCAACATTGTGAAGTAACTCTCCAACCCTGGCTCCAACGTCAACAACATCGCGCCATTGAATGACCTCTGCGACTCCCTAGCCACCTTCGTCTACTGCAAGATCACAGACATCTATGACAGCTTCAATACCCAAACCTCCCCCATCAACCACTGACACAGTCTCACCGCCCCCCAGCCACACAAACCTCCTGCTCTCCTGGACCATGACAACAACACCATCAAAATCATGAACACCATCCACTCAAGCTCACTATCCGACCTCTGCCCTCACCACATCTTCAACAAAGTGAGCTCCGTCATTGCACCTCAACTCCGGAAGATCATCAACAGCTCCTTTGAGACCGCCACCTTCCCGGAGAGCTGGAAACACGCTGAGATCAATGCCCTCCTAAAGACACCCAAGGCAGGCCCAAAGGACACAAGAACTTCTGTCCCATTTCCCTGCTCCCCTTCCTGGCAAAAGTCATCAAGAAGATTGTCAACAAACAACTGATCCGCTTCCTCAAGGAGAACAACACTCTGGACTCATCCCAATCCAGATTCTGCAGCAACCACAGCACCGAAACTGCCCACATCGCCACCACCGACGTCATCAGGACCCTCCTTGACAATGGCCAAACCATGGCCCTCATCCTCCTGGACCTCTTGGCCTCCTTTGACACCGTCTGCCACCACACCCACCGCATATGCTTCAATGACGCAGGGATCTGCGACATAGCCCTGGAATGGATCACCTCCTTCCTCACTGGCAAAACCCAGAGAGCCCACCTCCCCCCATTCCACTCTGAAGCCACCAAGATCATCTGCAGCATACCCCAGAGGTCTTCCCTCAGCCGGACTCTCTTTAACGTTTACATGGCTCTGCTCACAAACATCATCCGATCACACGACCTCAACATCGTCTCAGAGGCCGATGACACTCAGCTGATCTTCTCCCTCACCAAGGACCCCGCCACCGCCAAAACCAACCTCCACAAAGGAATGAACGCCATTGCCAAATGGATGAAGAACAGCTGCCTGAAACTGAACACTGACAAGACTGAGGTCCTCATTCTTGGCTCCACCCCCTTCGCCTGGGACCACTCTTGGTGGCCTGTCACAAAGCACTGCACAATTCCGGACCCTAATACCTCAACAGCTGACTCTACTTCTACACCCCGACTCGCCAGCTTCGCTCCGCTGACCTTGGCCTCGCCACCGTTCCATGCATCCATAGAACAACCGCCAGTGGCAGATCCTTCTCCCACATTGCCGTCAAGACTTCCTATCCACCTGTGACAGACACAGGACCTGCTAACCTTCAGGAGACACCACAAGACCTGGCTGTTCGAGTAGTAGCAGCACCTCCCCAGTGCCTTGAGACCCTCTTGGGTGAGTAGTGTGCACTAAAAATGCTATGATTGATTGATTGATTGGAAGAGATTGTAGAGAAAAGATCAAAGTGGGAAAGTTACACAGGGATAAACCTAAACGAAATGAAATGAAAAATATTCTGCTTGGACCTGTGGAAAACCAGAAGAAGACTGGAACTGAACAGCCAAGAAGATGTGCCCAGAAGATGCAATCTGCTCTCCCTCTTTTATCAGGACAAAGAAGTGGGCTGCAAGAGTCAAAAGGCTGCCCTCCTGTTTATGCTAGCCTAGAAGATGCGCCCAGAAGATGCAATCTGCTCTCCCTTTTTTATCAGGACAAAGAAGTGGGCTGCAAGAGTCAAAAAGCTGCCCTCCTGCTTGAGCTACAAGGACAGAACAATATTCCAGAGGCCTTTTTACTACACTCCCAGATGACCAATTCAAACTGGACTTACCCTGGACCCTGTTGTTGGCCTCTGCTGGAGTGAGCCTTGACCTCCAAGTAGTGATCCTAAGGTGCAGGATGCTTGGCTGTTGGCAAAGTGTACACTGCCTACTAAAATCTTCAAACTTGGGAATGAAAACATTTTACCAAATTTTTGCTACAAGAAATGGCAGGTGATCTAGCCATGCTGCGAAGCTAATAGAAAAGAGGTGCACTGCTGCTGAGCCAAAGATTAAGGTTGCTCCAGCTCTGTTCTTCACAGCAGCAGCAAATGCAGTTCAGCAGAACCTCACAGACAAGGTATCTAGCCTTTTGGAGCCTTTTTAAAGCTACAGCCTGTAGTCTATCCTGCTGGAAAAATTAATGCTCCAAAAAAAGTGAATAAGTCTAAAGGTATGAATGTTTACCAAAAGCACAAAAAGTATCCATCCAATGAGGGGCCTTCTGTGGGCACAAAGTTCAAAGTTCTCCTGCCCGCTGCTTATACACCAAAAGACAATGACTTCATAAGACATCATCCAGGGTCTATGTGCTTGTGGTGACGTAGAGCCCTCTTCAGCCACTGCCTCTTGCATTGTCCGGCTGAGAATTTTTGACTTCCATCGCAGAGACTAGGTCTGAAGGTAAAAAAAATTACTGGGACAATCTTGTCCATGTGCGTGACCTGCGCTCCATTGCGATATGCCTTAAAGCAGACCCTTGTACCAGTTAAGCACAAGCAAAAGACCGCAGTTGGTGCTTAATGCAATTTAGTGACTATTTTAATTTTTAATTTAAATATCATAACTTCAGTTTAACTGATTGGATTTTTGTTATTTTGGTGTCATTTCATTTATTAATATTGTCTCTATTTTTCTAAATTGGTTTGGATGTTCTCTTGTGTTGTATTATGACTTTATTACTGTTTTGGTACTGCATAAATATTTTACACATTACCTCTAAGTTATGGCTGTTTGGTATGTTCTATAGCTAAAAGGAGATTGAGCTCAGGTTGAATTATTGACTGTACTGGTTCACCCTGACAAGGGTTGTATCTATTAATTGAGGTGGGTACTGACAGCCCCCAACTAATATCCCAGTTATTCACAACGGAAATTAGCTTTATGGAGCTTAAGGAGCTCTTCAGCATCATGAAAGAACTCTCCAACCCCAGCCCCAACATCAACGACATTTCACCCTCACAAGAGCCCTGCGACTCCCTGGCCACGTTCTTCCACCAGAAGATCACCAACATCCACAACAGCTTCAACACCACAGCCGCCCCCACCACGCCAGACACCCCCCCGCTAACACCACCCGCTCCGATCGCCTAACCTCTTGGGCCAACGTCAGCGACACAGAGACATGCAAGTTCATGAACTCCATCCACTCCGGATCACCGTCAGACCCATGCCCCCACCACGTGTACAACAAAGCAGATGCAACTATCGATCCCCAACTACGGAAGGTCATCAACATCTCATTCGAAACAGCAACATTTTCAGAAAGCTAGAAATACGCCGAAATCAACGCCCTCCTTAAGAAGCCCAAAGCAGACCCCCAGGACCTTAAGAACTTCCGACCCATCTCCCTGCTCCCGTTCCCTGCGAAGGTCATTGAGAAAATCGTCAACGCACAACTGACTCGCCACCTCGAAATCAACAACATCCTAGTCCCCTTCCAGTCCGGCTTCCGACAAAACCACAGCACCAAGACCACACGCTCCTCGCCGCCACAGACGACATCAGACGCCAAATGGACAATGGCGAAACATCAGCCCTCATTCTCCTGGACCTCAGCCGCCTTCGACACGGTATGCCATCACACTTTGAGAACCCGCCTCTTTGAAGCCGGAATACAAGAAAAGGCCCTCGAGTGGACTACATCCTTCCTTTCAGAACCCATGGAGTCCGCCTCCCTCCCTTCTGCTCTGAAGCCACCAAACTAATCTGCGGCGTACCCCAGGGCTCATCCCTCAGCCCAACTTTATTCAACATCTACATGGCATCCCTCGCTCAAGTAGCCCGCCAATACAACCTCAACATCATCTCCTACGCCGACGACACCCAGCTCACTCTCTCTCTCACCAAGGACCCGCACCCACCAAGTCCAACCTCCACGAGGGAATGCAGGCCATTGCTGAATGGATGAGAAACAGCCGCCTGAAACTGAACTCGGACAAGACGGAGGTCATCATCCTCGGACCCAACCCCTCCGCCTGGGATGACTCCTGGTGGCCAACATCTCTAGGAACCCCGCTGACACCGACCGACCACGCACGCAACCTGGGCTTCATCCTCGACTCCTCCCTCTCCATGGCAAAACAGGTCAACGCAGTCTTCTCCTCCTGCTACAACACGCTCCGCATGCTCCGCAGGATGTACAAGTGGATCCCAACAGACACAAGAAAAACAGTGACACAGGCCCTCATTAGCAACAGGCTAGACTACGGCAACGCACTCTACACAGGCATCCCGACAAAACACCTGCAGCGCCTCCAACACATCCAAAACGCCTCCGCCCAACTAATCCTCAAAGCACCACGCTGCAACCACATCACACCCCATCTGAGAGACCTCCACTGGCTCCCCGTTGACAAGAGGATCACATTCAAGCTCCTCACCCACGCACACAAAGCACTCCACAACACCGGACCTGCTTACCTCAACAACAGACTCAGCTTCTACACCCCCACCGACAGCTCCGCTCCGCAGACCTCGTACTCGCCACCGTCCCCCACATCCGCCGAAAGACATCTGGCGGCAGATCCTTCTCCTACCTCGCCGCCAAGACATGGAACACTCTCCCAACCAACCTGCGACGGACCCAGGACCTACTCACCTTCAGAAGACTCCTCAAGACCTGGCTCTTCGACCAGTAGCAGCGTACCCCTCCCCCACTCAGCACCTTGAAACCCTAACCGGTATGTAGCACCCTCTGTAAATATATTGATTGATTGATGAATGGCATCCAGATCTGGATGGTAGCAAGTCTGTCTTTGTGTTAAGATATGCAATTTTCTAGTGTGGAGTACAAGTGGAGTTAGGTGACATATGCATTCTGATAGTTGTTTAGGTTCTTATTTGCGAAGTGGACTTGAAGGTGTTGCATGTAGAGGTTGAAACTTACTGGATATTAAATAAATTCCTGAGATAGTCTGCAGGTAACTTTGAGGGGTTTTGATATATAGGTGTTCATCTAGACAAGCTAAGATTTTTTCCTCATGTATCTGCAAACTATAAAACCAGTTCACCTCCTTCCCCCTACCAAATCTGTGCCAGTGGTAAAAGCTATTCAGCTATCTCCTACAGAAAGAGGAAATAATGTACTTATAGATCTTCTCAAATACATTTTTGCACCTCTGAAAACTATCCTTCATACTCCAGCCCATTTACTCCTTTGAGCCAAGAAATCAAACCACATCGTGTCCATCTTAAGATACTGACACTGACTCCCTAGTGAAGATAGAGTTAAATATAAAATACATTGTGTAACAAATATAGCCCTTTAAAATGGCCTCCCTGTGTATTCAAAAGCTAAGGTACATCCAAGATGGTGGAATATGAAAATGGAACACAAAGGCTGAACCCATACCACCTAATAATCAACAAGGTCTTGAAAACATACTTTTCAGACTCTACCTCTCAGACTGTCTATTCATGACCCCTACTCCTCTCTCTCTCATGCTAAAATGTAATTCTTGGTAATCAGATGCTAGCTACTATTATCTGCACCTATTGTTTTTATCAGGTAGTGTTCTACTCTCCTTACAGGTAGGTCACAGCTATATACATTCAACAAATAAATAATAAACTGATGGCCAATGCCATCAAAACCTATTCAGGAGGAGAGGGTGTTGATTAGGTATCTTTGCATAGAGATCTAGCCTGATATAGAGACATGTGTCAGACATTTAAAGTACATCATTTGCTGTTTGAATTAGGGCTGTCTTACTGCTCCACTGTGGTCTGAATCCAGATTTATAATCTTTCAGATTATAAATTTGTATTCCTTTTTTTAAATTGTCCCCAGCAATAATAGGCACATGATTAGCTGCTGGTTGGTGAAATTATTGAGGTCTCTACCAAAAAAAATTCAGGATTGTTAGGATTTTAGAATTTAGTCTAATACCTTGGATAAGGATACATTGATGCCTTTTCAGGCATTACCTGGTTGGTCTCCAGTATTGATGCTGTGATGATATTGCATGTGTATGAAGTGGGTTTGAGTTAACTGAGAGCTCTTCAGTAGAAATGTTTTTTCATATGTGTGGGATGTGTGCAAGTAGCAGTCCAGGTGGGTGAAGATGTCTGGAAGGTTTGTAAAACTAGTTGCAATTATTGAGGTATGCTGGACTAGAGTTATGTAGTGCCATGAAAGCATGGGTGAGGAGTTTGAATTGTGCTTGCATGTGTATGGGGAGCCAATCGGGCATGTTCAGGTACAGTGGAATGTGAGTGCTCCTTTAGGTGTGGTGTGATGTGAGAAGGTTGTGTGGGAGTTTGAGAGTGATTCTGGCTGCCAAGTACTAAGTGGTCTGTAGCCTTCTGGTGTGTTTTTGTTGATGCCAACATTGAGGGTGTTCCCATAGTCCAGCTTGCTTGTGATGAGGGTGTGCATGAATGAGAGCCATTTGAAAATGTTCCTCAGAATCTTCCCGATATGGAAGCATGGGACAGTGACAGCACTGACTTAGACAGCCATGTTAAGTTTTCCATTGATTAAAATTTTGAATTTCTTTGTATGGGAGGTGTGGTTGAGGGTCTATTGGCCTTCAAGTGGAGTCCTACGGTGAAGTGCTCTTTCTGAAGATCACAATTTCAGTCTTGTAAGTGTTCTGCTTCAAAGAGTTGGCATCCATGAATTGGTCGATTTCAGTCATTCAGTCTGTTAGAAATGGGGTGTTTGGTTGGCAGTCAGGTTACCCCATGTCCAAGCAAGGACCCTCACTCTAGTCAGGGGAAAAGAGAATCACCCTGCGCTAACCCCTGCTGACCCTCTTGATAGCTTGGCACGAGCAGTAGGCTTAAGTTCAGAGTGCTAGGTGTAAATTATTTGTACCAACACACCCAGTAACTTAATGACAACACTACAAAATGGCACAACACAGGTTTAGAAAAATAGAGAATATTTATCTAAACAAAACAAGACCAAAATGACCAAAATCCACAATACACAAGTCAAGTTATCAATTCAAAAGTAAAAAGTTGCTTTATGTAGTTTAAAACACACACTAACACTGTTAGCGTGAACATTTACCTTGGGTGCATCAAAAAAAAAAACACACGGGCGTGTGTGCATCAAAAAGGCCTTGTGATGCGTTGATTTAACTCACAAGAGAAACCTTGCGTTGTTTCTCCTTTCGCTGGGTCGGGCGTGTCGTTTCTTCACCCCACAGGAGAGCGATGCATCGATCCGGTCAGCACTCTCGGGTCCGGTCAGGCCTTGCGTTGTTTTTACACGCCCAGTGGTGCTTGTGTCGGAAATCCAGCCGCACGATGATCTGAAAACCACGCGGCGCGGGTTGCGATCTCACCAGCCTCCATCAGCGATGCTGTGCGTCGATTCTCCAGCTCTGTGCGTCGATTCTTCGGTTGCGTTTCTGCCAAGCGTCGATTTTCAGCTGCGGAGCAGGCAGCGCATCGTTTCTTCAGTCGCAGATCAGTGTTGCGTCGATCTTTTCCCCGCACGGTGCTCTCTGTGTGTATTTCTTACTCTTAGGCTGCTAGCTTCTCCTTTCAGGGTCCCAGGAACTGAGTGGGCACCACAGGGCAGAGTAGGAGTCTCTCTAGAGACTCCAGGTGCTGGCAGATAGAAGTGTTTGCTGTCCCTGAGACTTCAAACAAAAGGAGGCAAGCTCTAAATCAAGCCCTTGGAGATCTTCACAAGATGGAAGGCACACAAAGTCCAGTCTTTGCCCTCTTAGTCTGGCAGAATCAGCAACTGCAGGATAGCTCCACAAAGCACAGTCACAGGCAGGGCAGCTCTTCTTCCTCAGCTCTTCAGCTCTTCTCCAGGCAGGGGTTCCTCTTGGTTTCAGAAGTGTTCTAAACTCTGTGGTTTTGGGTGCCCTTCTTATGCCCAATTTCTACTTTTAAGTAGCCTACTTCAAAGTAAAGTCTCTTTTGAATGTGGAATCCTGCCTTGCCCAGGCCAGGCCCCAGAGACTCACCAGGGGGTTGGAGACTGCATTGTGTGAGGACAGGCACAGCCCTTTCAGGTGTAAGTGACCACTCCTCCCCTCCCTCCTAGCACAGGTGGCTCATCAGAAAAAGCAGACTACACCCCAGCTCCCTTTGTGTCACTGTCTAGTGTGAGGTGCAACCAGCCCAACTGTAAAACTGACCCAGACAGGGATATAAGCAAGAAAATGCTAACTTTCTAAAAGTGGCATTTTCAAACACACAATCTTTAAATCAACTTCACTAAAAGATGTATTTTTAAATTGTGAGCTCAGAGACCCCAAACTCCACATGTCCATCCGCTCCCAAAGGGATTCTACACTTTAATCATATTTAAAGGTAGCCCCCATGTTAACCTAAGGGAGGGACAGGCCTTGCAAAAGTGAAAAAACAATTTAGCAATATTTTACTGTTAGGACATATGAAACACATTACCATGGCCCTCATTACAGCCCTGGCGGTCGGTGGTAAAGCAGTGGTAATACCGCCAACAGACCGGCGGTAAAAAAAATGGAAGCACGACCACAGTGGAAACCGCCAACACAGCCAGCCACTTTAACACTTCGACCGCCACGGCGGTACCAACAAACACCGCAGCGGTAACCGCCAACAGACAGGCGGAAGACAAGGTTCCGCCAACACTATTACAAGAGGCCTATCCGCCAACTTGTCTGGGGCGGTACCAACACCATCAAAAGCATGGAGGAAACAGTACTTTGAAGGGAAACCACTCACCTCTCGACACTCAAGGAAGAACCAGGCTGCCATGGAGCCCGAACTACAGGTGTTACCCATGATGGTGTATCTTCTGCATGAGTGGGGGTGAGGGGGAGGAAAAAGAGAGTGACACACACACACGCAACACGCAACACCCCCACTCCCACCCCCAACACCATACACACAAACACATGCAACAACATTACATATACACCCCGTAACCCTCTGGAATAACGCAAGGACAAAAGGAATTGAGTCAAATCATTGTAGTATCAGAAATTTAGAGAAATAGGTTCAAAATTAAATAAACAGTATGTACAATATATACAATATATACAATATGAAGGACAATGTCCATTCAAAAATAGTCCGTAGCCCACTAGGCCATAACACATAGGCTAAGCCCCCACTTGACTACTGCCTCAAAATGGAGAGAACACTGCAGGGGCATCAGGTCGAAAACACGCGGGCATCTCAGGGGGTTGAGGAAGGGGGGGCACCTCACCCGGAAGATGGTACTTCGCCACTGCTCCTGGAGGGGGCTACATGCCTACAGCTTGGTCCTGGGGAGTGCAAGGCCACTGTCTCTCAAGTGGGTGGTTTGCCCACCGCTTGGTGGGCAAACCACCCACTTGAGAGACAGTGGTGGGCTTGGCCCACAGCTGATCTTCTCCCTCACCAAGGACCCCGCCACCGCCAAAACCAACCTCCACAAAGGAATGAACACCATTGCCAAATGGATGAAGAACAGCTGCCTGAAACTGAACACTGACAAGACTGAGGTCCTCATTCTTGGCTCCACCCCCTTCGCCTGGGACCACTCTTGGTGGCCTGTCACAAAGCACTGCACAATTCCGGACCCTAATACCTCAACAGCTGACTCTACTTCTACACCCCGACTCGCCAGCTTCGCTCCGCTGACCTTGGCCTCGCCACCGTTCCATGCATCCATAGAACAACCGCCAGTGGCAGATCCTTCTCCCACATTGCCATCAAGACTTCCTATCCACCTGTGACAGACACAGGACCTGCTAACCTTCAGGAGACACCACAAGACCTGGCTGTTCGAGTAGTAGCAGCACCTCCCCAGTGCCTTGAGACCCTCTTGGGTGAGTAGTGTGCACTAAAAATGCTATGATTGATTGATTGATTGGAAGAGATTGTAGAGGAAAGATCAAAGTGGGAAAGTTACACAGGGATAAACCTAAACGAAATGAAATGAAAAATATTCTGCTTGGACCTGTGGAAAACCAGAAGAAGACTGGAACTGAACAGCCAAGAAGATGTGCCCAGAAGATGCAATCTGCTCTCCCTCTTTTATCAGGACAAAGAAGTGGGCTGCAAGAGTCAAAAGGCTGCCCTCCTGTTTATGCTAGCCTAGAAGATGCGCCCAGAAGATGCAATCTGCTCTCCCTTTTTTATCAGGACAAAGAAGTGGGCTGCAAGAGTCAAAAAGCTGCCCTCCTGCTTGAGCTACAAGGACAGAACAATATTCCAGAGGCCTTTTTACTACACTCCCAGATGACCAATTCAAACTGGACTTACCCTGGACCCTGTTGTTGGCCTCTGCTGGAGTGAGCCTTGACCTCCAAGTAGTGATCCTAAGGTGCAGGAGGCTTGGCTGTTGGCAAAGTGTACACTGCCTACTAAAATCTTCAAACTTGGGAATGAAAACATTTTACCAAATTTTTGCTACAAGAAATGGCAGGTGATCTAGCCATGCTGCGAAGCTAATAGAAAAGAGGTGCACTGCCGCTGAGCCAAAGATTAAGGTTGCTCCAGCTCTGTTCTTCACAGCAGCAGCAAATGCAGTTCAGCAGAACCTCACAGACAAGGTATCTAGCCTTTTGGAGCCTTTTTAAAGCTACAGCCTGTAGTCTATCCTGCTGGAAAAATTAATGCTCCAAAAAAGGTGAATAAGTCTAAAGGTATGAATGTTTACCAAAAGCACAAAAAGTATCCATCCAATGAGGGGCCTTCTGTGGGCACAAAGTTCAAAGTTCTCCTGCCCGCTGCTTATACACCAAAAGACAATGACTTCATAAGACATCATCCAGGGTCTATGTGCTTGTGGTGACGTAGAGCCCTCTTCAGCCACTGCCTCTTGCATTGTCCGGCTGAGAATTTTTGACTTCCATCGCAGAGACTAGGTCTGAAGGTAAAAAATTTTACTGGGACAACCTTGTCCATGTGCGTGACCTGCGCTCCATTGTGATATGCCTTAAAGTAGACCCTTGTACCAGTTAAGCACAAGCAGAAGACCGCAGTTGGTGCTTAATGCAATTTTGTGACTATTTTAATTTTTAATTTAAATATCATAACTTCAGTTTAACTGATTGGATTTTTGTTATTTTGGTGTCATTTCATTTATTAATATTGTCTCTATTTTTCTAAATTGGTTTGGATGTTCTCTTGTGTTGTATTATGACTTTATTACTGTTTTGGTACTGCATAAATATTTTACACATTACCTCTAAGTTATGGCTGTTTGGTATGTTCTATAGCTAAAAGGAGATTGAGCTCAGGTTGAATTATTGACTGTACTGGTTCACCCTGACAAGGGTTGTGGCTATTAATTGAGGTGGGTACTGACAGCCCCCAACTAATATCCCAGTTATTCACAATGGAAATTAGCTTTATGGAGCTTAAGGAGCTCTTCAGCATCATGAAAGAACTCTCCAACCCCAGCCCCAACATCAACGACATTTCACCCTCACAAGAGCTCTGCGACTCCCTGGCCACGTTCTTCCACCAGAAGATCACCAACATCCACAACAGCTTCAACACCACAGCCGCCCCCACCACGCCAGACACCCCCCCGCTAACACCACCCGCTCCGATCGCCTAACCTCTTGGGCCAACGTCAGCGACACAGAGACACGCAAGTTCATGAACTCCATCCACTCCGGATCACCGTCAGACCCATGCCCCCACCACGTGTACAACAAAGCAGATGCAACTATCGATCCCCAACTACGGAAGGTCATCAACATCTCATTCGAAACAGCAACATTTTCAGAAAGCTGGAAATACGCCGAAATCAACGCCCTCCTTAAGAAGCCCAAAGCAGACCCCCAGGACCTTAAGAACTTCCGACCCATCTCCCTGCTCCCGTTCCCTGCGAAGGTCATCGAGAAAATCGTCAATGCACAACTGACTCGCCACCTCGAAATCAACAACATCCTAGACCCCTTCCAGTCCGGCTTCCGACAAAACCACAGCACCGAGACCACGCTCCTCGCCGCCACAGACGACATCAGACGCCAAATGGACAATGGCGAAACATCAGCCCTCATTCTCCTGGACCTATCAGCCGCCTTCGACACGGTATGCCATCACACTTTGAGAACCCGCCTCTTTGAAGCCGGAATACAAGAAAAGGCCCTCGAGTGGACTACATCCTTCCTTTCAGAACCCATGGAGTCCGCCTCCCTCCCTTCTGCTCTGAAGCCACCAAACTCATCTGCGGCGTACCCCAGGGCTCATCCCTCAGCCCAACTTTATTCAACATCTACATGGCACCCCTCGCTCAAGTAACCCGCCAATACAACCTCAACATCATCTCCTACGCCGACGACACCCAGCTCACTCTCTCTCTCACCAAGGACCCGCACCCACCAAGTCCAACCTCCACGAGGGAATGCAGGCCATTGCCGAATGGATGAGAAACAGCCGCCTGAAACTGAACTCGGACAAGACGGAGGTCATCATCCTCGGACCCAACCCCTCCGCCTGGGACGACTCCTGGTGGCCAACATCTCTAGGAACCCCGCTGACACCGACCGACCACGCACGCAACCTGGGCTTCATCCTCGACTCCTCCCTCTCCATGGCAAAACAGGTCAACGCAGTATTCTCCTCCTGCTACAACACGCTCCGCATGCTCCGCAGGATCTACAAGTGGATCCCAACAGACACAAGAAAAACAGTGACACAGGCCCTCATTACCAACAGGCTAGACTACGGCAACGCACTCTACACAGGCATCCCGACAAAACACCTGCAGCGCCTCCAACACATCCAAAACGCCTCTGCCCGACTAATCCTCAAAGCACCACGCTGCAACCACATCACACCCCATCTGAGAGACCTCCACTGGCTCCCCGTTGACAAGAGGATCACATTCAAGCTCCTCACCCACGCACACAAAGCACTCCACAACACCGGACCTGCTTACCTCAACAACAGACTCAGCTTCTACACCCCCACCGACAGCTCTGCTCCGCAGACCTCGTACTCGCCACCGTCCCCCACATCCGCCGAAAGACATCTGGCGGCAGATCCTTCTCCTACCTCGCCGCCAAGACATGGAACACTCTCCCAACCAACCTGCGACGGACCCAGGACCTACTCACCTTCAGAAGACTCCTCAAGACCTGGCTCTTCGACCAGTAGCAGCGTACCCCTCCCCCCCTCAGCATCTTGAAACCCTAACCGGTATGTAGCACCCTCTATAAATATATTGATTGATTGATGAATGGCATCCAGATCTGGATGGTAGCAAGTCTGTCTTTGTGTTAAGATATGCAATTTTCTAGTGTGGAGTACAAGTGGAGTTAGGTGACATATGCATTCTCATAGTTGTTTAGGTTCTTATTTGCGAAGTGGACTTGAAGGTGTTGCATGTAGAGGTTGAAACTTACTGGATATTAAATACATTCCTGAGATAGTCTGCAGGTAACTTTGAGGGGTTTTGATATATAGGTGTTCATCTAGACAAGCTAAGATTTTTTCCTCATGTATCTGCAAACTATCAAACCAGTTCACCTCCTTCCCCCTACCAAATCTGTGCCAGTGGTAAAAGCTATTCAGCTATCTCCTACAGAAAGAGGAAATAATGTACTTATAGATCTTCTCAAATACATTTTTGCACCTCTGAAAACTATCCTTCATACTCCAGCCCATTTACTCCTTTGAGCCAAGAAATCAAACCATATAGTGTCCATCTTAAGATACTGACACTGACTCCCTAGTGAAGATAGAGTTAAATATAAAATACATTGTGTAACAAATATAGCCCTTTAAAATGGCCTCCCTGTGTATTCAAAAGCTAAGGTACATCCAAGATGGTGGAATATGAAAATGGAACACAAAGGCTGAACCCATACCACCTAATAATCAACAAGGTCTTGAAAACATACTTTTCAGACTCTACCTCTCAGACTGTCTATTCATGACCCCTACTCCTCTCTCCCTCATGCTAAAATGTAATTCTTGGTAATCAGATGCTAGCTACTATTATCTGCACCTATTGTTTTTATCAGGTAGTGTTCTACTCTCCTTACAGGTAGGTCACAGCTATATACATTCAACAAATAAATAATAAACTGATGGCCAATGCCATCAAAACCTATTCAGGAGGAGAGGGTGTTGATTAGGTATCTTTGCATAGAGATCTAGCCTGATATAGAGACATGTGTCAGACATTTAAAGTACATCATTTGCTGTTTGAATTAGGGCTGTTTTACTGCTCCACTGTGGTCTGAATCCAGATTTATAATCTTTCAGATTATAAATTTGGATTCCTTTTTTTAAATTGTCCCCAGCAATAATAGGCACATGATTAGCTGCTGGTTGGTGAAATTATTGAGGTCTCTACCAAAAAAAATTCAGGATTGTTAGGATTTTAGAATTTAGTCTAATACCTTGGATAAGGATACATTGATGCCTTTTCAGGCATTACCTGGTTGGTCTCCAGTATTGATGCTGTGATGATATTGCATTTGTATGAAGTGGGTTTGAGTTAACTGAGAGCTCTTCAGTAGAAATGTTTTTTCATATGTGTGGGATGTGTGCAAGTAGCAGTCCAGGTGGGTGAAGATGTCTGGAAGGTTTGTAAAACTAGTTGCAATTATTGAGGTATGCTGGACTAGAGTTATGTAGTGCCATGAAAGCATGGGTGAGGAGTTTGAATTGTGCTCGCATGTGTATGGGGAGCCAATCGGGCATGTTCAGGTACAGTGGAATGTGAGTGCTCCTTTAGGTGTGGTGTAATGTGAGAAGGTTGTGTGGGAGTTTGAGAGTGATTCTGGCTGCCAAGTACTAAGTGGTCTGTAGCCTTCTGGTGTGTTTTTGTTGATGCCAACATTGAGGGTGTTCCCATAGTCCAGCTTGCTTGTGATGAGGGTGTGCATGAATGAGAGCCATTTGAAAATGTTCCTCAGAATCTTCCCGATATGGAAGCATGGGACAGTGACAGCACTGACTTAGACAGCCATGTTGAGTTTTCCATTGATTTAAATTTTGAATTTCTTTGTATGGGAGGTGTGGTTGAGGGTCTATTGGCCTTCAAGTGGAGTCCTACGGTGAAGTGCTCTTTCTGAAGATCACAATTTCAGTCTTGTAAGTGTTCTGCTTCAAAGAGTTGGCATCCATGAATTGGTCGATTTCAGTCATTCAGTCTGTTAGAAATTGGGTGTTTGGTTGGCAGTCAGGTTACCCCATGTCCATGCAAGGACCCTCACTCTAGTCAGGGGAAAAGAGAATCACCCTGCGCTAACCCCTGCTGACCCTCTTGATAGCTTGGCACGAGCAGTAGGCTTAAGTTCAGAGTGCTAGGTGTAAATTATTTGTACCAACACACCCAGTAACTTAATGACAACACTACAAAATGGCACAACACAGGTTTAGAAAAATAGAGAATATTTATCTAAACAAAACAAGACCAAAATGACAAAAATCCACAATACACAAGTCAAGTTATCAATTAAAAAGTAAAAAGTTGCTTTATGTAGTTTAAAACACACACTAACACTGTTAGCGTGAACATTTACCTTGGGTGCGTCAAAAAAAAAAAACACACGGGCGTGTGTGCATCAAAAAGGCCTTGTGATGCGTTGATTTAACTCACAAGAGAAACCTTGCGTAGTTTCTCCTTTCGCTGGGTCGGGCATGTCGTTTCTTCTCTCCACAGGAGAGAGATGCATCGATCCGGTCAGCACTCTCGGGTCCGGTCAGGCCTTGCGTTGTTTTTACACGCCCAGTGGTGCTTGTGTCGGAAATCCAGCCGCACGATGATCTGAAAACCACGCGGCGCGGGTTGCGATCTCACCAGCCTCCATCAGCGATGCTGTGCGTCGATTCTCCAGCTCTGTGCGTCGATTCTTCGGTTGTGTTTCCGCCAAGTGTCGATTTTCAGCTGCGGAGCAGGCAGCGCATCGTTTCTTCAGTCGCAGATCAGTGTTGCGTCGATCTTTTCCCCGCACAGTGCTCTCTGTGTGTATTTCTTACTCTTAGGCTGCTAGCTTCTCCTTTCAGGGTCCCAGGAACTGAGTGGGCACCACAGGGCAGAGTAGGAGTCTCTCTAGAGACTCCAGGTGCTGGCAGATAGAAGTGTTTGCTGTCCCTGAGACTTCAAACAAAAGATGGCAAGCTCTAAATCAAGCCCTTGGAGATCTTCACAAGATGGAAGGCACACAAAGTCCAGTCTTTGCCCTCTTAGTCTGGCAGAATCAGCAACTGCAGGATAGCTCCACAAAGCACAGTCACAGGCAGGGCAGCTCTTCTTCCTCAGCTCTTCAGCTCTTCTCCAGGCAGGGGTTCCTCTTGGTTTCCAGAAGTGTTCTAAACTCTGTGGTTTTGGGTGCCCTTCTTATGCCCAATTTCTACTTTTAAGTAGCCTACTTCAAAGTAAAGTCTCTTTTGAATGTGGAATCCTGCCTTGCCCAGGCCAGGCCCCAGAGACTCACCAGGGGGTTGGAGACTGCATTGTGTGAGGACAGGCACAGCCCTTTCAGGTGTAAGTGACCACTCCTCCCCTCCCTCCTAGCACAGGTGGCTCATCAGAAAAAGCAGACTACACCCCAGCTCCCTTTGTGTCACTGTCTAGTGTGAGGTGCAACCAGCCCAACTGTAAAACTGACCCAGACAGGGATATCAGCAAGAAAATGCTAACTTTCTAAAAGTGGCATTTTCAAACACACAATCTTTAAATCAACTTCACTAAAAGATGTATTTTTAAATTGTGAACTCAGAGACCCCAAACTCCACATGTCCATCCGCTCCCAAAGGGATTCTACACTTTAATCATATTTAAAGGTAGCCCCCATGTTAACCTAAGGGAGGGACAGGCCTTGCAAAAGTGAAAAAACAATTTAGCAATATTTTACTGTTAGGACATATGAAACACATTACCATGGCCCTCATTACAGCCCTGGCGGTCGGTGGTAAAGCAGTGGTAATACCGTCAACAGACCGGCGGTAAAAAAAATGGAAGCACGACCACAGTGGAAACCGCCAACACAGCCAGCCACTTTAACACTCCGACCGCCACGGCGGTACCAACAAACAGCGCAGCGGTAACCGCCAACAGACAGGCGGAAGACAAGGTTCCGCCAACACTATTACAAGAGGCCTATCCGCCAACTTGTCTGGGGCGGTACCAACACCATCAAAAGCACGGCGGAAACAGTACTTTGAAGGGAAACCACTCACCTCTCGACACTCAAGGAAGAACCAGGCTGCCATGGAGCCCGAACTACAGGTGTTACCCATGATGGTGTATCTTCTGCATGAGTGGGGGTGAGGGGGAGGAAAAAGAGAGTGACACACACACACGCAACATGCAACACCCCCACTCCCACCCCCAACACCATACACACAAACACATGCAACAACATTACATATACACCCCGTAACCCTCTGGAATAACGCAAGGACAAAAGGAATTGAGTCAAATCATTGTAGTATCAGAAATTTAGAGAAATAGGTTCAAAATTAAATAAACAGTATGTACAATATATACAATATATACAATATGAAGGACAATGTCCATTCAAAAATAGTCCGTAGCCCACTAGGCCATATCACATAGGCTAAGCCCCCACTTGACTACTGCCTCAAAATGGAGAGAACACTGCAGGGGCATCAGGTCGAAAACACGCAGGCATCTCAGGGGGTTGAGGAAGGGGGGGCACCTCACCCGGAAGATGGTACTACGCCACTGCTCCTGGAGGGGGCTACATGCCTACAGCTTGGTACTGGGGAGTGCAAGGCCACTGTCTCTCAAGTGGGTGGTTTGCCCACCGCTTGGTCCTGGGAAGTGCAAGCCCACAGTCTCTCAAGTGGGTGGTTTACCCACTGCTTGGTCCTGGGGAGTTCAAGTCCACAGTCTCTCAAGTGGGTGGTTTGCCCACTGCTTGCTCCTAGGTAGTGAAAGGCCACAGTCTCTCAAGTGGGTGGTTTGCCCACTGCTTGCTCCTGGGGAGTGCAAAGCCACAGTCTCTCAAGTGGTTGGTTTGCTAACTGCTTGTTCCTGGGGAGTGCAAAGCCACAGTCTCTCAAGTGGGTGGTTTGTCCACTGCTTGGTCCTGTGGAGTGCAAGGCCACAGTCTCTCAAGTGGATGCCTTCTTCTACTGGTTCTGGAGGGGGCTTTGTGCCCAGTGTGCTGCATCCTGCCAAGGATAGGGTGAGTGGATGCTTTTCTCCACTGGTTCTGGAGGGGGCTTTGTGCCCAGTGTGCTTCATCCTGCCAAGGATAGGGTGAGTGGATTCCTTTCGCCACTGGTTCTGGAGGGGCTTTGTGCCCAGTGTGCTTCATGCTGCCAAGGATAGGGTGAGTGGATGCCTTTCTCTACCCAGTGGTGCCTGGTCACAGTCCCTCTCCTGGGTGTCACAGCCACAAGATTTGCAGTGAGGAGTAGCAGCATTCCATATGTGATGTCTCAACTCCTGAGGCACCGGGTGTGGCTAATAGGAGATCCCATGGTCACAACCCAGTTGATGTAGGTTTATGGGTGTGGGGTCATCCCTAAGGGCAAGTGTCTGTCTAACAGGTATCCCTCGAATATTTGCAAGTGACTCTGGTTAACCCAACCTCTCATGGCTACTGACCCCAGTGAGGAATCTCAGGACAAGGGCAGAGAATGAGGCACATGGGGCACATGGGGGAACAAGGAGGATAATTGAAAGAACCTTTGGCCTCCTGAAGGCCAGGTTCCGGTGCCTCCATCTGACAGGTGGATCCCTGTACTACTCACCCAAGAAGGTGTGCCAGATCATCGTTGCATGTTGCACAACCTGGCCTTGCGACGCTAGGTGCCTTTTCTGCAGGAAGATGAGCCTCGAGATGGTCTTGTGGCGGCGGTGGAGCCAGTGGACAGTGAGGAAGAGGAGGCAGAGGAAGAAGATGAGGACAACAGAAGACCCATCATACAACAGTACTTCCAGTGACACAAAGGTAAGACACTGTAACTTCACTTTCCATTACAGTTTTGTGTTTGACATTGAACATGCCAGGCTGATTTCCCTATTTCTATGGCCATTTACTGTACCGTTTGGCATCTCTATTATCAAATATCTGTGCCCCAATCTGGCTCCTGCTGTGTTTACTGCTGCCCACTACAGGTCATACCTATACATGACTGTACCTTTGAATTGCAATGTTTACAGCTTGTTAAACAAATACATATTTGAATCAATTGACAGACTCCATACTTGTATTTGTTCCAAGGGTGTTTATTTAAGTGATAATAAGTGGAGAGGGTATTGCAATGGGCTTGGTTGATGATGGAGGAAAGTCCAGGGTAGAGTCCAGTCAATTGGTATTACAGGTGCATTGTCCAATGGAGCATTGGAAGGGGAGCAATTGCAGTTCAAGGTGGACAGGGTAACAGAATGGGACAGAAGGGTGACAATCAGGAGAGTCTTATTTCCTGGTGGGAGTCTTGGCAATGTTCTCTAGCTTCTGCCTGGATTGCAGGGACCGTTTGCGGGGTGGTTCTCCTTCTGCAGGGGGTGGGGTGCTGGTGGCCTGTTGGTCCTTTGGAGGGGCCTCCTGTCCACTAGTGCCGGAGGAGGTGGTGGACTGTTCATCAGTGTGGCTAGTGTCAGGGGCCCGTTGGTGTGCCACTGCCTCCTTCATGGTGTTGGCCATGTCAGCCAGCACCCCTGCAATGGTGACCAGGATGGTGTGGATGTGTTTGAGGTCCTCCCTGATCACCAGGTACTGTCCCTCCTGCATCCGCTGGGTCTCCTGCAACTTGGCCAGTGTCTGGCCCAAGGTCACCTGGGAATGTTGGTATGCTCCCAGGATCCCTGCATGTACCTCATGGAGAGTGGGTTCCCTGGGCCTGTCCTCCCCCTGTCGCACAGCATTCCTCCTAGCTTCCCTATTGTCCTGTGCCTCTGTCCCCTGAACTGTGTGCCCTCTGCCACTGACCCCAGGTCCCTTATCGTCCTGTGTATGTGGGGTTGCCTGGGGTCCCTGTAGTGGTGGACACACTGCTGATTGACGTGTCCTGGGAACAGAGGTATGGGCCCACTGGGTAGGTGCTGTGCTGGTGTTTCCTGAGAGGGGAAGGGTCTGTGGTGGTATGGGACTGTGGCAGGGTAACCGACTGTCCAGAGGTCCCTGATGGGCCAGGTTGATCATCGTGATCCAGGTGTGCAGAGCTGCTGTTATCACTGTGGGCCTCCTCTGAGGTGGTTCTACCCAGATGATTTCCTCCACCATGACCCTTAGCTCCTCCTCTGAAGGCCAGGTTCCGGTGCCTCCATCTGACAGGTGGATCCCTGTACTACTCACCCAAGAAGGTGTGCCAGATCATCGTTGCATGTTGCACAACCTGGCCTTGCGACGCTAGGTGCCTTTTCTGCAGGAAGATGAGCCTGGAGATGGTCTTGTGGCGGCGGTGGAGCCAGTGGACAGTGAGGAAGAGGAGGCAGAGGAAGAAGATGAGGACAACAGAAGACCCATCATACAACAGTACTTCCAGTGACACAAAGGTAAGACACTGTAACTTCACTTTCCATTACAGTTTTGTGTTTGACATTGAACATGGCAGGCTGATTTCCCTATTTCTATGGCCATTTACTGTACCGTTTGGCATCTCTATTTTCAAATATCTGTGCCCCAATCTGGCTCCTGCTGTGTTTACTGCTGCCCACTACAGGTCATACCTATACATGACTGTACCTGTGAATTGCAATGTTTACAGCTTGTTAAACAAATACATATTTGAATCAATTGACAGACTCCATACTTGTATTTGTTCCAAGGGTGTTTATTTAAGTGATAATAAATGGAGAGGGTATTGCAATGGGCTTGGTTGATGATGGAGGAAAGTCCAGGGTAGATTCCAGTCTATTGGTATTACAGGTGCATTGTCCAATGGAGCATTGGAAGGGGAGCAATTGCAGTTCAAGGTGGAAAGGGTAACAGAATGGGACAGAAGGGTGACAATCAGGAGAGTCTTATTTCCTGGTGGGAGTCTTGGCAATGTTCTCTAGCTTTTGCCTGGATTGCAGGGACCGTTTGTGGGGTGGTTCTCCTTCTGCAGGGGGTGGGGTGCTGGTGGCCTGTTGGTCCTTTGGAGGAGGTGGACTGTTCATCGGTGTGGCTAGTGTCAGGGGCCTGTTGGTGTGTCACTGCCTCCTTCATGGTGTTGGCCATGTCAGCCAGCACCCCTGCAATGGTGACCAGGATGGTGTGGATGTGTTTGAGGTCCTCCCTGATCACCAGGTACTGTCCCTCCTGCATCCGCTGGGTCTCCTGCAACTTGGCCAGTGTCTGGCCCAAGGTCACCTGGGAATGTTGGTATGTTCCCAGGATCCCTGCATGTACCTCATGGAGAGTGGGTTCCCTGGGCCTGTCCTCCCCCTGTCGCACAGCATTCCTCCCAGCTTCCCTATTGTCCTGTGCCTCTGTCCCCTGAACTGTGTGCCCTCTGCCACTGACCCCAGGTCCCTTATCGTCCTGTGTATGTGGGGTTGCCTGGGGTCCCTGTAGTGGTGGACACACTGCTGATTGACGTGTCCTGGGAACAGAGGTATGGGCTCACGGGGTAGGTGCTGTGCTGGTGTTTCCTGAGAGGGGAAGGGTCTGTGGTGGTATGGGACTGTGGCAGGGTAACCGACTGTCCAGAGGTCCCTGATGGGCCAGGTTGATCATCATGATCCAGGTGTGCAGAACTGCTGTCATCACTGTGGGCCTCCTCTGAGGTGGTTCTACCTGGATGATTTCCTCCACCATGACCCTTAGCTCCTCCTCTGAAAACCTGGGGTGTCTTTGGGGTGTCATGGGTGTGGTGTGAGTGGTATGTGTGAGGATGTGTGGGGTGATGTGTTGTGGTGTGGGCTGTGAGGTGCATGGATGGTGTATGGGTGATGGTGTTTTGTGGCTCAGATTGAGTGGGTGCTCCAGGCTTGTCTCTCTCTCTGTTGGCAATCTTTTTTTTCATGGAAAGGGATGTGGGTAATGTGGGTGTGTGTTTTGTAGTGGTCTGAGTTTGTGGGTATGGTGTGTGTATGTGTGTAAGATGTGTGTATTTTGCATTGTCCAATGTGGTGTAGTTTTGTTGGTGCATGTGTATTTTGAGCGCAGAGGTTGAAAGATCACCGCAGTGATTCGTGGATCCTGATACTGTGGACTTATTTCTGTTGGTGTAACGGTGTGGGTTTTGGTACCGCCAGTTTATTGCTGACCTTTGGGCTGGCGGACTTGTGTGGGTGTCTGTATAGTGGTGGATTTCTCTCTGTGTGTCATAATACCCGTAGCGGTATACCGTCGTGGTCACAGTATCTTGGCGGCCGTCAGCGCGGCGGTATGCAGCATTTACCACTAATGTTGTAATGAGGGCCTATATGTCCTACCTTAACCATTTACTGCACCCTGCCCTTGGGGCTACCGAGGGCCTACCTTAGGGGTGTCTAACATGTAAAAAAAGGGAAGGTTTAGGCCTGGCAAGTGGGTACACTTGCCAAGTTGAATTTACAGTTAAAACTGCAGACACAGACACTGCAATGGCAGGTTTGACACATGATTACAGAGCTACTTATGTGGGTGGCACAACCAGTGCTGCAGGCCCACTAGTAGCATTTGATTTACAGGCCCTGGGCACCTCGAGTGCACTGTACTAGGGACTTACTAATAAATCAAATATGCCAATCGTGGATAAGCCAATTACACACACATTTTGTAAAGGAGCACTTGCACTTTAGCACTGGTTAGCAGTGGTAAAGTGCCCAGAGTAACAAAAACAGCAAAATCAGAGTCCAGCACACATCAATAACCTGGGGAACAGAGGCAAAAGGTTAGGGGAGACCAAGGATTAACAGTTTAACATAGTCACACAGGTATTGAATTTATCTGGGTACTGGGCTTGTTTATGAGAGAGAAAATGAGTTGCATGTCATTGGCGTAGGAGAAGATATTAATGTTGTTGTGGGTGATGCTGGCTCAAGGAATCAGTTTTACATTGCAGTAGGAGGTAAAAGGGAGGGTCCTTGCAGAACTCTGAAGATGAGGGAGGGGATGTCTGAGGTATACAGTGCCAGGTTGAAAATCTGCCTCCTTCCAGTCAGAAAGGAACAGATCCATGGGGGTTTGGGTAGCTAGATTCTGATATGGTGTCAGCATTCAGTGGGGATGGATTGGGAAACTGTCAAAAGTTTGTGGCAAGGTCCAGGAGGATGAGTGCCACTGTGTCTCCTTTTCCTCCATCTTTTCTTTTGATGTTAGAAGGGAGCCTGGATCACTAACTTCTATCTACAGGAAGTCAGTAACTAGTGTCACATATTTCTAACCCCCTAGATTCTGTTGGATTGCCTTGATTTGAGTTGCATGGAATGCCACATAGTAGCCAGCAAGAATTGTGTGAGACCATAGCTTTAGCTTCTGTGGCATACAAGACCTAGCTGAAGCACCCACAGAATCATCTGTTGCCTGGTGAGAGAATGTAAGAGGATTTGCCAGAGCATCAGTGCAAAGTAAAGACATCCTTTTGTGACTTCCTGGAAAAATATAATTGTGGTATTTTCCAATGTAAACTTACAGTTACAAGATACCCTTCAGGATTATGGCTGTTTTTCATACCTAGACATGTAGGACACCCACGGGTTCCCAATCTCAATCTCAGATAGGCCTGCTGTAGCAGCCTGAGTTATATATTTTTCAAAAGAAGTAGAAAGTGATCTCTCTACCCAGAATGTTCGATAAATAAGATGTCCAGACAGCTGACTTATTGTTTTTCTTAGTCAAGTACAAGTTATACTGTTAAGATCTAGAGAGATTAATTAAAAAACTGTCTGTTTTTTAACTGTTTACTACCAAGATCTTCCTTTTGTAGTACTAATTAAATTCAAGCAGCAATATGTAGATTTCGGTTTTGGATCTTGAGCTTAATGTTTCATTAGCTAGCAAAAGAAATGGTTCTGCCCTTCCAGCATGCTTTGGGCCATTATATTGAATTTTCTTTGGAGGTTAGCCTTCATCATTTCTTGACATATTGAATATAGTGAGAAGGCAAGAAGCAGCAGTGGTGAATCCTTTTGTATCCTTGACAATGTACTGGTTTCTTCATATTGTACATAGTAGACCTGAGCACAGTTAGAATCATGTACATTTTGTATTACATTATGATGAATCTGGTCAACCCCCAACTCTTCTAGAGTTTGCAATAACCACATCCAGCCATTCTAGTTTAAAGATCAGCAAAGGAGATATATGGCCAACCAGATTTCAGCACAATGAGGAGATGACTATACGCAGGAATGCAGGATCACAAAGATCCATTTCCTTTCTAAAAAATGGAGGCAAATGTCATGACACACAACAGATCTTCTTTTGATGCCTCCTTACATGTTCTATTTTTTTCTGCATGCCTCTCTCTTTTCCTTTCCTGTTGATATAATCAACTCAAGATATCATAGAATAGCACTGAGCATGCCACTCTTTATTAGTAATCTTGAGGCAAGGCCTCGGCTTCAAGAAGGCAACTACAGCCAGGCTACACATATCCATCTTAGTTGCAGGTGTCAGACTTATGTGTTGCACAGACATATTACAATGACAGAAATGTAGGCTTTTATTTCCATCAGAGGACAGTACCGTGGTTCTGTTGCCTGCATACCTTTAGCACTACAGAACTATACTTTGCCTGGTCACTGTCATTCCAACCGGCCTGGTTTACCTGTGTTCAACCTGTGTTCCACTGCCTATCGTGTCTCTTTGAATGGGCACCGGATATCTGCCTTGCTCTGGATCCTCCTGTCCCTATGGACACAAATAGGAAGATGAGTCCACTAAAGACCCATTTCCTGAGTTGTCCAATGATCTTGCACTTGCTTCAAGATGTTTGGTATAAGTTTCTTCCCACTGGGGAGATGGGTGCATTGGCACCAGAATTAATCACCTTTTGCTTAGATAACCCGAAGGCAGCACATCAGCCATTTCCTCAGCATTGACTGATAATGAGGATCATAGCTGTTCTCTTGAAATAGTGAATGGGGCTTTTAAGCAGTTATCTGTGGAGATGGAATCCATCCTGGATTCTCTAACCATTGACTTGGTGGAAGAGATCTTGGGAGCCTCGAATTCCAACTACTTTGGCCTGTTTTTCAAAATTCTTACTTTTAATGTTTTGTACATTATGCCATCCAGTATTGCATTTAACTCATGTGACTTATATTTTTTTGTATTTTCTTTGCTTGCTTTATTGCTTTCCTGTCCATGGGGGGAGGAGGTGTTATGAGACCTATTCACTCACTATAGTTATGCCTTATTTCTTAGCACTAGCAATTCTGATGTTTCTGTTCTGCACTGTCCTACATTGCACATTTTTCTTTTGTGTAATTTTACAAAAAAAATTATAATGTCACTTGTTGTGTAGCCACTTTTCTAGGATTCTGTCTGTACCTCCTCCGACTGCTCAGGAGGCACAACAAGTGCCAGGTACTGTTTTCTGTCCGTCCAGCAATCATTCCGAGGCTCCTATAGACATAACATAGTAGCTTTTCACTGTATCAAGCTAATTTTATAAATTAGGTCCATTAGTGTTTAGCTTTAGAGAGGATGATTCTAGCAGAGTTGATCCATCTGCAGATCAGATGCACTCTGGGGCATACAGCCTGTGTAAACTGGGATTACACTTCCCTATGCGGGCCACTTGACTACGAAAACAGAGGTATGGGGTTCACTGCTCCCACAGATCACTAATAATAATAATAATAATAATAATAATAATAATAATAATAATAATAATAAGTCTTCCTGTGCATTACCTAACAGGATAGGCTTAGGCCACTACATTTGCATTATGGTGGCACTATTTGTGTTATACAGTGTTCTAACTGCTATTCTGATTTTTTATAATTATTGCTAGTATTATAATTGCATCTTATTTGCTTCATAATAGACTATGTTAGTTACAATAAATATATTGTGCACTTTCATTGTGTCTTTTTTACTGTTGCTATGGATATATAACTGAGATAGTATACAAAAAGGACTGACCAGTTTCACTACGGTTCCCTGAGAGGGGGGTACAGTGTAGTGCTTTTTGGGTTACCACAGTTGCTTGCCACTCTGTGAAGTTAAGAGTGCAAGTAAGACACTAATTTAGGAAGTATTTTTGTATGACAGTACTGATTTGGCAGAAGTGGTACAGCCCCTGCCTTCTAACATTCTTTTGCCCCATGGCACAGTTGTGCAAAAGCAGAATCCCATACGACAATATATCACATATTATGCATACATCAGTTTTAAAATCAAAACACATTCCAGCCAATAAATATCCTCCATACCTAATATGAAACCAAGATACAATAAAAGAATGTCTCAATGCAAATGTAAAAAGCAAGAGTTAAAATGTGGTTAGTTACCTAATTGATTACAGAGCCTATGCCTGCAAGAGGTCCCCTGCTCAGCCTTCCATTCGTCAATCCTTAATAACAATGGTGTTATGAACTAATGGTCAACAGCACTCCCACTCTCTTGCCAGATGATCTCATATCATGTAACACTGGTTACCCTGCAAAACAGCAGCGACAATCACGGACTCAAGATTCAAGGAACTTCACTAATGAATAATCTTCAAGTGCCAGGGTGGGAAGAATCTTCCAACAGAATTTCAAGAGACATTCACCTGGCCAGTTAATTTCCCAAGAGCACTCTTGAGAGGCTTGACTAGTGACTCGTGTCCCAACAGTGTTACTCGAGATGGTATGTAAAAAGCATGATGCACAGTACCCACCATGTAACAAAATATATATATTATATCTCACTATTCAATGCACAGTGCACAACTTATTTTGGGTGTTTAATGATTTGTGATTTTTAATGCAATTTGCTTTTTGCTGAAAATGTATTCTACAAACAATCCATTCTTTGGACTTTTTCCAGTGCACTTGTGAAAAAGTGTAAACAATTAAAATTAACATAAATACAAAAATATGATAAGCGTTGATTGCCTAGCCACTCTGGCCTCATTTACAAGGCCCTTTTGCATCCGCTGCATCAATTTTTTTGACGCAGCGGTGGTGCTAGCAGTGCATTGCAATGCTCCATATTAACAAATATTGGGGTATTGGGTGCAATGCATCAGTCAAAATGTTACTGTCTGCTCAGAATAGACACAAATTTGATGCAGGGCTCTTTCCAATGGGACTCTCCTCACATTGCTGGAGTTGAGTCTGTTTAATGGCCCAACTCTAGCAATGCATCATTTTAGCACCATCAGATGCATTCGAATTTTCAAAGCATCTGTGAAAACTTGTGCAATGGAGGTTTGTATTTTAAATACAGCGTATCCACAGCATCACTAGGGGATGTGTGCTAGGTGCAGAAAATATGACGCATCAATGATGAATCATCAGTTTCTTGTAAATGAAGCCCTCAATTTTAAAAATAGAAATCAAATTTTTTCACGTTGTCCCTCTATTTGCCCTGTCTCTTTAGCACTTGGAGCAAAGGGGCATGTTTACAAGAAACAGGTGTCAGTTTCCTTGCATCGCCCCTGCCCTACCTAACAACACTGTGGGTGCAAAATATTTACAATACAGCGCACCATGGCAGTCATTAGGACAATAGCATCAACGTTGTTGATGCTATTGTGGCACTTTGCTGAACTAGTGTCAAAAATGTTGACGCTAGTGCAGCAAAGTGTAAGGAAGCCCTACAGGTTTCTATGGGTGCGTCATTTTAATGCCTGCTTTGAGCAGGTTTTAAAAATGATGTGAAAAATGGTGCAGTGAGAGCTTGTGCATTTCCTAATGCTGGAACTCCCCCTTGCATACATTATGCCTGGCGCAGGCATACTGTGGCACAAACGGGTGCAAAGTGGCTTTTCAAACAACAATGGCGCTAATATCACACAGGAAGGCACTAGGAGCTTGTAAGTATGTTAAATATGCCCCAAAGTCTAATAAAACATGTCTGACTTCGACAGAAGCATTAATCCGATCCCTTTCTCTAAGACAGCTGCTTGTGAGATAAAAATGTATATTTTCCGTGCAAGAAAGGGAAATATGTTAAACCAAATTGTAGGATGTTCTTTGTTCTTCACCAGAGTTTGTTAAATTGAGAGCTGTATTTTATGAGGTTATTAATGTTGTGGAGTGCAAATGTACCCCACTAATACGCTTTAGGTTTAATATATTCAAAGTACTGGGCCACTTTAAAAAAGATACACGACGAAATAGAAAGGTCTGAAGTGAATTTCTGTACACTTTAATGTTTTGTTTGATTTAATAGCTGAAAGCAGTGAAAGAGATAGCAGCACAAAGCTATAGCGGGTTTCAACTGTTGTCTTCCGCTCATTACATACTTTGGAGCATGAAAGATTTCCCACAACGGGTCATTTCTCAATGCTAAAACTCTAGTGGCACGGCATGCTCTTTTATACCCACTTTAATTATGACATACATCTATTTTACTATACACAGCAGTGTAATTATTGCCAGGAAACAAACTGCATGGGTTTCACTATTTAGGAGGACTTTGACGAGCTGCCGTTGATAGGAGAGAAGAAGAAAATACAACTGAGTCAAGAACAGTGTATTCCACTCATAAGTGGCCCCTGGAGAAGGCCCCTCTTTTAAAAGAGCTTATCTATTTGAAGAGACATGGTGAGATTTTCAAAATATTTTCATATGAAGCAGCATTTCACCTACGAATCCAATACTTTCGAGCTAAGCAGAATTTTCAATAAAAATGATCTAAGATTGAAAGCTTGTGGACAATATCCTTTACATACATTTACGCTTTTATATGGCAACATTAGTTATAATAATGGAAAATAGATGTATAAAATAAAGAAAACTCTTTTGCCTGGCCTAGTCAATTTCATAAATGGAGTTGAAGTCATAGCTGTTGTAAGAAAGTGGAATAATATTTGGGGTGAGTGGTTGCCCACTTAAAGGAATAATAAACATAACTTGTGAGGGTAAATCCCAAATGTCACTAGATTAACCCTAGATCAGCTGACTGGTAGCTATGACAGAGAAGACTGGCTTAGATTAGGGCAATGTGTAAAGTATTTATGCAGTCTCAAATAAATAATAAAGTCAAACCACCAAACAATAAAAATCTTACTTCAATTTAGAAACAATAGTGTAAGATTTAATAAACACAATGACACAAAAAAGACAAAAATCCAAAAAAGTGCGCTAGAGATATGAGCCTTGAATGTTTTAAGTGAAATAGGGCTAAGCACCAATAATAATCTATGGTAATGATAGACCAGGTTCTAGGCACACTTTGTGGCATACAAAATGGGTTACCAATGCCAGTTACACTATAAGGGATGGCTCACTCAAGTATTTTACCTTTGGGCAAAATGGAGGAAAACGTTTTCCAGCAGGTCAAGCCAGCAGGCTGCATTCAGCATAGTCAAGTCAAAGTCAGGCAGCTGTTGGACAAGGTCCTGATGAAGCCATCTGTTTATGTGGGAAAAGATCAAAGCAGAAGAGATTTGAATTTCCTTTCGGTCGAAATCTATACTTTTGTGCCTTTGCAGGTCAAGAGTTTCTTGTTGGTGCTTAGAGCTAAATTTACGAAGTAACACTTTCCCCTTTGAGAATAACGAAAAGAACATTGTTCAAGAGTAGGCAGTGGCCCCATAGATGACTGCCAACTCTCAAAAATGTTACTTTAACATTTAATTATTTTTAATCAATCAATCAATCAATCAGAGTATTTGGAAAGTGCACTACTCACCCATGAGGATCTCAAGGCGCTGAGGGGGTGGAGGGCTTCTACTGCTCGAAAAGCCATGTCTTGAGATGTCTCCTGAAGGTTAGTAGGTCCTGTGTCTGATGCTGGTGGGTGGGACGAGTGTTCCGCGTCTTGGCGGTGAGGTGGGAGAACGATCTGCCACCAGCGGTCGTTCTGTGGATGCGTGGGACAGTGGTATGGGCAAGGTCGGTGGAGTGAAGCTGTCCGGTCGGGGTGTAGAAGGAGAGCCGTCTCTTGAGGTATTCTGGTCCGGTGTTGTGCAGTGCCTTGTGAGCATGGGTGAGGAGTTTGAACGTGATTCTCTTGTTGACGGGGAGCAAGTGTAGGTCTCTCAGGTGGGCTGTAATGTGGCCGTGGTAGGGGATGTCCAGGATGAAGGGTGCAGAGGCGTTCTGTATTTGTTGCAGTCTTTTCTGGAGCTTGCCCGTAGTTCCTGCGAAGAGGGAATTGTCATAGTCCAATCTGCTGCTTACGAGGGCTTGTGTGACCGTCCTGGTTTCAGTGGGGATCCATCTGTAGATCTTCCGAAGCATGCAGACGGTGTTGAAGCTGGATGAGGAGATGGCGTTGACTTGCAGGGTCATTGATAGTGATTAGTCCAGGTTGAATCCCAGGTTGCCTGCGTCGTCAGTGGGTGTCAGTGAGGTTCTCAGTGTGCAGGCCACCTGGAATCGTCCCATGAGGAGGGGTTGGAGCCGAAGATGAGGACCTCTGTCTTACCGGAATTCAGTTTCAGGCAGCTGTTCTTCATCCAGTCGGCAATGGCCTTCATCCCTTTGTGGAGGTTGGTCTTGGCAATGGGGGGGTCTTTGGTGAGGGAGAGGATCAGCTGGGTGTCATTGGCGTATGAGATGATGTTGAGGTTGTGCGATTGGACTATGTTAGCGAGCGGAGCCATGTAGATGTTAAAGAGGTTTGGGCTCAGGGACAATCCCTGGGGTATGCCATAGATGATTCTGGGGGCCTCAGAGTGCAATAGAGGGAGGCGGACTCTCTGAGTTCTGCTAATGAGGAAGAAGGTGATCCAGTCCAGGGCTCTGTCATACATTCCTGCGTCATTGAGGCGTGTGTATAGGGTGTGGTGGCAGACGGTGTTGAATGCGGCTGAGAAGTCAAGGAGGATGGGGGCCGTGGCTTCGCCGTAGTCAAGTATAGTCCTGATGTCATCCGTGGCAGCGATGAGGGCAGTTTCGGTACTGTGGTTGCTGTGGAATCCGGATTGGGAAGGGTCCAGAGTGGTGTTCTCCTCGAGGAAATCGGTCAGTTGTTTGTTGACAATTTTCTCTATGACTTTAGCCAAGAAGGGGAGCAGGGAGATGGTCTGGAAGTTCTTGAGGTCCTTTGGGTACGCCTTGGGTTTCTTGAGGAGGGCGTTGATCTCAGCGTGTTTCCAGCCCTACGGGAAGGTGGCGGTCTCGAAGAAACTGTTGATCTACCAGAGCTGGGGTGCGATGATGGAGCTTGCTTTGTTTAAGACGTGGTGAGGGCAGGGGTTGGATGGTGAGCCGGAGTGAATGCTGTTCATGATTTTTATGGTGTTGTTGTCGTTGACGTTGGTCCAGTAGAGTAGGAGGCGGGAGGGTGGTGAGTTTGAGGTGTCAGTGGTTGGTGAGGGGGTCTGAGTATTGAAGTTGTCATGGATGTCTGCGATCTTGCAGTTGAAGGTGGCTAGGGAGTTGCAGAGGTCTTGTGATGGTGGGAGGTTGTTGATGTTGGAGCCGGGGTTGGAGAGCTCCTGCATGATGTTGAAGAGCTCCTTGTAGATGTGTGCATTGTTGTCAATGCATTCTTTGAGGGCGGTTCTCTTGGCGGTTCGGATGAGTTGGTGGTTTCTGCGGATGGCGTTCTTGAAGGCTGTGTGAATGTCCGGTGTCTGATCTTGGCACCACTTCTTTTTGAGTCTTCGGCATGTTTGCTTGGAGTCTTGGAGGTCAGCAGT
The DNA here is from genome assembly GCF_031143425.1 of Pleurodeles waltl. NCBI lineage: Eukaryota > Metazoa > Chordata > Amphibia > Caudata > Salamandridae > Pleurodeles > Pleurodeles waltl. The sequence continues at coordinate 656,111,381 of NC_090443.1, read as the reverse complement.
AAACCAGAAGGCCTTTCTGTCGGTGCGTCTGTTAGAAGGTTTCTTGATCGGGGTGAGAGTGTTGGCACAGTCGTTGATCCATTGCCTGAGGTTGCGGACTGCTGTGTCAGTATCAATGGTGTCGATAGGTGGGTTCTGGGAGAAGGTAGTGATCAGTTGCTCTGCAGTGACCTTGGTCCATCTGCGGTGGGGAATCCATTGCGGGTGATGGTGTGTTGTGGGTTTCTCGAAGGAGAAGTGGATGCAGCGGTGGTCAGTCCAGTGAAGTTCGTTGGTGTGGCTGAAGGAGAAGTGTTTGCTGGTGGAGAAAATGGGGTAGATCATGTGTCCTGCGGAGTGGGTGGGTGTCATGACGAGCTGCTTGAGGCCGAGGTTGGCGAGGTTTTCGAGCAGGGTGGTAGAGTTGTTGTCGTTGGTGTTCTCGAGGTGGAAGTTCAAGTCCCTGAGGAGTATGTAGTCTGTAGATGCGAGGGCGTGCGCACTGATGACGTCGGTGATGGAGTCACTGAACTGCTGTCAGGGGTCAGTGGGTCTGTAAAAGAGGGTCCCACTGAGTGTGGTGTTTGGGTCGGTGTGGATCTGGAAGTGCAGGTGTTCGGCAGTGCTGAGGGTGTCTTCGGTGCGGGTCGTAATTCCGAGGATATTCTTGTGGACGATGGCAATGCCTCATCCTGGTCTGTTGGTGCGGTCCTTGCAGGTGATTTGGTAGCCGTCTGGGATGGCTATGACGATGTCAGGTGCTGAGGAGGGGTTCATCCAGGTCTCCATTTTTAAAAGCAATCACTGCTATGGTGGCTTGACCTCAGCAAGCAACCACTGCTGTAATGACTGTGTCCTAGTGGGTTGCAAAGTGCACATTCCTCATTAATGTTCATGAGGTAGGTGGATTTGCTGCCCACTAGCATTCACTACTTTGTGAAAGGATCTATTAGTGCATAGGTCAATTCAGAAAATACTGCATGGTCACTGAAATACTGGTCACAAATTGTGACTATTATTTTGCAACCACTGTTTCTTCCAACACCTGGCCCATAATCTTAGAAGTGGAGGTACTTTTCTTGAAGTGGGCCAGTGTAGCAGACTGCATCTAACAAAGGCTCTGTAAGCTAAGATACCTTCTCACCAAAGATCCGGTGAGGCAGATTTGCTACTGAGGATGAGCTCCAATCAGGATGAACCTGCTTCTACAGCTGGCCAAGTCTTCATAAAATCAGCTTTGGTGATTAGTCCTGGTCTTCAAATTGCTGGAATTCAGAATGTGTTCTAAAGTCCATATACTTTGCTTGGGTAAGTCCACTTTTCATCAGCTCTTCATCTAAGGCTCCCAGACTTCAGGGAAGGCTCTTTAGATAACAGGGCTGAATCATCCAATCAAGGTTTTGAGCAGTGTCCTGTGCAGGTTCAGCTAAAAGTAGGAAACTGGTAATCCAGGAAAAAAGTGTTTTTCAGAATTTTGCATCTCTCTACCCACAGAGAAGTTACATTCACCTAATCTTAGACTTCTTGGTTAAAGAGAAAGGGGATCCAGTCCATTATGGCTCCACTCAGGTGACAGCAAGTAGGGTGCAGTCCTATGCTGATCTCCCATGAAACTGTTCTGAGGAGGGTTAATTGAGGTGTCTTATTCATGGTTTACACTAGTTATTGGGGTCTTCTCTCATCCCTAGGTAATGATTTAAAACTAACCAGGGATAACCTTACCCACACATCTAGCAGTTCCAATTTTCCCTACTGCTAACAATTCCGCAGTGCATCTCACTCTTAAATTCAGGATGAGGGAACCTTTCCTACCTTTTGAAGGTACTTTTTCTATCCATAGATGTTGCCAGGGAAATGAGAAGTCCCTCCTCCTGTGTTCTCTTCAAGATAATTTGGGGGCAGCTTCCCACCCACTGTGTTCTTCCAGGATTCCTTTTACATCGGTTTGTGTGAATGTAGGCTTCACCGTGACCCCTTTCAAGTTAATAAAATAATGGGGTCCACTCTACCTGCCCTTCCTTCAAGGTGAGAAAGAACACCACTAGTCAGGGAGGCACTTACAGGTCAGATGTCCCAGGCTAATGCTAATTAGCCTAACAGGGGCTCATACGAGACAAGCATACATATCTAAAAGTTACTTTTTCCATTGGCTTCACCAATTGGTTGGATGTTTAATAAATATGAAAAACAGATTTTGAAAGAATATTCCATCCATTTCTTGTCAATCGTTACCTATTAAGCTAGTTAAATTTCTAGTCTCTTCAACATTTTCCAGAATTCAACTTCAGCCCTACCAGCTAAAATAGCTTTTTGGGACTAGTCACTGGACAAACAAGTAAACTTTAAATTTGCACAGGGTGCATTTTTAAATGCCAGACACCTTGTGTTCTACAAGATGTACTTGGGGAGATTCATTGATATTTAAAAGCAAAGGTTTCCCGCTTGTCAGAAAAGGTTACTTTTACAGGTCCAAAAGCAAGTTTTTAGGGTTCTGCAGTCAGGCTATACATTATAGGCCTGAATCCATGTCTCACAGGTACACTATACAGATTGCACAATAGGGGGCCTCAGTCCAGAGATGCTATTTAACTTTCTGGCCCCTGATGCATTTTCTACACCCTAACTGAAGGACATGTAACAGGTTAAATAAGTCAATTAATGGTAACCAATTCAACCTTGTTTGAATAGGGAGCTGGGGGGACCAGCAAAACAGATTCAGGCAAAAAAATTGTGAAAATTACACCAAAGATGGTCATTTACTATTGCAGTTGTTTATCAAAATGGCAGATACAGAGGGAGTGATATCTCTCACACACATAAATATGCACATCTACACTTGGACTCCCAGTGATATACCATGAATACACCATTGTACCATCAGTACGCCTCTCAGACAGTAAATGCCAATGAGTGGAAAATAAAGAAAATAGAGAAAAAAAACAGTGCTGTCATTTTGATCACAGAGAAAGGGGTAGGAAAGACAGTGTGTTGAGTATCTTAATGCAATACAGGAATATAAGCTACAAACCATAATTGATATTCTTTGTTAGAGTTGTTTTAAATTTCATATTGTGTTCATGCCAGTACTTAATGTGTAAAAAAAAAACATAGGTGCGAGGTCCCAATATTTTTCTGTGCCACCCTCTACAGCTTTCACCTCCCACTGTCCCTGACAGCATTGCCATATGCCAGGAACAATGCTACACATTTACAATCATATTTTCACAAATGCGACCATTTTGGATTATTTCTGCTCTCTCACATACGTTAGAATAGCCAGGATGCCTTGGCATTATTATTTCTGATAATTATTGAATTGGTAAACAGTTTTCTGATGTTTGACAAACAGCTTCACCATGTGATGGACTGTCAAATATGCGCCGGTGTAAGGAAATAGGCACCTGTGCTTTGACCCAGCAAACACTGGCACAAATTATGCAGCGGTCCAAGCACATCTTGAAAAATAATGTCTTAATTACATAGGCCCTTATTATGATGTTGGCGGTCTGGGCCGCCATGCCGGCGGTAAATTCCACCATCCAGCATGGCGGCCCAGACCGCCACATAATGAAGACAGGGAGGGCCACCTATGGCACCCCTCCTCCACCACCAGGCTGCCTCCGACAAACGCAAAAAGAACAGTTGATGGACGGAATGTAGAACAAATCAAACATTCACCCCCAGTCACAGATCTGGGTTTAATCCATCGTTTTTTTTGCTCACCATGCCATTCCAGTTTGGACCTAGTCATATGCAAATCAGTATTGACCCTGTTCCCCAAGGGAACAGTCCAGCCCGAACTGCTAGACCGGGTCCTCCCTGGACCAGAAACAAGCATCCTGGGACTGGTTTCAGGGTATCACCCCTCTTCAGCGAGGCTAGCTTGCATCTGGTGGCATAGTGAGCACGGGACCCACGTCCGGGCATACCCTTCCCACTTGGGGGACAAACGCAAAAAGAACAGTTGATGGACGGAATGTAGAACACATCAAACATTCACCCCCAGTCACAGATCTGGCAGCCTGACGGTGGACGGCATCATTGTCCGACAAGGCAGCGCTGCTGCCCCTCAGATACTGATCCCATTTCCTCCAGTCTTTCCCTGGTGGGTTCTCCCTCCAGGGAAAGGCTGGCAGAAGGGCTGCTCCGGGGCCCCCCTGGGGGCCCCTGCTCTGGCCATGCACTTGGCATGGGCAGTGCAGGAGCCCCTGTGCAGTGCCCCATCGCGCAGGTCACTGCCTGATTTACGGGCAGTGATTTGCGTGACGGGTGCAGCTGCACACGCCGCACAGAGGCATTGACATGGAGCCGCCAGCAATGTCCCGGCCCAGCAGAATGTATATTATACGTCCAGCAGGGTCCCAGGGGGGCTGGCGGTCTATAGAAACCACCAACATGAACATAATGAGGGCCATAGTGTGCTTTTATAAAAATATTGTTTGTCCTGCTATTAATCTAGCACTATTATAAAATACAGATAAAGAAATAAAAAGTATTTTTTATCAGAATGATTTGCAAAATATCCCCTACAAATGAAGTGCCTTATTTAGAGTTTGATCAATGTGATAGTCCTTTTAAGCATGACAGATATCCAGTATGTCATAATACAAGTGTGATATACTATAATGCACTAGTAATGCCATGGATAGGGCAAGTATGGGATACTTTATGAGAAGGTATCCCATACATAAAAACATTGAATAAGGGACTAAGCATTATCCGGGTTTCAGAATATTATTTGATGCCATGCAACATCTATTAATATGGAGTTTATTCTAAAATTTTAGTTCTGTTTTGTATACTAGGACATGGTCATAACATTTTGCCAAAAAAAAGTCTTTGTAAAAAGAAGGGTAACAATCAGTTTGCTACATTATTTAAAACAGATTTATACTACCTGTTCTTTACATCAGTCAGATTTTGTGAGTAATAGCAGGATGTTTTTATTATTTCAAGTTCAAATGTTTGCATTTCTCTTTGCTGTATATTTATTAGTGATTTGTATCCATTAAAGGTCAGGGATTGTTAATAGTGACGATTCAACAGAATATGTCAATGTGCGTGCATGTGACAAAGCTATAAAAGAATGACCCTGTTATCTCTGAAGAAAGTTGGGAAAAACTGATGTCAACAATAAGATCTTTAAGATTTGTCCAACGGGCTCCAATAAACCAGGTTCAGTATCATGCAGTTTGACTGATCTGTTCAAACACAAATTGTTTTTCTTGTCTTATGCAATTTTGAGTCAAAGTGGAGTATGCAAAGCAGGAGGCAAGATGAAAGCCTCAATTAAATGACGTAAGTGCCAGGTAGCTACCACTAAAAAACATAATTTTCCGAGAGGTCCTCTGTGACAAAAAATTTAAATGATTCACTATGGAAAATGAATTGTTCTTTCTGCTCTAAATAATAATATATTTACTCAATTACTAAAATAAAAACCTATCAGCTAACCTGCTCCAACCAGCTTTCTACCTACGAACATATTGAGTCTTGCCTCTCTTGCAAGATCACAGAATGTGAGGTTACATGACAATAGCAAGAGACTCCAAAGTGTTCTGCATGACATTAATTTCTATTAATTTTTCCTAACCAAGAAGAGACACAGAATCTAATAGTCAACATCAATGGGTGATTTATTACTGCTGGACCAAGGACAAAATGAAATTAAAACCATACTGGACATGACCACTAACTATGGCAAGGTGAATCATATACCTTTACTGGAACGCTTAGAAAAATTGACATAGAATCACTGGTACAGCCCTCCAGTGATGACTGTCTTTCTTATCGAACCACATCCAGAAAATCAAAATTGATTTATTCTCTTCAACTTTAAGACACATTTTGGGGGTCATTCTGACCCTGGCGGCCGGTGACCGCCAGGGTCACCGACCACGGGAGCACTGCCAACAGGCTGGCGGTGCTCCCTCGAGCATCAGAAACGGAAAGTCGGCGGTCTCCCGCCGACTTTCCGCTGCTCGGGAGAATCCTCCATGGCTGCGGAGCGCGCTCCGCAGCCATGGGGATTCTGACACCCCCTACCGCCATCCTGTTCCTGGCGGGTCTCCCGCCAGGAACAGGATGGCGGTAGGGGGTGCCGCGGGGCCCCTGGGGGCCCCTGCAGTGCCCATGCCAATGGCATGGGCACTGCAGGGGCCCCCGTAAGAGGGCCCCACAAAGTATTTCAGTGTCTGCAAAGCAGACACTGAAATACGAGACGGGTGCAACAGCACCCGTCGCACCTTCCCACTACGCCGGCTCCATTCGGAGCCGGCGTCCTCGTGGGAAGGTAGATTTGCCCTGGGCTGGCGGGCGGCCTTTTGGCGGCCGCCCGCCAGCCCAGGGCAAATCTCAAAATACCCTCTGCGGTCTTGCGACCGCTGAGCGGTATTTTGTCAGGGGTAGACTGGCGGGCGGCCTCCGCCGCCCGCCAGTCTCGGAATCACCCCCTTTATGTGCATTACTTCATGAGCTTCCTCCAAGCCCTCTGCTATATGATATTTAGAAGAGACTCTTGGCAGAGGTTTAGTCTGAGTATACCTTCATATCCACATATATCCATATGATGTCTACTAGCATGACTGGGTACCTAGCCAAAGTTACTATTTTGATGCCATCATTTCCTCTCCTAACTGAAGTATATGTGCAGTGCATGGTGACACAGACCTATGATAAGGATATACACATCAGTAGTAGTTAAGAACACAACATTGTACCTCATGTCAAAGAAGGACTCTCTCTCTGCTTCTGCAACCACATATTCTTGACTCTACTAGATCACTCATGTTTTTTGTTTTTGAGATTGGATTATATTACCCATTATTATATCCAAAAGAAGAGCATCTCAATATTTGAAATACGGTCTCTCTTAACTTGAAGAAATTTTCTGATATCAGTACCATCTTTAAAGCCCAGGCAGGCCATGGCTATAGACAATTTGAGTCTCAGGGTTGGAACTACACACACAAGTGCAAACTGGGCAAACCTAGGGCCAGATGTATCAAAGGTTTTTACCCATTCTGTGTCTATGGGAAAATGTGTTCGTACATATGGCCCCTAGTCTCATATGTTAGATTCAACCACAAGTCCAAAAATGACAAGTCCCATTATGTTATGGGTGCCTAACTAGTGCCTAACTACTGCACTTTGAGCTGAGAAATCAAACAGATTTGGACAGCTTGAAGATGAGGCTATTTAAAGAGGCTTTCCAAAGTAAAGCAGTACCATTGGGACCACCTGACCCTGAAAAGATGCAGACAACAAAAGTTCACAAAATCACTGATGTTAAAAAGCCTAAGCTTTTATTGCATCTATGTCCCTTGGTACATGTAGTACCACATACTAGGGACTTACAAGTAAATGAATTGGGCCAATCATTTGTGCCAATTAGGCCAATTTTACCATGTATAAGGGAAAGAGAACAAGCACTTTACCTCTGGTCAGGAAGGGTAAAGTGCACAGAGTTCTAACAGTCAATAAGGACGGGTTTAGCAAAATACAGCAGAAATTAGGGTTAACTGCAGAAAGGGCAAGGTCCAACATTAAAAAAATCTTGGTCAGTTGCACCTATAGAGAGAGACTGCTGATTTGCAAGTCTACATTTGGGTGAAATGAATTACTTGACTTGCAGAATCCTGTTTCTCTTGATTGCATTGCCTCATGAAATATAATGTAAACAAAACCAATCTACCACTTATACAGTTCTGCACATTGTATTACATTTGCCTTCGATCCATGTGATCCCTTGATTTCTAAAATGCTCAAGACGTGACAAGATAGTTAAGGAGACATGGCCATCTTTAACCACACTCTTCACTCAACCTCTAGCACAATTTCATTTTAGTACATGAATACCTGTGAAGAGTATTGTCATATGATTATGATTCCCTTATGAGTTTTACTTTGATACATAATGTTGCCTGTGCTCTCTTAAGATAATAGTTTCAATTTAAGGCCATGTTATACTTCATAAATTGAGGTCTCATCATTGTCTGTAATCCCTGTTTCTGCTTAAGGGCCTATGACCCCTCTTCATATGATGACGAAATGTTTAACGCATCATCCACTTTCAGCCTAAAATCCTCGAATAAGTCAAAATGTAAGGATTGTCTGAGAAGTACAGCCTGAAAGGTTATCTCTTCAGAATATTGTGAGGGACTTTAGACAAAAGAAATTGCACTACTTTTCTTCTTATGGGGCTCCCCTGTGGCTTTCAAATCAAATTTAATGTAAAGAATGGTTACTGCTACCACAAGCATTCTCTTGTTGTTTATGTTCCCTCAGGAACAAAATAAGTAGAAAATACAGAGTATACTTGTAGTGAGCCTCACTAATAATCATGCAGCTCTGCAGACCTAGGCAATTCTGTATTTACAAGTGTACTCAATTATAAAATCGAAGTGATGAGGGTAATGGTATGTATGTATTCCAGTGACATATCAGAAATTTAGGTTGAAGGAATTCTAACTTCTCTTCTCACACTTGTACCTTCTAGAACATGGTATAGACATATCAGTATTAGTTTGATGACCATTTGAGCATCTTTCTGTAGGTGTTACAATATATTAAGTAGGAACCCTTTTTTTACATGTAATGGCTACCAAAATTAAGCTTTGGAAGTTCTAGTGATTAGCTGGACAAAGCTGCTTTGGTTTTATAAGGCAACATAGCAATTTGTATAAAAGCAAATCAGATGCCCACTTATAAGTAGAAAGCGGCCCAGACTGTTTCTGTAATGTTACACGTGGGGTCCTAACATCTTTTGAACTTAACATTTGTTATTTCCATCTATGGATTTCATATTTTTCTAAATTGTGTAAAACCACTGTGTGACGTGCTCAGCTGAATAGTGGTTGCCAATCTCAGAGCAAGGAGTGTTTCTGGATATATTGCATTTACATTTTTTTTTTTACTTCAGGCATAGGTAATTACATCACGCCTATAATTATTTCTTACGGTTTAGTTTCTTTCCAATTTGATGAAACCATGACAATTTCTAAAACTGTATTTTGTGTTTATACATTTGTTTTATTCTGTATCATAACTGTGAAATATATTTCTCTCCAGAAGCTATTTCTTATTTTCAAGGCAGAAGAAACAGTTTTCGTAACAGTAAAATTCACATCGTAAGCACTTTATGTACCAACAGTTCTCCTATTCATTCGGATGCACATTGACTTTATTCATACCCAGATGTCACTAAAATGCAAATTTTATTTAAAAACATGGAAATGTATCAGTGATATTATGAGTGAAGATCCTATAAAAATATAACACACCAAGTAATGACTCCAGTAAATCAGCACACAGTGCAACTAAACTTGTTTGAACATCTTGGGTTGATGCAAATTCAGAAAAATACAGACTCTTGTATTAATCGTTTACTATTGATCTGCTAGGGAGTCTAATTATGCACATATATTAAACTTTTTACAAAACCAATTTAATGCACAGGTTATATTGTGAATAGTGTAAAACAATAAACAGCCAATGAGTATTTTTTTTGATTATGCTGTGTTTTATAAATGCAACATGAAGTTGTTTTCTTGTTTTTTGAACAGGGTGCATTTAGAATTCATAGGGTTACCACCATGGTCTTTCAAAAACAAGAGTATATGGAAACATACTTAAGCATGTATCATATTTCATGCTTTACTAATTTTGTCATATTCAGTGATGCTTTCTTGCGGATTGCTCTAGGCAAGACTGCTGGTTTAGGGATGACAGCAATTTTGTTTGTAGGCAACTAAACCAATCCAACAACAGGTCGCAACTGTCAGCTTAACCCTCCCGGCTCACAAGCAGTACCTCAACAAAAACCTAAACAATAAAAGGTGATTTGTGGCAGCCTTTACACATGTACTCAAGAGAGCGACATCTCAGAGGAGTTGTGGTTAAACTGAGATTACCTTTTTCTCACCCAGGCAATGAAGGAGATGCATTGAAGTTTTCAATAGGTTTTATTAACAAGAATGCACTCTACTGTAAATTGCATGGACTGCAATGATCATGATAATGAACAATGCAAGAAACAGAATGGTAAAAACGAGAGTCATGAATACAAAGTCGCCCACCAACTTGCAATAACATGAGATGTTAAAAAAGTGTGAAATAAACCATAATACCCTAGCATGATGAACCTAATTTCCATCCTGAAGAGAGCTTGGTGTGTTAAACCTAATCTTCCAGTAACATGTCCCTGAGAAGAGCCCCCGAGCCCGCTTTTCCTTGGAGTGAAGTCTCTAGATCAGACTTTGTGGTGACACGAAGGCTGTGTCTTCATGAAGGCGACGTGCACCATAGATAGTGTTGATGGCATCTGGTAGGAATCCCTCTGATTATCTTATCTGTGTGAGATGTATTTATACAGATCTTGTAAGAATATTTCTACTAGATAAAAGATAAGTGGGATGAAAATTTTACTGTCATGCTACTGTTTTTTTTATTTTAGTTTAAGTATATGTGAAGCCATCCAAGTCCATAAGCTATGCTACATGCAATGTATTAACATCTTTGCAATATATATTAAATTTGTTCAATTTAAAACATTTCCATTAAACATATGAGCAACATATATGTACATTGCATAAGACCCCATAGCCAGTCACATGCTGATTTAATTACTGTGTTCAGTATGCCATGGGAAGCATTTTTTTTTACATTTGCCATGTATGCATATACACCACATTTAAACATAAACACATGAAGATTAAGGTGATTATTTAGACTTTTTAGCATTTTTAGTAGGGCAGCTGCCAAAAGGAGTGAATAATCTGTCAGCCAAATTTGTAATTAGCAATCCCCATTTAGAGGTGGGTGAGGTGTTGATTTTCTACCAAGAGAGCTTCAGGTGGCTCTATTAGTGGAAACCTTAGGCTAATGGCCCATCCTTCACAAGAGTAATGGCCGCTGTTTGTCAGAAAGGCCACCTTTTTAGTTTGGTAAATCTGATACTCGTTTCTTTGTTCTGACAGTAAACTAAATAAATGACCCCCACCTGCAGGGAGAAAACTTCCAGTACCATTGTTTTTTTTTTCTTTTCAGTAACAAAATCCAGATTTGGGTGTTTGTTACCAAAACAAATGTGCTGGGCAGGTGCAGCAAACATGGTGCCTGATTGGTAGAGCTTCAGTGCCTTCAATGGAATTGCTTGAACAGCAGCTGAGCTGAAGGAACATTGATGCCCACCTGCTTTAGATGCTTCTCTAAATATAGAGTCATTCTTTGGCCATTGAAGCTGATACTAAAACCTCCAACGGCATCCAAATTAAATTCTATGTCAAGGCAGGATACTTAAAGTGCGGCAAGCCGGTGTCCTGCCTGCCACACACTAATTAGGGCCGTAAGAGCTCAAGGGCTACTGAAAGAAATTTTCCAGAAAGGCTGAAAAACAAGGAGTCCAGAATCATTTATATGTGTATGGGCAAACTACCACAACAAGCAGAGCGTAGCTTCGGGGTGCGGGGTGTTGCACATCACTTAAATATACTTTCTGATAATTTGTTGGGTACAGGTGCTTTCAGTCAGGTGTGATGAGGTCTCTGCAGGATTTCACCTGGGATTTTTACATACACACAGACATTCTGGTGGTCATCACAACCCTGGCGGTCGGTGTTAAAGCGGCGGTAAGACCGCCAACAGGCCGGCGGTAAACATTTTGCAATTACGACCATGGCCGAAACTGCCAACAAAGACAGCCACTTTAACACTCCGACTGCCACGGCAGTACAAACAAACCGCCTGGCGGTCACCGCCAACAGACAGGCGGGAGACACTGTACCATCCACACTATTATGACAGGCCAATACGCAACCTTTTCCTGGTTGGATTCACCGCGGATAAAAACACGGTGGAAACAGGAATCCCGAAGGAAAAACGCTCACCTCTACACACCCCATGAGGAACGAGGACACCATGGACCCGGAACTCCAAATTATACCAAGCATAGTAGTCCAGGTAGTGCTCTAAGAAAGTCCGTGGAACACTGGGACCACACGGTATGGGCAAGGCCCACACAAGATCCCCGACCATGACAGACAGAACACTGCAGGGGCATCAGACAGCAACTAAACAGGCACCTCAGGGGGAGGGAAAGGGGGGGCACCTCAGCCGCTTGAGTGGACGACGCAAAATACACGAGGGGGCCACATGCCCACTGTTACATCCAGGGGAGTGCAAAGCTACAGACTCTCAAGTCTCTACAGTGGGTGGGTTGCCCACTGTTCAATCCTGGGGAGTGCAAAGCTACAGTCTCTCAAGTCTCTACAGTGGGTGGATTGACCACTCTTCAATCCTGGGGAGTGCAAAGCCACACAGTCTCTCAAGTCTCTACAGTGGGTGGGTTGCGCACTCTTCAATCCTGGGGAGTGCAAAGCCACAGTCTCTCAAGTCTCTACAGTGGGTGGGTTGCCCAATCTTCAATCCTGGGGAGTGCAAAGCCACAGTCTCTCAAGTGGATAACAGTCTCCACTGGGCTTTGTGCCCAGAGTGCTTCATCCTACTAAGGACAGAGGGAGTGGATAACAGTCTCCATTGGTTCTGGAGGGGGCTTTGTGCCCAGAGTGCTTCATCCTGCTAAGGACAGAGGGAGTGGATGCCTTACTCCACTGGTTCTGGAGGGGGCTTTGTGCCCAGAGTGCTTCATCCTGCTAAGGACAGATGGAGTGGATGACCGTCTCCACTGGTTCTGGAGGGGGCTTTGTGCCCAGAGTGATTCATCCTGCTATGGACAGAGGGAGTGGATAGCAGTCTCCACTGGTTCTGGAGGGGGCATGGTGCCCAGAGTGCATCATTCACCCCATGACGGACTCAGTTGTGTCAGTGCCCTTGCCGCTCATGGGCCAGCGGTGCTTGAGATGGCGGTGCCCTGTTCAGCAGTGCTTGAGATGGCAGTGCCCTGTTCAGCGGTGCTTGAGATGGCGGTGCCCTGTTCAGCTGTGCTTGAGATGGCGGTGCCCTGTTCAGCGATGCTTGAGATGGCGGTGCCCTGTTCAGCGGTGCTTGGGATGGCGGTGCCCTGTTCAGCAGTGCATGAGATGGCGGTGCCCTTTGCAGCAGTGCTTGAGGCAGCGGTGCCCTGTTCAGAGGTGCATGAGATGGCAGTCAGCTGCTGGCGGTCCTTCATGGCCCAGCGGGGCTTTTGCTGGCGGGCCTTCATGGCCCAGCGGGGCTTTTTCTGGTGGTCCTTCATGGCCCAGCGGGGCTTCCGCTGGCGGTCCTTCATGGCCCAGTGGGGCTAGTGCTGGCGGTCCTTCATGGCCCAGCGGGGCTGGTGCTGGCGGTGGCCTCCTGGGCTGGTGCTGGCGGTGGCCTCCCGGGGAGCTGGGCTGGCGGTGGCCTCCTGGGCAGCTGGGCTGGCCTCCTGGGCAGCTGGGCTGGTGCTGGCGGTGGCCTCCTGGGCAGGTGGGCTGGTGCTGGCGGTGGCCTCCTGGGCAGGTGGGCTGGTGCTGGCAGTGGCCTCCTGGGCAGCTGGGCTGGTGCTGGTGGTGGCCTCCTGGGAAGCTGGGCTGGTGCTGGCGGTGGCCTCCTGGGCAGCGGGGATGATGGTGGTCTTCTCTGCCGTGCTGCTCTTCCCAGACTTGCCGGATTTCTTGTGGCCCTTCCCAACCTTGGAAGGTGTCACAGCTGACTCCACAATCCCACCTGGGAGCGGCTTTGGTGGCTGGAGTCTTCCCCCTCTCCCGCCGGGCACTGGCCAACTTTTGATGCTTCTCAGGTGGGGGACTGTCTGTGCTGTTGCTCCGTGCCACACTGGCTGCCCTGGTGATCGGTGCACTCCAGATTCCGGTGACTACAGGCACCACTGTTCCCGGAGATGTTGTAGCTGAGGTGCTAGTTCGGGACCTCTGAGACGGACAGGGTGGGGGAGGTGTGGGTAAGAGGTCAAGGTTGGATAGGAAAAGGATGGAGGGGGTTTGGGAGTGGAGGAAGAGGTGGTGGTTGTAGGAGGTGTACATTTAGTGCCTTTGGGTGAAGGTGCATGTGCTGGAGGCTGTCGTGAGGTGGATGGCTGTTGGGTGGGTGTGTGTCTGCGTTTGTGTATCTTCGGAGGGGACATCACAGACACTCTGGGAGAGGACACAGGGGATGTGTGAATGGTAGTGGGGGTGGCGACTGCACGTGAATGGGGTGTGATGGCGGGTGTGCTGGAGAGGGACGTAGTGGCTGTAGAGGTACTGCATGCAGGTGTGAGTGTAGACGAGACAGGGAAGGAGGAGGGAGACGAGGAGGAGGGGGACATAGTGGAGGCAGTGGATGTTGGTGTGTCTGCATGTGTGTGATGCTTGCGTGAGTGCCTGCGGGATGTGTGGTGCTTATGTTTGCCTGAGCTTCCCTTGGGTGTTGATGTGTGTGCATGTTGGTCTGTAGGTGTGCTTGGGATAGGCTGAGGTACAGAGGATTGGGTCGGGGTGGAGGAAGTTGGAGGGGGGAGGCTAGAGACGGGGACAATGGCTGCCAACAGTGCTGAGGCCAGAGTCTGAAAAGCTCGCTGAAGGGCCGTGTGACCAGAATGAATGCCCTCCAGGAATGCATTGGTTTGTTGCAACTGCCTCTCTACACCCTGGATGGCATTCAAAATGGTAGACTGCCCAACAGTGAGGGACCTGAGGAGGTCAATGGCCTCCTCACTGAGGGCAGCATGGGTGACTGGGGAAGGGCCTGAGGTGCCTGGGGCAAAGGTGATGCCCACCCTCCTGGCTGAGCGGGCACGGGGCAAAGGCTGAGGAGCTGCTGGGAGGGTGGTGCTGGTAGGGGGGGTGGCGGCTGTACCTGTAGATGCGGGAGGCACAGATGTTGCCGCCACCACAAGGGAGCCCCCATCAGAAGACGAGTCTGTGTCGCTGGTGTCAGCTCCTGTCCCCGCCGTGGAGCTCCCCTCAGCCTCCGTCCCACTGGTGAATTAAGACTCCGTAGTGTCGCCCTCCAGGGCCATGTGGGATGCAGCTCCCTCCTGCTCCGGTGCCACTGCTCCTCCGCCTGATGATGCTAATGCACACAAGAACAGGGAGACCACAAAAAGGGGGGGGAAGACAGAAGAAAGACATGTTGAGTGCATGCATTCCCGCTACCGTTAGCGGACATGACAGACACAGAAGCCCCCTGCACTACGCCGCGCTCTTGGGCCCCACTGTTTAATTCCTGGGAAATGGCCTAGAATGCTATAGACGACATCTGCACACATAGATGACACAGGGGCATGACTAGGTGTACTTGGAACTCTACAGAGGTGGGGTGGGGTGCCACATGACCTGCCTTACGGAGGGGCCTTGCCTACGGAACTCGCCCTGGCCTAGGGAAACCCACAGCCCACATCCCCCACCCTGACACCTCCACTGCATGCAAATTCAGCTGAATGAGAGTGTACTCACGCCCTTGTGGCTGCTGTGATGCCCTCAAGCGCCCATCCAACTCCGGGTACGCCACCGCCAGGATCCTGAACATCAGGGGGGTCATGGTGTGACGGGCACCCCTCCCACGTTGGGAGGCCATCACCAGCTGAGCCTCCGCCGTCTTCCTGCTCTAGTGGCGAATGTCCTCCCATCTTTTACGGCAGTGGGTGCTCCGTCTGTGGTAGACCCCCAGGGTCTGGACGTCCTTGGCGATGGCACGCCAATTTTTTTTTTTCTGGTGGGCGCTGACCTACATGATTTGTACAGGGGGAAGAGAAAGTTATTACCAACTGCACCGTCAAAGTGATTTGCCCCCATCCCTACCATTGCCATGTGGCACATGCATTCACCGTCTTTCATGCACACAGCACTCTCCCCTCCTTCCTTCTTACATCCAGCCCTCTCCACACAGGCATAGCCCATACAACATGCTCCCTGTGTACTTACCTGTTTTTCTGGAGGACCGTAAAGTAGCATGTACTGGGGGAGGACCCCATCCACGAGCTTCTCCAACTCCTCCGATGTGAAGGCAGGGGCCCTTTCCCCAGACACTCGAGCCATTGTCTCTTCCAGACCGAGGTCACAGCAGCACTTGCAGTGTAGATCCTCTCCTGTCGAAGATCAGGTATCGAGTGATTGAACAGATAGAAAATGGCGGTCACGCCTGTGACAGTGCGTACCGTCACCGCCGGCGTACATCGTCATTGGCTCCTGGGACCAATAGGGTTCAATGTTAACCAATGCAGCATTGCGCTGCGGTCTTCGACCGCCTACCGCGACGGTGTACAACGCCAGCGCAGTTACCTTACATCCCATTGTCCCACTTTAGAGGTCAGGCAGCTGCCATTTCAGAGGCCCACATGGCTTCATTTCCAACTGCGTCACACATAGCTAGGCCTATACTCAACACACATACAGGCCACCTTTTGTGTATGATTGGTGTTCTGGGTAAACTGTGGGTACGTACCTCTGAGTTGTTTGACTCTGTGCTCGCTGTTGTCCTTCATGGGCACCGTCCGCTGGGACATGTGAGGAGATGGCGGCATCCTCCGGTGTACCGACCGTTGGTGGACCTGTCGACAATGGAGGAGCGACATGTGATTATCACATACAGGCTTGACCGTGCCACAATCCAGGAACTGTGTACCCAGTTGGAGCCAGACCTGAGGTCAGCAATCCGCCATCCCACAGGAATCCCCCCTCAAGTGCAGGTGCTGTCAGTGCTCCATTTCCTTGCAAGTGGATCTTTTCAAACAACAGTGGCCATAGCATCAAGGATGTCCCAGCCTATGTTTTCCAACGTATGGTCCAGAGTGTTGTCTGCCCTTCTGAAACACATGCGGAGCGACATCGTTTTCCCTCAGGTGGAAGATTTGCCTACAGTGAAAGGTGATTTCTATGCCCTGGGACACATCCCCAACATCATAGGTACCATTGATGGGACCCATGTGGCTTTGCCCCCCCCCCCACAGGAGTGAATAGGTGTACAGAAACCGGAAGAGTTATCATTCTATGAATGTACAGATGGTATGTTTGGCAGACCAGTACATCTCCCATGTGAATGCCATGTTCCCTGGCTCAGTGCATGACTCCTACATCCTGCGGAATAGCAGCATCCCTTATGTGATGGGTCAACTCCAGAGGCACCGTGTGTGGCTATTAGGTGAGCACCAGGAGGTAAGACAGTGGGAATGGTAGTCTGGGTCTGGGGATATACCTCCAGGTTAGTGCGTGTCTAACAGTTGTCCCACACCTTTTGCAGGTGACTCTGGTTACCCCAACCTGTCATGGCTACTGACCCCAGTGAGGAATCCCAGGCAAGGGCAGAGGAACGCTACAATGAGGCCCATGGGCGAACTAGGAGGGTGATCGAGCGGACCTTCGGCCTCCTGAAGGCCAGGTTCAGGTGCCTCCATATGACAGGTGGATCCATATTCTACTCACCAAAGAAGGTGTGCCAGATCACCGTGGCCTGCTGTATGCTTCATAACTTGGCTTTGCGACGACAGGTGCCTTTTCTGCAGGAGGATGGCCCAGATGGCGGTGTTGTTGCAGCTGTGGAGCCTGTGGACAGTGAAGACGAGGAAGCAGAGGAAGAAGACATGAACAACAGGGACTCAGTGATCCAGCAATATTTCCAGTGAGACACAGGTAAGAGTACAGACCTGCCTACTACATGCAGTTTAACACTACTACCTCTCTACTATGTGTCGTTTTCACCCAGTGTATGTTCACTGAGTTGTCACTTTCCCTTATGATTTCAGAGATGTGGGTCCCACTGTGTGACATCTGCTTAGATTCCTCATGGACTTGAGCTGTGTGACATAGATATGTTGACATTACAATTGAAAGAGCATTTTGACGCTGTAATTGCTAATACACTATTTCGAAATCACAGACAGACTCCAGATTGTTTTGTGCTTTAAGTGTGTTTATTTAAGTGCTCAATATTGGAGGGGGTAGTGAAATGGTGAGGGGTGATGGCGGAGGAATGTCCATGGCAGAGTCCAGTCTATTAGTCTCACAGGTGCATTGCCCATATGGGCTTAGGAAGTAGAGCTGGGGCAGTTTAAGTATGGACAGGGTGACAAAGAGGGACAGTAGGATGACAATCAGGGTGGTCTCATTTCTTGGCAGGGATCTTGGCATTGTGCTCTGTCTTTGTCCTGGATCTCAGGGACTGTTTGCGGGGTGGTTCTCCCTCTGCAGGGGGTGGGGTGCTGGTGTGGTGGTTCTGTGGCGGGGCATCCTGTCCACTAGCGCCGGCGGAGGTGGTGGGCAGTTCATCGTCCATGCTAGTGTCAGGGGCCCCTTGTAGTGCCACAGTGTCCCTCCTGGTGTTGAGTACTTCCTTCAGCACCCCTACGATGGTGCCCAGGGTGGAGCTGATAGTTCTGAGTTCCTCCCTGAAACCCACATACTGTTCCTCCTGCAGGCGCTGGGTCTCCTGAAACTTGGCCAGTACTGTTGCCATCGTCTCCAGGGAGTGGTGGTAGGCTCCCATGATGGAGGAGAGGGCCTCATGGAGAGTGGGTTCCCTTGGCCTGTCCGCCCTCTGTCGCACAGCAGCCCTCCCAGTTACCCTGTGTTCCTGGGCCTCCGTCCCCTGGACCGTGTGCCCACTACCACTGCCCCCAGGTCCCTGTTGTTGTTGGGGTGGTGGGTTATCCTGGGTTCCCTGTAGTGGTGGACACACAGCTCATTGACGTGTCCTGGGGGCGGAGGTATGGGCCCGCTGGGTGGGTGCTGTGCTGGTGTTTCCAGAGGGGGGAGGGTCTGTGGTGGCCTGTGACTGTGTGAGGGGAACCGACTGTCCTGAGGTCCCCGATGGGCTGGGCTGGTCATCTAGATCCAGTTGGATAGAGCTGCTGTCATCACTGTGGGCCTCTTCTGTTGGTGGTGTGGACATGTGTGGACCCTCCTGTCCGGTGACGTTGGGTAGGGATCCTGCAGGGGTATAAAAGGATGGTTATTACATCAGTGTGTGTCAGTGTGTGCAATGGGTGGGTGACCGTGTACCCCAGTGCTTGCATTCCTGTGTGGGACCTTGTGTGATGATGGTTTAGGGGGTTGTATGGGTATGTGCATTGGCCATGCTTTAGTGATGGGTGTCCATGCTTTGTTGTTACATGCAGGGATTGGTGTTGGGATGGGTGGTTTGTGATGTTGGGACATATGTGAGAAGTTGGGGTGCTGGAGGTGAGGGTGGGGGTATGTGATAGCATGCAGGTAAGGTGGGGGATGTAATAATTAAGATTTGTCTTATCAGAGTTCACTCCTCCACCTACTCCTGCGAGGCCCTCAGGATGCAGAATCGCCAAGACCTGCTCCTCCCATGTTGTTAGTTGTGGGTGAGGACGTGGGGGTCCGCCACCAGTTGCTGAACCACGAGGTGGTGTCATGAGACCACGGAACACACCTTCCCCCATAGGTCGTTCCACCTCTTCCTGATGTCCTCCCGATTTCTTGGGTGCTCTCCCACAGCGTTGACCCTGTCCACT
This sequence comes from Pleurodeles waltl, assembly GCF_031143425.1. NCBI lineage: Eukaryota > Metazoa > Chordata > Amphibia > Caudata > Salamandridae > Pleurodeles > Pleurodeles waltl. The sequence continues at coordinate 656,092,009 of NC_090443.1, read as the reverse complement.
ATTCTGCGCCACAGCTCCATCTTCCTTGCAATTGAGGTGTGCTGCACCTCTGCTCCGATTAGCTGTGGCTCTACCCGGACGATTTCCTCCACCATGACCCTGAGCTCCTCCTCCGAGAACCTGGGGTGTCTTTGCCATGCCATGGGGTGGTGTAGGTGGTGTGTGGGGTGATAAGTGTACTGATATGTAGCGGTGTGTTGTGTGAGGTGCATGGAGGTTCTGTGGGTGATGGTGTTGTGTGCCTGTGGATGCTTTTGTTCTTGATGGTGCTGTCTCTCTCTGGCCTTCTTTTGGTATTTTTGATTGTGGGGGTTTGTGGGTGATGTGGGTGGGTGTTTTATATTGTAATGGGTGTGTGGGAGTGGTGTTTGTATCAGGTGTGTGTATTTCGAATTGTCCAATGTGGCTGTGTTTTGTATATGTGTGTGTATTTTGAGCGCGGCGGTGTGTACCGCCAATGGAATACGGCGGGTGAAAGACCGCCGTGTGGATTCGTGTGTCGTGATAGTGTGGGCGTATTCCTGTTGGCGTGACGGTGGAGGTTTTGTTTTCACCAGTTTATCACTGACCTTTGGTGTGGCGTACTTGTGTGGGTGTCTGCATTTTGGTGTATTCCGAAATGTGGATCATAATAGCTGTGGCGGAATTCCGCAGCCGCGTCGATGTTTTTTGCGGTCCTCTGCACGGCGGTAAGCGGCTTTTACCACCAATGTTGTAATGACCCCCTCTTTCTCTCTCTCTATTTTGAAAACCCTCAAAACTGTTGCTTATTTTACACAAGATTGTGATGTATCTCTTAGTCCTGCTACCAATCCACCTTCCTCTTCCTTTCCACTGCCCCTTAAGCCCCTCTTGTGTGTCCTGTGTGTCGTATAATATATTTTAACAGGATATGACAGTCTGAGTGTTGGAAAATCTGAAGCTCACACTACACCACTCCCGTCTTACTAACTAAGCTACGTCCCCGACAACAAGCTTACCAGGTAGACTTTTAGAAGCAAAGAGAAGTCTCTTCAAAAGTATTCTCACAATCTTCAGCTTAAGGCTTGGTTAGAGGATGTTGCTGGTAAGTGAATGCATCCACAACTCAAATAACCAGTGCAGTTAAAGGCATAACAATGCAAGATTCAGAGCAAGCTCATAAAGAGGAAAACAGTTAATTAGCACAGAGATACCAAAGAGAATTAATGAGCGAAAGTTGAGAGAAATGTTTGTACGGTTTTCAATTAATGTCAATGGCTGCAACTGCTAAAATGAACTGTGACTGACTGATCGATCATTTTGAAAGCAGTGAGAAAAAGTAATACTTGGAAAAATTATATGACATTTCTGTGAAGGCATGTCCAATTTTCATCAGATTGTGATGGTAAGTTAGTCCCAGGGAACTATGGGAAGATATACTAATATCTGGTCACAAAATTCTGGTTGCATACTGAAGCCAGAGTATGCTGAGACCAGTATAGATTTTAAAGAATCGCCCCATGAGCTAACAAGTCAGTTCCTAAAAATTCAGATACATTGAGGGTCAGGCCTTCCTCCTGCATATTAATGAGGTAGGTTGCAAATTGCCACACACTATGACTGGAGGTCTTGGCGGGGTGGTGGGCTGATGGGGTTAGCAAACCAAGCCTGTTATTGCTTTTTAATTTAAAAAAAAAAATGAAATAAATGCAGCCTGTTTCACTTAAAATCAATGGGGCTACGCTTCAAATAAAAGGTTTACCTAGTTTTGTTTGTTTAAGAGGAGAGAGTGGTGCAGTGGACCACTGCCCTCTCTTAAACAAACGTTTTAACATTCAGGACCCATTCCCCTTTGTGAATTGGTCTCCTTTGAGGTGTCAGTGAAATATACCAATATTGTTTTGACAGATTTCGGTCACAAAACTTTGATTCAGTGAAAACCGGTTTGATATATGGAAGGAATGCTTACAACATGTCCCTTCCAGATAATGAGTGAGTATCCATTTAAAATCGCATTTTAGAATCAGAACACATTTTCTGACTCCTAAAATAATATTAGGATATAAAAGAAGGTTTTAACTGCCACAAATACAAAATCGGAGCATATGCTATCATTAAAACATTTTATATGCCTTGTACATCTTGTCATAAGTTACCTTTTGCCATGGTTTTTTTTCTGGAGAACAAACAGCATCCTTTATCAAAGAATTTAGGAGAGTGAATTGTCTGGTTGAGTGGGCACAGTGAATCAGATACTTTTAGTGGTATAAAAAACTTCTTCAAGGCTAGAGGTTGATGCAAGAATTCTATATAGTAAGGGATGAATCCATTTGTACTTTTCCGGCAGTTGGTTAGACTTTTTTTCTTCTCCAGGACAGGCAGAGCTAAGAGGGTAAGCATATATGGGGAGCGTATCATCAGACAGATGAACAAGCAGGGCTGTCTTTAGGGCAGTGTGACTGGTGCAGTTGCACTGGCCGCTGACCTGTGGGGGGGCACCTTGTTTAGCAATAAATGTTAAAATTTTAACGCACCCGCTGCCGAGTTCCTTGTTCCTCAAGCTTTCAGGCAGCAAAACAAATGTCAAGATAACGCTTGTGGTTAAGAGATGAGAGTGAGAAGACCACCGTCATTCCATTGCAGGTACAGTTCCTTTTTTGTCTTTATGCATTTAAAGTTTCATGAACAGATCTTCAACCAGGCAACTGGGGCTTCACATGAGGCATGGCCCTTCCAATCGGATCAGACAGATACTGTGTGCATGGTGGGACATTTTAGAATTTAGCAATGCAAGCAAATACTGTTCACCTGGGCATACTGTCATTTAAGGTAAACTGGGAAACGTGTATGCTGAGTATAATAGGAAATACAATAATGCGGTTCTAAACACATGTTGAAAATGTGTCAGTTTGTTTACTCTGACATTTCGGAACTGAGAAAAGTGGGCCCCAGGGATACAGTGCTTTCTGTAGCCAAATAGAGACTGATGATACTGAATATTGTGCTTTATTTTATATATTGGGAGTTTGACAATATGCAAAACATGTAGTTGTTAGGGTGACGTGTAGTGTGAATGTTGCTGTGTAATGTGCTTATTGGGAAAATAGGGGACACTTGTCTGTGAGTTTATTAAGCAAGTGACCATCCATATGTCTCCTCCCTTTCCCACCTGCAATCTCCATTTTTCCATGGTGTAGCTACTTTTGTAGTTTCATGTTCTCCTTTCTCTAAATTGTGTCTACTGCAAAACTTTAGGTCCTGGGTAATATACAGCCATTATTACTTTCAACTGAAGCTTAGAGACATGGTAGAACCAATGGATAACCAATGTGTGCACAGAACACTTGAAAAAAAATAATGAGAAGCGAGATAACAGTTCAGAGGGATTGCAGAAATAAGAGCACAATTTGCTGTGACAGAATAATCCACAGAGGCGAACACATTCAAATAAGGTAATATTTACAATATTATATTTTGCTAAATGGTCTGGATAGTAAAATGCTCTGAATGTTCGGAATATGCTAATGACACGTGAGTGGTATGATTACAAAATGCAAGGATATGAAGGTGTTTGTACAGGGAACACGTATTAGTTTTTTCTTTTGAAGTATGTGTGGTGTCAGCGATGCAATATACAGTATAACTATTAATGAAATGTGACATACTTGAAGTCATTGACATTTTCCCTTGTGATGTCTTCTGTGCTATCACTCTTAATGTCACTGAGACATCATGGAGTAGGTCAAGAGTTATGCTTTATGGTGAGTTAAAGTTTACTGGCTATGCTAACCTGTGCAATTTAAGACTGTTTTGTGGTTTACATTGTTATTTTAGCATTTGTTAGAAATATTAGCATAGGTAGGCCCTTGTGCTTGCCAAAACATTTTAATACCACATCAACTACTCTCTTTCTATTTACACTTTATACCCCTGAACGATTTTGAATGAGCATAGTGAAAAGTAAGTTAAAACAATTAGACGGTACAAGGCTGGAAGGTGATAAAATCGCAACATAATTTGCCAGATCATTACTATATTGCGTTATGATGATTGCTATGTTATGATGTCATATGGCATGCCGACAATTGGCTAAACCTAACAGGTATCCTGACCTATAGCAGACAGTAAACATGCATATCAAGAACGCCAATCGAAAGGGAATATGAGTGATTCACAAAAACATGTATGATTTTGAAATCTTGCATGCCTTTCTGCATCAACCTGAAACGTCCAACTCCCTTTAAGAAAAAAAAAAGAGTGCACAGTCCTTTCTAATAGGTCTGTGTACATACTCATTGAATATTTTCTATGTTATTCTAGTTTTAGGTGTCAATGCAAATTCACAAAAACTACACAAACTTCACAATCTGAGAACGCAGATTAAACCGTCACAAAACCTAGCCACCATAGTCAGAGGCAAAATCAATTTTCCACAACTGAATACTTTCAATACCATTGCTGAGAAAGATTTTCTCAAAATCATCATTGCAAGCAAACCATCTGGCTCACCTTTAGTCCCAGCCACACCAAAAAGATAGCTAGAAGCTGACTTTACAAGTCATTGTAACATGGTTCATTTTCACCTGATTTGAAAACCTCCTATAATAGATCTAGGAAGAAACGCCTTGACCCATTCAACTCAGCAGAGACATACCAATATTGAATGGCCTATTCCTAGAACAAATCTGTGGAAAAGCAGTACTTGCTCTTTCCAAGTTTAACAAGAAAAATGAATTCATTTCAGATCAACATTCTGGTTTCAGACCAGGCAAAGGCACAACGTCAGCTATCCTTTCCATGTAGGATGACCTAAAGCTCACAGTGAATAAGAGCTGAGTAGCTCACTTTATGCTTGTTGGCCTATCAGCAGCTTTTCAGCCAACTGCATAGGCTCCAGCATCTCAGATTATGTGAAACTGATCTAAATTGGATTACTTCTTACCCCAGAGACTGACAAAACGTAGTAAACCTATTACTTTGTACAGCAGCTCCTCAAACCCAACACCGTGGCACCATTGTTGATCTATCATATCTCCTCTATTAATCACTATCTATCTAACCCAACTTACAAGACCTAATTACATCATTCAACCTCACATGGTACAGCTATTCATATCACACATTAAATTGTTCAAAAATTAAATGGCTCACAAGACATCAAACCTTGACAATTGCTGCTGAGCCATTCATGCATGGCTGGTGAGTAATCACCTGAAGCTCAACATCACAAAGACACAGATCATGACCTGTGGACAGTGGCAAAAATACCAGCCTAACACCATTGTACCACCTCACTATATGGAATTCATGAGAGGCACCACTTTCCCAGTACAATCCACCAAGCCATGCAATTCATTACTGAACAATAATTGCTGCATTTAGGTAAATATATAGTTGTAAGACCCTAGAGAATTGAAAACCTTGCTGTTTCCAAGCTAACTATGTCATCCCACACTCACAACCCTGGGACAGAACATAGAATAATAATCACCCCTTCAAGTAGAGTCTACAATAATAAAATATGAACACCCCAACAGTAATGTCAATCTTCCTGGACCACACCGATCCTAATACCATAACATTCAGTGGTTTGGCAGCTGGTTGTAGAGCATACAAGCTGTGTAATAATTCCCTTTTGCTACTTGACACTCTTATAAGACTAAACTGATAAGGATCATGCCCGTGGCCCTGGTCTGTAGCAGTTCACAGCAGCAACCAAGTGAACAGGCATTGAAGATATCTGTCACATGCTGCTGGCCAGCAGAAGATTTTAATTTAGTCCACCACTGAAGGTCCCAACAAGCTACATACTATGACTGCTTCTTTGTATCTCACAGTTGCAATCTGATATGGGATGACAGTATAAAAGTCTGTCCCAGCAAACCTTTCCACTACTTCTCCCTCCAACCTATGTTTGTTCAGACCACATAAACGTTAAAGGAAAATGTGTCTGAGTGGATAACTGAGTGCAGTAACCAGCTATGTGGACCATGATCATAAACCAAACCACTGAGTGATCTGCAGAGCTGCTCAAAATGGGTAGCTCACAGAAAGCCGTAAACTACATACCTATCTTTCACACTTCATCATTGATCACATTGCTAAGTGAGTCAAATTAAAAAGATTTGTTGAACCTTTCCTTCACCACTAGGGTTCCTCACTGTAGAATTCTCTATGCACCACCTACATCTCAAAAGTGACTACATCAAATTTAGGAAATACATGACAACAAAGCTCTTCTCATTAGCATTTGGATAGCTCAGCAGTCTGAGCCTGATTGTCTAACTTTCTAGTATTCCTACCTGTTGAAGCTTAAGTCTGTCTTGCACCAATCCCATTAGACTGGAATTATATCCATTACTAAGGTTTTGTCATCAACTTTGTATTCTGAGGTCATTAGACTGCACTGCTCATTGTTTTCCAATCAAATGACCATCCAGTGTCATCAACACTCTGTGGCCATGAACTACAGTGTTTAGAAGTGCTTAATAAAAACTGTAAATACAATTAAATTAAATTAAAATAAATAGCTGTGTCCTTTAAGATGATAACTGTGCCTTGGTGGTACTCCCAACAACATTCAAACACTTTCAAAACAAAGACAACACCCTTCAAACAAGACTCCCTACACAGTGCAGCATGCTGCAAACGTAGGTAAGTACTTCAGCTTCCCAAATAGGGGTAGGTGCTATAGAAATATTGCAGTACAATACAAAAGGTATATGTATATATATATATATATATATATATAAGCTTTATTCGATTCTTTTGGATACAAATCATAAAAGCACAATCATTTAAAAATTCACATTATAAATGTGTTATATATTCATATAAAATGAATAGCTGACTTCAATTAAGTTAAACTCTTTGTAACAATAATTATGAAACATAAGTAATTTGAAAGGCCACAGCATATTTTGATAGCCGGGAGAGTTTAAAGGTAGAAATAAGCTGTGCGACTGGCGTAAGTGAAAGGATCTTAGTAATGGAATTTCAAATCGCTTTCTTTGTCAGACATACAGTTTACAAAATAAGACGACATGCCTTGTGCTTTGCAGTGAGGCGGAATCACAGGGACAGTTCATTAATGTCACACTTCCATCGTCCATGGTGGGAAAGCTAACCAGGCGGTGGAATGTGTCCAATCTTATGCGAGTAAGGTCGAACCAGTGCCTGGTTTTCACAACATGCGTTAGATAAGGCTGCATGCCGGGAGTGTGGTCTGGTCACAGCAGAAAATGGCCACCTAGTTTGGGAGCTCCGCGAGGCGGTGGGCTTTGGCGGGGGTGGGGGTGATATGGTAGCCGCATACACTCTCGTATGAGCCTCGGGGCTCCTTACCACCAGACTGCAAGCAGACATCGCTTGAGGAACTGAGAGGGGGGTGCGCTGCGCACCATGCGGCGACAAAGAGAGAGGGCCTACAGGCAGATTGGAGCTGCGACCCACTGTTCAGGACACCAGAGGCAACAAAACTGCAGCAATCAATCGCAGTGCCGGTAAGCTGACTCTGCCGCTGCCCCCCCATCCACCTCCTCCGGCTGGGAGAGGGAGCCCCACTAGATGAAGAGCTGCGACTACAATCGTGGCAAAAGAAATCCGGGCCTCATGCCTTTCCTCGTCTGAGCTCCAGGACACCTCATGAGGCCAGACATCGACTGGGGGACATAGAGGGAGCTGCGCTGCACAGGGATGGGGGTGAGACACAGAGGGGAGACCAGCCGAGCTGCGGGAGACGCAGTTTCACGGTGCTGGTGACCTGTGCCTGCGGAGACGAGACACAACGACGGCAAAGCGGTGCAGCTGAACTTGTGTCCCCCCGCTAAAAGCATACCAGCCAGCAATCATGGCAGGAGGGGAACCTCACCCTCTGAATCTATATTAGGGGCCCCTCTGACCTTTGGTCCTCTCCCTCAGCCGATTACTGGTTGCTACTAGTGGCAGTTAACCCGGCCCAGGGCGGTGCCGCTGGTCTTCCTGCCTCTTCATGCTACCCCAGGCTGAGGCTCATGCGGAGAGGGATGCATCACATCTAATCTGAAAAGGGACGCCATAGTTCTCCAAATGTTACGGAAGGTACCAGCGGGTCAACCTTCTCCTGTGCCTTTGGTGGCCTTGAGGCGACAAACCTGTGTAGCAACAAAGATGAAGAGCGGGAGCCACGTGGGGATACCAGCGGCAGGTATTTAGTTGCCAGTACTGCTCTGCTTCGCTACACCCTCCGCCTCATTGCGCCCTTGACATCAGTGGTACTCCCTTTCACTCAGCCAGCACAGGATCCTCTATTGGTGCAGCTTGGAGGTCACAATGCAATATTGGTGAGAGGCTCCATTTTTGTTCCTCCCGTGAACGCTATTACTGCCCCAGATTGTCTCAGTCCACAGACAGTGACAGATCTACCCTTGAAGGCGACGATAGGGCCACCGACTGCCTGACCTACACATGGTTGACACCAGAACACAGAGAAGACCGGATGGGGTGACTCCTTGCCCCTCCCCTCCTTGTCCTCGGACCTCGGATCTTGAGGGCTGTATCCACATTACAGTCCTGAGATGCCCGTTGGCAAAGCGACAGGCAAATCCTCATGTAAACCGGCAAGACAGCTACTCTTTTCTGAGGCCCTCCAACTCTCACGGCCTGCTTTACACGCCGCAGGACCGTACTTGCCTGCAGAGCCCCACCATGTCCAATACAGCACAGATCACGACCATGGAACGCATACTCCAAGAGATCACTGCAGTAAGCCGCAGACTTGAGGAAATGTAGACTGCTATAACTTCCTAGACAACGGAGACAAAATCCATGCACTGAGATATAGTAGGTTTTCAGTCTTGAGTAACGGGACTGGAACACCGTATGGCGATCATGGAGGGCCGCATTTACACTGTCCAAGACAGAGAATAGGACCTTATGTACCTCCGCAGTAAACTAACGGACCTGGAAGACAGAAGCTCTGGGATAACCTCAATTTTTTGGGATTCCCTGAACATGCAGAACATCCAGACACTCAATCCTTTCTCAGTCTGTCCTCCCCTTACTGACTGATTTAACCTTCGACCCACCACTGGAAATCCAGCTGGTGCACTGACTGGGTCCAAGACATCAGGATGGAACCTACAGGCCCGTCTGAATATTTCTTGTCTTCTGAGACACAGACAAGCTAGTCAACTCTTCTCAGCAGCTTGGGTGCACAGACTCTTTTGGGCAGAAGGCTACGAAATCTACATCATGGCTGACTACTCAAAGGAAACCAATGAATGCCGGAAAGCGATCCTGGCTCTCAGAGCCCAAATGCGCCAACTGGAGGTGAAATATGGCCTGTTTGAGCCAGCAAGACTGTGGGTCACCAACAATGGAGTATCAAAGACTTCTACAAACCTGAGAATTTGCGACTTTTCCTGGATAGTCTACAGCCCCAATCCATGGACACATCAACTTTAGTCTGGCCACAAAAACCACCCAGCAACAGTCGAAGTGCATCACCCCCACCACCTGACATGTTGAGGGACAGATCAATGTGGACCAGACCACCATCTCAGAGGCAGAGACTTAGGGCCATATTTATACTTTTCGACGCACAACTGCGCCAACGCAGTTGTGCGTTAAAAAATCTAACGCCGGCTAACGCCATTCTGAAGCGCCATGCGGGCGCCGTATTTATTCAATGACGTTAGCCGGCGTTAGCCGGCGGAGCTGCCTGGTGTGCGTCAAAAAAAATGACTTACACCAGGCAGCGCCGGCGTAGGGGAATATGGAGCTTGGGCGTCAAAAAATGGGGCAAGTCAGGCTGAGGCAAAATCTTCGCCTCAACCCGATTTGCGCCATTTTTTTTTACTCCCAACCCCCATTGAAATGACTCCTGTCTTAGCAAAGACAGAAGTCATGCCCCCTTGCCCAATGGCCATGCCCAGGGGACTTATGTCCCCTGGGCATGGTCATTGGGCATACTGGCATGTAGGGGGGCACAAATCAGGCCCCCCTATGCCACAAAAAAAAACAAAAAAAATACTTACCTGAACTTACCTTAAGTTCCCTGGGATGGGTCCCTCCATCCTTGGGCGTCCTCCTGGGGTGGGCAAGGGTGGCAGGGGGTGTCCCTGGGGGCATGGGAGGGCACCTCTGGGCTCATTCCGAGCCCACAGGTCCCTTAACGCCTGCCCTGACCAGGTGCTAAAAAACGACGCAAAAGCGGCTGGATGTCATTTTTTTTGACCCGCCCACTCCCGGGCGTCATTTTTGCCCGGTAGTGTAAATACGGCGCACATGCCTCGGAGTCATTTTTTAGAAGGGAACGCCTACCTTGCATATCATTAACGCAAATTAGGTGTCCACGCTAAAAAATTACGCAAACTCCATGAACTTTGGCGCTAGACGCGTCTAACGCCAGAGTATAAATATGGAGTTCGTTTTGCGTCGAATTTGCGTAAAAAAAAATGACGCAAATCCGGCGCAAACGGAGTATAAATATGGCCCTTAGAGCAAAATCATGAGGACACATGACGACAGGGGACAGATGTTACAAGCAGTGACGCTCCACACACAACTCTCAGATAGAGACAAATCTTGTTCTCCCCTAAAACTTGTCCCAATCCTAACTTGACACTGGAGCCGCTCTGTGAGACATCCAAAGATCCAGGGCTCAGCCGAGGAACTAGAGAGCTTGACACTGAATCGTCAGACAGATGAATGTCTGCCCGCATGTTGATGTTGGTGTTATACTGTTATAATGTTGCGGTATATTTGACTACGCTCCACGTAAGCAATAATCAGATTTCGATTGTACCTTACTTAAAAGTGATGTACGTATTTACACAAGTATAGTATACTACTGTTGATGCTTTGTATATGATGCTGTTTCATCTCAGTAGCCTCTGGGCACACCCTCGCCCCTACTCGCTATCCCCCCAAGCCTCCGAGGAGGATTTCTCTGTCCAAACGGTCTGTTAGGCCCCACTGCTGAAGTATGGGAGGAGCACTACGGTCCAGATACGGCATAGTAACACGTGTGAATGGCAGACCCTTAGGCATGAAATGAGGACTGTGGACACACTGAAAGCACCTACACAGGGCATTAAGAGGAGCACAATACGCTGCAGCGACACACTTCCACTGAAATACTGATAGCTCACACTTCTGACAGTCCCATGAAGACCGAAATCTCCCTGTCATGTCCTAGACTCAACAGTCACGTGATGCAGAGACGCTGCTGTTGATCACGACCAACTGGTGTCCCGTGTAAATAAGACTGCTGCCATTTCTCTCCCTCCCTCTCCCCCTCTCCACCTCCCTTCTCCTCTACCTCTGCTCCCTCTATGGGGGTGACTGAACGTAGTGGCGGTTCGCCCCTTTTTTCGAGTCGACCCATCCATCTCTCTGCCCTTAATGACACATCTAACTCAGAAGGCAATTCTTGCACACTTTTTACACAACAGCAGGCGGTGTGTGCCCCGCCACTGATTGAGGCCCATTTAGCTGAGTGTGTGGGCCCCACAGGTTTGGACCCACAGTCCACAGATCTGACCCCATGGAGCTTTGCCCCTTTGTGCCCTTCAATGATACACCGCTACCTCTCCTCTTTCCTTCAATCTCTCTTTTCTTTCTCTTTCTGCTTTTCTCCTCCCTCCCTCTCTATCCCACCCAATCCATCCTTCCCCCCTCCCTCCTCCCCTCTACTATTACCCCTTCACCCCCCCTCCTTTCAGCGGGCTGTCTGGCATCCATCATTTTCCCTTCCCCTAGTCCACATAGCTATTTCTGCACTGCCCTGCGCAACGCCACCCCCCCTTTCTACCTGCATAGTTTATAACAGTACAATTACCCTCCCCCCCTTACTTCCCCCACCAGCATGTCTGGATCTGTCCCCCACACGACTCCCTCATTACACATAGTCTCCTGGAATGTAAATGGTCTGACGCACTTTGTAAAATGAAAAGAAATACTGTCCTACCTCTAATCCAAGTGGGCTGACATAGCTCTTCTTCAAGAGAAACGTCTTGACAGTGTAGAACCCAGTGAACTACACCGACACTGAGTGGGAAAGGTACTTTTCAGCTGCTGCAACAACAACAACAAGCGCCGAGAGGCGGTGCCGCACGAAAATGCGGGTTAGCGATATTGCTCCACAAAACCCTGCCTGTAACTGTCATTAAATCATGGGATGACCCGGAGGGGAGGTACGTATTTACCATATTAAAGGTGGGAGAAACCTTTATATGTGTGGGTTCCGTGTATGCACCGACCGGTCCTAAACAACTATTCTTCCTGCAACTAAACTGTCTTCTGACCGAAATAGGAACAACCCGCTATGTAATAGGTGGAGACTGGAATCTGGCCCCTGATGCAGTACTGGATAGGACGGGCCCCCTCGATGTGGGTAATAATCATGACAGAGCTCTTCTAACTGATGTGCTGGCAGATACTGGACTAGTGGACTATTGGAGGCTCACTATCCCCACTGATAAGGAATACACTCTCCTATCACCTGTTTACGGAACCCAATCTCGGTTGGACTATTTCCTTGTGTCACATACTATAGTGGCCCAAATACAAGACGCTTGCATAATGGACAGCGGTCTTTCTGACCACTCTCTGATCCAACTATTGATCCAAATGGGCCTAACATCCCCTGGCCGCAAACCATAGGCTTCACTGTTCAACTTTACCAATCCCCCCAGGGTAAGGTACAATTGGAGTCCCACAACTCTACTTGCATGTGTGACAATGACAGTACTGTTGCCTTCAAAAGAACCGTCTGGGCGGCGGCAAAAGCGAACCTGAGAGGCCAAATGATACGCGATGCAGCACTAGCCAATAGGGACAGAAAAGCCCGTCTGAAGACCCTTGAGGATGACATACAATGTCTTACATTGCAGTACACTACCCGGCCATCTCTCCCAACGTGACGTTCCTTGTAACAAGCCCGTATGGCACACAATGAGCTCCACGCACCCCAGACCGAATATGCACTGCAATGCTTGCGAGGACGCCACTATGAGCAAGCTGAGACGGCCGGACGACTATTGGCGGCGCAGCTCCGTCAGAGAGATGGTGCCCTAGCCATCGCAGCTATAATGTCCTCCAATGGGGAGATACTTACACGCCCACAGGACTACGTTAACAAATTTGTGACCTTTTGCCAACATCTCTATACCCCAAAATGGTGTCTGACTCTGCCCAAATACAGGCCTTCCTCACTGACCCTGAACCACCCCACGTCTTGGCTGAAGGCCGCGCCCTCCTTGACGGAGAGTTGAGCAAGGCAGAAATAGTGCAAGCCATTTCTGCTCTTCCCTACCATAAATTGCTGGGTGAAGATGGCTTCCCTGCAGAATTTTAGAAATAAGCCAGTGAAAAAACCAATCACGCTGTACACAAGGCATTCAGTGAGGCATGTAGTGAGTGCTCTCTAGGTGCAATATCTAATAGAGCAACAATAGCTGTCATACCAAAACCAGGAAGGAATCCTCTAGTCTGCGGCAGCTATCGGCCCATATCTCTCCTGAATGGGGATATCAAACTACTGGCGAGCGTCCTGGCAGCCCGCTTGCGTGAAGTCATAACATCCCTGATCCACCACACTCAAGTGGGGTTTGTACTGGGACGTACTTCTAGGAATCATATGTGCATTCTTTGCCATACTCTGTGGGAGGCCAAGAATATACCAGTAGATGTTCTGTCCCTGTCTCTAGATTCTCCAAAGGCGTTTGACTGTATTGAATGGCCCAATGTGTTCGCCACCCTGACAAAATTCGGACTGGGAGAACAATTCATCTCCAAAGTCTGTCTGCTCTATGACTCTCCCATGGTGCAGGTCAATTGTGGGGGCTTTTCATTAGACCCCTTCCCAATTGTTAGCAATGGAACCCCTCAGCCACTATCCACCACTCTCAGCAGATTACAGGAATACCCCTTGCGGGAAAGTCCTAAAAAATCTACCTCTACGCCGATAATGTATTACTTACCTTAACCAATTTAACGAGTTCCTTGCCAACTTTACTGGAGACCATAGATGGTTTCGCGATTCTGTTCAGATACCGGGTGACCTGGGACAAGAGCGAGGCACTGCCCCTCTCGCTGATGACGACGAGGGCCGCGATCCATGGCCTCCCATTCCGCTGGACCCCAAACTGTCTCAAATACGTGGGTATACTCGTCAATCAGGGTTTAGAACGCATGGTTGCGGATAACTTGGCGCCTCTCGTAGCTCATATGAAAATGGGCCTCTCCATGTGGGGTAGGGTACAGGCGGTGAGAATGGTCACACTCCCGTGATTTGCATACGTTCTTGTATGCTTCCCCTCCAGGAGCCCCTTTCAACCTTCCGGCTGATAAATGCAGCACTGAGGGCCTTCATGTGGGGTTCCACAAGGCTCTGTTTGACGCCAGAAAAAAATAGTAGCATGCCACTCCTGCGGGGGTCTAGAACTCCCCTCAGTGGAACATTACTCCCCTGCTCTCCAGCTAGCCCAACTGACATACATGCTACCCAGATCTCCGGAACAGCCGCAATGGGTGACCACAAAGAAACTCTTGCCTGCCCACTATGGCAGTCTCAGCGGCCTGTATTGTGCAGGTCCCTTACAGATCAACCCAGCTAACCCGAACCTAACAGCGACGCGCGCAGCATGGTGTAGGGCTCACGGCTTACTAGGAATACACCCTTCTTTACACGTCCAGGCCCCCATATGGGGTAATAACAATCTACGGGTAGGAGGGACTGCCCTTATTTGGCCACAATGGAGCCTGGCTGGCATTGATTGCATAGCCCAGGTCATAGACGAGGGGATACCCAAATCATTTGACAAACTGGTAGAGGAGTATAATCTCCATCCCAGGCACAAATGGGCGTTACCTGCAACTCAAACACTGCCTACAACGATCTATGGGGGACACCCCTTGGGAGCTCAAGACCTCACCTGTGGTTGCCTATCTACAAACCTGGGGCCACCACAAAGGCATAATGGCAGACCTCTATGACGTAATAACGTGCCATCTCTATTCACAACCCCTCCCTGAAACTCTACGCTGTAAATGGCAGACTCAACTACGGACAGATTATACTGCAGAAGACTGGTCAGACATCCTAGACACCATAGATAGAGGCACTCGAAACTTCAGATTGAAATTCTGTCTCTTTAAGGTCATTCATGACTGGTATTGGACCCTACTGAAATTGCATAGACTTCTGCCACACAGGGAATTGCTGGCGATGTTCGGAGACCCGATGCAACCTACTCAACAACCTATGTGAATGTCCATCTATCCAGCCCCTATGGGAAGCAGTGTACTACAGAGTGAAAGATTATTTGCTGCTCCAATCCCTGATTACCCCCTTGCTCATCCTCATACATGACACAGGGCCTCTCCCCACCTTATTGCGACCGCAACAGAGATTGCCACATACGGTGCTTGCAACAGCAAAGAACAACATTCTTAGACACTGGAGGTCAAGTGCTGCCCCTACCCCAGCAGAGTGGATGGCGGCGATGATCCAAATAGCCGCACATGAATGAGTCATTTATAACCTACAGGACCAGGCGGCCCTATTTAATCAGGTTTGGACCTCCTTTCTTAGAGGAACACCATAACTCGCTTATTATTGACCGTCTTTACTCTTCACACTTCCTAGCCAATGCCACTACTTGTAGGACATCAGCATGCCCCCCTTTTACCCCCTCCCCCCTCACCCTCTAGCCTATACCCTGCTGAGAAACTAACAAAACAATACTATCCTACAACCACTAAGCCCCCTACCCTACCCACATTCTATGTAACGAGCTACAGAACTACAGAATTTCAGCCACAGTCTCATTACATCCCTTGCCCTCTAACTTTCAAACGCATCCACCTTCTTACTTACTCACCTGCCTACTGTCCATCACCCTCTTATCTATTCTCTTCCTTCTTTTGTTCCCTTTCTCCTCTCCCCTTTCCCACTCTCCCCCAACCTACTAAGTTCTCTCCATAAACCCTGTTACAGACTCTCTGTCCTGCAAGCCAGAGGGCATGTCCTGCTGGCACACTCTGACGTGGACTATTGTTCCCAACTCCCTCTCGCCCCCCCTTCCGTCTCTACTTGATAGCTAGCATTTAGCATTTGTGACAGTGGATAGGCCGTCAGGCCCACACACCGCCAACTAGTAGGTGGATACATAGCCATTCGCCATGATTATTTTCCTTACTGCCATGATGGAAAACAACATGTCAGGACCGAACATACCACACACACATGATAGTCTCCAGTACATGTTACAACACACAATGATGCCCACTTTCAGCAGCCCACGATTACGTAGCTTCACATAACAGCTCCCCTCTGACTACTATAATATAATATCATACTGCTCCCACTCCCCCTACACCCCCCTCTTTTCTTTCCTCTTCCAAGCACTGTTTTTCACCAACGGTTTGAAATGTTATAAGAATGAATTTGTACTCATCACAGCTACAGCCATTGTGGTGTATCTCAACCTCTACTACAGGCTGTTTAGCCTTCCTTTGTACTTTTAATAAAGAATTGCAATACAAAATAAAAAAAGGATGCATGCCATCTACAGTCAACATGAGTTGGTTCCTCAAAAGGGGTATGTAAAATAGTACTACCTCCTCGAAAATGTCCTTGTCAAAAGAACCCAATGGATCACCTCGATCTGTAAATAAATTAATAATAGTGTGCCCAATTTCTGAATAGTAACATGTCTGAATTTAGCAGCTTAGCTGGGGCATATTTTCCTCACTACAGGCATTATTGATGCCACAGCTGCTTTCAAATAAGGAGTTCACAGATTGTTTGCAGAATTTACAACCGTTGAGTTATTAGGCGCTTATTAATTATGATGTTACATAACTAGACTCTCTCTCCTGCGAAATGGACATTTTGGGTAAAGAGTAGATTCTTCCAGCATTTTGTCAGTGTTAATTAAATCTATTAAATACATCTTCAATGTTGTGAGAATGAAGAATAGTTTGTAAATCAAACCGGAGAGTATGTTATACTGTTGCGCATTACTGTTATTAACTGAACATTGAAACCATTAGCATTTATTTTGTGGTGAAGTTCAAAGTGTAAATCTGACTGCAGCAAGACCTTTGGATTGTGTTAGTCGACCTCTTATCCCTCAGTATCTCCTCCAGTCCAAGGTGATGCCTGATCGTTTATTTTATGTTTTCTCATTTCCCCTTGTAATATATTGCAAAAGTCCTCCTTCTCACATTACTCAGCAGTGCATTTTGTTAGATGTTGCAGGAAAGCACAATAAATCAAACCTGGCATTCAAAATGAGCTGCACGCGCTCCTTTATTACACATAACACATTAATGAAGCAAGGACATCAAAATAATATTAAAATATGACTCTTGTCTTCTTGGTGTTAACAGTAGTACGAAAAAATGTATTGTCATAGCCTTTGAAATGGCTCATTAATCACTAAAGCAAATTATTTTTTTCATGCCATAATTGCAGATTTCTATGGAAATAAAGGACATTTAATGTTACTAGACCAGAGAGCAGAACCAGATATAGGGGGTCATTACGACCCCGGCGGTCAGTGATAATGTGGAGGTAGTACCGCCAACAGGCTGGCGGTACATACTGCAACATTAAGACATTGGCCGGTTGGCTGAAGCTAACCCGCCAATATACCACACCAACCGCCATGGCGGTAGCAGCCGCTGGGCCGGAGATAAGAATGTCCAGCCCGGCGGCCGCTAATGTACCGCTGGCGACATTTTGACCCTGCCTACCACCCAGGTTTTGGTGGGGTTCGTAACGTCACAAAAACCATGGCAGGAGGCCTTACCAGTGACAGGGAATTCCTTCCCTGTCACTGATAGGAGAAACACCTACCCCCCAACACTCCCCAGATGCCCCCCACCCTCATCCATCCACGCTCCCCCTTCCAATCCACCACCCCATACACGCACGCTCACAGACACGCACCAGGCATACACACATTCACTCACACAGGCATACACGCATTCATACACGCATGCATCCATTCATTCATGCACACATCCGTACCACATTCACACTGACGCAGGCAAGCATTCACATTTCCATTCAAACATGCATTCTCACACATGTATACACGCATGCAAACAACACTATACACACACATTTACATTCCAGCACACACTCACACATTCATGCACACACACCCCACACACAAACAGATAACACCCCTCACCCCTCCCCTGTCGAAAACCCAACTTGCCTGCATCTAGGAGGTCTTCTGGCAGGGGAAGGGTTGGGGCGCTGCTACCGCCAGCAGCGCCCACCAACAGAACACGCCAGGCCATATTATTTTTCATAATGCGGCTGGTGGCGGTCTACTGGTGTGGTGCTGCTGGTGGTAGCAACGCCAACTTAACACCATCTGCCAGTATGCCCACAGCCGGATTTCCGCCATTCTTGTGGAGGAAATCCAGCTGTGGTAATAATTTGGCAGCAGGATGTTAGCCGCGGCGACAGTCTTTTGGCGGCCATTGCCGCAACAATGGGTGGCACTTACGGCCAATGTCGTAATCTGACCCATAATATTGACAATCTTTAGGTCAAGGGGCAAAGTTAGCTTGTGACACATCAAATCTCTCACCTTTGGCTCTCGCAGAGTGTTTAATGTGGCTGCTGACCGCTTACCTTGCTTCTTGTCAAGGAAGAAAGTGCTCCTCAGAGTTCTCATGAGTTGCTGTGTAACCAGGGTTGGTGCCTGACTGATAATCAGTCTCTGAGGTGAGGGAACATCATTGGAAGTCTGCACTTTCTGTTGGAGTATCTGAGGTTCTGCATGGTGCCTAAAAGTCTGCTTACTTGCTGAGAGAAGGAAAGAGTGTGACTCTTTTTGCAGGAGAAGGGGTTGTCAAGGATGGGAAGCCAAGCATGTTCTCACCATAGGGGGTGCCCAAAGAAAGCAAGTGGTAGCAGAGAGAAAAGAAAGAATCACCCCATATGGCAAGGGGTCTCCCAAGTCTCTCTGTGTGGTTCTAGACCAAAAACTGTCCCAAAGACTGTACCCAGCAGCCTAGGCCATATCCTCTATCCACTGCAACTGCAAACTGTGCAACACAACTGTACCTCTCCTCTTGCTGCCTGATTGGCAACTGCATCTGGCCACTGGATGCACGATCAGCCTGGGAGGCTGCAATTACATCTCACCATTAGATGCCATATTGGCCTTGGAGGTGGAAAACTGTTCCTCACCATTGTAGGCTGTAGGTTCTTAGCAGGAGAAAACTGCATAGGCAAAATATCATATTCCAGTGCTGCCACTTTTGGGTGCTATAGCGGCACCCCAAAGCAGAGAGGGAAAGGGAGAGAAAAAAGCGCTGTTTGCAGTTTGAGTGGCAGAAATGTAGCAAAAAGACATTTATTTCCCTTTGTCTGTTTTACTTTTCCAAGGCCTCTTTGCTAACAATGCAAAGTGTGCATGTCAACAGCAGAGGGGTGGTTCCAGCCCGAGTCCTCATGACTCGTGCATGTGTAACTGTTAGAAATAGGGTTTCTGGTTGGCTAGGGTATGCACCTCAGCCAGACAGAACCTACCCACTCTACTCAGGGCAAGGGAGTTACACGTCCAAGATAACCCCTGCTCACCCCCTTGGTAGCTTGGCACGAGCAATCAGGCCTATCCCAGAGGCAATGTGTAAAGCGTTTGCACAACACACGCAACACATGTGATGCAAAATGTACACCACAAAGTAAACACAACACTGAGCTATGTAAAAGTAATCTGTATTGCACAAAACATAATTAGACCAACATTACACGTAAGTAATATCCTGCTACCTTAGCAGTTGTTAGATCGTTACACAAGTTACTAATACTCTGCAAGAATATGCAGTTGTCACATTAGAACACGTAAGTACTCAGGATTCTGCAACATAAGCAGTAGTCAGGAATTACAATAAGAATTATATGCACATGTCATGAATAACCCCTAAATACCAATAAAAGGAACATTAGAAAACAGATCACAAGTCATAAAAATACATATCAGATTGTCATGCTCATAAAAGAAACATCAGCACATATAAGTAATGTCATGAAAGCAGGTAGGAACATATAAACATACACCCTAAGGTTCATACTAGACTGACTGAGCCAATATTCCCTAAAAAGTACCTGGTTGTGATGAAGAGGCACTCCCAGTGCCTAGAAGATGAGCATAGAGGGCCCCTGGCACTCCTGTGCGCAAAACGGGGGCCACGTGGTGCTTTTGGGGGAGAGGGGCGGTCGGCACCCTCTCCTCGCGGTGAACGGGCCCCTCTGGGGGCCCACATTCTTAGTGGGGGCCTGCCTCGGCCTCCTCACACCCTGTCCACGGGGTGGGGGCCGAGCACAGCCCTACAAGAAATTATGGGGGCTAGAAGGAGGGGGGAACAAAACTGCCAGGAAAAGGAGCGTCCTGCTCCTAGCGCAGAGACCAGGGAAGGGGGGCGCTCCCTGTGCCTTCCCCGAGTCCTGCTCTGAGTTTGTGTGAAGCTCAGACCCCTCCGGGGGCCCAAGGAGACACTCGCCCGCACCCGGGCCGCCGGGAGGCTTCTGAGGAAACTGGAGGCGGCTGGTGCCCCAGGGGCACTAGCAGGAGCGGGACGTGCCTCAGGGGCACCAAGAGGGGCACGCTTGCTCCGTTTACTTTTTTTTACGTGCCCCGGGGGCAGTAGACCCAGCACAGACCCCACGCTAAAGGAAAAGTCAAAGCCCGGGTTGCGGTGGTGATTTCAACGGCAAAGAAGCACTTTTGAATGCGCGAGGGCTCGTTTCCAAGCTCAGGTTGCGGCGGTGATCTCAGGGTTCCAAATAAAGTGCTTTTCAAAGCGCTAAGGCAAATCTTCAGCCCAGGCTGCGGCGGTGATCTTCTGCAGCAATTTAAGAGAGAGAGCGTTTTTCAAAGCGCTAAGGCAAGCTGTAGAGATCCTTGCAGGGGTCAGGGGTCAGAGGCCACAGCTCCCTGCCCCTGGGAACAGCCAAACAAGAAGAAGCACAGGGCTGGTGGGCCCAGCTACAGGCCAGCACAAGGGGTGCAGATGGTGGCAGTTCTTTCTAGTGACCAGGCAGGTCACAGGTCAGCACAGCCGCAGCAGTCCAAGTTGACCTCCTGGTGAGTCCATTCATCAGCGTTCTGTGTCCAGTTTCAAGTTCCAAGAATGTTCAAATTGTGGGGAAAATTCCCCTGTACTTATACTGGGTTTACAGTGTGTTTTACAATGGTAGGGAGAGGAGGTTCCAGCCAGTTACAACTGGTTCTGGGAGTGCCCCCTTTCTCCTTTCAGCACAGGCTCCAAACTTCAGTGGGGGGTTAACGACCCTATTGTGTGAGGCCAGGGCACAGCCTTTACAAATGCAGGTTTGCCCCGTCTCTCCCTTCTCTCAGCCCAGGAAGGCTTTACAATATGTAGATGCACCTCTGTGACACCTCCACCCTCCCTGTGTTCAGGCTGTCTGAAAAGTATGCACAAAGCCCCAACTGTCAGTCTGCCCAGACATGGATTGGAGGCAAGCTGCAAAACACCAAGGTCATAAGCACAGATGAGTGTGCACTTTCTAGAAGTTGCATTTATGTGATAGTAATAAAAAATACACCTACACCAGGAAGCAGAATTTCTCACCACTATCACAACCATACCAAACATGCCTACGCTACCCCTCATAAATCAGACAATACCCCTTACACATAAGGCAGGGCATTTCCAATGCAATCCTATGAGGAGGCAGCACTCACAGCAGTGAGACACCAAGTTAGGCTGTTTGTCACTACCAGGACAGGCCACGCAACATGGCACATGTCCTGCCTTCTACATACATGGCACCCTGCCCAAAGGGCTAGCTAGGGCGTACCTTAGGAGTGACTTACATGTAGTAAAAGGTGAGTTATGGGCCTGGCAAGTAAATTTAGATGCCAGGTCCCTGTGGCAGAAATGTGTGCAAACAGGGTGTGCGCTAGCAGGCCTTAGATAGGTTTGACAGGCTACTTCAGTGGGTGGCGCAAGCAGCGCTGCAGGCCCACTAGTAGCATTTATTTTCCATGCCCTGGGTATAGGGATACCACTTTACAAGGGACTTATAGGTAAATTAAATATGCCAATTAGGTATAATCCAATCATACCAATTTTGTAAGGGAAAGCACGTGCACTTTAGCACTGGTTAGCAGTGAAAAAGTGCTCAGAGTCAAAACGTCAGCCAACAAAGGTAAGAAAAATAAGGAGGCAAAAAGCAAAAAGTCTGGGGAATGACCCTGTAAAAGGGTCAGGTCCAACAGTAACAAACTGGGTTAATGGCTGAGGTGGGTGAAACCCTTCTCAAGCAGGCATCACAGTCCTTGTCAGGGTGATTGCACAAGCGAACCCCAAATAACCTGTGCTCAACCCTCTGGTAGCTTGGCACAGAGAATTCATGCTTAACTTAGAGGCAAAATATATAGTATTTCTGCAACACTTCAAACAATCATAAAGTAAAAGCACAACAATAATAAAACTCCACAACAAATTAGAAAAATGGAACCCATTTTAATATTTAGAACTAGACTAGAGATGTGTTGGTTGTGCTGGATCCACAGATGGGCTAGCAGAGCACATTCAGGCCCACTTCTAAGGGTCTATGACTAGGGGACACCACTCATCAGGGTAGGACTCATAGATAGCACAGGTGCATTTTACAAGGTTGTTGGAGACTTCTGTAGACAGGAGGCCATTCAAGTAGCACTTGGAGTCACTCTGGGGTCCTGGGTTCAAGACATGAAGGTCCAGTTCTTCTCACTTATACAAAAGGGCAGCAGGGCAGCAGTCCTTCAGAGCAGCACTTCAGCGTGGTGGCAGTCCACTACGTAGCACAGCAGACCTTCTTCCTGGCAGAGTATCCACATGTCTCTAAGTGTACTGAAGAGTTGGTGTCTGGAGACCAATATTTATACTTAAGCCTTTCTTTGAAGAGGGAGAAGCTTCTAGAGGTTTCCCTTTGAAGTCTACATGCATCCTGCCTTCCCTGTCCTTGCTCTAGTCTACTGATGCGGGTATGCAGACCTTGTGTGTAGGCAGGAAACAGCCTATATAAGTGTAAGTATAGTTGTGCCCAGCTCCACCCTCCCATCCTGGCAGTGATGGTCCATCCCAGCATCTGTCTAGGAGGAATACACAAAGCCAAACTGCCAGCTACACCCAGTTATGTGACCCAGAGACAGATTGCAGGTACTAAATGGCTAAGGCAGGAAAATGCCAACTCCCTAAAAGTAGCATTTTCAAAATTGTAATTTAAAATCTGACTTTGTCATGAAAGGGAATTTGTTGTTACAATTTTAAAGATACCAAACATGAACTGATCATCTCATTCCAATTGGAAATGATAACTTATAAATACAGTACCTCCAATGCTATCCTATGGGAGAGGCAGGCCTTGCAGTAGTGAGTATGAATTTAAGAGCTTTTCACTACCAGGACAAAATCAGTGCTGCAGGTCTACTAGCAGCATTTATATCACAGGCCTGGGGCACAGGTAGTGACATTTTACTAGGAACTTACAAGTAACACAAATATGGCAATTGAGTCTAAAACGATTCTATCTAGATTTAAGGAGTTAAGTACTTTAGCACTGGTTAGCAGTGGAATAGTGCACAGAGTCCTAGAGCCAGCGAAAATGAATTCAGCAAAACAAAGGTTTGAAGGCAAAACGTCTGAGGGAAAACCAAACTAACAATGCCCTGTCTAACAGTACGTATAAAGGGCTGTTTTCATTTCAGTGCCCTTCACACATTCACAATTCATATTCATGCCTACGCATTTCATGTGCAATATAAGCATGTCAAAGACAGAAGCCTGCTCAGGAAGTGACATGTTTTTACAAAACTCGCCCCAAGGCCTATCAACAGAAAAGAGGCAGCAGGAGCGACAAGCATCAGGTGCCATCCCTATCCTTACTTCAGAAACACCTGTTAGCATACAGCAGGCTCCTGACCAGGAGAGACATGGGTCAAAAATTTAAATAAAGCAGAGAACAGGTACCTTGGAGGAGCCTGATAGCTAGTAAACTGACTATAAGGGCAAAGTCACAGAGTGGTTTAAGCAAGAAAATGCCCACTATCTAAAAGTGGCATTTTCAAACTGACAATTTAAAAACCAACTTCACCAAAATATGTATTTTTAAATTGTGAGTTCAGAGATTCCAAACTCCAAATCTCAATCTGCTCCCAAAGGTAAACTGCACTTAAAAGATATTTAAAGGCAGCCCCCTATGAGAGCGATAGGCCTTGCAACAGTCAGAACCGAATTTGGCAGTATTTCACTGTTCAGACAGGTAAAGCACATCAGCACATGTCCCACCTTTAACATACACTGCACCTTGCCCATGGGGCTACGTAGGTCCGACCTTAGGGGTGCCTTATATGTATAAAAACAGAAGGTATGGGCTTGGCAAGTAGGTACATTTTCCAGGTCAAATTGGCAATTTAAAACTGTACACATGTACACTGCAGTGTCCAGGTTGAAACTCAACCAGAGTGGCATTCCTGTCATACCACTGTTTCTTATCTTCCTGGTGTGCTTCCAGGTTCTCTTGAGAAAGCTTCCTGAAGCAGGCAGTCTGGTTCCTAAAAGCCAGCATGTATCTGAATACATCCTGGGGGGGCTTACTGGAGGCCTTCTGCAAGCCTTCCCTAACCAGATTCAAAGGTCCCCTCACAGGGTGGCCATACAATAACTCAAAAGGGCAAAATCCAAGACCCTTTTGTGGCACCTCCCTGTAGGCAAACAGAAGACATGGCAAGAGGATGTCCCACTCACGCTTCAAGGGCTGAGACCCATAATCATGCCCTTTAAGGTGTGGTTGAATCAACAAGACCGTTTCCTTGGGCATGGAAAGGAGTGGTAAATTGTGGGTTACCCCATACTCCTTCCACAGAGACTTCATTTATGTAGATATGAAGTTAGTACCCCTATCAGATGCCATCTACTTGGGGAACCCCATGCGGCTAAAAAAAAAACATCAATGCACATCTCATCACAGGAGCAGTGGTTGATTTCAAAGGAATGGCTTTTTGGTACCTGGTGGTATGGTCCACCAAGACCAGGAAAACCCTGTTGCCCATGGCTGTTTTGGGAACCAGAGGCCCTACAATGTCAATACCAACCCATTCAAAAGGGTACTGACTACAAAAAAGGTTTGAGGGGAGCTCTAAATTTCACCCCACTCTTGCCACTTGCCTGACAAGTTTGGCAAGACCTACAGTGCTCATCTGAGTGCCTGAGCATTTGGGACCAGTAAACATGAGTAACAAGCCTCTCAAAGGTCTTGTCCTGACCCAAATCTCCAGCTAAAGACACATCATGAGCCAAACACAGTAGGAAGGCTCTGAAGCACTGGGGTACCACCAGCGCACAGGCTGCCTCCGGCTCAGCAACTTTAGGTTCGCTATATAGGAGGCCATCCTCCCAATAAATCAGATGTGAACCAGACACCTTGCCAGACGCCGTAGTAGGGCATACCGTCTGTGCCTCACAGAATGCTTCCCTGGTGGGTCCCCCTTCCTGCTGCCACTGAGTCAGCTCATGGACCTCCCCAAGTTCAGCCACTTGTTCTCCTGTAGGCTCCAGGGCATCCCCCTCAGGTTCAGCCCCGTCACGGGCCCAAGGAGAACTTCTGGAGCAGGTTTCCCACAACCCTTGCCATTCCTCCTTGTGGCAGATACCTGGGACACTCTTTCAGGCTCCAGGAGCTCCTGATTACCCTGACAGGCAGCCATTGACTGGATGGTCACCACATTCACCCAAGCAGACCCAACATCTCCAAGTGTGACCTGTGTTCCACCTCCTTCCAAGGGGAATCCTCCATGTCATTGCCAAGAAGACAATCTACAGGCATGGTTGGACTCACAACTACCCTCAAGGAACCTTAGACCCCCCCCCCACTCAAAGGGAACCTGCGCTACTCTGCCCAGGTGCTCTGACTTGTCTACCACAACTACTTGGTGAAGTGCATGGGGAACTACCTGCTCTTCAGGTACCAGGTGACTTCTCACCGTGTCACAAAGGCTCCTGTGTCCCTCGGAGCCTCCACCCTCTTTCCATTGATAGTCACCCATTGACTGTACTTTTTAGTGTTGTCAGGTACAAGGGTCCTCTGGACCATTTCACTGTCCCCTAGTGAGACAAGGGTCATCTCAGCTGGCTCCCACCCACCTGGAACCAACTCCTCCCCAAGAGCTACACTGACCAAACCCTGTGACTGAGCACCGGTGGGCGCCTGTTTCCCCTTGAGACATTTGGGATCCCCCCTCATGTGGCCAACCTGTTCACATGCAAACTACTTGCAGGGATCCCTACTTTGCAGGTTTCCTTCTAGATACCCATGGTTTCTTTTAATCTGTGGAGTGGGAATCTTTACCCAGGTAACTAGGTTGGGGCGCTTTAGAGAACTCCCCATGTTTTCCCTTAACACCCCACTTCTTCTGATGGACACCCCACCCACCCTTGGCATGGTCTCCCCCATACCTCTTCTGGACCCTGGTGCTCTCCCAATGGTACATTTCCTGAGCAAGCTTTCTGGGGTCAGTCAGCTTGCTGTCAATTAGGTGCTGGCACAGCTCTTGAAAACAAAGACTTACAAGTGCTCCCAAGCAATTAAGTTGTAAAGCCCCTCATAAGTTGTTACCTTATTGACATTTACCCAACCATCCAGTGACCGGCAAAAAGAGTCTACACACTCCAACCATGTTTGAGAATCCTTCTTCTTATAGGACTTAAACGTTTCCTTATACTGCTCAGGAGTAATACCATATCTGGTGAGCAGGGTGTCCTTCATGATAGAGTAGGTGAGCCCCTGAGAATCTGCTATGGATGTCAGAGATTACCTCCCCTCTACCTCAAAGTGCTTCCACTGGCCTGCCACCAATATGCTTCAGGGACCATGTTCATGTGGAAAGAAGACTCATACTCCTTGAACCACAGACAGCTGTCATCCTCCCTCTTGTCATCCTTCACCAGATCTTCAGGAATGTTGTTAGACCTGGCATCCTTGGCGTGGTCTCCCCTGCCTTTTCTGCCTCTGCCTTCCATGTTTTGACTGTGTGCTGGACTCTGTTTTTGCTGTTTTTGGTACTCTGGGCGCTTTACCACTGCTGACCAGTGATAAAGTGCAAGTGCTCCCTGTGTAACATGTATGTGTAATAGGCTTTTCCATGATTGGCACACTTGATTTACTAGTTAGTCCCTAGTAAAAAGCATTGGAGTTACACGGGCCTGTAAATCAAACGCTACTAGTGGGGCTGCAGCACTGGTTGATCAACCCACATGAGTAAACCTGTAAACATGGCTCAGGCCTGCCTTTGCAGTGGCTGTGTGTGCAGTTTTAAACTGCCAATTCAACCTGTTGTAGCTGCCTGTGACTTGGGTAATTGGTTAGGTGGAAATGTATTCCTGTCTCCTTCACAAATAATAATATTGATATAATGTGTAACAAATCATAATGGTCACTCTTCACAGTAATGATTATACTCAGCCAAGTCAACTTTTTAACAGCTATATGTACTTCCTTTACAGCTCTCATGTGCCTTTTCCTTGTATTCCTTGGACCTCAACACATTTATTTAGGTCTTTCACTCCCAATATGTTGAGTATAGTCATATTTTTTCTTCCCACGGCTTGAGGTAGAACCACCACCAGTTGTGAGGCTTTAATGCTTGTCCTTAGCAACTCATTTACACAATCAAGCATTTCAAGGTTTGAAACCTGTTTTTAATGTTCTCAGCATCATGTGGTTATGTTTATACAGCATTGAATTTGTCCATTATCACCTTTCACAGACGTTCCTTGTTTTTGGTGGGGTCTTCAGACTGAGATGGCAAGTTAGATGGTGATGATGTGTTAACATCTCCTTGACTTGAAAGTCCAGCTTAGGATCTGTCGGCTTACATTTCCTTACTCTGCTGGGGCCAATTAGTTTGGAATATTTATGTTAGTGATGACTTAGTGATGTCAGCGGATGACATTGCATTCTATTTATCTTGTTATTAGGTGTATTAGCAACACAAAATAACTGCCTGCATACTCCTACACAGGAGAGATATGTCGGTGTGCTTTGGGGTGTGCTGAGATCTTCAATGTGCTGCTGTTGATGTGTCTGCACTGTAGGAATTCATTTTCCCATTCCAAGAACCTTGAGTGTCTGAAAACAGCTTCCTTCATGGGTTATTTATTGGATGGTGTATTTATCACATGTGGTGAATAGCACCATTTAACAGATTGGGCAAACACCAATTTCACAGGACACCAAAGAAACAACTTATCATCAGTGTTATTTAGCCCATACATTATTTTCTAAAAAACGTGGAAACTGTATTTACCAAATGTGCAAGTTTGACAGTTTTTACCACCAAACTCATAAGCAAGTGCTTAGTGTTTATGAACCCTAAATGTAGGGAAGCAGTAGTTAAACTAACTCAAATTTTGACGGAAGACAACAGCATCTGTACTGCACTTATGTCAAAGTTGAAAACTACAGAAGATCCTTTGCAGACTGAACCAACCATTAAGGGGCATATTTATGGCTTTTGTCACAAAACTGCACTAAGGCAGTTTTGTGGCAAAATCCTTAGCGCCATTCAATAGTGGCAGCCATGTGCATTATCTATGGAATGGCTCACGCCAATGGTATGGACAGGCTAGTGTCTAAAAAAAGACGCAAGCCGGGGGGCGGGGGGTAGCAGTAGGGTAAAAGTCGCCAGTGGGTCAGAAATGACACTAGGCTGGTTATCGGCAATACATATGCCGCTAACCAGCCTAGCATCATTTTCTGATGCACTAGCACCCAAAAATTACTCTTATTAAAGACAGGAGTCATGCCCACCACCCCAATGGCCAGCACAGGGAAACAGTGTCACCTGGGCAAGGCCATAAGACTCAGTGCCAGGCAGGATGCTCCATGTAAGGGGCCACCAATGGCACATAAAAAAAATATACTTACCTCTACTTACCCAGGATGGGGTCCCCATCCTATGGTGTCCCTTTGGTGTGGGTAGGGGTGTTGCTGGGGCTTAAGGTGGGCATCTGTGGGCCCATTCCATTATGTTTTGCCATGGAAATAGAACCACAGGTACCCTAACGCCTGCTCTGACCAGGCATTAAATAATGGTGCTAAGCAGGCTTAGCGCCTTTATTTGGGTCTGCCTACTCCAAGCTCGCTGTTTCTGCACCAGAGTAGAAATAAGACAGTAGGGTGTTAGCATCATATTGTGGACGGGAACGCCTACCTTGCATCTAATTAGCGCAAGGTACTTTCCGCATCCACAACATGACTCTAACTTCAATATTTTGACGCTAGACGGGTCTAGCATCAAAATATAATTATGGAGTTAGCTCAGCGCCATTTTAGCGTCAAAATTATTGATGCTAAAACGTTGCAAGCTATGCATGAATATGCCCCAAAGTCGTAGGGAATGGATCTTACCACACAAATGTGCAGACCTTAGTGAAATGAATCTAAAGACAAGGTGAATGTTGATGTAGCAACTGAAATGCTAGGGCTATTTACTCAGGGCAGTAAAGTGCTCGTGTGGTGCAGCACAATTTTGTCCGGTGCCAATTACCTTCTTTTTAATGATGAGTAAATGAAAACAATGCGTGGCGTCGCATTGCACCATGCGAGCACCGGCGCAAAACCTCAGTAAATAACCGTCTTAATTTCATGTCCATGTACACATTTCTGTGCTGGGCTTCTAGAAGTCAAGAAACCTACATTTAGCGAAGAACGTCACAAGGGCATTATTCAGCATCCGGGTACCACAACAAAACATCAGCTTCCTTCCTCCTGGTGATTTTTGCGTGAGTCACAGTAGAGTTCAAGGTGAACACAAATTGTATTTCCAGGCATGCATGTTGTGTGCCGGACCTCTGCTGGATACTGTGCCAAATATTTCAGTTAATATTTTCCAAGGGCACAACATCAGTTTCTTATCTGCTAAATTGCACACATACTGTAAATATTATTTTCAGAACACAATCTTTAAATTAAATCAGTACATGTATAAATACTATTATAGGCTACAGACCTTGGAATATTTTCCTCCCATTAGATAACATCTGTACACATTTCTGGGTCCTTTGTGTGCTAAGATTATACAGAATTCTGTCTAGCTAAATTCCACATTTTGCGAAAAGTAACAGTTCACTCCATGATAAATACCACGATCTCAAAGGAAATGTAACACATTGGTAGTTTGGATAATTGTGCAGACCTTTTGTGCATGTAGACATTAGAAAATAAACAGATGTTGAGCAATATGTCGCAAGTATTAACTCTTTCTTTGCTAGAAGCTGCCCGGAGTGCAGCAGACATATCTTTTTCTCCTCTGTATCACCTAAGGGATAGAAGGTATTCCTAAGAGACATGCAGTGCTGCTTCTTTGGCTGAGGGAACTAAGCGCTAATATTCTCTTAGCCTTCAGTGGGTATCTCCTGCAGTTGTTTAGGGTCTCTTCTATTAGACAAGAGTAAGTGGATTACACTTTGACAGCCCTCATTAGTTCCTTTTCCATTTTTTGATTGGTAAATACACGGATTTCCCATGCACTCTGTCAGCAATGTAGGATTCTGGGTTTATCAGCTCCACAATACAGCAATCAATAGTTGGATGAAAAAAAACTGAGCTCCAACAAAAAAGATGCAATTCTTTTCTACCATAAACCTGCCTCTGGGCTGGTCCAGTATCACAGGTATTTGTCCTGTCCCAGACTGCACTGTACAGTAGTAGTCACTTTATTGTTTTAAGTAAATCACAATAACATGCACTTATAAATTATTCACTAATAATATCTTCACTGATAATACACAATTACCGGATTCCCAATCCGTGGAGTACATGTCATATTAAGTATTTGCCAATGAACTGCAAAAAACGACACTCAGCATAAACAGTATAAAAAAGTCAAGTACATAGAAATTATAGATATTCCTTACATGAATAGTTTGAGGGTGCATGATGTTAAAATAACAACTCTTAGACTACTAAGAAGTATTTAAAATTCTGTATTTTACAAAAAAAATAATCCTCACTTCTAACAGGGCAGAGTATACTATGCTTTAGCAAAATCAACTCTAAAAGCGAATAAAATGTCTAAATTGCTAGGATGTACTAAACGTTGGTCATTAAAATGCCAAAGTGCCATACTGCTGCTGAAATTGTTCGAAGTACCCCAACGTTTGCGCTGTACCCAAAGAATTCAGCTTCATTTCAGTTGTTTGCATGTTGTGAAAACAAATTCAACAATTTACAGTTGATCTGGGGGTCCGAAGGATCACGACTCTACATAATGGTCTACCGAAAAGTTTGGATCCTCTGTTCGTTCAAGATGTATTTCAGCAACAAAATATGAGATTCTTCTAAAGCTGGTAGTATACAAATCAGATGTATGATGTCTTCCTTCAGGGTACCACATAGTCTGGATGTTTTTGGGTCTTGATGCCTCTATGTAGGTTGATCAGCCAGGGATGACAAGGTCCCTAGCCGGATGGCTAATAACTTTCTCTTGAGATACCCTGGATATGTCATACTAATGTAAGCTGCTGGTTTAAACTGTTACAGTTATGTTTTACTATCCAGGCATGTGACCGAGTGGTGAGTTTGTCATCGATTAGAGAGTGCACTTTAGCAATTCTATTAATGGCACAACAGAAGGCGAGATGCAGTAGATTTAAATTCCATTGATCATATGTGTTTGTTTCTTGCAAGGAAGAACTCCAATATTTGCTGTGAATTGAATACAGGTCATTCTCCATGGAATGCCATGAGGCACTGACCAGTGGCCCTATCAAAGGCTGCCGTAAAATCTATAAAACACACCTGCAGCTTTTTCTTACATTTGTCAGCAGTAGTTGATACCGCTAGGATATTAATGGTGGTTCCGTAGCTTTTTTGAAACCCTATCTGGTTGAAAGGAACCAGATAATTGGCGTTGGACCACTCAATTAGATCTTCGTGGATTATTGAGATGTAGTATTTGGCTTCCGAGTCAATGATCGGTCCCCACTCTTGAAGATCGGGTTAATTATTGAACCTCTCTAGTTTCTGGGTCTAACTTAGAAATGGCCTCCAGGATGCAGTTAGGGCCTATTTTCCCATCACTGCACTCTGACATGAACAACTTCTGTCACTGCTGCTGTTATGCGATGATGGTTACCTGGTATGTGTGACTGTTGTTGCATCTTACATGTTGTAAATTGAACCAGGCTTTTTGCTTCATGCCCCAGCAACATTGCATAGTTCTTACTCTGGGTAACATTTTTGTCAAGAAAAAATCTTCATCAAATGGACTTCCTAGTCCTTTTCAGTGTCACTTGAGCTGTTTAATATTCTTACATCCCTGCCAATTACATTAACGGGTTCCCAAAAGGCTCTAGCATTGTTGCATTTGGAATTAAAGAGAAGCCTTGTCCAGAATTCTTGAAGTTTGTTTTCTGATCTATGCAGAGCTGTTTTTTGTAATGCCTTTTCAGATTTTTTATGTTCTCTCATGTATGAATTGTTGTGCTGAATTCCGTGGCACTCCCGGTTTCTCGCCTCAGTTCTTTTCTCAAGTATAAGTTTTTTATTTGGTCAGACACATCGGTCTCAGGGTTGATAGTCATGTTCTGGACATAAGTGTTGAGCCATGCATTAGCAGTCTTGTTGAAAACAGAGTCCAGGCTTTTATTGGAGTAATGTGTGATGCTGTTCTAGACTCCAGTATTGGTTTTGTCTTGGCGGCCAATTTCGGCAGAGAGTAATGTGTCCTTTGTAAATGCTTCAAGGTAATTGTTACCAGGCTTCCAAATTCCACCAGTGGTTGCAAGTGCCTAGCGGCGTTGAAGCCCAGCTCCAGATGTTGATAAGAATGATCGCTTTGTACAGTGCTTTTGATGTTAAACTTTGTTAACTGCTTTAATAATGGCAAAGTGATAATAGTGTAGACAATTATTGATCCTGATGTCGCACCATTGTGTGTAAACCTGGGAGGGTTGTCATCGTGCATTCTGCAATTAATTACCCTCAAGCCCAGATGTTCAAGAGCAGTGACCAATTCTTTCCCAATACGGTCAGATCATTTTTGAGGGTGGCTGGCCTGTAGTTGGACCACCCAGATTGCATTTTCCACTGCCAGATGCTCATCATCATCCAGTGTACACATTAAATTGACATTAAAGTTGCCTTTCACCAGGATTTTCCAAGTGGGGTTTGTAAATCTTGTTTCTGTTATCTCATACATTCATTTATTGACCAATGCAGTCTTTCTTTGTTTGTTAAGATGCACGTTTATGTTGAATAATAGTACTGGGGTTTTCAAATGGGTGTGGGGGAAAATAAGCTTGACAATTTGCAGATCTCGTGTGGAGACAGGTAGTTGCTATGATGTGACAGTGCAGTTGATACAGTGAGCGCAAGATCCCCTCTAGATCCCCCGGATCGATATAGTTTCTTAGCACCACCATGGTGAAGAAAATAACCAGTCAATTGCACTGGATCAGTTAAATTGGTCTCTTGCAGAACTACATTTTCATATTTTCCCCAGCTTGCTAGCAGGCGGCCATCAATAATTTTATGCTTTGCTCCAGGATGTTCCTGGAAAGAATAATTACAGAGGTCCCCTGCAGGTTAGTTCTTATTTATTTAGGAGTTTCTGCCTTCTTTGGGGCATTTAGTGCAGACGCTAGCCAGCGCCATTGCTCTAGAGGCTCATCCAATGCTTGTTTCTTCGACTAGGTGCCTGCGGCTGTTTAACCACGAGCATTTGGACCGGAATTACCAAGGGTAATGAATAGTGCTGTTTTATGGGTTTTGAAAGAACAATGCCCCAGGATTCAAACAGTTGTTTTGCATTGTTAATTACTAGGGCTATCTCCTCTAATCTCCATGTGGTAAGCATTTGCCCCACAAGGCTATGGTCTTCATTGGGCAGAAGTCTGACTGAAATTAAATCCAATGATTTAATGTGCCAGAGAAATGGCATCACAACAAGCAATCTCATGATGTTCCCCCTAATAAATAGATCCTGCTGCCCTTTTGGCATGAACTGAAGTGTTAAAACAATTTGCTGAGTGTCACTATTTATGGCCCCAGAGAAAATACTTACGGTTGAAGGGCTTGAGGACAGGGAGAAGTTAACATTTTGTAACTGTATTATGTTGTTTGTTCTCTCTGCACTTTGAATGTTGACTTTTACCATGATCTTATTACTTGAGAAAGGGTTGTTTGCTGCTACTGCAGCCTGATAACCGTGGGACTGCCTTCTGCCAGAACTTGAGGAAACAAAATGGTATGATGTGACCATCAATTGCTTTCAATGCATTTGCTCCCACTACTTCTGCACTTGCATAGAGCCAGGGCTTGTATCGTGGTCTTTCTTGGAATAGGCCCAGAAATCCTATTTAAGGGCAAGGTCCTATCTGAGTCATTCATTCTCACCGAGTTACAGGGATATTTGTTAGCCTTGTCCACTTGCAGATTCTGACCAGATTGATGAAATGCTCATTAACTGGGTCTCTTCCATTGTTCCTGACCTACTGAAGGTTGCTTTTGGTGTTTCTAGAGAACCCAGGGATATCAAATTTGTTCTTGGTTCTTTGGGCGGCGCAGTTTCAGTGGCTCTTAGCAGGATCGTCGCGGGAGCCACTTAAAAGTCATTCTCAAGTTGATCAACCTTTGCTGGTTGTTCCACAAGCCAGACCTACCAAGGGATGGCTGCAATGTTTCAAGTGGATCTATGGAAATCAACGTGATCCATGGTTCATCTAGCAACTCTAATTCAGTGGCGCGGTCATTGTGGTACTTATTACCAAGGAATCATTGTGTTTATGCTTGACAGCAAAGATTGGATGTAACACTGTGTTTGCCATTCATCACAGCATGCCGAGGATTCTTTCTTGCCTTCCTAGCATACTTCTTTTCACTTTTAGTTTGCACTTGGGTCTTGGGCTTGCATGCTTCAATAGTCCTGAACGAGGGCAATTCAGAAGGTGACAGGGCCTGCTAAATTGTCTTCGAGTTCACAGGCATAATACTGGAGATATTGTGTGAGTTAGTCACTTCTAATTTTTTATTTGCTAATTATCTATTCTTTGTGCTTGGTGACAAGAATTCCCCTCTAGAGTAGGCCTAGTAGGAGATGTTGCCTTATCATGGGTTAAAATTTCATTTAAAATGGCAGTTAAAATGGGTGATAAAGAACGTAATTTATCAATGACTGGGCCGAACTTGCAAGCATCTTGTTGGACTTCGTGAGTTATTGCCTGTGCGGTAGTAATCCAGTGTGGTAACTTTTCGAGTTTAGTGTTGATAATGCAATATGGGGCGCCATGATGTTCATGAGGTTGATCTGGCGGTCCAGATGAGACTGAAGTTTGCAGAATGCTTAGAAAAGAGGAGTCTAAAAAATAAATGTTCTCTGCCTTTGTATGATCACAGCACTTTTTGGGTGGAAGGCCTGCACATGCTTTCTGTTGTTGCTACTCGACTGTGATCTAAAAACATGACAGCGATTCTAGTCTGCAACACAGAACTGGTGCTGCGTTGGACCTAGTGGATCATGTTTTGTTAATTTGGGGACACTGTTCAGCTTGACTTGAACGTCACACCCTCGCGTACAACATTTTTACTCAACAGTTGACAACCAGCTATCTCTGACCCCACAGGTTGTCTCTTTCGCTCAGTAGGACTGCTTTTTCCTGCTGATTGTTAGGAGGCTCCTTCCATATGTTGCTTGCCATCAAACTTTTTTTTACTGTCACTTTTATCATGTAAATGATGGTAGCATGTTGTATTCTCTTCATTCTTTCTGTCCTTTCTAACTGTTTCCTCTCCTTTTCAAACAGAGAAGGCTCACGGAGATGGTAGCCCAAATTTGGGCATTTCAGCACAGGTCTACACAGATTGAGAAAAATACAAGGACAGTATTCTGTAATCATCACAAACATAACAAGGGGCTAGCATAATACATTTGTAACTGACTTGCAACTTTGCTTGTCCATCTCTTACAAATGTCACTTAAGTACAACACTGAAAGGCTCCCACATAGTCTCACAGCAAACACTATACTCTGCCAACCACTCACTAAATCGTGTTATCGTGTATCATCTTACCCATCTTGATAGTTCACCTTGGCACCCCACAACGAGGTATGAGACATATATAAATGCTGCTAGTGCTAAGAGGACATTCTGTATAAGGCACTAGTGACTATTGATTCTAAGATGAGGGAACATGGGTGCTGACATGATGGTAAACTCTTATCTGTATTATCTTTCATGAACAACCTGCAAGCTTCTTTCAGGGGAATTATAATCTTACTAGTGATGTGGAATTTGTTTGTGCATACCATGCCTCATCACTGTGCTCTCTGTCTGTTTTATAAGGTTTGATCTCATGCCTCTGTGGGTAATCGCTCACTCCACTCTTCCCTGTAGCAGACAATGCACCATGAAGTTGACTATATCAACTTGTGTCTCAAAATATTTTAAAAATTACCTGAAGTACCCTGCCTGCAGAATGGCCTACTGCAATCTCTAATGCAGAACATTCAGGCCTTTTGAGGACTGGTATCACATTCTAGTAATGTTTATGTGTTTCTATTTGAGTAACACCACAACCTTTACACATACTCTGGCTTTACAAATTTTCGACACTTATGTTAAAAGCCTGTTGTTTAGGTGAAAGCACTGTACATAGATTCGGCATAGCATAACACAGGACAGGCATAGCTAATTTGCCTCTGTGTTCCTTTCCACAAAAGGGCTAGCAGCTTTTCAGGAAGATCCCTATCAAAACGTTTTTAATCTGAAAACCCATGTAAAAGTGATTAAGGAAGATCAGAAGCAACTGCAGCATTCCAGAAAATCAGGCCAATTTTCTTTCTGCATCATTGGTTACAATATGTATACCTTATAGCAACTAGCTGAGTTCATTGGCATGTATTCTGGTCAATAGGAGCACATGTTGGGTTGCTGTGTGCTCACTGTTCCAATTAAAGTCTTTCCTGTAAAGTTGCTCTTCAACACAACTTCTTCAAAGAGTGGTATTCATCTAAACAGTCAGGAATGTGAGCAAGTCAAGCAGGAAAGCGACCAGCACTGGCAAATCCAACAGGTCCAACTTCAAGTTGCAATGCACACAAACAGCTGTTGAGATTGCCTGTGTTAGCATGTGTAAGCACATTAAGAACAGTCTCAGTGGCCTTGTAATTTCTTATTTTTCATTATGTGTTAGTTTTTCACCAAAAATGAATCAATAGTTGGAGAGGTCTTTGCATGTTTCCTCACCATGTGGGTGCAACTTTAAAAGAGCTGCCGCTATGTTTATTTCTTTGATATTTGCAGTTTTAGTTGCTTCCACAATGAAATTAGTTAGCCCGCCATTTTGATGGCTGGTGACAGAGATTATTTAGTTGTATCCACTGTCGTCGCTTCTGAAGCCATACATATTTTACATAATTATCATCTGTGAGGTTAGCCTGAATGAATTGATAATTGGCCCCTATAAAGCAGATGTGTGTTTTGCTGTCTATATTAAAGCATGAGATGGTTTGGCAGGCATCATTGAAACTGTAGATATATATGTCATTTTTTGTAAGTGACCGTGCTCTCTAATTAATATGTTCTATATATACTTTGGGCTTCAACATCTTTTAATATTGTTAAACATGTACATAAAATCAAGGTTGTGACTATTCGCTCCTCTCTACGTGTATTTGTGGGATGTGTTGTCTTTCCATGATATTCTATACAATAAGCTTCCAGTTCCAGTGACACATGAATACTTCCCTTGATAAATATATTTATTTTACACTATTCCGTTCTTAACAACGTAAAGACCTTGGTGCCTGCAGCTCTACAAAGAGCAGGACTATATGGACACAACATTTCTGCCATACCTATGCAAAACCTAATCAAAGCCCTCCCTGTAACCCATTAGTCATATTATGGAAAAGTCTGTTTTTTTGCTACACTAATGACAAAACTATTCTTCTGTTCAACAATTTGAGGAGAAACTGTTATTGATCCCTAATCTAGATAATGATTTCCTAAATGCTGGAATGATGGACAACCCCACAGTTAAATTCATTGCCACAGACATACATGTTTTTCTAAAAACATCCTATTGTGGTTTCTCTATGACCATGGAATATTGTAACCAAAATGTTATGTGACAGAAACATTGTGTACTAAATATTCTTCAAAAATATATCCCTCCATTGGATTTAGTATTGGAAAATCTAGACCTGACGGGGCAATATTTTTGTAAAAGGTATTAAGGACACAATATTTATGTCAGTTGATACTTTTTCAAATGATGTTCTGACATAAAACCAAAGGCAGATTCCAAAAGCCAAGGCAGATAAAAATGAGTTTTAAGAAATGTTTTCAAATACCAGCCAACCTGGGCATGAACCAAAAATATGCTTTAAAGAGACTTCCTTGATTCGTCTTCTCCCAAGGATAATGTGTTGTTCAATATTGATAGTTTGTTGGATAGACTTTAAGCTCCCAATTCTGTAAGAGCTCTTTACAAGCCAACCACTCTCACATCTAACATGGCAGAAACTCCTCTCTTTGTCAAATAGGCAATGTGTGTCCACCAAGACTTAAGAAACTGCCTTAGACTCTTATGTAGAGGTTAAAAAAATCAGGTTTGCAAAGGATTGCCCCAATTTTAAGTCACTGCATGTAACGTTTTTTCATCTGATTTGACAAAAACATCAGTTTTACTTTTACTCATGTCTCCAAATATAGTACAATAATTATGCCCAGCAATGTTGTTGAGATTCCTCAACCAGAGATTCTAAACCATAGCAGTCCTGTGTCAACTCAAATGCTGTTATTAATTCAATAAAGGAACCACATAGAGAGAAGCCCCTAGCAGGTAGAGTGAGTTGAGCTAAAATACAAAAGAGCTATCAGATTATCTTCAATCTCACCATGCTTTGGAAGCCAGTTGGAAGAAAATGAGAGAAGCATTTATCCCTAAAACATATTTCCAGTTTTTGAAGTGGCACCTAATTTCCCCTCCACATCAAGCAGGACAATTAAATAATTGACAGAAGAGGAAAAAGAACCCTTTTTGGAGATAGGCAGTGCTAGCGAAGGTGTATTAATAATTATTAATGAGTGTTCACATATTCTGAATAAGGGGTTTGTGTAGAAAATATAATGATGTAGAAAAATAATGCACACATTTGAAAATGTGATTACGATGAGTGGCCGCCAGTGTTCACAAAGTGTACTGAGGAGTAGGTTAATATTGTGAAATGTTGAATATATGTTTGACTAATGTAGTAATATGTCATATTAAAGGTTATGCATTATGTCCTAGCTTTATTAATTGTAAGCCTTAACTTAGGGAATGTATTGGCCTACTTGCCAGGCCCCATGTCAAAGCTGTATTTCTTAACGTTTAATAAATGGCTGTCGTAGAGAGTTAAACTGTGATTTTCCATTTTGCACTGTTTAAATGTGCTCATAACGGAAGGTTCTCATGAGAACCTATTGCTAGAAGATGCTGTTCTTGCTAATGTAACTTTTTGTGTGTAATGTGTGTGAAACTGACTTTCCCAGGAGGAGAACAATGGAGATACACACTGGAATAGAAGCTGCAACAATACTGTTACCTGACAAACCGGATGATGAAGACATTGCAGGACAACCAATCAACAACATGAGTAATTGTAGAAATCATAGATTTGGAATTTTAGTTTTATTAGACAAAGTATGAATATGCGATTAATTGACCAGTGGGGATTTGGGAAGTAGTTACTAGTTTAGATTTAACGACACTGCTCTGAGAGAAGACTCCGTCAGTGCCCATTTTCTTGCTGGCCAAAAGGTCAATATTTTCTTGATTGTCCTGACAAGAGACATGCTTAACTTTAATGCTTAAAGACTTAGGGGGTCATTCTGACCCTGGCGGTCGACGACCACGGAAGCACCGCCAACAGGCTGGCGGTGCTTCCTTAAGTATTCCACTGCGGTCGCCCAGCCGGGTCCGGCTGTTTCCCGCCGGATTTCCCCCGGCTGGGAGAATCCTCCATGGCGGCGCTGCTTGCAGCGCCGCCATGGGGATTCCGACCCACTTCCCGCCAGCCTGTTTCTGGCGGTTTTCACCGCCAGTACCAGGATAGCGGGAACGGGTGTCGTGGGCCCCCTGGGGGCCACTGGCATGGGCAGTGCAGGGGCCCCCTAACAGGGCCCCAGCACGATTTTCACTGTCTGCTTTGCAGACAGTGAAAATCGCGACGGGTGCAACTGCACCCGTCGCACCCCTGCAACTCCGCCGGATCCATTCGGAGCCGGCTTCATTGTTGCAGGGCCTTTCCCGCTGGGCCGGCGGGCGCTCCTTTGGTGGTCGCCCGCCAGCCCAGCGGGAAAGCCAGAATGGCCGCCGCGGTCGGTCTTTCGGCGGCCTGATTTTGGCGGGCGGCAAAAGCCGCCCGCCAAAGTCAGAATGAGGGCCTTAGCGTTTCTGAACTTTGATGCTGAATCCTGATTGCCTTGCTGATCGACTGATGTCCTGAGGAGGAAGACTGACTCTGCTTGCTGATCCACACTAAGGATAGGTGTTATGAATTAGACTGTTGATTATTATGCATGTTTGCTTTTTCTTTCTAGGTACCAACTACACTGTTTGATAGAACCATAGTTAGATGTTTTTCCAAATTTGTTTCACTAAATTGTTTTGCATGAAGCCCAACATGCTGATGCTAATCTGATGGTAGTTAAGGATCCTCACTAATGAAATTCTGCTAATAGGGAAAAATGTCTGATTAATTTCTCTGCTGAATTTGAATGTATGTAATCACTCTGTCGACGTTTACTTTGCTATTAATTTACACCGTAAACTTAGAATGTGTTGTAGTTCAAGCTTTGATTAGATTACAATTCTTCTGCCGCTTTGGACAGCCAGTATTGTTTCTGTATGTGTTTCATTTGATTTTGAGATTAATCTACATGACCTTAGCATTGTTAATATAGGGAAATACATTTTCTAACTTTTACTAAAGGTGTGGTTATTCATGACTGAAAGGTCATGGTGCATGACAATTACTGACTGTTATTGATTGTTGTTGATTATTGATATTGTGAATTCATTATTGATTATTGATTTGCATGTCCTGGAGCTATGGTAAGAACATCTTAATTGCGAGTCAAAAGGTTCATCGACCTATTTGCGTCCCCTTGTAAGTTTACTTATTAAGGTCAGACGCGCTAACAGCACTCTAATGCCCAACTATCTTGGATTCTAATAGTTTGTAGACAGTGAGAGAACAGAATACTAAGCAAACTAGCCCAGAAGGCTGAACCATTTTTATAAGCTGAGTCTTGAAGCCTATTGGATCAAGAGCATAATTTGGCTAGCACACTTTAAAATCCTAATCATTCTCACAGGATTTATATTATTGTCTGTGTGAATATTTGAATTGAAGTCTAAGTAGTCTGTTCCAATGTTGTCTACTGCAAACTGAAACCTAATTTAATGGTGTCATTCATCAAGATCCAATGTATTTTTAACTGTTGTCTCTTTTAATAAGTTAAGTTATTCACATATCTTCAGAATTCACAAACTCCATTCTCCCTTCAAACTTCAAAACGTTCTATCCACAGCTTCCCAGATGCTAAAAAATAGTGCAATTGTATATTTTGATTTTAGCATTGTAACATTGCACTCTAGTTCTCAATTATGTCTAGCTTTATTCACCTTATTTTGATTTCCCTTTTAAAATTTCTCTTGATTGTTCTCAATTTCAGAGGAAACATCATGTGCCCATTCCCCTTAATTAGAGGCCTCCTTTTAGGCATGAAAAAAAGGCTATTTCTTAGGCAATAACATAGTTCTGCTACTAATCTAGACAAGGGCATCTTACAGACAAGGTCACTGTTGGGTCCTTAGCCCTTCAAAGCAGACATAGGGCTAGATTTAGAATTTGATTGGTGGAGTACAGTATGCCAGGGTGGAGCAATACCTAAACTACCCTGGTGGACTACTATACATCAAATTTAGAGATGATTTCTGCACTAACAGTCAGAAGAAGGAGAAGGTTGGTGGATGGGCACTATTGGTTTCGACGGCCATCCACCAAAAATGTAAAGGTTTTTTTGTGTTTCAGAAAAACAAAAAAATAGTGAACCACACCTTAGGAGTTGTCTTTAAGTCTAGGGCAAAATGTAAATTACACTGCCATAATTCACATAATTTCTGGAATTTCCTGTTAAGCTTAATACACAAGATTTCCAAAATTACACAGTTACACCACTTCATGTAACTATATGCAATTCTCAGAAAGAATTTAAAGCAAATTACGCTAATCGCACTGGTGCAATGAACCATGAGTGGCTGGTGTTCACAATGCTTTTGTTTAAATGCATCCTAGTGCTAAGAATTGACACAAGGACACATTTAATGCTAAATTATTGCACAAAGTGACAGATTTACATTTTGCTTACTTACTTGTAATTTCACATATGTTTGCCATCATTTTGGGTGGTTCCCGCAAAAACAAATTTCATTAATTTTACAAACGCTACTCTTCTCACAGGGTGTAAGGGTCAATATTTTTTTCTGTCCACCAGGATTATTTAGAATTAAAGGACAGAAAAAAAAACCATTTCACTGTTCACCCTACATACGTTGGGTGGTAATGTCCTTCCCCCAACAGCTCTTGCTCTGTCAGGCCATTAAACTACATCAGAAAACTTTAAGGTCTGTCCACCTTAAATGAGGCGGAACGATTGAGGTTTGGATGCACAGTACTGTGTTGCATTTAGAATGGAGGGGCGTATCCAAACTCTACACAGGGCCCAAAATTGTTAGCTTGTTTTAGTGATCCAGCTAATGTCTAGATAGGATGCTACAATGCCCAAACTTTTTAATGGCTGATTAACAGCCACTTTATTCTGTAATTAAC
The DNA here is from genome assembly GCF_031143425.1 of Pleurodeles waltl. Lineage (NCBI taxonomy): Eukaryota > Metazoa > Chordata > Amphibia > Caudata > Salamandridae > Pleurodeles > Pleurodeles waltl. The sequence goes on along the minus strand of NC_090443.1, from coordinate 656,049,143 downwards.
CTATATGAGAAGAGGGTCACTTTCAGGGCATAGTAGTATTTCAAACTGTTTTGAATCCTTAAATAATTCCACCAATATTAGTGTGTAATTTTAAACTGCACTCAACTGCTGGCTAAATCAGGAGTGAAGCTATCATTTGGAAACTGCCTATTTAACAACAGAACTCCCAAACAATGCCGAGAGTTCAAAAGCAATGTCACTAGTTTTCACTTTCTTCATGTCCATTTATTAATTGTCAATGAAAGGCAAATGCAGATTCTCTGTCTAAACCCATTCTGATTTCTTATCAATCCAAAACAAATTTTAATTAAGATCATCTATTATGGTGAGGCATGTATCTCCAATCTCTGCTTTTGGGTTGTCAAAAACATTCAACAATTGTTTACTAGTCTTTGATAAAACAGAGATTTTTATATGTATTGCACACTAGTAGCCCAGCGGTGAACTTTACTAGCACCGACGCAGTGCAATGCAAACCTGATGCAGCCATGTAGTTTCTCATTAAAACTGACTCAGTGGGATGCAGCCTCAATTCAAGCCTGAATCACAGCACTTCCAGTTCCTCATCAAAACTGATGCAGTGCAATGCAGCAGTGATGCAAGCCTCATTACAATCCTTACATCTCATCGGACGGTCCGGTGCATCCTAAAGGCGGACCTGTGCAGCACAAAGCTCAGCATCCTGGACTTAAGATACAATCATCTAGAGACCTAATTGATTATGTATTCAGCCTATGCTGCATCGCGGTTGGCCTGAACAAGTGACTTCGACCTGTTCTACTGCAATCATATAACCGTGGTTGGCGCTTTTTGCTTCTTAGTGCCTGAATATCACAAAACCCCTAAAATTCAATTTCTCTGGTTCTAAAAAAAAAATTTTTTTCTTTCATTTTGATGAAAATATACTCGATTGTTTTCGAATGGTGTGGGATTTTTCATGCATTGTGCTTTCACTTTATTGCTGTTTGTGTGCTACATACATACTTTACACATTGCCTCTAACTTTAGCCTTACTGCTTTTGATCCAAGCTACCAGAAGGTTAAGAACAGGTTAATTTGGTGACTTAAGTGGTTGATTCTGCTGGGGATTGGGGCTGTTGCCTGTGAAAGTGTTGCACCTTCCCCAGCTAACAATCCAGATTCTCACATCGGGCTGTGGTGTTTCACTGCTAAGTCCTTGTCTTGACTGCTCCTTGTAATATGCTCAGCATCATTCTTCATTCACTTGTGGGTGCATCTCATTTGTTGGCTTTACTCAAGAGTCCTCTCTGACTCTTCAAAAGTAGTCAATGATGTTGCAGCACCTTTGGCAGAGAGTTTCTCGGGGTCCTGTAAGCCCATAACAAGTCCCACCTGCTCTAGCAATGAGGATCCTTCAGCATCTCAGTGGGTGCCTCAACCACAGACACTCACAATGCCCCAGTCAGGCTCAGTCAAATTGGTCAGCACATGTGACGTGCAGCAGCACTCAGCAGATGAAGGCTCTCTCTGAGCAGTGAGGTTGGATCCAACAGTGTTCGGAGAAGCTCCTGCGTCTTTGTCGGTATGGTAAGTTCAGCACTCCCCAACAGGGAAGAGTTGATCCTGGTGCTCCTAATCTGGTCCCAGCGATGTGAGGTATGTCCTCTCGGTTGCCCTCCTGAATCAATAGGACAGGTCAGGGCCAGGTCTTGGTGCTTGTTTCCATCACCAGGATGGAGCTTTCAGTCCTCCAGGTGGTGGGCCAAAATTCTCAGTTCACTAAGTACAGGCAGCCCCTCCTGGCATATGGGCTTGCTGAATACCCGCAAACAAACGGCTGGTCTTCACTTCACAGCAACCTATATCACTGCTCCTAATACAGCACTCAGTTAATTAGTATCTTCATGGCAGCTCTCTTCTGACATACAGGGCTGTCGACCTGATTCTTCACATGGGCAATGACCCACTCAGTACAACAGCTGTCTCTTCACACCTCATACCTAGAGTCCTCTTGATAGGGCTACCCACTGGATCTTGCTCCCTATAACACTCTCCTCTTCCTCATAGGGCACACTGGTCTTGGCAAGCAGGCAGACCCTGGTGCTCCAGGCTCCACAGAAGGAGGGCCTGGCTTCCCTGAATGATATCTTCTGACCCAGCATAGAGATTAGGAAGCCTTGGTCCCCAGACCTGGTCACAGGCAGATGTCTTGCACAGCCTCTGTCTCCTTGTCAGGTGAAAACCTTTGGGGTCCATTTAATTTTAAATGTGTTTAGGGTCTGAATCTTTGAAGTGTCATGTTGGGATTGTGCTTCTTTTGAGTTGTACACTTTTCCTCTTACTTCTTCCTCAAAAAAGGCTGTCTGTCACAGCAGGAGCAACTCCGAAGCTGATAGTCCCACAACACAGGCCACAGGAGTCAATGGAGTTCACACATGGATGTCAGCCACAGTGAAATGTGCCTCAAAGAGATTTATCCCTGGCTCTCCCCCTACTGTTTATTTCCTTATCAGCTGCATCTACTTCCTGAGAAATGTCCAGGCCCTTTTCACATGATCTCTCACTGAATTAAAGAGATGTGTACCATGGGAATATCTCTCTCTGCCTCTCTCTTGTCCAGTGTGTCCCAGTCAGCTCACAAGAATGCAGCAATCCACAAATCTGTCATGAGGGATTCCTATACTCCTCATGTCTTCACCAGGCAGGTCTGGGCTTACCAAAATGTAACCCATTGTCCTCCATGTTATATACCATTACATGCATACTTGCCCTCAGTATATGCACACAGCATACACATTATTCTGTTCTGTTACCTCCATGAATTGTGCCATCAAAGAAACACATATATTCAGTACACACATTCACTTTGAGTGCACTGTTCAGTACTCTAGCCTTTTTGTATTACTATGGTGTGCCACTTGCAAACACACAGACAGCTAGCACATGCATTCACCATGTGTGCACTGCACAACACTTCACCCTTCAGGTATTGTACATATCATAAGTACACATATGCCCAGTACTTGCATTAACTGTGCATGCACTGCCCAGCACTGCATCTCTCATGTAGAGTATTCTTCAAAGGTATACAGACACCCAGTAGATGCAGTCACCATGCATGCACGGCACAGTGCTGCTCTATCCCTGTACCCTTCCCAGGCACAGAAACATCCACCACAGAGTCACCACTCCTGCCCTGCACAGCACCTCATATCCAACAGCTATAGACCAATGATTGAGTTAAACACAGAATAGCAGAACTTCAACAAAGGTCAGTGAGTCTTTAGGTGTGATTGGTCTGACAAAGGGTAGAAAGGACTTGTTCACGCCTACAGAGCACTGCACCATATGCTGCTACATCCATGTTCATGCTGCATAAAATGTGGTAAAAGCAGTAGCCTTCCACCGCTATGAGGATAGCTCTTTGAGCACTCTTCACCGTCCAACAAGACCACAATCCTTGAGACATGCCTATGTCCTGGAACACACGCATGATCTATGGTCAACTATGACAACAAAACTCACCATTAGGGATCCAGACATCGGTACCCTAGGGCACTCAAGGCAAGGGTATTGCTATGGACAGAACTTTTCCATCCCAACAAATTACGTCCAGTTTTTAATTTCCTGACATTCAGCATGGTAAAGATGCCCACAACATGAGGATTTATGGGTTACTAAAGATAGTGGTATCACAAACTTTAAGTTGAGGCTGACATTATGGAATGCTACAAAAGAGGTGCTTTGTCTTGAGTCTTCCTACCAAGAATGTCTACTTTTCCAGTATTAGTTTTATGCCTTCCTTGACATCACCATAAAATATAAATATATATTTTGTCAATTAGAAAAAGGTTTGCTTCCTGGTGCTGTATTTAAACTATATGGTCATTCAAAAAAAATAATATACATTATGCAATGTTTTGGTCTTTAAGGGCACAGATCTGTTCAGTCATTGCCAGACAATTTTCCCTTTGATACTAATTACTCTGGTGGATTCAAATCCTCAGTGATTCTTCATTGTTGACTTCCCAGAGCTTCAAAATGGAACAGAGAATGCATTCTCAGCAAAACAATTGAAACCAAATGCAAGATCTGCATTTTGTATAATTCTGTGTAATTGTCTTGAATTTTTGCATAATTAGACAAAAGAAAATGTTATATACCCTTATATTATTAGAGGTTAATGTGAAAATTCCATGAACTGACAACCAAACCAAACTGCATGTACATAGGATTGTATTTTCTTTGACAGCACCTGAATGCCGCTGCTACTGACATTAGTGCAATTGCCAGTAGCAAACTCACTGGCTAACTTTGAGGAGTGCATGTGATCTTTACCTTCGAGGTTACTTCAGGCAGTGGAACAACTCCTTTGGAAGAAAAGGACAGACTCCTTGTGTATTATGAAATTATGTTGCACACTTTGTATATTTACTTGCTTTCTAATTCAATTATAGTTTGAATTCTATTATTATTGCTTAATCAAAACAAATGACATAAAACAGAAAGCCATTATCATATGTTAGTTCGGCTTACACATTCAAGTATTCTATTTCATGAGTGCAAAACCACTTTTTGAATGTGCAAATATTGGTTTCCCATTTATATAAAGATTTCTTAGATTGAACCTCATTCTTAAAACTATTTGTGCAAGTAGGAATGACACATGTTCAAATACCCTAAGTTATTTGATAAAATCTACTTTCCTAGTGCAGAAAAGTTTGTTCCATACTCATTAATGTATTTATTCATCCTGAAGTAGCTTTGTATCTATTTCTGTGAGAAAAGGGAGGCTATTTCTGGGTCAGAATGGCCCTGTGCACGTCTACAGTCATGCATGTTTTTAGGTATTCACAATACTTTTCTGGCCCATTGCCTCTCTGGAAAAAGTCTAAGAATTTACTTCTATCGAGGGAGAACCCCTCCAAAATAGTTGCATATCACAATATATTGTCTAAAAGACATATTGTGCATTTACACAAATAAAGTCCCATTGGTTGCTTAGTTTACATTATTAATTGCACACCCAAAACTTCTTGTAAGCAATATTTTGGTTACAATATTATGGTACCATATCCTCCACAAATTGATCATTGTAGATGATTACATGTTTCTTCACTGAGAACAATATTGTCCATTGAAGCAAATAAAAGTTAGCAAGTGTTTTTACACTTTCTCTCATTTTAGTCTCACACAAGAATGTAGGTATGTATATTTTTTCAAGCTAAAATGTAACTCACAATGCCTTTAATTGTTGAACTGTTGAGAATTCCTGATATGACTAAGTGCCTGGTTTATAGATTAGCAGATGGGTTACTCTGTTGCACACCTGACAGATATTTTATCCATGAAACTCTAAGTAATAGACTAAGGACTCCATTATGAGTTTGGTAGATGGGAACACCTGTCCACCAAACACCGGATGGGGAGGTTGCCGTGGTGCTGGCTACCTCCATGCCAGCCCCATTAAGACTTTCCCGCTGGGCTGACCAATGAAAACCGAGGCTTCCACTGGTTAGCCCAGCGGGAAAATGAAAACACCATGGTTGCTGACTCATAACTGAGCCAGTGACAATGCCACCACCGGCAGGGGGTACCAGCACCCTTGATATGCACTGTCTGCACAGCAGACAGTGTGCATTATGAGGGTGCTGGGCAGGGGTACCCCTGAGCTGGGCATGGACAGTGCAGGGGCACCCCTGTAGCCCGTGCACCTGTTCTCACCCAGCTTTTTCATGGTGGTGAAGCACCATGGAAAGGCAGGCTGAAAACCAGGTTGTAATCAGCAGGGCCATGCTGAGTTCAGCGCCACACTGGCTGATTCCAAACTGCACTGCCAGCTTGCCTGTCGGGATCTCCATTTCTGGCAGTGACAGCAGTGGTTGGCAGGGCTGCCCGCCAACCCTGTAATGTGGTGATCGGACCACCACAACCATGGCAGTACTACAGCCACAGCGAGGACCACCACACTCATAATTAGGCCCTTAGTCTACACCCATGCGAAACTGTAGACCTCCAGCTGCAGATTGACTTATTTCTTCAGGAATGATGTGCACAAAGATTTACCTTTTAGCAAAATTATTTGTGCAAGCAAGGGATGGGCGTTCAAAGACTTGACTGCTGCTTGAGCCCGTTCACACCTACCACATGTCTGTGGCTATTCACAATCTTCCCTACTATTCCGTCCTGCTGTGAGAAAGACTGAAAATGTATTCCTGACAACTACTGTTGTAAAACTCTTTCATGGGAAGGAACATGATTAGAACAGCTCCAAAATTGATAGCTAGCAAAGATTTTCTCCTTAGTGAACATATTTTCCTGCAAGGCCAAATTTAAAAAAAAGCTGGCAAGTGTATATCATCAGTAGGATCCTTACTAGAATCAAATATACACAAGTTTTCCTAGAGTACACTAGAAAATCTATTACTGCACAAGGTTCCAGATTTGATCATATTTCTGAATGCCTGAAATTTATATTTCTTGATGGATGATGGGCTTCAAAGTTCTCAGGATTAATAATATTTTTGATCATCATCAATGAAAAGCATCACATTACAGCAAATAGGAAAATAATGTCACTCTCTTTTTTCTGTCTGTAAAGGTACCAGTGTGGTTGCAAATACATACTATGCCTCCATGTCCTAACAAAATAAATAATAGAATTAAGCACTTGTTCTATGTCGGTGCTTAAAATCTAGCCATTTTCTCTGTGTTTTACGCCCTTCATAAATCAACAACTTCCACCCCTTTGACTTCTTTTGTTGCACAAAATATGGATTTAAGAATGTGAGAAATAGGTGATCAACAGTGTTTAAGTTATTCATGATGTATCCCTTCGCATAAAAAGCACTCAAGATACCAATAAAACGTATTATACATACAGGAATACAGTCAACCTAGCTACTGCAGAACATATATCCGTGGTATGCGTTCCATTTCATAGTTTGCACACAGTATTTTCTGCTCAAGCCAACTTTCATGCAAGTAAAATTATGCAATAGGTATAAGTTTAAAGAAAATAGGTGGGCATATTTATCATTGTGTTGTATCACCCTTGCGCTGTGCAAGGGGACACAAGGGTGACGCAACAACAAAGTCAGATTTATAAAGCCACGCAAGCAACTGAAATTAATGCATGCCTTTTGCCACAGATTCCATTTGAGGCCGAGTGGGTGACTGTCATTGATTTGTGCCAGTCTGTCTTTTCGATACCGTTTCATGGGGACAATCAGTTCTTTTTGCATTTTGGTTTGCAAACCATGTTTTAGCATGGAGTCGAGTCCCACAAAGGTATACTTAGAGCCCTGAAAAAGAATCTGGAGTTCCTGGTCATGTCTTGTCACTCAGTCCTAATTCAGTACATCAATGTCCTAATGGTAGCGTTAAACACTCAAGAAGCCTGTAAGCAATATACCATTGCGTTGCTGAAACACCTGGATTGAGAGTGGACATAAAGGCCCATATTTATACTTTTTTAGAGCCACATTTGTGTCATTTTTTTATGCAAAAGCAGTACAAACTTTCAAAATACAAGTGTATTTTGTAAGTTTGCGCCGATTTTGCGTAAAAAAAACTACGCAAACGTAGTGCTAAAAAAGTATAAATATGGGCCAAATTGAACCCAGGTAAGTGTCAAAAAGATGTTCAATCAATCAATCAAATAACTTTCTTAAGGGCACTACTCACCCGGTTCAGTATCTTGGCCATCACAGCAAGGAAAGTATCACAAGAGAGCATTTAAATGTGAAAATGAACCCTCCAAATACACAGAGAGAAGTCAGGATGTTTTTGGAAATGGTGGGATACTTTCACCAGTGGAGACCCAACTTTCCCCTAATGGCCAAGCCTTTACAGAGACTGACATGTGTCTGATCCAGTAAACTGAGATAACAATTGCTTGATTGCCTTCCTAGAACCGAAAGTCTCTGTCATACTCCAGTACTGGGAATGCCTGATTACAATAGAACATTTGCACTTTTCTGCAATGAGAGGGAGGGCTGTACTCTCTCAGTGCTTACACAGTTACAGGGAAATGCCATCCAGCCTGTGCCTGTTTTTCTGCTACTCTTGATCCCAAAGTTTCTGTACTGCCAGGGTGCCTTAAACTGGTGGCAGCAGTCAGCACAGAAAGGTGTGGAACATAATCATTAGTCACCACTATTTATGTTCCACATTCAGTGGAGTTACTGTTAACAAGGACAAGAATCCAGCACTTGACAAGTAGCCACCTTACTAAGTACGAACAGGTCATTCTTGTTGCTGAAAATGTGACTTTCATATACTACGTTGTTCTAAATTCAAGGAATTCAGGGATGATTTTACCACACAAGTGGCTGAATTGATTGCTCTTACTAGAGCATGATGTGTTTCAGACCAACTGAAAGTGAAAATTTTTACAGATAGTATGACTTTGATGTCATTCATAACTTCGGGCAGTAAGGGTCCCAGATGGGGGTTCATGATGTCTTCCGGATCGCCAATCCGGAATGGTGAAAACCTTTGGATATGCTGATGAAGTTGCAAAGTACTGTGCTCAAAATGTTTGTAGCTTTAATGGAGAGTATACAAATGAGAGAATGGATTAAATCAACTACAACCTTTTGTTAACATCTGCAGATACATGGGAAGAGGTAAAGAAGCTTCAGAAGAAGTGTCAAAGGAAGAACAGCAGAGCTGGATCAAATCAGGTTGTCTCAAGAGAGATGATGACATTTGGGTTCCAATGGATGGAAAGACCAGTGTTGCCAAACAGCTTGTTGCCTCCAATGGCTAGGCTTCCCATGATCCAGCTTGTGTTGGTAGAGATACAATGGCGCAATAGTTTGGAAAGACATGGTTAAATCATCAGTTTAGGTTGACCGCTGAAACGTGTCACATATGTGTTATGTGCCAGCAGAATAATGTAAGGAAAACCCTAAAAACTATCGGAAGATCAGGAGGTCCCATTAACAGGACGCAGTTGAACTTCATTGAGATGCCTATGTGTAACAGGCTGAGATATGTCCTGGTGTTTGTATGCATCTTATAATATTGGGTTCAAGCTTACCCAACCAGAAGAAGTGATAGTCTCACTGTAGCACATCTGTTGTTAAGGGAATTCATACCCAGGCTTGGCTTTCCACCTTCTCTGGAATCAGATTGTGGGACTCAATTTAATAATGAGGTCCAAGAATTGTTGTGTACAACCATTGCTGTATGCAGCATTGCAAGTGGAACAGAAACTACATTGCAGCTTTTGACCTGAGGCTGCGGGTTTTGTTGAACAGGTGAATGGGACATTAAAATCCAGATTCGCCAAGGTGTGTATTTAAACATTTTTTTAATGGTCTGAGGCTTTGCTTCTTGTGTTGATGAGTCTTTGCAGTGTACCTGATCAGAAAATGGGAATGCCTCCCCATGAGATCATTGTGGGCAAAGCTATGAGATTACCAGCTATTCAAGCAAATTCACTTGTGAACATTACAGATGATATGATCCTTGATTACTGCAAAGGGTTAGCTGGTCAGGTCTGTTTTGTATCTCATCAAGTCAGAGTAGCCATAACCCCCCTGCATCAGAAAGAGTGCCATGACCTCAGTCTCGGCGACTGGCTGCTGGTGAAGAAACAGGTCAGAAAGACATGTTTGGAGCCTCTTTGGCGTGGGTCCTATCAAGTAATCTTGGTATGACAACAGCAGCTAAATGTGGTAGTCTCTCTAACTGGATACACACTTCCCATACTTGCCAAGTTGAGTGTCCCCTTGATGTGACAGCACTTGTTCCAGAGGTATGGGTAGTAACAGAGAGGCAACAAGGGAAGGTTAGTCAAGTTGCTGGAGATCAAACAGAGCCTGATACAGCATGTGTTTGGTCTGAGGTGGATCTGAAATGTTCTTCAGTTGAAGTCGAGCCAGGAGAGACTCATCCTGTAGTGGTGAATGAATTTACTTCAGATTCAGACCCTTACGAAGGACCTAGTGCAGTGAGGAAGCAAGTGGACGCTAGAGACTGTTGTCCCAGAAGGCAAGAAAGGGAAAAACGGAACCTGCATAAAGAGTGTGTGCCTCAGACAATTCCTGAGGATACTGAGAACTCTGATCTCAGTGAAACTAGGAATGCAGGATTGGCACTGAGGAGATCATAGAGTATGATAGTGCCCTGTATGAGATGCTCTTCACCTGAATTTACATATTTTGCTGCAGATGATGGAGGGAAAACATTTTGGGCATTTGGGGATAATGCTGCAGATCCAACTGATCCTCTTTGAACTGAACATTGTGCTTGAGTTCTATTTTGAGTTTCCTGTGCTGATGGATAGACTGAGACATTTCATTCTGGATGTCATTATTAGTAAATATGAACTGTGCATATTTTAGAGACTTTGCATTGACTTTGTAGGTGAATGAATTAAGAAGAGTACTGAGGCCCAAGACATAGATAAAAGAGCAGAAGGTTTTTCTTTAGAAGAACACAGAGTACGGCTAGAGAAGATTCACAAAGACCTTGTAAATAAATCTGTTGCTGTTCATCATTTGGACCTTGTTTTGCCGCTTTTCACAGGTGGAATTGACAGAGACTACTTTGTTGCTGCTACTGAGTTCCAGGATTTGATTTTAGAAAAGTCATGGAGACTAACCAAACTCGTAAATGCAGATACACATTAAGCGCAATATTGCTTGTTTGATAGGAACATTTTCCCCTACCCCTTCTGCAATAAATGAGTTACATTCTAGTGTTTCCCTGCAAACAGTGAGTCTAAGTGTTAGTTGCTGATATAGACTAGATCACAAGGCTTTGCACATAGAGGATTCTAGAGGAGGGTATTCTGCAAATGTATATTTTAGATGTTTTTTATGAATACATTGACACTGTGGATTACTATGTTTATACACAATTACCTGCTTCTGCTTCAGAAGGCATCCCTTGCCATCACATTTCTTTAACATACAAAGTTTCCTGTAGTCTTTTGTTGAGTATATTCTATAGACAGGGTAGTTATCAATACTAGTTTTCAAATTATGATTTAGTTCTTTCTGAGGTTCTTATGTTCAAACATCTGGATAAGATTCCTTACTTAAAGGGTGCAGAGAGAGAAGGAAATTATTTTATATCTCTCAAATCACTAGACACCAGAGCTTAATTTGTGCTGGTGGCTTACGATGCAGAGCACCGGCACTTATTTTTTAGGGCTGGCACTTATTTTGTTGCTTCAAGTATTTACTGTGTGTGAAAGACTCATATGGAGGAAGAGAAAAACGAAAAAGCATCACAAAGGAAGAAAGCAGCAAGAGTGAGCTGAAAGGGAATGGAGTGGCTGTGAATGGATTAAAGAGGCCCGAGATGGCTTCAGGATTACGCTGCCTCATTATTCTGTGCTTCCACATTTAATCGGAGCAGCTGATTGCTTCAGAGGAGAGCTTTGGGCACCAGCACATTTTTATTTGCAAATTAAGCAGTGCTAGACAATGCATATGCACACAGACATAAATTGACCTCTTCAATAACCGATTAAGAGAAGAAATGTTTGAATCTAATGAAATATAGAAGGAGAGATGTAGAGTCTATATCTGAAACAGATAAAGATCTTAAGACACACTGTGGAACAGAGAAGAAATTGCACAGCAAGTAAAGGGAAACCAACTAGCATTAGGTTTAGATAGGGAGCACAAGGGAAAGCTGTGCACACACATTGATCAGAGATATTTGGATCTGTTATTTATAGGGAAGAGTGCCTGTGAACAAACTTTAGATGTTAGAAGAAAGATGGAGTTCTTTCAAGATAGAAAGGATCTAGTGAGTCCTGGAATACACTATATTTGTGGACAGTATGCTTATTTCAAATTGCCCAAAGGATGGCATGGTACATGTTATTTCAGTATAGTTTTTCTAAAGAATTACCATGCAAAACATTTCAATGATCCTTTATCGGATATGAAACCCAGAGCTAGAAGAGGTGTCAGTGCTGGAGAAATAGTGGGGGATACTTTTGGTGTACTGATCCCACCTATAGACATGATTCTGAATGATTTGAAGATTAGAAAGCTGTCTACCATAGTGGATAAACAGTAACTAATACAGCTAATTCCTTATTGTTTGTGAATAAAGAGATAGTAGGGATAAGATCTATGGTTTTGGAGAACAGACTTGTGTTAGACCTTCTATCCACAAAAGAGGGAGGAGTCTGACAGATACTAAAAAATCAGCAATGCTGTACTTGCATCCCAGACAGAAGTAGGATCTGAAAAAGTACATTTAGAATAAGGAGTTGGAAGCAACAGGTGCACGGGAGACTATTGGAGATGGTTTTTCTGCTGTAGGTAGATGATTTGGAAACATAGCAAGGGGAGTTGCGGACTTTGTTTTGAAGTCGTTGTTGGTTATTGCCATATTTGCATTAGTCCTGATTGTGGGTTTCAAAATCCATCAGAGGAGAAAGGCTGAACAGGCAAAGAAGGAAAGGAGAGCAGATGTTGAGCTGGAAGAAAATCAATGCAAATATTATGATGATATCAAGAGCCTGGAAGAGTCTAGATGGAAATTGAGGAAAACCACAAGGTTTTAGCCAGTCTCATTAGAGGGTTTTATCGTGATTGTGATGGCTTATTTTGTCATTAAAGGGGAGAGTGAGAATGCATATAATAATGCAATCAACTTATGCTGTGGGCCTTAACATTTCTAATGTAAAGTGTAGCATCTAAAAGTATTACTGAAGGTACATTCACAATAGAAGATCACAAATTTGGAAATGTGTGTGTTCTAATGTTGATTTTAACATGTTGGATTGTCATTCATGTACTTTGAATGAAGTATTATGGTGAAAATGTATATTTGCTGAGCCCAGCTTCTCTGTGCCCTAAACAGCCCAGTGAGCAAGAGTCCTAGAAGGTGGTAAGACCACGGCCTTTCTGTGTATTCTTGTTTTTTGTAAAAAAAAATGTGTTATTTCCCTACCCATGTCTGTTTACATTTAGCTTATTGTCTTTCTGTAAACGTGGGGCATTTAAACTGCTGATTTTTTTACCTCTGACTCTTTGAATTTTCCCTCCTACTTTTTCACAAAGAATAGATTAAGCTACCCCCTCGACCCCCCATTTTACAAAAGGATTCATACACTTCAGTGGCTAACCAGAGTGTGTTTAGGAGACTGCTTAATCTGCTCTATAGTTTAAACTGTGTTTGGAAATTATATGCACCACTTGATATTTGCTTGAAAAAGTGATGTATTTGAGTGCACGACAAGCAGTATTTCAGTGTTTTCAAAATTGTCCCTTCGTTGAAAAGTAGAATCTGCTACCTTGGAAGTGTGGATTGTGCCTGTCTGAATCTAAAGAGACTCTGATTAGAGGAGCACCTTCCTCCTCCCTTCCACAGGAGCCTGGGCTTAAGGTAACCTGTCCAGGCATACAACTTTCTATTGGTTGTTCCATTTGTGGTTGTGATTGTTGTTGGGGATAGTATTTCTATTGGCTTAACCGCTTCTGTGCCTGGGACGAGGTGGTCTCGTCCTCGGCGCCGAGGACGAGACCACCTCGTCCTGCTATGGACCCACGGGAGGAGCACTAGCGCTCCCCCCGATGGCCAGCCACCCCCCTCCCCTGGGCAGGGATGGAAGGGGAATCGCTTCCCCTTCCACCCCCACCCCCGTGACCTCCCTGTGGCATCTGATGATGTCAGCTCAGCTTCCAGCGCCCGATCGAAGGAGAAATGCTTTGCATTTCTCCTCTGATCACGTGGAGGGGGCAGAGAAGCCTGAAAGGAGAGGAAAGGTCTTTCCTCTCCTTTCAGGCTTCCCTGAGCATTTCTGCTGCCCGAAAGCGATGCGATCAGGCAGCAAAAATGCCACTAGACACCAGGGAATTCTTTTGTTTTTTATTTACTTGACAAGGAGAGCGGCCCCTTGGGCATGGGCCACTCTCCAGGGGGGGCGATTTATTTTTTGCCTGTTTCTGCTACCCCTGGGGGCAGAAACCCCCCTAGACACCAGGGATTTTTTAAGGGTCGCTCCCCTGGGAGCAACATTTTTTCTAGGCCTTTTCCCCCAAGGGGGGCAGAAACCACTAGACACCAGGGATTTTTTTGTTGTTGTTATATGTACACATAAGGGGAGCGACCCCTTGGGCAAGGGCCGCTCCCCAGGGGGGCAAATAATTTTACGGCTTTTTCTGCCCCTCCTGGGGGCAGATCGGCCTAATATAATTAGGCCGATCTGCCCCCGGGGGCGGCAGAAACCCCCTAGACACCAGGATTTTTTTGTTTGTTTTTTTTTTGTTATATGTGGGGAGCGACCCCTTAGGCAAGGGTCACTCCCCTGGGGGCAAAATTATCTTTGGGCTATTTCTGCACCCTTGGGGGCAGATCACCCCCTATTTTTATTTGACCAATCTTCCCCCGGGGGCAGAAACGACTAGACACAAAGGGATTTTTCATTTTTTGCGAACATTTCACACAAGGGGAGCAACTTCTTAGGCAAGGGACGTTCCCCTGTGGGCAAATTTATTTTAGGCCAATTCTGGCCCCCTTGGGGGCAGAGCTGCCTATTTTTATTATGCCGATCTGCCTCCAAGGGGGGCATAATCCACAAGGCAACAGGGATTTTTTTTTTGCGCCAATTTCATGCAAGGGGAGCGACCCCTTAGGCAAGTGTCGCTCCCATTGGGGGGCAAATTTATTTTAGGTCATTTCTGCTCCCCTTGGGTGCAGATCGGCCTATTTCTATTAGGCCGATCTGCCCCCGGGGGCAGAAACCACTTAGGCACCAGGGTTTGGTGTGTGTGTTGTGTTTGGGCGGGGCAGCTCCTTGAGCAAGGGTCGCTCCCCATGGGGGCATATTACTTTTGGCCATATCTGCCACCCTTGGGGGCAGATCAGCTTATTTTTGGAAGACCCATCTGCCCCCAAGGGGGGCAGAAAGCCCACCAGAGACCAGGGAAGATTTTTTTTCAAAATAAGAGGGTGGGGGTACGGCCATACCCCCACCGCAAATAAATGGGGCCAAAATTGTTCTGCCTACCAGTGGGCAGATGGGGCCATTACCCCCAATCCACACCCCAGGGGGCAGGAAGTCTACTAAATGCCAGGGAATAAAAAAAAAAATAGTGGGGTGGTGGTTACCAACCAGTATGGGCATGGTTATGCCCCCACCCCAACTGAAGGGGGTAACAGTCTTTCAGCTCTCCCCCGCACACTAAAACATCTTACCCCAAAGCAAGCAAGTGGATATTTGATTATTTGGGGTTTTGGTTTTACATTTGGGCCATGAGAGCTTAGCTAAATCTCAAAATCGTCCCACTTGGAATGGTGAGGGCTGCACTTTTTGGACTTTGGGACGTTGCCATGTAGAAAAATCCACAAGACCTAGACACATCTGAAAACTAAACATCTGGGTGAGTCCGGGGTGGTGTGCTTCACATGCACCCCGCACCATTTTCTTACCCACAATGCCCTGAAAACCTCCAACTTTGCTGGAAATCATACATTTTTCCCACATTTTTGTGATGGAACCTACCGGAATCTGCAGGAATCAACAAAATTCCTACCACCCACCATTGTCTCATCTATACCGATAGAATTCTGCCCCACTTGTCAGCCTAAAAATGATTTTTTCCAAACTGCCCTTTTAGACCCGCTTTGGTTCCCCCTCAATTCTGACATGTTTTTGGCTCTTCCCTGTCACAGGCACTTGGCCCACTTACACAAGTGAGGTATCATTTTTACCGGGAGACTGAGGGGAACGTTGGGTGGTAGGAAATTTGTCCCGGTGTGGTGATCCCACACAGAAATGTGGGAAAAATGTGATTTTTTAGCTAAATTTTAGGTTTGCTGAGGATTCAGGGTAAGAAAACACTGGGGTATCCACGCAAGTCACACCTCTCTGGACTCCCTCAGGTGTCTAGTTTTCAGAAATATCTGGGTTTGGTAGGTTTCCCTATATGACTGCTGAGCCCAGGACCAAAAACGCAGGTCCCCCCGCAAAAACAAGTAGTTTTGTATTTGATAATTTTGAAGTGTCCAGATAGTGTTTTGGGGCATTTCCTTTCGCGGGTACTGGGCCTACCCACACAAGTGAGGTACCATTCTTATCGGAAGACTTGGGGGAACACTGGGTGGAAGGAACTTTGAGGATATTCTCAGATTCCAGAACTTTCTGTCACCGAAATGTGAGGAAAAAGTGTTTTGTTGGCCAAATTGTGAGGTTTGCAAAGGATTCTTTGTAACAGAAACTGGTGAGATCCCCACAAGTCACCCTATCTTGGATTCCCCTAGGTTTCTAGCTTTCAAACATGTGCAGGTTTGGTAGGTTTCCCTAGGTGCCGGCTGAGCTGGAGGCCAAAATCCACAGCTAGGCACTTTGCAAAAAACACGTCAGTTTTCAATGTAAAAATGTGATGTGTCCTTGTTGTGTCACGAGCGCTAGGCCTACCCACACAAGTGAGGTATCATTTTTATCAGTAGACTTGGGGGAACATAGAATAGCAAAACAAGTGTTATTGCTCCTTGTCTTTCTCTACATTTTTTCCTACCAAATATAAGACAGTGTGTAAAAAAGACGTCTATTTGACAAATGCCCTGCAATTCACATGCTAGTATGGGCACCCCAGAATTCAGAGATTTGCAAATAACCATGGCTCCTCAACACCTTGGCCCTCATTCCAACCCTGGCGGTCATGGACCGCCAGGGTGGAGGGACACGGAAGCACCGCCAACAGGCTGGCGGTGCTTCCAGGGCCATTCTGACCGCAGCGGTAAAGCCGCAGTCAGAAAAGGGGATCCGGCGGTTTCCTGCCGGATTTCCCCCGGCCCAGAGAATCCTCCATGGCGGTGCTGCTTGCAGCGCCGCCATGGGGATTCCGACCCCCTTCCCGGCAGCCTGTTTCTGGCGGTTTACACCGCCAGAAACAGGATGGCGGGAACGGGTGTCATGGAGCCCCTGGGGGCCCCTGCACTCCCCATGCCACTGGCATGGGCCCCCTAACAGGGCCCCATAAAGATTTTCACTGTCTGCTTTGCAACTGCACCCGTCGCACCCCTGCAACTCCGCCGGCTCCATTCGGAGCCGGCTTCATTTTTGCAGGGTCTTTGCCGCTGGGCCGGCGGGCGCCCTTTTGGCGGTCGCCCGCCGGCCCAGCGGGAAAGTCGAAATGACCCCTGCGGTCTTCTGAGGCCCTCCTCACCAGATGCAACCTCACACCAACTTCCTCCTGTAACTTCCTCCTCTTTTATAGACTACAACCTAGCAATTTTACATACCCAGACACATTTTTGAGACACCGTTTCAAACCTTCTAACACTATACTCCAAACTATGCATTCTAGGGGATCCAAATATGTGGAGGCATATTTATACCCCATTTGTGCCAAATTTGCGTCATTTCTTTACACAAATTCAGCGCAAAACTAACTCCATATTTATATTTGACATTCGGCTGGTCTAACATCAAAATATTGGACTATGCACCATTTTTAAGATGTGTGAACCTACCTTGCATCAACGAGATGCAAGGTAGGTGCTCCCATCTAAAAAATGGCACTAACCACATAGCCCCATATTTTTCTCCCCCATGCTAAAATGATGCACGGGTGGGAGGAGGGGCTAAATAATGGTGCAAGGCTTGCTTTGCACCATTATTTAACACCTGGGTCAGACCAGGTGTTAGGGGACCTGTGGACCCATTCCATGGTTGGACACCATGGAATGGGTCCACAGGTGCCCTCAAGCCCCAGGAACACCCCTCGACACCAGAGGGACACCGGAGGATGGGGGACCCCATCCCAAGTAAATAGGGTAAGTATGGGTAAATATTTTTTTTTACATTAAAGTGCCATCGGGGGCCCAACTTGGGGCCCCCGTTATGGCACACAGTGCAGTGGCCATGCCCAGGGAACACTGGTCCCCTTTGCTGCCCATTGGGGTGGTGAGCATGACTCTGGTCTTTTCTAAGACAAGGGTCATGTGGTATGGATGGATTTGCATCAGAAAATGACGCTAGGCTGATTAGAGGCATTTTGTTTTTGCCTCAACCATCCTAATGTCATTTTTTGGTGCAAAACCCCCTTCTTCCATACAGCCACCCCCACCCGGCTACCTTCATTTTTATTTACGTTAGCCCACCCCTTGCACCGGCTTGCACCATTCCATAAATATGGCGCCTAGCTGGCGCTTAGGAATGGAGCAAGCGGGTGCTAAACTTTTTGATGCAAAACTGCGTTAGTACAGTTTTGCATCAAAAAGTATAAATATGCCCCTTGGTTTGACAAACCCAACATGCCCCATCCAAAAGCTATCATCACTGGCCTAGTCATATTGAATCTATGGATCAGATTGTACACAATCCCACACACATCACTGGACACATCCTAGATGTTTTTGCAAACCGAAACTGGTTGCCGTTCAAAGCATTACACCAGTCCCATGGTCAGACCATCATTTAGCAAATTTCCAACATAAAACCCCTCATCAACACACCCAAGACCACCTTACATACATCGACCTGTCGACCATGGAAAAAACTAAATTTTGAACACTTAGGGCCACATGTAGGAAACTCCGAGATTGCGACTCGGAAATTGCAAGTCTGTCCGACTCGCAATTTCCGAGTTGCAATCTTGGGTGCAGAACGGTGTCTCAGACACCGTCTGCGACTCGCTGTGGGGTCGCAAAGACCCACCTCATCAATATTCATGAGGTGGGTCGCATTTTGCGACCCCATAGCGAGTCCCTGCACTCACAGGGATGGTGGCCTGTGAAGTCAGCAGACCTCCATGTCTGTGACTGTTTTTAAATAAAGCTGTTTTTTTTTTTCATTATGCAGCCCGTTTTCCTTAAAGGAAAATGAGTTGCAAAATGAAAAAACTTCCGAAACCATTTGGTTTTCATTTTTTCAGAGCAGGCAGTGGTCCATAGGACCACTGCCTGCTCTGAAAAAATATTTTTGTTGACATTCACAAAGGGGAAGGGGTCCCATGGGGACCCCTTCCCTTTTGCGAATGAGTTACCACCAGTGTGACACTGGTGGTAACTGCGAGTTGCTTTGCGACTGCATTCGCGGTCACAAAGCAATTCTGAATTGCGATGCGAGTCGCAAATAGGAAGGGAACACCCCTTCCTATTTGCGAGTCGCATTCACAAATTGCGAGTTGGTTCCGACTCGCAATTTGTGAATGAGCATCGCGTTAGGCTGTTTGCATGGCGCAAACTGTGATTTTCGCAGTTTGCACCATGCAAACTGCTACCTACATCTGGCCCTTAGAAACACAACCAACACAGATTTAGAAAAAAATAATTCTGTTCAAAAATTTTACAAGTGGTTGCAGGAAGCTTTTGATATCCTAATACCACTAAGGAAAAACTAAACAGGACAAAAGACAGCATGCACCTTGGAGAAATACAAAACTAAAGAAGATAAAACAGCAAATCATATGGCTGCAACAAACCTGGCTCAAATCAAACATTATTTAAGACAAACTTTAGCTACACAAACTTAACAGAATATATAAATCAACAATAAAAAAAAACAAAAAAAAAGGTACTACTCAGACAGAATTCAAAATGCTTTATCTGCAAATAAAGAATGTTATTAAATTCTCCACAAATTTCTTCATCCTGAATGCATGGAAGGAACTTAACCCATTACTCAAGATTTTTCAGACAAACTGACAAATCATTACACAACCAAGGCAGACACGTTGGACCTGTCGACCATGGAAAAAACTAAATTTTGAACACTTAGGGCCACATGTAGGAAACTCCGAGATTGCGACTCGGAAATTGCAAGTCTGTCCGACTCGCAATTTCCGAGTTGCAATCTTGGGTGCAGAACGGTGTCTCAGACACCGTCTGCGACTCGCTGTGGGGTCGCAAAGACCCACCTCATCAATATTCATGAGGTGGGTCGCATTTTGCGACCCCATAGCGAGTCCCTGCACTCACAGGGATGGTGGCCTGCTGAAGTCAGCAGACCTCCATGTCTGTGACTGTTTTTAAATAAAGCAGTTTTTTTTTTTCATTATGCAGCCCGTTTTCCTTAAAGGAAAATGAGTTGCAAAATGAAAAAACTTCCGAAACCATTTGGTTTTCATTTTTTCAGAGCAGGCAGTGGTCCATAGGACCACTGCCTGCTCAGAAAAAATATTTTTGTTGACATTCACAAAGGGGAAGGGGTCCCATGGGGACCCCTTCCCTTTTGCGAATGAGTTACCACCAGTGTGACACTGGTGGTAACTGCGAGTTGCTTTGCGACTGCATTCGCGGTCACAAAGCAATTCTGAATTGCGATGCGAGTCGCAAATAGGAAGGGAACACCCCTTCCTATTTGCGAGTCGCATTCACAAATTGCGAGTTGGTTCCGACTCGCAATTTGTGAATGAGCATCGCGTTAGGCTGTTTGCATGGCGCAAACTGCGATTTTCGCAGTTTGCACCATGCAAACTGCTACCTACATCTGGCCCTTAGAAACACAACCAACACAGATTTAGAAAAAAAAAATTCTGTTCAAAAATTTTACAAGTGGTTGCAGGAAGCTTTTGATATCCTAATACCACTAAGGAAAAACTAAACAGGACAAAAGACAGCATGCACCTTGGAGAAATACAAAACTAAAGAAGATAAAACAGCAAATCAAATGGCTGCAACAAACCTGGCTCAAATCAAACATTATTTAAGACAAACTTTAGCTACACAAACTTAACAGAATATATAAATCAACAATAAAAAAAAACAAAAAAAAAGGTACTACTCAGACAGAATTCAAAATGCTTTTTCTGCAAATAAAGAATGTTATTAAATTCTCCACAAATTTCTTCATCCTGAATGCATGGAAGGAACTTAACCCATTACTCAAGATTTTTCAGACAAACTGACAAATCATTACACAACCAAGGCAGACACGTTGGACTGCTTTAAAACAAAGGAAAACCATCAGCACCAATACATTTCCAAAAATCTCCTCCAAGAGTAAGCCATCCCAGCCTTTGCACTCTAAACAAATATTACAAAGTGAATTTATGGATCTGGTCAAAGCAAGCAGGCCTTCCGTCTGCCTTCTGATCCTTGCCCACAATACATCTTCAAGAATATTCTGTTATCTACCTCTGTTGCCATACCAGTAAAAAGAATCATCAATAATTCTTTAACTACAGGAATCTTTATTGAAGGTCTTAAAAAAGCATACATACGCCGATTATTAAAGAAAACAAACTTTAACCCACAGCATCCCAACAACTAAATACTGATTGCAAATTCTCCTTTCTTGGACAAACTGATAGAAAGAGTAGCTTTCTCTCAGATGTCACAATTCATCAAAGATAAATCCATACTTTCAGATGACCAAAGAGGCACTGAATCTGCCCTTGCGCCATCTGGGATGATCCTAAAATCATAGCAATGGAGTTGCTGCACTATTTTCCTGGACCTCTCAGCTGCCTATGACACAGTTGACCATGACACTTTAATACAAAAACTCTGCAAAGGCGGCATAGAGGGGACTGCTCTTGACTGGATCACATCCTACATTAAAAACAGAACTAATGTAATCCACACTCCCCCTACCTCATTCAAACCCTACAAACACATGGGTTCCTCATGGCTCAATCATCTCTTCCATGCTTTAAACATCTGTATCATATAATTACCAACAATGAACAATGAATTTCAATACACATGCTACAACTATGCAGATGAGAGACAAATACTCCTTAAACTGGAATGCCCCAAAAACATTGCAAACTCACAAATCTTCCGTTGCCACAGAGCCATTGATCAGTGGATGACATGGAGTCACCTCAAAGTTAATTCTTCCAAAACGGAAATACTCACATGTGGTGATTGGAAAAAATATGACCCACTCTGCTCCAGGCCTGATGATCTAGGGCCATCTCCTAAACTATCTAAGGAAGTAAGAAACCTTAGAATTGCCATGGACTCTAAGTTAACAATGAATGCTTATTTGAACAAATTAGCAAGATCAAGCTTTATCACCATGAAAACTCTGAAACACATTTTCACCCACCCTTGGCTTTACATACAAGGTGCAGGCTACTATCTCTCTTATACCATTGAAACTGGATTACGATAATGGCCTCTACCATGGATCATCTGTATCTACTATGAAAAAAACTACAATACAATCAGAACTTGGCAGACTACTCCTACATGTAAAGCCACTAAGCTACATCTCCCCTGCCTTGAGGGTCCTACATTGGTTACTGGTTGCCAGAAGATCCATCTTCAAGCTTCTTTCTATCATCCACAATGCAATCCATGGAACCAAACCACACTTTTTATCAGGAATAAAATCACCAAATACATACAACAAAGAAACCTTCCCTCAAGATTGGCACCCGCCTCAAAACATCATCATACAAGAAAAAGACCATAGGTGGTACATCTTTTTCTGTTGAAGTGGCCAAACTATGGAATTCATTACCCCAAAATATAAGATCCACGGATAACTATCTTATCTTCAGAAGACTACTCAAGAATTGGTTCTTTCCAGCATAACCACCATACTCCAACATCAATGGATTGCATATCCCTATCTATGTAAACATGTTATAATTTGATTATGTGTATATATCTAGATATGTGTATTTCTTTGTATAAATGCATATAATAACTATTTTATCTTAAAATATATACATACCCTTAAGGCATGTTTAACAAATGTAAATTTTACTTCAATTAAATATATATATGTCTATATTTGTATGTGTATTTTATTCTACACTTGATGTGTTTATAGGTCATTGCATCGTTTCTAAATAAGCTGATTGATTAGCTGATTCTTTGCTATTTATCTACAAGCATTTAACTATTGAAATATTGAGGAGAGATAAAATACTGTTAAGAAATTAACTTCAAATACTGTAACGCTTGAAAGTCTGTTTATATGATACAACTTTAAATCTCAATATATCATATTCCTTACACATCTACTCCCTTGATTATGCAATCAAGTATCTATATATTTACTACTCTAATCCTACTGTACAGGAGAAAAAAAACCATTTTACTCTGTCGAAAGCCTTACTCTGTCTGACCATCACCCTATACCTCTATCAATTTATCATCTATCTCCACTCTGCAACTCATCCCAAACCAATTCTACTACTATGATCTCCGAAATAACCCTTCCCAGACTCTTCCCTCCTCTACCCTTCTGGCTCACCCCAAACCTCAGTTTAGGACCATGATCTCCCCAGCAACCCTACTATATTCTTCCTCATTTATCTCTCCTGTGACTCATCCCAAACCCCATTTAACTATTATGATCTCCCTAACCCTTTCTGCAGGCTATTCCATCCTCCACCTCTCCTTTACTCATCCCAAACCTAATCTTACCACTATTATCTCCCAATTAACACTTCTGGATCAATCCCTCCTCTATCCCTCCATTATTCTATTCAAATTAACTAACAGACTCACATGTCCTCTGCTCAAATTAACTCACACTGCCCTATAACTCCACTAATCCTTGTGGGTTCCTGAGTAGCATGCTACTCACTAAAACGCGTTTTGATGCTTCTTGAGGGGTAGTAAGCACAGTAAAAATATAATTACAATACAATTACCACACACTTGTCATGTTTTACTCATACTCGTTGCAATTACAATTGAAGCTGCATTTATAATCATGTATTTTGAAAGTGCATTGAAATGTCATAGTAAGTTAGTTTAACTAAAGGCCTGAAATGTTGATTTTGTGTGTCTAACCTTCAAGGTGGAGTTTTGCTCTTGTTGCAATACTCTTTACTTGCAGGTGTGTTCGTCGGACATTTATTGAAAAGCATATTGTGCATCTGAGATAGTGAGGTATGGGAGGATAATATGGCAAGGACAAAAGGAGAGAAGAGAATTTGAAGGGATGTGCCAATTTCAACTGTACAAGGAAGATGGAAAATTAATGGTGTTGATGACATGGATCTCTTGATGGTTCTGTATGATTAATTGGTATTCACCTGGTTAGACAGCAGCAGATTCTCTTTAGTTTTTGACGAAAGCAGATTTCCCTGAGACTTGGATGGGTACATAACTCTGTACTCTTTATCTCGTTATGTAGTTTTATACTACACAACACCTCTCTATCAGAACCTCTACTGAGGTTTCTGCTATGCTGACATTTTCCTATATTTCCATCATTTCTTATATTTCCTGAGAGATAATTAGAATTTTCATATAGCTTAGTTAGGGCACTTAGATTAACTCAGATTTTCCAATGATTAGGGAAGAGGATCGCAACTTACATACTTATCACCATATTTTATTCCTTATCTTATTGTTGCAACTGAAATTCTTGTATGCCTTATGCCTGTATGATTTAATGTTATTCTATGCTTCACCTCACCTTTGGTGATTATGTACTTATATAGCATGCTCTTTAGACTCATTTCCCTACGTGTGGGCTTGGATTTGTAATAAACGTTTGAATTTTACTCTCTGTCTCCGGGATTTAATGTATGACCAAATAGGTTACAATGTTAATTGATTTGAAGTATTGATTTTAAATACTCCTTATCCCTCTAGACTCCTAAAAAGATCTGCCAAAAGAGGAGAAGAAAGAATATGGGCCCTGAGCATTATAACACTCACAAAATAGACGTATGCAGAGAAGTAGGATGAAATATTTGACTACTTATACAGTAGCGCTACAGTTTAAAGTACAGAAAATACTCCATTACAATTGCAATCCTTTAAAACATTTCATTTGGATTAAAAATGTTCCCAAGACCAAGTACACATCCCCATTTTCCATATTACTAGAAAGTTTCACTACGTGGAGATGACCTTTTTTTTATTAAAAAAGAAAATAAATAAAAAATAGAAATAATAATATTGGTTACAAGACCAAATCTGAAGCCAATGTCCAATGAAGCAATTAAATGAAGAGCAAAAGTTAGATTTATTTTGCACATGCATGTTTCTTCTTCAAAACTCACTGCATCCATAAATCCTTTGCATTGCCATGAAGGATTGAAGTCTGCTCTTCAATTATAAATAGCTTTGCCTATCTCAGCACTGGAAATTTAATATGATATCTGCAGGCAAAGGATACACCTAAGTAATCACTAAACTCTTGTTCTGAATATGCAACAAATCTTGATACTGTCTGAAATATATTAATTGTAGGTAACATATCCTTCATAAGGCTTACAACAGTCTTAGAAAGGTAGCGGAATTCATTGGTTTCCAAATGGGAAAGCAATTTATGATGTGGCCTGTGTACTGAAAGGTTGAGTCGCAAATTGCACATTTTGCAGGGAGTCACAAAATAACTGACATAATTCAGTGGCGTAACAAACCTTGAGAGGGACCCCCCCTGCAAAGTACCTGGACTCCGTCTGGACCCAGGCATTGGCCTGTGGCCTGTAAACAGAGTGCTGTGCTGAGTGGGCTCCCTGGAGCTTGCCCCCTGCACCGTGGGGGCCTTTGTTCACTACTGGCATAATGAATATTAATCAGGCATGTTGCATGTCACATTTTTCGATCCCCTGTGGTTGGCTGTAAATGCAGAGAAGGAGTCCAGCAAGGAAGTGCTTCCTCTATATTTTAAAGAATTTTGGGGCTTTAAATATAGTCCTGTTTGGGAACACAACATGGACATTATATAGGGGTCAGCATGGGTCACAGCTGCGAAACCTGACGTGCCCTCTGTGACCCCTGGCACTGCTTTTGTGACCCCTGGCATCAAAGGTTGTACATTCTGTGCCAGGAACAGAGTGATAGTTCGTCCTAATGGGTGTCAGTTGGACTCAAATCTCTTTGTTTCCTGTCAATTTGTTATTACACTAATAGTGAATAATAATGTATTTTTCATTATTAGTGTAAAAAATGGAGTACGATTTGCTGGAATATGCCCTTAATTGGCAGCTGAGGTAAGTAAAGCATGTTTTTTAATGTATGCTGTATGTCTGTCTGTGGCTGAGAGTGTATTTATGTGAGAGAGAGTGTATGTAAGTGTGAATTTGTGTGTATGTGTGTATGAAAGTGGACTTCAAGGGGCGTGTGATGTCACTTTCACTACCCCTTGCATTTCAGTGAATTGACATCCATGGAACACATCAGGGAATAATCACTGGTTTGAAACTGCGGTCATAAACCATTGAAACAATTCTCCCTGAATTGAATATCAGAGGTAAACACCTATTTCTTGCCCCCTCCTGTTTGTGTTTCAGAAAGGATTGTGAACGCCCTTTTATGCTCCAGATAGAACAATCGGACTGGCTAGGTCCAAACTGGGTTGTGTGGGGGACAAAAAAATGATGGACGAAACCCAGATCTTTGAGACGGGGTGATTGTTTGCATTGTTCAGTATTTCCTCCATCATCTGATCTTTTTGCTTTTGTTGGCCTAGGTGGGAACGGTATGCCCCAGCGTGGGTCTCATGCTCACTGCACTACTGGATTCAAACTAGCCTGGCTGATGAAGGTTGATACCCTGAAACTGGTCCCAAGATGCTTATTTTGGGTCCAGGGAGGACCTTGTTTGGCAGTTCAAACTGGACTGTTCCTATGGGGAACAGGATCAAGACTGACTTGCATATAGCTGGGTCCAAAATGGGGTGGCGTATTGGTAAAAAAAAAATATGGGTGAATATTTGCATTGTTCAGCATTCTGTCCATCATCTGTTATGTTTGCAGTCACTCATGCTCACTCTTTATTGCCACTCACAATCTCACTCTCTCTTTCTCAGTTATGTGAACATCGTTCTTTCCAGAGTGGCCAGGAAGTGGATGAGCATATCACCTACAAAGCTGGGGCATAGTGGAGGAGTGTTTATAGCAAAGTAGTAGTGAATGGATTGTGGGGTGTCTTTGCAGAGAACTAGAAGGTAATAACGAATGGAAGAAATACAATCAACATAGCTGGGTCCTGATGTGCAATTATCAAGTATCAATCACAGGACATCACTGCACCTAAACTGCTACAGAAATGTATCATGGAAAATATAGAACAATTCTGAATCATGTGCAAAACTAACATGTGCATATCAGCTTTAGGCCCTGCCACACACTCTGAGTATGGACCTTGGATAATGTGAACAAACTAAAATACCATGCCCAAAGCCATTAAAAACAGGAGACAAGTATACAGAGGATACATGGGCACAAAAATGTTTTCACAACAAAGGCTTTCCTCTATTCTTATACCTCAAAGCAAGCCCTGTTCATGACTTTGGAAATGGAAAAGAATGTACTCAGAGAAGCCCTGGAAGAACGTTTGTTGCATTAGCTCTGTACACGAAGGCAGAGAATTTTAGATGTCCAGTTCCTGAAATGGACACATTACTGCATGCTCCAATTGATCTGACTGGCTGCAGGAGTTGACAGAGAGCACTAAGGGCCAGATGTATCAAACAATTTTGCTATTGCAAAAACTGCATTTTGGTATGTACCAGTTCCAATTTGAGATTTGGTAACATGTTACCGAATCGCAAATTGGATCTGCGACTACATACCAATTCAGTTTTAGAAAGAGGCGTGTCAAGGCATCCCTTCCTAATACAGAATCGCATAGGTATGTATGATTGTTTTGTGGCTGTGAATGCGGTTGCAAAACAACCACAGTTACCACCAATTTCAAATTGGTGGTAACCTATTCACCTTCCTCTTTGTAAAAGCATGCAAAAACATGTTTTAAGAGAAGCCAGTGGTCCTTTAAGGAAAACGGGCTGCATTAAAAAAAAAATTGCTTTATTTAAAAGCAATCACACACACAGTGGTCTGCTGAGCCCAGCAGGCCACCATCCCTGTGATTGTAGCCATTTGCAATGGGTCGCAAATTGCGACCTACTACATGAATATTAATGAGGTAGGTCCATTTGCAAGCCCTTGCGAATCACTATATGAAACTCCCGGAGCTTCATACATGCCATTAGCGATTACTTAATTGCGATTCACAAAAAATCCCAATTTGGTCATCGCTATTGAGAAACTTGATACATCTGGCCCTAAGAGTCTTCTTTTCCAGGACCAATTCGATGACCAGCAGGAGGGGAAAGTGAAAGCATGTGCAAGGTTAAACAGATTCACTGTGCGTACACAGCTAAACCATGCGCAGTGCATTTGTTTACTACTGACCCTATGTCACAGAGTCATCATAGCTCATGACTCTGAAGACTCCAGGTCACATGGTCATAAAATGAACCACCCCTACAAATGCAGGCTCCAGGAGCACTCTATCATTGATCGGTAGCCCAGGCTGAGTTCTAAAACACCCGAGGGTACATTAAAAAGTGACGCTTGCTGTACGTCATTGAGGGGTGGTGAAAGGAGGCCGTGGAGAATGGCAGGCCAGGACTGGATCAAGATATGCCCTGGTTTAGCCAACAAGTTTACGATGGGTGGCTGTTGTGCATGTGCCAGTGAAAACTAGACAGCCA
Organism: Pleurodeles waltl; assembly: GCF_031143425.1. Classification (NCBI taxonomy): domain Eukaryota; kingdom Metazoa; phylum Chordata; class Amphibia; order Caudata; family Salamandridae; genus Pleurodeles; species Pleurodeles waltl. Next base: position 656,020,831 of record NC_090443.1, on the reverse strand, counting down.
GCCACCCTTTACTAATTTTCTAATTAATATTGTAACATTATAATATTAGTAAGAACATTTGTATGTTTGTTTTGTAGGAACTTGGATGGGCTCTGCCCCAAAGCCCTAAGAAAGCAGCCACCCATGAACTGTGCTCTGAATTTAGAGATGCCGGTTCTATCTACTTTGAGTAGATGCAGACACACATCACTGAGGCTCTGCATCACCACACATTTACTTGATGTTTGCTTGGCAGGATGCCTCCCACAAGGTAGAGTTTCTGGACATTTACTGCTGATAAAATGGCAAACAAATAAAACATTGATGCCACAAAACCAACGAACTCCACCCCCTTAATAATTCAGTTCCATTAACCTTGCATTTTGGTTGAATGCAGTACCTGTTTTTTATACTCGGTTCAAGAGGTTTCCACCAGTTCTTCACATCTATAACAATTTTAATATACTAAAATTCTAATTAAGATATTTCAAATTTGATCTGTCCTATACTAACCCTATTATGCAGTTGTGGCATAGCACATATTCTGATCATTGTCTGTCGACAAAGAAAATGACAGCAGTAAGGGGTATAAATCAGGCATGTTCTTCAGTAAATAAACATATCAAGTGAAATCAAGAATAATGACCCAAAGAAGTGGTGGAGCAAGCTAAGTGACCAAAGTAAATTATCTGTGGAAATGATTAGGGCATTTTTTAAGGGGAAATGAGCAGACATAAGAGTTATTCACCACACATTTGGGAACAAGCAAGTGGGTTTGCTGTGGCAACAAATGAGGCATTTCAAGGCCAGATGATTCTTAACATGGTTGTCTTCTACATTACCTACGCCTGAACTAAAACCATTCTGGTTCGCACCAGGATCAAGCTCTAGAACAGCAGCCTAGAACCAAATGCACAATAACTCCAGATTATTTCAAATGAGCAAGGAAGTCAGTGCACATATTACATTATAATTAGCGTACTTAACAATATATGGCTTGCCATATCAATAGTAGTCCCTCCATGAGCATCACTAAAGATTTAGAGAGGGGAAGAAGCTTGCAGTCATACTAAATGGAAGGGGCTATACAAAGAAAATGCAAAATGGGTTTATAGAGTAACAAAAATGCATTTGGCATAGCAACCCCTCTAATTATGTGAATTTCAAGGTCTGCAGCCACAAAATAGCTTAGTACCTTTTGGCCTGCATTTCAGAGGAAACCAAACATTTATACCTGTGACTGCAGATTGCCATTTACATGAACCCATTGTATGACAGAATATCTTCTGACAGCAATACTGCACCCTAAACATTGTTTACAAAAATATCACCCTACTTAGTTGACATTTTTTATTACTTAACCCAAGGAACGATATTTTGTGAGTATTTCTGTCAACTGATATTTTGGTAAGAACATCTTGGTTGCATAAGGAGATAGATACTTAATGACACACATTAAAATATATTTTGATGTGTGAATATTCTGCATAACATAACAGATACAAATTGTGAAATAGGTATCAGGTTCATATATTCAAAGGGAAAGTTATTTGCAAAGACCACATTTAAAAGCTACAATTACATTCTCAATTATCAATCTAGATTTACACTTTGAAATACAGGTGTAAGGTTTTGTAAGATACAGAACCTTGTTGTTTTACCCTCCTGGGCCTGTCATCTGTCTGGTATTACACTTAGAAAATGCAAGATACTCTTAAAAAACACTTCTGCAAAGCAGTGTAGTGTGAGGTCTGGTTAAATTCAGCTGGGGAGAAGAGAAAAAAACAATGGGGCATATTTAAGAGCCCCTCACTTTTCATAACACTCCAGTGGCGCTAAGCACTGCTCCATAATTTCAAGGAGGTGTAATGCCACTTTTGTGTGGCTTCACGTCTCCTTGTAAATATGGGCCCCTCCGATGCAGTTTTCTGCATCAGAGGAGAGTGCAATGGGTGTTGTGGTGGGTGTTCCATAGTAATACCCACTACTTCTGACACTGCCTCAGATTTTCAAGTTGTTGTAAACCTGAGGCAGTGCCAAAATCTAATGCCACCCCAGGGGTGGCGTTAGCATGGCAAAACGAGGAGGAATGCTTTAATTCCTCCACATTTTTTGCTTTTTCTATGTGTGCTACATTCTGCAGCACACATAGAAGAAGCAAAATGAAATGGACGAATGTTTGCATGCAGGAAGGGACAGCTTCCTGCACATAAACAATCATTCAAAATTGTGCTTTGGTACTTCTATGTGTGGTGCATTTAGCAGCACACATAGAAGTGCCAAATTGCCATTATAGATTGTTTATGTGCAGGACCTTCCTGCACATAAACTATCTATCCACTCAATGCAGATACCCTACCTTTGGGGCAAGGGTGCCTCCATTGGCGCGAGGCAGATCAATTCAGCGCATTGGTGCACTGTCTTCCTTCAAATATGGTGCACCTCTTTGTTTCTAAGGTGGTGCAGCGAAGCACTGCTATTTTTGGCACAGCATGGCACTGCACCACTTTACATAAATCTGACCCAATTTATTTTTATTTTCATTCACAGTGATAGGTAAAGTATTAAAATGTCTGTGTGTTTTCCTTAATCTGCTGCTCAACTCGCTCACTCCTTTGAGGCCATGCAGCTGGAATTCTAGAATGGGAAGTCCAAGTCACAAAACAGCCTCATAACAGAGACACAAAGGCCATTTTTTCTGCTTGGTACAAGGTAAAAGGTAGTGTATGAACAGCAATCCAAGATTTTAGAAAAGATAAATATGCTGAAATTGTGTTGTAAAAAGTTGGGAAGAAGGTGAAATAGGCAGTAAAGATTTAAGTCTTATCTGGACTTAAGTGTCCAGATCCTGGGAAGCAGTAAAAGTGATCAGATGGATAAAATAAACTGAGAACAGAACTGAACCCATTTTTGAGAACATTGAGTAAACTGAGAAAAATAAATTTATAAAAAATAGCTTTCAGTTCAAATTTGAATAAACATACGGGAAAGAAAAAGCAAGAAAATGTCAATTTATGAAAGCAGAATCACAAAAAATATATCCTGAACTAAGACCAGATGTACAAAATTAAGATTTTGCATTTCTTTAATAGCGAGTCCTAAGGAATCGCTGTTTAGGAAATGCAAAGTGGAATGTACAATTTCCTAATAGTGATTCTTATAGAGTAGCTCAAGGGAATTAGAAAATAAACATTATCTTGGAAACCTACAAAAGAAACATAATCACAGGTGAATACAAAGTCCAAAATTAATTATGACAGAAGGATTTACAAAGACTTTCCGAAGGACAGATGTGGCTCATCAACTGAAGTAGTTCTAAAAGAAAATTCCAAAGATGAAGATTCACATGAGCATTCACCACACAGAGGGCCTCATTTACAAGGCCCGTGGAACAGGGTGGATCAGCAAGTGCTTTGCTGCGCAGCCCTGTGCGACCGGGAAAGGGCAGAAATGTGCAGTATCTACAAGATACAGCGCAATTCTGTCCTCTCCTCCTGCCCTGGTGCAAATTGCTGCCTAGCGCCATTGCAGGTATCCTTGCACCATGATGCAAAGACACCTGTGTTGCGGGAATTATTGTTTTTATGCAGGAAGGGACACCTTCCTGCATTAAAGCTAACACAAGAGGAGTTTTTCTCTTTCTATGTTTCATGCAGAATGCAGCACACAAAGAAGAGGAAAAAATAGGGAGAAAAAAATACATTTCTCCCCATTTCAGCATTCTTACGCTACCCCTGAGGTGGTGTAAGAATCTGAAGCATTCCCAGACTTGTAAATCTGTGAATGTGTCAGATTACTTCAGGTTCCATTGGTGTTTCGTAGGAATACCCCAAGCAACACTCATGGAAAGCCCCTTTCATGCAGTGTTATGCATGAAAGAGGTTTATGTGTACAAGGCCATCAAAGTGGCTTTGCGTGGCCTTGTAAATATGGGCTGGCACACTGAACCACCGGGGCATAAAAATAAAAAAAGATGCTCTGGTGGAACAGTGTGACGAGTGCCGATAGGGCCTTGTAAATGAGGCCCAGAGTTTGATTGAACCTGAGGTTCACTAACAGATTTTGTTCACTTTACCACAGCATTCTCAAATGATTGTGGACTTGTAAATTTATGACCTCAGACAGACTAGTGAAGTGTTAATCATTGCCTTCCTTATGAGACAGACATAGATAGGTAAGGAATCTTAAACTTTATTCTGTAATGTAATAGTTCATGTGCTGGTAGCTTGAGACTTCAGAGTTAGAAAGTGAACTAATTTCCATAGGAATGTATTATGGAAATTTGAAGTGGAGAGCCAAAGTGATCTTTCAGGAGGTAGACTAGAAGCCTCCCTTCTCTCAAACCATCAGGCTTTGTAGGACTCATTGGAGCATCACCGTGATTGTCTAAAGCAGGGAGCTTTGCATCCTCACACAGTTGGTCACCACTGGGGGTCTTGGAAAAGCAGAAGGAGAGGGCATTGTAGTTGTGATTGCCCACTCTTGGTCTTGAGGTTAAATAGTTGACCTTGGCTGCTGAGGAAAAGAAGGTAACAGCAGAAATGTTAACACTGGAGGAGAAAAGGTTGACCTTGGCCTTGGAGGAGAAAAAGGCCTTGCTAGCTCATAAGAGTAGCTAGTGCAAGCCAGACTTGTTGTCCCGAGTCCAGTGATGATGGTGACAGTGATAGCGATATACTCAGGAGAGGTAAACAAAGAGTCCACATCCTCAGAAAACCTGTTGTTAATAGTTTTCTGAATATGGGGTTGCCTTGCACATGCATAGAGTCTCACAGGAGGATTGGGAACACATGCCCAATGCTGGAAGGCATACACAGTTGGCCCTTTGTACAGCTGACCAGGATAGGTATGCTCCCATGAAAGAGGCCCTCATTAGCAAATTTGGACTAAGTTCCCAGAAGTATCACCTGAAGTTCAGGAGTAGCAGATTCTGGCACACTAGTTCTGGGTGGATTGTGTAGAATCCTCTAGCAAGGTACTAGAAGGTTGATTGAAGGACAGTAAAGTAAAGGATCATGATAAGCTCTATGAAGGAGCACATTTTGAGTAATTGTTTTACACAGTATTCAGGCAAGAAAATGCCAGAGAGAGCAAGTTGACATAGGTCATGTGCAGTCTCTCCAGCCCAAGATCCAGACTATAATGGCCTAGAATGCTGCCAAGATACATGCCCAGGTGAGAGCCTTCTTGGGTGGAACAGGTTACTACAGAAAGTCTGTGAGGGGGTATGAGATCACTGTTGCACCTCTGAATTACCACCCAAGAGACAACCCAAAAAGCTGATCTGGAGAGAGGCTTATCAAAAGATGTTTAACAACCTGAACAAGACCATGTGTTCTGTACCAGTCTTCAAGGCAAAACTCAGCAAGTCATTTGTGATTCAGACAGATCCTTCAGAGCATAGCACTGGGGCAGTTATCTTTCAGCTTAATGAAGAGGGCCTAGACCAACATGTAACATTCATCAGATGGCTACCACAGCTACCACACAGGGAGCAGAGGTGGAGAACTATTGAAAGAGAAGCATTTGCAGTGGTCTGGTTTCTGAAGACACTGAGGCCAAACCTGGCCTCATTTCCAACCTCAGACAGACCGCAGGCACCTTAGTGGCTCATACAAATATGGAAAGAGAATTCAAAACTGTTGATGTGGTCCATCTCCAACAGGGTATGGACTACACAGTGAAACACCACCTTGGCACTGACCACGAAATACTAGTGATCCTTCTAGGTTTTCTACCTTAGCAATGAGTATTCCCATGGTGGTGATTAGTTCTTCCAGCCTTAGCGTCTTTTGCATGATGATCCCCAGGTTTTGTCCTTTCTGTTTTTCTGGCTTTGAGACTTTACCCCTGCTAACCATTAGTATGGTACCTGTCCAACTGCTTTAAACACAGTCATATTGTCATACTCCTAAACAGTAGGTATACCTTACCTTTACATTCCTAGTATGTAGTTCAAAATGTACCCAAGGCCTGGAAGCAGCACCTATTGTGCCATTCACTATAGTGACAGTGCAAATATCACTTCTGGCCTACCATTGGAGTCTGACTATAACAATGCAAAACATGCACTGTAACTGTTACAATAAGCATTTTCACAGTTAAAGCAAAAAGATACAAGGGCTTTTTTCTTACAACTCCCAGCTGACCAGGACCAACTGAACCTGAACCTGACCTGAAACCTGCTGGTGGCATTTGCTGGAGTGAGACCAAAACCCCCAGTGCTGTTCCGTGCACCACAAGAACCTCTTATTTACACTTAACTCCCACTGTGGACAGCTTGCACTACACCTGACACAACTACCTAACTCCTGATACTCATGCCTTTGAGCCAAGAACAGCAGGATTTACCCACAGCCTTTTGGTCAGAAAACATACCCAAGCTGACGAGGGTACGCAACACCTACTGTGCATGACAGGAATTGCCCAAATGTCTGGCATATGGATAGCCCTGCGTTCATCCTGGTGAGGGCACCAAACCCTTCTGTAAATGACCTTTGACCGTACATTGTGGCAAGTTGCCACATAGTTGGCCTTTTGGCAATACCTGCACCCAATGTGCTTTAGACATTCTTGCACCGCATCATATGGCCTTTGGCCAAGCACAACAGGGGTTGGCCACATAGTCCGGCTTAGCCCAACTCTCGGCTGGTGCCCAACCCCTGTATCAGTCAACTTATGTAGGCAGTGGTCTTTCTCTATTTTTTAAGACTTTCAGATCCTTTCACAGGATTGCCAAAACTTTAAGAATCATGGATTTATGTTTGATCCTTTGTGGAGTCTGCAAAGATGATATGGGCTTTACACTACCTACAAATGGCCCAGAAAGGGCCCATGAAGCTTGCCATTGGCTTGGACTCCATTGTCCTTGAAGCTTATATCTGTTCAATAAACAGGATTCACTAATCTTTGGGGGACATGCAGGGGACATTCAATTTCCTCACTTTTTTTTCTTAAAAACATTGGTGCCACTTCACAAATTTTCACAAACCCTACCAAAATAAATACAGGAACTGCTCCCATCCTGCAACAAGGAAACTAAAAACTTTGTCTAGATGGGGTTGGTTGCCCACAACAGGTTGATCACAAGGCCTGATATTCAGCAATGTCCTGTAGATAACTTGTGCACAGTGGGAGCTGACCGGCCAGGAAACTGACAACATCAGGTTTGTCAAAGAGTCCAAGTGGAGGTCACGTCCTCTGGTCAACCCGTTTGACTGCGCCTGGTATGGGGTATGTTGGACCTGGCTTTTTTGACAGGGTCATCCCCAAACTTTTTGCCTCCTTCCTCCTATTTTTTCTGAACTGTTGTTGTTGGCTTTTGACCTCTGGGCACTTTACCACTGCTAACCAGTGCTAAAGTGCATATGCTCTCTGTGTAAATTGTACTATTGATTGGTTTATCCATGATTGGCTATTTAATTTACTTATAAGTCCCTAGTAGAGTGCACTATATGTGCCTAGGGCCTATAGATTAATTGCTACTAGTGGGCCTGCAGCACTGGTTGTGCCTCTACTTCAGTAACCCCTTAACCTTGTCTCAGGCCTGCCATTGCAAGGCCTGTGTGTGCAGTTTCACTGCCACTTCGACTTGGCATTTAAAAGTACTTGCCAAGCCTAGAACTCTTCTTTTTCTACATATAAGTCACCCCTAATGTGTGCCCTAGGTAACCCCTAGAGCAGGTTGCTGTGTGGGTAAAAGGCAGGACATGTACCTGTGTAGTTATATGTTATATGTTCTGGTAGTGTAAAACTCCTATATTCGTTTTTACACTACTGTGAGGCCTGCTCCCCTCATAGGCTAACATTGGGGCTGCCCTCATACACTGTTGAAGTGGCAGCTGCTGATCTGAAAGGAGCAGGAAGGTCATATTTAGTATGGCCAGAATGGTAATATAAAATCCTGCTGACTGGTGAAGTCGGATTTAATATTACTATTCTAGAAATGCACCTTTTAGAAAGTGAGCATTTCTTTGCACTTAAATCTTTCTGTGTCCTTCAATCCACGTCTGGCTAGGTTTAGTTGACAGCTCCTTGTGCATTCACTCAGACACACCCGAAACACAGGGTACTCAGCCTCACTTGCATACATCTGCATTTTGAATGGGTCTTCCTGGGCTGGGAGGGTGGAGGGCCTGCCCACACACAAAGGACTGCCACACCCCCTACTGGGACTCTGGCAGACAGGATTGAACTGAAAGGGGGCTTGATGCATTTCTTAGACACTCTTTGAAGTCACCCCCACTTCAAAGGCACAACTTAGTATAAAATAGGGCCTCTGCCCTACCTCATCAGACACTTGCTGGAGAAGAAACCGGAGCCAGAAACTACATCCTGCCAAGAAGAACTGCCTGGCTGCTCAAAGGACTCACCTGTCTGCTTTCTCCAAAGGACTGCTGCCTTGCTGAACTCTTGTCTGGCTGTAAAAGTGCTCTCCAAGGGCTTGGATAGAGCTTGCCTCCTGTTCCCTGAAGTCTCAGGACCAAAAAGACTTCTCTTTTTCACTTGGATGCTTCGTGCGCGGAAATTTTCGACGCACAGCTTGTTCCGCGGCGAGAAAAACGCCGCACACCGACGCTGATCGACGCAACGCCTTCGGGACGACCGGAACTTCGACACACGGCCTCGCAAGGACTACGGTGCCCGACTTCCAGAGGAGAAATCGATGCGACACCAGCCGTGAGGTCGAAAATTCCACGCACAGCCTCACGGAATGACGCGCAGCTGGAAAACAAGCCGAAGAATCCACGCACAGACCCTGGGACATCTGGTAATCCTGTGATCCATAGAAGGAGACGGTCCGCATGCCTGAAAACGACGCACGTCTTCCCTGAGTGAAAAATAACGACGCAAGTCTGTGTATGAAGGGGCGCAACCGACGCACACACCATTTTTCTTCCCGTAGAATGACGCACGTCTCCCCGCGTGAAAAATAACAACGCAAGTCAGTGTGTGAAGGGGTGTAACCGACGCACACACCATTTTTCCATGCATCTCCTCTTCTGCGTCCCTCTGCGGAGATTTTCCACTCCAAACCAGGTACTTTGTGCTTGAAAGAGACTTTGTTTGCTTTTTTAAAGACTTATGACACTTCATATCACTTTTTAGTGATATCTTTACAAATTCGTATTGCATCTTTGATCGTATTGACCTACAAATACCCAGATAAATATTATATATTTTTTCTAAACACTGTGTGGTGTATTTTTGTGGTGTTATATTATGGTATTGTATGATTTATTGCACAAATGCTTTACACATTGCCTTCTAAGTTAAGCCTGACTGCTCGTGCCAAGCTACCAGAGGGTGGGCTCAGACTGATTTTGGATTGTGTGTGACTTACCCTGACTAGAGTGAGGGTTCTTGCTTGGACAGAGGGCAACCTGACTGCCAACCAAAAACCCCATTTCTAACATTGGTGATCAGCGGTGAGGATAGGACTTGTGTTTGTGCAGTGACATACAGTAGCTAAGTATTTCACTACCTACCCACAGTTGAAGGTCAACTTGATTTTTCATCTTTTTGCTTTTAGTTCTCTGATGTCCTCCTGGATATACTATTGATATTTTGGACTTTGGATTTTGGTTTTTGCCGGTAAGACCTTATCAGAATGGGATTGTGTAACTACTCATTCTTTGTACCTACTGACCACCTCACTAAGGCTGACCTAAGGAAGCTTTGCAGAAAATGGGGCCTTCCTGTAGCAAGGAGAACTACTAAGATGGAAATGCTACATAACTACATAGTCTGGGGGGAAGAAAGATGGGCAGAGAGAGAGGCAGCAAGAAACCAAATGACTAAGTACCCCTCAGATGAGGAGGAGGACTGCTCACATGAGGAGGAAGACTGCTCACATGAGGAGGAAGACTACTCAGATGAGGAAAGAGACCCAGAGAGAGATGAATGGCTCCTAGGTCAAAAGCGGCAGGAGCAACAATTAGAGGAGTATCTTGAAAGGGTTGAGGCAAAAAGACTCTTGGCCCTGGGAAAAGAAAGGATTGCAGCTCAAGAGCTGAGCTGTGAAGAGCTGAAACTGGCGTCCGGAAGAGCTGAGTCCAGTTCAGATGGTGGCAGCAGAAATCTTGCATCCAGTACTGCTGAAGAAGGGCACAAGCCCAGAGATGTGGTGTCCAACTTGAAGAAGGGAGTTGACACACCCCAGGTGGTTCAAGGGTATGAGGTAGTTCCCGTTATGCACAGGGTCCCTGAGAAGGATTGGGGAACTGGCATAGGGAGTCATATTCCTACTGGGGGGAGGGACACTTTACTGGCTCTAGCAGAGAGTGACAGAGAAAAGGGTTCCCCCCTGGTCGACATCCTGGATATAGAGTGTAGAGACATCCCAGAGGAGTATGGGTTGAGTGTCAGGGACAGTCAGATACTGTCTCACCAGTCTCAGGAGGGGGATGTAGAGTGCTTTTCCAAGGCTGAGTTACTGGATGGTTGGGTGAAGGGTACTGTGGTTAATACATGTGAAGGGCAGAGTGATGTAATTGCTGGAGAGCATATGTCTTGTCCTTATTTTCCAGAGCTACGCCAACACCAGGTGGAGTGTGAGTTCTCTGACCCCAGGGAGCTTACAATGGAGGCAGACTTCTGAGTGAGTAACAGAGAGTCTGAAGAGGCATTTGGGAGTGCTCCTGAAGGGAGTGGTCTAGGTGTTTCCCAACCAAGTGAGGTGGGAGAGGATTGTAGTGTCCCAGGTAGGTCTCAGGTCCTAGAGGGTTCCATAAGGGAACACCAGGAGGGAAGCCTAGCCTGTACCATAGGGCCACCTGTTGAGGGAAGCCCCGCAGTGTCAGAAGAACTTGGGGGGGGGTGACTGTAGCCAGCATCCCAACAGTTCTGGTGTCTGGCGGTACCCCTCCTAGTGAGGGGGTGCAGAAGTCCAGACATAGGGTTGAGAGGGGGTTACGGACCCCAGTGGAGGACCTGGAGAGTCTGGGGTCCGCTCTGAGAGCAGAGCCCCCCAGGAAGACCCAGGTGAAACCGTTTCTGTTTTGGGGGAGACCCAGACTCTGCTGGATGGGCAGAGGTCAGGAGACCTGCGCCAACCAGACTCTTGTGGGGCCCTTGGGGACGGTGTGTCCCTTGTAGGGGGTGAGAGTGCCCCCCAGGAAGTCCTGGCATGCCAGGCAAAAATGCAACCTCAGGGCGGTGACTCTGGGTTGGATAGCCAGGATCAGTGGTTAAACTCTGATCTGGTGGGGGGTAGGTGTGCCTCCCAGAAAGTCCTGGTGTGCCAGGCAATTGCCCAACCTCAGGGTGGTGGCCCTGGGTTGGATAGCCAGGTTCAGAGGTTAAACTCCGACCTGGTGAGGGGTAGGTGTGCCCCCCCAGAAAGTCCTGGTGTGCCAGGTAATTGCCCAACCTCAGGGTGATGACCCTGGGTTGGCGAACCAGATTCAGAGGTTAAACTCTGACCTGGTGGGAGGTAGGTGTGCTTCCCCGGAAGTCCTGGCATGCCAGGCAATGGTTCAACCTCAGGGTGGTGATTCTGGGTTGGATAACCAGGCTCAGAGGTTAAACTCTGACCTGGTGGGGGGTAGGTGTGCCCCCCAGAAAGTCCTGGTATGCCAGGCAATGGTTCAACCTCAGGGCGGTGACTCTGGGTTGGATAGCCAGGATCAGGGGTTAAACTCTGACCTGGTGGGGGGTAGGTGTGCCTCCCAGAAAGTCCTGGGGTGCCAGGCAATTGCCCAACCTCAGGGTGGTGACCCTGGGTTGGATAGCCAGGTTCAGAGGTTAAACTCCGACCTGGTGGGGGGAAGGTGTGCCCCCCAGAAAGTCCTGGTGTGCCAGGCAATTGCCCAACCTCAGGGTGGTGAACCTGGGTTGGCAAACCAGGTTCAGAGGTTAAACTCTGACCTGGTGGGAGGTAGGTGTGCTTCCCAGGAAGTCCTGGCATGCCAAGCAATGGTTCAACCTCATGGTGGTGACTCTGGGTTGGATAACCAGGCTCAGAGATTAAACTCTGACCTGGTAGGGGGTAGGTGTGCCCCCCAGAAAGTCCTGGTATGCCAGGCAATGATTCAACCTCAGGGTGGTGACTCTGGGTTGGATATCCAGGTTCAGAGGTTAAACTCTGACCTGGTAGGAGGTAGGTGTGCCTCCCAGGAAGCCCTGCTGTGCCAGGCAATTGTCCAACCTCAGGGTGTTGACTCTGGGTTGGATGGCCAGGTTCAGAGGTTAAACTCTGACCTGGTGGGGAGTAGGTGTGCCCCCCAGAAAGCCCTGGTGTGCCGGGCAACTGCCCAGCCTCAGGTTGGTGACCCTGGGTTGGAGAACCAGGTTCAGAGGTTAAACTCTGACCTGGTGGGGGGTAGGTGTGCCCCCCAGGAAGTCCTGGCGTGCCAGGAAATTGTTCAACCTCAGGGTGGTGACTCTGGGTTGGATGGTCAGGTGTAGAGGTTAAACTCTGACCTGGTGGGAGGTAGGCGTGCCCCCCAGAAAGTCCTGGCGTGCCAGGCAATTGTTCAACCTCAGGGGGGTGACTCTGGGTTGGATGGCCAAGTTCAGAGGTTAAACTCTGACCTGGTGGAGGGTCAGTGTGCCCTCAAGGAAGTCCTGGCGTGCCAGGCAATTGTTCAACTTCAGGGTGGTGACTCTGAGTTGGATGGCCAAGTTCAGAGGTTAAACTCTAACCTGGTGGGGGGTAGACGTGCCCCCCAGAAAGTCCTGGTTTGCCAGGCAGTGATCCAGTCTGAGGGTACAGACCCTGGGCTGGAAGACCAGGTTCAGGGTGTCCCCCCGGACCTGGAGGGAGGGGCTACTGATAACAGTGCCCCTACCATGTTGTCTTCTGAGGAGGCCACTCCTAGTTGGAGGGTGCTGGACCCCGGAAGGGAGGGCAGGGGCAGGGAAGCCTCACCCCGGGCCCTAGTCCAACCTGAAGGTACAAACCCCAGGTTGGAGGGCCAGTTGCAGGTTAACAGCCCTGCACTGGTGGAGGAAGGGTACAGGGCGACTTCTATAAGCACCCTGACCATGTTGGACTCTGGGGGTACCGCTCCAGGAGGGAGGGTACAGAGCCCCAGAGGGTGGAAGGGAGAGTGGTTAAAGGGTGCCCAGCACCTGGGGCTACCGCCCCCCACTCTCCACAGCCACAATGGTGGGAGAGCTTTGAGAGGCCTGGGGCCTGGCTCTCATCCCTGACAGCTGTCAATAACCACTGTGGCTTGCTGTCCGGGTGGACAGAGTTATCCCTGGGGAGGGGACAAGTGTCACACCCCGGGGGTAGACTGGGCAACACCACTGTGTTGGTCCTGGTGGTACTATCCTGCTCCTGGGATACATCTGTGAGCAAAGTAAGGTTAGGTGCTGCACAGATGGGATCCGCAGGTAAGGAGAAAGGTTCCCCATGGGTTGGCTTAGTGGGCCCTGAGAGTATGAACAGAGGGATCCAATTGGAGTCAGGAAGGCGAAGAACTGGAGCATGCCCCTGCTGTTGTGGGCCTGGGTCCTTGTTCTGTTGATTTTGGTTTTTACCGGTAAGACCTTATCAGAATGGGATTGTGTACCTACTCATTCTTTGTACCTACTGACCACCCCACTAAGGCTGACCTAAGGAAGCTTTGCAGAAAATGGGGCCTTCCTGTAGCAAGGAGATCTACTAAGATGGAAATGCTACATAACTGCATAGTCTGGGGGAAGAAAGATGGGCAGAGAGAGAGGCAGCAAGAAACCAAATGACTAAGTAGCCTCACAGAACGACGCACAGCCGGAAAACAAGCCGAAGAATCCACGCACAGAAACTGGGACATCTGGTAATCCCGTGATCCATAGAAGGAGACAGTCCGCGTGCCGGAAAATGACGCACGTCTTCCCCGTGTGAAAAATAACGATGCAAGTCTGTGTGTGAAGGGGCGCAACCAACGCACACACCATTTTTCCTCCCGTAGAATGACGCACATCTCCTGTGTGAAAAATAACGACACAAGTCAGTGTGTGAAGGGGTGTAACCTACGCACACACCATTTTTCGACGCATCTCCTCTTCTGCGTCCCTCTGCAGAGATTTTCCACTCCAAACCAGGTACTTTGTGCTTGAAAGAGACTTTGGCGGTCATTCCAACCGCTGCGGGCGGCCATTCTGGCTTTCCCACTGGGCCGGCGGGCGACCGCCAAAAGGCCGCCAGCCGGCCCAGCGGGAAAGCCCCAGCAACGATGAAGCCGGCTGCTCCTGCACTGTCCATGCCAGTGGCATGGGCAGTGCAGGGGCCCCCAGGGGCCCCACGACACCCGTTCCCGCCATCCTGTTCCTGGCGGTATTTACCGCCAGGACCAGGATGGCGGGAATGGGGTCGGAATCCCCATGGCGGTGCTGCAAGCAGCGCCGCCATGGCAGATTCCTTGGGCCAGGGGTAAACCGACGGGAAACCGCCGGTTGCCCTTTTCTGACCGCGGCTTTACCACCGCGGTCAGAATGGCCCTGGAAGCACCGCCAGCCTGTTGGCGGTGCTTCCGTGGTCCCCGGCCCTGGCGGTCATGGACTGCCAGGGTCGGAATGACCCCCTTTGTTTGCTTTTTAAAGACTTAAGACACTTCATATCACTTTTTAGTGATATCTTTACAAATTCGTATTGCATCTTTGATCGTTTTGACCTACAAATACCCAGATAAATATTATATATTTTTCTAAACACTGTGTGGTGTATTTTTGTGGTGTTATATTATGGTATTGTATGATTTATTGCACAAATGCTTTACACATTGCCTTCTAAGTTAAGCCTGACTGCTCGTGCCAAGCTACCAGAGGGTGGGCACAGGCTGATTTTGTGTGACTTACCCTGACTAGAGTGAGGGTTCTTGCTTGGACAGAGGGCAACCTGACTGCCAACCAAAAACCCCATTTCTAGCAGGGTGATTCTCCACATATGCCCTTCATGCAACACCTGCTGCACAATTTTAAAGGTTGTGTGCAATGAGGATGGCCACCAGATGAGGTTTGGGCACTGAGAACTCTTGCTCGTGGCAAATGATGACAAACAATCACTGAAAACAAAGGTTAAAATTAATTTATGGTTGTCTTGGGTTGTAATATCTCAACATATGTTTAAAAAGACCTCAGGCATCTAAAAACATTGCTCAAATTCACAATCCATAAATTGCACAACAACCATACAGACCATAGCTCGTACAACATATATATTGCTAATTAATTTCATGCATACTAAATATTAATTTGAAAACTATTTTAAGATGCTTGTGTCCAATTTTGCAACCTATAGAATGAATACACACACACACACAGGCAGGGATACCCTGCCCCCCAGGTCATAATTAATATATATATTTTCTTAATTTCAGTTTAAATTTTCCAATCCACAGTTAAGTTAATGAAGGGTTCATGGCTTAAATTAAATCATTTCGGCTTGGGCCAGGACGCAAGGGAAGGCGAGTGCCCACACCTGACCTTTTTTCTGGCCCCAGTGATACCAATCCCCCAGGGCTGCAGTTTAATATAAGGGGAGGGAGGTGCAATGCTTCCCTTATAAAGATTTTATTAAGTCACAGGGAACCCAAACCTTGGGGCTGCATTTATAAAAGGGAAGACGGGAGCGTGGCCCTCTCCTACAAGCCTTTTTCAGTCCCAAGGGACTCCAACCCCATGCCACATTTCAATAAATGAGGGAGGGGGCATGTTGCCTCCCCTACCTGAGCCACTGTATGGCCCTGGGGAACCTAATCTGGTGCAGTGTTAAATTTTATAGGGAGGGGGGTTTGTGCTCCCCTCCCTGAGCCATTGTATGGGCACAGGGACCCCAACCCCTGGGGCTGAATCCATGATGGTGTCACAGGGACCCCAACCACCAAGACACAATTGTTTATCTCCCTACAAGAGCAAGGTTTATGTACTTGTACCCAGTGACAGCTAAAATTTGCTCCTGCCTTGTGGGAAAACTAAACTGTCTCCCTGCAGGGAAGCTATTGGAGGCACATGGGCTTAGGGTCTCTAGTTGTGCTCCACAGTACCCTCCCTGTTTAAAAAAAAAAAAAAAAGGTTGCAGGCTCCTGTCTTTGCAATGGAGGCCCAGCGGCTTCCCCAATGGCAAAAACATTTTCTGAGATGTCCTGAATGGGCAGAAGGGCAGCAACCTAGGTGAGCACTGGGACACCGAGGAAATAACAAAGAAAAACAACAAAGAATCATAAATGAGAAGCAGCAGGTTTCTATATATATAGATCGATCTCATAGTTAACTTAGGTTATGAGTTATAGTTACTTTAGCTAGCTCTAACTATAACAGGTGAGTTTCTATGGTTTGGTATGTTTTAAATAATAACGTCCCTGTAACCTTTGGTTTTTTAAGTAAATATATATTTATAAATATAGATATATATATATATATATATATATATATATATATATATATATATACATACCTGTTTCAGAGATTGCTTCTCCTTGATCACAGGTCAAGACAACAGTGAACAGTGTAAACATTAAATCACCCATTGCGCTTGCAACATTAGACAAAGGCAACGGAATTAGGACAAACATAACCATGAATTTCTAGTTGCTCTGTGAAACATTTTAAAAAAGGTGTCCTACCCTGAATTTCAATAACTTGACAAGCATATGTTATGTTTCATGCACAAGAACTGTATAAAGATAATAGGTGGAATATTTGTAGTTACCATGTTATTGTAATTGCCACAATTTCACATATGGTCAGAGGTTACAATTACTCCTAGTACGGCCGCAAAAATCAATCATGTTTTTCCATATCACGTTTTTGTGTCAATGAACTTATGCAATTTTTTTTTATTAAGGTGTGGATTGTGCTGTTGGGCCATTGAGTTGTAGAATATAAGAGGAATACAAGTTTTTGCTCACTAGGGCTTGATTGTTTGACAAGATATTGTCAGAATCCACTAGGAGGGAGCTGGGAGTATATTAGCCAGCGGAAGCTCATGGTATTTTTCTGCTGCCACCGCATTTATTTTGCTCCCACCGCATTTATTAAGATTTAAGCAAGCAGAATGCATGGCGGCAGTACTAGGAATAATTGTTACCTCTGAGCATATGTGAAAATGAGGCGATTACAATAACATGGTAACTATGAGTAATCCACCTATTATGGAAACACACTGTCCATCGCCTGGAAAATGGCAGAAAGATTGTTGCATCTACTAACTGAAAGTGGAGGGGCAAATCGGGTTGAGCTTTTAGGTGATTTGGTGCCTTTGCATACTCAGCAGCAATTAAAAAGGAGAACTGTGGACTCTCCTCTCAAACCAGGAGACAATAAGAAGGAACCCACTCGTCTTGGACAGTCACTACAAAAGAGATTGTGCTTCCATAAATCAACGATGCATTCACCTCCATCAATTATTTCAGATCGTTTTTAACATGCATTTGTAGAGAAAACACACTGTCAGTTTTTAAAAGGAGAGGGTGACTGTTTGTTCCCCTCCCCTGCCTTTTTAGGCCCTGGGGCCCTGCATTTTTTCAAAGTTGAGGGTGATCGTGTGGCTAATCAGAGTACTCCAATTTTAAATTGGCTCTCAAGCCTCTCACAGACCCAACCATCCAGATATACCATTGTATTTTGACTTTAAGTTCTCAAAAACTACTGAATGGATTTACACCAAATCACAAATAGCACAATCAGCGTACCTAGCTTTCTGTCAAATGTGGCGTCATTCCATTCAGCAGTTTTTGGAGTAGCGCTTCATAAAGAAATCTATGGAAAATGCAGGGGGGTTTTGCATTTTGGGGCCCCACCTTTTCTATCGGCCAATGCTTTATGGATCACCCTGAAACTTTGCATGCACAAACTAGGCACAAAGGAATACTTTTATTGAAAGTTTTGTGAAGATTCAGCAAATGGTGTCAGAGTTATTAGCAACACAAAAAACGAATTTCCTATGGTAATGCTGACCTAACTACAACCCTAACTATAACTGCCCTGTGGCGATTGATACATTCTTAGGTTCCGAAATTTCACACAGGCATTTTTTTCAGTTATTTTTTAAATTATTTTCAAACTTATTATGCAAGAATTTAGTTAAGAATCCTGAGGAACCTGGCAATAAACGTTTACTATGATGTTTTACCACTGAAGTAACTGTAAATCAGCATCAGTAGGATGTAACCGTGTTCTGGCAAGGCTGAGATGCAACCTCGTGGCATTCCAAGCCACAATATAGCCAGCAAGAGGCTAACTCTTCGAACTATCTTGCTTGAATAATAGTTACAAATTAACTTGTTCCAAGACCATCCATTCCAGCCAATATAAGCTATTCCTACTGTGCACATCAATTCCTTGCAGCTCATTTCCTCCATTCATGTTTCTACTTTCTTGTCCGCAAATCAGTTTACAATATTTGAAATATATAGTGTATTCACAGCACGGTAATATTAATATGCAGCATGAAAAATGAGGTCTGCAGTGGCGCACGTTATAAGTATGTGCAGTCAATCACAATTAATTTTTATTAGAGGAATGCAGGCTTTCCCATGCAGTTCTATCTATAATGCACAAAAGACCCATCAGTTTACGAGCTGATATATTTCCAGCTTCTTAAGTGACTTTTCCACATCCTTTCAGTTCTGTGGATTTTCGGCTGATTGATTTTACAGCTACAAAACAGGATGAGCGGGGCTTTCCTGGAGAAAGAATGTTAACAGAGCTTGGCAAGACCAAAAACATTGTAATTGAACAAATAAACCCGCATTCTTGTTTTAAAATAAGAGCAGGAGACACCATTGTTCTGTAACAGAGCCCGCTTAAGGTCCTTTAACTTATAATAAAATAGTGCGATTAGGAATGTCGCTGTCGCTTTGGGGACACTTGGGTACATGTGGTACTTTAAGTGCTGTGGAAAGTTTCCTTCCTTCCTTTGTGAGTCATTCATAAATAACATTACTTAGTTGAAGGTGGAGGTTCTTAGGCTGCTATTTAGGGAACGAAAACATATATTTGTTTATTGTTGACTTCACATGCATTATGTGCTTGAGTTTAGAATTATGCAGTAGAAATGCAGAGCTGAAGATGGTCCCCTAAATTATTGTTTTCTCCTTACAGCGCTTTGATAATCATCCGTTCCCAGAAGGAGTTCAAAATGATGCAAAATCATGAGGAGTGCCAAACCTAGTGCCGACTACAAGCATTCTTTATATGTTTCCTGGCAGCTCGGTGGAGACTTAGGGCATCCTCATTGTTAGGCCTGACAGCCTTAGGCTGGTCTTCCCACCATCTTTTTGCCTGCCTCCTTCCAACTTTCAGACCTCTGCCCATTTTTATACTTTTTTTGCACCGCATTTGCATAATTTTTTATGCAAATGCTGCGCAAACTAAAGTATAAATATGGGCCTTCTGCTAACCAGTGCTGAAATGCTGGTGCGATCTCTCCTAAATCATGGTAACATTGGCTTATTCCCAATTGGTATATTTAATTTATGTATAAGTTCCCAGCAAAGTAGGCCTGCACTATTTATTGTGCCACCCACTTAAGTAGCCCTCTAACCTTGCCTCAGAACTGCTACTGCAGAGTATGTCTGTGTAGTTTAAACTGCCACTTCGACCTGGCAAAAAAAATCTCCTACCAGCCCTAAACCTTCCCTTTTTTATACGCATAGGTCACCCCCAAAGAAGGCCCTATTTCACCTACAGGGAAGGGTGTGATGTATTTAAAAGGCAGGACATCTACTTTTATGTTTTACATGCCTGGTAGTGAAACCTCCCAAATTCGTTTTTCACTACTGTGAGGCCTATGTTTCCCACAGGACTGGGATTATTTTATTACATCATATAATTTTAAATCTGGAAGAGATACGTTTGTCAAGTTTGGAGTCTCTGGACTCACAATTTAAAACCACAACTTATGGTGAAGTCAGATGCTAGAAATGGGGTCTCTGGTTGGCAGAGGTTTACACCCTTGTCCAAGCAGGGACCACAAATGTATCCAGGGAAAGTCACATACAATCCAAATTATCCTGTGCCCACCCTCTGGTAACTTGGCACTGAGCAGTCAGGCTTAACTTAGAAGGCAATATGTAAAGTATTTGTGCAACAAATCATGCAATAACACAGTGAAAACACCACAAAAATACATCACCCAGGTTTAGAAAAATATAAGATATTTATCTGAGTAAATTAGGGTTAAAACGCTTAAAAGATTTGATAAGCGCAAGTTGAAATATCACTTTTGCAATAATACGAAGGGTCCTAAATCTTTGAAAACCAAAATATGTCTCTTGTGCGCACAAAGTACCTGGTATGCGTCAAAATTAAAGCATGAAGACCACAGAGGAGGAGATGCGTGGAAAAAGGAAGGTGTGCGTCAGATTTCTTGACGCTCACAGGCGATGTGTCTATTCTTCCCATGCTGCAAGGACTTTGCGACGATTTCCGGCTAGCAATCTTGGATTCTCACTGCGATGCGGGGTCTTTTGACGCTCAGAGACGATGCGTGAAAATCCTGGTCATGGGGGACGAAGTCACTGGTGCTGTGTCGATCCGTTATGGCGATGCGTTGCATTTTCTGTCACAAGGCAGGAACTGCATCGATTCCTCATACAGGAAGTCGGGCTATGTTGTTCTGGCACGGCGATGCATCAATCTGATATGGCTGTGCGTCGTTCCTGTTTGGCGATGTGGCGATTCTTTCACCGCTGGGCAGGCTGTGCTTTGTTTCTGGCTGGCTGTGTGTCGATTTTCGCCACACAGGGAGTTTCCTTGAAGAGTAGAAGTCTTTTTGGCCCTGAGACTTCAGGAACAGGAGACAAGCTCAATCCAAGCCCTTGGAGAGCACTTCTAAGCAGAGCCAGAGGCCAGAAAGGCAGCAGAGCAACAGCAAGGCAGCAGTCCTTCACAGCAGAGCATTCCAGGTGATTCCTTTGGCAGCCAGCCAGCTCCGCTTGGCAGGTTGCAGGATCTGGTTCCGAATGTCTGTCCCAGTAAGTGGGGGAGACTTCAAAGAGTGGTTTTGAAGTGCACAAGGTACCCTTTCAGTACAGGTCTGTCTGCCAAGGTCCTAGTACCGGGTTTGGACGGCCATTGTATGAGGGCAGGCCACTAAGCTTTGAAATGTAAGTGGCAGGCGCTTCCACCCTTCCAGCCCAGGAAGACCCATTCAGTATGCAGATGAGTGCAGGTGTGACTGAGTATCCTGTGTTTGTGGTTGTCTGGGTGAAATGCACAAGGGAGCTGTCAACCAGCCCAGATGTGGATTGAGATAGGATATAAGGCACACATTTTAAGTGCAGAGAAATGCTCGCTTTCTAAAAATGGCATTTCTACAACAGTAATATATAATCCAACCTCACCAATAAGCAGGATTTTGTATTACCATTCTGGCCATTCTAAGTATGATCTGTTTAACCCTTTATGCTCCAAATCTATCACTCAAACAGTATATGAGGGTAGCCCTAATGCCTATGAAAGGAGCAGGACTCACATCAGTGGAAAAAGAATTTAGGAGTTTTCCACTACCAGGACATATAGAACACACAGATATACGTCTGCATTTTAACTACACTGCACCCTGCCTTAGGGTTACCTAGGGCCTACCTTAGGGATGACTTATATGTAGAAAAAGGGGAGTTTAAGGATTGACAAGTACTTGTAAATGCAAAGTCAAAGTGGCAGTGAAATTGCACAAACAGGCCTGGCAATGGCAGGCCTGAGACATGGTTAAGGGGCTACATATGTGGGTTGAACAACCAGTGCTGCAGGCCCACTAGTAGCATTCAATCTAAAGGCCCTGGGCACATGTAGTGCACTCTACTGGGGACTTACAAGTAGATCAAATATGCCAATTGGGTATGAACCAATGTTACCATGTTTTATGGGAGAGAGCATATGCACTTTAGGACTGGTTAGCAGTGGTAAAGTGTGCAGCGTCCTAAAACCAGCACAAACAGTGTCAGAAAGTGGAGGGAGGCAGGCAAAAAGTTGCTGAATGACCACCCTAACGCTGTCAGGTCTAACATCAGATTTTAAATTGCAGTTCTGAAAATGCAATTTTTGAAAGTTTGCGTTTTCTTACTTTAGCCATTTGGTGCCTGCTGCCTGTCTCCAATACACATCTGGGGTGGGATGGCAGCTGGGCTTGTACTTTCCCCCTAGATAGCCACACACACCGGGAGATTAGGTGTGACTGATGTGCCATCCACAGCCTGGTGGGCCATCCGGGGCAGGATGGGAGGGAGGGGCTGTCCCTTCAATCTGAATGGACAGTGTCCTGCCCCACACACAGAACTGCATACTCCCCTGTAGTGAGTCTAGAGTCAAGGCAGGATGGGAGGACTTCTGTGAACTTCAATGACCTTTCTTATAAGTCTCCCGTACTTCAAAGGTACAACTGACTACAGGTACTGGACCTCTGATACCACTTCTGGACCTGTGGTTACTCTGCCAGGAAGAAGGGCTGTTTTGCCGCTACAAGCACTGCAACTTTGCTTCTCTGCTTCTCTGCTGGACTCTTTCTTTGCTGAGATGACCTGCTGCTCTCTTGTTTGGGAGTGAGAAGGACTGGACCTGCATCTCTACATCCCAGAAACAAAGTGACTCCGAGGGCTTGCTGGATTGCCTCCTGTATTCTGATGTCTCAGGAACACAAAAGACTTCCACCCCACCTGCTACAGCTCCTGGACCCATCGTTAACTAGCTCCTGATCCCCAAGAGGTGCCTTTCCAGTCCTGGGCCTTTGGAATGGCCCCACTTGCACCGGAACCATGACACCTGCCTGAAGAATCATCAGGAGCTGCTGCAAGTTTGTCTCTTAGCAAAGCAAGTATTGCTGCTCATGACCATGAGGCTCCAGTCCACCCACCAGCAATGCTCTCTTTGTTACTGAGAAACTTCTTCCCAGTGAACGAGACACTTTGCCAAATTCTTAAGAAGGAAAAACTTCAGTGGGACTTACCCGGGACTCTATCTGACCCGCACTACTTCGCGGTTGACCTAAACTTTTGGATTTACCCTGCCAAGCACAACCGGATAATCCCAGTTGGCGCCTAATGCTTTTAAGCACTACATTTGTTTATTCTTTATTAAATCAATTCTTGACTTCTACTTATTGGATTTTTGCCAGTTTTGTTTTGTTAATAAAATTAACTTTCAAACCAGATATGGGGTCATTTTGTGTGGTGTGTTTTCAATGTTTTGCTATTTGAAGTGTTGCAGGAATACTTTACACATTGCCTCTTAAGATAAGCCTGACTGCTCTCTGCCAATCTACCAGAGGTTGAGCGCAGGTTAATGTATGGTGTGTATCTGACTTACCATTAAATTCATGTATCCCTCGACCCTTCAACAAAACTTATGCTCAGTACTGTCAGAGGCCTAATCTTGAATGTTCCTTTTCAGAGAAAGATTTCTTTCCTTTT
This sequence comes from Pleurodeles waltl, assembly GCF_031143425.1. NCBI lineage: Eukaryota > Metazoa > Chordata > Amphibia > Caudata > Salamandridae > Pleurodeles > Pleurodeles waltl. Next base: position 655,997,513 of record NC_090443.1, on the reverse strand, counting down.
TTTAGTGATCCTCACCCACTTTAGTAGTTGCATGCTTCATCATCGGGTCCACCCGACCCCTTAAAAGGCAGAGTGGTCTCTACCAACTTGTGGGAACTCTCACAAAGAACCTACTTGGGGCATAAAAATGTTTAATTCCTTAATGTTCACAAGGTATCCCTTTATTAATGTTGGCAGTAGGTATGGTTAAAATCAAAAGTGATAGGGGGACCTCCAAAATATTATGGTCCTATGACCCTTAAGCTAATGCATCAATATGTTTCAGCTCCTGCGATGGCCTATGAGGCCCTTGGCTTTCATCAGGACGTCTACTTCAATATTGGCCCTAGTCAGTGATGTAACACCCCTTAAGTGAGTAGTAGACCATGCATAAAATATAAAAAATGCATGCAATGAGTGAACTGTTTACTTGCCTGTAAATCCAGTGAAGCACAATTGTGGTCCCTGTCCAGATAGGTGCAAACAGCCGTGTTTCCCCTTGATGACTGTGTGACTACAGGGGCAAGCCCCCCTACTCCCTGTGAGAAGCTCAAGGGTTACCTGAGGTGGGGCCACATCAGCCTCACCTAACCAAAAGAAGTACTTCACTTAGAAAGGTTGTAAGATTAATACCCTGACTGCCTTTAAAGAACTTCTTAATTTTTACCTGATTGTCTTAGAGAAACATAGTAATTATTGAGCATGTTGGACTATATTATCATTCTGTATTTCCAAATTATGTGAAAAAGCAGAAAATCCAAAAATGCAGGCCCAGTGTTTGATATATGTTCTGAAAAGCGTACATGCAAAGAAATCATATTCCCTACTGCCAACTAATTTGAGCTCATGATGAATCAATACTAAATCATTTCTAGCACATCATTGACTAGAACAATAATTTATAAAAACCCAATGCATTGGCACCACTATCATGGATGCTTAAGGTTCCCAGGTTCCTCTCACACTTCTCCCTGGGAGCTCTGACCACTATAAGAATAATGAAGACCTGCACTGCAGACATTTGTGGTTGCAGGCGATGCATTTAGATTGTTGGTTGCAAATCACCTCTTATGGCTTACTAGTAAAAAATACATTCCAAGTATTCCCTTTTTCTCAGGTGGGATCATACATGTTATGGTGATATACATTTTAAGGAGGAGGTGAGTGAATTAGAAGCATAAGCCTTGTAATCCAAGAAAATAATGTGTTTTATCAAGATTCCTCCTAGATTGATGGAGGCAGCATCCCCTCATCCTGTGCCTCTGGGGTAATAGATGTTTAGTGAAAGTGGTGGGTGGAATACTTGAATTAATCTCAGCCACTGATAATTACTTGGAGCCTCATTTCCGTCCATGTTTATTTTGTACACCACGGCACATCAGTTTGGAAACAGCCATATGTAAATAAGTCTTGATCCTGCTTCAGTAGGAGCTCTCCAGCCTAAACTGCCAGGCCAAGTCCTCACTAAACCGGAACATAAGTAACACATCACCAGGTTCACCTTGGTTCGGCATGTTCAGTTGGTTTTAACTTGGTTACAGTGGCATAGCGACCAATGGACCCTCATCTGGGCACACTAATCACACTTGGGTTTCATACTGAAGTATACATAAAATGATGGGTGGAATGGTTGGAATAATCTCTGCCACTGGCAAATACTCAGCCTGCATCACAGTCCATCATTATTTTTACAACTATGCCACCTAAGTTTGGAACAAACCATATGAAATCTATCTTGATCCTACTTCGGTAGCAACAGTCCAGGCCAAATTACCAAGTAAGGTAATCCCTGAACCAGAACACAAGCAAGCCAAGACTGGTCTCTCCCTGGTTGGGGCTCTTCAGTTGCGTGTAGCTTGGTTCCAGTGGCATAATGAGCAGATGCCCCACATCTAGGCTGACCATCACACTTAGCACCTCACACAGAAGTACTCAGAAAGTGAATGGTGGAATGGTTGAATTCACCTAAGCCTCTGGTAATTACTTGGGGCTGCATTTCTGTCCATCATTATTTTGCACACCATGCCACCTCAGTTTCGACCTATCTGTAGGCAAATCAGTCTTAATCCTGAGTCCAGTAGGAGCAATCCAGCTGGAACTGTCAGGTCTGGTGCTCCCTAGCACACAAGCAACCCAAGACCAGTTTTACCATAGTTGGTTGTCTTCAGACGAGTATAGGTTGGTTCAAGTGGCACAGACCTGCATCTGGGCATACCTGAGGCACTTAAGGCATTGGTTGTAGTAATGGGATGCTCTGTGGAAACACAAGCAGGCAAGCTTATCCCATATTGTGATCTACAATTCCTAATGTTGCTGCCTCGTTTATTACTGACCTGTTTCCATTACTGTTTTCCCTCACACACAGTATAGTGTGCACTGAATTGGGATGTTGCATTAATGCAAACATACTTCCTCTTTTCTATAACAGTGTTAGTGATGTGGAAAGTGTTACAGTTACAAGCAGAAGTCCCCTCAATCAGGACTATGTGGTGTAATGTCTTGTATTATTTTGTTTTTTTATAACATTTTCCTACCACAATGAACATAGGCTTGAGGATGGAGGAGAAACAGAAGGGCTTCATGAAGCATAATTTAAAAGCTGTGTGTAGCCTAGATTAGTCATCCAATGTACCTTTAATTTGTCAGATTCAGCCTGGAAAACATGAAATTAAGGATGTATACGTAACTTTGAAACTATATCACTTTACTAACTGAACATCATTTTATTTTCACACATAGTAAATTGTGATATTGACAAAAAGATAAGTACATGATAAGAAACTGTGAAAGTTTATCAGTGAGCTAATATGTACAGTGCAAATGCCTATGTCATACAAAACAACAAATTGTGTCTTTGTGTGATCAGAAGAGATGTGCAGGGTGGTGGAGACGGCTGTGGCTCAGCCCACATGCACCTCTGCTAGTGCGCTCTGATCCGCTACTTTCCTGCAAGGATGAGGTGACCCCAGGCTTCCAGTTCCAGAGCTGGGTGAGGAGCAGCGAGGCTACATGAAAGGGAAGAGCCCGAGGGGGAATCCTTGGCATGCAAGTCGCTGTGACACCACTAATTTGGACTGGGATGGCCGATGCAGCCCTAGCAGAGTCAGCTGCTCTAAGCTGGCTCATGCGGCGTGGTGGCTTGGTGGTGCAACGGTACAACAGTTCACAAGAAATGCCAGGAAATGGAGACGATGGACAAAGTGATAAGAGGTGCTGCACCTCAGATATTTTCCCTGTGAGGAGCTTAAGCTTTTGTGCTGTTGAACCTGTGTTAAGATTGTGGAACCCACTCTCCCCCTTGGAGTGCTTGGTAGCATATCTTGGCTTTATTCATTCATACTGTGATTTGTGCAGCCACCTACAAGGATTTTGACAAAAATCCTTTTTCTTTTCTTTGAAACTGACTCTTCCCATGAGGCATTTCAATTTGGCAGTTGATGCTTGCTGCATTTCATAATAGGCCTTAAGTAACAGACTACTCTTGGGGTGGTGCAAGCGTCATGAGGCAGCAACATCTGAGGGCCTTTTATACTTCAACTACCCTGTCTGCACTGAAGGCGAAATGCAGCATAGCGCTGGTACGTACCCTCGCGGTTCACATAAGAAAACGTGAAAAAAGTGCTATGTTTTGAGACAGTCTACCGAGAGTCAACATTCAGAAGTCCTGCATTCAGGATATGACTTTAATAGCAAGCTTATAGCTCCCCTTCCATATTGTTGTGAATGACTATCGCCTCTCAGCGAGACTGGTGGATTAGGGGCGACAACCCTTTTGTTCATAGGTTACTGAGTCACTCCTACTCCAGTTAGAAGCCATCTGTCCATATCTCCTGGCTCTGTAGCAATACCTTACCCAAACCCTAAGTAGTAAAGGTGATTTCTGGCAGCCTAGCGAATGGACTCTAGAGAACTCCCTGGGAAGTTTTGGTGTAACAAACATTACCCCTTTTCTCTCGTTAGAAGTAAGTCTTTTACACACACAGGCAATGAAGACGATGTAGGACAATTTTCTATATATTTATTCAAAAGACTGCAATCTACGATAAAATGCATGTACTGCAATGATTATGAAAATGAGAAATAACAGAAGCAGAATGGTGAGGATAAAAGTGGTAAATATGAAAACCCCCAAGATATTGCAATAATACGAAATGTGCAATTCCTAGTAATAAGGCCAAAACCCTACCCTAAAGTGGGAGCTGTGCATGATAAGCCTAAGCTTCCAATATGGTCTCCATGAGACATACCCCCAACCCTGGGCCATGGGGATGTTTTCTCAGGAACGAGCAGCCCGGAGGTGATGGAGATCTGTTACTCTTAGCTACAATTGACCCTGACTCAGCAGTCACCTTCACAGGTCCCTTTATGCTGCGGTGAACATGTGCAGGATAAATGCATGCAGGAGGAAGGAGGTATTGCTGCAGGGGTAAACAATGCTGTCAGCTTACCGGCATCACTGCAGCAAGACATAATCATGAAGTCAGTTAAAGAACTAAGGGATTAGCCATTATTTGTCAAATCTCTAAAAACTGGGGGAGAGGGTTATGTTGTTCCACAGGGTTTGGGGCTCTGCCCCCTCAATTCCAGCTGCTGCTGCTTCCAATCCACACCAACATTCTACGGAAGGGGGTCCCCCTCCGACATCAGGCACGTCAACTTCATCTTCAGGTGAAGTGTGGCGTTCTGAACAGGTGAAGCAAGGCAAGACCCTAGCACAAACAGGAGAAAAGTGCCATCTGCTTGAGAGGAGTACCACCTCTGCCCTGGCAGATCAGTCAAGCCCTCCGGTGGATTTAGGTTTGCATTAGCTCCTTTTTGAAGCTATCTTAGCTGAGATTCGAGTACTCAAATATTCACATGCTGCGTAAGTTGCAGAGTAAGAGATGGTTTTGCAAATCCCCTTTAACCTTCGCCAAACTGTTGGGATCTCTGGTCCTGGCTGAGGTGGTGGTCTCCTGCGGCCTGACTGCTAGGATCATAATCTGGTGGTCGGGCCACCAGGATTGTGGTGGTCCAATCGTGAGTTTGGCGGTCCGAGGACCGCTAAACCCATAATGAGGCCATATTGTCAAGCTACATTAATCAATTACATTGTCCAACTGGCATCAGATTTCCCAGTTTCTGATAATTCTCTGCTGAATTCAATTATCACTGAAAGCCAAATTAAGCTACCAGTCTTTTAACATTCTGTAAAACTCCCCAAGAAGACAAGGTAAAAGACAGTATTAGCTTTGTCATTACGTATATTGGCTTTTTTTAGATCATGGGGTATTCCGTGTTGCCATGCCTTTATGTCATTACAAGACTGTGAGGTTTAGGGTCTGCTATTATTCAAACATATTTTGAAAGATTGGGAAGTACATACATTTAGGACACTGGCTGATTTTTACAATAGGGCAAAATTGATAACATGGGATTGTGTGGTGCTGCAATCTGGCAATCAGAGCCCCTTATTTAGTTTTAGTTTTAATCAAATTAGCACCTTCCTAAAGAACAATTACACAACAATGAATGAGTGTGTGAGGCTGATTGCACATCGTATTAATGTAACCAAATTGGCAGACATAGGGAATTGGTATTATCTGACATCCCACCATGTTAGTCAGAAATTACTTCCTGAACTACTGCAGAAAATCTTACAGGAAATACATTGCAGATTTAATATTCAGGAACAGGAATTTCCCAGTGAGGTTGGGCACAGATCATTAAGAGCAGCCAATTCTAAATGTATAGCTTTTCTATCGAGATGGTTGGCTTACTATACACCTTCTGTGCCCGATCAGTGCTTTAGGTGCTCTGCAATAAGGTGTGGTGGATGGATCCACATTTTTTTTGATTGCCCTAGACTTCAGCGATTTTGGTGAAAGTTTTTTGATGCAATCAGGTGTAACGTCCAGATATAGATTTTTCTAACCCCAAGTTGGTGCTGTTTGAGTTTTTGAATGAGATGAGTAGTTTGTGAAAATTTCAGCAGTATTTCACATCAATTGCTGTTGCAGTGGTCTGCTTCCTGATTCGCAGGGTTGGAAATCATCAGAGGCCCAGTTCTTTCAGCAATGGCTCATCAAAATGAAAAGGACACAAGCTTTTGAAGTGGCTTTCACCACAAGAGTAGGGGCTGTTAAAAAATTTGAGCTGATATGGGTGACGTTTTCAGCGCTTTAGTTCTTTCTGCTCAGGGGATTTTTCTTTTATCTATTAATTGACTTGGTGCCCCCTTTACTAGGTTTATGTCTTTGGACCCAAGCCAGATATGTCAATCTTATCCTCTAGTGGGCAGGACCTCTGCGGCTCGGGCTGTAGATACGTTGGTGACTTTGCCTCTATGTGTTTATTTATTAGTACTATGCTTTTAGCTGAAGCTGCTGTAATTAGAGTTTATTTTTTCTTTGTGTGATTTGCATCATGGGAACTATTTGCACTTTAATATTGATGCTCCCTATTACTACATATACTGGCTCTGTGGAGATGTACTTTCTAGACGTTTCCCATCAGTCTGAATTTGCATTTTTTTAACAAAATTACTACCATTCCTTTTTAATAGGAGATTTTTATGACTGGGTGATGGACTGATGCCGATTTTGATTATGCTACATAATGATGTTGCTGATTATTTTTATATTGATGATGCTGCTATTCAAGTAAATGCCTAAATATTTTGTATATTTGTAAGATCTTGTTCTGAGTATTGACTTGCACTAAAGTCTCTGCTCCACATTATTATGAGCTTACAATCTTTTTTCCGAATATCTTGGGCGGAAATGTTTTGATGTCACTTTCTATAGTATTTTCTATTATGGATAATGATTATTTTCATGAATGCATTTTGATGCTCTTTTCTGCTCCATAAAAGTAAAAATCAGAAGAGATGTGTAGAATGTTTGAATACTGAAATGAGGGGGTGAAAATTCAGGGGATCCCTAAATTGATTTTTCCCATCATACCTGCTATATGATCCCTTTTTTCTCCATACAGACAAATTGGCAGAAACAATTGCACCAAACTTGGCATTAAAGCATGTAAGCATGGTTTGCTATCTGGACTTGAAGAGGTAACATTTAAAAAATATGTCATCAATTTTAAAGGTGTATTTTGATTTTCGTGTGTGAGAAAGTGATTTGTAAGTTGGGGTGGTGGTGAGAGCTCATCAAGTAATAATGCCACTGTTTTGTACCAGGTGCAGTTAGGTTACTTTAATGTATACTATAACTCTGTCCTGAGTATCTGTGGCACAGAGCAATCAGTCTTCACTCAAAGGTACCATATCTAAAATATTAATCAGTACCCAAAACAATTAATACGTTGAAAACACAACACATTAAAAGTCCCCCTTCCAATTTATAACAATTGTGTACATTTTAACAGAAACAAACAACTAAAAATCAGATCATTGGAACTGGAGAGGTGTTTTAAGAAGTTTTAAAGTGCCAATTGCAGATATCTAGTCATGCTAGACTAGGTCAACATCAAAAGTTAAGATTGACTGCAATGGAGTAGAGGTCAGTTACATGGATTAGGTAGTCCCAGTGAAATTGTTACCTTCTGACCTAGTCTTATTGTGGAAAATTATTTCTTGACAGGTTCACTGGTGGGTTGGACTGCAGGTTGGATCCAGAGACAGTTCATTGACTGCAGCCTGATAAAGTCCTAGACTTCAGTTGATGCTTTGGACTGGCAGGCAAAGCAGGCTAGCTATTGTTCAGGCTAAGAGCCAGCTGATAGTCAGAAAGTTGCATTGGAGGGAAAGGCAGTGTGGTTGTTGTCAACATGAAGTGCTTCATCTGGGTGAAGTCCAGAGACTGTATCAAGGAAGGTCTTGTTGGCAGTCAGATGCAGTTTCTATGTTTGTCTCGGTAGAATCTATTCCTTTTGCTGAGGAGACTGAAGACCGTTGGTATTGATGTGAGGAAGAGGGCACCAGGCCAGGTGAATCCAAATAATGATGCATCAGCTGGGGCTTCAGTGATGTCTGGTTAAGAACCTCTGTTTCTTTTTTTAGAAAAAGTTTAGAAAGTACTAGGTGTCCAGTTCTGCAGTCCTTGAGGGGAGAAGAGTACACTCTAACACCAATCAAGGGTTCAGGACCTTGTGGGCATAACCTGGGGGTTAGGACTCAATTTTACCAAAGCCACTAACAGGGTCCCAGAGCATATCCATTTGGAAATGGTCAGACAAGCTCAACAAAATGTTAGGCTTTTTGTACTTTTTGTTCCTGGAGTTTGACAGGAGGCTAACCAACTAACCCTTGCAGACCAATCTTCAGTCCTTGCTACTGGCAAGAGAATGCTCAAGCCTTGGAATCTCTCTCGACAGATTAGAATAGGTGTAGTCCTCTTTCTAATATCAACATTGAGCCGGTGCCATCGTTATTCTATCTTCCACAGGGCCGGAGCTGTTCTGAAGAAGGTAGTCAGGGGTGCCATTTCTAAGCCTGGCACTGGCTTGTGGCTGAGGTGACACCCTAAACAATAAGGAAAACATTCCCAGGGCAGGCCTACCCATTTTGACATCATTACCTGGGGTGTGGCTCAAAACAATCCCACAGTTAAATTTTCTGTCCAAATCCAAAATGGTTGAATCTTTCTTCCCTTGATCAGAGCTCTGGGCACAACCTGAGGAGGAATGAGGAACTCCCCACCCCCAAAACCAGTTGTGATATATGTTTTTTCCCCACTGAATTTGATGCCACACTGGCTACATAGGCAATAGGTGGGGCTAAACTAGGTGTGATTCACATCTGCCTGTGGCAGGGGCTATCTTCTTGAAGCTTGTTCAGTTGGAGAGCACATCTCCCACAATATCCTGTCTGTTGGAGGTCAGTCGCACCTCCTTTAAGCAAAGGCCCTTTTGTTCCCTTTTCTGAGAGTAACTCATACCTCCCAGTAGGCTGCCAGGTAACAGCTGGGTATTATCTCAGAAAAACGACTAGAGGCTTAGACAGGAAACTGCCAACTTTGTAAACGTTTCTAAAAGTGGACTTTTCAAAATAATAATTTAAAATCTGACTTTACCATAAGACAGGATTTGTAATTCCTATTAATTTGAGTCTTTGAATACGAATCGTAAGTCCAGCTATTCTTACACAGAGGTTATACATCACAAAGTGTTATAATGTAACCCAATGCATTTCTGTAGGAGAGCCAGCCTTGCCAGAGTGAAAAATAAGTTTGTAGATTTTACACTGCCAGGACATTTAAAAATGTAAGTAAACATGTCCTACTTTTTAAATACAATGCACCCTATTCTATCAACATTTAGGGTCTACCTTGGGGGTGACTTACAAGTATTAGAAGGAAAGATTTATGCCAGGCAAACGGCTATTTTAACAGATCAAATTGTCAGTTTACAACTGTCATGTTAGACTGCAGTGGTAAGCCTAGTGTCATACTTTTACATTATGACTTTAGTATTGGCACAATCAGCACTGCAGTCCACTAGTTATGTTTAGCTTGCAGGCATTGGGTATACAGAGTATCATATACTAGGGACTTATAGGTAAGTTAAATATGCAATCAAGTATAAGCCAATGGCACATATATGTGAAGGTGCTGACCATCAGTGCCACAATGTTCAGAGTCAGTAAAGCAGCATTAAATCTAAAACAAGGGGGTACAAATGTGGGGGTGATCCTGCAAACAGGGCATTTCCTCACATCGTTTAACTTTAGTGCTGTTTGATGACCTCCCACAGAAATATTTTTCAACTGGTGCAGATTGGTCAGTGGCACATTTACAAGTTGGGTGAAAAAGTGTTCATTTGCTGAGAATCATTTGATGATTCCAGGTGAAATTTGGCAACATTTTCCATATTTTATCTTCTTTGGCACGTTTCCTGCAGATTTATGAAGAGGGGGGTACGTTAAATGGGGAGGGAGCAAAAATGAATTAATGTGTTAATAAATTAAGATGTTGCTTGTCAGTGGTCTCTCCAGTGAGGTTATCAGTGATGCCATTTATTATATCATGATTGATGAAGTATATAAGGCCATAGGCAGTGCGTGACAAGAGAAAAAGTTATGACTAATTTACCCAATCATAGCTGTTGAAGTTCAGTGTTTTTTAGTTTTTGTTCTGGAACCATACTTGCACCTTAATTAAGAAATCTCATTTAGCCCAATGTGTAGCACACACTTGGAATAAATGCTGTTACGAAACTGGGCTATAGGCAAGAAATTATATGAACCTTCACAAGTAATATTCAGCAGCCTCCCTTTTGCTAAGAACTCATTACCACTCTGTGGCACTTGTCTCTCTCAGGATAGAGAGGCAGAGCAGTTTAAGGCCTACTCGGGGCAGGTGGAGTGGTCTAGCGACACAGTCCTCAGGCACATAACAAACAACACCTAATGAATGATTCTCCAGTCAGTGCTTTTTCTTATAAAAATGGAAAACTACTTTATTTCACTTACTATTCAAAACTACACACCAATTCAGAAGTCTATACAATGTTGCAGTAAAAATACCTATGATAACACCAACTAACTGTTGCTACTCAAGAAAATTCTGAGCCCCAAAAACATAAAAGCTCCCCTGCATGTGTTAAATGCATAATAATGAGATGTTGCTTGAAAACGCAGGCTTATTGGGCTTAAAAGGTGACATGACAACCAATAAAAAGACAAATATGTCATTAACCCCAATGTAATTCACTGGATGGTACCAACTTATATTTACATTTGTAAAGTTTTACTATTTCTATTGTCCTGGGTAATATGCCATTTATCCTTCAAATTTAACATATAGACTCCTGTTGGAGAAGCTGCACCTTTGACAGCCCCAAAACAAAGGGGGAATCACTGGTGCTGCCCCTGATCATCTTGGGGTGCAATTGAAATGTAATTTACATTTTTATTTTCAGACCCTTGTGTGGTATTATGGAGTGCTTTTCCAACACAGCTGATTGGGCATGTGGTGTCCCTCTGATGTGACACTCTTGTCTGTGTTTGCATTTGTCTAGCAGGTGCCTCTATTCCAAGCTGGTCACATGCACATGCTTCTAATGTGGACTGTGAGGGAGTCCTACAACCCCTGAGGTCCCTCTCAGCTCCCTGTATGGCCTCTTTCCTGCAGCCAGTTTTGGAGCTGCTGCATCTTTTGAACATTCTGGAGAGAATCCTTTTTTCTTTCTCTCACATCCACACATTGATCCCTGGACAATGAGAGCCTCTAGGGACACTAGTGATCAGTAAGGGAGGGATACCACATGTATTCCCCATGGCAAATCATCCTTTGCTGACACTGGTGCCTTGGCCATCAACATGTGATCTGGGAAGAAATGGGATGGGAGCCTCAAATGGCACTGCCCACAAAGATCTATTAATCTCAGGAGATGTCTAACAGTCCCGAAGACAGCTCTCCGAGAAAATGACCAGAAGGACTACATTCTCTAGTCCCACTTGGCCACATTTGATTGTGAAAGTGCCAGTATGCTCCTGGTGGTGCACTTGAGCCACCAAGAAATTCCTATTCTGCCTTTTTAACCATGAAACATTTACACATTTCTAGGTGCTGGTTTTCTTTACTGCTTTCTATCCAAATAGGTAACGTGCACATAAGTGGACCTTATCTTAAGAGGCAGGCACCTAGGGTGAGCACTACCAATCCATTTAAAAATACCTTACATAGAGTAAGACTCAGGCACCATTGTTGTTCTTCACTCTACAGCATGCAAAATAAAAATGTTCCCACTTTTTTCCTTCCAGTTAATCTATAAAGTTCTATAGGTTATCTTGCAATACTTTTTGCCTTATTACATAATCATAAGATTAATCATAAGCATACTGAAACAAGATTTTGCACACATTCCCTTGGAGCAAGGGGAGAGGGAGTCAAAAGGAGGAAGAGGACAACAGCTGTATTTTACATTAACAAATTAAAGAAGAAACCCCCTGAATCATGAGTGGTTACTTGGGGATCTTGACACGTTTGATTAATTGCCACAGCCACTGCTGAACCTCAAATGGTCATTGTTTTCCACTGCAAGGTCTTGAGCACCACATTGCTACACTCCAGAGAGAAATGGGAGCAAATGTCTACTACAGCATTGGGCATCAGAGGAGTCAAGCACTGGGGTATTCTGCTGAGTTCTCCACCCAAGTGTCATTGTAGCTATGGTCTCATTAGAATTCTCAGGCATGAATATGCTCACCATCCATGTTTGCATGTTGTGCAGCAACTTCCCAGCATGCTGTTCAGGCCTACACTCAGAAGTAAGGATGGAGCAAGGACAGGAATACTACGGACGGCACCATACGGATAATGCCATCCACATAGGAACAGTACTATATATATCTGTGGACTGATTGATGGACTCAGTGAGATAATGTTATCTGTATAAACCAGCTATACAAAATGTAGTTAATAATGCCCTCTAAGCTCTGTAAGGGTGGAGCTAAATACAGTTGGCTACCTTCAGTTGTAGAATATGGTTGTATACTGGTGGCGCAGTAAACAGAAAGAAAAGGTAAACAGGAAGTCTTTTTAACTGAAAGAATGTCAGTGAACATGAAATGAACACCAGACTGTTCTGCAGCAGGTGAAGCAGTATGTGTTACTGTGTCAGAGCATGAGAGGGTTCTAATAATGTAAGAAACGCAGGACAATTCAGAGACGCATAACTGTGATGGAAATGTGTAGGAGTCAAATCCCCTTCAGAGATCCCCTTCAGTATTTGGAAAATCACTAGGAGAAATGTAAGAAAGAATGAGGCTTGGCTTGAGTGATTCCGGAGTGAATAGACAGTTGGATAATCCTGGTATGTGGGGCAATGTTAAGGTCAGCACAACACGTGTAGATCAGTATAATGCCTCTCAGGCCTCCGTATCTCCTTCCCCACCTGAATCTCTAAAACATCAGAATTACTCCCTGTTTTCACTCACAATGAATCTAACATACGCACAAGTGGGTGTTAGGCAACTGCAAATGGTTATATACCATCTGTTGTAGATGTGGCTGAAAAAGTGAGCAAACACAGAGTACAAAATATCTTAATGCCACCAATCCAGGACACTTAAAAAAAAAAGCCACAGGAGAAAAACTGGGGCGATTTCAGTGGGGAAAAATATGAATGATTTCAGTAGGAGAAAATGCGCAGATGATGATTTTTGAAAATATTAAATCCCTACAAAAATGTGCACAATTTTGGGAGAAATAGTAAGGAAGATTTGTGAGATGAAGCTGTCTCAAGTAGATACTGCTAAGCAACTGTCTGAGTGTCTGATTCAAATAGATGAGAAAATTGTTCAATAGTTCGGCAGGATGGAGGAAAAGGAATAGCGGATCTCAAGTTGTGAGGATAGACTGTTGAGTGGTTGATAAATGGGTGATAGAGATAACTCTGTTGTAAAGTAAGAAGAGGATTTGGAAAATCATTCTAGGAGGACCAACAAGCAGATCACTGAGCACAGAAACGAAGCAGTGGGTTCAATTGCATATGCTACTGATTTTATAGAACGGCATGTTCTTCCAAGATAAACACAAGATTTAACCATTGTCTGAGCACATCAAGTTCCTTTTCAGACTCCACCAACTCCCAAATACCGTACACTTTTGGTGAACTTTGCTGATTTCTGGTGAAAGGGGAGATTCTGAAAAAGCAATTTTGGAAAATCGTGTAAATATGGAATTTTCTATTAACTTTGTTTGGATGTGACAATTGAGTAAGCCTGCTGGCACAGGGATTTCAAGACATTGATAACTCCTCTTCACTCTGCAGAGCCCAGGAGGCTATTGTACAGTCTGGCAAATTGAGAGGTTTGTACAGTGATCAATTTAGTTTGTTTGGAACGATGCAAGAGGCACAAAGAATTTCTTGAAGAAATATCACGTGGCCTGGATGGACCCAGGAAGTAATTTTTTGTTTTCCTTCTAAATGCTAATCACTGGGGAAGGGTGAATTTGGGGTAGCGGATGTGGGAAGATGGTGTCAGTAGAACATGGGATGGAGATGGATTTGGGGTCACAGTGGGAGAAACCTCAATGGGGGCAGGGTTATCGAAATGGGGCCAGGAAGTGGAAAGTTCTCGGTTAAAGCACCAAAGAGTCATAAATGAATGGGTACTCTTAACGAGACACATATCTTAGTGGGGAGCATAATCACTGTAAAGGTTTGTTCAAACCACTTGAATGCATGTTGGCCCTGGCATGCACCCATGCATTTTGACCTGAGCTTTGCAATTACCTACATCAGTGGGCATACATTGATTCATGCAGCTTCAATATTATCAGAAATACATTTTTCCCCCACAAATCCTATGGTCATTTTTTAATGTGCATATTTATAAGTCATGTTACTTGAGTATTCTAGCACTTTAGCACATTTCACACTTTTTCGAAATGTAGCACTTTATATCTAGTACAGTTCTATTTTAGATTTTATTCACCAATGAATATCATTTGCAGATATACAAAACATTTCATGAGGGAGCTATGGGTAGTCTCAGCTGGAAAGTCATGAAATAAGTGAAACATTTGAGATTAATACTTTGAAAATTATATCATTTAATGTTAACGGGTTAAGTAATAAGCGTAAGGCAAAGGCAATTGAGGAGTGGGTAAAATGTCACTCTCCCAATATAGTCTCACTTCAGGAAACTCATATAAAGCAAAATAAAGTCAAGACTTTGCCATATTTCAGAATTGGGCAGATTTTATATACATGTACTGCACCACAGCGGCACACAGGTGCATAGAATTTTTTGTTAGCAAGTGATTGAGATGGAACTTGTATACCGTGCAGACAGAAAAAAAGAGATGTTCATGGATTATTGGTCAGATAGATAGTGAAACAGTGACAGTAGCAATAATATATGCTCCCTTTCAAGACATTCTATGTCAGTTGGTGGAATTGTTTCCGTCTGGCATGCTTCCCCAGAGTAAATTTATTTTAGACCGAATCTTAATTTTCTCCAAACTCGGGTTTAGAATCGTCAGCAGACATTCATAATCAAAATAAACCTAAAAAAGCTTGAGTACTCCAGGAATATCAGTATGGTTTAAACTTAACTGACACACAGAGGTACAACATTACAAAAATATAATTGTGTTTCTAATAGATAGAAATCTGCAGCCAGGTTGGATTACTTTCTAACATCTACTGAATGTGGTCTTCACTATAATAATCATTTAGCAAACAACTTTTCAAAACATTTGCCGATTGAGATACAAGTGACAGGTATTAGGAAGACTTGTTCTGCATTCAAATGGCAATTTATTGTAGTAAGGTTGGAAGATGAGCCCTGGGTTTAGGAAATGGTGACAGAAATCAAGCAAAACTTTGAAACAAACGAAGGAACAGTCAATGTTGACATGGTATGTCTTAGAAACGGGGTCTTTGGTTGACAGTCACGTTACCCCCTGTCCAAGCAAGTACTCTCACTCTAGTCAGGGCAAAGGAGAAACACACCTGGTTAACACCCACTCACCCTCTTGGTAGCTTGGCATGAGCAGAAAGGCTTAACCCAGAAGCAATGTGTAAACTATTTGTAACAACACACACAGTAATGCAGTGAAAACACTGCAAAAAGGACACCACTCCAGTTTAGAAAAATAGGCAATATTTATCGAAGTCAAACAAGACCAAAATGACAAACATCCAACATACACAAGTCAAGATATGAATTTTCAAAAGAATAAGAGTCTTACTACTTAGAAAACAATGGGAATGTTGATTTTACACAAAGTACCTGGTTTGTGTCAAAAATAAAGCCGCACAGTCAAGCATGCATCGGAAAATTCAGCGCTGCGTCGATTCCCTACTCGCAAGTGAGGCAGTGCATTGTTTTCTTCTCCATTCAGGTCTGCAATGCATATTTTTTCTCCCTTGTAAGGAAGCGATGTGTCGATTTCCAGACGGGGCACATTGGATCCGCGCAGGTTTACAATGACTTTGATGCCCAGCATGCATGTGAAATCCGGTTGTACTGTGTTGGAAAACCTTGCTGCATGGGGTTTGCGTTGTTATCAGCAGCCGCAAGCAGGTTTTGCATTGTTTCTCCAGCAGCGATGCGTCGATCTCCCAGCTACGATGTAGGTGGAGCACCAATTTTAGCTGTAAAGCTGGTGGCACGTCATTTATCAGCCACATTGCAGATGGTGCATCAAACATTTCCCAGCAAAGTGTTCTGTGCGTGGATTTCAGTCCTTGTTCTGCCAACTTCACCTTTCAAGGGCCCAGAGACTGGATAGAGCACCATGTGGCAGGGCAGGAGTCTCTTCAAAGTCCAGGTGCTGGCAGAGGAAGTCTTTGATGGCCGTGACACTTCAAAACAGGAGGCAAGTTCAGTTCAAGCCTTGGAGATTCTTCTCAAGCACGAATGCACAACAAAGTCCAGTCTTTGTCCCCTTTCACAGGATAGCCCAACAAAGCACCGTCACAGGCAGGGGCAGCACTTCTCCTCTGCTCTTCAGCTCTTCTCCTTGGCAGAGGTTCTTCTTGCTTCCAGAAGTGATCTTGAAAAAATCTAAAGTCTGGGGTTTTGGGTCCAATACTTATACCCCTTTCTGCCTTTGAAGTAGGCAAACTTCAAAGGAAATACTCTGTAGTTTATAGGCTCCTGACTTCCCCAGGCACACACCAGGGGGTTGGAGACTGCATTGTGTGAGGGTAGGCGTAGCCATTTGAGTTGTAAGTGATCACTCCTCCCTCCAGTCTAGACCAGATGTTTCATCAGGATATGCAGGCTGCACCCCAGCTCCCTTTGTGTCACTGTCTAGAGGAGATTCACAAACAGTCTAACTGTCAGTTTGACCCAAACAGGGAGTCCACAAACAGGCAGCATCACTGAATGGTTAAAGCAAGAAAATGGCTACTTTCTTAAAGTGGCATTTTCAAAATAACAATCTAAAAACCAACTTCACTAACAGATGTATGTTTAAATTGTGAGTTCTGAGACCCCAAACTCCAAATTTATATCTGCTCTCAAAGGGAAATTGCACTTTAAGGATACTTAAAGGCATCCCCCATGTTAACCTATGAGAGAGATAAGCCTTGCAACAGTGAAAACGGAAATTGGCAGTATTTCACTGTTAGGACATGTAAAACACATGAGTACATGTCCCACCTTTAGCAAACACTGCACTCTGCCCATGTGGCTACCTAGGGCCTACCTTCGGGGTGCCTCACATGTATAAAAAGGGAAGGTTTGGTCCTGGCAAGTGGGTACACTTGGCAGGTCGAATTGGCACTGCAAAGCTGCACACACAGACACTGCAGTGGCATGTCTGAGACATGTTTACAGGGCTACTCATGTGGGCGGCCCAATCAGTGCTGCAGGACCACCAGTAGCATTTGAATCACAGGCCCTCTGCACCTCTAGTGCACTTTACTAGGGACTTATTAGTAAAATAGATATGGCAATCAGTGAAAAGTTAATTACACATATAATTTCACATAGGGAGCACTTGTACCTTAGCACTGATCAGCAGTGGTAAAGGGTCCAGAATAACAAAAACAGCAAAAACAGAGACTAGCTCACAGTCAACAACCTGGGAAGCAGAGGCAAAAAGTTAGGGGAGACCACTCCAAGGATGCCAGGTCTAACAGTATGCAACCCTTCAAGGGGACAATTGAAGCTAATTTGATTTCTAGGGATATAGCATAAAAGATGGATCGTGGAAAATTAAAGGAGGATCTTGAGCTTTGTCTAAAAACAACACATGAAATAAATGTGAAGCAAGGATTGGATACTAATATGCAGAACTCAAGCAGGCTAAACAGCAGATGGAAAATTACTATTATGAACAGGTCTGACTTTCAAGTAAAGTATACCTGCAAAAACTATACAAGCAGAGTGAATACTTAATTAAGTTTTTATCTTGGCAGATTCAGTAAAAAAAAAAGAAAACAAAATTAACTCTCTCTACTACAAATACTTATAGCACCAATTTGGAAATTATACAAAATATGGTTAGACAACATTATGAAAAATGTATGGCATTCAACGATAAGTGGATAATGCCAAACATATAAACTTCTTGGGCAATATCTTGACACCAATACCAGGCAGGAAGGCATCTGTGCATTATTATCCCCATTTAAGATGGAAAAATAAGATGTAGTGTGAACGTGGTAAAGTTTTGCTTGTGGTGCGGATAGTATTACAGCTGAGTTTTTAAAGAGGTGTTCACACATTTTAAATCAATGTATACTTAGGTTAGCAAATTACATGCTACACAGAGTAAATATTCTGCACTCATTGGATACAGCTCTGGTGGTCAATTTCCTCAAAAAAGATAAAAAGTATGGTATTATTGTCTACAAACCAATCAGCCTTCTAAATTTGGACTATATAATAATTACCAAGCTATTGGCGAATAGATTTAATCAAGTGGTAGGACAGCTGATAAACAAGGATCAGTGTGGTTTTATATCAGGTAATCAACTTTCTTCTAACCCTAATTTTTTACTTAGAGGCTTGTTTTATTTAGCATTAACCAGATTCCAGCGCAGATATTTCTGCTGAATGCAAAAAAGGCTTTTGACCTTGTTAATTGGAAGACCCTTTTTTGTATTCTGGACAAATTTGACATGCCTGCTCCTCTTATTAATGTAAAATCCAATGTAGATATCTTTATTTTGGCTAAAAGCCATAAAAGCAGTTTAAGAAGAAAAATGATAAATTCATATAATCATTAATTTAAGAAGTAAAAATTTAGTTAAAACTGATCTAAAATGTCACACAGCGTTCCAAACCCTAAAGACATTTGCAAGACAATAAATATATATATTCATTAAATCTTAAAAAGATAAAACTAGTTAAGACCTATAATGTCACACAATTAGTAACCTATCGGTCTATGGTATCTTAATGATCGATGGTCTAACCAGGCATCTTAGCAGAGTTAAAAACCAAACAGATGTAAACTCTCTCTGGATCTTACTGCCCAGGCACATTGAAGATACCTTGTTACTATAAACACTATCTTATCACTTGTGTCGCTTGTCAGTAAACGGAGAGATTCTCTATAGTTCCTTATTCTAAGGAGTCTACATAAGGGAATGATCCATTTTTTCCTAGGAATTTAGTATATTGGGCAGAAGAAAACAAAGTGGGCCATGGTCTCGGGTTGCATCGGGCAAAAGTAACAGAAATCAGAAGTGCAATCAGCCTTATTCCACCCCGTGGTAACAGACTTCAATGGCAAAATCCCCAATCAAAATTTAATAAAAAGGCTTTTAATGTAAGCCGGTTGTACATTGTTCATATAGGTTTCAAACTTCGGTGAACATTTGTGATTTAAAAATTGAGCTGTCCTGGTCCCTTGTCCCTGACTAGACCATATCTACATCAGGATCATCTCCCAGAAGCATTGCTTTATACGTGATGTTACCTCCTTTGTTAAGCAGTGGGGAGCTTTACACCCCTCTTCCATTTTGATACCATGGCACATATATCTGATGTATTTAAACCAATGAATTGATACCGCGCCATGGAGGGCTATTAACTCTGCTAAAGCTGTTTGGTAAGGAACCAAATGCTCAGAAGACCAAAGGCGCTCCCAGTACATGAGAGGTCTCAAGGCGATTTCTTTATGAATCTGGTTAAGCGCTAGATAGAATCTAAGAGGAGTAAGTGGGGTACTTATTGGTAAGTGCAACAAGAAACGTATGAACTTGTTTTCAACCACAGTCAATTTCTTAGAGTTACAAGGGCCCCAGAGCTCAGTGCCATAAGTTGCAGCTGTCACTGTTGCAGCCTTATATACAGTGATAGCTGGCAAAATGTGCCCTCCCATAGACTTTTTAATTTTTCTTTTGATCACCACTGACAGTTGTTGGAGGGCAGTGACACTCTTCCCAATATGTGCCGACCATTGGTGATCGTCTGATAGTCTGATCCCCAGGTAGTCAAATTGGCTAACTTGTTCTATTGATTGTCCAGCAATAGTCATTTTCCCCCCGAATGTCTCATGTGGCTTAAGAACCATAAACTTGGTTTTATCAGTATTAATTCCAAGACCCCTCTTCTCACAAAACGTAGCAAAGGCGTCTAATTCATTTTGGAAACCCAGTGGAGTTCTTGAAATCAATAGAGTGTTGTCTGCAAACATAAGGATCGGAAAGGATGCTCCTGCCAACTTGGGAGCGTCATGGTTACACTGCGTCAGCTGTTCTACTGCCCCATTAATATAATGGCTAAATAGGGTGGGGGCCAAAACACAACCCTGTCTGACCCCTCTTGCAAAGGGGATGGGGGGTGTTAAGTCTTCCATCTTGGGTCCATGAGACCCATGCATAAGTTCCCTCATGGAGATGCGCTTCTGGAATCCCCATCACAAACGAACTGTACTCAGGTGTCCCGTATGCTAACGTCCATAATTTAAGCCATGCTGCTCAGTATATTGAGTAAAACAATCCACTTTGAATCTGAAAGGCGGAACATCACGTTGCTGTCCTCCCGCGGCGTTCCGAAACATAATTTCACGAGAAGCCTTTTAGACATACCGGCTCGGAAGTCCCTTTAATTATTATCGAAGCCCTGATGAAGTCTTTGAGAATACTTATCTCATAGGACGAAACACGTGTTGGCTGTTGTTGCATTATGGATATTCTTTCCAAGGACGGTTATTGTTGCTTTAATGGGCTTTGCATGTCAAAATTAAATTGAACTTTGCCTACTATCCTGGTCCGGCTCATACTCGACGGCTTACCAAGTTTTGACACATATGGAGTACTGAACTTTTATTCATGAGTGCCCTGACATCTGTTTGTTGCTGTTTGGTTTCCTTTGGAAACATTGGAGGAGGGAGGAAGATCCTCCTGCCAGGAGCACCGTGCATCTAAAATTGTATTAATTTTGATTTGGTGACTGACTGTGAGCGCTGTTTCCTATGTTTCTCTTCCTTTTTGCTAATCGTGTTTTCTTATCCCTCATGGAGATGTTTTATTAGCCTCAGCAGTTCACTGTCGAGGTTGTATGATTCCAAAACCCTCCATAGCATGTCACATGGAACCAAATTGAACGCAGTCTTTAGGTCAATAAAGGCGACATACAAGTGGTCCCTTTTTAACGTTAGATATTTCCAACAAAGGAGTTTAAATCTAAAGATCTGATCTATTGTGCTAACCCATTTCCTAAACCTGGCCTGGAGATCTGAAAGAATCAGGTGATCATTGATCCAAGAATGAAATCTGGGCAGGACCTGCTTGCAGAACACCTTCTGACTGACATCGATCAGACTTATTGGCCTGTAGTTAGCTGGTAGCGCTCGTTCCCCCTTTTTTGTAAATGAGGACTATTGTTGCTCCTCGCCATGTAGGGGGAAGGTCACCTCCCCTCAAGATAGCATTACTGAGGGTATTTAAATACAACATCCAAGTTCCAGGTCGTGATAGACACAAATCGCCTGGAATGCCATCAGGTCCCGGGCCTTCCCTTTGCGCAGCAATTGGAAAGCCAAGGAGGTTTCTTTCGGGGAAAAGGGGCCCAGACCAAAACTTAGCAAACTTGTGTTTTTGGAGCATGGTTTGGAGGAGGTACAGATCTCTATAGATGTTGATAGGGATTCATTACAACTACTGCTGGGGCCTGCCCTGTAGAGCTTCTCAAAATGTGAAACCCAACTTGCTGGCTGAATTGCAGGGGCGCGCTCGTCTTTCTGGGGGACTTTCTTTTCTGCCACCATTTTCCAAAACATTTTTTATCACCTTGTTAGAGAGCATCAACCAGGTAATTCCATTTATTATTTTCCCAATCATTTTTGGCATTTTTTAGTTTTTTTAATATAAATTCCTCACCGCTCTTATCTCAGGGCGATTCCCAGTTTGCAATACTCTCAACAGCTGCAGTTTAACCTGGCGGCAAGAACTAGTAAACCACCTCAATGATTTGCCCATAGGTTCCCCTTTTCCTCGCTACCAAAAAGAGTGGCCTCAACCGACAGCAATGTAAATGGATAAAATCCACTAATGAAAAATCAGTATACTTCAGCGGGGATAAACTCATTTTAACTATGCTATAAATTGCAGCCTGGACCTTTGTATTGTTTGCCACCGCTGCCCATCTGACATTCTTATTCTCGTTAGTCACCATTACATTATTGCCCATCACCCATTTTGACAGGTTGCTACTTCTAAATGTGGAAGGTGTAAAGACTGCACAGAGGGATTGGTGATCACTATCAGCCCTATGGATAACTGTCATATTGCTAAGAGATTGCAAGAGAGTGCCATCAACAAAAATGTAATCAAGGAGACTCACTTTTTTTACGTGGGCATGGCCGGGGTATCCGACTTGGTGTTACCATTTACTTGCCTTAGACCTGCATTAATTATTACGTTCTCTAGTAAGGCTACCACTCCCCCTGTTTGCTTTGTCACTTCCTGAATTGTGCCTGATCTGTCCCAAGAGTCTGCATACTGAGTTCCTGCTTGGGAAAAGTTGGCCTTGACACTTAGTTGCATATTGCAATCCCCTTCTATGATTAGGCCCGTTCCCCCAGGCAACTGGTTCAAGAAGTCTGAAAGAAGGTTCAGCATGGCAGTCTGTGAGCCTCGTGTCCCAGGTCTGATGCAAATATTTACAATCACTATGCGAGAATATCCCCTTTGATTCCTAATACCCAGCTCCACAGCCAATATGTCGCTTCTGGGGGTAGGTAACTCTTTTACATTCGGAAACAGGTCTTGCTTCAGCCAGATTATCAACCCCCAGAGGCTCTCCCAGATGGAGAAGGGAGAGCAACCTTCTGGAAGGTCAGGTAACCTGGTCTGTAGGTTGCCAAGGGTGCCCATGTTTCCTGCAGCAATATGACTTGGTGCTGGGCTATAAAGTTACACTATTATGGGTTGCATATTTTAGATCTCAGACCTGCCACATTCCAAGATAGGAGTTTGATTGAAGATTCATCATACTCTCCCAGGTCCAACCTCTGGAGCGTGCCCCTGAAAGGAATATTGGTTGCATGTTGGGCATTAGGGTATTCCAATGAGTTGTTTCCTTTGCTTCCACACTGCTAGATGTAGGCCTTTTTAGTGCACAGCTCTCCAGGGATTTGTTGGACAGAAGGCCTTTTTCCATTCTGTTTGGGAGCTGGGCCTTAAGTCAATCGACGTTTGAAAGTTCATCCCTTGGGACCAGGTCTAAACGATGTATATGTTGGAAAGATGGAATCATTTGGCTTGCCCTACAGCAACGATTTCCAATTGGGTGGGGGGTTGTCCGGTTGAGGTTAATGTAAAATCCAATTTACATAAAGGGGCTGAAGCATGTCTGAAAGTGAATTATATTGTCATTGGAGGTTGTCAAGTCAAGCACAGAACAAAGCGGGGGTTCCCACGCTTGCCTATTTTATTTGCATTATTTATTGGACTGCTTGCTATTGCCATAAAGGAAGATAAGACAAAAGAGGCCCCATTGAATGGGATGACTAAAATTAATTGGCAATTCAACAAAAGGAATTTAGTATTTTTCACAGATTTCAACAATTGAGGGTATAAAAGCAATGCATTAAAAATGGAGATTTTATTATGCAACTGCACAATAGACACTTTACTCTCTGAACTACAGTAATTAAGAAACCTAATTGATACCTAGGCATTTAAACTACAGGGAACGTAGAAGTTGTTTATGGACTGAAGATAAAATACAGGCCATATTTTTAAAATGGAATCATTTTACTCATCCATAATAGAAAAAGTTGCACTAAATTTTATGTCATTTCAGCATTATTCAATTTCTTGTATACTGCACTTCCTTGTTTTTTGCACATAAAGGTTTTCAAAGAAACTGAGGTATGTTTTTGGAATTTTGGAATATTTCTGGACAAAAAGAGCAACAAGATTGGGCTTAAATATCTTGCACAAATCGGTTAAAGATCGAAGCCTCACACTTCCAAATAAAAAAAGATTATTAATTTTAGAGCTTTGCACATTTCTGTTTTTACTTTTTTTTAGCACACAAAGGACACATAATAGTATCGAACTGATTTTTCTGCACAAAATGTTGCATGAATAAACAGTCGATGATTTCTTGCACTTGTCTAAATCCCCTAAGAAAAATTGGAAGAAAACTTAGCAGTGGGGTTCGAAAAGGATGGAACAACTGTTTCAGTACTATGCCACTCCAACATGTGTTTACCAGACAGGAAATATTGTAGGAGTGTACACGCCACCTTTACACAAAAATGCCCTGTACAGGTGGTGCATTAATACCTACATTTATCTCACAGATTTCATTAACAATGAAGGCTGGAAGAAATGGGTAGATATATAACCTGGAATTAAGGGGCTTATTTATATGCCCCGAGAGCCACCTTGCGCAACATTAGCATCATTTTTGTTACGCTAATGTGGCCCAATGAGGCCAAAATTCTAGCGCAATATTTACAAAGTGGTGCAATACATGTATTGGGCCACTTTGTAACTCTTTGCCCCACATTATGCGTGTACCAGGCATAATGTATGCAAAGGGGGCACTCCTCCATTAGGGGTGTTGAAAAATGGTGCAAGGAAATCTAAGAGATTTCCTTGCGTCATTTTGTATGGCACTTTTAACACCTGCTCAGAGCAGCCATTAAAAGGGGACTTCCATTATTTATAATGGGCCTCTATGTACTCTGCAGGAGTTACGCCAATATGTTGGCACTACTCCTGCAGAGTACATCAATAGCGTCATGAAAAATGAAGCTATTGCCCCATACCCTGCACCACAGTTTGCTGTATTTTAAATACAAATGGTAGGGGGGTGCTAAGGGGCGCAGGGAAAGTGGTGCTGCACTCTGTGCAGC
This sequence comes from Pleurodeles waltl, assembly GCF_031143425.1. Lineage (NCBI taxonomy): Eukaryota > Metazoa > Chordata > Amphibia > Caudata > Salamandridae > Pleurodeles > Pleurodeles waltl. The sequence continues at coordinate 655,972,809 of NC_090443.1, read as the reverse complement.
ATCACTTTCCATAAATCTGCCCTTAAGTTTGCTAGAGACCCCTTTTCAATTGTCCTTTTTTCGGCTTTCACACTTTTTGAGAAAATTGAACCCTAAACCTATAATGGCAAACTCTGACCTCATGGAGGACCTTATAAATGTAAACATGTATAGATTGGTAGAATATTGGAAACTGACACTTACAGAAGATAATGAGGTAGATGCAACTAACAGAATAAGCCAAAAGAGGCAAAAGCAAGAAGTGTTGAAGATAATGACAGAGATAATGACAGATACATGAAAAATGGTAAATAAATACCTTTTTTCTATTCTGAAAATAGGAAATTATTGTAGATAGGCCTTGGCAAAGTTCATGGAGTTCTGCTACGTGGTACTCCGTGGATTACCGAAAAAACTCTGCTGCTCTATGCGGAGTTCCGTGAACGGCGGAGTTTGAGTAAGTCATGTGGTTTGCACTGATTTTCAGCACCAGGAGTTTCTCCCACGCTGTAAAATCAGCAAGAACTGCATCACTCAGAGCACCAGAAGGTGCTAACTTCTTTCTGCTGCTAAAGTAGATCTACTTGAGCGGCAGCTTTCTCAGTGTGAGCAGCAGGTTTCTCAACATGAGCAGTAGCAACCTGCCGCGACCGCCCATGTTCAGAAACCTTGCTTGCGCTTGCCAACATAGCGATTTCTCTCGCTCGTCAGCTTAACATCAGCAAGCAAAGCGATAGAAAAAACTTGGCTCTACTTCACTTCTGAGTGGGCAAAACTCAGCGAACTCTGTCGGCAGAGCAGAATTCCTCACCCACCCTTAATTGTAGACTGCAATTCTATGCTAAATGATTACTATATAGGACTTCCATTTTTTAAACAAAATTAGTCAACAAATATCAGCATATATATGTGTTTTCAATCAATCAATCAAATCAATCAGTATTTATAGTGGCTTTTCACCCCAGGGGGTATCCAGGCACTGGGGTGCAATACTTCATAACTGGTGGCCTCTCATTAAAGAGCCAGGTCTTGAGCTTCTTCCCGCATGCGGAGAGGGAATATGTAGTTCGGAGAAAGAGGGGGAGGTCATTCCTTGCTTTGGCGGTGAGGTACGCTTGAAGGAGCAGCCTCGGCTGCGACTCCAGTTAATGCATGGGACGTGTGTGAGTGTGAGGGATGTTGATCAGAGTTTTCTGGCTGGTTAGTGGAAGGTCAGCCAGTGGTTAATGTGTTTGAGTCCAATGTTGTGGAGGGCTTTAAAGGCGAGGGTCAGGACCTTGAACTGACATCTCTTGTGAACTGATGGCCAGTGTAGACTTCTGAAGTGCCGGGTGATGCTGGTGCATTAGGAAGATCGAGGAAGAGTATTGCTGTGACATGGAGTGCAATCCCATAATTAAGTCTGCTGATGATTGGTCTTGGGATACCATTCTTTGTGTGTCGACGGGGATCCATCTAAAAATCTTACGAAGCATGTGGAGGATGAGGAAGCAGGAGGCAGCAACTGTGTTTATCTGTGTCAATTAAGGAAGGCATGGATCCATTTGAATGCATTGTTATGAATTCTTTGTTGGTGGAGCTAGGTTATGAGGGCATTGTGGGTGTTGAAGGCCACTGAGGGATCGAGGAGGATTAGGGCTACTTTTCTCTGTGGTATTGAAGGGTTCTGATGTCATCTGTTTCAGCGATCCAGCTGTGGTTGGTGCAAAAGTATGTGAGGCATTCAAGAGATTGTGCTCTTCTAGGTGTTCAGTCAGCTGTTGGTTGATGGCTCCATCTAGGACTTTGGCAGGCAAAGAGAGCAGCTATATCGGGCTGTAGTTCTTGAGTTTGCTGGGGTCAGTGGACAGTTTCCAGCTATCTGGGATAGTGGCTCTCGAGATGGAGGCATTGAGGATAGGGGTGAGGGTGCTGCTGATCTGGCTCTGACCCAGGTTGTAGATATAATGTGGCCATGGGTCGGTGGGTGATCGGAAGTGTGTCACGCTCATGATGGCTTATGTTTCCTGAGCTGTTAGCAGTTTCCAGTTGGTGATCAGGTGGCTGTGGGTTCCGTCAGTTGGAGTTAGGAGGAACTCGAAGCTGGTGGTTTCCTGGGTAAAGTTGCAATAGATGGCTGTTTTTTTGTCATTGAAGTAGTATGCCAGTGAGTCACAGAGGGCCTGAGAGGATTTGAATGAGTTCTCTGTGGTAGTTCAACAAGTGAACTCTCTCACAATGAGAGAATTGTTGGTGTACAATGGAAGTAGAGGCAAATAGAAACATATGATTAGGGGATGTCCCTTGTTAATGAAGTACTTGGCACCAATTTTTCTGTACTGCTACACTATACTCAATTATGATTTCCCAAATGATTTGAAACTATCTCTGTTGGATAACTCACCAGGTAAAGGATTGAGTGCCAGCCATAGGGTATCATTATTTAAAGGTACCCTAGTGTAAGGTCTAACAGTTGATCAATGGAGTATTAAACTGATGACTTAAAACAATATGAGAAATGATGTGCACTAATGACTGGCTCTTAAAAAAACATTTCAGACACTGTTGAAAAATATCATATAGAAGTATATAAGCTATCTCAATCACTAAAAAAACAAAGATTATCTTTACCAAATTTAAAATGTCAAAGTGTAAACAGAATATTCCAGAAGGATTTGCTGAAAGTATTAATGATCATGGTCACTTATATGAAAGGCTGAAATAATTTGTTGTTGTATTCAAACTTGTAGGTGTCCCATCAAGTCCACGTAAGACAAATAATAATTTTGCAAATATGTATTCAAGTATTTTAACACTAAAAGTGAAAAAATCCACAGTGTTCCTCCCTGATTCATTCTCTTATCCTGGTCACAAATGCTCCACCTTGCAACATCATTATATATGAATAACTTCAATGGAGAACAAAGAGTCTCTTGCTTGCCTCAAGAGGGAGTTAGCCTTGAATCCCTTGAAGGGTGTGGGTCTTATTAAAGTACATGCAGACTACTTAACTATGTCTGAATGCCAATGCTACCTTGACAGCACAGCCTACACTACCCAGATGCACTCAGAGAGCGGTGTAACTGGTAGACATTTGGTGAGGCTTAGCAAACAAGGGACTAAAGCAGCTAAAATCATGCTGATTCATCTCCAGTCTGGGATACTGGCTTACTCTCTACAACTATTTTTCTTCATTTTATGATAGTCCCATCAGCCTAGTGACGTAAATGGGTGTGATTTCCTCTCTGCCATAACACAGCCACAGATTCCCAAAGACAAACGTGAAGAGCTTGATGCTCCAATAACAGTGTAAGAAATCAGGGGTGCAATCTGCAACCTGGCAACTCATAAGACTACTGGATCTGATAGGATCCTGCTTGAGGGTTACCAGACATTTGCTGATCAGTCAATCCACTAGTGTGACACTATACAAATCTGCCTTTGAATCAGGCATCTTGTCTCCCTTTCTCAAAGAGTTTCTTCTAGTCTCCAAACATAGGTATAACTGAGATCCATCCCTTCTGTTGTCTTTTAGACCCTTGACAATCGTCAGAATGTACAACAAACTACTGAACAAAATACTAGCTGAACGATACCTGGAAGTACCTCCAGATCTCACACATGCTAATCAGAATGGTTTTGCCCCTGGGTGCAAAACTTCATTCAATATTTGTGGGCAGCTTCATCTCATGGACAGAGCTTCCTGTCTAATTCCATACTCTGCTTGCCTGGTGCATGATTTGAGGTGTTTGACATGCTCAACTAGGACTATCTCTTGTAAATATTAGCCAAACTTGGAGTTGGGAAGCAGCTGTTTGTGTTCATGTGACTTCTCTATATAGTCCCTATTCTCCTGGGTCTGAGAGGAGGACAGACTGCTATCAGCACCCTCTGCCATTTGCAGAGAAACAAGGAATGGTTGCCCCTTATCCCCTCTGCTTTTCTCCCTCGCAAAAGAGCGATTATTTTTGCATCTGCAAAAGGAGTGATTGCTCTGTGGAATCCCACTAGACAATGGGGCACATGCAGTTTCACTCTATGTTGATGACATGCTGATATACCTTAAGGACGCACACAGTCGGTATAACACCATATGTACACCTTTCCTGATTTTGCCAGCATAGTCAGACTTCATGTCAATTGGACTAAATTACGCATCTTCTTTCTTTGGGTGGGCATCCAATGCACTTCTCTTCAACCTTGGGGAAGGCCTTCTCCCCTGGGAGAGATCTATATTCTGCTGTGCCGGGGTGAGGATATACCACTAGCAGCAGGATATGTATGAGTGAATACAAACAATGAATCAGCTACATTCTCAGATAAATTTCTGGAAAAGCCTCCCATTAGCTACCACAGGACGGATAGTTCTACAATTATTATATTTTTTCACCTGCTATACTACTTTGCCAATGTTCCTGTTTTCCCTCCTATGGCATTTTTTCATGACCAAGATGGCATGTAGGGGCATCTGGTTTGGAGGGAAGGTTGATATAGGAACATGCTTGCTAAGCTCCAACTACCAGTGGCAAGTGGAGGACTTGGTGCCCTAGCCTTCAAGCAATCTACTTTGTAGCCAAACTCCAATAAGTATCTCAATTACTTTCTGGCAAGCCACTTAACAACTCCTGTCCATGGCAAGGTCCACTTTAATGGAGGCACTGATGTGCATCCTCCTTTCTAAGCCCAAACTAAGTAGACATACTATCAAGACTGATGGTAATTGCTTTCAAATGCATCAACTGCAGTATCCAATTTGCTAAATACATTTTTCCCTACACTCCAACCTTACCACTTTTGCATCTTCCTAAGCATGAAGGCTATTATACAGTGTACAATTTTACTATTTACCTATTATTTCACTGGCATAAAATGGGCATATATGATTTACTGGATCCATTCCTGAATGGATACGTCTCACTTTTGAACAACATATAGAAACACAGGACATTCACAAAGGGCGATTTGTCATCTACAGAGAAATAATCCAGTCATGCCACACTCACTGGACTATCACAAGTGAAGAGTCCCCGACACACACAGTATTGCAAATGATCCTGGCCATCACCTCATTACCTGGCCATCCAAAGCCTTGCGTGAGCACACCCAGGTATTATTAATTAACCTTCTAGAAGCCTGGGCGACTGATATCAGATGGGCTCTCCATGATTCAAAGTGGGGTTTAGTCCTGAAGTATCCCCAAAGTATATTCAGAAATGCCCAATTAAAAAATATCCAATATTCACTTTTACACAGGGCCTACCTTACCCTAGACATAACTTAACCAAAGTTACCATATGCTAAGCTCTGTTGTCCACATCGTCAGTCTTCTAAGGCAGACTTCTGGCATGTTATGGTCTTTTCCCTCTTCAACACTTTACTGGCATGCAGTACAGTCAATCCTTGCTGCAGTCACACAATGGCCCTCATTCTGGCCTTGGCGGTCTTTTCGCAAGACCGCTGAGTTACCGCCGCGGTGAAGACCGCCGACCGCGGCGGTGTGCCGCTGTGCGCATTCTGACCGCTGGGAGCGTTCCGCCGGAAAACCGCCAGCAGCCACACTGGCGGTCGGCGGGAAAGTGGAGACTGGTCAACCTCCACCGCCACGCCAGCAGAACACCGCCCACAGAATTACGACCCACATTTCTGTGTGGCGGTCTTCTGTTGGCGGTCTTCTGTTGGCGGTCACGTCCCTATGGCTCCCGTCGCCTCCCGGAGGACCAACGCACAAGGTAAGTTGATCGTCCGTGAGGGGAGGGGGTGGGGGGGTGTTGTGTGATGTGGGCGTGCATGGGGGTGTGCGTGTGAGTGTGTAGAGGGGGTGTGTGAGTGCGTGTATGCGGGCGGGGGGTGCTGCTGTGTCTATGGGTAATGTGTGCTGTTCGGCAGGTGCGCATGTCGGGATGTATGTGTGCGGGTATGTGTCCCCGTTGTGTATGTGTGTGTTGGGGGTGTGTATATGTGCATGTTGGGGGTGTGTGCATGTCGGGGTACATGTATGTGCATGTCGGGGTGGGGGTGGGGAGGGGGTTCGTACCACCTCTGGGGGGTGGCAGGGGGGTGGAGGGTGTGGGGGGAGGACTCGGGTTGGTAGTGGGGGGTGGGGGAGACCCCTATCAGTGCCAGGGAAGGAATTCCCTGGCCCCGATAGTGCTTACCGCCATGGTTCGCACGGCGGTTCCCGCCCGCAAGAAACCGCGGCTGTAGGCAGGGTCATAATACCCTTGGCGGTCTTGGGACGACCGCCGGGCCGGAGTGCGCAAACTCCAGCCCCGCGGTCATGACCGCCGTGGCGGTCGGAGTGGAGAAGTAGCGGTCGGTCGCGGCGGGGACCGCCGCGGTCAGAATGCCATTTTTAATACCGCCGGTCTGTTCGCGGTCCGACCGCCGTCTCTCCGCCGACCGCCAGGGTCAGAATGAGGGCCAATGTCACTTGGGAAGTATATTGTTAGCTAAGCGTGTCGTCAACTTGAAATGATGGGCAAACTTGCCTCCATTAGCATCTACATGACAAAGCATTTTGGTCTGCTGGTCTGAGGCACAAAGCACAGGACTGTGAAGGGAGGAGGTGAGAGGCCTCAGGAAACACTCAGGGGGTCATTAGGACTTCAGCAGATGAGTCCCAACAGTCAGGTTGCCACCAGTGCGGCCACCTCCCTGCGGGTCCCATTACACGTTTCCCACTGGTTCAGTGGGACAGAGTTTCCGCTCACTGGCCCAGTGGGAAATGGCCTACAGCATTGTCTCTGGTTCGTAATCAAGCCCACAGCAATGCTGTAGTGCATAGGGTGCACCAGCACCCGTCACAAAATTCACTTTCTTCCAAGCAGACAGTAAACTTTAAGACAGGGCTGGCCAGGAGGAACCCTGCACTGCCCATGCCAAATGCATGGGCAGTGCAGGGCCCCCCCTGGGGCACCCTGCAACCCTTCTCCACCAGCCTTTACATGGCGGTACTACCACCATGTAACTGCTGGTGGAGAAGGGGGTCGTATAATACAGACACCTTGATTGAGACACAACATACACCCATATATCTCATTTATTTAACAAAACTGATGGTTCAACCTACTGCCAACCTCATTTCTCCATGAAACTACAAGAACAGAGCATTAGATATGCAATAATTAAATATATTGCAATGCTGAATGTAATTACCTCATAAGCATGCATCTGATGACTGTTCTTTGAAAATGCAAATAAAAAGATTACAAATAATTAATGGCTCTAATGGATTATGAAAATCTATTATTGTGCATGAAGCTTTTCCTTGTAATAAATCACTTCAATGTTAGAGAACCTATGAATGCATCTCCCATGGACAGTGTAGTTTTGGTACCATAAAGCCCGCAATTGGCATGCTATTGGAGGAAATGAATGATGCCAACATGCCTTCGACTGGATTACAAGCAAAATCATAGAAATTGAAGTAACCAGACAAAATCAGTAATATATGAAACCAAGATCACCTTGATCTACTCTGGGGTTGAAAGCCAAGATCTATACTTTCTACAGGGACAAAGAATGCAATAGGAACATCAGAGAAAATCTTCAGAAATCAAAAAATAAATCTGCCACACAGCTCTGTGCTCTTTGATCGCACTCTGCTTGAGGACATAATAAACCAGGCCATTCTCTTTGTGTGGCTAATGGGGAAGATAGTAGAAAAAAAACACAGTAGGCATAATCATTTTTCCAAAGAGGAAGAATAGAAATCAGAGTGTTCGTAGATGAAGGAACTTCAAAAGAAAATAGTATCTTATCTCAAGCTTCATGGAATTTACCCATCACCATTGGTTTTAAAAATGTACGGTGCACCCACGAATAAAGGAACAGTACTACCTGCCATTGAATGGTGTTTAAATGTGTCAAAAAAGTAGATGTACATTTAATTGTGACATACACCAATATCTCAAATCTGAGAGAATACAGGTCCCATCATTGTGACAAGAGTTAACAATGATTAGGGATTTATTTAGAGTATGGTGGGCACAGTGTTTTGTTAAAATATAGTGCATATCTGGTACAACGTACTTAGAGTACTATTGTCTAGCATACAATTGTAACAGAACAGGACATCTGCAACAAGTTAAATTGAATATCCTGTGTGTTATCTTATTTGAGTTACAATAAATGGATTGTGAAATGCACATGCAAATTAAAAGAATCTAGGTTTTAATCAACAACAATGTATCCAGCTATCAGTTGTCGATCAAGAAGACATATAATATCATTTGCACTGAAATTTCAAAAACAAATATGTACACTTTGATCACGTAGTGAACACACTCTGCAATAAAAGCAACAGGCACTAATATTCATGATGCATTGGTCCACTCGCCACTCAATAAAATTATGGTTGTGATTTTGTATAATTGCACAATGTATCAAGTGTGCCAACATGAAGAAGAATGTGTCTCATAGTCCCTTCGGTCATACTATTGTACACTGAGCGGTGAAAGAAATATCCATTGACAGATCTTGCATTAGGTTTTCACAGAGGTCACTGTGTGCAAGCCTTTTTATTAATATTGTGGCAAGACTTATGATCCAAGTGTTAGACCTGACAACCTTAGGGTGGTCACCCCTAACTTTTTGAATGCCTCCCTCCACGTTTTTGACACTGCTTTTGCTGTTCTTAGGACTCTGCGCACTTTACTACTGCTAACCAGTGCTAAGGTGCATTTGCTCTCTCCCTTAAAACATGTGTCATTGGTTCATACCCAATTGGCCTATTTATCCTACTTTTTAAGACCTCAGTAAAGTGCACTACATGTGCCCAGGGCCTGTAGATTAAATACTACTAGTGGGCCTGCAGCACTGATTGTGCCACCTACATAAGTAGCCTCTTAACCACGCCTCAGGCCTGCCATTGCAAGGCATGTGTGTGCAGTTCCACTGCCACCTCGACTTGGCATTTAAAAGTACTTGCCAAGCCTACAACTCCCCTTTTTCAACATATAAGATACCTCTAGGGTGCTATGTAGATAAAAGGCAGGACATGTACCTGTGCAGTGTACATGTCCTGGTAGTATAAAACTCCTAAATTCATTTTTACACAGCTGTGAGGCCTGCTCCTTTCATATGCTAACATTAGGGCTAACCTTACATACTGTTTGAGTGGTAGATTCTGATCTAAAAGAAGTAACAAGGTCATATTTAGTATGGCCAGAATGGTAATACAAAATCCTGCTGGTGAAGTTGGATTTAATAGTACTGTTTTAGAAATACCACTATTGGAAAGTGAGCATTTCTCTGTACATAAACCCTTCTGTGCCTTGCACTCCACGTCTGGCTAGGTCACTTGGCAGCTCCCTTGTGCATTTCACTCAGGCAACCCAAAACACAGGATGCTCAGTCACACCTGCACACATCTGCATACTGAATGGTTCTTCCTGGGCTGGGAGGGTTGAGGGCCTGACACTTACATTTGAAAGAACAGGGGCCTGCCCTCACACAATGGACTGCCAAACCCCCTACTGGGACCCTGGCAGACAGGATAGACCTGAAAGGGGCCCTGGTGCACTTCTAAGCCACTCTTTGAAGTCTCCCCCACTTCAAAGGCACATTTGGGTATTTAAACAGGGCATCTGACCCTACCAACTCAGACACTTCTGGACAAGATACCAGTGAAAAGAAACCTTGAACCAGAACCTACAACCTGCCAAGAGGAACTGCCTGGCTGCCCATAGGACTCACCTGACTGCTTTTCTGAAAAGGACTGCTGCCCTGCTGTTGCCCTGTTGCCTAGCTGCCCTCTGGCCCTGCTAAGAAGTGCTCTCCAAGGGCTTGGATAGAGCTTACCTCATGTTCCTTGAAGTCTCAGGACCAAAACGACTTCATCTCTGCAAAATAACTCCTTGTGCGGCAAACACTGATCCACAGCCTGCAAGAAACGATGCACAGCCTGCATCGCGGTGAGAAAATGACTGCACGCCGAACCGGAACGACACAGCTCGGCACCTCACAGAGAAGATCAATGCAGCGCCAGCGTTGTGACGGAACTTCGACGAACAGCCCACTGCATCAGCACAAAGCCAAGCCAGAATGACACAGCCCGACTTCCTGCGTGAAGAATCGATGCAGCCCCTGTGACTTCGTCCTGACTGCTCAGTGCCAAGTTACCTGAGGGTAGGCACAGGATAATTTGGATTGTGTGTGATTTAACCTGACTAGAGTGAGGGTTCTTGCTTGGACAGGGGGTAACCTGACTGCCAACCAAGGACCTCATTTCTAACACCAAGGTTATACCTTATTTGCAAATGATATGAAACAACATTGATTCACCTATGTCTGCAGTCCTCTGAGAGCTATTGCTCCTATACTAAAATTATTGTTGACCGATTAAAATTTTGGAATACTCCCATTATGAACAATAGAGGAACTTTCTAATTGTATTTTTCCATTTTTATATTTGTCAAGTAGTGCAAGCCACAACCATTCATGCTATCTTATGTCTCTCTGTACAATTTAATTCTCAATGAATACTGAGATTGGGGACTTACAACACAACAGGAATTTAGACAGTACAGCCAAAAGAATGGTCCTCTGTATCTGGCATTCAATAAGGTTAGCCTGATGTATGTCTAAAGTCTGTATAAACAAAAAGTGTAGGCTGTCAGCAAGCTCATAAGCTATTATAAATAATTTGGAGAGACAGGAGTGATAGATGCCTTTGGATGTATACCATGAGCACATGTGTAATCGTTTAGTGTATAACATGGTAACCATTTCATTTCCTTACCTATAGATTGTGTGCCATTCTAGCCATTTTAAGTCTCATGGGCTTTTATAAAAGAAAAAGGATGCATTTGTCTCTTGATGAACCCTACCTCTCCACCTTCCAAGGTATCAGGTCTCTCTTCCATGTCTCATTCTTGTTAATATTCAGATTCATCTTTAATCCACTTATCCTCATATTCTCACTGCACTATATGGATTTTGTTCTATCAAGTCCATGCTAGCCTTTGGTGACATGTAAATTCAGATATCGGTCATAATTCAGTCTTTTGTGAATTGCATTCTAACCTCCATCTGTTTTGAATAGGAATATCTTTATGCTTATAATTTGTGAGCAAAAATAGCCTTTTGAATAAAGAGGTGCTCACAACACACTTTCAGTCCACAGCCATTTGTACACTTTCTCACATTAGGTTTGCTCTCTCAGGGACATTGGGTCAGGAGTGGAAAACACCATTTGAATGTTCCTTATCAATATTTATCCTGAAATATTGCCTTTATGGCTTTTTAAAATCCCTGTCGATGAGAAACAAATCCAGTAATATTTGACATTATAGTAAGGAGTTCAGTATGCAGCTTGGAACTACTATCAAGAGTTTTTCTTTAGTAATGGCAACTTCCCTAAATGTAATGTCACCTTTTTGGAAATGTATGAAATATTAAATGTCTACAGCCATATCTGTGTTAGCCAGATATTTTGTAGATGGCCTAAAAATACATATTGTTATAACAGGTTTTAATTGGCAAGACAAATGTGACTACTAAAGTGATCATAGCATCTAGAAGAGCAACAAACAAAAGCGAGATATTATACTCTGTATGTCTAAATGCCAGCTTCAAGGTGTAAAGTATATAGGTTTGTTCAATTATTTTCAAATAGGACTCTGTGATTACATTCAACTACAAGACGTGATGATAAAGAGCAGTTAAGAATTACAATAACATACTACAGTTTAAAACAAGTGCATTATATCATACACAACATGCCTTAATTTTCCCAACAGATAAAATACTATGAAATGTATGAGAGATAAAATATACTGTAAGAATATACCATTTATAACAATCATAAAGCAAAATGAAAAATAGCACCATATATTTTGGGTCTAAATAAATGAAATGTTAAGAATGCACAAGCTAATACCATACTTTCCCCTTTTATCCCCACCTTAATAGAGTAGTCAAACTTCATTCTGACTATTTGGTACATCACACACATTTTGAAAGCAAAATTAGAACTGTGCATAATATAAAGCTCTTTTCACTCCTTAAAACGCTAACACCATGCCATCTTAAATTCATTCACAAATTCAAAACAGCCTTCTTCATATATGCTTTCACACATCATCATATAGTAACACAACCACATTAATCCATCAATCAACCTAGGTTATCACTATACCTTCATACCATTATACCTGCACAGAAACACCTATGTATAACCTCAACTCCTAATCAGACATCCAACCTTTTTGGTGCTGATTCTACCCAATATCTTCGGCTCTACTAATTAGACTTCTGTCAATTTGGCCATGTTTTATTTTTTAGAGAACGTTCTATTATTCTAACTTACTGTGGGATCCCTTTTCTGTGGTGTTTTCAGTTATAACTGTGTGAAGTGTTGCACAAATACTTTACACATTGCCTCCAAGCTAAGCCTGGCTGCTTTCTTAAGCTACCTGGGGGAGGAGCACAGGTTAATTTAGGCTGAATTGGGCCACAAGGCTTGTTGGTGCTGCTTGACTGGGGCTCACACCACAGTCAACCAGACACCTAATTTCTCACACTTACAAACACCTGCATTATCAAGTAATAAATGTAGTAAAGTCGAAGTTAATGTTGACTTAAAACTGTAAAATTGGGACCCAAGGAGACCACCTTTATTTAACATTGTCATGGCAACGTCTTTATAAGGATGAACAGGGATTTAAAATTAAGGGGATACGTCCTTTCACTTGTGGGCCCTTGAGTTAAATCTATGTTTTAATAATAGGACTAATATTAAATGTTCCCTATAATGCCTTCACGTCAACCCATTGTGTTTGGCCCCGTGTTTGCTCCACAAGTGGTCTACTCAGTTGAGAACCTGCCTGAAATTACAATGTGCCTGTTTACAAAGTGCAGTTTAAATGATTTCCAAGAATTAATCCCTTATTTATTGTCAGGAGGAATAATGCAGTGTAACACATTAACTCCGAAGTTAAATTGTATAATAAAAGTTGACACATTTTAAGCATTATGTTTAAGTATTTGCCTGCTCTGTAATACAGGTTATAAGTAACCTGTAATTTCATCTACTCAAAACTGCTATGTACAAGTGTGTATCACTGCTATCTCAATTACCTGGATATTAGTACAGCTTCTTAAGAAAGCTGCTGAAAATGAAAATGAAAAGACCCTGATTTAGCTTGAAAATGTTTATTACAATTTAATTAATTTGAATTTCATTTAAAGTCACTGTGAGTGTTGGTCCATAAGTCCAGTTTGACAATTCCTTCAATCCTACCAATTCTTCTCTGGGAAAGGTTCAAGACATGATCATGTTTCCTGCACACTTTTTCCAAATGTGGACCAATAGCCAATCTACCAGTACAAGGGTGATTTGTAACTACTTGTATTGTGTCACCTTTACAGAAAAGAAAAGAAACACAAAGGGGCACATTCACAAAGACATTTGTGAGTATGTGAAGTAGTACTCATTACTACTAACTCATTATTACTACTACAAATACTATTAGTACAAATCGAAATGGCTATGTCTTCTTTGCAAGTTTACTATCAGGGAGTTGGACATATCAGAGCCCATTCACAAAGGCATTTGTGAGTATGTTATGTATTTAACATATAGTACTACTTCACGTGCTCATAAACGCGCCCCCAAAATGTATGATCCCGGCTAAAAGGGTAACGGAACAAAGTGCGAATTATGACAAAGCTGTAGCTGTTGTATTGTGCAACACCGAGTGATCGAGGGCAAAGCTGGTGGTGGAGGATTGTTTCAGCAAACGCATTTTGTCAGTAATCTGTAACCTTATTTGAAGATACGTAGAAGAAAATAATTAACTTCCATTTCAACAAAACACCAGCAAGCCTTCAGGCGATCATGATAACTGTTGCTATCAAAGTCCATGTTAAACACGACGTCAACAGGGCTGTCATTTTGATAACCTAACTGTTTGTCAGAAGGAACGCAGATATGGTGGCTACTCCATTTCCTAATACGTGACCTGTGTCGGAGGGTGTCTAGTCATCTCTTCTTGTCCCTCTTGCCTGCCAGGAGATTTGAAGATACCCGACTAAATGGAACATTTAGAAATTCAATAATACTTTACATCAAATTAGTAACATGCCACCTAAGAGACTAGTTGTGAAAAACTACTTCTTTCATCAATATAGCTCTTCTATCATATAAATGTGAACATCTATCCTGTATCTTCTCTCTGAATCGCAATGCTAAGGGAGTAAAGTATATTTATTTACCTTCACATGAACTAATTCCGTTTCCAGTATATCCTGCGTTGCAGTGACACGACGAGCCGCGACACTGTGCATATATATGGCACGTAGGACATGTCGTATCCATTTTGATGTGGTCCAGCAGAGCGGACATGCACACTGAAATGGAACATTCAAATTATCCAGATTAAAAACAGAATATTTTTAAAGTGAACTTTGTAAAAAAAATACTTAGAAAAATTATAACATGCACAAACTACCAATTTTATTTGAAAACGATAAAACAGATTTAGCAAAATGGACAATGTAATTGGTACATGCATAACTGATTAAAATGTTTTAATCGTGAGTAGATTTTCTCTGATGTTCCTACAGTATTGCACTTTTTATCCCTATAGAAAGTATGGATCTTGGCTTACTACCACAGAGTTGATCAAGGTGATCTTGGTGTCATGCATTACTGATCTTGTATGGTTACTTTCATTGCTATGAATTTGCGTGTAATGCAGTCAAAAGCATGTTGGCATCAACGATATGCCAATTTCAGGACTTATGGCACCAAAGCTGCACTCTTCAGGGAAGGTGCATTTACAAGTTCACTAAAGGTGAAGTGATTTATTGCAAGGGAAACCTTCATGCAAGACAATGGATTTTCTATACCATTGGAGTTATTAATTATTTTTAATCTTTTTTATTTGCATTTTCAAAGAAAAATCATTTGTTAACAGTGCACACAGACACATGCTTATGAGGTCATTAGTAATTACGTTCAGCAATGCAATATATGTGAGTATTACCTCTCTAATGTCAAAGTGAGGATTTAGTAACATGTTGCATAATGAGTTTATCTATCATTTAGTAATCCCTAAGTAGAACATTTTTAAAATATCTATTCCCAGTTTTGCTAACATTTATGTTACAGTTTGTAAAACCGACGCAATTGATAGGTGATTAGAACGTATACAACATCTTGAATAAAATGTCTATTTCATAGCACAAGCAATCCTTTTACCAAGCACACTGTTCATTCTCCCTACATAGCTGTTTTGGTCTGCTTGAGAAGGAAAAGGTCACATTGCATGCGTCATTTCCCACTAATGCCCCAGACAACTGTGAGGAGCGTGTATGCAGTCACACACAACTCTCAACTGTTATGAGAAATCAGCTGAATGCATTAGGAACTCCCGCAGGCGTTGTAAATATTATGCTTCATAGCAGACTGATTGTATCGCCTACCAAACTACACTGCTGATATATAAGAAAAGTTATTTTAGAGAGCTATATTATCTAATGAGTTGTATTATCTGAAACCAAGGATTTTTGAAAGGTGTGGAAAGCACTCGTAATTTGCACACGTCCTTTTGCAAAACATCATGGTAGTTGGAGTTTAATTTGCTCACAATATAGTTGTTTTGCAGTTTGGATAATTCACATTTAAACAATTTTAGCACACACGTATCTGTTCAGTCAGTATTGGAAACCTAACAAGTTTCATGTTTTTTTTGTTTTTTTTTAGCAAAGCAAATATGTTGCTTTTATTTTACTTGGCCACTAAAAATGTTGATATGCGAGTAGAACGACCTGAGTGAACTCCACTTGTAGTAACATATTTGGGAGGACTTGGGCAACATTTTGGGAGTGTGAATCAAACCTGTTAAAAGCCTAATGATGTGGTCTAGAAGCTGAGTTGTCAGTCCTGGAGGCAGGATGACTGAGTTCCAGCTCTTTCTTCAGGATCAAAACTAAAGGGCTCATTTACGAGACCCGTGGTGCAGGGCTGTGCAACAAGTGCCTTGCTGTGCTGCCCTGCGCCACCGGAAAATGGCAGAAATGCACTGTATCTACAAGATACTGCACATTTCTGTCCTCTCCCTCTGCACTGGTGCAAAAATTGCTGCCTAGCACCAACACCGGCACCCTTACGTCATAATGCAAGGATGTCTGCATTGCGGGGATGATTGCTTTTGTACAGAAAGGGACAAATGCTTTTGTACAGAAAGGGACACCTTTCTGCACAAAAACAATCATAAGAGGTGTTTTCCTTTTTCTACATGTGCTGCAGAATGAGCACATGTAGAAAGAGGAAAAAATTGGGAGAAATAAAGATATTTCTCCTTGTTGCACCATTCTTGCACCACCCCTGAGGTGGTGTAGGAATCTGGTGCATTTCCAGACTTGTAAATCTGGGTATGCATCAGATTCCTTTGGGGTCTACGGGTGTTTCATGGGAACACCACAAACAACAACCACTGAACACCCCTTTCACGCAGTGCTTTGCATGAAAGGGGTCCATATTTACAAGGCCATGGAAAGCCATGCAAGGTGGCTTTGCGTGGCTTTGTAAATATTGCTTGACACACTACACCACCAGAGAGTCACAAAAATGATACTCCAGTGGTGCGGTGTGCCGCTGTGGTCTAGCAAGAGAGGCTTTAAATGTGTGTAGCTGAGACACTTGCTATCCTTCTGTGCATCAAAGACCAACTTACGGAAAAGTGTGTCCATTACTTGAACTGCACATGCTGCTGTTTGCCTTACAAAGGTCAAGCATTCAAAGGTCACGCTTTTGTGGTCATTGCAGTGGGCTCTTACAATAGTGTGGAGGCTCCCATGCCTGCATGAAGAATTGGCTCTAAACACATACATGGATGCATCGCCCTAATGAAATGGTAAAACTGCTAGTGTGGATGCACCCATTACAGAAGAATGCACTGAGATCCCTTGAATATCCATAACTGTAGACACTTTGCTCGCATCGCCAGAGGGTGCCTTGAAAAGGGCTTGTGATTGTTACAAAACTGCAACCCCACAACTCACACATGAAGTACTTAGTCCTCTTACAAAGGAAAATGGAGAGTACACATATATACACATTGTCATTGTGGCAGGGTTACACAAACATGATACCCACATGATTGCCTAGTAGTACCAAGCCCTTGTTGGGGCCAGACGGGCCACACAAAGGTTGGAACAGGTTTTGGATTCCACCCACCTTCCTGAGATCATTCTGGAGTCCTCCACAAAGGATCATGGTGGCAGTGTTTATGTGAGGCATCTGTTGCATTCAGGTGTATGGACCTGCTGGGACTCTCTGCCCTCTCTAAAGCTAGACCAAATTCAATAATCTTTACAGCTTTGATCATTGAGAAACAGATGTATCATATCTACATATAACAAATAAACGAAGCGCTACATAAAAAAACATTTGGAAAAAAAAAAAAAACTTATTTATGGAACGCAGTTTTGCCAATTGTGACCTTGGCCCACATTTTTTAAATATCTCTGTGTTGCTCTACTGCATCTTGAGTTGCCAAACAATGGCGTACAGTATATGCAAATTGCTTGTTATGAATAATTAGGCGAAAACATGTTAGATGAAAGCAAGTATTGTGAAAGGTAGACATTTAATATTTTATTTTATTTGAGGTAGCCGACAAATGAGATGTAGGATACATAACCTCACCAGTGAGGAAACATTTTTTGTTATCCCCTTCGATTACATGCAATCCAAACACAGTCATCTGTTTAGTGGCAAATACTTTGTTCACAGAGTTTGTAGCAGTTTTAGTGAAAATGCAACTTCCATTCTAATTTCACCAACTGCAGCACATATTTTACAGAAAGCATTATTCAAAATATGGTCTTTCAACTAAATAAAATACATGGTAACTTACCTAACAGAATTAGAAGTTGCATTTGAAGGTGTTAGGCTTCTGCCTGTTCCGCGCTGCTGATATCCGAGCTTGAGCCTCGCTTCTCTTCTCAGTGACGCACTACAGTGCGTTTCCTTTGGAGATTTTCCTGTCTCTGTGTGAGCCCATGGCTTCCATTTCCTACACTTTCATCAAATGGAGCAAAATGTCTGGCTGCAAAATGGTATGTTCTCGGTGAGTTGTAGTATAAAATCTTCACCTGACGTTTGCTTCGTTTAACGTGAAACAACGTAATATTAGAGAGTGTTTAGTAATTGCATATTCTCCAGACACAAACACACGATAACTTTGAGACGCTGGCTGTGACTGAAAACTTGTTTTCAGGACTGACCGCACAGGATACCATCAATCATGACAGTTTCCTGGTCACTCCTTGTCCCTGCTTTTCCTGACATAGTGTGCTGTGACTTACTCATAGTCGATTATTGTGTCTGTTGATAAAATAACTTTTCAGAGACGCTAGCAACATCTACACAAATTAAAAGCTGTACAATACACGTTTTTGTGTATAAATATGTCTTTCTTTCTCTGCCCACGTTGTGGGTCAATGAATATCTTGTACTTGTTAACAACGCATCTAATTTACATGTTGCGTGCTTGGTTGCGCTTTTTTTTCTTCCTGCAATTAAATAACATATTTATATATCTCTACAGACTCGCTGGTGATGTCAATTTCCTTTTAGTCTGTCAGTGCTATTGTGCCACGCATGTACCAGAGTGTGTGAAAGGGAGTTTACACATTGCGCTGTTTGAATAAAGTATACTTGTTATGTTGTTATGGTGAAGTAATTCTTGAGGTTTCTTAAACCCAGGAAGTGGGCTTATGGGCTCCTCCCCCAGCCTTTGGGGAATACACAGAAACTTAAATCTGATGCAGTTACTGTGTGACAGAGCGCACTAAGTTATTTTTTGGCACAGATGTTGCACAGTTTGTTCGTTCATGTGTGATAGTTAAATAAACTCCAGGGGAAAGAGGCATGTAATGAAAAAAACGCATCCAGCAGATCAATAACTTTGTGGAACAGGACACCGCTTCGCAGCCATAGTTATACTACCCAAAACTGCCCTCGAGCTACCTCGAGCCTTCAAAATACGAAATACTATGGTAAGCAAATACGAAAGTATTTCTAATGAAATTCTGAAAACATATTCAATACTTCTCGACCCCAGGTTCCAGTGTGCGATTTCACCTCCTGTCTCCTGTCTGTGGTTTGCTGCTACCCTTAGGAATACGTGGTGTATCTTGAATATCTCACAAAATACTATTCCCTTTTACCCCAAAGACCACGACGATGATAGGTAACTGTGTTCAACATTGTGGAAATACTGACTTCTAATCAAAGGTTACGTAGGCAAAGATCCTTTGTTGGTTTTGGGTGAGATCTAAAAAGAGTGTGGAAGGTTATTGGGACAGCAAGCTGCATCATGGATGGCTGTAAAGTGTATGGATTTTTTTCAGTGAAGCATCATGGATAGGGAGCGTAGGGAGGAGCATCTAATCCTAGGGTGATATTGATTTCTCTCTGCGTGTTCCTCTGACTACCACAACACTCAACAGTGTCATTGCACCAATCACTTCAACTTAAACCAGCAGGATGCTACACCAATTACCTACGCCTTACAGTCGCAAGGTCATACCTGAAATGTCTATCTCAAACTTTGATTAGCTGCCCTTATTGAGTGATGTGGGGACAAACCTTGAAATTGATCAAAATGATAACAGGTTCCCCATAAGACTAGGGATCCCATACTGATGAACAGCTTTCAATGCTGCAATTACTTGTACACTTAGCCAAGGAGTATAGTATTAGCAAGTGCCTCCTGAACCTGGGGTTACTTGAGAATGAGTGGTTTTCAGCCACCCCTTCAACATCCTCGCACCTCTGAGATGCTGGTATAGAACATGGCTGATGACCATGTCAGAAAGCTAAACTAAAAATAAAAAAAGGAAGTGCACAGAAGCATGTAAAGATGTAGCAAGTGGTCCAGTGGAACTTCGCAGCTGTAAAAATGCTAGTGGAGTGGGATTGATGAGCACTGGAGAGCAATGGGTGAGTGTGGGTGCAGAAGGGCTGTGCATCCAGTGTATTTGGTGGGGAGGGCAGTAGGGAATCCAGTTTATGTGAATTAAGCAAAGCAATAGTTTTAGGATACTTGGTAGGCAAAGTGGGTAATCTAGTGCCGGGAAGTAGGGAATCCAGTTTATGTGTATGAAGCAAAGCAATAGTTTTAGGATGCTTGGTAGGCAAAGTGGGTAATCTAGTGCCATTTCTGGTGTGCAGGATTGTTAGACAATGCCGAAAGCCACCTAAATTACAGTAGGCATTGGCTGAAAGGGGCTGTCCAAAGCTTTTTCTGTATATTTATGTGAAATGTCTTATGTGTGTGAGTGATGTGTGTTGAGTGATGACAACAACTCTAGCCATAGTTGTCTGTAAGTGAGACCTAATAACAGGGCATAAGTATCTATAGAAGACACTCAGGTTGGGGCACATATGGGTCTACTGGCACATCAGGAACAGATGATTTTTTGTGTGGAATGTTTTATGTTTTTCTTTTTGATCTGCTGAGCCTGTAAATTTCTTTGGAACAGTCCACAGATTAACAATTGAAAAAAACCTCCCTTGAATTCTCCTTTTGTCGGCTCAAACATCATCAACGGAGTTGACCACCAGCAGATTGCACAATGCTCAAATTAGACCACAGTGATAAGGATAGTATTCTTTTCAGTTGAAGAGACATTGCAAAAGATGTGCTGTTGAGTAATATCAAAAGAAAACACCTAACACTGATTTCACTGACTCTTTGGCTGAGGACATTGAATCCTAGTGAGGCTAACCTAGACATCCTTCCTTTGTACTTTGGTAAACTGAATGCAGTTACACCGTGTAGTAAAATACATTATTTACAGCACTCATACCTGCAGAAGTGTGCTATAAATGACAATATTAAGAAACAAACACTGGCACTGGTAACCTGGTAATTGCAGTGGATGTATGCAAAGACAAAAAATAAATGAGTACACAGGAGTACACAGATTGGATGGATATTCCTGTAGATCAGAATGTGCTTTGAAAATCTTTCCACTTGTGTTAGACCTGATAGCCTTAGGGTGCCCCCCATAACTTTTTGCCTGCCTCCCTCCACTTTTTGGACACTGTTTTTGCTGGTTTTAAGACTCTGCACACTCTACCACTGCCCACCAGTGCTAAAGTGAATATGCTCTCTCCCTTTAAACATGGTAACATTGGATCATACCCAATTGGACTATTTAATTTTCTCATAAGTCCCTAGTAGAGTGCACCATGTGTGCCCACGGCTGTAGATTAAATGCTACTAGTGGGCCTGCAGCACTGACTGTGCCACCGACTTAAGTAGCCCCTTAACCTTGTCTCAGGCCTGCCATGCAAGGCCTGGGTGTGCAGTTTCACTGCCAATTCGACTTGGCATTTAAAAGTACTTGCCAAGCCTGAACTCGCCTTTTTCTACATATAAGACCCCCTAAGGTATGCCATAGGTAACCCAAAGGGTAGGGTGCTGTGTAGGCAATGGCAGGACATGTACCTATGTAGTTTACATGTCCTGGTAGTGTAAAACTCCTAAATTCGTTTTTACACTGCTGTGAGGCCTTCTCCCTTCATAGGCTAACATTAGGGCTCCCCTCATACATTGTTCGAGTGGTATCTGCTGATCTGAAAGGAGTAGGAAGGTCATATTTAGTATGGCCAGAATGGTGATATAAAATCCTGCTGACTGGTGAAGTTGGATTTAATATTACTATTTAGAAATGCCACTTTTAAAAAGCGAGCATTTCTCTGCACTTAAATCTTTCTGTGCCTTACAATCCAAGTCTGGCTGGGTTTAGTTGACAGCTCCTTGGCATTCAATCAGACACACCCCAAACACAGGATACTCAGCCTCACTTGCATATATCTGCATTTTGAATGGGTCTTCCTGGCTGGGAGGGTGGAGGGCCTGCTCTCACACAAAGGACTGCCACACCCCGTACTGGGAGCCTGGCAGACAGGATTGAACTGAAAGGAGACCTGGTGCACTTCTAAGTCACTCTTTGAAGTCTCCCCCACTTCAAAGGCACATTTGGGCATATAACCAGGGCCTCTGCCCCTACCAACTCAGATACTTCCTGGAGAAGAAACTTGTAACCAGAACCTGCATCCCGCCAAGAAGAACTGCCTGGCTGTTCAAAGGACTCACCTGACTGCTTTCTGTGAAGGACTGCTGCCTTGCTGTTGCCCTGCTGCCTTGCTGCTCTCTGGCTGAGGTGAAGAAGTGTTCTCCAAGGGCTTGGCTAGAGCTTGCCTTCTGTTCCCTGAAGTCTCAGGACCAAAAAGGCTTCATCTCTTCAAGAAAGACTTCTTGTGCAGCGAAATTTGATGCACAGCCTGCCAGAAATGACGCACAGCCTGCACTGCGGTGAAAATTTCACAGCACACCGAACCGGAACGACACAGCCCGACTTCGCAATGAGAAGATCGACGCAGCGCCAGCGTAGCGACTGGAATTCAGCGCACGGCCCACTGGACCAATGCACATTTGAGCCGGAACAACGCAGCCTGACTTCCAGAGAGGAATCGACGCAGGTATAAGAGAAAAACAAATTTGGCAACACTAAGCAACAGTATCAATGCACATTTCCTAATTTACCCAAGTATAAATGCTGTTAGGTAGTGCTCATACACTAATGCACATCGTTGCCCTGATGTGCTTTCCGGTTTTTCAAAGAAAAGACCGTAACAATAGAACCAAACAAAATGTACTAGCGGAGCACAACAAATTTTTTTCTTTCTTTCTTTCTATTTTCTAAAGTATTGATAATCAAAAAGTCAAAAAGTCAAATATGACTATATAATTAGTAAATTGTGATAGACTGTCCACAATCCGCATACATTCATATATTATTGACCTCAAGCAATGTAGGTTCTCATAATTTTATATAATGAAAATATTTATTTCAAAAATTGGTGACAATAATAAATAACATACAACACTAAACCCCTGCAGTAGACAACCAATCAACATAAAAGACATAATGTAAATAGATACAATAAAAGTCCATAATCTAACACAGAAATAAACTATGAGTCAAAGGACCGGATTATATTTTGTCGAATCCACATGTAACATCAGCCGACACGTGTTTCCTCCACACATTGGACTTCTTCAAGGCTTAAACTCTCCATTTACCACTTGTATCTCCAAATGATATTCAAATCTCTTGGTATTGTCCGCACTAAGCTTGTTCATTGTACAAAGAAAAACCGCAACTGATTTTCATTTTTTTGATAATATAATTTTAGTTCATCAGCTTATAGTTGGTCCTGTATCCTGCATAATAGCAATCCACGTCCTGTGTTGCTTCGTTGCAATACCAACGTTGGTATGTTATTTATTATTGTCACCAATTTTTTAAATAAATATTTTTATTATATAAAATTATGAGAACCTACATTGCTTGAGGTCAATAATATATGAATGTATGTGGATTGTGGACAGTCTATCACAATTTACTAATTATATAGTCATATTTGACTTTTTGACTTTTTGATTATCAATACTTTAGAAAAAAGAAAGAAAGAAAGAAAAAAATTTGTTGTGCTCCGCTAGTACATTTTGGTAGGAATCGACGCAGTGCCTGCCGTGCGGTAGAAAATTAGACGCAAAGCCCACCGGATCAACACAGCTCCTGTGACTTCATCCTGTCAGCGCAGGAAATCCACGCACTGTCCCCAGGGCACCTGAAAACCCCGCAACCCGAAGAGGATCCACGACCGAGCGCCAGAAATCGACGCACAGCCGTCCCTGCGTGAAAACTAAACAATGCATCGCTGTGTGCGGCCCAAGAAATCGACGCACACTCCTTTCTTTCCACGCTTCTGCTCCTCTGTGGTTCTTTGTGGAGATTTTTCAACACGAACCAGGTACTTTGTGCTTGAAAGAGACTTTGTTTGCTTTTAAAAGGCTTAAGACACTTTATATCACTTTTCAGTGATATCTTTACATTTACTTATTGCATCTTTGATCGTTTTGACCTGCATTTATCCAAATAAATATTATATATTTTTCTAAACACTTTGTGGTGTATTTCTGTGGTGCTAAATGATGGTATTGCATGATTTATTGCACAAATACTTTACACAGTGCTTCTAAGTTAAGCCTGATTGCTCAGTGCCAAGCTACCAGAGGGTGGGCACAGGATAATTTGGATTGTGTGTGACTTTCCCTGACTAGAGTGAGGGTCCTTGCTTGGACAGGGGATAACCCCACTCCCAACCAAAGACCCCATTTCTAACACCCTGTTATTCACAATTCCCCAAAAATCCATGTGAATGTAATCTGTACGCTGTAAAACATCCAGATTTATTTAATGTAGTATACAGATATTCACCTTGGAAAACCACAACCTACAAGCGGTGGAATGGCAAGACGTAACCTCGCTTTTCCAAACTAAAAATCCTATTGATTCTTCAAGATCAAGCCTGCAGATCCCAGAGGTGTCACAGCACGTAGACGCACCAACAAAAAAATGACTGGTCCTAGCTCCCCCTGGCCCTGTCAGACAGGAGGGAAGCATGAATGGGGAAGGTAACACTGGATGATCACAATAAGCAGGCCTCTAATATCACCGGACAGCAGATAACCCTCTCTCAACAGGTTCATGGAACATATTTACAATCAAGAACCCTGTAGTGGTTAAATATCTATGTTGATTTCAAGTGTTTTTGCTGCAAGAAACATGGGCTTAACACTCAGTGCCTCTGGTGGGTTACATGGAGATATCAAAGTTTGCCACAAGAAAGACCAACAAGGGTCGCCTAAAGGGAGACCTAGCAATATAAATCTACCTGCAACTGAATGTCCAAGTCAAACTAATCCTCTGTATGCAGTATTTGCTCCAGGCACAGAAAATAGAGGGCTGGGCACACAAGGTGAAACATTCCTTAATATTACTGAACGTTTATATCAACCCAGACTGGAAGTCAAGGCTGTCCACTGTTCCAACATTGGTTTTAATAATTATGAGCCTGAAATCAGCTGATGATGGACAGTTCACAATAATCTCTGGGGATTTCTATGCCAGCCTCTTCTCTCGCAAACCATGAAAACCTCCTGACACCAGACGCATATAGAAAATCTCACTGCGAGCAGTGCCACAACTTCGACATAGCGACTAACTGGGTTCACAGCTTACCACAATTCTAAGAGCTTCAGACTATAGATCAGCAGGATAAAATCTTATTAGATTGCACAAATCTATTAGGAGAATACCCCTTCTCAATGTCAAGTGATATCAGCGACTGTTAGCAGTATTGCAGGATACTGAAATCAAAGCATGGCAAAGAGAAAACCTCCCACCTATCACTAACTACTAACCAGAGAAACTCAGTATGGATGTAAAAAGAAATCATATAAGCAAGAAAGGCTCTAAACCTGCAAATATCACCTGCTGAAATATAACCTCCTAATGAAGGAACAACAAGTCAAAGTAAGGGAACTGCTTAAAGACTATAAGATGACAATATGGTTGCCCAAGAAACAGCATTTAGACATGTTTGGCTCTACAGGTTAAACAATGACAACACTGCACTACATGGGGTAAATATAAGTGAGGAAGAATAGACCCAACACCTGCAAAAACATTACCCAGCAAGGCAAGAAGAGTCCTGGGCAACCACAATGGAAGGGGCTCTATCAAGGCTACAGCACTGTCCTAATGCAGATTCCCAGGATCCAACCCACAAGGTAAGAAAACACCTCTGAAAAAATGATGGAGTGGATCCAACAAGGCTACAGCAGCCCTCCGAATTGGATACATCTAGTTAGGCAGGACCTAGAAGGAGACAGCTCAATGCAAGGTCTGGGAAAGCTCAAGATGAAGCAGTCAAAGAGGGAGCAAGTTGAAGTGAACTCAAAACAATTAGAAACAATAATATAGAGGAGCTGCTCTGATGGCACCGCTTGTCCCCTCTGCCCTGTACAAAATCAATCCAGAATTATGGGCAAAAAACTTTGTATACCCATCAGTGCTGTGAACCTCCATTAAGCACTTACGGACTCCTGGCACATACCTATAGTCCACCCAATTTTTAAGGTTGCAGACAGAGGTGACACAGCAAACTGCCACCTCATAAACCTGCTTGGCATTGCTTGACACTGAAGGCAAGCACTATGCAACCTTCTACAAGACCCGCAAGAATGGGTAGCATTTTTGGCACTCATTTCATGGAATCATGTGTGAATTTGCTCCAACCAGGAAACTCTGTAAAACCTTGACAACTCTACCATCTGCATTGAAAAGGCCTTTGACTCAAAATCAACTTTACATGCCACTTTAATAAACTTCAAGGCAGCATTCAACAGGGTCCCCCAAAACGTACCCTGGGAAAGACTCAGCTCCCCTGGGATACCTCTGAAAATCTTGAGAATGCAGATGATCTATTTCTGATGGCTAGGATCCCTGTAGGTTTGCATAAAGCTTCTAGTTGCACTGTCCAATTTTTATCAATCAGCATGAATTAGTAATTAATTATAAAAAACAAAAGTGGTGTAATTCAGCAAGAAAATAAAAACACTTGGAGCATGGCTGATAGAAGGGGTCAGATTATCAGTCAAATCAAAATATAAGTACAGTGGAATATGATACGACATAAGAGGCACCTTTACTGCGCAAATGGATTCAATGAAATCTAAAGCTGCCTCCTTAACATTCGGTTTGAATACCGTGCCAAAATCTTTACAAGGTCCAATCCTGGCACCCATGTGCAAGGTTATGGGGGCAAAATTACTAATATTTGTCTCGCATGAGTGTGGAATAATTATAGGAACAAAGATGGCGGGGCTGCTGGACCTGCTAAATGCTAAACCCTATTGGTCGGTGCCAGGTTCCCTAACTATACACCTGAGGCCCAACTACACCTAGAGTTAGGCCTGACAAAACAATCAATCAATTGCCACAAAGTGTTCCTTTCTAAAAATATGCCACGAATTTAGAATGGCGGTGGACAGTACACTAACAGCACACATCTGGTTTGAAATTAATCAGTCAAAATCAAAAACAACCTTTAGGAGCAGTGTCAGCAACACCCTGCAGTAACTGCAAGCCTCTGAACTTTGGAACTGAATTTAAAAAGAGTCTCAACAGATCTTCTAGACTTCTCTCTGGCTCACCCATGCCTGGCAAAGCATTAACTCTTATGTTTCTCTGAAGTCACAAGCATATTTCTATATGGAATTTCCACATCACCTCAAAGTTAAATTAATGCACGCTCATTTAGGTACCCAGCCAACCCTAGGTCAATATCCTTCTCAGCTAAAAAATAGCAAATATAAACTGCAGACTATGTGGTGCGGACAAAGAAACATTAATGCAATCCTTCGTCTCTGTCCAGCAATGTTATCAGATCACAAAAGGATGTTGAGAAGTGCCTTCAATCAGACAGCAGTTCGAATGTGCAAGCAAGTGATTTTTGCAGCACTCAGTGAACACAAAGCCTAGCATTAGGGTGGCTAAATTCCTGGGCCACATATAATACCAGCAAGGCGTACAGGTCTACTATAGCTCACTAAACTTGCACAAATAGAGGCAAACTATGGAGTCTAACAGACCTAGGCTTGCGGTTGTAAACAGAAATAACAACCAATGAAACTGTAGACCAGCCCTGCAAGTTCCAACAATAGGAGCCATTAAGAAAAATCCTTCAATCACCAAAGTCGCTGTATGACCATGTCTATGAAATTCGCCTGATACATCCTTTTAAATACGCAGTCATTTTGAACTTTCAATTATATTCACCTCCAATGAATGCACTTTTTATTAACTCTTTTGCAGAATTAAAATTGTATTCCTCTTTTTTATGTATATTCTTACTGGTATAATGGTTTTAATTAACTAAGCACTTTGATAATACATTGAAATACACAAATGTTAATTGTACATACACAAATTTGTCAACAAAGATTATTTACCATGCTTCAAATTGCAGACGAATCCACTGAATCCGTAGCACATGAGCTGGTCACATGGAGGGTGTGTACAAGTGGGTTACATTGATAACTTGAATGCTGATGGTGGTAAAGATGCATATTTCAGATAGTTCTATTATTATAAGAATTGTAAGTTACAGTGCTTTGATTGGCAAAAGTCCAGAGGGCAAAATACTATGTTAAGTTACATTCATAAAAGGGAGGTGGGCATGGATACTTTGGGAATTTATGTCACAGTTTCATTCTAGTGTGGTGAAGGTTGAGTGAGGTCTGAAAGATATAAGTGTCTGCATCCTGTCCATTAAGTTGAAGGCAGAGATGGGGTGCAGATCTGGGGCTGATGGTGCATAGGTATACTTTTCGGATAGTGTTTCATGCCTCGGTTTAGTCATTTTGAAGCACTTCAAATAGTAGATTTTATATGCAGAGCATAAAAGGTAGACATACCGCAGAATGCACTATGTAAAATATGTTGAGCATGAATTGGAAAGTTTTGAAGGATTGCTGAGACCAGGAGAAAGGGGGCTCCTATGTGTGAACTGCGGAGTAGTAGATGCATTAGACAGTGAAATGTGCAGGAGTGTTTCGCTCAGTCCTTATGTGACCTTTAGGAGACTGCAAGGCTATCACCTGGAAAGGACTTTGGGAGACTGTAAGGCTATCACTGAGAAATGACTTTAGGAGACTGTAAGGCTATCACCCAAAAAGGATGACTTAGGCTCCTGTAGTTCTATAAACTAGGTAAACTGCATTGCTTAGTTGAAAAAAATAACAGCATTTGCTTGCAGCACTTACAACATCAGGAATCAGGAGTGAAGACTGAAAAGGAATGTAAATTCAGTTGGTGAGGTTGAGGTGAATTAGGTTCCGCCTTGGCAAGCTAGAGTGGATGGGCCTGGGGGTATATTTCAGTTGTTTGAGCCTTACATCTGTAGGAATGAATTGTATATTACATCAGTTATGTACAGTGCATAGAAAAACAGACGTCTGGCATGAACCCTATGTAAAATATGTGTTGATGGAAGGGAGGTGGTCAAGGGTGTCCAGAGGCGATTTGGGTCTCCTGGAGAAGAGGGCCATGGTGGCCAAGCAGATTGAAAGATGGGACAGGGGTAAACTAAGTTTGTGTTCATGGGCCAGGGCTGCTGGCCTTTGATATGCATGGGATCCATGGTCCAGTGACCATATCTTGTTGATGAATGGTTGTGGGGCCTCGGATAGAGTTGATGACATTATTGTGATTTAGCTAGTGGTGCATGGGTTCGTCTTCATATAAAGCCCAGTATGTGCAGGGGTGTAGGCCTGTCTTTGAAGGTGTTCAGCCCAGGGACTTTCATTCTAGCAAAAGCTTCCATGAAAAAGATGTTGGTAACCTAAAGTGTATTACAATATATAAAATGGATAGAAGTTATGTATACCGCTTAAGAACTAGGCCTGGGCAAATTTCATGAAGTTTTGCTCTGCAGAATTTCACAGAGTTGCAAAAAACACTCCATGGGATTCTGTGGAATGCTGCGAATGGACAAATAAATGCTCGTCTGCCCGCTCACACTGCTTTTTCAAGCCAATAGAGCATTCTGCACTGAAAAATCAGCACAAAGTGCACCAAGCGATTTGCAAGGGCACAGCCATTTTATTTTGCTTGGTTCTGTCTTACTTTGCTGGCTGCTTTACTTTTTCTATCTCGATCCATCCAATACCATTGTAGAACATTGGGATATTAGTTGTGTGGCCTACACAAATAATAGTTCCACAGTTGCCCTTAACGGGAAACCAAACATGCCACTGTAGCACTTGACTCTAACAGGGTAGCGGAGTAGATAAGTCCAAGGCCTACTCAAGGGGGGTGGTGTGATCTCATAATCACCATTTATTGCCATGTATAATAATAATCAACAAATGATTGTCCAGTCAGTATTTTTTCTTTAGAAAAAGGTGAATTATATTTTTAACTCACACACTACTAAATACTATGCTAACATTTACAAATATGTGCCTTGGCAGATGGAAAATACCATATATGACATTGTATAATCATCTTTGATCCCCTAAAGGGGTCACACCAACATATCAAGTAAGTCTAGTAGAGTTGTCATGGTTCAGGTGCAACAAACCACATGTTAAAATCATAATTGTGTATCTAGATGCTATTATCAAAAATAATACTCCAGCATGAATGCACTTAATAAGGAAAATAAAATATATATACTGTTAGCAGTAATCATTGACATCATTATGGGAACCAATAAAGCATTCAAAATCATTATGGTGAAAAAATAAAGAATTTGAGATCATTACAGTGAACCAATAAAGCATTTGAAAATGTGTGTCTGTGTACATTTTATACTATCAGACTGTATCTATAAAAGCAGCCCCTAGAGGGCATCCCATTCACATGGCCCCTAGAGAGCAAGTCAGCACATGCACTTCCTTTAACCACCTTCAGACTTTCCAGGCCATAATACATGTAAACATACACATGGAGCCTATAACCTAGAAAGTGCAATGCTCCCGGCTGAAGAGAAAAAGCTCCAGCCTTGGGAGTGCTTGAAAATGCAATGACAATCTATGGGTTGTGAATGTTTTGGGGTCACTTTCAACTTAGGGTGGGGACTCCTGAAATCCATGGTGAACAAAGGATGCCATAGGTGGTAACCCCATCATCCTGGGACCAGCACAAGGGGAGAAGCAGGCACAAATAGTGAAAATAACAACCAGCCGCCCCATGGGGTGCTCCTTTGGGAGCAGTGCATATTATAGCACTGGCTCTCCTGCTGCACCGGGAAAGCCATGTATCTTTTTTCTTTTTTTTTGGTGTTATTAGTAGAGCCAACCCCTGACGGCCCCTGCCAGCTCCCTGCATGGAGTACTGCTGTGGGAGCAGGCAAGGTCTGTCTGCCAGCCCACTCCTGTGAGAAGGGGTTCTAGCCTCCCTAAATAAAATGCACCCGGGGATGGGGACCTATGGTGCTTAAAAGGATAAAGGGAGAGGGCCCCATGCACAGCCTGTACCTAAGGCAAACAAACTATTAAAGTTGTGCTGTCGTTAAAAGAGCTGGACCTCCTGGTACCCTGCACCATCTCTCCTGGTGCCCAGCCTCACTGTAAATGGAGAGAGGGCAAGCAGCCCTCCTCAACACGCTCATTTCTGGCCTTGGGGACCCAATATCCCAGACCCCGATCATATTTATAAGTCGGAGGGGGGCATTGTGATTGCTTTCAAGTTTCTTCATACTGAAATCTGTGCGAACATGAGTCCTTGTATAGAGAAGACTAAAACATTATAAGGAGTTGAATCACCACCGAAAAGGGTGCTTCTTTGTTTGATGGAGAGGTGCTCATATTACTCTGCATTACAAATGCTTGAGGGACCTTTTGGTAAGCTGTCCTTTGTGTTCATTTGTAGGTTGGGTTTTAGTGAAGGCATGTCTTGCTGCTTATTGGCCTATTTTGTTTGCAGGAGTGTCAGGGGAGCACTATTCAGCCAACATTAGGCCACTGGGCCACTTTCCACTTTTTGTAGGAATAGTAACATCTCAACAAAGGGTCAGGATCGCGTTGGACAATTGGTGGCATTATATATTTTCTTTCAAAAACATGCATATCCCTATACTATGATCTCCATTGCCATACATATTTACACATGTTATGTAGATGGACTTTAAATGAGTCTGGTCTCCATATGCTAATCTAGTGACTGTAAGTATACATGCAAATAGGCACTATGCAAAAATGAGCTCAGTGTTGTGAAAAGTAAATCATCCTGCAGGAAGTTAACTGTTTTTGCAATTAAGAGGCAGAGAACAGAAAATCCAGGGTTTCCTGTTGAGGTGTGTCTTTTGTACTAAATACACAAGGCTGTGTGTGGAAAGAAAGGGCCACAGGAAGAGCACACGTTGGGTCCAGGATAATGTCACCTGAACCATAACCGGAAAAATGATGGATGGATGGGGGATGGGTGAGTAGGTGGATGGATGAATGGATGATGGGTTGATGAATGGCTGCCAGTTGCAGGAAGAAGTGCGTTAATTAGGGGAATGCAGGTGAGAGACTTTAAGAAACAAAATTGTAATAGACAGTCCAATATTGGTGAGGAGGAAGGGGTGTCTGGGAGGGTTATTTCTCTAAACACAAATGCAATATTAAACAGATGTTTTAATTTTTTATAATTTCAGGTCTGGAAACATATTGTTTCTCCCTGGTAATTTAGCTGGCCTTTTAGGACACTCATGAAGGACATCTCTACCTACATTTCGGAGTGGGGTAAAATTACAGTGCAAGCAGCTTCTACATGTAGAATGTAATTCTAAAAGCCGGGTTATTAATATATTTATAGAGCTAATCCCGGCAATTGCACTGCTTGCTCCCAACCCCCAACCCCTTCCTTTGCTCAGACTCATGATGCCAGCTAACGGCACAGCATGAAGTAAACCATGCAGTCCAAAGTAAAAACAAACACTGCATCAAAAAAGCATGAGTAGTGCAGATATTATGTTGCACGTTTGACCCAAGGCAGCACATGTTTCAGGTCACCAGAGACGCACTTCTCAGGTCTCTTTACACTAAGTTAACTCTCACAAACTACCTGAGTAGTAAGGAGGGATACCTTCTGTCATCATTCAAAAAGTGACAGTTATCCTGCTCCTCAGAAGTGACGTTACTTCCATTACTGGGACTTCCGGGCACTGGGGCCCCTCCCTTTGTAGTGATGTCACTTTCTTGGGGGGGCAGGTGACTGTGTTGTCCCATGTGTGTTTTGATATCACCATGGTCATGTGCTAATCACATGCTCATGATCCTAAAAGTGGTTGGGATGTTGCATAAAAGGAACAGGCCCCATTGCCCTGGGTTTAGGGCTTTGTCACACACAAAATGTTAACACTCTCTGGGGTGCACAATATGTGAGTCTCTAACAAAGTAAGCCTGGGCATGTTCAGACAGCCGCAGCCATTAAATCTTGATGATTCAACTGGAGGGCTCCCCAACAAGAGACTCAGGCAAATACACAGACAGAGCCCTACAGTGTCCCACCGTGTCCCTAAGCTCATCTGTCTCATCTTGGATGGTGCATATTTGACTTAAAAAGATCTTTTGGTAGAAATGTCCAGACAAATTCATAACTGAATCAAGACTGCTATGGTATTCCACGACTCTCGAAAGTGCTCCCATCTTATTATTAGCAAGCTCTACTAAGTATAAAATGTTGCCCCAAGGATGCACATATATAATCAGAAGCATCCAACTGCTATAAAATGCAACCCATACACATATGGCTGGGACTCATTCCTCAAATCACCAAAGTACTCCCATCTTATACTTAGCAAGCTCTACTAAGTATAAAATGATGTGCCAAAGATCATACACACACAATCAAAAGCATCCAAGTGCTATGAAATGCAACCCGTACACCGATGTCTGGGACACCTCAACTTCCCAAACTGGACCCATTCATAATTACCAAGCAACACTAAGTATAAAATGCCATCGCAGTGCTGCACTCACACATTCAGAAGCAGCAAGGAAATGCTGATTTTATGTCTGTGGACTGAGGGGCTCCAAGCAAGATGGAGCAAAGCTTTGTACTGAGTTGTGGGCAGCAACAGGATGATACAGGATAATTTCTGCTGCAGGTAAAAACAATGAAAGCATTTATCTTTTAAAATATGTGTTCTTTCCTTTCAAGGTGTTGCATAGGAAAGTGTTTTTTTCAGTTTTTCTTATTCTGAAAATGTCTGCCTCATTTATGGTTTGAAAAAAAAAACAGTGTGATAACTTAACCTCATAGTAGCTGAGCTCAACATGCTGTAGGTTTAAACCACGGTTTGTCAGGGGGGGGTTGCACAGAAAACTCTAGCTCTTGAATATTTACTTGTAAATGTTTAATGTTCAGTGTAAGAGCACAAACTGATCTGATGTAAAATGTGTGTTGATTTTCTAAGATGCTTATAACAATTCTGTAATAGGCTTATGTAAAAGTGTAAATTGTGAGAGGGCAGCCCTTGAGGGCTCAAGGACATTGCTGTTATTTAGCGAACGGTCACTGAAGCATGTAATTTGTTTCATTGTGGTGCATCTGCTTAAGAGACTGCAGGCCACTTTGAAATAAAATCTGTAGTTCAAAGTACGGGTTGCCAGGGGTGATCACACAGAAGACACTAGCTCTTGAATATTTACTTGTAAATGTTTTATGTTCTGTGTAATAGCATAAACTGATCTGATGCAAAAAGTGTGCTAATGTTCTAACATGCTTTGATCAATTCTGTAACAGGCTTATATAAAAGAGTACATTTTGAAAGGGCAGCCCTTGAGGCCTCAAGGACCTCTGCTGTTATTAAGGGAATGGTCACTAAAGCATGTCATTTGTGTCATTGTGGTGCATCTGCTTAAGAGCCTGCAGGCCATTTGGAAATAAAATTGGTTGTGTAATCCACTGTTTGCCAAGGGTTTTTGCACAGAAGGCTCTAGCTCTTGAATATTTACTTGTAAATGTTTAATGTTCTGTGTAATAGCACAAATGTCTCTGATGTAAAATGTGTGTTGATTTTCTAATATGTTTTGAGCACTTGTGTAACAGACTTATGTAAAAGTTTATATTTTGACAGGCAACCCATAAGGGCTCAAGGACCTCTGCTGGTGTTTAGAGAATGGTCACTGAAGCATGTTGTTTGTGTAATTGTGGTGTATCTGCTTAAGAGGCTGCAGGCCGTGTGGAAATAAAATCTATTGTGTAAACAATGGTTTGCCAGTATTTTTTGCACAGAAGACTCCAGTTCTTGAATATTTACTTGTAAATGTTTAATGTTCTTTGTAATAGCACAAATTACTCTGAAGTAAAATGTGTCTTGATTTTCTAATATGCTTTAACAAGTTTATGTAAAAGTGTAAATTTTGCCAAAGTAGTCCTAGGTAGCAGCCTTTAATTAAGGTAATGCAAGTGTAAAATAGGGGTGTTAGAGGGACAGCTATTTATTTCAATGTTGAGAACTCAAGGGCCGTGCTGTAATTCAGGTAACAGTCACTTTAGCAGCTCATTTGTTTCATTGTGGTGCATCTGCTTAAGAGGATGCAGGCTGTGTGGAAAGAAAATCTGTTGTTTTGAACCACGATTTGCCAGGGTTTTTTGCACAGGAGACTATAGCTCTTGAATATTTACTTGTAAATGTTCTATGTTCTGTGTAACAGCAGAAATTGTTCTGATGTGAATTGTATGTTGATTTTCTAATATGCTTTGAGCAATTCTGTAATTCTTGAAGTTAGGGATTTAGCACAGTCCTTAGGCATAGACACCAGAAGTGTTTAGTTTCATTTCAAAGCCCCTCATTAATCAGCCCTTTGTGCTACAATGTTTGATAATAATGCTAGTTCTAGCAGCATTACAAGATTTCTTATAGTGTGAAACAATACATGTCTAGAATATTTTTTAAATGATTCTATCAACTATAACATGTGCTGTTTGCTAGAGTTGCTTTTAAAGCAAATATGTCTGCTCTGCACATAGGATCTCCCAAATTAGCATGGGACCATGAGGAAACATTTGAATTTCAGAAAGGTATAGATATTTAGAGTGCCATACTTCTGAGTCCTTTGGTAACCTTATTGTCTCAACATTGTAGATTTATTTTGTAAATCTATTTTTATGTGTGTGTTTTTACAGGTTATGAGTCGGAAGCACAGATAGCTATTGAAACGCTAAAACAAATCTTAAAGTTTACAGACACATCAGACAGTGTACAGCATAGCTCTTCTATTATAGGTGCATATGGGGTGGGTTTGTATAAATGATGTGTCAAAATTCCCCCATTAGCCCTAGGAGCGGAGACAGTTTCCAAACCCCCAAAGATTCCATAGTGTCCTCAGAGAGTGTTCTAAAGTGGTATATTATTGTGGATAAAGTGACAGTAATTCATTTTTCTTCAGAAGTTCCCCTGGAAGCTCACAATTATGGCAAACCTCAGCCAAACGTAGACCCTTGAAAAAAAGTGTTGGCCAGAGCCTCAATGATTCCATTGTTCAAAAAAAGGAAGTCTTCAGGGCCTATAGATAGACAGGCTATAAATAAAGGGGTTCCACAATGTAGCAAAGCGGGTTTGTTTACAAAATGCAGCACCAAAATAACCCAAATACATTATGTCATAAGCATGGTGTTCCTTCAGCATCAAGTAAAGGGTAAAAAAAAACCTAAACAACTCTTTACAGCCTTATGATTGTAACCACCTTTCTAACCATTGTGTTACTATTTTAATGTGTATTTTTTTTGTTTCCATCATAGAGCCAACACAAAAGACCATCACCGGCATACCACAAAAGGTTAATTGTACACCTCTGCTACTAAAGGACATCACAAAGATCCATCAAAATGACAAAACATCAGCAACCTGTGAAAGACACCCAGTGTGTCTACACAAACCGTGGGCAGACTCTGCAAATGCAGGCATTAGAGACACTTTTATTCTAACCCCTACACTGCTTTATCAGCAAAACCTACAACCAGTTCAGTGAACATCCTTACAGCATTCACAGTGTTTCTTCTAATGTAGACCACAAGGGGCAGCAGTCACCTGTTCCCAGCCCCAGTGCTATCTACTCCTCCAATGTGCAGAGCTATTATGACCAACATTTAAATTCACCAAATCCTATATCCCTGGTTATACCTCAAGGTCCATACGATCCCCCCAGCCCAGCATCAAGTGTAAAACCTTCATCACCCTCCTTAAAATACCCTACAAGTAGTACAGGATGGAGCGGCTGTCATAACCAGAGCATTGAAACAGAGTATAGAGTTGAGGCATCCTCAGGAGCCGCCATCGGATATTCCGCTGGGTGTTCAGATTGGGAACCACTTTTTTTGCCCCCCACCAATTCCAGACCTTTTAAACAGTGTTTGGGTGGTAGTCCAAGAGCAGTGCTCAGACAGATTAAGGGTAATATACTCAACACCACAAATGTCTCAGATATTCCCCCGGAATATGGGTTTTTAGCCCAAAAAGGCATACAAGGGTCATATGTGGAAGATATGCAGCAGGGTGTCAGAAAACTAAAATACAAACTGAACTCTAAAGCTATAAAACTGTGGAAGACAGAAACAGAAAACCACCCCTTTAGGGTTGTACAGAGGGAGATAATCCAGAGGGTACAAAGGTATGGAAGAGAGGTGTTGCAATCTTGTGAATCAGCCATTGAAGACGTAGAGGTTGTTTCATCTTGATGAGGTCTGTGATGCTCCCTAAAGAGCTGGGGTTGCAGTTTTATTAATAACACAGTTCAAAGTTCCAAATATAAATTGAAGGAACAAGACATCCTTATTAAAATATGATGTTTTTTACGAATCTGTACAGCCAAACAAAAGTTAGAACCCTGCAGACAGGGCCTAAAAGTTCCAAATACCATTACAACACATCCTAAAATGGCACAGACTGGACCACAAATTTAGGATGCAGATGTTCCAGGCCATACAAGAGTTCACGGGGCAAAGCTGAGAGACCCAGATACACTGAACACAAAGACAGTCTTAAGATTGTAGCCGGGGAATCGGGGAAGGCATTGTCAGCCAATACTCTTGAGTCCATTCGAACCGGCTCTGGGATGCTGCCTAAAATGGGTGGACCAATAAGAAACAAAAGTTGGCTAGTAGTGCTATGCAACGTAGGCTTTTAATCAGTAAATTGAAGAAAGCCAGAATATGTGCTACAAGGATGCTTAAAAATACAATTTCTCAAAATCAGAGCCAACCCCCCCAGAATGTTCCCTGGAGAGCTCAACATCCAGCACAAACCCCGATCTGAGGATTCAGAGATGGTGTTTTTAGAGAGCATCAGAAGGTACCAGCAAAATGTAGAGAGATTTAACGCTACAAAGTATTTTGAAGAATTGCAGTTTGTTAACTTTTAAGCTATTCACCAAGCTGTACAAACGCTCGTAGAGTGGTTGGTACACGATGTGGAGCCAAATTATTTATTTCAGCTCCATTTCACCGAGCAGGGTATTGACAGCCCCTGGTTCACCTGATGAATGGCCCGAGTTTGATGCTGTGGAAGTTTTAGAAAACCTCTCCAAACTTTTACAGAGTAAAGCAGAAATAGCAGCATTTGGGACCTTCAGAATAGGTACCCTCTTTGTTAGGGTTCAAGAGGGGGGTGTTTCCAGACCTTTAAAGAGTATCTTCTACAGTGAAGTCATTGAAAAAAACCAGCAGGGGTTGCTCAACTTTAACACCGGTGCAACCAACCCGTGTCTGGTAGCTGGCATCACTAGGTTACTAATGGATCACAGCACTATTGACGCTGTCGTCCTTTCTAGAGCTGCTGAAGCCCATGTTGTGCTTCAAATACCTTCTGACAGACTTGTAGGCTTTGGAGAACTGGGTGTTTTGGAGAACTAATTTGCTGTCACTGTAAAAGTTCTTTGCTACAGTGGATCATGGAAGTACTTCACAGATGGAGAGCCTGTGAAAAGTAATACGGCTGACATTCTACATCATGAAAATCACTTTTATGGTATCTTGAACCTGAAGGGTTTCCTAGGAGCCAGGTACATGTGCACCTATCGTGATCACATCTACAACACACAGACAGTGCAAAATGCATTGTAGTCGTCGATCAGAAGGTGAGATATCTAGATGTAATCTATTATGTCGCTCACAAAACTGTTTGAGCATACACACTGGGGTTATTCAGTGCATCCCTGAATCCTGACTGTGCGGGCTGCGGGTACTATACAGTCGCCAATCACAAATGTGAAGGTATGAAATGCCCCAAGTGTAAGGCATCTTTTCCTCTAGGAACAGAACACATGTTACATTACTAAAGGTCTGCCACAGACCAAAACAGAAGACTACAAACTGTTCAATATAGATTATACCCAAGAGACCAGAGTGCACCAGCCTTACAATATTTTCAAGCACCATCTAACTTCAGGTAAAAGTTGGGAGTTTCAAGGCTCTTAAAACATTCATTCTGATAAAATTCAAAGGGTATACCCTGATGGCCCATAACTCAAAAACATATGACTCATTCTTTATTTTGCAAAATATGATTTGTGAAAAGATGCCTTTAGAACTCATCACCCAGGCCTCCAAACTGATGTTGCTAACTGCTGTACCTTTACATGTAAGGTTCATAGATACTTTTAATTTTCTACCCATGAAATTGAGCAAGTGGTAAAAGTCTCTGGTTTTCCAGGTTGTAAAGGTTATTTCCCCACTATTTTAACACCTGGGCGAATCAGAATTATAAGGGTCCCATTCCTCCTCCCGACAGCTACGATGTTGAGTATTTGATGCAGAAGGAGAAAAGGGTTTTCTGCAGTGGTATGGTGAAAACCACAAAAAGAAGTTTCCTTTTCAAACCGAGTTGAAAGCTTATTGTCAGGCAGATGTAATGATCTTGAGAAAGGCTTGCAATATCTTCAGAGACTTTGTTGTAGAGCTGAGAAAACAAGAAAAGTTTCTGAAACCAAAACTGTCAAGATGACACAATCCATAGAGTACATCGACCCTTTACAACACGTCATACTGGCTTCCACGTGTATGTCTATCGACAAGCACATGTTTTTATAACCTGAAAATATAGCTCTATTGCTGCCCACCTAAAGGTTATTTCCCCACTATTTTAACACCTGGGCGAATCAGAATTATAAGGGTCCCATTCCTCCTCCCGACAGCTACGATGTTGAGTATTTGATGCAGAAGGAGAAAAGGGTTTTCTGCAGTGGTATGGTGAAAACCACAAAAAGAAGTTTCCTTTTCAAACCGAGTTGAAAGCTTATTGTCAGGCAGATGTAATGATCTTGAGAAAGGCTTGCAATATCTTCAGAGACTTTGTTGTAGAGCTGAGAAAACAAGAAAAGTTTCTGAAACCAAAACTGTCAAGATGACACAATCCATAGAGTACATCGACCCTTTACAACACGTCATACTGGCTTCCACGTGTATGTCTATCGACAAGCACATGTTTTTATAACCTGAAAATATAGCTCTATTGCTGCCCACCTCTATAACGGTAAACAGAAGTGTTATTCTACCCCATTTATTTAATGACTCATGTACATCTCTGACAAGGAAAATATCTTCATTCAACATGCCTTACTGTGAGGGCCCTTATTTCCTAGGTGAGTAGGCTGTAATTAACGGTGTGCCAACGGCCTTTAAATACAACAGTTGTTTTTACCACAGTTGTCCCTATTGCTACAAATCCCATAAGTTTAATAAGTTCTTGGGGACTAAGGACCAGATTTCAACTTTTTGCTGCAAACGCAGTTTTGTGGCAAAAAGTATAGCACTGGCTTGTGTCATTCCAAAGCGCCAGCCGGGTGCCAAATTTATGGAATGCTGCAAGCCGGTGCTAGGCTTGGGCTACTGTCTATAAAAATGCTGTTAGCTGGGTGGGGGTAGCAGTAGGGGTGAAGAGGGTTTTGCCTCAAAAAATTACGCCAGGCTAGCTAGAGGCCAAAAAAAGGTTTAACTGCCTAGTGTCATTTCCTGATGCACAACCATCCTAACACATGACTCCTGTCTTAGAAAAGACAGGAGTCATGCCAACTATTCCAATGGCCAGCACAGGGGACCAGGGTCCCCTGGGCATGGCCATTGCACCCAGTGCTGTGCAGGGGGCCCCAACTTAGGGCCCCCAATGGCACTCAAAAAATATATATATACTTACTGTGACTTAACCT
This sequence comes from Pleurodeles waltl, assembly GCF_031143425.1. Classification (NCBI taxonomy): domain Eukaryota; kingdom Metazoa; phylum Chordata; class Amphibia; order Caudata; family Salamandridae; genus Pleurodeles; species Pleurodeles waltl. Next base: position 655,932,274 of record NC_090443.1, on the reverse strand, counting down.
ACTTACCTGGGATGGGGTCCCCCACTCTCTGGTGTCACTCTGGTGTGGGTGGGGGTGTTCCTGGGATTTGGGGAGGGCACCTGTGGACCCATTCCATGGTGTTTAACCATGGATATGGGTCCACAGGTTCCCTAACGTCTGGTCTGACCCAGACATTAAATAATGGTACAAAGCAAGCTTTGCACCGTTATTTAGCCTCTCCTCCCAACCCTGTGTCATTTTAGCATGGGAGATAAATATGGGGCTATGGGGATAGCAATTTTTTTTAATCTAATTGATCCAAGGTAGGTGCACGCATCCAAAAAATGGTGCTAACTCCAATATTTTGACGCTAGACGTGTCTACAGTCAAAATATAAATATGGAGTTAAGTTTGCAACAAATTTGCGCAAAAGATTAGTGACGCAAATTTGGCATAAACATAGTATAAATATGCCCCTAAATTTGAACATATGCACAGGCGTACTCTGTTAAAAGCGCAATATGTTGAAAACTGTGGTTTTGTTCTGAGATCAATCTGGGAGCATCAGTGGATAGATATGTTGACATCAGATGCGGAACTCTGCTCCTTCATTAAGAGCAATGAGTTACCCGAATCTTTGAAGCCATGAGACACCTTATTTTGGGGTTGTACAAACACTATATAGTTGTACAGGGCTGTGGGAGAGGGTGAGAAAATACATTACTATGATTTCACTAGTCTGTATCCATTTGTGAACAATACAATGCTATACCCCGCAGGACACCCTACTATGATTTCACTAGTCTGTATCCATTTGTGAACAAGACAATGCTATACCCCGTGGGTCACCCTAGCATCATATATAGGTACTTTAAAGCCATAGAAGAATACGTTGGGTTAGTTAAATGTCAAGTCTACCCATCCTGGAGGCTTTACTTCCGAATACTACCATACAGAGTAGATGGTAAACAAATGTTTCCCCTGTGTCAAACTTGCCCTGAAAGTAAAGAGACTAGCGAGTGCAAGCAAACTGGGGAGCAAAGGGTGCTCACCAGGACCCGGTGTAGCACTGAGTTACAGGCGGCCCTAGAGAAAGGATTAACAACTTGGAAAAATACACAAAATTTGGCACTTTGAGAGGACTACAACTCAACTCTATTCTAAGTACATTAACTTATTTCTTAGAGGCAAGCAAAAGGCATTGGAGGGTCCAGAATGGTGCACTGAGAAGGCCTCAAAGCAAAAATACATTGATGATTACTGTGGTTAGATGCTTGAGACCCAAGTTCATTGAAGTCAACCCTACCAACCCTTCATGTTCATTTAGAGCTTTACAAGGTGTTGGATTAAGTTCAGGAAAAGTGTTTGTATCACAATACAGACTCTGTTATGTTAGTGAGCATATCAGAAGATGAAGATCCCCAACACAGTGATTGTCTCGGCGATTTGACCAGCGAGCTAGAAAAGGATGAGTATCATGTCCTGTTCACCTCATCCAGGCCCAAGACCTACTCTTATAGAACGTCTAACAATGTAGTATGTCTGAAAGTCAAAGGCATCACCTTAAATGTAACAACAGCATCTAGATCAATTTTGATAGTCTAAAGGATCGGTGAATGAGTACTCAATCTCGAGTGACTGTGAAAATTATTAAAAAATGCTGTAAAACAACTTAGCATAGTCTGGTTCAAATAACGGTGGGAAATTACAAGCCAGATGTTAGACTTGGCATCCTTTGCGTGGTCTCCCCTAAAGTTTTGCCTCCGTTTCCTAGGTTGTTGATGTGTGCTGGACTCTGTTTTTGCTGTTTTTGTTATTTCCATGATTGGCATATTTGAATTACTGGTAAGTTCCTAGTACAGTGCACTAGAGGTGCCCAGGGCCTGTATATAAAATGCTACCAGTGGGCCTGCAGCACTGGTTGTGCCATCCACATTAGTAGCCCTATAAACATGGCTCAGACCTGCCACTGCAGTGTCTGTGTGTGCAGTTTTAACTTGCCAATTCGACTTGGCAAGTGTACCCACTTGCCAGGCCTAAACCTTCCCTTTTCTCACATGTAAGGCACCCCTAAGGTAGCCATAAGTAGCAGGGTGCAGTGTTTGTTTAAGATAGGAAATGTACTAATGTTTTTCATGTGTCCTGTTAGAAATGGGGTTTCTGGTTGGCTAGGGTATGCACCTCAGCCAGGCAGAACTTACCCACTCTAGTCAGGGCAAGGGAGTTACACGTCCAAGATAACCCCTGCTCACCCCCTTGGTAGCTTGGCACGAGCAGTCAGGCTTAACCCGGAGGCAATGTGTAAAGCGGTTGCACAACACACACACACATGTGATGCAATATCCCCACCACAAAGGAAACACAACACCAGATTATATGAAAATATACTGTATTGTACACAACGTAATTATTAGACCAACATCACATATCAGTACTATCCTGCTACCTTAGCAGTTGTCAGTATGTTACACATTAGTTACTCTGCAAATTAGCAGTAGTCACACATAACACACAGGTTACTCAGTATTCTGCAACATAAGCAGTAGTCAGGAAACACGTTATCACATTAGAACACTTGTCATAAGAATACCATAAAACGCCCATAGTAGGAACATTAGAAAACCTATGGCAAGTTAGGGAAACATATTAGCAAGTCATGCCCATAAAAGGAATATGCAAACATATATGTAAAAGCATCATAGAACAGGTAGGTAATATATCACAATCAGAAAAGTCTTAGAAAGAACTTTGATTATAATTATATTGGTCCTTTTAAAAGTACCCGGTAGATGATAGAGGCACCTCCAGTGCCTGAGGAACAGAAACAAGGGGGTCCCCGGCGCTCCCTTAGCAAAACGGGGGCCTTGTGATACTGTAAAGGGAGAGGGGCAGCATGCACCCTCCCCGATCCTTATTGGGTCCCTCCTGGGGACTCGTGATCTTTAGGGCTCCCCCTCGGGCCTCAAACGGCCCTCTCAAAAAGGGGGGGGCCCAAAGCGCCAAAGATTAGAGACGTAGGGGCGTTCGCGCCCCTAGCGCAGTGACCGGGGGAAGGGAAACCCCCCTTCTTCCCCACGTCCTGCTTGCAGGGAGGCAGCCGCCCTTGTCCTCGGTGCGGCTGCCACCAAAGTAGTGAAGGAAGCAGGGGCCTCCGTTGAGGCACTACACCCGCTTCCGAAAAAGGCCGCACCCGGTCCGGTACGCGAGCCGCTGTTCTGCCTTCCCTCGTCCTCGAGGGAGGCAGAGCGGAGATCCGAAGACCCGGTGTGCCCCGGGGGTGCTCCGAAAAGCGCACGTCACCCGGGGGCACAATAGGAGCGTGCTAGCTCCTTCCTCCACCTTGGGAAGTGCCCCGGGGGCACTGGAGTCAGCACGATCCTCACGCTCAAAACAAAATGCTCCGCCCGGGCTGCGGCGGTGATCCCAACAAAGAAGAGGCGCCGTGGAGAGCGCGAGGGCACTTTGAGGCTCCCGGGCTGCGGTGGTGTTCTCGGGGTTCAGAAATAAAGCGCTTCCCAAAGCGCTAGAGCAATCTAAAGCCTGGGCTGCGGCGGTGATCTTTTCCAGCTATTTTGAGAGAGAGCACTTTTTCTAAGCGCTTCAGGCAAAGCTGTGGGGATCGTGGCAGGGGTCAGGGGCCACAGCACCCTGCCCCTGGGAACAATAAAGCAAGGAAAAGGTACAGGGCTGGTGGGCCCAGCTACAGGCCAGCACAAGGGGTAATAAAAAATACACCCACACCAGTAAGCAGTATTTATTATCACCATCACAACCATACCAAACACGCCTACGCTACCCCTCATAGATCAGACAATACCCTTTACACATAAGGCAGGGCATTTCTAATGCAATCCTATGAGAAGGCAGCACTCACAGCAGTGAGACACCAAGTTAGGCTGTTTGTCACTACCAGGACAGGCCATGCAATATGGCACATGTCCTGCCTTTCTACATACATGGCACCCTGCCCATAGGGCTAGCTAGGGCGTACCTTAGGGGTGACTTACATGTAGTAAAAGGGGAGTTCTGGGCCTGGCAAGTAAGTTTAGATGCCAGGTCCCTGTGGCAGAAAACTGCGCACACAGACCCTGCGCTAGCAGGCCTGCGACAGGTTTGAAAGTCTACTTCAGTGGATGGTGCAAGCAGCGCTGCAGGCCCACTAGTAGTATTTAATTTACAGGCCCTGGGTATAGAGATATCACTGTACAAGGGACTTATAGGTACATTAAATATGCCAATTAGGTATAAGCAAATCATACCAACTTTAGATGGGAGAGCACCTGCACTTTAGCACTGGTCAGCAGTGATAAAGTGCTCAGAGTCCTAGAGCCAACAGCGAGAGGTCAGAAAAACCAGGAGGAAGGATGCAAAAAGACTGGGGATGACCCTGCGTAAGGCAAAAAGTCCAACACATCCTGACAGTGAAATACTGCCAAATTCGTTTTTCACTGTGCAAGGCCTATCCCTCTCATAGATTAACATGGGGGCTGCCTTTAAATATTATTAAAGCTCAATTTCCCTTTGGGAGTAGATGTACATATGAAGTTTGGGGTCTCTGAACTCACAATTTAAAAATACATCTTTTAGTGAAGTTGGTTTTGAGATTGTGTGTTTGGAAATGCCACTTTTAGAAAGTATGCATTTTCTTGCTTAAACCATTCTGGGACTCTGCCTCCTTATGGATTCCGTTTCTGGGTTAGTTTGAAAGTTGTGCTGTTTGCACCTCACTCTAGACAGTGACACAAAGGGAGCTAGGGTGTAGCCTGCATATCCTGATGAGCCATCTGTGCTAGGAGGGAGGGGAGAAGTGGCCACTTACACCTGAAAGGGCTGTGCCTGCCCTCACACAATGCAGTCTCCAACCACCCGGTGCGTGTCTGGGGCCTGGCCTGGGCAAGACTGTATCTTACAAACAAGAGGGACTTTTCTTTAAATTAGGCCTACTTTAAAGGCAGAAAGGGGTATAAGAATAGCACCCAAACCCCTGAAAATTAGATCACTTCCGGAATCAAGAGGAACCTCTGCCAAGGAGAAGAGCTGAAGAGCTGAGGAGAAGTGCTGCCCTGCCTGTGACTGTGCTTTGTGGAGCTATCCTGCAGTTGCTGCTTCTGCCTGTGAAAGGGGACAAAGACTGGACTTTGTTGTGCATTCTTGCTTATGAAGAATCTCCAAAGGCTTGAACTGAGCTTACCTCCTGTTGTTGAAGTCTCAGGGCCATTAAAGACTTCCCCTGCCAGCACCTGGATTCTGTGCTGAGACTCCTGCGCTGCCAAGTGGTGCCCTATCCAGTTCCTGGGCCCTTCAAAGGTGAAGCTGGCAGACCAAGACTGAAAATCCATGCACAGACCGCCGTGTGGAGAAATTGTCGTTGCACCTTCCGTGACGCAGCTGCTAAATAACGCGCCAATAGCTTCCCGGATTAAATCAATGCTCCATCTACATCGCAGCTGAAAGATCAACGCAACATGGCTGAAGAAACGACATGCAACACCCGCTAACGGAGGCTGATAACAGTGCAAACCCCACGCAGCGTGGTTTTGCGATACCGTGTGACTGGATTTTCAATGCAACATCACTTGGCATGGAAAAACAACGCAAAGCCTGTCTGGACCCGAGGCTCCCATCCAGATCGACACATCGCTCTCTTGCGGGAGAGAAGAAACAACGCACACCGACCCGACTTGAGGAGCAACAACACACGGTCTTGCTTGCAGTGAGAGATCGACACATCGCTGGCCTTTTCTGACGCACACTCGCCCGTGCTGTGTTATTTTGATGCTACCCAGGTACTTTTGCATGCTATTAATGTTCTCACTGTTTTCTAAAGGATTTAAGACTCTTTTGATTTTTAAATTCATAACTTGGCTTGTATATCTTGGAGTTTTGTCGTTTTCATCTTATTTTGTTTAGATAAATATTCTCTATTTTTCTAAACCTGTGTTCTGTCATTTTGTACTTTACACATTGCTTCTGGAGTTAAGCCTGCCTGCTCGTGCCAAGCTACCAAGGGGGTAAACTGAGGGTGATTCTCCTTTACCCTAACTAGATTGAGGGTCCTTGCTTGGACAGGAGGTAACCTGACTGCCAACCAAAGACCCAATTTCTAACACCAGCCCTTGCATAAAACCTTGTGCGTAGTGTTTGATAAAAGGGTCCTGACTCAAGACTGCAAAACCCTACCATACTGTTATTGAAGATACATTAGAGTCTCACAACACTGATGATGGACACCAAATGCAGCACCCATTCTCCTGCATTTTAGCAGGCCCTTCAAATTGCAGTAAGAGCTATTTTATAAAGAAAATGTGAGAAAATGCTCCCAGTGTTTTATCCCAAACTCCTAACAATATTGTTTGGCTTTATTTGTGCTGGCAAGATCTTTATATGGAGCTATCTCTAAGGTTCTCAAACATCAAGTTTATAGAAGGCATACAGAATAAGCTTAACGATGATGCATTGTTACCTATAGGCCTTGTAAACATGGTGACTGTAGATTACCTTTTGAGTGAAGGTGGGGATCACCCTGCGATAGAGAAAGATTTTACTCAATATTCACACGATTGCAATGTAAGCATATGTTACATGGTGCAGAACTTGTTTTTCAAGGGTAAGAGCAGTTGTGTTATAGCTCTTAACACCTAATGCCTGGTTAAACTCCCTGAGGCAAACAACAGATATCCATTATAGCTAATCAGATGTCCCCTGGAAGCACCCAGTTTTTCTTGGAAGCTTTTAATGACACTACTGAAAAACCTCACAGTTACCTACTCGTAGACTTAAAACCCAATACTCTAGAAGACTACAAACTGTGTGCTGGTATTTTACCACCGATCTCCCTGTCGCTTACACACTTAAAATCAAGCCCAAAGCCTATACCAAGGATTGTTAAAGAGACGCCTGTAACATCCTGTGTGCGGCTTCAAACGACTTAGTGGCTGCCATTTCAGAAATCGCCCTAAACACCCTAAAAGGTAATGTACCTATATTAGAGCACCAGTTCCAAGGTTTGAAGAAGTAGCGTTACCTTATCAAGAAGCTTAGTAATAAAAAGGCTTCTCTCATTTCTAAGAAGAAACTGGTAAAGCAGTCAGGAGGTTTAATAGGTTCTTTGTTGGGTATAGCTATACTGCTCATTACCATCCTTCTAACTGGAACCTAATGGATCATACCCAAAAGATGTGATTGGTACCACAAGAGCAGCTGGTACAGTTGGGGACATCTACGGATGATGCCTGGGATATCAGGAAAAATGAGATGCAGCCCTTGAATGCAGAGATTAAAGACATTTTGAAACATACTGATTTAAAACCTTGAGACAAAACAGGTCTTTACTCCAGCAGTTGTCAAAACTTTTACAAATATTACAGGCAATTGAATGCTGAAAAAAACAGGTTGGCTTTATATGCCCCTGACTCTTAGCAGCCTCCACAACTCCCTCATCTACAAAGGTCAGCTTGTTGTTGGATCCCACATGCACGACCTAGTCAAAGGTTTCTGCGACGATTGTCAGTAATGCCGAACACAGGCAACTGCTTGAACATTTGAAAGATCTGACTTACAGTCCCCAAAGTACTCCAGCACCTGTTGTTTTTAACTCCCTCCCTAAGATGCCAGTATTCCCTTTCTTTCTCTAGCTATCCCCCTCTTGGAGCAATGCAGCACTGCAGCTCTGCCTCTGGAACCTAAAAATGTGGTTAAATGTCTGATGTTTCTTCTGACTTTTGAAACTATGTATATGTGTGCCTGTGTGTGTGTATAGTCTTGCTATAGTTAACATTTTGATGTTTTTCTTCTTTTATTTGTTTAGTACATTTATTAGTGAGGTGCCTATACTACAGAAAAACTATCTTGTAAATAAACCTTTTAACTTTTCAAAGTGTTTCTGTCCTCTTTTAAAAACCTTTCAAATGTGTATCCTTGTGTTAGAATAAAGATACTGAGTCTGCATTCAGGTTTTTATTCTTTTATTTTAGACAGTCACCATTACACATAAGAGGTGTTACATGACCCTACACTTTTGACAAACTGCGTATTCTGTTTTAACAGCATTTGATGTAGACCTGGACTTTTCTTTCACGTATTTCATAACAATACTGTCATTCTTAAAAAGGTAATTCAAATATAGATTGAAAGAATTTCTAAACTTCATACCCTCAGACATTTTACTAATAAAATATATACATTGCTCCATGCATGTGACGGCGAGAGAATCCTGTACCTGTATTTTGTTATACTCCAACTTCGCTTGAGCTTTTTTACATATTTGAGTATAGGTTTTGTATAGATGCTATGCTCGGGTAATGCCGCCGTGCTGTCGAACACCGAAACCTTGTCTTTATCAAAAAACATGGCCACCCAGTGAGTTCCTTCAATGTAGCGTGGATCCGTGTTAAAGATGAGCGTCGGGGTCTTTCGAACTCTATTCACCAGGTAGAGTGTTGCTTGGAGAAGCCCCTAAAAAGCATTTCATGGAGCATTTATGATGGCTTAAGAAATCCCGCATCTGAACAGTGTCCATTTTACAATATTTTAAAGATAGTCAAACAAAATGTGCTGGGCATGGTTGATCTGAATGATATTGGTGAATACAGAGAATAGAACCATGTTCACATTCAAAGCCAAGTGCGGACTAAAATGTACTTCTACTTTTAGATTTCCATTTTTGATCAAGCTGTAGTGGTCGACATCTTCCATGTCAGGGTGCAGATTGGAAACAAAATGTCAGGGTGCAGATTGAAAACAAACTGCGTGTAGGCATCCCATATCCTTCTCTTAACACAGCGACTCCCGAGTCACGCACGTGCTTCCCTGTTATCGAAACCAACCCTAGATAGTCCCTGATAGAATTAGAGTTGCCAAAGCTGGGTGTGTACAGTTTTTCAGGTATCACAGCCCCCTCATGGAAAACTGCTGTGTAGTTGATGTCAGTGTGTTTAGAATGGAAAAGGTTTGAGATATATAGATGATAATAAGTTTTGGTAGTTGCCCCAAAATAAATGTGCTGGTGTGTTAATCTGGTACCGGCTGAGATGCTGAATAACTTCAGAGCTATTCTTTCAATGGCATAGTTGGTGTTCGATAGTCTTAAGGTTTCAGCGAGAGCCAGTCTGATGTTTCGGGACACTTTAATTCTCTATACATACAAACTAGCAGACAGTATGACCAGTTTATACTATTCTGCATCGCTTCTGATGAGACAGAATGAATCCTTGTTGCGGTTAAGTTTGATCATAAGATCAATACTGTTGATGAGCAGTTTATTTTGGAAGAAAACATCTGAATGTATACGCCCAATGAGGTCAAACATTATACTGCTGGCCGCAAAACTTTCTCATTTTACAGAACTTTGATCATTACCGTCCGGCTCCTTGTCCTTAAAATGTGCATGAGTATCCTTGTAGAAGAGCCCTGCTGAAAGCCGAGTGTCCAGGGCATCGCAACTGTAATTTAGAGTACTTGCAATGTAGGTTCTGTAGGCGTACATGTTATCACTTTGCGTGATGAGTCGATCGCCAAAGGTAATGTCCACCTAATTAAACAAGCTCGATGGGGTAAGCAATCTTTGGCACTTTAGTTCCGACCAGTATGTTAGCACTGTGTTTTACAAACAAGAAGCAGCAGAGTATTGTTGCGATCCAGATACATATAAAAGTGGCATTAAAGTGGCTAGAAGGCATACTTCCATGGAAAAACTGTTTTCGATACTGGTCTAAGAAAGGAAGTCTAACTCTCCCAATGCACAGTGTACGAAGGCGATGTTTCAAGTTGGTGCGTTTAAAAAAATATTTACACCATCAGGTATTCTCTTGTTCTTTGAGGTGCTCTTCCATCCTACGGATTTTCTTTTGTGAGCGCTTTTCAAAGAGTACCTCCTTTTTTTACAGGGAGCAGGCAAACTTCTTTGCCTTGAAAACCTTTGCTTCCTTTTAATAGTTGTGCTTGGTCTGTACACAAGTCTTGCTCCTTCTTGGGGTTGTTTGTTCATGCGTTCGGCAAAATCAGAAGTCACAGATCTCACTACATCCTGGGCAATGTTCGAGGCCACTGCTTTATCTTGGGGTTTTGCAATTTCGTAGCCTCTTCGCAAGAAAAGCATAGCTCTTCTAAACAAACTACAGAAAAATCCTCAAAGGCCCATCCTTTTCATAACAGAAGCCCCTTAAACGTATGGTGGCCCCCCCATGCACAGCCTGGTGTCTGCATTAGTCCTTGTACAGAGCGCGGTCACCTATGTTTTCATGATTAGCATGATGAGTTCTCAATGTTGTGGTCTTAAATAAAGCTTAACATTAACTTTTTCATATTTAAAGGGCACTGGCTTAGATTGATCATGAAAGATCATGATAAATAAATGCCAAAATGTTTTTTAGAAATTCCAATGTAGTGAGGTTTGATATATTGAATATTAACTACTGTGTTATTTGCCCCATTCACCAGAACCCATCTTAACAATGGTGCATAACTACCCCGACCTTCTGCTGCTCTACAATGTTGCTATGTACGTAGATTGTATAGAACCCTCTGTTAATATCAGGGCAGGTAGGGTCCGGTTCTACTTGGTTGTACGGTGCCTAAAATCTTTCTTAATTTACCTGTACAGCTAAACTCTGTATCATAATTTTCAGCTTTAAGAAACACCTTCTTTCTAATGTTATCTAATAATAGCTGAACATTCAAATAAGTTTTGACGCTGACTATTGATTTGTTGATAGCTTCGGCCACCGCAGCCGTGAGGAAAGCCAGCATGGATGATCAATGGGTCCTGAACATGCTTTAAAGTAAATTTGGCTTCTAACATTGTAAATGTACTCCATGTTCTCGGGTATTGGATTTCTGTTAGGGCTACTTCCAAGTACCCTTTTAGGTTCATATGTTTAGCCAGCTGTAAATATATACATATCCACCTTAATTTCGCTCTACAATCTACACTTTCAATATTTTGTCACTAAACGTCTGCTGGTAGCCCTTTATGGAAGACCCCTTTCAACTTTGAAACCCTAACATGATCATCTTCTTTTAAAAGAGACTTCTTTAACTTGGCAGGGAACGACTCCCATACACCATTCTCTATACAGCTAAAGAATTATCATTCATCACCTCTATGGGAGACGTTTTGTTGGTTCTGTGTTCTGTGATAACTGGTGTTATAAGCATCTATAAATGTCTGTAGAACATCTGCATATTGGAAGGTGTGTAGGCAGTGAAATAGCTCCACATCTTAGATTTTAAAGTTCTGTCAAAGCGCTCCATAACAGCAGCTTTTACCTCCATGTGTGTTAAAAAAAATGATGAACAGCGTGCTATTTTATTTCTGAGATGACTTGTTTAAAAATTGTTTTATGGCCTGTGATTGCAGTTTTTAGAGGGATTCTCCCTTTCCTGAAGATGGTTTTAAAGGCTGTGGTGACACTGTTACCAGATTTATCGCTTAGTGATTCTGCAATTGTGTACTTGGATAACACATTTATCACCATTAATATATATTAAGCTCCTTTATTATGTTTGGCTAGATCTTGAAGGCTGATTATGTCTTCAGCCATTTATAATCTAGCTGAGCATTAACAATGGTTGGTCTCCTCTAAAAATGCCTCCTGGCTGGCTTGTGGAGTGAGTAAACCTCTTCCCCAGATAACCAGGTCTTCACCTGTGCTCTGTTGAACAGCTCATTTTGAACTAGAGCTCTTCTAAACAGAGCTTTGGCTCGTCCTAGGTTTCTGACTCCACTTGTATCATAGGAAGGCTTTCTTATCCCGACCCCCAACATGGCTTCAGTCCCTGCACCCCATGAAATGAAAGACTGTGGTTTTATGTAAGGACATTTTTTTTTAAATGAAGAATGTTAGCAACACATAAACAGGGTATACTATATGGTTTTATGGTACATGTCTTGTCATTGTTGTTGGACAGTTTGTTGGCTTTTCACTATGTATACATAATATGACATATGACACATATATTAGTAGGAGCCCTGCAGATACTTTGTCTCAGCATCACAGCTTTTGATATTTTAACAGTTATAAACTCAACATCTCTAGACAGGACTTCCTCCCTCTCACCCCTCCTATAATTTGTACACTCAAGATACTGACGGCATTCAAAAGATCATACAATTCTCTACTGCACAATACAAAACCTTTATTTCTGAAATATCCCTCAGTCAGTAGCTCCAATGAGATGTGTAAGCTTGTCATCGTGATAGTATTAACTCCCTCATACAGCGTTTGTACGCCTTCCAGTATTCATCCGTTGTAGATAGCCATGCATTGATACTTCAGTTGGAAATGCACGTAGGACTGCCACACTGCAGTGGCTCACCAAGCTTCAGAAAGTGCAGAGTTTCAGGTTGTATTTCAGCTATTCTTTCTTTAAGCAATCTGGCAGTACATATGTATCCTGAACATAACTCACTAGCATCTTGGGCACTGACATTCTGATTCATGAGCTAAAAGTGAGTAAGTTTGTAACATTAAATAATACAATAATGATACGATACCAGGGTACTCATAATTTTTTAAAACAGTTTTCGTGGGGTAAAGAGCTGACTCATCTATAAAAAAAATATATAGCACATACATCTTTCTATAGCCCTCTGAGCAATCCCTATAACAAAATATGGACACAAACCATGCATATGACGGAGTTTTGATCATGGCTCACTCGAACGGCGGATCTCTTTGCGCGTAGTCAACAAGACCTTAATCATATCAGGGTGTTTTTTTTTTCTTGTCCTCTGACAAACCATACACCAACCTTAAAAGTTTATAACAGTTTATATACTTTGTTCGGGTCTAGCAAGCTACATATATGACAGATTGTTCCTGAAGTGTATGAGTCGTATGGACAATTATGAGCCTCCTGCTGTGGATCAGACATTTTATGGTCGTAACAGAGGTTATGATAGCCATGTTTGACACACACACTCACAACAATCGAAGCAAAACCTTTAACAGTCCAATTGGCATCGTACGGTACGCCAGGAGCTTTATTTTTAAAATCTGTGATTTTATGGCTATTAACACATTTCTTATGATCGATATCTGATTTGGATTGTGGAACTATCAGTCTGTTTTGAACAACATAAGCAGTAAAAATGTACCCCATTAACCTTTGCCAATGTTACCTTTACCATGGCTCTTTTTGCTGATATTTACTATGGTTAAAAAAAGAAAGAAAGACAGACAATTAGTTAAAAATAAAATATATCCTCATGTACGGTATAAGGATGTGTCTATAATGATTTTTATTGGCCTCGTCATTTTTGTGGGACTCAGCAGCGGCTCTGAAATTTGTAAGTCACTGAGGTCCATCGAGGTATTAACAGTGTCAGAGTTTGTTGCACCACAATAGTCTCCGGAGCCGATTCCTCCGGAAACTCCAAATCTTCATAGACCGGTGTATTAGGGGCTGTTATAGATTCTTCACCATCTTCCATGTCGATGAAATTGTTTCCAGCATTTGCTTCATTATTCGAGGCCACACTGCTGGAGCCCTAAACACCTTAGTAGAGTTATCAGTTGCAGCAAATCCTTGAGGCTGAGCTTTTCCATCCACCAGCAGAGCTCCTTGTCAAAACCTGTGACATCATGACCACCCTCTTTAACGTTGGTTTGCTACACATTCTGCTCCATTGCTGTTGGTATCAGGCTGCGGTAATAGCTAACAGTAATGATCACACCACCATCAGAGGGCATCTTTTTGATGAGGTGGCTGTATCTCTTCACAATGACCAAGCGATCTCTTTCTGGAGGGTGACTCCTGGGTTTGGCGTAGGCTTCTTAGGAGATCCTTATATGTATTGTAAGCATTAAAATAATGAGGCATACTCCTCTACAACACATCATGATTACTTGATCGCAAGGGGCTCTGGGTAGTTGAGGGCTGCTGCATAGCCTTCACCACATTTTAGGTCAATGAACATGTGGCTAGGTTGTGACCAGGGTGATGTCACAACACGCGTGACCCAACATGGTCATGTGACCCCCCCACCCAAGGAAGTGATGTCATTGCTGGGAGAGGGCCCCCAGTGGCCCAGAAGTCCAGTAACAGAAGTGACTTCACTTCCAGGGGCAGGGTAACTGTCACTTTTAGTATGAAGGCAGAATGTATCCCTCCTTACTAATTAGCTGATTTAAAACTTGCTACTCAACAAAACATAGTTAATTTAGAAAACACTCAACACATGCAGAAAACTCTCAAATAACAAATTAGCTGGTTAAAAATGTTATTGTCTAACTAGTACAGCACCCACTGCAGCATGCCTTCCAGAGTTGCATACCTGTGCCAGAGACTCCAAAGGTGCAAGTGTCCCAGAGCTGCTTTTGGAAGCCTTCCCAATCAGCAGTATCCATAGTAATCCTCCGGTTGACTCATTGTAGTGTTTAATTGGTTGGGAAGATGCATATAACCATTTTTAACCCTTGTTTTTACATTTCCTTCCTCAGAAATCACAGTAGGAATGGTAATAGTTTCTGATGGGTAAGAGAAGTATTAGTTGACAGAAATGCAGCTTTTTTCATTCAATGCAGGCTGTTTTGTGATTTAATTGTGGGGGAGCTTTCCTCTATACAAGATGTTCAGTCATGCTCCTAATATACACAAGTTTGGTGTGAGCTGTGTTACCTAATAAAAGGTAATAAAACATCATCAATGAATACTGTAGGTACTCATATCGCACAATGACATTAACTCCCTCCAAACAGTATATTAAGCCTAAGTACTCCAAATCCGTCTTAATATCAATTTGTACAGTAATTTATTTTAATCATAACAAGCAATAAATTCTCCAAAATTAAATCATAAACATGCAAAACAAAAAACTAAAAAGAAGACTTAAGACAGAAGTATAAGAAATAACTTCACTATCTTATCTGTGTATACAACACCAATGAACATCACCTTGTGATAAAGATAAGCAGAGAGAAAACAAGTAGGAGCATAGGATGAGAGAGAGAGATGACCCAAGCAGCAGAAAATTGATGAGCCCAGTGCTTTATGATGAAGGTATCAGACACACCTGAAAAGAATACAATGTTTCCAACTAAGGTCGGAGATAAAATTATTGATTTCTTAATTTTAATATGGATGTGTCCCATAAATTTTCTGGGAAAATACCTCCTCTGCAAAATGTTTGCAACAGTATGTGTTTCACAAAATGGGATTGACTTACAAGTACCTGAGGATAGGTTAGAATTGGCTAATAGAGCGCTTACTGCTTGCAAACCAAGAGAGGATTCTATGTTATGTCTAAATCCGGTCCTGTCTCTCTACCAAACAAGCTACCAATGGACTCCGTTACAGGGAGATTTCTACAATGACATGTTTCAAGATCTGTTTAAGTACAGCCCTGACCTTGAGAGTGACTTGGTGACTACATTAGTGCACTTGGCATTAGTACCTGAGCCCAGACACTGTACTGCAGCATTTTTACACGCCCAGTGCCTGAATTGTACACCTGCATGGCAGACAAATATTTGTACTGGACATTGGAGTTGCACGAACACACATTGTATGTAGGAAGAGCATTAAGCTAAGACCACAGGATGCGAGGTTTTTTCAAGTACCTGCTTCAGAACCCTATGTGTCTATAGCTGTAGCACCAGGATTTTATATTTTACCCTAAAGATTTGGTCCTCATGGTCAAACATCTCCGGGACTTACCAAGAACTAAGGATTTTTAATTTCCTTTGGGAGTTGTGTCTGTGTTTGGAGATGGAGAAGGATGTTGTTGGACATTGTGTATTCTTAGAAAAGACAGCTGCAGTTTTTGACAAGCCTGAAGGGAATATGGCTTTACAGCTGACAAAAAACAAGGTCCTAGAACAAGTGCACTCAGAGGTTTGGGCAAAACACAAAAATGAGGCAGGATTGTTAAAAACATGCCCTCCCCATAAAGTGACGCTTAAGGAAAATGCAGAACTACCTTATGTGCATCAGTATAGACTGTCACCTCAGGCAGTGGAGGGACTAAAGCCTGTGATTGAGTCTCTCTTACAACAGAGTTTCATTAAAAAGACCAATAGCCCCTGTAATAGTCCAATAATTCCATTGCCCAAGGGCAACACTGGGCAATATAGATTCTTACAGTATTTACCCCAGATAAACAACATTGTGGTTCCCTTAGCACATTTTGTGCCTGACACCAATACTATTTTATCTTCTATACCTGCAGAAGCAGACTACTTTTCAGTTAGGTCTCACAAGTGTGTTTTTCAGTATTAGAGTCCATCCAGAGAGTGAGTACCTCTTTGCCTTCACAATAAAAGATACCCAGTACACTTTCACAAGACTCACCCAAGGCTTCACAGAGAGTCCCACAGTCTATGCACAGGCAGTAAAGAGAGACCTGGACAGCCTACTTCTGGAAGGCAGTAGTGTCATCTTGTACTACGATGATGATCTCCTTGTGGTATCTCCATCCCCTGAGGCTTGTGAAAAAGACAATGTAACTCTGTTAAACCACCTCCAGGAGAGCAGACACAAAGCCTGATTCTCAACATTTTATTGCTGCCAAAAAGAGGTGACTTACCTTGGTTATGTGGTATCCAAAGGTACACGCTGTATATCACCTGACAGAATAAAAATGATTCAAAGCATGCAGCCCCCATCCACCAAGAAAGGAATTATGTCCTTCCTGGGGATCATGAACTACTGCCGCCAGTGGATCCCTGAGTACAGATCCTATGATGCATTCTTGAGAAAATGCACATTACTAGATGCACGCAACAACATTGTATGGACTAATGAACTTGCAAGAAACTGAAAGGGATA
The DNA here is from genome assembly GCF_031143425.1 of Pleurodeles waltl. Classification (NCBI taxonomy): domain Eukaryota; kingdom Metazoa; phylum Chordata; class Amphibia; order Caudata; family Salamandridae; genus Pleurodeles; species Pleurodeles waltl. Next base: position 655,915,546 of record NC_090443.1, on the reverse strand, counting down.
TTGTGTACTGCGCCAACATCAGGGGCTGCCTGATTACAAACTGCCCTTCCATCTCTATGTGCCTGAGCAAAGTGGCGTTGCAAATGGTGTACTGACACAGCAGCATGGCTCTGGAAAAAGAACTGCAGTGTATTACTCTGTGACTTTGCCTTCAGCAGTGTTTGGGCATCCAGTTTGTGGCAGCAGCTGCTGTGATGGTAGAGAGGGCGGCTCCCATGGTGACGAGCTACCCACCGGGATGGGAGACCTGTGGCTCCGCACAGTATGTTCCTTTCCCTTAAAAGGGTTGCTCATGGACCCACTCACATGGCACAAGGGTGGATGAATGAGATAATTAGACAGGAATGGTTTGCACCAGGGATGACAGCCTTCACTGCACAATCCTGCTCCCGATGTCTTGTCTGTGCCCAACATACTAAAGGCCAGTCCTCTGGTACACACGATCACTTTCCAGGACCACAGGGGTCCCTTTACCAACTTCCAAATAGATGTTGCCTATATGCCCCCAGTGAATGGATTAAAATATTTGCTGGTGTGCGTGGATCAATTTCAAAATGGGTGGAGGCGTTTCCCACAAGGAAGAATGATTCGGCAACTGTTGTACGATGCTTGATTAAAGATATCATACCCCAATTTGGGGTCCCCCTGGGCCATAAATATTGACAGACGGGGTAAATATATGGCTGCAGTTGTGCAAAAGATGAGTGAATGTTTGGGAATAGAGTGGAAACTGCATGCCCCTTACCACCCCCCAGTTCAGGACAGGTGGAGAGGATGAACTCCACAATGAAAAATAGATTAGCAAAGACAACTGATGCAACAGGCCTGATGCACTGCCTTTAGTGCTGCATGCCGTGAGGGCAACACCATCTAGAACAAACTTTTGTTTCCCTACACAAAGTACTGATAGGGTGGCCTATGACTGTGGGGTTGAGGTTGCTTATCCCAGCATTTCAAGCAACACTGCTGTGGAGTGAAGAAAACATTTCTGACTATGCATAAATTTGTCAGCAGTCTTGAGGCATCACTATCTCCAGGTGAAGGAATCTTTGCCCCATCCGTTTCCAGAGCCCACACACCCTTTTAAAGCTGGAGACATGGTCATGGTGAGAAAAAAAAAAAAAAATATTTTATTTCTAGGTGGACTGGACCACACCTTGTGCTCCTGGTGACGTGGACGGCGGTTAAGGTACAGGGACATCCGTAGTGGATTCACTGCACTAGGTGCATACCCGCACCAACAACAACCGAGACAGAGGTGCCTGCAACGGATGAGCACCTGCCACCTGTGGAGAAGCCCAACATACCAGGAAAGGGGGAGACAGACTAGACCATTCCTAAGAGCCACACTGAGAGCACCTCATCAAGTGTCAGGTGACATCAACTGATGCAGTTGAGTGAAGCACATGATGTAGTCTCTAAGAAAGGTGATTGTCACACCTGCAGAAAAAGTGACTGAAGAGGCCACCACAGACAGGTCTGGGAAACCGCCCCTGAACAAGATGACTGCAGACCAGTAGGAGAAGCAGAGGACAGCACGCTGTATGCCATTGCCTTATTGACAATTAGAAAAAGTGGCTTAGAACTGAGTAACAGAAAGACTTCATATCTATATCTATAACTTTTAGAAAAAAAAAACAATGCATCGCACAGCACAAATAATATTTTTAGTACCTTAATTTTGTGTGTGCTACCCATATTTAGACAAACAGCTGACCATCTCCTCATTGCAGTACATGAGAAGTAGCCCAAATCTTAGGTCTTGAAAATTGCTTGATGTGTAGAGAATTATCCAGACACCCCAATGACCCCATTGGCTTTCACGGAACACCTGTGCCTATACAGAATTACACACAAGGAAAGGGATGCCTTCTACCAAATGGAACTTGGGACTGTGGTGAAGGAAGGATTGGATGGTACCCATGTTGTACCATACTGCCAAATATTCAAGCTGAATACCCAGTGTCACCTACGGTGGAAAACAATGAAGAGGACAGTGCTTTTCCTGAATGTATAAAACAGCAAGTTTCTGGATGTAACCCAGCTTCCCGATACTTAGAATATCTAGCAGGTACAAGTGTCCTAACATATTAGAATTTGATGAGATCGTGGGTAATTGGAATATAAGGGACAGACAATTAATAAGTAGGATCTGGACAAGTAAGATACAAGGAAAAAAAGTTAACTACACTTTACATTACTGGAACATCACTATTCAAGGAGAGACTTAGTTGATAACACCAGATGGTCTTCTATATGATCCATTAATTGAGCAAGAAAATGATTATGCTAGTGAACCAAATGTGATTTCTAAAATATTAGAATATCCTTTATGGTTAGCTTGCTGCTTTTACATGGCATTGTGGGAAAATGTTACACTTATAAATTCTGCATGGATTGATTTCAAATGATGTAATCAATTTCATAACTCTTTCCCTGAGGGGGTTGCACTTCCTGTCAGGAAATATCACATATTGAACACAAAGATACAGGAAGGTATGTATTTCATTTGTAGAACTATGGCTTACAAGTTGCTTCCTCAGCACTGGGAAGGCATGTGTGCTATTTCATATCTAACACCAAACATTTCAGTTATACTGCATATTGCAGCACATGAGCAATTACATTTGGGGAGTTTCGCTCATAGTTATAAAAGAGATATATATACACCTGTTCTGGAGGCTAGACCAGGTCTATTTTTTTAGCTAATGCGTTTAGTAATTCCTGGATATGATGTATATGATTTGGAATTGTCCCTTGTTAACTTGTCTGCTGAGCTAGCCATAGCATTCACTGCAACACGAGATGTACTTCAAGAGTCACAGGTGGAAATAAATTCAGTGGCTGCCATGACTATTCAACATAGAATTGCCCTTTACCTCCTAACACTACAACAAGGAGGACTGCACATTCTATTGAATTCCTCTTGCTGTTATTTTTTAAATGAAAGTGGAAACATACCAAGGAATGTGACCCAAATTAAGAAAGCAGTTAGAATATTTCATGGCGCAGACAAAGTTTCTCATTTTGATGATTGGTCCTGGCTGTGGTCATGGTTACCAACAGGATAGTTGAAGAGCTTAGTTCTAGCACTATTCAGTATCTTTATAACAACAGTGGTAATTTTGTGTTGTTTCCAGTGTTGTTGCTCCATGCCTCAGCAGTTCTGTAGTAAGAGCATACTTTCATTTTCTGCAGCTAAAGTTCTACCTCCTACAGAGCAGGAGCTAGCCCACAGACATCTTAGAATACAACAAGATATAGAGGCAGCACATAAGGAAATGTCTGATTTAATGGCTATAGATCTATAAAATATGAATGCATTGGGTACTAACATATCATTTTGTCAATGTTTGAATAATGATTATCTCATAAATGTATATCTAGATGACAATAAGTGTATTTCATTTATATATATAATATATTTTTACAGTTATGTGTAATATTACTATCAAAAAGGAGGAATTGTTGAGGAAGAAAAAAACAATTTTTTGGACATAGGTCCATATGTATGCACCTATAGATATCATACTTTAGTTCCAATTCTCTCCGCCAGTATCTGAATCCCACTAAGCTATTTATTCATTCACAGAATAGTTCCGCTCATCCACATTGCTATTTTAGCACTGCCCCAAGACTTCCCTGTGGACCTCTCAGACACCTACACCAGTTGTGTGAACAAACGTTTCAAATCCATGTTAAGTTTAGCTCTGGTTTACACATTGAGTTCATCACGTCAGGCCAACCTACAAGCAAGGTCAATAGTTCCCTTCTTTCTGTAATCAGTCCACCTGTTGTCTGTTCACTTGTTTTTGCTCACAGTGCACTATGTATAATTTTACACTGTGGTCTTCAGGTTTGTGTAAATGCAGCATTTCTGTTTTGCACATGCTTGCCCATGTTTGGACTATGACCCCTTTTGGGGTTTTGCTGTGACAGCACTTATTAACAAATATAACTGTCTGACTTATATGATTCAGGGCAGAAGATGCTGGCTTGTAAGGCGTAACACTGAAATGTGAGTCTGCCTTATGCGTTGGCTTGCCAATAAACCTTGGTACCTCAACAAACATTTCATCTGTTCCAAAGCCTTGCCTAGTGTTTGTGTTTTCTTTGCATCACTCTGAGGAGGGTTGGAAAAATAGTTTCCCTAACACAATGTATCGAGTATTTGTACACACAGACATACACGTGTTACCATTCTTGTGGGGACAATGTGTGGATACCGGCCTTGTGGGGAATAACCTTTCCTTATGGTCTTAAAATATAATAATTACAGAAAGGTGTTCAGAAAAAAATCAAGATACAGGATCCTGCTTCAAATTTGCAAATACAGCTGAATGTCATCACTTGCACAGAACCATCCTTATGGGGACTTCAACACATGTTCCTAACCTTGTGAGGACTTACCCAAAACTTGTCATCTGTGACTGAATACATTCATGAAAAAATGGCTAAATTATGGGGGTCATTCTGACCTCGGCGGTAAAAGGCTCTTACCGCCGGTCAGAAGTCCGCCATTCTACTGCCGCGGCCGCGGCAAACCGCCACGGTCATTCTGACCCACAACTTCCAAACCGCCAAAAACCCGACATCCACGGAAGGCCGCCTCATCAGCGGTCAGCGATAAACTGGAGATGACCAAACCTCCACCGTCACGCCAACACGAACACTCCCATGCCATTACGACCCACGAATCCACGCGGCGGTCTTTCAACCGCGGTATTCCATTGGCGGTACACACCGCCGCGGTCAAAATACACACACCTTTACAAAACACAGCCACATTGGACAATTCGAAATACACACACCTGATACACATACACACACCACACCCACACATCCAATCAACTATAAAACACACACCCACATCACCCACAAACCCCCACTACTAGAAATTTGGAGAGAAGGCGAGAGAGAGAGAGAGAGAGAGAGAGAGAGCACAGCTATCGCAAACCCCAACACACAGAGGAACACAACATCATCACCCACACCACATCCACGCAGAAAACACCACACACCACCACACACACCACACTCATCACCACAAACACCACCCCACACCACCCCATGGCACCCCAAAGACACCCCAGGTTCTCGGAGCAAGAACTCAGGGTCATGGTGGAGGAAATATTCAGGGTAGAGCCCCAGCTATTCGGCACACAGGTGCAGCACACCACAATAGCCAGGAAGGCGGAGCTATGGCAAAGGATCGTCGACAGGGTCAACGCTGTGGGACAGCATCCCAGAAACCGGGAAGACATCCGAAAGCGCTGGAACGACCTACGGGGGAAGGTGCGGTCGATGGTGTCAAGACACAACATCGTTGTGCAGAAGACTGGCGGCGGACCCCCACCCACTCCACCCGAATTCACATCATGGGAGCAAGAGGTCTTGAACATCCTGCATCCTGCGGGCCTCGCTGGAGTAGGCGGAGGAATGGACTATGGCAAGTCTAATCCCAAATACTTCACCCCCCCCAACCACCAGCATTCCCACCCGCACCCCCACCCTCACCCCCAACCCCCCAGCACACTTCCTCCCTGCCAATGTCTCACCAGCACAACCCACCCAACACAACACCAATCCCTGAATCCCAACACAAACCATGGACACCCATCACCCAAGCATGACCACTGCACATACCCAACCCCCCCCCCCAAACCACCCTCACAACTCCTCCCACAAGGGAATGCCAGCACTGGGGGACAAGGGCACCCACAAATCGCACGCCATGGCACACACAGAAGCAATAACCATACTCTTTTACCCCTGCAGGGCCCGAACGCCAACACACCGGCCAGGAGGGTCCAGATTTGTCCATCCCGCCCCCAGAACAGGCCCCCAGTGATGACAGCAGCTCTGTCGACCTGGAACCTGATGACCAGCCCAGACCATCGGGGACCTATGGACAGTAGGTTCTCCACACACAGACACAGGCCGCAGCAGACCCAACCCCCTCTGGGAATACCAGCACAGCTCCCACCCAGCGGGCCCATGCCACTGTCTCCAGGACGCGTCAATCAGCGGTGTGTCCGCCACTACAGGGCACCCAGGCTGACCCACCACCCCAACAACAACAGGGACCTGGGTAGTGGGCACACCGTCCAGGGGACAGAGGCCCGGGGAAACAGGGCAACTGGGAGGGCTGCTGTGCCAGAGGGGGTTGACCGGCCCAGGGAACCCACTCTCCAAGAGGCCCTCACCACCATCATGGGAGCATACCACCGCTCCCAGGAGACGATGGCGACGGTACTGGCCAGGTTCCAGGAGATCCAGGCACAGCAGGAGGAACGGTACATGGGGTTCAGAGACGAACTCCGGCACATCGGTACCGCAATGGGGACCATCGTCCTGGCCCTCAACCAGATAGTCACCACATTGTGGGACCATGTGGTACCCCAAAGGTCCCCTGTCACCAGCCCGGACGACGAACAGCCTACCACCTCCACCGGCGCAAGTGGACAGGAGGCCCCCACACCACGACAGGCCACCAGAACCCCACCTCCTGCTGAAGATCAACCACCCCGCAAGCGGAACCTGAGATCACACAAGAAAACAGAGTAGGATGCCAAGACCCCCGCCAGCCTAAGATACCCCCTGATGTCATCCCACTGTCCCACATTGTCACCCTGTCCAACCTTGAACTGCCCCTGCTCCATCCTTCCACAGGCATATGGACATTGCACCTGTGCTACTGAGAACTGGACTCTTCCATGGACATTACTCCACCCCCACCCATCACCGTTTTACTATCACGGACCTATACGCAGCACTTAAAATAAATCACCAATTGCACTTCAAATGTCAGGAGTCTGCTTGTATTCTTTACAAATGTATTACACATAACGGTGCAATAATGTTCATTTACATTGTGATGACAACATACCAGTGTCAATAAGCATTAGTCCATGGGCAAACAAAGCAGAAGTCACGCTGTGGGTCATACAGCTCTGAAAAGGGAAGGGAAAGTCAAAAATCAGTGAAAAGGAACTGGGGGGAAACACAGAAAGTAGAGATGCAGGAGGCCAGAAGTAAATGTAAAATGGCGTGGGTGATTCTTACCTGGGTGCTACTGAAAATACTGTTGTATAACTGTGTCCCTGTTGTCCGTGTCGTCCCCATCGTCTTCCTCCTCTTCACTCTCCACAGGCTCCACAGCTGCTACAACACCACCATCTGGACCATCCTCCTGCAGGAAAGGCACCTGGCGTCGCAAAGCCAGGTTGTGAAGCATACAGCAGGCCACGATGATATGACACACCTTCTTTGGTGAGTACATGAGGGATCACCCTGTCATATGCAGGCACCTAAACCTGGCCTTCAGGACCCCAAGGGTCCGTTCTATAATCCTCCTAGTTCGCCCATGTGCCTCATTGTACCGTTCCTCTGCCCTGGTCCGGGGATTCCTCACTGGGGTCAATAGCCAAGGCAGGTTGGGGTAACCAGAGTCACCTATTAGCCACACACGGTGTCTCTGTAGCTGTTCCATCACATAAGGGATGCTGCTATTTCGCATGACATACGCGTCATGCACTGACCCAGGGAACTTGGCATTTAGATGGGAGATGTACTGGTCAGCCAAACAGACCACCTGGACGTTCATCGAATGGTAACTTTTTCTATTTCTGTACACCTGCTCATTGTCTTTTGGGGGTACTAAAGCCACATGGGTCCCATCAAAGGCACCAATGATGTTGGGGATATGTCCAAGGGCATAGAAATCACCCTTCACAGTGGCCAAATCACCCTCCTCAGGGAAAACAATGTATCTCTGCATGTATTTCATCAGGGCAGACAACACTCTGGACAAAACCTTAGAAAACATAGGCTGAGACATCCCTTATGACATGGCCACTGTTGTCTGAAAAGACCCACTTGCCAAAAAATGGAGTACTGACAGCACCTGCACCAGAGGGGGAATCCCTGTGGGTTGGCGGATGGGGGACATCAGGTCTGGCTCCAGCTGGGCACACAGTTCATGTATAGTGGCTCGGTCAAGTCGGTATCGAAGTATAATATGTCGTTCTTCCATTCTCGACAGGTCCACCAGCGGTCGGTACATGGGAGGATTCATCCTTCTCCTCGCAAGTCCCAGCGGACGGTGCCTAGGAAGGACAACATGGAGCACAGAGTTAAGCAACCCTCAGGTTCGTTCCCACAGCTTGCACATTACACGATTCGCTATGCATTGAATGGCTTGTATGAGTGGCAATGCAAGGCCTAGGCCTGTGTGACGCAGTAGAAATCAGGCAATGTGGGCCCTTGAAATGGCGGCTGCCTGACCTGTGAAGTGTGACAGTGGGATGTGAGGTCACTGCACTGGCGTGGCTCACCGTGGCGGTAGGCGGTCGAAGACCGCGGCGCAAAGCACCATTGGTTAACATTGAACCCTATGGGTCTCAGGAGCCAATGACGATGTGCGCCGGCGGTCGCGGTACGCACCGCCGCGGTACGCACCGCCACGGGCGTGACCGCCATTTTCTATCTGCTTAATCACTCGAGACCTGATCATCCACAGGAGAGGACCTATACTGCAAGTGCTGCTGTGACCTCGGTCTTGAAGAGACAATGGCTGCTGCGACTGGGGAAAGGGACCCTGCCTTCACTTCAGAGGAGTTGGAGAAACTTGTGGATGGGGTCCTACCCCAGTATGCGCTCCTCTACGGTCCTCCAGACCAACAGGTAAGTACACTGGGTGCACGTTGAATGGGCTATGTCTGGGTTGTGTATGGTGGATGTAAGATGGTGGGGTGGGGAGCGAATGAGGAGTGCAAGGCACGACAGATGAGAGCATGTGCCACATGGCAGGGTTGGGGAGGGGGGGGCAATCACATCTAACATGCAGAAAAATGTTGAAATTTCCTTTCCCACCCTGTACATGTCAAATAGGTCAGCGCCCATCAGAAAGTCGACATTTGGCGTGCCATCGCCAAGGAAGTCCGGGCCCTGGGGGTCCACACAAGACGGGGCACCCACTGCCGAAAGAGGTGGGAGGACATCCGCCGCGGGACCAGGAAGACCGCCGAGTCACTGCTGGGGATGGCCTCCCAACGTAGGAGGGGTGCCAGTCGTACCTTGACCCCCCTGATGTCCCGGATCCTGGCGGTGGCCTACCCCGAATTGGATGGGCGCGTGAGGACATCACAGCAGACACAAGGGGGTGAGTACCAGCACATACTGCTATCTTTACGCGCAGTGGAGGTGCCTGGGTGGGGGAGGAGGGCTGTGGGTGACATTAGGCCAGGGCACTTTCTGTAGTATAGTCCCCTCCTTTAGGCATGGCCCTGTGCCCCCGCCCCCCACCTCTGTAGGGTGCCAAGTACAGCAATCCATGGTCCTGCATCACCCATGTGCGCATATGTTGTCCATAGACCTGTTGGCCTAGTCACAAGTACTGAGTAGTGTACCCCAAATGCGCGGCGTAGTGCATGAGGCTCCTGTGTCTGTCCTCTCCGCCAACGGTGTTAACAATGCATGCACTCAACCTGTTTTTATTTCTCCCCCCACCCTTTTTCTTTGTCTTCTTGTGCATGTGTGCATTAGCATCATCAGGCGGAGGAGAATTGGCATCGGAGCACGAGGGAGCTGCAACTCACAAGGCCCCGGTGGGCCATGCTACAGACACCGAGGTCACCTGTGATACAGAGGGCGAGGGGAGCACCACAACGGGGACCCGTGGTGACACCAGCGACACCGACATGTCCTCGGAAGGGAGCTCCCTAGCGGTGGCGGCAACATCTGGGCCCCCCGCCTCTACAGGTACAGCCACCACCCAGGGCACCAGCTCCGCCCTCTCAGCAGCCCCTCAGCCTTCGCTCCGTGGCCGCTCGCCCAAGAAGGCGGGCATCTCCTTCGCCCCAGGCACCTCAGGCCCTGCCCATGTTAGCCCTGCTGCCCTCAGTGAGGAGGTCATTGACCTCCTACAGACCATCATTGTTGGGCAGTCTACCCTTTTGAATGCCATCCAGGGGGTAGAGAGGGAGGTGCATCGGAGCAATGCATACCTGGAGGGCATTCATTCGAATCAGGCTGCCCATCAACGATCGTTCAATGCTCTGGCCTCAGCACTGACGGCAGCCATTGTCCCTGTTTCCAGCCTCCCTCTTCTAACTGCCTCCACCCTGTCTCTGTCTCCTGTTCCTCAGCCTATCCTATCCACACCATCAGACCAGCCTGCACACACCTCAACACCCAAGGGCAGCTCATCCAGACATAAGCACCACAGATCACACAAGCATTCACCCAAGCAACACCCAGATGCTGACATGCCAACAGTCACTACCACCCCTGTGTCCCCCTCCTCCTCGTCTCCCTCCTCCCTCCCTGTGACGTCTCCACTCACACCTGCATGCACACCACCATCAGCCAGTACTTCCATCACCAGCACACCCTCCAGTACAGTCCGCACACGTGCAGTCACCACCCCCACTGCCATTTACACGTCCCCTGTGTCCTCTCCCACTGTGTCTGTCACCCCCTCTTCCAAGACACACAAACGCAGGCAGCCACCCACACAACAGCCAACCACCTCACGACAGCCTACGTCACAAGCACCTGCACCCAAAGACAGCACTCCTGACTCTCCTACAACCACATCCTCTTCCTCCACTCCCATACCCACTACACCTACCCTTTACATTGGTCCTAAAAAACTTTACCTCTCCAAACTTAACCTCTTTGCCCCACCTGACCCACCCCCTCCATCTGCTAAGAGTCCCAAGAGCACCTCAGCCACCACCAGCCCTGCTTCAAGTGTCACCATTGTGCAGGGGTTTTGGAGTCCACCCTTTCCCAGCACAGATACATCGGCCAGCAGCAAGGGAACAGCCAGCCCCCCCCCCCTGGGAAGAGGACCCGTAAAATCAGGGGCCGCCGCGAGAAGACTGACAGGGCTGCCCCCAAGGAGCAAAGTCCTGGGCCCTCACCTGCCACAACATCCAGGGGAGGCAAGGGCCAGAGAGCCTCATCGAAGGAGGGCAAGGGCAGCAGGGCGGAGAAGTCAGCCAGCAGGGGCGCGGACCAGGAGGGCCCCACAAGCCCCATCCCGGGTGTGAGGGAGGACACCCATGGGCCCAGGACTTCGTCACAGAAGGGTCCAGCAACTGCACGGTCGGAGGGCGACTAAGCAGGGAGTCCTGGCCAGGTCTGGCTCCCTTGGATGACGTGCAGAAAGACACCGCTGAAGAGGGCCCCGCCGTGCAGAAAGACACTGCTGAAGAGGGCCCCGCCGTGCAGAAAGACACCGCTGAAGAGGGCCCCGCCGTGCAGAAAGACACCGCTGAAGAGGGCCCGCCGTGCAGAAAGACACCGCTGAAAAGGGCCCCGCCGTCTCAAGCACCGCTCCGCTGGGCCCTTCCTGTCAAGCACCGCTCCGCTGGGCCCCGCCGTCTCAAGCACCGCTCTGCTGGGCCCCGCCGTGTCAAGCACTGCTCCGCTGGGCCCCGCCGTCTCAAGCACCGCTCCGCTGAGCCCCGCCGTCTCAAGCACCGCTCCGCTGGGCCCTTCCTGTCAAGCACCGCTCCGCTGGGCCCGCCGTCTCAAGCACCGCTCCGCTGGGCCCTTCCTGTCAAGCACCGCTCCGCTGGGCCCCTTCCTGTCAAGCACCGCTCCGCTGGGCCCCGCCGTCTCAAGCACCGCTCCGCTGGGGCCTTCCTGTCAAGCACCGCTCCGCTGGGCCCCGCCGTCTCAAGCACCGCTCCGCTGGGCCCTTCCTGTCAAGCACCGCTCCGCTGGGCCCTTCCTGTCAAGCACCGCTCCGCTGGGCCCCTTCCTGTCAAGCACCGCTCCGCTGGGCCCCGCCGTCTCAAGCACCGCTCCGCTGGGCCCTTCCTGTCAAGCACCGCTCCGCTGGGCCCCGCCGTCTCAAGCACCGCTCCGCTGGGCCCTTCCTGTCAAGCACCGCTCCGCTGGGCCCCTTCCTGTCAAGCACCGCTCCGCTGGGCCCCGCCGTCTCAAGCACCGCTCCGCTGGGCCCTTCCTGTCAAGCACCGCTCTGCTGGGCCCCGCCGTCTCAAGCACCGCTCCGCTGGGCCCTTCCTGTCAAGCACCGCTCCGCTGGGCCCCGCCGTCTCAAGCACCGCTCCGCTGGGCCCTTCCTGTCAAGCACCGCTCCGCTGGGCCCTTCCTGTCAAGCACCTCTCCGCTGGGCCCTTCCTGTCAAGCCCTGCTCCGCTGGGCCCCTTCCTGTCAAGCACCGCTCCGCTGGGCCCTTCCTGTCAAGCACCGCTCCGCTGGGCCCGCCGTCTCAAGCACCGCTCCGCTGGGCCCTTCCTGTCATGCACCGCTCCGCTGGGCCCTTCCTGTCAAGCACCGCTCCGCTGGGCCCTTCCTGTCAAGCACCGCGCCGCTGGGCCCTTCCTGTCAAGCACTGCTCCGCTGGGCCCCTTCCTGTCAAGCACCGCTCCGCTGGGCCCTTCCTGTCAAGCACCGCTGGCCCATTGGCAGTCCCGGATCTGTGTCGGGCAGGCCTTCACGACGCACTCTGCCCACCATGCCTCCTCCATGACCAGTGGTCTCTGTAATCCACCTGATGGACTGTGGCTTTGCACTCCCCAGGATGTAACAGTGGGCAATCCACCCACTGTAGAGACTTGTGAGACTGTGGCTTTGCACTCCCCAGGATGGCACAGTGGGCATGGTGGACCCTTCGTGGATCTGGCGTCGTGGACTCATGTGGCTGAGGTGCCCCCCCTTCACTTCCCCCTGAGGTGCCTGTAGTTTTGTCATCTGATGCCCCAGCAGTGTTCTCTCCAACGGACTCAGGTCTCCTGTGTGGGCTTTGCCCATGTGTTGATCCACTTTGGCCCACGGACAGTGGAAATTTAGGTGACTGTGCAGGACTTATTGCCTATGTTTATCGGTTTCGTTATTTTCTTACTTGATTTTTTACTATTCATATTGCTATTTTACCATGACTTCAAAGAACCTCTTATATACATAAATGTTGTTTCTCACTTTAATTATGTCTTTGCATTATTACGGGGGGTTTGGGTGGTGTCACTGTGACTTGGTGCTCTGCATTGGTGTGTAGATAGTTGGGGGGGGTCGCATATGTGTGTGCCCGTAAGCTTTCCTCCTCCCCCCTCTCCTGTGTCGTAGGTGCAGTACTCACCGTTGTTGTCTGCGCCGGCGTTCGTACTCGTGGTAGATGAGCAGGTAGACAATAGCCGGTAGGATGTGTAATTCGGGCTCCATGCTGTCCTCCTTCCTCGTGGAGTGTGTATAGGTGAGCGTTTTCCCGTTCGTAGTCTGTTTCCGCCGTGTTTTTATCGGCGGGGCTCCCGCCCCGGAAAAGGTGGCGGATTGGTGAGTTGTGATAGGGTGGGCGGTACATTGTCTGCCGCCTGGCTGTTGGCGGTGACCGCCGAGCTGTTTGTCTGTCCCGCCGTGGCGGTCGGAGTGTTAAAGTGGCGGCCTGTGTTGGCGGTTCCTGCCAGGGTCAGAATACCTTTTTTTTTACCGCCTGCCTGTTGGCGGGTTGGCCGCCGCTTTATCACCGGCCGCCAGGGTTGGAATGACCGCCTATATTTTTCGGTGCTATACCCAAATTACATGATAGTTTAGTTATGTAGGAATAATCCCCTTGTCCTAGGGAAACACAGAAATTGCATTTTGATGATAATAAATTTTTCAACAGAAAACAATAGCATATAAAGTGGATATTTAGCCTATTGCTGAGTGTTCATACACTTTAAGGAATAGGTAAACAAGACATAGGCCCTCATTAGGACCTTGGCGGCAAATGCCGCCTACTGCCACAGTGATGGCCGCCAGCAAACCATTTCCTTGGCCACCGACCGTCCATGGCATTATGACAGTAGACTGGATACCGCCAGAAGGGTGGCGGAATTCCGTCTACGTCATGGGGGCGGATGACGGTAAGGTGGTGCTGCTGCCAGCAGCAGCGCCACACCAGCAAAATACTGCCTACCATATCATGTTCCATGATACGGCCTGGCGTTGTTTTGATTGTGGACACTGCTGCTTGCAGCAGCACCACGTCTCGTCTACTGCCGGAAGACCCCCTGCAAGCAGGTAAGTCGGGTTCTCCGACAGGAGAGGGGGGTAGGGGAGTTGTGTGCATGAGTGGGTGTGTGTGTGACTGTGTTTAAATGCATGCATGCGTGTGTGCATGAGTAGTGTGAGTGTACGTGCATGTTGTGTCATGAGATTGCGTGTGTGCCTGGATGTCTATTTGTGAGTGTTGAAGTGGGTGTGTATGAATGTGTTGGTGAATGTGTGTATGCATGTGTGTATGGGTGTGTATGTATGTGCGTGTATGTGTGTAAATGTGCTGGGGTTGGGAGAGGGAGGGTGGGGGAAGACTCTGGGGAGAAGAAGGGGGCGGGGAGACCCCTATCAGTGCCAGGGAAAGAATTCCCTGGTACTGATAGTGCCTACTGCCATGGTTTCAGTGGCGGTATAGAAACCACTGAAACCATGGCGGTGGGCGGGGTCATAATGCCATGGGCGGCCTAGTGACTGCTGCTGGGCTGGAGACTGTGTCGGTCAGTGTGGTACAATGGCGGTTTGGCTTTGGCCAATGTCATAATAGTGGAGGTAGGTACCGCCAGCCTGTTGGCTGTAATACCTCTACTATACCACCGACCGCCGGGGTCGTAATGACCCCCATAGTTAAATTAAGTTAGATAACAAAGATCCTGCAATGTGGTCAAATGAGAAAGCCAAGCTGAGATTACCTGGTTATTTTTCATTGCTTTCACCATTAGCTATCCTTTTCCCCATATGCAATAATAGTTCCCAAAGAAATGGCATGTGATTAAAATAAAGCTCTATAACCAACAGAGAGAGTGTGTGATTATAGTAAGGTTTGCATCCCCACAGAGTTAGTGTGTGATTATATTGATGCCCAAGTCCCCAGAGAGACAGTGTGTGAATATGTTGATGCCAGGTCCCCACAGAAATAGTGTGTGATTACATTAATGCACAGGACCGTACAGAGAAATTGTTTCAATATATTCACTCTCCTGTCCTCATATATATGTAGTATGTGATTATATTTATGTTCAAGGTCCACAGAAATAGTGTGTGATTATATTTATGTTCATGTCCCTGCAGAGACAATGTGTCATTATACTAATATTCAAGTCCCCGCAGAGACTACATTTTAAGATAGCTATGTTGAAGTCATATGGGATAGTATGTCATTAGACCGATGTTCAGGTTGACGCACATATAATGTATGATTATAGTTATGTTCCACTACATTAAGAGAAAGTGTCAGATTGAAGTCATGCTCAGGTGCCTAAAACTGCATTGTTTGATTTTAGTCATGTCCAATTCTTCATAGATATAGGCCCTCATTACAACCCCGGCGGTTGGTGTTAAAGTGGCGGTAATAACATCAACAGGCTAGCGGTAATTACCGCCAAATTATGACCATGGAGGAAAGATCTCTGATAGATAGCCAATGTACCACACCAACCGCCAGGGCGGAAACAACAGCCACCACAGCAGTAGTCACCTACAGCCAAGCGGAAGTCAGTGTTCTGCCCACCATATTAAGACACACAATTCCGCCACCTTTTCTGGGGCGGTACCAACGACATCAAAAGCCTGTCGGAAATACTGCACAGAAGTGAAAGGACTCACCATTGGAGACACAGGGAACAACCACACCGCCATGGAGCCCGAGCTGCATGTCTTCCCCATGATTTTCTACGTTCTGCTCCACCACGAACACCAACACCGGCGAAGACTACGACGGTGAGTACAGACGCCTAGTACACAAGAGAAGGAGGGAGGAAAAAGAGAGTGACACACACACGCACAACACCCCACCCCAACACCATACACACATTCAGCTGCATTACCAAAACATTTGTAACCCATACCTCGGATGAATAATGCAAGCACAAAATAATTTTGAGAAAGTGAATGTAATGAGAGATACACATCAAGATATCAAGATAAATAAGTAAGGCAAGACAAGAGATATATACATATGTACTCAAAAAGGGACACAGCCCAGTCCACAATGTACATAGTCCTAGGCCAAACATGGCACCTGCCTCAACACAGAGAGAACACTGCAGGGGCATCTGTTGGTAAATAGACAGGCACCTCAGGAGGATGGGGGACGGGGGGCACCTCAGCTGGGAGATGGAACAACACCACTGGTTCTGGAGGGGGCAACATGCCCTGTGCTTGGTCCTGGATAGTGCAGTGCCACAGTCTCTCAGGTGGGTGACTTGCCCACTTGCTCTGGAGGGGGCAACATGCCTTGTGCTTGGTCCTGGGGAGTGCAAGGCCACAGTCTCTTGAGTCAGTGTCTTCTCCACTGGTTCTGGAGGGGGCAACATGCCCTGTGCTTGGTCCTGGGTAGTGCAAGGCCACAGTCTCTCAAGTAGGTGACTTGCCCACTGGTTCTGAAGGGGGCAATATGCCCTGTGCTTGGTCCTGGGGAGTGCAAGGCCACAGTCTCTCAAGAGGGTGACTTACCCACTGATTCTGGAGTGGGCATTGTGCCCTGTGCTCTTGATCCTGCTGAGTCTGGGGTTTGTTTGTGTCTTACCCACTGGTTCTGGAGGGAGCATTGTGTCCTGTGCTCTTGATCCAGGGGAGTGCAAGGTCACAGTCTCTCAGGTGGGCGTCGTACCCACTGGATTTGCAGGGGGCTGGCCGCACAGCAGACCATGGAGGCAGGATTACATACCATCCACCAGTGGTGACTACAGATCACTGGAGGTGGTGATGCTGCTTGTGGGGGGAGGCTCATGCCCATCCCCTGCAACCTCGGACGGCTGCTCACTGGAGGTGGTGGTGGTGCTGCTGCTGGTGGGGAGAGGCTCCTGCCCATCCCTGCAACCTCAGATGGCTGCTCACTGGAGGTTGTGGTGGTGGTGCTGCTGGTGGGGGGAGGCTCTTGCCTATCCCCTGCAACCTCGGATGGCTGCACAACCATGGTTGGTGATGGGGGCTCCATCACAGTTCCTGCTCCAGGCCCCTTGCTCTTCCTGCCTGCTGGTACAGGCTCCTTTCCCTTCTTGGCAGCAGCTTGGGCAGGCTCCTTCACCCTCAGGACATGTGCCCTGGATTGTTTTCCACCACAAGTGGGTGTGCTGACGACTGGGACCGTGGTCTGGGTGGCTGAGGTGCTTTGCTGGATTTTTCCCACCCTGGCCAGATGTGCAGGATGGGGGGTAGGGGTAGGGAAGAGGTCAATGGTGGATAGGAACAGTTTTTTAGGGACAGTGGGGCGGGAAGAGGGAAAAAGTTTGGGAGTCGAGGAAGCGGGAGTGGTTGTTGGAGGTGTCTGTCTGCTGAGTTTGGGTGCAGGTGCATGGGCTTTATGCTGTTGTGAGGTGGGTGGAAGTTGAGTGCTTGCGTTTGTGTACCTTAGGAGGGGGGCAGACATAGTGGGAGAGGACACAGGGGGCGTGTGCATGGCTGTTATGGAGGTGTCTGCCAGTGAGGTGTGTGTTCTGCTTGGTGTGGTGGGGATGCTGGTAGTGGATGATGATGTAGTGCATGCAGATGTGAGTGTGGAGGTAACTGGGAGGGAGGTGGAGAAGGAGACAGAGGGGGAGACAGTGGAAATGGTGGATGTTGGTATGTCTGCATCTGGATGGTATTTGTGTGAGTGCCTGTGGGATGAAGTTTGGAGCTTGTGTTTGCCTGTACCACTCTTGTGCGTTGTCTTGTGTGCATGCTCATCTGCCTGTGTGCTTGGGATGGGTTGGGGTTGAGGAGAATGGGAATGGGAAGTGGAAGTTGGGGGGGGGGGTAGAAACAAGGATAATGGCTGCCATCAGAGAGGAAGCCAGAGCCTGGATCGATATCTGTTGGGCCAGCAAGCTAATGTGAATGCCTCCAGGAATGGATTAGTCTGTTGCATCTGGGCTGGCAGACCCTGGATGGCATTCACAATGGTTGACTGCCCTACAGAGATGGATCTCAGGAGGTCAATAGCCTCCTCACTCAGGGCAGCAGGGCTCACTGGGGCAGGGCCTGAGGTGCCTGGGGCGAAGGAGATGCCCACCCTCCTGGGTGAGCGGGCACGGGCAAGTCGATGAGGGGCTGCTGTGGGGGGTGGTGGCTGTACCTGTAGCTGGGGTGGTCACAGAGGTGTCCGCCACTACCAGGGAGCTTCCATTACGGGAGGTATCAGTGTCAGAACTGTCCCCTCCAGTCTCCGCTGTGGTGCTCCCCTCGCCCTCTGTCCCACTGGTGATCTCAGTATTGGTGGACTCTGCCTCGGGAGGACCTGTGGGATGCAGCTCCCTCCATCACCGGTGCCTCTGCTCCTCTGCCAGATGATGCTAATGCACACAAGGACAGGATGAAAAAACAATAAGGGGGGAAGAGACAAAGGATACACTTGGTCAATGGCTGCACCAACACCATCATTGGTGTGCACAGCACCCTCCCACAAAGGGAACAGCCCTACTGAATATGCCATAGGACTACCAGAGAAAACGTTAGCATTCAAGGTATGGGCAGGGGTACAAACTGCCAAATGCAGCACACCTGGGACCCACGCAGCCCTGACCAGTAGTGGATGCTTACAAGCTAGGTAGCAGGATTATCCCCTAAGAACCCTAGCCACCAGGGGATCTACGCTGCAATGTCAGGCCTGGCTTAGGGTCACCCACTGACACACATCCCCCACCTGGATACCACCCTACCATGCGTAAGTTGTAATGATGGGCACTGTACTCAGCCCCTTGTGGCTGCTGTGATGCCCTCAAGTGCCCATCCACCTCAGGATAGGCCACCGCTAGTATGCGGGCCATCAGGAGGGTCATGGTTCGACGGGCACCCCTTCCTCATTTGGAGGTGATCCCCAGCTGGGCCTCTGCCATCTTCCGTCCCCAGCATCTCAGGTCCTCCCACCGTTTATGACAGTGGGTGCTCCGCTTGCCATAGACCCCCAGGGTATGCACGTCCTTGGCGATGGCATGCCATATCCCCTTCTTTTGATGGGAGCTGACCTGCAGAAGAAATACACATAGGAAAATAGTATTAGTGAAACAGTCCTGCCTGTTACACTTATGGCCCACCATACCCCTTCACATCACCATTTACACACACATGGCCAACCACACAACCAATATGCCGCCGAGAGGACATCCACCCACCCCCCTTACCCGAGACCTTCACACACAACTCCATGCATTTATGCCACATGCATCGTGCCCACAGTGGACGCACCTGTTTGTCTGGAGGCCCATACAGCAGTCCGTACTGGGGTAGGACCCTATCCACCAGTCTCTCCAACTCCTCCAAAGTGAAGGGAGTGGCCCTTTCCCCAGTCACACGGGCCATGATATGTTCCAGACACAGGTCACAGCAGCACATGGAGTGTAGGTCCTCTCTTGTGGATGATCAGGTAGCAAGTGAGCAATTAGATGGAAAATGGCGCTTATGTCCGCGGAGGTGCATACCGTCACCGCCGGCGTAGATCACCATTAGCCACTGTACCCCATAGGACCCAATGTTACCCAATGAGGAGTTGCACGGCAGTTGCTGCCCGCCTCCCACAACAGCGCACACCGCCAGTGGAATTACCTCACTTCCACCTGTTCCTCCACACAGGACAGGCGGACGCCATTTCAGGGGAGGGAGACAAGCCCTGGATATTTGCTGCGTCACTGGTGAAATTTGGACATACTATACAAATATCACTTACCAATTACAAGTTAACAGCATGCAAAGTTCTGTTGTAGCCCCACTGTTCAGTTTGTGACCGGCTCCTCACTTTTTTTCCCCATAGATTTCTACCGCTGCAGATGAATAGGAGATAGAGACATACCCCCCTGTACAGACCTCTGGTGGACTTGGCAACAATGAAGGACAGGCACATCATCCTCATCTATAGACTATAAAGGGCCACAATCACAGAGCTGTGAGCCCAATTGAAGCCTGACTTGATATCTGCTATCCGTCACCCCACTGGGATCCCCCCTCTTGTGCAAGTTCTATTAGTGCTCCATTTCCTGGCAACTGGTTCTTTTCAAGTGACAGTGGGCTTGGCAGCAGGAATGTCACAGCCAATGTTCCCAATAGTGCTGACCAGAGTGTTATCTGCCCTGATTAAACACATGTGCAGCTACATTGTTTTCCCCCAGGTTGAAGATTTGTCCACAGTGAAGGCCGAGTTCTATGCAAAAGGACATATCCCCAACATAATAGGGGCGATTGATGGAACACATATTGAATTTGCCCCCGTCAAAATGAACAGGTGTTCAGAAAAGAGTTTCCACTCTATGAATGTACAGATGGTGTGCTGGCGGACCAGTATGTCACTGCTAAGTTTCCTGGGTTGGTGCATGATGCCTTTGTCCTGAGGAATAGCAGCATCCCAAATGTGGCACAGGGTGTGACTAATAGGTGAGCCCTGGTCCTCACTCAGTTTATGTTGATGTATGGGTATGGTGTGGGTCTTATAGGAAAGTGTGTGGCTAAATATTGCCCCTCAATATTTCAGGTGACCCTGGTTATAAGGGCAGAAGAACGTTATAATGAGGCACATGGGAGAACCAGAAGGATAATAGAAAGGACCTTTGGCCTCCTGAAGGCCAGGTTCAGGTGCCTCCATCTAACAGGTGGATCCCTGTGCTACTCACCCAAGAAGGTCTGCCAGATAATAGTGGCATGCTCCATTTTGCACAACCTTGCCCTGAGACGCCAAGTGCCTTTTCTGCAGGAGGAGGAGGCTGGAGATACCCAGGTGGCAGCAGTGGACCCTGTGGACAGTGAGGATGAGGAGGCAGAGGATGAGGGTGAGGAGAACAGAACATCAGACAGTACTTCCAATGACACACAGGTAAGACAGTGTTACTTCACAATTCAATGAAATATTTTGGAATTTCTGTGGCACTGGCATGCTGTTATTTCCCACTTCTATGCCCACTTACTGTACCCTTTGGCAATTCCTTTTACAGATGTTGGTGACCTCACACATGCTCCTGGTGTGATCACTGCAGCCAGCTACAGGTCATACACCTATGCTCATTTTCTGTACAGTTGAATTGCAATGTCTGTACCTGTTTAAATGAATACATACTTAAAAAATGTGACATACTCCAATCAATCAATCAAAAATTTATAGAGAGTGCTACTCACCCGTAAGGGTCTCAAGGCACTGGGGTGGGGGGGGAGAAAAAAATAGGGGGTGGGATGCCGTTTTACTGTTCAAAAAGCTATGTCTTGAGGTGTTTTCTGAAGGACAGGAGGTCCTGAATCTTGCGAAGGTTGGTGGGGAGGGGGTTTTGGGGGGCGAGGTAGGAGAAGGATCTGCCTCTGGAGGTGGTGCATTGGATGCAGGGGACTGTGGTGAGGTCGTCGGAGCGGAGGTGGCGAGTGGGAAGGTGGAAGTTCACTCTTTCGTTGAGGTAGGCTGGTCCAATGTTGTGGAGGGATTTGTGTGCGTGGATGAGGACTTTGAAGATAATCCTTTTATCGATAGGAAGTCAGTGAAGGGATCTGAGGTGGGCGGAGATGTGTTCATGGCGTGGGAGGTTCAGGATGAGGAGTGCAGCTGCATTCTGGATCCTCTGGAGTTTCTGCTGAAGCTTGACTGTGGTGCCAGTGTAGAGAGCATTTCCGTAGTCTAGTCTGCTGCTGATGAGTGCATGAGTGACGGTCTTTCTGGTTTCCATGGGTATCAATTTGAAGGTTTTTTCGCAGCATGTGGAGGGTGTTGAAACAGGAGGAGATGATAGCGTTGATTTGCTGGGTCATGGAGAGAGAAGAATCTAAGATGACGCTGAGGTTGCGTGTGTGGGTGGCGGGTGTTGGGGGTGATCCTAGGGCGGTGGGCCACCAGGAGTCATCCCATATAGTTTTGTTGGGGCTGAAGATGATGATTTTGGTTTTGTTGGAGTTTAGTTTCAGGTGGCTTGCTGTCATCCATTTGGCGGTGTCTAGGAGTCCAGCGTGGAGGTTGGTTGTGGCGGTGGTGGGGTTCCTGGTGAGGGAGATGACAAGCTGGGTGTCGTCTGCATAGGATATGAGGATGATTCCGTGTGGGCGGAAGATGTTGGCGAATGGGGCCATGTAAATGTTGAAAAGGGTGGGGCTGAGGGAGGACCCTTGGGGAACTCCGCAGATGATCTTGGTTTCTGAGGACTGGAAGGGAGGGAGGCAAACTTTCTGGGTCCTTATGGTGAGGAAGAAGGCGAGCCAGTCCAGGGCCTTGTGTCGGATTCCTGCGTCGTAGAGGCGTGTACGGAGTATTTGGTGGCAGACAGTGTGGAAGGCGTCAGAGCGGTCCAGGAGGATGAGTGTGACGGTCTCTCACTTGTCGCATCTGGTTCTGATGTCGTCAGTACAAGCAATGAGGGCGGTCTCAGTGCTGTGGTTCTTGCGGAATACAGACTGGGAGGCATCAAGTGCGTTTTTTTCCACTAGGAAGTGAGACAGGAGGGCGTTCACTAACTTCTCACCAACCTTGGCGGGGAAAGGGAGAAGAGAAATGGGGTGGTAGTTTATGAGGTCATCAGGGTCTGCTTTGGGTTGTTTTAAGAGTGCGGTTACTTCTGCGTGCTTCCAGGAGTCTGGGAAGGTGGCGTAGTCAAAGGAGCTGTTGATTACAGCGTGAAGCTTGGGAGCGATGGTTGGGCTGGCCTTGTTGAATATACGGTGGGGGCAGGGGTCTGAGGGGGAGCCTGAGTGGATGGAAATCATGTATTTTCGGTTTCTTTTTTTTCCAAGGGTGTTTATTGAAGTGCTAAAATATGGAGGGGCAAGTGCAATGGGATGGGGTGAATTTGGAGGAAAGTCCAGGGTATTGTTCCAGTCTATTTGTAGCACAGGTGTATTGTCCAAGGGGACATAGGAAGAGGAGCAATGGCAGTTCAAGGTGAACAGGGTGGCAGAGTGGGACACAAGGGTGACAATCAGGAGAGTCTTATTTTCTGGCAGGGGTCTTGGCAAGCGTCTGGCTACTGTCTAGATCGCAGGTAACGTATGCATGGTGGTTTACCTTCTGCAAGGGGAAGGGTGCTGGTGGGCTGTTGGTCCTGTGGCTGGGCCTCCTGGCCACTAGCGGCAGCAGAGGTGGAATGGTGTTCAGATATCTGGCTAGTGGCAGGGGCCCGCTGGTGTGACACTGCCTCCCTCATGATGTTGTGCATGTCTGCCAGCACCCCTGCTGTGGAGATCAGGGTGTTGATAATGCCCTGCAAGTCCTCCCTGATCCCCTGGTACTGTCCCTCCTGCAGCCGCCTGATCTCCTGTACATTGTCCAGGATCTGGCCCATCTTGTCCTGGGAATGTTGAGATCTCCCAGGATCTCTGAAAGTGCCTCCTGGAGAGTCGGTTCCCTGAGCCTGTCCTCCCCCTGGCGCACAGCACTCCTCCCAGTTTCCCTGTTGGCCTGTGCCTCTGTCCCCTGAACCGTGTGCCCACTGCCACTAACCCAGGACCCTGATTGTCTTGGGTATAAGGTGTGGCCTGTGGTCCCTGTAGCAGTGGACACACTGCTGATTGACGTGTCCTTGGGACAGAGGTGTGGGTACGCTGGGTGGGTGCTGTGGTGGTGTTCCTGATGGGGGAGGCTCTGTGGTGGTGTGTGACTGTGCCTGGGTAACTGGCTTTCCAGAGGTCCCTGATGGGCCAAGTTAGTCATCCAGATCCTGAAGACCAGAGTTGCTGTCAACACTGTGGGTCTCTTCTGTTGGGGGACTGGATATTGCTGGCACCTCCTCTCCGCTGACATTGGCTGGGGTAGCTGCAGGTATGTAAATGCTGTATTATTGTTTCTGTGTCTGACATATTGTGCATCTGTGGCTTGCCCTCTTTGGTTGTATTTGCCCTGGCAGCTTTCACTTGTGTAAGTTGGTATGTGGTGGGTTAGCTGATTCTCTTTAGTGTGAATGCTTTAGTGATATATGTCCGTGCAGGTCTGTGAGTGGTGTCCATGCATTGGTATGGCATGCAGGGCTTGGCATTGGGATAAGTGAGATGTGATGGTGAGGTGTGTCGGAAGTGGTGGAGTGATGAGAGTGAGGGTTAGGGTGGGGTGTGTGATGGCATGCAGGTAGGGGGGTAGTAGTAGTATAGAGTTGACTTACCAGAGTCCAGTCCTACTACTACTCCAGCAAGGCCATCAGGATGCAGTATTGCCAAGACTTGCTCCTTCCATGCTGTGAGTCGTGGTGGGGCGTAGGGGTCCACTGCCAGTCCTCTGTACAGCGAGTTGGTGTCTTGCTGCAAAGGATCGTACCTTCCCCCGTAGGTCGTTCCACCTCTTCTTGATGTCATCCCTAATTCTTGGGTGCTGTCCCACGGCGTTGACCCTGTCCATGATTCTCCACCATAGCTCCATCTTCCTAGCTATCAATATCTGCTGCACCTGTGCTCCAAATAGCTGTGGATCTATCCTGATGATTTCCTTCACCATGACCCTTAACTCCTCCTTTGTGAATCCGGGGTGTCTTTGCGGTACCATGCTTGTTGTGTGAGGTGTGTAGGTGAGGGTGTGTAGGGTGATGTCTTGGGGTGTGTGATGTGGGGTGCATGAGTGGGGTATAGGTGTAAGCAGTGTGTAGCTCTGGTTTTGTCTGTGGTCTTGTTGTCTGTCTCGTGCCAATGGTTTGTAGTAGTAAAGGGCTGTGGGTTATGTAGGTGTGTGTTTTATAGTGGTGTGGGGATGTGTGGGTGTGGTAAGTGTATGGGTGTCAGGTGTGTGTTATTTTAATTGACCAGTGTAGTGTTGTTTTGTATGTGTGTGTGTATTTTGAGCGCAGCTGTATGTACCGCCAAAGGTTTACCGCCATTGAATGTCCGCCGCGGTGATTCATGCGTCATAACGTGGTGGGAGTATTTCTGTTGTCGTAACGTTCTGTGTTTTGATACCGCCAGTCTATCACTGAACTTTGGTGTGGCGAATTTGTGTATATGGCTGAATAGTGACGGAATGGTGTATGTGTGGCAAAATATGGTGAACGGATATCTGCCACCGCGGCGGTAAGTTGGTGTCCGTCAGCGTGACGGTAAGTGGGATTTACCGCCAATGTCATAATGAGGGCCATAGTACGTTATGATAGTCATGCTAAATTCCACGTAACAATAGTTTGTTATTATAGTAATACTGAGGTCCACACAATTATAGTGTTTATTTATCAAGTCCCCCCAGAGGTAGTATGTGATTATCGTTATGTTCGAATCCCCACAGAGGTAGTGTGTGATTAAAGGCATATTCAAGTCACTACATAGAGAGTGTTATGCTAGTTAAGTTCAAGTCCTTGTAGAGACAGTATATTATTATATTGTAGCTCAGGTCCGTGCAAAGATACTATGGGGGTCATTCCAACCCTGGCGGTACAAGACCGCCAGGGCTGTTATGACGGAAGCACCACCAACAGGCTGGCGGTGCTTCCCAGGGCATTACGACTGCGGCGGAAGCACCGCGGTCGTATCGCGGGGGCCGGTGGTTTCCCACCACAATGGCCCCGGTGGTAGTAATCCGCCAGGGCAGCGCTGCTAGCAGCGCTGCCCAGGGGATTACGAGTCCCCCTACCGCTAGCTTTTTCCTGGCGGTTTGAACTGCCAGGAAAAGGCTGGCGGTACGGGGAGTCGGGCCCCTGACAGGGCCCCGTGCATCTTTTCACTGTCTGCATAGCAGACAGTGAAAAGCGGGACGGGTGCAACTGCACCCATCACACGGTCGCAACACCGCCGGCTCCATTTAGCCGGCTCCTGTGTTGCGGCCGAGATCCCCGCTGGGCCGGCGGGCGGAAACCAGCGGGGATCTCCAAATGGCCGCGGCGGTCGTAATGAGGGCCTATGTTTTTATAGCGATGGCCAGATTTCTGCATAGATAGTTTGTGATTATATTCATGCTTAGGTTCTGTAGTGATTTTAGAACTGTAGAGAAGCCATGTGATGAATCTCAAATTCAAGTCCATGTAGGGATAATCTTTTATGATAGGCATGTTGAAGTACTTTTAGATATAGTGCATGATGATAGTCAGGCTAAAGTCTCCACAAAGATAGTTGTGATTATATTGAACCGCAGGTCCCCTAAGAAAGTGTGAGACAATGGACATGCCCGGGTCCCCACAGAGATTATGTATGTTTATATTCATGTCTCCACAGAGATAGCGTGTGATCATAAGGATGCCTTGGCCTCTACAGAGTTAATGTGTGATTATAGTCATGTTCAAGTATAGAAAAAGATAGTGTGTGATTAAAGTCATGGTCCTGTCTACACAGAGATAGCGTGTGAGTATAAGGGATCCAGGTCCTCATAGAAATGGTGTATGAGTATTGTTTTACCCAGGTACCCAATAAGATAGTGCATATTTATAGTCATGTTGAAGTCCCCCTAGAGATAGTGTGTGATTACAGTGACGTTCAAGTCCCCACAGAGATGGTGGGTGGTTGATTATATTGATGCTTTGGTCCCCACAGAGATAGTTTGTTATTTTTCTGATGTGTAGGTCCCCAGAGAGATAGTGTGTAATTATAGGGATGCCCAGGTCTCCAGAGAGATAGTGTGTGATTATAGGGATGTCCGGTTCCCCAAAGATATAGTGTGTGATTTTTGTGTTACCACGATCCCCACAGAGATAGTGTAGGATTATAGGGATGCCCAGTTCTGCACATATATGTTGTAGGATTATTGTGTTACACAGGTTCCCACAGAGATAGTGTGGGATTATAGTCACGTTCAAGTCCACATAGAGATAGTGTTTGATTACAGTCATGTTCAGGTCCCTATAGAGATAGTGGGTTATTGCAGTCATGTTCAGGTAACCACAATGATGGGGTGTGATTATAGATATATTCAAGTCTCCACAGTGATGTCTGCAATGATAGATATGCTAAAGAGTCCAAACAAATAATATTTCTCTATTGGTTCAGTAAACTAATACTTCCACTTGAGGGATCAGTATTTAACCTCCTACTCACATGTTTCAATCATGGCTCTTTCACTCAGCCTTTCATGGTTGATAAAAGAGCACATTTGAGTTGGGTAACTTTAAACATCTGTTACTCAGCACCAAGATATCCTCAGACATGAATGCACACTTTATAAATACACATGAGATGATGTGGTGTGACAATAGCAGGAGCTGGACTTGAATTATCTCATTGATCTAGTAATCCCACTTCAAATGTAGCATTCACCGAATGAAACGGTGTTCATCCAGGAAGGTCCACACTTCCTTAAATATCTGAGTTGTCATTTACTTTCCCAGCCACTAGTCTCCAGAAGAAAAATAAAGCTGTATTTCTGATTACAACAAACTCCCCCGCCTGATTTTTTTCTGAGCCTGTTGGTTGATACATTGGAGAAACTGAGTTAAGGGCTAGCACATTTTTGTTATTTTTGTCTCTAGAAGTCAAGAACATAATGGGCCTCTCCTCCCAAAACTTTGTCTTCTCTCAGAGTATTTCTTCTACCAATTGTTGATGCTCTATGCTATCCACTTAGGCTGCACTCTATAAATACCTGTACATACATACACCCTCCTAGTATAACACAGGTAAAACATTTGCTTTGTTTGGGAGCACAAATTCTGTAAGTGGAACATACAGCTATATTTCCTGAATGGGGCTAGCTGTCACTTCGTGCAAGAGTAAAACAAATCACACTGGCATGGTGCACCCCATTCTAATGGTAACCAACACATTTTCAAAATGTACCCATGTAAAACATTTGAGACTTTCATAAACTTGGAAAATCCATTTGGAAACCCACATTTTATATTTGAGTTGTAAAAATAGGAATCATTGATCAAGTGTTGTGCTTTTTTGTACAAGAGTAGAAAAAGATAGTTTTGAAATGGTGTAACTGCCTTCTTCATGGAAAAAGGAACCTTCTCAAAAGTGCCCATGTTAACTACAAGAGTCTTTAAAAATATTAAAGGTGCTGTTGTTTGAAGGCTAAATCTTATGCATGAGTTTTACAAACCGAGTTCCTGAACTGAGCTGGAATGCTTATTGTGAAAGAATAGAGAAGGTCACCTTGGTTGACACAAAGCTATCTTTTTCATGGGAATAAACTTTAATTATAGGTATTCTTTCGCAATTTCAATTTATTTTAAGGAACCCAAATATTGTACGTTAGTGTATGTGAGGTACCCAACTGTGCTTTCTAAAGGGGCTGTTGAATCCTTTAACCAGGAAGAGAGAAAGGCAATCAGATAGTCGTGCAACAGCCTTTTTTGTGGCTAAGGAAATCTTAAAATGAACCCCTGTTAAAGACAGGAGACTTCACAAAGTTGAAAAACACATTTTCAGGAGTGAGCATTTTATATACAAAGAGGTAAACACTATTTGCTGACTTGGGCTTGTAGTCCCTTTGTGCTGGAGTAGACAAAATCACTGACAGTTATGAAACTGCATTTTCATGAGAAAAAAGACATTCTCAAAATGGGCACATGTTAAATAAAGTGATCCTAAAAACATTGTCATTTTGGCTGTGTTTAGGAGCATACATTTTGTATGTGGGGAGGGCAAGAAGCTTACCTGAATGATTATAGGTTTTGCATACTGGAAAAGTAGAGAAAGACATATTGACAGTAACACAGTGGCTTTTTCAGGGGAAAGGGCACAACATTGAAATGTGCCCATATTGGATATAAGGATCTTCGGCAAAGTTAAAAAACCTTTTTCGTAGCTCACATTTTCTCCACAGGTTATATAACTGGGGATTGTAAATTGTACTAGTGGTTCCTTTGCAGTTCAAGGAGTAGAGAAAATTATTTTGGACAATTGTGCAAGATCCTTTTTGATAAAAAAGAGACTTTTCCAAAATGTTCCTCTTCGAAATGGGGTCTTTGTTTGGCAGTCAGGTTACCCCCTGTCCAAGCAAGGACCCTCACTCTGGACAGGTTAGAAGAGAATCACACTCAGTTAATCCTCGCACAACCCCTTGAGAGCTTGGCACAAGCAGGCAGGCTGAACTTCAGAAGCAATGTGTAAAGTATTTGTACCAACACAAACAGTAATACAGTGTAAACACTACAAAATGGATCCAACATACACAAGTCAAGATATTAATTTTTTGAAAGAATAAGGCCCTCTTTACAACCCTGGCAGTCAGTGTTGAAGCGGCGGTAATACCGCCAACAGGCCGGCGGTAAATAAAATGGGATCACGACCATGGTGGAAACCGCCAACATAGACAGCCACTTTAACACTTTGACCGCCACTGCAGTAGAAACAAACACGGCAGCGGTAACCGACAACAGACAGGCGGAGGACAAAGTACCACCCACTGTATTTCAAGACGCCTATCCGCCATCTTTTCCGGGGTGGAACCAACGCGATCAAAAGCACGGTGGAAACAGTACACAGAAGGGAAAACACTCACCTCTCAACACCCAACGAGCAACCAGGACGCCAAGGATCCCGAGTTACACGTACTGCCCATGTTGGTGTATCTTCCCATCTACCAGGAGTACGAACGGCGGCGGCGGCGGCGACGTCCACGGTGAGTACTGCACCTACAACACAGGGGAGGGAGGAAAAAGAGTAACACACACACACAACACGCAATACCCCCACCCACAACAACACACACACAAATACATGCAGCACCATTACATATACACTCCCCCACCCCCTGGAAGAACGCAGGGACAAAAGGAAATGATTGTAACCAGTGTAATCATGAAAAATCAGATAGTCAAAATTCAAAATTCAGTATATACAAATATGTACACCAACTACACAAGTCCAGATAGTGTACCAATCATTGTCCGTGGACCACTGGGCCCAAAATGCATGGGTGAAGCCCACACTAGATACCTGTCTGGAACCGGATAGAACACTGCTGGGGAATCAGATCAAAAATATACAGGTACCTCAGGGGGAGGGGGAGGAGGGCACTTCAGCCAGATGAACGCACAACACCACTGCTGCACGAGTGGGCTCCATGCCCATTGCTGTATCCTGGGGAGTGCAAAGCCACAGTCTCTCAAGTCTCTCCAGTGGGCGGTTTGCCCACTGCATTATCCTGGGGAGTGCAAAGCCACAATCTCTCAAGTCTTTCCAGTGCGTAGTTTGCCCACTGCTTTATCTTCGGGAGTGCAAAGCCACAGTCTCTCACGTGGATGTCATTCTCCACTGGTTCTGGAGGGGGCATGGTGCCCAGAGTGCTTCATCCTGCCAAGGACTGAGGTCGTGGATGTCATTCTCCACTGGTTCTGGAGGGGGCATGGTGCCCAGAGTGCTTCATCCTGCAAAGGACTGAGGTAGTGGATGTCATTCTCCACTGGTTCTGGAGGGGGCATGGTGCCCAGAGTGCTCCACGTGCACTGTGGCCGGTACAATTCCCTCACCTGTGTGTGCGTGCCACGAGATTGGAGAGGTACAGGTAGCATGATACGCCATGGAGGCAACGACATACCCCACACTGCTGCGGCTTCACCTTCCACCTGCAGGTGCAAACAGTGATGGAAGTCATGCCTCATGGAAGCTGCCCAGGAACTCTCCTCCAGCCTCAGACGACTGACCACTAGGGATAGTAACCATGTCAGCGGTGGTGCCATTGTCCGAGTACGTCGCGGGCCGGTGGCGGTGCTTGCGGCAGTGTCTTTGTCGGCGGTGCTTGCGGCGGTGTCTGTGGCGGTGGCGCTGCGGCGGTGCATGGGTCAGCACCTGCTGAGGGACACAGCAGGACATCTCCTGCTGCCTCGGACGGCTGCCCACTGGTGAAGAGGCGGGGGCTGTTGCTGAGGCTGTACACTTGCTGGTGGCGTTGCAGGTGGGGGGGCAGCTAGCAGTGTTCGCTTGCGTACAGGTTGGTGTGGTCGTGGACAGAAGGTGTATCACTGGTCCCTCAGTCGGTGCCACCATACCCTCTCCTGACCTGCTCTTCTGCTTTTGGCCCTTCCCCACCTTTGATGGTGCTGCAGTTGTCTTGCCACTATCCTCTTTTGTTTTTGCTGAACCCTTGGTGGCTGGTAGTTTTGGCTTCTCCCTCCGTGATGTGGGCACCTTTTTCACATTCGCAGGTGGCGGAATGTCCTTGCCTTCGCTACGTGGCACGCTGGCAGCCCTGATGGGTGGTGCACTCGATGACCCTGCAGTTGCTGGCACCACTGTGCCTGGGGATTTGGTGGCTGAGGTGCTGGGCTAGGACCTGGAAAGCCTGGCCCTAGGGGAAGGACGCGGGGGGAAGGTGAAGGGAAGAGGTCAAGGGTTGCCAGGAAAGGTTTTTTAGACACACTGGGATGGGAAGATGGAGGGGGTTTAGGAGTGGAGGAAGAGGTAGTGGTTGTAGGAGGTGTACGTCTGCTGAATTTGGGTGACGGTGCATGGGCTGGAGGCTGATGTGAGGTGGATGGCTGTGTGGTGGGTGTGTGCCTGCGTTTGTGTACTTTGGGTGGAGAGCTCACAGACACACTGGGAGAGGACACAGGGGATGTGTGAATGGTAGTGGGGGTGGTGATTGCACATGAGCGGTGTGTGGTGATGGGTGTGCTGGAGGTAGTGGCTGAGGATGTAGTGCATGCAGGTGTGAGTGGAGATGAGACAGGGAGGGAGGAGGAGGACGTGGAGGAGGGGGACACAGTGGAGTCAGTGGATGTTGGTGTGTCTGCATAGGGATGGTGCTTTTGTGAGTGCCTGTGGGATGTGTGGTGCTTATGTTTGCCTGAGCCACTCTTGTGTGTTGATGTTTGTGCATGCTGGTCTGATGGTGTGCTTGGGATAGGCTGAGGTACAGGGGATTGGGTCTGGGTGGAGGGGGGAGGCTGGACACAGGGACAATGGCTGCCATCAGTGCTGAGGCCAGAGCCTGAAATGCTCTCTGTTGGGCCACCTGCCCAGAATGAATGCCCTCCAGGTATGCATTTGTTTGTTGCAAATGCCTCTCAACACCCTGGATGCAATTCAAAATGGTAGATTGTCCAATAGTGAGAGATCTCAGGAGGTCAATAGCCTCCTCACTGAGGGCAGCAGGGCTGACTGGGGCAGGCCTGAGGTGCCTGGGGTGAAGGAGATGTCCACCCTCCTGGGTGAGCGGGCACGGGACACACGCTGAGGCGCTGCTGGGAGGGCGGGGCTGTCGGCAGCTGTACCTGTTGATGCGGTGGGCACAGAGGTGCCCACCACCGAAAGGGAGCTCCCATCAGAGGAGGAGTCGCTGTCAGTGGTGTCTGCTCCTGTCCCCGCCGAGGAGCTCCCCTCGCCCTCCATCCCACTGGTGGCTTCAGACTCTGTTGCTTCACCCTCCAGTACCAAGTGGGTTGCAGGTCCCTCCTGCTCCGGTGCCAATGCTCCTCCGCTATGCTATTGCACACAAGAACAAGGAGACCACAAAAAGGGTGGGGGGAGACAGAAGAAAAACATGTTCAGTGCATGCAACACCACTACCGTTGCCGGACACAACACACATGGAGCAGCCCTCTGCACTACGCCATACACTAACAGTTCCTAGAAATTTCACCTGACCATTGGGTAGGAGGCCTAAGCCCAATTGCTGCACACCTGGAAGTCACAGAAGCCTGACTAGGTGTAGATGGCTCTTACCACTAATGGGGTTGGGGTGCCACATAGCCTGCTTCACATTGGACCTTGCCTACCAAGTTCACCCTGGCCTAGGGGAACACACTGCCCACCTCCCCCACCCAGACACCTCGTTGTGCACGCAGAGTCAGCTGAATGAAAGTGTACTCACCCCCTTGTGGCTGCTGTGATGCCCTCAAGCGCCCATCCAAATCTGGATACGCAACCGCCAGGATCCGGGACATCAGAGGGGTCATGGTGCGATGGGCGCTCCTTCCACATTGAGAGGCCATCCCCAGTTGAGCCTCCACCATCTTCTTGCTCCAGCGGCGCAGGTCCTCCCATCTTTTACGGCAGTGGGTGCTCCGTCTGTTAGACCCCGAGGGTCCAGGCGTCCCTGGCGATGGCATGCCAAATACCCTTCATCTGGTGGGTGCTGACCTAGAGGAATGGTACAGGGGAAAGGAAATTACTCACCCATCCGGACCATCATACTCATTGCCCACCAGTTCCCACCCATGCCCTGACGCACATACGCTCACCATCCGCACATGCAGGCCTCAGCCCCCCCATGTATCTTCCATCCACACCACTCAAAGCAGGCATTGCCCATGCAACATGCTCACAGTGTACTAACCTGTTTGTCTGGAGGACCGCACAGTTGCGTGTACTGGGGGAGGACCCCATCCACTAGTTTCTCCAACTCCTCTGAAGTGAAGGCAGGGACCCTTTCCCCAGAGACTGTAGCCTTCAGTGCTTCCAGACACAGGTCACAGCACACTTGCAGTGTAGGTCCTATCCTGTTGAAGGTCAGGTATCAAGTGAATGAACAGACAGAAAATGACGGTCAAGTCCGCAGCGGTGCGTACCGTCACCGCCGGCATACATCGTCATTGGCTCCTGGGACCCATAGGGCCCAATGTTAACCAATGCAGAATTGCGCCACGGTCTTCCATCACCCACCGCAATGGTGTACAACGCCAGCGCAGTTACCTCATATCCCCTTGTCCCACCTTACAGTTCAGGCAGCTGCCATTTCAGGGGGCCACATGGGATGGATAATAAAAGCGTCATACCTATCTAGGCCAGGAATGCAGACAGATACCAGCACATTGCAGATTAATAACGTTTCTGAAAATAACACATTGTGATACCTCAGTGTTGGATGACTCTCTGCTCGCTGTTCTCCTCCATAGGGCACGTCTGCTGGGGCTGGTGATGAGATACCAGTATCCTCCGGTGTACAGACCCGTGGTGGACCTGTCGATAATGGAAGAGAGACGCGGCATAATCACATACAGACCTGATCGTGTAACAATCCTGGAACTGTGTGCCCTGTTGGAGCCAGACCTGATGTCAGCTATCTGCCATCCCACAGGGATACCCCCTCTAGTGCAGGTCCTGTCTGTACTCCATTTCCTGGCCAGTGGGTCTTTTCAAACAACAGTGGCCATGGCATCAGGGATGTCCCTGCCAATGTTCTCTAGTGTGTTGTCCAGACTGTTGTCTGCCCTGCTGAAACACATGTGCAGCTACATTGTTTTCCCTCAGGTGGAGGATTTGCCCACAGTGAAAGGTGACTTCTATGCCCTGGGACATTTCCCCAACATCATTGGTGCCATTGATAGGACACATGTGGCATGTGTCCCCCCCGCAGGAATGAACAGGTGTACAGAAACCGGAAGAGCTACCATTCAATGAATGTGCAGATGGTGTGGTTGGCAGACCAGTACATCTCCCATGTGAATGCCAAGTATCCTGGCTGTGTGCATGACGCTTACATTTTGAGAAATAGCAGCATCCCTCATGTGATGGGGCAACTCCTGAGGCACCATGTGTGGCTAATAGGTGAGGCCAAGATCCCAATACAGTTGACATAGGTTTCTGGGTATGGGGTTGTCCCTAAGGGTTAGTGTGTGTCTAACAGTCGTCCCTTGACATTTGCAGTTGACTCTGATTACCCCAACCTGTCATGGCTACTGACCCCAGTGAGGAATCCCAGGACAAGGGCAGAGGAACGCTACAATGAGGCACATGGGCAAACAAGGAGGATAATCGAACGCACCTTTGGCCTCCTGAAGGCCAGATACTGGTGCCTCCATCTGACAGGTGGTTCCCTATACTACTCACCAAAGAAGGTGTGCCAGATAATCGTGGCCTGCTGTATGCTGCACAACCTGGCTTTGCGACGGCAGGTGCCTTTTCTGCAGGTGGATGGGCCAGATGGTTTTCTTGTTGCAGCTGTGGAGCCTGTGGACAGTGAAGAAGAGGAGGCAGAAGAAGAGGATACCGACAACCGAAACATCATCATGCAATACTTCCAGCGAGACACAGGTAAGAAGATGTAACTGCTTCCCACATCTCATACTATTGTTGGAGCTAGCATAAGTCTGTCATTTTCACTCAGTGTATGGACACTGACTTGTCACTTTGACCTTCCATTTCACACATCTGTGTCCCACCTTGTGCCATCTGCTATGTTTACTCCTGGCCTACAGCTGTGTAACATTGGTATGCACACAAGTACATTGACATTGCTATATTTCAGATATTGCAATTACACATTAGTGAAAGCACAGACTGACTCCAGATTGTTTTGTGATTCAAGTGTGTTTATTCCTGTGCAACTAAGTGGAGGGGGTTGTAAAATGGGCTGGGGTGATGGTGGGGGCATGTCCAGGGCAGAGTCCAGTCTATTTGTTTCACAGGTGCATTGTCCAAAGGGGCATAGGAAGCGGAGCAATAGCAGTTTAAGGATGGACAGGGTGTCATAGTGGGACAGAAGGGTGACATTCAGGGGGGTCTTATTTCCTGGTGGGGGTCTTGGCAATGTTCTCTGTCTTGTTCCTGGATCTCAGAGACTGTTTGTGGGGTGGTTCCCCATCTGCAGGGGGTGGGGTGCTGGTGTCCTGTTGTTCCTGTGGTGGTGCCTCCTGTCCTCTAGCGCTGGTGGAGGTGGAGGGCTGTTCATCGTCCAGGCTAGTGTCAGGGGTCCGTTGGTGTGCCACTGTGTCCCTCCTGGTGTTGAGAAGGTCTCCCAGCACCCCTGCAATGGTGACCAGGGTGGTTTTAATGGACTTCAAGTCCTCCCTGATTCCCAGGTAGTGTTCCTCCTGCAGCCGCTGGGTCTCCTGAAACTTGGCCAGTGCCGTGCCCATGGTCTCCTGGGAATGGTGGTAAGCTCCCATGATGTTGGAGAGTGCCTTGTGGAGAGTGGGTTCCGTGGGCCTCTACTCCCCCTGTCGCACAGCAGTCCTCCCAGCTTCCCTGTTATCCTGTGCCACTGTCCCCTGAACCGTGTGCTCACTGCCACTGCCCCAAGGTCCCTGATCGTCCTGTGTTAATGGGTTTGCCTGGGTTCCCTGTAGTGGTGGACACACTGTTGATTGACGTGTCCTGGGGACACAGGGATGGGCCTTCTGGGTGGGTGCTGTGGTGGTGTTTCCTGAGGGGGGAGGCTCTGTGGTGGTTTGTGACTGTGTCTGATGGGCTGGGCTGGTCATCTTGAACCAGGCGTGCAGAGCTGCTGTCATCACTGTGGGTCTCTTCTGTGGGGGGACTGAATATGTCTGGCACCTCCTGTCCGGTGACATTGGGTATGGGTCCTGTTGGGGTGTAAATGCATAGTTATTGTATCTGTGTGTGCCATCTTGTGCAATGGGTGAGTGACCCTCTACTCCTGTGCTTGCATTATTGGCTTGGTCCTTGTGTGATTGGTGATTTTGGGGCATGAGTGAATCTCTGTACTGGACATGCTTTGGTGATGGGTGTCCATGCATTGGTGTTACATGCAGGGCTTGGTTTTGGGATGTGTGGGTTGTGTTAGTGGGGTATCTGTGGGTTGTTGGAGTGATGGGTGTGAGGGTAAGGGTAGGGGTATGTGATGGCATAGAGTAG
This sequence comes from Pleurodeles waltl, assembly GCF_031143425.1. Taxonomy (NCBI): domain Eukaryota; kingdom Metazoa; phylum Chordata; class Amphibia; order Caudata; family Salamandridae; genus Pleurodeles; species Pleurodeles waltl. The sequence continues at coordinate 655,879,216 of NC_090443.1, read as the reverse complement.
TAAAGATATGTCTTACCAGAGTCCAATCCTCCTGCTACTCCTGAGAGGCCTTCAGGATGCATAATTGCCAAGACTTGCTCCTCCCATGTTGTTAGTTGTGGGGGAGGAGGTGGGGTCCACCGCCAGTCCCCTGGATAGCAATCTGGTGTCTGGATACCACGGAACGTACCTTTCCCCGTAGTTCATTCCACCTCTTTCTGATGTCATCCTGTGTTCTAGGATGCTGTCCCACTGTGTTAACCCTGTCGACAATTCTGCGCCATAGCTCCATCTTGCTTGCAATGGATGTCTGGTCGTGATACTGTGGGCGTATTCCTGTTGTCGTGACAGTGTCGGTTTTAAAATTGCCAGTTTATCACTGACCTTTGGTGTGGCAGACTTGTGTGGGTGTATTGTGGCGGATTCCGAGCTGTGGGTCGTAATACCTGTAGCGGAATTCCACCGCCGTGGCGGTATGTTGGCGGTCTTCTGCACGGCGGAAAGCGGGATTTACCGCCAGGGTTGTAATGAGGGCCTAAGAGTCTTAACCCCTTCGCTGCCAGGCCTTTTCCCCCTCCTGTGCCAGGCCTTTTTTTGCCTATTTGGGGCAGTTCGCGCTTAGGCCCTCATAACTTTTTGTCCACATAAGCTAACCAAGCCAAATTTGCGTCCTTTTTTTCCAACATCCTAGGGATTCTAGAGGTACCCAGACTTTGTGGGTTCCCCTGAAGGAGGCCAAGAAATTGGCCAAAATACAGTGAAAATTTCGTTTTTTTCAAAAAAATTGGAAAAAGTGGCTGCAGAAGAAGGCTTGTGGTTTTTCCCCTGAAAATGGCATCAACAAAGGGTTTGCGGTGCTAAACTCAGCAGCTTCCCAGCTTTCAGGAACAGGCAGACTTGAATCAGAAAACCCAATTTTCCAACACAATTTTGGCATTTTACTGGGGCATACCCCATTTGTGCAATTTTTTGTGCTTTCAGCCTCCTTCCAGTCAGTGACAGGAATGGTCATGAAACCAATGCTGGATCCCAGAAACCTAAACATTTCTGAAAAGTAGACAAAATTCTGAATTCAGCAAGGGGTCATTTGTGTAGATCCTACAAGGGTTTCCTACAGAAAATAACAGCTGAAAAAGAAAAATATTGAAATTGAGGTGAAAAAAACATTAATTTTTCTCTACGTTTTACTCTGTAACTTTTCCCTGCAATGTCAGATTATCGAAAGCAATATACCGTTACGTCTGCTGGACTCCTCTGGTTGCGGGGATATATAGGGTTTGTAGGTTCATCAAGAACCCGAGGAACCCAGAGCCAATAAATGAGCTGCACCCTGCAGTGCGTTTTCATTCTATACCGGGTATACAGCAATTCATTTGCTGAAATATAAGGAGTAAAAAATTGCTATCAAGAAAACCTTTGCATTTCCAAAAAGGGCACAAGATAAGGTGTTGAGGAGCAGTGGTTATTTGCACATCTCTGAATTCCGGGGTGACCATAGTAGCACGTGAATTACAGGGAATTTCTCAAATAGATGTCTTTTTTACACACACTCCTATATTTGGAAGGAAAAAATGTAGAGAAAGACAAGGGGCAATAGTACTTGTTTTGCTAATCTATGTTCCCCCAAGTCTCCCGATAAAAATGGTACCTCACTTGTGTGGGTAGGCCTAGCGCCCGCGACAGGATATGCCCCAAAACACAACGTGGACACATCACAGAAAACAGAGCTGTTTTTAGCAAAGTGACTACCTGTAGATTTTGGCCTCTAGCTCAGCCGCCACCTAGGGAAACCTACCAAACCTGTGCATTTCTGAAAACTAGAGACCTAGGGGAATCCAAGGAGGGGTGACTTGTGTGGCTCGGACCAGGTTCTGTTACCCAGAATCCTTTGCAAACCTCAAACTTTGGCTAAAAAAACACATGTTCCTCACATTTCTGTGGCAGAAAGTTCTGGAATCTGAGAGGAGCCACAAATTTCCTTCCACCCAGCGTTCCCCCACGTCTCCCGATAAAAATGATACCTCACTTGTGTGGGTAGGCCTAGCACCCGCGACAGGATATGCCCCAAAACACAACGTGGACACATCACAGAAAACAGAGCTGTTTTTAGCAAAGTGACTACCTGTAGATTTTGGCCTCTAGCTCAGCCGCCACCTAGGGAAACCTACCAAACCTGTGCATTTCTGAAAACTAGAGACCTACGGGAATCCAAGGAGGGGTGACTTGTGTGGCTCGGACCAGGTTCTGTTACCCAGAATCCTTTGCAAACCTCAAAATTTGGCTAAAAAAACACATGTTCCTCACATTTCTGTGGCAGAAAGTTCTGGAATCTGAGAGGAGCCACAAATTTCCTTCCACCCAGCGTTCCCCCACGTCTTCCGATAAAAATGATACCTCACTTGTGTGGGTAGGCCTAGCGCCCGCGACAGAATATGCCCCAAAACACAACGTGGACATATCACAGAAAACAGAGCTGTTTTTAGCAAAGTGACTACATGTAGATTTTGGCCTCTAGCTCAGCCGCCACCTAGGGAAACCTACCAAACCTGTGCATTTCTGAAAACTAGAGACCTAGTGGAATCCAAGGAGGGGTGACTTGTGTGGCTCGGACCAGGTTCTGTTACCCAGAATCCTTTGCAAACCTCAAAATTTGGCTAAAAAAACACATGTTCCTCACATTTCTGTGGCAGAAAGTTCTGGAATCTGAGAGGAGCCACAAATTTCCTTCCTCCCAGCGTTCCCCCACGTCTCCCGATAAAAATGATACCTCACTTGTGTGGGTAGGCCTAGCGCCCGCGACAGGATATGCCCCAAAACACAACGTGGACATATCACAGAAAACAGAGCTGTTTTTAGCAAAGTGACTACCTGTAGATTTTGGCCTCTAGCTCAGCCGGCACCTAGGGAAACCTACCAAACCTGTGCATTTCTGAAAACTAGAGACCTAGGGGAATCCAAGGAGGGGTGACTTGTGTGGCTCGGACCAGGTTCTGTTACCCAGAATCTTTTGCAAACCTCAAAATTTGGCTAAAAAAACACATGTTCCTCACATTTCTGTGGCAGAAAGTTCTGGAATCTGAGAGGAGCCACAAATTTCCTTCCACACAGCGTTCCCCCACGTCTCCCGATAAAAATGATACCTCACTTGTGTGGGTAGGCCTAGCGCCCGCGACAGGATATGCCCCAAAACACAACGTGGACACATCACAGAAAACAGAGCTGTTTTTAGCAAAGTGACTACCTGGAGATTTTGGCCTCTAGCTCAGCCGCCACCTAGGGAAACCTACCAAACCTGTACATTTCTGAAAACTAGAGACCTAGGGGAATCCAAGGAGGGGTGACTTGTGTGGCTCGGACCAGGTTCTGTTACCCAGAATCCTTTGCAAACCTCAAAATTTGGCTAACAAAACACATGTTCCTCACATTTCTGTGGCAGAAAGTTCTGGAATCTGAGAGGAGCCACAAATTTCCTTCCACCCAGCGTTCCCCCACGTCTCCCGATAAAAATGATACCTCACTTGTGTGGGTAGGCCTAGCGCCCGCGACAGGATATGCCCCAAAACACAACGTGGACATATCACAGAAAACAGAGCTGTTTTCAGCAAAGTGACTACCTGTAGATTTTGGCCTGTAGCTCAGCCGGCACCTAGGGAAACCTACCAAACCTGTGCATTTCTGAAAACTAGAGACCTAGGGGAATCCAAGGAGGGGTGACTTGTGTGGCTCGGACCAGGTTCTGTTACCCAGAATCCTTTGCAAACCTCAAAATTTGGCTAAAAAAACACATGTTCCTCACATTTCTGTGGCAGAAAGTTCTGGAATCTGAGAGGAGCCACAAATTTCCTTCCACCCAGCGTTCCCCCACGTCTCCCGATAAAAATGATACCTCACTTGTGTGGGTAGGCCTAGCGCCCGCGACAGGATATGCCCCAAAACACAACGTGGACACATCACAGAAAACAGAGCTGTTTTTAGCAAAGTGACTACCTGTAGATTTTGGCCTCTAGCTCAGCCGCCACCTAGGGAAACCTACCAAACCTGTACATTTCTGAAAACTAGAGACCTAGGGGAATCCAAGGAGGGGTAACTTGCGGGGCTCGGACCAGGTTCTGTTACCCAGAATCCTTTGCAATCCTCAAAATGTGGCTAAAAAAACACATGTTCCTCACATTTCTGTGGCAGAAAGTTCTGGAATCTGAGAGGAGCCACAAATTTCCTTCCACCCAGCGTTCCCCCAAGTCTCCCGATAAAAATGATACCTCACTTGCGTGGGTAGGACTAGCGCCCACGAAAGGAAAGGGCCCAAAACACAACGTGGACACATCACATTTTTTTAGAAAAAGCAGTGCCTACCTGTGGATTTTGGCCTGTAGCTCAGCCGGCACCTGGGGAAACCTAGCAAACCAGCGCATTTTTGAAAACTAGAAACCCAGGGGAATCCAAGATGGGGTGACTTGCGGGGCTCTGACCAGGTTATGTTACCCAGAATCCTTTGCAAACATCAAAATGTGGCCCAAAAAACACTTTTTCCTCTCATTTCGGTGACAGAAAGTTCTGGAATCTGAGAGGAGCCACAAATTTCCTTCCACCCAGCGTTCCCCTAAGTCTCTCGATAAAAATGGTGCCTCACTTCTGTGGGTAGGCCTAGCGCCCACGAAAGGAAATGGCCCAAAACACAACATGGACACAACATATTTTTTCACAGAAAACAGAGGTGTTTTTTGCAAGGTGCCTACCTGTGGAGTTTGGCCTGTAGCTCAGCCGGCCCCAGGGGGGGGTGGCAGAAATGGCCTAAAATAAATTTCTTCCCCCCAACCCCCACCCCCCCCCGGAGCGACCCTTGCCTACGGGGTCGCTCCCCCTGCGTGACATTGGCGCCAAAAAACAAATCCCAGGTGCCTAGTGGTTTCTGCCCCCTTGGGGGCAGATTGACCTAAAATCGGCCAATCTGCCCCCAAGGGGGGCAGAAATGGCCTAAATACAATTTGCCCCCCAGGGGAGCGACCCTTGCCTGATGGGTCGCTCCCCATCTCGAAAAAAAAAAAAAAAAAACACAACAAAAAAATTTGCCCTGGTGCCCTGAGGGTTCTGCCCCCCCCCTGGGGGCAGTTCAGCCTAATAATAGGCCGATCTGCCCCCAGGGGGGGCAGAAATGGCCTAAAATAAATTTCCCCCCCCCAGCCCCCACCCCTTCCCTGGAGCGACCCTTGCCTACGGGGTCGCTCCCCCTGTGTGACATTGGCGACAAAAAACAAATCCCAGGTGCCTAGTGGTTTCTGCCCCCTTGGGGGCAGATTGACCTAAAATCGGCCAATCTGCCCCCAAGGGGGGCAGAAATGACCTAAATACAAGTTGCCCCCCAGGGGAGCGACCCTTGCCTGATGGGTCACTCCCCATCTCGAAAAAAACAAACAAACAAAAAAAAAACTCACAAAAAAAAATTGCCCTGGTGCCCTGAGGGTTCTGCCCCCCTCTGGGGGCAGTTCGGCCTGATAATAGGCCGATCTGCCCCTAGGGAGGGCAGAAATGGCCTAAAATAAATTTGACCCCCCAACCCCCCCCCCCCCCGGGAGCGACCCTTGCCTACGGGGTTGCTCCCCCTGCGTGACATTGGCGCCAAAAAACAAATTCCGGGTGCCTAGTGGTTTCTGCCCCCAAGGGGGGCAGAAATGGCCTAAATACAATTTGCCCCCCAGGGGAGCGACCCTTTCCTGATGGGTCGCTCCCCATCTCGAAAAAAACCAAACAAACAACAAAAAAAACACACAAAAAAAATGTGCCCTGGTGCCTAGAGGGTTCTGCCCCCCCCTGGGGGCAGTTTGGCCTAATAATAGGCCGATCTGCCCCCAGGGGGGGCAGAAATGGCCTAAAATAAATTTGAACCCCCAACCCCCCCCGGGAGCGACCCTTGCCTACGGGGTCGCTCCCCCTGCGTGACATTGGCAACAAAAAACAAATCCCAGGTGCCTAGTGGTTTCTGCCCCCTTGGGGGCAGATTGACCTAAAATCGGCCAATCTGCCCCCAAGGGGGGCAGAAATGGCCTAAATTCAAGTTGCCCCCCAGGGGAGCGACCCTTGCCTGATGGGTCGCTCCCCATCTCGAAAAAAACAAACAAACAAAAAAAAAAAAATTGCCCTGGTGCCCTGAGGGTTCTGCCCCCCTCTGGGGGCAGTTCGGCCTGATAATAGGCCGATCTGCCCCTAGGGGGGGCAGAAATGGCCTAAAATAAATTTGACCCCCCAACCCCCACCCACCCCCCGGGAGCGACCCTTGCCTACGGGGTCGCTCCCCCTGCGTGACATTGGCGCCAAAAAACAAATCCCCGGTGCCTAGTGGTTTCTGCCCCCTTGGGGGCAGATTGACCTAAAATCGGCCAATCTGCCCCCAGGGGGGCAGAAATGGTGTAAATACAATTTGCCCCCCCCCCAGGGGAGCGACCCTTGCCTGATGGGTCGCTCCCCATCTCTAAAAAAACAAACAAACAAAAAAAAAACACAAAAAAAAAACTTGCCCTGGCGCCTATAGGTTTCTGCCCCCAGGGGGGGCAGAAATGGCCTAAAATAAATTGCCCTCCCCCCCAGGGAGCGACCCTTGCCTAAGGGGTCGCTCCCTTTGCGTGAAATTCACGCAAAGAAAAAACTCCCTGGTGTCTAGTGGTTTCTACCCCCCTTGGGGGCAGATTGGCCTCATTAAAATAGGCCAATCTGCCCCCAAGGGGGGCAGAAATGGCCAAAATATAATTTTACCCCAAGGGGAGCGACCCTTGCCTAAGGGGTCGCTCCCCACCCAAAAAAATAAAATAACACATAAAAAAAAAAAAAAAAAAAATGGTCCCTGGTGCCCTAGAGGTTTCTGCCCCCCCTGGGGGCAGATCGGCCTAATAGTAGGGGGGGCAGAAAAGGCCTTCCAGAAAAAATGCCCCCCTGGGAGCGACCCTTGCCCAAGGGGTCGCTCCCTTTTGTCAATATCATTAAAAAAAAAAAAATCCCTGGTGTCTAGTGGGGTTTCAAAATCCGGATTGCAAGCAATCCGGCTTTTGAAACCCTCGGAGAGACTTCAAAGGGAAGGAAATACTTTTCCTTCCCTTTGAAGCCCCTCCGGGCCTCCCCGGTGATTGAAAGAGAAATGCTTTTGCATTTCTTTTTCAATCGTGCTGGAAGCAGAGCTTCCAGCGCGACGAGGGAGGCCCCTGTGACACATCAGCGCGCGCGCGCGCGCTGACGTCACAGGGGGGGGGCGGGGGGGGCGAGGGTGGAAGGGGAAGGTCTTCCCCTTCCATCCCCGCCTTGGGGGGGGGAGGGGGGGTGCACGGGGGCGCGCTAGCGTGCCCCCAAGTTCCCCTGTGCCATGGACGAGATGATCTCGTCCAAGGCACAGGGGAACTGTAGCCTTGGACGAGATCATCTCGTCCAAGGCACCCAAGAGGTTAATCCTTGGAAAACAGTGAGAATTTGGTTGTTGCAAAAAGTTCCTGGTTAGCATCCAAAATAAAGCCTCACGAGTGAGCGTGTGTCAGTAAAGGGTAGCGATGCGTTGATTTCTTACTCGCAAGTGAGGCCATACGTCCTTTCCTTCTCCGGTCAGGTTGGCCATGTGTCATTTTTCTCCCTCACAAGAGAGTGATGTGCCGATTTCCGGATGGGGCACCTGGGATCCGTGCAGAGTCAGGTTGACTTGTATGCCCAGGGATGATCCATGGAAAATCCAGTTGCACGGTGTTAGAAAACCGCACTGCATGGGCTTTGCGTTGTTATCAGCCTCCATAAGCGGGTGTTACGTGTTATTTCTCCAACCGTGATGCATCGATCTCCCAGCTGTGATGCAATTGATTTCAGCCGCGAAGCTTGCGGCACGTCATTTATCAACCGCGTTACCGAAGGGTGCTTCATAAATTTCCCTTCACTGCATTCTGTGCATGGATTTTCAGTTCTTGTCTGCCAGCTTCACCTTTCAAGAGCCCAGGGACTGGATAGGGCACTACTTGGCAGGGCAGGAGTCTCAGCAGAGAGTCTAAGTGTTTGCAGGGGAAGTCTTTGATGGCCCTAAGACTTCAACAACAAGAGGCAAGCTCAGTTCAATTCTTGTTGAGCAGGAATATAACACAAAGTCCAGTCTTTGGCTCACAGGCAAAAGCAGCAACTGCAGGATAGCCCAACAAAGCACAGTCAAAGGCAGGGCAGCACTTCTCCTCAGCTCTTCAGCTCTTCTCCTTGGCAGCGGCTCCTTTAAATCTAGAAGTGATCTAATTCTCAGGGGTTTTGGGTCCACCATTTATTCCACTTTCTGCCTTTGAAGTAGGCAAACTTCAAAGGAAAGTCTCTCTTGTTTGTAAGATCCTGCCTTGTCCAGGCCAGGCCCCAGACACACACCAGGGGGTTGGAGACTGTATTGTGTGAGGGCAAGCACAGCCCTTTCAGGTGTGAGTGACTACTCCTCCCCAACCCTCCCAGCACAGATGGCTCATCAGGATATGCAGGCTACACCCCAGCTCCCTTTGTGTCACTGTCTAGAGAGAGGTGCAAAGAGTCCAGCTGTCAAACCAAACCAGACAGGGAATCCACAAACAGGGAGAGTCACAAAATGGTTTAAGCAAGAAAATGCCCACTTTCTAGAAGGTGCATTTTCAAACCCACAATCCAATCTAAAAACCAACTTCACTAAAAACTGTATTTTTAAATTGTGAGCTCAAAGACCCTAAACTCCAAGTTTCTATCTGCTCCCAAAGGGAATCTACCCTTTACTACTATTTAAAGACAGCCCCCGGGTTAGCCTATGAGAGATATAGGCCTTGTAACAGTGAAAAACGAATGTGGCAGTATTTTATGAAAAACACATAAGTTCATGTCCCACCTTTAGCATTCATGGTACCCTTCCCATGGGGCTACCTAGGGCCTAACGTAGGGGTGCCTTACATGCATAAAAAGGAAAGGTGTAGGCCTGGCAAGTGGGTACACTTGCCAAGTCGAATTGGCAGTTTAAAACTGCACACACAGACACTGCAGTGGCAGGTCTGAGCCATGTTTAAGGAGCTACTCATGTGGGTGGCACAACCAGTGCTGCAGGCCCACTAGTAGCATTTGATTTATAGGCCCTGGGCACCTCTAGTGCACTGTACTAGTGACTTACTAGTAAATCAGATATGCCATTCATGGAAACCCAAATACACATACATTTTACGTGGGAGCACTTGCACTTTAGCACTGGATGGCAGTGGTAAAGTGCCCAGAGTATCATAAAAGATCAAAAAGAGAGTCCAGCACACATCAACAACCTGGGAAACAGAGGCAACAAGTTAGGGGAGACCACGCCAAGGATGCCACATCTAACAGTTACTGTGTTAAACACACAGGGGGTCATTCCAACCCTAGTGGTAAATACCGCCAGGGCCGGGGACCGCGGGAGCACCGCCAACAGGCTGGCGGTGCTCCCTTGGGCATTCTGACCGCGGCGGTTCGGCTGCGGTCAGAAGAGGAAAACCGGCGGTCTCCCGCCGGTTTTCCGCTGCCCTGGGAATCCCCCATGGCGGCGCAGCAAGCTGCGCCGCCAGGGGGGATTCCGACCCCCTCACCGCCATCCTGTTCCTGGCGGTTCCGCCCGCCAGCAACAGAATGGCGGTGAGGGGTGTCGGGGGGTCCCTGGGGGCCCCTGCAGTGCCCATGCCAGTGGCATGGGCACTGCAGTTGCCCCCGTAAGAGGGCCCCACTTTGTATTTCAGTGTCTGCATTGCAGACACTGAAATACGCGACGGGTGCCACAGCACCCGTCGCACACCCTCCACTCCTCCGGCTCCATTCGGAGCCGACATCCTCATGGAGGGCTGTTTCCCACTGGGCTGGCGGGCGGCCTTTTGGCGGTCGCCCGCCAGCCCAGTGGGAAACCCAGAATGACCGCCGTGGTCTTTTGACCGCGGTACGGTCTTCTGGCGGTTCCCTCCAGGCGGGCGGCTCCCGCCGCCCGCCGGGGTCAGAATGACCCCCACAGCTCTTTCACAAACCTCAAAAACATCTTTTCGGACAGTTACAGCATTAAACTGGATTATCTGAAAGGAGCTAGTGGTCAATTTGTGCCAGATTAGAGAGCATTACTTTGATCCTTCTGCAAATGTCTTTTATAGGCATAGGCACATTTTTGGGATCACAGGTTTGTACTTAGGACATGCATATGAGTTGTTAAATGGTGCTGGGGACCCTTTTGTATAAGATTAGAGAAAGCCACATTAACAGTTGTGCAGCAGCCATGTTCATAAGAGAAGAAACAGTCTTAAATTGTACCCACGTTATAGTTGAGACTCTAATACAAAGTTGAAAGGCTTATGTATTTTGTGTTACAACTAATCTTCTTGACGGCTGCTTGTGTCACACCGTGCAAGTGCAGAGAAAGTCATGGCAGTGGTGCAACATTTTTGTGCATGTGAAAAGACACATTATCACAATATGTGCTGATTAAATATGAGTCTTTCACAAAGTTAAAATTCGGTATGAGCTCATATTGTATAATTGGGACATAAAACTGGAATTTCTGAATCAAGGATGTTGGTCTTTAACTGCTGGAATAGAGAAGGTTCCTGTGATGCAATTACCTTTTTCATGGAAAAAACTCATCTCAAAAGGTGCCCATGTTAAATATTGCAATCATTGAGGAAGTTGAAAAAAACCTTTTTGGGCTCAGGTTTTGGTACTTTTGGCATGCAAATGAGATTACTAATTAGTGAGGGTTGTCACTTTAAGGTGGAGTAGAGAGTCACCTTCGTAGTTGCATGGTAAAAGGTGCATTCTCGTAGTTGTCATATGTTATTTATGAAGGTTTTGTAAAGTTGAAAGGATCTTTTTGAGAGCACAGATTTTCTACACAGCACATACAACTTGTTTTTTCTGATTGGTGGAGTGGCACACAGTGGAACAGCGTACAGTGGAGGGTTGTACAGTGTAGTGGCATGCCGTGGAATGACATAGAATGGAGTGGCATTCAGTAGAGTTGAGTAGAGTGGAATACCATACAGTGAGCTAGTGTAGTGGAGTTACATCCAGCGTAATAGCGTAGAGTAGAGTGGGCTAAAGAGGAATAATGTAGAATGGAGTACCGTCAGATGCCATACAGTGTCATATGGCGGAGAGTGGGTTGTCATACGGTTGTAGATGAAATTAGGCAAGAGGGCAGAATTTGGTGTGCAGATTAAGGTACAACTGTGATGTAAGCTGCCTTGCATTTCTCAAGATTTACACACCAACACAGAGCTATGCATGGTGGCCTTGCATTGCTTTGTAAATCTCACTTAAGTATTGCGTTGCCCGTGCAACACCATGCATGACGCAAGGGTAATGCAATACAATAATATACCTGAGCTTTACTTATATATTGTGCAAAGGGATACTACTGTACTTTTGCAGTGTTCCATGTTACATGTCAATGGCAGTTGTTGAAGTGGGTGGGTTCTGAGGGACATGAGGTGCCCATACTTTTTAAATTTAAGAAAAACATTTTCCATACCAGGGTGGTTAATTCCCAGAATCTGAAGCATAAGGCAAGGAGTGGCCTGTGCTGTGAAACCATGAGAGGAGCAGACAGCTAAACAAGCCTTCCAGCCAGGGTGCTTGTTTGTCTGAAAGAAACTGCACCAACCAAGATTAAATTATGTGGCTCTGTGGTTACAGACCCAGACCTCTGCAGAGCATTACACAGAGGTTTCACAATGTACAATAGTGCATTTACACTGATTGCACTTAATTTGCATTGAAGCTGTGCCTTAATTTATATGTAATTCCCTGAAGGTGAAATACTGAAAAAAGTTACAGAATATTTTGTTTTTAGGCACAGTATAACCCCACCCTCAAATTCACTCCCCCACCCCCACTGTGCACAATATCACAGTTCCCATACTATTTTAATGCCAGTTCGACCACAGGCTGATGTTAAGGAAGTATGGGCCAGATGTAGCAAAGGTTTTTACCCATTCTGTGTCTATGGGAAAAAGTGTTTGTACATATGGCCCTATATGATTAGCTAATTCCTGTCTTGAGAAAATAAATGGCAGCCATATTATTTGTATTACACTTTGTCTGTGTTTGTCTGTGTTTTGGGTTAGGGCCTTATATATAAGTAAGTAAGAAGTTGTATTCTTTTTCCGTATCAATTAACACTTTATTAAAGTGGTAATAGATATAGAAATATTTTTTTCTATATATTGTTTAAAAAGCTAATGGAGTACTGCAATAGCGACTAGCAAGAACCTTTTTAACAAACTAACCCTGTTTATTTCATTTTTTTAATTTGCACAGTATTTTGTCACAATTTGTGCAGTACACAGTACACTTTTTATTTTGAAATATGTAAACATTTTAAAATACATTGCAGTACAATGCATTTGTAAAATAGTGTTTATTACATTGTTTTTTTTTTTTTTACATATTACAATTTTATCCTTTTTGTTTGGTACTGCGATATTTCAGAGATAGTACTACAGTACCTCATATTTGGTTTTAGAAATATACAGCATTATAATTATATTTTCCTACATATTACCACTTTAGTTAAGTGATAATAGGCAGAGAAAGCACATAAAATCTACTACATACCTGTATTTAAGGCTGAATTCAGATCACACATAAAGTGCACTCAAAACAACATGTGCTTTTAACTTTTGGAAAGACAGTCATGACCCAATAAAAGGACACTTTCTACTTTGTACCAGTTCTTCACAGCACAGTACACATTCCAGCTTTATCAGTTCTTGCCTTCTGTTAATGGGGTTACACATTCCTTTTGGAGCTGCCTTTTTTATCTGATTGCTTCTATTTTAGAGTATACCATATTGTGTCCATTTACATCTGTTCTTTATAAAGTAATTCTCTTTTTAGAATGCATGCATTTTTGTCACAAATCTATCTATCTACCTATCTATCTGTCTATCTATCTATCTATCTATCTATCTATCTATCTATCTATCTATCTATCTATCTATCTATCTATCTGTCCAGCCTCCTCTGTCTCCCTGTCTGCCCCTTTGAGCCTCTTTAGCTGTTTTGCAAGTCTCTCTATTTATTTGTCTTTTCAAACTTCTCTACCCATTTGTAATAATGATTTACAAAAACATTACAAAAAACAGTAGCAAATGCAAGAGGCTGTCAGCCAACACCAGATCAATTGGCTTTTTAAGGTCGGTGTTAGTTTTCCTATTTGATTTTACTAAAACATACTTCTATAACATAGTTACTAATAAGGTTTTTTTTCAGTCTGACTTCATCCATAAGTCTGTTGTGTCTTTCAGATTTTAATTCTAACAAGAACCCACTTTAGCCGTTGTCTGACTTCACTGTAAACTACAACGTGCTTCCCTATAACAAGGAGCACCACATCCACACACAAGTAGTTCTCTTTAGTGCCTAGGACTACTATGGTAATATGTGCCTTTTTGGACCACCTTTTATTTTCCTTTACTCAATGTTTTTTACATTGATGAGTGATTAGACGCTTCCCCAACAATGATGTTTTTCAAAAATCATGACAGGGCTATACAAGAATTGCCAAAATCAAAAGACTGGAGGCTTTCACTAGACAACTTGGTTTTGCCAATGCTTGTTAAAAATTTGTGATTGATTCTTGGATTACTGGGAGTGCAGGGACCAGTCTCTTATGCATTATAGTATACTGGACTGACTAATCTAACCTGACAAGGGAGCACTTCAGGTATTAATTGAAAGATTCAACAAGGTCAGCTCACCCCTGTGACAATGGCCAATGTCACCAAATGCAGCTTTACATTTGCTATGGTCACTGGAATTCTAGGCTGAGAGTCAATTAATTAGTTAAACAAGCATTTTTATCCGAGTGGTCACATTATCCGACATTAATTAGGTAACCAAGAGTCTTGAATTTGCCTGGGCAGTCCTGGTTATTCACTATCTGCCCCTTCAAATTTCAATAATTGTAGGCTATGCCCAGTTTTCAGAGAAGGAGGTGAACTGAACACAGAGGAATGCAAGTTTCTTAACGTACCCAGGAGATGCTTGTCAGTTTAGCATCTTGAGATCATGCAGCACAGACCTGCAAATTTGTAAACCAACTCAGACATCTTACTTATAAAATTCAACTTTGAAAAAAAGCTAAATGAGTATTTTGCAGTCCATTCTTTAAAAAAAATGCTCCCTCTCCAAACGCAGGAGTGCATAAAACTATCTACAGGTATTAATTGAAGCATTTTACATTCCTCTGGTCATGTGCTCATTACTGTTTAATTGCCTATAGATGCTGGTTGACTTGAGACTGAATTTATAGCCAGCATATCAATGTGTAGAAATGTCGTTTTTAGCAGGTTTGAGAATGGAGTTTCACGTTACCTTTTTACTGCTAAAAGTTAACCTGTAGGCAATATGCAGCTCACGATGTCAACACAAACTTTTAATAATGTACCTTTGTAGATGTTTGTTTCTTCTTCCTTGGAAAAGTGCTGTTTCATTGCAAGAACTATTTGACAGTCCTTCCCCCATGATGGTGCGCAGGGTGTGAACCCTGCAGAGTAGCACAGCTTCTATTGTCATGCCCGTGGCCCGGGAAGAGGTGTGAATAGGCGCTCTCTTCAGCGCTACATCACAAAGACCTTGACTTCTCCAAGCTCTGCTCATGCCAGGCCTCTTTAACACCACCCCTCCCCTCTCCAGTGCCTGGTGAGGTTGTCTCTTCCATGTCTCTATTTTGTCAAGGTGCCGTCTTCACTTCTAATCCTATTTTGATTCAAAGAGCTGCGATACTCGTTTTGTACTGAGTTCTTTTTTTTAATGCCTTTAAAACGTTTCCGTAGTAGCCTCTTTTCCTCTCGCTTTTTCCAACCCCCGTATTTATACTTTTTTAACGCCGCATTTGTGTTAATTTTTTTATGCAAAAGCAGCGCAAATTGAATTTTGTAAGTTTGCGCTGTTTTTGCGTCAAAAAGCGGTGCAAAAGAGGCGCAAAAAAAGTATAAATATGGGCCCAAGTTTGCTCAGAGAGAGTGCATTGGGAGGCAGGTTTATGTCCCAGTTGTGAACGTTACACTTAAGAAAACATGGGTTTGTGGAATCTTCTGTATTTGGAATGAAACCCGGCTAGTGCACATAACAGTTCCCTCCAGCGCCTTGCTGAAGCTGTTGATATGGTTGTTAGCAAAGTTTGCATTTATGAGCTGCACAGGTTTGAAAGCCTCTCAAAAGCATTTCTAAATAAATGTAGCAGAAGTTTATGTGTGGGATTACTAATTTTAACCAGGAATCCAGCAATTTAGCTATATAGTGAAGATTTCTTTTTAGTACAGCACATAAGGCTATATGTACGAAATTCGAATTTTGTATTTCGTAAATAGCGACTCCTTATAAATCGCTATTCAGGAAATGTAAAATGGAATGTACAAAAAAATGTGATTTCCTAATAATTAGAAAATCGCTATTTAAGAAATGCTAAACCTAATGGCCCATAGGTACGGTTGGTTTTGCATTTCCTAACTTGTGATTTCTTAATGGGAAATCATAAATTAGGAAATGCGATAGCAAGGGTAAATTTGTCTCTAAAGCTCCCCCCTTGATGCACCCAAAAAATATTTTTTGCATCCATTCACTTTGTGAATGTAATACCATCAACCTGACATTGGTGCTAACTGCGATTGTTTTGTGAACACATTCATGGTCACAAAGCAATCTTCCATCCTCCTGAGACTCGGAATGAGAAAGTGACACCCTTGGCACTCCCCTTTCTAATAGCGACTCGTAAACCTATTCTGCAAGTTGGTAACAGGTTACCGACTCGCAGAATAGGATTGTTACATGGGGAAAGGCCTTTTCCCAGTTGCAAACAACCTGATGGGCTCTTTGCGACCAGGGAAGGGCTTTCATACAACTGGCCCATGGTTACCATCGACTTGAAGTTGATGGTAATTGCATTTCTTAAATTTAAGTGCCCATTTCGCATTAAAGAAATGCCTTGTATATGGGCTTAGTGAATCACAAATAGGAAATCCCAATTTGCGAACTCCTATTTGGGGTTCACAAAATGTAATTTTACTGGGTAGAAATCACATTTTGTGATTCCCTAGATGCCTTTGTACATATAGAAAGGCAATTTAGCATTTCTTAACAGACCGAAATTGCATTTTGGCCTGTTAAGAAATGCAGAATGCTTTCATACATCAGGCCCATAGTTTGTGTATGAAAGGAGAGCAGGTATAAAGCAGTGTGAAAATGAAAGTACTGTTAGCTTGAAAAGAGATTATGGGAGTTTGTGCACAAATCCAGTGTGCCCATGTGAGTGCATTAACAGTGTGTGTACATAAAACAAGTGCGCTTGTTAAACAATTGTGTGCCTTCTTGAGGTGGCTGCCTGGAAAGTGAATGTATTATTCGAATATGACAGAAAGGAATGTGCACATGAATGATGTGCAGTTATGATTGGCGTGTGTCCATGAAAGAAGTGCATATCATTAACAACTACAGTGCATTAAAGGAGTTTGCCAAAAATAACAGGTATGTATACACCATACTGTAAACACAAAAGCAGATTGTGCATCAGTGGAACAGGTACATACAACCAGTACAACCAGTATGCACAAATACACTGCGCGCATGAAACACGTATGTGCATGAGACAGGTGTATGCATAAACTGAGTATGTTCCACTGTACTCCAAACAATAACACACAAACACTCAACACAAATCTCAGACAGAACCCTGCACACCCATCTAGCACTGCCCTGAAATTCCAACCATTTGGTTATCAATGAACTCGAAACAGACAACACAACAAAGATGAACACTGAAAAATGTGCTGTCTTGATGAGTGCTTTAGATGACTATAATGGGCATCTATCTTTTAATCCCACATTCTCTGGTCTATTGACTCTTCACCAATACTTTACCACCTACACATATGCATACGTTGTCCATGGATAATACCATTCCAATGTATGCCTCCCACTATTCCAACATACAATTCCAACAGATGTTTGCTACTACAGAGAATTTGATCCATTGTCCCCTTTATGTATCTCACCCAAGGTGCTGTGAGGCTACTGAAAGAAGGATTGCAGAGCTTTACAAAGGCAATGAATATATAAATAAATGATTATGAGGAAGAGCTCTGTAAGGACTAAAGCCTCAGCACAGATTTTCCTTAGGTTGCCTAGTGACATGAACCTCCTCGGTTTTGCAAGAACTCCAGTACAAGGGCCCACCCATACTATGAGCACTAGATGACAATATAATGTCATATAAGCTAGTGTCTCTTCCACCCCAAAAAGACTGCACTGTTACCAGCTTGTTCAAGAGCCCCAATGGAGATGTTGCTTGCTGCTTTAAACTATGTAATAGAGAATTTGCAAGTCGATCTGTCTAGGAGAATCAAAAACTTTGGACATATTCCTAGCTAACCATCTTGCAACGGAAAACAGATTAACTATATTGTAAAACTCTGTGGCTATTATATTCATGTGCTGACCAAATTACAGTCATATCTGTCTAAAGATTACCATGTGATGTTGTTTATTGGTACAGGTCTGAGCAGACTCAAAAAAAAAAAAAACTGCAGTAGTATAGGTGCAAGAATTTTGAAGCATATTAAACCTATCTTGTGCAGACTGCTCTGGCTGAATGAGTGAAATTGAGAACCCTATTAGTGCTCCCTAAAGCAATCCATAATGTAGCTACCAATGCTCCAGCACTAAGGCTGACTCCATGTTCTGAAAGCTTATTTGATAAAATAGAACCAGGGTTTGCTGGTCTCCTGCTGACTTTAGGAAGTCTAGGGGGCGTGGCCAACATCGCGACCGAGATGGCCACATAACCTGCAGCTCCGATCTCAGCCCGTGCCAAATATCCTGTTATAGATGCCCGCACTAGTTAAAAGTGCAAGGCGCTGCATGCTCAAGTGGGGGACACCATAACAGCTGTCCAACATTTCCAAAAAAGGTGCCCTACACACCTGAAAGCAGGCTTTGACTTGGTGCGGCCGACCCGAGCGGGGGAGGGCGCAGCCCGCCAGCCTGCGTCACTGGAGCCTGGGACCGCCCTTCACTGCCGTGGCTGATCCGGAGGCTGGAGCTACGAGTCTTGCGCTCCCGGGGCTCGACCCTTCGCCCAGGAGGCGGAACTGGCTGGCACCGGAGCGGGTGAGGCTTTCTCTTGGTGCCCCCGTTCCGGGATCCATCCCCTGAGTTGTCCATGTGCGCCGGGGGACGCGGTCAGCTCTGCGGCGCGGCCTACGCCACTGGAGTCGGGAGCTGCCCTCCCTTGCCGTGCCGGAGGCTAGAGCTGTGATCCCCGCGCCCCCGGAGTTCGTCCTGCCATCCAGAAGGCAGACAGGGTTGGCGCCGGAGCAGGTGAGGCTTCCTCTTGGTGCCCCTGCCCCGGGGCCCGGCCCCTGAGTTACCCGCACGCGCTGAGGGACGCGGCCGGCTCCGCGACGCGGCCGGAGTGGTGCGGCCGGGCTCTCTACGCCCCGACTTGCTGGCTCTGGGCTCGGGGGCTCCACATAATCCGGGACACCTCGCGCGTAGGCTCCCACTGTTCATGCCCTGACCGAAGCACACCATTGCAGAGAATCGCCTGAAAGGAGCATTATTTGTACAATAAAAGAAGTAAGGAAGACGAGAAAGAAGCAGCACAGAGCAGGGCAATAAAGGAAGCAGAAAAGAAGAAGAAGGTAGAGTGAAGGGGAGTAAAGAGCAAGAAAGAAAGGGGAAAAAAAAAGGGAGGAAGTGAAAAGCAGGGGAAAAAGATATATATATGTTGAAAATGTTGGCCACAAAGTGAGATATCGCAGAAGCATCTGCAAGCATAAAGTACAGTGACACAAACACCGGGAGTCTACGCACAAGGTGTACACTAATCCTAACGTCCAGGCAAAACTACGTTAGGGAAACACGCCCTCCAAGCAGCAAGACGCAATTCTATGTCCTCCCTCAGCGCCCTATCGGCGACATTAATCGAGTCGCAGCACGCTGACAAGACCGAGGGGGATCCACCAACAAGTGCGCAAATAGACAACAGTCAAAAAGCTGCTCACAAACAGAACTGTTCCACTTAACTTCCCAATTCTACTGAAGCAGCCTGAGTACTTGGACACTCATCATATACTCTGGATAAAGTGCAAATTACGCAACCGAAGCGCCCCCACACATTTCTCCCGCTCCAAATAGAATCTATGGCTTCGTACTTATGACTCAAGTGTCCCCGCCACAGTACTTAATCGAACTGGGTACCACGCCTTAAAACTTGAGCATGACACAGTTTCCTCACCCAACACACAGCAAGATACCTGCATAAAAGGTGCATACCCCTGCAGGGCCCATCATCTGTAACCGTGCAAACCACAATTGCTAGCAACAATACCATTACAGAAGCAGTCAATGGGCAAACCGAAGACCCCACGAGCACCTCTGGGGAACATGGACCCTGGTACCACACCCCCTTCCGCGGAAACCTCGATCACACACCAAGCACTACGGAAGATGGAAATAACGCTTCAAACGCACACAATGCAGTTTGAAAAGGTTCTACAAGCTATACTTGACACTAAAACCACTCTGGAGGTGAAAATAGGCTCAGTAATTGAAGACGTTAATCTACTGCGTGCAGATCAACACGCCCTCGCTGAAAAGGTCGCTGGATTGGAAAAAGACACGTCACACCTTCCACCAGCGGTAACCAAACTTCAGTCACAAATGGGGGCCATAACAGCAGAGGTAGAGGCATTGAGGCGTAGGGCTGAGGACGCTGAAGGCAGATCCCGCCGTAACAATATCCGCTTCGTGGGATTCCCCGAACGTGTTGAAGGCCCTAGTGCGGAACTGTTCATTGAGCAATGGTTAACAGAAACGGTATTAAAGGACAATATCCCGAACTTTTTCTCGGTAGAACGAGCCCATAGGGTCCACGGAAGACCCTTGCCACCCGGGGCCCAGCCTCGCCCCCTAATAGCAAGACTCCTCAATTACCGCGACAGGGACCTCATATTGCAATTGTTTCGTAAGGCAGGCCCCATTCGCTTTGAAGGGACGGAAATATCGGCCTACCCAGACTTCACAGCGGAAGTACAGAAACAACGCAACTCTTTTTTCCGAATCAAAGAGCGACTGAGAGAGCACAACATCAAATACGCCCTATTGTTCCCCGCCAAACTCCGTATACAGGACGACACCCGCACACTTTTCTTTGCCTCACCAGAAGATGCATGGACCTGGCTACATGCAAAGGGACTCACCGAACCGGCAAATACAAAAACCACCATGTATAAAGGTCATCCTCTCAGAGACAAACATAGATCCCGGAGGAAACAAGACACCAAGCCTGCCCGGAACAATCCTGTGAGGAACGTTCTTCACTGCTACAGACCACATCCCTCTTTGCCAATACATCCCCAGCTACTACGTCAACACAATCGGAAATAGAACTAGACCTGGGGGCGAACTCTGACTCCGTGGACTCTGCCTGCGGCCCCGCTCTTACTCCACGATCGGCTGTTGACATCTGCTAGCGATTACTAACCCCGGTGACAACAGCACATGATGTCTCGCCCCATAAAATGGACCATGTAACGCTCAATGCAACTCTCTGCAAGCTGCTGGCTTAACCTTGGACTTATTGTCGCCGCTGCCCACATCAGCTAATTTGTGGCTGCCCCCATTTAGTAGCAACATCAACAAACGTCCAATGGGCCGCGATCATCATTGGCTTGAACTCACTAACTTGAAACACCCCCCGAACCATACGGACCGTTCCACCTGGTTGGCAAGTACTATGTCAAAACACAGCCCCTGCCGCAACCACAGTTACTGTTATACATAAGTTAACGTATTATTTTATTTAAAGAGTTACAATTTTGATGCATATCTTAGCTTACAATATTCATAGTAAATGTCATTAGTATGTTAGTAATGGGTACATACTAGGCAATCACAATACAAACTGGCTATGCGCGATAGACATGGAGAGTATTATACGCACAATCAGGGGCAGACCCGCAAACCTTCAATGCAAAATCACACAATCACAAACATCCCATGGCTTCTCAAAGACAACAACATAACCCACAATACAAAATACTCACATGGAACATAAGAGGCATGGCATCATCACGCAAACAGATCTATACATACCTCATGAGACATCAAATACATTTTGCCATGCTGCAAGAGACACATCTAGTTAAGTCCTCTCTGGAGAACACAAAAGCAAAATGGAATGGACAATTATATGGTACCACCTTCTCAACATACACCCGAGGAGCAGCGATATGGATAGCCCCTGGGGTTCCCTACGCTATGTTTTGTGTGCAGTGCGACACAAATGGACGTTACGTGCTTCAAGAGGGCGCCCTATATGGCAACACCCTTGCATTGGTAGTGATATACATCCCCAACTCGTATCAATGGGAATTCTTATGGTCACTCAACAATAGCAAACTCAGCGACCCAGAGATAAATGCCATATGGGGAGGCAACTTCAATTGCGTATTAGACACCCAAACAGATCGTTCAACCCCCCACTAGATAACACTTCAGCTAAACGTGCCTCACTCGAACTCGTAGAATGGGCCTCCAACAATAGATTAACTGAAATCTGGTGAACCGGCCACCCCACACTCCGCGAATACTCTTTCTACTCCCCAGTGCACAAATTACACACCAGAATAGATATGTTATTTGCATCAGATGACATAATCCCAAAAATCTCCACGTCAAGCTATTTGGCCCACACCATCTCAGACCACAACCCGCTTCAAGTCACCTTGTTGTGGAGCCGCACACACACCTGTATCCCAACATGGCGCCTACAACCAGATGCCCTAATAGACCCTCCTTTCCATACTGAATTGGCTAAATGTTTGTCGGACTATTTTGCCATAAATAAAAATACAACAGCGCGTGCCACGGAATGGGACGCTCACAAAGTGGTAATACGTGGCCACTGTCTAGCAGCCTCGGTAGGGATCAGAAGAATGCTTAATAAGGAATTATTGGAATTAGAAACTAAAATGCGTAAGGCAGAGACTGAGTCCACCACAAATGCAGCCTCGCTTCAAACACTAAATTCGCTGAAGTCCAAATATAGAGAAGCTGACATTAGACTCTGCAGACACGACTACAGACATTTTAGAGCGTGACAGCATGCGGAAGGAGACAGGTTGGGCAAACTACTAGCATGGCTAGTATGACAGCCACCACAATCCTCGCCCATTGGCGCGATCAGAACACACTCAGGAGATGGGGTAAACACTCAAGATGAAATTAATAAGACTTTTCACACGTATTACAGCACGTTATATCAATCCTCCTCACCTCCCAATGAGCAACAACTGACTGACCTCCTATCACCGATCCCCCAAAACCTAAATATTATTGACAATGCAGACACACTAGATGGCCCCATCACTATTGAAGAGATACGATTAGCCCTTTCTCAAATGGCACGAGGCAAAACCCCCGGGGCAGACGGACTACCAATGGAATATCACAACTCACAATCCATCCACCTTCTGCAGCCCCTGCTCGAGGTATATAATGAAGCACGCAACATTAAATGGTTACCAGACTCCATGCGTGAAGCATTGATAGTGGTACTGCCAAAACCAGGATGTTAAATCCTACAGACCACTTTCCCTACTAAACTCCGACTGTAAACTTCTAGGGAAGATTCTAGCAAACAGATTGCTACCTCATTTACCAAACCTGATTCACCCTGACCAGTCGGGATTTATCCCGGGGAGAAATACTTTCCTAAATATAAGGCGCATAATCCACATAATGCATAACACCACAGAAGCAGAGTCAGTGGCCGTCTCCTTAGACATAGAGAAGGCATTTGATACACTCCGATGGGACTATCTCGTCCGCACACTCAAAGCGCTTGGCTTTCAGAACGGCTTCATTGGCTGGATTGTTACACTATACTCCAACCCAACAGCCCGCGTTAAAACGGGACAGGTGATATCGGAGACGTTCCCCATAGGCAGGGGCACTAGACAAGGTTGTCCTCTCTCTCCTTTATTATTTGCAATAGCTATGGAACCATTGGCAATTAAGCTCCACAGCTGCGCACACAAATGGGGCATCCAAGAATTAAACATATATCATATCATATCTCTATATGCGGATGATGCCCTAATATACTTGTGCAACTACACCTTCTCCCTCACAGGGGTAATGCAAATACTGGATAACTTTGCCCTCTCTACTGGCTTACGCGTCAACTGGGCAAAATCATGTATTTTCCCTCTTACATGTATACCTAGAGAACAGCAAACAACATTATCAACACACCAATTGCCATCGGCTTACCAGACTTTTAAATATCTTGGGGTACATGTGTATCACTCCATGACAGACTTACGGGAGGGCAACCTTGATAGGCTGCTACGCTCAACTCGTGGGTCCTTGTCATTCAGAAGCTCGCTTCCATTATCGCCTATGGGCCGTACGGCCATAGCCAAAATGTTAATACTGCCAAGATTTTTATATTATTTCACTGCGCTCCTGCTATCCCTGCCACGCTCGTTCTTTCACAAACTTCACTCCTTACTAACTGATCTGCTATGGGGCAGGGACAGACGCAGAGTTCTACTAACCATCACACAATACCCACAAGAAGAGGGTGGGCTCGGCATGCCAAACTTCTAATTATACTATGCAGCAGCCCAGCTTCAATGGGTAGCCAAGTGGCTCAATGAATCGTCTACCCCAGAGCACATAGAGATATCAACTTCTACGGCACCACAGATGATACTGGCAGCACTTATGGCTGGACCCCCCTACTCATCTAACAAAACCCCACTACTGGATACAGCCGGATACTGCTGGCGGAGATATGTTCAGGGCAGAACCCCAAACCCCCCTTATTCGCAGGTAATACCGCTGATTCAGGTGCGGGCGTCCAAGCCCTTTCCCATCATCACGATATCCGAGTAACCAGAACACTGAACATGGGGGACCTGTTCTCGGGCTCTAAAGCAAACACCTTTGCAGAACTTATTTCTACTGGAGTTATGCAACCTGGGGCCTTCTTGACATTCAGCGCCATTAACAACCTCCTTTATAACTTCTGGGGCCGCCATCCTAATGAACCAGACGAATCCCCCCTACTTACTTCACTACTCACAGTGGGAAATGCAAAGGGCATTATTACCAAATTATACAAAATACTCCTAACAGACACCTGCACAGCTTTGACTCAGGTCAAAAACCGCTGGGACGCTGTCCTTCCTACACCAATTGCCCAGAAAACCTGGGGAGCAGCCCTCGCCACGATTAAGTCGGTATCCTGAAACGTGAGACTGAGATACACACAATTCAACTACATTCACCGATCATACCTATCACCAGCCCGCATTAGTAAAATATACCCAAACTCTAAACCAGAATGCCCCAGATGCGCTACTCCCGCCGCTAATTTCTTCCATATGGTCTGGGACTGCCACTCAATAAATACTGGCTGGAACCGCATCATTGAGATAAAGCACTGACACCCACCCCAGAGTCCTGTTTGCTGGGTATACGACATCGGGGCAAGAATGAAAAACACACTCACAAGTTTATAGATCTTGCGTTTGTAACATATAAGCGCTTGATCGCTACACACTGGAAGGCCCCCAATGCCCCCCCCCTATTCTGCCTGGCTTAAAGACTTGCATAGCTCCACATTAGCAGAGGCTCAAACATTAAGGCAACTGCAATATAAGGGCAAAATGCAAGAAGGTGCTGAAAACTGTGATTACTTTGTGGTAAAAATAGAGACCAGAGATGACATGTACCCCCCCTGACAGGCTAAGCACACACAATAAGGTTCTCCTTTTAGACACATTCACAACAATGGTCACACTAAACCTGTCGTAACATCCCCGTCGTCCCCATTACACCAGATTAAAATATAAAAACTGACAATAAATGAAGACCCCCCAAGCGTGAACATGGGACCCGAGGGAGTATGCTGTTACCTCGCTGGCCCTGCCCCGACCTCACCAATTATCATATAATACACAAGCAAAACATGTATGCTCCACATGGCTATACAGCTGCATATTAACGTCATCACCTAAGTCAGCTTTATATGTACCTAAGCAAAACAAAGATATGCTTTTCCCCCTTTTTTATTTTTTTGTTATAAATTATATTACTTTAAGTTTTATGTTGGCCCACTGAAGTATAATCACACTGTACTGTAATATGCGAAGAAGTACGCAAAAAGAGAGTATGTTCACTCTCTCACTAATCCATAGTAAAGGTACTGCTGTTTGTGAGTTATGTTTAATAAACAGATAAAAAAAAAAAAAAAAGACTTTAGGAAGTCTATGGTGGGTGATAAAGTGGTCTAGAACCTTAGGCAAAAATGATGGAGCAACCTTTCTTTGCAACTAAGAATGATGGTATGAATGGAGACATTGGGAAAATTCTAAAAACACTTCCCTTTTAGATTTTACTGAGCATAGCCGAAGTAGTACTGGTGTCTGGATACCTTCAGGTTTAGGTGCATTACAAAATAATTTTTGCTTGACTTGATGTGATCAAATTTAATTTTATTTCACCAACTATAGATGCTCTTGAATGGCGTCCCAGCACTAGCAAGTAAACTTTCTCTATATTACATATAGGTCAATGAATGGGGAAGTCCAAACCTGCTGGCTACTAACCCACAAAAGATGTTCAATGAAAACAGCACTTCTGATCAAGGTTGGCATCACTATTTCATTTTACAACAAGAAGCAACTCGGGAGACGCCTTCCCCATCCAAGCATCTGTGCTGTGCAATGTATTTTCTGCAAACTATCATCATCCAATTTCAGAAAAACTGTAAAAAAGTCTGTCAGAATTAGGAAGGAGGATACCGTTAACTTGTGCCGAACTGATCAGAACCTAAGGCTGCACTACCACTATGAAGACAAAAAGAATTGAAAGTTTGGTTCACAGTCCCTGTGAGGGGACGGAAATGTACCTTAGTGTGCAGCACTGATTGACTTTGAAGTTTATTAGAACTATATATGTTTGCATGAACTACTGTACTCCTTTTACCATGTGTACTCTTCCAAGGTCAATGGGACCTGAAATGATTAATTGTTTGTATAAATTGGACCACAGGGAAAATATGTAACTTATTGTGCCATTTTACCTCCCTGGTGTGGGTCACGACCAGTGGCCGACACCAGGTAGGGGGTTAAAAAATCCTCGGTGCAATTTAAAAACCCCAGGAGACACAGAAGATCTTCAATGTCTCCCCCCGGACCCCCACCCACCCCTTTGTGACGCGCTGATGTCACAGTGTTGTTTTCCCCATCAGAGCAGGAAGCGACCGTAAGGCCGTTTCCTGCTCCGATGGGGAAAATGGCTCCAAACGGCCTTCCCGACTTCGGGAAGGCCTCGTATGAAAGGGGAGACTCTCCCCTTTCACACAAGGCCTTCCTGAATGTGTTTCCTGGCCCTCCGCCCGTCCCCGGGGCATATTTGTTTACATAAAGGTTGGTGTCCCCTGGGGGGCTCAATCACGCTCGGTCGCGCCCCCTCATGGGCTAATTTTTTAATTTTTTTTTATAAGAAATTAACAGGGGGTCGTCTGTGGGCAGGGCGACCCCCTGTGGGGGCAATACTTTTATTTGAAAACAATATAGATCTATATATATATATATATATATATAGATCTCTCTCTCTCTCTCTATATATATATATATATATATATATATATAGATCTCTATATATATAGATACATCTATGTTCTTAGTACTGCTCTCCCGTGTTATATAACACGGGAGAGCAGTACTAAGAACAACATGGACGGAGAATTTTTCTGTTGAATGAAATGCAAAGCTTCTAAAACGAGTAGCAATTGTAGGAAATTGAGAATTCCAGGAAGAAAAGAAGACTTTGTCATTAAGGGAAACTTTATTTGTAATACGGTATACTGTGTATACTGTTTAGAATGCTCTTGTAAAAAACTATATATAGGGAGTACGATTCACAGTGCTAAAAAGAGAGTTTTGGAACATAGACGAGCAATCAAAAATTATAATAAAAGCTATCCAGTGGCTAGACATTTCTTTGCCCAACATTTTGGCAATTAAAATCTGTTAAGGTTTGTAGTTATTGACTAGGTTAAATCAAATAATCGAGGTGGCAACAGAGAGAGATTATTGATAATCATGGAATCGAAATACATAATTGATTTTGAAACATTGGACCCTGTGGGGTTGAATGCTAGTGAAGAGCTGAGCATCCATTTGGGTTAGTTGGGAAATGTATGAAGGTTTTATTGATAGTGAGTTGGGGTGTTTTTTATAGGGTAGCACTTTTATGTTCAAATTGGTGAGGACTAAACTATGCTTAAGATTGGATTTGAGGACAGCTGACTGATGTTGGAGTAGCACAAAATTATGTTGTGAGGGTTTTTGACAATATATTTTCTAGAATACCACATTATGCATTATGCCCACTGGGGCAATTGGAGGCTTAATGGAATTATTGATAATTATATTAATAATTAAATCATGAAATTATTAATTATGGGTTTTGTATTATGTATTATAAATTATGAACTAAGAATGTGTTTTTTTGCAAAATATATACAATATTTAAAGTAGGACCATAATTAAGTAATATTGTGGTATAAATTATTTATCTTGTATGAACCTGACATGACTTGATGTTATAAGATCAATATTGTGTAAATGCTATTCAGTAATGATAAGATGGAAGTTCTAAGATGGCCGCAGTTTTCAGAACTCACAAGACGAGGCAGTTTTAGTTTTGTCTGTTTTTTTGTTTCATTGATTTTTGTTATTTAAATGTAATGTCACACTGACACTCTATCCGTGACAAAGGCTTTGGCCGAAACGTGTTGGAGTATCGTTGATTTCTGAATTAAATTGGATTTTTACACTTCGGGAGTGTTCTGGTCCTCCTTGAATTGAAGGGAGTGTTTGGAAGAAATAAATTGTGGGCGTCTCGGAGCCCGACCAGGACCGCTGTGCTGTGGCGTCCGCACTCTGGGAATTGCTTTCATTTTGAATATATATATATATATATATATATATATTGCTTTCATTTTGAATATATATATATATATATATATATATATATATATATATATATATATATAGAGAGAGACAGAGAGAGAGAGAGATCACTTTTTTCAATGCATGGGTGGTTTCCCTGGGGACTGCGATAGGCCACCAGGAAAACCAGACCCACATTGCTTTGAAGACACCAGTTGTCTTCAAAGCAATGCACATACTTTAACTGACGAGTTTCAACTGTAGCTTTTAGGCAGCAATAAAAAAGTCAAGTAAGTCTTGTGATTATGTTTTGGCTACAAAAGGATCAGACTTTTGTCTAGTGGCAGTTTTAGTGCCATAAAGAAGCGCAGAAGGTTTATATGCCTACTGCAAAGAGCAAATCTGTATTTTATGTAAATAGCTGAGAACATTAGTAAAGTCAGCCATAACCTGCGCTATACAAATACAAATTAAATGTATGTGCGGGGGTGGGGTGCGGCTATGGAGAGATGAAGGGCACTTTTGCTGGGTGGTAATGAGAGAATCCTAGGAGGAGGGCATGGGAGTGGGAGCACCAATAATGATTGTTGGACTGGGCGCAGGAGGTGCTAAAGACTGTGATGAATGATATGTGACAAGGTGTTTTTTGAGTGTCTTGATAGAACGTGCTGATTGAGGGAAGAAGTGCAGGTAAGGTGACCTCCAGTGTTGCACGTATCACACACACACCGGCAATTTTGTGACTGTCTACGTAGGCTAGTGTTTTAGAGCAACAGTTTAGTCAGTAGCAGAGATGGGATCTCGTTGGATGACTGCTGCTGATGCCCTCACTCGGGTTATTGAGGACAGCTCTGACATAGGATCAGAGACTGAGACAGCAGATACTGAGACAGCATCTGAGGGATAGGACAATGGCGCAGAGTCTGGGAGTGATTTTTCTGTAGGAGGAGTCCTATTTGATAACTCCTCTTAGAGTAATTATGAGGGAGGTGATGAGGACAGTCCTGCTGTCCCTTCGCAAGCACAGTCTGTGCAAAGGGCCAATAGCTGGTTAGCCCAACCCAGAGAGCAGGTGAGTTCTCTCTTGGGAGCTCCCAAATTTAGTTCAGCCCCAAATTCCACCGCCCAAATTGTATTGTGGAGACATCAAAATTATCTATCACAAAACAAACTGGTTTTGTAAGGCAGACACCTGTGTTTTTGGTCCTGGGCTCGTCAGCCATATAGGGAAACATACTAAACCCAGACATTTGTGGAAACTAGACATCCGGGGGAGTCCACAGAGGTGAGTGCCTGTACCTAGAGCCTGTGTCAGGAATGGAACACCCCAGGGTAAACAGTTGCCTCATGTAAGGATCAACATTGACCTATTCCTGTTGCGGGCACTAGGCCTACCCACACAAATGTGAGACTTGGGGGAACACTGGGTG
This sequence comes from Pleurodeles waltl, assembly GCF_031143425.1. Lineage (NCBI taxonomy): Eukaryota > Metazoa > Chordata > Amphibia > Caudata > Salamandridae > Pleurodeles > Pleurodeles waltl. The sequence goes on along the minus strand of NC_090443.1, from coordinate 655,849,815 downwards.
GATGGAAAGTTGTGGCACCTCTCAGATTCCAGAACTTTCTGCCCCTGAAATGTGAGGAAAAAGTGTTTTTTTGGCCAAATTTTGAGGTTTGCAAAGGATTCTGGGTAACAGAACCTGGTGATAGCCCCACAAGTCAGCCCATCCTGGATTCCACTAGGTGTCTAGTTTTTAAAAATGCACAGGTTTGGTAGGTTTCCCTAGGTGCCGGCTGAGCTAGAGGCTAAAATCTACAGCTAGGCACTTGCAAAAAACACTTCAGATTTCAATGTAAAAAGGTGATGTGTCCATGTTGCCTTTACTGTTGCGAGCATTAGGCCTACCCATGCAAGTGAGGTACCATTTTTATAGGGAGACTTGGGGAAACACAGAATAGCACAACAAGTGTTATTGCCCCTTGTCTTTCTTTAAATATTTTCCTTCCAAACGTAAGACAGAGTGTAAAAAAGACATCTATTTGAGAAATGGCCTGTAATTCACATGCTAGTATGGGCATCCCGGAATTCAGAAATGTGCAAATAACCACTGCTTCTCAACACCTTATTTTATGCCCATTTTGGAAATACAAAGATTTTCTTGATACCTATTTTTAATTCTTTATACTGCACCAAATAATTGCTTAATACCCGGTATAGAATGAAAACCCATTGCAAGGTGCAGCTCATTTATTGGCTCTGGGTACCTAGGGATCTTGATGAACCTACAAGCCCTATATATTCCTGCAACCAGAAGAGTCCAGGAAACGTAACAGTTTACTGCTCTTAAAAATTTCCCTTGGGGACTCCTTCCCATTTGCGAATGGGTTACCACCTACTTAAAAATAGGCAGTAAAATGCAAATGTTTTGCAACCGCACCTGTGTCACAAAAAAATTCATACATACCTCTGCAGTTTGGTATAAGGAAGGGATGCCCATGACACGCCCCTAAAACCGAATCAGTATGTAGTCAGAATTCCAATTTGTCATTCAGTAACAAGTTACCGAAACACAAATTGGAATTGATACATACCAAAATAAATTTTTGCGATCGCAAGTGGCGCAGTGGGCCGTTTGCAATCACAAAAATGTTTGAAACATCTGGCCCAAAGTGCAAAAAGGCAAACCTTTCAGTAGTTTGTCAAAGTATGATTTTATTCTTTGCATTCTGCAATCTTTCGTTTTGCTTTTATCCTTCAAATACAGGACTAAGAGCACCAAAATGCAAAACACAAATGTGGTGAGTGCAGATTTTTTTTATAGATTCAGAACCGGGTGCATACAGATATTTATATAGAGGCAAGTGAGCCCTGCGCAACATCAAAGGCAAGGAATATATTCAGTGTTTGCTTACAGAGTGGTAGGGTTGGCAGCTGAGTTCAGATTGAGGAAGGCAACTTTCTAATGCATTAATTTCTATAACTGCTTGTGTGTTGTCAGATTGTCTGTATTATTCAGTGAAGAGGTTGGAGGCATTGAATTTATCTGCTGAATGTAGGAATAGTTTGTCTGGTAATCGTTTGGTGGATGGTTACATTGTTTTAAAATTTATTCAGATTTTTGTTGTGCTGCCTCATTGACGGTGTTGGTGTTCATGTATGCATTTTAGCAGTGTGAGGTTGTCATTGGAGCTGCTGTTCTATTTTAATCCTTGTCAACAGCTGGTGCCCTTGTTACTGGGGAGGTCTTTACAATACCAGGGCGCTGATGACTTGGAAGTGTATTTACAGAGGGCTTTAAGTGGGGTGGGTTATGCCAAGGCTTAGATCAAGCAATAATTAAAAACTGACTTTGAAACTGGTCCTTACCTGGCACTATATTAGTAACCTTAACTTTATAGGCAAAAACACTGAGGCCCTAATACAAGTGTGGCGGTCTTAAGGTCGCCACACTTGCGGTGGCAGTCTTACCGCTGTGGTCCCAGAGGTAAAGACCACACACATTACAAAGCCAAACTGTCACAAAGCCGCCAGTCCCACTGGTGCAGTCAGACCGCCACCCCCTGCGGCGAGAACCTCTGGGCAGGCAGCATACCAAAGACCACTGGCTGTATTAAGAGGCAGAAAACCACCAAGCTTTTCGCAGCAGTTGCCCTGCAATGAAAACCTTGCGGTGACGTACCTGGCGACAGGAATCCCTATTCCTGTCCCTGCCACATACACCCCCACAAGTTCACACACTTGCAGACACACACCCCAACGCACTTCCTGACACATCCCCACTCGACCTCATGCATACATTCAAATATCCCCACCTGACTGCATGCATACATAGAAACACCCACACCCGACAGCATGCATACATACAACCACATCCCTCCGCATAAATACACACACACACCTTCCTCCGCATACATGCACACACACCTCTCTCTGCATACATGCACACACACCCCACTCTGCATACATGCACACACACACTCTCTGCATACATGCACACATACCAACACATACATGTGTACACACCCCCTCCGCAAACATGCACACACCCCTCTCCGCATACATGCACACATACCCTCTCTGAATACATGCACACACACACACACACCCCTCCACATAAATACACACACATACCCTCCAGCATCCAGACACACACACATGCAAACCCATTCTGACACACACACATGCTCACACACGTACACGCACACACCACACACATGCACCTACCAAACACACGTGCGTGCGCACACACACACACACACCCTTTGGGTAAGTCCACCTACCTGTCTGGGCTGCACAGCAGCCCATGCTGAGGTGGTCATCCAAGAGGGGGTGGATGTTGACAGTTTAATCGCCACTGCTGCAATGACATGCAATGACCGCCGTGCCAAATTACTTCTCGTAATATGGCGGGTGTGTCCTTGTGTCATGGTGGTGCTGGCAGTGGAGCTGCCTCTCACCCGACATCGGTCAGGCTGGCGGAGTCAGATTTCTGCCTCTTTGTGGGCGGAAATATGTTGGTGAGACGTAATCCAGCAGTCTTATGGTGACCGCTTCAAAGGCGGTCTTGGCAAAAGACCGCCGAAATCGAAATGAGTACCTGAATGTTTTTTCAATAATGTCTATAAAACCCCTAAGGTTCTCCATGTGAGCAATGCAGTCCCTATTTACACTTCATGTTTTACTTCATGTTACATTCCCTAAGTGCAATTTAGGGCCAGATTTACAAGGCCCTAGAGCCACCAGAGCATCACTTTTTGCGATGCTCCAGTGGCGCTTACCACTTCTCCATATTTACAAGGAGGTGTAACAGCACTTTTTGTGACTTTACTCCTCCTTGTAAACATGGGCCCCTCTGATGCAGGTTTCAGAAGGGTGTGGAATGGGTGTTGCAGTGGGCGTTCCACTGCTACACCCATTGCTTTTGACGCTGCCCTAGATGTACAAGAAAATGTAGGTCTGAGGCAGCACCAAAATCTAATGCCACCCAGGGGTGGCGTTAGCATGGTGCATAGCCAAGGAATACTTTTATTCCTCCTTGTTTTTTGCTTTTTCTATCAGTGCTGCATTCTGCAGCACACATAGGAGAAGCAAACTGGTATGGATGATAGTTTATGTGAAGGAAGGGACACCATCCTGCACTTAAACAATCACACCCCTCAATGCAGACACCCTTGCACTATCGTGCAAGGATACCTGCATTGGCTTAGGTTGTTTAATTTATCACTAGCACAGGGGGAAATGCAGGGATGAGCCGTAGTCTTGTAAATACAGTGCATCCCTGTATTTAAAAACTGGTGCGGTGCTGCTAATTTGGGTGCAGCACCGTCCTGCACAAGTTTCTTGTAAATTTGGCCCTTGCTTTTTCAGATGGTGTTTTCTGTACTTTTTTCATGCAACATAGAATTCTTGTCCAGCGCATACTATGAACTGAGATGCCTGTTGGTGTCTGGGAGAATTTAGTTTGTGGGTGGTGGTTCATAATGGGGCACGGTTGAGTGCTCTGTAGTTGAGGATGAAGGCAGTGAGATTTTCTCACAATGCATGGCACTGCTCATAAATGTGTTTATACTACATGCTGATCTAATTCTTGACATCACTGCACAGCACACAGATAGGAGCTCATGTCACAAGTGCAGTTACCATTTTATATTGAAAGTTTGTGAAGAAGGTACCCTGCTGTCGAAATATTGACAGAGTATCAGACTCAAATGGTCCCCAAGGGGGAAGTGATACTCTTGACTTCCATGGTTACTCTATTAAATATGTAGGGCCTCATTATGAATCTGTAGGTCCATGGACCTCTAGGCCTGCCGTGGCAATTGGACTGCTGCCGAAAGCGGCTCTCTGATCACCCTATTATGACCTTGGTAGACCCGCCACGGTCCGACTGCCGGCACCGACAGTTTGCCACCAGCCGATAGCCTGGAGGTGCCGGCGGTCTCAATCTGCCAGGGCAGTGCATCTTGCTGGGGTAGCCCCACCAAGGCAAAGGCTGGCAGAAAAGGTGTGCAGGGGGCCCAATGGGGGCCCCTTCACTGACCATGTACTTTGCATTGGCAGTGTAGGGCCCCCCATGGACAGCCCCGAATTATGGACAATGAAAAGCGCGATGGGTGCTGAAGCACCCATCGCAGCGCAGCATATCCGACAACTCAATTATGAGCTGGCATTAATGTTAAGACTCTGTTCCTCGCTGGGCCTGCAGGCAGAAACTCTTGAATAATGGAAGAGTGTCAAGGAGTTTGCAAAAGATTCTAAACCCTTGCTAGCGTGCCTGTTTCTTAGTAAGGGGACGCGTATAGGCCGATGAACCTTTTGGATCGCATGGTGTAGCCTGGCCATGTAGTGACCAATGTTATCAATATTCACAATAACCAATTCATAACCACTAAGAGAATCATTAATTATTAGACAATTATATCAACATTTCATGAATAACCACAACTCAATATACGTTTTAACAATATTTATTTCCCTTTTAGTTACAATTCTAGAACATAAGATGAACTCAAACCTTATTCAATCGGCTCAGAATTAGTTTATTAGTGACCACCAATAACATAATCCAATCAGAACTCGAGAAATGCTTTAGCACAAGTTAACAAAGAAGAATATGTAAACATCAATGGCAGAGTTCAGCAATCAGTTTGCCACTCATTTGTCACTGTCAACATCACCCAAAGGGTCCTTACCTAACCCAGATTAGCATTTAGCATGTGGGACTTCATATGAAAACAATTTAGAAACGTGAATTTGTAAAACATCTAGCTAAAAGAGATACAATGAAAACAGCGCAGTTGTTACTTAGAAGAAAAGGCACAAAGTTATCAGTCACAATGTAATAGCTACCTATCCACGGAACGGATCAGCAAACAAAGTCAGTCTTCATCTTTAGGTCATCAATTGATCAGCAACGCATCAGACTCTCAGCACCTGAGCCCAATGACAGAATCTCGAATCGTGTCTCCTGACATCATCAATTCTCCTCACGCATCTGAAGTTTTAGCCCCTTGTCATGACTTTTTCTTAGAAGTTTTCAGACCATCCCCCTAATTCCTAGTTGGTAAATTAATCACCAGTTATGACTCTATCCAGTAATATTATTTTTGCAAATCTATGATTTTGAATATTTCGCTATTCTCAGTTCATTGATTGGTTCACTCTACGATGTCCTCATCATCCAGCTCATCAGGTATGGAAAATGTTGCATATTCTTCTCCAGTCAGTGTCTCTATTGTTTGAGTCCTGGGAAAGTACATCGAGTCTGCCTTACACCAAATTATAACAGTGTTAGTTCCATCATCTCCTGTCCGTCGGTACATTCTAGAAAACTCTAGCAAAGCAAATTTTTACTAAGCAGCAAATAGTTCAGGGTCAGTTCAATGCACCAGCAACTTCTACATTGTGCGTTTATTAATTCAGCTCCTTCATGAGGTCTGGAAAGACTAGGACACAGCTTTGGCTAAGTTAACTCTACAATATAATGCAAAACATAGTTAATACATTTCAATATGAAATATTACTACATTGTTATTACATATTTTCATTATTCCACACATTTTTTATCATTTTAGTACAAGTTCCTATAAGCTGGCTCTCACTCTCCATGGGCACATATTCAAACGTGCACATTATTTTCTCTACAATTAATTTCTCTATGAACTTTTGTTAATCAAAACATATAAACATTCATTAATAATTTTTAATTAGCATATCTGCTTCAACACCCTGAATGTGAAAATTACCAGGAGACCAACTCCTGAGTATCCAGCCTGCGCTGCACAGCTGTGACTGGTATAAATACGTCATCACAGCTGATGTCAGACATGTCGTCAGGGAGAAAAATTATCGCTTTGATACCAGTTCTTTGTGATTTCTAAAACTAAATGGGTTTTACTTTCTTTTGTTTGTCAACATTCATTATTTGTCTTTATATTGCTAGTTGGTGTAGTATAATTTATTTTGGCATTTTTTAGCCTACTGTTGTTCCCCCTTAACTTTCCCTAGCTGAAGTCTCTTGCATGTATTATTCTTCAGTAGGTTACTTAACTCTTCCTACAGTCCAGTTATAGTCCACCACCAAAGTGGCGTTGTTTGAGAATAGAAAACTGTTTAATTTAAATATTTCTCTTGAGGAGGTTTTGCAGCTACCAATTGATTATACAGTATAGTAATAATCAGTGTTGTAACTGCCCTTGTCCGACCACCTGTAACAAATTGCCCAGTAGGGTTCGCTTGGACTAGTGTGTACTATCCTGGGACACTGGAACAGAGTCAGGCAATGGCTCTTCTGTACTATTATGTTATCTTTGTTATGCTTGGGTGGGTTAGGTAGGCTGGTGTGGGTTATTGTATTGTTCAGGTAGAGTATCCCACAATGAGGTGGTGTCACTTTCACCATATCTGCTCCACCCTGTTTGTGATCCATTTATGGTGTAAATTAAGTCACATCTCAATAAATCACACTGCCTGGGGGAAGAGGGTTGTGAGTTTGATGAATGGATGGGAATAGAGAGTTGGGGAAAAGTGTGATAAAGAAAAAACCCATGCAACAACAATATTAATGAGTTCTATAAGTAGTACATCATCAAATCTGTTGTGGAAGAAAAAGAAGGACACAGTTCAATTAAATGCATTGTGCACAGTCCTTCAGCCACAGAGACCAAAGTGATGCTATATCTAAATAGTATGTCATCCACACAGTTCCAATAATTATGATTGTTAAAAGAAAAATTATACTGTATATAAATGCCAAATTAGGTGGTGCATTTGCATTCTTCAGTGGCTGGCTGAACCGGTCCAGGAAGGTAAGTACTAAGCAGGAATGTTGTAGACCTTTTGCCTTTCGTGTAGAAGAAAAGAAGGCCTGTGGAATGTAAAACAGTATTGTAGAATCAAGTAGAAGCCGGGACAGAAGTTAAGCTTTATGAGGAGTGGAAAAAGAACCAGAGCAAGAGCATAGGCTGCTGCAATCATTCATGATGACTCATGTTTGTGCAAATAACTGAGAACAATTTTACAATTAATCCCAGACAAGCAGCTGCATGTATCTGGTTGAGCAATCTCACATCTGTCATAACATGTAGCTGAGTGCATCCATCATGTGATGACATCCACATGTTTGTCTCCAGTTGCAGTCCCCCACAACCACATAATAGAGTAGTTTGGCAATGATGTATGAGCCAGTAGACTAGCTACTCCGGATTTCACAAATCAACAAACCTCTCTCATCAGTAAACAAGGCTGAGTAGGCCTCTTAGATCAACATCATTTTGGTTTCCCTTTGAAGTAGATAGCTTTCTTCTTCTGGCTGTTGAGGTAGTCCCCTCTTGAGTCTTGACTCCAATTCAGAATAACAAATCAGTAGGACTTCTCACCCAAATGATACTGAGAAAGATAGACCTGTAGTACACTGCTATTGATGAACAAGAAGAACAAAAAAGTTTGAGCATCTTGTGTATAATTCTTAACTTAACTGACTGTTTTGGTCTCCTAAAGACCCCGAATAAAAAAAAGTACAGCAAGAAGTGAACCATGCAGGTAAATCTAGCTAAGTGTGAAAGGGCCAATCATCTTCAGGCAAAATCACCCATCAACCCCAAACATTGCAAATGGTCGAAATCAAGTTTACAAATTAGTTGAACACCCTCAGAGTCTGCTACCAAATAACTCCTCATCACTCACACTGACTCAATATATATCACTCATTGGTGCAATAGCTACCTGTCCCTATCCAAGCATGGTCATATTGTATACATCTCCTCTGTTCCGATGGGAAAAACACAATGAAAGTTATGTAAGTTAGTGACCTTGACTGGGGCAGCTCTGATAGGGAATGAAAAAAGAAGGATTGGCAGGAGACGGAGGCAAGCTTTGTCTTCATGTCTTTTAAGGAAATGGGGAGGCTTCTTCACTGCATGCTAGTCCATCTTCAGTACAGTGATACATGTGAATAAATGGTGGGGCTAAACAAATCAGACACAAAATACATAATGTTCCTCCGTCTATGTCTGTTTTTTGGCAAAGCAGTTCGATGAGAATCGATAAGCTTCAAGGTGGCCTGATCAGTCAGAGAACTAGAGTTTTTCCATAAACTCAGAGGATCAGCCAGAAGTTGATCAGCAGACACACTTTAGTCTGACCAATCACCTTCATCCTCCTCCTGTGGTGCTTCAGGCACAATGTTATTGTGTGGGATGAACTGTTCATTTTAATCATGGTCAATCTCTCCACGATTTGAGGAGAGGGACTGGTCCTGCTGACTTTGACAACTGTTCCAGCTGCACTGAACACAACCTCAGCCAAATCACTGGCTAATAGACAAGCCCCATACTGTATTGCCAGCCTTCTGAGCTCTGGCCATAGTTACATTCCTTCCCTTTTGAAGGATATAGTCAGTAAATGGCAGGGACTGCTCAAACAGACATTGCAATATGGTGTGGGTAGAGTTCCAAAGTGTCAGCATCTCCTGTTTGATGTCTTTAACTGGTACTCTATTAACATGCTGAATGATCCTCAACTGCTTCAGGTCTGTTAAAGAATGGCTGAAATGAGTGCAGCTTCATCTGAAGGTTGTCAGTATGTTTCTAACTATGTCTTCTTTTTGGGAAAGTCCTGCACAATCAGGTTAATGTAATTTGCCAAACGCAAGGTTTTGAAATAATGACTATCTGCCATGGTCTTGACAATATTACTGCCATTGTCATTGGCAACAATTACATTTTTGGATCGCAGCCATTTAAACACCTTGCTGTTAAAGTCTTTCCAAGGTGTTTGCAGCTGTATGGTATTTCTCAATAGGGAACATAGCTACTTTTACATGCTGCTGAACACCCTTAAACGTTTCTTCAGTGCTGAGATCTGAATATCACTGTTGCTTAACCCGCACAAAAGAGTTCCAGTGTGCAGTGAAGCACAAGTAATCAGTTGCTTGACAACTGGTCCACATGTCTGTCATCAGGTGGATACTGCTGCAAAACCTGTCTGACCAATGGCAGCACATCATGATGGTGCACTGGAACAGCAATTCTGACAAAATAGATCCAGCTGGGAACCTTCCATCTTGGTCAGATGGCCACCACAAATTCTACAAATCCCACTCCTTCCAAAAAATAAAAATGGAGGAGGGCCAGCACGTACATTTTAGCCACCTTCTTGTTGTACAAATGTGATATTGGATGGTTGCATTTGTAGTCACCCTCTGGCCTAACATGACCATAATAGTAGCTTGTATGTTTTTCTTTTGTGGTACCACTTATGTCGGCAACTTCTGGAGAGAACCAGGAGGTGGTAGACTCAATGTATGTCTTAGAGTAGTAATTACTGTATGCTGTGGGGTCTCCATCTGAGTCCTGTGCTATTTTGAAGTTGCTGATGCAGGTGATGCTGCTGGTGCACTGCTTAGGACTGCTTAGGACAGGGATAGTTTGTGTAAAGCTGTCACCCTCTTCTTTCTCATCACCTCCCACAGTGAATGGAGCTGATTTCCCTCTCTTATCACCACCACCACTTGTCACAATTTTTTTAACTGCTCCTCCGACCGAATTGCAAGATGTTTTTTCATATGGGTAATTTGGCCTCCAGTACCACAGTCTCAACAAAGCTTACCTCGATGAACACTCACATGGCAAATGAAGCACATTGCAATGTTAACCTCCTGTCTGCTAATTATTAAAGAAACCCCAAAGTGGGTAGGATAATTTTTTTAATGTTCCAATAGTGGCACTGCCAATGATCAAAGAACTGGAGGTAGGTGAGTGTGTCAATGAATGCCTCTCTGCAGTACGCATTTTAGCTGAGGTAGTGGTGGATGCAGGTCTCAGTGGGGGCCTTACAAATATGGAAGCTGGAGGTGGTGGTTGAACCAGTACCACCTTCCTCCTAGCAGGTTGAATAGGAGAGTTAATGTTGGTATCCTCAGAGCCAGCTTCCTTGACAATAACTGACTCTTCTCCTTCCATAAGTCTAAGGCTTTCAGGAACTTTCCTTTTTTATTGTCTCTCGTGGTAATTCTATGACTCAGCAGGGATCCAATATAGGTCCATATCATCAGAAGGGACCTTGGAGGAGATGGTGGAGTACATTTTCTTTGTTTTTGCTGGAGGTCAGGAGGCCAATGTTTCAAGAAGAGGTACATCTTGCTCAACCTCCTGTTCTGCGGTTACTTCATGAAGAACTATTGCTGACTCTGGCTGCAGCTCCTGTTGTCCACTTTGCTCAGTTTCCTGCGACGATTGAATACTAATGTGCAGCTGAGACAACTTCAATTCCGACTCACTGCTTGTTGTCATGATTGCAGTGGCTGCCACTCTGAGAGACATGGGCTTGGGCTTAGTTTGGGGTGCTGCTGTCATTGATTTGGAAGTACTGCTCTCAGCTTGCTGTCCAGATGATGGTGTGGAAGGAATATGAAATTTCTTGAAAAATGACAAAGGCAGCAAGCCAGTGGTTGCAATCAGCTTCTTCTCCTCCTCCTCATAGGCCACTTCCTTGGCAGCACCTTCTTTGGGGCCATCTTCAAGCTCTGTCAGTTGGCACAAGAGTAAGCAGAGGTATCATGTGCTGTGGTCAGGCAACTTTGTGCAGGCCTTTTGCCAGTAAGTACTCAGGGTGTGATGTCTTTTGTGTACCTTAAAGCAAACAATCAGGAAAACAAAAACACTGCAGTTTTGCAGTTTGAATTATGCATAGTACAGACAATATAATTTAGTGAGGTTATTTAAAATAAAATAATAACAACTATTGAACTCAATCCACACAAACATAATATTTTAATTTGGATAACAACATAGCAATGTAACTGTTTGTTTTATATGCATCTTAGGGGAGACACCTGTGTCAGACATGAGGCTGCAGGGAAAATGGAATAATCCTTAAAAAATTAATGATGATCTGTGCCTATGGCAGGCAGAGGGTGCAGGGCAAAATGGAGTAATTCTTAAAAAATGAATTTGTGTGTGTGCCTACGGCAGACAAGTGTTATGGGGAAAATGGCACAATCCTTAAAAAAAACGAATGCCGGTGTGAGCCTATGTCAGCAGGGGGTTTGGGAGAAAATTTAATAATCCTTAAAAATTAAATGATTTTTGCACCTATGGCAGCCAGACGGAGAAGGGAAAAATGTAATAATCCTTAAAAAAATTATGTGTGTATCCGCCTATGGCAGGCAGGGGTAGAGGGAAAACTGATTAATTCTTAAAAACGTAATGCTGTTGTGCAATTATGGCAGGCAGGGGGTGCAGGGGAAAATGGAATAATCCCTAAAAAATGAATGCTGGTGTGCAGCTATGACAGGTGGGGCTGCAGGGGAAAATGGAATAATCCTTAAAAAACTAATGCTATTGTGCACCTATGGCAGGGGGGCTGAAGGGGAAATTACATAATCCTCAGAAAATTAATTCTGTTGTGCACCTATGGCAGGAAGAGGGTGCAGGGGAAAATGACATAATCCTTACAAAATGAGTGTGTGTATGCGCCTATGACAGGCAGGGGTAGAGGGAAAACTGATTAATTCTTTAAAAAGTTATGCTGTTGTGCATTTATGGCAGGCAGGGGGTGCAGGGGAAAATTGAATAATCCCTAAAAACAAATGCTGGTTTGCAGCTATGGCAGGTGGGGATGCAGGGGAAAATGGAATAATCCTTAAAAAGCTAATGCTGTTGTGCACCTATGGCGGGGGGGGGGGTGAAGGGGAAATTACATAATCCTCAAAAAATGTATTCTGTTGTGCACCTATGGCAGGAAGAGGGTGCAGGGGAAAATGACATAATCCTTACAAAATGAGTGCTCATGTACATCTATGGCCTAAGAGAAGACCTTTTGCAGGCAGGGGATGAGATAAAATGTAAAAAAAACAAGTAACTGCTGATATATCACTAGGAACTATGAGAAATCCATCGGGAAACAAGGAGATGCAAAGTAAATTAGAAATAAGCAAAAAAACTCTGTTCATACATATGCTACAATGGCCCTCAAGTGCATTCAACTGATATAAGGGGAAACAAATTAAAACATGACCAAAAAATGGCATAGCCCTTTTCTTTCTCTGTGCCAAGTAAATAGCTTTGAAAAACAGGAAAAAGGTTTGATCTGTACTAGATGGCTTCTTTAACATGGCCACCATTAAACAGCAAGCAAGGAGACCTGGACAACAAAGAATGCACGCAAGCCCATTGCAAAAGTAAACTGACTGGCTAAAAAAAATGGCAGCTGTCCACATGGTTAAACAACAGAAAGCAAAGAGGCCTGGACAACAAAGAACACATGTAGATCTATGGCAAAAGCACACTGACTGGCTACACAAAATGGCCACAGGCCACATGATAAAAAAACAACAATAGCAAGCAAGAAGGCCTGGACAATAAAGAACACCTGCAGGCCTATGACAAAAGCTCACTGACTGTACACACAAAATGGCCACCAGCCACATGGTCAAGCAACAACAGAAAGTAAGGAAACCTCAAAAACAAAGAACACAGACAGGCCCAGGGTGAAAGCACAGTGACTGGATGCACAAAATGGCCAGAGGCCACATGGTCAAACAACAACAAGCAAGGAAGCTTGGACAACAAAGAACACATGTAGGACTATGGACACTGACTATGCAAAATGACCGCCGGCCACATGGCATGGATTAGAACAAAGACAAAATGGTGGCCAATGTCAAAAACCCATATTAGCCAGAAAAAGGAGGCATGCAAACAATGAAGAAAAGACTATAATTAATTCAGAAAAGCCAAAAACAAAGTCAGCCATGACAATGTTTACAACAAAAAAAACCACCTTCCCAAGGCATGATATATTACCCCACTAAAATATACTTTTTGCAGGAAACAGTGAAATACAAAAAAGCCACATTTTTTCAGGTACTCCAATGCCATCCATAGCCTAAATCATAAATATTTTAAACACATATACCATAGAAACAGTTGTTTCATATACCCAGTGACTAGTACTGGCTGTATGGCTCGTAGGCAGACTAGGCCACATGGTAAAATAAATAAATAGTGAACATTTTACAAACATGGGGAAAATTTACTTAACTGTGCAAACATTGCTCCTTATAACAGATAAAGCATTACATGCAAAAAAGTACTATGCAACTGCAACTCATGGCCACCCATCACAACCACAATCAAATGTAAAGACTGAATAAAAGTACAAGTAAAAATACTGGTGCATGCCTTCAAACTACACCCCTAGTTTTTTAAACTTACTTGCTGTGATGTCCCTAAAATACAAAATTATATATGCAGCAGGAATTGCAGAGAAAGAGGGTGATCCTTTCTCCTTGAAATCCAAATGAAAAGTAACCAGGAGATGGACAAAGCGCTGGGAGAAGCCTCTTGGACAGGAAAGGGAAAGTTGAAGTCTTTGGGGCACTTCCTTCCTGTTGAAAAAAACTATTGAAATAAAACAAACATTTTTTACACTAAAAAACATCTTGAACCATCTGAGTAGAATATTAACTCAAACTCGAAAACTTATCTTTTAGTTGATGTATCTGCTTCTCGAGTGAAACTCTACCAGAGATGCAACTCAAACAGTTTTTGATCGCCATTGTCACAAAGTGGTGCCGGAAGGCTCAGTGGAGGCCAGGAATCATGCTAGTAGGTGGCACACTTCGTTCATGCTCATTCATGTGTGTTTACCGAGCCTCACATGCATGAAAGGGAGGATAATTCTGCCATGCACCAGATGGCAGAATTTGACAGGAACTCAGTGTTGCACTCATGATGCTGGGTTACCTGAATTCCACCAACTCTGCAAGTGGAATTATATTTCCTGTTGGGCATATTAAAAACAAATAAATACTCTGAGACACTATGGGAAATGTAAGTTGCCAGGTGGGGATGGTATACAGTGAGTTTCACTTTCCTTTGAGGCTCATAATTCTTGGCAAAAGGGAGTTCTGATCTATGTAAAATCTCACTTGACACGAGGAATTTGTGGGGCACAATTTTATCTGTTGGTTGGTTGGGGCTGATGCCAATTGTTGAATTATTTCATATAGCACTTCATGCATCACTTCTTTTGCTGTAGCAGCTTTTATTTAAAATTCAATAAACAGCAAACGTGAAACATGAAACACTATGTTTTGAGGAATAGGACAGATCGCGTTCAGTGGTTGTGTTGTTGATCCGTGCTGCTTGGGTACAGTCACAACAAGCCTTACCTGGTAGGGAAAAGCTGTTACCTTTGCAAGTTGGCAAGTGGTGGATGCATTTACTTTAGAAATGGACCAATGTGCTCAGGGAAGTAGAGCCTTTGGAAGTAGAGGCTTTTAGCCTAGCAAGATCAACTCAGACTTTCCTGCTTTCAGGATGAACAAAAACAGTAAACTGAGTACCATGATTTAGAACAGTATTTATTTACAACAATTAAAACCAAATGTACAAGGCCATTTTGCAGTCAAAAAGCTTGCATTTTGCAAAATTGCAGGGTTTGTGACTGCAACATAGCTCTTTTAATGTATTAAACACATTTTTAAGTTTGGTAAAAGGTTATAAAAATATCAAAGCAGATATAGAAAAACATTTAATTGCAATTTGGGAAGGCAGTGTTTACGTCACTCCTCCAAATAATGGTTTGTTATGTTACGTATCAATGTTTTGCAACCAAAATCCAGTCTCATAGAATTGAAAAGTTATTGGCTTTGGAGTTAGGGTGGTATCATGTCTACAAAATCTAAGGGGTCCTCCTGGGTCTCTTTTTTCCTTGTAAATGAAAAATTAATTATTCTGAGGAGCAGGCAGTGGGCGGAACCACTGACACCTATAAAAGGCTGCTTTTTAAAAAAATTGTTTACTTTATTTGAATGCTGTTAAATCTGACAGCCCAGGGTGGGCTTACCCCCAGCTTTTTACAGACTTCCTCCATTTTTCTTACCTCTTTTTTGGGAGTATTAGGACTGTATATTTTACCAGTACGAAAGTAATTGGCATATTTAATTTTCTTATAAATCCCTAATAAAGTGCAATACATATGCCCAGGGGCTGTACATTAATTACTATCTGCTTAAGTAGCCCACTAACCATGTCTTAGGCTTGCCATTGCAGAGTTTGAGTGTGCTGTGTTAGACTTTCATGTCGACCTGGCAAAATAATCCACAGAGGTTGGCCAGACCCAAAGCACACTTCTATATTGTCAGTGAGGCTTCAAAAGTAATAAACCTCTGATGCTTTTCCTTGACAAGGTGAATCCCTCTTCAAAATAAGACAATAATCTTTTAACTGCTGTGAACAGTCCATTGAAGAAATAATATTCTCAATTTTCATAATGCAAATATAGATGTTGCTCCACACTGTAGAGAAATGAGGACATAATTCATGGAAACAGTCTTCTTATACACATTATTGACAACATAACCCAATGCATTTTCGGTAGAACACCCTTCCTCAAGAGTAACGACAAGTGAATGAGTAATAGTGCAAAGTCAAAATGAGGGCAGTATGTAGAGGAACAGAAGAAAATCAAAAGTAAGCATTTGTGGGTTACTGAACACGGAAGATGAAAATGTCACTATGCAAAATTGCTTTGTGTCAACAAAAATGTTAAAATGTGCAACACATGCCACCACTATCCCAGGAAACTTATGCAGTTATAATGTAGAAAAACCAATACATAGCCAACCACAACACTGATGACACTGAAGTCAAAACAACGTGCACCTGTACTGTGAGACCCATCACCACCTGAGATATCCAAGGTCCCCACGGGTCAAAAAGGCATAATGGTGTGTTCCAACATGCCATGCATCACCTTATGTGACTGCATAGTCCAGCATGCATCACACTGTGTAGCAATATAAGTGAAACACTCAAGGTAAGAGCGTCAACCTGGGGCTTCGGACCAGAATAAAAAAAAAACTGATTATGTCGAGCAGCGGTCACATCAGTCAATATAAAGTAACGTGACCTAGGGTGAAATAAAGCTGCGGTTAAATGTGGGTTGTCACTACCAGTGCTGTAACACTCAAGTGAGAAACAGACGTGTAATACTGGAAACACGAACCAGAGTGCAGTTTGTACATATCTGTTGAACGAATGCCCATGAAAAAATGATGTCAAACGACTGCAATGTATAACAGAGAGTCATGAGTAAAAGTGTCAGTAATGCCAGATCTGCTGACTCTGATTAGAACTTGATCTGTAAAAATGAACGCAAGTGAAGCAAGTGCCGAATCTGCAATAGCTGCTTAATGCAAACCCTCACTGTGCACATGGAGATGATTAACTGAAGTGCTGACTCAACACTTTTTCTAAACCATTGGACTTCCATGAGTGGTGGCAGTGGACACACGGCAAGCCCATTGGTGATTTTACCAATGTTAGGAGTGACCAGGTACTCGGAGTATGATGTAATTGGTGGAAAGACACAAAAGAAAAGACACTTGACGCATATATGTAAAACAAGCAACAAATGTGACATTAAATAGCATTAACAATGGCTGAGAAAACAATTGTGCACCATGCTGTAGAGTGTACAATATGATTCTTGACAAAATATATAATACTTATACTTGCTACAGTAAACAAACATTTGCTCAAATGCAACTAAAAAAAAAAAAAAGCCATTTTGCCCAATGAATGCGTAAACAATGTGATGCAAAAACACACAACAACTCTGGTGTATGCAAACCTGATAGTTAATATTTCATATTAATAATATCAGCAAATGCGCTATTTGTCCAACTGCATGTCAGACTAACCATAATGCATGCATGTGACTAATGTAATACAGAAAATACAAAACTGAATCGTGTGTTGTATGCAGAAGATTCACATGAAATTCTGCACTTATCCAATGTGTATATGCGAATGAATCATAACCCAGGCGTCAAAAAAGTGCTGGCATCAAAGAATCAATCCCTGTATAATTTGAGACCTTGAGGTAAAAGATCTTGCTACTGATGGTGTTAAACTGATGCAACATGAGGAAAATAACATTGAGCGTGTCCACATGTCAAATCCCTAGAGGTCAGTTTCACAAGAAATATAGAAATATAACATCTCTAGTTTGCCATTGAGACCTTCGGGTAGGACAGTGTCTATTATTTTTATCCTGAACTTTCTCTTTGAGATAGTGTTTATGTAAATTGATTTAAGGTTGGGTTTGATTGCCTCCAAAATCAAGATGCGTAATTGTGCTATATTCTGTTGTTTGCCTATCCAGTGTGCGGCCAAAGATAATTTTTTGCTTTTGTTTCTTATCATGCTCTTGTGTTCAGCCATCCACACTTTTATCTTCCTTTACATTTTGCCAACATACAATAGGCCCCACTCTTATTTGATGCCTTATATGGCACATTGTTGGTCATTACCACCCTGGCGGACGGTGTTAAAGTGGCGGTAAGACCGCCAACAGGCCGGTGGTAAACAATTTGGAATTACGACCGTGGTGGAAACCGCCAACAAAGACAGCCACTTTAACGCTCCGACCGCCACGGCGGTACAAACAAACAGCTTGGCGGTCACCGGCAACAGACAGGCGGAGGACTAAGTACCACCCACAGTATCACAACCTACCAATCCGCCACCTTTTCCGGGGCGGATTCACCACGGACAAAAACACAGCGGAAACAGGACCTCAAAGGGAAAACGCTCACCTCTACACACCCCACGAGGAACCAGGACGCCATGGAACCAGAGCTGCAGATCCTGCCAGCCCTTATCTTCTTACCCCTCTACCAGGAGCACGAACGATGGCGGCGAAGACCATGGTGAGTACTGCACTTATGACACAGGGGAGGGGAGGGAAAAAACAGGGACATACACACGCAACACCCCCACCCCCACCCCCACCCTCACCCACGACAACACACACACTAATACATCATGATACATTATAGTTACTCCCCAAACCCCCCACTGCTTCATCCTGGGGAGTGCAAAGCCACAGTCTCTCAAGTCTCTACAGTGGGTGGTTTGCCCACTGCTTCATCCTGGGGAGTGCAAAGCCACAGTTTTGCAAGTCTGTACAGTGGGTGGTTTGCCCACTGCTTCATCCTGGGGTGTGCAAAGCCACAGTCTCTCAAGTCTCTATAGTGGGTGGGTTGCCCACTATTCAGTCCTGGGGAGTGCAAAGCCACAGTCTCTCAATTCTCTGCAGTGGGTGGTTTGCCCACTGTTCAATCCTGGGGAGTGCAAAGCCACAGTCTCTCAAGTGGATGACAGTCTCCACTTGTTCCGGAGGGGGCCTTGTGCCCAGAGTGCTTCATCCTGCCAAGGACTGAGGTAGTGGATGTATCTCTCCACTGGTTCTGGAGGGGGCCTTGTGCACAGAGTGCTTCATCCTGCCAAGGACTGAGGTAGTGGATGTATCTCTCCAATGGTTCTAGAGAGGGCTTGGTGCACAGAGTGCTTCATCCTGCCAAGGACTGAAGTAGTGGATGTATCTCTTCACTGGTTCTGGAGGGGGCCTTGTGCCCAGAGTGCTTCATCCTGCCAAGGACTGAGGTAGTGGATGTATCTCTCCACTGGTTCTGGAGGGGGCCTTGTCCCCAGAGTGCTTCATCCTGCTAAGGACTGAGGAAGTGGATGACAGTCTCCACTGGTTCTGGAGGGGGCTTGGTGCCCAGAGTGCTTCATCCTGCCAAGGACTGAGGTAGTGGATGGATCTCTCCACTGGTTCTGGAGGGGGCTAGTGCCCAGAGTGCTTCATCCTGGTTGTGACGGACTCAGTAGCGTCAGTGCCCTTGGCGCTCCTGGGCCAGCGGTGCATGTGGCGGCGGTGCCCTGTTCAGTGGTGCTTGTGTTGGCGGTGCCCTGTTCTGCGGTGCATGTGGCGGCGGTGCCCTGTTCAGCGGTGCATGTGGCGGCGGTGCCCTGTTCAGCAGTGCTTGTGGCGGCGGTGCCCTGTTCAGTGGTGCTTGTGGTGGCGGTGCCCTGTTCTGCGGTGCATGTGGCGGCGGTGCCCTGTTCAGCGGTGCATGTGGCGGCGATGCCCTGTTCAGCAGTGCATGTGGCGGCGGTGCCCTGTTCAGTGGTGCTTGTGGTGGTGGTGCCCTGTTCTGCGGTGCATGTGGCGGCGGTGCCCTGTTCAGCGGTGCATGTGGCGGCGGTGCCCTGTTCAGCAGTGCTTGTGGCGGCGGTGCCCTGTTCAGCGGTGCTTTTGGCGGGGGTGCCCTGTTCAGCGGTGCTTGTTGCGGGGGGTTCTTTGCAGTGATTCAGCTGCTGGCAGTCCTGTCTGGGCCAGCAGGTCTGCTGCTGGCGGTCCTGTCTGGGCCAGCGGGGCTGGTGCTGGCGGTCCTGTCTGGCCCAGCGGGGCTGGTGCTGGCGGTCCTGTCTGGGCCAGCGGGGCAGGTGCTGGCGGTCCTGTCTGGCCCAGCGGGGCTGGTGCTGGTGGTCCTGTCTGGCCCAGCGGGGCTGGTGCTGGCGGTCCTGTCTGGCCCAGCGGGGCTGGTGCTGGCAGTCCTGTCTGGGCCAGCAGGGCTGGTGCTGGCGGTCCTGTCCTGGACAGCAGGGTAGGTGGCGGTGGGCTCTTGGGCTTCAGGGCAGGTGCTGGCAGTGGCCTCCTGGGCAGCGAGGATGATGGCGGTGGCCTACTGGGCAGCGGGGCTGGTGGCGGTGTCCTCTTGGGCAGCAGGGCAGGTGCTGGCGGTGGCCTCCTGAGCAGCAGGGATGAAGGCGGTGGTCTCCTGGGCAGCGGGGAGGAAGGCGGTGGCATCCTGGGCAGCGGGGATGATGGCGGTCTTCTCCGCCGTGCTGCTCTTTCCAGACCTGCTGACTTTCTTGCGGCCCTTCCCCACCTTGGTAGGTGTCGCAGCTGACTTCACACTCCCACCTGTGCCCCTGGGAGCGGCTTTGGTGGCTGGAGTCTTCCCCCTCTCCCGCCGGGCACTGGCCAACATTTGATGCTTCTCAGGTGGGGGACTGTCCGTGCTGTGGCTCCGTGCCACACTGGCTGCCCTGGTGGCCGGTGCACTCCAGATTCCGGTGACTACAGGCACCACTGTTCCCGGAGATGTTGTGGCTGAGGTGCTAGGTTGGGACCTGGAGAGTCGGGCCCTAGGAGACGGATGGGGTGGGGGAGGTGTGGGAAAGAGGTCAAGGTTGGACAGGAAAAGTTTTTGGGAAACACTGGGACGGGTAGCTGGAGGGGGTTTGGGATTGGAGGAAGAGGTTGTGGTTGTAGGAGGTGTTTGTTTGGTGACTTTGGGTGAAGGTGCATGCGCTGGAGGCTGTCGTGAGGTGGATGGCTGTTGGGTGGGTGTTTGCCTGCGTTTGTGTTTCTTGGGAGGTGGCGTCACAGACACACTGGGAGAGGACACAGGGGACGTGTGAATGGCAGTGGGGGAGGTGACTGCACGTGAGCGGGGTGTGGTGGTGTGTGTGCTGGTGATGGCAGTAGTGGCTGTAGATGTAGTGCATGCAGGTGTGAGTGGAGACGAGACTGGGAGGTAGGAGGGAGATGAGGAGGAGGGGGACACAGTGGAGGCAGTGGATGTTGGTGTGTTTGCATGTGTGTGATGCTTGCGTGAGTGCCTGTGGGATGTGTGGTGCTTATTTTTGCCTGAGCTTCCCTTGTGTGTTGATGTGTGTGTATGCTGGTCTGAAGATGTGCTTGGGATAGGCTGAGGTACAGGGGATTGGGTCTGGGTGGAGGAAGTTGGAGGGGGGAGGCTAGACACAGGGACAATGGCTGCCATCAGTGCTGAGGCCAGAGTCTGAAAAGCTCGCTGAAGGGCCGCCTTACCGGAATGAATGCCCTCCAGGAATGCACTTGTTTGTTGCAACTGCCTTTCTACACCCTGGATAGCATTCAAAATGGTAGACTACCCAACAGTGAGGGACCTGAGGAGGTCAATGGCCTCCTCACTGAGGGCAGCAGGGGTGACTGGGGTGGGGGCTGAGATGCCTGGGGCGAGGGTGATGCCCACCCTTATGGGTGAGCAGGCACAGGGCAAAGGCTGAGGGGCTGCTGGGAGAGCAGTGCTGGTAGGGGGGGTGGCGGCTGTACCTGTAGATGCGGGGGCACAGATGTTGCCGCCACCACAACGGAGCTCCCGTCAGAGGACGAGTCCGTGTCACTGGTGTCAGCTCCTGTCCCCACCGTGGAGCTCCCCTCACCCTCCGTCCCACTGGTGAACTCCGAGTCCGTTGTCTCACCCTCCAGGGCCATGTGGGATGCAGCTCCCTCCTGCTCCGGTGCCACAGCTCCTCCGCCTGATGATGCTAATGCACAAAAGAACAGGGAGACCACAAAAAGGGGGGACAACGACAGAAGAAAGACATGTTGAGTGCATGCATTACCGCTACCGTTGGCGGACACGACAGACACAGAAGCCCCCTGCACTATGCCGCGCACTTGGGCTCCACTGTTCAATCCCTGGGACATGGCCTACAAGGCTATGGACGACATCTGCACACATGGATGACACAGGAGCCTGACTAGGTGTACTTGGCACTGTACACAGGTGGGATGGGGTGCCACAGGGTCTGCCAGAACAAGGGGACCTTGCCTACTAAACTCGCCCTGGCCTAGGAAAACCCACAGCCCACCTCCCCCACCCAGACACCTCCTCTGCGTGCAAAATCAGCAGAATGAGAGTGTACTCAACCCCTTGTGGCTGCTGTGATGCCCCTGAGTGCTGATCCAACTCCAGGTACGCCACCGCCAGGATCCTGAACATCAGGGGGGTCATGGTGCGATGGGCACCCCTTCCACGTTGGGAGGCCATCCCCAGCTGGGCCTCCGCCGTCTTCTTGCTCCAGCGGCGAATGTCCTCCCATCTCTTATGGCAGTGGGTGCTCCGTCTGTGGTAGACCCCCAGGGTCCGGACGTCCTTGGCGATGGCACGGCAAATATCTTTTTTCTGGTGGGCGCTGACCTACATGAATTGTACAGGGGGGAAAGAAAAGTTATTACCAAATGCACTGTCTCAGTCATTGGCCCCCATCCCTACCCTTGCCATGATGCACATGCACTCACCGTCGTTTCATGCACGCCTCAATCTCCCCCCCATCTTTCATCCACCCCACTCCACACAGACATAGCCCATACGGCATGCTCCCAGTGTATTTACCTGTTTGTCTGGAGGACCGTAGAGTAGCGTGTACTGGGGTAGGACCCCATCCACGAGTTTCTCCAACTCCTCCGATGTGAAGGCAGGGGCCCTTTCCCCAGACGCACGAGCCATTGTCTCTTCCAGACCGAGGTCACAGCAGCACTTGCAGTGTAGGTCCTCTCCTGTCGAAGATCAGGTATCGAGTGATTGAACAGATAGAAAATGGCGGTCACGTCCGTGGCAGTGCGTACCGTCACTGCCAGCATACATTGTCATTGGCTCCTGGGACCCATAGGGTCCAATGTTA
Source organism: Pleurodeles waltl (assembly GCF_031143425.1). Taxonomy (NCBI): domain Eukaryota; kingdom Metazoa; phylum Chordata; class Amphibia; order Caudata; family Salamandridae; genus Pleurodeles; species Pleurodeles waltl. Next base: position 655,827,086 of record NC_090443.1, on the reverse strand, counting down.
ACCAATGCAGCATTGTGCTGCGCTCTTCGACCGCCTACCGTGACGGTGTACAACGCCAGCGCAGTTACTTCACATCCCATTGTTCCACTTTACAGGTCAGGCAGCCGCCATTTCAGGGGCCCAAATGGCTTAATTATTAACTGCGTCACACATACCTAGGCCTAGCCTCAACACACATACAGGCCAATTTTCGGATTATGATTCGTGTTCTGTGTAACCTGTGGGTACGTACCTCTGAGTGGTTTGACTCTGTGCTCGCTGTTGTCCTTCATAGTCACCGTCCGCTGGGACATGTGAGGAGATGGCGGCATCCTCCGGTGTACAGACTGCTGTTGGACCTGTCGACAATGGAGGAAAGACATGTGATCATCACCTACAGGCTTGACCGTGCCACAATCCGGGAACTGTGTGCCCAGCTGGAGCCAGACCTGATGTCAGCTATCCGCCATCCCACAGGAATCCCCCTCAAGTGCAGGTGCTGTCAGTGCTCCATTTCCTTGCAAGTGGGTCATTTCAAACAACAGTGGCCATAGCATCAGGGATGTCCCAGCCTATGTTTTCCAACGTGTTGTCTGCCCTGCTGAAACACATGCAGAGCTACATCGTTTTCCCTCAGGTGGAGGATTTGCCTACAGTGAAAGGAGACTTCTATGCCCTGGGACATATCCCCAACATCATAGGTGCCATTGATGGGACCCATGTGGCTTTGGTACCCCCTTGCAGGAGTAAACAGGTGTACAGAAACCGGAAGAGTTATCATTCCATGAATGTGCAGATGGTGTGTTTGGCAGACCAGTACATCTCCCATGTGAATGCCAAGTTCCCTTGCTCAGTGCATGACGCCTACATCCTGCGGAATAGCAGCATCCGTTATGTGATGGGTCAACTCCAGAGGCACCGTGTGTGGCTATTAAGTGAGCACCTGGAAGCAAGTTAGTGGGAATGGTTGTCTGGGTATATCCCTACAGGTTAGTGCGTGTCTAACAGTTGTCCTTCGCCATTTGCAGGTGACTCTGGTTGACCCAACCTGTAATGGCTACTGACCCCTGTGAGGAATCCCAAGACAAGGGCAGAGGAGCGCTACAATGAGGCCCATGGGCGAACTCCGCGGATAATAGAGCGGACCTTCGGCCTCCTGAAGACCAGGTTCAGGTGCCTCCATATGACAGGTGGATCCCTATTCTACTCACCAAAGAAGGTGTGCCAGATCATCGTGGCCTGCTGTATGCTTCACAACTTGCTACAACAGGTGCCTTTTCTGCAGGAGGATGGTCAAGATGGTGGTGTTGTTGCAGCTGTGGAGCCTGTGGACAGTGAAGACGAGGAAGCAGAACAAGAGGACATGGACAACAGGAACTCGGTGATCCTGCAATATTTCCAGAGAGACACAGGTAAGAATACAAACCTGCCTACTACATGTACTTTAACACTACTACCTCTCTACTGTCTGTCGTTTTCACCCAATGTATGGTCACTGAGCTGTCACTTTCCCTTACGATTTCACAGATGTGGGTCCCACAGTGTGACATCTGCTTTGATTCCTCATGGACTACAGCTGTGTGACATAGGTATGTTGACGCTACAATTGAAAGAGCATTTTGCCACTGTAATTGCTAATACGCTATTTCGAAATCACAGACTGACTCCAGATTGTTTTGTGCTTCAAGGGTGTTTATTTAAGTGCTCAATATTGGAGGGGGTTGTAAAATGGTGAGGGGCGATGGTGGAGGAATGTCCATGGCAGAGTCCAGTCTATTAGTCTCACAGGTGCATTGCCCAAATGGGCATAGGAAGTGGAGCTGGGGCAGTATGAGGATGGACAGGGTGACAAGGTGGGACAGAAGGATGACAATCAGGGTGGTCTCATTTCTTGGCAGGGGTCTTGGCATTGTTCTCTATCTTTGTCCTGGATCTCAGGGGCCGTTTGCGGGGTGGCTCTCCCTCTGCAGGGGCTGGGGTGCTGGTGTGGTGGTCCTGTGGTGGTGCCTCCTGTCCACTAGCGCCAGCGGAGGTGGTGGGCAGTTCATCGTCCATGCTAGTGTCAGGGGCCCCTTGTTGTGCCACAGTGTCCCTCCTGGTGTTGAGTACTTCCTTTAGCACCCCTACGATGGTGCCCAGGGTGGAATTGATGGCTCTGAGTTCCTCCCTGAAGCCCAAATACTGTTCCTTCTGCAGGCCCTGGGTCTCCTGAAACTTGGCCAGTACCGTTGCCATCGTCTCCTGGGAGTGGTGGTAGGCTCCCATGATGGAGTGGAGGTCCTCGTGGAGAGTGGGTTCCCTTGGCCTGTCCTCCCCCTGTCGCACAGCAGCCCAACCCAGCTCCCCTGTGTTCCTGGGCCTCCGTCCCCTTGACCGTGTGCCCACTACCACTGCCCTCAGGTCCCTGTTGTTGCTGGGGTGGTGGGTTAGCCTGGGTTCCCTGTAGTGGTGGACACACTGCTGCTTGGGGTGTCCTGGGGACAGAGGTATGGGTTCGCTGGGTGGGTGCTGTGCTGGTGTTTCCAGAGGGGGAAGGTCTATAGTGGCCTGTGACTGTGTGAGGAGAACCGACTATCAAGAAGTCCCCGATGGGCTGGTCATCTAGATCCAGTTGGACAGAGCTGCTGTCATCACTGTGGGACTCTTCTGTTGGTGGTGTGGACATGTGTGGACCCTCCTGTCCGGTGATGTTGGGTAGGGGTCCTGCAGGGGTATATAAGGATGTTTATTACATCTGTGTGTGGCATGGTGTGCAATAGGTGGGTGTCCGTGTACCCCAGTGCTTGCATTCCTGTGTGGGACCTTGTGTGTTGGTGGTTTAGGGGGGTGTATGGGTATGTGCAGTGGCCATGCTTTGGTGATGGGTGTCCATGCTTTGTTGTTGCATGCAGGGCTTGGTGTTGGGATGGGTGGGTTGTGATAGTGGGACATTTGTGAGGAGTAGGAGTGATGGGGGTGAGGGCGAGGGTGGGGGTATGTGATGGCATGCAGGTAGGGTGGGGGATGTAATAGGAAAGCTTTGACTTACCAGAGTCCATTCCTCCATCTACTCCTGCGAGGCCCTCAGGATGCAGAATCGCCAAGACCTGCTCCTCCCATGTTGTTAGTTGTGGGGGAGGAGGTGGGGGTCCGCCGCCAGTCCGCTGAACCGCAAGGTGGTGTCTTGAGACCACAGAACGCACCTTCACCCGTAGGTCCTTCCACCTCTTCCTGATCCCTATTTCTTAGGTGATGTCCCACTGCATTGACCCTGTCCACTATTCTTCGCCATAGCTCCATCTTCCTAGCAATGGAGGTGTGCTGCACCTGTGATCCCAATAGCTGGGGCTCTACCCGGACGATTTCCTCCACCATGACCCTGAGCTCCTCCTCAGAGAACCGGAGGTGTCTTTGCCGTGCCATGGGGTGGTGTGGGTGATGTGTGGGGTGGTGTGTGTAGTGATAAATGGGGTGCTATTTAGTGGTGTGTTGTGTGAGGTGCGTGGAAGTAATGTGGGTGATGGTATTGTGTGCCTGTGGATGCTTGGTAGTTGTTTGTAGTGTGTCTTTCTGGCCTTCTCTCTGTACTTGTGGTCGTAGGGGTTTGTGGGTGATATGGGTGTGTGTTTGATATTGTATTGGGTGTGTGGGAGTGGTGTGTGCATGTGTATCAGGTGTGTGTATTTTGAATTGTCCAATGTGGTAGTGTTTTGTAAATGTGTGTGTATTTTGAGTGCGGCGGTGTGTACTGCCAATGGAATACAGCGGTTGAAAGACCGCCGCGTGGATTCGTGTGTCGTGATAGTGTGGGCGTATTTCTGTTGGCTCGACGGTGGAGGTTTTGTTTTCGCCAGTTTATCACTGACCTTTGGTGTGGCAGACTTGTGTGGGTGTCTGAATTTTGGCGGATTCCGTGCTGTGGGTCATAATAGCTGTTGCGGAATTCCGCGGCCGCAGCGGTGTGTTGGCGGTTTTCTGCACGGCTGTAAGCGGCATTTACCGCCAATGTTGTAATGAGGACCATTGTGTGTTACAATCTGAGGAGTGTATCAAATTTATGGATTGTCCTGTTTTGGGATGTTTCACTGTGCCACCCGCAATTGCATTATTCCGGTGTATGCATTCCTGGCATCTACTCATCCCATGAAGTGAAGTAGATGTCATGGGTTTGGTTGAAGCTAAAAACTCCTTCAGATTTCTTGCCCACTCATGCGTAAAAGTAAATTTGTGTACAAAACAAACCCTTTAAATGAGGCTAAGATTTAAGTAACTCCCCCCAAATGGCAGATGATACGTTTAATTAGGTGTGACTTGGTTAAAAATGTGGATACAAAAACGGACCATGCCTGTTTTGCCACTATTTTGTGCAGCAACAGACTCATGGGATTCATCTCTTTCACTATTTGAAAAGGGGAAACTAGCAAATTCTCAGGATAGACTCTTTAGATGTATTAGGTTTTATATGTGTCCATAGTTTGAATTCAGATCTCATTTTCTGAAGTGATTCTCCTGATATGGAGAAATTGTGAAAAACTGTATACCGAATAGGTCTAAATGGGGGACCGAGGACATCTTTGTGAATTTTGATAACATTTATATCCTGGGTCTGTGAGGGAAATCAGTAGACAGACAACGTTTTGTGCTGTCATTAATCCAAATGTAGGATAATGCCTTGTCTAGAATTTGTGTAGATGTAGCACCAATCTCCACAGTGGGGTCATGGTCAATATGTGATATCATCCGACATGCTGTGGAAAGACTCTCGTTAGGTAACAAGACTGCTGGATTTGAGGGCAGCACCACTAAGCGTGGGGGAGTACGTTTGATCTTGTGACCTTTAATAATTGTTGGCCTAACCCTCCCGGCCAGCTAGAAGCACATCACCAGTACCCAGGGGTAAAAATGATTTGTGGCAGCCCTTTGCATGACTTCTTAGATTTCTGATCGAAACTGTGAATGAATAGATCATACCCTTTTCTTTCAGTCACACGTGCCTCATACAGGCGAAGAACAAACAGAAGCAGGACTAGGTTCAATAAGTTTTATTGAATAAACTGCAATGTATGTAGAAAGGCATGTACTGCAATTATGAGGATGGTAAAAAATAATAAAATAAGACAATGATGAGCAAAGTGAAACATAGGAAAAGTCCCACCATACTGTCATAATAATGGTTCCAGAATCCCTAACTACACTACTGATTTTCTATTCAAGAGCATGGCAGTGTAAACCCTAATCTGCCCATCAGGCCCCCTGGAAGGAGCTAATTCCTCATATCTGTGGTTGTAGGTAAAGAAGAGGTCTGATGGTCTACTGAGAGTCATCTCACATATAGGCAGAGAAGGTGTCAGATCTCAGCAGAAACCACAAAGTTGCCTTGCAGCTCATGATAGCAACTGGCTGAATAGGGATGCTGCAGGCTTGTGCAACACGTGTTCCCAAACAAGCATTGGTCACTAACAAGCATTAGTTCCAATAAGCATTGGTCTCTGCAAAGAAGCATTGGTCTCTGTAAACAAGAATTGGTCCCCGCAAAGGCAAATGATCAACTCAGAAGTTTTTCACTGGGCATATCCGGGTTTTCAGGCCCAACAGCTTCTGATAATGTGGGCTGCTGTCCGATGGTGAGTGTTGTGGTATCTACTGGTAAACAGCATGGTGGCGTATCACCCTTACTAGCAATACTCCTATCAGATGATACAGCATTTGGTTTCTTGAAACTCCATTTCTGCCATATACTTCCCCCCAGAGTGTATACTTCCTCAAGTATGTAGTCAATAGTGTCTCTTTAAAATGTCCTCAATTTTCTTTCATGTATCTCTTTGGCATAGTTGCTCAATTTATTGTTAATATCAGCTAGAGTAATATGCCACATGTCTGGTTACAGACGTGCATTTGAGTTCTCCCATGATGTCATGTATTACCTCTTCCAGATTCTTTAAAAATTAAAATGTGTGATAATTCTGCTACCATGAGGAGTATTAAATCAAGTGAACACTTGTTTGGGATAGCATGCCACAGTGTAATAACCTATTGAATTTGAATAACATTGGTTCAATTGTTACTCTCAAACCATGTGGGATACACTTGATTTTGTGATATTGTATCAGTGTTGTGGAATGTAATCTTTGATTCAGTTTCCTCTTCATGAGACACTCTAAATGCTTCAACTGTTGTGTGACCAACCCTGTTGATTGCCTAAATGGCCTCATTTCTTGTATGATGGAATATGTTTTTCTCATCCCTCTTCTGGGAGTAAATCTTTGTGTCTGCTTTGTTTTTTGTAATGTACACATTTTCTTCAAAAGACATTTTAAGAAGGTGCAAAATAACCCGGTAGGCAGACGAGAACTGATTGGGAAAATGTTATAATGCACTCAACATTATACTGACTCAAACAACGTACAACACAAGTAACACATCAATGCAATGTTTATTAAAAAATGAATGTGAATCACAGTGTGGAGCCTCAGAATGAGCCCTGCCATTTGCTCATGTGATAATTGCTGGGTAGGCAGTGCACTAAGGTGGCCCAGACCCAAAGTGTGCTACTGTATTGTCCATGAGGCTTCAAAAGTAATTACAAATACAGTAATATCAAAACAAACCATTTAATTGTTTAGACATTCAAGATGTCCTGAACATTGCTGTTGTACCGTCAAGTAGTAAAAGGGCATCTGATATGCCTTCGAGGCGTCATTGTACTAAGTTGAATGTTACATGGCCATGATAAGCCGTGACAAAAAAGGGGCCACCACAATATAAATGTCAGAAAATGCAATTTATTTTTAGGCTCTCCTTTTTCTAAATATGAAGTATGTTTTTCATTAATTGGAATTTTTGTTTCTCTATTTTCATTTTGTCTTTTTGCTAAAATATCCTTCAACTAGACAAGTCATATAGATATATTTTGGTGCATTTTACCACTGACATTAGAAAACACCTACAATTGATGGTTGGATTTTTTACTTTAGAGGTAGTCTACCTCTTATTAATTGGTTTGGTGCAACATGTTAATTAATTAATCAACACATTTGATTGTTTACGAGGTGCTTTTCAAGTGATATGAGTAATATTTGATTGAACTCTGTTACATCATGCTGATCATATCCTATTTGGCCTCCCAGTTTTGTCTGTGACACTTTTAGATATCATTTGATAAAACTACACTGAGCTATACAGTTTGATAAGTATAGGGAAAGGTGCGTAAGACATTGTGACGCAAAGGGTTAATTAGCTTGAGCAGTGTAGATGAGTGTGATGCCTGCTGAAACCCCCGAACAACGTGGAAAAGTTCATGATATTATTTTCAAGCTTGTTTGTGTAGGAGACTCCGTCTCAACCTTGAGAACGAGAGTACAGGGAGAAGATGGAATGAAAACACAGGCTGGGGAAGGGCAGAGCAGCCAAGAGACGAGTGCTGATAACAAAGCTAGAAAATGCCAGAAAGAGATAGAATCCAAGCTTCGAGTTATTTAAGCACTGAAGTGCGGGTGAGGGATTTGAAGCTCGCAGATGGGGTTGTGAAAGCTGCCATGGCCGAGCGCTGCCTCCCTGTTTTGCTGTTCAGAGACCGTGACGCTTCAGGGGGAGAGAGGTCCAAGCAGGCGGTAGAGGACTTCCCAGCATTTCGTGAACTAAGTTAAGTTCCACACAGGGATGAAAGGCCTTTGTTTCTCTGCTCTATTATTATGATTGATTATTATGCTTGCACTGTGTTTATAATCTGAAGTATTCAGCTCGTTTATATTTTGCTTTCTGAACATCGTAGTGTGAGCTTGCTGCAGTAATTGAAACATGCATTTTGGTATGCAGTTAATCAAAGCTAATCTGAAGTATTCAGCTCGTTTATATTTTGCTTTCTGAACATCGTAGTGTGAGTCTGCTACAGTAATTGAAACATGCATTTTGGTGTGCAGTAAATCAAAGCTTATCTGAAGAATTCAACTCATTTATATTTTGCTTCCTGAACATCGTAGTGTGATGCATTTTGGTATACAGTTAATCAAAGCTTATATCTGTCAATGAACTCTTTGCTTATATATATATATATATGCATAGATGCTCTTTGTAGTGTACTCATATATAAATAAAAGCTTTTCATTGCTATTCTTATTCTACTATTGTTGACGTGCTAAATGCATACATTTACCTGAAATTCTAGTAAAGCAAAATTGTAGTCATAATTGTCGTGTGGTCCTTCATTGAGCGTCCTTATTGACTTATACCGAACAGGTGTCAACCAGTCACCTGGATAAGACACAGTTCATCTTCAATTTCATTTTTGCTCACACAATGGGGCCCTCATTATGACTTTAGTGGTCTTTTCAACAGACCGCCAAAGTCACGGGCGCCAGAAGTCCGCCAACCACCATATTATGACATCATGTGGATTTCTGCCCATTTACGGGTGGAAATCCGACACCGTCAGCCTGGCCAGTGGCAGAAGAGAGGCATTTTCGACCACCAGCACTGCCTCACCAACAGGACTCCGCACGCCGTATTACAATATGTAGTACGGCGCAGTGGTTTCCTGAATGGCGGTGAAAAACACTGAGACTCATCCCCTCCCGGATGACAACCGCACTAAGACATGCAAGTGGACCATCTGAAAGGTGGGGGGAGTGGGGTGTTGTGTGCATGTGTGTATGTGTTTGTGTAGCGGTCTATGTGTGCATGTGTGCATGTGTGGAGGGTGTGTGTGTCTGAATGGAAGCAGAGGGGAGGGGGTGTTGGGGTAAGTAGGTGTGTGAATTGGGATGCATGCAAGTTGAGGTGTTTGTATTGGTGCGTGTGAGCCAGTGGGGGTGTATGTAAGGGAGTGGGTTGATGAGTGGGGGTGCTTGTCTGTATGCAAGCGAGTAGGGTGTCTGGATGTATGTGTGCAGTTGGGAGTGGGTGTCTGTGCGCAAACGAGTGGGGATGTATGTGTGCGGTTTGGGGTGCGTGCCTGCAAGTGTGGGGGTATGTGTCTGCAATTGTGTGGATGGGTAGGGAGGGTGTTTGCTGGTGTGTGGACATATGGGGGTATTTGTGCTGGTGACAGGAATGGGGATTCTTGTCACTAGGTGTGTTACTGCCAGGGTTTTCATGGTGGGGTGACTGCTGTGGAAAGCCTGGCGGTTTGCTGGGTCATAGTACCACCAGTGGTCTCATGGCTGCTGCAGGTCCGGAGATGCTCACCTCCTGCCCACCACTTTTGACCGCCCTGGTGGTACTACAGCGTTGTGGTGGTTTGGCTTCAGCCAAACAGCCGATGTCATAAAACGGCAGCCTTTACCGCTGGGCCCACGGCGGTAAGACCACCACCACAAGTGTGGCAATCTTAAGACCACCACACTCATAATGAGGGCCACGGTGTGTGATTATTTTTGGGTTTCATGAGTGTACTATGATATCTTTGTAATTTTCACTGTAGGGTGCATGCAGGTTCACTCTGAACATTTCTGTGGATCTTACTGTTGCAGACTATTGGGCCAGTACTTTTTTTTATTACATGGCTGTTGACTTCACTACTCCATATTTTTGAATTACAGTATACTCCTATTTCTGTATCACTATTTTCTTTGTATTTATTCTTTTGACTTAGCAGCATTGATAAATTTTTATATCAACAAAACACCTGTTGGCCCTCACAAAATTTCAACTAATAGACTTTTCTTTTTGATAAGAAGCTTTGGATATATTTCAGGATATATTAATTTGTGATATTTACTGATGTGACTACATTTCAGCTTAATTACTTTACCTTAACATAATTATAGATGTTGATTAATCACTACAACCTTCTGTACTTGTTTCTTTGTGTTTTGGTGTTCAAACAGATGTTTCTGTCTGTCAAAACATTAGAATCGAGCATGGTCAATAGAAACATTAATAGATTAATTTGTTTAAATGTAAACATATTTTTTATCAGTGTCAGCTTTTCACATCTCAACCAAATGATTGTGTAATTAGGTGTTAGTTTGTGGCTTTTTATGTGCTTCATGTGTAGAAGTGCTCAGAGTCTTACATGGTTTATCTCGATGAAACCATTTTCAAAATAAAAAAAAGAAAGAAAATTAAAGTCCTATTTTTCTGGAGTCTCTTTTGTTTAGAAAGTTCAAACATTCAGAGCTAAGGGCCACAAGTTCAAACTTTTAAAATTGCCATTTCCTAATTGCAATTCTTATTGAATCCCAATTAGGAAATTTGAATTCCTGATGTAAGAAAACGTGCATCTTTTAATGATCTTTTTAAGATTCCTAGTGGATCACAAATCCACCTACCTCATGAACATTAATGAGGGAGGTTATAGTTTGCGATCCATTGGAAATGATAGCCATCACAGTGATGGTGGCCTCAGAAGGGGCAGCAGACCACCATGTTTGTGATTGCATTTAAATAAAGCATTTATTTAGTTTTTTTAAATGGAAACTTTTTTTCTTACAGGAAAAACGGGATCTGTTCAAGAAACAGAAAATAAATCTTTTTAGTTTCATTTTTTAAGAGTAGGCAGTGGTCCATGGGACTCTTGTCTGCTCTTAAAAAGTAATTTGTTGAACATTCTCAAAGGGGAATGGGTCTTATACAGACCCTTTCCCGTTTGTGAATGGTTACCAATTCCTTTAAGGTTTCTGCAAAATATGAATGTTTGGTGAATGTAACTGGTTTGCAAAACATTCATGCATAGCACTGCAATGTAGTAATTGCAAGGGATGCCTTAACCTCTCCCCTTCCATATACCACATTGCTAAACCATATTGCAATTCTGTAACAAGTCCCTGAATCACAGTTTGACATTTGTACATTGAAAAATGATTCTTTGCAGTAGCAAACTGGCCAATTCTGCAACTTGGTAACAGGTCACTGAATGAGAATTTGACATGTATACATTGAAATATGATTTTTTGCAGTTCTGCGAATTGCCTGGTTTCTGAACGCAAAAATGTACTGTGCATATGGACTAAGTCTAGTCGGCACAATGCCAAACTCACAGGCAGAAATAATCCAGGTGTTGCTAGGTGGAAGCTCTTTTCTCTAATAAATGGTTTCACTTTCTTTAGAAGAGACACCTGGTACAAGGCCATCTTTATATTTATTTTGCAGCGTGTTGATTGAGTGTGAGGTTGGTGTCCAGGGTGAACCCAAGTGATATTTAGGGTTCAAAGCCCTCAAGGATCATGAAAGCAACTCACTTATTCAACATTTAATTGTGAGACATTTTCCAAGTTAGTATGATACTTAATAAAAAAAAAAAACAATTACTTTGATGATTTTAATGACATACTTGATGACTTTGACGTTTAATAGTTAAAAATGAATTTTGCTCTTGCAAATGCTTCCTTGTCTCTATTTAATGTGTTTGCCCTTCTTGATGCACAGTGGGAGTGTTATTTGACTGTCTATGTACTTCTTTGCTTGTGCTGAAAATGCACCTTGAGCTTCTGTGGTAATCTTTTAACTTAAATGCTTTGAACCACTGCTGCTTTATCACACGGTTTTGCCCATTTAGTTCAGCTGAAAGTCTAAGTGAGAGTCCTCAAGGTAATAACTATTTTTGCTAAACAGTAACCTTAGACCCATAGGGGCATTTTAACAAGAAAGTGGTGCATCAGCTCTGATGCACCACTTTTCTTGCGTCGCCCTGCGCCCCCCTGACGTCACCATGGTAGCACTGTATTTATTATACAGTGCACCATGGTGCATGTTAGCACAAAATCATTTATGACACTATTGTGGTGCTTTGCTGGATTAGCTCCTTAAATTATGGTGTTAGTCCACCAAATCACAGGGAGGCTCATAGGTTATTATGGGAACGTCACTTTAACGCCTGCCCTGAGTAGGTGTTAAAAATGCAGGGGAAAAATGGTGCAGTGAAACCTTGCAAATTTCACTGCACCATTTCTTTTGGGCCTCCCTGCATGGCAACGCCCTGCATGCATTCATTATACCTGTCACTGGTATAATGTGGCACATGGGGTTACAAAGTGGAGCAATGCACACATGGTGGAGACCTCATTAACGTACAAAAATGATGCTAGGGTGGCACAAGGAGGCGCAAGCATCTTGCAAATATGCCCCTTACTGAGTTTTTTCACCATTAATGTCAAAGTACTTGCTCTACATTTAATAATTTCCAAACAAAGTCAAATATGTGTAGGTCATTTTAGAAGCAAAGAAAAAATATTATTAAAACTAGTCTCCCGCCACGAACTAAAACATCATAATAGCACCAGGACATTTAAAATTGTCGAAATGGTTTCATGTCACCTCTAAATGTTTCTTCGCTTTAACCTGGTACCATGGCATTTGAGAAACACCATATGATTACAAAGCGAAAGCTGTCACATAAATGGATATTTTCCTTGCACGGCATGACAAGAAACTGGGATACATCTTATACAGTTCTCTGTTTCTATTAAACTCTGGAGAATGCTACTAGCTGGATTAATTTTCTGCCTGTGTTATCACAAAATGCTGTCCTACCAGTTATCATTGAATTGAAAGCATAATACATCCTGGTTCCGATATATACCATCACTTGTTGGAGAACGGCTGTAATGAGAGATGAAACTGGCTCTAAATTAGTCCATTCCTATCACAGTCTTAAAATTGTAATTTCCTTGGCACGCTTTCATGGCTGCACGTTATTGTACAACATTATAAAGACCATTAAAGTTGAAGTTTTTGAGAAAAAATCTTTAGGTAATACTTTGAAAAATCTGCAAGGTAGCTTTGTAGAATAGTAAAAGGTTATGTGTGATGGCACATTTTATCTGCACATTTATTTTGCTCACATTAGTGTGATCTTTCCTCTGGATCACTGTTTTTTAGAGTGTCTAGCGTGTCCAGCACAAGAAAACAAAACAGGAACTGAATTATTTTCACAATGACAATTTTTGACTTGAGTCAAGTGTGTGAAAATGACTTCACATACCCATGTACTCACCAGTGTGTACCTTTCTGTAATGGAAATATGCTATCGCTCGCCTACAATCACCCTGTGTCATTTGAAAACTCTTTTGGTATAGTAGTACCACGTGCACCTTCTCCTGCTTGTCCTCTTGGACATCAAAGTAAAATCAGATTTTGTATATGTTACATATTGAGAAAGACATTCTCAACGGTTATCAAAGTCATGTAGGATTACAAATTCAATTATGTTATCCACTGGTATAACACTTTAATTATTAATGTGCACTAGTTTACGATTAAACAAACATATGCAAAATGTGTAGTAGGTAACCATACTTAAATATTGTAGGCCTGCCCATCAATAGGGTGCAGGATTAAGTTAGCCTAGCTGGCAATGCCATGTTAAGTGAAAAATAATGCATTAACACCGAAAGGCTTGTTTTCACCTTGAGTAGTTGTTTGTACAAGGTGTTTGTCTTCTCTTTGCTGCAGATGTTACAACTTCAGAAGCCTATTAGCTAGTGAATAGACACTTGTTTAATATTGGATAACTGATAGTAAGGTTTAGGAGGAGACTAAAACAACAGGAAGGATGATTCATGGGAAGAGGTTATGGACTGCAAAAAACAACATTGTAGCTTTCCAATGACAAATGCCTGTCTATTCTGCTCTTTTGCTCATTCCCATGAGTTGCTAATGTGGTAAATGAAGAAGACAAAAGAAAATAATGTTGCAACATAGAATTTGTGTGTTTATATTAGTGTGTGTCCCTAGAGTAGGGCAAATTCCTTCCCCAACATTCTGGCACATACTTGTCTCTGATCTTCTAGATTTCTCTATGTGAGAGGTTATTTAGCCTAATTCTCTATGTCTGTTGTTTTATGACTGTGAATAATTTCCATTCTAATTCACAAATGTTTCTACTTGCGCTTTGATCTCACTCGTCATTAGGTTTCTGAATTGACACCTTTTATTTTTCTCTTAATACCAAATTTATTTCTAATAGGGAGCTTCCTTTATGGAACATGCTTGTTTTATTATTATTATTCTGACTGTGATCTTAACAAATGATTTGCTCTTTTTAATGATCAAATATAAATTGATGGATTATATCAACCTTTAATGCTGAAATTGAAAGATTAAAAGTTCATGAAGAAATAGATGGAAGACTAAAATATCTGAAAATAAAACCCTTTGACTCACACGAACTCTCTTTATGAAAATTAATTTAAAGCCTTAAATCATGTATTAATCATGTAGCTGATTTCTCCACATTTATTTCTGTTGATAAACGAAGGTCCATACGACCTCTGACGAGGGTTATTTAATCCTGAAAGCTGAACTTTATATAAGCCTGCTCCATCAAATAGTAGCCACAGGATGTGTTTTGTCAAAAGAGAGAGGACCTGAAGTAATTTATCCCAACTTAGAAAGGCCCATATCTTTTAAGCCCAAAACCTGAACCTGCACACCGAAGGAGCTTCATTGTCTTTTCCGGTTATGTGTTTTGTGAAATAGTGGTGTTTATCCTTAGATGTTGAGCAGTAGAAGTCGTCATCACAATCAAAGTAGTCCAAGATCCTGGGATAGTTGAAAAACAGGTGTTATTTGCCTACTAAAAATTTGTGGTGCAGATGCATGAGGTACCATCGAGAAAATAATTGAGAAATGGACTATAACAATATGATGTGATTGTATTGATATTGATTGGTGCTAATGTAACCTATTGTGCAGAGGGGAAGCTATGTAGGTCAAGGTGATTTCCGGTTGGTCGAGATTTGTTTCATGTGTGTGTGTTGTAGAGTTGGAAAGTATTAAACCTCATCTCTAATTGTTTCTTGTGTGAATGGTGTACTTTGAATTCTTTAGTGAAGCACACAAAATGTATGTGTTTATTGTGCTTGCTTGAAGATGTAGAATTTGTGTACAAAAAAGTAGCAAAGGGGGTTAGACTGCTGCAAGGAGTAAAGAGTTCCATTATAGAGTGCCTTGCAAGGATAGGTCAGTTGGAGTGAAGAACCAAAGGAGGAACATATTGACATAAACTGAAATATAAACAGAACAACAGTATTAACATTTTGAGTTTGATCATTGCTAATTCATTGTTGAATTATTGCAAAAATGAAATGTTTCAAATCTCCTAGAGAATTGATGAGGGGAGCTGTGCAAGTCTCAGTTTGGGAGGATGAGGGGTACTACCGGAAGGGTATTATAATTCATTATATGGTGACAAAAGTAGGGCTTGATACAGGGTGGATGATCACTGAAAATGAAGCACCATTTAGATTTCCACAATATGGTACTTTTGATTAAAATATTAAAGTTACATGAAAACGAAGTCTCAAACTTGAGCTACACAGTAGGACATGTTAAATGCTTGTGAGGGAGTGGCTCATGCTAAGGAGGAAGAAAAGTACCAGAACAAAGCAAGGAGAGCAGTGCAAAAGTACGCAGATGCTAAATGGGATGAATGGCAGCAAAGGTGGAGGAACTGAGTAGTGGAGGGAGCTAGAGTGTATCAAGGTATAACCACACACAAGGTTAAAAGAATCAGAAACAGGGACATGACAATATGGAAGCTGCAATGAAAAACAAGCATTTGCAATGCAACGGGTCTCGTGTTTGCTCATGTTAGAGCTGATCGCGTTGTAAACTCCTAACCCGACTTTTCATCTATCAGCAAAAGTGCTTTTATGTATGTAACCCGAAAAAGTGAAATTAACTGTGTAAAGTGCTCGACTTCTGCCAAGCGAAATCGCGCTAGGAAAATAGAGAAAAAGTAGTCCACGAGCCAGACAGAAAACAGCGAGCCTCACATGTTTTCTGTACTTGGTCGCTGCGCTCGAGGAGGGCTAGCCACCGAAAAAGGCATGACGTTTGCATGCCTTTGACTAATGAAAGCAAGCAGATTTTACTAGGCAAGCCCACGAACCAATGAAAAACACTGACGTGACATCGACAGGGCTCCGAGCCCTTTTCTAAAGACTTAAGCGTCTCGCTGCGATACGCATGCGCGAGCGCATGCAACGCAGGCTCGACCCTAAAGACACTAAAAGTGACCTGTGGGTGATAATTTAGAAGCCTTGCTGTCTCCACATCCTCCTCCATATGTGATGTGGCCCCTGACAACGAATACAGACAGAGTTACAACCACTATTGCTATGGTGGCTACAGCCCCTGTTGATCCAACTACAATTCAGATTTAGAGACCACTTCAAGCACTTCTAATTGTTCCTGCACCTAATATAGCAAAATCTACTATTACAGCTCTGGGCATTAAGGCTTCAATTGTGACTATTCTTACCCCAGTGTCACACTTTGTATCAGCACAGACATCAGCAGTGACAGTTGCTACTGCACCAATAAATATTGTTCTGAATACTGTTGTTCAAGGAGCTGTAAGAGGAGTGACTGCAACAGGGTTTATCCTGACATTGCAGAATTCAGAGATTGTTGCCTGGATACCGCATTAAAATATGCAAACATTGAAAGAAAGGAGAATAATTTTTTTCATGTTACCAATTGCATGGTTAAAAACAGGATCATTTAATGATGGGATTTATCCCTCCTGGTTTGAGGAGACTTCTGAGAACAAGAGGGTGGGAGAGACAGTCAAACCCTCTATTGGTCAGGAAAAGGCATGTCTGTAGCTGTGCCAAAATTGAATATAGAAATAGGGAAAATTATTAGAGGATGATTGGATACATCACATCAAAATCAATATCAGGAAAACAAACATATATTTAACCAATGAAATTACAAGTTGTGCAGCTACCACCCAGGATACATTAACTGAAAAGGTGAAAAAAAATGTGAGGTGGACCTTTCTAAGAGTCTTCCTTTACAGAAGAGGTTTAAGGCACAGTTAGATAATTAAAGCTATTGTGACAATGAGGCCTTTAAGGATGAGCTTACATATTAAAAATTTGTAAAATACATACCAAAATGGAGTGATTTGGACAGGTTAGTAAGTGGGCAAAGAAACAGGGAAAGAAAAAGAAACAACCAGATACCACTGAAACCAATAATAAGCCATCCTCAGATGAATATGAAGCTTTAACATATGAGGGAAATACCAGGTGAAGGGTATGTCCATGTTCCACGGAGCAGAGGGGATCTTGCAACATTTATGAGCAACTTTCCAAAGTTAAGAGAGAATCTTGTACATTGGCATAATTCAAGTTGACAGGTTTGTAAAGATGTCAAAGGTTTTGTGGACAGATTTGAATACCTTCTTTGATAGTGTGGCACCAAGTGATCTGTGGGTCTAAGGCAGATATCTGTGCAATTGCCATGTTCTGAACCTTCAAGCGATGCACATATTTGAGCACTAGACCTATGGTGTTGACTAAATATGATGAGGTGATTACCTTTTTGAAAGGAAAATTTCCAGTAAGAGACATTGATTGGTAAAAGATCAACAGAACTACCCAGGAAGCTAATAATCAGTGCACACTTACTATGAACAATTGTTATAGATGTTCAAACAACATAGTAGACAAGAAAATTGAAGAAAAGGAGTTCTGTGGAGTTTTGTGTCTCATTAATTCTTGGACTGAGACCAGAAATCAATATGCACAGACAACAGAATGTGATTTGTTGGCAGCCAAAATCTTTAGATGGGATCCTGAGATATGCAAAACAGTGTAGTGATAAGCAGGAAATGAAGCAGCAGAAACTTCAGGAGACGTTTATGCTTCCACAAGCAAAGCCAGTTGAAAAGGGATTTCAGAATCAATCAGATGGAGGAAATGTTAGTGAAATCCAAGATGTTGTTTTTTAAGCTGGAGTTTAAGTGGTGCAAGGTGTAGTTGATGTTTAACAGGGTAGAGGTCGGAGTGTTTAGGTTGATCCAAATTCAGGGATGGATAAAAACAACTCCTTCTCACTAACAGGCTCGGGCATTTGAGGAGACAGTGTTGATAGAATCCAAATTGAGTGATTGGTGATGGCCAAATACAAGGATTGAATTGAGGATTTGGGGTAGGCCTACAGGGCAGTGCGCTCACAAATTCCATCTTGGGTCCAATTGGGTATGTTTACACAACCTTAAGCTCAATTCTGGGTAGTTGTGGCTGTGAGCAGTGAGGTTTGCCAAAGGGACAATGTGTCATGCATTTGCAAACATCAAACAAAGGAAGAAGAATGTCAGACAACACGAAAGGAACTAGACTGCAGGTTTGATTAATAGATTTAATTTTTGTGTAACTTTAGATGCCTTGATCATCAAAGTCCACCAGATGGTTCAGGAGATATAGATTTTTGAAGGAATAAATAACTTTAGCATCAACCACAAACAATCAATGGTCAACAAAAACTTTAGAAACTTCTGAAAAGTTTAGAAATGTTAGTTCGGCAACTCCAGCCTGAGATGGGTGATCACGCCAAGCAGGACAGAGGTCTAGAAGGCCAGACAGGATCATGTGGACAGCTACCTGGACACCAGAGCATTTTTAGGGCAAGACCAAACTTTACAGAATGACCCCCACAGATGATAATGGAGTGGTCCTGATGCTGAGGGATATAGGCTCAAAGATGCTCAAGGATGCTTCCGATGCTGTGTGGTCCACAGGAGTGAAGTCCGGTCAAGTCCTCAACCCAAAGGTGAGTGGGGGCAACTCTCTCCATGGATTTCGGGATCTCATGAAATCCTCGGTGCAGGGTTCCATGGGCTGTTGATGCAGACTTTGTCTTCCTGCAACAGAACTATCACAGTGCAAATCTTCGGTAGAGGCTGGTGTCCCTCTCAGGTGATGAATCCAGTCACAACCAACACTCATGGGTCCAGCAGGCACAGGTGCACACAATTTTTGGCTATCTATGAATTGTTCTTGGGGTGCCTGGTGTCTGGCAGTGACAAGACTTTTGTGTTGGCTACCAGAGATGCAACATGGGCTTCTTCAGGTTTAATGTCACCAGTGCTGTTTTGGGGGTCAAGCCAACTGACCCTTGGAGTCTCTGCTTTAGCCTGGGACCAGGGGTCACTGCTTTCCTTCTTTAGCTAGGCATGCAGAACATTGTCCACTCTCCACTAGCCCAAAGTGCAGCAGGTACAGTCCTTCTAGCATTGTAGCTTCTCTTTGTGCACTTCCAAAAGGTGCAGAGTGGGCTCCTTCTCATCCTCTTTCCATGTCCAGCGGGTACTGAGGCTCAACATGCCCGGGGTGCCATATTTATCCCAGGAAAAAGTGTCATGAGGGAGCCACATGGTCACTAGCCAATCAGCTACTGGGTCCCCTCCTATGTAATGATGTAATTCCTGTGATGTGTGGCATCTGGCTATCCCAAAATGCTACATTCTGGCCCCCCCTTCAAGATGGCATGATCCTTCCTTGGTGATGAGGAGAAAGGTAGCCCACTCTAGAGGTGTGGCTACCTGGGGACAACACACCCATGGTAAAACCCTTTTAAGTGAAAGTTTACACTGTCTGGTCCTGTCTCCATACTGTCTACAAGGACAAAAGGCATCCTGCTCAGGTGTGTGGGGCCAGACAGCCCATCAATGGTGGCTTCTCCTTTGAAGCATGCCTACAAGCTTTACCCTGAGTGGTCATTCTGGCAGAGGAGGTGACACCTCGCTACTGCAGCTCTGCCTTTGTCTTTGGGCTTAGGAGTCACACACATGTCTCCTCGGGCAGTCAAAAAGCTGTCTGTATGTGTGTATCTTTGTGAGGCTGGTGGGCGAGCAGAGCACAGAGTGGTCACTTTTCTAAAAGTAGCCAACTATTAATAGTGACATTAATTTGATAACTCAGATGACTCTGTTTGGTAGTCCCAGTCAAAAATTTGCCAGGTGGGGATGTCACACGGTAACACCAAAATGACAATTTGGAAATGTTGCTGTCAAGACAAATCAAAATGTATATGTCTCACTTAACAAAACGACAGCTTCCTGCCATAGGGCTCTCTAGGCCTTCCTTAGGGGAGATCTACATATAATGTCAAGGGGCAGGGTTGCTTTGCCATTAGTTTAAATGGCAAAATCAAACTGACAATGTAAACACTGCCTTTCCAGTGTGCAGTGGCAGGTTGGGAGCCCTTTTGTGTCTTGTCACTTGAAGGGTGGCACAAATAATGCTGCAGCCCCTGTCTTCCATGCCCTGGGTACCCTCAGTATCCAATATTAAGGTCTTATAAGTAAGTCAGGTCTTGCCAATTGGCTGTATCAAATTCAATATACACTTTACATGGGTCAGAACACTGGCACATAGGAATGGTTAACAGGCATCAGTGCACTCTCTGAGTAGAAACATCAGCCCAAACATATGGAGGTGAGTATGCAAAAAGGGGCATTTCCTTTCAATCGCAAAGCACAATATTTGAGTTCAAGTACCTGCTCAAAAATGCAGATGCCAATGCATTAACAAGTTCCCATGGTGGAAATCCATGCAAGCTCCAATGGGTCCAAAACCTATGGGTAAACCCAGATGTAATATGAATCAGGTACAGTGAGCAAATTCAAATCCATTCCAAAAGCAGAACCCATTTCAACAGTCCTCATAGTGGAGAATGAGAGTTTCAAATCTGGCATTTCCCAATGATGGTGTCTGAGAGGGAAGGGTGATTGCATACCTGGTGCAGTCTGAGAGTAGACCAAAGTGGACCATGTTTTGAAGGAGAGGTTAATGGCCATCAAGTGTAATTTCTTATTTACACAAGAGTCACCTGTTCCCCTGTCAGACTAGTGAAATCCCATACCTTCCACTCCCAGGAAAAAAGACCCAAGTTGTAGGTGTCATAAATAAAGTAACTAATATGGTTTCTGTTAAAATAGGTTAATTGGAGGAAAACCATCAGTTTGTAGTATGTGATTTAAGTCCTGTAAATCTGTTAGAAAGGGATCTTTTTGCAAGTTAAATTACACTATATGCTACACACCACAAGGTGTTGAACTTCAGGTGCGTGATGGAGATGTTGAATTTAAAATGGCCAGACAAGAAACAGCTGTAAGATTGTATTCTGTAAGGATGGTGGAGGACTTCTTTCCTGATCTGAGAGATACAGTGAAAATAGAAGTACTGGATTTTTCAGGTAAAGACATCTGAATTATTAAAGATGTCTGAATAACAATAATATCAAATGTTGTGTTCCTGAAAACACCACCTTATAATTTAATACCAGAGACAGTGACTGGAATAATATTTATATGTGAAAAGAAGGAACTTTGAAAGAAATTGTTGAAAGGTCTTGTAATTTGCCCATTATGGTTTACAGGAACCCAATGGGAAATATAGTATTGTACAGGATCTTTGAAAAGATTGTACAGGATCTTTGAAAAATTAACAACATAGTTGTCCCGTGTTGTCTCATGGTACCAAATCCAGTTGCAATCTTTTATCAGATTACCTGCACTGCAGAATGGTTTACTGTTGTGAATCATTGTCAAGTATTCTCTACTACATTGCATGAGGAAAGCCAATTCCTGTACTCATTTGTGTTTAGAGAAAGAGTTTTGCCAAGGTACTGAGTTCCACAGGGGTATACAGAAAGTCCTTCAATCTTTAGTCAAACCTTGAAACAAATCTTGAGACTCTGCAGATGGCATTTAATTAAGTTGTATAATGCATCAACAACTTAATTGGGGCATAAAATATGCAAAAAACCTATAAACAGGACACAATTTCTCGTTTAAACCATCTAGCTGAGAACAGACACAAAGGGCCTGATTACAACTTTGGAGGAGGTGTTAATCCGTCCCAAATGTGACGGATATACCACCAGCCGTATTACGAGTTCCATAGGATATAATGGACTCGTAATACGGCTGGTGGTAAATCCGTCACTTTACCGTCACTTTTGGGACGGATTAACACCTCCTCCAAAGTTGTAATCAGGCCCAAAGTGTCCCCAAGCAAATTGCAATACTGTCATAAGGAAGTCCTGTATTTGGGACAATTCATTGAGAAGGGAATGAGAAAGGTATCACAGGAGAGAATAGAGAATATTCTGAAGATGAATCCACCCAGAACTCAGAGAGAGGTCAAAATGTTCCTGGGAATGGTTGGCTACTCTAGGCTGCAGATAACCAACTTTTCCCTAGTGGTCAAGCCTTTGCTGAGGCTGACACACAAAGATGTGCCTGATCCTCTTCCATGGGATAAGGATTCCTTGAAAGCATTCCTAGAAGTAAGACAAAGGGCCCTCATTACGTCTATGTCTACAACAATGTGTGTGTGTGTGTGTGTGTGTATATATATATATATATATATATATATATATATATATATATAAATATTGAGAGAGAGAGAGAGAGAGATACAGATATACATGTAGGTTACAGAGACGTTATAGTTAGGTCCTGAAATGTACTTGCACATAACCAGAGAAATTCAGCAGTTATAGTTAGAAGTTATTTCAAGTAACTGAAACTCACACACCTGACATGCAGAGTTTTTTCTTTCATAATGTGACTTCTAATTTTTCATTGACATTTTTATTGATGCTATAAAACTTCTCATAAGTGCTGTAATATCTGGTGAGGGCAGGAGTTATAGCTATAGTTACTTGAAATTACTCAAACTATGACTGCTGAGGTTCCCTGGTTTTGTGCAAGTACATTTAGAATCAAACTAGAATGTCCCTGTAACTTCTGGTTTTTTTTTCTCTTGTAAGTGAATTTCTAAGGTTTTTTAAATTCTATTTTACCATTTAACTGTAGCGTCTCTGTGACCTTAGTTTTTTTTCTGTGAATTTCTGTTTTTTTCACATAAAGTAATTTTCATTACTGTGCGTAAATCAACCACCACTGCCTAGAGTGCTCGGTGGGGGTTGGTCACAGGGTCTGGCTTGCGGCCAGTCCTAGTGGCCAACCCCCCTAACCACCTAACCCCACACTGCAAACTGCCTTTGGCCGTACACAGTGGGAGTTGGCTGCAGGGCCTCTCTCTCTGGGTGTGAGAATAGGTGTGAGAGGATGTCCCTGGGTGTGAGACTGGCTGCAAAATTGTCTGTTTGGGTTTGAGAGTGGGTGTGAGAGGGTCTATGTCGGTGTGAGAGTGTCTTATTGTGTTCCAATATATGAAAGATGCATTCACCTATACAAAGGTTTTCAAATCATTTTTCAGTGTGGAGTAAACACAGTTGCTTTGCCTTCGCCACACCCAGGAGTTAGGATCATTTGTTCTTTCCAGAAGTGGAGCTTAAAATGGGGCACCTACTATGTTTTTATTTGTATGTACTGCCTGTGGACGTTTAATTTCTGTGAAATGAGCTTCATGGTCAGAACGGAAGCTCACCTGCTTGTTTATCCAACAAGAGTCCAGAGCACAGACTACTGGTTAGTTAGTAAGTGCTACCTCATTGGGTGAATGGCTAGTGTGGGAAAGATGGGCCACGCGGCACCCCTCCCAGGGCCCATCTCAGCCACAGGGACCCTATCTCCTGGGGCCTGACCTTCATTAAAATGAGGAGGAAGGCCGCACGTCCTTCTCCTGTCATCTTGTCCCCAGGAATCCCATCACCCAGTGCCCCATCCCATGAATATTTTTTTGGGGCACAAGGGGCCATGTGAACCTCCTCCCTGGGTCTATTTTAGCCCTCTCTCTCCTGGGGCCTCAGGGCCCCTTTGGCCCTAGCCAGCTCCCCATCTCCTGCAGGAGCCATGCAGCTCCCTGTCTGAGAGATAAATTGTTTCCTCTGTTTCCCTGCATCCATGTCTGTGGGCAGGGAAACAGAGGAAGCCTCCGCTCCATGCAAGCAGGAGCTGTTTAACAGCTCTTGTTGCTGGGAGTGTAATTGTTTTTGTGCTGGCTTCGGCAGGAGCTGTCAAAGCTCCCACCAAGTCAGCAAACAGCTATGTCCTGGCGGTGGGCACACCAGGACATGGCGGGGGCCAGCATTGTGGGGAAGGTGTCCCCAGGGCCATTTCTAGCTCCACATGGGGACTGCTCGGCCCCTGTCCAATATTTGAATTTCCCCTGGGGATGTGGTGGTCCTTGAGGCCAGGGGTCTAAGACGGACCCTTTTCATTATTTCAATTCAGCCCTAGTGAGGTGGCGGTGGGCGGGGCTGCATGGGGGAGGGCACATGGCCCCCCACATACTATTGAACTAATGCCCCAGGGAGCTAGCGGTCCCTGGGGTAAAAATATGGCCAGGAGGGGGGCCCTGTGCACTCATCTCCTTTATTTGTTACATCCCGGGGAACTGACTCAACCAGGGGCTTTATTAAAACAAGTGTGGAAGACCATGCTTGTTTTTTGTTTTTTTTAAGTTTGCTCTGCATTTACTGTGTCATTGCAAATGTGTGGCAATTGTTTTTTTTTAAAGTGTTTTTATGCCCTGGTGGGTTCACTGTGGGTCCCCAGCACCAGAAGCAAGGGGTCAGGGTGTCCCTACCCTCACCCCTTTTCTTTTTTTCACTATTTTTCTGTGACTCAGTCCCCAGGATGGCTGCCAACAATTCCTGGTTGAAGGGTTGGCAGCCAATCAGAGCTTTGCAGATCCCTCCACAATCTCATATTATTTGATTAGTCGTCGTGGAGTAACACCCTACATATACAAATTCAGTTTTCCTGTAATTTCTCTTAAATTACTAAATGGATTTACACCAAACGGTGTAATCTGCAAATCAAAAGCTACCTTTCTAACAAATTTGGTGTAATTCAGTCCAGCAGTTTGGGCTGTAGCTGTGTTCAAAACTCCTATGGGAATTAACGTGGGAAATGCATGTTTTTAACTCCCCCTTTTCTAGCCCCCACTCTTGATGGATCACCCGAAACTTTCCATGCACAACAAGAATCACTGGCACACTTTTTTTTTTTAATTTCATGAAGATTCGTCAAGCAGTGCCAATGATATAGGTAAGTCAAAAAAGCTTTTTCTATGGAAACATGGTCCAAAGTATAACTACCTACTGAGAAACAACCAGTAGGAAATTATATTTAGGATCACGGTTCCTTAGAAAAAGCGTGTTTTTAACTTGGCTATATCTTTTGTGACAAATCTTCACAAAATGTTCTCCAAAAAGTGTCAATTTGAGTCTTGTTGTGCATGGAATGTTTCGGGACAATCTGTTAAGCGGGGACCGAGAAAAAGGGGGATCAAAAAAAGTGCGTTTCCCATGTTAATTCCCATAAACTCTTGCAGCCCGAACCGCTAGACGGAATGACTCCAAATTTGGCAGAAAGGCAGCTTAAAGTCCACAGATCATCCTTTTTGTTCTCTTTTCTAAATCTGTTTAGTAGTTTTCTAGATATTGAATGAAATTCAAATTTGTAGATCTAGAAGAGCAAATACTTTGTGATGAATTTGCACTGATACACAAATGCATGTGTGAATAGAAGTGCAGTTATTGGCTGGTCTCAACCTGAACAGAATGCTCAAAGGCACAAAAACAAATATGAAAAATTATATAAGGTGCCAGGTTGGATGGAACCTGACCTCATGGTTGTGTATAGGGCTAATTGTTGAACACAGTATGGGCATAACTCATCAAAGAAAGGTTTTTTTTTGCACCATGTGCAATTTTCCCAAATTCATCTCAATGCCTAGTGCTGCTGCCATTTAACATTGCAACAGATTCTCAAATATCGCAAAAAAATCACACAGCCAGCACCACTAATTCACCCAGTCACTTACCCTCCGAGGTACTCATGATCACACTCACGTACTCACTTTGAGACTCATGCACAAACTCACAGACTGACTGAGGTACTCATACACACACTCACAGAGCCACTTTAGAGTCGCATGCACCCACTCACAAATCCACAGAGAGACTCATGCAAATACTTATAGAACCCCTGAGGTACTCATTCATGCACTCACAGACCCACTCAGGGATTCATACACTCACTAATAGACTCACAGACTCATGCACATACTCACATACCCACTCAAATACTCATGCACCCACTCACAAACCCACTCACAGACTCATGCAGCCTCTGACAGACCCACTCATAGACTCATGCACCCACTCACAGACCCATTCAGAGTCTCATGCACCCACTCACAAATCCACTCAGAGACTCATGCAAAGACTCATAGAACCTCTGAGGTACTCATGCACACACTCACAGACCCACTCAGGGACTCATGCACTCACTCATAGACTCACAGACTCATGCACACACACACACATACCCACTCAAAAACTCATGCACCCATTCACAAACCCACTCAGAGACTCATGCACCCTCTGAAAGACCCACTCAGAGACTGAGAGACTCATGCACACACTGACAGACCCAGACTTATGCACATACTCATAGGCCCACTGACAGACTCATACATGCACTTACAGACCCACTAAGAAACTCATACACACACTCACAAACGAAACGAGGCACATTTGCAGACCCACTCAGAGACTCATGCATGCACTCACCGACCCACTGAAAGACTCATGCACACACTTACAATCCCACTGAGGTACCCATGCACACACTTACAAACCCATACAAAGACCCATACATACACATAGACCCACTGAGGTACTCATGCAGGTACTCACAAACCCACTGAGGTACAATTGCACACTCTCACAGACCCACTCAGAGACTCTTGCACACACTCATAGACCCACTGAGGTACTCATGCACACAGCCAGAGACCCACTCAGAGACTCATGAATGCAATCATAGACCAACTGAGATTCTCATGCACACGCTCACAGACCCACTCAGAGACTCATGCATTTACTCACAGACCCAGTGAGGTACAAATGCCCACACTCACAGACCCACTCAGAGACTCTTGCACACACTTATAGATCCATTCAGGTACTCATGCACACACTCATAGACCCACTGAGAGAGTAATGCACACACTCAGAGACCCACAGACATTGATGCACTGATTCAAAGAGACAATATCATGTAAGCACTTGTAAATTTAAAATGTGGTGGTGTGCATTTAATGTCTGCTTTTTTTTTGTGTATTTGCAATATATTCACAAATGGTTAAAAGTTTATAAAAAAAATCAAATCTTAAACTAAAATAAAGCAGTGTTTGGGAAATAGGATAGCTCTGGCCAGAGCCTTTATGTTTATTGTGCAGTGTAAGATAACTACACATAATACATGATGCAGTGTTTCAGGCTGGTGAGAAACACCCTGTTGCCTTTGTCTGTAAAGTGAAGCCTGTTACTTCTATAGATGCCATCCATGTCATTGTACAGGTTGTTGTAAGTATAGAGCCCATTGTATGGTCTCTGAGGAATGAGGAAACAGTTTAATTAACATTTCTCCTGGCTTTGTCTATCTGTAAACAGATTTTGCTTGACCATTTCTATTTCTGACGTTCGACATATATTGGAGAATACCAATGAAGTATGAGGGACCATTAATTAAGCAAAGGCATCCTTCATTAGGATTTCCAGTCCTACCCAGTAAGTATGCCCAGTCCATTGCTCCCACATGCACAATCATGAGGACAGGGTGTTGGTAATCTGCAATGCTTTCAGTCAAAGACAGCAATTGATGCCACTTTAGTATTCTCTGGCCAATCTAAGTAATGTCCACATTTAACAAACCCAGGTCCATGTCAATGGCACTCTTTCTAGCATACTCCGTAGCCCAAAACAGAAAGCTGTGTCCCACAATCCACACTCTAAAGCCAAGAAGGAAGAGCTCAGAAGAGAAGGCTGGAGGAGAATGAGATATTTTAAAAAGGAAAGGCAGTTAAAATGGACAGCAGGAGTAGTTTGAAAAAAAGGATACATTTATTTGGAAGGTGTTAATATGCAGATACTTAAAATTAGGTTGCGATATTTAACAGTAAATAAGTATGCCTGTAAATTGACTGTGCTTCAAATAAAACAATATAATGTCTTCTTCGATATGGTTACATTTGGAAAGAGTCAAGCACACCTACTGCATTTCAATTGCACAGCAATGTGCTGTTTGTAAACTATATGGTGCACTTTTGACCTAGTAGTTCTACTGGGTTGCTAAGGAAACCCTGCTAAACGAGTGTTGGAGAAAGGCTATTAAAGAGATAGTACTGACATTAGAGGTGTTTTGGGTTATTATACAACAGTGATGAAGTGTTTTCCTAATGAAGTGTTCTTATGGAAGTGTAATATAGTTGTGAAGTATAAAAAATAGTTAGCTAGGTAAGTTTTTTGACCCCTGTAAATATTCGCAAAGGTGTCGTGAAGTTACACAGTTGGCCTCACTAAAGGTCGCAAAGAATTTGCGAATAACGACAAATAACCTACCTACCATCTTGGGATTTTCACAGAAGTGAAGAAAAGATTACCACTTAAAAAACATTTTTAACTGCAGTAATAAAAGTAAACTATGGAAGGCATGTTTTTATTTGCTGCCTTCAGCAGTGTGGAGCGGGGGATGTAAAGTTGAAAAGGTTGCCATTAATGGTTGCATGAGAGTGGTGTACCATTCTTATGCTGAGTTTTAACATTTTCTGAGAGACTTGAATCTATCTAACTATATCAGAAACTATACTAGTTAACTACATTTTCAGGTATTTTAATTTGATTGAACTATTACAAATGCAATTTAAAGGGTATATGTATCTTTCAGGTTGATTACAATTAGTAAGAAATATAGAAAAGTATTGTAATTCTTTAAGGGATCTATGAGTGGTGATTTCATTCTATAAGGGTGATTATACTTGAGTAAAAAATTGCTTTAAAACGTTTTGTCCTGGAGGTTCATACTGCATATGTATTGTTTTACTACATAATGGATTATCATAAAAAGCTGGTTCCTAAACTTTAAATTGTATTTTAATATGTATTATCATCCCTGGAATATTTTACAGGGCCATGTGTTATGTGGTGATCTAGACCAAGGTTTAAGTTTGAATGCTGAGGCTTGTAGTCATCTTTATTCCATTATAAAGGAGCACTACAAGTCCCAGAATTCATAGTAAAAATAAAGGAGTGGAACAGTATATCACACATCAACCTATGAAGCTTGCCAGCTATGTACTAGATACCCTTGAGGGAGGGTGTAGGTGTGTCATGGAACTGGCCTGAATGTGATTAGATAGTAAAACAAGCCCTTTTAAGTCATACTGAGTCACGTGTATTTTGATATTCCTACCTATAGTGAAATATGAAGTATGTCACCTATACTACAAGTTATATGCATAAGTAGAAAACCATTCTTAATCACCTAGCCTGTAAGAGACAGACAGAGTTATGTAGATATTCAATGACATGGCTGTACAGCATTTATAAATGCAGTACTCGGATATATAGCGATCTACTGACACTTGCAGGCCCCTATGCCATGTACTACATAGAGTACAGCACCATTAATTGAACTCACATTAATGTTTTCAAAAGCATCAAGCCTTTCTCTCACCCAGTGAGGCAGTGAAAGAGGCACTTATACATTCACTCACATGCTCAGAAACTAGTTATGCATCCAGCAGTACGAAAGGCAGTTGCAGATATTATTACATTCTCTTGTATTCCCCAACACAGACACTAACCTATTCGTTCAGCCACTTAAATACACATTTAGAGACCCACAGAGTCGCTAAAATAGAGGGACATATACTGGAATACTTACTTATACATCTGATGATACTCCTATAGAGTGTCTCTGACATGTACCAAGTACTGGAATAACCTAGTCACCCATACACAGAAGTAGTCCTTTAAACATGGGTCAGGCCTATTACTGCAGAGGTGAGTATGTACTTTTACTGTGAGTTCAACATGGCAATAGGAAACCTGTTTGACAAGCCTTAGGCTCCCCTTTTACTATATATAAACTTACCCTGTACTAGCCTGTAGGCAGGTCATAGAGCTAGGTCCTCTGTGATTAAAAAGTGAAACCTCCTTGAGAGTTCTACTGACTTAGATTTTCACTGGCAGACCACTAGGCACAGTTATATATGCAGAACTCTGATACCTATTTACAATAAGATAGAGGTATTGACACACCCAGTCAGACACTAAAAGAGCCATATAAACATTAACACACACACTCAAACAACAGGTATGTATACTGCAGTATTAGAGCCAGTTGGCAACTGATACAGTCCCTGTGATATGAAGTCAAGTACTCACATAATCTGGTCGCTCATTTAGACAAGTCATCCTTTAAATATGGTCTGGGCCTACTACTATTGAGCTTGAGTGTGCATGTTTACTGTCATCTTGACTTGGCATTAGGAACCTGCTTGACAAGCCTTAGACTCTTTTGTTACTGCACAAAACTCATCACTTAGGTGGCCTTTAGGTAGCTAATTAAGCAGGGTAAAAGATGTCCTTCTGATTTTCTCTGACTTAGATGTGTACTTGCAGACCCTTATGCCCAGGGATATGTACAGTCTGCCACCCATACTGCAAGTCATACACCTATTAACAAAATGATAGATCCAGTCAGACACTTAAATAGTCACTTATACAGTCATGCACACACCCATGCAGCAGATACGTATATAATACGATCAAAGCTAGCCGGCTACTGGTACAATCACTCTGATATGTAGTAAAATACTCACACTACCAAGCCAGCCATCCAGATAAGTATTTCTTTAAACATGAGTCAGTACTAGTACTGCAGAGCCTGAGTGTGTAGGTTTAATGTCAGCTCAAGTTGGCATTATTAAACTTGCTTGAGAATATTTAAATTCTCCTTTTCTACAGAAAGGTCACCCTCAGTTAGGATGTAAGTAGGCCGTAGAGTTTCTGATTAAAAGTTGAAACGTTCTTCTGAGTTTCAGTGAGTTAGATATGTACTTGCAGACCTAAGTGCCCAGTTATTTCTACAGTTTCTCACCCATACTGCAACTAACATACCTATTTCTAAAAGGGTAGAGCCACTCACACACCCAGTCAGACTCTGAAAAAGCATTGATATATTTATGCACACACCGGAAAGCAGTTATGCATCAACATTATTAGAGCAAGTTGCAAACACAAACCCCTGCACTGACCAACACAGCTTTCAAATTATTCATATAGTCACTTACACACACACTTAGAGGTTTATAGACTTATTGAAAGAGTCAGGGATATACGGGTATATTTACTTAAACATCTGGTTGCACACTGATAGTGGAACTTATACACTCACTCACATATGTAGCCAACTACGGACATAACCTAGTTTCCCAACAATAGAAATTAATAGAGTAAGAGTAGCTATAATATAATAATACAACTGTTTATGTAGTAGTTAATACTTAAATATATAATCTAATAGTGTAATGAAAAACAAAATGTACTTATTTGTTTTTTCTCTTTAGGCATCAACTTCTACTTAAGTACAGGCAGCTACAATGCCAATAAAAACTGACAGAAGAAAGAAACAGAACCAAGGATATTGTCTCCTCAGAATTGAGAAACAAAAGGGACAAAATGCAGAGAATATAGTGGAAAAGAAAAGAGCTGCTGGTAAAATAGCACGTGGAAAACTGCAAAGTGAGCAAAATCTTGTAAATAAAAAGCAAAATATCAAATCAACTGAGAAAGGGGAAAAAGTACATGACGTGAACACTAAAAAAAGGTAAAAAAAAGATGAGTGTTAAACCAGAAGACACATGCAGTTTAAGGAAATTAAAGTTAGAATGTTCAGTAGTAGGGTAATTCAGAATCTCATAAGAACTACAAAGAAGTGTAAAAGAGAAGCAGTCAGACAAAAATAACATGTTGTCAATAAGGGTTTTGCTCTTAAGAGGAAGCTATTTATTTTAATTCTAAACAAAATAAGAACACTAGATAAAATAGTGCTGTCTATGAGAAAAATAAGCCAAAGTAATAGACTTGTTAATAGAAGTAACTATTACAAAATGTTCAGTGGCAAATGGAAACATACTTCCAGTACAGAACCTTTCTTTAATGAAGAAAGCTATTTCCAAAAGAATACATTAGTGCATGCAGTTGGAGAATCTTGACAATGTAATGAGATGAAGGATGGTAGCCTTATTACAAAAGTGGAGATCGTACCTAAAAATGTAGAGGAAGGGATAGCTGAAGAGGAACATGGAAGATGTAGACAGGCTGCTCTATACAAATGGAACTTTAGCAGTATTTGTAGTTTTCAGTAGGAGTCCATTGATAGGCTGAGTGACTAACTATGTATGTTTCCCTGCAGAACTTTAAAACAGAAAATAGGTATGTTGTAAGGATTAGATCCATGCAAAGTAAGAAAGTATACTAATTTACAAGGATCCTCACTGGCATGTCTACCAAAGAAAGTGTGCCTAAGCACCTTTCATCATTTCAGAATGTTAGAAGTACCCTACTCAAAAATGAGGCTTTAGAATGAAGACTACTGCCCTATTTTAGAAGAAATTAATAGAGCTCTTCTGCATGGTGCAGTAGAAGGGGTGGAAAGAGTTTGTGAAGGTATTCAATTTCATTTTTTGGTCCTGAACTGAACTGTATGGAAAATGATGACTTGGTATTTGCAGGTATAAAAGAACAGGATACCGGTATTAGTGTTGCTAACTTTCGAGAAAAGATTACAGAGTTTAACACAGTATCTTCAGAAAAACGAACTGTGTTTGTATATGTTGATGATGCTCTCACTACAAAAGACAGACTTGTAATGTTGTTATTTATTCCAAAACCAAAGAAGACAACAGAGATAAGTGGCAATAATTTGCTGCTTATTTATTTGTAAAGGAGCAGTTTGATTGTTCCACATGACTATTTAAATATAAGTACTGTAACCTGATAAGTTGGAGAATAATAGAAAGCCAGCTAAAGCAGCGCATAACAAGTTAGAATTAGTTCCAGTTCTGCAAGAACGTCAAGATCTAAATGATTATGAATCAATTCTTATACAATGTATAATCCTTTTCAAGCTATAGTTTGTATGGAACCAATACAGGAAAATTACCTCCAACAGAGCTACAGAAAGGTCTTAAAGGTAGAGTTGTGTATTTGCCATGAGATTTCAAACAGAATATTGAAAGCACAGCAGTAGAGAAAGAGTTTGATGAACCGCTTATCATTTTAGTACATGGTGTCCCTAACAAGAACAGAAAAATATGGTAATTGTTAGTAGATGTTAGTAAAGTAAAAAAAAACTATATTATATCTGGTACAAAATAATATATAATATAAAAATATAGATTTTTCAAAATATAACACATATGGAGGATGACACATTACCATCAAGAGGTCAGATTGAAGAGGCAGACAGATCCAGATCAGAAGAAATTTATGAATACTACATTATCCATCCTCTGCATTGTAAAGAGATTATTGGTGATAATATTGTATTGATCTCTTTCAAATGAAAGAAGCAAAAGGAACTCCCATGAGTGTGTGGAAAAAATGCTTAGGAGCTCACAGTTTCTTCATCTGTTTCTCACTGGAATAGGTGGTCAGTATGATGACCAGCTATTGCTAATACCCACAGCCGAGTTGAGTCTATATTCAGAGGACCCTAGATTTCGCCAATGTATTTCCTATATATTCCATCCTTCTTTTGAGAGTGACTTGTCAGGACTATCTTATGCAATAAACCATATTTTAAAGACACGGGTGAATTGCTAAATATCTCAGCAGGGAATTTGTTAACAGAGTTGAAGGAATCAATCAATCAATCAATCAAAAAATTTTACAGAGCGCGCTACTCACCTGTGAGGGTCTCAAGGCGCTCGTTGGGAGGGGGGTTACTGTTCGAACAGCCATGTCTTGAGGTTTTTTCTGAACAGTAGGTGGTCTTTGGTTTTGCGGAGGTTGGTGGGAAGGGAGTTCCAGGTTGTGGGGGCGATGTAGGAGAAGGCCCTGCCTCCTGTGGTGGTTCGATGGATGCAGGGGACTGTAGCTAGTGTGAGGTCGGGGAGGCCAAGGACGAGGCGTGCGGCTGTGTTCTGGAATCTCTGGAGCTTGCGTTTGAGTTTGAGTGTGGTGCCGGCGTAGAGGACGTTACCGTAGTCAAGTCTGCTGCTGATGAGTGCATGGGTGACTGTCTTCCTGGTCTCCGTGGGAATCCATT
The DNA here is from genome assembly GCF_031143425.1 of Pleurodeles waltl. Lineage (NCBI taxonomy): Eukaryota > Metazoa > Chordata > Amphibia > Caudata > Salamandridae > Pleurodeles > Pleurodeles waltl. The sequence continues at coordinate 655,793,353 of NC_090443.1, read as the reverse complement.
TGAAGGATTTTTTTAGAGTGCGGAGTGTGTGGAAGCAGAAGGAGGTTAGTGCATTGATTTGTTGTGTCATGGAGAGGGAGAGGTCCAGGATGAAGCCGAGGTTGCGTGCGTGGTTTGCAGGGGTGGGTGCGGGCCTAGGGCTGTGGGACACCAGGAGTCGTCCCATATGGTTTTGTTGGTGCCGAAGATGATGATCTCGGTTTTGTTGGAGTTGAGCTTGAGGTGGTTAGTTGTCATCCAGTTGGCGGTGTCGAGGAGAGCAGCGTGTAGGTTGGTTTTGGCAGTGGTGGGGTTGCGGGTGAGGGAGAAGATGAGTTGGGTGTCATCTGCGTAGGAGAGGATAGTGATTCCGTGTGGTCGGAGGATGTTGGCTAGGGGGTTCATGTAAATGTTAAAGAGTGAAGGGCTGAGGGAGGACCCTTGGGGGACTCCGCAGATGATCTTGGTAGTGGCGGAGTGGAAAGGTGGGAGGCGGACTCTCTGGGTCCAGTCGGTGAGGAAGGAGCTGAGCCAGTCTAAGGCTTTGTGGCGAATTCCTATGTTGTGGAGGCGTGTGCGGAGTGTGTGGTGGCAGACAGTGTCAAAAGCTGCGGAGAGGTCTTGGAGGATGAGTACGACGGTCTTGCCTTTGTCTACTTTGGTCCTGATGTCGTCAGTGGATGCGATGAGGGCGGTTTCCGTGCTGTGGTTCTTGCGGAACCCAGATTGTGAGGGGTCAAGAGTGTTGTTTTCTTCGAGGAAGTGGGATAGGCGGGCGTTGACTAGTTTCTCGGCAACCTTGGCGGGGAAAGGGAGGAGAGAGATGGGGCGATAGTTGGAGAGGATCTCTGGGTCGGCTTTGGGTATTTTTAGGAGGGCGGTGATTTCCGCGTGCTTCCAGGGGTCTGGGTAGGTGGTGGAGTCGAAAGAGGAGTTGATTATGTCGCAGGGTATGGGGCAAAGCATCGCTTTGTTGTAGATGCGATGTGGACAAGGGTCGGAGGGGGATCTGGAGTGGATGGAGTTCATGTTTTTTTCAGTTTCTTCGTGTGTGGTGGGGGCCCAGGTGGTGAGTGTGGTGGGGGGTCGTGAGTGGGGGTTGAGTTGGGTGAGTGAGGGGTGTGTGTGGTGGGTGTGTGTGGTATGAAGCTGTTGTGGATGTCCAGGATTTTGTGGCGGAAGTGGTTGGAGAGGGCATCACATAGGGGCTGTGTGTATGTGGGGTCTATGGTGCTGGCTTTGGGTTTGGCTACCTCTTTAATGATGTTGAAGAGTTCTTTGCTGTTTTGAGAGTTGTTGTCAAGGTGTGTCTTGTAGTGAGCTCTTTTGGCGGTGAGTATGAGTTGGTGATGGGTGCGGATGGTGGCTTTGAGGGTGGAGTAATTAGTTGTAGAGGGTTCTTGTCGCCATTTTTTCTCCGCTTGGCGGCATTTGCGCTTGCCGTCTTGGAGTTCGGGGGTGAACCATGGGGCGTTCTTGATGTTGCGGGTGGCGATGTGTTTTCTGAGGGGGGCTAGTGTGTCTGCGCAGGTAGCGATCCATTTAGAGAGGTTGTGTGCTCCTGTGTTGGGGTCGTTGGTGTGGGGAGGAGGTTGTAAAGGATGAAAACCTGCAATACATCTTGATTAATTTGATGGCATGCCAACGTGACACCAACAAATATAGGTATCATCATCGTTATGAGCTTAAATGCATCTTGAGAAACCTGGATGCCCCTGCTTGGTTTCTGACACTCAGCTGTGCGGAATATGCATGGGAGGACCTCCTTGAGTTGTTTTTTTCCCTGAGGAGCAAACTCTAGCATTAAGGACATAAATCTTAAGACAGTTGGAAAACTTTGCTCCTTAGACCCTGCTAATGTTTGTAGCTATTTTAACCACTGGTTTAAAGCCAGGATGTCTTTCATCTGCAACAAAACTAAGCCTCCTCTTGGTGAAGTAACTGATTTGTTTTGGTGTAAAGAGTACCAAGCAAGAAGTGCTCCTCATATTCACATGAACCTATGGATAAAAGATGTCCTGAAATTTGGAACAGGCAGTGATGAGTCTTTCCTATCTTTCATAGAACAGAATGTAACATGCACCATTCCTAAAGACAGTGGTGAGAAAGGCATAGGACAGCAAGTTGTGTGGTTTCAAACTCATGGACATGGCAAGTACTGTCATCGAAAATACAGATACAGGGAAACATTTTACACAAATTGTTGTTTTGGATTCCCTTGTCCTGTCATTTCACAAGAAAGAGTAATAGCTTTTTATCTGCAGTCAGAAATAAACTGACATGAAAATCTCCCAAAAACATATAGGCGGTCGCCGCCCGCCAGGCGGGAACCGCCATTTGGCCGCTACGCGACCAAAAGACCGCTGCCGGCATTACAACCTTCCCGCTGGTCCGGAGGGCGCTAACCATGTTAGCGCCCGCCGGCCCAGCGGGAAGGAGGCCTGCAACACAGAAGCCGGCTCCAAATGGAGCCGGCAGTGTTGCGGCCGTGCGACGGGTGCAGTTGCACCCGTCGCGCTTTTCACTGTCTGCTAGGCAGACAGTGAAAAGCCGGCCGGGGCCCTGTTCGGGGGCCTCTACACTGCCCATGCCAGTGGCATGGGCAGTGCAGGGGCATCCAGGGGCCCCAAGACACCCGTTACCGCCAGCCTCTTCCTGGCGGTGACAACCGCCAGAAACAGGCTGGCGGTAAGGGGGTCAGAATCCCCATGGCAGCGCTGCTTGCAGCGCTGCCATGGCGGATTCGCCCAGCCGGGGCAAAAACGGCGGGAAACCACCGGCCCCGGTTTTCTGACCACGGCTTTACCGCCGCTGTCAGAATGGGCTATGAAGCACCGCCAGCCTGTTGGCGGTGCTTCCGTCATCCACGGTCAGAATGACCCCCATAGTACCTAGGAAGAACAGAGGCCTCGAAGCATATTAATGACTACAATCAGGATTCTGAAAATGTGTGATGTGAACATGGATATACAGTTTGTTGCAGACAACTCCATCACTGTTGCATGTTACGTGACGATATATGTTACAAGAAGACAGAGTTGAAAGAAATGTGGGAGGAGATTTCTGCAAAAAAAAGTCTTACCAAGAAAATGTACAGCTTCAGCTTGAAAATGATTTCTCACAGATAAATAGGTTCTTATGAGTGATCAGATCAGTTGAGTTCATCTAGTTTTTGTCAAAGTCAGGAAGAATTGTATGGGTAAGTTTTGTTCTTGCAAAAAACTTGCAATGGAGTATTAAGGTCTTCCTAGAAATTCAGTATCTAGTAGAATTTGATCCAGCAAATAGATACACTATAGAATTAAATCTGTTGGTCACATACTACTTAAGAAGGAGTCCACATCTATTAAACATGTGCCTCTATGAAATACTTCAGTAATACAAGTATAGAAATAATGGAACAGAATACATGGAAGAAGGAAGTTATGCAGTACTTGGTTGTGATAGTTCTTTGGTGAGACACAGCAAAGGAAATCTAATTAAGCACCGAAAGCTTAGTTGACAGACTGCTGAGAGAAGAGAGTTTTTTTTACTTAGCAATTTTGCAGCTGTTCAAGCCGTGGCATGTTGAATCAGAATTACTTGGAATCTTTGACTCCTTCAAAGACTCTTTCAATGCTGTGAAAGACAACATTGAGGGGGTCATTATGACCCCGGCGGTTAGTGCTAAGGTGGCGGTAGTACAGCCAACAGGCTGGTGGTGCATACCACCACATTATGAGCCTGGTGGGTTAGTCGCAGCCAACCCGCCACTTCTCCACTCATAGCGCCATGGCGGCATTAGACACCGGGCCGGAGATGTGAATCTCCAGGCCGGCAGCCCCCTCAGTCTGCCGGCGGCATCATGAGCCTTCCTACCGCCATGGTTTTGTGGTGTTAGCAATGCCATGAAAATCATGGCAGTAGGCCTTACCGGTGACAAGGAATTCCTTCCCTGTCATTGGTAGGTGGCTCCCCCACCCCCAACATGTACCTGGTTCTCCCTAACATGCACTAATCCCACACCCCCAACACGCACTAACTCCCCAACCCCGATCCATACACCCCCACCCTGAACATTAAAATACACCCCCCACTCCTCCGATCCTCTCACACACTCCACCCCCTCTGATCCTCTCACTCACCCCCCATACAGGCACACACCCAATCACTCACCCTGGCATGCATGCATACTTCCAGACATGCTTGCACACATTCTTACACTCAATCACATTGACATGCAGACACGCACTCACTTCACCATTCTTACACACATTCACTGACACACATACAACCACGCAAACAACACAACACACACAGACGCATTCACACACTTACTCACACATTCATGCACACAATCAGACACACACACACAGCACCCCCACTCTCCTCCCCTGTCGGAAGCCTGACTTACCACAAGAAGGGCAGAAATCCAGGGTGTTCATGGTGACAGACGGTGGTAAGGTGGCGCTGCTACCGCCAGCAGCGCCAGCCAGAAGAACACCACCAGGCCATATCACAGGGCATGATACGGCTGGTGGCATTCAGCTGGCGTGGCAGTGCTGGTGGTAGCAGCGCCACCTTACCACTGTCTGCCACCATGAACACGCTGGATTTCTGCCCTTCTTGTGGTGGACGTCCGGCAGTACTCATTATTTGGCAGACAGATTGTATCGGCGGTGGTGGTATTTTGGTTACCGATACCACGGCAGAAGGTGGTTTTTACCACCAAAGTCAAAATGACCACCTGAGTGTTCAGTCTTTCCAGACTACTTGCAAATGTTGAAAGATGAGATTGATCAAGAAGAGATGATTACTGCTGAGATAGCTAAGGAGAGCTCACAAAGCAGCCAAAGTTCTGGACAAATGAGTGAAGATCCTCTTGGGGAATCAAACATTCAAAAAGAAACAGCTATAGCTATGATTGAGGTGGAGACTACAGTGAAGCAAGCAAGAGCGGAAACTGTTGATTTCAAACACTTAGCAGCACAACTGAATGATGAACAAAAAGAAATTTATATTGAAGTAATAGAAAAAATAGAGCATTGATTTCTGCATGAGGAAAAACAATGTGAATGCTCTTCATTTAAGCCGATGCTGCTATACATCAGTTTACAAGCTGTCACTGGGAAAAGCTTTCTAATTAAAGTACTCACTGCTTATCTACAGAGGACTATATAATGAAATGTGTCATGTGTAGTAACAGCATCAACAGGATTAGCTGCATATGACATTAAATGACTTACTTTACATCAACTACTTGTGCTATCTGTTGAACATGACAACAAACTAGTGAAGCTTGTCATGAGGTTTAAATGTAGCAGATTTTAATAACAGACAAAGTACTTTTTTAAAGAAAAACACTTAATTGTGTTTGGTGACCTATTGCAACTAACCCCTGTAAAAACAAACCTGTTTTTAAAACACATCTCCACAATGAAACAAGAAATTATTTGGGTAATAATGGGAATGTAAATATTTGGTTAAACTTTGAATATAAGGAACTAGTGAAAATGAGGTATCAAGTATCTGATGTAGATTATGGAAATATTCTTAAGGACATTAGGGCAGGAGTTATGACAAAAGAAGGAAAATCTGCTTTAGAAAATCAGCTGATCAAGAAACTATTTCAGTCTAACATCACAGCAGCAGAATTAATGCATAATTTAATTACAGAAGAGAAATCCGTAGTATGTTTAATGCCAACACTTGAAGAGTGTTCCAACTTCAACAAACAACTGGAAAAATGGAACATAAGGGAGTGACAGTTCTGCTCACAGAAAAACTACATTCAGAATTGGATTATTTTGAGAAATCTGTCTCCAAGACTGCAGGATTGGAAAAGCGTTTATCTGTCTGCAAAAGCTGTGGAGTAATTTTTGGACGTAATTTAAATGTTGAGGAAGGGTTAGCAAATGTTGCAATGAGTAAAGTTATTGATTTAATTAATTTTTCAAATAGAGATGAGGTTGAATAAAATGTGATCAGGTTGATGACGTGAAGCAGATTGGCTGATGTAGTATACATTTTTTTGCTCGTAAAATACGTCTGTATGAGAACAACGGTTCACACTCTCTCTTGCATGTGCTGTAGCTATCCATAAATCTCAAGGATTAAGTGTAAGTGCAGCTATAATGAATATTGGAAGTACAGTATTTAAAGAAGGTATGTCATGTAAACCATTATCACACATTAGAACATTGTTCAGTGTGTTTTTGGTTGATTTTGATGATTGGAAAGTCAGTGCTGATGTAAGTTGTGTTAGAGAGTACAATTGGTTAAGAAGTCTATACTCTCCTCATTTAGGTCAATACCCTACTAAAGAGAAGCCGATGATCTGGCCAAAGAGGAAACTTATAGAAAAAAAAGTAAAACAATGACAAGCTGGAAGCCGTTAAGAAGACAAAAGTGGAAAATTAAGGAGATATTTTGGTTACCAGGTGGAAAACAGGTGTCAACTGCTATGAAAATGTTGTTCTCAATGTACAATTTCTTTTACCATATCTTGTAAATGGAATTCAACAAAAAACAGATAACAGATTATGGCGGTCATTCTGACCGTGGCGGGCGGCGGTCGCCGGCCGCCATGCGGTTACCGCCGAATGACCGCCCCGCGGTCAAAAGACCGCGGCAGCCATTCCAACTTTCCCGCTGGGCCGGCGGGCGACCGCCAAAAGGCCGCCCGCCGGCCCAGCGGGAAAGCCCCTGCAACGAGGAAGCCGGCTCTGAATGGAGCCGGCGGAATTGCAGGGGTGCGACGGGTGCAGTGGCACCTGTCGCGATTTTCACTGTCTGCAAAGCAGACAGTGAAAATCTATATGGGGCCCTGTTAGGGGGCCCCTGCACTGCCCATGCCAGTGGCATGGGCAGTGCAGGGGCCCCCAGGGGCCCCACAACACCCGTTCCCGCCATCCTGGTTCTGGCGGTGAAAACCGCCAGAAACAGGCTGGCGGGAAGGGGGTCGGAATCCCCATGGTGGCGCTGCAAGCAGCGCCGCCATGGAGGATTCCCTGGGCCAGGGGAAAAACGGCGGGAAACCGCCGCTTCCCCTTTTCTGACCGCGGCTTTACCGCCGCGGTCAGAATAGCCCAGGAAGCACCGCCAGCCTGTTGGCGGTGCTTCCGCTGCCCTCCGCCCTGGCGGTCACAGACCGCCAGGGTTGGAATGAGGGCCTATGTTCTGCACTATATCAATTGGTCCAACGTTTACTGAGTGATAGGACTGTAATCCATTCTGCTTCCAGCATTCAAGACCTTATAGATATATGAGTGGATCTGCAGTGTTTACTCTCAACAGTCAACAAGATGCACAGGAATTTCTAATAATCATCTTTGGAGTATTAGAGAGAGACAAAGGGGGTTATTACAACTTTGAAGGAGGTGTTAATCCGTCCCAAAAGTGACGGTAAAGTGACGGATATACCACCAGCCGTATTACGAGTCCATTATATCCTATGGAACTCGTAATACGGCTGGTGGTATATCCGTCACTTTACTGTCACTTTTGGGACGGATTAACACCTCCTCCAAAGTTGTAATAACCCCCAAAGTAAATATTGATGACTTATTTGGGGTGCTTTATAAATGTAACCTTGACTGTAAAGATTGCTCCTTTATATCTGGTACTAAAATAAATTCTGAGAAATTTATATACTTAACACTACTAAATTCCAAAACTGTTCCTTTTGACAGATTGAGTAGAAATGCTAACCAAAATATGACCTGCCCAAATTGTAGATCAGAAGTTGTGGTTACATTACATCTACAAAGAAGTGGAAAATACCTTATGGTAATGTTAAAACAATGCAAACCAGGTGGATCTCAATTGCAAATGGAAATTCCAAACTTTAAAGCTGGTCATATTTCAGTTTTTCACAAAATGAATAATACTATTGCTAATATTTTTCATGAAGGAGTTATTATAACACCTGGACACTACACTGTCTACTTAAAGAGTAAAACTGGATGGACGGAATGCAATGACACCAGCAATGCAAAACTGCAAAATTTGTAACTTTTTTTTCTCTAACCAAAATTCTAAGAGGTTTGTCTCGAAGAAAAATAATGTACAATTTTCTTCTGCATGCATCATTAGTGTTTTAGGCATCATTCGTCCTACCAGGGATGATGTCTTTAATAAGGTATCTAAAATTAAAGGAAACCTTTCTTTTCAATGAAGGAGTTAATATAACACTTAAACACAAAACTGTCTAATTAAAGAGTGACACTGGATGGATACATTGCATTAATTTCAACCTTAAAATAATACAAAAACAGCCATTCAAAGTACAAAATGACATGTTTTGCTTGTGAAAATAAACTATTCTGAACTATTTCTGGAAAAAAAAACAATGTATGGCATTGAATCTAAAACGATCATCAGTGTTCTAGACATCAGTCAGCCTTCCAGCGGTAACATCTTCAAAAAAGTCTCTGAAACACAAATCTCCTTTATATGTATTAGTCCTATTGTACCAGGAATATTACTAAGAGAATTAATTTTTGGACACATGTAAGTTGATTAGTTTGCAGATTGTACGCACAATAATTGATTATGTGTTTGTAGTAATAATACTAACTTATATTTATATTCTTTTTATTTTTCAACAGTGGTTGGAGTTATATCCCTTCAGGTTTGTTAAGATACTTGTAGTGCCACATGACTATTTGTTGAACCAGTCCTGGAGAGCGTCTTCTTGCGTAAAGAAGCACTAAACATACTTTGCCATTATTTAGTTGTGGCAGGGTGAAAAATTCTCATGACATTTATTGCCACTTTGCTGATGGCTGTTTCTCCAAATTTCACTCAATCATACAGCCACTCACACCCCCAGTCACTTAGTCAGACAGCCACTGATCCACCCACTCATTTACTGATACAGCCACTCACACCCCAAGTCAATCACTCTCACACCCACTTACACAAATAAACACTAACTCATATAGCTAATGTCTCTCCCAGTAAGTCACTCATACAACAACTCAGACACCCATTTGCACACTCATACAGCCACTCACTTACTAATACAGGCACTAACACACCCATTAATTCATCTCTACAGCCACTTACACACCCAGTTACTCACTTATGTAAACACTCAGCCACTCACTCACTTATACAGACACTAAAACACCTGGCACTCACCCATACAGCACTTAAACAACTACTCACTCAATTATACAGGCACTTACTGTGAGAAAGCGCCTCTTTTGACGTGGTTGGCCCCTCCAATTAGTGCCTGGAAAATGATGTGGTTTGGAACTGTAAGTGCCCTGGGCCCCTGCTAAACAGGTTCCCAGGGCCAGATCTATTTCCCCAAAGCTGTACTATGTTTGGCACTTCAGCCCCTCTGTAAGGGCATGGGTACTGAAGAGGGCCACCCAGAGCTGCAGCACCAGCTGTGTCACTCTGTGACTGTCCCTCACCAGCCTCATTCAAAATGCCATTGCAAGTGCATGACAAGGTGCATTAAAAGTTGCAAACTTGACATGGCACTCACGAAGAGTGCATTGTTCACTAACACTGCATTCAATACAGGTAAGTCACCCCTCTGGCAGGCCTTACAGCCCTAAGGTAGGGTGCACTATACTGCAAGTGAAGGCATATGGGTGCATGAGCAAATATGCCCCTACTGTGTCTTTGCCAACTCTTAGACATAGTAAATGTACAGGGAAGCCATAGCAGATGCATTTACTTAACAACTTGAGTTCTCCAGCTACTTGTTGAGCTCTTCGAACCTTGCGTTGTTTGGTATCAAACACCTCAGAAGAGTAAACCTACACTGATGTCGGGATGTCTTATAAAATGTACCCAGGGGACACCTTACAGATGCCCCCTGCAAAACATAACAGCACTGGCATGGCTGCTGACTGGTCTTACCCTGCTTGTCACCATCCAACATGATTCTGGACTCCTGGGGAAAGAGCCTTAGCTCTCAGGAACCAGAATACAGAGCCTTTCCTTGGAGGAGGTATCACACTTCCTCCCCCAGGCAAGCACCCTGCACCAGCTGTCAGCTTCATAAGCTCTGCTGCCTTTGGAATTTGGCCTCTGCTGTTAACAGAAGATGGCAGGCCAATGGTTTTACCCCCACTTTAGAAGAGGAGGAGTGGCTATCCTTGTCCTGCACCACACGTGAGGTGTGGAAGGCAAGGTGGCCACTCCACTTCCGCTATCTTGGATGGAGAGAAAATAGCCAATCAGGGCCAGGAATGTGTCCCCTTCCCAGAGGAAGTGGTCTCTTAATGGGTATAACCACAGAAAGATAGGTGGTACATTCGCCACAATCAGGTACTCCCCATAATGCCCTCTAAATACATTATTTAGAGGGCATCCCCTGACGAAGACCTCAGATTCAACAGACTCAAAGAAAACCATGACAAAGAAGACCCAGGGCAGGAGAACTGAAGTCCTGCTGCAGAAAGAAAAAGACACCAAACCCTGCCTGCTGTTCCAAGGACTCTACAAATGCCAGTGAGGTGTCACTGGGAAACCTGAAGGACTCTACAAAACCCTCAATCACCTACAGGCTTCTAAAAATTGCCAAGAACCTTGATTTTAGTGAAGCTATCACTCTCCTGCACCCTGCAAGCAGGGAACCAGCAAAGACCGGTTAAGTGAACACCTGCTGACCAATGCTTGGACCCAGCAGCCCAGCCAAAATCAAAACAACACCCTTGGGAATAAGACCTACAACTGTGCCAAGTTTGGTGCTACTAGGACTTTTAAAGGCTGTGGCATACCACCACCCTTGGTACCAGACCCCCATGTCAGGCATGTAGAAACAAAGTCCAGTGTGGACTCCCAAAAGCCTGGAAAGAAGCACCAGTTGAGGGACTTCAGGACACCACCACTGAGTGGCCCTGCTGATCTGCAATTTACCCTCAAAAGTGCCTGTTCCTGACTGCAAGGATTCCAAATTGCACAACACCTTGCTGACCTATCTACACTGCACCCGGCCTCCCTGGCCCTTGCACTGACCAACCAGCTGTGCTCTAGGAGTCCCCAACCTCTTGCAATCTCCACCCTCTAAGGGGTCCTGGCAGACCTATCTTTAAATTCCCCTGTGCAGTTTGTTTCCAAGTAGCCTCCTTCTCTATTGCACATCAGCTCCAAGACATTTGGCCACTGCTCCCCCTTGAGCTGGGAACCACCCAAACTTCTCCACAGCTGGCCCATTCAACCTCTCATCAACCTCGGTCTAAAAACAGAAGGTGACACTTGTGAGAGCATTGCTGATTTTATATGCATTCTTAAAGATGTACAGATTGATTCCTACTGTGCGTAGATACACACAAAAACAGAACATTTTCTAAACTTTGAAAAATCATAAGATAAGAAGTACTTACCATATATTGATGATCTTGGTCTTAAAAACGTTATACAAATCTGAAGTATTTTAGTAAATTTGTCTTGAGTTATTCTTCCAAGTATGTGTCCACATTTATTGATACTGTGGATACAACAAATACTTAGCACATCTCCAGCCTTCCTGCTCGACCACATTACTAAAAAAGAAGAGCATTAGGGAGTGTATTTTTACCTCTGGAAACCAAGGTGGGGTTGCTCAGACTCTCTGTACAGTGCACATCATTCTCATACACTATATAGAGAGCCAGCCTTCTATACTTACACACCCACTCATACACCCATATAGACACTAACTCATCCAATCACTCACCCATACAGCCATTCACACACCCAAACACTTACCAATACAGCAAGCCACACAGTCAGTCACTCACTCATACAGCCACTCACATTACTACTCACTCACTCACTCAATCATAGGTACTCACACACCTGCTCACCCACCCATAAAGGCACTCACACACTCCGTCACTCACCCATACAGCCACTCATGCAACCACTCACTCAATCATATAGACAGCCAAACAGATACTCATTCACCCATATAGACACTCACAAACTCAGTCACTCACTCATACAGCCACTCACACACCCAGTCAATCACCCGTACAGGCACTTACACAGCCAGTCAATCACCTATACAGCCATTCACACACTGAGTCAGTTAACAATACAGAAAGTTGCATAGTCTGTCACTCAATCATCCAGGGGCTCACACACCCACTCATTCACCCATATAGAAACTCAGACACCAACTACTCACTCTTACAACCACTCACACAATCACCCATACTGACACTCACACAGCCAGACATTCACCCATACAGCCACTCACACAACCATTTATTGAATCATGCAGACACTCACACACCGACTCACTCATTCATGAAAACAGTCACACACTCAATCACTCACTCATACAGCAACTCACACAATCACTCACTCTATCATACAGGCACTCACCTACTCACTTACTCACCCATATAAGCACTTACAAATTCAGTCACAGAACCACAAAGCCACTCACAAATCAAGACATTCATTCGTACCGGCACTCACACAGCCAGTCACTCACCCATGCAGCTATTCACGCAACCCTTTATTCGATAATTCAGGGACTCACACACCCACTCGCCCACCCATATAGACACACACAAACTCATTCACTCCGTCATATATCCACTCACACACACAATTACCTTCCCAAATAGCCACTCACACAGCCAACCACTCCCCAATACAGGCACTCACACACAGCCATTCACCAATACAGCCAGTAACACAGCCAGTCACTCACTAATACAACCACTCACACAACCACTCAATTTTAAAGCACTTACATACCCACACACTCACCTATATAGAGATTAACACATCTAGTCACTTCCCCATACAGACACTTATACACTCGGTTCCTCACCGATACAGTCAGTCACACAGCCAGTCACTCACTCATACAGCCACTCACACACCCAATCACTCACCCATAGGGCCACTCACATAGCCAGTCACTCACTCAGACAGCCACTTACACAACCTCGCTCAATAAAACAATCACATACTCTCTTACCCATTCACACACTCAGTCACTCACTTATACAGCCTCTCACACAGCCAGTCAATCACAATCACTCATACAACCACTCACACAACTACTCACTCAATCATGCATGCACTCATACACCCACTCACTCACCCATATGTACACTCACATACTCTATCATTCACTCATACAGCCACTCTCATACTCAGACACAAGAACCCATACAACCATTCACACACTTAGTCACTCACCCATACATCCACTCACAACCACTCACTCAAATCATATAGCCACTCACACACTGAGTCACTCACTCAAATAGCCAGTCACACAGCTAGTAACTCACCCATGCAGCCATTCACACACCAAGTCAGTCACCAATACAGCCACTCAGACAACCACTCACTCTATCATACAGGTACTGACACACTCAATCACTCACTCAGACAGCCTCTCACACACACAGTCACTCACCCATAGAGCCACTCACACTCAGGCACTCATTCAACCACTTGCTCAATCATACAGGCACTCGCACAGTTACCCACTCACCCATATCATCACACACATAGTCACTCACTCTTACAGTCACTCACACACCCAGTCACCCACCTCTACAAACACTCACACAGCCAGTTATTCTTCCATACACCCAACCTCTCACTCACTCATACCGCCACTCACACAACCTCTTACTCAAATATGCAGGCACTCACAGACCCAGTCACTCTCCCATATGGACACTCACACAGCCGGTTACTCATCCATACAGCCACACACTCAACATCTCACTCACTCACACTGCAGATCACACAGCCAGTTATTCTTCCATACACCAAACCTCTCACTCACTCATATCGCCACTCACACAACCTCTTACTCAATCATGCAAGCACTCACAGACACAGTCACTTTCCTATGAGGACACACACAGCCAGTTACTCATCGATACAGCCACTCACACACCCAGTAACTCCTCCATGCAGCCACTCACAAAATCACTCACTCACTCATACAGACACTCACACACCCACTCACTCACACAATCAGACACACCTAGACACAGACATTCACTTATACAGCCATTCACACACCCAGTCTTTCATATATACAAGTTCACACACAGCCACTCACTCACCCATACAGCCATTCACACAACCCTTTACTTAATCATTCAGGCACAAACTCACACACTCTTCCACCTATATAGACACTCACAAGCTCTTTCACTCCCCCATACATCTACTCACACACCCAATCACTTATCCAAATAGCCACTCACACAGCCAGCCACTCACCCATACAGGCACTCACACACACAGGCAGTCACCAATATAGCCAGTAACACAGCCAGTCACTCACTCATACAACCACTCACACAACAATTCACTCAATCATACAGTGCGTACATACCCACACACTCACCAATACAGTCAGTAACACAGCCAGTCACTCACTCACACAGGTGCTCACACAGCCACTCACTCAAGCATATAGGTAATCACACACCCACTCACTCACCCATACAAACACTCACATACTCAATCAATTACTCATACAGCCTCTCACGCACACAGTCACTCACCCATAGGGCCACTCACACAGCCAGTCACTCACTCATACAGCCACTTACACAACCACTCACTCATCCATGCAGCAACTCACACAACCTCTGACTCAATAATACAGACAATCACACACTCTCTCACCCATGCAGACACTCACACACTCAGTCACTCACTTCATACAGCCTCTCACACACCCAGTCAATAACACATACAGAAACTCACACAGCCAGTGACTCACCCATACAGCCACACACCCAACCTCTCAGTCACTCATACCTCCACTCACACAACCTCTTAATCAATCATACAGGCACTCACAGGCCCAGTCACTCTTCTATACAGACACTCACACAGTCAGTTGCTCATCCATGCAGCCACTCAGCCAGTTACTCCTCCGTACAGCCTCTCACACAACCACTCACTTACTTTACAGGCACTCACACACCCACTCACTTTCCCAATCAGACACTCATAGACACAGTCATTCACTCATTCAGCAATTCACACACTCAGTAATTCACTCATACGGACACTCACCCACCAGTTGGTAGTCACCTATAAAGTCACTCACACAACTATTTTCTTAATCATGCAGGCACTCACACACCCACTCACATACCCATACAGACACTCACACATCCAATCAGTTTCCCAAATAGTCACACAAACAGTCAGTCACTCACTCATACAGCCACACATACCCGGTCAGTCATCAATATAGTCATTCACTCACTCTAAGGCCACTCACACAACAACTCACTCACTCAACTCAATTATTGTCACACCCAGTCACTCTCCCATAAAGAGATTCAGTCCCTCATTTAAACGGGCACTCACACACCCATTCACTCAAGCATACATACACTTACACAGCCAATCACTTACCCATATATTCACTCACATAGCCATTTATTAAATCATGCAGACATTCACACACCCAGTCACTCACCCTTATAGACACTCACTCAGTAAGTCACTCACCCTTACAACCACTTACACAACCACTTATTCAATCATTCAGGCACTCACACTCCCACCAATATAGACTCAAACACATATCAACTCATCCCTAGATCCACTCATACACACAATCACTCACCCTAATACCCACTCACACAATCACTCACCTGAATAGCCACTCAGCCACCCATTCACCCACCCATGCAGCCAGTCATGTGACCAGTTACTCACATATACAGCCACTCTCACAACAACTCACTCAGTCATGGAGGAACTCACACAACCACTCATTCACCCATATAGACACTCACACTCTCAGTCACTCCCTCATATAGTCATTCACAAACCCAGTCACCCAACTGTACAGACACTCACACAGCCAGTCACCCATACAGACACTCACACACTTAGTCACTCACCAATATAGCCACTCACCTAACCATTGTAGGAAAGTGGCTCTTTTGACATGGTTAGCCCCCTGCTTTTTTGCCTGGAACATTATATTTTTTCAAACTGTAAGCCCCCTGGGCGCCTCATAGGGCCAGATCTCCTTCCTCAAACTCTACTGTGATTGGCACTTCAGTCACCCTGGTGATTCCCTAGTAAATGGTATCTCCAGTACATTGGGCATGGGTACTGAAGAGGGCCCCCCAGAGCTGCAGCACCAATTGTGCCACTCTGAGAGGCCCCACACCAGCCTCATGTATACTGCCATTGCAAGTACATGACAAGGTCTCCCCAGAGTTGCAAACCTGACATGGCAATCACCATGGGTGTCATGGCCACTAACACTGCATGCAATATAGGTAAGTCACCCCTCTGTCAGGCCCTACAGCCCTAAGGCAGGGTGCACTGTAATGCATGTGAGGGTTTATATGCATTAGCAGATATGCCCCTAATGTGTTGTAATGCTACGTGTATTTAACTCAAACTCCATCTTGACTATTAACTCTATTTTGTGCCCTGCTTCAGTTGCCATCACAGCGGCACAGGGTTTTTCCACACAGAGCTTGTTTTCCACACAGAACATGTTTTTGCTTTTTTTTACCAGAACAGGGTCATGTCGTGCTGGAACATATTATGGGGGATGCGTATGCGATTCCAGAGTACAAGGTTGAGAACGTTTTCAGCAGAGGAAGGTACAGTCCTATCTCTTGAATGCGCAATGGGGGCTGGCCACTTCTTTTGCGTGTTTTCAACTCAGACCAAGTACAGGCAGCATTTGATTTCATAACAGAGGGAAGGGTGTTCTAGATTGCCCTCCTAGCTTGTTTAAGGTTTAAAAGACAGAGAGACTTGGCGCTAAGACAAGAACTCACCTGTGGAGCGAACGCGCTCCCCGGAATATTTTGGAACCCATGTGTGGTCTCCTGCCTTGGGCATTTGAGGGTTCCCCAGTCGATGGTGCTGGTGAAGTTGATGGATTTAACCCCCCCTGGTGATGATATATATATATATTCACTGTTGATGCATTGCACATTTCTGTCTACGATTGTTTAACTGCTATGATTATTCTTGCATATACACATGTTTTACTTCTTTTGAGCTAAATGCTTGTTTTCATATATTTGTGTACTTTTATTTGATATCTGCTAAGTGCCTCAGTAAATTCATTACTCTGACTAAGAATGCTGGATTATTTGGCATTGCTTCCTCTTAGTTCAGTCAAAAACAATACATGTGGCTTTGCCAATTCTTAGATGTAGTAAGTGTACAGGGAAGCCATATAAAATACATGTGCTGGACACTGGCCACTACGAGTTCCCCAGCTACATGATGGTCTCTCTGAGCCCTATGTTGTTTGGTATCAAACAACTCAGAATAATAAATCCACACTGCCACTGTGGGAGTTCATATAAAATGTACCCAGAGGGCACATTAAAGGTTCACTCTGCAAAACCTGACAACCCTGGCATGGTTGCTGATTTGTCTCAACCAGCCTGCCACCACCTGACATGATTTTGGACTCCTGGGGTGAGAGCCTTTGCTCTCATGAGCCAGAACACAAAGCCTTTCCTGGGCAGAGGTGTCACACTTCCTCCCCCAGGCAGGCACCCTGCTCCAGCAGTCAGCTTTAAAATCCTTGCCACCTTTGAAATATGACCCACGCCCTAGCTGCTGGTGGCAGAAGGCAGCCCAATGGCTCTACCCCCACTTTACGTGGGGAAAACCAGCAGGTTGCTTAGCAAGAATATGGGGAGTGGCCATCCCCAGCCTGCATCACCCCTCAGGTGTGGAAGGCGAGGTCAACATTCCATTTCATTTTCCTCCATCCAGGTTGGTAGGGAAAATAGCCAATCAGGGTCAGGGATGTGTCCCTTACCAGATACTTTCCCTAATGCCCCTTAAATGCAGTATTAAACGGGCATCTCCTGACTAAGATCCCAGATTTGATGGATACAAGAAGACCAGGCCAAAGAAGACCTAAGGCACAAGACGTGAAGTCCTGTTGCAAAAAGAAAAAGGTGCCAAACCCTGCCTGCTGCTCCAAGAACTTGATCATTGCCACAAAGGTGTTGCCTGGAAACCTGAAGGACTCCAAACACCAGAGTACCTCCAGCCTCCGTCAAAGTGAAGGAATCACTCTCCTGCATCCTGCAGGCAAGTAAGTCTGGTTTACTGACCTGCTGCTGACCAATGACTAAGACCCAGCAGCCCAGCCAAAAACCGTACAACAACTCCAGCGAACTAAATTTGCCTATGTGCCAAGTTTGGCGGCATTAGGATTTTCTAGAGCTATAGCTTGCCAGTACCCAGGGTACCGGACTCCCAACTCGGACACCCAGAAGCAGAGTCTACTCTAGACTCCCAAAAGCACATGAGTAAGCACCAGTCACTGGACTTCAGGACACCAGAGCTCCACCCCCTGAGTGGCCCTGCTGACCAAAAATCCACCCTGAAACCTGCTTGTGCCTGTCCACGAGGACTCCAAGGCACACAACACCTGGCTAACCCTATCTGTGCTGTAGCTGGCCTCCCAGGCCCCCACACTGACCAATCAGCTGTGCTCTCATGGTCCCCAAGCCCTTACAACCTCCCCTCTCCAAGGCACCCAGCGGACTTACCTTTAAGTCTCCCAGTGCTGTGTGTTTTCAGGTGGCCCCCTTCTTCTCTGTGCGGTAGTTCTTAGACATTCAGCCACTGCTCCCACTTGAACCGAGAACCAGCAGAACTTCTCCTGCTGGACCATTGGACCTGTCCATAACCTCGACCTAAAACAGAAGGTGACACTTGTGAGAGCATTGCCTGATTTAATATGCATTTTTCTAATTTCTCCCATTAATTCCTATTGTGCATAATTACGCAAAAATACAGCACATTTTCTAAACTTTGATAAATCCTAACTAAAAAGCACTTACTATAGAATGACAACCTTGGTCTTTAAAAATGTATACAAATCTATATTTGTTTTGAAAATTGTTCTTCAGTTATTCTTCCATGTGTGTACCTGTGATAGGGCGCCAGGGCCCAGGCCGGGAGAGGAGTACCCCTGGGGTACTACACGATGGTCGGCGGCGGAAGAGGAGGAGGCGGGCATTTTTTAAGCATCCCATGTTGCAAAACGGAGAGCGTCAGCACAACGGATGAGTTCGATAACGAATAGGAAGGAGGAGGCAGAGATCGAGGGAGGAACTTGCAGCAAGGACAACTGAGGCAAGCGGAAGTGGCATCCCCAAGAGACACAGAGCCACTGGCTCGAAAAGGAGAGTTACATCGAGGTCGCGAGGAGAAGCGGCAGTGCTGAGCAGGAGAGGATGTAGGGAGAGGAAGAGCTGGAGCCAGCCACGTTCTAGAAAGAACATGGCCAGAGCAGGTACGGGGTGTATACTGGGGAATGGGGAGGAAAGGAGGGGAAACTCACTTATAAACCCTGAGTGCACGGGATAAATAATTGGGGAAAAGGGGCGGGGGAAGGAAAGAAAGAACCAAAGAAAAGACACACAAATAAAACCCAGGAGGGCACAGGTGAAAGAGAAGCACGTACTAACCTCAGAAGGATAAATACCTATGTAAACCATAAAAGGAGAGTATTGAACCAGGAGAGAAAAATGAAAAGACGAAGAGTCGCTTAAGGAGAGAGAGAAAAGAAAGAACGTCACTAACAACACAGGGAAAGCAAAAAGGGAAAGTAAGGAGAAGTTAGATGGTAGAAGAGGAGAAGACAAAAAAGCCAGGTGAATAGGACCGTAAGTTGCCTACTTACCTTCTAAAATACAGCTTCTTATTTCTCTCCCTTTGGGTGTCATCGTTGGTCGAAGTCCGTGATGGATGTCTGAAGGAAAGAAGCCCTGTTAAGATGACCCTAAAGAAGCCCTACCAAGACTACCCAGCAATAAAGACAAAACCTGAGAAAGAAGAGACAAACAGAGACATAAGTTCTAGAAAAGAAAGTCTACAGAAATTAGAATAAAAAGATCACATATCAAAACCTACTACTCCTTCCGGTCTCCATTAACACTTACCTGTCACAGTACCTTCATTTATTGATACTGTGAGTACAACATATGCTTAACACATCTCCTGCATCAGCCTAACTGCTCACTTCCACTACCACAAAAACAGTGTATTAGGGGGTCTGCTTTTTACCTCTGGATACCAAAGAGGGTTTGCTTGGACTCTCTACAAAGTACACATCATTTTCATACACTATATTGAGAGCCAGCCTCCAAGAATCACTCACTCAATCTTACAGCAACTCACACTCGTACTCATTCACCCTTATAGACTCTCTCTCATGAAGCCACTCACACACCCAGTAACTCACCCATGCAGACACTCTCATAGCCAGGCAATCACCCACACAGACACTCACACAACCATTTACTCAATCATGCAGGGAATCACACATCCACTCATGCATCTATGCAGACCCTCAAACACTCAATCATCCACCCATACAGCCACTCTCCCACCCATTCACTCACACATACAGTCATTCACATAACCACTCACTCAATCATGCAAGCAGACACTCACTCCATCACTCATATAAACACTCATACCCTTATTCACTCACTCATGCAGTCACTCGCATACCCAGTTACTCACCCATACAGGCATCTATACAGCCACTCACACAACCACTTATTCCATCCTGCATGCACTTACACACCCACTCATTCACATATACAGACACTCGCATACTCATTCACTCACCATAGATCTACTCATACACACAATCTCTCATGCACATCACCACTCACACAGCCATTCACTCACCCATACAGCCACTCACACACCCAGTCAGTCGTCATTTCAGCCAGTCACACAGCCAATCACTCACTCATTTGACCACTCAAACAACAGCTCACTCATTCATACAGTCACTCACACACACAGGCACTCACCCAAACAGAATTATAAACAGCCAGTCACTCACACAACCACTTACTCAATCATGCAGGCACTTACACACCCACTCACCCACACTGACACTCACACACTCAATTACTTACTCATACAGCTTTTCACACACCCAGACACTCACCCATACAGGTACTCACATGCTCAGTCACTCACCCATACAACCACTCGCACAGCCACTAACTCAATCATACAGGCACTCACACACTCACTCACCCATATAGAACATTGCACACTCAGTCACTCACTCATACATTCACTCACACACCAAGTCACTCACCCATGCAGACAATCACAACACCTGTTACTCCCCCACTCAGACACTCACACAACCATTTTAGCATACAGGCACTCACACTCCCACTCACTCATCCATATAGACACTCTCACAACCTGTCACTCACTCATACAGCCACTCACACAACAACGCATTCAATTATACAGACACTCACACATGGACCCAGTCACCTATATCGACACTTCCACACTCAGTAACTCACTTGCCACCCATACAGACAATCACATAGCCAGTCGCTCATCCAAACAGCCACTCACACAAATACTTACTCAATCATACATAAACTCACACATCCACTCACGTGTTCAGATGCTCAAACACTCACTCACTCATATAGCCTCTCACACACCCAGTCACTCATCCATATAGCCACTCACATGCTCAGTCACTCACCCATACAGACACTCACACAACCACTCACTCAAACTTGCAGACCCACACCTACTCAGTCACCCATATAGACTCTCACTCACTCAGTCACCCACTCATGGAGCCACTGACACACCCAGTTGCTCACCCATACAGAGACTCACACAGCCAGTCACTTAATCAATCATGCAGACACTTACACACCCATATAGACACTCACTCATTCATTCATTCATTCACCCATAGATCTACCTACACACCCAATCACTCAATCAAATAGCAACTCTCACACACAGTCACTCACTCATACAGTAACTCACATGCCCACTATCTCACTCAACAAACATCTCCTTCTCCCACTCAAAGAAGAATAGTCCGCTCTCATGAAGCCACAAATACAGCCAGTCACTCACCCATGCAGCCACGCACACACCCAGTCAGTAATCGTTATAGCCAGTCACACAGTCTGTCACTCACTCATACAGCCACTCACACAACCACTCACTTAAATATACAGGCACTCACATCCTGAGTCAATCACTCATACAGACACTCAGACACCCAGTCACCCACCCATACAGCCATGCACATGGCTGCTATCTCACTTATTCAGTCTTTCTGCCTTACGCATACACACACACATATAGTTTATCTTTTTTGTAATTATAAAAAGTGGTTTTATTGAGAACCGTTGTTTTTCTTTTTTTTTCTTGATCAGTTTTTTTTTTTATATATATTTTTTTTACTTTTGTTATTCTTTTTTTAAATAAACTGGCAACTAGAAACAAAACATTGTGATGAAAACCTCAAAAATAGGGTAGCAAAACATGGCAAAAAATAAATAAAAAAAAAAGGCTTTTTCCTCCTTCCAGCAGCCCAACAACAGACTGTTTACCTGCGGTTCATATTTTCTGACAGTCCAAACAGAATGAACCTACTCTCCTAAGTTCTGGTGAGATTTCCGGAAGGCGTTTGTTCACTTCAGTAGGAACAAC
Organism: Pleurodeles waltl; assembly: GCF_031143425.1. Classification (NCBI taxonomy): domain Eukaryota; kingdom Metazoa; phylum Chordata; class Amphibia; order Caudata; family Salamandridae; genus Pleurodeles; species Pleurodeles waltl. Next base: position 655,770,928 of record NC_090443.1, on the reverse strand, counting down.
TTCTCCTACGATAGGTGTTGGCGCAGATGATTTAGAGAGTTCCCCAGCTCTACTTTCCCTCTATGCTCTCAAAAGGTGTCTCTCATAGTCTGTTTTTAATGAGACAAGATGCTTGTTGTCCCACAAGAATATTGTTTCGACGTGCCCCTGGAAAGGTTTTTGTGGCAGAGAAAGCACTTTATATACTTTGCCACTGTCCTCCCAGAGTGGATTGTAAAATAATCTCAAGCAATAGATTGTTTCTTGGGAGCGGGTTTCTCCTCTGATGAGCCATCATCATCAGGGCTTGGTTGTTAGTCCTGACTTCCCCCAGATGCCATTGTATTGCAAAAAATAAACAACAAAATAAACAAAAGAAATAGAAGGAGCAGCAGTACCAAATAGGCCTTTGAAAATGCTTTCTATGTCAGCACTGACACTTAGCAAAAGAGAAAATTGGGTGTTGTATTCCTCTAAAGATAACTCAAAATTGTCTTGTACAATAAAATTCCTTTCTTTCAAAGTCATGTGATATTAGTGAACACCAACGTCATTGTGAATAACAGCATTGTCATGAATAGGAGAAAAGAAATATGAAAGTGTTGCACAATAAAATTACTCATAGAAATACGACTGATATTAATAAAATACTTATCTCAAACATTAACTGCAACATATGCATTTATATATTTCACACTTTTTCAAAAAAGCACCAAATTCTTGAATAATCACAATTTGGGAATATATGTCACAGTAGATTGTGTGATGAATTTGCAAATAATTAATAAAATTACAAAAACAATAGACTAAGCACACCTCTAAATAAAGTACTCAATTGAATATTTGTCATCCTTAAACATATCACAATACTATATTGCATATATTATATTCTGTTTTTTGCATAGCCGTTCTTTCACTTCTTCTTGCTTTGTGCACCTTTTTGTACTGCCTCTTTGTTGCCTTTCAAGCCTCACTGCTTTAATTTTCTTCTCAGCTCCATTTTGTGTGATGGTACTACATTCCTTCCCAACTTTTTCACTCCTGTCTTGTTACTATCAGACACATTCTGTACATCCCTACTGCATGCATTTCTGCCCTTCTGACAGGATTTCTCAAACATTTCATTGATTCGCAGCTGTATCATAAAATCTATAACAAACAAAGTATTCCATAAGCAGTTCATTGCGGGGGCATAAGTTATAGTTAGGGCTTGTAAATATAACTGCTGAATTTCTATGCAAAGGTCAGAGGAACAATATAGTTAGGCTCACATTTTAAAAATACAAAACCATAAAAGTCCACCTTAGTTATCTTAAGTAACTATAATTTGTGCTCTAAGGTAACTATAATTCACTCCTGATGGAGGCTGGCTTTCTATATAGTGTATGAAAATGACATGCACTGTGCAGAGAGTCAAATCAGCCCCACTTTGGTATACAGAGGTAAAAATCAGACCACTAATGCTCTGTTTTTGTGGTATTGTGGGCGAGCAGTTAGGCTTAAGCATTTGTTGAACTCACAGTATTAATAAATGTGGACACACTCTGGGAAGAATAACTCAACACCAATCTACAAAAATACTTCAGATGTTTATAAAATTTTTGAGATCAAAATCATCAATATACAGTAAGAACTTAGGGCCAGATGTAGGAAATGATTTGCAACTCGCAAACGGCAAAAACTGCCGTTTGCGAGTTGCAAATCGCATTTTCCTATGCAGAAATGCATTCTGCGAGTCGGACCGACTCGCAAAATGCATTCCAGAATCGCAAATAGGAAGGGGTGTTCCCTTCCTATTTGCGATTCCTAGTGGTATGCAATACCATTTGCGACCGCATATGCGTCGCAAATGGTGTTGCAGTTACCATCCACTTCAAGTGGATGGTAACCCACTCGCAAATTGGAAGGGGTCCCCATGGGACCCCTTCCAGTTTGTGACTGGACCCAAAAACATTTTTTCAGGGCAGGGAGTGGTCCAAGGGACCACTCCCTGCCCTGAAAAAATACCGAAACTAAAGGTTTCGTTTTTTTTTTTTAAGTGCAGCTCGTTTTCCTTTAAGGAAAACGGGCTACACTTAAAAAAAAAAAATGGCTTTATTTAAAGCAGTCACGAACACGGAGGTCTGCTGACTACAGCAGGCCTCCATGTTTGCGAGTGCCCATAGTCGGTATGGGGCCGCAATTTGCGACCCACCTCATTAATTTTAATGAGGTGGGTCATTGCGACCCCATACCGACTCGCAGACGGTGTCTGAGACACCGTTCTGCATGACATTTTGCGAGTTGCAAATAGCGAGTCGCTGAGACTCGCTATTTACAACTCGCAAAATGCTTCTTTAGTACATCTGGCCCTTAGTTTCAAAGTTTGGAGAATGTTCTGTTTTTGTGCGTAATTACGCACCATAGAAATCAATGGGAAAAACTTTAAAAATGCACATAAACTCAGACAATGCTCTCATCTTGTATATTTAGGTCTAGGTCATCAGAGTATCAAATGGGCCAGCTGGAGAATGTCAGGCGTTTCCCGGTTCAAGTGGGAGCAACAGCTTATGGCCTTGGAGCTGGCCCACAAAGGAGAAGGGGACCTCTTCGAAACGCACTGTAAATTTGGAATTAAAGGTAAGTCTGTTGGGTCTCCTTGGAGGGTGGAGATTGAAAGGGGTTAGGGACCCCTAGAACACTGATGTAAGGGTCAGGAATGCCAGGTGCAGCACAGATGGGTCAGCCAGGAGTTGTGGATCCTGAAGCTCTTGGAGTAAGGAGCAGGTGACTTTGAGGACAGTTTGCAGGTCATTAGTGCCATGCCACTCTGGGAGGTTATTAGGTCCCCTCAACTGGGGCTTGCGTCTGGGCTTTTGAGACTTTGCTTTTGGGAGTCTACTGTTTGGGGCCGGTAGCCCAGATAGCGGTACGCCACAGACCCAGAGAGTTGCAGTGCCACCAACCTTGGCACAATGGCAGGTCTTGTCCATAAAGGCTATTGTATAGAATTTGAATGGGCTGCCAGGTTTTGGATAAACGTCAGCAGCTGGTTACTTTACCAGACTTTGCAGGTTCATTGCCTGCAGGGTGCAGGAGAGTGATACCTTCACTCTGAGGGAGGTTTTTGGCAATTTTCAGAAGGCTGTGGGAGCTCAATGGTTTTGAAGAGTCCTTCAGGTATTCAGGCGACACGTCAGAGGCGATTGTTGAGTCCTTGAAGCAGCAAGCAGGAGTTGAGGCCTTTTACTTTCTGCAGCAGGGCTTCACTTCTCGTGCTTTGGGTCTTCTTTTTCCTGGTCTTCTTTGCATCCATCAACTCTGAAGACTTGGGGGGTCATTCCGACCTCTGCGGGCGGCAGAAGCCGCCCGCCTGGCGGGAACCGCCAGAAGACCGTACCACGGTCGAAAGACCGTACCGCGGTCGAAAGACCGCTGCAGTCATTCTGAGTTTCCCGCTGGGCTGGCGGGCGACCGCCAGAAGGCCGCCTGCCAGCCCAGCGGGAAACCCCCTTCCATGAGGATGCCGGCTCCGAATGGAGCCGGCGGAGTGGAAGGGGTGCGACGGGTGCAGTTGCACCCGTCGCGATTTTCAGTGTCTGCTTGGCAGACACTGAAAATCTTGGTGGGGCCCTGTTAGGGGGCCCCTGCAGTGCCCATGCCATTGGCATGGGCACTGCAGGGGCCCCCAGGGGCCCCACGACACCCGTTGCCGCCAGCCAGGTTCTGGCAGTCAAAACCGCCAGAGCCAGGCTGGCGGTAAGGGGGTCGGGATCCCCATGGCGGCGCTGCCTGCAGCGCCGCCATGGAGGATTCTCTTGGGCAACGGGAAACCGGCGGGACACCGCCGGTTTCCCGTTACCGCCGCGGTCAGAATGCCCATGGGAGCCCCGCCAGCCTGTTGGCGGTGCTCCCACGGTCGTTGGCCCTGGCGGTCCATGACCGCCAGGGTCAGAATGACCCCCTTGGTCTAGTGATGCCCTCTAAATATTGCATTAAGGAGATGCTAGGAGGAGTACCTGGTAGTGGCCTATGGGCCACCTACCTTAGGGTGGCTACACCTACTAAGTGATCAATTCCTGTGGGAAGGGGTCACACCCCTAACACTGACTGGCTATTATCCAACTATACAAGATGGAACAAACTGAAATGGAGTGGTTACCTCACCTGCCACACCTGAGGGGTGGTGCTGGCTTAGGGATTGCCACTCCTCCTATCCTTGCTAGGTTTTCTGCCAGTTTTCCCATCTAAAATGGGGGTAAAACCATTGGGCGGCCATCTGCTGCTAGCAGCCAAGGTGGGGGTCAGATTTCAAAGGCAGCTAAGCCTTTGAAGCTGATAGCTAGCACAGGGTGCTTTCTCGAGGGAGGAGGTATGACACCTCTACCCTGGAAAGGCCAGGGGGCATATTTATACCCTGTTAGAAATGGGGTCTTTGGTTGACAGTCAGGTTACCCCCTGTTCAAGCAAGGACCCTCACTCTAGTTAGGATAAAAGAGAATCACCCTCAGCTAACCCCTGCTTACCCCCTTGGTAGCTTGGCAGAGCAGTAGGCTTAACCTCAGAGTGCTGGGCGTAAAGTATTTGTACCAACACACACAGTAACTTAATGAAAACACTACAAAATGACACAACACCAGTTTAGAAAAATAGGAAATATTTATCTAGACAAAACAAGACCAAAACGACAAAAATCCAACATACACAAGTCAAGTTATGATTTTTAAAAGGTTTAAAATAAAAAGAGTCTTTAGGTAGTTGTAACAACACACTAGCGCTGCTAGCGTGAAAAATGTACCTGGTTTGCGGCAAAAATAACCCCGCACGGGCGGTGTGCGTCGAAAATAACCCGGCACGGGTATATGCGTCGAAAACAGCTCGGCTCGGCGAGGCGCGTCGAAAAAGCCAGCCACGCGACGGTCCGAAGTCCCGCGGCGCTGGTTGCGATCTCTCAGCCTTCGTCAGCGATGCTGCGCGTCGTTTCTCCTGCTCCGGGCGTCGATTCTCCGGTCGCGTTTCCAGCGGCGTCGTTTCTCAGCTGCGGAGCCGGCGTCGCGTCGTTTTCTCAGCCGCGATCGGATTCGCGTCGATCTTTTCTCCGCACGGTGCTCGGTGCGTGTATTTTTGTCCTTAGGCTGCCAGCCTCTCCTTTCAGGGTCCCAGGAACTGGAAGGGCACCACAGAGCAGAGTAGGGGTCTCTCCAGAGACTCCAGGTGCTGGCAGGAAGAAGTCTTTGCTATCCCTGAGACTTCAACAACAGGAGGCAAGCTCTACATCAAGCCCTTGGAGATTTCTTCTTCAAGATGGAAGGCACACAAAGTCCAGTCTTTGCCCTCTTACTCAGGCAGAAGCAGCACTGCAGGAAAGCTCCACAAAGCACAGTCACAGGCAGGGCAGCACTTATTCCTCAGCGATCAGCTCTTCTCCAGGCAGAGGTTCCCCTTGATTCCAGAAGTGTTTCTAAAGTTTGTAAGTTTGGGTGCCCTTCTTATACCCATTTTAGTCTTTGAAGTCACCTTTCTTCAAAGGGGACTCACACCTTCTTGTGAAATCCTGCCTTGCCCAGGCAAGGCCTCAGACACACACCAGGGGGCTGGAGACAGCATTGTCAGAGGCAGGCACAGTCCTTTCAGATGAGAGTGACCACTCCACCCCTCCCTCCTAGCAGAGATGGCTAATCAGGAAATGCAGATCACACCCCAGCTCCCTTTGTGTCACTGTCTGGTGTGAGGTGAAAAACAACCCAACTGTCCAACTGACCCAGACAGGGAATCCACAAACAAGGCAGAGTCACAGAATGGTTTAAGCAAGAAAATGCTCACTTTCTAAAAGTGGCATTTTCAAACGCACAATCTCAAAATCAACTTTACTAAAAGATGTATTTCTAAATTGTGAGTTCAGGGATCCCAAACTCCACCTGTCCATCTACTCTCTAGGGGAATCTACACTTCAATCATATTTAAAGGTAGCCCCCATATTATCCTATGAGAGAGAGACAGACCTTGCAACAGTGAAAACGAAATTGGCAGTATTTCACTGTCAGGACATATAAACCACATTACTATATGTCCTACCTTATCCATACACTGCACCCTGCCCTTGGGGCTACCTAGGGCCTACCTTAGGGGTGCCTTACATGTAAGGAAAGGGAAGGTTTAGGCCTGGCAAGTGGGTACACTTGCCAAGTCGAATTTACAGTGTAAAAAATACACATACAGACACTGCAGTGGCAGGTCTGAGACATGATTACAGAGCTACTTATGTGGGTGGCACAACCAGTGCTGCAGGCCCACTAGTAGCATTTGATTTACAGGCCCTGGCACCTCTAGTGCACTTTACTAGGGACTTACTAGTAATTCAAATATGCCAATCATGGATAAACCACTTACATACAATTTAAACAGGAGAGCATATGCACTTTAGCACTGGTTAGCAGTGGTAAAGTGCTCAGAGTTGAAAAGCCAACAGCAACATGTCAGAAAAAAATAGGAGGCAGGAGGCAAAAAAGTCTGGGGATGACCCTGCATAAGCAAAAGTCCAACACGACCCCCTACCAGCCTAAAGCCAGGGGAGAACAATCAATACCTTGATGTACTTCCCTGATTGGGGCGATAGAACAGGGACCCAGGCCCACAACAGCAGGGGCATGTTCCAGTTCTACGCCTTCCTGACTCCAGTTGGATCCCTCTGTCCATACTCTCAGGGCCCACTAGGCTAACCCATGGGGAACCCTTCTCCACATCTACAGACACCATCTGTGCAACACCTAACTTTACTTTGCTCACAGATGTACTGCAATGGGCAGATAGTACCACCAGGGCCAACACAGTGGTGTTGCCCACTCCACCCCCGGGGTGTGACTCTCGTCCTCCCCCCCCCAGGGGCAACTCTGTCCACCAGGACAGTAAGCCACAGTGGCCCCAGACAACTGTCAGGGATGAGAGCCCGACCTCAGGCCTCTCTAACCACTGTGACTGTGGAGAGTGGGGGGTGGTAGCCCCAGGTGCCTGGCACCCTTTGACCACTCTCTCTTCCACCAGGTCAGGGATGACAACCTGACCCTGGTCCTCCCCTCTGGGGCTCTGTACCCTCCCTGCAGAAGCGGCACCCCCAGAGTCCAAAACTGTCAGGGTGCTTGTAGAAGCAGTCCTGCACAATTCTTCCATCAGTGCAGGGATGTTAACCTGCAACTGATCCTCCAACCTGGGGTCTGTACCTTCAGGTTGGACCAGGGCCAGGGGTGAGGCTTCCCTCCCCCTGCCCTCTCTTCTGGGGTCCTGAACCACCCAACTAGGAGCGGCCCCCCCAGAAGACAACATGGTAGGGGTACTGTTAGCAGTAGCCCCTTCCGCCAGGTCAGGGGGGACACCCTTAACCTGGCCTCCCAATCCAGGGTCTGTACCCACAGACTGGATCACTGCCTGGCAACCCAGGACTTCCTGGGGGGCATACCTACCCCCTACCAGGTCAGAGTTTACCCTCTGAACCTGGTCATCCAACCCAGGGTCACCACCCTGCGGTTGAACCACTGCCTGGCACACCAGGACTTCCTGGGGAGCACACTTACCCCCCATCAGGTCAGAGTTTATCCCCTGAACCTGATTATTCAACCCAGAGTCACCACCCTGCGGTTGAACCATTGCCTGGCACACCAGGACTTCCAGGGGGGCACACTTACCCCCCTCAAGGGACACACTGTCCCGAAGGGCCACACAAGAGTCTGGCTGGCGCAGGTCTCCTGACCTCTGCCCATCTGACAGAGTCTGGATTCCCCCCAACCCAGAAATGGTCTCACCAAGGTCATTCATGGGGGGCTCTGCTCTCAGAGCTGACCCCTGACCCTCCAGGTTCTCCACTGGGGTCCGCAACCCCCTCTCAACCCTCTGTCTGGACTTCTGCACCCCCTCACTAGGAGTGGTACTGCCAGACACCAGAACTGGTGGGACGCTGGCTACAGCCGCCCCCCCAAGTTCTCCTGACACTGTGGGGTCTCCCTCAACAGATGGCCCTATGGTACAGGCTAGGCTCCCCTCCTGGTGTTCCCGCAGGGAACCCTCCAGGACCTGGGACCGGATCTCGGGCACCTTGGGCCTCAACCCATCCCCATTCCCTCTCCTCTGAGACTGGACATGGGGTCCCTCACCCATCCCACTACACTGGGACCTACCTGGGACACTACAATCCTTCCCTACCTCACCTGGTTGGGAACTACCTAGACCACTCCTCTCAGGAGCACCCCCAAATGCCTCTTCAGACTCTCTGGTACTCACCCAGAAGTCTGCCTCCATTGTAAGCTCCCTGGGGTCAGAGAACTCACACTCCACCTGGTGTTGGCATAGCTCTGGAAAATAAGGACTAGACATATGCTCTCCAGCAATTACATCACTCAGCCCCTCACATGAATTAACCAAAGTACCCTTCACCCAACCATCCAGTGACTCTGCTTTGACAAAGCACCCCACATCACCCTCCTGAGACTGGTGAGACAGTACCTGACTGTCCCTGACACTCAACCCACACTCTTCTGGGATGTCTTCACACTCCATAACCAGGACTTCTACCTGGGGGGAACCCCTCTCCCTGTCACTCTCAACTAGAGTCAGTAGAGTGTCCCTCCCACCAGTAGGAATATGATTCCCCATGCCAGTTTCCCAATCCACCTCAGGGACCCTGTGCATCACTGGAGCTACCTCATACCCCTGAACCTCCTGGCGTGTGTTAACTCCCTCCTTCAAGTAGGGCACCACCTCTCTGGGCATGTGTACTTCTGCAGCATCACTGGATATACAATTGTTGCTGCCACCATTCCAGCTGGACTCAGCCCTCATGACTTCCAGCTCTTTCAATTTAAGCTCGTAAGCATAAATCATTTTTTTTATCTCTAAGTCCCTCCTCCTTTCTGCCAGGACTAAGGCTCTCTTCTCCTCGGCCCTCTTAAGCTCTTCCAGACTCCGGATTCGAGCTAGGAGCCTATCATCTCTTTCTGTTCCCTCCTCAGGGCCACTGCCCTCCTCTTTGGAGTAGTCCTCCTCCTCAGAGTAGTTATCCTCCTCAGACTCATTTGGTGGTGTTGCCTGACAACGTTTCAATTCATCCTGAAACAGGGCTGACTCAAGATCCTCCCTTCTGGATTCCTTGTTCACAGCCAGTCCCCTTTCCATGCAGAATGCTTTAAGCTGCCACTTTTTATACATAGATAGGTGCCAGAAATTGACTTCCATTTCTGCAAAGGCTTCACAACCAAACCAAAGTCCAAAAATATCATCAATACTTCCAGGAGGACATCAGAGAACAAAAAGCAGAATCACAAGACAAGTAGTATGTGGTCACGTAGTGGTCTGAGATCAAAACAGTAGTGTACACTTAATTACTGTATGTCAAGTACAAATACAAGTCCAATCCCGACCGCTGGTCACCAATGTTAGAAATGGGGTCTTTGGTTGACAGTCAGGTTACCCCCTGTTCAAGCAAGGACCCTCACTCTAGTTAGGATAAAAGAGAATCACCCTCAGCTAACCCCTGCTTACCCCCTTGGTAGCTTGGCAGAGCAGTAGGCTTAACCTCAGAGTGCTGGGCGTAAAGTATTTGTACCAACACACACAGTAACTTAATGAAAACACTACAAAATGACACAACACCAGTTTAGAAAAATAGGAAATATTTATCTAGACAAAACAAGACCAAAACGACAAAAATCCAACATACACAAGTCAAGTTATGATTTTTAAAAGGTTTAAAATAAAAAGAGTCTTTAGGTAGTTGTAACAACACACTAGCGCTGCTAGCGTGAAAAATGTACCTGGTTTGCGGCAAAAATAACCCCGCACGGGCGGTGTGCGTCGAAAATAACCCGGCACGGGTATATGCGTCGAAAACAGCTCGGCTCGGCGAGGCGCGTCGAAAAAGCCAGCCACGCGACGGTCCGAAGTCCCGCGGCGCTGGTTGCGATCTCTCAGCCTTCGTCAGCGATGCTGCGCGTCGTTTCTCCTGCTCCGGGCGTCGATTCTCCGGTCGCGTTTCCAGCGGCGTCGTTTCTCAGCTGCGGAGCCGGCGTCGCGTCGTTTTCTCAGCCGCGATCGGATTCGCGTCGATCTTTTCTCCGCACGGTGCTCGGTGCGTGTATTTTTGTCCTTAGGCTGCCAGCCTCTCCTTTCAGGGTCCCAGGAACTGGAAGGGCACCACAGAGCAGAGTAGGGGTCTCTCCAGAGACTCCAGGTGCTGGCAGGAAGAAGTCTTTGCTATCCCTGAGACTTCAACAACAGGAGGCAAGCTCTACATCAAGCCCTTGGAGATTTCTTCTTCAAGATGGAAGGCACACAAAGTCCAGTCTTTGCCCTCTTACTCAGGCAGAAGCAGCACTGCAGGAAAGCTCCACAAAGCACAGTCACAGGCAGGGCAGCACTTATTCCTCAGCGATCAGCTCTTCTCCAGGCAGAGGTTCCCCTTGATTCCAGAAGTGTTTCTAAAGTTTGTAAGTTTGGGTGCCCTTCTTATACCCATTTTAGTCTTTGAAGTCACCTTTCTTCAAAGGGGACTCACACCTTCTTGTGAAATCCTGCCTTGCCCAGGCAAGGCCTCAGACACACACCAGGGGGCTGGAGACAGCATTGTCAGAGGCAGGCACAGTCCTTTCAGATGAGAGTGACCACTCCACCCCTCCCTCCTAGCAGAGATGGCTAATCAGGAAATGCAGATCACACCCCAGCTCCCTTTGTGTCACTGTCTGGTGTGAGGTGAAAAACAACCCAACTGTCCAACTGACCCAGACAGGGAATCCACAAACAAGGCAGAGTCACAGAATGGTTTAAGCAAGAAAATGCTCACTTTCTAAAAGTGGCATTTTCAAACGCACAATCTCAAAATCAACTTTACTAAAAGATGTATTTCTAAATTGTGAGTTCAGGGATCCCAAACTCCACCTGTCCATCTACTCTCTAGGGGAATCTACACTTCAATCATATTTAAAGGTAGCCCCCATATTATCCTATGAGAGAGAGACAGACCTTGCAACAGTGAAAACGAAATTGGCAGTATTTCACTGTCAGGACATATAAACCACATTACTATATGTCCTACCTTATCCATACACTGCACCCTGCCCTTGGGGCTACCTAGGGCCTACCTTAGGGGTGCCTTACATGTAAGGAAAGGGAAGGTTTAGGCCTGGCAAGTGGGTACACTTGCCAAGTCGAATTTACAGTGTAAAAAAATACACATACAGACACTGCAGTGGCAGGTCTGAGACATGATTACAGAGCTACTTATGTGGGTGGCACAACCAGTGCTGCAGGCCCACTAGTAGCATTTGATTTACAGGCCCTGGCACCTCTAGTGCACTTTACTAGGGACTTACTAGTAATTCAAATATGCCAATCATGGATAAACCACTTACATACAATTTAAACAGGAGAGCATATGCACTTTAGCACTGGTTAGCAGTGGTAAAGTGCTCAGAGTTGAAAAGCCAACAGCAACATGTCAGAAAAAAATAGGAGGCAGGAGGCAAAAAAGTCTGGGGATGACCCTGCATAAGCAAAAGTCCAACATACCCCATTTGCGCCGAATTTGCTTCATGTTTTTTACGCAAATTCATCACAAAATGAACCCCAAATTAAATTTTTGACGTTAGACCCGTCTAACGTCAAAATATTAGAGTTTGCACCATTTTTTCAATGCGTGAACCTACCTTGTGCCAATGAAATGCAAGATAGGTGTTGCTCAATTATTTAATGCCTGGGTCACACCAGGCGTTAAGGGACCTGTGGACCCATTTCCATGGTTAAACACCATGGAATGGGTCCACAGGTGCCCTCCTCAAACCCCAGGAATACCCCCACCCACACCAGAGGGACACCAGAGGGACACCGGAGGATGGGGGACCCCCATCCTAGGTAAATAGGGTAAGTATAGGTACGTTTAAAAAAAAAAAAAAATTAAAGTGCCATCAGGGGCCCAACTTGGTACCCTCTGCATGACACAGGGTGCAATGGCCATGCCCTGGGGACACTGGTCCCCTGTGCTGGCCGTTGGGGTGGTGGACATGGCTCAGGTGGTCATTACAACCCTGGCCGACGGTGTTAAAGCGGCGGTAAAACCGCCAACAGGCCGGCGGTAAAAAAATTGCAATTACGACTGTGGCGGAAACCGCCAACAAAGACAGCCACTTTAACACTCCGAGTGTCACAGCGGTACAAACAAACAGCGCGACGGTCACCGCCAACAGACAGGCGGGAGACAATGTACCGGCCACAGTATCACAACCTACCAATCCGCCACCTTTTCCGGGGCGGATTCACCGCAGATAAAAACACGTCGGAAACAGGAATTTCGAAGGGAAAGCGCTCACATCTACACACCCCACGAGTAACGAGGACACCATGGACCCGGAACTCCAAATTCTTCCTGCAATAGTCTTCCTGCTCCTCTACCAGGAGCACGAACGCCGGCGGCGAAGACCATGGTGAGTACTGCACCTACGACACAGGGGAGGGGGGAGGGAAAAAACAGGGACACACACATGCAACACCCCCACCCTCACCCACTACAACACACACAAATGCATAACAATACATCACAATAAAACCCCCCAAGCCCCCCTGAAGAATGCAAAGACAATAGAAAATTAGTGTAACCATTGTAATATAATAAAAACAAATAGGTAGAAATATATATATACACCATGTACAAAATATATACCAAGCATAGTAGTCCAGGTAGTGCACTAAGATAGTCCGTGGAACACTGGGACCACACGGTATGGGCGAGGCCCACACAAGATCCCCGACCATGACGGAGAGAACACTGCAGGGGCATCAGAGAGCAAGAAAACAGGCACCTCAGAGGGACGGAAAGGGGGGCACCTCAGCCGCTTGAGTGCACAACGCCAAATCCAAGAGGGGGCCACATGCCCAGTGTTCCATCCTGGGGAGTACAAAGCCACAGTCTCTTAAGTCTCTACAGTGGGTGGGTTGCCCACTGCCATATCCTGGGGAGTGCAAAGCCACAGTCTCTCAAGTCTCTACAGTGGGTGGGTTGCCCACTGCCATACCCTGGGGAGTGCAAAGCCACAGTCTCACAAGTCTCTACAGTGGGTGGGTTGCCCACTGTTCAATCCTGGGGAGTGCAAAGCCACAGTCTCACAAGTGGATGACAGTCTCCACTGGTTCTGGAGGGGGCATGGTGCCCAGAGTGCTTCATCCTGCTAAGGACAGAGGTAGTGGATGTCAGTCTCCACTGGTTCTGGAGGGGGCATGGGGCCCAGAGTGCTTCATCCTGTTAAGGACAGAGGTAGTGGATGTCAGTCTCCACTGGTTCTGGAGGGGGCATGGTGCCCAGAGTGCTTCATCCTGTTAAGGACAGAGGTAGTGGATGTCAGTCTCCACTGGTTCTGGAGGGGGCATGGTGCCCAGAGTGCATCATTCACCCCGTGACGGACTCAGTTGCGTCAGTGCCCCTGCCGCTCATGGGCTAGCGGTGATTGAGATGGCGGTGCCCTGTTCAGCGCTGCTTGAGATGGCGGTGCCCTGTTCAGCGGTGCTTCAGATGGCGGTGCCCTGTTCAGCGCTGCTTCAGATGGCAGTCTCCATTGCAGGGTCTCAGCTGCTGGCGGTCCTTCATGGCCCAGCGGGGCTGGCGCTGGTGGTCCTTCATGGCCCAACGGGCCTTTTGCTCGCGGTCCTTCATGGCCCAACGGGCCTTTTGCTGGCGGTTCTTCATGGCCCAACAGGCCTTTTGCTGGCGGTCCTTCATGGCCCAGCTGGGCTTGTGCTGGCGGTGGCCTCCTGGGAAGCTGGGCTTGTGCTGGTGGTGGCCTCCTGGGCAGCTGGGCTGGTGCTGGCGGTGGCCTCCATGTCAGCTGGGCTGGTGCTGGCCTCCTGGGCAGCTAGGCTAGTGCTGGCGGTGGCCTCCTGGGCAGCTGGGCTGGTGCTGGCGGTGGCCTCCTGGGCAGCTGGGATGATGGCAGGCTTCTCCGCCGTGCAGCTCTTCCCTGACTTGCCGGGTTTCTTGTGGCCCTTCCCCACCTTGGAAGGTGTCACAGCTGACTCCACACTCCCAACGGGACCACTGAGAGCGGCTTTGGTGGCTGGAGTCCTCACCCTCTCCCTCCGGGCACTGGCCAACTTCTGATGCTTCACAGGTGGGGGACTGTCTGTGCTGTGGCTCCGTGCCACACTGGCTGCACTGGTGGCTGGTGCACTCCAGATTCCGGTGACTACAGGCACCACTGGTCCCGGAGATGTTGTGGCTGAGGTGCTAGTTCGGGACCTATGAGACGGACGGGGCTGGGGAGGTGTGGGAAAGAGGTCAAGGGTGGACAGGAAACGTTTTTTGGACACACTGGGACTGGTAGCTGGTGACTGCACGTGAGCGGAGTGTTGTGGTGGGTGTGCTAGAGAGGGACGTAGTGGCTGTAGAGGTACTGCATGCAGGTGTGAGTGTAGACGAGACTGGGAGGGAGACGAGGAGGAGGGGGACACAGTGGAGGCAGTGGATGTTGGTGTGTCTGCATGTGTGTGATGCTTGCGTGAGTGCCTGTGGGATGTGTGGTGCTTATGTTTGCCTGAGCTGAGGTGTGTGCATATTGGTCTGTAGGTGTGCTTGGGGTAAGCTGAGGTACAGGGGATTGGGTCGGGGTTGAGGAAGTTGGAGGGGGGAGGCTAGAGACGGGGACAATGGCTGCCATCAGTGCTGAGGCAGGAGTCTGAAAAGCTTGGTGAAGGGCTGCCTGACCAGAATGAATGCCCTCCAGGAATGCCTTGGTTTGTTGCAACTGCCTCTCTACACCCTGGATGGCATTCAAAATGGTAGACTGCCCAACAGTGAGGGACCTGAGGAGGTCAACGGCCTCCTCACTGAGTGCACCAGGGGTGACTGGTGCAGGGCCTGAGGTGCCTGGGGCGAAGGTGATGCCCACCCTCCTGTGTGAGCGGGCACGGGGCGAAGGCGGTGCTGGTGGGGGGGTGGCGGCTGTACCTGTAGATGCGGGGGGCACATATGTTGCCGCCACCACAAGGGAGCTCCCATCAGAGGACGAGTCCGTGTCGCTGGTGTCAGCTCCTGTCCCCGCCGTGGAGCTCCCCTCGCCCTCTGTCCCACTGGTGAATTCAGACAACGTAGTGTCGCCCTCCAGGGCCATGTGGGATGCAGCTCCCTCATGCTCCGTTGCCACTGCTCCTCCGCCTGATGATGCTGACCGAGAAGATTGTCAACAAACAGCTGACCCGCTACCTCGAAGTCAACAACATCCTGGACCCTTCCCAATCCGGTTTTCGCAGTAACCACAGCACGAGACCGCCCTCATCGCCGCCACTGACGACATCCGGACCCTGATGGACAAAGGAGAAACAGCCGCCCTCATCCTCCTGGACCTATCAGCAGCCTTTGACACGGTCTGCAACCGCACCCTATCAGCACGCCTCCATGACGCCGGTATCCAAGAGAAGGCCCTGGCCTAGACCACATCCTTCCTCTCCGGCAGTACCCAGAGCGTCCGCCTCCCACCCTTCCGCTCCAAAACCACCGAGATCATCTGCGACGTACCACAGGGATCCTCCCTCAGCCCGACACTGTTCAACATCTACATGGCCCCCCTCGCCCACGTCGCACGACAACACAACCTCAACATCATCTCCTACGCCGACGATACCCAGCTGATCATATCCCTCACCGAAGATCCCCACACCGCCAAAGCTAACCTCCACCGAGGAATGAAGGCCATAGCCGACTGGATGAAGGACAGCAGACTGAAGCTGAACTCAGACAAGACGGAGGTCCTCACTCTCGGACCCACTCCATCAGCCTGGGACGACTCTTGGTGACCCACGTCACTAGGCACAGCCCCGGAACCCACGGACCACGCACGCAACCTGGGGGTCATCCTCGACTCCACTCTCTCCATGACCAGGCAAGTCAACGCCGTCTCCGCGTCCTGCTTCAACACCCTCTGTATGCTCCGCAGGATCTTCAAATGGATCCCCCTCGACACGAGAAAAAACGTTACCCAGGCCCTCATCACCAACAGACTCGACTACGGGAACGCCCTCTACTCAGGAACTACAAACAAGCTCCTGAGATGACTCCAACGCATCCAGAACGCCTCGGCCCGACTCATCCTCGATGTCCCCCGCCGCAGCCACATCTCTTTCCACCTGAGAGGCCTGCACTGGCTCTCCGTCAACAAAAGGATCACCTTCAAGCTCCTGATCCACGCACACAAAGCACTGCACAACACCGGACCCACCTACGTCAACAACTGACTCAGCTTCCACACCCCCTCCCGAACCCTCCGCTCAGCCAACCTCGCCCTTGCCACAGTCCCCCGCATCTGAAAAACCACAGCCGGCGGCAGATCCTTCTCCTACCTCGCCGCCAAGACCTGAAACACTTTCCCCACCATCCTACGACAGACCCAGGACTTGCTGGCCTTCAGAAGACTCCTCAAGACCTGGCTCTTCGACCAGTAGCACCCCCCCTCCCCAGCGCCTTGAGACCCTCGCGGGTATGTAGCACGCTTTACAAATGCAGTGATTGATTGATTGATTGATGCTAATGCACACAAGAACAGGGAGACCACAAAAAGGGGGGGGAACGACAGAAGAAAGACATGTTGATTGCATGCATTACCGCTGCTGTTGGCGGCCATGACAGACACAGAAGCCCCCTGCACTACGCCACGCTCTTGGGCTCCACTGTTCAATTTCTGGGAAATGGCCTACAAGGCTATGGACGACCTCTGCACACATAGATGACACAGGGGCATGACTACCTGTACTTGGCACTCTACAGAGGTGGGCTGGGGTGCCACATGGCCTGACATACGGAGGGGCCTTGCCTATGGAACTCGCCCTGGCCTTGGGAAACCCACAGCTCTCCTCCCCCACCCAGACACCTCCACTAAGCGCAAAGTTAGCAGAATGAGAGTGTACTCACCCCCTTGTGGCTGCTGTGATGCCCTCAAGCGCCCATCCAACTCCGGGTAGGCCACCGCCAGGATCCTGAAAATCAGCGGGGTCATGGTGCGATGGGCACCCCTCCCACATCAACAGCTGAGCCTCCGCCGTCTTCTTGCTCCAGCGGCGAATGTCCTCCCATCTTTTACGGCAGTGGGTGCTCCGTCTGTGGTAGAACCCCAGGGTCCAGACGTCCTTGGCTATGGCACGCCAAATATCTTTCTTCTGGTGGGCGCTGACCTACATGAAATGTACACGGGAAAAAGAGAAGTTATTACCAACTGCACCGTTGAAGTGATTGGCCCCCATCCCTACCCTTGCCATGTGGCACATGCATTCACCGTCTTTCATGTACGCAGCACTCTTCCCCCTTCCTTCTTACATCCAGCCCTCTCCACACAGGCATAGCCCATCCAGCATGCTCCCAGTGTACTTACCTGTTTGTCTGGAGGACCGTAGAGTAGCGTGTACTGGGGGAGGACCCCATCCACAAGTTTCTCCAACTCCTCCAATGTGAAGGCAGGGGCCCTTTCCCCAGACACTCGAGCCATTGTCTCTTCCAGACCGAGGTCACAGCAGCACTTGCAGTGTAGGTCCTCTCCTGTCGAAGATCAGGTATCGAGTGATTGAAGTGATAGAAAATGGCGGTCACGTCCGCGGCGGTGCGTACCGTCACCACCAGCGTACATCGCCATTGGCTCCTGGGACCCATAGGGTCCAATGTTAACCAATGCAGCATTGCGCCGTGGTCTTCGACCACCCACAGCGACGGTGTACAACGCCAGCGCAGTTACCTCACATCCCATTGTCCCACTTTACAGGTCAGGCAGCCACCATATCTGGGCCCCACATGCCTTCATTTCCAACTGCGTCACTCATGCCTAGGCCTAGACTCAACACACATACAGGCCACCTTTTGTGTATGATAGGTGTTCTGTGTAAACTGTGGGTACGTACCGCTGAGTTGTTTGACTCTGTGATCGCTGTTGTCCTTCATAGGCACCGTCCGCTGGGACATGTGAGGAGATGGCGGCATCCTCCGGTGTACCGACCGTTGGTGGACCTGTTGACAATGGAGGAGCAACATTTGATTATCACCTACAGGCTTGACCGTGCCACAGTCCAGGAACTGTGTACCCAGTTGGAGCCAGACCTGATGTCAGCAATCTGCCATTCCACAGGAATCCCCCCTCAAGTGCAGGTGCTGTCAGTGCTCCATTTGCTTGCAAGTGGTTTCTTTCAGACAACAGTGGCCATGGCATCAGGGATGTCCCAGCCTATGTTTTCCAACGTATTGTCCAGAGTGCTGTCTGCCCTTCTGAAACACATGCAGAGTTACATTGTTTTCCCTCAGGTGGAGGATTTGCGTACAGTGAAAGGGGATTTCTATGCCCTGGGACACATCCCCAACATCATAGGTGCCATTGATGGGACACATGTGGCTTTGGTACCCCCCTACAGGAGTGAACAGGTGTACAGAAACCGGAAGAGTTATCATTCTATGAATGTACAGATGGTATGTTTGGCAGACCAGTACATCTCCCATGTGAATGCCAAGTTCTCTGGCTCAGTGCATGACGCCTACATCCTGCGGAATAGCAGCATCCCTTATGTGATTGGTCAACTCCAGAGGCATCGTGTGTGGCTGTTAGGTGAGCACCTGGAAGCAAGTCAGTGGGAATGGTTGTCTGGGTCTGGGGATATCCCTCCAGGTAAGTGCGTGTCTAACAGTTGTCCCTCACCATTTGCAGGTGACTCTGGTTACCCCAACCTGTCATGGCTACTGACCCCAGTGAGGAATTCCAGGACAAGGGCAGAGGAACACTACAGTGAGGCCCATGGGCGAACTAGGAGGGTGATCGAGCGGACCTTCGGCCTCCTGAAGGCCAGGTTCAGGTGCCTCCATATGACAGGTGGATCCCTATTCTACTCACCAAAGAAGGTATGCCAGATCATCGTGGCCTGCTGTATGCTTCATAACTTGGCTTTGCGACGACAGGTGCCTTTTCTGCAGGAGGATGGTCCAGATGGCAGTGTTGTTGCAGCAGTGGAGCCGGTGGACAGTGAAGACGAGGAAGCAGGGGAAGAAGACATGCACAGCAGGGACTCTGATCCAGCAATATTTCCAGTGAGACACAGGTAAGAATACAGAGCTGCCTACTACATGTACTTTAACACTACTACTCTCTACTGTGTGTCATTTTCACCCAGTGTATGGTCACTGAGTTGTCACGTTCCCTTACGATTTCACAGATGTGGGTCCCACTGTGTGACGTCTGCTTAGATTCCTCATGGACTAGAGTTGTGTGACATAGGTATGTTGACATTAAACTTGAAAGAGCATTTTGTCACTGTAATTGCTAATACACTATTTCGAAATCACAGACAGACTCCAGATTGTTTTGTGCTTTAAGTGTGTTTATTTAAGTGCTCAATATTGGAGGGGGTAGTGAAATGGTGAGGGGTGATGGCGGAGGAATGTCCATGGCAGAGTCCAGTCTATGAGTCTCACAGGTGTATTGCCCATATGGGCATAGGAAGTGGAGCTGGGGCAGTTTCAGTATGGACAGGGTGACAAAGTGGGACAGTAGGATGAGAATCAGGGTGGTCTCATTTCTTGGCGGGGGTCTTGGCATCGTGATCTGTCTTTGTCCTGGATCTCAGGGACCGTTTGCGGGGTGGTTCTCCCTCTGCAGGGGGTGGGGTGCTGGTGTGGTGGTCCTGTGGCGGTGCCTCCTGTCCACTAGCGCCGGCGGAGGTTGTGGGCAGTTCATCGTCCATGCTAGTGCCAGGGGCCCCTTGTAGTGCCACGGTGTCCCTCCTGGTGTTCACAAGTTCCTTCAGCACCCCTACGATGGTGCCCTGGGTGGAGCTGATTGTTCTGAGTTCCTCCCTGAAGCCCATATTCTGTTCCTCCTGCAGGCACTGGGTATCCTGAAACTTGGCAAGTACCATTGCCATCGTCTCCTGGGAGTGGTGGTAGGCTCCCATGATGGAGGAGAGGGCCTCGTGGAGAGTGGGTTCCCTTGGCCTGTCCGCCCCCTGTCGCACAGCAGCCCTTCCAGTTCCCCTATGTTCCTGGGCCTCCGTCCCCTGGACCGTGTGCCCACTACCACTGCCCCCAGGTCCCTGTTGTTGTTGGGGTGGTGGGTTATCCTGGGTTCCCTGTAGTGGTGGACACACAGCTGATTGACGTGTCCTGGGGATGGAGGTATGGGCCCGCTGGGTGGGTGCTGTGCTGGTGTTTCCAGAGGTTGGAAGGTCTGTAGTGGCCTGTGACTGGGTGATGGGAACCGACTGTCCCGAGGTCCCCGATGGGCCAGGCTGGTCATCTAGATCCAGTTGGACAGAGGTGCTGTCATCACTGTGTGCCTCTTCTGTTGGTGGTGTGAACATGTGTAGACCCTCCTGTCCGGTGACGTTGGGTAGGGGTCCTGCAGGGGTATAAAAGGATGGTTATTACATCTGTGTGTGTCATGATGTGCAATGGGTGGGTGACCGTGTACCCCAGTGCTTACATTCCTGTGTGAGACCTTGTGTGAGGATGGTTTAGGGGGTTGTATAGGTATGCGCAGTGGGCATGCTTTAGTGATGGGTGTTCATGCTTTGTTGTTGCATGCAGGGCTTGGTGTTGGGATGGGTGGTTTGTGATATTGGGACATATATGAGGAGTTGGGGTGCTGGGGTTGATGGTGAGGGTGGGGGTATGTAATAGCATGCAGGTAGGGTGGGAGTTGTAATAGTTAAGATTTGACTTACCAGAGTCCATTCCTCCACCTACTCCTGCGAGGCCCTCATGATGCAGAATCTCCAAGACCTGCTCCTCCCATGTTGTTTGATATGGGGGAGGTGGTGGGGGTCCGCCGCCAGTCCGTTGAACCGCCAGGTGGTGTCTTGAGACCACGGAACGCACCTTCCCCCGTAGGTCGTTCCACCTCTTCCTAATGTCCTCCCGATTTCTTGGGTGCTGTCCCACTGCGTTGACCCTGTCCACTATTCTTCGCCATAGCTCCATCTTCCTTGCAATGGAGGTGTGCTGCACCTGTGATCCGAATAGTTGTGGCTCTCCACGGACTATTTCCTCCACCATGTCCCTGAGCTCCTCCTCCGAGAACCTGGGGTGTCTTTGCCGTGCCATGGGGTAGTGTAGGTGATGTGTGGGGTGGAGTGTGTGGTGATATGTGTGCTGATATGTAGTGGTGTGTTGTGTGAGGTGAGTGGAAGTTCTGTGGGTGATGGTTTTGTGTGCCTTTGGATGCTGTTGTTCTTGCTGGTGCTCTCTCTCTGGCCTTCTCTCGGTAATTGTGGTCGTAGGGGGTTTTGGGTGATGTGGGTGTGTGTTTTATATTGTATTGGGTGTGTGGGAGTGGTGTGTGTATGTGTATTAGGTGTGTGTATTTTGAATTGTCCAATGTGGTTTTGTTTTGTAAGAGTGTGTGTATTTTGAGCGCGGCAGTGTGTACCGCCAATGGAATACCGCGGTTGAAAGACCGCCACGTGGATTCATGTGTCGTGATAGTGTGGGCATATTTCTGTTGGCGTGACGGTGGAGGTTTTTTTTTTCGGCAGTTTATCACTGACCTTTGGTGTGGCGGACTTGTGTGGGTGTCTGAATTTTGGCGGATTCCGAAATGTGGGTCATAATAGCTGTGGTGGAATTCCACGGCCGCGGCGGTGTGTTGGCGGTCTTCTGCACGGCGGTATGTGGCTTTTACCGCCAATGTTGTAATGACCGCCTCTGTCTTTTCTAAGACAGGAATCATGTGGTATGGATGGTTTTGCGTCACAAAATGACGCTAGGCTGGTTAGAGTAATCTTTTTTTACTCTAACTAGCCTAACATCATTTTTGGTGCAAAACCCCCTTCTTCCATACCAACGGCCCCACCCGGCTAATGTAATTTTTATTTTTTACTCTAGCCCACTCTTTGGCTTGCTCCATTCCATAAATATGTTGCCCGGCTGGTGCACAGGAATGGCGCAAGCCGGTACTAAACAATTTGGTGCAAAACTGCGTTAGTTTAGTTTTGCACCAAAGTATAAATATGCCCCTTTGTGTTTTGGTTCCTGGGGGCACAAGCTCTCTTCCTAGTAGTCAAAAATCATGCCGGGTGGTGGCAGGCTGGTTAGGACCAGTCAGCAACCATGATGGGGCTGTTAGGTTTTGCTGGGGGCACCTCTGAGGTGCCCTCTCCGTACATTTTATAATAAATTCAGCATTGGCATCAGTGTGGGTTTATTATTCTGAGTTGTTTGATACCAAACAACCAAGGGTTCATGAGGCCTTCATGTAGCTGGGGAACTCGTATTGACCAGTGTCCAGCACATGCATTTGCTATGTCTTCCCTGTACACTTACTATGTCTAAGAATTAGCAAAGACAAAGTGGGGGCATACTTGCTCATATGCCTTACATGCATTATGGTGCACCCTGACTTTGGGCTGCAAGGCCTGTCAGAGGGGTGACTAACTTAAATTGCATGCAGTGTTAGTGGACATGGCACTCTTGCTGAGTGCCATGTCGAGTATGCCACTTTGGATACACATTGTCATGCACTTGCAATGGCAGACTGCATGAGGATGGTGCGGGGCCTTTCAGAGTGGCACAATTGGTGCTGCAGCTTTGGGGTGCCCTCTTCAGTACCCATGCCCTAGGTACCAGGCACACCATTTACTAGGGACTTACAATGGGGGCTGACGAGCCAAACATAATATGGTTTTGGGGAAAGAGATCTGGCCCTGGGAACCTGTTTACCTCGGGCCCTGGACACTTACAGTATGAAACCACATCCTTTTCCAGCCAAAGATTTGGGGGCTATCCATCTCAAAAGAGGCCCTTTCACACAGCGCCCATGACATGCACAGTTTTTTCTTATTTTTTTTTACTGCAAATATGACATTGATATTATCAATGATGATATCAAAGACGTCATGAGTGTCGTAATTAGAGTGGTAATTAGCAGTGCAGGGCAAGGGTGCGAGTTATAGTTACCTTAGGGCACAAATTATAGTTAATTATAACAGGTGAATCTCTATGGTTTTGTACATTTAAACCGTGAGCCTAACTATAATGTCCCTATACATTTTGTTTTTTTAAGTGATTTTTTATGTATTTTTCAATTCTATTTCCTAACTATAATGTCTCAGTAACGTGTTTGGATTTTTTTAGTGTTTTTTTAACGTAAAGTAATTTTCCTTACTATATGTTAATCCAACCACTGCCGTGCATGGCCTTCAGGCTGGGCTGTCCCCTCACATTCAATTATTTATTTTGGCCCATGGATGTGGCAGTCCCACCGGCTGCCTGTGAGCTGAGAAGCCCCCCTAAATTTAATTAGTAATTCTGCCCCAGGGAGGTGGTAGTCCCTGGGGCTGCGGAAAGAGAGGTTGTACCCGATATTCAAAATGTCATTGCCCCAATTACCTGGGGCTGCAGGGGGGCCGGATGCCCCACCAGCATTATGTTACTAATTCTGCCCCAGGGAGGTGGCAGTTCCAGGGGCTGCAGGGAGGATGAGTGCCCCCCTGTATTCCTTTACTAATTCTGCCCCAGGGAAGTAGTGGTCCCCAGGGTTGCAGAGGGGCGGATGATCTTTCTGCATTCCATTATTAATTCTCCCTCAGGGAGGCGGCAGTCCCTGGGGCAGCCTCCCTGCATTTCATTTGTAGTTCTGCTTCAGTGAGGTGGTGGTCCCCAGGGCTGCAGGGGTTCCGGGGCAGCCAACTGCCTTCTGCTAAAAATTCTGTCATGTGGCTGGAGGGGGGCTAGACAGCCCCTCCGCATTCTGTTACTAATTCGGCCCAGGGTAGTTGGCAGTCCCATTGCTGCATGGGGACGGGGCAGCCCCTGCATTCTGCTATTAAGTTTGCCCTGGAGAGATGGTGGTCCCTGAGGCCACAGGGGTTGGATGGCCCCCCACATTCTATTACTAATTCTGCCCTGGAGAGGTGGCATTTCCCAGGGATGCAGGGGGGCCAGGTGGTCCCCCCTACAATTCATTAGTAATTCTGCCCCAGGGAGGTGGTGATCTCAGGGCTGCGGGTGCCCCCCTGGTTTCCATAGGACCACTGCCTGCTCTGAAAAAATATTTTTTTCGGCATTCGTAAAGGGGAAGGGGTCCCATGAGGACCCCTTCCCTTTTGCGAATGAGTTACCACCAGTGTGACACTGGTGGTAACTGCGAGTTGGTTTGCGACCGCATTCGCGGTCACAAAGCAACTCTGAATGGCGATGCGGTCGCAAATAGGAAGGGAACACCCCTTCCTATTTGCGAGTTGCAACCCCAAATTGCGAGTCGGTACCGACTCGCAATTTGGGGATGAGCATTGCGTTCGGCCTTTTGCATGCCGCAAACTGCGTTTTTCGTAGTTTGCGACATGCAAAAGGCTTCGTACACCTGGCTCTAAATGTTTTACTGATCATCAATACCCCTTCTGTATCCTGCAATGTCCTTGATTCCATTGGCGTTAGCCAAAGTAAGATGAGCAAGACCTGGAAATTACATGTATTGTGTCACCACATTGGGTGCCTGATATGACAAGGGCACATATCCGGACACATTGCTATCAAGGCTTAACATTTGCCAGTCATTAGATATTAAAAAACGAGGGTGGATAGCTCACTCACATTACACAGAGATGTGTGAAACATCTCCTGCATGAACTCCTGTAGGCCCATGGTGGATTGTGCTATGACTCTTTAAATACTCACCATGTAACTGCATGTGCCCCACTACACAGCCTAGTGTCTCTCCCTATGTGTCAGATATTAATGTCCCCTTGTTGCACACCAGCACTCAGCACAACCATTTGATGGGGGTGTGCATGCATAACCTACATCTCATCTGCACAGGTATCTTGTGATGTCAATAGCTATTGCTGTCCAAAGTGGGTTCCTGTTTGAGACACATTTTGGAGACTATCATGGCCAGCACAATCTGAAGATGGATTGGTTATTGGTATGTCTGGTGACTATGCTGTTCAGACATTCTTCCATTCTAACACACCTTGACATATCTGTGAAGATGACAGGGGATAGGGATGTTGACCTATCTACCATAGAGTATAGGGCATTATACAACATGAGTGAGCCCTTCAAGTGTGTTACCAAGTGTGGAATGTTGACATTTGTCATTGCTACACTTGGGGGCTTATTCACAAGTCCCTCACTCCTGGCAGAACCCTTCTTTTGTGAGAGTCATGTGTTAGTTACAACAGGGCCATTCTTAATAAACAACATAATGCCACCATGCATGGCTTTACATGACCCTGTAAATAGGGCACAAAGGGCCTCATTTACGAAAACCTAGTGGGACACTGCACCACCAGAGTGTCATTTTTTTGGACGTTCTGGTGGCGCAGTTTGTCAGCCCATATTTACAAGGCCACTGAAGGCCACCTTGTGTGGCTTTTCATGGCCTTATAAATACCGACCTCTTTCATGCATAACATTACATGAAAGGGACATTCCATGGGCGTTGTTGTGGGTATTCCCATGCAACATCCTTGGACTCTGACAGAATCTGATACATTCCCAGATTTACAAGGCTGGGAATGCAGCAGATTCCTACACCACCTCAAGGGTGGCATTAAAGTGGCACAACTGGGAGAAATAACCTTATTTCATCCAATTTGTTATCATCTTTCTATGTTTACTGCATTCCATGTGTCCCATCCCACACATAAACAATCATCCCTGTACCACAGGCACCCTTACACCAAGGCCCCAGAGTGACTGCATTGGCGCAATAAGGCTTGTAGCGCTGCCCTGTCCCAAAACTTCGTAAATGAGCGCCATAGTCTTTCTGTCATTATTGTGGTGTGAATCCCCCCTCCTGTGTGGAGTAGCCATACACATCGGAGAGAGATTGCACTGTGAGCAACAACAGTAGATCGCTACATCTGGAACACATATGTTAGGTATACCATCCCCTGCCATGTACAGCTATGACTCTACTGCCACATATGTTCACAGATTATGGTATTGTGGTCATTGCTCTTTGGTCAGACCATCAGTCATGTGGTCCCTCAGGGATAGCAATTACATCCACCTTGACATTACTCAGAGGCAACTGCACATCCAACAAGCATCATCTACATTTCTGTCCAAATCTTTATCTTTATATTGCACATGGATTGTTCATTGTATGGAATGTACATTAAACATGCCAGTGCACAAAGCATCCAACATCACACACAATTTGTGCACTACACAATAAGCATTAAGGATGGTACTCACTGGTAAAATATGGATCCCTAAAGCTCTCTACCTCTCCGGCTGTGAAAGGCTTTGGTCCACCTAAAAGACATCACACTGTGATTGTAGAACACATACACTGTGCTGAAATGTTGCACATTACATTTGAATAGCAATTAGGAATTTAACCCATCTGGTTGTAACAACTAAAATGGCTCATGTGACATGCCTCAATAATACACATTGGCAAGGCAGGCTGACGTGTACACACATGATGAAACAAAACACACATCAGGTGGGCACATTGCAGAACCAGTTAAAATGACTCACTACTAAACAATTTCACAAGGCTATCAACCCTTCACGGCTCTTAGCACATAAATAACTCACAGACCACACTCAGCCAGATATAGCAATACCTGTGCCTTACTCTTTTCTTTTCACGTACATGATTACCCTATATAAATCACACATTAGCCATCCTTTTTCCTTCATTCAACGGAGATAAGAATTTGTCAGTGCGACATAGTACTAGACATTAACCATACATTCCCTGTGCATCCCCAAATCTTCTTTTTTTTAAATTGAACACAAACCTGTGTGAGATTTGGTTAGATGTATAACATTCCGCATGCCAGATCTATGGACAAAGTTACATACATCAGGCCTCATGTACACGAGACATCAACAACTGGAGCATCACAAATAAGAACAGCTCCTGAAAAAGCACACACCCAGGGTAGCACAAGTTAGCAGGTGGCAGACCATGAAAAGGAAAGGTGCATACTTTCTCAGTTTGCACACAGCACATCTGTTAACAGGTGCATGATGGTGCAAACAGAGGAAGTGCTCACAAGGTATGATAGGGCCACTGGTCAGTGTGGGAGCATGACATCCCAGTGTTTGAATGCCTCTGTGGAAAGCTTGGTCTTTAAAAATAAGTTTTGTAGGGGCATGGCATTTGTGTGCTAGGATATTTGAAGAACAAACCATCCACAGGCGAATGAGACCAAAGGAAGAATTCATTAATCATGTGTACTTACCAACAGTTCCACCAACTTAAATTCCAAGGTAATCCAGGAGGTCGCGTTCTTGGATAATAACATCCACCCATCGGTTTTTGAGTTGGTGGGTTGTCCGCTCAACCTCAAAAAGCCTCTGCACATGGAAGCGGACCTTCTCTCATCTTAGCTTCTGTACATCCATCCTGTATCCTTGGATTACCCTTCCTCTACTGGTTACCATGTTGGGCAGGTAGTGGGTGATTAACCATAGGATCTTACCAATTCTTGGGCATTCATGTTTCGTGTCCCTCCCTTCTTGACATGCCTCCCCCCCCCCCCCCCCCCCCCAAACACAAGCTGGACAAAAAAAAAAAAAACTCACTACCCACAACTACCCCAACAACATTAATACCCCAAAGACGAATACCCAACAAAACACAGCACAAAACAATACAATATACAATTCTAAAGGACAATGTACACATTAGGGACGCTATAGGGACAGATGGCAGAACAACAAACTAAAAAAACACCACTATTCTCTCCAACAACACCAAAACACACCCTCCCTCAAGCTCAAGAGCTAAAGAGAAAATGAAAGTAACTTCACAGTTCCTCGTATGCAGCATGGCTGATCCATTGCATTACTTCCTGAGTGGGTGCCTCACTTATTAAGTTAATGCATCGATTTTTTTGAGCCTTCAAGCCAATGCGTGAATTTCACTTATTGCCTGACAAAGCACTGTGCAGCAATACAGACACGTCAAGTGGGATGCACCATTTTTGGCTGATGCAATGGCTGTAAAATCTAGACCTGGGTAAAAAATTCTACTCCGCTGGTGAAGTTTGCAGAATTCGCCAACTCCGTATTCCATGGAGAACGCAAATTTAGCAAGACTCCACACTCCACAGTGTAGCAGAATTGTTTTCAATTTTTTCCCCGTTGGCGAGCGTTTACAGTAATTTCGTGAGACTTCTGGTCTCATGCGAGCACAAACAAGATTTTTTACCCACTCGTGAGAGGTAGCTCCACACCAGCTTCTTTTGTGATGGAGGCGTTTTTTGTGATGGAGGCAAACACAAGTGAGCACAATTGACTGCTGCTGCAACCTGGCAAAACTGAAGCAGCGAAAATCTACAACTTCAAGTGAAAAACCTTCTCTAATGGACAACTCACGTTGATATTGTTGTGTGATGAGTACTTTTTTTTTTTTCAAGAACAGAAAGTGCCCCAGAGACTCCAACTTCGTGTCCCTGTCCAAGAGGCCCCTCCCAGTGCTTTGTCCCTCTCTTGGTCACTTTTCACTTGGACTTCAAGCTAAAAGGACCACTTTCTTTGTCTGCTGGATGTATCATTTAGTTTAAGGACTTTGTTGTATTTGAGATTTCGCAAGTAAGTTTGAAAAATACTTGTATAATGGTGTTGATAGAGGGCATGCACCAGGATTTATCTGTACTTTAATTGAATTTTTAGAATTTATTGTGGTGGGTGGCCTGCATTTGGGGCCTAGATATAGTTTTACTTGTATTTTTTGTTCTACAGTATAAAGGAAAAATGTTTTGCAGTTCACTACATTTTCTCCATGCTTTGTTTTGTAAATTTGCAATATTCATTTAATTCACTATGTGAATGTTAATTGGCTTATTCCACTAATGGAATAGGCCTTCCAGCTGTAGGCCCAATACTAGTCACAACTGTTTGTGGTGTCTATTGAACTGAAACACCATGGATTGCATTGGATTAAAGCTAAATGTTGTTTGGTGGTATTTGATTTTTTTTTCCTCAAAGAGTGTATAGTGGGGTAATAGTACTTGATGCCTTTGTATGATGTGTGTGGTTGTTGTAAAATGTTTAGCCCCTTTAATTTTCGTTTTTGGAATTACTGACTTACTGCTGTTTTTTTTCTCCTATACCAATGCCTTCTATGTCTGACCAGTGTACAAGAGTGTTTGTCGTAGACCACCATTTGTCCTTGTTCCCCATGCCACGTGGCCAGGGGCCTTTTTTGTATAGTCAATTAATTATAGGCATATACCTATATGATTTTTTGTTTTCCATTCATCCTGCTTGTTGTTTGATCATGTGGCAGCAGACATTTTGTGTAGGTGGCCCGCATGTTTTTAGGCCTGCATGTGCTCTTTGTTGTGGTGACCATGCCTCCTTGCTGGTTGTTGTTTGACCATGTGGCTGGCAACAAGTTTTTGTAGGCAGCCAGTGTGTATTTAGCCTTAGGCTTGCATGTGTTCTTCTTTGTTGTGATGGCCATGCCTCCTTGCTGGTTATTTTTGGACCTTGTGTCTGGTGGCCATTTTGTGTAGGCAGCCAGTGTGCTTTTAGGCCTATATGTGTTCTTATTTGTTGTGGTGGCCAGCCAGGCCTCCTTGCTGGTTGTTGTTTGACCATGTGGCTAGTGGCCATTTTGTGTAGGCAGCCAGTGTGTTTTTTGGGCCTGCATGTGTTCTTCTTCATTGTGGTAGCCATGCCTCTTTGCTGGTTGTTGTTTGACCATGTGGCTGGTGACCATTTTGTGAAGGCAGCCAGTGTGCTTTTAAGCCTGCGTGTGTTTTTCTTTGTTGTGGTGTCCATGCCCCCTTGCTGGCTGTTGTTTGACCATGTGCCTGGTGGTTATTTTGTTAAGGAAGCCAGTGTGCTTTAAAGTCTCCATGTGTTCTTCTTTGTTGTGGTGGCCATGCCTCCTTGCTGGTTGTTCTTCA
Source organism: Pleurodeles waltl (assembly GCF_031143425.1). Classification (NCBI taxonomy): domain Eukaryota; kingdom Metazoa; phylum Chordata; class Amphibia; order Caudata; family Salamandridae; genus Pleurodeles; species Pleurodeles waltl. The sequence continues at coordinate 655,741,108 of NC_090443.1, read as the reverse complement.
ACCATGTGGCTGGCGGCCATTTTGTGTGTTATTCAGGCATAGTAGGTCATAGAGGTTATTATTAAATGTACTTTATGCACAGTGTTTTATATTTCATTATATACTTTTTTTGCATTTTTCACCTCCACCACTCCTTGCTTCCCAAATCCCTGTTGTTTTTCATGGTGAACCCCTTCCCCTAGTACATCAGCAATTGAATTCTATTTTTTAAAAACATTACTTTTTTTGTAATTTGTTTCACAATCTTTATTTTATTTAATTTTACAATAACAGTGTAATAATAGTATTTAAATATTTGTTCTTTGTTTTAGAATTTTTATAAAATATATATATATATATATATATATATATATATTCCATTTACCCCATTAGCTCCAAGTCTGCCATAGGTGTACCGTTGCACTACATTACATTATTCAAGGATTATTATTCCATTTGTCACCAGCACCTCCCTGAGTGCCACATGCCAACCTGATGCAGATAAACCTAACAGTTACATTCTGTATGTTGTAGGTGTTGCTCTTTCTTATCCTTCGTGAGTGTAGATGATAATGAAAGTTAATGTTGGTGTGGTTTTACAAATGGATACATTGTATTTCATAATTATTTATAAGGTTAGTTAAGTAACCATTTATGATCTTGTTTCTATTACTAATGCAACTGCAACAATAGCAAGGTTTCACTGATCCTTCTTGCATATTTGCTTTTAGGTGCACAAAGAGACAGAGACATCACCCACAGTACTGCCACACAGAAGGGCTGTGCACAACGTGACACGTGACCACACTCTTGACCACACAGACATCTCTTCAGCTTGTGAAGCTAAGTGCTACTGCCAACTGGCTGCTTCAAGATGGCTCTAAAGAAAGCTGCTACCAAGAAAGCGGCCAGTGATAAGACGGAGCTTCCCCCACTGGTATGTCATCTCAGACCTTTTTTGGGGAAAAACATGTGCCTGCCGCACCAGACTGTGGGGAGGAAGAGGGAGGCAGCACTCCCGCTTTAATGGCCCTATTCTAAGCGAGGCCCAAGCCCATGTCTGGTACAGAGGCAGCCTCTCTAATCACAGGAACACCAACAAACAGTGATGTTGAATTGGAATTATCTATTTCTCAAAGTAGTGCCCAATCACTGCTGTAAACTCAGGCCAGTGGACAACAACAGCCACAACCAGCAATAGCAGTTTCTCCCGAAGTAGGAGCACATCAGGATGCCCCTCTTTCACAAGATCCACTGTCTTCCAGATCTCCACAATCTTCTTCTTCAAGCCCCTCTTTTGATGGTCAAGACAATACTTGGATGCCACCTCAGTCTGAGACATGCCAGGTGAGGCAAAGAGGGAAAAGGAAGGTTCCTGAAAACCTTAGAGTTATGGATAAAGAAGAGGAGGATGACAAACCTGACAACGACCCCAGTGGGGTCAAACATTAACACATCTGCTCAACCTGCTCCGAGGGATGTGATACAGATACCACCACCTCTACCAGTTTCCATATTTACAAGGCCCCAGGTATGATCTACATCCACAGCCACCTCAGTAGAGGAAGGCACTGTAGAGAGGCAACGTCATCAAAACAACATCCACCTACCTCCATTTCTTCAGATATTGGCCCCTAGTGTTAGAAAGTTGAACCCCCACTTTGGGACTTCTTCATGGTTAGTGAAAAGGAGCCAAACATTGCCATATGCTCAATTTGCCAAGCAAGTGTTAGTTGGGGTAAGCTTGGTACAAACTATGGAACTAGAGACCAAAGAACTTATTTGAGAAAACACCACGCAATCTACTGGGAGGCACACCTTAGCGGCCGAAATCCTGCAAGTGGTGTTAGTGAAGGTGTTGAAGGCAGGGAATCAGATCCGATAATGGTGGAAGGTAAAGGTGAAGAAGTGGGTGACATTTTCATTACACAAATCAGCTCTGTCCCCAGCAGTGTAGTAACCTCAACGCCCACATCAGCAACATCACAATGGCTCAGTCAGGTCGAAACACAAAGGCAAGAACATACAGTGACTGCCCCCCTGAGACACACATTGAGCCTACCATCACCTTCGAAGTCGCCTGCAGCAGCAGCACCAGCAAAGAAACAAAATCCAGGCTACTATTACTGCCATGTTTAGGCAGGAGGGGCAGTATGAACGCAACCACCCAACGGCATGTTTGTACAACGGGAAGTATTCCTCTCTACTGTTGTGCTAAATTAATGATGGCATTGCCAGCTCAGTTAGCGCCCTAGTGGTACTCGCTACTGTCTGCAGCTGGGGCAGCTGTACTAGAAATTTAATTTAATCCAATGGCCCTGTTTTTCTTTGTAACTGGACTACAAGGCTGATGAATACTAAGAAAGAAACACGCCATGTAGTATAATAAAATCAAGCATGCAGACATCCTGTCTGCCATAAGTAGGCGGTTGAAAAAGCGATACACTGCAGCAGAGTGTAAGGATTAAGGAATGGTATATATATTACTTATGTACCACTTTACTCACTGTCCTTACTCCCCTCTTCCACCGCATTTTGTAATACCTACTTTAAAAAAAAAAATACATTTGCTTTGCAGTAAGGAAAGGAATTTTCTTAACTTACTCAACTGTGGGGCAAGGTAGAGGGGATTAGGATGGCTTGGTAGAGTACACACTTCACTGATCAATCAATTATTACCCATCATCATCAGCATGTGCCTAAAGTTTGGCTAGTAGTGTGACTCACTATGGTTGGCAAATGTTGAAAGGGAAGAATTAGAAGTAAATGCATTATGGAAGCCATAATGAACTATATATATATATATCACTTGGCTACACAAATGTGGTGCAAGCAAAGATTGGATGTTGCAAATTATTCAAAAGTCTGGGACAGAACTTGAGAAAGATTAAAGAGTGAAGTACTAAAATGTTACTGACACAGTGGGCACTGGGAGGGAAGGGAAACACACCTTCTTGTTTTTTAATTGCCGTGCTTTGAAAAGTGTTTGACTCATTAACTTAACTTACACAGACAGATGCACATTGCACAGCCACTATTGCAGTGCCAATTCTGTCAAGTTAAACCATGCAGCTGTTAAGTCATCATGGATGGCATTGGAGAAAGGCCATAGCGAGGGAGGGAGGTGATGGTAAATGGAGGCTAGGATACATGTACCTGCCTCACTTCAAAAATACTGTGAGTCAATGGAATATTCTGAAAAACTATCCAATCCTCTGAATCAACCTTTTGATAAAACCCATTCCAAGTAAGTAAAGTAGGTGAGAAGACTGCACCTTTCCATAAGAGCTCCCTTGTTTCTTCATTCCAAGCATTTATCTATTCATTATTGCAAATTTGTTCTTCTGGTACACTTAGGCCTTCATTACAACCCTGGCGGTAAACGCCGCCGACCACTGTGCTGCCGCCCGCCAACATACCGTGACCGCGGCAGTAAACCGTTACAGGTATTATGACCCACACAGAGAAATCCGCCACTATACAGACACCCTCACAAGTCCGCCAGACCAAAGGTCAGTGATAAACTGGTGGTACCAAAACCCACACCGTTACGCCAACAGAAATATGCCCACAGCATCAGGACCCACAAATCACTGTGGCGGACATTCAACCGTGGTAAACCATTGGCGGTACACAGCGCCGCACTCAAAATACACACACACTAACAAAACTACACCACATTGGACAATTCAAACTACACACACCTGACACACATACACACACCACATACCCAATCCAATATAAAAATCACACACATTACCCACAACCCCTTACAACGAAAAAAATATTGCCAACAGAGAGAGAGACAAGCCAGGAGCACCCACTGAATCTGAGCCACAAAACACCATCAGCCATGCACCATCCATGCACCTCACAGCACACACCCCAACACATCACCCCACTCACCCTCACACATACCACTCACACTACACCCATGACACCACAAAGACACCCCAGGTTCTCTGAGGAGGAGCTAAGGGTCATGGTGGAGGAAATCATCCGGGTAGAGCCACAGCTATTCGGATTACAGGTGCAGCAGACCTCCATTGCAAGGAAGATGGAGCTATGGCGGAGATTCTTCGACAGGGTCAACGCTGTGGGACAGCACCCCACAACAACGGGTGACATCAGGAAGAGGTGGAATGACCTACGGGGAAGGTGCATTCCATTGTAGCAAGACACCAGGTAGCCATACAGAGGACTGGTGGTGGACCCCCACCTACTCCCCACAACTAACAACATGGGAGGAGCAAGTCTTGGCGATCATGCATCCTGAGGGCCTCGCAGGAGTAGCAGGAGAACTGGACTCTGGTAAGTTAAATCCTTACTACTATATCCCCCACCCTACCTGCATGCCATCACAAACTACTACCCCTACCCTCCCCCCATCACTCCACCACCTCACATATACCCCACTAACACACCCCACCCATCCCAATACCAAGTCCTGCATGCAACACCAATACATGGACACCCATCACAGACCTGCATGGACACCCATTACCACAGCATGCACACTAGTGACAATCACTTAGCCAAACCAATAACATCTCACACAACCCAAACGTGCCTTGCTACTAAAACCATAGATGGAAACATATCCATGCACACGATGGCACACGCAGATACAATACCACTGCATTTACAGCCCCACAGGACCCCCACTCAATGTCACCGGAGAGGAGGTGCCACCAACATACAGTGCCCCCACAGAAGAGGCCCACGGTGATGATAGCACCTCTGCAAGCCTGGATCATGATGACCAACCTGGCCCATCAGGGACCTCTGGACAGTTGGTGACCCTGCCACACTCCCAAACCACCACAGAGCCACCCCTCTCAGGAAACACCAGCACAGCACCCACCCAGCAGGCCCATCCCTCTGTCCCCAGGACAGTCAATCAGCAGTGTGTCCACCAATGCAGGGACCCCAAGCAACCCCACAAACCCAAGACAATCAGAGACCTGGGGGCAGTGGCAGTGGGCACATGGTTTAGGGGACAGGGCACAGGACAACAGGGAAGCTGGGAGGACTGCTGTGCGACAGGGGGAGGACAGGCCCAGGGAACCCACTCTCCACGAGACACTTGCAGGGATCCTGGGAACATACTAGCAGGAGACCTTGGACCAGATACTGTACAAGTTGCAGGAGACCCAGCGGCTGCAAGAGGGACAGTACCTAGGGATCAGGGAGGACCTCAAACACATCCACACCATCCTGGTCACCATTGCAGAGGTGCTGGCTGACATGGCCAACACCATGAGGGACCCAGTGGCACACCAATGGGCCCCTGACACTAGCCACACCGAAGAACAGCCCTCCACTTCCGCCGGCGGTAGTGGACAGGAGGCCCCTCCACTGGACCAACAGGCCACCAGCACCCCACCCCCTGCAGAAGGATAACCACCCTGCAAACAGTCCCTGCAATCCAGACAGAAGCCAGAGAACATTGCTAAGACCCCTGCCAGGAAATAAGACTCTCCTGAATGTCACCCTTCTGTCCCACTCTGTCACCCTGTCCACCTTGTACTGCCATTGTGCCTCTTCCTATGTCCACGTGGACAATGCCTTTGTGATACAAATAGACTGGACTCTATCCTGGACATTCCTCCACCATTACCCCAGCCAATTGCACATCCCCCTCTACTTATTAGCACTTAATTAAACACCGTTGGAACAAATACAAGTATGTCAAATGATTGAAATATGTATTAGTTTAACAAGCTGTAAACATTGCAATTCATCTGTATAGTTATATATACATAGGTATGACCTGTAGTGGGAAGCAGTAAACACACCAGGAGCCAGAGTTTGGCACAGAGATCTGAAAATAGAGATGCCAAAGAGTTCAGTAAGTGGCCATAGACATAGGGAAATCAGGCTGCCATGTCCAATGTTTAACACAAATCTGCAATGGAAAGTGAACTTACAGTGTCTTACCTGTGTGTCACTGGAATTACTGTTGAATGAGTGAACTTCTGTTATCCACATCTTCTTCCTCTGCCTCCTTTTCCTCACTGTCCACAGGCTCCACTGGTGCCACATTACCATCTCCAGGCTCATCCTCCTGCAGAAAAGGCACCTGGCGTCTCAAGGCCAGGTTGTGTAACATGCATCATGCAACGATCTTCTTGGGTGTGTAGTACAGGGATCCACCTGTCAGATGGAGGCACCGCAATCTGGCCTTCAGGAGGCCAAAGGTTCTTTCAGTTATCCTCCTTGTTCACACATGTGCCTAATTGTAACGTTCCTCTGTCCTTGTCCTGGCATTCCTCACTGGGGTCAGTAGCCATGAGAGGTTGGGGTAACCAGAGTCACCTACAAATACCGAGGGATACCTGTTAGCCAGACACTAACCCTTAGGGCCAAACCGATACACATACATCCAACATATAGTGGGTGGAGATCATGGGCTCACCTATTAGCCACACCCGGTGCCTCTGGAGTTGAGACATCATATATGGAATGCTGCTATTCCTCAAGATAAAGGCATCATGCATAGAGCCAGAATACTTGGCATTCACATGGGAGATGTACTGGTCCGCCCAACGCACCATCTGCACATTCAGAGAGTGAAAGCTTTTTCTATTCCTTAACACTTGTTCATTTCTCCGGGGGGGGGGGACAAATGCTACATGGGTACCATCAATGACACCAATGATGTTGAGGATATGTCCCAGGGCATAAAAGTCAGCCTTGACTGTGGCCAAATCTTCCACTTGGGGGAATAAGATGTAGCTGCGCATGTGTTTCAGAAGGGCAGAAAACACTCTGGTCAACACGTTGGAGAACATTGGCTGAGACTCCCTGATGCCATGGCCACTGTTGCTTGGAAGGAACCACTTGCCAGGAAATGGAGCACTGATAGGACCTGCACTAGAGGGGGGATACCTGTGGGCTGCTGGATAGCTGAAATCAGATCTGGCTCCAATTGGGCACACAGTTCTTGGATTGTGACCCTATCAAGACTGTAGGTAAGGATAATGTGTCTGTCCTCCATTGTCGCCAGGTCCACCAGGGGTCTGTACACGGGGGAATGTCTCCATGTCCTATTCATCCTCAGCGGTTGAACTCTAGGGTGGAAAACGGTGAGCAGAGGGTCATATTCACACATATGTGAAATTTAGAATGCATTTTTTCATTTACAGAAACAGTATGTGAAATCGATAGTCAGTTGATGCGCCAATGTCTGCTGTGACGCAGTTAGGTCTGTGCCTCCCTGAAATGGCCGCTGCCTGACCTATGAGGAGAGACTAGTGGAAATGTGGTAATTCCGCTGGTGTTGTGCGCCATTTCGTCGGCGGTCAATGACCGTCGCTCAACTTCGCATTGGTTATCATTGGGCCCTATGCGTTCCAGGAACGAATGGCGATTTACGCCGGCGGTGACAGTACGCACCGCCGCGGACGTGACCGCCATTTTCTATCTGTTCACTCACTTGCTACCTGACCTTCAACAGGAGAGGACCTACACTGCAAGTGCTGCTGTGACCTGTGTCTGGAAGCGACAATGGCTCGAGTGACTGGGGAAAGGGCCCCCGCCTTCACTTCGGAGGAGTTGGAGAGACTGGTAGATGTGGTCCTACCCCAGGATACTTTACCCTATGGTCTTCCTGACAAACAGGTGAGTACACTGTGAGCATGATGTGTGGCCCATGAATGTATGGATTGCTGTGTGTGTAAGCCTCGTGTAGTGGGGGCTGAGGGGTGCTGGGCAGAGTGCTGCATGTCTGGTGGTCAATGTCTGTGCGTAAGGGGATGGGAGGGATATTGTGGGCCATGAGTGTAACAATCCGGACGGTATGACTAATCCCTTCTGTTGTTTTTCCTGCATGTCAGTGCCCATCAGAAAAAGGGTATTTGGTGTGCCATCACCAAGGAGGTGTGGTCCCTGGGGGTCTTTGACAGGCGGAGCACCCACTGCCAGGTGCAGTGGGAGGACCTGTGCCGCTAGGCAAGGAAGACGGTGGAGGCCCAACTGGGGCTGGCCTCCCAACGAGGAAGGGGTGCCCGTCGCATCCTGACCCCCCTGATGTTCCACATCCTGGCGGTGGCTTATCCGGAGTTGCATAGGCGCTTGAAGGCATCACAGCAGGCACAAGGGGGTACAGTTTCTGACTCATGACTTTGCACGCGTTAAGGTTGTACCTTGGTGGGGGATGTGGGCTGTGGGTGCCCCTACGCCATGGTGAACTGGCAGGGTAGGTCTCTTGTTGGGCAGGCTCGGTAGCACTCCAACCACAATAGTATTAGTGGGCATCTACTACTGGGCAGGGTCCTGTTGGTTTCAAGTGTGCAGCCAATGGTGTTGGGCAGTGTACCCCATGGGCTGGTGACTAGCTGTGTAACTGGTAGTGCATAGCCTAGTGCATAGGGCTGATCCCTGTGTGTTGTGTACACCAATGTTAGTGTTTTTGCTGGTATTGACAGTGTATCCTCTGTCTCTCCCCTCCCTTCTTGTTTTGTCACCCTGTCCTTGTGTGCATTAGCATCATCTGGCGGAGGAGCAGAGGCACCGGCGACGGAGGGAGCTGCATCCCACCTTGGCCTGGAGGCCAAATCCACCGACGTTGAGCGCACCAGCGAGACGAAGGGCGAGAAGAGCACCATGATGGGGACAGGAGGGGGCACCACAGACAGCAACTCCTCCTCTGATGGAAGCTCCCTGGTGGTGGCGGACACCTATGTGCCCACCCCAACAACAGGTCAACAGGTACAGCCACCACCCCCTCTACCAGCACCAGCCTCCCAGCAGGCCCTCAGCATGGTTCCCGTGCCCGCTAACCTCAGAGGGTGGGCATCTCCTTGCCCCAGGCACCTCAGGCCCTGCCCCAGTCAGCCCTGCAGCCCTCAGTGAGGAGGCTATTGACCTCCTGAGATCCCTCACTGTTGGGCAGTCAACCATCCTGAATGACATCCAGGGTGTCGAGAGGCATTTGCAACAAACAAATGCATACCTGGAGGGCATTCACTCTGGCGTGGTGGCTCAACAGAGAGCATTTCAGGCTCTGGCCTCAGCACTGATGGCAGCCATTGTCCCTGTTTCTAGCCTCCCCCCTCCAACTTCCTCTACCCAGTCCCAATCCCCTCAACCCCAACCTATCCAAGTACACCTTCAGACCAGCATTCACCCAAATCAACACACAGAAGTGGCTCAGGCAAACACAAGCACCACACTTCATCTCACATGCACTCACACAAGCACAATCCCCATGCAGACACACCAACATCCATTGCCTCCGCTGTGTCCCCCTCCTCCTCATCATCCACCTCGCTCCCAGTAGCGTCTCCACTCACACCTGCATGCACTACATCCTCATCCACTACATCCATCTCCAGCACGCCTATCACTAAACGCACCTCACTGACAGTCACCACCCCCACATCCATGCACACGTCCCCTGTATCCTCTCCCACTGTGTCTGTGACCCGTCCTCCCAAAGTACACAAACGCAAGCACACACCCACCCAACAGCCATCCACCTCACAACAGCATCCAGCTCATGCACCTGCACCCAAACACAGCAGACTGACACCACCTACAACCGCTCCCTCTTCCTCCACTCCCAAACCTTCCCCCCTTCCCGCCCCAACGTCTCTAAGAAGCTATTCCTAGCCAACAGTGACCTCTTTCCTACCCCTCCCCCGTCCTTCACCTCAGGCTAGGGTGGCCAGAACCCAGTCCAGCACCTCAGCCACCAAGTCCATGTCCGCTGTGGTTTCTGCAGCTCTGAGAGGCTCTAAGGAGGCACCCGTCAGCCCAGCCAGTGTGCCACCAACAACTGCCAAGGCCAAGAAGGTTCCACCACCTGGTAAGGGCAAAAAGGGTACAACATCCAGCAAGGAAACAGAGGCACAACCAGCCAGCAAACTCAAGGCAAAGACTCCAGCTGGCAGAAGCAAGGAGGCACCACCATCTGTTAAGGACAGGAAGTGGTACAGAACACCAGCCAGGGCACTTCAGCTGTCCGAAGCTGCAGGGGAAGGGCTGGAGCCGCCCCCCACCACAGGCAGCACTGACACCTGCACCGCGGCCAGCACTGCCATCAGCTCCCCCGCAAGAACCACCACCTGTACCGCCGCAAGCAGCACCCCTGCCAGCAGCAGCAGTCCCAGTGGGCAGACGTCCAAGGCTGCAGGAGAAGGGCTGGAGCCCCCTTCACCACTGGCAGCACCAACACCTGCTCCGGCACTGCAACCACTGTACAGCTGTCCTCGCTGGCAGATGGACTGTAGTCCTGCCTCCATGGTGCGTCATGCGTCCTGGCCACAGAACATCACCCAGGTGAGTGACTGTGACCTTGCACTCCCCAAGTGCTCCATCACTGGACACAAAGCTTCCCCCAGAACCAGTGGAAGAAGGCTTCCGCTCAACCTGTTCTTGGCAGGATGAAGCACACTGGGCACAAAGCCCCCTCCAGAACCAGTGGAAGAAAACTTCCACTAGAGAGACTGTGGCCTTGCACTCACCAGGACAAAGCAGTGGGCAAACCACCCACTTGAGAGACTTGATAGACTGTGGCTTTGCACTCCCCAGGACCAAGCAGTGGGCAAACCACCCACTTCAGAGACTTGAGAGACTCTGGCTTTGCATTCTCCAGGAACAAGCAGTGGACAAACCACCTACTTGAGAGGCATGAGAGACTGTGGCTTTGCACTCCCCAGGACCAAGCAGTGGGCATGGAACCCCCCCCAGGAGCAGTGGAGTTGTACCATCTTCCGGCTGAGGTGCCCCCCCATTCCTCGTCCCCCTGAGGTGTCTGTGTGTTTTCGACCTGATGCCCCTGCAGTGTTCTCTCCATATTGAGGCAGGAGTCAAGTGTCGGGCTTGGCCTTTGTGTTTTAACCCAGTGGGCCATATAGATTTTGAGTGGGCATTGTCCTGCCTTTTGTATAAATTGTATATATTGTAAATACTATTTTTGATTTCTGAACGTTATTCTAAGTATTTCTAATATTAAACTAATTTGATTCCATTCCTTTTGCCCTTACATTATTCCTGAGGGTTACGGGGTGTTGTTGCATGTGTTTGTGTGTATGGTGTTTGGGGTGATGGTGGGGGTGTTGTGTGTTGCGTGTGTGTGTCACTCTCTTTTTCCTCCCCCCTCCCCTGTGTGCTGGGTGCAGTACTCACAGTGGTGGTCGTCGCCGGTGTTGGTGCTCCTGGAATATGAACAGATACACCAGCATGGGGAAGACCTGCAGCTCAGGCTCCATGGCGTCCTGGTTCTTCCTTGAGTGTCGAGAGGTGAGTCGTTTCCATTCAGAACACTGTTTCCACCGTGCTTTTGATGGCGTTGGTACCGCCCCGGAAAAGGTGCAGATAGGCCTCTTGTAATACAGTGAGCAGAACCTTGTCTTCCGCCTGAGTGTTGGCGGTTATCGCCACAGTGGTTGTTGCTACCGCCGTGGCAGTCGGAGTGTTAAAGCGGCTGTCTGTGTTGGCGGTTTCTGCTGTGGTCATGATTCCATTTTGTTTACCACCAGCCTGTTGGCGGTATTACAGCTGCTTTAACACCGACTGCCAGGGTTGTAATGAGGGCCTTATTCTTTACCCTTGGCTTTGATACACAAGATTTAAGCTTAACATTCTCTTATTCAGTCCTCGCCATTTAAAACCATCCAAGTTCCAAACATGGCTCTCTACTAATCATTTACCAACATACATTTACCCAAACACTACCTATGCATCCTTTCACTCATTCACCCACCGATGAGATCTAACCCACCGAGGAGTCCATTCACCTATCCAGGCCTCAAATCCTTTCACCCAGGCCCTTTCACCCACCTGGGCTGGCATCCTTTTACCTGTATATACTTTCATTCATCCTTCACCCACCCATGCATCCTATCATCTTCTTCATCACCTACCTATTTGATGATTATGCACCCTTTCATCCACACATCCTTTCACTCATATTATATTTCACCGATCCTTTCTCCTTCAATCCTTCTTTCAATTTTCCAAAACACATCATAGTTAAAGTTCATTTTATGAACCTTAGTCTGCTGAGTTGCATATAGAAGAGGCCATTAATATTTAACATCCACTACAGCAGGGTGTTGATGAGTGAGCCAACAACACTAGTACATCCTTGTAATGACTATATTACCAATTGTCAATAAGTAAGAAATAGTACTTACCACTGCCCCCACTGCCGCCACTGAGACTCTTCCCTCATCCACTCACGCAGTCACGTCTGAGCTGGCGCTGCTGGCCCCGGCACCAGTGGTCAGTGCGACCAGAAAAAGAATTTGCACAATTTAGACACCAGATATGCCTCCCCCTTTTTTTTGTGATAGCAGAATACAATCTGTAATACATCAATATATTTCAGTTATAGACTTCTCTTTTATCAAAATATCAGGTGGGCATTGTGTTGGTTGGCAATTTTTTAAAAGCCAGGTAGTTTAGTAAAAAAAGAAAATTGGTAATGGAAGGATGGACAGAACATTTTGATTCAATGGGGGAAATGTGTGTTATTATGTATAGTGTGATGTGCAATGAATATAAACAATTACAGGGATTGCTGTGTTGCTTGTGTTGTGTGTGAATAGTTGAGGTTATCTACTTCCTGTCTTTGCAAGTGTGTAATGTGTGTGTTGACAGTGTACATATGTGAGAGTGCATGCGTTACTGGGAATATACTATGCATAGGGATGAATCACTCTGCTAGTGCAATGGCACACATTACAAGAGTTGCCCCATGTGACAAATATGAATTGGTACCAGATTACATTGCTAGAGATATCCCCAGGGATGCCACCAACTTGCACTGGAATGGGGTCAGTGAACCCACATCTGAGACAGCATAGCCTTCTGCCAAGCTGTGCCATGTACCAAATTGCAGGCAGCATGCTGTTAGGCAACTTGGCGTGGGGGGGTACAGTTTCCCTTGCAGTCAAGTGTTGTGATTGGTTTGATACACCTAGAAAGTGATGTATGGATGTAGCTATATTCCCTGGTTCCCTCCTCCAGGGGGCTCTCATCAGAGGGTGCACTACCAGTGCTCCTCCAAAGATTAACTTTGACTCTGACCTCACATCTTACACACAGTGTAAAGTCCAAATCAGAGTGATTTTCACATTAGCATGTACCCACACACCCCTGCATAAGATAGTGCACCCTCGGTTGATGTCACAGCCAGTATAAGTGTCTCTGTCTCACTGCTTTGTAAAGAATGTCAGCACAAACATGGGGAACACCTTGAGACATTTCCAGGGACTTCTGGGCTCCATAAAGTGTGTGCAAAAGGTCACTGTGCACTTGCAACACTTCTACCAAACATCACTTGTTGTGATTACTGTGGCACTTTTAAATAGACTAGCATGTGACACTACTCAGGTTAGTCATATTTCCATCATCTGGGAGGCTCATGCTCATGCAGTGCTATTCCACCATGCATGCTTTGACATGACCTCTGACATATGGAGGACAGCAAGGCAGCGTACATCACACCATTACTACACACTGCATCAAGGTGGTTTGTGCCTAGCACAGTGGGTGTTCGCATGCATTACCCATGTAGTTAGACACTGTGACAGGTAATAAGACTCATGTGGACCTGGCACAGTCCCAAATGTGTCAGACATCCTCAGTAGAGCCCGAACGAGGATATATATATATTCATATGAACTTGGTTCATCTGTTTCCATCTGTTCTGCATTCTGTTGCTCACAATGGCCATTTAGGACTGTTCCATGAATGGTTTATTTGCATGAACATGCTGGGAGAACTGCTATGCAAGTTAAGAGCAGTTTTGAGGAAGTATGGAACTTTTACACAGCACCATGTTGGCATCCATATGTTTACATGAGTCATCCTGATCACCCATGGGGCATGCCCAGCAATAATGCACAAACAAGGACCCTACAATACACCCAGTACACAGAGTAACACTAGTGAGTCTCTCAGTGTGTGTTCCTTTACTTCCTAGCTATGAGTCCAGGATGAGCCACACAGCTAGACTTCACATGGCCTCATGGATATTGTTGAGAGGCTTGAGCTACCAGATGGGCGGAGAGTGATGTGGCACCAGATTCACTGGCCTGTGGTACCTAGGCCCATATCTGTATAGGTAGCTAGCTCAGGATGCATTGTGGTTGCAGTATACCCACAGACAAGAGAGACCAACATTGTGTGTTTCAACCACTCTACAGTGTAAGTGGCATGCAGGTGACAAACTGGCTCCCTACATTTGCTATTTATGTGTGGTGGGATTAATGAATCATATTGGTATGTGCATGCCAACGGTTACCAAACCATAACATGCTCTGCCACACAAACACCTGCTGTATGTCCTTGTGTTTTTGAGCATATGTATTACGCATTCACATTGCAACTCCTCCATCTCTTTACCCACAGGCTCACTCTAAAATATGTGGATCACAAAGTCAGCTTGTCTAGCCACAACTAATCAGGTGTAGTCCAATCATAAATATATACTTTCCATGGACACTCCTCACAATATGTGTCTATGATGTATGACTTCTTGAAGTTGGGTGATGGGTATGTATTCAGACACAATGTTCAACTGCACATTTACTGCCACATCAAAACAACACATCTTGGGATGGATCAGTACCTGGCACCTTGGGTGGATGAACCTTGCTTTTTATGATTTGTAATGGACATTTGTTTCATACTCAGAATCGTGGTGTTGTTTCTTCACATTTACACTAAGGCGGTCATTCCTACTTTGGCGGGCGGCGGTCGCCGCCCGCCTGGCGGGAACCGCCAGAAGACCGTACCGCGGTCAAAAGACCGCGGCGGTCATTCTGACTTTCCCGCTGGGCTGGTGGGTGACCGCCAAAAGGCCGCCCGTCCAGCGGAAAAGCACCAGCAACGAGGAAGCCGGCTCCGAATGGAGCCGGTGGAGTTGCTGGTGTGCGACGGGTGCAGTTGCACCCGTCGCGATTTTCAGTGTCTGCCAAGCAGACACTGAAAATCAATGTGGGGCCCTGTTAGGGGGCCCCTGCAGTGCCCATGCCTGTGGCATGGGCACTGCAGGGGCCCCACAACACCTGTTCCCGCCAGCCAAGTTCTGGCGGTGAAAACCGCCAGAACCAGGCTGGCGGGAAGGGGGTCGGAATCCCCATGGCGGCGCTGCTTGCAGCGCCGCCGTGGAGGATTCACAGGGGCAGCGGGAAGCCGGCGGGAAACCGCCAGCTTCCCTTTTCTGACCGCAGCTTTACCGCCGCAGTCAGAATAGCCCCAGAAGCACCGCCAGCCTGTTGGCAGTGCTTCCTCCGTCCCCTACCCTGGCGGTCTCGGACCGCCAGGGTAGGAATGACCCCCTAAGACTGCTCATGAGAGTGAAGCATGGTAGCCTATATCACTGCTGTTTCCAATGGCATCCTGGCCTAGTGGGGCAAAGGTGGGCACATTGGTACTAGGTAGATACTTTTGCACTGGCAAAGTTTTGTATTTAGCATTTGTATATATGTCATGAGATCTCCTAATAGGTATAATATGTGGTGGCTGATTTGTATGTTGCATAGGTAGACTGTAGAGGTCGGACTGAGTTTCTATGTGCATACTATGTAGAATAATCTACTGTCATCATACTATGAGTGAACTATAGTATCCTACACAAGTACGAGGCCATACAAATGGCTGTCTGTACGGGACACACACAGTGATTGTACACTCTTTATGTTAGCACACCGTATTCATTTTGTTCGGCAATGGACAACTGTTTGCTACAGGTTGTTTCATGCACGCTATATTAGATGTACCAGATGTTGCACTGTGATGTGCTGTTTGTCACATATAGCTATCTATGTTTTCAGTGTGGCAATTACTAGCAAATGTGATGAGTGTTCAGATGTTTACTGTGACTGTGAAGTTAACTTGCTTACACACTGGTAGTTCTTATATGTTTATTTTCACATAGATACACCAGTTCATTTAGTCATAATTGTGTGACATTTTGAGAATCATTTACACATTTGTGACAAAAAATTGGAGTACATGGTTCATCTGTCTTCATTCTGCTACCAATGGAACATTGTTAGCTTCTTCCTCATCATCCTCGTTCTCATCATCTAAATATTTCTGCTCCTCTTTATCATCGGGCCATGGGATACTTGTCCGTACACAAATGTTAAGCAATATATAGCACACTAGTATTATTTTTGAAACCATTGATGGAGAGTGTATGCCTCCCATATCCTGGCTCCTAAAGCGATACTGGATGACTCTGAAACTCCTCTCTACGATGGACGGGGTCCTGCTTAGGACAAGATGAAAGATCCACTGCGTTTATGTATGGGGCTGTTTATGAGAATTCATCTCCCACAGCTAAATACAATGGCACTCATTACAACCTTGGCGGGTGGCAGAAGCACCCGTCGCGCTTTTCACTGCCTGCTATGCAAACAATGAGCAGCTGCATGGGCCCCCAGGGGCCCCGCGACTCCCCTTTCTGCCAGCCTTTTCATGGCGGTTTTTACCGCCATGAAAAGGCTGGCGGGAGGGGAACTCGTAATCCCCTGGGAAGCGCTGCCCTGGGGGATTTAAACAGCCGGGACCAATGTGGCGGGAAAACGCCGGTCCCGGCGGTGCGACCGCGGCACTTTCGCCACGGTCGTAATACCCTGTGAAGCACCGCCAGCCTGTTGGCGGTGCTTCGGTCGAAACAGCCCTGGCAGTCAAAGACCGCCAGGGTTGTAATGACCCCCAATATCCTTTGTCACCTGCACAGAGAGTAATAGTGAAATTAGTAAATAGTCATGACAGATGGTGTCCCCACATTCATATACTATCTGTTATGTGTCCTGCTTGACTCATACACTTTGCCAACAGTATTAGCAGCATTTTGACATTGTTTGGCATACACACAAATTAATTTCAGATTTGTCTGACACTGTACTACACATACAGTTGTACTGTCCTCTGTGATACAGATACTATTTTTCATACATTTGATTGTGAATGCCATGCATGTGGTGATTTGTCACCAATAAGAAGAGTCAGTTTGCCATTGCGGAGTCAAATCTCTCACAGTGATCTATTTTCTTGGTTTATGACTACTATTTTCACACAAAAGTATCACATTTGGACCTACAGCATCACATTAATATTGAAAGTTGTCTGAGTTTAGTATATTCGAACACCTATTCGGCTGAAATGTGTCTTATGACTACAACATGGTTATTCAATGGACAATGCACACAATACACACAACACCTTACAAACATCAGTGCAATGTGTCTGGCACTTTGAGGATGATGACAGTGTTCAAACCTGATTGACAACTGTTGTAGCCTACTTATAGTTTCCAAGATGTGGGTGAGTTGCTGTTTTCTGGAACTCTGACATAAACACAAATACAAATGTTGGTTTTGATTATTTATTATAATGTGAAAGCATGTTACAGATGGTTTGCTGATAAATTCACAGACGTGATTTATGTGAAAATTTTTTGCACAACGTATGTGCATCTGCGAGAGCCTACAGTTGTGTTTTGGATGTCTCCTTGCTCAGCTGCCTCCTCCTCCTCCTCCTCCTTCTCCCCCTTCTCTGTCGGGTCTTCCTGTGGTTGATCTCCATTCCAGGAGACATTTGTGCACACACTTATGTTGGGCAGTATGGCACACACTAATATAATTTGGCAGACCGGGGGTGAATAGAGCAATCTATCCCCAGATACATCCTAGCAGCGGATCCTGCCCTTGAGCAGGCCAAAGGTCCGCTCAATCACATTACATGCCCTGATGTGTGACTGGTTTTATGCCTTCTCTGGGTCTGTCTGGGGATTTGCAGACAGAGTCATTATCCACAGCTGTATTCTATAGCCTTGATCAGCTGGAATTAAAAAAAGAGACAGTGTCAATGTTTAGGATAACTGCATTGGGTCCATTCCTACCCATGTGTGTTATGTGTAGTAATATTGTCATGTGCTTCTTCAAGATGTGATCACATGATGTGTCACTCGTATTGGTGTACTGATGTTTACAGGGGACTCGTTTACCAATCAATATGATGTCAAATGCAGTGCATGGTCTGAAGCAATATACAATTCTACATGCCGACAGTGCTGTTAATGCAGCAGAATTTGGTGGTGGTTATTTGCTGCCACTCTAGTACACCCAATGTTTTTTTTTACACAATCCCTATTTCATTTTCAGTAAAGTACAACATTGAAATCCAGTATTAATGCATTGTACCTTCAGCACTATGTTAATAGAAACATAGGCTCTCATAATGACATTGGCGGTAAATTCCAAATAGCGCCACAGTGACTGCCCCAGCATACCGCCACGGAGGCGAACATCCACCCGCCAGATTATGACACATACACACAAAACTGACAGAAAACAGCCACAACCACAAATCTGCCAGACCCACTGAACGTGCTAAACAGTCAGAACTACCACCCATACCGTTACGCCACCAATACTACGCCCTCCAAATAATGACCCATGAGTCACCGCAGCGGACATTCAATGATGGTAAACCATTGGCGGTGTCCACTGACAAGGCGGATATGGCACCCTAATACAAAACAAGACAACATTGGCCAAAACAAAAAACACTCACCTGACACAAATACACACACTCCACAAACTGACCAACAGCACTCTAAAACACACACCCACATGACCCACAATCCTTTCCTAACACGACAAGACAGCTACACTTTCTGACGCTAATCCAAAAGAGAACTGCACACACATATCACATCTACCAATTCATCTGGCATGCACCACACGCCACACACCCCACCACATCACACATCACCCTCTGCACAACCTACACACACCACACAACACCCATGTCCCCACAAAGGTGCCCCATTTCACCAATGAGGAGTTGTGGGTCATGGTTGAGGAAATAGTCAGGGTAGAGCCACAGCTGTTTGGAGCACAGGCACAGCAGATACCCATTGCCAGGAAGATGGAGCTATGGTGGAGGATCATGGACAGGATGAACGCTATGGCACTACATCCATGTACAAGGGACGGAACGACCGACAGGGGAAGGTGCATTCCATTGCAGCAGGGCACAATCGGGCCATCACAAGGGCTGGCTGTGGACTCCCACCTACTCCCCCACAACTGACAGCATGGGAGGAGCAAGTCTTGGCAATCCTGCATGCTGAAGGACTTACTGGAGTAGCTGGAGGATTGGACACTGATTAGTCAACATCACCCCCCAGGCCTGCATGCCATCTCAACATCTCACCCTGACTCCCATCACCCCACTCCATCACACACAGTGCACCACCCCAATTAACAAACCTAAATGCTGTCCTGTATACAAAACCCATTGCATGCACATCCCTTCCAGCCCTGCATGTATACTCACCACCAATGCATGGACAGCATGGAGAACTAACAATCCCACAATTCATCACCTTACACAAACAAAGGTGGCAGGGCAACAGCAATAATATAGGGGAAGGTAGTGTTGCAGAATATGTCACAGACATGAAACATAATACCATTACATCCCCACAGGCGCCCCAGCCAATATCAGAGGCGAGGAGGTGCCATGGTTACCCAGTCCCCCACCAGAATATGAACCCAGTGATGATAGCAACTGTGGAGCTCTGGATTAGGATGAACTCCCTGGCCCATTAGGCACCACTGGCCAGTCGGCTACCCCAGCCCACACCAAGTCCACTACAGACCCTCCCTCCTCAGAATCCAACACTGCAGCAGCCACCCAACATCCCCAGACCTCTGCCCCTAGGACACGTCAATCAGTAGTGTCCCCACCTTTACAGGGACCTCAGTCCACATCTCACAGGCAAGACAATGAGGGTCCTGGGGTTAGTGGGAGTGGGCACACCACTCAGGGGACACAGGCACAGGGGGCAAGGGATGGTTGGACGACAGCTGTGCACCAGGGGGGGGGACAGGCTCAGGGAACTGACTGCCCAGGAAGTACTCACTAATATCCTGGGGGCTTACCAACAATCCCAGGACAAGATGGGTCAGGTGATAAACATCATGCAAGAGAACCAGCAGCTGCAGGGGGAACTCAAGATATGGTACGTATATACGCAGGATATCAAGCAAGAATTGCAGGCCCTGAACACCACCATGGTCTCCATTGCAGGGGTGCTGGGTGACATGGGCAACATCATGAGGGGCTACACAGCACACCAGTGGGCCTCTTCTACTAGCCAGTGTACTGACCAGCCCTCCACATCTGCCTGCAGCTAGTGGACAGGAGGCCCTGCTACAGGATCCACAGGCCACCAGCACCCCTCCCCGTGCAGAAGGTGAACCTTCCTGCAAACGGTCCCTGCAACTCAGATAGACATCAGAGACAGTTGCCAAGACCACTGTAAGGAAATGAGCCCCACCTGAATGCCCCCTTGTGTCCCACTGTGTCACCTTGTCCACTTTGAACTGCCATTGCTCCCCTTCCTATGGCCTCTTGGACACTGAACCTGTGCTACAAACAGACTAGCCTACCACACTGGACTATTCTCAACCTTCACCCCACTCTATTGCACTTTGCATTGTATACAAATAATAAATACACACCCTTGGACACAACTTGAGTTATAGTGCTTTATCTGAAGGTAATGTACTATGTATTGAACTGTAATGAACTGCATGATCTTGTGTAAATGTCCAGTAATATGTTAATCCATCCTACAAATGTGTCTCAGCAGTCTGTACATATCACAGCAGTACAGTGTTGTAACCACAGCAGCATCTGCAGTAAGGGAAGGCATAGGTGAAAGTCAGGTGGGATGCAAAGGTAATGACTAGCATTACATTACAGCCATACACCGCAACACTGAAATGGAAAAATGTTTAGTTCAACAGTCTTACCTGAGTGTCATTGGAAGTACTACTGGATCATATGTGCCCTGCTGTCCACATCCTCCTCCTCTCCCTCCTCCTCACTGTCCTCAGTGTCCACTGCTGCCACAGCTGCATTGTCACCCCCCTCCTCCTGCAGATAGGGCACATACTGTCTGAAGGCCAAATTGTGCAACATGCAGCACACAACAACAATCCTGCAGACCTTCTCAGGGGAGTAGCATAGGGATCCACCTGTCAGATGGAGGCACCTGAACCTAGCCTTCAGGAGCCTGAAGGTCCTTTCAACAATCCTTCTGGTGTGCCCATGTGCATCATTGTATTATTCTTAGCCCCCGTTCTCAGATTCCTAACAGGGGTCAGGAGCCATGATAGGTTTGGGTAGCCGGAATCCCCTGGAAGAAGTAAGACACACACATTAGCCCTGCACAATGACATGGGATGTGACTCCTGAAGGCATACACTGACATACATTGGGTGGGGACTCAGGCTCACCTATAAGTCACACTCTGTGCCTCTGTAGTTTTGCCATCAACTGTGGGACACTGCTATGCCTCAGGACAAAGTCACCTTTCACCTTCCCAGGATACTTGGCAGTGACATGGGGGATGTACTGGTCAGCAAGGCACACCATCTGGACACTGAGTGAGCGGAAACTCTTCCTATTCCTGTACACTTATTCATTGGCCCGGGGGGACTAAGGCAATATGGGTCCCGTTCATGCCCCAATAACGTGCGGTATATGTTCCATTACATAGAATCCAGCCAACACAGTTGGTAAATTATCTACCAGGGGAAATGCAATGTAGCTGCACATGTGTTTGAGCAAGGCTGCCAAAACCCTTGCAAACACAATAGAGAACATTGACTGTGACATTCCTGCAGCTAAGCCCACTGTCACCTGGAAAGAGCCAGTTGCCAAGAAATGGAGCACTGACAGTATCTGCACAAGAGGGGGTCAGATCAGGCTCCAATTGTGCACACAGATCTGTGATTGTGGCCCTGTCCAGGTGATAGGTGAGTATGATGTGCTTGTCCTCCAGTGTAGCCAAGTCCACAAGGGGTCTGTACATGGGTGATTTCCTCCTCCTCCTATTCCCCTGCAGTGGTTGGTACCTAAGGGATCTAAAAGTAAGAAGGGAGTGACAACAGAAACCATGAACACACCACAGCAGTATACACAGAGCATGCTTGTATGTTGGACACTGGAATTGTTTAGGTGAGTACATTCGACTACAATTATGCACTTATCCATCTGTACATGTGTACATCTGAAAATGTATGCAGAGACAGGTGGAAGTGACCTCACTCCACCGACATTCGTGTCATTGCAGGAGGCGGTCTGCACCGATGTGCAATTCCTCATTGGCTAACATGTGCCTCAATGGAGTATGGGAACCAATGATAATCAATGCCGGCGGTGAAGGCGTTCACCGCTGCGGACGTGACCGCCATTTCATTCCTACCACTTCACTTGATTCCTGACTTTCCACAGGATGACATCTCCACTACGTGTACTGCTGGGGAAAAGGCCCCAGCCTTCACGTCGCAGGAGTTGGAGAGACTCGTGGGTATAGTCCTACCTCTATATGGGCAGTTGTATGGGTCTCCAGACCAACAGGTGAGTACACAATGTACACAAAACCAAGGCCAAGGAGATCATTCCCAAGACAAAGGCCAAGGAGGGCCCTCACAAAACCAAGACCAAGGAGGACCCTCACAAAACCAAGGCCAAGGAGGCCCCTCACAAAACCAAGGCCAAGGAGGCCCCTCACAAAACTGAGCCCAAGGAGCCTGATACCAAACCAAAGGCCAAGAAGGCCCCTCACATGGCCGAGCCCAAAGAGCCCCATCCTGAACCAGAGGTCAAGGAGGCCCCTCACATGACTGAGCCTAAGGAGCCCCATCCCGAACCAGAGATCAACAAGGCCCCTCACATGACTGAGCACAAGGAGCCCCATCCCCAACCAGAGGTCAAGGAGCCCCCTCAGTAACCAGTTGGCAAGGAGCCCCTCCAGAACCATTGGGCAAGGACCCCCACTAGAACCAGTGGGCAAGGAGCCCCCTCAGTAACCAGTTGGCAAGGACCACCTCCAGAACCAGTAGGCAAGGAGCCCCATCCAGAACAGGCGGGCAAGAAGCCCCCTCCAGAACCAGTGGGCAAGGACCACCTCCAGAACAGTGGGCAAGGACCCCATCCAGAACCACTGGGCAAGGAACCCCCTCCTGTACCAGTGGGGTAGGAGCCCCCTCCAGAACCAATGGGCAAGGAGCCCCCTTCATAACCAGTGGGCAAGGAGCCACCGCCAATGAGATGCCCCCCCCACCCATCCCACCCCCTGCCTCCCTGAGGTGCCTTCCCATTTCCAACATGATGCCCCTCAAGAGTAGAGTCCTGATGCTGTCAGGAGTCAAGTTGGGGCTTGGACTTTGCCCTTCAGGCATAAGAGATTTTGGACTGGTCTTTGGGCCTGCATGTATATATGCAGTTGTGTATGTTTTGGGATTTTGAAAATTCATCCAACATGATTACAGTGGTTGGAACAGAGGTATGTGTCCTGGCTTTCTTTACTCCTGGGTACTGTTACTGTTGATTTACTCTGCAGCTGCTTCAGGGTGTGTGGTGTGTGTTGTGCATGTGCGTATCACTCTCCCCTCCCTTCCATCCTCCTTTGAGTGCTAGGCGGCTGTACTCACCGTAGTCGTCTTCATCAGCGTTGGTGCTCCAGGACAGCCATGGCATGGTACAGCATCGGGAAGACATGCAGATCAGGTTCCATGGTGGCCGCGGACTCCTCTGTGTCTCTGGAGGTGAGTGTCTCCTTTTATATTTTGTGTTTCTGCCAGGCTTTTGTTATCATTGCTACCTCCCCGGAATCCTGGCGGTGTGCTATGTCATAATATGGTGGGCAGATCCTTGTCTTCTGCCTGCCTGTTGGTGGCTACCGCCGTACTCAGTGGTCACACCACGCTGGCTGTTGGTGTGGCACATTGGCTGCCTATGGAAGTGTTCACCACCATGGTCATTATTTGGCGGTCATTACCTCTGGCCTGGCGACCACCATCGCATACTACTTCCATTGCCGGGGTGGCGGTAACCTGACTGCCAAGGTCATAATGACCACCATAGTCCCTCAGTCCACTCAAACTGCCAAAAGACTGCCTGTGCGGTCCAAATACTGCCGGCCATACTCGGAGTTCACTGCAGGGCTGGCAGTAATATAGTTTGGTGAACAGGGCCTTAACAATGCAGCCAGCTCATAATTGAGCTGGTGGCAATGTGGCAGTGCCGCAGGTGCAGCAGCAACGTAGTGCATTCCACTGCTCGTAATTTGGGCAGTGGAATGCATGATGGGGCTGTGTGTGGGGGTCCTTGCTCTGCCCATGCCAAGTGCATGGGCAATGCAGGGGCCGCCAGGGTGCCCTGACCACCCCCATTTTGCTAGCTGAAAAGGCTGGCAGTATGGGGACTCTTAATCCGGAGGGCAGTGCTGCGCAGTGCTGCCCTGGCAGATTACAAACATCGGGACTGCCAGGCTGCCGACTGGTGGCAACTTGGCAGTGTTTGCAGTCTGACCGTGGCGGTTCCGCCATGGTCTTAATGTGGCAATCGGACTGTCACAACCCAGGCAGTCCAACCGCCACCATGAGTCTGATGGTCTCAAATCTACCAGACTCATAATGAGGACCATAGTGTCACAGTAAATGCAGAGATTTTAAACACAACACAAGGTGGCAGATCAAAGCATGATCTAAATATTGTGTGCACTAAACCCAGTCCTTCCCAACTCTCCGCTCATCAAACTGTGTACATCACAGTGTGTACAGTAGGTAGTGTTATTATTAGTAGTATCAGGTGTAGCATGTGTTTGTTAAGTGTGGGGTGTGTATTGGGAGGTGGAGACCTTTAGGGGTATCTCTAATATTCCCAGGCGCTCAGGGTCTGCGCTTAATCTCCTTCATCAGAGGGAGTTCTTAGCACCTTACATATTTCCAGCATGGCATCCCATTCGAGTAAGATAAGATTTTTACATAATTCTCTGTATTCCTCTCTACATATCACTTTTTGGCCTGTCCCAAAGTTCTATTTATGCTCACCAATATACAAAGTTGAAGTAATACCATCCACACTATGCACTTATACATACCAACTGAGTGACAGGGTGTCACAACTGCTATTGCCAGAGCCATCAATCAATCAATCAATCAATAATTTGTTAAGTGCGCTACTCACCCGCACTCAAGGTGGGGTGCTACTGCTCAAAGAGCCATGTTTTGAGGCGCTTTCTGAAGGCTAGGAGGTCCTGGGTCTTGCGTAGGTTGGTGGGGAGGGAGTTCTAGGTTTTGGCTGTGAGGTGGGAGAAGGATGCGAGGGACTGTTGCGAGGGCGAGGTCGGCAGAGCGGAGCTGGTGGGTCGGGATGTGGAAGTTAAGCCGTTCGTTGAGGTAGCCGGTCCGGTGTCATGGAGGGCTTTGTGGGCGTGGATTAGGATTTTGAAGATGATCCTTTTGTTGATGGGCAGCCAGTGTAGGGATCTGAGGTGGGCGGACATGTGCTTGTGGCGAGGGAGGTTGAGGATGAGACATGCGGCAGCGTTCTGGATGCGCTGGAGTTTTCTCTGAAGCTTGGCTGTGGTCCCCACGTTGAGGGCGTTACCGTAGTCCAGTCTGCTGCTGACGAGGGCGTTGGTGACCGTTCTTCTGGTTTCTATTGGAATCCACTTGAAGGTCTTGCGTAGCATACGGAGGGTGTCGAAGCAAGAGGATGACATGGCGTTGACTTGCTGAGTCATGGAAAGAGACGAGTCTAGTATGAAGCCGAGATTGCGTGTGTGGGGGGTGGGTGTCGGGGGTGATCATAAGGTGGCAGGCCACCATGAGTTGTTCCATGCTGTCTTGTTGGGTCCAAAGATGATGATCTCGATTTTTCCTGAGTTCAGTTTGAGGTGGCTTGCTGTCATCCAATTAGCGATGGCGAGGAGTTCGGCGTGGAGGCTGTTCTTGGCGGTAGAGTGGTTCCTCGTGAGGGAGAGGATGAGCTGGGTGTCGTCGGCGTAGGAAATGATGTTGAGGCCGTGGGGGCAGACGATGCTGGCGAGCAGAGCCATGTAGACATTGAAGAGGGTGGGGCTGAGTGAGGATCCTTGGGGGACTCCACATATGGTCTTGGTGGCTTTAGACTGGAAAGAGGGAGGCAAACTCTTTGGGATCTTTTGGAGAGGAAGGAGGTGAGCCAGTCCATGGCTTTGTGGCGAATTCCAGCATCGAAGAGGCGTGTGAGAGGGGTTAGGTGGCAGAAGGGTGTCGAAGGCTGCGGAGAGGTCGAGAAGGATGAGGGCAACGGTTTCACCCTTGTCAAGTCTGGTCCTGATGTCGTCAGTGCAGGCCATGAGTGCATGTCACGGTGGGGGAACATTGTGTACATGTGTGATGGCATTGTACCCAACATGTGCACACAACACATGGATCCTGAAGGTCTGAAGTCCAGCTGCACAACTTCCTTCACTGCAGGACTTCTCTGGGAAGGGAAATTAATACACAATATTTGGGGCATTGTGCACTTTAAAATTCCTTTTGAATAAACTTGCACACTAATTGCCTAGCAGGTGCACATACACACTTGCATCGGGGGTTGTCAGGGTTCTTCAGTGCATTCAGGATTGTATTTGTGTGTACGGGAACACCTTCAAGCCAAGGCTGCTGTTTCAGAGGCATGGTGAGTGATGGATGTGTGCCACATTACACAGCAAACATCAGACATGGGAGTGATTGTAATGAGTACTATTCATTTTGGACAATTACATGTCACTCGACCATGAGCCTTGGTTTGTCACCTTGCAACTAGTTCCTGGTGTGGGAACCATGACACGCCTGATAAACCGTGGAAGTCACATGCAGACACCACCACAATCGACATGGAACACCTTCCACACACAGTGATCATAATTCCTCCCTTCCATGCATTGCTCTGTGCCTTTCCACAAAAAAACATCTGCAAAATAGGCTGTAGATGTATTCCCGTGGATGGCTGGGGGATTTGGATTGCATATGTAACACAATGCATTGTGCATGTATGTGGAACAGCCCCCATACTGACAACCCTATCAGTGTTGGCAGTCAATGAGGCCTCTTTTACAAATGTTGGGGCAGGGTAGCATTGCAAGCCTTTTTGCTGCACTAACCTGCATCAACACAAAAGGGCAGGAATGCACTGTAATTACAGGATACAGCACATTTCTGTCCTTGTCCCCTGTGCTGGTGCACAAATTGCTGCCATGCACCAATGCAGCGACCCTTGCACCATGGTGCAATGAGGCCTGTGCTGAGAGGATGATTGTGTTTGTGCAGGAAGGGGCTCCTTCCTGCACAAAAAGAATCACAAGAGGTGCATTCCCCCTTCTATGTGTGCTGCAGAATCCAGCACACATAAAAAGAGGAAATAGGTAAAAAGGGGGAGAAATATTGCTATTTTTCCCCATTGCACCACACTTACGCCACCTCAGGTGTCATAGGAAACTTGGGAATGCATCAGATTCCATGGATGTTGGGTGACAACACCCATGGAATGCCCCTTTCTCGCAGAGTAATGTGCAAAAGGGGGCTGTTGGACCTGGCTTTTTGACAGGGACATCCCCAAACTTTTTGCCTCCTTCCTCCTATTTTTTCTGACCTGTTGTTGTTGGCTTTTGACCTCTGGGCACTTTACCACTGCTAACCAGTGCTAAAGTGCATATGCTCTCTGTGTAAATTGTACTACTGATTGGTTTATCCATGATTGACTATTTAATTTACTTGTAAGTCCCTGGTAGAGTGCACTACATGTGCCTAGGGCAGGTAGATTAAATGCTACTAGTGGGCCTGCAGCACTGGTTGTGCCACCCACCTCAGTAGCCCCTTAACCCTGTCTCAGGCCTGCCATTGCAAGGCCTGTGTGTGCAGTTTCACTGCCACTTCGACTTGGCATTTAAAAGTACTTGCCAAGCCTAGAACTCCCCTTTTACTACATATAAGTCATCCCTAATGTGTGCCCTAGGTAACCCCTAGAGCAGGGTGCTGTGTAGGTAAAAGGCAGGACATGTACCTGTGTAGTTATATGTCCTGGCAGTGTAAAAGTCCTAAATTCGTTTTTACACTACTGTGAGGCCTGCTCCTTTCATAGGCTAACATTTGGGCTGCCCTCATACACTGTTGAAGTGGCAGCTGCTGATCTGAAAGGAGCAGGAAGGTCATATTTAGTATGGCCAGAATGGTAATACAAAATCCTGCTGACTGGTGAAGTCGGATTTAATATTACTATTCTAGAAATGCCACTTTTAGAAAGTGAGCATTTCTTTGCACTAAAATCTTGTTGTGCCCTTCAATCCACGTCTGGCTAGGTTTAGTTGACAGCTCCTTGTGCATTCACTCAGACACACCCCAAACACAGGGTACTCAGCCTCACTTGCATACATCTGCATTTTGAATGGGTCTTCCTGGGCTGGGAGGGTGGAGGGCCTGCCCTCACACAAAGGACTGCCACACCCCCTACTGGTACTCTGGCAGACAGGATTGAACTGAAAGGGGGCTTGGTGCATTTCTTAGAGACTCTTTGAAGTCACCCCCACTTCAAAGGCACAACTTAGTATAAAACAGGGCCTATGCCCTACCTCATCAGACACTTGCTGGAGAAGAAACCTGAACCAGAAACTACATCCTGCCAAGAAGAACTGCCTGGCTGCTCAAAGGACTCACTTGTCTGCTTTTCTACAAAGGACTGCTGCCTTGCTGTTGGCCTGCTGCCTTGCTGAACTCTTGCCTGGCTGTAAAAGTGCTCTCCAAGGGCTTGGATAGAGCTTGCCTCCTGTTCCCTGAAGTCTCAGGACCAAAAAGACTTCACTCTTCCTCTTGGACGCTCCGTGCGCCGAACTTTTCGATGCACAGCTTGTTCCGCAGCAAGAAAAACGCCGCACACCGACGCTGATCAACGCGACGCCTTTGGGACGACCGAAACTTTGACGCACGGCCTCGCAAGGACAACGCCGCCCGACTCCGCAGGAGAAATCGACGCAACGCCTGCCGTGAGATCAAAACTTTGACGCACGGCCTCGCAACGACAACGCCGCCCGACTCCGCAGGAGAAATCGACGCGACGCCTGCCGTGAGATCGAAACTTTGACGTGCAGCCCCGCAGAACGACGCGCAGCCGGAAAACAAGCAGGAAAATCCACGCACAGACCCGGGACATCTGGTAATCCCCGTGACCCACAGAAAGAGACTGTCCGCGGGCCGGAAAACGACACCCGACTTCCCCGTGTGGAAAATAACGACGCAAGTCCGTGTGTGCTGGGGAGAAATCGACGCACACACCGTTTTTCCACGCACCTCTTCCTTTGTGGCCCTCTGAGGAGATTTTCCACCAGAAACCAGGTACTTTGTGTTTGAAAGAGACTCTGTTTACTTTCTAAAGACTTAAGACGCTTTATATCACTTTTCAGTGATATTTTTACAAATTCATATTGCAACTTTGATCGTTTTGACCTGAAGATACCCAGATAAATATTATATATTTTTCTAAACACTGTGTAGTGTATTTTTGTGGCGTTATGCTATGGTGTTGTATGATTTATTGCACAAATGCTTTACACATTGCCTTCTAAGTTAAGCCTGACTGCTCGTGCCAAGCTACCGGAGGGTGAGCACAGGCTGATTTTGGATTGTGTGTGACTTACCCTGACTAGAGTGAGGGTTCTTGCTTGGACAGAGGGCAACCTGACTGCCAACCAAAAACCCCATTTCTAACAGGGGCCATATCTACAAGGCCATGTAAAGCCGCAGAAAGTGGCTGTGAGTAGCCATGTCAATATGGCCATATAGCCTGTGCCACCAATGCTTCAAAAAAAGTGTAAATGAGGCCCTGAGATTGTGTCACCCATTTCTGATTGTTAATGGGTCTGTTAGGGACTGGGTTTTTCTTACCTACATTTAGGTCACTCCCATATTGTCCATCCTGGAATCAGTCATTTATGGTTGAGTGCTGAAATATGTATGCATGATGCACACTGACGGGCTATTTTGCCAGCACATTTAAAAATAATCCACAATGGTTGACAGTGGCCTGGACATTGATGGAGAGGGTTATTGCCTGTTGTGGTAGAAATGGGCAGTTGCAGCAGGAACAACCAATCACACATGCATAGAGTCCACGGCACCCAGCACATGTGGGAACCCATATATGGAATAAAATCCTTGTTTGATCTCCTGCAGCAGTTGAAGGGTGTTGGGGAGGAGGATGTGGCGGGGTGTTGGACAGATGATGGCATCCAGGATTGAAGGTTAGAAAGAGGGGAATGATGGCTGCCAGTATGTTAAGTACAGCCATGAGCTTTGTATGTAGAGTGATGATGGTAACTCTGTTCACTGTTGCCTGAAGTATTGGCGCAATCAGATGTAGCAGCTGTACTATGGACTCCCTCCTCAGATGGTAATGGGTAATTGCCTCTTCCTCCCTGAGTCCAATTTGTGACATACGCTGTTGATATGTGCGCTGTCTTCTTCTGCGCTGCCTCCGTGGTACAGGTGGTTGTGATAGTGGTGGTGATGGCTGTGATGGGGTGGCGGCAGTCTTTTTGAGGCTTCAAGCTGTAGAAGGAGTAGGTCGATGGTGTCATAGAGCTTGCAGAGTGATTTGGGTATATTCTACTCATGTATCAGTGTCAATGCGTCATTTTCAGGCTTGGTCAGAAGAAGCGTACATTTTTTGATACATTTGAGGCTCTGCACTTCTTTTCCAACAGAAGTGTATTTTTTTTATTTTCTTGTAAATACAACTGCATCAGTTCTGCATGATTTTTTTAAAGAGGGAACTCCTACCTTAGATACCATTGTCATTATGTGATGCAGCCGGATCCAGAGCAAGGAAAAATTTACACACAGGAGAAGAAGGTGACGCTAGAAGCCTCTAGTGTCACTTTGTAAATATGGAGCTAAGAATGCGCTGTTGCTGCATCAAAAAAAAGACACAGTGGCGGTACAAGATCCTTGTAAATGAGGCCCTTATTATAGAAAGTAACACAATGAGTATGTTTATTTTATCATAGAAATTATGGTGAGTGCAGTAGAAAGAAAAATAAGAACATGTTTTATATGAGTTTTCAAATATCTTCTATTTCATTATAACATTCTCAACGTGCGGACAGAAACATGCACTTTAAAGACCAGCAGCAAACTGCAAGTTCACTCCCTGGTGATCAATGGCTTACAGTGTTCTAATGAGCAGATACAGTGCTAAATTCTGGATTTATCCCAAAGGTGTGGCACATCTGAACGAAATCTTGATGTAATCGAAGTGGAAAACTGAAAGCATTTTCTACTGAGGACACTGCAGTAAATAAGGAAATTAGGGAGCTTCATGACAAACAATTCTCCCAAGATGGCCACCAGAGAAGAACGAGCCCAAATGTAGCACACATATCACTCAAATGTAGCCCAATGACAGAACTGTGCAAAACACTTAGGTCCTCATTTACAAGGCCCTAGCAGCACACTGTGCTACCGGCACAGCATTTTTTTGTTGCTCAGGTGGCACAGTGTGCCAGCCCATATTTACAAGGCCGCGCAAAGTCACCTTATGTGGCTTTTCATGAATTGTAAATATGGATCCCTTTCACACATAATACTGCCTGAAAGGGCATTCTATGGGTGTTCCTTGGGGTGCTCCCATGCCACACCCATGGAACCCGCAGGAATCTGACGCATTTCCAGATTTACAAGTCTAGGAATGTGCAGATTCCTAGAGGTGGTGTAAGAGTGACGTAATGGGAGAAATATCTTTATTTCTCCCCGTTTTTTCCCTCTTTCTATGTGTGCTGCATTCTGCGTTGTGCTTGCAATGCTTTGGCTAAATCGCATTGAAATGTGATTTATGAAGTGAGTAGGGAGTTTGCATACTCCAAGGTAATTGAGGAGGGGGTTTACGTACTCCAAGTGACTGATGAGCTATGTGCTAAAAAACTACCCACATGGTTGTTGTTGTTAACGAGTCCTGTGTGGCCTAGAACCCCAGGGTAGTATTGTACAAGTATATGGAGACATTTGGTATTTATTGTCTGTAGGTAAGGTGTTGGTCAATTGAATGCTGCCAACAATACCAGTAATGATTCCTTTGAGTGTTTGTGTTGTTGGTTGGTATTAGGTGAATACATGGAGGATCCATAACAATCAGAGTGAGGTTTGCGTGTCAAATCTTAATCCATCTGGGAGAAAGCCCCAGCTGGAAGAGTAGCTTTTTGTGCTAAAGGCCACAGTTTAAAGTTCTGTACAGCTTTCAAAGTGTTTGAGTCCTACCCGTAGCTAGCACGCAGGTTTTGGTTTTTGTGCTCGCAATATTTGCATTTAGGGTTTGCATGAGAAGTGTGTAAGACAGCTCTGAAGTGAGTCACAGCTGCTGAGTGGAGTGAGTGTGACGTCATTTGGTCTGCGCTGGTATAGGTCGGTTGGTGAGAAAAGCCAAACTCGGATAGGTAGACAATACTGCAAATCTATAGGTCAAGAAATGCTCATGAAAAGGATTGTGGGATTGAAAATTACTTTGTGGTTTCTTTAAATTTATTTTTGTGAGTTAAATTTGAGGAAAAAAGTAAGTTTTCAATGTTTTAAAGAGTGTGCTGAGAGAAGATGTCTGTATTCCAGCTAGGGACGGTAAGCCTACTCTACCTGGGATTACAACAGCTTCTGAGATAATGGAAGAGAGAAGAGTTTCAGCATGTCTTTGGATAAATCAATGGTGCAAAATAATTGAGAAGGAAGGCACCTTAGCTTTTCATAGTTTTGTTGAGTTGAGAATTTTAGAGAATATGAGGAGGGTGTTATATGAGTCAAAGCCCTTCCGAGACCCGCACAATTTGAAGTACTTGCTATTTGGGAATTAGTTGTGAGACAAACATTTGAAAGGGGAATGAGGAAAGCAGAGAAGATGCTAGCAGAAGCTAGGTGGGATGCAGAGCAGAGAATGTGGAGAGCAAATACATTACATGCAGTGAAGTTATTTCGAGCAATTACTCAGGAATGTGATGGGAATGTTAAGCCTAAAGCCAAAAAGAAATCTGAGAAAGATCTATAACAGAAATTGGGTCAAAATAAAAGAGTAGCAGATGTTGAGAGTGATTCAGATGATTAGTTTTTACCTCACTTGTTGCAGAATCACCCCCCACCAAAGTCAGGTTCAGATAATTCCAAATGTGCCTACTGTTAACGTTGCACAGGTGCAAGCAATTCATCAGATAGTTCCAAATGTTAATACAGTTCAGAATGTTCTAGTTCCATTTATGCACATCCAACTCGGAATGCAGGAATGACTCAATTTGAGTCCACCACTAATGTAGACAAACCAGCACAAATTGTGACCCAGAGACAGACAATGCCTCTGTGTTTCCCAGTGGCTACCCCACAGAATATTGCCCCAAATCAGTCAAAGCAGGGCTTTGTTACAGTATTAACTGGCCAAGGTAAATGATTAATGTTCCCACAAAATCAGTTGAATTTGACATGTCCAGATGTTGTAGTTTAGCAGCGATTAGATTAAGCATTAGCAGAAGACATCTTGTATTTAGTAACTATTGTGAACATTTCACAGAATCCATTTTGTATTCAAGGCAACCACTTTCTCTGCCACATGCTGCCATGTGCTCACCATGTGCTCTGTCCTACCTTTCTGTTAACTACACTTGAAAATCTGCCTAGTGACAAGTTATATTTAGCATCTCCCACTTTCGCACATGCCCAGTAAGGTCTGCAGCTGTTAGTCCTTGAAAACTGTTAGCCCCTCCTACCTGTCGACTGTGCATTTCCACATGACCTTATATTTATAGAAGTCTTGCTTCTATAATTGTACCACCTCCTTTTAGCCCCTGCGTGGGTATAAAAGGACCATGCTCTCTCAGTTCAGTGTGCTACTTCAAACATTACCGAAGGGTGCTGTTTGAACTGTAGTACCACCTCATGAGGTTAATAAACTTTGGGGGTCATTCTGACCCTGGCGGTCCATGACCGCCATGGCGGAGGGCAGCGGAAGCACCGCCAACAGGCTGGCGGTGCTTCCTGGGCGATTCTGACCGCGGCGGTAAAGCGGTTTCACGCCGGTTTCCCGCTGGCCCAGGGAATCCGCCATGGCGGCGCTGCTTGCAGCACCGCCATGGGGATTCCGACCCCCTTCCCGCCAGCCTGTTTCTGGCGGTGTCCACCGCCAGAACCAGGATGGTGGGAACGGGTGCCGTGGGGCCCCTGGGGGCCCCTGCACTGCCCATGCCACTGGCATGGGCAGTGCAGGGGCCCCCTAACAGGTCCCCACAAGATTTTCACTGTCTGCTTTGCAGACAGTGAAAATCGCGATGGGTGCCACTGCACCCGTCGCACCCCTGCAACTCCGCCGGCTCTATTCGGAGCCGGCTTCATTGTTGAAGGGGCTTTCCCGCTGGGCCGGCCGGCGGTCTTCTAGCGGTCGCCTGCCGGCCCAGCGGGAAAGCCGGAATGGCCGCCGCGGTCTTTCGGCGGGAACCGCTTGGCGGGCGACGACCACCGACCGCCGCGGTCAGAATGACCGCCTTTGTCTTTTATTTCAGTTTCTGTGCCAACTTCTTCCTACATGGTCTGAGGACTTTGTGCAGAGAAGGGTGAACCCCTTGCAATAGTAGGCCTTGCTGAGGCTTACTTCAACACAGAAGCATTACCAGTTCCCGTAACTATAGGTCCAATAGTCCCATGGTATGCCCAGGGTAATAATGAGAGTGGACCCCAGATTTCGAATCCAGTACCAGAAATGATTTTACCTTTGGAACTAATGCAGAAATGGAGAGACTTTTGGTTCAAACCAGATACAAAATGGAGTTGGTCCACTAATTGACGTGACATGTCCCCTATGCTCAAGGGGATCATCTATGATGGCTCAAGAGCAAGGTATGAGAGCCCCATGTAATATTCCACAGTTTTGTCCTAGAGATAGAGGCAATAACAATGGTTTGCAAGGATTGACAGCACAGCAATTCACTGAATTTTTAGATTCTTTGAGTGGAGCATCAGTCCCAGGAATCACGCACAGGAATAAAGGACATTGAATATCACCAGATTAAAATTGAAATTAAATGAGATGATCAAGAACACTTGAATTAGAGAGATTAGATTTTTACAATGAAAATGAATTACACTTTATGTGCAAGGATTTTCGTCTTCGAGCAGAACACTTCTATGAGAAATTAGCTAATTTGGCTGAAAAATATGAAATCGAAATTAATAAATCCAAACAGTTGAAAAAGAGTTATAGATTATAATTTGATTTGAGAGACATTGCAAACATGTGATCACCTAGAATGAAAATTCACATTAAGGAATTGATTCAAAGCATTCAAACTTGGGGAACATTAGATAAACGGGAAGGCAGATGTGCAAAGAAAAGAGATCAGAAGAAGAAGCTGACTGCATCTTCAAATGATGTACAGCAGGCTGGGGGAATTGTCAAATTGATGGCAATGAGAGAAATTATGGAAGGAAATTTTGTTCATGTTCTTTGGCGCAGAAGTGACATTCTGTCATTTACAAATGATTACCCAAAGTTGAGGGAGAAACCAGTGGAGTGGTACCAGGATAGAGAGAGGTTTGTCAAACTTACAAAGTGCCTGTGGGAATATTTAAATGCTTTATTTGAGATTGTTGATCCAGCAGATTTGTTGGTTGAGTGTAAGTGGAGCATTGATTGGCTGAAGCGGGAGTCACCAAGACATGTAGTAACAGGTGGGCCAACTGAAGAGGTGATGAAAAACTATTACAAGGTGATTGAGTTTTTTGAAGACTAGAGCTTCTCCTGAAGACACTGATTGGCAAAGGATTGATAGGACGTCTCAGGAAATGAAGGAGTATATTCATGCTTGTTATGAGAGACTGCTGAAAGCATTTTAACAATATCATGACACAGAGATTATTGAGCCAAGAGACATGATTCATTTTGTATTTAGGTTTGTTCAAGGACTGAAGCCTGAAATTGGTAATATGATTAATAATCATTTAATTTGCTAGCAAGGTAAGCTGATTGATTAAGTATTGCAATACGCAAAGTACTGCAGTCGCAAAATTGATTTGAAGCAGAAGAGGTTGAGATAAAAGGCAATGGTGATGCAGATCCAGTCTGCCTAAGCAGCAGGTGTGCAGGGTCCGCAAGGGGTGATGAATGCAGAAGAAATGCAAGGGATGCACCAGAAAGGCAATGTGGTGCCTCCATTCTGAGGTAGAGGTCATAGGATTCTAGTAGATCCAAATGCGAATGTGGCTGATGTTCAGAACATGAAGAAAATGCTGCCATGTCATAGGTGCAGTGGCATCGGACATTGGAAGCAGGAGTGTTCCTTTAATAATGTAAATAATTTGTTGTAAGGTGGTCAATATCAAAATGCAAGACCTCAAAGGCTCCAGAATCTAAACATGAATTACCTTGGAGTATGCAAACTCCCTACTCACTTCATAAATCCCATTTCAATGCGATTGTAAACATGAATGTTTCTACGGGAGCAGTTCAAATGCAGGTTCCCCATCAACAAGTACAATTTCCCTAAAAGCAAATTCATGTCCCACAGCAGATGCAGATACCTCAAGCTCCGATGGCACAGCATCAGGTGATGATTCCTCAGCAGAATGTGAATCAAAAACAAAGAGAAAATGCAAATGCAAATCAGTTAAACACACAATACTCATTGATTTCAGTGATGATGAAGCATGTGAGGAGTGCATGTTCAAGAGTTCGGAAGAGTAGGAATGTGTGTTTGCTGCCTCATTGGAGGTAGATTAGCGTGGTCATTATGTGAATATGAGTGTCATGGGTCATGATGTTTTATTCCTGGTTGACACAGAAACAACTCTTTTCGCTGTTTGATATGTACAAGTCCCAAATGTGCCCCTTTCAGGAAGGACAGTTCAGGTTGTAGGAGTAGCAAGTCAGCATTTGGTAAACCCCATTACAGAGCCCATTCCCCTTTGAGAATCTGCACTGATTTGTAGTTTGTGATTCAAGTCCTGTGAGTCAGCTAGGAAAAGACTTATTGTGCAAATTGAAATGTTCAATCACTTGTACTCAAGAAAGGATAGAAATTCAGACCAATAGCAATGATGAACCTTCCAGTCAAACTAAGGTGTATCCTCTCCTTACATTTTTTCCATCCATGACAGTTAAAGACTTGCCTGAGGAATTGCAAGAAACAGTAACACTGAGGCCCTCATTACGAGTTTGGCTGTCTGTGGACCAATGTGGTGGAGGTTGGCAGTCACACCTCTGGCGGTGAAGACCACCACATTACGAGTCTGGGGAAGGCACCTGCAGAACAGAGACAAGTTACCGTCTGAACCGCCAACGGTGCAGTGGTGCAGATATATTAAAAAGAGAGAATCAAATAGGCAGAAATATGTACAAAGAGGTCCAGTCTTGTAGTGCCCCGATCACACTATGCACATAATGACACCCCAACTTGACTCCTGACTGCAAAGTTCTGGTCTCCACAGGGCAAGGACATCAATGGGGCATGCAGGCACCTCAGGGGCGGGGGGCAGGGGTGCGGGGGTTTTGGATTGGAGGGGGTGTCCTTGGGCTGGGCTTGGAGGTGGGTACTTGGTGGTAGAGTTGTCTTGCCCATTGAAGGGGGCTGGTTAGCCAGGAGGTAGGGGGGCTTGCTCTTGGCCTTGGAAGTGGAGGGAGTGGGCTTGACCCTGGAAGTGGAGGAAGTGGGCTTGGCCTTGGAAGTCAAGGGAGTGGGCTTGGCCTTAGGTATGGGAGGTGTAATTGTGGACTTGGTCGGGTGGAAGTCTTAGGTGGGGGAGGACATTGAGAGGATTGAGAGATGGAAGGCAGGGATCTGGCAAGGGTAGCAGGCCACCTGGGGGGAACAGGACTGGGCCAGTGGTGGGGAACGGGGCAAACTCTTGCAGGAAACATTTCTTAGGGGCACAAGGTAGGACATGGGAAGGTTGTTTGGAAGTGGAGGGACAGGGAATAGTGTGTATATGGGGTGTCTTGAGTGCAGGTGCGTGGGTAGATGACGTGTGTGCTGGGTGACTATTGGGTGGGCGAGTTTGAATGTTTATGTGTACTGGGAGGAGGGGGAAATGTAGGTAGGGTGGATGTGCTGCATGTGGGAGTGTTGATTGTTGTGGTGCATGTGCATGTGGTGTATGGGTTGCATGTATGGGGGTGTGATATTGTGGTGACGTGGCAGTGAGAGCAAATATGGCAGGATCTGGGACTGATGAGGTGGTGACTGCAGGTGTAAGTGGTGTGACTGTAAGAAGGGAGGTGGCGGGGAGTCGGTGGAGGGAGTGGATGTTGGCATGTCTGCATCTGAATGTGGTTTGCATGCATGGCGGTGGTGGCATTTGTGGTGCTTATGTCTGTCCTAGCGTACCGTATCTGTTGATGTGGAAGCATGTGGGTCAGTAAGTGTGCCTTAGATGAGTGAGCGGAGAGGGTTGTGAGTCTGGGAACAGGTAGCTGGAGGGGGCAAGGAAGAAGAAGGAACACTGGCTGCCATCAAGGAGGAGGCCAGAGCCTGAAACGATCTCTGCAGGCCAGCCAGGGCACTGTGAATGCCTTCTAGAAACACAGTGGTCTGCTGCATCTGAGATGACAGTCCCAGTTCACAATGGTTGACTGCCCCACAGAGATGGACCTCAGGAGGTCAATAGCTTCCTTATTGATGGCAGCAGGGCTGACTGGGGCAGGGGCAGAGGTGCCTGCTGCGAAAGAGATGCCCACCCTCCTTGGTGTGCGGACATGGGCAACTGGATGGGGAGCTCCAGGGAAGGTGGTGCTGGTAAGGGGGGTGGTGGACAAGGATGATGCAGGCATGGGGCCAGATGGGTCTGCCTCTGCCAGGGAGCCATCATCAAAGGAGGAATCTGAAGATGCAGAGATGCCCTCCTTTCCACTGGTCCCCTCAGCTCCACTGGAATCGGCCCCATGGCTCCTAGGTCCTGTGGGCTGTGGCTTCCCCACTTGCCGGTGCCCCTTCTCCTTCAACAGATGATGCTGATGCACACAAAGACAGAGGAGGAGAGGGAGGGAGCGTGGGAGATAGAGAGACTTGGTGCAATTGGTAAATGCCAGCACAACAATCACAAAGAGCAATTACAATATCCCCTGATGCCATGCTATGACATGCCAGGCCCTCACCTATACATGCCACAAGAATGGATCACCATGGGGGAAACCACAGCAATGCACATGTGTACCACTGATGGTGACACAGATGCAATTGTGTACATGATGAGAGGCATACGTGCCACACCTGCCCAGTACCTTCCCACTTCTCATGCCCGTTGAGACACACAATTCCTGGACTCCCGAACCAACTGAATTCTGCATGGGTAGTTGGCATGCCAACGAAGCCATTGTTAAGTTGCACAGTGACATCTTGGCCCACCTTACCTCATTACACATACAGCACCTGCCAGTAGTTTGAGTACTCCACATTCACCCCTGGTACAGTGGTTGGCAAGAACTGATTACAATGGCCTGACACCCCAGATGCAATGAGCCTGTTGGCATGAGCTGCCTAGCTCATCTTGGTAGTAGGTGACAACACAGATACCACATTGGATGTTACTGCCCCTCAATTCACTAACTGCACAGCATGGCCACACATCTATGATGCCAATCCTGCCCGGTTGTTGAATACCCATAGTGGACATGAATCTACCTAGTACCCAATCTACAGCTATCCAATAGTGCACTGCCAGAGCCACCTTGGCAACACATAGTGAGAGTATGTACTCACACACTCGTGGCTGCTGTGCTGCCCTCAAATGCCCATCCAACTCAGTGTATGCCACTGACAAAATATGGGCCATTAGGAGCATCAGGGTCCAACGGGTACCCCTCCCTGGTTGGGAGGTAACCACCTGGGCCTCTGTGGTTTTCCGTGCGCAACATTTCAGGTCCTCCCACCTCTTTCTGCAGTAGGTACTCCACCGGGCTTGGACCCCCAGGGTCCACACTTGCTTGGCGTTGGCACACCATATCTCCTTCTTCTGATGGACGCTGACCTGCATGGGTGACACAAACAGAAGTAAAAAATTAATGCAGCATTGAATCACAGGGACAGCAGTGGACAGCACACATCTCACAACTACACTCACATGTCATCAATCCACGTATCTTTAGACTTCTCACCCATGTCCATTCTTCAGTCACACTGCCTCGTTCCAATGCCCCCATCCCCATAAACATCACTCACAGATAGGACAGAGACACTGGCCTCACCTGCTGCTCTGGTGCCCAATACAACTATCCATACATGGGGAGCACCCCAAGGGCTTCTCCAATTCTTCCTGGGTGAAGGCTGGGGCCCTATCTCTTGCAGGACGTGGCATCTTGGCTCCACGCAGTGGAGGTTTTCTGTGCACGAGTGTCAGGAGACAAGTGAACACGAGCACATGAAATGGCAGTCACTGCAGCTGTGGACATCACCGTCACCTCCGGTGGTGATCACCATTGGCTCCTGTCCCCAGTAGGAAACCATGATAACCAATGAGAAGTTGCACGGCGGATGCGACCGCCTGCCATGACATGTTACGCTGGCAGGATGGGCTCACTTCCAGCTGTCCGGTGCATGCAGGACAGGCGGCTGCCATTTTACATGTGCAGTGTGTATTGAGGGTGCATTGAAGGTGCACCATGGGTGACATTTGGTGACCTGTGCACAGCTCGACTACGTCCATAGAGTCAATGCTGCACATCATGATTCCGACTCCCTCTAATTCCCAGGTACAGTGGAAGGTTGAGGATGAGGAATGCTCTGGTTTACAGGTCCCTAGTCGACCTTTCCACCCTGGAAGAGCGACACATTATTCAGACCTATTGTCTGAACTGTCAGACCATCGCGGTGCTGGTGACCCAGTTGGAGCCGGATCTGTTGCCTGCCATTCGCCATCCCAATGTCATTCCACTCACAGTACAAGTGTTGTCAGTTCTCAGCTTCCTTGCCTCAGGGTCGTTCCAGATTACAGTGGGCTTGGCAGCCGTGATGTCACAGCCCATGTTCAGCAACGTCCAGAAGGAGGTACTATGTCCCTTGCTGACAAATCTGCTCAGCTACATCAGGTTCCCCCAACGTGCAGATTTAGGCACTGTCAAGGCTGCCTTCTACAAATTGGCACATGTGCCTCATGTGATAGGGGCCGTTGATGGCACCCATTTTGCCCTGGTGCCACCCAGGAGGAGTAAACAAGTGTATAGGAACTATAAAAACTTCTAGTCCACCAATGTGCAGGTGGTGTGTCTCGCTGATCAATATATTAAACAAGTGGCTGACAAGTTCCCTGGTTATGCGCATGGCTCCCACATTCTGCGAAACAGCACTGACCCACACATGATGCCAACACTACAGAGGGACTGGGCCTGGCTCATTGATATGTATCCTTTCAAATGTGTGCCCCTCTGCTCTCAACACTCTTCGCGACCTGCCCTATCACCTTCCCAGTCTTGACATGACTCTTACCTCTATGCACACAGGTGACTCTGGTTACCCCAACAGTTCCTGGCTATTGACACCCGTGAGGCATCCGACTAAAGCTGTTGAACACTGTTCCAATGAGGTATACAGAAGGACAAGACGGATCACTGAAAGGACCATTGGCTCTGTTTGCTGTGAGTGAATGACTATTGGGGAGGTATACCGTGGGTATATGGTTTGTTATTGCCATATGGTTTGGGCCTTGATTTGCCATCCCAGCCTTGGCGTCCTGTACTGACAGTGCATGTGAGTTGAGTTGGCATATGTGACACCTCTAGTGATTGCTTTCCGTGTCTTATTTTACTTTCAGGACATTGTTGTGGTGCACTATGGTTCCTGCCTCACCTGTTGCCTCCCTTAACACATGTCACCAGCCACTGCCTGCTCTTCTGTAATCGTTGCTGCATATTGGTCCCCTTCTGTCACTCTCACATTCATTGGCAGGACAATGGGTTTACTGTTGCACATGTAATGACAGTATCTTTCGTACTCACAATGACAATTAAAGACGTAGGGAGGGAGGGAGAAGTGCAAGGGGTGATGATTGGGATCATGGCGGGTGGGATCATCAGAGTAAGTAGGCCAGCTGTGGGTAGTCGTAGTCCAGTATGGTGGCCATGGGACAACATAGAGATGACAGTGGACAGTCAACAGAGTGTCTCAGTGACACACAAGTGAGAATGTTCAGGAGAGGGTCACTTCCTGATGGTGGTTTCTGTCTTGGCATCAGTTCCAGCTGCATGTCTGGTTGCATGTCCTCGCTTGCGTGGGGGCTCCTCAGCTACATGGGCAGGGGTGCTGGTGTCCTGCGGGTCCTTGGCAGGGCCTCCTTTCCACTAGCTGCCGCTGACGTGGAGGGCTCATGTAGGATGTGGCTATTGGAGGGGGCCTGCTGTTGGGAGGTGGAGTCACGCAGGGTAGTGGTGAGTTGCTTCAGCACCCCTGCCATGTTGGCATTGTGTGTCTGCCACTGCTGCATGGCCTCCTGATGGTGTTCCCTCTGCATCTTCTGGCTCTCCTGCACGGATGGCAAGGATCTAGGCCATGGTGTCCTTGGTTTGGTGGTATGCACCCAGGACATGGGTGAGGGCCTCCTGGCCAGTCTGGTGTTGTGGCTGCCCTGTTCCTTGGATGACAGATCCCCTCCCACTACTCCTAGCCCTTGTGCCTGTGCCCCTGGCACAGTGTTACCTCTCCCAGTTGCACTAGGCCCTTCATTGTCTGGGGTGTGAGCCCTGGACACTGGCTCCTGTACTGTGGGGCACACTTCTGATTGAGAGGTTCCTGGGGCACAGGTTTGGGGAGGAGGGGTTGGCTGAGGTGTTGCAGCCACATGGGAGGGGGAGTCCTGTGTGTCTAGGGTGGGGCTGCTAGGAGTGGGCTGTCCAGTTGCCCCAGATGACCCAGGCAAGTCATCCACATCTAGACATCCGCTGGGGCCTTCAACCTGGGGAGGGCTGTCTGAACCAGGCATCCTCTGCAGGGTGGCAGTTGCAGGGTTTCCTGTGGATGGAAAGGGGGAGAGTTTGTATGTGGATGTGTGGCTGTATTTTTCATGGTGTGGTGCATGCTGTGGCTAAAATTGCTTTCCAGTGATGGCAATGGCAGCTGCAGCACTTCAGACATTGATTTTGGTATCGGAATTGTGCCATGTGTCCATGTGCCATGGTGGGTTGTGCCATGTGTCCATGTGCCATGGTGGGTTGTGGATGGTGGTTGGCATTGCTTTCATTGCCATGTGTTGTGACGCTGTCCTGGCAACCAGTATGTGTGGGCAGTGGTATGGCTGTCCATTCAGGTAATCCACTGTGATGT
The DNA here is from genome assembly GCF_031143425.1 of Pleurodeles waltl. Lineage (NCBI taxonomy): Eukaryota > Metazoa > Chordata > Amphibia > Caudata > Salamandridae > Pleurodeles > Pleurodeles waltl. Next base: position 655,698,009 of record NC_090443.1, on the reverse strand, counting down.
AGGACTGTGATTTTTTGCTGTGTGGGGAGTGATGCATTGTGGGAGTTGTGGTTCTTCACATTGTAACTATTATCCATGCATTAGAGTGGTAGTGTGTGGGGATGGTGGAAGAGGGGTGGTGTGGCATGCAGGGGAGGGGTTTGGGGTGATTGGGGTCAGTAGTGTGGGATGGTTTAGACTGGGGAGGGGTTGGGAGGCATGCTGGACAGGAGTGGTTGGTGCCTTGGGGGATTGTTGACTTACCAGAGTCGAGCCCTCCAATGATACCAGTAGGGCCCTCCAGATGCATGGTGTTCAAGACCTTCTCCTCCCAGGATGTTAACTCAAGTGGAGGAGGCGGAGGCCCACCGCCAGTTTTGTTGAAGGAGATCTGGTGCCTGGAAGCCATGGAACAGACCTTCCCCCTGAGGTCGTCCCACCTCTTCCCTTGTGAGTGGATAGGTGCTGACTGAGTTGACCCTGTTGACAAACCTCTGCCATAACTCTGTTTTCCTGTCCAACGATGTTTGCTGGACCTGGGCTCCCATCAATTGTGGCTATACTCTGACACTCTCGTCCACCATGACCTGCAACTCATTGTCTGTGAACCGTGGCTGCTTCTTCCGTGACAAGTTGTGGAGGTGTGTGCTGTGTGGGTAGAGTGCAATGCGGGGTGATTGGTGGTGTGAGGGTGTTTGGATGTGGGTGCTGGTTGGTTGTGGTGGTGGTGTGTTCAAAGTGTGCAATGTGAAGGTTTTTGTTGTGTATGGGATGTGCTTTGTGGCTGGTGTCTCTGTGGCTGGTCGTGGGAGTAGGTGTGTGTGAGGGAGTGTTTTTTAGTACCATGAGCAGGTGTGTGTGGTGTGTGTATGTGTTTCAGGTGTGGGGTATTCAAACTATCCAATGTGGTGTTGGCTACTATTGCGGTGCCTTTTTTCTACTGCCGCAGTGAAAACAGCCAATGGGTTACTGCCGTGCATGTACTGCTGTGCTGAAAACTGACCTATAATAGGGAGATCCGAATGGTGTTGGCCGGGGGGGCCGGCGGTTAGACAGTCTCTCTTTCGCCATCAGTCAGCCTGGCGGTGTTGGTTTTGTGGCTGGATTTGGGCGATTTCGGGTGATTTGTTCACTTCGACTTGTAATACGGCGGTCGCTGTACCACCACCACTGGCATTATGGTGGCGGCATTTCGTATTGCAGTTTTACACGAAGACCGCCAAAGTCGTGATGAGGGCCTGAGAGCTTAGGATCTCTCTGGAAAAGATTTTGGACCTATTCGAGGTGTTGAACGAATTAAAGTAACTTTGAAGCCAAATGCAGTTTTCCCCAGACAGCACAGTATCACATGACACCAGAAGTAATTGAAGGAATAACCCCAGTAAATACAGATTTTGTTGAGCAGAGAGTGCTAAAAGAAGTTGTGAGCAGCCCATGTAATTCTCCAATTTTGGGTTTGCGAAAGCCAAGTGGGAAATATCACACAGTTCAGGATTTGAGAATGGTGAATGAAATTGTAGTCCCATTGTGCCAAATTCAGCAATGATTTTATTTCAGATTCTATGTGAAGTAGAGTAGTTTTCAGTGATTGATTTGTCACAAGCATTTTTGTTTTCTCAGTACCATTTCATGAGGATAGTCAGTTCCTCTTTTGTTTCCATTTCGGCAACCATATGTATTCATGGTGTCATACCCCCCAGGGGTGTTCGGGATCACCATCCATTTTTAATAAGATCCTGAAAAAGAATTTAGGGCCACATGTACAAAAATCTGGTTTTGCGACCCAAAACCTGATGTACAACAGTGTCAATGGCATTGTTTGCGATGGGGTCACAAATGACCTACCTCATGGATATTCATGGCGTAGGTCGTAATTTGTGACCCCATTGGGAATGGCCACCCTCACATGGAAGGTGGCCGCTGGAGACAGCAGACCACCATGTCTGTGATTGCTTTTAAATAAAGCATTTTTTATTTTTTTTAATGCAGCCAAGATGCATTTCAAAATCAAAAATGAAAAGTTTTCTTTTCATTTTTTAAGAGCAGGCAGTGGTCCGTCTGAAAAATATTTTTGCTACCATTCACAAAGGGGAAGGGGGTCACATGGGGACCCCGTCCCATTTGCGAATGGGTTAGCACCAGTTTGAAACTGGTGCTAACTGCGATTGTTTTGCGACCGCATTCCCAGTCACAAAACAATCATACATACCATCTGGATTCGGTATTAGGAAGGGACACCCTTGTCATGCCCCTTCCTAATACCAAATCGCAAAACCCAAACTGCGATTCGGTAACAAGTTACCGAATCGCAGTTTGGGCTTTGTACATCCCAAATAGCATTTTTCAAGTTGCAAACGGGCAGACTCGCTGTGCAGTACTTTGATGATCTAATGGTTGCATCCAATACATGTAAAGCTTGCAGACAAGATACCACAGCGTTATTGGATCATTTGGGTGACAATGGATTTCACCTGCTAAATTACATTATTGACAGAAAGAAGTGAAGTATTTGGGACACCAAATTAAGAAAGGTGCAAGGAAGGTGTCCTGAGAGAGAGTTGCAGCCATTCTGCAAACGAATCCCCAGTTTTACACAGAGATATCAGAATGTTTTTGGGCATGGTGAGCTATTGTCACCAAGGGATCCCACATTTTTCAGCAATTTCCAAACCACTGCAGAAGTTGACACAAAAGGAAGTCACAGACCCTGTCCCCTTCAATGAAGAATGCGTGAAAATCGCTTTCACTGAGTTGATAGAGAGTTTGTGCAGACTCCAGCTTTTAATTCTTTTAACCCGGTGCAACAGCCAGTATTTGACCAGTGCCCCTCTTACCCATTATGGGTTATTGATTATTGGATCCACAAATGTTGTGATCAAGATGTGTTCAGTCTTGAATCCTGCCACATTAATGCCTGTATATTTTGATGATTCAAATGATGTTAATTGAATGGCACATGCCTGTCTCAATGTCACTGAACTGTGCACCAAATCCAGACTTGATATTCAGGATACTCCAATGACCAAGTTGTCTTTGTTGATGGCTCCTGTTTGAGAGACACAGAAGCTGCTCTAAGAGCAGGTTATGCAGTTTGCACCCTATCAGGAGTGGTCAATTGCCTTGCGTTAGACATCTTTTTAGCAAAGGCAGATGGAGTATTTAGAGTTTTAAAGTCACAGCACTGCTGTACCTATATACCTGACAACAGCAGGGAGATAAAGAAGTACTTATACAATATGAATAGTTGAGACATGACCTGGAACAGATGAATGTCCAATAAACAATAGGTTAATGATTTTCTAACATAGAATCTTGGTTGGGGAACTTGGAAAATGGTTTTGTGAAAATGATCCTGAAGCCTTCAATGACTGTGACTGTGTGCATAATTAGTGCGCTTAGATTTTACAAACCTTACATTTTCTGGAAAAGACAAAAGGCAAAGAATAGGCAGAGGAGGTAAGAAATGGAAATAGAGAATATGAGAGACAGGAATTATAAGACAATACAGAGAATTGATGATTACCGCAAAAATAGACCAAAGCATTATGATAGTACAAGGTTTTGATTTTGTCTCATTGTAAATGAAAAAAGTTATTTTGTGATGGCATACACTGCTGTCAGAGGAGGGACTGGGACTGAGAAAATATAATTAATAAATTAGTGGCATTGAAATAGCATATAGCAGCTAATAAAGTTGCAGTTTTAAAGGCCAAATAGAGAAAATAATATAGAAATGAAATGTGCATGTTTAAATTATAATGAGACATGTGGCAACCATTTGTATTGTGCACCACATTTTAACATGAGAGTTTTGCATTGATATTAAATAAAGTACTAATGTGAATTAATGTTGAGAGTGTTTATTAAGATTAAGGATATTGGATTTGAAGTATTAAATGGATATGAATTAAACACACATATTACATTAGATTATTTAATGTAAATTACATGTGTGCAGAAAAATAAATGCACATTTAAAATAAGTTCTAACATGTTATAAATATTTGTGATTAAATAATTTACTTTGCATATATGAATTGTAAGGTGTGCAATACGTTTATTAATGTATTAATTGAGTTAATGTGAATTTAGGCTTCTTAGCTGGACTAGGCTTGACGATTCATTTTGCAAGCAGCAATGGAAAATCACTTGTTTATTCTGTCCCCCACCATCACTTACTTTTGAATGCTGAAATTGACGTACAGATTGTGCCCACCTCAAGAACCAATAAATAAATAGTGCTTATATTGATTAGGGAAGAACTTTGAAACTTGGGCCCAGATTTAAGAAGGCCTGGTGCCTCCTTGCGCAACATTAGTGTAATTTTTTATGATGTTAATGGGGCTCAACGAGGCCAAATTCACCACGCCAGATATACAAAGCGGTGCAATGCATGCATTGTACCATTTTGTAACCCCTTGTGCCGCATTATGCCTGCACCAGGCATTATGTATGCAAGGAGAGTGTTCCTCCATTGAGGGAACCGCAAAAATGATGCAGTGGAATCTTTGAGATTCCACTGCACCATTTTTTGCGGTTATTTTTAACACCTGCAGAGAGCAGGCGTTAAGATGGGGCACATCATTATTCTTAATGGGTCTCTCTGTTCCTTGCAGGGTTAGCGACAAAATTGTTGGAGCTAATCATGCAATGTACCACAATAGCGTAAAAAATTATGACGCTATTGTCCGTAACCTGCACCATGGTGCGGTGTATGTTTAATTCGGTGCGCAAATGGTGGCGTTAGGGGGGCGCGAAGGGGAGCAAGAAAAGTGGCACTGCACATAATACAGTGCCACTTTTCTTACATTTGGGCCTTGGAGTCAGTTCTATGCCTGTCTGAAAACTGTCCAGATCCCTGTCCACTTCTGTTTTAAGTTTGTTGTCACCCTGACATCTCTAAGTTCTCTGATGAGTTTTCCAATCATAGTCATAATTGCCCAATGCTGTTTCAGTACTAATATGCGCCTCTAATTCTGGACTGCTGATTTGTCCTATATGCAGCCCATGTTCTGCACCATCCTGATGCCGTTGTCAACTGACGCCGAAAGAAGGTGTCCATCCTGCCTGAGGAATTACCCTGTATGCTGTTGCATGAGAGGTATAACTAAATGTGGTTTTTCAGAGTTAGTTGCCCTAGTTATTTTATTTTTCCAAATTATTTTTGTCCGTCTTTTATTTTTGCTTCTGTCTGCATGTGTTAGCCCGTTCCTACTCATACTAATCTCAATTCTGGTTAGGGATAAAGATAGCCTAGCTCTGAAACTGGTTGCTAAAATTGTATTTTGATGATTTACTGATGTCACCATCATCTGCTTTCAAATGTGGCAGTAATGTTCATTTTATATTTTTGCTAATCTACATCATTCTTTAGGAGTACTTAACAGTGGTGATGTTTAGTAGGTTGAATCCTTTCAGACGTTTTGTTCAGCCTATGATTTTCATGTATGCCTATAACTTAGTTTTGGTCACCATTTAGGTGACATTGATTTTGGGATTTTAATAAAGCTTTGAAATTGTATTCATTTTTGGAGTTTTGATTATTTATGCCGTCATTATTTCTTTGGTGGTAAAACCGACTACCACCACAGCGACGGCCGTGAAAAGACCTAACATCCATCCGCCATAATATGACCACAGCCAGATTTCTGCCACAAGAAGGGTGGAAATCCAGCTGTGGCCATGCTGGCGGACGGTGTTAAGGTGGGGCTGCTACCAGCAGCAGAGCCATGCCAGTAGACCGCCGTCAGCCGTATTATGAGAAATATTATTAGAAATAATGCGGCCTGACAGTGTTCTGCTGGCGGGCGTTGCTGGTGGTAGCAGTGCCCCGTCCCATCCCCTGCCGGAAGATCGCTTGGATTAATGCAAGTGGGTTTTCCAACAAGGGAGGTGGTTCGGGGGTGTTGTGTGTGTGTGTATGGGGGTGTGTGCATGAGTGTGTGAGTGTGTGCATGAATGAGAATGCATATGTAGTGTTAGTTGAGTGCGTGTCTGCATGTGTGAGAATGCGTATGAATGCGTGTGTACGTGTCAGTGTGAATGTGGTGTGGATGTGTTCATGCATGAATGGATGCATGCGTATATGAATGAGTGTATGCCTGTGTGAGTGGGTGTGTGTATGCGTGGTGCGTGTCTGCGTGTGTGCATGGCGGTGGGCAGGGTCAAAATGCCTGAGTCGGTACGATAGCGACCACCGGGCTGGAGATTCTTATCTCCAGCCCGGCGGCTGCTACTGCCATGGCGGTCGGTCATAATGTGGTGGTATGTACTGCCAGCCTGTTGGCGGTAGAACCACATTACCACCCACTGCCCGGGTTATAATGACCCCCTTAGTATTGAATTGTTCATGGTGTTTAAAATTATCTAAGGTTTCATGTTATTGATTTGTGATTGTATGATACTGACAACTATCTCCGTCACCAAGTCCAAAAGTGTAGTCGACCTCTGAAGGTGAGAGTTGGGATGTTGTCTCACCTGAGTGCTTGTGGTTTCTGAAACCCAGGTGGGAGGAAGACCTCCATGAGCATGCCTACAAGGGATATAGGCAGGGGCACCAAACTAACCTTACAGGGCGGGTGGCAGGGTTGCAGCAGCACAATGCACCACACAGGGCAAGTGGTATTCCAGTGCAGCACAATGGAACATGGAAAGTAATAGGGAAAGTACAGGCCCATGTGCATGGGCAACAGAGAGCTGAGCGGAAAGAGGCAAGAGAAGCAAGCTGACCATATTGGACAGACAGGAGGGACAGTTGCAGCGTAATGGACCAGGATGGGCAGGAGGGAGGAGGCAGAGGCAGCTCATCGGACCATGCTGTACAGGAGGGAGGGGGCTTGGTGATGGTCTGGACAACAGAGGGTAGTGAGGCAGTGGATGGGGCAGGAAGTTAACTGTTGTGGGAAGGACAGTGGCAGAACAACATCCACTCAGGGCTGTAGTGGGGGAGTAAGGGCATGGACTTGGACAAAGGGAGGTAAGACGGAGAAGGGGCAGAAGCAAAAAGCTTGAGTGGGAGCAGCACAATGCCATGGCAGTCCCTGCGTCCAACCCCCACCAATGTGCTTTGCAATGGGTATTTTACTCAACGTAAAGAAAACCCTAGAAATTCACTAAATAAATAAAGAGTTAGAGGAACTTTATTGTTAGGCTCACATTTTAAGTGTATAAAAACTGTAGAAATTCCGAAGTTATAGTTATAGCTATTTCAAGTAAATTGTGCCCCCTCCATGCAGTTTTCTCTACAAACATTTCACTACAAATATAACACTGAAATTATAAATTAAGTTATCAAAGATGTCATGAGTTTTGCAATATGTGGGGTAATTAGCAGTGCATGGCGAGGGTGCGAGTTACCGTAGGGCTTGAGTTATAGTTACTAGAAATAATTGTAACTGCTGAGTTTCTATGGTTTTGAACATTTAAAAAGTAATCCTAACTATAACGTCTTTTTAATTTTTTAAGTGTTGTGACCCTGTGGCTAACCCCCAATAACCACCCAACCCCACCAGGTCCTGCGGTCAACCCCTTTTAAGCTCCAAACCTCTTGCCACGCATGGTCAAATAGGTAAGGAGCTTAAAAGGGGCAATATTAAATATATATATCTTTGGGGGAAACACAGCCCCCTGAGCCCCAGGGAGTACCACCTGCCTGGCTAATTAATACAACAAAAACTCAGGGGGCCCACACAGACCTCCCCCCAGGCCCAGGGACGACCACCTCCCTGGGACAACAGTAAATAAATATATGGGGCGCGCACATTCCCTCTAAGCTCCTAGGGACCACCATCTCCCTGGGGCTACTTTTAAAAATATTAATAAGGAGGGCCACAAATACCCCCCTGGACCCTGGGGACCAACACCTCCCCGGGAACAAACAGTTTTTCCAAAAGGCAGGGTGGTGTTAGTAGCCTTAGTAGGCTCATTTCAGCCCCGGGGACCCCATCCCTCTGTGCTGGTGATATATACTAGGATGCCAAGGGCACCCGTACAAGTCTATGAGGACTACTGGGGGAGCCTCAAGGTCCCGCAGTCACTGCCTGCTCCCAAACCCTGCAGGATACAGCATTGCTCCTGCAAGCATGTAGCTGCTTTAACTAGAAGCCCCTGCTTGCAGGAACAATGTTTTCATCACTTGTCCTGAACACATCTTTGTGTGTGGGGGATGAGATGAAAACTCCACTTTCTGGTAGCAGGAGCTGTTGGACAGCTCCCGCTTCCTGAAAGCAGAGTTATGTTTTCTTTTTCTTACTGGAAGTGTAGTGGATCCTAGTTTGTTTTAATGGGATAACAGGAGTTAGCTTAGCCTTCAGATGCAGACTTGTGCCCCCATTACCTAGTGACTTTTAACCTACTTAGCTTGCTCTGTCTTAGCCCATTTGATTATTTAATTCTTCCAAGATGGCTGCCTTGTTTATAGTTAGGCCACTTGTTATGCTTTGCATTATCAGTGCCACCGCTTTAAGGTGTCAAGATCAAGTGACAAAGACAAACAAACAGAAGGTGTTCACACTTAGGGACTTTCCCTCTCTATACTTTCGAGGGAATTGTTTATAATAATTGCAGCCCCAAGCATGTCTGTTATCTATTGTTTGGGAACGCACCTACGTCAGGGGTCCAAGTAGATCTGTATAAATACATCACACTTTAGACAGATAATCAGAGGGATTCTGACTAGAGGGTATCCCCACCATCGCTGATATCGATGCTGCACATCGTCTTGACGCTGACCCAGTCTCCGTGTCCCTGCGGAGTCTAAGATAGAGACCTCATTCCAAGGTAACGAGGGTTGGGGGCTCTTCTCATGGACATGGCATTGGCAGATTAGGTTTAACAAACCCAGCTCTCCTTTAGGTAGGAGGTTAGGCCTATCATATTAGGGTATTAGGACATATTACACACCTTATGTCTTCACATGCTATTGCAAGATGGTGGGGGTCTTTGTAATAATGACTCTTGTCTTTACAATTCTGTTTCTTGCACTGTTCATTATCCTTATCATTGCAGCCCATGCAACATATCGCAGATTGCAGTTGTGTTAAATAAAAATTATTGTAACTTTACTGCATCTTCGTTATTGCCTGAGTTTGGATGAGACATGATTTCTCTGAGAGAAAGGGGTAATCTCCGTTTAACCACAACACTCCTTGATTCTTACTCTCGAGTCCATGCATAAAGGCTGCCACAAATCACCTTTTACTATTTGGGTTTTTGGTGAGGTGCTGCTAGTAAGCCAGAAGGGTTGGGATGACAGTTGCAAATTGTTGTAGGATAGGCATAGTCGCCTACAAACATAAGTACTTTCATCCTTAAACCAGCAGTCTTGCCTAGAGCAAGAGCCCAAACTATGACAGGAGCTGTCAGCTCCCACCAAGCAAGAGGAATTTTTTATCTCCTGAGAGTGGGCACCTCAGGAGGTAGCACGAGCTCGACCTGGGAGCTTGCGGTCACCAGGGACATTTATGTGTCATGAGGTGGGCCTCCTGGCCCCCCTCCCTCATTCAATTTTGCCTTGGGGAGGTGGTGGTCCCCGGGGCTGGGGTGTTGCAACAGACCCCCTATATTATTGTATTGGAGCCCTGGGAAGGTGGTGGTCCCTGGGGCTGTGGGTAGGCCCCCATATTCATGTTATTACATTTGACCCAGGGAGTTGGAGGTCCCTGGAGCTTGCAGCACACATTAGCTGAAATGAATTTTCTCTGGGAAGGCGGTGGTCCCCGAGGATGCGGGTGGCCATGTGAGGCCTCCTATTCATTTTATTACATTTTTCCCTGGGAGATGGATGTCCCCAGGGCTGCGGGGGGTGAAAAAGGCCCTCTGCATTAATTTAAATACATCTGCCAAGGGGAGGTGGTGGTCCTTGTGGTCCACCACAGATGCCTTACATTAAGAGTTAGTTATGCCTCAGGGAGGTTGTGGTCCCCAGGGAGTAGGGGGGGCATGTGGGGCCTTCTGCATATATTTAGTAGCATTTTCTCCTGAGGAGGTGGTGGTCCCCAGGGCATGGGTGGGCACAGCAGGCATATTAGTATTCATGCAAATTTATTGGTCCTGTGTGGCGGCGGTCCCTTGGGTGTAGGGGAGTGACAAGCTGCCTCCCCCCACATACATAATATACAGGCAGTCCTTGGGATTTTGACAAGCCTCGGGAAGCGGGCTCCTGCACATCCCTCAAATATTTTGACAATGCCCCAGAACGTGGCCCATCCCATGGACAATATTAAAAGCAAGCTTGGGAGACAGCACTGCTTTTATTAAATCACAATGAAATTCATGGTTTTGCCGCAATCTTCCCCATGATTTAAAAAAAAGTACTTTTAAGCCTTAGGGGGGTGCCTGGGGGAACCCTGCACCAAGGGTAAGGAGGGTAAGATAACAATACCCTGTTTTTTTTTTAACTCAACTGAACCTGAGCCTTAAAATGGCTGCCAACACTTCCTGCTTGAAGTGTTGGCAGCCAATTTGATCTCTGCACAAGATTGGCAATATTCACAAAGCCTTCACACCGCCAGATAAACAAATGTGGCTTTCTTTCAATATTTCAAAAGAACTACTGAACAGATATACACCAAATAACAAAAAGCACCCTTTCTGAACCAAGAGCTGCTTTTCTGCCTAATTTGGTGTAATTCCGTCCAGCAGTTTGGACTGTGGTTGTGTCTAAAATCCTGATGGAAATTAAATTGGGAAATGCATTATTTTTACCGCCCCTTTTTCTCTGCCCATGTTTGATGGATCACCCTGAAACTTCCCATGCACAACAAGATTCTTAGGCACACTTCTTTTGGAAAATGTTGTGAAGAATCATCAAACAGTGCCAAAGATATAGGCAAGTCAAAAAATGCTTCTTTGGGCCTGGACTAGTGAGCCAAAATGGAGGACGCTTCCTAGGCATGCTCTTGACAGTCATTACACTTATCCACATTCACCCTCCCACTGTTATCTTATATCCTGCCATCACTGCTTGGGAAGCAGTGACACCCGTACACTACCCTCCCTGCTATGTTGGAACATCTGTGCGGGGACTTGGGAGACCGAGATCTACCTATGGCCTGGACTGGCAGGAGCTGACGAGCTGTGGTTGGACCTGATGTGGGGTCACTTAGACCTGCGTCAGATCACGGCCATCGGTTGTGTTGGTCCTCACTGGCGAGGAGGACTGAGACACGATTGTGTGGTGCAATCTGGCCACCTGCCAGAAGATCTTGTGAGGCCGGCACAGTGGAGGACCTGAATCGGTGCAGAGGCAGGATGACCTGGCAGTAGGTGCGGTTTGGCATGAGCACTGTTGAGCTCTGCCATGGCCCTGTCCCTGCTTGAGTCTCCAGGGGCTGCCGGGCGGCTGCGATACCCAAGCTCTCCACCAGTGCCCAAACCAGACTGTTGGTGGTACTGGACTGTGGATATCTTGGGCCTGTATGTGCAGGACTAGCACAGATCCTGATTTTTTGCTGGGAGGCACCCGCGGTGAGAGCCGGCCTGCGGTCGATGCCCTGAATGTGGTGGTTTTAGGCCCTTGGGCCTTCTGGCACTGGCCCTTGGGCAGTCTCTGGTGGGTGGTGCTACCTCTTGAAATATAGTTACCTGGCTTCAGGAATGCTACTCCTTTTACCTAGTGCTCTGACCGCTGCTGGTGCTGCTGCACTCAAGGCTTCCTTGGATAACATCCTACCCTCTGGCCATGACTCCTGCTGGACATTAAACTAGTGAAATTTTTGCTGGCCCGAGCTGGGAGCCTTCATGTCCCAATGTGGTGTGCCATTGGTCTGCTGCAGTTAAGCTCGCTATCAGAGCCCTCACGTGGCCCTGTGAGTCCAGGCGCTGAATCCCATTGGGGGGGCTGCACTGCGACTGGTCCCCAGGCTGCGGAGACAGTCAGGCCAGGTCCTGATGCAGCTCGTGGTCAGGGACTGGCTGATCTTTATGATTCCATCCGCTGAACTTTGATATCTCATCTACTTGTGCCGCCCCTTGTTGACGTATAGGGGGTCTGGTGTGTTGCACATAGACTGTTGCAGACACTCCCAGGTGGTGGACAAGTTACTCCTTAGCCTAGACATGACCTAGGACAAACCTACTGGTTTACCCTAGATAAAGTTACCAGTACTGGTGCTACAGCTATGGACTCAGATGCAGCGTCCGGGCTGGGTACAGACAACACCACCCATCACACAGTCTCACCATATGCCAGGATCTCTCGAACGTGGTCGGATTCCAGACTCAGTGACAGCCCTCCAACAGAAAGTTCATAAGCTGACGACAGTAACAAAAGCGCTAGCAATGCATGTGGAAGATTCTGAGGGGCAGGCCCACCACAGTAATCTGCAATTCGTGGGTTTCCTGGATGGGGTGCAAGGGTCACTCCATGGAAAAGTTTCTAGTGCAGTGGCTCCACTCTATAATGCCTCCAGATTCCCTCTAAGAAACGTTTTGTTGTAGAATGTGCCCACAGGGCCGTGGTGAGGCTCCCCCCATGCGCAAGGCCACGTCACATGATTGCCGAGCTCCTCAACTACCTAGACAGGCATGCAGTCCTCAGGTATGCACAGAATCAAGACAAACTCCTCTTTGACTCGCACACTATATTAATTTTTCCGGACAATAGAAGGCTGGTCCAGCAGCAGTGACAATCGTTCACGATGGCAAAACAGCGGCTGCACAAACGTAAAGTCCAATACATGCTATTTTCTTCAGCTTGTTTAGAGCGGTCTGTTTTGCGTTACTTCTGACGAGGTACTTTCATGGACATATGAGTCTGTTTCTCCAAAACCCCATACTCATCCATGCATAGACTCAAAATCCTCTCTGAGTGACAAACGTAGTCACCCAAAAAGGTCCACGGCAAAACGGCATAGCAGATCCCGATCATCTTGGAGGAAAACTCATACAACTGTTGATCACCAATGGCTACAGGAGGTGGTGCTGCACTGATTAAAACATTTCCTCAGTGGTACCCATATGGGGGCAATTGCATCCTTTTTTCTCCTGCTCCATTGTGGGCAATATCTATTCAACTGCATCCCTAGAGCAACATGGTTTAAGTTCCTCTAACATATCCACAGAGTTGTGTAGGGTTATGAGAATCCTTTGGCGAACTCCCCTCTGGGGCCCCATTGGTGTCCAGCTGGGGTTTCTTCTCCAACAGATACTTCTTATTCCCTGAAGTACTCGGGTGAAGGGTGGTTGGTTTGTTTGTTTTTTTAGGTGGGGATGCTGATCAGGCCCTGTACCTATGCCCTCGGCCGCACAAAAGCTCATACCCCCAGAGGTAGCCAACGTGATCATTGATGGCCTGTGATAGTCCAGTAGGTTAAGTGCGTTCCCTAACCTGGAACGTGCAGGCAGTTCTTGACAAAATTAAGTGCGGTGCTGTGTTGAATCAAGCCAAAAGACTGGAGGGAGACATTCTCCTACAAGAAACACAGCTCTTGGGTACTACAGTACCATGTTTGCCATGCTTTGGATATACACAGATATTTAATTCTGGATTTATGAAGGGATCAAGGGGAACTGGTATCCTTATTTATCGTATTGTTCTGTTTCAGGCCCCCAACCCCCCAGAATATGGATAGATAAATACAGAAGGTTCATGATAGTAACCGGCAAACGTTATGGGGACCCACTCACACTGGGCAGCATTTACCCCTCCCCCTTTGTGGAAAAATGTATCAACTTATGGGGGGAACGTCCGGGAGGACTCTCTTTAATAGGAGACGACTGAAATGATGTGATAAGCTCTGACATTGATAGATTGCAGGCCGAGTGTGGCGAGGCAAACATGGGCATGTCAAGATTGTGTTCGCTGGTGTCTAGGTTGGGCTGGACTTATGCGTGGAGGGCATATCATCCTACTGAAATGGGGTTCACGTATCACTGGACAGTCCAATGGTACTTTTCCAGGTTAAACTACTTATTAGACCCCACAGGCCACACACATTCAGTTGTCTGAGCACTCCCCAGTGGCCCTTAGGCTTCATGTTGGACCTGAACGCCCACCATTGTGATGGCCATGTACCCTTGGCATCTACAGAACACAACATATAAAATGCTCCTACATTGCTCCCTCACTGATTATTTCATCCTTAATGTAGATACAACCTCCTCTACAACAGTGCTGTGGGTGGCCCTCAAGCCAACCCTATAGGAGGTAGATATTAGCTAGTGTACTGGTGAACATAAACATAAAACTCATGTATTGGTGGTTTTGGAGGCTCAGATTCGCACCACAGAGGAGCATGGTCGGTGAAGCGGTGGTGAAGTGGTGCGATGCCAGCTTCATCTGACCCAACAGCAGTACATCAATTACTTCTTGACGAGGCTGAACAAGCGTGGCAAGTTTCCCAGACTGATATACACCAATGGGGAAAAAGACAGGTAGCGTGCTTCATAGGCTCTGCCAGGCCTCTCATGGCGTCTCCACAGTGCCCATGGTGCGAGATATTGGGGGTGAGCTGCTGTCTAATCAAAGAGAGGTGATCTAAAGTTTTGCAGCATTTTATAGGGAATTATACACCCGTTGAGCTGCAATTGATTTAGAGCAAATTACAGAGTTTGTTCAAACCCTGCCCCTACGAGCCCTATCAGCCAGTGCCCGTGCCGAGTTAGACGAGAAGATCACTGCGGGGATGCTTGCCACTGCCTTAATGGAGATGCGAACCAGGAAACCCCCAGGGCCTAATGGATTCCCTTGTGAATTTCTTAAGTCATGTATGCTAAAACGCAAGAAACACCTGTTGAGGGCCATCCATTCTGCGCTCAAGGAAACAGTGCTCCTGACAGATTGGAGACACACAGAAATTGTGGTGTTCCTTAAACCAGGCCACCCACCTGAAGAGCATTCATCCTATTGCCCATCTTCCTCCTCAATATTGAGGTGGAACTTCTGGCTATCTGGCTAAAATAATGGCCAACAGATTAATGAGATATATGCCAGACCTATTTCACCCAGGCCAGGCTGGCTTTTTGCCATTTAGGGCTGCACCAGAACATACAATGTGTGTACAATGCATTGACCGTGGCATACCACCTCGCGGGACCAGGGGGCAGTGCTGCTGGCTGACATGGATAAAGCCTTTAACTGTGACAGACGGGAATATTTATTTGCTCTTCTTCAAAACATCTATCTCGCCCCACAGTTCTTATCCTATGTTCAGCTTGACTGCTTCAGTTTCAGTAGCTAGTGTGGTCTCAGCTCCGTTTTTGATCCTCCAATCCACAGAGGCAAAATGGTGGTGCAGTGTGCGTCACCCTTTGAACCTGTTTTCAGACCACATATTGAGCGCTCGATATACAATCCTACTACGCTGAGTCCGACATGCTAATCATTTTTGACTGGTGGTATAATGCCAAAGACGACCCCGCGTATGCGAATGAGAGATGGGTGACATGTCGCTTCTGTACTTTCTCTACAGTGGGAAAGGACTGGAATCTCTTCCTCCGGTGACACGTGTAGTAATATCTTTATGGAGGTGTTCCCTTCAATAGATGGGGTGGTGGTGAAGATTGACGTGGGACACCCCCTTTTGGCGAGACATCCCTCTTCAACAGGTAGCTTCACAGAGTGGGTTCCAACAAAGGAATGATATAGGTATTTCCACATTGGGTGACGTTATGTGTGGCTCTGTCCTTATGTCATTCCAAGAAATGCAAGCTGATTTCCAGTTCCATCGTAATCAGTTTTTGCAAGTATTTACAATTCCACCATGCAATATCCCCCTACCTATGTGACCTTTGGGAGGTTCCTGACTTTAGCCCATTGGAAGGCAAGCTCTTGATGGGGGATTTGGGCTCTCGCAAGCTTACACAACTCTTCGAGTCTCCAGTCACAAATTTCTCCACTACACTGCTAATCCTCCAGGCGACACGGCTGTGAGACATTGTCGATGTGATGGTGATGATTGGAGAGAGGCCCTTGGGGCCCAACTTCAGGCTGCCATATCCTCTCGTCTCTGTTTGATCTAACTTAAATACTTGCATAGGGCATATTATACCAGACCTCGGCTCTGGATAACGGGTGTTGTGCGATTTCCCATCTTCCTTCTCCGATAATAGAGGAGGGCACATTCATGCACACAGTCTGGAGCTGTTTAATATTAAAATGCTTCTGGATGGGGGTGACATCCTGCCTGGCAGCAGTGCTCTCCTGGGAGAACCCCGTTGCCCCAAAATTTATCCTTCTGCATTGCACAAATGACTATGGGGGAACCGATATGAACAACATTTGTGATTTCTGGAGCTCACATTGGTGAAACGCGATATAGCCAGAATGTGGAAAGCAGGCTCTCCACCAACAGTGGGGGTGTGGAAGAAGGGAATCAATCACTGCATGGGTCTCTAGATCAGAGTTTTTCAAGTTAGGGGCTGCCCACAGAAACATCTGAAGATATGGCTGGCTACAGAGATTTGTTTTTGGCCCCAATATGCACTGCCGAGGCCCAACCAGATCTAGACGTAAAAATGAGTGGTGCTTTACTATGAGTGTTCTAGAGGGGATCAGAACTCGTCTGTACATGGGGACTTTGCAAAGAGCACAGTGGATTGCGGGTGAGTCTGGGTAAGACTGTGCAATGTTTATATGCATCACTTTGGTTTGTGGGTATTCATCCTTATTTCTTGTTGCTATGTGTCGTAGATCACTTTGGTCTTGTTATTTTATCAAAACCCCCAAAAATAAAATTTGTTAATAAAAAAGCTTGTTCAATGGAAACTAGTTCCTAACTATAACCACCTACTGATGAATGTCAGTAGGTAATTTATATATATATATATATATATATATATATATATATATATATATATATATACACACACACACACATATATATGTATGTATATATATATCATCATATACACGTACATATCATGTGTATATATATATATATATTACTTATGTATCTATCTTTCTTTCTCTCTCTCTCTCGCTCTCTATATAAATATGATTTTAAATTGCATCAAAGGAATGGGACACACTCCACTAGCAGAAAAAATACTGTTTATTGTTTATTAGTTTATTACTCCATAAACAGCTTATGCGTTTCGACCTGCCCAGGGGCCTTCATCACGGCTTTTAGTCTTTCATTTGTATTGTGTATGTTGCCATTATATACAATCTATAATCATAGAAGTATTCTAGTTGTTGTAGTTTCTAGTTACTTCACAACATTCTTTTTAGTGCAGCTTTAACATTACAACACAACTTACATACATTTAGCATGTACATAATCCAATGTTCTATGATCGCTTCCTTCTCTGAGTGAGTGTGTGAGATTGTCAGTCTTACAATTTACCCTGAGTGGGTTTATGTGCAATCTCACAACGTATTCCTTTGTTTATTTTTCCTGTTTCTGTTCTTCTTCTCTGAGTGAGTATGTACACTAACCTCAAACCCAAATTGTAATCCTTTTTTTTTATTTTTTTATATATTTTTATTGTTTTATCGGCCAAGTGGCTACATTGAAATAAAGTGCAAACTGTTTCATTATGTTTCATCGTGCATTACACAAATAATTATTACGTATGTGCAAAACAGTACTCTCGTATGCGTGTAACAGCGCCCGGAAAGGGCTTCTCAAATGGCACGTTCACGTAGGAATTGTATTAAACATATGCAAAATTTTTCAAGAGACAAGAAACATAGAGAAAAGAGAGTAAGATAGACGCTGAGTAGGCTGCAGCCGACACGCAACGGTGGGGGAGAAGGAGGGGACCGACAAAGGAGGAGAGGAAAGGAAGGGCCCAGGAGGGTGAGGAACCAGTCTCCGGAGGGGTCAGGAGGCAATCTACATGAGGCTTGCATGACATTTGCGCGAGTCTCCACGCGTTACGTCTCATCAGCACGTGGCCAGGCCACCCCACGACCCCAGGGGACCAGCCCACCATTGGCCGTGGAGCGCTATGCATGAGGGACGGGACGCAGCAGGAGGGAGCCAGGGGGGTCCAAGGTCTCCCAGCCCCAGTACCCCCCAGCGCATCACAAGGGACCTGCAATGCGCCCAGGGGAAAGCGCAGAAGGCGACGCATTTATATACTGGTTCATTTACCTTATTATTATTATTAATATATATATATATATATTTTTTTATATTTTCTTTATAATGTTCCTTTTTTTTTTTTTTTTCTTTCCTCCCCCCCCTCCACCCGCATGCCCCGATCGCGCCATATATTGATGTTACTCTGTGGCCCCTGCGATGATGTAAAATCTCTTCTTTCATTAGTTCAGGGGGGACGCACATCGTCTTTTTTTTCTACAGCTGTCAAAAATGCGTTCCAAACCTCCAAGCCTTTAACTAGTATACCCCTATCCAGTAGATTCTGCAATGTCTGTATTTCTGCTTTGGTCCATCGTATTACCTCTTCGCGCCATTGGACCACCCCGGGGGCACTGGGGGCTTTCCACTTCATGGCAATCAGGCGTCTATACAGCACCAGTGCCAAGGCAATGCATTTATATGTATATTTGCATTTCTTGGGGTGAGGTGTTATGCCCAGTAGGCACACCTCAGGAGTGGGGGATAGTGTAGTGTCCGTCCATTCCGCTAGCAACGTTATTATCTCTATCCATGTGTTCCGGATCGGGAGGCATTCCCATGTCATGTGGTAGAATGTGGCCTCTTCTGTATCGCATCTGGGGCATGTCTGCGGCGACCGGGGAAACATACGTGTTATGCGGTGAGGTGATAGGTAAGTCTGATGCACATAATTGAACTGTGTGTATCGGAAGCGCGGGTTGCGTGAAACCTCGCGAGTCAGTTTCAATGCTTGGTCCCATGAATTAGGTGATAGTGGTTCCGGTAGCACGCAGTCCCATTTGTTTTTTGCCTGATCCTGTTTGTGTTCAGCCTGAGCGGCGATGATATTATATATATTTGAAATGCTTGATGGGGTGTTTATGCTTCCCAATAGTTCGTGTAGCAGAGGGGAGGTATCCGTTTCCGAGATGCCTTTACTCCAACTCTCACTCATTACCTGCCGAATTGCACCGTAAGCTATGAAACCCCCCCGGCCGAGCACATACCTATCGGCCAGCGCTTCATAAGTTTGAAGTTGCCCGTCCTGGTAGATGTCACCTAGTGTAAGTATGCCCCTGCTACCCCATGTATTCAGGCCCACTTTGGCTGCTATTTTTGCTAATGTCGGTGGGGCCAGCAGTGGAATCTTCGGTGAGTACTGCAGGACTTTTGCGTTTTGCAACGCGTATCGACCCCAGGCCCAGTGTGCAGTGTGCAGCAGCACACTGCTAGTGTTCACTGGATCGGTACGATTCATGAGGTATTGCATTATCTCCTTGCCTTCAAGATCCTGCAACACCCTCTGAGTTTCGGGCCCGGTTGGGTTACCAACCCATGTGGATATCCATTGTAGTTGTGCCGCTGCGTATAGTACGCTTCAAATCTGGGGGCGCCCAGTCCCCCCAACCTAAGCGGTAGGAGGACTTTTGTGAATGCTACGCGTCTGCGGCCATTGCCCCATATTAAGTCCGTTAGTAAGGTATTCAGTAGTTTAAAGAAGGAGCTCGGAAGTATTAAGGGTAGCGCCATAAAATAATAGAGTAGTCGGGGTAATACTATCATCTTTGCAATAGCTACTCTGCCCATGGGAGACAGTGGTAGTGAGCACCAGAAGGGCATAGAGCCCCTCGTTGATCTGACCACTTGGCCGAGGTTACCATCCCTGAGATCTAAACTGCCATGGTATATATTTACGCCTAAATATTTAAATGTTGTATAGCACAATTTCAAGCCTCCCGGACCCGTCGGTGTTCTCAGTGCCTCAGGGACCGGGCGTAAAGGGAATATGCAGGATTTTGTCCAGTTCACTGTTAATCCGGCAACCGTGCTAAATTTTTCTAGGAGTTCCAGTAGGCCCGGCAGGGCTCCCACGTGATCTCGTAGGAAGATCAGCGCATCATCCGCATATAAGGATACTATCGGTTGCTTCTGGCCATCCAAGATACCCCGCGTGGGGGCCATTGTGCGAAGGCGGGCGGCCAGAGGCTCAATGGCTAATGCGAATAATAGTGGTGAAAGCGGGCATCCCTGTCTGGTGCCCCTACCGATACAGAATTTTTCGGAGACCGTATCGCCCGTCTTAACCCTAGCCGTTGGGTCAGTATATAATGTTCTCACCCAACCAATGTACACTTGCCCGAACCCCATCCGCTTGAGTGTTTCTGTTAAGAAAGGCCACCCCACAGTATCAAACGCTTTTTCTGTGTCCAATGATACTGCCACCTGGTGTCTGCCCTCTACCGGGGAGTTTCTCATTAAACGCAGTAAATTCCTGATATTGCTGAAGGTGTTGCGGCCGGCAATAAAGCCTGCCTGATCCTGGTGTACCAACTCTGACACACAGGGAAGCAGGCGATTAGCTAGTATTTTTCCGAGTAATTTGCAATCAGTGTTTAGTTGTGATAATGGCCTGTTTGAGCGAACATCTAAGGGATCACGGCCTGCCTTTGGTAACACTGCTATCAAAGCCTCACGGCAAGTTTCAGGGAGTTGGCCCCGTTCCAGCGCTTCCTTTAGCATTGCTAGATATGGGGCTAGAGTCTGAGATTGGAACGTGCTGTAGTATTCTATGGGAATGCCATCGCTGCTGGGTGCTTTGCCATGTGTCAGCTGTAGCAGCGCACGTTGGATTTCTGCTATCTCAATCGGCCTGTCCAGTTCTATAGTTTGAGCAGCTGTTAGGCTGCTTAGAGTTATATCGTTGAAGAATTCCTCTAAATGGGTCTTAGTGGGTGGGGGCCGTGCCTGGTACAACAAGCTATAATACTCTTTGAAAGCATTATTTATCTCAACCTGAGTATTAACTATACGACCTGTCTCAAGGCGGATAGCGCCTATAGGGGCGTTCCGGTGTTCACTTTTTATGAGCCACGCTAATAGTTTACCGGATCTGTCGCCCTCTGCATGCGTGCGGGCCATATGATGTCGATAGTCGAAGTGTCCGAGGCGTCTGTCTGTCTCGGACCATTTAGTGCGCAAGTTAGTGAGTTTAGTCGCTGTTGTGGCATCTTTAGTGAACTCGCCCTCAGCAATTTGAATTTCTTGTTCGAGTGCACGGAGTTCGCGCACTAGCGTTTGCCGGACTCCCACTGTGGTTGATATGCATACCCCTCTTATGACTGTCTTGTGTGAATCCCATTCGATGGCTCTGGAGGTGGCCGTCCCTTTATTCGATGTGAAAAATGCTGAGATGTGTGTAGCAATGTCCTTCCTAAAAGTGGGGTCTTGTAGTAATTGCGTTTGCAGTCGCCAGGTGGGAATGCACGAGCGGGGCCTACCCCATCTTATTTGTACTATGAGTGGGCAGTGGTCTGAGATTACCCTAGCGGAGTACTCCGCTCTTGTTATTTTATGCGTTATATTCTGTGAGGTGAGGATGAGGTCAATACGGGTATGTAATAAGTGTACTGGGGAATAATAGGAGTACACATTTTCATGTGGATGCATGTGTCTCCATATGTCGATCAGTCGACGTTCTTCCATCCATGCGCCCAGCATTTGGGAGTTTTTCGTAATTGGAGCGGCCACTAGCAGGGGATGTGATCTATTCTTATCTATATGTGGGACACAGTTCATGTCCCCCCCCCATATGCATGATGAAGTTAGATCATTGGTTAATTGAGAGGTCTTGGTTTGTAAGAATTCACCTTGCTTGATGTTCGGTACATATAATCCATTTATCACAAGCTCCTCCCCATCCAGGAAGCCCCTTAGTTGTATAAACCTGCCCTCCTTATCTTTTGTGCAGTGTTTTACTGTATAAGGGACACCCGGCGCTATCCAGTCCAGCACTCCTCTGGCGAAGGAGGAATCGCCAGCGCTATATATTGAGCCCATCCAGCACTTTTCTATCCGAGCAGCCTCTGTGGGTGTAATGTGTGTTTCCTGCAGTATTGCTATATGTATGTGGTGGCGTTTTAGGTACGCATTTATTCTGTGACGTTTACTAGTCCTGGCCATGCCCTTCACATTCCAAGTTATGAGGTTATATCTAGGTATCTTATTCATTGTGTTATGGTTAGGCGCAGGGAGCTATCTGATCTGTACCCAACACGCCCACCCCTTCCCACCTCCCCGGCCCCACCCCAGACGCCCCCCCCAGTCCCCTGCCCCCCCACCCCAGCCCCCCAGCATCAGTGATAAAAGAATAAGCCCATAGTGGACTAAAGATAGAAAAGAAAGAGATAGATATAACAACCAAAAGGATATTACGGGCTGTATACGTCCGTTAAATAAAGTGGCACAACCGGTGCCTGAGATGGCTTCCAGAGAAGACAGTTCCATTCGGATACCGTTCCGGTGTGGGGGGTCGTGGACTACCTGATGACTAGCCCTTGGATGGCCCACCTGCAGGATATTTTCCACTTCTGCAAACCCATTCGCCTTTGTACAATTTACGAGGATTCAGTTGTAGTTACTCATATTAATATTTGTTATTCGCTTTGGATCTTGGGGCGAGGGTCCCGATGTTAGTGTCATGCAGCACCTTAGTTGCTGTCGCCGACAGAGAGGGGCCACGAATGGCAACTCCACCCCTTTAAAGTTCATCTGCCAATCGCGGCGTGAGGTCAGGGCCCACCCGTAACGGAGAGGGGGACGGGCTTGTATCTCCCCCATGTGAGGCAGTGTCATTGGTGTCCGTTTCACTCCTTGAGTCCAGCAACCCACGAGCGAATGAATTTGTGTCCTTTAATATTTGCGCACGGTCCAATGCCATTTGCGCTTTTGTGGGGCGGGCGGATGTTTTAGTGTTTTTTTTCTTTTTTCTGGAGTTAGCTGTGGACCACTCACCGGAAACCGTGTCATCCCCGGCTGGGTCGGCCAATCCCTTAGCGTGTATCCAAGTCCATGCATCTTCAGGAGTGGGGAACATTAAGGTTTTCTCGTCCATAACGATGCGCAGTCGTGCAGGGAACATGAGGGAGTAAGTGATGCCTTTCTCTCTTAGCAGCTGCTTGATCTTGCTGTACGCAATTCTCCTGCTTTGTACCTCCATTGTGTAATCAGGATAGGCTGCTACCCTGCTGTTCTCCATCACAATCTGGTCAGCCGTTCTAAAGTGTTGGAGGACCAAGTCTCTATCCCTATAATTCAAGAAGCGAGCTATTAGTGGTTGGGGCGGTGCCCCCGGCCTAGGAGGCCTGCCCGGAATTCTGTGCGCTCTTTCAATCACCGGCATTGTGGTGGGGTACTGCTCTTTGAGTGTGTTCCTCAGCCATGCCTCTAAGAACTCCTCCGCCTTAGGAAGTTCGATTCTCTCAGGGATTCCGAGGAATCTGATATTATTCCGCCTGGAACGACCCTCAGCTTCCTCAGCTTTACGTTGTAGTTGAGTTATGTCCAGTTCCATTTTTTGCATTCTAGTTCTCATTTCTTCCACTTCAGGCTGAATAGTTTTCAGTGACGTTTCAGTGTCGTGTACCCTACCAGTTAATTTGCGGTGGTCCGCTCGTAACAATGAGACTTCCTGTACTGCAGCGTCTATTTTCCCCTCTAACGAGGATTTAGTGTCCATTATGGCTTGCATAATTTTGTCAAATTGAAGGGAGTGCGTGCGTAATGTTTCATTCAACTGTAGCTGTGTAGTCGGTTGCGAGTCCCCATGGCAGGACGGTTGGAGAGGATCAGCTTCTCCAATGGACCCCGTCTTGGGGTGTTTTCTTTTGACCATGATTTCCGCGCTATTTTACATTAGTGTGTTACGCCAGCTTTACCGGTCAGTTATTTGCCGGGAGCGATCACCCACGACCACCAGCTTCCTTCAGCACGTCCCCTGGTTCGCTAGGCTGTGATACAGGAGGGGGTTGAGTGTCCTTTTATGATATTGGCGTCGGTTTAGATTCGCCGATTACCCACTCCGTCTTGTTGTTTTGGCCCAAGTTGGTGTTTGACTGATCCGCGCCATGTGGCTCCCACCACTCACGATAGCCCGCAGACTCAGGGTGAGACCGATGCCATACGTGGTATTCCACGCCAGAGGGGGGAGCTCAATGCCCAATGCTCCCGGGGATTCCAGGCCAAAGGCAGTGCCAGGTCCAATATTATCAACCAATGACCGGAGATGGTCCGCTTCTGGCCGCTCAGTGCAGCCCGGATGGGGCACTCGTTCCGCCCAAAAAAAACGCCGTCCCGTTTCCAGCCTCCCCGCCAGTAGGACCCGGCTGCCCAGCTCAATGCCAAAATGCAGCTGCGAACAGGGTGTGAGACTTGCAGCGTGCGGTTAAGGCAGTTAGTGCACCCGTTGAGATTTACAGTGAGCGCCGTGGGTCCACGGAGCTGGTGCCAGGCGAGGTTGAAAGCATCGACGAGGTCGAGGGGCAACGCTGTGCATCTGCTCACGCAGGAAAATCATGGGTGGAGTTTCCAGTCCACCCACCTTACCGCTGCCCACTTCGCATGAGCGAGCCCAAACACTGAAGATCCGGCCCCCCACACGCCGTGACCCAAGCCTTGTCGCCGAATGGGGTGCAGAGGGGGGGATAGCGAACCGTCCCCTCACCGCGACTCGATCCGTGTCGCCGAAAGGTGTGCTGCTCTTTGTCGTTCCAACCATGTGTGGGTGCCCGGGGCCCAGCAGGGGATCCCCCGAGCGGCCGCTCCGGACGGCGCAGGCACGTCGGCAGTACAGCCACCGCAACTCCCCGGACGCCCGCCGTGATGGGGGCCTCAGTGCTCCCGTGCCGCGCCCGGATTAGTCACATTATTCCAGCGCCACGGGGGGGCCGCAGTAAATAGCTCAGGAGCCGACCGGTCCGCGCAGGGAGAGGCGGCGCCCAGCCGGGAAGGGAGTCCCGCGGGCCGGAGATCCCCAGCGCGGCCGTAGTTGTTCGTGTCGCGCTGCGCCGGGCACCCCGCAAGGCCCAGCTCCGCAGCGGCAACTCCGCTACAGGCGATGGGGCGCGAGCGAGCGCTCCACAGCAGCGCGATCCCCGGGACGCGAGTCCTCCCGATCGCCGATGCCTCTCGCCTCCCCGTGGTACTTCTCCAGTTCAGCGCCGAGCGCCAGAGGTCCGGGGGCGGAGCCGGGCCACGGCCCCGGGCAGCAACTCACCAGCCGCGGCCGCGGGCGTCGGCTCAGCAGGCCGCCATCTCCCCCACAGCGCCCGAGGCGACCCTGGAGTCCCGAAGAGGATCACCGCATCGGTTTTTGGTCCTGAACAGCTGGGCAGACGGCACCCGCCTAAAATAAGGTTCTGGGTGCCGATTACAGGATGTTTTTGTGGGCCAGGCACGGAGCTGCAGTATCACTCTGCCGCTCCGGTCGCCATGTTGGCCACGCCCCCCCCAAATTGTAATCCTAAATACAATTGTGATTCCTTTATATATTCTGAATCATTAACTTTAACTCATTTGCATATGTACTACTTGCTGTAACCAGTTTATCTCACATTGTTGACTTAAATATACACATGCAGTTCCTTAACTCCCACAATACCTTAGTCCACATTTACACTCCAATATATATACTACATAAGTGGTTTCACAATTGATCTTTTTATTGATCCACATCTGAGCTCCATTTGCATCTATAAAGGACCTGACAGTTTTTTCAATGGTACATGCCTTACATTATAAGCACTTTCTAAACCATTTACTTATTTGTTCAAACCAAGATTTATCTTGTCTGTCTTCAAAGTAACTGTGTACCAGCAGATCTTTAGTCAACGGGGTCTCTTGTATGCTATTGACACTGTAGGTCCTAGACTTTCTCTTATGTCTGGGACTTCTTTCAGAATATGCCAATCATTTTGATGAATCTCTCTAATATTGCTACATTCTTTGCAATACATTAGTATAACTCTTAATTTCTGTGTCGTGGATTTATTCTGAGATATGTCCCCCTGCTTATTCATAACTAACATGTCACTGTGATATATTGCTTTGAATTCATCCTCTGTGCCATTCCAAATAATAAATAGGCCATCCGTATATCTACTCCATAAAATAATTTTGTCCAAATATTGTTGGTGATGTTCCACCATGCCATCTCCTTCTCCCATTGTTAAGTTTGTGTAGCTCGATGAAAAAAAAACATGCCCATAGCTGTCCCGCATTGTTGTTTGTACATCTGTTTATCAAACATAAAAACATTGTTCTTGAGGCATATGTTAATCATGGCAATCAGCATTTTGGAGTGTTGGTACTCTCCCACTTTTCTTTTTTTCACAAAATATTCAATCGCCTGTAAGCCAACTTCATGTCTAATCGATTTATAAAGGGCCACCACATCTTTGGTTACTAAAAAATACTCTTTTTGCCATGCAATACCATTGATGATTCTGAGTAGATCCCCAGTGTCTTTTATATCTGAACTGAGATTTTATACCATAGGTGCCAAGTAGAACTCTATATATTTTGCAATATTTTCCAGTAGTGAGCCACAAGAGGAGACTATTCGCCTCCCTGGGGGATTTCTTAAATTTGCATGAATCTTCGGCAAAAAATAGATCGTTGGTGTGATTGAATGGTCAACTGTTAGAAATTTCAATTCCTCATAACTGATAATCAAATCTGAGTGCCATTTTTGCAATTTTCTTTCAGTGTTTTGTTTGGTTTCCAATGTTGGATTGTACGGTAAACAAACATAACTCTCTAAATCCTCCAGTTGTCTCATAGCATCTTTCATGTACTGATTTCTTCTCTCATTCTTGCTATTGTTTTAGCCCTAAGCACTGAGAGGCCTTCGGGTAGCCATGTGCTAAATAAATCCATATAACATAACATAACGTAACATAACATTTGTGTCCAGAATGACAATATTTCCTCACTCATCTGTGGGCTTTATGATGATGGTGGAATTTCCTTGTAAAGATTTGATTGTATGTCTTTCCTCTTTGGATAGGATCTCATGTTTCCCTCCATTTTTCCCTTGTTCAACCTTTTCCAAATTCTTTGTCATTCGATCATAGAATACATCTATTTTGTTACCTGGGGGTAATGCAGGGCATATATTTGATTTAAGTTTCAGAATTACTGTTTCTGTGTTTGTCACTATCTATGCCACAGTAGTCCAATATTTGTGTAACTGTCAGGTTTACTACTCCTTCTTGAATTTGTAGCTCTAGAATATTTTAAAAATCAAGTATCTGATTGTGACATTTTTTTCTTCCAATCCTTATCTCTGTAGCTAATTTGTCTAAATCTTTTTTGTTTCTTTAATGAGGATTCTAATCATATTTTTGAACACTGCATGTTGTTTGTCCATGTACTTGTGCCACTTTTGAAAAATGACTCTGCCTCCTTTTGGCGTCTCGCTATTCTTGCTTCCATCACGTTGATATAAATAACCTGACTCTTTTTGTACACCATAGCTTTGTATGTTGTTCTGTAATATGTGAGTAGTTGAGCTCTATTCTTATGTATCTAGTCTTGTTTGGCAAGTGAGATAATCATTTTGTTGTTGAAATGGCTCATTTCACTCATTGTTCCTCACTTAACAGACCTCCCCGTGCTTGCACGGTCAACCAAAAATTATCTTGTGCTTCACAACCGCTTACCTCCCATGGATTACAATCTTTCCGAGTACATTTATTGAGGTCATGTGTACCTTATGACCATTGTAAGGCTTCAACTGTCATGCTCATTTGAGTTGAAACCACCCCCTCCTTTCTGTTAATAATTTCCTTTTTTAAATTCACTTCTATGTTGGCTTAACAATTTCACAATTGTATCGTTGTGGCAAAATGGCAGCACAATGACTTAGTAAAATTCGGTATCCCTCTAACAATGTATTTTTTCTGTCACATCACTTGCTTCATACTCTGTAAGGTAGTAAAGTTGAATGACTTTCTAAGAGGCTTTTACTCTATAACTCTAAGCAATTTTGACCATCACCTTCTTTGTTAGTCTACATTCCTGGCGACGTGTTTCAAGGGTTCAGCTGCCATGTTTACTTTTGAGGCAGACCGTTGTCATTTTTAGTGATACACTCTGGCAAACCAGCTACAAGCAGGGAGCATACAAATCAAATGAAGGTCGACTTCAACTTGGAGTGGGACTGCGAAGGACATAGGAATGTTAATGTATCTCAATTACAGAAATAGGCCTGCTTGATGCCTGGTGACACCTACACTCAGAGGAGACAGATTATTCCTTTCTCACACATATATACTCAATCTACTCATGCATTGATTATGTACTGATCATGCACTCATTACTTCTCACTCTTGAGTCAGCAATTACGTCAGACCTCTCAATATCTGATAATGCACACCTAGTTCTCACTTGGAGAGATGAACTTTCCCCATGCTAAGGCCCACCATGCTGTTGCCTCAACACTCAAATCTGGAGTGACCCCCAAATAAACCACAAGCACAGCCATACCTGAATATTTTTCACTCAGTGCTCACCAGGAGTCATCCCTACATGTGGAATGGGACACCTTCAAAGCTACCCTATTGGGCATAATAATTGTGTTAGAAATGGGGTCTTTGGTTAGCAGTCAGGTTACCCCCTGTTCAAGCAAGGACCCTTACTCTAGTCAGGTCACCCTCTGCTAACCCTCTCTCCTCCCCTTGGTAGCTTGGCACGAGCAGACAGGCTTAACTTCAGAGTGCTAGGTGTAAAGAATGTGTACCAACACACACAGTAACTTAATGAAAACACTACAAAATGACAGGACACAGGTTTAGAAAAACAGAAAATATTTATCTAAACAAAACAAGACAAAAATGACAAAAATCCACAATACACAAGTCAAGTAATCAATTAAAAAAAAAAATGAGTCTTCATGTAATTTTAAACACAACGCTAACGCTGTTAGCGTGAAAATGTACCTAGGCGCGTCAAAAATAACCTCTCACGGGTGAGGGTGAATCAAAAAGGGCTTGCGATGCGTCAATATCACTCACGAGCAAGGCCTTGCATTGTTTCTCCTTCCTTCGGGTCGGCGTGCTTCGGTTCTTCTCTCCACAGGAGAGCGATGCGTCGATCCGAACAGCACTCTCTGGTCTTGGCAGGCCTTGCGTCATTTTTACATGCCCAGCGATGTTTCCGTCGGAAATCCTGCCGCACGCTGATTCGAAAACCACGCAGCACGGGTTGCGATCTCACCAGCCTCCGTCAGCGATGCTGCGCGTCATTTCTCCAGCCACATGCATCGACCTCCCAGCCACGCTGCAGGAGAACATCAATTTGAGTCACGTTCGATTTAGCAGTAATTCACTGTCAGGACATATTAAACACATTACTATGGGCCTCATTTCAACTCTGGCAGTCACCGACTGCCAGGGTTAAAGTGGCGTTCGTACCGCCAACAGGCTTGCAGAAATGCATATTTTGACTGCGGCGGTCACACTGCCGGGACCGGCAGTTTACCACCATGGAGGTCCCGGCGGTCACAATCTGCCAGGGCAGCGCTGCTTGCAGCGATGCCCTGGGGATTTTGACTCCCCTTACCGCCAGCCTGTCCATGGCAGTAGACACCGCCATGGAAAGGCTGGCGGTAAGGGGACTCGCGGGGACTCTCAGGGCCTCTGCACTGCCCTTGCACTTGAAATGGGCAGTGCAGGGGCCCCCAGGCACAACCCCATCCGGATTTCCAATGTCTGCTTGGCTGCCCGCTGCACCGCCACATTGCTGCCAGCTCCATTAGGAGCTGGATGCAATGTTATGGCCCATATCCCCGCTGGGCTGGCGGGGATGTTGAAATGCGGGCAGCAGGTTTGCGGCTGCATAGGTGGCCGTTTGGCGGTTCAACTTTGGCGGGCGGCCTCTGCCAGCCACCAAGGTTGAAATGAGGGCCTATATGTCCTACCTTAACTATACAGTGCACCCTGCCCTTGGGGCTACCTAGGGCCTACTTTAGGGGTGTCTTACATGTAATGAAAGGGAAGATTTAGGCCTGACAAGTGGGTACACTTGGCAAGTTATATTTACAGTTTCAAACTGCACACACAGAGTCTGAGACATGATTACAGAGCTACTTACGTGGATAGCACAACCAGTGCTGTAAGCCCACTAGTAGCATTTGATTTACAGGCCCTGGGCACCTCTAGTGCACCTTACTAGGGACTTACTAGTAAATAAAATATGCCAATGATGGATGAACCAATTACATACACATACGCATTTTGTATAGGAGCACTTGCACTTTAGCACTTGTTAGCAGTGGTAAAGTGCCCAGAGTAACAAAAACAGCAAAAACAGAGTCCAGTACACATCAACAACCTGGGAAACATAGGCAAAAAGTTAAGGGAGACCACGTCAAGGATGAAAAGTCTAACAAATTGCGATAGAAATAGACAGGGCAAGAGAAGCCTGACTCGTAGAGCAAACACTCACATCTGAGATCAAAGCTCTAGAGCTCACCAACAAACAGAATACCTCTAAGGTTACCCAATGTAAGTTGGCACCAGTACGAGGAGAACTGTAGGCACACAGAGCCAGCTGCGATGAACAAACCCTTCTGGTCTTGGGCCAGTAATTTTACAATAAGAGATTGCTCCCTTCTGTTGTGGAAGATCAGACTCCACAGGCAAAGGCACTTATCCCAAATGGCAGCTTGACAAAGGGCAAATCGGATAAACAAACTGCCTTCCACACTTTCAATCAGGCCCTATACGAATGAGGACCTGAAAACCATGATGACATACATGCCTATCTGAAGGACTGTGCCTGGCCACCCATAGATCCACATCAGAGGGAAAGCCTAGTGGCGCCCATCATCACCTCAGAATTTTGACAGGCACTCAAACTGCTTGTTACAGGGAAATCCCCTGGTCCAGGTGGTCTCATACCAGAAATCTATAAAACCTTTCTCCTTGTCACTCTGATCAACTTTCTATTGGTCACTCTGATCAACTGTTTCACATACAGCACTAGCCTCATAACCAAAATGTGTAGAGCAGAGAGAACGTGTATCCCAAAACCAGGAAAAGACGCCACACACTGCATGTCAAACTGCCCTATTGCCCTCCTGAACATGGACGCTAAACTATACACAAAATATTTTTGGCAGTGCACTTGGTGAACTTTTTCCCCGGATTAATGGGATTAATTTGCAATAGACAAGGAGCAAACAATAACATATATCTTGCCCACTTAATAAAAAAACTACTTAAAAGAGAAATGCTGGTGCTGCTGATTTCACTGGATGCCACAAATGAGTTTGACCAATTAAGTTAGACATTCCTAGAAGTGGCCCTAGCTGAAATCCAGATTGGGCCTAAGATGACAGACAAAATCATGGCAACCTATACTACATCTACAGCAGTCATAGGGGTTAATGGGCAATGCACTGTCCCAAACAAACATGACAGAGGACCAATGCAGTGCTGCCCAATTTCCACACTCCTGTTTGCCCTGGTGGTAGAACTCTTGGCTATAACAATCAGACTGGTCCAAGCAATCACAGGCATTCCAGTTGGGGGGGCGAAGAAAAAACGTAACCTTTTTGAGGATGATATCCTTCTCACACTAGCTAACCCATCCAATTCCCTATCAGCTCTAATATCCAACCTGGGCCAATTTGAATTTATATCTGTTTTTCAAATCAACAAAGATAAATCAAATGTTCTCAACCTCATGATCAGCACGCAAAACACACTTGTCTTGTAAACACAATCTCCATTTCATGGGGGCCAAATGCTTGATCCACTACCTAGTCCTCCACATTAGTGCTAGATTGGAAGTGTGGTTGAGGCTGAACTGGGAAAGTGCCTTCGGGCCATCCTGGATTATCTGCCAGTATGCTATCCACTATATCTATAACTTCTGGAAGAATCAATGTTATTAAGATGAGCATACTACCCAGGCTCCTATATCTCTTCCAACCATTTCCCACTCCCATTCCCACAACAGACATGTCCCAACTACAAGCAATTCTAAGCCTGTTCATGTGGAACGAGAAACAGCCCTGTATATCAAACAGACTTCTCATGCTTCCTGAAGACAAAGGAGGACTATCCTGCCTGAACCTTCCAGATATTACTGGGTGGCCCATCTGCAATTTATTTCTAAATGGGTGAATCAAAACAGTGAGAAACTCTGGTTCTACGTGAACCGAGTAGTTGCCTGCCATTCGCTCTGGGATCTTGCATGGCTCACAAGCCATTCATGCTTGAAAAATGTCTACTTAGCCACTCCACCGAAAACAGCCCTTGAAATCTGGGACAACATAACTATTAAAATAGGCCTCAACCTTTCCTTCACCTACCACACCAATAGCTGGGAAACCACAACTTTAATCCAGCCTTGGATCTTAAATTCTTTTTAATTTGGACCAGAGGGATTGTACAACCCTAAAGATATTTTCTAAGGAGACTCTATTAAATCACTGCAAAGAAAACACAGTGATCATGTACAAGAAAATCTTAACTCAGATACTGTCAAGAACAACACTGGGCTCTACATTAAATGAATTCTCAGGCAGCCGCAAGAAACTTCGAGAATCTAGTACGTATTTACTCAGGTACAAAAAGTCTAATCTTTGAGACATTTAAGGTCCTACAGGATTCCAAACCCATGGCACCCCACACCTACTAATCCCATTATGAGAAGGACATTCAGAGGGACATACAGCTCAAAGGGGATCAGCTTTGGCATGATATACCAAAACTTTGTGCAGTATTCCAGAGAGAGAGTTAGCTTATAAAGTTATTTATCTAATGGTACCTCACGCCACTGTGCCTTTACAAAATGTCCCCAACATCAACACTTTACTGACATTGCAAGCAGAAGGAAAGGACATTTTTACAAATATGATGTGCACGCACAATAATACAGACATTTTAGAAGGAAATAGTGGGCTGTGTCCCGATGGACCCGCTAACTGTGCTCCTAGGCATAACATTATGAAGGGAATAACTAACCTTGTATGATTCTTATCCGACATATGACAGGAGCGGCCAAGTGGTTTATAGCCCATTTTGGAAAAGACAAACAGGCCTCTATTAAAGCCCTCTGGTTCCATAGGATGTGGCAGCCAATGGCAATGGAGCAGATCTCATACACTTTAAATCAGTCAGAACAGAATTTCTCCCAAGCATGGCAACCTTAAATAGATATGTCCAGTCGAGAAATCTGCAATTTTACGCCTCAACGTCTTGGTGACTTCAACTCTTTGACTAACCCACATGGTTTGAGGAGTCCCCCCCTCCAATGTTTATAGGGCCCTTCCACTCACATACCAAATATGCTAAACAACCACCAACACAAGTTCGCCATGGCTCCTTACCTATAGGGCCCTGGTAAACTTTTATGAGAATGTCCTCCCACCCTTATGCTACTGTACAACTGCCAACACCGTATGTATTGCTCCTCAGAATCAATCAAGGGCATCAAACACACCAACAAGATGAATCAAAGTCCATTCGTCTATTCAACAATACCTTCAAAGGGACCCCAATTTTTGTAAAAATAAAACACTGAAAATAAGAATTAATAATTTATGAATTTGATAAGACATATTTAGAATAAAGCAGCATATGCATATTATTAAAAATGTAAAGAGAAATATGCAGTCAATACAATGCTAACAATTATTACCTTCATCAAGTTGATATGTTCTTCTAGTATTACATATTTAAATGATTTAAAATGTAATTATGCAATTATTATTTGCACAAAATAATTAAAATTTTGTTGGAAATGCGTGTTAATGTAATGATTAAATGGGAAAACATTGAGCATAAATATAAAACTCTGTTATTTGTTTTTTTTGTCAAGACTTGTAGAGGTGTCCACATTATTTACACTCTAAAGAGAAGTAACACATTACATACAAATATGAAAAATATTAAAACGCAATGCACGTGTATTATTGAAATAATAATGAAAAATAATATAAAGAACTAATATAGTCTACCTAATAATAAGTTAATATTTTTTTGCATTTCTGAGTAACTACTTGCTTTCAATACACTGCTCCTTTTTTGAAACTCAGTATCACAAATAGCATTTCCTGATGTTGATACTTACATTTGGAAAGTTGAATTTATACACACATGCAGTAACTTGTTTAATTTCTTACGTAATTAGATTTGGAAGAATACCTCTCATTTTAATTTATATGATTACAGATTCACTCTTAATTATTTTTTCAATAATGTAAAATGTTCAAAAGTCATCATTATGATACCAAGATTAGGAACATCAAACCTGTACCTACACTTTACATAACGTAGGTGCCGATTAAGAGCTTGGCAAATGGGTAACTGTCAGAACAGTGACGGATGTCCCGTCCACTGAAATCTAAATCCTATTGAATATAATAAGATTTAGATTTTTGTGGATGGGTCACACAGTATCCTGTCTGCCCTGTTCCAAATCAGGCCATTAATTTCCTATGTTTGTACAAGATTCTGTAGATCCACACATGACTTAATTGTTGCCCAGCAGGTGGAAAGTAAAAAATACCCTATGAAAGATATTAATTGATACCATTACAATAAGAACTTATTTTAATTAATACATTCAATTTTTTTTAAATACATCTTTGAATAGAAAACCACTTTACTTAATAAATCAAAGAATTTGAAATAATACATTTAAAAATGCTGTATTTCATCTACAGCATTAAAAGTATTATTTAAAAACAGCAGACCCCCATGGTGTAGGATGTAAAAGAAAACAATGGATGGTGCATGGCCCAATCAAAAGCAGGCATGCACTTCACTTTTTTCATATCCATCTTTTATATGTCAGTCATTTCCAATATATTGCACCCTCCACCATGGTGTATTTGTCAAATTATGTGGGCAAAAAATATATATTTTACCTTTTTCTTATTTTTTTCAGTTATAAATAAATCTACTTCAAAAGGTACATTTAAAACAAGACAGACATATTGTTAAAATATACAGATTATACTGCAATACAAGCTTTGGAAAATCTATTACAATCGGATCTTATTCCACATATCAATATTTAAACTGCTACCACACTACTTGTGATTTTGGCAATTCTGTGTAACTGTTTCTTTACAAGGTACACTTGTGGAATAAAACGGAATGCCTCAGCCAACAGTTTCAGCTGTTCTGACACAGTTCTTGGAAGTTATGATTCAACATTTGGAAGAATATGAATGCAAACTTTTGAAATTTATGAAGAAGTGTGACATTTTCAATCCCTTTAAGTCTTGTAATTTAATTTTAAGACCATTGCTAATATAGCATTTTGGCTACCTTGTGAAAATCAATTCTAATCGTAATTTATCTTTTTTTTATGCATGTTTTGTAGAATCCTCAGCTTATTCCGATGGAGAAGGATCATCTCCATAATCATCTCCAGAAATGTTTGAATGGCCACTGGGGTAGGAAATAAGTACAAATGCAATTGAAGAATTTAGTGGTACAGATTTTTAGGGGGTTGGCATTCAAGACAGCATTTGGTCTGAGTCCAACACCATGTCAGATAGCTCACATGTCTCCAGAGTGCTCCTTGTAATGGCAGCCAAAACTGTGCAATCTTCTTCTGCCACTGCTACCACTACCCCCTCACTCTTCCACCAACCGCCAGAGATAGCTTGACCCTATCCAAGAGACTGGGTATCCTTTGCCTAAGGGACCTTCCTCTCTGCACCTGTGCCACTAATCCATATTTCTGAGGAGGTACTAAAGGTGTCAAGGGACATCCTTGCTGGGCAAGCTGCAGTATTGGGTGTTCTCTCGAGCTTGGTCCTTGAAGGTAACTGATTGGCTCAGCACAGGCTGTCCAGCACAGAGTTAGTTTGGGAGGTGTTGGCTCTTTGGAATTAAAGACTGGCATTTCTATGACTATTTCCCACCATTTTCACAGTCCTGAGTTCCTCTTTGTTCTCCTATTTCACCTACCTTTTAGTTTTCCTAACTCCATTTGTTACCATTCTTACAAGCCTACCCACCAAGCCTTACTATACTTAAAAAGGGTACTCTCTTGTTATGGCAAGACAGTTATAAAATACATTAGTTGAGTCAATCCCCCAAAGTTGAGGGTGTTCATGTGTACCCTTTACTACTTAATTCTAGACTGTATATATTTTCTTTAAATTGTGAAAGTTAAAAATATACAGTATGTATTTTACAAATCACACCTATGTATTAATATCTAAAATCATTGAGAGGAATGTGCTGTATGGTTTATATTTTCCGTTGTACAAAATATGAGTAATTTATGTCTTTTAACTTCCTGATATGAAATGTACTCCTATGTTGCACTGTGGTACTTGCAATGTAGTATCCAAACAAATAAAAAAATAATTATTTAAATGTATTTTCTGAATTATTAATTATAAAAAGGTGGCAAACTCACAATGATTGATGTAACATACTTTCAGAAAGTAGAGCTCTGTAAACAATTTAAATCAAGCAATGCATTTATTTGCAAAGACTACTTTTGAAGAGAGAATGCTATGTGTACCTTTAAAATTGAAGGTTAATATTTTAAAAATTTTGCATCAAAAAGCAGCGCAAATGCGACACTTAAAAAGTATAAATATGGGCCTTAGAGTTTGGGAAGGATCATGGCAGGTGGTCACTGTGCCATTGCTTACCTTTCTTGGAAGAAATAGGGCCTTATGAATTTTAAAGAAAGGTTTTTTGCCATACTGGATACATATTATCGTAAAGGGTACAGTTTGTTCTACATAATCATGCCCCAGCAAAGATTTGAAATATGTCTCTTGATTTCTCCTTTGAACCAGCATTTGCAGCTGGAAGCACCAGAAAGGTAGATCTGACAGGAGGAAGGGCGTTAGACCACTGATCCTAATAGAGTTAGTAATTTTGATTAACAGTAGTTTAGGTGAGTTCAGGCTGATTCATGTGTTTGTCATAAGTACCTCAACCATCTACTAAATTAACTAAAAGATTATGGCCATCATTCGGACCCGCCGCCGTCAGGTTACCGTTCTGCGGTCGAAAGACCGCGGCGGTAATTCTGACTTTCCCGCTGGGCTGGCGGGCGGCCGCATTCAGGCCGCCCGCCAGCCCAGTGGGAAAGAGGCTTCCACGATGAAGCCGGCTCGGAATCGAGCCGGCGGAGTGGAAGCTGTGCGACGGGTGCAGTTGCACCCGTCACGTATTTTACTGTCTGCGCAGCAGACAGTGAAATACATTTAGGGGCCCTCTTACGGGGGCCCCTGCAGTGCCCATGCCAGTGGCATGGGCACTGCAGGGGCCCCCAGGGGCCCCGTGACCCCCCCTACTGCCATCCGGTTCCCGGCGGGCGGACCGCCGGGAACTGGATGGCGGTAGGGGGGGTCGGAATCCCCTCGGCGGCGCAGCTAGCTGCGCCGCCTTGGAGGATTCCAATGGGCGGCGGTACACTGGCGGGAGCCCGCCAGTGTTGCCGGTCCGACCGTGGCTTTACCGCCGGGGTCGGAATGCCCATTGGAGCACCGCCGGCCTGTCGGCGGTGCTCCCGCGGTCCTCCAACCCGGCGGTCATGGACCGGCAGGGTTGGAATGACCACCTATATGGCTAGCGGATCCTGAGCATAGGGTGCCCTGGACATCCCGCAACTATGACCACCCAACAAAGAGAAAGGAATGACCAACCCACCATTGTAGTGGACTACCAGACAAATTTGCCTCTTTTGGACAGAGGACAGGTCCAGAGAAGAAGAGGAAGCAGACAGTTGTTCAACCTAACACCATATTCATCAGAAATTCTACCCATAATATTTGCTTGGCGGAGTGTCATTCTATTTTGTCCAGCAAGAAATAAAGTTGTCAATACATTTGTAGAAAAATGAACCACTGACCACATTACACAGTTAGTGTTTGCCCATAGTGCCTACAGTTACTATACATTTTAAATATAATGCCTCCTTTTTCTGTGTTCACTAATAGTGATAAATAAACCTGTCTTGAAAAAGATCTGTAACTACAACTTCAGCAATGTAATCTATGCCTTATGGTGCCCTTGCAGCTTGAATTGCACTGGGGAGACGGACCAGAAAATTAAGGCCAGAATCAGTCAACAAAAGAGCAGATATAGATTTCATTTTATTAATGCTCCATTAAGTGCCCACAACAGGAAGGCACATCACTAAGACATTATGGGCCTTATTACGAGTTCGACTGACAGTTTAGACAATCTGCCGAACTTCCGACTGGGAGGTTGCCTCCATAGTGGCTACCACCCCGCTGGTCCCATTAAGAGCTTCCCGCTAGGTCAGGGGGCGGAAACCTGAGTTTCCACCCGCTAGCCTAGCGTGAAACACCATACAGCATTGTCTCCAGCTCGTAATCGAGCTGGCAGCAATGCTGTAAGATGCAGGGTGCACCAGGGGGACTTCCTGAAGCCCCCTGCACGCGTTCACCACCAGCCTTTTCATGGCACTGCTACCACCATGAAAACGCTGGTGGAGAACAAGATTGTAATCCCAGGTCAGCATTGCTTGCAGCGCTGCCCTGATGGATTAGGACAACCACAATTGGCAGAACACCCACAACTCTGATCCTGGTGGCCCGACTGCGGCACGACTGCCGTGGTCATAATATGGTGCCTCTGCAAGCCCGGCGGTCTCGTAATTGGGCCCTAAGTGTAGGGTGACCAGACACCTTGAATTAGTCCAGACCCATTTCTAATAGGACTATCCTGGTATCCCAAGCGTTTTGTTAAAATATTTACCAATCCTGGTTTTTGAGGAAGGTCAAATTACAGCAAATTTGGAAAAAACAAGAACTTTACTAAGAAAGCGAGACTTTAGTGATTTGGTATAAAGCGTAGCAACCATTTTTGAGAAATTGAGGTTGAAAAAATAGTGATAGAAGCACACTGGAAAACAAAGCATTTAGATTGGCCAGTCCTGCTGGAGTCCTGGGAGACCAAAGGACCTCATTGACTATCCTCAACATGAATAACAATGTTGCAGTGGTCAAACAAGGATTCCGGGACTTGGCCCTCAAGTCCTAAAAACGAATTGAAAAATAATATGAGGGGTCAAGGTAGAGATACTCGGAGGGACCCCACATTGTCAAAATTGAAAATCGAAAAACATTTTGTGCTGAAAGCTGCTTGAGTGCCTGGCTGCCTCTCACACTTGCTGTGATGAGTCAGGCAGCCAGCCACTTTCGAATGGGACACATGCTCTATTGAGCATGTGTCCTCCAACATTTCCCTCCAACATTTCCCTTTTATAAAAAAAAAAAACCCTATGAAGGCACAGGGCTGACCGAGCGCCAGCCCTGGCCTTCAATGTTAGGGGGTCTAAAGAGACCTCCCTTTCATGACATCAGCAGGGTCATATTTACAGGCAGTCCCAAGCATCTAGGGCACAAGCCCTGTATTCTAGAGACTGCTTGTCAATCACTTACACAAACTGCGAGCAACACCCTTTCCCAACTCTTCACCTGTGATGTGTTCGGAAAGGGTGTTGCTTCCAGCCTGGGAAGGATTGCAGGCATGTGATTTGAGGTCACAGAGTCACAAGACTCTGTGACCTCTATCCATCGGAGGCTGAGAGGGCAAGCTTGGCACCCTCAAGCCTCTCATCCTGGATAGGAACTGCAGCAGCATGCCCTGTTGTGGGTCGTGTGCGTGTACCAGACCAGGATTTACAGGTAAGTGGGGCCAGGGATTGGAGGATAGAGGCCTTCCATCATGCCTGCCAGCCTGCTCTTTATATTTACTGTTTTTGAAACAATAAAAACAAACCACATGCTGGCACGGCAGAATACACACCTGGAGCTCATGCATTTAAAAGAGCTCCATTTGTGTGCCTTTAACCTGCACGGGCCTTTTACTTTAGTACATCAGTTTATTTCACTATATTTAGAGCCATTTATTAAAAATGTTAATAAATGCCTCTCACTGTAGTGATGTAAATGGATGTTCTGAATTTAAACTCTCCCGCATGTTAAAAGCATACAAGAGAGCACCTTTAAATATGTGATTACAGGATGAGTCCATCCTGAACTCACATATTTAAAAGTTCTCTAGTCTCTTGTATAATTTTAAAATGAAGTTAACAGCTTCAATAAATATCTCTCAATATAGTGATATAAACTGATATACTAAAGTGAAACAATCGCATATGTTAAAAGCATAGCAGAGGCACCCCACCCCTTTCAAATTCCACCAGTCGCCACTGCTAAGGGACACATTTTCTACTATCATATCGGCACAATGAGAAGCATATCTATTCACACACAGAGAAAGAAGTATTGGTATAACATGCTGGGCCAAAGGTTTGTTTCCCCTGCCCCTTTTTGGGGTACATGAAATTCTCAGTGGGTGAAGAATCTGTCTCTAACAGTCCTGGGCTCAAGAGTATCTTCACCTGACATATTTAGGAGAGCAGCTACCATGCTCCTTTCTTTTTCTTAGGTCCTATACCTCACTCCTCTCATCGGTTCTGTTATTCACTTACTCCATTCTAACATTATCTGTTCTCCATCTCTAACTCATGCTTATCTAATTACTCATATCTACATTTTTCTTCTCCTTGTTCATATTTACTTGGGCCTCCTTTTTCATTCCAACCTACCTTTTCTCCCTCTTCATTTTTGCCATCTGTCCTCCCACGTTTCTACATACTACACTAGTCATTTTTCTTGCATTCTTCCAATCTTAAACTTCTCTTCCAGATGCACATACATCACGTCTTCCGCTCTGTCTCTGTCACTACACTTGTTTTCTTTTTCCATCCTTCCGTTGACTTCTTAATCCTAGTTTTGGCAACTTTTTATGTCTTTAAAGAATGACCTTTTGCATTCTCTATTCTTTGTCTCTCACTGTTATCTCGTTCCAAGATGCAATTGAACATTTCTTTACCCTCTCTTTTGCATCTGCTCCACTTCTTCCTTATTCTTTCCACTATATTACATTCTTGCCTTTACACTCCCTCCAGTATAGCTCCCTTTCTTTGTACTCTGGTGAACAATCACTATGAGACAGCCCGCAGGCTAAGCTGGTGGTATGTTCAATGAATTACAACTGGTTCACAACAGTCAGGGCCCACCCCCTCTCAGGCTCCAGAGCCACTGTTCCTGCTGCATCATTTAAACAATGCCCTGATTAAAGGCACATTAATGCAAATATAGCGAGAGACAGGCCGGTGCAAGACTTGGATAGTTGCATGAATTGCAACACATTCAAATAAGCATGGAAGCACAATCTCAGACTAAGAAACAGACATATATTTTGGACACTGCAGCTCATTCTTTTAAATGCAAACTGAAATAAATATCGACTTAGTGGTTTATACTGAAAGACACCTTTTCCTGAATTATTCACATTCTCACGTACACTCTCAAACACTAGTATAAGAATGGGCACACTCAGGAGTAAAGTATTTCCTGGCAGGATTATTCTTCAAATGCCTCACAATCCTTTTATGTTCACTTAAATAATACAACAACGTTTTTACATTATCTTTGAACATGGCAGAATTGTCTTTCGAATCAGTAGTTTCGTTCTCTTATGGTACTCAGGTATTATTAGCATTTCATTGGCCACTGCTATATTATGTTAATACATTAAAGTAAAAAAAGGGTGTGCACGGTCCTAAATTATTTTGAAATAGTTTTCCACTTAAAGAGTAATTGTAATTATTTGCTTTAAATTTCGAATAAGGAACTCCTAGGTTATTGTTCTGCAAAAAGATACTTTATCAACATGAAGAAAAGAAAATACACCAGAACACTATTTACACTGTCAAGAACACTTGCAAGGCAGACTGAAGAATGCCAACCAAAAATAAAAATGAAGCGAACAGCATCTACAAAGATAGGAAAATGAAGATAGCAATCGGATGAACAAAGATGAGTATGGCTGAAGCGAGCAAACCAAGAAACCAAAAAAGAACTCAGTGCCAAGGGATAAGAATGAAGCAAACAATGAAGCACAATGGGATACGAAACGAAAGCAAGAGACAAATAAATTCTACATGTTAACGAACAGGAAGAGTAACAAGCAGAATTCGAGAAGAGAAGGTCAAGTGGTTTAATGTAAGAATAATGAATAACCTTTTAAAAAAATGAGACGAAGCATAACCAAAGGGAAAACAACAGAAGATGAAACAGCATATACAGCATATAATAGATCAGGCATTCAGGATAAAAAGATAGTTGTTTGGTATGGTAATTTATGGCATGAAATCTCGGTATAAAGTTGTCAAAGCGTCATTCAAAGAATAGAAAGAGATGAAATATAAATAGAAATATTCTACACACACTTTGGAGGCATATGGGAACATTCATCCAACACAAAGGCCTACTTTTTGGAAGAGACTGATAGAGACTTCTGAAGTAAGCCATGGATACAGGAAGAAGAGGTTACCCCATGAACAATTGAGTGGCTGTTGACAAGGAGAACTTAGCCTCAGAGAAACAAATGTGAAAGGGCTGCCAACTTATGACTCTACCTCTGCCACACAAACCAGCCTGTTCATGGAAATGGTCTCCTCTATGGAACGTGGGATCCATGTGCATTTAAACGGATGTTTCAGAAAGAATACAAGCTGAATCAAACATAAAATTAACATATTGCAGAAATTAGACTCTTGGAAAGGTTACAAGCCAATTAAATTACAGGGACACTCATTAACATATTTATCATAAAAAGTGACAACATATTTCCTTACAAGTGAATGATTATGTACATCACACATGAACACATTAACCTGCACATAGACTGTACCATGCAAAACCTCCGCCTTGTATGAGGTAACATGATGATGCACTGCTCAGTTTTGTTCCTAATTTTGAACGATCTGCAGTTAATATTCAAATGGAATGCAAGAGGCAGAAATAAGTGCAGACATGGAAGCAATACATAGCAAATAGCAGGACCCCATTATTTCTGATAGCAGAAACATCTTCAAACATTTTAAGTGCTGATATTCACAACCATTTGTGCATTTTACCATTTTACGTGGTGCAACGAAAAATCTAAAAGAGCTGAATGAAACAAAAAGATTTAGGACAACGAGGATAGCAAGTGGTTTAAATCAGTGCCCTGCCTTATGGATGAAGACAGATTTGATATAAGGCAAGATATGACCAGTGCTGTTTAGGCAAAATGAATGACAACATTATACCTGCAAGTTCACTTCTTAATGGAATGGAAATTGAAGCACTGCCAAAAGGTTAACTAATTTTATTAAGTCTGAGAGCAGAATCCTAAAAAAGTGCATCCCATCTAAGCCATTGCAAAAATAAAGCCAAAGGCAGTAAAATTAACGCCAAAAGAGTAATTGAAATGGTTGAAAGTTAAAGTAGTCTACCTATCTTTAGATTTAAAACAGCATGTAAAGCTACTTGGGATTGGTCAACAAGAGCAGCACTCATTGTTCTTCCTATTGGTGTGCTAAGAAAAGATAACATTTTGGGAGGTACTAGTGAGTTTAGAAACGTGATGAGAGCTCTTCAATACCTCAAGGAAAGAAACAAATATTGTATAGACATAGACAATATGTTGTCTGAAGTCAGCAGAGAAGAAAATGATGAAACAGGGCACATACAAAGACTCATTAAAAAAGAGAAGAAGGTATTTATGAACATTACTCAATCCACACTATGTAACCACAAGAAGCAATAGGTGCTGAAACAACCATGTATCAGACATGGCAAGCTGAGTGTGAGCATTGAATATTTGGGGAAAAGCCTTATAGAAAGGCATTCCCATTCACATCAAGTCTAGGGGGGGCGACATGCTGATTATCCTATTGAAATAACAGCAGCACAATATCAAGTGAGTCTAATATATTTCAATATGTTACCCTCAGATAAACAGCCACATGTTGAATGTGGGACTGTGATTTAAATACAAGCCTGACAAT
The DNA here is from genome assembly GCF_031143425.1 of Pleurodeles waltl. NCBI lineage: Eukaryota > Metazoa > Chordata > Amphibia > Caudata > Salamandridae > Pleurodeles > Pleurodeles waltl. The sequence continues at coordinate 655,654,321 of NC_090443.1, read as the reverse complement.
ATAATGATGCATCCTGAGTTACTTACTTTTGAAAAATTAGTACTGAAAGATGTCTCTGCCATACAAGAAAAGAGAAGCATTAGTCCTTATAATATCTCCCTGGCAGATCCTGTGGATTTAAAGCAAAACTCCTCCATTGGGGTGTAATCAGCGGATAAGGGGGAGGAATAGTATTGCAAGATTTCCCTGACTATGAAACTGACATATTGAGACAGATTTCAAATACCGGACATTACCTAAAATTGGTCCAGAATACTCTAGATAGTATACGATCTAAAATATTGACTGTTACCACACAATCTAGAGTCATGGGCTTCTTATCAGAGAAAGAATTGACATAAGTCTTGTATACTTTTCCCAAAATACATAAAGATCTGAATCATCCTCCAGGGAGCCACATTCTATCAGGATGCAGCTTCATTCCGGAACCCTTGGGAAAGTATATTAGTATTTTTATCAAGGACTTTGTACCATTATTTAAATCATATGTATGAGATATCACCTATATGGTCAACCTTATTGAAGGTTTGCACTTTGACTCTACAAATGAAAATTATCTTACCCTTGACATTCCTTCGCTGTATACTAGTATATCTCAAATGAAAAGCATTTTGATAATCAAAAAATTATCTAACACTCAAACTCAACCAAAGATAGTACTACGTTATTGCCTTATTATGGATTGTTCTGCATCACAATTACATTAAATATGGCAATCACCAACAGTGCTGAGGCACTTCCATGGGTGCAAGTTTTGCACTGAATTTGGCAAAAAAATGTGTTGATGACTTTGAATATCATTTTGTGGTAGCAGAAACCAATATATATTGCTCCAGCATATAATGTTGGGTGCAGTACATTGATGACTTTTTCTAGACCAAGTCCGGACCTGAGAATAAACTTTTAAGCTTTATTCTACTCTCTTCAGGAAAGCAATTGAATGAAACACTTTACTCTTGTATGTAAGCATTCATCCTAGAGCACTGAGAGACAGACTTCTCTCTGGAGAGTTTCTTCACCTTCGTATAAACTGCACTTATAAGAATTGCTACAAGTTACTGAGCAGAGGCTACTATCTCCAAGAAAAATTATTTCAGGTCCAAAACAACCAACCAAATGCTAAACTGGTTTGCATCACAACCTCTTAACCTCATATAATTAAAATTAGGAATCTAATTAAAAAGCACTGGCACATCATTCAAACTATAGACTCTTCCCTGGAACTTCCTTTATTTGCTTTCAAAACAGGGGCAAATTTTAAAGATCACCTGGTACCTTTAGGGACTACAAAATCCAGCACTAATAACACAGGTAACATGTGGGGCCTGCAACCATTAAAAGGGCACTATGCTATGGACATTGTGATGCATGTCAGTACACAAAGAATACTAAATTATTTGTGCTTGAGACAAACAAAATTGAGCTGAAGTACTTATCCAATTACAATAAAAAAATGTAGTTTATTATATATGGTGTCCATGTAGACAAATATACATAGGACAAACCATACAGCCAGTAGAGAATAGAATATTTCGACACCGCAGTAGGATTAAATGTAAGGTTATTAATGCACCTTTAGTGATGAATTTCTTGGAATAGAATCATTCAGCGGAGGTGTTATATGACAGGTGATTGACATGGCACATACTTTGGAGAGTGGCAGTGACCCCACACACATACTCAAGTGAATTCTTGCTATTACCCTGCTGGGAATCTGTGTTCCTCTATTAGGACACTCACCAATGTATCCAGGATACTCAGTTCCGGAGCAGGTGACATTCATTCTCATATTTGAGTCCCTCTGACTGGAACAAACTCTCCCTGGACCTCAGCCTAGCTGAATCTGAATAAATCCTTAAAAAGAGGTTGAAAACATGTCTCTTTTCTCAAAACTGAACACCTTTACCTTTGAGTCTTAGTGCTGGGATACTCTATGGAGTAACTGTGCATTCTATAAATTCCAGTTCATCATCAACAACGATATGCCTCAATATGCCAAGTACTGAATACTGTTGAGGTATAGTGCACGTATGTGGTTGGAATCCGCATATAATGAATCCTGTGCAATATCGACTACTTGATATCACTGTTTCACTATGATAAATACCATAATGGAATGAGCAAAGTAAGGACTATAGTGGAATTAGTACATGAATAATTCTGTACAATCCTGACGCTTGATTTTTTCTTTCAAATATTTAAGTTTATCTGTTATTTTCATTTCTCAATTTTATTATGTTTGTCCCCTGTAGACATTGATTATTTGATGTTCTGTAATCAAGCACAGGCACTGAATGATATCTTATATGCGTAATTTATGGTAGCAATCCTGGACATTGCATAAATGAGATGGCCAAAAGTTGCTCAAAGCCGCTTTAAAACAACATACACTGGATAAGGAAGCCACATTATAGGAAGAGATAACATTTGTGCCCTAATACGTATGTGAGGCATATCGAATTAATTTAATGTTTGTTGGATCACCTCAAATCTGGATATTCACTGACAGCCTTTATGGACCCATTTTTAGGGACATGAACTGGACATTTTCAATTAATTTTTCACATTTACGTTTTGTTTTAGGACCGTAAATAGTCTTTCCTAATACAAGATGGGACAAATAGAAGAATAGTACAAATTGTGTGTCCAACAATAATGCTAACAGAGCCATTTGGACTAACGCCCCCCAAAAATATTAGCACCAGGAATATATACATAAGCTTTATGATGAAAAAGTTTGTTACCCATTTAAAACTGTTTTCACTAGTGTGGTAGGTGCAATTTTTTTTGCCTCAGCCATCATTATGTAAATCATAGTTGTAATAGTATGTATGTCCCCCTTTTCTAGGATGTCTCTTTATCAGTTGGTCATGATGGTAAATACAAACAAATCTAATAAAGCCTAACTCGGGATCAGGCTTCGGTGTATTTTCACCTTTGGAATTATTTATTTTATATGGTTGTTTGTTGTTTATGGAGCACACTTTTTCCCTTTGGTCTTGTCAAAAACTGTTACTGCTCTTGCTGTAGGGTAGTTTTTTTTTCACATAGGATACAATGCACTTTATCTTTGTGCTTTGCTATGTGTGCTGCAGAACATATTATAACTTATTGCCATGCTTATAATTTCAAATGATGGCTTATAATGTACATTGATTGTTTGAAGTTATTGCTACTGTTTAACTAAAAAAGATTCAATAATACAATGATGCCAAAGAGAACCACTACATTTTGAAAATAATGTATACCTAGGTTCCCATGGGAGTAAGGGTTGCCCTTGTTTTAGAAGGCTATGCTAGTGAATTGATGATTGATGCAGAACAAAATCCAACGAATAAGGTATTATAAACAAATTGAATTAACATTTTTGGGGCTCACTGTGGTACCAAAGAATGTAGGTATCACTACATTGGAATGTGAACTGCAAGTTTCGAAACAGCAGGGTGCCAACATGGTTTCAGATCTTAAGTTGTGCACAGAATGCCTGTCATGATTTACATCAGTGGTTCTTAACCTGTGATACTTAAAGCTATGGGGTTCTGTGACACCTATTCAGAGTGTCAGTGGCTGGTCTTAAAATGAAATAATATTAACAAATGATTAAAACATATATACATAAAAAAGCAAATGTGCTGGGTGTGAAATGCTTGGAATATGTGCAGAAATGTGAAATTGGAAGCTAAAAATGAAGTTGATGTTATTATCTTGATTTGTGAGAGCAGCATAAGTAGGGCTAACAGACTATTGGCGGTCTCACGTGAAGCATTAATATTATGCATCAAGAAAAAGAGAGTATGCATTAGGAGTAAAAATGACAAAAGGATTTGCAAGAGTTCAGCATAATGCTGCATATTTTAAAAATAAAAATAGGTTATAAAAAGCTCCAATATCCCCAGTAGAATTTTGATTTCGACATACGTTTTGGCTGAGAACTAAATCATTTTAATTACAAGTGCATCTATTGTACCTGTTGATGCATACATGTTTTTGTGTTTTGAGTTTCAAATCATAGAAATTGCTGAGGTGTGGGTCCCTGGCTTCCCTTGGTGATTCACCGGAGGTCCATGAAAGTCAAATGTTTAAGAACCACTGACCTACATGAATTTCTCAGAGAGGCCAATGCAACATTCCTGGAGTAGACATGACAATAATAAGTGAAAAATGTTCAATTGACCCTGCAAATGTAGGGGGACACTTTCAGAGAAGTGACCGAGCAATGTTGCACTTTCTGTTCAATAATAAGAATCCACTATTAGCAGAGGTCACATCTTGTTTATAATGAAAATAATATATCAGCCCAATAGAGCAAACCTCATTCATAATTTAATATGGGTGAAGAATGCTCCAATATTTGGACAAATAATACCCCATCTCTTCACATGGTTAGTTATTGCTTGAACGATCTTTGCTCTGCTTCATTACCTATTCAGAATGTCAACCCTTGGAAGTACAGCATTAGGTACAACAAAATATTCTTTGCACCCTCTCCCTGAGAAAAAAACCTCCTCATTTCAGATACCAGAGAGAAACTTTCAGAAGAATAATGATGTAAATTAATTGCATTTGAAAGTTTTCAAGAATCATGAGCATTCAGGCCTCATTTATTGCTCAATAAAATTCTATAATATAATGTGTGTGTGGCTGTACACTGTCTGTTCCCTCCTGTCAAGTCCCATTGTCAATAACCCATCCTCCATTTCCCTACAAATGTCAGACGAATAGAGAAAAATAAATCCCTAGCCTAAAAGGTCTTCTATTTCAAAGTGGCAGATAAAATGTGTTACTTCATAGAATATGTTTTAAAGTTCATCAGAAGATCTTCATATTGGGATTAAGCCACAACAGATCTATGTGAACCATTTATATCTCTTGGTTCAGGTTGGTAAACTGTCAATATCAAACATAGGCCTTCATTAAAACATCGGTGGTAAAAACCACCTACCGCTGCGGCGATGGCCACCAAAAGACCGTAGCAGCGGCTACCATCCGTCCGCCATAATATGACCAGAGCTGGATTTCTGCCACAAGAAGGGCGGAAATCCGGCTGTGGTCATACTGGCAGATGGCGGTGATGTGGCGCTGCTACCACCAGCAGTGCCAGGCCAGTAGACCGCCGCCAGCTGTATTATAAGAAATAATAGGGCCTGGCAGTGGTATGCTGGCGGGCGCTGCTGGCGGTAGCAGCGCCCCGTCCCGTCTCCGGCCGGAAGACCCCCTGGATCCAGGTAAGTCAGATATCCGACAGGGGAGAGGGGTTGGGGTGTTGTGTGCGTGTGTGGGGGGGGTGTGCATATATGTGTGAGTGTGTGTGTGAATACAGGTGTGTGTTTAGTGCTGATTGCGTGCATGAATGTATGGAAATGTGACTGCCTGTATGTATGTTTTATTTAGTCTTCTACTTCTGTATCCTAAACGGACAGGGCACCTAATTGTCTAGACTAATTAATATTTTTTTGTGAAAGCTATTTAGCAGGGTGTCAGTTCGGAGCATGTAGGTCATCTCATTGCTACTTCTTTGTGGAAATCTAGGGGCAGACCTACTAACAAACTAGTACAAAATATTTTTTCTATTATTTACTTTATAGCGCAAAACCTGTTTTTTACTGGAAAATGACAAAAAGTAACCCAGAGTAGTACAAGGCACTGCTTTGTATTACTTTGTGTCAAGGGGGCGTTACATGTGCGTCACCATGCAACCACTCACCCTTTTTGACACAAAGCCCTATCTACCAAAAATGTGAGACAATGTTTTGCGTAAAAAAATAATGCCTTTTAGAGCCAGGCTTTAAAAGGGGAAATTTTTTAATTTCTCCTTTCTTTTTCTACTTTGCATGCTTGCTGCACTGTGCAGCACACATACAAAGTAAGAAAAGTTTGAAAAGTTCTCTAGGAATAGTATTTTGTACTGGAAGGGTACTCTTCCACTACAAAACCTATGCCAGCCCCTCGCACACACCTGAAATCAGCACGGGCGCTAGGGAAAGGGGAGAAGAGAACCATATCTCTGCAGATATGGCTATCTCCTGCTCCCTCCTTCTCGCACAACGCAACACAGATTTTTGGGCTGCTGTGCTGGGTTGCTGGGAAGGATGGTAAATCTGCCCCCTATTCTTCTTCCTTAATGTTGGGAGTCATCTTGCCTTTTTGCTGAGGGTGAGGCAGATACTTGAGGTTGGAGTGCAGGAGGGTGATTAAGGAATTATTCAACCATGATGAAGACAACATATTTAATGATTCAATACCAACGTTGCGTGAAGACAAGGTCCAGTTTGTGTTCCCCATGGCTGTCATTGCTAGGAGCTAAAGCTGGTTATTTATCTGAAATGTTCGCCCACACAGTGAATTTTATGGATATTATGATTCCAGAGCAGCGCTTACAACAGGAATAAGAGGTTGTGCCTCAGGAGTTAATAAATGACAGCTATGATGAATGGACACATTGGGAACGTAGTACACTATGTAACAAATCTACAAGTAAGTACAAAATGACACAAGAAATTATAAAAGGGGTTATTGCACGATTTGATTTTTTATTCTGTGAGGAACCGAGATGAGCGATTCTGCCTTGGTACTGGACAGACACAGGGGGGGCAATTTATGAGCCGGTTTGCATTGCAATGCAAGCCTTAGATGTGATTTATGAAGCCATGCAAGGCCACTTTGCGTGGCCCTGAGAGGCTCCATAAATTGGAAGTAGGGCAACGCAGCTTAAATCACTGATTTGCTTAACTTTGCTCTGGGAAGGAGTTCCATAGGATTTGTGTTGGTGTTCCCATGCAACTTCAATAGTTTGTGATGCATTCCCAGATTTACCAGAACTGGTAGACTTGGGAATGTATCAAAAAGATACACCTTCTCAAATGAATCATAATGAGAAGAAATATCTTAATTTCTCCTTGCTACTTCACCTTTTTTAGGTGTGCTGCATTCTGCAGGACACATAGATAGAGGCATATGCATTTCAGGATTGTTTTTGTGCAGGAAGACGTACCTTCCTGCACAAACACAATCCTGCAGGCCCACTTGCACCATGGTGCAAAAAGGCACCAGTGGATGGGGAAAGGGAAGTATGCACCATTACCTAAAATATGGTGCATTCCTGCCCTTTTCCTGTCCATGCAGTGCTTCACTGCGTGACATTCTCGTAAATAGGCCATGCTATAAATTGGGCCACTAGTTGGCAGAGGTATGCACCTTTTCCAAGTAAAGCCCACAATCCTAGTCAGGGTAAGTAACAACACACCCTAAATGATCCTGTGCTCACCTTCTTGTAGTTTGGCACAGAGCAGTCAGGCTTAACTTAAGAGGCATTAGTTATGCAACATAGAAGCAGTAACACAGTTAAAAAAGACTGAAACAACAAAAAGTCAATAAGTAGAAGTCAAGTTATGAATTTTGAAAGAATAAATGAAGCGGCTTTGTTTTGAAGCAGACAGCACCAACTGGGGCTATCTGGCTGTTTCAGACCAGGCCAAAGTAAAAAGTTCAGGTCAATCCCAATGGAGTGCAGTCTGACTACAAGGCCCATGCAGAGCCCACTGAGCAAAAGTATCTTGGTCCTTGAGATACATTGGTCCTGATGGGTGCAACAATGCCAATGCATCGGGTCGAGGCCCACGTTGAAGAAAGCAGTGAAGCATTGCATAATCGTTGATCCGGAGTTGGAAGGTGATGCATCTATTCCAGGCCATGCAGAGGGAGCGATGTGTTGTGCATTCAGCAATGTGGTGCTCTGTTTCCTGCTGCAGTGGCATGCTGTGGTAGTCGACAATGCGTTGTCATCGATCCTCGCATCAGTGGTGGTGTGCTAGTAATGCGCTGATGACAAAGGTGATGCATTGGTTCTGATCGACGCAACAATTCCATCGGCCAAAGACTGGATTGGCACCACTTGTAAGGGCAGGTTTCACAGTCGGCATTGTCCACAGGCCGTAGCAGAATCGTTGGAAGTCTCTTGTGTCCCTCAGACTTCAGAAAACAAGAGGCAAGCCCCTGGAATCACTGTGGGGACCAGTCCTTCTCACACATACAGGGTAACAGCAGGCAGCAGGGCAGCTCAGCAAGGCAAGAGTTCAGCAAGGCAGGGATCCTGCAGAGTGCAGTTCTTTATGCAGCATATCAGTAATCCTTCCTGGTAGTCTTCACAGGTCCAGAAGTATACAGAAGTTCTAGTGTCATGGACCCAGTGCTTATACCCAGTTCTGCCTTTGAAGTGGGGGAGACTTCATAATAGAAAGCTTGGAAGTACACAGAGGTACACCCTGCCTTCCATGGCTCCAGACTCACTACGAGGGGGCTGATAATTAGCCCTTTGTGTGTGTACAAACACAGTCTATTCAAGTGTAAGTGGTGAGGCCCAGCCCTTCCCTCCCATCCTCTTAGGAGATGCATGCAGTCACACTCTGGTTTCCCCTTGCATGTGGTTGTCTAGAAGGAATACGCAAAGCCCAGATGTCACTCAGTCCAGACTGACCAGAAACAGGCAGAAGGTACAAGAAGGCTAAAGCAAAAAAAAGCCAACTTTTCAAATGTTGCAATTGCTAAACTGCAATCTAAAATCCAACTTCATCATAAGTTGTGATTCAAAATTGAGAGTCAAGTGAGTCAAATGACACCAAACTCGACAAACTTATCTCTTCTAGATTGTGAATCACACTTGTAAGATTTAAGAAGGTAATCCCAATGTTAACCTATTGGAGTGATGAACCTTGCAGTAATGAAAAACAAATTTAGGAGTTGTTCATGACCAGGGCATGTAAAACGTTAAAGTACTTGTCCTGCCTTACATTGCATCATTCCCTTTGGGTCACATAGGGCCTACCATAGGGGTGACATATATATAAAAAGGGAAGGTTTAGGCCTGGCAAGAGGTTTAACTTGCCAGGTCAATATGGCAGTTTGAAACCGCACCACATGCTCTGCAATGGCAGGGCTGAGACACAGTTAAGGGGTTACTTAAGTGGGTGGCACAATCAGTGCTGCAGGCCCACTAGTCGCATTTAATTTATAAACCCTGGGCATATGTAGTGCACTTAACAAGGAACATATAAGTAAATTAAATAAGCCAATTGTGTATGAGCCAATGTTACCATGTTTAGAGGAGATATTACATGAACTTTAAGACTGGGTAGTAGTTGTAAAGTACTCAGAGTCTCAAAGACAACAGAAATGAGGACAGAAAAAGAGGAGGAAGGCAAAATGTTTGGGGTGACCCTTCAGAGAAGGCCATTTTCCAACTGTCCCCATTGTTTTCAGAGCCTCTCAGATGTTCTCATTCTATCTACATCTAACCAGGCTGTACAGAAGTGGATATGGAAGAGATTCAAAGTTACATTCAAATGTGAATGATATATTTTGATGCTGTCAAAAGTGGATAATTAAAGATACTAGTCTGGTAAAGCTTGGGAAAAGCATGGGAAAGGTTTTCAAGTGCTTCCGAGGCATATATTTTTCATTTTTGCTATCATCAGGGCACATAGATTGAACATTTGCTTTGTAAGAGAAGGAAAAAATATTCTCACCTACTCCAAATGATATTAATGAGCACATACAGGAGCAATAAGAAACTTTAGCACTCATAGACAGCAAAAAAAGACAGCTGGTGCAACAGGTTACTTGGGGTCTGATTATGACTTTGGTTGTCCCACCACGGGACCGCCAAACTGATAGGGAGGATGCCACCACCATGGTGGTGATGTCTACCACAAGCGTATTACAATTTTCCCGCCGGGCAGACCAGCGGAGCACTGCAATACGCATTCCTGCCAGGCTGACCAGTGGGAACAGTGCTACGATATTGCATATATCATAGCACTCCAGTACCTTTGGGATCTGCACTGTCTGCAAACCTCGTAAGGTTGCACTTAGTCTGAAAAGCTAGACCAGTTTGCCAATTACCACTGCTCAGATTATAATGAAAAATCATCAGGCTGATTGTCATAAGAAATAAAAATAAAATTTCAGCAGCTAGTCAGAAGTATGTAGAATATTTCACAGATTAAGTTTTCTAGCGATGCTGCCCACCCATCATGTTCTGCTTCTGAAATGCTGCAGCTATAAGTTCAGGAGGTAACCGGCACAGCATGCTGTTAGTTTAGGAGTAAATATTAATGTTCACTGAGTGGGTGGTATGCAGGGATTGTAGCTAGGTAAGTGGTGCAGGCCAGGAAGAGTCTAGGGGCCAGATTTATCAAAGTGTTGTGCTTCTCTTGCGTCACACAGTGTAATGCAAGGGCAACGCAATACTACGGTGCTGCAATCAATCAATCAGTTATTCTAGAGTGCAACTACTCACCCGTGAGGGTCTCAAGGTGCTTCATTTATCTGGCAATGTAAAGCAGCATAAATATCTGCCTTGCATTACTCTTCCCCAGGGAGATGTTCCTTCGGTTGAACATGGGTGTTCCCACACATCCACCCATGGATTTTGGGGCTTTCTCAGATTGACCATAAATGGTACAACCTAGGAATGCAACCCTTCGTGCAGAAAAACAATCTGCCTGCAATGCAGGCACCCTTGCATCATAATGCAAGTGTGCCTGCATTGGTGATAGGCAGTCAGAAGTGTGGACAGAGAGGACAGGAATATGTCATGTAATATTAAATATGCAGCAATCCTACCCCCCACTTTCACACAGCACACCAAGGTGCATGAAGTATTTATAAATCTGCCCCTATATCTAGAATAATTAATTGCTTGTGCGGGCCAGTAAACTATATTAGCAGCTTGGTGTGTAATAGATGCACTTAGATCAGTTACCCAAGCTCCAAGATCAATACTGACAAAACTCACAGCTTGCTCAACAGCAGCACTCACTGTATTCAACTTTCCCCTGACCTCCTGGGATGCAACAAAACAGGCATTTGCAAGCTGGTGAGGTGGTGATAAGAAGTTGAGTGGAGGGTTTTTGAAAATTGAAGTTTGGCTCTGAGATTGGAGAGAGACTGGAGAGGTGAGTAGGTGTAATATGCAATTTAGTAACCTGATTCATTGGCATAATGTGTTAGTGACCCCGCTCAACCACCTCCAATGATCAGGTTTCCTGTACATCAACTTCTCTCTCCTTGTCTGTCACCATTTTTTCCAGGGAGGGATGATTGCCTCAGGTTCCTTGCTGGAATGAGTTTCTTTATTCACATGTTTTCTTCCAATATAATTGCTTACATCTGTGTTGCATCTCTCCTCCATTTGGTAGGTAGTAGGACCATTCGAGTTTCATGTAATTTACCTGTAACATCTTCAGGCTGTTAACGCCTGAAGATGTTACAGGTAAATGATAGGCAATTATAACATCTATTCTAGGGACTGACATACACAAACAAATACATGTACATACAGCTATCAATAGATGTATGTTACCCACACTTTCTATGTGTGAAAAGCTCAGTAGACTTAGCTAGCAGACAGAAACACCCACTTTTATGAATGGAAACCTAACTAACTAGGTTCTACATCTGAATCTATAGTCGTTTGCTGAGCCAACTTTACACGCTACATCTACCTTAAATTGCTCTGTCTTGACATTCGTAGTAGTAACACTGCCATCCATGTGGGTGAGGCCTGTGGAATTGGCTTTGAGTACTGTTCATGAGTGAGTAGTCAATTATACCATGAAATACTCACACATTGTTATTTCGTGTAATTCTTCATGTCACTGCACATATTGCAGGTGTTTAATGTGGCATAGCTATCCTCAATTAATGGTTACAACCTACTCACATCTCTTACATAGAGTTACCATAGATGGAGGACTCTATAGTGCCTAAAAGGTCAGACATGACAGTCAAGGAATGTGCAAGTTTAAGTATGTACTTCTACATTGCATGCGACCAACACCTGGCATCTCACTGGTGGTGGCTGAGGGTGCTTTGGATCTATGTCTCAGTGCAGGCTCCATTTCATGCATGTGGTAACAGTGGCAAAAAATTAAAATGTCTACATGAATTTGATTTGGACAGTCACTAGATGTTCAGTGCTGATGAGCACAGACACACATTTTCAAACTTTACATAGTTACAAATTGTGATTGATCACACCTTTTAATTGCCAGCGCAGCATGGTCTGTGCCTCACATGGAGATGTCAATGTGATACACTGCAGGGTGAAGGAAATGGGAGGTAGAGGCTAGTTGCATGGGCCATATCAATCAATAAGCGATTCAGGCACTCCATCACTAATTTTCTGCAAATTATTCAACATGAACTTAACATGTATGTAATAATAATGCAACATTTATACAGTGCTTACTACCCCTATGTGGTGTGCTGTGGGGCTTATATGTAGAAGTCGGCCACTGACTTGCTGCTGCTCTTAATCAGAGAATGGGATTTTGAAGTCAGAGAAGGTCACTACCAAAATGTACTTATAAAAGAAGGCCAGGTACAAATTCACCATCTTTTTGGTGGGCAGACATGCCCAACATGAATGCTTGTTTCAGTGGATTCAAAACATGAATGCCCTGCCACGGTTTGTGGCTGACAGAAATTGTAATTGTTCTAGTTTGCACTAGGGAAATTACCATACATGTACATGTTGTTCCCGAGCATATGAAGTGATGTTTACTCTAAGTGCCAGGAGAAGAGAGTGTGATAAATATATTCATTGGTCCTGGTATACTTGTGTGCATGATAGTGCACCACAGAGAGAGAGGAAATATACAACACAATATTTTTTGGCTCACACGCTTTCATGGTGAAGTATTTCTTCAAAAAGTTCATTAGAGAGTTGAGCTCATTTCACAGGCATCGAGCCAGGCTTGTCCGTGAGATACGTCCATTGATGTCAGTAGTTCTTTGAAAAGGGCAAGTTGATAAAGATACCAGAGAATAAATTACCAACTCACAGGGATGCCATGAAAGTGAAGAGGTGGTAATGTAAGGCCACCCTCATATCTCTGACTGCATATGGTGGGAAGTAATGCTTCCAGCTAATGCTTTTCTTAGCAGCACCCATTGCTTAATTTATAAACAAAATAAGTGCCAGGCCCTCCTCAAGAGGTCATCACAGCTTGCACCACCCATTATACCTTCCAGCATCGCCAATTACATACCTACATGATTAATAAGCATCAAACGACTACAAGTCTGACACTCAAGACTGATTGAGGCCCCAAAAGCTATAAGAAGAGGGTGGGTGGCAGCCATTCGTTGTGTTTAATATCCAATGAATGAATAAACAACCATTGTTCTGCTCATTTTAAATTACACTTACCACCATATGGCATTTGTCATAAGTGCTGGTGTTGACAATCAAGTGCTGGTGCAGAGCAGTGGAAACCACCAGCTCAAATTAAGCACTGGCAACACCAAAGATTGTGAATATTAGTCATTCACTCATCTTCCTTCATCTGATCATGAGAGTAGAGATACAGCATTTGTTGCAAATTAACAGTAGGAATGCAGTGGCACTTATGATTTTTGCTTGGGGTGGATGATTCATAAACAGCATTTCCTTCAACATGGCGATTGAATGGGTCAAGTGTTTTACTTCAAAATAAAAATGGTTAGATTCCATTGTTAGAAGATTAAGCCACTCATTATGACTTTGGTAGTCAGCTGACTGCCACGCTGGCAATGGCGGTAGTACCGCTATCAGGCTGGTGGTGAAGGCTGCCACATTATGACCACGGTGGTGATCCCTCCTATATACAGCCAATGCACAGCTTGAACGGCCAGTGCGGTCTGGCCAAGGCGGCTGCTATCATCAGCCCGGAGGAACACAATTCATCGCCCACCATATTATGACTTAGCATACCTCCAGGATTTCTGGGGTGGGACCACCGCCACAAAAAGCCTGGCGTACACGACCAATATAAAAGGAGACCCTCACCTCCAGGGACACAGAGGAGTCTGCGGCCACCATGCTACCCGACCTGGAAGTCCTGCTGATGCTGTACCACGCAATGGGAGTGCAGGAACAGCAACATCAACGATGGCAGTGAGTACAGCCGCCTAGCACACAAGGGAGGCAGGGGAGAGTGACACACCCACATGCACAACACACACCATACACACATACCACATACATAGAGAACAATCTTCTGAAAAATACAACAATTACAGAAGCCAGAAGAAAAGAAAGCCAGGACAAATACCTGTGAGTCAACCACTGTATTCCAGTGAGAATAGCACCCACAACAATATGATAACTAAGTACAAAGGGCCATTGGCCAGCCCAATTGTCCATGGCAATCCACAGGGCAACAAAATAGGTCCAACTTGACTCCTGACAGCCTAAGTGACTCCACTGGGCAGGGACATCAATGTGGAAGGCAGGCACCTCAGGGGGCAGGGTGGGGAGGTTCTTGGAAGGGGGGGTCCTTGGACCTAGGTTTGGGAGGGGGGTGGGGTCTTGACATGCTGTTTAGGGGGCGGGGAGTGGACTTGGAGAGGGGGGTGGGAGTGGCTGCCCTGTGCTCCATAGTGGGAGGTTTCATAGCAGGGGCAGGCATTAGCAACACTAGGAGGGTCATGGGAGGACTGGGAGCAGGAAGGCCTGGGCTGGGGGAGCACAATTTTACATTTCTGGACAACACTGGGGGTCAGGAGCGGGGAAGAGGTCAAGGCAGGCAAGAAAAAGATTTTTAGGTTCAGTGGGGAGGAGTGTGGAAGGAGGTTTGGAAGTGGAGGTAGAGGGAGTGTTTGTAGGAGGTGTAGGTGTGCTGGACTGGGTTGTAGGTGCATGTAAAGAGTGCATGTGTGAGGCGGATGGCTGTTGAGTGTCTAAGTGAGAGCTTTTTTATGTGTTTTGGGAGGAGGGGGTAGATAGGGACTGAGAGGAAAAACATTGTGTGAATGTATTTTGGGGTGGTGTGTGCAAGTAAGGTGGGTATGCTACATGCAGTTGTGATGGTGGTGACTGCGCATGTGGTGAATGGGGTGCTAGTTTGCGTGTCTGTCGTTGTGGTGACTGAGTATATTCAAAATAACACAAGTGGTAAATAGTAGGGACAGATACAACGAATGACTTGCTCACAATGAACTTCTCAATTGATCATTGGTAATGTATTTTCATTATAGCAAACTTTTATCAAATATTGAGGACAACAAACCCCCAATTGATGAACAAACTTCTCTACATAAAGTTATATACAAGTATTTAGAACAATTTGTTTACACCTATATATGTTATTTTAATATATCTTCATCAATATCCATCAAAATTTAGAAATGTGGATAAAGGTATATTAAAACTATAATCCACATAGAGCAAAGATGGCTGCAAATGTGGTTACATCCAATAATCCTGCTTTCCCAAAGCACTTATTAACGGAGGGATTTTAAGGATGGCGGGCGCTGTTTTTCCCTTTCTCTAAAATAAACGCAGGATTAACAGCCGGCCTGGAGGATACTTACCCATTATTAATAAAACTTCTATGAGGCGACAGAGGTGAAATCCTGACATTATAGGCACCACCTTCAGTCTAAGAAATCCATGATTCTTAGGTCTTTATCACTCCACGAGTCCTGAAGAGGCCCATACTTATACGGGCCAAAACGTGTCATCCTTATCATAAGGAGGTTGCCGTATAAAAAAAATGACATATGGACATTGTGTATAGTTTACTTCCCTCCTGCTCTTCGTAGTCCTACTGCAATACCTCCTACAGTACAGGCACTGTCAGTGCACCACTTCCTGGCCAGTGGATCATATCAGGTGACAGTGGGCTTCACTGCAGGTATGTCAAAGCCAATATTTTCTAATGTGCTGAGTAGATTTTTGACTGCCTTGCTGAAACACAGAAGCAGCTATATAATATTCCCCCAAAGTGATGAGTTGCCAACTGTTAAGGCTGCTTTCTGTACAAAGGGACACATTCCACATGTGATCGGGGCCATTGACAGGATCCACATTGCTTTGGTCCCTCCCAGGATAAATGAGGAGGTGTCTTGAAATAGGAAGAATTACCATTCTATAAATGTGCAGATGGCATGCCTTGCTGATCAGTATATTTCCCACGTTACTCTAAAGTTTCCAGGATCTGTGCATGATGCCTACATAATGAGGAACAGCAGTATCCCACAGATGATATTACAATTACAGAGAGAGAGAGTCTGGCTCATTGGTGAGCATGACGTTTCACACAATGTATGTCACTGTATGTTACCTGGAGTTGTCCTCTGTGCTGTTGTACATATGTAATGTGAGTTTCTCACTATTTCCAGGTGATTCCAGCTACCCAAACCTATCCTGGCTGTGAACACCAGTGAGGAATCTGGGGACAGGGGCAGGGAATCAATAAAATGAGGCATATGGGCGGTCCAGAAGAGTCATCAAAAGAACATTTGAGCTACTGAAAGCCAGGTTTAGGTGTGTCCATATTTCTGGTGGATCCCTACTGTACACCCCTGGAAAGTTCTGCCAGATAGTAGTGGCCTGCTGCATGCTTCACAATTTGGCCCTCAGAGGGAATGAGCCATTCCTGCAGGAGGAGGGGGGAGACAATGCACCTATGGCAGCAGAGGACACTGAAGATGATGATGAAGATGGGGGGGAGGAGGATATGGACAACAGGACACATCTGAAACACCAGTACTTTCAATGACACTCAGGTAAGATTGTAGTTCTGTGTGGCAGCTATGATGTACCAAGCACAAATGTGTGCATTCTGAAAGCTGGCACTTTCCCATCTGTGGTCAGTCGTGCCAGTGGTACGATGATTGGGAAAAAGCTTATTTTGACTATGCAATGTATCAACTGTTTTGCATTTTCAAATACCTGCCCACGTCAAACTGTGTCCTCATTCCATACAGTACTTAGCATTTGTTGCTGCAAATGTAGTATGAGTTTCAATGTGCTTACACAATTGCTCTGTGACTTCATTGTCCCTGACAGTTTGGCCTAGATTAGGTGTTCCAGAGGAGGAATTGGCTTATTGACAACATGGCATGGCTAAAACTGTGGTATCTTGTCTGAGGCCCTTACACAAGTTGCTTCCCGTCACTTCTGTGTTTGGAGTTAATTGCAGTAAAAAACTTTAACTTAATGTGAACAGGTGAATGTAGGCTGTCATGTTACAGGGACTCATGTTGCTTTACTTCCCATTATTTCTCATATGAATGTCACTATTTCCCTTTTTCAGATGTTGGTGTGGTCACTACTGTGACCTCTTGGAATGCCTACAGACTGTTTTCATACAGTTTGGTGGATGGTGACTTGTGGCAAACACTTACACTGGTACCCCAAGCTGACTGTACTTTGGATGGACTCACACTTTACCTTACATTTTAACAGGATGATAAAGATCAAGACATCGCATGTTGATAACATAAAAGCAAAAATCCTTCAGTTGAGTTTAAGTGTGTTTATTGAAATTACAAAAATGAAAGGATAGTTCAATAGAGCGGGGTGATGGTGGATGAAATCTTCAGTGTAGTGGCCCAGTTAGTTTGTAGCACAGGTCTAGAATCCATGGGGCCATGGGACAAAGGAGCAGTGGCAGTCCAAAGTGTACAAGGTGTCTGATTGGCACACAAGGGAGACATTTTGGTGAGGCTCACTTCCTGGCAATGGTTTTGGTCTTGGCTACAATCTCTGGAAGATGTCTGGTTCACAGGGAACATTCGCGCGTTGGTTCTTCTGCCTCAGTGGGAGGGGTGCTGGTGGTCTTTGATTGAGTCCTGTGGCAGGTCCTCCAGTCCACTAACTGCAGCAGATGTGGAGGGCTGGTCAGTACACTGGCTAGTGGAAGGAGCCCGCTGGTGCATTGTGGACTCACACATGATGATGGCAATTTCAGTCAGCACCCCTGCAATGGAGGCCATGGTAGCACTGTGGGCCTTCAGCTGCTGCATGACCTCCTGGTGTTGTTCCCCCTGCAGCCTGTGGTTCTTCTGCAAGATAGTAAGTACCTGACCAATCCTGTCTTGGGATTTCAGGTATGCTTCCAGGATATGTGACAGTGCCACCTGGGAAGTTGTTCCACCCCTTGGCACACAGGTATCCTCCCACTGGCCCTGGCACCCTGTGCCTGAGTCACCTGAACTGTGTGCCCACTCACACTGACAAGAGGGCCTTCTTCGTCTTGCCTGTGAGGTGTTGACTCAGGTCCCTGTAAAGGTGGGCACACTGTTGATTGACGTGTCCTGGGGACAGAGGTTTGGGGACTTTGGGTGGTTGCTGTTGCCGTGGAGTCCTATGTGAGGTGCTCTGGGGTGGGCTGAGTGTTGCCTGTGATGTCTGACTGACCAGTAGTACCAGATGGGCCAGGGCGATCTTCCAGATCCAGACATCCAGAGCAGCTATCATCACTGGGGCCTTCTTCTGGTGGCGGACTGGGTTGACGTGGCACATGCTACAGGCTGACATTGGCTGGGATACCTGTGGACATATATGATAGTTGTAATTTCATTCTCAGATACATTTTCAACATTTATGGGTTTCCCTATGGGATGGGTGTCATTTTTCCACTTTTGGTTTATGTATGGTGATGCATTATGGGATTGGTAGTATCCAAATTCTATTGTTGAAGGTGCATTCAAAGTAAAAGAATGGAGATTCATATAAGCATGTGTTCTAATGTTTGATTTTAACATGCCAAATTGTAGCACTCATTCACATGTATACCGAAAAGCAATGTGTACGTATGTTGATGCTAAATGGGATGCTGAACAAAAGATATGGAGAACTAACATGCTAAAGAGAGTAAGATTGTATCCAACTTTAGTGAGTGAAGCATTCAAGAAGGAGAAGGAAAAGAAAAAGGATGAGAAAGGAAGGAGGGAAAGCAAAAGGAGGCCAATGATATGAGTGAGATCAGTTGCAGTGATTCTGGTGATAGACTTTTGGATCCATTATTGCAAGGACATCCACCTCCATATAAACATCCACCTCTGTATAATGAGATCAAGTGGAAGGAGGAGATAGTGCTAATGGTGACAGGAATATTGGATCAGCAACTACCCCAATAAACATGAATTCTGGTTCAGTGGGGGTTGCTCCACAGTCTCACAAGTCTCTCAAGTGGGTGGTTTGCCCACTGCTTGGTCTTGGGGAGTGCAAAGCCACAGTCTCTCTAGTGGATCCTTTTCTCCACTGGTTCTGGAGGGGGCTTTGTCCCCAGAGTGCTTCATTCTGCCAAGAACTGGGTGAGTGGATGCTTTTCTCCACTGGTTCTGGAGGGGGCTTTGTGCCCAGAGTGCTTCATCCAGCCAAGTACTGGGGTAGTGGATGCTTTTCTCCACTGGTTCTGGAGGGGCCTTGGTGCCCAGAGTGCTGCACATGGTGTGTGGCAGTTCCCATTCCCTTACCTGGATGTGTGAGCCACGAGATTTTATGGGAACAGGTAGCATGATACTCCATGGAGTTAGAGACACGCTCTACCCCGCGGCAACTTTGCCTGCCAACTGCTGGTACTGCCAGTGCTGGCTGTGGTGCCTCATGTAGTCTATGCACGGTCCAGGATGTCTCCTGCAGCCTCAGACAGCTGCCCACTGGGAATTATGTTCATGTCGGCTGTGGTGGCACTGTCTGAACACATCAAGGGGCAGGTGACAGTGGTTGCAGCGGTGTCTGTGGCGGAGATGCTGGCGGTGGTGCATGTGTCAGCACCTGTGGAGGGAGACAGCAGGACATCTCCTGCAGCCTCGGACAGCTGCCCAATGGGAATTATGCTGGGGACTGTTGCAGAGGCAGCAGACGTGTAGGTGGCGGTGCACGTGGCGGTGCAGGTGCCCTGCAGGTGGTGGTGCAGGTGGCGGTGCAGGTGCAGGTGTTTGCGGTGTTGGCCACCGCCGTACAGGTTGCTGTTCTGTCTTGCAGAAGGGGTGTCACCAGTCCCTCACCCGGAGGCTCCGTGCCCTGAACTGACTTCCCTTTAGCCTTGTGTCCCTTCCCCACCTTGGAAGTCGCTGCTGGACATTGGCACTGTCCTCTTTTGTCTTGGATGATGGCTTGCTGGGTGGTTGGTGTGGCTTTTCCATACGACATGTGGGCCCCTTCTTCACCTTGGCAGGTGGCGGAATAGGGTGATCCTTGGCATCACTAGGTGGCACACTTGCAGCCCTGATGGGTGCCGCCTTCGATGTTACTGGACTTGCAGGGACCACAGTGCTCGAGGATTTTGTGGCTGAGGTGCTGGCCTGGGATCTGGACATCCTGGCCCTAGGGGAAGGATGGGGGGGTGTAGGGAAGAGGTCAATGTTAGCCAGGAAAAGATTTTTAGACACACTGGGACGGGAAGATGGGGGGATTTGGGAGTGGAAGAAGAGGTAGTGGTTGTAGGAGGTGTACGTCTGCTGAGTTTGGGTGAGGGTGCATGGGCTGGAGGCTGTTGTGAGGTGGATGGCTGTTGAGTGCGTGTGTGCCTGCGTTTGTGTACTTTGGGAGGAGGGCTCACAGACACAATGGGAGAGGACACAGGGGACGTGTGCATGGTAGTGGGGGCGGTGATTGCACGTGAGCAGTGTGTGGTGATGGGCGTGCTGGTGATGGAGGTAGTTGCTGAGGATGTAGTGCATGCAGGTGTGAGTGGAGACGAGACTGGGAGGGAGGAGAAGGACGTGGAGGAGGGGGACACAGTGGAGGCAGTGGATGTTGGTGTGTCTGCATGGAGATGGTGCTTGTGTGAGTGCCTGTGGGATGTGTGGTGCTTATGTTTGTCATGTCCACTCTTGTGTGTTGATGAGTGTGCATGCTTGTCTGAATGTGTGATTGGGATAGGCTGAGGTAGAGGGTGTGAAGTCTGGGTAGTGGAAGATTCATGGGGGAGGCTGGACACAGTGACAATGGCTGCCATCAGTGCTGAGGCCAGAGCCTGATATGCTCTCTGTTGGGCTGTCACGGCAGAATGAATGCCCTCCATGTATGCATTTGTTTGTTGCAAATGCCTCTCGACACCCTGGATCACACTCAGAATGGTTGACTGCCCAACAGTGAGGGATCTCAGGAGGTCAATAGCCTCCTCACTGAGGGCAGCAGTGCTGACTGGGGCAGGGCCTGAGGTGCCTGGGGCGAAGGAGATGCCCACCCTCTTGGGTGAGCGGGCACGGGAAACACGCTGAGGGGCTGCTTGGAGGGTGGTGCTGGTAGGGGGGTGGCAACTGTACCTGTTGATGCGGTGGGCACAGATGTGCCCACCACCGCAAGGGAGCTCCCATCAGAGGAGGAGTCGCTGTCACTGGTGTCTCCTCCAGTCCCCGTCGTGGAGCTCCCAACGCCCTCCATCCCACTAGTGCCTTCAGACTCCGTACATTCACCCTCCTGGGCCATGTGGGTTGCAGGTCCCTCTTGCTCCGGTGCCAATGCTCCTCCGCCAGATGATGCTAATGCACACAAGGACAGGGTGACAAAACAAAATGGGGAGGAAAGACAGAAGAGACACATGGTCAATGCCTGCAACAACACCACCGTTGGCAGACACAACACACAGGGAGCAGCCCTATGCACTAGGCCATGCACTAACAGTTCAGGGGAAAATCACATGCCCATGGGGGACGGTGCCTAGACCCATTTGATGCACACCTGAAACCCACAGGAGCCTGACTAGATGTAGAGGGCCACTACCACTTTTGGGGTTGGAGTGCCACTGAGCCTGCCTAACAAAGGATCTACCCTGCCACGTCTGCCCTGGCCTAGGGGAACCCACAGCCCACTTCCCCCACCCAGAAACCTCATAAAGCACGCAGAGTCAGCTGAATGAGGCTGTACTCACCCCCTTGTGGCTGCTGTGATGCCCTCAAGCGCCCATCCAACTCAGGACATGCCACCGCCAGGATCCGGTACATCAGGGGGGTCATGGTGCGACTGGCACCCCTTCCATGTTGGGAGGCCATCCCCAGCTGGGCCTCCACCATCTTCTTGCTCCAGCGCCGCAGCTCATCCCATCTTTTGCGGTAGTGGGTGCTCCGTCTATGATAGACCCCCAGGCTCTGCACTTCCTTGGCAATGGCACGCCAAATACCCTTCTTCTGGTGGGCACTGACGTAGAGGAAAAGTTAAGGAAGAATGGATTTTACTCCCCCGCTTGTTTCTTCTTACTCATTGGCCCCAAACCTCCCATCCTGGCCCAGAAACACATACACTGACCATCCTCACATGCTGGCCTCTGCCCCCCGTGTCTTCCATCAATGCCACTCTATACATTCATATCCCATCCATCATGCTCAGAGTGTACTCACCTGTTTGTCTGGAGGACCGTAGAGTAGCATGTATTGGGGGAGGACCCCAGCCACCAGGTTGTCCAACTTCTCCGCGGTGAAGGCAGAGGCCCTTTCCCCAGACACTGTAGCCATTGTCGCTTCCAGACTCAGGTCAAAGCAGCACTTGCAGTGTAGGTCCTCTCCTGTTGAAAGTCAGGTATCAAGTGACGGTGGTGCGTACCTTCACCGTCATTGACTCCTGGAACCCGTAGGGCCCAATGATAAACAATGCTGATTTGTTTTGTGGTCTTCGTCCGCCTTCTGTGACGCTGCACAGCGCCAGCGCAGTAACCTCTTTTCCCCTTGGCCCTCCTTACAGGTCAGGCAGCTGCCATTTCAGGGGGGCACACGGCAGGGCAACTACCTGCGTCACAGCAATTTTGGACAGGAATACGGACAGACAGCGCAACACAACGATTACATCACGATTGTTCTAAACACCCTTGTGCAAGATATGTGGTGTATGACCCTCTGCTCACCTTTCTCCTCCATAGGGCACGTCCGCTGGGGCAGATGATGAGATGGCGTCATCCTCCGGTATCCAGACCCCTCGTGGACCTGTTGACAATGGAAGACAGACACATCATTATCACCTACAGACTTGATAGGGCCACAATCCAAGAACTGTGTGCCCAGTTGGAGCCAGACCTGATGTCAGCTATCCGCCATCCCACAGGAATCCCCCCTCTAGTGCAGGTCCTGTCAGTACTCCATTTCCTGGCCAGTGGGTCCTTTCAGACAACAGTGGCCATGGCATCAGGGATGTCACAGTCAATGTTCTCTAATGTGTTGTCCAGAGTGTTGTCTGCCCTGCTGAAACACATGGGCAGCTACATTGTTTTCCCTCAGGTGGAGGATTTGCCCACAGTGAAAGATGACTTCTATGCCCTGGGACATATCCCCAACATTATTGGTGCCATTGATGGTACACATGTGGCATTTGTCCCCCTCCACAGGAATGAACAGGTGTACAGAAACCATAAAAGCTACCATTCGATGAATGTGCAGATCGTGTGTTTGTTAGACCAGTACATCTCCAATGTGAATGCCAAGTATCCTGGCTCAATGCATGACGCTTACATTTTGAGAAATAGCAGCATCCCTTATGTGATGGGGCAACTCCAGAGGCACTGTGTGTGGCTAATAGGTGAGCCCAAGGTCCCAACACAGTTGACATAGGTGTCCGGGTATGGGGTTGTCCCTAGGGTTAGCATGTGTCTAACAGTTGTCCCTCGATATTTGCAGGTGACTATGGTTACCCCAACCTGTCATGGTTACTGACCCCAGTGAGGAATCCCAGGACAAGGGCAGAGGAAAGCTACAATGAGGCACATGGGCGAACTAGAAGGATAATTGAGCGCACTTTCGGCCTGCTGAAGGCCAGGTTCCGGTGCCTCCATCTGACAGGTGGCTCCCTATACTACTCACTGAAGAAGGTGTGCAAGATCATCGTGGCATGCGGTATGTTGCACAACATGGCTTTGCGACGCCAGGTGCCTTTTCTGCAGGAGGATGGGCCTGTTGTTGGTCTTGTGGCAACTGTGGAACCTGTGGACAGTGAAGAAGAGGAGGCAGAAGAAAATATAGACAACTGAAACAACATCATCATGCAATACTTCCAGTGAGACACAGGTAAGAGAATGGCACTGTTCCCCTCATATCATACTACTGTAGGACTCTGTGTATGGACCCTCATATTTCACTTTGGTTTTCCATTTCACAGATCTGGGTACCACTTTCTGCCTTCTGCTATGTTTACTGATGCCCAACAAATGTCGAACATTGGTATGTGAAAATGAGCATTGACATTGCTATCTTTCTGAGAGGTTGCAATTACACATTTTGAAAGTACAGACTGACTCCAGATTGATTTGTGATTCAAGGGTGTTTATTTCTGTGCTAATAAGTGGAGGGGGCTGTGCAATGGACTGGGGTGATAATGGAGGAATGTCCAGGATAGGGTCCAGTCTACTGGTATCACAGGGGCATTGTCCAAGGGGTCAAAGGAAGTGGAGTAATTGCAGGTCAAGGTTGTCAGGGTGACATAGTGAGACAGAAGGGAGACAATCAGGAGAATCTTATTTCCTGGCGGGGCTCTTGGCAATGTTCTCTGTCTTCTTCCTGGATCTCAGGGACCATTTGCTGGCTGGTTCTCCTTCTGCAGGGGGTGGGGTGCTGGTGGCCTGTTGTTCCTGTGGCTGGGCCTCCTGTCCACTAGCGCTGGCGGAGGTGGAGGGCTGTTCATCATTCAGGCTAGTGTCAGGGGCCCCTTGGTGTACCACTGTGTCCCTCATGGTGTTAGCCATGTCTGCCAGCACCCCTGCATGGTAACCAGGGTGCTGTTAATGGATTTCAAGTCCTCCCTGATCCCCAGGTACTGTTCCTCCTGCAGGCGTTGGGTCTCCTGAAACTTGGCCAGTACCGTACCCATGGTCTCCTGGGGATAAGGGTATGCTCCCATGATGTTGGAGAGTGCCTCGTGGAGAGTGGGTTCCCTGGGCCTGTCCTCCCCCAGTCGCACAGCAATCCTCCCAGTTTCCCTGTTATCCTGTGCCTCTGTCCCCTGAACCGTGTGCCCACTGCCACTGACCCCAGGTCCCTGATTGTCTTGGATTGGTGGGTTTGCCTGGGGTCCCTGTAGTGGTGGACACACTGCTGATAGACGTGTTCTGGGGACAGAGGGATAGTCCTGCTGGGTAGGTGCTGTGCTGGTGTTTCCTGAGGGGGGAGGTTCAGTGGTGGTTTGTGACTGTGGCAGGGGAACCGACTGTCCAGAGGTCCCTGATGGGCTGGGCTGGTCCTCTTGATCCAGGCGTGCAGAGCTGCTGTTGTCACTGTGGGCCTCTTCTGTGGGGGAACTGGATATGTCTGGCACCTCCTGTCCAGTGACGTTGGGTATGGGTCCTGTTGGGGTGTAAATGCATAGTTATCTGTGTGTGCCATCTTGTGCAATGTGTGAGTTACCCTCTACTCCTGTGCTTGGCTTATTGTCTTTGCCCTTGTGTGATTAGTGAATTTGGGGCCTGGGTGAGTATCTGTACTGGACATGCTTTGGTGATGGATGTCCATGCATTGGTGTGACATGCAGGGCTTAGTTTTGGGATGTGTGGATTGCGATAGTGGGGTATCTGTGGGGTGTTGGGGTGATGCGTGTGAGGGTTAGGCTAGGAGTTTGTGATAGCATGCAGGTAGGGTGGGGGGGATATAGTAGTAAAGATATGACTTACCAGAGTCCAGTCCTCCTGCTACTCCTGCGAGGCCCTCAGGATGCACTATTGCCAAGACTTGCTCCTCCCATGTTGTTAGTTGTGGGGCAGGAGGTGGGGGTCCACCTCCAGTCCTCTGTTCTGCTACCTGGTGTCTTGATACCACAGAACGCACCTTCCCCCGTAGGTCGTTCCAACCTCTTCCTGATGTCATCCTGTGTTCTGGGGTGCTGTCCCACTGCGTTGACCATGTCGACAATTCTCTGCCATAGCTACATCTTCCTTGCAATGGAGGTCTGCTGCACCTGTGATCTGAAAAGCTGTGGCTCTCCCCGGATTATTTCCTCCACCATGACCCTGAGCTCCTCCTCAGAAAACCTGGGGTGTCTTTGAGATGCCATAATGTGGTGTGGGTGATGTGTGAGGTGCTGTTTGTTGTGCTGTGTGATGTGTTATGTTGGTGTGTGTTGTTTGAGGTGTGTGGATGTTGTATAAGTGATGGTGTTGTGTGCCTGTGGATGCTGGTGTTGTGTTTGCTATGCTCTCTCTCTGTGCTTCTCCCAAAAAAAACATTGTAAAGGTTTGTGGGTAATGTTGGTGTGTGTTTTATAGTGTTGTGAGTGTGTGGGTGTGGTGTGTGTATGTGTATCAGGTGTGTGTATTTTGAAATGTCCAATGTGGTTGTGTTTTGTAAATGTGTGTGTATTTTGAGCGCAGCATTGTGTACCGCCAATGGATTACCGCGGTTGAATGACCGCCTCGTTGATTTGTGGGTCGTGCTAGTGTGGGCATAGTTCTGTTGGCGTGACGGTGTAGGTTTTGCTATCGCCAGTTTATCACTGACCTTTGGTGTGGCGGACTTGTGTGGGTGTCTGTATTGTGGCACATTACGAGATGTGGTCGTAAAACCTGTAGCGGATTTCCACCACGGTATCTTGATGGCTGTCAGCACGGCAGTAAGCGGGATTTACCGCCAGGGTTGTAATGAGGGCCTATGTTCTCAAACAAGACATTCTTGCTCACTCTGTGCTTTTTCCAAGGCTGCAGTAAGATAGGTTGCCAGTGAATGCAGCACAAATTTTGGCCCTCATCCCGCCGTGTTCGGGATGGCAGTCTTTCCATCGACCGCCAGCCTCCTGGAAAACCCGCGGGCCGTATAATGATTTCCCCGCCACGCTGGCGGGCGGAGACAGTGTCTCCGTCTGCCGGCCTGGCGGGGAACACGGTCGCAACATTGAGGGTAGCTCCATGTTGTTGCGCGGCGGGTGCAGCAGCACCCGTCGCGCATGTCACTGCCCATAAATTGGGCAGTGACATGTGCGACGGGTGCCTGCACGGGGGCCCCTGCACTGCCCACGCAAAGTGCATGGGCAGTGCAGGGGCCCCCAGGGGTGCCCCGGGGCACCCCCTCCGCCAGCCTTTTCCTGGCAGGATATCTCACCAGGAAAAGGCTGGCGGCATTTGAAACATTATCCGCAGGGTAGCGCCGCTACCCTGTTGGATAGTGTTTCAACCCGCCGCCAGGCTGCCTTGCGGCAGGAGCATGGCTGTCGTCACCCTGTTCTTTATATGGCGTTCGGCCCGCCATGCCGGCAGGCAGCTTAAGCCGCCACTGCCAGCATGGCGGGCCAAACCGCCATGTTCAAAATGACCGCCTTTGTCTCTGACATTCATAGAAAAACACACATCCTTACATTGGGACATTTTCTCAGAACATCAGCTATTTTATTATAAAAACACTTCCCTGTCCCTTACACTTTTGAGGGAGATTTCAGCCAGAGAACAACAACTGTATGCTGATTCCTGAATGCTTCGCTACAGCTGCTTATGCAGACTTCAGGCCTTTCCTCTGGTATGGGGGATGAAATCTTTCCAGGGGAACCTGAAGGGCAGAATTAGAGCTTACCACGCTGTGCTCTATTATAGCCTAGGAAGGAATTAGTCTATTGACTCTAGTGACAATATGGTAGCGTTGTTTCTATGCTTTAATCTCCTTGTCACAATTTTAATCTTGTCATGCTGTATCATCCTGGTTGTTGCAGCCCATGCTTTGCTTTCCAAGATGCAGTCGCTTTATTAAAATCTTATTGAAACATATACTGCCTCTGTTTTGTCATTGTGTATGTGAGACTAATGTATCTGAGAGAAACTGATGAGACATGAGTGACCACGGTTTTCGGAGAAATCGATTATGTCATGCGCTCGGCTGCCCAATCATCCCTGCCTTTGAGTGGAGATGAGGCACTGCTAGTTAGCCGGAGCAAAACCCGGATTGGAGCGACAGGTGTAGTGGGTCAGACTCAGTCTCCCACACCGCAGGCAATTCTGCTGCTCAAAATCCACTAGTCTCACTAGAATAATGAGAGTCTACGCGACAGAACTAAATATGTCAAACAATAAAATCTGTAATTTATTTTTATACAAACTCAAAGATGATCGATCATTTTTCAAGCTTTGCAAAGAATTAATTTGAAATGAATGAAAATTTCTAGTACATACAGGTGCCAGACTTCATTTTGTGTACCATTCACAGTCCATTAATGTTGCCAACGCAGCTCTTGCTGCATCTCTCACCTGTGTATATATGACACCATTAATTAATAACATCATCTTTGAAAGGTAAATTACATTAATTCTCACAAGATGGATGACACATAAAAATAACAAACAACTATGCAAAAGACTGTCCAAAGGAATGTAATTAATTAAATAAAGATCAGAATGGACTGTGTTTTGTATTATTTTCAGACCTTTCCCTTCTCTACAGGACCACCCCCAAACATTTTTCTACTTTTTTGCTGAATTCTTGTTTGTTGTCCTTTGGGCCCTTTGCACTTTACCAGTGCTAACCAATTGTTTGATTGGCTTATGCCCAATTGGCATATTTGATTTACTTGTAAGTCCTCTAGAGAGTGGTATATCACATACCCAGATCCTGTAAATTAAATGCTATCAGTGGGCCTGCAGCACTTGTTGTGCCAACTCCTTAGGTATTCCTCCTGAACATGTCTCAGGCCTGCCATTGCTGCCTGAATGCAGTGTTACAGCACCTTGTCGAATAGACATTTTCAACCTCCCTTAAACTCCCCTTTTATTACATATATGCCACTCCTAATGTAGGCCCTAGGCAGCCATAGGGCAGTGTATTTTGTAATTAAAAGGTAGGGCATGTGATTTTACCTGGTAGTGAAAAACTACTGTGACGCCTAGCCCTCTCATGAGATAACACTGGGGATTCCTCATTACATTTAATATGCTGTAATTCCTAATTGAAAGGAGGTAGATCTGTCATGTTTAGCATAAATGCAATTGTAATGACAAATCCTCTTTAATGGTAAAGTGACATTTATTATACCAATTTTGAAAATGCCACTTGCAGAAATGTCTTCTCTTAGTCCTGTGTTCC
Source organism: Pleurodeles waltl (assembly GCF_031143425.1). Lineage (NCBI taxonomy): Eukaryota > Metazoa > Chordata > Amphibia > Caudata > Salamandridae > Pleurodeles > Pleurodeles waltl. Next base: position 655,625,572 of record NC_090443.1, on the reverse strand, counting down.
TGCATCCTGTCTCCGATACACGTCTGGGGTATGGTGACAGTTGGTTTCCTGCATTCCCTCACACAAATGAAGGGTAGCTGTGAATGAGTAGCCATCTGCATGGTGATAGGTCATCCTGGGCAGAATGGGAGGGAGGATCGAACACTTACACCTGAATAGACAGTGTCTTGCTACCACACCTAGGAATACTTAATGACCTGTAGTGAGTTTGGAGCCAGGACAGGAAGAAAGCTCCTCTGTGCACTTCAAAGACCCATCTCTGAAGTCATCCGCACTTCAAAGACCCAACTGGCTTTAAGTATTGGACCTCTGACCCTACCAAATCAGTACACATATGGACCTGTGAAAAACTGCCAGAAAGAAGGACTGCTGTGCTGGCACAAGGACAGCATCTCTGGACTGCTTCTCTGGAAGAACTGCTTTTCTGTGGTGCTGCCCTCCTGCCTGTGGTCCTCTGCCTGGCTCCGGAAGGATTGGGCCCATCTCACCTGAGCCCAGAGTGATTCCAAGGTCTTGCTGGCTTGCCTCCTGTTCTTCTGAAGTCTCAGGGACACAAAACACTTCCACCTGCTACAGCTCCTGGAACTGTCTTCCACTGGCTCCTGACCCCTAAGAGGTGACCCTCCAGTCCTGGGACCTTCAAAGTGGTTTTAGGGCTCCTGAAATCAAACTTTTGGCTCTTCACAGTGAATGGTCACGCAAATAGGCCTGCACGCACAAGAACTGGGCCATTCGTGTGCAGAATCACCACGAGCTACTACAAGTTTGTCCCTTTGCACAGCAAGCATCATCATGCTCTTCCGTGACACCCAGCTAACTCTTTGTGCCTGTGGACCACCACCAGCAACACTCTCCCTGCTCCCAGCAAACTTCTTCCTTGTGAATTGGACTCTTGGCTCACTTTTTAGAAGGTAAAACTTCAGTTGGACTTTTCTGAGACTGTATCCAACCTGCGCTCTATCGCAGTCAGTCTGAACATTTGGATTTCACCAGGTCTACCGTGACCAAATAGCCCCGATTGGCACTTTATGCTTTTCAGCACTGCAACTAAAATTAAGCTTTAAGAATTCTTATCTCAACTCCTACTTGTGGGATGTTTGGTATTTTGGTCCTGTTTGTTCTTAAAATTAGGTTCTATTTGTCTCACCTGGAATGGAGGCTTTTTGTATTGGTTTCATTGTGTTACTGTTTGAAGTGTTTCACAAATACTTTACACATTGCCCGGAGGTTAAGCCTGCCTGCTCTGTACCAAGCTACCAGAGGGTGAGCGCAGGCTATTTTATGGGATGTGTCTGTCTGACCTTTACTAGGATTGTGGTTCCAGCAAGGACAGGGTGTGCATACCTCTGCCAACAATAAACCCCATTTCTAACAAAGTTCTCTTCCTAGAAATGTCTTCAGCCTTTACTTCTTCAGTGACTGTCTTTAGTTCTCGGTTTCTCTCAAAAAATTCAGCTCTCATACATTGTTCATGCTTTCTTTTATCTACTCTTTCCACAGTGAATCTTTTTCTTTCAGAGGAGGTCCTTTTTACTCTGGTTTTCAATTACAAGTTGTCAAGTATATAATTTGAATCAGAGTTTACCTTTTTTGCTACCACCTGTGCTTTGCTATTCGCATGGCAACAGTCCTTCACTCTAATCACTTTGGGCCAGATGTATGAAAAAGGCCTTTTTCGAATCGGAAATAGCAATTTTTAAGAAATCGCTATTCCTGATTAGCAAAATGCAATGTATCATATTTGCGATTCGGTAATAGTGATTTCTTAAAAATCGCAAATGCTATTACCGAATCGCAAATTGCGATACCGTCCACCATTCGCATCTATGGGCCTGTCGGCCCATATTTGTGCGTATTTTGCATGTTACAAATTGCGAATTCCTAACTGGAATTCGCAATTTTGGGAAATGAAAAGTCCAGGGTGCTGGGGGACTAAGGCCCCCTCTGCTGCACCCCAAAACATTTTTTTAACAACATGTAAGGTGAACACATGCCAAAAGGGCATGTGTGCTTTACATGTAAATTTTTAAAATGCATTTTAAATGTATTTTTAAAATTTGCACATGGTTACCACCAAGTTCAACTTGGTGGTAATAGCGATTCCTTAATGCCCAATTCGCATTAAGGAATTGCTTCATACATGTGCTTTAGAAATCGCAAATAAGGATTCCTTATTTGCGATTTCTTATATAAACAGGGTCGCAATTTTAAGGAATCGCTATTTTAGTGATTCCTTAAAATTGCATTCAGAATGCCTTTGATACATTCTGAAATAGCTTTTTGCATTTGCAACGGGCATTCGCACCGCTTGCGAATGCAAAAAGCTTTGATACATCTGGCCCTTTGTAACTAGAATTATGGAGTTACAAGTTGTTCATCTGAACTCTCTTTTTGGTTGCACTAGTTGGTATATTCTTCAACACAAAGTGACATACATCAGGCCATTTCAAATCTGTTGAAGCGCAGACTTTAGCCAGTTTGTTCTTGAGGGTACCATTCATTCTCTTCACCACACCATAGGATTTTGGTAGATAACCACAGTGGAATCTTTGCTTGATTTCAAAAGCTGTACAGATTATTTGTAGCAATTCGTTCTTAAAGTGAGTGCTACGATCTGTCTCAACAGAAGTCGGGAGGCCAAAGTGTGGTATCAACTTCCTCAACAACAATATGACTACTGAAAGGCTATCTGCTTTCCTAGTGGGAAATGCTTCAACCCATTTTGAGAACAAACAGACTACAACCAAGATATACTTAAGGTCATTGCAAAGTGGCACCTTGATAAAGTCTGACTGCATTCTTGTTAATGGCCCTTATGATTTGCCAATGTGATTCATAATAGTACCATTTGTTTTACCTAGGTTGTTTAGGTGTCATATACATCTTCAGCAACATGTTGAAATGCTGTAGTTACCTAGCACTTTTTAAATTGCTTGATTATACTATCTCTCACTGCATGAGCTTGATTATGAAAATATTTACACATAGGCTACAACATTGAATAAGGAAGAATATAATTGTGTTCCTTATTTACATACAAATCCTGGTAATTCTTTCTGTAACCCAATTTGTTCCACTTTAAATTTTCATCATGAGGCACCTCCTACTGCAGATACCTCAGTTCGATCAAAGAAGTCTGCAATGAATCCATAAAACAAAACATTGTTCAAGCTCTGTGTGACATCATCTTCCGTGAAACTCTTGTATTCATTTCCCATAATGATGATCCCTTCCTGCAAGGCACAATACCTTGCCATTTAGTCAGCATACCTGGTTCCTAATGTGACCAAATCCTTGCCAGCCTTATTGGTTTGACACGTTATAACTGCCACTTCTTTGATTTCTGAATTTCATCCAACAAATTCAATATGTAAATGCTATTCTCTACTAGAGCACCTGAAGATGTCATGAACCCTCTTTGTGACCAGAGTTGACAATAGTCATGCAAAATACACAACCATACTGGCTATCTGCATAGTTAGTCACATTTAAATTCTCTGACAAACAGCAAGCTCAAGCTAGAGCAATTCATTCTGCTACTTGTGCTGAAGTCACATTTGGTAAGGAGGTTGCCTCCAGAATTTCTGAAACAGAACATACTGCATAAGCAGCGCTCAATCCTTATTTGCATACCTCAGACTGGAACCGTCAACAAACACTGTCAAATCTAATGGGACTTCTTTTATGTCTGGTCTTGGTTTTGTGTATTAAGTGGTCACCTCAACATAGTCATGTTCAACTCATTATCGGCAATATTTTCCCTGCTGTCACATTTGTCTACAATCGGAAGCAGTGTTGCTGGGTTTAGGGAATTGTACCTTTGAATTGAAATGTTCTCTACTCCAAGAGTTACCTGCGAATATGTGACAGAACAACTAGGTCCTAAACAACTATAGCCTAAACCACTACTGCTAAGCAACTAAAAAGTCTCTACAACTAAGTACTGAACAACTACTGCCTAAACAACAATTGTGCCTGAATAACAATTGCCTGAACAACTAATATATATATATATATATTCTAAACAACTAATGAACCATAAAAACCAAAAAGAAAACCTTACCTTAAAATTAGTTGTTCAGGCAATTGTTATTCAGGCACAATTGTTGTTTAGACAGTAGTTGTTCAGTACTTAGTTGTAGAGTCTTTTTAGTTGTTTAGGAGTAGTGGTTCAGGCAAGTAGTGGTTTAGACCTAGTTGTTCAGGATGTTTCCCGTTACCTGCTCATATAGTGTCAGCCTACTGATTGTAAAGTACATGTTTCCGTTCTTATTAAATGCATTTCAATAGAGTATGGGACATTAACAAATAAAGTATGACCCATTATAATTCCTTCACTTTACTCTCAGGTCAAACAGACTGCTGCAACTGATTTTAGACATCGGGGAAGATTTACAGCAACAGAATCCAACACTCCTTAAATATAAGCAATTGGACACGTGAGTCCACCATGCTTCTAAACAAGGATTAAAAGTGCACAGACAACTTTTTAATGAAAAATCAAATAGAACATTATATTGTAGTCAATCATCCCCATTGTGGCACATGACACAAACTCTCATTTTCTTAAATGATTCAAGGCACTCCTTATCAAATGGTGCCCTTATCTTGAACACCATTACATGCCAGCCTTACTAAAGGCTTGGCAATCTGGGAGAAACGTAAAAACCACTGGCGACAATAACCAACATTTACCAGAAACATCGGAACCTTCCTCTGGGTGGCCAGGGGTTTCAATTTCAATTTCAAAATTGCAGAAACACATTCGTAGCTTTTCTTGCAACCTTTTCAATATGGTGTCCAAGACAGACACCTTTCTTCTCACAATGTTACATTTTGGTTGGAGAGACTTTGGCCCTCATTATGACATTGGCTGTGTACTGACCGCCACTGTTAAAGTGGTAGTAATACCACCACAGGCTGGCGGTAATTACCACCTTAATTATGACCATGACAGTGAGACCTTCCATAGATAGCCAATGTATTACACCAACTGCCAGGGCACTAACACCACCGACCACGGCGGTAGACACCTATAGCCAGGTGGAAATCAGGGTACAGCCCACCATTTTATGACATAGTAAACTGCCAGGATTTCCAGGACGTTAGCATCGGCATCAAAAGCCTGGCAGAAACACATTACAGAAGAGGAAAGACTCACCTTAAGGGACACAGAGGACCCAGCAGTCGCCATGGAACCGGAACTCCAAGTCTTCCTGAAGCTCTACCACGCCATGGCCGTCCTGGAGTACCAACGCCAATGAAGATGACGACGGTGAGTACAGCCACCTAGCACACAATGGAGGAAGGGAGGAAAAGGAGAGTGACACACACACCCACAACACTCACCATATACACACACCACACACCCAGAACTATCTGCAGAGTAAATCAACAGTAACAGAACCCAGGAGCAAAGAAAGCTAGGACACATACCTCTCTTCCAACTGTTGTGTAGCCATTTTAGTTATAGCTACATGCACGTTACTTTAACACACTAGGCCGCTGTGCACTTTAACCTAGATATATTTTATTCAGCTTCGTCTTATGATTGATACAATAACCATTTTTACAGTCTAGTTTTATTTCCGTCTATCTAACTGTTTTTGCCTAGGCCAGCACTCTGTTCTCAAACAAGACATTCTTGATGACTCTGTGCTTTTTCTAAGGCTACAGCACGGTACATTCCTGGTGAACTTGGTAGAAGTTTAGTCTCCAACATTCGTAGAAAATACACATCTTTACGTAGGGACACTTTCTCAGAACATCAGCTGGGTCATTATAAAAACACTTCCTTGTCCCTTACACGTTAGCGGGAGATTCCAGCCAGGGAACCACAACTGTATGCTGATTGCCAAATGCTTAGCTACAGATGCTAATGCAGACTGCAGGCCTTTGCTCAGGTATGGGGGTTGATGTCTCCCCATGGGAACCTGAAGGGCAGACTTAGAGATTAACATGATGTGCTCTATCCTAGCCTAGGTAATGATTAGTCCATTGACAAAAGTGACAACACAATAGCGTTGTTCTTATGCTTCACTCTACTCGTCACAATTCTAATACTGTCATGTTGTGTCGTCCTGGTTATTGCAGCTCACGACTTGATATCTAAGATGCAGTCATTTTATTAAAACTCATTATTGGAACATATACTGCTTCTGTTTGTCATTTATATATGAGACTGAATTGTAAGTGAGAGAACCAGACTTCCCTGAGAAGCCAAATGTGTCATGCGCTTGGCTGCCCTGTCATCCCTATCCATAGGTAGAGATGAGGCGCTGCTAGTTAGCCAGAGCAAAACCCGGATTGGAGCAACAGGTGTCACCAGCAGTGGGTGTCAGCCACACGCGGGCGATTCTGCCGCTCAAAATCCAGTAGTCTCATTAGAATAATGAGAGCCTATGTGACACAACCACTGTAATCCTGTTGGATGAAGAGTCCAAATCCAGTTAAACACATATGTACAGGCAGGGCCATTGGCCAGTCTAAACTCTGAAAATGCCCATTGGGCAAAGTCCAAGGCCCAGTTTGACTCCTGACAACATCAGACACCACTTTGCAAGGCTATCATGTTGGAAATAGGCTGGCTTATTTTTAGAGGGGGGTCCTTGGGTTTGGGAGGGGGCGGATCTTTACTTTTCCATTTTGGAGGTGGAGGAGTGGGCTTGGGGCGGGGAGGCTGGAGTGCCACTCAAGTGCCCCTTAGTGGCAGCTGAAGTCTTAGGGGGTGGAACAGGGATTGATTTGGTGCTGAAGGTACTAGGCTGGGGGTGGAACTTTTCTCTTATGGGCAGGACAGGGAGGAGTAGTAGGGAAGAGTTCAAGGTGGGAAAGGAAAAGCTTCGTAGGACCAGTGGGGTGAGCTTTGGGAGGAGGTTTGGGAGTGGAGGTAGAGGGGTGGTTGTAGGAGGAGGAGGTGTGCTGGACTTGGGTGCAGGTGCATGGGCAGTGTGCGTGTGTGAGATGGATGGCTGTTGAGGGTCTGAGTGCAAGTGTTTGCATGTCTTTGGAGGAGCAGACAGGCTGGGGTGGTCAAACAGGACATGTGGATGGATGTTGTGGTCGTGTCTGCAAGTGAGGTGGGTGTTCTGCATGAGGTGGTGATGGTGGTGGTGGTGACTGTGCTTGTGGTGTATGGGTGCATGTCTGTGGGTCTGCTATTGTGGTGACTGTGGGCAAGCCTGTGCAGGTGGCAGGTTCTGGGACTGTTGATGCTGTGTATGCAGGTGTGAGTGCTGATGTGACTGTGAGGGAGGAGGAGGAGGGGGAGACAGTGGAGGTAGTGGCTGATGTAGTGTGTGCATCTGTGTGTTGGCTGTGTGTGTGATTGTGGACTGAAGTGTGCTGCCTGTGTCTGTCTGTGCAAGTCTTGTCTGTTGTCAGAATGTGTGCATGGGATGGGTTTGGGGAGAGGAGACTGTGACTAGGAAGTGGTAGTTGGAGGGGGGACAGAATTAACAGGGACACTGGCTGCCATCAGTGAGGAGATCAGAGCCTGAAACAATCCAAACCACCGTGAATGCCCTCCAGGAAGGCATTGCATTGTTGCATCTGCGATTCCAGCCCCTGGATGGCATTCACTATCAATCAATCAATCAGGGATTTGTAAATCGCACTACTCACCTGTGAGGGTCTCAAAGCACTGAGGAGGGGAGGAGGGAGAAGGCGGGGAGGGCGGTGCTGCTACTCCCAGAACAGCCAGGTCTTGAGAAGTTTCCTGAAGGTAAGGAGGTCTTTGATCTGTGCGCAGGTTGGTGGGAAGAGTGTTCCACATTTTGGCAGCGAGATGTGAGAATGATCTACCACTAGTTGTAGTTCTTCAGACGTGTGGGACGTTTGCAAGGGTGCAGTCGGAGGAGCAGAGATGCCGGGTCGGGTGTAGAAGGAGAGTCGCTATGGTTGACTGCCCCTCAGAGATGGATCTCAGGAGGTCAATAGCCTCCTCACTGAGGGCAGCAGGGCTGACTGGGGCAGGGCCTGAGGTGCCTGGGAGAAGGAGATGCCAACCCTCCTGGGTGAGTGGGCAAAGGCAACTGGGTAGGGGCTACTTGGAGGGCGATGCTGGTACGGGGGTGGCGGAAGAACCGGTAAATGGGGTTGTCCCAGAGGGGTCTACCACCACCAGGGAGCTCCCATCTGAGGAGGAGTCTGAGTAAATTGTATAAGCTTCTGTCCCCCCTGTGGTGATCCCCCGCCCTTTGTCCCACTGGTCCCTCAGCGTCTGTGGACTCTGCCCCCTGGTTCCCATGGGCTGCAGCTTCCTCACTCACCATTGCACCTGCTCCTTTGCCAGATTATGCTAATGCACATATAGACAGGATGACAAAAGGAGAGAGGGTGGAAAAAAGAGAGCGCAGGGTCAATCACAGCAACAACACAACAAATGGCATACACATCACTATCACTCACTGGGACTAGGAATGGGCAGTATGGACTACGCTAGCATACCATTGGCTAGGTACTACAGCAGGTAGGATCCAAACACTGCCATCTGCACACCTACTGGGACTGACTAAGCCCTGTCTGCCATGGAAAGCCAGCTACCTAGCTATCTAAAATATGCATTACACCCAAAATAACTAAGCTGGACCACGCAACAATGTCTAAACTGGCATATTGGGACATCCACTGACTAGAACCCTGCACCCAAATCTCATGCCAGCCAACAAATGATGGTTGTCACACACACTCTACTCACCCCCTTGTGGCTGCTGTGATGCCCTCACTTGCCCATCCAGCTCTGGGTAGGCCACCACCAGTATGCAGGTCATTAGGGGGCTCAGGTTCCGGCAGGCATCCCTCCCTCATTGGGACGCCATCCCAGCTGGGCCGCCGCTGTCTTCTGGGCCCAGCGTCTTAGGTCCTCCCACTGTTTCGTGCAGTGAATGCTCCACCGGCTATGTACCCCCAGGGTCTGTATGTCCTTGGCAATGGCACACCACAACCCCTTCTTCTGGTGGGCGCTGACCTACAGAGAAAACACAGAAGGATACCATGAACCAGACGATCCAGCCTGTCACACACATGGCCTACATACAGCATTTACCCCTCATCAAACACACACATGACCCGTACCTCTGCATTAACGCTGTCACCAGCCATTCCCCCATATGACACACTGCCAACACACACAGACATCTACATGCAGCCATGTTGCATACAACGTACCCATGATGTACTCACCTGTTGGTCTGGAGGCCCATACAACTGTCCATGCAGGGGTAGGACTTCATCCACAAGCTTCTCCAACTCCTCCGATGTGAAGGCTGGGGCCCTTTCCTCTGTAGCACAGGGCATGGCAGGTACCAGACACAGGTCACTGCAGGACATGCACACAAAATGTAGTCCAGTGGAAAGTCAGGAAGCAAGTGAATTAGTTTGTAGAAAATGGCGGTCACATCCTTGGCGGTGAACACATTCAATGCCAGTGTTGATCATCATTGGTTCCTGTATGCCATAGAGCTCCATGTTAGCCAATGAAGAATTGCATGGTGGTGCAGATTGCCTCCCGCCACGATGCCTAACGCCAACAGAGTGAGGTCACTTCCACCTGTCCCTGTATACAGGACAGGTAGTTGTCATTTTCTACTGCTAGTACATGTATTGATTTAAATTTAAAAGTGTGTCATTGGTGTCAACTGTACACACCTAGATAATTCCAGTCTCCAACATACCAATATGCTCTGTGTACTTTGATGTTGTGTGTCTGTTGGAAAATGGGTTATTGGTAGGGCAGGTAGGTACCTACACCTAGCAACAAGCCACAAACCTCCACGTAAGTACAGTTAGGTCTCAGTAAATTAATCCCAGCTCTACCCTTGGTAGCTTGGCATCGAGCGTCAAGGCTTAACTTAGGAGACAAAGTGTAAAGCATTCAAATATCACACAACAGTAATTAAATAAAACACAGGAAACAGTTTAAAAATCCAAAACCAATTTATAAAAATAGCTTATATTTTTATCTTTAAAATGACACAAAAACGATTAAAATCGGTTCAGGGGAACCGGAGATATGAATTTTTAAAGTATTATTATTTTCTAGCGCTTAGAAACAAAAAGCGCCAATCGGGTCATCTGGTTGCACCAGGACCGGGGCAAAGTCAAATTTCAGGCCGACCGCGATGGAGCCCTGCTCGGCTACAAGTCGCGGGAGGCCTCGGTTAAAAAGTTACCTTCTGACTTAGTCTCTTTTTCGATGTTTTTCTTCCCCGGGACGAACCTGCCAGTTGGATCCGACCTCCTGGAGCCCTTGTCCGGATACGCGAAGTCGGTTTCCTCGGTGGTGATTTTTACCTTCGGACTTAGTCGTTTTTTCGAGATGAAAATCCTTCGACCGGGGTAAACCTGGATCTTGATCCGACGTCCGTGGAGCCCTTCTCGGATACGATGGCTGGAAGGTCCCGGTCAACTTTTTACGTTCGGACTTAGTCTCTTTTTTGGATGTTTTTCTTTACCGGGACGAACCACGAAGTCAGGCCGGGTCGCGGTTGAGGCAAGCCGGCTAGAATTTCCGCGTCGGGTCGGTCACTTTATGGAGCTTTTTTCTAAAAATTCTCCAATCTTCTCCAAACTTCTGGGGCTTCACCCAGATGTTCTTTTAAGGTTCTTTTGGGGTCCACAGCTCACCCCAAGGGTCCAGGAGTTCTGTGATGGTCCTTGGGGGGTGCGGACTTCAACTCCCAGAATGCACCTGGCGCAAACTCCTTTTTGGCCACTGGACAGTGGTCAGCTGGTCGCTTTCTTCAGGAGTTGGTGCAGGGGACTCTGGTTTAGCAATTTTTCACCTGTAGCAAACAGGGAGTCCCTCCTTGAACCAGTTGAAGCCAGGCAAAGTCCTTTTTGTGGTGAAGCCCAAGTGTGCTGCTGGTGCAGTCCTTCTGAGTGCAGGTTCCAGGTGCAGGCCAGGGGTCCAGCAGGGCAGTCCTTCTTCTTCTTTAGTTCCTTTCTTGTTGAATTCTGGAGGGGATCTGAGGCGTGGGTGCAGGTCTGCCAGTTTTATCCTTGCTCCTGGGTGAAAAGCAGGGGGGCCCTGGTTCTCCAATCAGGGACAGGGTCGTCCCCCTGTGATGACCACTTCCTGGGAAGTGTGGCAAAAATCCATCCCAGAAGGCAACAGTCTCTAAAAATCCAAAATGGATGAATCTGATTTTTGGAGGAGAGATCTGGCTGAGCCCACTCACGGGTGTGGCTAAAAATCATAAACACACCCCTCTCCTGCCCTCTCCTAATCTAATCAAGGGGGCACCTAGCTGTCTGGGGTTGCAGGATGTGGGGGTGTTGTTGGGTGCTCCAGATGTCCTTCTCTGCCTTTGAAGACCAGTTTGGCAGCCCTCCCCCTTCCTGCCTCACCATCTGCTGAGGGGAGATTCTCTCCCCCAAGCACATTCCTTTGTGTGAAGTCAGGCCACTTCACACCTCATTAAAGTAGCCTGGCAGAAGCTGCTGCAGGCTGGCCAATCAGAGCACAGCAGCAAAAACAATGCAGAGCTGAAATTGGCAACTTTTTAGGTAAAGTCTAAACTTTTTACCTGCACTAGTTATATTAAATCCAACAACTGGAAGTTGTGGGATTTATTATAACAATCAATTTGATACCAAATTCTTGGTATGTAACATTTAAGGAGACTTTAAAATTTTAAATAAAGTCTGCCCATTCTAGCCTATGAAGGCCATTTACTTCAATGAGGGAAAAACGAATTTGGCTGTTTTTACCTCACCAGGGCTTATAAATCTATTTTTATAAAGTCCCTGCTTATAGTTACATGGCACCCAGCCCTAGGGGCACATAGGGCACACCTTAGGGGTGACTTATATGTCAAAATAAGGTAGTTTAAGACTTTGGAAGTACCTTTAATTCCAAAGTCGAATTTGCATATAACTTTAATTTAAAAGCAGCCAGCAAGGCAGGCTTGCTTTTAAAATGACACTGGGCACCTCAGCAATGCACCTAGGTGTGCACCACCTATGCTGTGGTCCCTAAACCTACATGCCCTACCATATACTAGGGACTTATAGGTAGGTTAACTTAGCCAATTATAATTAGCCTAATTTGCATATCCATTTTACACAGAGCACAGGCCCTGGGACTGGTTAGCAGTACCCAGGGCACCATCAGAGTCAGGAAAACACCAGCATAAAGTGGAAAATGGGGGCAAAAAGTTAGGGGGCCTCTGCAATCAGCCCCAGTTTCTCACAGTCCATAGTTCCTGTTGTCACTCCCTTTTTAATTTTGGGTCACTTAGGTACCAACACTGCAGAGGAATAGGAGGAGGAGGAGGAGGCAATCACCCGTGTACAGACCCCTTGTGGATTTGGCTACACTGGAGGACCAGCACAATATACTCACCTATCGTCTGGACAGGGCCACAATCACAGAACTGTGTGCACAACTGGAGCCTGATCTGATAACTGCTATCCATTGCACCACAGTAATACCCCCGCTTGTGCAGGTACTTTCAGTGCTCCACTTCCTGGCAAAAGACTCTTTCCAGGTGACAGTGGGCTTGGCTGCATGAATGTCACAGCCAATCTTCTCTAATGTGCTTGCAAAGGTTTTGGCTGCTTTGCTCAAACACATGTGCAGCTATATTGCATTCCCCCAGGTTGATGATTTGCCCACTCTGAAGGCTGGACTCTATGCAATGGGAAACATACCACATGTTATTGGGGCCATTGACGGCACCCATGCTGCCTTAGTCCCCCCCAGGGCCAATGAACAGATGTACCAGAATAGGAAGACTTTCTCAATGTCCAGATGTTGTGCCTTGCTGACCAGTACCTCTCCCACGTCACTGCCAAGTATCCTGGGTCAGTGCATGATGCCTTTGTCCTGAGGAATAGCAGGGTTCCACAGATAATGGCACAACTACAGAGTGTGGCTTATAGGTGAGCCTGAGTCCCCATTCAATGTATGTCAGTGTATGCCTACAGGAGTCATACCCCATGCCTTTGTACAAGACTTATGTGTGCCCCTCACTTCTTCCAGGTGACTCCGGTTACCCAAACCTGTCCTGGCTCTTGACCCCTAGTAGGAATCCGAGAACAGGGGCTGAGAGTAGGTACAATGATGCTCATCGACGTACCAGGAGGATTGTTGAAAGGACCTTTGGTCTCCTGAAGGCCAGGTTCAGGTGCTTCCATCTGACAGGTGGATCCCTATGCTACTTCCCTGAGAAGGTATGCAAGATTGATATTGTGTGCTGTATGTTGCACAATTTGGCCATCAGACACCATATGCCCTATCTGCAGGAGGAGGGGCGTGACAATGCAGCTGTTGTAGCAGTGGCCAAGGAGGACAGTGAGGAGGAGGAAGAAGAGGAGAATGTGGACAACAGGACACATATAATACAGCAGTACTTCCAATGACACTCAGGTAAGACTGTTGAATAAAACATTTCTCCATTTAAGTGTTGGGCTGTGTGGCTGTAGCATAATGCCAGTCACTACCTTTCCATCCCAACTGACTGACACCTATGCTTTCCCTTATTGCAGATGTTGGTGTGGTTACAACAGTGTAATGCTGTGATGTGTACAGACTGCTGAGACACATATGTAGGATGGATCAACATTTTCCAGGACATTTGCACAGGATCATGCAGTTCAATACAGTTAAATGCATTGTACATTTCCTTCAGATAAAGCACTATTACTCAAGTTGTGTCCAAGGGTGTTTATGATTAAATCAGGTATACAATACAAAGTGCAATAGAGTTTGGTGATGGTTGGGAAAAGTCCAGTGTAGTGGGACAGTCTGTTTGTAGCACAGGTCCAGTGTCCAATGGGGCATAGGAAGAGGAGCAAAGGCAGTTCAAAGAGGACATGATGACACAGTGTAACACAAGGGGGGCCTACTTGAGGGGCTCATTTACTGGCAGTGGTCTTGGTCTTGGCAACTGTCTCTGGTGTCTGTCTGGGTCACAGGGAACGTTTGGGGGTGCTTCACCTTTTGCAGGGAGAGGGGTGCTTGTGGCCTGTGGGTCCTGTGGCGGGGCCTCCTGTCCACTAGCTGCAGCAGATGTGGAGGGCTGGTTAGTACACTGGCTAGTGGTAGGGGCCCGCTGGTGTGCTGTTTACTCCTGCATGATGTTGGCCATGTCACCCAGCACCCTTCCAATGGAGGCCATAGTGGTATTCAAGGCCTGAAATTGTTGCCAGACCCCCTGGAGGTGTTCCCCTTGCAGCCTCTAGTTGTCTTGCATGATGTTGATCACCTGACCCATCCTGTCCTGGGATTGTTGGTATGCCCCCAGGACATTTGTGAGTGCCTTCCGGACAATGGGTCCCTGGGCCTGTCCTCCCCTTGGTGCACAGCTGTCCTCCGATTTCCCTGGCCCCCTGTGCCTGTGTCCCCTGGACGGTGTGCCCACTTCCACTGACACCAGGACCCTCATTGTCTTGTGTGGTGTGGACTCGGGTCCCTGTACAGGTATACACACTACTGATTGACGTGTCCTGGGGACAGAGGTCCGGGGGCATTGGCTAGCTGCTGTGGTGTTAGATTCTGAGGGGGGCTCAGTGCTGGACTGGCTGGGGATGGGGTAGCCAACTGACCAGTGGTCCCTCATGGGCCAGGGAGTTCATCCAGACCCAGAGCTCCTGAGTTGCTATCATCACTGAGGGCATATTCAGGTGGGGTCTGGGGAGCCTTGGCACCTCCTCGCCGCTGACACCTGTGGGGATGTAAGTGATGTGTTATGACACACGTCTGGTACATATTCTGCATTCCTAGCTTTCCCAATGGCAAAGTTGTTGTCTTCCCACCTATGGTGATGCGTGGTGATGGATTTTGGGATTGTTAGTTTTCTATGATGTGCATGCATTGGTGGTGGGAGTGCATGCAGAGCTGGAAGGGATGTGCATGCAGTGGGTATGCATGCAGGGCTTGGCATTTAGATGTGGTAACCGGGGTGGTGCACTGAGTGGGGTGGAGTGGGGTGAAGGGAGTCAGGGTGAGGGGTCGAGATGGCATGCAGGTATGGGGGGTGATATGTTGTAAATGGTTACTCAGCAGTGCCCAGTCCTCCAGGTACTTCAGTGAGTCCCTCTGGATGCAGTATTGTCAAGACATGCTCCTCCCATGCTGTCAGCTGTGGGGAGGAAGTGGTGGTCCACCGCCAGTCCTCCTGATGGCGAGCTGGTGCTTTGCTGCAATGGAACGTGCCTTCCCGCATTGGTCGTTTCACCTCTTCCTTATGTTGTCCCTTTTGCATGGATGTTGTCCCACAGCGTTCACCCTGTCCACGTTTCTCTGCCATGGCTCCATCTTCCTGGCAATTGAGATCTGATTTACCTGTGCTCCAAACAGCTGTGGCTCTACCCTGACTTTCTCCTCCACCATTACCCTCAGCCCTCATCAGTGAACCGGGGGTGCCTTTGTGGGGACATGGGTGTTGTGTGTGTTGTGCAGAGGTTGATGTGTGAAGTGGTGGGGTGTGTGGTGCGTGACGGATGAATGAATAGTTGTGGTATGTGTGTGCAGTTCTCTCTGGGATTGGCGTGGCAAAGTGTAGCAATCTTCTCATGTTTGCAAAGGTTTGTGGGTGGTGTGGGGGTGTATTTTATTTGCTGTGGTTGTGTGTGTGGGGTGTGTGTATTTGTGTCAGGTGTGGGTTTTTGTTTCTGGCCAAAGTTGTCTCATTTTGTTTTTGGGTGGCAATGTCCGCCTTGGCGGTGTGCACCGCCAATGGTTTACCGCCATTGAATGTTCGCTGTGGTGATTCTTAGGTCATTATTTGAGGTTGTTGTTTTGGTGGAGCAACGGTATGGGTGGCAGTTCCGACAGTTTCTCACGTTCAGTGGGTATGTCAGATTTGTAGTTGTTTTATTTTTCTGTTGGTTTTGTATGTATTTGTCATAATCTGGCTGACGGATGTTTGCCTCCGTGGCGGTATGTTGGCGGCAGTCACTGTGGCGGTATTTGGAATTTGCTGTCAATGTCATAATGAGTGCCTAAATCAGCAACATCTTTCTCTGGATTTTTTACTCTGCTGTGCATTTTGAATATCTGCATCAACTTCTCAAAATAGGAATTCTCTGACTCTTTATGTTCATGTGTTTCCCTCAAATTTTTTCCAAATTGATGTCCCTTTCTGGAATTCACTTCTTCAAATGCTCTATCACAGCCTTATATTTCTCAGCCACATCCATTGATGATGCATTATAAGGACTCTGTTTGGGTGCATCCTTGTCGGACATCCTCAAACCACCTTACACTGTTGTCACAAATCTCCTCGAACAACAGTTTCATAAAAATGATTTTAAATCTGTCCACATCATTGGAGAAAGATGTGCACTTAATTTGTGAATCTAGCTGCTTCTTTGATCAAGTATCACATCACATCACCATTGTATCTCAGTAATCGGTTCAAATATGCATTACCTTGAAGCATCTCTCCAATTTCTATTTTCAAGATCCCAATACAGTTTTCCTTGGGAGGTGGCTCCATTACTAGTGTCTCTGCAGTTTGTTCTGTCGCACTTGTGTTAGGCATTGCCATTGTGATTAGAACTTCTAACAGGGTACTTGGTACAACTCCAGTAGAAGCTTATATAATTGCCATTTCGATCCCTCCGCCCATCCCAACAGTAGAGTTGGTCAGTTCTGCCCGTCTGTGTATGGAGGAGGTCTTGACATTAACAAGTCACTAAATAATTTGTCATCATCAACTTCTGATTCTCCATCATCATTTTTTGCTTTCAATTTGTTTTTTTGACCTGCCTGTTCTTTTTCAGTAACAACAGCAGGACATGTTTTAACATTTTTCATTTTGTCTAATCTCCAGGTATTCACTCCATTGTCTAGTCCAGCCTCTAACCAGCCCCTAAGGATTTTTAAATAGATCTATCTTTCCTTTCTCTCTCTTTCCCTGTTGCCATGCGATCCCATTTATGAGTGCTCTGAAATGTGTAATTTTAGGCAATTGACTTATATTGTACATGGCGGGTCTCAAAAAGTCTAATTTCTCAAACTTACCAGAATCCTCCATGGGAAACTGTAGGTTATCATTATGTGTTATATATTTTTCCCATTCGGGAATCCAAATACACATATAATACCCAACCTCTTCCATCATTTCAAACACCAGCGTGCCTTCCTTTGACATCTTCTGACCATCACTAGGCTTATCTTCTTTCTTAGTTTTAGGTTTTGTAAGTATCCCACCCATTTTTATATTTACTCAAGCTGAAAACCATCTAAAAAATCAAAACAATACTAGAAACAAACTTAACCAACAATAGCCAATTACAGCGCTGCTCTGTCAAAGTTCAACCTAGCTAAACTGACTAACAACTAATCAGAGCACAGTTTGTGGTGATGTCATACCAATTCTAGTATGCCTCCCTAGCTGAAAAGTCAATCACGGCACAATTTTCATGTGAACAGGTAAACAACTACAGAGCCACAATAAATCTTTAGAAGTCAATAAACCCCTTGTCTGTTTACGCTTGATAGGAAAATAAGTCAATATTTTACAACTAGGATTACTCTCGGCCACACAAAATGGATTTTGAGCAAATGGAGAAAACAATATAAAAAAACAAGATTGAATCTCAGACAGCCTTCAAGCTAGACCAACTTCTGACCAGAAGAATTCTACCTGCAGAGTTAATGTGCTACACCCCATGCACTCAGGATAATTACAGTAACACACATTAATCTCTCACATTTGAAAATGGAAAACTTGTCAACATAGGTCCCTACTGAGTAGCACCTTGCTCTACATATCACAATACAGACAAGGTAACAATATATTTAGACCTTGAATTTTCAACACAATCCAATAATCAACTTAATTTTTTCCTGTAAACAGAACATTAATTAGATCCACAAATATGAATAATACAAGATCAAAATAGTAACAAAACCACCAATTGAAGCCACAATCATTGTGACATAACCAAACAGCCTATCAAAAAAACTAAATTCCATTGTCACAAAACATGCAAACTCATGCATTCAAATTCTCCCTATTCATTTGCTTACACTCCAAGTTCAAGCAGGACTGCACGGCAATACAGCTTTTCAGACAGCAGGAGGATCTAGCACCCGAAAGTTGGAAAACTTCAAATTTTATTTTTTGCTTGTTCCAGTTACCTGAGGCCAAGGATTCTCCAGCAATCTTTTGGGGACACTTAAAGAGAAAGTGCTCTAATGCTAACCATCCTCTGCTACCAACTTTCCCCAATAATCACCTGAATCCCAAATGATCACCTGAAGTTTTAAACCAGCCCCAGTGTCTCCAGGTGATCTAGTGATTAGAGACCACACACCTTGTCAGCAAAACACAAGTTGGCAGAGTCAAACAGAATAAAACATTGGAAGTGGAAAAAGACTGAGGTCCATATTTATACTTTTTTTGCACTACATTTGCATAATTTTATGCAAAAGCAGAGCAAATTTACAAAATACAATTTTATTTTGTAAGTTTGCGTCGCTTTTGTGTCAAAAAATTATGCAAATGCATCGCAAAAAAAGTATAAAAATTGGCCTGAGTTCTAGATAACAAATTGAGCAAAAAAGCATTTTATTATAGAATAGTTAAAATGTGGTAGAGAAAAAAGCATGAATTGCTACGAACGGCCAATGACAGAAGTGCAGATAAATGCAACATCTTCAAACCATGTAATCACCAGTGAAGCAAAATCTAAGCAAAAATTTTAATTGTCAAACTCATAAGAGAACACTGACAGCAAAGGGGATCATGACATATTGCTTATGAGGATAATAGTAAAAGAAAACCCTTGAAAAACAGATACAAAAGATTTTATAGGCAAATCACTCAAGCTATTAACAGATTCTGCAAATTCCCCATGGTATGATCATGGCTAGGCTTGCACTGGCAAGTCAGAAACAAAAACGTAATAATTAAAACTATTCAATTATTTTCCACTAACCACATTTCTTAAGGTAAGAGAAATCTTCTGCTCACATCCTCTACACTCCAGAGATTTACATTACAAATGAAATACTTTGTTAGCACAATGGCTCATAAAATTACCACCAACACATATTCAGAAGAACTTCCAGGTGAAGTCCTTGCAAATTGTACTTTGGGTACACAATTGAAGCTTCATTCACAAAACCTGTTTTTCTAACAATGTTTTACATTGCTGATAAATTTACATCATTCACTTGATGCTCTGTGGAAATGAGGGGAGAGACTGCTTTGCAGCGGGACACTGATCAGGAGGGGTAAAGAGGGGAAGCAAGTTGAACAAAACACTAGAAACTGCGTCCATTTAAAAAAAAATGGAACATTTCACAAAAATGTGCCATAAATGTTCATGGGATTATTCACATGTCTAAGTGACTGTTCAGGTGCAACACCATTGGCACATCGGTGATCACTCTTTGCATTATTAATTACAGAAGCATTATTTTCATACGACAATTGCACATTTTGCATATTCCAAAACACGTTACAATAGTAATCCTCTATTGAATAATGCCTTTTTTATGTATTCTGTTGTTTATGTAATTGCAAAATAAATCAGCTGTATATTTCAGAAAACAGTGGCCTAGTCTTTTCACTGTGTAAGTTAGATTCATACTATTGTCTGCTGTCTAAGCTTGAGCATTTCTTACCGGCTCATTGTAAGGTCATGTTTTATGCAACAACATGAATAAGCAGTGCTTCATTGGCATCACTCCATTGGCAATTTGATGCATTTGGCGTTTGGCAGCTTGACAGCTTCACATTACATTGGTCATTGAGAAGCCTCATGAACTTTAAAAACTATATCTTAGGTGCCACTTATGGCTTTGAGAGTAACTGAAAGTATGAACTTCCTAACTTCCAACTAAAATGTAAAGTTTGTAAAGCTCAGTTTCTAAAACGTATTTATTTTTTTCTGAAAGGTGCATGTAATTTTGAACTCACTTCCATTCTCACAAGTTAGCTGAGAAGGTCTGTCTGTGTTCCGATGTGCATTTAAGAACAACTTTATTAGACTTGACATCATTAGCATGATTTTTCCTGACCCTTTTGCCTTTCAGCCTCCTGTTTTTGCTGACTTCATTTTTGCTGGCTTTAGGATTCTATGCACTTTACCACTGATAACCAGCACTAAAATTGCTTGTGCTCTCTCATTTGAACAATGTAACAAGGTCATACACCCAATTGGCATAATTGATTCACTTGAAGTCCTTAGTGAAGTGGTACTGCCTGTTCCCAAGGCCTGTAAATTAAATGCTACTAGTGGGCCTGCAGCACTCATTGTGCCACCCACATAAGTAGCCCTTTAAGCATGTGTCAGGCCTGCCCCTGCTGTTTTTGTGTGCAGTTTTAAACTGCCATTTCTGCCTGGCAAAATAAAGCATTTGTGAGACTTAAGCCTTCCTTTTTAATACATATGAGTCAACCTTAAGGTAGGCCCTAAATAGCCCATAGGGCAGGGTGCAGATTATTTAAAATATTGGACTTGTACTTTTATGTTTTAATTGTCCTGGTAGTCAACAACTCTTAAATTATTTTTTCACTACTGCAGTGCTTACCTCTCCCATAGGATAACATTGGGTTAACCTATTAGATATATTCACTTTCATTTGGAGCCAGTAGGAATCTTGAGTTTGGTGTCTAAAGAATTGTAATTTAAAATACTCTGTAATGGTAAAGTCAAATTTTAATTCATAATTCTGAAAATGGCACTTTAAAAAAGTTGGCATTTTCTTGCCCCAACCATTTAGGGCCTGCAGCCGGTTTCCTGGGTCACATCACTAGATGTAGCTGGAGGTTAGTCTTTGTATTTCACTCCTACACAGTGAGACGAAGGAGCATAGGTGTTGGCTGTTGGGCTATCACTAACACACTTGCACATTACAAAGACTGTGGCTGAGCAAACGTACAAGGGGTTTGATACTAGTCTAGTGACTGGACACTCTGGGGCCAAGGCAGGGAATTCCAAGCACATCTGGGGGTGGAAACCCACAGAGCCCTGTCCTACCTCAAAGTGGGTGCCAGGTATAAATATTGGACTCTCAGACTCAACCCTTTAGTACATTTCAGGACCTGTGGAAAACTCAGGAGGACCACTGTGCGGCTCTGATAGAAGGACTGCTGCTCTGTTAACCTGTTGATATACTGTCTGAATGAAAGACTGGGCCTGGACCCTTGATCGTGGGTCTGAAGGTGCTCTATTGGCCCATCTGTGGTTCCAGCAGAACAATGCAGTGGGACACATCACCTCACAAGGCTCCACATTGGAATTACTGTGGGATGTATTCCTGATGCAGTACTTCACATCACAGTCCACATCCCATGGTAACCGTTGCTGCACTGCACACCTCCACACAAGTCATCTCATTGTGACATTAGCTCCTCTGATACACTACCGTGTGAAGCATCTCTATTGCATGGACATAGTATTGCCACCACACATCTCTCAGAACCACTGCTGCTCTCCACACAAGGACCTTGCATTGTCTCTAATTATGCGATATTTCCTTGATGTAGAACTTCGCATTACTCCGCAAACAGTTTGTAAGTCACTTTTGGTCAGTGGGCCCAACTTGGTCCCTGTAGCCAGCCAGTGCTCCATTGTAGTTGGCCTGGACTTGTGACTTTGCAAACAGATAACCATACCTGGGGCTTTGTGCTTTTAGGCACTGTTTTTACTTAAAACATTGAAATTACACATCTCCAGTTTTACTGATTGGATTTTTGGGGTTTTAGTGTCAAATATTTTATTAAATGTAACTTTGTTTTTCCAAAATGGTTATGGATTTTTCTTGTGTTGTGTTCCCATTTTATTACTGCTTGAATTTCTGCATACATATTTTACACATTGCCTCTGAGTTAAGCCTGATTGTTTTGTGCTAAGCTGCAGAAAGGTT
This sequence comes from Pleurodeles waltl, assembly GCF_031143425.1. Lineage (NCBI taxonomy): Eukaryota > Metazoa > Chordata > Amphibia > Caudata > Salamandridae > Pleurodeles > Pleurodeles waltl. Next base: position 655,603,740 of record NC_090443.1, on the reverse strand, counting down.
AACCAAAGATGAATTTGGGGTTTGCTTCACCCTCACAGAAAATTGTGATTGAGTAGAGGTTAACCCCCCTCAACTAGTAATCTAATTTTCAACAAACATCTTTTATTTTTTGTTTTCTTATTATCTGGTAGGTGATGTTTCAGCAAAGTATCTTGTTTAGGCTACGTTTGATGTGCTAAACTGACTACCATGAATTCACTTTTCCTTCTCTTAAAATTCTTTTTGTACAACATTTTATTGACATGTTTAGTTCTTGTTTATTACTGTTTTTTTACTTACTGAAAAAATACACAAATTACATTGTTCTTGCTTGATGAGGTATATATTGCTTTGCTAAAAACTGAGTATGCTACAGGCCAAAGGTGAATAGCATATCTGAGTTACCTCATCTCACCACAGAGGAACCATGTGCCATTCACTGGTGTGGTCAATTGGTAGGACACACAATGTTATTTTTAGGAGACTAGTTGTGGTGTGTTACCCCAATTCTTAAAGTCTAGGACTGACTGAGTCCTATCATGAACAGCTGCATTGGCTCAGCACAGAGCTGAGGGCCAGGGACGTAGCTTCCATTGGTGCAGCAAGTGCAGTGGCTCCCAGGTCCACAGTTTCAGGGGCCCAATGAACCCTCATTATTGCTGTATTATATAATTTAAACAGCAGCCAGAGTACCCATCTCCCTGCTTGAGGCCCATGACACATCAGCTACACTACTGCACAGCATTTGCAATGTGTAAAACATGTACATATAAATCAGATTTGTTCCTAATTGCAAAGCAGAAAGTAAAGCTCAGAAACAGAAAAGTGATTTTCTCTCTTTGTTTCAGAACATTGTTGGCTGCTGCTTATTAATTGCCTTAGAGAAGTTCTGAGTTAAATGTAAACACTTTAGACACTGCAAACACAAAAAATAGACACTAAGCTCTCATGATAGAGCAACCTCAGTTTTTGCATATGTTTGTCTTGTTAAACGTATTAAATTGCATTGCATCCCTTATAATAAAATCACTACAAATAACATCATATGACATCGCATTTTAACACCTTAGCTGCTGGGACTCCATCCCACTACCTCAGTGCTGAGCACTCTTTTGGCAATTTGGGATGGCTAGGGCTCCATAACTTCTTTCCCCACAAGGTATCCACACTGAATTTACTTCCTTTCATTTCCAACATCCTGGGGATTCTAAAGAAACCCAGTGTTTATGGATTCCCCTGGAGGGGAAAGAGTAAATAGGCAAAATATAGCAAAATGTTTTTTTTTTTTAGGGAAATATGGAAAAATGGCATCCACAAAGGGTTTGCTGTATGAAGGTCATCTACGGGCATCCAGGGTGGGATTACTTGTGTGGGTCTCACCACATTTTTTTACCTAGAATCCCTTGCAAACCTCAAACATCGCCTTAAAAAACACATATTTCTCACATTTCTGTGATGGAAAGTTCTGAAACTTGTGGAAAGCCACAAACTTCCTTCCACCCAGCATTGCCCCTGTCTCCCAATAAAAATGGCACCTCACTTGTGTTGGTAGACAGACATAGTTCCTGTGACAAGAAGCAAAGCAAATGCAACATTGGAAGGCACCAAGTAGACATGTCTGGCGGATGGGGTCCCCAGGGCAAAGATTGGCCCAGAAAGGGGGGCAGCATGGCCACCCTACCATTGTACTATTGTGGGCCCCAGGGTATCTGGCACCCAGGGCATGCAGCCCCGTCCCACACACTGTTGAGTCACCCAACAAGGTACCACTTACTAACTAACCAGTAGAAAGTGAACCAGTTAGATAGACATTTTGTGCAAAATTGTGGACTCTTGTTAGATAAACAAGTAGGTGAGCTTCTGTTCTGGCCATGATGCTCCTTTCACAGAAATTAAACCTCAACATGAAGAAGTTACAAATATAAATGTATCAGGTGCCTCGGTTGAAGCTCCACCTATGAAAAGAACAAATGATCCTAAATCCTAGGCTTGAGAAAGGCAAGTGTGTTTACTCTACGATTCTACATTGAAAAACGATCTGAAGTCTTTCATGGAGGTGAATGCATCTTTCATCTATTGGAGCGCAATCTCTCACCCACTCTCCCACCCAGAAAGACACTAACACAGTCAATCCCACACCCAGAGACACCTCTCACATCTATTCTCACAGCCAGATAGACAGGCAATGTGGTCAACGCCGGCTGCGCATGGCCAAAAACCGTACTCAACATTGGGTTGTGTGGTTATACGAGGTTGGCTGCAGGCCCTGTTGCCAAACCCCATCGCATGCAACTGAAGGTCGTGCATAGCAGTGGTTGTATTGACGTATATTAATGAAAATTATTTGACACTAAAAAAACATAGAATAGGAAAGAGAATTTTTGAAAAACCTTAGAAATTCACAAAAAAAAAAAAGTTACAGGTTTGTTATATTTATGTTCTGAATTTACTCACACAAAACCAGAGAAATGCAGCATTTATAGTTAGAATTATTTCAAGGAACTATAACTTGAGGCCTAAGGTAACTATAACTCGTGCCCTTGCCATGCACTGCTAATTACCCCAGATGTTACATCACTCATGATATCTTTGATGACATATACCAACGGAAGCACTCAAGTCCCTATAATAATATTAATAAAAACCAAATTAAAAGTCCATAGTTCCACTTGGAATGTTCATCGTCTTCTTTATTATTTCATTTTAACAGCTACAGCCAAGCCAACACGTGTTTCGTCTGGGTAAATATCTCCCCACAGACTTCATCAGCGCTTCACTCGACTGTTAATAACATACAAAGTCCAATTAGTTTTGTATACAAAATCTCACTTATAAATTCCAATTCCTAATAAATCCACAATATTTTTTTTATTTTATTTTTCTATAAACACCCAGTGATATACAATTATCTACTATGTGGTTGGAATCTTATTGGATTCATTGATGTTCTATTATGGTAGCTAATCCCCTCTATTAATTAGACATATTTAAATATTAGTGATTTTTATATAAACAAACTCACATGCACCAACGCGTGCCACACCCCATATCAGAAACACCAATGTGTGTCCATCCAATCAAAATACGAATAAATGAAAAGTATTAGTTTTACCTGGTGTAGTGTACTCCGTTTATATCCTTATATCCTAACCTAAATTCAGTGTATTTGTGGACATAAATAAATCGAATGAAATTGAGATTCAAACACTTTCTCCTATGTTATTGCTAGAGCATGCTGCACAGTATATATTATCAGTGTCCGCTGCTATACTTACACTACGTTACTTGTATCTAGTGCTAGATATTATTATTAAGTATATCTCTTTCTTCTCACTGTAAAGAGAAAGAGACCCTATCTTAAATAAACACAATTACATGCCGCCTCCTTTCGCGCTACCGCGCCATTCAAATACAAGGTTACCTCTTGTAACCAATTGTCAACAAAATAGTAACGAACCTTCTAGTAGTGCATCGTCACGCCGCCTCAAATCTGCATTTCCCGTTGATGACAAAGTGTTGAGCAATCTTCCGAACGCGAGTACGCAAAAGGAAGGTCTTGTCACTAGTGTGTGTATTTATATTTGATTCATCACGGACAATAACGACGGACTTCCCGTCTCCCTCCATTGCATTAGTCTAAATAGAAAGAGGACTGTTGTCCCCTTAGAGATAATGATGTAACACAGACTAGTAAACAGAAATAAAGGACTAAACTACTCATATCTATCAAGGCAAGTATCAATTATGTTCATCGATATTTATCTTTGATTGTAATATCCTATTTTAATATTCAAACTTATGATCGCATTTTAGTAATCCAAATCTAATTTCTAATATATCATATTCATTTGAGTTTTTACTATTTATGTTATTTATTTTATTTAACAATAATAGTCCGTATTGTATGCAAAGTTTTAAAGCAATCAAATCTATATGTTTAATATATAACCTAATTAGTGTGCAAATAATATATAATGGTTTCCTGATATAAAAACCGCACTTGTCCGTGCACGTGGTTCACTATTATTCAGTACATAACTAATTTCATTGTCTTAATCCCCTAAAAAATATTCATGTTCATAGTCAGAATTCAAGCCACGTTCTACTGCCATTAATCTCATAATCCAACATCATTCCCTCCTTCTCAAAACAAGTTCTCTATTCCCTCCTCTTGGATCTATTTTAACATGGTCAAATCCAAAGAACTTGAATTCTTTTCGTGTATCCTGCACATCACACTCTTTCATATGTACAGCAATAGGAAATCTGTCATCATTTTGTTTAATAGCTCTCCAATGCTCTCCAATCCTTATTTTCAGTGGGCATTCAATATGGCAGAGGTCTGGGACACTCTGGAGGAGCTATGGGCACCACCCCTGGGTAGTGATGGACAGGAGAGTGGTCACTCCCCTTTCCTTTGTCCAGTTTCACACCAGAGCAGGGGCTGGGGGATCCCTGAACCGGTGTAGACTGGCTTATGCAAGGAGGGCACCATCTTTGCCCTTCAAAGCATTTCCAGAGGCTGGGGGAGGCTACTCCTCCCCAGCCCTTAACACCTATTTCCAAAGGGAGAGGGTGTAACACCCTCTATCAGAGGAAATGCTTTGTTCTGCCTTCGTGGGACTAGGCTGCCCAGACCCCAGGAGGGCAGAAGCCTATCTGTGGGTTGGCAGCAGCGGTAGCTGCAGTGAAAACCCCAGAGAGCTAGTTTGGCAGTAGCCGGGGTCCATGCTGGTGCCCCGGGGATGCATGGGATTGGCACCCCAATACCAGATTTGGCATGGGGAACAATTCCATGATCTTAGATATGTTACATGGCCATATTCAGAGTTACCATTGTGAAGGTACATATAGGTATTGACCTATATGTAGTGCACACGTGTAATGGTGTCCCCGCACTCACAAAGTCCAAGGAAATTGCCCTGAACTATGTGGGGGTACCTTGGCTAGTGCCAGGGTACCCTCAAACTTAGTAACTTTGCACCTAACCTTCACTAAGTGAGGGTTAGACATATAGGTGACTTATAAGTTACCTAAGTGCTTTGTAAAATGGCTGTGAAATAACGTGGACGGTATTTCACTCAGGCTGCAGTGGAAATCCTGTGTAAGAATTGTCTGAGCTCCCTATGGGTGGCAAAAGAAATGCTGCAGCCCATAGGGATCTCCTGGACCCCAATACCCTGGGTACCTAGGTACCATATACAAGGGAATTATAAGGGTGTTCCAGTGTGCCAATCAGAATTGGTAAAAATAGTCACTAGCCTGCAGTGACAATTTTAAAAGCAGAGAGAGCATAAGCACTGAGGTTCTGGTTAGCAGAGCCTCAGTGAAACAGTTAGGCACCACACAGGGAACACATTCAGGCCCCAAACTATGAGCACTGGGGTCCTGGCAAGCAGGATCCCAGTGAGACAGGCAAAAACAAACTGACACACAAGTAAAAAATTGGAGTAACATGCAAGGCAAGATGGTACTTTCCTACACAACCCCTCCCCAAACGAGGGACAATAAGGCTAACCTTGCCCATATAAGTCTTCATTGTCTAAGTGGAAATATCTGGAGAGTCCATCTGCATTGGAGTGGGTATTCCCAGGTCTATGTTCCACTGTATAGTCCATTTTCTGTAGGGTGATGGACCACCTCAAAAATTTAGGGTTTCCACCTTTCATTTGTTTAAGCCATAATAGAGGTTTGGGGTCTGTCTGAACACTAAAGTGAGTACCAAACAGGTATGGTCTCAACTTGTTCAGTGCCCAGACCACAGCAAAGGCCTCCCTCTCTATGAAATACCAATGCTTTTCTCTAGGGGTCAACCTCCTGCTGATAAAAGCAAGAGGTTGATCCTGGCCCTCAGTGTTAAGTTGTGATAGCACTCCCCCCGCCCCTAATTCAGAAGCATCAGTCTGGATTATGAACTTCTTGGAGTAAAAGGGCTTTTTAGGACAGGTGCAGAGCACATGGCCTGTTTGAGCTCATCAAAAGCCTTTGGACAGCTAGCTGTCCACAATATCTTTTTAGGCATCTTCTTACTAGTGAGGTCATTAAGAGGAGCTGCAATGGAGCCATAGTTCTTAATGAACATCCTATAGTACCCTGTGAGGCCTAAGAAGGCTCTCACCTGGGTTTGAGTTGTAGGGGGAGCCCATTCCATAATGGTCTGGATCTTCCCCTGCAGTGGTGCTATCTGTTCCCCCCCCCCCCCACCAGGTGGCCCAGATAAACCACTTTCCCCTGCCCTATCTGTCACTTTGAAGCCTTGATAGTGAGGCCTGCCTTTTCCAGGGCCTCCAAAACGTTCCATAGGTGGACCAGGTGCTCATCCCAAGTGGAGCTAAAGACGGCTATATCATCTAGATATGCTGCACTAAAAGCTTCCAAACCTTGCAGGACTGTGTTCACCACCCTCTGAAAAGTGGCAGGTGCATTCTTCAACCAAAAGGGCATCACAGTGAACTGATAGTTCCCTCTAATGGTGGAAAATGCAGTTTTAGGTTTAGCATCTTCTGATAATTTAATCTGCCAATACCCTGCAGTTAAATCAAAAGTGCTTAGATACTTGGCAGAAGCCAGTGTATCTATTAGCTCATCTGCCCTGGGTATAGGGTTAGCATCAGGTTTGGTTACTTGATTGAGACCTCTGCAGTGAACACAAAACCTCATTTCTCTTTTACCATCCTTAGTGTGAGGTTTTCGGGACACGCACCACTGGGCTAGCCCATGGGCTTTCTGAAGGCTCAATCACTCCTAAGTCCGGCATCTTCTGTACCTCTTGTTTTATGCAATCTCTGACATGGTCGGGCTGCCTCTAATCTTACTTTTGACAGGTTAACTGTCTCCAGTATTGATTGTGTGATCACACCAGGTAGTGGTACCTGGTATCAGTGAGAAGAGTTCAGAAAATTGGCCTAGGAGATATACACAGTTGTCCTTCTGCTCAGCAGTAAGGCAATCTGCAAGCACCACTCCCTCCACTAAGCCATCAGCTTCAGTGGTGGAGAAGAGATCAGGGAGAGGGTCACTCTCTTCTTCCTGTCCCTCGTCAGTTGCCATGAGCAGGGTTAAGTCAGCCCTGTCATAGTAGGGTTTTAGGCGATTGACATGGAGCAACTTAAGGGGATTCCTGGTAGTGCCCAGGTCTACCAAGTAGGTAACCTCACACTTCTTCTCAACAATGAGATGGGTTCCACTACATTTGTCCTGGAGTGCTCTTGTGGCCACAGGCTCTAATACCCACACCTTCTGTCCTGGATGGTACTGGGTCAGGACAGCCTTCTGGTCATGCCATTGCTTTCGGAGCTCTTGGCTGGCCTGAAGGTTTTTACTGGCCTTTTTCATGTACACAGCCAATCTGGATCTTAGGCCAAGTACATAGTCCACAATGTCTTGCTTTGGAGCTTTTAAAGGTTGTTCCCAACCTTTCTTCACAAGTGCAAGGGGACCTCTTACAGGGTGCCCAAAGAGGAGTTCCAAGGGGCTAAAGCCCATTCCTTTTTGGGGTACCTCCCTGTAAGCAAAAAAAAGGCATGGCAACAGGACATCCCATCTCCTTCAGGGAGTCCCATAATCATAGTTTTATTAAACCTCTCAACCAGACCAATTGTCAGTGGATGATAAGGAGTAGTGTACGTATAATTTACACCACACTCCTTCCAGATAGCTTTGAGGAATGCAGACATGACGTTACTGCCTAGGTCTGACACCACTTCCTTAGGGAAGCACACTCTGGAAAAGATTCCCAGGAGGGCCTTTGCCACTGCAGGAGCTGTAGTGGTCCTTAAGGGAATTGCTTCGGGATAGCTAGTGGCATGGTCCACTACCACAAGGATGAATCTATTGCCTGAAGCTTTGGAGGGTCAAGGGGGCCAACTATGTCAACCCCTACCCTTTCAAAGGGCACCCCAACCACAGGCAGTGGAATTAAGGGGGCCTTAGGTGTGCCACTAGTCTTGCCACAGGCTTGGCAGGTCACAGAAGAGCGCCAAAACTCTTTAGTGTCCTCTGACATGTGAGGCCAGTGAAACAATGGAACAAGCCTGTCCCAAGTTTTACTCTGGCCCAAATGCCCAGCCAAAGGAATGTCATGTGCCAAGGTCAGAAGAAACTCCCTTTACTGCAAAGGGATAACCAATCTCCTGGCAGCTCCAGGTTTAGGGTCCCTTGACTTAGTATAAAAGAGGTTGTCTTCCCAATAGACCTTATGGCTATAAGTGACATTCCCATTCTGCTATTTGACAGCTTCTTGTCTTAAACCCTCTAGTGTGGGACAGGTCTACTGTGCCACACTCAGCTCTTCCCTAGCAGGCTCCCCTGTACCCAAAAGCTCAGCAGTGTCTGCTGCTAGCTCATCTGGTGTAGGTTCTGCACAGGGAGAGGATTCCTCTTTCCCAAAAGGGGAATCTTCTGGAAAGGGAGGGATAGTGGACAAGGATTTACCCTTTCTACCCCTTGCTTTTGGGAGCACTTGGTCCATTGTTCCAGGATCCAAGTTTCCCTGTCCTCTTTGCTTCTTGGCCTGATCCATTGTCAAAGCAAAGATATGCCCAGGAATGCCCAGCATTGCTGCATGAGCCTCCAACTCCACTTCAGCCCAAGCTGATGTCTCCAAATCATTGTCTAGTAAGCAATCTACAGGTAAATCAGTGGCTACCACAACTTTCTTTGGACCAGTAACCCCTCCCAGTTGAGATTCACAACAGCCATGGGGTGGCTAAGAGTGTTGTTATGAGCATCAGTCACTTGGTACTGCTGACCAAGTAGTTGCTGATCAGGGTGAACCAGTTTCTCAATCACCATAGTGACACTGGCTCCTGTATCCCTGTAGGCCTCAATTTCAACACCGTTTATTAGGTGAAGTTGCTTGTACTTACCCATATTAAGGGGACACGCAACCAAGGTGGCAAAGTTAATACTGCCATCAGAGACTAAAACAGCCTCTGTGGTCTCCCTAACTAGACCAACCCCAACTACACTACCAATGGTGAGCCCAGCTACACTCTTTGATTGGCTATTTGTAGTAGACTTCCCACCACCACTGCTGTTACGAGGGGCACTAGAGGTTGCAGTTGGGGTTGTGGTAGTGGGAGCCTTGGTGCTTTTCTTTGGGTAGGTGGAATCACTTGCCCAATGGCCTTTACTTTTACATAAATAACACCATGGCTTCTTTTGATTGTGGGAAGAGAATTTGGACCCACCACCCCCGGAGGATTTTTGTGGGCCTGACGAAGACTCCGAATGTTTTTTATCTTTGTCCCCACCCTTGTCAGAAGACTTACCATCCTTCTTCTTGCCATCCTTGTCACCCTCTGTATGAACTTTTCTGTTCACTCTTGTTCTGACCCAATTGTCTGCCTTCTTTCCCAATTCTTGGGGAGAGGTCAGATCTGAGTTTACCAAGTACTGGTGCAACTAATCAGACACACAGTTGTTCAAAATATGTTCTCTCAGGATTAGATTATACAGGCTTCCATAGTCAGTCACTTTACTGCCATGTAACCAACCCTCCAAGGCCTTCACTGAACAGTCTACAAAGTCTGTCCAGTCTTGAGAGGATTTTTTTTGGAAACTCTGAACTTTATCCTGTATTGTTCAGTGGTTAAGCCAAATCCATCTAAAAGTGCATCCTTCAAAACTTTGTAATTATTAGCATCACTTTCTCCGACAGTAAGGAGTCTATCCCTACCCTTACCCGTGAAAGATAGCCACAAGATAGCAGACCACTGCCTTTGAGGGACCAAATGTACCATACAAGCCCTAGCAAGTGCAGCAAACCACTTGCTAATGTCACCCCCCTCCTTGTAAGGGGGGATTATCTTATACAGGTTTATGGAATCTTGTTCTCTTACAGGATTACTATAAAAAACACTGCTGCTGCCACCATGGGGAACTAACCCCAACTTCTGCCTTTCCCTCTCTACATCTAGAGATTCCCTGTCTAAGGCCAACTGCTGCTGTCTCAGCTTCAGTCTGGCCTCTTCCAACCTCAGCTTTCTGAGTTCCCTTTCCATGGTGTTATCCTCAGGGTGGGAGGTTTGGGACTTCTGAGACACAAAGGAAATGTGGGAATTGGCAGAGTGGGACCTGTCTCTAACTGGCTGGATTCTAGTAACCTGGCTTTTTGGAGTGAAAGGTGCCCTACTAGTGTGGGACCCCCTCCAACTATCAGTGTTCCTAGGAGGCCTGTTAGATGGCAGGTCTTTGGATGAAACCTCCACAAAGTCCTCAGGGCCCTCCCCTGATTCTTGCTGGATACCCTTCCCTCTACCTACTGATCCTGAGATGGGCCAGACTGGTTCTTGTAACTTTCTAGGAGAAGGCTAAGGAGAAGATCTTTGGTAGGGTTCTTACCAATGCTTACACCTCTTTAAATGCAGAGAACCCTCAAACTTTTAAAGTTTAAACTACCATAGGTTGCCTGGAAAACTGTGGGAGTACGTTCTACTGCAGTCATGTTTCGAAAGGGTTTAGGACAGAGATGAAAATGTTTTTAGAAACTTTTAAAGAAGAGAGAAAAACTTTTCAAACTTTTCAAAACTTTTCTAAAACTTTTTGGAAAGTTTATAGAAAGAAAGTTAAACTGTTTAGGTTAACTGTGTATATTTTTAAGTATTTGGTATATGTTTTACCTATGAAAAGCACCAATGACCAAGTGGTACAGCAGTTACAAGTACTTATCCCACCGCTGCACCACCAATGTAGGAGGCTGGCCTGGCTTATAGTGGGAACCTGATGGTACTTACACCTTGTGCCAGGTCCAGTTATCCCTTTTTAGTAGATTAGTAGTGTCCTAGCAGCTTAGGCTGATAGAGGTAGCTATAGCAGAGCAGCTTAGGCTGAACTAGGAGACATGCAAAGCTCCTACTGTACCACTTATATCATATAGCACTATATCATAAGAATCACAATACTCAGAGATAATGAAAATAAAGGTACTTTATTTTAGTGACAATGGGGGTCATTACAACCCTGACAGACGGTGTTAAAGTGGCGGTAAGACCGCAAACAGGCCGGCGAAAAAAAAAAAGGGAATTATGACCGCGGCGGAAACCGCCAACAAAGACAGCCACTTTAACACTCCGACCGCCACAGCGGTACAGACAAGCAGCGCGGCGGTCACTGCCAACAGACAGGCGGGAGACAAAGTACCGCCCACAGTATCACAACCTACCAATCCGCCACCTTTTCCGGGGCGGATTCACCATGGATAAAAACACGGCGGAAACAGCCATTTCAAAGGGAAAACGCTCACCTCAAACACTCCACGAGGAAGGAGGGCACCATGGAGCCGGAACTCCAAATACTCCCTGCGATAGTATTCCTGCTCCTGTACGATGACCATCAACGCTGGCACCTGAGACAATGGTGAGTACTGCACCTACGACATAGGGGAGGGGGAGGCAAAAGTCAGGGACACAAACACGCAACACCCCCACCCCCACCCCCACCCCGACCCTCACCCACTACAACACACACACCAATGCATATCCAAACAACACAGTAACAACCCCCAACCCCCCCGGAAGAATGCAAAGACAAAAGGAAATGAGTGCAACCATTGTAATGTATAAAAATACAGTAAGCTTATATACAGATATATATACACAGTCAACAAAATATACATCAAGATTAGTAGTGCAGGTATGCACCATTCAATGTCCATGGACCACTGGCCCCAAAATGCATGGGCGAGGCCCACACTAGATACCTGAGCAAAATGGAGAGAACACTGCTGGGGCATCAGATAGAAATACAACAGGCACCTCAGGGGGAAGGGTAGGGGGGGACACCTCAGCCGGATGACAGCACCACGCCAGATCCACGAGGGGGCTCCATGCCCATTGATGTATCCTGGGGAGTGCAACGCCACAGTCTCACAAGTCTTTTCAGTGGGTGGTTTGCCCACTGTACCATCCTGGGGAGTGCAAAGCCACAGTCTCACAAGTCTTTTCAGTGGGTGGTTTGCCCACTGCTTTATCCTGGGGAGTGCAAAGCCAAAGTCTCACAAGTCTTTTCAGTGGGTGGTTTGCCCACTGTACCATCCTGGGGAGTGCAAAGCCACAATCTCACAAGTCTTTTCAGTGGGTGGTTTCCCCACTGCTTTATCCTGGGGAGTGCAAAGCCACAGTCTCACAAGTCTGTTCAGTGAGTGGTTTGCCCACTGCTTTAGCCTGGGGAGTGCAAAGCCACTGTCTCTCAAGTCTGCTCACTGGGTGGTTTGCCCACTGCTTTATCCTGGGGAGTGCAAAGCCACAGTCTCTCAAGTCTTTTCAGTGGGTGGTTTGCCCACTGCTTTATCCTGGGGAGTGCAAAGCCACAGTCTCACAAGTCTTTTCAGTGGGTGGTTTGCCCACTGTACCATCCTGGGGAGTGCAAAGCCACAGTCTCTCAAGTCTGTTCAGTGGGTGGTTTGCCCATTGCTTTATCCTGGGGAGTGCAAAGCCACAGTCTCTCAAGTCTGTTCAGTGGGTGGTTTGCCCACTGTACCATCCTGGGGAGTGCAAAGCCACAGTCTCACAAGTCTTTTCAGTGGGTGGTTTGCTCACTGCTTTATCCTGGGGAGTGCAAAGCTGCAGTCTCACAAGTCTTTTCAGTGGGTGGTTTGCCCACTGCCTTTTCCTGGGGAGTGCAAAGCCACAGTCTCACAAGTCTTTTCAGTGGGTGGTTTGCCCACTGTACCATCCTGGGAGTGCAAAGCCACAGTCTCACAAGTCTTTTCAGTGGGTGGTTTGCCCACTGCTTTATCCTGGGGAGTGCAAATCCACAGTCTCTCAAGTCGATAACAGGCTCCACTGGTTCTGGAGGGGGACCGGTGCCCAGAGTGTTTCATCCTGTTAAGGACAGAGGTAGTGGATGCTGTTCTCCACTGGTTCTGGTGGAGGACTGGTCCCAGTTCCGTCACTGCCCCTGCCGCATATGGGCTAGCGGTGCTTGAGTTGGCGGTGCTTGCCCTGTTCAGCGGTGCTTGCTATGGCGGTCTTTGCCCTGTTCAGCGGTGCTTGCCCTGTTCAGCAGTGCTTGACTTTGCAGTTTCTGACCTGTTCAGCGGTGCTTGCCATGGCGGTCTTTGCCCTGTTCAGCGGTGCTTGACTTTGCAGTTTCGGACCTGTTCAGCGGTGCTTGCCATGGCGGTCTTTGCCCTGTTCAGCGGTGCTTGCCCTGTTCAGCGGTGCTTGCCATGGCGGTCTTTGCCCTGTTCAGTGGTGCTTGCCCTGTTCAGCTGTGCTTGACTTTGCTGTCTCTGACCTGTGCAGCGGTGTTTGCCATGGCAGTCCCTCATTGCCCAGCGGGGCTGTGGCTGCCGGGGCCCTCCTGGGCACTGACTCTGGCGGTGGTCTCCTGACCAGTGACGATGGACTGCTCTCCTGGGCACTAACTCTGGCGATGGTCTCCTGAACACTAATGATGGGACTGCCCTCCTGGGCACTGACTCTGGCGATAGTCTCCTGACCTCTGACGATGGGGCTGGCGGAGGCCTCCTGGGCAGCAGGGATGATGGCGGCCTTCTACGCTGTGCTGCTCTTCCCCGACTTTGGCGCTTTCTTCTGCCCCTTCCCCACCTTGGGAGGAGTCACAGCTGAGTCGACACTCCCCCCAGGACCCTTGTGAGCGGCTTTGCCGGCTGGAGTCTTCCCCCTATCCCGTCGTGCACTGTCCAACTTCTGGTGCTTCACATGGGGGGACTGGCTGTGCTTTGGCTCCGTGTCACACTGGCTGCCCTGGTGCCCGGTGCACTCCACATACCTCTAACAGGCACCACTGGTACCAGAGATTTTTTGGCTGAGGTGCTAGTACGAGACCTATGAATCGGAGGGGGGGTGGTGGGAAAGAGGTCAACATTTCTCACGAAAAGTTTCTGACAAACACTGGGACGGGTAGCTGGAGGGGGTCTGGGAGTGGAGGAAGAGGAGGTGGTTGTAGGAGGTGTAACTTTGGATGATTTGGGTGTAGGTGCATGTTCTGGAGGCTGTTGTGAGGTGGATGGATGTTGGGTTTGTGTGTGCCCGCGTTTGTGTACTTTGGGATGGGGCGTCACAGACACACTGGGAGAGGACACAGGGGACGTGTAAATGGTAGTGGGGGTGGTGAGTGCAGGTGAGCGGGGTGTGCTGGTGGGTGTGCTGGTGCGAGTCCTAGTGGCTGTAGTGGTAGTGCATGCAGGTGAGAGTGTAGACGACACTGGGAGGGAGGAGTGAGATGACAAGGAGGGGGACACAGTGGAGGCAGTGGATGTTGCTGTGTCTGTATGTGGGTGATGCTTGTGTGAGTGCCTGTGGGATGTGTGGTGCCTATGTTTGCCTGAGCTTCCCTTGTGTGTTGACGTGTGTGCAGGCTGGTCTGATGGTGTGCTTGGGATAGGCAGAGGTACAGGGGATTGGGTCTGGGTGGAGGAAGTTGGAGGGGGGAGACTAGACACAGGGACAATGTATGCCATCAGTGCTGAGGCCAGAGATTGCAGGGATCGATGATGGGCAGCCTGACCAGAATGAATGCCCTCCAGGAATGCATTAGTGTGTTGCAACTCCCTTTCTACACCCTGGATGGCATTCATAATGGTAGACTGCCCAACAGTGAGTGACCTGAGGAGGTCAATGGCCTCCTCACTGAGGGCAGCAGAGGTGACAGGGGCTGAGGTGCCTGGGGCGAAGGTGATGCCCACCCTCCTGGGTGAGCGGGCACGGGGCACACGCTGAGGGGCTGCTGGGAGGGTGGTGCTGGTAGGGGGGTGGCGGCTGTACCTGTAGAAGTGGGGGGCACCGATTTTGCCGCCACCACGAAGGAGCTCCCATCGGACGACGAGTCTGTGTCGCTGGTTGCTGATCAGGTGACCGCCGTGAAGCTCCCCTCGCCCTCCATCCCACTGGTGTATTCGGAGTCCGTGGTGTGGCCCTCCATGGCCATGTGGGCTGCAGCCCCCTCGTGCTCCTGTGCCACTGTACCCCCGCCTGATGATGCTGATGCACAAAAGAACAGGGAGAGCACAAAAAGGGGGGGGGGGGGTGACAGAAGAAAGACAGGTTGAGTGCATGGCTTACCGCTACCGTTGGCGGACAATACAGACACAGCAGCCCCCTGCACTACGCGGCGCTGTTGGGCTCTACAGATGCAGTTCCTGGGATATGGCCTACATGGCTATGGTGGACATCTCCACACATAGATGACACAGGGGCATGTATTCCTGTACTTGGCACTCTACAGAGGTGGGGTGGAGTGGCACATGGCCTGCATTACAGAGGGGCCTAGCCTACGGAACTCGCCCTGGCCTAGGGAAACCCACAGCCCTCCTCCCCCACCCAGACCCCTCCACTGCACGCAAAGTCAGCTGAATGAAAGTGTACTCACCCCCTTGTGTCTGCTGTGATGCCCTCAAGCGCCCATCCAACTCAGGGTAGGCCACCACCAGGATCCGGAACATCAGGGGGGTCATGGTGCGACGGGCACCCCTCCCACGTTGGGAGGCCATCCCCAGCTGAGCCTCTGCCGTCTTCTTGCTCCAGCGGCGAATGTCCTCCCATCTTTTCCCCCAGGGTCCGGACGTCCTTGGCGATGGCACGCCAAATATCCTTCTTCTGATGGGCGCTGACCTACATGACATGGACGGGGAAGAAGAGAAGTCATTACCAACTGTACCGTCGAAATGAGTGGCCCACATCCCTGCCCTTGCCATGTGGCACATGCATTCACAGTCCTTCATGCTCACAGAACCCTGCCCCCTTCCTTCTTACGACCAACCCTCTCCACCCAGGCATAGCTCATACAACTTGCACCCTATGTACTCACCTGTTGGTCTGGGGGACCGTAGAGTGGCGGGTACTGGGGGAGGACCCCGTCCACGAGCTTCTCCAACTCCTGTGCAGTGAAGGCAGGGGCCCTTTCCACAGACGCACGTGCCATTGCCTCTTCCAGACCGAGGTCCCAGCAGCACTTGCAGTATAGGTCCTCTCCTGTCGAAGATCAGGTATCGTGTGATTCAACAGATCGAAAATGGCGGTCACGTCCGCGGCGGTGACGTCCGCGGCGGTGTGTATCATCATCGCCGGCGCACTTCCTCATTGGCTCCTTGGACCCATAGGGTCCAATGTTAACCAATGCAGCATTGCGCCGCGGTCTTCGACCGCCTACCGCGGCGGTGTACAACGCCAGCGCAGTTACCTCACATCCCATTGTCCCACTTTAGAGGTCAGGCAGCCGCCATTTCAGGCTTCATTTTCAAATGCGTCACACATACCTAGGCCTGGACTCAACACTCCTACAGACAACTTTTTGGATTATGTTTCGTGTTCTTTGTAGCTGTGGGTACATACCTCTGAGTTGCTTGACTCTGTGGTCGCTTTTGTCCTTCCTAGGCACCGTCAGCTGGGACATGTGAGGAGATGGCGGAATCCTCCGGTGTACCGACCGCTGGTGGACCTGTTGACAATGGAGGAGCGACATTTAATCATCGCCTACAGGTTTGACCGTGCCACAATCCAGGAACTGTGTACCCAGTTGGAGCCAGACCTGATGTCAGCAATCCGCCATCCCACAGGAATCCCCCCTCAAGTGCAGGTGCTATCAGTGCTCTATTTCCTTGCAAGTGTGTCATTTCAAACAACAGTGGCCATGGCATCAGGGATGTCCCAGCCTATGTTTTCCAACGTGTTGTCCAGAGTGTTGTCTGCCCTGCTGAAACACATGAGGAGCTACATCGTTTTCCGTCAGGATTTGGCTAAAGTTAAAGGGGACTTCTATGCCCTTGGACATATCCCCAACATCATAGGTGCCATTGATGGGACCCATGTAGCTCTGGTCCCCCCCACAGGAGTGAACAGGTGTAGAGGAACCGGAAGAGTTATCATTCGATGAATGTACAGATGGTATGTTTGGCAGACCAGTACATCTCCCAGGTAAATGCTATGTTCCCTGGCTCTGTGCATGACCCCTACATCCTGCGGAATAGCAGCATCCTATATGTGATGGGTCAACTCCAGAGGCACCGGGTGTGGCTATTAGGGGACTCTGGTTACCCCAACCTGTCATGGCTACTGACCCCAGTGAGGAATCCCAGGACCAGGGCAGAGGAACGCTACAATGAGGCCCATGGGCGGACTAGGAGGGTGATCGAACGCATCTTCGGCCTCCTGAAGGCCAGGTTCGGGTGCCTCCATATGACAGGTGGTTCCCTATTCTACTCACCAAGGAAGGTGTGCCAGATCATCATCGCCTGCTGTATGCTTCACAATCTTGCATTGCGACTCCAGGTGCCTTTTCTGCAGGAGGATGGTCCAGATGACGGTGTTGTGGCAGCTGTGGAGCCTGTGGACAGTGATGAGGAGGAAGCAGAGGAAGAAGACATTGACAACAGGGATTCAGTCATACAGCAATATTTCCAGTGACACACAGGTGAGAACACTTTCTTGACTACTACAAGTACTTTCACACTTCTACCTCTATCCTGTCTGTCAATTTCAACCAGTATTTGGTAACTGAGTTGTACATTTCCCTTACGGTTTCACAGGTGTGGTTACCAACGTGTGTCATCTGCTTGCATCCTTCATGGACTTGTGATGTGTGCCATAGGTATGTTGACATTACTATTGAGAACAGATTTTGTCACTGTAATTGCTAATACACATTTTCTAAATCACAGACTGACTCCAGATTGTTTTGTGGTTCAAGGGTGTTTATTGAAGTGCTAAATATTGGATGGGGTGGTAAAATGGTGAGGGGTGATGGTGGAGGAATGTCCATGGCAGAGTCCAGTCTATTACTCTCACAGGTGCACTGCCCATATGGGCATAGGAAGTGGAGCTGGAGCAGTTCCAATATGGACAGGGTTACAAAGTGGGACAGTGGGATGACAATCAGGGTGGTCTCATTTCTTGGCGGGGTTCTTGCCATCGTGCTCTGTCCTGTTCCTGGATCTCAGGGACCGCTTGCGTGGTGGTTCTCCGTCTGCAGGGGGTGGGGTGCTGGTGTGGTGGTCTTGTGGTAAACATACCCTAGGCCATTCTCCAACTTGCCCAGACACTCAATCAAATTACAAAACTTATTAGGCTAAGATTAACACGATTTATTTCAAAACCATGTACCAAAAGAATACCTAAAACCTATTCTATGCTAAACTAGCCTATAGTAACTATACTTAATTATCAACTACACCTTTCTAACCTATTCTAAACTCATCTTACACCTGTAACACTATACTCTAAACAATTGCCCCCCACACCACTTAAGAGACAAGATACAAGTAGCACAACATAAACTATGACTACACATCTACTAACCTCACCTATGGCCTAAACAAATATAAAAAAAAATGTATTTTTATTTTATTATTTTTTTATATGTTTTTTATTTAGTTATGTAATTACTTTTTTATACGCAAATACCCCAACATGACCCCGGACTCAAAACTCCAATAATAAAATAATGTAGGAAAACCCAACCCCTCACTATACTTAACCTAACCTATGCCTACCCTACAAAGCTGCAGTCATGATGAGTTGTGACAGTGTTCTCTTTCTACATTACTGTATTTCCATTTGCTGACAGCCCCTAACTTAGGTGTGCCCGCTTACATACATCCTGTTGGGCATGGTGTTGTTGTGGTTAATGGGCTAGGTATTAGCACCTTGCTCACTTGATGGATCAATAGATGTAGTGGTGCATGGATCTAGACCTTCAGGAGTCACATGCCCACGAATTGCATGTCACTGATATGTGAGATGGAGGCAGCAGACCCTCTTATGTCACAAACAATGTTAGTACCATACTTGTCACCTTTGTGTTATCTCCAAGCATTTGAACCAATAATATTTGGAAATCTGTGGTAATAGCAAAAATTCTGCTATTTTTCATTCCCACCCTTAGGTTTTGTTGGACATATCATCGAAGAGAGCAGGTTGGCACATAATGACATTGGTTTTGTGCATGCTACCTAAAGTAATGTTTTCATCTAGAACTATCAGTTCATGCACACCAGCTCATCACTTTTGAAGCAATTACTCAATCTTATTGACTTGAGTTATTTCTCAAACGATTTTGTAATAATGTTATAACATGCAGCTCTCGAATTCCTAAAAAATATAGAATTACTCAATCTCTAAGCACTTTTACAAAACAAGGCAATTATTGAAATGAATACAATGGAAGTTTGAAATCATCATTGAAGACAATGGGGTGGCAGGGGATAAAAGTGGCTGCCACTCTGCTTCAACATTCCACTGCATGTAATCCATGCGAAACAAACATAGGTATAAATAGTTTTGCTAACTTGTGCGTTTGTTATATGTACAGAAACATATATAATTCTGAAAGTGTAATCAGATGGTGGTGAAGAAGTCTGGATACACTTCGGTTAAGTGAGATGTTTTTAGCTTGATCCACTTCAAAATCACAGTTTTCGGGAACCATTAATGAGAGCGTAAGCACTGATTTTCTTAACTTTGTCGAATGTAAGCGAATTAAAGTTATATTTCAGTGCATTGAAAAACATTTTTTTGACTAATATAATAATTTCTCTTACGCCTACAACTCAGCATTCTTTTATGTTGTTTGTACAGTCCTTTCTGCCAGCGCCTGAAGTATCTGCAGCATGGGTTGGGATTTCAAAGGAAGACAGGATTTATCATCTTCATAGCATGGAATCTGACACTCTATTGCCTCTTCTATATAGATGCAATGCCACAATGTTTAAGCACTTTTTTTTGCTAGATCCTCTTGTGAATCTTCAATGATGTGAATATGTGCTAGAAGGTTTTACAGTTTGAAAATGAGATTGTTGAGCTGACTGCTCATTTGTTTGAATATTGTTTTTTATGTAATTTAACAGTGCACCTATATTAATATTGTGAATTTCATATATGTTTGTACGAAATCAGATTACAAAAGGGGGTGAGGACCCACTTTACGGTATAATAATAATCCTTGTCTGAGTGAACCACAAAGGTCCCTAAATAAAGCTGTACACCAAAATGACGAAAATCCTATCAGTAGATCCAGAGCTATGAGTTTTTAAAGCTTTAGGTAAAATTAGCACTAAAAGGTATGAAGGGCCAACTGCTGGTATCTGGTCATAGGGCACAGGCACAAATTCATAAATTCAGGCTGACCACAATGGATCGCAGACCAAATACAGGACCAGGATTGTCCCACTGGAGGTTTAATCTTCTGACTTTGATGTGAAAGCAGTGTGACTTGACTCTGTGTGGCTCTCTGCTTCAGATCCGTTGAAGTTGCTGCTCAGGAGCTGCACGGTGCTGTGATGCTTGGCCATGCATCATGCTGTCTCACTCTGTCAGTCTGCGTTGGATGATGTGAAACCTTCAATTAAGGAAGGAGAGTACACTCTGAGTCCACCCAAAGGTCCAGGACCTTGAAGACAGCACTTGGGGGTCAGATCTCACTCCAACAGAAACCAACAGAGGGGAGTAAGTCAGGTCCATTTGTATCTGGTCAGCTGGAAAGCAGACAAGGCACGTGGAAGCTTGTTTTGCCTTGTTGCTTAAAGAGATGGTCAGACAACTGACCCA
This sequence comes from Pleurodeles waltl, assembly GCF_031143425.1. NCBI lineage: Eukaryota > Metazoa > Chordata > Amphibia > Caudata > Salamandridae > Pleurodeles > Pleurodeles waltl. The sequence goes on along the minus strand of NC_090443.1, from coordinate 655,583,254 downwards.
TTGATTTGTTTCTAGGTCCAGGGTTTAAGGCAAGAAGGTGTTTCTTCTTAAGACCATAGGGCAGTCCTTCTCATGATTCGTCTCAAGTCCAGGAGTCTTCTCAATTTAGGTACTGGGAATGACACTTTTACACCTAACACTAGCCTGTCGTTGATGGACATCTCTTTGTTTAACCACAAAACTGTTTCTGATCAGTTCTTCTCTTTCCTCTCAGTTTGGTTCCAGATTGTCTAGTAAAGCAAAGGGCAGACAGGCCTAGATGTGAGCTGATTCTGCCAGTCACAGAGTAGATTTCTTCTGAAGTCAGAAAGAGCCGGCTAAAACCCGGTTGTTGGTTGACGGGGTGCTAACCTTAGTCAAGCAACAAGCACAATCCTAGTCAGGGAAAGTGTCAATCAAACCCTAAATTAACCTTTGCTTTCCCTCTGGTAGCTTGTGACTGAGCAGTCAGGCTTAACTCAGAGGCAGTGTGTTAAGTATTTGTGCAACATAGTGAAAACAGCACACAAAAAGATTCCACACCAGGTTAAAAAAAATAGAGCAAACCAAGAAAAAGTAGAAGTTAAGATATAAATGTTTAAAGATTAAACTGTAAAATAGCATTTAGAAGCAAGAGCCAATCAGGAATATCTGGTCATGCCAGGACGGGCCAAAGTCAAAAGTTGAAGACGACCACAATGGAGTGCGGGCCAGATACAGGGACCCTTAACCCTGGTTCATAGGCATCAACGTTGTAGGGTGCAGCAGAAGCAATGTGTTGGTGTCGATCCCAGCAATGGAAGAGATGTATCCATTTTCCCCACACAGTCGAAGAAATGCAACAATGTTCCCCATGCAGAGGTGGCAATGTGTGAGAGGCAAGATGCGATGGAGTTCAGGTGCAAGTGCTGGCCATGTCAACATCGAGGTGATGCACTGGTTCAGATGAGCGTAGTGGCTGCGATACAGAGTTCATAATCATTGTCAAAGCTGTCGTCAATGGGTAAGCAGGGGGCCTTGCACTGAAAGAAACATTGCAGTGTTGGTTCCGAAAGGGATGCACTGGATCTGTCCACGCAACTGTGGAGATGCACTGGTTCAGTTCACACAAGGGATTCTGCTGGAGTAAGGACCTTAAGCCTCAGTTCCAGGAAGGGTCCAGGAATGGGATGACACCATTTGGAAGGGCAGACTCACAAAAGACGTCCAGGAGCATCAGTAGGTGGGAAGTCCTTTATGTCCTGAGACTTCAGATCAGACTAGTCGGCTGGTCTTTGAAGTCACTCTAGGTTCATGTGATGCAAGTCCACTCCTTACCAAGGCAGGGGACAGCAGGCAGCAGGCAGCACAGCAAGGCAGGAGTAAAGCAAAGCAGCAGTCCAGCAGAATGTCAATCTTTCAGCAGCACATCAGTCCTTCTTGGTAGAGTTATCACAAGATGTCTAGTGAGTCTACTGAATTGGTGGTGACAGAGGTCCAGTACTTATACCCAGTTAGGCATTGAAGTGGGGGAGACTTCAAAGTCAGGCCTTTGAAGTGCACAGAGGTCCTGCCCTTATGACACAGGCTCCAGACTCACTACATGGGGTTATGCAGCCATTTGTATGGGGATAGGACACAGCCTACGCTGGTGTTAGTGTGAGACTGTGCCCAGCTCCTCCCTCCCATCCTGTCAGGATCGCCCATCAAGTTACACCTAAGCTCCCATTGTGTGTGCCTGTCAATGGGGAATGCACAAATCCCAGTTGTCAGCCACCCAGACAAGAGATCAGAGACAGGCAGCAAAGCACCAAATAGCTAAAGTAAGAAAATGCCAACTTTCTAAAAAATTACATTTTCAGAATTACATTTTTAAATCCAACTTCACATGTAGTGCACTATACTAGGGATGTTTTAGTAATTAAATATGACAATTGGGGATAATCCAATATTACCATGTTTAGGGGAGAGAGCACAATCATTTTGGCACTGGTTAGCAGTGGTGTGGTGCCCTGAAGTCAGGAAAAACAACATCAGAAAATGGAAGGGGTAGACGAAAAGTTTGGGGTAAATTCACACTAAGGCTGTCAGGTTTAATACGATACATCTCCTTCCCAGCTATTCTGTCAGGAAGGCCCACTTGTTCTACACCCAGGCCCATCTGTCCAAAGTATGGCACTAATAGACATTTTGCGGTTGGAAAGTCATTACCAGCTCAGAGAAAATGGCCATTCACAAAAAGACACTTTACGCAGAAAAATGGCAAATTTCTAAAATGTATGGCCCTCATTACAACCCTGGCGGTAAGCTTACCGCCATTCTGACGGCCGTCGAGATACCGTGGCGGAATTTCGTCACAGGGATTACGACCCACATCTCGTAATCCACCACAATACAGACACCCACACAAGTCCGCCACACCAAACAGTGATAAACTGGCGATAGCAAAACCTACACCGTCACGCCAACAGAAGTACGCCCACACTATCACGACCCACAAATCAACGTGGCGGTAATTCAGCCACGGTAAACCATTGGCTGTACACACTGCCGTGCTCAAAATACACACACATTTACAAAACACAACCACATTGGACAATTCAAAATACACACACCTGATACACATACACACACCACAACCACATACCCACAACACTATAAAACACACACCCACATTACCCACAACCCCTTACAATGATTTTCTTGGAAGAAGCAGAGAGAGAGAGAGAATAGCAATCACAACCCCAGCATCCACAGGCATACAACACCATCACTTATACAACATCCATGCACCTCATACAACACACACCAACACAACACATCACACAGCACAACAAACAGCACCTCACACATCACCCACACCACATTACCAATCACACAAGGCTAAAGACAATAAGCAAAGCACAGGAGTAGAGGGTAACTCATCCATTGGACAAGATGGCACAAACAGATACAAGAACTATGCATTTACCCCCCAACAGGACCCCTACCCAACGACACCCGAGAGGAGGTGCCAGACATATCCAATCTCCCCACAGAAGCAACCCACAGTGAGGACAGCAGCTCTGCATGCCTGGATCAAGATGACCAGCCCAGCCCATCTGGGACCTCTGGACAGTCAGTTCCCCTGCCACTGTCACAAACAACCACTGAACCTCCCCCCTCAGGAAACACCACCACAGCACCCACCCAGTGGGCCCATCCCTCTGTCCCTAGGACACTTCAATCAGCAGTGTGTCCACCACTACAGGGACCCCAGGCAAACCCACCAACCCAAGACAATCAGGGACATGGGGTCAGTGGCAGTAGGCACACGGTTCAGTGGACAGAGGCACAGGATAACAGGGAAGCTGGGAGGACTGCTGTGCAACAGGGGGAGGACAGGCCGAGGAAACCCACTCTCCACGAGGTACTCTCCAACATCATGGGAGCATATCACCATTCCAAGGAGACCATGGGTACAGTACTGGCCAAGTTTCAGGAGACCCAGCGGCTGCAGGAAGATCACTACCTGGGGATCAGGGAGGACTTGAAGTCCATTAACAACACCCTGGTCACCATTGCAGGGGTGCTGGCAGACATGGCCAACACCAAGAGGGACACAGTGGCACACCAACGGGCCCCTGACATTAGCCTGAACGATGAACAGCCCTCCACCTCTGCCGGCGCTAGTGGACAGGAGGTCCCGCCACAGGACCAACAGGCCACCAGCACCCACCCCCTGCAGAAGGAGAACCACCTCGCAAATGGTCCCTGAGATCCAAGAACAAGACAGAGAATATTGCCAAGACCCCGCCAGGAAATAAGACTCCCCTGATTGTCACCCTTCTGTCCCACTATGTTATCCTGTCCACCTTGAACTGCCATTACTCCACTTCCTATGCCCCCTTGGACAATGCACCTGTGATGCCAATGGACTGGACTACACCATGGACATTCCTCCATTATCACCCCAGCCCATTGCACAGCACCCTCCACTTACTAGCACAGTAATAAACACCCTTGAATCACAAATCAATCTGGAGTCAGTCTGTACTCTCACAAATGTGTAATTGCAACCTATCTGAAAAATAGCAATGTCAATGTTCATTTCCACATACAAATGTTAGACAGTTGTTGGGCAGCAGTAAACATAGCAGAATGCAGAAAGTGGTACCCAGATCTGTAAAATGGAAAGCCAAAGTGAACTGTCAGGGTCCATACACAGAGGTAAAAAGGCAGAATGATACAGTGTTCTATAGTAGTATGATATGAGAGGAGCAGTGCCAGTCTCTTACTTGTGTCTCACTGGAAGTATTGCATGATGATGTTGTTCCAATTGTCTATATCTTCTTCTTCTGCCTCCTCTTCTTCACTGTCCACAGGCTTTAAAGCTGCCACAAGACCAACATCAGGCCCATCCTCCTGCAGCAAAGACACCTGGCTTCCCAAAGCCAGGTTGTGCAACATACAGCATGCCACGATTATCTGGCACACCTTCTTCGGTGAGTAGTATAGGGAGCCACCTGTCAGATGGAGGCACCGGAACCTGGCCTTCAGGAGGACGAAAGTATGCTCAATTATCCTCCTAGTTTGCCCATGTGCCTTATTGTAGCGTTCCTCTGCCCTTGTCCTGGGATTCCTCACTGGGGTCAGTAGCCATGACAGGTTGGGGTAACCAGAGTCACCCGCAAATATTGAGGGACAACTGTTAGACATACACCAACCCTTAGGGACTCTACCATACCCAGACACCTATGTAAACTGTGTTGGGACCTTGGGCTCACCTATTAGCCACACACGGTGCCTCTGGAGTTGTCCCATCCCATAAGAGATGCTGCTATTCCTCAAAATGTAAGCGTCATGCACACAGCCAGGATACTTGACATTCACATGGGAGAAGTACTGGTCTGCCAAACACACCATCTGCACATTCATCGAATGGTAGCTTTTGTGGTTTCTGTACACCTGTTCATTTCTGTGGGGGGGACAAATGCCACATGTGTACCATAAATTGCACCAATGATGTTGGGGATATGTCCCAGGGCATGGAAGTCACCATTCTCTGTGGGCAAATCCTCCACCTGGGGGAAAACGATGTACCTGCGCATGTATTTCAGCAGGGCAGACAACACTCTGGACAACACATTAGAGAACATCGGCTGTGAAATCCCTGATGCCATGGCCACTGTTGCTTGAAAGGACCCACTGGCCAGGAAATGGACTACTGACAGGACCTGCACTAGAGGGTGGATTCCTGTGGGATGGCGGATAGCTGACATCAGGTCTGGCTCCAACTGGGCACACAGTTCATGGATTGTGGCACGATCAAGTCTGTAGGTGATAATGATGTCTCTGTCTTCCATTGTCAACAGGTCCACCAGGGGTCTGTATACCGGGAGTATGGCGCCATCTCATCATCTGCCCCAGCTGACGTGCCCTATGGAGGAGAAGGGTGAGCAAAAGGTCATACACCACTTAGGTTTCACAAGGGTGTTTAGAACAAATGTGATGTAATCAGTGTTTTGCTCTGTATGTCCGTATTCCTGCCCAAAAGTGCTGCGACGCAGTTAGGTGCCCTGCCATGTGGCCCCCTGAAATGGTGGCTGACTGACTTATAAGGAGGGACAAGGGGAAATGAGGTGACTGCGCTGGCGTTGTACAGCGTCACGGTAGGCGGATGAAGACTGCGACGCAATTCAGCATTGGTTATTATTGGGCCCTATGGGTTCCAGGAACCAATGACGATGTACGACGGCGATGACGGTATGCACTGCCGCGGACGTGACGGCCATTTTCTATCTGTTCACTCACTTGATACCTGACCTTCAACAGGAGAGGACCTACACTGCAAGTGCTGCTGTGACCTGAGTCTGGAAGCAACAATGGCTACAGTGTCTGGAGAAAGGGCCCCTGCCTTCACCGCAGAGGAGTTGGAGAACCTGGTGGCTGGGGTCCTCCCCCAGTACTCACTACTCTACGGTCCACCAGACAAACAGGTGAGTACACTGTGAGCATGATGGATGGTACATGAATGTATGGAGTGGCGTCGATGGAAGATACAGGTGGGGGGTGGGCAAAGGCCAGCATGTGAGGATGGTCAGTGTATGTGTTTGTGGGCAAGGGTGGGAGGTTGTGGCCAATGAGTAAGATGAACCGGACGGGGGAGTAAAATCCATTCTTACTTTACTTTTCCTCTAGGTCAGTGCCCACCAGAAGAAGGGTATTTGGCGTGCCATCGACAAGGAAGTGCAGACCCTGTGGGTCTACCATAGACGGAGCACCCACTACCACAAAAGATGGGAGGACCTGCGCCGCTGGACCAAGAAGACGGCAGAGGCTCAGCTGGGGATGGCCTCCCAACGTGGAAGGAGTGCCCGTCGCACCATGACCCCTCTGATGTACCGGATCCTGGCGGTGGGGTATCCAGAGTTGGATGGGCGCTTGAGGGCATCACAGAAGCCACAAGCGGGTGAGTACACTTTCATGCGGGCTGACTCTGCGCACTTTATGAGGTTCCTGGGTGTGGGAAGTGGGCTGTGTGTTCCCTTAGGCCAGGAAAACATGCCATTGTTAGGCAGGCTTAGTGCCAGTCCAACCCCAAAAGTGGTAGTGCCCTCTACATCTAGTCAGGCTCCTTTGGGTTCCAGGTGTGCATCAAATGGGTCTAGGCACAGTCCCCCATGGGCATGTGATTTTCCCCTGAACTGTTAGTGCATGGCCTAGTGCATAGGGCTGCTCCCTGTGTGTTGTGTCTGCCAACGGTGGTGTGGTTGCAGGCACTGACCATGTGTCTCCTCTGTCTTTCCCCCCCTTTTTGTTTTGTCACCCTGTCCTTGTGTGCATTAGCATCATCTGGCGGAGGAGCAGCTCTGTGCCCACCACAACAACAGGTACAGCCGCCACCCCCCCTACCAGCACCGCCCTCCCAGCACCTCCTCATCACCTTCGCCCCAGGCACTTCAGGGCCTGTCCCAGTCAGCCCTGCTGCCCTCAGTGAGGAGGCTATTGACCTTGTGAGATCCCTCACTGTTGGGCAATCAACCATTTTGAATGCCATCCAGGGTGTTGAGAGGCATTTACAGCAAACAAATGCATACCTGGAGGGCATTCATTCTGGTGTGGCAGCCCAAAGGAGAGCATTTCAGGCTCTGGCCTCAGCACTGATGGCAGCCATTGTCCCTGTGTCCAGCCTCCCCCCTCCAACTTCCACTACCCAGACCCAATACCCTCTACCTCAGCCTATCCCAACCACACCATCATACCAGCATGCACACTCATCAACACACAAGAGTGGACATAGCAAACATAAGCACCACACATCCAACAGGCACTCACACAAGCACCATCCCCATGCAGACACACCAACATCCTCTTTGCCCACTGTGTCCCCCTCCTCCACGTCCTTCTCCTCCCTCCCAGCCTCATCTCCACTCACACCTGCATGCACTACATCCTCAGCCACTACCTCCATCACCAGCACACCCATCAACACACACCGCTCATGTGCAATCACCACCCCTACTATCATGCACATGTCCCCTGTGTCCTCTCCCAGTGTGTCTGTGAGCCCTCCTCCCAAAGTAAACAAATGCCGGCACACACCCACTCAACAGCCATCACCTCACAACAGCCTCCAACCCATGCACCCTCACCCACACTCAGCAGACGTACACCTCCTACAACCACTACCTCTTCCTCCACTCCCAAACCCCCTCCATCTTCCCGTCCCAGTGTGTCTAGAAAACTTTTCCTGGCTAACATTGACCTCTTCCCTACACCTCCCCCCCATCCTTCCCCTAGGGCCAGGATGTCCAGATCCCAGGCCAGCACCTCAGCCACAAAATCCTCGAGAACTGTTGTCCCTGCAAGTCCGGTGATATTGCGCCCGCACCCTTCAAGGCTGCCAGTGTGCCACCTAGTGAGGCCAAGGATAACTCTATTCCGCCACCTGCCAAGGTGAAGAAGGGGAGAGCATGCTGTAGGGAAAAGCCACACCAACCACCTAGCAAGGCCTCCTCCAAGACAAAAGAGGACAGTGCCAAGGTCCCAGCAGTGACTTCCAAGGTGGGCAAGGGACACAAGGCTAAAGGGAAGTCAGCCACCGCCGCAACAACCGCCACCTGCACCGTCACGTGTACCGCCACCTGACCCGCCACCTGCACCGCCACCTGCACGTCTGCTGCCTCTGCTACAGTCCCCAGCATCATCCCCAGTGGGCAGCCGTCTGAGGCTGCAGGAGACGTCCTGGTGTCTCCCTCCACAGATGCTGACACATGCACCACCGCCAGCATCTCCGCCGCTGACACTCCCGCAACAACCACCACCTGCCTTGTGACATGCTCAGACATTGCCACCACAGCCGACATGAACATCATCCTCAGTGGGCAGTCGTCCGAGGCTGCAGGAGACATCCTGGACCCTGCACAGAGCACATGAGGCACCACAACCAGCACTGGCAGTACCAGCAGTTGGCAGGCTATGTCGCCGCAGGGTGGAGTGTGCCTCCATCTGTTCCCAGGAAATCCTGTGGGTCTGACACCCAGGTGCAGGAATGGGGACTGCTACACACTCTGTGCAGCACTGTGGGCACCAAGCCCCCTCCAGAACCAGTGGAGAGATCCATCCACTACCCCAGTCCTTGTCAGGATAAAGCACTCTGGGCACCAAGCCCCCTCCAGAAACAGTGGAGAGATTCATCCACTCACCCAGTCCTTGGCAGGATGAAGCACTCTGGGCACTAAGCCCCCTCCAGAACCAGTGGAGAACAGCATCCACTACCCCAGTCCTTGGCAGGATGAAGCACCCTGGGCGCCATGCCCCCTCTAGAACCAGTGGAGAACATCATCCTCTACCCCAGTCCTTGGCAAGATAAAGCACTCTGGGCACCAGGCCCCCTCCAGAACCAGTGGAGAACAGCATCCACTCACCCAGTCCTTGGCAGGATGAAGCACTCTGGGCACTAAGCCCCCTCCAGAACCAGTGGAGAACAGCATCCACTACCCCAGTCCTTGGCAGGATGAAGCACTCTGGGCACCAGGCCCCCTTCAGAACAAGTGGAGAACAGCATCCACTCACCCAGTCCTTGGCAGGATGAAGCACTCTGGGCACCAAGCCCCCTCCAGAACCAGTGGAGAACAGCATCCACTCACCCTGTCCTTGGCAGGATGAAGCACTCTGGTCACCAAGCCCCCTCCAGAACCAGTGGAGAGATACATCACTGTAGAGACTGTGGCCTTGCACTCCCCAGGACCAAGCAGTGGGCAAACCACCCACTTGAGAGACTGTGGCTTTGCACTTCCCAGGTCCAAGCAGTGGGCAAACCACCTACTTGAGAGACTGTGGCTTTGCACTCCCCAGGACCAAGCAGTGTGCAAACCACCCACTTGAGAGACTGTGGCTTTGCACTCTCAGGACCAATCAGTGGGCAAACCACCCACTTGAGAGACTTGTGGGACTGTGGCTTTGCACTCCCCAGGACCAATCAGTGGGCAAACCACCCACTTGAGAGACTTTTGATACTGTGGCTTTGCACTCCCCAGGACCAAACAGTGGGCAACCCATTCACCTGAGAGTCTTGTGAGAGTGTGGCTTTGCACTCCCCTGGAGCAAACAGTGGGCATGGAGCCCCCTGGTGGAGCAGTAGCGTCGTCCCATCATCCGGCTGAGGTGCCCCCCCACCCTTTCCCCCTGTGGTGCCTGTTTTTTTTCGACCTGATGCCCCTGCAGTGTTCTTTCCATTTTGAGGCAGGTATCATGTGTGGTCTTCGCCCATGCATTTTGGGACCACTGGTCCACAGAGAATGAATGGAACACTATCCGGACTTGTGTAGTTGCTGTACATATTAGTATATATTGATCTGTTACAGACCTGTTTCCCTATCTGGATTTTGGATGATTGCACTCATCACAATCATTTCATTTTGTCCTTGCGTTCTTCCAGAGGGTTACGGGGTGTAACTGTAATGTTGCTGCATGTATTTATGTGTAGGGTGTTGTGGGTGAAGGTGGGGGTCTGGGTGTTGCGTGTTGTGTGTGTGTGTGTCACTCTCTTTTTCCCCCCTCCCCTGTGTGCTAGGTGAAGTACTCACCATGGTTGTCGCCGCCGTCTTTGATGTTCCTGGTAGAAGAGGAGGTAAATTAACATTGGTAGCACCTGTAACTCGGGCTCCATGGTGTCCTGGTTCCTCGTTGGGTGTCGAGAGGTGAGTGGTTTCCCTTCTGTGTACTGTTTCCGCCGTGCTTTTGATGGCGTTGGTACTGCCCCAGAAAAGCTGGTGGATTGGTGCCTTGTAATACAGTTGGTGGTACATTGTCTTCCACCTGTCTGTTGGCGGTTACTGCTGCGGTGTTTGTTTCTACAGCTGTGGCAGTTGGAGTGTTAAAGTGGCTGTATCTGTTGGTGGTTTCCGCCGTGGCCGTGATTCCCTTTTTTTTACCGCCGGCCTGTTGGCGGTATTACAGCCGCTTTAACACTGACCGCCAGGGTTGTAATGAGGGCCTACATGTCTAAAATAATAATTTAAAATCTGACTGTACCATTAAATATTCTTTTAAATTAAGATTAGATGTTCCCAAACTGAATTTAGCACTTATGAAATGTAGAAAGACTCATGTTAGTCTACAGGACCTCAGCCCTGTCACAGTGAAAAATTACTTTCAAGGTTTTTCATTGCCAGGACATGTAGAACATTAAAAACGCATCCCCTACTTTTTAAATACCATGCATACTGGCCTATGAGCATTTAGAACCTATCTTTCTTAGGGGTGATTTATGCAAATTAAAAAAAAGGTTTAAGCCTGGCAAAACATATATTTTCCCATCTTGAAATGGCAGTTTTAAAACTGCACACATGGGCTGCAGTTGCATGCCTGAGATGTGTGCTACATTAGTGGGCGGCACAATGAGTGCTGCAGCCCACTATTATCATTTACTTTTCAGACCCTGGGTACATGTGATATAATCTACTAAGGACATATAAGTCAATTAAATGCATCAATCAGGAGCAAACAGGTTTAGCAAAATATAGGGTAGCAGAGGGAAACATCTGGGGGAATACTACGGAAAAGGTGGCCATTTCCAAAAATATAATATGACTTTATTTTTAAAAAAAACAATAATATTAAAATATAAACATGTTGATCCCACTTTGTAGAAGCTTGCAATGCTCAATCACAAATCAGTCCCCATCTATGAAATCTAATGTATCTAGTGACAAAACTTTTTTATGTAAACACTAAGGGCTTGATTTACAGTTCTGCGCATGGGTTACTCCATCAAAACAATGACGGATATCCTGTTTGCCAATATATAAACCCTCTTATATCCTATGGGATTCAGGACATGTGAGATATCGGTAACCTGTCTGCTCAACTCTAAATAAGGTCCTAATGTGTTTCAGAAATAATGAAATTGAGGCCAGTTACTAAGAAATATGGGCGGAAATGTCTCAGCCCAACTCAATCCAAACATAGCATGTACTATTTACATATTTACCAGTAAAAATGAACATTTGTAAATTCACAAAGTGAAAGCTATATGTAACCTACATAAAAGAATAATGTGAATTCCAAAAAGCCATATTGCAACGGTTTTAACCTCATGTGGTATGCTGAAGTTAATGAGATGCAACTGTCTAAAAACGTTTGATTAGGTATTAAGATCCGAAATGTAATTTGCATTAAAAGGAATACTGTACAAAGTTGATCTAATGAGTATATTACCCACGACTAATTATCAAATTCCCTAAAGAAATTTAGATGTAATTGGAAATTGACAGAAAATAAATTACAAATTAACAAAGCTGTCTGGGAACAGCTTCCTTTATGAACATTTACCAAGTGCGTTCGTATTCATGAATGTTTCAAGCTGTTTTCACATTCCAGGTGTATTATACCTGGAGTGTTCATCGTTTTAGAAGTGATTAGACGAAAACAGAACCCTCCACATAACAAGAAATCTTTAAGTGCCAGAACACACCTTGGGAAGAAGATCTAATGTAGAAATAATGCTTTAATACATTTTTCGTTGCATTTCCTCAAAATAAATAATGTTTTACAGTATAAAATATTGTACAGGGCGAAATGTAGAAGACATATTGCTTTTTAATATTTTGAAGTAATAAAGTTTCAAATGTCATTCAAGGAAAGGTTATTCTAAGAGACAGTTTTATGAACGAGAAGTGTTTGCTTTTGTCAAAAACGACCCTACTTTCCCAAGGAATACGCTTAAAATGTTAGACCTGTAAAGTTGTTTCCCTTTTAATTAAGATGGATATAAAATACAGATTGTTTCTTTTTCGTCCTTTTTTTATGGCACTATCAGCAGGAGCTATAAGGTTCACCACCTGTCGTGGGGACATTTTTGGATCAAATCGAAAACTCTTTGCACCGTATCATGAGATCTGAATGTCCCACACATTTATAACTATGTTGGTAAGGTATGTTTAAGAATGTGTTTAATTATGCAAATACCTCACAAGGCTTTAATTGCAGTATGAGCAGCAGCTCATACCCCAGTAGAGGAGTCTGGCAATCTGAAGATGAAGCCTGTGTGAATATCCATGGCATGTTATTTGAGATACAATTGCTATTGATGGACACCATGGCACTCATTATGACTTCGGTAGTCAAAACAGATGACAGCCAAAGTCACGTCGGCCAGGAGACTGCCATATTATGACTACTGGCAGTTTTCCACCATAAATTGGGCAGGGAGCCGCAAGCTGCCATACTGGCCGTCGGCGGTCTAGTGGAGGTTGCTACGCTGGCACCGCCACGTCATCACAACACCGCCCGCAGTATTACAACTTTGTAATCAGCGTGGCGGTGTTGTGATGATGGGCGGTGCCAGTGGAGCAGGCCCCATGGACCCCGTTCCCTCCCAGAAGACCACCAGGAGCAGGTGATCGCCCGACAGGGGAAGGGGGTAGAGAGGTAGGGGTGTTGAGTGTTGTGTGCATGAATGGGGGTATGAGTGTTTGTGAATGGAGGGGAGGGTGTTTGTCTGCTTGTGTGTGCATGTATCTGTGTGAATGTGTGTCAGTGGGTGGTGGGGTGTTATGGACGCGTGTATGTGTGTGAATGTGTGTGTGTGGATGTGTGAGTGTTTGTGTGGTGTGTGCATGCGTGGCTGGGGGTGGAGGGTATGTACATGGTTTGGGGGCACAGAGGGTGGTGTCTACAGGATTCAGAGGGTGGGAGGGAGGCCGTGGCTGTTTCGGGTGGGGGGGAGTCGCATACTGGCACCAGGAAATCCCTGGTGGAAAGGAGACTCATAATACTGTGGTTCCACTGCCCTGTCTGTAAACGCGGTGAACTGCAGCCCATTCCCCGCCATGATCATAATTTGGTGGTCCTGCTCCGCCACGCTGTCAGTGGTGTTACCATCACCGCCGACATGGCGGAGCAGGACCTCTAAACTCATAGTGACCATCCATGGGTCTTAATTCACAATACCCATGATACAGGATGTTTGCTATATGATGCACACTTTGCCCCCCATGATAATGTCAGAAGACTTTGATTGCAGTATGAGCACCACCCCATGCCCCAATAAATGAGTCTGACAGTATGAAGAGAAACCCTGTGTGAAAATCCATAGCATCTTGTTGTTTGAGAAAGAAACACCATTGGCGAATACATGGGTTTTAATTCAAAATACCTGTGGTACAGGATGTTACATATTGTACACTTTGATCAGATTATAACATTTCAAAAATGCCTCTTGGTCTTTCCTCACCCGTCATCAGCCTCCTGTTCGGGAATAAGTGGCAAGGCGAAAGCAAAGGAGTGGACTGTTGCTTTTTCCAGTATTTATTCTGCTTTTATGAGCTCACCTGCATTCTCTGTTTATTAATAGTTCAGAAGATTTGTAGCCAACTATTCCCGCAGCAGAGGTAGACCTGTTAAATGAGCAGGTAAAGGCTTGTAATGTAACTATTAGAAGATGCAGTATGGGATCAGACAACAAGCACTGAAGTTGTAGCTGGATGTGCTGCACAGAGAGCACCTGTGGTGCAGAAAAAGGTGTGATAATGGAAAATGCCCACAAGCAAAACCACACAGAATATTGAACGCAAAGGTAAGAAGAACAAGACAAATACAAATAATCACAATAAAAATGGTTCAAAATTAGATACATTTCATTACAATCTTCCTTTTTATTTATAGATCAGCAATATAAAAGAATATGAAACAATGTCCATGTCTAAGCTACAGATTGCAATATTAGGTCCATATCTTGCAATCAGGATCCATGTGATGTACAAGCTGCCTCAAGGTGTACAGAATAAATGTTGTTGTTCCAAGTTGTTCTGTACACAATACCTAAAATGTGCAAACAGCCAACACATGTTTCGTCCTTCACAGAAAAAACATCTTCAGGGCTACAAGCACATACCTAATGACATATGGTAATCAAAGACTGCTAAACTTGGCACCCCTGGCGTGGTTTCCCCTAACATTTTGCTTTTGTTTCCCAGGTTGTTGATGTGTTGCTGTTTTTAAAACTCTGGGCACTTTACCACTGCTATCCAGTGTTAAAGTGCAAGTGCTCCTATGTAAAATGTATGTGTAATTGGCATTCCATGATTGCCATATTTGATTTACTAGAAAGTCCCTAGTACAGTGCACTAGAGGTGCCCAGGGCCTGTAAATCAAATGCTACTAGTAGGCCTGCGGCACTGGTTGTGCCACCCACATTGGTAGCCCTATAAACATGGCTCAGACCTGCCGCTGCAGTGTCTGTGTGTGCAATTTTACACTGCTAATTCGACTTGGCAAGTGTACCCACTTGCCAGGCATAAACCTCCCCTTTTCCTATATGTAATGCACCCCTAAGGTAGGCCCTAGGTAGTCCCATGGGCAGTGTGCAGTGTATTTTTGAGGTAGGACATATACTAACGTGTTTTATATGTCCTGATAGTGAAATACTGCCAAATTCGGTTTTCACTGTGCAAAGCCTATCTCTCACGTAGGTTAACATAAGGGCTGCCTTTAAATATCATTAAAGTGCAGATTCCCTTTGGTAACAGATAGAAATATGGAGTTTATGGTCTCTGAGCTCACAATTTAAAAATATCTATTTTAGTAAAGTTGGTTTTCAGATTGTGTGTTTGAAAATACCACTTTTAAGAAGTAGGCATTTTCTTGATTAAACTATTCTGTGCCTCTGCCTGTTTGTGGATTCCCTGTCTGGGTAATTTTCTCTCTGGACAGTGACACAAAGAGAGCTTGGGTGTAGCCTGCATATCCCGATGAGCCATCTGTGCTGGGAGGGAGGGGAACAGTGGTCACTCACACCTGAAACGGTTGTGCCTGCCCTCACAGAATACAGTCTCCAAGCCCCTGGTGTGTGTCTGGGGCCAGGCCTGGGCAAGGCAGGATCTCACAAACAAGAGAGACTTTCCTTTAAAGTCTGCCTACTTCAAAGGCAGGAAGGAGTGTAAATAGTAGATCCAAAACCCCTGAAAAGCAGATCACTTCTGGATTCAAGAGGAACCCCTGCCAAGGAGAAGTGCTAAAGAGCTGAAGAGAAGTGCTGTCCCTGCCTGTGACTGTGCTTTGTTGGGCTATCCTGCAGTTGTTGCTTCTGCCTGTGAAAGGGGACAAAGGCTGGACTTTGCTGTGCCTTCCTGCTTGAGAAGAATCTCCAAGAGCTTGAATTGAGCTTGCCTCCTGTTGTTGAAGTCTCAGGGTAACCAAAGACTTCCCCTGCCAGCACCTGGACTCTCTGCTGAGACTCCTGCCTTGCCAAGTGGAGTCCTATCCATTCCCTGGGCCCTTGAAAGGTGAATTTGGACTGAAACTCCACGGTCAGACCTCCATGTGGCTGATAAATGACGCGCCGCTGGCTTTGTGGCTGAAATCTATGCTCCATCTGCATCGTGGCTGGGAGATTGACGCAACACGGCTGGAGAAACGACATGCAACACACGCTTCTGGAGGCTGATAACCACGCAAAACCCACGCAGCGCGGTTTTCTGATTCCATATAACTGGATTTTCCACGCATTGTCCCTGGGTGTCAAAGTGAACCGACTCTGCATGGATTCGATGTGCCCATCTGGAAATCTTGTGAGGGAGAAAAATGAACCATCACTGACCTGATTGGAGAAAGAAACTATACACGTCCTCACTTGCGAGGAATGAATCTCCGCATCACTGACTTTTCCAATGCACCCTTGACCTTGCGGCTTTATTTTTTACGTTAATCAGTTAGTTTGTGTAACAACAGCATTCTCACTGTTTTCTAAGGATTAAGACATTTATTCTTTTGAAAATTCATATCTTGACTTCTGTATGTTGTACTTTGTTGTTTTGGTCTTGTTTTGTTCAGATAAATATTACCTATTTTTCTGTACCTGTGTGGAGTCCATTTTGTAGTGTTTTCTCTGGCTTACTGTGTATGTTGGCACAAATACTTTACACATTGCTTCTGAAGTTAAGCCTGCCTGCTCATGCTAAGCTACCAAGGGGGTGACCTGGAGTTAAATGAGGGTGATTCTCCCTTACCCTGATTAGAGTGAGGGTCCTTGCTTGGACAGGGGGTAAACTGACTGCCAACCAAAGACCCCATTTCTAACAGAGACTAAAATCCAATAACTACCAAAGAAAAAATACTTAATATGGCATTCATTGTCCTACAAAACACAGAAATAGGGAAAATGATTTACACAAGATAACCCTCATTAGGAAAAAAGAAACCAGTGACAAAACCAAGTTGAATAGAATCCTCATATGACTGAATGACTATGTGGGAAGAAATTGATAACAGAAACTAAGAACAAAAATAACCCAAGTACATAAATCAAATACATGCTATAAATTGCCTACAAAAATAACACACGTTACCAATCACACAGAAAGACACCCAATAACCAATGTCAAATGCCTTGAGCAACATGTCAAATCAGGGCAATCTTTGGTAATCATCAGGAACAGATCAACACATCACTAAATCAACAGATCAAACAAAAAGAACCAACTGTAATTCTATAAGAAAAGACAGGTTTAATATTAGAAAGCCAATCTATTGTGAGCGACAAATTATCTCACAATTACTAAAAACAAAAAATGAGCCCCATGAGAGTCAATGTCCCAATTCTCCAAGGAAGTAGAGAATATATTTAATACATGTAATAGATTATATAAGCCACAACATTAGGGTTGAGAACGAGAACCCCCTGTTAATATATCTATATTTTCAAAGCATGTATTAAATAAACATGGCCCATTATAAAATCCAGCAATCAACCCCTTATGTCTTGCAATAAAGCAGAGCTCTAAAATTCTGGTTAGTCAAGTGTTAATTAGACAAGTGTAGCCCATTGCAAAGTCCAACAAAAAAGGACCCATACCTTGCCATAAGCCAGAGCTTCACAGTCCTGGTTAACTTGTCATTCAGAGCTGACCAGACTACTTAAAGCATAGTAAACAGGGGATCATTTTGAAAAAAACACAGCTTAATAAAGAAGAAAGGGGGCAACGGTGGCTGAAAATCAAAACTCATGAGCAGGGCATTCTACTCTCAGGTAGCAAAAGTGCAGGACAAAAAGGTTGTATAAAGTAATTAATTTGAAAATCCAGTGCTGAACGAAATAAAACGTTGTAGGAGAGCATGTTATAATATCAGTGCCCCAAACACCCAAAAAGCTCCAAGGTGCAGGTTTGCAATGGTGTAACCTAAGTGATAGCATACATATACTACCTCATTAGGAAAAAAATATGAAAGTAGTTACAGGCGTGAAAGATAAAACCACAACCTGTCGTTATAACAAAATAATCCATCCATATACCTCTCTCAAGGTTGTGCTAGTGTCAATAAAATCAAAGGACAAGCAGTCCAAAAGGCTAGTATCAAGGCCAGGGTTGAATAAAAGTGCAAAAACACTCACCCCCAATGTCAGATTCTACAAATGGAGAGTGTAGCATGTGTTATGTCCTTACAAACATTTTAGTATTATCTGTTTGTGTTTGTTAAACCCTTGTATTGTACCTTCTTCTACATTCCCGTCCATCCTCGTGTGTGTGTGCGAGTGGTGAACTCCACGCACTGCTTTAAAATTTTGACATACGCTTTAGGCGGCTCAACTGTTAAGCTGGCATTCTAACAGGAGTAAGAAATGACTAAAGAAGTGTTTTTGCCTTACTTTGTCTCCTCGTCATTACACAAATTATTTTGATGATGATTGCAGGATATGATCACTACTGTCTTATCTGTGTTTCCATGTCCAGTTGCAGAGAAGTGGGGCAGTCTTTAGAGCCTCTTGCTGGCTTCTCAAGACTCACTATCCCGTCATGAGGAAGTGGGAGGAGTGCTTGTCGCCTGTGGCAAGTTTCATCTCATGCCCACACAGGCCTCTGGATCTCCTGCCAGCAGGTGATGAACTCTTTGTTCTGCCTTCACCAGACCCAGGGAGAAGTTCATAAGCTGTGTAGTGAGTAAGTTAACCCATTGAATTCACTGAATTTTAAAGAAAGCCATACCTTGACTGAACACTGGATGGAGCCAGATCCTCAAAAGTGATATTAAGGAATTGTACATAAAGAATAATGCATGCTTAAACATTCCTGAACAGTTATTGCATGTAATTTATAATAAGTATAGTCCGTGCAGATTAATCCTATCATGGCTGCCATAATAAATGGAGTGGCAATGCCCAGCACCTTTTTAGGAGCGCCAGGGCCACCTGCAGAAACTTGGCTCAGCAATGGCTCAGATGTTTTGAAAACCATTTGGAGGCTATTGATGGAGCCAAATATGATCCAGCCAGGAAACAAGCCATGATGTATAATTGTCTGGGGGTAGAGGGGAAAAGGTTATTTGATCACATGACCCCTGTTGAAAAAGAGGAGGAAGAGGATTAAAGAATGGGATGTATTCATTGAAGCCAGAACTAGAATGAAAAATGTGTTTAATACAACACTGTGTGTCATTATTGAAAGGTACAACTTCTACTATTTCTAACATGCACCTGGAAAATCAAGTGAGTCTTCTTTGTGATTCTAAGAGTGTTGGCCATTTATGAAATACTATGTCGCTCAATGAACAATGGCCGGTCACTCATAAGACATATAGGCCCATATTTATACTTTATTAGCACCGCATTTGCATCATTTTGTGATGCAAAAGCAGCGCAAACTTACAAAATACAGTTGTATTTTGAGAGCCTCAAGCGGTGCAAATGCGGCATTAAAAAAGTATAAATACGGGCCATAGTCCTTACTAAGTATAGAGAAACCCATGAATGGAACAACTACAATAGGATGTGTGCATGGGTTGGTTTATACCTTGAATCTAAACTCATGATATTATTAAATTATGAATCTATAAGGTCTTTTTGTAGGGATGTGATATACTGCCCACAGAGATAAATAGTTTGCACTAAAATGTAGGAGCACTAAAAATGGAAATAACATGTTTGTTAATTGTGGATTGATGATGTTTTTATTATTTTGTTGTCTCCTAGAATTCTGTATATTCGGTTGTTAAAAAATATTGTTGTCCTGAAGGCAGTATGAACTACTACAAGTACAGTTGAAATGCCATGTCAACAGTTTTTGGGGGTTTATAATGAAAGTGTTTTATGAGTTTTTTTGTGTCATTTTTATTGCTTGTACTTTGGAAGTGATAGATAATCATTCTTAAAGTGATTAGAAATTGATTTGTTTTCAATGTTTTCAATATAGTTATGTGAACATTGATACTGGGATAATATTGCTGGTCAATTATAAATGTGATACAGTATAATGAATTGTGATGAAGGGATGTTTCAACTCCTGTTGTTAATTCATGTATATGATTTGTTACATGAGTATTAGACAGTTTGAAGGTTTATCTACAAAATATTAATAAATACTACTGATGACTTTTATACGATGGAGACAGAATTGTGAAGGGTTGTTGTTGTAAATGTGCTTTTCTTATATTTTGTGGATTTATTCCACTTTTAGTGCATTCTAATTAATGACTGGGGCAGATAACAGTGAACATTTGAAGGAGTGAGGTTACACAGAAGAGAGTTTGTTTGACTATTGATATAATTCACCCTGTCTCTTTTGGCGTGTAAGGATGACTCGCTCCAATTCTGGGACCTTGCACATCAAAGCCATGTGGGGAGGACAGGAACTAAACAAAAGCTCAGGGAAAGATATTGGTGGCCAGCCATGAATTTCAATGTTGGTATATTGGTCAGCCAGTGTTCCATTTGTGCTAACGTTGATAAAACTATGATCACCCACCAATGACCCATGTCATCCGTATAGCTTCCTGAAGGTCCCTGTATAAAAACTGGGATCAACTTTATTTGACCAATGAATGCTTTAGCCAAAGACATGCATTATGACATTGTTATTGGAGACTACTTCAGTAAGTGGATTGAGGATAAGTTTGTGTCACAACCCACCACATCTAAAGTGATAACATTTCTGAATGAATTGTTTTGCAGGGAAGGCTTTTCACATCAGTTAATTTCTGACGTTGGAGTGCAGTTTCTATCCCAAGAAATGGTTACATTCTTGAAAGTAAATAACATAGAACGTGTACAGTCATCCTTGTGCCATCCCCAAAGCAATGGACAATTGCCTAGCTAAGGAAACTATTCAAATGGCGTCAAGGTCTCATATTCCCATAGATGCAGTCTTAGAACCAGACTGTGTTCATATCGCACCACTCCATGAAACACTACAGGTAATACACCCTTTGAGTTGCTCAGCGGTAGATTAACATCACACAATTGCAGCTATATTGGTCTTTATTATGGAAAGAATGGGAAAAGGAGAATATGAAGGAAAAGGAGACCAAAATGAGAACATTAGTAGACAAGCACCAAAAATGCATGTGTAGCAACTATAATGCTAGGAATACAGTAAAGGAGATGAGTGTGAGTGCTGGTGAGAGTGAAATATCAAAAGTTGGAACAAATATGAACAAGTACAGTGAACCGTCATGAAGTTAAGAGCTAGTGGAATGCTATTTTATTAGACAATGGTCAATAGTGGAATGGTTAAAATGCAGTTGGTATTAGATCACCAGAATCAGTCAGTAGTCATGAAGTTGTTCATAGTAGTGTACCTGAATCAAGCAAAAATGTCAACAGCAGTGAGCAATGTAGAAAAAGCTGTGATAATGCCACAAATGGTAACTCTTCTGACATGTCTTCAGGTATGATTGTGGCTAATCCTAAGGCAGATACATTATTTTAGTTTTTTTGTTCTAATGTTTGTTCCTCCCCCCGCGCACCACCCCACCCCTTCAGCGAGCAGCAAGCGTGACTGGTCACTTCCAAGATACAATTACATCAAGTATGAATCACGTCCCTTTAGGGAATAGACTGATTATGATGTTTGGGATGAACACAAGTGGCATGAAGTACCACATTGAAGGTAATGGGTTTTCTGTTGAAACTCAAAGCAATTTTATGATTGGGTGCATAAATGGTAATGTCCAGGAATTCAATGGAAGTTTTAATATAATATGAGGTTAACCTAAGATTGTAATCAGTATTGTTTAGGTATGCAAACAGGTCATTCAGGGAGGACATGGTTCCTGTCCAAATGAGAAAAGTATCATAAATTAGTCTTCCCCAAAACAGAATATTATCAGTTAGGGCATGTATATACGATTTCCAAAGATGACATTTTTCATAATATCGTATATACAAATTATCATGGACGGTGACAAAGTGGCACCCAGTGCTAGACCACCAATTAGTTTGTACCATTTCTGATCATGCGTGAAAAAGTTATTATCCATGACAAGACTAATCATACAGAGCAGCATCTCTGTATGTACAAAAAGCATAGCTGTTAGAAATGGGGTCTTTGGTTGGCAGTCAGGTTACCCCCTGTCCAAGCAAGGACCCTCTCTCTAGTCAGGGTAAGTCACACACAATCCAAATTATCCTGTGCCCACCCTCTGGTAGCTTGCCGCTGAGCAGTCAGGCTTAACTTAGAAAGCAATGTTTAAAGTATTTGTGCAATAAATCATAAACTAACACAATATAGCACCACAAAAATACACCACACATTGTTTAGAAAAATATATAATATTTATCTGGATAAATGCAGGTCAAAACTATCAAAGATGCAATAAGTAAATGTAGAGATATCAATGAAAAGTGATATAAAGTGTCTTAAGTCTTTTAAAAGCAAACAAAGTCTCTTTCAAGTACAAAGTACCTGGTTCACATGAAAAATCTCTGCAAAGGGCAAGAAGCGTGGAAACAAAGGGGTGTGCGTCGATTTCTCAGGCCTCACACAGCGATGCGTTGTTTAGTTTCTACACATGGACGGCTATACATCGATTTCCGGCGCTCTGTCGTGGATCCTCTTCGGGTTGTGTGGTTTTCAGACTCCCCAGGGATGGTGTGTGGATTTCCTGCACTGGCAGGACAAAGTCACAGGAGCTGCTTCGATCTGGTGGGCGTTGTGTTGAATTTTCTACCACGCGATTCCACTCTGGAAGTCGGGCTGCGTCGTCCCGGCTCAGCTATGCGTCACTCCAGTGGTCCATGCGCCTAATTTTCAGTCACTGTGATGGCGCTGTGTCGATCTTCTTGTTGCGTACTCAAGCTGCATCGGTCCAGTTCGGCGTGCCGTGAAGTTTTCACCGCGGTGCAGGCTGTGCATCGTTTCTGGCAGGCTGTGCATCGAATTTTGCCACACAAGGAGTCCTTCTTCAAGAGATGAAGTCTTTTTGGTCCTGAGACTTCAGGAAACAGGAGCCAAGCTCTATCCAAGCCCTTGGATAGAAGTGCACCAGGTCTACTTTTAGAACAATCCTGTCTGCCAGGGTCCCAGTAGGGGGTGTGGCAGTCCTTTGTGTGAGAGCAGGCCCTCCACCCTCCCACCCCAGGAAGACCCATTCAAAATGCAGATGTATGCAAGTGAGGCTGAGTATCCTGTGTTTGGGCTGTGTCTGAGTGAATGCACAAGGAGCTGTCAACTAAACCCAGCCAGATGTGGATTGGAAGGCACAGAAAGATTTAAGTGCAGAGAAATGCTCACTTTCTAAAAGTGCCATTTCAAAAATAGTAATATTGAATCCAACTTCACCAGTCAGCAGAATTTTATATCATCATTCTGGCCATACTAAATGTGACTTTCCTAATCCTTTCAGATCAGCAGTTACCACTCAAACAATGTATGATGGCAGCCCCAATGTTAGCCCGTGAAGGGAGCAGGCCTCACAGCAGGGCAAAAACAAATTTAGGAGCTTTACACTACCAGAACATGTAAACTACATAGTTACATGTCCTGTCTTTTGCCTACACAGCACCCTTCCCTATGGGTTACCTAGGACGTACCTTATGGGTGTCTTATATGTAGAAAAAGGGGAGTTTTAGGCTTAGCAAGTACTTTTAAATGGCAAGTCGAATTGGCAGTGAAACTGCACACACAGGCCTTGCAATGGCAGGCCTGAGACATGGTTGAGGATCTACTGAAGAGGGTGGCACAAGCAGTGCTTCAGGCCCACTAGTAGCATTTAATCTCCAGGCCCTGGGCACACATAGTGCACTCTACTAGGGACTTATAAGAAAATTAGTAGTCCAATTGGGTATGATCCAATGTTACCATGTTTAAAGGGAGAGAGCATATGCACTTTAGCACTGGTTAGCAGTGGTAAAGTGCGCAGAGTCTTAAAACCACCAGAAACAGTATCGTAAAAGTTGAGGGAGGCAGGCAAAAAGTTAGTGGTGACCGAACTAAGGCTGTCAGGTCTAACAATAGCCTTCCGGTTACATAGAAAGTGTTTTACCACCAATAGGTCTTTCTCTTTTGGGATTCATTTTTAAAGAGAGTTTACATCTAAGGTGACAAATGTCATTTCCTCTGTTAAATCCATGTCAATGAGTTTATTCAGTATATCTCGAGTATGCTGCAGGTATGATGGTAAGTTGGCCATATACAGTTGTAAAAAATGATCGATAAACTCAGAGAACTTCTAAGTAGGGAAGTTAATGCCGAGATGATAGGGCATCCCAGTGGAAAATCCCCACGTTTATGAGTAGAACACTGCAATACTTTTCCTCATCAAACTGGAAAGTGACAGGTATGCCTCCCCACAAATGACATCATTTCCATTACCGGGACCGCCGGTGCCCCTGAGAGCCCGCACCGGAACTGACGTAGGTATAGGTGAGTCACATGGGTTGTGACATTATGTGATCACATGTTAGTCATGTACCAGGGTCCTAGCCCTAAAGTCTAGGGCTATGGGCTGAGAAAAATGGGGGCCCTGCTGGTGTGCACCCTGTTTCTGCATCTAAGAGGACAAGTCTGGACATGACAGGCAGTCAGGATCATGTGGCTGGTGGGTGTCTCCTCACAGGGAGGAGCAGTGGAAATGTAAGGCCAAACCTCCACACTGCTGGCTATTCCAAAAAAGGGGGCTAGTCAAATGTTGCAGAAGTCATTACACGTGGTTAGCATTATGTGTAACCCCTCAATGTATCAGCGGCATCTAGGAGAACATATGACCGCTGTGTGTTGTAGAGGAGTACACCCTTTTGAAACGTAGAATACATATAAGAGGCCTGCTAGAGCCGCACACCAAACCTTGAGTCACAGCTGAAATAGATTGTCAAGGCATTATGAAGAGATACGATCCACTCATCAAAAAAGCCACCTCCTCAGGTGCCCTGAACACTATCAATAGATATTATCATGTGGTAACACCTTTGGTGATGGATGAGAATGCACAGCCGGCTGCCCCTAAAGATAGGGGTTTCCGGCGTTACCAGCTTTCAAGGGGAACTCTGCCATCTGCATGAAAAGCTCAGCCTCAAGTATTTGCTGTAACTGATATCCCCTATTAAGGCTGACAGCTGCAGTAACGAAGCCTCGAAAGGCGAATTAAATGTTGGAATCAACTTCATCAACACTGAAGATGATGAAAAATGGTATAGCACAGCTGAACTCGCTTGTCTATAAAGCTATGGGGTTTCAGGAGTATAGCTAAAATGATGTGGTTAGTAAAAAAGCTCTATAGACCCTTATCGGGTATATGCTCATATCATACTTTTAACTATTAGTTTGTCTTTCCTTCCTGTTTGAACCATAAAAAACAAAAGCAAAAAGAGATGCGCTAGAGGGGTCGGCGCCAAAGGTTAACAACATACATTTTTACTGCTTATGCTGTTCCAAACAGTCTGAAAGTATTACAAGCCAGAACAAAGAGCCACTTAAAAAATGAGTTTACACCTACAACAGCACATGTTTTGAAAAGGAAACTCCGGGCATACCCTATGGCGCCATATGTTCCTGTTAAAGGTTTTGCGACTGTTGTGAACACATGTGTTAAACGTGACTATTATAACCTATGTTATAGGCATAAAATTAACAAACCACAACAGAAGGCTCACAAGTGCCTATACCAGTATTACACAGCAAAAACAATTTGCCACCTATGTAGCAGGTTAGACCCGCACAAGGTAAATACGTTGTTAAGGGTGGTGCACGGGTTATCCCGGGAGAAGAAATATGTCCACGGTGATATGATTAAGGGGTTGGCAGCAGCGACATATGATATGCGGTTGAGCGCTGCTTAAAACTCGAACGTATGCAAACGATGTGTACCAATTTTGTCAGAAAACCAATAAAAATGGGTCTTAGAAAGACGAATGTGTGATATTTATTATAAAAATAGAAGAAATGGGTCTTTAACCCCACAAAGGTTGTTTTAAAAAAATACAGAGGTCGAAGGTAGTGGGCCAAAACTCTGTTATTTAAGGTTGCATACTTACTCACTTTTAGGATGAGAATCAGAATGTTGCAGTGCAAGATGTCAATGAGTTACACCCTGGATACATATGCATTGCCAGAATGGTATAGCTGCTGCTTAAAGAAAGAATAGCTGCAATACACCCTGTAACTCTAAGGTATCTGAACATTTCTGAGTCATCAGCTACTGGGATGTGTGACATTCTGAATGTATAACCAGATGGTGTATCAACGTGTGGATGCCTACAACTGATAAATACTGGAGCGTGTACAAAGGGTGTATGCAGGAATGAAGACTTTTGCCGACTACCTCATTACGCACAGCTTTGGAGCTTCTGACCGATGATTATTTCACAAAGAAGGGTTTTGTATTGTCAGGCCTAGAACTGTACAAGCTTATGAATGCTGTTAGTATCCTGAGTGTACAAAGTTATAAAAGGGTTGAGAGGGAAGTTGTGTCTAGAGCCATCAAGTGTATGTCTATAAAAATAGAAAAACTGGTGACACTGAGACCGAGTGGCGGTGTGGGCATTAGTAATGTATGAATTATGTGTCATACTATGGACGTGTAGTGAAAAGTCAACATATTGTACTACAATGCCGCCCATAAGACCAATAGCTTGAAACTGTAAAGTATGTTGTGTTTATGCTGTGCTACTGTTCTTTACTTTTGATAAAATGGCTACACACAAAACATTTGTCTTTCATTTCATGGATTGTAACAGCTGATAACATGTCCAGTGGTGGTGGGTTAAGGAAGCTTTATTAAGATACAAGTTGAGTCAGTAGATTCAGGGGTGCCGAAGCACTGTTTAGAAGGGCTCTAGTTTAAAATGGGCCAGTAAACAGAGCCCAGGTGAAGACGTGGTTATCTGGGGAAGAGATGTATTCACTCAATTAGCCCGCCCGGAAGCGGTTTTAGAGAAGACCTACAATCATTAAGGCTCAAGTAGATTATCAATGGCTGGCGGACGTAATCAGACTTTAAGATTTAGCAAAACATAATAACGGTGCTCGATATATATTAGAGGTCATAGATGTCTTATCTAAGTGTGCATACACAGACACCTTATTCGATAAAAATGGGAACCGTGTTACTAATGCCTTTAATGCCATCTTCGGGAAAGGACGAACACCTCAAAAACTGCAGACTCTGGAAAAGAGTTTTTAAGCAGAACGTTTCAGAAATTACTAAAACAGCACAATGTTAAGCATTTCATAATGCACACTGAGGTAAAAGCGGCCGTTATAGAGCGTTTTAACGGACCCTTCAAGTCTAAAAGGTGGAATGTCAATACACCTAACACTTGCCGATATGTGGATGTTCTACGGGCTTTTAAAGACGTTTATAACGCAACATACTGCAGAACCATCAAAACGGCACCATTAAATGTAACAACAAATAATTCATTAAAGGTGTGCATAACTGTGTACGGGAACTGGATCACTGCAGGTGTAAAGAAGCCTCTTTGAAAAGAAGGCAACCATGTTAGGGTTTCAAAATTAAAAGGGGCCTTTACAAAGGGTTACCAACAGAATTTTAGTGACAAGATATTTATAGTGGAAAGTGTGGAGCTTAAGGATGAAGTATATATTTACAGGCTAAAGGACTATGATGGGGAAAATGTGTTGGGCGTCTTTTACAAGGAGGAGCTACAGAAGGTATCTAATGATCCACACAGGGTGTATAGGGTTCTCAAAAGGAAAGGTAGCTGTGTTAACCAATAGGTTTTTGTCAAATGGCGAGGATGGCCCGAGAAATTTAATAGTTGGGTGCTGACCAGTTCTGTGCAAGTTGTGTGAGTACGATGGAGTGTTGCTGTAGATGCCGAGATTGAGACAACACCATTTTATATTATGCTGCCATCCTATGCCTCAAAGAACATGTTTCCTGACAATGAAATTTATAATTATACAGTGAAATTAGCTGAACCCGTAGAGCTGAAAGGGGATTGGGAGGTAGCCCTAACAGAATTCCAATACCCCAAAACATGGAATACTTTTTCAATGCTCAAGGCCAAATTTAATAGAAAGCGTGAGGAGCATCCATGCAGGATTTTCTCAAGACTATTACCCAACCATCGTCTCAATGGGCAATGCCATCAACAAATATATAAGCAACATTGAAACATATACGAATGTTCATCTAGTGGTAGATAACGTTAGATGGAAGGTGTTTCTTAAAGCTCCAAATCACAATACCGTGTTTAACTGTTAGGGTCAATTGAGAAGGGTTTTAGGGACAGTACAACAGAAGTCAAATAGAACTGGTCCACTTGTCCCCCGATATTAATAGATGTTTCTATACACTCTACGTGTATAGCGACATTGTAGAGTCACAGGGGATAGGGGGTAGTTATTCACCGTTGCTAAAATGGGTTCAGGTGAAGAGTGAAAATTACACAATGGTTAATATACAATACAACAAACCCGACTACATGCCAATTTCTAAAAAACATTTTGACACCATTGTGATCACGATCTACAATGATCACGCTGAGCTGGTGTCCTTTAAATACGGGAAAGTTATTGTTAAGCTTCATTTAAGACCGCGACGGGTCAGCGACTAGTAACAAATCATCATGATGATTATGAAAACATACATCGACCCATCTATGTATAGGGATTATTACAGAAACTAGGAGGGGCCGGTGTTTTTTTTTTGCCATCGTTTGTTTAGAAGAGCTATGCCATTCTTGAGAAGAGGCTACGAAATTGCAAAACCGCACGTCAAAGCGACTGCTACAAACATTGCTCAGGACATTATGGGGGTCATTCTGACCTCGGCGGTAAAAGCCGCTTACCGCCGGTCAGAAGGCCGCCACAATACCGCCGCGGCCGCGGTCAGCCGCCACGGACATTCTGACCCACAACTGCAAAACCTCCAAAAATCCGCCCTCCACTGCAGTCCGCCACATCAGCGGCCAGCGGTAAACTGGAGAAGACCAAACCTCCACCGCCACACCAACAGAAATACGCCCATCCCATTATGACCCGCAAATCCACGCGGCGGTCATTCAACCGCGGTATTCCATTGGCGGTACACACCGCCGCGGTCAAAATACACACACCTTTACAAACCCCTACCACATTGGACAATTTGAAAGGCACACACCTGAAACACATACACACACCACTCCCACACATCCAATACCATATAAAACACACACCCACATCACCCACAAACCCCTACCAACAAAAACCAGAGACGAAGGAGAGAGAGACACATCAGAGAATAGAGAGCCAGACACACAGAGGCACACCACAACATCACACACACCACATAGAAGCACAAAGCACCACACACCAACACACACATCATCACATACACCACCCCACACCTCATACACACCACCCCATGGCACCACAAAGGCACCCATGCTTTTCGGACCAAGAACTCCGGGTCATGGTGGAGGAGATCATAAGAGTGGAACCCCAGCTCTTCGGCTCACAGGTCCAGCACACCACCATAGCAAGGAAGGCGGAGCTCTGGCAGCGGATCGTGGACAGGGTCAACGCGGTGGGACAGCATCCCAGAAATCGAGAGGACATCCGCAAACGATGGAACGACCTACGGGGGAAGGTGCGCTCGATGGTCTCGCGACACAACATCGCAGTGCAGAAGACTGGCGGGGGACCCCCACCCACTCCACCCGAATTCACAACATGGGAGCAAGAGGTACTAAACATCCTGCATCCTGATGGCCTCGCTGGAGTACACGGAGGAATGGACTCTGGTAAGTACAAGGCCAACCACTTCACCCCCCCCCCCAGCATGCTAACCCCCACCCTCACCCCCAACCCCCCAGCACACATCCTCCCTGAGAATGTCTCCCCAGCACAACCCACCCAACACCAACCCCTGCATGCCATCCCCAAACTATGGACACCCATCACCTAAGCATGACCACTGCACATACCCATCCCCCCCCCTACAAAACACCCTCACAACACCTCCCCCAAGGGAATGCCAGCACTGGGGGACAAGGGCACCCATAAAACGCAAGCTAATGCACACTCAGAAACAATAACCATACCCTCTTACCCCATGCAGGACCCGAACGACAACACACCGGTCAGGAGGGACCAGAAATGTCCATGCCACCCCCGGAACAGGCCCCTAGTGATGACAGCAGCTCTGTCGACCTGGAACCTGACGACCAGCCCGGACCATCGGGGACCTCTGGGCAGTCGGTTCCCCTCACCCAGACACAGGCCACTGCAGACCCAACCCCCTCTGGGAACAACAGCACAGCTCCCACCCAGCGGGCCCATGCCTCTGTCTCTAGGACAGGTCAAGCAGCGGTGTGTCTACCACTACAGGGCCCCCAGGGTAACCCACCAACCCAACAACAACAGGGACCTGGGGGCAGTGGGAGTGGGCACACCGTCCAGGGGACAGAGGCCCAGGGAAACAGGGCAACTCGGAGGGCTGCTGTGCGACAGGGGGGGAGGAGAGGCCCAGGGAACCCACTCTCCAAGAGGCCCTCACCACCATCATGGCAGCCTACCACCACTCACAAGAGACGATGGCGACGGTACTGGCCAGGTTCCAGGAGATCCAGGCACAGCAGGAGCAACGCTACATGGGGTTCAGCGACCAACTCACCAACATCTCAACCGCTATGGGGAGCATAGTCCAGGCCCTGAACCGTATAGAGGACACGTTTTGGGACCATGTGGCATCACACAGGGCCCTTGTCACTAGCCAGGAACAGGAACAGCCTACCACCTCCGCCGGCGCTAGTGGACAGGAGGCCCCACCACAATGACAGCCCACCAGAACCCCACCTCCTGCTGAACAACAACCGCCCCGCAAAAGGAGCCTGAGATCAAAAAAACCGACAGAGTAGGATGTCAAGTCCCCCGCCAGCATCACATACCCCCTGAAGTCCTCCCACTGTTCCACATTGCCACCCTGTCAAACCTTGAACTGCCCCTGCTCCATCCTGCCACAGGCATATGGACAATGCACCTGTGAGACTGAGAACTGGACTCCGCCATGGACATTACTCCACCCCCACCCATCACTGTTTCACTATCATGTACCAATATCTATGCACTAATAATAAATCACACATTGCACTGAAATCAATCAGGACTCAGCCTGTCTTATTTACAAATGTATGACACATCACATATCAATTACGTATTATTAACATTGTGAATTACACATACCGAGGTAACTTAGCATTAGTCCATGGGCCAACCAAGCCGAGGTCACGCAGTGGCTCATACAGCACAGAAAAGGGAAGGGAAAATCAAACATCATGTTTATAGTTCTGGGGGGAAATCGACAAAGTTGAGATGCAGGAGGCTTTCAGGAAATGTAAAATGGCATGGGTGATTATTACCTGTGTGCTACTGGAAATACTGTTCTATTACTCTGTCCCTGTTGTCTGTGTCGTCCTCTGAGTCTTCCTTCTCTTCACTCTCCTCAGGCTCCACACCTGCTTCAACACCACCATCTGCACCATCCTCCTGCAGGAAAGGAACCTGACGTCGCAATGCCAGATTGTGAAGCATACAGCAGGCCACGATGATGTGGCACACCTTCTTTGGTGAGTACATCAGGGATCCCCCTGTCATATGCAGGCACCTAAACCTGGCCTTCAGGAGGCCAAAGGTCCTTTCGATGATCCTCCTAGTTCGCCCATGGGCCTCATTGTACCGTTCCTCTGCCCTGGTCCGGGGATTCCTCACTGGGGTCAGTAGCCAAGGCAGGTTGGGGTAACCAGAGTCACCTATTAGCCACACACGTTGTCTCTGTAGCTGCACCATCACATAGGGGATGCTGCTATTTCGCATCACATACGCGTCATGCACTGACCCTGGGAACTTGGCATTTACATGGGAGATGTACTGGTCAGCCAAACAGACCACCTGGACATTCATCGAATGATAACTTTTTCTGTTTCTGTACACCTGCTCATCGTCTTTTGGGGGTACCAAAGCCACATGGGTCCCATCAATGGCACCAATGATGTTGGGGATATGTCCAAGGGCATAGAAATCACCCTTCACTGTAGGCAAGTCACCCTCCTCTGGGAAAATGATGTAGCTCCGCATGAGTTTCATCAGGGCAGACAACACTCTGCTCAAAATCTTTGAAAACATAGGCTGAGACATTCCAGATGACATGGCCACTGTTGTCTGGAATGACCCAGTTGCCAAAAAATGGAGGACTGACAAAACCTGCACCAGAGGGGGAATCCCTGTGGGTTGGCGGATGGGGGACATCAGGGCTGGCTCCAGTTGGGCACACAGTTCATGGATAGTGGCACGGTCAAGTCTGTATCGAAGTATTATATGGCGTTCTTCCATTGTCGACAGGTCCACCAGCGGTCGGTACACGCGAGGATTCGTCCTTCTCCTCGCAAGTCCCAGCGGACGGTGCCTAGGAAGGACAACATGGAGCACAGAGTCAGGCAAACCACAGGTACGTACAGACAGCTTGCACAGTTAAAGAATGGCAATGGGTTGAAAGGCGTGTATGTGTGGCAATGCAAGGCCTAGGCCTGTGTGTCGCAGTCAAAATTAAGCCATGTAGGCCCTTGAAATGGCGGCTGCCTGACCTGTGAAGTGGGACAATGGGATGTGAGGTCAATGCGCTGGCGGGGCACACCGTGGCGGTAGGCGGTCGAAGACCGCGGCGCAAAGCCGCATTGGTTAACATTGAACCCTATGGGTTTCAGGAGCCAATGACGATGTGCACCGGCGGTCGCGGTACGCACCGCCGCGGTATGCACCGCCGCGGGCGTGACCGCCATTTCCTAGCTGATTGATCACTCGAGACCTGATCATCCACAGGAGAGGACCTATACTGCAAGTGCTGCTGTGACCTCGGTCTGGAAGTGACAATGGCTGCTGCGACTGGGGAAAGGGCCCCTGCCTTCACGTCTGAAGAGTTGGAGAAGCTCGTGGATGGGGTCCTCCCCCAGTATGCGCTACTCTACGGTCCTCCAGACCAACAAGTGAGTACACCGGGTGCACATGGAATGGGCTATGCCTGTGTGGATTGGGGTGGATGTAAGTTGGTGGGGTGGGTGGCGAATGAGGAGTGCAACGCACGACAGATGAGAGCATGTGCCATATGGCAAAGTTGGTGGGGGGGGCCAATCACATCTAACATGCAGGTCATTGATGATTTCCTCCTTTCCACCCTGTACATGTCAAATAGCTCAGCGCCCATCAGAAGATCGAGATTTGGTGTGCCATCGCCAAGGAAGTCCGGAACTTGGGGGTCCACAACAGACGGGGCACCCACTGCCGCAAGAGGTGGGAGGACATCCGCCGCGGAACAAGGAAGACCGCAGAAACACTGCTGGGGATGGCCTCCCAACCTAGGAGGGGTGCCAGTCGCACCATGACCCCCCTGATGTCCCGGATCCTGGCGGTGGCCTACCCTGAATTGGATGGGCACTTTAAGACATCACAGCAGACACAAGGGGGTGAGTATTAGCACATTCTCCTATCTTTCTGCGCAGTGGAGGCGTCTGGGTGGGGGAGGAGGGCTGTGGGTGACATTAGGCCAGGGCGCTTTCTGTAGTGTAGTCCTCTCCCTTAGGCATGGCCCTGTGCCCCCGGCCCCCACCTCTGTAGGGTGACAAGTACAGCCATTGAAGGTCCAGCATCTCCCATGTGCGCGTTTGACGTCTCTTGGCCTGTTGTCCTAGTCAGTAGTACTGAGTAGTGTACCCCGAATGCACGGCTTAGTGCATTAGGCTCCTGTGTCTGTCCTCTCCGCCAACGGTGTTGACATTGCATGCACTCAACCTGGTCTTCTTTTTTCTCCCCCCACCCTTTCTCTTCATCTTCTTGTGCATGTGTGCATTAGCATCATCAGGCGGAGGAGATTTGGCATCGGAGCACGAGGGAGCTGCAGGACACAAGGCCCCGGTGGGCCCAGGAACAGACACAGAGGGCACCAGTGATCCGGAGGGCGAGGGGAGCACCACGACGGGGACCGCTGGTGAGAGCAGGGACAGCGACACGTCCTCGGATGGGAGCTCCCTAGCGGTGGCGGCAACATCCATGCCCCCCGCCTCTACAGGTACAGCCGCCACCCAGCGCACCAGCCCCGCCCTCCCAGCAGCCCCTCAGCCTACACTCCGTGCCCGCTCGCCCAGGAAGGCGCGCATCTCCTTCGCCCCAGGCACCTCAGCCCCTGCCCCTGTTGCCCCTGCTGCCCTCAGTGCGGAGCTCATTGACCTGGTAAGGACGCTCATTGTTGGGCAGACGACCCTTTTGAATGCCATCCAGGGTGTGCAAAGGGAGGTGCAACAGAGCAATGCGTACCTGGAGGGCATTCATTCGGGTCAGGCTGCCCATCAACGAGCGTTCACTGCTCTGGCCTCAGCACTGACGGCAGCCATTGTCCCTGTTTCCAGCCTCCCTCTTCTTACTGCCTCCAGCCTTTCTCTGTCTCCTGTTCCTCAGCCTATCCCATCCACACCATCAGACCAGCCTGCACACACCTCAACACCCAAGAGCAGCTCATCCAGACACAAGCACCACAGATCCCACAAACACTCACCCAAGCAACACCCAGATGCAGACATTCCAACAGTCACAACCACCTCTGTGTCCCCCTCCTCCTCGTCTCCCTCCTCCCTCCCTGTGACGTCTACACTCACACCTGCATGCACCCCAACATCAGCCAGTGCTTCCATCACCACCTCACCCTCCAGTACAGTCCACACTCGTGCAGTCACCACCCCCACTGCCATGTACACGTCCCCTGTGTCCTCTCCCACTGTGTCTGTCACCCCCTCTTCCAAGACACACAAACGCAGGCAGCCACCCACCCAACAGACATCCACCTCACGACAGCCTACAGCACCAGCACCTTCACCCAATGACAGCACACCTGACTCTCCTACAACCACATCCTCTTCCTCCACTCCCATCACCACTTCTCCTACCCTTTACCTTGGACCTAAAAAGCTTTTCATGGCTAATCTTGACCTCTTTCCCTCCGATGAGCTCCCCCCTCCATCTGCAAAGAGTCCCAAGAGCACCGCAGCCACCACCAGCCCAGCTTCGCGTGTCACTGTTGTGCATGGGATCTGGAGTCCACCCTTTGCCAGCAGTGACACATCGATCAGCAGCAAGGACACGTCCAGCCCCCCCCCCGGCAAGAGGACCCGCAAGGGCCGCCGTGCGAGGACCGACAGGGCTGCCCCCAAGGAGCAATGTTCGGCCACTTTACCAGCCACACCATCTAGGGGAGGCAAGGGCCCGAGAGCCCCATGAAAGGAGCGGAAGGGCAGCAGGAGCGCGGAGAAGGTGGACCCCACATGTCACATCCCAGCTGGGAAGGAGGACACTAAGGAGGTCAGGAGTCCGTCCCCGAAGGGTCCAGAAACGTCACGGTCCGAGGGCGACTGAGCAGGGAGTCCAGGCCAGGTCTGGCTCCCTTGACCTGCTGGATGAGCACCGCTGAACAGGGCCCGCCGTGGAGAAGAGCACCGTTGAACAGGGCCCGCGGTGCAGAAGAGCACCGCTGAACAGGGCCCCGCGGTGCAGAAGAGCACCGCTGAAGAGGGCCCGCCGTGAAGATAGGCACCGCTGAACAGGGCCCGCCGTGGAGAAGAGCACCGCTGAACAGGGCCCGCCGTGGAGAGGAGCACCGCTGAACAGGGCCCGTGGTGCAGAAGAGCACCGCTGAACAGGGCCCGCCGTGGAGAAGAGCACCGCTGAACAGGGCCCGCGGTGCAGAAGAGCACCGCTGAACAGGGCCCGCCGTGGAGAAGAGCACCGCTGAACAGGGCCCGCCGTGGAGAGGAGCACCGCTGAACAGGGCCCGCGGTGCAGAAGAGCACCGCTGAACAGGGCCCGCCGTGGAGAGGAGCACCGCTGAAGAGGGCCCCGCTGTGCAGAAGAGCACCCCTGAACAGGGCCCGCCGTGGAGAAGAGCACCGCTGAACAGGGCCCGCTGTGCAGAAGAGCACCGCTGAACAGGGCCCGCCGTGGAGAAGAGCACCGCTGAACAGGGCCCGCCTTGGAGAGGAGCACCGCTGAACAGGGCCCGTGGTGCAGAAGAGCACCGCTGAACAGGGCCCGCGGTGCAGAAGAGCACTGCTGAACAGGGCCCGCCGTGGAGAGGAGCACCGCTGAAGAGGGCCCCGCCGTGCAGAAGAGCACCGCTGAACAGGGCCCGCCGTGGAGAAGAGCACCGCTGAACAGGGCCCCGCGGTGCAGAAGAGCACCGCTGAAGAAGGCCCCGCCGTGAGGATAGGCACCGCTGAAGAGGGCCCGCCGTGAAGATAGGCACCGCTGAAGAGGGCCCCGCCATCTCAAGCACCGCTCCGCTGGGCCCTTCTTCTCAAGCACCGCTCCGCTGGGCCCCGCCGTCTCAAGCACCGCTCCGCTGGGCCCTTCTTCTCAAGCACCGCTCCGCTGGGCCCCGCCGTCTCAAGCACCGCTCCGCTGGGCCCTTCTTCTCAAGCACCGCTCCGCTGGGCCCCGCCGTCTCAAGCACCGCTCCGCTGGGCCCCGCCGTCTCAAGCACCGCTCCGCTGGGCCCTTCTTCTCAAGCACCGCTCCGCTGGGCCCCGCCGTCTCAAGCACCGCTCCGCTGGGCCCCGCCGTCTCAAGCACCGCTCCGCTGGGCCCTTCTTCTCAAGCACCGCTCCGCTGGGCCCCGCCGTCTCAAGCACCGCTCCGCTGGGCCCTTCTTCTCAAGCACCGCTCCGCTGGGCCCGGCCGTCTCAAGCACCGCTCCACTGGGCCCCGCCGTCTCACGCACCGCTCCGCTGGGCCCCGCCGTCTCAAGCACCGCTCCGCTGGGCCCTTCTTCTCAAGCACCGCTCCGCTGGGCCCCGCAGTCTCAAGCACTGCTCCGCTGGGCCCTTCATCTCAAGCACCGCTCCGCTGGGCCCTTCATCTCAAGCACCGCTCCGCTGGGCCCTTCATCTCAAGCACCGCTCCGCTGGGCCCTTCTTCTCAAGCACCGCTCCGCTGGGCCCCGCCGTCTCAAGCACCGCTCCGCTGGGCCCTTCTTCTCAAGCACCGCTCCGCTGGGCCCCGCCGTCTCAAGCACCGCTCCGCTGGGCCCCGCCGTCTCAAGCACCGCTCCGCTGGGCCCTTCTTCTCAAGCACCGCTCCGTTGGGCCCCGCCGTCTCAAGCACCGCTCCGCTGGGCCCTTCATCTCAAGCACTGCTCCGCTGGGCCCTTCATCTCAAGCACCGCTCCGCTGGGCCCTTCATCTCAAGCACCGCTCCGCTGGGCCCTTCTTCTCAAGCACCGCTCCGCTGGGCCCTTCATCTCAAGCACCGCTCCGCTGGGCCCTTCTTCTCAAGCACCGCTCCGCTGGGCCCCGCCGTCTCAAGCACCGCTCCGCTGGGCCCTTCTTCTCAAGCACCGCTCCGCTGGGCCCTTCATCTCAAGCACCGCTCCGCTGGGCACCGCCATCTCAATCACTGTTTATGGTTCACTGTGCCCACCATGCCTCCTCCTTGACCAGTGGAGACTGTCATCCACCTGATGGACTGTGGCTTTGCACTCTCCAGGATGGTACAGTGGGCAGCCCACCCACTGTAGAGACATTGAGAGACTGTGGCTTTGCACTCCCCAGGATGGTACAGTGGGCAGCCCACCCACTGTAGAGACATTGAGAGACTGTGGCTTTGCACTCCCCAGGATGGTACAGTGGGCATGGTGGCTCCTCGTGGATCTGGCGTCGTGGACTCATGTGGCTGTGGTGCCCCCCCCTTTCCTTCCCCCTGAGGTGCCTGTAGTTTTTACATCTGATGCCCCTGCAGTGTTCTCTCCAAAGGACTCAGGTCTCTCAAAACTTTGCCCCACGGACATGATGAATTCTTAGGATGTGCAGGACTTGTTACTTCAGTTATACACTGATGTGTATGTCATTTGTTTTCTTGTGAATATCTTTCATGGTTGTACGATAATTTTCAGGAGCTTTTTGGTACATAAATATTTATTCCAATTTTGATTATGTCCTAGCATTTTTCAGGGGTGTTTGGGTGGTGTCACTGTGACTTGTTGCTCTGCATTGGTGTGTACATAGTTGGGGGGGGGGGGTCACATATGTGTGTGCCCGTAACCTTTCGTCCTCCCCCCTCCCGTGTGTCGTAGGTGCAGTACTCACCGTTGTCGTCTGCGCCGGACTTCGTACTCGTGGTAGATGAGAAGGTAGACGAGAGCAGGTAGGATGTTTAATTCGGGTTCCATGCTGTCCTCCTTCCTCCTGGAGTGCGTAGTGGTGTGCGTTTTCCCGTTCGTAGTCTGTTTCCGCCGTGTTTTTATCGGCGGTGCTCCCGCCCCGGAAAAGGTGGCGGATTGGTGAGTTGTGATAGTGTGGGCGGTACATTGTCTGCCGCCTGGCTGTTGGCGGTGACCGCCGCGCTGTTTGTTTGTACCGCCGTGGCGGGCGGAGTGTTAAAGTGGCTGTCTGTGTTGGCGGTTCCCGCCAGGGTCAGAATTCCATATTTTTTACCGCCAGCCTGTTGGCGGGTTGGCCGCCGCTTTAACACCGACCGCCAGGGTTAGAATCACCCCCTATGTCTGCAGTTGTTGAACGTATGAATGAACAGTGTCAACAAGGAGTAGGGCTGCAGTACAATTCTTTCAAATGCGTTACAAGGAAGTGCAGTGCTTCAAAGTGGAGGGGTCTGCCAACCCCCTATAAAAAGGACACTGTTCTTCAAAAAGCGCTTACAAACAAAGATCCGTGAGTTGGAAGAGAGCTAAGAAGGAAGAGAAGGGGCCCTAAAGTAAATATTTATCAAAAAGATGAACACTCTGCAACCATGGCCTTCGTACATTACGCATCAGGTGAATGCACTAAATCAGAGTTACACCTGTTTTCTCTAAAACCCACGCAGACTAACACTGAAAACAGTTTTTTCATGGAGGTATTGCCGCTAGCCGCTTTAACGCCTTTGGCGCTGATAGAGTTTTATGTGCCAGGGTCTATGGATATGTATCTGGATCTCAACAATATGCTGCTGCACCTCATCTGTAAAATTGTAAAAGTGGATGGTTCCAACATAGAAAACAACACTAAAGTGGCGAGAATCGCGTATCCTGTAGCAACCATGTTTAATCAGGTGGACATCATCCTTGAGGATCGGCTTATCACGCAGAGTGATAACATGTACGCGTATAGGGCATACATTGAG
The DNA here is from genome assembly GCF_031143425.1 of Pleurodeles waltl. NCBI lineage: Eukaryota > Metazoa > Chordata > Amphibia > Caudata > Salamandridae > Pleurodeles > Pleurodeles waltl. The sequence goes on along the minus strand of NC_090443.1, from coordinate 655,544,447 downwards.
AGTATTCTGAATTACATCCGTGATGCCCTGGGCAAGAAGTTTTCAGCAGAACTCTTCTACAAAGATGCTTATGGCCATTTTGAAGCTACGGCGCTGGATGGTCCCAATCAAGGTTTTTTTAAAAAGAGCAAACTTCATCTCCGGTAGTAGACAGTTTGACCTCATTCAGACCTTTTCTACCAAGATAAACTACTCATCAATGGTATAAATTTTAAGATCAGACTAACCTGCAACAAGGACTCGTTCGGTCTCATCAGTGGGGATGAGGAACTTTATAAACTTGTTATACTGTCCGCCAGTTTGTTTGTGAAGAGAGTGTAAGCGTCACCAAGTGTCAGACTGACTCCCCAGAGGTGCACAACTATCAAATACCAATATGCCGTGGAAAGAGTGGCTCTGAAAATACTCAACATACCCACTGGTATGAGATTAACCAACAGCAAAATGTATTTCTGGGCCAACTACTGAAATTATTATCATAGGACAATACCGCTTTTAGGAGGCTAAGTCCCTCAAACTCTTTCAATTTCAAACACTACAACATCAACTGCACCTCACTGGTACACGAGGGTGCTGTGATTCCTGCAAACCCGTACACGCCGAGTACTGGAAGATCTAATTTTATCAGGGAATATCCCTGACTGGTGCGATAACAGGAAAACATCTGAGGGACTCAGGATTCGCCCTATCAAGAGAAGTATATGGGATTGGCTACACCCTTTTTGCTTTCGATCTGAACTCCCGACATAGAAAACAGGATTCACTATAATCTGATAAAAAACAGAAATCTAAAAGCTGAAATACGTTTTAGTCAACCCTTGGCTACCAATGTGAACAAAGTTGTATTTGCAATGTTCAACAGCATCATTCAGGTCAACCATGCCTGACAGATTATGTTTGACTATCTTTAAAACATTGCACAATGGATACTGTACAGATACTGGAGTTCTTAAGCGGACACAAATATGCAAAGAAATACTTTTTAGATGTTTTCCCAAGCGACCGGCTACCCACTGAAGTGGGCATAGATTGACCATGATCGCTAGTCTTTAACACAGATCTGCATTTCAAGGGGTGGGAATGTTTTTGGATTATGACAAAGTTACAGTGTTTGGTATTTCAGCAGCTTTTCCAGAGCATATTATCTATACAAAACCTGTATTCAGGTCTCTAAAGAAAGCGGCTGTTAGGGTCGAGGGTATGACGCTTAGAAATGTTCTAAATCTGTATTTTAATGATCTGGTAAACAGTAATAGTATTGTTGTGAAATATGTAAAAGAAAACGCAAGGTCTACCTCAAGCTCTTTTCAAACAGAATACGCCTTTTTTTCAAAAGTGTAAGGCCTTGTAATGAATATGCATGCATAACGTTAAATTTCTACAATAAAAGAATTTAAGCTCAAAATCAGACTTACATTTTCATTCTGCTGCCAAGACACACATTAAAAATAAAGAAAAAAAGATGATAAAATATGACATAGGAGTGATGAAATGATTTAAAAGTGTTTGTTACACATAGAGGTAGAGGTGGTGTGTTCCAAGAGGGGGATAGATGAGGAATGGGTAGCAATGTTGTTGGGACTGACGGATGTGGGGGCTGCTGATCCTGAGGCACTGCCTGGGCTGGTGGTGGTGGATCAGACTCTGGGGAATATAGAGTAATTTTTTTTTTTTTTTCAGAAGTCCAGTGCTCATAGTGTTATAGGAAGTTTTGAAGAGCTCTGGAGTAAAGATCTGCTTTGTCCTAAGGTTTTAAATCAGTTCAAAATGTTTTTTAATCTTGACATCTGGGGCACTGTTTCATTTTTTTGTATATCTCAGGTGTCGTCCGTAGACGGTCCCAACTGTTCCAGCTGTTGGTGCTGTACCAAGTACATCTTTTGGGCATAATCTATAAGTTCCCGGTTAGAAGGTTTGTAATTAAAGGTAGAGCTATGCCCAGGAGCACTTCTATAAATCAGCCCAACTGTTTTACAAGTTTCTTCCTGGAAATGAGGCACGCCCTTTTATTACTAAGCTTTTTGACAAGGACACGCCTCTTCTTCAGCATGCAGAACTGGCTCTTTGATATAGGGACATTGCCTTTCATGGTGTTTAGGGTCATTTCTGAAAGGGGTGCCACTAAGTCGTCCGAAGCTGCGCACGGGATGGCCTTTCTTCATTGGAGGCTAGGGGTTACTAGCATTTTAGGAAGAGATAAATTAAAGCTTACACATGCAGAAATGCTTAAGACCTTATATTATAAGGTTTAGAAAGTAAATGTTACAAAAGTCTTTTTAGCAATTCTTTTTATAGGCTGGGGTCTGGTTTTAGGTGTTGAAGCTACAGGGAGATCTAGTGGGAAAATATCAGTACATAGTCTGCAGTCTTCTAGAGTCTTGGGTTTTAAGTCTCCCAATAGGTACCTGTGAGGTTTAGAGGTGGCGTCATTAAAGGCTTCTAAAAAAACTTGAGTCTTTCCAGGGTACATCTGCTTAGCGGTGATAAATATTTCTTGTTTCTACCTGGGGTTTTTAAATTAAACAATGTATGAGGCATTCAGAGTTATACTCCAACTGCTCTTACTCTTGTAAAACAAGTTCTGCACAATGTAGCATATGCTTAGGTTACAATGGTGTGAATAGTGGGTAAATGCTTTTTCTATCTATGGATGATCCCCACCCTCACGCATAAGATCGTCTACAATCACCATGTTTATGAGGTGTGTGGGTAACAGTGCATCGTCGTTGAGATTACTAGGTATACCGTCTATAAATTTGATGAGAGGGAACCTTAGGGATAGTTCCATATAAAGATCGTGCCAGCATGAATAAAGCCATACAATGTTGTTCGGGTTTTAGGATAGAACATTGGGAGCATTTTCTAACAGCTTCTTTATAAAACAAGTTTTACTGCAATTTGAGGGACCTGCTAGAATGCAGGAGAACAGATGTTGCAAGCGGGTGTCTATAGTCGTGGGGATTCAAGTCTAAAGCCCTTTAATAACCATAAGGTAGGGTTTTGTAGTCCTCAGTCAGGACCCTTTTATCAAACATTACACATACGTTTTTATGTAAAGGTTGGGTTATGATTGTCCACTGCTCTTTGGAATGCACTATGCTAGGCTGATGTACAAGAATTGTTTTATCATTTTTGTGGGTGTCGGACATAGCGTATTCGTTGAGCAGATCCTTAAGACTGTCAAAATTGATTTTGACTGTATTGTTGACATTTAAGGTGACACCTTTGACTTTCATGCTCACTGTATTGTTTGAGGTTTTATACATACAGGTTTTAGGACCTGATGACGTGAACTCCACTATGTCTTCGCCCTTTTGTTGTTCAAGAGGGTCTTCATCACCTACTTTGCTCACAAATATAACAGAGTCTGTACTGTGATACAGACACCTGTCCTGCAATTTATCTAGCATTCTGTAAAGCTCTAAATGGGTGTGAGTGGTTGTGAAACATGCTATGAAGATTTTGATACTGTTACACGTTATGGGGTACTCTTTAGTGTACTTCCAACACAGAGCTGTGGTCTCATCATCGATAAACTCACAACTGGACACCTCATAACAAGGGGCAAAAAGGTAGTTAAACCAACTCGCCAGGATCTGTTATTATGGTCGTGATTGACAAGTTTGTATGCTGTGCGAATTTCCCCCATAAGGAGTTTAGGCAGAGTTTGGCTAACTGCCGACGGGCAGGGTTGACCTCGATGAATTCGGGTCTCAAGCGTATACCCTCATGAGTATAGTAGTCATCTATGTACTTTTGCTTAGAGACCTTGTCAACACACCACTCTGGAAACCGCAAAGCCTCCTGTTTGTCCCAGGTTGATATAGTTAGAATAGAGTAGTGTTGTCATCGTTTTAAAGTGCCATATTTCCACTATCTTACCAAGCCGGTATCCTTTCTCTAGGGCCTTTTCTACCTCATTGCTATACCACGTACCGGTCTGCATCCTTTGGTCTTCACTGGGTCTACACACGCTAGTCTCTTTACTTTCAGTGCATGTACGACACAGTGGGAACATTAGCTTACCGTCAACTCTGCACGGTAGTGCAGGGAAGAAAAGATGGCTGGGTGGGTACATTTGGCACTTAATGAGCCCAAAGTATTAGCCAATTTGCTTAAAGTCCCTGTATGTAATGGTTGGGTGACCTACAGGGTATAACTTTTGCTTGTTCACAAAGGGATACAGACTTGTGGAGTCATAATAATGTATTTTCTCACCATCCCCCACAGCCCTATACAGCTCTATAACGTTTGTACGCCCACCAAATAAGACGTCTGGGGGCTCCATAGGCTCTGGTAACTGGCGACTCTTAATGAAAGACACCAGCTCAGGATTTGTTGTTAATATATCTAAACATTTATGCTCCAAAGGGTTCTCATGACAAAGCCGCTGTTTTTAACATATTGCGCCTTAATCAGAGCATGACTGTGTAAGTGCTCACACTTGGTGCCCAACAGCCTGTTCAACTCATGGGGTTAGTAACAAGGACAACCATGGGAAAAACACCCATTGTATTCAAAGGCAGTTGGCACACCATTATTTATGTCATAACCGTCAAGATAATGAAGCCCCGAGCGGTATTCACCACCCTATACTGCGTGTTGAATGGCTATCTTTTCCTTGTCCGAGATATACATGAGCCACTGGATCGAGGGGGTTGAATAACGCTTCTGTTTACCATTATACAGGTCTGGTGGTACTAGGGCAATGCTGTATGTTTTCAAAAACATGTGTTTGTAGATAGACATACACATAGAAGCCAGCGTGATATTCTGGAAAGGATCTGTGTAATGTACAGTCTTTGTCATCTGGGGAGTGTTGGGCTTCAAAACCTTCACCTGTTTGGTCATCTCCACACTACATATCTGAAAAAGTTGCAGGCTTTTTGCAAGAGCATTACATCGGCCTGACCATACGCTTTCAACTCAATTTGAAAATGAAAGTTATTTTCACGGTTTTCACCGTACCATTGTAGAAAGCTCTCTTTCTCAGCAGGCATCATATACTCAACACCGTAGCTGGAGGACGGATGCATGGGACCCTCATAATTCTGGTGGGCCCATGTGTTGAAAAAGTGGGGGAAATAACCTTTGCAGCCTGGGAAACCAAAGCTTTTGGGTAATTCACTCAATTTCAGGTAGAAAATTTAGGGTATTGATGAACCTTATTTGAAAAGGCACAGCTGTTAACAGCATCATATTTGACCCCTGGGTTATAAGTTCTACAGCCATCTTTTCACCAGTCATGGTCTGCAATATAAAGAAGAAGTTGCAGGCTTTAGAGTTATGAGCCATCATAGTATACTCTTTGAATTTAGGCTGCATGAAAGTGGTGAGGAAGTCGTTCATGCATGTGCGACCTTCAAACTCCCAGTTGTCATCGGAAGTTAGATGATGAGCATAAATATAACCATGTAAGACTTGCGCTCTGTCCCAGCCTGAAAATACACCTTACACGTGGGACATTTCATGCCTTGACATTTATGCTGATAGAGGATATAACGTCCGCAAGCCCTACCGTCTATTTTAGGGAAGCAGCGAACAAGTCTGTTGTGTATGCTCAAGGAATTTTGCGCGCGACAAAACAGATTACACATGTGACACTGGACCTTCTGCTCTGAGACCTCAATACAACCATCCCTCTGACACATTTTACAGTGCATTTCACACTGATGAGTTGTCTGTGTGTTGTAGATATGGCCGCAGTGGGGCATACATACTTGGTTCTTAGAAAACCCTCCAGGTTCAAAATACCATAAAAGCGTTTTTCATGATAGAGAACATAAATGGTCTTGTTTTTCGCATGCTACCTGGTTGTGAAGTACTTCCAGGAACTTTCACCGTAGCAGCAAAATAGTTCTTAAAAAGCCCTAGGTCCCTGAAACCGACCATTCTGTCATGTGGCATTTCAAGAGCCCTTTCCACTTCAGCCGCTCTTGACATAATATGAGCATTGGGTGTGGTGAATCCACCAGTAACCACACTATGCTGGCAGCCAGACAGGTGTTGGTTGATCCTGTGTTAAAATTGAGCAGCCATTGTTGTTTGTAACCAATGATCTTACTATACAATATACTCTTTAATGGTCTGTAACACCACATTTGCGGCCCCGGACAATGAGGGCTATAACTCTAAAGGTCCCGTATGCTACTATTTCTGCCTTACTCTGCAACAGGTTACAGAGATTTTTTAGAAATTCTACAGCACCAAACACATCCGTGGGTGTTCTACATGTGAACAACGGACTGCCAATACCCTGTCCCTGGAAACGCAGTTGGAAGTAATCATTAGGACCCACATCGTGTAACAACCTTTCTATTAGTGTTTGTACAGATTGGTGGATTGCTAAAATACTGAGATCATATGAATATTTACAGTCTAGGTTAACAAAACTAAGGCCCATAGTTATATTTTTTCACGCCGCATTTGTATAATTATTTTACGCAAAAGTGGTGCAAACGTACAAAATACAATTGTATTTTGTAAGTTTGCGCCGTTTTTGCATTAAAAAGCGGCACAATTGCAGCTCTAAAAAGTATAAATATGAGCCTAAATTTCTCGTAGTGTTCTGTAGTACTAAATCGTTCTATAGTACCACTGTACCTCCTAACACTTTCTAAAAACACAGGTTCTGAATCCTCCCCTTGAGGATCGCTGCTGTCTGGTGTGCTCCCTTGAGTGTCATTCTGGGGTAGCGGACTATGGCCCTGTGTTGCTGTGTTTTTAAGCCTCCTTGAAGCACATAGTTTGACTTTCTTTAATGTCCTTATTAGGCACCTACGCCGTCTAGCGCTACTAGCCCACTTCTGTTTGTTACAAGACCACTGTTTTTTAGGTAAACACCCATAGCCTATTTGAACAGCAGGTGTTGTATTTACAGGCTGTGTACCTGCAACTTTACCTACTGCAAAAACAGCTAAGGACCCTTCAGGGTATTGGGGGGCTCTGAACACCTCCCCTTAAGGTCCTAAAACACCCTATGTTTGTGATATTCCCTCTTGACTTTATGTTTTCAGGTCTAGGAGGGGTCGTTTAATATGTCAAGGTATTGGATTTTGGGGCATTTATTGATTTGTTTGAGGGTTCCACCGGCCTTTTGCTTTTGAGTGCGCGTAAGAGCCGTAGAGCCTTAGTGAGTACGTCTAGGGTTTCGTTTTTATATTTAGACCTGTGGACACCGTTATTACAAAAAGGGGATCTTACACTCCTTAGAGGGACATGGCGGCCTAGTCATGCAGGTATATTATCTATGTCTACTGTGACTGATTCAGAAACTTGGACCAACTCCCATCTACACCTTGGCAGCCTCAGGATTAACGCTCTCTGGGAAGGTCTGGAGGACCTGGTATTGCAATCCACCTTCCCCAGTTTTGAGGTCTTGAGGTTCAGACGGGATTTTAGTTTCCTAACCGCCTGCTGTATTTCTTACAGATATGTTTCCAAAACCCTGTTGTGGGCCTTTGCACCATATTTTGATCTTTTACCTGAGTAAATAGATGTGTGGTGCATATTACCCCGGGCCACCACTATGGCAGGATCACTGTTAACCTCAATAAGCCCTTTCTCAATAGGGCGGTAAGAATGGGTAAAAAAAGCAGGGCTCCAATGTGAACACCCTGGTGCTTCAGAGACCTGATCCTCGCTAGACGGAGTTCCAAAACTCTGATTTTCTGAACCGCTACATCCTGTACTGCTGTCAGGATATGTTGAGGAGGAGGGGGAAGACCAATGCACGCATGCACTTGATGTAGGGCTCATGGGGTCATATGCCCACGGGGGTGTAATTGGTGACATCAGATATGGGGAAGTGAAATGGTGCTCATAATAACTCAAGGCCTCTGTAGCGTAGGATGCATTGTGGCTGGGAGCGGGTGACTGAAGTCCGGATGCTTGCATCCCTTCGGGGGTTGCTTTAGAAGGGCCACTGGGCGTTGCTGCTGCTGTTGCACCAGAACTCTCTACCAAACCCGCTAGTGCCTTGAGAAGTCCAATACATCCAGAATAAGAATCCTCTACGGGGTGATCATTTTCCAATTGTGTGTTCTGAAGACTAGGAGAGCTAGTTATACAGGGTGTTGGTGCTAGGTTGTCGACAGGCGCCTCTGTGTTAAGCTCCTCAAACATTAAGCATTTAGAACTCTGCAGGTTATGTGGAACAGTCTGAGCCATAGCTGTATTCTTAAAAGACAGGTCTAAGGTAATGATTGTAGCTCAGGGGACATAGCTTCTTCTTTCTATTCTATAAGGACAGCCAACTTATTTTAGGCTTGTTGCACTGGTTAGGGTCCCAACCATATGTTCTACACAGTACATGATGTTGTGTGTCTGAGGCTGTAAGCTCTCAACTGCCAGAGTGTCCAAACCCTTTCACATAGGGAGTTCCGATAGAAGTGTTCATGGTTGTGGGCATCGTGTTATTACTGCTCGTGTGGTGTAGTTAAGGGCTGTACCTGGTTTATGACAGCTGTCTGCAGCACCACTGCACGGTTTGTCCTTGTGCCCTGCGTTGATCACAGATGCTGCTGGAGTCTTTGTGTTTTGAAGGGTCACTGTGTTGTCCTTTAAAGGCACTGTTGTCTGCCTAGCCTTGTGGCTGACTTCTCCAGAGCTCTTTTGAGATGACTCTATGATGTAAAGATAACAAAATATGTATTAGGTATTGCTATAGTGTGATATTCTTGAGGCGAAAGCGGTTTGAGAGACAATAAGGATTTAATTCATCTGGATCTGAAGTTTCTGAAGCGCACCTGTTGGGTTCCACTGTCAGTGGCCTTTCTTTATCGGCGGTCTGTCCGTAGGCGATGGGGACTTCCTTTTGTGGACCGTCTTTTTAACAATTCCTACACATTCTGCATCACAGGCATGTGAACCGCTTGTACCACCGGGGGGTCAGAAGTAAAAAAAAAAAAGTCACATTTACAATATAATACACTGCCTATACATGCTCTCTGAGGGTGCCTTCTACAGGGATTTTGTGGAGCTTTTTGAGGTTTTCACAGCGTTTACACAAGGACTCATTTTATTTACTCCACACAAATCCTCGCCACTACAAATGTTCTAAAGGTACAATACACAAAACCTCTTGTTCACATTTCTCAATCACCAAGAGCTGTTTACCAAAAAGCACACGGGGTGGCGTTAATGCACAACTTAAGATCTAGGAATATATCAATATGGTATTATTTATAAGGCTCCAGAACCTCCACAACATTATTTACACATATTACGGTGTCATTTACAGTCCATGTAATGCCACCATAATTATAAAAGTATAATACAAAGCATATAGCATTTTGAAAAAATACAGCTAATTGAATATATATATTCATCTATATATATATATATATATATATATATATATATATATATATATATATATATATATATATATATAATATATATACATATATATATATATATATAGATAAATATATATATCTATATATACAATGGAATTGCTACCAGATCCTACATGGCCCTGCTCGCTACATCGCTGATGCCACTCTCGGAACCGCTCTGACTCCTACCGACCACACACACAACCTAGGATTCATCTTGGACCCCTCACTATCCATGACCCAGCAAGTCAATGCCATCTCCTCCTCCTGCTTCAACACCCTCGGCATGCTCCGAAAGATCTACAAATGGATACCCACCAAAACCAGAAGAACAGTCACCCAAGCCCTCATAAGCCGCAACCTGGACTACGGCAATGCCCTCCACGCAGGAACCACAGACAAACTACAGAAGAGGCTGCGACGCACCCAGAACGCATCTGCACACCTCATCCTGGACATCCCCCACCACTGCCACAACACAGACCACCTGAAACACCTGCACTGGCTCTCAGTCAACAAGAGAATCACCTTCAAACTCCTCACCCACACTCACAAAGCACTGCCCAATACTGGACCAGAATACCTCAACAAACGACTCTCCTACTACACCCCGACCTGGCATCTCCACCCCACTGACCTCGCCCTCGCAACCGTCCCACGTGTCTGCAGAACTGCAACCAGCGGTAGATCATTTCCACACCTCACCGCCAAAACGTGGAACACTCCTCCCACCCACCTGCGCCAGACCAAGGACCTCCTTACCTTCAGGAAACTTCTCAAGACCTGGCTGTTCGAGCAGTAGCAGCACCTCCCCCCACCACCTTCTCCCCTCCCCTCCTCAGCACCTTGAGACCCTCACGGGTGAGTAGTGCACTTTACAAATCCCTGATTGATTGATTGATTGATTGATCCTAGGATCCGCTCCAGGTTTTTGCTCTCACTCACATTCTCTCAACCATGTGTGTGTGGGTGGAGCTCTCCCTATGCCCCAGTCTAGAGGTTGGCAGCAGACATGCAGAGCCTGTTCCACCACAGTCACGTCCATACAGCAACCCTGCCACAGCCATTGATCAAAGCATGTCGCGTAGGGGTGCGTGGGGAGCCCAAGCGTTGTGCATAGATCCTCCATGGATATAGGCCCCTACCCCAAGGTGAGTACATATGGGTTGGGGCATGCTTTGAACTGTATGCCACTACTATGTAAAGAGGCACCATATGCATGGGCCTACATAGTGCTATTAAAAAAAAAAAACACACATTACATGCGCCCTGCTAGGGCCAATCTGTGTCTCTGATCGGTCCTAACAAGGCTTATGTAATTACTTTTAGGGCCCAGACATCGCCCTAGTTCTATTACCCCATTAGTCTAATGGTGGGCTGGGTCCTCGGCTGCCATTACACAAAGTCCTGTCAGGATCCGTAGGGGACCCACGTAGCCCTAACAACACTTTGTGTAACGGCGGTCGGGGACCCAGGCCTCACTTGGCTCAGTTCTTAGACCGCCATTACATAGTGTTGTTAAGGCACTCATGGTCCTAACAGCAATATGTGTAATGGTGGTCAGGGACCCGGACAACGAGCGGCCCGGGTCCCCAACTTCCATTACAGGCATTGTTATTAAGTCCTGCATGGCCCGAACAACTATATGTGTAATGGCGGTCGGGGATGGCAGGGTCTCTGATCGCCATTACAGACATTGTTGTTAAGGCCTGCATGGCTCTAACAACGATATGTCTAATTATGACCTGGGGACCCAGGCCGCGCAAGGCACGGGTCCCCGGGCATCATTACATACATAATGTTGGGGCCTGGCCAGGGTCTCGGACTGCCCCCAACAATAAGTATGTAATGGATGCCAGTGGACCCTTACCGTGCACGGCCTGAGTCCCTGGCCCTAACACCACTTCTGTAATGGGGGCCGGGGACCAGGGCAGTGCGCGTCCCTGGTCCCCAATACAGACATAATGTTAGGGTCAGTACTTAGGCTCAGACCCGGCACCCATAGTAAATATGTATCGGAGGGCTGGGCCCTTGAGGCAGGGCATAGCCCTAACAATCAGGGGCACACTGGGCCCCAGTCTTTTTTTATGTACCCTCCCCGACCCCATGCCCACATCATTGGGGGGGCCCTCACAGCCATTCTGCAAATGTGGCCCTCATCTCTACATAGCGCCCCAGTCAGATACATTTTGTTTTGTTTTAAAGAGCTGGTAAAGGCTGATTTTACTAATCCACACATCTGCCCATATATGAAATATAGTTCTGTTCTTTGCAGCTCATAGTCCTTGACACTGGAGCTAGGACCCTGGCACATGACTAACACGTGATCACATGATGTCATAACCCACGTGACCCACCTACACCTACGTCAGTTCCGGGGCGGGCTCTCAGGTGCACTGGAAGTCCTGCTAACAGAAGTGATGTCATTTCCAGGGGGGTGGGACAACTGTCACTTTCCAGTTTGATGAGGAAAGGTGTCCCAGTATTCTACTTTTATGCACGTTAGTTAGTGTGTACGTTACATGGTAATATGAGAAATTCATGATATAAGAATTTGGGGGCTCATTTCCAAGCCTCTTGCACCACTGTTTGTAGGAAGTTGGCTCTGTATGCACTATTTCAAAGTAAGGAATAGTATGCACAGAGTCCAAGGGTTCCCCTTAGAGGTAAGATAGTGGCAATAGAGATAATACTAATGCTCTATTTTGTGGTAGTGTGGTCGAGCAGTAGGCTTATCCAAGGAGTAGTGTTAAGCATTTGTTGTACATACACACAGGCAATAAATGAGGAACACACACTCAGAGACAAATCCAGCCAATAGGTTTTGTTGTAGAAAAATATCTTTTCTTAGTTTATTTTAAGAACCACAGGTTCAAATTCTACATGTAATATCTCATTTGAAAGGTATTGCAGGTAAGTACTTTAGGAACTTTGAATCATTACATTAGCATGTATACTTTTCACATCAAACACAATAAGCTGTTTTATAAGTGGACACAGTGCAATTTTCACAGTTCCTGGGGGAGGTAAAGTAATGTTAGTTTTAACAGGTAAGTAAGTCACTTACAGGTTTCAGTTTTGGGTCCAAGGTAGCCCACCATTGGGGGTTCAGAGCAACCCCAAAGTTATCACACCAGCAGCTCAGGGCCGGTCAGGTGCAAAGGTCAAAGAGGTTCCCAAAACACATAGGCTTCAATGGAGAGAAGGGGGTGCCACGGTTCCAGTCTGCCAGCAGGTAAGTACCCGCGTCTTCGGAGGGCAGACCAGGGGGGTTTTGTAGGGCACCGGGGGGGACACAAGTCAGCACAAAAAGTACACCCTCAGCAGCGCGGGGGCGGCCGGGTGCAGTGTGCAAACACACGTCAGGTTTGTAATGGTTTTCAATGAGAGATCAAGGGATCTCTTCAGCGTCGCAGGCAGGCAAGGGGGGGGCTCCTCGGGGTAGCCACCACCTGGGCAAGGGAGAGGGCTTCCTGGGGGTCACTCCTGCACTGGAGTTCCGTTCCTTTAGGTGCTGGGGGCTGCGGGTGCAGGGTCTTTTCCAGCCGTCGGGAAATGGAGTTCAGACAGTCGCGGTCAGGGGGAGCCTGGGGATTCCCTCTGCAGGCGTCGCTGTGGTGGCTCAGGGGGGACAACTTTGGTTACTCACAGTGGTAGAGTCGCCGGAGGGTCCTCCCTGAAGCGTTGTTTCTCCACTAGTCGAGTCGGGGTCGCCGGGTGCAGTGTTGCAAGTCTCACGCATCTTGCGGGGAGTTGCAGGGGTCTTTAAATCTGCTACTTGAAACAAAGTTGCAGTTCTTTTGGAGCAGTGCCGCTGTCCTCGGGAGTTTCTTGTCTTTCGTGAAGCAGGGCAGTCCTCAGAGGATTCAGAGGTCGCTGGTCCCTTGGAAAGCGTCGCTGGAGCAGGTTTCTTTTGGAAGGCAGGAGACAGGCCGGTAAGTCTGGGGCCAAGGCAGTTGGTGTCTTCTGTTCTTCCTCTGCAGGGGTTTTTCAGCTCAGCAGTCCTCTTCTTCTTGTAGTTTCAGGAATCTAAATCTTTAGGTTCAGGGAAGCCCTTAAATACAAAATTTAAGGGCGTGTTTAGGTCTGGGGGGTTATTAGCCAATGGCTACTAGCCCTGAGGGTGGGTACACCCTCTTTGTGCCCCCTCCCAAGGGGAGGGGGTCACATTCCTATCCCTATTGGGGGAATCCTCCTTCTACAAGATGGAGGATTTCTAAAAGTCAGAGTCACCTCAGGTCAGGACACCTTAGGGGCTGTCCTGACTGGCCAGTGACTCCTCCTTGTTTTTTCTCATTATCTCTCCTGGACTTGCCGCCAAAAGTGGGGGCTGGGTCCAGGGGGCGGGCATTCCCACTAGCTGGAGTGCCCTGGGGCATTGTAACACGAAGCTTGAGCCTTTGAAGCTCACTGCTAGGTGTTACAGTTCCTGCAGGGGGGAGGTGTGAAGCACCTCCACCCAGAGCAGGCTTTGTTTCTGTCCTCAGAGAGCACAAAGGCTCTCACCGCATGAGGTCAGACACTCGTCTCTCAGCAGCAGGCTGGCACAGACCAGTCAGTCCTGCACTGAACAATTGGGTAAAATACAGGGGGTATCTCTAAGATGCCCTCTGTGTGCATTTTTTTATAAATCCAACACTGGCATCAGTGTGGGTTTATTATTCTGAGAAGTTTGATACCAAACTTCCCAGTATTCAGTGTAGCCATTATGGAGCTGTGGAGTTCGTTTTTGACAGACTCCCAGACCATATACTCTTATGGCTACCCTGCACTTACAATGTCTAAGGTTTTGCTTAGACACTGTAGGGGCATAGTGCTCATGCACTGGTGCCCTCACCTATGGTATAGTGCACCCTGCCTTAGGGCTGTAAGGCCTACTAGAGGGGTGACTTATCTATACTGCATAGGCAGTGTGAGGTTGGCATGGCACCCTGAGGGGAGTGCCATGTCGACTTACTCGTTTTGTTCTCATCAGCACACACAAGCTGGCAAGCAGTGTGTCTGTGCTGAGTGAGGGGTCCCCAGGGTGGCATAAGATATGCTGCAGCCCTTAGAGACCTTCCCTGGCATCAGGGCCCTTGGTACCAGGGGTACCAGTTACAAGGGACTTACCTGGATGCCAGGGTGTGCCAATTGTGGAATCAAAAGGACATTTTAGGTGATAGAACACTGGTGCTGGGGCCTGGTTAGCAGGGCCCCAGCACACTTCTCAGTCAAGTCAGCATCAGTATCAGGCAAAAAGTGGGGGGGTAACTGCAACAGGGAGCCATTTCTTTACACTGTTGCATCATTTTTTTTATGTTACGGCAGTGCACACAGTCCCCCACACAATGGGCCCATTACACCAGTTTGTAAAGCCTTGCACCACATTATACCTCTGCCAGGTATAATAAATGCAAGGTAGGCATTCCCCCGCAAAATGGCCTGCAGAAATGGAGCACTGAAATCTATAAGATTTCAAAGCACCCTTCTGTGACTTCAAAGCGTCATTTTTCTAATGCCTGCTCAGGGCAGGCTTTAGTGACATTGTGCTGTTTACACTGGGACCCCCTAGTGTTACTGGGCTCGCATCACAATTTTTGGCTGTAGTCCAGCACTGCTAAGAGTTAGCGCCACAACTGTGTCAGAATTTCTGATGCAGCTGTGGGCACTGCATGTCATGGAGCATTGTATTGTAAATACAACGCTACCATGGAGTTTTTAGGGGGGTGCAGGGTAGCACAAGAAAACTGGTGCATCGATCACGATGCACCAGTTTCTTATAAGTGAGGCCCATAAACTCTAAGTGACTCATTTCTAAGAACCCTTGCAAGACTGTAGCCTCATTTTTCTTTTTGTGCTACAGCGGCACAAACAGTCCCCCACACAGCCCTACATTTACAAACTGGCACAATAGGTCCACTGCGCCAGTTTGCAGACCCTTGCTTCACATTATACCTGTGCTAGGTATAATGTATGCAAGGAAGGCATTTTCCTGCTAGTTGGCACACAGGAATGGTGCAGTGGAAACTACAAAATTGCACTGCGCCACATTCTACTGTCATTTTTTAATACCTGCTCAAGGACAGGCGTTGAAGTGACTCTTGGCTGTTTTAAAAGGGCCTCCCTTAGCTTGTGTCCAATGTTAACTCCTGGCAATAAAATTGATTCTTTCAATGAGTTAGTTGTAAAAGATTTGGAGAAATTGAAAAATAAATATTAGGAGGGGAGAGAGGAGAACCTGACATAGAATGAAAGGAAAGCCCTGGAATATCTAAAAAAAGATGAATACAATAGAAATAAAAACAGCTGACAAGGGAGGAAATATGGTCCTTATGAAAACACAAGATTATAAACGTGAGGCATATAGACAACTGAATGATACAAAGAATTATCAAAGATTGAAAAAGAATCCTTTTATGGATTTAACAAAGAATTTACGGGACATGTTGAAGAAATGGTGGGATGAAACCTTGATTAATGACAATAAATATCAATATCTAGTTAATGAATTCCCAGCTATACCGACAATTGATTTTTTACCTAAAATACACAAAACATTAAAAAATCCACCAGGAAGACCTAATATATTGAGTTGTGGTGGGTTACATAAAAATATGTCATCTTACATTGATTACTATCTGGAACCCATGGTTTCAACATTAAGGCCCTCATTAAAACTCTGGCGGTCGGTGATAAAGCGGTGGTAATACCGCCAACAAGCCGGCCGTAAAAAAAATGGAATTATGACCACGGCGGAAACCGCCAACACAGACATCCACTTTAACACTCCGACCGCCACGGTGGTAGCAACAAGCACCACTGCGGTAACCACCAGCAGCCAGGCAGAAGACAATGTATCACCCACCCTATTACAAGAAGCCAATCCGCCAGCTTTTCCGGGGTGGTACCAACGGCATCAAAAGCACAGCGGAAACAGTACACAGAAGGAAAACTACTCACCTCTGTACACTCAAGGAAGAACCATGATGCCATGGAGCCCGACCTACATCTGTTTCCCATGCTGGTATACCACCTCCTACACGAGGAAAAAGAATGGCGGCAAAGACAACCACGGTGAGTACCGCACCTAGCACACAAGGGTGGGAGGAAAAAGAGAGTGACACACACACGCAGACACAACACGCAACACCCCCAACACCATACACAAAAACAGATTTAACAACATTACATATCCACCCTGTAGCCCACAGGAATAACGTAAGGACAAAAGGAAGTGAATAAAGTCAGTGTAATAATATAAGTTTCGAGAGCTACGTCCTCAAAGCACAAAACAGTATCTACAATATATACAAATGGAGGGACACTGCGCAGTCCAAATTGTCTGTGGCCCACAGGGCCATATCACAAAGACCAAGGCCCCACTTGACTCCTGCCTCAATACGGAGAGAACACTGCCAGGGCATCAGGTCAAAAATACACAGGAACCTCAGGAGGAAGGGGAAGGAGGGGCACCTCAGCCGAAAGATGGTACAATGCCACTGCTCCTGGAGGGGCCACATGCCCAGCACTCTTTCACGGGGAGTGCAAAGCCACAGTCACTCTAGTGAGTGGTTTGCCCACTGCTTGGTCCTGGGGAGTGCAAAGCCACAGTCTCTCTAGTGGGTGGTTTTCCCACTGCTTGGTACTGGGGAGTGCAAAGCCACAGTCTCTCAAGTTGGTGGTTTGCCCACTTCGTGGTCCGGGGGAGTGAAAAGCCACAGTCTCTCTAGTGGGTGGTTTGCCCACTGCTTGGTCCTGGGGAGTGCAAAGCCACAGTCTCTCTAGTGGGTGGTTTGAACACTGCTTGGTCCTGGGGAGTGCGAGCCACAGTCTCTCAACTGGGTGGTTTGCCCACTGCTTGGTCCTGGGGAATGCAAAGCCATATTCTCTCAAGTGGATGCCTTCTTCCACTGGTTCTGGAGGGGGGCATAGTGCCCAGTGTGATTCATCCTGGCAAGGAGGGCGTGTGTGGATGCCTTCTTCCACTGGTTCTGGAGGGGGCTTTGTGCCCAGTGTGTTTCATCCTGTCAAGGATAGGGTCAGTGGATGCCTTCTTCCACTGGTTCTGGAGGGGGATTTGTGCCCAGTGTGTTTCATCCTGGCAAGGATAGGGTGAGATGATGCCTTCTTCCACTGTTTCTGGAGGGGGTGGGGGGTGGTTGTGCCCTGTGATGCAGATCTTGGAGGGCGCTGGCACACTGGTTGTGTGGACAGGTGTCTTCTCGGAGCCTCTCACAACTGTAGTGGCTGCATAAACAACAGTGGCTCTGACTGGGTGGCAGAGGTGCTAGCCTGGGTTCTGACCACCCTGGCCTGAAGTGAAGGACAGGAGGGAGGGGCAGGGAGTAGGTTAAGGGTGGAGATGAAAAGCTTTTTAAGGACACTGGGGCTGGAAGAGGGTGAAGGTTTGGTAGTGGATGAAGAGGGAGTGGTGGTACGAAGTGTTTGTCTGCTGTGTTTGGGTGCAGGTGCATGGGCTGGATGCTGTTGTGAGGTGGATGGCTGTTGGGTGTCTGAGTGCTTGGGTTTGTGTACTTTGGGTGAGAGGGGGCACAGACACAGTGGGAGAGGACACAAGGGACGTGTGCATGGATGTAGGGGTGGTGACTGCCACTGAGGAGCATGTAGTGATAGGCATGATGGTGATGTAAGCAGTGGGTGTGGATGTAGTGCATGCAGGTGTGAGTGGAGACGCTACGGGGAGGGAGGTGGACAACGAAGAGAAGGGGGATACAGTGGGGGCAGTGGATGTTGGTGTGTCTGCATCCGGATGGTACTTGTGTGAGTGCCTGTGGGATGAAGTGTGGTGCTTGTGTTTGCCTGAGCCACTTCTGTGTGTTGATTTGTGTGCATGCTGGTCTGAAGGTGTGCTTGGGATAGGCTGGGGTTGAGGGGACTGGGACTGGGTAGAGGAAGTTGGAGGGGGGAGGCTAGAGACAGGGACAATGGCTGCCATCAGGGAGTTGGCCAGAGCCTGGAATGATCTTTGTTGGGCTGCCACGACAGAGTGAATTCCCTCCAGGAATGCATTTGTTTGTTGCAAATGCCCTGCCAGACCCTGGATGGCATTCTGTATTGTTGACTGCCCAACAGATATGGATCACAGGAGGTCAATAGCCCCCTCACTGAGGGCAGCAGGACTGACTGGGGCAGGGCCTGAGGTGCCTGCGACGAAGGAGATGCCCACCCACCTGGGTGAGCGGGCACGGGAAATGCGCTGAGGGGCTGCTGGGCAGGCAGTGCTGGTAGGGGGGTGGTGGCTGTACCTGTAGTTGGGGTGGCCACAGAGGTGTTCTTCAGCGACAGGGAGCTTCCATCAGAGGAGGTGTCACTGTCCGAACTGTCCCCTTCAGTCTCCGCCATGGTGCTCCCCTCGCCCTCCTTCCCACTGGTGCTCTCACCATCGGTGGATTCAGACTCATGGGCCATGTGGGATGCAGCTCCCTCCATCGCCTGTGCCTCTGCTCCTCCGCCAGATGATGATAATGCACACAAGGACAGGGTGACAAAACAAAAAAGGGGGGAAGAGACAGGGGATACACTTGGTCAATGCCAGCAACAACACCACCGTTGGCGTACAAAACACACAGAGAACAGCCCGATGCACTAGGCCATGCACTATCAGTTACAATGCTAGTCCCCAGGACATGGAGTACAATGCCTAATGCCAATAGCAACACACCTGAAACCCACAGGACCCTGTCCAGTAGGAGATGCCCACTAGAATATTGGGGTTGGAGTGCATCAGACCCTGCCCATCCTAGAACCTACCCATATTCATCCTGGCCTAGGGGCACCCACAGACCCACATCCCCTACCCAGATAACACCTCAACAAGCACAATTTTCTGAATCTAAAACTATACTCACCCCCTTGTGGCTGCTGTGATGTCTTCAAGCGCCCATCCAACTCCAGATAGGCCACTGTCAGGATGCGGAACATCAAGGGGTCAGGGTACGACGGGCACCCTTTCCTCGTTGGGAGGCCATCCCCAGCTGGGCCTCCGCCATCTTCTTTGCCCAACGATGCAGGTCTTCCCACCATTTGCGTAAGTTGGTGCTGCACCTGTCAAAGAACCCCAGGGTCCGCACTTCCTTGGCGATGGCACGCCAAATACCCTTTTTCTGATGGGCGCTGACCTGCAGAAAAAGATGCATAGAAAAAGGTATGAGTCATACCGTCTGGCCTGTTACACTCATGGCCCACCATATCCCTCCCATTCCTTATGCACAGACATTGACCACCAGACATGCAGCACTCTGCCCAGGACCCCTCCGCCCCCCCTTACATGAGGTTTACACACACAGCACTCCATGCATTCATGCCCCATGCACCGTGCTCACAGTGTAGTCACCTGTTGGTCTGGAGGATCATAAAGTAAACGGTACTGGGGTAGGACCCCATCCACCAGTCTCTCCAACTCCTCCAAAGTGAAGGCAGGGTCCCTTTCCCCAGACACTTGAGCCATGGTCACTTCCAGACACAGGTCACATCAGCACTTGCAGTGTAGGTCCTCTCCTGTTGTAGGTCAGGTAGCAAGTGAGTGAACAGATCGAAAATGGCGGTCAAGTTTGCGGCGGTGTGTTCTGCCAGCATACATCACCATTGGCTACTGGAACCCATAGGGCCCCATGATAACCAATGAGGTGTTGCACAGCGGTCATCAACAGCCTCCCACAACGGCACACAACGCCAGCGGAATTACCTCATTTCCACTTGTCCCTCCACACAGGTGAGACGGCCGCCATTTCAGGGGTGAACAGGCCATGGCATGTAACTGCGTCACAGCAGACATAGGCACATTAACGGAACTACACGTTCACATACTGTTTCTGTCACAACATGCATGGCATTTTACTCAGAGATATGTATGAATATGACCATCTTCTCACCGTTTTTCATCCTAGAGTTCAACCGCTGCAGATGAATAGGAGATGGAGACATCCCCCTTTTACAGACCCCTGGTGGATCCTCACCTACAGACTTGATAGGGCCACAATCCAAGAGCTGTATTCCCAATTGGAGCCAGACCTGATCTCAGCTATCCGTCACCCCACTGGGATACCTCCTCTTGTGCAAGTCGTATCAGTGCTCCATTTCTTGGCAAGTGGCTCCTTCCAAGCAACAGTGGCCATGGCAGCAGGGATGTCACAGCCTATGTTCTCAAACGTGCTGACCAGAGTTTTGTCTGCCCTCATGAAACACTTGCACAACTACATAATTTTCCCCCATGTGGAGAATTTGGCCACATTAAAGGCTGACTTATATGCACTGTGACATATCCCCTACATCATTGGTGCTCTTGATGGTACACATATTGCCTTTGTCCCCCCCAGAGAAATGAACAGGTGTTCAGAAATCGAAAAAGCTTTCACTCTATGAATGTGCCAATAGTGTACCTGGAGGACCAGTACATATCCCATGTCAATGCTAACTGTCCTGGGTCTGTGATAATGCCTATATCCTGAAGAAAAGCATCATCCCATATGTGATGGCTCAACTCCAGAGGCACTGGATGTGGCTAATAGGAGAACCTATGGTCCCCACCCAGTGGATGTTGGTATATGGGTGTGGGGTTGGCCCTAAGGGTGAGTAAATGGTATCCTTCGGTATTTGCAGGTGACTCTGGTTACCCCAACCTCTCATGGCTACTGGCCCCAGTGATGAATGCCAGGACAAGGGCAGAGGAACATTACAATGAGGCACATGGGCGAACAAGGAGGATCATTGAGCAAACCTTTGGCCTCCTGAAGGCCAGGTTCAGGTGCCTCCATCTGACAGGTGGATCCCTGTGCTATTCACACAAGAAGGTCTGCTAGATCATCATTGCATGTTGCAAGTTGCACAACCTGGCCTTGAGACGCCAGGTGCCTTTTCTGAAGGAGGATGAGGCTGGAGATGGCCGTGTGACAGAGGTGGAGCCTGTGGACAGTGACGAAGAGGAGGCAGAGGAAGAGGATGTGGACAACAGAACAACTATAATACAACAGTACTTCCAGTAACACACAGGTAAGACACTGTAATTTTTCTGGCTGGCTGCTGTTCCCACTACACATGTGTATTGTGTATTGACTGCAGCACATTACAGGTCATAACTATGTTTACATCACTGTACTGTCTATTTGCAATGTCTACAGATTGTTAAACAACTACATCCTTAAATCATTTGACATACTACATCTGTGTTTATTCCAAGAGTGTTTATTTCAGTGCTGAGAAGTAAATGGGGATGTGCAATGGGCTTGGGTGATGGTGGAGGAGAGTCCATGATAGGGTACAGTCTATTTGTATCACAGGTGCATTGTCCAAAGGGGCATAGGAAGTGGAGCAATGTCAGTTCAAGGTGGACAGGGTGACAGTGTGGGACAGAAGGGTGAAAATCAGGAGAGTCTTATTTCCTGGGTGGTCTTGCCAATGTTCTCTGGCTTCTGCCCGGATAGCAGGGACAGTTCGCGTGGTGGTTCTCCTTCTACAGGGGGTATGGTGCTGGTGGCCTGTTGTTCCTGTGGCGGGGCCTCCTGTCCACTAGTGTTGGCAGAGGTGGAGGGCTGTTCATCGGTGTAGCTAGTGTCAGGGACCTGCTGGTGTGCCACTTCCTCCCTCATGGTGTTAGCCATGTCTGCCAGTACCCCTGCAAAGTTGATCAGGGTGGTGTGGATGTCCTTCAGGTCCTCTCTGATCCCAGTACTGTCCCTCCTGCAGCAGCTGGGTCTCCTGCAACTTGGCCAGTATGTGGCCCATCATCTCCTGGGAGTGCCTTGTTGAGGGTCGATTCCCTTGGCCTGTCCTCCCCCTGTCGCACAGCTGTCCTCCCAGCTTCCCTGTTGTCCTGTGCCTCTGTCCCCTGAACCGTATGCCCACTGCCACTGACCCCATGTCCTTGATCGTCCTGTGTTTTTGGGGTTGCCTGGGGTCCCTGTAGTGGTGGACACACTGCTGATTGATTTGTCCTGGGGACAGTGGGATGGTCCTGTTGGGTGTGTGCTATGCTGATGTTTCCTGAGGGGGGAGGCTCTGTGGTGGTATGGGATTCTGGCTGGGTAACCGACTGTCTAGAGATGCCTGATAGGCCAGGTTGGTCATCCATATCCAGTCGTGCAGAGCTGCTGTCATCACTGTGGACCTCTTCTGGGGGTGGACTGGATGTTGCTGGCACCTCCTCTCCAGTGACGTTGTGTGGGGGTCCTGTTGGTATGTAAATGCAGTGTTATTGTTTCTGCGTGTGACATATGGTGCATTGTTGTGTTTCCCACTATGGTTGTTATTACCAAGGCAGCTTTGGCTTATGTGAGTTGTGATTTGGTTGACTAAGTGATTGTCCCTACTGTGCATGCTGTGGTGATGGGTGTCCATGCAGGTCTGTGATGGATGTCCATGCATTGGTGTTGCATGCAGGGCTTGGTTGTGGGAGGGGTGGGTTGTGATGGTGGGGTGTGTGGGAGGTGGTGGAGTGATGAGAGTGAGGGTGAGGACATGCAGGTAGGGAAGTGAAAGTAATAAAGAGTTGACTTACCAGAGTCCATTCCTCTTGCTACTCCTGCCAGGCCTTCAGGATGCATTATT
This sequence comes from Pleurodeles waltl, assembly GCF_031143425.1. Classification (NCBI taxonomy): domain Eukaryota; kingdom Metazoa; phylum Chordata; class Amphibia; order Caudata; family Salamandridae; genus Pleurodeles; species Pleurodeles waltl. The sequence goes on along the minus strand of NC_090443.1, from coordinate 655,521,564 downwards.
GCAAAGACCTGCTCCTTCCATGTTGTTAGTTGTGGGGGAGGAGGTGGAGTCCACCGCCAGTCCTCTGTACAGCTATCTGGTGTCTTGCAACCACGGAACGTACCTTTCCCTGTAGGTTGTTCCACCTCTTCCTGATGCCATCCCTTGTTCTTGGGTGCTGTCCCACAGCGTTGACCATGTATACGACTCTCTGCAATAGCTCCATCTTCCTTGCAATGGATGTCTGCTGCACCTGTGATCCGAATAGCTGTGGCTCTACCCAGATGATTTCCTCCACCATGATCATTAGTTCCTCCTCTGAGAACCTGGGGAATCTTTGTGGTGCCATGGGTGTCATGTGTGTGGTGTGTGTGGGGTGATGTGTTGGCGTGTGTGCTGTGAGGTGTGTGGATGTTGTATGGGTGATGGTGTTCTGTAGCTCTGCTTTAGTGGGTGCTCCTGGAGTGTCTCTCTCTCTGTTGTAAATTTTTAGTTGTGGCAAAGGGTTGTGGGTAATGTGGGTATATGTTTTATAGTGGTGTGGGTGTTTTGTGTGTATGTGTGTCAGGTGTGTGTAGTTTGAATTGTCCAATGTAGTGTAGTTTTGTTGGTGTGTGTGTGTTTTTAGCACGTCGGTGTGTACTGCAAATGGTTTACCGCGGTTGAATGTCCACTGTGGTGATTCGTAGGTCATAATGCTGTGGGTGTATTTCTGTTGGCGTAATGGTAGGGTTTTAGTACCGCAATTTTATCACTGACCTTTGGGCTGGTGGACTTGTGTGTGTATCTGTATAGTGGTGGATTTCTATGTGTGGGTCATACTACGCATAGCGGTATATCGCAGCAGTCGCTGTATGCTGTCGGCAGTCATCATTGCGGTAAGCGGGACTTACCACCAATGTCATAATGAGGGCCTAATTTCCTATATTAAGGATACATGTGATTTTTTAAGAATATTGACGCCATTGCATGGCAAGAAGAATATTTTTTGGTAACAATAGATGTTGTATCTTTATACACATCCATGAAACATGAAGTGGGTCTAAAAGCCATGGAGTACTTTCTCAAACAGCACAATATCCAAGAATTGAAACATTCAAAGATGTTATTATCAATGATTGAGATGTGTCTCACTGATAATATTTTTATGTTTAATCATGAGTTATTTCTACAAATACAAGGTTCAGCTATGGTAGTTTCCTCCCTTCCTTTTCTCAAAGCTACGCCAATCTCACCATGGGTTGGTGGGAGAGGAAGGTGGTTTGGAGAGAGGAAAACAACATGTATATGGAAAAATTAATACTTTGGTTGAGATTTATTGACAATTTGTTTATCATTTGGAAAGGCACGGATTGAGAGTTTCAAGAATTCTTTAAGATTTTAAACACTAATGATAAAATGTACTTGTCAAACAAACAAAAATGAGATAGAATTTTTGGACATCAAGGTTTATGTTCACAATGAGACCTTACATGCAACCATGTATCGAAAACCTACTTCAACAAACATGGCAGGAGTTTCCATCCACAGGGTTTACTTAAAAATATACCTTATGGAGAATTCCTGAGAGTTAGACAAAACTGCACAGAAGACTCAGTAGTGTTAAAAGAGTTTGAGGATGTAAGAAATAGATTTGAAGCAAGAGGGTGTCCCCAACACCATATTAAAATGGGGATGTAAGAGCACAAACAATAAAGAACAAAAGAGCATTAAGTGTCAGGAAGATCAAGAAATAAGAATGATAATGACATATAATAAAGAACATGATGAGATTTCAAGGATCTTGAAAGAACATTGGAACCTGTCACAAAATGATTCGGAGATTGGTTCCTTAATAGGAACTGGACCTAAAATGAGTTTTTAAAAAGCACCACCGATTAAGGATCAGCTTGTGAGAAACCACTTTGTTGAAGAAACACCTCAAACATGGTTGAATAAAGAAAGTGAGCGGTTTTTCAAGTGTCTGAAATGTAAGTTATGTCAACTTGGTGAAAACAGGAAGGATGTAAAAGATACCATGAGGCACATGTTTAAGATCAACCAAAGAATCACATGTGAAACAACTTATGTAGTATATGTACTAAAATGTGAATGTGGCATGAAATATGTATGGAGTACAACTTGTAAGTTAAAGAAAAGAGTATTGGAACACATCAGAGCAGTGAACAATAAAGATGTGAGCTATGCAATAGTAAAACATCATAATCAATGTCATCAAAATAATTGGCAGATAATGCAGTACTTTGGAGTAGCTCATGTCCCCTGTAATGAAAGAGGAGGTAATAGAACACTGAAATTGCGTTATCTGGAATCTAGATACATAATAAAACTAAGGAGCATGATCCCATTTGGCCTGAATGCCGAATGAAGAACTCTTTGTACATTTATGAAGAAAATATATAGAAATAAAAGAACTGAGCAATATGTAAACTAATCCAATAAAGTTTACAGCCATCTATGAATATTTGTAAATTGTGACATGTCAAGAAAATATGAAATTTATGTACTATTTGCATATTTGAAAAGTCATGCAATATCAGTGATTTTAGTATACGCTAATACATTTGTGAGTGATTTTGTCTCTCATTCCCACAATTATCTTCAAGGTCTGTATAAAAAATATTAAATAGAAATAGATTTCTCTTTAGAAAAAGTGACATGGTGACATGGTATAATTTAATATTAGAATAAAAGGTGTAAATTCATAGAATAGAAAATTAAGGATGATAAAATGATATTTTAGACATGAGGGAATTATGATATCTTCCCATTTTGTAGCTAGAAAACGAGTAATGTTATCAGCTATAGTAGCATAAATACAATGGAAGATATGGAAATATGATGCAATATGATAGCATAGGAGGAAAGGGACAGGTTAAATTTTGAAAATGCGTAAATGTTTATGATGTTTAACAAGTCAACATTTTAAATTATAATAATAACCTTGAAAAACTACATGTCCCAGAATGCTATGGTAAAGACATAAACAGAGGACTATATAAACTGTGTAAAAAATAGACATTGCCTACCTGTGATCAAGACCTTTGTTGGTTGAAACGCATTAAGTGGTGGGGGCACATACTTATCTCAATAAAAAAGCTAATGAATGGACTTCATGGAGTGCAGTGTCTAATCCTTGTTGAAAAAAATAAATATATATATATATATATATATATATATATATATATATATATATATATATATATATACATTTACATCTAAATATGGCCATGTTACCATATATGCAGTGCATTCACTATCATTTTGGTGTTGCCCTGTGAAAGAACATTGTAAATGTGGCCCATTGTCTGTAATGCGGATGGAAATCAATATCATCTAACATGGTCACAGACATGATACTCCATAGGTGGACTACATATGTGAATATGTGAAAAGTGATACATTCGGATAATAAGTGATGCATTTGCTGCCAGAGTGGGAAAAGTGAGGCATAATCATGCTACATGATGCCCTTTATGCTTTATGCGGAAAGTGACATTTGTGCAGAAAACATAGTATTACTGATGCTTGTGTTTAAAAAAGTGTAAAAGTGAAAACATGACTCAAGCACTACCTGCCAAACATGTTAGGCACGGGAGGCAGGGTCTGCAAGGTGTACCCAACTCAGGAGAGGCAACAGCTTTGGTGCAAGGTCCAGTTTCAGGTGGCCCAGATTTTCATTGTCACTTGGAGCCCACACCAAATCAATCACCAGTGGGCAGACACTGTGAGCCGAGAGGGGGATCTACGTGTTCAGCTGGGGTTCGAAATTGTTGGACCTACTAGTAAGTTAATCAATTGCATGATCCTGTAATTGCATGTTTGTATTAAAAATTTCAAGATTGGGGACGTCTCATTTACAATGTTTTGACGAAGGCAGCGCAGCAAGCCTTTTTGTTTTACTGCCCTGCGTCAAAAACAAAAGTGCAGGAATGTGGCACATCTACAAGATACAACACATTTCTGTGCTCTCCCCCTGAACTGGTGCATAAATTGCTGCCATGCACCAATGCAGACACCCTTGCATCGTGGTGCAAGGGTGCCGCGTTGCGGGGATAATCTTTTTTGTGCATGAAGGGACACCTTTCTGCACATAATTAATCACAAGAGACCTTTTCCTATTTGTATGTGTTCCGCAAAATGCAGCACACATAGAAAGAGGAAAACATGCAGAAATTAAGATATTACTCGCCATTGCACCACCCTTGCGACACCCCTGGTGTGGCGTAGGATTTTGACGCATTCCCAGTTTTACAACACCGTGTAAATCTGGGAATGCTACAAAATCCATGAGTGGTGTATCAGAATATCCACTGCAAGATCCATTGAACGCCTCCCTGACGCAAAGTGAGACAATGCAGCATCTTGCGCTGTGTTGCCTTGTTCCATATCTACAAGGCCACGAAAAGCAACAAAGGTTTCTTTGAAGTGGCCTTGTAGATATGGTTCTGTAGTGGGCTCCATCACACTGTTATTTAGAGTGTAATTCCTGCAACACACAGGGGCTTTCGACAAAACCCACAACTAATGTATCCTGATGTTTGAGACATATAGGGGGTCATTCTGACCCTGGCGGTAAATACCGCCAGGGCCGGGGTCGGCGGTAGCACCGCCAACAGGCTGGCGGTGCTCCGCCGGGCATTCTGACCGCGGCGGTACAGCCGCGGCCAGAAGCGGAAAGCCGGCGGTGTACCGCCGACTTTCCGCTGCCCATGGGAATCCGCCATAGCGGCGCAGCTTGCTGCACCGCCATGGGGATTCTGACACCCCATACCGCCATCCTGTTCCTGGCGGTTCGCCCGCCAGGAACAGGATGGCGGTATGGGGTGTCGTGGGGCCCCTGGGGGCCCCTGCAGTGCCCATGCCAATGGCATGGGCACTGCAGGGGCCCCCGTAAGAGGGCCCCACAAAGAATTTCAGTGTCTGCTTTGCAGACACTGAAATTCGCGACGGGTGCAACTGCACCCGTCGCACCTTCCCACTCCACCGGCTCCATTCGGAGCCGGCTTCCTCGGGGGAAGGGTGTTTCCCACTGGGCTGGCGGGCGGACTTTTGGCAGTTGCCCGCCAGCCCAGTGGGAAACCCAGAATGACCGCCGCAGTCTTTTGACCGCGGGACGGTCTTCTGGCGGTTCCCGCTTGGCGGGCGGCTCCCGCCGCCCGCCAAGCTTAGAATCAGGCCCATAGTTTGGTCCAGATGCCATGATACATTGTATTACTGTTTACTAAAAATATCATGAGACAAGGGTCCTTTCACCGTTGCATCACATTTCCTAATATACTTCATCTTGTGAGGGTTAGGCCTATAGGTGATGTCTGAGACAATGAGAACTGTTTAGTGAGTAGTCTCATACAATCTCCAGCACCTGATTCGTAAGGTGCTAAATACTGTCAAAGTACCCTTAAACATTGGGAAAATACATCCATTATGTGAACCTTCAAACTTAGCCCTATGCTACATGTTCAATGTATTGGCAGTACCACACATTATTGACGGAAATGTACTGTGCTACATATGTACATATTCTAGATGTTCTATATTCATTAAACATTAAACCTTTTCCTGTCTTTCAGGAGGACCTGCTAACTACACCTGTGGTGAGGTGGACATCTTCCGGGATCCGAATGCTGCCAGTGAGTGTCTCCTGATTGTTAATGTACACTGTCAAGAATTTCTAAATTCATGTATGTTGTTGCAAGGGGTATCATAGATCAGCTGAAACAAGATTTTGATGACATGTTGGTACACAAAAGTAGTACCCGAAAGTGGCATGTACAATTGTAAAGCTCACTTAACAACATCCTATAAAGTCAGACATACATGATAGGTGTATCAGAACCTCATGTGCTGATGTTGTGCATGCTATGTTGTTGATGCTTATGACACATTTACCATCACCTGCCTTATAAGCCATCAGATGAGTTTCATTTACAAAATATATTACAAGTACCATGGATAGAAGATGACAAACCGTGACCCGAAACCTGGGACATAATTGTTGTATGGTACAGTCAGATTGATTAAAGCTTTGTCAGACATTCATGCTACTCAATCTGCTACTTGTTCTAAGATCCCTACGTGTAAAGTGGTTTTGTGTCCACACAACGTTAGTACTACAAGGGACCTGGCAGCCCATGACAGCAGGCTCAGCATCCCCAAATATGATTCTGCATATAATCAAATTGTTGCAGTGAGTGACTATGGCGGTCATTCGGTTCCCGACGAAAGACCGCGGCGGCCATTCCGGCTTTCCCGCTGGGCCGGCGGGTGACCGCCAGAAGACCGCCGGCTGGCCCAGCGGGAAAACCCCTTCAACAATGAAGCCGGCTCGGAATGGAGCCGGCGGAGTTGGAGGGGTGCGACGGGTGCAGTGGCACCCGTTGCGATTTTCACTGTCTGCACAGCAGACAGTGAAAATCTTTGTGGGGCCCTGTTAGGGGGCCCCTGCACTGCCCATGCCAGTGGCATGGGTAGGGCAGGGGGCCCCAGGGGCCCCATGGCACCCGTTCCCGCCATCCTGGTTCTGGCGGTGGACACCGCCACAAACAGGCTGTCGGGAAGGCGGTCGGAATCCCCATGCCGGTGCTGCAAGCAGCGCCGCCATGGCGGATTCCCTGGGCCAGCGGGAAACCGGCGGGAAACCGGCGGGAAACCGCCGGCTCCCCTTTTCTGACCGCAGCTTTACCGCCACGGTCAGAATCGCCCAGGAAGCACCGCCAGCCTGTTGGCGGTGCTTCCGCCACCCTCCGCCATGGCGGACATGGACCGCCAGGGTCAGAATGACCCCCTATGTCCTTTGACCATGGCAATGACAAACTTTCCTTCACCCCTTGGCACACATCATCAGTACCTGTGCATCTTTATGACCAATGCACATCAGTGACATGTGAGATAGGGAGACTTAGGGTCAATGTCCAATTTGCTTTTTTGGGACAACTGATGTCAGTATGGAATGTGCGGATACCAACACATTTGTGGGATGAATATCTGTCAGCCTGCATGATGCACATTGCTAGTGTTGTAGCCCACATGGCAATGTTAGACACATTCATGGAGTCATTTGTGAGTCTCCAGCACAGGGCAGCCTGGTTCAGGGGTGCCTGTGTTGCTGGGATGATTGTTTATGTGCAGGAAGGGAAGCCTTCCTGCACATAAAACATCCCAAGAGCTATGTTCCTCTTTAGAAAGTGGAAAAAATGGGGAGAAATGAAGATATTTTCCCCGTTGCATCATTCTGCACCACCTCTGAGGTGTCATAGGAATCTGAGTCATTTCCAGACTTGCATTTCTGGGAATGGGTCAGATTCCTTTGGGTTCCATGGGTGTTGCATGGGAACACCAAAAGCAACACCCATGGAATGTCCCTTTCATGCAGTTTTATGCATGAAAGTGTTCCATATTTACAAGGGATGAAAAGCCACACAAGGTGGCTTTCCATGGCCTTGTAAATTTGGGCTGGCACACTGCACCACCAGAGTGTTGAAAAAAATGACTTTCCAGTGGTGGGGTATGCCGGTAGGGCCTTGTCATTGAAGCCCTTAGTGTGGCAGGTCTACACTTACTCTGTTTAATAATCAACCACTGTAGACAGATTCAGATTTAGTAACTGTTCAACATGTCAGCATTCTACAGATAACAAATCAGTTAATGCCTAACTCATGGCCACATATACACAATACCATGTAGAGGACGTGTCCATACCGTTGTAGTGTTAGGACAGGTATAAGGAAAATGCGTTCAACCAGACAGATATGTATGAAAATTGTTGTCGGCCTGAAGGCCATTTCACAGTCCACCTACTGCTGTCATTGCACATACTAGGTTAGAACAGGTTCTTTGCAGAGGTGAATACTCAGTAGCAAACATTCTGGCCTCTTACTTTTGATCCCATCATATCTTCTTGGGATAGGTCCTTACATGGTCAAAGTATTAGCAGATTAGCTGGTTTATGTCAGGTGATTATCATGCATCTTGTGACCATTGTGCATGATAACTAATATAGGAGTCATTTATAGAGCTGAAAATGCCACTTGTGCAGCTATGTGTTTATGCTAACACAGGTTCATGCATGTAAATGATGACAACAGGGACAAGTTCATCTTGGTCTGATACATCCGCCCTTCCTCTCCAACAGACAAAAAGAACACAGAGCAGGAACGCACATATGTCAACAGTCTGGAGAGGTATTGCCACATCAGCCATATCTGCAAGGCATTCAGGAGAATGGGACGGAGGTTTGCAAGGCTGAAGGATCTTGGAGCTTACCACCATGGGTAACTACAATGGAAGAGAGGGAAATCCCAAATGCTAGGGATAAGAATAGTAACACTCCACAAGATACTGAAGCTGTCCCTTGGCCCTCAACTGCCCCACCGCCCTTGCCACCACAGATTGTCCAGGCTACACCCAGGCCTAGCTCAAGTGCAGTGCAGGACAGTATTGACATTTTCAGGAGGCTGGCAAGCCCAAATTTACAATTTGCTACTGTGTTGGCTAAACTGGACTATAGAAATCAGTGGACACTGTTTTGGCCAAAGTGATGTGGCCCTGAATATGTTGGCCCTTCTCTGTTTTGTTGTTTTAGATGAGGTTGTTTTGAGACTAAGTTTTTAATATTTCATAGTTGTTAGTTGGGAATTAGGGCAGTTAGTTTATTTAGTGGGTGGGGGATTGATGTCTCGGGTGTTTGTAAAAAAAATATTAAAAATGTATATTTGTTCGGGTTTCTATTATTAGTTACTTTATGTATAGGTTTAGTGTATGTGTGCCTCTTGTCCTATTGTGTATTAAGTTGGGAGGGGGGTTTATGTTTAAGAGGTCTAATTTGTTGATGTGTAGGTATTCATCAGTTAAGGACAGGTAGTTTAGATTGTTTTTAGGTTAAGGTAGGATAGAATAGTTAGCAAATGTTTGGATAGACATAGTTAGTTTAGGTGTGTATGGTAGGTTAGCTTAGTTTGTTTTAAGATATAGTACTTAAATGCTTGCATATAGTAAATATGTTTTCTTGAATTGCAGTACTGCTTCCTTACTCACAATGTTGTAGTTGACTTATATAGCTTTTCTGGATTAGGCCCATGATGTTTGCTTCATGACATTACTGGCAAACATGGTTGACAGGTTGAAGGACCAAAGGAGTATGGAATGGTGAGTTTGATCAGGAATTGCTAAATAGATTGTTCACCATTGTGTACAGACAAAGTGCCACTCTTGTTGTGGATAGCCAACAGGCCACATACAGCTTTTCATCCAAATGTTGTACTGGGAGCCTTAAGTGATGCTACGTGTAATGTAAGGAAAAATATATGACGTAGTTTGCAGTTATCAGGCATGTGTTGGCTCACATACAGTTCCCATACACTTACTCACATACTCTGGCAACACTTTTTTGTCACATCATAGTCGAGAGGTGGCTAGCATCCACTCGCATACCTGCTACCTGGATAGTCACCTTATTTGTGCATGGACATTGAGATATCTTTGCATGGATACGTGACCTTGGGTGACTACTTGCTTTTTTCTCATGCACATATGTTTCACATACATTTAAGTCCTTGCCCTGGGCTGCATTTTGTAATTGTCTATTACATGCAATTTCAGTTTTCATATCTGCAGAGTATTATGGGCCAGCACAAAGAAAATGCAGTACTCCATCTCATAATGACTAGACATGCAACAGGCTCTGTGGGTGAAGTGATTTTATTTACTAGTGGACATAGGAGCAAGTTGCAAGTGGCAGTCCTTGGTACAACAACCCCAACATTTCCCCAGAGTCACAGAATGTCGAGACAGAGTCCAATGGGGGATCCATTTCACTGTACATATGTGGAAGGGGAGTGTTTCAGTGAGGAAGAGATTGATCATATTGCCAATAAGGAGTAAAGCCACATTGGCCAATCTAAATTGTCTCAGGTCAACAGATGGGACAGTAAAATGAGGAAGGTTGGAGTTGTCACGTACACTGGGATGGGGGAACCCGAGGCAAAGGAGAAACAGGCAATTTGGCACAGAAAGATGCTACTGGGCAGTTTTACATCAGCAGCAGCATTTCTCAGTGCCAAGTGGTCAGGCAGCATTGCATTGAAAAGGGCATGGTTATTGGCCAGCAAAACAACAATGTCATGGAGGTAGGCACCCACAGTGGCAATGTATATGTCCAGCTTCCGTTCTAGGGACTCCAGGATATAGTGTATTTCCCCCAGCTCTTTAACAAGCTCACTGGTGCCACTTTGGCTGGGCAGTTGCTCAGGAACCTGCTTCATGAAACCAGCGATATCAGCCAGAGACTGTTGGAGTTCACAGAGTGGATTGTAGGTGCCTTGTATAGCAGATGAGGTGTCCTTATTTGGACTGAAGCACCTATAGACTGCATCTAGGATGCCCGCCGTGGTCTCCATCTCCATCCGCACCACATCTAGCATTTCCTCCTGGACTCCTACCGTACAGTGCTGAAAAATGACTTGGGGGTCCTCAGAGCCATGGATGGGGGTGCTGTGGCAGGTGGTGTTTGGTGTGTGCTGAGTTGATCCGCTAGAAACCCCACTATGCTGTTGGCTCATCCTGCAGCCGGAGACAGTGTGTTGAAAGAGTTGAGTATTTCCCAGCGGATGTCTTGCTCTAAGGTTGGCAGCCTGCCATCATCATCTAGATCATCATTCCAGAAATGCCGCTGTTCAGGAGTTGTAGGTACATACTCTGCAAAGAGAGATAACAATGTAAATGATGTCTTGTGTTAGGTGTTGACTTGAATACTGTATATGTCATTCAGACTTGTTAATGCTTTAACCTGTATACAACATTGTCGCATTGGAAGTCTGTTACTGAGAGATATGGAGTCCGATTTGCACATACGCTGCCTTTTAGATGGCAGTATCTCTACAACCTTAACGCAACAACTGTGTGACAGACAAGGCACATTTATCTTTTACATGACACATTTTCAACATGGTTACACAGCTCACTGAGACTACCTTTCCTTTGGTCATGAGATGAGATCCTGTCCACATTTGTTAAGGTGATTTGCATTCTTTATTGCAAAGCCTGTGCTGATTGTGTCTTAGCATGTGGATACTACCACTGTTTAGATTAAAACCAATCCCTAGCATGGATGCATTCCCTGTAGCCCTCATCATAATCACTGCTACTGTGCAGGTAATGTGGCTTTGGACACAATTTGTAAAGCATCTGCCATCTGGGTTTCGCACCGTACACTATGGTGCAGTGCCCTGCTGTGTTGCTTTGCATGCACTTTGCTCATTTTTGTGGGGCAATGGTTGAATGGTTTACACTTATCCAGGCCAAAATCTACACATCAAATACACCTTAAGAGACTGAAGGAATGTATGAGGCCATGTACTTCCCATGTCTCTCCTATATCTGTCTCCTCAGATTGAATGGTTACATTCCATTTTTGTACCATCAATGAAGACAGTGGACACTATGTATGAGAAGTGAGGCTATGGTCAATATCAGACATATGTAAGTTACTAGCACATACCGCCACCCCAGTTGATGATTACCAATTATTGGGTGTCTGTATCGTATGACATATCCTTTGGCACAGGGCAACTCACATGTACTTGTACATGCCTTCTCTGTGACCCCTCATTCAGGGCCAGGTAGTCAACTTACTGCCACACAGTGAGGTAACCTAGATAATACATTGACTGTCATCAATATCAACAGTATGTGTGACTATGTCCAGAGTATTGACGTGTCTTACTGGATTTGAGGCCTATGGATCAGGCTTTACCTCTCATGGTAGTAGAATTTTCTTTCCAGATATGTATATGTTGAGATTTCATAGATGACTAGACACATCCATCCGAGTGTCAAACCATTGATGACTGCTGCCCTTTGTGGTGGTGTACTAGTTTAGAATTTCCCTTGGCAGATCCCTATTTCACATCCTCCAAATTAGACATATGTGGCATTATTAAGCAATTTGCCTTCAGACTCCCTTCTGCAAGATGCTACATATTCACCCATGACCGCATCACATGTAGGATGTGATACCTCAATGGAGTCTTACAAGCCATCCCTTCCTAGCTGCAACACATGTATGACACTGTCAGACACAGAAGCACATTTGCACAGGGTTGGCTACCCTACAGTATATGTTTTCATTCTGACTTTCTTGCTATGCCATGTCTCACCTTTCAGACCCTTGGTAGTTCTAACTACCCATCCAACACTTCCATTGCACTGCACACCCATGGGTCCACCAGGGCATGACACCATCTTTGGTTTGAACACACAAGGTCCTCTGATGTGCATCACTAGAATTGCCCCTGACCTAATCAGGTTTGGTAGAAGACATGGGTTCTGTTGGTCCCTATGATGTCATATTACATCTGTGTTGTCTCAACACACACCAGGGCTGCTGAATTATATGTATTGTTATGACTAATGATCTACATGCGGCTCTTGGCATGTTTCTATGTGTTGATCCTTCACAGACCACACACCTGACCTCCCACTGAGGTAAGCTGTTTATCCTTTGACAAGCCCATGCCCTTGGCTTCTGTTGCAGTGCAGCACTGGCCTGCACCACACAGTAACCAATGGGGCCCATGGTTCTGGTGACTCATGTTGTATACTATACTATACATGCCAGTATACACTGGTTGACTTAGACTGGTGATGCACTTTACACATGTAATGATTGAACATATCAGAAACTGACTGAGGTGTGTGAAATATTGCTAGGCAGTGAGAGTGCCATTTCAGTGTAATTTAATGTCATGTGGTACAGATTCCGGCTCATTGCCGTGCAGACAGCACATTGGAGTACTGAAACATAGGTAACCTCACTGCACAACATGACATTGTTGCCCCCATTGCTGCTTGATCATACTTACCCTGTCTCTGTGGCTGTCCCTCACCTGCTGCACTGTTGTGTCTGGGGATTCCAGCCACCAACATATCTGGAATGGCAGCTGCCACCTGCTCCTCCAAGGCATTCAGTTCCTCCTGGGGTACAGGGCTCCCTTCTCCAGTCTGCAGTGCTGTCTTCAGGTTTTTTGCCAGTTTCTCCTTTGTGTGGTGTTTATAATCGTGCCACCACTAGTGACAGTCCTTTTACTTTTCCCACGCTGTTGACCTTCTTCATGATGGATACCCAAATGCCCTTTTTCCTCCCTAGAGGCAACTTTGAGGTGACAAAAAGCTCGTGCTCCGTCACCTCTGTGATCAGGATCTCATTCTACTCCTCACAGAAGTTTGATTTCCTCTTCCTCTGTGACTCTATGTGAACATGCTGGCTGGTGCTGGGGTCCTGATCCCTGCTGCTGCAGGGTCCATAGCTGCATTCAGTGAGTATTCAATTGTTTTCCCAATGATGCGTCTTTTTTTGTTGCTTTTTAAGGCATTCCATGTACAAAATTGATGCAGGGCCACTTTATGTGCTGCAGGTCTGCCCTGCGTCACTGTTGCAGCAGTAGGGTCAGATTTGCCTGGGATTTGATGCACAAGAATGCATTGTTTTTTCAGATGCAGTCAGTTCATTGCGTCATGATGATCCGTATTACAAATATGGTGCTTCCATGTTGAAGGATCTGGCTTACCGTAGCACAAGTATTTTTGACACATCATAGCCGCAAAGCAACTATTCATCATATCTTGTAAAGTCCTTGGGTTTCTGATTGACAGAAGTATGCACGCTGATCAAGCAGGAACAATCCTAGTCAGGGTAAGTCACAAACACATTAAATTAACCTGTGCTCATCTTTTAGTAGCTTGGAACAGAGAAGTGACACTTAATTTAATAGGCAATGTGTAGAGTATTTTGAAACACTTCAAACAGGAAAATACGACACAAAAAGATACCACCCTGGTTAGAAAAATAGAACGTAATTTAATAAATAAAACACAACCAAAAAGACAAAAATCCAATAAGTACAACTTGAGATATACGTTTTTAAACAATAGACTATAACATAACGGTTAGAAACAAGGACTGCCAATTAGGGCTATCTGGTCACGTCGGGCCAAGACAAAGTCAGAAGTTTAGGCCTATTGCTATGGAGCTCAGTCCAGCTACAAGGACCCTGTAGGGCCTGCTGAACCAAAGTCCCCTAATCCTGGTTGCATCACAGTCGAAGATGCGGGAAGCAGTCTGAAGATTTGTGTTGGTGTTGATTCCCACAGTTGCGGCGGTGCTTCAATCCTTCCCACACAGTTAGAGAAGAAGCATCCATTTTCTACATGCAACAGTGATGATTTGTTGGGTCTGGGATGCGGCATTCTGAAGGTAATGCCCCAAGGTCGAGCCACACTGAAGAGGTGATGTGTTGACTCTGATCCACGCAAAGCAGCTGATGCACCATTCAAAAGGGGTGATACGCTGGTTCCAATCTGTGCAGCGATGGTCATGCATTATTTCAGCTGCAGTAAACGCCTTGGGCCCACTTCCAAGAGTCTAAGCCTGGGGTGGCACCACTTGGTAGGACAACCTCACAGGTGGCAGAGTCTTGGTATATATTTCGGTGTGTTGGAAGTCTTTTGTGTTCCTCAGATGTCAATCAGGAGACCAGTAAGCTGGCCTTTGGCGTCACACTAGGTTCTCTGTTGGAGAGATGCACGTCCAGTCCTTCTTACTCCCAGGCAAGAGGGCAGCATGTAGCAGGTCAGTAAAGCAAAGGAAGAGTCCAGCAGAGTGGCTATCCTTGTGCAGCACAGAAGTCCTTCATCCACAGGTCCAGAAGTGTACTGTCTTAGTGGTGTCAGAGGTCCAGTACTTATACCCAATCCTTTGAAGTGGAGGAGGCTTCTAAGACAGGCCTTCGAAGTGCACATAATCCCTGCCCTTCCTGCCCTGGTGCCAGACTCACAATAGGGGGTTGTGCTGCCCTTTGTGTGGGGACAGGACACAGCCTACTTTGGTGTAAGTGAAGCTGTGTCCAGCTCCTCCCTCCAGTCCTGCCCAAGATGACCAATCAAGGCCTACCAGGTCACATCTAAGGGCCTTGGGTGTGCGGCTGGCAAGGAGGAATACACAAAGCCCTGCTGTCACCCCACCATAGACATGTGATCAGAGACAGGTAGCAGGCACCAAATTGCTTATAAATTAAAATCCATCTTCACCATTAGTTGTGACATTAAATTGTGATTCGAGAAACAACAAACTTGTAATAAGGTGATTCCAATGTTACCCTATGTGGGTGTACGGTCTTTCTGTAGTGAAAAATGACTTTGGGAGTTTTTTACTACATGAACATGAAAAACTGAAAAGTACATGTCCTCTCTTTTAAATAAACTGCACCCTGCCTCTCGGTTATCCAGGGCCTACATTAGGGGTGACATATGTATAAATAGGAAGGTTTTTGGCCTGGCAAAAGGGTTACTTTGCCAGGTCGACATGGTAGTGTAAAACTGTACACACAGGCTCTGCAGTGGCAGGTCTGAGTCATGGATAAAGAGCTACTTAAGAAAGTGGCAAAATCAGTGCTGCAAGTCTACAATTAGCATTTAATTTACAGGCCATGGGCACAGATAGTGCACTTCAGTAGGGACTTCTAAGTAAAATAAATATGCCATTTCCGGGATAAGCCAATATAACCAGTTTTAGGCAAGAGAGCACAAAGAATTTAGTACTGGTTACCAATCTGGCTTCTTTGAAGTCAGCTTCTTCAAAGTCAGCTCTGTAATGGGGGCAACAATGGTGCCATGGGCCATATGTACAAACACTTTTTTCCATAGACACAGAATGTGTAAAAACCTTTGCTACATCTGGCCCCATATCCCTTGACAAATCTCCTTTAGCCCTCACATCTGTCTGAGTTTTAGGGGGTTTCCAGGTCATGATAGTCACAATCTTGGCCTGGAGGGGCTTCACCTTGCCCCTACCCACCAGGTGACCTAGGTTCCTCAGAGATCCCTGCCCAATCTGGCTCTTACTGGCCTCAATGGTCTGACCTGCCAGTTGCAGGGCCTGAAGCGCATCACTGAGGTGTTGCAGATGTTTCTCCCAGCTGGAACTGTGGACAGCAATATCATCTAGGTAGGTGATACAAAAGGCTGCCTTTCCAGCCAGGCACCTGTTCACCAACCTCTGGAAGGTGGCAGGGACATTCTCCAAACCAAAGGGCATCACCAGAAACTGGAAGTGGCCCTCTGGGATTGAGAATACTGACCTCCATTTAGGCCCCTCAGTTAGAGCAATCTGCCAGTAGCCTGATGTCAAATCAAAAGTACTAAGGAATTTAGAAGTGCCTAGCCTGTCAAAGAGCTCATCCGCTAAGTGGGTGGTGGTTCAGATGTGCAGCCATCTTGGTGATGGAATTGAGTCCCAGGTAGACCCCACATAACCTGAGTTCTGGTGTGGTGCCTGGTGGGGCAGCCTTTAGTACCAACATTATAGGGCTGGACCAAGGGAAACTGAGGGGCTCAATTAACCCTAACACCAGCATCTTGTCCTTGATACTGACCCTCACCTTGTCTGAAAACCTGTAAATGTAGTTCTTTACAAGGGGACTCTCTCCCAAGTCAATGTTGTGGATACACAGGTGTAAGAGTCCAGGGGTGAGAGGGAACAGAGAGGTGAACTGTTCCAATGACTGGTAACAGTCAGGTTAATACCCCCCATAGACCTGCTGTGCTCCTGTGCAGAAAGGTGTTCAGGGAGAGGTTCAGTCTCCTCTTCCACTCCCTCATCTGTCTCGAGGATCATGCTCACTTCGGACATCTCAAAGTGAGGCTTCAGTCTTTTAACATGGAGCACCCTGAGGTGGTCCCTAGGGGTCTGGAGGTTCACAAGTAGGTGGACTCCTCCTTTTGTTCCTTTACTTCATATGGACTGGTCCAGCAGCCCCAGAGGGCTCTGTGATCCTCTGGAGCCATAACCCATACCTTCTGGCCAGGGTGAAACTCCATACCAGAGTTTCATGACCTCTTGGCTGGCTTCAAGTTTGCTTTTAGCTTTCTTCCAGAAGTGGTGCATCTGACTGCGGAGGGTCAGAATTCACCTGACCACTTCCTGGGGGTTGTTCCCTAACTAAATAGCCATAGTGACATTTAAAGGGACTGAACCCTACTCCTTTCTGTGGCACCTCCCTGTAGGGGAAGTGAAGGCATGGCAAGAGGACATCCCACTTATGCCTCAGGGGTTCAGGTAGATCAAAAATCATACATTTGAAGGTCTAGTTGAATCTCTCTACAAAACCATAGGTTTGGGGGTCATAGGGTGTGGTGAATTTGTAGATGACACCACAATCATTCCATATGGACTGCATATACAGAGAAATGAAGATAGTGCCCCTATCAGATACTACCTCCTTTGGGAACCCCACACAGGTAATGAGCCCCATCAGAACTCTGGCCACCACAGCTTCAGTCACTGACCTCAGAGTGTTTGCTCTGGGTAGTGGGTGCCATGGTCCACCAAGACCAGGACAAACTTGTTGCTTAAGGCTGTATTGGGGCTGAGGGGGGTCCAATTATGTTGATGCCCAACCTTTCAAAGAGGGTGCCAATGATTGATAGTGAGACCAGGGGAGCTTTATGCCTTTTCCCTGAGTTCCCACTGGCCTGGCAGGTGGGACAGTACCTGTAAAATGTATCTGAGAATGTCTTCATTCAGGGCCAATAGACATGGGCAGCAAGCCTGGTGGATGTCTTGCCTTGCTCCAAATGTCTTGCTGGTGGTACATTGTGAGCTAAAGTCAGTAGGAAGGCCATGTAATACTGGGGGGCCACCAGCACACGAGCTGGCCCAGTAACAGGAGCTTTAGGCTTGCTATGTAGGATATCAGTCTCCCAGTAGATTAAGAGATCCCCAGAGGCGTCACCTGCTGCACAGGCTGAGGCCTGTCACCTCAAACCCTCAAGAGTGGAGTGCTCTTTCTGTAATTTGCTGAATTCCTCCCTAGTGGGACGAACCTCAACTTTCCAGCCAGCAAGTTCAGGTAGGTCATATAGGAGGGCAATGTAACCTCCTTCTCGGTGACTACTTCAACCTCCACAGTGGACATTTCAGGGGCTGATTTCCCACGCAATTTGCCCCTTGCCTTGGCAGGTGTTCCAGGCTCCAGTTACCCATGACTTCCTTTCTGGCAGCCATGGACCATGTAGTCATACAGGCCCACTCAGGCAACCCCATCATTTTTAAGTGTGACCTGAGCTCTACCTCTGAGTGTACTACAAGTCGTTGCCAAGGGACTAATCAACAGGCATGGCAGGGCACACAGCTGCTTTCAAAGAATCTAAGACCCTCTCCCCCACACAGCTGGAACCAGAGCCACTGGTAGATGGCTCTTGCAATTGTCAGCTACTATGACTTGGTGGAATGTATTGGGTATGATTTGCTCTGAAGACACCAGCTGGCACTTTGCCTTGGTCATGCTGGCTCATGTGTCTTGCTCAGCCTCTACTTGTTGCCCATTAATGATAACCCACTGCCTATGTATTAGAAAGTATATGGGCTTTTGGCACCATTTTCCTATCTCCCAGGGGCACCAGGCTTACTTCTGTCTGTTTCCCAAAGCTAACTGGGACTATCTCCTCCTCAAGCACCACACTCACCAAACAAGGTGTCCCTACATCTTTGAGAGGCTGTGTCCTCTTGGACAATTAGGAGTCGCCCTTGGAGTGGCCATACTTGAGGCACTCAATTCATTGAGGAACAAACCTCCATGCTTGATTGTCAAAGAAATCTTCTTTTTAGTCAGACTGTGACTGGTTCCCACTATTAACTTGACTATTATTTTTGGGGCCTTTTGAGAACTCCTTATTTTTAAGTTTTTCTTTCTCTTCTTTCTTCTTGTTGGAACCCTGACCACCTATGTGAGAGCCACCCGTCAGTACCGTTTTGGACACTCTGTTATTGGCCAAGAGATCTGCCTCATCAGCAAGGTTCCCGGGGTCAATGAGTTACTGTCAACTAGGTGCTATGACAACTCTGTAAAACAGATACTCAGAATACTCTCTCATGATTAAATTATAAAACTCAACATAATCAATAACTTTTCTGCCCATCACCCACCCATTCACTGCCATGCTGGAGTAGTCTACAGAATCTACCTAGGACTGGTTGGGGAGCTTCTGGCTGTTCCTGAATCTTTGTCAAAACCTTTTAAGGGTTGGCCAAATGTTTGTCTATTGGTCTATGTCATCTCTCACCACATATCTGGCCACCAGATCCTTGGGTATGTGAACCCTTCTCTTTACTTCAGGTACTGCAGGTATGCTTCCACCATCACTGCTAGACTGCTTGCCTGACCTTGATGTTCAACTTTGTTTGGCTCAGTTCATGAGCCAGGAGGATTTTCTGATCCTTAAAAGTTATTTTCTTCTCCTCTTCCTCCATTTTCAATCCTTCCATATGTAGTTTAAATTCCCTTACCTGACTCCTCTCAGCCAGTTCCTCTGGAAAGAGGCCGTTAGAAGAGACGCTGATCCCTGGCCTGGCTGGAAGCTCTAGTTCAAGGGTCATTTTTTACCCATCTGCCAGAGGTGTATCCTCTGAAGTGACCTTCTCAGGGTCATCCATCTCGTCATGCTCTTCTGATAATACATCCAATGCAGAGCAAGCTTCTACCCAGGCCCTCAGTGCCTTTTGCGATTCCACCTTCCTGGTAGTGCTCTTGGCAGGAAGACCAATTCCTTGGCAGAAATCCTTGAGCTAGGCCACAGTGTAAACCTACAGGTTGGCCAGCTCAAATTCAATTTTTTGCAGGTGCCAGTGTAGATCAGGGCTCAGATGTCTAGCAACCGTTACATATCCCGATTCTCAAAATATGGAAGGTCATATGCTTTCCTATGCTTTAAGCTGCTGTTTGAGATGTGACCTAGATCCTGCAAACAGAGAATAGAGTACGAAATCAGGTTTAAGGATATTCCTACTTTATGTCAAGTCTTCAAATCACTGCAAGCTAGTGTTAAATGCTGTTGACCTGTGGCCTGATTCATAAAGGTAAAGTTTCACTTTTGTGTAAGTTTACTCTATTTTGTTATTCACAATCATTGAATCAATAGTAATGTTACTAGTGCAGAGACTCTGCAGTAGGGTTGGAGAACTCCACACATAAAAAGATAGACCTGCCCTACATAGGACTTTCTTATCTTTTTATGTGCAGTCTTTCAGCCCTGTCTACAGAGTGGTCACAGCTGTAAAGTTACAATTAAGTAGTAGTTTGTCAATTTAAAAAAACAGTAAAATTACCCAAAAGTGTAAGTTTATCTTTGTGAATCAGGCCCTAAGTTAATGGCGGAATTGGATTTTTGGATAAGAGCAAAATGTGCAACAACATACACCATAAATAACACATGTTAGTACTGATGGGTGATGTGGAAGAATAAAAATACTCAAATTATGCCTTACAAATGATTCCATGGCATGTACTGGTGGCATTGTGGTACCATTCTGTGAAGTCACAGGTGGGAAGAACACAGAGTTTATTGATGGTGCCACTATTGATGTTAAATGAGAATTCATCAGTGGTGTCATCGACGAAACAATGTGAGATGTCACCAGTGATGTTATTGATGATGTAGTCTGAGATGTTACGAGTGAGGTTATCAATATGAGGTCATTAGAAGTGCATGGTGGGTGCATTTAGGAAAGGATATCATTTTTGTTGAGGTCACTGCATTATTTCCTCTCTGGTTTTGCGGGTTTTAGGACTCTGCATTGTGTGCCAATGTTAATAGTTGTATAGAATCTGTTTTTTTATCCCTAATTTATGCGTTACACATTGGATTTACCTAATTTAGTTTTTTAACATTACAGTTACTCCAAGAAGATCACACCAAAAGGCACCAGTGGCATGAAAGTTAACACAATCTGTGGCTGCCAGGGAAACCGTTGTGCTCTGACTAGATTGCAGATTAAAAGCACCACAGTGACACATGACAAGGCTAATTATGTATACCTGCATGCATGTGGTATTTGTTTAGGGCTAACCTAGCCAAGAGGCAGAGGCGCTCTGTACGTGTTCAAAGGCAAGTATACCATCAACAAGTGAAAGGAGCTGAGTTTTGGGAGCAGAAGTGTCCAGTTACCACAGCATAATGTAGTTTTCTTTAAAGTGGTGTGTCATCAACATTTTCCTAAACTGGAGCTGCATTGATGCTGTCTTGATGAATATAGGTATGTTTGTCCAGATCCTGGAGGCATAGCTGGCAAAGGCCTGCTGCCTTGCATTTTATTTTTTACAAGCCTTTGTCTCACTGTCTGATGGTTTTCTGTCTGCAGGTGTAGCGAGAGCCATCAGAAGCGGTCATCTTGTCTGCAAAATAAGCAGGGGTATTTCTCATGATGGATTTGTAAATCACACAACTGATTTTGCATATGGGGAAGGCCTGCAAGGGATATCAATGGAGTTCTATCAGGAGGGGTTTATATGATCATATTACTTCAGGCCCTATATGAGGCTTTACTGTAGGTGTGCAGAGCCACCAGAAAATGTGAGCTTGTTTTCCAGGTAAGAAGGTCGTGATGGCTTTGCAAATGATACAGATGGTTTTGAAGATGATGCTGGCTTGAAAGTAGAGCCAATGGAGTTCAATCAAGGTGGCAGCTTTGTGGTCATACCTATTTAGGCCCAGAATTAGATGTGTTGCAGGGTTCTAGGATGTTGTTAAAGAGAGGACAATGTGGAGCCCAGGAGGCTGTAGAACAGGGCATTACCACCATAAAAATGCAAGAGTATGAGGATTTCAAGAGCAATTCTAAAGTGGATTGCTTGAAGAAATAATTTTGCTTTCTATGGAAGAGCGAGCTAGTGCCAATGTGTTCCTTGAATGTGAGGTCAGTGTCTGGGGTGAATCAAAGTGACTTGGCATACAGTGAAATTTGAGGTTCGAAGTCATCAAGGTTCCAATTTCAGCCATTTCATTCAGGCCAAAGTCTGGTGTGATTATCATGTGTGGGTGCTATTTTAAAAATGTAGATACTGTGCCTGTAGTGAATATAACCTGTTTTAGGGTTGTCCGTTTTAGATCAAACAATGTACGGTTATTTTTCAAGAAGTGATAGACCAAAGGGCACTTATCGTTTTAAATTACATTCATGATTTAACCTATCCTCTTCCTGATGTCCTGAATAGTTTAAGGGATAAAGGGGGAATAATTGTGATCATGAACAGAGTCAACTATGAGGATTCGATAAAAAAAACAACTACAACAAGAAAATCATTTTAGAGCAATACATGGAGACACTTAGGCCCATATTTATACTTTTTTAGCGCTGCATTTGCACAGCTTTTTGACACAAAAACGGCGCAAACTTACAAAATACAATTGTATTTTGTAAGTATGTGCAGTTTTTGGGTCAAAAAGCGGCGCAAATGAGGCGCTAAAAAAGTATAAATATGGGCCCTAGGGTCTTAAAACACAGCTAATTTAGTTTGAAAGCTTGATGTGAAAATTTCAGGACACCGACACAACAACTTGCAGAATGCATCTCTGCAATGTTTTGACACATGGTGTTCCTTCAAAACACCTTTGAACTCAGAGATTGAAATCATGAGTTGGTCAACCACCAGATCCACAACTTCTAGTTTACACTACTGTCATGATGCAGAAAGAATATTCTAGCTCAAAAAAATACAAGCTGTTTTAAGCAGTTCACTTAGTAAAACTACATTTCAAATGAATGTATTCATAGATACGCACTATGATGGCATCATCAGCTTAGGCTTTAGCGACCACTCACACTGAAAAGCAAAACTGACAGAAAGAAGCTGACTTTCCACCCAGCGCAAAATAGTGCATGGTACAGACAGCCTAGGAGTGGGGGGCAAACACAAACCTACCTTTACATATTGACTGAAAGCTGTGTTTAAATATGTGAATAATTTGATTGCATAAATTACAAGTTGGGGACTTTTTACCTGTATGACATATTCATGAAATGTGTCCTCTTTGTGGGCCTTAGCAGGATCTTACCCTATTTAAAAGAAAAAGAAAAAAAAGGTCAGGCTAGGGTATGAAAGTAGTTTGAGTTGGGTAAAGGAACTTTTGGTTAGTGGCAGTGTAAGACTCACACCTTATCATCACCTCCTCAGAACATTCCTTGACGTGTGAAGACAATGTCAGAAGACAACATCTGAAGAAAGAGGACTGTGCCTAGAAGCTTATCCCAAGGACCGTAGGGCTTCTGGGAGCACCAGCAAACATTCCCAGCAGTTGAAGCAAAGTGGGACTCTGAATGGGTTTTTGGCCCTTTATGTGGTATGGCCACATTTGGCCTTGTAAAGAGTCCAGAGGTCCCCAGTGAGTGGACCAGGCTTGCTATGCAATAATAAAGTGCTCCATGTAGGGGAAGTGTGGTCGAGTAGCTTAGGCTTAAAACAAAGGAGTGCAAGACATCTACAAATACATACAATAGTTAATAATAAATGAGACACACAACTCAAGAAGGAGATCCACACCAATTTATAAAAATAGCAGGTATTTTTATATATGTTTAGGCATCAGAGAAAAATCATTCAGATCTGTACGTTTCTTAAATAGGAAGTCTTATCACTTTAAAAAGTGGACACAGTGCATATCCGGGTTATGCAATGTTATCCGATGGGAGGAAAAAACAAGTTTTGCAAACAGGTAGAGTACAGCGACTTACAAGGCCAATCTCCCACGGTTAAGATGAGTAGTGGACAAGGTTTAAGGCAGCACCTACAGTACACACTCAGCAGCACAGGGCGGCCAGGTGGAGAGTGCAAAACAGCGTTGATTGCGCAATGCATTCTAATGGAGATAGTCACTGTGAAATGTGCCTGCAGACAAGGACTGGGCATCCTCTTTAAGTGAGCCACCAAATGAGCTCAGATCCTGCGATGATCAGGGATGTAAGGACAACAGTGGTCCTCTTCTCCTTGGTCAAGTTTGTCCAGGTGCAGAGGGTTTTGTCCATCACTTGTGGTGGACGTGGTGGAGGTGGGCCCACAGAACAGGCTGTAGGCGTGGACTGAGGAACCAGTCCGGGAGTACCAACAAGTGGGCTCAAGTCAAACAAACCTGAGGAATGCAGAGACACCAGTAGTTCTCTTCTCCTCGGTCAGACTTTGTTTCTGGAGAGGCTGGGGACCAGACGGGCACCGTTAGTCCCCTTCAACATGGGCTAGGAGGATCGGGTGCAGTGGTGCAGTCCGGCAGTGGTTTGGGTGGTCCAGAGTCCTTTTTAGTGGGTCTTGGCTGCTTGCAAGGATGCAGGGCAACAGCTCCGCTGCTCCAAAGGAATTGCATGTGTTGAGGTCAAGACTGGCAGTCTTTTTGAAAGTTTCAGCACCTGGAAGTCGAGGCATCTTTCTCGAAATAGTCGAAGTCCACAGGCAGGCTTGCAGGGTTAGGCCAAGTCCATATCAGATCTTCAGTTTTTGCCTTTCACAACTCTGGAGTTCCCTTTTTCTTCAGGTCAGCAGGGATCTGCTTCTCTGCTGCAAGGGGCACTGCTAAATACTGCATCTAGGGACACTAGAGGTGTGTAGAGTAGTAGATAATGGGCTACTGACCTTGGGGTCACTATGTCTCCTATATGACCCCTTCCTGTGGGGGAAGTATGATGGAACAACGTATGCACTTACAACGCATGCCTTTGCAGGGCGGTAAGTACAATGCATGGTCATTACCATGCATGCACTTAACACGAATGTCTTTACCACAAACATTTCATAGTAAAGGCATAGTTGGTAAAGGCATATGCATAGTAAAAACTAGAGGTAAGTATAACATACTATATATATATATATATATGCATATATATATATATATATATATAAAAATATGTGTGTGTATGTGTATATATATATATATATATATATACATATATATGTAACATATATAAATGTCAATATGTGTGTGTATATATATGGAAATACTTGGTATTTTAACGGTTATTTTGGGGGTTTGTTCGACTCAAATTATACATTTCTATGGGAAATATTAATTAATGACAGTGATATTGATAAGATTATGAGGACCTTGTATGGATTGAGTCAATCACTAGAAATATGAAATACTTAAGTATAGTGATGCAAATAACTATGGATTATGAAATTAAATATATTTGGAATGAATTATAAATCTTATTTGAACCAGTTGATTTAAGTATTTATATGGATTTAACATGTTTACGAGTCCTTACAAGATGGTGCCCATTTTCTCAAAAAGTGTATGGATGCATTGGAGATTGAGTCCTTTTTTATGTTTAGTGTTTAGGGGTTTTGTATTTAAACATGCTGTATTGAGTACTCCCCCATCCGCGAACAAGGCTACGGCTGAAACGCGTTGGGAGGAAGTCTTTCTGTGCTTCTGTGAATAGATTTTTTTGCAACTACCATAGGTGTCTTGGTTTCTTTCCTTTAAATTAATAAGGAATCATTGGATGCATATATATATATATATATACACAAACATACCTTTCCACCCAAAAACCCTACCTACCCTAAACCCTAAAAATTACCTTACCACCCCAAAACACATACACACCCTAAAACCTAAAAATGCCCTTACCACTCCAAATCCCATAACCACCATAAAACCTAAAAATGCTTTTACCACCCCCACACCCATACCCACCCTAAAACCTAAAAATGCCCTTCCTACCCAAAACCCCATGCCCACCCTAAAACCTAAAAATGCCCCTACCCCCCCAAAACCCATACCCCCTAAAACCTATAAATTCCCTAACCACCCAAAAACCCATACCCATCCTAAAACCTAAACACCCCTTACCACCCCATACCCACCCTAAAATGTAAAAATACCCTTACCACCCCAAAACCCATACCCACCCTAAAACCTAAAAATGCCCTTACTACACCAAAACCGATGCCTACCCTTAAACCCAAAAATGTCCTTACTACCCGAAAACACATGGCCATCCTAAAACTTAAAAATGCCCTTATCACCCCAAAACCCATAACCACCCTAAAACCTAAAAATGCCCTTAACACCCTAAAACCCATGCCCACCCTAAAACCTAAAAATGCCCTTACTACCCGAAAACCAATGCCCACCCTAAACCCTAAAAATGCCCTTACCACCCCAACCCCATGCCAACCCTAAAACCGAAAATTGCAATTACCAACAATAACTGTTACACACCCTAAACACTATATATATATATATATATATATATATATATATATATATATGTCACTCAACCCACTTACTACTTACCTGTACTTACCTTTAAAACCTTTACCACGCATACACCTTTACCATTCATGCTTTTACAACGAAATTCGTTGTAAAGGCATGCGTGGTAAAGGTATATTTGTGGTAAAGGCATGCGTGGTAAAGCCATGTGTAGTAAATGCATATGCGTTGTACATGCATCGTGGTAAATACATTTTGTTGCATTCACCGCAATGCAAGTGATGTTTCCTACTGTGGAAGCGGGCATAACCCTGTCCCAGAATTCCTAAGTATGCCATCACAAAGATGGGTACTTCTGAAAAATCATATCCACCTTGCAATAACCCACCTTAGGGCTGCTGCCAGCCTGGAAGTGGCACGCCTACCTGACTAGCTAATTTTCCTGCCTGTCCAGGTGCCCAATGGACTCTGGACAGAGGGATGGTTTCCTCTCCCTTGAGGGGAGACGGATCCACATTTCAAAGGGGGCAGCCTATTGAGGCTTATTGCCTTAGGAAGGCTAATCAGCAGGTCATCCCGTGGGAGGGGGTATTCCACCCTCTTAATGGACAGGCTTTTGTTCTGGGACTCCTGAGAGCAGAAGTCTCTCACCCTAGGGGTCCAGAACAATGTCTCGGGTGGTATGCTGGCAAGAAACTGGTCAGTGAGTGCACCAGAGGCGGGTAGGGATTCAGAGGTCACCTCTAAAGTGCCCTCTGAGTGCATGTTTTAGGAAATCCAACACTAACATCAGTATGGGTTTACCAATATGAGATGTTTGATACCAAACATCCACATCTTCATTGAAGCCATCATGTAGCTGGGGAACTCCTGTTGACCAGTGTCCAGCTCATGCATTTAAAGTTGATTCCCTGGTCGCTTACTGTGTCTGAGAATTGACAATGACATAGTAGGGGCATATTTGCTTATGCAGATATGCCCTTACATGTAAGATAATGCACCCTGCCTTAGGATTGACAAGGGGTCCATAAGGGTGGCACCGTTTGGCCCCTCTTTCCTACCCAAGGCCTTAGGTACCAGGGGTACAAGTTACTAGGGACTTAGCAGAGGGTGCAAAAGTTTTACTCAACTGAGGAAACAACTGGTCAGTTTTGGTATAGAGATGTAGCACTGGAGAACTCGTTAGCAGGAACCTAGTCCACTTTCAGTAAAAATCACATCAGATACCAAGCAAAAAGTGGAAGGTATCCATGTCAAATTTTGGTCCCCAGATACCACCTTGACATGCTTATCAAGTACCCATATATTCTATTGGCCCACATGGACAGAATAGGCATCACATATTTCTGTATAGCAATTGCATGCTGGTGATGCCCAACATACATTTTTCATAGTCACTAAGAGGCATATTATCAAGTAGTTGCATTGCAAGGGCTACACAACTAATAAGTTAGATGTATCA
Organism: Pleurodeles waltl; assembly: GCF_031143425.1. Classification (NCBI taxonomy): domain Eukaryota; kingdom Metazoa; phylum Chordata; class Amphibia; order Caudata; family Salamandridae; genus Pleurodeles; species Pleurodeles waltl. The sequence continues at coordinate 655,494,086 of NC_090443.1, read as the reverse complement.
AGCTTATCTGGTTCTACATGGCTTGATAAATCTGGAGTAATGCAACAGAGCGCAAGTTGCTGCATTGAGTTGGTTTGCGCCAGACATCCACCTATGGTTTACTAGTGGCATTTCAGACCATCTCTTCACTTGTTCCTCTAGTTTAGTTACAGCTCTTTTGTGATTCCCATAAATCACCAGGTTTGGGTCTCTAGAGATTTAGATCCCTAAATATTTAATTGGTTCTGTACTTCACTCTAGTGGAAAGTCCAGTAAGAATAGTTGGGTGCTCTGGGTCAGTGGGAGCATGATTGACTTTGTCCACTTTATAGTCCAGAGTACCATTCAAATTGAGTGTATTCCCAGAGTATTGGTACCGGGTGGAATGTGGAGGTACAAATGTATAGTATCATGTAATTCACGTCAAGGGAGACACAGATGGGTCTCTGTCGGAAGTGCAGTGCGGAATTTGAATATCTGTACGGTAGGATGTACGCTAGGGGCCCGAGTGCTAGTGTAAGGAGTATTGGGGATAGAGGGCAGACCTGTTTCATGCCTCTGTTTGTGGGTAGCAGTCCCAGTGTGTGCCCATTGAAGTGTACTTGTGCCACTGGGAACATGTGCAACAGACGTATCATCTTAAAAATGCTTCAGTCATAGCTATGCAGCATGGCATTGTGAACATGCATTTCCATGCTACAGAGGTGAAGGCATTAGTGGTGTCTAATATTACCACTGCTACCTCTATTGTGGGGTTGAGCTGGTGCAGTAATGTGAAAATTGTGTGTAAGTTTTGTTTGGTGGAAAGGGTTGGCATGATTTGTTGTTGTAGGACCAGGTTGCCCACTAGTGGTTGCATGTGTCAGGCCAGTATTTTGTCACATATTCTGGTGTCTCTGTTAATCAGCGAGAGTGGCCTATATGATTCACACTGTTCAGACTGTTTGTTGGGTTTTAGGAATGTGATAATTAGGGCTTTACGCACAGGGAGGGGAAGTTCTTGTTTAGCATATGTTTCTCCATACAGGGTGATGGGTGCCAGGAACTCCATATATTCTTTATAGAATACCCCTTTAGGTCATCCAGGCCTTGCACTTTGCCACTGGGGAGTGCACATGTAGCTTCTTTTACCTCATTCTGCGTAATAGGCTGCACCATGTATTCTCATTGCCCTGGCAAAAGCCAGGGCTACATCTAGATAATTAACGATCTCTGTTTCAGAAGCTGAGCTTCTAGTGGCATATATGTGTGTGCAAAAGTCTGAGAAACTGATAGAATTGCTGGTGTGTCATATCTTTCTGCCCCTTCTGAGTCAGTGATCTTAACAATGTGGCTGTGTTCCCAGGTGGACCTCCCTGTATGTCCTTGAGCCATGGTGCCTGGATAGTTGACACAGCTCCTGCTCTGCTGTGGTGTTGGAGAGTGTAAAATGCTCTCTAAGTGCTGGATCGAGGTATTGTCTTGAATTCATTTTCAACAATGGGCTTTCTATCCTGTGTAGTTGCATATGGATATCCCATAAAATATCAGCTTGTGTGCCTATGCAGATCCGCCTGATTGTGACCTTGAAGGCCTTCCAGAGGATGTTTTCCCCTCCACAGATCTTCATTTTTTAGAAATATTTTGTGATCACAAATCTCCCTCTTTCCCAGAATACCTGGTCCAGTGGTGCCGTTGCCTGAAATTCCCAAGTTAATTGTGTAGGGATATGCATGGGAATCAATACTTCTAGGTTAACAGGGGCATGGGTGATAGTGTGAGTATTAGGTGTTGTATCTCTGTTGTCCATGTGTTCACCTCCTGGGTCGTCAGCCAGTAGTCCAACCAGGACCATGAGTTGTGTACCGAGGAGACAAAGTTTCCCTCATGGCTATCGGGGGTGCCTCCACATATCTACCAGACCATATTCTTCCATGCCCTCTCGTAAGATTGGTGCAGATTGAAATATGTCCCACAGTACGGCTCTTGGTTGTAAGGAGTACAGTCTGTTCCATTTTTGGATATAGAAATCTGGATCATCAGTATTGGGTCCGTATGTGTTTGACTAGGGTTACTAAGGTGACAAACCGGCAACCCTGGAGTACAGCATATCTGTCTTGGTCATCTATCTTGCTGTGGGTTACAGTGAAGGGGAGGCCTTTTTTATTTAGTATTAGCACATTCCTGGAGTATGATGAGTATGAGGAGGCCAGGGTGAACTGATTCTAGCGGGCTCTCTTAGTATTCTCTGTGTGTTATGGTAGGTGAGTTTTCTGAAGAAGAGCAGATTCGATGCGCCGTCAGTCTAAATAAGCAAGTGCCAGATTAGTTTAATGGGGGTAGTTGAGACCCCCTACATTCCAGTTTAGAACGGAGATATGAGGTTGGGTCATTATATCATTCAATGTATGTGGAATGTTTTGTACAGCATTTGAAGTGGCATGAGGCATTGTAAACCATGATATTCTACAGACATGTAGATGTGGTAACAATTAATGTTAACATTGTCCCCTCCCACTTCAGCATCCCAATGATGCCAAAGGTATCCCCATCCCCCGAAAAAAAAAAAGTGCCAAACTGTAAAGAAAGCAAAACAATCTCCAGCATCTGCTAGCAAGTCAACTTGGAATGTTATACAGGGTACCCTCATGGCAACCTCTCCCGGCATTCTAGAATATGTACCTGGGCCATGCCCAGCTCCCTCATGGGTATTTAGGATGTAATGATACAAAGAGTTCTCAGGTATTGCACACTGGCCATGTCTATATCCATAGTGGCTCGCGAACATTCATTATCCAGTTCAGCATCCAACTGTTCGCACTGCCCATCGGGTGAATTTTTAGAAGAGCTCCATGGCAGCTTTCGGTGTTATGAAGATTTTTTTTTGTTCCACGATGCTCAATTCGCAATTGTGCGGGGTAGAACTTTACATACAGTATCTCCCTTTCTGTAGTTCTTTTTTGACAGGAAAGTATTCTTCACTGGCCACTTGGACTGCTACTGTAAAGTCGGGGAAAAACACCACACAGTTTCCTTATAGCTGCTGTCCTTCTTTTCTTGTACCAGTCGGAGTAATGCATCCCGATCGTGTTGATTCAGCAGTTTGGCGATTAATGGTTATGGAGTGGCCCCTGAGGGGGAGCCCTCAGCACGAGGGACCTGTGCGCTCTCTTTACTACCAGCATGTGTGAAAGGTTGTTGGTGCCGAAAATATCAGTTAGCATCTTTTCTATGTAGAGTTCCAGTGGGAGTGCGCCTCCAGGTCCTCGTTTTTAGCCTGTATGACTGTCAGCACCTTTTTGATACTCAAGCATTTTGTGGGTGCAGATTGCATATCATCCTCTGTTGCTGAGATGCATTGTTCTGCTGCTGTTATGCATGCTGTTTGCTTATCCAGCTAAGTGGCTAGATGGTCGAGGCATAAGCTCAATGTGTCAATTTTACATTCTATGGAGAGCAAGGTTTGCTGCATTGTGAGCAGTGTGTTCTCAAGCATTGTGATGATCTGATACTATGTATCCACATCTTGATTTGTGTCCGCATGTTGTGAAATCTTGGTGGTTTGTCTCACTTCATCCAGGGGTTCCTGGGCCTGGTGGCGGCACAGTGGCTCATTTGTCTACCTTGCTTCTTGATGGTCTCTGAGTGCTGTAGAGGCCTGTGCATTGCCAGTGGCCACACTTTGAGAGGGTATTTAGCTTGCTCTTTTGCTAACAGCCCCTTGCTAAAGCCACAATGGTAGCTTCTACAAGCACCCAGTGTCCATCAAAATGTGGCTGTCTAGGGGGCAGGCCATCACCCTAGCCCTTGTACATTGATGTGTGTATGCGATGTGTTCTGTAGCAGAGTCTGGGTTTCCAGTGCTCTTATATTCAGGGAGAAATGTCAGCATGTGTGCTCTCCTGGGGTTTCTGCTCCTCTTCTGGACTGTGGTGCCTCCTAATGTCTGTGATGTCTGACAAGAGTCGCGACATACCAGTGCGCCCCTATATCCCAGCCTATTCAGGGTTGTGCTTGTTTGACTGAGAGGGATATTTTTGCTATTCAAGCGCCACACCGCATTCATGTCCTGTGTGCCTGTTGGGAGGCCCCCTTTTCTCAGCCCTTCGGTGTCAATTGGCCTGTTGTAGGGCACAGGTGGTCGGTCTACCCCTCTCGCTAGGGTGCTTATCATCTCTGGTGCAGCTAGGCAGATACGGTGGAGCCGGGCCTACTCGCCACTTCTCACGTGGCCACGCTGCTCTCTGGCTGTTACAGCAGCATGCTTCCTACCTTGCACAGTGCTGTGCTGTTGGGGCATAGCTTGCAACTATCTGCAGACACAACAGCTCCACAGGGACTCTTTGACAAGCTGTATGTTAAAGGCTTCCTCCTCAAATCACCTGTGGGGTCGGTCACTGTCATCAGTTGTGTTAGTTGGTCATCTGGTCACGGGGCAGCCATCCTGGCTGCAGTGCCCCGCACTCGGCTCTTCACTTATGGCCAAAATTGCATGTGTTATGTTGCATCTAAATTTGAGGTCCTCAGTCACACAGGGTGTTTTACAGACATTTACGCCTTTTTTCTATGGGCTATTTAGGTCAGATGGCCGCAGATATTGCAGATTGCAACCCTCTGACTGTAAAGTTACACTTTTGCCCATCTTTAAGTGTGCTCTATAGACCCCCCGCAACAGTTGTTTATTTATTCGTTTATTTAATTATTTATTTTTTATGCATTAATTTTGCTAAGTTTGCGCTCGTGAAGTTTTGTGAGTTTAGTAGAGTTTAGAGTATGGACAGAATAATGGAAATTGATTTGAAAGAGGAAATGGTAAGTTGTTTTTGTAAGTACAGGTCATGTGTGTCCGTTAGTTGGCTGGCTTTGCTAAAAATGGAGGGTGAAGATTGAAAAGGATGTTTGGGAGTTCATAATAGTCAGAATAGTTTGGGATGAGTCAGAGAGAGGAGGGATGGGACAAAGATTTAAGGGATTTTTATTGCTTTCTTAATACCAAAACTGAAATTAACCTATATACATATATATATGTGATTTAAATAACTGTAATTCATTTATACAAACGGAGGATGGTAAACATTGCAACTCAGGTACAGCACACATGTCGGCTGGCATCACATACCTGTAGGCTAACACCTACATCAGGGGAGTAGTGATGCTGTTTTTGCATACTGACATGATGATTGGTTTGACAGGGAGCCAATGGTTGCCCGACCAATTTAAAATCACTTGACTTTTTGGTAATCAGACACTGTTCGGCTGACCAGGGTCTCTCCCCATATAGCTTGCCACCACAAGAAATAATCAATTTCCTATTCCCATTGGAATTCTCTGCTACAAAATGTGAAGGCGTGACCTGATACCAACTATATTTATCTAAAAAGCAGTACCAGATTGGACTACTTTTGCAACCAGATGGCTCTCTCCTTAGTTACTCTTGGTGAGCAATGAAATAAAAAAATAGGGGCCTCATTTACAAGGCCCTTGCGCCTCCACAGCATCATTTTTTTACGCTGAGCGGCACTAAACTCCAAATCTACAAAGTGATGCTAGAGGTTCCTAGCGTCACTGTTCACCCCTGGGTACCAGATGCCGGCAATGTTATGTAAGGTAGGCGTTCCCAGGAAAAAGCCATGCAGAACTGACACAGTGAAATTTCACTATATCATTCTGCACCTTCGCTGCGTCCGAATTTTCCCACCTGCTCAGAGCAGGCGGTAAATGTGATGCAGGCTTTTGCCTATGGGGGCCTCCTTGCTTTGCTGGAGTAGGGCTATTTTTTTGGGACTAGTCCAAAAATCATGACTTTAGCACCCCCCTAATGCATTAGAATATCTGATGCATTAGTGAAAACCTACGCCGTGGAGCTTTGTGTTGTTTATACAGTGCATCCATGGTGTCAATAGGGTGTGCAGGAAAGTCCTCCTTTTTGTCCTGGTCACCCCCACACTTTTTGGACAGATACTCTTGCTTACTGACTCTTGGGTACTGCTTTCCAGTCCCAGGACCAGTGTACTGTGTAAAGTGGATATGCAAATTAGGCTAATTATAATTGGCAGTATCAGCCTTCATATAGGTCCCTAGAATATGGCAGGGCTTGTAGGTTTAGGGACCCCAGCATAGGTAGTGCACCCATAGGTGCAATGCTGAGGTGCCCAGTGTCATTTTAAAGGCAGGCCTGCCTTGCTGGCTGCTTTTGGATTAAAGTTACATGCAAATTTGACTTTGGAATAAAAAGTACTTCCAAAGTCATAAACAACCTCATTTTTACATATGTCACCCCTAATGTGTACCCTGCATGCCTTTAGGGTTGGGTGCCACGTAACTATAAGCAGGGTCCTCATAAAAATTGTTTTATAACCCTGGTGAGGTAAATTAGCTAAATTAGTTTTGCCCTCACTGTAGTGAATGGCCTCCATAGGCTTAATTGAGGAGACTTTATTCTAATTAACAAAGTTCCCATAAGTGCCAGATACCTTGAGTTTGGTACTAAATGAATTGTTATAACGAATCCCACAACCTGCCGTTATTGGATTTAATATAACTAGTTCAGGTAAAGAGTTTTAAAACTCTATCTGAAAGTTGCCAACTTCAGCTCTGTAGTGCCCTTCTCTGATTGGCCAGGCTGCCTTGATGAGGGGTGAAGTAGCCTTGGCTGAACACAAAGGATGTGCCTGGGGAAGGAGATCTGCCTCACCAGATGATGAAACAGGATGGGGCGAGAGCAGCCAAACTGGTCTTCAAAGGCAGGGAAGGACATTTGGAGTAGCTCAGGACCTCCCCCATTTCCTACAACCCCAGACAATTAGGTGCCCTCTTGATTAGATTAGGAGAGGGCAGGAGAGGGGTGTGTTTAGGATTTCTAGTCACACTAGTGGGTGGGCTCAGCCAGATTCAACCCCCAAAAATCACTTTCAACCATGTTGGGTGTTGGAAGAATGTTGCTCCCTGGGCTTGAGTTTTTGCCACACTTCCCAGGAAGTGGTCATCAAAAGGGGAAGGAGCCTGCCTGTTATTGGATATCCAGCCCCCTGCTTTCCATCCCGTGAGCAAGGACAAATATGGCAGAGCTGCACCCACACCTCAGATCCCTACAAGGAAGAACATCAGAAGAAGACCCCTGACCGGCACCTGGACACTGCACTCTGCAGGACTGCACTAGCTGCACATTTGAGCTTCACCACAAGAAAGACTTTGCCTGGCTTCAACTGTTTCCAGAATTTACTCTCTGCTTGCTACAGGTGAGAAATATCTGACCAGAGTCCCCTGCATCAAATCCTGAAGAAACTGACCAGCTGACCAATGTCCAGTAGTCATTTTGGAGTTTGAGCCAGGTGCATTCTGGGAGTTGGAGTCCTAACCTTTAAAGAGCAATTCAGAGCTTCTGGAACCTTGGGGTGAGCTGTGGACCCCTAAGGGACCTTCAAAGACCTTCTGAAAGAAGAACCAGAAGTTTGGAGAAGATTGGAGAACTTTTTGTAAAAAGCTCCATATAGGGATCGACTGGTCGTAGAAAGTCAAGCCGGCTTACTTCAACCGAGACCCAGGCTGACTTGCAGGTTTGTCCCGCTGAAAACCTCCAAAGCCCCAGACTTTCAGGATTTCACCGGGGGCTCCTGGAAAGGCAATCTGACGACGTTGACTTGAAATCGGCTTGCTGTGGAGGGTCATCCGATGTCAGAGAGAAATAGCTAAAAAAAAGTGACTAAGTCAGAAGGTAAAAAGTTGACAGAGACGTCCCGTGCAGCATATCCGAGGAGACTTCCAGGGACATCGGATCAAGATTCAGCTTTGGCCCAGACAATTATTTTCATCTAGAAAAATTGTCTAAGTCTGAACGTAGAAATATTCACCAAAGTCTCCTGCGACGTATATCTGAAGAGGGCTCCAGGGAGATCCAAAGGTAAACTTTTGACTGAGGCATCCCGCTTCCTGTAACCATGCAGGGATCCATCTCGGTCGGCCTGAAACTTTGACTTTGTCCCGGTCGAGGTGTGACCAGATGACCAGATTGGCTCTTTTTGTTTCTATGCACTAGAAACATTAATTCATTAAAAATTCATATCTCTGATTCCCCTTTTCTGATTTTATTTGTTTTGGTGTCAAATTAAAGATGAAACTATTTCCTATTTTCATAAATAGGTTTTGGATTTTGAAACTGTTTCTTGTGTTTTATTTAATTACTGTTTTGTGATACTTGAATGCTTTACACACTTTGGCCCACATTTATACTTTTTTAGCGCCGCATTTGCGCCACTTTTTGACGCAAAAGCGGCACAAACTTACAAAATACAATTGTATTTTGTAAGTTTGCACCGTTTTTGTGTCAAAAAGCAGTGCAAAAACGGCGCTAAAAAGTATAAATATGGGCCTTTGTCTCCTAAGTCAAACCTTGTTGGTCATTGCCAAGCTACCAAGGGCTGAGCTGGGGTCGATTTCTTGAGACTTATCTGAACCTAGTGGGGGTCAGTGGCCTGTTGCTCTTACCAACAATCCACTTTTCTACAGGGGGTCACAGGGCAGCACAAGAAATCGGTCACATCGGAGCTGATGCATCAGTTTCTTGTAAATGAGTCCAATATATTTAAAGGATATTTCTCCTTGCATGGTGGTGTGTGAATGTTTTGTGTAGGTGGGACATATGTGTGCCTGATTGTGCAGTGACCACATGTGTACTATTACCATTTTTTTTTTTATATATATATATATATATATATATATATATATATATATATATACATCTATATGTGATGGGCATAACTATTTAGGTTAATGAAGGAATGATTTTATACTTTTCCAAAGTGTCCAGCGATTGTAACACAAAGGCAAATGTGTAGTCATAATTTGATTGCATTACTTTTTCTCTATCAATCCCAGACTTTCATATTAGTGACTGAGTCTAAAGGCAGGATTCAAAATCAATAGGGGTGGGGCCTAGTCCTAATAAGTACCCCGGACCAATTATGGCCATAAAACAAGGGGCAAGAGCATACTAACATATCACCACGTATACACATTGTGCTTATTCGTATAGTACATTTATTTTACTGATACAATAGGTATCAAAAAATGAAAATCTCCAAACCATCTCTTATGCTTCTGTTCTCTTTAAGGTCCCTGTTACTTTCCCAGTTGGGAGGTTCGAACCGCAATCCTCTAAAAAGAGTTCCAGGGGTAGCCCACCATGGTAACCTCCTTCCTAGTGTGGTGTGGCCAATGAGATGCATGCCATGGTGGATGAGGGCCTTTATACTTTTAAGGATAACACTTAGATGATTAACTTTTTCCTGATTAGTCATACAGGTGTGCATGGGCTGATTTGTGTGACCTTAAAGTTCACATTCTATGTTGGGTTTACAGTATTCTACACTTCATTGTTCATTTCCTCTCTCTCTTTTCTCAGGTGTTTCAATTTTGAACACACATGTGGACATGTGTGCAGGATGAACAAGTGACACTAGTGTCCAACTTTGCCTGGTACCTGTGCACAGTAGGATGTCAATAACCTGAATATGGCCTTTGCAGGTCTCATGATTTAATTGAGCATCCAAAAATAATTATTTCCATTCCAATTTGACTATAGTGTGAGTTTGTATTTCTTACAGAAATCACACTTTAGATAATAGCTGCTCCAAAATATTAACTTTGCATTGACTTAACAAAAATTAATTATTACAGTCACCTTTCCTATGTTTTAAAATATCCCAAGCACACATATAATATTATTTTGGCCGTATTTTACCTCCGTCATATACTTTCCTGAGGTTTTGGATACTTTCTTGAATGAGCCCTTAATGAGAACCCCCCTGCTTGCCCAAGTTATTTACTAGTCAGCAGGTAGATCAAAGCCTCCCCAACAAAAATGCCCATTTGGAGGGGATTAAGCTACTTCTGACTGAGGGACAATGTGGAGGTGAACTCAACACAGCCTGTTGAATTGTCACCCCACCCTAGAAGATGGGCATGCCTTTCCCACAGAGACAAAGGGCCATATTTATACTTTTTGATGCACAACTGCGCCAACACAGTTGTGCGTCAAAAAAGTTAACGCCGGCTAACGCCATTCCAAAGCGCCATGCGGGCGCCTTATTTATGGAATGACGTTAGCCGGCGCTGCGGACTGGTGTGCATCAAAAAAAAGGACCCACACCAGGCAGCGCCGGCGTAGGGGAAAATGGAGCTTGGGCGTAAAAAAATGGGGCAAGTTAGGTCTGAGGCAAAATATTGGCCTCAACCCGATTTGCGCCATTTTTTTTTACTCCCAACCCCCATTGAAATGACTCCTGTCTTAGCAAAGACAGGAGTCATGCCCCCTTGCCCAATGGCCATGCCCAGGGGACTTATGTCCCCTGGGCATGGTCATTGGGCATAGTGGCATGTAGGGGGGCACAAATCAGGCCCCCCATGCCACAAAATAAAAAATAAAAATTACTTACCTGAACTTACCTTAAGTTCCCTGGGATGGGTCCCTCCATCCTTGGGCGTCCTCCTGGGGTGGGCAAGGGTGGCAGGGGGTGTCCCTGGGGGCATTTGAGGGCACCTCTGGGCTCCTTCTGAGCCCACAGGTCCCTTAACGCCTGCCCTGACCAGGCGTTAAAAAATGACGCAAAAGCGGCTGGACGTCATTTTTTTTGACCCGCCCACTCCTGTGCGTCATTTTTGCACGGGAGTTTAAATAAGGCGCACAGGCCTTGGAGTCATTTTTTAGAAGGGTACGCCTACCTTTGAATATCGTTAACGCAAGGTAGGTGTCCACGCAAAAAAATGACGCAAACTCCAAGATCTTTGGCGCTAGACGGGTCTAACGCCAAAGTATAAATATGGAGTTAGCTTTGCGTCGGATTTGCGTAAAAGAAAAGACGCAATTCCGGCGCAAACAGAGTATAAATATGCCCCAAAGGGAGGCAGGCAGATGCCTGACACTACTTACACTAGGGGGCCTCTTTTGAAATCTTTGGGGGAATGAAACTGTTTGTAGTAACGGTTACATGATGAAGTAAGACAGAGATATTGAAATCCAAGAGTTCATTCTTCCTTCGTGAAAAATCCTATGTAGTGAAGCAAGGGTGGAGCGGTCACTGGGCTACTCCTAGAAAATGTGTCAGGGGTAGAGAAATTATGTGTCATCTCTAGATTGACAGAGACACCCAATGTCTAGAATTCTTCACATTCAAACATCCACATGAAGGAGGAACTCTGACAAGAAAAGAGAACTGCAGAAGAAATCGAAGGAAAGACTATGGGGGTCATTCTGACCCTGGCGGTCGGCGGTGAAGCGGCGGTAAGACCGCCAACAGGCTGGCGGTCTTTTTTCATGTATTCTGACCATGGCGGTTACCGCCATGGTCAGCCGCCGCTTCACCGTTCCGACCGCCACGGCGGTAACGACCGCCGGGCTGGAGACCTGGGTCTCCAGCCCGGCGGTCGTCACATACCGCCGGCGGTATTCCAACCCGCCTGACCCCGGCTTACCGCCATGGATTTCATGCGGTTGGGGACCGCCATGCAATCCATGGCGGTAAGCACTATCAATGCCAGGGAATCCCTTCCCTGGCACTGATAGGGGTCTCCCTCACCCCCAACCCCCAACCCCCACCCCGACTCCTTCCCCCAACCCCCCCCACCACCCCTGTCACCCCCAAAAGGTTGCAGGACCCCCGTCCCCCACCCCGATCCCCAACATATACACACACATACACACATACAGGCACGCATTCATGCACATACACACACACCCCCGCATTCATGCACGCATTCATGCACATACACACACACCCCCGCATTCATGCACGCATTCATGCACATGCACACCCCCCCCGCATTCATGCATGCATTCATGCACATACACACACCCCCCACATTCATGCACGCATTCACACGCCCCCTCAATATACACACACGCACACCCCCATCCACGCACACAACTCACAACACCCCCCCACCCCCCTTCCCTAGCGGACGATCACCTTACCTGTTCCTGGTGACCCTCCGGGAGGGAACGGGCAGCTCCGCCGACACCGCCACGCCAACAGAACACCGCCACAGCGAATCACAGGTCGTGATTCGCTGGGCGGTGTTCTGTTGGCGTGGCGGTGGAGGTGGAGCTACCTCCACTTCCCCGGCTCTTCGTCCGGAAACGGGCAGAGCGCTGCCAACAGTCAGAATGGCCCATGCGGAAGACCGCCAGCACTGGCGGTCTTCCGTACGGCGGTCCCTCGGCGGTCTATTGAAAAGACCGCCGAGGTCGGAATGACCCCCTATGTGTGGTGGACAAATTCTATTCTAAAGTGAATGAATATTTTAGACTTGCGCTTTCTTGGGCTCTGTTGGTCTCTAGCCTTCATGGTGAGAGGCACTGTCGTCCTCACTTTGTCTGAGGGGCAGTAGAGGGTAGACTCTTTGGGGACCCTGGCGTAGAGGGATCCCTTAGACCTTATTACCTCTCACCATTTGCCCAATGTCTGGGTGAAATTTTAATTACACTTGTGGAATTCATGAAATGTCCTAATTTTGAATTATACGAAATTCATAAAATTGACCAAACTACAGATTACATGATTTTTTTTTTTTTTTTTTTTTACCTGAAAGTGCATCTTGCATTAAAATGTCTTATGAGGTACCAGCAGGAAACTGATTTACTCAGAAGAAATATTATTGATCAATATTTTATACTTGAATTTGTACACTTTCATATTTTTTACACAAGGTATGTACTCGGGAGGAAAAAAGTGACATCAGATACCAGCATTTCACTACAAAGCTGTAATTGCACAAAATATCACTGGATTTTTCCCTACATTTCACAGAAACAAAAAATCTGTGGTTTCCTCCAGCCCTGTTTTCCTGCTTTGTTTCAGACCGTCCTCATTCTTACCAGGCTTTTACCTCATCGTCACTCCTTTGTTCCTTTCATTCACCATTTCATCCTTCTTTTTGTTTATCACTTCCTTCTTTAGCTCTTCATTTTCTTTTTTTAATTTGTACGTCTTTTCATCTTCACTTCCAATTGCATCTTTTTCTTCTTTACTCTTAGCAAATTCTATATGTTTTTCTTCATTTTTTACGCTTTCTTTCAACAACTTTCTTTTATTTCTGTCTTTTATCCTTTATTCCATTCTTTAATTCATTGTTTCACTTATTCTTTCTTTCATTCTATATCATTTCTTTGTCTCACACTCACTCAGTTGGTCGCTTTCATTCCTTTTCTTTCTCATTTGTATCACATTTTTCTCTCTCAGTTGTTTCATTTGGCACCTTTGGTCTCCTTTGACTAACAGTAAACTGCTTAGTTCTTTTCTGTTGCAGAGTTACTTAAAAACTGCTTCTCTAATGAAAGGTATAAAGTGACACAGAACTTAAGAGGCGATCCTGCTAAATACATGAAGGGGGCCCTCCATGCAGGGCCAGATTTATCACTAGGGACGCCTGGTGTGACAGTCTTTTTTGCCACCCCTATGAACTCCTTCACCACGAATTCCCTCACTACCACTCTCCAACAGTGCCCCTCACCTCTCCAGTGCCCTTATCTGACATATAATTATTTTTCTTTTTTTGAAGTGCTACTCATAGATTACTCACAGTTTTGTGATCTGCATGGTACAGATTCCTTACAACAGGCACATTATCCCTCTTTGTTAATTAATGGTGAATAAAATCTGCAGCTTGGAAACATTTGGATCACCATCAGTAACATTAATCACCAGACTTATCTTGACATTTTTTTTGCTGCCTGAAAACTGCTGAAGCACATGCAAGTTCAGTGCTTCTAAACCCAGAAGTTATTTTTAAACCCAGACCCACAGCAAAGTCAGTGCACCGGTCTCACTGTCCTAAAGCCGGCCCTGCACCCGCGCTCGAGCCCTGCCAGGAGCTCTCAGGCCAGGGGCCCATGCACGGTGCCTGGGGCTCCCTGGAGCTCAGGGGCCCCTCCACACCACGGGGGCTGTGTGGGCTATTATTACGCCACTGCCAGCAGAACTAGTGGTTACGCCATTGTGTTTGAGGACTGGAAGCTTCATGATGCCCTTGGCCCTCTGCCATGCCTCTTCTGTGACTAATTGAAACTAGCACTGCTAGGCCTATTTGGATTAAGATACCGGTGGACGAAGGAATATAGAGGTGGCTATCCTAATGAACTATTGTTGATTGTGGTGTTTGCAGGAGAAACAGTGCAGTATCCACTTTTTTCAGTTCAGGTTCATGGTTATAAAACGATATTTATCTGATATTGATGGTCAGTGGTATCTAAGGTGACTCATAAATAAACATAGGACTACAGCAAGGGTGCCGAACTATGACCCCACCTCTTCCCTGAGTGTGATATCACATTACATTGACCCTGATTACAAAAAACGGTAATTGGCACTGCTGAAGTTCCATATTAACTGCATGATTAATATAATAACACAACACAAATGCCTATTTGAGAAGCGAGGCATCTTTTAGAAGGGCTCAATGGGTTTTCCCCCAGGAATATTTAAAAAATAGGGTCATAAAATAGGTTTAGAACACAATTTTCACATAAAGGTGGTTAAAACCACGTTCTCTAGAGGGCTATCATTGAGTATACAAGTCCTTTCATGTTGTGCCGAGCCAATGAAACCTGACGGGCCTCATATGTTGATCCAATGTTTTCACAAAATGTTCTCTGGGAGCCCATAACTCCATTACATGCAATATGTTTTTCTCAAAATGTTGACATTAATACTATCAATAGGCCATGGTTGACCCATATTTAAAAAAGATTACTATTTTCAATTTAGTGTAGTATCAGGAGCATCTTGAGCCAGAGGGAGTGCTTTATAGCACTGATAATGGCTGTGAGGGCTTTGAAGAAGCTACATAAATGTTGAGTTGTTGTAAGTGGTTTTGGTTGTAAAGGTGACATTTCTGTGTGAAGAGTAGAGATTTCACTCTTCGAATTGGGTGTGTTCTGTGCTTTTCGTTTCTCGTTTCTAGCATGCTTGCTGACAGTTAATTCTTCATTGAACAAAAATGGTGGTCTTACAGGTTGAGGAATGGTGAGTAGTCTATATAGAGTGAGTGATGTTAGGTTCCTAAGGATCGCTTGGCAAGGAGATTGTGGGGATGAACAAAAGGTATTGAAGATATGTCATTTCTAATTCTAATTATATTTAAATGCTCCAAAAATGGGGAATCAAATACATCTAAAAACAACAGTTTTGAAGACTCTCAAATGTTTAAGACTGCTCTTACACACCGATCTCAAAAGAGAGCCCTTCACAGATTCTGCTGTCAATTGCAAAGTTTGTTCATTTCAATTTTACCAAGTGCTAAGGTTGACTTTTTTTGTAGTGGTTGCTGCCTAAGTTTAAATCCTGTAAACGTTGCCATAAACGTTAGCACATTCTAATATAATACGTTTACTATTTCATAGCATCTGGCCAAATAAAATATTTAAGAAACGTTTTCGTCGGACGGGAAGTGCAGCACAGGCTGCAGAAAGTACATACAGCTCCACATTTGAATATCAAATTCTAACTGAAGGGTTTTTAAACAATTCCCAACTAGACAGATGGAAGCATTGTGTTCCATTCCAAAATGCCAGATTTTCACTTGAAGGTTTTTTTTTTTGTCAACGGCTTGTGTTCCAAGTGTGTTTTGAAAGATAAGACCTAAAACAACATTAGCTGTGCAGTCATATTCACCTAGCAGTGCCTCTGAATCATTCTCATTGACTTTTTCCTCGTTCTTTGCCTGAGAAACAGCCAGGGCGTATCTCTGTCTGCCAGCCAGAACCGCAAGCTAAGTACACATACAACAAATGAAAAGGCGAGATCAAAACATCGATAGTTGTCATTGCATATATTCTACAAAAGGTAGGACGTTTATCATGGCTATTGCTACTGACAATAAGAAAAAGTTGTTTTTTTAGGAGTTTGTGGAGAGTTGCAATATGCTAAACTAAAATCTCAAAGGGGCAGTTATGTGAAGCTCATTAGGGTGCAATGAAACCGTCTATATAAATAGGACACCACGTTGGAAAAACTGCAGGTAAGGCATGAACAGCTGTAAGACTGTTATATTCGCAGATGTTTTATTGCCAAAACGCCCTGCAGCGAATATCTGAGAAATATTCCCATCTTCCTTCCAGCTGCAAGTATTTAAGATGAAAAATAATGTACTGTGAAAACACTACACGAGTAAAAGAAGAAAAGAATTATATTTTGTAACCCAAGATAGCTTGTAAAATAATTTCTTCACAAAAAAAAAAACGTGTACTCGGAGATAGATTATTTTAGAAAACGCAAGACCACTGAGTTTGTATGAATTTCTTCGTAGCATGCGTGATTGCAGGTCATTATTTTCTATTAATGCTTTGCACTTGCTGATAACTCTGTTCGTGGTTTCACTCTAGGGCCCATATTTAGAACCCTGCAGAGAAAGGGCAGGAATGTGCCATATCTACAAGATACAGCGCATTTATGTCCTCTCCCCCTGCGCTGGTGCACAATGGGCTGCCTAGCGCTGACACAAGCACCCTTGCATCATGGTGCCAGGATGACTGAGTCGCGGACAGGGAGCCTCATTTATGAGGCTTTGGCACAGGCACAGGGCAGCACCACAAGGATTCTTGCTGTGGTGCACTGAGTCAAAAGAAAAGGATAGGAATGCACAGTATCTATGAGATACAGCACATTCCTGTCCTTTTCTCCTGTAATGGTGCACAATAGGCTGCCATGCAGCAATACAGGTACCCTTGCGCTTTGGTGCAAGGGTGTCTGTGTCGCAGGAATTATTGTTTTTGTGCAGAAAGGGACTCCTTCCTGCACAAAAACAATCACGAGAGGCGTTTTCCCTTTTCTATGTGTGCTGCATTCTGCAGCACACATAGAAAAAGGATAAACGAGTAGAAATACAGATATTCCTCCTCTATGCACCTCCCTGACTCATTCCCTGGGGAGGTGTAGCATTTTGACGCATTCCCAGGTTTATAAAATCTCATAAATCCGGGAATGTGTCAAATGCCATGGGTTTTACAAGGGAACACCCACCGTAACGCTCATGGCACACCTCCCTTTCACAGTGTGGGGAAACACAGTGACTTGCGCTGCATTGCCTCGGTCCATATATTCAAGACCATGAAAAGCCACGCAGGGTGGCTTTACTTGTCCTTGTAGATATGGCCCTACAGTGTGCACCACCAGACCTTCACTGAAAGTGATTTTTTTTGTGGCACATAGGAGCTTGTAAATGAGCCCCAGGATTGTTTCTGTGCCGGAAAGGACACCATCCTGCACAAAGAATCCATGGAGATTTTTACAATCAATCAAGAGAGGTGTTTTCCTCTTTCTAGGTGTCCTGCAAATGCAGCCCACAAAGAAAGAGGAATAAACAAGGACAAGTTAAGATAATTCTCCTCGTTGCATCTTTCCTGGGGATGCGTCAAAACCCATGGGTGTTGCATGGGAAAATCCACCACAACGCCCATGGAACGCCTCCCCATCACAGAATAAGGCAAGGCAGCAAGTTGCACTGTGTTGCTTTACACCATATCCACAAGACCATGAAAAGCCACACAAAGTGGCTTTGCGTGGCCTTGCAGATATGGCCCTGCACTGTGCACCGCTGGTGTATCACAAAAAGTGACTCACCAGCGGTGCACAGGGCTTGTAAATAAGCCCATAGATTTCTAAGAATCATAAATTAAATTATGACCTATGGAACTTTGGGCAATCTAGAGGCACGGTAATGCAGAGCCAATGGATGTGGAGTTAGGGACAGATGAAGGTCTACACTTAATTGTTAAAAATATTTTCACTACTTTCGTAAAGTACTGTTAAAATGTAAACATATCAACAAAAGAGGATGAGCTTGCAATTTTTAATCACCTGTCACAGATTGTTCTACGTCAGTGCGTTTGTGTGAGGGCCTGTAACCTGTTACCGACTTAAATATATTCAGTAGGTACAATATTCCACTGAGCTTTTTTTATGGACTGAGAATATCTAGCCTGCAGGACTCACACACCTCTGGGCAGTAAAAGCCAAAATTGTATAGTACATGGACTTTGGTGGAATCAGCTATAATAAAACAAGCAAAGGAATTATATGAGTTCCAGTGCAGAATTGGATAGCGACCATAGACACAGAAGCAGGACTTCAACATGAGCAGAAAATAATAAACACACAGAGGCCTATTTCCGAGAATATCACACAGCGCAGAGGAGCAAGTCACCCTGCTGTGCTGTGTTGTACTGTGTGATAGGAAAAGGGCAGAAATGCGCTTTATTTGCATACTGGATTGTTTTTTTGCAGGAAGGTACACCATCCTGCACAAAAACAATCCCAAGAGGCACTAGTTTCAACAGAGGTATGCAGCAACATCCCTGAGACTATGGGCCACATTTACAAGAAAGTGACGCATCACTAGTGAAGCGTCACTTTTCTTGAGGCCCCCTTGCATCCCCTAATGATGCTATTGTAACGCTATAGTGGATTAGCATTTTAAAAATTACCTTAATCCAGTATAGTGTTAAGAGGTCCATTGAAATTAATTGAATTTAACGCATGCTTTCAGCAGGCTTAGAAAGTAAGGCTAGAAATGGTGCAGTGGAATCTTGTAGATTCTATTGCACCATTTTTAGCAACCCTCTAATGAGCGAGCACCCCCTCTGCATACATCAAGAATATATTATGCATGATGTGGCATAAAGGTTTTACAAGGTGGCACAAACTTAGTTTGCGCCACCCTGTAAATATGGCACTATGGTAGTGGCCCATTAGCGTTGAATTTGGAGCAAAAATCTTTTCACAAATGTGGCGCTAAGGGGCGCAAGGACCTTGTAAACTTGTCCATATGTTTTGTATTAGTCCAGAAGAACCGGCTGTGGGGTTGGGGTAGAGGTGGCATGTGGCATGTGGCAGGCAAAAAAAAGGAACCTCTCATCGATGCTAGGACCAAGAACCATGCAATGCTTAGTTTCTTACACCAAAAGAAAAATCATTCGACTGTAGAGGGTATAAGAAGGTGTTTTTAAATGTGTTAACAGTAAGAGGCTGATTCACGAAAGCATTAAAGAGTACAGTAAGTAATATTGCAGGAGTACTCCTTTACATACTTTTATGAATCCGTGCCAAAACATTCAACTACCAATTGAAAAAGGGCACAGTTCTTTCTATTTGAACTGATTGTATTTTTATATTTTTTTCCCTGATTATTGCCATTTCAGATGCTTTGGGGCCAATTCCCAACGACATCTAAGAGTATTTGAGTATCACTTGACATACTACAAAATGTCTGTGAATAGACCACTTAAAAAGGCATCCCGAATTGCAGCTTCCAAAAGAAAGTGGTGTATAACACCTGCATTAGACATTATCTCCCCAATGTTCACTCCAAATGCAAGTTGTGCCTCATAGAAGAATGTCCATGCCACTGAGATTTACTACAAACCCTTTCAAGTAAAGAGGAACTCCAAAAGCTTTTAGTCCAGTGGACCCTAACATTTCTGCATTCGCAAAATGTTCTTCAAAGCAGTCTAACACCAGAATAAAATTCTTCCTAAAAATGCTTTCGCTGATTAGGAGCAAAAACCACTCCCATATACTTTGTCGGGAAATAGTGCAAGCCTTATATCAAAGTATCCATTAAAAGGACGTGTGCCAGAACTGATATGCAATAAGCCATTCTGTGCCTATGACACTTTTTTATTCATTCTTTAAAATTCATGAAATGCCATCTAAGTCACTGTGAATTTTTTTTAACGAGGACATCAATTAAGACTGTATTCTTTCTCCTGGCTGCATTTTGCTTTGCTGAATAACCTACTTAACATATTTACATATCTTTCAGAAAGCAAGAACCATGGAAAGAATTTGGAGCAGGAGAGTAAAGGATTTCCCTGCTCGCAGGCAAAAAGCCTAGCAATGTCTTCTCAATAGTTCCCACCCATTCTGGGCTTTGCTTTAGAGGAATAGGGCAGAGATGTTACAAGGCATGGGCAAAGTGGTCAATTGCCCTGGAAACCAACTTTATTGAAGGGGCCCTGGTAAAATTTGTGAGATAGTCAGGAGGCTCCCTCCCTCTCTATTTTTTCTCTCCCTCACTCTCTTGCTCACTTCTCCTCTGTTACTTTCTCTGTCCTCGCCTCTCTGTCTCTCTCTGCATCTCCATAACGTATTGCTTTCTACATTCTACCTACCTTTCTTTCTCTACCTTTCTTTCTGTACCTCAGTTAATTCTTTTTCTGTCATCTAGCTCTTCCTACATAGCTCACTCTCTTAACCTTTCTTTTTTCTCTATCTGCACCCTGTAGCTTACCTTCTGCTGTCTTCCATGCTTCTCTATCAACCTCTCTCATCTCTTTCTACCTCACCATTCATATTACCTCTCTCTCCACCTCTATACTGTTGCATCTCATCTCTCTTTACTGCATGAATCAACACATATTCACCTTTCTTTCTACCTCTCTCCCCAGTTCTTTACCTCAACCTGCTCAAGCTCACCACTAATGAGGACTTAAATTAGCTGAAAATGAGTAATACATTTAGGCCCGTATTTATACTCCGTTTGCGCCGAATTAGCGTAGTTTTTTTCGACGCAAATTCGGCGCAAAACTAACGCCATATTTATACTTTGGCGTTAGACGCGTCTAGCGCCAAAGTATGGGCAAATAGCGTCATTTTTTTGCGTGAACGCCTTCCTTGCGTTAATGAGATGCAAGGAAGGCGTTCCCGTCTAAAAAAATGACGGCGACGCAAATGCGTCGTATTTATACTCCCGGGCAAAAATCACGCCCGGGAGTGGTCGGGTCAAAAAACCCCGCATTTGCGCCACTTTTTAACGCCTGGGTCAGGGTAGGCGTTAAGGGGCCTGTGGGCTCAAAATGAGCCCACAGGTGCCCTCCCCTGCCCCCAGGGACCCCCCCTGCCACCCTTGCCCACCCCAGGAGGACACCCAAGGATGGAGGGACCCATCCCAGGGACATTCAGGTAAGTTCAGGTAAGTATACATTTTTATATATTTTTTTTTTTTTTGGTGGCATAGGGGGGCCTTATTTGTGCCCCCCTACATGCCACTATGCCCAATGACCATGCCCAGGGGACATAAGTCCCCTGGGCATGGCCATTGGGCAAGAGGGCATGACTCCTGTCTTTACTAAGACAGGAGTCATTTAAATGGCGTCTGGGCGTCGAAAAAAATGGCGCAAATCGGGTTGAGGCGATTTTTTTGCCTCAACCTGACTTGCCCCATTTTAAGACGCCCTAACGCCATTTTCCCCCTACGCCGGCGCTGCCTGGTCTACGTGGTTTTTTTCCACGCACACCAGGCAGCGCCGGTCTGCTAGCGCCGGCTAACGCCATTCCATAAATACGCCGCCCGCATGGCGCTTCAGAATGGCGTTAGACGGCGCTAAATTTTTTGACGCTAAACTGCGTTAGCGCAGTTTAGCGTCAAAAAGTATAAATATGGGCCTTAGGGTAATCCGGAATGGGGGCATCAAAATATAATTTGTCCAGGGCACCAAAAATCCTTAAGATGTCACTGTTACGAGGGGTTAAGAAAGGTTGAATAGATTTGGAGAGTCCAAGATACAGTAGCACCCCACCCCCAAGAACCCTGTCTTCTTTCAGTGTCTGATATTGTACCTGACTGTTGTGGAAAAAGATGAAAAAGACACTACGCCATTTCTCTTCCAATCATAGATCCTTTCAGCCTCATTGCCACTGTGAGAGAAGAGGAGGATCAAAACATCTTTCCCCACAGTGGCAAACACTGATAGGTAAATGGTGAAGCTTTGTAGATTTTCCTTGGAAAAGTTGTGGGGAAAGTTGACAATATGGTACATTATTATTTCTGAAACACAATTATCATACATTACCACATTGAATTAAGTCTTTTCATAGCTCATGACAAATAATCAATTAATACTTTTAGACTTTCTATGGCAAAATAATCATATGTAATATTCCTCTTTTCTGACAAATGATCACTGGCACTTATAAAAAAAACAAAATGTAAATACTTGCAAAATACATAACCAAATAATGTTTTAAAATTCCACAAGGCAAATCGCTGACAATAATCATATCAGATTGTTCATTATTATTATGGGATTCTACAATGAAATATTTAATTTATTTTGTTAGCAGGCAATCACGCTCATGACCATAAATTCATGCCCCATCCATTCATCCAATGTATAGGCATCTCCTAACTAAATAATTTGAACTTATCTCCATTTTACCCCCTTATTTTTCAACTCACTGCATCTCAAGTAGGTCCATGTTCTTTATGATGTATCTTGTCAATGTAATCATTATGAATCAAACCTACATCAGTCAAGGGTGCCAATTGATAACCCACAGGACTCCTATAAGTAAGTGGAAGCTCAAGACACATAAAAGAAAAACCAAGTGATATGTGGTTCTCTGGTTAATGTTTTTAAGTGGTGTTATTTTTTAAAGGTAATTTTTGTGTGAAAAATAATATTAAGTATGCATGAAGTTTATGTTGGATCAAAACTGTAAATGCTGAACTAACATGATTGCTGTTAAAACAATTTTAATATGAGATTTAGAAGTGTGTTTATTAACATAATTTATCTATGCCACATTTTGGTGAAGACTCCATATTGGATAAAATCGGTGCTGCTGTTGTCTGTGCTGTAATTCCTACTTTCGCCCCCTCCCATCAGGTTTTCCTGCATATCTTCTTTCCCCACAACTCTGCAGAATGAAGACAAGTTGATGTATTCTTTCTGTTGTGATCTGAATGACGTTTCTGGTGTTTGTAACTCTAATCTTATTCCAAGATCCTTCCACTGTGCTTTTGACGCTCGGTTCAGTTTTGGGCATTTAGGAACCACTTTTGTTTAATGTTGCATATTTTGTTCAAAACATCTATGAGTAACAGTGATGTGGTAAAACAGGATGATTTCTTCGAAAATGAAATAGTTCTAATGTGTAATGTTGTAGATGTGGATTACTCTGATATGCCAAAGAACTGATTCTTGAGATCATACTATGCAAAAGCTGTGGATTTAGCTAATTTTCAATGCAAGGATTGTGTGGTTTTAGGAGTTAGCCAGATGATTTTTAGAGAATTTTCCCTTACTGCTAGAGGAGATGTCTAAACTTGTTTTGATCTTGCTGCTCATTTGAGACTTACAATTATTTTTGATTTGGTTACACTGAATAACTCTGCATTTGATCCTTCATAACATCATTTAATCTCTACTGCTTGATTTTGAGATTTTTGTAAATAAGTCCTTTAACATTTCCCTTGACCTACAACTCAATTATTGAGTGCTCCTAATACTCTACTAAATTGATGTTTGGTAAGGTGCTCTTTTATGCAAGATCAACCCGAAGTGAAACTTTCTGATGTAAATTGTGAGATATGATAATTGGGGTACAGGTCTCATAACTGTGACATGGGGTTCTACTTCAACAGTGGCATGTCTTTAGAGAGCATTACTTAATTTTATTACTTAGAAGTTATTATAATATGTTGTCTCAGCAGGCAAACAGTGAACACAAGCGCTAGCCTGGATAAATGTAGGAGAATCACTATTAAATATTAAGCCTAAGTTGTAAACCTTTTAAACTGGTGCTTTAAACTGGTTACTTCAGAAGCCTTCAGCAGTCAAGTCCAAAAGGATGTAGTGGGACCTCTTCGGGACAAACCAGTAAGATCTTGGCCTTCTCTCATTCAGGCAGAGAATGTTTTACTGCACACATTTCTGGAATTCTTTAAGGTAGTCTATCACTTGAGACTTTGTTGTGTGGTCTATGGGAGTTAATTCTGAACCTCTGGTGTGAACAATAGGTTGGGACCTATTAATTATATAGGCTTGAAATAATGAGGAGTCCAGGTTGAGCTCATAAAATCTCCTAAACAATGAGGAGCCAAAATCTCTGGCGAAAGTTCAAGTGATCTGCAGAATCCTCACATTTCTAAATGGGTCTGATAACAAGGCTATTAGCCCCTTCAGTATTTTGTGACCTTTCAAAAGAGGTTCAAAGTGGTCAATTCATCACCATTTTTCCACTTACTGGTTCATCAGGCAAAGGTGTTGGCTTATGTGATGTGCATTCATGATACTGGTGGCAGGCATGTTGGAAGTCAATGCTTGCAAAACTCAACAAGTGGTAATTGTTAGAAATGGGGTCTCCTCCTGGCAGTCAATTTGCACCCTGTCCAAGCAGGGACCCTCACTTTAGTCAGGATAAAGGAGCAACACACCTGGTTAACACCCCCTCACCCCCTTGGTAGATTGGCACGAGCAGAAAGGCTTAACCCTAGAAGCAATGTGTAAAGGATTTGTACCAACACACACAGTAATACAGTGAAAACACTACGAAATGGACACCACATCAGTTTAGAATAATAGGTAATATTTATCTAAATCAAACAAGACCGAAAGGACAAAAATCTTACATACACAAGTCAATATATGAATTTTAAAAAGAATAAGAGTCTTAGGAGGTTATTATGATCCTAGCGGTGAATGTTAATGTGGCAGTAGTACCGCCAGCAGGCTGGTGGTACATACTGCCATATTATGAGAATGGCAGGTTGGCTGCACTTCTCCACTCATACCACCATGGCGGGTGGCACAGTACACCGACGGAATTGTGAGCCTGCCTACCACCATGGTTTTTGTGGCATTGCTAATGCCATGAAAACCATGGCGGTAGGCCCTACTGGTGACAGGGAATTCCTTCCATGTCACTGGTAGGCAGCTCTCCCACCCCCAACACACACCTGACACCACCTCCATCGAAAGCTCCACCCCACCCCCATACACACATCAACCCCCAACCCCAACAATCACATACACCCCCTACCCCGATCCCAAATACACACCCAATCCAAACATACACACCCTACACCCCTCATCCAAACACACACACCCCTGCCCCCTCCGATCATCAAACACAACCCAATACACGGTCACACCTGTAGACACTCACAACGCATGCACCCAATCACTCACACTGGCATACATATATTCATACACGCATACTTCCAGACATGCTTGCACACATTCCTACACACAATCACACTGACATGCAGACATGCACTCACTTCACCCATCTTACATGCATTCACTCACACGCTTACAATCATGCAAACAACACAACACACACAGACACATTCACACACTCATTCATACATTCATGCACACACTAAGACACACACACACAACACCCCCCACCATCCAACCCACATTCTGTTGTCAGAAGCCCGACTTACCTTTATCAAGGAGGTCTTCCAGCAGGGAACAGGAAGGGGCACTGCTAAAACCAGCAGCGCCCCACCAGCAGAACACCGCCAGGCCGTATTACTTGTCATAATACAGCTGGTGGCGTTCTACTGGTGTGGCGATGCTGATGGTAGCAGCTCCACCTTACCACCGTCCGCCACCATTAACATTGCCAGATTTCTGTCCTTCTTGTGGCGGAAGTCTAACACAGCTCATAATATGATGGACGGATGGTAGCCGCGGTGGTGGCATTTTGGTGGCTGTCACCATGGCGGTAGGTGGCTTTTAACACCAATGTCAAAATGACCTCCTTAATCCTTAGAAAACAGTGAGAGTTCAGTTGTTACAAACAGTAACTGGTTTACATTAAAAATAAAGCTTCACAGCTGAACCCTGCCTGGGAAAAGTCAGTGATGCGTCAATTCTTTACACGCAAGTGAGGCCGTGCATCATTTTCTTCTCCATTCATGTCAGCGATGTGTCATTTTTCTCCCTCGCAAGAGAGCGATGTGTCGATTTCCAGACGTGCACCTCGGGTCTTGGCACGCTTTGCATTGATTTTTCACCCCCAGCGATGTTGCGTTGTACGGCGTCAGCAAAACCACGTTGCGTGGGGTTTGCATCATTATCAGCAGCCGCTAGCAGGTGTTGCACATTGTTTCTCCAGCCACGATGTGTCGATCTTCCAGCCGCTATGCAGGTGTAGCGTCGACTTCAGTCGCAAGGCTGCGGCGTGTCGTTTATCAGCCTCGTTGTGGACGGTGCATCTACAATTCCCCCACGCGGCTTGTACTTCTGTCCTTTACACTAGCTTCACCTTTCAAGGGCCCAGGGACTGGATGGGGCATCACTTGGCAGGGCAGAAGTCTCCCCAGAGAGTCTAGGTGCTGGCAGAGAAAGCCTTCAATGGCTCTGGGACTTCAGAACAGGAGGCAAGCACTAGGAGTTTCTTCCCAAGCAGGAATTCACAACAAAGTCCAGTTTTTATCCCCTTTCACAGGGAGAAGCAGCAACTGCAAGATAGCTGGACAAGGCACAGTCACAGGCAGGGGCAGCACTTCTGATCAGCTCTTCTCCTTGGCAAAGGTTCCTCTTGAATCCTTGAAGAAAATATGATTTTCAGGAGTTTTGGGTACAATACTTATACCCCTTTCTGCCTTTGAAGTTGGCAAACTTCAAAGAAAGGTCTCTATTGTTCCAAAGATCCTGCCTTGCCCAGGCGAGGCTCCAGACTCTCACCAGTGGGTTGGAGACTGCATTGTGATGGGGCAGGCACAGCCCATTCAGGTGTAAATGACCACTCTTTCCTCCAATCTAGCACAGATGGCCCATCGGGATATGCAGGCTACTCCCCAGCTCCCTTTGTGTCACTGTCTAGAGGGAATTCACAACAGCCCAACTGTCAGTCTGACCCAGACAGGGAATCCACAAACAGGCAGAGTCACAGAATGGTTTAAGCAAGAAAAGGCCAACTTTACCGAAAAATTTCTTTTTAAATTGTGAGTTCAGAGACACCAAGGTCCATATTTCCACCTACTCCTAAAGGGAATCTGCATTTAAAAGATATTTAAAGGCATTCCCCATGTTAACCTATGAGAGAGCTAGGCCTTGCAACAGTGAAAGCTGAGTTTAGCAGTATTTCTCTGTTAGGACATCTAAAACACCCCAGTATATGCCCCACCTTTAACATACACTGTACCTTGCCCATGGGGGCTACCTAGGGCCTACCTTAGGGGTGCCTTACATGCAGAAAAAGGGAAGGTTTAGGCCTGCAAGTGGATACACTTGCCAAGTCAAATTGTCAGTTTAAAATTGTACACACAGACACTGCAGTGGCAGGTCTGAGCCATGTTTACAGGGCTACTCATGTGGGTGGCACAACCAGTGCTACGGGCACTAGTAGCATTTGATTTACGGGCCCTGGGGACCTCTATTGCACTTTTCTAGGGACTTACTAGTTAATCAAATATGCCAATCAGGGATAGGCCAATTACACATATAATTTACACAGGAGCACTTGCACGTTAGCACTGGTCTGCAGTGGTAAAGTACCCAGAGTACCAAAAGCAGCAAAACAGAATCCAGCACGCAGTCAAAACATGGGAAGCAGAGGCAAAAAGAACAGGGGAGACCAAGCCAAGGATGCCAGGTCTAACAGTAATTAATGATTTACTATAGGAAGAAATGCTTGTTTTGCTTATTCAGTGTGATTGTTGAGAAGGGATGAGAACCAGGCCATTGGGGGCCTTGTAGTTTCGGGAGTTCTATGCAGTTGGTATTTAGGTCTAAATGTTTAACTTTTTTCTCTGGTAGCAGGATGTCTGTATTCGGCATGTATTTGGCAATCAATGAAGTGTATTGCCTTTTTTATATGCCTTGCTTTCTTTCTTTCTTTCTTTCATTAATGGGATTTCTCCTTTTCTTTCACCTCCTGAGGTTGTCAGTGAAGAAACAGTTTCCCTTAAATTTTTGGTTAGTGTAAAAAAGCCACATGATCAAGGCTCACAATATGTTTGACCTAGGTGAGCACTTATTTCGGTGGTGGCTGTCATTGAAGGATCTTTAAGCCATATAAACTTACACAAATGAATGCCAGTTATATTGTTTCTTTTCCTTGTGAGAGGGCTATTGCATGATAGTGTGTCAATTTGAGTTTTGATTTAAATTCACCCTCCCTTCTGAAACTGTTTATGACATGCCCAGGCCAGATGATGATGATGAGCAGATGTGGTGGTAATATTATTTTAAGCATTGGGATTGTAGAGAAAATGTGATTGGATCTTAAATGTGTGATCCTTGTTGTAAACAGAGCAAAGGCCTGGTAAATTAAAATGAGTGACTGGTCAATGGTAATCACTGTCAGTTGAGAATGTTCAGTCAAAATGTAAGATCATATATGCGATAAAACTCTTCTACTACACTGCAGCAAGAACTCTAACATAAATGGCAGCACAAGGTTGTGGAATATGCTAGTAAAGGGAAGCATTCTCCATGCCATGAAAAGGAAGACTGCACCTGTTGATTGAGAATGATCTGCAAATGCCTCATTATTGCAGGTTATCTGCGTGTCATTCCTGGGATTTTGTTTCTCTCCTTTTGTTTTTTTTGGACTGTGCTTATACTTTTTATGGTGACGACCCTCCATTTCCTGCCTATCATCTTCAACAGTATCCCCACCATATTCTAGCCACCTACACTTCTCCTTACCTCCTTTTTTGCTCACCTATTGGCCCCTTTTGTTCATCCTATTTCAACATGCCAATTGGCTTCCTTCTACTTGCTATCTTCAGGTTCCATTGATCTTTATGACCTTCAGTTTATCATCTGCATCTCTCCCATCCAGGTCCTCCAGCAATCTCTCTCCTTGGGTATGAAAGAATAACACCTGACAATAAAGTTTTTAAAAATCACATAATTTGTATATGATTGCCTGTATATAATATTTATGTATTTTATCTCTTCATGGTACTGGTAGGACCACTTCTAAAAGGTAAGGGCCCTAATCTTCTATTTAGTTCTACCTGAAAAAAACAAACAGACAACCTCTTTCTGGAGAGATAAAACCAGGAACAACTTTAATATATGAGACAGCTCTCTCAGTAGTTTCAGGAGTGTGCTTCAAACATAAACTTCAATTAATTCTAACATTTCTTTGATTGAGAGTCACAACCTAAATGAACTCTTGAATTATTAAGATACCTTTTCAATGTGTTTTGATTAGATGTGTGTAGGGAAATGGCTCCTTGTTGCAGTTACACCCCCACGTTTTGCCTGATATAGATGCTGACTTGACTGAGAAGTGTGCTGGGACCCTGCTAACCAGGTCCCAGCACCAGTGTTCTTTCACTAAACATTGTTTCCACTTTTGGCACACCCCTGGTACACAGATAAGTCCCTCGTAAAAGGTACCAGTGGTACCAAGGCTCCTGTGACCAGGGAAGGTCCCTTAGGGCTGCAGCATGTGTTGTGCCACCCTAAATGACCCCTCACTTAACAGATGCACACTGCCATTGCAGATTGTATGTGTTGGTGGAGAGAAAAAGGGAAAGTCGACATGGCATCCCCCTCAGGATACCATGCACACAAAATACTGCCTGTGGCATAGGTAAGTCACACCTCTAGCAGGCCTTAAAGCTTTAAGGAAGGGTCACTATACCACCGGTGAGGGCATAGCTGCATGAGCAATATGCCCCTATAGTGTCTAAGTCCATTCTTAGACATTGTAAGTGCAGTGTGGCCATATTAAGCATGTGGTCTGGGAGTTTGTCAAAAATAAACTCCACAGTTCCATAATGGCTACACTGAATACTGGGAAGTTTGATATCAAATTTCTCAGAATAATAAACCCACACTGATGCCAGTGTTGGATTTAATAAAAAATGCACACAGAGGGTATCTTAGAGATGTCCCCTGTATATTACCCAATCCTTCAGTGCAAGACTGACTGGTCTGTGCCAGCCTGCCACTGAGATGAGTTTCTGACATCATGGGGTGAGAGCCTTTGTGCTCTCTGAGGCCAAAACAAAGTCTGCACTGGGTGGAGATGCTTCACACCTCCCCCTGCTGGAACTGTAACTTCTAGCAGTGAGCCTCAAAGGCTCAGGCTTAATGTTACAATGCCCCAGGGTCCTTCAGCTAGTGGAGATACCAGCCCGCGGACACAGCCCCCACTTTTGGCGGCAAGTCCAGAGGCGATAATGAGAAAAACAAGGAGGAGTCACCCTCCAGCCAGGACAGCCCCTAAGGTGTCCTGAGCTGAGGTGATCCCTGCCTTAGGAAATCCTCCATCTTGCTTTGGTGGATTCCCCCCAATAGGATTAGGGATGTGTCCTCCTCCCCACAGGGAGGAGGCACAAAGAGGGGTATAACCACCCCCAAGGACAGTAGCTATTGGCTACTGCCCTCCCTGACCTAAACATCCCCCTAAATTGAGTATTTAGGGGGGACCATGAACCCAGAAAAACAGATTCGTGCAACCTACAACAAGATGAAGGACTGCTGACCTGAAAGCCCCACAGAGGCGACAGAGACAACAACTGACTTGGCCCGCGCCCTACCGACCTGTTTCAAGACTCAAAGAACCTCCACAGCGACACATCCAGCGGGACCAGCGACCTCTAAGGACTGGCCTGCACCCAAAGGACCAAGAAACTCCAGTGGACAGCGCCTATGTCCAAGAAACAAAAAAACAACCATCTTTACAAGGACTCCGGCTTCACTCCGGAAGCGTTGTTGTGGAGCCATTTTAAGTATAGCTCCATGCACGTTATTTTAACATACTAGGCCACTGTGCACTTTGCCCTAGATATATTTTATTCAGCTTCGCACTGTTATTTTACAATAACCA
This sequence comes from Pleurodeles waltl, assembly GCF_031143425.1. Classification (NCBI taxonomy): domain Eukaryota; kingdom Metazoa; phylum Chordata; class Amphibia; order Caudata; family Salamandridae; genus Pleurodeles; species Pleurodeles waltl. The sequence goes on along the minus strand of NC_090443.1, from coordinate 655,463,550 downwards.
GTTTTTACGGATTTGTTTTAATTTCTTCTATCACATTCTTTAGCTTCGTTCAGCACTGTGTTCTCAAACAATGCATTCTTGATCGCCCTGTGCTTCAGTCAAGGCTGCAGTCTGGTACATTGCCGGTAAACGTGGGAGAAGTTTAGTCTCCAACATTCGTAGAAAATACACATCCTTACGTAGGGACATTTTCTTAGAACATCTGCTGGCCTAAGCTCAGGTATGAGGGTTAATGTTCTCCTGGGGAAACCTGAAAGGCAGGTTTAGAACTTAACATGCTGTGCTCGAAATATAATTTAGAGAGGGAACAATCCATCGATAATAACGGCACTATGATAGCCTTATTCTTGTGCTTCACTCTCATCGTCACTATTTTAATATTACTGTGTTGTGTAGTTCTGGTTATTGCAGTTCGCGCTTTGCTATCCAAAATGCAGTTGTTTTATTAAACCAATCTTTGAAACTTATACTGCCTTTATTGTCATTTACATATGAGACCGAACTGAGTATGAGAGAACCGGTTGTGACCTGAGTGACCACTACTTCCCTGAGAAGTACTGCTATGTCATGCGCTCGGCTGCCCAATTGTCTACCATTTGGGAGAGATGAGGCACTGCTAGTTAGCCGGAGCAAAACCCGGATTTGGAGTGACAAGCGTCATCCACCATGGGTCAGACTCAGTCCCCCACACTGTGGACGATCTTGCTGCTCAAAATCCAGTAGTCTCATTAGGATAATGAGAGCCTACGCAACAGCGTGAGTCCCCAACACTCTGCACCCGACACCCCTGGCTCTTGTCCAGAAGAACCAACACTGCAGAGAGGACCCCAGGCGACTCCAACGATGTGGACATCCTGAGATGACCTCCCTGCACCCCCACAGCGATGCCTGTAGAGATGATCCAGAAGGCTCCCACTGACCGCGACTGCCCGATAACAAAGGAACCCAATGCCTGGAAGAAGCACTGCACCCACAGCACCAAGCCCGAGAGAAACCAATTACCGGTGCAGGAGTGACCAGCAGGCAGCCATCCTTCTTGCCCAGCTGGTGGCTGGCCCGAGAAGCCCCCGTGTACCCTGCCTGCATCGCCAGAGTGACCCCCAGGTCTCTACATTGATTTCTATCTAAAACCCGACACCCACTTCACACACTGCACCCAGCTGCCCCTATGCCACTAAGGGTGTATTTTGTGTGCCTGTTTGTGACCCCCTCCCCAGTGCTCTAACCCCCCCGGTCTTCTCCCCGAAGACGCAAGTACTTACCTGCCAGCAGACTGGAACCTGAGCACCCCTGGTCTCCATAGGTGCCTATGCTATTTGGGCCCTACTTTGACCTATGCACCTGACCGGCCCTGTGTTGCTGGGTGTTTGCGATTGCTTTGAGATACCAATGGTGGGCTGCCTATGCCCTGGAGACTGAACTTGTAAGTGCTTTACTTACCTGAGAAACTAACCAATACTTACCTCGCCCTGGAACTGTTGATTTTTGCACTGTGTCCACTTTTAAAATAGCTTATTGCCATTTTTGCCAAAACTGTGTACATTACTGTTTTAATTCAAAATTCCATATTTACCTATGCCAAGTGCCTTACTATATATGCGCTTAATTGAATTCTTAATCTTGTGGATCTAAAATAAATTAAGAAAATAATATTTTTCTATATAAAAACCTATTGGCCTGGAGTTAAGTCTTTGAGTGTGTGTTCTCATTTATTGCCTGTGTGTGTACAACAAATGCTTAACACTACCCTCTGATAAGCCTACTGCTCAATCACACTACCACAAATAGAGCATTAGTATTATCTATTATTGCCACTATCAACCTCTAAGGGGAACCATTGGACTCTGCACACTATCTCTCACTTTGAGATAGTATATACAGAGCCAACTTCCTTCAATGTGTCATCTCCTCTGGAAGCACCCTGATATCTGAAATATCAGTGCAGTGTAAAGCCAAGCACTGACTTGACAAGCAGGTACCGAGCTTAGAAAAACAATGAAACTCATGTTGAAACTCAGATTCGAAGCAAAAACAGCTTCCCTTATATAGCAGGCTCCTGGGTATATGAGGGTAGTTCACACCTATCTGTCCACAAGGCTCATCATCTCTGGTGGCTCTCGGCACAGTCGCAGCCAGAATGATATCAGATTGAAAATGAAGTAGTGCAAAAAAGAAAAAAGAAGGGAACAGGCCTTCTGTACCTATGCATCTGGAATTGAAACAACATACACATATTTATCATACAAGGTTGCCAACAGTGGACTGTGGCAGCTGAACTACTGCCAGTGCACTGGTGGATGCCAGAAATGCCCAATAATAAGAATACTTGGGACTCGTTAGGTGATGCAGGGCACTGCAGAAAAGCACCTCATGCCCTGTCCTGTCCCACAAGTGTCTGGAAACTCGTTGCATACATCACAATACATCCCATAGCACTGAGCCACACTGTCCATATGAACCACATGCACATATGCATACTAGCCAGCAATTGACAACAACAACACTTTGTGCAAGGTAGGGATTTCAAGGCAAAGTGGGTAGGATTCACATGCAACACACAGGATGCAATACTTGTCCCATGGTACACAGCACACAAAATAGGTACAAATTACACAAACATGACTCTTCTGCAGGTCTAAAGTAAAGGGACTAAGGGACAAATATAGACGACACCACACATATTCTGCATGGGTGAACTGTCAGACCAGAAAGTAATCAACAATCACCAAGTCACTGCTGCACAACCCATAACTGGAAAATAAACCACCACACACCAACACAACCAAGCATTCAAACAGGAACACACACAATATGAGATGCAAGTATCAATCACCACTCTATTGAAAAGAAATATGTATCATGGCAAATAGTAACTAATAAATATGCATGTCTGACACATTTTCTCATCTTTCATTGTAGTGGCCCAAGGTTACGGCATCCAGCCATGGGTCATGCACCCATATGGAAATCCACAAACTGATGCTAAGCTGGCGTACACTGAAGCACACAAAGGGACACTGAATGTGGTGGAGAGGACATTTGGCCTGCTCAAATCCAGGGTTCAGGTGCCTACGTCTAACAGGAGGAAGCCTGTCATATGCACCACCCGTTGTGTGCAAAATGATACTTGTCTGTGCAATTTTGCACAACATTTGTGTATGCACCAATGTCCCCTGTGACGAACAGGTAGACGTTCCCAATGAGAAGGACGAGGACAATGATACACAAAAGCAGGATGGGGAACAACAAATCTCTGCTGCTGGAGCACGCAGAAGAGATCAAGTTGTGCAAAAGGTTTTCAATTAAAGAATGTACTCCAAGCATCACTGTGTAAATTTTTGTAAATAAATCACTTGAACACAGATTTCTCACAGTGAACTTCTTTTCACCATCACATTCAACTAACCCACATCTCAGAGAGCATGACTTAGGGACATGCTCTGGAACTGAAAACAGATTAAAACAATGCACTACCATATGAATGTGCGGGTCAAATGTAGCCATAGTCTGAGACACTAACAATGTACATTGTCACACACATATAACACAAGTGTGTTGACTTGACATATGCCTGCAGCAATCCTTGAAGTATACAACTACATGTCTAGCTTTCTCACACTCAGACTTGTTTGGAATTTGCACGTAAGTCAAGCAACGTCACAGACCCTTGCCAAATTGTACGTGTGATGAAGGACACAGATAGGTTGAATGTTGCATTTTCCCTACTCATAGCTGTCATGAGTAATCACACAATCCAAATACACTCATAGTGAATGTGACAAAGGTTGTAGAATGCAGATTTGAGTGTGTGCCTATGTCGAATAAATGATGTGGAAGGACAGCTGAGAGACTCCCTTATGTCACTTTGAGATCCAATATGTGGAGTTCACTCAGACACTACATAAGTGCTGTGGCTGGTGTTCTGTAATGCGTGGGGGCAGTCATGTGATCTAGCAAAGCTTGGAAATATGAGGGCAAATGTGAGGGCTTTGCCTGTAGAAGAAGCTATGTCCATCTACAAAGTTCACAAGTATGGCTTAGCATGCTGTGCATTAATGAAGGGACAATGTTGATGACAAAGAAGGATACTGAGGTTAATCTGCAAAAAGTATGTCAGCACTGTTGAACTAGAAGCATACCTGACAAAATATGCCATCAATGTGTGTGAAGGAACACACATAGACCAATACTCACTGTACAACACAACAATGTTTCCATGTAACACCAAACACATATTCAACAAGACTGTGTAGGTCTGTACATATTCCAGTCACATTGGCAACAACTAGGTGCTTGGCCAGCACAAACAAGTGACAGAAGCAAGTAACAAATTACAGTCTGTGTAATCCAGGTCTGCAGATATGACCCAGTTCCACAATCTAGCAACAACCTAAACAAGCATCCTAGGAATAATCTCACCTATGTATGCTAAGTCATGCCAAACCATAGCAAATGATGAGACATGACAAACACAAACAAGCTGTAAGTCCCTGGTAAATAATAGGGCAAGCCTGACATCAACAACCTCAAAGTTACATAAAAATACATGGTTATAGGACCACAAATGTGCTGGCGTATGTCTGCAGGTCACTGTGCATTGCTGTGCTGATGATTGACCTTGAGGATGGCAGACCCTCCCAATCCCCATAGGAGGCTACATAGACTCTACACACAGTCAGGGGCCTCCTGTCTGTGCACTGTGAGATGAGCTGTGTCAATACATGCAACAATGGGTGTGTGTGGCCATACACAGTGCCACTGGAGCACTGATCACTATGGTACCATCACTGCCTGAGAGCAGCCCTGTCATACACATGGTATGCTAGTATGAACATCTTGCTATAAAAAAGGGTGTGTCATTGTACATTCCAAGTGAATGTGCTAAGCACACAATTCTCATATCTTAGCACACATGTCTCACCTAGGTGGACCAGGCTTGGTGTGGTCTATTTGCATATGGACAAAAGAGAACAAGTTACAAATAAAAATGTGTATGTGTTGCATATTTACTTACAGACTTATATGAACACTGCATATGTTCCCACATAGGGAAACAAAGTAAACACAGATATGAGTATACCGTCTTGAGACAATGGGCTACATATTTAAATGCTGGAATCGAGATTTGGTAGTTGTCATATCCTCAGACATACCGCTGTAGTATGCATTATTATCATACATGAAACATATCATTTCACACACAAAATGGCACATACATACCAACAATACCACAGTCAGCACACCATCTCCAATAATTTGCATGCATGGGGAACTATACGTTAAGGGCCGTATTTATACTCTGGTTGCGCCGAATTTGCGTCGTTTTTTTCGACGCAAATTCGACGCTAAACTAACGCCAACTAACGCCATATTTATACTATCGCGTTAGAGGCGAATAGCGCCAAAGTTCCCGGAATGTGCGTCATTTTTTAGCGTGAACCCCTTCCTTGCGTTAATGATATGCAAGGGAGGCGTTCCCGTCTAAAAAATGACTCCCAGGCCTTTACGTGGTATTTATACTCCCGGGCAAAAGAGACGCCCGGGAGTGGGCGTGGCTAAAAACGGCGCATTTGCGCCGCTTTTTAACGCCTGGGTCAGGCATGGCGTTAAGGGACAAGTGGGCTCAAAATGAGCCCACAGTGCCCTCCCCTGCCCCCAGGGACCCCCCCTGCCACCCTTGCCCACCCCAGGAGGACACCCAAGGCTGGAGGGACCCACCCCAGGGACATTCAGGTAAGTATTTTTTTTTTTTTTTTTAATAATTTTTTTTGGCATAGGGGGGCCTGATTTGTGCCCCCCTACATGCCACTATGCCCAATGACCATGCCCAGGGGACAGAAGTCCCCTGGGCATGGCCATTGGGCAAGGGGGCATGACTCCTATCTTTACAATGATAGGAGTCATGTTGATGGGGGATGGGCGTCGAAAATAAATGGCGCAAGTCGGGTTACAACGATTTTTTCGACGTAACCTGACTTGCCCCATTTTAAGACGCCCATGCGCCATTTTCCCCCTACGCCGGCGCTGCCTGGTGTACGTGGTTTTTCTCGCGCACACCAGGCAGCGCCGGTCTGCTTGCGCCGGCTAACGCCATTCAATAAATACGGCGCCCGCATGGCGCTTCAGAATGGCGTTAGCCGGCGCAAAACTTTTTGACGCTAAACTGCGTTAGCGCAGTTTAGCGTCAAAAAGTATAAATATGGGCCTAAATGTGTTGCATTGCATCATGAGGTCTGGCCCTTAGAACACACCAGAGTGTAACACACACTTGCACTGACCTTGTCATGGGTTATCGGATCATACCCCAGCCTTAGTCAACAGCGTACTTTGCTAAGCATTTGTCAAGGCTCTCATATGCATAAACATGTTTTGCACATGGCCCATCCTATCTTATGTTGTGTTCTGAAATGAACAGGGTAAATTCAGACATAACAATGTGGAAGACGTACAATATGAGTTCATCATTTATGTAGACTCACAGTTCACACATTGGACACATGTGTAAGCATGTATGTGGCAAAGAGTCTTCATAAACATGCAGATTTTCAAACAGTATCAGTCCTCCCATGCATTACACACACCTACAAACATATGGAAACACATGTGTATATTACTGGTACACAGGGAAATACTCATGCATACATATGTTGCCCTACCATACAAACATCAAAGATGCCTAGCACCTGTAACTAAGAATGTGAATCTGGGTGCCCTGTTAGTCTTCCCTCTAAAAACCACATATGCCCGGCATTAGTAAAAAAAAAAATATGCGGTATATCTACATACAACGCAAATACTAAAAATGACGATTCACACCTGCGTGTCCAAACTAAATGTTCATGCCTTGTCAGCCTTCATATAAAAATTCACGCATGGCCATTGTGCGTCACAAAAGACGATGCGTATCAGAAAACGTGACACATATGCCAAGGAAGTGATGTAATAGGGCTTCCTTGCTGCACACATGGAAAGGTGAACTTATTTTCACTTTTATTTTACAGTCTTGTAGTCTGTTTTTGAGAGAGGTTGTGTGGCGTTGTGCTGGTGTGAGGAGTGATGGATTGTTAGTCTTTTGTCCTGTTTGCTGTATGATGGCTCTGTCTTTTTCATCTAGTATCTCTTGTTACTGTATTGTACATTTACGTCCTGTTATTTTGTCAGTATTATTGGGTGTCTGTCTTGGGGTAGTTAAGTTTGTTGGGGTTTGTTGGGGTTTATTGGGGAATCATATTTTTCCTATTTTGGGGGGTATTTAGGTTGCAGTGGAGTGAAACTGGGAAGGCCACAGAGGATGACTGGGGATAAACTGGGAGGGTTCATCTGGTTGGTGTGCCACTACCTCCCAAACATGGTGGCTATGAGTGGTGGTGTGATCATGGGCTACCCAAAAGACACAAGGAAGCTGCGCTGGGGCAAGGTGCTGTATCAGCTCCGACACATCTTCTTAGTAGAGCGCCCTGACCATTGGTTGAAGCATCATGAAAGGGGTCTCCTGGATCACCTTGTTATTAGGGTTGGCGCAACTGTTGGTAAGTACCCCTCACACATAGATATATCCGTATTTACTTTTGCCTGACTCCAGTACATAAGGATTAGTTCAGCATGTCATGACAAAGGTGAGGACAGCAAGTTCTGTTTCTCAGCCATACTGCATTCATGAGAGGTCAGCAAAGCACCGGATGCTGACAATTTGCACATTCCTCTCTTTGTACCTTGTGTATCACATATACATATTGAAGTGCTGAAAAGAAAACACACATATGTAATGCTGCAAATGTTCATGTGTCCCAGGCACAACTATCCATGATAATCATGGGCTTGACAACTGTGGAAATTTACAAAGTAATGTTTAAGTTATGACAATCATGACAACGGAGTATTGGTAGTCATGGATGTGTGTGTTCCCTGATTCATATATGTGCAGAGTGACAACACTAGGACACAAATGTAAGAAGGACTTAGCCGCATCAACTCCAACATTACTGTCATAGTTTTTGAAGGCAATGTGGCTGATGGAGGGAAGTATTGCCACGCCATATATCAAAAGTTGCGCAATAAAAGCAGTGTGGTACTTTTATACCCTGGTGCCACATCATGCCTGTGCCAGGCATGATGAATGCAAGGCATGTGTTCCAGCGGTAGGAGGCACACAAAAACTGAGCAGTTTAATCTAATAGATTCCACTGCACCATTTTTGGATTTAACTTCAATGCGTGCCTAAGGCAGGTTGGTTAAATGACACTCCTATTGTTTTAAAAGTACCTAATTTTATTTAGCAGGTTTGGCACCTTCATGTATGGTATAAAGCATGCAAAGTGCCAGAATAATGTCATAGTTTACAATGTTAGTGTCCTGACATGTGCCATGGTGGGCCATATGTTAAATATGGCACATACATGGTGGAGTTAAGTGGTAGTAAGGGTCGGCAGTAAAAGTGGAACATTTGAGTTGATGACCCTTTTCCACATATATTTACTACAAAGTACTAAGCTTCTGATAATTGGCAGTGTCCTGTCCACAAGACATTGTTACATATGTATTTGAGACATGTATGTTTTGGTGAATCCCAAATCTTTACGTGTTTTTGTGGGCTAACAAAGTCTGTCTAGATGACATGTTATAGATGCCAGTTGCTCATTCCTAAACCTATCAATCAATCAATCAATCAATCAATCAATCATATTTATACAGTGCGCTACTCACCCGCAAGGGTCTCAAGGCGCTAGGGGGGGGTCACTGCTGCTCGAAGAGCCAGGTCTTGAGCTGCCTCCGGAAGGCAAGGTGGTCCTGGGTGGTCCTGAGGTGGGCGGGGAGGGAATTCCACGTCTTGGCTGCCAGGTAGGAGAAGGATTTTCCACCTGTAGCGGTTCAGCGGATGGGATGGACGGCAGCGAGAGCGAGGCTGGTGGATCGAAGTTGATGGGTGGGCGTGTGGAAGGTGAGGCGACGGTTGAGGTATTCGGGGCCCTTGTTGTGGAGGGCTTTGTGTGCGTGGGTGAGGAGCCTGAAGGTGATCCTTTTGTTGACGGGTAGCCAGTGTAGGTGTCTCAGGTGGGTGGAGATGTGGCTGTGGCGGGGTACGTCGAGGATGAGGCGTGCAGAGGCGTTTTGTATTCGCTGAAGACGTTTCTGAAGTTTTGCGGTGATTCCTGCGTAAAGGGTGTTTCCGTAGTCCAGGTGGCTTGTGACGAGGGCATGGGTCACAGTTTTTCTGGTGTCTGCGGGGATCCAGCGGAAGATCTTTTGGAGCATGCGGAGTGTGAGGAAGCAAGAGGACGAGATGGCGTTGACTTGCTTGGTCATGGTGAGAAGGGGGTCCAGGATGAATCTGAGGTTGTGTGCGTCGTCTGAGGGGGTAGGTGCGGTGCCCAGGGCCACCAGGAGTCGTCCCAGGTGGACGGGGAGTTTCTGAGGATGAGGACTTCCGTCTTGTCTGAGTTCAGCTTCAGGCGGCTGAGTTTCATCCATTCTGCAACGTCTTTCATTCTATCCTGCAGGTTGGTTTTGGCGGTGGCTGGGTCTTTGGTGAGGGAGAGTATCAGCTGGGTGTCGTCGGCGTAGGAGATGATGTTGATGTTGTGTTTGCGTGCGATGTCGGCGAGGGGGCTCATGTAGACATTGAAGAGAGTAGGGCTGAGCGAGGAGCCTTGAGGGACGCCGCAGATGATCTCGGTGGGATCCGAGCGGAAAGGCGGGAGGTAGACTCTTTGGGAGCGGTCAGAGAGAAAAGAGGCGATCCAGTCCAGGGCCTGTCCTTGGATACCGGTGGAGCGGAGGCGGGTTATTAGGGTGCGGTGGCAGACGGTGTCGAAGTCAGCCGAGAGGTCGAGGAGGATGAGGGCGGATGTTTCTCCGTTGTCCAGCAGGGTTCGGATGTCGTCGGTGACTGCGATGAGGGCGGTTTCCGTGCTGTGGTTGGCCCGAAATCCGGACTGGGAGGGGTCGAGCAGGTTGTTGTCTTCGAGGAAGTTAGTCAGTTGTTTGTTGACGGCCTTCTCGATTACTTTTGCCGGGAAGGGGAGGAGCGAGATGGGGCGGAAGTTCTTCAGGTCGCTGGGGTCCGCCGTGGGTTTCTTCAGGAGACTGTTGACTTCCCAGTGTTTCCAGCTCTCGGGGAAGGTGGCAGATGCAAACGAGCTGTTGATGATGGTTCTGGAGACAGGGGGCGATGCTGGCGTCGGCTTTGTTGAAGATGTAATGTGGGCAAGGGTCCGAGGGGGCACCGGAGTGGATGGTGTTCATGGTAGTTTTGGTCTCTTCGGCGCTGATGGGTGTTGAGGTGTTGAGGGTGACGGCTGGGGCTGTGGGTTCTGTGGTGGTCGGCGGGATCTGTGGTCCGAAGCTGTCATGTAGGTCGGTGATCTTTCGATGGAAGAAGGTAGGGAGGGAGTTGCAGAGTTCTTGTGAGGGCGTGATGGAGTTGGAGCTGGCGTTGGGATTGGAGAGCTCTTTGACGATGTTGAAGAGTTCTTTGCTGTTGTGGGTGTTCTTGTCCAGTCTCTCTTTGAAGGATGCTCTTTTGGTGGTGCGGATCAGCTGGTAGTGTTCGCGGGTGGCGGTTTTGAGGGCTGACATGTTTTCTGCGGTGTGATCTTTGCGCCAGGTTTTCTCAAGGGTACGGCAGGTTTTCTTGGATTCTTTGAGGGCTTCTGTGAACCATTGAGGTTTCCTGGTGTTGGTCTGTCTTGGGAGGCTTCTGAGGGGGACGAGGTTGTCAGCGTAGCTGGTGATCCACTGTGTGAGGCTGAGGGCTGCGTTGTTGGCGTCGGAGGTGGTGGAAGGTTGGTTGTGGTTGAGAGTGGAGAGTAGCTGTTCTGTGGAGATTTTGTTCCAAGGTCTGCGTGAGATAGGTTGTGTGCGAAGGTGGAGAGTCTTGCGTCTGAAGGTGAAGTGGACACATCTGTGGTCGGTCCAGTGTATTTTGGAGGAGTGGCTGAAGGATACATGGTTGCTGGCGGAGAAGATGGGGTAGAGCGTGTGTCCAGCGATGTGGGTGGGGGTGTTCACCAGTTGCTTGAGGCCGAGGTTGGCGAGGTTCTCGAGCAGGGTGGTGGTGTTGGTGTCGTTGTTCTGCTCCAGGTGAAAGTTCAGGTCTCCAAGGAGGATGCAGTCTGGCGAGGCTAGGGCGTGCGGGGAGATGAAGTCTGTGATGGATTCGCTGAAAAGGGCGCATGGTCCAGGGGGCCTGTACACGAGAGTTCCTCTGAGGGTGGTCCTGGGGTCGGTGTGGATCTGGAAGTGCATGTGTTCGGCGGCGAGGGGAGTGTCTTCGATGGAGGTAGTGACGTTGATGGAGCTCTTGTATATGATGGCGATTCCTCCTCCGACTTGGTTGGTGCGGTCTTTCCTGGCGATCTTGTAGCCGTCGGGGATGGCTATCGCGATGTCGGGGGCCGATGAGGCGTTCATCCAGGTCTCAGTGATGAAGGCGACATCCGGTGCGGTGGAGTCCAGGAGGTCCCATAGTTCAATGGCGTGTTTGTGGACGGAGCGTGCGTTGATGAGGATGCACTTGAGGTGGTTGTTGGTGCGTGGGCTGGTGGACGGGGTGCAGTCGCGGTGGAAGGTATGCTTGCAGGTTTGACATGCGAAGGGTCCATGAGTGTGCTTCGGGCTGGCTTGGTAGCAGGTTGTGGTACGTCCCGGGTTGAGTGCGTGGAGGGAGGCGGCGTCGTAGCAGTGCTGCGGGTTTTGGGAGCGCTAGGGGCCAAGGGTTCTGGCACTGGGCGCGGACCTGGTGCGAGCGCCATAAGATGGAGGTGGGGGGGAGGAGGGGTCAGCTGGGGGTGGGATGCGTTAGGGAGGGCGACGAATGGGAGCAGGGGGGGTGGTGCCGTACGGGTGGCAGCGACGGGAAAGCAGAGGGGGGGGACGGGAGGCCGAAAAAGAAGAGTAGCTGGGGAAAAAGGGGAAATTCACAGAAGATAGAAGAAAAAACGGGCAGCTAGGACAAAGAGAGAGAGTAGAGGAAAAACGAAGGAGTTTGGACACAGAGAGCAGAGCAGAGCAGAAGAAAAACGAAGGAGTTTGGACACAGAGAGCAGAGCAGAGCAGAGGAAAAACTAAGGAGTTTGGACACAGAGAGCAGAGCAGAAGAAAAACGAAGGAGTTTGGACACAGAGAGCAGAGCAGAGCAGAGGAAAAACGAAGGAGTTTGGACACAGAGAGCAGGGCAGAAGAAAAACGAAGGAGTTTGGACACAGAGAGCAGAGCAGAGCAGAGCAGAGGAAAAACGAAGGAGTTTGGACACAGAGAGAGAGCACAGGAGACAGAAGAGAAAAACGAGGGGCTGGACCGGGGGGGCGCAATGGAGCACTTACGGTCTGCTGGAGGTGGCAGGGGCCTGGGCAGGTGGAGCTGCAGCGGCGGGGGAAGCGACCTACCCTAGGGTCAAGGGTCGCTAAGTTTACTAGGTCAAACAGATAAACAAGTGGAATGTGTAACAGTTGTCGATGTTTGTCTTTATACAACAATCTCAAACCTATGTTTTCCTGTCATGTCCTGAAGGGGGACCTCTACCTTTCACCATTGGCGAGGTTTCACAATTGGATGACCCCGATTCAGCCAGTAAGTGTCACCTTGTATGTCAAATGTGTAGATCAAAGGTTGTGTCTGAGAGAGTATGATGTGTGCAATGCCATGTTAAAATGGCATATGTGTCAATTATGACACCATTCTCTATTCTTGGGTATCAACATTATGTCTGACATAATGTCAAGGATATGAAATGTAAATAAATGAGGCACAGGTGTTAACATGTGCTGCAATGGATTTATGAGTCTTTCGAACACATACATATGCACACAAGCAGAGTGATGTCAGTCAAGATATGTGTCAGAGGTGCTGGGTCTAAAAAAAGTATGGATGTTGGCAACATATTTTTTCACAGCACATGTTAAAGCACTATGGGGGTCATTTTGACCCTCGCGGTACGAGACCGCCAGGACTAAAATGACGGAAGCACCACCAACAGGCTGGCGGTGCTTCCAGGCATATTACGACCGCGGCTGAACCGCCGCAGTCGCACCGCCGGGACTGGCGGTATTCCACCACTTTTGCCCTGGCGGTGATAATCCACCTGTGCAGCGCTGCTTGCAGCGCTGCCCAGGGGATTATGAGTCCCCGACCGCAGCCTTTTTCTGGCGGTTTGCACCGCCAGGAAAAGGCTGGCGGAACGGGGAGTCGTGGGGCCCCTGGCAGGGCCCCATGCAGCTTTTCACTGTCTGCTATGCAGACAGTGAAAAGCGCGACGGGTGCAACTGCACCCATCGCACGGCCACAACACCGCCAGCTTCATTTGGAGCTGGCTCCTATGTTGCGGCCGTGATCCCCACTGGGCCGGTTTCCGCCCGCCGGCCCAGCGAGGATCTCCAAATGGCAGCGGCGGGGGTGCGACCGCATTGACGGCCGCACAGCGGTCAGATCTTGGCGGGTGGCTAATGCCGCCTGCAAAGGTCGTAATGACCCCCTATGTGTCACACATTGTACAAAGTTAATCTGGACATTCTACAAGTCATGTCCATGTGTTGAGGTCTCCAAGGGGATTATCAATGAGACACATGCACCACCGGTACTTCACTACTCTTCTGAAATGAAGTGATGAACTCATCACACAAGGAGCTGTTTGACAAAGCCAACATTTAGTTGAGCACACTTTGAAATTTTAGCTCTTCTCTGGATGATTGTGGTCCATGTCTATGGATTGTAGTAAATAAGATGCGCCCAGATGAACCTACCTGATAGACTTTGGACTTGACATTGTTTTATGATGTCTGGTGGACTACATGTGTCATCTGAAGATGCTGTTTCCATTGAATGCTGTTTCTTCATCTGCCCAATACAGTTTCTGATGACATGTTCCCCTCATGTTTTAGCAGCCTCAATGACTCCTGCACAGAAGCATGCCTTTGGAAAAAGGGCAGAGATTCAGACACATCTGTGAGGTCCAGTGAGGGCACTGCAAGATGGGAAAATGTTACAGGCGTAAAGTCATTGGGTTTGTGGCAGGCATTCCCTCATGGAGGACCAGCCAAACAGCCTGCTACAAGCTAAAAAACAAGTGAAACCTCAACACAATGGGTCAGGGGCAGATCTGCAGGTACCACCTCCTCAGCATCTATGGACCCTAGAACAACAGAATCCCAGGCACAGACACCACCAGCTTTCACTGCCTTCACATTTGAGCTAGAAATGCGTAAGGACATGGCAGATATTAAACTGAGGTTGGCCAAACTGGAGGAGGCTAATGAGTGCAACAACAAACTTTTACATTTCATAAAAAAGAAGCTGAAGAAGCACTGACTCTGAACCCTTCCCTCTGCCCAGTACCTTGCTTCCCTACATTTTTACTGACAATAGTTTTTGTGGGTTTTAGATGGGTAGGCATAGGTAAGGTAGCATAGGGTAGGCACGTTTTAGGACATAGTTGTTATAGTTAGGGGGTGGGATTTAGAATTTCTTTTGTTTGTGTGAGGTGTAAGGGGGTTATGTATAGGGGTATATGTAAAAAAATACAAAAAATATATATATTTGTTTAGGCAATTGTTTTAGGTAGTCTATGTTTAGCTTTAGTTCATGTTGTCCTTCTTGTCTATTGTCTCTTAAGGGGGTGGGGGAGCCAATGTTTATTGTGTGGTCTTACATGAATAAGATAAGTTTAGATAAGGATAGTTAGCTGTAGGGATAAATTATGTTTAGTCAGTATAGGTTAGTTAGTGTGTAGTTTAGGCTTTTATTAGGTAGTGATTTTTAATATTAATAATTCTTGTTAGTTTCCTACAGTATGGTGTCCATGATGATTCACTGTCTGTGTGTTATCATGTCTACACTGCTCACCTTATACAAATGCCTTAGGGTGTGAATTCAGTATTGATTTACATGTGTGACTATGTGTATCCCCTCTGACAAAGGACCTTGAAATCAGCTACTCAATACTCTATTCAGTTCAGTTTCTGAGACTCTGATTGTGCATGTATACACATTCTAAGACAGGTAATCAGACAACATCTATTATTTGTAGTAGGTCATGTAACAGTAATTGTTGGGAGGTTTTGAATATTGCAGTCCACCTCATTTGGGGGATGGATACTGGAACAATAATGGCTGCCCCTCACAGTCTTACATATTCCTGTTTTGTTGATCACATCAATGCTGTACCTGTACAATCATCAGGGCTTCTTCCAGACACGTGTGTACTGAACCACACATGCCATTTGTCATGTTTGGGTCTATGTATGTGGCTTTGTGTCTGACAGAAAGCCACACATGTCCTTTTATACTGTAGTCATTGTCCTAGTTTCACACAATGCATCCATTTGAAACAGTTGATGGATCATTGAAAAAACAGAATATATGTGAGTATGGTAATTTATTTACGTGGGTAAGTTTTGTTTCAGATGATGTACAATGTACAGTTCACTGACCCCATGAGAGATCCCAAGACATTGAATATCCAGAGTCCAAGGGTGAGGGACATGTCATGGGATGTGTAGGAGAGGTGAGCATCAGTGAGGAAGTGTCCAAATTGACAATAGGTAGGAATTTAAACTATGGCAGTCCAGGCATGGTGAGTCAACTGTGATAGACTGAAGAAGGCACATTGGCAGCTGTCACTATATTGGAATGATCTTAAACAAAGAACTAAAGAGATACAGTCCATGTGACACATATTGTAGGTACCGGGTGTTTTTTTTTTTTTAGTGAATATTGTCCCTTCCACATCTTCATCCTCTGATGTGTGTGGTGCCTCCTGTGCCATGGGTGGTGGTGGTGTTGAATTTGAGCGGCACACACACATCAGGGGATAGAGATGTGGAATCAAAGGTCCTGGCAGCTGCCATTTGTGTGAAAGCGAAATGCATAACTGCAGCAAGGAGGAACTGTTGGTTTGCAACACAGCAGCTACATCATGGTGGTAGGCAGCCATGTTTTCAAGGAGGTAGGCCAGATTACACTGCATGCACTCCAGGACATTTTGGATAGCACCCGGCCTGTTGTCAATCATGCTGCTTCGACTTTGGGAGGGCAATTGTTACAGTCTCAGGATAGCAGCTATGACAGCCCTGCTGGAGCCCAAGTAGCAGAGAGTGGGTGCCTCTGATGGCAGCAGAGTTGTCCTTATTTGGACTGAGTCACATCTGCCCTCCCTATAGGCTGCCCGTCATGGTCTCCATCCCCATCTGCACCTGCTGTCCAAGCTCGCGCTGGACTCCTACTGCTGACCTATGAAAGGTAATGTCTGGGTTCTCAGAGTCCAGGGATGTGGCTGGACTGGTCAGTGCAGTGTGTTGGTTATTGGGTGGTTCATGTGGAGATCTCACAATGCTGTGTTTCCTCCCTGTGACTGGAGATAGTTTCTGGAAAGAACCCAGGATATCCTGAGAGGCTCAGAATTTGTGGTCAGCAGCAGGTCATCCAAATCATCAGAAAAATCCAGGACAGGCAGCTCTGCAGGAGGAAAGGCTTTATCCTCTGCTGTTGACATGAGTCATGATCTACTTGCTACTGCTGGCTTAGTGACATAGTACTGACCCACACATCAAGGCACACATTTACGGACCCCTAGTGGCACACTGTGCCCCCTGAGCATCATTTCTTTTGCGTCACCATTGGCACAATCTGCCAGTCCACTTTTCCAGTGTGTTACCCCTCCTCGATTGACTTATCATTGTCTTCTGCATATGTACCTCTTTCATTGATTTGACTGTGTTACATATGCATGCCATAGGCATTGTTAGGGATTTGTGCACATACCACAAATGGAGATGTACAGAATGAATTGCATTTGGTTTTACAGATACTTGAGTAAGTTACTGACTCATCTGCCACCCTACGTGAGTTGTTAGAGCGATGGAAGGGAGGGAGCTGTCCACATGCATCCTCCAAGCCACTTTGAGTCATGTGTCCAGCACCCTGCACCACCTATTGTGAGATTCAACCACCTCATGTATATGTGTGCAAACAGGATTTTCTCCTTGTAGAGCAACACTCATCCATGTATCACAGGTGTCCTTGTTGCAGAGCTGCAAGGATGCCTGCTTTTCTGGACTGAGTGTTGTTTTTCTGGAAGGTAGACCTTCCTGTTTGCACACATACTCAGGAGGTGGGTTGTCTTTATGTTGTGTGGTGCAGGAAGCTGAACACATGACTCAAAGTGGCTAGGGGGATGTATGTGGAAAACCCACCCACTTCCATCTCCCTGACAACACACGTGGGGTGGCATGAGGACCTTACACATTTTGTTGCTTGTTGATGTGTGGATGCATCATGTTCGGACACCACATCAGGGGTGGCATTGTAGTTGTAGTACTAGGGAGTGACATTGTTGTAATCCTATTGTGTACTAGTTTTAATGTGTGTCACAATCATCATCAATCATTTTAAGTGGCAGACAGCATTCCTGTTAATTACATTTGCAGGATGTGTACTTTCCTGCACATGTGCACTTGGACCGGCAAAAGGACACCCCTACACCATGTCGTTTGTGTGGCAAAGTTAGCATTGTCTGAAATATGTTTTGCCATAACCAAGGTTAATAAATGGATGCATTGACTATCTGTGACAAATACACATCCCTGCACATTTAAAATGATGCTGCACAGCACCGCAAGGTGAGCTGTTGCACTGCGTCTTTCTTCATTAATGGGTAAATATGTGCCATAATATCCAGACAGAGACATCATAGTTTTCTACCAATGCATATATTTTTTTTAAACTTACATTCCAGTGGTGGATAGTAGTAGCTTATAATTAGCATGCCAAGGTAAGGCACCTTGCGTACCTTATCCTGTCCTAAATCTCATGTCCCCTCTCACACCTGACACTGCATGTAGTAGGCATTCCATGTGTATAGTTGTGAACTAACCATTCAACACGTGTGACCCAGCCAGCTTCTAATGCCTTTACAAATATTGCACATGTGTATTTGGTTCAGTGTAGTCTAGGTACTCAAGGGTGGTGTGGGAGTGACAAGTGTGTGTGTTTGTATTTCCAAAGAATGTAGTTGTTCATTGTGTGTTGCATTGTGCATCACACGTAGGGCAAACTTTCTGTGTATTTGGTGCATTGATCCCAAACCACCATTCTTCTGCAGCCCTTTTGCCCCAGGCAACGACACCATGGAAGACACTTATTTACATTACTGGTCACCATGGTGAACATTTCCACAGTAGCTTCATTAGTGTAGCCACTATAGTTGTGCTTTACTGCACTGGCACCATCAACGATGGCACTAATTTAGCAAAGCACAGGGAGCTCCATTGCTTACAATCGTTACCTCACTTTCACATCTGCCTTTGGCAGGCCTCACAAATAAAGGTAACAGATAGCACAGCGAAATCTTTATGGAATATCTGCCCCATTTATTCTTCCTTCCCTGCATGAGAAATATTTCCTTGCGTACAATATTTGTGGCACAGGCATACTGTGGTTCAAGGATGTACAAAGTGGATCTATGCATGCATTGTGTGACATTGTTAATGTAGCACAAGCGGAAAGGGCAGTTTGAGTCCACATTGTCATTGATCGATATGATGCTAATGTTGCAATAAGGGATGTAAATATGGACCCCTAGTGAGACAGTGAGACCACCTGTAGCTGATGGTATGCATGAAGGTGCCCCTTTGTGCAAGACACCAACCATTCTCACAAAACAGGTTACCTTGCTACATGGTGACATGGAAGCTACTTGTACAGCAGCATAGATGATGATCACAGACATGCCCCATTAGTTATGTCTGATCACTTTGGTGGCCATTCCTAATGGTGCATGAAGGCATCTCACAGTTCTTGTTGGCCCACCCTGTGAAACAAGCATAGTGCATGTTGCCTAATTAGTGTTACACATGGGCAGGTGGCAAAGTTGCTACAGTGAAGGGATTGATGTGAGGGTTAGGAAATGGTCCGCGCATATAGGGGGAAGGTGTGAGCGCATTAGAAGTGTTTGGACTATATTGTGTCCTGACGTGACCCTTTTGCGTGCATTGCGCCATTTGTTAGTTACAAAATTGCCCCCCCACTGCAACTTACCTTGCATTTGTGGTAGTTCTTGGAAGTCTGCACTGTCCTGTCCTGAGACTCCGGTAACCAGCTCCTCTGCGATGACCATTGCCACCATCTCCTCCAGGTAATCCCAGTCTCCCTGGGGTGTGGGACTTCCACCTCCAGTCTGCAGTGCTGCCTTTCGGCTCCTGGCCAATTTCTCTTTAGTTCTGCGCTTGCAATTGTGCCAGCGCTTCTTACAATCAATGACAGTCCTCTTCACCTCTGCCACACTGTTGACTTTATTGACAATTGACTGCCATATGGCCTCCTTCCGTCCAATTGGCAATTTAGAGATGACAAAAGAGCTGGTGATGGTGCTCCATTACCTCTCTGTCATTGGTTAGTTACAAGATTGCCCCCCACTGCAACTAACCTTGCATTTGCGATAGTTCTCAGAAGTATGCACTGTTTTGTCCTGAGACTCCAGTAACTAGCTCCTCTGCGACGACCCCTGCCACCATCTCCACCAGGTCATCCCGGTCCTCATGGGGTGTGGAACTTCCACATCCAGTCTGCAGTGCTGCCTTTAGGTTCCTGGCCAATTTCTCTTTAGTTCTGCGCTTGCAATCATGCCAGCGCTTCTTACAATCAATGACAGTCCTCTTCACCTCTGCCACACTGTTGACTTTATTGACAATTTACTGCCATATGGCCTCCTTACTATCAATTTGCAATTTAGATGTGACAAAAGAGCTGGTGTAGGTGCTCCATTACCTCTCTGACCAAGATGTAATTCTCCTCCTCTCTGAAATGACACTTCCACTTTCTTTTCCCCTGCGATTTTGTTGGTTCATCCTGGCTTGTACTAGGTTGAATGGGGTCTCTGGGGTTTCTCCTGAACTGAATTGTCCATCTTGGGTCCTTGTGTCTTGTTTGGCAGTGTTGCAGGCTTTTTTTTACACTAATGCTGCAAAAATGGCACTAAAAAGATTATCGTCAAAAAACGTGGCACTAATTATGTTAACGCCACTTTGGCAGCATTAGAGTCATTTTTCTTTATGACGTGTCACAATCGTTAGCGTAATTTTTTTCCCCACTAACCTTTCCTTAGTGCCATGGTGCATCATTTTCTAAATATGGCACACGGATGGCGCAAGGAAATGTCATTAAGCAGCATTAATTTTTATGAAGCACAACTGCGAAAGCACAGTTGTGCATTATTTTTCTGAAATTTGGCCCTTAGATCACTCATAATAACACTTGATGCAAACTAAAATTAAATGAGTCAATGCAGTCAGTTTTTTTTTTTTTTAAACTTACTATTTTCTTCAAATCCATAATGGCTCTCTTTGGTGGTAAATAATGTTGAGGAATCAAATACGCTCTAGACATTAATACAAAAAAACACATTTGCTTATTAGTGACCACAAACACATGTTCAAAATTTGTCATGTGAAATGTAGAGGCTTTGACCCACTAGTGCATCGTCAATTGTACAAGTCATTAAAATTCAAACAAGTTTTAAAAGTAACCATAAGTTGGTTCTTATCTACTTTAACATTACATCGCAATATCATTTTGGATTATGTCCAATTCAATTACACTATTTTAACACACTTGCTCATTTATACAGAAAACAAGAAAAAGTCAACATACAGGTGCACAAGCTATAATTGTCATTTTCAGCTGAATGTACCATGAAGTTGGTTTGCAACTTCCAAATTGTGAATCTTTGCAAGTTGCAATTAGGAAGTCTCAAACTGTGATGTACTAACGTATCTCAGACACATTTTGCAATTTCCAGTGGGTCACTTATGGACCTACCTCATTGATATTCCTGCGATAGGTCACAATTTTCAATCCATTGTGAATAGTCAGTAATCACAGAGATAATGGCCTGCTAGGGTCAGCAGGCCACCATGTCTGTGATTGCTTTTTAAATAATGCATTTTTTTTTAAATGCAGCCCGTTTTCCTTAAAGAAAAATTAGATGCATTTCAAAATCAAAAATGAAATGTTTTCTTTTTTTTTAAGAGTAGGCAGTGGTCCGTGGGACCACTGCCTGCTCTTAAAAAATGTTTGTGCCCACATTCACAAAGGGAAAAGGGTCCCTTGGGCACCCTTTCCCATTTGTGAATGGGTTACCACCAACTTGAAGTTGGTGGTAAACTGTGAATGTTCTGTAACATCATTAGGGTTGTAAAACATTGATACATTCCCCCTACAACTTGCTATTAGAAAGGGACGCCCTTATGGCGCCCCTTCCTAAAAGCGACTCGCAAACCTATTTTGAATCACAAAATAAGCTTTGTACATCCCAAAATGGTTTTAGCAGTCATAAACGGCCCAATTCTGTGAACTGGACAGTTTGCGACCCCTAAAAACCTTTGTAAATGTGACCCTTTCTCTTATAAATGGGCATGTAGATTGCATTTATAAGCACTCATAAACCAGCACATTTCTAACATTTCCACATGTGGTAATGTTCGAACGCACTCTTTAGCATGTCTCCATTCTGACTTAATGGAGTCTCCATGTACATGTAAGAGCTGAATCCCAACAAAGATAGACTTGTAAGCAGCACAAAGACAAAATGTGACCATGCAGGCACTGCAGAATAGGCAACATGCAGAAAATGTTGTCTGCATTAGGAGAGCATTGATAACCTTACTCATAGGCCAGCCCCCTCAGAATTTCTCTTCCACAACATTCTCTGGAAACAGTGTTATTGCTACAAGCTGATAGTCTCCAACTGACTGTGTGTCTGTCACATCCTCACTGTGTTTAATTTTGTCTTTGTGGGTCTTCTGCATTTGTCCTCATTTGTACGATTCACTACAAGTTCCAAGAGGTCCACAAATTATAGGTTTAAAGCTTCCTAGGAACACCCTTGGTGCCCCCCTAAGAAAAGGTTACTGGCAAATTGCTCATCTTTCATTGACCTCTATGGTGAGGTCCTGGATAGAGCCAGCAGTTTTGAAGTTTAGAAGCAGTAGCTTCACCCATAGTTAATGCCAACTGGCCTCCCCTGATAATTTATGTACCTGGATCTCTGGTAAATGTAGACCTTTTTTGTTTGTTTAATGTATATGAATTTTCATCCAAATTGGGTTCTTAAAAACTATTGTGAGCATTGAAATCTATTCAGATGGAAATCTATTTCTCATTGCCTACAGCAGTGGTTCCCAACCTTTTGAATTCTGTGGACCCCCACTTTATCATTATTGGAACCCAGGGACCCCCACTGAATCATTATTAGAATACGGGGACCCCCCTCTGAGTCATTACTGAAAGCTGGGGACCTAATCTGTTAATATTATTTAATTTTCTCAGTAGTCACAGACCCCCTGAGGAGGCTTCACGGACCCCCAGGGGTCCCCGGACCACAGGTTGGGAACCACTGGCCTACAGTACTCATGCTGTTAGGGCCACCCTCAGATAATTCTGAACATATCTTGTATAAACAGTGAATTTATGATGGTGGAAAGCTGCTACTCATAGATAAACAATTGTGTCATCCATTCCAACTTCTTCTTCTCCCCTCTGGCTCCATTTTCTCCCAGTAAAGCTTCAATTAAAATACACTAGACCTTACACAGGAAACACCCTTAGGGAATGCATCTGCCCGGTGTCAAGCAAGAAAATGGCCATTACCAAAATTTGATGAACAATAGATGGGAATTACAAAATAACGTATTTTTTTTTTAAATAAAAGCTGAACTGAAGTAGAATTTGGCTATGAAAAGACTCAAAGGGTTATGGCATTGCCATTTTTTATATAAGAAACATGGAAGCACCAGCATGGAGAGACAAAAACAACTACAATATTTAAAAGTGAACTGGCTCATGAGATCATAAACATCTGGGAGGAGACCCTATCGTCATTCGTAGATCACCACTCTGCAACACATTGGATACAATCACAAAGAAACAAAAATAATAAATAAAAACAATAGTAGACACAATTGCTAGAAAACTAAGACCATTTAAAATCAAAAGACAGGACAACATCATTGGAAGGTCTATTTCCCATGATTCTAAGCACTTTTGGGTATCAGTCATTATTCTGAACTACAACATCAACTCACACTACTTGACTGATCTATATTAGGAAACAACAATTAAATAATGATTCAAAATCTGTGAGAAAAGGATGCCTTTAGCAATCTCTGATAAATGTATAAATTATGCATGAAATCAAGCACTACAAACTAGTGCTCCTGGCCCAAACAGTATATCTGCCTGTGTCATCAAATATGACCTCTGGTTTTGGACATGTTCTCCGAACAGGCTATTACAGGAACATATTGGAAGCAGAAATAATCCCTAAAAGTTGGAGAAGATAAATGTTGCCTTTGATCTATGAAAAAGAGAATGCTTAGGACCTACAGAAACTACAGAATCATAGCTTATTTGTACAGTGATGGCAAAACATTCACACATACCCTGCTTTCTGAACTTGAGGATAAGGCTGAGCTGTCACAATATTATCACTATACCAAACTAGTTTTAAAAAAGAGTGCAAGACTCTTGATAATATCATGGCAATTACGTTCATGTTACAAAAAACATTGCTAATGGCATCCCACATGTTAGCAAGATTTTAGCAATCTTTCAATTGGGTTAATATAGGATTGTTGTGGAGAAAATTAACAGCTTGGTGTATACCTCCATCCCTATTAAAAGATATTGTTCCCCAAAATATTAAGACTTGGGTATAAGTAAGAAGAGGGATTGGAGCATTGGTCGGGAAATCTCCACAAACCACTGTCTCAAACAGAAATGAGTACTGCATCCCCTTTTATTCAACTAGTATACAGCAGTCCTTCCTTCCAACATTATGACTGCAGAATTTCACTCGCCCAATATAGTGATACCAGTGCAGCAATATACGGATGATACAGTACTCTGAGTTTTAACTCTAAATGGTCTCCAATTATCTCTTAATGCATGATATGAATACATCAATAACCTTAAATAAATGTGAAAAAAATAAGTTCTTCATATTCGGTAAACGCTACCATAGTATCATTTGGAACCTCGAGTAGGAAGTATAGGAAACAAAGAATAGCAAACAAAGAATGTGGCCTAATGCTGTCTCCTTAAGCCACTAAAGAACACAACACATCATTTGCAGTTCTAGCTCCAGACATTTTTAAATTAAAAGGTCCAACTGCACGTCCATTCTGGATATAGCTAAAGCCAAATTTCATCCTGCCAAGATACGGGAATAAATTTCATAAGGAATTCAAACACATATTCAGTGCTGCAATTAGATACATGTTCAGATTATCAAATAGTGGTCCTAATAGTCAATTAGTCTTGAATTTTAACGTTTGAACATGAATTA
Source organism: Pleurodeles waltl (assembly GCF_031143425.1). Taxonomy (NCBI): domain Eukaryota; kingdom Metazoa; phylum Chordata; class Amphibia; order Caudata; family Salamandridae; genus Pleurodeles; species Pleurodeles waltl. The sequence continues at coordinate 655,439,219 of NC_090443.1, read as the reverse complement.
CATTTTAGATGTATTTATAAAATAATGTTCTGACTAAACAATTTTGAAGAGAGAACATTAAAAAACGTATTTGGGAGAAATTAGGTAATCTACTCAAAGTCAGTTTTCCAAAACTCTTCTAAATTGAAATTTAATATTTTGGAAGACTGGGAAAATAATATAGATTATATTCTATTTAAAAAAGGACCAAAGAAGCGATGTCTCTTTCTGCCCTTGATAAAAATTTGGAGAATGTTGTGAAATATAAAAGGGAAATGTAGTATTCTCTTCAATTCTTCCACCCGAGAGCTCAGTACTATCTGAAAACTCACATTATTAGACCAAGTAATAGAAATACATGTATGGATTTAGGTTTCAGCTTTTAGCAATTACAGACATTCAGGCTCGTTGGAAAACCTCAATCATTCGAGCATCCAAAGGTTGCAGAAACTGTGGCCCTTAGACCAAGTAATTGACATGTATAATATAATATGTTCATGTTCAAATATAATAATGCTGTGAGGAAACCTTCTACGATCATGGTTTATATGCTTGTGTATTCACACTACTAATGAAACAAAATGTGCATGCTATTTAGATAGATACTCAGCTGATTAGTAAAGTTTTTAGATTTTGGGGGTCATTCTGACCCCGGCGGGCGGCGGTTGCCGCCCGCCTGGCGGGAACCGCCATTTGGCCGCATCACGGTCAAAAGACCGCTGGTGCCATTCTGACCTTCCCGCTGGGCCGGCGGGGGCTACCCAAGGTAGCGCCCGCCGGCCCAGCGGGAAGGAGCCCTGCAACACAGAAGCCGGCTCCGAATGGTTGAAGTTGCACCCGTCGCGCCTTTCCCTGTCTGCTAGGCAGACAGTGAAAAGCTTAATGGGGCCCTGTTAGGGGGCCCCTAGACACCCGTTACCGCCAGCCTCTTCCTGGCGGTGACAACCGCCAGAAACAGGCTGGCGGTAAGGGGGTCAGAATCCCCATGGCGGCGCTGCTTGCAGCGCCGCCATGTCGGATTCGCCCAGCCGGGGGTAAACCGGCGGGAAACCGCCGGCCCCGGTTTTCTGACCGATGCTTTACCGCCGCGGTCAGAATAAGCAAGGAAGCCCCGCCAGCCTGTTGGCGGTGCTTCCGTCATTCGCGGCCCTGGAGGTCTTTGACCGCCAGGGTCGGAATGACCCCCTTTATGTCAGAAATGTTACCATGTTATGCACGTGAAGAATTAAGAATTAATCAGTTTGGTAAGATCTGTGAATCATAAACTTCAAAAACCAATTCAATGTTGCATAAATGCTAGTAACCATAAGGAATTAACTTACTCTGATTTTACCCATGATGTTGAATCATTTTAATCAACCAGCAACAAATTAAATGTAATTAAATTATTAAATTAATTAATCGGTTAAATATATGATTTGAAAGTTGCACCTAGATTTTGTCACGATTTTAACTTGTGTGTTCCATTATTGTTTTGTAAAGGTTTTTTTACCGTAACAATACACATGATGGATTTATAAACCATCTGATGTGCAGAGCTGACACAGTCCAATCTGTCTGGTTAGAGTTTTGAACTTCAAAGATGTACCTTAATGAGCTCCTGATCAACTAATACAGACTGATCATATAACATGGAACCACTCAAAAGCAAAGGAAAGGTCTCTGGCAGCACTGACCAACTTTAACCTGCTTTGCCTGCTTTCTGAACATGGAGTTGCATGCTGCTATATTACATTAGGTTCTGCACCAAGCTATATCTATCACGAGGTTCTCCATTTTAAAATATATACGTATACATATTATAATCTGCTAAAAACATGCTGTATTGTTATTATATGGTTAGAACTATAACTAGTATCAACTATCGACCCATCTCCTTTCAGCTAATTCCTGATGAAACGGTCGAGCTTACTTATAGTGACATGCTATTGAGAATTAATATTCTTAAAACTAAATGTTTGACAGAGGGCATTAATCTGGTCAGGAACTCTCCTCTCTGGTGGTACCAATCCCAATGATGAAGAGACAGGCCACAGTCTAACCCTCGGGCACTAAGAGCTCACACTCAAAGAGCTGCACTACATTTTGTTAATGCTCAGGCCAACCAAGTGAGGAACATCCATACTAAGATAAGGACAAAAGAAAGAACAACACAGCAAATTGTGGGTTCTTGACCTTCACCACTTAGCTCACACACACTTTCAGAAGCAGTTTCTTGAGTCCCTTTATTTGTGTTTCTACACTTCTTTGCAAGACTGATTCACAACACTAAGCCACTGGTCAAACATTACATCTGGAGTTTAGTCATCTCCATCGGATGAAGCAACTGCAACCCTAAAACTTTCAATCGTTGCCACCAGCCTGTGTTGCAGCAAAGAGGGGCATGTGGAGCTATTTCCTCAAGACCACAGAACGGCTAGAAAGATGAACTGTGTATCTGTCTCAGTGTATACCGGAGAAACACAAATATTGTGTCTAAGGGTGCCTCTGATTTGAGAGCACTAATTTGTATTGCCCAAATCAGAAAAGGCAGCAGCACTTTCATGGACATTAAACCGGTATTCTACTTTATACGAAGCATATCAGTTATTGTAAACCATTTAAACCTCTTTGCTCAATGTAACTAGGAATGAATTACTAAAGACCAGCGTTTCCTATTAATATATTATTGGCTGTACCACTTCTTTAATTTTTCATAATCTACCATGTGCTTATCCTTGGGAGCCTCTGATTAGGAGTGAAGTACATGACTTTCACACTTTGGCATCAAAGGTCCAGAGGTTGTGCATGAACTATGTAAATTCAGGAGTTTGTTAGTTGAACATCACCTATACTTTCACTAACAATCACCTATTCTGCGAGATAATTGTATCGACTTCAAGGATGGAAAAAAGCTGATTGAACTTATGAAGTTGTGATTACATGTAGGTTGTGCATGTTTATAGCCCTTGGTAATTCGAGGTCAACAGTCATCCTTGACCATGTGAGATCCATCCACCTCTGGTGTTTGATTGAACAGGAATTAAGGAATCTGCCTATAACTGAGTTTCATGGCATTTAGGTAATGGTGGAAAGTGAATTACCCTAAATCTTCACATCGCAATTTGAAGGAAAGGATTAACCTATAGAGGACCCAAGTCTGATTTTCTTTCGACTTCATATGATTTGGAAATCAGGATATTAAATAGATGTAGTGCAGGGAGATAGTTAAGAAATCATGTGATGTACTGGGAAATCCTTCACATTTACATCTTTAACATGATGCTGACTTTACACCAAAAGTAGGTGTGAGCAAAAGTAGGTGTGAGGAACCTGCCCTTAGGTAATCATCACTCTTCCTTACTAGACTAAGTTAATCACATATTGTTTTGTTAGATTCTTAAACCCCACACAGTACGCTCGTGTATGAACCATATGCATCTGAAATTTCTATTGCACCTACAGGTCCCTTAAGAGCAGAAGCAGGTTCCCGTATATGGATGATGCATTGTTGACATCCATGCTGTGATACCCCTATTCATATTCTTCACTGTGAGGCAGTCATAATGCATAATGAGGCAAGTGATTGGGCCAGGAGAGTGGCATGCACTATCACACAGGTTCCTCTGGGAACAACCTATGATAAATTCCCCAATTTGCAATCCTGTTGTACACAACCAGAGCACAATTGTATTATATAAGCAGTGCTTAATTTGTGCTTGTTGTTTCCGGTGCTGAGCACCAGCACTTATTTTTGAGGGGCGGGGCTTATTCTTCTGCCTCAAGCATTTGCTGCGAGCAAAAGACACATATGAGAAAGACGGAGGAAGAGAAAAACAAAAAAGCGTCATAAATGGTGAAAGTAGAAAGATGCAGGATGAGCTGAAGGGGCAGGGGTGGCTGTAAACGGATTAAAGAGGCCCGAGATGGCTTCAGGATTACGCTGCCTCGGTATTCATTGCTGGCAGATTTAATTACAGCAGCCTCGTGTTTAAGAGGAGGGCTTTGAGCACCGGCACCTTCTTATTTACAAATTAAGCACTGTATATAAGCCCCTGGAGCACTCATTCACAAGTGGGTTTGCCATCACGTTTGCAGAGATGCTTCCAATGCAATTGAAGAAATTGCACGTTTCCCCTTCAGCCACTCTCCTCTCTTGAGGGAGGAGCTGATTGTGAACAACTCCAAAATTGTCTATAAACAGATGCATAACGAAGGCCCCTACAGTACTTGTGGTACATGAGGGCTTCCAACCCTTCAGAGGGCCCCAACCCACTGCGAGGCCCCCATTCAGTCTAAGAAAAATATCTGTCAGATATGGGAGAGGCATTACACCACTATCTGTAATGTGCACTTTATGAATAAGACCTATCAATGTGGTCCACTAGGGGCTTGAGGAAGAACCTCAGTGATAACGGTCAGATACAGCATGACCTCGTAGGTCGGTCATTGGTGCTCTCTGACCGAAACACACAAGCAGCTCCGTAAACGTTGCATGTATTATGTGTGGGAGAGCACTTACATGCTTGCTTGAGAATAGGGGCAGACTGACTGGATTAGAAACTCGTATACCTGTCAAATGTGGTGAAAAGGGTAACCGGTGCAGTTATAGATAGATGTGCTATTGTGTCATCTGCTGCAGTGGGACAGTGGGCCACAAACAAGAAGTGTGAGTTAAGCCTGTGCTGCTATGGCCATAATGGATTGACGAGGGCCTTGGACCAAGCTTCATGCAGCATAGTCTAATAGTTGATTGACGTTTTTTAATTATAACTTTCATAGGGAAAGCTATTTACATGTAAATAAAATGTAAAACGATGAAGACGGTGTACAAGATAATTTTACAAACATCTGGCTTTGTTTCCTGCATAAAAATGTGTTTTTCACGTTTTAAATTTAAGAACATTTGAATACATACATTTAGAAAAATACATGTATGAAACATATGTTAGCTTCTGCTTGGTCGTAATTTTACGTTGTTTGTCACTATAGGAAGACACAAACGAGTTCTGTCATCTCGTTAAAAAACAACGTTTGCAGAAATATTTAGTAAAACATCGCAGTGATTCATTGAAATGTTAACTATGTGCTTCGGTAAGTACTTAACATTTTCTTACTTGTGGCTGGTGTCCCACCTGAGCGGCTAATTATGCAAAAATGCAGTTGTCGTGCGCCTTACTTTAATTAATTGCCTTCCTCAATGTAAAGGAAGAACAGGCGGTTCTGCTGCTAGAAGTAACATTTAAAAAGTTGTTACACAAAGACATTTTTCATGTTTGACCTAATGTTTTCACTGTTCCTGTCATAATTGCTTTTCTTGTTATTTAGGAAACTGAGCTGAATCTAGAGGCTACTTTTAAAAGTTCACAGAAGTGATGAACTTGGTTTCAGAAGTGTGTTTATGATATCTTTTGTTTCATTATAGGACTCCTGATTGTTTTTACTTAGGCATTTTAGCGTAAAAAGGAACAGTTCAAGCATTAACACAAAATGTTTATTCCTCTCTGCATCTATTCAGATTTTTTTCGTATTCCACATAAATAATTTGTAAAATTTCTTATGTTAAGGAAGTTTGCAAAACTGATAAAATCTCTGACAGGTCTCAAGGCGCTGAACTTTTGTCAAAGTGGGACTTAGAGGTCAGTAAAGTGAGATAGGAAAGTCTGCCTTTTAGTCAAAGCAGGACTGGAAATGGACATCTGAATTAACAATGGCATAGGTGTTAGACCTGGCAGCCTTAGGGTGGTCACCCCTAACTTTTTGCTTGCCTCCCTCCACTTTTTGGACACTGTTTTTGCAGGTTTTTAGACTCTGTTAACCAGTGGTAAGGTGCATATGCTCTCTCCCTTTAAACATGGTAACATTGGATCATACCCAATTGGACTATTTAATTTACTTATAAGTCCCTAGTAAAGTACACTACATGTGCCCAGGGCCTGTAGATTAAATGCTACAGCACTAGATTAAGTGCCTGCAGCACTGATTGTGACCCCCACTCAAGTAGCCCCTTAACCTTGTCTCAGGCCTGCCATCGGAAGGCCTGTGTGTGCAGTTTCACTGCCAATTCGACTTGGCATTTAAAAGTACTTGCCAAGCCTAAAACTCCCCTTTTTCTGCATATAAGACACCCCTATGATATGCCCAAGGTAACCCATAGGGCTGGGTGCTGTGTAGGCAAAAGGCAGGAAATGGACCTATGTAGTTTACATGCCCTGGTAGTGTAAAACTCCTACATTTGTTTTTAAACTGCTGTGAGGCCTGCTCCCTTCATAGGCTAACAGTGGGACTGCCCTCATACATTGTTTGAGTGGTAGCTGCTGATCTGAAAGGAGTAGGAAGGTCATATTTAGTATGGCCAGAATGGTAATACAAAATCCTGCTGACTGGTGAAGTTGGATTTAATATCACCATTTTAGAAATGTCACTTTTAGAAAGTGAGCATTTCTCTGCACTTAAATCTTTCTGTGCCTTACAATCCACGTCTGACTGGGTTTAGTAGACAGATCATTGTGCATTCACTCAGACACACCCCAAACACAGGATACTCAGCCTCACTTGCATACTCCTGCATTTTGAACGGGTCTTCTTGGGCTGGGAGGGCCTGCTCTCACACAAAGGTCTGCCACACACCCTACTGGGTTGAACTGAAAGGGGACCTGGTGCACTTCTAAGCCACTATTTGATGTCTACCCCACTTCAAAGGCACATTTGGGTATATAAACAGGGCCTCTGTCCCTTCCAACTCAGACACTTCCTGGAGAAGAAAACTGGAACCAGAACCTCCATTCTGCCAAGAAGAACTGCCTGGCTGCCCAAAGGACTCACCTAACTGCTTTCTGTGAAGGACTGTTGCCTTGCTGTTGCCCAGCTGCCTTGCTGCTCTCTGGCTGTGGTGAAGAAGTGCTCTCCAAGGGCTTGGATAGAGCTTGCCTCCTGTTCCCTGAATTCTGAGGACCAAAAAGACTTCACTCTTGCAACTGGACTCCTTGTGCGGTGAAAATTCGATGCACAGCCTGCTAAAAACAATGCACAGCCTGCCCCGCGGTGAGAAATTCACTGCACGCCGAACCAGAATGACACAGCACGACTTTGTAAAGAGAAGATCAATGCAGCGCCTGCGTTGCGACAGGAACTTCGACGCACGGCCCACTGGATTGGCGCACACTTGACCTCGGATGACGCAGCCCGACTTCCAGAGGGGAATCAACGCAGCGCCTGCTGTGCGGGAGAAAATTCCACGCAATGCCCACCGGATCGAGGCAGCGCTTGTGACTTCCCTCTGCAAGCCCAGGATTCCACGCACAGACCCCTGGGCATCTGATAACCCCGCAACCCAAAGATGATCCATCACCGAGCGCCGGAAATCGACACACGGCCATCCCTGCGTGGAAACTAAATGGCGCATTGCCGTGTGCGGCCCGAGAAATTGATGCACACCCCTTTGTTTCCACGCTTCACCTCCTCTGCTGCCCTTTGCAGAGATTTTTCACACGAATCAGGTACTTTGTGCATGAAAGAGACTTTGTTTGCTTTAAAAAGACTTAAGACACGTTATACCACTTTTCAGTGATATCTCTACATTAACTTATTGCATCTTTGATCATTTTGATCTGCATTTATCCAGATAAATATTATGGTATGGTGTATTTTTGTGGTGCTATATTGTGTTATTGTATGATTTGTTGCACAAATACTCTGCAGATTGCCTTCTAAGTGAAGCCTGACTGCTCAGTGTCAAGCTACCAGAGGGTGGGCACAGGATAATTTGGATTGTGTGTGATTTACCCTGACTAGAGTGAGGGTCCTTGCTTGTACAGGGGGTAACCTGACTGCCAACCAAAGACCCCATTTATAACAATGGGCAAATTGCTTTTAGTGCTTGCAGACAGAACTGATCTTTGTATAAGAGCTTGAGTATTTACCATCTGTGCAAACTAGTTTCCTTTATTGGTGCCCTGACTCACTCTGGACCAGATTTACAAGGCCTTAGCGTCTCTTACTGCCACACTAGCATCATTTTTTCCAATGCTAATGTGGCGTTAAGGAGGCCATTCTCCTTCGCAATATTTACAAAGTGGTGCAATGCATGCATTGCAGCACTTTGTAACCCCTTGCACCACATTATGCCTGAGCCAGGCATAATGTATTCACTGGGGGCATTCCCACATAGGGAGGCCTATTAAAATGGCATAGTGAAATTTACAACATTTCACTGCACCATTTGTAGCATCATTTTAAATGCCTGCCTTAGGAAGGCATTTCAGTGATGCACCTATTACTTTCAATCGGCCTCTCTTTACTTTACAAGATTAGCAGCACAAGTTATGGCACTAATCCTGCACAGTACCACAATAACATCATAAATTATGACACTATTGTCCTAATGTGCACAATGGTGTGCCGTATTGTAACTATGGCGCCAGATGGTGTCGTTAGAGAGGTGGAGGTGGGGGTGCAAGAAAAGTGGCCCATCAAAGCTGAACTCACACCTTCTTCTTAAATCTGGCCTTATGTCTCTTTATGATGCCAAAAGTTGAAAATTCAAGGAAGTGACGATGCAGACACACAAAACATACCACTTTCAGAGTAGATAACCTTTTCAGCTACTGTGTAACATATTTATGAAGGGTTTTTTGTCGCCCTAGCACCATGCAAGGGAACACACGTCAATGCTAAACCTATAATAAGTATACAAAGCCACGTAAGGCCACCTTTTGTTGTCCTGCATGGCTTGGTAAATAAGGAGTATTCCAAGGCACCGCAAGTTGCTGCCATGCATTACTCTGTTCCAGGGAGATGACCATGGGTGTGGTGTGGTTGTTCCCATGATCCATCCATGGATTCTGATCCATTCACATATTTACCAATACTGGAAGACATGGGAATGCGTCAGAATGCTAAACCTTCCAGAGGGAAGTGTAATGAGAAGAAACATCTTTATTTCCCCTTGTTTTTTCCTCGTTCTACATGTGCTGCATTATGCAGCAAACATGGAAAGAAGAAAATGCCTCAGAGGATTGTTTTTATGCATGAAGATGGCCCTTCAAGCACAAAAACAATCTTGTCTGTAATGCAGGCACCCTTGCACCATGCTTCAATGGTGTCTGTGTTGGCACTAGGCAGCAGTTTGTGCACCAGCACAGGCAGAGAGCAAGAATGTACCAGATCTTCATAAATATGTCATATTTATGCCCTCTCCCTTTCATGAAGCACAGTGCAGCAAGATGTCTTGCTGCATAGCTTTGCATAAAATAATATCAGAAGTGATTTAGCACTAAGAGTTGACCTTCACACAGCGCCATAACCATTTTGCAAGTGAAGGATCAATCCCTGGAAATGTATTCAAAGGGGCTATATCAGGAGCATGTCAGGCAGGGGAGTGTAAGAAGTGGACCAGGTCAAATATCCCAAGATTTTCATGCAAGATTAGATTAAGGTTGATCTGACATCAACATCTTCCCATATAGTGGCGGGTGGGTCTGCAGTGGGTATTAAAGTCAGCCATATTATTACTTACCCAACACTTGAACTACATTTCAAAAAGGAAACATACATGGTCTCCCTTTCTTGGATCTAAGTTTTTTTTCCAAACTATTATAGCATTATAAAGGCTTTGCTGACAGCTCTGAAGTAAAACATGATCTGTGAACTATTCTAACCCTTTATGAGAATTCCCACGTATCCAGGACCATTATCTCTTGACCAACACAAATCAGCTAGATGGCTATATAAAAAAGTATCAGCTGCTTCAGGGCTCCATTGGCAGAGCTGTAACTGCAGAAGCAGGCCTGAATGCCACTGGCCATATCTGTAAGTATAAGTACTGGGATTGATTATATCTGTATTTGCCAGGCTGATAGTGCTTATTTGGTCTTTCATAAACTTGGCTGGGAGGGCAATGATATATTGGGCTCAAGATCTTAATGTTTTTGACCATCTAGGCAAGTATGTCTATAGTCAGAGAGGTGACTTTTGAAAAAGATAGGATTTGTGGCAGTGGTGGAAAGACGTTTGCCACAAATGCCAGACAAAGGTTGTTTGATTTACTCAATGTTAGAAGTCAAAAGAATCAGTAAGTCTTCTATGTATTCTAATGGAAGAACATTTATGTTTGTGTTTTCTCTATTTTTGGTGTTGAAAGAAATATTCCAGTTGCCACCTTTCACTCTTTTTCTGGTCTGTTTGTGCTTGTACATGCCAGATTCTCTTTATCAAACCTTCATTTTAGTCAATAACATGCTGGTATCTTGTAATTCTCTCAAACTGGACTAATACTTAATTTTAGCTCCTCTTTGCTTCGTTATGCATTTTGTTTACTGTTCTTTCTATTATAAGCTATGGGCTTGATTCACAAACTGTACTTTGTAGTATGTTTTGTAGTAATAGAGTAAAACTACAAAGAGAACTATCAAGTGCTATTCATAAGTTGCACATTTGTAGTAGTTTACATTTGTGTAGTAAGTCCTATGGGAGGGTGTTTTACTACCAGTGGTTGGCTATGTGTAGTGCTGGACTTAGTACAAAAGTTTAACTTACCCCAAAGGCCAAAGGCGTAAGTTACTACAAAAGTGCAGTTTGTGAATACCTAAAAGCAGTAAACTCATTCAAAAGTGTTCGTTACTTTTGCGAATCAGGGCCTATGTGTTTCCAGGATGTTGCTAGGTGTCTATTATCACTGTGTTGACGAAGGTAGTTTTGAAGCTGTCACAAAATATTCCTCACACTAATTTTTTCAAAGATCTAAATACCTGATCTTCACGTGGTGATAGTGTGGTTGATATTTATGTATTAGGTTAAGTACTCGACTCAAGTACAAATTGATGGATGCCCCATTATAGCAGTCTGTTCTTACACTAATAGGATTGTATTTTAGAATATTGACTATTGAAGTATCAGCTACAAGGATGTTATAGAAAAATATCAGCAATTTCAATATTGAGGAGGTAAATATATATTAGTAATCCTAAAGTTACTCTTCCTAACTCCACATTTGCATACCGGTAAGATACTATGTTGTCAAGCTACATATATGCGGAGTTAAGTATAGTAGACTTATTGTTTCTTATCTTTGTCTACATTTTGGTCATCCTTATTCTCTTATGATATTTTTGTAGTACAGTATTTAAAACTCAGTATACCAGTACTGTTCAGATATGTTTACCTGCCCAAAGTTAAGTGTCTGGATTGAATGCATCATGTCAACAAAATATAAAATCAATAGAAGTCCTGGAGTGCTGCAGCATAGAAACGCAGAATGGAAATTAATCTCTTCAAGGAAATAATGCCTTGTTCTGTTTACATGTTTTCAGAGAGAAAACCTGGGCGTACTCCTGCAAGCGATGACTCAACTCAGTATGCTTTAACTCTGAGAAATGAGAGTAAAATATATAGGCAGTCCCAAAACATTAAAGCCTAGAAATAAATCACTATAATTCCAGACTGAACTTAGTAACAGTGATAATAATTTGATATTTCAACAAGAATAATATCCCAAGGGAATCAAGAGCTGTGTGTTTCCAAGGAAAATAATAAAAATGTACATTGGAAATACTAAGGGCCAGATGTATCAAAGGATGTTATCCATTCTGTGTCTATGGGAAAATGAGTTTGTACATATGGCCTTAAGGCCCATATTTATACTTGTTTAGAGCCGCATTTAAGTCATTTTTTTATGCAAAAGCGGCACAAACTTACAAAGTACAATTATATTTTGTACGTTTGCGCCGCTTTTGTGTCAAAAAATTACACAAATGCGGTGCTAAAAAAGTATAAATATGGGCCTAAGATGTAAAGCTAATGTGAGTCTCTGCACATTATCCAAGATGGCCACTGAAAGCCCCTCCTGCATCAATTACTAAAGTATAAGCTTGTACCCCACTCAGACTAGTTGAACAGAAACAGACCAGAGTTACTTTGTGGTTGAGCAACTCATATGACTCCAATATTCACAGAGTTCTTCTCGGGGGAGCCACGCTACTGAGTCAAGTGGGAAGGTGGATTCCTCTACCCCTCTGTATCAATTAATCCAAAAGGCAGACAGACCTCTCCACCCTTATTTCTCTAGGACCAAATCCAAAGTCCATTACAATTGACCTAGTGAGTCCCTCTCCAAAAGGTGCCCTTATTTGTCATTTATATTCCTGGGACTATTGTAGATTAGCAGAGCTGCCGCTATGGAACAGCTCTAGTTCTTGAGGACAAAAGCAAAAGAGGAAGGCTTCAGTCACTTTCCACAGATAAATAGCATCTCAGGTATATTCTTATTACTGCAGCGTGTTATGATTTCAAGCGAATTGGAGCCGCAATGAATAGTGATTATTCAACAGTGACGGTTGGATGGCCCAGAGACTATCACATCCTCAGCCTCTCCGAACTTTTAAGTTCTTCCACTGCATGGTAAAAATAATCCCAAGAGGCACCATTCTAGGGGATTTTCAACATGGCAAGCGATTGCTTTCACAGTAGCAGCTCATTTAATCCACCTATAGTTAGCTCTACTAAAATGATGTACCACCTCCTGTGTACCTGTTTGAAACCCACCTAATCTGGCTGTGTTTCTGTGCCTCAACCCTGACTATGAACAGCTAATCTGGCTGAGAGCCACATCAAAGTAAGGTCCATGCTATAACTCTAATTTAGTAGGGACAGAGACTCTTTCAAATTTCCATCTGCTCAATTTGATTCAAGGACACTTTTCCTTCCCTGTGCTTGCTCAGATAACACATTCCAATCTTTCTTCTAGAGATCCACCTGCAAATCAGCTGCCACCCAAGACTTCTTTGTTCTTCTCAAGTGTTACATTTCATCCCAGGTCAGCTCCTGACAGGGGAAACCTAATCACAATCACTGCAGAAGGGTGGGAGGCAGGCACCATAACATTATAATAAATATTCCAACAGTATAGAGATGATCTTTCTAGCAGTTACCCATCCTATCTTAGGAGACATATGACTTTACCCAATATGAAAAAGCTACTTCAACTTAGGTATTGAAATAAGCCACTTATCCTTGCCATAGAGAGACAAGCCAATTTAAAAATTTGGCATGCTCTTCTTTAAAAAAATAAGCACCTTTGCCTCATCTGCCCTTAAGGCAATATGGTGAGGTTACTACCCCAAGGTTGAAAGTAAGCCACACTACTTCTCAAAATACGTTATTTCGACCTTCGCTATCTTCCATTCCTGGCCACAAGTATTTCTGGCTATAGTGACAATTCTAAAGTCATGTTTTACAGTTACCTTTTTGGGTTGGTGAAAAGTTATACTGCAGTACATTTAACTTAAGACACATGTCACTGGTGCATTCTTTGTATCATATAACTGTGGTGTTATTAGCAAGTCAAGCATGCAAATCAAAATAACTGTGTTATGATAAGTAAGTGATCAGAGCACATGTACATGGAGGTGTAAAGCGGATTCCTAGTCCCAAGAGACAACATTATCTTTCATAGGTGCTACAATTTTAGAAAAGGTTTTTACAATTTATTTCATAAAATAAGTTTTTATTGGACATAATTTGTTAGGTAATTAATTAATTTCACATTAAGGAGATCTTATTCAATATGTTTAGGACTTTTTGCTGCCCACAAATGACTAGTATGAGTGGGCAGAACTTGTAAACTTTTACTCCATGGAGTTCTGAGGAGTTACAATAAAACTCACTGAGATTTTGCAGAATTCCGCCCACCCCTCATTAAAGGGGCCATAGATGCCTGAGATGGTCTTTTAATCATATATCAGACAGCTTGATTATTAATGTAACAAGAGTAATGGAGCACGAACATGTGCAAGTTTGTGCTTTAGGACAATACCCATACACAAAGCCCAACTTTAAAATCATAAAATAAAGTCTAGTTGTTCTCATGTTTTTTTAACTACAGTGTATCATCTGCTCAAACCCATAACTTTCTCCCTCACCACTCCATGGGCCTCAGAATGATTGAATGGGGGAATTCTTATGGATTGGTCCAGTCAGCACCGTGCCCATCTGCGCCTCTGGCTGGCCAGGAGAGGCGACTTTATGAGAAGCTCTCCAAGATCCTGAAAGAAAATGATGTGTAGAACTAAGCTGCTCAGACACAGGCATTTCAGCAAGAACCCTTTGAACTCATTGGGCCATCAGCATTCTGCACCTCAGACGCGCAGGTCAACTTCAATACATTTTCTAAGCACATCTGCTATATTAATGAAACAAACTCACCTGATTGCACAGTGCACCTCACACGTAATACGTAGTCATTGATATTTATGAATGTGCTGAACCAATGTAGCTTTAAATACGTTTGAAAGCTTCTATTTGCTTACTCATGGGTTCCTATTAAATAAGAATGTGCCAGACAGTTCATCCGATAAAAGGAAGTCCTTTGAATGTGGAGTTTAATCACGCACCTCCATGTGGTGCATTCTTCCTAAGCAGCTGGATTCTCAAAAGTGTTTCGGTGAAACAGTATCTAGGATAATTAAACAAAACGCAAACAGGCATACTTTAGCGTACAAAAGGAGACTAGAAAATTCACATGATCATTCGAATGTGCACATTTCAACAAGGACAGATGAAGATCTTCCTAATGTTGTATTGTCACTGGGGTGGCATGGTGAGCAAAAGAACAATGGATTAAACCCAGATCTGTGACTGGGGTTGAGTGTATGCATTGTTCAGCACTCCGTCCATCATCCTTCTGTGTTGCTAAAGTTGCCCTAAGTGGGAAGGGTATGCCCAGACGTGGTCCCTTGCTCACTGTACCACTGGATTCAAGCTAGCCTGGCTGATGAAGGGTGATACCCTGAAACCGGTCCCAGGATGCTTGTTTCCATTCCAGGGAGGACCTGGCCTGACAGTTCAGGCTGGACTGTTCCCATGAGGAACAGGGTCAAGACTGATTTGCATATGGCTAGGTCCAAACTGGGGAGACAAGGTGAGCAAAAGAACGATGGATTAAACCCAGATCTGTGGCTGGGGGTGAGTGTATGCATTGTTCAGCACTCAGTCCATCATCCTTTTGTGTTGCTAAAGTTGCCCTAAGTGGGAAGGGTATGCCCAGACGTGGGTTCCGTGCCCACTGTGCCACTGGATTCAAGCTAGCCTGGCTGATGAAGGGTGATACCCTGAAACCGGTCCCAGGATGCTTGTTTCCGGTCCAGGGAGGACCTGGCCTGGCAGTTCGGGCTGGACTGCTCCCATGAGGAACAGGGTCAAGACTGATTTGCATATGGCTAGGTCCAAACTGGGGTGGCATGGTGAGCAAAAGAACGATGGATTAAACCCAGATCTATGACTGGGGGTGAGTGTATGCATTGTTCAGCACTCCGTCCATCATCCTTTTGTGTTGCTAGTATTGTCACCTGCCTTCATGTCTCAGTTCTCAATTGCTCAATGGCATAGATAAGAGCAGAACAGAAACATCACAAAACAGAAAAACCTCAGAACAAGCACAGTGTCTTTGAAAATGATTGGTGAAGAGAATTTAAAAACAAACACTGACAAAAACCAGTAATTAAATCTTTTTAGTTAAAATTAGTATTCCAAGCTTCACAAGAATAGGGAGAAAATATTTTTATATGTAGCAGGGGTGTAAGATGGAATTTCATTGATACTGCCAGAACTGTGCTATGATAATTTAAGTGCACTAGAATTCCACCTGCTCAAGCAAGTGTAAGAGAACCCGACTCTCTGAAATCAAGTTCATTCTAACTTTTTGCTAACGCCTTTTCTGTGCTCAGTGCAGGAAGCGCACATCTGTTACCATTACAAAGGATGTGCTTGTGGCCATATGTACCTACTGTTATGTTGCGCCCATGCGGTATTGGCACGCAGGGGTGTTCCGCTCTCTGCGTGGCACTGACATGAAATATCACAACCCCGTTGTGATGGGTAATTAGTATAGTCCTGACGTAAGACGCACAAGTAAATAAAGGAACCCGGGTCTTGGTGTCAAGGGCTATTCTACCCTCTATCGTTTGTGGTGTGTTTTATAATTCATAAGCTCAGTGGAGGCCTCCAAAATAACTGTGTAAACACAACAAAAATGGCGACGAGGTACAGAAACAAACCTCGCACTTTCTGTGGCTGTCGCTGAGTCCGAGGTGCAGCTGCTGAATGCGGGCGGCGTGTGTCGGGTAGCTGGGTCGGCTGTCCGAACAATAACAAGTGTTTCGTTCTGTCCCGTGCGCTGACAAGTCTATGCGCCGGAGGTCCTCCACAGGCAAGGCACGCGGCACAGCTGTGAAACAAAAAATTTATAAATAAATAATATAGAGGAAACGTGCTAGATGATTACGCTATCCTGAAAGTGCAAGGAAACTCCTGGCAGGGACCCCGGCCGTTTATTTAATTTTCCTTACATAGCACGAGGAGCGCGATGAAGAACCAGTGACAACCAACAAAGCTTTTGCAACACGGTGAGTCAGAGATTGGCACCAACTCAACCGGCACATGCAGTTTGAAGCAGGGAAAGAGTCCCAAAGAAACAGTCGGAAAGTACGGTGGGGAGGATAATTTGCAATAATGTGCAATCACAGCGTATTTTGAGCCGCTAGCGAATCCTGACTATGAAAGGTTCCTCCTCAGGCAGACGAGGCAACTCCCCGAAGAGTCGGCAGATGCATTTTATTCCAGACTTAGGGATTTGGCCAGCACGTGTACGCTATCAGACCCAGGAGATGAGATTCGTGTGCAGTTTATTCAAGGGTGTCACTCCACCAAACTGAGGGAACATATTTTGCAAGTACCTGGCATGTCAATTGCCGACATGTTAACAATGGGGCAGTCTAAGGAATTATCCTGTGTGCGGACGGCACACATGGAATTGGCACTTGCAAAAGCGATCAAGACAGAGCTCATAAAAGCATTTACCACAGGAATAACAACCAAAAAGAAAGACAGAAACAAGTTTGCAAGCAGGAGTCGCACCTGTTCCATGTGTGGTGGGGTGTATCCACACCAAAGCAAGTGTCCTGCGGTAGGAAAACAGTGCACAAACTGCCAATGTCCAAATCATTTTGCAAAAGTTTGCCGTTCGACAACCAGGCAAAAGTCAGAGGGACCAAAGACGGTGCATGTTGCAAAAACAATTCACCTCCGAGAAGATGCACCCGACATGGATGATGATGAATCCGAGGGGACTGTATATGTAATTCACACCACCCAATCAGGCAACCCAGTGCAGAAGAGAATCCCAAAGTGGAGAGTAGAGGTTACTGGTCATCAGGTAGTGGCCCTTATTGACACGGGATCCTCAGTAAACGTCTTGGCTCAATCCACGTTCCAACAGCTACCGACTCGGCCCCCTTTACTCCCAACCAGTATTTGCGTTTGGGTTGACAGCAACAATTCCATTAGCGAGGGTGATCACGACAGACATCACGCATGAGGCAATCACTACCCGTGCCAAAATATATGCTGCCAAAGTGGGCACAGGAATGCTGTCAAGCTGTCGTACTGCAGAAGAACTTCAACTGGTGGCTTTCGCTTTTAGCATACACCTGGGTGCTCTTGAGACTTTGGAAGAGGAGCACGCAGATGTGTTCAAGAGCATAGGTTGTTTGAAAGAACATTTGGTGAAGCTACACATAGACAAGTCCATCGAACCAGTGGCATTGAAACACAGGCAAATAGCATTTCACCTACGCCCTCAAGTGGAAGTTGAACTAAAAAAGTTAGAAGAGGCAGACATCATAGAGTGGGTGGAAGGGCCAACCCCATGGGTTTCACCCATTGTGGTCACTTGCAAGCCAAAACAACCAGGGGAAGTGTGAATTTCTGTTGATATATGGCTACCTAATGTGGCCATTTGGAGAGAACGTCATCTCCCCCCTACGGTGGATGACATTGAAGCGGAGGTCAGCGGATCACGTTGGTTTTCCAAAATGGAACTTCGGGCCGGATATCATCAACTGATGTTGCCACCTGAGTCCAGAGCGATAACTTTCTCTACACATGTGGGGCTCAGATGATACAAACGCCTGAGTTTTGGCATTGCTAGTGCGGCTGAAGTATTCCAGTACACGATACGAGGGGTACTGGCTGAACTTGAAGGTGTCTTTAACGTGAGTGATGATATATTTGTGCACGCTCCCACCGTAGAAGTACACCTCAAAAGACTCTGCACCACATTCCAAAGACTGCACCAAAGTGAACTGACCCTACACAGGGAGAAATGTGCATTCCTCAAACAGGACATTGAGGGGGTCATTCTGACCTCGGCGGTAAAAGGCGCTTACCGCCGGTCAGAAGACCGCCATAACACCGCCGCGGGCGCGGGAAACCGCCACTGTCCTTCTGACCCGCAACAGGCAAACCGTCAAAAACCCGCCATCCACAAAAGTCCGCCACACCAACGGCCAGTGAAAAACTGGCGATGACCAAAACGCCACCGTCACGCCAACAGAAATACGCCCATTCCATTCCGACCCACGAATCCACGCGGTGGTCTTTCAACCACGGTATTCCATTGGCGGTACAAACCGCCGCGGTCAAAATACACACACAGCTCCAAAACACTGCCACATTGGACATTTTGAAATACACACACCTGATACACATACAAACACCACTCCCACACACCCAACAAAATATAAAACACACACCCACATCACCCACAAACCCCTACGACCACCATTTATTGTCTAAGGCCAGAGAGAGACACCACCAGCTAGTACAGAGCATTCACAGGCACATCACACCATCACCCACACAACATCCACGCACAAAACACCACACACCACCACACTCACCACACTCATCACCACAAACACCACCCCACACCTCATCCACACCACCCCATGGCACCCCAAAGACACCCCAGGTTTTCAGACGCTGAACTCAGGGTCATGGTGGAGGAAATAGTTTGGGTAGAGCCCCAGCTCTTCGGGACACAGGTGCAGCACACCACCATTGCCAGGAAGATGGAGCTATGGCAAAGAATAGTGGACAGGGTCAACGCTGTGGGTCAGCATCCACGAAATTGGGACGACATCAGGAAGCGGTGGAACGACCTACGGGGGAAGGTGCGTTCCATGGTATCCAGAGCCAACATCGCGGTGCAGAATTTACAACATGGGAGGAACAGGTCTTGGCGATCCTGCATCCTGAGGGCCTCGCAGGAGTAGGCGGAGGAATGGACTCTGGTAAGTCTCATCTTCACTACTTCATCCGCCCCCACCCACCGGCATGCCAAATCATACCCCCACCCTCCCCCCCACCCCCATCACACATCCTCCTTGCTAATGTCTCACCATCACAACCCACCCATCCCAACACCAAGCCCTGCATGCGACCACAAACCATGGACACCCATCACCTAAGCATGCCCACTGCACATACCCATCCCCCCCCAAACCACCGTCACAACAGTCCCCACAAGGGAATGCGAGCACTGGGGTACACGGGCACCCACCCATTGCACGCTATGGCACACACAGAAGCAATAACCATACTCTTATACCCCTGCAGGACCCGAACGCCACAACACCGCCCAGGAGGGTCCAGAAATGTCCATTCCACCCCGAGAAGAGGCCCACAGTGATGACAGCAGCTCTGTCTCCCTGGACCCAGATGACCAGCCCGGCCCATCGGGGACCTCGGGGACAGTCGGTTCCCCTCAGACAGCCACAGGCCACAGCAGACCTACCCCCCTCTGGGAACACCAGCACAGCACCCACCCAGTGGGCCCATGCCTCTGTCTCCAGGACACGTCAATCAGCGGTGTGTCCACCACTACAGGGCACCCAGGTTAACCCACCACCCCAACAACAACAGGGACCTGGGGGCAGTGGTAGTGGGCACACGGTCCAGGGGACAGAGGCCCAGGGAAACAGGGGAACTGGGAGTGTTGCTGTGCAACAGGGGGGGGACAGGCCCAGGGAACCCACTCTCCACGAGGCCCTATCCTCCATCATGGGAGCATACCACCACTCCCAGGAGACGATGGCGACGGTCCTGGCCAGGTTCCAGGAGATCCAGGTACTGCAGGAGGAACAGTTTATGGGGTTCAGGGAAGAACTCAGAAACATCAGTTCCGCAATGGGCACCATCGTTGTGGCTCTCAATCAGATTGTCAGCACATTGCGGGACCATGTGGCACCACAAAGGGCCCCTGTCACTAGCATGGACCAAGAACAGGCTACCACCTCCGCCGGCGCTAGTGGACAGGAGGCCCCAACACAAGAACAAGAGGCCACCAGAACCCCACCCCCTGCAGAAGGAGAACCACCCCGCAAGCGGGGCCTGAGATCTAGGAACAAGACAGAGTAGGATGCCAAGACCCCCGCCAGGAAAGGATACCCCCTGATTGTCA
This sequence comes from Pleurodeles waltl, assembly GCF_031143425.1. NCBI lineage: Eukaryota > Metazoa > Chordata > Amphibia > Caudata > Salamandridae > Pleurodeles > Pleurodeles waltl. The sequence goes on along the minus strand of NC_090443.1, from coordinate 655,418,968 downwards.
TCCCACTGTCCCACATTGTCACCCTGTCCAACCTTAAACTGCCCCTGCTCCACCTTCCACAGGCATATATACAATGCACCTGTGAGACTGAAAATCTGGACTCTGCCATGGACATTCCTCCTCCATCACCCATCACCGAATTGCAACCATTATCCAAAATTGAGCACCCAAAGACACCAGACTTCACTCTCCTACAACCACATCCTCTTCCTCCACTCCCATACCCACTACAACTACCCGTCCCTGTCTTTCTAAATTGATTTTCCTTTCCAACCTTGACCTCTTTCCAACAACTGACCCACCCCCTCCATCTCATAAGACTCCAATCAGCACCTCAGCCACCACAAAACCTGGACCTACAAAGACAATAGTCCAAGGATTTTGGAGTCCACCACCTTCAAGGCCAGCTACTTCGGCTAGGAGTAAAGAGACGGCCAGCCCACCCCCAGAAAAAAAAGCCAAGAAAGCCAGTGCCCGGTGCGAGAGGCCAAAGACAGCAGGCTCCAAAAGCACTACCCTGGCACCGTCAGGGAGTGGGGTGACACCTGGCACACCGCCAAAGGGAGGAAAGGGCCACAGACGAGCAGGGAAGGGTGGCAAGGGCAGCACGCCCGACAAGTCCGGCAGCAGGCGAGCTGCCCAGGAGGGCCCCACCAGCCCCATTCCAGGTGTGCAGGAGGACACCCACGGGCCCGGGACGGCAGCACAGGAGGGCCCCGCAAGCGAGAAGACAGATGTGCACGAAGGGCCGGGCAGACACATGTCAGGTGGCGAGTGAAATCCATGTAATGGCCGGATCTGGTGACCTGGACCCACATGTCAAGCACCGCTGAACGGGGCCCTTCAAGCCAAGCACCGCTGAACAGGGCCCTTCAAGTCAAGCACCGCTGAACAGGGCCCTTCAAGTCAAGCACCGCTGAACAGGGCCCTTCAAGTCAAGAACCGCTGAACAGGGCCCTTCAAGTCAAGAACCTCTGAACAGGGCACCGCCGTCTCAAGAACCGCTGAACAGGGCCCTTCAAGCCAAGCACCGCTGAACAGGGCACCACCGTCTCAAGAACCGCTGAACAGGGCACCGCCGTCTCAAGAACCGCTGAACAGGGCCCTTCAAGTCAAGAACCGCTGAACAGGGCACCGCTGTCTCAAGAACCGCTGAACAGGGCCCTTCAAGTCAAGAACCGCTCCGCTGGGCCCTTCAACTCAAGCACCGCTCCGCTGGGCACCGCCGTCTCTGCACCGCTCCGCTGGGCCCTTCATCTCAAGCACCGCTCCGCTGGGCACCGCCGTCTCTGCACCGCTCCGCTGGGCCCTTCATCTCAAGCACCGCTCCGCTGGGCACCGCCGTCTCTGCACCGCTCCGCTGGGCCCTTCAACTCAAGCACCGCTCCGCTGGGCACCGCCGTCTCTGCACCGCTCCGCTGGGCCCTTCATCTCAAGCACCGCTCTGCTGGGCACCACCGTCTCTGCACCGCTCCGCTGGGCCCTTCAACTCAAGCACCGCTCCACTGGGCACCGCCGTCTCAAGCACCGCTGGCCCATTGGCAGAAGGGGCAGGCCCGCATCTGTGTCGGGCAGGGCTGCACAAAGCACTCTGGGCACCATGCCTCCTCCAGAACCAGTGGAGTCTGTAATCCACTTGTGAGACTGTGGCTTTGCACTCCCCAGGATGGCACAGTGGGCAATCCACCCACTGTAGAGACTTGTGAGACTGTGGCTTTGCACTCCCCAGGATGGCACAGTGGGCAATCCACCCACTGTAGAGACTTGTGAGACTGTGGCTTTGAACTCCCCAGGATGGCACAGTGGGCAATCCACCCACTGTAGAGACTTGTGAGACTGTGGCTTTGCACTCCCCAGGATTGAACAGTGGCCATGGAGGCCCCTCGTGGATCTGGCGTTGTGGACTCATCTGGCTGAGGTGCCCCCCCTTCCCTTCCCCCTGAGGTGCCTGTCGTTTTGCTATCTGATGCCCCTGCAGTGTTCTCTCCATTGGAGTCGGGTATCCTGTGTGGGCTTTGCCCATGTGTTTAGGCCCATTGGCCCACGAACAATGGCTGATACCCAATTTGGACAGGACAATTTACATATGTATATATAGTTATAGATGTTTGATATATTTTTTAACTTAGCCGTACAATATACTTCAAATTTCATGGTCATTTTATTTTGTCTTTGAATTCTTCTGGGGGGTTTGGGGGTGTCACTCTGAGTTGTTGCTCTGCATTGATGTGTATGTAGTTGTGGGTGAGGGTGAGAGTGGGTGTGTCGCGTATGTGTGTCCCCGTAATTTTTTGCCTCCCCCCTCCCCTGTGTCGTAGGTGCAGTACTCACCATTGTCTTCTGCTCCGGCGTTCGTGCTCCTGTTAGAGGAGCAGGAAGACAATAGCTGGTAGGATGTGTCGTTCGGGTTCCATGCTGTCCAGATTCCTCGTGGAGTGTGTAGAGGTGAGCGTTTTCCGTTCGTAATGTCTGTTTCCGCCGTGTTTTTATCGGCGGGGCTACCGCCCCGGAAAAGGTGGCGGATTGGTGGGTTGTGATAGGGTGGGCGGTACATTGTCTCCCGCCTGTCTGTTGGCGCTCACCGCCGTGCTGTTTGTTTGTCCCGCCGTGGCGGTCTCTGTTGGCGGTTTCTGCCAGGGTCAGAATTCCATTTTTTTTACTGCCTGCCTGTTGGCGGGTTGGCCGCCGCTTTAACACCGACCGCCAGGGTTGGAATGACCCCCTGAGTTTTTTGGATGCCATTTCTCGGAGAAAGGGGTGCGGCCTGATCCAGATAAAGTGGCGAGCATTCAATCAGCAGCTGCTCCCACGTCTGTGTCTGGTATTCGTAGCTTTTTAGGGATGGTCACTTACTGCAGTAGGTTCATTCAAAACCTAACATCCCTCCCGGCTCTACTGAGGGAACTTACGACAGCTCACACCACGTGGAAATGGAACTCAACTCATGAGGCTGCTTTTCAGGCAACGAAACAAGCATTGTCAGCTGACACCACCCTGGTATATTTTGACTCATGTAAAGACACCAAAATATCAGTAGATGCCAGCCCAGTGGGGCTGGGAGCTGTTCTATCTCAGAAGGGTGATGCCGAGAGTGGGCACCAGTGGCTAATGCTAGCTGGGTTTTAACAGCCACGGAGCAGCGTTATTCGCACATAGAAAAAGAAGCACTAGCTGTACATTGGAGTTGTCACCATTTTCATTTGTACTTATATGGTCATTCCTTTGTAGTACACACCAACCATAAACCACTGATCCCTTTGTTCAACAAATCTGTGTCCCAAGCAACACCCTGGATAGAGAAGTGTATTATCCAATTGCAGGAGTATCAGTTGTCTGTAGTATATCGACCAGGTGCACAAAATTCAGCTGATTACCTGTCAAGGCATGCTAGACCTGTCACAGCCCCAGAGGAAGAGGATGTGGAGGACTTGGAATAGTACGTGAGGCCGGTGGTGGAACAGTCAAGATCCCTTCCAATGTCACTCAAAGATATTCAGGAAGCTACACGCGAGGATGCAACTCTCCAGCTGGTAATATCCTGTGTTCGAGATGGGAGGTGGCATCTGTTAAAGCACAATCTATCTCACAGGACAGCTGAGGCGAGTGCCACGTTATCGTCATTGTACTGTGTTAGAGAGGAGCTGGTGGTATCGTCAGAAGAATGCCTATTACGGGTCAGTCGTTTGGTCATCCCATAGGCACTGCAACAGAGGACCATTGACCTGGCTCACGCTGCTCATCAGGGCGTGGTCAAAACAAAAGCATGATTGAGAAGTAAGGTATGGTTCCCCGGGCTGGATGCCAAGGTTGAACAAACCATACATCAATGTCTCATGTGCCAAACAGGAGGCCCAGCTGACCCGCTGGCATCCATTATCACAGAGCCCATTCCGTCAACTCCTTGGCATAGGGCCAGTGCAGATTTAGTCAGTTTCCCTGATGGTCGCCACATGTTGGTGGTCATAGATGATTTTTCAAAATACCCTGAGGTGGAGTTAGTGGAATCCACCACCACTGAACGAATTGCGCCCTGCCTAGAGAAGATTATGGCCACCCACGGGATCGTGCAGGAACTGAGAACAGACAATGGTCCTCCTTTTTCTAGTTATGAGTTTGCATCATATTTGGCATCCCATGCCATCTGTCAGTGAAAGATCACTCCTCGGTGGCCTCAAGCCAATGGGAAAACCGGAAGGTCCATGAGAACTTTGAATAAGGTTTTGAGAATTGCAGTGGTGCAAGGCAAGAATTTGGAATGTGCTTTGTTTGAGTTCTTGAGGGAATACGGGTTGACTCCTCATATCACGACTGGTGTGGCTCCCAGTGTGGTGTGCATGCTGAGGGGAGTGAGAGACACCATTCCGCACATAACTGCTTCCAACGGGATCAATGACCAAGTCACCACCCGATTACAGTCCCGCCAGGGGCAAAATGGTCAAATGTCTCAGAAGCGGCGTGCACACCTCCGTGATCTACAAGTAGGAGATTTGGTCTTGGTGAAAAATCGGCATCCAGGGGGTCAGTTCAAACTCCTGTTTGAGGCTGCTCCGTGGACAATTGTCAAGGTAAAAGGCACTTTGGTTACTGTCAATAAAGGTCCTGAAATGCTGACGAGGAATGTCTCCTTCTTCAAGCGATATTATCTACTGGCAGGGGAGTTAGTATCTCCTGAGATGCCTGTGGTGTCAGGATTAGACAACAAAGGGGAGAGGGATGTTTCTCTGAAACCGGGGACCTACCCTCTGACTCAGCGGAAGTCCCCAATGGGTCACAGATACCACTGAGTACCCCTTTTAGAATTGAGGGTGTGGATCAGGATGCGGTTGTGACCCCCAGTCTCCCCACAGGCACCCCTCTAATGGACTTTGTGCCCAGGAGAGGAATGGACCGATACAATCTCCATCCTCAGCCTTCTGCCAATTTGAAACTAAAGGACTATGGCCCTCATTACAAGCCTGGCGGTCGGTGTTAAAGCGGCGGTAATACCGCCAATGAGCCGGCTGAATTTTTTTTTATCAAGATCATGGTGGAAACCGCGATCATAGACAGCCACTTTAACACTCCGACTGCCATGGCGGAAGAAACAAACACTGCGGTAGTAACCGCCAACAGACAGGCAGAGTACCGCCCACTGTATTTCAAGACGCCTACCCGCCACCTTTTCCGGGGTGGAACCAATGTAATCAAAAGCACGGTGGAAACAGTACACAGAAGGGAAAACACTCACCTCTCGACACCCAACGAGGAACCAGGATGCCATGGAGCCCGAGTTACAGGTCCTGCCCATGTTGGCGTATCTTCTCATCTGCCAGGAGTACGAACGGCGGCGGCAATGACCACAGTGAGTTCTGCACCTACAACACAGAGGAGGGGGGAAAGAGAGTGACACACACATGCAACATGCAATACCCCCACCCCCAACCTCACCCACAACAACATCCACACAAATACATGCAGCAACATTACATATACGCAAGGACAAAAGGAAATTATTGTAACCAGTGTAATCATGAAAAATCAGATAGTCAAAATTCAGTATATACAAATATGTACACCAACTACACAAGTCCGGATAGTGTCCCAATCATTGTCTGTGGACCACTGGGCCCAAAATGCATGGGCGAAGATCGAAAATATACAGGCACCTCATGGGGAGGGGGAGCACCTCAGCCAGATGAACGCACAACGCCACTGCTGTATGAGGGGGCTCCATGCCCATTGCTGTATCCTATCCTGGGGAGTGCAAAGCCACAGTCTCTCAAGTCTCTCCAGTGGGTGGTTTGCCCACTCCTTTATCCTGGGGAGTGCAAAGCCACAGTCTCTCAAGTCTCTCCAGTGGGTGGTTTGCCCACTGCTTCATCCTGGGGAGTGCAAAGCCACAGTCTCTCAAGTGGATGTCATTCTCCACTGGTTCTGGAGGGGGCCTTGTGCCCAGAGTGCTTCATCCTGCCAAGGACTGAGCTAGTGGATGTCATTCTCCACTGGTTCTGGAGGGAGCCTTGTGCCCAGAGTGCTTCATCCTGCCAAGGACTGAGGTAGTGGATGCCATTCTCCACTGGTTCTGGAGGGGGCATGGTGCGCAGAGCACTTCATCCTGCCAAGGACTGAGGTAGTGGATGTCATTCTCCTCTGGTTATGGAGGGGGCCTTGTGCCCAGAGTGACTCATCCTGCCAAGGACTGAGGTAGTGGATGTCATTCTGCACTGGTTCTGGAGGGGGCCTTGTGCCCAGAGTGCTTTATCCTGCCAAGGTCTGAGGTAGTGGATGTCATTCTCCACTGGTTCTGGAGGGGGCATGGTGCCCAGAGTGCTTCATCCTGCCAAGGACTGAGGTAGTGGATGTCATTCTCCACTGGTTCTGGAGGGGGCATGGAGCCCAGAGTGCTTCATCCTGCCAAGGACTGAGGTAGTGGATGTCAATCTCCACTGGTTCTGGAGGGGGCATGGTGCCCAGAGTGCTCCACGTGGCCGGTACAATTCCCTCACCTGGGTGTGTGTGCCACGAGATTGGCAAGGTACAGGTAGCATGATACGCCATGGAGGCAGCGACATACCCCACACTGCTGCGGCTTTGCCTTCCACCTACAGGTGCAAACAGTGATAGAAGTCATACCTCAAGAATCTGCCCAGGGTCTAGGAACTCTCCTCCAGCCTTGGACAAGTGACCACTGGGGATGGTAGCCATGTCAGCAGTGGTGCCACTGTCCAAGTACGTCGCGGGGCCGGTGGCGGTGCTTGCAGCGGTATCTGTGGTGGCGGTGTCTGTGGCGGCGGTGCTGGCGGTGGTGCATGGGTCAGCACCTACTGAGGGACACATCAGGACATCTCCTGCAGCCTCGGACGGCTGCCCACTGGGGAAGAGGCTGGGGACTGTCGCTGAGGCTGTAGACGTGCTGGTGGTGATGCAGGTGGTGGTGCTGATGGCAGTACAGGTAGCGGTTGTGGTGGAGGGGCAGCCAGCAGTGTTCGCCGCCATACAGGTTGGTGTGGTCGTGGACAGAAGGTGTGACACTGGTCCCTCAGTCGGTGCCATCATGCCCTCTCCTGACCTGCTCTTCTGCTTTTGGCTCTACCCCACCTTTGATGGTGCTGCTGTTTTCTTGCCACTATCCCCTTTTGTTTTTGCTGAGCCCTTGGTGGCTGGTACTTTTGGCTTCTCCCTCTGGGATGTGGGCACCTTTTTCACCTTGGCAGGTGGCGGAATGTCCTTGCCCTCGCTATGTGGCACACTGGCAGCCCTGATGGGTGGCGCACTCGATGACCCCATAGTTGCTGCCACCACTGTGCCTGGGGATTTGGTGGCTGAGGTGCTGGGCTGGGACCTGGAAAGCCTGGCCCTAGGGGAAGGACTGGGGGGGTGTAGGGAAGAGGTCAATGTTAGCCAGGAAGAGTTTTTTAGACATGCTGGGACGGGAAGATGGAGGGGGTTTGGGAGTGGAGGAAGAGGTAGTGGTTGTAGGAGGTGTACATCTGCTGAATTTGGGTGAAGGTGCATGGGCTGGAGGTGGATGGCTGTTGGGTGGGTGTGTGCCTGCGTTTGTGTACTTTGGGAGGAGTGCTCACAGACACACTGGGAGAGGACACAGGGGATGTGTGAATGGTAGTGGAGGTGGTGATTGCATGTGAGTGGTGTGTGGTGATGGGTGTGTTGGTGATGGAGGTAGTGGTTGAGGATGTAGTGCATGCAGGTGTGAGTGTAGACGAGACAGGGAGTGAGGAGGAGGACGTGGAGGAGGGGGAAACCGTGGAGGCAGTGGATGTTGGTGTGTCTGCATGGGGATGGTGCTTGTGTGAGTGCTTGTGGGATGTGTAGTGCTTATGTCTGCCTGAGCCACTCTTGTGTGTTGATGTGTGTGCATGCTGGTCTGATGGTGTGCTTGGGATAGGCTGAGGTACAGGGGATCAGGTCTGGGGGAGGAAGTTGGAGGGGGGAGGCTGGACACAGGGACAATGGCTGCCATCAGTGCTGAGGCCAGAGCCTGAAATGCTCTCTGTTGGGCCACCTGCCCAAAATGAATGCCCTCCAGGTATGCATTTGTTTGTTGCAAATGCCTCTCAACACCCTGGATGGCATTCAAAATAGTAGATTGCCCAACAGTGAGGGATCTCAGGAGGTCAATAGCCTCCTCACTGAGGGCAGCAGGGCTGACTGGGGCAGGGCCTGAGGTGCCTGGGGTGAAAGAGATGCCCACCCTCCTGGGTGAGCGGGCACGGGACACACGCTGAGGGGCTGCTGGGAGAGCGGTGCTGGTAGGGGGGGGTGTCGGCTGTACCTGTTGATGCGGTGGGCACAGAGGTGCCCGCCACCGCAAGGGAGCTCCCATCAGAGGAGGAGTCTCTGTCACTGGTGTCTGCTCCTGTCCCGCCGTGGAACTCCCCTCACCCTCCGTCCCACTGGTGGCTTCAGACTCCGTTGCTTCACACTCAGAGCCAAGTGGGTTGCAGCTCCCTCCTGCTCCGGTGCCAATGCTCCTCTGCCTGATGATGCTATTGCACACAAGAATAGGGAGACCACAAAAAGGGAGGGGGGAACACAGAAGAAAAAGATGTTCAGTGCATGCAACACCACTACCGTTGGCAGACACAACACACATGGAGCAGCCCTCTGCACTACGCCATGTACTAACAGTTCCTAGAAATTTCACCTGACCACGGGGTACGAGGCCTAAGCCCAATTGCTGCACACCTGGAAGTCACAGGAGCCGGACTAGGTGTAGATGGCTCTTACCACTAGTGGGGTTGGGGTGCCACAAATCCTGCCTCACAAGGGACCTTGCCTACCAAGTTCGCCCTGGCCTAGGTGAACCCACTGCCCACCTCCCCCCCCGGACACTTCGTGATGCATGCAGAGTCAGCTGAATGAGAGTTTACTCACCCCCTTGTGGCTGTTGTGATGCCCTCAGGTGCCCATCCAACTCCAGATACGCCACCGCCATGATCCGGGACATCAGGGGGGTCATGGTGCCACAGACACCCCTTCCACATTGGGAGGCCATGCCCAGCTGGGCCTCCGCCATCTTCTTGCTCCAACGGCGCAGTTCCTCCCATCTTTTACGGCAGTGGGTGCTCCGTCTGTGGTAGACCCCGAGGGTCGAGTCATCCTTGGTGATGGCACGCCAAATACCCTTCTTCTGGTGGGTGTTGACCTACAGGAATGGTACAGGGGGAAATGAAATTACTGATCCGTCCGGACCGTCATAGTCATCGCCCACCAGTTCCCACCCATGCCCTGATGCACATACACTCAGCATCCGCACATGCAGGCCTCATCCCCCCATGTATCTTCCAATCACACCACTCAAAGCAGGCATTGCCCATGTAGCATGCTCACAGTGTACTCACCTGTTTGTCTGGAGGACCGTACAGTTGCGTGTACTGGGGGAGGACCCCATCCACTAGTTTCTCCAACTCCTCCGAAGTGAAAGCAGAGGCCCTTTCCCTAGACACTGTAGCCATCGTAGCTTCCAGACACAGGTCACAGCAGCACTTGCAGTGTGGGTCCTCTCCTGTTGAAGGTCAGTTATCAAGTGAGTGAACAGACAGAAAATGGCGGTCACGTTCTCGGCGGTGCATACCGTCACCGCCGGCATACATCGTCATTGGCTCCTGGGACCCATAGGGCCCAATGTTAACCAATGCAGAATTGTGCCACGGTCTTTGACCTCCCACCGCGACGATGTACAATGCCAGCGCAGTTACCTCATATCCCCTTGTTCCACCTTACAGGTCAGGCAGCCGTCATTTTAGGGGGCCACATGGGATGGATAATAACTGCGTCACACCTATCTAGGCCGGGAACACAGACAGATACCAGCACATTGCGGATTAATGACGTTTCTGGAAATAACACATCGTGATACCTCAGTGTTGGATGACTCTCTGCACGATGTTTTCCTCCATAGGGCATGTCTACTGGGGCAGGTGATGAGATGGCGGTATCCCCCAGTGTACAGAACCCTGGTGGACCTGTCGACAATGGAAGAGAGACACATAATAATCACATACAGTACAGACTTGATTGTGCAACAATCCTGGAACTGTGTGCCCAGTTGGAGCCAGACATGGTGTCAGCTATCCGCCATCCCACAGGGATACCCCCTATAGTGCAGGTCCTGTCTGTATTCCATTTCCTGGCCCGTGGGTCTTTTCAAACAACAGTGGCCATGGCATCAGGGATGTCCCAGACAATGTTCTCCAGAGTGTTGTCTGCCCTGCTGAAACACACGTGCAGCTATATTGTTTTCCCTCAGTGAAAGGAGACTTCTATGCCCTGGGACATATCCCCAACATCATTGGGGCCATTGATGGGACACATGTGGCATTTGTCCCCCCCGTAGGAATGAACAGGTGTACAGAAACTGAAAGAGCTACCATTCAATGAAAGTGCAGAGGGTGTGTTTTGCAGACCAGTACATCTCCCATGTCAGTGCCAAGTATCCTGGCTCTGTGCATGATGCTTACATTTTGAGAAATAGCAGCATCCCTTATGTGATGGGGCAACTCCTGAGGCACCGTGTGTGGCTAATAGGTGAGGTCAAGGTCCCAATACAGTTGACATAGGTGTCTGGGTATGGGTTGTCCCTAAGGGTTAGTGTATGTCTAACAGTTGTCCCTCGACATTTGCAGGTGACTCTGGTTACCCCAACCTGTCATGGCTACTGACCCCAGTGAGGAATCCCAGGACAAGGGCAGAGGAACGCTATAATGAGGCACAAGGGTGAACTAGGAGGAGAATCTAATGCACCTTGGGCCTCCTGAAGGCCAGGTTCCGGTGCCTCCATCTGACAAATGGTTCCCTATACTACTCACCGAAGAAGGTGTGCCAGATAATCGTGGCCTGCTGTATGCTGCACAACCTGGATTTGCGACACCAGGTGTCTTTTCTGCAGGAGGATGGGCCAGATGGTGGTCTTGTGGCAGCTGTGGAGCCTGTGGACAGTGAAGAAGAGGAGGCAGAAGAAGAGGATATCGACAACCGAAACAACATCATCATGCAATACTTCCAGTGAGAAACAGGTAAGAAGATGTCACTGCTTCCCACATCTCATACTATTGTTGGAGCTAGCATAAGTCTGTCATTTTCACTCAGTGTATGGACACTGATTTGTCATTTTGACCGTCCATTTCACAGATCTGGGTCCCACTTTGTGCCCTCTGCTATGTTTACTCCTGGCCTACAGCTGTGTAACATTGGTATGTGCACAAGTACATTGACATCGCTATATTTCAGAGATGTTGCAATTACACATTAGAGAAAGCACAGACTGACTCCAGATTGTTTTGTGATTGAAGTATGTTTATTCCTGTGCATATAAATGGAGGGGGTTGTAAAATGGGCTGGGGTGATGGTGGAGGTATGTCCATGGCAGAGTCAAGTCCATTTGTTTCACAGGTGCATTGTCCAAAGGGGCATAGGAAGTGGAGCAATGGCAGTTTAAGGATGGATAGGGTGACATAGTGGGACAGAAGGGTGACATTCAGGGGGGTCTTATTTCCTGGCAGGCGTCTTGGAAATGTTCTCTTTCTTGTTCCTGGATCTCAGGGACCATTTGCGGGGTGGTTCTCCATCTGCAGGGGGCGGGGTGCCGGTGTCCTGTTGTTCCTGTGGCGGTGCCTCCTGTCCATTAGCGCCGGCGGAGGTGGAGGGCTGTTCATCATCCAGACTAGTGTCAGGGGCCCGTTGGTGTGCCACTATGTCCCTCCTGGTGTTGAGAAGGTCAGCCAGCACCCCTGCAATGGTGACCAGGGTGGTGTTGATGAACTTCAAGTCCTCCCTGATCCCCAGGTAGTGTTCCTCCTGCAGCCGCTAGGTCTCCTGAAACATGGCCAGTACCGTGCCCATGGTCTCCTGGGAATGGTGGTAAGCTCCCATGATGTTGGAGAGTGCCTCGTGGAGAGTGGGTTCCCTGATCCTGTCCTCCCCCTGTCACACAGCAGTCCTCCCAGCTTCCCTGTTATCCTGTGCCTCTGTCCTCTTAACCGTGTGCCCACTGCTACTGCCCCCAGGTCCCTGATCGTCCTGTGTTAGTGGGGTTGCCTTGGTTCCCTGTAGTTGTGGACACACTGCTGATTGACGTGTCCTGGGGACAGAGGGATGGGCCCACTGGGTAGGTGCTGTGCTGGTGGGGGAGGCTCTGTGGTGGTTTGTGACTGTGTCAGGGGAACCGACTGTCCCGAGGTCCCTGATGGGCTGGGCTGGTCATCTTGATCCAGGCGTGCAGAGCTGCTGTCATCACTATGGGTCTCTTCTGTGGGGGGACTTGATATGTCTAGCACCTCCTGTCCAGTGACATTGGGTATGGGTCCTGTTGGGGTGTAAATGCATAGTTATTGTATCTGTGTGTGCCATCTTGTGCAATGGGTGAGTGGCCCTCTACTCCTGTGCTTGCATTATTGGCATGGTCCTTGTGTGGTTGGTGATTTTGGGCCATGAGTGAGTCTCTGTACTGGACATGCTTTGGCGATGGGTGTCCATGCATTGGTGTTACATGCAGGGCTTGGTTTTGGGATGTGTGGGTTGTGTTAGTGGGGTATCTGTGGGTTGTTGGGGTGATGGTGGTGAGGGTAAGGGTGGTGGTATGTGATGGCATGCAGGTAGGGTGTGGGGGATAGAGTAGTAAAGATATGTCTTACCAGAGTCCAGTCCTCCTGCTACTCCTGCGAGGCCCTCAGGATGCATAATTGCTTGCTCCTCCCATGTTGTTAGTTGTAGGGGAGGAGATGGGGTCCACCGACAGTCCTCTGTACAGCAATATGGTGTCTGGATACCACGGAACGTACCTTCCCCAATAGGTCGTTCCGCCTCTTTCTAATGTCATCCCGTGTTCTTGGCTGCTGTCCCACTACATTAACCCTGTCGACAATTCTGCGCCATAGCTCCATCTTCCTTGCAGTGGATGTCTGCTGCACCTGTGATCCGAATAGCTGTGGCTCTACCCGGACAATTTCCTCCACCATGACCCTGAGCTCCTCCTCAAAGAACCTGGGGTGTCTTTGAGGTGCCATGATGTGGTGTGGGTGATGTGTGAGGTGGTGTCTGTTGTGATGTGTTAGGGGATGCGTTCGTGTGTGTTGTTTGAGGTGCGAGGATGTTGTGTAAGTGATGGTGTTGTGAGTCTGTGGATGCTGGTGTTGTTTTAGGTACTCTCTCTCTCTGGCCTTCTTTCTAAATTGTGGTTGCAAGGGTTTGTGGGTGATGTGGGTGTGTGCTTTATATTGGATTGGGTGTGTGGGTGTGGTGTGTGTATGTGTATCAGTTGTGTGTATTTTGAATTGTCCAATGTGGTTGTGTTTTGTAAATGTGTGTGTATTTTGACTGCTGCGTTGATTTGTTGGTCGTAATACTGTGGGCGTATTCCTGTTGGCGTGGCGGTGTCGGCTTTGGTATCGCCAGTTTATCACTGACCTTTGGTGTGACGGACTTGTGTGGGTGTCTGTATTGTGTCAGATTCCGAGCTATGGGTCGTAATACCTGTAGCTGAATCCTGCAGCTGCAGCGGAATGTTGGTGGTCTTCTGCGCGGCAGAAAGCGGGACTTACCGCCAGGGTTGTAATGAGGCCCTATGTATCTAAATAGACTGTTACAGTAATTCACACTCATGGTCAAGTTGTTTTTTGTTTTTCTTTCAGTTACGTTTTCTACATTACATGTCGAGCTTATATTCATCTCGCATTGTTCCTGATATATGTGCCCACTTGGGTGTTGAATGTTAATAAAGGTTAAGGAGGAATTTTATGTTTCGCCCATGTGGTATTGGCGTGCAGGGGTGTTCCACTCTCTGCGCAGCACAGATGTGAAATATCACGACCCCGTCACGATGGGGAATTGGTATAGTCCTGACGTAAGATGCACAAGTAAATAAAGGAACCCAGGACTTGGCGCCAAGGGCTATTCTACCCCTCTATTGTGTGTGGTGTGTTCTAGAATTTATAAGCTAAGTAGAGGCCTCTGAAATAACTGTGTAAACACAACACCTACTTATGTTCTCTGAATCACAACCGCATCAGAGAGATCCTGAGGGCAACTTGTTGCTGAGCCAATATGGAGGCCCAGAGTGAGTCTCTCTCTCCTTCAAATATGCATCATGAAATTCATCGGCCTGAAGGTGCAGGAGAGCTACTGACAGGAGCCTGACATGAATTTCTTGCGAGCTGTATAGTGTCACACGCGTCATTTTTACAGGCTGCAGTGCCCACACGATTCTATTTACCTTTGAGGTCCAGCATAGTATCAGCTTATCACCATGTGGTTTTCCATCTCACGCAGCAGGTGCTGTGTTGGAAAATGGATTATTGGTAAGGGCAGCTAGGTACCTACACTTAGCAACAGACCACTAACCTCCACTTAGGTCCAGTTAGGTCTTAGTAAATTAAACCCAGCTCAACCCTTGGTAGCTTGGCAACGAGCGACAAGGCTTAACTTAGGAGACAGAGTGTAAAGCATTCAAATATCACAAAACAGTAATTAAATAAAACACAGGAAAAAGTTTAAAAATCCAAAACCAATTCATAAAAATAGATTATATTTCTATCTTTAAAATGACACAAAAACAAATAAAATCAGATAAGGGGAACCGGATATATACATTTTTAAAGAATTATTGTTTTCTAGCGCCTAGAAACAAAAAGCGCCAAGCTGGTCATCTGGTCGCACCTCGACCGGGGCAAAGTCAAAGTTTGAAAAATCATATCTCCGGTTCCCCATTTTATGGTGCGCAGCGGTGGGATCCTGTACTTGTGTTCAGTATCACATTACACAGTTTCTGCATGCATCGGGATATGTATCTAAGTGCGAGCCGCAAGCTATGCGCTATGGGAATGAAGATAGATGAAGTGACTAAAATTCAACTGAACCCCTCCCAGGTAGGCTAGAGGCCAAATCCTCCTCCTGGACGTTATTGGTTTTACTCATCTCTATACTACCTCTTCTTTTCCCACCAACAAGATACAAGGGGAAATTATGCTGTGATTCAAACAGCTACAGTTTATTCAATGTACATCACAAAAACAAAACATCTTGGGCCTCATTTACGAGGCCCTAGCACCACAGGAGCTTCACTTTTAGTGATGCTCCGGTGGTACTGTGCCATTTTCCATTTACCTTATGAACAAGGTGGCGTTAAGCCACTTTGCATGGCTTAAATCCGCCTTGTAAATATGGGTCCCCCAATGCAGTATTCTGTGGCAGATGGGCATGCAATGGGTGTTGCTGTGGGCTTTCTAATGCAACACCAATTGCATTTTAATGCTGCCTGAGATTTACGGGATTTGTAAACCTGAGGCAGCGCCAAAAACTGCATTCTGCAGCACACATAGGAAGAACAAAATGCCATTAATGATTGTTTATGAGTAGGAATGGATACCTTCTTGCAGCAAAATGCCATTAATGATTGTTTATGTGCAGGAATGGATACCTTCCTGCACATAAACAATCATTCCCTGCTACACAGGCACTCTTGCACTGTGGTGCAAGAGTGCCTGAGTTGGCAATAGGCAGCTAATTGTAGTGCCAGTGCTAGGGAAAACACAGGGGTGCGCCGTATTTTTTTTAAATACAGCACATTTCATCATTTCTGAAGTGACTCAGTGCAGCTCTACCAGTTTTATCACAGCTCCATGCTGTGCCTCTTTTAAGTAAATTAGGCCCCCCCATCTTATGCAGGTTTTAAGACTGGTAGAACATAACAATAATGTATTCTCCTGTTCTTGTAGTTATGTTCCTAGTCACCAGTGTCCCAGCACCACCTTTCCTCCTGAGGGCTTTGGACAGCGATATTGCGGCCAGGCTTCCCTTGCTACCAATTGCAGTGGGTGGTCCCTTGCCCAGGCCACAAGTGCCACATCCGCCTGCTGCTAACCCTTGCTAGTCTCTGTCTGCTCCCTCGTATCTCTGCTATGAGGCATCCCAAGGACACTACCTGAGCAGCTTTTGTTCATTTGGCTACTGTTCAGCTGGATGAGCTCTATCCGCCACACTGCACGTAGTGACTCAAAAACAGGCAGCTCCCATTTTTTTCTCTACAGGAAACCAAGCTCCAAAACCCCAACTATGTTAAGCAGAAACATATCCATACCGACCTCGGTGAGGTGGACACTGTCCGACTCATAGAAGTTAGGTCACCCCCCCAAGTGGATTACTACAGCATCCGATCTGCCTATCTACTGCAGGGTGTTCTGCATGGAGGGGAGGACTTAGGCCTATCTCATCCCCAGCCATCCTATCCAGTAAATCGCCATGCCCCACAATCCCAGTCCACTGTAGTTCTTCTGCTTTGCTCGAAGTTCTGCCTGTGAAACATAAGAGTGGTCTATGATCTAAATATGGCATCTGTGGTTGTGCGGGCCTGTCGTAAAAAAAAGAGAGAGAGGGGGAATTAGAACTTAGTGGCCCACAGGTCATATGTAACTTTTAAATGCATTTGATGCCCTTCAGCCCATGTGTTTTATCTGCCCCCCCCTCTGAGCCCCCATTGCACCGCGGTTGTGGCTGCACTGATGCAGAAGGAGTGGGAACCGATCCTGTCAGGGGGGAGCCCAGCTCTGCCAATGGTCATTTTTATTACTGCCGTAAATTGGAAACACCTGAGGTTTGGGCTGTCCTCATACCGGAAGAGTGGCAGGCGTTTGTGTATGCTGCACTTCATATAATCCTGCATGCAGCACACGGGGGAAAGTGTGTCCTCGTCCAAGCAGTTTAGGCAAGAGTACTTCCCCTTTCCCCCTTGGTCTGTCTTGGACCTGAGCAGATAAATTGTCACATGTCGGTCCTCCACTATAACATCCTGCCTTTCCAGGAGGCATGCTATAATGGGGTGGGACCTTTTGGGGGTTACACAAGCTCACTGACCCAATAGGAAAAGAACGCAAGCATGAAGGGTGCCTTGAGAAGCGCATTCTCGTGTTCTGTCCTGCGAGTGTGTGACAGTGCCCTTGAGAGCTCACCTAATATCCTGAAGTCAATGGGTAGGCGTTGGTCCTGCCATTGGTTTGCAGCCTGGCCCATCCCTTTATGGCTTCCCTGCAGTAAAAAGGAGTTGGTGTGGTCCGATCCACATGGCAGTTTCCCATAATATGTGATGGTGCTGAGGTGGGCCTGTACCCATGATCTGTTCTTGTCCCCCTTGAAGGCCGAATGGATGAAATCATGCACCTCCTCAGGAGTGACCCTGCCCTGACTAGTCACGCTGGTGACCTCCTGAAAAACCTTCCAACACTTACTGTACCTTGCTGCCCTCTTGGGGCCAATACCTTGTCCACTAACATCCTCAGCTGTGCTCCAGGAGCCTCCACAGTTGTCCAGAAATCAGCATCACACCGGCATCTGCCCGAGGGGTCAGCTCTCTGGGCCTCTGCCATTGAAAGCAAGACAGTGCATCAGCCATTGAGTTCTCATAACCAGGAATATGTCTAGTTCTGACTGCAATGTTGCCCCTCAGATGACATCCCATCAGTTGGCACAGCAGCCAGGCTACCATGGGGCACCAGGCTGTCCCAAGGTTTGTTGCCTGTACCACCGCATGGTTATCAGACCATAATGTGATTCGCTTTTTAGCCAGTCTGTTTTCTTATACTGTGAATACCATGACTATAGGGAAAAGCTCCAACACCTTGATATTCTTGGTGGCCTCACCCGTGTCCCATGCAACTCACCATCGGCTGCTGTCCTTGCTGATCCCAGGATACCCAGATTGCCTTAAACCCTCACCACCACCCTTTCCTAATCCTTTGATCTGGTCCACCATGTCATTTACTGTGGCATAGGACACAGAGCAACTGCTGGGGTCCAAACCATCATTCACCGACCCACCCGGTGGATAGGACAAGTGGTGAATTAGCCTATACTTCCCCATCTCCTTCTTTAGTACCACTTTGAGGGGGGAGACTACGAAGTGTTCTGGGGGCTGGAAAAGTACCTGCTACCCTCCCCATGGACAAATCCTTTGCAACTTTCTGCTTTGCCATCTGTAGGTTTTCCTTGATTTCAAGTTTCTGGATGTGCGGTGACCCTGTGAGCCCCTCTTTCTTTTGGGGGGTAGACACTGAGCAGGTGCAACAGCCCGGGAAATTGTATGAAAGAGGGAAGAGCATCTGTTGTCCTTTAGACCACTTCCACACCAGCCTCCAACTGCCTAAACTACTCCCCGTTGCTTTTCTCCTGGTGATTGCCTGAAAACCACGTTTCCAACACTTGGCTGCTGGGTGTACCCCCGTCACACAGAGTTGCTGCAGTTATGTTTTCATTTGCAGGCTTGTCCCCATTTACATTAGTTTTTCTCATACTTCCAGCAGATTGTGGAGCATTGTTTGCCGATTTTGCTCCTTGGCTGGTGCCTTGCCCTGCTGCCTTGGGTTTACCCCTCTTGTCTGCCTTTTCCCCCAGCAGAGGAGTGCAAATGATGCTCCCAGGTGCCCACACACTCTCTGGCTGCCACCATGTGATTGGAGATCCCTTCTATGTCCTGCTGATCCCACTCAATGTTAGGCCATGTTTCCATCTTCCCCCAAAAACCCTTGTTGTACCTCAACCAGGCCTCGCCTTGATATTTTAACTAGGATGTGGTGCATCCTCTGTTCATGCAGGAATAGCCCTGCTGCACTTTCTGGGTCATTTTCTACAAATATGCAGTCCAGAGTATGAAAAATGTGGAGCCAGTTTTCAATGGACCTCTCTACCTTTTCTCTTCTATCTTTATATTTCTTGTTGTGTGTCTTCAGGTCCAACCCTGCCTGCCGCACTTCAAGGAGGGAGAAAATATCAATAAACTCTTTCCTCCAAATCCTCTTTTTGACTGCTAAGGGTACCAGAGTATCAAGGCCTGTTTCCCCGGCCATTATGGGTGTGTCCCCAGGGGATGTTCATATGGATTCATCTGTATTCATTTGCTGGCTTCCCTGTCCCCAACCCCTGATTTGCACCGCCTAACCATGCCTTAGTAGGGTCTGTCCCCTGGGGGGGGGGATCCCCTGTTTTCACTTGCTGCCATTCCTTTAAAGCATTTGTATACTCACTGTCCTGCTTTTTCCTTCAGGGCCTGCTTCTCCCTATTGTTAGCCACGCCTGAGGCAGCATTATTGTTTTTATTAACTTTGTGAAATTGTTTCCTGGTGCCACCTCAGGCAGTCTGCTTTTGCCAAGGCACCATACCTGGCCAGAAAAAGAGGGAGCTGGCTGTAGGTACTGATGGTCCAGGGGTGGCCAAGCCCCCCATTGGCAGCCCGGGGAGGGTGACATAGTACAGTGTTGTTGGAGCCAGGTACCTGTGCCGCCCACCCAAAAGAGACTGTCCCTGGCAACAGCAATTGACACTGTCTTGGCACCGAGCTAGGTACTGCTGACTGTTGTTCACCAACCCCACCTGGGTGCCAAAATTCACTATGCTCCCATAGGCCACTCACGTGCTGGCCTGTTTAAGTACATAGTGCTCCACAGGTTTCTCACCCTCCTGTGTTGTCCACTTGTCCCTGGCTGGTCTGGAGGTTGCCGCTGTGCTGGCACTAGGCACCCTATACTGTTCCTCCTTCTGGTGGTCGCTTGAATCCTTGCTTTCTTGTGGGGTAATTGGGTTGTGCCCTTGACCTGTCCCGTTGAGCCATACCGGCGGGTTGGTGGGGGCTGCCGTCTTGCCATGGCCCTCTTTGCAATCTCAGCTAGCTGCACAATCTGGAGGGGTGCACCCTTCTGGCTGCAACCACCATGTGCACTGAGCCCATATGAGGGGTACTGTTCTCCTTGCCCCTACTGTCCTCCTTGTCTGCTTCAGTGCCTTTAGCCATCTTCCACTTTTTAGGTAGGGTCAGGTCCAATGGGCTCCCGTCCCTTTTGTGGTCCTGTCTCGATGCTGTTTTTTCAGCAGCTCCCTTGCCTTGTTGAGCATTGCCTCGAGATCCTTGTCCAGTTCCAGCTCTGTGCCCCATCCAACTGAAGCTTCATCCAGCTTCCTTCCATGTGCCTTTGCCCCGACTACACACTCCTCTTTGTACTGGGCAGGGGACTTTCTCACATGCACTGTGGTTGGTGCTCTTCCTCCTTGCGCCATCCTTGCGAATGCTTGCTCCCATGCACAGAGAATGGCAGCAGCACCACCGCAACAGCACTTCTTCTAAGAATCCCTTGCAGCAATGCACCTCCTCTTTAACAAGGCTGTGTTGTCTCTTTCAAATTGAGCTCCTATGGGGACTGCTGGACAAGTGGCACTGCCCTTTTAAGGCTGCTCGAACAGCCCTTAATGTTGTTGCCCCTTTAAGACAGCTGTGGGAACGTCAATCTCAGCTCTCTTGCACTGGCTTTTGACTCCATCTCCTGTCCTCTTGAAGGGTGCCGCCGCACTCCCCATGCGTCCAGGGAGATGGCCGGATGGGAAGATTAGTGCAGTCCCCCGGGTCTTCTGACAAACTGGCAGGTAGGACCCAGTGCCAATAAGCTCCAGCAGACAGACGCCAGTTGGGCCAAGCAGGGCGAAGACTCCTAGCTGGTGTCGAAAATGACAATCCTTCTTCTCCAACACTGGCAATCGCAGTGAGCTGGGGGTGCTTCTTGCATCCTTTTTATGTGCCATGAAGCCCTTTGCCTGTGCATTTGATTGACTGCTTCCAAGGACACCGACCAATCAGAGCACCTGCAATTAGCGGGCTCCGACCTCCTGTGAACATCTGCTTGGGAGGTGTTCCCCACGGGTCCCTCCCTGGTCTGCTGCACGGCACAGCCTGCAAACTTATCCTCAGTAATCAATAAACAAGCATTTGCAATGCACTATGGTCTCGCATTTCTCTGAGTTACAGCTTAAACTCCCAATGGGATTCTTCTTTCCACATTGAAAGAAAAAAACAGCTCGTAATAAAACCTATCGGCAAAAGTGCAATTATATACGTAACCAGCAAAAGTGCAGTTAACTATGTAACAGGGTCGATGCTATGCAAAGCGCTCCACTTCTGCCAAGCGAGATCGTGCTGTGAACAAAAGATACAAAGTAGTCCACAAACCTGACGGGAAACAGTGAGCCTCGCATGTTTTCAGTACTTGGTCGCTGCGCTCGAGGAGGGCTAACCACCGGAAAAGACATGACGTATGCCTGCCTTCCGCTAATGAAAGCAAGCAGATTTTAACAGGCAAGCCCGCGAACCAATGAAAGACAACTGACGTGACGTGAATGGGGCTCCGAGCCCTTTTCTAACTCCTAAAGAGTCTTGCAAGCGAAACGCATGCACAAGAGCATGCGACGCAGGCTCGACCCTAAAAAGGATTATGGTACTGAACATGCATGATGTTGGACCAATAGTATGCTTGTCACAACACTCCCAGTCAAAATTACAGTTAATCTTGTATAAATAAAGTGCTAGATTTGAAAATCCTTCCTAGGGTAAGCAAAAAGCAATAACTTGTGATGAAACGCCAAACCTGCAATAAATAAAGTGTACCTTAGAAGAAAAACAACTAAAAATATGTGAAATAAAGCAGACACGCAGCTCATAAGTGAAGGTGAAAATGAGTAACTAAAACCCGACTGGCTACTTATATCAAACGCTCGGATGTATATGTTTGTGAGAGCCACTCGTGAGCATTAGACCAGCATCCAGGTTGGCAATGTCCTGTTAAAACAATCTAACAAGTGAAAATGAACAGAAATCAAACTCGCTAGTACCCTTAAAAAACAGGACCCACTTAGGCATAAGTGCTTGATATGGGCAAAACGTGTCACCTGAAAAGAGAGTCACAAGTGTATTCTTATGTGTCATCAAGTTTTAGGCAACAAATACCACATAAAAAACGCAATTTAAACCATGCAGCGCAAAATAAAGCCAATCGCCTATTTACCTTTTAATGAAACCCATAAGGGCATATTTACAAGCCCCTAGCACCTTCCTGTGTCCCATTAGCTTCATTTTTTTATGCTAATATGGCGTTAGGAAGGCTTTTTTGCCATGCTGTATAGACAAAGTGGTGCAATGCACTTTGTACCCCTCTGCGGCACATCATGCCTGTTCCAGGCATAATGTATGCATATAATGTATGCAAGGCGGTAATTTCTGTGCTATGAGGTTTGAAAAAATGGCACAATGAAATCTACAAGATTTCACTGCACCATTTTTGGTGTAATTTTTTGCGCCTGCTCAAAGCATTGAAACCTATGGGCCTACTTGCACTTTGCTGCACTAGAATCAAATTTTTTATGCTAGTGCAGCAAAGTGCCACAATAGCATAAAAAATGTGGATGCTATTGTCCTAATGACCGCCATGGTGTGTCGTATTGTAAATATGGTGCACCCGTTAGGTGGGGCAGGGGTGACGCAAGAAAACGGGCGCATCAGCACTGATGCGCCAGTTTTTTGTAAATATGCCCCATAGTTTCTCATTATTTTATATTTGTTTTTAATGCTGATTTATTATGTTCACTGCCTAGCCTTGTCCTTCATGGTCCCTTTAGCATGGGTTCTTTAGCAAAATAATCAAATAGCAAATGATGACCTTCACTGAGCCATAAATCAAGCTCCCTTAAATTTATCGTCAGCTATCCACTCCTGTCCAACATCTGCGCTCCGCGCTAACATTTCACTTTCATGCAAGCTTTACTGGACTTTCAGATAAAATCAGATGTCAAATATCTTTGAAAGAGCGACATAAAATCAGAATCTTCTTCAAAGGTAAATAAATCTGTATTAGGAATGTGTTTAAAGGCGGGAACGCCCACGAAGCGGGGTGGATACATCTAGCTCTAGAAAAATGAATGTAAACACGCATCATGCCAAAAAAAGGTACGACCCCAAAATTACTCTGAAGAAAAACGCAATAATCTTGTTTAACTCATCGCTGAGTTCATTTATAAGTCAGAATGATCCATATCACTATGGGATAGATGTGTTTAAAAAACAATTGCTTGTTTCTTTTATAGTTAAAAATTAGGTTATAAGACGTTACAGAGAAAAATTGCTCAAATGTATTGGAGATGTCGGGAATGTAAACATTCAATGGCAAGACATTGTCAGTTGTATCTCCTTTCTATAAATATACTATCATAAAATATGTGCTCCACTGCACCATATACTGATGTATTTCAAGACGTTTGAAGGTGGAAGTGTGGACCTTGAGTAAAGCTAGTTGGCCAATTAGTTGCAATAAATAGGCACTGTTATACCTGGCATCCTTAGGGCGTCTTATTCCAAATGCTTTGCCTTTACCTCCTGTTTTATTGCTGTAACTTTTTATTGGCCTTAGGACTTTGAGCACTTTACCACTGCTAACTGTAGGAAAGTACCCTCTTTTTTGGCATGTTACCCCAAATTTCTGCCTGATGTCAATGCGTTTTGACTGTGTCACTGGCATACTGCTAGCCAGGACCCCAGTGCTTATGGTTGTTGGCCTACTTGTCAGTATGATTCACTGTTTTTGTCAGTATGCTTGACTGTGTCACTTGAGTCCTGCTAACCAGGACCCCAGTGCTTATGCTCTACATAGTGGTAACCCAGTATTTCATCCCAAATTGGTATACTGGTCACCCCTCATAAGTCCATAGTGTATGGTACTTAGGTACCCAGGGCATTGCGGTTCCAGGGGATCCCTATTGGCTGCAGCCTTACTTTTGCCACCCATAGGGAGCCTGTACAAAGGCTTCTACAGAACTGCCATTGAAGCCTGTGTGAAATGATGCATACACCATTTCACAGCCATTTACACTGCAACAGGTCACTTATATGTCAGGAGCCGCCAGGGGTAATGTAGCGTCCGTACCGCCAACAGGCTGGCGGTACGGAGGCCCTTATTACGACCGCCGCGGTCGCACCGCCGGGGCCGGTGGTTTCCCGACGTTTTAGCCCCAGCGCTGCCCTGGGGATTATGACACCCCTACCGCCAGCCTGTTTCTGTTAGCGCCCGCCGGCCCAGCGGGAAGGGGGCCTGCAACACTGAAGCCGGCTCCGAATGGAGCCGGCGGTGTTGCAGGTGTGCGACGGGTGCAGTTGCACCCGTCGCGCTTTTCACTGTCTGCTAGGCAGACAGTGAAAAGCAGGCTGGGGCCCTGTTAGGGGGCCCCTGCACTGCCCATGCCAGTGGCATGGGCAGTGCAGGGGCCCCCAAGGGCCCCTAGACACCCGTTACCGCCAGCCTCTTCCTGGCGGTGTATACCGCCAGAAACAGGCTGGTGGTAAGGGGGTCAGAATCCTCATGGTGGCGCTGTTTGCAGCGCCGCCATGGCGGATTCGCCCAGCCGGGGGAAATCCGGCGGGAAACCGCCGGATCCGGTGTTCTGACCGCTGCTTTACCGCCGCGGTCAGAATGGGCAGGGAAGCACCGCCAGCCTGTTGGCGGTGCTTCCGTCATCCGCGGCCCTGGCGGTCTTTGACCGCCAGAGTTGGAATGACCCCCTTTGTCTTTTATTTCAGTTTCTGTGCCAACTTCTTCCTATATGGTCTGAGGACTTTGTGCAGAGAAGGGTGAACCCCTTGCACTAGTAGGCCTTGCTGAGGCTTACTTCGACAAACTGGCGCCCGAACAGGGACTCAACGGCGACTCGGACGCCCGACGGATTGGTCGCGACGAAGGATTGGAATCTCGCCTCGGACGATCAATGCCTGAGGAGACCTGAGTCTTGGCAACCATGGCGTTTTTCCCTTCTTTCTGATTTGACCATCCAGGTGGCGCCGGTCCTCGACTGAGATCCTTTTTGTTCATTCATCGTGCAGTGACCATTTGGTCGATTTTAGAACTTGGCAGTTGGAACCTGGACGCCCTGTGATTGGTAAGAGCCGTTTTACGGCACTTGATGTGGGTTTTGATGCCTTTGTTTCACCACTTACTGTGGCTCTCGTGTTTTGGGTGACTAGTCCATTTGTGTCCTTTGAATTGATATATAAATTGCAATTTATATAGGCAGGTAATGAGGAGAATTTTCTCCAATTTAATTTTGATCTGAACGGCACCTTAAGTGCTACTTTGATTATAATACTGCATATTCTGCACTATTTTTGGCATGCCTGTTTTTAGTGCACTTCGTAGGATGTGTTGCTTTTGTAATGGTACCAATTTGAGACTGGAAGAATCGCAACCCGCACCCCCAGAGGGGACGCCCAATAGAGATATGTATGTTAAACATGGTCTTTCTTCTATAATGTACAGCACCTTGTGGAATAAATACAGTCATGCGGATCCTGAGTAACGTTGGCCTATGCATGGGTCATTTGATTTGCGAAAGATTGAGTATGTGGAACAATGTATGTGTAAGCGAAGGTCTAGGCAAGATATGTTTGACTGTGTACGAATGTGGGAGAAAGAAGTGCGTGGACGAGTGATGCGTGAGCAAGCCTTGCTTGAGAAAGAGCAGCGGAAGAATGTATATGTGAAAGCATTGGAAATAAGAAAGAAAGAAAGAAACGATTTAAAGGAGATTGAAGAGAAAGAACGTAAATTACAGGTAACTGGCCAATACATTGTTCGGCGACCTCTCTATCCTATCCTCAATAAACCGCACAATGAGTTTTTGTTACTAGATTTCCTTCCACCTCCGTATGTCGGTCCTTCTGCCCCTCATGAGTTAGCTGAGGTCTCCAGTTCGGAGCAACAGAAGATGCGAAACAGTCACTCTATGTTGCCTGCTGACTGTGCGTCTGAGCTTAGATCTATTGCTCGTAAAACAATTTGTAGCGTTGTCTCTGCTTCTGAACTTTTAGACAACATGAAAGGGCGGACGGAAAAGGAGCAGCTATATTTTACTGAGGCATTTGGCGCAGAAGTTATTGAACTATTTCGGAAATATTCTGATGAGTTAGAGCCCGATGATGTAGCAGTAGATCATAAGCAAATGCATGATGGTCTTTTTGTTTTCTCCCAGGTGGCTGATGCAATCAGGCGTTTGGTGAAATTATGTGTTGCAGCAGTCCGTTTGCAAGCGGAGAAAAGGGCTGTGGACGTAGTTGTACGGACATCTCAGACCGGCGGGGTGCAAGCTTCCATCTTCGTAACAGATAAGACTATGATAGTTCACGTGAAAACAATGCGGGAGGCCGCGCCTTTATATGTTCCTCCTAAAGGACTGGGTACAAGTGATGATAAAACTTCTGTTGATGCTAGGGTTTTTTTTATTTATAATTGGGTGTATACTCCTTGGAATAGGGCAGATGTAATGGCACTTAAAACAGCATTACCTGACCCGTGGAAAAATCCAGCCGCCTTTTATGAGGAAGTTGAGGGAGCAATTAGTTCTTGTACTATGACTTTGGCTGACATTGATTTATTTTTCGGATTGATATAACCGCCAGATATGTGGAGAACTGTTCCTAAAGTTGATGATCGTGTAGTTTTTGGGGCGTCATGGAAAGAATTAGAACAGATGGACGGGGATAGGGAACCTGCGAAAAAGCCGTATCAGTTGATTCCAGATCTTCGTGCAGCCATATTAGTTAAGTTCAAAACTATTATTCCCCCTAAAAAAATAGATTGGACTGTTTTAGCGTCTTGTAAGCAAAAGGCAGATGAATTGGTCTCTGATTTCTTTACACGCTTTGAAGAAGCATTTCATGATTTTAGCAGCCAGTTATTGTCAGATGATACGGGCAGACATTTGTTAGTTGATAAATATGTCGCAAATCTGTTACCAGGAATAGCTAGTCGTCTAAATCTAGTGAAAGTTCATGGACTACCTCTACTCCGGTTTCTCTTTTGACTATGGCTCAGTATTATGAATATCAGGAATTAGAAGCAAAAGGTAGCGAGGATAAAAAGATTAAAGAATTAAAGACGAAGGTTATGTTGGCTCAAGCTTATGGTCCGCCTTTTAGAGGTGGTGATAGAGGTGGACGTGGATATTATGGTTCTCCTTACACTCGTTCAAATTTGTCTGTTGATCAGTGTGCGTATTGTAAGAAATGTGGGCATTGGGCTGCCGATTGTCCAGCACTACGTGTTCAGCAGTGTTCATGTGGTCAGGGACAAATGAGAAATCGCTCAGGATATTCAGTGCCTAGAAGAAGCATGAATGATCATGCTAGGGTTGATGCTAATGTACAAGGGCAGGATGGGTTTAACACTTTTGATAGACGGAACCCATACCAGATGTCTAACTATGTGCAGACTGATTTCCAAGATTCTGCTTATGCATAGAATTGCCTAGGATGGGGTAAGGAATCAGTTGAAGTTCCAGTAGATCAGAGGGGTCCCTATGTCACAGCACATTTTTGGGGTCCTACTGATCAGTTTCTGGTTGATACAGGAGCTACTCGTAGCGCCTTGTCTAAACAATTGGTTCCAAGGGCTCCCCTGTCTGGCTTAACCATTACATCGATAGGTTTCAATGAAACACCTTCCCCTAGCCCATTGTCACAACCACTTGCATTCCATGTTGATAAATTTACTGCTCCATGTCCGTTTTTGCATTCTCCAAATACACCAGACAATATTGCAGGTCTTGATATGCTCAAGTTTTTCAGGGTTACAATACGATGCATTCCTGAAGGGGTGCGTGTTATTTTGAATGATAATCATCCTGTGATGGAAAGAGTTTGTCTTGTTAAAGAGGATTTTGCATTAACTTCACTCCCTAGTACTTTGTGGGCTACTTCAGATACTAATGTGGGACAAATGATTATTCCATTGGTACATATTAGTGTCAAGGAGGGAGCTGTATTGCCACGTTTGCCTCAATACAAAATTTCACAGGAGGGCGAAGAAGCACTCACTCACAAGAATTGTGCATGATCTTATTGCAGTTGGAGTTGTTGAGGAAGTTCCGTATAATGTTTGTAAGAGTCCAATTCTTCCTATTCTGAAAAAGGATACTGATACTAGGATTTACCGATTCATTATTGATTTACGAGAAGTGAATAAAATTGTGGTACCACAATATCCTGTGGTATCTGACATCATGACACTTCTTACTTTGGTTCCCCCGACAGCAACTACGTTCTCTGTGATAGACTTGAAGAATGCTTTCTTTTCAATTCCTATTCATCCTGACAGCCGATATTTGTTTGGTTTTACTTTGAATAAACGATCATATAGATTTTGCAGAGTTCCTCAAGGCTATCCTGCGAGTCCTAGTATTTATAATCAAGCGTTAAAACGACAACTTGATTCTTCTGTTTTGCCTGAAGGTGTGGCTCTCATACAATATGTCAATGATATTTTGTTGGCAGCTGATACCCCTGAGCAATGTGAAAAGTGCAATTTTATCCTTACTTTCTTTTCTTGCTTCACACCATCATAAAGTGTCACGAGAGAAATTGCAATATTGTAGTCCTTTTGTCTAAGGAGGGCCGTGCACTTACATCAGATCGTATTCAAGCAATTTTAGACACACCAGTACCCTGTACTCAGAAAGATGTTCGTGCATTCCTTGGTCTTACTTCTTTTTGTAGGCAATGGATATCAGGGTTTTCACACATTGTCAAACCTTTGCTAGCACTTTTGACTAAAGATACTCCAATGCCCCTCCCATGGACAGATGAATGTGAGACTGCTTTCCGGCAGCTACGACAAGCCCTTTGTTCAGCACTAGTGTTAGGTACTCCAGATTACACGAAGCCTTTTGCACTTTACGTACATGAGAAATATGGATGTGCATTGTCAGTTTTAGTACAGACACATTGCGATAAGCAGCGTCCCTGTGCATATTTTTCAGCAGTACTTGATCCTGTCGCTCGAGCGTTTCCTGGATGTTTTTGTTCAGTTGCGGCAACAGCTGTGTCAATACGTCAGAGTGAAGGGATAGTTTTGTCACATAAGCTGTTGGTGTTGATGCTCTTTTAAATCAAACAAAGACGCAACATTTATCTAGCATTCGCCTGACAGGATATGAATTGACATTGCTGGCTCCTCACATTACACTGAAGAGATGTGCAACACTAAACCCAGCCACTTTGTTGCCATATCCGGTGACTCAGCCTCAGTCAAAAGAAACACATGATTGTATATTCCTTACCGAAGAACAGACAAAAGGCCGTATTGATTTGTAGACGGAGAATTGTGGGCTGATGGGTCTTGTTTGAAGTTGCCAGACGATAAGACTTCGGCTGCATATGCAATCACCACAATACACATGGTAGTGGAGACAGCTCGTATACCACAGAAGTCAGCTCAAGCAGCTGAACTAATAGCTTTGACACCAGCATGTGAACTTAGTACTGACTTATGTGTGAACATTTATACAGACAGATGCTATTCCTTTGGAGTGGCTCATGATTTTGGTTTGCTTTGGAAGGAGAGAGGCTTTCTAACATCCCACGGGATGCAGATAATGCACGGAGAATTAGTGCATAACCTCTTGACTGCATTGACATATCCAAAGAAAATAGCTATTGTGAAATGTAGTGCACACAAGAAAGTGACTGATAAGATAGGGCAAGGTAATGCCCTTGCGGACCGCGTAGCACGTGAGACTGCGATGAAGCAAAGTACTACTTCTATGTATGTAGTGAAGTCACAAGCTGAGCGTTGGCATAATGCTAGACAAGACGTATAAGATATACAGAAATCTGCTTCTGTGAAAGAACGTGAGCAATGGTCTGAAGAAGGAGAATTGGATGATGAGGGCTGTTGGCGGAATAAGCAGATGGATAAATGGAAATTGCCCATAGCTTTTGTACAGTCTATGGTTCAGATGGCACATGGGCTGGCACATGTTGGAGCTTCAACAATAACGAAGTTGCTTACGGAAGTTTGGGAACATCCAGAAATTTCCAGTACAGCTAAGAGAGTAGTACAGTCTTGTTTGATCTGTTTACAACACAATCCTGGAAAAGGGACACGAACTCCTGCGGGAGGGTTTGCTTCACCAACTGTACCTTTTGAAGTTCTACAATTGGATTATATTCAGCTTGAACGCTGCAACAATTTAAAGTATGTCTTGGTGGTGGTATGTGCCTTCAGTAAATGGATAGAGGCGTACCCCACAAAGGATTATACTGCCATTACCACAGCGAAGGTGCTTTTGAAATAATTTTTCCCTAGGTTTGGTGTTTGCAGACTTTTATGGAATGATAACGGACCTCATTTTGTTGGGGAAGTTATTAAGTATGTCCTGAAAGGATTAGGGATCAAACAGAAGTTCCATGCGGTTTTCCACCCACAATCAGCAGGGTTGGTGGAAAGGTATAATGCTACTTTGAAGCAGAAGTTAGCGAAGATACAGGCTTCCACATCTTTAACTTGGCCGGATGCATTACCGTTGGCATTATTGTCTATTAGGTCAGTGCCACACTCTCGAACCGGCCTTACCCCCTATGAAATAGTATTTGGAAGGCCAATGAACATTTGGGGAGTTCCTAAGCCAAATTCTATATATGATGTACCTTGTGTCCTGATGAATGATTATTTG
This sequence comes from Pleurodeles waltl, assembly GCF_031143425.1. Lineage (NCBI taxonomy): Eukaryota > Metazoa > Chordata > Amphibia > Caudata > Salamandridae > Pleurodeles > Pleurodeles waltl. The sequence goes on along the minus strand of NC_090443.1, from coordinate 655,388,673 downwards.
GCACAGTTAACCGACAATTTGGTTTCTATTCATCAACAGGTTCGAGAAGCACTTCCTGGCAGATCTACAGGTGAAGGCCATGAACTCCGACCTGGTGACCACGTGATGATTAAGTCCTTTGAAAGATCAAGCAGCTTGGAACCAAGGTGGCGAGGCCCAGAGCAGGTGCTCCTTGCGACAAGGACAGCAGTTCGAGTGACGAACCGAAAGAATTGGGTCCATAGTACTCACTGCAAGAGAGTGCTACCTACCTTGGTGGAACCTGCTGTGCTGACCGATCATCGAGAGATCTTGACTATGGAGAAAGGCCGTGCTATATCTCCTGATGAATCTGCAGAGTTCTTCCCGGACCATACGATTTCTGGAGTATCGCGATATAATTTGAGACTGAGGAAAGACCCCGTAGTGCTGGAGAAAACTGGTTGAGCTACCGCCCTGTGTTAGTGAAACAGAGAGCCAATGTGGCAAGGGGGGGGGATCAGTCATGCGTTAAAGTAGTGACACCCCTGTCTTGGCCCGTGGTGAAGAAATCAGTGGCTGCCCAGTGATAAGAGCTCTGACGATTGTTTTTAATTAATTTCTGGAAGGGTCGATTATCACTGTTGCTAAAATGCATAACAAAGTGATCATTAGTACTATGGGGTTTGTTGTTGTTTTGGTGGTTATAGCAATAATCACCTGGTTTGTTGAAAAGATGGCTCCTGCTCGTGAGTTTTTTGTTGCCACTACTCCAGCACCAGAGGATCACTATTACTTTACGCTTCCCTATCATGAGCAGAAGCACCGCTAATCGTACTTCAATAATACTTTCATTCAGATGTTGCATCATACTAATAATGCTACAAATACTACTAACTGTTGGGTATGTGGAATGATACCTGCGCATCAAAAGAAAGGAGGAACACCTTTCATTCCTCTTCCTGTTTCACACAATGGTTCTTGTCAAGCTTGTTATACGCTTTTGTTTGCATCTGGAAAATGTACAGAGGGCGGACTTCTTTTTTGCCTTAATAAAGTATGCTACCAAGACAAAGATGGGTATCCCCAAGCCAAAGGAACTAAATGGGAATGGGAAGAGTATCAACCGGACAATGTTTCAATACCATATGTCTTCACAAATATAAGAGACTCTGACAAGAAAGAACAATTTGTGATTTCTGTTACAAAAACTAAAGCAGATTTATGTAGAAGTAGCATTGGGCGAATTCCAGTGAGGACAAGCGATTGTACCTTGATTTTAGCTATTGAGGGTGTAAATAATAGTAGTTTTACAGTTTCACATAATACATATTTTGTTTGTGGTAACTATGGATATTACCAACTACCTGTTGGGTGGTCAGGTGTGTGTTATGTATCTTTTCTATTACCCCCTGTGTTTTTGGCACCTGCATCATATCACCGAGATTTTAAACTGTTCAATGACATCATTAAAAATAGATATAAAAGGACAATAAGTACAAATGAGGTAGACCAAACGGACACTAGCCTGCAACAATATGTTGATTTTAATTTAGGCTTGTTCTGCTTTGTGGGTACTGCATTAAACAGTAGGAAAGTGAGACGATTGACTAGGGTTGTGGAAGCTGATACCAATCAGGCAGCTCTGGCACTTGGGAATATTACAGAGGAGCTCCAAATTGCGAGGATTGTAGCGCTCCAAAATCCTATGGTACTAGATGTGATATTAGCTGATCGAGGTTGTGCATGTCGCATCATCGGTAGTAGTTGCTGCGTTTTCATTCCAGATCACTCACCTTCAGTATATGATGATCTAAATTGCATAAAATTGCTGCAGAAATTCACACAGAGACTGGGTATTTAGACTTTTTCTGGATGGTTTTGGGCTCTTGTTTCCGCTTGGGGCTGAAAACTACTGACTATCCTGTGTGTAATGATTGCAATATTTTTCACATGCTGTATCTGTATTCAGTGTGGTCCAATGTTCTGCTCCATGTGTATTACTGCTTGTATGCCTACCAAAAGAAATATTACAGAAATTAAAGCACAACACATGTTAGATAAGGAAATAGCTGAAATGATGAGCATAAATATAGAAGATTAATATTTAGATTATCCCAGAAAGACGAATGTCTTCAGCTAATGCTGAAAGGGTAGTCTGTTGTAATTTAGTAGCGATTAGATTATGCATTAGCAGAAGACATCTTGCATTTAGCAACTATTGTGAACATTTCGCGGAATCCATTTTGTATTCATGGCAGCCACTTTCTCTGCCACATGCTGCCATGTGCTCGCCATGTGCTCTGTCCTACCTTCCTGTTAACTACTCTTGAAAATCTGTCTAGTGACAAGTTATATTTAGCATCTCCCACTTTCGCACGTGCCCAGTAAGATCTGCAGCTGTTAGTAATTAGTAACAGACAGTAATGTGTCAACTAGTCCTTGAAAACTGTTAGCCCATCCTACCCGTCGACTGTGTATTTCCATATGACCTTATATGTATATAAGTCTTGCTTCTATAATTGTACCACCTTCTTTTAGCCCCTGCATGGGTATAAAAGGACCATGCTCTCTTAGTTCAGTGTGCTACTTCAAACATTACCGAAGGGTGTTGTTTGAACTGTAGTACCACCTCATGAGGTTTAATAAACTTTGAGGGTTATTACAACTTTGGAGGAGGTGTTAATCCGTCCCAAAAGTGACGGTAAAGTGACGGATATACCACCAGCCGTATTACGAGTCCATTATATCCTATGGAACTCGTAATACGGCTGGTGGTATATCCGTCACTTTACCATCACTTTTGGGACGGATTAACACCTCCTCCAAAGTTGTAATAACCCCCTTTGTCTTTTATTTCAGTTTCTGTGCCAACTTCTTCCTATATGGTCTGAGGACTTTGTGCAGAGAAGGGCAAACCCCTTGCACTAGTAGGCCTTGCTGAGGCTTACTTCGACACCTCTGTCTCCAGCTCCTGGGTAGAGGCAACCAGCTCCCTCCTGATCCCGGGCAGCACCATTTTCTGCTAACAGCGAGCTTTGCATGTGCCAAGGCTTGTTGGTGCCATCCAGCGACACAAATCAGACTGCAATCATCCATCCGGCGTGGGACATCTTCTGCACCAACCAGGAAGACCATCTGTCTTCTTGGGTGCATGACTGACATTGTCTTCTCACTGGTGGTTCTTCTTTTGCACCTTCATCCGGGTTAGCTGGGGCTCCTGTTTTCCCTGGACTCTCCAGTGCTTCTTGGACTTGGTCCCCTTCTTCCACAGGTCTTCAGGTCCAGGAATCCACTGTTTGTGTCTTGCAGTCTCTTCTGGATCTTGGATAATCTTCTATCACGACTTCCTGAGTATATCAAGAAACTTACTGTGATTTACTGCTGATTTCCTGGGCTCTGGGGTGGGTTCTATTACTTACCTTTGGTGTATTCTTACACTCCCAGCCCCTTTCTACACATTACACTTGCCTAGGTGGGAGACCTACTTTCGCATTCCACTATTTTAGTATATGGTTTGTGCTCCCTCTAGGCCCATTGCAACCTATTTGTGATTTTTCACTATATGCACTGTTTTCTAACTGTTTACTTACCAGTTTTTGGAAACTAGTGTATATACTGTGTATATTACTTACCTCCTAAGGGAGTATAGTCTCTAAGGTATTTTTGGCATTGGGTCACTAAAAATAAAGTACCTTTATTTTTGTAACACTAAGGCCCTCATTACAACCCTGGCGGTTGGTGCCAAAGTGGCTGTAATACCGCCAACAGGCTGGCAGTAATTACCGCCAAATTATGACCATGGCAGAAAGATCTGGGATAGACAGCCACTTTACCACACCAACTGCCAGGGCAGAAACAACAGCCACCACAGTGGTAGCTGCCTATAGCCAGGCAGAAGTCAATGTTCCTCCCACCATATTAAGACCCTAGAACCTGCCACCTTTTCCAGGGCGGTACCAATGACATCAAAAGCCTGGCGGAAACTGACTTCAGAAGGGAAAGGACTCACCATTGGAGACACGGGGAACAACCATGCTGCCATGGAGCCCGAGCTGCATGTCTTCCCCATGCTCTTCTACGTGCTGCTCCACCACGAACACCAATGATAGCGAAGATGACAACGGTGAGTACAGCCACCTGGCACACAAGGGAGGAGGGAGGAAAAAGAGAGTGACATACAAACACACAACACACACACACACACACCCACAACACCATACACAAAACCAGATTCAAAATAAAACAAGTTAACCCCCCTAATCCGCTGAATAATACAAGGACAAAATTAATGTACTAAAGTGAGTGTAATAAGATGAACACAGTCAAAAAAGAACTTAGCCAATTTTACATGTATTTACAATTGTACAGTTCAAGGAACACTGCCCAGTCCTCATTTTGTGTGACCCACATGACCACAGGCCAAAGTCAAAGGCCCCACTTTTCACCTGCATCAACACGGAGAGAACACTGCAGGGGCATCAGTTGGTAAATAAGCATGCACCTCAGGGGGCAGGGATGGGTGGTACCTCAGCCGGGGGATTGAACAACACCACTGGTTCTGGAGGGGGCAACATACCCTGTGCTTGGTCCTGGGGAGTGGAAGGCCACAGTCTCTCAAGTGGGTGACTTGCCCACATGCTCTAGAGGGGCAACATGCCCTATGCTTGGTCCTGGTGAGTGCAAATCCGCAGTCTCTCAAGTGGGTGACTTGCCCACATACTCTGGAAAGGCCATCGTGCCCTGTGCTCTTGATCCTGGGGAGGCTGGGGTTGGTGGGTGTCTTACCCACTGATTCTGGAGAGGGCATCCTGCCCTGTGCTTTTGATCCTGGGGAGGCTGGGGTTGATGGGTGTCTTACCCACTGGTTCTGGAGGGGGCATCGTGTCCTGTGCTCTTGATCCTGGGAGTGCAAGGTCACAGTCTCTCAGGTGGGTGGCATACCCACTGGATTTCCAGGGGCCAGGCCGTACAGCAGCCCATGGAGGCAGGACTACATACCGTCCGCCGGCGGTGATGGCTGCTCAGTGGTGGAAGTGGTGCTGCTGCAGCTGCTGGGGGGGAGATTCCAACCCATCCCCTGCAGCCTTGATGTCTGCCCACTGGGGGTGGTGGTGCTGCTGCTGCTAGTGGGGGGAAGCTCCAGCCCATCCCCTGCAGCCTCGGATGGCTGTCAACTGGTGGTGGTGCTGCTGCTGGGGGGAAAGCTCTAGCCTATCCCCTGCAGCCTCAGATGGCTGCACAACCATGGTTGGTGGGGGGGGCTCTGTCAGAGGTCCAGCCCAAGGCCCCTCTCCCTTCCTGTCTGCTGGTGCTGGTTCCTTGGTCTTTCTGACAGCAGCTGGGTAAGGCTCCTTGCTCTTCCTGGCAGCAGCTGGGGCAGGGTCCTTGCTTTTCCAAGGCAGTAGCTGGGGCAGCTCTTTACCTTTGAGGCTGCCTGGTGCAGGCTCCTTCACCCTCAGGACATGTGCCCTGGATCTTTTCCCACCACGAGTGGGTGTGGTGACTGGTGGGCCCGTGGACTGGGTGGCTGAGGTGCTTGGCTGGGGTTTTGCCACCCTGGGCAGACGTGCAGGATGGGAGCAGAGGGGTTGGTAAGAGGTCAGTGGTGGATAGGAAAAGCTTTTTTGAGACATTGGGGTGGAAAGAGGGAGAAAGTTTGGGAGTGGAGGTAGAGGGAGTGGTTGTTGGAGGTTTCTGTCTGTTGATTTTGGATAGAGGAGCATGGGATGGATGCTGTCGTGAGGTGGATGGCTGTTGGGTGTCTGAGTGCTTGCATTTGTGTACTTTAGGAGGGGGGGCAGACACAGTGGGAGAGGACACAGAGGAAGTGTGCATAGCTGTTGTGGAGGTGTCTACCAGTGAGGTGTGTGTTCTGCTAGGTGTAGTGGTGATACTGGTAGTGGATGATGATGTAGTGCATGCAGGTATAAGTATAGACGGAACTGGGAGGGAGGTGGAGGAGGAGGAGAAGGGGGAGCCAATGGAAATTGTGGATGTTGGTGTTGGACTTTTTGCTTCTGCAGGGTCATCCTCAATCTTTTTGCCTCCTGCCTCCCATCTGTTTCTGACCTGTTGCTGTTGGCTTTTGAACTCTGAGCACTTTACCACTGCTAACCAGTGCTAAAGTGCATATGCTCTCAGTGTAAAATTGTATGTAATTGGTTTATCCATAATTGCCATATTTGATTTACTAGTAAGCCCCTAGTAAAGTGCACTAGAGGTGCCAGGGCCTGTAAATCAAATGCTACTAGTGGGCCTGCAGCACTGGTTGTGCCACCCACATGAGTAGCTCTGCAATCATGTCTCAGACCTGCCACTGCAGAGTCTGTGTGTGCAGTTTTAACTATAAATTCGACTTGGCACATGTACCCACTTGCCGGGCCCAAACCTTCCCTTTTCTTACATGTAAGGCACCCCTAAGGTAGGCCCTAGGTAGCCCCAAGGGCAGGGTGCAGTGTATATAGTAATGTGTTTTATATGTCCTGACAGTGAAATATTGCTAAATTCGTTTTTCACTGTTGCAAAGCCTGTACCTCTCATAGGTTAACATGGGGGCTACCTTTAAATCTGATTAAAGTGTAGATTCCCTTTGGGAGCTGATGGACATGTGGAGTTTGGTGTCTCTGAGCTCACAATTTAAAAATACATCTTTTTAGTAAAGTTGATTTTAAGATTGTGTGTTTGAAAATGCCACGTTTAGAAAGTGAGCATTTTCTTGCTTATACCATTTCTGTGACTCTGCCTGTTTGTGGATTCCCTGTCTGGTTCAGTTTGACAGTTGGGCTGGTTGCACCTCACACTAGACAGTGACACAAAAGGAGTTGGGGTGTAGTCTGCATTTCCTGATGAGCCATCTGTCCTAGGAGGGAGGGGAGGAGTGGTCACTTACACCTGAAAGGGCTGTGCCTGTCCTCACACAAAGCAGTCTCCGACCCCCTGGTGAGTGTCTGGGGCCTGGGCTGGGCAAGGCTGGATTTCACATTCAAAAGAGACTTTACTTTGAAGCATGCCTACTTCAAAGGAGAAATTGGGTATAAGAAGGGCACCCAAAACCACAGACTTTAGAACACTTCTGGAAACAAGAGGAACCTCTGCCTGGAGAAGAGCTGAAGAGCTGAGGAAGAAGAGCTGCCCTGCCTGTGACTGCTTTGTGGAGTTATCCTGCAGTTGCTGCTTCTGCCAGAGTAAGAGGGCAAAGGCTTTGTGTGCCTCTCTTCTTGTGAAGAAATCTCCAAGGGCTTGATTTAGAGCTTGCCTCCTGTTGTTTGTACTCTCAGGGACAGCGAAGACTTCTCTCTGCCAGCACCTGGAGTTTCTGGAGAGAAACCTGCTCTGACAAGTGGTGCCCTATCCAGTCCCTGGGCCCTTCAAAGGAAAGCTGGTGGAAATCCAAGGAAATCGACTTCGGACGACTTCGGACCGCTGCTGAAACTGGTGACGCCGCCTGCAACCGACTCCGTGATCTTCGCTGAAACGCGACGACCTGATGCTGCTGCAGCTCCACTGAAGTCCACGACTCCATGGAAGTCGCAGCACCACGTCGTGACCGACGCCGCTCGAAGTGCGCGGATTCAACATTTCGCACAGACGCCGTGATCCCCGACTTCATGCATTGACTTGTTTTCACTCTTCACCAAAGGTACTGTACTTGGGGATCTACACGACTCCGTGTCCGGCGCCGCTGGTGTTGGCTTGTTGGGAATGACTCCGTCACGACGCCGTGTTAAATCCTCATTGAAGTATTTTGTGTTTCTAAGCGCTATTTTTGAGTTTAATCTTTAAAAATTCATAACTTGACTTGTGTATGTCGGATTTGTGTTGTTTTGGTCTTGTTTTGTTTCAATAAATAGTTCCTATTTATCTAAATTGGTGTTGTGTCATTTTGTAGTGTTTTCATTAAGTTCCTGTGTGTGTTGGTACAAATACTTTACACCTAGCACTCTGAAGTTAAAGCCTACTGCTGTGCCAAGCTACCAAGGGGGTAAGCAGGGGTTAGCTGAGGACGATTCTCTTTTACCCTGACTAGATTGAAGGTCCTTGCTTGAACAGGGGGTAACCTGACTGTCAACCAAAGACCCCATTTCTAGCAGTTGGTATGTTTGCATCTGGATGGTGTTTGAGTGAGTGCCTGTGGGATGATGTGTGGTGCTCGTGTTTGCCTGGGCCACTCTTGTGTGTTGTCTTGTGTGCATGCTCATCTGCCTGTGTGCTTGGGATGGATTGAGGCTGACGGAAATGGGATTAGGAATAGGAAGTTGGATGGTGGAAACAGGGACAATGTCTGCCATCAGAGAGGAGGCCAGAGCCTGGATTGATTTCTGTTGGGCCGCCAAGCCAGTGTGAAGGCACTCCAGAAATGCATTAGTCTGTTGCATCGGGCAGCCAACCCCTGTATGGCATTCACAATGGTTGACTGCCCTACAGAGATAGATCTCAGGAGGTCAATAGCCTCCTCACTCAGGGTAGCAGGGCTGACTGGGGCAGGGCCTGAGGTACCTGGGTTGAAGGTGATGCCCACCCTCCTGGGTGAGCAGGCACGGCAACTCACTGAGGGGCTGCTGGGAGGGCGGAGCTGGTACGGGGTTGGCAGCTCTACCTGAAGCTGGGGTGGTCACAGAGTTGTCCGCCACCACCAGGGAGCTTCCATTGGAGGAGGTATCTGTGTCAGAACTGTCCCCTCCAGTCCCCGCCGTGGTGCTCCCCTCGCCCTCTGTCCCACTGGTGCCCTCACCATTGGTGGACTCCGCCTACTGGGTCCTGTGGGATGCAGCTCCCTCCCTCGCTGGTGCCTCTGCTCCTCCGCCAGATGATGCTAATGCACATAAGGACAAGGTGGCAAAACAAAAAGGGGAGAAGAGACAAAGGATACACTGGGTCAGTGGTTGCACCAACATCACTGTTGGCGTACACAGCACACTCACACACAGGGGACAGGCCTACGCACTATGCATTGCACTACCAGTGATATTGTTAGCCAACAAGGCATGGGGAGGGGCACACACTGCCAAATCCAGCACACCTGGGACCCATGCAGCCTTGACCAGTAGTGGATGCCTACGACCTAGGTAGCAGGATTATCCCTTCTGGATCCTAGTCACCAGGGGACCTATGCTGCAATGTCAGGCCTGGCCTAGGGGTATCCATTAACACATATCCCCCACCCGAATACCACCCTACCATGCGTAATTTGTAATGATGTGCACTGTACTCACTCCCTTTTGGCTGCTGTGATGCCCTCAAGTGCCCATCCAGCTCTGGATAGGCCACAGTCAGTATGCGGCCATCACGGAGGGTCAGGGTTCGACGGGCACCCCTTCCTCGTTGGGAGGCCATCCCCAGCTGGGCCTCTGCTGTCTTCTGTGCCCAGCCTCTCAGTCTTCCCACCGTTTCCGACAGTGGGTGCTCCGCCTGCTATAGACCCCCAGGGTCCGCACTTCCTTGGCGATGGCACGTCATATACCCTTCTTTTGATGGGCGCTGACCTGCAGAGGGAATACATACAGGGAAATAGTATTAGTCAGACAATCCTGCCTGTTACACTTATGGCTCACCATACCCCTTCACATCACCATTTACACACACATGGCCCAGCACACAACCTGTACGCCACCCAGGGGACACCCACCCACCCTTACACGAGGCCTTCACACCCCACTCAAGGCCCATACAGCAGTCCCTACTGGGGTAGGACCCCATCCACCAGTCTTTCCAACTCCGCTGAAGTGAAGGCAGGGGCCCTTTCCCCAGTCACATGGGCCATGATAGGTTCCAGACACAGGTCACAGCAGCACATGCAGTGTAGGTCCTCTCCATTTGAAGGTCAGGTAGCAAGCGAGGAATCAGACAGAAAATGGGGGTAACGTCCACGGCGGTGCATACTGTCTCCACCAGCATACATCACCATTGGCCACTGTACCCCATAGGGCTCAGTTATAACCAATGAGGAGTTGCACTGCGGTTCCCAACCGCCTCCAGCAATGGCGCCCAACCTCCGCGGAATTATTTCACTTCCAACTATCCATCCACACAGGGCAGGCAGACGCCACTTCCCGAGGGGGAGGCAGGCCCTGGATAATTACAGTGTCACAGTTTAAATTTGGACATACAGTACAATTCTTACTGACACATTACAATTTGACAGCATGCATCGTACTGTTGTAGCCCCATTGTTTAGTTTGTGGCCGGCTCCTCACTCTTTTGCCCCATAGATTGCTACTGCTGCAGATGAATAGGAGATGGAGACATTCCCCCGTGTACATACCCCAGGTGGACTTGGCAACAACAGAGTACAGGCACATCATCCTCACCTATTGACTTGACAGGACTACAATCACAAAGCTTTGTGCCTAATTGGAGCCTGACCTGATATCTGCTATCCGTCACCCCACTGGGATCCCCCCTCTTGTTCAAGTAGTATCAGTTCTCAATTTCCTGACAACTGGTTCTTTCCAAGTGACAGTGGGCTTGGCAGCAGGAATGGCACAGCCAATGTTCTTAATTGTGCTGACCAGAGTGTTGTTTGCCCTGATTAAACACATGTGCAGCTACATTGTATTTCCCCAGGTGGACAATTTGGCCACAGTGAAGGCTGAATTCTATGCAATGGGACATATCCCAAACATAATTGGTGCGATTGATGGGACACATATTGCTTCCCCCCGTCAAAAGGAACAGGTGTACAGAACCCGGAAGAGTTTCTACTCTATGAATGTACAGATGGTGTGCTTGGCGGACCAGTACATCTCTCATGTCAATGCTAAATATTCTGGGTCGGTGCATGATGCCTTTGTCCTATGGAATAGCAGCACCCCAAAAGTGATGGGCCAACAACGGAGGCACAGGGTGTGGCTAATGGGTGAGGCCTGGTTCATAAACAGTATATGTTGGGGTATGGTGTGGGCCATGTGGGATAGTGTGTGGCTAAATGTTATCCCTCAATATATGCAGGTGACTCTGGTTACCCCAACCTATCATGGCTACTGACCCCTGTGAGGAACGCCAGGACAAGGACAGAAGAACTTTATAATGAGGCACAGAACCTCAGGATCATAGAAATTACTTTTGGCCTCCTGAAGGCCAGGTTCCGGTGCCTCCATCTGACAGGTGGATCCCTGTGCTACTCACCCAAGAAGGTCTGCCAGATAATAGTGGCATGCTGCATGTTGCGCAACCTTGCCTTGAGACACCATGTACCTTTTCTGCAGGAGGAGGAGGCTGGAGATGCCCGTGTGGCAGCAGTGGACCCTGCGGACAGTGAGGATGAGGAGGCAGAGGATGAGAATAAGGACAAAAGAACAGCAGTGATCAGACAGTACTTCCAGTGACACACAGGTAAGACAGTGTTACTTCACATTTCATTGTCATTATTTTGAAATTGTTTGGCAGGGGTATGCTGTTATTTCCTACTTCTATGCCCACTTACTGTACCCTTTGGCAATTCATTTTACAGATGTTAGTGCCTCACAGTAGCTCCTGGTGTGATCACTGCAGCCAACTGTAGGTCTTTCATATGTGCTTATTTACTGTACAGTTGATTTGCAATGTTAAACCTATACAGACTTAAATAATGTGACATACTCCATACTTTTGTTTGTTTCAAGGGTGTTTATTTAAGTGCTAAGATATTAAGGGTAAAGTGCACTGGGATGGGTTGATGATGGAGGAAATTCCAGGGGATAGTTCCAGTCTGTAGCACAGATGCATTGTCCATGGGGACATATGAAGGGGAGCAATGGCAGTTCAAGGGTGACAGAGTAGGACACATGGGTGACAATCGGGAGAGTCTCATTTCCTGGCGGGGTCTTGGCAATAATCTCTGGCTTCTGCCTGGATTGCAGGGAAAGTTTGCGGGGTAGTTTTCCTTCTGGAGGGGAGGGGTGCTGGTGGCCTGTTGGTCCTGTGATGGGGCCTCCTGTCCCCTAGTGGCAGCCGAAGTGGAAGGCAGTTCGGATGTCTGGCGAGTGGCAGGGGCCAACTGTTGTGAAACTGCCTCCCTCATAATATTGGCCATGTCTGCCAGCACCCCTGCTATGGAGACCAGGGTGGTGTTGATGGCCTGCAAGTCCTCCCTGATCCCCTGGTACTGCCCCTCATGCAGCTGCCGGTTCTCCTGCACATTGTCCAGGATCTGGCCCATCGTGTCCTGGGAATTTTGGTATGCTCCCAGGATCTCTGCAAGTGTCTCCTGGAGAGTCGGTTCCCTGGGTCTGTCCTCCCCCTGGCGCACAGCACTCCTCCCAGTTTCCCTGTTGGCCTGTGCCTCTGTCCCCTGAACCATGTGCCCACTGTCACTGACCCCAGGTCCCTGATTGTCTTGGGTATGAGGTGTGCCCTGGGGTCCCCGTAGAGGTGGACACATAGCTGATTGATGTGTCCTGGGGACAGAGGAGTAGGTATGCTGGGTGTGTTGTGGTGGTGTTTTCAGATGGGGGAGGCTCTGTGGTTGTCTGTGACTGGGCTTGGGTAACCAACTGTCCAGAGGTCCCTGATGGGCTAGGTTGGTCATCCAGATCCAGGCTACCAGAGTTGCTGTCATCACTGTGGGTCTCTTCTGTGGGGGGACTGGATATTGATAGCACCTCCTCTCCGCTGACATTGGCTGGGATGCCTGTGGGGATGTTAAATGCAGTGTTATTGTTTCTGTGTGTGACATATTGTTCATCAGTGGTTGCCGTCTTTGGTTGTATCTACCCTGGCAGCTTTCACTTGTGTAAGTTTGTATGTGATGGTCTAGCTAATTCTCTCTAGTGTGCATGCTTTAGTGATAGGTGTCCGTGCAGGTCTGTGAGTGGTGTCCATGCATTGGTAGATCATGCAGGGCTTGGCATTGGGATGAGTGAGATGTGATGGTGGGGTGTGTGGGAAGTGGCAGAGTGATGGGCGTGAGGGGGAGGGTGGGTGTATGGATTGGCATGCAGGTAGGGGGGTAGTAGTAGTATAGAGTTGACTTACCAAAGTCCAGTCCTCCTCCTACTCTGGTCAGGCCCTCAGGATGCATGATTGCCAAGACTTGCTCCTCCCATGTTGTTAGTTGTTGGGGAGGAGGTGGGGGTCCACCGCCAGTCCTCTGCATAGCGGGTTGGTGTCTTGCTACAGTGGAATGTACCTTCCCCTGTAGGTTGTATCACCTCTTCCTGATGTCATCCCTGGTTCTTGGGTGCTGTCCCACGCCGTTGACCCTGTCCACAATTCTCCTCCATAGCTCCATCTTCCTAGCTATTGATATCTGCTGCACCTGTGCTCCAAATAGCTGTGGCTCTACCCTGATGATTTCCTTCACCATGACCCTTAGCTCCTCCTCTTAGAATCTGGGGTGCCTTTGTGATGCCATGGGTGCTGTGTGAGTTGTGTAGGGGAGGGTGTGTAAGGTGATGTGTTGGGGTGTGTGATGTGGGGTGCGTGGGCGGTGTATAGGTGTAGATAGTGTGTGGCTCTGGTTTTGTCTGTGGTGTCTGTCTCGTGCCAATGGTTTGTAATGGTAAAGGGTTGTGGGTAATGTGTGTGTGTGGTGTGTGTGTATGGGTGTCAGGTGTGTGTTGTTTGAATTGTCCAATGTGGTGTTGTTTTGTTTGAGTGTGTATATTTTGAGCGTGGCGGTATGTACCGCCAATAGTTTACCGCCATTGAATGTCCGCCGTATTGATTCATGGGCCATAATGTGGTGGACGCTGTTCTGTTGGCGTAATGGTGTAGGTTTTGATACCGCCAGTTTATCACTGACCTTTGTTGCGGCGGATTTGTGTGTGTGGTTGAATAGTGATGATTGGAGTGTGTATGTTATAATATGGTGAACGGATATCCGCAGCGACGGCAGTATGTTGGCAGCAGTCAGCATGGCGGTAGCAGCCGCCGGAGATAACAATCTCCAGCCCACCGGCCGCTATTGTCCCACTGATGGCATTTGAGCCTGCCTACTGCCATGTTTTTCATGGCGTTTGCAATGCCACAAAAACCATGGCGGTAGGCCCTACCAGTGACAGAGAACTCTTTCCCTGTCACTGGTAGGATGCTCATCCACCCCCAAAAACTCCCCAAACGCCCCCAACCCCCTCTTTCCACGCTCCCCCTTCTGTTCCCCACCCCATACACGCACACTCGCAGACACACACCACGCATACACACTCACTCACACTGGCCTACATGCATTAATTCACGCATGCATCCGTTAATTCTCGCACACATCTGTACACACATTCACACTGACATGCAGACATGCATTCACATTTCCATTTGTACCCACATTCTCACACATGCATACACCCATGCACACAACACTACACACACAGTCGCATGCATGAACACACTCACACATACATGCACACAACCCCACACACACAACACCCCCCTCTCCTGTCAGAAGCCCAACTTACCTGTATCCAGAGGGTCTTCTGGCAGCGAAAGGGACAGGGCGCTGCTACCGCCAGCTGCTCCCGCCAGCATAACACCCCCAGGCCGTATCATATGTCAAAATACTTTTGGTGGCGCTCTACTGGTGTGACGCTGCTGGTGGTAGCAGCGCCACATTACCACCATCCGCCAGTATACCCACAGCTGGATTTTCACCCTTCTTGTGGCAGAAATCCAACTATGGTAATAATTCGGCAAACGGAGGGTAGCCGTGGCGACGGTCTTTTGGAGGCTGTCGCTGCGGCGGTAGGTGGCTTTTACCGCCAATGTTAAAATGAGGGCCTATGTCCTCCTCTGAGGCCACCCATGGAGTCATGGGAACTCCTTCTGAGAACCTGACCTTCAAAGTTCTAAGGGGGCTTTGCTCAGACAGAAACTTAGATGTTGAGAGGACCCTAATAAGAATTTCCTGTTAAGTCTTCTTCTCTGGGATGACCAGGAGCAGTCCGGTGACCAGGAGGAGGAGAGGGAGGAGGAGAGGGAGGGGGATTCTAACCCTTTAGATTCAGAGAATCAGCCTGAAGATTCAGAGGAGGGATCTTCACAAACTCTTTCCCTTAGCAAACCATCTAGTGTAGCTGGTGGTTGGAGGGGTTCACACACAGGTAGGGCCCCCTTCACAACTAGAGGCCAGGTCACTAGGGCTACCAAAGCTAGGGGAAGATCTACCTCTGCACATTCCCATGTCACTTCAGTTTCTGAGAGGTCCCACACATCCACTCCAGGTGATGACTCCATTGACAGGGAGCTCAGAAAGCTGAGATTGGAGAAGGCCAGGCTGAGACTGCAGCAGCAACAGCTGGCCCTAATTAGGCAGGCCTTAGCTGTGGAAAGGGAATGGCAGGGGTGGGGTTAGTTCCCCATGGTAGCAGCAGCAGCAGTTTCAGGAGTTATGGTGTTAGAGAGAATACCTTTGATTCCAGGAACTTGCACAAAATTGATCCCCCTTACAAGGAAGTGGATGACATTTACAATTTGTTTGTTGCACTTGAGAGGGATTGTAAAGTACAGAGGGTCCCTCAGGTACAGTGGGCTGCTCTTCTGTGATTGTCCTTTTCTGGCAAGGGGAGAGATAGACGTCTCACTGTCAGGGAGGAGGATTTTAGATAACTACAATTTTTTTAAGACAACACTCTCGGATGGATTTGGCTTAACCACTGAACAATACAGAAGCAAGGGCCAGATGTAGGAAAAAATCAAATTGCGACTTGCAATTTGCGAGTCTGTGCGACTCGCAAATTGCAAGTCGCAATTTGACATGCAGAAAGGTGTCTCAGACACCTTCTGCAACTCGCAATGGGGTCGCAAAGACCCACCTCATAAATATTTATGAGGTGGGTCGCAGTTTGCGACCCCATTGCGAGTATAGGCACTCGCTAACATGGAGGCCTGCTGACGTCAGCAGGCCTCCATGTTAGCGACCTGCCTTTTAAATAATTTTTTTTTTTTGTTTTTGAAGTGCAGCCCATTTTCCTCACAGGAAAACGAGCTGCATTTCAAAAAATTCCGAAACCTTTAGTTTCGGAATTTTCAGGGCAGGGAGTGGTCCCTTGGACCACTCCCTGCCCTGAAAAAATAATATGGGGTCCATTCACAAAGGGGAAGGGGTCCCATGGGGACCCCTTCCCGTTTGCGAATGGGTTACCATCCACTTCAAGTGGATGGTAACTGCGACTCCATTTGCGACCGCATACGCGGTCGCAAATGGAATTGCATACCATTGCGAATCGCAAATAGGAAGGGAACACCCCTTCCTATTTGCGATTCGGAAATGCATTTTGCGAGTCGGTCCCGACTCGCAAAATGCATTTCTGCATAGGAATCACGCATTTGCGAGTCGCAAACGGCAAATTTTGCCGTTTGCGACTCGCAAAGTGCTTCCTACATCTGGCCCCAAGTTCAGAGAAACCAGAAGAGTCTTCACAAGATTGGATATGCTTTATGGACTCTTCAGTCAAGGCTTTAGAATGTTGGGTAAATGGCAGCAAAGTGTCTGACTATTAGGGTCCCTATAATCTGATTTTGAGAGAACATATTCTTAACAATTGTGTGTCTGACGTGTTGCACCAGTACTTGGTGGACTCAGATCTGACCTCTCTCCAAGAATTGGGAAAGAAGGCAGAGAAATGGGTCAGAACAAGGTTGAGTAGAAATGCTCATACAGGGGGTAAGAAGGACAAGAAGAAGGATGGTAAGTCACATGATAAGGGTGGGGACAAATTTAAAAAGTCAGAGTCTTCATCCATCCCACAAAAATCCTCTGGGGTGGGTGCAAATCATCTTCCAACCAACAGAAAGAGCCTTGGTGTTACTGATGAAAAAACAAAGGCCATTGGGCAAGTGACCCCACATGTCCCAAGAAAAACACCAAAGCTCCCATTACCACAACCCACACTTCTTCCACTAGTGCCCCTAGTAATAGCAGTGGTGGTAGGAAAAACACTACAAGTAACCAGTCCAAGGGTGTAGCAGGGCTCACTTTGGGGAATGTAGAGGGGGTTGGTTTAGTTAGGGAAACCACTGAGAATGTTTCAGTCTCAGGTGGTGGCATTGAGCTTGCCACCCTTGTTGCTTGTCCCCTTAATATGGATAAGTACAAGCAACAACCCAAAATAAACAGTGTTCAGGTTGAGGCCTATAGGGACATAGGTGCCAGTGTCACTATGGTGATGGAAAAGCTGGTAGCTCCGGAGCAACACCTACTTGGTCATCAGTACCAAGTGACTGATGGCCATAATAACACTGTTAGCCACCCCATGGCTGTTGTGAATCTCAACTGGGGCGGAGTGTTGCTGGTCCAAAGAAAGTTGTGGTATCCACTGACCTACATGTAGAGTGTCTACTGGGCAATGATTTGGAGACTTCAGCTTGGACTGAAGTGGAATTGGAGATTCATGCAGCAAAGCTCAGCATTCCAGGGCACATCTTTGCTCTTACCAGGGCTCAGGCCAAGAAGCAAAGAGGACAGGGAAACGTGGATTCTGGAACAATGGACCAAGTGCTCCCAAAAACTAGGGGTAGAAAGGGTAAACCCGTATCCACTATCCCTTCCTCCATTGAAGATTCCCCTATTGATTAGGAGGAGTCTACTCCCTGCGCAGAACCTATACCAGAGGAGCTCCAAGCTGACACAGCTGAGCTTTTGGGTGCAGGGGGGCCTGCCAGGGAGGAGTTGAGTGTAGCCTCAGACCTGTCCCACACTAGAGGGTTTCAGACAGCAAGCTGTCAAACAGAAAGCAGGAGATGTCAGTGACTCTCACAAGGTGTATTGGGAGAACAATTTCTTTTTTTATACAGGGGCAAGGGTCCCAAAACCTGGTGCTACCAGGCGACTGGTCATTCCCTTGCAGTATAGGGAATTTCTCCTAAAGCTGGCACATGACATTCCCCTTGCTTGACATTCGGGGCAAAGCAAAACCTGGAACAGACTAGTCACTCACTTTCACTGGCCTCATATGTCAGAGCACACAAAAAAGTTCTGTCCCTCGTGTGTCACTTGCCAAGCCAGTGGCAAGACTGGTGGCACTCCAAAGACCCCCCTCATCCCACTGCCTGTGATTGCAGTACTCTTTGAAAGGGTGGGGGTTGACATAATTGGTCCGCTTGACCCTCCTACTGCTTCTGGCAATAGATTTATCTTGGTGGTAGTGGACCATGCCACTAGATATCCAGAAGCCATCCCTGTAAGGACCACTACAGCTCCTGTAGTGGCAAAGACGCTTGTGGGAATATTTTCCAGGGTAGGCTTCCCTAAGGAGGTAGTATCAGACAGAGGTAGTAACTTCATGTCTGCATACTTGAAGGCACTGTGGAAAGAATGAGGTGTAATATACAAATTCACCACACCTTACCACACTCAAACAAATTGATTAGTTGAGAGGTTTAATAACAATCTCAAAGGTATGATCATGGGACTATCTGAAAAGCCCAGAAGGATATGGGATGTCTTACTGCCATGCCTCATTTTTGCCTGCAGGGAGGTACCCCAGAAGGGAGTGGGCTACAGCTCATTTGAACTTCTTTTTGGTCACCCTCTTAGGGGTCCTCTTGCACCTGTGAAGGAGGGGTGGAAGCAACCATTGAAGCCCCCCAAACAAGACATTGTAGTCTATGTACTTGGCCTAAGATCAGGAATAGCTGAGTATATGGAAAAAGCCACCAAAAACCTTCAGGCAAGCAAAGAGTTGAAAAACCAATGGCATGACCAGAAGGCTGTCCTGACTGAGTACCACCCAGGACAGAAGGTGTTGGTGTTGGAGCCTGTGGCACCAAGAGCACTCCAGAACAAATTCAGTGGCGCACATATGATAGTGGAGAAAAAGGGTGAGGTCACTTATTTAGTGGACCTAGGCACCCATAGGGAGCCCTTGCAAAGGCTTCTACAGGACTGCTATTGCAGCCTGTGTGAAATGGTACATGCACCATTTCACAGCCATTTACACTGCAACAGGTCACTTATAAGTCACCTATATGTCATGCCTTCCATCCTTGAAGGCTGGGTCCATAGTACCTGTGTGTGAGGGCACCCCTGCACTAGCAGAGGTGTCCCCACATTGTCCAGGACCATTTTCCCGGACTTTGTGAGTGCGGGAACACCATTTTACATGGGCACTGGACATAGGTAAATACATATGTCCAGCTTCACAATGGTAACCCCAAATATGGCCATCTAAGGTGTCTAACAACTGGGAATTGTACCCCAATACCGATTGCAGTATTGGTTGCACAATCCCATGCACTCTGGTGGCTCCACGATGGACCCCCAGTACTGCCATACCAGCCTTCTGAGGTTTTCCAGGCAGCCCCAGCTGCCACCTCACAGACAAGGTTCTGCCCTCCTGTTGCTTTAGCAGCTCAATCCCAGGAAGGCAGAACAAAGGATTTCCTTTGGGAGAGGGGTGTTACACCCTCGCTCTTTGGAAATAGGTGTTACAGGCTTGGGAGGGGTAGCCTCCCAGAGCCTCTGGAAATGCTTTGAAGGGCACAAATGTTGCCCTCCTTCAATAATCCAGTCTACACCAGTTCAGGGATCCCTAGTCCCTGCTCTGGCATGAAACTGGACAAAGGAAATGGGAATGACCACTCCCCTGTCCATCACCACCCCAGGGGTGGTGCCCAGACCTCCTCCAGAGTGTCCCTCGGTTTTGCCATCTTGTATTCCAAGGTGGTGGAGCACTCTGGGAGCACCTGAGTGGCCAATGCCAGCAGGTGATGTCAGAGCCCTCCCGTGATAGGTGCTTACCTGGTTAGGTGACCAATTCCCCTTTCAGAGCTATTTAGGGTCTCTCTCCTGGGTGTTTCCTCCAATTCACAGTGCAAGATTCCAGCAGGAATCCTCTGCAACCTTTATTTCATCTTCTACTGACAGAACCACAGCTGAACCCTCCAGGAACTCTACAAACTGCAACAAAGAAGCAAAGATGACTTCTGCAACATTGCATCTTCAGCACCTGCCAGCAACTGCAACTGTTTCCAATTCATGCATCCTCCAAGGACTACCTGTCTTCATTCTGCAGCAGAAGAACCAACGGAATCTCCCATGGTGTGACAGAGTCACTTCCTTGCTTCAGCAGGCACCTCTCTGCAGGGATGTCCGGAATTTGTGGGTCCCCTCTCTCGATGAAGAGCGTGAATCCAACAACACGGGTGGTAGACTAAAGTGACCCTGAGTGTCCCAAAGTCCAGCTGTCCAACTTTGGTGAAGGTAAGAGCTTGCCCTCTAGTACCACCTAGCACCACGTGCCCTGCAGTTGCCAAGGCTTGTATGCAACCTTCCCAGAAGTTCTTCATGCTGAGCACAATTTAGGCCCCCAGCACTCCATCCTGCGACGCACAGCTTTCTAAGTGGTTCTGCAGCGGCGTGGGATCCCTTTGTGTCATGCTACATGTGCCTCCATTTACTCCTTCTTTGTCCTTGTGCTGTGGGACTCTTGTGCATGCTGCCTGGTCTTCTGAAGGCTCTCTGAATTGCTGGGAGCACCCGATGTCTCCCCCTCCTGGGTAGAGGCCACCAGGTCCTTCCTGGTCCTGGGCAACGCCATTTTACGCTAACAGCAAGCTTTGCATGTGCCGAGGCTTGTTGGCGGAATCCAGCAACGCAAACCAGTATGGAATAATCCATCCGGTGTGGGACATCTTCTGCACCAACCAGGAACCTGCATCTGTCTTCTTGGGTGCATAACTGACTTTGGGGGTCATTCTGACCCTGGCGGTCTATGACCGCCAGGGTCGCGGATGACTGAAGCACCGCCAACAGGCTGGCGGTGCTTCAAAGCCCATTCCGACCGCGGCGGTAAAGCCGCGGTCGGAAAACCGGGTCCGGCGGTTTCCGGCCGGATTTCCCCCGGCTGGGCTAATCAGCGCCGCCATGGGGATTCCGACCCCTTTCCCGCCAGCCTGTTTCTGGCGGTTTTCACCGCCAGGAAGAGGATGGCGGGAACTGGTGTCCAGGGGCCCCCTAACAGGGCCCCAGCATGCTTTTCACTGTCTGCTTAGCAGACAGTGAAAAGCGCGATGGGTGCAACTACACCCGTCGCACACCTGCAACACCGCCGGCTCCATTCGGAGCCGGCTTCAGTGTTGCAGGCCGCCTTCCCGCTGGGCCGGCGGGCGCTAACAATGTTAGCGCCCGCCGGCCCAGCGGGAAGGTCGGAATGGCCCCAGCGGTCTTTCGACCACGGAGCGGCCATATGGCGGTTCCCGCCTGGCGGGCGGCGACCGCCGCCCGCCAGAGTAGGAATGAGGGCCTTTGTCTTCTCACCAGTGGTTCTTCTTTTGCGCCTTCATCTGGGTTAGCATGGGCTCCAGTTCTCCCTGGACTCTTCAGTGCTTCTTGGACTTGGTCCCTTCTTGCACAGGTCTTCAGGTCCAGGAATCCATTGTTGGTGTCTTGCAGTCTCTTCTAGTTCTTGCATAATCTTCTATCACAACTTCTTGTGTGTTTTAGGAAAGTTACAGTGATTTACTCCTGTTTTCCTGGGCTCTGTGGTGGGTTCTATTACTTACCTTTGGTGTTTTCTTACACTCCCAGCACCCCTCCGCACTCTACACTTGCCTAGGTGGGAGACCGACTTTCGCATTTCACTATTTTAGTTTTTGGTTTGTGTTCCCCCTAGGCCCATTGCAACCTATTGTGATTTTCACTATTTGCACAGTTTTCTGTTTATTTACCTGTTTTTGGACACTAGTGTATATACTGTGTATACTACTTACCTCCTAAGGGAGTATAGTCTAAAAGGTATTTTTGGCATTGTGTCACTAAAAATAAAGTACCTTTATTTTTGTAACACTGAGTATCTTCTTTCATGAGTGTGAGTACTGTGTGACTACAGTGGTATTGCAAGAGATTTGCATGTCTCCTAGCTCATCCTTTGTTGCTCAGCTACAGCTACCCCTAGACAGCCTGGCTTCTAGACACTGACTACATTTCACTAATAAGGGATAACTGGATCTGATATTAGATGTAGGTACCTTTGGTACCCACTACAAACCAGACCAGCCTCCTACACTAACCAGTGCTCATGTACATGCTCTTCTCCGCTAAACATGGTAACATTGGTGTATACACAATTGGCATATTTAATTCACATGTAAGTCCCTTGTAAAGTGGTATACCATATACCCAGGACCTGCAAATTAAATGCTACCAGTGGGCCTGCAGCACTGTTTGTACCACCAATTAAGTAGCCCTATAAACATGTCTCAGGCCTGCCACTGCAGAGCTTGTGTGTGCAATCTCACTGCCACCTCGACATGGAGTTCAAAACCTCTTGTCAACCCTTAAACTCCCATTTTCTTACATATAAGTGATATAAATCAAATGTTACTAATACATTAGTCGCATAGAAGTTAGTATATGGTGATTTACAAACCTTCATTTAAAAATCCCAATAGAGAAATTAACATGAAATGTAGAATGTACATGTTTGAATTGTGATGGACAATGTGGTCTCTATCCATATTTGACATTGTGTTTTCACAAGAAATATATTGTGCATTTATATTTGAGTGAACTACTGATATGAATTGATATTGAAATTATTATTTTAGAGAAACAGTAGAAACAAAGCATATTAAGAGTACTGAATGGACATGAATTAATAGTACTCATATTGATTTAAATGAATTTGATGAGATGAGTTACATATGTGCAGAAAAATAAATGCATGTTTAAATTGTGTTCTAATATGTTATGAATAATGTTTGCAATTAAATAATTTGCTCTGCATATTTGATTTCAATTGTAAGGTGCACAATAGTATTTAGATGTATTAATTGTATTAATGTGGACTTAGGCTTTCTTACCTAGACTAGCCCTGAAGATTCATTTGTTTGCAGTAATAGTGAAGAAATGCAAACTCATTCTGTTCCCTCTTGACCTGAATTATTTCCTAGGCTGCTGATGTGATGTTGAATGTCCTATTGTATTAACCTCTTAGCTGCTGAACCTCCCCCCCACCCCCCCAGTGCTGAGCCCTTTTTTGGCTATTTGGGGTAGTTCGCGCTTCGGCCTTCATAACTTTTTGTCCACATAAGCTATCCACGTCCACGCCAAATTTGCGTCCTTTTTTCCAACATACTAGGGATTCTAAAGGTACCCAGAGTTTCTGGGTTCCCCAGGAGAAGATCAAGAAATTTGCCAAAATACACCTAAAATTATTATTATTTTTTTTAAATGGGGAAAAAAGGGCTGCAGAAGAAGGCTTGTGGTTTTTACCCTGAAAATGACATCAACAAAGGGTTTGCGGTGCTAAAATCACCATCTTCCTAGCTTTCAGGAAGAGGCCGAGTTGAATTAGAAAACCACATTTTTCAACACAATTTTGGCATTTTACTGGGACATACTTCATTTTTACTATTTTTGGTGCTTTCATCGTCCTTCCAGTTAGTGACAGGAATTGGTGTGAAACCAACACTGGATCTCGGACCGCTAAGTGTTTCTGAAAAGTAGACAAAATTCTGAATTCAGCAAGGGGTCATTTGTGTAGATCCTACAAGGTTTTCTCACAGAAAATAACAGCTGAAAAATAAATAAATATTGAAATTGAGCTGAAAAAACCAGCCATTTTTCTCAGCGTTTTACTCTGTAACATTTTCCTGCAATGTCAGATTTTTTAAAGCAATATACCGTTAGATGTGCTGGACACTTCTGGTTGCAGGGATATATAGGGCTTGTAGGTTCATCAAGATCCCTAGGTACCCAGAGCCAATAAATGAGCTTCGCCTTGCAATGGGTTTTTATTCTATACCTGGTATACAGCAATTCATTTGCTGAAATATAAAGAGTGAAAAATAGGTATCAAGAAAACCTTTGTATTTCCAAAATGGGCATACAATAGGGTATTGAGTAGCAGTGGTTATTTGCCCATCTCTCAATATCCTGGGTGCCCATACTAGCAAATGAATTACAGGCCATTTCTCAAATAGACTTCTTTTTTACAAACTGTCTTACATTTGGAAGGACAAAATGTAGAGAAAGACAAGGGGCAATAACACTTGTTGTGCTATTCTGTGTTCCCCCAAGTCTCCCGATAAAAATGGTACCTCACTTGCATGGGTAGGCCTAATGCTTGTGACAGGAAAGGCAATATGGACACATCACATTTTTACATTGAAATCTGATGTGTTTTTTGCAAAGTGCCTAGCTGTGGATTTTGGCCTCTAGCTCAGCTGGCACCTAGGGAAACCTACCACACCTGCACATTTTTGAAAACTAGACACCTAGGGGAATCCAGGATGGGCTGACTTGTGGGGCTCTGATCAGGTTCTGTTACCCAGAATCCTTTGCAAACCTCAGAATGTGGCCAAAAATCCACTTTTTCCTAACATTTCGGTGACAAAAAGTTCTGGAATCTGAGAGGAGCCACAAATTTCCTTCTGCCCAGCATTCCCCCAAGTCTCCAGATAAAAATGATACCTCACTTGTGGGGGTAGGCCTAGTGCCCACGACAGGAAATGCCCCAAAACACAACATGGACATATCACATTTTCACAAAGAAAACAGAGCTGTTTTTTGCAAAGTGCCTAGCTGTGGATTTTAGCCTCTAGCTCAGCTGGCACCTAGGGAAACCTAGCAAACCTGCACAGTTTTGAAAACTAGACACCTAGGGGAATCCAGGATGGGGTGACTTGTGGGGCTCTGATCAGGTTCTGTTACCCAGAATCCTTTGGAAACCTGTAAATTTGGCCAAAAAAACACTTTTTCCTCACATTTCGGTGAAAGAAAGTTCTGGAATCTGAGAGGAGCCACAAATTTCCTTCTACCCAGCGTTCCCCGAAGTCTCCCGATAAAAATGGTACCTCAGTTGTGGGGGTAGGCCTAGCGCCCGCGACAGGAAATGCCCCAAAACTCAACGTGGACACATCACATTTTCACAAAGAAAACAGAGCTGTATTTTGCAAAGTGCCTAGCTGTGGATTTTGGCCTCTAGCTCAGCTGGCACCTAGGGAAACATAGCAAACCTGCACAGTTTTCAAAACTAGACACCTAGGGGAATCCAATATGCGGTGACTTGTGGGGCTCTGATCAGGTTCTGTTACCCAGAATCCGTTGCTAACCTCAATATTTGGAGAATAAAACACTTTTTCCTCACATTTCGGTGATAGAAAATTCTGGAATGTGAGAGGAGCCACAAATTTCCTTCCACCCAGCATTCCCCCAAGTCTCCCGATAAAAATGGTACCTCACTTGTGTGGGTAGGCCTAGTGCCCGTGACAGGAATAGATCACACAACGGTCAATGTTGGTACTTACAAGAGGCAACTGTTGACCCTGGGGTGATCCATTCCTTACGCAGGCACTAGGTATAGGCACTTAAGTGGGGTAGTGATTTTATCAGGACAGGTGAGGAATCACTGGGTGGTAGGAATGTTGTGGTTCGCAGCATATTCCTGTAGTTTGGGTGACATAAATGCAAGACAAATATAGTTTTTATTCAACATTTCAGCTTTGCAGGGTATTCTGGGTAAGAAAACCTTGGGGAATCCACACAAGTCACACTTCTGTAGACTCCCCCGGATGTCTAGTTTCCAGAACTAAAAACCCAGGTGCCTGCCTTACAAAACCAGTTTGTTTTGTGATAGATCATTTTGATGTCTCCACAATACAATTTGGGCACTGGGATTCGGGGTCGAACTAAATTGGGGAGCTCCCAAGAGAGCACCCTCTCTGTGCTTGCCCCCGCATTCACCTGCTCTCTGGGTTGGGCAAACCCACTGTTGCCCTGTTGCACAGACTGTGCTTGAGAAGGGACAACAGGACTGCCCTCATCACCTCCCTCACAATTTACTGGAAGGAGTTATCTAATGGGACTCCTCCAAATGAAAAATTACTCCCAGAGTCTGCGCCATTGTCCTATCCCTCAGATGCTGTCTCAGTGTCTGCTGTCTCAGTCTCTGATTCTATGTCAGAGCTGTCCTCTATAACCAGAGTGATGTCAGCAGCAGTCATCCATCAAGATGCCATCTCTGCTACTGGCTAAACTGTTGCTCCAAAACACTAGCCTACACAGACAGTCACAAAATTGCTGGTGTGTGTGTGTGACACGTGCAACAGTAGAGGCCACCTTACCTGCACTTCTTCCCTCAATCAGCACGTTCTTTCAAGACACTCAAACACCTTGTCACACACCATTCGTCACAGTCTTTAGCACCTCCTGCGCCCAGTCCAACAATCATTATTAGTGCTCCCACTCCCATGTCCTCCTCCTCGGATTCCCTCATTACTACCCAGCAAACATGCTCTTCATCTCTCCATAGCCACCCCACACCCCGCACATACATTTAATTTGTATTATAGCGCAGGTAGTGGCTGACTTTACTAATGTACTCAGCTATTTACATAAAATACAGATTTGCTCTTTGCAGTAGTCATATAAATCTTTTGCGCTTCTTTATGGCACTAAAACTGCCACTAGACAAAAGTCTGATCCTTTTGTAGCAGAAACATAATCACAAGACTTACTTGACTTCTTTATTGCTGCCTAAAAGCTACAGTTGAAATGCGTCAGTTGAAGTATGTGCACTGCTTTGAAGACGCAAGCTGCAACTGCAAGACAACTGGTTGCAAATATATATATATATATGATATATATATATATCACTTTTATATGTGGTTCTGGTTTACCTGGGGGCCGATTGCAGCCCCCAGGGAAACCACACATGCACTGACAAAAGTGATATATATATATTTATATATATATATATATATATATATATATATATATATATATATATAGAGAGAGAGAGAGAGAGAGAGAGAGAGATCTCTATATAGATATATCTATCTACATGGATATATCTATAAATATAAATATATATAGATATATCTACATGGATTGATATATCTATATATATATATATATATATATATCTGTATATTTTTTGGTAGTTGTAGGGTTTCCTTGGGGGCCCCCAGGGAAACCCTACAACTACTAAAAAAAAAAAATTGCCCCCACAGGGGGTCGCCCTGCCTATGGTCGACCCCCTGTCAATTTCGTTATTTTATTTTATTTTTGAAATTAGCCCCTGGGGGTGGCGCGATCGCCCTCCCCCAAGGGGCCCCAACATTAAAATTAAAAAATGAAACATTTAAAAATATGGCCCCACAGGGGGTCGCCCTGCCTACAGGCGACCCCCTTTCAATGTTTTTTTTTTTTATTAATTAGCCCCTGGTGGTGGGGCGATCGCGCGCGATTGCACCCCCCCAGGGAGCCCCAATAGTGAATTTTCAAAATATGGCCCGTGGGGGGGGGGTGGCCCATTTTCCTAGGGTGGCCGACCCCCCCAAGTGAAATCCCTGGTGTCTAGTGGCGTTTCCTGTGCTGCGATTGAGGGCCAGAAAACGCACTCAGGAAGGCCTCGTATGAAAGGGGAGAGTCTCCCCTTTCATACAAGGCCTTCCCGAACGTGGGGAAGGCTGTTTTGGGGCCGTTTTTCCCATCGGAGCAGGAAGCGGTCCTACAGGCGCTGGGACGTCAGTGCGCCTTGCGGCCCCTGGCGTCACAAAGGGGCAGGTGGGGGGCGCGGGGAGACACGGAAGCTCTTCTGTGTCTCCCAGGGTTTAAAAAAAAAAAAAAGAAAATACTCTGGTGCAACGCACCGAGGATTTTCCAACACCCTCCCTGGTGTCGGCCACTGGTCGTGACTCGCACCAGGGAGGGGTTAAAGACTGAGAACATGTTTTGATGTTAACAAGGTAACAGTATTTGTTCTAGCTGTCAAACAAGACAGGAAGCATTATTAATTTCATATGAGAATCGTTCAACTCATCCCATGCACTATGAGAAAGGATCCCGAAGTTGCAATCAACTAAAAAATGTAATATTTTGGTAGAACTGCAGGAATTCACCAAGATGACCAAACATTTTCTATGAGAAAATCCGGAACAGTTGCAAACCTAATGGTGTCAGTGGCTACCATTGGATATTGGTTGTTGTGAGCAAGATGAGCCCACCTGGAGGACCAATCACAAACCTGTGGACATTTCTAGTTAGGGAGAGACTTTTGAAAATTTTAGTCAGTCAGTCTTGACATGCTGGTGATACTGGATGTGATGCTGCTCTCCCTTTTCTTCTAAACCTCTTATGATCCTTAGATGTTCTATGAAAAATGTAATATCTCTTTTCTAATTGCCCCACTTACTTATGCTGTTCGGTATTAATATGCTAAATCCATTCTGAAGTGCTGACTTGTCCTATGTTCAGACTGTGTTTTGCACTGTCCTGATGCTGCTGTCTACTGATGCTGGTAAATAGTGAACGCTCTACTTGATTAAACTTTCTTATCTGCTGTCCCATGAGGAGTGGTATAAACTAAATGTGTTTTCTTGTTTCCTTTTCAGCTCAGATAACTACACCAGTATATTTTTATAGTGATATATCCTAGTTAGATGAATTTTCCAAATTATTTTGGTATTTCCTTTTTGATTTGCCCGCATGAGTTAGCGTGTTCCCCCACATGCAAGTCCAAATTTGTGTTAGAGATAAGGATGGCCAAGCTCTTAAAACTGAATGTTATTAACAGAATTTTTATGATTTACTGATGTCACCATCATCTGCTTTGAAATCTGACTTTAATGTGCATTTTATAGCCTTGTCAATTTGTGTTATTCTTTTGGAGTGTTTTTAACAGTACTGATGTTAGGTAGACTTAGGGGGTCATTACAACATTGGCGGTAAATGGCGGTAAAAGGCGCAGAAGACCGCCAATACACCGCGGCGGCGGCGGTAGTCCGCCACAGCTATTATGACACACATCTCGGAATCCGCCGAAATACAGACTCCCACACAACTCTGCCACACCAAAGGTCAGTGTTAAAGTGGCGAATACAAAACCTCCACCTCCACGCCAACAGAAACACGCCCATGCTATTACGACCCACGAATCCACACGGCGGTCTTTCAACCGCGGATATTCCATTGGCGGTATACACCGCTGCGCTCAAAATACACACACATCTCCAAAACACCGCCACATTGGACAATTCCAAATACACACACCTGATACACATACAAACACCACTCCCACACAGCCGATACAGTATAAAACACACACCCACATCACCCACAAACCCCTACAACCACAGTTCACAGACGAAGGCCAGGGAGACAGCACAGCCAAGACAACACCACCATACAGAGGCACACAACACCATCACCCACACCACATCCACGCACAAAACACCACACACCACTACACATCACCACACACATCAACACTCACACCGCCCCACACATCACACACACCACCCCATGTCACGCCAAAGACACCCCCGCTTCTCCGAGGAGGAGCTCAGGGTCATGGTGGAGGAAATCATCCGGGTAGAGCCACAGCTATTTGGCTCATAGGTACAGCACACCTCCATAGCCAGGAAGATGGAGCTATGGCGCAGAATCGTGGACAGGGTCAACGTTGTGGGACAGCACCCAAGAAATAGGGAGGACATCAGGAAGAGGTGGAACGACCTACGGGGGAAGGTGCGTTCAACGGTCTCCAGACACAACATCGTGGTTCAGCGGACTGGCGGCGGACCCCCACCTCCTCCACCACAACTAACAACATGGGAGGAGCAAGTCTTGACCATCATGCATCCAGAGGGCCTCAGAGGAGTCGGTGGTGGATGGGACACAGGTAAGTCAAATCTTAACTATCATATCCCCCACCCTACCTGCATGCTATAACACACCGCCACCCTCACCCCCTCCCCTATCACTCCAACTCCTCACTAATGTACTAATAACACAAACCACACATCCCAACACCAAGCCCTGATTGACACAACTAAGCATGGTCACCCCTCACTAAAGCATGCCCACTGCACATACCCAGAACACCCCCTAACCATCATCACACAAGCCCCCACACAGGAATGCCTGCACTGGGGTACACAGACACCCACCCATTGCACACCATCACACACACAAATGCATTAATTATGCCCCTGCAGGAACCCGAAGGACCGTCACCACACCAGAGGGTCCAGTCAACACCACTCCACCCCCAGAAGAGGCCCACAGTTACGATAGCAGCTCTGCCCTACTGGATCCAGATGACCAGCCCATCGTGGGTCTCGGGACAGTCGGTTCCCCTTGCACAGGCACAGCCCAACACTGAACTTCCACCCTCTGGTAACACCAGCACAGCACCCACCCAGCGGGCCCATACCTCCCTTCCCAGGACAGGTCAATCAGCGGTGTGTCCACCACTACATGAAACCCAGGATAACCCACCACCCCAACAACAACAGGGACCTGGGGGCAGTGGTAGTGGGCACACAGTCCAGGGGACGGAGACACAGGAACATAGGGGAACTGGGAGTGCTGCTGTGTGACAGGGGGCTGACAGGCCAAGGGAACCCACTGTCCACGAGGCCCTCACCTCCATCATGGGAGCATACCACCACTCCCAGGAGACGATGGCCACGGTCCTGGCCAAGTTTCAGGAGACCCAGCGCCTGCAGGAGGAACAGTATTTGGTGTTCAGGGAGGAGCTCAGGACCATCAGCTCCAACCTGGGCACCATCGTAGGGGTGCTGAAGGACATACAGAACACCTTGAGGGACACCGTGGCACTCCAAGGGGCCCCTGACACTAGCATGGACGATGAACTACCCACCGCCTCCGCCGGCGCTAGTGGACAGAACGCCCCGCCACAGGACCATCACACCAGCACCCCACCCCCTGCAGACGGACAACCACCACGCAAGCGGTCCCTGAGAGCCAGGAACAGGACAGAGCAAGATGGCAAGAGCCCCGCCAAGAAATGAGACCACCTTGATTGTCCCCCCACTGACCCACTTTGTTACCCTGTCCATACTTGAACTGCCCCAGCTCCACTTCCTATGCCCAGATGGGCAGTGCACCGGTGAGACTAATAGACTGGACTCTGCCATGGACATTCCTCCGCCATCACCCATCCTCATATTACAACCCCCTCCCATTTCTGAGCACTTCAATAAACACCCTTGAAACACAAAACAATCTGCAGTCAGTCTGTGAGATTGTAAATATGTATTATCAATGACAGAGTCATAATCCGTTTCCCATTGTAAAGTCCTTGAAGGATGCAAGCAGATGACACACGTTGGTAACCACACCTGTGAAACCGTAATGGAAAGGTACAACTCAGTTACCAAATACTGCTTGAAATCAACAGACAGGATAGAGGTAGACGTGTGAAAGTTAATGTAATGGTAAAAATTAAAATATTCTCACCTGTGTCTCACTGGAAATATTGCTGTATGACTGACTCCCTGTTGTCGTTGTCTTCTTCCTCAGCTTCCTCCTCATCACTGTCCACAGGCTCCACAGCTGCCACAACACCGTCATCTGGACCATCCTCCTGCAGAAAACGCCCCCCTGCGTCGCAAAGCCAAATTATGAAGGTGATGATGATCTCGCACACCTTCTTCGGTGAGTAGAATAGGGAACCACCTGTCATATGGAGGCACCTGAACTTGGCCTCCAGGAGGCCGAAGGTGCATTCGATCACCCTCCTAGTCCGCCCATGGGCCTCATTGTAGCGTTCCTCTGCCCTCTGGTCCTGGGATTCCTCACTGGGGTCAATAGCCATGACAGGTTGGGGTAACCAGAGTCCCCCAATAGCCACACACGGTGCCTCTGGAGTTGAGCCATCATATCAGGGATGCTGCTATTCCGCAGGATGTAGGCGTCATGCACTGAGCCAGGGAACATAGCATTTACCTGCGAGATGTACTGGTCTGCCAAACATACCATCTGTACATTCATGGAATGATAACTCTTCCGGTTCCTGTACACCTGTTCACTCCTGTGGGGGGGGACCAGAGCTACATGGGTCCCACCAATGGCACCTATGACGTTGGGGATATGTCCAAGGGCATAGAAGTCACCTTTAACTGTAGGCAAATCTTCCACCTCAGGGAAAATGATGTATCTCCTTAAGTGTTTCAGCAGGGCAGACAACACTCTGGACAAAACGTTGGAAAACATAGGCTGGGACATCCCTGATGCCATGGCCACTGTTGTCTGGAATGACCCACTTGCAAGGAAATGGAGCACTGACAGCACCTGCACGTCAGGAGGGATTCCAGTCGGATGGCGGATTGGTGACATCATGTCTGGCTCCAACTGGGTACATAGTTCCTGGACTGTGGCACTGTCAAACCTGTAGGTGACGATTAAATGTCGCTCTTCCATTGCCAACAGGTCCACCAGCAGTCGGTACGCCGGAGGATTCCGCCATCTTCTCACATGTCCCAGCTGACGGTGCCTACGAAGGACAACAGCGACAAATCAGTCATTTTTCATCCAGGTATGTACCCACAGTTACACACAAGACTACACCAATCACAGAACCCTTCCTGTATGTGTGTTGAGTGTAGGCCTAGCTATGTGTGACGCAGAGGTAAATGAAGCCATGTGGGCCCCTGGAATGGCGGCTGCCTGACCTCTAAACTGGGACAATGGGATTGTGGGGTAACAGCGCTGGCGTTGCGCACCGTGGCGGTAGGCGGTCGTAGACCGCGGTGCAATGCTGCATTAGTTAACATTGGACCCTATGGGTCCCAGGAGCCAATGAACAGGTGCACCGGCGGTGATGATGCGCACCACAGCGGACGTCACCGCCGCGGACGTCACCGCCATTTTCTATCTGTTCAATCACTAGATACCTGACCTTCGACAGGAGAGGACCTACACTGCAAGTGCTGCTGTGACCTCGGTCTGGAAGCGACGATGGCTGCTGCGTCTGGGGAAAGGGCCCCTGCCTTCACTGCTCAGGAGGTGGAGAAACTGGTAGACGGGGTCCTCCCCAGTACACGCTACTCTACGGTCCTCCAGACCAACAGGTTAGTACACAGGGAGCACCTTGTATGGGCTAGGCCTGGGTGGAGAGGGCTGGTTGGAAGAGGGAAGGGGGCAGAGTTCATAGAACATGAATGCATGTGAATGAATGGGCCACATGGCCAGAGTAGGGAGGGGGCCACTCACATAGACGGTGCAGTTCGTAATGACTGTTCCTCTTCCCTTTGTGCATGTCATGTAGGTCAGCGCCCACCAGAAGAGGGACATTTGGCGTGCCATCGCCAAGGAGGTCCGGACCCTGGGGGCCCACCAGAGACGGAGCACCCACTGCCAGAAAAGATGGGAGGACATTCGCCGCTGCAGCAAGAAGACGGCGGAGGCTCAGCTGGGGATGGCCTCCCAACGTGGGAGGGGTGCCCGTTGCACCATGACCCCCCTGATGTTCCGGATCCTGGCGATGGCCTACCCGGAGTTGGATGGGCGCTTGAGGGCATCACAGCAGACACAAGGGGGTGAATACAACCTCATTCTGCGGAGTTTGCGCGCAGTAGAGGGGTCTGGGTGGGGGAGGAGGCCTGTGGGTGTACCTAGGCCAGCCAGAAACACGAAGACTAGGCCCCTCTGTAATGCAGCCCATGTGGCACTCTACCCCACCTCAGTAGAGTGCCAAGTCGAGGTATAGTTGCCCCTGTGGCATCCATGTTTGCAGATGTCCACCAATGCCATGTAGGCCATATCCCAGAAATTGCATATGCAGAGACCAGGAGCATGGCGTAATGCAGGGGGCTGCTGTGTCTGTCTTGTCCGCCAATGTTAGCGGTATGCCATGCACTCAACCTGTCTTTCTTCTGTCCCCCCCCACCTTTTTCTGCTCTCCCTGTTCTTTTGTGCATCAGCATCATCAGGCGGAGGTACAGTGGCACCGGAGCACGAGGGAGCTGCATCCCACATGGCCATGGAGGGCCACACCACGGACTCAGTATGCACCAGTGGGACGGAGGGCGGGGGGAGCTTCACGTCGGCCACCGGATCACCAAGCAGCGACACGGACTCGTCCGCTGATGGGGGCTCCCTTGTGGTGGCGGCACCATCTGTGCGCCCCACATCTACAGGTACAGCCACCACCTCCCCTACCAGCACTGCCCTCCCAGCAGCCCCTCAGAGTTCGCCCCGTGCCCGCTCCCCCAGGAGGGTGGGCATCACCTTCGCCCCAGCCACCTCAGGCCCTGCCCCAGTCACCCCTGCCGCCCTTAGTGAGGAGGCCATAGACCTCCTCAGGTCACTCGCTGTTGGGCAGTCTACCATTGTGAATGCCATCCAGGGTGTAGAACGAGAGTTGCAACACGGTAATGCATTCCCGGAGGGCATTCATTCTGGTCAGGCTGTCTTTCAGCGAACCCTGCAATCTCTGGCCTCAGCACTGATGGCAGCCATTGTCCCTGCGTCTAGCCTCCCCCACCAACCTCCTCCAGCCAGACCCAATCCCCTGTACCCCAGCCCATCCCAAGCACACCTATAGACCAGCATGCACTCAAGTCAGCACACACAAGTAGCTCAAGCAAACATAGGCACCACACAACCCACAGGCACTCACGCAAGCCTTACCCACATACAGACACAGCAACATCCACTGCCTCCACTGTGTCCCCCTCCTCCTCTTCTCCCTCCTCCCTCCCAGTCTCGTCTACACACACACCTGCATGCACCACATCTACAGGCACCAGGAATCGCACGAGGACACCCAGCACCACAAGCCGCTCATCTGCACTCACCACCTTCACTGCCATTTACACGTCCCCTGTGTCCTCTCCCAGTGTGTCTGTGACGCCCCCTCCCGAAGTACACAAATGCCGGCAATCACACACCCAACATCCATCCACCTCACGACAGCGTCCAGTACCTGCACCTGCACCCAAAACACCTAAAGTGACACCTCCTACAACCACCTCCTCTTCCTCCACTCCCAGGCCCCCTCCAACTACCCATCCCAGTGTTCGTCAGAAACTGCCCCTCTGTAAAGTTGACCTTTTTGCCCCCACCCCCCCTCCAATTCATCAGTCCCGTCGTAGCGCCTCAGCCAAAAAGCCTCCAATGCAAGTGGTGCCTGTTCAAGGTATGTGGAGTGCACCGGCCACCAGGGCAGGCAGTGTGACCCGGAGCCAAGGCACTGGCAGCCCACCCCCTGTAAAGGCTCTGAAATTGGAGAGTGGACGACGGGACGTGTGAAGACTCCTGGTGGGAAAACAACTCACATGGGTTCCAAGGGGATTGGAGAGTCAGCTGTGACTCCACCAAAGGTGGGGAAGGGCCAGAGGAAGTCTGCCCAGCCTGTTGTGAGTATCACGGCGGAGAAGGGCGCCATCATTCCCGGCGGTCGAGACCCTACCGCCAGCACCGTCGTCACTGGTCAGGAGACCACCGGCACCGCCGGAGTCTGTGCCCAGGAGGGCCCAAGTATCGTCACTGGTCAGGAGACCACCGCCACCGCCGGAGTCAGTGCCCAGGAGGGCCCAAGTATCGTCACTGGTCAGGAGACCACCGCCGGAGTCATAGCCCAGGAGGTCCCAAGTATCGTCACTGGTCAGGAGACCACCGCCACCGCCGGAGTCAGTGCCCAGGAGGGCCCAAGTATCGTCACTGGTCAGGAGACCACCGCCGGAGTCAGTGCCCAGGAGGGCCCAAGTATCGTCACTGGTCAGGAGACCACCGCCACCGCCGGAGTCAGTGCCCAGGAGGGCCCAAGTATCGTCACTGGTCAGGAGACCACCGCCACCGCCGGAGTCAGTGCCCAGGAGGGCCCAAGTATCGTCACTGGTCAGGAGACCACCGCCGGAGTCATAGCCCAGGAGGTCCCAAGTATCGTCACTGGTCAGGAGACCACCGCCGGAGTCAGTGCCCAGGAGGGCCCAAGTATCGTCACTGGTCAGGAGACCACCGCCGGAGTCAGTGCCCAGGAGGGCCCAAGTATCGTCACTGGTCAGGAGACCACCGCCACCGCCGGAGTCAGTGCCCAGGAGGGCTCAAGTATCGTCACTGGTCAGGAGACCACCGCCGGAGTTATAGCCCAGGAGGGCCCAAGTATTGTCACGGGTCAGGAGACCACCGCCGCAGTCAGTGCCCAGGAAGGCCCAAGTATCGTCACTAGTCAGGAGACCACCGCTGGAGTCATAGCCCAGGAGGGCCCAAGTATCGTCACTGGTCAGGAGACCACCGTCGTAATCATAGCCCAGGAGGGCCCAAGTATCGTCACTGGTCAGGAGACCACCGCCGGAGTCACTACCCAGGAGGGTCCCGGCTGCCACAGCCCAGGTGGGCTATGAGGGAACGTCATGCCACACACCAATGCCCAGTCTAGGGAACGTCATGCCACACACCAATGCCCAGTCTAGGGAACGTCATGCCACACACCAATGTCCGTGCCAGAACCGCCATGGCAAAGCACCGCTGAACAGTCCCGAACCGCCATGGTGAAGACCGCTGAACAGGGCAAGCACCGCCATGGCAAAGCACCGCTGAACAGGGCAATGACCGCCATGGTGAAGACCGCTGAACAGTCCAGAACCACCATGGCAAAGCACCGCTGAACAGTCCTGAATCGCCATGGTGAAGACCGATGAACAGGGCAAGCACCGCCATGGCAAAGCACCGCTGAACAGGGCAATGACCGCCATGGTGAAGACCGCTGAACAGGGCATGCACCGGGTAAGAATGAATAGACCGCCACATCAAGCATCCTTATCCCATGTGCAGCTGGGACACTGACGGGACAGGAACTTTCATGTGAAGGCTAATCCAGTCTGGGCACCAGTCCCCCTCACGAGCCACTGGCGGATGTTATCTACTTGCGAAATTGAGGCTTTGCACTCCCCAGAATGGCACAGTGGGCAAGCCACCCACTGTAGAAACTTGAGAGACTGTGGCTTTGCACTCCCCAGGATGGCACAGTGGCACAGTGGGCAAGCCACCCACTGTAGAGACTTGAGAGACTGTGGCTTTGCACTCCCCAGGATGGCACAGTGGGCAACCCACCCACTGTAGAGACTTGAGAGACTGTGGCTTTGCACTCCCCAGGATTGAACAGTGGGAATGGAGCCCCGTCATGGATCTGGCTTTGCAGTCATCCGGCTGAGGTGCCCCCCCTTACCTTCCCCCTGAGGTGCCTGTAGTATTTCTATCTGATGCCCCGGCAGTGTTCTCTCCGATTGTGGTCAGATATCTTTTGTGGGCCTCGTCCATGCATTTTTGGACTATTGTTGCACGGACATTGATATGTACATATCTGCACTACTTCTCGTACTGTATATATTTCTGCCAGATTTTCGTATATATCTGTATATTTTTGTAAGACTTGTTTATTGCAACATTACAATGTTTGAACGGATTTCGCTTTGTCTTTGCATTCTTCCGGGGGGATTGTGGGTTGTTACTGTGATGTTTGGAAATGCATTGGTGTGTATGTTGTAATATGCGAGGGTGGGGGTGGGGGTGTTTCGTGGGTGTCCCCCTAACTTTTGCCTCCACCCTCCCCCATGTCGTAGGTGCAGTACTCACCGATGTCTTCGGCGCCTACGTAGATGGTGGTCATAGAGGAGCAGAAAGACAAGCGCAGGGAGTATTTGTAGTTCCGGCTCCATGGAGTCCTCGTTACTCGTGGGATGTGTTCAGGTGAGCGTTTTCCCATTGCAGCAACTGTTTCCGCCGTGTTTTTATCCACGGTGAATTCGCCCTGGAAAAGCTGGCGGATTGGCGAGTTGTAATACTATGGCGGTACATTGTCTTCCGCCTGTCTGTTGTCGGTGACCAACGCGCTGCTTGTCTGTACCGCCATGACGGGTGGTGTGTTAAAGTGGCTGTCTTTGTTGGCGGTTTCCGCCAGGGTCATGATTCCCTTTTTTTGTCCTCCGGCCTGTTTGCGGTATTACCGCCGCTTTAACACCGTCCGCCAGGGTTGTAATGACCCCCTTAATCTTTATAGACGTTTTGGTCAGCCAATCGTTTTCACAATTTATCATTTATAATTTAGCTTTGCACTCCATTTTAGTTGGCGTTGGGTGTGTAATACAATTTTGAAACTTTATTAAGCTTAAAGTTTTGTTTCATGTTTAAATTGGTCATGGTGTTAAGAAGTATCTATGTATCGCATGTTGTTGCTTTAAACTGAATTAATCCATTTAGCACACTCCTCACTGAGCCCCAAGATCCAGTTGACCTAGTGGTGAGATAAGTGATGGTGTCTCACCAGAGTGCTTGTAGTTTCTGAACACAAGGCAAGAAAACCTCTGCGGGCGCTCCTAATGTAAGCCAAAGGTAGAATATAGGGCAGGGTGCCATGTAAGTAAAGGTATTAACATGTACTTTTTAGTTTTACATGTCCTGTTTGTAAAACATTCAAAGTAATTTTTCATTACTGTGAGGCCTGCTCCTCTCATAGACCAGCATTGGAAATTTCTTTAAATGCTTTAAAGCTGTAATTCCTGATCAGAGAGGAGTAGCTGCATCATGTTTAGATTCAATGGAATGGTAATAAGAAATCCTGTTTACTGGTAAAGCCAGATTTATTATTACTGTTTTAGAAATGCCACTTTTAGCAATTTCTCTGTTCCCATTGTCCTGGGTGCCTACAGCCTGTCTCCAATACATGTCTGGCCTGGGCTAGGTGACTGCTACACTTCTGCATTCCCTTCAGTCACCACAACACAGGACACTCAACTGCATACCGATGGGTCTTCCTTGGGAGGAGGTTGAACTTACATGTCAAAGGTTAGAGGCCAGAGCCCACGCCAAGAGGCTGACTATCCTCCACTGATAGTCTGATTTCGGGGCTAAGCTGAAACGGGGGACCTGTGCACTTCACAGAAACCTTTTGATGTCACCCCCCACATCACAGGCATTTGTTGGTATAAGTATGGGGTTTCTGACCACCTTCAGAACACTTCAGGACACAAAAAATCTCTGCTGGAGTAAAGACTGCTGTGTGCCAGGATCACCACTTTGCCAGAACTTCCCACAAACTGCTGCTCTGCCTCATTATGCTGCCCTGCTACCTGCTGATCTCTGCCCGGCAAACTAAGGACTACCCTAGAATGACTCCAAGGGCTCGCTGACTTGCCCCATTGTTCGTCCCCAAGGTCTTAGGGACATCACAGAGTGAGCAGCTAACTTGACTCCCCCACACCATTCACCACAAGCTCCGTGGATGGTATATTTGGGACTTGCCACACAGTTCATCTGAGACCCCCTCCCTACATGGGAGCGACTTTCTG
The DNA here is from genome assembly GCF_031143425.1 of Pleurodeles waltl. NCBI lineage: Eukaryota > Metazoa > Chordata > Amphibia > Caudata > Salamandridae > Pleurodeles > Pleurodeles waltl. The sequence continues at coordinate 655,349,763 of NC_090443.1, read as the reverse complement.
TGAAATAGGCCATAGCTGAGTGTGGTGCACACCAGCCCTGTTTGTCCCTCTTCAGGAGAAAGGTAACGTCCTTCTGTCAGGCTCTGCTGAGGAGCATGACATGTCACTGCACCCTTCCCTCAACATCAGCCTGGCCCTCAGGACCTCACGAATGTGCGGAGTGCACCTTTATGGTACTCTCCAAGAGCTACAGTCAGGGGAGCTTTGCCCAGTTGCACAGCAATGGTAACATGCTGTGTGTACCTGCTCCTCGCCAGATCTACAAGTGTGCTCCAGCCTAACTCCACTATCTGCTGCAACCTCATCAATCACCAGGTATTTCCCTCTGTGTCAGACCACGATGGTGCAAACCCGGATTCAAATTGGACCTGAGTGATCACAACATTTCCTCACTGCGCTCCACGCAGTAAACTGAATGTATTCTGCACAAGTACTGCAAGGCTTCAAAATGAGCCCTGTGTTAACACTGCTTTGATATACTTTAAAAGTCAAAATCTCTCAATATACTGATTGGATTTATGTCATTTTGGTATTGTACTATTCAGATAAATCTGCTCTATTTTCTAAACTGGTGTAGAGTCTTTTTGTGGTGTTTTCACTGTGAGTTCTGCATGAGTGTTGCACAAATACTTTATAGATTACGTTCTAAGTTAAGCCTACTTGCTCTGCGCAGAGGGTGAGCATAGGTTAATTTGAAGTGTGTATTTGACTTCCCCTGACTAGGATTGTGGGCCCTATTTGGCCAGGGTGCATGCCGCTGCCAAATAGAGTCCCAATCTCTAATATTGGTGATCAGTGGTGAGGATAGGACTTGTTTGTGCAATACCACATGGTGACTCAGTGTTCAATACAACTCTATAGTTAGACCAATTCAAACATATTCCTCCTGATTATGGCCATTTTTGCATGACCTGTACCAACTGGCATTTTTGATTTATTTGACCTTTTTGAATTTTTCTGTTAACTCATGTCTTACTCTGGAAACGCTTGCAGTTATCGAATCTGGGTTGACAAGGTTGGGGTCTTACACTGTGAAACAGCTTAAAGATTTCTGCAAGGACTTTCAAGTGTTTCCAAGGGGTTTACCCAGGAAGGTGAAACTGCAGAAGTCATTGAGGCCCTGGCAGAAGCCCAGGCTGCAGGGGAAGACGTTGCAAAGGAGGAGCAGGAAATTCTTGAGGAGGAGGATGACATGATTCGGGATTCCCAGAAGGAAGTGGAACCACCTGTGGAAAGGGCCAATAGTTTGCCAGAAGCAAGAGTGGTTTCCAGAACAGGGAGCAGTGTCTCTTCCAGGAACCTGTCACCAGAGGAGCTGGCAGTCAGAAGGGAGGAAAAAAACTCAGGCTGGAACTTGCTAAATTGGAGCAGGTTTGTGAGGAAATAAACTGGCTCTTGAGGAGAAGTTGGCCCATGAACTCAGTTTGAGAGAGCTGAAAATCAAAGCCCTGGAAGTGAAGTCCAGCAATGAAAATGGTGGCAGCACACCTGCAGTGCCTTCAAGTGAGTCTAAAATCCATATCCCAAAAGAGTTTGTACCCAGTTCCCAGTTCCCACTAGAAGAAAGAGGGGGCAGATAAAAAGAAGGAGTTCTTTAAAGTTCCCCCAAAACAACTCACAGGGGAAAGCATCCGGTTCTCATTCCCAATCTGGCCAACAGAAACATAACTACCCTGACAAAGGCCAGCAGCCCAAAACGCCCAAGTGATATGATTGAGGCGAGTATGGACACTAAAATGGGACCCGTAAGTGTCCAATAAAGAACACACCCTCCCACTGGAGGTAAGATGCCAGGGGTGGCTAGCATAGTCCTGAGAGAGGAGTTTGTCCCAGTTAATGGGGGAGTTTAGTGGGGTTACCCTAGCGTCCCTGGGTGACAGTGAGATGGTTTCTAGGATCCATGTGCCATCAAATTCTACAAAGTGTAGGCAATGGGTCACCGTCAATTGGCTAGGTATTGAGGCTCTGAGGGACACAGGTACCAGCATGGCTATTGTAAGGTGTCAGCTGGTGTCCCCAGAGCATTCCACGAAGTTTTGGTGGCTGACTGCAGGGAGGGTCACTATCCAGTGGCCCTTTTTCTATTTGAGTAGAGGGGTTCAGGACTTATGAAGGTTGCTGTGACCACTGCATGCCTGTGGATGTTTGCTAGGTAATGACCTAGAGTCTTCAGCCTGGAAGGAGGTGGATCTCAAGGCTCACATGGTGATGTTGGGATTACCTGATCGGATTTGTGCTACCAGAAGATCCATGGCTGCCCTGGAGGGTAGTCATGAAGGGCTGGAGATTCTAATAATGGATCAGTTAGCTGCTGAGAAGGGGAAAGGCAGATGGTGTGGTAAACCAGCCCCTGAGTGTACCCCTAGTGAGATGGATGGGGCACCGGCAGTGGCTGCCCCAGGGTCTACTGAGGAGGGCATTCCTTCCCTTATTTACCTGCCCGCACTTGCTGACTGGTATGTGAAAGGAGTACCCACCAAGGAAGAGTTCTGTAGGGCATAAAGAGTGTGTCCAACTCTTGAGGGCATGAGGCAACAGGCTAAAGCCCAAGCAGCAGGTGATGTCCCTGTGAGCTATCACATTTACTGGGAGGACAACCTCCTTTAGAGTGAGGCTAAGGCTCCCGCACATGGTACAACAAGGGTCCTGATGGTCCCCCAATGCTACAGGGTCTTCCTATTGGAACTGGCTCCTAAGATACCCCTGGCAGGACACTTGGGTCTAGGCAAAACCTTTGCAAGGCTTGTCCCCCACTTTTATTGGCCTAAGATCATGACTTTCTCAGATGTGTTCTGCAGGACCTGTGTGCCCTGCCAGACCAGTGAGGAGACAAAGCAGAAGCTGAAAGCTCCCCTGGAATTAGTACAAATTGTTAGCATCCCCTTTCAGAGGGTGGGCATTATGATTGTTGGGCCTATGGATTACCCACACAGGTTTATCCGGGTTCTGGTGGAGCATGTCACATGGTACCCAGAGGCTATCCCTCTGAGGACCACTACTGCACCTGTAGTGTTTTTTCTGCCAAAATGGGGTTCCTCATGGAAGAGGTGTCTGACAGGGGAAGAGTGGACTTCACGCCTTTGGGCTTCTGCATGGATACCCTGTCAAAGGACCTCTTGGTTTGGTGAAAGAAGGTTGGGAGCAAACTCCCACGAAAGTCCCCCAATATGTAGTAAGCTACATACTGGCCTTCAGTAGCCAAATGGCTAAGTTGTAGAAGCAGGCTCCTGACAACTTGAACGCCAGCCAGGCTGTACTTGAGGCCTAGTATGACCAAATTTCTGGCACTGTGGAATTCCAAGCTGAACGGAAAGTGCGGTTGATGGAACCTATGGAACCTGGGGCTGTCCAGGATTGCTGAATGGGGCCCTACGAGGAAATCGAAAAGAAGGGAAAGGCCATCTATATGGTGGACTTTAAGACCCCCAGACAACCCCACTGCGTGCTTCATATTAACAACCTCAAACCACAATTTGAGAGGTCTGAAGTCATCATGCTGCAAGTCACTGATGGAGCTGGTAAGGAGGAGAGTGAACCTCTGCCTGAGCACTTAGCCTTCAAGGAGAAGGATTGGGCTGTGGAAGGAGGGATCCTTTACCCCACTCTGACGCCTGAACAGCAGAGGGATTGTCACAAAGTATTGGAGCAGTTCTAATCTCTTGTCTCCCTTACTCCTGGGATTACTCATCTGTGTACCCTTGATGTGGACACAGGGGACCACCTCCCTGTCAAGCACAAATCTTATAGGTTTGTTGGATAAGATGAGGGCCAGCATCAAGAGCAAGATTGCTAAGATGCTGGATTTGGAGTGAAATAACCCTCCAGTAGGCACTGGTCAAGTTTTATGGTACTGGTGCCAGAAGCTGGGCACCAAACCTGAACTGAGGTTCTGTGTGGATTACAGAGGATTAAATTATGTAAACAAAACTGAAGCTTGTCCCATCTCTCGGGCAGATTAGCTGATTGACATGTTAGGCTCTACCAAGTACTTAAGTACCTTTGATCTTACATCAGGGCACTGGCAGATCACCCTAACTGAATGAGACAATGAGAGGTCAGCCTTCTCCACTCCAGAGGGCCACTACTAGTTCAGGGAGAGGCCCTTTGGTTTATCAAAGCATTCCTGCCACCTTCCAGAAGCTGGTGAATCAGGAACTTGGTGGGTTTGAGGTATTTTCTGCTGTTTACTTAGACGATATAGCTGTCTTCAGTTACAGCTGGGATGTGCTTCAGGCCGTACAACAGGCAGGCCTGACTATCAAGGCCAGTAAGTGCCAGATAGGGCAGAGGTCAGTGGTATATTTTGAACACCTGGTGGGCCGGGGTAAAGTGCAGCCCCTTCAGGCCAAGGTTGAGATCATTATGGCCTGGAAGCTCTACAAAACCCAGACTGAGGTCAAAGCATTGTTGAGTCTCATTTTGTTTATTAGATTTTTGTCAAAGGACATGGCATCATTGTTGCCCCATTGACTGAGCTGACTTCTAAGATACAGTCCAGAAATGCAAATTGGACAGAGGTACGCCAAAAAGGATTTGACTCCCTAAAGCAAGCCATGTGCACAGCTCCTGTGCTCAAGGCCCCTAACTTCTCTAAGGAGTTTATTGTATAAACAGCTGCATCAGAAAATGTTGTAGGGGCTGTATTGTCACAGCTCAATGACAAAGGCTTGGATCAACCTGTAGCCTTCACCTCTAGGAGGGTACTTCTCCAGGAACAGATATAGAGTGCAATGTAAGGGGAAGGGTTTGCTATGGTTTGGGCCCTGAAGAAGTTGAGGCCATACCTCTTTGGCACTCACTGCCTAATTCAGACCCCCCTCAGGTGGCTAATACAAATAAGAGGAAATAACCTAAACCTGCTGAGGTGGTTAACTTCCCTACATAGTATGGACTTCAAGGTGGAACACAGACCTGAGGTAGATCATTCCAGTACTGAAGGTCTATCTAGGTTTGTCCGCTTTAGTGATGATAACTCTCTAGAGGTAGGGTAGCTCTCACCACTTTCTGCTGGTGGGAAACGTGTTAGACCTAGCATCCTTAGAGTAGTCTTACCTCAGACTTTTTGCCTTTACCTCCTGTCTTGTTGCTGTATCTTTTGTTGGCCTTAGGACTCTGATCACTTTCTCTTCAAACACCCACATAACAGGTCTCCTGCATAGATTTCAAAGGGTAGTGGTCGAAACCCACACAAAAAGGCTGATTACCCCACACTGAACGTCTGGAGCCATGGTTGAGCTCAAAGAAGGACCTGTGCACTTCACAGATACCTTTTGACTGTTCCCAGAAGCTGCTGTTCTGCCTTTTTGTGCTTCCCTGCTGCCTGCTGATCTCTGCCCTGCAAACCAAGGTCCAACAACTACCCCATAGTGACTCCAGAGGCTTGCTGGCTTGCCTCTCATTCTTCCCTGAGGTCTCAGGGACATCAAAGGCTTTGTGGACGGCTAAATTGACTCTGCCACACTGATCACCACAAACTCCAGCTGGCCTATACTCTATCGCAGTTGTCCTGAACTTGTGACTTTGTCCCAGCCCAACATGACCAGATATCCACAGTTGGCGCTTTATACTTTTGGCAGTAATTTGACTTCGAACTTTAAAATTCAATATCTCCAGTTGTACTAATTGGATTTTTATCTTTCCTGTCTTCTTGTATTTTATACGTTCTATTCTATGTTTCTAAATCTGGTGTGGTCTCCTTTTGTGGTGTGTTTTCACTGTGATACTCTTTGAAATGTTGCACAACTACTTTACATATTGCCTCTAAGTTGAGTCTGACTGCTCTGCACCAAGCGAGCAGAGGGTTGAGAACAGGTAAATTTGGAGTTTGCTTGTGCCTTAGCCTGACAAGGATCATGGCTGCTTGTTGAACATGGCTCAAAAACTAGTCAACCAACAACCCAATGTATTACACTGGTGACAGCAGTGGGATTGGACCGGTGTTTGTGAAGAGCCAAACAGTAATTTTATGTTACACCACATAAATGATCTAAGACGAATTCGAGTAAATTCTTCCCACTGGCCTTTTTGATTTTTTTGAACTTTCTCTCTCTGTCTGTTGTACCTGAATCCACCTCTTCAAGAATTGAGTGTGAGATGGCCAACAGGGATTCTTACACAGTGGCCCAGCTCAAAGGAATTTGTAAATAGAGGGTACTTCCAACCAAGAGCACCAGCCGGAAGGTGGAATTGCAAAAGGGTGTAAGAGTCTTGGCAGACGTCCACCAATCACTTGCTACAGCAACAGATAGATCAGAGAAGATGGACAGACAGGAAGAGGATTTCAAATTCAGTTGTGAGGACCACCATCCAGTCAAGGAGGGGTGACATGACCCTTAATTTGGAGTGCTATGCCAGGGCAGGGAGCGGTGTTTTTTCCTGCAGCCTTTCTCCAGAGCAGCTGGAGGAGAAGAGGGAGGAGAGTGAGCTCAGACTGGACTTGACCAGACTCAGAATGGAGGAAAAGAAGGCTGAAAGGACTTTGGAGGAGAAAAAGCTGTTACTGGCTCATGAACTGTATCCTAAGGAGTTGGACATTAAGGCCAGAGAGCCAGAGTCCTACAGTGATGGCAACATAGCTGGAGTTTCAGAATGAGACAAAAGAAGTTCACATGCCCAAGAATTTGGTGCCCTATTATGCAATGGGAGATGTCATTGGCAAGTGGTTTTCTTCCTATGAGGTAGCCATGGGGCTTCACAACATCCTAAAAGAGCACCGGGGTGGTTTGTCGAAACACATGCCTGCACTGGGACAAGACTCACTTCTTACTTTAGAGGTTGAAGACCAAAATCAGGTTTTCTCCTATGAAGGTCATACTGATCATTAAATTTGTGCTGACCCCTGAAAGTACAGCCAAAGTTTCAGGGACAGCAAAAGCTTCTGAGCGAATCCTGAGTAGATTCTGTGGGTTATTCCAGCAAGGCACTGAATGTTTGGATGTGGAGCAGCAAAGGTATTGATTACAATGGGTTGTACAATTTAATCATGCCAAAGCACATGCTCAGTGTTTGTTTTTCAAGGCTGTGCCAGAACCTACTTGACAGCAAGGTGACTGATCACAGGAAGCTTGATGAGGAGGCAGAACTGTGGGCTAGCACCAGAGTGTCCAAAACGGTGTCTGTGTAGGACCTCCACAAAGGTGGTCAGGGGTCCCACCAGTAGAAACAGTGGGAAGAAAAACTTGAAATAAGGAGTTCTTTAAAGGCCCCCAAAATAATTCCCAAGGAAGTAGTAGTAACCACTCCCAGTCTGAACCTAGAAAGAAGGGGATCTTGGACAAGCACACAGGTAGGGTTTGTACCCCAATAATACAAATATGAGCACTCCACGGGTGACTCCAAATATCCAAAGAGGACACAGCCCCCCACTGCTGGACAGACACCTAAGTTGGTCAGTGTAGTGCTTGGGAGAAAATAGTCCCAGTTAGTTTTGGGAAGCAGACAGAGGTGACCATAGTTTCCCTGGGTGATAAGGAGGTGGTGCCAAAAGGCCATATGCTTGTAAATACTTCTAAGTACAGGCAGTGGGTCACCATCAATGGGCAATGGGCGAAGGCTCTGAGGGACACACGAATCTGCATGACTACACTGCGGTATCAGTTGGTATCCTCAGAGCAGGCCCACTCTAAAACATTCCACCAGGTCATAGTCGCTGACCACTGTGAGAGCCACCTACCAGTAGCGCTGGGTCCTTTTGAGTGGTGTGGATATCTCAGGTTCTCTAAAAGTAGCTTTAAGCCCTGCTGCCTGTAGATTGTCTGTTGGACAATGATCTGAAGCACACTATCTGGAGGAAGGTAGAACTCAGATCACACTTGGAGATGTTCAGATTGCTTGAACGGGTCTGCATGACAACAAGGTTCATTGCAGCCTAGGAAAGGAGTCAAGGGTGACAGCTGCCAAGAAGGATAGTGGCAAGGGTGATCGGAAACCAGCCCTTGAAGTTCCCACTGCCGAGGTTAAAGGGCACCTGCAGAGGACGTCCCTGAGCCAACTGGCGAGGACATTGTAGGCATGCGAAAACTGCCTGAGCTTGCTGGCTGACAAACTGAGGGTGAGCCCACCAGGGAGAAGTTCTGAAAAAGGCAGAAAGAGTGCCTCACTTTAGTGGGCTTGAGGCAGCAAGCTGAGGCCCAGGCAGAATATGATTTCTTCAGCTCTATTGGGAGAAGGACCTAATACATGGCCAGGCTAAGGTGCATGGGTCTGGGCAGCCTGTGTGCTAGTAGTCCTCCAGTGTTACAGGACCTTCCTGCTGGGTTTGGCTCATGATATATCCCTGACAGGACATCTGGGACAATACTATGCCTTTGCAAGTCTTGTTGCCCACTTCTATTGGCCCCGGATAAAGAAAACCTCAGATACATTCTCTAGGCCCTGTCCCACCTGTTAGGCCAGTGAGAAGACAGGGAAAAAGCTCAAGACTCTCTTGATCCCATTACATGTCATTGGCACTCGCTTTGAGAGGGTAGGCATAGATATTATTGGTCCCTTGGACACCAAGAAATCTTTAGGCAACAAGTTCATCCTCGTTTTGGTGGACCATGCCACTCTCTACACAGAGGCCATCCCTTTGGGTTAGATGATTGCACCTGCAATGGCCAGGGCTGTAATGGGGATTTTTACTCTTGTGGGATTCCCCAAAGAGGTGGTGTCTGAGAGAGGCACTAATTTCATGTCAGCATGCATGATGCCAATGGTGGTTGAGTGTGGGGTACCCTATCAGTTCTCTGCATCCCATAACCCCCACAGAAATGATCTTGTTAAGAGACTCAATAAGACTTTGAAAGGCATGATGATGGGTCCACCTGAGCCCATGAGGTACAAGTGGGATGTCCTCCTGCCATGCCTTCTCTTTGCCTATAGAGAGCTGCCACAGTAGGGAGTAGGGTTTAGCCCCTTCAAACTCATTTTTGGCCACCCTGTTTAGGGATCTCTTAGGCTTGTGAGAGAGAGGTGGGAGCAAGCTCCCAGGAAACCTCTTCAGGATATGGTCAGCTACAAGCTAGCCCTCTGCAACCAGATATATAATTTCTGGAAAAAAAATGAAAAGTTATCTTGAGGCCAGTCAGGAGGTTATGAAGCTCAGTATGACTAGAAGGTCACTCTTGTAGAGTTTGAACCTGGCCAGAAGGTATAGGTTATTGTTAGACCTGGCATCCTTGGCGTGATCTCTCCTGTCTTTTTGCCTCTGCTTCCCATGTTTTGACTGTGTGCTGTACTCTGTTTTTCCTGTTGTTGGTGCTCTGGGCAGTTTACCACTGCTGATCAGGGCTAAAGTGCAAGTGCTCCTGTGTAAAGTGTATATGTAATTGGCTTTCCATAACTGGCATATTTGATTTACTAGTAAGTCCCTAGTAAAGTGCACTAGAGGAGCAAGGCCTATCTCTCTCATAGGTTAGCATTGGGGCTGCCTTTAAATAATATTGAAGTTCAGGTAGAAGTGTGGAGTTTGCTGTCTCTGTACTCACAATTTAAAAATACATCTTTTAGTGAAGTTGGTTTTCAGATTGTTAGTTAGTATAACCATTCTGTGACTCTGTCAGTTTGTGGATTTCCTGTCTGTGTCAGATTGACAGTTGGGCTGTTTGTGAATCTCCTCTAGATAGTAACACAAAGGGAGATGGGGTGTAGTCTGCATATCCTGATGAACCATCTGGGCTAGAGTGGAGGGAGGAGTAGTCACTTACACTAGAATAAGCTGTGTCTGCCCTCACACAATGCCGTCTCCAACCCCCTGGCGTTTGTCTGGGGCCAGGCCTGGGCAAGGCAGGATCTTGTGAACAACAGAGACTTTCCTTTGAAGTTGGGCAACTTCAAAGGCAGAAAGGGGTATAAGTAGTTGACCCAAAACCCCAGACTTTAGATCACTTCTGGAACCAGGAGGAACCTCTGCCACGGAGAAGAGCTGAAGAGCTGAGGAGAAGTGCTACTGTCTGTGACTGTGCTTTATTGGGCTATCCTGCAGTTGCTGCTTCTGCCTAAAAGAGGACAAAGACTGGACTTTCTGGTATATTCCTGTTTGTGAAGAATCTCCAAGGGCTTGAACTGAGCTTGCCTCCTGTTTTGAAGTCTCAGGGCCATCAAAGACTTCCTCTGCGGGCACCTGGACTCTCTGCGCATACTCCTGCCCTGCCAAGTGGTGCCCTATCTAATCCCTGGGCCCTTGAGAGGTGAAGTTGGGAGAGCAAAAGCTGAAATTCATGCACAGAACGCCGTGCAGGGCAATTTTCTATGCACCATCTGCAACGTGGCTGATAAAGGGCACGTCATCCACTTTGCGGCAAGAATCAATGCTCCACCTGCATCGCGACTGGGAGATCAATGCATCGTGGCTGGAGAAACGACGCAACACCAGCTTGCGTCTGCTGATAAAGATGCAAACCCTATGCAGTGCGGTTGTCTAACACCGTGCGACCGGATTCCTCACGCATTGTCCCTGATCGTCAAAGTCATCATGAGCGTGCACGGATCTGAGGTACCCTGTCTGGAAATCGATGCATCACTGTCTTGCGAGGGAGAAAAAATATGAATTGCCTACCCGACAGGAGAAGAAACGATGCATGGTCTCACTTGCAAGTAAGGATTCGATGCATCGCTGACTTTTTCTACCCAAACCAGGTATTTTGTGTAACAACAACATTTCCATTGTTTTCTGCAGAGTAAGGGCCAAATAGATCAAATAATTTTGCATTCGCAAACGGTGCAAATTGCTAAATTTGGCCATTTGCGAATGCAAAATCACCTTTCTGAATGTAAGAAAAGCATTCGCAATGTAATTTTAAGGAATCGCTAAAATAGCGATTCCTTAAAATTGTGACCCCATTTAGAGAATCGCAAATTGCGATTCTCTAAATAAGAAATTGCAAATAAGGAATCCTTATTTGCGATTTCTTAAGCATATGTATGAAGCAATTCCTTAATGCGAATTGGGCATTAAGGAATCGCTAATTACCACCAAGTTGAACTTGGTGGTAACCATGTGCAAAATTTAAAAATGCATTTAAAATGCATTTTTAAATTGCACATGTAAAGCACACATGCCATTTTGGCATGTCTGCACCTTACATGTCCCCCAAAAAAATGTTGGGGTGCAGCAGAGGGGGCCTTAGGTCCCCAGCGCCCTGGGGTTTTGCATTTCCAAAATTGCGATTTCTGGTTCAGAAATCGCAATTTTGGAAATGCCAAAAATTCGCAGATATGGGCATAGCTGCGAATGGGGCCGGTATCGCAATTTGTAATTCGGTGATAGCATTTGCGATTTTTAAGAAATCGCTATTACCGAATCGCAAATGTGATACATGGCACTTTGCGAGTCGGAAAAAGCGATTTCTTAAAAATCGCTATTTCCGAATCACAAAGGGCAGTGAGGATACATCTGGCCCTAAGGGGGTCATTCTGACCCTGGCGGCTGGTGACCGCCAGGGTCACCGACCACGGGAGCACCGCCAACAGGCTGGCGGTGCTCCCAAGGGCATTCTGACCGCGGCGGTTCAGCCGCGGTCAGAAAGGGTAAACCGGCGGTCTCCCGCCGGTTTACCGCTGCCCGATTGAATCCTCCATGGCGGCGGAGCGCACTCCGCCGCCATGGGGATTCAGACACCACCTACCGCCATCCTGTTCATGGCGGGAAACCCGCCATGAACAGGATGGCGGTAGGGGGTGCCGCGGGGCCCCTGGGGGCCCCTGCAGTGCCCATGCCAATGGCATGGGCACTGCAGGGGCCCCCGTAAGAGGGCCCCACAAAGTATTTCAGTGTCTGCTTTGCAGACACTGAAATACGCGACGGGTGCAACTGCACCCGTCGCACCCCTGCAACTACGCCGGCTCAATTCTGAGCCGGCGTCCACGTTGCAGGGGCATTTCCGCTGGGCCGGCGGGTGCTCTTTTGGAGAGCGCCCGCCGGCCCAGCGGAAATGTTTGAATGGCCGCCGCGGTCTTTTGACCGCGGTGCGGTCATTTGTCGGCGGGACCTTGGCAAGGTCTGAATCAGGCCCCATGTGTCTTAAGTGGTCATTACAACCCTGACGGTCGGTGTTAAAGCGGCAGTAAAACCGCCAACAGGCCGGCGGTAAAAAAAATGGAATAACAACCGTGGCGGAAACCGCCAACATAGACAGCCACTTTAACACTCCGACCGCCACTGCGGTACAAACAAACACTGCGGTGGTAACCGCCAACAGACAGGCGGAACCCAATGTACCACCCATAGTATTACAACAGGCCAATCCGCCACCTTTTCCGGGGGGGATTCACTGCGGACAAAAACACGGTGGAAACAGGAATTGGAAGGGAAAACACTCACCTCTACACACCCCACGAAGAACTAGGATGCCATGGAACCAGAACTCCAGATTCTCCCTGCCTTTGTCTTACTGCTCCTCTACCAGGAGCACGAATGCCAGCGATGACGACCACGGTGAGTACTGCACCTACGACACAGGGCAGGGGGGATGTAAAAAAGAGCGACACACACATGCAACACCCCCACCCTCACCCACTACAACACACACACTAATACATATTGATACATTACAGTTACACCCCCAACCCCCCGGAAGAATGCAAAGACAAAAGGAAATTATTTGAACGTTTGTAATCTATTAAAATCCAGTACTCAAAAATATATATATACTACAAACAAATATATACACCAAGAATACAAGTCCAGGTATTGCGCCATTAAAGTCCGTGAACCACTGGGCCCAAAATGCATGGGCGAGGCCCACACTCAATACCCAATTAAAACGGAGAGAACACTGCAGGGGCATCAGATAGAAATACAACAGGCACCTCAGGGGGAAGGGAAGGAGGGGCACCTCAGCTGGATGAGTGCACAACGCCAGATCCACGAGGGGGCTCCATGCCCACTGCTGTATCCTGGGGAGTGCAAAGCCACAGTCTCACAAGTCTCTCCAGTGGGTGGATTGCCCACTGCTTTATCCTGGGGAGTGCAAAGCCACAGTCTCACAAGTCTTTTCAGTGGGTGGTTTGCCTACTGCTTTATCCTGGGGAGTGCAAAGCCACAGTCTCACAAGTCTCTCAAGTGGGTGGGTTGCCCACTGCTTTATCCTGGGGAGTGCAAAGCCACAGTCTCATAAGTCTTTTCAGTGGGTGGGTTGCCCATTGCTTTATCCTGGGGAGTGCAAAGCCACAGTCTCACAAGTCTCTCAAGTGGGTGGGTTGCCCATTGCTTTATCCTGGGGAGTGCAAAACCACAGTCTCACAAGTCTCTCAAGTGGGTGGGTTGCCACTGCTTTATCCTGGGAAGTGCAAAGCCACAGTCTCACAAGTCTCTCAAGTGGGTGGTTTGCCCACTGCTTTATCCTGGGGAGTGCAAAGCCACAGTATCACAAGTCTCTCAAGTGGGTGGTTTGACCACTGCTTTATCCTGGGGAGTGCAAAGCCACAGTCTCACAAGTCTCTCAAGTGGGTGGGTTGCCCACTGCTTTATCCTGGGGAGTGCAAAGCAACAGTCTCACAAGTCTCTCAAGTGGGTGGGTTGCCCACTGATTTATCCTGGGGAGTACAGAGCCACAGTCTCTCAAGTGGATAACAGTCTCCACTGGTTCTGGAGGGGGCTTTGTGCCCAGAGTGCTTCATCCTGCCAAGGACAGAGGTAGTGGATGTCTTTCTCCACTGGTTCTGGAGGGGGCTTTGTGCCCAGAGTGCTTCATCCTGCCAAGGACAGAGGTAGTGGATGTCTTTCTCCACTGGTTCTGGAGGGGGCTTTGTGCCCAGAGTGCTTCATCTTGCCAAGGACAGAGGTAGTGGATGTCTTTCTCCACTGGTTCTGGAGGGGGCTTTGTGCCCAGAGTGCTGCAACCAGCTTGTGGCGGACTCAGTAGCTTCGGAGCTTTCTGCACTCATTGGTCTGCGGTGCCGGTGGTGGCGGTGTCCTGTGAAGCGGTGCTGGTGGCGGCGGTGTCCTGTGAAGCGGTGCTGGTGGTGGCGGTGTCCTTGGCAGTGGTTCTGGTGGCAGCAGTGTCCTTGGCAGCGTTGCTGGTGGCGGCGGTGTCCTGTGAAGCGGTGCTGGTAGCTGCGGTGTCCTGTGAAGCGGTGCTGGTGGCGGCGGTGTCCTTGGCAGTAGTGCTGGTGGCAGAGGTGTCCTTGGCAGTGTGCCCCTTCCCCACCTTGGATGGTGGCACAGCTGTCTTCCAACTCCCAACTGTACTCCTGGGAGAGCCTTTGGTGCCAGATGTGTTGCCTTTCTCCCGCCGGGCAGTGGCCAACTTTTTATGCTTCTGAGGTGGGGGACTGTCCGTGGTCTGGCTCCTTGGCACACTGGCTGCCCTGCTGCTTGGCGCACTCCAAAAGCCGGTTACTGCTGGCACCACTGTTCCCGGTGATGTGGTGGCTGAGGTGCTGGGATGGGACCTGGAAAGGTGGGCCCTAGGGGACTGAAGGGGTGGGGGAGGTGAGGGGAAGATGTCAAGGTTGGACAGGAAAAGTTTTCTGGACACACTGGGACGGGTAGATGGAGTCGGTTTGGGAGTGGAGGAAGAGGTAGTGGTTGTAGGAGGTGTATGTTTGCTGACTTTGGGTGAAGGTGCATGGGCTGGAGGCTGTCATGAGGTGGATGGCTGTTGGGTGGGTGTGTGGCTGTGTTTGTGTACCTTGGGAGGTTGGCTCACAGACACACTGGGAGAGGACACCGTGGATGTGTGAAAGGTAGTGGGGGAGGTGAGTGCACGTGGGCGGGGTGTGGTGATGGGTGTGCTGGTGATGGACGTAGCGCTGAAGATGTAGTGCATGCAGGTGTAAGTGGAGACGAGACAGGGAGGGAGGAGGGAGACGAGGAGGAGGGGGACACAGTGGAGGCGGTGGATTTTGGTATGTGGGCATGGGTATGATTCTTGTGTGAGTGCCTGTGGGATGTGTGGCGCTTATGTTTGCCAGAGCTTCCCTTGTGTGTTGAGGTGTGTGCATGCTGGTCTGATGGTGTGCTTGGGATAGGCTGAGGTACAGGGGATTGGGGCTGGGTGGAGGAAGTTGGAGGGGGGAGGCTGGACACAGGGACAATGGCTGCCATCAGTCTGAATCTGAAAAGCTCGCTGTTGGGCTGCCTTACCAGAATGAATGCCCTCCAAGTATGCATTGGTCTGTTGCAACTGCCTCTTTAAACCCTGGATGGAATTCAAAATGGTAGACTGCCCAACAGTGAGGGATCTGAGGAGGTCAATGGCCTCCTCACTGAGGGCAGCAGGGCTGACAGGGGCAGGGGCTGAGGTGCCTGGGACAAAGGAGATGCCCACCATCCTGGGTGAGCGGCCACGGGGCACACGCTGAGGGGCTGGTGGGAGGGCAGTGCTGGTGGGTGGGTGGCGGCTGTACCTGTAGATGCTGGGGGCACAGAGCGGCCCGCCATTGCAAGGGAGCTCCCATCAGAGGAGGAGTCTGTGTCGCTGGTCTCAGCTCCCGTCCCCGCCGTGGAGCTCCACTCACCCTCCGTCCCACTGGTGGCTTCAGACTCTGTTGTGTCGCCCTACAGGGCCATGTGGGATGCAGCTCCCTCCTGCTCCGGTGGCACAGCTCCTCCGCCTGATGATGCTAATGCACAGAAGAACAGGGAGACCACAAAAAGAGGGGGGAGACAGAAGAAATATATTTTCAGTGCATGCAATACCGCTACCGTTGGTGGACACTACAGACACAGAAGCCCCCTGCACTACGCCGTGCACTTTGAGTTCCCTAATTAATCACAGGGACATGGGTTACAAGGCCTATGCCCAATTGCTGCATACATGGAAGTCACAGGAGACTGACTAGGTGTAGTTGCCTCTGAACACAGGTGGGGGCTGCCACATGGCCTGCCTTATGTAGGGACCTTGCCTACTAAACACGCCATGGCCTAGGGGAACCCACAGCCCACCTCCACCACCCAAACACCTCCAATGCGCGCTGAATCAGCTGAATGAGAGTGTACTCAACCCCTTGTGGCTGCTGTGATGCCCTCAAGCGCCCATTCAACTCCGGATACACCACCGCCAGGATCCGGTACATCAGGCGGGTCATGGTGCGATGGGCACCCCTTCCACATTGAAAGGCCATCCCCAGCTGGGCCTCGGCCGTCTTCTAGCTCCAGCGGCGAATGTCCTCCCATCTTTTCTGGCAGTGGGTGCTCCATCTGTGGTGGAACCCCCAGGGTCCGGACTTCCTTGGCGATGGCACACCAAATATCCTTCTTCTGGTGGGCACTGACCTACAGGAATAATACAGGGGAAAAGGAGAAGATATAACCGTCCGCACCGTCACAGTCACTGGCCCGCATCCCTACCCTTGCCATGACGCACATCCACTCACCGTCGTTTCATGCACGACGGTGTACAACGCCAGTGCAGTTACCTCATATCCCCTTGTCCCACATTACATGTCAGGCAGCCACCATTTCAGGGGGCCACATGGCATTAATTTTAAATGTGTCACACATATCTAGGCCTTGCATACACACTAAGACAGGCACATAGCGGATTTAAACATTTGTGGAATAAAGTTGTGTTTTCGTACCTCAGTGTTGGCTGACTCTCTGCTTGCTGATATCCTTCATAGAGCACGTCCGCTGGGGCAGGTGAGGAGATGGCTGCATCCTCCGGAGTACAGACCGCTGGTGGACCTGTTGATAATGGAATAGCGACATGTAATTGTCATCTACAGACTGGACCGTGCCACAATCCAGGAACTGGGTGCCCAGTTGGAGCCAAACCTGATGTCAGCTAACCGCCATCCCACAGGAATCCCCCCTCTAGTGAAGGTCCTGTTTGTACTCCATTTCCTGGAAAGTGGGTCTTTTCAGACAACAGTGTCCATAGCATCAGGCATGTCCCAGCCTTTGTTTTTAAATGAGTTGTCCAGAGTGTTGTCTGCCCTGTTGAAACACATGCACAGCTCCATCGTTTTCCCTCAGGTGGAGGATTTGCCTACAGTGAAAGGTGACTTCTATGCCCTGGGACATATCCCCAACATCATTGGTGCCATTGATGGGACACATGTGGCCTTGTTACCCCCCCGCAGGAGTGAACAGATGTACAGAAACCGGAAGAGTTACCATTCGATGAATGTGCAGATGGTGTGTTTGGCCGACCAGTACATCTCCCACGTGAATGCCAGGTTTCCTGGCTCAGTGCATGACGCTTACATTCTGAGGAATAGCAGCATCCCTTATGTGATGGGGCAACTCCAGAGGCACTGTGTGTGGCTATTAGGTAAGGACGTGGACCCTATACAGTGTGACTAGGTGTCTGGGGATATCCCTAAGAGTTTGTGTGTGTCTAACAGATTTCCCTCGACATTTGCAGGTGACTCTGGTTACCCCAACCTGTCATGGCTACTGACCCCAGCGAGGAATCCCAGGACAAGGGCAGAGGAACACTACAATGAGGCCCATGGGCAAACTAGGAGGTTTATAGAAAGGACTATCGGCTTCCTGAAGGCCAGGTTCAGGTGCCTTCATCTGACAGGTGGTTCCCTATTCTACTCACCAAAGAAGGTGTGCCAGATCATCGTGGCCTGCTGTATGCTTCACAACTTGGCTTTGTGACGACAGGTGCCTTTTCTGCAGGAGGATGGTCCAGATGGAGGTCTTGTGGCAGCTGTGGAGCCTGTATACAGTGAAGATGAGGAAGCAGAAGAAGAGGATATCGACAACAGAAATACGGTGATTCATCAATACTTCCAGTGAGACACAGGTAAGAAGACATCACTGCCTGCTACATCTGATACCCTTGTTCTAACTCTCATCTGTCTGTCACTTTCACTCAGTGTATGGACCCTGGGTTGTCACTTTCCCTTTCAATTTCACAGATGTGGGTCCCACTGTGTGACATCTGCTTTCTTTCCTCATGGACTAGAGCTGTGTGACATAGGTATGTTGACAAAACAATGGATATAGCAGTTTTCCACAGTTATTGCAAATACACATTTTCGAAAGCACAGACTGACTCCAGATAGTTTTGTGATTTAAGGGTGTTTATTTAAGTGCTAAATAGTGGAGGGGGTTGTAAAATGGTCAGGGGTGATGGTGGAGGAATGTCCATGGGAGAGTCCACTAGCACCGGCAGAGGTGGTGGGCAGTTCATCGTCCAGACTAGTGTCAGGGGCCCCTTATTGTGCCACAGCGTCCCTCCTGGTGTTGACGAGTTCCTTCAGCACCCCTACAATGGTGCCCAGGGTGGTATTGATGGATTTCAGTTCCTCACTGAACCCCAAATACTGTTCCTCCTGCAGCTGCTGGGTCTCCTGAAAATTGGCCAGTACCGTTGCCATCATCTCCTGGGAATGGCCAACTAAAGACCCCATTTCTAACAGTTATGGAGCCTGTGGAGCCCCGAGCTCTCCAGGATCATTGGACAGGCCCCTGTGAGGTGAAGGAGCAGAAGGGTGAGTGTAGGAGGCTGGCCTGGCTTATAGTGGGCACCAATGGTACTTATACCTTGTGCCAGGTCCAGTTATCCCTTATTAGTAGAGTAGTAGTGTTCTAGCAGATTAGGCTGATAGAGTTAACTATAGCAGAGCAGCCAAGGCTGAACTAGGAGACATGCAAAGCTCATGCAATACACTTATATCATATAGGCACTATATCATAAGAAAGACAATACTCAGTGTTACTAAAAATAAAGGTACTTTATTTTAGTGACAATGTGCCAAAAATACTCCCTTAGGAGTTAAGTAAAATACACAAAAATGTACCCAACAAACCAAATCAGGTAAGTAGAACAGTCAGAAAGTAATGCAAACACTGCAGAATACAATAGGATGCAATAGGCCTAGGGGCAACACAAACCATAGACTAAGAAAGTGGAATGTGAACCACGAATGGACCCCTAGGCTAGTGTAGTGTGTAGAGGGTTGCTGGGAGTGTAAAAAAACACTAAGGGTATCCAAGATCCCACACCCCAAGACCTTGGAAAGTAGGAGTAAAGTACTACTATTTCCCAAGAAACACACTAAAGTCGTGATAAGGGATTTTGCAAAGACAACAACAAACTCCAAAGCAACGAAGACGGATTCCTGGCCATGCAAAGGAAGGGGAACAAGTCCAAGAGTCGCTAAAGTGCCCAGGGGGATCATGAGCCCATCAAACCCCGGATTAAGGTGCAAAAATGGCTGCCTCTGGATGGAAGAAGCTCAATATTCTGCAACAACGAAAGGTGACAGGAACTTCTCGTTCATGCAGAAGATGTCCTATGACGTGCTGGAGGATGCAGAAGTGTTTCCTTGGCAAAATACTGCCAACAAGCCTTGCTAGCTGTAAGAGTCACGGTTAAAGAAAAAGGGTGATGCCTGGGCCCAGGAAGGACCAGGATGTCGCCAGTTGGGAGAGGAGACAGAGGGGGCCCTCAGCAATGTAGAGAGCCCATGCACAAGCAGGAAGCATCTGCAGAAGTCCTTGAACACAGGTTCATGAAGTCTGAACAAAGTGGTTGTCTCAACACTGCAAAAGGAGGTTCCACGACACTGGAGATCAAACTCAGGGAGCTGAGCATCGCAGGACAGAGTACTGGGGACGTAGGCTCGGCTGTGTATGCAGAATTTTTTGGAAATGTGCAAAGAAGCCCTTGTAGCTGCAGTTCACGCAGTGCAAAGGATAACTGTCTGGAGAGGGGAGACAAGGGCTTACCGCCTCCAAATTTGGACAGTTGTACCACTGGACAGTCTGGGTCACTTGGGTCTATCACCTGTGTTCCAGGGGCCACGCTCATCAGGATGAGAGGGGTCCCAGAGTACCGGTGAAGCTGAAGTTTGGTGCCTGCTGAAGCAGCGGGAAGATTCCGCCGACCCACAGGATATTTCTTAGTGGCTTCCAGTGCAGGGTGAAGGCAGGCAGCCCCCAGAGCATGCACCACCAGGAAACAGTTGAAAAAGCCATCAGGATTAGGCGCAACAATGTTGCTGGAAGTCTTCTTGCTACTTTGTTGCAGTTTTGCAGGTGTCCTGGAGCAGTCATCGGTCGATCCTTGGCAGAAGTTATAGAGAGAGGTGCAGAGGAACTCTGGTGAATTCTTGCAAGTCGTTATCTGAGGAAAAGACCACTGGAGAGACCCTAAATAGCCCTCAGAATAGGACTGGCCACCTAGTGAGGTAAGCACATATCAGGAGGGGTCCCTGACATCACCTGCTGGCACTGGCCACTCAGAGGGCCCCAGAGTGCCCTCACACCTCTGAAAACAAGATGGCAGAGGTCTAGGACACACTGGAGGAGCTCTGGGCACCACCCCTCGGGTGGTGATGGACAGGGGAGAGGTCAGTCCCCTTTCCTTTGTCCAGTTTCATGCCAGAGCAGGGACTGGGGTTCCCTAAACCGGTGTAGACTGGCTTATGCAAGGAGGGCACCATCTGTGCCTTTCAAATCATTTCCAGAGGCTGGGAGAGACTACCCCTCCCCAGCTTTTTAATACCTATTTTCAAAAGGAGAGGGTGTCACACACCCTCTCTCAGTGGAAATTCTTTGTTCTGCCTTCCTGGGAGTGGGCTGCCCAGAACCCAGGAGGGCAGAACCCTGTCTGTGGGATGGCAGCAGCTGTAGCTGCAGAGAAAACCCCAGAGAGCTGGTTTGGCAGTACATGGGGTCCATAGTGGAGCCCCGGGGATGCATGGAGTTGGCTACCCAATACCAGATTTGGCATGGGGGAACAATTCCATGATCTTAGACATGTTACATGGCCATGTTCGGAGTTACCATTGTGAAGCTGCATATAGATATTGACCTATAAGTAGTGCACACGTGTAATGGTGTCCCCGCACTCACAAAGTCTGGGGAAACGGCCCTGAACTATGTGGGGGCACCTTTGCTAGTGCAAGGGTGCCCTCACACTTAGTAACTTTGCACCTAACCTTCAGCAAGTGAAGGTTAGATATATAGGTGACTTATAAGTTACTTACGTGCAGTGAAAATGGCTGTGAAATAACGGGAGCATTTTGTCACTCAGGCTGCAGTGGCAGTCCTGCGTAAAGGTTTGTCTGAGCTCCCTATGGGTGGCAAAAGAAATGCTGCAGCCCATAGGGAGCTCCTGGAACCCCAAAATCCTGGGTACCTAGGCACCATTGACCTGGTAATTATGACGGTGTTCCAGTGTGCCAATTGAAATTGGTAAATGTGGGCACTAGCCTATAGTAACAGATTTAAAGGCAGAGAGAGCATAAGGACTGCGGTTCTGGTTAGCAGAGCCTCAGTGACACAGTTAGTCACTACACAGGTATACATATTCAGGCCACAAACTATGAGCACTGGGGTCCTGACTAGCAGGACCCCAGTGAGACAGGCAAAAACAAACTCACATACATGTAAAAATGGGGGTAACATGCCGGCAAGATGGTACTTTCCTACAGTGAGCCCACCTACTTGGTGGATCTTAAGACCCCTTGAAACCACAAAATGAGTTGTTAGACCTGACAGCGTTAGGGCAGTCATCCCCCAAACTTTTTGCCTGCTTGCCTCATAGTTTGCTGATTTCTTTTTGTTGGCCTCTGAGCACTCTGAGCAGTGCTAAAATGTATGTGGTCTCTCCCCTAAACATGGTTTGATTGGTACATCCACAATTGGCGTAATTATTTATTTATAAGTCCCTAGAAAGGTGCACCACATGTGCCCATAACTTGTCAATTAAGTGCTGTTTACATTATTAAGTCGACTTGGCATTCAAAACATTTTGCCAAGCCTTGAACTCCCCTTTTATTATGTAGAAGTCACCACTAATGTAGGCTCCAAGTAGTCCATAGAGCAAGGTGCCATGTCATTAAAAGGCATGACACATACACTGAAGTTTTACATGTCTCAAATTCATTTTTCACTACTACTCTCAAAGAGTTAAAATTGGGGATTCCTTATTACATTTAATAGGCTGTAATTCCTAATTGAGAAGGAGTGGATGTGTCATGTTTAGTACCCATGGAACTGTAATAAGACATCCTCTACAATGGTAAAGTAGGATTTATTGTTACAGTTTTGAATGTGTTATTTTTAGAAATGTGGTATTTTCCTGCAGTTAGCACAGTGCCTGCAGCCTGTCTCCAATACACGCCTGGGATGGGTTGACAGCCGGGCTTGTGCATTCCCTCTGGACAGCCATGCACAAAGGGAGGTTAGGTGTCACATCCTAATGGGACAACCTAAGAAGGATGGGAAAGAGGAACTGGGCACAGCCTAACATTTATTGTATTGTATTGTATTGTAATAGTATTTATATAACGTTTACTACCACTGACGAGGCGTCGAAGCGCTTTTCGGTGAGTAGCACGCTACTCTGGAACCCAACAAGAATTAGTGATGTATTAGTATCGGGAAATAATGAGTACAGTTTTAGTATTATTATGAGTTAATTTGAGCCGCGGATTTTAGAGTTAGTTTGTTAGATTGACTAGAGTAATGGAGGGGTGGAGGGGGAAAGAAACCCAGAAGTGTTAATTGGGAGTATATCCTTCATTTACTCAACCCAAAGGCTTGGGATGAGTAAAGGGGGATGGAGGAGGGAAGAGACTGTGGATGGGGTTAGGGAGAGCATAGTAGCAGGGTGAGATAAATGAGGGAGAATTTAGTAGGGTTGTGTGGGAGGTCATGGTAGTGGAGTGAGGTTTGTTGAGTTACATGTGGAAGCGGAGGGAAGAGCTTAGGCAGAGTTATTTAGGAGATTAAATTAGTAGAAAGGATTTGGGATGAGTCAGAGTGAAATGGAGGATAGTTTGATAGAGACATGACATATGATGATGGGTAGATAAGTGTGATAAGATGAGAGCAGGAATTCATAGATGTCTAGTCTAACAACCCATCCAGGAGCCATGCAACGACCCAAGAACATGCCAAGCACAGAAACAATATATACACATACATACATATATATATATATATATATATACATATATATATATATATATATATACATACACACATACACACACACACATACACACACATAAGCACATACAATACATAATTCGAACCATGGGTAAATATACTTAGTCAAACAGGTTTAAAGTGTGTGTGTATTTTATTGTTGATTATGTGTCCATTACATGCAATCAGAAGTGTGTCATAGACCCTACTGATGCCTAGTGTTGCCTGACTCAACAATATTCCTCATATTAACTATGAAACTATAAAAGGGTGGGATAGCTAAAATATGAATCGGTGCCAACAATATATTTTATTTTTGCAATTTTATACACCACGGACATGGCCCGAAGGCATCAGAGTGCTTTACATCAATATCAAGATACATGGGTTACCTCACAGCAATTAAACTCAGACATTTACTTTGTTAGATTTGTGCAGGAGTTTCTCTAAAAGGTAATTGCAGCAGTTGGTTAAAGGTCCTACCTAGTTAAAGCATTGATTTAGGTGGTGGGGCCACATAACGAAGGTAGTTCAGATCCTGGTGTAAATAGTACTTAAGTATGGTCGGGTGTGAGTAACCATACTGTCGCCTTTTCCTCTGCAACGCATCAAACAGACAAAGGGATAGAGAGATAAAGGACAACAAACTGAAACAAGCATTTGCAATGGAATGGGTCTCGTGTTTGCTTGAGTTAGAGCTATCAAAGTTGTAAATTCCTAACTGGACTTTTCTTGCCACATACATTGAAAATGAAAAGCAAAACAGTTGACATCATCAAGTTAATTCAAAGTGCCATGGCCACCATGCACGTGAGAGTTATTGACTCCCTCTGTGAATGTCTAGAAAGGATTGCGGCAGGGATGAAAGGCAAATTGAAACCAGAGGAGGGTTTATCACAAAACAGGAGAAAGCGTGGCTTAGTGTGATGGCCAAGAAAAATGTTGACTTAGTGAAATGGCCTGGTAAGGAACTCATCAGGCAAAGGAGGGACATCTCACAAAATGCACCAATAAAAATGAAGCATTTAAGATAAGCACAACAAAGAATGAATAGCAGTAGTGGGCATGGTAAAAAGACCACAGCGAGATTACAACAGGCCAGAGCACTTGCGCACTCGACCCTAAAAAGTCACTAAGTAGCGAGCAAGAGACGGAGCTGTGCGGGGGCAGGCGGAGCGATACAGAGAGAATATATGATGTGGACGCCAACCTCAGTCTCACTCACCTGAAACTGACTGCCAAAATGCTGTTTTGTTGTACAGTAACATTCAAGTCCGTTCACTGTAGCCAATTATGGTATTTTAAACATGCAAACTGTGTAATCTCAGCTGCTGCCGAAGGATTAAGTCTGACAAATACTCAGAAATCATGATTAAACATCCTGGTTTGTGTGGCGCAGCCTCCAGCAATCTCATTGTGACAAATGGTATTAAAGAGTATGGACAATTTTGAGAGCCCTCAGCAAAGCAGAGTGAGCAGCTCATTGTTAGTTTTCTAAATCGTATGGGTACAAACAACCTGATAGAGAAGAGCGAAGAATGCTGCAATTGGTCCTGCTGACTGAAGTCAGAATGTCACGCTGTTTCTTTTGCCGGCCCTCATGTTTGTGAGAGAACAGAGGAACTTTGTCAGAGCGGGTTCATTGTTGTGCACCTGGCTGTGCTGTCGATAATATCACGATCCGATTGAAACAGAGCACGGTAGTGATTGGGGGTCAGTTCATAGGTATAGCCACCAACTTAATCGGTGCAGGAGGGATAAACTGACCTGCTTAGAGGGGCAGGTAAGGGAGTTGGAAGAGGCACACAAACGGTCAGGCTCGCATAAAGTGTGCCGCCAGCTCACCACAGCACGCAAACAACTCAAGTCTGTAGATACAGACAGGGCAGAATATGCTCTTTTGTGTTCCAAGCAGAAAAATTATGCAGTGGGCTACAAAGCGGACTGCCGGCTGGCGCATCACCCATGGGCCCAAGCCGTGAAACAGAGATTAGCCGAATTTGAGGGACTGCAAGGTATCAAGCTATACCAAGAAGAACACATTGCTCAAGTTTTGAAACGCCTCTATGCTACCCTTCACTCAGCTGAAGTGCCCGAGAGAGAAGATGCTGTGTCATACCTAGCATTTATGTCGGAATAGACTGTGTCCTGTCACCGCACAAAGGGCTGCAAGCCCACCTGTAGTGAATCTGGAGCTAGGGCAGTCAGAAAGGACCTCTGTGCACTTCAAAAACCCTTTTTTTAGGTCACCCCAACTTCAAAGGCACAACTGGGTAGAAGTATTGGACACCAGACCCTACCCTCTCAGTACATTACTGGATCTGTTTAGAACTATGCCAGGAGGAAGGGGCTGCTGTACTGCTTCAAGGTCTGCCACTCTGGGCTGCTGCTCAGAAAGAACTGTTTTGCTGCTGTGATGTGCTTCTGCCTGCTACCCTCTGTCCTGCTAAGGAAAGACTGGACCCATCTCACTGGAACCCGAAGTGATTCCAAGGTCATGTTGACTTGCTCCCTATTCTAGTCTCAGAGACATGAAAGACACCTCACCTGGACTTTGATTGCTGCATGCTTTGCCCTGCCAAGTGGTGTCAATCCAGGCCTGGGCCCTTGGAAGAGTCTATAAAGTGATGCAACTACCAGAACCTAAGCATCAATGTTGTTGCCCTGACCAGAACCTGCGCATCTCCCTCATGCAATGTATCACCACTGCTCCAAGGATCATGGACACCTCATTGCTGACTGAGAGGCGCATTATCTCCAGTTTCTGACACATCACTGACTTTGTGCGGCTCAGACTGATTCATTGCTTACATCTGAAGGATCGACAATGATGCATCACCTCCTCTGGTCCTACATCGCGTCTTTGATGTTGATGCTTCCAAGAACCAAGGTACTTTTTCAGTAGTCCAAGGCTGGTCTCTATGTTGAAGCCGCACTCTATCTCAGTCGGCCTGACTTTTCAGATTTGACAAAGTCCAGCATGACCATATGGCCCTGAAAGGTGCTTTTTGCCTTTAAGCAGTACATTTCAGTTTATTCTTTAAAAAAATCACAATTCAAGTTATTCTTATTGTATGTTTGTTATTTTGGTCTTGTTTTGTTCATAAAAAATATACTATATTTTTCTAAATTGTTGAGGAATCTTTTTTGTGGTGTTTTCACTGTTTTACTACTTGAAGTGTTGCACAAATAGTTTACACATTGAGTCTTAAGTTAAGCCTGCCTTCTCTGTGCCAAGCTACCAGGGGGTTGAACACAGGTTAATTTATGGTGTGTGTCTGACTTAGCCTGTCTAGGATTGTGGTTCCTGCTAGGACAGGGTGCATACCTCTGCCAACCAGAAACCCAATTTCTAACAAGGGTGGTCCATGTGAATGGCCTCAAACCTTACTCTGCAAGGTCCAAATTGAGCATGCTGCTGGTGACAGATGATGAGGTGAAAGAAGAGAACAAGACTCTTCACGACCTCATGCCTGCCAGGAACATGATGGGTTAGTGGAAGACATCAACCTCTCTCCCACACCGACCCCTGAACAGCAGAGTAACTGTCACCAGATGCTGGTGCAGTTTGTGCCTATGTTCTCTCTCACACCTGGACTCACAACACACCTACATGCTCATGATATTGACATTGGGGACATTTCACCTATTAAAAATAAAACTTACAGGCTGACAGACAAAGTGAGGGTAAGTATCAAGGAGGAGGTCTCCAAGATGCAGGCATTAGGGTTTACTGAGCCCTCTAACAATCCCTGGTCCGTTCCTGTGGTGCTGCTATCCAAAGCTGCCCTGCCGGCTAACACTCCAGAACTTAGGTTCTGCATGGCCTATCAGGGCCTCAATTTTATCACAAAGACTGATGCACACCCTACCTCCTGAGCTGATGAGCTCATAGACCAGCTGGGTACCTCCACATTTTTCAGTACTTTTGATTTGACATCAAGGTACTGGCATGTCACTCTGATTGAGAGGGTAAAGGAAATGTCTGTATTTTTAACCCTAGAGGGCCCCTTCCAGTTTAGGGAATGCCCTGTGGTTTGAAGAATGTCCCTGCCACCTTTTGGAGGTTGGTTAACAGTATCCCAGCAGGCAAGGGGCATTCTATGCTGGTTACTCCAGGAGGTGCTTCAGGCCCTGCAGCAGGAATGCCTGCCTATCAAGGCCAGTAAGTACCAGACAGGGCAGGGTTCAGTAGTGTATCTGGGCAACATGGTTAGCAGGGGCAAGGTGTAGTCCATCCAGACCACTATTGAAACTCTCCTGGCCTGACAACCCTATAAAACACTGACTAAAGTGAAGGCCTCCTTGGGCCTTCCACAATACTTATAGGAAGTTTGACAAGGGATATGGCACCATTGTTGCACCCTTAACAAAGCTGATTTTGAAGAAGGGCAGGTGATCTGGACCAAGACCTACCAGAAAGTTCTTTAATGCCCTCAAGGAGGCCATGTGTATAGCACCTGTAGTCAAGGCTCCTGACTTCTCTAAGGGGTTCATAGTGCAGATAGACATTTCAGAGCATGGCATAGGGGAGGTCGTACCACAGTTAAATGAGGAGGGCCTACACCAACTGGTAGCCTTCAAGAGTTTACTTCCACAAGAACAAAGGTAAAATGCAATTGAAGTGAGACCTTTGCTGTTTTCTGGGCACTGGTGACGTGGCTATATTTCTTTGGGACTTACTTCCATGTTCACAAAGACTACAAGCCCCTCAGATGACTCATACAGATGAGGGGTGATAATCCCAAATTGTTGAGGTGGTCCATCTCCCATTAGGGAATGGACTTTGCAGTGAAACACCGTCTTAGGTCAGACCACACCACTGCTGATGGTCTATCCAGGTTCTTCCACCTTAGTGAAGAGAACTCCCTGGGGTTCAGATGTTCTCCCTCCTTTCACATATTAAGTCTGTCCGCATGGTGCAGCAAGCTTTATTACAAGTGTCACAGCTGATAGGAGAGTGTTTTCTAGTGACAGTTGACAGCTGAAGAAATCAAGTGATGCTGAACATTCCATTATACAAAGGGAGGAGGAAGGGGTGCATAATTGGGAATACAATGGAAGATATCAGACATCTCCCTTTCTTAATAAAAGGGAAAAGAAGAGAGGGGAAGGTTGTCTCAGTAACAGGGACAGAGGGGGGGACAGGAGGCCCTGCCATGGGACACACAGGCCACCAGCACCCCTCTCCCTGCAGAAGGTGAACCACCACACAAATGTTCCCTGCGACCCATACAGAAGCCAAAGACACTTGCCAAGACCAAGACCACCGCAAAGGAAATAAGACCCTCCTGAATGTCTCCCTTGTGTCCCACCCTGTCACCTTGTCCACGTTAAACTGTTTTTACTCCCCTTCCTGTGGCCATTGAACATTGGACTTGTGCTACAAAAAGAATGGAACCATACCTTGGACTTTCCTCTACCATCACCCCATTCCATTGCACTTTCCCATCAATTATTTGCTCTACAATAAACTCCCTTGAACACAACTTGACTGAGAGTGTTTAATGTGATGTAAATGTGCATTTATGGAAAGAGTCACATCATATGCAAATGATCTGAATACTGTGATAGCATATAATTAATGACCTGTAGCTGTCTGTAGTCATCACATCAGTACACTGTTGTAATATCACCAACTTCTGCAAAATGAGAAGCCATTGGTGACAGTAAGTAGAGATGCAAAGGAAGTGAATGCCCTTCCGCTACAGCCACACAGATAAAACAATAGTCAGAGGAATGGTCATTTACACTGTCTCACCTGTGTGTCATTGGAAGTATTGACGTATAACGGATGTTCTGTTGTCCACATCCTCATCCTCCGCCTCCTCATCCTCACTGCCCTCAGGGTCCACTGCTGCCACAGGGGCATTTCCAGTTTCCTCCTCCTGCAGATAAGGCACATGTTGTCTGAGCGCCAGGCTGTGCAACATGCAGTATGCCACTATTATCTGGCAGACCTTCTTGGGTGAGTAGAACAGGGATCCACCTGTCAGATGCAGGCATCTGAACCTGGCCTTCAGGAGGCCGAAGGTCCTTTCGATGATTCTCCTGGTTCACCCATGTGCATCATTGTAACAATTCTTGGCCCCTGTCCTGGCATTCCTCGCAGGGGTCAGGAGCCACAAAGGTTTTGGGTAGCCTGAGTCACATGCAGGTATTGAGGGACAAACATTAGCCTTACACAATTGTATGGTATTAACAGCAGACGGCATACACTAACATATATTGGTTGGGCACTCAAGCACATCTATTAGCCACACTTTGTGCCTCTGTAGTTGTGCCATCAGCTGTGGGATGATGCTATTCCTCAGAACAAAGGCATCATGCACCGACCTAGGATACTTGGCAGTGACGTGGGAGATGTACTGGTCCGACAGGCACCCCATTTGCACATTGACTGAGTGGAAACTCTTCCGATTCCTGAACACCTGTTCATTCTGCCGGGGGGGGAACAAACGCAATATCTGTTCCGTCAATCACCCCAACAATATTTGGTATATGTCCTATTGCATAGAATCCTGCCTTCACATTGGCCAAATCTTCCACCTGTGGGAAAGCGATGTAGCTGCACATGTGGTTGACCAAGGCAGACAGAACCCTTGCCAGGACGCTTGAGAACATTGCCTTTGACATTCCTGCTGCCAAGCCCGCTGTCACTTGCAAAGAACCAGTTGCCAGGAAATGGAGCACTGATAGGACTTGCACAAGAGGGGGGATCCCAGTGGGATGAAGGATAGCTGATATCAGATCGGGCTCCAGTTGGGCCACAGCTCTGTGATTGTGGCCCTGTCCAGTCTATAGGTGAGTATTATGTGCCTCTCCTCCTGTGTAGCCAAGTCCACGAGGTGTCTGTACTCGGGGGCTTGTCTTCTTCTCCTATTTATTCACAGTGATAGGTCTCTAAGGGACACAAGAGTGAGTAGGCTGTCACAATTTGTACAATGGAACCACCACCTCAGTATAAATAGAGCATTAATGTGATGGGACAGTGGGCATGGCAATGTACATGCAATCATCAGCAATGACGCAGTTATGGATTATCTGAATGCTGTCCACCACCATTAATTGGCGACCGCCTGTCCTGTATTTAGGGACAGGTGGAAGTGATGTAACTCTGCCAACATTGGGCATCCTAGCGGAAGGCGGTCTTGCACCGCCCTGCAATTCCTCATTGGCTAATATGGGGCTCTACGGACTACATTGGCCAATGGGGATCAGCAGCGGTTGTGACGGTGTACACCGCCGCAGACGTGACTGCCATTTTCTATCTAAATCCTCACTTGATTCCTGACTTTCCACAGGACAACACCTACACTGCATATGCTGCTGTGACCTTTGTCTGGAACCTACCATGGCCGGTGTGACCGGGCGAAGGGCCCCTGTCTTCACTTTGGAGGAGTTGGAGCTTTTGGTTGGAAGGGATTCTATCCCAGTATGGACTGCTGCATGGGCCTCCAGACGAACAGGTGAGTACACCTTGGGCACGATGCATGTGCCAAGGTTGCATGGAGATGTGTGTGCATGCATTGTGTAATTTGGGGGGTGGTATGTCTGTGGGAAGTGTACATGGTGGGCACCGGGTGATGTGTGCGGCAATGGAGGTGGAAATGGGATTTGTGGACCATATGTGTGACAGGCTGATTTGCATGTGTAATGGTGTCCTTCCATCTTTATTACCTCTGCAGGTCAGTGCCCATCAGAAGAAGGGATTGTGGCATGCCATCGCCAAGGACATGCGGACCATGGGGGTCTACAGCAGGCGGAGCACCCACTGTCAAAAAATGAGGGAGGACCTGAGACATGGGGTATGGAAGACTGCGGAGGTCCATCTTCTAGGGATGGCCTCCAAATGAAGAAGGGGTGCCCATTGGAGTCTGACCCCCCAATGGCCAGCATACTGGCGGTGGCCTACCCAGAGCTGGGTGGGTGCTTGAGGGCATCACAGCAGCCACAAGCAGGTGAGTACAATCGGCATAACTACAGTCATTGGTAGGTGGCATGGTATCCGGGTGGTGGTTGTGAGTCAGTGGGTGCCCCTTAATGCAAGGTCAGACATTGCAGCATGACCCAGCTTAAGGGTAATGGGTGTATATCAAATTCAAGTAAACCTAGCTAGGTTGTATTTCATGTCAGAAAGGGCTTAGTGGGTACCAGGAGGGGTGAAGTTGGTGGTGTTTGGCCCTTATCTTGATGTGGCACCTAGCCAATTGATTACCAGTGAGGTGCATACTGATCAATCCTGAACCGTGTGTGTGATGGTCATGTGTATGCCAACTGTGGTGTTGGTGCTGTAATTGACCACCCCTATTCCCTTTCTCTCTCTCCTCCCCTTTTTTCTTCTGTCATCCTGTCCATGTGTGCATTAGCATCATCTGGCGGAAGAGCAGGGGCAACAGTGACTGAGGGAGCTGCATCCCCAGAACCCAAGAGGCAGAGTCCACTGATGCCGAGGGAACCAGTGGGACGGAGGGTCAAGGGGAGCACCAAGGCGAGACAGAAGGTGACAACACTGACTCTGATTCCTCCTCTGATGGGAGCTCCCTGGTGGTGGCGGACACCTCTGGGACCATCCCAGCTCCAGGTACAGCCGCCACCCCCGTACCAGCACCGCCCACCCAGTAGCCCCTCACCGAGTTGTCGGTGCCTGCTCACCCTTGAGGGTGGGCATCTCCTTCGCCCCAGGCACCTCAGACCCTGCCCAAGTGAGCAATGCTGCCCTGAATGAAGAGGCTATTGACCTCCTAAGAATCTTCTCTCTAGGGAAATCAACCGTAGTGAATGCCATCCAGGGGCTGGCACTCCAGATGCAGCAATGCAATGCATTCCTGGAGGGCATCCATGGTGGATTGACAGCACAACAGAGATCGTTCCAGACTCTGGCCTTCTCTCTGATGGCAGCCATTGTCCCTGTTCCTACCGTTCCCCCCAACTATCACTTCCCAGTCCCAGTGTCCTCAACCCCAACCCATCCCATGCACACATACAAACAAGCATGCACACAAAACATCAGAGAAGAGTAGCCCAGCCAAACACAGGCAGCACACTTCAGGCTACAAGCACTCACACAAACAGGAGACAGTTGAACACACACCAACATCCACTGTCTCCCCTTCCTCCCTCACAGTCTGCACTCACACCTGCATGCACTGCTTCAACAGCCAGCACCACCATCACCACACCAGGCCGCTCACACACCTCTCTAGCAAAACTCACCAAAACTTCCATCCCCTGTGTCCCCTGTGTCCTCTCCCAGCTTGTCTGTCCCCACCCTCCTAAGGGACACAAACACAGGCACTCAGACACCCAACAGACATCCACCTCACATCAGCACACTGCCCATGCACCTGCACCCAAGTCCAGCAGATGTACTCCTCCAACAACCACTCCCTCAATATCAACTCCCATCCTTCCTCCCTCATCCCACCCCACAGTCCCTAAGAAGCTTTTCCGTGCCCAACTTGACCTATTCCCTCCCCTTCCACTCCCGGTCCTACGCGTAAGAGCAGTATCCCAATGACCCAGCCCAGCACCTCAGCCAAACAGTCCACAGGGACAGTGAAGTCACCTCCTAGTCATAGAGGAAAGAAGGTGAAGGATTCCACTCCACCAGCCAGGGAAGCAAAGGAGCCCACTCCACCAGCCATGAAAGGGAAGGATCCTACTCCACCAGCCAAGAAAGTGAAGCCTTCACCTCCAGCTAAGACACAGCTGCCCTCACCTCCAGCAGAGGCTGCCCAGGAAACACCTCCTCCAGCTGAGACAATGCAGCCCTCACCTCCAGCACAGGCTACCCAGGAGACACCTCCCGCAGCAGAGACAATGCAGCCCTCACCTCCAGCAGAGGCTGCCCAGGTGACACCTCCCCCAGCAGAGACAATGCAGCCCTTACCTCCAGCAGAGGTCATGTAGGCCCCCCTCCAGGGACTTTTGTACAAGGAACCCCCTCCAGAAGCAGTTGGCGAGTTCCCCACTTCAGAGACTGTGACCTTGCACTCCCCAGCATTGGAAAATGGGCATGGAGCCCCCTCCAGAACCAGTGGGCGAGTTCCCCACTTCGGCTGAGGTGTCCCCCACCCCATTTCCCCCTGGGGTGCCTGCCCACTTCTAGCAGGCTGCCCCTGCAAAGTTTGATGCTGTGAATGCCAGGATCAAGTTGGGGCTTCGATGCTGCCCTGTGGCCATGTGGGCCTTTTGTACTTTGGAATGGGCATTGGCCCTTTCTGAACAATGGTTCATGTATAATATTTGTCACTTAAGTACTAATGGTGGTTGTTGTCATGCAAATACATTTTCAATTCTGCCCTACTGTTGTCCTTGCATTATTATGAGGTGTGTCCTGTGACATTGTTATTCATCTGCAGCTGGTTGTGTGTATGGTATGTGTGTGACTGGTGTGTGTTGTTGGTGTGTGTGTCACTCAACTTTTGCTCCTTCCCTCAGAGCAAGTGTGTCTAATGAGTTAGGGTACAGTGCTGGCTCAAAAGGAAAGTTCCCCTCAGTCAGGGTTCAATTGCACCTGCATATTGGTCCTCTGGGGGCCTGTGGCAGGGATGCCTTGGTCTTTGAGGCACACAGGCAGAACAACTGATGTCAAGGGGATCCCTACCACCTCGTCTCTACTAGTCTGGAGGAAGGCTGCCTGCCTTTCCTTCAATCCATGGTGGGGGAGCATTTATGAAAATGTTTCTGACCGCCTGGAGCCATGGCTGGGATCCAAGAATGAAATGAGGCCTCATTGATACTTCCAGGGCAGCCCAGTCATTTGTCTTGTACGATCAGATGGCTGGGCTAAGGACAAGTAGATGGTCAGGCTTAAAGGACCTCAATTGAAGATTCTTGATGCCCAGTTTGGGCCTTAGGCATGGGTCTGTTAGGAGGCCTCACAGAACTCTGATCAAAAGGCCCATTTGATTTCTTTCTCCCAGTCAAGAAGAGGAGCCCTGCCTGGGCCTGTGATACCATGTCCTATGCTCTAAGTGACATGGCAGGCTGGGAAATGAAGCTCAAAAGTGGGATCTTCCACTCCATGGCCTGCCAAACCTGTGATCTGAGGCCAGGTCTGACCTTCTTAACCAGGACAAGCAGGGGAGAACTTCCTGAGCCAGAGGGACCTCACCTAAGGCACTTTATGACACAGCAGACCAGGGAAGGGAGCGAAGGGCTGGGGACTTCCATCCCCAGACCTGCCAAAGCACTGACCCAGGGCTTTGTTAGAGCACCTTAATGGGAGTACACAGTGAAGGCCTTCCTAGGCCTATGGGAATCCATCCTGGGCATTTTGGGAGTCGGCCTCCAGAGAATGGAAACTGGGGCCAGGGATTCCACCTTTGACCTGCCAGTGATTCTGACTCAATGCCCGGTCAGAACTTCTTAACCTGAGCAGGAAGGTGTGGTCTTATCATGCCTGCAGGACACAAACACAGGCACTTTGTGACAAAGCAGGCAAGGAAGGGAGCCCAGGCCAGAGGCTACCACTTTAGCTTACCAGAGCTCTGCCCTGGAGCTCTATCAGAGCTTCTGAACCTGTACAGAAAGAAGCAGCCTTCCTAGGCTTTAGGGACCACATCCTATGTGCTTTGGCACATGGTGGGCTGAGCAACCAATAGCTGGGCCAGAGGCTTCAGCTGTCTGGGCCTGCCAGAGCTCTGACCCAGGCCCTGCTCAGAGCTTCGTAACCCAGACTGGCAGGGGAGTCCTTTGTGGGCCAGTGATACCCTGTCCCCAGTACTTTAGGATGCTGTAGGGTGGGGAAGAGTATCCACCCTTGGGAATGCCACCCCAGGCCTATTGAAGCTCTGACACTGGAGCTAGTCAATGCTTCCTAACCCAGAAAGGCAAGAACGGTCTTCCTTTGGCCTGTGTGGTCCAGTTCCAGGCACTTTGCATCACTGCAGGCCAGTGAAAGAAGCCCAGGGCTGGCAGCTTCTCTCCGGCCATGGAAGAGCACTGACCTGGACCCTTTCAGAGCTTTGACCTGGACCCTTTCAGAGCTTCCGAACCCAGGCAGGGAGTAGAGGACTCCACAGGCCTTTGGGAACCGGTCCCAGGCACTATAGAACAAGATGGGCCAGATAACAGAGCCCATGGCCATGTGCTTCAACCCCTGGACCTGTTGAAGCTCTGTCTTGGGGCCCCATCAGAGCTTCTTAACCCTGGGAGGCACGCAAGTTCTTCCCAGGCCTATGGGACCCCATCCTGGGCACTTTGTGACATGGAGGGCCACAAAGAGTGTCCAGGGCTGGGAGATTCCACACTTGGGTCTGCCAAAGCTCTGTCCCAAAACTTGGTGAGAGTTTCTTAACACGGCAGGCAGGGGAGGCTTTCCAAGGCCTACATGAGCCCATCCTGGTCACTTTGTGACCCAGCGGACAGGGTGTGGAGGGCAGAGATGGAGCTCTGACCCTGGCCCCTGTCACAGCTTATTCATCCGGCCAAGCAATGAAGCCCTCATGGGGCTAGCAGGACCCTGTATTAGACACTTTAGACCCAATTCACAAAAAAGGCTCCACAGTCATGAGTAATGGCACATGGCACATGTGATGAAATCTTCACAATAAAACATTCTCATTGTGAAGAATCTATCACTAGTGTGGAGACTCTGCCATGACTGCGGAGGCTCTTTGTGAATCAGTCCCTTTGTGACACAGCGGAGGTCCTCACCCTTCACCTGCATGTGCACTACACATTCCTGTAATCCATGGACAATGGCCTCCTGAAGCCCTGACTGGGCTTGAAACTTGAAGTGAGACCTCATTGGACTTCCAGGGCAGCTTGGAATCTTGGACACTGAGTTACATGAAGGAAGTGAGGTGTTTTGTTTTTATTTTGCATAACATGCTGTGCTCATTGCAGAGCCTTTTGCAAACATGGTGATTCTTTAACAAGCCAAACGTGATGTTTCTTTTCTCTCCTAAAGCTGATGGTTCAATACCAATCACAACCGCAGTCTATAGTTTATCCATTCTTGCTGTAAATGTTCATTCAATTGTTTGCTGCTACCATTAATCTTATGTGTAATTTAGCTTTTCCTAGGGCTCCTTTGATGTTTATGTTTTTTCAAGTTTCTTTAGTGACTGTGCAGTGACTTCTCCCTTCTTCTTTTGAAGCATTTTATAAATGTTCTCTTTGCCATGGGGCTGTACTATAAACAGAGCTCACTGCCCTGTGTGAGCCATAGTACCACATAAAATTGGAGTGCAGGGAACAAAGAGGGACAGGGCACCCTATTACTGATAATGCTCAAGCGAACTCGCAGCTGCCCACTGAATAGCAAATTAGTGAAAGACAGAGGCTTTCACTAATGCAGCAGCCGTCCACCTTTCCCGCTATTGGCTGCATCTGGCCTTTACTTTTAAATGAGAACAGAGATCCCCCAGCAGGAGAGTGCAGTGAGTGGCTGCTCCCACCTGCAAGGGGATGTCTGGGAGACAGTTAGGGTGTATTAACTTTAGCCCATTATTTTGTAGTGCGCAGCCAGCTCACTTTCAGACAGTGTTTTTGCCTCTGCACCTGCATCCATAACATAGCACTGGGCACAGAGGTAAGGCATTTTCCTCATTTAAAAGGGGCCACATTTCCATGCAAATGAGGGAATACTCCTATAAGAGGTAACCAGTGCTACATATACAATGACTATATCTGTAATACAGAAGGGACCTCACAAGTGTCTACTGCCCTTTTGCAATATAACAGTGAGCTTGGGGTGCAGAAAAGCAGAACACACCCATTTCGCCCCAGTGGCAAAGTCTGTAATATGGGCCAAGGGAGTTCTGGGGAAAAAAGTGTTAGTCAGATATCTTTCTAAATATCATGTTGTCCTCTGACAACGATCAAGTGATGCACATGCTGCCCCAGAGGAGCTTTTGCTAGCACTGAGAGCTTCTTACAGCCATATACACACTTGATGCTCCATTTTGAAATGAAGGGGCCCTGCTTTATTGTTTATTGTTCACTCCCATTTGTGTGGCATTTCTAGTGAATGTGTTGAATTTAGTACGTTTTTGGAATACAAAACATGTGTGCTGCATCTCCTCTTCAGACAGCTCCACATTTTCACTGACATATAGTCTGAGTCATTTTCCTACTGCTTCCAGTATAGACAAGTAAGAAATCAGGAATCTTGCAAAAATGAAGTAAAGTAGATAATTTGCACTATGGAATATGATGTTAACGTTACCTTTCATCCTATAAACTCCTTCAGAGTCCAGAAATAAAACTATTGCACTGCATGCCTTTCTTCCACTTAAGTTTTCTGCGTCAAACTGAACTTCACTCCACTTTACAAACTTTCAGTGACTTTCTAAACAAGGTCACGGCTGAGTCAACCATTCCACACTTTAACCATCACTTTGAAAATGTTGAAGCAATTTTCTTGACAGAATTACCTACTGTGGTACTAAGGGAAGATGTTTACCCGACTTTGTGTTATCACTGCTTGATGATGTCCTTTTATTTTACCGACTTTAAGAACAAATTATTTGCTGAAAAATCGGAAACCTACAGTTCAATCGTCTTACTGTTTTGTTCCTTTCTTTTAAGTGGACAATGCCATTTAAACCAGCTCTTGGGCACAATGGCTTGTAAATTCTAATTAAGCTGAAGTGTACTTTTAGGGCATACATGTATTTTATACAAGAAAAGCTGCTGTTGGAAATCCCAGAAATAATAAAAACGAAATTGTATTTCACTGACAATTAGGCTTAATTAGACTTTCCGGAATATTTTTCACCACACCAAGGGTCAATCTGTATGCCTAAGCAAATTTAACTCTTTGGGGTGTTTACTCGCCTCACAAGGCCTCCAACTATATATGTCATAGAATAACAATTATAACTTCAGGGAACAAGAAAGCGAGTTAATGAGCTAGTTACTTTAGCAACAGAGCCAGATTCATAAACTTTAATCTTCTTACGGTAAACCTGGTCCCCATAGTTTAAATTGTTATGATGACCTCTGCTTTCTTTAATTGTTTGTTCAGCATTACAGAAATGTTTCTTATACCTAGGAAAGTACTATGGCTAATGCTGGTGTTTGTGTTTAAAAAATGTCCACTCAAACCTGAAGAAAAGTGCACAAACATCGATCAAGTTTAATTGTGTAACATCAGTGTTACAAAAATGTATGTATATAATACTTATTGATCAATTTGCATTTTGGAATATACATATAGGGGCTGATTCACAAAGGTAAACTTACATTTTTGTGTAAGCTTCCGAATGTTTGGTATTCACAAAGGTATTTTCCGAGTAGTATATTTACTAATGAGGATTGTCCACACATAAAAAGGTAGGACTGTCCTATAATAACTTGAATATGCATTCAGGAGGATTTGGATATTCACAACAAATACAAGCTTTCCAAAACATCAAAATCAATAGTTTTGGTTGACCAGACCACCAAAGGAAAAAAAGCCCTAAACTAAAAATATGTTTGTATGTATTGCAACCGTTGATTAAATGGAAAAGAAACACTGGGAGCCATATTACGGATACAATGTATTGTTCACACTGTGCCACAGAGCCCATTTAAGTATGTGTGGTGGGTGCAGATTAGAACAGTGCACCCTATTACAACAAATGTGCTATTAACAGCTTAGGAGCAACCCTGTGTGTATTAGCAAACGATGGACTGGCAATGCAGCCTGCAATTGAAAGAGGAAGGGCATAAATCCCCATTCAGGCAAGTGCAGTAATGGCTGCACCAGCCTAATGGGAGAGGACAGAAGGATCATGGAACACCTTTTTCTCACTTTCAAGGCGTGTACTCTATGTGGCACACAGTCAGTGTATCGCCTGACAGTGTGCCTCTTGACAGCCTCTTTTCATCTGCACCAGTGCCTATAATAGAGCCCAGTCACAAAGCCAAAGTGTTTTCTCATTTTCTTGTAGCCAGGCATCTCAGGTAACACCCCCTTGAGATTGCACAAGCATTCATGAAGCATTGGTGTGATCTGTATTACAGATGGGATCACAGAAGTGTTAACAGCCCCATCTGTAATTCCAAATTTCGCTGAGGGACAAAAAAAACAGGCGCAGGAGCACATTGTGCCCTTGGGGCACTTAGGGGCATATTTTCAAGAAGCAAGTTCATCAGTGCTGATGCACCAGTTTTCTTGTGTTGCCCCTACCCCACCTAACAACACCATGGGTGCACCCTATTTACAATATGGTGCACCATGGTGGTCCTTAGGACAATAGCATCAGAATGTTTTATGCTATTGTGGCGCTTTGCTGCACTAGAGTGAAACAGTTTGACGCTAGTGCAGCAAAGTGGAAGGAGGCCTATAGGTTTCTATGGGAGCGTCATTTTAATGCTTGCTTTGAGCAGGTGTTAAAAATGACACCGAAAATGGTGCAGTGAAATGTTATAGATTTCACTGCACCATTTTTGCGGGCCTCCTAGAGGCAGAATACCTCCCTTGCATACATTATGCCTGTCAGAGGCATAATGTAGCGCAAGTGGGTTCAAAGTGGCACAATACAATCATTGCACCAGTTTCTAAATACGGCACAGCAAAAAAGCCTTCCTAATGCCCCAGTAAACTAAAATAAATTACGCTAATGTGAAGAAGGAAGGAAGTCGAGTTGTAAATATGCCCGTAAATGGCAAACATATAGATTTTGGTCCCTGTTGACAAGAAACAATGTTGCAATGTTTCTTTCTGGCGCTCAATTATATGAAACAGTTAGTGGAATATTTACAAATTTTTCATGCAATGCAGGGCAACAAGCAAAGTTGCTGCACTGTGTTGCTCGAAATGGAGACAGCAGAAAGGCACCATATCAACCAAGACATGGCACATTTCTGATGCCTCCTAATGCTGGTGCACTGTGTGCTGCCTACCGTCAACACAGATGCCCTTGCTCCATGATGCAAGGGTGCCTGCTTTACAGGCAGGATTGTTTTTGTGCGGGAAGGTACTCCTTCCTGCACAAAAGCAGTCTTTAAAGGCATTTTTGTCTGTTTATGTGTGCTGCATTTTTCAACACGCATAGAAAGAGAAAGTAGCAAGGAGAAATAAATATATTTATTTTTGTTATGCTTGGGTTAGAGAGGCATAGCAGTTTGGCTCAATCCCAGGTTTACTTCCCTTAGTAAAATTGGGACTGTGTCATAATTCGTGGGTGGATGCATGGGAACCCCCACCTTCCACCCATGAAGTGCCTCCCTGTCTCAGCCCCCTGAGCACGAGACTGATGGGAGCAGTATCATTGGAAAAAGGAGAATCTCCCCTTTCCAATGGTATCTT
Organism: Pleurodeles waltl; assembly: GCF_031143425.1. Classification (NCBI taxonomy): domain Eukaryota; kingdom Metazoa; phylum Chordata; class Amphibia; order Caudata; family Salamandridae; genus Pleurodeles; species Pleurodeles waltl. The sequence goes on along the minus strand of NC_090443.1, from coordinate 655,309,690 downwards.
TTCCTAGTGGTTCCCTGCTTCAGGATTACCACAGGACTGTGATCCCCAAGCGGGTATCCACCACTAGACACAGGGAGAGTGGAGTGGCCCCTTGGGCAAGGGCATTTGCTCCCCACAACAGTTTGCTGGCCATATTAAGTGTTTATGCCCCTGGGCGGGCAGAAAGCCCACTTAGCAAAAAAAGAGAGGAGGGGCTGCCCACCATGGACATGGGCATAGCCATGCTACCACACCAAATAAATGGGAACAAAGTCCTGGGGGGCATTTGAGGGTAATTAACCCCGAACCACCCTTGGGGGTGTAGACAGACCTCTAGATGCCATGAAATCTAAAAATAATTGAGGGGTGGGGTTCTCCTACCAAACATAGGCGCTGTTATGCCACCACCCCAACTGATGGGGGCAACAGTATTTCTGCTCCCCTGATGACTAAAGCACCTCATCCTAATGGCAAGCAAGAGGACACTTGACTCTTTTGAGTGTTGATTTCACATATGGGCTAGGAGAGTTTGGCTAACTCCCAATATCGTCCCACTTACAATAGTTAACAGTTGCCCATTTAGGCTTGAGAAAGGGGTCACCTTGAAAAACCTGCCAGACCCAGACACTTCTGAACACCAGACATCTGGGGAATCTAATGTGGTGTGCTTCACATGCAACCTACACCATTTTCTTACCCACACTGCCTTACAAACATCTGACTATGCCTGAAGTCACACATTCTCCCTACATTTCTGTGATGGAAAATTCTGGAATCTGCAGGAATCCACAATCTTCCTACCACCCATCATTGCCAGACCTGTGCTCATAAACACTATGCCCGACTTGTGTGGCTGGGCCTAGTGCCAATCACAGGAACCAATTCAATAGAGGTCAAGGGTTCCCATTGTCCTTGGTTTGATCAGCACCTGGATATACATAGGTGTCTAGTTTTAAAAATTTACAGGTTGACTAGGTTTCCCTAAGTGCCGGCTGAGCTAGGGTCCAAAATGTAGAGCTACCCACATCAGGAAAAAGAATCAGTTTTCAGTGGAAAAATGCGGTGCATCCATGTTGCATTTTAGGCCATTTCCTGCCATGAGCACTAGGTCTACCTACACAAGTGAGGTACTATTTTTATCTGGAGACTTGGGGAATGGCAGATGGAAGGTACTTTGTGACTCCCTGCAGATTCCAGAACTATCCATCACAGAAATGTGAGGAAAATGTGTTTTTTAGTCAACGTTTTAGGATTGCAAAGGAGACTGTTTAAAAAAAATGTGGAAGACTAATATAAGCCAGCCCACCCTGGAATTTTCAAACATGCACAGTTTGGCGAGGTTCCTTTAGGTGCCTGTTGAGCTAGGGTCCAAAACCTACAGCAACCCACATAGGAATACGAGGATCAGTGGTGGGTGGAAAAAGGTGATACATCCATTTCATGTTCTGGGCCATTTCCTGTCATGGACACTAGGCCTACCCACACATCACAAGTGAGGTACCATTTTTATTGAGAGAATGGTGCTTTTTCGTCCTGGGGAGGGGGTCACTCTGGGACCCTAGCACCAGAACTAAGGGGTCAGGGTGACCCTACCCTGCCCCTTTTCTTTTGTCTTTTTTTGGTGGACTTGACTAAAGCTGAGTCACAAGATGGCTGCCAATACTTCCTGGTTGAAGTGTTGGCAACCAATCAGAGCTCTGCATTTCCCTGAACAAGCTTGTTATTATTGACGAATCCTTCACGTCTCTAGTTATCTATATTTAGTTTTCTTTTAATATTTCAAAAAGTACTCAACTGATTTACACCAAATAACAATAAACAGTCTCACTGGACCAAGAGCTGCCTTTCTGCCAAACTTGGTGTAATTCTGTCCAGCGGTTCAGGCTGTGGTTGTGTCTAAATTCCTTAAGAGAATTATAAATTGAAAGACACATTTTTGACCCCCCCCCCTTTTTCTATGTCTCCACTGGACACATCACCCGTAAACTTCCCATGTACAACAAGATTCACTAGAGCATTTTTTTGTAAAATTAAGTAAAGATTCATCAAACGGCAAGTCAAAAAACGCTTTTTTAATGGAAACACAGTCCTAACTATAACTACCCACCGGCGACAGCCACTTGGTTTTATATATATATATATATATTCACTGAATAAAACAAAGTTACATGGACGTTATAGGTAGGTTCTAAATGTGAACACAAAAAAACATAGAAATTCAGCTGATAAAGTTATTTCAGTTAACTATAACTCACATCCCTGCCATGCACATTCATCTCATCAATAATTTTATTGCAAATGTTGCAGTGATACAATCAATGATGCCATAGAAGATGTCATGATTTATGTAATATGTGCAGTAATTAGCTGTGCATGGCAAGGGCATATCCTATAGTTACTTGCAATAACTTTAACTATAATAGCTGAATTTCTATGGTTTTGTGTGTGTAAATTCAATGCCTAACTATAAAGTCCCTGTTACCTTTGTTTTTTTCATTGAATTTCTATGTTTGTTTTAACACCAAGAAGGGGTTGGCTACCAGGCCCTGTGGCAAAACCCACACAGGCATCCAACTCCATGCCCCCCACAGCCTTCAGCTGTGTATGAGGGGACTTGGCCACAGGCCAGGCCCTGCAGCCAACCCTCCGTATGCATGTAATCCCCGCTCCTCACATGGCCTTCAGCCTTGCAGGGTGCGGGTTGGTCACAGGGCCTGGGACCATGCACAGCTTTCTGCTGTGAGCAGTGGGGGATTGGCTGCAGGCCCTGGCCTATGACGAGGCTTTGCAGCCAACCCTCCTTAGGCATCTAACCCTGTGTGGACAGGCAATGGCTAGGCCCTGTGACCAAAGCCCATAGACATTCAACCCCACCCCACACACAGCCCCTGGCCTTGCGCAGCAGGGGTTGGATATAGGGCCTGACCTGTGGCCAGGCCCTGTGGCCAACCCCTCCTGGCACCCTGATGGGTGGGTGGGTGACACTTTATTTCTGTGAAATGAGAATCAGTGCTACAATGCATCCTGACCTGTTTAATTATCCAAGAAAAGGACAAAATTTTGCACAAAATGTCTACCCAACTGGAGTAATTTCTACTGGCTAATTAGTTATGGCTAACTAGTTGGTAAATGTATAGTACATATTCCACCCTACAGCTGCATAAAGGGCCCTGAGTTAATGTCTCAAGTTACCTTGTGTGTCTATAATTTTGGCAATGCAATTGCTCCTCAAGCATCTTCATACAGAATTCTGCAATAACATGAACCCTCAAGTACAAAGAGGACATGACTACAAAGAATTGAATCTCCATCAAACAAGGGTACTTCTTCTGAATTATATACAGTGAATGCTTCTTTGGTTGCTGGAGATGTGCTCATATTCCTCTGCATTAAGAACACATGCCAGAAATTGGCTGGAAACATGCAGAGGGAGCTTTTTTGTAAACTTCATCATCTTGGAAGGCGAGAAGAAGTTAAGTTGCATAGCACTCTATTATATGTGATGGGGACCACAAGGGGAGCCTCAAGGCCCCCGAGATCCCTGCCTACTCCTCACATGCAGCGGGAGCTGGCATTGTTCCTGCATGCAGGTAGCAACAAAAAATGCTGCTCCCTGCATAGGGGAGAGATCCTTTCATCTGTTTTCCTGGCCGCTTGACAGCATTTTGCCACATTGTAAATATAACGAAGGAAAACGGCCTCCTTAACGCCACATTAGTATAAAAAAAAGGTGCTATTGTGGCACAAATCTGGCCCTATAATTCTGAATGTGGTATCCTGACCAAATAATTTTGATAAATTACATGTTATTCTTTTCCTTCCGCAGGTTGTACTGGTGGTAGTCTAACATGTTTGATTTTTCTCTGCTGTGCTGTTCTAATCATGATTGTTGACATTAAATTAATTTCTACCATTCAGTTGTTTACCCAAGGTCATAGCTTGCAGGTATATTGTGAGAGTTGAGATTTTTTTTAGAAGGATATAAGATTTTAAATGATTGTATGCTCTAGTGTTGAGTGCTTTTATTGTATTTGATGTGTTTTTAAGTAATATGAATCTGAAATAAACTATACTGTTTATGTTTGTCCCAGTGCATTCCAGTGGGGTTAGTGTCTGTGAAATACCTTGTTGTTCATATTGTTTGTTACTACATGCACCATGACTGGTTTGAGACTCCTGTTCTTTTGTCATGATGGGTCATTATATGGTTTAATGAGCCATTCATATCCTGTTAAGACGGTTACATGACCTAGTGGTATTATTTTTTCTCTTTCGTTGAATATTAAATAACAGAAGTTTATTTTTGTATTATTGCTGTACCAACTGTTATTCATACTCTAGCTGTTAACATATACCATCATGGCTCCATTAAGGGCATAGGGTGGTTATAACTGTCTCTGATGCTCCTGGCTAGGTTCCCTTAGGTGCCAGTGGAGCTAGGGTTCAAAATCAACAGCAACCCATATGGGAAAACGAGGATCAGTTTTGGGTGGAAAAAGGTGATGCATCTATGTCGGGCCATTTCCTGTCATGGACACTAGGTTTACCCACACAAGTGAGGTACCATTTTTATTGAAAGAATGGTGGGAGCTTAGAACTGTAGAACATTTGTTATTACCAATTGGGTTTCACTGCATTTGTGCCTTTCAAATGTAAAACCGTGTATAAGAAGATGACATTTCGAAAAATACAATCCAAATCACATGCTAGTGCAGGTACCCACAAATACAGAGATTTAGAAATAATCAGTGCTACTAAACTCTAAGGGGGTTATTACAACTTTGGAGGAGGTGTTAATCCGTCCCAAAAGTGACGGTAAAGTGACGGATTTACCACCAGCCGTATTACGAGTCCATTATATCCTAGGGAACTCGTAATACGGCTGGTGGTATATCCGTCACTTTACCGTCACTTTTGGGATGGATTAATACCCTCCTCCAAAGTTGTAATAACCCCCTATTCTTGTGCTCACTTCATAAATGTATGAGTTTTCGTGATACCCATATTTCACTGCCTATTTCGCTTTAAAAATGTGTAATCAATGAACAACTGGAAGGTGCAGCTCAGTTGTTTGCTCTGTGTACCTTGGGTTCTCAGAGACCCTACAAATCGTATATATCGTTGCAACCAAAAGGGTCTAGCAGACTTAGGGGGTTATTCTAACTTTGGAGGAGGTGTTAATCCGTCCCAAAAGTGACGGAAAAGTGACGGATTTACCACCAGCCGTATTACGAGTCCATTATATCCTATGGAACTCGTAATACGGCTGGTGGTATATCCGTCTTTTGGGACGGATTAACACTCCTCCAAAGTTAGAATAACCCCCTTAATGGTATACTGCTCTTGTCAATCTGCCATTGTGACAACAAGTTGCAGATTATTATGTTGTCACACATGCCCTTTTTCTTCTTCATTTTAAATATTCTTTTTTTTTCAACAGTTTTTTGTTCCCTAGGAAAACCTTGAGGTATCTACACATATGACCCCTTGTTGAATTTAGAATTCTGTCTACTTTTCAGAAATCTAGATCTTTTCTGGTTCACCCATGGTTTATCCACTAGTTTTCCACCACAAACTGGAAGTAGGTTGAGAACACAAAAAATAAGGAAAATAGACTACTTCTTAGAAAAATGCTAAAATTGTGGAACAAAATGTGTTTTTTTGATTCAGCTCTTCATGATATTGAAACCTGGAAAGATGGTGACTCTAGTACAGCAAATTGTTTGTGGATGCCATTTTCAGGTAAAAAACAGATACTTTTATCTGTAGCACTTTTTCCCTACTTTTCTGAAAAAACCTAACATTTTGCTATATTTTTCATATTTTCTCAGTACCCTCCACAGGAATCCACAAACCGTGGGCACCTTTAGAGTCCTCTGGATGTTGGAAAAGACACAAATGTGGCATGGATAGCTTATGTGCACAAAACGCTATGGATGCTTAAGAACTACCCCAAATAGCCAAAAAAGGGATCAGCACTGGTGGGGAAAAGGCCTAACAGCAAAGGGGTTAATGAAACACCATCTAAATAACAGTAACAAAAATATTGCAATTTTATCAGTAAAATAAACGCAAAAATAGATACAATGATAATATTATAAAAATGTATTTCAAATAAAAAAGTAAGTAACAGATAAAATCACCCATAACAAACATATAAGCAATAAAATTCCAAAGAAATACAGCTAGCAAATGGGTGCAATTTACTCATTTCAAAAGGAGTATGTATCCAGAAAAGAAATATTCAACAAACTGCTGAATATAAGGCCACCACTACAGTAAGTCTTGGAAAGGTTGGTTTGGAAAAGGCATGTGCTACTCAGTCAGAGTAAAATTCATCAGCAACTGAAGGGAAAAATATCTAAACGCCACAGAAGTAAGTACAAAAGAGTGACCATAATTTAAAAAGTAACCCAGCAAAAAATGTAAAGTATTAATAAAATTATGAAACACCTCAAATAGTGACTGTTAAACTTATATCCAATATCTAGACATGAAATATGAAGCTTTCAAATGTAAACATTAATAATTAAAATTAACTAATTGAATGTAGATTTAAAGAATTATAACACATGTATATTCACTTAAAAAACTAAAGGTTACAGGGATGTTGTAGTTAGGCTCACATTTTAAACGTACAAAACCATAGAAATTCAGCTAATATAGTTATTTCAAGCAACTATAACTCGTGCCTTAAGATAACCATAACTCGTGTCCCTGCCATGCACAGTTTTTTTCTCAAAATTTTTGATGAAAATATTACATTGATATTATCAATGAAATTTTAAAAAATGTCATGAGTGCTGTAATATGTATATATTTAGCAGTGCATGGCACAGGTCTTTGGGGGGGGTCCACAGAGGCCCCTCTTATGTCTTTTTAAAAAGCCCCAGGGAGGTGGTGGTCCTTGGGGCCCAGGAGTCTGCTGGGCTCCCCAATTCCATTTAGATTATTTATCACACGGGAGGTGCTGGTTCCTGGGACCGGGGGCGGACACACAGCCCCCACATATGTTTAATTTATAGCCCCATGGAGGTGGTGGTCCCCAGGGCCCAGGGGGTTCTGTGGGCTTCCCTATTCTTTTTATTTTCTTGCCTGGGGAGGTGGTGGTCCACATGGCCCCCCTTCATATAAACTAAACTTTGCCATCGGGAGGTGGTGGTCCTGGGGCTTTATTTAGCCCTAGATGTGCCCCCTTTCTTATAACATGGCATTGCCCTCGGACCTGGCCCACCTAGGGGCTGCAATTATTGTGAAACACGTGAGACCATGATTTTTTTTATAATCTCAGAAAAATCAACAGATCCAGATGAGAACTACACTGAGATTTTTAAAAGAAATGTTGTTAATCCTTGACGGTTCCCTGGGGGGGGGGCCTCAACCAAGCCCAGGGGTTTAGACTATACATGCCCTGCCCCCTTTTCTTTTTTTATATTGGATGCCAATACTTCTTGTTTGAAGAGTTGGCAGCCAATCAGATCTCAGCAGGAGATCTCCCTGGATCTGTGGCCCTGTATATGCACATTTTGTTTCCCTTTACTACCTCGAAAACTTATGAACAGATTTACACTCAATAAAACAATGGGTGATCTGCGGGCCACAAGCTACCTTTTTGCTAAATTTGGTGTAATTCCATCCAGCGGTTCGGGCTGCAGACGTGTCTACAAATTATGGGAATTAACATTAAGAATGCATGTTTTTGACCCCTCCTTTTTCTCTCCCCCCACTTGACGCATCATTCTGAAACTTTCCATGCACAACAAGACCCAACTTGGCACTCATTTTAGAACATTTTGTGAAGATTCGTCAAATGGCACCAATGATATAGGCAAGTAAAAAAACGCTATGGAAACTAGGTCTTAACTATACCTACTGGTGACTGCCATGTTGCCCCGGCTATGCACAGTTTTTTAATGAATAATTTCACAGCAAATGTTACAGTGATATTATAAGTGATTTGATGTCATGAGTGCTGTAATATCTGGGGTAATTAGCAGTGAATGGAGAGGATATAAGTTATAGTTACCTTACGGCACGAGTTATAGTTCCTTGAAAGAACTATAACTATAACTGATGAATTTCTAACGTTTCGTACAAGCAAATTCAGAAGCCAACTATAACGTCCCCGTAAACTTTGGTTTTAAATGAATTTATGGTTATTTAAATTCTATTTTCTAATTACAACATCTCTTAACATTTTTTTTTTTCAATGAATTCTATGTTTTCTTTAACATAAAGCAATTTTCATTACTATCCGTTAATCCAACCACCACCATGCATGGCCTTCGACCATACGCGGTAGTGGTTGACAGCAGGGCTTTGCCTGTGGCAGGCCCTGTGGCTAACCCCCTTTAACCACCCAAACTCGTGCTGTGCACGGCCTTCAGCCAACCCATGAACCTCCCAACCCTTAGAGAGAGAGACAGAGAGAGAGAGAGAGAGAGAGAGAAAGAGAGAAAGTGAGAGGGATGTAGGCTTTGATGAGTGATATACTTTTACTTTGAATTAGATTTTTCCAGACAAATTGAAAAGAAAAATGTTTTTGTCAATTAAAAAGTGTGAGATCACCTTTCAGTAAGTAACTGAAATATTTATAGTTGAAAAGAAACTAAAACAGGAAATGACCACAGGTTCACCTAGACTAGAACACTTATCCTTTAGTGTGCATGTCTGAGACCTTAACCACTAGGCCTGAAGTGACGTTTTACTGTGCAGTCTCCAGACTTAGCTATGATATTCAACCCAGAGATTTTGAGGGGAAAAATATTTCTATGTTCCTTCACTAGGAACGTTTAACAGTGAAAACACTGGAAAATAAACAGACACACTGCCAAGTGATACTAGGATTTGATCTTCAGCCTACTGAGTGACAGTAAAAGACCTTGACTATTAGGCCAGAAGTGACTCTGATCTGATCTGCTCTCCATCCAAACATAACTATAACATTCGTACCAAGAATCTTCTTAGTCTGACTCTTTGAAGTCATTGAATGGAGAGACCATTGCAGTAACAATATCTCTCTCTCTCTCTCTCTTCCATCCCGTTATAGGATGGAAGAGAGAGATAGAGAGAGACAGAACGTGAGAGAATAAAAGAGAGGGAGAGACATTAAGAGAAAGAGATAGACAGCGAGAACTTGAGTGAAAGAGAGGGTGAGAAGGTTTTTAGGCTTTGTTGAATGATATATGTAGAATTAGATATTTTAGGACAAAATAGAAAAGAAAGTGTATTTGTCATTTAAAATGAAAGGGATGACCTTTCAGAATGAACCTTTAACTTTTGAAGTTTAAAAAAAATCAAAGAAGGGAAAAGACCACAGACATACCTAGAGTAGACTCAACTTTCAGTGTGGGAATCTCTGAACTTAACCACTACACCACAGGTGACTCCTTACCTTGTTGTTTACAGACATACCTATGACATTCAACCAATGCATGTTAAAGGAAAAAACATGAACGTTCCATCACAAGGAAGGTTTATCAGTCAAAACACTAGCCAGTAAATAAATACATTTCCAAGTGGTTCTCGGATTTGAACCTTCAGCCTTCATTGACCATTAGGCCAGAAGTGACTCTGTTATGCTAGGCATCCAAATGTAACTACAGCATTCATAACAAACATCTTGGTAGGAGGGACCAGTGCAATAACAAACTCTCTCTCTCTCTCTTCCATATTATGAGATGTAAGAGAAAAAGAGAGAGAGAGTGAGAGAGAGAGAGAAACAGGATAATGGGAAGGGATCCTCAAGGCCTCCGTGGTCCTAGTCACCTCCCAGCATCCTGCGGGAGCCGGCATTGCACCCCAAAGTAGGGAGTTGCTTTAAATAGCAGCCTCCCGCTTGGAAGAGCAATGTTTTCATCTGTTTTCCTCCACGCAAATTTGCATGCTGAGAAACAGAAGAAAACTTCACTTTCTGCAAGTGAGAGCTAGTTGACAGTTCTCACTTGCAGAAAATGAAATGCTTGCCCTGACTTGACTAGTACTGCCAAAGCTCTTGCCAAGTGAGAGCAAACAACTATGTTCCAGGGGTGGGAACCCCAGGACATAGCAGAAGCAGGCTTTGGGGTGTAGTGGTCTCCAGGGATGCACACCCATCCTGCATTACATTTGATTAGAGCCCAGGGGACGGAGGTGTCAGTCCTCGGGGCAGTGGGGGCTGAGTGGTCTGCCTGCACTCTATTTGATTAAATTTCCCTGGGAATTGGTGTTCCCTGTGGCTGTGATGGGGGCTGAGTGCCCCCCTGCATTACATTTGGTTTGTGCTCTGGGAAGGTTGACGTCCCTGGGGCAGCAGGCCCCCACTATTTTTTGTTGTAGCCCAGGGAAGGTGGTGGTACCCTGGGCTGCAGGGGAGTGGCTTACCCACCCACATTACATTTGATTAAAGCCCCGGGGAGGTGCCAGTCCCTGGGTCTGCAGGGGGCACGGCAGCCTACCTGCCCCACCTGCACTCTATTTGATTAAAGCCCTGGAGAGGTGGTGGTCGCTGGGACTGCAGAGGGGTCGGGCACCTGCTGCATTACATTTGTTTAGATCCCCAGGGAGGTCCTGGTCCCCAGGGCAGGGAGGGCCAGGCAGCCCCTTTGCATAAAATTTAATTGGAGCCACGGAGAGGTGGCAGTCCCCGGGGCAGCAGGGGTCCAGACGTACCCTCCGCATTACATTTTTTAGAGCCTGGGGAGGTGGCGGTCCCTGGGGCTCTGAGGGGGCCATGCAGCCCCTGCATTTTATGTAGATGAAACTGCAGAGAAGTGGTGATACCTGGGGCTGCAGGGTGGGCTGCACTGCCCCCACATTCATTATAAATAAGTACCAGGGAGGTATCAGTCCCCAGAAACTGCACTTGGAGGGGAGCCTCATGCACCTCCTCCTTTATTTCAAAATGCCCCTAAGACCTAGCCCACCCGGGGGCCTCTTAAAAACAAGCACAGGAGCTCTCACTTAAAAAAAAAAAGTATTGCACATTCACGGATCCTATGCAAATGCATGGTAAAAATGAATTTAAAAAAAGGCTTTTTTGTCCTGGGGTGGGGGTCGCTCTGGGACCCTAGTATCAGAACTAGGGGGTCAGGGTGACCCTACCCTGCCCCTTTTCTTTTCTTTTCTTTTTTTTATCTTTCTTTGGTGGACTCGACTGAAGCTGTGTCACAAGATGGCTGCCAACACTTCCTGGTTGAAGTGTTGGCAGCCAATCAGAGCTCTGCATTTCCTGCACAAGCTTATGGCCAAGCCCCCACAGGCATCCAGCACCATGCCCCCCACGGCTTTCAGCTGTGTATGAGGGGACTTGGCCACAGGCAGCCAACCCTCCATATGCATGTAATCCCGCTCCTCACATGGCCTTCAGCCTTGCAAGGTGGGGGTTGGTCACAGGGCCTGGGACCATGCACAGCCTTCTGCTGTGAGCCATGGGGGATTGGCTGCAGGCAGGCCCAGCCAACCCTCCGTAGGTGTCTAAACCTGTGTGTACTGGCAATGGCTAAACCCTGTGACCAACACCTATAGACATTTAACCTCAACCTATGTAAAGCCTTTGGCCTTGCACAGCAGGGGTTGCAGGTAGGGCCCGACCTGTGGCCAGGCCCTGTGGTCAACCCCTCCAGCCACCATGTGGGGGATGACATTTAGTTTCTGTGAAATGAGCATCGGTGCCACAATGCATCCTGATCCATTTAATTATCCAAGAAAGGTACATAGTTTTGCACAAAATGTCTACCCAACTGGAGTACTTTCTACTGGCTAATTAGTTATTGCTACCTTGTTGGTAAATGTACAGTGCATATTCCACTCTACAGCTGCATAAAGGGACCCAAGGCAATGTCTCCAGTTACCTTGTGTATCTGTAATTTTGGTATGCAATTGCTCCTCAAGTGTATTTATACAAAATTCTGCAATAACATGAACCCTCAAGTAGAAAGAGGACATGACTTCAAAGAATTGAATTTCCATCAAACAAGGGTACTTCCACTGAATTATGTGCAGTGAGTGCTTCTTTGGTTGCTGGAGACGTGCTCATATTCCTCCACATTAAGAACACATGCCCAAAATTAACTGGAAATGTGCTGAAGGAGCTTTTTTGTAAACTGTTCATCATCTTAGAAGAAGGCGAGAAGACGTTGCACAGCACTTTACTATATGTGATGGGGACCGCAAGAGGAGCCTCAAGGCCCCCACGATCCCTGCCTACTCCTGGCATTCAGCAGGAGCTGACATTGTTCCTGAATGCGGGGAGCGGCTAGAAATGCTGCTCCCTGCATATGGGAGAAATCCTTTCATCTCTTTTCCTGCCCACTTGACAGCATTGTGACACTTTGTAAATATAACAAAGGAGAATGGCCTCCTTAATGCCACATTAGTATAAAAAAAAAGGGCACTAGTGTGGCGCCAAGTGGCACTCGGGCCTTGCAAATCTGGCCCTATAATTCTGAACGTGGTCTCCAGACTACATCATTTTGCTAAATGATATTATGTTTTTTCTTTCGCAGGTTGTACTGGTGGTGGTCTAACATGTTTGATTTTTCTTTGCTGTGCTGTTCTAATTGTGAGTGTTGGCGTTAAATTCATTTCTACCATTCAATTGTTTGCCCAAGTTCATGGCTTGCAGGTATATTGTGAGAGCTGAGATTTTTTTAGAAGGATATGAGATTTTAAATGATTGTGTGCTCTAGTGGTGAGCGCTTTTATTGTATTTGATGTGTTTTTATAGATTATGAATCTGAAATAAACTATACTGATGATGATTGTCCCAGTACATTCTAGTGGGGTTAGTGTCTGTGGAATACCTTGTTGTTCATATTGTTTGTTCCTACTTGCACCATGACTGGTTTGAGTCTCCTGTTCTTTTGTCATTATGGGTCATAATGAGCCTGTGATATCCTGTTAAGACGGTTACATGAACCAGTGGTATTATTTTTTTCTCTTTCTATGAATATTTAATAACCTAAATGTATTCTTGTACTATTGCTGTCCCAACTGTTATTCATACTCTAGCTGTTAACATATACTATTATGACTCATTTAAGGGTATAGGGTGGTGACAACTATCTCTGATGCTCCTGTTCATGGCACCTTGTGCTCCAGCTATATTGTGTGGTGGGAAGGAGCAAGTATGGCTTCTCAGTTTTGGGTTCTGTGGTGGGTTTTTGTTGTTCGATGTATTGATTTATTGCTTTTTTAAATGTCTGTTCCCCTCCTCCTTCATGCTCTTCCCTGCCCATTCACTCCTTTACCAACTATGTACATTTTAATTTTAATTCACTATATGCTCTCTACCACAAAGATAATATGTAATGGCTGTTCACTACAGCTTTATACTCCAGAACTCTGAGGTCCATAATTCACTTGCACTACACCAACCTATTGCATCCTTGTTGCAGGTACAGAAATCCCATACTGAGTTTTGTGTTGAGAGGATTGTTGTCTTTCAACGGTTTCTTTCCTCGAGCATACTCTTTATGCGCTGTCACTGATTGTGAGAAAGTGGTATGTTGGTTGACTGGGGTCTGAGCTCTAGTCAGGCAACAGCCACAATCCCTTTGCATCGTTAGCTACAAAAAGACTCTAAATTAACTTGTGCCTAACCCTGGGTAGATTGACACTAAAAGCAGTTAGGCTAAACCTAGAGACAATGTGTAAAGTATTTGTGCAGCACACAAACAGTAGTAAGGTGAATGTATAACAGAAGAAAAATAACAAATCAAATTAGAAAAATAGAGTAAACTGTAAATCAATTATTTGTCACCAAAAGGGCAAAAATCTAATTAGGAGAGCTGAAGTTCTGAATTTTTAGAGTTTAGGGTGCCTAAAAGACAAAAGCTCCAACTGACGCTAGTCACCTTTAGCACCACAACCAAGGATCCAGGAGTGTATGGAGACCCCTTGGGGGTTCAAGAATCACTCAGGTTGGGTGCAGATGCAGGCTCAAGATGGTGAGAGCCTGTTATGTCCCTGTGGCTCTGACAACAAAGGCCAGCAAACTAGCCCTTTGAGTCACTTCTGGTAGTCCTGAATGTAGGTGTAGAAGCAGGGCTCAACAGTAGGGCTGGACTCTGAGGGGTCAAGGCAGGCTCCAGGTACAGCAGCAGTCTGGAACAGTACACAGCAGGTCACAGCAGCAGGCAGTCCTCTGATAGTCCTTCTACAGGTCCAGCAGTGAACTGAGGAGTGGGTCTAAGCCGTAGTTGTATACCCTAGTGTCCTGCTCCTAGAAGGTGGGAGGTGTTTCTTGGAAGGTTATTTGAGGTTCTGGAAATCTCCTGCCTCCCCTGGCCTGGGTCCAAGCTAGTTGAACTGACAATACAGGATTGTTAGACCTGTTGTGAGGAAACATGACACAGCCTATTGAGGTACAAGGGGGGCTGTGCTCATCTCTGCCCCCTTCAAACCAGTTAATTGGCCTAATGAGGCTCAGTGTTAGAACTGACAGCCTTATGGTGGTCATCCCCCAACTTTATGCCTGCCTCCCTACACTTTTCTGACACTGTTTTTGCTGGGTTTTTTTAGGACTCTGCACACTTTACCACTGCTAACTAATTCTAAATTGCATATGCTATCTCCCTACAAACATGGTAACATTGGTTCATACCCAATTAACATATTCGATTTGCTTGTAAGTCCCTAGTAAAGTGCACTACATGTGCCCAGGGCCTGTAAATTAAATGCTACTAGTGGATCCCCAGCACTGGTTGTGCCACCCACACAAGTAGCCCCTTAACCATGTCTCAGACCTGCCATTGCAAGGCCTGTGTGTGCAATTTCACTGCCACTTCGACTTGTCATTTAAAAGTACTTGCCAAGCCCTAATCTCCCTTTTTTCTACATATAGGTCACTCCTAAGGTAGGCCCCCCAGGCAATCCATAGGGCTGGGTGATATGTAGACAAAAGGCAGGACATGTGCATGTGTGTTTTAAATGTCTTGGTAGTCAAAAACCCCTAAATTCGTTTTCCACTACTGTGAGGCCTGCTTCTTTCTCACGATAGCATCATGGCTACCCTCATATCCTGTTTGAGTGGTAGATTCTGATCAGAAAGGGATAACCAGGTCTTATTTAGTATGGCCAGAATTGAATTAGAAAATCCTGCTCATTGGTGAGGTTGGATTTTATGTCACTATTTTAGAAATGCCACTTTTAGAAAGTGAGCATTTCTCTGCACTTAAAATCCATCTGTGCCATACAGACTGTTTCCAACCCATGTCTGGGCTGGTCTGGTTGACAGCTCCCTGGTGCATTTCACCCAGACAACCACAAACACAGGACACTCAGTCACACCTGCACTCATCTGCTTTACTGAATGGGTCTTCCTGGGTTGGAAGGGTGGATGGCTGGAGCAGCCCGCAAAGATCGGACCGCCGGGCGGCCGCCAATGCAGCCGCACTCCCGCCACGGCCATTTGGAGATCCCCGCTGGGCCGCAACACAGGAGCCGGCAGTGTTGCGGCCGTGCGACGGGTGCAGTTGCACCCGTCGCGCTTTTCACTGTCCGCATAGCAGACAGTGAAAAGCTGCACGGGGCCCTGACAGGGGGCCCCTGCACTGCCCTTGCCAGTGGCATGGGCCCCAGGGGCCCCGCGACTTCCCGTACTGCCAGCCTTTTCCTGGCGGTTCAAACTGCCAGGAAAAGGCTGGAGGTAGGGGAACTCGTAATCCCCAGGGCAGCGCTGCGGATTAAATCCCCCGGGACCAACGTGGCGGTAAAGCGTGGTCATGATACCATGGGAAGCACCGCCAGCCTGTTGGCAGTGCTTCCGTCAGAACATCCCTAGCGGTCTTGGACCGCCAGGGTTGTAATGACCCCCTTAGCCCCTTGCTTTGTGGAAAGAAATGACACATCGTCTGTGCCACGTCGGAAAATCTGACACACACCTTATTTTTTCATGCATCTCCTCCTCTGCGGTCTCTGCGTATAATTTTGACGCAAACCAGGTACTTTGTGCAAACAAGAGACAATTGTTGATTTCTAAGATTTAAGACTTTTTTTAAACTTGCAAAAGTGATATCTCAACTTGTGCTTACTGAATATTCATCATTTTGACCTTAATTTAACCAGATAAATATCTTAAATTTTTCCTAAATCTGTGAATCTGTGTAGTGTATTTTTGTGGTGTTTTCTCTGTGTTACTGTATGATTTATTGCAAAAATACTTTACACATTGCCTTCTAAGTAAAGCCTGACTGCTCAGTGCCAAGCTACCAGAGGGTGGGCACAGGATAATTTGGATTCTTTGTGACCTACCATGACTAGGATTTTAGTCCCTATTTGGATAAGGGTGCTTACCTCTGCTGACTAGAGACCCCATTTCTAACATTGGTAATCAGCGGTGAGGATAGGACTTGTGTTTGTGCAATTGTGTACAATAGCTAAGTGTACACTACCTACCCACAGTTAAAGGTCAATTTGATTTGTTCTCTTTTTGCTCCAAATCCTAAACAACATGTCTCTGGCTGGGTCTCAAGGAGGATCTGGAGAGTCTGAGTCCAGCAGTGATGGTGGCATCATACAGACAGTACCTGCCGGAGACAAAAAGGTTTGTATACCCAAAGATGTGGTGCCAAATTATGTGGTGGGAGAGGACATTGATAAGTGTTTGATGCCTATGAATTTGCACTAAGGGCTTATGGGGTTCCTGAAGAGCAATGGGGAGCGGGCTTGTGGAAACGTGTACCAGTAATTGGGAGGGACACACTTCTGACATTAGAACCAGAGGACTGTAATACATACCCGCTCATGAAAACCTTTTTAATTGCCAAGTTTGGAGTCAGGGACAGTACCAAACTCTCCACAAAGACTTGGGTAGACTTTTATGATTTATCTTGGAAGGCACTGAATAAATGGGTGCTGGAAGTAAAGTAAATGATTATGTGGGGTTATATAATTTGATCCTGAGAAAACACATGCTCAGTAATTGCTTTACAGAATTGTGTCAGCACCTGATTGACAGTAAGCTGACTGATCCCAGGAAGCCTGCTGAGGAGGCGGACCTCTGGGCTAGCACAAGAGTGTCCAAAAAGGTATCTGGGGAGAACACTCACAAAGATGATCAGGGTCCCCACCAGATGAAAGAGGAAGGAGAAAAACGTAAACATAAGGAGTTCTCAAAAGGCCCCAAAATAATTCCCAAGGGAGTAGTGGTATCCAGTCACAGACTGATTCTAATAAGAAAGGTATTGTTGACCATAAGACAGGTAGGTTTGTACCCTAATGTGCAGAGTGCTCCAAGTATGGTCACTCTAAGGGCGACTCCAAGTGTCCCAAGAGGGCACAGCCCCCCACTAGAGGGCAGATAACTGGGTTGGCTAGTGTAGCGCTCGGGGAGGAGGTAGCTTTGGGGAACAGACAGAGGTGGCCCTGGGAGAGGAGGAAATGGTGCCAAAAGCCCACATGTCTGTTAATACTTTCAAGTATAGGCAGTGGGTCGCCATTAATGGGCAAATGGTGGAGGCTCTGTGTGACACAGGAACCAGTACGACTAATGTCAGGGGTCAGCTGGCGCCAGCAGAGCAGGTCCTCCCTAATACATTCCACCAGGTTATAGTCGCTGACAATTGCAAGAGCCACCTACCGTAGCCAAGGTTCCCTTTGAGTGAGGGAGGGGTCTGGTACTCTGAAAGTAGTTGTGAGTCCTGCCATGCCTGTAGATTGTCGTTTAGGCAACGACCTTGAGAATCCTACCTGGAAGGAGGTAGAGCTAAAGTTTCACCTGGAGATGTTATGTTTGCCTGAGTGGGTCTGGATGACCACAAGGTTCATGGCTGCCGGGGAATGGGGTCAAGAGAGTCTTGAGCCTGGAACAATGGCCCAGACAGCTGCCAAGCAGAGAGGCAAAGGGGTGAGGGAAACCGGTCCCAGAAGTTCCCACAGTGGTTGAAGGGGTCCCTGAGGAGGAGGCCCCTGAGCCAACTGAGGAGGACATTGCTGCCCTGGGTAACCTACCTGAGCTTGCTGGGTGGCAAATTGATTATGGGCCAACAAGGGAGTAATTCTGCCAAGTGCAGAAGGAATGCCCTACTCTTGAGGGTCTGAGGCAACAAGTCTGAGCTCACACAGCAGGTGAAGCCTCTGGCGATCACCAAATATATTGGGAGAATGATCTCCTCTACAGTGAGACTAAGGTGCCAGAGGATGGGGCAGCACATGTGCTGGTGGTCCCCCAGTGCTACTGGGCCTCCCTACTGGGTCTGGGTCTGACTCACGACAACCCCCCGGTGGGACATTTGGGAAAGACAAGACCTTTGCTAGGCTTGTCACCCACTTTGATTGGCTCCGAATGCGGGTGGCCTCAGATGCATTCTGTAGGTCATGCCCAACTGACCAGGCTAGTGGGAAGACAGGGAAAAGGCTCAAGGCCCCCATGATCCCACTCCATGTTGTTGGCACCCCCTTTGAAAGGGTGGGCATCAACGTCATGGTCCCTTGGACCCCCAGACTAGCTTAGGCAACAGGTTTATCCTGCTTTGGTGGACCATGCCACCTGCTACCCAGAGGCATGTACATGTGTGTTTTATATGTCCTGGTAGGGGAAAACTCTTAAATTTGTTTTCCACTACTGTGAGGCCTGCTCCTTTCATAGAATAGCATTAGGGCTACCCTCATATCCTGTTTGAGTAGTAGATTGTGATCAGAAAAGGGTAACCAGCTCAGGTTTGATATGGCTGGAATTGTAACACAAAATCCTGCTTAATGGTGAGATTGGACTTTATGTTACTACTTTAGAAATGCCACTTCTAGAAAGTGAGCATTTCTCTGCACTTAAAATCCATCTGTGCTTTACATCCTGTCTCCAATCCACATCTGGGTTGGGCTGGTTGACAGCTCCATTGTGCATTTCACCCAGACAACCACAAACACAAGACACTCAGTGACACCTGCACTCATCTGCATAGTGAATTCGTATTCCTGGGCATGAAGGGTGGAGGGCCTGACACTTACATTTCAAAAGCTAGTGGCCTGTCCCACACAATTGACTCCCAAATCCCTTACTGGGACCTTGACAGACAGAGCTGTACTGAAAGGGGAACTTGTGCACTTCAAGGCCAGTTTTTGAAGTCTCCCCCACTTCAAAGACATTTTTTGAAATATAAATTGGGTCTCTGACCCCCCCAACTCGGACACTTCTGGACCTGAATCTGCAACATGTCAAGAGGAACTGCCTGGCTGCCCAAAGGACTCATCTGGACTACTTTGCTGTGAAGGACTGCTGCCCTGCTGTTGCCCAATTGTCCTGCTGCCCTCTGACTTTGCTGAAAAGTGCTCTCCAAGAGGTTGGATTGAGCTTGCCTCCTGTTTTCTGAAGTGTCAGGTCCAATAAGACTTCAGCCCTCATTACAACTTTGGCGGGCGGCAACCACCGCCCGCCAAGTTGTATCCGCGGTGCGGGCGCCAATGTGGCTGCACTCCCGCGGTGGCCATAACAACATCCCCGCTGGGCCGGCGGGCAGAAACCAAGTTTCCGCCCGCTGGCCCAGCAGGGATGTCGGCCGCAACATGGGAGCCGGCTCCAAATGGAGCCGGCGGTGTTGCAGCAGTGCGATGGGTGCAGTTGCACCCATCGCGCTTTTCACTATCTGCTATGCAGACAGTGAAAAGCTCCATGGGGCTGTGGCAGGGGGCCCCGCGACTCCCCTTTCCACCAGCCTTTTCATGGCAGTTCCTACCGCCATGAAAATGCTGGCAGGAGGGGGACTCGTAATCCCCTGGGCAGCGCTGCCCTGGGGGATTACAACTGCCGGGACCAATGTGGTTGGGAACCGCCAATAGCAATGTGGCGGGAAACCACCGGTCCCGGCGGTGCGACCGCGGCGCTTCCGTCGCAGTCATAATTCCAAGGGAAGCACTGCCAGCCTGTTGGCGGTGCTTCCGACGAAACAACCCTGGTGGTCTTTGACTGCCAGGGTTGTAATGAGGGCCTTCATCTCTTCAAGGGAAGTCCTTGTGCACCAAAAATTGACGCACAGACTGCCTGAAGCGATGCACAGCCTGCCCTGTGACAAGAAATTTGCTGCACAGCCAAACCGAAACAATGCAGCCCGACTTCCCGAGCGAATATCGACATGCCTGTGTTGCGACCGGAAATTCAACGCATGGCCATACCAGATCAACACACAGCTGAGCCAGACCGACGCAGCCTGACTTTCTGAGTGAAGAATCGACACAGCACCTGCAGTGCAACAGAAACGTTGACGCATCGCCTACCGGATCGATCCAAGACCTGTGACTTCTTCCTTCACTGACAGGATTTTCCTCGCATTGTCCCTGGGTGCCAAAAGATCCCCGCACTGCAGTAAGGAACCAAGACTGCATGCTAGAAATCGACTCAAAGCCCCTCTCAGTGCGGAAAGAAACAACGCTTCATCAGTGCTGCGACAGAGTGTAAAACAACCATCTTGTGGTGATCAGTCATTATTTGGACAATAATACTAAGGGCCTGATTTGGATTTGGACGGAGGGGTTACGTTGTCACAACGGTGACAGACATCCTTTCCACCAAAACTTAAATCCCATGGGAAACAATGGGATTCAGATTTCGGCAAACAGGATATCCCCTGCACCGCAAACTAAATCAAGCCCTAAGTCTGAGACATTGCCAGTGATCAGATAGGATGAGCTGAGCGCAACACTAAGAGGAGTTATGATATGTCTGATGGCAAAAAAGAGAAAACAGCCTAACAGTTGAATTGGAGAGCTTGAATCAGAGATAAAAAAGGTGGAAAGACAACTTAGAGGTACTACAGGCTTGTCTACATTGACAAAACTATGGAATCTTCAGTACAAATACAATAAGCTCTTAATCAAGAGAACCCAGAAACGGGTCAATATAAGTAAAACAGCAAAAACCTGTGGTAGAAACTGTGCTTTGAAATCTCTGGCAAATTAGTCAAAATGTATTAAGGGTAAATCCTTAATACATACAATCACAAATTTGAATGGGGATAACCTTACCTCGACACAGGACATTCTCCAGTCTTTTCAGGAATTTCATTTAACACTGTATAATTCCAACGGGGGGATCAACCCGAAGGATTTTACTAATTTTGAGAGGCTAACCCTTAATAAGTCCATCAATCAGACTGCAATAGTAAGAGATAATGACACTCTTAAAATAGGGAGGGCTCCAGGACCAGATAGTTTCTCAGGGAAGTTCTATAAAGTTTTTACCAATACCTTGGTGGACACATTGAAAGCAGCGTTTCACAGCCTCAGGTTTCATATCAGGCAGAGCCTCCTCTGTCATCTCATTATTTCCTAAGAAGGGAAAGACTATCTTGATGTCAGACCTGTTAGCCCATTCGCCTTGTCAATAGTTACGGTAAAATCTATGCAAAAAGCCTTTGTTTTCACTTTCAGAAGGTCATACTCAAACCCATACATCCAGCTGAGAGAGAATAGACTGGCAGGTTATTTCAGACTGTTTTGCAATGTACTTGACAAAGCCATGAAAGTGCATTCCTTTATGGCTGCATTGGCCCTCGATATGGAGAAAGCATTTGACAAAGTATTGTGGACCTTCTTACACATAGCTCTCAAAACATTCAACATGGGTGAAGATTTAATTTGCATGATTGTTATTCTCATTCTGTACCCGAACCTGGAAGCAAAAGAGACATCCAATGTTAACTTGCCCCACTCACTTAGGCTTCTAATATCCTTGCACAATAAAGAATAAGGGGGTCTCCATTTTGACAGGTAAACAAATGGTGTCAGCTTATGCAGATGATGTTATGATCTTCACTGAAAATGCGGGCCAGGCCATTCTTGTCATTATACAGGAAACAGAATGGTATCCAGTGGTGTCTGGCTACTCCCTTAAAGGAGAGCAAAGGGAAGTGTCTCCCGTGAATGTCTAGTGCTCAACAGAGTTTGTGGGGGATTTAGGTGTGAAAGGTCTAACCTTCTTGATGTAATATCTAAAAATATGATTAAAAAATGACCTGAAAGAATCCATAACAAAAGTAATCTGTTGTCCATTATCAAAGACCTTCTAACATTATGGTCACCCAAATATGTCAAGTGGTGGGATAGGGCTAATACAGTGAAGAGTATGATTATGCTTTTAGTCAACTTTCTGTTGAGTATGATACTTGTCTCCCTCTCAAAGTGTTTCTTTAAGACAGTGGATAAGTGTATACCTGAATCAGATGGAAGGGCAAGAGGGCCAAAGTAGCCATGTATATGCTCAAGGATGAATATATATAAAGGAGGTCCCAACCTCCCTGACTTTTCAAGACACGGTCAGCTTCCTTGTCCACCCTAGGGGCCAGCATTATGGTGATTGCGCCCAACTGTGACCCTCCTGTGGTTGCAAGTAGAAATTCTTCTAATTGATTCACTCCACCTAATTACTACTTTATGATCTATTAGGCTCCCTGGCTTGTACTGGACCATTCACAAGTCTCATACCCTAAAATTATTAGATAACAAAAAAACTGAAAAATCAAACATGTGATTCTTCCATGGAATCTATCTGGCATAAAGATGCATAACAATACTATGAAAATGTCTTTACTGGGAACACTGGGCAAGGAAGGGGATTCATTTTGTTGGTGACTTGGGTTCACAGGTGGTCCCTATGCCCTTCTTCTTGCCCTTCTCTTTTCTGCATGAAAAACACTCGTTGGAGGATTCCTGATTTTTCAACTTTCTATAACACATATGAAACTTCATCTTCCCTATCTCCCTGACCTCCTCTCCTTACTAGGCAATTTTAGGAAAAGTGACCATTTTGCATTAAGAATACACAGAGTTCTTGAACCACCTAAAGAGTCCCTTCCAAAGTGTTTAAAGACTAAATAGTATTGTTACAATGCCCTCTCTCATAATCAGAACCTTACAGGCATTAGTGTTAATATTAAGTAAGTGCAGCGTGTAGAAGGACAAAGCGCCACTGTCAGTCATCTGGTTGTACTGGACTTGGGAAAAGTCACAAGGTCAGGCCAACCATGATGGAGCTTGGGCCCAACACAGGGACTAAGTTAGCCCCTCTGAAAACATTGCCTTCTCACGGTCCAGCAAAAAGAGCACAGGTTCACGGTGGAGGAGGCTTTTTGGCACAAGGGGATCATCACAGATGGTTATTGTTGCAGTGCAAAGAGCAGGTCTTGCATCGCGGATGGTCACTGCTGTAGCACAAAGATCCTGTCAGCATTGCAGGCAGTCGTTGCTGGAACTTCACATTAGTGGTCACATTAGGCTGTTGTAGATGAAGCACAAACGGCAGGTTTAGCATGAGCCCATTTGTAGTTGTGAAAACATCAGGATTCCTCCCTTTTCGTCAGAGGAGTGCACTCTGGTGTGAGTCAAGAGCTGAGGACCTATGGAGGCACATCTTCAGGATCAGAAACTCACTCTATCAGATGCTAGCAGGATTCAGTCAGATTCAGTTGCAGGTTGTTGGAAATGGTGCTTTTTGCAGGGTCATCCCTAAACATTTTGCCCCCTTCTTTCTATTTCTTCTGACCTGTTTCTGTTGTCTTTAATGCCTCTGGGCACATTACCACTGCTAACCAGTGCTAACGTGCAAATGCTTTCTGTGTAAATTGTATTGTTGATTGGCATATTTGATTTAGTGGTAAGTCCCTAATAAAGTGCACTGGAGGTGCGTAGGGTCTGTAAATCAGATGCTATTTGTGGTCCTGCAGCACTGATTGTGCCACCCACATGAGTAGCCCTGTAAACATGTCTCAGACCAGCCACTGCAGTGTCCGTGTGTGCAGTCTTGCACTGCCAGTCCGACTTAGCAAGTGTACCCACTTGCTATGCCTAAACCTTTCCTTTTTTACATGTAAGGCACCCCTAAGGTAGGACCTAGGTAGCCCCATGGGCAGGGTGCAATGTATGTTAAAGGTGGGACATGTACTGATCTGTGTTACATGTCCTAACAGAGAAATACTGCTAAATGCAGTCTTCACTTTGGCAAGGCCTATCTTTCTCATAGGTTAACATGGGGGCTGCCTTTAAATATTATTAAAGTGCAGATTCTCTTTGAGAGCAGACAGAAATTTGGAGTTTGGGGTCCCTGAACTCACAATTTAAAAATACACCTTTTAGTGAAGTTGGTTTTAGATTGTTAGTTTGAAAATGCCACTTTCAGAAAGTAGGCATTTTCTTGCTTAAACCATTCTGTGACTCTGCCTGTTTGTGATTGCCTGTCTGGGTCACTTTGATAGTTGCGCTGTTTGTGAATCCCCTCTCGACCGTGAGGCAAAGGGATATGGGCTGTAGACTGCATATCCTGACAAGCCATATGTGCTAGAGTAGAGGGAGGAGTGGTCACTTACACCTGAATGGGCTGTACCGGCCCTCTCACAATGCAGTCTCCAATCCCCTGGTGTGTGTCTGGGGCTGGGCCTGGACAAGACAGGATCTTGTGAACAACAGACACTTTCCTTTGAAGTTTGCCTACTTCAAAGGCTGAAAGGGATATAAGTAGTGGACCCAAAATCCCACACTTAAGCTTTCTTCACGATCACTTCTGGAGTCAAGAGGAACCTCTGCCAAGGAGAATAGCTGAAGAGCTGAGGAGAAGTGCTGCCCCTGCCTGTGACTGTGCTTTGTTGGGCTATCCTGCAGTTGCTACTTCTGCCTATGAAAGGGGGCAAAGACTGGACTTTGAGGTATATTCCTGCTTGTGAAGAATCTCCAAGGGCTTGAACTGAGCTTGCCTCCTGTTTTGAAGTCTCACGACCATGAAATACATCCTCTGCTAACATCTGGACTCTCTACTGAGACTTCTGTCCTGCCATGTGGTGCCCTATCCAGTCCCTGGGCACTTGAAAGGTGAAGTTTTCAGACAAGAGCTGAAAATCTATACACAAAACGCCATGTGGGACAATTTACAATCCACCATCTGCAACACGGTGGATAAACAATGCGCAGCCGCCTTCACGGCTAAAATCGGCGCTCCACCTGTATCATGGCTGGGTGATCAACGCATCGTGGCTCGAGAAACAATACGCAATACCCGCTTGCAGCTGCTGATAAAGACCCAAACCCTATGCACTGTGCAACAGGATTTTTCACACATCGTCTCTGGCAACAAAGTCAACCCGACTCTGTTTGGATCCGAGGTGCCCCGTCCAGAAGTCAATACATAGCTCTCTTGCAAGGGGGAAAAAACGACACATCGCCAACCCGACCTTAAAAGAAACGGCGGACCGCCTTCCTTACAAGGAAGGAATCAACGCATCGCTGCTTTTGCCAACACACGCTCGTCCATGGATCTTTCTTTTTGACTCTAACCAGGTTCTTTGTGCAAAATCATTGTTTCCATTGCTTTCTATAGATTAGGACTCTTATTCTTTTGAAAATTCATATTTTAACTTGTGTATGTTGGATTTTTGTTGTTTTGGTCTTGTTTGATTTCGATAAATATTACCTATTTTTCTAAACTGGTGTGGTGTCCATTTTGTAGTGTTTTAACTGTATTACTGTGTGTGTTGTTACAAATACTTTACACATTGCTTCTGAGTTAAGCCTGCCTGCTCGTGCCAAGCTACCAAAGGGGAGAGTGGGAGTTAACCAAGTGTGTTTCTCCTTTGTCCTGACTAGAGTGAGAGTCCTTGCTTGGACAGGGGGTAACCCGACTGCCAACCAAAGACCACATTTCTAACACAGGTCCTTGCAGGTCTAATTGCAGCAGGTCAGCTGGGCAGTTGCAGGGAGGCCTGTGGATCTTTTTGTGTCTCCGTGGCTCAGAACAAGAGGTCAGCCAACTGACCCTCTCAGTCACAAACGTTAGCCTGAGTTGAATGGAGGAAGTCTGTTCTTCTATCTCAGAGAGCAGGCAGACCTCAGTCAGCAAGGAAGCCCTTTGGAAACAGGACAGTCCTTCTTCTGAAAAGCCCACATGTCCAGGAGTGTACTGATGTATTGTTCTGAGGGTCCAGTATTTATAGCTGGTGCCATCTTTGAAGTGGGAACACTTTCTAGACTTCCACCCTCATTTGGGTATGTAATTTCCTTCTCTCACCTGACCAGGCTCGAAAGCGTCTAGGTGTACAATAGACCCATGTCAAGTTCTTTGTGAGTTTGATGGAGGCAGACCTTTGAAATTTAATTGAGGTAGGAAACAGCTCCATCCCCTCCCACCCTGGCAGGATGGCCTATCCTGCCAACAACTAGTTCCCCTTTGTCTCACTCTCTGAGATGACTTAACAAAGGCCAACTTATAACTGCACTTAGTCAGGTGATCCATGACACAGGCTGCTGGCACCAAGTGGTTTGGACAAGAGAATGTCAACTTTCTAAAAGTGGAATTTTCAGAATAGTGACTTAAAATTTGACTTTACCATTAAAGAGTGTTTTAGATTACATTTCTTTCGAGTGAAAACATGACATTCCTGTCTGTTCCCAAACTATTGTTATCACTTATTAAAGGGAGTAAGGTAACTCAATGTTATCCTATGGGAAAGGTAGGCACCACAGCGGAGAAAAACTTAATTAGGTTTTTCTCACTGCTAGGACATGTAAAACTTAAGGTACATCTTCAACTTTTTAAGTACACTGCATCCTGCATTATGGGTCATTTACGGCCTACTTTAGGGGTGACTTATGTATTAAAAATTGAGTTTTAGGAATGGCAAAAGGTTTATTTTGTCAGGTTGACTTGGCAGTTGTAAACTGCACACGGGCTGCAATGGCAGGCCTGAGACATAGTTGAAAAGACTAAGTGGGTGGCACAGTAAGTGTTGCAGTACCACTAGTACCATTCAACTTACAGGCCTTGAGTACATGTTGTACCACTTTACTAGGGACTCATAAGTAAATGCATTTTCCAATCAGGTGTGGGCCAGTTTTACCATGTTTTAAGGAGTGGTTAGCGGTAGTAAAGTGCACTGACTCTTAAGCCAACAAAAACACATTTCAGCAACAGGAAGTGAGTAGGCAAAATATTTGGAGAAGACCTCCCTGTCAGGTCTACCAAGTAGGCTGGGTTCTGCTGAGACTGCAGTAGGGATCAGGGAAACATAGAATATATGCTTTACGCATGCAGGTTAATTCATCCCTTTTAGAGCAAAGTACAGGTACTTCATTCAGAACATTTGATCTCCCTCACTGTACCACTTACTGACTCACTCCTCCTTGGTCCATTGTTATCCCTGGGGGTTAAAGTTATACTCTTGAAATAGAAGTCAACATTTTTTATTCTCGTAAATAAATAATGGGCTCTGCTCTGTTCCACTAGGAGCTCAGGCAATATAATGTACTGCAGGTTTCACTCCCATTATGGTTTCTGATGGCTTTTGGACAGTTAGTTTTGATGTGTATTTGAGAAAGACCAAACCTCCCTGATTATTCCTGTCCTACATTTTGGTCCTTACATGTTATGTAATGTCTGATTGAGCTATATGTCAATTGTCTATGTACGGAAGGAACCAGGCATATATGACTGACATCGACCATCTTTTAGATTATAGAATGGTGATGAGCTAAATGTGCTCCTTTTTGTCAGTTACCTCACGCCCAGTTCTTTCCTCCCTCTTCTTCTTCTGTTATTTTTTATGTCACTTCTAGATGTGGATTCATTATGATCATACTTGCTGTGTTTTTTGCTCTTCCATTTTTATGCTGGGATTGTTTGTATGCAAACCTTCCAACAGGATTACTTTAGCAATAGGCAACTTTGTCACATTCTGTATGGCAAAGTGCACCTTCATAGCTTGAGATCTCTACTGTATTTAGAGTTTATTACACTATACTACATCACATCGAGCTTATGACACCCTGCCCAATGTACAACTGTAATATTGTTGGTTGGGTTACTGTTTTGCTTTCCCTTCTGTATTGTTTATTTGGGGCGCTTGTAAAGTGACATTTGTCACCTTTCAAATATGCTCTTCTCTTCTGTGCAGTGTGATATCTTGGCAATTGGACCATTTATTCTGGCATTATAGGGGGGGGGGGGTCAACAGATGTTCAAGGATCCAGTCCGACACTTTCTGAGATCAACAAAACATTGCTGTCTGCAGTGCATAAGAAACAGCCCACTCCAACGTTCATTCTTCAGTTTGACCAGAAGATGCACAGCAGCTAGGGCAGGAGATAGGCAATGGTGTCTCTGTTACCATGTGATCAGCAGAAAATAATATAGCCCCCTTACAGGAGAGGCAAAGGGCAGAGGGAAGTTTCAGCAGGCAAGCCCAGGGAATGTGTTTGTGAATGAGAGAATGTGATTGACCCTATAAATGTAAAGTCTATGCAGCCTACATAGGAAATAAAACAACATCAAAATGCCATACACCAGGTCCCGCAAAATGGACATTCTTGTGCTTTGTGGGGCTGTAAGCGGTGCAGTTCACAAATACACTTATAATTGGGCATTCACTTACTTCCTGGGGTAAACATGACGCGAGGAGGAGTCTGCAGAACTTTTCAGTAGTCCGTTCTGGTAAGAACAGCAGCTGGGAAAAGGACCTTCATTGTTTTATTTTCTCTCCTACAAGGTGGACAGCACAATTGGGTAACTTTACCAGCAAGCAAGCAAACCTTGTTAGGTGAAAGGGTGGGTGGATAGATGATGGATGGATGATAAAGTGCAAGAATGAGTGGGGAAATGTTGGATGGAAACGTTAAAGGATGGTATGAAAGGTGAAAGGAAAGAAGGATGGATTGATTGGTGGATGGATGAATGATAGATGGATGCGTTAAGAAATGCGAAGGTGAAGGAATGGATGGTTGGGTGGATGAATGGCTATAAAGGTGTAAGGACTGATGAATTAATAATGGATAAAAAGATAAATAGTGGATGTATGATTGCATGTTAGGTAGGATGGAAGGAAACTGTTGTGAGGGTCAGGCGTGCTGGCTATGCTTTCTCGGAGTCATAGAAACATGGTTCAAAGTGAGAAGCAATTTCAATTTCTGGCTACTCTCTGATTAGTTTGTTCATTGTACCATTTGTCTCTTTTTCTATGATAACGTGGAAAAAACATTGAGTTTTTCATATACCTGAATGATTGGTTTTCTTACCAGTTTTGCCATATTATGTGAATGAATTATGCTGCTATCTAAGTATACTCACCCTTTTTTAGAACATAAGTTGTTCAACGGCCTCTAATGCATTCTTGGCTTGAGTGCAGGTAGGCAACTTTATAAATACTCGACACCGCTCTGGAAATTCTATATTTAATAGTGTATTTTAAGCCTGTGAAAGCTGTTGTTAATATCATTCTACTTTGCTTACTAAGACCATCTCCTTTTGTAATAAGAGTCAGAATCCCCTACTAAAGTATTTATTTATTCATTAATTTATGTATTTATTAGTGGTTCTTACAAAGCGCATCCATGACCTAATAGGTGGCATAGCGCTTTACACACAAGTATCAAGTTAAAACCATTGAACAAAGCACAGCAGACGCATGGTAATAAACATACTCTCTTGGAAACGTCCTGCTGCATAAGGGATTGCAGGAGTTTTATAAATAAAAGAGAAGGAGAAAAATAACAAAAATAGTGAGTAAAATATAACATGGGGATATTGCATTTAGATTTCAGTGATGTTAAGGGTTCATTTAGAGGTACTCTAAAAGCTTTAAAATGCTTCATATTGGTTTGTCCTAATTGTTGTCAGAAATGATTTGTCCGCCTTACGAGCATGTTCCAAGAGATAATCATTTCAGGTCTTCTTACATCGTGTTGTTTTGAGAAGCATGTTTTCTCTGCTTCCAAGGAGATGTTGTCCTCCTGAGATGGTCAAGACTTTGGCCAGGTGGTTTGATGTTCACAGAAAATAAAGAATGATTGAAGCATGAAAGCTTAAAGATGCCTTTGGGTTCCGAGGGGTCCAATCTATTGAGGGCCAAAATGTAGTCAAAGCTTTTAGTGCTGACAGCTGCTTAGAGGGCTGAATTTTGCAAAAGTAAGTCAAGTTTGGGCTATCCTCCCATCAAGTCGAAACAGCACGAATCTTTGGATTATTAGTTGGAAATCAGTTTCAATTGAAAAAGTTGGATTCCACAGCGATGTCCTGTTTGAAATGACGCACCTTTTACCATTACATTGATGTGTCTTTGGTAATTACAATTTTTATCTATGTAGAAACTTAGGCCCTCATTATGACATTGGCGACCACCACGTCGGCGATGGCGGAAGTACCGTCGCCAGGCTGGTGGCAATGACCACCAAATTATGACTATGGCAGCGATCCTTCCCATAGACAGCCAATGTACCACCCTAACCAACAGTGCGGTACGAGCACTGACCACAACGGTAGCCACCTACAGGCTGGCGGAAGACAAGAATCCGCCCACCATATTATGTCATAGCAGACTGCCAGGATTTCCGGGGCGTTAGCACCGCCACCAAAAGCCTGGCGGAAGCACATTATATATAAGGAGACACTCAACTCCAGGGACATAGAGGAGTCCGCAGCTGCAGTGGAACCAGATCTGGAAGTCTTACCGATGCTGTACCACGTGATAGCAGTCCAGGATCACCAATGCAGATGAAGACGACGACTGTGAGTACAGCCACTGAGCACAGAAGGGAGGGAGGGGAGAGTGACACACACATGCACAACACACACCCCACACACACACACACACACCACACACTCAGAATTAACTGCACAGTAAATCCACAGCAAAATAACCCAGGAGCAAAGAAAGCTAGTAATGAAAAAAAAGAGGGGTACACTGTTTCAAACAAAAGGAGGACCTAATTCTACAGGAGCGAGAACCCTCATGTATCCCATTGGATAACTGGCTTCATCATTGGGAAAGCTCCTCGTTAGGCCGGCGCTGCAATGCCTAACGGGCTCCCCGAGGGGGGCTCTTAACAGTTTTGCTCTGTTAATAGTTGAAGGAATCAGATCATTTAGATAAGGTACCTGGATTTAAAGCACCTGAGCAAAAATGGAGAGAAAGGAATAATTAATAAAATTGGTTATCCATCCACAAGTGTAAATCATAAATTTTAATCAGTATTTATGGGATGGAGACCAAGATAAAAACAAAGTAGGAGTCAAAAGTAAGTGATGATGCTCACATACTCCCTATAAAAATACAAGAGGATTAAACCAATGATGGTGCCTCTAGGTGTAAGGTCTACATGTTTCGCGACTGGTGGTCCATCCGGATCCATTGACGCTTCATCAGGACCAAAGAAAAACAACAACTTCTCCAAACGATAAATAGATTAGACCCTATTAGGGGGAGGAATACAAAATAACAGTCACTTACTTTAGTCTACTTGCTATGTCAAACAAGGTCGCCCATCCCCGATCTTAGGATAGAATGGGGACGCTGTCAGGAGGGTAGGTTCAATAACCTACGGACGCGAGACAACTATTGTCAGTTCCAGGTCCTGACATGCGATTCCTAGGAGCTCTATCCTAAGACCGGGGATGGGCGACCTTGTTTGACATAGCAAGTAGACTAAAGTAAGTGACTGTTATTTTGTATTCCTCCCCCTAATAAACGAGCGACAATTGACATAAATGAATAAGAACATATATACTGCAGGGCCATAGACCATTCCAAAGTACCCAAGTGGCCACACAGCAACGTCAAAGGCCCAACTTGACTCCTGACAACATTGGCACTCCACTGGGCAGGGGCATGATCGAGATGGTAGGCAGGGCCCTCAGGGGGGCAGGGGAGTTTCTTCTTGGGAGGGGGGTCTTGGGCTTGGGTTTGAGAGGGGGCAGGTCCTTGCCCTTCTGTTTTGGCGGTGGATGAGTGGCCTTGGGATGGAGGGGCCACAGTTCCACTCTTTTTGCATCTTAGTGGCAGGAATCGACTTGTAGCTGAGGTACTGGGCTGGGGAGGTCGGACTTTTCTCTTACTGGCAGGACAAGGTGGTGGAGGGGGAGGGAAGAGGTCAAGACGGGAAAGGAAAAGCTTCTCAAGGCCAATAGGGCTGGGTGTGTGAGGAGGAATGGGAGTGGAGGTAGAGGGAATGGTTGTTGGAGAAGGAGGTGAGCTGGAGTTGAGCACAGGTGCATGGACAGCATGTGATAGGTAGATGGCTGTTGGGTGTCTGAGTGGGAGCGTTTATATGTCTTTGAAGGGGGCAGACATGGTGGGGGAGGGTAAACAGGACGTGTGGATGTATGTTGATGTGGTGTCTGTAAGTGAGGTGGGTGTGCTGTATGATGTGTTGATGGTGGTGGTAGTGATTACATGTCTGGTATGTGGGGTGCATGTCTGCGGGTCTGCTGTTGTGTTGACTGTGGGCAACGCTGTACAGGTGGCAGGATCTGGGACTGTTAATGCAGTGCATGCAGGTGTGAGTGCTAATGGGACTGTGAGGGAGGAGGAGGATGGGAAGACAGTGGAGGCAGTGGCTGTTGTGTGTACATGTGTGTGTGGTCTGAGTGTGCAGTTGTGGACTGAAGTCTGCTGCCCATGTTTCTCAGTGTGAGTCCTGTCTGCTGGTTTGGGTGCATGCTTGTCAGAATGTGTACATGGGATGGTTCAGGGCAGAGGAGACAGGGACTGGGAAGAGGTAGTTGGAGGGGGGACGGAAGTAACAGGGACAGTGGCTGCCGTCAGGGAGGAGGCTAGAGCCTGAAATGATCTCTGTAGGGCCGCTAATCCACTGTGAATGCCCTCCAGGTAGGCATTGCAGTGCTGCATCTTGGATGCCAGCCCCTGGATGCCATTCACCATGGTTGACTGCCCTACAGAGATGGATCTTAGGAGTTAATAGCCTCCCTGAGGGCAGCAGGGCTGAATGGGGCAGGGCCTGAGGTGCCTGGGGCGAGGAGACGCCCACCTTCCTGGATGAACAGCCATGGGCAAATGGGTGGGGTAGTACTGGGAGGGCAGTGCTGGTACGGGGGTGGCGGAAGATGACATAGCTGGGGTGGTCCGAGAGGGGTCCGCCACCACCAGAGAGCTTCCGTCGGAGGAGGAATCTGAGTCAGTTGTATCAGCTCCAGTCTCCCCAATGGTGCTCCACTCACCCTGCGTCCCACTGGTCCCTTCGGCGTCGGTGGACTCTGCCTCCTGGGTCCCGTGGGCTGCAGCTCCTTCACTCGCCGGTGACCCTGCTCCTTCACTAGATGATACTAATGCACACATGGACAGAATGACAAAAGGAGATGGCGGAGAAAGAAAGGGAACACAGGTCCAATCACAGCACCAATACCAAAAATGTCATACTCATCACAATCACTCCCTGGGACTTACAGTATGCAAAATGGACAACAGTGACAAACCATTCCCGAGGTACTACAGCAGGAAGGAACCCAAACACTACCATCTCCACACCTACAGTAACCAACTAAGCCCTGTCTGACATGGCATGCTAGCTACCTGGCAAAACCAAAAATGGATACCACCCTACATAGCTAAGCAGGACCAAGGAGGAAGGGCCAAACTGGCAGACTGGGGCATCCACTGACTAGAACTTTGCACCCAAATTCCATGGCACGCAACAAAATAGTGAATACCACACACACTGTACCCACCCCCTTCTGGCTACTGCGCTGCCCTCAAGTGCCCATCCAACTCAGGATTGGCCACCGCCAGTATGGGGGCCATAAGGGTGGGGGGGTCAGGCTCCGATGGGCACACTTCCCTCATTTGTAGGCCGTGACCAGCTGGACCTCCGCAGTCTTCCGGGCACAGCATCTCAGGTCTTCCCACCATTTCCTGCAATGGGTGCTCAGCCGGCTATGGACCCCCAGGTTCCACATATCCTTGGTGATGGCACACCACAGCCCCTTCTTCTGATGGGCACTGACCTGCAGAAGAAACACAGACAGAGGGACACCATGAACCAGACATTCCAGCCTGTCAAACATATGGCTCACATAATGCACTTGCCCCTAATCAAGCTCACACATGATCCGTACCTCTGCATTCACAGTGCCTGCAGCCATACCCCCCCAAATGAAACCATGCTAGCACACATATACATCTACAAGCAGCCATGTTGCATGCAACCTACCCATGATGTACTCACCTATTGGTCTGGAGGCCCATACAACTGCCCATACAGGGGAAGGACCCATCGACGAGCCTTTTCAACTCCTCCGATGTGAAGGCTTGCGCCACTTTCCCTGTAGCACAGGCCATGGCAGGTTCCAGACACAAGTCACAGGAGCACACACAAAGGAGATGTCATCCAGTGGAATGTAAGGAATTAAGTGAAGTGGTAGAAAGAAAATGGTGATCAAGTTGGCTGCAGGGAACACAGTAACCACCGACGTTGATCATTATTGGTTCCTGTACTCCGTAGAGCCCTATGTTAGCCAATGAGGAATTTTACGGCGGAGCAGACTGCCATCTGCAATGATGCCTAATGCCGGCAGAGTGAGGTCACTTCCACCTGTCTCTGCATACAGGACAGGTGGTTGCCATTTCCTACTGCTACTACTCATGTATGGAATTCATATCTGCGTTATTGGTGTCGAGTATACTCACCTAGACAATTCTAGTGTCCTACATACATACATTCTCTGTGTACTATGATTTTGTGTGTCCATAGGTCCTGTAGTCACCCCCATTTTACTCTTGCCTCACTGAGATACCAACCACTGGGAAGGAATAGGAGGAAGAGGCAAGCACCTGTGGACAGACCCCTTCTGGACTTGGCTAGACTGGAGGGCCAGCACATCATACTCACCTATCATCTCGACAGGGCCACAACCACAGAGCTGTGTGCCTATTTGGAGCCTGATCTGCTACCTGCTATCCGTTGCCCCACAGTAATTGCCCCTCTTGTGCAGGTACAGTCAGTGCTCCATTTCCTGGCAACTGGTTCTTTCCAGGTTACTGTGGGCTTGGCTGCAGGAATGTCACAGCCAATGTTCTTGATTGTGCTTAGAAGGGTTTTGTCTGCCATGCTCAAACACATGTGCAGCTACATCTCATTCCCCCAGAGTGAAGATTTTCCAACTGTAAAGGCTAGATTCTGTGCAATGGGACACATACCACATGTGACTGGGGCCATTGACGGAACCCACATTGCCTAGGTCCCTCCCAGGTCAAATGAACAGGTCTACAGGAATAGGAAGAGTTTCCATTCTCTCAGTATCCAGATGGTGTGCCTTGCTGACCAGTACATCTGCCACATCACTGCCAAGTATCCTAGATCAGTGCATAATGCCTATATATTGAGGAATAGCAGTTTCCCACAGGTGATGGCACGGCTACAGAGGCATTGAGTGTGTTTTATGTGTGAGCTTAAGTTCCTACCCAATGTATGTCAATGTATGCCTACTGGAGTCATACCCCATGCCATTGTGCATGGCTAATGTGTGTCCCTCACTTCTTTCAGGTGATTCTGGCAACCCAAACCTTTCCTGGCTGTTGACCCCTGTTAGGAATCCGAGAACAGGAGCTGAAAATCAGTACAATGATGCACATGGGCATACCAGGAGGATTGTGGAATACAATTTCAGTCTCCTGAAAGCCAGGTTCAGGTGCCTCCTTTTGGACTTCCCCCCTGAAAAAGTCTGCAAGATTGTGGTGGTCTGCTACACGCTGCACAATTTGGCCCTCTGACACCATGTGTCCTCTCTGCAGGAGGAGGGGGGTGACAATGCACCTGTGGCAGCAGTGGACACTGTGGACAGTGAGGAGGAGGAAGAGGGGGAGGATATGGACAGCAGGACACATATAATACAGCCGTACTTTCAATAACACTCAGGTAAGACTGTTTATCTATACATGTCTCCTTTTAATAAAGTGATGTGTGGCTGTAGTGTTGTGCCTGTCACTACCTTTGCATCACAATTGACTGTCACCTGTGCCTTCCCTTATTGCAGATGTTGGTGTAGGTACAACAGTGTACTGATGTCATGACTACAGACTGCAGAAACACATTTGTTGGATGGATTGACACATGAAAGGACATTTGCACAGGATAATGCAGTTTAATATGGTTCAATACATTGCACATTTCAATCTGATAAAACACTATTACTCAATTTGTGTTCAAGGGTGTTTATTTGAGTTTTACAAAAACAATGGGAAGTGCAATTGAGTGAGGTGATGATTGGGAACAGGCCAGTGTAGTGGACCAGTCAGTTTGTAGCACAGGTCCAGTATCCAAGGGGCCATGGGAAGAGGAGCAATGACAGTCCAAAGTAAACAAGGTGACTCAGTGGAACACAAGGGGGACATTCTTGAGGGGCTCATTTCCTGGCCGTGGTCTTGGTCTTGGCAACTGTCTCTGGTGTCTGTCTGGGTCACAGGGAACGTTTGCGGTTTGGTTCTCCTTTTGCAGGGGGAAGGGTGCTGGCGGCCTGTGAGTCCTGTGGCAGGGCCTCCTGTCCACTAGCTGCAGCAGATGCGGAGGGCTGGTCAGTACACTGTCAGGTGGGAGGGGCCCGCTGGTGTGCTGTGTACTCCTGCATGATGCTCGCCATGTCACTCAGCACCCCTGCAATGGAGGCCATGGTGGTATTCAAGGTCTGCAATTGTTGCATGACTTCCTGGTGGTGTTCCCCCCTGCAGCTGCTGTTTCTCCTGCATGATATTTAACACCATACCCTTCCTGTCCTGGGATTGTTGGTATGCCCCAGGACATTTGTGAGTGCCTCCTGAGTAGTCGGATCCCTGGGCCTTTCCTCCACCTGGCACACAGCTGTCCTCCGACTGTCCCTGGGCCCCTGTACCTGTGTCCCCTGAACGGTGTACCCACTCCCACTGACACCAGGCCCTTCATCTTCTTGCCTGTGTGATGCCGACTCGGGTCTTTGTACAGGTGGGCACTTTACTGATTAACGTGTCTTGGGGACAGAGGTTTGGCGACGTTGGCTGGCTGCCATAGTGTTTGAGTCTGGGGGGGAGGGGCTGTGATGGACTGGCTGTGGGATGTGGTAGCCAAGTGACCAGTGGTCCCAGATGGACCAGGGAGTTCATCCAGATCAAGGGGGGTGATTCTAACTTCGGCGGGCGGCGGAGGCCGCCCGCCGAAGTTCCCCCACCAAAATACCGCTCCGCGGTCGAAAGACCGCTGAGGGTATTTTGGGATTTGCCCTGGGCTGGCGGGCGGCCGCCAAAAGGCCGCCCGCCAGCCCAGGGCAAATCAACCTTCCCACGAGGACGCCGGCTCAGAATTGAGCCGGCGTAGTGGGAAGGTGAGACGGGTGCAGTGGCACCCGTCGCGTATTTCAGTGTCTGCATAGCAGACACTGAAATACTTTGTGGGGCCCTCTTACGGGGGCCCCTGCAGTGCCCATGCCATTGGCATGGGCACTGCAGGGGCCCCCATGGGCCCCGCGGCACCCCCTACCGCCATCCTGTTCCTGGCGGGAGTCCCGCCAGGAACAGGATGGCGGTAGGGGGTGTCAGAATCCCCATGGCGGCGGAGCGCGCTCCGCCGCCATGGAGGATTCTGCAGGGCAGCGGGAAACCGGCGGGAGACCGCCGGTTTCCCGCATCTGACCGCGGCCGAACCGCCGCGGTCAGAATGCCCTGCGGGGCACCGCCGGTCTGTCGGCGGTGCTCCCGCCGACCCTGGCCCCCCAAGACCTCTAGAGTTGTTTTCATCTTTGAGGGGATCTTCTGGTGGGGGACTGGGTTGTCTTGGAACCTCCTCACCACTGACATTGGCTGGAGTACCTGTGGGGATGTGAGTGATTTGTTAGGTTAATTGTCTGTTACATATTGCACATTTGTACCTTTCCCAATGATATTGGTGTTGTCCTCCCACCTTTGGTTGTGTATGGTGATGGATTGTGGGATTGGTAGTTCTACATGCTGTCCATGCATTGCTGGTGGGTGTGCATATAGAGCTGGGAGGGATGTGCTTGCAGTGGCTGTGGCATGCAGGGGTAGACATTTAGCTGGGGTAATTGGGGTAGTGCACTGTGTGGGATGAAGTGGGATGAAGGGAGTCACGGTGGGGGGGGTGAAGTGAGATGCACTATGGGGTGGTAGTAGGTTATTAATGGTGACTCATTAGTGTCCAGTCATCCGGATACTCCAGTGTGGCCCTCAGGATGCAGTATTGCCAAGACTTCCTCCTGATGGTGAGCTGGTGTCTTACTGCAATAGAACACACTTTCCCCAGAAGGTCGTTCTACCTCTTCCGAATGTCGTCCCTTATGTGTGGATGTTGTCCCATGGCAGTCACCCTATCCACAATCCTCCTCCATAGCTGCATCTTGATGGCAATGGAGATCTGCTGTACCTGTGCTCCTAACAGCTGTGGCTCTAGCCTGATTATTTCCTACACCATCACCCGCAACTCCTCATCAGTGAAACGGGGTGCCTTTGTGAGGACATAGGTGTTGTGTGTGTTGTGTAGAGGGTGTTGAGTAATGTGGTGGGGTGTGTGGTGTGCGGTGCGTTACGGGTATATGGGTAGTTGTGGTGTGTGTGCAGTTGTCTCTGGTTTTGGCGTGACAAGGAGTTATGGTCTTCTAAGGTTTGCAAAGGTTGGTGGGTGAAGTGTGGGTGTGTTTCATGGTGCTGTTGGTGGGTGTCTTGGGTGTGTGTATTTGTGTCAGGTGTGGGTTTGTTGTTCTGGCCAATGTTGTCTTGTTTTGATTTTGGGCAGCCATTTTATCCACAGCAGTCTGACCCCCCCCAATGGTTTACCGCATTTAGGCCCTCATTACAACCCTCGCGGTTGGTGTTAAAGTGACGGTACTACCACAAAGAGGCTGGTGGTACTAGTGCCAAATTATGACCATCGCGGAAAGATCTCTGAAAGTCAGCCAATGTACCACACCGACCGCCAGGGCAGAAACAACAGCCACCACAGCGGTAGCCACCTATGGCAAGGCAGAAGTCAATGTTCCGCCCACCATATTAAGACCCTGGAAACCTTCACCTTTTCTGGGGTGGTACCAATGACATCAAAAGCCTGGTGGAAACTGAGCTCAGAAGGGAAAGGACTCACCTTTGGAGACACAGGGAACAACCACGCCGCCATGGAGCCTGAACTGTATGTGTTCCTCATGATATTCTGTGTTCTGCTCCACCGCGAACACGAACGCTGGCGAAGACGAAGACAGTGAGTAAAGCCACCTAGCACACAAAGGAGGGAGGGAGGAAAAGAAGAGTGACACACACATTCACTCAACACCCCCCCAACACCATACTCACAATCAGATGCATTACAAAAACAATTTTACCTCGTAACTCGGATGAAAAATGCAAGGACAAAACGATTTTGCAAAAGTGAATGTAATGAGATCAACACAGCATGAAAAAAAAGTTAGGCAAGATAATAGATATATCCATATGTACAGAAAAAGGGACACAGCCCAGTCCACAATGTTTGTAGGCCCCATGGCCACAGGTCAAATCCAAGGCAAAACATGTCATCTGCTTCAACACGGAGAGAACACTGCAGGGGCATCAGTGGTAAATAGGCAGGAACCTCAGGGGTACGGGGGGGCAACATGCCCTGTGTCTAGTCTTGGGGAGTGCAAGGTCACAGTCTCTCATGTGGGTGTCTCACCCACTGGTTCTGGAGGGGCAACATGCCCTGTGCTTGGTCCTGGGGAGAGCAAGGTCACAGTCTCTCATGTGGGTGTCTCATCCACTGGTTCTGGATGGGGCACTATGCCCTGTGCTTGGTCCTGGGGAGTGCAAGGTCACAGTCTCTCATGTGGTTGTCTCACCCTTTGGTTCTGGAAGGGGCAACATGCCCTGTGCTTGGTCCTGAGGAGGGCAAGGTCACAGTCTCTCATGTGGGTGTCTCACCCACTGGTTCTGGAGAGGACATCATGCCCTGTCCTCTTGATCCTGGGGAGTGTTGGGCATGTGGGTGTCTTACCCACTGGTTCTGGAGGGGGCATCGTGCCCTGTGCTCTTGATCCTGGGAAGTGTTGGGCATGCAGGTGTCTTACCCACTGGTTCTGGAGGGGGCATCCTGCCATGTGCTCTTGATCCTGGGGAGTGCAAGTCCACAGTCTCTCAGCTGGGTCTCATACCCACTGGATTTGCAGCAGGCAGGCCGCACAGCAACCCAGGGAGGCAGGATTACATACCGTCTGCCAGCAGTGCCGGCTGCTCAGTGGTGGTCCTGCTGCTGGTAGGAGGAGGCTCCTGCCCATCCCCTGCAACCTCAGATGGCTGCTCAGTGGTAGTGGTGCTGCTGAAGGGGGGAGGAGGCTCCTGCCAATCCCCTGCAATATCCGACGGCTGCTCAGTGGAGGTAATGGTGCTGCTGGGGGGGAGGCTCCTGCCCATCCCCTGAAACCTCGGATGGCTACTCACTGGTGGTGGTGCTGCTGCTAGGGGGGAGGCTCCTGCCCAGCCCCTGCAACCTTGGATGGCTGCACAATCATAGCTGGTGGTGGGGGCTCCGTCACAGTTCCTGCCCCAGGTCCCTTGGTCTTCCTGCCTACTGGTGCAGGCTCCTTGCTCTTCCTGGCAACTGGGGCAGGCTCCTTTCCATTTTTGGCTGCTGGTGCATACTCCTTTGTCTTCCTGGAAGCTGGAGCAAGCTCCTTTCCTTTCTTGCCTGCTGAGGCAGGTTCCTTGGTCTTTCTGGCAGCTGGGGCAGGCTCCTTTCCCTTCTTGTCTGATGGGGCAGGATCCCTGGTCTTTCTGGCAGCTGGGGCAGGCTCCTTTCCTTTGAGGTTGCCTAGTGCAGGCTCCTTCACCTTCAGGACATGTGGCCTGGATCCTTTTCAACCACAAGTGGGTGTGGTGACGACTGGGCCAGTGGACTGGGTGGCTGAGGTGCTTGGCTGGGTTCTTCCAAACCTGCCCGTACATGCAGTACAGAGATGAGGGGTAGGACAGAGGTCAATGGTGGATAGGGACAGTTTTTTAAGGACATTGGGGTGGGAAGAGGGAGGAGGAATGGCAGTGGAGGACGATGGAGTGGTTGTTGGAGGTGTCTGTCTACTGCTTTTGGGTGCAAGTGCATGGCATGTATGCTGTTGTGAGGTGGATGGCTGTTGGGTGTCTGAGTGCTTGCGTTTGTGTACCTTAGGAGGTGGGGGACAGACACAGTAGGAGAGGACACAGAAGACATGTGCATGACTGTTGCGGCGGTGTCTGCCAGTGAGGTGTGTGTTCTGCTTGGTGTGGTGGGGATGCTGGTTGTGGATGATGATGTAGTGCATGCAGGTGTGAGTGTAGACAGAGGAGGAGCGGGACACAGTGTAAATAGTGGATGTTGGTGTGTCTGCATCTGGATGGTGTTTGGGTGAGTGCCTGTGGGATGAAGTGTGATTCTTGTATTTGCCTGTTCCATGCTTGTGTGTTGTCTTGCGTGCATGCTCATCTGGCTGTGTGCTTGGAATGGGTTGGGGTTGAGGAGAATGGGACTGGGAAGAGGAAGTTGGGGGGGAGGGTAGAAACAGGGACAATTACTACCATCAGAGAGGAGGCCAGAGCCTGGATCAATCTCTCTTGGGCCGCCACTCCAGTGTGAATGCCCTCCAGAAATGCATTAGTCTGTGGCACTGGGCTGCCAGCCCCTGGATGGCATTCACAATGGTTGACTGCCCTAAAGAGATGGATCTCAGGAGGTCAATAGGCTCCTCACTCAGGGTAGCAGGGCTAATTGGGGCAGGGCCTGAGGTGCCTGGAGAGAAGAAGATGCTCACCCTCCTGGGTTAGCAGGCACTGCAACTCGCTGAGGGGCTGGTTGGAGGGCAGTGCTGGTACGGGGTGGCGGATGTACCTGTAGCTGGGAGGGTCACAGAAGTGTCCGCCACCACCAGGGAGCTTCCATGGGAGGAGGTATCTGTGTCAGAACTGTCCCCTCCTGTCTCTGCCACCATCTGTTCCACTGGTGCCCTCAGTGTCGCTGGACTTTGCCTCCTGGGTCCTGTGGAATGTAGCTCCCTCCATCGCCAGTGCCTCTGCTCCTCCGCCAGTTGATGCTAATGCACAGAACGATAGGATGACAAAACAAAAAGGAGGTGGAAGAGATAAAGGGGGTCATTACAACCCTGGCAGTTGGTGATAAAGTGGCAGTAATACTGCCAACAGATTGGCGGTAAATACCGCCAAATTACGACCATAGCAGAAACAGCTCAGACAGACATCCACTTTAACACACTGGCTGCCATAGCGGAATCAACAGGGACCACAACGGTAACCACCTACATCCAGACAGAAGACATTGTTCTGCCCACTGTATTAAGGAAGTCCAATCCACCACCTTTTCCGGGGCGGTACCAACAACATCAAAAGCCTGGCGGAAACAGACCTCAGAAGTGAAAGGACTCACCTGTGGAGACTCTGGGAAGAACCACGCCACCATGGAGCCCGAGCTGCATGTCTTCCCCATGATCTTCTACGTGCTGCTCCACTACGAACGCTGTACAGGTGGCAGGATCTGGGACTGTTGATGCAGTGCATGCAGGTTTGATTGCTAATGTGACTGTGAGGGAGGAGGAGGATGGGAAGACAGTGGAGGCAGTGGCTGTTGTTTTGTGTGCATGTGTGTGTTGGCTGAGTGTGTGGTTGTGGACTGAAGTCTGCTGCCTGTGTTTGTCAGTGTGAGTCCTGTCTGCTGTTTTGGGTGCATGCTTGTCAGAATGTGTGCATGAGATGGTTCAGGGGAGAGGAGACATGGACTGGGAAGAGGTAGTTGGAGGGGGGAAGGAAGTAACAGGGACAGTGGCTGCCGTCAGGGAGGAGGCTAGAGCCTGAAATGATATCTGTGGGGCTGCCAATCCACTGTGAATGCCCTCCAGGTAGGCATTGCAGTGCTGCATCTGGGATGCCAGCCCCTGGATGACATTCACTATGGTTGACTGCCCTACAGAGATGGATCTCAGGAGTCAATTGCCTCCTCACTGAGGGCAGCAGGGCTGAATGGGGCAGGGCCTGAGGTGCCTGGGGCGAGGAGACGCCCACCCTCCTGGATGAACAGCCATGGGCAACTGGGTGGGGTGCTACTGGGAGGGCAGTGCTGGTACGGCGTGGCAGAAGGTGACATAGCTGGGGTGGTCCGAGAGGGGTCCGCCAACGCCAGAGAGCTTCCGTCAGAGGAGGAATCTGAGTCAGTTGTATCAGCTCCAGTCTCCCCCCATGGTGCTCCACTCGCCCTCCGTCCCACTGGTCTCTTCGGCGGACTCTGCCTCCTGGGTCCCGTGGCTGCACCTCCTTCACTCGCCGGTGCCCCTGCTCCTTCGCCAGATGATACTAATGCACACATGGACAGGATGACAAAAGGAGATGGCAGAGAAAGAAAGGGAGCACAGGGCCAATCACAGCACCAATACCACAAATGTCATACACATCACAATCACTCCCTGGGACTTACAGTATGCAAAATGGACCACAGTGACAAACCATTCCCGATGGACTACAGCAGGAAGGAATCCAAACACTACCATCTGCACAACTACAGGGACCAACTAAGCCCTGTCTAACATGGCATGCTAGCTACCTGGCAAAACCAAAAATGGATACCACCCTACATAGCTAAGCAGGACCAATGAGGAATGGCCAAACTGGCAGATTTGGGCATCCACTGACTAGAACTTTGCACCCAAATTCCATGGCACGCAACAAAACAGTGAATACCACACACACTGTACTCACCCCCTTGTGGCTACTGTGCTGCCCTGAAGTGCCCACCCAACTCAGGATTGGCCACCGCCAGTATGGGGGCCATAAGTGGGGGGGGGGTGGTCAGGCTCTGATGGGAACACCTCCCTCATTTGTAGGCCGTGCCC
This sequence comes from Pleurodeles waltl, assembly GCF_031143425.1. NCBI lineage: Eukaryota > Metazoa > Chordata > Amphibia > Caudata > Salamandridae > Pleurodeles > Pleurodeles waltl. The sequence continues at coordinate 655,266,162 of NC_090443.1, read as the reverse complement.
AGCTGGGCCTCTGCAGTCTTCCGGGCCCAGCATCTCAGGTCTTCCCACCATTTCCTGCAATGGATGCTCGCCGGCTATGGACCCCCAGGGACCACACATCCTTGGTAATGGCACACCACAGCCCCTTCTTCTGATGGGCACTGACCTGCAGAAGAAACACAGACAGAGGGATACCATGAACCAGACATTCCAGCCTGTGAAACATATGGCTCACATAATGCACTTGCAACTAATCAAGCTCACACATGATCCGTACCTCTGCATACACATTGCCTGCAACCATACATCCAAATGAAAACATGCTAGCACACACATACATCTACAAGCAGCCATGTTGCATGCAACCTACCCATGATGTACTCACTTATTGGTCTGGAGGACCATACAACTGCCCATACAGGGGAAGGACCCATCGACAAGCCTTTTCAACTCCTCCGATGTGAAGGCTTGGGCCATTTTCCCTGTAGCACGGGTCATGGCAAGTTCCAGACACAGGTCACAGCAGCACACACAGTGGAGATGTCATCCAGTGGAATGTAAGGAATCAAGTGAAGTGGTAGAAAGAAAATGGTGATCAAGTCGGCGGCGGGGAACACGGTAACCACCGGCGTTGATCATCATTGGTTCCTGTACTCCGTAGAGCCCCATGTTAGCCAATGAGGAATTTCACGGCGGAGCAGACTGCCATCTGCCATAATGCCTAATGCCGGCGGAGTGAGGTCACTTCCACCTGTCTCTGCATACAGGACAGGTGGTTGCCATTTCCTACTGCTACTACTCATGTATGGAATTTATATCTGCGTTATTGGTGTTGAGTATACACACCTAGACAATTCTAGTGTCCTACATACATACATGCTCTGTGTACTATGATATTGTGTGTCCATAGGTCCTGTAGTCACCCCCATTTAACTCTTGCCTCACTGAGATACCAACCACTGGGAAGGAATAGGAGGAAGAGGCAAGCACCTGTGTACAGACCCCATGTGGACTTGGCTAGACTGGAGGACCGGCACATCATACTCACCTATCGTCTCAACAAGGCCACAATCACAGAGCTGTGTGTCTATTTGGAGCATGATCTGCTACCTGCTATCCGTTGCCCCTCAGTAATTGCCCCTCTTGTACAGGTACAGTCAGTGTTCCATTTCCTGGCAACTGGTTCTTTCCAGGTGACTGTGGGCTTGGCTGCAGGAATGTCACAGCCAATGTTCTTGATTGTGCTTAGAAGGGTTTTGTCTGCCATGCTCAAACACATGTGCAGCTACATCTCATTCCCCCAGAGTGAAGATTTGCCCACTGTAAAGGCTAGATTCTATGCAATGGGACACATACAACATGTGACTGGGGCCATTGACGGAACCCATATTGCCTCGGTCCCTCCCAGGTCAAATGAACAGGTCTACAGGAATAGGAAGAGTTTCCACTCTCAGTATCCAGATGGTGTGACTTGCTGACCAGTACATCTCCCACATCACTGACAAGCATCCTGTATCAGTGCAGAATGCCTATATATTGAGGAATAGAAGTGTCCCACAGGTGATGGTACGACTACAGAGGCATAGAGTGTGGCATATGTTTGAGCTTAAGTTCCCACCCAATGTATGTCAATGTATGCCTACTGGAGTCATACCCCATGCCATTGTGCATGGCTAATGTGTGTCCCTCACTTCTTTCAGGTGATTCCGGGAACCCAAACCTTTCCTGGCTGTTGACCACTGTTAGGAATCCGAGAACAGGGGCTGAAAATCGGTACAATGATGCACATGGGAGTACCAGGAGGATTGTGGAATACAATTTCAGTCTCCTGAAAGCCAGGTTCAGGTGCCTCCATTTGCGCTTCCCCCCTGAAAAAGTCTGCAAGATTGTGGTGGTCTGCTACACGCTTCACAATTTGGCCCTCTGACGCCAAGTGCCCTCTCTGCAGGAGGAGGGCGGTGACAATGCACCTGTGGCAGCAGTGGACACTGTGGACAGTGAGGAGGAGGAAGAGGAGGAGGATGTGGACAGCAGGACACATATAATACAGCAGTACTTTCAATAACACTCAGGTAAGACTGTTTATCTATACATGTCTCCTTTTAAGCAAAGTGATATGTGGCTGTAGTGTTGTGCCTGTCACTACCTTTGAATCACCATTGACTGTCACCTATGCCTTCCCTTATTGCAGATGTTGGTGTAGGTACAACAGTGTACTGATGTCATGACTACAGACTGCAGAAACACATTTGTTGGATGGATTGACACATGAAAGGACATTTGCACAGGATAATGCAGTTTAATACGGTTCAATACATTGCACATTTCAATCTGATAAAGCACTACTACAAAATTTGTTTTCAAGGGTGTTTATTTGAGTTTTAAAAAAGCAATGGGAAGTGCCATTGAGTGAGGTGATGATTGGGAACAGGCCAGTGTAGTGGACCAGTCAGTTTGTAGCACAGGTCCAGTATCCAAGGGGCCATGGGAAAAGGAGCAATGGCAGTCCAAAGTATACAAGGTGACTCAGTGGAACACAAGGGGGACATTCTTGAGGGGCTCATTTCCTGGCAGTGGTCTTGGTCTTGGCAACTGTCTCTGGTGTCTGTCTGGGTCGCAGGGTACATTTGCGGTTTGGTTCTCCTTTTACAGGGGGAAGGGTGCTGGCAGCCTATGAGTCCTGTGGCAGGGCCTCCTGTTCACTAGCTGCAGCAGATGTGGAGGGATAGTCAGTACACTGTCTAGTGGGAGGGGCCCGCTGGTGTGCTGTGTACTCCTGCATAATGTACGCCATATCACTCAGCACCCCTGCAATAGAGGCCATGGTGGTATTTAAGGTCTGCAATTGTTGCACTACTTCCTGGTGGTGTTCCCCCTGCAGCCGCTGTTTCTCCTGCATGATGTTTAACACCTTACCCATCCTGTCCTGGGATTGTTGGTATGCCCCAGGACATTTGTGAGTGCCTCCTGGGCAGACGGATCCCTAGGCCTTTCCTCCTCCTGGCACAAAGCTGTCCTCTGACTGTCCCTGGCGTTGGCTGGCTGCTATAGTGTTTGAGTCTGTGGGGGAGGGGCTGTGATGGACTGGCTGTGGGATGTGGTAGCCAAGTGACCAGTGATCCCAGAGGGACCAGGGAGTTCATCCAGATCAAGACCTCCAGAGTTGTTTTCATCATTGAGGGGATCTTCTGGTGGGGGACTGGGTTGGCTTGGAACCTCCTCGCCACTGGCATTGGCTGGGGTGCCTGTGGGGATGTGACTGATTTGTTAGGGTAATTGTCTGTCACATATTGCACATTTGTACCTTTCCTAATGATATTGGTGTTGTCCTCCCACTTTTGGTTGTGTATGGTGATGGATTGTGGGATTGATAGTTCTACATGCTGTCCATGCATTGCTGGTGGGTGTGCATATAGAGCTGGGAGGGATGTGCTTGCAGTGGCTGTGGCATGCAGGGGTAGAGATTTAGCTGGGGTAATTGGGGTGGTTCACTGTGTGGGATGAAGTGGGGTGGAGGGAGTCAGGGTGGGGGGGTGAGGTGAGATGCAGTATGGGGTGGTAGTAGGTTGTTAATGGTGACTCATCAGTGTCCAGTCCTCTGGATACTCCAGTGTGGCCCTTCGATGCAGTATTGCCAAGACTTCCTCGTGATGGTGAGCTGGTGCATTACTGCAATGGAAAACACCTTCCCCAGTAGGTTGTTCTACCTCTTCCGAATGTCGTCCCTTGTGTGTGGATGTTGTCCCATGGCAGTCACTCTATCCACGATCTTCCACCATAGCTTCATCTTGCTGGCAATGGAGATATACTGTACCTGTGCTCCTAACAGCTGGGGCTCTACTCTGATTATTTCCTACACCTTCACCCGCAACTCCTCATCAGTGAAATGGGGGTGCCTTTGTGGGGACATAGGTGTTGTGTGCATTGTGCAGAGGGTGTTGAGTAATGTGGTGGGGTGTGTGTTGTGTGGTGTGTTACGGGTGTATGGGTAGTTGTGGTGTGTGTGCAGTTGTCTTTGGGTTTGGTGTGGCAAGGTGTTACGGTCTTCTAGTGTTTGCAAAGGTTGGTGGGTGATGTGTGGGTGTGTCTTATGGCGCTGTTGGTGGGTGTCTGGGGTATGTGTATTTGTGTCAGGTGTGGGTTTGTTGTTCTGGCCAATGTTGTCTTGTTTTGTTTTTGGGCGGCCATTTCATCCAGAGCAGTGTGACCCTCAATGGTTTACCGCATTTAGGCCCTCATTACAACCCTTGCGGTTGGTGTTAAAGTGACAGTAATACCATCCACACGCTGGTGGTTACTAGCGCCAAATTATGACCATGGTGGAAAGATCTGTGAAAGACAGCCAATTTACGACACCGACCGCCAGGGTGGAAACAACAGCCACCACGGCGACAGCCGCCTAAATCCAGTTAGAAGTCAATGTTCCTCCCACCATATTAAGACCCTGGAAACCTTCACCTTTTCCGGGGCGGTACCAATGACATCAAAAACCTGGTGGAAACTGAGCTCAGAAGGGAAGGGACTCACCATTGGAGATACAGGGAACAACCACGCCACCATGGAGCCTGAACTGCATGTCTTCCCCATGATATTCTGCGTTCTGGTCCACCATGAACAGCAATGCTGGCGAAGACGAAGACAGTGAGTACAGCCACCTAGCACACAAGGGAGGGAGGGAGGAAAACAAGAGTGACACACACACACACTCAATACCCCCCAAACACCATACACACAATCAGATGCATCACAAGAACAATTTTACCCCATAACTCGGATGAATAATGCAAGGACAAAACGATTTTGCAAAAGTGAATGTAATGAGATCAACACAGCATGAAAAATAAGTTAGGCAAGATAATAGATATATACATATGTACAGAAAAAGGGACACAGCCCAGCCCACAATGTTCGTAGGCCACATGGCCACAGGCCAAAGTCCAAGGACAAACATGTCACCTGCTTCAACACGGAGAGATCACTGCTGGGGCATCAGTTGTTAAATAGGCAGGAACCTCAGGCACCTCAGTTGGGGGGCACCTCAGCCGGGAGATGTAACAAAACCACTGGTTCTGGAGGTGGCAACATGCCCTGTGCTTGGTCCTGGGGAGTGCAAGGTCACAGTCTCTCATGTAGGTGTCTCACCCACTGGTTCTGGAGGGGGCAAAATGCCCTGTGCTTGGTCCTGGGGCGTGCAAGGTCACAGTCTCTCATGTGGGTGTCTCACCCATTGGTTCTGGAAGGGGCAACATGCCCTGTGCTTGGTCCTGGGGAGGGCAAGGTCACAGTCTCTCATGTGGGTGTCTCACCCACTGGTTCTGGAGAGGGCATCATGCCCTGTGCTCTTGATCCTGGGGAGTGTTGGGCATGTTGGGGTCTTACCGACTGGATCTGGAGGCGGCATCGTGCCCTGTGCTCTTGATCCTGGGGAGTGTTGGGCATGCGGGTGTCTTACCCACTGGTTCTGGAGGGGGCATCGTGCCCTTTGCTCTTGATCCTGGGAAGTGTTGGGCATGTGGGTGTCTTACTCACTGGTTCTTGAGGGGGCATCGTGCCGTGTGCTCTTGATCCAGGGAAGTGCAAGGTCACAGTCTCTCAGGTGGGTGTCATAACCACTGGATTTGCAGCGGGCAGGCCGCACATCAGCCATGGAGGCAGAATTGCATACCGCCTGCGGGCAGTGCTGGCTGCTCAGTGGTGGTTCTGCTGCTGGTAGGGGGAGGCTCCTGCTCATCCCCTGCAATCTCAAATGACTGTTCAGTGGTGGTGGTGCTGCTGATGGAAGGGGAGGCTCCTGCCCATCCCCTGCAACCCCAGAAGGCTGTTCACTGGTGGTGGTGGTGCTGCTGGGGGGAGGCTCCTTCCCAACCCCTGCAACCTCGGATGGCTGCACAACCATAGTTGGTGGTGGGGGCACTGTCACAGTTCCTGCCCCAGGTCCCTTGGTCTTCCTGCCTGCTGGTGCAGGCTCCTTGCTCTTCCTGGCAGCTGGGGCAGGCTCCTTTCCATTCTTGGCTGCTGGTGTAGACTCCTTTGTCTTCCTGGCAGCTGGAGCAAGCTTCTTTCCCTTTTTGCCTGCTGGGGAAGGCTCCTTGGTCTTTCTGGCAGCTGGGGCAGGCTTCTTTTCCTTCATGTCTGCTGGGGCAGGCTCCCTGGTCTTTCTGGCAGCTGGGACAGGCTCCTTTCCCTTGAGGCTGCCTGGTGCAGGCTTCTTCATCTTCAGGACATGTGGCCTGGATCCTTTTCCACCACGAGTTGGTGTGGTGACGACTGGGCTCGTGGACTGGGTGGCTGAGGTGCTTGGCTGGGTTCTTCCAAACCTGCCCATACGTGCAGAACGGGATACGGGGTAGGAAAGAGGTCAATGGTGGATAGGAACAGTTTTTTAGGGACATTGGGGTGGGAAGAAGGAGGAGGAATGACAGTGGAGGAAGAGGGAGTGGTTGTTGGAGGTGTCTGCTGCTTTTGGGTGCAGATGCATGGCATGTATGCTGTTGTGAGGTGGATGGCTGTTGGGTGTCTCAGTGCTTGCGGTTGTGTACCTTAGGAGGTGGGGGACAGACACAGTGGGAGAGGACGTGTGCATGACTGTTGCAGAGGTGTCAGCCAGTGAGGTGTGTGTTCTGCTTGGTGTGGTGTTGATGCTGGTAGTGGATGAAGATGTAGTGCATGTAGGTGTGAGTGCAGACAGAGGATGAGGGGGACACAGTGGATATAGTGGATGTTGGTGTGTCTGCATCTGGATGGTGTTTGCGTGAGTGCCTGTGGGATGAAGTGTGGTGCTTGTGTTTACCTATACCACTCTTGTGTGTTGTCTTGTGTGCATGCTCATCTGGCTGTATGCTTGAGATGGGTTGGGGTTGAGGAGAATGAGACTGGGAAGAGGAAGTTGGAGGGAGGAGGGTAGAAACAGGGACAATAACTGCCATCAGAGAGGAGGCCAGAGCCTGGATCAATGTCTGTTGGGCCTCCACTCCAGTGTGAATGCACTGCAGAAATGCATTAGTCTGTTGCATCTGGGCTGCCAGCCCCTGGATGGCATTCACAATGGTTGATTGCCCTACAGAGATGGATCTCAGGAGGTCAATATCCTCCTCACTCAGGGCAGCAGGGCTAAATGGGGCAGGGCCTGAGTTGCCTGGAAAGAAGGAGATGCCCACTCTCCTGGGTTAGCAGGCACGGGCAACTCGCTGAGGGACTGCTGGGAGGGCGGTGCTGGTACGGGGGTGGCGAATGTACCTTAAACTGGGGTGGTCACAGAAGTGTCCACCACCAACAAAGAGCTTCCATAGGAGAAGGTATCTGCGTCAGAACTGTTCCATCCAATCTTCGCCTTGGTGCTCCCCACACCCTCCGTTCCACTGGTGCCCTCAGCGTCAGTGGATTCTGCCTCCTGGGTCTTGTGGTATGTAGCTCCCTCCATCGCCAGTGCCTCTGCTCCTCCGCCAGTTGATGCTAATGCACTTAAGGACAGGATGACAAAAAAAAAAGGAAGGGGAAGAGATAATGAGGGTCATTACAACCCCGGCGGTTGGTGATAAAGTGGCGGTAATAGCACCAACAGACTGGCGGTTAATACCGCCAAATTATGACAAATTATGACCATGGCGGAAACAGCTCAGACAGACCGCCACTTTAACAGACTGGCCGCCATGGCGGAATCAACAGGGGCCACGTTGGTAACCACCTACAGACAATGTTCTGCCCACTGTGTTAAGAAAGTCCAATCCGCCACCTTTTGTGGAGCGGTACCAACGACATCAAAAGCCTGGCGGAAACAGACCTCAGAAGTGAAAGGATTCACCTGTGGAGACTCAGGGAAAAACCACACCACCATGGAGCCCGAGCTGCATGTCTTCCCCGTGATCTTCTACGTGCTGCTCCACTACGAACACCAATGATGGCAAAAGCGGCCACGGTGAGTACAGCCGCGTAGCACACAGAGGAGGGTGGGAGGAAAAAAGGAGTGACACACACACACACGCAACACCCCCAACACCATACACACAAGCAGATCCAGTAACATAACATATTTATCCCATACCCCTCAGGAATAATGCAAGGACAATTACAATAGATTAAAAAGAGTGTAATAAGCTAAAATTGTAGCAATACGAGCATCCAAATCAAAAAGTATATACATATTTACAAATGTAGGGACACTGCCCAGTCCAATGTTCATGTGCCACAGGGCCACATTACAAAGTCCAAGGCCACACTTCACTCCTGCAACAACACGGAGAGAACACTGCAGGGGTATCAGTTGGAAAATAGGCAGGCACCTCAGGGAGATGGGGAACGGGGGACACCTCAGCCGGAAGATGAGGCAACGCTACTGGTCTTGGAGTGGGCAACATGCCCTGTGCTTGCTCCTGGGGAATGCAAGGCCACAGTCTCTCAAGTGGGTGACTTGCCCACTGGCTCTGGAGGGGCAATATACCCTGTGCTTGGTCCTGGGGAGTTCAAGGCCACAGTTTCTCAAATGGGTGACTTGCACACTGGTTCTGGAGGGGGCAACATGCCCTGTTCTTGGTCCTGGGGAGTGCAAGGCCACAGTCTCTCAAGTGGGTGACTTGCCCACTGGCCCTGGAGGGGGCAATATGCCCTGTGCTTTGTCCTGGGGAGTGCAAGGCCGCAATCTCACAAGTGGGTGACTTGTCCACATGTTCTGGAGGGGGCATCGTACCCTGTGATCTTGATCCTGGGGAGGATCAGATGAGTGGATGTCATCTCCACTGGTTCTGGAAGGGGCATCGTGCCCTGTGACCTTGATCCTGGGGAGGATGGGGTGAGTGAATGTCATTTCCACTGGTTCTGGAGGGGGCATCATGACCTGTGATCTTCATCCTTGGGAGGATGGGGGAGTGGATGTCATCTCCACTGGTTCTGGAGGGGGCATTGTAGCTTGTGATGCAGATCTTGGGGAGTACAATGTCACAGTCTCTCACCTGGGTGTCATACCCACTGGATTTGCAGGGGGCAGGCCGCACAACAGCTCATGGACGCAGGTCTACAGAATGACCACCAGCGGTGATGGCTGTTCAGTGGTGGCAGTGGTGCTGCTGCTGGTGGTGGGGGGGAGGCTTCAACCCATGCCCTGCAGCCTCAGACAGATGCCCCACTGGTGCTGCTGCTGGTGGTGGGGGGAAGCTCCGGCCCATCCCATGCAGCCTCGGACGTCTGCCCACTGGTGCTGCTGCTGCTGGTGTTGGGGGGGTAACTCCAGCCCATCCCCTGCAGCCTCGGACAGCTGCACCATGATTGTTAGTGGTGGGGTCTCTGACTGAGTCCCAGCACCAGGCCCCTTGCTCTTCCTGCCAGCAGCTGGGGATGGCTCATTGCTCTTCCTTCCTGCAGCACTTGGGGTTGGCTCCTTGCCCTTCCTTCCTGCAGCACTTGGGACTGGATCCTTGCCCTTCCTTCCTGCAGCACTTGGGGCTGGCTCCTCACCCTTCCTTGCAGCACTTGGGCCAGGCACCCTTTCCATCTGGCTGGCTGGTGGCCGGGATCCTTTCCCACCTGGAGTTGCTGGGGAAACGACTGTGCCCATGGTGTGGGTGGCTGACGTGCTTGCCTGCGTTTTGACCACCTTGGCCTGTCGTGAAGGATGGGGGAGGGTTAGGGAAGAGGTCAACTGTGGAGAGGAAAAGCTTCTTAGGGACATTGGGGTGGGAAGAGGGAGAAGGTTTGGGAGTGGGGGAAGAGGGAGTGGTTGTAGGCGGTGTCAGTCTGCTTTGTTTGGGGGCAGGTGCATGGGCTGCATGTTCTTGTGAGGTGGATGGTTGTTGGGTGTCTGAGTGCTTGCGCTTGTGTACTTTGAGAGGAGGGGGCACAGAGACAGTGGGAGAGGAAACAGGGGACGTGTGCATGCATGTGGGGGTCGTGACTGCCAGTGCGGTGTGTGTTCTGATAGGTGTGCTGGGGGTAGTGGATGAGGATGTAGTACATGCAGGTGTGAGTGTAGATGCCACTGGGAGAGAGGTGGTGGAGGAGGAGGACAGGACCACAGTGGAGGCAGTGGATGTTGGTATGTCTGCATCTGAATGGTGTTTGTGCGAGTGCCTGTGGGATGAAGTGTGGTGCTTGTGTTTGCCATGTTCATTCTTTTGTGTTGTCTTGTGTGCATGCTCGTCTGCATATATGCTTGGGATAGGTTGGGGTTGAGGGGAATGGGATTGGGTAGAGGAAGTTGGAGGGGGAAGGTGGAAACCGGATGATGGCTGCCATCAGAGAGGAGGCCAGAGCCTGGATTGTTCACTGTTGTGCTTCCAAGCCAGTGTGAATACCCTCCAGAAATGCATTGGACTGTTGCATTTGGGCTGCCAGCCCCTTGATGGCATTCACAATGGTTTACTGCCCAACAGAGATGGATTGCAGTAGGTCAATAGCCTCCTCATTCAGAGCAGCAGGGCTAACTGGGGCAGGGCCTAAGGTGCCTGGGGTGAAGGAGATTCCCACCCTCCTGGGTGAGTGGGCACAGGAATCACGCTGAGGGGCTGCTGGGAGGGTGGTGCTGGTACGGGGCTGGAGGCTGTACCTGTAATTGATATGGGCACAGATGTGTCCGCCACCAGCAAGGAGCTTCCATCGGAGGAGGTATGACTGTCAGCACTATCTCCACTGTGGTGCTCCCCTCCGTCAGTGGATTCAGCCTCCTGGGCCCTGTGGGATGCCCCTCCCTCCGTTGCTGGTACCTCTGCTCCTCCGCCAAATGATGCTAATGCACATAAGGACAGGGTAACAAAACAAAAAGGGAGGAATAGACTAAGGAAACACTTGGTCAATGGCAGCAACAACAACACCGTTGGAGTACACAACACACACACACAGGGAACAGCCCTACGTACTAGGCAAAACACTTCCAGTCACAATGCTAGGCACCAGCCCATGGACAAGAATGCCTAACTCCAATAGCAGTATACCTGACACTCACAGACCCCTGGCCAGTAGTGGATGCCTACTAGCTTGGAAGGAGGTGGTGTTCATCAGCCCCTGCCCAACATGGGACCTACCCTGTAATGTGCGGCCTGGCCTATGGGCACCTACAGGCCCACATCCCCCACCCGGAGATCACCCCTCCACACACAAGTAGTATATTGGGAAACTGTACTCACCCCCTTGTGGTGCTGTGATGCCCTCAAGCGCCTAGCTAGCTCTCTATAGGCCACCACCAGTATGCGGGCCATCAGGGGGTAAGGGTTCGATGATCACCTCTTCCTCGTTGGGAGGCCATCCCCAGCTGTGCCTCCACCATCTTTCTTGCCCAGCGTCACAGGTCCTCCCACTGTTTCCAACAGGGTCTGCACTTCCTTGGCGATGGCACGCCATATACCTTTTTTCTGATGGGTGTTGACCTGCGGAAAAATACACAAAGAAAATGGTATCAGTCATACCGTCTGGCCTGTTACACTCATGGCCCACCATAGCCCTCACATCCCCTTATGCACAGACATTGCCCACCATACATGCAGCATGCTGCCCAGAACACTTCCAGCAACACCCCCACACGAGGCCCTCACACACAGCACTCCATGCATCCATGCCCCTTGCATCGTGCTCACAGTGCACTCACCTGTTGGTCTAGAGGCCCATACAGCATTCGGTACTGGGGTAGGACCCCATCCACCTGTCTCTCCAACTCCGCAGCGGTGAAGGCAGGGGCCCTTTCCCCAGAGACACGAGCCATGGTCGGTTCCAGACACAGGTCACAGTAGCACTTGCAGTGTAGGTCCTCTCCTGTTGAAGGTCAGGTAGCAAATGAGTGAACAGACAGAAAATGGCAGTCACTTCCGCGGCGGTGTGTACCTTCACCACCGGCGTACATCACCATTGGCCACTGTAACCCATAGGGCCCAATGACAGCCAATGAGGAGTTGCACGGCGGTACTCGACCACCTCCCTCAATGGCGCACAACGTCAGCAGCATTACATCATTTCTACATGTCCATCCACACAAGACAAGCGGACGCCATTTCAGGGGGGGAGGCAGGCCATGGGACCTAATTGCGTCATAGTACACATAGGCACCATTTGGGCCTATCCAACAACATACTGTTACAACATGCAATGCAGTGTAGTGTTTGGAAATGTGGTATACTGACCAGTTGCTCCCCGTTTTACAATCTTTGGGTGGTATTATATTATCCAATGTCTCTGTAATTCTATCATTGTTGTTATCTTCTACTGTATGCTTAGCATCAAAGCAAAGCAAGCTTCCAGGTCAAATGCAGACCTGTCCTCTTAGCCAGTGTTTTACAGCAAGCTCTATATAGAGTTATTTTAACAGGTTGTCTATCTGGGGGTTTATGTTTAAGCCCCTTAAAATGGAAGTTCAACAGAACATGATCTATCCAGATCAGTGGAATGATATCATCCACAGAGATAAAGGCCCTCATTACAACCCTGGCGGTCGGTGATAAAGCGACGGTAACACCGCCAACAGGCCGGCAGTCAAAAAAATGGAATTCTTACCACGTCAGAAACTGCCCACACAGATAGCCACTTTAACACACAGACTGCCACGGCGGTGGCAACAAGCACCGTGGTGGTAACCGCCAACAGCCAGGCGGAAGACAATGTACAGCTCACTGTATTACAACAGGCCTATCCGCCACCTTTTCTGGGGCAGTACCAATGACATCAAAAGCACAGCAGAAACAGTACACAGAAGGCAAAGGACTCACCTCTGTAGACTCAAGGAAGAACCACGTCACCATGGAGCCCGAGTTGCACATATTTCCCATGCTTGTATACCTCCTCATTCACTACGAACAGCAACGCCGGTGAAGACGACCACGGTGAGTACTGCTGCCTAGCACACAAGGAAGGGAGGAGGAAAAACAGAGTGACACACACACGCAACACCTCAACCCCCATCCCCACTTCGAATCCCATACACACAAACAGATGCAGTAACATTACATATACACCCGTACCCCTCTAGAATAATGCAAGGACAAAAGGAATTGATTAAAGTGTGTGTTCTAAGGTATAATACGAGAAAATTGTGATTCAAAATCAATATAGCATATACACATACAAATGGAGGGACACTGCCCAGTCCTCAATGTCCATGAGCCACAGGGCCACATCACATAGCCCCACTTGAGTCCTGCAATAACATGGAGAGAACACTGCAAGGGCATCAGGTCGAAAATACACAGGAAGCTCAGGGGGACGGGGAGTAGGGGGGCACCTCAGCCGGAAGGTGGTACAACACGACTGGTCCTGGACAGGGCTACATGCCCTGTGCAATGTCTTGGGGAGTGCAAGGCCACAGTCTCTCAAGTGGGTAGTTTGCCCACTGCTTGGTCCTGGGGAGTACAAAGCCACAGTCTCTCAAGTGGATGGCTTCTTCACTGGCTCTGGAGGGGGCCTTGTGCCCAGTGTGCTTTATCCTGCCAAGGAAGGGGTGAGTGGATGGCTTCTCCACTGGTTCTAGAGGGGGCCTTGCACCCAGTGAGCTTCATCCTGGCAAGGAGGGGGTGAGTGGATGTCTTCTTCCACTGGTTCTGGAGGGGGCCTTGTGCCCAGTGTGCTTCATCCTGGCAAGGAGGGGGTGGGTGGATGGCTTCTTCCACTGGTTCTGGAGGGGGCATTATGCCCTGTGATGCAGATCTTGGGGAGTGCACGGTCACAGTCTCTCACCTGGGTATCAGACCCACAGGATTTGCAGGGGCCAGGACGCACTACAGCCCATAGAGGTAGGACTACACACTGCCCGCCGGTGGTGACAGCTGCTCAGTGGTGGCAGAGGCGGTGCTGGTGTTGGGAATGTCAGTGGTGGGGGGGGCTCCAGCCCTTCCCCTGCAGCTTTGGATGGCTGCCCACTGGGGCTGCTGCTGCTGGCAGTGGTGCTGGTGGCAGTGCTAGTGTCGGGGATGCCAGTGGTGGGGGGAGGCTCCAGCCCTTCCCCTGCAGCCTCGGACAGCTGCCCAATGGGGCTGCTGCTGCTAGCAGTGGTGCTGGTGGCAGTGCTGGTGGAGGTGCTGGTGTCGGGGATGCCAGTGGTGGGGGGTGGCTCCAGCCCATCCACTGCAACCTCGGAAGGCTGCCCACTGGGGCTGTTGCTGCTGGTAGTGGTGCTGGTGGCAGAGCTGGTGGCGGTGCTGGTGTTGTGGATGCCAGTAGTGGAGGGAGGCTCCAGCCCTTCCCCTGCAGCCTCGGATGGCTTAACCACCATGGTTGGTGGTGGGGGCTCAGAATCAGTCCCAGCACCAGACCTCCTGTCCATCCTGCCAGCAGGTGCAGGCCCTTTGCCCTTCCCCTTGGCAGCTGGTGGTGCCTCCTTGCCCTTCCCCTTGACAGCTGGTGGTGCCACCTTGCCCTTCCCCTTGGCAGCTGGTGGTGCCTCATTGCCCTTTCCCTTGGCAGATGGCAGTGCCTCCTTGTCCTTCCCCTTGGCAGCTGGTGCAGGCACACTGTCAGTGCTGATGGTTGGTTTCCTGGAGCCTCTCCCACCTGCAGGCCGACACTACTGTGGCCGTGGACTGGGTGGCTGAGGTGCTAGCCTGGGTTCTGACCACCCTGGCCTGACGTGAAGGATGGGGGGTTAGGGAAGAGGTCAACAGCAGAGAGGTCCTTAGGGACACTGGGGTGGGAAGGTTTTGGAGTGGAGGAAGAGGGAGTGGTTGTTCGAGGTGTCTGTCTGCTGTGCTTGGTTGCAGGTGCATGGGCTGGATGCTGTTGTGAGGTGGATGGCTGTTGTGTGTCTGAGTGCTTGTGTTTGTGTACCTTAGGAGAGGGGGCACAGACACAGTGGGAGAGAACACAGGGGATGTGTGCATGGATGTGGGGGTGGTGACTGCCAGTGAGGTGTGTGTAGTGATAGGTGTGATGATGATGGGGTAGTGGATGAGGATGTAGTGTATGCAGGTGTGAGCGTAGACACTACTGGGAGGGTGGTGGACGATGAGGAGGAGGGGGACACAGTGGAGGCAGTGGGTGTTGGTATGTCTGCATCTGGATGGTGTTTGTGTGAGTGCCTGTGGGATGATGTGTGGTGCTTGTGTTTGCCTGAGCCACTCCTGTGTGTTGTCTTGGGTGCATGCTGGTCTGAATGTGTGCTTGAAAAAGGTTGGGGTTGAGGGGAATGGGACTGGGTAGAGGAAGTTGGAGGGGGAGGCTAGAGACAGGGACAATGGCTGCATCAGGGAGGAGGCCAGAGCCTGGATTGATCTCTGTTGGGCCACCATGCCAGAGTGAATGCCCTCCAGGAATGCATTTGTTTTTTGCAAATGGCCTGCCAGCCCCTGAATGGCATTCACTATGGTTGACTGTCCAACAGAGATGGATTGCAGGAGGTCAATAGCCTCCTCATTCAGGGCAGCAGGGATACCTGAGGCAGGGCCTGAGGTGCCTGGGGCGAAGGAGATTCCCACCCTCCTGGGTGAGCGGGCACGGGAAACTCGCTATGGGGCTGCTGGGATGGCGGTGCTGGTACAGGGGTGGCACCTGTTCCTGTAGTTGGGGTGGGCATAGAGGTGTCTGCACCAGCAGGGAGCTTCCATCGGAGGAGGTATCTGTGTCCGAACTGTCCCCTCCTGTCTCGGCCGTGGTGCTCCCCTCCCCCTCTGTCCAACTGGTGCCCTCATCGTCGATGGATTCGGCCTCCAGGTCCATGTGGGATGCAGCTCCCTCCGTCGCCGGTGCCCTTGCTCCTCCGCCAGAGGATGCTAATGGACATAAGGACAGGGTGACAAATCAAAAAGTGGGGGGAAGAGACAAAGGACACAGTTGGTCCATGACAGCAACATCACCATTGGCATACACGAAACACACACACACAGAGAACACCCCTACACACTAGGCAAGGCACTAGCAGTCACAATGCTAGTCACCAGTCCATGGACAGGAATACCCAACTGCAATAGCATCATACCTGAGACCCACAGATCCCTGCCCAGTAGTGGATGCCTACTAGCTTGTTAGGAGGTGGTGTTCATCAGTCCCTGCATGGAACCTACCCTGCAATGTCCGGCCTGGCCTAGGGGCCCCCAGAGGCCCATATCCCCCACCCAGAAACCATGCACAGGTATTATTTAGGGAAACTGTACTCACCCCATTGTGGCTGGTTTGATGCCCTCAACTCCGGATAGGCCACTTCCAGTATGTGGGCCATCAGGGGGGTCAGTGTTCGAGGGGCACCCCTTCCTCATAGGGAGGCCATCCCTAGCTGGGCCTCTGCCGTCTTCCTTGCCCAGCGTCTCAGGTCCTGCCAGCGTTCGCAACAGTAGGTGCTCCGCCTGTTGAAAACCCCCAGGGTCCGCACGTCCTTGGCGATGGCACACCATATACCATTTTTCTGATGGGCGCTGACCTGCAGAAAAAGATACATTGAATAAGGTATCAGTCATACCATCCAGCCAGTTACACTCATGGCCCACCATAGCCCTCACATCCCCTTACGCACAGACATTGCCCACCATACATGCATCACACTGCCCAGAACTCTTCCACCAACCCCCCCTACACGAGGCCCTCACACACAGCACTCCATGCATCCATGCCCTTTGCATTGTTCTCACAGTGTACTCACCTGTTGCTCTGGAGGCCCATACAGCATTCGGTACTGAGGTAGGACCCCATCCACCGTCTTTCCAGCTCCACAGTGGTGAAGGCAGGGGCCCTTTCCCCAGTGACACGAGCCATGGTCGGTTCCAGACACAGCTCAAAGCAGCACTTGCAGAGTAGGTCCTCTCCTGTTGAAGGTCAGGTAGCAAGTGAGTGAACAGATTGAAAATGGCAGTTACACCTGCGGTGGTGAGTACCGTCACCGCCGATGTACATCACCATTGGCCACTGCAACCCACAGGGCACATAGACAACCAATGATATGTTGCACGGCGGTACTCGACCGCATCCCGCAACCGCGCAACGTCAGCAGAATTACCTCATTTCCACCTGTCCCTCCAAACAGGACAGGCTGATGCGATTTCAGGGGGGCAGGCCATGGCTCCTAACTACGTCACAGTACACATAGGCACCATTTGGGCCTATCCAGCAACATACTGTTACAGTCACAACATGCAATGCAGTGTAGTGTTTGGAAATATAGAATACTGACCAGCTGCTCACTGTTTTTCCCCCTAGATTACAACCACTGCAGATGAATAGGAGATGGAGACATCCTCCCCTTGTACAGACCGCTGGTGGACTTGACAACAATGGAGGACAGGCACATTATCCTCACCTATAGACTTGACACGGCCACAGTCACAGAGCTGTGTGCCCAATTGGAGCCTGACCTGATATCTGCTATCCGTCACCCCACCAGGATCTCCTCTCTTGTGCAAGTCCTATCTGTGCTCCATTTCTTGGCAACTGGCTCCTTCCAGTGGGCTTGGCAGCAGGAATGTCACAGCCAGTGTTCTCAATAGTGCTAACCAGAGCCCTGATAAAACACATGCGCAGCTACATCGTTTTCCCCCAGGTGGAGGATTTGGCCACAGTGAAAGCTGATTTCTATTCAATGGGACATATCTCAACATTATTGGGGCAACTGATGGTACACATATTGCATTTGTCCACCCCCCTCGGAGAAATGAACAGGTGTTCAGAAATCGAAAGAGCTTTCACTCGATGAATGTGCAGATAGTGTGCCTGGCAGACCAGTACATCTCCCATGTCAGTGCAAAGTATCCTGGCTCTGTGCATGGTGCCTATATCCTGAGAAATAGCAGCATCCCATATGTGATGGCTCAACTCCAGAGGCACTGGGTGTGGCTAATAGGTGAGTCCTGGTTCCCACCCAGTGGATGTTGGTGTATGGGTATGGTGTGCGCCATAAGGGTTAGTGTGTGTCTAACAGGTGTCCCTCAATATTTGCAGGTGACTCTGGTTACCCCAACCTCTCATGGCTACTGACCCCTGTGAGGAATTCCAGGACAAGGGCAGAGGAATGTTACAATGAAGCACATTGGCGAACAAGGAGAATAATAGAGAGGACATTCGGCCTCCTGAAAGCCAGGTTTCGGTGCCTGCATCTAACAGGTGGATCCCTGTGCTACTCACCCAAGAAGTTGTGCCAGATAATCGTGGCATGCTGCATGTTGCATAACCTTGCCTTGAGACGCCAGGTGCCTTTTCTGCAGGAGGATGAGGTTGGAGATGGGCGTGAGGCAGTAATGGACCCTGTGGACAGTGAAGATGAGGAGGCAGAGGATGAGGACAACAGAACAGCTAATATGCGACAGTACATCCAGTGACACATAGGTAAGACACTATAACTTCATTTTGCATTGACAGTTTTGTATTTGACATTGTACATGGCAGCCAGATTTTCCCACTTCTATGGCCGTTTACTGTACCCTTGGCATCTCTATTTTCAGATATCTGTGCCCCACTCTAGCATCTGGTGTGTTGACTGCAGCCAACTACAGGTCATTCCTATGTATACATTGCTGTACAGTTGTATTGCAGTGTTTAAACTTTGTTAAATGAATACATAGTTAAATCATTTGACATAATCCATACTTGTATTTTTTCAAAGGGTGTTTATTTAAGTGCTAAGAGGTAGAAGGGGATGTGAAATGGGCTGGGCTTGCCTGGGTGGATGATAGAGGAAAGTCCAGGATAGAGTCCAGTCTATTTGTATCACAGGTGCATTGTCCAAGGGGGCATAGGAAGGGGAGCAATGTTAGTTGAAGGTGGACAGGGTGACAGAGTGGGCCACAAGGGTGATGATCAGGAGAGTCTTATTTCCTGGCTGGAGTCTTGGCAATGTTCTCTGGCTTCTGCCTGGATCGCAGGGACCGATTGTGGGGTGGTTCTCCTTCTGCAGGGGGAGGGGTGCTGGTGGCCTGTTGTTCCTGTGGCAGGGCCTCCTGCTCACTAGTGGTAGCGGAAGTGGAGGGCTGTTCATCAGTGTGGCTAATGTCAGGGGCCCGGTTGTGTGCCACTGCCTCCCTCATGCTGTTGGCCATGTCTGCCAGCACCCCTGCAATGGTGACCAGGGTGGTGTGGATGTCCCTCAGGTCCTCCCTGTTCCCCAGCTATTGTCCCTCCTGCAGCCGCTGGGTCTCCTGCAAATTGGCCAGTATGTAGCCCATCATCTCCTGCGAATGGTGGTATGCTCCCAGGATCTTGGTGAGTGCCTCATGGAGAGTTGGTTTACTGGGCCAGTCCTCCCCCTGTCGCACACCAGTCCTCCCAGCTTCCCTGTTGTCCTGTGCCTCTGTTCCCTGAACTGTGTGCCCACTGCCACTGACCCCAGGTCCCTAATTGTCCTGTGTTTGTGGTGTGGCCTGAGGTCCCTGTAATGGTGGCCACACTGCTGATTGACGTGTCCTGGGGACAGAGGTATGGGCCCGCTGAGTGGGTGCTGTGCTGGTGTTTCCCGAGGAGGGGGGCTCTGTGGTGGTATGGGACTGTGCCTGGGTAAACTACTGTCTGGAGATACCTGATGGGCCAGGTTGGCCATCCAGATCCAGGCGAGCAGAGCTGCTGTCATCACTGTGGGCCTCTTCTGAGGGGGACTGGATGTTGCTGGCACCTCCTCTCCGGTGACGTTGGGTGGGGGACCTGTGGGGATGTAAATACAGTGATATAGTTTCTGTGTGTGACATCTTGTGCATGGGTGTGTTACCCTGTATGGTTGTGATTTCCCTGTCAGCTTTGGCTTGTGTGAGTAGTGATTTTGTGGGCTAGGTGATTCTCTCTAATGTGCATGCATTAGTAATGTGTGTCCATGCAGGTCTTTGATGGGTGTCCATGCAGTGGTATTGTATGCAGGGCTTGGTATTGGGATGTGTGGGTTGTGATGGTGGGGTATCTGTGAGGTGGTGGAGTGATGGGGGTGATGGTAGGGGTGGGGGTTTGTGACTGCATGCAGGTAGGGGGGGTGATGGTAATAGAGATTTGACTTACCAGAGTCCTCCTGTTACTCCTGCCAGGCCCTCAGGATGCAGTATTGCCAAGACTTGCTCCTCCAATGTTGTTAGTTGTGGGGGAGGAGGTGGGGGTCCACCGCCAGTCCTTTGTACAGCTATCTGGTGTCTTGAAACCACAGAACGTACCTTTCCCCGTAGGTCGTTCCACCTCTTCCTGATGCCATCCCTTGTTCTCGGGTGCTGTCCCACGGCGTTAACCCTGTTCACGATTCTCCGCCATAGCTCCATCTTTCTTGCAATGGATGTCTGCTGCACCTGTGATCCTAATAGCTGTGGCTCTA
The DNA here is from genome assembly GCF_031143425.1 of Pleurodeles waltl. NCBI lineage: Eukaryota > Metazoa > Chordata > Amphibia > Caudata > Salamandridae > Pleurodeles > Pleurodeles waltl. Next base: position 655,246,016 of record NC_090443.1, on the reverse strand, counting down.
CCCTGAAGATTTCCTCCACCATGACCCTTAGCTCCTCCTCTGAGAATCTGGGGTGTCTTTGTGGTGCCATGGGTGTAGTGTGTGTGGTGTGTGTGAGCGTGTGTGGGGTGATGTGTTGGGGTGTGTGCTGTGAGGTGTGTGGCTGGTGTATGGGTGATGGTGTTCTGTGGCTCTGGTTCTGTGGGTGCAATTGTTTTGAGTCGTAAAGGTTGGCGCTAATGTATGTATGTGCTTTATGGTGGTGTGTGGGTGTGGTGTGTGTATCAGGTGTGTCCAATGTAGTGTTGTTTTGTTAGTGTGTGTGTAATTTGAGTGTGGCGGTATGTGTCGCCAATGGTTTACCGCAGTTGAATGTCCGCTGCGGTGATTTGTGGGTCATTATGCTGTGGGAGTAGTACTGTTGGCGTAACAGTGTGGGTTTTGCTACCGCCAGTTTATCACTGACCTTTGGGCTGGCGGAGTTACGTGTGTGTCTGTATAGTGATGGATTGCTATGTGTGGGTCATAACATGGGTAGAGGTAAACCGCGGCGGCGGCGGTATGTTGGCAGCAGTCGGCATGGGAGTAAGCAGGACTTACTGCCAATGTCATAATGAGGGCCAAAGTTTCCTGATGCAAAAATAAGATCTTATATGAGTCTGCACGGGTGAGTAGGTCCTAGCACTAACTTCTGTAAACCATTAATTTCACATGAACCTTGAAGGTCTTTTAAATACTGCACCGTCTTGTTCTCTGCCCACAATTAAAAATCTCCCAGAATAAAGATGTTTGAGTCTGAGAGAGCTAGATTTGAAATTAACTCAATAAAGGATTGTGTAAAGGAGGCCACCAGGCCTGGTGTGTGGTGACATAAGATATCAGAAAATAACTTGCCCTTTTGGTCCCACATGGAGAAACCTAAGATCTCAATGCACAACCATTTAATCTAAATGAAAAGTAATACAATCCCAATGATCATACAAAATTATAGCTAGTTCTCCCTCTTTGGATCAGAGCAAAACTTAATAGCCTGTGGGACAAGCTACACCAAAATTAACATTCAAGCCATGTGAGACCCATGCTTCAATAACAATTGTGTTGTGTCCCAGTCATTAGTCTCTGATAATATGGTAATCTCTATATCATGTGTCACCACTGATTGTGCATTCGTCAGTCCTCATCTGAATTTATCTGGCCTCTCTTTGGAGTTAAATTAAGAGTTAGTTGGTCCCATCTCCATATTAGGTATTCCCCCTCAATGTATTATCAGTACAGTTCTTGCCTATATGTATTTGTTTGCCCCCTTAATAATTAATCCTCTCCCCCTGTCATGGTTCTCTTTGCCCCTGTTAACCTGAAGATGTAACCAGTAGCATGGCTGGCACAGTGCGTGGTCGGTGCATGGACAGGCTCAGACAGACTTTTGGCCATGCACAGCAAGGGATAGGGCTATTAGTTACATGCCAAACCCAGCGACGAAGCACTGCAGGCAGCCAAACCTCCCTCCTCTGAACCCAACACCCACTCAATTAAATGAACATTTCAATAATGACTTAAAAATATTTAATAACGTTTTTTTTTTTTTGCTACGTCTGTGGCTCTTTCTTTTTATACAGTTTATTATCATTGCATTTAGAAGGTGAAAAAATAGTCAGTTATATAATTTATTCCTTAAGAAAAAAAAAAAACATATTCTTGCATTACTTTTTAACAATTTACACACCATAAAATGCAATGGTAAAAATAACCACATCAAGGCACTGTATTTATGTGATACCTCTGCAACCCATTAAATACAAACAGCCCCTAGCTGGCAATGCAATCCCAGCTGTAGATCAAAAGCTCCAGCCTGGGAAATGCTTTTTAAACAATATTGTAAGTTCTTGTTCCTGTGAGAGGGGGATGAGAGTGGAAATAACATTCTTAAGTCGGGTAGCCAATATCCCTCTTCAGATCCTAACATCAGTGTTAAGCAGTGAAGTCAAAGGGAAACTGCTGCATCATTGTGTATGTTTCTCAGGTTTAGGAGAACTTTGATCAGCACCGTTGGGGAGGGATGATAGGCTGCCATTTAATAGGGTTCATATATTGGCCCTACTGCTTTGTCTTTGACACATTATGGAATTCTCCCAGGAAGCTGTCTTCTCCTGGAACCTTATTACAAGGGTGAACAGAGGCTGCCTGAGAGATTTCTTCCTCTGTTATTTCCCTGTCCAACAATGCCCTACATTCATCATTGAGGGGTGGGAGTGCCAGGACGTCAAATAACTTATTTTCTTGTTCCCTGTCTTCCCCTAGTTCAAAACTATAAAGCCCTCTATGATAGTCTGCAAATGCTGCGGCTATCCCCTGTGGTTCCCTGATCAATTGAAATTTGCAATCACCTATCATGGGGTGGTACTTTAGCCTTTCTTTCTCTAATCTGTGCAGGCAATAGACTGCCAGCTTCTTCACTCTGTTCCTATTGATAGACATTCAGGCCCTCATTACAACCTTGGCGGTCGGTGTTAAAACGGCAGTAATACCGCCAACAGGCAAGCGGTAAAAAAAATGGAATCATGACCACGGCAGAAACCACCAACAGATACAGCCACTTTAACACTCCGACCGCCACGGCGGTAGCAACAAATACCGTGGCGGTCACTGCCAACAGCCAGACGGAGGGCAATGTACCACCCACCCCATTACAACCTGCCCATCCACCAGCTTTTCTGGGGCAGTACCAACGCCATCAAAAGCACGGCGGAAACAGTACTTTGAACGGAAACCACTCACCTCTTGACACTCAAGGAAGAACCAGGACGCCATGGAGACCGAGCTGCAGGTCTTCCCCATGCTGGTGTTTCTGCTCATATACCAGGAGTGCCAACGGCGGGGGCGACAACCACAGTGAGTACTGCAACTAGCACATAGGGGAGGGGGCAAAGAAAAAGAGAGTGACACACACACGCAAAACACTCAACACCCCCACCCTCACCCTCAACACCATACACACAAACAAAATTACATATACACCCCATAACCCTCTGGAATAATGCAAGGACAAGAGTAATTGAGTCAAATGAGTGTTCTATTAGAAATACTTAGAAATACGTTAATGATTCAAAAACAGTATTTACAAAATATACAATATGTACAAAAGGCGGGACAATGTCCACTCAAAATGTCCGTGGCTCACTGGGCCAAAACACATAGGCCAAGCCCATACTTGACTCCCGCCTCAATACGGAGAGAACACTGCAGGAGCATCAGGTCTAAAACACACAGGCACCTCAGGGGGACGGGGAAAGGAGGGGCACCTCAGCCGGAAGATGGTACTACGCCACTGCTCCTGGAGGGGGCTCCATTCCCACAGCTATGTCCTGGGGAGTGCAAAGCCACAGTCTCTCAAGCGGGTGGTTTGCCCACTTCTTTGTCCTGGGGAGTGCAAAGCCACAGTCTCTCAAGTGGGTGGTTTGCCCACTGCTTGCTCCTGGAGAGTGTAAGGCCACAGTCTCTCTAGTGGGTGCCAGTTCTGGAGGGGGCTTGGTGCCGAGTGTACTTCATCCTGCCAAGGATAGGGTGAGTGGATGCCTTTTTGCACTGGTTCTGAAGGGGGCTTGGTGCCCAGTGTGCTTCATCCTGCCAAGGATAGGGTCAGTGGATGCCTTCTTCCACTGGTTCTGGAGGGGGCTTTGTGCACAGTGTGCTTCATCCTGCCAAGGATAGGATGAGTGGGTGCCTTCTTCTACTGGTTCTGGAGGGGACTTGGTGCCCAGTGATGCAGCGCATGGGGTGTGCAAGGTCACAGTCACTCACCTGGGTGTCAGATCCACACGATTTTCTGTGGTCAGGATCCATGACACCCCATGGATGCATGAATACAGTCCATCCGCTGATGGGGACGACTGTACAGTGGTTGCAGTGCCGGTGCAGGTGCTGCCAGTGGTGGGGGGTGCTCCAGCCCTTCCCCTGCAGCCTCGGACGGCTGCCCACTGGGGCTGCAGGTGGTGGTGCTGGCCACGGGGCAGCTGGCAGTGGTGGCCACGGTGCAGGTGGTGGTGGATGCAGTACAGCTGGCGGTGCTGACAGTGGAGGGGGGAGGCTCCAGCCCTTCCCCTGCAGCCTCAGACAGCTGCCCACTGGGGCTGCTGCTACTGGTGGCGGTGATGCTGTCCGCGGTGCAGGTGGCGTGCTGACCACGGGGCAGCTGGCGGTGTTGGCCTCAGTGCAGGTGGTGGTGCAGCTGGCGGTTCAGGTGGCGGTGCTGCCAGTGGAGTGGGGGAGGCTCCAGCCCTTCCCCTGTAGCCTCGGACTGCTGAAGTGCCCTGCCTGGAATTCTGTGCCCCTTCCTGCCCTTGGCAGATGGTGGTGCCTCCTTGTTTCTGCCAGCTGGAGTCTTTGCCTTGGCCATGCTGTCTAGTTGTGCCTCCTTCTCCTGGCTGGATGCTCTCCCCTTTTTGCCCTTTCCTGGTGGTGGAACCTTCTTGTCACGTGGCACACTGGCTGGGATGGCGGGTGCCTCCTTAGAGACTCTCTGAGCTGCAGAAACCACAGCGGGCGTGGACTTGGTCGCTTAGATGCTGGGCTGGGTTTTGGCCACCCTAGTCTGAGGTGAAGGACGTAGGGGGAGGGGGAGGGAATAGGTGAAAGGAGGTGAGGAAAAGCTTCTTAGGGACACTGGGGAGAGAAGAGGGTGAAGGTTTGGGAATGGAGGAAGAGGGAGTGGTTGTGGGAGGTGTCAGTCGGCTGTGTTTGGGTGCAGGTGCATGGGCTGGATGCTGTTGTGAGGTGGAAGGCTGTTGGGTGGGTGTGTGTTTGTGTACTTTGGTAAGAGGGGTCACAGACACAGTGGGAGAGGACACAGGGGACGTGTGCATGGATGTGGGGGTGGTGACTGCCAGAGAGGGGTGTGTAGTGATAGGCGTGCTGGTGATGGAGGTAGTGGATGAGGATGTAGTGCATGCAGGTGTGATTGGAGATGCTACTGGGAGGTGAGGTGGACATTGAAGAGGAGGAGGACACAGTGAAGGCAGTGGATGTTGGAGTGTCTGCTTCTGGATGGTGCTTGTGTGAGTGCCTGTGGAATGACGTGTGATGCTTGTGTTTGCTTGAGCCACTTCTGTGTGTTGATTTGGGTAAATGCTGGTCTGAAGGTGTACTTTGGATAGTTTGGGGCTGTGGGGATTGGGGCTGGGTAGAGGAAGGAGGGGGAGGCTGGAGACAGGGACAATGACTGCCATCAGTGCGGAGGCCAGAGCCTAAAATGCTCTCTGTTGGGCCACCACGCCAGAGTGAATGCCCTCCAGGTATGCATTTGTTTGTTGCAAATGCCTCTTGACACCCTGGATGGGTGTCAAAACAGGTCAGCGCCATCTCCTCCTCCTGCTACAACACCCTTCGCATGCTTCGCAGAATTTACAAATGGATCCCAACAGAAACAAGAAAAACAGTATCCCAGGACCTCGTCAGCAACAGACTCGACTACGGCAACGCCCTCTACACCGTTATCTCTTCCAAACTCCTCCAATGCCTCCAACGCATCCAAAACGCCTCCGCCCGACTCATCCTCAACAAACCTCGCCACTGCCACATCACCCCCCACCTAAGAGACTTTCACTGGCTCCCCGTCAAAAAGAGGATCACCTTCAGGCTCCTCACCCTTGCACACAGGGCACTCCACGACACCGGACCATCATACCTGAACAGCAGACTCAGCTTCTACACCCCCACACGGCATCTCTGCTCCGCTAACCTCGCCTCCATCCCCCGCATCCGACGCAAATCTTCCAGCAGCAGATCATTCTCGTACCTCGCCGCCAAGACCTGGAACACCACCCGCCGGATCTACGTCAGATCCAGGACCTTCTTTCCTTCAGAAAACTACTCAAGACTTGGCTCTTCGAGCAGTAGCAGCACCCCCCCCCCAGCGCATTGAAACCCTCATGGGTATGGTGCGAGCTTTACAAATTAATTGATTGATTGATTGATGGCATTCAGTATGGTTGACTGCCCAACAGTGAGGGATCTCAGGAGGTCAATAGCCTCCTCACTGACGGCATCAGGGCTAACTGGGGCACAGCCTGAGGTGCCTGGGGCGAAGGGGATGCCCACCCTCCGGGGTGAGTGGGCACGGGAAACGTGCTGAAGGGCTGCTGGGAGGGTGGTGCTGGTGGGGGGGTGACGGCTGTACCTGTTGTTGGGGTGGGCACAGAGGTGTGTGCCATCGCCAGGGAGCTTCCATCGGAGGAAGAGTCGCTGTCTAAATTGTCCCCTCCTTTCTCTGTTGTGGTCGTCCCCTCGCCCTCCGTCCCACTGGTGCCCTCACCGTGGATAGATTCGGCCTCCAGGTCCATGTGGGATACAGCTCCCTCCGTTGCCGGTGCCTCTGCTCCTCTGCCAGATGATGCTAATGCACACAAGGACAGGGTGACAAAACAAAATGGGGGGGAGACAGAGGATACACTTGGCCAATGCCAGCAACACCACAACCGTTGGCGTACAAAACACACAGGGAACTACCCTATGCGCTAGGCCATGCACTACCAGTTACACAGCTAGTCACCAGCCCATGGGGTACAACGCCTAACGCCATGAGCTGCACACCTGAAACCCACAGGACCCTGCCCAGTAGTAGATGCCCACTAACACTATTTGGGTCTGCCCAACAAGGGACCTACTCTGCCAGTTTGCCCTGGCCTAGGGGCACCCACAGCCCACATCTCCACCCAGGTAAAACCTGAACGCGTGCAATGTCAAGAATCTGAATCTGTACTCACCCCCTTGTGGCTGCTGTGATGCCTTCAAGCACCCATCCAACTCTGGATAGGCCACCGCCAGGATGCGGAACATCAGGGGGGTCAGGGTACGACGGGCACCCCTTCCTCGTTGGGAGGCCAGCCCCAGCTGGGCCTCTGCCCTTTTCCTTGTCCAGAGGCGCAGGTCCTCCCTCTGTTTCGGGCAGTGGGCGCTCTGCCTGTCAAAGAACCCCAGGGTCCGCACCTCCTTTGCGATGGCATGCCAAACACCAGTTTTCCTGATGGGCACTGACCTGCAGGGACATAAGCATAGAAAAAAGGGATTAGTAATACCGTCAGGACTGTTACACTCAAGTCCCACAATATCCCTCCCATCCCCTTACGCACAGACATTGACCACCAGACATGCAGCACTCCACCCAGGACGCCTCAGCCCCCCCCACACGAGGCATACACACACAGCACTCCATACATTCATGGCCCACGCATCATGCTCTCAATGTACTCCCCTGTTTGTCTGGAGGACCATAGAGTGAAGTATACTGGGGTAGGACCCCATCCACCAGTCTCTCCAACTACTTCGAAGTGAAGGTGGGGCCGTTTCCCCAGACACTCGATCCATTGTCGCTTTCAGACACAAATCACAGCAGCACTTGCAGTGTAGGTCCTCTCCTGTTGAAGGTTAGGTAGCAAGTGATTGAACAGTTAGAAAATGGCGGTCACGTCCACGGTGATGCATACCGTCATGCCGGCGTACATCACCATTGGCTCCTGGAACCCATAGGGCTCAATGATAACCAATGCAAAGTTGCGCGGCGGTCAGCGACCGCCGACTGCAACGGCGCACAACGCCAGCAGAATTACCTCATTTCCACTTGTCTCTCCTCACAGGTCAGGCAGCCGCCATTTCAGTGGGGCACAGGGCATGGCACCTAACTGCATCAGAGCAGACATTGGCACATCAACTGACTTTCGACTTCACATACTGTTTCTGTAAAGGAAGAAATGCATTTTCATTGTCACAGATGTGTGAATATGACCCTCTGATCACCGTATTCCATCCTAGTGTTCAACCACTGAGGATGAATAGGAGATGGAGACATCCCCCGTGTACAGACCCCTCGTGGACCTGGCGACTATGGAGGACAGGCACATAATCCTTACCTACAGACTTGATCAGGGCACAATCCAAGAACTGTGTTCCCAATTGGAGCGAGTCCTGATTTCAGCTATCCACCACCCCACAGGTATCCCCCCTCTAGAGCAGGTCCTGTCAGTTCTCCATTTCCTGGCAAGTGGTTCCTTCCAAACAACAGTGGCAATGGTATCAGGGATGTCTTAGCCAATGTTCTACAATGTGTTGACCAGAGTGTTGTCTGACCTGCTGAAACACATGTGCAGCTACATTGCATTCCCCCAATTGGAGGATTTGGCCATAGTGAAGATTGACTTTTATGGCCTGGGACACATCCCCAACATCATGGGTGCCATTGATGGTACATATGTAGCATTTGTCCCACCCCGGAGAAATGAACAAGTGTTCATGAATAGAAAAAGCTTTCACTCCTTGAATGTGCAGATGATGTGTTTGCGGACCAGTACATCTCCCATGTGAATGCCAAGTATCCCGGCTCTGTTCATGATGCCTTTATCTTGAGGAATAGCAGCATTCCATATGTGATGTCTCAACTCCAGAGGCACCGGGTGGCTAATAGGTGAGCCCGTGGTCCCCACCCAGTATATGTTGGTGTATGGGTATGGGGTTGTCCCTAAGGGTGAGTGTGTGGCTAACAGGTATCCCTCGATATTTGCAGGTGACTCTGGTTACCCTAACCTCTCATGGCTACGGACACCAGTGAGGAATGCCAGGACAAGGGCAAAAGAACGTTACAATGAGGCACATGGGCGAACAAGGAGGGTAATTGAAAGAACCTTTGGCCTCCTGAAGGCAAGATTCCAGTGCCTCCATCTGACGGGAAGATCCCAGGGCTACTCACCCAAGAAGGTATGCCAGATCATCATTGCATGTTGCACAACCTGGCCTTGAGACGCCAGGTGCCTTTTTCTGCAAGAGGATGAGCCTGGAGATGGTCTTGTGGCAGCAGTGGAGCCTGTGGACAGTGATGAAGAGGAGGCAGAGGAAGAAGATGTGAACAACAGATGTTCTCTCATTCAACAGTACTTCCAGTGACACACAGTAAGACACTGTAACTTCACTTTACATTGCAATTTTGTGTTGGACATTGAACATGGCAGGCTGATTTCCCTCTTTCTATGGCTACTTACTGTACCCTTAGGTATCTCTATTTTCAGATCTCTGTGGCCCACTCTGGCTCCTCGTGTGTTTACTGCAGCCCACTGCAGGTCATACCAATGTGTATATATAACTGTACAAATGAATTGACGTGTTTACAGCTTGTTAAACTAACATATATTGCAATCAATTGACAGACTCCATACTTGTATTTGTTTCAAGGGTGTTTATTTAAGTGCTAAGAGGTGGAGGGGGATGCGCATTGGGCCCGGGTGATGGTGGGGGAATGTCCAGATAGAGTCCAGTCTCTATGTATCACAGGTGCATTGTCCGAGGGGGCATAGTAAGGGGAGCAATGGCAGTTCAAGGTGGATAGGGTGACATATTGGGACCCAAGGGTGAGATTCAGGAGAGTCTTATTTCCTGCCGGGGGTCTTAGCAATGTTCTCTGTCATCTGCCTGGATCGCTGGGACCTATTGTGGGGTGGTTCTCCTTCTGCAAGGGGTGGGGTGCTGGTGGCCTGATGTTCCTGTGGTGGGGCCTCCTGTCCACTAGCACCAGCGGAGGTGGAGGGCTGATCTTTGGTGTGGCTAGTGTCAGGGGCCCGTTGGTGTGCCACTGCCTCACTCATGGTGTTGGCCATGTCAGCCAGCACCCCTGCTAAGGGGACCAGGATGGTGTGGATGTGTTTGAGGTCCTCCCTGATCCCCAGGTACTGTCCCTCCTACATCCGCTGCGTCTCCTGCAACTTGCCCAGTAGGTGGTCTCCTGAGAATGGTGGTATGCTCCCAGGATCCCTGCAAGTGCCTCGTGGAGAGTGGGTTCCCTTGTCCTGTCCTCCCCCTGTCGCACAGCAGTCCTCCCAGCTTCCCTGTTGTCCTGTGCCTCTGTCCCCTGAACTGTGTGCCCACTGCTACTGACCCCAGGTCCCTGATCATCCTGTGCTTGTGGGCTTGCCTGGGGTCCCTGATTGACGTGTCCTGGGGACAGTGGTATGGGTCCACTTGGTGGGTGCTGTGCTGGTGTTTCCTGAGGGGGGAGGCTCTGTGGTGGTATGGGACTGTGGCAGGGTAACCGACTGTCCAGAGGTCCCTGATGGCCCAGGTTGGTCATCGTGATCCAGGCGTGAAGAGCTGCTGTCATCACTGTGGGCCTCTTCTGGGTGGGGATTGGATGTTGGTGGCACCTCCTCTTCGGTGACGTTGAGTGGGCATCCTGTGGGGATGTAAATACAGTGTTATTGTCTCTGCGTGTGCCATCTTGTGCATGGGTCTGTTTCCCTGTATGGGTGTGATTGCCCTGTCAGCTTTGCCTTGTGTGAGTGGTGTGTTGTGGGCTAGGTGATTCTAACTCATGTACATGCTTTATTGATAGGTGTCCATGCAGGTCTGTGATGGGTGTCCATGCATTGGTGTAGGATGCAGGCCTTGGTTTTGGGATGGGTGGGTTGTGATGGTGGGGTATATGTGAGGTGGTGGGTTGATGGGGGTGAGGGTAGGGGTAGGAGTTTGTGATAGCATGCAGGTTGGGTGGGGGATATATTAGTAAAGATTTGACTTACCAGAGTCTAGTCCTCCTGCTACTCCTGCGAGGCCCTCAGGATACATGATTGCCAAGATTTGTTCCTCCCATGTTGTTAGTTGTGGGGGAGGAGGTGAGGGTCCACCGCCAGTCCTATGTACAGCTACCTGGTGTCTTGTAACCACGGAACCCACCTTCCTCCGTAGGTCGTTCCACCTCTTCCTGATGTCATCCCTTGTCCTGGGGTGCTGACCCACGGCGTTGACCCTGTCCACAACTCTCTCTTCCATAGCTCCATCTTCCTAGCAATGGATGTCTGCTGCACCTGTGATCCGAATAGCTGTGGCTCTACCCTGATGATTTCATCCACCATGACCCTTACCTCCTCCTCTGAAAACCTGGGGTGTCTTTGAGGTGCCACTGATGTATGTGTGAGGGTGTGTGGGGTGATGTGTTGTGGTGTGTGCTGTGAGGTGCGTGGACGGTATATGGGTGATGGTGTTCTGTGGCTCGGATTGAGTGGGTGCTCCCGGCTTGTCTCTCTCTCAGCAATCTTTTTTTTCATTGAAAGGGTTGTGGGTAATGTGGGTATGTGTTTTATAGTGGTCTGAGTGTGTGGGTGTGGTGTGTGCATGTAGGTCAGGTGTGTGTACTTTGAATTGTCCAATGTGGTGTAGTTTTGTTAGTGTGTGTGTATTTTGAGGGCGGCAGTGTTTACCGCCAATGGTTTACCACGGTTGAAAGACCCCCGCAGTGATTCATGGGTCCTGATACTGTGGGCTTTTTTCTGTTGGTGTAACGGTATGGGTTTTGTTACCGCCAGTTTATCACTGACCTCTGGTCTGGCAGACTTCTGTGGGTGTCTGTATAGTGGCAGATTTCTCTGTGTGGGTCACAATACCCGTGGCGGTATACCGCCACGGTCACAGTATGTTGGCGGCCGTCAGCACAGCGGTAGGCAGCATTTACCACCAATGTTGTAATGAGGGCCTAAGGGGGTCATTCTGACCCCGGCGGGCGCTGCCCGCCGGGCGGAAACCGCCCAAAGACCGCACCGCTGTCAAATGACCGCAGGGGTCATTTCAACATTCCCGCTGGGCTGGCGGGCGATCTCCAAGAGATCGCCCGCCAGCCCAGCGGGAAAGCCCCTGCAAAGAGGAAGCCGGCTCCGAATGGAGCCGGCGGATTTGCTGGGGTACGATGGGTGCAGTGGCACCCGTCGCGATTTTCACTGTCTGTTAAGCAGACAGTGAAAATCTTTGTGGGGCCCTGTTAGGGGGCCCCTGCTCTGCCCATGCTAGTGGCATGGGCAGTGCAGGGGCCCCCAGGGGCCCCACGACACCCGTTCCCGCCAGCCTTTTCCTGGCGGTGTAAACCACCAGGAACATGCTGGTGGGAAGGGGGTCGGAATCCCCATGATTCCCTGGGCCAAGGGAAAACCGGCGGGAAACCCCCGGTTTCCCTTTTCTGTCCGCGGCTTTACCGCCGCGGTCAGAATGGCCCGGGAAGCACCGCCAGCCTGTTGGCGGTGCTTCCTCTGCCCTCCACCCTGGCGGTTTGAAACCGCCAGGGTTGGAATGAGGGCCTAAGAGTCTTAAATCCTATAGAAAACAGTGAGAAAACTGTTAGCGTACAAAAGTACCTGGGTTGCGTCAAAATAACCCTGTACGGGCGAGTGTGCATCGGAAAAGGTCAAAGATGCGTTTATTTCTCACTCGCAAGTGAGACCATGCGTCCGTCCTCGTCGGCGTGCATTGTTTCTGATCTCTTGCAAGAGAGCGATGTGTCGATCCGGACAGGTACCTCGGGATCGGGCAGGCTTTGCATTGTTTTTCCGCACCCAGTGATGTTGCGTTGAAAATTCAGTTGGACGGTATCACAAAACTGCACTGTGTGGGGTTTGCATCGTTATCAGCCTCTGTTAGCTGGTGTTGCACGTCATTTGTCCAGCCATGTTGCGTCGATCTTCCAGCTGCAATGCAGGTGGAGCCTCTATTTCAGACGCGAGGCTGGAGGCGCGTAATTGCTCAGCCACGTCACGGAAAGTGCTCGAAAATGTTCCCGCACACAGGTCTGTGCGTAGATTTTCAATCTTGGTCTACCAGCTTCACTTTTCAAGGGCCCAGAAACTGGATAGGGCACCACTTGGCAGGACAGGAGTCTCATCAGAGAGTCCAGGTGCTGCCAGGGGAAGTCTTTGATGGCCCTGAGACTTCAACAACAGGAGGTAAGCTCAGTTCAAGCCCTTGGAGATTCTTCTCAAGCAGGAATGCACAACAAGGTCCCGTCTTTGTCCCCTTTCACAGGCAGAAGCATAAACTGCAGGATAGCTCCAAAAAGCACACAAGCAGGGCAGCACTTCTCCTCAGCTTCTCAGCTTCTCAGCTCTTCAGCTATTGTCCTTGGCAGAAGTTCCTCTTGATTCCAGAACTGATATCATTTTCAGGGGTTTGGGTGCTCATCTTATACCCCTTTCTGCCTTTGAAGTAGGCCTACTTCAAAGGAAAGTATCTCTTGTTTGTGAGATCCCACCTTGCCCAGGCCAGGGCCCAGACTTACACCAGGGGGTTGGAAACTGTATTGTGTGAGGGCAGGCATAGCCCTTTCAGGTATTAGTGACCACTCCTTCCCTCCCTCCTAGCACAGATGGGTCATCAGGATATGCAGGCTACACCCCAGCTCCCTTTGTGCCACTGTCCATAGAGAGGTGCAAACAGCCCAACCGTCAAACTAACCCAGACAGGGAATCCACAAACAGGCAGAGTCACAGAATGGTTTAGGCAAGAAAATGCCTACTTTCTAAAAGTGGTATTTTCAAACACACAATCTCAAAAGCAACTTTACTAAGCTCAGAGACTACTAACTCCACATGTCTATCTGCTCCCAATGGTAATCTATGCTTTAATCATATTAAAGGCAGCCCCCATGTTAACCTATGAGAGATATAGGCCTTGCAACAGTGACAAACAAATTTGGCAGTATTTCACTGTCATGACATGTAATAAACATTAGTATATGTCCTACCTTAAACATACACTGCACCCTGCCCATGGGGCTACCTAGGGCCTACCTTAGGGGTGTCTTACATGTAAGAAAAGGGAAGGGACTTGTCAAGTCGAATTGGCAGTTTGAAAACTGTACACACAGACACTGCAGTGGCAGGTCTGAGCCATGTTTACAGGGCTACTAATGTGGGTGGCACAGCCAGTGCTAAAGGCCCACTAGCAGCATTTGATTTACAGGTCCTGGGCACCTTTAGTGCACTGTACTAGGGACTTACCAGTAAATCAAATATGCCAATCATGGAAATCCAATTACACATTCATTATACATTGGAGCACTCACACTTTAGCACTGGATAGCAGTGGTAAAGAGCCCAGAGTAACAAAAACAGTGAAAACAGAGTCCATGGTGGGTGTGGTGAATATGTCACTCTGTGTTATGGTGGTGTCTGTGTGTATGGTGGCTGTGATGTGTGAGTCAGTGGGGGTGCTGGGGTGTCTTTGAGACTCTTGGCTGTTGTGGTATCTGTGGGTGACTGTTCAGTGCTTGCATGCCAGTGTGTCTTGTGATGCTTGTGTCTATATTTGCTGCTTGTGTGTGTGTTGAGATAGGTGCATGCAGATGTGTCTGCGTGCTTGGGACAGGAGGGGAATAGGGAACTTGAACTGGGAAGAAGAAGATGGTGGTGGGGGTGTGGGGAAGGATGCCTGCTGTCAGTGAGAAGGCCAGAGCCTAAAGATCTCTGTGGGACAGACATGACACTCTGAATGCATTCCAGGTACACATTTGTCTGCTGAAGTTGACTGGCCAAACCCTGGATGGCATTTACAATGGCAGTCTGCCCCACAGAGATATTCTTTAGGAGGTCAACAGCATACTCACTCAGGGCAGCAGGGGCAACAGGGGCTGGGGTGAGGTGCCTTGGGTGAAGGAGACACCTACCCTCTTGGGTGAGCGGGCATGGCCAACTGAGTGGGGAGCAACAGGGAGGGTGGTGGTAGAACAGGAGTGGCAGACAAGGATGGTACAGGAACAAGTCTTGATGCGTTCGCAACTGCTGAGGAGGTCAAATTAGATGATGATGAGGTTGATCCTGTGCCCTTCATGGCAGTCCCCTCACCCACTGAGCCACTGGTTTCCTCCGTCGGTGGTGTCATGACTGGAGGTATCATGGCCAGATGCGTCCCCACTTGATTCCACCCTGTCTCTTTCACTTACCTGGGATGATGCTGGGTCACTACATGTTCCTGATCACACTTGAACAACAGCTGTGATTAGCAAACATTACCATGATGTAAAGTAGGCCCCAACACTGTTATTTGATGCCAACAGCCACCGTATTGTCCATGCAAAAACAAAAGCATCCGTCAATGTCCAGAAAGGGCCAATGGCCAGTCCAAAGTACAAAAGGCCCACATGGCCACAGTCCTAGGCCCAACCTGACTACTGACACTATATATCCGGACTCCACTGTGCAGGGGCATCATGTTGGAAAGGGGCAGGCTCAACAGGTGGAAGGATGTTAGGGGTGAGGGGCACCTCAGCTGAAGTGGGTAACATGCCCACCGGTTCTGGAGGGGGCTCCTTGCCCAATTGTCCCTGGTGGGGATTGTAAGGCCACAGCCTCTGAAGTGGGTAAGATGCCAACTGGTTCTGGAGGGGGCTCTCTTTCTGAGGCGGAGGTGTGCTCACAGTAGGAGTGGCAGCTGTCAGCCGCTGGGGCCCCTTTGTGCCAGCAGCTGAGGATTTGATGGGACAACTAGTATGCAGGCCAAGAGGGGGGTCAGGTTCCGATGGGCAACTGCCCCCGTTGGGAGGCAATCCCCAGCTGGGCCTCTGCGGTATTCCAGGCCCAGCGTCTCAGGTCCTCCCACCTTTTCCTGCAGTGGGTGCTTTGCCTTCTGTAGATCCCCAGAGTCCGAAAATCCTTGGCAATGGCATGCCACAATTCCTTCTTCTGATGAGTGCTTACCTGCAGAAGTAATACAGACAGGAGGATCCCACTAACCATACAATCCAGCCTGTCACACATATGGCGCATGCATTACATTTCCAGCTCGATTGGCACACACATCACCCGGAGCCCTGAATGTGCACTACCACCAGACATGCCCCAGACATTGTCGCATGCATCGTCCCCATGGTGTACTCCCCTGTAGGTCTGGAAGCCCATACAGTTGTTCATAAAGGGGTAGGACCCCATCCACCAAGCGCTCTAACTCTTCCATCGCCGCCGGTGATCCTCATTGGATGCTGTACTCCATAAAGCCCCATATTAGCCAATGAGGAATAGCACAGTGGTTCAAGACCGCCTTCTGCCATGACGACCAACGCCGGCGGAGTTACATCACTTCCACCTCTCCATACTTACAGGACAGGTGGTCGCCATTTCATGCTGTTGGACAGCAATCAGAAATTGGAAACTGCGTCATTGCTGTGAATTGTACACACATTGCCATTCACATTGTCCGATTACATACATGCCCAGTTGCATTGAGGTGGTGGTTCCATTGCTCAGTTTGTGACACCCTTCTCACTCTTGTGTCCCTTAGATACCTACCACTGTGGAGGAATAGAGGAGGAGGAAAGCACCCGTGTACAGACCCCTCATGGACTTGGCTACTGTGAAGGAGAGGCATATAATACTGACCTATAGACTGGACAGGGTCACAATCACAGAGCTGTGTACTCAATTGGAGCCTGATCTGATATCAGCTATCCGTCATCCCACTGGGATCTCCCCTCTTGTGCAAGTTCTATCAGTGCTCCATTTCTTGGCAACTGGTTCTTTCCAAGCAACAGTGGGCTTGTCAGCAGGAATGTCACAGCCAATGTTCTCAATGGTGCTGGAAAGGGTTTTGTCTGCCTTGGTCAAACACATGTGCAGCTACATCGCATTCTCCCAAGTGGAAGATTTGGTCACTGTAAAAGCTGGATTCTATGCAATGGGACATATTCTTAATATTATTGGGGCAGTTGACGGAACACATATTGCATTTGTTCCCCCCTACAATAAACTGTCACGGTCTGCACGTCTCTTACCACCGTAGGCTGAAGAACTTGGAGGAATGCCCGGTTGTTTACTGGTTCTGGACTGGCCAAAATAGGGGCGTTCCTTTCTAATAGCCACGGTGCTGTTGACTGGAAAAAACGCCAAGGCAGACTGTACCCTCCAGAAGGAGTCCCAGACGATTAACCCAAAATATGGGAAAACAACTCTACCACAGGAACTCCTGAAAAAGAGGAAAAAATAGAAGATAATTCTGTAGGAAGATGCAGGAGCATGGAGAAAACTGGAAACAGGAGAGAGGATCACCACCAAGACAGAAGTGTTTGCAACAAAAAGAAGAATGGAACTGCAGTGCTTATATACCATGAAACAGGAAGTGACACAACAAGAAGAAGTACAACGGCATTTTGGATTGGGAAAGACCACATAGAAATGAATGGGAAAAAATACCAAGTAGAAAAGGAAAGTAAAAAGGCATGTTGGGAAGAAGAACACCAAGGAACAAATCAATATGGAAGACCACGAAGGAAGACGAAACGAAGACAGAAGAAAAAGAAAATAAAAAGGAAGAAAGAAAGAAGAGAAAAGACCCAATTAGGTAAGAAAAAAGAAAATCAGGGAGGCTGTCAGGGGCTGTGGCGCGACCCAGAGCATGAAATGTGCCTCCTGTGCTGCAACACAGCAAAATGAGCACAGAAACTCGAGCAGCAGTGATTCCGGCGTCCTGAAATGCAGACTGACAGCGCAACCGCGGTCCGAAAGAGGGACACTGCAGTAGTCCGCGGCATCACATGAACAGGTGTTCAGGAATCGGAAGAGTTTCCACTCACTCAATGTGTAAATGGTGTGCCTGGCCGACCAGTACATCTCAAACTTCACTACCAATTATCCTGGGTCGGTGCATGACACCTTCGTCCTGAGGAATAGCAGCATCCCAAGTGTGATGGCACAATTACAGAGGCACAGGTTGTGGATGATAGGTGAGCCTGAGACCCCACACAAGATGTCAGTGTGTGCCTTCTGGAGTCATCCCCCATACCATTGTGTATGGCTAACCTTTTTCCCTCAATTCTTGCAGGTGACTCTGGCTACCAAAACCTGTCGTGGGTCCTGACCCCTGTGAGGAATGCCAAGTGGAGCAATACTACTGACCTGGTCAGTAAACTGCTCTGCCTCCCATGGCTTCACCTGCTAAGTATAGCCCTTGTTCCTTGTTCCTCTGAACTCCTGACCCCTGTCAGGAGTTTGAGGCCCTCCTCTACCTGCAGGCTTCTGCTGCACCTCATCCCTCTAGTGGAGAGGTCTGCTTTCCTACTAGGCTGCCTCTCTCCTCCTTTTTCTCTGCTTCTCTCTCTGTGTGCTCTCACTTCCGTGTCTGCCCCCTGTGCTCCTTTTTGCCGTTCGCTCTCCTCTGTGCCCTTTTGACTTTTGCTTTACTTTTGCATTACTTTTGCTTTACTTTTGCTTTTCCCTCCACTCTCTCTCCAACTCTCGCCCTCCTGCCTTTCTCTCTCCCCCGCCGTTGCTGCCCCTGTGGCCCCACCCTCTATGCTCTCTCGCGCCGCTCTCCCACTGCTGCTGCCCCTGAGGCCCACCCCCTTTTTTCACACCGCTTTTGCTCCTGCCTCCCAGCTGTCCTCTCCTCCCCCCTCCCTACTTAATGGTGGCCGCTGGCACACCAACGGTATACCAAAATTAAGCCCATCTGCGCTCCTCCATGCCTGGACCACGCCCAGCGCCGGAACCCCTGGCTCTCACCCTCGACCACACCCGTCTTCATTACGACGCCACCACCCTACGCGCCCTCAACACCGGCTGCTGAACCGCCTTCCATCAAGCCACCCAGCAGATCACCCGCAGACCCTTCTTCTGCTGGAACTACATCTTCACCAGCCTCCAAGCCAATGACCCACCTACCAAGGGAGGACGCAACCATCCCTGATGCATCTTTCTCAACACCCACTCCGTCCACAAACACACCATCGAACTATGGAATCTACTCAACTCAGCTTCCCCAGACGTCGCCTTCCTGACTGAGACCTGGATGAACACCTCCTCAGTCCCAGACATCACCATAGCCATCCCAGACGGCTACAAGATCACCCGCAGGGTCTACTCCAACAAACCAGGAAGAGCCATCATCCACAAGAACACCCTCAGGATCACGGCCATCACTGAAGACACCCTCAGCACCCCCGAACACCTGTTCTTCCAGATCCACACCAACCCAATCACCACCCTCCGAGTGACCCTCTGTCCCCCAACAGTAGTTCAAGGACTCCATCACCAACGTCATCAACACACACGCTCTCACATCCACAGACTACATACCTCTCCAACCTCGGCCTCAAACAGCTCATCACAACACTCACCCACTCCCCAGGACACACACTCAACCCAATTTTCTCAGCCAGTAAACACATCTCCATCAGCCACACTACTGAACTCCACTGGACATACCACTGCTGCATCCACTTCTCCTTTGAGAAACCCACAACACACCATCATCCGCGACGGATTCAACACAGCAAATGGAATATGGTCACTGAAAACCAACTAATCATTACCCTTTCCCAGAACCCACCCATTGACACTACTGACACAGCTGCCTGCAACTTCAGGCAATGGATCAACAACTGTGCCAACACTCTTGCCCCGATCAAAAATCCTTTCAACAGACGCATTGACAGAAAAGCCTTCTGGTTCACCACTGACCTCCAAGAATCCAAGCAAACATGTCGAAGACTGAAAAACAGGTGGCGCCAAGATCAGACACTGGACAACCACACAGCCTTCAAAAACGCCATCCGCAGACACCACCAACTCATCCGAACGGCCAAGAGAACAGCCTTCAAGGAACGCATCAACAACAATGCACACAGCCACAAGGAGCTCTTCAGCATCATTAAGGAACTCTCAAACCCCAGCTCCAACACCAAAGACATCCTGCCATCACAAGACCTCTGCAACTCCCTAGCCACCTACTTCCACCGCACGATCGCAGACATCCATGACTCTCATGGACCCACATCAACGACAACATCAAAATCATGAACACCATCCACTCCTGCTTATTATCCGACCCCTGCCCTCACCACATCCTCAACAAAGCAAGCTCCGTCATCGCACCCCAACTCCAGAAGATCATCAACAGTTCCTCTGAATCTGCCACCTTCCAGGAGAGCTGGAAACACACTGAGATCAACGCCCTCCTCAAGAAACCTAAGTTGGACCTAAAGGACCTCAAGAACTTCCGGCCCATCTCCCTGCTCCCCTACCCGGCAAAAGTCATGGAGAAAATTGTCAACAAACAACTGACCTGTTTCCCTTCCGAATCCGGATTCTGCAGCAACCACAGCACCGAAACTGCCCTCATCACCGCCACCAACGACATCAAGGCAAAACTGCGGCCCTCATCCTCCTGGACATCTCAGCTGCGTTCGACACGTCTGCCACCACACCCTATGCACACACCCCAGCAATTCAGGAATCCACGACAGAGCCCATCATCTCATACGCTGATGACACCCAGCTGATCCTATCCCTCACCAAGGGCACCACCAAGACCAATCTCCACGAAGGAATGAAGGCCATCGCCGAATGGATGAAGAACAGCTGCCATTAACAGAATTCCAACAAGACTGAGGTCCTCATCTTCGGCTCCACCCCCTCCGCATGGGATGACTTCTGGTGGCCTGCCACACTGGGAACTGCTCCGACACCCACCGACCACGCACGCAAAGTGGCATTCATCCTAGACTCCCCACTATCTATGACCCAGCAAGACAACACCATCTCCGCCTCCTGCTTTAACACCCTCCACATGCTCCAAAAGATCTACAAATGGATCCCCACAGAAACCAGAAGAACAGTCACCCAAGCCCCTGTGAGCTGAAAACTGGACTATGGCAAAGTTCACTATGCAGGAACCACGGCCAAATTCCAGAAAAGGCTGCAATGCATCCAGAACACCTCTGCACGCCTCATCCTGAACATCCCCCTCACTGCCACATCACAGGCCACATGGAAGACCTGCATTGGCTCCCCGTCAACTAGAGAATCACCTTCAAACTCCTCACCCACGCTCACAAGGTACTACACAACACTGGACCTGAATACCTCCTTCTACACCCCAACCCGACAGCTCCACTCCACCGACCTCACCCTCGCCATCGTCCCACGCATCTGCAGAACAACCACAGGCAGCAAATCATTCTTGCACCTCGCCGCCAAGAGGTGGAACACTCTTCCCACCCACCTGCGTCAGACCAAGGACCTCCTTACTTTAAGGAGACTTCTCAAAACTTGGCTGTTCGAGCAGTAGCAGCACCCCTCAGCACCTTGAGACCCTCACGGGTGAGTAGTGTGCTTTACAAATTCCATTATTGATTGAGAATCAGTATAATGATGCACACAGGCAAACCAGGTGAATCATAGAGCGTACCTTCAGCCTCCTAAAGGCCAGGTTCAAATGTCTCCATCTGACAGGTGGATCCCTGTGCTACTCCCCTGAGAAGGTCTGCCAGATAGTTGTAGTATGCAGCATGTTGCACAACCTGGCCCTCAGACAACATGTACCTTATCTGTGGGAGGAGGAGATTGGAAATGCCCCTGTGGCAGCAGTAGACCTTGAGGACAGTGAGGATGAGGAAGCAGAGGATGAGGATGTAGACAACGGAAAATCAGTAATACAGCAGTACTTCCAATTACACACAGGTAAGACAGTGGAACTGACCATTCCTCTAATTATTTCTGTTTTCAGTGTGGCTGTGGCAGGATGGCAGTCACTTGCTTTGCATCTCAGCTGACTGTCAACTATGCCTTCTCTATTTGCAGATATTAGTGTTATTACTACTGTGCTTTGATGCCATGACTACAGACAGCTGCAGCTCATCATTTGTATACTATACCAAAGTTAAGGTCAATTGCACAAGATGTAACTGTTAACTTAATTGCATTTTCATCACATAAAGCATTATCACTCAAGTTGTGTTCAAGGGTGTTTATTGTAGTGCACTTAATGGAAGGAATAGTGCAATGAAATGGGATGATGGCAGAGGTAAGTCCAGGGTATTGGGCCAGTCTGTCTGTGGCACAGGTCCAGTGTCCAAGGGGCCATAGGAAGGGAAACAAAAGCATTTCAAAGTGGACAAGGTGACAGATTGGAACACAAGGTGGACATTCAGAAGGGTCTCATTTCCTGGGGGTCGTCTTGGTCTTGGCAAGTGCCTCTGGCATCTGTCTGGGTCGCAGGGAACGTTTGAAGGGTGGTTCACCTTCTGCGGGGGGAGGGGTGCTGGTGTCCTGTGGGTCCTGTGGGTCCTGTGGCAGGGCCTCCTGTCCACTAGCTGCACCAGATATGGTGGGCTGTTTGGTTGACTGGCTAGTGGAAGGGGCCCACTGGTGTGCTGTACATTTCAGCATGATGTTGGCCATATCAGCCAGCAGCCGTGCTATGGAAACCATGGTGGTGTTGAGGGCCTACAAATCTTCCCTGATCTCCTGATGGTGTACCTCCTGCAGCCGCTTGTTCTCCTGCATGTTGTTAAGAATCTGGCCCAGCTTGACCTGGGATTGTTGGTAAGCCCCCAGGACATTAGTGAGTGCCTCCTGGAGAGTCGGTTCCCTGGGCATGTCCTCCCCCTGGCGCACAGCTGTCTTCCAAGTGTATCTGTCTCCCAGTTCCTGTGTCCTTAGAACCGTGTGCCCACTGCCACTGACCGCACAACCCTGATTGTCTTGGCTGTGAGGCATGGATTGGGGTCCCTGTACAGGTGGGCACACTGCTGATTGACGTGTCTTGGGGACAGAAGTGTGGGGACGTTGGGTGGGTGCTGTGGTATTGGATACTAAGGGGGGGATTCTGTGGTGGACAGAGAGTGGGCTGGGGTGGCCGACTGACCAGTGGTCCCTGATAGGCCATGTAGTTCATCCAGATTTACTGTAATCGCTGGGGGCATCTTCTGTTGGGAGACTGGATAGTCGTAGCGCCTCCTCACCGCTCAGATTGGCTGGGGCACCTGTGGGGATGTAAGTGATGAATTATGCTTCACGTCTGTGACATCCCTAGCTTCCCCATGTTGTTGCTGTTGCCCTGTCACCTCTGTTTGTGTAATGTGATGTATTGTTGGATTGTTAGTTCTCCATGCTGTGCATGCTTTGGTGATGGGTGTACATGCAGGGCTGGGAGGGCTGTACATGCAGTGTGCATGGCATGCAGGGCTTGGCATTGGGGTTAATCACATGTGTAGGTGTACTGTGTGGGATGGAGTGGAGTGATGGGAGTCATGGTGAGGGGGTGAGATGGCATGCAGGTATGGGGGTGATAACTAGTAAATATTGAATCACCAGTGTCCAGTCCTCCGGCTTCTCCAGTGAGTCCCTCAGGATGCAGGATTGCCAATACTTGTTCCTCCCATGCTGCCAGCTGGGGAGTCCACCGCCAGTCCTCTGGATGGCAAGCTGGTGCCTTGCTGCCACAGAACATACCTTTCCCCGCAGGATTTCCACCTCTTCCTGATGTCGTTCCTTGTTCTTGGATGCTGTCCCACAGCGTTCATCCAGTTTATTTATCTGGATGTGGCCCATCTTCCTGGCAATGAAGATTTGCTGTGCCTGTGTTCCGAAGAGCTGTGGCTCTACCCTGACTATTTCCTCCACCATGTTCCGCAACTCCTCATCTGTGAAACTGGGGTGCCTTAGTGGTGACATGGGTGTTGTGTGGTGTGTGTTGTGCAGAGGATGTTGAGTAATGTGGTGGGGTGTGTGATGTGGAGTGTGTGACGGATGTATGGGTGGTTGTGGTGTGTGTGTGTAGTTGTCTCTGTGATTTGCGTGGCTAGCTATTGCAGTTTTTTCTTATTGGCAAAGGGTTATGTGTAATGTAGGTGGGTGTTTTATAGTGCTGTGGGTGGGTGGGTGTGGTGTGTGTATCACTGTCAGGTGTATGTTTTTGGTATTGGCCAATGTTGTGTTGTTTTGTATTTGGTTGGCCATTCTGACCGCGCCGGTGTGTACCGCCAATGGTTTACCGCTGTTGGATGTCCGCCGTGGTAATTTGTGGGTCATAATGTGGTGCACATTGTTTTGCTTGCGTAACAGTATGGGTGTTTGTGCCAACACTTTAACAGTGACCTTTGGTCTGGCAAATTTGTGTTGTGGCAGGATTCTGTCGGTTTACTGTGTGTGTGTCATAATTTGGCGAACGTATGTTCACCACCGCGACAGTATGTTGTCGGCCGTCACCGCTTCGGTAAGCGGTATTAACCACCAATGTTAAATGGTATCTCCTTTTTAATTAATACCATTACCTCACAAGAATAGGATGAGTATGACGAGGCCACCTGGAGACCAGCCCATCTTGAGCCAACGATGTGTTCTGTATGGCGAGCAATATGTGTCTCTTGAAGTAGCGCAACTTGTAATGCATGTCTATCAAGATCCGTTAATGCATGCCGTGTTTTCCTAGGGTTATTGAATCCCCTGACATTCCATGTAAGGAATGTGATGTGTCCTGTGGAACCACTGCGCATGTCACAACCCATAAGACTACCCAGTAGTTATAAGTGAAACAATCCTAGATGTGCTACTGTGGCAGTGTTAAAGTCCTAACAGAATATCAGTATAATGGTACAGAAGCATTTTACCTCCCACCCACTTCAGCATCACAAATATGATGATACAAACCTCAATCCCATTCAGAAACCAGAAAATTCCTGATTCAGTATAGGAGGCCATAGCTACATGACCACCTAACGGTCAAGTCATAACAGAATGAGGTGCATCCTCTGAGGGCCACCAGAGGCCACATCCCCTCCCAACCTGAGAAAAGTGGCTAGGGCAGCATATGTGGCCCAACTTCCTAGAGCACCCCAAATTGTGTTAAGGCATTCAGGTGAACATACTTTGACATTGTAAACACCATTAGCAATCACCTCCTTGAGCACTGTTGCGGAAATATAAAACTGTATATATAAAGTAGGAAGTGATCAGCAGGCCTTCCCTGGGAGTCTGGCCATATACTATAGTTACCATGCAGAGTGTGTATGGGCTCTCTACTGAAAGACCAGTAGGATCCATAACTATCCATAACCATTATGTTGATGTTTCAATACCATCTACATCAGATGCTAAGCACTGATCAGTGGCATAAGGCAGTGTTTTGATGAAGGAGAGGGCTTCCTTAGGTGTGGCCAAACCCCTTGGCCGCTCCTGTGCTGGATCCTCAGATGGACCAGATAGAGCATAGCATATTGTATATTCAAGGTTTGCATCTTCTTTTTCACAGGCAGAAACTCATGACTGGCAGCTTGAACAGCCACAATGAAATCTGGGTAAAATGCCACCTGGTTCCCTTGATAGGTTGTTCATTGCATTTTATGTGCTAGCCGAAATGTCATGCCACAGTCACGGTAATTGAGTAACTTCACAATTATGGGTACAGTGGCTTCCCCAGGACAAATCTGGCTATAAGCAACCTGTGTGCTCTTTCCACAATAGGACAGAAGAGAACTGTTCGCTGCAAAAATGTCCTTCAGCATGCCTTCTACATATTGTTCCAGCTTGCCAGTATTTGTAGAGTCCAGCATGCCTCTGATCCGTAGATCATTCCTGCATGATCAAGCATTAATTTTTAGCTTCAATTATTGCCAGAACCTTTTCCATTTCCAGTCACTTATTACTAACAGATAGCCCATCCTCCGCTGTTGAGATGTGATGTTCTGCGTCAGTGAGGCAATTGCCTTGGTGGTCCAATTTGGTTGCCATATGGTCCATGCATAAATTTAGGGCTATCAGTATTTTCTCTAGAGAAGATGGCTCCTGTGATATTAAGTCTTGCTCTCCATCAGACAGTGCATTTTGAGACTTTGTGATGTGTCAAGATTCAAACATGAGCCATGACTGCCGTTTATCAGTTTTCCCCATGTGAAGACAACACATTGATTGCCGGCTGACCCCTTATAGCCAGTGGAGGGTCGGCTTTTGCCAAGTCAGTGCAGGCAATTACTCTGAGGCCAAAGGGTAGCCACCCCAATTCATGATAGAATAAGCAACCCCATACAGGTACTGTAAGAAGGATTCACACTGTCTGCAAGATAGAGTGAGATGGGTGCACAGTTTATTTATCGGGATGTGGCCCAGGTTGGTGGTGCGCTGCTGCGGACAGTAGTGGGCCGGGTCTTGCCCCCCAGGGAGGTTCCTCAGCTAGTATCAGGGAACATCTGTACCCAGGTGGAAACCCAAGAAGCAACCCATCTCCTGGCACCAGCCTCAACCTCTGGGCCTTAATGAAGGTCTTCTTCCATCATGTCACACCTGCAGTATATAATGCTCAGATCCTCCAAGTCCAAGCACCAGTTTCTAGCCAGGTCATGCCCAACATCCACTCAGGGTATAAACTGGTCCCTCAACTTAGTGAGAGTAGAAAGTTCAGTAGTAAACTCGAATTACAGGACCTGGAACGAGGCAGCAGTCCTTTGTAGAGCACTAGGAAAGGGCAAGCACATAGATGGGTATGGTGTAGCGCTCACTCTCTTCTCATCACCTGTCCCTGATCCCCGCAGCATCACTCAATCTGTGGGTATGGCAGGGGAGCATTTTCAATTGTGCCAAAACACAGTTTCTCCCAAGAGGCACCACCAGCTGTGGGCACCCTCAGCCAGCAGGGAGCATCCCTAGCCGGGTCTCCTCAAATGCACAGCTTCCAGCCATGCCGTTAGCTTTTCCGGTGACCACCAAAACCACCATTTGCTTTGATCCAACAGTAGCTACTCCGCCTCGCTCTCCAAGGGCTCTGGCCACCCCCTATCTGGTGCAGAGGCCCAAGCCACAGACGGGCCCAACACAGTACACCACCTCCAGCTCACTGCAAGGCCACAGCAATCTGTCACAGAGACAGAACCCTCATTCCGTACCCTTCCATCCACAGGTAGGCCAGTCCACTGCACCTCTGGCTCAGCCCCTCTAGTGGCAGATCACACCTCAGCTCCATTTCCTTTCCACTCAGTGCCACAGCAGTGGCCCGGTGACTGCCATCTTTAGTCGCTGCTGCTCGCAACGTGGTCCCCAGCTCAAATAGGATTTTTCCACATTTGTAACAGGTCACAATACTAATTGGAGTATCTCATAGCCCGTTAATTCAGTCAATGTCAGTCCGATGTTAGGATATTGGATGAATATGTGACCCTGGCCACCAAAGCCTCACTAGAGTGCGGCCATCTTGCTGCAGGATCTCTGGTGCCCCCATTCAAGTGGGCATTTCAGAGTTATGCCATCAGTAGGTATGTGATGCTGTTCTGACATACAAAGTAGACATGGATTGTTCCAGGGAATGTAGGGCACAGACTTTGGGTGTAGGAGATTTGTGCCAAGACAGCTTGCACAGTGATAGGATGGAAGTTTCTTAGACTCCATTGGACTTCTTTCCTGTCCTGTGTTGGCCATGATGCAACATGTGCATCATCATGTGGTCAGAAAATATGTCGTTATAAGCCACAATCATGTCCGCTACCATTCACATTGGCTAAACACTCTTTTTGTCTGACCTAAATATAGGTGTTGATGTATTCCAACATTGTAGACCAAAGTGCCTGGGGCAAATCACTGACATATGTTTGAGTCATACCACCAAATGCATGAGTACAGGATTGAAATGACCCTGTGATCAGATACTGTTGCCCTGCCATCTGTCTGAGCCTTGCATTATATGATTTTGGATTACTTTGGTGGGTAGATGATATGGCTCCAGGTTAAGACATCAACCACTTTAATGTTTGCCTATTCTACAGGACAATGTCTGACAAATCCCTTTCTTCCATCGTCTGGAGGTCTGTACCTGTAAATATGTTAATTTACCCAGTATGATTCAATCATGTATGATTTGCTATGTTTCATGTATGTTGGCAGCTTATGTACTGAACAATGTAATACAATTTCCTTTTTGATAAGAAATGTATTTATGGGTCTGTGTGTAATCATTTAATTTTGATCTTTACACTGTATACATACAACATATCCTGTCTTAGACAAGTACCTTGGATCATCATTTTATGGTTCACAAGGTCAGACATAGCTACATGGCAAAATGTGAAGTATAAGACAGCAGACAATGGGTTTGTGACAGGTGTTTTTACTTCAGTTCACAGACAAAAAACAAAATTGGGACATAAATGTAAATAAAAGTGAAGTGAAGGGGCCAGTCACAGTGGATGAAATCATTGAAGTCGATGCCACACCACTGGAAATCCAGATTGCTTCTCCCATTGGAAATGGAAAGTGGTTCAGGATCAGTCCACAGAGTAAATGTGTGACACAAAAGGAGCCCATTCAGGAAGAGGATCCTTGCTGACAGTGTTGGGTGTCTTGCCATCTTGTATGGGCGTCCCTGCTTGCGAGGGGGGATCAGCTGATGCAGAGGCAGCACGTCTGTGGCTGTTTGTTCCTGTTTCAGGGCCTCCCTTCCTGTGTCTGCTACGGATGTAGTTTGGCATGATTTACTTGCCACACAGGAAAGGGTAGATGTTGGGAGTAAAGCCCTGATCAGGGTGGTTTTAATTTCCTAAAGCAGCAATGTTAGGCTGGCCATTTTGGTATTATGGGCATCCATCTTCTCTAGCATGACCCTCTGTCCTGTAGTTCAGTCAACACCTGGTCCATCATGTCTTGGGACTCCTGATGGACTCCCAGGACATGACTGATGGTGTCCTGGCCGACAACAGCCCCAGTGGCCTCACTACCCCGGCTCACACCATCCCTCCCATGCACACTATACATACTAGCTTGTACCCTTGGCACAGGTTACCCTCTCAAACTTATTCCTGGACCCTCAGTCTGGAGTGTCGAGTTTCACTACAGGATCTAGGACTGGGGGCACATCATGGTAGGAACTGTGCTAGGTACACCGGTTGGAGGTGCATGTTTGCCTATGATAGAAGCAACAGGGCTGAGAGGTGATGCTGTGACCACAATGACCAGGTTGCCCAGATGGGCCAGGACATTCATCCACGTCCACAAGTCCAGGAATGTTGTAGTCACTGAAAGCTTCATCCAGAAGGGTAGTGGTAGTCTGTTCTGTGGCTTCTGTGTGCCCAGTGGCAGCTCGATCTGTTGAAAAAGGCTGTACATTGTTATTGGTTGAAGTGTGACACCTACCTCCAAAGGTTTTGCGTTACAGAAAGCAGAGATATTTGACATTCTCAAGTTGTAGGTTAGCCTATTGTGCTAAGTTACCATTGTAATGGGTTATTTGACATATCATGTGTGAAACTGGACTAAAATATTTGACTCAGGCATTTCATGAGATGTGCAGATCAGTTGCACTTTTAAAGATAGACTGAAAATGGTAAAGCCAACACAGTAGAGAGGTAACATCTGCTTCTGACCATTTAGAGACCTAGTTGAGTGGGATGCAGGCAAACACTGGACTTTGTGGTATATGTGACTGAAGTCATCATGTGCACAGTGCTGTGTCAATGTGTCTGCTGCTGCTACCAATCTGGTGATGCAGCTTGAGGCCTTAAGAATACTTGGTAAAGTGTCATTCCTGTCCTCAATAGCTTCATATTTGGTTAGCAGGCCAAGATGGAGCAAGGTAGAAAGACACATCTTCATTTGAGCATGATTTGTATATTGCTCACTCCCAGGTGAGTACACTTCAATTGAGAGTTGACAAACAGGTGTATTTTGACAATTGAATACTAGCCTGTTGTTTGGAATTACAGACAGAGGGCCTCCTGGCCTTAGCAGTCCGGTCACTCTCTCTAGTTCATGACACTTGACTTATGGTATCCTCCCAGGTGAATACCCTTCAATTGGAAGTTAACACACAAGGGTATTTGGGCAAGTGAACACTGGGCTGGTGTTTGGAGGTACTGAAACAGGGCCTCCTAGCAGTTGTAGTCAGGCCACTCTCTCTACTACATTTACTATACATACAGTATGGTCCCAGGTGAGTACACTACAATTGAGAGTTACCAAACAGGAGTATTTGGACAAGTGAATCCTGGGCTGGAGTTTGGAGTTACAGAAACAGGGTCTCTTAGCCTTAGCAATCAGGTCACTCCTTCTACTTCTCATACTTCATAAATGGTATCCTCCCATGTGAGTAAACTTCAATTGAGAGTTACCAAACAGGAGTATTTGGACAAGTGAATACTGGGCGGGAGTTTGGAGTTATAGACACAAGGCCTCCTGGAAGTTGCAATGAGATCACTCTCTTTTTCACACACTAGACAAATATTGTGTATTACATATCTGTATGCAGACTGCATTTAGGTTTGGACATACATTTATATGTTGAGACATAACATGAGTCCTGGGATGATATTTTGATATTGAAAGATATATAGACAGCATTTGGACATATGGCATGTGATGGGACTTAATAGCTGTGATGTTGGGTCCAACAATAAAGATTTACAGTGTTAACACTCAGATACTCTGGGTATTGAATGCTGGCTATGTACATGAATAAGACAGTGGCAAAAGCTGAGCTGTGAGCAAGCAGGACACTGCAGTTTTGTGACAGTTTTGTGTTGTGACTTACTATACTCCATTCCCCCAGATAGTCCCATCAAGCCCTCAGGATGCAGAATGGCAAAGACCTTATCCCCCAACGGAAAGAGTCTTAATGGGGCACTGAGAGGGCCACCATCAGTCTTGTTGATGTCCAGCTTCTGCCTGGGGACCAGGGAATGCACCTTACTCTGAGGTTGTTCCACCTCTTCCTAGTGTCCTCCTTTGTGCGCAGGGTGGTGCCTACAGCATTCACTCTGTTCACCATCCTTTGCCAAAGTTACATTTTCCTACTGAGAAGAGTGTGCTGGACTTGGGCTCCAAAGAACTGTGGCCCTATTCTTATGATTTCATCCTCCATGACTCTCAACTCATTTTCTTAAAAAACTGGTATTTTTGGGATGTGACATGGTGGACAACTAAAGTGGGTGACAGGGACTTACTTAACAGTGGAAGTGCAATAGGGAGCAAATGGAAAATAGTGTGTGTAGGTTGTTCTATGGGATGGTGAAAAAGGGGTGTCTAATCCATGTAATATACAAAATAAGGTGCCTTGAGTTCTTTGGATTTTGTGGAAATGCAAAGGTTTGTGGTCTGTGAAGGGGTGTATTTTATAGTGTGCTTTACAGGTGTGTTCACTGGGCCAATGTGTGACAGCTGTGTTGTTTTTTCAATTTATCCAATATGCAGTAGTCTGTTACTTTGGTGGACGCATACCGCAGCAGTCGACCACCATTGGCTAACCACCATGAGGGGAATGCCACAGGGAATGTGAGTTTGTGATAGGCTTGGTGGTTGGCCGTGGTACTGACAGTGCTGGAGGTCTGACCACCTAGATATATGACAACTGTGACACTGGTGGTCTGCCTTTTCTGCTTGGCGTGCAGCAGTTCTGCCTGTTTGCCTCATAATACAGCGGTCAGGGGCCCACCAGCGTAACAGTCTTTTTGGGATCAGCAACATGGCAATTTTGATGTCCGACCACTAAATTGTGATCAGACCCTAAGTCTAAAGTCTCACCAGGCACAATGCTTTGCATCATCCAATTACTGTTGAAGACTTCCTGGGTACAAACTAGGGAGTTTTCTCACTCTGAGCTTTTCTCATCTTCACTGATGTTGACTTATTGTGTTGTGTTTTTGACCTTTTAACTGTTTTGGTACTTTTAAATGCTTTACGCATTTTCTTATGCTTAGCCTGTCTGTGCAGTGCTATAACTACCAGGGGTTGAACTCAGGTTTAAATTACTGAAACTTTTGCTGGGCCTAACAAGAATAGTGAGATTATTACTTGTTCTGGACTACCATTCACCCCAACTAATAATTTATTTTCTCACAAACTGTATTGACTTTGATGTACAATGTTGCTGTCTATATGAATACACATTTTATGATTCATGCTAAGACATAATAAATTATTATGGATAAAATGTCACTCTGGAAAACAGAAGGATACAGTGGAATGTACGATGTCTCTGTGCTTAGGCAAGACTGAAAGACTGTATCTAATTTATTTTTTAGGTCCATGATGCAGTTTCATGAGATCCCAAAAATTGTTGTGCGATATAAAAGTGTCAGCCACACCAGAGCATAACAGCATAGACCTACTTCTTTTAAATAACCAAATTAAAAATACAACCTGCAAAATCAAATTTTATAAAAGCAGCACAGTTTTCAGATAAAGGTAGATCAAGAGGATTTAAATGACAGAAGTACATCGTTAACACTCATCCTCACACAAGTGAATTGATTCCAATGACCTTCTACTATGCTGGGTTGAGGCAATATAGATAGTAACACATTTTCTTTCTTAATGGGACATCCAAAGACCATAAATTGTATTCTACGGTTCAAGTTCACGTCTTCCAGGGTACAGACAGTGACACAGTGTGCCAATGAATGACAGTGACTTATGAACAGATGTGAGGGGATATCCTTCTGTGTTCCTCACAGGTCTACTGCAATAGGCAACTTTAGGAGGTGTTTTCTGTGCATATTAAATGCAGCACAATTTTGGTTTACTGTAATCTAGGTCATGTTTACACTACCCTCTATCTTGCACCAGCATTGACTGTCACATGTAGACTGTTGTAGTTCTTCACATTCTAAATAAAGAATTGTGAAGCTCACGCTAATAAACAGAGTGTTCCCAGAGACCTTTCATCCACTTTACCTAACCATGGACATTTCAACTGTTTCAGGCTATTGTTATACAAAATAGCAATTGAATTTCTGAATAAATTGTGAGAATGTCTATAGGACCAATGCATTACTACCAAGAGAGAAACCTCAATTGTATTCTGTAAAATGTTTCTTCTTCGCTTCCTTATTGGTGCATGCCCTGTGAACCAGGTACTTGTATATGAATACATGAATGTATTTGTCTGAAGTCCTATAAAAGGACATGTAGGTTTTTATGTAGTAGAGACCCTTTCCCCCACTTGAGAAGGTGAATCTTTGCTGGATTTGACTCATAACTGTGCAGAGTTCAATGTACTTATGAGTTGTATGCTTTGTTGCTGAATATATGCTTATGGCATGTCCTATGCAAACTGGATATAATTTCTCTATACAGAGCTTTGAAACAACAACCCTGGCCTGACATTCTTATGGGAATGTTTTCTATCCGCTACTGAGGATTGAATAAATGAATTAACAGAAGTGACTGACGGCTCTAGTGGAGAAGCACCAAAGTGCATTTCAGGACTCTATCGCTCCCAGTGCTAGCCATTGGCGTGCCCCATGAGTTTAATATTAGGGTTTTTTTTGTGCAATGATATGGCTATGCCCATAATCCAAATGGGCAACACAGTTGTTAGTTAACAGCTGTGTGTGGGGTTTGTGTCCTACCCAATGGAACTTAATTGCCCCTTCTCAACTGTGATCTATCTACTGCCTGGAGAAGCAAAGAGGATCTAATTTCTATTGACTTTTATTTATCTCTTAAACCTTCCTGAGATGTAGAAATGGTATATAGAAATGCAAGTGTCCTAGGAAAGCTAAACGTGGTGGCTCACATCGGCCATCCATCTAATCTTTGGCTCCCCTTCTGGTACCACTCAGCCAATAAACCACCTGCATACACTGCAGGCCAAAGCCATCCCTACTGAAGAGCAACCCCACTGTCATTAAAAGAGGTAGTGATGTTCCTCTCTTTTGCATTTGGGCAGTGATACGCTCCAAACCTGTTTGCTTTTATAGAAAGCCAATCATTTTAAAATATATATTGAACCAAGTGTTAAAACGTGAGATCATAAGGTATCATTTTTCCTCCTCAGTTTTGCATATTTTTTAACATACGGGCCGATCAGAAAGATTTTCGGTAAACAAGTTGCACTCGGCTTTGACTTTGATACCCTTTTACCGGTGTTAGTTACACTTAATCATGTGAATGGTACTCTATGCGTTTAAAACATGTAAAAACAATATCTTATAAAAAACTCCATACATATAGATTAAATATAATTTCAACATTGACATAAAAGTCGTTCAAAATGAAAGAACTCATGAAGTGTATATTCTCATCCAATACTTCACATGCTCCGTTTGTCCTCTATTGAAAAAGCTGCCGACATTCTCTTTCATGAAGGAAAGCTATAATCATACTTAAATACAAAACACTTTTGAGAAAAAAGCCATTTAGATCATCAAATCTGATTCTTTCTTCACGCCCCATTTCTTTCAAGGTGTCATTTAATTGTTTCCTGACAAATGACTGCAGTGTTTATGCCTCGCCGGCCCTGGGTACACAGCTAGTGTGGTCATACACTGTGCTATCATTTAGAAAGCGCATTTATGTGCCTTGCACATAGCTCAGATGTCGTTTTATCCTCTATGGCTCCCATTTAGTACATTTCTTTTTCTGTTATTTATAAATAGAGAACACTCAATTGATTCTGCCATTTAATGTCTTTAAATGGTGAGTTAGTATTATTGCCGGATGGATGAACAGCTGAATATGTGTACATGTGTTTTTACTTCTATGCGCACGTTTTCATATTTTGAGAGCATTAGAGCATTGATGTATCATACTTATTACCTATGCATTAAAACCCATCAGGCATTTCAAGACCCGTATACATGTATCGATTAAATATGGTAGTTGAAATGCCATTTGTTAAAGAAGCAAAAGTAAGTATGGATAAATACAAAGTAAAAATATATATATATATATATATATAGTTATGTATATATATATATATATATATATATATATATATACACATAACTACAGAGGAAAATGTAAAAACATATATATACCTACAATGGAAGCCAGATTCCTAATTAATGTGCAGTGTGCTTTCATCTATTTAGCTACAAAATATCTTCAACAATAGGTGCTGCTTCTTGTTTAAAGTAGTGGGACGATCAGGAATGCCCTTAGGCCCAACCCCAAAACTCTTAAACGTGGTCCGTTGTAAACAGCGTAAGAGTTGTGTTCCAGTGTGCCAATCAGAATTGGTAAAAATGCTCACTAGCCTGCAGTGACAATTTTAAAGGCAAAGAGAGCATAAGCACTGAGGTTTTGATTGGCAGAGCCTCAGTGACACAGTTAGGCACCACAAAGGGAACACATTCAGGCCACAACTATGAGCACTGGGGTCGTGGCTAGCAGGATCCCATTGAGACAGGCAAAAACAAACTGACACACAAGTAAAAAAATGGGGGTAACATGCCAGGCAAGATGGTCCTTTCCTACAACCATGTAGAGGGTTCAGGCAACCACATGTTGGTTTCCTGAGGTAAAAATCAGGCCACCTAATGCTCTAATTTTTAAGGTAGCTGGTTCAGCAGTTAGGCTAATCCAGGAGATGTGCTAAGTATTTTCTGTACTCACAAATCCAATCATGCACCACACACACTCAATAAATAACTCAAGACCAGCTTTTATAAAAAAATACTTCAGACTTTTATTTAATTTTTAAGACCAAAATCTTTATGATACGTTAAGTACTTTTCAAATTATGACTTTTTAAAGTTTTAGCAAAGTTAGTCTTTCTGTGCGTAATTACGCACCATTGGACTCAACAGGCAGTCACTTTTAAAAATGCATTAAAAATCTCATGGTTATGTTACTAGTCTCTTTTTTGTGGGATGGTTGCAGCAGTCGGTGGGCACACTGGGCCAGCTGGAGAGTCTCAGGAAGCTCCTCGTTCCGGCGGCAGCAGCGTTGGAGAGATTGTTGGCACAGGCACAGGGCCACCTGGTGGGGCCACTTGGAGAAGGAGCTGGTTTGCACATTTAAAGGTGGTGGGGTCCCCTTGGGCTAATGAGGTCGCAAGGGGTTGGGGACCCAGTGCACCCAGTAGATCCCACAATGCAAGGCCCAGGGCAGCCAGGTGCAGGATGTTTTGGAGGTCTTGGATGATGTGCGCAACGGAGCCCACTGGAGCTGGAGGTGAGTCTCTTTGTGGGTGACTCACAGGACAATGGGGAGACCCTGGTTGGAGGTCCAGGGTTTTGCTGAAGTCCCTTGACTGTGGCTTCTTCCTGATCCTTTTGTAGCTCTGGGGACATCAGCTGACCATTACCCAGGGTATTGCTGTATCTCGGCGACTAGAGGGCGCAGTGCCACCAAACTTGGCATAGTTGTGGGGCACTTCCGGGCAGTTGTCGGTGTGTCATTGAATCCAGCTGTGACTTCCGGTCGCGGAGATATCGTTGATTTAGTGAAGTGGCCCACACTGGTCTGTTGGTCCTTTGCAGGCTTCTTGCTTTTCTTGAGTCGTGCATCCACTCAGGAGGGAGACCTGGGGTGATCCTTGAAGCCTGGAGGTCCCCTGGGTTTCTTTGGGTCACTCCAGTGTTTTAGGGGGAACCTGGGAGTGTCCAATGGGACACTTACCCTTAGGTGGCTACACTCACTACTGTGACCACTTCCTGTGGGAAGGGTCATTTCCCTAAACCACATTGGCTGTTTTCTTCAATTCCAATATGGAGAAAACTGAGTCAGAGGGTCCACTTCTCATGCCAGTCCTGAGGGGTGGTGCATGCTCAGTGAGGCCACTCTTCCTACCCTTTGTTCAGCTTCCTGCCTTTGCTCCCTCCAAGAGTGGGGGTTTGAAAAAGGGAAGGCCATCTGCTGCTAGCAGCAAGCCTAAGGGTTGAATTTCAAGGGCGGTAACCCTTTGAAGCTCACTGCCAGGGCACTGCACATTCCTGAGAGAGGGGGAGTTAGCTCCTCCACCCAGAAAGGGCTTTGTTTCACAAACCAGAGAGGCAGGGCTCTCCCCCAGGGTTTGTGTATTGGCTGTCTGGATGTGGCAGGCTTGCTGGAACCAGTCAGCAACCATGCCAAGATAGTTGGCTTTTGCAGGGGGGCACATCTAAGGTGACCCCTGGGTAAATTCTATAATAAATCCAGTACTGGTACCAATTTGGATGTATTATTCTGAGTTGTTTGATACCAAACAACTCAGGGTTCAGAGTAGCCATTATGTAGCTGGGAAACTCGTATTAACCCAAGTCCAACACATATATTAAAATGGCTGCTCTGTTCACTCACTATGTCCCAGGTTTGGCAAGGACACAGTTGTGGAATATTGCTCATGTAATTATGCCCTCACATTTAGTATGGTGCACCCTACCTTAGGGCTGGAAGGCCTGCTAGAGGGGTGATTTACCCATAACATATGCAGTGTACGGTGGACAGGGCACACAGAGAGTGTGCCATATCGAGTTTGTATTTTAGGTTTGCACCAGGACACTCAGCCTGCTATGGCAGCGCTGGGTGCACCTGGATGCATTGCTCTCTAGGGTGGCACAATCAGTGCTGCTGCCCTCAGGGGCTTACCCATAGTACCCCATGCCCTGGGTACCTAAGTTCCTTTTACTAGGGACTTATAGTGGTAGCTAAAGGTGTATCCAATTACTTTTACCATGTTTTAGGGAAAGAACACTGGCACTGGGAACCTGGTTAGCAGGATCCCAGTGCACTCCAATCCAAGTTGCATTCGGAAACCAGGCAAAAGATGGGGGGTTACTGCAGCAAGGAGCCAGTCTCTCACACCTAGTTGTAGGGATAATGGGCCTCATGGTCTAGGTGGACAGAGTATCCTCAGTAGTCACTTTTGTCAAGAGTCATACCATGCTGAACGCCTAACTCTGTTCCTGCACCCAGCCGCTCATGTTAGTTGTTATCACCAATTCACAGGAAGCTGTAACTTAATTGTAAATTGTATAAAAAATAATTGTTCAGCTAAGCCATGAAAGATCAGAAGCTGTGTTAATAAAACTCATACCAATGCTGTTGAACTGCTGTATGTGCACATTCATATTTATTGTATAAAAAACACAACATTGTTTTTCTGGAATAAGAGCATCGAGTGGTGTCTAAGATGGCAAAAAGTAAAATAGCATAAACTGCAAGATAGCTCAGCAACTTAAATGTTAATTAAATCTATCTGCTGTGACGAGTAGGACAAAAGTTCAGAACTCGTCTGGATAGCACAGTCTTTTATCATTCTGCAATTAATGAGCTGATTACCATAAAAGTTACCAGTAGTAAAACCTGTTAAATATACACTGAGATTACTATGGGATGATGAACCATATAAAACACGCTATTATTGTGCCATTATTTGGGCAAAAGTGTCAACTAAATACATAACAGGTTTGTGGTTGAGAGTGAAATTTGAATATGAAAGAGAGAGACAGATAATGTATTCGACTGAAAAACTGTTCTGGAATCCAAAATCGAGATAGACAGTAAAGTCATTCTACAGCGGTTGATGGTTATACCACCTACCATGAATTTTTGGGGTAAATTTGAAACACAAATTGTATTTAATCTATATAGGCTACAGAACCATTAGTCAGGAGGGAAGCCACTGTCTGCAAGGTAACAAATATTGAATACGTATTTTTAGAGGAAATTAATATTTAGAAAATGAAAGCCCATTTGCAAGGGAGGCAAGCAAAAAACTAAGGTTTAAATCTCTTCATTGATTTCTAAAAGTTGGAAAAGATATCTCAGATGCCTCCATCAGACTACCAGCAACTCTAACATTAATTAAGCATGTGCCACTCTTTTTGGTTTATAATCCACAAAAGGAGGCAATAGTCTTTCCTACCTTGCTATCCATGAGCATTAAAGTACAATATAACATCTGAAGATTCTAGTTTTCAGTTTCTATGTCTCTGCATTACTTGTCCCTTCTTGCCGATGACCGCTTGTGCTCATCTTTTTGTCATCTGCTACATTTTATATGGAACAATTCATAGAACCTAGAAAAGTATATGGCATCCAAATTCTCCGAATTCAAGAGAGAGAGACAATAATAGTCTTCCATTTTTCTAAATGGTTCATGCCACGTTTTCCATACCCAGCAATTCCCATAAGCAGTAGTTCAATTCTGTCAAGTCTTGGGGATCTCACCTCTCCCAAGAATGCAATAAGCATTTGCTTAGCCTTGCATAGAGCTAGGTCTGTCCATCTCCCTTTGATTGAATGAAGTAAAAACATGTTTATTTGGTAAGCCCAGGTTAGGGTAGACATTAAACCTCTATCAAGCATTGGGGTGTTGTTATCAAAGGTTTGGTGTCACCATTGTACCACACAGGGGTATTGCAGGGCAACACAAAGCCTAGAATGAGATTTATCTAGCCATGCAAGGCCACCTAATGTGGCCGCATGGCTTAGTAAATCTGGATTAACACAAAGAGGGAACAAGTTGCATTGCTGCCTTAAGTTATTCTTCCTCTTGGAGGTAGCCCATGTCTGAAATGTGGGTGTTTACACAAGCATCCGCCCATGGATTTAAGGCATGGGAATGTCAACATTCTACACCTTCCCATGGGAGGTGTATTGAGGAGAGATATCTTTATTTCTCGTTTTTCCTCTTTTATTGCTGCTACATCCTGCAGCACACACAGGAAAAGGCAAAATCCTCAAATAAGGTGTCCTTTCCTGCACAAAAACAATTCTGTTGCAACACAGGCACCTTTGCACCATGGTGTAAGGGTGCCTACATTGGCACTAGGCAGACCATAGTGTGCTAGCACACGGAGAGGACAGGAGTGCAACATGTCATGTTAAATATGGTGTATTCCTGCCCTCCACCATGTAAGCAATGCAGCACACCAAGTTGTCTAGCTGTGCTGCGTTATGTCACATTTTGCTAAATCTGCCCCAGTGTGTCCATAGCTTGAAGTAACCCTTCAGAGTTGGGGACAGGCCCCCCCAGGTTGATTCAGGGAACATCAACTATTTAATATTTAAATTATTTATTGCCTGCCCACTTCCAAGTCCCATAGGGGCCCTATGGGTCCTGGTGAGACAGTAATGATTTATTAATGATTTATTTGATTTTCCCTAACCACCTCCCATAGGGACCTCACTCGCCCTGGAAGGAAAACAACCAATTGTTAATTAATTTATTCACATTTTGCCTGCCCTACTGTCTCTCTTAAGTGCTCCAATGGCAATGACTCTAAGGGAGAACAATTATTTAATAATTAATTTATTTAATGTTTGCCTTCCCCCCACTCCCATAGGAGTGACACTATGGCCCCCATTACGAGTCTGGTGGTCACTGGACCACCAGACTTGCGGTGCTGGTTGGACCACTGCTGATGCAGCAGTCCGACCGCCACAATACATCCATGGCAGTTGGGCCATGGTGGGACCACCAGCTCCACCAGAATCATGGATCTGGCAGTCCTAATCCACCAGAGCAGCACTGTAAGCACTGCTGCCCTGGGGATTTCGACCTAGTTCTCCGCCAGCCATTTCATGGAAGTAGCACTCCCATGAAATGTCTGGCGGAGAACCAGTGCATGCAGTTGGCATGGGCAGTGCAGGGGCCCCCCTGGCCAGCACACTCGCAATGTTCATTGTCTGCTTTGCAGACAGTGAACATTGCAGGGCTTCTGGTACACCCTGCACCCTAAAGCATTGCCGCCGGCTCGATTGCGAGCGGGAGACAGTGCTTTAGGCTGTTTCCAACTAGGCCAGTGGGCGGAAACTCAGGTTTCCACCTGCTGACCTAGTGAGAAAGTCTTAATGGACCCGGCGAGAATGTAGCCAGTATGGCGACAACTTCCTTGTCGGAAGTTTGGCAGACAGTCCTATCAGTCCACTGAACTTGTAGTGGGACCCTATGCATTTGTATATTATTTTAATCATTTTTTAAACTATTTTTATGATAATGATTGTTAATATTTATGGCATGTCTTGCATGTATAAGAAGTGCCAAGTATCACTATCTCTCAACTTTTTTATTGCCTGCAGGCGCATACAAGAATACCTACTGATGAGATGGAGTGAAGACCTCTGTGCTAACAGATTCTGCTTGTGCTACTGTCCAATGCAAAAAGTAAAGACAATGACCCCAAAGAAGGAGGTTCCCACTAAGAAAGTGGCCACTGAGGATTGGACTACCACTGGCACCAAGTCAGCATCCATTTTCTGGCAATTTAGTGCGGTGCACCTGATGCATCCCCCAGACCCTGTTGGACACAAGCAATTATTTAATTAATTTACAAAACTGTTGCCTGCCTCCCTGTTAAAAATGGGGTCTTTGGTTAGCAGTCAGGTTAACCCCTGTACAAGCAAGGGCCCTCACTCCACTCAAAGCAAAGAAGAAACACACGTGGTTAACCTCTACTCTCCCCCTTGGTGGCTTGGCACAAGCAGGAAGGCTTATCCCAGAAGCTATGTGTAAATTATTTGTACCAAAACACACAGTAATACGGTGAAGGCACCACAAAATGAACACCACAACAGTTTAGAAAAAATAGGCAATATTTATCTAAATCAAACAAGACCAAAACAACAAAAATCCAACTTACACAAGTCAAAACATGAATTTTCAAAAGAATAAGAGTTTTATTCCATAGAAAACTTTGGAAACGTTGATTTTATACAAAATACCTGGTTTGAGTTAAAAATAACAGTGCACGGTGAGCGTGTGTCAGAAAAAGCAGCAATGCATTGATTCCTTACTTGCAATCAAGGCCGTGCATCGTTTCTTCTGCGGCGAGTCAGCAATGCATCGATTTCCAGACAGGGTACCTCGGATCTGCAGGGGTTCACGATAACTTTGACGCCCAGGGACGATGCGCGAGAAATCCGTTCTCACGGTGTTAGAAAACCTCGCTGCATGGGGATTGCATCATTATCAGCAGCCCCAATCGGGTGTTGCGATGTTTCTCCAGCTGCGATGCATCGATCTCACAGCCGTGATGCAGGTGAAGCATCAATTTGAGACGCAAAGCGGATGGCACATTGTTTTCAGCCGCGTTGCACATGGTGCATCAAAACTTTCCCTGCATAGCATTTTTTGCATGGATTTCAGCTCTTGTTCTGACAACTTCACCTTTCAAGGGACCAGAGAATGGATAAGGCACCACTTGGCAGGGCAGGAGTCACATCAGAGAGTCCAGGTGCTGGTAGAGGAAGTCTTTGATGGCCCTGAGATTACAAAACAGGAGACAAGCTCAGTTCAAGTCCTTGGAGAGAAGCAGCAACTGCAGAATAGCCCAACAAAGCACAGCCACAGGCAGGGGCAGCACTTATTCTCAGCTCTTCAGCTCTTCTCCTTGGCAGAGGTACTTCTTGAATCCAGAAGTGATCTTGAAAAAATCTAAGGTCTTGGCTGTTGGGTGCACTACTTATACCCTTTTTTACCTTTGAAGTAGGCAAACGTCAAAGAAAATTCTCTGTTGTTTACAGGATCCTACCTTGTCTGGGCCAGGCTCCAGACACACTCTAGGGGGATGGAGACTGCATTGTGTGACGGCAGACACAGCCCATTCAGGTGTAAGGGACCACTCCTCCCTCCATTCTAGTTCAGATGACTCATCAGGATATGTAGGCTACACCTCAGCTCCCTTTGTGTCACTTTCTAGAGGAGATTCACAAACAGCCCAACTGTCAGTTTGACCCAGAGAGGGAATCCACAAACAGGCAGAGTCACAGAATGGTTAAAGCAAGAAAATGCCTACTTTCTAAAAGTGACATTTTCAAACTAACGATCTAAAAAACAACTTTACTAAAAGGTGTATTTTTAAATTGTGATTTCAGATACACCAAACTCCACATTTCTATCTGCTCCCAAAGGGAAACTGCACTTAAAAGATATTTAAAGGCAGTCCCCATGTTAACCTATGAGAGGGATAGGCATTTCAACAGTGAAAACTAAATTTGGCAGTATTACACTGTTAGGACATGTAAAACACATACGTACATGTCCCACCTTTGACATACACTGCACCCTTCCCATGGGGCTACCTAGGGCCTACCATAGGGGTGCCTTGCAGTATAAAAAGGGAAGGTTTGGGCTTGGCAGTTTAAACTGCACACACTGACACTGCAGTGGCAGGTCTGAGCCATGTTTACAGGGCTACTAATGTGGGTGGCACAACCAGTGCTGCAGGCCCACTAGTAGCATTTGATTTACAGTCCCTGAGGGCCTCTAGTGCACTTTACTAGGGACTTACTAGTAAATCAAATATTCCAATCACAGAAAGGCCAATCACACATACACTTTACACAGGAGCTCTTGCACTTTAGCACTGGTCAGAAGTGGTAAAGTGCCCAGAGTACCAAAAAAGCAAAAACAGAGTCCAGCACATGCCAAAACATGGGACGCAGAGGCAAAAAAGACAGAAGAGACCCCTCCGAGGATGCCAGTTCTAACACTCCCTTAGGTTCCTCATGTACCATGGAGGGGCACAAGCAAATATTTATTCATTTATTCATTTTTTGACTACCCTCCCTGCCTCCAACGGGGTCTACAGGGGCCCTGTAGGAACACCAAGTTAACTTATCCTATGTGATGTCTAAAAATAAAAAAAAATACAACAATTTCTGCATGCTGCGCTACTGTTAGGCATTTGTGATTTTGATGACAACTTCTATTACATTGGCTAGATTGCCTAAGTCTCCCCTAATTCTTCCTTTATTTTTATTGTCTGCATGTGCACAAGATGAAGTCATTCACAATACTCATTTAGAGAAAACTCTGTGATTTAGCTGACAGCGACACTAGAGTCCTTTCCTAACCCATATAAAAAGTATAAAATATGGTACCAAAGAAAGAGATTCCTTCAAGAGAGAGGCCAGTGAGTAGAAAAAGTCTGTTGTGAGTCCCACTACTACCACAAACCCTCCTCTTTTTTCCATAAATGGAACATACCTACTGCACCTTTCTCTGACCAGAAGAGGCTTGGAGAAGGATCACCTCTGGATTAATGGCACCACCACCAAAAATAAAGTCCAAGCCTCTCAGCACTGCAGTGACTTCTATCATGGTGAGCAGTGAGTTTGAAATTGATTTGTCCTAGGAGTAAACTAAATCTTCACAGGAAAGTCAACAATAGAAACCACAACTTGGGAGACCTGATCTTCTGGAAGTAGGAGCAGAGCAGGAAGTTCCCTTCCATTGGACACATTGGGTTCATTGTTTCCTGCTAGGAAAGGAGAGAACATGCTCTCCTTCTGATGATCTTGATGTGGAGTGGATTCTGAGTAAGACATGCTACAAGAAATGAGGAAAGAGGAACTTACTTGAAAGCGCAAAACGTGATGAAGGTGATGATGAGCCAGTGATTGTTAGTGTGGAAAGTGGAAGAAGCAGTGCATTTCACCTCTATTCGACCTGGGCCAAGTCATAGACGTCCAGCAAAACTGCCTGCTTAGATCTTTATACACCCCAAAAACCTGCAACAGCCACTACATCGACCACATTCACAGAATGCCCTAGAGAAAGGCAAAACAAATGCCTTGTCCACCTCAACAAGTTCATCAGGCTTTGGCACCAGAAAGGAAATCTCCTTCTATGGTTGGGACCTCTTTACACCCAAGCCCCAGGAAGAGCACATTACAGAATGCTCAATGTGCTGCAAAAATATGTGTTGTGGTAACCTAGGAGGACACTATGCTATCTGCAGCCAACAGTCCGATCTGAAAAATCAACATGTATTCCTGTGGAAAGAGCATCTAAAAAAAGATAGTTGCTGGTGACTGTTGTTCCTTCTGTGAAGACTTCACCCACAGCAACCTAAAAATGTCAGAATTGACAGAGGGAAACAGTCACTTTAAAGTGCCCAAGTAGCCTACTAGATCCCTGTAGGTCTTAACTATCAAGGCTGTTTCATGCAAGGAGTCACTATACCACCAAACCATATGAATGGCCATTTATACAATAAGAAGAAGGCACACATTAGTCCTTGACCTCCTCCCCTTTTCATTTCAGAGAAGGAGACATATTTCTGCAATTTGTGAAGACACACTGTCTAACATGGAAGATTTCCAGCCAGACCTATTTTCGCACTGTTGCTGTGCCAGTGCTTCACCATCTGCAATTGGTTAGCAAAGCAATTAGGGCCAGTTTTCAAGCAACAGATCACATGTGCAATATTGGATACAGTGACTCCTTCAATAGAGTTTAGCAAAGGCAAGCTGCTAGCCTCACCTCTGATGATGTTTTTTGAGGCATGCATGCAACAGTTGTGATGTTCGCTAGGGGGCGAAATCGCATATAACCTCCAACGTCTTGAAAGAAATAAATAGCAAACTCTATGAATGCCTTCAATCAAGAGGTACCAGCATTGGATTTGTTGCCAGTGACAATGGCAGTAATATTGTCAAAGTTATGGCTGAGGGAGAATACTTCAGGCTCCTGTTTTCTAGTGCATTGCAACAACCTAATTGTGCAAGATTTCCTCAGAAAAGAATCACATGTTCACTTCAGGAGCTGTGGTTTAGACATTGCA
Organism: Pleurodeles waltl; assembly: GCF_031143425.1. Lineage (NCBI taxonomy): Eukaryota > Metazoa > Chordata > Amphibia > Caudata > Salamandridae > Pleurodeles > Pleurodeles waltl. The sequence goes on along the minus strand of NC_090443.1, from coordinate 655,201,282 downwards.
CTGGCAGAACCTATGGTGATATCTAATCAAGTGCCTAACCCCATATGGAGACAACTGCTTAAGAACCCAAATTTTAATATCAAACAAAAACAATAATAGAGAGAAATGTTCTACAAATATCAACAATTAGGAGTCCATCACATCATAGTGAAGGCATTCAAGAGGACGTCTCAGGGATCACAAAAGGAAGCCATACTGAGTCTTCTAACATAGAAATGGCTTTTTGTGATTTGATTTTTTTTTTTTTTTTAAGGATGTCAACCCAACCAACTCATTTTGTTCCGCTGAAGAACTTGTTATGACAGAAAAACTTAATTGCAGTTATAGTTAGGGGGACCTGAGATAGGGATTGTTTTTTTTATTTTTGTCCTTAATAACTTTGCACCTGTTTGACCAACATCTGCAAAACTTTGTAGATCTCTTTCCATCACTTCATTCTTGGAGTCATGAACGTTTCCTGGCATTTCATCAAGGGGATGCAAAGAAAAAAGTGAGGTCCTAAAAGGGGCTTTAAATCCAATGCAATTGCCATAGACTTTTGTAATGTTGCATAGCGTGACAAAGTCAGCTTGATTTTTTAGAAGTTTAGCAGTATTACATAGTAGAGGTGTAGATGACTCTGTATGGAGTACTGTAGTACTTGTAACAATGGTCAATAGAAAGTAGTGTGGTACATAATTGCATTTTTTTTTAAATAACCCAAACATTTTCACTTTTACTTATCCTCTGTTTCCGCCCGCCGGCCCAGCGGGGATGTCATAATGGCCACTGCTGGAGTGCGGCGGTTGTAATAAGGGCCATAGTGTTGTATTATTAGGAAAAAATAGCATAATTTACTTGTATTAAAGGCATATACAAATAACATTGCATTATATTTTGCAAACATATACTGTTCATATGTGAGTTATACTTCACTGTAATGTTTAGGAATAACACTGTTGCTTTTTTCTTACTTTTATATACATGATAAGCTACAGTTCCCACAATGCCTTCAAAATATTACCAGGAAACAAATGAAAATGAAAATGCACTCTAAATATATTAGAGAAAAAGTACCCACACCTAAAAAAGGACAAATTGGGCATTCAAAAAAGGAAAACGGTAAGACTATTATTGCATGTTTGAATACTTGGAAAGGTGTTTGTTCTGATAATATGATTCTGCATGCATAAATAATCCCACAAATGCTACTATGTCTAGAGAACACACCTACAAAAACAAACAGGTCAATTGTTCTCTGTTGTACACTCGTATGAGGAGGGAGATGATTAGAAATATTATATGTAAACAGTTTTCAAACAGAGTACTTGGCAATTAATTAAAAAACAATCCCACATGCAAAAACCATACCGCAAAACTGAGACATAAGCAATATGTTCACTTGATTGATGAAAAAGCCCTTATTGCGAAAAAAGAAAAATATTAATTTCCACAATGCAACTCATGAGAGCACCAACACATTTAGGGGGTCATTCTGACCCCGGCGGTCAGAGACCGCCGGGGCCAGGGTCGGCGGGAGCACCGCCGACAGACGGGCGGTGCCCCGCAGGGCATTCTGACCGCGGCGGTTCGGCCGCGGTCAGATGCGGGAAACCGGCGGTCTCCCGCCGGTTTCCCGCTGCCCTGCAGAATCCTCCATGGCCGCGGAGCGCGCTCCGCCGCCATGGGGATTCTGACACCCCCTACCCCGTGGGGATTCTGACACCCCCTACCCCGTAAGAGGGCCCTACAAAGTATTTCAGTGTCTGCTATGCAGACACTGAAATACGCGACGGGTGCCACTGCACCCGTCGCACCTTCCCACTACGCCGGCTCAATTCTGAGCCGGCGTCCTCGTGGGAAGGTTGATTTGCCCTGGGCTGGCGGGCGGCCTTTTGGCGGCTGCCCGCCAGCCCAGGGCAAATCCCAAAATACCCTCAGCGGTCTTTCGACCGCGGAGCGGTATTTTGGTGGGGGAACTTTGGCGGGCGGCCTCCGCCGCCCGCCGAAGTTAGAATCACCCCCTTAATTTTAACATAGAAATTATATCTTAGGAAAAAAACTTTAACTCAGTTAAACTAATCTAATATATTTGGAGGCTGGTAGAGACAAACATCCAGTACTGAGCCATACTCTCAAAAAGAATGTCACTATACTTATAATAATTGGATCATATCTCTAAACAGTACAGGAGTGTGCTATAAAGTTATGCATGGCTCTGTTGTCAGTTTAGGAAAACTATAAAAAATGCAACAGAGAACCAAAAACAGGATGTTGAGGAAAAGGCAACTAAGCATCCTGTTCACCAAGGGACTTGCACTTCAACATGCAACACTGATACAAAATCCATGGAAAACTGCAATAGTTTATTTCAATATTTTTTTTTTTAAACACATTTGCAAGGTAGAATTAAACTTTTGTAAACATTGGACAACTGCCCATTTCAAAACATTGCGCAGCTAAAAAGCCATAGTTTAGGCTGCCTAATTGTGGGCTGGATTCACAAAGGTAAACTTAAACCAAAAGTCTAAAGCCCATATTTATACTTTTTGACGCAAAGCTGCGCTAACGCAGTTTTGCGCCAAAAAAATTAGCGCCGGCTAACGCCATTCTGAAGCGCCATGTGGGCGCCGTATTTATTGAATGGCGTTAGCCGGCGTTAGCCGACCGGCGCTGCCTGGTGTGCGTGAAAAAAACCACGTACACCAGGCAGCGCCGGCGTAGGGAAAAATGGCGTTTGGGCGTCCAAAAATGGGGCAAGTCAGGCTGAGGCAAAAAAATCGTCTTAACCCGATTTGCGCCATTTTTTTACGACGCCCATCCCCCATTGAAATGACTCCTGTCTTAGCAAAGACAGGAGTAATGCCCCCTTGCCCAATGGCCATGCCCGAGGGACTTCTGTCCCCTGGGCATGGTCATTGGGCATAGTGGCATGTAGGGGGGCACAAATCAGGCCCCCCTATGCCACAAAAAAAAATAAAAAAAAAATACTTACCTGGACTTACCTCAATGTCCCTGGGGTGGGTCCCTCCATCCTTGGGTGTCCTCCTGGGGTGGGCAAGGGTGGCAGGGGGTGTCCCTGGGGGCAGGGGAGGGCACCTCTGGGCTCATTCTGAGCCCACAGGTCCCTTAACACCTGCCCTGACCCAGGCGCTAAAATCCGGCACAAATGCGGGTTTTTTAGACCCGCCCACTCCCGGGCGTCATTTTTGCCCGGGAGTATAAATCCGACGCATATGCATCGGAGTCATTTTTTAAGACGGGAACGCCTACCTTGCATATCATTAACGCAAGGAAGGTGTTCACGCAAATAAATGACGCTAATTCCATGAACTTTGGCGCTAGACGAATCTAACGCCAAAGTATAAATATGGAGTTAGTTTTGTGTCGAATTTGCGTAAAAAAAAACGACGCAAATTCGGCGCAAACGGAGTATAAATATGCCCCTAAGTTTATGACTTTAGGCATTCACAAAGGTAAGTTACGAGTAGTATTTCTATGCCATCACTGATTCAACGGTGCATCCAGAGTGGAATCTCTGCACCCAGAGAAGAATATTCACATTTGAGGTGGAATCTCTGCACTTGGGGTGGATCTCCAACCTGAGAGCAGTGATTCTGCCCCAACTGTGAAAATTTCACCCACAGTATGGGTGAAAAAATAGTACTTATAATTCACCTTTGTGAATAACGAAAAGTAGTAAAGTTAGATTTAGATCTAAATTTAGACTAAAAGTCTACATTTGCCTTTGTGAATCAGGCCCTCAATGTGTAAATCCACTTTTCATTACATTAAAATGCTTTTGGCTCATCATTCTAGTATACGAAAATTAGTACACAATGTATACCTTGTTAAAGGAGCTGCAATGCATTTGGAGCTAGTAAATGATGCTTTATTACACTGCAATCCTGAAAAGGTCCTATCAATTACAAAGTATATACAATCAAAATACTTTTGTGACAAGTCTGAAGGTGATATGTGTCCAAATATTGTATGCTCAAGAAATACAATGGACAATCCAAATATGGACTTTCAAATATATGATATGAATATTTTACAGTTCAACATTACCATTTCTGAAATTCACAATAAAGTGTGCATTTTCTGAAGATGCACATATTATGGAAGATAAACTATATATAATGATTTACTAATAAAAAGGGAGAGAGAAAACATAATAGCTTGGAAAAAACATGATACTTATTGTGGAAAACAGATTAATGATTGTTTTGATTAAATAGCATGTTATTATTGCCTTGGGAAACCTGACCATCACTTTATGTCTTCATGTGCAGTTTGGAATAATTTGGAAATTTACCCTGTACCTGCAGATATGCAGCATTTTAATTTACATGAAAGTATATTAAGTAAAATGTTACATCCTTTTCACACTATTAATAAAATGCAACCTAAATCTGGAAAATTTCAAGCTCAAGAATAACGGTGTACACTAAAAGGAAAGGTTGTTTTTTTACCATTAGATTTGAAAACAAATGACAATTTGGGAGTACAGATCAAATTAGAAGAATCTTTAGTTCAATTAGTTAATGAAATACCAACAAAATATAAAAACAAATGGTGAGAATTGATAACCATTTCCAAAATACAGGATGGTACTTAATACTTGTTAGAAAATAACATACACTACCATAATTAAAAAATGAATGCCTTCATAGATACCACTGACCTATTAGTTCCAGATGGAGGTTTCAGAAAACTAGTAATGAACACTCAGAAAAAATATATGAGCATTAAGTATATACCGCATTCAAAAGATCTAAAGGGTGATGCCTTAGAACTCTATCAAGGGAGAGAGGCCACAGGAGATCCTGTTAGTATTTGGGGGACAAAAAACTTTAGAGGCATGATGTTATTCAATTTTATTTTCAACTGGAAAAATAAGGCGACATGATGATCGTTCAATTCCAATTCCAGCATTGGAATATCATTGTACAAGGCTATGGGCCAGATTTATGAAGCTTGATTGAATTTTTTAATGGCCCGAATCGGCATTTCAGGCCGTTAAGAAGTGCAAACTGGGCTTTTCTTATGTACAAAGCCCTTTAAGGAATCGCAAATTGTGATTTCTACCGTGTAGAAATGGCAATTTGCCATTCCCAGAATAGGAAATGGCAATTTGCAATTCCCAGAATAGGAAATGCAAATAGAGATTTCCCATATGCATTTCCTATTTTTATGTAGGTTGCATTTTCAAAATGAGATTTGGGCATTTTGGAGATTCAATTACCACCAACTTGAAGTCAGTGGTAACCAGGTGCAATTTAAAAAAGGCACCCCAAGGTGCTTTTTTAAATTGAGGTAGAATGCACACATACCCTTAGGCGTGTATAAGCTTTACAGATGCACCCTTATTTTTGGGATGCACCACGGCGGATCTTTTCCTGATGCCATCTCCAGTTTTGCATTTCCTAAACAGCTGAGCTCCTCTCAACTCTAAACCATAACCAACCAGCCATCACCACTGACGCCAACAACGCAGCCCTCAGCCTCACACAGTGGATCACCAACTGTGTCGACAACCTCGCCCCACTCAGAAGCCACCCAAGAGAGACCAACATCAGGAAACCCCCGTGGTTCACGGACACCCTCAAAGAATCCAAGAAATCATGCCATACCCTCGAAAAAACCTAGCGCAAAGAACACACCGCAGAAAACATGTCAGCCCTCCAGATCGCCACCCGTGAACACCACCAGCTGATCCGCTCCACCCAAAGGGCATCTTTCAAAGAGAGACTTGACAACAACACCCACAACAGCAAAGAACTCTTCAACATCGTCAAAGAGCTCTCCAACCCCAACGCCAGCTCCAACACCATCACGCCCTCACAAGAACTCTGCAACTCCCTCGCTACTTTCTTCCATCGAAAGATCACCGACCTACACAATAACTTTCGGACCCCAGACCCTGCCGCCAACCACTGAACCAACAGCCCCAGCCACTACCCTCAACGCCAGGACCCCCATCAGCTCCGAAGAGACCAGAATCACCATGAGCACTATCCACTCCGGCTCCCCCTCGGACCCGTGCCCCCATCACATCTTCAACAAAGCCGATGCCATCATCGCCCCCTATCTCCAGGGCATCATCAACAGCTCGTTCGCATCTGCCACCTTCCCCGACAGCTGGAAACACGCAGAAGTCAACGCTCTCCTGAAAAAACCCACAGCTGACCCCAACGACCTGAAGAACTTCCGCCCCATCTCTCTTCTCCCCTTCCCGGCCAAGGTCATCGAGAAGTCCGTCAACAAGCAACTGACCAACTTTCTTGAAGATAACAACCTGCTTGACCCCTCCCAATCAGGTTTTCGTGCCAACCATAGCACGGAAACCGCCCTCATCGCAGTCACTGACGACATCAGAACCCTGATGGACAACGGAGAAACAAGCGCCCTCATCCTCCTGGACCTCTCGGCTGCCTTCAACACCGTGTGCCATCGCACCCTAATAACCCGCCTCCACTCCACTGGAATCCAAGGACAGGCCCTGGACTGGATCATCTTGTTCCTCTCTGACCGAACCCAAAGAGTCTACCTCCTGCCCTTCCGCTCAGAACCCACTGAGATCATCTGCGGCGTTCCACAAGGCTCTTCGATCAGCCCTACCCTCTTCAATTTCTATATGACCCCCCTCGCCAACATCGCCTGCAAACACAACATCAACATCATCTCCTACGCCAACGACACCCAGCTGATACTCTCCCTCACCAAAGACCAAGCCACCGCCAAAGCCAACCTGCAGGATGGAATGAAAGACATCGCAGAATGGATGAAGCTCAGCCGCCTGAAGCTGAACTCAGACAAGACGGAGGTCCTCATCCTCTGACACTCCCAGTCCGCCTGTAACGACTCCTGGTGGCCCATGGCCCTGGGCACCGCACCAACCCCTTCAGACCACGCACGCAACCTCGGATTCATCCTGGACACCCTCCTTACTATGACCAAGCAAGTCAACGCCGTCTCGTCTTTTGCTTCCACACCCTTCGCATGCTCTGAAAAATCTTCCATTGGATCCCTGCCGAAACTAGAAAAACTGTCACCCACGTCCTCGTCACAAGCCGCCTGGATTACGTAAACACCCTATACGTAGGAACCACTGCAAAGCTACAGAAACGTCTTCAACGCATACAGAACGCCTCCGCACGCCTCATCCTCGACATATCACGCCACAACCACATATCCGCTCACCTGAAACACCTGCACTGGCTCCCCGTCAACAAAAGGATCACCTTCAGGCTCCTCACTCACACACACAAAGCCCGCCACAAAAGGGGCCCCGAATACCTCAACAGACGCCTCTCGTTCTACACGCCCACCCGTCAGCTTCGCTCAGCCAGCCTCGCCCTCGCCACCGTCCCTCGTATCCGCAGAACCACCGCTGGAGGTAAATCCTTCTCCTCCCTGGCAGCCAAGACATGAAACTCCCTTCCCGTTCACCTAAGAACTACCCAGGACCACCTCGCCTTCAGGAGGCGCCTCAAGACTTGGCTCTTTGAGCAGCAGTAACCCCTCCCCCCAGCGCCTTGAGACCCTCACGGGTGAGTAGCGTGTTCTATAAATGCCTTGATTGATTGATTGATTGAAACACCGATTTCATCAAAACAAATCACTATATGGGAAATGCGAAAATGGCCCATTGACTAAAATGCAATGGGATTGCTCAATATCGATTTCCTAACAGTGATTCCTACTTTGTAGGAATCACTATTAGGAAATAGGTGTCTTTGTACATAGCATTTTGCATTTCTTAAATAGCGATTTCTATGAAGTTGTTATTTAAGAAATGCAAAATAGCATTTTTGTACATCTGCCCCTATATTCTGAAGACTCACATTTCAGACAAACACATCTTTTATCATCACTTTACTATATTAAAGTGAGTGATCTATTACCTGTTCTGGTGTCGCAAGTGTGATGCACACTGGAACAGAATTCAATGGCATAACAGCTAAAGAATTCCTAAATAAAGTCGAAAGCAATGATGCAAGCCTGGATTATAACTTAACAAATAAAATGGTATTTTGAGAGGTACACATGAATATTGGTTGCAAAGATATGAAGACGTAATATGTATTCAGAAGAATTTTGGACCACTGACTTTGTTTCTTTCTTTCAAATGTACGGAATACCTAGGTGATGATTTATACACTTTCCTACTTGAAGCTACAATAATTTGGCACATGTGGCTGTAAAAACACCAAGGGAATTATGTTCTTCAGATCTAGCAAATATTTGCAGATTTTTTAATCGGAAATAAATAAATAAAAATCCTTTAGGAGAGGTTGTTGATTCCTTTTGCATGAAAAGAGTTCCAAGCGAGAGGTGCATCTCAAATTCATATGCTGTTATGGATAACAAAATGCATCAGAATTTGCATATGCCTATGATGAATCTGTTCTTTACTTTATTGAACAACATGTTACTTGTGACATCCCAAATAAAGAAACAAACATCAAAAAATGTTAGAACAAGTTATTAAATTTTAAAGTCACAAATGCAGAAAATACTGTTTAAGAAAATGTAAAAACAGATTAAAACAGTATACTAAGGGCCTCATTATGACCCTGGCATTCTAATGACCACCAGGGTCTTGGTAGCGGTTGGACCACTGCCAATGCGGCGGTCCGAGTACTGTATTACGACTGCAGTGGTAGGGCCGAAGTTAGACTACCAGCATTGCCAGAATTGGTCTAGATGGCTGTCTGGCAGTGTTGGAGGTCCTGATCCACCAGGGCAGAGCTGCAAGTAGTGCGTCCCTAGGGATTACAACCCCTTCTCCACCAGCAATTTGATGGAGGTAACCCCACCATGAAAAGGCTAGTGGAGACGGGGTGCATGGTGCCCCGGGGGGTCCCTGCACTGCCGATGCACTTGGTATGGGTGGTACAGGAGGCCCCGGGCCAGTCCCGTCACAATGTTCACTGTCTGTTTTGATTCGCAGTGAACATTGCGACGGGTGCTGGTGCACCCTATGCCCTACAGCATTGCCACCAGCACCATTATGAGCATTATGAGTGTTTCCGCCTGCTAGCTCAGCGCACAACTCGTAATTGCCACGTCAGGGAGGCTGCCATACTGGTGACAACCTACCCATTGGGACTTCAGCGGACCGGCTTTTCCATCCACTGAAGTAATAATGAGGGCTAAATGTTGTTTTGGATTCCCCAAACCATTTGAAAAAGGAGTCAATAATCGTATGTCTTCTATTAGGTATGCTGTGAATGAAAAGTGTTAATGAAAAGTGCTGTTAATGAAAAGTCCCCAAACATAAAATTTAAAAAGAGAACAAGTATCACAGCAGATCAATGACTACAACTGTTTAATACTGAATATATAGAATGCTAATATTGAAATATTTTTTGGCTGATAATTCAACTACTGTTGTCTGGTATGTCACTTTATATATTACTAAAGCTCAGGAAACTGATATGAAGGAAACATGGGAAGAAATAACTGTTAAAAAATCTTTAACTAAAAGGCTATATCAATTTAGCCTTCAAATGAAATTTCACTGGAAGGCTAGCCGTTCTGAGGTGTAAGAAATTGGGTCTCTGGTTGGCAGAGGTGTGCACCCTGTACAAGTAGGGGCCACAATCCTAGTCAGGGTAAGTCACAATACAAACTACATTATCCTGTGCTCACCCTCCGGTAGCTTGGCACACAGCAGGCAGGCCTAAATTAGAAGCCAATGTGTTAAGTATTTGTGCAATAACTCATTTAGTAATACAGTGAAAACGTCACAAAATGTACTCCACACCAGCTTAGGAAAATAGATTATATTTATCTGAATAAAATAAGACCAAATCAACAGAAATCCAATGAGTCATTATATTACTTTTTAAACGTTTAAATGAGTCTCAATCCTTAAGAATCAGTGGTTGTATCCCTGTCACAAATAATGACACACGGGGGCTGCAGAGAAGGAGATGCATTGAAAAATAAGGTGCTGCATCAGGTTTTTCACCACGGCATAGATGATGGATTGATTCTTTTCATGCTGCAAGGTGATGCATTAATTTCCAGGAGTGCAGCCTAGGTTCTTCACTGCAATGCAGTGATATTTTAACACCCAAAGATGATGAATTGAAAATCCTTCACACACTGGTAAGAAGGAGCAGGTGCTGCATCGCTTGGGTAGGCGATACAGCTATTTTTCAGCCACGAGGCAGGCGCCTTATCTATTTTCCAATGCATGGGGATTTTCTTCTCTTGAGGAAGCCTTTGTGCTCCTGAGACTTCCCATCAGGAGGCAAGCTCAAACCAAGCCCTTGGAGAGCACTTGTGGGGAAGGCAGAGTCCTTCCAGCAGAGTCAGGGTCAGGCAGGCAGCAGGGCAACAAGCAGGACAGCATTCCTCACAGCAAAGCAGTCCAGAAGAGTCCTTTGGGCAGCCAGGCAGTCCATCTGACAGAATCTAGTTATGGATCCAGAAGTGTCTGATTTGGCGGGGCAGAGACCCAGTTTATGTACCCAAAAATGCCTCTGAAGCAGGGAATCTTCAAAGAGTGTTTTTGAAGTGCACAAGTTCCCCTTTCAATCCAGCCCTGTCTGCCAGGAGCCTTGTGGGGAGTTATCAGTCATTTGTGTGAGGGCAGGCTACTAGCCTTTGAAGTGTAAGTGAGAGCCCCTCCACCCTTCCTGCCAGGGAAACCCATCTGTATACAGATGAATGCAGATGCAGCTGAGTGTCCTGTGTTTATTGCAGTCTGGGTGGAATGCACAAGAGGAACTGTCAACCAGCAGAGACCAGATGTGGATGGGATGCAGGCAGTAAGGCACAGATGGCGGTAAGTACAGGGAAATACCTACTTTCTAAAAGTGGCATTTCTGAGATCGTAATGTAAAGTCTAACTTAATCAGTAGGTATGATTTCAAACCACCATTCCAACCATACCAAACTTGACAATTCCACTCCACTTATTATAGAAGTTATCACTTAAAAGCATATAAGGGAATTTCCAATGTTGGCCCATGAGAGAAGCAGACTTCACAGTAGTGAAAAAATGACTTTGGGAGTTTTTCACTACCAGGAATTGTAAAACCTATAAGTACATGGCCTGCCTTTACCTACATGGCACCCTGCCCTATTGGTTACTTAGTGCTTACCTTAGGGGTGATGTATATGTAAAAAAGGGGAATATAGGGCTTGGCAAGTAGTAGTTTAAAATGCCACGTCGAAGGGCAGTAAGACTGCACACACAGGCCTTGCAGTGGCAGGCCAGAGACAAGGTTAAGGGGCTACCTCTGTGGGTGGCACAATCAGTGCTGCAGACCCACTAGTAGCATTTACGTTACAGGCTCTGAGCACATCAAGTGCACATTACTATGGGCTTATAGATAAATTAAATATGCCAATTGGGTGTGAGCCAAAGTTTTACCATGTTTACGGGAGAATGCACACGCACATTAGCAGTGGTCAGCAGTGGTAAAAGGTGCAGAGCCCTAAAACCAGCAAAAAATTAGATCAGAAAAATGGGGGGAGGCAAGCAAAAAGTTGGGGGATGACTACCCTAAGGCTGTCAGGTCTAACACAAGGCATGTGACGATCAAAAGCGTTAAAATGTTTTAACAGAAATTGAATATCTTGGTTGCTTTGATCCTGAAAATAAGAACATTGTCAAAATAAATTAGATCCTGAAAATAGGAACATTGTCAAAATAAATTTAATAGACTCTTATTACCCTAACAGAAGCTCTTTATTGGGACATTTATCACTATATGACATGGCTCAATTTTACACATACATAAATAATGTAATTGAGGATTTTAATACTGGAAAATTGCATGTGAATTGAACAGACAGCTGCTTAATACATCATTTTAAACCTGCACTAAGTCATCATCGCAAACTTATATATGATAATCCTGCAAACAAAGAATTTTATTTCTTGGCCCTTTTACAGCTTTTTAAACCATGGTAAAAAGAGGGAGAATTGATTGGAACATGTATGTCATATGAGGAAGCGTCTTATGACTACAAGATTTATGTTGACATGTTGGACCAAGATATTTTACAGGGAACAAATTCCAAACTCAAACATAATGCAGTACTTCAAATACCAAAAGCCTTTCAAATATAACACATGCAGACCCACTTGGGGAACCAAAAATTGTTAATGAAAGAACGATCATGGACTCCAACTTTAACATGGTTTATTTATGACTTCAGATTTTCAGCCTATATTAAAATATATACCAAGCCAGGCTGGTACAGGAAAAAGTTTCCTTATAAACGTTATAGCTGCTTACCTTAAAAAAAAAAAACAATTCAAACCTATCCTGTGTTGTTACTGCTCCAGCTGGGTTAGCTATAAAGTAATGAGGAGCACAGGAACCAATACGTTACATTGGTTTACGTGTGCAAAACATTCTATTTCAGTCGCAATAATAAATTAGGTCAAACTAGATTATTAGAATTACTCACAAATATCATATATCCAGGTACACAATCCTATGTGAATTTACTTTTGTATTTATGCATTCAGAAACAAAATTATTATTTAAAAACAAATTGACATATAATCACAAAAAGCACAAATATATTCTGTGTCACTTCCTGCCAGACACAATCACCATTTTTGGAGATAATAAATGGTGTTTAAGAGTAACACTTAAAAAGAGTCCATAAACCACCTGAGGTGGCCAGGGAAATGAAGGAATAGCATTTGTTGCTAACCAAGTTATGCACTTCCCCAACATGAAAAATGATGAAAGGTGATCTTCTGTTGGCTACTCACAAGTTACGGTTGGTCGACGCATTTCGGACTTTCTAGAATTACAGGCCTCACCAGGGATGGGGGTTAACATGTGACCAATTACTCAAAACAAAGGCAAGAGACTTTTTAACCTTTTCACTAGTCTTCCAGTAATACTTTAAAAGGCAAGATACAATCAAAAATCCTTCTTTGTGCTCTGCCACCAGGCCATATTGAGTGGAGACCCTTGTGTGACTCTCAAATAGAAATTCAAAACATGGTTGCCTCGCTCTATCAGGATAACCAGTGAGGCTACTGTGCACTGTCTTAACCATTCTGTCCAGTTGGACTAGCAGCAGATAATACTAAAGGAATAGCATTATATTGACTACTACCACTATCACCAGTGGGACATAATGATAAATGGCAATACATAAAATTAAATTGTGATACCTCACAAGAACTTTGTAGAGCTCTCATGACGAGGTAAGTATGGTTTCCGACTTAATGATGGCCTTTGTTCACTTATGTATGACAGAACTACTGATTACATCACATGGTAATCTATTTGCAGGTAAATATGTCATTTTTTTGGTGATCTACTTGAACTTACTTCATTTAAAGTCAACCCAATTTTTAAAACTGTGTCGGCTAACGAAACTCAAAACTCTTTATGAAGTATAGGTAATGTTAATATTTTGTTACATTTCTTGTACAGTGAACTTACACAAAATATGAGACACACAAATGATGAAGATACGGTAAACATTTTAAAAGATGTTAGGCTAGAAATTGCTACTTGGAGTTCTGAAGAATACTTCTGACAAGAAGTATATCTACTTTATTCCCACATTGGAAAGCTCCAGGAGACATTATGCATTACCTTCCTTTGAAAGCACCACCCATTATTTATATGATTCCAACCCTACAAAAATGCAGTGGTTTGAAATTGGTAATGTTATCAATGAACACAGAAAAAAACCATACATTTACATTTCAAAGAATATTTTGAAACTCATGGAGCAAATATTCCTATAACAAAAATCTTACCTACAAAATGATCAAACATGGAGAAATCTGTGTCATGGACAGCTAAATTATATATTTTCTTTTTCAGAAATCATGATTATTGTCATTTGATGATGCAACTTTGGATCTAGAACAAAAACTTGTAACTGTAGTTATTGGAAATATAGTAGGGTTTCAACATTAGATATGTCCCTAGTTTAGCATGGTTGATGACTTATGAAGAAAACTACTGCTTAGGTAAGAAATGTAGTTAGTGAGTAGGAATTGCTTAAAAATAAAAAATACAACTCACAGCTGAACACGCACAGTATTAAAATGGGTTTTCTTCAAATGTCCATAGATTTGTGTTTTTCCCCAGTGTTTGATGATGAACAAAAGAAAATGCTTATCTGAACCTTGGTGGGTGATACATTATTGCATACATTAGTAACTTCCTTGTTACTACTATCAGAACAACACTAAAGAAAACCATTTTGTTTGATTAACTATGTATGTTAATTAAAGTACATTAACTCTATTGTAATGTAGTCTTTTACATTAACAAAATAAATTACATTTGTAATTTGGAAAGTAGTGACTGTATTAGCTTTTCCTTTCCTCTCTGTTCCTATATATTACTACCAGCATTTGTAAGTAAAGACTATGGGATGATAACCAGCTTTTTATTATAATGAACTAGAAAATAGTTCTTACAAGAACTTTGTTTTCTTCTTTTTGTTTTGTGTTGTGCACCCATCAGGGGACTAAAAAACCTGCTGCAAGAAACAAAATCTATGGATTTTAGGAAGGACTGTGTAGAACTATTACAAGCCCATGGTCAAAATATAAGTCACTCTCCCCTGTGAAAATAATTGTTTGGCATTATAAACAGGATGTAAAAGTCCCCACATAGGGATCAACAGTTTTGCACTTTTGGCAAAGTTGGTTGATTGAAACTTGAGAGCCAGGTGGTGGACTGTCAGGTGAGGCAGAAATATAAGATTGTGGTCATACTTGGGAGGCCATGGGAGAACTGGAAGGTGTAGCAGGAGGAATATCATTGTGTCCAGCAGAGCTTCCTTCCTCAAGCTGGGCCGGATCCAACTCCCACTTCCTTTCATGATGAGGGTGAAAAGCATGGCATGCAGGTGTTTACACATTACTGTGGTCCCTAGGGAATATTGCTGTCCTGTTCCACAGGATATTACTTTCTGGCACAATGAACATACCACCTGCTGGGTGTTCCCTTTCTTTTCCCCTCCTGAAATGGTGAAGAATTGCCAGACCACCGACTGTGTCAGTTGCTTTCGCTGTTCCATTTCCTGTTCCTCAATAGCAATGGCCTCTTCTACCTCCTCCTCAAATGTTCCACAAGCAACAGCAATAGGTTCTCCTTCTTTAGCCATGTATCCAAACTCACCAGAAACAGAGTAAAAGCAGCATCAGAACTGTTCCACTTATGATCAGGTCAAAAGTAGAACAGTAATAACCAAAATACAATTCAGCTTTCTATTGGCGGAAAAATAAATTATTCCAGCCTATCAGAAGCTTTCTTTTGTCAGGAAGTATTGTGGTACTCTCATGACAGTACAGTGGTATCAGCAACATTAAAAAAAGATGATGGTGCTTATTGGTACTATATTACGCATACCCTGGTTACAATTACAACTTTTCATGTATAATTATTCACATTGCTGTACTTACAAATCATTTAATAGATCCATTAATAAAACACATTGTGCAATAAAACTCTAGCTCAATTCTAACAAAGAAAGAAAAACACTCTTTAAAAAAGAAACAAATAACATAAGTTTTACTCCAATTAACACATCAGTACTCTGTCACAAAATGCACCGAAAGTATAAATCCAATGATTTCAGCAGATGGGATATTCGTCATCGTTGTGAAGGAGTGACCCGTCCTCTTAAATTTAAATCAGACCCTTATTTATAGTAGGTTTTATTATATTACAGTACTATCACACAACACATTTAAACTATACAAACATTAGAAATAATGTATTTATAGTTATTTCCAAAGCCTTTCACATAAACATTATTTGTCTGACTTACACTACAGTACACAATCTAACATTAAATGTCAATGTCACTCATGCAGTGAAACAACCATAAGTCGCCGATTGCACATCTATCATTTAAACCATTAAATGATGTCTTGGTAATACATACATTAATTAAACAATTATGTATAGTGATATGCAACTGCAAATGTTTGCTTTTACAGTTTATATAAATATGGACATATAAATATGTATCAATAAAAATGTCATTTGAGAAGATGGTACAAGACTTTGTTGCTGACCCAACAGCTGTGCTTGGAACAAGACCTAACAACCTGTTGGCATGGAATGAAGGAACAGTGACTAGAACTCTCCTGGCTAGGATGAAAGAATCAATTTTGTCCGGTAGCCAGTATATTCAGTGCAGCTAAGGCAGTTGTCATGATCAGAAGGGCCATCATCTCTCTCCTCGGAACATGGAGAGAGTGATACATACTAAATAAATAAACATTTCATACACAAAAAATAGAGGGCTCCACAAGACACAATTGCGGATTCCCCTTTGTTTGAGGATAAACCCTACTTTCAGATTTGAAAAGAATAGTAGCACAACAGAATATATGACTGCTTTTAGAAACAAAAAACATATACATAGATGTGTATTTGATGTGCGGTAGTGCAGCTAATACTGGGTATTATAAATAAACCGGACAAGTATTCATGACATAGATAATCATTCAAGGAGGACACAAGAATTTGTTTGCCAGGACTGATTGAGCAGTGAGAGGTGATAAAGTCTAATTCAACCTTTGGTTGAACCATGGACTTTGAAACAAGCAATGGTTTCCAAATCTGCAATGGAAGCCTCCATTTAATAAAAAGAACAAAATGCTTCCTATCCCTATCATTCGTTTAGTTACCATGCTGGGCTGTTAGTGGAGATTCAAAGGTTTGAACTTCTTAAATGTATTGTATATCATCTCCATAGGAAAGAGAGAATCTGTAGGGGGCCCCCTCTGACCATCTCCATCGCAGTGTTCACTGTCTGCTTTGAAGGACAACACTTTTGCAGTCAATGTGGGAGCGGAAAAGTGGAGCAGTAGGAAATTGGGACATTTCTACAACTAAATGGTAAGTTAAAATTGAGGCAGGACTTCAAAAGGTGCTAACAAATACTAAAACTCACCCATAAATGTGTAAACAACTGACTATTCACCTAGTCCATTAGTACTACTGATCATAAAAGCTCTAATTTTCCAAGCCTTGAAATAGTGTGGTCCTGCAAGTAACTCCAATAGAAATCAATGGAGAAAGGGAATACAACTAACACCTCAAATAGAAGAATAGAATATAAGTGAGTAAATATGTTTGTGGCATTGAACAAATGACATACAAGCAGTCCACATTAGAAGGCAAGCCACAAACAAAACCATTATTTCAACATGTTGGGGAGTGCTGTAAATGACCATCCTTTGTGTAGTGTACCATCAACTTTTTGACTTGACTGGTTTGTTGGTTGTAGAACTCTGTACCTTTTAACCCTGCTTACCAGTTGAAAAATGTCAGTGACCCCCTTTCAACAGGATGAAATTAGTATACCCCTAACTGGCATATTTAACTTACACGTAAGTCCGTAGTATGCGGTACAAGAAATTAACAAGGGTATGTAAGTTAAATGTCACTAATAGACTACAGCACCCACTGTGCCACCCACTTCAGTAAAAGTACAACTTGAATGCAGGCCCATCATTTTAGCCTAGTTGTGGTGCTTTAAACTGAAAATTCGAACTGTCACACTAACCTCTTTTAGGAGGGTGAAACCTTCCTTTTAAATATTAATAAGCAACCCCTAGCTAGGCCTTTCTGCCCATGAGGCAGAGAGCATGGTATTTAAAAGTAGGACAAGTAAAAGTTTATTGTTAAACATCCATACAGTGAATAGTCCTTGAAATCTGTTTTCACTGTTGCAGGGTTGGTTGTTCCACATGAAAGCATTGGAATGCAATATTAAATTTAATAATGTTACATGAGGCTAAGTACCACCTACAAAATGCATTGTTAAGTTCTTTGGATTTTTGACATATTAATTACAAGCCCAAGTCTCTGGTGGAGTTGAATTTATAATAAATATTTTAAAGAAAGTACTTTTAGAAAGCTAGGATTTCCCTGGCTAAAGCTTCTGGAGGTCCATTTACACGACCTCCAACTCCCGCCAAGGAGATGAACACCCCTCTTGATGAAATATGACTGTTCTCCCAGAGCTGAGCAAAGTCCTTAGTTGTTGGAACGTGTCCCATTTCTCTGGCAGGATGTCTGTTTAAGCTGTGCCCAGCAACTTGATTAGTGTCGAAAAGGCCTACTCTGTCAAATGTTATCTGACACCTGGACAGGCCCATTCATTGCTTTCCCACTCAGGCAGATCACACTTTTAATGGAAGAAGAGCTGACCCCAGAAGTGACAACAGAGGAGAGGTTGTTCATGTCCCTGACTACACCGTTGGGGTGGGCATACAGGCTATGCACAACTGGAGAAAGGTTTCGCCATCATAGATTTAGGCTGAGGGGGCACTGTGGGATTGTTTGCAGTAAGGGACACCAGAAGTGGTACAAAAGAGGATTGGGTTTCCCCTGGGCACTTTTACCTTATTGGTTAGAGAGAGGCTAGGATTTACTCCCACCCACAGGCTGGTACAAGCCATACATGTGGTACCTACACTACCCTGCTCATAGAAGGTTTAGACCTGTAAAAAAAATAGATGATAATTGGACCTTTTGTTTGTGACCTGCGAAGAGCCTAGAAAACTTGATCTGCTCTCCCTCCTGTACTAAGTACAAAGAAGCGGACTTTAAGATTCATAAAGCTGGACTCCTGTTCATGTAATAGGACTTAGAATGCTGCAAGAGGCTATTTTTCCAATTTCCCAGCTGAGCATTTCAAACTGGATCTGCCCTGCAACCTGATGCTAGCCTTGATTGGAGTGAGTTTTGATTACCAAATTGTGTCCCCAAGGTCCTTAATCTTTGGAACACACCCATGTGTACCCCTCCTAACATTTCCTGGCACCAGAGACTTAGAACCTTTTTGTCTTCAAAGCCCTCTGGAGGACTGGAATCAACATGCCAAGCTGATCTGAAGAATGTGAGTTGCCGCTGGTTGAAAGATTCAGGTTGCTCCAGTTCAGCAGCAAATCCGATTTGGCAGGTCTTTATGAAAAAGGTGGCCAGCCTTACGAAGCCCTCTTTGGTGACAACCTGCATCCTCGGCACACTGGAAGAATACGAGCTCCAAAAAAGTTGCTAAATCCAAAGGTAGAAATCTTCACCAGGAAAAGGAGCCAGAAGTATCTGGCCCGCAAGGAACCTTCCTTGGGTGTGAAATTCATATTTCTTCACTCTGAGTTTTCTCGTCAAAAGTCAGCATTTTCACTCACACCTCAGCCAGTGGCTATCAGATGATGTGAAACCCTTTTCGGCCACAGCCTGCAACATTGTCACACTGACTGATTTTTTACTTTCATTTCAGAGGATAAGTCTGAAGGTTACACTTCCAACCAAGTAGAACCTGGTATCTGCATCCAACTCAAACTTTGTCGTGGTTGGTCTTAACTTTTGCCTAGGTATCTGTAACTGGGTTATTGCATCTCCGGTTACAACACTGACCCCGAGCCGCATCGGGAGTGCCCCTGGGGAACAACACAGAGCAGCGACCACCAGGAAGTGAATATCAATTCGGATATCTGGGTTGATTCGTCATCGCTGATGGGTAAAAAGGTGAACACGAAGGAAGTGGAGGCGTGTGACTCAAGGAAGCCAGAAGAAGCACAGAGTGAGGACTGGAGTAAGCAGAGCCACGGAGACGAAGAGGCAAGACAAGACGACAGGAGCGAGTGGAACCACAGAGACGAACAAGGCGAAGAGTGGAATAAGGAGACGGGCGGAGAGAGGTAAAACCACCTAAGACCGCTAGACGAATGGACCCGCCACGTCCCTGGAGGGGCGTGGCTGTCCCAGGTACGATCGTATCTTAAACTTAGTTATTTTCCATTTTTGAGCAGGAACGGGGGTGAGGGGCATATAGCAGGGGAGGGACCTGAGGAAGGGGGTCCAAGAAACGAGCAAGAGACTTTAGAGTGCACGTGACTCTAACCACACCCTCCCCCCCATATAGGGACTGTGAGATATAACAGCCCTATAAAAGTAGCCCGAAAAAGTCACTTTATTCTTTTGTTGCACTGAGAGCACTTGTGGGTTCCTCAGTTGTCTATGTTCCAAAACCTGACCAGGTCACCACCCGTCACTTCTAAACCCCAAACCCCTTCCTGTCACCATCCCTAATACTAACTAACCCCAAAGTAATCCCCAGGTCTCTCACACTTACCTCTTTCTTTATTCCTGGGGTCCATCACCGATGGTTGAAGCAGAGCCATCCTGACTATACCGACCAACACTCCCACCGCGCTGACATCCACCAAAAGAAGAACCTAGAGGAGAAAAGGGAAAGAACATTATTTCCTGGACTAACTCCAAGGAAAAGACCCTACAAGCTGCCATAAAGGAACCGGGAGAGTCTTTAAACCACAGCCTGAGGGATAAATAAAGAACACTTGGAAAAAAGATAGGCCCTCATTACTACCTTGGCAGGCGGCAAAGGTTGAACTGCCGGACGGCTGCCAATGCGGCCGGACTCCCGCGGGGTCTATTATGAGATCCCCGCTGGGCCGGCGGGCTGAAACCTGGTTTCCGCCCGCCGGCACAGCGGGGATCTCAGCTGCAACACGGGAGCCGGTTCCAAATGGAGCCGATGGCGTTGTGGCTGTGCGACGAAGTGCAGTTGCACCCGTCACGCTTTTCACTGTCTGCATAGTAGACAGTGAAAAGCTCCATGGGGCCCCAAGGAGCCCCACGACTCCCCTTTCCGCCAGCATTTTCATCACGGTTCTTACCGCCATGAAAAGGCTTGCTGGAGGGGAACTCGTAATCCCCTGGACAGCGCTGCCCTGGGGGACTTAAACCGCAGGGATCAATGTGGCGGGAATCCCCCGGTCCTGGCGGTGCAACCGCGGCACTTCTGCCATGGTCGTAATGCCCCTGGAAGTACCGCCAGCCTTTTGGGGGTGCTTCCTCCAAAACCCCCATAGTGTCTCACGTATCTTTAATGCCTTAATAACTATCAGGGTCCAATGGGAACCAACCACAGTATCAAACAATCCCAACCAGATGACCTCAATTGTTGATTAGCACTTTTTAGCACTATGTAAGCATGTAAACTTAAAAAAATTATAACTCCGGTTTTCCTTATTGGACTTCTGTTATTTTCATGTTGTTTTATTTATTACAAAATACTCTGTTATTTTGGGAGTTTTCTTGTGTTGTTTGTTGACTTTATTACTATTTTTTTACTACATAAATACTTTACATATTGTCTCTATGTTGATTAAGGGGGTCATTCCAACTTTGGCGGGCGGCGGAGGCCGCCCGCCAAAGTTCCCCCGCCAGAAGACCGCACCGCGGTCAAAAGACCACGGCGGTCATTCTGGCTTTCCCGCTGGGCTGGCGGGCGACCGCCAAAAGGCCGCCCGCCCGCCCAGCCGGAAAGCACCAGCAACGAGGATGCCGGCTCCGAATGGAGCCGGCGGAGTTGCTGGTGTGCGACGGGTGCAGTTGCACCCGTCGCAATTTTCAGTGTCTGCCAAGCAGACACTGAAAATCAATGTGGGGCCCTGTTAGGGGGCCCTTGCAGTGCCCATGCCAGTGGCATGGGCACTGCAGGGGCCCCCAGGGTCCCCACGACACCCATTCCCGCCGGCCTGGTTCTGGCGGTGAAAACCGCCAGAACCAGGCTGGCGGGAAGGGGGTCGGAATCCCCATGGTGGCGCTGCTTGCAGCGCCGCCGTGGAGGATTCACAGGGGCAGCGGGAAACCGCCGGCTTCCCTGTTCTGACCGCGGCTTTACCGCCGCGGTCAGAATAGCCCCGGAAGCACCGCCAGCCTGTTGGCGGTGCTTCCTCCGTCCCCTACCCTGGCGGTCTCGGACCGCCAGGGTAGGAATGACCCCCTAAGTCTGCTCTGTGCCATAGTACCAGGGGTTGAGCTTAGGTTAATTTAGGGACTTTGAGGGTTCACCTTGAAAAGGGGTATGTGAATTACTTGAGGTGGGTACTCTCCAAAGTCGACTAACACCTCAATTTCATACAGTGAGTTTCTGACGAGGAAGATTGTCAAGAACTTTGTTCATCAATCAGAGCAGTAATTTGAGCATTCCATCTGACATTGGGTAGACTTTATATTTATTTTGGGCATTGTACATTTTTCTTTATATTTCAGCATTAATTTTGGACTTTTTAAATTTTGGGGACATTATACTTTTGAGACTATCTGAATTTTGTGTTAAAGTATCCACATTTGATATTAGATATAGACTTCCCTCTTATGTTCCTATTGTGTTTTTCTAAGTTGCACAACCACCTCCCAGTTCAATCTACATTGATTTCAGTTCTAAATTTGATGGCTTTTTTACTTGGTATGTGTGTGTGTTTGCAGGCGCTGGTAGGGATGTATGGAGATATTATTACTGTCTTGTTCTAAGGGTTATATTTAAATGGTCCACAGTCTCTAACATATTACATTATTGTTAGTGTGGCCTGGCAAGATGGCCACCTAGAAATAACTCCCACGAGTCCTGCTATGGAGCTGACAATCCTGCACATTCCTTGCCCATTCAATAATGTAGAATGCCTGTGCAGTTGCGTGGGAGCTTAGATAGCTGAGGACATTCATGGGGCCCTGCTTTGATCACACGGAGGCACCTTTATACACTTCAACTCAAAGCCGAGTGGGCCAGCCCTTGAACGCTGTGACTGGCAGCCATTCAGATCAGGCTGTTATGCCCAACAGAAAAGGAGCGCTGAACATTCTTACTTTGGATTCTGTGCCTGAAGTTGTGCCTGATGGCTGAGTGTTGCTGACCTCCTCCAGAGATGTCCCCCCGAAACATCAGATCCAGCGGCCTATCAGTGAACAGGCGGTATGGAGAGTTGGAACAGCCGCTGCTTGCCACATTTAGTGAGCGGTTTTCCTTCAGGGCCAGATACTGCTGAGTGATGGTTGTGGGTACTGCAGGTGGTGTTTCGTGCTCCTGATGGCACCTGGTTGAGAGTTTGTCTCCATGTGCCAGCAATCCTACATATCCATGGGTACTGATCTCTGCAAGCCCTGTACCTTTTCCTGACTCAGACAGGGTGACGAGTGACATACACACAGCCCTAACTTGGAGGAGATGCCCTGCTTCCTTTATTGACCATGCGGACACTCTCTCATGCCCGCTGCCCATTGGAAGCAAGGGGCCCCTCTTTAAATGATGCCTTAACTCTGCAAAAGTCTGCTGAAATTGCTGGCACACCTCACAAACCTTCTCCTTCAACAAACCCAGTGAATAACAATACCATCGACAACTGGTCTGCAGTGAGTGCCTCTCTGCGATCAGGGGACCCAACACCAGCCCCACAGTGATGGGCCCTAATCCCTGTAGAACAGATCCACAGTGAGTTTTGGAGTGGCCCTATAATCTGTGTCACACGTTCGTGCCCCTTGCATGGAGGGGGATAGGGACAACATGTGGCCACAGTCCTTTGAGATACTGCAGCAGCGTGTGTGTAAGCGGGATACAGGGCCCCAGGCATATTGAGCCCTGAGGAGGGGCTGTGCGACCCTGGTTGGCGTTTGAGAGAGTGCAGTGCCTGAACCCATGTGCTGGCTGCCATAAGGCTGATCAGCTGGGTGCGACACATACCCACGCCCTGGTAGTTGCTTGTCCGGTGCTGTTTGGGACCTAAGCTGAGAGACCAAGAGAAGCCCTGCCTGGCTCAATACTCCTATACAACACCTACAACAAAGTGTCCTGACTGTTCATTGACAGTAATGGAAATAGACAAATGGACGAAGATGGCTCAGACCAATATAATTGCTTAGTATACGGTATTGAGGCCTCGGATACTACACTTGAAATGTGACCAGGAATGATCTACTCACTTGTTGTACTGGGGACACACTGTGGCCAACCAATACAGGGCTCTTGATTCACAGTACAAAGGAAGATGGATACAATGGCCATTGAGATCAACCATCTGCACCTGGACCTTTGCAAGGTTGCAAATCTCACCACAGCACCAGAGGATGATGTGGATGCTCTCAAACATGAGATAAGATTACAATGAGCCGGTCTAAGGACTGAAATGCAGTACCACATATGCTTAGGAATGCTTTGAGGACGCTGAAAGTGTGCTCTAGATGCAATATTATATGACTGGTGGGCTTCCCAGAGTGGGTAGAGGGCCCTTCTGCAGGGCTCTTCCTGGAAGAATGGACTGCTAAATCCCTCAGGCCCCCACGATTGTCTAACTTCTTCACCATTGAGCGGTCACACAGGATGCTGGCAGCAGTCCTGCCTCTGGGGATGCCACCTCGGGACTTCATACCTCATCTATTTAACTATAGAGACCACAACATTATCTGAAAACAAGTGCACGCTTGCTAACCCACCAGATATGAGGGCAAACAATTTTCAATTTATCCTGATTGCACTTGTAGATTTCCAGACCCTGTGCAATAACTTTCTGTCTGTGAAACAAAGACTTAGAGAACACAATATTAAATAAAGCTTGTTGTTTTCTACCAAACTGCTCATACAGTAGAATGGTCAGGTGCATTTCTATGAGTCCCTACAAGAGGTGCTGGATTGGCTAGGCACTCTGGACCAGGGGGTGCCGATACCTACAGCAGACTGGACTATTTCCTCACGTAGAAAGAGACAACTCCCCAAGTGAAGGATACAACTTATCTGGCTAGATACAAATCCGATCACTTGCCCTTCCTTTTAAAATACCTTTTGATTAGGCAACTACCCAGCATCCCAGTGTGGTAGATGAAGCACAAGGTCCTCACAGGCCCAGCCTATAATGAAATGATCACAGAAACATAAAGTGATTACTTCATATGCAATTGGGATAGTACCCAACATCGAGTGACTGAATGGGATGCCATTGTTCTAAGGTTGCTGTAGCTAGTATACAAGCACATTAGTTTAGCCTTTTTTAGCTTAGGTCTGCAGCTTTTGTCCTTTCATCTAGTACAATGCATTTTATTCATTGATTGTTTTAGCAAAGGCTTTGTTTAGCAGAGATGTTTTTATTATTTTATCAGTTGTTCCTCCACACAAAATTCTTGCACAACATATTCACCCTGTACTTTCTCTAAGGATGACCATGATAAGCTTATTAGTTATTGCTGGAACAAAGCGTTCATAATGCCCCCAACTTTTATAAACAGAAATATATGTGTTGTCAAGTCAGGGAAGTTTCTCAGTACGTCTGATGTTTTATTATAAGACAACTCACTGACCCCTTTATGTTAGAGGGGATTTCCAGCAAGTTGCCATTGTGAGCTGTGTGCAGTTTCAGCCGAGGTCTGATGCCTCCTCTGCCCATATATGGGAGGACTCTCAGTAGACCAACAGGCCTCTTCTTTAGCTATAGCCACAGCTATGGGGTATAAATTCCTTCCTGGGGCCTGATGGGTAGATTAGGGCTTACACTGCCATGCTCTTGTATAAAATATTGGTAGTGCTGGTAGGGATTCTAGAATCATTATCGTGACAGTATGGTGGAACTTTTCCTATGTTTCACTTTCCTTGTCACTGCTTTGCTTCTAATATGTTTTATCATCCTCATAATCACAATACATGTCTTTTTACAGGAAACACAGTAGATTGAATGCAACTTTTTGAATCTAGCCCTGTTCTGTCTGTCCTTTGCCTGTATGAGACGTGTGACTGAGAGAAAGGAGTATGATCTGTTCCACTACGGTTTCCATGAGATGTCAAAAAGTCAAGTGAAGGGCTGCTGGCACAAATCACTTTTACTCTTGGATACAGGTGAGGTGCTGCTAGCTGGCCAGAAGGGTTAGGCCAACAGCCATCACATGGTGCATGACAAGACTCA
This sequence comes from Pleurodeles waltl, assembly GCF_031143425.1. Lineage (NCBI taxonomy): Eukaryota > Metazoa > Chordata > Amphibia > Caudata > Salamandridae > Pleurodeles > Pleurodeles waltl. Next base: position 655,175,568 of record NC_090443.1, on the reverse strand, counting down.
GTTCCCCTCGCTCGGTGTGCTGCCGCTCCAATCCAGCAGTCTTTTTATTATAACGGGAGCCTCTCTACGACACCAGGAAGGTTGTTGCCAGAGGGGTAGGTATGGCTACTACCACAGGTAATCGACAGACACTGGAATGGGACTTGAAACTACAGGAAGACACATTCGCAACCTTTCAAAGGGAACTGCCACATAATCAGGCAAAATGTGCTGAGTAGGGAGAGGCCAAAAAACAGCTCTAATCCTCAAGTGAACAACTAGAAAAACATGTGCAACTCCCCTATGGACACAAACATCACATGGAAGGGGACAGGGTGGGTTGATTACTGGCCAGGATGATTAGACAGGAACATTACCACAAGCCTTTACTCATGATTAGAGATCAGTCGGGGAGAGAAGTACAAGCTAAGCAAACCCTTAATGAGATACTAATATCGCAGCTGCAACAGGTATAAACATCTCCTGGTGGGTCCTGGAGCACTTGGTGGTCACCTACTTGAATTCCCTTCCATTAACACGTTTAGAGGACTCTTAAAGAGAGGTCTTGGAGGGCCCTGTGATCGAGCAGGTAATACTACAGGCCATAAACTCCCACAAGATGTCAACAGCCCTGGGGGAGGATAGGCTACATTCCTAGGGGCCATGGCTGACAAAGTGTTGCAGTGTATTTGGAACCCTTTGAATGGGGTATACTCCAGACTTCCATGAGGGAGGATCTAGTTGTGTTAATACCTAAACCAGGGAAAGATCCAATGGATGAAGCCTCCTATTGCTCCTCTCACTATTGAACATAGATAAAAAAATAATTGCCCAGATTTTAGAAAAACGCCTACACCGATATCTCCGAGGCTGATTCAGTACAGTCAGGATTTATGCTTCACAGTGAATACCCTCTGCAATCTGTGATACGTATCACACACTCTTTTTTAATCAGGATCAGTATGCTCTGGCCTTTTAGACATAGATTCTGTCTAAAAGGACTAAATGTGGTGGTTGCTCACTAGAGTGTGGTTGGGCCCCAAATTCATAGCTTGGATCATGCTGCTTGTTGGAAATGAACCTTCATACAGGTTCACCACCCAAGTTTTTTGCCTTCCTCCTCATATTTTTGCTGGATTTTTGCTTTGTTGGCCTTAGGGCTATGTGCATTTTACCACTGCTACCAGTGGCAAAGTGCTTGTGCTTACTCCCCTAAACATGATTTGATTGGCATATACCTGATTGGCATAATTCATTAATATATAAGTCCCTTGTAGAGTGGTATACAATCTTTCCATGGCCTGTTATTTAAATGCTACCAGTGTACCTGCACCACCCACTGAAGTAACACATTAAAATGTGTCTCAGGCCTGCCCTTGAAGCCTGAAGCAGCCTGAATCATGTTGACTTGACATTTGAAACCACTTGCCAAGGCTTAAACTCCCCTTTTCTTACATATAAGTCACCCTTAAGAAAGGTCCTAGGTGGCCCACAGGGCAGGGTGCAGTGTAATTAAAAGGTAGGACATGTACTTTTTGTAGTTGTACATGTCCTAGAAGTGAAAAACTCCCAAATACATTTTTCACTACTTTGAGGCCTACCCCTTCCATGGGATAACTTTGAGGATTCCTTATTACTTTTAATAATCTGTAATCCCTGAAGTAGAGAAGGTATCTATGGACATGCATTATTAAACCCCCTTTAATGATAAAGTTGACTTCATCATTGTTAGTTTGAAAATGGCACTTTGAGAAAGTTGGCATTTTCCTGCCCTTAGCCCTCTGTGAATTCAGCTGCCTTAGACCACGTGATTGGGTGTAACTGACAGTTGAGACTTTATGAATTCACCCAGACAGTCATAAAATAGTGAGATTAGCAGAGCCTGATTGGCATTTCCACTGGCAGGATAAGGTGAGGAGCTCAGCACCTGAAGAGGCTGTGCTCTACCACCATACAATAGGCTTAAGGACTCTGTGTTGTCAAGGCAGTCAGCTAGGATCCAGGAGAAGGGAGGCAGGAAACATCTGGAACTTCAAAGAAGCTTTCTGGAAACGTCTTCCACCTTCTAGGAGAAGGGCGCCAGGGTATAAAAATAGGGCTCTCATATCCATTCTTCAGTTCACTACTGGACCTGAGGAAGGACTTTCAAGGACTGTCTGCTGCTGTGATCTGCTGTAAAGTCTGCCAGACTGCAGCTGTACCTAGAAGCACTGCTTTGCTGCATGGTTCCTGCCTTGAACCCTCAGAGGCCAGCCCTGCTGTTGAGCCCTGCACCTTGACCTACACCCAGGAGTTCCAGAAGTGACTCTATGGGCTGATTTGCTGGCCTCCGTTTCAGAAGCACAGGGACATAACAGTCTCCCACCGCACCTGGACTCAGTCTGTGTAAGACCTGAAGCCCATAAGAGGTCTCCATTTATTCCTGTACCCTTGGTAGTGGTCCTGAAGGTGCCCAGGTGGCCAGTTTTCAAAGCTGAGGACAAAATGTGATCAAAAAGTGCCTTGAAAACCAGAAGGAGACCCGAGGTGCATCACTGGTCAGATTGACTTCACTTCTTCTCTGCTATGCCCTTCTCCACAGGAGCAAAGACATTTCAGCAGTCCTTTGCCAAAGGGGTATCCAACCTCGTGGAACTGTCTTTGGCCACAGCCTTCTGATTCATCCTGCCGGAGATTTTCAACTTTCATCTCAATGACTAAGTCTGAAGGTAAAAATCTTTACCACTGCTTTGCTCCATGGCTATCCAACCACGACGCTCCCTCCTCAGAAACTTGTGCAGCCTTGCTTTGCTAAACGTTTACCTTCTCAGAGCTTTTTTCTTAAAAAGAAAATTCTAAGTACGAATGTAAGCACTGACCAGGCCCAATCCACTTCTTGTATCCGAACCACGCTCCATCGCAGTTGGTCTCAACTTTTGACTTTGCACCAGTCTAGCATGACCAGATATCTGTGGTCAGTGCTTTTTGCTTTTAAGCATTATTTTGAACCATAAACTTCAAAAATTCATAACTCTGGTTCTACTAATTTTGATGGTTTTAGAGTCAAATAATTTATTAAAATTTGCCCTTTTGTAATACATTTGTTTGGGATTTTTATTGTGTTTTGTTTTCATTTTACTATTGTCTGTGTACTGCATGAATATTTTACACATTGTGTCTAGATTTAGCCTGACTGTTTTTTGTGCCAAACTACTCAGGGTTAAGCACAGGTTAATTTATCACCTTTTTGTGGTTCACCCGGCAAGAGACTGTGGCTGTTGCCGACCAGGGCTCACACCCAGATCAACCAAAAGCCCCATTTATCACACTGCTATACACAGAACCACTGGTGAGGGTGCAAACAGGGTGCTTTTTGTCAGAGGGCACTCATTTACAGTGGTGCACCTGCCAGGTTTGCCACTTGTCCTCCCTATTGTTTGCCTTGGAGATACAGTGCTGTGCATATTGCAATAGACGCTACAGGGCTGGGGAGTCAAAGTGGGTCTGACGATACATGTAATGTCACTATACGTGGATCACGCTGTGGTTTACTTGTGCCACCAGACATCTCGGCTCGATTATGTTAAATTTGATAAGGGAAATATGGCCAGCTTTAGTGGTTATGTGTGAATCACCTCAAATCTCTATTGTTCCTAGTTGGACAGCTGAGGGGAGTGTAGCTTGCTCCACTTCTTGCAGCGGGCCTCTGATGAAAGACAAATTACATGCATTATCTGTCTTTCTCATAGCGCCTGGTGCTCAACAGAGCCATGCACTCAATAGGGGTGGCATGCTCACCAACCTTCATTTGCCAGTGCATTTATGGAACATCCTGAAATTTTCTCTCATAGGGACAATAGCTTTGACTGAAATGGAGGTACTCCCTTGTTGTTTGTATGTACTGCACAACACTATATATGAGATCTCCTGCAGTGTTTCTGGGACCCAGACCACCTCCTGCTGGAATTTCTGTGGGTGGGGAAAAGTTGTAGGGTAGGCTTGGCCATGCTATAATTGGAATGGGACAGGAGTGGCATTGAGGTACCAGACATTGTGATGTATTATTTGACATCACACCTACACCACGTGGTTCACTGGTTCGATGAGGAACCAAATTGGGGGACCTCCCTACTGTTGGGCACATGTGGCAATGCCGATCTGGGGCTATGTTGCTTCTTGGTAACAGAACACCCAGGACTTTATCTTATGTGATCAAACTAGTCTGTAGGCCCTGGGAACAGGTGGTGAGGGGGGTGCTTTGCAGACTACCTTATGCGCTGGACCTGGAACTATGGAAACTAAGTCCATTAGCACAAATAGCGCAGACGATGTCCATAAACTGCTGGTGGGAGGGGGCTGTATTACTTTGAATGATTTATACCCTGAGGGCCATTTCATTACATTACATGATGCAATTGAACCATTTAATCTAGGAAGAGGACAGTTCCTTTGATATGCCAAGATTGCAGCCACAGTGCGTGAAATATGGCCTAACTTTTGACAATATTAGGAGGTCGGACACTCACCACACACATATGCCATGCCCTCCAAAAAGACAGGCCACAACTCTCCTTAAAGACTGAAGACACGTGGTGTCAGATTGGTGAAGTTGATGGACAAAAATGCATAGAGGGGTATGGGAGGTCTCCGGATATTCGAAATGTAAACTTTTCTAATACAACATAGTCCATATTGTGCACTTCTCCTCCAAACTTCTACATTATTTTTACCCAGACAGGAATTCCGGGTGTGTACGATGCGGAAACACATTGGAGAATTTTTTCCATGTTGTGTGGGTTGTCTTCGAATCACATCTTATTGAGAGGAGATATTTCAACACTTACACATGGCCACAGGCCAGATGATCCTTAGAGAGCTAAAACGTTGTCTTCTGGGTCGAGGCTCCACAAGGAACCTTAACAGACACTTTGAAATACTAGGGTTGACACTAGCCAAGCAGTGCTTAGCCATCAGAACGCCTCCTTTGTCAGCTGAGTGGCTGAGCGATATTGCGGAACGGCCCGGTGCGGAAGAACTTTATTGCCATGTTCTTCTATTATATAGAACTGCAGATGTGCTGACTCTCTCCTTCAAATTGCTACTTCAGTTAAAATGCGAGGGGTCACTGGAAACCCTATGTTGCACATTGATGTGGCATCTGAAATAGCACTATATGCTAGTAAAATACCTATACAAATATTTAAACCAATCATTATATTATTGCTATACATCCATATCCATGGCCTGAATCACAGGAGATTGCATGCTTTAGTGTTTTTTTAACTTTGATCAGTGGGCTGCTCAGGGAGTTCACAACTATTTGGATTATTAAATAATATTAGCAGATTTATAAAGTATATGCAAAAAAAATGGAAAATGTAAAACAGAAAATTTAAAAACAGTGTGTAAATGTTAAAGAATTCGAAATTGGATGCTAAAAATTATGTTTGAGTCCCTATCTGCAGTTGTGGGAGCAGCACAAGTACAACAATAAAAATATAGGCCCATATTTAAAAGAAAATGACGAGGGTGACACTGTGTCAAAATTGGCAGTTCCACGCTCCATCATTTTTCATAATTCAGGGATGTGCAGTATTTAATTGAATACGACACACCCATGTGTTTTCCCTTACGCTGGTGCTAAATTAAGCTGCCTGTGCTAATGCGGGCATCCTTGCACCATCCTGCACATAAACAACCACTAATGGCGATTTGGCACTTCTGTATGTGCTGCACAATGCAGCACACACAGAAGTGCCAAAGCATCATTTTGAAATTATTATTTATGTGCAGGAAGGGGCACCTTCCCTCACATAAACAATCATGTCTGGCATTTTGCTCTTTCTATGCGTGCTGCAGAATGCGGGGGGTTTTAGGTTTTGGGGTGGGGAGTTTTTGGTTTCGGGGAGGGGGTGGGGGTCAGGGGGTTTTAGGTTTTGGGGTGGGGTTGGGGGGGTGGTGAGTTTTAGGTTTGGGGGCGGGGGTGGGGGTCAGGGGGTTTTAGGTTTTGGGGTGGGGTTGGGGGGTGGGGCGTTTTTGGTTTTGGGGAGGGGGTGGGGGGTGAGAGGGTTTTAGGTTTTGGGGTGGGGTTGGGGGTGTGTGGCGTTTTTGATTTTGGGGAGGGGTGGGGGTCAGAGGGTTTTAGGTTTTGGGATGGGGTTGGGGGTGTGGCATTTTTGGTTTTGGGGAGGGTGTGGGGGGTTAGGGGGTTTTAGGTTTTGGGGTGGGGTTGGGGGGTGGGGCGTTTTTGGTTTTGGGGAGGGGGTGGGGGGTCAGGGGGTTTTAGGGTTTGGGATGGGGTTGGGGGTTGGGGTGTGGGATGCAGGATCAATGGTGCCTATTACTAATGCTTTTATCAGGAATGCCTTTACAACGAAATATCATTGTTAAGGCATTCGTGGTAAAGGCATTAGTAGTAACAACGAGGTCGGTGTTCCGACCTCGTTGTTAAGGCACTCATTGTTTCGGAAGTCGGTGTTCCGTCGTACAACCACCACCCCTCGGATGGCGTTAGATTTGTCGCTGATTCAGGTTTATAAAATGTTGTAAATCTGAGGCAGCATCAAAATGCAATGGATGTAGCTGTGGCACACCTACAGCAACACCCATTGCACTCCCCTTCCACGCAAAGGGCTGTGTGTGATGGGGCCTGTATTCACAAGCTGGAGTAAAGCCACAAAAAGTGGCTTAATGCCACCTTGTAAATGCAGCACAGGGCATAGCACCACTGGAGAGTCACTAAAAATGACATTCCAGTGGCGCCAGGGGCTCTTAAATATGCCCCGTAGTATGGATGATATGATATGATACTCAATTAGAGTGGAGACAAAACAGAAAGAGCTCATCAGGAGCCAAAAAGACAGCATTATATGCTAGATTCTAGAATATTGCTTTATCTTTTAAAACTTAGGACTGAATTTAGAAATGCTTTAGGCTTCCTGTTAAAATTAAACGTTTGCGTTTTAGAATGTCTTTGTGAAATAGATGGACTCAAATCATTTGTGAATTTGATGTGTATGTGTTTCTGTATTATTGTGTGTTGTTTTGAAGTTCTTCTTGTAGAAATTACTTCAGGTTTCAAGCTTCTAGTAAGGACACTCTGGGGGGTCCTTGAATTCCTGCAATAGTTCTGTAGGGATCACTGAATTCAGTAATGATGAAGACGGGGTCCACAGAATTAAACAACTGAAGAACCCCTGACACACAGTAATAGTTAAGTGACCTAGAAGTAGTTTAACAAAAATAGTATTGCTATATATATAAATGTTTTGGAGGGGTTATTCAACATGGAGTGGACTGTTGTGTAAGAACAGGTCAATGAGTGATATATATATATATATATATATATATATATATATATATATATATATATATATATATATATATATAAATATATATATATATATATATGAGTAATATCTTATGTCTGCACTCAAGGCGAAGATCCGCCCACGTGAGGACCTAAAGATAGTACTCGTAAATGCCCTTAGTGAATTACCAGAGTTGTGAATGTAAACTTTTGGTCTAGGTTTAGATCACATGACTAAAGCCTTCATTATGACCCTGGCGGTGAGTGATAAAGCAGGCAGCTGGTAACTACCGCCAAATTATGATCATGGCGGTGATAACTCCCGTAGACAGCCAATGTACCACACCAACCGCCAGGGCGGACACAACAGACACCACAGCAGTAGCCGCCAGCAGGCAGGCAGAAGAGAAGTACCGCCCACCATATTTTGACAAATCAATCTGCCAACTTTTCTGGGGCGGTACCAATGCCATCAAAAGCCTGGTGGAAACGCATCACAGAAGAAAAAGGACTCACCATCGGAGACACAGGATAGAACCGCCATGGAACCGGAACTGCAAGTTTCTCGATGATTTTCTACGTTATGGTCCACCTGGAACACCAACGCCGACGAAGACGACAACGGTGAGTACAGCTGCCTAGCACACAAAGGAGGATGGGAGGAAAACAAGAGTGACACACACACACACACGACATACACCATCCTCACACACACACCATACACACAACCAGCTGCACATGAATATCAATTTGTCCCCGAAAAATGGCAGAATAATACAAGGACAAACAGGAATGCACGAAAGTGATTGTAATCAAATCATCCTCTAAATAACTTATTCGATCTGTCAATGAAACGGATATGTTCACATGTGCACAAAGGGACATTGCCCAGTCCAATGTTCAAAGGTCCCACATGGCCACAGGGCACAGACTAAGGCCCAACTCAAATCCTGACCTAATCCGGCTAGTACTTTGCAGGAGCATCAGTTTGCAAATGGGCAGGTACCTCAGAGGGAGGGAGGGCACCCCAGCCGTATGCGGGAACAAGCCCACTGGTTCTGGAGGGCGCAACTTGCCCATTGCTCTGTCCTGGGGAGTGCAAGGCCACAGTACCTGGAGTAGGTGACTTTCCCACTGGTTCTGGAGGGAGCTCCATGCCCATTTCTCTCTGCTGGGGAGTGCAAGGCCACAGTCTCTCAGGTGGTTGACTTTCCCACTGGTTCTGGAGGAGGCTCCATGCCATTTCTCTCTGCTGGGGAGTGCAAGGCCACAGTCTCTGTAGTGGGTGGATTTCTCACTGGTTCTGGAGGGGCAACTTGCCCATTGCTCTGTCGTGGTGAGTGTAAGGCTACAGTCTCTGGAATGGGTGACTTTCCCACTGGTTCAGGAGGAGGCTCCATGCCCATTTCTCTCTGCTGGGAAGTGCAAGGCCACAGTCTCTGGAGTGGGTGATTTTCCCACTGGTTCAGGAGGGGGCAACTTGCCCATTGCTCTGACCTGGGGAGTGCAAGGCCACAGTCTCTCAGAATGGTGACTTGCCCACTGGTTCTGGATTGGCCAACTGGTACAGCAGCTTCTGGAAGATGGCCTATATGATGTCCACTGGCGGTGACAGCTGCAGTGTGTTAGTGGATGGAGGTTCCTCCTGGGCAGCCTCTGCAGTTGGTGATGACTGCAGTTTTGAGTTGGATGGAGGAACCTCCAGGGCAGCCTATGCATTTGCTGATGGCTGCAACTCATCAGCTGGCGGTGGGGACCCCATGACAGCGGTGGTGGTATAGGTGATACCCTGAAAGCCTTCGCTGAAGTAGAGGGCTTCTTCTCCTCCATTACATCGTGCGTGGATCCCTTACCCTTCCCAGCAGGGGTGGGTGGCCTCTTCCCCTCCCTAGATGGAGGTGCAGGTTCCTTCCTCTTCTTGCTTGGTGGTGCAGTCTCCTTCCCCTTCTTGCCTGGTGGTGCAGGCTCCTTCCCCTTCTTGCCTGGTGGTGCAGCCTCCTTCCCCTTCTCTGATGGAGGTGTGTTATCCTTACCACCACAAGTAGGTGGTGCTACAGCTGTCCCTGTGGACTGTTTGGTTGAGGTGATGGGCTGGGTCTTTGGGACCCTGCTCTGATGGGCATGACGGGGGAGAAGGGGGAGGAAAGAGGTCAAGTTGGGAAAGGAAAATATTTTTAGGGATGTTGGGGTGGAAGGAGGGAAGAGTAATGGGAGTGGAGGTTGAGGGAGTGGTTGTAGGAGGTGTATGTCTTCTGGATTTGGGTGCAGGTGCATGGGCTGTATGCTGATGTGAGGTGGATGGCTGTTGGGTATGTGAGTGCTTGCGTTTGTGTCCTTTAGGGGGGACAGACAGGGTAGGAGAACACAGCGGACGCATGCATGGCTGTTGTGGAGGTGTCTGCCAGTGAGGTGTGTATTCGGCTTGGTGTGGTGATGCTGGTAGTGGATGTTGATGTAGTGCATGCAGGTGTGAGTGTGAATGTGACTGGGAGGGAGGTGGAGGAGGAGGGAGACAATGGAGGCAATGGATGTTGTTGTGTCTGCAACTGTATGGTGTTTGCGTGAGTGCTTGTGGGATGAAGTGTGGTGCTTGTGTTTGCCTGTGACACTCTTGATTGTTGTCTTGTGTGCATGCTCATCCGTATGTGTGCCTGGGATGGGTTGTGGTTGAGGAGAATGGGACTGGGAAGTGGAAGTTGGAGGGGGGGACGGTAAAAACAGGGACAATGGCTTCCATCAGAGAGGAGGCCAGAGCCTGAATCGATCTCTGTTGGGCTGCCAATCCACTGTGAATGCCATCCAGAAATGCATTGCATTCCTGCATCTGAGATACAAGCCTATGGATGGCATTCACTATGGTTGACTGCCCTACAGAGATGGATCTCAGGAGGTCAATAGCCTCCTCACTGACGACAGCAGGGTTAACTGGGGAGGGGCCTGAGGTGCCTGGGCGAAGGGGATGCCCACCCTTCTGGGTGAGTGGGCACAGGCAACTCGCTGAGGGGATGCTGGGAGGGTGGTGCTGGATTGGGGGGTGGTGGCTGTACCTGGAGCTGGGGTGGTCACAGAGATGTCTGCACACCACCAGGGAGCTCCCATCGGAGGAGGTATCTGAGTTTGTGCTGTCTCCTCCAGTCTCCGCCATGGTGCTCCTCTCCCCCTCCGTCCCACTGGTTCCCTTGGCTTCGGTGGATTCTGCCTCCTGGTTCCTGTGGGATGCAGCTCCCTCTGTCGCCGGTGCCCCAGATCCTCTGCAAGATTATGCTAATGCACACAAGGACAGGATGACAAAACAAGAGGGGGGGAGACAAAGGATACACTGGGTAAATGACTGCACCAACACCACTATTGGCATACACATCACCGTCACACATAGGGAACAGGCTTAAGCACTATGCCGTGCAATACCAGTGATATGGCTAGTCACTAAGGCAAGAGGAGGAGCACACACCACCAACTGCAGCACTCCTGGGGCCCACGGTGCCCTGGCTGAAAAGGACTGCTAACAAGCTAGTTTACCTGTATTTGCCATACACCCATTACCCTTCAGATGACCCACATTGCAATGTCTGGCCTGGCCTTAGGGGCACCCACTAACATACATCCACTACCCAGATACCATCCCACCAGCCAACATATGTGTTGATACCCACTGTACTCACCCCCTTGTGGCGGCTGTGATTTCCTCAACCGCCTGTGCAGTTCAGGGTAGGCCACCGCCAGTATGCAGGCCATCAGGGAGGGGCAGGGTCCGACGGCACCCTTCCTCGTTGGGAGGCCATCCCCTGATGGGCCTCTGCTGTCTTCCGTGCCCAGCGTCTCAGGTCCTCCCACTGGTTCCGACAGTGGGTGGTCCGCATGCCATAGACCCCCTGGGTCTGCACGTCCTTGGCAATGGCATGTCATATTCCCTTCTTTTGATGGGCGTTGACCTGCAGAGGCAATACAGACAGGAGAACACCATTAAACAAACACTCTAGCCTGTCACACAAATAGCCCACCATACCTGTTTCCATCACCATTGGCACACACATAGCTCAGCACACAACATGTATATCACCTTAAGACATTTCCCCACCCCCGATGACACGATGCTTGCACAGACATCTCCATGCATCCTTCCCACAAGCATCGTACCCAAAGTGTACACACCTGTTGGTCTGGAGGCCCAAACAACTGTCTGTACTGGGGTAGGACCCCATCCACCAAGTGCTCCAACTCCTCCGAAGTGAAGGCTGGGGCCCTTTCCCCGGTCACATGGGCCATGGTAGGTTCCAGACACTGGTCACAGCAGCACATGCAGTTTAGCTGTTCTGCTGATTAAGGTCAGGAAACAAGTGAGGAGTGAGATAGAAAATGGTGGTCATGTCTACGGCACTGTACACCGTCAACGCCGGCTTACATCCTCATTGGCCACTGTACTCCATAGAGCCCCATATTATCCATTGAGGAATTGCATGGCAGTGCTAGGCCGCCTTCTGCCATGACACCCAACATCAGCAGATTTACCTCACTTCCATCTGTCCCTACATACAGGACAGGTGGTCTCCATTTCAGGGTGGGGGAAACAGACATATCAACAATTACTGTGGCACATACTTCGCCATTAACACTGTCCCAATACATAAGTGCATCTCAACTGCAGTTGTGGTTTTGTTGTTCCAATTGTGACAGCCTACTCACTCTTGTGTCCCATAGATACCTACTGCTGTGGATGAATAGGAGGTGGAGACATGCCCCCATGTACAGACACCTGGTGGACTAAGCTACACCTGAGGACAGGCCCATTATACTCACCTATAAACTAGACAGAGCCACAATCACAGAGCTGTGTGCCCAGTTGGAGTCTGACCTGATCTCGTCTGTCCATCATAAGACTGGAATCCCCCCTCTTGTGCAAGTGCTATCAGTGCTCCATTTCCTGACAACTGGTTCTTTCCAAGTGACAGGGGGCTTGGCAGCAGGAATGTCACAGCCAATGGGGGTTATTCCAACTTTGGAGGAGGTGTTAATCCGTCCCAAAAGTGACGGAAAAGTGACGGATTTACCACCAGCCGTATTACGAGTCCATTATATCCTATGGAACTCGTAATACGGCTGATGGTATATCCGTCACTTTACCGTCACTTTTGGGACGGATTAACACCTCCTCCAAAGTTGGAATAACCCCCAAAGTTCTCAATCGTGCTGGCAAGAGTGTTGTTTGCCCTGATAAAACACATGTGCAGCTACATTGCTTCCCCCAGGTGGAAGATTTGGCCACTGTGAAGGCCAGATTCTATGCAATGGGACAAATCCCCAATATTATTGGGGAGATTGATGGGACAAATATTGCGTTTGAGCAGCCCCCGCCAGAATGAACAGGTGAGGCCCATATTTATACTTTTTTAGCACCACATCCATGTAATGTTTTGACGCAAAAGCATGCAAACATGCAAAATACGATTGTATTTTGTACGTTTGTGCCATTTTGCGCCAAATGCGGCGCCAAAAAAGTATAAATATGGGCCTGAATGTGCAGATGGTGTGCCTAGCGGACCAGTACATCTCCCACATCAATGCTAAGTATCCTAGGTCGGTGCATGATGCTTTTGTCTTGAGAAATAACAGCATCCCAAATGTGATGTCCCAACTACAGAGGCACAGGGTGTGGCTAACAGGTGAGCCTTGGTCCGGTGTATGTTAGTGTATGCCTCTGGTGTTGGCCCAATAGGATTGTGTGTGGCTAAGTGTTGTCCCTCAATACCTGCAGGTGACTCGGGCTACCCAAACCTATTGTGGCTGCTGACCCCTGTGAAGAATGCCAGGACAAGGGCTGAAGAACATTATAACGAGGCACATGGGCGAACCAGACGGATCATCGAGAGGATCTTTGGCCTCCTGAAGTCCAGGTTCACGTGCCTCCATCTGACAGGTAGATCCCTGTACTACTCACCCGAGAAGGTCTGCCGGATAGTAGTGGCATGCTGCATGTTGCACAGATGCCAAGTCCCTTTCTGCAGGAGGAGGAGACAGGAGATGCCCCTGTGGCAGCAGTGGACCCTGAGGACAGTGAGGATGAGGAGGCAGAGGATGGGGACAGCAGAACATCTGTTCTCCATCAGTACTTCCAATGACACACAGGTGAGACAGTGCAACTTCACACTTCTATGACTATTGGTGTATTCTGTGTGGCTGTGACATGATGGCATTAACTTCCTTTTACCTCTACTTACTGTCACCTATGTTTTGTCATTTTACAGATGTTGGTGCTATAACAACTGTGTACTAATGTGCTGCCTACAGCCAGCTACAAGTCATTATTTCTATGCTCTCACAATGAACAGTTTATTTGCAATGGAGGTAATTGTTTCCATAAATACACATTTTCACCACTTGACATACAAGTAGTCGACTTGTGTTCAAGGGTGTTTATTGTAGTGCTAAGAAATGTATGAAGGCTCAATGGAATGGGGAGATGATGGAGGAAAGTCCAGGGTATTGTTCCAGTCTGTTTGTAGCACAGGTACAGTGTCCAAGGGGCCAAAGGAAGGGGATCGGCGGCAGTTCAAGGTGGACAAGGTGAATGAGTGGGACAGAAGGGGGACAATCAGGAGAGTCTCATTTCCTGGTGGTGGTCTTGGCAAGTGTCTCGCTCCTTTCTGGGTCGCAGGGAATGTTTGCATGATGTTTCACCTTCTGCAGGGGGAGGGGTGTTGGTGGCCTGTCAGTCCTGTGGCGGGGCCTCCTGCCCACTAGCAGCAGCCGAGGTGGAGGGCTGGTCAATGGATTGGCTAGTGGTAGGGGCCCGCTGGTGTGCTGTTGCCTCCCTCATGATGTCTGCCAGCACCCCTGCTATGGAGATCAGAGTGATGTTAATGGCCTGCAATTCCTCCCTGTTCCCCTGATACTGTCCCTCCTGCAGCCGCCTGTTCTCCAGCATGTTGTCAGGGATCTGGCCCATCATGACCTGGGAATGTTGGTAGGCTCCCAGGATCTCGGAGAGTGCCTCCTGGAGAGTCGGTTCCCTGGTCCTGTCCTCCCCCTGGTGCACAGCAGTCCTCCAGTGTCCCTGTTGGCCTGTGCCCCTGTCCCGTGAATGGTATGCCCACTGCCACTGACCCCAGGGCCCTGATTGTCTTGGGGGCAAGGTGTGGCCTGGGGTCCCTTTAGAGGTAGGCACACTGCTGATTGACGTGTCCTAGGGACAGAGGTGTGGGTACACTAGGTGGGTGCTGTGGTGTTGGATAGTGAAGGGGAAGGCTCTGTGGTGGTCTGTGAATGGGTTTGGGTGACCGGCTGTCCAGTGGTCCCTGATGGGCCAGGTAGGTCATCCAGATCCTGACGTCCAGAGTTTCTGTCATCACTGGGGACATCTTCTGTTGGGGGACTGGATAGTCTTGGCACCTCCTTTCCACTGACATTGGTTGAGGTACATGTGGGGATGTAAGTGACGTATTTTGCTTCATGTGTATGCCAAACTTTACATTTCGTTGGTGTTGCTCTGCCACCTTTGCCTGTGTATGGTGATGTATTGTGTGATTATTAGTTTACCTATGCTATGCATGCTTTGGTGATGGGTGTTCATGCAGGCCTGGGAGGGCTGTCCATGCATTGGTATGGCATGCAGGGCTTGGCATTGGTGTTAGTCATCTGCATTGGTGCAGTGTGTGGGGTGGAGTAGAGTGATGGGAGTGAGGGGGTGTGATGGCATGCAGGTGTGGGGGTGATACGTATTAAATGTTGACTTACCAGTGTCCAGTCCACTGGCTACTCCAGCGAGTCCCTCAGGATGCAGTATTGCCAAGACTTTCTCCTTCATGCTGAGAGCTGTGGGGGAGGAGGTGGGGGTCCACCGCCAGTCCTCTGCATGGTGAGCTGGTTACTTGCTGAAATGGAACATACCTTCCCCTGTAGGTCGTTCCACCTCTTCCTGATGTCGTCCTTTGTTCTTGTGTGCTGTCCAAAGGCGTTCGCCCTGTCCACAATTCTCGCCCATAGCTCCATCTTCCTTTCAATGGATATTTGCTTTACCTGTGCTCCAAACAGCTGTGGCTCTACCCTGACTATTCCTCCACCATGACCCTTAACTCCTCCTCAGTGAAAGGGGGGGTGCCTTTGTGGGGACATGGGTGAGGTGTGTTGGTGAGAGTGTGTTGAGTAATGTGGTGGGGTGTGTAATATGGGGTGCATGAGGGATGTATGGGTGTAAGTGGTGTGTGTGTAGTTGTCTCAACGGTCTTGGTGTCAGTATGGAAGCAATGATTTGTAATCATAAAGGGTTGTGGATAATGTGGGTATGTGTTTTATAGTTGTGTGGGTGGATGGGTGTGATGTGTGTAAGGGTGTCAGGTGTGTGTTTTTCGTATTGGCCAATGTGGTATTGTTTTGTATGGGGGTGTCCATTCTGAGCACAGCAGTATGTACCGCCATCGGTTTACCGCCGTTGAATGTCTGCCATGGTGATTTGTGGGTCAAAATGTGGTGGGCATTGTTCCTTTGGCGTAATGGTATGGGTGTTGGGACCGCCACTTTTGCACTGACCTTTGGGCTGGCAGATTTGTGTATGTGGCAGTATTCTGTTGGATTGGTGTGTGCTTGTCATAATATGGCGAGCAGATATTCGCCACCGCGGCGGTATGTTGGCGGCCGTCAGTGTGGCAGTAGGCGGGATTTACCTCCAGGGTCATAATGAGGGCCTAAGTTTATCTTTGTGAATTCGGCCCATCATCTCAGCCCGCAGCCTGCTCTTCTCACAATGCCTTTGCCCACGACATCTCTGTCCGCAGCCTGCTCTTCTCATGCCGCCTGCAGCCAGCATTCTCTGTCCCCATTGAGGACTTACAAGGTATGGTTCACTACGACTATATCTAGAGCAGGTCAAAAGTATTTTATTGTTGATGTTTGCTGTTTGAAGTAATGCCAATGGGGACATAGCTGCCAAGTTTTCAAATTGCATATGTGTTCCATTTTCAAGGTTTCAGTGTACAGCTAAATGTGTGCCACTTAAAGTGACATTTTCTTGCTAGCAAAAATAAGCAATGAAGTCCATAGGAAGAGATAAGTTTTGGAAACTACACAATTTTGAGCAAAAAGAAGCTCTAAAAATATCTTGAAACTGCTCAAATCCCCTGAAATGGAAGGTCACTAAACAAGACTCTACTAGGAAGTAGGCCAGCTGACCTGCGTTCTTAAGGCACTGCCTTTGGTAGGTGGTAGAGTGAGGGTGGCATTGCAGAATCCATTGTGCAAAGCTTTGCAGTATCAATACATAGAAGGCTAAAAGACTTCAGTTAGTGCTTGTTTACATAAGACCTTATATGTAACATGCAAACGCTTCCCCCAGTTATAACAGACCCCCTGTTGAAAGGTATACTATCGATTATTTTGGCTAAGCATTCTCACTGCAGCTACAAATTTATGCATTTCCATCAGTGCCATTAATTTACTGAACAGAATAACTCACTAGTTGAATGTAATGCACCAATTGAGCTAATCTGTGAATGTAAGAGACAAGATGTATTGCTGACCACCATGTGGCAGAGCCGCTTTGTGCATCTGAGGCCTAAGAGCAGGGAACTGGGTGCTTGTCAAAATAAGGCAAAGATGCCAAACTGTGATATATACAGATCCCAGTAAAAATAAAAAATATTGACAGTATTTATTAGGGGTACATACATATAATGCATCAGAAATATTGAGCAGGGCCCATAAAACCTGAGAAGGCTTTTAAGAAGTCTTCAACATTAGGTCACACATGCCCAGCATAAGACAGACTTCATACAACTGGTTTTGTGCCTGATGGTGATTACCTCCTTGCAGCTTGGAATTATGAATTACAAACTCACATGTGGATGAATGCTGTGGCCACACAGCATGCCTGTTGCCTGCACTGAAACAGATTTTTTCTATGCAAAACACATTGAGAGAAATCATTAGCTAGCCTTAAACATCTTATAATTAGGCAGCAAGTCTAAGGAGCAGAGCAGCCTTGGAGGAAACAAATTGCACTGTTTAACTGCTTGGTATGGTTTTATGGTCAAAACAAGCCCGAATTAGGCATCAGTGGGTCAGAAATGGGTTCAGAATATATGCTCATCCAGTCCTTGGACTGTTTCTGCAGAGCAAATACAAATCAATGGTCAGAAATGTCTAAAAAGTTTCCTTCTATGTGAAAGTGTGAAAAAAGGCAAAGATGTGTGTCTTAAACCCTTATCTATCACCCCTAAAATATGCAGTAGTCCTGTATTAGCTTGGTTTTCTTTCATTATTTTCATGCACAGTTGATTTCCGTTGCTTGGTGACTTAATGCACTGAAAACATATTCTCTAAAAAAGAGCCTACTTACCATTCATTGGTCTCATTATCACTGTTTCTTGCTGTTTTTTAATTTGTTATTTTATTCATCAAACTATGATACTTAGCAGGTTGCAAGCATAATTGCAAAACCCTTTTTATGACATGCTTTTCCGGGAATGGAACAAGGCTATTATGTGTGTTAACAATTAAATATTTAATCCCATGTGCCTGCTTCCCTTTATACACAGATGTTACATAAACAGATAACATTACTTTTGTGTTGCTCAAAGAGGTCTGTAGGGAGATGCATTATCAGTCCATTTGTCTTGTGCCGAGGTGTTGGTCCATCGGTCGTGAGGCGGTGTCAGTCCATTGGTCATGAGTTTATGTTGGTCCATCCATTGTATGGTGGTGTTGATCCATCAGTCATGGGGGGAAATCTGATTCCTGGTCCTTGTTACTAACTGTGCAGTAACAAACCCACTGGAGAGCTCCACAATGCCCTATAATCCAGTTACCAAGCCTTGCAAATGGCCCAGATCCATAGAGGGTGAGCACAGGTCATTCCAAGCAGCATGGGAAGAATGGTACTTGTTTGTTGAATAGCCAAATGTGAAAAACACCTGTTTGCTTTACAAAGATATATTTCATGTTCTTAAGATGTATAACCTGGAACAGCATTACAAAACTTGTCAAGAAGGATATACTGAGAACTTCCCATTGCACTCAAAACAGTGTTTAGCAAAAGTGCCATTGTTAAAGCAATAATCTCTTTCCCAGCAGAAGATCTTCCTTTGCCAGAAGAAGGAATCTAAGGCTGTTATAGAAGAATCATTCAAAATATGCTACTTGCTTGCCAAACATAAGAAATCATTCACAGAGGCAGAGCTGGTGAAGACATGTTTTCTTACACCAGCTGAAATTTTATTTGAAAACTATAGCAACAAAGCCAGAAATTGGTGCATTACAACTACCGGATTCCACATCACCACGCAGAATAGAGGTAATGAGTAAAAAAGTATAAAAGCAGTCATAGTCACTGTCCACAGCTTTGCCATGGATGAGTCCACAGATATAGGCGATGTGGACCAGTTATTAGTTTAGATGAGGTACTTCATCCTAAAGAAGAGATCATGTGCCTTCTACCACTGCAAGGGCACCCAAGAGGAGAAGATATACTGTACAGCATCTGCCACTACTTCCAAACACCTACCATTCCATTGGGCACTCTTGTCAGCATTACAACAGATGGGGCTCCTGCCATGGTAGGCCATGACAGATGCTTTGTAGCTCTGCTTAAAAAGAAGCTCAGCAGACAGACTGTGATACACTACCACTGCATTGTTCATCAAGAAATTTTATGTGCAAAATTAAAGCATGGAGAACTGAATAACGTTCTAAAACTTGCAATGTAAATTGTTAATTTTATTTGTCCGAAAGCCATTACCATAAACATTTAAAATCTATGCTGCAGGATTCCGAAGCTGTATATACAGACCTCTTGATTCACAATGAAGTGCAATGACTAAGCAAAAGGAAAGTTCTGGAGTACTTCATCACTTTGCTTCCTGAAATCGAACACTTTGTAAACTATAGAGGTCAATCAGTCTCAGAACTAAAGGATGTGAAATTGCTTATAATGCTCCCTTTTCTTTAAGATCTATTCCCACAGTTCAATTCTCTCAATTTGCAAGGCAATCAACAGCTCGTGTACTCCATGATAAATGGTATTTACCCATTTGAAAGTAAGTTTGTGCTATTCAAGGAACAACTGATGCTGACTCCACCCACTTCCCAAACCTGTTGGCTGTGACTCAGAAGCTTCCAAATGCACAAGAAATGCTGCCAATGCTAAACCTTGGTGCATTTCTGGGGAGATCAAAAGTCAGTTTTTTTTTTCAATTTAGAGCTCTCATCCCTCTGTTCAGGCTGTTTGAAACCTCTGGGTGGTGAGTGCACGAAATCTTGACATTCATGAACTTATTGGCATGAAAATGCCACAAGCACAAATAGAGCTGATTGACATGCAGCAAAATTCAGCAATAAAATCATCTTTTTGGGGGAGGCACCAGAAGAATTCTGGAAAATGTTGCCTTCTGACAAGTTTGCTGATCTTTTCACAGTTGCCCAGAAAGTATTTTGTATGTTTGGGTCAACATATGTTTGTGAAAATGTGTTTTCCACAATGGGACTGTTGAAGAGTAGTCTCAGAAATAAGCTTACAGACCTACATATGGATTGGCTCCTAAGGCTTGCTGCTTCAGGCATAGTACAAGATTACAGGACACGTACAGGAGATATGAAGTGTAAAATAATTTCTTACTATATCTTTCTTTAACTTACCTATTTTTCAGACCCTGTTAAACCTGTTATGCATTGGGTCTGTGCTGGAAATCCAGTTAATGATGATTACCATGCAATGCCTCATAAGGTTACTATTGTCTGATAATAGAAATGTTCTCCTTATAGCTTTGCAGTTATAACTGGTTTTGAAATACAGCATTGTCACCAGACAGTTTTGGCCCCCAAGAAAAAGTTTGTGAGTACCCATACTGTAGAAGATGCCGACTTTAGACCTAGATGGCAAGACAATCTTCAGCCTCATCACCAATCTGCTTTTAATAGGGAAAGTAATTGAGAAAGAAATCTCCACCAAACTACAGGATCAGATGAATAAGAACATACCCTTACAAGAGTATCAATCCAGGTGGTCACCAAGCTGCGGCAGGGATACAGCAGTGCTTCTCATAGTCAATGAATCCCTTCTCACCATCAACAGAATTCATCTATGTATCCAGATAATTTTCATCCAAAAGTTCACATAAACTCTCTGTCCCCTTATTAGTGACAGATTCAGAGGATTCAGTTAAAGGAGAAGCATTCATAAATCACTGTTTTCAAACTGTTCTTTTCTATAACAATAAATGGGAACATTTATGCTTATACAGTGCTGTATCACCATAGCTTCCTATTCATACTAAGGAAAAATAATTTACTACAACGCCAATTACAGCACCTGTGCTGAGCATATCAGATATCATACCCTTGTAGCCTTTTGTTGCCTATTTAGCATTCTCATGTTTATTGTCCTTTCCCTGAAGAAGCAAAATAATTCTCTGCCATGTCACAAAATGTGTAGGCTTTAGTTTTGTTAAGTAGTTGCTAATTGTGTTAAAAAGGAAAACAGGATTCCCACCAACATCAGAACTGATGCGGCCTACCTGTGATTCGGAAAGAAGCTGAAGACATATCTGATCAGGGCACACTGCCTCCACAATAGCAATGTAAATGTTACCTGCCTCGCTGCGAACAACCAATTTGCATGCCCCTGAGCTTTATCCACTGTTCAGGGTTCTATTGGTTTCAGCCTTAATTTCTTCCACATAAATTATTCAACATACATTATAGTACACACATTGACCCAGTTCCACCCAAGCCTCTGTTAAAATATCTATATTGCATAAGCCAAAGCTAAGCATGAAGAGAATTAAATCACCTACTAGAAAACACTGTAAATCTTAAGGGCCAGATGTGCAAAGTCATTTAGCATTTCTTAATGTACCAAATCAGTATTTCGAGCACTTAAGAAATGCTAAATGGGCTTTTCACATGTACTAATCCTTTAAGCAGTACCAAGTTGTGATTCCTACTCTGCAGAAATCACAATTTGCGATCCCCTAAAGAGGAAATTACAAATAGGGATTACCTATTTGCGATTCCTATGCACATGTACAAAGGATTTGCTAAATGTGAGTTGGTCATTTAGGAAATGCAATTAACTTTGACTCCAAGTTGATGGTAACCAGGTTCAATTAAAAAAAAAAAACAGCACCCAAAGATGCTTTTTTTATAACTAACTTTATTGTTTTGTAAACCACCTCATAGTTATTTATTGTATCATTGATACACAATGCATTTGATAACCACAAGTTAATTAGGTTCCATCGATAGACACCGCCCTGGCTAGCATTTCTATTAACTCAGGACCGGTCTCCCCTCCTGTCCTCCTGGGTGAGTCATTCTCCTCCCCCCTTGGCCCCCAGCCAATCAGACCAGACTGTGGCATGCTTCTGTGGGCAGCCCTCATACACTGGCCATTCCATTTGGGCACACCAGTCGACTCCTCTTCTCCATCTGACAAGTGTAGAAGGAGTAGGAGTTTTCCAGTGTGTGGCAATGTCTCTTTTGGCTACTAGTATTGTTATATTCAATAATTTATTTTTGACTCTGGTCCCTCCCATCCCTTCGTCTTCCCCCAGCAGCACAACAAGAGGAGAGAGGTCTAGGGTCTGAACCACTACTTAGATAGTTCAGATAGTATCGCTCTCTAGTACTGTGGAGTAATTGGGTAGTCCTACTTTATGTGAAATTGTCTGGAGTATGGGAGCAACGTGTTCATTGCAAATTGTGTCAGAGAACCATTAGAAATAGCTTGCTGGGGTGAGGTAAGATCAGTACAAACAGTACATCTGTATAAGTCTCAATATGGAGGAGACTGTGATCGTTCTGGGGGGCCATTAAGCCATCCCACCAGTCTTCCTCCTCAAGGAGGCTGAGCCTTGTCTCTGATCTAGTTCTGAGAGCTTGAAGCTCTGCAACTCCCTTCAGTAGGAGTGAGCCGTATATCTGTGAAACTTCCCCCTTGCCCATGGCCCCAGACATCACTTTGGCCTCCATGTGGCTAAATTCAGGGAGGGGGGTGACTGGAGAAATGTGTATATTTAATGGGTGATGTAGCTCCAGGAACTTATGGAGTTGTGTGGTCGATAAGGAATAAGTTCTTTGCAGGTCTTGAAATGACATCATGTTTGAACCGACCCACATGCCACCGACCAGGCAGATCCATATTAAGTCCCATTTGGAGAAGCCCTCTAATTTAATCGCCACCCTCAGCCATGTCTCATGCTATAGTGTGGTATGTTGGGTGATTTTTCCCCACCACCCGTGTGTCGAAACGCAATCCTTCAGCTATGAAACACCACCCTGTTAACCTCTAGCATGTAGTTGGGGATCGGGCCCACATATAGCAGTTCCATTACTCTGGGAAACCCCATGAGGGTTAGTTCTAGTCTGTATGTGGAATCTTCCCATCCTCCAGCCAGCCAGTCCTTAATGACTAGGATCTGGGAGGGCAGATATCAATAGTGTAGGTTCGATAATCCAAGCTCCCCCCTCGTATGTATGCTATTGCCAAGTGTCAAGAGACAGATGTCACCTGCTTTCATGCCACAGAAGGGTGCCAACCAAAGAGTGCATTTCCTGGAACCAGTGTTTTGGCAGGCTAAAAGGGAAATTTGAAATGTATATAAGAAGCAGGGCAGGAGCATCATTATAAACAGAGAAATACACCCTGCGACGTTTCATGGTAGCGCCTGCCATCTTTTCAGGTCTGTCTTAACCCTGCAAACCAAGGTGGTTATGTTTAGGGGCCAAGTCATGAAAGGTGCGAAGGCCATGGTGATCCTGTGTAGTATGTGAAGCTGAGGCCCCAGTTCGGAATATTGGACTGCCAGTCTATGACCTTGCGATTTCCCATCAGGGGCACCAGAAGGGACTTTTCTGGGATAATGATCAACCCTGAGGCTTCTGCAAAGAGTTGTAACAGATGGAGGCATCGAGAACTGTTTTCAGCTTGATTTGAAAGATACAACAAGACATCATCAGTGTAAAAGGCTATCCGATCCTCGTACCCCGTCCTCCATCTCCAACCCGTTATCAATGAGTCATGCCTTACAAGTCACACCAGCAGTTTAAAGTCCAACTCAAAAAGGATAGATGATAGTGGGCAACCCTGACGGGTGCCTCTAGTGATGGGAAAGGCCTAAGAAACCACCCCATTAATCTGCACCAGTGCCATCAGCTCAGCATAGAGTGTCTTTATCATTTACCTAAATCATGCACCTGTGCCCATCCTTTACAAGACTCCGAACATATACTCCCTGTCCACCACATCAAATGCATTTTAGAAGTCAAGCAGACATAGGGCTAGTGGATCTGGGAGATTGTGGAGATGAGCCAGAGCCATGTGTAGGCATCTCAGGCAATGCCCGCTGCCGTGGGCAGACATGAAGCAGCATTTATAGGTGTGGATCAGGGAGCCTATGAAACGCCATAATCGAGTTGCCAGGATGTTTGCATAAAGCTTCATCTACCAATTGATGAAAGAGATTGGAGGTATGCAGCACACAAAGTGGATGGGGGTTATGTCTCAGTATTGTGAGTACACTAGCACATCCAAAAGCTTGATTATAGTAAGATGCTGTTGCTTGCAACATTCAGACTTGTTTGTTTATATTCATTACGTCCTTGAATATCAAGTTTGCAATAACCAATGCTTGTTAAATGTCTAATTTATTATAACCCATGCTTGTTGAATATGCACATTGTATTCCACCTGCTCCAACTGTAACTGCCAAAACATGCGCTCGTCACAATTTGATCTGTATTGAACATGTGCCGCAATCAGGAGGATAATTGCTCATTTCCTTAACAAGCAACAAACTACCTTTCCACCTGCTCCAACTGTAACTTCCAAAACATGCACTCTTCACAATGTGATCTGTATTGAACATATGCCATAATCAGGAGGATAATTGCTCATTTCCTTAACAAGCAATCAACTACCAAAAGGTACATGTGCACATTTTATTAATTAAGGATCCTGGCAAGTCTGAGGTCTTGCTTGGCTTAGTACTATTGGTCAGCTCACCTGTTTCCAGTCAATTTGAGTTCCTTGTCCTGCAGCCTACCTCCAGCTGAGTTCTAGTGCAAGTCAAGTTCCTTGTTCTCCAGCCTGCCTCCGGTCGAGTTTCAGTTTTCCTTGTTCTCTGACCAGCTTCAGGTCGAGTTCCAGCATTTCTCGTCCTCCGGACTGCCTCCAGTTGAGTTCTGTGATCCTCACCCTCTGGTCGGCTTCCTGCAAAGTCCCCGTTCTCCTCTTCTGTCTTCTGCTGATGATCCCGTATTTCCAGTAAAAGAGAAAATAGGAAAGGTGAAAAAACCCAGTTTAGGTTCTCCTGAAATTGTGAAGCAAGTAACTTCATTTCAAGGTAAAGAAAGAGTAATCGCTGAAATGAAATAAAACAGAGCTCTGTATTTTAAATGATTTATGAAAAACAAGAACTAGCATAATTTATTGTTTGGGTAGGAATCCAATATAGCACTAAACAGACATTAAGGAAAGATGTATTTCCTGTCACAAGCACTCTCCTGAGAATTAGGTGATTGGAAATAGAGCATGTTTATCTGAACTTTTATTGGCAAGAGATTACACCAGAACACAAGGAAGCGCTTTGTCAAGGTGATTGTTTTTGAGTTTGGACATTGCTTCAGAGACCCAAAAGGTATTGTGAAAAGAGTAAGAGACTTGTGCAGCCCTATAGAAACGTATTCACAGTGTGTCAACAGTAACTAACTTTATGCAATGTACAATAGTTTATGCAAGTCCATTTTATTAATTAATTATTTTGCAGCCCAGAATCCTAAAAAAACAAGAATCCGGTATTTTGAGAAATCAGAAGTCCTGATGCCCAACACAACATGCGGTTCAGGGTCCAGCAGTCTGATTCTGCAGTCTACAAAGCAGAAGCTGGTATTTTCTCTTTTTCTCTTCACAAAACGCCCTTCCCCTTGGGGACTTGCGAAAGGGCAATGTACTCTTCATCGTGGTCACTTTGGTCCTCACTGGGATTGGGGAATTGTCATTTCCCCATCAGAACACCTGGAATTTAGCTGAGTGGCCTGCATACAACACGTAGGAAGAACCACTATGGCTGCCTGATCGAGGTCACATGGGAAGGTACCCTTTCCAACCGCCTTATCATATAAGTCAGGCAGATGGAGAAGTAAGATGTCACAAAAACTTGCATAGAAGTCTGTGGGATAGCCATCAGAGCCTGGAGTTCTAATGGTGGACATTGTGGCTGCGATCTTTTCTGGTATAAGATGTGAAAGTGATACCTCCTCTGTGAACGGGGTGGCCCACCCATGTTCAGCTCGCAACTTGGCAGTGTACTGTTTGGCATAATACTCAGCAAATGCTGAGGCTATATTCAAGGAGGTGGATTCATGGTGCCTTTGGCATCTACCACTTCCGGTACAACATGTTTTAATCGTGGTCCATTGGCAAGCCAGTACAGTAGTTTACTTATCTCACCAGCCATACATACGTGACAGAAAATCATGCCAAATTTACTTTGCTGCCTCTAGCGATTGGGCACTGATTTAATCACACACCAAGGCTAGGGTTCTGGCGGTTTTCGTTTGATGATCAGTATTTAAGAGCTTTTCCAGGTGAAGGGCACGGGCCTCCAGCTGGGTCAGGCGATCATGTTTCACCTTTTCTTTGCACCTGAGTAGTGATTTGGCATGGCCTCTCACTGTGGTCTTACAGGTCACCCATTGAGTTCCTTTTGAGGACACTATGGGGAATATTTATAGGCTGTTAGCGCCACCTTGTGCCACATTAACGTCATTTATTTTGACGTTAATGTGGCCCAATGAGGCACCACCCTGTAACCCTTTGCGCTACATTATGCCTGCACTAGGCACAATGTATTCAAAGGGGGCATTCTCCTGTTAGGGGAGGCGGTAAAATGGTGCAATAAATCTATGGGATTTCCTTGCACCATTTATTACAGAACTGTTAATGAATACTCAAGAGCAGGTGTTAAAAGAGGACTTCCATTCTTTAGAATGGGCCCCTATGTACTCTGCAGGAGTAGCTCCAACAGTTGGGTGCTACTCCGGCAGAGTACATCAATAGAGTCATTAAAAATGACTCTATTTCCCCCTACCCTGCTCAATGGTGTGGCATATTTTAAATACTATTAAGTACACATGGTGGCGGTAGGGAGGGTGCTAAGGGTCGCAGGGAAAGTGGCGCTGCACTCGGTGCAATGCCAGTTTCCATAAATCTGCCTCTATGTCTATGTTATTGGCAAAATAAGTTTCAAGTTCTTGTCTGATATCCCGAGCTTAGGCTTTATCTTGTAAGTGCCAGGAACTGAGATGTCACATGGGATGTCTCGAAGGGTTTGGTGAACCAATATTGAGCAGGAGATGCGTATGATCTAAGCTACCTTGGGCTAAAATGTGGATTTCCATGACTGCCGATTCTCTGTCCAGTTACGTGGTGAGGCCGATCTGAAGTGATGCACACTCAAGGGGGGGCAGTGGTGTCCCTCTCAGGTTCAAAAACTGCATTCAGATTGCCTCTGATGATAGTGAAGCCATCGGGAAAGTCTGATACGATCTCTGAGAGTGAGGTGAGAAAGGACTCTCGTGCCGTGGGGGGGCATAAACATTTAGGATAGTTAATGGTCTACCCTCCACCGCTCCCGTCAAGGCCAGAAAGGCCAGAAATCGCCCTTTTGGATCTGGTCTGGAGTAATGTATCACCAGAAAAAAGGAGTGACAGATAAGTATTGCTATGCTTCAGGCCTTGTGTGTAAATCCTGCATGGTATACTTGTTTGAAATCATAGCGTGCCAGAAAGGGTAAAGAGGTTTCCATTTAGTGGGTCCCCGGGAGCAGTAAGACAGAGTTTCTGTCCATATTGAAGGACCTCTGGCCAGTTAGTCCGGTCCAATAGACCATTTACTTTCCATGATAGTACAGCATATGGTGTCGTGGTGTGAGAGATGTTCTTGATTTGTGCAGGAATAACACTGTTATGGTGAATTGGGGAAATTTGGAACGCACATGATGTGCATCTTCCTGGGATGAGATGTGTGGTACTTTGAACCTCGTTGTATTGTGATCATTTAACAAAACAGTTAAATCAAACACTACAACATTCTGTGTTAGCAGACAGGAACAAACCCTGTAATCCCGCCCCAACTGCCCCCTCACCATACTTCCCCCATTGAATCATCTGTCATCCTGAAACGTATACCCCAATATGAACTCAAAAGGAAATAAGTGACATGGAGTGGTGGACCCCTCCCTATGTTAGGATCACTGATTCTACAATGTCAGCTTGGGAGTGTAGGAGATTTGCATTTCCCATATGCTGGATTGTCAAGAAGTGTCATATTGTTTCCAGTAAGTATCTCTGATGGACCTAGAGAGAAGAGGGTGTCCTAGTAAGCCGTTCTGTGTCTTGGGTTGCTTTCAGCTGATCTTCATTGGTGGTCGGAATTTACTTGTGTCGCTGTGTGGTCGGAGGGCTGAAGAACCCGAGCTTGGAGACCGAGAGCCAGGATGCATCTGTATCCTCCCTCATCATTTACGGGATCTCATTTTAGCTTGTTTAGACCCTGTGTTAGTTTGAGCTTGTTTGGACCCTGTATTAGTCGCGGCCTGTCAAGGCAAGATCAGGCCAAGGGGGAGGGAGATGTCCAGCCAGGTCCAAGAAGCTGTCTCTCTTCGGTCAGCAATTCCCAGGCGGCATCTGGAGTCTCAAAGAATTGCACCTTGCCTTCACATATCACTTTTAGTCTGGTGGGAAACAGTAGCATGTATAATTTATGCAGATATATACAGAGCTTGTAGCTTCTGTTTCACCGGCTCACTGGTTCGGCGGCTCATAGGTGCAGTGGCGAGTTTGGACCTCACAAGTATAGTCAGGAAAACTAAGGATGCTGGAGTTTTAATAACGAAGATCTGGATGTTGGCAGGCCTCCCACAGAATATTGTCTCTGCCTTAAAATTGAGAATATGGGTGATCTTGGGCCTGGGCCTCACACCCGGGGGTGGGGTGGGGCTTGGATATTAGTGCTGTGTGGGACCTTTCTATGGCAAACCAGTGGGAGAGCATGTCTTTTGGTACCTAGGATTTCAGTCAACTCTCGAGGAATTCAGTTGACTGTGTACCATCTACTTCTTCTGGAAAACCGATGAAGCAAAAATTATTGTGCCTCGATCGATTCTCAGCAACTTCTGCCTGCTGTTGTAAAGCATGAGTACAGGTAAGGAGTGCTGTCTTCCACTGTGGAAATCCCCCCCCTTGGCTTTGGTGTGTTGGCATTTTCAACATCCTGACGCAGGAGGCTCATATCCACTCCGACCACCCCTATTTCAGTCTTGATCGCAGATTGAGATGCTTGAATTGCCTGAAGTAGTTTTTCAGTGGCTTCATCTGGCGTGGCAGGCATCGTTGAGGACCCTGTGGGCTGGTCAAGGTAGTGAAGCGAACAATTTGAGACTGAAAGGGGGGCCTTGCCAATTTGACTTTCTCCATGATATCTTAGCTAGCCAGGAGGCAAGCCACTCTTCCCAGTCTTTCCTCTACAGGATACTGATAGCATGATTTGTTAGCTTCCTGGGTCAGTCCTTGAATCTCCCGTTGTAACCACAAAGTACAAAATGAGAAGACATTTTGCCCCTCTAATGTTGACAGTCATCTGTGGCCTCTCTTTGGGATTAAGTCCGAAGCCACAATTTGGCTTGTGTTAGTATAGAGCATCTTTGTGCCCCCTTCATTTTACCTCTCCGCCAGCTCCTTGGACTTCCTCAAAGGCGTCATTATGCTGGTGACCCACATCTTACCTCCTTCGATTTGTAGCATGCTTATTCTTCTAGGGTTCCTAATAAGACTTCCCCAGGCACCTCTCCATAGGTCCACCCCAGCTTCCTGTGCCCCCTCTTGCATTGTTGGGCCTGTGTCCCAGCTTCTTTCTAGT
The DNA here is from genome assembly GCF_031143425.1 of Pleurodeles waltl. NCBI lineage: Eukaryota > Metazoa > Chordata > Amphibia > Caudata > Salamandridae > Pleurodeles > Pleurodeles waltl. The sequence continues at coordinate 655,146,399 of NC_090443.1, read as the reverse complement.
GTTTGTAATAAGCAGGACTTGGAATGGGCTACTTGACTGGGGATGGAGGGCAGACTTCCACAGATAAACTTTAATATGGACTTATGGGCGGCAGGAAGTTGGAGTTTATAGATTAGGGGCCATATTTATCATTTTTTCCATACAATGCAATGGAGCAAGACACCTTGCTGCATTGTGCTACCTGAAAGGAAGAGTGTCAGAATGTGCCATATTAAGACAATGATGCAAGAGTGCCACCGTTACAGGTAGGATTTTGTGCTTGAAATGACACCCTCCTGCACAAAAAAACAATCCTACTCAGCTTTTCCATCTTTTATAATGCAGCACAAGTAGAAAAAAGGAAAAAAATATTTCTCCTCCTTACACCTCCCCTGGGAAGGCATGGAATTTTGAAGTATTCCCAGGTCTACTACTCATGGTAAATCTCTGAATGAGCCAAAATCTATCAGTGGATGAATGGAAATACCGAATCTCCCACCATGGAACACCTCCCTAAGGCAGAGTAATGCAATATACTAACTTGCGCTGCTATGTGCATGGTAAATCTCATTCTAGGTTTTGAATTGCCCTCTGACCCCTGGCGTAGTCAAGTGTAACACAATTTGATTCATATAACAGTAATATCTCAGCTGCAGGTTGTGTTGTGCTCCAGTTGGGCAAACAGGAAGGGCAGCTCAGAACTGGGGATGATAACTTTAGACACAGGAAATAGGTTGATTGAAGTACTAAAGAAGTAAATAATCTTTTAAATTGAAGTCTATCAAAGCGCTAGACAATGGAGTGTAAGATGAGAGCAGCATGATATGTACTGGGGCAATATCCTAGGTACGGAACATAGTTTTCTGGGTACAAACAGCTCTTGTCAACCATCCACTTGAGGCCAGTGTCTGAACAGTTTTCCACTATCCTCTTTCTTAGTGCACAACTAAAGAACTCAAATTTCGCTGATGTCTCCAACTGGTATGCACTGCGGAGTGTTGCTTAATCACTCAAGATTGCATGATTACTGAACTATGAAGGAGAAAATGTGTCATTGGATAGTGGTGTGGGACTTAAAACATAAGTATGATATCTTGTAAAAGCCTTTACAATAACTGTATTTTAAGCTGTTGTATTGCATTGTATTTTATTGTATTCTTTTGTATTGTATCGTACTGTATTGTATTATACAGTATTGTGTTGTATTATACTCCCTGCTATGTGGAGCTCTGAAGCACTTATACATATGGATAGAAAGATGCTACATCTAGGGTGTGTGGCTACAAGGGTGTTCTTTTTGTTTTGAGCCTATGTGTGAAGTGTTTCATATCCTGCGTGAAGATCACTAAGGAGTGTTGTGGAATGCAGCATCGGGTGGTGTGATGGGTGAGAGAATGTGATTGTAAAAATAACTAAAACATAAAAGCAGCTGCACAATCAATAAATCAATCAGGAATTTGTAAACACCACTACTCACTCGTGAGGGTCTCACACATCAATAGCCTGGCCATCAGGGCAGGGGAATGCTCCTTGTGTGTACATGAAAAAAGAGGGGATAATCATAACAGCTTTGTAATACCATGGCAACATGTGCCAGACAGAGGTGGTGTTAAATAAGTAAAAAGAAGCCAAAAGGACAAACATCATAATTGGTGAGATGAGTAGTAGCCATGCACTTTTTATGAAAGCAAGGATACTTCTGATTGTTCTACAAATGCACCCCATGAATAGGCATGTCAGTGGAAGGGCAATCAGGATTGCCAACCTTAGCAGAAACTAAACAACCTTTACAAATATTACTGTTACATAAGAGAATTAGAGGCATTTTTAAGCATTTCTATAAAATCCATCTGCAGATGGGCAAAGGGTTTTCACAAAGGTGGGAGGGCAGCAGGCTTATTTTTTCCCTTTCTAATATTATAGGCTTGGCAAGTGGCACAGCAATGGCAATATTGTTGGGCAAAAGAAGGAAAGAATAGAGCAATTCAATGAGTAGTTGTAGCATAGATCATGACTTTTTTGCTGACATCAGCGATACCATAGTAAAACCTTGTGAGGTTGGAGAGGACAAATTTCAAGGCAGCCAAACTCTTGGTGATCTTTCTCCATACTCCATCTGTTATCCTTTTACAATTCTATTTTATTTGTCCCTGTTTCTCAGCTTCTGATGCACTATCATGTAATTCAAATAAATCTTTGAACTTAGTACACAACATCCAGTACTTTGTATTATGTACAAAGTAACTTCAGAATGTGGGCACAACACAGCTTTTTTACTAGTCATATTATGAAAGTAACAAACCCTAGATGCTTCATCTTGAGAGTGCTGATGGCCAGTACATTTGAAAAATTAGCAATTTTGAAAGGTAACATAATTGCATCAAGCACTGTAAGTATTAATTGTTATAGGAGTTCCTGCCTGTTTCTCAGCATCAAATGCACTATCCTGTAATGTATATAAATCTCTGTGCTTAGTATACAGGATCCAGGACTTTGGTTTATGTACAGAGTCACACAAGAAAGTGGGCACAACACAGCTTTCTTACTAGCCTGATCAGCAAAATCATTAACCTTAGGCCCTTCATCTTGGGAGGACTGATGGCTAGCGTATTTGAACAACTAGCAATTTTAAAAGGCAACATAAATGAATCAAGCAGGCCCATTATGTAAGTATCATTTTTAATAGGAGTTACTGCAGAAGTAAGGGAATCCATTTGCATCCACAAGAGTCCAAAGTTGGGAGCCACTCCAAAAGTGTACTATGAGTCAGAAAATAAGATAACAATTTTTTGAGCAGAGTATGAAAGTGCATGTAAGAGCAATTCATTTGACATCTTGAGTGGAATGTCTTTGGGGCAAAAGATTTTCTACAACTTCATGTAGTGCACAAATATAGTAGGGTTGGGTGAAAAATTCCACTCTGCCGGGGGTGTCACCGATCACCATGTTGTGGAGTTTTTTCTCACGTGCAGCGAGCAAGAATGTGCAGCCCTAGAGTGTTTTTCAGTTGCTAGAACACCTCCCAGTGGGATTTCTAAACATGGGTGGTCACTGCAGGTCACGGCCATTCATGTTGAAAAAGCTGCAGCTGGAGTAGCAAAGCTACTCGAGTGGCAGAAAGAAGCAGCACCCTTTAGTGCATAGAGTAGTGCGGTTTGCATTGATTTTACAATGCAGAGCAAGCTCCTGGAGCTAAAAATCAGCATAAGCAGCACAACATGCCCGAATTCCCACCAGCTCGCTGAACCCCTGGAATCTTGTTGAGTTTTTTATGTAACTCTGCAAAATCCCACAAAGTAAAAGTCAGCAAGTTCTGCCCAGGCCCAATATATAGGCCCTCATTAGGACCTTGGCGGTAAAAAACGCCTACCGCCATGGTGACGGCCACCAAAAGACTGTCGCTGCGGCTACCAGCTGTCTGCCGTAATATGACCACAGACGGATTTCCGCCACAAGGAGCAGCGCCACGCCAGTAGTCCGCCACCGGCCATACAATGAGAATTAATACGGCCTGGCGGTGTTCTGCTGGCAGACGCTGCTGCTTGCAGCAGCACCCCGTCCCGTCTCCTGGCGGAGGACCCCCTGGACTCAGGTAAGTGGGCGCTCTGACAGGGGAGAGGGGTGTAGTGTGTGTGGGGGTGTGTGTTTGTCTGTGCGTGTGTGTATGCGGGTGTGTGTTGCATGTTGTATGTGTGTGCATGTTTGGGGGTGTGAGTGCGTGTATGTTGAGTAGTGTGAATGCATGTCTGCGTGTATGTATGTAGGTGTGTGCGAATGTGTGTGAATGTATGTATGCATGCGTGGATGAATGTGGGAATGGGTGTGTGTATGTGTGTGTGAAGGGAGGGGTGTGTATGAAGGGGGATCTGGAGAGGAAAGGGGGTGGGGAGGAACCTGTGGAGGAGGGTGGGGAAGACCCTTATCAGTGACAGGGAAGGGATTCCCTGTCACTGATAGTGCCTACCGCCATGGTTTTCACGGAGGTAAGGAAGCTACGAAAACCATGCCGGTAGGCGGGGTCATAATCCCGCCGGCGGTCAAGTGACGGCCTCCGGGCTGGAGATTGATGTCTCCAGCCCGGCGGCCGTTACTGCTGTCGCGGTCGGTGTGGTACATTGGCGGTTTGGCTTCAGCCAAACCGCAAATGTCATTATATGGAGGACAGTACAGCCATCCTGTTGGCAGTACTTTCCTCCATATTACCGTCAACCGCCGGGGTCATAATGACCCCCTGAGTGTTCTAACAGCATAGCATACTGTGATCATTTCTAAGACATGAGCCCTCAGCATACTGCATGAGTTCACATCTGAAGTTTGGTGCATGATGGACATCAGTATGGTGTGGGTGGTGACTAATAAACAAAAATGAGGGTCCCTGTATTAGCCTGTGGGTAACAGTGAAGTCAAGTTCGAGGAAGGACGATGGATTAGGACAATGTGAGAGGTGGCCATAAGGAGAATTTCATATAGGGACAACCTGGCTTTGGACAAATGTTGGTTTATAATATTGAATAGGGGAGCAGCTGAAGAATGGCAAATAACTCCAATGTGACTAGAACAGAAGATTATGGGGGTCATTACAACATTGGCTGTAAAAGCCGCTTACCGCCGTGCAGAAGACCGCCAATACACCGCGGCGGCGGCGGGAGACTGCCACAGCTATTATGACCCACATCACGGAATCTGCCGAAATTCAGACACCCACACAAGTCCGCCACACCAAAGGTCAGCGATAAATATGCAGAAACAAATCATCCACCTCCACGCCAACAGAAACACGCCCATGCTATTACGACACACGAATCTACGCGGTGGCCTTTCAACCGCGGTATTCCATTGGCGGTACACACCGCCGCGCTCAAAATACACACACAGCTCCAAAACACCGCCACATTGGACAATTCCAAATACACACACCTGATACACATACACACACCACTCCCACACACCCAACACAATATAAAAACACACACCCACATCACCCACAAACCCCTACGACCACAAATTAGAGACGAAGGCCAGAGAGAGACAGCACAGAATAGATAACACCATCACAAAGAGGCACACTACACCATCACCCACACAATATCCACGCACAAAACACCACATACCACTACACTCACCATACTCATCAACACATACACCACCCCACACATCACACACACCACCCCATGGCACGCCAAACACACCCCCGCTTCTCCGAGGAGGAGCTCAGGGTCATGGTGGAGAAAATCATCAGGGTAGAGCCACAGCTATTTGGCTCACATGTACAGTACACATCCATTGCCAGGAAGATGGAGCTATGGCAAAGAATAGTCGACAGGGTCAACGCTGTGGGACAGCACCCAAGAAATAGGGAGGACATCAGGAAGAGGTGGAACGACCTACGGGGGAAGGTGCGTTCCACCGGAGCCAGGCACCACATCACGGTACAGCGGACTGGCGGCGGACCCCCACCTCCTCCCCCACAACCAACAACATGGGAGGAGCAGGTCTTATCCATCTTGCATCCTGAGGGCCTCGGAGGAGTCGTTGGAGGACCGGACACTGGTAAGTCTAATCTTCACTATCATATCCCCCACCCTACCTGCATGCTATCACACACCCCCACCCTCACACCCTCCCCTATCACCCTAACTCCTCACTAATCTACCCATAACACCAACCACCCATCCCAACCCCAAGACCTGCATGACACAACTAAGCATGGACACCCATCACTAAAGCATGCCCACTGCACAGACCCACAACACCCCCCAACCATAACCACACAAGCCCCCACACAGGAATGACTGCACTGGGGTTCACGCACATCCAACCATTGCACACCATGAAACACACACATGCAATAACCATGTACTTATACCCCCGCAGGAACCCGAAGGAATGTCACCACACCAGAGGGTCCAGACAACACCACTCTACCCCCAGAAGAGGCCCACAGTGACGACAGCAGCTCTGCCCTACTGGATCTTGATGACCAGCCCGTACCATCGTGGGCCTCAGGACAGTCGGTTCCCCTTGCCCAGCCACAGCCCAACACCGAGCTTCCACCCTCTGGTAACCCCAGCACAGCACCCACCCAGTGGGCCTATACCTCCCTACCCAGGACAGGTCAATCAGCGGTGTGTCCACCACTACAGGGCACCCAGGCTAACCCACCACCCCAACAACAACAGGGACCTGGGAGCAGTGGTAGTGGGCACACGGTCCAGGGGACGGAGGCACAGGAACACAGGGGAACTGGGAGGGCTGCTGTGCGACAGAGGGAGGACAGGCCAAGGGAACCAACTCTCCACGAGGCCCTATCCTCCATCATGGGAACATACCACCACTCCCAGGAGACGATGGCAACGGTCCTGGACAAGTTGCAGGAGAACCTGCGTCTGCCGGAGGAGCAGTATTTGGGGTTCAGGGAGGAGCTCAGGACCATCTCCTCCGCCCTGGGCACCATCGTAGGGGTGCTGACGGACATTCAAAAGAACTTGAGGGACACGTGGCACTCCAAGGGGCCCCTGACACTAGCCAGGACGATGAAATGCCCACCACCTCTGCCGGCGCTAGTGGACAGGATGCCCCACCACTGGACCACCACACCAGCACCCCACCCCCTGCAGACGGACAACCACCACGAAAGCGGGCCCTGAGATCCAGGAACAGGACAAAGCAAGATGGCAAGACCCCCGCCAGGAAATAAGACGACCCTGATTGTCCCCCCACTGTCACACTTTGTTACCCTGTCCAGATTGGAACTGCCCCAGCTCCACTTCCAATGGCCAGATGTGCAATGTACCTGTGAGACTAATAGACTGGACTCTGCCATGGACATTCTTCCACCATGACCTCTCCCCATTTCACAACCCCCCTTCATTTTTTATGCACTTCAATAAACACCCTTGAAACCTTAATAATATTGGAGTCAGTCAATGATTGTGAACTTTGTATTGTCAATTTCAGTGTTAAAAAAGGTTACCCATTGGAAGGTCAACATACCAATGTCACACATCACAAGCCTTTCAAGGGTGCAAGCTGTTGACACGTAGGTTACCACATTTGTGAAACTGAAATGGAAGGGGACAACTCAGTTACCAAATAGGGAGTGAAATGTAGGTACAGGATAGAGGTAGACGTGTGAAATGTAATATAATGTGAAACATGAAATTGTACTCACCTGTGTCTCATTGAAAATATTGCTGTATGACTGACTCCCTGTTGTCGTTTTCATCTTCCTCAGCTTCCTCCTCATCACTGTCCACAGGCTCCACAGGCTCACCCGCTGCAACAACACCGTCATCTGGATCATCCTCCTGCCGAAAAGGCACCTGGCGTCGCAATGCCAAGTTATGGAGCATGGAGCAGGCGATGATGATGTCGCACACCTTCTTCGGTGAGTAGAATAGGGACCCACCTGTCATATGGAGGCACCTGAACCTGGCCTTTAGGAGGCCGAAGGTCCGCTCGATCACCCTCCTAGTCCGCCCATGGGCCTCATTGTAGCGTTCCTCTGCCCTGGGATTCCTCACTGGGGTCAGTAGCCAGGACAGGGTGGGGTAACCAGAGTCCCCCAATAGCCATACACGGTGCCTCTGGAGTTCACCCATCATATCAGGGATGCTGCTATTCCGCAGGATGTAGGTGTCATGCACTGAGCCAGGGAACATTGCATTACCTGCGAGATGTACTGGTCTGCCAAACAGACCATCTGGACATTCATGGAATGATAACTCTTCCTGTTCCTGTACACCTGTTCATTCCCGCGGGGGGGGACCAGAGCTACATGGGTCCCATCAATGGCACCTATGACGTTGGGGATATGTCCAAGGGCATAGAAGTCACCTTTCACTGTAGGCAAATCCGCCACCTCTGGGAAAATGATGTATCTCCTTACGTGTTTCAGCAGGGCAGACAACACTCTGGACAAGACGTTGGAAAACATAGGCTGGGACATCCCTGATGCCATGGCCACTGTTGTCTGAAAAGACCCACTTGCAAAGAAATGGAGCACTGACATCACCTGCACGTCAGGGGGTATTCCAGTCGGATGGCGGATTGGTGACATCAGGTCTGGCTCCAACTGGGTACATAGTTCCCGGATTGTGGCACGGTCAAACCGGTAGGTCACGATGACATGTCGCTCTTCCATTGTCAACGGGTCCACCAGCGGTCGGTACACCGGCGGATTCCGCCATCTTCCAATATGTCCCAACTGACGGTGCCTAAGAAGGACAACAGCGAAAAAACTGTCAGCATTCCTCCAGGTATGTACCCACAGTCACACACAAGACTACACCAGACAATTAACCCATCCGGGAAAGGTTTTGAGTGTAGGCCTCGGTATGTGTGACGCAGCAGTAATTGAAGCCATGTGGGCCCCTGAAATGGCGGCTGCCTGACCTCTAAACTGGGCCAATGGAATTGTGGGGTAACTGCGCTGGCGTTGGACACCGTCGCGGTAGGCGGTCGTAGAGCGCGGCGCAATGCTGCATTGGTTAACATTGGACCCTATGGGTCCCAGGAGCCAATGAACAGGTGCACTGGCGGTGATGATGCGCACCGCTGCGGACGTCACCGCCGCGGACGTCAACACCATTTTCTATCTCTTCAACCACTAGATACCTGACCTTCGACAGGAGAGGACCTACACTGCTAGTGCTGCTGTGACCTCGGTCTGGAAGCGACGATGGCTGCTGTGTCTGGGGAAAGGGCCCCTGCCTTCACTGCACAGGAGTTGGAGAAACTTGTGGATGCCCCAGTATACGCTACTCTACGGTCCTCCAGACCAACAGGTTAGTACGCAGGGAGCATGTTGGATGGGCTAGGCCTGGGTGGAGAGGGCTGGGTGGATGAGGGAAGGGGGCAGAGTACATAGAACAGTCATGCATGGGCCACAGGGATAGAGTTGGGAGGGGGCCAATTACAACGACGGTGCAGTAGGTAATGACTGTTCCTCTTTCCTTGTGCATGTCATGTAGGTCAGCGCCCACCAGAAGAGAAACATTTGGCGTGCCATCGCCAGGGAAGTCCGGACCCTGGGGGCCCACCAGAGACGGGGCACCCACTGCCGGAAGAGATGGGAGGACATTCGCCGCTGCAGCAAGAAGACGGCGGAGGCTCAGCTGGGGATGGCCTCCCAACGTGGGAGGGGTGCCCGTCGCACCATGACCCCCCTGATGTTCCGGATCCTGGCGGTGGCCTACCCGGAGTTGGATGGGCGCTTAAGGACATCACAGCAGACACAAGGGGGTGAGTACAACCTCATCCTATGGACTTTGCGTGCTGTTGAGCTGTCTGGGTGGGGGAGGTGGGCTGTGGGTGTCCCTAGGCCAGAGCGAGTTAGGTAGGCAAGGCCCCTCCGTTATGTAGGCCATGTGGCACTCTACCCCAGCTAAAAAAAAAGGCAAATTGATGTATAGTTGCCCCTTTGCCATCCATGTGGGTAGATTTCTACCATTGCCATGTAGGCCATATCCCAGAAATTGCATGTGCAGAGGGCAGGAGCACGGCGTAATGCAGGGGGCTGCTGCATTTGTCTTGTCCGAGAACGGTAGCGGTATGCCATGCACTAAAACTCTCTTTCTTCTGTCTCCACCCTTTTTCTGCTCTCCCTGTCCTTCTGTACATCAGCATCAACAGGCGGAGGTACAGTGGCACCGGAGCACGAGGGAGCTGCATCCCACATGGCCATGGAGGGCCACACCACAGACTCTGAATTCACCAGTGGGACGGAGGGCGAGGGGAGCTTCACGTCGGCCACAGGATCACCAAACAGCAACACAAACTCGTCCTCCGATGGGAGCTCCCCTGTGGTGGCGGCACCATCTGTGCGCCCCACTTCTACAGGTACAGCCGCCCCCTCCCCTACCAGCACCGCCCTCCCAGCAGCCCCTCAGCGTTCGCCCCGTGCCCGCTCACCCAGGAGGGTGGGCATCACTTCAGGCCCTGCCCCAGTCAACCCTGCTGCCCTCAGTGAGGAGGCCATTGACCTCCTCAGGTCACTCACTGTTGGGCAGTCTACCATTGTGAATGCCATCCAGGGTGTAGAACGAGAGTTGAAACACGGTAATGCATTCCTGGAAGGCATTCATTCTGGTCAGGCTGTCCTTCAGTGAACCCTGCAATCTCTGGCCTCAGCACTGATGGCAGCCATTGTCCCTGTGTCCAGCCTCCCCCCTCCAACTTCCTCCACCCAGACCCAATCCCCTGTACCCCAGCCCATCCCAAGCACACCTACAGACCAGCATGCACACAAGTCAACACACACAAGTAGCTCAAGCAAACATAGGCACCACACACACCACAGGCACTCACACAAGCATCACACCCATACAGACACAGCAACATCCACTGTCTCCACTGTGTCCCCCTCCTCCTCTTCTCCCTCCTCCCTCCCAGTCTCGTCTACACACACACCTGCATGCTCCACATCTACAGGCACTAGGACTCACACCAGGACACCCAGCACGACAAGCTGCTCACCTGCACTCACCACCTCCACTGCCATAAACACGTCCCCTGTGTCCTCTCCCAGTGTGTCTGTGACGCCCCCTCCCAAAGTACACAAACGCCGGCAATCACTCACCCAACATCCATCCACCTCACGACAGCCTCCAGTACCTGCACCCAAAACAGCTAAAGTGATACCTCCTACAACCACCTCCTCTTCCTCCACTCCCAGAGCCCCTCCAGCTACCCATCCCAGTGTACGTCAGAAACTGTCCCTATGTCAAATTTACCTTTTTGCCCCCACCCGCCCTCCAATTCATCAGTCCCGTCGTAGCGCCTCAGCCAAAAAGCCTCCAGTACCAGTGGTGCGTGTACCAGGTTTTTGGAGTGCCCCGTCCACCAGGTCAGGCAGTAGGACCCGGAGCCAAGGCACTGTCAGCCCACCCCCTGTAAAGGCTCCGAAATTGGAGAGTGGACGACGGGACCGTGTCAAGACTCCTGGTGGGACAAACAGTGAAATGGGATCCAAGGCGATTGGTGAGTCATCTGTAACTCAAAAGAAGGTGGGGAAGGTCCCGAGGAAGTCTCCCCAACCTGTTATGAGTGTCACAGCGGAGAAGTGCACCATCATTTCCGGCGGTCCAGACACAACCGCCAGCACCGTCGTTACTGGTCAGGAGACCACCGCCAGAGTCACAGCCCAGGAGGGCCCAAGTATCGTCACTGGTCCAGAGACCACTGCCAGAGTCCCAGCCCAGAAGGGCACAAGTATCGTCACTGGTCCAGAGACCACCGCCAGAGTCACAGCCCAGGAGGGCCCAAGTATCGTCACTGGTCCAGAGACCACCGCCAGAGTCATAGCCCAGGAGGGGCCAAGTATCGTTACTGGTCAGGAGACCTCCGCCACTGCCGGAGTCACAGCCCAGGAGGGCTCAAGTATCGTTACTGGTCAGGAGACCACCGCCACCGCCAGAGTCATAGCCCAGGAGGGCTCAAGTATCGTCACTGGTCCAGAGACCACCGCCAACGCCAGAGTCATAGCCCAGGAGGGCCCAAGTATCGTTGCTGGTCAGGAGGCTACTGCCGGAGTCACAGCCCAGGAGGGCTCAAGTATCGTTACTGGTCAGGAGACCACCGCCACCGCCAAAGTCATAGCCCAGGAGGGCCCAAGTATCGTTACTGGTCAGGAGACCACCGCCGGAGTCACAGCCCAGGAGGGCTCAAGTATCGTTACTGGTCAGGAGACCACCGCCACCGCTGGAGTCACAGCCCAGGAGGGTCCAGAATCCCACAGCCCCGCTGGGCAATGATGGAACGTCAAGCCACACACCAATGTCCAGTGTGGAGTTCGTCATGCCACACACCAACGTCCAGTGTGGAGTTCGTCATGCCACACACCAATGTCCATTGTGGAGATTGTCATGCCACACACCAATGTCCAGTGTGGAGATCGTCATGCCACACACCAATGTCCAGTGTGGAGATCGTCATGCCACACACCAATATCTGTACCAGAACCGCCATGGCAAAGCACCGCTGAACAAGGCCAAGACCGCCATGGTGAAGACCGCTGAACAGGGCAAAGACCGCCATGGCAAAGCACTGCTGAACAAGGCCAAGACCGCCATGGTGAAGACCGCCGCACTACCCAGGGTGCAACAGTGGGCAAGCCACCCACTGTAGAGACTTGAGAGACTGTGGCTTTGCACTCCCCAGGATGTAACAGTGGGCAAGCCACCCACTGTAGAGACTTGAGAGACTGTGGCTTTGCACTCCCCAGGATGGCACAGTGGGCAACCCACCCACTGAAGTGACTTGAGAGACTGTGGCTTTGCACTCCCCAGGATACATCAATGGGCATGGAGCTCCGTCGTGGATCTGGCTTCGCATTCATCTGGCTGAGGTGCACCCCCTTCCCTTCCCCCTGAGGTGCCTGTATTGTTTCTATCTGATGCCCCGGCAGTGTTCTCTCGGATTTTGGTCAGGTATCTATTGTGGGCGTCGCCCATGCATTTTTGTACTGTTGGTGCACTGACATTATTGTGTACATATCTGCACTACTTCTTGTATTGTACATTTATTTTTGACAGATTTCGTGATATATATCCGTATATTTTTTAATGAGTAGTATATTGGCACAATACAAAGTGTGACTGCTATTCGCTTTGTCTTTGCATTCTTCCGGGGGGATTGTGGGTTGTTCATGTGATTTTTGTGACTGCATTGGTGTGTATGTTGTAATATGCCAGGGTGGGGGTGGGGGTGTTTGGTGGGTGTCCCCGTAACTTTTGCCTCCCCCCTCCCCCGTGTCGTAGGTGCAGTACTCACCGGTATGTTCTGCGCCTATGTCGCTGTTGGTCGTAGATGAGCAGGAATGCAAGGGCAGGTAAGAGTTGTAGTTCCGGCTCCATGGTGTCCTCGTTCCTCGTGGGATGTGTTGAGGTGAGCGTTTTCCCATTGCAAAAGCTGTTTCCGCCGTGTTATTATCCACGGTGAATCCGCCCCGGAAAAGGTGGCGGATTGGTGTGTTGTGATAGTGTGGGCGGTACATTGTCTTCCGCCTGTCTGTTGGCAGTGACCGCCGCGCTGTTTGTCTGTACCGCCGTGGCGGGCGGTGTGTTAAAGTGGCTGTCTTAGTTGGCGGTTTCCGCCAGGGTCGTAATTCCCTGTTTTGGTCCGCCGGCCTGTTTGCGGTATTACCGCAGCTTTAACACCGTCCGCCAGGGTTGTAATGACCCCCTATATGTTTGTAGGCTTTTACAAGAAGGGTAGAAGCTGCTAAAAAAACGAAGACAGGGTGAAGATCTGCCTCAACTGTGTCAAGAGTGGAAGAGTCAGACCTTCAAAGCTTTTTTTGATCTTAATGATTAGTACCAATAGCCCAGAGTCAAACCCATAATCTTCATGGAAGTAAGGAGTGAATGGAATCGAATAATCATGAAGATCCAGTGCGGGTGCAGTTGAGCGAGCTTAGTTTAGACTCATAAGTGCTTTATCTGCTTCTCTAGTCCAGCACAAGTGTTTCTGTTGTGTGTTCCATTTCTTAAACTTGCAAAGGCCTAACCATAGAAGCAAAAGCCATGATTTGATGCCTACAATGGCCTGCCATTCCCAATAAAGTGCATATCTGAGATATGGTGATTGGCTATAGCCATTTACGGATGACACCTTTCACACTGAAGATAAGTGCCTCTCCCCTTCTGAGATGTTGTGATAAAAATAATAGGCCTCTGTGAGATTAAATATTTTGTGTAATTCCAGATATTTTGTGCTTCACCACTTCTCATAATTATACACCATTTGTGGGTAAAGTCTATTGTAAATAGTGCAATTTACAGTTAATATTTACTGCAAATGTATGGGAACAACAGAACACAAGTAGCCGATCTTTGCAGTACTTTTAATTACTTAATTGCAAATTGCCACAAGGACACATTTTGCACTAAAATGAAAATGGAAATTACACGAATTTTGGACACCCCTAGTTAATAGCAAAAAAGTGAACATCACTTTTTAATTTCCCCATTTAAGCCTTTTGCCCACTTTCAGCAAATTTATTTGGGATATACAGTGAGGCAGATTCAACCGATAGATAATCTACAGATTGAGCTAAAGCAAATATTACGAGGAAAACAAAGGTGTCCACATCCCTAATTTTTGAGAAAAGGTAGCTGGTGACTCTGTAAACCCCTGTGAGAGTCGACACCATGTCAATTTACTTCCAAAAAAATGGATGATTTCAGGGCTGATGTGACAGCTCTGGTGTCAATAAGTCATTATATAGGTTTCCCAGTAATGACACATTATTATTTTATTTAATAGGTATCAGGGCATTTAAGGAATAGTAAATTCTCCTTGGACCCTACTAAAAGTTTGGATATTGGCTCTGAAGAAGTTGAGGAAACTCAAGTTGATCAGCTTGGGAAGAAGCACCAGAACTTAAGCTGGGGATCTCCTATTTCCAGTGCCTCTATTAGCCACAAATAAAGCATGAAACTCCCAAAGGGGACTGCATCCGTCTAATCCAACCTCAGTTTCACTCCACTCTTCCTTTCACTTGTCCTCTCCTCAGAATATCTATCTATCTATCTATCTATCTATCTATCTATCTATCTATCTATCTATCTATCTATCTATCTATCTATCTATCTATCCATCTATCTATCTATCTATCTATCTATCTATCTATCTATCTATCTATCTATCTATCTCATACATATATTTATATATTATAAATCTGTGAGAGGACGGTTCTGATCATCTAGTCCACCCTGATTTTTCGCTTTTTGACCACCTGGTTTTTGACCTTTTACTATAAGGGAGCCTCTTAGTCAGGGACTCCGGCACAGTAAACACTATGGTAAAATGGACTGCGCGTGTGACCGCCGGTGTCACCTTGCTAAGGAAAGGCTGCTGTGGCACAGCAAAAGTAGGGGGCCCCAGGCTGATTACACAGGATCCTGTGTGCACACATGTGTGCATCCATGTAAGGGCTGTGCGGGAGGGATCCTGGCATGCGCATCCCAAGAACACTTAGGGAACGTGGCACAGAAGGAACTATGCAGAGTGGGTAGTGACCTGGAGAAGGCCTCATAAGATGCGTGCACACAGAGGAGGGGTAGTCAGTGTGCTTACTGTATTTTTACTGTAGGGACACTCTAGTGCATGTCAACATCAGTGTGCTTACTGTATTTTCACTGCAGAAACACTCCATTCAATGTCAATGGGAAGGAGTGGCCTACGGCCTAACTCAGGTTCCCTAGGGCCCACAGAGACCAGACTCACACCAATGTACACTGTAACCTGTATGAAAAGAATGATGCAGTAGGTTACAAAAGCATAGTTGTACAAATTATGTATCATCCAGGAATGTCTTCTTTCTCTGACTCAGCTCAAGATTAGGGTCAATTACTGCTCTATCCAGCTGAATCAGCAGGGCCTTGCATCAATCAGCCAGCTGTCAGCCCCTGGCAGGAAATGGGAGGAGAAGCCCTGAAAGGAATGTTAGGAAGGAGGGGCTGAGTTCTAGAGCACATGTGGCCCAAGCTCCTGGACGATGCCGTTTTGAGCTATCCCAGAAGATTCTGCAAGAAGGAGGTGACAGGACAAATAAATTACTTGGCATTTCGGGATTGGCCAAAGGTGCAGCCCTGCTGGACACTTCAGCCCCCACTTGAAAGGTCCTGCACAGGGGAGAGCTCTCTCTCTTGGCTGTGTTTGACTGCAGAACACTGAAATTGCAGACAGTAATCATGGACTACTGGAAGGAAGAGCCCCCCTGAATGACCCCTGGGGGGCTCTTCCTTCCAGTGCTCCAATCCTAGGGCCCACAGCGAAGGAAAGCGGGAAGCGCTGTCGAGCCCCCCGAAGATGGCCCCAGAACCTTTTGCGGGGCCCCATTCAGATGGTCATCATGGACTTCTGGAAGGAAGAACCCCCTGACTGATCCCTGAGGCAGGGACTCTGCTCCTGAAGGACTTCAGGCCTAGGGCGGTGCATGCTGAGGACTAGTTGGGGGAAGACTTGGTTTGCGCAAGGAGTGTGTGCTGCCCAGAAGGAAAGGAGGGCACCCAGATGAAGTGATGGTGCAGGGAGTCAGTGGGACGGGGCTCCATATAATCTGGGACCCTTCAAGGCCAGGAGGCCTGGGGATAGTGCCCCTGGTGGCAAGGCCTCTTCACCAGGAGCACAATGACACCAGACCTACAAAATAGGTCCTTGGGGACCCAAGATGTCCAAAGGAGAAGGTCTGTGACCTTTGCCCTACTTCTGAGCGATCGGCGAGGCACGTGGGGCTCCAGCGCTGCTCAGGTCGATTCCCCCAGGGTGGGCCAGGGCCCCGGGGCTGCCCCCAAAGCAAAGATGGGGGCCGCCATCGCGACCCCTGTGAATAATAGCTAGGAGGGCCCCAGACCCCATCCTGGGGCCCACAGCAAAGGAAAGCGGGGAGCGCCTTCGAGGCCCCCTGAAGACGGCAGAAGGGGGTCCCAGACCCTTTCCCAGGGCCCCACCAAGAAGACTAGTCAGGGGACGTCATCTCATCCCCCATGAAGATGGCCAGCAGCTGAGGGAGTGCCGGTGGACAAAGAGCAAGCTGTGGGGCACCGTCGTACCCCCGTGAAAAGTGGCAAAAGAGGCCTCAGACCCCATCCCGGGGCCCTGTGAAGAGGCTGAAGGCAGGGAGAACTGTTAGGTTCTCTGGGATGACAAGGGAGGCCCCGGACGCCATCCCAGGGCCCTGATGTGGCAGAGGAGGTGGGGGAAGTGCTATTGCACTCCACCGGAGGCTCCAACGGCCACCACTGCAACACATGTCTGCCCACAGGAGCGGGCAGACACCAAAGGAAAGGCCAGCTCCTGCAGCAGCACCTGGAGGTGCTGGCCCTGTGGGGAGCCTGTGGGAGCCAGCCAGAGCGGCCGAGGGTGGCTCCCCGAGCCGCTCCCCAACAGGACTCACCATGAGGGCAGTTGGGGGTAGGCTTCCCGTGCTGCCCTCCAATGATCCCAGCATTCAGGGGGTGCCTGGGTGGGACCGGAAACCCCCCAAACACGAGGGCAGCCAGGGGTAGGCTTCTTGTGCTGCCCTCCAACAAACTCAGCATTCAGGGGTGCCTGGGTGGGACTGGACACCCCCCAAACCAAGAGGAATGCAGCAGCGTAGGGCAGCAAGAAAGGAAGCAGAGCGTCTCTCCCCGGCACAGCTGAAGTGCTTCTCATTAGATATTCATATGGCCCACAAGGCCATGCAAGGCCGACTGTCATTCTGAGCTGAGTGCTCAGCCCGTAGTGGCCCCAGGAGGATGGGGTCACCACCAACCAAGCACCAGTAGTCCAATGTGACTGCAGACAGGCTGTAGCCAGGGCAGGGGAGGCAGGAAATTCCAAGCACTTCAAGGAGAATCTTTAGAAACTTCTCCTTACTTCAAAGAAGGCACCTGGTATAAAAATATGGCCCTCATACCCACTCTTCAGTTCACCTCCTGGACCTGAGAAAGGACCCTCAGAGGACTGCCTGCTGGTGTGGCCTGCTGTGTACTTCAAAAGATTGATTTACTGCACCTGGTAGGACTGCTCTACTATCTGAAACCTGCATTCAACCTGCAGAGGTTTGCCCTGCTGCTTGAGTCCTGCTCCACTGCTTGAGCCCAGGGCTACCAGAGTGACTCCAAGGACCAGTTAGCTGGCTGCCTGATCGGAGCCTAAGGCACAGCAAATGTTCAAACCATTTTGAGCCTGCATTTGGACCCAGCCTTAGCGTTTCCTGACTCTCCAAGTGGTGCATCTCCATTCCTGGACCATTGGAAGTGGTGCCAAAGGTGCCCAGCTAGCCAAAGTTCAATTGTGTCAAATGTGCCTTGAAAACCAAGAGGCTAGAGGTGACTGTGACCTATCAGCTCTTCTCTCCACCCAAGGTGCATTGCCAGTTGGCCTGAGTTCACAGCAGTTCCCGCTAAAGGGGTATTCTGCCTTGTGGAGCCTATAGCTTGCAGCTTTTGACTCCTAAAAAAGAAACTAATGGCCTCATTTTAAGTTTGATGGACGGGAAAGTCCGTCCGCCATATTCCAGACGAAGCAGCTACCACCGTCGTGCCGACCCCGCTGGACCGATTAGGTGTTCCCGCTAGGAGGGAAACAGGCAGCAAACAGGGGGCAGCATTGTCTCTAGCTCCAGCAAAGCTGTCTCCTGCATGGTGCACCAGCATCCTCATAATGTTTACTGTCTGCAAAGCAGACATTGCAAGGGTGCTGGCAGGGGGACCCTTGCACTGCCCTTGCCAAGTGCAGAGGCAGTGCAGGCGCCCCACCATGGCCCCCTGCAGCTGTTCTCAGCCAGCCTTTTCATGGCGGTAAAACAGCCATGAAAAGGCTGGCAGAGAATGAGGTTGTAATTAGCAGGGTGGCACTGCATGCAATACCACCCTGGCTGATGGCAATCACCACCAGCCCGTTGGAATCATGGTCTAACCACCAGGGTCGTAATGTGACAGTTGGACCACCACAGTAGCAGTGGTACTGACCGCCACTGCAAGGCTGGTAGTCTCCAGACTGACAGCCTCGCAATGAGGCCCTAAGTCATAGTGCAGAGATCTTCATTGCACCTTCATCTGACAACGTTGCCTCCCCTTCGGTCAATGCCTGCAGCCTTTCCCCACTGAACTTTACTTTCTCAAAGTCTGAGGTTGGCTCTTGTAGCTGCTGGTTCTTACCTTAACATTAAAAAAGTCATTACTCTGGTTCTACTGATTATTAAAATGTATATTACTTTTCTACTTTAGTGTGGGAATCTTG
This sequence comes from Pleurodeles waltl, assembly GCF_031143425.1. Lineage (NCBI taxonomy): Eukaryota > Metazoa > Chordata > Amphibia > Caudata > Salamandridae > Pleurodeles > Pleurodeles waltl. Next base: position 655,127,688 of record NC_090443.1, on the reverse strand, counting down.
TGTTGTGTTTTCACTTAATTTCTCTTTTGAGCCTGACTGATTTTGTGCTGAGCTACAAGAGTGTTAAGGAAAGGTTAATTCAGTGACTTTAGGGGCTCACACTGACAAGTCTTGTGGCTGTTGCGTGAGCAGGGTTAACGCCCCACTCAACCAACACCCCAATTTCTCACAGTGAGTTAACACATTGAAATAATGATGACCATAAACTCTCTTTAATATCTGAAAAATCCTGTGAAAAACATATGTAAAATTTGCGGGGATCTCCCATTGTGTCAAAACACTTGTATCCTGGTACAAGTCAAATAATTGAATTCCGCTTCCAAAACGTTCATCATTAAATCAGTGTTTGAACAGCATTTCTAAAATGCCTATCAATACACATTAACGTACTGCACAATGATGCAACTCTAAAGCTGTTAAGGATAGAAATTACATCTATGATTAGGTAAAAATGCCAAAAGCATTTGTATCCCAGATAAAAGATCTCAACTTGCAAAAAAACAGACAATGCCCATATACTTACTTTAAAGTTTTATGCTCCAAATTGTGATTCTGAGCAGCTGCTTTTGATTTTTCAAACAACAATTACTGAATTGCATCAAAGGCCTTAGCTAAAATTGACATCATCCTCCTAATCATTTTGACAGATCCCTTTTTTTCTATTGATGGACTGCAAAGCTGTGACCCACAATGATTCAAATATGTGGACCAAAGGCCACATTCAAAGATGAGCTGTTGTATCATCCTAGAGAATGAAGTCTCTCAAAACCTTGGTGAATAAGAAGAGGTGTCAGTAGGAAATCTGCCTTTCCTGCGTGGTCTCCCCATATCTTTTGCATTTTTCTTGAGCCTAGTTTTGCTTGACATAAAACTATGTACACTTTTACCTCCACTAAACAGGAGTGATGTGCCTGTGCTTCCCTTTAAAATTTGCCCGAGTGCCACATTTAACTTTCTTAGTTTATGGTGCGGAAACATACCCATGGCATGGAAGGTTAATTCCACTTGTGGACTGCAAGGCCTATTGTGCGGTCCAGTACAGGGGCATTGAAAACATGACTTCAGGGCTACCCTTTTTAGCATGAAGTTAGTTCTTTAAACTTGGAGCACCGTCCTGTCAAAATGACACTTTAGTGCGTAGTAGAACTTGACTTTAAATATTAAATAAGTCAACCGTCACTACAATTTGCTGCTCACAACATAGGGTGCATAATATTTAAGAGCTGAACATTTGTGACATTAAAAATGTCATGTTCCCACAAGGACTAGACCCAAAACAAAATTGCCTGTGGTAAAGGCTGTAACTGGCACATAGAAAAAGTCAAAGTAGGATTGTACACTTCAGTCTATTACTTTTGACCTGTACCTGCTACCGACGTCGAGTCCTCGTGTCAGTTCGATGACCTCCTGTGTGGCTACACAACAAGAAACTTTTCACTTTAAGTGCCCAGCTGACCAGTGACAACTGGACTTGAAGTGAACTTTACTGTTGGCCTCTGCATGACACCCTGAGAGTCTCTAGGTGCCTTTGCTTCAGTTCCTGGGGGCCTTAGAAGTATCCTCCAATGTAGTTGGGAAGCAAGAAAAATGTTTGAAAACTTTTCCAGACTTTTTGACTTCCATACCTTTTACCAGGATCAATCCACTTTTTGTCTCTGACCAGAGTTCCATCACAGTCTGCCTCAAAACACGATCATTGGTACTTTGTAGCACTCTCTCCACTCAAAACTTTAAAATTCATTACTTACTTTCCTGTATTGGATTTCTGCCATTTAGGTGCCATATTTTTTTTTAATTTTACTTTTAGTGCTTGATGTTTTGACTTTATTACTTTCTTGGTACTGAAAAAATACTTTACGTATTGCCCTAAGTGAAACCTGTCTGCTCTGTATCATGGCTACCAAACAGTTGAGCTCAGGTTAATTTATGACTTGGAGGGTTCACACTGACAAGAGCTGTGATTATCATTGAGGTCAGCTGACCTGCAAACCCTGAACATGCAATTGTTTCACATTCACACAAATTACCACAATCCACAAAGACTAAAATGTATTTCAGTTAATTCTGCTTGATGGCTTTAGCATCACACCCAACAATATGTCAGGTAGTCCACTTCTATCCATGAATCAGTCATTTCTTTAAAAGATCATGACGCTTTGTTTTCTGTTTTACTGTATGACAGTATATAAAGCCAAGCAAAATTATGCTACAAAGAAACTGTAGCCAGAATATTGACTACCTCAATATTGTTAAGAAACAATCCACTTTAAGATATATATCAAGGTACATGTATGTTAAGTATAGTATATTCATACTTTTCTATGTATACTTATTTTCATGATATTTTAGAAATCCTATTTATGTAGTACAATGTTTTGGACACACGATTCTGTTAGATTACCCTCCGTTGAGTAGGATTGGACAATATAACATGGTCCCAAAATAAGGGTAGTAAAAGTACACACTGCAGGGGTTGAAAGGTTCTGTGGCCTCCAATTACTGCACCTTAGAAACACTTTGTGAATGACTCAATGAACCTTACTGTATCATCTGAAAAACTTCAGCAAACAAATATTTGAAGTGAGCATGCAGAGTTATTGTCTCCCCTCTTAGTGGAGGTAGCTGGGGATAATCATCACAATCTTCAAACACTTGATTGTTTAGGGGTACAGAGTTCAAGACTCACTGCACAGACATTTTGTCCTATTGTCTGGCCTTACCCTTTGTTGCACATTAGTTATCCTTTATTAAAAACATGTTTTAATTAGATTTGTTCTGTTTCAAAAGCGGGATGAGTCAAGGTTGGTCTCTCAAAAAACTGTGCTCTTCTACTACGGCTATGATTGACTGAGAACTTTTCTTAAGATGGCAGCCATAGACAAAAACATGCAGTGTGTTCAGAGGAACTGCTGTGACAGCTGTTGAGCTGAAGGTGCAGAGGTCCCCCTATGCTGGTGGTGAATACTAAAAATAATGGGTTGAGTCTGGCAAGGGAGGTTGATGTAATGGTCTCCACCACAGTGATAGATGGACGTCTGCCTGCCAAACAGTAAGTCAAGTCCTTTGTTTGCTCTGCTCCTGTAAGCAGTTCATCTTTACTTTTCCCTCACATTGGATTTCACTTGGATGTAAAGCCAAATAACTACTTTATTCTTGGTGCTGAAATTAGATCACTTAAGGGGAATTCAATCAATCAGTTTCAGCCATGGCTACAAAACAGTGAACTTTTCAGGTCCTTTGGTACTGTCAAAACTGTCACCTTTCTAAACTTTGATTTATCTCATTCAGTATCTCAACCAAGACAGATGACTGCAAGATCTGTTGGAGTGCATTGCCTACATATAAAGGTCTGTAATATGCTGACATTCTCTGAGACATGGTTCACTGAATGTTCTATAGTAGTTACAAACTCCTCCTCCCCGAACATTTTTCTCTAATGGTTGAAAACTGAATGGATCACATGGAAATGTGTCTTTCATTGTTAACTACATTACGTAAGCTTGTCTTCAAGTGCTAGCTTATTTTGAACCAATGGAAGCAAAAGCAACCAATGTTTACTTACCAGCAATACTCGGATGGACTGTAATTTATGTGAAAAGAACACTAGGACATAATTCTCTATTTAAAGAGGAGTATTGGAACTATTTAACTCCTTCCTAGGTTCCCATTAATACTAAATCACTATGGTGGCTTTAGTGTATAAGCCAAGTTAATGCACTGTGGGTTAGGTAGTGAGATATTATGTGCATTCATGCTACAGCTGAAAACAGATTGGCTCTTAGTGACTGACAATCATAACCGTAAAATGCAATATCAATGATTGGCCATACTTTGGTAACCTGACATTTGAGCTATGAAGTGAGAAGGGATGATGCTACCAGAGGTTGTAATAACTCAAAGCACTGTATGAAAAGGATAGTATTAACCAAATTAGTACAACCAATATTTATGAAGTCCTCTAAGTCTTGCTTCATTTTATGGGCAGCTTAGTGGTTTTATCAGCACAAGTCTAGTCTTTAAGATGTGGGTAATTACCAATCACTTTCCAGAGAGGTGCCTACTAGGAACATTATTTGGATCTTATAACACTACTATCAAGATGACCTGAAGTCCAAGAACCCCCATTTGCACTCAGTTACCAACAAATGATGCAAATTGGGCCTAGCCTTGGACAAGAAGTCAATGAATGCTGAAAATTGAGGCAACCAAATGCCAAAACCTTAACCAGAGAATGGAGGAAGCTGGAATTTGTTTAAGAGAATTTTTGAAAGTTCTTAGGGAAGCGACAGTCCCATGCTTTTAGAAATCATGACAAACCTGACATCAAGTGGAAAGTGGGTGAAGTGGAACACAGAAAAAGTGATCAGAAAAATGCTTGCAATAATACTAACAACTGTTAATTGATCAGGGTAGCATCACATCCATTATTCTTTTGCCCACCATGCCACCTCAGTTTGGACCTAGCAATATGCAAATCAATTTTGGCCCTTTACCATTAGGAACACTCCAGCCCAAACTATCAAGTCAGTTCCTCCTTGAGTGCAATGCAGTTTTATATTGATATGGGGTCATCACTAGGGTGTAGCATGGTTCCAGTGGCACAGTGATCACATGACTCATGCATGGGCATATCCTTGCCACTTAGGGTGGAAATTAAAGCACACAAAGGGTGACAGAAGGAATGAGTGCAAAAAGTCTACCCATAAGAAATCGTTCATGGCAACATTCCAACCCATAATTTTTTGTCCCCACAATGCTACCCCAGTTTGGACCCAGCCATATGCAAATCAATCTCAACCATTTTTATGATTTTATTTTCCTATTATTTGTTTTTCTCTTTGTACTGCCTGCACCTTTCTTTTTCTCCTTCCCCCACCCAGTTTATCTCTCTTATTTGAGGTTGTTTCCCACCTGATTCCTTCCCTTTCAATTGCCCTGCCTGTCCTTGGGTGTGCATGTATCCCCCTGTGTATACACATGTGGCTGTTACTAATTGTCTGGGGTGCTGTGGGGCCTATCATTTGTGTCTCTCCTGATGTTTCTACAGTGGTACACTTTTTGTATTGTTCACTGCTGTCATTATGCCACAATAGAGAACTGCATTAATTTGCTAGAACCGTTTTGAGACTTTCTTATTTAGAAAAGTAGAGGATATTTTAGTAAATAAAATATCCTCAAAAACAATAAAAATCCAATCAGCAGTACCAGAGTTATGAATTTTTAAAGTGTATGTTGAAAAAAGAGCCAAAAGGTGTGAAGCACAAACTGGGGAGTGCATTGTTGTGCTAGACTAAGAAAGATGCAACATTTGACACAATGGTGTGTGTTAGAAATGGGGTTTTTGGTTGGCAGTCAGGTTACCCTCTGTCCAAGCAAGAACCCTCACTGCTAGTCAGGGTAAGTCACACACAATCCAAATTATCCTGTGCCCACCCTCTGGTAGCTTGGCACGAGCACTCAGGCTTACCTTAGAAGGCAATGTGTAAAGCATTTGTGCAATAAATCATACAATAACACAATACAGCACCACAAAAAATATACCACACAGTGTTTAGAAAAATATATAATATTTATCTGGATAATTGCAGGTCAAAACAAATAAAGATGCAATATGAAATTGTAGAGATATCACTGAAAAGTGATATAAAGTGTCTTAAGTCTTTAACAAGCAAACAAAGGCGGTCATTCTGACCGCGGCGGGCGGCAGTCGCCGCCCGCCATGCGGTCACCGCCAAATGGCCGCTCCATTGTCAGAAGACCACGGACGCCATTCTGGCTTTCCCGCTGGGCCGGCGGGCGACCGCCAAGAGGGCGCCCGCCGGCCCAGCGGGAAAGCCCCTGCAACATAAAAGCTGGCTCCGAATGGAGGCGGCGGTGTTGCAGGGGTGCGACGTGTGCAGTAGCACCCGTCGCGATTTTCACTGTCTGCAAAGCAGACAGTGAAAATCCTGCTGGGGCCCTGTTAGGGGGCCCCTGTACTGCCCATGCCAGTGGCATGGGCAGTGCAGGGGCCCCCAGGGGCCCCACGACACCCGTTCCCGCCATCCTGTTTCTGGCGGTGTAAACCGCCAGAAACAGGCTGGCGGGAAGGGGGTCGGAATCCCCATGGCGGCGCTGCAAGCAGCGCCGACATGGAGGATTCTCCGGGCCAGGGGAAATCTGGCGGGAAACCACCGGATCCCCTTTTCTGACCGCAGCTTTAATGGCCCTGGAAGCACCGCCAGCCTGTTGGCGGTTCTTCCGTGGTCCCATGACCGCCAGGGTCGGAATGACCCCCAAAGTCTCTTTCAAGCACAAAGTACCTGGTTTAAAGTGGAAAATCTCCGCAAAGGGCCGCAGAAGAAGAGATACGTGGAAAAATGGTGTGTGCGTCGATTTCTCCCCTGCACACACGGACTTGCGTCGTTATTTTTCACGCGGGGAAGTCGTGCGTCGTTTTCCGGTGCGCGGACATTCTCCTTCTGTGGTTCGCGGGATTAACAGATGCCTCGGGGTCTGTGCGTGGAATCCTAGGCTTGTTTTCCGGCTGCGCGTAGATCCGGTGGGCTGTGCGTGGAATCTTCTCCCTCACCGCAGGCGTCGCGTCGATTTCCTTTCTGAAGACAGGTGGCGTTGTCCAGGCAAGGCCGCGCGTCGAAGTTCCGGTCGCACCACAGGCGTCACGTCAAGCGGTGTCTTTCCAGATCGCATCATGTTAATTTTTCACCGCGGAGCAAGCTGTGCGTCAACTTTTTCAGCGCACAAGGCGTCCAAATGAAAAAGAGAAGTCTTTTTGGTCCTGAGACTTCAGGGAACAGGAGGCAAGCTCTTTCCAAGCCCTTGGAGAGCACTTCAGCAGCAAGGCAAGAGTTCAGCAAGGCAGCAGGGCAACAGCAAGGCAGCAGTCCTTTGTAGAAAGCATACAGGTGAGTCCTTTAGGCAGCCAGGCAGTTCTTCTTGGCAGGATGCAGGTTCTGGTTCAGGTTTCTTCTCCGGCAAGTGTCTGATGAGGTAGGGCAGAGGCCCTGTTTTATACTAAATTGTGCCTTTGAAGTGAGGGTGACTTCAAAGAGTGGCTAAGAAATGCACAAGGTCCCCTTTCAATTCAATCCTGTCTGCCAGGGTCCCAGTAGGGGGTGTGGCAGTCCTTTGTGTGAGGGCCCATTCAAAATTCAGATGTATGCAAGTGAGGCGGAGTACCCTGTGTTTGGGGTGTGTCTGAGTGAGTGCACAAGGAGCTGTCAACTAAACCTAGCCAGACGTGGATTGTAAGGCACAGAAAGATGTAAGTGCAAAGAAATGCTCACTTTCTAAAAGTGGCATTTCTAGAATAGTAATATTAAATCCAACTTCACCAGTCAGCAGGATTTTGTATTACCATTCTGGCAATACTAAATATGACCTTCCTGCTCCTTTCTGATCAGCAGCTGCCACTTCAACAATGTATGAGGGCAGCCCCAATGTTAGCCTATGAAGGGAGCAGGCCTCACAGTAGTGTAAAAACGAATTTAGGAGTTTTACATTACCAGGACATATAAACTACACAGGTACATGCCCTGCCTTTTACCCACACAGCACCCTGCTTTAGGGGTTACCTAGGGCACACATTAGGGGTGACTTATATGTATAAAAAAGGGAGTTTTAGGCTTGGCAAGTACTTTTAAATGCCAAGTCAAAGTGGCAGTGAAACTGCACACACAGGCCTTTCAATGGCAGGCCTGAGACGAGGTTAAGGGGCTACTGAAGTGGGTGGCACAACCAGTGATGCAGGCCCACTAGTAGTATTTAATCTACAGGCCCTAGGCACATATAGTGCACTCTACAAGGGTCTTACAAGTAAATTTAATAGCCAATCATGGATAAACCAATCAACAGTACAATTTACACAGAGAGCATATGCACTTTAGCACTGGTTAGCAATGGTAAAGTGCCCAGAGTTCAAAAGCCAACAACAGGTCAGAAAAAATAGGAGGAAGGAGGCAAAAAGTTTGGGGATGACCCTGTCAAAAAGCCAGGTCCAACAGTGTGGCAGTTAGGAATGGGACCAGGTGTGGCCAGCTGAGTGTTGCACTGTTTGTCCTGGCTGTAGGGCATAGGCTGTTCTGTGAAGCAAAGCTCTGCATCGTGCTGTCTAGCCTGTTGAGCTGCTGATCAGGAGCTGTGTGGTGTTGTGATACAGGGCCTCAATTTTCATTGGATCTGGTGAAGCCATTGATCAGGAGCTGTAAGGCACTGTGAAGCAAGACACTGCATCAGTCTGCCTCTCTCTCTGGCGGATCTGTGGAAGCTACTGATCAGTAGCTATGGCTGTGAAGTGCTGTAATATAATGCCCTGTGTTAATCTGCGTCAGTTGCATCTGACCTGCTGGAACTGACAGTTGAGCAGTGGAGGAGTATACTCTGACTCCAGTCAATGGTCCAGGACTTTGAGTAAAGCAGTTGGGGGTCAGGACTCACTCCCTCAAAGGCCAGCAGAGAAGACCAGGTTGGGTCCCATTGGGTCTCATTAGCTGGGAAGTAGTGGAGGTTTGTTGTGACCTTGTAGCTCATGAGTAGGTCATCCAACTGACCTTTGGAGTCACTTTTGTGGACCTGGGTTTAAAGCAAGCACAGCCAGCCTTCTTTCTTCAGACAGCAGAGCGGTCCTTCTGAATCTTGTCAGGTCCAGGCATGTTCTGATTTTAGGGTTGTGAGGGCTGTCACTTTTATACCCAGTTGCAGCTTACAGGTGGGAGATACCCCCTTTGACTAACACAACTGTTTCTGGTCAGTTCTTTCTTTTCCCCTTGGTCTGGCTCCAATCTAGCTAGTGACACAAAGGACAGGCAAGTCCAGGTGTGAGTTGCATTTGCCACAGACAGAGCAGGCATCTTCTGGAGTCAGGAAGTGGCTGGATACAGCTCTGAAGCTACTCTTTGAAAGTCTGGAAGGGGCTGGGTACAATTCCTATGCCACCAATACCAGAGAAGGAACACACTTCCCCCACACCCACAAACCTTTTGCCTCCTGTCTGGGAGGAATACACATCACACCATGGGAGAGCGATTAACAGTCATGTGACCCTTGACATGGACAGAAAGGCACATTTGGTTTAGGCAGAAATTAAATATACACCTCTCTACTATTCTCACACTGAAATTATCACTTATTAAATGTAATAGGGTAGCTCAGTGTTGGTCTATGGGCGGTTAGACTTGCCACACTGAAACTTTGGGGCTCTTCACTGCCATGTAAAACTCTAAATATGCATGTCTCACTTTTTAAATACTATACGCCCTGCCATCTGAGCCTTTAGGACCTTACTCAGAAGTTACATATACGTATTAAAAAGGAATGTTTAGGCCTGGAAAAAGGTTAATTTTTCAAGGTCAAAATGATGGTTTAAAACTGCACTGCAGAGTTAAATGACGGGCCTGACACTTGTTCCTTTGCTAGAGATACAATGACTGCCTCAGCCCATTAGTAGTACTTAATGTACATGCCCTGGGTACACATGGTACAATAGTCTAGGAATTTATAAATAAATACAAGGTGTACACCAATTTCACCATGTTTTGAATGGAGAGCACAAGCACTTTCCATTGTCTTGCAGGAGTAAAATGTGCAGAGTTCTACAGCTAACAAAAGCTGGTTCAGCAGAAAATAAAAATGTAATTAAGGCAAAAGGTCTGGTTGTATACCACAAAAAAGATGGCCACATCCAACACTTCATTCCTATGTATTTACACATTGAAGTTTGAGTTTCTAACATGTCATGTGTGAACGAGCCCTTTCTGAGCACCAATCACCTTAAGCCATTTTTGCTTCCAGACACAGAGACACAATTAAAACACATCAATGTTTTATGACTACCTGACTGCCTTTCCTCACCTTGTGATCATGATTATTGTTTGACTCCGCTAGTAAGCTATTCATTTTGTGTCTACTGTAATTTTTAATATTCAAGGTGTGTGCGCATGTGTGTGTGATTATAGTATCACATTTTAATTCTCATTTAAATATTCATTCGATTGTTGTTTTTTAAGTGTTACTTCAGTGACAAAGTGCAAACAATGTTATTCCTAACAGGTGAAACTGATTTGGTTTACATGAAAAATACCTGCTCAACCTCCGCAGTTTGACTTAAGCTGTAAGACTTTACTTGGAGAACTGTACAAAGTAGTGCTAAAACTGCACAGAACAAAATACACAGTTAAAAACCCCATGCTAGTTTAAAAATGCAAAATTAAGTCATCATTATGGTATTCAGACCAAATGTGCCTAAGTTAAAGTATGGAAGAGCCACGGCTATGGCAAATCTCAATGGGGAGGGTGAGGGGGTACGACTGGGGTGGGGGAAAGAAGGAACTAACATTTTTAAAAAACACTTACCTTTCTGTTCCTTTGCCGCCGCCTCCCTCATCGCTCCTCTTTTGGTGTCCCAGCATTCTCAGAGACACCAGCACAGGCTCCCAGCAATCCTTGTGCTGCTTACATGCTAAAGCTAGCATGAAAGCTGCATCAGGATTGGTCTGAGTGGCTCGGACTGACGCTCAGACACAGCCTTGGGGCTTGTGCAGTTTCTCCAGCCTGGCTGTTCAACACACCCGGGCTGGAGAAACCTAAGTGCGCATGTGTGTTTGGCGGGCCTGAGACGGCCGGCCAAGGATGCATGCTTTCCTTTGGTGCACTCTCCCCTCCTCCCACCTCCCATTACCCAACCTCATCCCTTCCTACACTGCTGGCTGAACCAGCAGATGAAAAATAAAACAATAGTGGAACTATTGTTTCGTTTTTCATCTCCTGGCTCTTGGCCAGGAGGGCAACGCTCCTCCACCATTAAGGTGGAGCCGCCCCTGCTATGCAATGATTTCTTTATAATTCGCTAATCTCTCCTACTCACCACCGTTTTAACAATATTTTAGATATGGAATCTCATTACCTATACATTTTTCCATCTACAACTGCTATGAATTGTTTGGAGAATTCCTTTCAAATGTGCGCTGCCTTTTGAACATAACTTGTGATGAGTACATTTTGGAAATGCTTGTAAATCTCCACATAGCTCCTTCTAATGACTTAACTCCCAATCTCACGTTTGCATCATTGTCACAGCTACTTTATATTTAGTTGAATAGCCATCAACTAATCACCAAATAGAGGACAGCACTCTAAGGTTCATTAAAATATGTCATCGACTAGAATTCACCAGCGGTACCCAACACCATTTGACAGGTTGGAAAACAATTACTGCAGCTCCCGTTCCTATTAGCCAATCAGTGCTGTGTGAAAAGTAAAGGAGATGTTACTGACAGACATTCAAGTTTTTAGCTAACAGGGCGATTTCTTCATATACCCTCTCTTTATTGGCAGACAATGTTAATGTTTAAGAAAATAAATGCATTTTAATTGCATATTTTTCTTCGGGATGTTGCATTTTACTGCCAGATTGCATGCTCAGCAGCTTTATATGTTTAAAGAGATTATTAACAGTAAGAAGGGTGACAGCCAGTCCTGGGGCTCCAAAACAAACTTATGCAAGATGGCATGAAAAAATGTGGTGTATTAAGCAAAACTACAGATGGTAAATACCATTGGGCATAACAATTAAGCATCACTAACAGCAATGTAAAGTGTAATGATTTTATTGATATTGCAGTAAATCATCTTTTTTTCGTATTACTTTTAACAAGGACGAACAGGCCTTGAAGTGATTACCTTTACATTTATTGTTGCATTGTGCAAGCCTATCGAAGGATAGTGAAGGAAGGCCCAGTATTTGCCTGCCCCTATGTTCTAACCTGCGTTCACATCTACCGAATACTAAGCTGGAATTACATGCTCCATTGTAGGTGATTGCGAAAAAGCTCAGGACCAAATTCATTAATTTTTCACGCAACCTATCACAGAAAGTAGCTGCACTGTGTTCGTGTGAAAGAGAGGAAGGAGAACAGAGTCATATCTACTGATATATGGCACTGTGTATCTCTATCACTGTGCTGGTGGTCTTTCAGTTTGCTTAGCGCCACACATGCCCCTTTGCACTACAGCTCAAGGTTGCGTCTGTGATGTCTACCCTGTTTTTTTTTTTTTTCTGGAAGGGTACCCTTTAACTACAAAATGCTATGCTGAGACAGTGATTAAAACTTTTCTCCAACTTTACTCCTGACTTGAGGAGCCATACATTTAAAATGAAAAGTCTTGTGCACCTTTTTGGTAGATAGGGCTTTTGGTCAAAGACCATAGTTGACTGCACTGAGTGCCAGTTTACCACCTACGGTACGCCACCTCGATGTAAAGTTGTGCAAGTATCAAACAGAAACGCTTTGATTTACTTTAGGGCTGCTTTACAGCACAAAACAAGCTTTGAGCTGGAAAGCAAACCCTTTTCCAACACATTGCATCAGTTTTCATCACAAAACCTGCTTCAAATCGTTACGACCATCACATTCCTACCAACCAGCACATTGGGGATCACAAGAAATACATCAGAAGGTCTATTTCGAAGTCTCACAAGGTTAATTTTATTTCTAAATATGGTGAATCAGGAGGTAGATTTTTATCTATGTAATATATACAGCACATTTGGAATATTAGTGAGCACGACTTAGCCTTCCCCATTTTCAGAAATGACAGCGGCATGAGCTGTATTTTTAGGGGGGAAGGGGCAATTTATTGAAATGTCACACTGCAGCTACCAAATAGCTGTGCTGTGTTTGCGTCAAAGGAAAAGTGAAAAACAGAGCCATATCTACCAAGATATGGAGCTGTTTTTCTGTTCCACAGCGCTGGTGCACGGTAGGATGCCTAGCACCAATACACTATAGTACAATGGTGTGTGCATTTTGCCAAGCATAGGTTGTGTACTGGAAGTGGCTCCTTCCTGGATAAAAGCTAAGCTTTAATACTTTTTTCAATTTGTATGTGTGCTTTGCATTGCTGAATACACACATACAGTTTGACAAGTGTAGAGAAATTTAAGTATTTCACTTCATTTACGCCTGCCTTGAGGAGGTGTAAAGATTTGGGGCAAATCCCTGTCTATGCTTTTATATCTCATGTTAGATATCCATGAGGACATTTTTTTAGGGGTTGAGAGGGCACAACCCCCTTCTGTTGTGTAGCCATTTTAGTTATAGCTTCATACATGTTATTTTAGCGAACTAGGCCTGCCGCTGTGCACTTTCACCTAAACATATTTCACTCAGCTTCATTTTTTTTTTTAAATAGCCACATTTTGCAGTCTATTTTTTTGTTCTCTCTATCTAGCTGTTGTTAGCCTAGTTCAGCATGCGTTGTTAAACAAGACATGTCTTTCACTCTGTGCTTTTCTCAAGGCTGCAGTAAGATAGGTTGCCTGCAAATGGGGTAACGCTTTGTCTCTAGTGTTCATAGAAAGATACACACTCTTACGTAGGGATCCTTTCTTGGAACATCAGCTGTTGTATTATAAAAACACTACTTTGACCCATGTATGTTAGGGGGAGATTCCAGACAGATGACCAAGACTGTATGCTGATTGCTGAATGCTTCGCTACAGCTGCTTATGTAGATTACAGGCATCTTGCTCAGGTATGAGGGATGATGTCTTCCCAGGGGAATCTGAAGGGCAGAACTAGAGCTTAACATGCTGTGCTCTAACATAGCCTAGATAGGAATGATTTTAATGATTCTAGTGACAATTTGGTAGCGTTATTTTTATGCTTTACTCTCCTTGTCACAATTTTAATCCTGTCATGTTTTATCACCCTAGTTATTGCAGGACATGCTTTATTATCTAAGATGCAGTTGCTTCATTAAAACCTTATTGAAACATATACTGCCTCTGATTGTCCTTGTATATGTGAGACCAATGTAACTGAGAGAAACGGATGTAATCTGAGTGACCATGATTTCCCTGAGGAGTCAATTGTGTCATGCACTCGGCTGCCCAATCATCCCTGCTCCTGGGTAGAGATGAGACACTGCTAGTTAGCCGGCGCAAAACCAGGATTAGGCCGACAGGAGTTACCTGTAGTGGGTTCAGACTCAGTCCCCCACAGTGCAAGTGATTCTGCCACCCAAAATCCAGTAGTCTCATTAGAATAATGAAAGCCTACGTGACACCTCTATATGTGGACCTATGAAACTTTACTGTCTTTTGCCCTCTCGGTGATCCCCTTTTCTACTCCTTACCCTTCACTCCTTTGGGGGCGGGCTAGTTCTCAGGCATGGATTTCAATTCACCAAAATGCCAGGGGTAGCGGAAGTGACATAACACACCATTTTATCTTTCCTTTCGGTCACACACACATGCTTATATATACATGCACACACATTCACACACGCTCTCACATAAACAAACCATCACCCAGAAGCACACTCACAACATACATTTAAAATCATTTTTTAAATTTCCTCAGGTGCTAGGCATGGTCATATTCCAGCTAACTGAAATTAATTTTTTTCTACAGTAATAGTAAATAATATATTACTATTCACAATTAGTGAAATAATTTTTTTTTTTCCTAAAACATGGAAAAAATGGAGAGTGGAGTCCTATCTGATGTCCAAAAGGATAAGCTGCCACTGTGCTCATTGCACTGATTTACCATCTCAGAGACCAGGGGTCGTAAGAGCAATGTCAGTGGTCACAAGAGGCAAGCCAGGTAGAGATGTAGTGGGAGACTCAGAGTTGCATCTACCAGTGGGGCAATAAAACCAACAAGACTCTCCACTTGCTGTACTGTAAGAGGAGAAATATGAGCTTTATAGCCCATATATTAGATGGACGGGTAGGCACAGTAATGGACAATTATGCTATTGCTCAAGGTTTCATCCTAAATATTTTACATTAAATGCATGGCACATCATTGTTGCACCCAAACAATTAGAAAGGTTTTTTTAGGACCTCCTGAAGAAGCAGCTCTGCAGATAGATCGACTAGAGGAGAATGTCACTAGACATGAATGATCAATTGCCATGGGTTGATTGAAAACAGAAAAGACTCCAGGTCCAAATACGTTTCTGGTTGAACTGTTTATATGTACAGCAACAAATACCCAATTACGGAAGTGACAGACTGTTAACTTAAAGAGTGTGAGCTACCACCAGACCTCCGTGAAGTCAATATAGTAATGATACACAAGGCAGTCTTGCCATCTGT
This sequence comes from Pleurodeles waltl, assembly GCF_031143425.1. NCBI lineage: Eukaryota > Metazoa > Chordata > Amphibia > Caudata > Salamandridae > Pleurodeles > Pleurodeles waltl. Next base: position 655,112,585 of record NC_090443.1, on the reverse strand, counting down.
GGATTGGTCTTCACATAGGTCATTCTCCCTTCTACACATGGAAATTAAAATTCCAGCCAAAGATGTAGCTATTTGCTGATGGGTGGGGCCAGATGTAGCAAATATTTTCGAGTCGCAAATGGCCCGAATCGCTATTTCTGACCTTGCAAAATCTGAAATGGGATGCAAATCCGAAGTGCAAATAGCGATGCAAGCCATTACCAGCTCGCAAAATTTGCGACCTGATTTTGTGACCCGCAAATAGGAAGTCGCAATTTGCGAGTCGCAAACCATATGCAAAAGCCAGTTGCAAATTGCGACTAGTTGCAAAAAGCCCATTTTGCACATCCAGATTACTACTGATTCAGAGTAGGTGGTAACCAGAACCAAAGTATAAAAGGAGACCCAGAAGGCATCTGGGTTACTCAAAATGGCTGAACTGTATGTGCTAGCATGGAGGAGGAGAGTCCACGCCGTCCAGCAGAGGAGGAGGAGGAGGCAGAGACAGGAGAGGATATACAGGAGAGGATATACCGAACCAGGCAGACACTATTCCAACAAACTGAGGAGGAGATATATGACAAATATAGACTGAGCAGTGGAGCAATTTTTGAATTAATTGCACTACTTAATCCGCAGCTTGAACAACAGACAATGGGCGGCAGCGCCATCCCTACACATGTGCAAGTGCTATACTCACTGCACCTCTTGGCCTCGGGCAGCTATCAGGGGGTGATTGCTGTTGCAGGTGGGGTGTCCTAGAGTTCACTCTCACGATTCTTCAGATCATTCCTAGACATGTCCAGATATATATACCTACCCTGGAATGAGGCAGAAATTAACAGCTGTCCACTTCTCCCATTGCAATGACGGCCTCTGGCTCCAGGGTCTGCTCGACCATTGCTTCCATGGCTGTGGGTGGTGGGACGGTGGATGGGCCTCCTCCGGTGCCCCTCATCTCTCTCAGCTGCTCTGCAACCCTCTCCTTTGTCCTAGAGCGCAGGTCATACCACCGTTTCCTGATTTCCTCAAGGGTGCGGTGGCTAACCCCTATGGCATTTATCCTTTCCTGGATCTGCTGCCATATCATTTTCTTTTGAGTGCCTGGGACACTTATGGCTGCCTTCCCAAATAGTTGGTCATGGTGCAGGCAGCATTCTTCCGTCAGCACCTCCAGCTCTTTATCTGAGAATTTCACCCTTCTTCTCCAGCCAGCACTGCCGGTCTCCTCCTTTGTAGCAGCAGCTCCTCTCTCCTGGGTGTGGCACAGCAGTTTGAAAAGGGTGCGGTCCTCCCTCCTCCCAGGTGTATTTCATGACTTCATGGTTCTGATGTCATCACCAAGAGCCAGGAAGTGGTTTTTCAAACTGTTGTGCAGCACCTGCAGGCAATTTGCTAGTCAGTCGCAATTTGCAACACCCTTCTCGCAATTTGTAACCTCGCTTTTAGTGAGGTCGCAAATTGCGACCTCACTAAAAGCGAAGGTCGCAAATTGCGGTGCAACACCTATGCGACTCACAAATAGGTATTCCAATTATTTCATGAATTTGAATTTGCGAGACGGAAATAGCGATTCGCATTCAGTCGCTATTTCCGATTCGCAATTTTTAACCTACCTACATCTGGCCCTTAGCCTCTGGTGAAGATGGACTAGAGCCAATTTATGTCTAGGTGGTTGACTTGATACAACATCATATGATTAAATACAAATCTAGCCCTTAGCAGAAAGGTACCTAGCATTTTTAATGGCTGACTTTTAAATGTCTCTTGACTTGGTATGGTGGGGCTAAATGTTTGCAATCCTAAAAAGAATGAACTATGGACCTAAGTTCCATCACTATATACATCTTATATGTCTGTCTGTGAGAGTGGGAATGAGTGGAATGGTGTCAGACACAATAGACACATTTCCAAAATTTAGAGGAACTAGATAGAGCTGTCATCCTATTTACCATTGTAATTGAATCTCTAGCAGAGTGAGCCACATGGAAGGTTTGCTTCACTGCTCTAAGTAGGCTCCAGTGTTTGCTGAGAGATATCCCAATATGCCAATGAAGCACTTATCATTGTGCAGGGCTCAGAGTGTTCAGGCCCAAGCTTACAGCAAATGCTTCACATTTTTGGAGAGTATAGAGCTTGTCAATGCTCTATCAATTGGGCATGTCATATCAGGATCTTGGCTGGTTTAAGGGACTTAAAATTACAACAGATGGATTCTAATACCTGGGGGTTTACATTGGCAAAGACAGAGTGTGGGCATGGCAGAAGAACATCCTGCACAAGATAAAAGATGAGATGGTGTATTGAGCCATCCTCCCCCTGTTTTAAAGGGCAGCTATACCTAAAATGGTGGCCTTACCACAATTACTGTATCACCTGCAAATTCTTTCATCAGATATATCCTGCAGCTTCTTCAGCTGACCTAAGAACCTGGCAAGGTACAGTCACACTGATACTGATAATTGCATGAGCTCTGTATTTCTTATCAGGGCTAGCCTCAAGAGGTGATTTTATAGCCCTACTTTTGCAGCTACCAGAGAGGTTGATTTATTTATTCCTTTGGTAACCACTGTTTTTAACATTCTACTTTCTTCCTTACTGTTGCACCATTGCATTTTTAGCAGGGTGTTTTATACAGGTCCTGATGAGCTCTCTCTACACCTGGTAAAGGATTAATTTAGGACAGAAACATGTTGACCCTGAAGACCTAGCTAGGGATATTTATGTTTTTTCCCTTATTTACGCTACTGGTTTTTAGGAGTTGTAGCCCACACCACAACTACTGTTGGGGGCTGAGGAGGAACCCTAAGATAAAGCATGCCACCTTGAATTGGGTGAAGGATTTCATCCTTAAAAGAAGAATTTTTCCTCTTGTGTGGGAAACACTTAGACCTGACAGCCTCAGGGTGGTCATCCGCCAACTTTTTGCCTGCCTCTCCACTTTTCTGACATTGTTTTTGCTGGTTTTAGAACTCTGCGCTCTTTGCCACTGCTCACCAGCGCTGAAGTGCATATGATCTCTTCCTTAAACATGGTAACAATGGTTCATCTCCAATTGGCATATTTGCTTTACTTATAAGTCCCTAGCAAATAGCACTGCATGTGCTGAGGGCCTGTAAATCAAATGCTACTAGTGCAACTGCAGCACTGATTAGCATAAGTAGGCCCTTAACCATGTCTCAGGACTACCATTCCAGGACCTGTGTGTGCGGTTTCACTGCCACCTTGGCTTAACATTTAAAGGTACTTGCCAAGCCTTAAACTCCCCCTTTTCTACATATAGGTCACCCCTAAGGAAGACCCTAGGTAACTCCTAGGTCAGGGTGCCATGTAGGTAAAAGGCAGGACATGTACATATGTGTTTTATATGTCCTGGTAGTGAAAAACTGGCATTAGGACTGCTCTTATATACTTTCTGAGCAGTAGATGCTGATCTGAGTGGGTCTGCATGACCATATGGTCCATGGCTGCCCGGGATGGAAGTCAAGGGCATCTAGAGCCTATAAGAATGGCTCAGACAGCTGCCAAGGAGAGGGGCAAGGGGAGCGGGAAACCGGTCCCAGAAATTCCCACGGTGGAGGTTGCCGGGGTCCAAGACAGGGAAAAAGCTAAAAGCTCCTCTGATCCCACTCCCCATCAATGGCAACACCTTTGAAAGGGTGGGCATCAATGTCATTGGTCCATTGTACCCCAAAACTGCCCTAGGCAACAAGTTTATCGTGGTTTTGGTCGACCATGCCACCTGATGCCCAGAGGCAATCTCTCTGAGGACGGTGACCTCACCTGTGGTGATCAGAACTCTGATGGGGATCTTTACCCGTGTGGGGTTCCCCAAGAAGATAGTGTCTGATACAGGCACTAACTTCATGTCAGCATATGTGACGTCCATATGGGATGCATGTGGTGTAACGTACAAGTTCACCAAACCCTATCATCCTCAATCCAATGGTCTCAATAAGAGATTTAACAAGACCTTGAAGGGCATGATTACAGGCCTGTCTGAGGCCACGAAGCATTAGTGGGACATCCTCTTACCACGTCTTCTCTTTGCTTGTGGAGAGATACCCCAGAAGGGGGTAGGGTTCAGTCCCTTTGAGCTTCTTTATGAGTACCCTGTTTGGGGACTCAAGTATTTTCAGGAAGGCTTGGGAGAAAGCTCCCAGGAAACCTCCCCGAGGATGTGGTCAGCTACATGTTGTCCCTCTGCAACCAGATGCACCACTTCTGGAAAAAGGCCAAGAGCATCCTCGAGGCCAGTCAAGAGGTTATGAAACACTGGTATCACCAGTCCACTCTGGTGGAGTTTCAACCTGGAGACAAAGTGTGGGTTATAGAACCAGTAGAGCCCAGAGCTCTCCAGGATCGCTGGACTGGTCCTGCGTTTAAATACACTGTGCATAGAATTTATGGGCAATTAAGCCTAAATGGGGCGACTTCTTATTATTAAAAAGAAAGATTAGGCCTGTTTTAAGGGTTATTTCGACAGATCAAATTTGCTTTTTAAAACAGCCACAGGCAGGTTACCTGTGTGTAGCTTCCAGGCTTCACATGGGGTAGTCTCTCACATGCAGACGTTCAGCCCGCACATACATGCAGGCACATGTGTACACGTATTCATGTGTATCCAACCCAGTTCCCCTTACCCTATCAGCACTTCAGCAATCATATCTTAAAAAGCCAGACTCTGGGGGTAAACACATTCAGTCAACTACAATGAAGTTAGAGTGCGTGAACCCAGATGGTGAGATTACTGCTCCAAGGAGAAGCACGACATGCTTGCTCAAACTACAGCAGGACACTTGGCCAAACTGTTGAAGCTTTAAACTTCAATCTAATTTCAGTCCTGTCCTATTCTGCCCTAGCTCCTAAAAAGAATAACATTGACAAATTAGAAACCATTTTTATTCAATGTGCATGATTATTATTTAATCTTGATCTTCAGCTCCGCATGGTGCAACTTCACCTGTACTAAATCTTTGTTTCATCAAGCTTATGTAGCCGAAAAAATTAATTTATTTTTGTAACTGTGCTAATTTCAGCAATATCTCTATTAGGGGACAGATCTATCAAGATCTGATGTGTAACTCTCTATCAGCCACTTTCGTCTTGGGGAAACCCAGTAACTTGCTCTGTTGAACAAATATACCTAGCCATGCTTTGTGGATCTGTTGAGTATTTATAAATTAATCCATAAAAATACAATCAGAAAGAGATTGTAGAAGTCTTTCCGGGTAATCAATCTGCTCAGGCTGTCAAGATATCAAGAGACAGCGTATTTAATCAAATCATATGTCTCGCTCAGGCAGTACCTCCTTTCCAACCTGGAGACCGTAACAAAACAACAATCCTGAGGTTTCAACTTCCCTGTATCCCCCTGAAGCAGTTTGAGGGCTCCTGGAATGCATGGGATCCCTGCCCTTTCTGCAGGTTGTGACATGATTATGATGAAACTTTAGAGCATACTTTGTGTAACTGCCCTGACTTGAGTGACGATTGAAACAAGTATTTATTAACGGCTTTCAGAGAGACTTCATTACGAACAATAGGAGAAACAACGAGGGCGTGATTTACATTATAAATCAATGGTCGATTGGAATACCTGATTAAATTTCTGGACACAGGGTAACACAGACTTAAAACTGCAGAGAGCCTCAGCTTGAAGCCCATAGCAGTGTCAAACCAGATTATAAAGTATTTTGTTCTTATAAGAAATCTGTTTTATGATTTATGTGACGTTTTAATTCGCCTTGAAGGTACTAGATACTTCATTTTTATACTGTAAGTTTGTGTATTCCTTACTAGTTTTTATGAATCAATTTGAAGTTTCTTAATATGCTTACTGCTGCACTCAGACTCACCCACAGTAAAGGTCTAAAAACCAAATTATAAAATGCAAAAAAAAAATCATGAACTAAACAGACTGAACCCATTTGGAACAATAGAGCACAGGTATCATGCAGCAAAAAGGAAGAATAAGAATACACTTTTTAAAATAGGATTATCTGATTTTTTTTCACAATGTAATGGTCATGCCAATAAATTAAAAAAGGTTTCACATTTAACTACTTAAGGAAAGAAGTATATTGTGAAACCAATAGTATAAATCAAGGTAGACCGAGATTTTCCACTTTGAACATTTATTATCATGAAAATATAACGTTTCGGCCGTGAACTGGAAGGCAGCTGACTTTGGCCACTTCTATTCAGAGCTCTGAACCCACCAAAATCTTTAGGAGATGTAAGATACCTACCTCCTGGTGTCCCCAAGTAAGTAATGGGATTGCAGAGAGTAAACGTTTTTCCAACCAGACAACGCAAGCGAGAACGTTTGTGAGCTAAAAAGCAGGTTCTCTGACATGTTGAAAATCCCGTTCATAGAGGAGCCGAATGTATCCATAGCACATCTTGTAACTGAACCATTAAAGTTCACTTACAGGCTTAGATTATGTAAATGTTTGTGATGACTTGTCTATGTAGAGAGAAATTCGTTGCTCCCGGTTTCTAGCATCTTTATTTTCTAGTGACAATTTCTGATCCTACGAATTATTTTACTGTCGCATACATCAGCAGCGTAGATTCCAATAATGCCACTACAATTTATTTTAAAATAATTCTCTCATTGATTCAGAATCTGCAAACCTTTAACCATATCACGTATGTGCAAAAATCAGGTCCCCAGCGCACCTAATGCCCTGTTAGTTCTGTGTAGTAAATATGTTTTGCCACCATATCAGCTGTAGGATCTAGCAACCCAATTTTATCCTACATTGTGTTCATGTTATTACGCACATCTTCTAGTCTTGCAATAGTAATTAGAGGTGGGAGAAGGTGCATAGATTTTCCTAATCTAGTGTGCATTCTTAACGAGAACCTCAGGTTTTATGCATGCTACACAATACATCTGTTGGAACATTTGGGGCTTTGCAGTACTTTATATTGCAAGAGACCTGTTTCAGCATTTGTTTATAATTATAAATTGCAGCATCTATCTTTCCCTTGCAACTGTCCAATATAGCGAGGCGACCTATGCACCCGTGTAATAAACGCTTGGTAAGTAGCATCATCAATACATGTCCATTTTATGTCCATTCAGTTTTGTAGACCACGCGACATCCAGTTTCACAGTTCCCAAGTGATATTTCTGCTCGAACTAAATCTTCTGTGAGAGAAAGCTATGCTGTCAGTAGAAGAGCCACAAATTACAAACCCTGCAGATTTTGGGCATCTTCTCACGATTATGCTCAGGTGAAACAATTACACACTGCTTGCAGTAATTTGCACGCAGGGTTTAATGTCATAACGTTCTGCAAGAACAAGGTCTAAAACTGACTTGGGGCAGATGTGAGATGTATGACAATTTTGCAGTTGCAAACAGCGAACATTGCATTTTTTGACCGCAAAAAGGCCTTGTTGGATCTACTATCCATGTTTTGCCAGACAGAATCCTCTTAACGTCTCACAAAATAGGGACAGCGACTTGCAATTAGGAAGGGGCATTCCAAGGGAGTACCTTCCTAATTGTGACTCGCCGGCAGATGTATGATTATTTTGTGACAATGAATTCAGTTGCAAAACAATCACAGTTACCACCAAATTGATGGTAATCTATTTGCAACAGGAAAGAGTCACCAAGGGACCCTTATCCCTTTGTAAGTGTGGGTGCCAACATTGTTTCAGAGCAGGCAATGATCCCACAAACCTCTGCCTACTCTTTAAAGATGAAAAGGTAACTTTTCATTTTTGTTTTTTAAATGCATCCTATTTTCCTGTAAGAAAAAAGGGTTGCGTTTAATAAAAATTATTTATTGACAAAGCAATCACAGACATGGTGGTCTGTTGACCCAAGCAGGCTACCATCCATGTGATTGTTGCCATTCATAAATGGGTTGCAAATGGAGACCTGCCTCATGAATATTGATGAGGCAGGTCATTTGCAACCCATTTGCGGATCACAAAAAGTGTGGTTGACACTGTTGTGCATTATGGGGGTCATTATGACCCCGGCGGTCCCGGGACCCCACACCGGTGGTGGCAGTAGTACCGCCAACAGGCTGCCGGTGTCTACCAGGTGTATTATGACCGTGGCGCATTTGCCACGGTCATACCGCCGGTACAGCCAGCCTACCTCCTGGTGGTCGTAATCCACCAGGGCAGCACTGCAAGCAGCGCTACCCTGGTGATTTTGAGTCCCCATCCGCCAGCCTGTCCATGGCGGAAAGGCTGGCGGTAAGGGGGACTCAGAGTGCCCCTGGGGGCCCCTGCACTGCACATGCACTTGGCATGTGCAGGGGCCCCCAGGCACAGCCCCATCACACATTTCACTGCCAGAATTACGGGCCGTGAAATGCGCAACGGGTGCTGCTGCTGTTTCAGTCCGCTGGCCCAGCGGAAAATTCATATTAGGGCACTACGCATACAGCCAGAACTGGTGGTATTGTGGCGCCCACGGCTTCAGCGGTCTTTACCAAAGACTGCCAAAGTCGTAATGAGGGCCTTTGTTTTGAGACTCGCAATTTGCAATTCGCTAAAACGCATATTGCAGGGTCACAAAACAAAATGGTCCTAGATTCCAAAGATGATCTGCTGGTTAGCTTTTATCTCATTTTACTTGATATTGGCAATGAATGCTTAGTTGGTATTTTGGGTCATTTTGCTTACCACAATCATTTAGAGTGAGCTTTGCACTTCAACCTTGGACAGTTACTATCATAAGAAAGATGAGTTAAATCTTAGACTACCAATGTAACAAAATATTTACTAACAAATACAGAGGTATAGAACCCATAGTTATTAGGTGAAGTGTCAATAAGAAAGTGGTGATTCACCTCTTTGGTAAATCATAAATTATTGTATACAATCTGAAGCAAATTCAAAATTCACATCAGCAGAGACACTAAACTTAATTCAAATAAAGCACTAAAAGAAATAAGTATTTTTTGGATGATGGCATGAAAAACAAAACATGCCTACATATAATGTATAAAGGTAGTCAAATCTTGTTTGTTAAAGACTATACAAATGGGACGTGAGAAAATAGCAATGTGCTAATTTACATTTTAGTGATTAACTGGGAGCCCCTGCAACAGCAAAATCACTATCAATGTGGTTTATAGGAAAATGGAACCCGTTTAAATGGTCGTGAAAAAGTGTTAATGCCAGTTCACCCTAGAAGGTGGTCTTAACATTAAGACAAAACGGTTTTCGCTACACGTCCACTTTGTGACCTAAACATAGAATTAAAAATACCAACATCTACTTAACAGAATAAACCAAAATGAAATTACAATAGAGGGAACCAAAGCAGTCTGTTAGCTGAAAGAGTGATGGGTTACTTCACAAAGCCGTTTACTACCATGAGAAATAGTACTATGGCTGTATTTGTAAATCTATGCTCCAGTCGCTACTATCACGTGTGTGCAGGGCAAATTAATCCACACATTAATTACCACCACTAAAGTGCAAATGTGCGAGTGGACATGGGGAGTGACTGAAATATGTGGATTATCTAGTCCAATTTGGGAGAAGCAACATAAAAGTTAAAGAGGAGGAGCACTGAGGGCATTTAAACCCAACAGCACATAGCCAAAAAGGGTTAGCATGGCCGAATGTGCAAATGTGACACACACACACACACACACACACATTGTAATACTTCTACATGCCAACCTTTTCTAGCCCAGGCTCGAAGTGTGTGACACACCAAAACAAGCGACTCACAGAATCTGCAAAAGCATTGCACATCTACCATCCAGTACACTGGAAAAAATAGAAAAGAGAAAATGATAAATCAACAAAGAGACATAGTCACGATAATCATAATGTGCACACACTAGAGGCATGCACGTTTGTGAAAAAGTACCACACTGACCGAGCAGAAATGTCACACGTGACAACAATCAGATGCACGCATCATCACACACTGTAAAAATGTTTTACACACACACTGCGTTACAACTCCAACCATTGCCTCTTTTGAAAACAAAAAAAAACTATGTAAATTATAAAACAATTTAGGCAGTGGTATCTTCCGGAAGACGTGTCTAGCAATCCAAAGGTGCTCACTAAAAACAAAGCGGCACATTGACAACAATAGCCCAGCAACAATGACCAGCTGAGTTCTGTCAGACCAACAAAGCATTTCACACAGAATGCACTTCAGAAAGGAAGTCAAAGCCATATCAGGTTAGTCACATTATTGTCATGTGTCAGTTGGACTACCCTGTTGTTGGACCTGGACCTTGTGGCAGGTTCATCCCCTGACTTTTTGCCTAATTCCTCCTATTTTTTCTGACCTCTCGCTGTTGGCTCTTGGACTCTGAGCACTTTATCACTGCTGACCAGTGCTAAAGTGAAGGTGCTATGCCATCTAAAGTTGGTATGATTGGCTTATACTTAATTGGCATATTTAATTTACCTGTAAGTCACTTATACAGTGGAATTTCTATACCCAGGGCCTGTAAATTAAATGCTACTAATGGGCCTGCAGCGCTGCTTGCACCACCCACTGAAGCAGACTTTCAAACCTGTCTCAGGCCTGCTAGCGCAGGGCCTGTATGCACAGTTTTCTGCCACAGGGACCTGGCATCTAAATTTACTTGCCAGGCCCAGAACTCCCCTTTTACTACAAGTACGTCACCCCTAAGGTACGCCCTAGCTACCCCTATGGGCAGGGTGCCATGTATGTAGAAGGCAGGACATGTGCCAGGTTGCATGGCCTGTCCTAGTAGTAACAAACAGCCTAACTTGGTGTCTCACTGCTGTGAGTGCTGCCTTCTCATAGGATTGCATTAGCCTCCCTTATGTGTAAGAGGTATTGTCTGATTTATGAGGGGTAGCGTAGGCATGTTTGGTATGGTTGTAATGGTTATAATAAATGCTGCTTACTGGTGTAGGTGTATTTTTTATTACTATTACAGAAATGCCACTTCTAGAAAGTGCACATTTCTCTGTGCTTATGACTCTGGTGTTTTGAAGCTTGACTTCAATCTGCGTCTGGGCAGAGTGACAGTTGGGACTTTGTGCATACTTTTCAGACAGCCTGTACACAGGGAGGGTGGAGGTGTCACTGAAGTGTATCTGCATGATGAATAGTCTTCCTGTGCTGAGAGAAGGGAGAGGTGGGGCACACCTACATTTGTAAAGGCTGTGCCCTCGCCTCACACAATAGGGTCGTTTACCCCCAACTGATGTTTGGAGCCTGTGCTGGAGGAGAGAGGGGCACTCCCAAAACCAGTTGTTACTGGTTGGAACCTCCTCTACCCTACCATTGTAAAACACTGTAAAAACCTAGTCTAAGTACAGGGGAGTTTTTCCCACACTTTGGAGGCTGAAAGGACTCACCAGAAACCACCATGGATTGTTGCTGTGCTGACCTCTGACTTGCTTGGTCACTGTAAGGACTTGCCACTTGCTTGCATCCTCTTTGTGCTGGCCTGTTGCTGGGCCCCTCCACCTGTGGGCCTTTTTCTTAGACAAAACTAGCGCTTGGGAAATCGCTGCTCCTTTCATTCTTCGAGCGCTTTGAAAGCGCGCCTTGCAGTCCAGAAACACTGCTGCAGCCCGGGCTCACTAAGGGAGTAAAGCACTGTGTGAAGCGCTGGTGCCATGGAAAAATCACTGCCGCAACCGGGGCTGTGATCGGTGCAGCGCTGGAGTCCCGCTGCTCTTGGTGCCCCAGGGGCACGAGGAAATTCCTGAAAGAAGAAGATTGGAGAGAGCACGCACATATCGTGCCCCGTGTGAAGCGTGCTTCAAGGAGCACCCCTGGGACAGAGTCAGGCACCTACTCTGGTGCCTACCCTCTCGGACGGCCGGGCGGGCTGCCGTGGGTTGCTGGAGACGTAGGGCGGGGAACGACGCCTCATCGAAGGATCCCCCGCCCCACCGCGCCCCTGTTTTGAAAAGGGCAGGGGAGGAGGAAGCCTTTCCATGACCCACCAGGGCCCCCAAGGAGTTGCTGCAGGACCACGGGCAGGGCGGAAGCCTTGCCGGAGGCCATCGCGCTGTTGGTCCCATTTTGGTGGCCCCTTGTTGGCTTGTGCTCCTGTGTTGCCCTCCCCTTGTTGGAGGGCCGGTGATAGTCGGGGGAGCCCTCAGAGATCGTGGGCCCCAGTAGCGGCCCATTACTAAATAAGAGGGGGTGCGAGGCACCCCCCTCCTTCCTGAATAGTTACTGACTTTGGCCTCCCCTCGTGAGGGCCTGTTGAGGCCGGGTGGCCCCCAGCGATCACAGGCCCCAGGAGTTAGTACACAAAAGAGATGCATGCTGCCCCCCTCAACCTCAGAACTCCTGAGAGGCTTCTGCTTGGCGCAGAGGAGCGCTTGGCCCCCATATCCGTTCCACTGTCACTGGAGGTGCCCTCCTCTAAACCAGGTACTGCTACAAGACAATATATACAACATAAGTTCTTTGTAGAGACTTTTATTGATTTATATGTTGCCTATCTGTTTGATGATGTTTCATATGTGTGTATAAATGTTCCTTTTATGGGCATATCATGCTAATATGTTCTTTTTTGTCTTGCCATACGATTTCTAATGTTCCTAATATGGGGTTTTATGATATTCTTATGACAAGTGCTTTGGTGTAATAACATGTTTCCTGACTACTGCTTGTGTTGCAGAATACTAAGTAACCTGTGTGTTATATGTGTCTACTGCTAGTTTTGCAGAGTAACTAAGGCGTAACATTCTGACAACTGCTAAGGTAGCAGGATATTACTGATATGTGATGTTTGGTCTAATACTTGCATTGTGTACAATACAGTATATTTTCATATAACTGGTGCTGTGATTCCTTTGTGGTGGGGATAGTGCGTCATGTGTGTTGTGTGTGTTGTGCAAACGCTTTACACATTGCCTCCGGGTTAGGCCTGACTGCTCGTGCCAAGCTTCCAAGGGGGTGAGCAGGGGTTATCTTGGACATGTAACTCCCTTGCCCTGACTAGAGTGGGTGTGTTCTACCTGGCTTAGGTGCATACCCTAGCCAAACAGAAACCCCATTTCTAACACCTATGTTCTGATGAAGAACAACAACGGGAGCACAAAGAGAAGCTATATATGTAGGGAATCACTCACCATGCTTGTTTGCATATTAGAAACTATTACCAAGAGACAAGGCTTACATAGCCATACCTATCTGACCTCATGTTGCCATCACAGTCCATTGGAAGGGCTGATGCTTAAAGGTCCAATTTTTACTGACAAACCTCACTTGACTCCTACAGTTTTATTTACATCACAGTGTGTTGAGACAATGAAGTAAGGTGGAAAATGTTAATGGCCCTAAAGCTCACACTAAGACAACAATAGGGTCAAATGTGCACAGAATAGTTAAAAGTATAGCTGAAGATAAAACACATCACTACTCCTCCTAAAGTATGACTCTGTGTATGAAGACACACTGATATACATAAACCATATATCTTAAGTAGTGTGACAACATAAGATGTGTGCTTAGTAATGCACTTGCTCTGCGTACAGCTACACCTACTTGGTCCATTGTAGGTTAAAGTGTCATCCAAGTTATATCTGAGAGTGCCAATTATGGGCCCTCATTACAACCCTGGTTGTTGGTGTTAAAGTGGCAGTAATACCGCCAACAGGCTGGCGGTAACTACCAAATTATGACCATGGTGGAAAGATCTCCGATAGACAGCCAATGTACCACACCGACTGACAGGGCGGAGAAAACAGCCAACACAGTGGTAGCTGCCTACAGCCAGGCGGAAGTCAATGTTCCCCCCACCATATTAAGACACTGCAATCCACCACCTTTTCCGGAGCGGTACCAACAACATCAAAAGCCTGGCAGAAACTGAGCTCAGAAGGAAAAGGACTCAAGATTGGAGACACAGGGAACAACCACGCCGCCATGGAGCCGAAACTGCATGTCTTCCCCATGGTCTTCTACGTGCTGCTCCACCACGAACACCAACGTGGGCTAAGGTGACGACGATGAGTACAGACGCCTAGCACACAAGGGAGGGAGGGAGGAAAAAGAGAGTGACACACACACGCACCTCACCCCCCAACACTATACACACAATCAGCTGCATTATACCCCATAACTCTGAAGAATAATGCAAAGACAAAACGATTTTGAAAAAGTGAATGTGATGAGAGCAAAACTTCAAGAATAATAAGTTAGGCAAGATAATAGATATATACATATGTAGAGAACAAGGGAAACAGCCAAGTCCACAATGTTTTTAGGCCACATGGCCACAGACCAAATTCTAAAGGCCACACATGTCACCTGCATCAACATGCAGCGAACAATGCAGGGCATCCGTTGGTAAATAGGCAGGCACCTTAGGGGAACGGGGGCACCTTAGCCGGGAGATGGAACAAGACCAGTGGTTCTGGGGTGGGCAACATGCCCTGTTCTTGGTCCTGGGGAGTGCAAGGCCAAAGTCTCTCGAGTGGGTGATTTGCCCACTTGCTCTGGAGGGGGCAACATGCCCTATGCTTGGTCCTGGGGAGTGCAAGGCCACAGTCTCTCGAGTGGGTGACTTGCCCACTTGCTCTGGAGCGGACAACATGCCCTGTGCTTGGTCCTGGAGAGTGCAAAGCCGCAGTCTCTCAAGTGGGTGACTTGCCCACTTGCTCTGGAGGGGGCAACATGCCCTGTACTCTTGGTCCTGGGGAGACCTGACTATGTGGGTGTCTTACCCACTGGTTCTGAAGGGGGCAACATGCCCTGTGCCCTTGATCTTGGGGAGTGCAAGGTCACAGTCTCTCAGGTGGATGTCATACCCACTGGATTTGCAGGGGACACACGGCACAGCAGCCCATGGAGGCAGGATTACATTCTGTCCGCCAGGGGTGAGGGCTGCTCAGTGGTGTTGGGGTTGCTGGTGGGGGTAGGCTCCTGCTCATCCCCTGCAACCTGGGATGGCTGCTCACTGGAAGTGGTGGTGCTGCTTGGGGGGAGGCTCCTGCCCATCCCCTGCAACCTCAGATGGCTGCTGACTGGAGGTGGTGGTGCTGCTGCAGGGGATGCTCCTGCCCAACCCCTGCAACACTGGACGGCTGCACAACCATTGTTGGTGGGGGGTGCTCTGTTACAGTTTCTGCCCCAGGCCCCTTGCTCTTCCTGCCTGCTGGTGCAGGCTCCTTGCTCTTCCTGGTATCTGGGGCAGGCTCCTTTCCCTTCTTAGCAGCTGCTGCAGGCTCCTTTGTTTTGCTGGTGGCTGGGTCAGGCGCCTTTCCCTTCTTAGCAGCTGCTGCAGCCTCCTTTGTCTTCCTGGCCACTGGGGCAGGCTCCTTTCCCTTCTTAGCAGCTGCTGCAGGCTCCTTTGTCTTCCTGGCAGCTGGGCCAGGCTCCTTGCTCTTTCTGGAAGCTGGGGCAGGCTCCTTTCCCTTGAGGCTGCCTGGTGTAGGCTCCTTCACCTTCTGGATATGTGGCCTGGATCCTTTTCTACCACAAGTGTGTGTGGTGACAACTGGGCCCATGGACTGGGTGGCTGAGGTGCTTGGCTGGGTTCTTCCTACCATGGCCATATGTTCAGGACGGGGGGTTAGGGAAGAGGTCATTGGTGGATAGGAACAGTTTTTTAGGGACATTGGGGCAGAAAAGGGAGAAGGAATGGGAGTGGAGGAAGAGGGAGTGGTTGTTGGAGTTGTCAGTCTGCTGATTTTGGGTGCAGGTTCATGGGCTGGATGCTGTTGTGAGGTGGATGGCTGTTGGGTGTCTGAGAGCTTGCGTTTGTGTACTTTAGGAGCGGGACAGACACAGTGGAAGAAGACACAGGGGACATGTGCATGGCTGTTGTGGAGGTGTCTGCCAGTGAGGTGTGTGTTCTGCTTGGTGTGGTGATGCTAGTAGTGGATGATGATGTAGTGCATGCAGGTGTGAGGGCAGACAGAACTGGGAGGAGGAGAAGGGGGAGACAGTGGAAACAGTGGATGTTGGTGTGTCTGTATCTGGATGGTGTTTGTGTGAGTGCCTGTGCGATGAAGTGTGGTGCTTGTGTTTGCCTGTACCACTCTTGTGTGTTGTCTTGTGTGCATGCTTGTCTGCCTGTGTGACTGGGATGGGTTGGGGAGAATGGGACTGGGAAGAGGAAGTTGGAGGGAAGAGGGTGGAAACAGGGACAATGGCTGCCATCACAGAGGAGGCCAGAGCCTGGATCGATCTCTGTTGGGTCACCAAGCCAGTGTGAATGCCCTCCAGGAATGCATTAGTATGTTGCATCTGGACTGCCAGCTCCTGGATGGCATTCATAATGGTTGACTGCCCCACACAGTTGGGTCTCAGGAGGTCAATAGCCTCCTCACTCAGGGCAGCAGGGCTCACCCCAGGAAAGGCCTGAGGTGCCTGGGGCGAAGGAGATGGCCAACCACCTGGGTGAGCGGGCATGGGTAACTCTATGAGGGGCTGCTGGGAGGGTGGTGCTGGTACAGGGGTGGCGGATGTACCTGTGAGCTGGGGTGGTCACAGAGGTGTCCGCCACCACCAGGGAGCTTCCATCGGAGGAGGTATCTGTGTCAGAACTGTCCAATCCAGTCTCTGCCACGGTGCTCCCCTCGCCCTCCATCCCACTGGTGCCCTCACCGTCGGTGGACTCTGCCTCTTGGGTCCTGTGGGATGAAGCTCCCTCCATTGCCGGTGCCTCTGCTTCTCCACCAGATGATGTTAATGCACATAAGGACAGGGTAACAAAACAGTAAGGGGGAAGAGAGAAAGGCTACACTTGGTCAATGGCTGCACCAACACCACCATTGGTGTGCACAGCAACCTCACACACAGGAAACAGCCCTACTGAATATGCCATAGCTCTACCAGAGAAACAGTTAGCAGCCAAGGCATGGGGAGGGGCACACACCTGAACCCACACAGCCCTGACCAGTAGTGGATGCCTACGAGCTAGGTTGCAAGATTTTCCCTTCTGAACCCTAGCCACCAGGGGACCTATGCTGCAATGTCAGGCCTGGCCTAGGGGCACTCACTGACACACATCCCTCCCTCAGATACCACTCTACCATACGTACGTTGAAATGATGGGCACTGTACTCACCACTTGTGGCTGCTGTGATGCCTTAAAGCGTCCATCCAGCTCAGGATAGGCCACTGCCAGTATGCGGGCCATCAGGGAGGTCAGGGTTCGATGGGCACCCCACCTCATGGGGAGGCCATCCCCAGCTGGTCCTCCACCATCTTCCGTGTCCAGCGTCTCAGGTCCTCCCTCCGCGACAGTGGATGCTCTTCCTGCCGTAGATCCCCAGGGTCCGCACGTCCTTGGCGATGGTACTCCATATACCCTTCTTTTGATGTGCGCTGACCTGCAGAGGCAATGCACACAGGAAAATGGAATTAGTCACACAGTCCTGCCTGTTACACTTATGGCCACCATATCCCTTCACATCACCATGTGCACACACATGGCCCAGCACACAAACAATATGCTGCCTAGAGGACATCCACCCACCCGACTTAGCCTTCACACACACCACTCCATGCATTCATGACACATGCATTGTGCCCACAGCGTACTCACCTGTTGGTCTGGAGGCCTATACAGCTGTCCGTACTGGGGTAGTACCCTATCCACCAGTCTCTCCAACTCCGCAGAAATGAAGGCTGGGGCACTTTTCCCAGTCACACAGGCCATGGTAGATTCCAGACACAGGTCACAGAAGCACACACAGTGTAGGTCGTCTCCTGTTGAAGATCAGGTAGCAAGTGACGGATGAGATAGAAAATGACAGTCACGGTGGTGCATACCGTCAGCGCCGGCGTAGATCACCATTGGACACTGTAACCCATAGGGCCCAATGTTAACAAATGAGGAGTTGCACTGCAGATCCCGACCGCCTTCCGCAACAGCACACAACCTCACTTTCACCTTTCACCTATCCCTCCACACAGGACAGGCGGACGCCATTTCAGGGGGGATAGGCCCTGGAAATTTGCTGCATCACTGGTGACATTAGAACATACTGGACACATTGCACTTACCCATTACAAGTTAACAGCATGCAAAGTTCTGTTGTGTCTCCATTGTTCAGTTTGTGACCAGCTCCTCACTCTTTTGCCCCATAAATTGCTACCACTGCGGAAGAATAGGAGATGGAGACATAACCCCGTGTACAGAGCCCTGGTGGACTTAGCAACTATGGAGGACAGGCACGTTATCCTTGCATACGTGCCTGGTCCTTAATAAGTAAACTTACAAGGGGACGCGTATAGGCCGATGAAGCTTTTGGATCGCATGGAGTATCCTAGCCATGTAATGATCAGTGACCTTAGTAACCAATATAATCAATCAATAACCACTAAGAAAATCATTAGTCAATAGACAATTATAAACAACTTTTCATGAATAAACACAACTCAATAAAGCGTTTAACAAATTTTATTTCCCTATTAATTACAATTCTAATGCATTTGATCAATTCAAACTTTATTCAATCAGCTCGGAATTAGTGTATTAGCAACCACCAATAACACAATCTAATCAGAACTTGAGAACACATATGATCAAAAGCCTTAGCTTAAGCAAACAAAAATGAACATAACGGCATTAATAGCAGAGTTCAGCAGTCAATTCATCAATCATTTGTCACTGTCAACATCACCAAAAAGAAACCTACCTACCCCAGATTAGCATCAGCATGTGGGTTTTCATGCAAAAACAATTTAGAAGAAGAAAACGTGAATTTGGAAAACATTTAGCTAGAAGGGAATATTATATAACAGTGCAGTTGGTACCTAGAAGAAAAGGCACAAAGTTAGTCAGTCACATTGTCATAGCTACCTATCCACAGAATGGGTCAGAAACAAATTCTGTCTTCGTCTTCAGGTCATAAATAGATCAGCAATACATCAGACACTCAAGAGTATTAGCCCAATGACAGAATCTCAAACCGCGTCTCCTGTCGTCATCAGCATTCACCCCTCGCATCAAAACTTTTGTCCTTACATCTCCCACATCTGAAGTTTTAGCCCCTTGTCATGACTTTTTAATAGAGTTTTTCAGTCCATCCCCCTAATTCCTAATTAGTTCACTAATCAGCAGTTATGACCCTAACCAGTAACGTTTATTTTACAAATCTATAAGTTCTAAGATTTCGCCTCTCCCAGTTCATGGATTGGTTCGCTCTACGATGTCGTCATCTTCCGGCTCTTCAGGTATCGAAAATGTTGCATGCTCCTCTCCAGTCAGTGCTCTCATTGTTCAAGTCCTGGGAAAGGACATTCAGCCTACTCTATACATAATTGTATCAAATTGACTTCATCATCTCCTGTCCGTCGGTACATTGCAGAAAATTCTAGCTAAGCAACTTTAACAAGGAGTGGCTCAGGGTCAGGCTAGCATTGTTGTTTTCCTCCAGCATATTCTAATAGTTCAGCTACTGTATGAGGCCTGAAAAACTAGGCCACAGCTTCGGCTAAGTTAATTCTACAAATTAATGCAAAACATAGGTTATACATCTCAATATGACATATTACTACATTATTCTTATACATTTTAATTATTTCACACATTTTTTGTTATTTTAGTACAATTTTCGTTTAAGTGGCTGTCATTTTCCGTGGGCACATTTTCAAATGTGCACATTATTTTCTCTACAATTAATTTCTCAATGAGCTTTTGTTAATCAAAGCACATAAATATTCATTAATAATTTCTAATTAGCATATCTGCATCAACAGTCCCTCCTTTGATGACTAAATATGTCATCACACCTTTCATTTACCAACATTTCATAATTTTGTTTCAGCTATATTTTGTCTCCTTCTTAAGTCTTCCCTATAGATTCTCTCCGTGTTTTGTTCTTCCCTCCTTTGATTATTTTTAGATCTTTTCAATTTTATCTTTTGACATAATGTACATAAACCCCATAATCCTATTACGCAAGCAATCACAATTAATATTCCCTGTATGATTTTTAATAATACCTCATTCCAAATTTGACTCAGCCAATTTCCCACTGAAGCAAATCCTTTTCCAACCTTTTCCCAAACACCTGGTTCTTTCAATTCTTTTAAATCCTAACTTGAGTTAGTTAGATTAGTAAGTCTCTTATCTCCTTATCATTGTTCGGAATATACGAAAAAACAATGCCTAGCATTAATCATTCTATAGACTCCGTCGTCTTTCGCTAAAAGAATGTCTGATGCAAGTCTATTTTGAAGCGTCATACCTCTATCCGCAACTAATTCAGTATCTAACAGGAGTATTGCCCCTGTAAAATTTGTCAACATGTTATCCACAATAGTAGACAGCTTTCGTATCTAAATTTAATTTAAAATAACTCCCACTGAAGGAATCACTGCACCAAAGATATCTCCCACAATTGCAGAAGAGGTTTCCATCCATTTCTTTAAGTTATCTATCTGGTAAATTTTAAGGAAAACTATCCCCAAATAACATGTCCCATACCATCCTCTTGGGAGACGGTAATAAGCATTAAGTCCACAAATATAATAGATTCCAGGATTCACAGGGTCCTGACCATTCAGCTTAAAAGTCCATTTACTCTGAAACATAAACACATGCCTACATTCACTCGTACCCACAAATAAAATGTCAGTGTGCGATTTTGGCCTATATATACAAAGCTTCCCTACATGCAATGCATCTAAAGCTAATTTCCCTTGCATTTTTAATAGCAGTGTAAGCATAATCATTCTTGTAAGTCCTTTTCTCTAAACTTTTTTCTAATTTTTCTTTTAATGCTTTTCTGCTATCATCAGTATGCCCTATAAAGCTTTTTTCCAAAGGTGTAAGCAAACATGTGAGGTTATTTTTGTGTGCATAAGCACTCCCAAATGTTAGTGTTGGCTCAAAGAGTCCTCTAACTAGTACTATATCATGCTCTTTTGCTCCTTCACTCAGATGTCTAATAACAGGAACAAATGAAAACATGACATCGTAGTTTGAATAAAAATACTGTATATACTCTTGGTTATAGAATCTTGTTAGTAACAAGCTACAGCTTATTCAATAAGTTAATGGAAGACTATGGTACGTAACCCCTTCTTCTACTGATGAAGGAATTTGCGTACATACAAGACAGTCTCTCGCATCCATTGTTTCAACATACTCACTCAACAATCGATAGAATAAGTTAGAAGAAATGAAATTCATGTAAATACTTCTCATCTAACTTAAACCTCTCTAAAGCTGTTAGTGTAGTAGTTTCAGGAGCAGAAGAAATAGCAGCTCTTTTCATATCATGAACAGACATTCCCACATTCATTATTATAAACAAGATTCCACACATAATTGCAAATCCAACACTCATCTATCTACAGCGCCTAATATTTCTATCTTGATTATTTAACTCAGCCATGATCTGTAAAGAATCAGAAAGCAGAAGTAACTCTTATATAAAGTGCAGAAAAAAAAAATCTCTCTCACAGTTCAGTTTCACATTCAGGAACCTGCTTTCTTTGTCAAATCAATTAGCAGCTTGTTACATCCAGTTTGCAATGGTCAAATCAGGTTATCAATGTCTCTTTTCGGTTTATTTTCCAAACAGTCTCTTTTATGGTTTTTCAGAATGGCTCAACAATTCAGCTTCCTGATCACCTTCAGGTTACATAAAAATATTGACTTGGAACTTCTCTATCAAAACAAAAGGACATAAACTCGTGTTGCCATTCATTGGTAGTTGCAAACGCACATTCAGGAGCTGCGTAACGTCGACTTGCTATTCTCTTTCAATTCAATCTTCAATCACCACTTAGTTCTCCTTCACTTAAATCTTCCTTTCTCGTTGTGTCTACTTTTTCTTCTATTGTTTCATTTATGATTAGTTCTTTTTTCTTCTCTATCTGCGATTCAGGCCAATTATCTCCTCTTCTTGTTCCTTCTGTCAATATTTTTCTCAGGATTGGACTTTTCTCCTTCTCTTTTTCTATGGTGTTTTCTCTTGATGGACCTGAAACGGGCTCAGGAGGAGTCAGATTACTTTGACTTTGATCCGTCACAACTCTTTCCCCCACTTGGTCTGGCACTTGCTCTGTCTGTTTTTCAGCACTGTCTGCTTCTGGGAGAACAGCTGTCGTAGTTGTTAACACCACCTTGTAAGGACACCTCCAATGCGGCTCCAAACTAGTCTTACGAACATGCTTTCTGACAACGACCCAGTCACCGGCTCTCAGGTTTTGCCATGGATCATGGATGGGTGGCAGGGTGGTGGCCTGCACCTGCAAAGCGAAAGATCGAACCACATCAGCCAGACTCTTGCAGTAGTCCAACTCCTTATAATCTGTAATATTTACAATTGCATTGGCTGGTACTGCTGGTAACCTTATTGCTCTGCCCATGAGGATTTCAATGGGCGACAGCCCTGTCTTTCTGTCAGGTGTGTTTCTCATCGACATCAACACCAAAGGCAATGCATCTGGCCATTTCAGATTCGTAGCTGCACACATCTTTGCAATTCTTGATTTCAAGGTACCATTAATCCGTTCCACCAGTCATGCTTCAGGGCGATAGCTTCACTGCAACTTCTGCTCAATGTTTAGTGCTGCACATAGGAGTTTAATTACCTAGTTAAAGAACTGTGTTCCCCTATCTGATTCTAAAGAGATCGGAAACCCGAAACGTGGTATCAACTCCCTAAGCAACAGCTTTGCTACTGTGAGACTGTCATTCCTTCTTGTAGTGTATGCTTCAATCCAGTGACTAAAAACACACACACTCACCAACACATATTTCAAACCTCCACACGCAGGCATTTCAATGTAATGGAATTGCATTCTGCTGAATGGACCTCCTCCTCTTCCAATGTGGCTCAAATTTACCACTATCCCTTTTCCCACATTTAGTTGCTGACAAACTATACTGCAATGACATACTGCTTCTGCTGTCTGCCTGAATTTAGGGTTAAACCAATAAATTTTAAACAATCTAACCATTGCATCTATCTCAATATGTGCCTGTCCATGGTAGTATCGGGCCATTTGCAACAATAAACTATTGGGCAGGACCATCTGACCCTCCTCAGAAACCCAAATCTCATCAGGTCATTGAACGCATTTTAATTTAACCCAGAGATGTTTCTCTTCCTTGTCAACATTACTTTGTAATGTTTTCAACTCTTCCAGAGTATCAATCACCTTTAATGCAAAACTTGTACATGTCTTCTTCAGGCATTAATTCCCACTTGTCTTTAAACGATATAAAGTTCAATGTGCAAAACCTTGCGACTTGATCCGCATATCCATTTCCTAGTGAGATGTATTCCTGTGTCTTTTGCTGTGCACTACATTTCACCACTGCAATTTCTTCAGGTAACTGTATTGCATACAACAACTCTTTCATCTTGTCGCCATTTCTTACTGGTGTACTAGTAGAGGTCAGGAAATCCCCTTGGGACCACAATTGACCAAAATCATGAACAATTCCAAACCCATTTGCTGTCAGTATAGATTGTGACTCTCAGTCTCGCAGAAATATGGCATGCTCTAGTAAGAGCTTCCAATTCTGCTACCTATGCAGAATATACACCTCAAAGCCAAGAAGCTTCTAATGTACCTGTGCTTGTGCATACAGCATATCCTGCTCTCAATGTCCCCGTATCATCTCTGAGACATGAGCCATCAGCAAATACAATTTGATCATTTTCATCCAATCGAGTATCTCTGATATCAGGCCTTGGTTTTGTAAACAGTTCAGTTACCTCAAGACAATCATGCTCAATGTCTTCCTCTTTTTCAATTTCAACAGTATCACTTGGAAGCAGTGTTGCTGGGATAAACACTGTATATCTTTTCAATGTTACATTTGGAGCACCCCATATGCTTACCTCATACCTTGTAAGTCTTGCACCAGTTAAATACTGTGTTTTCGTCCTTGTCAGTAAAATCTCAACAGAGTGTGGTACCATTACCATCAAAGGGTATTCCATCACTACTCCCACACATTGAGAAAGACTTTGACTGACTGCGGCAACTTCACGCAAACAACCTGGTAAAGCTGCTGCGACTGGGTCCAAGGTAGCTGAAAAATAAGCTACTGGGCCATAAGCACCTCTATGGACCTGTGTCAAAACAGACAAAAACAAGCATCATGTTAATTACAAAACAGTTTGAATGGCTTTGTGTAATCAGGCATACCCAACACTGGAGCTCTGTACAAATTTGCTCTCAACTCAGTAAATGCTTTCATCTGATCTTCATCTAGAGTTATGGGATCTGTAACATCTTTGTGTGTCAGCTGCTGCAATGGTTTGGCAA
The DNA here is from genome assembly GCF_031143425.1 of Pleurodeles waltl. NCBI lineage: Eukaryota > Metazoa > Chordata > Amphibia > Caudata > Salamandridae > Pleurodeles > Pleurodeles waltl. The sequence continues at coordinate 655,088,410 of NC_090443.1, read as the reverse complement.
TCTCAGCAAAATTTGGAATCCACTGACGACAATATCCTACCATTCCCAGAAACATTCTGGCATCTCTTTGTAAAGTCGGTGGACTTCTCTGAAAGATCATTGCAATCTTATCTCTGGAGATTCTCCTTGACCCTTTCTCAATCTGATGTCCAAGTATTTCACTGACTTCTGACAGCTCGGCAATTCCAAACGTGACACCGTATGTCCAAATTTCCCAAATGATTTAACAGGGCAATCAAGTCATACTCACACTCGTCCCTTGTCTTGGATGCAATTAGCAAATCATCAATGTACTGCACTAGAGTTGATTGGTACGGTAGTTCCATTGAATCCAAATTCTTTTTCAGGATCTGATTGAACAGAGACAGTGACTCCTTATACCCTTGTGGAAATGCACCAGCTGTAGACTCTGTCTAGGAATTTGCAACTAAAAAGAAACTGACTATCCTCATGAAGAGGCACAGAAATGAAAGCTTGTGACAAAATAAACCACTATGAACCACTCTGCATCACATGGCATCTGAAACCGTATCACTGCTGGGTTCGGCACTAAGAGGACAACACTTGACCACCATGTTGTTCACTTTTCGGAAGTCCTGCATGATGCGCACTTTCCCACACGGCTTCTTTAAGCCCATTATCGGTGAATTACATAAACTGCTCAGCACTTCTTTCAAAACCCCTTGTTTTAGAAAATCTCCAATTATCTGTGCCACTTTCATCAGAAAATCTTGTGCCTTGTTAAACTGTGGAAGCTGCGGAAACACTACATTCGGCTTCAAAGCAATCTTAATCGGCTCCACTCCCTTGATTAAGCCCACTTCTTTACCTGTCAGGTCCCACACATTTTCCTGTACTGTTCCCTGCAAGTCTGCATGTAATTCTTTCACAGTAAACATCGGGAAAAACTCAATCAATGGGTATTCTTCATTAACATTTTCATTTGCTGTTTCAGAGGTCTGTTCTTCCTCATCATCACTTTTAGTCTGAACCTCTGTTCCAGCAGTTAAACAACTAATGGAGCATTTTGTCTTACACAGTAATTCCCTCCCCAGTAGGGATACTGGACTTGAGTCACAAACTACAAACTTATGCAGTCCCTGGAAGTTGCCAGTTTCAACTTGCACTGGATCTGTGATCGGATTTGTCAATTGTCTGTTTGCTACTCCCACAACCTGAACTGTTCTGCCTGAAAGAGGTAAATTCATAACTTCTGCACTTCTCACTGTAGAGGGTGTAGCTCCTGTGTCCACTAAGAATGGAACTCTGTGACCTATCACTTTTTCTTTCACAAAAGGTCCTCTCTGATTTACCTATAGGGATGCTGCAAGCATATATGGCTCTTCATCCGAACTAATACTTATCCATTTATCATTTATTTCATTCTCACTATGTAATGGAAATTGGTGCACTGTGTCATTACTTCTGTCTTGTCTCTGACCTGTGACCCGCTGAGTAAGCATCATCTGTTGCTGCTTCATCAGGGCTTGAGCTATCTGCATTTACTGTCTAGGTACCATGGGAACCTGCTGCTGCATTGGTTGCAACTGGGTCACTTGTGCATGTGGCAGTAGCACCTGCTGCATGGGTTGACAATTCTGCACTTGATTCTGAACATTCAGATTAAGTCCTTGCCTTCTAGGGACTTTCACAGTTTGAAATGTATTGACATCACCACCTTGCTGAACAACACCATCATGCACCACCAACAGACACTCCCACTTCCAGTGTCCCACGTTTCCGCACAGATGACACAGTAACATCTTTTTCATCCCTTGCACATAATTTTGAACCACCACAGTACTCAAATCCAGACCACGAGTCATATTGACTCCTCGATCCCTACCTCTAATCTGAGGTTGGAACATGACAGTTCCCTGCTCCTGCGGTATCTGTTGCACTAAGGCTCCTTGCACTCCTGTCGAGCTGCCTTAATCTGCGTCACCATTGCTTTCTCCTTCAAATTCTTCTGCCTCAACTCAATCTCATTGCTACAGTATTTTGCATACTGCAACACCTCATCAATCGGCTTTGCTTGCCAGCAAATCAAATGCCCTATTTCAGGTTTCAATCCACGACGAACCTGAACACACAGTGCAACATGTCTTTCGGCTCAATTGCTTCCTTGCCACTGTACTCCTTGAATGCCGTCAGCAATCGCTCATAATAGGTATGTATTGACTCTTTCGTCTCCCGCACTGTCTTGTCAATCCTCTACCAGTCAATATTTTTAGGTGAGATTCTCATCTTCAGGAACTCAATCACCCTGTAACTCTATCCCTTTCCGGTTCACTTGTCAGCCAATCCACTGCTCTCTTACATTCAACCCACAAATCCGCTGGAACCACTATTTCCAACAAAGTATTCAAGTCTTCCCACAGACATTTAGAAAGTTTCACAAATCTATCTGTCTGCTGGTACCATTCAACCGGTTTCTCTTTCAATTTTGGATAACCATTTGTAAATGACAGTATATCACTCCTGTGCCATGGAACATGAACAAACTGTCCTCCTGGAATTTCCCACATCAGTAAAATTTTTACTAGATATCTTTCTAAGCACCTTCAGATCCTTCTTGTGAATCTCATTTCTGATTATCCTTCTTCTTTGCCCATCTGCCTTCCCACTTCTCTAATGCTCCCAAAATCTGAGCACTCTGCAATTATTCTTTTAGATGCACTTTCATCCCTGCTGACCTCATGTGCTCAAAATCCTTCGCCTTAAAATCTAACCTGTAACTCCTTTTCAAATGTTTGGTTCTCTCAATCTCTATGTCATGTTTGTCTGTTAGATCTGCCAATTTCTGATGTATCTTGCTCACTTCCCTTGAAATCCTTGGACACAAATACCTCAACTCTTCTTCTGTGTAGGATCCTAGTCTGTTCACTCCCATTGTTCCCTCAACTAGCTCAGCTATTTCTATAGCTAATCTTACATGATTTATCTGCTCTTCACCCTTGGATGTATTTTGCAGAGTATTTAAAGTATCCAACCATTCACTCAATTGCTGTGCTGTCAATCCCTGTAATGAGATGTTACTTGCATTCGGCAATGGTACCTGGTGTACCACAGCATCTGGGGTCTGCGGTGTCAAGAGCTTCAAGCTCTCACTTGTTCTCGGTCCATTTACTGCATCTGGAAGTGCAACAAGTGGACTAAGATCCATTAAAGGTCTAGATCCATCAAAGGTCTGACCCTTAGACGATATCACCTGCACATGATCACTCACTCTCCTCCTTGCGAGGCTATGACATTTCACCCTGTTCTCCTGCATTTGATTTCTTTTGTGCAAACAATGGTACCGCTGGACCAACTGTAATCAGTAGCGATATTGCATCTGGTGCTGCTCTGACTCCTGCATTTTGTGGAAGGGCTACTCCCATACTCTGATTCATCACTGGTGTCACATCTGACTGTGTCCCCATCATTGGCATGAACATCGGCAAGCCCTGTGACTGTGTCTGAGGCAACAACATTGGAGTCGGCTCAGTCTGAAATAGCACTGGCCTCGGGAGCATTTGCTCCGACGATGCCACTAAGTTCGAGGTTGTCTCAAGAATTGGTACATCCGGATAAATTCTCTGTATCAATGGTGGGTGCACCTGCGCTTGGACCACCGAAGTAGTCACTGCATTATGAGTACTCTGCACTACCCCTGGTACTTGTCCATTATCTGTCTGCTCTGGTCCCACTATCCCCGACACTTGTGCTGGAGCAGTTGGATCAGAACTAGTACTTGGACCCCCTACATGCACCGCATATGGCGGAGGTCGGTCCCTCAACAATTGTGTAATAGGATCATTAACGTCTGAATCTTCTTCTTCTACATAGGTCTTTTTCTTCTTCTTAGTCCCTGAACTTTTATCACTCTTGCCAGTATCTTCTTTTTCTGACCCATCTTCCTCTGTGATAGCAGGAAATAACATAACACCCTGTAACATCTCTGTTCTCAATTTTTTCTGTTCTCAATCCCATCTTGCCTCTGCCAAGGACTTTTCTACCTTTCTTATTCTCCTCTGGAATTTCATCCCTTGCTGCTGTCTGGCAACAAGCTCCCAATCTGCTAATGCCTCAAACTGTGAGGGCCTCGGAAGTGGCATTGTCTCATATAATGTCATTTGTAATTGATCCAAAATTCTCAAATAAAACGTTCCATGCTCTGGAAACGCTAAAGATCCCTGTTTCTCTGTCAATTTGCACCACTGCTTCACCCAAAGACATGGCACAACACCTCGCTTCTCCATCACAATAAATGCCGGAGAATTTTCCAGTGGGGTAGGCTCCTCAACTGTTCCCTTAATGTAAGAATCACCCTTCATGGCACATTTGAACGCTTTGAAAAACTTTATTTTCTCTGTCTTTTGTGTACTCGTTTCAATAAGGAAATGGCTTTTACTCCCAAGATTCCCTTCATCCCCTTACTCAACCAATTGCCTCTTACGGATGGCTGCCAATTCGCTTGCGACTCTTCTCACTAACCAACCTATCCCATTGCGGCTCACTCTGACGTCACACTCACACACTGTGGCTGACAAAATTTTGCTGCTTGTCCTCCTAAACTTCAACTCACACGGAACTAATGCAAAATTATTGCAAGCACTTAAACAAGAACCAATAACCCAAACAAACCTGCTGGTTTACTACAGGAAGGTACACAATCGCTTCAGAGACCTTACGGATTTTCACTAATGCCCCTTTCGCCCATGTAGCTATTCCTCTTTCTCAGTCTCCCACATTCGCAAGCAAAATTCGACTCACAAATTTTACTCTTAGCTGATCAATGGGTCTGTCCTGGTGCACATAGGACTCGTCGAATCTCAGTTAAAAAATTCTCTTACTCCCTTAACTCATGCATTGACTTGTTGACCACGCCCGATCAACCTACTAAACCTCCCAGATTACAACATATAACCAAGTGTCTCCTACACTTGTCAATTTACTCCAGGGTCTTAGACCACGCAGGGTCCGTGCATCACCAACAACCATGTGGACAATTTCTGAGCACAAAGCACCTCACACATATGAAGTTCAACGACTTCCCTACTGTCATACTGCAGAGTACGCAAACTACTACTAAACTTCAGCTGGAGTACACAAACTCCCTACCACAACCTACCACTTTCACACTATCATCAAGATGCCGAAAACATACCGATCTTTACAGACGGGATCAAGGAGCTGGGTAAGTCATTCTGGGCTTAAGGGGTCATCATCCTTGCTACACTTGCCATTTCAGAAAAACAAAATTCAAACCTCATAAAATGAACAACTACCCTTAACTTAAAGTACCACCATAACCACTAATCACCACATAACTAGTTCTCCAAAGAAACTAACCATCAAGCTGCTACCAAAACTGCAAACACGCCTGGTCCTTAATACAAGGAGACGCGTATAGGCCGATGAACCTTTTGGATCGCATGGAGTATCGTAGTCATGTAATGATCAGTGACCTTAGTAACCAATGTAATCAATCAATAACCACTAAGAAAATCATTACTCAATAGACAATTATAACCAACATTTCATGAATAAACACAACTCAATAAAGCGTTTAAAAATATTATTTCCCCATTAATTACAATTCTACTGCATTTGATCAATTCAAACTTTACTCAATCAGCTCGGAATTAGTTTAGTAGTGACCACAACTAACACAATCTAATCAGAACTTGAGAACATGTATGATTAAAAGCCTGAGCTTAAGCCAACAAAAATGAATATAACTACATTAATAGCAGAGTTCAGCAATCAATTTGTCAATCATTTGTCACTGTCAATGTCACCAAAAAAGAAAGTTACCTACCCCAGATTAGTATCAGCATGTGGGATTTCATGCGAAAACAATTCAGAAGAACAAAATGTGAATTTGGAAAACATCTAGCTAGAAGGGCAAACTATAAAACAGCGCAGTTGGTACTTAGAAGAAAAGGCAAAAAGTTAGTCAGTCACATTGTAATAGCTACCTATCTACAGAATGGATCAGCAACAAAGTCAGTCTTTGCCTTCAGGTCATCAATAGATCAGCAATGCATCAGTCTCAAGATTAAGAGCCCGATGACAGAATCTCGAACCTCGTCTCCTGACGTCATCAGCATTCACCCCTCGCATCTAAATGTTTGCCCTTGCATCTCCCGCATCTGAAGTTTTAGCCCCTTGTCATGACTTTTTATTAGAGTTTTTCAGTCCATCCCCCTAATTCCTAATTGGCTCACTAATCAGCAGTTATGACCCTAAACAATGACATTTATTTTACAAATCTATAAGTTCAAAGATGTCGCCGGTCCCAGTTCATGGATTAGTTTGGTGTACGATGTTTTCATCTTCCGGCTCTATAGGTATCGAAAATGTTGCATGTTCCTCTTCAGTCAGTGCTCTCATTGTGCAAGTCCTGGGTGAGAACATTCAGCCTACTCTACACATTAATTGTATCAAATTGACTTCATCATCTCCTGTCCATTGGTACATTGCAGAAAATTCTAGCTAAGCAACTTTAACATGGGGTGGTTCAGGGTCAGGTTAGCATTGTCGCTTTAATTCCAGCATATTCTAATAGTTCAGCTCCTGTATGAGGCCTGGAAACTAGGCCACAGCTTTGGCTAAGTTAATTCTACAAATTAATGCGAAACATAGGTTATACAATTCAATATAACATATTACTTAATTATTCTTATACATTTTCATTATTTCAAACATTTAATTTATTTTAGTACAACTTTCGTGTCAGAGGCTGTCATTCTCCGTGGGCACATTTTCAAACTTGCACATTATTTTCACTACAATTAATTTCTCAATGAGCTTTTGTTAATCAAAACACATAAACATTCGTTAATAATCTCTAGTTAGCATATCTACATCAACATCCTCACCTATAGACTTTACAGGTCCACCATCACGTAGTTGTGTGCCCAATTGGAGCCTGACCTGATATCTGTTATCCGTCACCCCACTGGGATCACCCCTCTTTTGCAAGTTCTATCAGTGCTCCATTTCCTGGCAACTGGTTCTTTTCAAGCAACACTGGGCTTGGCAGCAGGAATGTTACAGCCAAAGTTATCAATAGTGCTACCAATAGTCTTGTCTGCCCTGATAAAACACATGTGCAGCTACATTGTATTTTCCCAGGTTGAAGATTTGGCCACAGTGAAGGCCGAGTTCTATGCAATGGAACATATCCCCAACATAATTGGGGCGATTGATGGAACACATATTGCATTTGTCACCCCCGTCAGAATGAACAGGTGTTCCGAAATTGTAAGAGTTTCCACTTTATGAATGTACAGATGGTGTGCTTGGTGGACCAGTACATCTCCCACGTCAATGCTAAGTATCCTGGGCGGTGCATGATGCCGTTGTTCTGAGGAATAGCAGCATCTCAAATGTGATGGCCCAACTACATAGGCACAGGGAGTGGCTAATAGGTGACCCAATATATGTTGGTGTATGGGTATGGTGTGGGCCATATGGGAGAGTGTGTGGCTAAATGATGTCCCTCAAAATTTGCAGGGGACTCTGGTTACCCAAACCTATCATGGCTGCCGACTCCTCTGAGGAATGCCAGCACAAGGGCAGAAGAACATTATAATGAGGCACATGGCAAACCAGAAGGATAATAGAAAGGACCTTCAGCCTCCTGAAGGCCTGGTTCCGGTACCTCCATCAAACAGGTGGATCCCTGTGCTACTCACCCAAGAAGGTCTGCCATATAGTAGTGGCATGCTGCATGTTGCACAACCTTGCCCTGAGATGCTATGTGCCTTTTCTGTAGGAGGAGGAGGCTGGAGATGCCAGTGTGGCAGCAGTGGACCCCGTGGACAGTGAGGATGAGGAGGCAGAGGATGAGGACAACAGAACATCAGTGATCAGACCATAGTACCAATGACACACAGGTAAGACTGTGTTACTTCACATTTCAATGACATTTGTTGGAATTTCTGTGGCACTGGCATGCTGTTATTCCACACTTCTATGTCCACTTAGTGTACCCTCTGGCTATTCATTTTTTGCAGATGTTGGTGACCTCACATATGATCCTGGTGTGATCACTGCAGCCAGCTACAGGTCATTAATCTATGCTCATTTTCTGTACAGTTGAATTACAATGTTTGTACCTGTTTAAATGAATACATACTTGAAAAATATGACATACTCCAAACTTCTTTTTTTTCAAGGGTGTTTTTATTGAAGTGCTATTGGGGGACAAGTGCAATGGGATGGGGTGATGATGGAGGAAAGTCCAGGGTATTGTTCCAGTCTGTTTGTAGCACAGGTGTATTGTCCAAGGGGACATAGGAAGGGGAGCAATGGCAGTTCAAGTTGGACAGGGTGACTGAGTGGGACACAAGGGTGACAATCAGGAAAGTCTAATTTCCTGTTGGGGTCTTGGCAAGTGTCTCTGGCTTCTGTCTGGATTGCAGGGAATGTTTGCATGGTGGTTCTCCTTCTGCAGGGAAAGGGGTGCTGGTGGTCTGTGAGTCCTGTGATGGGGCCTCCTGGCCACTAGAAGCAGTGGAGGTGGAAGGCTGTTCAGATGTCTAGCTGGTGGCAGGGGCCCACTGTTGTGTGACTGCCTCCCTCATAATATTGACCATGCCTGCCTGCACCCCTGCTATGGAGATCAGGGTGTTGTTGATGGCCTGCAAGTCCTCCCCGAGCCCCTGGTACTGTCCCTCCTGCAGCCACTTGTTCTCCTGCATGTTGTCCAGAATATGTCCCATCCTGTCCTGGGAATGTTGAAAGGCACCCAGGATCTTGACGAGTGCCTCCTGGAGAGTCGGTTCCGTGGGCCTGTCTTCCCCCTGGTGCACAGCAGTCCTCCCAGTGTCCCTGGTGGCCTGTGCCTCTGTCCCCTGAACCGTGTGCACACTGCCACTGACCCCAGGTCCCTGATTGTCTTCGGAGTGAAGTGTGCCCTGGGGTCCCTGTAGAGGTGGACACACTGCTGATTGATGTGTCCTGTGGACAGAGGTATGGGTACGCTGGGTGGGTGCTGTGGTGGTGTTTCCTGATGGGGGAGGCTCTGTGGTGGTGTGTGACTGGGCCTGGGTAACCGTCTATCCAGAGGTCCCTGATAAGCCAGGTTGGTCATCCAGATCCTAAAGACCAGAGTTGCTATCATCACTATGGGCCTCTTTAGTTGGGGGACTGAATATTGCTGGCACCTCCTCTCCGCTGACATTGGCTGGGGTACCTGTGAGGATGTAAATGATGTGTTATGGTTTCAGTGTCCGACATTTTGTGCATCTGTGGCTTCCCCTTTTTGGTTGTATTTGCCCTTGCAGATTTCACTTGTGGATGTTGGTATATGGTGAGATTGTTAGTTCTCTATGGTGTGCGTGCTTTAGTGATGAGTGTCCATGCAGGGCTGTGAGTGGTGTCCATGCATTGATAGAGCATGCAGGGCTTGGCATTGTGATGACTGATATGTGATGGCGAGGTGCGTGGGATGGAGTGGAGTGATGGTGGGGGTATGTGATGGCATGCAGGTAGGGGGGTAGTTGTAGTAGAGAGTTAACTTACCAGAGTCCAGTCCTCCTCCTACTCCAGCCAGTTCCTCAGGATGCAGGATTGCCAAGACTTGCTCCTCCCATGCTGTTAGTTATGGGGGAGGTGGTGAGGGTCCACTGACAGTCCTCTGTAGAGCGAGCTGTTGTCTTTCTGCAGTGGAATGTACCTTCCCCCGTAGGTTGTCCCACCTCTTCCTGATGTCATCCCTAGTTCTTGGGTGCTGTCCAACAACGTTGACCCTGTCCACGATTCTCCCCCATAGCTCCATTTCCTAGCTATCGACATCTGCTGCACCTGTGCTCCAAAAAGCTGTGGCTCTACCCGGATGATTTCCTCCACCATTACCCATAGCTCCTCCTCTGTGAAGGGGGGTGTGTCTTTGTGGTGCCATGGGTATTGTGTGAGGTGTTTAGGTGAGGGTGTGTTGGGTAATGTGTTGGGGTGTGTGATGTGGTGTGCGTGAGTGGTGTATAAGTATGAGTAGTGAGTGGCTCTGGTTGTGTCTGTGGTCTTTATGTCTCTCTGGTGGCAATGGTTTGGAATGATAAAGGGTTGTGGGTAATGTGGGTGTTTGTTTTATAGTGGTGTGGGTGTGGTGTGTGTATAGGTGTCAAGTGTGTGTTGTTTAAATTGTCGAATGTGGTGTTGTTTTGTTTGTGGGTGTCCATTTTGAGCACGGCGCTATGTACCGCCAATGGTTTACCGCCGTTGAATGTCCGCCGTGGTGATTCGTGAGTCATAATGTGATGGACGTAGTTCTGTTGGCCTAACGATGTTAGTTTTGATACCGTCACTTTATCACTGATCTTTAGGCTGGCGGATTTGTGTATGTGGCTGTATACTGACGGATTGGTGTGTGTGTGTCATAATATGGTGAACAGATATCTGCTGCGGCAGTAAGTTGGCGGCAGTCAGCATGGCGGTAAGTGGGATGTACCGATAATGTCATAATGAGGGCCACTGTGTTGTACCACTAGAACTGCCAATACGGCCTGTTGTGTCCCTCCAGCCCCCTCAATTGTCTGTCATTGTAGTTTTTCCTAAAGCTACAAAATATACATGTCTATTTAGAGGGTGGATGGTAATCTGCTAAATATGCATAAGTGGAAGCAAATAAAGCAGAAGGGAAAAATCAGCCATTTCCAAGACATTCTGAGGACCAAACCGTATTCCCCTCCATGCTGCTGCTGATCTCTTAGTTTTCAAGGAGGTAAAAAAGACTTCTGAGGAGAGAATAGAGAACTGTCAACTTCGTGAAGCAAGAGGTAGACATCCTCAGGGAGGGGTCCTCAAAGGGTTAGCTTAATGATATGGAGGCCAACCACCCACCTTGCCCAAGTGCTTTGCCGTAGGGATTCATATACAACCAACAGGGGCTGCCCTGTTCCCTCCAGGAATAGGAGGTGAACGATATAGTAAAGGATCAAGTTTTGCCTGTGGTATATTTATGCACATTGTATGATATTATAGTAACCGATTTGGCATAACAGATGTGACATCAGTCAATGCATCAGTCCATCAAGCATACCGAGACCTTTGAAAAATGTTATGATAAAACATTGTTTTAATACTATTCTAATTAGTTAGATAAACACGTCAAAAGTCCATAGTGCACAAGAGTCAAGTAAAGATACAGTGAGAAAAGGTATATAACTTAGGACATATTAATATTTGTTGGTACTGAATTTGATCATATTCCAGTGGCCTGATCTAAATAGAAAACTGAGCTAGTTAAATTGTGCCAACTGTTTTTCATCTCGTGATGACTTAATGAGTCATCAATATGCCTGGGTTAAATTTTCAATACAGTGGTGTAATTTGGAATACTATCAAAAAGTTAACTCTTAAAAAGTTAAGTTTAATGCGTGAAAAAGGTACGCCACATCACTTAAGCATGATGTTTGATCAAGGCAAAATCCTATTGTGGGAAGATGGAAACAACTCAACCGGACATGAACAGCATCTCTTTAACTCTATCATTGATAAAATAACTTTAAAAGTCATTTTGAATTACCTTTTTTACTCAAGCAGACAGTACATGTCAAAATTGAGTATAAAATGAGTATAAAATGCATTTCTTATTCATTTTGTATTTCGAATTAAACAGGAGAAGTGCCATAGAGAATGCTGATACTGCACAGACAGTATCAACTTCCTTATCCTGTCCTGAATAATCCTCCATGTGCTTTGTCCAGCCCTTGGTAATTTTGGATTTGAATTTTGGCTGAAAATTATTTTAGATGCTTGTGAATCTTCTTGTATGCATGTCACGTTTTTTGGTTTACATATCCCTGTTGGTGGCTAGTGTTGGGTGGCCCCAGGAGTTCAAGACCCTGTAGCCAGACATTTTTCTTTGTTCTTCCACAATGTTCATGTCCACAACGGTGTGTGTTTGTGTTTATGTGAGATTGTTACTTACTTGTTTTTCCACCCTTAAACGTATTTTGCAGGGGTAATTGTTGCCTTGTACTGTTTGTGTTTGGGGTATTTTAAAAGTTTATTTCTCACTGTGTCCATTTTGCTGTGCTGTTGAAGTTATTGTTTGTATGACATTTGGCACTAACTGCTCTCCAGTTTTTCTTTGCAGGTAGTGGAACCCAGTGGGAGCAAGATATGATTCCAAAAGCTAGTTCCACCTAACCACTGATTCTGTTAGATTCCAGAACAAACAATCCAACAGTGTCAGGACTCAGGGGAATGGGGAATTGGATGGAAAAGAGAAAAAAAACAATATTCATCACTAATCGAGTCCTCCTCTGTGCTAACACTTTTCTATTGTCTCTCCACTGATCACTATGGCATGTGGTCATGTATTCCTAATAGCTACAAAAAAATTGGTAAATAAGGGTGTTATGATAAGTTTGAATGATAACCGCCCACCTTCCCTAATATTAATTCACCTTAAACTTCTAACGTTTCCACTATTGTGACATTGATTTTTTTGTAAGGAATGTATGCAAATGGTAAATTCTATAACCAGAAACACAGAAACAAAATCATCACTAAGTGATATCAAATAAAAATACACATATATATATAGAATCCCCTTGTAGACCCTCTATTAATTAGAACCCTACAGGGAAGCCCAATACCATTCTGTTACATTCAGGTATTTATTAGGTCATTCCCTTAGGATTATCCAGATAAAAAACAGGTTTTGAATTTACTGCATAGATCCACATGAACCCTACAGCCTAAGCAATCTTCCTATAAAAAAATGCTCAAACAGCATATGTTTCACTTTACATTTCAGGGACTTCTAAGAGTTCAAAGCTTGATGATGGAGCAAGATTCAGGCATCCATTACCATGAATATATTTTCTTAGACTTTATGCATGCATTTTACCAACAAATAGCTATAGATCCACGGTGGTAAATGTTTTTAATTCTCTGTTACAACTCTCTAAAAACCTCAGTTGGAGCAGTAAGGCAGCCTTAAGGAATTAACGACTCCATAGATCACTGCACGGATAGTGACCAGCCAGGATACAAGAGCTCTAAACAACATCCAGAACCCTAGAGCAGACTAACGGCAAGACAAGAAAATCCAGATGACAAAATGAGGAATCTCAACAGTATGGTTCATTCAGGTAGGTATCCCAATAGCTTGCCAAACCTTAAATTTTAAATTCAGATTTATTTCTGCTGCATTTAGGTGGTATAACCATAGGGGCCACCAAATTGTTTGGATGGCAGAGCTCTCAACGCATGGGACTCAGTAAAGGAAAACAGAAAAACTAGACTGTGTAGATTGCAATAGCAGAATCCTCCAGGTTCACTGCTCCGTAGGCTCACCCAATGTGAGCGCGTCCTGGCAACAGAGACAGTTGCTGCTTTATTGGTGGTGTACTAGGCCTATGAACCCAGTCACATTTTGAGTGTATACATGTGCAACCCTTTCTCTGCACCTTGCAAGCTGTTGTTGAACAATGATGAGATTAAAGCTCCAACCACGGTCAGGCAGCTATGTTTTCTTTGCTTTCCAAGCCTCTATATGATGATGGCCAGTTTGTAGATGTGTGTGTGAGTGTGTGCATGCATGTGTGTGTGCATGCTTGCGTGATAGGGGGTCATTTTATCATATTTCTCCATGCTTCCTTCTGCTGACTAGTGTCATGTGGTGAGTGATCACTATTCTGTTGAGCTAGTGGGTTGTTCTGATTATTTATGATTTTATTCAATTTTCTTGGATAATTGACATTATAAGTAGTCCATGTCATTGTTGATAAGTTGTTTTTTCCCTTAATATATTTTTTCCCAATATATGTGTTAGACTTTTCATCGTTGGCGTGGTCTCCCTTATCTTTTTGCCTCTGTTCCCCAAGTTGTTGATGTGTGCTGGACTGCTAACCAGTGCTAAAGTGCAAGTGCTCCTTTACAAAATGTGTATGTGATTGGGTTATCCATGATTGGCATATTTGAATTATTAGTAAGTCCCTAGCACAGTGCACTAGAGGTGCCCAGGGCCTGTAAATCAAATACTACTAGTGGGCCTGCAGCACTGGTTGTACCACCCACATAAGTAGCTCTGTAATCATGTCTCAGACCTGCCACTGCAGTGTCTGTGTGTGCAATTCTAACTGTAAATTCGACTTGGCAAGTGTACCCACTTGCCAGGCCTAAACCTTCCCTTTTGTTACATGTAAGACACCCCTAAGGTAGGCCCTAGGTAGCCCCAAGGGCAGGGTGCAGTGTATGGTTAAGGTGGGACATATAGTAATGTGTTTTATATGTCCTGACAGTGAAATATTGCTAAATTCGTTTTTCACTGTTGCAAGACCTGTCCCTCTCATAGTTTAACATGGGGGCTACCTTTAAATCTGATTAAAGTGTAGATTCCCTTTGGAAGCGGATGGACATGTGGAGTTTGGGGTCTCTGAGCTCACAATTTAAAAATACATCTTTTAGTAAAGTTGATTTTAAGATTGTGTGTTTGAAAATGGCACTTTTAGAAAGTGAGCATTTTCTTGCTTATACCATTTCTGTGACTCTGCCTGTTTGTGGATTCCCTGTCTGGGTCAGTTTGACAGTTGGGCTGGTTGCACCTCACACTAGACAGTGACACAAAGGGAGCTGGGGTGTAGCCTTCATGTCCTGATGAGCCATCTGTGCTAGGAGGAAGGGAAGGAGTGGTCATTCACACCTGAAAGGGCTGTGCCTTCCCTCACACAATGCAGTCTCCAACCCCCTAGTGAGTGTCTGGGGCCTGTCCTGGGCAAGGCAGGATTTCACATTCCAAAGAGACTTTACTTTGAAGTAGGCCTACTTCAAAGGAGAAATTGGGCATAAGAAGGGCACCCAAAACCACAGACTTGAGAAACACTTCTGGAACCAATAGGAACCTCTGCCTGGAGAAGACCTGAATAGCTGAGGAAGAAGAGCTGCCCTGCCTGTGACTGTACTTTGTGGAGCTATCCTGCAGTTGCTGCTTCTGCCAGAGTAAGAGGGCAAAGACTGGACTTTGTGTGCGTTCCATCTTCAGAAGAAATCTCCAAGGGCTTGATCTAGAGCTTGCCTCCTGTTGTTTGAAGTCTCAGGGACAGCAAAGACTTCTCTCTGCCAGCACCTGGAGTCTCTGGAGAGGCTCCTACTCTGCCCTGTGGTGCCCATCCAGTTCCTGGGACCCTGAAAGGAGATGCTGGCAGCCTAAAGACAAGAAAATCCATGCACAGAGCGCCGTGTGGGGAAAAGATTGCTGCAAATCCGATCTGCGGCTGAAATAAACGATGCGCCGCCGGCTCCGCAGCTGAGAAACGACGCCCGCAGGAAACGCGACCGAAGAATCGATGCACGGAGCAGGAGAAACTACACGCAGCATTGCGGACGGAGGCTGGGAGATCACAACCTGCGCTGCGGGATTTTCGGATCATCGTGCGGCTGGATTTTTGACTCAAGTACCGCCGTGCAGAGTTATTTTTAACGCACACCCGCCCGTGCAGGGTTATTTTTGACGAACACCAGGTACATTTTCACTCTAGCAGTGCTAGTGTGTGCTTAAAACTACTTAAAGACTCTTTTTGCATTTTTATTGATAACTTGACTTGTGTATGGTGGATTTTTGTCGTTTTGGTCTTGTTTTGTTTAGATAAATATGTCCTATTATTCTAAACCTTTGTTGTGTCATTTTGTAGTGTTTTAATTAAGTTACTGTGTGTGCTGGTGCAAATACTTTACACCTAGCTCTCTGAAGTTAAGCCTACTGCTCTGCCAAGCTACCAAGGGGATAAGCAGGCCCCATTTCTAACCATATGTATTTGTACTAGTGCTTAATTGTAGCAGCTTGCATTTAATAGTTGTTGTTTTTAGTTAATTTATTCAATTTTCACCTGCCTCTCATGTGTCCTGGTGGAATACCAGGTCTTAGTTTAATCAGTGTATTACATGTTTTCCTGTCTTCCATAGAGGCATTGTGGCCCATGAATAGAAGAAACCTGATATTTTTGTATTCATTTTTTTTTGTTTTTGTGTTTGTTTTTTCCTGCCCCACACTGCATTCCACAGTGGCCTTTGGTACAAAGGGGGTCCATGGGCCCTGGAGCCCCACCAAGTTTGTATTCATCAATTTATTTGATGTTTGCCTGCCACCCATACAGGATTCATGTGTTCTGGAAGAACACCAGTCATTTTTGCCTGCCTCCACCACTCTCTAGGGGATCCGTAGGCTCTGGAATGATGCCAGCTATTCCTATATTAATTTGTTCTATTATTTATAATGTTGTTATGATGATGGTGATAAATATTTATTGAATATATTACATTGACAAGAATTGCCAACTCAATCTCTCCTTTCTTATTCCCTATTGCCTGCAGATGCACAAGAGGATACCTTACTGACTGAGATGGAGAGATGTTTGTAACATAGCTGACTCCACAGCTGCCATGGGTAAAATTTAAAATGTGCTTGTGCAATCAAAGTAATCCTAGTAATTTTGTTTTACTCATGATGAAATTACAGAATGTAAGTAACTACACATGTTTACGTAGTTTGGGGCACATTTGCCTCCCCAAGAGCAAACTAATAGAGCACGAGTGGTTGCTTTCTCCTGCTGTTCCTGTTCAGTTGCATTTAGCACTATATAAAACAGATGCTCTGGTTATTTTGAACAAAAAGGTGCATTTTGTGCTAAGAAAATATCATTAAATTCGGCTTTACACACCTCATATAATTCTGCATAATATTGTGTAATTTTGCTGTAATTTGTTTTAACAGATTTTTGAAATCCCACTATAACATGACATACATTCTTGACACTCACCCTGATAATCCAAACTAGTCTCAGTCTGAAACAAGCTTGTCCTACTCCTCATCTACAATCTAAGTGTAATTGAAGTTAGCATATTATATATCTTGCTGCATATATGCCACATTGTGTGCACATAAAGACACAATGCATATAAATAACATTAGCTAAACATTAATTGTGTTTTGCATTTTTCATATGCATTTATACATTCACTGACAAAAAAATAAAAGGTTAGTGTTGCTATAGGTAGGTGAAAATGTCAGTGACATACTAAAAAAACACTGAAATTCACAAGTTGTAAAGATACATTTAACTGAAGAAACTATAACTCTCACCCTCCCCATGCACAGGTTACATAATGCAACAATTGGTTCAATCAAAAGGGGTCCCCACACTACAGTTGCAAAGCATACAGCTCCAACTTGGATAAGTTTTAAAAATGTTAGTTAGTTCTCCTGGGGTCATGAATTCAATGACCCAGGAGACTTACCTTTTTTCATATATTTCTGGGTGGGCTGCTTTGGTCCCTACAGCCCTCACAACATATTTTTAAATAGACCATGGTCCCCCTGCCCCTCCTTGTGGCACCACACAAGTAGAATCCTATAAGCCAAGCCAATGGAAGGCATTATCAGGGGCTTACATGAGGGGGAAGTGCATACTTTACGAGTGGTCTTGCTGCTTCAATACACACAGCGAGACAGCAACTAATTTGCTTTTTTTTCTTCAATTTATACTGGGTGCCCCAGCTGTTTTTGTTTTTGCAGCATGAGGATCCCACTCCTGCACTGCCATTCATCTTATTTTCACATTTAGTTTAGTTTTTTTCTTCTTTTACTTGTTTGGGTGCCCTGGTCCTACTGGGTCACCAAGAACCTTGCTTTTGTTTATGTTTTTAGAGATTAAAGCTACTGCCAGTGTGTGGAACCCACTCCTGTGCTGCAGAGCCAGCTGCCAATGCTTCCAGTACACTCAGTGCTGGTGCACAAGCAGGCATTTAATGTCTCAATGCCTGCTCCATGCAGATGATTGGGATCTGAAGATCACAAGCAAAGAGTCTGCCCCTATGGATATGGAGGCCTGCATCCACTCCTTCACAATTCAGATGTGTGCAAAAATGCCCTCCTCTTCCTGTTCACCTGGGGTCCTCGGACCCCCAATAAACATAGCTTTGAGCCTGGAGAGATGGGTTCTCTGGGGCTTTTTTACATCAGGGAGCAGACCTTAAGCATTCCTCCTTTACAGATATTAAAATAAAAACTTATGTGCTGACCACTTTGGCCCCGGGCTGACCCTAAAGGGAGGCGATAAAAGAAAAGGATGGAAAGGTCCACTTTTTGTTTGTTTGAAAAATCCTGTTTTCGTCCCTCCAGGACCCCCACAAGGCTGAGTGGGTCAGGGCATTCCTAACTGTGCCCTATATGTTCTTTTAAATTGTTTTGTAAGGACACGGGGGCTCCGACATCCAGTGTGAAAAGGATCTTTGCTGATGTGAGGCAGCCAAACAGATCTTATCTTTTGATATGCCGCACCTGCACACTCACAGGTCTCTAAATATCTTTAAAGTGTGAACCATAATTTCTTAAAACGTACTAGATGGATCTGAACCAAATCAAAAAAGCACACTTTCTGGGTAAAGATCTAGCTTCCTGACAAATTTGATGTAATTCTATTCAGATGTTTTAGCCGTAGTTGTGTCTAAAGTCCCTATGGGAAATTGCTTGTATACAATATACTGAAAAAACAAGATTAAAGTAAAGTTGTCGTTAGATATTGTATTATGATAAAGAAAATAAATAGCAATTAGAAACAAAAAGTACTGGAATTCATAAGTTATAGTTTACTAACTTAACTATATCCTGCATCACCAATATGCAATGCTTATGTCATACCATATTACATCACTCATGACATGTTAAATTACATCATTTGGTGAAGCTATTTAATGTGAAGTCTGGCCTCTGGCCAGGCCCTGCACTTATTCCCACTGCAGTCACCTAAACCTCCAGTGCATAGCCCTCAAATGGCTGCCCAACCTTTTCAACCAACTATCTGCTGTGCATGACCTCTGGCACCTCATTGCTAAACATAGAGCAGGTCCAGGATTTCAGTCAGATCCTCCTGCTCCAAGCTCTCTACCTTTGTACGTCTGATGCAAATGTGTGGAGGAGGTGGAGCTGTGAATAAAACATCAATGCAGCAACCTGCACATGGTGGCTGCTGCGCCAGTATTGTGGTGTTAAAAACAGCCATCCCCTCCTCCTCCACCACACAGCCTGCATCTGCCATAGTTGTTGGGGGAATAACAAAATAAAAAAGCAAAACAGACAGCACAGGGGAATGAAAAAAAGAAAAAGTGAAAATAATATGGAAAAATGGGTAACATGGGCAAGGATGGGATGAATGAATTTGGGTTGGCATGAATGGGCTAGGAAAGACAGCTAGTAAGCAGCATGCTAAAGAATGAGTGCAACTTTCTGATCAAAATGGATTCAAGCATACATCACTTAATGGAGCGTTGCACAATTTTTAATGTGAACTGCTCTTCGCATCTATTTTTGCATTAGAGGCAGGGAGATGCATTTCACATAATTGTATTTAAAGAAGACTGGGAATGGCAGCACTAGTCCTTGCAGTCTAAAAAGTATTAGGAAATGGGTTAGAAATATGGAGTATGCACCAATGCCATGCAAGTGAAAGTGGCTTTTGTTCGATATGGTTTATGTTAACATCAATTTATGTCACTTTAAATAAAAGGTTAGCTATGTAGAATAATCAATCAGAGTTACAAAAATAGAAAAGGTTAAAAATAAGATAAATGTGGGAACAGGGAAGATAGATATTTTACCTAGAGACAGAGAATAAGAGAATCATTTCAGCAGATGTACCATGGACTTGACTTGGACTAATGTCTTGGTCACCAAGTGCATGTGTGAGAAAGAGGACATTATTATGGCACCTGCCATTCTCCTCCCTCACCACCCTGAAATGGTACAACTACTGCAGCTAAATATTGCCCTAGACTAATTTGTTCTGAGTCTTCAGGATCTTGTTGCACCTCTCCATCACATGTATCTGGTCATGTAGGTGGCTGTCCCCACAAAAGTGTTGATAGAGTGAACTCCTTTCAGATATTAGGCCATAATCAAGGCATCCTTCAACATGTGTGTCTGACTCATTTACTACCTTAAATACTATCTGAAGATTTGACTATAGAGGGTTTGTGATGGGGAGAGCTTCAAAAAGGAGAGAGTAATCCTTAGGAACTCTGTCCATGTGATAATGGAGAGATGCTTCCCTAGGCGTTTCATCTTGTTGGTAGAGACGTCTCTGGTAAAGTGCACTACATGTGCCTAGGGCCTGTTACTTGAATGCTACTAGTGGGCCTGCAGCACTGATTGTGCAACCCACTTAAGTAGCCCATTAAACAGGCCTGCAATTGCAGTTTTAATCTGCTTTATCGACCTGACAAGTTAACCCTCTTGTCAGGGACAAACCTTCCTTTTAAATAAATAGGTCACCCTTAAGATGAGCCCTGGAGAGTGCCATGGGCAGGGTTTGGTGTATTTAAAAAGTAGGACAGGTGTTTTTAAGTTTAATATGTACAGGTAGTGAAAAACACTTACACTCATTTTTCATTACTACAAGGCCTATTTCTTCCAGAATTTAACATTGGGATTGCCTCATTCCATTTTTTAAGTGCAATTTCCAATTGGGCAGAGATAGGACCCCCAGGTTTGGTGTTTCTGGAATTACAATTTAAAATCACAATTTATGGTGAAGTCAGATTTTAGATTGTAATTCTAAAAAGGCCACTTTTAGATAGTTGACATTTTCTTACATTAAATAATCTATTACCTTCTGTCTGTCTCTGAATACACATCTGTATGGGATGCAGCTGGGTGCTTGTGCATTTCCTTCAGACAGCCACACACAGAGGGAGCTTAGGTGTGACTGAATGGCCATCTGGATAGGAGGAAGGAGCTGACAATCACACCTGAATGGGTTGGGTTCAGAGCCCTCACATAGGGCTGCATAACCCCCTGTAGTGTACCTGGAGCCAGGATAGGGAGGGCAGGGACTATGTGCACTTCATAGGTCTTTCTTTGAGGTCTCCCCCACTTCAAAGACACCACAAAGTATAAGAAGTGGCCTTCTGACCATACCAAAAAAGTACACTTCTAGACCTGAGGACATTCTGCCAGGAACAATGACTGCTGAGCTGCCAGAGAGATCTCCACTCTGCTGTAACTTTGAGGGACATCTGTTTTGCTGTGTCTGCCAGGTTGTCTGCTGGCCTCCTTGCCTGGGACTTAGAAGGACTGGACCTGCATCACTACATCCCCAGAAACACGACTCCAAAGTGTTTGCTGGCTTGCCTCTTGTTCTGACGTCAAAGACTTCACTCATCTCTGCTACAGCTGCTGGACTCTGCCAACCAAGAGTCCTGCATTACCAAGTGTCACCAATCTAGTCTGTGCCCTTGGAAGTGGATTTCTCTGTATTTTTTAGCAGAATCAATGCATCACTGTCACAGTGCCTATCGAAAGCACTACATCTTACTTTTATGCAGACACATCACCACTGCTGCTGAGAATGAGGACATTGCAACACTGGTTGAGTGGCTCAGGACTGACGCATCGCCATCAGCCCTGATGCATCACCTTTTCATTGAGGGCTGTGAGGGTCAACAACAACTCATCATCTTCTTTGCAAAGGGTTTTACACCACACCACTTCTTTAGAATCGACAACTACGCAGCTCGAATTTCACTCATAACCATTGCATCACTTATGGTCCGAGCATTGGATCAACCCTCCACACAAGATACTGTTTTAGCTGGGCAAGGTTGGTCCTTGTAGCCAGACCGCGCTCCTTCTCAGTTGGCTTGAATGTTGGTTTTACCCCAGTCTAGCATGACCAAATAGCCCTGGTGGACATGTTAAGCTTTTAAGCACTACAATTGGAGATATTGTTTTAAAATGTATGTCTCAATTTCTACTTATTAGATTATTGTTATTTAGGCCTTTTTTTACTCATGAAAATATAATCATTTTTTATCTTGGTGTGGATTACATTTATGTGTTGTTTTCACTGTTTTACTGTTTTAAGTGTTGCATGAATACTTTACAAATTAGCTCCTAAATTAAGCCGGCCACCTCCGTGCCAAGCTACCAGCTTACCCTGATTAGGATTGTGCTACCTGCTTGGACAGGGTGCATATCTCTGCCAACCAGAAACCCAAATTCTAACAGTCTTGTAATCCTAAAGCAATACTGATGAGGGATTATGGTAAGCAGGAATCACATGATGGTAGGTGTTTTATCTCAGCCTGCAAGATCTACAGATTTTGCAGACTGAGAAGGATGTCTGCATGGTCTCTCTTTCTCAAAAGTGCAATGTGGCCTACTCCTATGGATGCAACACTATCTTCTGGAATGTTTTTCTTAAGCAGTTAGCACATGAGGAAGACTCTTTCAAGTCCATGATTCACTATTATGTTATGAGGACAGACACAAATTGGCATACATGGTATCTTTTGCCTTAGATAATGAATACAATTCAATGACACTAATTTAAAATGCAGTACAAGTTATTGGGTCAGTGGTATTCGGAATTACCCCAGAAAAAGCAGAGAGTGACATATTTTCTCTGACAGCACAACGGATGCTTTATGTGTGCATGGAAACCAAGATGCCAGCTGCTTCCTAGCGGAGAATCAAGATGGCTTGGAGGAGGTGGATTAAGTTGTCGAATGGAAAAGGGAGACACATTTGAGTAGGAGGGCACCATGTAACTGTTGACATCTCACACTGCTGTGATGATGTAGGTTAATGTCATAAGGATATATTTCAAAATAAATTCCTGCCCAATGTTTTTCTATCCTCATACAATGGATTATTTTTCTGTTGACATAGTGATTCTGATGGTGAGTGTTGCAAAGTAGGTTTCACACACATAAGCCCCATTGATTTTTCACTTGTGACTACCTGTTTTTTGTCAATTTTCGGTGAGTGAGCCTTACTAATTTAGTCTCACTCATGCATATTTCACAGACATTGGGTGAGGTTACTAACTGTCGTTGTCTGTCTTTTAAGTTAAGGCTGCTGCTGCACAGGTAGAGGAAGAGGTTCTGGGTTGGCTGCACATGAACAAGTGAAGTGTGTGCGCATATGTGGACAGCACATGTGAAACTACTGTCTTACTCTGCCCAGTATCAGCAAACAGTTAACATATTGCAGAAGGGACCCTTCAGGGACTGGGACTGGCCTAGGGTAGACCTTATAATCTGAGCTGACATTCATAGTGTTGTCTGTAGGGCTTATTGAAGGGATGGGGTGCTTAAAATGTATTACACATTGTAGATAATATTTTCAATAAAGTACAGTTTCACTTCATTCAGGCCTAAAGGGTTCGGTGAGGTATCAATCTAGGAGTAAACATGCATCCAGAGTGTCCCTAACATCACAACTTCATTCCTTATGATACTTTAATATTTATCTAATTTCTTTGGCTTACCTCACAACCAGTTTACACACATTTTCTCCCCCTCCTGGCCCATTTTAGTTACCCTGCTGCCCAGTAGTAGAGTCATGGACCTCTAAACACAATAGGGGGAGTACTGTGCTTGATCCAGTTCTGTGTAAAGAAAAAGGATGGGAAGGAAATCTTCAACTGTTATAGAACTTTTCCTGCTGCACCTGGGCCTCAAAAGTCAACCAAAAGAGGGGCTGACATTTGACGTTTTGGTGGCAAGGTAGATGTGTCAGCTAGAGGTGGAGCTAAGGCTTTCAAGAATCCTCTTTCCACAGACAAATTAAAGTTTTCATATTGAAATGACCCAGAATGCTATGCAGGAGGGTTACACCAGGGTTGGAGTGATGATGACCCTCCTGAGGGGCTTCCAGAATATTCAACCCCCATTTACAACCCCTGCACAAGAGAATGATGAGAAGACATTGGACCTGAGAGTGACTCAAGTGAAAGTATAACAGGCTGGAAGGTGAAGCCACCTGAACCCTGTACAAATGGACTTTGGGACTTTGAGACTTTGACCCAAGCTGATTCCCGAGGCTAGGATGGATCTCTCCAGGGCCAGTGGCACTGGCTCCTGTCTGCCTCTTGGGGAACAGTTAGGGGGATGGACCTGCTAGAGGACCATGGAGGATCCACTGAGACTTCTGTGGACTAGTCTTGAAGCTCAGTGGCCCCCACTAGGAAGATTAACACTTCCTCCGCAGACACATAGGTGCACTGCAGAATAGCCAAAGCAATGGGGCCTGGAAAATGCAGCAATGAGAGTGCTTTGTATGTTGGCTATGAAGCATGGATGCTCTGTTTTCCTTAGTATTGCTTCTGGACTGGGAATCTCAATTGCAGTCTGGGAGAGAACCTTCCCAGCTATTTGGTGGAATTCGGAAGTGTGATGATGCACTGGACACAGACATAAGACATGTAACAAATAGGGCCTGGCAAAATTCAAATTCTGGTGGCGTAATTCATGTAATTTTGGTACTGTCATGCTAAAGTGTCATACAAAATTCTAGAAATATGCCATTAAACCACTTTTCCCAGCAACACACCATGTGTGGTAAAAACATGCCATCCACAGTAACAATTTACAGTGATTGTGCAATTTGCTGTACAAAAGTACTGCAAAGGGCTGCAAACAACAGAATGCAAATTCTGGTGTTTACTGTGCTTTTTGTACATGTCCTTGTGCAAAGAATTGATGAAAGGACACATTTTGCTTTAAAATATAGTGCAAAATGACTGATTTGAATTTTACATAATTGTGAGCGATTTTGCATACTTATGTCACAGTTTGACATCATTTTGTGTAAGTAAATGATACAATTTCACACAGCCCTCGTAACAAACTGCCTCATGTTGTGAACAAAGGCTGGAGCTTCCATACAGCGCATTGATCAGCAATTGAATCCTTGTGGACCATATTGCTGATAGAGGATGAAGAGAGGAGCTACAGACTACTCACTTTATCCTGTCTAGGAGCAAGGCTGATGAGGTGATGAAGCTCTGCTTCCCTGCGTTGCTCTTTACCTTTCTTATGAGGAAGCCCACAGTGGTTATATGTCAGAATGTCAACAAGAAAAATGTTGTGCAAAATCACGACTTCTAGTGTTGATAAGTATATGAAGGTATGTAAATGTTGACTTTGCTCAACTCAACATCAAAGTAATTTGACAACATATATCATCAGGGTGTGCATTTGTGGAGTTAAGAATAGGAAATCTATGCCTCTATGCATTTGCCTTAACAGTATGATGATAGTCTGCAGTCTGGATGCAAATTTGTAGTCTCACAATATTTAAAACTTAGCTTTCTGCTAGCATAACCACTTGCAGGCCAGCCTAAAGGAGACTTGATCAAACCTTCTAAACCTACTCTCTCCCTCACTGTGAGATTGGAGGCTTGCTGTTCAAGAGAGGACCTGGATGACTACTTTTTAAGCACTTCCTTGTCAGAGAGTCACTCTACCTGAAGTAGTGCTGAGTACATGTGTAGATGAAGCAAGCTTGGTGAGCATTCTTCTCATTGCACCAACGTATCTTGTTTTTTTTTTTTTAGATCAAGCGTAGCGTTCAACGTGTTGTATACTTTTTAAGTATACTTATACTGTGAGTTCCAGTGATTTCATTGTTGCTTCCACTGTCATTCAAAAATCCTTGCTTGCTAGTGTTCAGTTCTGCCTCTTTGTCCAGCCTTTTTCTCTTTGAGAGCAGTACAAAGTAATGTAGAATTACGCTATGTCCTGCTTATCTCTTCTGTAAGGGACTTTTTTTCTTAATATTCGCCTGTTCCTCTTACACGGTAGGTGTGTGTTCAGTCCCTGCTCCCCACCAGCTCCCTCTGTAAACATAAACCAGCAGCAAAGGGGGGCTTTTCCAGGGCCAGCTTGCTCTCGCTCTCTTTCTCTTATTTCAGTCTGTGTGGCAAGAAAAGTCTAGACAGTAATTTAGAACCCTAAGAGCTCTAACTCATTATCTTTTCTCGCAGCGCGATCTTGCTTGTTTAGCAGCGCAATCGTTTTTTTTTTTCATGTAATGAGGCAAGAAAAGTCCGGTTGGGAGTTTACAACTGCTAATAGCTCGAACTCGTTTAACATGCTTCCTGATGTGATCACGCATAATACATCTATTGGATTACGTGGGGAAATTCTGGTTAAGCTGAAAAGTTATTTATTTCAAAGTACTTGGTTTAAATCATGGTTTCCCCAAATGGTCTGTTTGTGGTCTAGTTACTGGAAATCCTCAGGCTGCATTTTGTGAACTTGCTTTGGGCATGTCTAAGGAGGAGCCACGCGCTTTACTCGTAAGAGGATAATGACTTCTTACTAAATGGTGGCTGGGTATGAAGAAAATGGGTTTCTCATTTTTGTGAAAGTTTTAATGTCTGTGGTGGTTATGGGGAGTGTCGTTTGTGCACGCGGGGCATTGTGTTGTGCTGGAATGTCACCTGTTCTCCAGTCATGTATTCCATTACCGGGTCAAAGTGTCTTTTCGCTCTGGTGTTGGTGAGTGCGCAATGAGCGCCTATCTGATGTTCTGGGCACTGGGTTTGGCTTGTTTTGTTGCCTGCAGTGTTTAATGGAAAGTCAAAGCTTGGTACGAGTCGCCGCATGACTCAGTGTGCTTCATGTGCTCAGTGCCTTGTGCTGGGGAGTCAGGACCAGCTGTCAGTAGCAATCAGCAAAAGCCACATAGATTGTTGCATAATTATTAGAGGTGTGCGAAATAGTGTAATTTGTTTGTGAAGTTTTGTAAGATTCCATTAAAGTTGGAGCAAACATAGTTTGATGGTATCTCACCTCACTTAAAAGTCTTGCTGCTTTGAGCAGAAAATGTCTCTAGGCAAGAGATGTTCTGTGCAGGCAAGTCTCCCGTATGCAGATATTACCCACATTTCCTTATGCAATATTTAGTTAAGTGTAAAGCAAAATGTCTGAAAGCATTCACTAATAAATCACGATTTTTTAAAAAGATGCTTTGTGCCAGATCAGAAAAATATAATTTTCCCTCATTAATAAGAAGGTTGCTTTTTTAAAAGTTCAGTAATATTTTATCACAGTAAACGTGAGCAGAGATGGCTTTAAAAGCACATCTTTTTGCGTTTTCCTAAGAGATATTGCCTATACAGTACGACAGAAAGTTCTTCTCATGTAGGGCTTTCATCCAATGCACATTGTTATAAAGTAAAAATGTCACTTTTTGAAATGTCTTACTGGCACTTTTCCGCTCCTGAGTTACATTCCACTGACTGCAATAGGTGGTATGGAATGTGAAAAGGAGAGTTCAGACCACATTCAGGGCCATATTTATACTTTTTGACGCAAAACTGCGCTAACGCAGTTTTGCGTAAAAAAAATTAGCGCCGGCTAACGCCATTCTGAAGCGCCATGCGGGCGCCGTATTTAATCAATGACGTTAGCCGGCGTTAGCCGCCGGTGCCGCCTGGTGTGCGTGAAAAAAAACGACGTACACCAGGCAGCGCCGACGTAGGGGGATATGGAGCTTGGGCGTCAAAAAATGGGGCAAGTCAGGCTGAGGCAAATTTTTCGCCTCAACCCGATTTGCGCCATTTTTTTCGACTCCCAACCCCCATAGAAATGACTCCTGTCTTAGCAAAGACAGGAGTCATGCCCCCTTGCCCAATGGCTTAGTCCCCTGGGCATGGTCATTGGGCATAGTGGCATGTAGGGGGGCACAATCAGGCCCCCCTATGCCACCCAAAAAAAAAAAAAAAATACTTACCTGAACTTACCTTAATGTCCCTGGGATGGGTCCCTCCAGCCTTGGGTGTCCTCCTGGGGTGGGCAAGGGTGACAGGGGGTGTCCCTGGGGGCATGGGGGGGCACCTCTGGGCTCCTTCAGAGCCCACAGGTCCCTTAACGCCTGCCTTTTCCAGGCGCTAAAAAACAGCGCAAAAGCGGCCGTACGTCATTTTTTTGACCCGCCCACTCCC
Source organism: Pleurodeles waltl (assembly GCF_031143425.1). Taxonomy (NCBI): domain Eukaryota; kingdom Metazoa; phylum Chordata; class Amphibia; order Caudata; family Salamandridae; genus Pleurodeles; species Pleurodeles waltl. Next base: position 655,060,676 of record NC_090443.1, on the reverse strand, counting down.
GGGCGTGAATTTTGCCCGGGAGTGTAAATACGGCACACATGCCTCGGAGTCAATTTTTTAGATGGGAACGCCTACCTTGCATCTCATTAACGCAAAGTAGGTGTCCACGCTAAAAAATGACGCAAACTCCATGGACTTTGGCGCTAGACGCGTCTAACGCCAAAGTATAAATATGGAGTTAGTTTTGCGTCGGAATTGCGTAAAAAAAAACGATGCAATTCCGGCGCAAACGGAGTATAAATATCCCCCTCAATGTAAAGAAATAATAAACCCATTCTGCCCTCTCAGTGGGTTTACACAGCTCGCAAGTTTATTTTTTTAATCAACTTTAATGCCATTTTAGTATAGCTGACACAAAAGTAAGCAATCCAGGCATAGTAATTAAGGCATTTTTTTGGGAAACTGTCCCTCATCACTTCAGGACCCTGAACCCTGCACTGTCCCCCGGGGCACAGACCAGGCACTTCTACAGTCTTCATGGTTTCTGCTTTGCACCCGCCAGGGCCATCACAGTAGGATGACATAGGGGAGATTTTGGCTCACACCTTGCGCTTTTGCAGCCCTTCCTTACTTCTGCTTCAAAATTCATTTATAGATTTAAAAAGCAAGCCTCACGTTTTTCTTTTTCTTTGAAACAGGTATTACGTGTTTTAAATATTACACCTACACCACATCCATCACCGATCATGGTTGTGCAAGATTGCAATGCCGAATACAAAGTACATTTGCAGTGGTAAACGAGTAACCTTTTTATCCAGCTCATAACTAGACATAATCCTTGTCACGATCACCTGTCCTATACTCGATCATATGAGTTTGGTTAGAGGCAGTAAGGGAAGTAATCTGGACTGCTGTATTCTTTAAGTTCATTTAAAGGGAAGGAGTAGGGTCAATAACCTTAGGGGGAGAAGGGGTGGAACACCGTGGCTGAGTTTCTGATGCAGGTCAGTCCCTGCCTATCCCCTCCAAGGACAGAGAGTACCGTTCCCTTGCTACCAGGGGTGCTGTTGAGTCGAGCAAAAGGGACATGGGTGTCCCAAGGGCAACAGCCATAAAAGGGGTGAGTGGGATCAAGTGGGAAGAGATTCAAAGGAGTAAGCAATTCAAGGTGATGATGCCTACACAAGGACTCTGTTTTTAAGGAGAAAAGAGTTCTTGCTTCCCGCAAAGCAGTCCATATCCTATTGTGCACCTCCAGCATACACTGTAACTTGTAGCTGAGCCCAGATACCTACAGGGTAGGTGGAATAATTGTCAGCCCATTTTTCAAATTTTACTTATTGACGAAGAGGCAAGTGAGATGGAAATTCCACTAGGTGGTACCTGGTGAAAGCCTGAAAAAATTAGGACTGCTTTTCTGTGGGGATTTTTTTTCTATACATAAAATTATGTGCTCAGCTAAGCTGCCATAAATGAAAGAAGTGGGTCCTTGCTTGAGGCTTTTTTTATGGGCAAGCGCAAAGCGCTCCATCCATTCTGTAATCTCTCTTTGGGCTACAAACCACACCATGTCACGTCAGGCACTTTCATTGGTTCATGGGCTTACCTTTTAAGATCTGCTTGCTTTCATTTGTAAAAGGCATGCATCCGTCATGACTTATCCGGTGTTTAGCCCACCTACACAGCACCAATAAACTACTGAAATCATTTGAGACTCGATTTTTTCAGCCTGGGTTTCTGGACTACTTTATCTGTTTATTTTTCACGCAGCACGATCGCGCTGGGGTTTACATAAAGCGATCACGATCGGTTTTTCCATTTTTAATTTCAGCGCAATTGTGCTGCATTTTACATTGCGCTATCGCACCGTGTTTTTTTTTCTTTTAATTTGTGTGGCAAGAAAAGTCCGGTTAGGAGTTTACAACGCCTCTAACTCGAGCAAATGCGAGACCAGTTGCATTGAAAATGCTTGTTTTATTTCTACTTTGACCGTGGCCCAGCAATGCTTTGGACATTCAGCTAGCCGCATCAAAGGACACGTGACCTGTTATGAGTATGTTTGTCTTTTGGCTTGCACCCTTATTTTATCCACCTCTAAGCAAGGAAATTGGCATATTGTTAGCGCGTCCAGTCTTTATAAATTACTTGTTCTTGGACACGCTGGAGGTCGGTGAACCTTTTGACCGAGTTGGGTTCTCCTCATCCAAGAATAGTCAGATCACTCAAATTAATAATCAATAACCATTATAATCAATACCCAATACTCAATTAATAATCAAACAACAAATTTGTTAAACAGGAAATCAGTAATTAGACACACCATGACCTTTCAGTCATGAATAACCACACCTGTTTATTAAAGGTTAATGAGTTTATTTTCCCTATATTAACAAAGATAACACAATATAAGTAAGTCTCAAAATCAAATGGTATACATATACGAACATTACTAGCTGTCCATAGCGACGGAAGAAACGCAATCTTCGCAAAATCTGGATTATAATGCACTCGGTTACAGCAATGCAAATCACTAATACAAGTAACTGAATTTGACTAATTGCATACATTGTTCAGCATAACAAGATTTCAATTCAACATGGTGCAGCAAATGAATACCTCAACTAACCTCTAATTAGCATTGGCATGTGGGGCTTCATGCAAAACAAATTTAGTCAACACAAATTTAGAAAACTTCTAGCTTGGGCTCTGTCAAAATAAGCAGTTGGTACCTAAGAAGGAAAACACAATGCATAATACAAATATCTTTTCATAATTACCAAATACAATCAGCATTCAAGGTAAGTCTTCGTCCTTCAGGTACTGGTTCGATCAGCATGGGGCAGATTTCAAAGTGGCAAAATTTTAAGGCAAGTTTTTCCTTGCGGCAGCAAGGAAAATGGGGCAAAAGTTACTGCATGGACAAGACAGGGCAAAATTAAAGTTAAAGTCTCTAGGTGAGAATTCTTCAAAGTCTCTTTCTTTGCGACAGAGAAAAGGCATCAAAGTGTCATTTAAAATGGCATCTTGAATCTGGCTTCAAATTGGCATCTAAGAAAATGGCTGACTTCTCTTTGTCCGGTGGGTTTAAGTAAGAAACGTTCCAAATTCTTCAGGGTCTTCCATTGGAGGGTTCATAGGGTGGCTTCTTTTTGACCAATGAATAGTGTCTTTCTCTTAGTACTCTTTTATGCATAAGGTGTCCTTAGAGCTTTGGAACACAAGTAGCAACAAAGTTTGCCAATTATTTCTGTATCAGTGTCTTTATTGTCTGCACCTGCAGAAACTGACCTTGCTTCAAAGAGGATGAAACTGGCCTAGCAGGAAACGTTGAGATAAGTGTATTAGTCATTTCTACTGGAAAAATACAGCCTTAAGGTTAAAATACGTTTTTGTTAATACAAGTGAAAACCACACAGTTAAATTCGAGACCAGGCAACTAGGCCAAAGCCTCTGCTAAATTTAAGCTAAGCATATAACAGTTTCAACAAGAAAATCATAGAATACATTTGCAATTATGACGGATTACAACATTGTCAATTCTTCATGATTAATTAAGCTCGTTTATAATAATGGCGAACTACCTCATGGGGACATTTTCCCACATACATTATTTTTCTTTGCTAAAATCACACTACCTTATACGATTTTGTTACATGATATGTGAATATTTGTTAGTCTTTCTTTTTCTGCTTCATCAAGATCTCCCTGGTGTTTGTAAATGAACACTAACTCTAACATAGTGTGCTCGTCCTTTACTGGTTCTAGGTGTACTACAACTGAATTTCTAGTTCCTTTGCTGTCTTGTAAACGTTAGATGTTAGGGAACCTCTAGGTGTATGACCCCAAATGTTACTGATTTACTACAAAGTAACTGTTTTGGCAGGAGAATATTATCTTCCCTTCGTTATAGAAACTTGTGCTGCTATCTATTAATTGTCGCTTGCTCACAGTAATTGTTAGTGAATCTTATGAGACTGTACAATCAATTCGGTGTTTCAGTGTGTTGGCGGCATGTTGTGAACTTTGTAATCAGTCGAACTTTTGTGAACTTTATACAGATTGCATAGCCTATGGGCTCTGGCTTTCAGAGCAATATTGTTTTCTTGCTATTTTGAGTATAAATAGCATTGCATATTCCCGTGTTTGTGATCTGCATTGGAGAATCGGAGCCCAGATATAATAAAGAGCTTGGAAGATAATGCCAGCTTCTACTCGGTTAGAGACACGAGCTCGCCACCATCTTCAGATTCCAACCAGTTAGGAAACGATTGACATTTTTTATGAAATTGTGATTGCTGGAAGGAATAAGCTACTGGATAGACAGGTATTGTGCTTGTGCCCTCATGCAATTTACCTCAACAATTAGATCGATATAATCTGGAAAGATGTCATTTGCCATTTTGCTAGCGGGAGATGCGGCAATTGTTTTGGTAGCTGTTTCATAACGGGACGATTATGAAGAGTGTGCAGTGTGAGACTCAAAATAATTTAACTATATTTCTTTGAAGTAATGCTTATATTTGGAAATTTAGAAAACAGAATGTATTAATTAGTATTTAACTCTGTTGAGAAAGCAGACAGACAACAATTCGTTTTCCAAACCCTTTCAGCACTTTCAGCACAACAGCTTCAAAAAGTAAACTGTTTTATTGTCAGCAATAATGGGGTCAAGTGATTAAAAGGGAATGTTAGCGCATCAGACCTTAATAAGTATACTTACAAGGGGATGCAATAGGTTGATGAACCTTTTGACTCGTAATTAAGAAGTTCTGACCATAGCTCCAGTACACAATCAATAATCAATACACAATAACCAATAACCATTAGTAATCAATAAAATCAATGGCGTCAGTAAATGTCACACACCATGACCTTTTCAGCCATGAATAACAACACATTTAGTAAAAGTTTAATACGTTTATTCCCCTATATTAACAAAGCTAAGGTCATGTAGATCAATCTCAAAATCAAATGAAACACATACAAAAACAACACTGGTTGTCCAAAGCGGAGGAATAAACACAATCTAATCAAAGCTTGGATTACAACACATTCTGAAGCTACAGTGCAAATCTATAGCAGAATCAGCTGCTTCAACGAAATGTAATACATGTAGTTAAGCAGAGAAATCCATCAGACCTCAGTCTCTTCGTCAATAGTAAGAATCCTTAACTAACCTCAGATTAGCATCAGCATGTTGGGCTTCATGCAAAATAATTTAGTAGCACAAATTTTGAAAACATCTAACTATGGTTTCATCAAAACAGCGCAGCTGGTAGCTAGAAAGAAAACGCAAAATATGCATAACAGTCACAGGTTATAATTTATACCTATACTCGGTATGGGTCAGCTAAGCAGAATACGTTTTCATCCTCAGGTCATCAGTCATCAGTCGATCAGCAAGGCATCAGGTCTAGGTCAGGAAAGTATGGGCAAAGTCATAAACATTAAAGATAAGCATGTCTCTTGTAAAGACGCACAAGAAGGTACTAACCTTTAGGACAGGAAGAATAAGGGCAATCCGCAGTCTTGTTGTATCTTCCACTCCAGTCAGTATCTTCACTGTTCTTGTCAGTCTCACACATTTTACACATAAAATGTTACACTAGCAAGAACATCATCTCCTAGAAGTCGGTTCTCATGAAAAGCTTCAGTTAATCACTTTTAATAAGACAATGAACATTTCACAGTTTAATTCATTTGGTCAGCATTTTATTATATGCTAAGGAATACAGCTTTTGCATGAGGCCTGGCAAAATAGGCCAAGACACCTGCTCAGTTAAGGCCTACAATTAATAAAGCTAAAGCATACTTCATAACCCTTAATGTGACATAATTCTGTATTAATCTAACATCTTTCAACATTTCCTATGTATTAATCATTAATTACTACATTTCGTGAACATTGGTGGCCATTCTTCGAGGTCACATTTTCAAATGTGTGCATTATTTTTCTACTTTATTCATTTTCTACATAAACTCATTATTCAAAATACATAAAAACTCGTTAATACATTTTATTAAAGACACCTGCGCTAGCATAAATGAACAAAAAGGTAGGGAGATCTCCAAACGCCAAATTAGATCGTTATACAAAGCAAGAGATGCATCCTCTGCTCCGTGGGACATACGCTAATATGCAGTGGGTTTGCAACTGCTGAATTTACAGCATGGTGATACACAGCCAATGGTTTAAGTCATCCTGGCTACTTGACATACTTTTTCTTTTGCTGTTTGTGGCTGGAACCAAGCCATACCTGGCTGAAGAGCCCTAGCTAGGGCGAAACCAGCCCTAGCTTGCTTGTGTTTTGGTTCGGGGAGGACCTGGCCTGACAGTTCAGACTGGACTGTTCCCATGAGGAGCAGACTGCTTTGCATGTGGCTGGTTCCAAACTGAGGTGGCATGGTGGGCAAAAAAACAATGGATTTGCATGTGCCCCTATCAATTCCCATTGGCTGAGCTGAATTCAAGTATTCCATCCATCACCTTGTTCTTTTAGTATTTAAACCTCTTCCATTATGTCAGTGGTCCCTTTTCAATTACCATCAGTGTCTAATTCTCAGTAGTGTCACATCAGGCTTAGAAATAGATTGCTTACTCCACTTAGCCTCCTGCATTTGCCATTAAACAGTTTTTTCTGGTTGATCTATTTTTATTCTTCTAATTAACTTGGGGGTAATTTGTCTAATGAACTAACAGGCAGATTACCAAATTTAACTTAAGAAAAACGTCCTAGGAATATTGTATTATGACTTTCAGAATAAATAAATGAAGGGGCAGAACAGCAAGGGGTTGAGCTAACGTATACCTCTAGTCTATGAATGATTGATGATTTCTTAATCTGACTAAGGCCAAGCCACGCATTTTAGCATTGAGCATGAGGGGGGCAATTGATGCCAAGCTCGTCCTACCACCAGCAAAAGATGAAAGTAGGCCAGGTAACACCATTTCTCAATTTTGTTTGCTGGCTGCCAATGCCTGATTGGAGGAAGCTGGCTCCTAATCCCCACCAATATCTAAATTAGGGACCACAAATTTTAAAAATTTGAAATGGATAAAGTGTCTTTCTTTCATTTTTGTATGCCACATTTACTAGGAAAGGAACCTTGTTGGTGTCACTGTATGCAGTAGAAGAAGGGATGAGCTCTTCCTTCTAGAAGGTAGAAGATTGGAGCAACATTTATTTGCTCCAAATAAAGCCCATTACAACTTGGCATTAATAATAGGTTGTCGATAATTGCATCCAGCAAATTAAGTGTATGAAATATTATATTATATTGACACGGCCTATTAATGGGCATTTTCAATATCAGTTAATATTGTGTATGATACATATTTGTTATGTATGGCTCTAATTGGAACCCATTAACTTGGCTTCTTGGTTTACTATCTGGTATTCACTTCTGTTACCTCATAGAAGTGAAAACAAACTTTTTCATTTCTAAGACATCACTAATAGCAGGATATTACATTCCATGTCTTCCCAGCTTGCTTCGGTAACTTGAGACTTGAGAAAAGTAGATGGAATTATGGATGACGGTCCGTCCTCTCCATCGCCCCTCTCATATCTCTGGAAACCAAGAAAGGTGGGTGAATAAAGATGGCATTGTTGTACAGCCAACTCCGGTTTCTCCTGTCAGCCGTGGAACTGTGTAGCCTCACCACAGGTGTAGCTTGGGCAGTAAGATTGGGGAGGGTGTGAGCTTCCGATTTACCTACGACCATTCTGGTATATCATGGTAAAATACATTATATGAGAAGCAGGACATGAGGGGGTTAAGGGGCTGTGAAAACAGAGAGCACTGCGGATTGTTAGTGGTATTTAAAACAAAATATTTTCTAAAATGACCAAAATTTTTCAAGAACTTCAAAACCGTTGAGCGAGAGAATGTGTGTGTTTTAGTATGTCTGTCCATGTAAACATTCTAGGTGAAGTCTGACAGATACTTCACTGTAATCGACTGAAAGCACCTGTACCGATTTACTAGGTAATACACTTAGTGCCTGGGAGTGTAACACCCCTAATACTCTACCCTTGAAGTTATGCCCCTGAGCCTTAGATCTGACAGGAAAAGCTCCATCCATGAGTGCGCAGGTTACTGAAATTAACTGTTAAGAGAGTACAGTCTCTTAACACTCTAATTGAAAGCAGAGAGCTAGATAAATAGGAGAGAAGGGGGCAATCAGGGAGGATATCTTGGACAGGTGTTAAAACATGAAGGCAGAGGAGGGTGAAGTATATTTTTGAAAATGTTTAGGTGGTTCATAGGAGAGCACTGCTTAGTGACAGCGGCCAGACAGAACATATTATTTACTACTTTTTTCACAGTTTTTAGAGAGCGTAAACAACTGGAAAGTACTAGTGTGCTTTACGTGAACACCAGTTTAATTACACAAGGACACATTCAATTTTAGACATAGAGAGATTATGGCCCTCATTACAATATTGGCGGTAAATGCTGCTTACTGCCGTGCAGAAGACCGCCAACACACCGCCGCGGCTGCGGAATTCTGCCACAGCTATTACGACCCACAGCTCGGATTCCGCCAAAATATAGACACCCACACAAGTCCGCCACACCAAAGGTCAGTGATAAACAGGCGATAACAAAATCTCCACCGTCACGCCAACCGGAATACGCCCACATTATCACGAATCCACGCGACGGCCTTTCAACCACGGTATTCCATTAGAGGTACACACCGCAGCGCTCAAAATACACACACATTTACAAAACACAACCACATTGGACAATTGCAAATACACACACCTGATACACATACACACACCACTCCCACACACCCAATACAATATAAAACACACACAAACCATTACTACTAAAAATGTAGACGAAGGCCAGAGTGACAGCACAGCAAAGACAACACCAGCATATAGAGGCACACAACACCATCACACATACACATATACGCACAAAACACCACACACCCCTAAACATCACCCCACACATCACAACACACACCACCTCACACATCACCCACACCACCCCATGGCACCGCAAAGACACTCCAGGTTTTCTGAGGAGGAGCTCAGGGTCATGGTGGAAGAAATCATCTGGATAGAGCCACAGCTATTCGGATCACAGGTGCAGCACACCACCATTGCTAGGAAGATGGAGCTATGGCGCAGAATCGTGGGAAGGGTCAACGCAGTTGGACAGCACCCAAGAATACAGGATGACATCAGGAAGAGGTGGAATGACCTATGGGGGAAGGTGTGTTCCATGGTCTCAAGACACAAGATCGCGGTTCAGAGGACTGTCAGCGGAACCCCACCTCCTCCCCCACAACTAACAACATGGGAGGAGCAGGTCTTGGCTATACTGCATCCTGAGGGCCTCGCAGGAGTAGCAGGAGGAATGGACTCTGGTCAGTCAAATCTTAACTATTTACATCCCCCACACTACCTGCATGCTATCACATACCCCCACCCTCACCCTTACCCCCATTAATCCAACTCCTCACATATGTCCCACACCAAGCCCTGCATGCAACAACAAAGCATGGACACCCATCACCAATGCATGGCCACTACACATACCCACACAGACCCCTAAACAGTTAGAACACAAGGTCCTACACAGGAATGCAACCACTGGGGTACAGGGTCACCCACCCATTGCACACCATGGCACACACAGATGCAATAATCATGCCTTTACACCCCTGCATGATCCCTACCCAACGTCACCGGACAGGAGGTTCCAGACATGTCCACTCCACCCCCAGTGATGACAGCAGCTCTGTCCAACTGGATCTAGATGACCAGCCCGGCCCATCTGGGACCTCAGGACAGTCGGTTCCCCTCACACTGGCACAAGCCACAACAGAGCCTCCCCCCTCTGGAAACACCAGCACAGCACCCACCCAGCAGGCCCATACCTCTGACCCCCGGACACGTCAAGCAGCAGTGTGTCCACCACTACAGGGAACCCAGGCTAACCCACCATCCCAAGAACTGCAGGGAACTGGGGGCAGTGGTAGTGGTAGTGGGCACACGGTTCAGGGGACAGATGCCCAGGAACACAGGGGAACTGGGAGGACTGCTGTGCGACAGGGGGAGGACAGGCCCAGGGAACCCACTCTCCACGAGGCCTTTTCCAACATCATGGGAGCCTGCAATCATTCCTAGGAGACGATGGCAATGGTACTGGCCAAGTTTCAGGAGACCCAGCGGCTGCAGGAGGAACAGTATTTGGGGTTCAGGGAGGAACTCAAATCCATCAATACCACCCTGGGAACCATTGTAGGGGTGCTGAAGGAACTCGTGAACACCAGGAGGGACACTGTGGCACAGCAAGGGGCCCCTGACACTAGCCTGGACGATGAACTGCCCACCACCTCCTCCGGTACTAGTGGACAGGAGGCACCGCCACAGGACCACGACACCAGCACCCCACCCCCCGCAGATGGAGAACCACCCCGCAAGCGGTCCCTGATATCCAGGACAAAGACATAGAACAATGCCAAGACCCCTGCCAAGAAATGAGACCACCCTGATTGTCATCCTTCTGTCCCACTTTGTCACCCTGTCCATCCTTAAACTGCCCCAGCTCCACTTCCTATGCCCCTTTAGACAATGCACCTGTGAGACTTTTAGACTGGACTCTGCCTTGGACATCACCCCTGACCATTTTACAACTCCCTCCAATATTTAGCACTTAAATAAACACCCTTAAATCACAAAACTATCTGGAGTCAGTCTGTGCTTTCACAAATGTGTATTTGCAATAACTGAGGGAAATAGCAATGTCCATTCTATTGTCAACAAACCTATGTTACACAGCTCTAGTCCATGAGGTTACATAGCAGAGGTCACACAGTGGGACCCACATCTGTGAAATCAAAAGGGAAAGTGACAAATCTGGGTCCATACACTGGGTGAAAGTGACAGACAGATGAGAGGTAGACCAATTGTATCAGATGTAGGAGGCAGTGATGTCTTCTTACCTGTGCCTCACTGGACGTATTGATGGATCACAATGTTTCTGTTGTCTATGTCCTCTTTTTCTGCTTCCTCGTCTTCACTGTCCATAGGCTCCACAGCTGCCACAACACCTCCATCTGGACCATCCTCCTGCAGAAAAGGCATCTGTCATCACAAAACCAAGTTGTGCAGCATTCAGCAGGCCACGATGATCTGGCACACCTTCTTTGGTGAGTAGTACAGGGAACCACATGTCATATGGAGGCACGGGAACCTGGCCTTCAGGAGGCCGAAAGGTCCTCTCTTTAACCCTCCTACTTCACCCATGTGCCTCATTGTAGCGTTCCTCTGCCCTTGTCCTGGGATTCCTCACTGGGGTCAATAGCCATGACAGGTTGGGGGTACCCAGAGTCACCTGCAAATGTCGAGGGACAACTTTTAGACACACACCAACCCCTAGGGACAACCCCAGACCCAGACAACTATTCACATGGTATAAGGTCCACGTTCTCATCTAATAGCCACACACGGTGCCTCTGGAGTTGGCCCATCACATAAGGGATGCTGCTATTCCTTAGAATGTAAGCGTCAAGCACTGAGCCAGGAAACTTGGCGTTCACATGGTCGGCCAAACACACCATCTGCACATTCATGGAATGGTAACTCTTCCGGGTTCTGTACACCTGTTCACTCCTGTGGCGTGGTACAATGACCACATGTGTCCCATCAATGGCACCTATGATGTTGGGGATATGTCCCAGGGCATAGAAGTCACCTTTCACTGTAGGCAAATCCTCCACCTGAGTGGTGTGGATGGGAGATTGGGGGGGAGAATGAGGCGTGCATGAAACGACAGTGAGTGTATGTGCATCATGGCAAGGGTAGGAACGTGGGCCAATGACTGTGACGGTCCGGACGGTTATATCTTCTCCTTTTCCCCTGTATTATTGCTGTAGGTCAGCGCCCACCAGAAAAAGGATATTTGGCGTGCCATCGGAAGTGCATGGCGTAGTGCAGAGGGCTGCTTTGTCTGTAGTGTCCAGCAACGGTAGCGGTATTGCATGCACTGAACATGTCTTTCTACTTTCTTTCCCCCCCTTTTTGTGGTCTCCCTGTTCTTGTGTGCATTAGCATCATCACACGGAGGTGCAGTGCCACCGGAGAAGGAGGAAGCTGCATCCCACATGGCCCTTGAGGGCGAGACAACGGACTCCGAAATCACCAGTGGGACGGAGGGCGAGAGGAGCTCCACGGTAGGGACAGGAGCTGAGACAAGCGACACCGACTCCTCCTCTGATGGGAGCTCCCTTGCAGTGGCGGGCCCCTCTGTGCCCACCGCATACACAGGTACAGCCGCCACCCTCCCTACCAGCACCGCCCTCCCAGCAGCCCCTCAGCGTCTGCCCCGTGGCCGCTCACCCAGGAGGGTGGGCATCTCCTTCGCCCTAGGCACCTCAGCCCCTGCCCTTGTCAGACCTGCTGCCCTCAGTGAGGAGGCCATTGACCTCCTCAGATCCCTCACTGTTGGGCAGTCTACCATTCTGAATGCCTTCCAGGGTGTAGGGAGGCAGTTGCAACAGACCAATGCATACCTGGAGGGCGTTAATTCTGGTCAGGCAGCCCAACAGCGAGCTTTTCAGACTCTGGCCTCAGCACTGATGGCAGCCATTGCCCCTGTGTCCAGCCTCCCCCCTCCAACTTCCTCCACCCAGCCCCAATCTCCAGTACCTCAGCCAATCCCAAGCACACCAACAGACCAGCATGCACACACCTCAACACACAAGGGTAGCTCTAGCAAACATAAGCACAACACATCCTACAGGCACTCACACAAGCATCATACCCATGCACACATACCAACATCCACTGCCTCCACTGTGTCCCCCTCATCCACGTCCTCCTCTTCCCTCCCTGTCTCATCTCCACTCACACCTGCATGCACTACATCTTCAGCCACTTCGTCCATCACCAGCACGCCCATCACCACACACAGCTCACGTGCACTCACCACCCCCAGTACCATTCACACATCCCCTGTGTCCTCTACCAGTGTGTCTGTGAACCCTCCTCCCAAAGTACACAAATGCAGTCACACACCCACCCAACAGCCATCCACCTCACGACAGCCTCCAGCCCATGTACCTTCACCCAAAGTCAGCAAACGAACACCTCCTACAACCACTACCTCTTCCTCAACTCCCAAACCCCCTCCATCTACCCGTTCCAGTGTGTCTAAAAATCTTTACCTGTCAAACCTTGACCTCTACCCTTTACCTCCCCCACCCCGTCCGTCTCCTAGGGCCAGCCTTTCCAGGTCCCAACCCAGCACCTCAGCCACCATGTCACCTGGAACAGTGGTGCCAGCAGTAACCGGCTTCTGGAGTGCACCAAGTAGCAGGGCATCCAGTGTGCCAGGGAGCCAGGCCAAGACCAGTCCCCCACCCCAGTAACATAAGAAGTTGGCCACAGCCCAGAGGGAGAAGGGCAAAACACCTGCCACCAAGGGCTCTCCCAGGACTACAGTTGGGAGTGGCAAGACTGCTGCACCACCATCCAAGGTGGGGAAGGGGCATAGAAAGAAAGGGAAGTCGCTGCCAACCTACACGGCAGACAAGACCACCACCGGCACCACCACCAGCACTGCTTCCCAGGACACCGCCGCCACCAGCACCGCTTCCCAGGACACCGCCGCCACCAGCACCGCTTCCCAGGACACCGCCATCACCAGCACCGCTGCCCAGGACACCGCCGCCACCAGCACGCCACCAGCACCACTGCCCAGGACACCGCCACCACCAGCACGCCACCAGCACCACTGCCCAGGACACCGCCACCACCAGCACCGCTGACCAGGACACCGCCGCCACCAGCACTGCTGCCCAGGACACCGCCGCCAGCAGAATGCTCACCGAGCCACCCACCAGCACCACTGGCCAATCACCACCACAAGCACCGCCGCTACTGAGGCCGCCACAAGCACTGCCAGCGGTCATGCCAGTGGCACCACCGCAGACATGGCTGCCATCCCCAGTGGTCTGTCGTACGAAGCTGGTGGTCAGGTCCAGGGGCCTGGGCAGCTTCCATGTAGGACCACCGTCAGTGGAGTGTCACATCCACTACCTGAGTCCTTGGCAGGATGAAGCACTCTGGGCACAAAGCCCCCTCCAGAACCAGTGGAGAAAGGCATCCACTACCTCTGTCCTTGGCAGGATGAAGCACTCTGGGCACAAAGCCCCCTCCAGAACCAGTGGAGAAAGGCATCCACTACCTCTGTCCTTGGCAGGATGAAGCACTCCAGGCACAAAGCCCCCTCCAGTACCAGTGGAGAATTGTTATCCACTAGAGAAACTGTGGCTTTGCACTCCCCAGGTTGCAGCAGTGGGCAAACCACCTACTGGAGAGACTTGTGAGACTGTGGCTTTGCACTCCCCAGGATAAAGCAGAGGGCAAACCACCCACTGGAGAGACTTGTGAGACTGTGGCTTTGCACTCCCCAGGATAAAGCAGTGGGAAAACCACCCACTGGAGAGACTTGAGAGACTGTGGCTTTGCACTCCCCAGGATGCAGCAGTGGGCAACCCACCCACTGGAGAGACCTGAGAGACTGTGGCTTTGCACTCCCCAGGTGACGTCAATGGGCATGGTGCCCCCTCGTGGAGCTGGCATTGTGCACTCATCTGGCTGAGGTGCCCCCCCTTCCCTTCCCCTGAGGTGCCTGTTTTATTTCGATCTGATGCCCCTGCAGTGTTCTCTCCGTTTTGATCGGGTATCTTGTGTGGGCCTCGCCCATGCATTTTGGGCCCAGTGGTCCACGGACTATTTAGGTGCAGTACATGGACTTGAATTCTTGGTGTATATATTTGTTAATAGTGTATATATATTTTTGAGTAATGGATTTTTATTGATTACATTCGTTCAAATAATTTCCTTTTGTCCTTGCATTCTTCCGGTGGGGTTAGGGGTGTAAATGTAACGTATGAACATGTATTTGTGTGTGTGTTGTAGTGGGTGACGGTGGGGGTGGGGGGTTTGTGTGTTGCATGTGTGTGTCACTCTCTTTTCCCTCCCCCCTCCCCTGTGTCATATGTGCAGTACTCACTGTGGTCGTCGCCGCCAGCGTTTGTGCTCCTGGTAGAGAAACAGGAAGACAATGGCAGGTAGAATTTGGTGTTCCTGCTCCATGGTGTCCTGGTACCTCGTGGGGTGTGTAGAGGTGAGCGTTTTCCCTTCCAAGTCCTGTTCGCTGTGAATCCGCCCCGGAAAAGGTGGTGGATTGGCCTCTCATGATATTGTGTGCGGTACATTGTCTTCCGCCTGTCTTTTGACAGTGACCAATGCGCTGTTTGTTTTACCGCCATGGCGGTCGGAGTGTTAAAGTGGGTGTCTATGTTGCCGGTTTCCACCACGTTCGTGATTCCATTTTTTTTTACAGCCGGCCTGTTGGAGGTTTTACTGCCACTTTAACACCGATCCCCAGGGTTGTAATGAGGGCCTACGTGATTTATCCAGAATGACAGGATGTTGATCTTATGCCAAGATTCAAATCTGGCTCCCCAGTTCCAAAGTCAGTAGCTCTGGCCATTAGCCACATCCTCTACTTTGCAGGAAAAGATGTTACTTTTAAAATGTTGAGCTAAAATAGCAAGAATGTTAGGAAAAATCTAATGGGAAAGTGGATGAATGAGATGATTGTAGTATGAGAAATAGTATTTTATCTGTGAGTTCCCAATGATTCTTTTCCCTGCACATCTGCTTTAATATCGGGGCAGAGTGGTGGTGATGGGGGAGAAATCACAGGGGGCATACAGTACATAAAACTGCGATGTTTATCTATAACATGATGCTTTCTACCTCAGAGGTCCAAGTGACATCACAGAAATATTAGCCTTTACTGTCTTGTCTATATTATGTCTCTTGAAGCCTTATGTTGGAAAACAGAAATGTTATTGAGTTACTCACCAATAGTTGTGGGTTTATCTGTGTGTGTGTCTGTGTGTGTATATATATATATATATATATATATAGATATATGTATATCTATCTATATATATCTATAAATATATATGTCTATAGATATATATATATATAGATAGATATATAGATATAGATATATATTTCTATTCACTAAAAAAAAACAAAGGTTACAGGGACTTTATAGTTAGGAAACATAGGGGGTCAGGACCGCCAGGGCCGGGGACCACGGAAGCACCGCCAACAGGCTGGCGGCGCTTCCAGGGCCATTCTGACCGCGGCGGTAAAGCCGCGGTCAGAAAAGTGGAACTGGCGGATTCCCGCCGGTTTTCCCCTGGCCCGGTGAATCCTCCATGGCGGCGCTGCTTGCAGCACCGCCATGGGGATTCCGACCCCCTTCCCGCCAGCCTGTTTCTGGCGGTTTTCACCGCCAGAAACAGGATGCCGGGAACGAGTGTCGTGGGGCCCCTGGGGGCCCCTGAACTGCCCATGCCACTGGCATGGGCAGTGCAGGGGCCCCCTAACAGGGCCCTATACAGATTTTCACTGTCTGCTTAGCAGACAGTGAAAATCGCGACGGGTGCAACTGCACCCGTCGCACCCCTGCAACTCCGCCAGCTCCATTCGGAGCCGGCTTCCTCGTTGCAGGGCCATTCCTGCTGGGCCGGCGGGTGCTCTTTGGGCGGTCGCCCGCCGGCCCAGCGGGAGAGCCAGAATGGCATCCGCAGTCTTCTGACCGCGGAGCGGCCATTTGGCGGTTCCCGCTTGGCTGGCGGCGCCCGCCGCCAGCCAACGTTGGAATGAGGCCCATAATTTTTACAAAACATGTCAAGTTATCTCCAGTAACTATAACTCGTGCCCTGAGGTAACTATAACTCACGCCCCCGCCATGCAGAGTTTTTTCATAAACTTTTTTTTTACTGCAAATATTACATTGATATTATCAGTGCTGTTATCAAAGATGTCATGAGGGCTATCATTTGTTGGGCAATTAGCAGTGCATGGCGACCTTTGTTTTTTCAGTGAATTTATATATTTATTTAGCAAATAAATAATTTCATTACAATACTTTAATCCAATTACAGTTGTGTGCCCCCCCTGTACTCCAATAACAACAAGCCCCGGGGAGGTGGTGGTCCCAGGGGCTGCGAGGGGCCATGCTCCCCTCTCCCATATTAAATGATAAATACGTTTTGGGGAGGTGGTGTTCTCCGGGGCACTGAAAAGCCCAGGATGGGGGCCCCATGCGCACCATTCTTGTTTTTAACTTCAACCCAGGACCTGGCCGATGCGGGGACTTAAATAAAAACAAGCACAGGGGCCCACGCTTGTATATTTTTAAATTTTGTGACCTCAAATTCACAGCAAAAAGTATTTTAAAAAAATGCTTTTTAGCCCAGGGGGATGGGGGGTCTCTTTTGGACCCCACCACCAGAGTTAAGGGTTCAGGGTATCTCCACTCTGGCCTCTTGTCTTTTTGTCACATTTTAATGATGTCCCAAAATGGCTGGCAACACTTCCTGGTTGAAGTGTTCGCAGACAATCAGAGCTGTGCATTTCCCTGCACGAGTTTGTCATTATACGCGAAGGCTGCACGGCCAGAGATATACAATGTTCGATTTCCTTGAATTCCTCAAACTACTGAACGGGTTTACACCAAATATGTGAAAGCACAGTCTGTGTACCAAAATTTATCTTTCTGCCAAATTTGGTAGATTTCAAACCAGTAGTTTGGCCTGTAGTTGTATCTAAAAAAAAAGAATAGCTAAAGTGTGAAGGTCACAGACCCTCAAATTGAGAGTTAGAGTCCAGGTGTTCCACTGGTGATTTCCCTCTTTTTTTAAACTACAAATGTTTATGGATTACACTGAAAGGTGAACTTACTGATTTTAATTGACAAATACATTTTTGTTTTCAATTTGTACAGAAATATCTCATGCTAAGTATGTCTTACTAGAATTAACTTGGGAAACACAACTTTTTGACCTCTGCATGACGGATCACACCAAAACTTCCTGTGTGCAACAAGAATAACTGGCACACTTTTTCTGGAAAATGTTGTGAAGATTTGTCAAACTGCGCCAAAGATATAGGCAATTCAATACGTGCTTTTTCTATGGAAACATAGTCCTAACTATAACAACCTAGTGGGACTGCCACTAGGTGATATATACATTTAATTTGAAATATATAAATCCTAGTGGCATTTTTTACTTGCCAATATCTTTAGTGCCGTTTTGACAAATCTTCATGAAATTTCCCCCAAAAAAGTGTTTCATGATGACTTTGCGACTAATGACGAGCTCATGCAGAGAAATGCACAGCTCTGATTGGCTTTCAACACTTAAACACTTAAAACCAGGAAGTGTTGGCAGCCATTTTGGTCCCACAGCCCTGGGGACCGCCACTTCCTCAGAGCTTTATTCAACATTACTGTGGGGGACCACCTGCAGCCCTGGGGACCACCACCTCCCCGGGGCTTTAAACAATTAGTACATGGGAGCACCCAGTCCCCCCACACAGCCCCAGAGACCACCACCTCCCTGGGGCTATCTTTGTATTGTGTGCAGGGGGTATGTGACCCCCCTGCAGCCCCAGGGACCACCACCTCCCCAGGGCAAATAGTAAATAATGTAAAGGGGTCTGTTTCAAAATCCCAATCCTCGGGGCCACCACCTCCCCGAGGCTTTGTCTACGTTGGAGGGGGGTTATACCCCCCCCCCAAGGAGCCATTGATGGCCCTGGGGACTACCAACCCCAAGTGCCGGTTCCTGCTATGTCCCGGGGTGCCCACCACAGGGACATAGCTGTTTGCTGTGGCTTGGCTACAGCTTTGATAGTTGCAACCAAGTCACAGCAAACACTCGGGTTTCTGACAGTCAAAAGTCGCGCCCCTGCCATGCACTGTTAATAACCACACAAATTATAGCACTCATGATATCTTTGATAACATCATTGATAAATTCACTGTAACATCTGCAGTAAAATTATTGTGTGTGACAGGGTACGGGTTATAGTTACCTTAGGGCATGAGTCATAGTTACTTTAGATAACTCTAGCTACAATAGGTGAATTTCTATGGTTTTGTACGAGTAAATTCAGAACCTAACTATAATGTCCCTGTAACCTTTGTTTTTCTCATTGAAAAAACCCAAAACAAATATATATATATATATATATATATATATATATATATATATAATATATATATATATATAGATAGATGCGCATCTGAATGCACTCATGTAAGGAAACTCCCAAACTACAAGAGAAAAAAATCTAGCTCATTAAAAAATATGCTCTGCTAGAGGTCTCGTTTCACTTCTTTATAGATTAATATTATTTCATGTTTTACTGAACAGGCATATAAAAAAGATGTGCATTTTCTCTTCATATCATTTCAGATGAGTTATTGCTCCTTTCAAAAGAGCACACCGTTTAGATAAAATTACCTTTCGCAGTATGGAACACCACAAACGGGAAAGACAATTTAGTGTTTTCTCAGTTTTCAAAATAAATTGACAGAGAAATACAGCAATAAAACAAACTTATCTATGTTGAACTTTAATGTTAGAAGTGGGACATATAACTAACACCAGGGTAGTAAAACTAATAAATGTTTCAGGGCAGAAATCAACTTGTGTCAATGTTTTATTTATGAGACAACGCATAAATACTAGAATACAGTTTTTTTGCAATTAGACAGAGTACGACAATTTTCAGTTTCTGGACTATATAGTTATTCAAAATGCATGTTCAGAGATAAACTTTAATGAATTATTAGGGGAAATAAGAGTTGATGCTGGAAAAGCACAGTTGGCACGAGTAAAGCACATGCTGCAAGCTTCTGCAGGTTGTTCTCCAAAACGAGGAATTTTGATGATGTCACTTCTGCGTTCAGGAATCTACAATGGAGACCCCAGAAGTCAAGGTATCAGTTCAATGTAGCCTATCAATCTTACTGGGCTGCCTATCTGAAAGTACCCTCCTATCCTGCATTGAGAGTCTGCACTCCCAAGGACCAAGTTTGTTAAGTAAAGCTAGCTTAACTACAGAGCTCACTTTTATTTTTTAACTTAAAGACTACATTTTTCTGGAGACAGTCTAACTTTTAAGAAAGGGAAAACATCAAACCTTACTTTAAGGATATATATATATCTATATACATGCCTTATGTTTCACCTACTATAACTTTGTATGTGTGTTTCTGCAGAGTTTTAAAATCCTGTGAATAATCTAAAGATGAACAAAGAAATGTGTGACATTGAGTTTGGGTGTTGATGCTTTGACTTTATAAAAAACACTTTGAATGTAAATGATTAGGAATTAGCTAAATATGTAAACGATCATTAACTAAACTTGCACTTACGCTACTGGAGGCTATACATTATGTAGTCATAAGAGTCTGAGAAAAATTATGAGAGTTGTGATGGGTAGCTGGAATTACAATATGTGAATATTTATTTGAGATTATGTGGGAGGTGGTAACCAGTACACTTGGCAAGTGTCATGTACAAAAAATGCGGTCTTTTCTCTGCAAGATCGCAGAAACAGCATCAACCCTTTTTAACCCCGAAGGCATTCTGGTCCCCACTGAGAGATGAAACAATGGAGACTTGGTCGAAACGAGGTAAGAGGATTGAAGATAATAATTAGTTAAATATTAAATAAGAGACAGATGCACATTGGACTCTGAGGAGAAGAAACAAACAGAGAATTACCAGCCCTGTCATTAAAAATGTATGCCCCTCCATTTACCTTCTGCTCCCAGAATACTGCTTACATACCTCTTGCTTCTGGAATTCTGAAAGAGTTTACCATTGGTATTCAGTGCATGTTTCCGAATACTATGAGCATAAAACATAAATCTACAATTAGGGACTGATTTAGAGTTTGGCAGATGGGTTACTCTGTCACAAATGTTTTGAAAAGACAGGAGTCATGCCCACCCCAATGGCCAGCACGAGGGTCCCTAATTGCACTTAAAAAAAAAAGAATAATACTTACCTATACTTAACTAGGATGGGGTCCCCCATCCTCTGCTGTCCCTCTGGTGTAGGTAGGGGTGTTCCTGGGGCCTGGGAAGGGCACCCGTGGGCTTATTCCATAGTGTTCCACCATGGAAATAGGCCCACAGGTCCCCTAATGCCTGCCCTGATCCAGGCATTAATGCAAAGCTTGATGTTTTGACCCCTCCTCCCCCCGTGGTTGATTTTTGCATGGGAGGATAAATAAGGCTCTGGGGCCTTAGAGTGATTTTTTGCCCGGGAATGCCTACCTTGCACCTCAATGATGCAAGGTAGTTTTCTACAGGCAGAAAATTACTTTAACTCCAATATTTTGGCGCTAGACATGTCTAGTGCCAAAATATAAATATGGAGTTCAGTTTGCACCGGAGGTTCGTAAAAAACACAAATCCAGCGCAAACAGTGTATAAATATGCTCCTCAGTGCTTCCTAGCACCAATACAGGAATTCTTGGTTTTTTTTGCACGAAGGCATGCCTTCCTGAACAAAAACAAAAATTCCCCTTTCTATGTGTGATGCAGAATGCATCACACACAAAAAGAGTAAGTAAAATGGAGAAATAAAGATATTTCCTTATTTTACGCCACTCTGTGCTAGGTGCACCATTTTGGCGCAGTCCCAGGTTTACTGCCATTAGTAAAAATGACATTTTGTCAATTCCATGGGTGTATGCATGGGGATGCCCATACTTCACCCATGGAATGCCTACCACTATGAAATAAAAATGCAATGCAGCACAAGCTACTGTGTTGTGTTACCTTTCTTTACAAAGTCACACAAGGCAGCACAAATAGCCATTGCATAGTTAAGTATCCCATTTAGGAACTTGTATTACCTTGCAACAAATTGAGTCATGCAAGGACAATGCAGGTCCTTAGTAAATCTGCCCCCTGATATTCATATTCAACAGTGACAGTCAAATGCATGTGCTTGTTTCACGTTCACATCTCACAACTGTTATGAGAGTGAACGTTCACAACTCATGAATGCATAATTATTAGTGTTGACTCATCTTAACAATATGCAAGATGAAATAACACAAGATTAATAGTTTATACAGATGAAGTACAAGTACATCTTACAGAGTGTTTCTTGTGCTTGATGTGACCCACTCCTATTGTGTTTTGGCTGAAAGGCATCTGTGCCATAATGATACCCTATACAAGCATTAACAGGTCCACAGGTGGCATTCAACTTAAGAATGCCATGCTAGAATTCAAAAGACATATTACTGTAAAATGGTGAATCTGACAGGATTTTCATGGTTTATGTAACTAACAAAAGGCAGACAATTTCAGGGGGGTTTAGGGTTTATTTTGCAATCATAACATCATAACAGTGCTTTAATATCACTTCAGAACTTTATTAAAGAACCATTACATGCTTTTTGATGATGTTCTATATTCATTTTATAGCACAGCTCCTTCAGCAACAAGCAGCTGGGATAGAAAACAGGGATAGGTCATTGGTCAAGTGGTAAGCTCAGAGGTGTTTGGCACCAGGGCCCGAACAACACTCTTTTATGGAAATTTCTCAAAAACTACTGAAATGATTTGCACCAAACCAAGTGACGCACACCTCTGATTAAAGTTCTGGTTTCCTGCCAAGTTTAGTTTAATTCTATTTGCAATTTAAGTTATACTACAAAACACATTTTCATACAGTACATAACACTAAAATGCAACATTCAGCTGAGAATACAGAGGGTTTGGCATAGAAAATGGTATGCATAAAATGTGTGAATTGTGTAAATGATGTTGTAGGTTCATATAATGGCCTCAAAGTTATAAACAAAGAAGAATTGGTATCCTATGGGTGAAATGATGCCAAATTCAGGTTTCACTGTTGCAAGGCCTATCTCTCTCATAGGTTAACAACGTTTAAGTGCAGTTTCCTTTTGGTAGCACATAGAGATATGGAGCTTGGGCTCCCTGAACTCACAAAAAAATATATCTTTTAGTAAAGTTGGTTTTTAGATTGTCAGTTTGAAAATGCCACTTTTCAGAAAGTAGGCATTTTCTTGCTTAAACCGTTCTGTGACGCTGACTTCTTGCATATTCCTTGTCTGGGTCAGTTGGGCTGTTTGTGAATCTCCACTAGACAGTGACACAAAGAGAGCTGGGTTGTAGCCTGCACATCCTGATGGGCCATCTGGGCTACAGTGGAGGGGTGAGTGGTCACTTACACCTGAATGAGCTGTTCCTGCCCTCACACAATGCAATCTCCAAACCACTGGTGTGAATCTGGAGCCAGACATGGGCAAGGCAGGATTTTGTGAACAGCTACTTCAAAGGCAGAAAGGGGTATATGTAGCGAGCCAAAAACCCCAGATTTTCAGATTAGTTCTGGAACCAAGAGGAACCTCTGACAAGGAGAAGAGCTGAAAAACTGGGGAAGCCTTTGCCTGTGACCGTGCTTTGCTGGGTTAGCCTTAAGTTGCTGCTTCTGACAGAAAGAGGACAAAGACTGGACTTTGTAGTATATTCCCGCTTGTGAAGAATCTACAAGGGCTTGGACTGAGCTTGCCTCCTGTTTTGAAGTCTCAGAGCCTCTGTCAGCATTTGGACTCTCTGCTGAGACTACTGCCCTGCCAAGTTGTGTCCTATCCAGTCCCTGGGCCCTTGAAGCGTGAGGCTGGTAGAACAAGGACTGAAATCTACGCACAGGAAGCCGTGCAGGGAAAATTTGACACACTACCTGCAACGCGGCTGTAAAATCAACACGCCACCTGCCTCATGGCTGAAATCAATGCACCACCTGCATCGCGGCTGGAGAAATGACACAACATCCACCAGCAACTGCGGAAAACAAAGCAAACCCCTTTGCAGTGTGGTTTTTCCCTCACTGTATGGCCTGATTTCACATGCATCATCAATGGGTGTCAAAATCATTGTGAACCTGCACGGATCCAAGGAGCCCCATCTGGAAGTCGACGCATCTCTCTCTTGCGGGAGAAAAAAATGATGCATCGCCTATCTGACTAGAGAAGAAACAACATGCGGCCTCAATTGCGAGTAAGGAATTAACGCATCCCTGACTTTTCTGATGCACACTCGTCCATGTGGCTTTATTTTTGAGGCAGACCCGGTACTTTGTGCAAAAACAATGTCTCCATTGTTTTTTATGGAGTAAGGCTCTTTTTACTTTAAAAATTTATAACTTGACTTGAGTATGTTGGATTTTTGTTGTTCTGGTCTTGTTTGATTTAGATAAATATTGCCTATTTTTCTAAACTGGCGTGGTGTCCATTTTGTAGTGTTTACACTGTGTTATTGTGTGTTGTTACAAATACTTTACACATTGCATTTGAGATAAGCCTGACTGCTTGTGCCAAGCTACCAAGGGGGTGAGCAGGTGTTGTCTTAGGAATGTAACTCCCTTACGCTGACTTGAGTTAGGGTCCCTGCTTGGACAGAGTGCAAACTGACTGCAAACCGGAGTCCCCATTTTCAACAGTGAAACATTGCATAACTGGTTTGGGTGAAACATTGGCTGGGATAAGGCCCTGCCCCAGCTCACAGGTTGAACTGATTAGTCCAAGCTGGCTTCTTAGCAGCCTCAAAGAGTCAGCGCGAGACAGTGAAACCGCCAAACATTCCCACACCAATCTATGTAACCAATTTATGAGACCTTACTATTCTTCATGTCTTTTATTTTCAAAATGTAACCAAATAATAGTGATAATAGTTCACCTCTTTTACAAGTAGAAATGTATTTGTCATTAACTATGAAGAGGATCCAAAATGTTTAACTGATGTATTTTGGTTTATTGTTCCAGCTAGAGCATTCCATTACCCGTCTGCTGCTTTCGAAAAACTTACTTGTGCTTTTTTTAATGTTATAATTCCATGCCATGTTGAGCTCATTCATAAATGTATTTAAAACCCCCCACAAAAGATGGGCACCAAATAGCCATCTCACTCTTAAACAAGTCCCCAGTCTCCTTTTCAAGCCTGATTGCTTTCCCTGATGTGAAACAGTCAATTGCCACTGCAACTTCACACCTAGAAATGGGTCTGAAACCACAGCCAATCTGGTTGGTTGAAGCTGCTGCGAGTGAGACATCAAATGATTGACACTCCTTTGTCCATTCCCCCGGGGTGGCCAGGACTTCTACAAATGTGATCATGGCCTGCTAACTGGACCTCATATTGGGGTGATAGTTGATACCAAGGCCAAAGACAGAACAATGGTCTTTCCCTTTAGATGCAGCCATCAATGCTTTCCTTCTAACCATCTCATGATCTTATTTGGCCCTGCCCTGTACAGCTTTATTTGCAGACCCTAGCTTCCTGAAATGCAGCTATTCTCCCCCTTGATGGCAGCCATCAGGGCCCGCCTCGCTACCCGACATGCCTTTGTGTACCATTTGTCTGCATTAACCCATTTTGGAAGGCTCCTAGCCTCTACCAAAAACAGAGCTCCTTTATTGTGCAAAGCAAGGAATTATGGGTGTCTCTCATGTTAAGGGATAAATGCCTCTTAGCCAACTCAATTTCCTTATTAACTAGACTCACTGCCTGTACCAAAAAAATAATCTAATGTTGTACCAGCTGGAGAGTTATTCATAATGCTATCCTTTTCTAGAACCAATTTATACTTGCCCATGGTCACTGTCAGATTACCTCAGGGGATTCAGGAATCCTGGAACTCATAGTCCTCAGCAGCCCCCAGGAGACTTTGCCATGAGGACACTGCAAGTGAACTCCCTCCTAGTGCCAGAACTGCTTCTAAATCCACAGCAGTGGCCTCATATAGCTGGACCTGTATAAATGGAGTAGCAACAACAGCACTCCATCTCAGCCTATGTTGATTGTTAGTTGGCAAAAGCCTCCTATGTAGGGGTTCTAGATCATTATATGGAATACCAGGGCCCAGGGAGCTCAAGGTGAGGTTCAAGGCATTGTGGCCATGGTACTGCCTAGGAACCACCTCCATATCGATTACTTGTGACCACAGTGTGACATCCATAAATATTTAATCAATGCAACTAGCCCCACCCTGGCAATTAAGTCTTTCTTTATCTGATGATGTCCTCCCATTGCAGTCTATTATTAATGGGAAAGGTATTTAATTCCTGGACTGCTGCAGACTATTTTTTAAAAGGTTGGAGTGTAAGCTATGGAATTGCCGATACTTTGTCCTCCTCTCCATCAATGGAAATACCAATGGGTCAAAAATTTATTGTAAAATCTCCTGCCACAATTCTAAAAACGCCAGCCGGGAGAGATGAAAGAAGTACATTGATTATATAAACCCATCAGGAAATTGCAAGAGTACATATAACTCATAAGGGGATAATAATTTTAGAAGTAAAATTCAAAGTAGTTCTTAGCCATATTGCAAGGCCACCTGATGGTCTTCCCTTCCATGAGGAGTGCGCAGGTCCATCAAAACAGGCAAACCCTGTCCAAAACTGTGACGTGAGAGCCCATGTTTCAATGAACATACACAAATCAAATTAGTCGACAAAGCTGCACCTCTCTGGGCATGCTAGTTTATTTTTAATTCCAGGAAATTAGCTTGGTGGGGGAGCACCAAGGCAATAGTGTCATGGCCATTAGAGGCACAGGGAAGAGCAGGATCAGTAAAGTAAGAATTGTTAAGTGTATGTTGTTTCAACAAATCAACATGAATAAGGACTTCTAATGCAGATGGTATATGGTCTGCAGGTGTACAATGCACTGAAGTCAATGAACCAGTTTCAATCTCTCTTTTAACCAGAGCTCCAGACTCCTTTGATGGATTTAAGGGCAGTGTAAGTCAGTCAGTAGTGTCTAAACTAGCCAGTGGCAGGTATCTGTTTGAAGTAGCAATATATGGAAGACCCAGAAGCTCCAGTCGACTAATTCTCTCTTCCCTCCTTACAAGTCGACTGGGTTAGCTAGTTAGGCTGATGAAACTTGGTTTATAAAAGTAGCCCTGTGGATTGATACTGATGGATGACCTCACACAGCCAAGCCCAGTCCCAAGTCCTGCCCTAGAGTCGATGCGCTAGACAGTGCGTCAATTCTGGATTCCTGCAATTGATGATCATGCAATCCCCCTCAGATGATTTAAGCGAATGACCAATCCCTCTGATTCTTCTTATTAGTAGTATGTCTTTGTACTCAAGCATGGAAAATACTGTAAGACAGGGGAAACATTTGTTTTTCAATTCTGAATATATGATTCCTCTTTGTCAGCTGGCAGAGATGGCACTCCTAGCAGAACCACAACAAAGGGGCAACATTGGGGTGGCCAGTCCAGGGTCTGCTGAATTCGTTCAGGCTTAGGCATAGGTGGAAGTCTGCAACTAGAGGGTACCTTAGCAAGCCTTTTGCCCCTGATTTCAGCTGTTGCTTTTCTGGATGAGGGGGCAACCCTTTACCCTGTGGTTGCAGGTGGTAAAGGAGTCAAGGAGGCACCTGGATATGCTGAGAGCATGGACAAAGGCATCTAGACAGTATTGTGGTTGTCGTCATTGATGCTGGGACCAGTGCTGATGGAAGCCCAGGTGAGTGAGTGTGAGGGTGAGATGGAACTGATGATAGGAAGAAATGCTTCGATTTGAGGGATAAATCCTGAATTACCCCTTCCAAAGAGCTTATCCTATCTGCAAGGCAAGCAATTGCAGATGTTGCCAAAGATTGGACTTGGTCCAAGACGACTTCCCATTTTAATCTAGAGCCATTTACTATTGCTTCAAGATATTTAGGCAACATCAGCTCTGCATGGGAAGAATGTGGGTTTGCAGAATTCTGGGAGCTGGTGGAGAGACGAGAGAAAGGCCATAACTTTTTAAGAAAACCAGAAGTGGCTCCTACTGGATTTCCTCCTCTTCCTTGCAGAAGGTTCACAGGGGCTAATTGGTAAGAGCAGGTCAAAGGCATTCGAAGATAACTATCTACCCCGGGTCAACGGAGAGACATAACTTGACTCCTCTGTGGGGATAATACTGTTTACACAACTACTAATAATATTTACATAGCTTGTGCAAGCGACTTCGGTGGCATCAGATGATAAAGTCTTAGGGGTTGGTAGCAATCGTTCAAGGTAGTGGGTAACAAAACTAGGCCTTTCTCCCATTTCAAGGGATAAACACCTCTCAGCCAACTCAGTTTCCTTCTCAACTACACTACCTGCCCATACCAAAAAGGAATCTAGAGCTGTACCAGCTGGTGGGTTAGTCATGAAGCTGTCCTGTGCTGGATCCAATTAACGCTTGCCCATGTTCACAGTCAGGATACCTCAGGGGGTTCAGGAATCCTGGGACTCACAGTCCCCAGCAGCCCTTGGCAGTCACCTGTACAGGACATCAGGAAGGGTCTTGCCCCTAGCAATGATGTCAGATCATTGATCAATTATTAATAATCATTTATTAATAACAGCAAAGCCGACAGAGCACTCGGGCTACGATTTAGTGCAACAAAATCCTTCACCAAATTCAGCAAAACCTACAGCACAGAAACGCAATAACAGCAGCCCCAATTGGCCACTTACCTCCTACCATGGCCACCACCTCCAGCTACACAGCCAGGGGCCGAAGAGGATGAATTAAAGACCCTAGAGTTTTGAAGACAAATGGCAAGAAGTGACTAACCTTAGTCCTCAGAGTTGGTGGTCATTATTGCCTTGCTCACTGTTGCTCGCTTGGTGGTTGCTTGTTGGTAGCTTATCAATAGATTGAAATATGCCCTGTAGTTGAAAAACACTGCTGAAAAAAAACATGGAATGACTGTGGCAGCCAAGAAGCCAAAAAAGCCAAGGAAGCCAATATTGTTGCACCACAACCAGATGCAGCACAACAAGTACAACACCCAAGTGCAGCTGTTGTCCACCGCTGTAACCATCCTGCCGTACACCTGAAACTGCCTCCACAAAAGGGCCAGGTACAGTGGCAGGGTCAGGGACAGCAGCAGCAGCAATAGTACTGCAGCAGTGCGGGTGGCTAGAAAGATTCAGAGAAGATTTAGAAGGGTTGACTTTCCCCAAGGTCGAAGGAGGTCGAAAGACAAAGGCCAGTAGGAAGGGATGCAGTAGTTCAGTTCAATTTCAGAGCAGCAGCGTGAGGGCAAAGTGTGCTCAGAATGAAGTGCTCCAGAGCTTAGCGACCAACCATCAATTCAGTCCCTATATCATGAGCAGCAGTCAGCGGCAGCAACCTTTATCATGGCTCCCTCTCCACATGTGGCATGTGGATGGGCTCAAGCACGGCATCAGAGGGAAGAACCCTGGCCTTTGACATATAGCACTCAACAGTATCCATATAACCACACCAGGATCTCAGCTTCATATTACTTTCATAGATAGGCAAATAAAATGAATCATCACCTGCGCTTGTTGCATCATAGAATTTGGTACCAGTGATTAAAAAAACAGGTTATGAAGG
Organism: Pleurodeles waltl; assembly: GCF_031143425.1. Taxonomy (NCBI): domain Eukaryota; kingdom Metazoa; phylum Chordata; class Amphibia; order Caudata; family Salamandridae; genus Pleurodeles; species Pleurodeles waltl. Next base: position 655,031,421 of record NC_090443.1, on the reverse strand, counting down.
ATAGCAGCTAGGTGCAGTGAGCAACGCCAAAATATGAGCATATCTGATTTGGGTGGGATGAGGTGAAGTGCTTGGCTGAAGGCCTGCAATCAGGTGTGAATGAACCTAAATCGTAGCTGTGTTACCCCCAAATATTTTGAGGTCAATTTGTTATGGTTGACTTGGCATACATCAGCCATTTTAAGTGCATCAGGTGATGAATGTATGACTGCTCTATACATGCAAGTTTAATAGTAATTGGTGTACACTGCTATTCAGTTCTCCCTTCATATTCTTTCACATATGCAACATCCTCTGTTAAAAAGCATTGGAGTCCACACTGTCAATGTGCACTCATAAACCTATGCAGCAGAGCTACACTTCCGGTTGCTAAGAACAGTTGACCGTATTGCCGTTCTCATCTACTCTCTGAAAGACATAGAAATGATAATGACCTCAAATTAGCTCAAAGCAATGGCCATAAAAATTCAGAAATATATTTTTCTCCCTCTTTCAGTCATCAGGATATGCAGCTGCCCAACAACACTGAAGACAGAAATCACACTAAAATATACAAATTGAAAAGGATTAATACTTAGACTACAATGTGTTCCTCCCTTAACTTAATTGACAGTCTCTCATGTGACTGTTATGACAGCTGCCCTCCTTAACACAAGTAGCTCTACCTTTACAGGCTCTAAAACAAAATCTATATCTGAGCCTCCTAAAAAGCACAATCATATTTTCAAATGATACAAAAGTGCAGAGTCAGACCCTGGCAAGGTGAGAACCCTCACTTATATGTTCTAGGAAACAATAAAGGTAAATAAATAGTTTTAACCCGTTCTGTGCCTTGGACGAGATGATCTCGTCCAAGGCTACAGTTCCCCTGTGCCTTGGACGAGATAATCTCGTCCAAGGCACAGGGGAACTTCGGGGAGCGCTAGCGCGCCCCCCGTGTAACTCCCCCCCCCAAGGTGGGGATGGAAGGGGAAGACCTTCCCCTTCCACCCCCGCCCCCCCCCGGCAATCCGATGACATCAGCGCGCGCACAGCGCGCCGACGTCATCTAGTGTTGCCGGGCGCTCTGGAAGCCATTTGCTTCCAGCGCGTCTAGGGGAAAGGACGAAAAGGTGAGTCCTTTCCGTTTTTGGGGGGTTGGGGGGGGTGAAAACAGACACAGGGGAAAGGAAAGGGTTTTTCCTTTCCCCCTGTGCCTGTTTTCACAAGATTCCTGCTCCACGATCGCGGGCAGGAATCTCCACTAGACCCCAGGGATTTTTTCAAATAGGTTTATTTTGGGGGCGACCCCTTGGGCAAGGGTCTCAATTTTATTTTGTATTTCGCCCCCCCCCCTGGGGGCAGATCCGTTGATTCTTCAGCGGATCTGCCCCCGGGGGGGGTGCGAAAACCACTAGACACCAGGGATTTTATTTTTGGTGTGTATTTTGGGGGTGACCCCTTGGGCAAGGGTGGCCCCCCCGGGGGCAATTTTTTTTTGTATTTCGCCCCCCCCCGGGGGCAGATCCGCTGATTTTACCAGGGATTTTATTTTTGGTGTGTATTTTGGGGGCTGGGCAAGGGTCGCCATCCCCCCCCCCCAGCCCCCCCCCCCCCCCCGGGACAATTTTTTTTTTTTTTTGTATTTCGCCCCCCCTGGGGGCAGATCTGCCTTTTCTTCAGCCGATCTGCCCCCAGGGGGGGGGGCGAAATCCACTAGACACCAGGGATTTATTTTTATTGTAAAGTTTCTTTTGGGGACCACCCCTTGGGCAAGGGTCGCCCCACTGAGGGGCTATTTTTTTAGTATTTCGCCCCCCCCGGGGGCAGATTGCCAATTTTTGGGCTGATCTGCCGCCAAGGGGGGGGGGTGAAATCCACTAGACACCAGGGATTTTGTTTTTATTGTTTATTTTTGGGGCAACCCCTTGGGCAAGGGTCGCTCCCCTGGGGGGCTATTTTTTATTTCTGTTTCGGCCCCCCCGATGGCAGACCAGCCATTTTTTGGACGATCTGGCCCCCGGGGGGGGTGGAAGCACAATAGGCGCCAGGGATTGTGTGGTGTGTGTGTGTGTGTGGTGTGTGTTTGGGGGCACCCCTTGGGCAACAGTCGCCCCCCTAAAGTGGGGAAAATTCGGATTGGCCATCTCTGCCCCTATTTTTGTAGGCCCATCTGCCCCCAAGGAGGGCAGAAACCACCAATACATCAGGGATTTTTTTGTTTTGTGTTGTGCTGGGAAGGGTCGCCCCCTAAAGGGGGCACAGAGGTGTTGCCCATTTCTGCCCCCCTTAGGGGCAGATTGGCCAATTTGTTTACGCCCATCTACCCCCGAGGGGGGCAGGATCCACTTAGGTACCAGGGACAACTTCTAAGTTCTTGGTGGTGGGGTGTTTGTCAACTGGCAAAGTATTTGTATTTGTGATTATAACAATTTATTTCTTCTTTTTCTTCTAGTTCAACGCTTTTGCTTCCTTTGCTGGGGATCTTTGCGGTTTTGGCAGTAGTTGTCCTGCGGTTTGCATAGTTGCATGTTTTAGGTAAGTGAAAGCAATTTACTCCAAAGGAGTATTGTTGACATGCATGAATGACATGTTTGTAGGTGGTGTACTAAATGCAGTATTGTGTGTTTGACATTGTCCTTAGATTTGAGCACAGTGATGTTTGTGTTGTCATATGTCTAATTTGCTTTTTTCTTTTTTCTTTTTAGTGGGATATCATTGGTGATTGCTGTGTCTGTGCATAGTAGTTGCTTGGTGAGTAGCTTTTTCAGGCAAGTGAGTGGTATAGTTTTTTGTAGTACATAACTCTTTGTGATAAAGCTACACTTTGTTTATTACTTATTTTAGTGCTAGTTGTTGTTGGCAATCCATTTGTTGTTAGGATCATGGCTAGCCGCAAAGTGACCGCTCAGCAGGTTGTTCGCATGCTCTTTGAGTCGTCTTCAGACCATGATTACGACACTGACTCTGCATCTGAGGCAGAGGAGGAAGCAGGAGATTCTGGAAGTGAGTTTTCTGTCCGAAAGTATTCTTCTGATGAGGAAGCTACTCTCAGTGCAGATGAAGGGCCTGTGTTAGAGGAGGACATTGATGTGCCAAGAGTGCAGCAGCCTGGGGCTGAAGGGTTTCCCATTAGAAGACCTGACACCTGGATTGCCCCAAACATGGAGCACCCACAGTTACCTGCATTTACTGGTCTCCCAGGGTGTAGAGTTAATACGGAAAACGTTTTGCCTGTCCATTTCTTTCACTTGTTTATGGACGATGTATTTTTGGAAGAGATTGTGGAGCAGACAAATGTGTATGCAGAGCAATATTTGTGGGACAACACTGCCAGACTTAAGCCTCAGTCTAGAGCTACTCATTGGGTTCCCACATATCTGGAAGAGATGAAAAGGTTTTTAGGTTTGTCTTTTTTGATGGAGTTGACCAGGAAGCTGTCACTGGCTTCTTATTGGTCTACTAGTCCCTTGATGGCAACTGCTATATTTCCTGCAACTATGACACGTAATCGGTATTTGCTTCTTCTTCGTATGCTGCATTTTGTAGACAATGCTTTAGCCTTGCCACAAGATAAACCTGAATGTGACCGCCTTTTTAAGATTAGGCCTGTCCTTGATCATTTTGTGGATCGGTTTTCAGAGGTCTATGTTCCAGGCAAAGAGATAAGTGTGGACGAGTCTTTGGTCCTTTTCAAGGGGCGTTTAGTTTTTAAGCAGTACATTCCTAGTAAGAGGGCGTGTGGGATTAAATTGTATCTGCTGTCAGAAAGCAGTACAGGATATGTGTATAATTTCTGGGTCTACACTGGTATGGATTCCAGTTTTGACCCTCCTGGTTGTCCGGCCACTTTTGGAGTTAGCGAAAAAATTGTGTGGGAACTTGCTAGACGGCTGTTTAACAAAGGTCACCATTTGTACGTAGATAATTTCTACACTGGAGTGCAGTTGTTCAAGGAATTGTTTAGGGTGGACACTGTTGCTTGTGGCACAATCCGTTCTAACCGGAAAGGCTATCCAAGGGAGCTTGTCTGTAAAAAACTTGAGAGGGGACAGTGCAGTGCCTTGCGGAATAATGAGCTGCTAGCTCTGAAATTTTCAGACAGGAGGGATGTGTACATGCTATCGACCATCCATGATGAGAGTACTTCCCCTGTGGCTGTTTGGGGTCAGGTTGCGGAAGTGCGCAAACCTGCGTGCATTTTGGACTACAATAGGCACATGGGTGGTGTTGATTGAGTAGATCAGAGGTTGGAACCTTACACTGCTCTTCGTAAGTCTTATGTGTGGTATGAAAAGTTGGCCCTGCATTTATTTCATTTGGCAACTTTTAATGCCTTTATTGTATACAAGGATTGTTCACCTGAGTCAAGGATGACATTTGTTAAATTTCAGGAGTCGGTGATAGAAAGCCTTATTGTGGTGGAACCGGCAAGAGTTCCTAGAGTAGAAGTGGTGGAGGATGTGGCTAGATTGAAAGATCGGCACTTTCCAGATCACATTCCTCCCACTCCCAAAAAAGACATGCCCACAAAGAAATGTAGAGTATGTGCCCGGAGATCAATCTGGAGGGAGAGTCGGATGTACTGCCCCGAATGCCCTTCAAAGCCTGGGCTGTGTGTGCCCAGCTGTTTTAGGAAATACCGTGAGCGTAAGCTGTCTGTTTTATATTTTCATATGTTTCACGGTTGGCATCTCTGTTGTGTATTTAGTTAGAGCTTTTGTGTTTGTAGTTTTGTGCTTATTTTATAATTAGTGGTTTCTTTTTTGTTTATAAACAAAAAAAGTGATGGCGGTGTGCGTGGGGTGGCGCTTGGCTGGCGGTGTGCGTGGGGTGGCGCTTGGCTGGCGGTGTGCTTGGGGTGGCGCTTGGCTGGCGGTGTGCGTGGGGTGGTGCTTGGCTGGCGGTGTGCTTGGGTTGGCACTTGGCTGGCGGTGTGCTTGGGGTGGCGCTTGGCTGGCGGTGTGCTTGGGGTGGCGCTTGGCTGGCGGTGTGCGTGGGGTGGCGCTTAGCTGGTGGTGTGCGTGGGGTGGCGCTTGGCTGGCGGTGTGCTTGGGGTGGCGCTTTGCTGGCGGTGTGCTTGGGGTGGCGCTTGTCTGGCGGTGTGCGTGGGGTGGCGCTTGGCTGGCGGTGTGCGTGGGGTGGCGCTTGGCTGGCGGTTTGCGTGGGTTGGCAGTGTGCTTGGGGTGGCGCTTGGCTGGCGGTGTGCTTGGGGTGGCGCTTGGCTGGCGGTGTGCGTGGGGTGGTGCTTGGCTGGCGGTGTGCTTGGGGTGGCGCTTGGCTGGTGGTGTGCGTGGGGTGGTGCTTGGCTGGCGGTGTGCTTGGGGTGGCGCTTGGCTGGTGGTGTGCGTGGGGTGGCGCTTGGCTGGCGGTGTGCGTTGGGTGGCGCTTGGCTGGCGGTGTGCTTGGGGTGGCGCTTGGCTGGCGGTGTGCGTGGGGTGGCGCTTGGCTGGCGGTGCCAGCCAAACGGCAGTCCACACTCCCATCAGCTGGTGTGATTCTTGTATCAGGCATGTGGGTGTATGTAAGTGATCGGCCCTTGAGTGGCGCGGTCTGTCGATGTGAGTGTTGTAATGTGCTGGGCCCGTGGCTGGCGGTGTGAATGGTCTTGTGCGTGTCGTGTATGAAAGGTGTGTGAATGGACTGTAAAGCGGTTGGTGCCTTGTCATTGGTTCACTTTTTTGCCTTTCAGTTATTAGCAGTGCATTTCATTTTTGTGAAATCTCTTGTTAATAAAATTTGATCCACTGAACCATCACTCACCCTCGTGCCAAATCCAACCAGTATGTGTGCTAAAATATGACAAAACCTGCTCTGCTGTAATCAGGCGTCGCAGCCCACCTGTGACACGCTAGGTGCCTCGGGTGGGACCCCGATAATGAAGCATGCCACCAACTTGGTTGGTGGGTGAGGGGTCTTCTTCACATAACCTAAGTGTGTTTCTTTTCACAATTTTAGTGTTTGGCACATCACGGACATATGTGCACACATCAAAATGATATATTACAAAAATACCTGTGTTTGGGGGGGAGGGCCCACCTATGTTTTTGGTCCTGGTTGCGGCCTTCATCTAGGGAAACCTACAAAACCCAGAAATATTTTAAAACTAGACACCCCAAGGAGTCCAGGGAGGTGTGGCTTGCGTGGCTCCCCCAACATTTTCTTACCCAGACTCCTCTGTAAACCTCAAAATTTGCATATAAAAAGCATATTTTCCTGACTTTTCTTAGTAGGATCACCGCTCCAGCACAAAATTCCTACTCCCCAGTTTTCCCCTCAGTCTCCCAAGTAAAATGACACATCACTTATGTGGGCCCCAAAGCAGAGTCCGTCTAAAGATGTATAAAAGAATATGCCCTTATAAACTCGCTGTGCTATCCCTTCTATCTCTTCAAGTTTTTTTATTAAAGTTCTGGTTTCCTGCCAAGTTTAGTTTAATTCTATTTGCAATTTAAGTTATACTACAAAACACATTTTCATACAGTACATAACACTAAAATGCAACATTCAGCTGAGAATACAGAGGGTTTGGCATAGAAAATGGTATGCATAAAATGTGTGAATTGTGTAAATGATGTTGTAGGTTCATATAATGGCCTCAAAGTTATAAACAAAGAAGAATTGGTATCCTATGGGTGAAATGATGCCAAATTCAGGTTTCACTGTTGCAAGGCCTATCTCTCTCATAGGTTAACAACGTTTAAGTGCAGTTTCCTTTTGGTAGCACATAGAGATATGGAGCTTGGGCTCCCTGAACTCACAAAAAAATATATCTTTTAGTAAAGTTGGTTTTTAGATTGTCAGTTTGAAAATGCCACTTTTCAGAAAGTAGGCATTTTCTTGCTTAAACCGTTCTGTGACGCTGACTTCTTGCATATTCCTTGTCTGGGTCAGTTGGGCTGTTTGTGAATCTCCACTAGACAGTGACACAAAGAGAGCTGGGTTGTAGCCTGCACATCCTGATGGGCCATCTGGGCTACAGTGGAGGGGTGAGTGGTCACTTACACCTGAATGAGCTGTTCCTGCCCTCACACAATGCAATCTCCAAACCACTGGTGTGAATCTGGAGCCAGACATGGGCAAGGCAGGATTTTGTGAACAGCTACTTCAAAGGCAGAAAGGGGTATATGTAGCGAGCCAAAAACCCCAGATTTTCAGATTAGTTCTGGAACCAAGAGGAACCTCTGACAAGGAGAAGAGCTGAAAAACTGGGGAAGCCTTTGCCTGTGACCGTGCTTTGCTGGGTTAGCCTTAAGTTGCTGCTTCTGACAGAAAGAGGACAAAGACTGGACTTTGTAGTATATTCCCGCTTGTGAAGAATCTACAAGGGCTTGGACTGAGCTTGCCTCCTGTTTTGAAGTCTCAGAGCCTCTGTCAGCATTTGGACTCTCTGCTGAGACTACTGCCCTGCCAAGTTGTGTCCTATCCAGTCCCTGGGCCCTTGAAGCGTGAGGCTGGTAGAACAAGGACTGAAATCTACGCACAGGAAGCCGTGCAGGGAAAATTTGACACACTACCTGCAACGCGGCTGTAAAATCAACACGCCACCTGCCTCATGGCTGAAATCAATGCACCACCTGCATCGCGGCTGGAGAAATGACACAACATCCACCAGCAACTGCGGAAAACAAAGCAAACCCCTTTGCAGTGTGGTTTTTCCCTCACTGTATGGCCTGATTTCACATGCATCATCAATGGGTGTCAAAATCATTGTGAACCTGCACGGATCCAAGGAGCCCCATCTGGAAGTCGACGCATCTCTCTCTTGCGGGAGAAAAAAATGATGCATCGCCTATCTGACTAGAGAAGAAACAACATGCGGCCTCAATTGCGAGTAAGGAATTAACGCATCCCTGACTTTTCTGATGCACACTCGTCCATGTGGCTTTATTTTTGAGGCAGACCCGGTACTTTGTGCAAAAACAATGTCTCCATTGTTTTTTATGGAGTAAGGCTCTTTTTACTTTAAAAATTTATAACTTGACTTGAGTATGTTGGATTTTTGTTGTTCTGGTCTTGTTTGATTTAGATAAATATTGCCTATTTTTCTAAACTGGCGTGGTGTCCATTTTGTAGTGTTTACACTGTGTTATTGTGTGTTGTTACAAATACTTTACACATTGCATTTGAGATAAGCCTGACTGCTTGTGCCAAGCTACCAAGGGGGTGAGCAGGTGTTGTCTTAGGAATGTAACTCCCTTACGCTGACTTGAGTTAGGGTCCCTGCTTGGACAGAGTGCAAACTGACTGCAAACCGGAGTCCCCATTTTCAACAGTGAAACATTGCATAACTGGTTTGGGTGAAACATTGGCTGGGATAAGGCCCTGCCCCAGCTCACAGGTTGAACTGATTAGTCCAAGCTGGCTTCTTAGCAGCCTCAAAGAGTCAGCGCGAGACAGTGAAACCGCCAAACATTCCCACACCAATCTATGTAACCAATTTATGAGACCTTACTATTCTTCATGTCTTTTATTTTCAAAATGTAACCAAATAATAGTGATAATAGTTCACCTCTTTTACAAGTAGAAATGTATTTGTCATTAACTATGAAGAGGATCCAAAATGTTTAACTGATGTATTTTGGTTTATTGTTCCAGCTAGAGCATTCCATTACCCGTCTGCTGCTTTCGAAAAACTTACTTGTGCTTTTTTTAATGTTATAATTCCATGCCATGTTGAGCTCATTCATAAATGTATTTAAAACCCCCCACAAAAGATGGGCACCAAATAGCCATCTCACTCTTAAACAAGTCCCCAGTCTCCTTTTCAAGCCTGATTGCTTTCCCTGATGTGAAACAGTCAATTGCCACTGCAACTTCACACCTAGAAATGGGTCTGAAACCACAGCCAATCTGGTTGGTTGAAGCTGCTGCGAGTGAGACATCAAATGATTGACACTCCTTTGTCCATTCCCCCGGGGTGGCCAGGACTTCTACAAATGTGATCATGGCCTGCTAACTGGACCTCATATTGGGGTGATAGTTGATACCAAGGCCAAAGACAGAACAATGGTCTTTCCCTTTAGATGCAGCCATCAATGCTTTCCTTCTAACCATCTCATGATCTTATTTGGCCCTGCCCTGTACAGCTTTATTTGCAGACCCTAGCTTCCTGAAATGCAGCTATTCTCCCCCTTGATGGCAGCCATCAGGGCCCGCCTCGCTACCCGACATGCCTTTGTGTACCATTTGTCTGCATTAACCCATTTTGGAAGGCTCCTAGCCTCTACCAAAAACAGAGCTCCTTTATTGTGCAAAGCAAGGAATTATGGGTGTCTCTCATGTTAAGGGATAAATGCCTCTTAGCCAACTCAATTTCCTTATTAACTAGACTCACTGCCTGTACCAAAAAAATAATCTAATGTTGTACCAGCTGGAGAGTTATTCATAATGCTATCCTTTTCTAGAACCAATTTATACTTGCCCATGGTCACTGTCAGATTACCTCAGGGGATTCAGGAATCCTGGAACTCATAGTCCTCAGCAGCCCCCAGGAGACCTTGCCATGAGGACACTGCAAGTGAACTCCCTCCTAGTGCCAGAACTGCTTCTAAATCCACAGCAGTGGCCTCATATAGCTGGACCTGTATAAATGGAGTAGCAACAACAGCACTCCATCTCAGCCTATGTTGATTGTTAGTTGGCAAAAGCCTCCTATGTAGGGGTTCTAGATCATTATATGGAATACCAGGGCCCAGGGAGCTCAAGGTGAGGTTCAAGGCATTGTGGCCATGGTACTGCCTAGGAACCACCTCCATATCGATAACTTGTGACCACAGTCTGACATCCATAAATATTTAATCAATGCAACTAGCCCCACCCTGGCAATTAAAAGTCTTTCTTTATCTGATGATGTCCTCCCATTGCAGTCTATTATTAATGGGAAAGGTATTTAATTCCTGGACTGCTGCAGACTATTTTTTAAAAGGTTGGAGTGTAAGCTATGGAATTGCCGATACTTTGTCCTCCTCTCCATCAATGGAAATACCAATGGGTCAAAAATTTATTGTAAAATCTCCTGCCACAATTCTAAAAACGCCAGCCGGGAGAGATGAAAGAAGTACATTGATTATATAAACCCATCAGGAAATTGCAAGAGTACATATAACTCATAAGGGGATAATAATTTTAGAAGTAAAATTCAAAGTAGTTCTTAGCCATATTGCAAGGCCACCTGATGGTCTTCCCTTCCATGAGGAGTGCGCAGGTCCATCAAAACAGGCAAACCCTGTCCAAAACTGTGACGTGAGAGCCCATGTTTCAATGAACATACACAAATCAAATTAGTCGACAAAGCTGCACCTCTCTGGGCATGCTAGTTTATTTTTAATTCCAGGAAATTAGCTTGGTGGGGGAGCACCAAGGCAATAGTGTCATGGCCATTAGAGGCACAGGGAAGAGCAGGATCAGTAAAGTAAGAATTGTTAAGTGTATGTTGTTTCAACAAATCAACATGAATAAGGACTTCTAATGCAGATGGTATATGGTCTGCAGGTGTACAATGCAGTGAAGTCAATGAACCAGTTTCAATCTCTCTTTTAACCAGGGCTCCAGACTCCTTTGATGGATTTAAGGGCAGTGTAAGTCAGTCAGTAGTGTCTAAACTAGCCAGTGGCAGGTATCTGTTTGAAGTAGCAATATATGGAAGACCCAGAAGCTCCAGTCGACTAATTCTCTCTTCCCTCCTTACAAGTCGACTGGGTTAGCTAGTTAGGCTGATGAAACTTGGTTTATAAAAGTAGCCCTGTGGATTGATACTGATGGATGACCTCACACAGCCAAGCCCAGTCCCAAGTCCTGCCCTAGAGTCGATGCGCTAGACAGTGCGTCAATTCTGGATTCCTGCAATTGATGATCATGCAATCCCCCTCAGATGATTTAAGCGAATGACCAATCCCTCTGATTCTTCTTATTAGTAGTATGTCTTTGTACTCAAGCATGGAAAATACTGTAAGACAGGGGAAACATTTGTTTTTCAATTCTGAATATATGATTCCTCTTTGTCAGCTGGCAGAGATGGCACTCCTAGCAGAACCACAACAAAGGGGCAACATTGGGGTGGCCAGTCCAGGGTCTGCTGAATTCGTTCAGGCTTAGGCATAGGTGGAAGTCTGCAACTAGAGGGTACCTTAGCAAGCCTTTTGCCCCTGATTTCAGCTGTTGCTTTTCTGGATGAGGGGGCAACCCTTTACCCTGTGGTTGCAGGTGGTAAAGGAGTCAAGGAGGCACCTGGATATGCTGAGAGCATGGACAAAGGCATCTAGACAGTATTGTGGTTGTCGTCATTGATGCTGGGACCAGTGCTGATGGAAGCCCAGGTGAGTGAGTGTGAGGGTGAGATGGAACTGATGATAGGAAGAAATGCTTCGATTTGAGGGATAAATCCTGAATTACCCCTTCCAAAGAGCTTATCCTATCTGCAAGGCAAGCAATTGCAGATGTTGCCAAAGATTGGACTTGGTCCAAGACGACTTCCCATTTTAATCTAGAGCCATTTACTATTGCTTCAAGATATTTAGGCAACATCAGCTCTGCATGGGAAGAATGTGGGTTTGCAGAATTCTGGGAGCTGGTGGAGAGACGAGAGAAAGGCCATAACTTTTTAAGAAAACCAGAAGTGGCTCCTACTGGATTTCCTCCTCTTCCTTGCAGAAGGTTCACAGGGGCTAATTGGTAAGAGCAGGTCAAAGGCATTCGAAGATAACTATCTACCCCGGGTCAACGGAGAGACATAACTTGACTCCTCTGTGGGGATAATACTGTTTACACAACTACTAATAATATTTACATAGCTTGTGCAAGCGACTTCGGTGGCATCAGATGATAAAGTCTTAGGGGTTGGTAGCAATCGTTCAAGGTAGTGGGTAACAAAACTAGGCCTTTCTCCCATTTCAAGGGATAAACACCTCTCAGCCAACTCAGTTTCCTTCTCAACTACACTACCTGCCCATACCAAAAAGGAATCTAGAGCTGTACCAGCTGGTGGGTTAGTCATGAAGCTGTCCTGTGCTGGATCCAATTAACGCTTGCCCATGTTCACAGTCAGGATACCTCAGGGGGTTCAGGAATCCTGGGACTCACAGTCCCCAGCAGCCCTTGGCAGTCACCTGTACAGGACATCAGGAAGGGTCTTGCCCCTAGCAATGATGTCAGATCATTGATCAATTATTAATAATCATTTATTAATAACAGCAAAGCCGACAGAGCACTCGGGCTACGATTTAGTGCAACAAAATCCTTCACCAAATTCAGCAAAACCTACAGCACAGAAACGCAATAACAGCAGCCCCAATTGGCCACTTACCTCCTACCATGGCCACCACCTCCAGCTACACAGCCAGGGGCCGAAGAGGATGAATTAAAGACCCTAGAGTTTTGAAGACAAATGGCAAGAAGTGACTAACCTTAGTCCTCAGAGTTGGTGGTCATTATTGCCTTGCTCACTGTTGCTCGCTTGGTGGTTGCTTGTTGGTAGCTTATCAATAGATTGAAATATGCCCCGTAGTTGAAAAACACTGCTGAAAAAAAACATGGAATGACTGTGGCAGCCAAGAAGCCAAAAAAGCCAAGGAAGCCAATATTGTTGCACCACAACCAGATGCAGCACAACAAGTACAACACCCAAGTGCAGCTGTTGTCCACCGCTGTAACCATCCTGCCGTACACCTGAAACTGCCTCCACAAAAGGGCCAGGTACAGTGGCAGGGTCAGGGACAGCAGCAGCAGCAATAGTACTGCAGCAGTGCGGGTGGCTAGAAAGATTCAGAGAAGATTTAGAAGGGTTGACTTTCCCCAAGGTCAAAGGAGGTCGAAAGACAAAGGCCAGTAGGAAGGGATGCAGTAGTTCAGTTCAATTTCAGAGCAGCAGCGTGAGGGCAAAGTGTGCTCAGAATGAAGTGCTCCAGAGCTTAGCGACCAACCATCAATTCAGTCCCTATATCATGAGCAGCAGTCAGCGGCAGCAACCTTTATCATGGCTCCCTCTCCACATGTGGCATGTGGATGGGCTCAAGCACGGCATCAGAGGGAAGAACCCTGGCCTTTGACATATAGCAGTCAACAGTATCCATATAACCACACCAGGATCTCAGCTTCATATTACTTTCATAGATAGGCAAATAAAATGAATCATCACCTGCGCTTGTTGCATCATAGAATTTGGTACCAGTGATTAAAAAAACAGGTTATGAAGGATAGCAGCTAGGTGCAGTGAGCAACGCCAAAATATGAGCATATCTGATTTGGGTGGGATGAGGTGAAGTGCTTGGCTGAAGGCCTGCAATCAGGTGTGAATGAACCTAAATCGTAGCTGTGTTACCCCCAAATATTTTGAGGTCAATTTGTTATGGTTGACTTGGCATACATCAGCCATTTTAAGTGCATCAGGTGATGAATGTATGACTGCTCTATACATGCAAGTTTAATAGTAATTGGTGTACACTGCTATTCAGTTCTCCCTTCATATTCTTTCACATATGCAACATCCTCTGTTAAAAAGCATTGGAGTCCACACTGTCAATGTGCACTCATAAACCTATGCAGCAGAGCTACACTTCCAGTTGCTAAGAACAGTTGACCGTATTGCCGTTCTCATCTACTCTCTGAAAGACATAGAAATGATAATGACCTCAAATTAGCTCAAAGCAATGGCCATAAAAATTCAGAAATATATTTTTCTCCCTCTTTCAGTCATCAGGATATGCAGCTGCCCAACAACACTGAAGACAGAAATCACACTAAAATATACAAATTGAAAAGGATTAATACTTAGACTACAATGTGTTCCTCCCTTAACTTAATTGACAGTCTCTCATGTGACTGTTATGACAGCTGCCCTCCTTAACACAAGTAGCTCTACCTTTACAGGCTCTAAAACAAAATCTATATCTGAGCCTCCTAAAAAGCACAATCATATTTTCAAATGATACAAAAGTGCAGAGTCAGACCCTGGCAAGGTGAGAACCCTCACTTATATGTTCTAGGAAACAATAAAGGTAAATAAATAGTTTTAACCCGTTCTGTGCCTTGGACGAGATAATCTCGTCCAAGGCTACAGTTCCCCTGTGCCTTGGACGAGATAATCTCGTCCAAGGCACAGGGGAACTTCGGGGAGCGCTAGCGCGCCCCCCGTGTAACCACCCCCCCCCCAAGGTGGGGATGGAAGGGGAAGACCTTCCCCTTCCACCCCCGCCCCCCCCCCGGCAATCCGATGACATCAGCGCGCGCACAGCGCGCCGACGTCATCTAGTGTTGCCGGGCGCTCTGGAAGCCATTTGCTTCCAGCGCGTCTAGGGGAAAGGACGAAAAGGTGAGTCCTTTCCGTTTTTGGGGGGTTGGGGGGGGTGAAAACAGACACGGGGGAAAGGAAAGGGTTTTTCCTTTCCCCCTGTGCCTGTTTTCACAAGATTCCTGCTCCACGATCGCGGGCAGGAATCTCCACTAGACCCCAGGGATTTTTTCAAATAGGTTTATTTTGGGGGCGACCCCTTGGGCAAGGGTCACAATTTTATTTTGTATTTCGCCCCCCCCCCCTGGGGGCAGATCCGTCGATTTTACCAGGGATTTTATTTTTGGTGTGTATTTTGGGGGCTGGGCAAGGGTCGCCATCCCCCTCCCCCCCCCCCCCCCCCCCGGGACAATTTTTTTTTTTTTGTATTTCGCCCCCCCTGGGGGCAGATCTGCCTTTTCTTCAGCCGATCTGCCCCCGGGGGGGGCGAAATCCACTAGACACCAGGGATTTATTTTTATTGTAAAGTTTCTTTTGGGGACCACCCCTTGGGCAAGGGTCGCCCCACTGAGGGGCTATTTTTTAGTATTTCGCCCCCCCCGGGGCAGATTGCCAATTTTTGGGCTGATCTGCCGCCAAGGGGGGGGGGGGGTGAAATCCACTAGACACCAGGGATTTTGTTTTTATTGTTTATTTTTGGGGCAACCCCTTGGGCAAGGGTCGCTCCCCTGGGGGGCTATTTTTTATTTCTGTTTCGGCCCCCCCGATGGCAGACCAGCCATTTTTTGGACGATCTGGCCCCCGGGGGGGGTGGAAGCACAATAGGCGCCAGGGATTGTGTGGTGTGTGTGTGTGTGGTGTGTGTTTGGGGGCACCCCTTGGGCAACAGTCGCCCCCCTAAAGTGGGGAAAATTCGGATTGGCCATCTCTGCCCCTATTTTTGTAGGCCCATCTGCCCCCAAGAAGGGCAGAAACCACCAATACATCAGGGATTTTTTTGTTTTGTGTTGTGCTGGGAAGGGTCGCCCCCTAAAGGGGGCACAGAGGTGTTGCCCATTTCTGCCCCCCTTGGGGGCAGATTGGCCAATTTGTTTACGCCCATCTACCCCCGAGGGGGGCAGGATCCACTTAGGTACCAGGGACAACTTCTAAGTTCTTGGTGGTGGGGTGTTTGTCAACTGGCAAAGTATTTGTATTTGTGATTATAACAATTTATTTCTTCTTTTTCTTCTAGTTCAACGCTTTTGCTTCCTTTGCTGGGGATCTTTGCGGTTTTGGCAGTAGTTGTCCTGCGGTTTGCATAGTTGCATGTTTTAGGTAAGTGAAAGCAATTTACTCCAAAGGAGTATTGTTGACATGCATGAATGACATGTTTGTAGGTGGTGTACTAAATGCAGTATTGTGTGTTTGACATTGTCCTTAGATTTGAGCACAGTGATGTTTGTGTTGTCATATGTCTAATTTGCTTTTTTCTTTTTTCTTTTTAGTGGGATATCATTGGTGATTGCTGTGTCTGTGCATAGTAGTTGCTTGGTGAGTAGCTTTTTCAGGCAAGTGAGTGGTATAGTTTTTTGTAGTACATAACTCTTTGTGATAAAGCTACACTTTGTTTATTACTTATTTTAGTGCTAGTTGTTGTTGGCAATCCATTTGTTGTTAGGATCATGGCTAGCCGCAAAGTGACCGCTCAGCAGGTTGTTCGCATGCTCTTTGAGTCGTCTTCAGACCATGATTACGACACTGACTCTGCATCTGAGGCAGAGGAGGAAGCAGGAGATTCTGGAAGTGAGTTTTCTGTCCGAAAGTATTCTTCTGATGAGGAAGCTACTCTCAGTGCAGATGAAGGGCCTGTGTTAGAGGAGGACATTGATGTGCCAAGAGTGCAGCAGCCTGGGGCTGAAGGGTTTCCCATTAGAAGACCTGACACCTGGATTGCCCCAAACATGGAGCACCCACAGTTACCTGCATTTACTGGTCTCCCAGGGTGTAGAGTTAATACGGAAAACGTTTTGCCTGTCCATTTCTTTCACTTGTTTATGGACGATGTATTTTTGGAAGAGATTGTGGAGCAGACAAATGTGTATGCAGAGCAATATTTGCGGGACAACACTGCCAGACTTAAGCCTCAGTCTAGAGCTACTCATTGGGTTCCCACATATCTGGAAGAGATGAAAAGGTTTTTAGGTTTGTCTTTTTTGATGGAGTTGACCAGGAAGCTGTCACTGGCTTCTTATTGGTCTACTAGTCCCTTGATGGCAACTGCTATATTTCCTGCAACTATGACACGTAATCGGTATTTGCTTCTTCTTCGTATGCTGCATTTTGTAGACAATGCTTTAGCCTTGCCACAAGATAAACCTGAATGTGACCGCCTTTTTAAGATTAGGCCTGTCCTTGATCATTTTGTGGATCGGTTTTCAGAGGTCTATGTTCCAGGCAAAGAGATAAGTGTGGACGAGTCTTTGGTCCTTTTCAAGGGGCGTTTAGTTTTTAAGCAGTACATTCCTAGTAAGAGGGCGTGTGGGATTAAATTGTATCTGCTGTCAGAAAGCAGTACAGGATATGTGTATAATTTCCGGGTCTACACTGGTATGGATTCCAGTTTTGACCCTCCTGGTTGTCCGGCCACTTTTGGAGTTAGCGAAAAAATTGTGTGGGAACTTGCTAGACGGCTGTTTAACAAAGGTCACCATTTGTACGTAGATAATTTCTACACTGGAGTGCAGTTGTTCAAGGAATTGTTTAGGGTGGACACTGTTGCTTGTGGCACAATCCGTTCTAACCGGAAAGGCTATCCAAGGGAGCTTGTCTGTAAAAAACTTGAGAGGGGACAGTGCAGTGCCTTGCGGAATAATGAGCTGCTAGCTCTGAAATTTTCAGACAGGAGGGATGTGTACATGCTATCGACCATCCATGATGAGAGTACTTCCCCTGTGGCTGTTTGGGGTCAGGTTGCGGAAGTGCGCAAACCTGCGTGCATTTTGGACTACAATAGGCACATGGGTGGTGTTGATTGAGTAGATCAGAGGTTGGAACCTTACACTGCTCTTCGTAAGTCTTATGTGTGGTATAAAAAGTTGGCCCTGCATTTATTTCATTTGGCAACTTTTAATGCCTTTATTGTATACAAGGATTGTTCACCTGAGTCAAGGATGACATTTGTTAAATTTCAGGAGTCGGTGATAGAAAGCCTTATTGTGGTGGAACCGGCAAGAGTTCCTAGAGTAGAAGTGGTGGAGGATGTGGCTAGATTGAAAGATCGGCACTTTCCAGATCACATTCCTCCCACTCCTAAAAAAGACATGCCCACAAAGAAATGTAGAGTATGTGCCCGGAGATCAATCTGGAGGGAGAGTCGGATGTACTGCCCCGAATGCCCTTCAAAGCCTGGGCTGTGTGTGCCCAGCTGTTTTAGAAGTTACCACACAAGGAAAAACTTTTGGGAAATACCGTGAGCGTAAGCTGTCTGTTTTATATTTTCATATGTTTCACGGTTGGCATCTCCGTTGTGTATTTAGTTAGAGCTTTTGTGTTTGTAGTTTTGTGCTTATTTTATAATTAGTGGTTTCTTTTTTGTTTATAAACAAAAAAAGTGATGGCGGTGTGCGTGGGGTGGCGCTTGGCTGGCGGTGTGCGTGGGGTGGCGCTTGGCTGGCGGTGTGCTTGGGGTGGCGCTTGGCTGGCGGTGTGCGTGGGGTGGTGCTTGTCTGGCGGTGTGCTTGGGGTGGCACTTGGCTGGCGGTGTGCTTGGGGTGGCGCTTGGCTGGCGGTGTGCTTGGGGTGGCGCTTGGCTGGCGGTGTGCGTGGGGTGGCGCTTAGCTGGTGGTGTGCGTGGGGTGGCGCTTGGCTGGCGGTGTGCTTGGGGTGGCGCTTTGCTGGCGGTGTGCTTGGGGTGGCGCTTGTCTGGCGGTGTGCATGGGGTGGCGCTTGGCTGGCGGTGTGCGTGGGGTGGCGCTTGGCTGGCGGTTTGCGTGGGGTGGCAGTGTGCTTGGGGTGGCGCTTGGCTGGCGGTGTGCTTGGGGTGGCGCTTGGCTGGCGGTGTGCGTGGGGTGGTGCTTGGCTGGCGGTGTGCTTGGGGTGGCGCTTGGCTGGCGGTGTGCGTGGGGTGGTGCTTGGCTGGCGGTGTGCTTGGGGTGGCGCTTGGCTGGTGGTGTGCGTGGGGTGGCGCTTGGCTGGCGGTGTGCGTTGGGTGGCGCTTGGCTGGCGGTGTGCTTGGGGTGGCGCTTGGCTGGCGGTGTGCGTGGGGTGGCGCTTGGCTGGCGGTGCCAGCCAAACGGCAGTCCACACTCCCATCAGCTGGTGTGATTCTTGTATCAGGCATGTGGGTGTATGTAAGTGATCGGCCCTTGAGTGGCGCGGTCTGTCGATGTGAGTGTTGTAATGTGCTGGGCCCGTGGCTGGCGGTGTGAATGGTCTTGTGCGTGTCGTGTATGAAAGGTGTGTGAATGGACTGTAAAGCGGTTGGTGCCTTGTCATTGGTTCACTTTTTTGCCTTTCAGTTATTAGCAGTGCATTTCATTTTTGTGAAATCTCTTGTTAATAAAATTTGATCCACTGAACCATCACTCACCCTCGTGCCAAATCCAACCAGTATGTGTGCTAAAATATGACAAAACCTGCTCTGCTGTAATCAGGCATCGCAGCACACCTGTGACACGCTAGGTGCCTCGGGTGGGACCCCGATAATGAAGCATGCCACCAACTTGGTTGGTGGGTGAGGGGTCTTCTTCACATAACCTAAGTGTGTTTCTTTTCACAATTTTAGTGTTTGGCACATCACGGACATATGTGCACACATCAAAATGATATATTACAAAAATACCTGTGTTTGGGGGGGAGGGCCCACCTATGTTTTTGGTCCTGGTTGCGGCCTTCATCTAGGGAAACCTACAAAACCCAGAAATATTTTAAAACTAGACACCCCAAGGAGTCCAGGGAGGTGTGGCTTGCGTGGCTCCCCCAACATTTTCTTACCCAGACTCCTCTGTAAACCTCAAAATATGCATAAAAAAAGCATATTTTCCTGACTTTTCTTAGTAGGATCACCGCTCCAGCACAAAATTCCTACTCCCCAGTTTTCCCCTCAGTCTCCCAAGTAAAATGACACCTCACTTATGTGGGCCCCAAAGCAGAGTCCGTCTAAAGATGTATAAAAGAATATGCCCTTATAAACTCGCTGTGCTATCCCTTCTATCTCTTCAAGTTTTGGGCCTTATTCTGTTGCAGGCACCTGGCCCACCCACACAAGTGAGGTATCATTTTTATCGGGAGACTTGGGGGAATGCTGGGTGGAAAGAAATTTGTGGCTCCTCTCAGATTCCAGAACTTTCTGTCACCAAAATGAGAGGAAAGGGTGTTTTTTTAGCCAAATTTTGAGGTTTGCAAAGGATTCTGGGTAACAGAACCTGGTCCGAGCCCCACAAGTCACCCCATCTTGGATTCCCCAAGGTCTTTAGTTTTCAAAAATGCACAGGGTTGGTAGGTTTCCCTAGGTGCCGGCTGAGCTATGGGCCAAAATCCACAGGTAGGCACTGTTTTCTTTCAAAAAATGGGATGTGTCCACGTTGCGCTTTGGGGCATTTCCTGTCGCGGGCGCTAGGCCTACCCACACAAGTGAGGTATCATTTTTATCGGGAGACTTGGGGGAACGCTAGGTGGAAGGAAATTTGTGGCTCCTCTCAGATTCCAGAACTTTCTGCCACAGAAATGTGAGGAACATGTGTTTTTTTAGCCAAATTTTGAGGTTCGCAAAGGATTCTGGGTAACAGAACCTGGTCCGAGGCCCACAAGTCAACCCTCCTTGGATTCCCCTAGGTCTCTAGTCTTCAGACATGCACAGGTTTGGTAGGTTTCCCTAGGTGCCGGCTGAGCTAGAGGCCAAAATCTACAGGTAGGCACTTCGCAAAAAACACCTCTGTTTTCTTTAAAAAATTTGGATGTGTCCACATTGCGCTTTGGGGCGTTTCCTGTCGCGGGCGCTAGGCCTACCCACACAAGTGAGGTATCATTTTTATCGGGAGACTTGGGGGAACGCTGGGTGGAAGAAAATTTGTTGCTCCTCTCAAATTCCAGAACTTTCTGCCACAGAAATGTGAGGAACATGTGTTTTTTTAGCCAAATTTTGAGGTTCGCAAAGGATTCTGGGTAACAGAACCTGGTCCGAGCCCCGCAAGTCACCCCTCCTTGGATTCCCCTAGGTCTCTAATTTTCAGAAATGCACAGGTTTGGTAGGTTTCCCGAGGTGCCGGCTGAGCTAGAGGCCAAAATCTACAGGTAGGCACTTCGCAAAAAACACGTCTGTTTTCTTTAAAAAATTTGGATGTGTCCACGTTGCGCTTTGGGGCGTTTCCTGTCGCGGGCGCTAGGCCTACCCACACAAGTGAGGTATCATTTTTATCGGGAGACTTGGGGGAACCCTAGGTGGAATGAAATTTGTGGTTCCTCTCAGATTCCAGAACTTTCTGCCACAGAAATGTGAGGAACATGTGTTTCTTTAGCCAAATTTTGAGGTTCGCAAAGGATTCTGGGTAACAGAACCTGGTTCGAGTCCCACAAGTCAACCCTCCTTAGATTCCCCTAGGTCTCTAGTTTTCAGAAATGCACAGGTTTGGTAGGTTTCCCTAAGTGCCGGCTGAGCTAGCGGACAAAATCTACAGGTAGGCACTTCGCAAAAAACACCTCTGTTTTCTTTAAAAAATGTGGATGTGTCCACGTTGCGCTTTGGGGCGTTTCCTTTCGTGGGCGCTAGGCCTACCCACACAAGTGAGGTTTCATTTTTATCGGGAGACGTGGGGGAACGCTGGGTGGAAGGAAATTCGTGGCTCCTCTCAGATTCCAGGACTTTCTGCCACAGAAATGTGAGGAACATGTGTTTTTTTTGCCAAATTTTGAGGTTTGCAAAGGATTCTGGGTAACAGAACCTGGTCCGAGTCCCACAAGTCACCCCATCTTGGATTCCCCTAGGTCTCTAGTTTTCAGAAATGCACAGGTTTGGTAGGTTTCCCTAGGTGCCGGCTGAGCTAGAGGCCAAAATCTACAAGTAGGCACTTTGCAAAAAACACCTCTGTTTTCTTTAAAAAAAATGGGATGTGTCCACGTTGCGTTTTGGGGCGTTTCCTGTCGCGGGCGCTAGGCCTACCCACACAAGTGAGGTATCATTTTTATCGGGAGACTTGGGGGAACATAGATTAGCAAAACAAGTGTTATTGCCCCTTGTCTTTCTCTAAATTTTTTCCTTCCAAATATAGGAGAGTGTGTAAAAAAGACATCTATTTGAGAAATGCCCTGTAATTCACATGCTAGTATGATCACCCCGGAATTCAGAGATGTGCAAATAACCACTGCTCCTCAACACCTTATCTTGTGCCCTTTTTGGAAATACAAAGGTTTTCTTGATAGCAATTTTTTACTCTTTATATTTCAGCAAATGAATTGCTGTATACCCGGTATAGAATGAAAACGCACTGCAGGGTGCAGCTCATTTATTGGCTCTGGGTTCCTCGGGTTCTTGATGAACCTACAAGCCCTATATATGCCCGCAACCAGAGGAGTCCAGCAGACGTAACGGTATATTGCTTTCGATAATCTGACATTGCAGAGAAAAGTTACAGAGTAAAACGTAGAGAAAAATTGATGTTTTTTTCACCTCAATTTCAATATTTTTCTTTTTCAGCTGCTGTTACTTTCTGTAGGAAACCCTTGTAGAATCTACACAAATGACCCCTTGCTGAATTCAGAATGTTGTCTACTTTTCAGAAATGTTTAGGTTTCTGGGATCCAGCATTGGTTTCATGCCCATTTCTGTCACTGACTGGAAGGAGGCTGAAAGCACAAAAAAGTGCAAAAATGGGGTATGTCCCAGTAAAATGCCAAAATTGTGTTGAAAAATTGGGTTTTCTGATTCAAGTCTGCCTTTTCCTGAAAGCTGGGAAGCTGTTGAGTTTAGCACTGCAAACCCTTTGTTGATGCCATTTTCAGGAGAAAAACCACAAGCCTTCTTCTGCAGCCACTTTTTCAATTTTTTTTAAAAAAAACGAAATTTTCACTGTATTTTGGCTAATTTCTTGGCCTCCTTCAGGGGAACCCACAAAGTCTGGGTACCTCTAGAATCCCTAGGATGTTGGAAAAAAAGGACGCAAATTTGGCTTGGTTAGCTTATGTGGACAAAAAGTTATGAGGGCCTAAGCGCGAACTGCCCCAAATAGGCAAAAAAAGGCCTGGCACAGGAGGGGGAAAAGGCCTGGCAGCGAAGGGGTTAAAGAAGTATTGCCTTCAAAGGAATCATTGTATTCTTCAAAGACTTCAATGGAACAGCCCCTTTAGTACATCCCTGACAAAATCTAAGTATAAAAATGTTCTTCCTATTGTGATCCACCAACTCCCTCAGAATTATCTGTATATCAAAATTATGATAGGCACAGATGAGTACATCTCCTCCACAGCAAAGCAATTTGCAATGCAATCCTCAGAAATTTGCCATGGTGTTAATACTGGCATGGGAGATTTAACCATAAAACCCTATTTAATCAATCAATCAGTAATTTGTTAAACGCGCTACTCCCCCGAAAGGGTCTCAAGGCACGGAGGAGGGGGATTCCCTATTAATTATTGGTTAAGACTTGTTTCACTCCATTAGTCTTTGCACTGTTGTTGGAGCAAGGATTAATTTCCCACAAAAAGATATCCCAAAATCACACGTGGCCCACAGAGCTGCTGTACATGTTCAGTTCATTCACCTTCTTCCTATGCTCCCACAATGGGACTTTTACCTGAATGTAGCCTCAAATAGGTGACGTGCAGTAATGGAGTAATCTCTGGCCTTTCATGTAACAGTTGTAATGTGAAATTCCACAAATTACTTGAATTACACCTATGTAAAAGAAATCGCTACGCCTAGTTATGAAGCCGGAAGCGTGCACCAATGGCCTACCATTAACATCTCAGTCCCTGCGTGTGTGTGTGTGGGGGGGAAGAGGTCTGGGTGGTGACCTCCATGGTATCCCCTCAGCACAATACACAGTGCACGGGCAGCGGAGGGGGGTGTGACTCAAGTTTCATTATGTCGCTTCCACAGTAGTGTAATACCATGTGCTATGTGCTTTGATAGGAGTGGTACCTGTTGTTTTTAGCAACAACAAACATAATCATGCAACTTGAATTGGGCTAAAAGTGCACTGAAATAAGTTCCATATTTTTGATGAATATATTGATGAAAGGATTAAAAAAAAACTGTCAAGGTTGAATGATGTTTAGTAGCATTCTAGAACTTTTACTGTATTTCATCCTTACATCTATCAAACGCTCAGTCTTCAGTTTACTTTCGCCAATAGTTATCTTGTTTAACAAAACAGCAAACAAATATTTGAGTAGCCAGAAACTATATAGCTGATTGGAATGTACGTTAGTGCTTCAAAGAAGAAAAGCTAAAAAAATAATCACATATAAAGCTAGATTAGAAAGAGATAAAATTCAAAAAAATGTCAGGCCTCGGTCGATGCAAAAGAGTAGACTGCATATAAATGAGCACGCACACACATTCTGTCCATATTTGACAGCAGTCTTTATTTACATTTTCTGACAAAGTCCTGCTTTTGTTTGCCAGGAAGATGTCCTTACCAAGATTGGCGTTCTCCACTTATTGGCTGCATCAAAGAAAAGTGGCTTTCTGCAGAAAGTTCAAAGGCTGTCACTTCCTTTGCCAGGAGGAACTGTACAGCATGCACGCTGCACAGCACATGTTTAACATAACACCGAGTTTCTTAAAGTAAATAAATCAGGTATTTTAGATGGGCAGTTTCTGCAACTGACACAGAATTGTTCCAGGTTTAAAAAAACTCAATGCATTTAAAAAACCAACCCATTTCATTTGAAGCTGAAAGGGTAGCCAAGATGTGTGATTTTTTAAAGTTGCAATGGAAATTAAACAGGCATAAAGATATCCTTTCTTAGCCCAAGAAGTGACCTCTGCTCCCACTCGCCACAGAAAAAAAAAAACAAGCATTTTCAATGCAACTGGTCTCGCATTTGCTCGAGTTAGAGCTATTAGCTTTGTAAACTCCTAACCCGACTTTTCTTGCCACACGCGATCACGCTGTGTTTTCTTTTTCTTTTCATTTGTGTGGCAAGAAAAGTCCAGTTAGGAGTTTACAACGCTAATAGCCCTAACTCGAGCAAATGCAAGACCCGTTTCTATTAGCTTTGTAAACACCTAACCGGACTTTTCTTGCCACACAAATGAAAAAAAAAACGCAGCGTGACTGTCTTTTTTTTATTTGTGTTGCAAGAAAAGTCCAC
Source organism: Pleurodeles waltl (assembly GCF_031143425.1). Classification (NCBI taxonomy): domain Eukaryota; kingdom Metazoa; phylum Chordata; class Amphibia; order Caudata; family Salamandridae; genus Pleurodeles; species Pleurodeles waltl. Next base: position 655,006,922 of record NC_090443.1, on the reverse strand, counting down.
TTAGGAGTTTACAATGCTAATAGCTCTAACTTGAGCAAATGTGAGACCCGTTGCTACTAGCTTTGGAAACTCCTAACCGGACTTTTCTTGCCCCACAAATAAATTTAAAAAACAGTGTGATCGCGCTATGTATACCCCAGCGCGATCGTGCTGCGTTTTTTTTTCTTTTTATTTGTCTGTCAAGAAAAGTCCAGTTAGGAGTTTACAACGCTAATAGCTCTAACTTGAGCAAATGCGAGACCCTTTGCGCTGATCACGGGGCACACAGGGATGAAAACAATAAGCTGTAGAGCTCAACTCGCAGAAACACATGGGGCGTATTTTGTGACCTTTTAAAAATAAGCATGAGAAACTGAATTATGTTTACACATCATAAAAAAAACTGTGAGGGGAGAGCAAGCTGGCCCTGGAAAAGCCCCCTCTGTTTTATTATGTTTGCAAAGGGAGCTGGTGGAGAGGAGGGACTGAACAAGCACCCACAGTGTTGAAGTGAAACAGGCAAATGCTAAAAAAAAAGTCCCCTACAGAAGAGATAAACAGAACATAGCGTAATTACACAGTACTTTGTGCTGCTCCCAAAGTGAAAAAAGGCAGGACAAAGAGGCACTAACAAGCAAGGATTTTTGAAGTACACTGTAACTAACAAATGAAAACGCTAGAACTCACTCTATAGTATACTTAAAAGTATACAGCAGGCCGAACGCTAACGCTCGACCTAAAAAAAAACAAGAAGCTTAATTTGATTTCAGTATACTCTAGCCCTTCGATAGGTATGATGGTAGTAGACTTCCCTAGGCTTACCTTTATGTTTTCTAAACATGCTCTCAACACTAGAGGTACGTCATTAACCCCCTACACACACATAGGCACACACAGTCACGCCCCTCATTAGAAGGTAGAAGACAGAGTGGGTACCACTGGACTGTTTTGTGTACTTTTATACTCTAATGTTGTGGTTTACGATTCTTTTGACTTTGTAGTCAAGGTGTCCCTTCCTGCACATGAACAATCTTTCAATAATGAAGAGTTGCTACGGAATGCAGCACATATAGAAGTGCCAAATCCCCATTGTAGATTATGGCCCTCGTTATGACATTGGCGGTGTTAGAAATGGGGTCTTTGGTTGAGAGTCAAGTTACCCCCTGTCCAAGCAAGGACCCTCACTCTTATCAGGGTTAGTCACACACAATCCGAATTATCCTGTGCCCACCCTCCGGTAGCTTGGCACTGAGCAGTCAGGCTTGACTTAGAAGGCAATGTGTAAAGTATTTGTACAATAAATCATGCAATAACACAGTAGAACACCACAAAAATACACCACACAGTGTTTAGAAAAATATATAATATTTATCTGATAAGATGGAGATCAAAACTATTAAGATGCAATAAGTATATGTTGAAATATCACTGTAAAAATGATATAAAGTGTCTTTAGTATCTTAAAAAGCAACAAGTGTTTCTTGCAAGCACACAGTACCTGGTTTGCATTCAAAATCTCCACAAGGAACAACAGAGGAGGAGATGCATGGAAAACACGGAGGTGTGCGTTGATTTCTCAGGCTGCACACGGCGATCTGTCATTTATTTTTCATGCTGGAAGGCTTTGTGTTGATGTCTGCCACTCGGACTTGGATCCCCTTTGGGTTGCAGGGTTTTAGGATGCCCTGGGGATGATGAGTTGAAAGCCGGCGCTTGCAGGGCGAAGTCAAGGGCTGTGTCGATCCAGTGGGCGTTGCGTGGAAATTTCTCCCGCATGGTAGGTGCTGCATCGATTCCTCTCAGAAAGTCAGGCTGCATTGTTCCGCCTTGGCTTTGCGTCAAACCAGTGGTCCGTGCATTGAATTTCCGGTCGCTACGCTGGCGCTCTCCTTGTGGACTCAGGCTGTGTCATTCCGTTTCGGCGTGTTGTGATTTTCTTGCCGTGATTCAGGCTGTGCGTAGTTTTCTGCAGGCTGTGAGATGATTTCTGCTGCACAGGGAGTTCTTCTTGCAGGAATAAAGTTTTTTTGGTCCTGAAACTTCAGGGAACAGGAGGCAAGCTCTATCCAAGCACTTCTTCAGCACAGCTAGAGAGCAGCAAGGCAGCAGGGCAACAGCAAGCAGCAGTCCTTCTCAGAAAGCAGTCAGGTTAGTCCTTTGGGCAGCCAGGCAGTTCTTCTTGGCAGGTTGCAGATTCTGGGTAAGGTTCTTCTCCAGGAAGTGTCTTGATGCAGTAGAGTGTCTACCTCAGAAGTGTCTGTGACAAGAGTGTCTTGTCAAGAAGTGTCTAAGTTGGTAGGGTCAGAGACCCTTCTTAAATACCCAAATGTTCCTTTGAAGTGGGGGAGACTTCAAAAAGTGGCTTAGAAGTGCAAAAGTTCCCCTTCCAGTTCCATCCTGTCTGCCAAGGTCCTAGTAGGGGGCATGGCAGTCCTTTGTGTGAGGGCAGGCTACCGTCCTTTGACACGTAAGTGTCAGGCCCTCCACCCTCCCAGCCCAGGAAGACCCATTCAAAATGCAGATGTGTGCAAGTGTGAATAGGTATCCTGTGTTTGGGGTTGTCTGAGTGAATGCACAAGGGAGCTGTCAACTGAACCTAGCCAGACGTGGATTGGTGGATTGGAAAGCACAGAAGGATATAAGTGTAAAGAAATATTCACTTTCTAAAATTAGCATTTCTAAAATAGTAATATAAAATCCAACTTCACCATTTAGCAGGATTTTGTATCATCATTCTGGCCATACTAAATATGACCTGGTTACTCCTTTCAGATCAGGATCTACCACTCCAACAGTATATGAGGGTAGCCCTAATGCTATCCTATGAAAGGAGCAGGCCTCACAGCAGTGTAAAGCGAATTTAGGAGTTTTACACTACCAGGACATATAAAACACACATGTTCATGTCCTGCCTTTTATCCACATAGCACCCTGACCTCTGAGCTACCTAGGGCCTAACCCCAATGCTTAGCCCTGCATGCTATACCAATGCATGGACAGCCCCCCCCAGCCCTGCATGAACACCTATCACAAAAGCATGCACAGCATGGAGATCTAACAATCCCGCAATACATCACCACACACAAAGGTGGCAGGGCAACAGCAGCGATAGAGGGGAAGCCACGGATGTACAATTTGTCACAGACATGAGGAATAATACATCACTTACATCCCCTTAGGTGCCCTAGCCAATCTCAGTGGAGAGGAGGTGCCACATCTAACCTGTCTCCCAACAGAAGATGCCCCCAGTGATGACAGTAACTCTGGACTTCAGGATCTGGATGAATTCCCTGGCCCAACAGGGACCACTGGTCTATCGGCCACCCCAGCCCACTCACAGTCCACCACAGAGCCTCCCTCATCAGGATCCAATACCACAGCACCCACCCAACGTCCCCACACCTCTGTTCCCAGGACAGGTCAATCAGCAGTGTACCCACCAGTAAAGGGACCCGAGTACACAACTCACACCCAAGACAATCAGGGTCCTGGGGTCAATGCCAATGCGCACACCGTTCAGGGGATAGAAGCACAGGGGTACAGGGACACTGGGAGGACCACTGTGCACCAGGGGGAGGACAGACCCAAGGAACCGGCTCTCCAGGAGGCACTCACTAATGTCCTGGGGTCTTACCAACAATCCCAGGACAAGATGGGCCAGATCCTTACCAACATGCAGGAGAACAAGTGGCTGCAGGAGGAACACCATCAGTAGATCCGGGAGGATTTGCAGGCCCTCAACACCACCATGATCTCCATAGCAGGGGTGCTGGCAGACATGGCCAAAATCATGAGTGAATGGACAGCACACGAGCGGGACCCTACCACTAGCCAGCCTACTGACCAGCCCTCCACTTGGACTGCAGCTAGTGGACAGGAGGCCCTACCCCAGGACCCGCAGGCCACCAGCACCCCTACCCCTACGGAAGGAGAACCACCCCGCAAACACTCCCTGCGACCCAGGCAGAAGCCAGAGACACTTGCCAAGACCAAGAACACCACCTGGAAATAGGACCCTCCTGAATGTCCCCCTTGTGTTCCACCCTGTCACCTTGTCCACTTACTTTGAACTGCCTTTGCTCCCCTTCCTATGGCCCCTTGGACACTGGACCTGTACTACAAACAGAATGGCACCATACCCTGGACTTTCCTCTACATCACCCCATTCCATTGCACTTTCGCATCAATTATTTGCACTAGAGTAAACACCCTTGAACACAACTTGACTAATAGTGCTTTATGTGATGAAAATGTGCATTTATGGAAACAGTCACATCATGTGCAAATGATCTGAAAACTGTGATGGCATACAATTAATGACCTGTAGTTGTCTGTAGTCATCACATTAATACACTGTTGTAATATCACCAACATCTGCAAAATGAGAAGCCATAGGTGACAATAAGTTGAGATGCAAAGGAAGTGAATGCCATCCTGCTACAGCCACACAGATAAAACAATAGTCAGAGGAATGGTCAGTTACACTGTCTCACCTGTGTGTCATTGAAAATATTGACATATAACTGATGTTCTGTTGTTCCCATCCTCATCCTCTGCCTCCTCTTCCTCACTGTCATCAGGGTCCACTGCTGCCACAGGGGCATTTCCAGTCTCCTCCTCCTGCAGATGAGCCACATGTCGCCTGAGGGCCAGGTTGTGCAACATGCCACTATTATCTTGCAGACCTTCTTGGGTGAGTAGCACAGGGATCCACCTGTCAGATGCCGGCATCTGAACCTGCCCTTCAGGAGGCCTAAGGTCCTTTCAATGATTCTCCTGGTTGGCCCATGTGCATCATTATAACGATTATCAGCCCCTGTCCTGGCATTCCTCACAGGGGTCAGGAGCCACGACAGGTTTGGGTAGCCTGTGCCACCTGCAAGTATTGCGGGACAAACATTAGCCTTACCCAATGGTATGGGGTTAACACCAGAAGGCACACACTGACATACATTGGGTGGGCACTCAGGCTCGCCTATTAGCCACACTCTGTGCCTCTGTAGTTGTGCCATCAGCTGTGGGATGCTACTATTCCTCGGAACAAAGGTGTCATGCACGGACCCAGGATACTTGGCAGTGGCGTGGGAGATGTACTGGTCCACCAGGCACACCATTTGCACATTGAGTGAGTGGAAACTCTTCAGATTCCTGAACACCTGTTCATTCTGGCGGGGGGACAAACGTAATATGTGTTCCGTCAGTCGCCCCAACAATATTGGGTATGTGTACCGTTTCATAGAATCCTGCCTTCACAGTGGCCAAATCATCCACCTGGGGGAAAGCAATGTAGCTGCACATGTTTTTGACCAAGGCAGACAAAACCCTTGCCAGCACAATTGAGAACATTGGCTGTGACATTCCTGGTGCAAAGCCCACTGACACTTGGAAAGAACCAGTTGCCAGGAAATGGAGCACTGATAGGACTTGCACCTGCGGAGGGATCCCAGTGGGATGACAGATAGCTGATATCAGAATAGGCTCCAATGGGGCACACAGCTCTGTGATTGTGGCCCTGTCCAGGCTATAGATGAGTATTATGTGCCTGTCCTCCAATGTAGCCAAGTCCACAAGGAGTCTGTATATGGGGGCTTGTCTTCTCCTCCTCCTATTCATCCGCAATTGTAGGTATCTAAGGGACACAAGAGTAAGTAAGCTGTCACAATTTGAACAATGGAACCACCACCTCAGTGTACATAGATCATTAATGTGATGGGACAGTGGGAATGGTAATGTGCGTGCAATCATCAGCAATGACGCAGTTATGGATTATCTGAATGTTGTCCACCACCATTAAATGGCGACCACCTGTCCTGTATCTAGGGACAGGTGGAAGTGAGGTAACTCTACCGACGTTGGGTGTCGTGGTGAAACGCGGTCTCGCATCGGCGTGCAATTCCTCATTGCCTAATATGGAGCACTATGGAGTACAGTGGCCAATCGGGATCAGCTGCAGCGGTGACGGTGTACACCACTGTGAACTTGACCCCCATTTTCTATGTAAATCCTCATTTGATTCCTGACTTTCCACAGGACAACTCCTACACTGCGTGTGCCTGCTGTGACCTGTGTCTGGAACCTGCCATGGCCCGAGTGACGGGGGAAAGGTCCCCTGCCTTCAGTTCAGAGGAGTTGGAGCGTTTGGTGGAAGGGGGCCTACCCAGGTATGGACTGCTGTATGGGCCTGCAGACCACCTTGGGTGCAATGCATGTGGCAAGGTTGCATGGAGATGTGTGTGCAAGCATCGTGTCATTTGGGGGGGTGGTATGTCTATTGGCAGTGTACATGGTGGGCACCGGGTGAGATGTGTGCCAATGGAGATGGAAATGGGATTTGTGGGCCACATGTGTGACAGGCTGGATTGTATGTGTAATAGTGTCCTTCCATCTGTAGTACCTCTGCAGGTCAGCGCCCATCAGAAGAAGGGATTGTGGCATGCCATCGCCAAGGACGTGTGGCCCCTGGGGGTCTACAGAAGGCGGAGCACCCACTGTAGGAAAAGGTGGGCGGACCTGAGACGCTGGGCTTGGGAGACCGCGGAGGCCCTGCTGGGGATGGCCTCGCAACGCGGAAGGGGTGCCCATCAGAACTTGATCCCCCTGATGGCCCGCATACTGGCGGTTGCCTACCCAGAGCTGGATGGGCACTGGAGGGCATCACAGCAGCCACAAGGGGTGAGTACGGTGGGCCTAACTGCAAACATTGGTAGATGCATGGGATCCGGGTGGTGGGTGTGAGTCAGTGGGTGCCCCTTAATGCCAGGTCAGACATTGCAGGGGGGCCCAGCTCAAGGATAATGGGTGTATAGCAAATTCAGGTAACCTATCTAGGTTATACAGTATTACATGTCAGACAGGGCTTAGTGGGTCCCAGGAGGGGTGCAGTTGGCGGTGTTTGGCCCTCATCTTGCTGTGGCACCTAGCCAATTGATTGCCAGTGTGGTGCATAGAGCTCAATCCTGAACCCTGTGTGTGATGGTGATGTGTATGCCAACTGTGGTGTTGGTGCTGTAATTGACCCAGTGTTCCCTTTCTCTCTCTTCCCCCCTATCTTCTTCTATCATCCTGTCCATGTATGCATTAGCATCATCTGGCAGAGGTGCAGGGGCACCGGTGACTGAAGGAGCTGCATCCCACAGGACCCAGGAGGCAAAGTCCACTGACGCCGAGGCAACCAGTGGGGCGGAGGGTGAGGGGAGCACCACGGGGGAGACAGGAGGTAACAACACTGACTCTGATTCCCCCTCCAATGGGAGCTCCCTGGTGGTGGCGGGCATCTCTGGGCCCTCCGAGCTCCAGGTACACCTGCCACCGCTCCTACCAGCACCTCCCTCCCATTTGCTCCTCACCGAGTTGCCCGTGCCCACTCACCCCGGAGTGTGGGCATCTCCATTGCCCCAGGCACCTCAGACCATGCACCACTGAGCCCTGCTGCCCTGAGTGGGGAGGCTATTGACCTCCTGAAACGGGCAATCAACCATAGTGAGTGCCATCAAGGGGCTGGCATCCCAGATGCAGCAATGCAATGCATTTCTGGAGGGCATCCACAGTGGATTGGTAGCCCAACAGAGATCGTTTCAGTCTCTGGCCTTCTCTCTGATGGCAGCCATTGTCCCTGTTCCTTCCGTCCCCCCTTCAACTACCATTTCCCAGTTTCCTCAACCCCAACCTATCCCATGCACACATACAGACAAGCATGCACAAAACATTAGACATGAGTAGCACAGTCAAACACAGGCAGCACGCTTCGGGCCACAAGCACTCACACAAACCGCAGACAGTTGCAGTCACAGCAACAACCACTGCCTCCACTGTCTCCCCCTCCTTCTCCTCCCTCACAGTCACATTCGCACTCACACCTGCATGCACTGCTTCAACAGCCAGCATCACCATCACCACACCAAGCAGCATACACACCTCACTAGCAGACACCTCCACAACATCCATCCACACATCACGTGTCCTCTCCCACCCTGTCTCTACCCCCCATCCTAAGGGACACAAACACAAGCACCCAGACACCCAACAGCCATCCACCTCACATCAGCGCACTGCCCATGCTCCTGTACCCAAGTCCAGCAGACGTACTCCTCTAACAACGACTCCCTCAACCTCCACTCCCATCCCTCCTCCCTCATCCCACCCCACCGTCCCTAAGAATCTTTTCCTTGCCCAACTTGACCTCTTCCCTCGCCCTCCACCCCACCATCCTGCCAGTAAGAGTGGGGTCCCAATGACCCAGCCCAGCACCTCAGCCAAACAGTCCACGGGGACAGTCGAGGCACCTCCTAGTCATGGAGGCAAGAAAGTGAAGGATCCCATTCCACTGCTAGGAAAGTGAAGGATCCCCCTCCACCACCGAGGAAAGGGAAGGATTCCACTCCACCAGCCAGGAAAGAGAAGGATCCCACTCCACTAGCCAGGAAAGGGAAGGATCCCACTCCACCAGCCAGGAAAGGGAAGGATCCCATTCCACCAGCCAGGAAGGTAAAAAGGTTCCCACTCAATCACCAATGACAGGAGCAGTTCCCACTCAACCACCAATGACAGCAGTGGTTCCCACTCAACTACTGATTACAGGAATGGTTCCCATTTAACCACCAATGAAAGGCAAGAAGCCCTCACCTCCAGCTGAGACACACCAGCTCTCACCTCCAGCTGAGACACGGCAGCTGTCACATCCAGTAGAGGCTGCCCAGGGAATACCTCCCCAGCAGATACAATGCAGCGCTCGCCTCCATCAGAGGCTGCCTAGGGGACACCTCCCACGCAGAGACAATGCAGCCCTCACCTCCAGCAGAGGCTGCCCAGGGGACACCTCCCCCAGCAGAGACAATGCAGCCCTCACCTCCAGCAGAGGCTGCCCAGGGAATACCTCCCCAGCAGATACAATGCAGCGCTCGCCTCCATCAGAGGCTGCCTAGGGGACACCTCCCCCGCAGAGACAATGCAGCCCTCACCTCCAGCAGAGGCTGCCCAGGGGACACCTCCCCAGCAGAGACAATGCAGCCCTCAACTCCAGCAGAGGGCATGATGGCCACCCTACTTGGACTGTTGTACAAGGAGCCTACCCCAGAACAGTAGGCGAGTTACCCACCTCAGAGACTGTGACCTTGCACTCCCCAGCATTGGGAAATGGACATGGAACACCCTCCAGAACCATAGGGCGAGTTCCCCACCTCAGAAACTGTGACCCTGCACTCCTCAGCATTGGGAAACAGAATGCAGCCCCCTCCAGAACCAGTGGGTGAGTTCCCAGTGGAGCATGGCGTAGAAAAGCATTGGGAAGACCTGCAATTTCGGTTCCATGTGTCTCTGATGGTGAGTCTTGGTCTTCTGTGTTGTGTTTCCGCCAGGATTTTGATGGCTTTGGTACCGCCCTGGAAATCGTGGTCAGTGTGCTGTGTAATAATTTGGTGGGCGGTACCTTGACTTCTGCCTGTCTGTTGATGGCTACCTCCGTGGTGAGTGGTGTTAACGCCCTGGCGAATGGTGTGGTACATTGGCTGTCTATGGGAGTTATCACCGCCATGGTTTTAATTTGGCGGTAATTACCACCAGCCTGTTGCTGGTATTACTGCCACTTCAACAGTCACCGCCAATGTCATAACAACACCTATGTGCAGGAAAGGAAAGCCCTCCTGCACTTAAACAATCATCCCCTTCAGCGCAAATACCCCTGCACTATGGTACAAGGATGCCTGCATTGATGCTAGCAGCTAAATTTAGCGCCAACACTAGGGGAAATACAGGGATGCACCATATATTTGTAAATAATGCGCATCCGTGCATTTCTGAACTGATGCAGTGCGGCGCTGCCAATTTTGGCCCAGCGCCTTGCCGTTTCCATGTAAATATGCCCCACAGTTTTTTGTTGATAAAAAGCACATAAACTATAATAATGTGTGGAAATCATATTTCAGGAAATAATTATGCCTTAGAAATTTTGGTCATTTTAAAATTTATATTTCCATCACACATTGGGGCATATTTACAAGAAAGTGAGACATCAGCTCTGATTCTCACTATTCTTGCATCGATCTATGTCCCCCTAACGTCACCATGGTAGCTCTGGATTTACAATACAGTGCACCATTTCACACTTTAGCACAATATCTTCATAATTTATAATGGTATTGTGGAGCTTTGCTGGATTAGTACCATAAATTATGGAGCTAGTCCGGCAAAGCACAGGGTGGTCCATAGGTTATTATGGGAGAGTCACTTTAACGCCTGCCCTGAGCAGAAAAAAAGGGTGCAGTGAAATCTTTCTGCACCATTTTGTGGGCCTCCCTGTATGGGAATACCCCTCATGCAAACCTTATACCTGGTGCAGGTATAATGTGGTTCAAGGGACTACAAAGTGGCGCTATGCATGCATTGCACCACTTCGTAAATCTGGCGCACGGTGGGGGCCTCCTTAAAGCCTCCTTAACATAAAAAATAGTCTGAAATGTTTGAAAAGGTTATTTAGAGGTATTTACATCTTATTAAGTGTTAGAAAAAAGTGATATTGTTTGCAGTCCTGGAAGATTGCCTCATAGTGCACATCTTTCTTTAAAGTTAGAGAAAGCAAACACCAATCTCCATATTAAAATAATGAAAAAGCCATTTGCCAGAAGTTATTGCTTGTCATTTGACCTCTATCTTTGAAGTGCATAAAATGTTAACAGATAAAAACATAATGTAAAGGCATCTTTATTGCTCATTCACATTCTTTACTCCAGTGTGGTTATTGTGCACACTCACTTCCATCATTATTGAAGGTGTTACTGTAATAGGGCAAAACCAAACTCTACAGCCTTTAAAAAGTGTACAATCCCAGTGCTGTTGGACACATTAAAAATGCAGCTCATTAATTCAACCAAATGGTTTTGAAAGTTGGTATTTAGAAGCGACTGTGGCCCTCATTCCTACTTTGGCGGGCGGCGGTCGCCGCCCGCCAAGCGGGAACCGCCAGAAGACCGTACCGCGGTCAAAAGACCGCGGCGGTCGTTCTGACTTTCCCGCTGGGCTGGCGGGCGATCGCCAAAAGGCCGCCCGCCCGCCCAGCGGGAAAGCACCAGCAACGAGGAAGCCGGCTCCGAATGGAGCCGGCGGAGTTGCTGGTGTGCGACGGGTGCAGTTGCACCCGTCGTGATTTTCAGTGTCTGCCAAGCAGACACTGAAAATCAATGTGGGGCCCTGTTAGGGGGCCCCTGCAGTGCCCATGCCAGTGGCATGGGCACTGCAGGGTTCCCCCGGGGCCCCACGACACCCGTTCCCGCCAGACTGGTTCTGGCAGTGAAAACCGCCAGAACCAGGCTGGCGGGAAGGGGGTCGGAATCCCCATGGCGGCGCTGCTTGCAGCGCCGCCGTGGAAGATTCACAGGGGCAGCGGGAAACCGCCGGCTTCCCTTTTCTGACCGCGGCTGTACCGCTGCGGTCAGAATAGCCCCAGAAGCACCGCCAGCCTGTTGGCGGTGCTTCCTTCGTCCCCTACCCTGGCGGTCTCAGACCGCCAGGGTAGGAATGACCCCCTGTATCTTTGCGGACAACCTTGCCCCTTGCGGGTCATAGGTTTTGCAGGCTGATGAGAGAGCCATATGTTTTTGAAACAAAGGGGCTTTCAGTCTGCTCAGCTTGTCAAAATCTACATTTTAAGTAGTGATGCAAGGCCACATACCCGCCACTTTTATCTCATGCATGGGAAGAAAAGTATGTCCCTACAACAAGTAACAATTTTAGAGATGGAAATCATGTAAGGGCCACCTAGTCTCATCCCACAGCAACCTTGATCACTCAGCATCAAGTAACTCCCATTTAAAAGCAACTGAAACACTTGGTGAATCAAAGGGGCAGGAATACCTTTCAGATAGCAAGTAAAATTTGTAACAGAAACATTATATGCGCCATGCAGGGTTAACAAATTACAAATCATAGAATGGCTTACAGAAGTCTCACATTTGCTACCACTAAGAAAGACCTCTGTCTCACCATCCAGGCATTTGTAATAGAAGCCAGCTCTCACACCTCATGAATGTAACTGTCTCCTGACTGCTCAAATCTGAGTACAGGAAAATGTTTTAAACACAAAGTGAATTGGAATGTTGAAATGGGCAGATGAATCACTCCATGTATTAACCATACTGACAATATTTCCATCACAGTAAAAGACACCTTTTCTAACTTTTCAATGTTAAGAATGCTGAAACTACCTTCTTTTTAGCCATTAGCTGCTATTTTTGTGTCAAATTAAATGCGGCGAATAACTCCTCATAGCTAACGTGCTGCTAAGTCACCCAGTCATTTTTTTAAACCTCTGGCACTCAACTGAACTGCATATTGGACCTAAGTTGACTCTGTCCATGGTGTAATAGTGACAAGCCATTTTGAATAATGTCAACTGCAGAAGACACAATGTTAGTTTGGTTGGACAATGTGTTCATATAATTATCGACAACAGTTAACGCTTTCTCTAAATTCTCCTTACCTAGTTGCCTTAAATGGGCAGCAGCTTCCATTTGTGAAAGCTTTCATAGTTCATTATATTTTGCAAATAAGAAACATTTTGAGAGTGATTTCCTCAGACCTAACAATAAATCTTGTAAGTCTACATCTTCGGAAAGGAGACTAAGGTGTTCTTTTACAGCTGTTAATGTGGAAGATGTAACTATTGTTGGCAAAGTTTGCCCACACTATGGGGGTTATTACGACCTTGGTACCGCCGTGCTGAAGACCGACAGTGGTGGCCGTCTTCCGACCCGCATTTTATAACTGCTGGCAGGCCGCTGTCCTTTTTCGTACAGAAAGCCACCAGCAGCCATACTGGCAGACGGCGGGAAAGTGGCGGTTGCTCAACCTCCACCGTCACGTCAACAGAACCCCGCCCACTGAATCACGTCCCATGATTCGGTGTGGCGGTGTTCTGGTGGCGGAGCTGCCCCCATGGATCCTGTCCCCTCCCGGAGGATCAAAGGACAAGGTAAGTTGATCGTCCGTTAGGGAAGGGGGTGGTGGGGTGTTGTGTGTTGTGTGCGTGCACGGGGGTGTGCGTGTGAGAGTGTAGAGGGGTGAGTGAGTGTATGTGTGCGGGGGTGCTGTGTGTATGTGAAATGTGTGCGGGTCGGACGGTGTGCATGTCTGTTTGTATGTGTGCAGGTATGTGTTATCGGGGTGTATGTGTGCGTGTAGGGGTGTGTATATGTGCATGTTGGGGGTGTGTGCGTGTAGGGGTGTGTATATGTGCATGTTCGGGGTCGGGGTGGGGAGGGGGGTTGTGCCACCTTTGGGGGTGCCAGGGGGTGTGGGGGGGGGATTCGCGGGGTGGGGGAGACCGCTATCAGTGCCAGGGAAGGAATTCCCTGGCACCGATAGTGCCTACCGCCATGGATCTCATGGCGGTTCCCAACCACCCGAGATCCATGGCGGTATGCAGGCTCCTGATACCGTTGGCGGTCTAGTGATTTCCGCCGGGCTGGAGACCGCAATCTCCAGCCCAGCGGTCTTCACTCGCATGGTGGTCGGAATGGTGAAGTGGCGGATTCTGCCGAGGTCATAATTCCATTTTTTTTCCACCGGCCTGTTTGCGGTCTTACCGCCGCTTTACCACCGACCGCCTATATGTTGTCACAATACCAGCATGTTTTATGATGATAAAACTAAGGTCCAGTCTGCTCTTTCTAAAACCCTGTGTGGAGTTAACAAAATGTGCATGATAACCATGTGACCACTGGCCACAATAACTATCCACTGGGACCTGAAAGGGATGAATTAAATGTACCTTTCTTAACCCAGCCATTGAGCTGTTCTTCAGTGATATTTAAAATCATTTGCCAATTATCAAATTTACCTGGTGAAGGAACAATGGACCATTCCTTTATTTTATTTTCGCCAACCCTAAACAAGTTGTTTGATGTACAGTGTCACTGAGAAATATAATTTGTAATGGGTAAAGCATGATCTATAGTAACCTTCTCTGCCATGTATTTGACAATCTTTTGTTTCCCACTCACTCTTCAAGTCAATTGATTTTTTCCATTACTCATAGCCTTCTATAGCTAACTGGGAAACACATAAAATAATTTAATTTGGTGTCTGTTATCAATATTTTCCTTGCTTTTGAAGTTTTTTTTTAAAAGTAATAATATAATAATTAAGCATTTTAAGAATACTTTTCCACAAATGTTTTGGAACTCCTCACTCGTGGAATTGAACAATGTTCCCACTGTGTATAATTTTAAACTATTTATGGGGTACCATCTCCTTGTAGAAAATGGTGTCCATAATGGTGATAACTGAACCTTTCCCCATAATTTTCAGTTTTCATATATACATCTTCTCTTTCAAATACAGTGTAATACACAATCTCAGGAATCATAGAGTCAACTGTTTCTACATCCCAGTAATCAGAAAACCCCGGAGTAATAATATAATTCATTGATACTTCAAAAACTTATGGAGTTAGAATAATTTCTGTAGAGCTGACAATATCAAATGCTAGTTTATCCCAAACAATCCCATCAGAAACTGGAACTATTGAAATGTTCACAAGGGGCTAGTCTCTTTAGACTTTGTAAGGTTTTGCATCCTCAGACACCATTTCAACAGCAGAGCATTCAGGAAGATAATGACCATGTATCAGAGGAAAGAAATGATGACACAACCAATCTAAAGAAGAAAGGCAAGCAGTGTCAGAAGGATCCACAGATACTACCATGAACAAACCAAATAGTTATCTTAAGATAAATGAAGAGCTTACATGCTTTTTATACAAGTGTTGTAGATGATGCTGAAGAGTTTGAAGAATAGCTGGCTATGTCAGCAAAGTAACTGGAAGCAGTCTCAGCAAAACTAGAGCTGGTGCTGGTGAAAGGGACCTGATAGATGTATCCATTGGTGATTCACAATAAACAATTCCACCCATTTGTGTTGCATTTGAAGAATGCACATTTAAATCCTGGGCATTTCTTGTTGTTGAAGATATGACAGGAATCAAAAATGTTTAATTCTCTGCCCTTTCCAAGCTCAGGGAGATAGTTTCAGCATTGATGAATGTTTGAAGATGTAACTTGTGGATGGTCGTGAGAGCAATACGGGAACAACCCAGGAATCCTCAAGGTCTACTGTGAGGGAATGGCCACATGATGCAATTTGATGTGGCCAATGGAAGCAAAGCAGGTTTTCTTTAGATCCGGAGAGCTGTGTCAATATGAGAGTTCTGGTACCATGTCTTCCCAGGACTGGAACAGGTGCTCTGTAAAATGGGACAAACTCCTTCTTCACAGGTATCTTTTAACCAACTAGATCCCCAGCTTTAGGAATCCAGCCTGTGGATGGCGACACACTCCTCATTCCCAAGGTTGTGGCATGTGCTGATGAATTTTCATCATGGAACTTTTGTAATACCTGCAAGACAGTGACACATTCATTTCTGTCAAATGTTGTTGCTGCCGCCACCATGCCGGAGTCAAGATCAGGGACGTACATGGATTTTCCAAACAGGACTTCCTATGGTGTACGTACTCCCAAAGACCTTCTGTACAGATTATTTAGAGCTCTCTGACTCCATACATGTAATGGAGCCAACTATGACCTGAATCTAATACTCTAGCTGTGAAGAATTGCTTTAAGTCTCAGTTCTTCTGCTCCACAATCAAATTTCCTTCCAGATGATATGGAGACAACAAATGCACTTCAACACCCATTGTTGCTATGGTGTCCCTGAGTGCCCTGGAGGTAAAAGTAGGGCCCTGGTCTGAGTGGAATCTTGCAACTGCATATGTCCCGATGAAGACTTCCAAATGTTTAATAACAGTTTGAGTATCAGCTGATCATTGTGGCCACACCCATAGAAATCTGGGGACTTAATCAACAGCAACAAAAATATATTTGTTTACACCATTCAGTTGTAGGGGACCACAGTGCTCCAGGTACACACATTGAAATGTTTTTTGGAAACCAAGAGGGGTGTCTGCAGTGGGCATTTTACAGAGGGCCCTTTAATTTGTTGCAAATATCACAATTAAGGACATACAGCTTGGTTAGTTTGTATAGACCGGGCCACCAATATCGTTTTGCAATAGGGAGATGGTAGCCACCAAACCAGCATGGACAGAGGCCAACCCTTCATGTGCTGCTTTGATAAGTCCTAATCTTTGGTCTTGGTGGGGGGTCACATGATCACCTACTCCTGGTATTGTGGCAAAGGCAATATTTTGGTCATTTGGGTGGCTAGAATATTTTGCAGGCTATGCTTTTGGTAAGGACTTACCATCAGCCGAAGCTTTCACGGCAGACAATATTTCATAATTCAACCTCATATGAGAACGAGTTATCACAGCAACACAAGCCGCAGCTACTGCAGATTTGGTACCTTCCACTTCATCAGCCAAAGTGTTTCCTACAATGTGTATCCCAACACATTGGTGAAACAATGTATGCAGTACATGAGCTCATGGCAGCTTGTGTTTGAGGTCTGCCACCTTCCTCCACAAAAATGTTTGTTTCATGCTGTTTCATTTGGAGTCTCTGAACCCATATGGGCACCAGTAATGTAAGTATTCCTTAAAAGACTGGACACAATAGTATGGATTGGACATAATCAAGGTGGAAAAGTCAGGACCTTCATGGTCCACTCCCAAGATCAAGGCTTTGAGCTCTGCCAGTTGTGTTGTGGAGTTCCCTAGGGTCTGCATTTAGGTTTTTTGAGTCTGGAACTGACCATCCCTCATCACTCCACAAACAGCTGCACAAGCCGCAGAGTATTGATGTTTGGTACCTACAGCTGGTTGAGCTGAACTATTGGTGTATATGATGATGCAGTATTGTTCAAGAGACACAATTTGGGTGGACATAAGGTATTTAAGTTCATACTGAAAGAATTCTTGGGTCTGACGTTTTGGATCAAAAATGTAATCAACATCAGTGGCAGGCATGGGGGTAGCCCGTTGTATTCAACATTTATTGTAATGGTTTTCCGTTTGGGTCACTTGCTTTTGTGACACTCCAGGAAAATACCAGGGTTATGACAACAATGAGTTTCCCTCTGGATAATGGTCTCTCCTTTATGACAGCCATCTGGACAGCAGATAGTATTTTTTCTATTGATGCTAAGCATTGTTCTGCATTAGAGTACAGGTGTGATTTGTATTCTATGGGTACAGTGTTGCCTTCATTGAATGTGAACTAGGTGAACCCGAAGGCCGATATTAACAAGTTTGTATTGTTGTCAGATGTGAGCAAATGTTTTGCTTTAAGCATGACAATCTGTATTACTCTAAGAATTTGTGTGTGTTGGCATGTCCAATGTTTGCCTGAAAAGTCTGGACAGATTAAATCATAAAGTGGCTTTATGCATTGTGCATATTCTGTAATGTATGTTCTGCCAAAGTTAAAGAAAGCAAGCAATGATTGAAGTTTCTTGATGGTATTTGGTGTTGTAATTGAGCACATTTCTCTAAGAATTGAGGAGACAGGCTCTTTCCCTCATTTGATACTATATATCCTAAAAATAGGACACTAAGAAAAGCAATCTTTGTTTTCTTGAAATTGAACTTATAGCCCTGTGCTTCAAATCCCCAAGCAATGTGATCCACCCTGGCTAGGTGTGTGTTGAGGTATTCCTTCTCAAATAGATGTCAGGATCAACATTATGCAATGTTGATGTCACACGGGATGAGAACAATCCTGGATTGTTCTTATACCCTTAAGGTAAATGGCAAAATCTGCACTGGGAAAACATGCTTATGGTTTGGCTTTCAGGTGCTATTTTTTGGCAGAAAATAACTTTGGAAATATCCATGTTTTTTCTTTTTTTTTTGTGTGCACTGTGCTGTTTATTGGTGCTGTACAATGTGAATTTTGTAGGGCAAATGTGTGTATGTGACTATTTAAATGTCTGTAATCTAAGACTTTTCTATATGACTGGTCCGGCTTAGCTACGAGGAACAAAGGGTTATTTATAGGTGATACACAGGGTTCAATTGCTACCTGGTACTCAAGCTGTGAGAGAGATTCATTCACTGGTGCTTTGGCCTCATGTTTAAAGGGATACTGAGATTGTATCTTTAGAGTGGATCTTATTGGAATGACAGGAGATGGGGAATCCCTATCCCACCCCAAAGCCATATATGCAGCATAGACTTCTTTTACTGTTTCTGGAACAAAGACTGAGAGGGAAGGCAGAATGACATCTTCCCCTTGTGAGAGAATATGGACAAATTGAGGGGGGCAAATGTTTTCTGCCAATAAGATGTTATAACTTAATATTAATCTTATCCAGAAGATCACTTTGATGGTGCATTCAATGTCTCACTCAATTTGCATTTTTAGTTTGTAAAACCTATCCGATGGGGAGATACATCAGTCTGCAGTTTTGACTTCAATGAAGTTGTAGTTAGTGTTTCATCCAGAAGTTCTAGAAGATTCTGGCGAGTCACTGCCCATGACCCGTTCTTCACTAATGATCTCAATGTGTGTGGTATGTTTAGCCAAACCTACTACTACATTTTACTTCTTGAATTGGGTTTTTTGTTGTGGAAGTCTCTGCCTTTTTTGTGAAAGTCTCCAAAGAGTGTTGGGACTTTTTTTTAGTGTCACATGTTCGTTTTGGTGGTCTGACCACCCTCCTCTCTCACTTTGTTTGTTGGGTGAGTCCTGGAAGGAATGAGATGGGCAAGTATCAGTACACTGATATCTGTCAGGGGTTTTTAAAGTTTCACAATTTCTAAGGTAGTATCTTTTTCTGAGATCTCCGAATGTGGAGATTCTCCCCTTTGTTTTTTTAATCTCTTTTTTTTCCTGCTTGTTGCAGCATTTATTAGAACCCTCTTGTGCTTGCTTCACATTATCCTTACTGGATTGACCTTGTGGCTGTGGTTTACCTGGTCTGGGTCCCAGACTATCGTGACCTATACTAGAATAGTTTTTGTGGAGAATCTTAGACAGCTCTTGTTCCTGGTTGTGCGGTGTAACATCTTGGAGCCACTAGCATACTGCCAATGCTACTGCTTCCCCTTTATTAGTGGGTATTACACATTTGATGAAACTGTTGCAAATTTGCCCAATAATCAAACCTCAATCCAGGGTGGGGGCTGCTCCTTTCTCTTCTTGAATTTGTTTTAACACATTTGAAAGGTTTTCAAGTGTTGATGTGCCGTGAGCAGTGGTGTAAATTGTAGAATATACTGCATCCCAAGTGGCACAATTTTCTCCTGAGGGAACCATCCCAAAGGGCAAGAACATTGTGAAAATTATATGTTCACTATGTGATCCCATATGAGGAAAGACTGCTTCCAGCATGTACATTTTTTTGTGTTATTCAAAATGGAATTTCTTCATGTTTGCTGGGTACTTTACTGATTATCAAGTGCACAGTCGCAGGGTTGGTACTGGTTGTAGCCAAAGGTGGTGTGCTGGAGCTGCATTTTCTGGGGCAGTTTTTAAAGTCTACATTACAAATTGCATTAATCATCTATATACATCTACTAAATTATTGTATATGTAGCGTGCATCCACTACAGCCATATTTGCTACATTGCGATGTGGTGAACACATGGCTAATTGTGGCCATGTAGTACCTTCATTACTTATGGGACCTAATCTAATGTCTTTTACAATGTGTGGTAGGCCGCCTTCAAACCAATTTTGGTGTTCTTGATAAGAAAGAGGTATTTCGAAGTATGCAGAAGCTCTGTATTGTGCAGTTGCATTTGCTCTTGTGTTATTACGGAAAAAGTGTGTGTTTCCATCTGCTGCCAAAAAGCTGGCCTATGAATAGAACATTCTGTATGCATTTTGATTCTCCACCATGAACTTAATATCTCCACCCTCATCAGTGAGTGTTTGAGCTAATAGATGTTGTGTGAGAGGTTGTGTAATGGTTACTGGAATTGCTACACTTTGAGGGTCCACAAAATTTTAAAGTGGTAAGTTCAGAGACAAATACACCAATTTGGGGAATCCTTTTAAGGTTCAAGCTTGAACAACTTACAGTCTAAGATAGGTACTACCTTTTTAGCTGAGAAGGATATTTCTCTAATACCACGGACGTCTCTGTAGAAGGGAATGAGGATGCCTTTGGCATGTGAGAGATACTCAAGAGATCTGTTAAAGTTGTGCCTGGCCAAATATTTGCAGCAACATGTCGTAGGATTCTTACCATGGGTGTAAGACTGCTAAGTGTCAGGCAGCAGAACCTTCCTCTGTGGGTGACTGAGTTGGTCCCACACCTACTGGAAGCTATTGGCCTGACTTCATCAGCTAGCTAGCAGCACTTCAACCATGCCTAGAATGTAAAGGTGTTTTGTGGCAACCTAGAAACATGACACTCTGACTCCTTGGGGAAGATGTGGTGCTACAGATCAGACCACCTTCTCTCAGTTGCACAAAGTTTAAAAAAATGGGAAGGCAAACAAAGAGATATTTATTGAAGCAATTGCATCTGGTGATAAAAGGCATGCGCTGCGATTATTAGGAAGATGAAACTTAATACAGAGATGATTGTGACCATTAGAGTAAATCATAGAAACAGGCCCACATCCTGATCTAACCATAAGATTTTGTGATTCCTTCCTACACCCTAATCTCTAAACCTGAAAACATATCAGTGTTAGCAATTCATTCCGTCCTAGTTTATGGAAGGAGCCCTGACCCCATACCTGAAAAGGTAGCAAGAGTCTGCCTGTTCTGTGCTGGCAATCCTCCTGGTTGGCTGGAAAGAACAGGCCAGGTTCAAGGAACTGTAGATAGATGGACATACATTCCCAAATGGCTGGAATGACCTCTACCCTACTTTGGCCTATGCAGTGTTTACATAACAAACATGTTTTGTTCAAATAACAGGCATGACGTGTTGCTATGTCAAGGGTTTGAGTTTTGACTCCATAACTCTTTGAGCAGCAATACTGGGTAAATTATTGTGTAGGGAACTAAAACACACCCTAATTACGTCTGTCATCTGAGGTTACCACATACTGCATTTACCAATGCTAAACCACCACGGGCTGGGATTTCAAGATACCTATTTTAGGTTAATTCTGTAATAGCTATTACAGATTAATGGACTTTTATCTGACAGTTATTAGATGCATTTCTCCACTTAACACCACTTTCCTTCGGTAGAATGATTTTATTTAAAGTGCTTTAATTTCAGTAACACCATCCACAATGTATAATATTTTTGTAGCAGTATTTGAAATTTGCTAATTATTTTCTTAAATGGGAGATTTTGTTCCATAATATCTGTCTGCTTCATGACAATGACACTGCTTCCCAGCCATGGTTGTAAAAGAGATGATCAATTTCATTCCTTTGGTCAGCTCATCAAATGTCTGTCAACGTCTTTCTATAATTTTACAAACTTTATAATAAGAATGACTGCCTGCCTTGTGCTCACTAGAGAGGTAATAGATATTGGCTTAACAAGCATTTTGTGGCTATTCATGCCATTTAGTTGTCTAAATCATGTTATATATCCAAGAGATTTAAATGAGGTCTTTGCATGTTTCTGACTTCTAAATCATTGCTTTCTTTTTTAATGTTTTTTAGTTTGTGGTTTCATAGGCTCTTTGTTTATTTTAATTAGTATGACTTAATAATACCTTGATCTAGGCATTTTGAGGCATATTACTAACATTCTTGCAATTCAGCACAGCAAGAAAAGTTGTTGTGCTGAGTTGCATGAAAGAGAAGAGCAGAACAGTGCAATATTTTCTAAGATATGGTGCATTTCTGCTTTATCCTACTGCTGGTGCACTTGTGGCTGCCTATTATCAATGCAGGGACTCTTGCATCATGGATTAAGGGTGCCTGCATTGTGGACAGGACAGCTTTTGTGCAGGAGGGATACCTCCCCACAAAAATGCTATACTTTGAAGCTATTTCCTGTTTTGTGCACACATGCAAGGATGACGGGACAAAAAAAGATATTTTTCCTCATTACACCAGCCTTACCATTTTAGCACACACCTATGTTTACATATCCTTGTAAATATAGATTTGCATCATAATGCATGGGCGGATGCACTGGAATCCCCAAGCACCACCCATCTAACATCTACCTGATGCAAGGTAGCACAAGGCAGAGCTACTTGCTGTGATGCTGTGCTGAATTATTTTTTCCTTTCAGACCACACAAATCATGATTTGCAAGGATTGTAAACCCCAAAACAGATTTGCATCAGGGCTGCACCAAACAAATGATGCGATTTGCAGATCCAAAGTTTCAATTGTTTGGTGTCCAGTGTGTTGTACTCATACCATACCTAATAGATCACCAAAGTTGTGTGTTCTTCAAACAAACACAAAACCTGGAAATTATATTTACCATGTGGTAGGCTTCCAAAAACAAATTACTGTATGAAATATTACATTTTACTAATAGGGGGGATTGTTAATGAATGTTTTTTCATGAAGACTTCTTTCTTATCAATAGGATAACTACCTCAAACCATGCACTCACTCCTGGGGGTAAGTTAAGGTTCTACGGGACTCCTAGTACTAATTAAACAATAATTAACAGGTGTTAATGTTCTATAGTTCCTATTATTTCCATTTCATACCTCACCGGCGCAAAACTCTTAGAATCATACATACAGACTGTCAACATATCTTAAATTTAATATTCATCCTCTCTGCCTGACATTCGAATCCACAGCTTTTAAATAAAAATATTTTTACAATTTTAGCAATCCTCAAAATCAATCTTTACAAGTCCTCCAACTCAGATGTTCAAAAATTTATCAAAGTTTGTTTTTTCAATTCAACTTGATTTTTGGAATTCCATATTTGGTCACAAATGACCACAAACAAACTCCAAATTAATCAGTCAATAAGTCGTGTAAAGCCCGGCTTATAAAAAGTGGGGTCTCAAGGTGCTGTGGTGGGCATGCTGATCATTCAAAGAGTCAGGTCTTGAGAACCTTCCTGAATTGCTTCAGTGATGCGACCTGTCGGAGGTTACGAGGTAGTGTATTCCATGTCCGGGCTGAGAGGTAGGAGAAGGGTTTTCCTCCAGCTGTGCATTTCTTGATTCTGGGAATGGCAGCGAGGGCAAAATGGGAATATTGGAGTTGCCTGGCGGGAGTGTAGAAGGTCAGGCAGTGGTTGAGGTAGTCTGGTCCGATGTTGTGAAGTGCCTTATAGGTGTGAGTCAATAGCTTGAAGGTGATGCATATGTCGACTGGGAGCCAGTGGAAGTCTCTGAGGTGGGTGGAGATGTGACTGTGGTGGGGGATATCCAGGTTGAGTCTGGCTACTGCGTTTTGGATTTTCTGTATTCTTGCTTGCAGCTTCTTTGTGGTGCCGATGTAGAGGGAGTTGCTTTAGTCCAATTTGCTGCTGACCAGGGTGTGGGTGACCATCCTTCTAGACTCAGTGGGGATCCACTTGAAGATCTCTCAAAGGAGCCACAAGGTGTGTTTGACCTGACAGCCTTAGGGTGGTCCTCCCCCAACTTTTTGTCTGCCTCCCTCCATTTTTGTGACACGTTGTTTGATGGTTTTAGGACTCTGCGCACTTTAGCACTGCTAACCAGTGCTAAATTGTATATGCTCTCTCCCTCAAACATTGTGACATTGTGTAATTTCCAATTGGCATATTTAATTTACTAATAAGTCCATAGTAAAGTGCAATACATGTGCCCACGGCCTTTAAATTGAATGCTGTTAGTAGGCCTGCAGCACTGGTTGTTCCACCCACATAAGTAGCCCCTTAACCATGTCTCAGGGCTGCCATTGCAAGACCTGTGTGTGCAGTTTCACTGCCACTTTGATTTGGCATTTAAAAGTACTTGCCAAGCTTTAATCTCCCCTTTTTCTACATATAAGTAACATCTATGGTAGGCCCTAGGGAACCCATAGGGCAGGATGCTATGTAGGTAAAAGGCAGGAAATGTACATGTGTGTTTTATTTGTCCTTGTAGTGAAAAACTCCTACATTTGTTTTGCACTACTGTGAGGCCTGCTCCTTAAATAGGCTAGCACTAGGGGCACACTCATATACTGTTTCATTGGTAGATTCTGATCAGAAATGGGTAACCAGGTCATATTAAGTGTGGCGGGAATGGTAATAGTAAATCCTGCTTATTGGTGACGTTGGATTTTATATTACTATTTTAGAAATGCCACTTTTAAAAAGTGAGCATTTCCCTGCACTTAAAATCCATCTGTGCCTTACAGCCTGTCTCTAATCAACGGCTGGGCTAGGCTGGTTGACAGCTTCCTTGTGAATTTCCCTCAGACAACCACAAACATAGGACACTCAGTCACACATGCACTCATCTGCATACTGAATATTTCTTCCTGGGCTGGAAGGGTGGAGGGCCTGACTTTTACATTTCAAAGGCTAGTGGCCTGCCCTCACACAATGGACTGCCAGACCCCGTACTGGGACCCTGGCAGACAGGCCTGTACTGAAAGAGGAATTTGTGTACTTCAAAACCAATCTTTGAAGTCTCCCCACTTCAAAGGCATTTCAGGGGATATAAACTGGGTCCCTGACCCCACAAAATCAGACACTTGAGGACCTGAACCTGCAACCTGTCAACAGGAACTACCTGGCTGCCCAAAGGACTCATCTGCACTGCTTTGCTGAGAAGGACTGCAGCCCTGCTGTTGCCCTGCTGCCTTTATGCCCTCTGACTCTGCTGAGAAGTGCTCTCCAAGGGCTTGGATTGAGCTTGCCTCCTGTTTTCTGAAGTCTCAGGGCCAAAAAGACTTCATCTGTTCAGGAAACTCCTTGTGCACCGAAAATGGACACACAGCCTGGAGGAAACAACATACAGCCATTTTGCGACCAAGAAATCCCCACACAACTGAACCGGAACGACGCAGCCTGGCTTCCCGAGTGAAGAATCAACGCAGCGTCTGCCTTGCGGCCAGAAATTCGACACACAGCGTACCTGATCAACACACAGCTGAACCAGAATGACGCAGCCTAACTTCCCGAGTGTGGAATCGATACAGCGCCTGGCGTGCAACAGAAAATTAGACGCATCACCTACCGGATCCACGCAACACCTGTGACCTCTTCCCGCATGCCCGTGATTTTTCGTGCATAGTCCCTGGGTGTCATAAAGATCCCCGCATCGCAGAGAGGAACCAAGACTTGGACACAAAGCCCCTTGCAGAGTGGAAAGAAACAACGCTTCGTCTGTGCCACGCTGGAAAATTCGACGCACACCCTATTTTTCCACGCATCTCTGCCTCTGCTGTCTCCATTTTTGCCGCAAACCAGGTACTTGTGTAAATAAGAGATAGCTGTTGATTTCTAAGATTTAAGGCTCTTCTTAATCCTACAAAAGTGATATCTCAACTTGTGCTTATTGCATCTTTATCGTTTTTACCTTAATTTAACCAGATAAGTATCCTATATTTTTCTAAACTTTTGTGGTGTTTTCACTCTGTTACTGTATGATATATTGCACAAATACTTTACACATTGCCTTTTAAGTTAAGCCTGACTGCTCAATGTCACACTATCAGAGGGTGGGTACAGGATAATTTGGCTTGTGTGCGACTTACCCTGACTAGGATTTTGGTCCCTATTTGGACAAGGGTTTATATCTCTGCCAACTAGATAACACTGATAAGACTAACACTGTGGAAGCAGGCAGAAGAGACAGCGTTGACTTGATGGGTCATTGAGAGCATTGAGTCCAGGATGATTCCCAGATTGTGTGTGTGGTGGGTGGGGATGGGGTCGTTTCCTTAGGCAGCTGTCCACCAGGAGTCGTCCCAGATGAAGGGGGTGGAGCCAAGGGTGAGGATCTCTGTATCGTCCGAGTTGAGCCTAAGGCAAGTGGCTTCCATCCAGGTGGCGACTGCACTCATACCATTGTGGAAATTTCTCTTGGCTGTTAATGGGTCGTCAGTTAGGGAGAGGATCACCTGAGTGTCATCCACATAGGAAACAATGTCTAGTCAGTGCTGTCTGACGATCTTAGCGAGCAGGGCCAATAGTTTGTTAAAGAGTGTTGGGCTTAGTGAGGATCCCTGGGGAACTCCACAGCATGTTTGGACATCAACATGTACGGTGAGAGTCTGACACTCTGGGTTCCTCCAGGCCAGGAAGGATCAAACCCATTCCAGTGTTTTGCCGCTGATGCCGGTGTCTTGGAGTCTGGTGAACAGGGTGGGGTTGGAGACTGTGTTGAATGTGGTGAAGAGGTCGAGGAGGATGAGGGCGGTCTTGTCTCTGTAGTCCAGTATGGCACAGATGTTGTCTGTGGCTGCAAGGGGGGCTTTCTCTGTGCTGTGGTTGCTCCTGAATCTGGACTGTGAGGGGTCCAGAATGTGGTTTGATTTAAGAAACTCCATCAGTTGCATGTTGATGGCCTTTTCTGTTACCTTGGCTGGGAAGGGGAGCAGCAAGATGGGTCTGTATTTTTTCATCTCCCTAGGGACGACAGAGGCTTTCTTCAGGAGCGGTTTGATTTCTGAGTGTTTCCAGTCAGATGGGAAGGTGATGGAGTGGTGGATAATCCAGCAGAGCTGTAGGCCAACGGTGGCACTGGGCAGGTTGAAGGCGTGATGTGGGCATGGGTCTGTGGGTGTCCCTCAATGGAGGGAGTTCATGAGTTTATGGGTGCTTTCTGTGGAGAAAGGGGTCCAGAGGTTCAGGGTCTGCAGCGTGGGGTCCTTGGTAATACTGGTGGGTGAAGGGGGCAGGTTTTGGTTCATGAATCCTTCATATATGTCCTGATCTTTCTAGTGAAAAAAGGTGGTGAGGTTGTTGCAGAGGGGATGCCTCAGGAGTCTTTGTAGGCTGTGCCATCAGTGGGTGCTTAGATGTGCCTCTATTTTTGTTCCAGTTGCCTACAATTGCATTTGGATTCTTGGAGTTCGGTAGTGAACCAATTGGTTTCTGCCTGGGGGCGGGAGGCATGGTGGCATGCACTGGTTTTCATAAAGGTGAAGTGGACACATCAGTGGTTGGTCCAACAGTGTTAAGTGGTGTGCAAGATAGTGATGTTTTTTTCCAGCCAAGAAGACGGGTCGAGGTTGACAAGCTGCTCCAAGAGAAGCAATAGTTCTGAGCATATGGAAATCTAGAACTGCAGCAACATTGCACTGTGATTTTCTAGCATTGTTGCCATGAAGCACAAGAAAAGATGCAGCTAACAACTTAGATGGCTGTCCCATCTCCAAACAATTTGAGAGTTCAAGTTCTGACTGGAAACGTAGTTTGTGGTTGGGGCGTTTCACGTAGTGCACTCTCCACATACACACAAAGCCTATCTTTGGTCACTTCTCAAAATCTGTGAAGGCTACTAAACTTTCTTTGTCTGAAGTGGACTTTGGATGTTGTGCCCTGTGACTTCCAAGCCACAAGTGGTTAGGTATACTGCCTGACATGATTCCTGGCAATGGTGTACTATCGCCGCTTTTTCTAGGCATGAAGACTTTGATATCATAACTAGATAAGCAATGGTACCACCACCTCCTAATCCAATGCAGATGTTGAACAGGGCTGCAGCAACTGCAGTAGTGGCTGAGAACAGTAAGCCCTAAAATAAATTTTCCCACCAAACTAAGGCTCAGATTTGCATCTGGGAAGACGGCCTGTGTGCCTGCCATGGGAACAGAGCAAATTGCTCTGTCCCCAGGGTGGAGAGGCTAGCCATTAGGAAACAGTAAAAATGACAACATGTCCACCCATCATTTCACCACAGCCCTTACTCTCCAGGATGGTAAGAGGAGTTTGGTTACGATGGAGACAAAGTAGTCTCTGCCGTTCCCAAACTGAAGGCCTGCCATTTGAAACGGCTGGGTGGACGTACATATTGGTGGTATGTATACTCTGTCATCATTGCAATGTAGCATATATACCACCAATATATAAATTGGCCACTAAACCTTTCAAGCAAATTGAACAGGGAAAATAGCTTGCTACAATTGATATTTCTGAGGGAGCTAAGCAGGAAATTGTGTTGCAGCACAGCAGGATATTGTACATTCTTTCAAGTGATACACATCACCATCTCTTCTGAGAAAAAAAAGGCAACTCTTTTCCAAGTCCCTCTTTAAATGACAGTCACATGGAGTGACACACTCCATGGGGACATGTCAAAAGGAAGGTATCTGAAAGCATACATGGCAGTAAAAAAAGATCTACCAGTCATTTTCCATTTATAGAGGGAGTGCAAATTATTGATATTCACTCTGTTCTTGTACTACCACCACCACCTTGTTCTAGCATCTAAAAATTCAAAAACAAGTAGGCACAACCTCCAATGTAGTCCCAACCCAGTCTAAGTGAAGCAATCCCCACCTAACTTCACCAGAAGTTCTTCTTGCTTTGGTTCTATAAGGAAGCTCTCCTTCCCATTTTGCGACACCTTTACACTTAGGAATACATTGCAGTCTGCATAGTTGCCTCAAACCAGTGCACTGTGGAAGGCCAACTGCATATCTTGCTACTGGGGTGCACATGAAAAACAAACATTCGCTCATATGGGAAAAGCACCTACAAAGAGCGATGTACCTGTGACCAAAGAAACTGAACTGATAGAAGGAAGGGATGATTATTAAGACTATGTCAGCACAACAAGCAACCTTATTACTCCTAGTGTGCATCCAGCACCAGAAGAAGCCTCTGTTTACCACAAGGGAGTAGTAGATGTTGTGTCACTCCAAAGTGTCCTATCTGCCTTGCTCCACAGATGTCATTTCAAGTTGGACTGTCATCATTGTAAGCTTCATCACAAGAAAACAAAGTAGTATGATGGCTATTGTCAGCAAAGATCCACCACATCACCAAACAATCAGGGCCATTTCTACCATGGAAAATGGTGGCCATCGACTTCCTCTTATTTTCTTTGGAGGAAGGAAAGGGATGTATGGAGGGCCTATGTTCAAAACGCGAGGTTCTAAGCGATGGCTGTGTTTCAACTATTGCTGTGTCATAGCTGAAAAGTGAAGTGCTGAGATTGGTTGCTAAAGCAATGAAGAGGAGTGCTGTGCAGTGCATCCATGAAGACATGTTTTCAAGTTCCACACTATGGCCCTCATTCTGACCTTGGCGGTCGGCGGAGAGACGGCAGTCGGACCGCGAACAGACCGGCGGTATTAAAAATGGCATTCTGACCTTGGCGGTCACCGCCGCGACCGACCGCCACTTCCCCACTCCGACAGCCACGGCGGTCATGACCGACGGGCTGGAGTCTGCGCACTCCGGTCCGGCGGTCGACCCAAGACCGGCAACGGTATCATGACCCTGCTTACCGCCGCGGTTTCTGGCGGTTGGGAACCGCCATGCGAACCATGGCGGTAGGTACTATCGGGGCCAGGGAATTCCTTCCCTGGCACTGATAGGGGTCTCCCCCACCCCCCACTGCCCCCCCGAGTCCTCCCCCCACACCCTCCACCCCCCTGCGACCCCCCAGAGGTGGTACGAACCCCCTCCCCACCCCCACCCCGACATGCACATACACGCACCCCGACATGCACACACCGCCTACATGCACATATACACACCCCCTACACACACACATACACAACGGGGGCACATACCCGCACACATACATGCCGACATGCGCACCCGCCGAACTACACACATTGCCCATAGGCACAGCAGCACTCCCCGCCCGCATGCACGCACTCACACACCCCCTCTACACACTCCCACGCACACCCCCATGCACGCACACATCACACAACACCCCCCCACCCCCTCCCCTCACGGACGATCAACTTACCTTGTGCGTTGGTCCTCCGGGAGGTGACAGGAGCCATGGGGAGGTGACCGCCAACAGAAGACCGCCAACAGAAGACCGCCACACAGAAATGTGGGTCGTAATTCTGTGGGCGGTGTTCTGCTGGCGTGGCGGTGGAGGTTGACCAGTCTCCACTTTCCCGCCGACCGCCAGTGTGGCTGCTGGCGGTTTTCCGGCGGAACGCTCCCAGCGGTCAGAATGCGCACAGCGGCATACCGCCGCGGTCGGCGGTCTTCACCGCGGCGGTAACTCGGCGGTCTTGCGAAAAGACCGCCAAGGTCAGAATGAGGGCCTATATATGCATCACTGCATAATGGGTCTCTAATGCAGTTAAGGGATGGCTATTACTTGGTGTCACCTGTTCTGAAGCTTTTAAAGAATTATTCAGCATGCAACAGTGAAATGCTCTCAAGAGAGACATCAAACACACAGCTGTTCACTTCTTTAAAGAATTTAGTACCAAAGGTTTGGGAGAAGTTGGTGGTAGCAAGCGCACAAGAGCTTTCTGAAAATGTAGTAATCAACACCCTTTTTAAAAAAGGAGTGATATCAGACCTGTTGCAAACTGCTCCCACACAGATGCGGGTTCACCATTTTGAATCCATCTATGCAGGGGCTAGTATTATACCCACTAGCTCTAAAGTGGAGAAACAGGTGGTCAAAGAGAGCCCTCTCAAGTTTGGTGTTAGTGAAGTTGCAGAAGCTATAGCAACTCTTCCTTCTAATAAAGCTCATGGGCCAGGTGGTGTTCCTGGGGACCTTTTTTTAGGTCATGTGTGGATTTATGGCCCCCCCTTTAATTACCCAGCATTTCAATGCAGCAGCACGCAGCCATTTTTCCTCCTCTGGCAGAGGTCTGTCATTGAACCTGTCTTTAGAAAAGGAAACTGTGTGGACCCAACCTGCTATCAGCCCATTTCTCTAGTGGATCCAGAGGTGAAAGTTATAGGTAGAGTTTTGATAAATCGACTGAAGGACTAGGCTTAGAACGGAAATTTGATTTCAGAAATTTTTAAAAAAAATCTTCAGAGAGAGGTACGATTGAGCAAAATCTAAGGGGATAATTACGAGTTTGGCAGTCCAAGGACAGCCATGTTGACGGTAATGCTGCCAATGGGCTAGTGGAGCAGACTGCCGTGGTCTCCTGGAAACATAAACAGGCTGGTGGAGACCATGTTTCTGTTAGACCTATTAGGAAGTTACACATCACCAATGTGACTGCGGTGGTCCAACAACCACATAGAGGAAGGAGGAAATGGACAGTATTATAGGAGACACTAACCTGCAGACAGCCATACATGTCTTGAGCAACCAATGAGCCATTCAAAAACATCATGCCACTGCTCCTGGTCGCTGAAAGACAACAAAATCAATGCTGATGTGGATGACAGAACCATAAGTACACCTACTTGTATCATTGGTTTTCCCAAAATATTGTACCGCTAGCAAACACATCATGAGGGGTGGTGCACCTTGGCAGCAGCTACACCTAACATTCAACACACAGTCACATACTGCAACCCGAATACCCAGACTGTCACAACACACAATTTGGTCAGCATACACACACTGCATGCCAATACTACACATGTACGCAGGGCTACACAGCACAGCCTCAGAGACACAGAAGGCCTCAAAACATTCACACACAAGGCAACAACATAACTACTGCACATATACAAATACATTCCACATACTAAGACCCAACACTTGCCAAGGACTGGCCACACATACAGCACACATATACATACATGTGCAAAGACACACACACAACACCACCATCAAACAACCCTGCTGTCGAAACACACATCACAAACACGCATAGAGCAAAGGAAGCAGAATACCATGTACAGTGCACACAGAGACAGAAAATACATGGCACAAAACACACCACCACAACAATACCTGCACAACTGGGATAAGAGCATCAGGACCATACATGGAAGCAGGCTGACACATATCGCGTTGAACAGAGCCACAGACAACATACACACAGGAATAGGCACCAATTGGATCTCAAACACAAGCAATACCAACACCAATCATCATGCACAGTCACACAATGGGGAAGGGCAAGGCAACAAGACACACACAACTCACGCTCCATGGGACATACCCCTACACCAACCAGCTGCAAGGGACACACACCTAAATGGACACATGCGCACCAAATGCAAATCAAACTAGCACAATTCAAGACACACCATGGGGGTCATTCCTACCCTGGCGGTCCGAGACCTCCAGGGTAGGGGACCGCGGATGCACCGCCAACAGGCTGGCGGTGCACCAGGCCCATTCTGACTGCGGCGGTAAAGCCGCGGTCAGAAAAGGGAAACTGGCGGTTTCCCGCCGGTTTTCCCCTGGCCTGCAGAATCCCCCATGGCGGCACTGCAGGCAGCGCCGCCATGGGGATTCTGACCCCCTCCCCGCCAGCCTGGTTCTGGCGGTTTTGACCGCCAGAACCAGGCTGGCGGGAACGGGTGTCGTGGGGCCCCTGCAGTGCCCATGCCATTGCCATTGGCATGGGCACTGCAGGGGCCCCCTAACAGGGCCCCACATTGATTTCCAGTGTCTGCATAGCATACACTGGAAATCGCGACGGGTGCAACTGCACCCGTCGCACAAAAGCAACTCCGTTGGCTCCATTCGGAGCCGGCTTCATCGTTGCTGTGGGTTTCCCGCTGGGCAGACGGGCGGCCTTTTGGCAGTCGCCCGCCCGCCCAGCGGGAAAGCCAGAATGACCGCCATGGTCTTTTGACCGCGGTACGGTCTTCTGGCGGTTCCCGCTTGGCGGGCGGCGACCGCCGCCCGCCAAACTAGGAATCACCCCCCAAGTCTGCACTGACAAAACTCAAGGACAAACACACCTCATGTAGACAATAGCCATATCAGGGGGACAAGTCCTACACCATACATGCCACATTGTACAACACAAAAAGGAACACATATCACAATAAACACAACACAATGCCATGACACCAACATTGCAGCTACACACACATACCTATCAAACAACACACACTCTTCCCTTGGGGGACAACAATGCTGCACACAAACTCACATACTACAAAAAACTCCACATGACGCAGCGCACAACCCAAACACACACAACTACAGGCACACAACCAATGTCACTCAGTAACAACAGTAAGCTAGGCAAGGAAATGCAGGACAAAGGTGTATCCAATAACCCAACTACAGTTTGGCTTTATTATAATAAAAAAAAAGTCTGTAAAGCAAAGTCGAAGGTCATAGGCTAGTCCAAATACAGTATTGTGCCAAAAGGCACATTGGTGGGTCCCTACTGAACTCTTGACTGCCATGTAACCTCCACAGGTAGGGGCCTCAAGGGGGCAGGTAACCACCTCAGGGATGACCTGGTTGAAGGGTAGAGGGGGTTGAGTTTGGGCTTGGGAGGGGGACCTGAGTTTGGGCTTGGGATGGGGGAGCCTTCTGGCGAGTGGTGGGCTTCTTATTTGTTTGGGGACGGGCTTGGGTGCTTGCAGGGGAGCAAGGGAGGCCTTGGAGGTAGAAGGGGTGGACTTTGGGAGGGAAACTATCCCTTTGAGAGTAGTATACAGGGTGGCAAACAGGGTAAGGTTAAGCTCACAAAGGAAATCTTATTTAGACACACAGGAACAGTCTTCAGAAGGGTGTTTGGATTTGGTGGTTGAGGGAGTGGTTGTCTGATGTAGGTGTGGGTGTCTTGGGTGCATGTTTGAGGGAGGTATGCTTGTGTATAGTGGGTGTCTGTTGGGTGAATGAGTCAGGGTGCTTATGTGTTTTGGGCTGAGAGGGGTGGTGGTGCAGGGGAATGCAGTGGCGTGTGGGTGGGTTTCTTTTGGGGTGGTAACTACAGCTATAGTGGATGTGCTGCATGTACATGTGTCTGTGGTTGTGGTGTCTGTGGGTGTGGGTGTGGTGACTGCGGTGGATGTTTGAGGGTCTGATAGAGTGGTGTCTGTAGGTAGGATGGGTGTGGTGGCTGTAGCAGCGACTGTTGATGTAGTGTCTGTAGGTGTGCCAGAAGTAAAATGAGTGATGCTGGGGGTGTGGGAGGGCAGCAGGGGTAACAGGGGCTGGGGCAGAGGTGCCTGTGGCAAAGGAGACACCTGCTCTTTTAAGTGAGTGGGCACGGCCCACTGGGTGGGGAGCAACACAGAAGATGGTGATAGAATGGGGGTGACAGCAGACAAAGATGGAATGGGGTGGTCCCCGATGGGTCCTCCACAACTAGAGAGTGGCTACCCAAGGAGGAATCCGATAATGATGATGAATGTTTGGTCTCCCCGTGGCACTCCTCTAGCCATCTGGGCCACTGGGTCCCTATGTGTCAGTGGTGTCTTGACCTGAGGTCCGGTAGCTAGATGCTTCTCCACTCGGTGTGGCCCCATCTCCTTTACCTGCCAGTACAGATACGGCCAAAAAAATGAAGTAGAGCCATGACATGGACATGAAAACACTTAAATCCCAATTCTGAGACACAACCTACAATCATGTCAAGTGGATCCCCGAATTAAGTGCCAGCAAAGGGGCACCATCATGTATCAATACAAAACCATGCATGCCATCTGGTATTACAAAGGTAACACAAGAGAAAAACTTTGTATCAGACAACTACAATAGCATGAATGAATCCTAGCTACCACACTAACCATACCAGACCTAGGTGACCACCACACTCAAAACCTGTGCCACATACAGCACACCCCACCCCAGTAAACCAGCTGCCAATAACTGGATCTCATTGTAAAGTACGCAATTACACAGACACAATCCTATTCACACATCCAACTTGCACTGATGTAATGTATCAACAGTAACAGATGTTGCTAAGGAAATGCAGGCAACACTGTACAAACATGACATACCTGGATTAGAAGACATGAAAACATCCATATCACTATGGTCAGATCACAGCAATGTACAGTCCTAAAACTGACACCTGCCCAAAATGAGTCCATGAGATAGTTGCTAGAATACTCAGATGTTCCCCAAATGTGGTGTTGCAAGGAACAACATTGAAGTCAGCTTCGAAACATCATGGAGGGATGTTTCCTAAATACACACAAGAATGGTCCTGCAGAGCCCAGGATATCCCCCACCATTGTGTCACACCCATTTCCATGTTTACTTCTGAGTGTGATTGTAGAAGACAACTGTACTGTTCAGGAAAGAGGTACACAAGCCTTGCAACTACTAACTGAAGGACACCTAATTTTTGTACATTCAGAAGCTACATCACTACCCACATAGCAGACATGGCAAGTATGGCGTTTGTCTGTGGATGAATCCTTGAGCCCAAACATGTGATGCAAATTTAACTGCAAGGCAATCCATGATGTATTCCAAAAGTCAGTGCACAATTCTCAATCAACACACAGGTGCTGTGCACCTGCAACCAACATTGCACATGAAGGCTACAAATGGTCATGAAGTGGATCCACATCCTTGCCCATCCTTTCACATCCATCATGGCTACTGCAGATACACATGCCTAATGACATACTATGAGGTATGAATGTATCTGTCTGACAGCATATGATGATGACAGTCCTGTCTGGGGCATCACAGTAAATGGACAACCATTGCAGATGTACCTTTATGACATCAGGACCCCATGGACATATATGTTAAAGATTCCAGACATCATCCCATCTGCTTAGCTAGCACATGCCTGTATCTAATGCATAGTCATGTATCCAGGTAGGTTGTACGTCCAAGGAATGCATGTCTGTACCACACATGCTGCTACTAATCTTTTTACAACTAATGCGTCCTAACCACGCATTCCTTTACCACACATCGCTTCAACAATATGCCTCAGGTAAAGCATTGGACTTGGAGCAGCATAATGTACTATTTCAACTCCAGTCTGCCCTACAGTAGGGAAAGCATTAAACTTTAAAATCCAACGCTGCTTGTAACTACACGAGTGGTTAAGGAATGTGTGGTGAAGACACATTCATTGTAACAGCTGCATTCTAACTGCAGAGTGTGGTTCGGTCATCGTGTTAAAGGCTGTTTCCTATCCTAGTGGGAATGGAGCACATACAGACACGTTGTTAAAGTAAGCCTCAGCAAGGCCTACTAGTGCAAGGGGTTCACCTTTCTCTTCACAAAGTCCTCAGACCATGTAGGAAGAAGTTGGCACAGAAACTGAAATAAAAGACAAAGTTTATTAACCTCATGAGGTGGTACTACAGTTCAAACAGCACCCTTTAGTAATGTTTGAAGTAGCACACTGAACTGAGAGAGCATGGTCCTTTTATACCCACGCAGGGGCTAAAAGGAGGTGGTACAATTATAGAAGCAAGACTTGCATACATGTAAGGTCATGTGGAAAATGCACAGTCAACAGGTAGGAGGAGCTAACAGTTTTCAAGGACTAACAGCTGCAGACCTTACTGAGCATGTGCGAAAGTGGGAGATGCTAAATATAACTTGTCACTAGGCAGATTTTCAAGAGTAGTTAACAGAAAGGTAGGACAGAGCACATGGTGAGCACATGGCAGCATGTGGCAGAGAAAATGGCTGCCATGAATACAAAATGGATTCCGCGAAATGTTCACAATAGTTACTAAATACAAGATGTCTTCTGCTAATGCTTAATCTAATCGCTGCTAAACTACAACAGACGACCCTTTCAGCATTAGCTGAAGACATTCGTCTTTCTGGGATAATCTAAATATTCATCTTGTATATTATGCTCATCATTTCAGCTATTTCCTTATCTAACATATGTTGTGCTTTCATTTCTGTAATATTTCCTTTGGTAGGCATACAAGTAGTAATACACATGGAGCAGAACATTGGACCACACTGAATACAGATATAGCATGTGAAAAATATTGCAATCATTACACACACCTGACCTTCCAACAGGTAGTTGGTAATATCCATAGTTACCACAAACAAAATATGTATTATGTGAAGCTGTAAAACTACTATTATTTACACCCTCAATAGTTAAAATCAAGGTACAATCGCTTATCCCTACTGGAATTCGCCCAATGCTACGTATACATAAATCTGCTTTAGTTTTTGTAACAGAAATCACAAATTGCTCTTTCTTGTCAGAGTCTCTTATATTTGTGAAGACATATGGTACTGAAACATTGTCCGGTTGATACTCTTCCCATTCCCATTTAGTTCCTTTGGCTTGGGGATACCTATCTTTGTCTTGGTAGCATACTTTATTAAGGCGAAAAAGAAGTCCGCCCTCTGTACGTTTTCCTGATGCAAACAAAAGCGTGTACCAAGCTTGACAAGAACGATTGTGTGAAAAAGGAAGAGGAATGAAAGGTGTTCCTCCTTTCTTTTGTTGCGCAGGTATCATTCCACATACCCAACAGTTAGTAGTATTTGTAGCATTATGAGTATGATGCAACATCTGAATGAAAGTATTATTAAAGTACGATTGACGGTGCTTCTGCTCCTGATACGGAAGCGTAAAGTAATAGTGATCCTCTGGTACTGGAGTAGTGGCAACAAAAAACTCACGAGCAGGAGACTTCTTTTCAACAAACCAGGTGATTATTGCTATAACCACCAAAACAACAACAAACACCATAGTACTAATGATCAGTTTGTTATTCATTTTAGCAACAGTGATAATCGACCCTTTTAGAAATGAATTAAAAACAATCGTTGGAGCTCTTATCCCTGGGCAGCCGCTGATTTCTTCACCACGAGCCAAGACGGGTGTCACTACTCTAATGCATGGCTGATCCCACCCCCCTTTGCCACAGTGGCTCTCCGTTTCACTAACCCAGGGCAGTAGCTCAACCAGTTTAAAAAAAAAAAAAATCAGATTCTTTCCTCGGTCTCAAATTATATCGCGACACTCCAGAAGTCGTATGGTCTGGGAATACATCTTCAGATTCGTCAGGTGATATAGCACAGCCTTTCTCCGTAGTCAAAATCTCTCGATGATCGGTCAGCACAGCAGGTTCCACAAAGGTAGGTAGCACTCTCTTGCAGTGAGTACTATGGACCCAATTCTTTCGGTTCGTCACTTGAACTGCTGTCCTTGTCACAAGGAGCACTTGCTCTGGGCCTCGCTACCTTGGTTCCAAGCTGCTTGATCTTTTAAAGGACTTGATCATCACCTGGTCACCAAGTCGGAGTTCATGGCCTTCACATTTAGATCTGTCAGGAAGTGCTTCTCGAACCTGTTGATGAATAGAAACCAAATTGACGGTTAACTGTGCCAAATAATCATTCATCAGGACACAAGGTACATCATATACAGAATTTGGCTTAGGAACTCCCCAAATATTCATTGGCCTTCCGAATACTATATCTTAGGGAGTAAGGCCAATTCAAGAGTATGGCACTGATCTAATAGACAATAATGCCAACTGTAATGCATCCGTCCAAGTTAAGGATGTGGAAGCCTGTATCTTCGCTAACTTCAGCTTCAAAGTATCATTATACCTTTCCACCAACCCTGCTGATTGTGGGTGGAAAACCGCATGGAACTTCTGTTTGATTCCTAATCCTTTCAGGACATACTTAATAATTTCCCCAACAAAATGAGGTCCCTTATCATTCCATAAAAGTCTGCAAACACCAAACCTAGGGAAAAATTATTTAAAAAGCACCTTCGCTGTGGTAATAGCAGTATTATCCTTTGTGGGGTACGCCTCTATCCATTTACTGAAAGCACATACCACCACCAAGACATACTTTAAATTGTTGCAGCGTTCAAGCTGAATATAATCCATTTGTAGAACTTCAAATAGTGCAGTTGGTGTAGCAAACCCTCCCGCAGGAGTACGTGTCCCTTGTCCAGGATTGTATTGTAATCAGATCAAACAAGACTGTATTACTCTCTTAGCTGTACTGGAAATTTCTGGATGTTCCCAAACTTGCGTAAGCAACTTCGTTATTGTTGAAGCTCCAACATGTGCCAGCCCATGTGCCATCTGAACCATAGGTTGTACAAAAGCTATAGGCAATTTCCATTTATCCATCTGCTTATTCCGCCAATAGCCCTCATCATCCAATTCTCCATCTTCAGACCATTGCTCACGTTCTTTCACAGACCCAGATTTCTGTATATCTAATACGTCTTGTCTAGCATTATGCCAACGTTCAGCTTGTGACTTCACTACATACATAGAAGTAGTACTTCGCTGCATCGCAG
Organism: Pleurodeles waltl; assembly: GCF_031143425.1. Taxonomy (NCBI): domain Eukaryota; kingdom Metazoa; phylum Chordata; class Amphibia; order Caudata; family Salamandridae; genus Pleurodeles; species Pleurodeles waltl. The sequence continues at coordinate 654,968,100 of NC_090443.1, read as the reverse complement.
TCCCACGTGCTACGCGGTCCGTAAGAGCATTACCTTGTCTTATCGGTCACTTTCTTGTGTGCACTACATTTTACAATAGCTAGTTTCTTTGGATATGTCAATGCAGTCAAGAGGTTATGCACTAATTCTCTGTGCATTATCTGCATCCCGTGGGATGTGAGAAAGCCTCTCTCCTTCCAAAGCAAACTAAAATCATGAGCCACTCCAAAAGCATAGCGGCTGTCTGTATAAATGTTCACACATAAGTCAGTACTAAGCTCACATGCTCGTGTCAAAGCTATTAGTTCAGCTGCTTGAGCTGACTTCTGTGGTATACGAGCTGTCTCCACTACCGTGTGTATTGTGGTGATTGCACATGCAGCTGAGGTCGTACCATCTGGCAACTTCAAACAAGACCCATCAACCCACAATTCCCTGTCTTCATCTGGAAGGGGCGTATCTTGTAAATCAATACGACCCTTTGTCTGTTCTTCGGTAAGGAATATACAATCATGTGTTTCTTGTGACTGAGGCTGAGTCACCGGATATGGCAACAAAGTGGCTGGATTTAGTGTTGCACATCTCTTCAGTGTAATGTGAGGAGCCAGCAATGTCAACTCATGTCCTTTTATACGAGCGCTAGTTAAATGTTGTATCTTTGTTTGATTTAAAAGAGCATCAACCGCATGGGGTACTAACACCAACAGCTTATGTGACAAAACTATCCCTTCACTCTGACGTATTGACACACCTTTGCTGCAACTGACCGAAAACGCCCAGGGAGGGGCATTGGAGTATCTTTAGTCAAAAGTGATAGCAAAGGTTTGACAATGTGTGAAAACCCTAATATCCATTGCCTACAGAAAGAAGTAAGACCAAGGAATGCACAAACATCTTTCTGAGTAGAGGGTACTGATGTGTCTAAAATTGCTTTAATACGATCTGATGTAAGTGCACGGCCCTCCTTAGACAAAAGGTGACCTAAATAGGTTACCTTTGGTCTACAATATTGCAATTTCTTTCGTGACACTTTATGATGGTGTGAAGCAAGAAAAGAAAGTAAGGACAAAGTGCACTTTTCACATTGCTCAGGGGTATCAGCTGCCAACAAAATATCATCGACAAATTGTATGAGAGCCACACCTTCAGGCAAAACAAAAGAATCAAGGTGTCCAAAGTCATAGTACAAGAACTAATTGCTCCCTCAACTTCCTCATAAAAGGCAGCTGTATTTTTCCGCGGGTCAGGTAATGCTGTTTTAAGTTCCATTACATCTGCCCTATTCCAAGGAGTATACACCCAATCATAAATAAAATAACCCTTAGCATCAACAGAAGTTTTATCATCACTTGTACCCAATCCTTTAGAAGGAACATACAAAGGCGCGGCCTCCCGCATTGGTTTCGCGTGAACTATCATAATCTTATCTGTTCCAAAGATGGAAGCTTGCACCCCGCCGGTCTGAGATGTCCATGCAACTACGTCCACTGCCCTTTTCTCCTCTCGCAAACGGTCTGCTGCAACACATAATTTCACCAAACGCCTGATTGCATCAGCCACCTGGGAGAAGACAAAAAGACCATCATGCATTTGCTTATGATCAGCTGCAACATCATCGGGCTCTAACTCATCAGAATATTTCTGAAATAGTCAATAACTTCTGTGCCAAATGCCTCAGTAAAATATAGCTGCTCCTTTTCCGTCCACCCTTTCATTTTACCTAAAAGTTCAGAAGCAGAGACATCGCTACAAATTGTTTTACGAGCAATAGATCTAAGCTCAGACGCACGGTCAGCAGGCAACATAGAGCGACTGTCTCGCATCTTCTGTTGCTCCGAACTGGAGACCTTAGCTAACTCATGAGGGGCAGAAGGAACGACATACGGAGGTGGAGGGCGATCTAGTAATAAAAAATCATTGTGCGGTTTATTAAGGATAGGATAGAGAGGTTGCCTAACAGTGTATTGGCCTGTTACCTGTGATTTACGTTCTTTCTCTTCTAGCTCCTTTAAGTCATTTATTTCTTTCTTTCTCATTTCCAATGCCTTCACATATACATTCTTCCGCTGCTCTTTCTCAAGCAAGGCTTGCTCACGCTTCACTCGTCCACGCACTTCTTTCTCAGACATTCGTACACAGTCAAACATATCTTGCCTAGACTTTCGCTTACACATACATTGCTCCACATACTCAATCTTTCGCAAATCAAATGACCCATGCATAGGCCAACGTAACTCAGGATCCGCACGAGTGCATTTATTCCATAATGTGCTGTACATTATAGAAGAAAGACCATATTTAACATACATATCTCTATTGGACGTCCCCTCTGGGGGTGCCGGTTGCGATTCTTCCAGTCACAAATTGGTACCATTACAAAAGCAACACATCCTACGAAGTGCGCTAAAAACAGGCATGCCAAAAAATAGTGCAGAATATGCAATATTATAATCAAAGTAGCACTTAAGGTGCCGTTCAAATCAAAATTAAATTGGAGAAAATTCTCCTCATTACCTGCCTATATAAATTGCAATTTATATATCAATTCAAAGGACACAAATTGACTAGTCACCCAAAACACGAGAGCCACAGTAAGTAGTGCTAAACTACATTATCAAACAAAGGCATCAAAACCCACAGCAAGTGCCGTAAAACAGCTCTTACCAATCACAGGGTGTCCAGGTTCCAACTGCCAAGTTCTAAAATCGACCAAATGGTCACTGCATGACGAATGAACAAAAAGGATCTCAGTCGAGGACCGGTACCACCTGGATGGTCAAGTCAGAAGGAAGGGAAAAACGCAGTGGTTGCCAAGACTCTGGTCTCCTCAGGCATTGATCGTCCACAGCGAGATCCCAATCCTTCGTCGCGACCAATCCGTTGGGCACCCGAGTCGCCGATGAGTCCCTGTTCGGGTGCCAATTTGTTGAAGTAAGCCTCAGCAAGGCCTACTAGTGCAAGGGGGTCACCTTTCTCTGCACAAAGTCCTCAGACCATGTAGGTAGAAGTTGGCAGAGAAACTGAAATAAAAGACAACGTTTATTAACCCCATGAGTTGGTACTACAGTTCAAACAGCACCCTTTGGTAATGTTTGAAGTAGCACACTGAAGTAAGAGAGCATGGTCCTTTTATACCCACGCAGGGGCTAAAAGGAGGTGGTACAATTATAGAAGCAAGACTTGCATACATGTAAGGTCATGTGGAAAATGCACAGTCGACAGGTAGGAGGAGCTAACAGCTGCAGACCTTACTGAGCATGTGCGAAAGTGGGAGATGCTAAATATAACTTGTCACTAGGCAGATTTTCAAGAGTAGTTAACAGAAAGGTAGGACAGAGCACATGGTGAGCACGTGGCAGCATGTGGCAGAGAAAATGGCTGCCATGAATACAAAATGGATTCCGCGAAATGTTCACAATAGTTACTAAATACAAGATGTCTTCTGCTAATGCTTAACCTAATCGCTGCTAAACTACAACAACGTAATCAACTGGAATGTTGACTACACTGATGACACATCACCCATGACAATGCACATTCCCTACTTACTAAGGGAAAGTGGTATGTTACAGCTGCCAAGATTTTGGCATGTATTTCATGTCACATGTATGATGGACATCCATGCATCACAGACTGCTGTGACACATCAGCACCCAACATGCAATAGAGAAGACTTGCACATGGTTTGCAGATGTTAACCTACATGTATCCCCAGACACATGGCAGTGGACAGTGAGCCACATCCTACCTACATTTAGAGTGTGACATTTGGAAGGAGTGATCTGTTGGTGGAAACTAACATCCACCAGAGTAGATAAAGCAGATGATTTGCACCCTAAACACAGTCATACGTGTTCTGTGCTGTGTAATTGGACTGAGGGTGCCCCACAGCTTAGTCCCAGGTCCAAAAGGATGAGTACATCAGGTGGAAACACATGGACCCTCTACACCAATTTGAACCCAGATGATCTGTGACACATGACACATCCCACATTGACAGGCGGAGCAGTCTTTCTCTCACTCAATGATCTAGCAAAGGGTCAGGAATGAATATGCATTGTACTTACGCCCTTGTGGCTGCTGTGCTGTCCTCAAATGTCCATCCAACTCCAGGTTGGCCACCACCAAAATGGGGGCCACTAGGGGGGTCATGGTCTGACTGGCACCCCATCCTCATTGGGAGGACAGCTTCAGCAGGATCTCTGTGGTCTTCCGGGCCCAGTGTCTCAGGTCCTCCAACTTCTTCCGACAGTGGGCGCTCCATCTGCTGGAAATTCCCAGGGTCCGCACCTTCTTGGAGATGGCTCTCCAAATCACCTTCTTTTGTGGGCATTGCCGTGCATGGATGCAAATGACAAGATAGCATATTATGTACGCAAGTCTCAAGCAAAATGGCTTGGTCACATACATGTCAGGGCACCGAGCTAATAACATTCTGTCTTGACCATCCTGTCCACCTGTGGCACATAGCAGTCATTGGACACAGGGACCTGACTACATACACTCCCTAATAGGGTGCCCTACACACCCCTTAACTCAGGCTCTGCACTCACCAAGTAGGCCAACTGTGACTATTGTTGGACATGAGCTAGCCACAAGACATTCAACAGGAACACATCAAACAAAGTGGAAAGTGACAGGTAAAGCAAAGAACGTACACAAACATCCACTAACTATGAATCTCACCCACTGCATACAGTACCTACAGGCTGACCCATTGTGCTTGGACCACAATGAAGGGAGTAGCATGTTGAGCACACATAGAATCAAGCCTGTTCATGTGTGGACATTTGCAGATACAGATGCTGAAACCTGCTTGATGAAAGAGACAACAGGGTTGTGGGATTGAGGGGTCTGTCAAGGGTATGTGACACACATGTTCAGAGTTAAAAAGAGCACATCATTCACAGATCACCAGTCTACCCTCAACGCAATTCCCATATTAATCAGTGGATAGAAGCTCAGTAAGATGCATATTGACAGTGAGGCAAATTTAGCAGCATTTAGCATCATCACATGCTGTGCAGGGGTGCAGGGTGTGGGCACTATGGGGGTCATTCTGACCCTGGTGGTCATGGACCGCCAGGGCCAACGACCGCGGAAGCACCGCCAACAGGCTGGCGGTGCTTCCTGGCCAATTCTGACCGCGGCGGTAAAGCCGCGGTCAGAAAAGGAAAACCAGCCGGTTTTCCCCTGGCCATAGGAATCCTCCATGGCGGCGCTGCAAGCAGCGCCGCCATGGGGATTCCGACCCCCTTTCCGCCATCCTGTTCCTGGCGGTTCTTACTGCCAGGAACAGGATGGCGGGAACGGGTGTCGTGGGGCCCCTGTGGGCCCCTGCACTGCCCATGCCACTGGCATGGGCAGTGCAGGAGCCCCCTAACAGGGCCCCATAATGATTTTCAGTGTCTGCTTAGCAGACACTGAAAATCGCGACGGGTGCCACTGCACCCCTCGCACCCCAGCAACTCCGCCGGCTCATCGTTGCTGGGTCTTTCCCGCTGGGCGGGCGGCCTTTTGGCGGTCGCCCGCCCACCCAGCGGGAAAGTCAGAATGACCGCGTGCGGTCTTCTGGCGGGGGAACTTTGGCGGGCGGCCTCCGCCACCCGCCGAAGTTGGAATGACCCCCAATGTCACACTTGCAAAAGGTAATCGATACCAGACCAGATTTTGACTTTTGCTGTGAGTAACAATAGACATGCACGGCCTCAACAGGCTGAGCAGACAGACATAAACAAAACACCATGTGTGACAAATCATGTGCCTCACAGCCATTGGTTGTCTATGTGCAGAGTTGAGGGGCATTGTGAGTCATTACATGGCTGCAGAGGAACAGTCCAACAAGGATAGATGAGGCCAGAAATCACAGAGCAAACACAAAAAGAGCTCAACTAGATCAACTAACACATACATAATGCATTACTATCTACTGCAGTCATGTAATCACATGTGACCCCATATGAAACACATTTTATGGAAAGAGTTGCCTGGGGATGGCTGTCATGACAACTCACCTAGTCATGTGCATCTAACACAATATGGGACAGGGAACACTAAATTATCACCATACTGTCTCAGGACTCCAAACCTGTCACTTAGCCTAGAGATGTGCCCATGGACTCAACAATTTTTTCACACTGTCAACCCCTACACAGCTTTGAGGCTACAATCTGAAAAACTGGGCCTAATCCTAGGCTGACTCAAGCTAAGATGAGTAGAGGTACTAAGAACATTGTGTATATGGGGCACTTACCTGCTCCTCTGGTGCACCATAGAGCTGTTCATATAGGGGTAGGACCGCTCCCACCAGCTTCTCAAGTTCTTCTGGCATGAAGGCAGGGGCCCTATCACCTGTTGGACGAGGCATGATTGCTCCCAGAGGCGGTACACAGCAGCTCAAGTAGTGGAGGTCATGCTGGCAACAGTGTCAGGAGTCAAATGAGGTATTCAGCTGCAGATGGCAGACACTACCTCTACATATGTGATCGTCTCCTCCAGTGGACACTGCCATTGGCCCAAGTCCGTCAAAGGCACCAATTTTATCCATGGCAAAGTCCACCGTGGTAGCATCCACCTACCGCCAAGATGACTTCCACCAGCAGTCACGGAGGGTCAGGAAGCTGCCATTTTAGAGGCATACAATGTAATATTCTCACGTAGGCTCTCATTATTCTAATGAGATTGCTATATTTGAGCGGCAGAATCGCCTGCGGTGTGGGAGAGTGAGCCTAACCCACTACAGGTGGCTCCTGTCACCCCACTCTGGGTTTTGCTCCGGCCAACTAGCAGTGCCTCATATCTAACCAAGAGCAGGGATGATTTGGCAGCCGAGCGCATGACACAACTGATTCCACAGGGATATCGTGGTTACTCAGATCTTATTCGTATCTCTCAATTACATTGGTCTCACATATACAATGACAAGCAGAGGCAATATATGTTTCAATAAGGTTTTAATGACATGACTACATCTTAAACAATAAAGCATGTACTGCAATAACCAGGACGACAAAGCTTGACAGGATTAATATTGTGACAAGGAGAGTAAAGCATAGAAATAACATTACCATATTGTCACTAGAGTCAAGTAGACTAATTCCTACCTGGGCTATATTAGAGCACAGCATGTTAAGCTCTAGTTCTGCCCTTCAGGTTCCCCTGGGAAGACATCATCCCCCATACCTGGGCAAAGGCCAGAAGTCTGCATAAGCAGCAGTAGCGAAGCATTCACCAATCAGCATACAGTCATGGTCATCTGGCTGGAATCTCCTTCTAACGTGTAAGGTACAGAGAAGTGTTTTTACAATAAAAGAGCTGATGTTCTGAGAAAATGTCCCTACGTAAGGAGGTGTGTGTTTCTAAGAATACCAGAGACAAAACGTTTACCACGTCTACCGGCTACCTATCTCTCTGCAGCCTTGAAGGAATCACAGAGTGAACAAGAATGTCTTGTTTAAGAATGTAATGCTGGCCTAAGCAAGAACAGCCAGATAGAGAGAAATAAAACAAGACCACAAAAGTGGCTTTTGTTAAAATAATAAACAAAGCTGAATAAAATATATCTAGGTTAAAGTGCTCAGTGGCAGGCCTAGTGTGCTAAAATAACGTGCAAGGAGCTCAAACTAAAATGGCTACACAACACCCTCCCCTTGCCGGATGAAGGTGGTTCAAAGCTTAATTATGTAGAAAAGCTACTAAACTCAAACTAAGATATATAAATAAAAATGTCAATAATGACAAGTCAAAAGGACACTTGAGCATATATAAAAGGACAAGTTAAAATGTTAACTTGTGGAGCAACAAAAAGCCAAATTTCAAGAGTTAGAGTCATTTTTTAAATTGCCAATTGAATCCAGGACAATTGAAGACAGGAGGTCTTCCACTTCGGCAGGTGTTTAAGTAGGAAATACATCGCCAAGAAGGACCAGGGAGCATTTGTGCTCCATAGCCTGAGCTTCAGCCAAGGAAGCAGCATTCCGTGGTGTGCCGAATAATGAGTTCAGAGACGCATCCTCCAGGAAGGGCAACTCATAAGCAGCTTGCCTTAGCAAAGGCACCCTAGAAGCGCATGTCCGGTAATGAACATCAACAGATCAGCGTCCAATGAAAGCAAGCGCTGCGTAGAAAGACAAATTTTCAGTGCATGTTGGAGCGAGCACCAGAGGCACCGAAATATGGGCTGCACACAATGCAAAAGCGGTCTGAATGACAGAGACCAGTCACACTCCAATTGCTCCAGAAGTGTTGCTCCAAAGAACTGCATCATGCGTTAACTACACAGCTGCGCTGGTGGGAGCGCTTTCATTCCTCCTTGTTGCGGCGGGACAGCCATTGTGCAGAAATAGTAGCAATAGCAAAATGCCACCTATTATAGCCAAATACATGGGGCACGGTATTTGCAACGCTCTATACAATCGCAAATGGGACACCAACACTTGCCAATTTACCAGAAGTGTTGAAACAAATTCAAGATGAATATGGGGCTGCCCTGGCCCTGGACTTGGGGATGCAATTAATGGGCAAGTTTGCTATGGTATCCTCAATTATATTAAGTAACCTTAAAGGGGAAGCAGTTGCACTAGCGGTGTTCATTCAGCTCCAGGACGTTCCTCCACAGTATCAAGAACGTGAGCTGCCAAAGATCATTGCGGAGACCTACTCCTGTATTGGTCGAGATAGTCTGGGGGCCAGACCAACAAAATCACAATTTCAATATAAATCTAATAAAGATTCTACCAAGCAAGCTCCTGAGAGTAAAAGGAAATGCTGGGATAAAAAAACAACAAACCCCTAAAAAAGAAAGGGGTGAATCTCTGCAGACGGAGACCCCACAGAATAGATATAATCTCAGAAATAGACATAATATAAAAACGCCTGACAGACATCAATATACTTATACACTCCAATCTCGTTCCTTTCAGGACTCATCGGAAAAACGCAGTGAGAGAGGTGGGCAGTCAGAGCGAAGAACTGAGTACGTGAAACCAAGACAGGAATCACAACGCTCAACAGAAGTTTCCGTTAAAAAGGAAGAGAAACTTCCCCAACAGAAACTCCATTTCAAGGAGAAACAACGGACATGCGTGTCTCCACACTGGCAGGGTGTACTAAGTAACGTTACAGTTAGGAGGAGACATTGAATGCACAATAGTCGCAATCTTTTGGGACCGTGTCATAAACATATATGATATTTTGCTGGCGGAGCAGGATTGGCCACCGGAATTTGTGCATGCATGCCATATGGGGAAGATGTTATTAAATCTTCTTTCTCGCCCCTTGTTCCTAAAGAGCTCGCAGAATCCTACGCCATTGATTGGGCATTGGCGCAGGCACCCGCGTTATATCGCAATCACGTAGGATGGGACAAAGATTCCCCCTACCATGTAATACCTATTAAAAATCAACCCCAACCTCAACCCCAGCATCCAATAAAACATGATGCTAAAGCACCAGTGAGGGAGATCCTCACACAACTGGAGTACCAGGGCGTAATCGAACCCTGTGTCTCACCTTTGAATAATCCCTTATTCTCAGTAGCTAAACCGGACCATTCATGCAGAATAGTCTTAGACTACAGACACTTAAACAGTCATACACGCACATATGGTATGAAAACTCACAGCACTCATGAACAACATAGTGCATAAAAAATACAAAACAACATTGGACATTTCCAATGGTTTCTTCTGCCAAAATATAGCGCCTGAGAATAGAGACTTAACAAGTTTCAACGCAATAGGCTCCCAGAAAAATTATTTTGTTTACCCCAGGGGTACAAGAACAGTCCAGGACTGTTCGCAGGTTGTGTGACTTCAATATTGCACGACATAGACCCTGAAGCATTGTCCAATGTAGATGATATATGTCTCATGGATGATGAATTACTACTACATCTAAGATGGGTAGCCTGCATTGTTGTGGGATTTGCCACATTCGGCTACAAATTCAATTAAAAAAAAAACAAAAATACCCTTCCTTAGCGTCCTGTTTTTAGGATATGAGATATCAAGTAAAGGAAAGAGCCTAGCGCCACAATTCTTGGAAAAATGCACACAGAAACAACCTTCAAATACCATTAAAAAACTCCAATCTCTATTGGGTTTCCTAAATTTTGGCAGAACTTACATTCCTGATTATGCATCATGCATAAAACCTTTATATGACTTAAAATGCCCTGACTTTTCAAGTAAGTTTTGGACTGTCGAACACACATGCATAATAAGAGCATTGAAAACAGACATGCTTGCAGCACAACACTTGCACACAAGGGACAACAAAATGCTTTTGGTCATCAGAGTAATAGCTGGTGCCATTGGTTTCACCTATGTAACTTTCAATGAGGGTGAGACTGTCACAGTAGCATACAAATCACATTTGTACTTAGCAGCAGAACAATGCTTTGCTCCCACTGAGAAAATTCTCACTGCTGTTCAGATGGCTGTCATGAAAGAAAGACCTATAGCCCAAGGCAAATGCATTATTGTCAGCTCTCAAATTCCAGCCCTTGAGGCTGTTACCAAAGCCAGCGTTCCTAACGCTAAAGCATTACATCCACGTTGGATACAATTGGCCACGTCTTTGACAGCCATTGATGTAGACTACATTTTTGAGCCAAAATTACAAACTCAAGAATTTTTGCAATATGAGCTAGACTACCCAGTTCCAGCAAACACACTGCCTATTGATCAATATCAAAGAGTCATGTACACTGATGGCTCAGTGCAACCTGCAATTGGCACGAAACATCAATACTCTGTTGCTTACACAGTCATAAGTGGCTACATGGAGGATAATACATTTTGTCCCCAGCAGAATTAGTTAAAGGCTCTGGTGATGGCATTGGAACATAATGATCCTGCAAAGTTAACACTGATTGTTTGTGATTTATACTACTATGTCCAGTCCTTCAATGAATACCTGCATTACTGTTGCCAGAATGGGTTCAGAGATTCTAGAGGCAACACCATTAAACACAGACTTCTGTGGGGGAAAGTAGCAGATCTGAAAGAAACACTACCAAATGTCCACATTGTACATACACTTGGACACCAGAGCATTGGAAACATGTTGCTGGAAATACACTGGCTGATGGAGCCGCAAAGTCAGCAGTAGACACGGCCACTGTTGCTGCAGTAATCCACTCAGGAGCGAAACTGGACGATGACATATGGGCTGCCGTGAAAGCTATGGCTGAAGGTACGCCCTACCCAAAGCATTCCTCCTAAATATTACTACTGAATAGGAGACTGTCTAAACGCTGAGGTAAAAATACCAGGAGTAGGGGTTTGATTCATTCCCAACAAAGGTATAAGATCAGAGTTGGTTAAACAGCGCAAGAGGGGGCAGCATCTGCCCATGCTGGTGTGACGGATACAATATCATTGTTGCAAGCACATTATTGGTGGCCAGGTCTATATAAACAAGCCAAGCAGTATGTTCTCTGCTGTGACATCTGGCAACAAATTAAGGTTTCCACTGTTAAACGCCCACCGCAGACACCCCTCCTAATTTCCAACAAACCATTACAATGTGTGTACTTGGACCATTGTGGTCCCCTAACAGCGGATAGTGCATACAAATATATTTTAGTTGCTGTTGACTCCTGCTCCAGATTTCTATGGGTGTGACCACAATGCTCGGCTGACGCTAGGACTGTTATTAAAGATTTGCAAGTCTTTATTGGTACATATGCAGTTGTGGCTTTCCACTCAGACCAGGGCCCTGCTTTCGCCTCAAGGGCGTTTAGGGACGACATGGCTTCATTAGGGGTCCAAATCCATTACCGTCTCCTTTTCATCCTGAGGGAAATAGTGTAGTGGAGTGACTAAATGGTGATTTAAAGCAGTCATTAACAGCAAGAGTCTTAGGTACTGGTCGTAGTTGGATTAACCACCTGTATGGAGTCCAGAGAGCCTTTAACAATCTGCCTAGCAGGTCCCTGGGTGGTCATACTTCATATGAGTGCCTGTTCGGAACTCAAATGTATGTTCCAGATCTTGATGGTCCTGGCTTGGAGGCGACAGAAACACCCTTTGACATAAATGAACGTGTCACTATCTTACAGGAATTACAACAGTTTTGTGAAGACAACGCTTCTGCCAGTGCTGCCTTCCCAGGAATTAAGGATGTACCTCTAATGCCTACAGGTTGGATTCCTAAAGTTGGCGATCTAGTACGTGAAAAGGTTGCTGTATAAAAGGAGTTTGATCCTTCTTATCGTGCACCGGTCCCAGTTTTGAGAGTACACAATACCAGAACTGTCATTCTACCTCCATTGGCTGGTGCTAAAGAAAACCGCTTTGTATCTATCGACAATGTCAAATTACACTAAATGGCCGATCCTGCACAGCAGACCAAGTGGAACAGCCAGTAGTTCCTGAATCACTCTTGCCACTGGTCAAGAAGTTCTTCTACAAGTTGTAAGCAGCAATACTGACATCTCTCCAAGCTTGTGGAGGATGGAAAATGATCTTGCATTGGTTCCGCTGCCATCTGTTTCAACAAACAATACAGGAATAACTGACCGATTTGACACAACTTCAACACAGACGGACGGTGTCATTTATTCTGAACCACCACAGGAAACACCCACTGGTTCTCCACCTATAAACACGGCTCCAGCTTTTGCACAAACTGTTTCTAGACACTTTGTCAACATCAACAACACCGTTTCTGACTCATTCGCCTCTTCTACATCTGAACTGTCAAAAACACTTAGCTGATAAACTGGCTTAAAGCAACTTTCTTTATTGTTCCATGGAACTATCTGTGGCTTTCCTTGGCTGTACTGGCTTTCCTACTTTGGATTGGTTTTGTTATAACGTTCTTTTTATTATTACATGGTCATTTTCTTCCTGAAAGATCAACAGTTGAACTGGTGAATGAGATCTTAAAACCACATTTTTCTTCTCACAAGGTCCGTAGAAACATGTCTTTTGTGAACATTTCCGCTACACAAATTTCTGATGGGATTGTTTGGGATAAAGTAACATTTGATATATATGGCCCCACAGAGGTCATTCAAATATATTATGGGGCATATTTATACTCCGTTTGCGCCGAATTTGCGTCGTTTTTTTCGACGCAAATTCGACACAAAACTAACTCCATATTTATACTTTGGCGTTAGACGCGTCTAGCGCCAAAGTTCATGGAATTAGCGTCATTTTTTTCCTTCGTTGCGTTAATGAGATGCAAGGTAGGCGTTCCCGTCTTCAAAAATGACTGCGATGCTATTGCGTCGGATTTATACTCCCGGGCAAAAATGACGCCCGGGAGTGGGCGGGACTAAAAAAACCACATTTGCGCCGGATTTTAGCGCCTGGGTCAGGGCAGGCGTTAAGGGACCTGTGGGCTCAGAATGAGCACAGAGGTGCCCTCCCAAGCCCCCAGGGACACCCCCTGCCACCCTTGCCCACCCCAGGAGGACACCCAAGGATGGAGGGACCCACCCCAGGGAAGAAAAGGTAAGTTGTGGTAAGTATTTTTTCTAAAAAAATGTATTGGCATAGGGGGGCCTGATATGTGCCCCCCTACATGCCACTATGCCCAATGACCATGCCCAGGGGACATAAGTCCCTTGGGCATGGCCATTGGGCAAGGGGGCATGACTCCTGTCTTTGCTAAGACAGGAGTCATGTTAATGGCGTCTGGGCGCCACAAAAAAATGGCGCAAATCGGGTTAAGACTATTTTTTTGCCTCAGCCTGACTTGCCCCATTTTTGGACGCCCAAACGCCATTTTTCCATACGCCGGCGCTGCCTGGTGTACGTGTTTTTTTTTCACGCACACCAGGCAGCACCGGTCGGCTAACGCCGGCTAACGCCGGCTAACGCCATTCAATAAATACGGCGCCCGCATGGCGCTTCAGAATGGCGTTAGCCGGCGCTAATTTTTTTGGCGCAAAACTGCGTTAGCGCAGTTTTGCGTCAAAAAGTATAAATAGGGGCCTATGTGTTTAAATTTTCAAGGAACGATGTAATAATACCCGGCGTTGTTTCTGATGATTGGGATGTGAAAACAGTTGATTCTATGTTGACTGAATTGCAGTATTATACTGTATTTGAAAACGAAGATGTTTATCAATCAAAAGAGAATAATGGTGATGTTTTGCTATAATTATTATGGACACCATTACATTCACCGAGCAAGTATCCCAAAGACTGTTTTTAATTACACACAATGGGAACATTGTTCAACTCCACCACAAGGGAGTTCTAAAACGTACTCCGAAAAGTTTGCATTTTTTCTGGGCACAGTCTTAAAAATGCAGAGTCGTATTATTTTTAATTGCCATCGATGGAAAATATAAACATATTATTGACAGATACGAAATGTATTTATTTGGATTCCTTTGTTTCCCAGTTGGCTATAGATGGCTATGGATATTGGCTGAAGTCGATTGACTTAAAAAGTCTTTGGGGAACTAGAAATTGAAAATAAAGGGGAAAGAAGCATTATTTAGAACATGCCTGTTACCTGTTCAAATGATATTTTTAAATGAAACTGTACAACAAACAAGTTGTTCAGGTTTAGCAAAGGTTAAGGAATTGAATGCGCTCAGTATTCCTGCCCCTGCAAAATTTCACAAATGGCAAAAATGTACAAATGCAACTGAAGATCAGCTCGATGAATGGGTCCAGATTGGCACGGTTAATGCTTCACTATCACGTCCTGACGGGTAGTTATTTTGGCCAATAGATACCAATGGGTGCCATAAACGTTTTATAAACTCCACGGGGTTTTAGAACTAGTGGGTTGGACCCTCGCTATATATCATCTGAACATACAGGTATAGTGACAACATATAGTGTAGAGAAACTATGCCAGCAATGGTTGAAGACTTCCTCACTAGATGCTGTTAGAGAACATCTCAGTCTCCTGTCTAATAACACTGATTTACAGGATTTCCTGTTAGGCCCCAGAAGACAACGCAGAAAGCGCTCCTTGTATGAAGTATATAATGAAATTTGGAAGCTTTCCCAACAAGAAGCTGCTGCCCGGTTGAGGCAAATCGACCAGGAAAACTTACAGAAGGCATTAGCTGTTGTGGATACTGGAGTTAATACCCTGCCCGACCGGATATACACCATGAATAACATCGTCTCTTCTGCAATATACATAATACAGAGTGATATGCCTTCTTTACACCATGGACAAAGTCAACTAAGGTCCATTATGCAGTTGGGTTGGATATTTCAAACACTGAAGGCAGGCCATGTTCCTGGCAACACTTTAGTGCAAGGGACATATTTTCTACATTTAACTTAATGAGACAACAACAACTAATGACTAAAAAAAAAGCAACTTATGTCATGTTGAACATCGCAAAGTTAGAAAAGTTGCCTTTTACCGTGGCTGAAATACCATCTGCTGAATGGTTAATACATGGGGTCATTAATCTGCCTATTTCAACACTTCAATTCACGTCCTGTTTAAAACATATTTCAGTAGGCAGACATGAAAGGCTGGGAGATAGTTACGTCCATTAGGTGTGGGAGCTGCCATTCTCATACAAATGTCTCAGTGGCATGAAAGAGGTCTTTCTTAGCGGTAGTGAATGCAAGACATTTGAAAGCCATTTATTTGTTTGTAAACAGCTGTCCTTCCATGGTGCATGTAACGCTTTAGCAGCAAACTTGGCTTGTTATCTGAAGGGAGTGCCAGTCCCCTTTATTAGACTTGCATTCCAGGTGCTTTCAAATGGCTGCTATTTTCTCCTCAATGGTGAAGACTGTTGTGGGATGCAAGCTGGAATAGTTTATGTTGTTTCGGTCTCTAAGATTGTTACATGCTTCGGGAACATACGTTTTCCTCCCATTAGACAGAAAGTGGTAGCTGACATTTGGCCCCATATTGCATCATCTAATGTGAATTTTGACAAGTGGAGCAGACTCAAGGCTTTATTGTTCCAAAAACATATGGTGCTCACATCAGCATGTGAGACCTACGCACTTCAGGTGGCAAGGCCATCAGCAGAGACAGTTACAACTGTGGGAACCATCCCAAATGGCAAGCACATTGTTAATATTCTGTGTTTATTCTGAGGTCCCGTATGGGGAAATACCGCTTCCAGAGCATTTTTTTTTTGAGCTAACCAAAACAGAATTGTTTCTCATTTGACGGGTACCTTACCTATTATCGAATGTACAGTTGCAGGATTAATGCCTGGTGTCACTGCATATGGTTGCGCTGGTGCAGCACATGCTGGGTTCGTGTTTAATGAATGTTTGCATTCCAAACTGTACTAATCGTGAGTATATTGCTGTTAGCTCAGCATATCAGTGACAGACTTCAGCTGCTGTTAGATTTGCTGCAGCAGGGTGAGGTGTATATGTGGCCAACAAAGGCCAGGTAGGACCATCATTACTTAGAGGATGTAACCAAACGTGCTAAATTGTGTGGGGGTAGGGTGTCATCAAGCCAATTATTATGTTCTTGATAAGATAGAGGTATTTCTAAATATGCATATTCTCTGTGTTGTGCAGGTATGCTTGCAGGTGTATAGTGATGAAATGTATTTGTGTTCCCATCAACTGCTGGAAACATGACCCAAGAATAGAAAAGTTCTGTTCTATAAGCTGCGTGCACCTCCACAACAATTATGACTGTACACCCCTGGTCCAATAGGCCATGTGCCAATAAATGTGCGGTAAGGTGGGGTGGTCTCATATTGACTGCAATTGCTACCTGTTTTTGGTTTTGCCATGACAAATGGTTAACTTTGTTCAGAGAAGGCACAGCAAATGGGGATTATCCTTTAGAGTTCAAGCTTTAACAACCTACAGCTTTAGTTAGGTGTTCCCTACTTTAACTGAGGCGGAAATACTCAATACCACAGACGTCTCCATATCTAGTACTGAGGTGTCTTTGTATATAGTGAGACAGAGATACTTAGGAGGACCTAAAAATTAGAACCTGACCAAACGTTGGTGGCACCATGTTGAGTAGGCTCTCCTTATTCTCATGAGACTACTGGATTTGAGTGGCATAATCGTCTTCGACGTGGGAGACTGAGTGACAGCTGTTGCCCCAATCAGGGTTTTGCTCCGACCAACTAGCAGTGCCTCATCTCTACACAAGAGCAGGGATGATTGGGCAGCTGAGCGCATAACACAATTGATTCCTCAGGGAAATCATGGTTACTCAGATCTCATCCATTTCTCTCAATTACATTGGTCTCATATATACAATGACAAGCAAAAGCAGTATATGTTTCAATAAGGTTTTAATGAAGCAACTCCATCCTAGACAGTAAAGAATGTACTGCAATAACCAGGATGATAAAGCTTGAAAGGACTAAAATTGTGACAAGGAGAGTAAAGCATAGAAATAACGCTACCATAATGTCACTAGAGTCAATTAGATTAATTCCTACCTCAGCTATATTAGAGCACAGCATGTTAAGCTCTAGTTCTGCCCTTCAGGTTCCCCTGGGAAGACATCAACCCCCATACCTCGGCAAAGGCCTGAAGTCTGCATAAGCAGCTGAAGCGAAGTGTTCAGCAATCAGCATAAAGTCATAGTCATCTGGCTGGAATCTCCCTCCCTTACCGTGTAAGGTACAGAGAAGTGTTTTTACATTAAAACAGCTGATTTTCTGGGAAAATGTCCCTATGTAAGGATGTGTGTGTTTCTATGAATACCAGAGGCAAAACTTATCTCACTGCAGCCTTGAAGGAAGCACAGAGTGAACAAGCATGTCTTGTTTTTGAATGAAGTGTTGGCCTAAGCAAGAACAACTAGATAGAAAGAAATAAAACAAGACTGCAAAAGTGGCTTTTGTTAAAATAATAAACAAAGCTGAATAAAATATATCTAGGTTAAAGTGCACATTGCAGTCTTAATGTGTTAAAACAACGTGCATGGAGCTAAACTTAAAATGGCCACACAAAAATGTAATGCAATTTTAGATGCGTCACAAGTTTGAAAAGTGTTGCCCTGCCGAATCTTGAGTGCTGGCCTTGTCCTGTCTTGCAGGTCAATCATTTTAGTGTACATATTGGCACATGGTCCAGCACATATGACAACATAATTGGGGGAGAGCCACCACACTCTCCCCCATGGGCAATTCAGGGTTTGGGGCATTGAATTACAGTCAGAGTTGCAAGTTAAATGCACATATTGCTGCTGTCCAGATAGAGGATTTGTACACATAGCAAGGGGGTAATGTGTTACAAAAATGTGAAAATGTTAGTCTTGATGAGTGCTGTGTATCATGTTTTCCATGACTCACATGGCATGTCACAGTCGGTGTATCAAATGCATTATGTAATTTGAAAGGTACACAATGAAAGATGGCCACAACTTCCTTTTTTCCCACATCTATACCCTGGGACGAGAAGGATCAGACAGCCTCCTGTGTACTGTCCACTATCAGACTTGCAGGCCATGGAGGACAGAAATGTCATCCAGATTTACCACATGGATAGGTAGACAAATGTGGATCTTTGTTGTCATTTGGAGCCGGATCTGATGAAAGCTATCCGTCATGCAAAAAGCATACCACCCATTGTCATGTTAGTGTTGCACTCCTGGCCACAGGGTCCTTCCAAATACAATGGCCCTAACTGCTGGGACTTCTCGGCCTATGTTCAGTTTGGCCTTGAAGGATGTTTTCTCTGCAATGTTGAAAGACCTGCACATCTACATCCGCTTTCCTCAACATGAGGATTTTGCCCATGTGATGGCAGATTTCTATGGCACACATCCCACATGTACATGATGGGAGCAACCGATGGTACGCATGTAGCCTTGGTTCTACTGCATGGCAATGAAGAGTTCTATCTTAACAGGAAGAACTACCATTCCATTGGTGTCCAAGTAGTTTGTCTGGTGGACCTCTACATTTCCCAAATCCTTGCTCGGTACCCAGGTTCAGTCCATGATGCATTCATCATGCGGAGCAGCACGATTCCACAGCTGATGGCATGACTGTACTCAGAGAGGGCCTGGCTGGTTGGTAAGTAACATATGTCATGTGTCTTTGTATGCTATGTTTGCTGATTGTGAGAAGATGCTTTGGACTCATGGTTGTGCACATGTCACATTCCCTTACAGTGGACTCTGCATACCCAAACCATCCATGGTTGTTGACACTGGTGAGAATCCCAACTATGCCAGGGGAAGTCCGCTTCATCGAGGCACATGGAAGAACACGGTGTGTCATGGAGTGGGCTCCTGAAGGCAAGGTTCTTGGGCATTGAGAAGACTGGTGGAGCCTCCACTACTCACTGGTAAAAGTGTTTTAAGATCATTGTGGCCCGCTACATGCTCCACTACCTTGCCCTGAGGAGAAACATTTCATACATCCCTGATGAGGGAGAGCTAGCAGTGCCACTGGTTGAGCCTCCTGAAATGCCAAATGAGGATGACAGTGATAAGGATGAAGGTGTAATCAATTAGTACTTCACTTGAGTGTAAGTACGTGATGTTCTGTGATTATTGTGACTGCATGGGGTACTATAGGGGTCAGTATTTGTTCAAAATGGTATCTCTGTCACCACAAGACAGGGCATTTCATGATATGCAACATACAGCCCTAGTTTGACGGCTAAATCAGGCTTGAAGATGTGACTCTCTTGGGGATCTCCTTTGTTTCGGGCAGTCACATTGCACTGTCACTGAAACAACTGAAGATTGAAATGAGGTTTGTGTCTTATGTATACCTTTACCAGCCTAAACTCTCTGTATGTTACTTATTCCTTCCAGGTCTCTTCGCCATGCCATCCTCATGTGGGCATTTCAGAGTTGTGTCATTGGCAGGTTGCTGTTGCTGGTCTGATATGTGAATTGGACATGGATTGACAGTGGGAGGGCAGGAATCTGAGCTACACAATAGACCTGTTTGCAGTGGTGTGTTAGTCCAATGGTCTTATCTGTATGATCATGAGGCCTTGTAACATGTCATGCTGTACAATTCGTTCCTTCTACCTTTACATTGAGATGACATTGATCCTGTATGGCAATTTAGTGTCTGTCAATGTGTTTCCTCATTGCAGGCCAGTGTGCCTGTGCCACAACACTGAAACAGGTTTGTGACATTCCACCAGGTGCTTGCTCATTGTTATGGGAAGGGCCGGGGCTCAGGGTCTGTTGAACCGACCTCTGTCTGTACCATGCCATAAGTTAAGTTGGCAGGCCTGGTTTGTGTATCTGATAATGGTCAAACTGGAGACAAAATCCCATACTCTCTTTACCTAATCTATGGGATAAGGTCTTACAGGCCCTTTATGGTTTAGTCTGATGCTCATTGGTAATAGGCTATCTGGCCTGTTCCATATGGCTCAGACGTTCTTGGATATGACAGACATTCTTAACAGCTTATGTGCAAAGCAGTACGATACAATGTTTGATGTGACAACACACAAGTGACATTGTATTGGTAGTCATCCTCAACATGACACTACCTGAGACATCTCCCTACATCCACTCTCTCCTAACATCTACAGCATGTACATTACATGTGATTAGCCTTCAACATTGCAGACAGATACAAAAGAGAGGCAAGAGGCAGTGTTTTAGTGATGGGTGTGTTTATTTCTATTTGTACAAAAATGAATAGTGATTCTGGATAAAAAACAATAATTCAGGTGAAAGGATCAGTCATGGTGGATGCAATCGATAGAGTAGCGGCCACAACATTTGGGATCCTGATTCCAGGGTCCAACTAGCATGGAATATGGAAAGTGGTTAAGGAACAGTCAACAGAGCAAGTCTGTGGCAGACAAAGGAGTGATATCTGGAAGTAGTCAGTTGCTGGAAGTAGTGGTTAGTGTATTGCCACCCGCACTTCCTGGATGCTTGGCTGGATGTCCTCACTTGGGGGAGCTCAGTGACTACATAGGCAGGGGTGTCTGAGGCGGGTGCTTCCCCTGGCAGGGCCTCCATTCCAGTGGCTACGATTGATGCAGGGCCTGATGTGGATGCGCCAAAGGAAGGACTATGATGCTGTTGCCTATCCCTGCACATAGTACTGTTCATGTCCCTCAGCGGTTATCTGTGCAAGCATTATCTGCTTTGGGATTCCCTATATGTTTTGGCCCAAATTGATAAACATAGTTCCTGAAATGCACTACAAGACCACACATGAGAGCCTACACTAGAAAAGAGGAAACACAATTCACAATGGCTTGCCTCCTCTCAAAGTTGCACAAGCTGATAAAAAGTGAACAGTAATGACATGATATGCCCCATCTCAGCATGGGTGTGGGCTGTAGGGTAGCTTTCTCCTATAGTATAGCCATGCTGAATGGATGACGATATGCTTGTTCATATGTAGCCATTCAACTTGTAGGCAGCTTGAGTGGCAGAAAAAATAAACCAATAGCTAATAAATTACACGTGTAACAATCTGTGGCAAATGGGGGGACTCCCTAACTGTATGGATTACATCTGTAACCATATCTGCAAAAAGGGCATAAGGGTTGATGCAGAGAGAGCTTTGAAGCAAATGTGGAGTTTAATGAGGGAAGAAAGAAGAAGACAAAGGGGCTTTAGAGAGCAGTGAAAACCATGGATATATCAGAATGAGTCGAATGGAAGGTAAATGGCAAATAAAAAAATGAAATGTGAAAGTGAGGAGATAGCAGGGAGAAAGTACAATAGCTGGAGACAAGAACATAAAAAACAAAATAGATTCCCAGGGAATGTCATTCGCGGAGCAAGGCAGAAATTAGGGCTGTAGAAAACAAAGGGATAAAGACAGTCCAGGAGACCAATATTGGAGAAGCAGTGTGTGTGCCCATAATTCCTTGGGTTCACTGGCCTTACAACGCACGTGTAGGATACTCATGTAAATAAAAAATTAAGATGTTATTGCACGAAAAGCATCATGTCCAATAGTGCGACTCAATTGACACTTTCAAGGAGCTGGCGTGCTAAATGATTGATTTTCACCACTCAAGTAATCTTCCTTATGCTGTTTTGATCCTCACATATCTATTTAGAAGAAAGGACTTCAAGTTATTATTTATTTGTGAGAAATAAACAGCAGGGCTCAACACAGTAGCTTTATGGAAACGGGCTTCCAGAAGCAGACATGCTGCGTTGTTTTGTATTCAGCCTCTCATATCCATTTACAAGGAAAATAAGATGACTGCACACCTGCACCGGAAGCTACGGCCTGACCTGACTGGGCAATGAAGGTAGTACGAGATGCAAAGTAGGGGTGGACCTTTGAAAAATATTGAGCATTTTACTTTATGTAAATGAAAAAAGTGAATTCACAATGTTAGATAACACAGTGGGACTAGAACCTGTGCTGCTAAATCAGGAGTGGAAAAGTTGTAAAACAAACCCTTACGCAAAGCTACCTGCCGTTGCGTTCACTCAATATATATAATCACAAGAGAAAGCAAACTACGCAGCTTCAATTTCTAGGGAGCAAAGGAGGGATGATTGGGGAGACAAGAGCACGCATGGAAGGAAGGGAGTGAAGGAGGATTAAAGTAAGGAGCTAGCCAGGGAAAATGAAAGGTTGGGGCAGGAAATGATGGGGGAATAGGAGGCCTCTTCGTGCTTTGCAGGATTAGCATAATCATTTTTATGCTAATCCTGCAAAGTGCAGGGCTATCGTCAAAACGATGATGCTAGTCGCCCTGACTACCACCATGGTGCACCATATTTTAAATATGCCGCAAACATGGCGGCGTTAGGGGCCACTAAGGGGTGCTAGAAAAGTGGCGCTGCACTAGATGCAGTGCCACTTTCCATGAATCTGCCCCCTATTTTTCTATTCACATGTAAGTCATATGAGTTTTGTATTAAAAAAAGGGATTTTCTGGATGCCCTGCATTCTAAATGATTGTTTGTCTCCCCCTTTTGTCTTTTTTAACTGAGTTTTGTAGATACACAATGGTGTCTCTTTTTCCTTGAGCACTTTACTGTGCTGAGTTTGTGAAAACTGGTGATGGAGTTTATACATTTGGGCCCAGATTCTCAAATTGATATTTGTGTTGGTATGTGTGGGAAAATAACGCAAAGCAGCGCAAAGTCTATTACTTAGAGTATTCCAAAACAACTGCCATCTATCTCTCAAAGTATTACTAAAAGTAAATAACGTTTTAAAAGTAATAGAAATTACATATTGTTTACCAATTTCATACATCTTTTCTGCTGAAATAAGAATATCAGATTGTGTTTCCTTTTGACAACCATTAAAAGTTTGCATAAAAAGTAAGTTAAACTATTACAAACATTTTAATAATATTACCAAATCAACGAAAAAATTGATATTGCCTGATGGGAGAAATTTACTATTCCAACTTTGCCCTGTGCCAACTGGGGGAGTGTATTGAACAGTGACTGGAGGGCAGATGTATCATTTTAAAGTACATCTTGTGCCAACTAAGAGAAGTTGCTCTCCATTGACTAGGGAGCAGGTTTGCTATTCTAGCCTCTGCCCTCTGCCAACTGGAGTAGATACTGACTAGGGGAAGGATTTGTTATGCAAAACCCCACCCTGTGCCAACTCATGGAAAATGCTGGACAGTGACTCAAGGGCAGATTTACTATTCAACTCCATCCTGTTCCAACTGAGGCAAGGTGCTGGACAGTTCAATGATGAGCAGAATTATTAAACTTAAACCTGCCCTGCACCAACGTAAGGACAGTGGAGGACAGTGACTGGAGGCCACATGTACATTTCTAAACTCTGGCCTGTGCTTACTCGGGTGAGAAGCTGGACAGTGACTGGGGGCAGATTTACTGTTCTTACATCTGCCCTGTGCCAACTACAGGAAGGTGCTGGATAGTGACTCTGGGCAGATTTATTATTCTAACTCCACCCTTCACCAACATGATGAATGTGCTGAACAGTGACTGGTGAGGCAGACTTCCTGTTCCAACTCTGCCTTGTGCCAAGTGGAGAAGGTGCTGGACAGTTACTGGGTAGCAGACTTATTATTCAAACCTACACCCTGAGCCAATCTGGGAAAGGTGCTGAACACTGAATGGCAGGTAAAACTTCACCATTTTGTCTACCATTAGAACTTTAAAAAACAAATTGAAAAATTGAAAAAAAAAAAACATTTTCAAAAACAAATGTAAGCACAGATGGTCAACAAGAACTCAAACAATGATACTAAAGGAACACATTATACAATTGCAAATTTCAAGTTAAGCGACCAACTGCTGAAATATGCTTGATACAAATCAATTACATTTCTTTTTTCAGCAGGTTAAAGCTATTAACAAAAAAATTATTTTTCTCTATAGGTACAACAACAAAAGAGTACAATATATGCACAATTATTACCATAACCTTGTGTTTTTCTCTTCTATTTTTCAGACCATCAAACTGTGGACAATCCATGTCAGTACCAGCATTTGCTATCATAAAAGGATTATAGACTTCTGAAATATGCTGAGTATATTTATTGTAAAGAGAGATTAACTGAGCCCTGGAGTCCTTAGAAGTGTGTTGAATATTTGTCAACCAGTTGAAAGAGCAGAGAGGTTACCTTTGGAGTAACAGTGGAGGGAAACGCCAAGCTTAACCACTCAGCCTCTACTGTGGAGTTAGAAGTGACAGAGAATATTACATTTATCAAATTAATTGTGGCCACTTTCAATGGTTCTGTTTTCAGGGAGGCAGCCCGGAACACTCTCATCCATGTTGAAAGTAGTATGTCCACACTCACAAATTTAAGAAAGATGGTGCAATGAAAAAAAACGACGAGTAATCCTCAAAGAGTAACTCCTAAAACCTATTCTGACATTAACTTTCCCCCTGAACTAAGAGAGTCCTTCAATTATGAACCTTTCCTTCTCTATGAAAACAACAATCATTTAAAATGCATACTAATCCTATACTACATAACACTGTTACCTTTGCAAATTGTGAAAATTGGATGATGGATGGCAGATTTAAACCCACCCACAATCCATTCACCCAAATGCACACTACTCATGCTAGCATACATAACACAAGTGCTCCATTAATTTACAATCTACTGCCTGACAATTAAAAACAAATACTGAATTTTATTAGTAGTAATATCCAGAACAGTAAATAAAAGTCCTCTGAGAATCACAATTGATTTGAATAACAGAAGATCAATACTATTCTGAGATTTGCACAAATACACTAATTCAAGGATTTTGTCACTTTTCCCAGTCTATTTGGAAATCAATTCAAAAACCTCATTAACTGAGGATTTTTGTCTAACAGTAAAGTTAAATTTGCATTTAGAAAACAATCTCTTAATGTTCTGTTTCTCCTGCATATGTGAATGATTTCTACACATCAATTATATAGTCAGAATATTATGCTTAAAACTTAGGAAAATTGGTACCACTTTCAAATGTCTTCAAAGATACATAGATTAGCCATCTGAGCAGGTCCAGTCACAGAAGAAAACCCTGTTTTCTACTACTGAATGGCGGAACTCCTACTCGGCCTGCTTAGGGGGAAGTGCAAAAATAAACAATGCAATTGGCATAATTCTTTTACACTTCTATCAGAAAAATTCACCCCAAGCTCCATCATTTGATGACAATTTTGAAAAAAAAACAATTATGTTTTTAAAAAATAGCAAATCAAATTTCACTTTGCCTTCTTTGTTTTTCTCAAAAATATCTATGTCCAGTAAACAGGTATCCCGAAAAGTTCCAAATGGAAAAAAACGCAATTCATATACCTAAAAAAAGATATTTTAAATCCACTTCCTTGAAGCTGTGTTCTTTCCTCTTGTTGGTCGATTTCTTCTGGAAACGTTAAACACCTACTAAAAACCAGAAACATTTTTTCACAAATATGGAGGTGGAAAACTGGTTACCAATAGCAATATTCACAATTTTATTAAAATAAAAGTTCTGACTATTTGCCTCCATCTCTCCTTACAATTAGTTACTTAACCTAAATGTTGTGTAAAGTAAAATAAAGTAAGAAAGATTGTTGTTCCTTGCAGCTCCTCTGTGCTTCCGATCTTGACTGCAATGTTCCACACACTGTAGAAACACAGATGCCAAACCATTTACCTCATGCTGAAAAAGTAAAACTATAGAAAGGTAATGAAATGAATGGAAAATCATGGAAAAATGTTGAAAACATGTTTATGAGTCTACTATATGTTAGGATGGCAATGCTTGTTAATTGTGTAAAAATAAAGTATATTTTTTGTATGTCAAAAGTATTTTTTATATTTTATAGCATTAACAATGCATAGAAATAAAATGTATACCATTATAAAATGTATGTTATATATCTTTCTTAGATATTCCAATACGTTCAAATAGAAAGTATGTATTGTATATTTATTTGCATTTTTATAATTATTTAAACATAATGAATGTTATTTCTTTATTGCAAAAATTATTCTAACATTGATAAAATATTGAATTAAATTCCATTTTTACTTCAGGCAAGCCCTATTTCCCTTAACTACCACTCCTAAAACGTTTATAGGCATATCTAAATGATATGTATAATTTATTTTATGAATTATAAAATATATTCAAATAAGAATATATTTCAAAAACTCATGTATTTCGACTAATACCTGAGCATTAATACACTTCCCCAACTATTACCCTACATATCCTTCACATCCCAATCATAAAACATTTCTATGGATCACAGTTGTAATACTCACGTATTTTAACCCCTTGCCTGACAGGGCTTTTCCCCCTCAGGTGCCAGGCCTTTTTTTGGCTATTTGGGGCAATTTGCGCTTAGGCTCTCATAATTGTTTGTCTAAATAAGCTACTCACACCAAATTTGCGTTCTTTTTTTCCAACATCGTAGGGATTCTTGTGGTACCCAGAGTTTGTGGGGGTCCCCTGAAATAGACTAAGAAATAAGCCAAAATACAGCAAAAAGTTCCCTTTTTTAGAACAAATGGGAAAAAAGGGCTGCAGAAGAAAGCTTGTGTTTTTTCCCCTGAAAATGGCATTAACAAAGGGTTTGCAGTGCTAAAATCACAATCTTCCTAGCTTACAGGAACAGACAGACTTGATTCAGAAAACCACTATTTTGAACACAATTTTGGCATTTTATTGGGACATACCCCATTTCTACTATTTTTTTAGCTTTTAGCCTCCTTCCAGTTAGAGACTGAAATGAGTATGAAACCAATGCTGGATTCCAGACAGCTGAACATTTCTAAAAGATAGACAAAATTCTGAATTCAGCAAGAGGTCATTTTTTTTTTAGATTGTACAAGGTTTTCCTACAGAAAATAACAAGTGAAATAAGACAATATTGAAATTGAGGTAAAAAAACAGCAATTTCTCCCCACGGTTTACTCTGTTACTTTTTCCTGCCATGTCAGATTTTCAAAACCAAAATACCTTTACATCTGCTGGACTCTTCTGGTTGCAGTGATATATAGGGTTTGTAGGTTCATCAAGACCCCTAGGTACCCAGAGCCAATTAAGGATCTACACCTCACAATGGGGTTTCATTGTATACCAGGTATACAGCAATTCATTTCCTAAAATATAAAGAGTGAAAAATAGGTATCAAGGAAACCTTTGTATTTCCAAAAAGGGGCACAAGATAAAGTGTTGAGAAGCAGTGATTATTTGCACATCTCTGAATTCCGGGGTCCCCATACTAGCATGTGAATTACAGGGCATTTCTCAAATAGATGTCTTTTTTACACACTGTCTTACATTTGGAAGGAAAAATGTAGAGAAACACAGGGTGCAATAACATTTGTTGTTCTATTCTGTGTTCCCCCAAGTCACCCCATAAGAATGGTACCTCACTTGTTTGGGTAGGCCTAATGCCTGTGACAGGAAACGCAAGATGGACTCATCACATTTTCCCAAAGAAAACTGACCTAGCTGTGGATTTTGGCCTCTAGCTCAGCTGGCACCTAGGGAAACCGACCAAACCTGTGCATTTTTTAAAACTAGACACATAGGGAAACCCAGAATCGGGTGACTTGTGGGGCTCTCACCAGGTTCTGTTACCCAGAATCCTTTGCAAACCTCAAAATCCGTCTCCCTATAGAAATGGTACCTCACTTGTGTGGGTAGGCCCAGTGCTTGCAACAGGAAATGTTCCAAACCACAGTATGAACACATCAAAATGATCTATTACACATCTTCCTGGTTTTGGAAGGAGGTGAGGCTTGCGTTAATCCCCCAACAATTTCTTATCCAGACTCCTCTGCAAACCTCAAATATAGCAAACAAAATCACATTTCCACACTTTTCTTTTGTAGGATCTCTGTGCTGGTACAAATTTCCTACCACTCAATGTTCCCCGCGGTCTGCCAATAAAAATTATACCTCACATGTGTGGGTGGCCCCGGTGCCTGCAACAGGAAAAGGACAAAAATGTGTAGAGATTGAGGGGATAGCTCAGCAAGTTGATAAGCACAATTTTCTCTTTTATACATCTTAGGATGACTCTGCTTTGGCGAACCACACAAGTGAGGTATCATTTTACTCGGGAGACTGAGGGGAATGCTGGGTGGAAGGAAATTTGTGCCTGCGCGGTGATCCTACAAAGAAAAGTGAGGAAAATGTGCTTTTTTAAGCAAATTTTGAGGTTTGCAGAGGAGTCTGGGTAAGAAAATTTTCGGAGGATTCACGCAAGCCACACCTCCCTGGACTCCTCTAGGTGTCTAATTTTTTTTAAATGTCTGGGTTTGGAAGGTTTCCCTAGATAAAGGCCGCACCCAGGACCAAAAACGCAGGTGCCTCACCCTGAAACACAGGTAGTTTTGTAATAGATCATTTTGATGTGTCCACATCCTTCTGTGATGTTCCAAACACTAACATTGTGAAATGAAACACACTTAGGTTATGTTCAAAAGACTCCTCACCCACCAACCAAGTTGGTGGCATGCTTCATCATCGAGGTCCCACCTGAGACACCTAACATGTCACGGGTATGCTGCGATGCCTGATTACAGTGGGGCAGGTTTTTTCATTTTTCTCCACACATACTGGTTGGATTTGGCATGAGGGTGAGTGATGGTTCAGTAGATCAAATTTTATTAACAAGAGATTTCACAAAAATGAAGTGCACTGTTAATAACTGAAAGGCCAAAAAACTGAACCAATGACTCACAGCTCGTGAGATGTATAGCCGCGTCAAGGCACCTACCGATTTACAGTCCATTCACACACCTTTTATTCATGACAATCACAAGATAATTCACACCTCCAGCTGTGGGCCCAGCACATTACAACACTCGCATCAACAGACAGTGACATTTAAGGGCCCTTCACTTTCATACGCCCACGTGCCTGATGCAGCAATTACACCAGCTGATGGGAGCGTGTGGACTGGCATTTGGCTGGCAGTGTGTTGCAGTGGCCAACAGCAAGTCACTATTTACACCACCAGCCAAGCGCCACTCCACGCACACTGCCAGCAAAGCTCCACTCCATGCATACCTCCAGCCGTCACTCCACGCACACAGCCAGCCAAGCGCCACTCCATTCACACCGCCAGCCAAGCGCCACTCCATGCAGGCTGCCATCACTTTTCTTTAAATAACAAAAGAAACCAATAACTATTTATAAATAAGTGCAAAACTACAAACACAAAAGCTCTAACTGAATACATGACAGTAATGCTAACTGTGAAACTGAACATATGAAAAAATAAAACAGGCAGTTTATGCTCACTGTAGTACCTAGTAAGTGTTCTGTATGTGGTAACTCCTGAAACAGCTAGCCACACACAGCACAGGCTTTGCAGGACAGTCCAGGCAATACATCTGACTCTCCCTCAGGATACCTCTTCAGGCACAGACTCTTCATTTCTTAGTGGGCAAGTCATTTTTGGGAGTGGGAGGAATGTGATCAGGAAAGTGGCGATCTTTCAATCTAACCACATCTTCGACCACTGCTACTATAGGAACTCTTGTCTTTTCCACCACAATAAGGCTCTCTATGACTGACTCCTGAAATTCAACACATTTCATCCTTGACTCAGGGGAACAATCATTGAACACAATAAAAGCATTAAAAGTTGCCAAATGAAAATAGATGGGCAACTTTTTATACCACACGTAAGACTTACGAAGAGCAGTGTAAGGTTCCAACCTCTGATCTACTCTGTCAACACCACCCATGTGCTTATTGTAGTCCAAAACACATGCAGGTTTGTGCACTTCCGCCACCTGACCCCAAACAGTCACAGGGGAAGTGCTCTCATTGTGGATGGTAGTTAGCATGTACACATCCCTCCTGTCAGCAAATTTCAGAGCAAGCAGCTCATTATTACACAAGGCACTGCACTGTCCCCTCTCAAGTTTTTTACCGACAAGTTCCCTTCGATAGCCTTTCCGGTTAGAACAGATTATGCCACAAGCAACAGTGTCTATTCTGAACAATTCCTTGAACAACTGCACTCTTGTGTAGACATTTTCTACATACAAATGGTGACCTTTGTTAAACAGTTGTCTACCAACTAAGTGAGTGTCTTCTCACTAACTCCAAAACTGGGCAGACAACCAGGGTGGTCAATAGTGGAAGCCCTACAAGTGTAGACGCAGAAATTATACACATATCCTGTACTACTTCAAGACACCACATACATCTTAATTCCATATGGTGCCCTTTTACTAGAAATATACTGCTTAAAAACCAAACGCCCCCTAAAACAGAACCATAGACTCATCTACAGATATTTCTTTCCCTGGAACATAGACCTCTCTAAACCGATCTACAAAATGATCAACGACAGGCATAATTTTAAAAAGACGGTCACCATCAGGGTGATCTTGTGGCAAGGATAAAGCATTGTCAACAAAATGCAGCATCCGAAGAAGAAGCAAATACCGATTACGAGTCATGGTTGCAGGAAGTATAGCCGTTGCCATCAAGGGACTAGTAGACCAATAAGAAGCCAGTGACGGCTTCTCTGTCAACCTCATCAAAAAAGTCAAACTCAGGAACTTTTTCAGCTCTTCTTGATTTGTGGGAATGCACTGGGTAGCTCTAGACTGAAGCCTAAGTCTGGCAGTGTTGTCCCTCAAATGCTGCTCCGCATACAAATGAGTCTGCTCAACAATCTATTTCAAAAATACATTGTCCAGAAACAACTGAAAGAAATTGACAGGCAAAAAGTATTTCATACTCACTCTACACCCTGGGAGACCAGTAAAGGCAGGCAAATGTGGCTGCTCCCTGTTTGGGGCAACCCAGGTGTCAGGTCTTCCAATGGGAAACCTTTCAGCCACAGACTGCTGCACTATTGGCACATCAGTGTCCTCCTCTAAAACAGGCCCTTCATCTGCACTGAGAGTGGCTTCCTCATCAGAAGATTCTTCTCGGACAGAAAACTCACTGCCAGAATCTCTCACTTCCTCCTCTGCCTCAGATGCAGAGTCAGTCTCATAATCATGGTCAAAAGACAACTCAAAAAGCATGCCAACAACCTGATGAGCGGTCACTCTGCGGCTAGCCATGATCTTTTCTAAGAAATGTAACTTGACAAATGCACCAAAAACAAACAGCACTGTCTAAAATAAGTAATAAACAAAGTGTGGCTTCATCACAAAGAGTTATGTACTCGAAAACTAAACCACTCACTTGCCTGAAAAAGCAAGTCTCACCAGCAATTACTCTGCACAGACACAGCAAACACCAATGATATCCCACTAAAAAGAAAAAAGAAAAGCAGATTAGACATAAGACATTCACACACAATCCTGCATTTAGTACACCACCTACAAACATGTCATTCATGCATGGCAACAATACTCCTTTGGAGTAAATTGTTATTACTTACCTAAAACATGCAACTACACAAACCGCAGGTCAACCACTGCCAAAACTGCAAGGATCCACAGCAAAGGAAGCAAAGGCTTTGAACTAGAACAAAAAGGAGAAATGAACTGTTATAATCACAAATGCACATACTTTGTCAGTTGACAAACACTATGCCACCAAGCATTTAGAAATTTTCCCTAGTGCCTAAGTGGATGCTGCCCCCCTTGGAGGCAGATGGGCCTGAAAAACTAGTGCGATTTCCCCCAAGGGCAGTATTGTGCCCCTTTTGGGGAGGGCGACCCTTGCCAAAGGGGCAGCCCCCCACAAAAAAAAAACACACGCACACAAGATTCCTGGTGCTTAAGTGGATTCTGCCCCTCTTGGGGGCAGATGGGCCTACAAAAAATAGCCAGATCTGCCCGAAGGGGGTCAGAAATCACCAACAGTTCTGTGCCCCCTTTGGGGGCGAAACTTGCCAAAGGATGCACCCTCCAACACAAAAAAAAATAAAGAAGAAAATCCCTGGTGCCTAAGTGGATTTCTGCCGCCCTTGGGGGCAGAAGGGCCTCAACAAATAGGCTGATCTGTCCCCAAGGGGGACAGATATGGCCATCAGTCTTATGCCTCTTTTGTGGGGGTGATCCTTGTCCAAGGGTGTTCCCAAAAGACACAAAAACACACACACAAACACAACAATCCCTGGGGCCTAGTGGGTTTCAAAGCCCTCGGGGCCAGATCCACTGAAAACATGGCCGATCTAGCCCCAGGGGGTGCCAAAACATACAAAAATAATATGCCCTCAGTGCAGAGACCCTTCCCCAAGGGGTTGCTCCCCAAAAATATAAATAATAAAGTCATCCCTGGTGTTTAGTGGGTTTGGACCCGCCTGGGGGCAGATCGGCCAAATAAATGTCCAATCTACCCCTCAGGGGGGTTGAAACACAGATAGATTATTGCCCCCAGGGGAGCGATCCTTGCCTAAGGGGTCGCTCCCCAAAGGACACAAAAAATAATCCCTGGTGTCAAGTGGGTAGATTCTGGATCCACAAACGGGGGCCTCTCCCACGATCAGTGAACATGAATCCACTCAAAACAGGCACGGGGGAAAGACCAATGCTAATAGGGTGGTCCGAAAGCCACATTATGACGGTGGTGAAAGCGCCACGGTCCGGCCACCAGCACAACCACTTTTGCACCAGCCAAAGGCCTGGTGGTGCCGGTAGTCTTAGTCCGCCAGGGCAGAGATGCAAGCAGTGCTGCCCTGGGGATTTCAACTCACGTGTCTGCCAGCTTTTGTATGGTGGCGGCGGAGACGGGGTGCCAGAGACCCCATGGGGGCCCTTGCACTGCCCATGCACTTAGCATGTGCAGTACAGGGGCCCCCGTGGGCAAATCTGCTTAGCATTTCACTGCCTGAATTACAGGCATTGAAAAGTGTGATGGGTGCTGTCGCACCCGATGCACCGCAACATAATCAAACCGGCGTCAATGTTGTGGGTAGTTTCCTGCTGCACCAGCAGGTGGAAACCAACATTGGGCCAGCGGACGGAAACTCTGTTTCCACCCGCTGGCCTAGGGGGAAACTAATAATAGAGCTAGCAGGTGGAAGACCGGACTGACAGACTTCCAACTGCCCCCAAACTCGTAGTGAGGCCCACTGTGTCTTGTGTGAAAGGTTGGTCTACTACTTAATGGCACATTCAACATGCATGCTAACTGGCACCAGTGGCTTCAAAGTTGCACTACCAGCACAATGTCACTAGCCTGTAATGCAATTGTATCATAATTCAAATAATAGACCCATGTAGACCCAAGCTGCACATTCCCCTAGTGTCACATGAACAAAGTCACAAAATGAATGCAATGATCCAAATTCAACAGCCTTACACCATCACCCACCTTTTGCTGATACCTTGTGTGCAAGGACATTTTGCAAAGTTAGGGAGGGACAATTTAATGGGGCAGACAATCCATAATGGTGGCCCTGTCATCTCCAATTAGCACATGTGTGGGGCCTGCTTAGGCAGTTGAGAATGTAACAAAAGCATTGTATACAATGGACTTACCTGTGTTATGCTGCACTAGTCCCATTATTCATGGTGCCAATGCATCATTGCACCTAAAGAGTGACAGCACACATTACACTACTGTGGCAAGTCCATCATGGTGAATAGGAAGGCTAATTACATGCCACCATTGTGTCAGTGGCAGGGACAAGGAGCCTGCAAGGAAGTAGGTGGTATGGGATAAAATCACAAAGGACCAGATGTAATAGGAAATTATAGTGTTCCACACTACCCCAAATGTGGCAGCATTGCACACAGACATTTTCAAAATACACTGATGGCCAGTATTCACTAGAATACAGGGCAATCCCTGTGTCATTCCCTGGGCTGGGGCTAAATTAGCTTATGTAGGCCAATGCTGCAAGTCTTGCACCATAGTGCAAGAATGGCTGCGTTGAGCAGGAGATTGTTTTTATACTGGAAGGAACACCTTTTTTCACAAACGCATTCTTAAAAGGCCATTAGCTCTGTATATGTGTGTTGCTAAATGCAGCACACAAGGAACAAGTTCAAAAGGAGGAGAAAATATGGCATTTTACAACCTTGCACCATGCCAATGCCACCCCTGGGGTGGTGTGATATGTTGGCAAGCACTCTGGTTTACAAAAATCGGTCAATCGGAGGCACAGTAAAAAAGCAATGAGTGTTGCTGTGGCACACCCACACCAACACCCATTGGAATCCTCTCCCACACAAAGTGCTGCATCTGAAGGGGCCCTATAACAAGATGGCTATAAGCCACAATAAGTCACTTAGTGCCACATTGTAACACCATAACAGTGCATTGCACCACCCGAGTGTCATGAAAAAGGAAGCTCAGGTGGTGCTGCGGTCACCTAAATATGCCTCAAAATAACTTGTGAGCTTGACCCATGTGTGATGCACAATGTTACATATAATATACAACTACAACTTTGGGTCAATAACATGTCATTAAGCCTCCCGTAGCAAATAAATGATGTGCCATGTCAACAGCTGTAACAATCTAAAATTTGCTTTACACTATCTCATTGCAGAGGATGATGGCTTACCTCCTGCTGACCTGCCTGTCCTGGATTTTACAGATGACATGGATGACCAGCTGCCGACCATCAATGTAGAGACTCTCCAGGATGTCCTAGGGGAAAACTAATACCAGATACCACCTCCAGTTGCAGGGAGGACACACAGCATTGCAGGGTCTCCATATGAATCACCCAGCTACCAACACACACCACCGGCCAGTGATCACACAGCCCTGGACTCCGAGGACCCAGAGATCACCTTTCAGAGGACAGTGGCAGGAGTTCAGTGGGAGCTGGCCAACCAGGTGCGGGTGGAGATGGAGACCATGGCAAGCAGCCTAGAGGGAGTGCAGAGGTGCCTCAGTTCAAATAGGGACAACTCAGCTGCCATCAGAGGCACCCACTCCCCGCTATGTGGACTCCAGCAGTCCCTGGCCGACCTAGCTGCTATTATGAGGCAGAGGCTTCAACAATTGTCGCCACACTGGCAGCAGCATGACAGACAACAGGCCAGGGACTATGCATAATGCCCTGGAGTCCTTACAGCAGGAAGTGGCCTCCCTCAGGGAAAACATGGCTGCCTGCCATCATGATGTTGTTGCGGTGCTGAAAAATCTGCAGTTCCTCCTTGCTGCAGTGATGACTAATGTGTTCCCACAAATGTCAGTTGCTAGGACTTTGACTCCACATCTCTATGTACTGATGTGTGTGTGGCCCTCTCAACCTCAACAACAGCACCAGCCATGGCACAGGAGGAACCACACACATCAGAGGATGAAGATGTGGAAGGAATAACATTCACAAGGAAAACCACCCGGTAACACAAGGCTTTGCCACATTGACAGTATCTCCTTAGGTCTGGGCTTCAGATCTTGCCAGTGTAGTGACAGTAGGAAATTTGCTCTCTTCACTCAACCACTGTTGACTTATCTGCTATGTACTGTCATTGCCTTCAGTTTTACCTATTAGCAATTTGAAACCTCCTCATTAATGCACACTTCTCACAACCATGTCTCATGATATGCCCCGTACCCCTGGACTCTGATTGTGCAACAAATGGCTAAGGTTCACATACAAGGTCTGTGAACTGGTCATTGTATAGCATTTAAAACTACACTTGCACCTGTGGAAAAAAGGCCCAGATTTATACTTTCTTTGCGCCGCATTTGTGTCATTTTTTGACGCAAAATTGGCGCAAACTGTCAAAATAAAATTATATTTGTAAGTTTGCGCTGCTTTTGTGTAAAAAAAATGACACAAATGTGGCACAAATAAAGTATAACTGTTGGCCCAGATTTATACTTTCTTTGCGCCTCATTTGTGTAATTTTTTGTTGCGAAATTGGCGCAAACTTTCAAAATACAAAAGAAAAATGCAAAGAAAGTATAACTATGGGCCAAAGTACCTTGTTTGAATGTAAAATTTCTACATTTACTGTGATCCCTCTACTCAGCTAAATGATTGCATTGTGTGAATCCAGGTCAGTGAGTACAGAACATCATTACATGAGTGAATTACCGTCAGACACAAAGCCACACACTAAGATACTAACATGAGAAGAGTGAATGATGGTGTTGTTGACTACAATCAACTCACTGAGTATTCTATACAAATATTGAACAGATATTCTAGGAAGTTTACATACGGCAAATATGGCTCAGAACCAAGTCAGTGGTAATTTACCCAGATGGGAGTACCAGTACAACTAATTTGTGTGGTACAAAGAGGCTAGCTTTATATGTGATGGGCGACAGTCAATGTTGCAGGATACAGTTCAACATTTGCCTGTTGTTACATGTGCCACACTTGCCAACAATGAAACTGCAAGACTCCACAGTTGACCGTTGAAGTTCCATACTTACCTGTCCAAGATAGAGTATACAGTATACATACACAATGTGAATGGCCAGAACAGTGTATGGCATTTGCATGGACTAGTTGATATTATTTAGCAGCCAATCTGACAGCTCCTTGGTCATAGGGGATGCATGGTAATCCATTGAAATCAAGAGAGTAAGCAAACCCTAGGCCATTCCTGCAACTGGGCCAGTGCGCACATGAGAACTCCCAGACACTCAATCAACATGGCAAAAAATATCCTTCTACAAACAGAATTTATTTTAAAATATTTAAAACTACATACCTAAACTATCCTAAAAACTACCTTACACTAAACTAACCTAAATTAGCTTGACTTAACTTACAATTACACCTATCTAACCTATTCTAAACCAATCTCATACATGTAACACCACACTCTAAACATTGTCTCCTCACTCCCCTTAAGAGACAAGATACAAGTAGAACAACATAAACTATGACTTCACATGTACTAACTTAACCTATGACCTAAACAAATATATATTTTGGGGGTATTTTTATTTTTTGTATATTTGTTTTCACACATGTACCCTATCGTTATCTGCCACCTAAACCCCCCCAAAAATACTAAAACCCACCCCCAATTATACTTAATCTAACCTATGCCTAACCTAAACAACTTTACTAATCTAACACTACCCATCTAAAACTCAATCTAAAATGTAACAATAGTAAAAGGGAGAGGGAAGAAACTGGGATGTGGTGCCTGTGCCACATCACAATTTTTTCAACTTTCTTTTGTAGTACTTCAATAATTTTCTATTTTTTGCACTCTCCTGCTTCAACCTGTCCAATCTGGCCATCATGGCGGTGATGTCCCGTCTTATGTGACTTTCAAAGTTCGGGCTCAATAGTGCAGCAGGTGACTGCATGGGTGCCTGGCTTATGACAGGTGCAGCAGATGTGGATAAGGTTGGAGCCCCAGAGGTCCCCTAGACCGCTGATGTTTTCCCTAATGTCACCTGCTTTTTTGTAGCTGCTGATGAGGTCCCTCATGTGGGAAAGCACACCATTCCCCTGTGGCCCTTTCCTTCTGGAACCTCCTTGCCATCCTCTGGTACCCAGCATTGACATCCAAAATGTGATGGTACCTGCCTGCCCTTTTGTGGAAAGCATGGCGTTCCTCGGATGTCATATTGGCAGCTGAAAAATGAGGAGACTCAAGCATTGAATACAGCATTGTATGGAGGTAGATCAGACATAAAATCTACACTGCATCCGCAGATGACATATGCAGTCCACCACACATTCCTCAATAATGACTTACTCCTAATCTTTGACTATTTTCTACAATCCATCTACGGTATCATGTACATGTCACTGGGATAATGGCTATCCATTGTTGACCATCAGGCTCCAGAGGTGAGTGGACCAATGTGTCCTTGATCAACATATGTGTCAACAGACTTGTGAGGATCACATGGCCAAGCAAATCTAGATTTCCTGTGTCCTTGTCAATATGGGGGGCTTGTATGCAATCCACCACTTTGACACCCCTGGTGCTACATCAAGGCTTGACCAGGCATCATGAATGCAAGGTGGGTGTCATCAGATATAGCTGCTGGAAACTTACCATCGGCTATTCTAAGGTTTGGAAAGCTTCATTCGTGTGTACTGGTTTAAGACCTGGTCTGGGCATAGATTTGAAGGGGCACACCGTTGCTCACGATGTGCTCACATGTACAAATAATGCTATGTCCCCATAAAGTTTGGACAAGGCATAACCAGCATATCAAGGTTGTCTACAGATTAAGTAAGTAATGCCCCCTACCCTGTGCTATGTTGTGCTAAATCTGTAAAGCGGCACACACATGGTGGCTGTATGGGTGCCTTTATGGCCACAGTGAGTTTGGCACTGCACTGGGTGCTGCTGCAGCATTCATACATATTGAACATCATGTGCACACGTATGTCAGACATCATCAAAAGCACCAGGTACTCACTTAGCATTCACATCATGTGCACATGTGATGTGAAAAATATCAATCACAAATATGATGGGTAGACCATGTATGAAAATCTGCAGAGATCTAGTTTGCTACAATCCGTAGATATTTCCCAAAACCATATGGAGCTGAGTTGCATACTAATTGTGTACTATACTGACTGTTGGCCAGCATAATAAGGCTCCTTGCACGACTGTGGCCTCAATTTAAATCTGAAGAGTAGTGAGGCACCAGGGTCTCCTACATATAGACCTCTGTACATTTCCTTCATTTGTACCGTTTTGTGAGTAAGTGTAAGCTATGTGTCGCACACAGTGCTGTCAAAAGTGCTGTGACAAATTTATTGTCAACACACATGCAAATTACATAAACAGCTGCTCTGACACTTATCGTGATAGACATAAATGTAAATATGTGGCCATGCATTCCATTTCCTAACACTCACAATTCCATACCAGCACACTTTGCCACTTGTGCAACAATCAGGTCATTCTCAATGCTCAAAATTGCAACAGACATGATGTTACCATCCTAACTCGAATGATATCATAGCATTGGTCATGGAAAACTTGTATTCATTGCACAGCACACATCAGATTGTCTCACATCAAACCCTGGATTGTCACACATGATGCCCGAGGTGACACTTACTGCAGCATTGGAGTCTTCAAATCTGGTGACCTCTCCAATGGTGTAGGGTGGAGGTCCACTTGCAATACATGAAAGGAAAACAGAGCTTTGTGATATTAGGACATTTCTGTGAATGGAGGACAGTGTTTAAAATCAACTTGTTAGGCTGAGTGAGCAAGTCAACCTAGTGGTAAATCTGACCAACTGTCAAACATCAATGATCAGTCAATCACACATAGTCTCAGATCATTGAGACCCTGACACCTACCAACCATCACTTTCCCAGGCACTCCTGTAGTGCCTTTCACTGCACCATATGTACATGGCATTGTCATGTAGGTGTTTTTTTAGCTTTACACCTCCATGACCATATGGGACTGCATGACACTGTATTCTTAACCTGAGGGGCATGGGATGGGTGTTGCAGCAGCCATCCCATTATGACACCCATAGCCTTTGAGCCTGCCCCAGATATTGAAGTCATCTACCTTAGAGGGGGCACAGACACAGTGGGAGAGGACACAGGGGTCATGTCCATGGATGTGGGGGTGGTGACTGCCAGTGAGGGGCGTGTTGTGATAGGTGTGCTGGTGATGGAGGTGGTGCATGCAGGTGTGATTGGAGACGCAACTGGGAGGGAGCTGTGCGAGGAGGAGGAGGGGGACACAGTGGAGGTAGTGGATGTTGGTGTGTCTGCATCTGGATGGTGCTTGTGTGAGTGCCTGTGGGATAAAGTGTGGTGCTTGTGTTTGCCTGAGCCACTTCTGTGTGTTGATTTGGGTGCATGCAGGTTTGAAGGTGTGCTTGGGATAGGCTGGGATTGAGGGGAATGGGATTGGGTAGAGGAATGTGGAGGGGTAGAGGCTAGAGACAGGGACAATGGCTGCCATCAGGGAGGAGTCCAGAGCCTGGAATGCTCTCTGTTGGGCCACCACACCAGAGTGAATAGCCTCCAGGTATGCATTTGTTTGTTGCATTTGTTTGTTGCAAATGCTCTGCTAGACCCTGGATGGCATTCAGTATGGTTGACTGGCCAACAGAGAGGGATCTCAGAAGGTCAATAGCCTACTCACTGAGGGCAGCAGGGCTGACTGGGGGCAGGGCCTGAGGTGTCTGGGGCGAAGGAGATGCCCACCTTCCTGGGTGAGCGGGCACAGGAAACTCCCTGAGGGGCTGCTGGGAAGGCAGTGCTGGCACGGGGGTGGCGGCTGTACCTGTAGTTGCGGTGGCCACAGAGGTATCCGCCACCGCCAGGGAGCTTCCATTGGAGGAGGTGTCACTGTCAGAACTGTCACCTCCTGTCTCCATTATGGTGCTCCCCTCACCCTCCGTCCCACTGGTGCCCTCACCGTCGGAGGATTCGGCCTCCAGGCCCATGTGAGATTGAGCTCCCTCCATCACCAATGCCTCTGCTCCTCCGCCAGATGCATACAGGGATAGGGTGACAAAACAAAAAGTGGGGGAAAGAGACAGAGGATACACTTGGTCAATGCCAGCAACAACATTACCTCAACATTAACTTTGGCGTACACAACTCACAGGGAATAGCCCTATGCACTAGGCCATGCACTACCAGTTACAATGCTAGTCACCAGGCCATGTGGTACAATGCTGAACACCATTAGCTGCACACCTGGAACCCACAGGACCCTGCCCAGTAGAAGATGCCAACTAGCAATATTGGGGTTGGAGTGCATC
Source organism: Pleurodeles waltl (assembly GCF_031143425.1). Classification (NCBI taxonomy): domain Eukaryota; kingdom Metazoa; phylum Chordata; class Amphibia; order Caudata; family Salamandridae; genus Pleurodeles; species Pleurodeles waltl. The sequence goes on along the minus strand of NC_090443.1, from coordinate 654,927,216 downwards.
TGAACTTGCCGATCATGGAACTAACCCTGCCATATTCGCCCTGGCGTAGGGGCACCCACAGACCCACATCCCCCACCCAGGTAACACCTTAACGCATGCAAATTCATGATTCTGAATCTGTACTCGCCCCCTTGTGTCTGCTGTGATGCCTTCAAGCGCCTATCCAACTCCGGATAGGCCACCGCCAGGATGCGGAACATCAGGGGGGTCAGGGTACGAAGTGCACCCCTTCCTCGTTGGGAGACCAGCCCCAGCTGGGCCTCCGCCATCTTCCTTGACCAGCAGCACAGGTCCTCCCACTGTTTTCGACAGTGCGTGCTCCGCCTGTCAAAGACCCCCAGGGTCCGCACCTCCTTGGCGATGGCACCCCACAAAACCTTATGGGTGCTGGGTGCTGACCAGCAGAAAAAGATACAGCAAAAAAGATATTCATACCATCAGGACTGTTATACTCATGGCCCACCATATCCCTCCCATCCCTTTACGCACAGACATTGCCCACCAAACATGCAGCACTCTGTCCAGGACCCCTCAGCCCCCCTACACTAGGTTTACACACGCAGCACTCCATACATTCATGCCCAACGCATCGTGCTCACAGTGTACTCACCTGTGTGTCTGGAGGACCATAAAGTAATGGGTACTGGGGTAGAACCCCATCCACTAGTCACTCCAACTCCTCGGAAGTGAAGGCAGGGTCCCTTTCCCCAAACACTTGCGCCATGGTCGCTTCCAAACACAGGTCACAGCAGCACTTGCAGTGTAGGTCCTCTCCTGTTGAAGGTCAGGTAGCAAGTGAGTGAACAGATAGAAAATGGTGGTCACGTCCGCGGTGGTGCCTTCCATCACCACGAGGGTACATTACCATTTGCTCCTGAAACTCGTAGGCCCCAATAATAACCAATGATGTGTTGCACAGAGGTCGTCAACCGCCTCCCGCAACAGCGGACAACACCAGCAGAATTACCTCATTTCCACTTGTCCCTCCTCACAGGTCAGGCGGCCGCAATTTCAGGGGGGACAGGCCATGGCACCTAACTGCGTCACAGCTGACATAGGCATATCAACGGACCTACACATTCACATACTGTTTCTGTAAAAAAAGAAAGGCAGATTAACCAGAGTGTATGTTTGAATATGACCATCTACTCACCGTTTTTCACCCTAGAGTTCAACCACTGAGGATGAATAGGGGATGGAGACATACCCCCTGTGTACAGACCCCTGGTGGTCTGGACGACAATGGAGGACAGGCACATTATCCTAACCTACAGACTTGATAGGGCCACAATCCAAGAGCTGTGTGCCAAATTGGAACCAGACCTGATTTCAGCTATCCGCCACCCCACAGGTATGCAGGTTAGTGCAGGCTAGTGCAGGTCCTGTCAGTGCTCCATTTCTTGGCAAGTGGTTCCTTCCAAGCGACAGTGGCCATGGCATCAGGGATGTCACAGCCTATGTTCTCAAACATGCTGACCTGAGTGTTGTCGCCCCTGATGAAACACATGCGCAACTACATCATATTCCTCCAGGTGGAGGATTTGGCCACAGTGAAGGCTGACTTCTATTCAAAGGGACATATCCCCAACATCATTGGTGCTATTGATGGTGCACATATTGCTTTTGTCCCACCTCGGAGACATGAACAGGTGTTCAGAAATCGAACGAGCTTTCACTCTCTGAATGCGCAGATGGTGTGTTTGGGGGACCAGTACATCTCCTATGTCAATGTAAAGTATCCTGGCTCTGTGCATGATGCCTTTATCTTGAGGAATAGCAGCATACCATATGTGATGTCTCAACTCCAGAGGCACAGGGTGTGGCTAATAGGTGAGCCCATGGTCCCCACCCAATTGATGTAGGTATATGGGTGTGGGGTTGTCCCTAAGGGTAAGTGTCTGGCTAACAGGTATCCCTCAATATTTTCAGGTGACTCTGTTTACGCCAACCTCACATGGCTACTGACCCCAGTGAGGAATTCCAGGACAAGGGCAGAGGAACGTTACAATGAGGCACATGGGCATATAAGGAGGATTACGGTGCCTCCATCTGACAGGTGGATCCCTGTACTACTCCCTCAAGAAAGTGTGTCAGATCATTGTTGCATGCTGCATGTTGCACAACCTGGCCTTGAGACGCCTAGTGCCTTTTCTGCAGGAGGATGAGGCTGGAGATGGTCGTGTGGCAGCAGTGGAGCCTGTGCACAGTGATGAAGAGGAGGCAGAGGAAGAGGAAGTGGACAACAGAACTACTGTAATTCAACAGTACTTCCAGTGACAAACAGGTAAGACAATGTAGCTTCACCTTCATTTGCAGTTTTGTGTTGGACATTGTGCATGGCAGCCTGATTTTCCTATTTCTATGGCCACTAACTGTACCCTTTGGCATCTCTATTTTCAGATATCTGTACCCCACTCTGGCTCCTGGTGTGTTTACTGCTGCCCACTACAGGCCATACCTGTGTATATATAACTGTACATTTGAATTGCAATGTTTACAGCTTTTTAAACTAATACATATTTCAATCTTTTGACAGACTCCATACTTGTATTTGTTCCAAGGGTGTTTATTTCTGTGATAAGTGTAGTGGGTATTGCAATGGGCTGGGTTGATGGTGGAAGAATGTCCAGGATAAAGTCCAGTCTATTAGTATCACAGATGCATTGTCCAAGGAGGCATAGGGAGTGGGTCAATGGCAGTTCAAGGTGGACGGAGTGACAGAGAGGGACACAAGGGTGACATTCAGGGGAGTCTTATTTCCTGGTGGGGGTCTTGGCAATGTTCTTTGGCTTCTGCCTGGATCGCAGGGACCTTTTGCGTGGTGGTTCTCATTCTGTAGGAGGAGGGCTGCTGGTGGCCTGTTGTTCCAGTGGTGGGGCCTCCTGTCCACTAATGTCAGCAGAGGCGGAGGGCTGTTTATTGGTGTGGCCAGTGTCAAGGGCCCGTTGGTGTGCCACTGCCTCCCTCATGGTGTTGGACATGTCTGCCAGCACCCCTGCAATGGCGACCAGGGTGGTGTGGATGTCCCTCAGGTCCTCCCTGATCCCCAGTTACTGTCCCTCCTTCAGCCTATGGGTCTCCTGCAACTTGGCCTGCATCTACGCCATGGTCTCCTGGGAACGGTGGTATGCTCCCAGGATGTTGGTGAGTGCCTCGTGGAGAGTCAGTTCCCTTAGCCTGTCCTCCCCCTGTCACACAGCAGTCCTCCCAGGTTCCCTGTTGTCCTGTGCCTCTGTCCCCAGAACTGTGTGCCACTGCCACTGACCCCAGGTCCCTGATCGCCCTGTGTTTGTGGGGTTTCCTGGGGTCCCTGTAGTGGTGGACACACTGCTGAGTGACATGTCCTGGGGACAGAGGGATGGGCCTGCTGGGTGGGTGCTGTGGTGGTGTTTCCTTGGGGGGGAAGGCTCTGTGGTGGTATGGAACAGTGGCTGGGTCACCAACTGTCCAGAGGTCCCTGATGGGCCAAGATGGTCATCCTGATCCAGGCATGCGGTGCTGCTGTCATCACTGTGAGCCTCTTCTGGGGAGAGACTGGATGTTGCTGGCACCTCCTCTCCAGTGACGTTGTGTGGGGGTCCTGTGGGGATGTAAATGCAGTGTTATTGTCACTACATGTGACATCTTGTTCATGGGTATTTTACCCTTTATGGTTGTTATTACCAAGGCTGCTTTGGCTTGTGTGAGTTGTGATTTGGTTGGCTAAGTGATTGTCACCAGTGTGCATGCTGTGATGATGGGGTCCATGCATTGGTGTTGCATGCAGGGATTTGTATTGGGATGGGTGGGTTGTGATGGTGGGGTATATGTGAGGTGGTGGACTGATGGGGGTGAGGGTAGGGGTAGGAGTTTGTGATGGCATACAGGCAGGGAAGTGGTGAAAGTAGTAAAGATTTGACTTACCGGAGTTCAGTCCTCCTCCTACACCTGCCAGGCCCTCAGGATACATGATTCCCAAGACTTGCTCCTCCCATGTAGTTAGTTGTGGGGGAGGAGGTGGGGTTCACCGCCAGTCCTCTGTACAGCTATCAGGTGTCTTGCTACCACGGAACGCAACTTCCCCCATAGGTCGTTCCACCTCTTCCTGATGTCATCCCATGGCGTTGACCCTGTCCACGACTCTCCGCCATAGCTCCATCGACCTAGCAATGGACATCGGCTGCACCTGTGACCCGAATAGCTGTGGCTCTACCCGGATGATTTCCTCCACCATGACCCTTAGCTCCTCCTCAGAGAACCTGGGGTGTCTTTGTGGTGCCAAGGGTGTAGTGTGTGTGGTGTGTGTGAGGGTGTGTGGGGAGATGTGTTTGGGTGTGTGTTGTGAGGTGTGTGGATGGTGTATGGGTGATGGTGTTCTGTGGCTGTGTTTCAGGGGGTGCTCCTGGCATGTCTCTCTCTCTCAGTTGTAAATAACAATTTTTCGTAAAGGGTTGTGGGTAGTGTGTGTATGCTTTATAATGGTGTGTGTGTGTGTGGGTGTAGTGTGTGTGTGTGTGTGTCAGGTGTGTGTAGTTTGAATTGTCCAATGTGGTATTGTTTTGTTAGTGTGTGTGTATTTTGAGCGCGGCGGTCTGTACCGCCAATGATTTACTGTGGTTGAATGACCACTGCGGTGATTCGTGGGTCATAATGCTGTGGGCGTATTTCTGTTGGCGTAACTGTGTGGGTTTTGGTACTGCCAGTTTATCACTGACCTTTGGGCTCGCGGACATTTGTGTGTGTCTATATAGTGGAGAATTTCTCGTTGTGGGTCATAATACGCGTAGCAGTATGTTGCCAGCAGTCAGCATGGCGGTAAGCGGCGCTTACTGCCAATGTCAAAATGAGGGCCTATGTGAAAAGTTCTGTACAATTTGAAGTCTCCTGCAAACTCCTGCAGCAGTGTTATGTAGTTCCACCTCCAAATGTGGTGCACCATTGTCATTATCCTCCTCGTTGGGGACATCTACCTGTTCATCCCAGGGAACATTTGTTCATATACAAATATTATTCAGGATTGCACAGACCACTATGATCTCACATACTAGTGGTGGAGCATACAACAGGCTTCCTCCTGTCAGGGCCAGGCACCTAAACCTTGGCTTCTGAAGCCCAAACGTCCTCGCCACCACAGCGTGTTCTCCTCTGCCATTCATTATATGCACCTTCGTCCACCATTGTGGGATTAGCAAATGGAGCCATGACCCATGGCTGAATCCTGTAACCTTGATCGGCTGCATAGGAATGAGAAAAGTTGTGCTGGAGAAGCCTAATAGGGGTTTGGTATGTACTATGACAGTTGTTAGTGTTAGGCGGAGTGGTGAATCTGACTTGCTAGTATAGTGCATGTTCCTGTTTTGTGAAATGGTTTAACAGTTCTGTGTTGATGGACATTCCAATCTTGAGTTGTGGCTCTGGGACCTGGGGATTGTTGAATTAAACCCAAACTGATGGTTCAACCATTGCAAGAATGTGTTGTGTTGTCCATATTTAAGGCAGTGTCCTATTGGTGGTGGAACCTACCACCTCCGTGCACCACAGTGGTGTCATATGTAGACACCATTGTACCATGTAGCCCTACAAAGCCAGACTCAGGCCTACATGTAACCTTATGGCACTACGCATACAGTGCAACACTTAGGCCCTCATTATGAACACAGCGGTAAACACCGCATCGCTGCAGTGGCGGGATCAACCGCCAACAGACGTGCGGTCCGAACCGCCAAAAAATGAACCAACTGAAACAAAGGCATCCTGAAAACCACTCACCGCCAACAGAGGAGTGCCGACAACGACGGCAGAGCCCATCCACAGAACGACGGAAAGGCCCTACCCACCCACCAAATAATGAAGCACTAGACTGCGGTCAGTTCAGGGGTGGGAACCACCGCCACGCAAAGCCAGACGAAAACAAACCAAATATAAGGAAACACTCACCAGAGGCTCACACAACACACCGAAGCAGACATGGAGAGAGAGTTAGCGATTTTTGCCAGCCCTGCTCCTTGCCATATACCTCCACGACAGAGAACGCAGACGAAGACGACAATGGTAAGTACCACAACATACTAAACAAGGGAAGAAAGGGCATAGTTACATACCCACCCACTCCACCCACCCTGCAATGCACCCACAACCCTTCACAGCAGCACAAGCCATACACCCCACAGCAAGAGGTACTTACCCGACACAAGGCAAATCCAACCTGCCCAAAGTACATACATCTGCCCAACTCCCCCAAACAATGAAACGAGAGACCATGGATCCAGAGTGTGCCTCAAACAACACAGGCTGCACATTAACCTTTATTCTGCTCACTGAGCAACAGAATTGCATAGAAGGCCAATGCCCAGTCCATAGTAAAAGAAGTCCAATGGGCCACAATGGCCCCAACTTGACTCCCACAAGTGCAACAGTACTCTACCTCATAGGGGCAACAAAGGGGCATCCAGGCACCTCAGGGAACAGGGGCAGGGGGTGGTGGGGCTGGGGGTTTACGACTGGAAGGAGGGGCTTAGATTTCTGTTTGGAAGGTGGAGGGGGCTTAGGTTTTGTCACAGCAGCTGGTGAAGCGGACTTGGCCTGGGGTGCAGGAGATGTTCTTGGGCCAGCATGGGATCTCTTCCTCACAGGGGAGGTAGCACGGGAATGGGAAGGGTGGAGAGGGGCAGGCTGTGATGTCGGAGGAGTTGACAGGGCAAGGAGATGAGCACGTTTAGGGATGAGACGGGGTGGGCCAGTGGGTTTAAATAGGTGAACACGGGATAGGAAACGTTTCTTAGGTGCAATTGGGGTGGACCTGAAGGAATGCGTGGGAGTGGAGGTAGAGGGAGTAGTCGTGACAGGTGTAAGTGTGCGTGAAATGGTGCAGGTGACTGAACAGTATGCTGAGGTATTGTGGCTGTGTGATGGGTGGGTGTTTTGGTGCGTTTGAGTGTCTTGGGAGGAGTGGGGTAGACACAGTGGAACAAGACAGGCTGCCAGTACAAATTGATGTTGTCTGGGTGTCTGCAAGTCTGGTGAGTGTGCTGCATGCTAAACTCGTTGTGGTGAGTGCCGGTGTGGTGTCTGGGGTGCATGAATTGATGTGTGCTATTGTGCAAGTGCAGGAATAGGGTCATCAACATTAAATGATAGTGCAGTGCCTGTGGGTGTGCATGTACAGGGGACAGACAGGGAGGCAGAAGAGGTGGACACACTGGGGGAAGTGGATGTTGCTGTGTGTGCATGTGTATGTTGGCTGTGTGCATGCTTGTGGTGGGAGGTGTGGTGCTTGTGTTTTGAAGTGTGCTTTTTGTGTGTTGAGGTGTGTGCCTGTGTGTCAGAATGTGTGATTTGGATGGGTGAAGGGAGTGGGGTGCTGGAAGGGGTGGAGGTGGTTGGAGGGGGGACGGAATGACCAGGGACACTGACTGCCATCCAAGAGAAGGCCAGAGCCTGAAAAGATCTCTGTAGGCCAGACACGGCACTGTGAATGCCATCCAGATAGGCATTTGTCTGCTGCACCTCTGATGCTAGCCCCTGGATGGCATTGACGATGGTTGCCTGCCCTACATCGATGGTTCTCAGGAGGTCAATAGCCTCATCCAGGAGGGCAGCAGGGTTGACTGGGGAGGGGACAAGGTGCCTGGGGTGAAGGAGACGTCCACCTTTCTGGGTGAGCAGGCACGGGCAAATCAGTGGGGAACAACTGGCAGGGCGGTGATGGTATGAGGGGTGGCGGAGGAGGACACAGTAGGGATGGGCCCACTAGGGTCCACCACCACAGGGAGCTCCCATCGGAGGAGTTATCGGAGTTACTACCTCCAGTGGTAGTTACCTCTCCCCTTGGTATCCCCCTCACCCTCCAACCCACTGGTACCTTTGGCGTCAGACGACTCTGCCCGAGGATCTGTGGGCCGCTGCCTACCCACTCTCCGGTGCCTCAGCTCCCTCGCCAGATGATGCTGATGTACACAGACAACACAAGAGAACAGGGATGGGGAGACAAAACAGGAGAGACACTTGTAAATAGCTGAATGGAGGTACATTAGTGGTTCACACATACACCCACCCAGAAAATATTCCACCAGAAAGCACCTACCGCTATACACATGGCTATACCCCTGACTAGTGGCCACAACCCTGCTCTACAGCCATTCCCCAATGAACTTAAGGACCTGACATACTGCAGACCTGACCCAAACACCCCTACTCCCCACGGGGGCCATTATGTAGATGGACATCAGTCATAGTCCCTGCCACTAGGCAACATAAATACGAACGCACACACACACACACATCCATCAAGGAGCCTAAATACGGTATATGTACTCACCCCCTTGTGACTGCTGTGCAGCCTTCAAGTGCCCATCCAGGTCCGGGTATGCCACAGCCAGGATGCGTTGCATAAGGGGGGTCAGTACCTGATGGGCAACCCTTCCTCGTTGGGAGGACTTCCCCAGCTCACCCAGCGCCGCAGGTCCTCCCACCTCTTCCTGCAGTGGGTGCTCCTCTGGTTGTCCTTGGCGATGGCATGCCAAAGTCCCCTCTTCTGGTGGGCGCTTACCTATTAGGGAAACACAGAAAAGTAATACTGAGGTCAGACAATGGCCAATCATATACAGCTGGCTATACATCCACTATGGGACGGAAGTTTAAAACGGCCCAACAGCACACACACACACAGCATGTCAGGATCACTGGACCACGGAGTGTCACAAGTGCACACATGTATGCAGACAACAACCACCATTACACACATCCATGCACCCCAATCCTCCTACTCACCTGTACCTCTGGCCGACCATAGAGCTTGGCGTACAGGGGCAGGACCCTGTCCACGAGCTTCTCCAATTCCTCATTGGTGAAAGCCGGAGCCCTTTCCCCTGCAACATGTGCCATTTCCATGATCAGAGGCAGGACACAGCAGTACACTCAGTGGAGTACCTGCATGCACGAGATCAGGGAGTCAAGTGAAGTTGGGGTGACGAGTTTGCGTACGTACCCCAGCGGTGTGCACCATCACCACCAGCGGCGATCATGATACGTTAACAATGCCCATTGAAAACCATGTTAACCAATGAATTTGCGCACAGCGGTAAACACCGACTTACGCTATTACGTCAACGGCTAGCGGTATGAGGTCACTTCCACCACCTTTTGGCCTTAAGAACGCAGCTGTGAAACCCTCTTCAGCACAATGCAGGCCTTATTGTCCCCTAAACACCCATAGGCATGAAACAATATACATTACCTAACCGTACCAGTCCTGATATTACATTGTGGTCATGTTGCTGTAATACACACACACTAAGCATTTGTGTCATCGACAATCATGCTATCAGTGCTGAATGAGAAACAATGTTCACAGGTGTATGTGTGTTCCTCATACATGTTTTCAACTCTGTAGGAAAGTACCATCTTGCCTGGCATGTTACCCCCATATTTCACTGTGTTTCTGTTGTTTTAGTCTATGTGTCACTTGGGACCCTGCAAGGCAGGGCCCCAGTGTTCATAAGTATGTGCTCTGTATGTGTTCCCTGTGTGATGCCTAACTGTCTCACTGAGGCTCTGCTAACCAGAACCTCAGTGGTTATGCTCTCTCTGCTTTCCAAATTTGTCTCTAACAGGCTAGTGACTAAATTTACCAATTCACATTGGCATACTGGTACACCCATATAATTCCCTAATATATGGTACTGAGGTACCAAGGGTATTGGGGTTCCAGGAGATCCCTATGGGCTGCAGCATTTATTTTGAAAATTCTTACACAGGCCTGCCAGTGCAGCCTGAGTGGAATAACGTCCACGTTATTCCACAGCCATTTACCACTGCACTTAAGTAACTTATAAATCACCTATATGTCTAACCTTCAACTAGTGAAGGTTGGGTGCAAAGTTACTTAGTGTGTGGGCACCCTGGCACTAGCCAAGGTGCCCCCACATCGTTCAGGGCAAAATCCCCGGACTTTGTGAGTGCTGGGACACCATTACACACGTGCACTGTAAATAGGTCACTACCTATGTACAGAGTCACATTGGTAACTCCGAACATGGCCATGTAACATGTCTAAGATCATGGATTTGTCACCCCAATGCCATTCTGGCATTGGGGGGACAATTCTATGATCCCCCGGGTCTCTAGCACAGAAACCGGGTACTGCCAAACTGCCTTTCCGGGGTCTCCACTGCAGCTGCTGCCAACCCCTCAGATAGGTTTCTGCCCTCCTGGGGTCCAGGCAGCCCTGGCCCAGGAAGGCAGAACAAAGGACTTCCTCTGAGAGAGGGTGTAACACCCTCTCCCCTTGGAAATAGGTGTGAGGGCTGGGGAGGAGTAGCCTCCCCCAACCTCTGGAAATGCTTTGATGGGCACAGATGGTGCCCATCTCTGCATAAGCCAGTCTACACCGGTTCAGGGATCCCCCAGCCCTGCTCTGGCACAAAACTGGACAAAGAAAAGGGGAGTGACCACTCCCCTGACCTGCACCTCCCCTGGGAGGTGCCCAGAGCTCCTCCAGTGTGTCCCAGACCTCTGCCATCTTGGAAACAGAGGTGTCTGTGGCACACTGGACTACTCTGAGTGGCCAGTGCCCGCAGGTGACATCAGAGGCTCCTTCTGATAGGCTCTTACCTCTCTTGGTAGCCAATCCTCCTTCCTAGGTAGCCAAACGTCCTTTTCTGGCTATTTAGGGTCTCTACTTTGGGGATCTCACCAGATAACGAATGCAAGAGCCCATCAGAGTTCCTCTGCATCTCCCTCTTCACCTTCTACCAAAGGATCGACCGCTGACTGCTCAGGACGCCTGCAAAATCGCAACAAAGTAGCAAGATGACTACTAGCAACCTTGTATCGCTTCATCCTGCCAGATTTCTCGACTGTTTCCAGGTGGTGCATGCTCTGGGGATAGCCTGCCTCCTCTCTACACCAGGAGCTCTGAAGAAATCTCCAGTGGGTCGACGGAATCTTCCCCCTGCAACCGCAGGCACCAAAAGAGTGCATCACTGGTCCTCTGGGTTCCCTCTCAGCATGACAAGCGTGATCCCTGGAACTCAGCAACTCTGTCCAAGTGACTCCCACAGTCCAGTGACTCTTCAGTCCAAGTTTGGTGGAGGTAAGTCCTTGCCTACCCACGCTAGACTGCATTGCTGGGTACTGCGTGATTTGCAGCTGCTCCGGCTCCTGTGCACCCTTCCAGGATTTCCTTCGTGCACAGCCAAGTCTGGGTTCCCGACACTCTAACCTGCAGTGCACGACCTTCTGAGTTGTCCTCTGGCATCGTGGGACTCCCTTTTGTGACTTCACGTGGACTCCAGTTCACTCTTCTTCCAAGTGCCTGTTCAGGTACTTCTGCAGGTGCTGTCTGCTTCTGTGAGGGCTCCCTGACTTGCTGGGCGCCCCCTCTGTCTCACCTCCAAGTGGCGACATCCTGGTCCCTCCTGGGCCACAGCAGCACCCAAAAACGTCTACAGCGACCCTTGCAGCTAGCAAGGCTTGTTTGCAGTCTTTCTGCGTGGGAACACATTTGAAAGCTTCATCGCGACCTGGGACATCCATCCTCCAAAGGGGAAGTTCCTAGTCCTCTTCTTTCTTACAGAACTCCAAGCTTCTTCCAACAGGTGGGCGCTTCCTTGCACCCTCATTTCCTGGGCTCCTGCCCACTCTCAACACTGTTGCGACTATTGGACTTGGTCCCCTTGTCTTACAGGTACTCAGGTCCGGACATCCACTGTTGTTGCATTGCTGGTGTTTGTTCTTCCTGCAGAAACCCCCTATCACGACATCTGTGCTCTCTGGGGGTAGTAGGTGCACTTTACACCTACCTTTCAGGGTCTTGGGGTGGGCTATTTTTCTAACCCTCACTGTTTTCTTACAGTCCCAGCGACCCTGTACAAGCTCACATAGGTTTGGGGTCCATTCGTGGTTCGCATTCGACTTTTGGAGTATATGGTTTGTGTTGCCCCTATACCTATGTGCTCCTATTGCAATCTATTGTAACTTTACACTGCTTGCAGTACTTTTCTTGCTATTACCTGCATAATTTTGGTTTGTGAACATATATCTTGTGTATATATCTTATCATCATGCTGAGGGTACTCAATGAAATACTTTTGGCATATTGTCATAAAAATAAAGTACATTTATTTTTAGTACTTTTGTGTATTGTGTTTTCTTATGATATTGTGCATATGACACTAGTGGTATAGTAGGAGCTTTACATGTCTCCTAGTTCAGCCTAAGCTGCTTTGCCATAGCTACCTTCTATCAGCCTAAGCTTCTACAAACACCTCTTCTACACTAATGAGGGATAACTGGACCTGGCACAAGGTGTAAGTACCTCTGGTACCCACTACAAGCCAGGCCAGCCTCCTACAAACTCCTCCTAGGTACAGAACCTTGTGGCGAGGGAGGGCCCCATCGGTGTACAGATCACTTGTTGATTTGCGGACCATGGTGGAGCATCACATCATTATCAATTACAGTCTCACTCATGCTACTATTGTTGAACTTTGTGCATTACTGGATCCAGCACTGAAACCGGCTAATCGTATTCAGCATGCCATCCCTACTGAAGTGCACTCCATTTCCTGGCCACGGGCTCATTTCAAGTGACAGTGGGCATGGGTGCAGGTTTTTTACAGCCAATGTTTAGCATTATACTGCCCAGATTCATGAATTCATTTGTATGGCACCTGCAGTCCTATGTGAGGTTTCCCCAAAGTGCTGACCTCCCTGCCATCAAGTCTGACTTCTATGCCTTTGCCAACATACCCCATGTGATAGGTGCCATCAATGGCACCCACATAGCTATCACCCCCCCCCAAGAGTCAGTGAACAGGTGTACAGAAACAGGAAGAACTTTCATTCCATGAACATTCAATTGCTGTGCACTGCAGAGAAGTACATCTCAAATGTGAGTGCCATGCTCCCTGGATCAGTCCATGATTCCTTTGCGCTGAGGGATAGTAGTGTGCCACACAAGATGGAACAACTACAAGAGGACAGAGGATGGATCATAGGTAGGTGTTTCTGACACTTATTGGCACATAGCAGACAGCCAGGCTGTCTGCCTCTGCGGGTTGTCAATGACAGTCCTGTTTTGCACCATTTTCTAGGTGATTCTGGCTATCCCAACTTGCGTTGGCTCCTGACACCAGTGAGGAATCCTGGAACAGATGCAGAGAGGAATTGCAATGAGGCCAATGGACGTACTAGGAGGGTGATAGAGCTGTAAATGGGTCTCCTGAAGGCTAGATTTTGTTGCCTACATATCTCTGGCGGTTCCCTGGCCTATGGGCCTGAAAAGGTGTGTAGAATAGTGGTGGCCTGCTGCATGCCGCACAACAAGGTTGTGAGAAATTCTATCTCCCTCTTGGAGGAGGAGGGTGCTGTATATCCAGACCAGCTTCCTCAGAGAGGGGATGAGAGTGATGGTGATGATGAGGAGGGGGAAGATGTAAATTCCAGGACCCAACTGATACAACTCTAGTTCAAGTAACTCTGTGGGACAATTGGATGAGATTGCTGTCTGTGCAGCATACTGTCAGTGTGCCTTGTCATCTATGGAGGTGTTGGGTCAATACTCATTGCCACTGTGACCAGGTCTGCATAGGACAGGTTACATTATAGTATAATAGTTCTATCTATAGGCACAACAACAGGTAATGTGTGTGGTGCATTTTCTGCTACTCAGATAATAATAAATGAGTTATCATACCGTTGCATCCATCCTTCACTTTGTTTCTACATAATGACAGGGGGCATTGTAACAGGTGAACTGGTGTTTTATTTGGTACAGGAGTTAAATCGTGCAGATTACAGTGATGGGAGTGGGCTACTGGTGGTTGTACAACATGGCAACATGGTCACAGCATTTGTTGGCAGTAGTGGTAGGTTGTTGTAGTTTTCACATGGTTTGGTCGTTGATTCAGTGGGATACTGGAGGACAATTGTTGCCAGAGTCACTTCTTTGAGGGGGCCTTTGTCTTGGCAGGTGTTCCAGTGCCAAATCTGGGCCCGAGGGTCCGTTTAGGTGCCTGATGTTGGTCTGTACGGGTTAAGATGGATGTCCCTTGTGTGTACTGAGAGGGTGGAACATGTGCAGTTGCTGCTGATGCTGTTGTTGTCCGGTCTGTAGCCTGGCCTGTAGTAGGGGCTTCCTGGTCTTTGTGGGCCTCAGTCTGTGTTGGGACAATGTGCAGCAGCGCACCTGCTATGCTGGCCATTGTGGCATTGTGCATTTTCCCCTGCTCCATGACCTCTTGGTGGTGTGCTAGCTGCATCCTTTGACTCTGCTCCAGGGTGGACACTTTCTGGGCCAATATTTTCTGGGTATGGTGATTTGCTCCCAGGACCTCAGAGATACCATTGGGCCAATCCCCCTGTGCCTGTGTCCCCTGCACAGGTCTGGCAGTACTACTTGTACTGGGGCCATCATCTTCCCGTCTGTTGGTAGTGGGTGATTGTGGCTTCTGTCCATGTGTTCCACCAGTCTGTAGCCTGGATACACAGGTGTGGGGATGGTTGCCCTGGGCTGATGTTGTTGGCTGGGTGGTAGGGGTGTCAGTGGTATCCTGGGTGGGGCTGCTGGATGGTGAAAGTCCAGGACTGCGTGAGGGGCCAGGGTGATCGTCAATGTCCAGGGTTCCATCCCCAGTGTCCTGGGAGGTGCCTCTGTCTCCCTGTGGGGCACTGCCACTCCTTGTCCTGTCTGTCTGGGTGGCATGGGCGGTGGTGCCTGTTGGAGGGAATAGACAATTACGATTGCATGATCTGATTGGATGGGGTGCACAGGACTGGGTAGTTTTGTGCAGATTTTCACACTTTGGGGCCATGCAGGATGCTTTCGTGAGGTTAGCATTGCTTTTCGTTTAGGATGTAGAGGTGCATTGTGGGTGCTGTATGCCATTGTGATTCTTTGCAGGGCTGAGTGCTGTAGAAAAGTACCATCTTGCCTGGAATGTTACCCCCATTTTTACTTGTGTGTCAGTTTGTTTTTGCCTGTCTCACTTGGATCCTGCCAGCCAGGACCCCAGTGCTCATAGTTGTGGCCTGACGGTGTTCCCTGTGTGGTGCCTAACTGTGTCACTGAAGCTCTGATAATCAGAACCACAGTGCTTATGCTCTCTCTGCCTTTAAAATTGTCACTGGAAGCTAGTGACCATTTTTACCAATTCTGATTGGCACACTGGAACACCCTTAAAATTCCCTCGTATATGGTACCTAGGTACCCAGGGTATTGGGGTTCCAGGAGTTCCTTATGGGCTGCAGAATTTCTTTTGACACCCATAGGGAGTTCAGACCAATTTTACACAGGACTGCCACTGCAGCCTGAGTGAAATAACGTCCACGTTATTTCACAGCCATTTTACACTGCACTTAACTAACTTATAAGACACCTATATGTCTAACCATCACTTACTGAAGGTTAGGTGCAAAGTTACTAAGTGTGGGGGATCCCTGGCACTAGCCAAGGTACCCCCACATAGTTCAGGGAAATTTCCCATGAATTTGTGAGTGCGGGGACACTATTACACATGTGGACTACATATAGGTCAATACCTATATGTAGCTTCACAATTGTAACTCCGAATATGGCCATGTAACATGTCTAAGATCATGGAATTGTCCCCCCAGGCCAAATATGGTATTGGGGTGCCGATCCCATGCATCCCCGGGGCTCCAGCATGGACCCCGGGTACTGCCAAACCAGCTCTCTGGGGTTTTCACAGCACCTACCCCTGCTGCCAACCCACAGACAGGCTTCTGCCCTCCTGAGGTCTGGGCAGCCCAGTCCCAGGAAAGTAGAACAAAGGATTTCCTCTGTGAGAGGATGTTACACCCTCTCCCTTTGGAAATAGGTGTTAAGGACCTGAGAGGAGTAGCCTCTCCTGGCCTCTGGAAATACTTTGAAGGGCACAGATGGTGCCCTCCTTGCATAAACCAGTCTACACCGGTTCAGGGATCCCCCAGCCCCTGCACTGGTTGGAAACTAGACAAAGAAAAGTGGAGAGACCACTCCCCTGTCCATCACCACCCCAGGGGTGGTGCCCAGAGCTCCTCCAGTTTGTCCCAGACCTCTGCCGTCTTGAATGCAGAGGTGTGAGGGCACAATGGAGGCCTCTGAGTTGCCAGTGCCAGCAGGTGACATCAGAGACCCCTCCTGATAGGTGCTTACCTGACTAGGTGACCAATCCTCCTCTGAGGGCTATTTAGGGTCTCTCCTGTGGGCTTCTCTTCAGATAATGAATGCAAGAGCTCACCATAGTTCTTCTTCATCTCCCTCTTTGACTTATGCTCCAGGAGACCTGCAAAACTACAACAAAGTAGGAAGAAGACTACCATCTAAATTGTACCGTCTAATCGTGCCGGCTTTCTCAACTGTTTCCTGGTGATGCATGCTCTGGGGGCTGTCTGCCATCACCCTTCACTGGAAGCCAAGAATAAATCTCCCATGGGTTGACGGAATCTTCCCCCTGCTACCGCAGGCACCAAACTTCTGCTTCACCGGTCCTCTGGGTCCCCTCTCATTGTGACGAGCGTGGCCCCTGGAACACAGGAGCTGGATCCAGCTGACCCCGACAGTCCAGTGGTCCATCTGTCCAAATTTGGTGGAGAAAAGTCCTCCCCACGCCAGACAGTAATCCTGCATATTGCGTGAACTGCAGCTGGTAGGGCTTCTGTGAACTTTTGCAAGGAATCCTTCGTGCACAGCACTGCCCAGCGCCCCAGCAATCCGTCCTGCATTGCTCAACTCGCTGAATTGACCACCGGCTTCATGGGACCCTCCTTTGTAGTGTTGAGATGACCGCCATGCTCAGTTTTTTGGAACCCATGTTTAAGTACTTCTGTGGGTGCTGCCTACTTTTGCATGGGCTCTCTATGTTGCTGAGCGCCCCCTCTGTCTCCTCCTCCAAGGGGTGATCTCCTGGTCCTTCCGGGGTCATTTTCTTCAACCGCGACCTTTGCAGCTAGCAAGGCTTGTTTGCAGTCTTTGTGCATGGAAACATTTTTGCATCCTCCAGCATGCCCTGGGACATCTTCTGTGCAAAGGAGAACTTCCTGGCATCTTCCGTTGTTGCAGAATCTTCGGCTTCTTCCACTCGGAGGCAGCCATTTTGCACCTTCATCTGGGATTTACTGGGCTCCTGCCCCCCCCTGGACACTTTCGGGATTCTTGGACTTGGTCCCCTTCCTTTGCAGGTCCTCAGGTCCAGGAATCCATCTTCAGTGCTTTACAGTCTGTTGTGGTCTTTGCAGAATCTCCTATCACGACTTTGTTTCTGGGGAAGTAGGGTAACTTTACTCCTACTTTTCAGGGTCTTGGGGTGGGGTATCTTTGACACCCTTAGTATTTTCTTTCAGTCTCAGCGACCCTCTACACACTACACTAGGCCTGAGGTCCCTAAGTGGTTCGCATTCCACTTTCTTAGTATATGGTTTGCGTCGCCCCTAGGCCTATTGCATCCTATTGTATTCTACAGTGTTTGCACTACTTTTCTAACTGTTTACTTACCTGATTTTGGTTTGTGTGTATATTTTGTGTATTTTACTTACCTCCTAAGGGAGTATATCCTCTGAGATATTTTTGGCACATTGTCACTAAAATAAAGTACCTTTGTTTTTAATAACTCTGAGTATTGTGATTCTTATGATATAGTACTATATGATATAAGTGGTATAGTAGGAGCTTTGCATGTCTCCTACTTCAGCCTAAACTGATCTGCTATAGCTACCTCTATTAGTCTAAGCTGCTAGAACACTACTAATCTACGAATAAGGGATAACTGGACCTGGCACAAGGTGTAAGTACCATCAGGTATCCACTATGAGCCAGGCCAGCCTCCTTCAGTGGCTGTGCACAGGGGGAGGGATGTGGGCCTGTTAGTGGGTTTGTGGCCATGCTGGGGGACTGGATGTAGTGATTGTGGCCTGGGTGGGGTTGTGGTCCTGGTGGTAGTTGGAGGGGTGAGGCGGTGCATGCTTTCCAGGTGTGATGGATATGGAGTAATTGTAGATGACTTACCCGAGTCCATTCCTCCTATGAGTCCAGTGAGTCCCTCAGGGTGCTGGATGGCCAGTACCTTTTCCTCCCAGTCACTGTAGATCGGGTGGTGTTGGTGGAGGTCCTCCCCCACTCTTCTGGACTGCAATGTGGTGCCTGTATGCCATGGTACTGACCTTCCCACGCAGGTCGTTCCATCTCATGTGGATGTCATCTCTGGTGTGTGGAGAGTGTCCCACTGCATTGACCTTGTTGACTATTGTCTGCCATAGCTCCATCTTCCTAGCAATGGGTGTGTGCTGGACCTGTGCGCTGAATAATTGTGGCTCGACCTTCAGTATCTCGTCCACCATGATCCTTAGCTCCCTTTCTGTGAACCGTGGGTGTTTGGGGGGTGCCATGGTGAGTGCTGTGAATGGTGTCTTGTGTGGGTCTAGGTGAGAGTGCTCTTGTGTGGTTGGGTGTATGTATTGTGTATTGTAGCGTTTGGTGTCTGCTTCTGGGGTTCTCTGTATTAATTGACCTATTTCATTGCAAAGGATTGTGGGGTGTGTCTGCGAGTGTTTTATAGTGTTGTGGATGTGTGTCTGGTGTGTGGGTTTCAAACTTGCTGTTGGGTCCACTTGCCGTCCGTGGTGGTCTGTACCGCCAATGGTCGTTCGGCCTCCATTGACTGCTGCAATAATTTGTGCTTCATTATTTGGCGGGCGGGTGTTTGTGTGCTCGGAGGTGGCAGGGTAGGAGGTCCAGCATTTCTGCTGACAAGGTCCTGGCGGTGACTGGTGGCAGGGAGACTTTTGTCAGTTTCTGATTTTTTCATCATTATATTCTGGGTTTCTGTTCACCCTCAATGGTGGTCTTCTGTTCACCGTCGCCACGGCAGTCGACGTGTTTACCATTGTGTTCATAATGAGGGCCTTAGTGACCCTTTGTGGCAGATGATGGCTGTGCCTGCCATCAAGTGTAATAGGGTGTGAATCACACAATTGGAGGAAGAGCAAAATTGGTGGAATCTCCTAGGTTCCTATGCATGATTTATGACAGACACTTTCAAAACATGCACAATGCAGGTGTTGGGAGGGGGAGTACACATTTTTACATGGTCCCTATGTACGGTGCATAAAGGTTCAGGTATGTCCTCCATACTCCTACAGAGTCCTACTATGGCATCCATTATCTTTATGGTACTACACAAACTCGCCACCATGGTGGACTGTTTCTTGCATACGGCACACATGTGGTGGTGTTAGGGGCGCTAAGGGGAGCATGTAAGGTGGCACTGGAGTAGGTGCTGCACCATTTCTCATTATTCTGCCCCATGGTCTTTCATGGTGGGTAATGTTGCATTCCTATGTGTATGACATAATGCAGCAGACAGGTGAATGTGCACACTTCAGGTATGTCAGGTAAGTGTAGGTGATATGTAGTTGGTAATAGCACCACTTGGGTGGCATATGATATAGGTGCTGCCAGAGGCTTGAACACCATGATTAATGTGGGGCTGTGCCTATGTGTGAGTTTCTTTACATTGTCATGGCCCATGCACATAACTGAGCTATTCATTGTTTGGTGTAATGTGTGTGGGACCTGTATTTAGTTGTCAACCAGTGGGCACTTATAGTGGTTTGTGCCCAGCTTCTGTATGCAAAGGGGACATAGCTCCACCTGTCCTCACATGGTGTGCCAGTCAGTTTGTGGCTGTTTTATGTACATTTGGGTGTATGTGAGTGTGATGTGCAGTGGTTGCAGTGTAGTGTGGCATATGGAATATGTGTTGTTGTCTGTACATCTATGTTCTCCTGCACATGTGTGTTTAGTGTGGTGTATGTCTCGTTTATCCTACAAGGTTGGTGTGTTGTCTGTGTATTGATTGGTATGGTGGCTTACATACGAGTAGGCAATTGCCATATTGGCCGTCATGTAACCTCTTGTTGATGGTGGAATGCCGGAATATGTACGCATCATGTACGCTGCTGGGGTATTTTGCAAGAATGTTTGTGAAGAGACCACAGTGCTCCACAACGGCCTGCACATTTATGGAATGGGTGTGCTTGTGGTTCCTGTATAGGTGTTCTGTTGCTGCATGTGGCACCAGTTGGACATGGGTTCAGTCCATTGCACCCAGCACATGCAGGAACCCAGCAATTAGATGAAACTTTGCTTGGTCTCCTGCTGAAGTTGCTGGGTGTTTGGGTGGCAGATGTGGTGGGGTGTGAGGTGTATGATTGAGTCCAGGACCTTTGGAAGGTAGACCAAGAAGGATGGCTGGGAGATACTAGACAGTTGTGCGCCAGTTGTGTGAAAAGATCCAGACACCACCATATGGAGGACAGTGAGGAGTTTGGTCATGGGTGGAATAGTTGTTGGAGTTTCCACCCTTACAATGATGTCTGGAGCATTGTGGTGCAGCAGGCATACAATCGTCTCCCATTTTAGTTGGAAAGTCCTGTTCACATCTTGTTCCTGAGCCCAAGGATGGCTGTCTAAATGTCCTCTACCACCTTCTGCACTGCCTTTGTGGTTGTTGTGGTGATGTTTAGAGTTGCTGTGGTGGTTGTGGAGGGACCTGCTGTCTTTGTTGACGTCGGCAGCGTGTGCCAAGCTGGAGCAGTAACACTTGCATGTTGTCCTGGAGGTTACAAATGCTCCTTCTGTGTGTTTTCGCTCAGTGGTGGTGTGTGGGCCTCTTTTTAAAGCCTGGTCTGACCAGGCGTGCAAAACGGCCTTAGCATCATTTTTTGGGTCCGCTTTCTTAATGTGCGTAGTTTTAGCATCAGGAGGTAAATATGGCGCTGGCGGGCTAGTGTAATTTTTTGGAAGGAAACACCTACTTTGCATATCTTTGTCATAAAAGGATGCAAGGTGGGTTGGCGCTCCCAAAAAATGGCACTAGCTCAGATATTTTGATGCTAAATAGGTCTAGCATCAAAATATAAATATGGAGTTAAGTCAGCACTGCTTTTGCTTAAAGAAAATGACGCAAAGGTGGCCAAACCTTTCATGAATATGGGCTTTCATTTCCATGATGCACTGCCTTAGAGTGTTATATGTAACAGAAGTCAGTCTTCTGATCAACCACATCTCCATTAAGCATGTCACTCTGGTGTGAAGCCACAGGATTTCATCACACTTTGCTCATAAAATTAAATTTATATGTCAGACATGTTCTGCTCCTGTATTAAAAATCCGATGTCTGAAGGCCATCTCTCTATTGTCAAAGACACTTCATAAACAACCTTTCAGACAGCCACCAATGAATATGTGGGACCCTCTCCGTATGGAGTATAACAACTTCCGCTCCTCACAGCACTTCAGGCTGAAATTAAAACCCACCTATAAACTTCTGACACTTAACAACGGAATATTCAAATTAGACAACTATTCATTGTCATTTAGAAAATGCACTGAATGACCACGTGGCCAGCACATTCATGATTTCATTCTTATAGACCATCATCTATACTAAAATGCATACAATACTTAATCACACTTCCTTATGTAAGTGATTGGAACTGTGTAAATTGAACAGGGGACTACTCACACTGTTATGTGCCCCTTAGTTTCAGTGCAAGACAGATGCCAACCATTCATTTCCTGATAAGGGAAATTAACGGGAAAGTCTTTCACTTTCTGCTTCTAAAATATTGCATATATCTACAGTGCTTAACATATGTATGTGGTGGATTTGTTTGGCCTGCATCAGTGGATTTCAAAGAAATACTTGAGGAACAGACTGACAAGGTTTGTAAAACTTCTTTGATGAGTTTTGAAAGTGCAAAACGCATACATCAGATATCAGGCACAATGCCTGAAAATGAAATAAATGATCATACATGAACTGTATTTGAATACTGAAAAATAATGATGAAATAAAATGAGACTCTAAATCCCAGAATACATCTCGAAGAGTTTGAGATGTGTTCTTCTCTCCTTAACAATTATTATTTATATCCTGCATCAGGAAATATTTCAGGGGCTGTGTAATGTTGGGATTTGCTTGAGCAGAGCTGAGTGCCTTTGTATGCACCTTCAGTGCCTAATGTGAATTATTTCAACATTATATTTCTCCGAGCTTGTCCTTCAATTTTGATAGAATAACTTGTAAATAGTGAGCAACGTTTTCCTCTTACAGCCTGATTATGGGTGGGTTGTTAAGTCTGATGTTATGCATAGGGCGGAAATGGGAGTTGAGTGTTATTTAACACATAAGGTAATTATCAGATGTGTTAAATACCTCAAGCTTCATTAAATATCGACAGATAAACCCTGCCGAAATGTAACAGTTGAAATATGTATATTCATTATGGCAGCATGCAGATTTTGATCCATTAAACACCAATGCCCAGATTTAAGAAAAAGCTGTGCTTAAAAAAACGCTGCTTAATGACATTCCCTTGAGCCATCTGTGTTCCTTAGAAAATGACGCACCATGATTTTGCCCATTGTGACAAGCCGTAAAGAAAATGACTCATTAGACTACTGGGGAATGTCCGCAATGGTGACCAGTATTGTAAATAATGTGCTTCCATGGTGTTGATGGCTGGGTCAAGGAGCCTGGAAGGAAAATTTGTGGTGTGGGATCAATGCACCAAATACATCAAAAGTTTGCCCTATGCGTGATGCACAATGCAACACCCAATAAACAACTACAACCTGTAGAAATACAAACTTGTCACACACAAACTTGTTACTCCCACACCACCCTGAGTTCTTGGACTACACTTAACCAAATCCAGATGTGTAGATGTTTTCAAAGGCATCAGAAGCTGGATGGATCACATGTGTTGCATGGTAAGATTACAAATATACACATGGAATGCCTAGTACATGCAGTGTCAGGTGTAAGAGAGGCACATGAAAAATATGACAGGATAAGGTATGCAAGGTTCCTCACCTTGGCATGTTAAGTATGACCT
The DNA here is from genome assembly GCF_031143425.1 of Pleurodeles waltl. Lineage (NCBI taxonomy): Eukaryota > Metazoa > Chordata > Amphibia > Caudata > Salamandridae > Pleurodeles > Pleurodeles waltl. The sequence goes on along the minus strand of NC_090443.1, from coordinate 654,904,338 downwards.
ATCACTATCCACCACTGGAGTAGAAGTTAAAAAAAAGAATATGCTTGGGTAGAGATCTATGATGTCTGTGTCTGGATATACTGGCACATAATTACCAATTTATAAAGAAACACACAGTACAACAGTTCAGCTTGCTCCGCTGTGCAGCATCAATTCAAATGTGCAGGGATGTGTACTTGTCACAGAGAGTCAATGCATCCCTCTACTGACCTTGGTAATGCCTAAAGATATGACAGACAATACCACGCAATCTGTATGGTTTAGAGGTGTCCCTTTTGCCGGTCCAAATGCACATCTGCAAGAAGGAACACATCCTGCTAAATCTACTGCAGGAATGCTGTGTGCCACTTCCAATGATTGACGATGATTGTAACACACATTGAAAGTAGTCCATAATAGGATTACAACAATGTCAGTCCTTAGTACCACAACTACAATGCCACCCCTGATGTGGTGTCCCAACATCATGCATCTACACATTAACAAGCCTCAAAATGTATTAGGTCCACATTCTACCCCACATGTGTTGTCAGAGTGATGGAAGTAGATGGGCTTTCCACATGCATCCCCCAAGCCACTTTTAGTCATGTGTTCAGCATCCTGCACCACACATCATAACAATGAACCACCATGTATGTATGTGTGCCAACAGGAAGGTCTACCTTCAAGCAAAACAACACTCAGTCCAGCAATGCAGCCATCCTTGCAGCTATGCAACAAGGAAACCTGAGATGCACGGATGAGTGCTGCTCTTCAGGAAGCGAGAAAATCCTTTTTGCACACACACACACACACACACACACACACACATGAGGTAGTTGAATCTCACAGAGGGTAGTGCAGGATGCTGGACACACCACTCAAAGTGGCTAGGAGGATGCATGCGCACAGCTCACTCCCTTACATCACTCTAACAACACACATAGGGTGGCTGATGAGTCAGTTACTTACTCAAATATCTGTAAAACCAAATTCCAAGTTTTTCTGTAAATCTTCAATTGGGTTGTGAGCACAAATCCAGAACAATGACCATGGCATGCATATGTAACACAGTCAAGTCAATGAAAGGGGTAAATATGTAGAGGACTATGATTAACCAATCAAGGTGGGTTTAACACTGAGAACTGTGGACTGGCAGATTGTGGCAATGGTGACTACACAGAAATGATGCTCAGGTAGCATAGTATGCCACTAGGGGTCCATAAGTGTGTGTCTTGATGAGGGGGTCAGAACTATGTCGCTGAGACACCAGTAGCAAGTAAATAATGATCCATGTCAACAGCCACTACGGTCAAAGATTGACCTTTCACTATATCATTGCAGAGGACAATGCCTTACCTCCTGTAGGCCTACCTGTCCTGGATTTCACAGATAATATGGGTGACCAGCTGCCAACCATCAATACTGACATTCTCCAGGATGTCCTGGGTTCCTTCCAGACACCATCTCCAGTCACAGGGAGGACTGTTGTGGTGTGTCCATATGAACCACCTAACTACCAACACACAGTATCAACCAGTCCTGCCGCGGCCCCGGACTATGAGGACCCAGACATTACCTTTTAGTTGGCAGCTGTAGGAGTCTACTGGGAGCTGGCAAATCAGGTGCGGGTGGGGATTGAGATCATGGTGGGCAGCCTAGAGGGAGTGCAGAGGTGCCTCAGATGGAATAAGGATAACTCTGCTGCCATCAGCGGCACCCACTCTCTGTTATGTAGACTTCAGCAGTCCCTGGCGGGTATAGCTGCTGTCCTGAGGCAGAGGCTTGAACAATTGCCCTCCCAAAGTGCCAGCAGCATGATTAATAGCAGACCGGGGGTATACAAAACGTCCTGGAGTCCATGCAGGGGTATTTGGCCTCTCTTAGTGAAAACGTGGCTGCCTACCGCCAAGATGTAGCTGTTGTGTTGTGAATCAAGTAGTTCTTCCTTGCTGCAGTGATACCTTTTGCATTCCTACAAATGGTAGCTTCCAGGACCTTTGATTCCACATCTCTCAACTTTCACAACAGAATCACCCATAGCATAGGAGGCACCACACACATCAGGGGATTAAGATGTGGACGGAACATCTTTCACACGAAAAAAACACCCAGTAGCTACAGTCTGTGTCACATGGATAGTATCTCTTTCCTTCTGTGCTTAAGATCATGCCAGTGTTGTGAAAACTGGCAACATACCCTCTTCTCTCTACCACTGTTGACTTATCATGCATGGACTGTCATTGTCTCAACCCCTACCTATTATCAATTTGAACACCTCCTTTCTAATGCTTACCTCTCCTACACATGTCTCATGAAATGTCCCTCACCCTGGGACTCTGACTGGACATTCAACGCCTTGGGATCTCTCATGGGGTCAATGATTTGTACATTGTATATCTGTGGAAACAAAACTTGCACATGTAAATAAATCACCATATTTACATGTGTTTTGCTTTTTTTTCATTGATTCACCAACATGTAAAGCAATACTGAGTGCATATCCAAAGGCATTTGTCTAACATGTACATATGTATAAGGTACACTGTTCCAAAAGGAAGAGAAAAAGAAGAAGACACAGGGTAACCCTATTGATGGAAGCAAAAGCCCTCACACATCCATTTAGATGTCATGCTTCATCATTGGGCATGCTCCTCGTCAGAACGGCACTGCAATGTCTGACGGGCTACCCTATAAGAGGGCTCTTTGCCGGAGATCTTATTCCCAATGCCTCTGTGCCTTGAGAAATGACAAGACAGACAGTGCTGCCTTACAAGCACAAAAAGAATAGGAGAGCAAAAGAGGATAAAATTGGCTCAAAACCACTCCTTTGTCTTAAATCTATTAGATTTGTAAAAGGTTAAGGCCAAGAATAAAAAGAAAGCGGAGAGTGGGGGTCGAGGTAATGATCAATCACTCTCTCAGTCAAAACAGAAAGAGAAGAAGGACACTCCCTAATGCCCTCTAACAATGGGTCAACATGTTTTGCCTCTTATGGGTCCAAAAGGATCCAAGGACAGTTCTTCAGGACCTAAGCAATACATACTTCTCCTTATATATCAAAAAAGACCTAAGTGTGTCTAGAAACGTCAGTCAGCTAGACTGCGGTCACTTACATTGTCAAAACTGCGCATCAGGCTAGTCTAGAAAGTAGGGTTCGCCCGTCCCAGATTATGAAAACGGATCCTAGGAAAACACTTGTCAGGAGACAGGTGCAATAGTATTCTACCACCTGTCTACCACTGGAGACCTACCCTGTTGTCTTCAGGAACGCTGCCGCCAGGATAATGCTGGTATCTTGGTGTGCCATTTATGAAATTCTGTTTAGAGACCACTATCTCCGATTGGAGGCACACAAGCCATAAACTTGAATAGGTTCTATTTTACGCACAGTGCTGAGTTGCATATGTAACCTGCTTAGGCTGCTAAGGCAGAAGTGTTGAGGCTTTGTGATGACATTGCAGTGGGGTCAGGTAGACGGTTCAAGGGTTAACTGAGTGTCTTGAAATATTAAGTACCTCATAGGGACATCAGAGAATGAGAGACAAAGACATTAGCATTCTGCTTCTGCTTGAGCTAACCACTTTCTACTCAGAAATCAACAGTACCCTTCCATTAAGTTTCATATAAATATCTGATGTCACACCTGATAGTACCTCAAAAACATCTTTTTAAACTGTAGTACAATGCACATTGGCCCTAGTACACATAGAACAGATATACTTATTCTCTTCCTCTGTGTAACTAAATATAATTCCCTATGTTTGAAACTAAAGAGCCCCCGTCCCTGTCAAGAATCGTACTGCTACTTCAAACAAGTGCATATATTCAGAACAATTCCTTTGTGGCTACTTGAAGTCAAAAGCACCTCAAAAGCAGATCAATAGCTATGATTCAGACCTAACTAACAGCTACTGGCACAACAGTATATTAGACGATGTAGAGAAAGCACACAAGGGGGCCTGTCTTGTAATACCTTGTTGAAGCTTTCACAGTGACAGTGGGTACATTGTACAAGTAAATGTGATTTTGTGACAGGTTAGGTGTTATTTTGGGTGTTGTTTCCCTTGGGCACATACTATTTGTTAAACCTGACAGCCCTAGGGTTGTCTCCCCCCAAACTTTTGCCTCCCTCCTCCATTTTTCAGACATAGTTTTTGCTGGCTTTATGATACTGTGCACTTTACCACTGCTAACCAGTGCTAAAGTGCTTGTGCTCTCTCCCTTAAAACATGGTAACATTATTATTTGTGCCTTGTAAAGTGCACTACAGGTGCCCTGGGCATGTAAATTAAAATGCTACTTCAGGGCCTCCTGCACGGATTGTGCCATCTACTTTAGTAGCCCTCTAGCCATGTCTCAGCTTGCCATTACAAAGCCTGAGTGTGCAGTTTTACCTGCCAAGTCGACCTGGCAAAATAGCACTTTTACCATGCCCAAACCTTCCATTGTTTTATATATATATATAGGTATATATATATATATATATATATATATATATATATATATATATATCAACCCTAGGGTTGGGCCTTGATAGCCCACAGGGCAGGGTGCAATGTATTAAAAAAAGCAGGGCATGGGCTTTAAAGTTTTATGTGTCCTGGTAGTGAAGGCCTATCATCCCCACAAGATAACATTGGGGTTACTTTATTCCATTTGTAATTCACAATCTATAAAATATAGGTTTATTGAGTTTACTGTCTCAGGACTCACAATTTAAAATCACAACCTATGGTATAGGTAGACTTAAGTTCTGAAAATGCTGCTTTTAGAAAGTTCAAAAACAACAACATTGTTTTTTTTGTATTTGATGCCTCAAGTGCACCGGGTATGCCCATATGTGTGTCCTGGGCTCACTGTGACACTGGAACCATGCTATATGTCGCTGAAGAGCCTTAATTAGGGTGAAACTGGTCCTAGGTTGCATGTGTTCCTGTTCATGGAGGACTCTTCAGATGAGGAGCATGGAAAAGACTGATTTGCATATGGCTGGGTGTAAAACTGAGGTGGCATGGTGCGCAAAATAATAAAGGATTTGGATGCAGGCCAAGTGAATGCCACTGGCTGAGAGTAATTCAAGCAATCCATCCATCATCTTCTTCGTTTTTACTTTTAGAGCTTTGGCATTTCCTTATGTTATCCATTTGCTGCCTGATGCCTGCTGCCTGTCTCTGAATACACATCTAGGTTGGGTGACAGCTGGGCTTTGTGCATTCCCTCTAGACAACCACACACAAAGGGAGTTTATGTGTGACTTGATGGGCCATCCATGACCTAGTGGGCCATTCTGGTAGGTTGGGAGGGAGGAGCTGGGCACAGTCTCACACTTACACCTGAATAGGCTGTGTCCTGTCCCACACATACCCATACATAGGCTGCATACCCTCCTGTAGTGAGTTGTAGTCAGGGAAGGTAGGGGGGACCTCTATGCAATTCAAAGACTTTTCTTTGAAGTCTCCTCCACTGCAAAGGCCAAACTGTGACAATGTTCTGAATCTCTGACACCACCAAATCAGTACACTTCTGGACCTGTGAATACTCTTCCAGGAATAAGGACTGCTGTGCTGCAGTATGCATGGAGTGACTCCAAGGGCCAATCTACTGGTCTCCTGTTTTCTGAAGTCTCAGGGACATGTAAGACTTGCAAATTACCTGCATCTGCACTTAGGCTCTGCCAGCGGTCACTGTGGCCTGCCAGGCGGTGCCATGCTAGGGTTGCATTGCAGACAGTGAAATTCGCGACGGGTGCAACTGCACCCGTCGCACCTTCCCACTCCGCCGGCTCCATTCAGAGCCGGCGTCATCGTGGGAAGGTTGTTTTCCACTGGGCTGGCGGGCGGCCTTTTGGCGGTCGCCCGCCAGCCATAGTGGAAAACCCAGAAATACCGCAGCGGTCTTATGACCGCGGAGCAGTGTTCTGGAGGGGGGAACTCTGGCGGGCGGCATCTGGCGGGCGGCCTCCGCCACCCGTCAGGGTTAGAATCACCCCCTAAATCTTTCAGGAGAGTATTGTTTTCCCTCTTGTACCGTATGACTAAAGTAATATATATATTGATACATGATTACTTAGTAAGGGAATATATGTACAAGGAATATAGGGCCAGATGTATGAAGTAATTTTTATGGTCGCAAACAGCCCATCGGGCCATTTGCAACTGGTAAAAAGCTTCTGGCCATGTAACGTCCCTATTTCATGAGGCGGTAACTTGTTAGTGACTCGCAAAATAGGGATAGGGAGTCTGTTAGAAATGGGGTCTTTGTTTGGCAGTCAGGTTACCCCCTGTCCAAGCAAGGACCCTCACTCTAGCAAGGGTAAGTCACACACAATCCAAATTATCCTGTGCCCACCGTCTGGTAGCTTGGTACTGAGCAGTCAGGCTTAACTTAGAAGGCAATGTGTAAAGTATTTGTGCAATAAATCATACAATAACACCATAAAGCACCACAAAAAATACACTACACAGTGTTTTGAAAAATATAAAATATTTATCTGGATATTTGTAGGTCAAAACGATCAAAGATGCAATAAGTAGATGTCAAGATATCACTGAAAAGTGATATAAAGTATCTTAAGTGTTTTTAAAGCAAACAATGTCTCTTTCAAGCACAAAGTACCTGGTTTGTGTGAAAAATCTCAGCAAAGGGCCACAGAGGAGGAGAAGCATGGAAACAAAGGGGTGTGCATCGATTTCTCAGGCCGCACATGGCTTTGCATCGTTTAGTTTCCACGCAGGGACAGCTGTGCATCGATGTCCGGTGCTCAATCATGGATTCTCTTGGGGATGTGGGGTCTTCGGACGCCCCGGGGTCTGTGCGTGGAATCCTGGGCTTGCAGAGTGAAGTCACAAGCGCTGCGTCGATCCGATGGGCATTGCGTGGAATTTTCTCCTGCACAGCGCTGCGTCGATTTCCCCTCTGGAAGTCAGGCTGCGTCGTCCCAGGTAGGCTGTGTGACGATCTGGTGGGCTGTTCGTCGAAGTTCTGGTCGCAACGCAGGCGCTGCGTCGATCTTCTCCTTGCAAAGTCACGCTGTGTTGTTCCGGTTCAGCGTGCAGTGAATTTCTCACCGTGGGGCAGGCTGTGCGTTGGTTTTAGCAAGCTGTGCATCGAAGTTTCACCGCACAATGAGTCCAGTTGCAAGAAAGAAGTCTTTTTGGTCCTGAGACTTCAGGGAACAGGAGGCAAGCTCTATTCAAGCCCTTGGAAAGCACTTCACCACAGCCAGAGAGCAGCAAGGCAGCGGGGCAGCAGTCCTTTACAGAAAGCAGTCAGGTGAATCCTTTAGGCAGCCAGGCAGTTCTTCTTGGCAGGGTGCAGGTTCTAATTCCATTTTTCCTCTCCAGGAAGTGTCTGAGTTGGAAGGGGCAGAGGCTATGTTTATATACCCAAATGTGCCATTGAAGTGGGGGAGACATCAAAGAGTGGCTTAGAATGGAACCAGGTCTCCTTTCAGTTCAATCCTGTCTGCCAGGGTCACAGTAGGGGGTGGGGCAGTCCTTTGTGTGAGAGCAGGCCCTGCACCCTCCCAGCCCAGGAAGACCCAATCAAAATGCAGATGTATGCAAGTGAGGCTGAGTATCCTGTGTTTGGGGTGTGTCTGAGTGAATGCACAAGGAGCTGTCAAATAACCCAGCCAGACATGGATTGTAAGGCACAGAACGATTTAAGTGCAGAGGAATGCTCACTTTCTGAAAGTGGCTTTTCTAAAATAGTAATATTGAATCCAACTTCACCAATCAGCAGGATTTTATATAATCATTCCGGCAATACTAAATATGACCTTCCTACTCCTTTCCGATCAGCAGCTACCACTCAAACAAAGTATGAGGGCAGCCTCAATGTTAGCCCATGAAGGGAGCAGGCCTCACAGCAGTGTAAACACTAATTTAGGAGTTTTACACTACCAGGACATGTAAACTACAGAGGTACCTGATCTGCTTTTTGCCTACACAGCACCCTGCCCTATGGGTTACCTAGGGCATACCTTAGGGGTGTCTTATGTGTATAAAAAGGGGAGTTTTAGGCTTGGCAATTACTTTTAAATGCCAAGTCAAATTGGCAGAGAAACTGCACTCACAGGCTTTGCATGGCAGGCCTGGGACAAGGTTAAGGGGCTACTTGAGTGGGTGGCACAATCAGTGCTGCTGACCCACTAGTAGCATTTAATATACAGGCCCTGGGCACATATAGTGCACTCTACTAGGGACTTATAAGTAAATTAAATAGTCCAATTGGATATGATCTAATGTTACCATGTTTTAAGGAGAGAGCATATGCACTTTAGCACTGGTCAGCAGTGGTAAACTGTGCAGAGCCTAAAAACCAGCAAAAACAGTGTCCAAAAAGTGGAGGGAGGCAGACAAAAAGTTAAGGGTGACCACTCTAAGGCTGTCAGGTCTAACAGAGTCGCTATTAGGAAGGGACATGCCAATGGTGTCCCTTCCTAATAGGGAGTCGCAGGGCCATGTAAGAACGTTTTGTGACTCGGAATGCGGCAACAAAACATTCTCAGTTACCACCAACTTCAAGCCAACTTCAAGTTGGTGGTAATCCATTCACAAAGGGGAAGGGGTCTCCTAGAGACCCCTTCCCCTTTGTGAATGGGGTTGTAAACATTTTTGAAGAGCATGCCGTGGTTCCACAGCCTACTGCCTACTCTTCAAAAATGAAAATAAAATGTTCCAGTTTTTTTTTTTTAATGCATCCCATTTTCCCCTAAGGTAAACTGGCTGCATTACAAAAAAGCCTACTTTATTTAAAAGCAATCACAGACATGGTGGTCTACTGCCCTCAGCAGGCTACTGTCCCCGTGATTGTGTCCATTCCCAAATGGGTCCGAAATAGCGACATGCCTCATGAATGGTAATGAGGCAGGTCTCTTGCTACTCATTTGGAAATTGCAGACAGAGTCAAACACACTGTACTACATCCCAGTTTGCGAAATCTTAATAGTGAATCACAAAGATTCGCTATTAGGAAATCACAAACCACTTTTTACATACATCTGGCCTATAATATATTGTGATTTAAAGTTGTATCATATAAACACAGACTTTCATGAGTTACCTTATTTGAAGGTAATTTCTTTGTGTTTTTTATAACATTATTTTATCTTTCCTCAATATTTCAATAGTAAAATGTTTGTCAATAAGTAGTTAGGACAATATTTACCTATTGTGATAGATAAAATAAAAAAGGGGACTCATAACCATCTGATCAAACAACTTATACCGAAACTATGCAATGACGTATGAAATTGTTGTTTAGAATAATGTACACATATCTATACATACATACATACTTATATACACATTACATAATTGTATGCACACATACATATAGATACATATATACATTTAATTGTAAGTAAAATACATACATTTGTTAAAGAGGCCTAAAGAGTATGTATATATTTGAAAATAAAATAGTTTTTATACATATTTGTACAAAGAAATACAAATATCTAGATATGTACATATCATCAAATTATAAATCTTTACATACACAGGGATATGCAGTCTATTGCTGTTTGATTGTGGCGGTTATGTAGGAAAGAGACAACTCCTGAGTAGTCTTCTAGAGATAAGACAGTTATCTTCGGGTATTATATTTGGGAGTAATGAAGTTGTACCACCTTTTGTCTTTTTCTTGTATGGTGGTGTTTTGAGGCAGGGCGCCAATCTTAAGTGGAGATTTCTTTGTTGAATGTTTTGGTGAGTTTATGCCTGATGTAACCCATTTATTGCTTTGTGGGTGATACAAAGCAGCTTGAAGGTGGATTTTCTGGCAACTGGTAACTACTGTAGGGCCCTCAAGGCAGGGGAGATGTAGGCTTGTGGCTTTGCATATAGGAGTAGTCTGGCAGCTGAGATTTGAATTACCTGTAGTTTTTTCATAGTAGATATAGATGATCCATGGTAGAGGCCATTGGGGGTAATACAGTTTAGATATTACAAGAGAGATAGCAACCTGAATCTTGTGTGAAAATCCGAGTTTGGGGAAGATGAGTCACAGAGTTTTCATGGTGATGAAGCTTGAGCTGGTTAATTTGTCTACTTGAGCATTCATTGTTAACTTGGAGTCCATGGTAATTCCAAGGTTTTTAAGTTCATTAGATAGTTTAGGAGGTGGTCCCAGATTGCCACATGTGAATATTTCCATTTTGGAAGCATTCAGTTTGAGATGGCTCCATGTCATCCACTGATCAACAGCTGTGAGGCAACTGAAGATTTGTGAGCTTCCAATGTCTTCGGGGCACTCCAGTGTAAGGAGTATTTCTGTGTCATCTGCATCGTTGTAGCATGGGAGTTAAAATTCATTTATCATTGCTGGTGCTGGCATGCTGCCTTGGGCCTGAGAAAGGGATTTCTTCTCTCTGGCTCCGGGTTCAACAACCACCAGCATGCGGGTGAGACACCATCACTATTCTCTCCTATGGAGGTCGACTGAATCTTTGGACTTGGCAAAGAGTGTAGTAGTAAGAATCATTCAATGACATAATCCCATAAACAAATCTTGACTCCATAAACAATTTAACACCAAATCAGATTCCAAAATGAATGAAGTTTTCAAAGCTTTATTACACTCTAAAAATAAATGTTACATATATGGTGCACAAGACTAAATTATAAACATACATGAAAACCATAGGCTGACCAAAACATCTAAAAAGATTCAGGAGCATATTTATACTCTGTTTGCGCCGGAATTGCGTCATTTTTTTTACGCAATTCCGACGCAAAACTAACTCCATATTTATACTTTTGGCGTTAGACGCGTGTAGCGGCAAAGTCCATGGAGTTTGCGTAATTTTTTAGCGTGGACACCTACTTTGCGTTAATCATATGCAAGGTAGGCGTTCCCGTCTAAAAAATGGACTCCGAGGCATGTGCGCCGTATTTACACTCCCTGGCAAAACTCACGCCCGGGAGTGGGCGGGTCAAAAAAAATGACGTCCACCCGTTTTTTAGCGCCTGGACAAGGCAGGCGTTAAGGGACCTGTGGGCTCGAAAGGAGCCCAGAGGTGCCCTCCCATGCCCCAGGGACACCCCCTCCACCCTTGCCCACCCCAGGAGGACACCCAAGGATGGAGGGACCCATCCCAGGGACATTAAGGTAAGTTCAGGTAAGTTTTTTTATTTATTTTTTTGTGGCATAGGGGGGCCTGATTTGTGCCCCCTACATGCCACTATGCCCAATGACCATGCCCAGGGGACAGAAGTCCCCTGGGCATGGCCATTGGGCAAAGGGGGCATGACTCCTATCTTTGCTAAGACAGGAGTCATTTCAATGGGGGTTGGGAGTCGAAAAAAATGGTGCAAATCGGGTTGAGGCGAAAAATTTGCCTCAGCCTGACTTGCCCCATTTTTTGGCGCCCAAGCTCCATATTCCCCTACGCCGGCACTGCCTGGTGTACGTAATTTTTTTTCACGCACACCAGGCAGCGCCATTGAATAAATACGGCGCCCGCATGGCGCTTCAGAATGGCGTTAGCCGGCGCTAATTTTTTTTACGCAAAACTGCGTTACCGCAGTTTTGCGTCAAAAAGTATAAATATGGCCCTTAACCTACTAAACATCAACACTGTTAGACACTCCGAAAGAATTACATAGACTAGTAACAACACAATGTGCATATCATTATTATAATTCAAAACAGATGATGGTGACATGACTAAATCATCAAATTACAGTTTTAACAATCAATTTCGGAGCTGGGCCATTCCTATCATTAACCAGAATTGGGATTTGCATGTGTGGGAATGGTCTAATACATGTAGGCAAAAGCAAAATAAAAAAAATACAAAAATAATTTGGAAACCATCTAACTAGGGCAACTAACTATAAAAAGATTCTGGTGTAAGTGACTGAGCTAAAAAGAAACAAAAAAACACATTTAGTTATACCTCGCCTCATGGGACAGCATAGAGGATGATTCCACATGAACGGTCACTTTATTCCAGCGTCAGTTGATAGCAGCATCAGGATGGTGTAGAAAATAGGCTGCAAGAGGACAAAAAAGCAGTTCAGAATTAGTTGGTGCTGAACCACATAACAGAATATGGCAGTTAAGACTATGATGAGGAAACTCATCAGGGAACTTAGAGAAGAACATTGCACGGCAGACTTAAGTAGCTTTAAAACAAGAGTAGACTAAACATGACAAGATTCTAACAATAGTTGGTGGTGGACTGATTTCAGTTTCAAAGCGCTTCACTAATTATTATATGCAAAATTCATTAATTGGTTCTTCAGGTGGGCACATCAGTTTCAGTAACCAATCATTGCAGACGGCACCACCAAGTTCTGATACTTCTAAGAATCTTCTCAGCCAAAGTGCGTTCTTAACTTCATGACAATACTGTTCTGCCAAAATATTACATTTTCTTTTGATTTACTACTTGCAGTTGTTTTCACACGATACACAATAAACTAAAATAATATTCTTTTTACATGAAAACTATTATTTCCTGTCCAATTCAACAACTTGAACAAATACTATTACATTAACCAAATTTGATACATGCTCTTCTCCTGTAATACAATAGGACATTCAACATTACATTAGTAGCCAAGGGAAAGAATTCAGGTCAGAGAGAACAGAATAAACAAGTATTTTCTATGACTGCTTGCAAAACGAAAGGTAAGGCCTAGTCAAGTTAAGAAACCTAATGCATGGGACTACATTAATACATTAGTAAACCAACTGCACACTTTACAATTCAAATATTCAAAGCAAACCATTTTATTCCAAACATTATTTATGACATGTTAGAGCAATTTTAAACATATATTTATTTCTCTTCATATGTTAATGGAATTCATTTAATTCAATAGAAGTGTGTTTAATTAGTTTTAATTTAATACTCATAATACATTTTATTTCTACTGTTTCTACCTAAAAATAATATTTTCATATTAATATTGAATAATAATTTACTCATTTATGAATGCACAATATTTCATGTTAAGTGTGGTGTCAAAATACAAAGGTCCAGCACAATTCAAGTGTGTACATTTTCATTTCTACGTTATTTTCTCTGTTAGGTCTTTCAAACTGCAGATTTATTAGCTGCCATATGCTACTTCTATGCCACTAATTTATTATTAAAACCTGATCTCGCTCACTGGTAATGACATAATGTATATGTTGAAAAGCATGGGTGACATGACTGAGCCTTGCAGGACCCGTGCTTTTGCGAAGAAGGGTTTGGACGAGAAAGGAGGTGAAAGGATGACATTTGTTCTGTTTTGAAGGTAGGATGTGATCCAGTTGAGAGCAGTCCCCTCTATGCTGGCTTCATAGAGTCTTTGTATTAGGGTGTCATGGGCAGCTGAGAGATCCAAGAGAAGTAGTACAGCAAATCCCTTGCAGTCTATTGTGTTTTTATGACTATCCAGAAGGTGATGAGGGCAGATTCAGTGCTTGTTCGAGGTCAGAATCTAGTTTGATAGTCTGAAAGTATGAGCTCTCTTCAATGAATTGTGACATCTGAGCGGAATCTGCTTTTTCTATCAGTTTGCCCAGAAAAGATTAATTTGTAATTGGTCAGTAGTTGTTGGGGGTCATGCAGGTCCAGGTTTCTTGTCTTTAATAATGGGTGTGTGCATGCCTTTTTAAGGTCTTCAGGAAAGATCCCTGTAATTAAAGAATTGTTGATGGTTCTTCTTACTGGTGTGACAGCAGAGGTAGATAAAAGAATATTCTTGAACATTTGTGGTTGACAAGGGTCAGAAGGACAGCTGGAAGACCTGCTTGCTTAGACCAGATCCATACATTCACTTTGTGATAGTTGTTTGATGGATTTCAGAGGCTGGGTTGGTTTAATAATAAAGGGGATTTTTGGAAATGGGTTGGTGCTGGTGGTTTTCTTTTATTATAAAAAGGAGACCTATGTATCTGGTTGCCTTGGTTGTGTATTGAGTTACCAGTTTGTCTGTGAATTCTTGAGTTCCTTTCATGCATTTAGGTTTTCAAAATTTGTTGAGAATTTTATGAAATTCTTTATTTGCAGATATAGTATTTTGAATTCTATCTGTGTAGTACTTTTTAAATTTTTTTGATTGATGATTAGTATATTTTTTTAGGTTTGCCTAGGTGACATTTGCCTTGAATATTTTTTTCTTTTGGAGCCAACCTTGTTGCAGCCTTCCCATTTCTTAATTTTCCATTTCATATTAAGAGCTTCCTGCGGCCACTTATAACGTTTTTGAACAGAATTTATTGTGTCTAGATCTTTGTTGGCTGTTAGTTGTGTTTCTAAGCATTCAAATTGAGCTTGTTCAATGGTTGATAGGTGAATGTATGTAATGGTCTTGGGTGTGTTGATTTGTTTTGTTTTATGTTGGAAAGTTACCAAATGGTGGTCTAACCATGAGACTGGTGTGATGCTTTGAACAGTAACCAGTTCTGAGTTTATCTAGGATGTGTCTAGTGATGTGTGTGGGATTGTATACAATCTGATGTAGGTTCAGTTTGACTAGGTCAGTGATGATTGCTTCGGATGGGGCACATTGGATTTGTCAAACCAAGGCCCTCATTACGAGTTTAGCAGTCCCATTACTGCCATGGTGGCAATGGCAGTAGTACCAGCGGCCCAGCAGAGAAGACCACCATATTATGAGCATGGCAGTGTTCCCAACAGAACACAGCCAATACACCGCCAGTACTGCCAGTGTGGACAGACCACCGCGTTCGGCGGCAGACATCTTCAAGCCAGCAGGCCCATGTTTCTGCTGACCATATTACGAGACTGCACACTGCCAGGATTTCCAGGGAGGTTGCACCTCCGCAAAAAGCCTTGAGGAAATGCACAATATAAAAGGAGACACTCACCTCCAAGAACACAGACATGTCCATATCCGCCATGGAACCTGAACTTGAAGTCTTCCCACAGCTCCTGTTGGCCATACTACTCCAGAACCAGCAACGGCGATGAAGACAACAACTGTAAGTACACCCACCTAGCGCACTGGAGGGAAGTCTATTAGTACCCACCCATACACAACACACAACACTGGCACGGCTAACCACGGCCACACACACACGCAAACATACACCTTTACCAACACACAAAAACCTCAACATGTACACACCCACACACAAACAACGCACACCACAGCCAACATAGAAGTGCAATACACAGACCACACTACACACACTCACCACCACCACTTTCAAACACAGCTACACCCAACACCACAGAGTCACACAATGACAACACAATCATAACCATACAAATGCATTGTCAGAGAGGCACACCACACACCTCTACAGGAAAACACATACTGCAAGCAACACTTAACAATAGCACACAATCAATACAAACAATAACACTGCCAAACAACGTGTCTGAGCATAGACCACATCTACCCAACACACAAAGTACATCACAGATGCATCACAACACCCACACCACTACCACACAATGCCACACAACAACACAACACATCACAACAAGGTTTTAGCACAACTCACCCACACAACTCATGCTGCTACACAAACACATCACATACACAGAAGACACACACCAGATCACATATGTACAACACATACATGTGGAAGGAAAGCCAGGACAAGTTTGTAACCATCGACACCAACAGTGAAGTGGTGCAGATATAGTAAAATATATAAAAAGATGTGTAAAACACTATATACAAAATGGGCCTACTGGCCAGTGCAATAGTCCTCAGTGCCCCGGGCATACTGGGCAATGTCTCTCAGCCCAACTTGACTCCTGACTGCAAAGTGGCCTCCACAAGGCAGGGACATCAATGGGGCAAGTATCTCAGGAGTGATTGGGGTGAGATAATGCTTGGGTTTGGACGAGGGTCCTTTGGTTTAGGCTTGGAGGGGGGTTGCCCTTAGACTTCAACTTATGGGGAGGGCCCTTGGTTTTGGGTTTGGTAGGACTCTCTCTAGCTTTTGTGGGGATCAAAGTCCTAGGTGTGGTAGGGGCATTGGCAGTACCAGGGGCACCATGGGAGGACTGGGAGGTGGAATGACTGGATCTGGGGAGGATAGCAGAGTGGTTGGGGAAAACAGGGACTGGGTCAGTGGGAGGGAATAGGGCAAACTCATACAAAAGTATTTTTTTTAAACACAAGGGTGTTCATGGGAAAAGCGTTTGGGAGTGGAGGGAGAGGGAGTGCTTGAGAGGTGTGTACGTGTAAGTGCTTTGGGTGCTGGTGTTGGGATGGATGACATGTGTGTGCTGTGTGTCTATTGGGTGGGTGTGCGAGGGTGTTTAGGTGTACTGGGAGGAGGGGAGAGGAGATGCAGTGAAATGCCAGGGTGGATGTGTTAGTGTCTGTTGGGGTGGTATGTGCAAGTATGGTAGATGTACTGCATGTGGGGTGTTGGTAGTCATGGTGAGTGTGCATGTGGTGTACGGGGTAGATGCATGGGTATCTGATATTGTGATGATTGTGGGCATGAGGGGACTTGTGGCAGGATCTGGGAGTGATGATGTGGTGATACAGGATTGAGTGGTGTATTGTCTGTGAGAGAGGAGGTGGTGGGGGAGTCTGCTAAGGGAGTGGATGTTGTTGTGTCTGTTGTGTGTGTGCATGGTGTTGGTGTGACTTGTGGTGCCTGTGTTTGTCTTTGCGAACCATGTCTATTGAGGTAGATGAATGGTGGTTTCACTGTGTGCTTTGGACAGGTGTGGGAAGAGGGGTGTGGGATTGGGCACAAGTAGCTGGAGAAGGACGGAAGATGAAGGGACACTGGCTGCCATCAATAAGGAGGCCAGAGCCTGAAAGGATCTCTGCAGGCTAGTCAGGGCACAGTGAATGCCTTCCAGGCAGGCATTTGTCTGTGATGCCAGTCGCTGGATGGCAGTCACAATGGTTGAGTGTCCCACAGAGATGGAGCTCAGGAGGTCAATAGCCTCCTCGCTGAGGGCAGCAGGGCCCACTGGGGCAGAGGCAGAGGTGCTTGTGGCAAAGGAGATGCCCACCTTCCTGGGTGAGTGGCACGGGCAACTGGTTGGGGAGCTACAGGAAAAGCAGTGCTGGTAAGGGGTTGGCAGATAAGAATGGCACTGGGCTGGTTCCAGATGGGTCCACCATCGCCAGGGAGTGTCTATTTGAGGAGGAATCTCTAGATGATGTTGTTGATCCAGTCTCCCCAGTGGCAATCCCTTCACCCTCCATCCCACTGGTCCCCTTGGCTCCGCTGGTCTCAGCTTCCTGGGTCCTGTGGGCTGCAGCTTCCCCTCCTGCTGGTACCCCTTCTCCTTTGCCTGATGATGCTGATGCACACAAAGACAGAGGAGAAGCAGGAGTGAGAGTTGCAGAGAAAGAAAGGGTGCAGTGGGTCAATTCCTACATATCATTCACACTGAGAAACAACCTCAAAATCTGCTGAAATGCCATGCCATGGCATTCCCATGAATTGACATGCACATCTGGCTGAAATCATAGGACAAACTGAAGCTATGCAGTGAAAACCCACTGATGTGGAAACATATGGCACACTTTGACTTGATGAATGGTCATACAATTCACAGTTGCACAGTACTTGCCACACTACTATGGTTGTTTACATAGACATACCATGTACTCCTTACCCATACGATGCCTACATGGCAAGGTTGCATGCCAAGAAATCCTTTCACAATGTCTACAGTAATATCTTGGCCCCCACAGACATCTACACCTACAGTATGAGGCAGCTGATTGAGAACTCAACAATTTCCTCTGTCATATTGTCAGACTTTTACTGATGGCAATGCCCTTACACCTCAGGTATACTGATGCTGAAAAAACGATATGGCTACTCAAAAGATGCGTAATTTCTCCAGAAACACTTAAACATGGAAGTAGATCCCCTCATGAGTCACTGTCTGAATTGCATCAGCACATGATACTACTAGACCCATAGGAGTAGGCCGGCATCAAACTAGGACTGGTGACAGATATTGATTGGCCTAAATCTACCTATACTGGGACAGTTTCACTACAATAGACTATTGTTGATGTCTCTTCTTTGTCTCCCCTGTGTTGGATGTTATTGTTTTTATATGTGGTTATTTTATTGATGACTTTTTTCGCTTTGTGACTGTTGTGATATTGGGTTTTAACCATTTAGGGTGTACCATTAAATATTGATTCTTAGATTCCTTTATTGTTAGATTGATCATTTGAGAGATTAATTATTTGAGTGTGTGGGGTGAGTTGATTTTTACCTCTGGGGGAGTTTTATTGTTTCACTGTGCTACGGTGCCCTGCCCCTTGGGTGATATCAGAGATAGGATGGCCCTCTCTCTCTTTCTCTTGAATGGCATTAGCAGACATAGGCCCTCATTATGAACCTGGTGATAAACACCATCGACCGCAGTGGCAACGGCGAACAGAAGACTGCCATTGGCGGTGAACAGAAACCCGCCATATAATGAAACAAAATTCTGAATACGACAAAAATCACCCTTCCACCAGTCACCGCCAGGACCTTGTCGGTGGAAATGCTGGATCTCCCACCCTGCCACCACCGAGCACACCAACACCCTGCCCTCCAAATAATGATGCACAAATCACTGTGACGGTCAGTGGAAGGCGAACGACCATTGGCGGTGCAGACCACCACGGACGGCATGTGGACCCAACAGTAAGAAGTGCACACATTGGATAAGTTAGAAATCCACACACCTGACATCCACAACACTATAAAACACTCACAGATGCACCCCACAATCCTTTGCAACAAAAGTAGGCCAAAGAAGACAGAGAACACCAGAAGCCCACACCGAACGCCACAATCCACGATACGTACACCCAACCACGCAAGAGCACCCTCACCTAGATCCACACAAGAAACCATTCATAACACTCACCATGGCACCCCCCAAACACCCACGCTTCACAGAAAGGGAGCTAAGGACCATGGTTAATGAGATCCTGAAGGTCGAGCCACAACTATTAGGGCACAGGTGCAGCACAAACCCATCGCCAGAAAGATGGAGCTATGGCAGACAATAGTCAACAGGGTCAATGCAGAGGGACACCATTCACGCACCAGGGACAACATCTGCCAGAGATGGAACGACCTGCGGGGGAAGGTCAGGGCAATGGCATCCAGGCACCACATTGCAGTCCAGAAGACTGGGGGAGGACGTCCACCATCACCACAGACTACACTGACTGGGAGGAAAAGGTACTGGCCATCCTGCGCCCTGAGGGACTCACTGGATTCACTGGAGGAATGGACTCGGGTAAGTCGTCTACAATTACCCCATATCCATCACACCTGTAATGCATGCACCACCCCACCCCTCCAACACCCACCAGGACCACTACCCCACCCAGCTCACAAGCACCTAATCCACTCCCCCTGCATGCCCACAAACCCACTAACAGGGCCACATCCCTCCCCTGTGCACAGCCACCCACCCCTGCAAGGAAACGCAATGGCCTATAACACCCACAATGTACCTCTACATCCTAAGCTAAAAGCAATGCTAACCTCACCAAACATCCTGCATGGCCCCAAAGTGTGCAAGCTGCACAAACCCGCTCAGGCCTCTGCACCCCATCCGACAATGCTAATGTAACAGACATGTCCATTTCCCCCAACAGGCACCACCACCCATGCCACCCTGACGGACAGGACAAGGAGTGGCATTGTCCCACAGGGAGACAGAGGCACATCACAGGACACTGGGTATGGAACCCTGGACACTGACAATCAGGCTGGCCTCTCACACAGTCCTGGACTGTCACCATCCAGTGGCCCCACCCAGGATACCACTGACACCCCTACCACCAAGCCAACAACATCAGCCCAAGGCAACTGTCCCCAAACCTGTGTATCCAGGCCACAGACTGGTGGAACACATGGACAGAGGCCACAGTCACCCCCTACCAACAGGCAGGAAGACGATGGCCCCAGTACAAGTGGTACTGCCAGACCTGTGCAGGGGACATAGGCACAGGGGGCTAGGCCCAGTGGGAGGGCATCAGTGGCCCAGTGGGGAGGCCACAAGATAGATGCTACAGCCCAGGACATGATTTTGGAGGTCCTGGGAGCCTACCACCATACCCAGGACAGATTGGCCCAGATAGTATCTACCATGGAGCAGAGTCAGAGGATGCAGCAAGAACACCACCAAGAGGCCATGGAGCAGTGGAAACTGCACAATGACACAATGGTCAGCATAGCAGGTGCACTGCTGCAGCTTGTCCAAACACAGCCTGAGGCCCACACAGAACAGGAAGCCCCCACCACAGCACAGGAGCAGACCGGACAACAACAGCATCAGCATCAACTTCACATGTACTACCCTCTGAGGACACACAAGGGACATCCATCTCAACCCCTACAGGCCAACAACAGGCACCCAAACGGAACCTTAGGCCAAGATATGGCACAGGAACACCTGCCAAGAACAAGGCCCCCTCTAAGAAGTGACTCTGCAAAATACTGTCCACCAAGTGTCCTATTCAATCAACCACCAAACAGTGACAGAAATCATACAAACTCATGTAAGCATGGATGGCCCTACCAATACTGCCAACAATGCTGACACCATTTTGCCATTTTGGATAACCACCATTAGCCCACTCCCATCACTGTAATCTGCACGATTTTATCCCTGCACCAAATAAAACACATTTTCACCTGTCACAATGCCCCCTGTCATTAAGTTTGAAAAAAGTGAAGTATGGATGCAACTGGTTGATAACACCTTTATTTGTATCTGAGTAGCATGAAAAGCACCACATGCCTACATGTTGTTGTGCCTAGATATGTGTTGAAATAATAGCCTAAATTGTAATCTGTCCTATGCAGACCTGGTCATAGTGGCAATTAGTATTGTCCCAACAGCCCCCTAGATGACAAGGCACATCGACAGTGTGATGTACAGACACCAATCTCATCCAATTGTCCCACATAGTCTCTGGAAGTAGAGTTGTATCAGTTGGGTCCTGGAATTTACATCGTTCCCTTCCTCATCATCAACATCACTCTCATCTCCTCTCTGAGGAAGCTGGTCTGGATATACAGCACCCTCCTCCTCCAAGAGGGAAATAGAATCTCTCACACCCACGTTGTGCAGCATGCAGCAGGCCACCACTATTCTACACACCTTTTCAGGGCCATAGGCCAGGGAACCGCCAGAGATATGTAGACAACGAAATCTAGCCTTCAGGAGACCTTTTGTGCGCTCTATCACCCTCCTAGTACATCCATGGGCCTCATTGTAATTCCTCTCTGCATCTGTTCCAGGATTCCTCAGTGGTGTCAGGAGCCAGCGCAAGTTGGGACAACCAGAATCAACTAGAAAAAGGTGCACAACACAACTTTAAATGACAAGCCTCAGAGGCAGGCAGCCTGGCTGTCTGCTAGGTGGCAACAAGTGACAGAAACCTATGATCCACCCTCTGTCCTCTTGTAGTTGTTCCATCTTGTGTGACACACTACTGTTCCTCAGCACAAATGAATCATGGACTGAACCAGGGAACATGGCATTCACATGTGTGAGGTACTCGTCTGCAGTTTGGGGAAACCTCACATAGGACTACAGGTGTCTTACAAATGCATTCAGGAATCTTGACAGTATAATTCGAAACATTGTCTGTGAAAAACCTGCACCCGTGCCCACTGTCACTTGAAATAAGCCTGTGGCCAGGAAATGGAGTGCAGAGAGCAACTATACTTCAGTAGTGATGGCATGCTGATTACGATTTGCTGGAGTCAGTGCAGGATCCAGTAATGCACAAATTTCAAGAATAGTTGCACGAGTGAGTCTGTAATTGATGTGACGCTCCACCATGGTCCGCAAATCCACAAGTGGTCTGTACACCAATGGTGCCCTTCGTCGCCACAAGGGTCTGTACCTAGGAGGAGTAGAAAACACGTTTGAGGAACACACATACATCGGCACACATTGCTAGACATTCAGCACTGCTGGCATGATTGTCCTCAACACTAATGCATAGTGTATGTGACATTATAGCAACTTGACCACAATGATAGATCAGTGCTGGTCAGGTGAGGTTATTTTAATTGCCACATGCCTATGGGTGTTTGGGGAACAATAGGGCCTGCATTGTGCCGATGGGAGTTTTACAAATGCGTAGTTTTAGCCAAAATGTCTGCCCCATGAAATCCTGAACTGTCGTTGTCGAAGTGACCTCATACCGCTAGTGGTTGACATAACAGTGTAAGGCGGTGTTGTAGGAGGCTGGACTGGCTTGTGGTGAGTACCAAGGGGTACTTACACCTTGCACCAGGCCCAGGTATCCCTTATTAGTGTAGAGGGGTGTCTAGTAGCTTAGGCTGATAGAAAAGGTAGCTTAGCAGAGCAGCTTAGGCTGAACTAGGAGACAAGTGAAGCTCCTACAGTACCACTAGTGTCATATGCACAATATCATAAGAAAACACAATACACAGATATACTAAAAATAAAGGTTCTTTATTTTTATGACAATATGCCAAAAGTATCTCAGTGAGTACCCTCAGTATGAGGATAGCAAATATACACAAGATATATGTACACAATACCAAAATATGCAGTAATAGCAATAGAAAACAGTGCAAGCAATGTATAGTCACAATAGAATGCAATGGGGGCACATAGAGATAGGGGCAACACAAACCATATACTCTAGAAGTGGAATGTAAACCACGAAGGGACCCCAAACCTATGTGACCTTGTAGAGGGTCGCTGGGACTGTAAGGAAACAGTGAGGGTTAGAAAAACAGCCCACCCCAAGACCCTGAAAAGTGGGTGCAAAGTGCACCTAAGTTCCCCAAAGAGCACAGAAGTCGTGATAGGGGAATTCTGCAGGAAAGACCAACACCAGCAATGCAACAACAATGGATTTCCAGATGAGAGTACCTGTGGAACAAGGGGACCAAGTCCAAAAGTCACGATGAAGTCGGGAGTGGGCAGATGCCCAGGAAATGCCAGCTGTGGGTGCAAAGAAGCTGCCACCGGATGATAGAAGCTGTGGATTCTGCAAGAACGACAAGGGCTAGAAACTACCCCTTTGGAGGATGGATGTCCCACGTCGTGAAGAGTCGTGCAGAGGTGTTTCTGTGTAGAAAGACCACCAACAAGCCTTGCTAGCTGCAAGGGTCGCAGTTAGGGTTTTTGGATGCTGCTTTGGCCCAGGAGGGACCAGGACCAAGATATCACCAATTGCGTGAGGAGACAGAGGGGGCATCCAGCAAGACAAAGAGCCCACTCAGAAGCAAGCAGCACTTGCAGAAGTGCCGGAACAGGCACTATGAAGTGGAGTGAACCGGAGCTCACCCGAAGTTGCACAAGAGGGTCCCACGAAGCCGGAGGACAACTCAGGAGGTCGTGCAATGCAGGTTAGAGTGCCGGGGACCCAGGCTTGGCTGTGCACAAAGGAAATCCTGGAAGAGTGCACAGGAGCCAGAGTAACTGCAAAACACGCGGTTCCCAGCAATGCAGTCTAGCGTTGGGAGGCAAGGACTTACCTCCACCAAACTTGGACTGAAGAGTCACTGGACTGTGGGAGTCACTTGGACAGAGTTGTTGAGTTCAAGGGACCTCGCTCGTTGTGCTGAGAGGAGACCCAGAGGACCAGTGATGCAGTTCTTTGGTGCCTGCGGTTGCAGGGGGAAGATTCCATCGACCCACTGGATATTTCTTCGAAGCTTCTAGTGCAGAGAGGAGGCAGACTACCCCCACAGCATGCACCACCAGGAAAACAGTCGAGAAGGCGGCAGGATCAGCGTTACAAGGTCGCAGTAGTCGTCTTTGCTACTTTGTTGCAGTTTTGCAGGCTTCCAGCACGGTCAGCAGTCGGTTCCTTGGCAGAAGGTGAAGCGAGAGATGCAGAGGAACTCTGATGAGCTCTTGTATTCGTT
Organism: Pleurodeles waltl; assembly: GCF_031143425.1. NCBI lineage: Eukaryota > Metazoa > Chordata > Amphibia > Caudata > Salamandridae > Pleurodeles > Pleurodeles waltl. The sequence goes on along the minus strand of NC_090443.1, from coordinate 654,880,512 downwards.
ATCTAAGGAATTCCCCAAAGCAGAGACCCTAAATAGCCAGAAAAGGAGGTTTGGCTACTTAGGAGAGAGGGAGTCTCTGACGTCACCTTCTGGCACTGGCCACTCAGAGCAGTCCAGTGTGCCAGCAGCACCTCTGTTTCCAAGATGGCAGAGGTCTGGAGCACACTGGAGGAGCTCTGGGCACCTCCCAGGGGAGGTGCATGTCAGGGGAGTGGTCACTCCCCTTCCCTTTGTCCAGTTTCGCGCCAGAGCAGGGCTGGGGGATCCCTGAACCGGTGTAGACTGGCTTCTGCACAAATGGGCACCATCTGTGCCCATGAAAGCATTTCCAGAGGCTGGGGGAGGCTACTCCTCCCAAGCCCTAACACCTTTTTCCAAAGGGAGAGGGTGTAACACCCTCTCTCTGAGGAAGTCCTTTGTTCTGCCTTCCTGGGCCAAGCCTGGCTAGACCCCAGGAGGGCAGAAACCTGTCTGAGGGGTTGGCAGCAGCAGCTGCAGTGAAACCCCAGGAAAGGCAGTTTGGCAGTACCCGGGTCTGTGCTAGAGACCCGGGGGATCATGGGATTGTTCCAGCAATGCCAGGATGGTATTGAGGGGGCAATTCCATGATCATAGACATGTTACATGGCCATATTCGGAGTTACCATTGTGAAGCTATACATAGGTAGTGACCTATGTATAGTGCACGCGTGTAGTGGTGTCCCCGCACTCACAAAGTCCGGGGAATTTGCCCTGAACAATGTGGGGGCACCTTGGCTAGAGCCAGGGTGCCCACACACTATGTAACTTAGCACCCAACCTTTACCAGGTAAAGGTTAGACATATAGGTGACTTATAAGTTACTTAAGTGCAGTGGTAAATGGCTGTGAAATAACGTGGACGTTATTTCACTCAGGCTGCACTGGCAGGCCTGTGTAAGAATTGTCAGATCTCCCTATGGGTGGCATAAGAAATGCTGCAGCCCAAACGGATCTCCTGGAACCCCAATACCCTGGGTACCTCAGTACCATATACTAGAGAATTATAAGGGTGTTCCAGTATGCCAATGTAAATTGGTGAAATTGGTCACTAGCCAGTTAGTGACAATTTGGAAAGAAATGAGAGAGCATAACCACTGAGGTTCTGGCTAGCAGAGCCTCAGTGAGACAATTAGTCATAACACAGGTAACACATACAGGGCACACTTATGAGCACTGGGGCCCTGGCTGGCAGGGTCCCAGTGACACATACAACTAAAACAACATATATACAGTGAAATATGGGGGTAACATGCCAGGCAAGATGGTACTTTCCTACACAACCCCCCCCAAACGAAGGACAATAAGACTAGCCATGACCTGATGAGGCTTCATTGTCTAAGTGGAAATATCTGGAGAGTCCATCTGCATTGGAGTGGGTACTCCCAGGTCTATGTTCCACTGTATAGTCCATTCCCTGTAGAGATATGGACCACCTCAACAATGTAGGGTTTTCACCTTTCATTTGTTTTAGCCAAAGTAGAGGTTTGTGGTCTGTCTGAACAATGAAGTGAGTGCCAAACAGATATGGCCTCAACTTCTTCAGTGCCCAGACCACAGCAAAGGCCTCCCTCTCTATGGCAGACCAACGCTTTTCTCTAGGGGTCAACCTCCTGCTGATAAAAGCAACAGGTTGATCCTGGCCTTCAGAATTAAGTTGTGATAAGACTGCCCCTACCCCTAATTCAGATGCATCAGTTTGGACAGTGATTTTTTTGGAGTAACAGGGGCTTTTCAGGACAGGTGCAGAGCACATGGCCTGCTTCAACTCCTCAAAAGCTTTCTGACAGTTTGCTGTCCATAATACCTTCTTAGGCATTTTCTTAGATGTGAGGTCATTAGGAGGGGCTGCAATGGAGCCATAGTTCTTTATGAACCTCCTGTAGTACCCAGTGAGGCCTAAAAAGGATCTCACCTGAGTCTGGGTTGTAGGGGGAACCCAATCTTAAATAGTTTGGGTTTTCCCCTGAAGTGGTGCAATCTGTTCTCCACCTACCAGGTGTCCCAGATAAACCACTTTCCCCTGCCCTATCTGGCACTTTGAAGCCTTGATAGTGAGGCCTGCCTTTTGCAGGGCCTCCAAAACTTTCCATAGGTGGACCAGGTGATCATCCCAGCTGGAGCTAAAGACAGCTATATCATCTAGATATGCTGCACTAAAAGCTTCCAGCCCTTGCAGGACTGTGTTCACCAACCTTTGAAAAGTGGCAGGTGCATTTTTCAATCCAAAAGGCATTACTGTGAATTGGTAATGGCCTCCAATGGTTGAAAATGCAGTTTTTGCTTTTGCATCCTCTGATAACTTGATCTGCCAATACCCTGCAGTCAAATCAAAGGTGCTTAGATACTTGGCAGATGCCAGTGTATCTATTAGCTCATCTGCCCTGGGTATAGGGTGAGCATCAGTTTTGGTTACCTGGTTGAGACCTCTGTAGTCAACACAAAATCTCATTTCCCTTTTACCATCTTTGGAATGAGGTCTTGGTACAAGTACCACAGGAGAGGCCCATGGACTTTCAGAGTGCTCAACCACTCATAGTTCAAGCATTTTCTGCACTTCTTGCTTTATGCAGTCTCTGACATGGTCAGGCTGCCTATAGATCTTACTTTTGACAGGCAAGCTGTCTCCAGTATCTATAGTGTGCTCACACCAAGAAGTGGTACCTGGCACAGTAGAGAAGAGTTCAGAAAATTGACCCAGGAGATTTATGCAGTAGTCTTTCTGCTCAGCAGTAAGACAATCTGCCAAAACCACACCTCCCACTAGAGCATCTTGTTCTGTGGAAGAGAAGAGATCAGGAAGAGGGTCACTCTCTTCTTCCTGTCCCTCATCAGTTGCCATGAGCAGGGTGAGATCAGCCCTGTCATAGTAGGGTTTCAGGCGATTGACATGGAGCACCCTAAGGGGACTCCTGGCAGTGCCTAAGTCAACTAAGTAGGTGACTTCACCCTTCTTTTCAACAATAATGTGGGGTCCACTCCATTTGTCTTGGAGTGCTCTTGGGGCCACAGGCTCCAAGACCCACACTTTCTGCCCTGGTTGGTACTGAACCAAAACAGCCTTCTGGTCATGCCATTGCTTTTGGAGCTCTTGGCTGGCCTGAAGGTTTTTATTGGCCTTTTTCATGTACTCAGCCATCCTAGATCTTAGGCCAAGTACATAGTCCACTATGTCTTGCTTTGGAGCTTTTAAAGGTTGTTACCAACCCTCCTTCACAAGTGTTAGGGGACCTCTTACAGGGTGTCCAAATAGGAGTTCAAAGGGGCTGAAGCCCACTCCTTTTTGGGGTACCGCCCTGTAAGCAAAAAGGAGGCAAGATAACAGGATATCCCATCTCCTGCGGAGTTTTTCAGGGAGTCCCATTATCATACCTTTGAGAGTTTTGTTAAATCTCTCCACCAGTCCATTTGTTTGTGGATGATAGGGTGTGGTGAACTTGTATGTCACACCACATTCCTTCCACATGGCCTTTAAGTAAGCAGACATAAAATTGCTTCCCCTGTCTGATACCACCTCTTTTGGGAAGCCCACCCTGGAAAAGATTCCCAGGAGGGCCTTTGCCACTGCAGGAGCTGTAGTGGGCCTTAGAGGAATTGCTTCAGGGTATCTGGTGGCATGGTCTACTACCACCAAGATAAACCTATTGCCTGAAGCAGTAGGAGGGTCAAGGGGGGCAACTATGTCAACCCCTACCCTTTCAAAGGGAACCCCTACCACAGGCAGTGGAATAAGGGGTGCCTTTGGAGTGCCACCTGTCTTGCCACTGGCTTGACAGGTTTCACAGGACTTACAAAATTCCTTTGTCTCCTCTGACATTCTAGGCCAATGAAACAGGGGAACAAGCCTGTCCCAAGTTTTCATTTGCCCCAAATGTTCAGCTAAGGGAATGTCGTGGGCTAGAGTTAGGAGGAACCTTCTGTACTCCTGAGGAATCACCAATCCCCTGGCAGCTCCAGGTGTTGGATCCCTTGATTCAGTGTACGAAAGGTTATCCTCCCAGTAAACTCTGTGAGAGTCACTGACATCCCCATTTGCTTGTTTGACAGCTTGCTGCCTTAGACCCTCTAGTGTGGGACAGGTATGCTGTGCCACACTCAGCTCCTCCCTGACAGACCCCCCTTCACCCAAAAGCTCAGCAGTGTCTACTTCCAGCTCCTCTGGTGTAGGTTCTGCACAGGGTGGAAATTCTTCTTCCTCAGAAGTTGAATCCACTGTAGAGGGAGGGATAGTAGGTAGTGTTTTACCTTTACTAACCCTAGCTTTAGGGAGCACTTGGTCCATTCTTCCAGGATCCAAGTCACCCTGTCCTTTTTGCTTTTTGGCCTGAGCCCTGGTCAAAGCAAAAATATGCCCTGGAATGCCCAGCATTGCTGCATGAGCCTCCAACTCCACTTCTGCCCAAGCTGATGTCTCTAAATCGTTCCCTAATAGACAGTCTACAGGTAAATCTGAGGCAACCACAACTTTCTTTGGACCAGTAAACTCCCCCCCCCCCCCCAGTTGAGATTCACAACAGCCATGGGGTGGCTAAGAGTGTTGTTATGAGCATTGGTTACTTGGTACTGGTGACCAAGTAGGTGTTGTTCAGGGTGGACCAGTTTCTCTAATACCATGGTAACACTGGCACCTGTGTCCCTGTAGGCCTGATCCTCAAAACCATTTATTAGGGGTAGTTTCTTGTACTTATCCATGTTAAGGGGACAAGCAACCAAGGTGGCCAAATCAATGGCCCCCTCAGAGACTAACACAGCCTCTGTGGTCTCCCTAACAAGACCAACCCCAACTAAGTTACCAAAAATGAGCCCAGCTACTCCCTTGGATTGGCTATTAGTAGGTTTGCTATCACCACCACTGCTATTACTAGGGGCACTAGGTGTAGCAGCAGGGGTTGTAGTGGTAGGAGGCTTGGTGCTTTTCTTTGGACAACTGGGATCTGTTGTCCAATGGCCTTTTATTTTACATAAATAGCACCATGGTTTCTTTTCTTTGTTTTGATTTGAAGAGGATTTGGGCCCACCACCCCCACCAGAGTGTTTTTGTGGGCCTGATGAAGACTCATTTTTAGATTTGTCCCCACCCTTGTAAGAAAACTTACCATCCTTCTTCTTGCCATCCTTGTCACCCCCTGAATGAACTTTTCTGTTCACCCTTGTTCTGACCCATTTGTCTGCCTTCTTTCCCAATTCTTGGGGAGAGGTCAGATCAGAGTCTACCAGGTACTGGTGTAACAAATCAGACAAACAATTATTAAGAATATGCTCTCTCAGGATTAAGTTATACAGGCTTTCATAGTCAGAAACTTTACTGCCATGTAACCACCCCTCCAAGGCCTTCACTGAATGGTCAACAAAGTCTACCCAGTCTTGTGAAGACTCCTTTTTGGTTTCTCTGAACTTCATCCTGTACTGTTCAGTGGTTAAGCCATAACCATCTAGGAGTGCATTCTTAAGAACTGTAAAATTATTGGCATCACTTTCCTTCACAGTAAGGAGCCTATCCTTACCCTTTCCACTGAAAGATAGCCATAGGATAGCAGCCCACTGCCTTTGAGGGACCTCTTGTACAACACAGGCCCTCTGAAGTGTGGCAAACCACTTGTTAATGTCATCCCCCTCTTTGTAAGGGGGAACTATCTTGTGCAGATTCCTAGAATCATGCTCTTTTGCAGGATGACTATTTGGAATACTGCTGCTGCCACCATGGGGTCCTAACCCCAACCTCTGTCTTTCTTTTTCTAAATCAAAGTACTGCCTATCTAAATCCAGCTGTTGCTTCTTGAGCTTCAGCCTGGATTGTTCCACTCTCGATCTATTGAGCTCCCTTTCTAACACTCTGTCATCAGGGTGGGTGGGTTGGGCGTGTCTTGATACAGAAGAATGGTGTGAATGAACAGAGGGAGACCTGTCCCTAACAGATGGCACTCTAACATTCTGGCCTACAGAAGTAACACTTCTACTGTGATGAGAAGCAACACTATTACTGTGATGTGAATTCACATCAGTACCAGCTATGCTAGGTGGCCTGCTAAGAGGCAGGTTGGAAAGATTCCCTCCCAAATCTTTTGCTAGGGGTGCCCCAGGATCAGATTGGGAACCATCAGCTAATTTCTCACCAGAAGTGCCAACTAAGGTCTTATCTTGTTCAATGAGCATATTCACTAACAGTTGTCTTGAGGGATTCTTCCCTAACACTAAACCTCTATCTATGCAGAGACTCCTTGCTTCCTTCCAGCTAAGGTTGTCATAAGCTATGCTGGACAGATCAAGAGTTTGGCCTGTACCAGACATGATAGAAAGTGTTTAAGGGACAGAAAAAGTGAGAAAAAAAGTTTTCAGAACTTTTTAAAGGACAGAAAAACAACTTTTACAACTTTTTAAGAACTTTTTGAAAGTTTTAGAGGTACTTTTCAGCACTTAGTAAAGAAGTGAGAGGAGAAAAGCAAAACTTTTTGGTTAGGTGTACACACACTGAACTTGTTTTGTATATTTTTCTCTTATGGAAAGTACAATATGACAAAGTGGTAAGTAGTTGCAAAGTACTTATCCCACCACTGCACAACCAATGTGGGAGGCTGGACTGGCTTGTAGTGAGTACCAAGGGGTACTTACACCTTGCACCAGGCCCAGGTATCCCTTATTAGTGTAGAGGGGTGTCTAGCAACTTAGGCTCATAGAAAAGGTAGCTTAGCAGAGCAGCTTAGGCTGAACTAGGAGACGAGTGAAGCTCCTACAGTACCACTAGTGTCATATGCACAATATCATAAGAAAACACAATACACCGATATACTAAAAATAAAGGTACTTTATTTTTATGACAATATGCCAAAAGTATCTCAGTGAGTACCCTCAGTATGAGGATAGCAAATATACACAAGATATATGTACACAATACCAAAATATGCAGTAATAGCAATAGAAAATAGTGCAAGCAATGTATAGTCACAATAGAATGCAATGGGGGCACATAGGGATAGGGGCAACACAAACCATATACACTAGAAGTGGAATGCGAACCAAGAATGGACCCCAAACCTATGTGACCTTGTAGAGGGTCGCTGGGACTGTAAGGAAACAGTGAGGGTTAGAAAAATAGCTCACCCCAAGACCCTGAAAAGTGGGTGCAAAGTGCACCTAAGTTCCCCTAAGAGCACAGAAGTCGTGATAGGAGAATTCTGCAGGAAAGACCAACACCAGCAATGCAACAACGATGGATTTCCAGACGAGAGTACCTGTGGAACAAGGGGACCAAGTCCAAAAGTCACGATGAAGTCGGGAGTGGGCAGATGCCCAGGAAATGCCAGCTGTGGGTGCAAAGAACCTGCCACCGGATGGTAGAAGCTGTGGATTCTGCAAGAACGACAAGGGCTAGAATCTTCCCCTTTGGAGGATGGATGTCCCACGTCGTGAAGAGTCGTGCAGAGGTGTTTCCGTGTAGAAAGACCACCAACAAGCCTTGCTAGCTGCAAGGGTCGCGGTTAGGGTTTTTGGATGCTGCTGTGGCCCAGGAGGGACCAGGATGTCGCCAATTGTGTGAGGAGACAGAGGGGGCATCCAACAAGACAAAGAGCCCACTCAGAAGCAAGCAGCACCCGCAGAAGTGCCGGGACAATCACTATGAAGTGGAGTGAACCGGAGCTCACCCGAAGTTGCACATGAGGGTCCCACGAAGCCGGAGGACAACTCAGGAGGTTGTGCAATGCAGGTTAGAGTGCCGGGGACCCAGGCTTGGCTGTGCACAAAGGAAATTCTGGAAGAGTGCACAGGAGCCGGAGTAACTGCAAAACACGCGGTTCCCAGCAATGCAGTCTAGCGTGGGGAGGCAAGGACTTACCTCCACCAAACTTCGACTGAAGAGTCACTGGACTGTGTGAGTCACTCAGACAGAGTTGCTGAGTTCAAGGGACCTTGCTCGTCGTGCTGAGAGGAGACCCAGAGGACCGGTGATGCAGTTCTTTGGTGCCTGCGGTTGCAGGGGGAAGATTCCGACGACCCACGGGAGATTTCTTCGGAGCTTCTAGTGCAGAGAGGAGGCAGACTACCCCCACAGCATGCACCACCAGGAAAACAGTCGAGAAGGCGGCAGGATCAGCGTTACAAGGTCGCAGTAGTCGTCTTTGCTACTTTGTTGCAGTTTTGCAGGCTTCCAGCGCGGTCAGCAGTCGGTTCCTTGGCAGAAGGTGAAGAGAGAGATGCAGAGGAACTCTGATGAGCTCTTGCATTCGTTATCTAAGGAATTCCCCAAAGCAGAGACCCTAAATAGCCAGAAAAGGAGGTTTGGCTACTTAGGAGAGCGGATAGGCTAGCAACACCTGAAGGAGCCTATCAGAAGGAGTCTCTGACGTCACCTGCTGGCACTGGCCACTCAGAGCATTCCAGTGTGCCAGCAGCACCTCTGTTTCCAAGATGGCAGAGGTCTGGAGCACACTGGAGGAGCTCTGGGCACCTCCCAGGGGAGGTGCAGGTCAGGGGAGTGGTCACTCCCCTTCCCTTTGTCCAGTTTCGCGCCAGAGCAGGGCTGGGGGATCCCTGAACCGGTGTAGACTGGCTTATGCAGAAATGGGCACCATCTGTGCCCATGAAAGCATTTCCAGAGGCTGGGGGAGGCTACTCCTCCCAAGCCCTAACACCTTTTTCCACAGGGAGAGGGTGTAACACCCTCTCTCTGAGGAAGTCCTTTGTTCTGCCTTCCTGGGCCAAGCCTGGCTGGACCCCAGGAGGGCAGAAATCTGTCTGAGGGGTTGACAGCAGCAGCAGATGCAGTGAAACCCCGGGAAAGGCAGTTTGGCAGTACCCGGGTCTGTGCTAGAGACCCGGGGGATCATGGGATTGTGCCACCAATGCCAGGATGGTATTGAGGGGGCAATTCCATGATCATAGACATGTTACATGGCCATATTTGGAGTTACCATTGTGAAGCTATACATAGGTAGTGACCTATGTATAGTGCACACGTGTACTGGTGTCCCCGCACTCACAAAGTCCGGGGAATTTGCCCTGAACAATGTGGGGGCACCTTGGCTAGTGCCAGGGTGCCCACACACTAAGTAACTTAGCACCCAACCTTTACCAGGTAAAGGTTAGACATATAGGTGACTTATAAGTTACTTAAGTGCAGTGGTAAATGGCTGTGAAATAACGTGGACGTTATTTCACTCAGGCTGCAGTGGCAGGCCTGTGTAAGAATTGTCAGATCTCCCTATGGGTGGCACAAGAAATGCTGCAGCCCATAGGGATCTCCTGGAACCCCAATACCCTGGTACCTCAGTACCATATACTAGGGAATTATAAGGGTGTTCCAGTATGCCAATGTAAATTGGTGAAATTGGTCACTAGCCAGTTAGTGACAATTTGGAAAGAAATGAGAGAGCATAACCACTGAGGTTCTGGCTAGCAGAGCCTCAGTGAGACAGTTAGTCATAACACAGGTAACACATACAGGGCACACTTATGAGCACTGGGGCCCTGGCTGGCAGGGTCCCAGTGACACATACAACTAAAACAACATATATACAGTGAAATATGGGGGTAACATGCCAGGCAAGATGGTACTTTCCTACAGGTGTTTACTGCTGTGCGCAAATTAATTAGTTAACATGGTTGTCAAAGGGGAATCCTAGCGTATCATAAACGCCGCCAGCAGTGGCGGTGCAGACCGCCATAGTGCGTATGTGAAATCGTCACCCCAATTTCACTTGACTACCTGATCTCGTGCAAGCAGGTACTCGACTGAGTGTACTGCTGTGTCCTGCTGCTGGCCATGGAAGTGGCATGTGTTGCTGGGGAAAGGGCCCAGGCCTTCACCCAAGAGGAATTGGAGAGACTCATGGATGGAGTCCTGCCCCTGTACACCAAGCTCTTCGGACGGCCAGAGGTACAGGTGAGTAGGAGGATTGGGGGCCATGGTAGTGTCTAATGGTTGGTGTTGGCTGCATACATGTGTGCACCTCTGACACTGGATGGGCCAGGGTTCCTGAAATGCTGTGTGTCTATGTGCTGTTAGTCAGTTTGTAGTGTCCGTCCTATACTGGATGTATAGCCAGCTATATATGATTGGCCAGTGCCTGACCTCTGTGTTACATTTCTGTGTGTCCCTTTTAGGTAAGCGCCCACCAGAAGAGGGGACTTTGGCATGCCATCGCCAAGGATTTGCGGAACCTGGGGTCTACAACCGGCAGAGCACCCACTGCAGGAAGAGGGGGGAGGACCTGCGGTGCTGGGTGTGAAAGATCAGTGAGGCCCAGCTGGGGAAGCCCTCCCAACGGGGAAGGGGTGCCCATCTGGCACTGACCCCCCTTATGCAACGCATCCTGGGAGTGGCGTACTCAGACCTGGATGGGCTCTTGAAGCCTGCACAGCATTCACAAGGGGGTGAGTACACATACCATGTTTTTGACCCTTGATGCATGTGTGTGTGTGTGCATTTGGATTTATGCTGCCTAGTTGCAGGGACTATGACTGATGTCCATCTACATTATGGGCCCTGTGGGGAGTAGGGGTGTTTTGGTCAGGTCTACTACACGTTAGGTCCTTAAGTTATTTGGGAAATGGATGTAGAGCAGGGTTCTGGGCACTAGTCAGGGTCATAGCCATGGGTATAGCAGTAGGTGCTGCCTGTTGGAGGGTCTTCTGGGTGGGTGTATATGTGAACCACTATTGTAACTCCATTCAGATATTTACAAGTGTCTCTCCTGTTTGGTCTCCCCATCCCTGTTCTCTTGTGTTGTCTGTGTACATCAGCATCATCTGGCGAGGGAGCTGAGGCACCAGCGAGTGGGGATGTAATGGCCCATGGATCCTCAGAGGCAGAGTCATCCGACGCCAAGGGGACCAGTGGGTTGGAGGGCGAGGGGAGTAGCACGGGGGAGGCAACTACCACTGGAGGTAGTGACTCCTATACCTCCTCCGATGGGAGCTCCCTGGTGGTGGCAGACCCTAGTGGGCCCACACCTACTGTGTCATCTTCCGCCAGCCCCCATACCATCACCGCCCTCCCATTTGCTCCCCACCGAGTTGCCCGGGCCCGCTCACTCAGAAGGGTGGGTGTCTCCTTCACCCCAGGCACCTCTTCCCCTCCCCCAGTCAGCCCTCACGGAGGAGGCTATTGACATCCTGAGAACCATCTCTGTAGGGCTGACAACCATCGTCAAAGCCATCCAGGGGCTAGCATTAGAGATGCAGCAGACCAATGTCTATCTGGATGGCATTCACGGTGCTGTGTCTGGCCTACAGAGATCTTTTCAGGCTCTGGCATCCTCTTGGATGGCAGCCAGTGTCCCTGGTCATTCCATGCCCCCTCCAACCTCCTCACCCCTTCCAGCACCCCCACTCCATTCACCCGTCCACAGCACACATTCTGACACGCAGGCACACACCTCAACACACTAGAAGCACACTTCAAAACACAAGCACCACACCTCCAACCACAAGCATACACACAGCTAACATACACATGCACATACGACAACATCCACTTCCCCCTGTGTGCCCACCTTGTCTGCCTCCCTGTCTTTCCCCTCTACATGCACACCCCCAGGCACTACACCTTCATTCACTGTTGCTGAGCCTATTCCTGCAGTCAACACAATAGCACACATCCATACATGCACCCCAGATACCACACCTGCACTCACCACAACTACTTTAGTTGACACTTGCAGCACACTCACCAGACTTGCAGACACCCAGACAACATACATTCACACTGGCAGCCTGTCTTGTTCCACTGTATCTACCTCCTCCTCCCAAGACGCTCAAATGCACCAAAACACCCACCCATCACACATCCCCCACCTTCCAAGGCTAAACGCAAACCCCCTCCATCTTCAGAACGAAAATCTAAGCCTTACCACATCGTAAATCCCCACCCCTGTTCCCTGAGGTGCCTAGAATCCCCATTTTTGCCCCTATGAGGTGCAGTACCGTGGCACTTGTGGGAGTCAGGTTGGGGCCATTGTGGCTCATAGGACTTGTTTTATGAAGGACTGGCCATTGGCCTTATATGCACTTCGGTTGCTCAGTGAGCATAATAAAGGTTAATTTGTGGCCTGTGTTGTTGGAGGCACACTCTGGATCTGTGGTCTCTCGTTTCATTGTTTGTGGGTGTGGGGCACATGTATGTACTTTGGACAGGTTGGATTTTCCTTGTGTCGGGTAAGTACCTCTTGCTGTGGGGTGTATGGCTTGTGCTGCTGTGAAGAGTTGTGGGAGTGTTGCAGGGTGGGTGGAGTGGGTGGGTATGTAACTGTGCCCTTTCTTGCCTTTGTTTCGTAGGTTGTGGTGCTTACCATCTTCATCTTCGTCAGCGGTCCTGGTTGTGGAGGTATATGGCAAGGAGCAGGGGTGGCATGATCAGCAACTCTCTATTATATTTGGTTTGTTTCCTCTTGGCCTTGTGTGGCAGTGGTTCCAGCGCCGGAACTGACAGCGTTCTAGTACTTCATTATTTGATGGGCAGGTAGGGCCTTTCTGTCGGCCTGTGGGCGGGCCTCTGCAGGCGGTGAGTGGTTTTCAGGATGCCTGTTTTTCAGGTCGTTCATTATTTGGTGGTCCGGACCTCACGTCTGTTGGCGGTTTTTACCGTCACCGCCGGCGGTGCGGTGTTTACCGCCGTATTCATAATGAGGGCCATAATCTAGATAAATCCTGCCAAGGTGGCTCATAACCATAGCCAATGTGCAAGTACCAATGATCTACACCACATCTTCCCACTAATAGGCTACCCAAATCCATACATGCTTACCATTAGCGAGTTGTGAATGTATTTACCCCCTTGTGGCTGCTGTGCTGCCCTCAAGTGGCCATCCACCTCAGGGTACACCACCACCAAAATATGAGCTATTAGGGGGGCTCAGGGTCTGACGGGCAACCCTCCCTCAGTGGGAGGATGTTCCCAGCTGGGCCTCAGTGGTCTGCGGGAGGCTTGGTGCCAGAACCCAGAGGTGCCAAAGGAGGTGCGGTGATTGATCGGGGTTCCCTGGAGGGTCTGGCTGGGCTGCGGACCAGGGACAGCTGCAGCAGGCGGAGCAGCGTCCTGGGAAGTGGAGGGCCTTTTCTTCCTTTCCCTGCATAGCGATTGGAGCCGGAAGGCCCGGGGCTTCGGTGAGGTTGGAGGTGAGTGGAGCAGATGGATGAACAGTGGTCTACCTCCTGCAGGTGGCCTACTGTGGGGGGAACGATGCCTGTGGTCTGACAACCGGGGGGAATGATGCATCCTGGTTTGGATGTCTGCCCTGCTGCCGGTCGGGCCCCAGTCGGGGGCTCCTTGTCCTGCCATCAACAGAGGAGTCTCAGTTGTGGTGATTGTTGCATAGGGACTGACACCCCCCACAGAGAGGAGGTGTGGGGCCAGGCCCCAAAGGCCCACTGCTTGGCGCCGGTGGAAGGCCCTTGCCATGGAGGGAAGTGTTGCCAATCACTCTGGGCTCTGAATTGGAAGGCTCGAGACCCGTGGATGGGTGGGGCTCTGGTTGAAGGACTGTGAATGCACACCTAGCATGGTCAGGAACAAAGGACAGCCCTCACAGCAAGCAAACAAAATGGACATATATGCTGTCCTGAGACAGTCGGGGGCCTGCGGCAACGGTCAGCGGCGGGATGGGACGGGGACAGGAGACGGAGCGGGACCCCCGAGCGAACCCTCCTTGGGCGCAATAATGGCTGTTATTAAGGACTTAAGGGGATCTCTGGAGCCCAGGCTTGATGCGGTGGTGGTAGACATGGCCCTTCTGTGCGCTAAGTTTAAAAAAGTCACCAAAAAGGTCACTGCAGAGATGGACTTTGCCTGCCTACAACCTACATTCAAGAAACATGAGGACCAGGTGTAATTCCTCACTGCGGAACACGAGGAAATGGCGATGCGCCTGGAGGATCAGGAATGGAGATTGCGGAGAAACAACATCCGAGTCATAGGGACTCCAGAGGGGGTCGAGGGCCCGAGTGTCGAGCTGTTCATGGAGACCCTGACCATGGACTTCCTTCGCCCAAAGAGACTATCTGAGTTTTTTTACGGTTGAGCAGGTGCACATGGCCCCAGTCCCTCCCCCATGTCTGGGGGCCCCTTCACAGACCATCATTGCACACATATTCCATTTTCGGGACCGGAATGCCAACCTACAGGCTGCTAGGTCACAGGGGGACCTGCAATTCAAGAATGCCACTGCTCGCTTCTTCCCAGACTTCACGCTGAAGCTCCAAAGAGAGCACTAGGGCTTTCAAGAGGTCAGAAAAGCTCTACGGGAACGTGAACTCAAGTATATGATGCTCTTCCCGGCATGCCTGCAGGTAATCGCAGATGGCAGGACATGGCACTGGGAGTGGCTGGAGGGATCTAAAGCTGCGACCCACGTGGACCATCACAGTAACAAAGGGGGGTCTGCTGGAAAGAAGAAGATGGCCTTTCCGACACAGCAGCAGGATCAGGAGAAAGAACAAGTGGAAACTCTGGCATCATTGTTGGCTGTGGTGCTGGTGGCGAGTTCAGTGATCACCCACAACTGGTGGGCGATGCAACATGCAATGCAGAGAAATGTACAACGGGGGATTGACCTGAACTGACTGTTCACACAGTAGATAGTGAAGGTCAGAAATGGCGGCACTGGCCTATCCACACAAGAGTTGGAAATGTAATGGGCGATAGGCGCTCCGCTGATTGGAGGGTAGGCAGTTCAAAGCCTGCTATGCAGGTTTGCAGGGTGGTGGAAATATCTAGTAGGGCATTGCTGAATTACAGTTCAGGGTTATACCTTGTTATTACGCTATTGCACAGCTTTGTGACGCTATGGGACATCACTCGAGGCAGGGCAACATGGGTGGGGTGCAATACCAGGGGATTGGTACTGGAGTTCAGTTGGGTGGAGGAGGGTCACCAAATGACAGAACCAAGACCTTGCACCCTTAGAGTCATGACATGGAATGTGAATGGCCTGGGTAGTCGCATCAAATGGACCATAGTCCTTCAGTTCCTGCATCGGCATGGGATAGATCTTGTTCTACTGCAGGAAACTCACCTAAAGGGGAACCACTACAAGACATTGGATAGGTTTGGGTACCAATTGGCTGCACATGCGGGGTACACGGCTGGTCCCAGGGGTGTGGGAATCCTTATTCAAAAATCATTACCATTCATTCTGAAAAGCAGTTAGTGGGACACACTGGGATGATATGTGGCGGTCTTGGGTTCTGGAAGGGACACACCCTCAACATGTGCTCGGTCTATTCTCCGCCAAAACTCCAGGGGTCTGCCCCTGCGGACCTGGGCGCTTTGCTGCTTGACTTTCCGATGGATCTCCTGGTTCTGGGAGGTGATATAAATCTGGAGGTCGACCCGGGGTTGGATAGAGTTACTCATGCGAGGACACCAGATGCCTCAACAACAATGAAGTCCTTTTTGGACGTCTTTGGCCTGGTTGTGAGCTTCGCACTCTGCTGAACAACATGCGTGGGCTTCTGTCCTGGTGACTCAGCATCGACTGTATGATGTGGGGGACAAAGCCAATAAATGATTGGGCTGTTTGGACAAGAGAGAACAAGAGCACTCAGGGGGGTACTGGCTAAGGAGGGGACCGTATGCAAGTCTAATGAGTCCATAGCAGAAGCCTTTGCCGCATACTATGAGGAGGTCTATACTTTGGTGACTCAGATATTGGAGGAGGACTGTGCGGAGCTCCTGCGAGATATCCCGTTACCTGGGCTCTCAGACGCAGAGAAAGGGGATTTAGATGCTGAACTGACGGAAGTAGAGGTTGCCTCGGCGTTACAGGGGCTCCAGTCAGGCAAGGCGGCAGGGACAAATGGGGTTCCGGTGGAGTTATTTAAATGCCTGGGGAGCAGGGTGACCAAACACATGTTGGCCAAGTTCCGGGAGGCGCAGGAGGTGGGACTGCTATCGCTGGATCAGAGGACCCTGACTATTGTACTGATTCTGAAGAAAGACCGACCTCTGGAAAGGTGCGCTTCTTATAGGCCCATCTCCCTTCTTAACACGGAGGCCAAGGTCCTGGCGAAGGCTCTGGCAACTAGACTACATGCAATTATTGCTAAGCTGACCCACCCGTACCAATCTGGCATCATGCCATCCAGATCCACACGTCTGAACCTGCGGATACTCTACGGGGTGCCCTCCTACTACCCCTGGCCATCTGTGCCCCAGACACAGTGTGCCCACTCTTAGTTACACCCAGACCTTCATCTTTTTAGGTGGGAGGGATTGCCTATGGTCCCTGTACTGTGGGGCACACTGTTGATTGACCAGCCCTTGAAACACAGGTTTGGGGATGAAGGGTAGGTATTCTGTTGTTGCCACCTGGGTGGGGGACTCAGATGTGGTCAGGGTGGGGCTGGTGGTGGCAGATTGACCAGTTGTCCCAGATGGGCCAGGTAAGGCATCATAGTCCACACATCCACTGTGGCCTTCATCCTGGGGAGGGCTGGCTGTCTCTGGCATCCTCTGCAGGTTGGCAGTGGCAGGGGGTACCTGTGGATGGAGAGGGAGAGAGTTACCTTGTGGGGGTGCTGTTTTATACTCTGGTGCATACAGTGGCTTGAGTTGCTTCCCAGTGATGGCAATGACAGATGCAGCACTGCAGACACTGTCTGTGGGACATGGATTGTGACATTGATTCCATGTCCCATTGAGGTTTGTGGATAGTGGATAGCATAGCTGTAATTGCAATGTAGTACTACTCAGTCGACACATCCAGTTGGTGTAGCTGGTGCAATGGTTTTACGTGCAGGTGTTCCATGGTGAAGTGGGTATTGCAGCTCTTCATGTGTACGACGTAATGCATTGTAGGAGTTGTGGTGCTTACCATTGTTAGTGCTATCCGTGCAAAAGGGAGGGAATGTGTGGGGATAGTAGCAGTGGGGTGGTGTGGAATGCAGGGCATTAGGTGATTGGGGGTTTGCAGAAGTGTACGTTTGGATGAATTGGGGAGTGGGAAGATGGTGGGGACGCATGATGTACAGGAATCGTTGGTTTTAGGGGAGTGTTGTTGACTTACCAGTCCAGTTCTCCGGTTATCCCAGTCATGCCCTCTCAGTGCATGATGTCCAAGACCTTCTCCTCCTATGATGTGAACTCAGGGGGAGGAGTTGGGAGACCATTGTCTGTCTTGTTAATGGCAATCTGGTGTTGTGAAGTAATGGAACACACCTTCCCTCTAAGGTCGTTCCACCTCTTCCTTATGTCCTCCCTTGTGCATGAATGGGGGCCCACTGAGTTGATCTTGTCAACTATCCTCAGCCATAACCCCATTTCCCTGGCTATGGATGTTTGCTGGACGTGTGCTCCCAACAGTTGTGGCTCTAGCCTGATGATTTCATGTACTGTGACTCTCAACTCTTGATCTGTGAATCGTGGGTGCTTTTGAGGGGACCTGGTGGTTGTGATGCAGTTTGTGGGGTGTATCATGTGCAAGGGTGGGGTGTTTGGCCCTTGATGGGGTATCGGGGGTGCTTAGTTTTGTGCGCTGGTGTGTTGTGGTATTTGTGTGCAGTTGTGATGTGTGTATGGTGTTGAAGGTGCAGTTGTGTGATGTGTGCTCCATGGGTGGTATATATGTGCCAATGGAGTATAAGGGGGAGGTGATGGGTTTGTGGCTCCTCGCTGTTTGCCTGTGGTTGAAGTTGCAAAGGATTGTGGGCTGTGGGTGGGTGTGTTATTTAGTGGTGGGTGTGCAATGTGGTGTTAGGTTCGGGTGGTGGTGGCAAGTTGAGTGCGGTGGTTGGCACCTCCAATAGTTTTCTGCCGTGCAATGACCGTTGTGCTGATTTGTGGCTCATAATATGGAGGGTGGGATATTGTCGGAGTACCCTCGGTCGGCCTTTCGGTCTTGGATTTGTGACTGTTTTTGGGTGGCCTTCAGTATGTGACTCATAATACGGCAGTCGGGATACCACCATCACTGGCGGTCTTTTGGCGGCCATCACCACGGCAGTCTTCTGGAAAGACCAGCAAACTCGTAATGAGGGCCCAAATGTTTAGGTCGTAAAGAACGCATAAGTTGGAGTATAGCGTTATAAGGTTTGAGACTGTGTCTAGAAATGTGTCTGGGAATGTTGAATTGCTAGGTGGTTGTCTGTAAAGAATGCAGAAGTTACAGGAGGAAGAATGTGTAGGGTTGCATCTGATGATGATGGCCTCACAATTGTGTTTGGGTAGGTCTGTTTTGCTGAGATGTCTTGCTTGTTTGAATATAACAGCTAGTTCAACTCCATCTTTGTGGATACAGTTTTGTGTGATGATTTGATAGCCTGAAGGAATGGTTTCATGAAACACTGCGGCCATGTCATCTCCCAACCATGAATAAGTTATGAAGAGTAAGTCAGGTTGTGTGTCAGTGAGTAGGTCAATCAATCATTCAGTAATTTGTTAAGTGTGTTACTCACCCAGTAGGGTCTCAAGGCGCTGGGGGGGTGGGAGGGGTGCGGCTGTTGCTACTGCTCAAAGAGCCATGTTTTGAGGCACTTTCTGAAGGCTAGGAAGTGGGCGGAGATGTGCTCCTGGCGAGGGAGGTCATACATGTGGTGCTTGTTTCTAGAGAGTGATCAAGCATTTATTAGTACGCAGTTTAGAAATTGTGTTTTGGTGTTGGTGTGATTTTGTTTTGTAGAAAAGTGATAAGAATAATTAGAACTTGTAATGGATGTGTTATTAGTATTGATATTAACTGTATGAGGGTCACAATAGTATTGTTTTTCTATACTGTGTTCCTAATCCAGCAGGCTTAGAATGCATTTTGTAAGGCCTGTTTGTGTCGGTGATGGAGATGGGGTTGAGCGTGACATGGTGAGTTGTGTTCTTTTTGTAGAATAGCCTTGTCATGCAATAGACATGGGGATGCAAAATTGTGAAGAGTGGCATGTTGTTTATTTTGTTTAAGTCTATTTAGGGTGGAAAGAGTATGGTTTAGTCATGGTAGTGCACCATGTGGGTAAAATTCAAAGGGTCCAAATTGTGCATTGATATTGATGTAGTGGTTTTCTGTGAAGGATTTGTATGTGAGTTATTGCTGGTGAGTGGTATTTGAATAGTACAGGGGTGCTGATGTGTTTTGGAGAAGAGTGTATGTGGTTTGTAACAGGTGATGGACAAAAGTTATGAGTGTTTGTGTTAGATTTAAGCACTGGAAGAGGTAATATGTGTGGTCAAGAGGAGTGTGACAATCATATGGGTATGTTTAATAGATAAAAAATGGAGAGGGTTTTGGTGGATATTGCATTGGAAGGCTGAGTACAGGTTTTTTAATGTTAAAAAGGGGTCAGTTAGGTAAAAACCTCCCTTTTAAAACATATTAGGAATTCATTCTGTGTAGGCCTTGTCACCCACAAGTTAGGGTTCATAGTATTTAAAAGTGGGATAGGAAGACAATAAATATGGATTTTAGTATGAGATGAGGGTAAACACAAGTGATGACCATAGCACACTTCTAAGCATACTCCTAACCCTCAGCACCCAAGTTTATTTTGGCCAACAACTTTTACCATCTTGAACGTGCCCTGACATATGCCATTTTGGGTCTGTTTGTACTAAGGCAAAAGGGGACTGCTAAAAATGTAGGTATGAAACTTTTGCCAATTGAATTGAGGACGCCCATGAGTCACCCCACTCACTAGCGGACCTTCCAAAGAATGGAACTACTATGGACATGCTGTCTGTGGCCTGAGAGGAGCCCCGAAGGACTGAATCTGCTGCCCTTGTATACAGGACAAAGAAGTGGACTCCAAACGCCAATTGGCAGACCTTTGGTGTAACTGCAGGGACACTACAAGCAACAAGGCATTTTCCATGGTGTTCTAAACTGGGTAGAAGAAACTGGACCTAGATTGGACCTTGCTGGGGGCCTCTGCTGGAGTGAGGCCTACCCTCTCGGTCCTCCACCTGATGTCCTTGAAGCCTTAGAAGTGAACCCGAGGAGCTAGTCCAGAGTTTCTGAAAATTGGAGACTTGAAAGAATGAGTCAGAAGACTCATTAGGAGGAATCTGATTGGTGTATCTGACCAATGTTCCATTGCAGTCAGTATGAAATTGTGCCTAGGTCTTGATCTACAGCTACTTTAGACTATCAATGTAGCTTAGTGCTTTTTAGCACTACTTTATTTTAAAATTTCAAACATTCATATCTTCTGTTTCCCTTAACGAATTGTTGTCATTTTGGTGTCATTTTCAGATTGATGTTTTTATTGCTTGGTGTTTAGACTTTTCTTGTACTGCATAAATACTTTGCACACTGCCATGGATTAAGTCTGCCTGCTCGGTGACATAGATTCCAAGGGGTGAAAACAAGTTAATTTAGTGATTTTAAAAGTTAACCCTCACAAGAGTTGTGATTATTCCTTAAAATGGGCAGTTGCTCACCCCAAATAATAATCCAAATTCTTATACCAATGTATTCATTCAAAATTGATTAATGCCATTTGAAATAATGCCACTTGGAAGACTCAATATAAAGGAGAGCATCAACAACCCTCATGAGGGTTTTATCAAATATTAATTAATTTCCAAAATAACATTGTATGAAGCACCTAATGATATAAGAATGGCTGGAATTTGCAGAGCTGAAATGTCAGTGTGTTTACATAACAACCATGTAGTTGTATGTACTTTTCATAAAAGTTTGAATAATCAGGTGTATTTCATATTCCTAAATATATCCAGACAGATTTTAATCATTAGGAACATATGAGCATCCCCAGACAATACATGACAAAAGTATAAATTAGATTTCTGGATATTTGCATATATTATGGGGCAGAAACAGCACACCTAACCAAGAAAGGCTCTGGTGCTAAGGAAGGTTTGGACACTGTCACTGAACCAATACAGCATTTTTAGGTGGGGCAGTGTGTTAGTGAACCAATGCAGAATGTCGGAACTAACACCAGTCTATTATGACCAAATGATCATGCGCGATCTGTGAGGATCCACATTTATTTTCATGGAAGTTTGCATTGTTGATTATCTTGGGTTACAAAATGGATGGGGGTGTCAAATGCCATATGTAACAAACAGATTGCTATGCAATGTTGGAGGCTCTCTCATAGGTTCAGGGAAAAAGGCACTTGCTATAGCTTTATTGTTTCTATTCCAAATGCCATGCATTGTTATAGCCAGTCATTGTATGATTTTGAAGATGATCTGGGGATATAATTCTGAACCTGTGAGATCTGCCAAACTCATAGACTCAGGAACTGGATTGCCTCTTCTTGCAATAATTAAGGAATAAATGTTGGCTGCATGACATATCAGTCCTCTGAGATTTGTTTTCGAATTGTGCCTGCATTGTGACCCCTGTCCCATAAAGGCACAATGGTTACAATGACAGGCGCAGCAGCATTTTATAAATGCAACATTGGGAAGTCCAAGTCGTGGGCGACCTAAACAATGTCTTCAACACCCGGTAACTGAAGCCCTCACAGACAGTTTGCAAGCTGTCGACTTGTAATAAACGACACATTGAAAATGGTTACTGCCTACATTCGAAAACACCAGCATTCCATATTTTGCAGCTGAAAAAGTAGTTGCAAAGCATATACACATTCCATTGTAATTAGCATGGGGAAGGAATTCACCTTTGCCACTCCCTTGCTTAGTGAAACACAGTGGTTCAAAATGCTTACTCTGTTATTTCTTAATTACAATAGACTTCTGTGCTTTGTGATGTGTGACTTTGATTTTATAAAGTCAGTTGTGTTTCTTTTCTGAATGCAAAATCTTTGGTGAAAGAGGATCCATATTTATTCAACTTCCATTTAGGAGTGTGAAACGTGTATGAATGACACACAGGTATCTCATGCACGCAGTGTCATGGTCTAAATTAATTATGATCTGGGAATATGTTTTATGGAGTAGTACAGTAACAAATACAACTCTGAATGTCCGGTTCTGAGGGTAAAATAAAACAATAGGGTTTCAAACTATGTGGTTTGCTAAAATCCACATGAGTAAAAAGTGTGCATCAAATGAAATAGGACAGAAACTGGGGCTCTCATTTGGACCTTGGTGGTAAAATCCACTCACGACCGCGGCGACGGCCGCCAAAAGACCGTTGCCTTGGCTACCAGCCGTCCGCAGGATTATAACCACAGCCACATTTCCGCCAGTAAGATGGCGGAAATCTGGCTGTGGCCATGCCGTTGGATGGTTGTAAGGTGGCGGTCCTGCCACCAGCAGCTCCACGGCAGTAGACTGCTGCCAGCCATATTATGAGAAAAAAAATACATCCCGTCTCCTGATGGAGGACCCCCTGGACACAGGTAAATGGGTGCTCCATAAGGGGAGGGAGGCGGGGGGTGTTGTGTGTGTGTGTGGGGGTGTGTGTGTATGTCTCTGCGTGCGTGTATGGGGTGTGTGTTGCGTGTTGTATGTGTGTGCATGTCTGGAGTGCATGTATGTTGAGTTGTGTGAATGCATGTCTGCATGTATGTATGTAAGTGTGTGCGGATGTGTGTTTGAATGGATATATGCATGCGTGGATGAATGTGGGAATGAGTCTGCGTATGCGTGTGTGCCGAGAGAAAGGGGGAGGGTGGGGTGAACCTGGGGAGGGGGTGGTGGTTGGGAAGACCCCTATCAGTGACAGGAAGATTGCTATCTCCAGCCCGGCGGCTGTTACCGCTGTGGCGGTCGGTGTGGTACATTGGCGGTTTGGCTTCAGCCAAACCACCAATGTCATTATATGGTGGAAAGTACCGCCAGCCTGTTGACAGTACTTTCCACCATATTTCCGCCGACCGCCGGGGTCATAATGAGGGCATAAGGCCCTCATTATGACATTGGTGGTAAGTGTCACTTAATGCCATGCTGAGTCCCGCCAACATACCACGACTGCAGCGGTATACCGCTACACGTATTACGACCCACACATAGGCATCCGCCACCAGACAGACACACACACAAGTCTGTCACACCAAAGGTCAGTGATAAACTGGTGGTACCAAAACCCACACCGTTACGCCAACAGAAATACGCCCACAGCATTATGACCCACGAATCACCGCAATGCAAATTCAACCACGGTAAACCATCGGCGGTACATACTGCCATGCTCAAAATACACACACACAGACATAGCAACACCACATTGGACAACTCAAACTATACACACCTGACACATATACACACACCACACCCATACCACTATTAAACACACACCCGCATTACCTACAACCCTTTATGACTAACAAAAATTTCCACTAGAGAGAGATACAGCAGAGAGCACCGACAGAACCAGAGCCACAGAACACCATCACCCATACACCAATCACACACCTCACAGCACACACCCCAACACATCACCCCACACAGACTCACACACACCACTCACACTACACCCATGGCACCACAAAGACACCCCAGGTTGTCAGAGGAAGAGCTAAGGGTCATGGTGGAGGAAATCATCCGGGTAGAGCCACAGCTCTTCGTATCACAGGTGCAGCAGAGGTCCATTGCTAGGAAGATGGAGATATGGCGGAGGGCCGTGGACTGGGTCAATGCCGTCGGACAGCACCCAAGAACAAGGGATGACATCAGGAAGAGGTGGAACGACCTACGGGGGAAGATGCGTTCTGTGGTAGCAAGACACCAGATAGCTGTAAAGAGGACTGGCGGTGGACCCCCGCCTCCTCCCCCACAACTAACAACATGGGAGGAGCAAGTCTTGGTGATCATGCATCCTGAGGGCCTGGCAGGAGTAGCAGGAGGACTGGACTCTGGTAAGTCAAATCTTTACTACTTTCACCCCCACTACCTGCGTGGCATCACAAACTCCCTCCCCTACCCTCACCCCAATCACTCGACCACCTCACATATACCCCATCATCACAACGCACCCATCCCAAAACCAAGCCTTGCATGCAACACCAACGCATGGACCCCCATCACAGACCTGCATGGACACCCATCACCACAGCATCCACACTAGTGACAATCACTTAGACAACCAAATCACAACTCACACAAGACAAAGCTGCCTTGGTAATAACAACCATAGAGGGGAACATACCCATGTACAAGATGTCACACGCTGTAACAATGACACTGAATTTACATCCCCACAGGACCCCCACACAACGTCACCGGAGAGGAGGTGCCAGCAACATCCAGTGCCCCAAAGTGATGACAGCAGCTCTGCATGCCTGGATCAGGATGACCAACCTGGCCCATCAGGGACCTCTGGAGAGTCGGTGACCCAGGCACAGTCCCATACCACCACAGAGCCTCCCCCCTCAGGAATCACCACCACAGCACCCACCCAGCAGGCCCATACCTCTGTCCCCAGGACACATTAATCATCAATGTGTCCACCACTAAAGAGATCACAGGCAACCCCACAAACACAGGCTGATCAGGGACCTGGGGTCAGTGGCAGTGACACATGGTTCAGGGGACAGAGGCACAGGACAACAGGGAAGCTGGGAGGACTGCTGTGCAACAGGGGGAGGACAGGCCCAGGGAACCGACTCTCCACAAGGCACTCACCAACATCCTGGGAGCATACCACCATTCCCAGGAGACGATAGGCCAGATACTGCCCAAGTTGCAGGAGAACCAGTGGCTGCAGGAGGGACAGTACCTGGGGATCAGGGAGGACCTGAGGGACATCCACACCACCCTGGTCACCATTGCAGGGGTGCTGGCAGACATGGCCAACACCATGAGGGAGGCAGTGGCACACCAACGGGTTCCTGACACTAGCGACACCGATGAACAGCCCTCCACCTCCGCTGACGCCAGTGGACAGGAGGCCCCACAACAGGAACAACAAGCCACCAGCACCCATCCCCCTGCAGAAGGAGAACCACCACGTAAAAGGTCCACGCGATCCATGCAGAAGCCAGAGAACATTGCCAAGACCCTGTCAGGAAATAAGACTCCTCGGAATGTCATCCTTGTATCCCACTCTGTCACCCTGTCCACCTTGAACTATCATTGCCCCACTCCCTATGTTCTCTTGGACAATGCATCTTTGATACCAACGAACTAGACTCTATCATGGACATTCCTCCATTATTAACCCAGCCCATTGCAATACCCCTACACCTATTATCACATAAATAAACACCCTTGGAACTAATACAAGTATGATGTCTGTCTTGATTGAAATATGTGTTTTTTTAACAAGCTGTAAATGTACAGTTATAAATACATAGGTATGACCTGTAGTGGGCAGCAGTAAACACACCAGGAGCCAAAGTGGGGCATTGATATCCGAAAATAGAGATGCCAAAAGGTACAGTAAGTGGCCATAGAATTTGGAAAATCAGGCTGCCATGTTCAATGTCCAACACAAAACTGCAATGGAAGGTGACGTTACAGTGTCTTACCTGTGTGTCACTGGAAGTACTGTTGAATTATAGTTGTTCTTTTGTCCACATCCTCTTCCTCTGCCTCCTCTGCGTCACTGTCCACAGGCTCCACCGCTGCCACAGGACCATCTCCAGGCTCATCCTCCTACAGAAAAGGCACCTGGCGTCTCAAGGCCAGGTTGTGCAACATGCAAAATGCAACAATGATCTGGCACACCTTCTTGGGTGAGTGGCACAGGGATCCACCTGTCAGTTGGAGGCACTGGAATGTGGCCTTCAGGAGGCCAAAGGTGCGCTCAATGATCCTCCTTATTCGCCCATGTGCCTCATTGTAATGTTACTCTGCGCTTGTCCTGGCATTCCTCAGTGGGGTCAGTAGCCATGAGTGACAGGTTGGGATAAGCAGAGTCAACTGTAAATATCGAGGGATACCTGTTACCTAGACACCCACCCTTAGGGCCAAACCCACACCTATATACCAACAGACACTTGGTGGGGACCATGGGCTCTCCTATTAGCTACACCCTGTGCCTCTGGAGTTGAGACATCACATATAGAATGCTGATATTCCTCACAATAAAGGCATCATGCACATCCCCAGGATACTTTGCATTGACATGGGAGATCTACTGGTCCGCCAGGCACACCATCTGCACATTCAGAGAGTGAAAGATCTTTTGATTTCTGAACACCTGTTCATTTCTCCTGGGGGGGGACAAAGGCAATATGTGTACCATCAATGGCACCAATGATGTTGGGGATCTGTCCCATTGAATAAAAGTCAGACTTCACTGTGGCCAAATCCTTCACCTGGGGGAATATGATGCACCTGCGTATGTGTTTCATCAGGGCAGACAACACTCTGGTCAGCATGTTTCAGAACATAGGCTGTGACATCCCTGCTGCCATGGCCACTGTCACTTGGAAGGACCCACTTGCCAAGAAATGGAGCACTGACAGGACCTGCACAAGAGGGGGGATACCAGTGGGGTGGCGGATAGCTGAGATCAGGTCTGGCTCCAATTGTGCATGCAGCTCATGGATTGTGGCCCTATCAAATCTGTAGTTTAGGATAATGTGCTTGTCCTCTATTGTCGTCAGGTCCACCAGTGGTATGTACACAGGGGTATGTCTTCATCTCCTATTCATCCTCACTGGTTGAACTTTAGGGTGAAAAACGGTGAGCAGATGGTCATATTCGAAAGATGTACTCAGATTAATATGCCTTGCATTTTTTTTACAGAAACAGTATGTGAACGTGTAGGTCAGTTGATGTGCCTATGTCTGCTGTGATGCAGTTAGGTTCCATGGCCTGTTCCCTCCTGAAATGGCGGCTGTCTCACCTGTGAGGAGGGACAAGTGGAAATGAGGTAACTCCGCTGATGTTGTGCGCCATTGCAGGAGGCGGTCGACGACTGCCGTGCAACACATCATTGGTTATCATTGGGGCCTAAGTGTTCCAGGAGCCAATGGTGATGTACGGCGGCAGTGACGGTACTCACCGCCACAGGCGTGACCACCATTTTCTACCTGTTCCTTCACTTGCTATCTGACCTTCAACAGGAGAGGACCTACACTGCTAGTGCTGCTGTGACCTGTGTCTGGAAGCAACCATGGCTTGGGTGTCTGGGAAAGGGCCCCTGCCTTCACTTCCGAGGAGTTGGAGAGACTAGTGGATGGGTTCCTACCCCAGTACCCTTTACTTTATGGTCCTCCAGACGAACAGGTGAGTACACTGTGAGCACGATGCTTGGGGCATGAATGTATGGAGTGCTGTGTGTGAAGCCTCGTGTGGGGGGGGTTGAGGGGTCCTGGTCAGAGTGCTTCATGTTTGGTGGGCAACGTCTGTGCGTAAGGGGATGGGAGGGATATGGTGGGCCATGAGAATAACAGTCCGGACGGTATGACTAATACATTTTCTTATGTATCTTTTTCTGCAGGTCAGCACTCATCAGAGAAAGAGTATTTGGCATGCCATCGCCAAGGAGGTGCAGACCCTGGGGGTCTTTGACAGGCTGAGCACCCACTGTCAAAAACAAGGGAGGACCTACGCCGCTGGGCAAAGAAGATGGTAGAGGCCCAGCTGGTTATGGCCTCCCAACGAGGAAGGGGTGCCCGTCGTACCGAAACCACCCTGATGTTCCGCATCCTGCTGGTGGCCTATCTGGAGTTAAATGGGCACTTAAACGCATCACAGCAGCCACAAGTGGGTGAGTAGTGATTCAGAATCATGAAGTTGCGCACGTTGAGGTGTTACCTGGGTAGGGGATGTGGGTCTGTGGGTGCCCCTAGGCCAGGATGAACATGGCAGGGTAGGTTCCGTGATGGGCAGGCTCAGATGCACTCCAACCACAATAATGCTAGTGGGCATCTACTGATAGGCAGGGTCCTGTGGGTTCCAGGTGTGCAGCTACTGGTGTTAGGCATTGTACCCCATGGCCTGGTGACTAGCATTGTAACTGGTATTGCATGGCCTAGTGCATAGGGCTGTTCCCTGTGAGTTGTGGATGCCAACGGTAGTGTTGTTGCTGGCATTGACAAAGTGTATCCTCTGTCTCTTCCCCACCCTTTATGTTTTGTCACCCTGCCTTGTTTGCATTAGCATCATCTGGCAGAGGAGCAGAGGCACCAGCTACAGAGGGAGCTGCATCCCACATGGGCCTGGAGGCCGTATCCACCCACGGTGAGGGCACCAGTGGGATGGAGGGCGAGGGGAGCACCACGACGGAGACAGCAGGGGACAGTTCTGACAGCGACACCTCCTGCAATGGAAGCTCCCTGGCGGTGGCGGACACTTCTGTGCCCACCCCAACTACAGGTACAGCCGCCACCCCCATACCAGCACCACCCTCCCAGCAGCCCCTCAGATAGTTTCCTGTGCCTGTTCACCCAGGAGGGTGGGTATCTCCTTCACCCCAGGCACCTCAGGCCCTGCCCCAGTCAGCCCTGCTGCCCTCAGTGAGGAGGTTATTGACCACCTGAGATACCTCTCTGTTGGGCAGTCAACCATACCGAATGCAGTCCAGTGTCTAGCAGGGCATTTGCATCAAACAAATGCATTCCTGGAGGGCATTCACTCTGGTGTGGCAGCCCAACACAGATCATTCCAGGCTCTGGCCAACTCACTGATGGCAGCCATTGTCTCTAGCCTCCCACCTCCAACTCCCTCTACCCAGTCCCATTCTCCTCAACCCCAGCCTATCCCAAGCATATCTTCAGACCTGCATGCACCCAAATCAACACACAGACGTGGCTCAGGTAAACACAATCACCACACTTCATCCCACAAGCACTCACACAAGCACCATCCAGATACAGACACACCAACATCCACTGCTTCCACTGTGTCCCCCTCCTCCTCCTCGTCCACCTCCCACCCAGTAGCGTCTTCACTCACACCTGCATCCTCATCCACTACCTCCATCATCAGCATGCCTATCACTACAAGCCCCTCACTGGCAGTCACCACCCCCACATCCATGCACACATCCCCTGTGTCCTCTCCCACTGTTTTTGTGCCCCCTCCTCCGAAAGTACACAAACACAAGCAATCAGACACCCAACAGCCATTCACCTCACAACAGCATCCAGCCCATGCACCTGCACTCAAACACAGCATACACCTTCTACAACCACTCCCTCTTCCTCCACTCCCAAACCTTCACCCTCCTCCAGCTCCAGTTTCCATAAAAGGCGTTTCCTCTCCACCCTTGACCTATTCCCTGGTCCTCCCCCCGTCCTTCACTTCGGGCCAGAGTGGGCAGAACCCAGGCCAGCACCTCTGCCACCCAGTCCACAGCCACTGTAGTTTCTGCAGCTACTGCATGTGTGAGAGGCTCCAAGGAGGCACCTCTCAGCAGTGCCAATGTGCCTGTACCACCTGCCAAGGGCAAGAAGGGGCAGCCAGCTAGAAAGGGCCGGAAGGGAACACCAGCCAGCAAGGGGAAGGACGCCCCACCAGACAACAAGGGCAAGGAGGCACAACCAGCTGGCACTAGCAAGGAGGCACCCCCAGCTAGCAAGGGCAGGAAGGGAACACCAGCTGCCAGAAGCAAGGAGGCACCACCAACTGCCAAGGGCAGGAAGGGAACAACAGCTGCCAAGGCCAATGTAAAAGGAACAGACACCGCAGGCAGGATGGATCTGGTGCCTGGGGCTGGAGCAGCATCTGGGCAAACAATACCAGCCATGGCACTTCAGCTCTTCGAGGCTGCAGTGGAAGGGCTGGAGCCTGCCCCCACCACTGACAGCACCGCCACCTGCACTGCCACCTGCACCACTACCAGCAGAACCACTGTCAGCAGGAGCAGCCCCAGTGGGCAGCCGTCCGAGGCTGCAGGGGAAGGGCTGGAGCCTCCCCCCACCACTGACAGCACCACCACCTGCACCGCCACCTGCACCACTGCCAGCAGCACCACTGCCAGAAGCAGCAGCCCCAGAGGGCAGCCATCCAAGGCTACAGGGGAAGGGCAGGAGCCTCCCTCCACCACTGATGGCACAGCCACCTGCACCACCTCCAGCACCGCCACCTTCACCACAGCTGCAGCAGCCCCAGTAGGCAGCCGTCCAAGCCTGCCGGGGAAGGGCTAGAGCCTCCCCCCACCACTGACAGCACTGCCGCCAGCACCGCCGCCAGCCCCGCAACTGCCACCACTGAGCAGCCGTCACCGCCGGCGAGCAGTGTGTAGTCGTGACTACATGGGCTGTAGTGCGTCCTGGCCCCTGCAACAACTGTAGGTTTGACACCCAGGTGAGAGACTATGACCTTGCACCATCCAGGATCTGCATCACAGGGTACAAGGCCCCCTACAGAACCAGTAGAAGAAGGCATCCACTAACCTCCTCCTTTCCAGGATGAAGCACACTGGGCACAAGGCCCCCTCCAGAACCAGTGGAAGAAGGCATCCACTGACCCTATCCTTGGCAAGATGAAGCCCACTGCGCACAAGGCCCCATCCAGAACCAGTGGAAGAAAGCATCCAATCATCCCCTCTTTGCCAGGCTGAAGCACACTAGGCACAAGGCCCCCTCCAGACCAGTGGAAGAAGGCATCCACTTGAGAGACTGTGCCTTTGCACACCCCAAGACCAAACAGTTGGCAAACCACCCACTAGAGAGAATGTGGCCTTGCACTCCCCAGGACCGAACAGTAGGAAAACCACCCCTAGAGAGACTGTGGCCTTTCACTCCCCAGTACCAAACAGTGGGCAAACCACACACTAGAGAGACTGTGGCTTTGCACTCCCCAGGACCAAAAAGTGGGCAAACCACCCACTAGAGAGACTGTGGCTTTGCCCTCCCCAGGACATCGCAGAGGGCATGTAGCCCCATCCAGGAGCAGTGGCGTTGTACCATCTTCCGGCTGAGGTGCCCCCGTTCCCCTTCCCCTTGAGGTATCTTCGACCTGATGCCCCACAGTGTTCTCTCTGTATTGAGGCAGGAGTCAAGTGTGACCTTGGCCTATGTGTTATGGCCCTGTGGGCCACGGACATTTTGGAGTGGGCATTGTCCCTCCATTTGTATATATTGTACATACTGTTTTGTGCTTTAACCCCTGCGCTGCCAGGACTTTTCCCCCTCAGGTGGCAGGCTTTTTTTGGCTATTTGGAGCAGGGCGTGCTTAGGCCCTCATAACTTTCTGTCCACATAAGCTACCCACGCCAAATTTATGACCTTTTTTCAAACATCCTAGAGATTCTAGAGGTACCCAGACTTTGTGGGTTCCCCTGAAGGAGACCAAGAAATTAGCCAAAATACAGTGAAAATGAGTTGTTTTAAAAAAAAATGGAAATAAGGGCTGCAGAAGAAGGCTTGTGCTTTTTCCCCTGAAATTGGCATCAACAAAGGGTTTGCAGTGCTAAAATCACCAGCTTCCCAGCTTTCAGGAACAGGCAGACTTGAATCAGAAAACCCAATATTTCAACACAATTTTGGCATTTTACTCGGACATACCCCATTTTTACGATTTGTTGTGCTTTCAACCTCCTTCCAGTCAGTGACAGAAATGAGTGTGAAACCAATGCTGGATCCCAGACACCTAAACATTTCTGAAAAGAAGACAAACTTCTGAATTCAGCAATGGGTAATTTGTGTAGATCCGACAAGGGTTTCCTATAGAAAATAACAACAGAACTAAAAAAATATTGAAATTGAGGTGATAAAAACAGCAATTTTTCTCTATGTTTTAGTCTGTAACTTTTTCCTGCAATGTCAGATTTTTTGAAAGCAATATACCAGTACATCAGCTGGACTCTTCTGGTTGCGGGGATATATAGGGCTTGTAGGTTCATCAAGAACCCTAGGTACCCAGAGTCAATAAATGAGCTGCACCTTGCAGTGGGTTTTCATTCTATACCGGGTAACCAGCAATTAATTTGCTGAAATATAAAGAGTCAAAAATAGGTATAAAAAAAACCTTTGTATTTCCAAAATGGGTACAAGATAAGGTGTTGAGGAGCAGTGGCTATTTGCACATCTCTGAATTCTGGGGTGCCCATACTAGCATGTAAATTACTGGGCATTTCTCAACTAGACGTCTTGTTTACATACTGTCTTATATTTGGAAGAAAAAAATGGAGAGAAAGACAAGGGGCAATAACACTTGTTTTGCTCTTCTATGTTCCCCCAAGTCTCCCAATAAAAACTTACCTCACTTCTGTACCAAACCTGTGCATTTTTGAAAACTAGGGAACTAGGGGAATCCAAGACGGGGTGACTTGTAGGGCTCTCACCAGGTTCTCTTAACCAGAATCCTTTGCAAACCTCAAAATGTGGCTAAAAAAACAGTTTTTCCTCAAATTTCAGTGACAGAAAGTTCTGCAATCTGAGAGGACCCACAAATGTCTTTCCACCCAACGTTCCCCCAAGTCTCCCAATAAAAATGGTACCTCACTTGTGTAGGTACGCCTAGTGCCCGCGACAGGAAATGCCCCAAAACACAAAGTGGACACATCACATTTTCTCAAAGAAAACAGAGGTGTTTTTTGCAAAGTGCCTACCTGTGGATTTTGGCCTCTAGCTCAGCTGCCACCTAGAGAAACCAACCAAACCTGTGCATTTTTGAAAACTAGAGACCTAGGGGAATCCAAGATGGGGTGACTTGTCAGGCTCTCACCAGGTTTTGTTACCCAGAATCCTTTGCAAGCCTCAAAATGTGGCTAAAAGATACGTTTTCCTCAAATTTCAGTGACAGAAAGTTCCGGAATCTGGGAGGAGCCACAAATTTCCTTCCACCCAGTGTTTCTCCAAGTCTGCCGATAAAAATGGTACCTCACTTGTGTGGGTAGGCCTAGGGCCCGCGACAGGAAATGCCCCAAAACACAAAGTGGAGACATCACATTTTCTTAAAGAAAACAGAGGTGGTTTTTGCAAAGTGAATACCTGTGGATTTTAGCCTCTAGCTCAGCCGCCACCTAGGGAAACCTACCAAACCTGTGCATGTTTGAAAACTAGAGACCTAGGGGAATCCAAGACGGGGTGACTTGTCGTGCTCTCACCAGGTTCTGTTACCCAGAATCCTTTGCAAACCTCAAAATGTGGCTAAAAAAACACTTTTTCCTCACATTTCGGTGACAGAAAGTTTTGTACTCTGAGAGGAGCCACAAATTTCCTTCCACCCAGCGTTCCCCCAAGTCTCCCGATAAAAACGGTACCTCACTTGTGTGGGTAGGCCTAGTGCCCGCGACAGGAAATACCCCAAAATCACAAAGTGGACACATCACATTTTCTCAAAGAAAACAGAGGTGTTTTTTGAAAAGGGCCTACCTGTGGATTTTGGCCTCTAGCTCAGCCACCACCTAGAGAAACCTACCAAACCTGTACATTTTTTTAAACTAGAGACCTGGGGAATCCAAGACGGGGTGACTTGTAGGGCTCTTACCAGGTTCTGTTACCCAGAATCCTTTGCAAACCTCAAAATTTGGTTAACAAAACACTTTTTTCCTCACATTTCGGTGACAGAAAGTTCTGGACTCTGATAGGAACCACAAATTTCCTTCCACCCATCATTCCCCCAAGTCTCCCGATAAAAATGGTACTTCACTTGTGTGGGTAGGCCTAGTGCTCTTGACAGGAAGTGCCCCAAAACACAATGTGGACACATCACATTTTCTCAAAGAAAACAGAGGTGTTTTTTGTAAAGTGCCAAACCCTGGATTTGGGCCTCTAGCTCAGCCGCCACCTAGGGAACCCTACCAAACCTGTGCATTTTTTTAAACTAGTGACCTAGGGGAATCCAAGATGGGGTGACTTGTCGGGCTCTCACCAGGTTCTGTTACCCAGAATCCTTTGCAAACCTCAAAATGTGGCAAAAAAAATACTTTTTCCTCAAATTTCGGGGACAGAAAGTTCTGGAATCTGAGAGGAGCCACTAATTTCCTTCCACCCAGCGTTCTCCCAAGTCTCCCGACAAAAATGGTACCTCACTTGTGTGGGTAGGCCTAGTGGCCGCGACAGGAAATGCCCCAAAACACAAAGTGGAGACATCACATTTTCTCAAAGAAAACAGAGGTGTTTTTTTAAAGTGCCCACCTGTGGATTTTGGCCTCTAGCTCAGCCGCCACCTAGGGAAACCTACCAAACCTGTGCATTTTTTAAAACTAGAGACCTAGGGGAATCCAAGACGGGGTGACTTGTGGGGCTCTTACCAGGTTCTGTTACCCAGAATCCTTTGCAAACCTCAAAATGTGGCTAAAAAAACACTTTTTCCTCACATTTCGGTGACAGAAAGTTCTGGACTCTGAGAGGAGCCACGAATTTCCTTCCACCCAGCGTTCCCCCAAGACTCCCGATAAAAATGCTACCTCACTTATGTGGGTAGGCCTAGTGCTCACGACAGGAAGTGCCCCAAAACACAATGTGTACACATCACATTTTCTCAAAGAAAACAGAGGTGTTTTTTGCAAAGTGCCAAACCCTGGATTTGAGCCTCTAGCTCAGCCGCCACCTAGGGAAACCTACCAAACCTGTGCATTTTTTAAAACTAGAGACCTAGGGGAATCCAAGATGGGGTGACTTGTCAGGCTCTCACCAGGTTTTGTTACCCAGAATCCTTTGCAAGTCTCAAAATGTGGCTAAATAAATACTTTTTCCTCAAATTTCGGTGATAGAAAGTTCTGGAATCTGAGAGGAGCCACTAATTTCCTTCCACCCAGCGTTCTCCCAAGTCTCCCGATAAAACTGCTACCTCACTTGTGTGGGTAGGCCTA
Organism: Pleurodeles waltl; assembly: GCF_031143425.1. Classification (NCBI taxonomy): domain Eukaryota; kingdom Metazoa; phylum Chordata; class Amphibia; order Caudata; family Salamandridae; genus Pleurodeles; species Pleurodeles waltl. The sequence continues at coordinate 654,845,987 of NC_090443.1, read as the reverse complement.
GTGCCCGCGACAGGAAATGCCCCAAAACACAAAGTGGAGACATCACATTTTCTCAAAGAAAACAGAGGTGTTTTTTTAAAGTGCCCACCTGTGGATTTTGGCCTCTAGCTCAGCCGCCACCTAGGGAAACTTACCAAACCTGTGCACTTTTGAAAACTAGAGACCTAGGGGAATCCATGACGGGGTGACTTGTCGGGCTCTCACCAGGTTCTGTTACCCAGAATCCTTTGCAAACCTCAAAATGTGGTTAACAAAACACGTTTTTCCTCACATTTCGGTGACAGAAAGTTCTGGACTCTGAGAGGAGCCACAAATTTCCTTCCACCCAGCGTTCCCCCAAGTCTCCCAATAAATATGGTACCTCACTTGTGTGGGTAGGCCTAGTGCCCACGACAGGAAATGCCCCAAAAACACAAAGTCAACACATCACATTTTCTCAAAGAAAACAGAGGTGTTTTTTGCAAAGTACCTACCTGTGGATTTTGGCCTCTAGCTCAGCCACCACCTAGGGAAACCTACCAAACCTGTGCATTTTTTGAAACTAGAGACCTAGGGGAATCCAAGACGGGGTGACTTGTGGGGCTCTTACCAGGTTCTGTTACCCAGAATCCTTTGCAAACCTCAAAATGTGGTTAACAAAACACGTTTTTCCTCACATTTCGGTGACAGAAAGTTCTGGACTCTGAGGGGAGCCACAAATTTCCTTCCACCCAGCGTTCCCCCAAGTCTCCCGATAAAAATGGTACTTCACTTGTGTGGGTAGACCTAGTGCTCGCGACAGGAAGTGCCCCAAAACACATTGAGGACCCATCACATTTTCTCAAAGAAAACAGAGGTGTTTTTTGCAAAGTGCCTACCTGTGGATTTTGGCCTCTAGCTCAGCCACCACCTAGGGAAACCTACCAAACCTGTGCATTTTTTAAAACTAGAGACCTAGGGGAATCCAAGACGGGGTGACTTGTGGGGCTCTTACCAGGTTCTGTTACCCAGAATCCTTTGCAAACCTCAAAATCTGGCTAAAAAAACACTTTTTCCTCAAATTTCGGTGACAGAAAGTTCTGGACTCTGAGAGGAGCCACGAATTTCCTTCCACCCAGCGTTCCCCCAAGACTCCCGATAAAACTGCTACCTCACTTGTGTGGGTAGGCCTAGTGCTCACGACAGGAAGTGCCCCAAAACACAATGTGGACACATCACATTTTCTCAAAGAAAACAGAGCTGTTTTTTGTAAAGTGCCAAACCCTGGATTTGGGCCTCTAGCTCAGCCGCCACCTAGGGAAACCTACCAAACCTGTGCATTTTTTTAAACTAGAGACCTAGGGGAATCCAAGACGGGGTGACTTGTCGGGCTCTCACCAGGTTCTGTTACCCAGAATCCTTTGCAAACCTCAAGATGTGGCTAAAAAAACATTTTTTCCCCACATTTCGTTGACAAAAAGTTCTGGAATCTGAGAGGAGCCCCAAATTTCCTTCCACCCAGCGTTCCCCCAAGTCTCCCAATAAATAAGGTACCTCACTTGTGTGGGTAGACCTAGTGCTCGCGACAGGAAGTGCCCCAAAACACAATGTGGACCCATCACATTTTCTCAAAGAAAACAGAGGTGTTTTTTGCAAATGGCCTACCTGTGGATTTTGGCCTCTAGCTCAGCCACCACCTAGGGAAACCTACCAAACCTGTGCATTTTTTAAAACTAGAGACCTAGGGGAATCCAAGACGGGGTGACTTGTGGGGCTCTTACCAGGTTCTGTTACCCAGAATCCTTTGCAAACCTCAAAATGTGGCTAAAAAAACACTTTTTCCTCACATTTCGGTGACAGAAAGTTCTGAACTCTGAGAGGAGCCACGAATTTCCTTCCACCCAGCGTTCCCCCAAGACTCCCGATAAAAATGCTACCTCACTTGTGTGGGTAGGCCTAGTGCTCACGACAGGAAGTGCCCCAAAACACAATGTGGACACATCACATTTTCTCAAAGAAAACAGAGGTGTTTTTTGCAAAGTGCCAAACCCTGGATTTGAGCCTCTAGCTCAGCCGCCACCTAGGGAAACCTACCAAACCTGTGCATTTTTTAAAACTAGAGACCTAGGGGAATCCAAGATGGGGTGACTTGTCAGGCTCTCACCAGGTTTTGTTACCCAGAATCCTTTGCAAGTCTCAAAATGTGGCTAAAAAAATACTTTTTCCTCAAATTTCGGTGATAGAAAGTTCTGGAATCTGAGAGGAGCCACTAATTTCCTTCCACCCAGCGTTCTCCCAAGTCTCCCGACAAAAATGGTACCTCACTTGTGTGGGTAGGCCTAGTGCCCGCGACAGGAAATGCCCCAAAACACAAAGTGGAGACATCACACTTTCTCAAAGAAAACAGACGTGTTTTTTTAAAGTGCCCACCTGTGGATTTTGGCCTCTAGCTCAGCCGCCACCTAGGGGAAACCTACCAAACCTGTGCACTTTTGAAAACTAGAGACCTAGGGGAATCCATGACGGGGTGACTTGTCGGGCTCTCACCAGGTTCTGTTACCCAGAATCCTTTGCAAACCTCAAAATGTGGTTAACAAAACACGTTTTTCCTCACATTTCGGTGACAGAAAGTTCTGGACTCTGAGAGGAGCCACAAATTTCCTTCAACCCAGCGTTCCCCCAAGTCTCCCGATAAAAATGGTACTTCACTTGTGTGGGTAGACCTAGTGTTCGCGACAGGAAGTGCCCCAAAACACAATGTGGACCCATCACATTTTCTCAAAGAAAACAGAGGTGTTTTTTGCAAAGTGCCTACCTGTGGATTTTGGCCTCTAGCTCAGCCACCACCTAGGGAAACCTACCAAACCTGTGCATTTTTTAAAACTAGAGACCTAGGGGAATCCAAGACGGTGTGACTTGTGGGGCTCTTACCAGGTTCTGTTACCCAGAATCCTTTGCAAACCTCAAAATGTGGCTAAAAAAACACTTTTTCTTCACATTTCGGTGACAGAAAGTTCTGGAATCTGAGAGGAGCCACAAAAATTTCCATCCACCCAGCGTTCCCCCAAGTCTCCCGATATAAATGGTACCTCACTTGTGTAGGTGGGCAAGTGTTTGTGACAGGAAGAGCCAAAAACATGTCGAAATTGAGTGGGAACCAAAGTGGGTCCAAAAAACTATTTTAGGCTGACAAGTGTAGCAGAAATTTTATCGGTATAGATGAGGCAATTCTGGGTGGTTGGAATTTTGTGGATTCCTGCTGATTCCGGAAGGTTCCATCACAAAAATGTGGATAAAATGTGTGCTTTCCAGCAAAGTTGCAGGTTTGCAGGGCATTGTGGGTAAGGAAATGGTGCGGGGTGCATGTGAAGCACACCACCCTGGAATCAACTAGATGTTAAGTTTTGAGATGGGTCTAGGTCTTGTGATATTTCTACATGGCAGATTCCCAAAGTAATAAAAAAGTGCAGCCCTCACCATTCCAATTGGGACGATTTTGAGAGTTACCAAGCTCTCATGGCAGAGATGTAAAACAAAAACCAAAAATAATCAAATGTCCTCTTGCTTGCCATGGGATAAGATGTTTGCGTGTGTGAGGGAGAGCTGAATGACTGTTAGCCCCTTCAGTTCGGGTGGGGGCAGAACCAGGCCCATACTGGTTGGTAGCCACCTCCCCACTATTTTCTTTTATTGTTTTTATTCCCTGGCATCTAGTAGACTTTCTGTCCCCTGGTGTGTGGATTGGGGGTAATTTCCCAATCTGCCCACTGGTGGGCAGAACAACTTTGGCCCCATTTATTTGGGGTGGGGGTATGGCCATACACCCAACCTCTTATTTTGAAAAACAAAATCTTGCCTGGTGTCTGGTGGGCTTTATGCCCCCTTGGAGGCAGATGGGCCTTCCAAAAATAGGCCAATCTGCCCCCAAGGGGGGCAGTTATGGCCAACAGTAATGTGCCCCCATAGGGAGTGAACCTTGCCCAAGGGGCTGCCCCCCCCAAAATAAAACACACACATACACACACACCAATCCATGGTGTCTAGAGGTTTCTTACCCCTTTGGGGGAGATTGGACTAACAAAAAGAGACCGATCTGCAGAAATGGCCTAATAATAATTTCCCCCCCCCCAGAGTGACCCTTTCCCAAGGGGTCGCTCCCCAAACATAAAAAAAATAAAAATAAACAAAAAAACAATTATCCCTGGTGTCTAGTGGTTTTCTGCCCCCCCCGATCTGCCCCCAGGGGAGGCAGAAATGTCCTAAAAATTATTTGCCCCCTGGGGAGCGGCCCTTGCCCAAAGGGCTGCTCTCCTTATGTGCAAGTACAAAAATAATAAGCCCTGGTGTCTAGTGGTCTCTGCCCCCTCCACATGATCGGAGGAGAAATGCTTTTGAGGTGGGGCGGAAGGCCTCTCATGGGCGAAAGCGCTCTGAGGTCATCAGGTGCCATGGGAGGTCACGGGAGGGTGGGGTTGGAAGGGGAAGCGATTCCCCTTCCATATCTGCCCAGGGGAGGGGGGTGCTCGGCCAACGGGGGAGCGCCAGCATTCTCCTGGGGGCCCATAGCTGGACGAGCCGGTGCTGTGGACGGGACCACCTTGCACGCGCCACCCAAGCGGTTAATCACGTATTTATCAACATTTTTAATATTACTCTCACTTTGTCCTTGCGTTATTTCTGAGGGGTACGGGGTGGATATGTCATGTTGTTGCATCTGTTTGTGTGTATGGTGTTGGGGGTGGGGGTGTTGCATGTGTGTGTCACTCTCTTTTTCCTCCCCCTCCCTTGTGTGCTAGGTGCAGTACTCACCACGGTCGTCTTCGCCGCCGTTCGTGTTCCTGGTGTAGGAGACGGTAGACCAGCATGGGAAATATGTGCAACTCGGGCTCCATGCCATCATGGTTCTTCCTTGAGTGTCGAGTGGTGAGTTGTTTCCCTTCTGTGTACTGTTTCCGTCATGCTTTTGATGGCGTTGGTACCGCCCCAGAAAAGGTGGCAGATTGGCCTCTCATAATACAGAGGTTGGTACATTGTCTTCTGCCTAGCTGTTGGCGGTTACTGCTGCGGTGCTTGTTGCTTCCGCCGTGGCGGTCAGAATGTTAAAGTGGCTGTCTGTGTTGGTGGTTTCCACAGTGGTCAAAATTCCATTTTTTTTACAGCCGGCCTGTTGGCAGTATTACCGTTGCTTTATTACCGACCGCCAGGGTTGTAATGAGGGCCTAAATATCTAAAGACATTGGCATTCTTGTCTTGATAACATGATTATAGCATGCCTTATTGCTATTCAAGGTTGTCTTCCCTGAATTTGCCTGTCTGATCACTGGACAGTGCAATCCATACATGTTACCACCTCTTGGTGAACTTCACCATCTTCCCCTGTCTATCCCAAACCCCTGATTATTGGGATGTCTTTATTCAATCCCCTTACATGATTGTCCATACTACATATCCATTGTTGTTCCTTTTTTAAGACATTTCTTATGTCTTTCACACTAGGTGTTATGTCTAGCACCACCCAAAACAGATCATTAAAAGAGTGCTTGTGTTCCCAATAATGAGCTGTCATTTTATTTTTTTAATGTAATATTACTTCTGTGTTCAATTATCCTGATTTTCACCTTCCTGGTGATCATACCTATCTATGACAAATTGCATGGGCATCTGAGAAGATAGATGACATTCCCCGAGTTACATGTGTATTTAAACAATACCCATGGGTATTTCAAACCTAGATAAATGGGTTTAGTATTTTTTTAGAATAAGAGCTGGATTTTAGAGGTTCAGATAAAACCTATTTTGTGGTTGTGAGTTCCATTGTGGGATTGTTTCTTAGACTAATCTTTTGATTTCACAACTTAAATGTATTTAACCTGTATATTATGTTGTTCTTTTGTCTGCCCACTTGCCCAAAACGTCTCCTTACAAAATATTCTCATTTCAAGGGAACAAAAAAAACATAATCCTATTTACCAGAGCAGGCTTTTTACTATTTTCTTTGTTGTTGTTCATTAAAGTATCCCTGTCCTTTACCTTGATTTGTTTTCTCATTCATGAACTTCTTGGTCTTCCATTTAGAAGAGTAATTGATTATCATATCAAGTCCAGAAATCTTTATTTGACTAATATACAATGCCATAAAAGTACACAAAAACAGCATGCATTGTGTCCACACACCAAAGGTAAATTCCATACTCCCTGTTATGAAGGGCAGTGCTCGTTCTATGGTCTCATATGAACTAGTATATTTTAAATATTCATACTCTTCCTAAAAGGAAAAATAGGCTTTGGTAGTCTTAGCTCATTAGACATAAACATTCACCAATTTGTATTAATGATTTTTCTGATACTGTTGAAGGCTGTGCAATAAGTGGCTACATATGTTGGTCTATATTCTCTTGGCCTCTCTATTGTTTCTAACAATGCTTCCCAATTACTGTTCTTAGTTCTTCTAAATGCTCATTGTACCACCTGACTGGGATATTTTCCGTCATGTAGTTTCAACTTACGTTTGTCTGCTTCTTAATTAAAATCTTCATTAAATGTGCAATTCCTTTGGAGACATAGTAACTGCTCATATGGTAGGTTTTGTTTGAGAGCTCTCATATAGAAACGTTCATAGGAAAGCAAACTATTCTTATCCGTGGGTTTACAAATGTGTACCTCAAAATTTTTACATTTTGGCTTGTCAAACCTGCTGAAATTTAACAGGGGAAAATCATATGGTATTTATGGTATCATGCTGATTTTGATGCTTTAAACGCCAAAATCTGCATGTTATTCCCCACAAACTCATAATAACTGTTACTTATCACACCAAATAAATAAGACACCCCATGGGATCATTATTTATTTGGTGTGTTAAATGACACCTTAACTTGTAATCAGGCCATAAAATGTTGTTCCATCTAGAATTACAATGTAGGTCACATACAGGGTAACCATGACAACTGGGTTGCTTGTTGTTTCACTAATGATATCATCATCAAGGAGGTGGAAGAACATAAATGTTTCATTTTCGAGTTGAAGAGACTATTGCAACTAATAAATGCCACTCAATGATGTAACGCAATCTAATGTACCAAAGTGAAATGCTCCAACATGTTAAACAATTACACCATTTTCCACTTTTAAGACTTTATCATATTTTTACATAATGTTTGTTGCATATTTGCAATGTGCCAAACATGTTAATGTCTCCATGCCAAGCCAGTGCCTTGGCTAGTCCTTGTTTCAGGTCTCCTTTTAAATTTGCTGGCTTGCCCATCTCTCTTTCTTAGCAGCGGAAGCATTTTTTCTTAAACATAAGTAGCCCTCCATTCTGAAAAAGCCGTCCACCCCTGATCTGTTGCTATCATCCATAGCCTAATTAGATCCTGTTAACTGAGTTCTTTGGACATTTTTGATGCAAATATTCTCACTTTTCACCTATTCTGTGTCCTTACTGTTCAGTATATTCTCTAAACTATTTCATAGTTGTCTCACAACTTAATATATGTTACAGTATTCCTAATTCTTAATGCATGGTCCTCTTTTACCACCAATTGATCATGTTACACAAGTACAGGGTCTGTCCCAAAGAAATTGGGAGCACTTCTAGTGTATACTTTTTGCTTTGAAATTAATGTCTATTAATAATACAAAGGTTTACATCATGTGACACCCAACATCATCAGAGGTAGTAAGCAAAAAAAAAAAAAAACGTATCTAATTAATTAATAATTTTTCTTGCAAAAATAGGTAGGTTAGAGTGGTGAATCAATTTTAGCTTCCCTTGGGAAACAGGAGTCAGCGTAGCCTCTGGCTTGCAGGCCTGTGGCACCGTCACCTAGTGACCTTTTACCTACTTAGCTTGCTCTGTTGTATTTAATTTATTTTATTATTTCTTTTAGCTTTCACCATTTGTTTACATTTTATAAGAAATGTTTTGATTTTCATTCTCAATGTCATTATGAGAAGGAATCATTATCAGCTGCAGAACTAATTTTTTGTTTCTCCATGGAAATTGACCTAGAGACCTCATTCCAAGGTAACAAGGGTTGAGGGGCACATCTCATGGACATGGTATTGGCAGATTAGTTTTATCATTCAAAGCTTCCACTAGTATAGACAATTTGGCTTTCTTGGTTACGATCTTTAAATCTCATTTTTATTGTAAGATGGTGGGGGGTTTGAGATTCACAACTCTCACCTTCACAATTCTGTTCTTATTACTGTTCATTATCCTAATCAGTGCAGCACATGCATTTTATCATAGTTTGCAGTCTTTTCAATAAATATATTGAAAACCCTCCTGCATCTTCTTCATTGCATATGTGTGTATGAGACTTGTTGTTAATGAGAGAAAAGGGTAACATCCGTTCAACCATGACTTCCCTGACAGGTCTTCACTAGAGTCCATGCATAAAGCTGCCATAAATCACCTTAGCTGTCTGGGTTTTGGTGAGGTACTACTTGTGAGCCGGAAGGGCTGGGCTGACAATTGAGACTTGTTGTAGGAATGGCTCAGTCACCTACAAACAGAAGTGCTGTCATCCCTAAACCAGCAGTCTTGCTTAGGAGCAAGAGTCCAGCTACAAAAGTGAATATTTCACAGTATTCCTAATTCTTAATACATGGTCCTTTTCAAAACCAAATTGATAATGTTACACAAGTGCAGGGTCTATGTCCCAGAGAAATTGGTAGCACTTCTAGGGTACACTTTTTGCTTTGAAATTAATGTCTATTAATATTATAAAAGTTTACGTGATGTGACACTCAACATCATCAGGGGTAGAAAGTATAAAGAAAAGAGAAAAACATATCTAATTAATTAATCATTTTTCTTTGAAGAATAGGTAGGTTATGGTCAAGGGTTAGTGATAGGAGCTGGATTTTAGTGGTTATGAGTTTGACTGGGATTGTTTCTGACACTCATCTTGTGATTTCACAGCTCAAATGTATTTAACCTGTATATTGTGTTGTTATTTTGTCTGCCTAGTTGCCCAAAACTTCTCCTTATATGATAATCTCATTTTGCAGGGAACAAAACATAATATACTCCTATTCCCTAGACTTTTTCACCATTTTCATTGTTATTGGTTTTTAAATATCCCTGTCCTTTACCTTCATTATTTTTTTCATTCATGAACTTCTTTAATCTTCCATTTAGAAGAGTAATTGATTATCAAGTCAAGTCATGAAATATTTATTCAGCCAATATACAATGCCATAAAAGCAGAAAAGAAAAATGTCAGTGACACATCAAAAGTTAAAAAATATTAAAATAGCAAAACAAGATCCATCCAATGAACAAATAAAAATACATAAAATATCTTTTGTACAGTAGGAACAGCGGAACTTCATCACATGTTTTAGCATATATCGGCCATCAATCGATAATCTGTTAAAGTGCATATGTTCTTTTTAAGGCAATGTGGAATCAACTGCGGTACAAATTTCAACAGAAGAAAGACTGGTGAATCGGCCTCTCTTTATAAAGTGGTTGTTCAAGAGTAGATGGTGCAAAAAGCACAATATAAGGGCATCATACAATGTGCAAAAGAGCTTAAAGTGTGGGGTAGATTGTGCAGAAACATCATGACAGGGGCAGCGTGGAAGAGATGTGTGCCAGGATCCACTTAAAGCAAAAAACAGTAAGATATGGACTGTATTCAGTCTTAGCCTGGTAAGATAAAATCTATACTGCTTATTTGTTATCCAGGAAAATAAGGTCCAAGAGTCGGGTATTAGAGATTTGGATATATCCTACAGCTGATGGCATCCCTAGGGAACTCTCAAATCTGAATTCCTCTCTGAAGGATTAATAAGCCTCTTTAAGTATCGTTTTTTGAGCTGTGAGTAATATTTTCAGGGCTCTCAAATAGATGCCTGAGTCCCAGGCTATAAAAAGTATTTTATTTTTAACGTTTACCAGCCATATTATCTAGGCTGCAACAGTCCACTAGCAGTCTTTTTGAAAATTGCACTTTTGGGGTCCTCCATATCTTCAGCCATTAGAGGAGTGGGGTTAAACTTATCTGATCCTCTATAAAAGCTATACACAATTAGGGGTGGGTGAAGAATTCCCCTCTGCCGGTGGAGTTTGCAGAGTTTTCCTCACGCCACACTCCACATGAAGTGCAGAGTTCCAAAAAACTCTGTGAAGTGACACAGAGTGGAGTTTTTTTCTTTTGCTTGTCAGTGTTACATTGGTGACTGGGAGTGAGAGAAATCGCTAAGTTGGGGAGCGGGAGCAAGATTTTTGAATGCAAGCACTTGAGGTAGGCCGTATCCGCTTGTGATGAGAAAGCTGCCACTCACGTTGAGGAAGCTGCCACTCGAGTAGGAAATCTACTCAACCAGCAAAAATAAGTTACCATCCTCTAGCGCCTCGCATGATGCCGTTGGTGCCGATTTTACGGCGCAGGAGAACAGCATGCTTTACCCAAACTCCATGAAATGCGGCAGAGTTTTTACAGCACTTTAAGGAGTTCCGAGTAGCAGAACTCCAAGAACTCTGCACAGGTCTATACACAATTCCATATGTAAGATAAATCTCAGTGGCTCAGAGTAGCCAAGAGCCTGCACAAATAGATACGTTCCGCTGCCTGAAGTTTCCCTGAGGCAGCATTTCCCAAACTCCAGCTCCGTAAGCACCCACAGCTAAACATTTACTTCTGTAAAGCTGGATCAGCTCCTGAATCAGCTTTTGGCCTAACCATTTGGCAAATCTAAATATAGCATCACCCACTGCCCCCATTTTTGTGCTCTCCAAGTCATTTGCCTATCCCATCACCCACTTGCATCATATAGAATACCTAAATAGTTAAAAGTATATACTTTTTCTATGGGCCTCCTCTCTAAAATGAATGTTTTCAATATGATATTTTTCGGGTCACATGACATGATAAAGACTTTTGATGGTTTACCTTAAGTTTCAGTCTAACCATAAAATTGTTAAAACCATTTAAGAGTTTTTGCAGGCCGTTTGCTGTCTGGGCTAGAAGGACCACATCATCTGTCTATAGCAATACCAGGACTGCCTGAGAGCCAATTCTGGCAACATGTTCACTACAGGTACTTAGGCCCATATTTGTGCCACATTTTCATCATTTTTTTATGCAAAATCAGCGCAAACTTACAAAATACAATTATATTTTGTAAGTTTGCACCGCTTTTCATGCAAAGAAATGACACAAATGCAATGCTAAAAAAGTATAAATATGGGCCTTAATGAGGTGGCTAAGAAGTTGATGTAAAATAAAAAGAGGAAGGAGCGAATATGCAACCCCTCCTAACTCCTCTCACCACCCTTATCGGGTTGTACAGTACCCATTTCACAGGTAGCGCTCTCTTGTTATAGAATCCTGGTGTAGGTGTCATAAGATGTAATAAAGGGGGATCAGTACCTGCCTGTTCCATCATATCCCATAATAGTTATTCATCTATCAGGTCAAAGGCATAAGAGAGGTGCATAAAGACCATGTGCAATACCCATTTATTGACCTTGACATACTTTCCCAGAATGAGCATAAGATTAGGGGCCTGCTATGCGGTTCCCCACCCTGGTCAAAAACTATATTGGAATGGGTTAAAACTGGAATCGGCCTCTGGCCAGGACTCTAACTTCCCTAGGATAATGTTTCTTAAAATCTTCACTGTCAAATTGATCAGCGAGATTGGCCAGTAACATGAGGATAGGTTCTATAAATGGGTACAATTATGGATTATCTCCAAGAGATAATCGGACCTGTTCACCACAGCCCTCAATGCAGTCATAACTAAAGTGGTCCAAAACTCTAAATGTGATTTGAATAAGTCAATTTGTACCCCATTGGGCCCATGGGCCTTTCCATTGGTGGTGCCCATTAAAGCATCACTTACAGAGGTTACCTCCACAAGGTTCACAATCCACTGTTCATCAATGGGAAACAAATGTAGCCCCCTTGTAAGCCAATCTGTGCCCTTCCTGTTATGTGGGTTGAAAACAGATGAAAAATGATCCACCCAATCTGGTTCAGGAATTTGGCACATGATCTCTGTGGAGGGATTATCTGAAAAAGGGTAATTGACTATATCACAAATAGGAGTCTTTCAGCTGAGCTGCTTAATTTAAATCCTCCCAGGCACTAGCTCTAATATCATGTTTTCTTTAGTACTTGCTTATATTTTAGTCTTGTTGCTCTAAAAGCCACAACATTTTGTGGAGTAGTATTGATGGCTGATGTAAGGGCTGTAAGTGCTGCAGTGCACTTGTGGTTAAACCAAAAAAGACCAACCTGATCTTTAGATTCTTTATTTGAAACAAGACCACTTGATATAGCACTGCTAAGCCCCATAAAGCTGTCCAAGATATTACCAAAATCATCCATAGTAAAAAAACACCCCAGGGCCTCATTGTGATTTGAAGTGACCAGATTTTCAAAATACTTTTTTTGTGTCAATGGAGCCCCATTTTAGTTGAACCCCCCTATTTACAGAATAACTGACTGGAGCTATAGTTTTACTAGACATGCTGGAAAAGTAGTTGAAATTTTAGGATTACAGGATTATGGTCAGTGAATGAGTGGGCACACCTCATTACCCAGGAGATACCTAACCACATCCATTGAAAGAAGGGCAAAATCTATTGCAGTGTCCTTGCCCCTTCCTGTAAATGTAGGCACATTTCCAATACCACTGCTCTGGGTGTCATAAGAAAAAAAAAAGATACAATTTATGGATAGAATCAGTTGATTAAGGTCTTCACCCTAATACATATGTACACAATGGCCAGTGTCAACCCCTTGAGCATTTGTAAATCCACAAATACGGCCCCCATCATGAGTACATTTAGAAATATTAAAATCACTTGCCCAAATAATTTATGTGAAAATGTTCACCTTGTCAACATGTTCCACTACTAAATTGTCCAGCTCTTCAATTATGCAAGCAGGATTAGCCATAAAAAAGTTAACATAAAAATTGATTAACAGGATATTAAACTGGTTCGGCAAATGAAGATTTAATATTTGGTAGTGAGGCCTTGACACTTCTAGTTTAATATCCAGGTTCCTGATGGAATACGCCACAAAAATGGCTAGGCCCCCCTTTCTCTGTCAGTAATCGATGAGGTTGCATTGGCACAAAAGGATTTAAACAAATTAATGGCTATGATATCAGAGGCCGATGTTTACGGACAGCAATTTAAGTCAAATTTCCCAACAATCGACATCCAGTCCTCATTTTGGAGCTTATTACAGATCTCAGTTATGTTCCAGGAAAGGAGGCACAAACCTCGGCCAACCTCATTAATCTTGTGTGAGTGAGTAATTGACCTGGGCCCTTTTGGGTGAAAGTTTTTTGGGTCATGAGTGCTTACATCCAAACCTGATGGGATCCGTGCCCTGCTATACTCCCCTGGGTGGAGTCAATCATTTTCCTCCATGCTGGATAGGACAGTATACTGATTCCCAAGTGGTAACCAGGAAGATGATTGCAGTATCTTCATCGGACAACAATTTACCATGCTATCTCTTATTTGGGCCAAGATATCCCCTGCAGTCTTGGGCTTGCGGAAGTTCACAAGACAGTATCACCTGAGTCATTCCTTTCTAAGGGACCAATGCCACCCACTCGTCATACAAACGAATCTCCTTGTTAAGATCCCAGTGACAACTTATTGTATGATTTAGCCAGAAAAGGACTTTATTTCTGAGAGACCCTGCTGATTCCGGGGGAGCCCGCCGGCAACTGGGTTAAATCTTTCAAAATTATAACATAGGTACAGGAGGCTGGGGGAGATCAGGGACAACTAGAGGAACAAAGTTTTTAATATTACTGTTACTCCGACTTCTCATAGCTGGTACAGGGGCTGGGCCCTATCAACTAGAGGTATAGGTTGAGGGAGGCTTGTAATATTAGCTGACGTGGTGATTGACAGTGAATTATCTGGCCTTTCAAACCCTCCATGTCATTTTACACATGGGGAGCCGCATCAGGGACTTTGGTACTTGTCAGGCTAAGGGTGCATGGGCCTGTAAAGAGGGAGAAGCAATTGGTTTGGTCAATCTATGTGCTGTGGTCTCCTCTTCATTGCTAGCACATCCTCCCCCAGACTTTGCTATTTTACTTAAGCTAGCTTCAATACTATCAAAGTGATCATAAACAGGGCACAATTTAATATAAATGAAGTTGCCTATATGGTTCGGTTGAGAGTCCCAGAAATTGACTGGTAGAAGACGGGTAGAAACCGGGTCTGATGATTCCCGCAATTGTTTATATTTGGTCGGCTTTTGTTTAAACGCCATCTTCCTTCATTTGGGGAGCGGGTCCGCCTCCGAAATACTCAAGACAAAAACTGAGTCATTGTTTCTGTTATGAATCTCTGGCAAGACTAGGGTGGGCGACCTTAAACCCCTATCACTAGGCCCCACAAGTTCATTTGATAAGTTACTTGCACAAGTTGAGACTACTGTAGCTTCAATACGTAAGATTGCACCCTCCCTGGTTGCGGCTATCATAGATGAAGGGGGAACTAAAAATCACCTATCATCAATGTAAGGAGCTATTCTTCAAGTTTGATTTCGTTGTTCCTGAGGGCCATGGCCTTCACCAGAAAACTATCAATTTTTTAAGATGGGTGTTCCTCTTGTTGGTCAGTACTGCTTACTAGGTTTGTTTTTCTTTTCCACATGTCACCAAAAAGTTTTTAAAGTAAAGATAGCCTGATCTCACAGTACCTTAAAGGCAAAAGACCGGCAAAGCCACAACTAGGCAAGGAGTCTCAAGAAGTCAGCTAGACAATAATGGGCTAAAATGTGAAGAGCAAACAAAGGGGGCCCAGCCTCTGTCAGGATAAGACAGGCCAGTATTGACGTGGTCTTTGCCTGGGCACAAGTTAAGGCACATCCCACATGCATCTCATGCTGCAGGGAAGCGGGTATGCTTTTGTGGCATGTCGGGGGCCCGCCCACTTCAGATGGAGGCTTGGGATGAAGTCCCAACCCAGCCTGTGTAGTCCAAAGTCAAACAAATGCTGTGTTACCTTCCCACGCTGCAGGGACATGGCTGTGCTTTTGTGGCATATCATTGATTATCAATTTTTCCTTTTCTGCATTCTTTCAAGGAAACACACTGTGTTGGCTTGAAATACTTCTAGTGTTTATAAATGCAACTTTTTATAACTAGTTTGCTGTCTCTCATTTTCCCTTCAATAACCCTTCATTAAGTATTAGTCTGAGAATATGCCCTCTTACAATGATTGATCAGAACTCTGAGAAATAAAATAGAATAAACCAACACAATGTTTATTCCAAGATCCTAACACTGAGATCAATAACATCCTTTTAAGAAACTGAGAAACAATAGCTTTTTTTGATCTGGAGAGTAATTACCCTTTTGAATGTGAGATATGAAATATATTCACCACACCTAAGTGAGATGCCATACTATCTGATGACTTATGATCCTCACTGCTACTTAGATGAATTACCCTTGATTTATCCAAAGCATAGTTTCCGATCCAATTGAAGCTCCCATCTGCTACAACATACTCTGTTTTTAAACCCATAATATTCTGCTATACATGATGAAATGTTTTCAACTGGTTTGTATAAAAAGCATATCAATGAGAAGGTTTGTAACATATGTCCTCGGTCCTTACTTTGGCTATCTAATACTAATATTAGCTGAGGAGGGTTTTTCCACTCCAGTGCTGAGCACTTTTTTGTAAGTTTTGGGTATTCACGCTTAAGCCTTCAAAGCTTTTTTGTAAACAAAAATTATCGAAGACAAATCGGTGTACATTTTCCCACATCTTGAGGTTTGTACAAGTGCCCACAGTTTGTAGATTCCTGTGGAGAAGATTGAGAAATAGCCGAAATATAATAACGTTTGTTTTTTTGAAAAATGAGAATAAAGTGCTGTGCATGAAAATATGTTTTCCTACAAAGTGCATCAACAAAGGTTTTTTTGTGATAAGGGCACCATCTTTCAAGCGTTCAGGAACAATTAGAGTTGTAAAGAACATTACAAAATTTTTGCATGTTTCTTTTTGGATTTCAAAACAATCTTTATTGCTTTTTAGAACATAACAGGACAAAGCAAAACTTTAAATAAATAGAAAAAAGGGAACAATAAGATTTAAAGATTGAACATGAGTCACATGTCACTGAGGAAAGGAAGATGTCTTAATGTAAATAATGTATATGTTGTGGGCCTGTACGACTGATTGTAAGTTTGAGCAGGACAGGGGAAATGTTCTGGAGCCTAGTTGTTGTGGGAAAAAAATGCCTTTGTTGATCCATGGGTCCCAATAGAGGTACAGCCTTCACATGTGATGTCCAGGTTGTGTCAGATAGAGACTAGGTTCGAGAATTTTATTGTGAATATCAATAATTAATAGGGCATTTCTAGTGTTATGAAGTATGTACTTGGAAGTGGTGAGTAGAGTTGCAGGGTCTAAGTTGTTCAAGATGGTTCTCTCAACTTCCAGCCAGGTGGGAGTATAATGGTCAGGTGTATGGAATCAGTATCGGGCAGGCAAAGCTTTTTCTTTACTATCCTAGCTTTTTTACCTTGCCAGATAAAATGTGTGATTAATTTATCTAATTTATTGGAGGAAGTTGTCTGAGAGAAAAAGAGGTAGCATACTGATTAAGAAGTTAATTATTGGGGTAATCATCATTTTTATAGTTTCTGTTCGGCCCGGCCAGGTAATGAAATTACACAACCAATTTTCTAGAAGGTTTGATGTTTTTTAAAGGATGAGTTTTTCATTGAGTTTTATAGTATCTATCAAGTCAGATCTGCATGCGATGCCAAGTGTTTGATATAATGGGGTTGCCAAGATAGGCCTGAGAGTCCTAATATGTCCTTCGTGCCATAGGAATTAAGAGATTTAACTTCTGACTTTTCTCTGTTCAGTTTATAACCAGAGACTTTTGACTATTGTTCAATAATTTCCATGAGAGCAAAGATTCAAGGCTTTGGATTGTCCGTGACAATTAATATGTTGTCTGCTTATGCAGACACTTTCATCACTTTGCTGTGGAAGCTGATTCCTGATATATCTGGATTGCTTTTTATGTCTAAGAGTAGAAGGTCAGGAGCCAAAAGGAAGAGGGAGGGTGAAAGTGCACAACCCAGTCTGGTGCAGTTATCGATTTAAATGGTTGGTAAAGGGATCTATTAGTTCAGATGTGGGCACTTGAATTACTATAAAAGGCCATCATTATTTTTATAAACTTATCCTCAAATTTAAATGTTTTAAGGGATTGTTCCCAAGAAAGGTCCATGATACTATATCAAATGCTTTTTCAGAGTCTAGTGCTATCACTTCAGAAGCTGATGTAGATGTTTTTACCTTATCCAGGATGTGGCATAGGAGACAGTGGTTGTCATTGGGCATGCGTTTTATTTTTAAGAATCTGACTTCTGTTTTGTTTATTAATTGTGGTAAAAAAAGTTACGACATTTGGATAGAATTTTCACATATATTTCAGAATCCAGGATTATTAATGAGAAGGCCCTGTAGTTTTTGGGGACTAATAGATCATTCCCATCCCTGGGAATCATTAGAATGTTGGTCTCTGCTGTGGGACCACTAATAATGAAGGAAGTTGAAAAATATTTATCAAAATGTAACATGGTCATTTTGAGTGATTGAGCAAATGTTTTTTCAAATTTGGCTGTAAAGCCATCTGGGCCAGGAGCTTTGCTTTCTTTAATAGTATCAATTGCGACAGTAATAATTTCCATTAGGGAGATTGGTTTGGATAGGAACGCTTTGTTTACCTCAGATAAACAGGGTATATTTAGTTTGCTTAGATAATCAGTATATTGATCTGGAGTACACTTTTGATCATCACTATACAAAGTTTCGTAAAATTGCCTGAAAGTGTCCAACATTATCTGGGGGTTATCTCCTTTTGGTTTTTCTTGTGTTTGAGGTATGACGCCAACATTTTGCCAGCTTTGTTAGCTTCACACAGTTTGAGGCCTTTGAATCTGTTAATCCACACACCAGCATTTTCACCTAAGATTTTGTTGAATTCATATTTTGTGTGTGTGAGTAATTTTATCTAGATTTTTTATGTGTGTTGTTTTGAGTTGTTTAATTTCTTCTTCAAGTTGCACTAGTAAGGTGTTATTTTTTTGTTGATTTAAGCTTTCATGTTAATAGGGTTCCTCTCAGAGTTGTTTGAGAGCATCCCAAAATGTCTCTATGTTTATGTCCTGTGAGTTGTTGTCAAGACTATAATTTGATATAGTTTCCTCAATTTTTGTTATGTTGTCTGGTTTGGTTCAAACATCATTACTGAAGCACTGTATCGTAGTGTGGACTTTGGAATAAGTACCGGCTAGGACCGCGTTTATACAGGAGTGGTCAAAGAGTAGCCTCATAGAAATATTTGTTTGATCTATCAAATGTGTATAGGTGCCAGTGCCAGAAATTAGTATGTAATTGATCCTTGTGTAGGAATTAAATGGTGTGGAGTAGAAGGTATAATCCCTATTTTTGCATGTTTCAAAGCAGTAATCGACTATTCCTATTTTTTGCTATTTCTACCTCTGTGGAGTTTGTGGAGGAAACAGATAGGAAACTTACGGGTGAACCTGGAAAGTTATGCATTTTTGAAAACTAAAAAATATGTAAATTCCACAAGGAGTCATTCATGTAGATCACTCATGGGTTTTCTAATGAAGCACACCATTGAAATATAAAAATGAAAATATTCAGGAAAAATAGTGATTGGTGACCATGTTTTCATCAGTAATGTTTTGCCTCATTGGTTGATTTACAAAAGTACTATATTAGTATTTTCATCAGCCCCCTCTGGTCACAGGGATATACATTGTTCTTGGTAGTCCAAAAACACGTGGCACCCAAAGCCAACAACTGAGCAGCACCTTATAATTATTTCATTTCATTTTGTACCGGCCATGAAGGAATTTATAAAGTAAAATCAAATGAATGAAAAATCAGGATGCATGAAAGCTTTGCTTTTTTTAAATGAACCCAGGATACTGAGTTTTGGAATAGTGGCTAGTTGTACCTTTGTGCAGTTGGGGTAATGTGATTCAGAGAGCATTTTGCAAAATGAGCCCTTCTTTCAACCTGGCATTCATTTGGAAGCCAAAACCTGGGAGAAATTCAACTGTTAACAACAATCTTCTATTATTCAGAATTTTCAACTTTCTCGAAAATACAAATGGTACCCCACTTGTGTATTTGGAGTTATAGCACACTGTAGGAAAGTACCCCAAATACAACAAGGTCATAGCAAATAAGTTGGCTTCACAATTTACTTATTTATGGCAATGTGGATAGTTTTAGTATTTGGGCTCAGACACAGGAATCCTACTGAACCTGGACATTTCTCAAGCCTAAACACACCCATGAGACCAGGGTTGTGTGACTTGCATAGATTCTACAACAGTTTCTTAACAAAAAGTCCTGAAAACCTACACCTTTGGCAAAAATTGTCAATTTTTCTTGCATTTCTGTAAGGTATTGCTTCAGAATCTGCATGGATCCAAACTATTTCTACTACCCAATATTCACACACTGGTTCCTCACTTGTGTGACTAGGCCCATCATGTGCAACAAGAACAGGTGAATAGTGTGATGACATGAAGCAAATTTGGACTTTGTTGAAATTTCAGACAACTGCATAGGTATTAGATGATTGGTAACCACCCAGATTATGTATTGTGGGTGTTATCACATAGCCTTTTTGAATGTCAATAGGTCTCTTAAACTTGAATTTCAGTAACAAAGCAATGCATTGTGTTACAATACCCATTGGTCATCGTGCATGTTCTTAGCAAATACCGACAATCCAAATGTTATTTGTGTGGCTCCTCTGTCCTGCTTTTCCAAACCAATAGTCCAACTGAGAGTCCAATCATCTTGCTTTCTGACATTCCATGGTTCCCCTCTCTTGCTGACAGTGGGGTACAATGTATTCTTTATTTTTGATACAATCTTTTGTATATGTTGAGTCATAATTAATCAAACACTGTCATTGGTCTATTTTATAGACTATGGGGCTGATTTATGAAAGGTTAGTGCTGCAGTTATGTCATTTTATGATGCAAACAAGCACTAACTTACCAAATATAATTATATTTTGTACGCTTGCACTGCTTTTAAATTAAAAAATGACGTAAAGTTGGCACTAAATTTTCATAAATCAGGCCCTATATGTTGTCATTTTGGAGTGAGGATGATGGTATCAATTGAGCATCATTTATGACTGCTTAGATTAAAATGCAATTCCATTATGGGGTCTCCTCAAATTTTAAAACTAGGAAGTGCCCCCTACCAATGGTAAGGACTTTGGTGAATGATTGATTTCGGGGCTTCAGAGCCTTCCTACCTAGTCTGTGTCTTATGCGTGCATTTGGTCCCACCCCTGCCAGCAGACACTAACAGCTTTTTTGTAATTTCTCTTGCTTCTGGATACTCTTGCCATGTAACTCTCCTCACAATGAACTGCTCCATCAAAGAAGTGGCGAACAGCACCTACACAGTGCCTGTACTCAGCAAGATCCTAGCCATAGTTTTGAGTTTTATGGTGCTGATCACTGCCAGGGAAAGCTTTTTTTATTATAAGCCTTTTTAATAACCTTTTGCATCATACAGTAAATATGCGTTATGGGCAGCATTTAATATTTAACTTCAATCACTCAAGCAGACTTACATCCAACATAATCTGTATAGCTATCTTCCTTTCAGCGCTTTTACGGCGGCTCAGATTTGCAAAGGCACCTATTGCACAGTGTTAGAAATGGGGTCTTTGGTTGGCAGTCAGGTTACCCCCGTCCAAGCAAGGACCCTCACTCAAGTCAGGGTAAGTGACACGCAATCCAAATTATCCTGTGCTCACCTTCTGGTAAGTTGGCACTGAGCAGTCACGTTTAACTTAGATGGCAATGTGTAAAGTATTTGAGCAATAATGCATGCAATAACACAGTATAGCACCACAAAAATACACCCCACAGTGTTTAGAAAAATATACAATATTTATCTGATAAGATGCAGGTTAAAACGATTAAAACGCAATATGTATATGTTGAGATATCATTGGAAAAGTGCTATAAAGTGTCTTTAGTCTTTTAAAAGCAATAAATGTCTCTTTGAAGAGCAAAGTACCTGGTTTGTGTTCAAAATCTCCACAAAGAACCTTAGAGGAGGAGATGCGTAGAAAACAAGGAGGTGTGCGTTGATGTTTCGGGCTGTACACAGTGGTGCGTCGTTTAGTTGTCACGCAGGGATGGCTGTGCGTCAATTTCCCGCACTCGGTTGTGGATCCTCTTCGGGTTGTGGGATTTTAGGATGCCCCGGGGACACTGCATGGATTTCCAGAGCTGACAGGACGAAATCACAGGGGCTGTGTTGATCTGGTGGGCGTTGTGTGGAAATTTCTACCACACGGCAGGCGCTGCATCGATTCCTCTCTGGAAGTCGAGCTGTGTCGTTCTGGCTTGGGTGTGCGTTGATCCAGTGGGCCGTGCGTCGAATTTCTGGTCGCTACGCTGATGCTGCGTTGATCTTCTCGTTGCAAAGTCAGGCTGCCTCATTCCGGTTCTGCGCGCAGTGTTTTTTTCACTGAGGTGCAGGATGTGCGTCGTTTTTGGCAGGCTGTGCATCGATTTTTGCTGCACAAGGAGTCCTTCTTGTAGAGATGAAGTCTCTTTGGTCCTCAGACTTCAGGGAACAGGAGGAAAGCTCTATCCAAGCCCTTGAAGAGCTCTTCTCACCACAGCCAGAGAGCAGCAAGACAGCAGGGCAACAGCAAGGCAGCAGTCCTTCACAGAAAACAGTCAGGTGAGTCCTTTGAGCAGCCAGGCAGTTCTTCTTGGCAGGATGCAGGTTCTGGTTCAGGTTCTGTTCTCCAGGAAGTGTCTGAGTTGGTAGGGGCAGAGGCCCTGTTTAAATACCCAAATGTGCTTTTGAAGTGGGGAAGACTTCAAAGAGTGGCTTAGAAGTGCACAAGGTCCCCTTTCAGTTCAATCCTGTCTGTCAGGGTTCCAATAGGGTGTGTGGCAGTCCTTTGTGTGAGGGCAGGCTACTGTCCTTTGAAATGCAAGTGTCAGGCCCTCCACCCTCCCAGCCCAGGAACACCCATTCAAAATGCAGATGTATGCAAATGAGGCTGAGTATCCTGTGTTTGGGGTGTGTCTGAGTGAATGCACAAGGGAGCTGTCAACTAACCCAGTCAGACATGGATTGTAAGGCACAGAAGGATTTAAGTGCAGAGAAATGCTCACTTTCTAAAGTGGCATTTCTAAAATAGTAATATGGAATTCAACTTCACCAGTCAGCAGGATTTTGTATCACCATTCTGGCCATACTAAATATGACCTTCCAGCTGCTTTCAGATCAGCAGTTACCACTCAAACAGAATATGAGGGTAGCCCCAATGTTAGCCTACGAAGGGAGCAGGCATCACAGCAGTATAAAAATGAATTTAGGAGTTTTACACTACCGGGGCATGTAAACTAAATAGGTACATGTCCTGCCTTTTCCCTACACAGCACCTTGTCCTATGGGTTACCTAGGGCATACCATAGGGGTGACTTAAATGTAGAAAAAGGGGAGTTTTAGACTTGGCAATTACTTTTAAATGCCAAGCTGAATTGGCAGTGAAACTGCACACACAGGCCTTGCAATGGAAGGCCTGAGACAAGGTTAAGGAGCTATTTAAGTTGGTAGCACAATCAGTGCTGCGGGCCCACTAGTAGCATTTAATCTACAGGCCCTGGGCACATATGGTGCACTTTACTAGGGACTTATAAGTAAATTAAATAATCCAATTGGGAATGATCCAAGTTATAATGTTTAAAGGGAGAGAGCATGTGCACTTAATCACTGGTCAGAAGTGGTAAAGTGTGCAGAGTCTTAAAACCAGCAAAAACAGTATCTAAAAAGTGGAGGGAGGCAGGCAAAAAATTAGGGGTGACCACCCTAAGGCTGGCAGGGCTAACACACAGCAAATTAGTTAAATGAAAGTACTTCCTGGGTCCTCTCCACCTTCAAATCCAACTGCCAGGGCAAGCTTACTCCAAATTTAAGAGCAAAATTTACTCCAAAGCTAATAGCAAAAGTAACTGCTTAACCAGTACAAAATGCGATATTTCTAATATCAAAGTTCTTCATTGTTTGCCATACTATCAGTTCCCAAAACAGAGCTAGGTGAGAACATGAAGCCACATTTAACAATGAAATAACAATGCAAGTCAATATCTCACACAACTTGGATGTTGCCGTTAAACTGCAGAACCAGAGTACATTTGTTTTTAATGTGTGCAAATGGAATGACATGTGTGTATAAAGGCACAAAAAAGAGTGGACAGATACTGCATATTTTGCAAACAGAAATTGTTATTAATTGCCATTCTCATGTGCCAACCCCATGTGGTGGCAGTGTGTGCTGCTTTCCCAAACCTATACTTGAGGACTTTTAATGCCGTGCCTTGGTAGTGGAAGACGTGCACCCATACGTATTGGTGGCAATGACACATACATGTATCATCATAGTTCCACCGACCGTAGGCATATTTTTTATGCAGTTGCGTTGCTCTTGCACTCCGCAATGAGGTGCAAGGGAATGCAACTACTAAGTAAGATTTATCAAGCCACACAAGGCCACCTTGTGTGGGTTGGCATGGCTTGATAAATCTAGAGAAACACAACGCAGCTCTAAATCACTGCTTTGAGTTACTCTGCCCCAGGGAGGTGTTCCATGGGTGGAGCGTGGGTGTTCCCACACATCCACCCATGGATGTTGGCACATTCTCAGATTTACCATTAATGGCAGGCAAGAGAATGCTTCAAAATGCTACGTCTCCCCAGGTGAGGCATAACAAGGAGAAACATTTCTCCTTGTTTTTTCCTCTTCTTATGTGTGCTTAAGCACACATAGGGGGTGATTCTAACGCCCACCGAAGTTCCCCCACCAAAATACCGCTCCGCGGTCTAAAGACCGCTGAGGGTATTTTGGGATTTGCCCTGGGCTGGCGGGCGGCCGCCCAGGGCAAATCAACCTTCCCACGAGGACGCCGGCTCAGAATTGAGCCGGCGTAGTGGGAAGGTGTGACGGGTGCAGTGGCACCTGTCGCGTATTTCAGTGTCTGCATAGCAGACACTGAAATACTTTGTGGGGCCCTCTTACGGGGGCCCCTGCAGTGCCCATGCCATGGGCATGGGCACTGCAGGGGCCCCCAGGGGCCCCGCGGCAGCCCCTACCGCCATCCTGTTCCTGGCGGGAGACCCGCCAGGAACAGGATGGCGGGAGGGGGTGTCAGAATCCCCATGGCTGCGGAGCGTGCTCCGCAGCCATGGAGGATTCTGTAGGGCAGCGGAAAACTGGCGGGAGACCGCCGGTTTTCCTTGTCTGACCGCGGCCGAACCGCCGCGGTCAGAATGCCCTGCGGGGCACCGCCGGTCTGTCGGCGGTGCTCCCGCCGACCCTGGCCCCGGCGGTCTGAGACCGCCGGGGTCAGAATGACCCCCATAATATTAGGAAAATGCCTAAGAGGATTGTTTTTGTGCAGGAATGTGCTCCTTCCTGCACAAAAAGTATACGGTCTGCAATGTAGGCACTCTTGCACCATGGAGAAAGGGTGCCTGCTTTGGCGCTAAGCAACCCATTGTGTGCCAGCAATGGAAAAAGATAGGAATGTACTGTATAATGTGAAATACCGTGCATCCCTGCCCTTTCCCTATCAATCTGCGTGATTTTTTAATAAATGTGCCCCTCAACTCTTCCCTGCCTGAAATTATTTTATTCCTTATTCTATCACTCCAATATTTAATGAAGTGTAAGTGGCTGTCGTTTCTATTTAAACCCAAGTGGACTGAGGGTAACAATATTAAAGGGCATTTTTTTTTAAAGGCTGTCTGCATTGTTCTGTGATTTATGGTGCACTTCTAAACATAGTAAAATATGCTTAGGCTCCCCAGGTGCACGCAAAGGGTCCTTTACTGTGACATGCTGCGGATAGACAATTGCATGGATGCTAATCCCTTTTGAAGTGTGCTTGGTGTTTTGACTGTCAGTGTTACTAAAGCAATCTAAACTGCATTTAAGCCATTCCTCAAGTGCGTTAAAAAATTGCAGTATTTATAAAACCATGCTGAAGTGCCTTCAAATTTTCCTTCACTTTATCATTACAATATTCTAAGTGATATAGTCTGTCAGTGGCGGCTGGCTAAGCACTTTGACAAATGGTTCCTCGTTTGAGAAGTCCAGGTAGTACTTTTTCAGTTCAGACTACTTTCAAATAAGAAAATGCAAATGGTTGTTATATATGTCTCAAGAATATGGTAATATATCTCACGAGAGAAGGAGAGGGAGGGAAAGAGAGAAATGAAGAGAAATACTGGGAAAGAGGGAGAAAGAGAGAGGAAGTTGATCAGATCCTCTGAAAGATATAAAGAGACACAGGGGGTCATTTTGACCCTGGCGGTACGAGACCGCCAGGGCTAAAATGACGGAAGCACTGCCAACTGGCTGGCGGTGCTTCCAGGCGTATTACGACCGCGGCGGAAGCGCCGCAGTCGCACCGCCGGGGCCGGCGGTATTCTGCCACTTTTGCCCCGGCGGTGATAATCCGCCTGGGCAGCACTGCCCAGGGGATTACGAGTCCCCGACCGCCAGCCTTTTTCTGGCGGTTCGCACCGCCAGGAAAAGGCTGGCGGAACGGGGAGTCGTGAGGCCCCTGGGGGCCCCTGCACTGCGCATGCCACTGGAATGGGCAGTGCAGGGGCCCCCTGACTGGGCCCCATGCAGCTTTGTACTGTCTGCTACGCAGACAGTGAAAAGCGCAACGGGTGCAACTGCACCCATCGCACGGCCGCAACACCGCCGGCTCCATTTGGAGCCGGCTCCTATGTTGCGGCCGTGATCCCCGCCGGTCCAGCGGGGATATCCAAATGCCCGCGGCAGGGGTGATGCCGCCCGCCAAGGTTGTAATGACCCCCACAATATATTGAGGTTATGTTACAAAGCACTGAATGTTTTTTAGACAGCAGCTAATAAGTGACTCTTTATCTTTGTGCTCTACAAATCAGTTAACCCAAACCATCATTCACAAGGACTTACAAAAATAACAATTTACTTCATATGTTAACCCCTTCACTGCCAGGCCTTTTCCTCTCAGATGGCAGGCCTTTTTTTAGGCAATTTGGAGCAGTTCATGCTTAGGCCCTCATAACTTGTTGTCCACATAAGCTACCCACACCAAATTTGTGTCCTTTTTTTCCAACATCCTAGGGATTCTAGAGGTACCCAGACTTTGTGGGGTCCCCTGAAGCAGACCAAGAAATTAGGCAAAATACAGCAAAATATTCGTTATTTTCCAAAGAAATGGGAAAAAAGGGCTGTAGAAGAAGGCTTGTGTTTTTTTCCCTGGAAATGGGCTTGTGGTGCTGTAATCATCAGCTTCCCAGCTTTCAGGAACAGGCAGACTTGACTCAGAAAGCCCCATTTTTTAACACAGTTTTGGCATTTTACTGGGACATACCCCATTTTTAAAAAAAATTCTGCTTTCAGCCTCTTTCCAGTTAGTGACAGAAATGGGTGTGAAACCAATGCGGGATCTCAGAAAGCTAAACATTTCTGAAAAGTAGACTAAATTCTGAATTCAGCAAGGGGTAATTTGTGTAGATCCTACAACTAACAGCTCAAATAAAAAAATATTGAATTTGAGGTGAAAAAAAACAGCCATTGTGCTCAACGTTTTACTCTGTAACTTTTTCCTGCAATGTCAGATTGTTGACAGCAATATACCATTACATCTGCTGGACTCGGATATATAGGTCTTGTAGGTTCATCAAGAACCCTAGGCATCCAGAGCCAATAAATGAGCTGCACCTTGCAATGGGTTTTCATTCTATAATGGGTATACAGCAATTAATTTGCTGAAATATAAAGAGTGAAAAATAGGTATCAATAAAAGCTTTGTATTTCCACAATGGGCACAAGATAAGGTGTTGAGAAGCAGTGATTATTTGCACATCTCTGAAACCCGGGGTGCCCATACTAGCATGTGAATTACAGGGCATTTCTCAAATAGACGTCTTTTTTATACACTGTCTTACATTTGAAGGACAAAATGTAGAGAAAGACAAGGGGAAAGAACACTTGTTTTGCTATTCTGTGTTTCCCCAAGTCTACCAATAAAAAATGGTACCTCACTTGCGTGGGCAGGCCTAATGCTCGCGACAGGAAACGCAACATGGACACATCACATTTTTACATTGAAATCAGGGGTGACTTGTGGGGCTCGCACCAGGTTCTGTTACCCAAAATCCTTTGCAAACCTCAAAATTTAGCCAAACACTTTTTCCTCACATTTTAGTGACATAAAGTTCTAGAAGCTTAGAAGAGCCACGAATTTTCTTCAACCCAGCGTTCCCCCAAGTCTTCCCATAAAAATGATACCTCACTTGTGTGGGTGGGCCTAGTGCCCGTGAAAGGAAATGCCCCAAAACACTATCAGGACACATCAAAATTATCAAACACAAAACTACCTGTTTTTGCGGGGGACACCTTTGTTTTTGGTCCTAGGCTCAGCAGCCATCTAGGGAAACCTACCAAACCCAGCATTTCTGACAACTAGACCCCCCAGAAAGTCCAGGGAGGTGTGACTTGCGTGGATCCCTCAATGTTTTCTTACCCAGAATCCTGAGCAAACCTCAAATTTAGCTAACAAATCACATTTTTCCCACATTTCTGTGTGGGATCACCGCACAAGGACAAATTTCCTACTACCTAACGTTCCCATCATTACCTCACTTGTGTAGGTGGGCCAAGTGCCTTTGACAGGGAAGATCCGAAAACATGTACAAATTGAAGGGGGAACCAAAGCAGGTCTAAAAGGGAAGTTTGAAAAGAAACATTTTTAGGCTGACAAGTGCAGCAGAATTTTTATCGGTATAGATGAGACAATGCTGCGTGGTAGGAATTTTGTGGATTCCTGCAGATTCTGGAAAGTTCAATCACAAAAATGTGGGAACAATGTGTGATTTCCAGCAAAGTTGGAGGTTTGCAGGGCACTGTGGGTGAGAAAATGGTGCGGGGTGTATGTGAAGCACACCAACTTGGTCTCACCCAGATGTTTAATTTTTAGATGTGGATTTTTCTACATGCCAGCGTCCCAAAGTCCAAAAAGTGCAGCCCTCACCATTCCAAATGGGATGATTTTGAGAGTTAGCCAAGCTCTCATGGCCCAAATGTAAAACCAAAACCCAAAATAATCAAATGTCCTCTTGCTTGCCATGCGATAAGATGTTTCAGTTTGCGGGGGAGAGCTTAAAGACTGTTAACCCCTTCAGTTGGGGTGGGGACATAATGAGGCCCATACTGGTTGGTAGCCACCACCCACAATTTATTTTTTAATTCACTGGCATCTAGAAGATTTTCTGCCCCCCCACCCCTAGGGTGTGGATCGGGGGTAATTGTCCCATCCGCCCACTAGTGGGCAGAACAACTTTGGCCCCATTCATTTGGGATGGGGGTGTGACCATACCCCCAAACACTTACTTTGGAAACAAAATCTTCCCTGGTCTCTGGTGGGCTTTCTGCCCCCCCTTGAGGGTGGATGGGCCTTCCAAAAATAGGCCCAACAGTAATGTGCCCCCATGGGGAGCAACCCTTGCCCATGGGGCTGCCCACCAAACAAAACACACACATACACACACACCATTCCCTGGTGCCTAAGTGGTTGCTGCCCCGCCGGGGGCAGATTGGCCTAATATAAATAGGCCGATCTGCCCCCAAGGGGAGCAGAAATGGCCTACAACAAATATTCCCCCTCCAGGGGAGCGACCCTTGTCTAAGGGGGTCACTCCCCTTGAGTGAAATTGGCGCAAAAGAAAATATATCCCTTGTGTCTAGTGGTTTCTGTTCCCTTTGGGGGAAGATCGGCCTAATAAAAATAGGCCAATCTGCCCCCAAGGGGAGCAGAAATGGCCTAAAATAAATATGCCCCCCCAGGTGATCGACCCTTGCTTAAGGGGTAGCTCCCCACATGTAAAAAAATGAAATCCCTGGTGTCTAGGGTTTTCTCCCCCCGCGAGGGCAGATCAGCCTAATTACAATTGGCCAATCAATGACCTACAACAAATTTGCCCCCCTGTGAAGCTACCATTGCCTAAAGTGTTGCTCCCCTCATGTAAAACTGAAAAAAAAAAATCCCTGGGATCTAGTGGTTTTAATAATAAAAATAGGCTGATCTGCCCCTAATGGGGGCAGAAATGGCCTAAATAAATTTTGCCCCCAGGGGAGCGACCCTTGCCTAAGGGGTCCCTCCCCATATAAAAAAAAAGTAAACATAACAAATATATATCCCTGGTGTCTAGGGGTTTCTGCCCCCCGAGGGCAGATCGGCCTAATTATAATAGGCCGATCTGCCCCCAGGTCGGGCGACAGAAAAGTCCTCCAAATATTTTGGGCCCCTGGTGAGCAGTCCTTGCCCAAGGGGCCTCTCCCTTTATGTATGAACATGAATAAAAAACAAAACTTCCTGGGGTCTAGTGATTTCTGCCCCCCTTGGGGGCAGATTGGCCTAATAAAAATATGCCCATCTGCCCCCAGGGAGGTAGAAATGGTCTAAAAATAAATTGACCCCCTGGGGAGTGGCCCTTGCCTAAGGGTTCGCTCCCCTCATTCAATTACAAAAACAAAAAATCCCTGGTGTCTAGTGGGCATTTCTGCTGCTGGATCACATTGCGATCCAGCACCAGAAATGCTTTGAGAGACATGAAAGGAGGGGAAAGGAATTCCTCTCCTTTCATGCCTCTCTTGGCCCCTCCACGTGATCGGAGGAGAAATGCTTTTGTATTTCTCCTCCAATCAGTGCTGGAAGCTGAGCTTATAGCGCAGAGGGGCAGTCTTCTGATGAGGCAGACGTCAAGAGGGCAGTGAGGGGGGCGGGGTGGAAGAGGAAGCGATTCCCCTTCCATCCCTGCCCAGGGGAGGGGGTGCCAGGTCCCCAGGAGTGCTAGTGCTTCCCCAGTGGTCCCCTAGTTGAACGTAACAGCTACATCTTGAGCACCCAAGCGGTACTGCCCAGGACAAAACCATTACGTCCAGGGCACCAAAGGGGTTAATATATATGAGTTAGGATTCTTTTTGTGAATACTTACGAATGACCACAAAGGCAGGGACAGAAGCCTACATGGGACAGCAGATTTTCATTCACCTTCCCAGAATGCAGACGTTTTTTAAAAGCATCCCTTGCCTATTACAGGGAAAGGCTGCATTAAAAATAAATGATGGCACACTGTGAATGACACTAAGTAGAGCATGTATTCCCAATCAATGTCAAAAGCTCTCATTCACAAGGTGGGAGTTGTCTAATGGAGGCAGCTACATATTGTGAGTAGATCTGAGAAGGTGATTTAGAAGTGGTGGAGGATTTGTGTCCATGGCAAGTAACAAAGTTACTATCCTGTTTAGTTGAATCAAACATTTCAATAATTTAAACCTGAGTTCAGTCCCTAGTATCTGTGGCACAGAGCAAACAGGCTTAAAGTAAGAAAAATGTGTAAAGCATTTAAAAGTAACAAAAGAGTTAAAAAGTCAGAAAAGTAAGAAACATAATAAAAAACCCATTTCAATTTATTAAAATGGAGAAGAATGTAATAGGAAAAAATAATATCAAAGCAACAGAGATCCAGTAAAGGGAACTGGACATGTTAATCTGTAAATATTTTATTGAAAATAGTGCCAAAAAGCACAAAGCACTAATAGTAGTTAATATACTGAAACCTAGGT
The DNA here is from genome assembly GCF_031143425.1 of Pleurodeles waltl. Taxonomy (NCBI): domain Eukaryota; kingdom Metazoa; phylum Chordata; class Amphibia; order Caudata; family Salamandridae; genus Pleurodeles; species Pleurodeles waltl. Next base: position 654,815,280 of record NC_090443.1, on the reverse strand, counting down.
GTGATGTGAGGCTGGCTACAAAATAGCAAGTGTTGGATAAATCAAGTAGATTACCCTGCTAGGACCTTGAAGTTAGGAAGTTTGAAAAAATTTGTTAAGTTCAAATCTGAAAAGAGACTTTAAACCTGATTTAGATTTCAGTGGACGAGTTACTCTGGCACAATAGTGACAGATAGCCTGTCCTTGAAATATAAATCCCATTATATCCTGTGGGGTTTATATTTTGGCAGACGGGCTATCAGTCACTGTCATGATGGAGTAACCCCTCCACCAAAATTTGAATTAGGCCCTTTGACATTTTTTTAAGGATAAAATACATACCCACATGGGAGAACCCCGAAATTCAATGCAAAACTGCCAGTCAGATACTTTTCACATTTCGCTCCCTTGAAGCTCTGAAGAAAAAGTTTGGAAAAAGTTACTCAATTCAGATTGGTGCTCACACAACCACAAGAGTACACTTCCAAAGTCCCCCAGGCCCTCAGGGGAGCACTAAGAGAATCTCAAGGTGTTTCGCAAAGTATAACAACAAAGTCCAGTGTGGTCCAGTTGCAACCGGTCAGCAGGAATTTGTATACAGCAGCCGACCACAGCATCAGTCTTATGCTCCTTGCAGATCTTTTTGTCCTTGTAGTTTAAGTGTATGGGGATCTAAACTCCACAGGCCTTCTCCCAGGTCACATTTGTCAAGTGCAGCAGGTTCAGTCCAACTGGTATGCTCTAGCATGTCCAGCAGTGTTCCAATGAAGATGCTTCGGAGGGCCATATTTATACTTGGCATCTGCTAGTGGGTGGGATGGACTCCTATTCAATGCCTAACTAATGGGTAAAAGTTCCCAAGGGCAACCCTACCCACTATTTCAGTAGATTCTGATTGTCTTACTACAAACAGGCAAAACATGCCATGTGCCAAGACGCTTTCAAGATGATGAAAATCTACGTTCATACTGAATTTGGGTTGTTAGGGCTTGAGATGTGTGTGGGAGTGTCATAGGGAAAGCACCAGTGTCTTCGCACATCAAACACCAAAATCTATTGTGAAGTAGACACTGTACCCACAACAACCCTGGAGACAAAGCCTGGTAGGGCAAAAGCAGCATCTTTTATCGACCTGACAGGAGAAACAAGAATTTTCTGAGGATCTTGTTCTCTCCCTTTCAAATGTGTCCCAAGTGTTACATATAGCTCAACAGAACTGCAAACAGTGTTCAACAGTGTGATGGCAACAGGATGCCCACAGCCCCCATTCTGAATTTTCTGTGAAGTTAGGAGGAGTCATCTCTACCATTCACGTCCGCCTAATGTTTGCTCCTAGGATGCATTTCACACCTCCTTCACATGTATTCCTGGGCTTGAGCACAGGTTTGGTGCTGGCAGACACTTATGCTAATTATCCTTTGGACAATTCAGGCAGGTATGGGGTAACTTTCAACAAGTTACTTTTTCTTAATATTTACTGTGCAGAGAGCAACCTGTGCAGTGGTTTGGTGGACGCTCATGAGTGAGCCTGCTTGAAATTCACGAGGCAACTCCATAGAAACTAGATAAGTAGCAGGCCTGCCCTCTCCTTTGGCTGCTAAAGTGTGACCATCACAGCACGACCTGGCCTTCAGTGCTTTATCATGCAGTCACACTCAGGCTGCACAAGAATCACAGTCAGGACTATGATCTTTTATACTAGAACAAAGTGGTGGAGTGATCTACACAAATTCCTGAAAGTGCCCCAGGAGCAGCGGACTACCTGCATCACAATTAACCCTAGATGGGGAGCTGAGCCCTGGGGTGATCCCAAAAACCTGGCAGGAGGCAGATGCTACCCCCCTCATAAAGGTTATTGAGCACTCACACATTAAGCAAAGCTCACTACTCATCTTTCTAATAAGCTGGATGGGAGGCATTGAGCCTGTGAAGAAGGGGCCCAGTGCAAATTAACAGCAGCAGTCCTCCTTCCCCCACATATATTGTCAGCACCTAAAATGTATTATCAAAGTATGACAGTCAGCCATGTTTGGTGAGGCTTTTCGGGGAGAACATATTTTTGGAGCCTTTTTTCGGTCAAGCAAAATGTGAAGATGTGCCGACCACCCAGCAAACAGGAAAGATGTCTCACTGGCCACACTAGACAGACAGAAGGAAATCATGGCTTTCTACAAACACATGAAGTACTCTGACTTCAGAGACATTCTCACTAATGCAATCAAGAAAAAGCAGTAAAACTCAAAAGGAGCAAGGTGTCGATGGAGTGCACAAACACGATCCCTCTCTATGGAGACTGCTACAGGCTCTGCATAAATAAATCAATACTTTACCCATCGCAGGAGGCAATACAGTGGAAAAGCTGTTTGGGACAAACTGCAAATGCATGATGTTGAAGGGAAGGATTGAAGAACACAACTTATTGGCTGATGGGGGCCTGCTCTGACTCCTGGCTACCTGGGCAAAGAGGCTATACCTGCACAGAGTGTTAGAGGTAGCATGGTAGATGTGGGGCAGAGGGAGCAACTGCAAACATATTTTGAATGCTTGTGCTAACCATGAACCTATTGAACTGGTATAAAAAGTTATTTTCCAGAAGATGGGACTTCAATTGGGGTGGAGGTGTTGAGGTAGTTTGTTCTCATTGTTTCTCTTGGTGATAATTCTGGCATACAGTACTAGGCACCACCACACTCGACTAACTATGAAAGACATTCTTCAATTTGGGGGAGGGAGACACCCTGACTCCATCAGAAGGAGCTATAGACCACACTGATGGTCCCTGATGCTATGGATCCTGAGCTTTAATGTCAGGGTCTCAATGCTCCAGGCACTCCCTACTTCAAATGTTTAAGAGCTTCTAATTATGACATTTGCCTCCCACAGGAGTCTCATCTTCTAAACAAGATAAGAGCCACTTCTGAACCGGCTGGTTCTTCAGGCAATTTGTCTGTATGGGTCTCAATGTAGAAAGAAGGGTTGCAATGCTACTCACAAACAAATTCAGGGGGAAGGTGCTAAGCTCTATTACTGAAATTCCTGGGCACCTGCAGGCAGTACGAGTCTACATGATCAACTATACTTATACAGTCGCTGCATCTATGCTGACAATAACAGCCAGGAAAAGTTACTAAGAGAAACAATCTGGCAAATCATATGCTCACCAGATCCTGAGGTTCTGGTTGAAGGGAACATGAATACAGTAATGAAGTTGACTCTTTCTCAATTGGTACAAAGGATGGGTCAGGAAGGGGTCAGGAATGGTCCATATCTAAGGCAAGGTTGGAGTGGACTGTAGACCTTGTCTTAGTGGCTATTTGGAATGTACACCACCCTCCCAGCACAGAATACACGTTTTTCCACCTCACATTAGACTTATGTCCGGTTTAATTACTTTCTTGTTACAGTGCAGGTGGTGCCCAGCACAAAGCACATTGAGATCGGGGATTAGCACTGTCTGACTACCCACTTATCTTACTTAAGCTAAAGATCTACCAACCATCCTCACTCAGTTGACTTGAAAACTAAATAATACCCTAATCTGCTGCTTGTGCCACAGCTGTCAGGTGTTGAAAAGAGACTCTCTCTAAACTGTGCTTTCACCTTGTCAATGTTGGTGTACTGAGAGGTAAGAATGCCACACCCAATTCTATACCTGTATTTCTGACATGGGTAACAAACCCCACCATTGTTAGGCTAACCCAATGGTGTACCTGCTCCTCTGTTTTTCTCATGGCAGTACCATAGTTTTTACATACTATTAAATATACAATGTGGCTCATGAATATTCCTAAATAATGTCCTGAACATTTGCACCATGATAATGAGAAACTTAAATCACATTTTGAGGAGTATCAGTATGAATATCTAAGATATCGCCCAATTATAGATAAGCCTGAAAGGTAACTAAATTCAGAGTTGAAGCGGAAGCTGTTGGTGCCAGGTTCCCTGATGAATTGCAGTATATATTCTGTATAGAGAATCGCAGCAATAATGTAAAGTAAAAGCCTTTATATGAATTGTGTTGCTGGAACGTGCTGGCTAGGAGCTCCATAGCAATGGCAAAAATTAAAGAGAAAAGGGGACATCTCTGCTTCATGTTTCTTGTTAGTTTGAAAGTTGATGATATAATGGGAGTCATCCTAATTTGTGGAGTTGTGCTATTATAAAATAGTTCAACACAACATTTAAATGTGCCTCCCACCCCACTCTACTTGAGAGATGTGAAAAGAAAACCCTACCCTAAGGAGTCAAAAGCCTTGGTTGCATTCATAAATTCTGCCACCATGTTGGTTTGTGGGTCTAACTGGTGAATTAGGGAGAAGATCATACACAGATTAGGCAATGTGGATCAACCCACAATAGAACATGATTGATCTCACAGAACCAGGTTTGGGGGCAGGGGAAGCAGTCTGGCAAGGATCTTGTCAGTATTTATGACGAACGAGGTCCAGTATGATTCACAATGTTAAGGGAGTTTCTCTTGTTTCCATAAATTTTTAAAACAAAAGTTAACCCTTGAGGGATAGTATAAGCTACCTTCTGTCTGTGTGTTATGGGAAAAGCATATGGACTTTGGGCAGTGCGTCACTACCAGGGTTTCAGCTTCCAGGCATGTTTTTAGCTACCCATTCTATCTGTTTGGTTGAGATGGGTAATTGGCAGTGGGCATCTTCTAAAAACACCCGAGCAATGTTGTCAAAGTATTAATTCATTTCTTAGCATGCAAGGTTTTTTACAGAATTCTATAGCTCAGTACTGAATTTGGTGAATTCCAATGTAATTTGCTCTGCTTCATACACCAAATCAACCTTTTCTGTTATTATTTTTATAATGTAATTTGCAACCCAGGGTCAATGTAACAAACAAGCTGGAGTTTTCTTCAAGGCTTTCACCCTCTCCATACAGTATTGCCTTGGACTATTTCGCCAGGTAGTTAAGTTCTTTATCTACCACCTCTCTATTCTCCATGAGTTTAGATTGTATTTAGGTCAATAATAATATATCCCAGAAGTACTCATATCCATCTTCTAGCACTAGCACCTCTTTATCAGGTCTATGTAAATGGGTTCTATGTGTTTAGTAACAAATTGTTTAGGTATGCATATCCTCTAACAAAAGTAATACATTTATTTATTTATACATTTTGAGAGTTTTATAAAGCATAAACATGACCAATGTGACAAAATGTGATAGATCAAAGATCAGTAAAACTTGTTACATAATGTTTTCAAAATAATAACATCATGGCATTGAGCACCTGACAGCAAAAATTAAGATAAAACATACTGTTAAATGCCAAATACTATTCTATAACAACAAGCAAAGGGCACTGGAGCAAAATACTTATTCAACAAGAGACACCGTCCTGATATTGTGTTATAGTGTCTCTGCATACTACTTTGTGTGTGAGTTAGTCTCCTCGTCTATGCAACTCATAAGCCTAGGTCTAGTTTGTAGGATCCCGTTGACCTCTTTTTTGAAGGTGCCTATTGATGCGTCAGTGGGAGAGAATTCTATATTCTTGGAGCAGAGTTGTAGAATGGGGGCATAGGTTTTAATTTTTCTGGATCTTGGGTGTTCCAGCAACAGGGAATTAATAGTTCTCATGGTGCATATACCGTATGAGATCTTGAGTATTTTTGTGAGGTATCTCCATTCATCCTGGCGTTGGTCTTTGTGTATCATTCATGCTATCTACAACTGGATACAAGCTACTACAGGGAGCCCAAAGGAGAGATTTTAGGGAGAGTGTGATATGTTCAAATTGACTTGTTCATGTCACCAGGCTTACAGCAGCATTAAAAGTCACTTTGATTGAAACCAAGCTACATTCTGATAAACCAGTTAATGTTGCACTTCTGTAATCCAATCTGTACATTATCATTGATTGTACTTCAGTCTTTAAGTTTGGCAGTGGGGTGAAAGGTTATACTTTCTTCAGGAGGTTGAGTTGAAGAAATGCAAAGCCAGTATATCAGCTTATGTTTGTTTGCAGAGTTTATGAGTTTATCTGTGTTTCTCAAATGGGTAATCCCAAGGGATTTTGTTGATTCAATCTTTGACTGGTGATATAGCAGAAATGCTACTGCTACTTTGATATCACAGTTATCATTTGTTATTTGACGTTGTAACTAGTTAATTGCAAAGTGGTGCACTGAAAGCTTATATCAAAGTGCATTAGCTGTAGAATAGTGATTTTAAGTGATGTGACATAGGCCTAAAACTTTAAGTATAATCATTCATTTTGATTTCATGTGACTCTTAATAATGTCAATTAATAGTCTGCTCTAAAACGATAATGAATTTCTAGAAGAAAGTGTTTTAAATATTACATGCAAAAGTCGAAAATGTAGATGCCCATCATAGTTAGGGGAATGTATTAACAGAGTTATTTCATTTTAAATCTATTTTAATATGAACATTGACAAAGTTTCTAAATGATGAATTTATGAGCTAAACATTATGGGGGTCATTACAACATTGGCGGTAAATGCCGCTTACCACCGTTCAGAAGACCACCAACACACTGCTGCGGCCGCGGAATTCCGCCACAGCTATTATGACCCATAGCTCAGAATCCGCCAAAATTTAGACACCCAAACAAGTCCGCCACACCAAATGTCAGTGATAAACTGGCGATAACAAAACCTCCACCATCACGCCAACAGGAATACGCCCACATTATCACGACCCACGAATCCACACAGCGGTCTTTCAACAGCGGTATTCCATTAGCGGTACACACCGCCGCGCTCAAAATACACACACATTTACAAAACAAAACCACATTGGACAATTCCAAATACACACACCTGATACACATAAACACACCACTCCCACACATCCAATACAATATAAAACACATACCCACATCACCCACAAACCCTTATGACCACAATTGCGACTGAAGGCCAGAGAGAGACACCACCATCTACAAACTAGCATCCACAGGCACTCAACACAATCACTCACACAACATCCACACACAAAATACCACACACCCCTAAACATCACCCCACACAACACAACATACACCACCCCACACATCACCCACACCACCCCATGGCACCGCAAAGACACCCCAGGTTCTCTGCGGAGGAGCTCAGGGTAATGGTGGAGGAAATTATCCAGGTAGAGCCACAGCTATTCAGATCACAGGTGCAGCACACCACCATAGCTAGGAAGATGGAGCTATGGTGCAGAACTGTGGACAGGGTCAACGCAGTGGGACAGCACCCAAGAACATGGGATGACATCAGGAAGAGGTGGAATGACCTACGGGGGAAGGTACGTTCCGTGGTATCCAGACACCACATTGCGTTTCAGAGGAATGGCGGCGGACCCCACCACCTCCCCCACAACTAACAACATGGGAGGAGCAGGACTTGGCTATACTGCATCCTGAGGGCCTCGCAGGGGTAGCTGGAGGAATGGACTCTGGTAAGTCAAATCTTATCTATTACACCCCCACCCTACCTTCGTGCCATCATATACTCTCACCCTCGCCCTCACCCCATCACTCCAACTCCTCACATATGTCCCACTATCACAAACCACCCATTGCAACACCAAGCCCTGCATGCAACACCAAAGCATGGACACCCATCACCAATGCGTGCCCACTGCACATACCAACACACACACCCCTAAACAATTATCACACAAGGTCCCACACAAGAATGCAAACACAGGGGTACAGGGTCACCAACCCATTGCACACCATGCCACACACAGATGCAATAATCATGCCTTTACACCCCTGCAGGACCCCTTCCCAATGTCACCGGACAGGAGGGTCCAGACATGTCCACTCCACCAACAGAAAAGGCCCACAGTGATGACAGCAGCTCTGTCCAACTGGATCTAGATGACTAGTCCGGCCCATCTGGGACCTCGGGACAGTCGATTCCCCTCACACTGGCACAGGCCACCACAGAGCCTCCCCCCTCTGGAAACACCAGCACAGCACCCACCCAGCGGGCCGATACCTCTGTCCCCAGGACAAGTCAAGCAGCAGTGTGTCCACTACTACAGGGAACCCAGGCTAACCCACCACCCCAACAACACCAGGGACCTGGGGGCAGTGGTAGTAGGCACACGGTTCAGGGGACAGAGGCCCAGGAACACAGGGGAACTGGAAGGGCTGCTATGCGACAGGGGGAGGACAGGCCCAGGGAAACCACTCTCCACGAGGCCCTCTCCAACATCATGGGAGCCTACCACCATTCCCAGGAGACGATGGCAACGGTACTGGCCAAGTTTCAGGAGACCCAGCGGCTGCAGAAGGAACAGTATTTGGGGTTCAGGGAGGATCTCAAATCCATCAACTCCACCCTGGGCACCACTGTAGGGGTGCTGAAGGAACTCATCAACACCAGGAGGGACACTGTGGCACAACAAGGGGCCCCTGACACTAGACTGGATGATGAACTGTCCCCCACCTCAGCCGGCGCTAGTGGACAGGAGGCACCACCACAGGACCACAACACCAGCACCCCACCCCCTGCAGATGGAGAACCACCCCGCAAGCGGTCCCTGAGATCCAGGACAAAGACAGAGAACAATGCCAAAACCCCCGCCTTTAAATGAGACCACCCGGATTGTCATTCTTCTGTCCCACTTTGTCACCCTGTCCATCTTTAAACTACCCTAGCTCCACTTCCTATGCCCCTTTGGACAATGCACCTGTGAGAATAATAGACCTGACTCTGCCATGGACATTCCTCCACCATCACCCCTGACCATTTTACAACCCCCTCCAATATTTAGCACTTGAATAAACACCCTTAGGGCCAGATGTGGGTTTTACCCATTCTGTGTCTATGGCAAAATGTGTTCATACATCTGGCCCTTAAAGCACAAAACAATCTGGAGTCAGTCTGTGTTTTCGAAAATGTGCATTTGCAATAACTGTGTAAAAATGATATATCCATTGTATTGTCAACATACCTATGTCACACAGCTCTAGTCCATGAGGAAACAAAGCAGTTGTCAAACAGTGGGACCCACATCTGTGAAATTGAAAGGGAAAGTGACAACTCAGGGTCCATACACTGGGTGAAGGTGACAGACAGAAGAGAGGTGAACAATTATATCAGATGTAGCAGGCAGTGATGTCTTCTTACCTGTGTCTCACTGGAAATATTGATGAATCACTGTGTTTCTGTTTTCAATGTCCTCTTCTTCTGCTTCCTCTCCTTCGCTGTCCACAGGCTCCACAGCTGCCACAACACGTCCATCTGGACCATCCTCCTGCAGAAAAGTCACCTGTTGTCGCAAAGCCAAGTTGTGAAGCACACAGCAGGCCACGATGATCTTGCACACCTTGTTCGGTGAGTAGAATAGGGAACCACCTGTCAGATGGAGGCACCTGAACCTGGCCTTCAGGAGGCCGAAGGTACTCTCTATAACCCTCCTAGTTCACCCATGGGCCTCATTGTAGCGTTCCTCTGCCCTTGTTCTGGGATTCCTCACTGGGCTCAGTAGCCATGACAGGTTGGGGTAGCCAGAGTCACCTGCAAATGTCGAGGGAAATCTGTGAGATACACAAACTCTTAGGGACATCCCTAGACCCAGTCACCTAGTCACACTGTATAGGCTCCATTACCTCACCTAATAGCCACACACAGTGCCTCTGGAGTTGCCCCATCACAGAAGGGATGCTGCTATTCCTCAAAATGTAAGCGTCATGTACTGATCCAGTACACTTGGCATTCCCATGGGAGATCTACTGGTCGGCCAAACACACCATCTGCACATTCATTGAATGGTAACTCTTCCGGGTCCGTACACCTGTTCACTCCTGCGAGGGGGACCAAGGCCACATGTGTCCCATCAATGGCACCTATGATGTTGGGGATATGTCCCAGGGCATAGAAGTCACCTTTCACTGTGGGCAAATCCTCCACCTGAGGGAAAACGATGTAGCTGCGCATGTGTTTCAGCAGGGCAGACAAAACTCTGGACAACACGTTGGAAAACATAGGCTGGGACATCCCTGATGCTATGGCCACTGTCATTTGAAAAGACCCACTTGCCAGGAAATGGAGTACTGACAGCACCTGCACTAGAGGGGGATTCCTGTGGAACGGCGGATAGCTGACATCAGGTGTGGCTCCAACTGGGCACACAGTTCCAGGATTGTGGCATGATCAAGTCTGTAGGTGACAATTACCTGTCGCTCCTCCATTGTCGAAAGGTCCACCAGCGGTCTGTACACTGGAGGATGCCGCCATATCCTCATCTGTCCCAGCGGATGTGCTCTATGGAGGAGAACAGCAAGCAGAGAGTCAACCAACACTGAGGTACGTTAACACAACTTTATTCCGCAATTTTTTAAAACCGCTATGTGCCTGTATTAGTGTGTATGCAATGGCTAGATATGTGTGACGCATTTAAAATTAATGCCATGTGGCCCCCTGAAATGGCAGCTGCCTGACCTGTAATGTGGGACATGGAGATATGAGGTAACTGCGCTGGCTTTGTACACCGTCGCAGTAGGCAGTCGTAGACGACGGTGCAATCCTGCATCGGTTAACATTGGACCCTATGGGTCCGAAGAGCCAATGACGATGTACGGTGGCGGTGACGGTACGCACCGCCGTGGACGTGACCGCCATTTTCTCTCTGTTCAATAACTTGATACCTGATCTTCGACAGGAGAGGACCTACACTGCAAGTGCTGCTGTGACCTCAGTCTGGAAGAGATAATGGCTCATGTGTCTGGGGAAAGGGCCCCTGCCTTCAGCACGGAGGAGTTGGAGAAACCAGTGGATGGGGTCCTCCCCAGTACACGCTACTCTACGGTCCTCCAGACAAAGAGGGAACTACACTTTGAGTATGCCGAATGGGCAATGCCTGTGTGGAGTGGTGTGGATGGAAGATGGGCGGGGGGAGAATGAGGCATGCATGAAATGACAGTGAGTGCATGTGCGTCATGGCAAGGGTAGGGATGTGGGCCAATGACTGTGACGGTGCGGACGGTTATATCTTCTCCTTTTCCCCTGTACTATTCCTTTAGGTCAGCGCCCACCAGAAGAATGATATTTGGCGTGCCATCGCCATGGAAGTCCGGGCCCTGGGGGTCCACCACAGACGGAGCACCCACTGCCATAAAAGATGGGAAGACATTCGCCGCTGGAGCAAGAAGATGGCGGAGGCCAAGCTGGGGGTGGCCTCCCAACGTGGGAGGGGTGCCCCTGCGCACCATGACCCCCCTGATGTTCCGGATCCTGGCAGTGGCGTATCAGGAGTTGGATGGGCGCTTGAGGGCATCACAGCAGCCACAAGGTAGTGAGTACAGACACATTCAGCTGATTCTGCGTGCAGTGGAGGTGTCTGGATGGGGGAAGTGGGCTGTGAGTTCCCCTAGACCAGGGCGAGTTTAGTAGGCAAGGTCCCGTTGTGAGGCAAGCCATGTGGCACCCCACCCCACCTGTGTTCAGAGCTAACTACACCTAGTCAGGCTCCTGTGACTTCCATGTGTGCAGCAATCGGGCATAGGCCTTGTAACCCATGTCCCTGTGATTAATTAGGGAACTCAAAGTGCATGGCGTAGTGCAGGGGGCTCCTGTGTCTGTAGTGTCTGCCAACGGTAGCAGTATTGCATGCACTCAACATGTCTTTCTTCTGTCTTCCCCCCACTTTTTGTGGTCTCCCTGTGCTTGTGTGCATTAGCATCATCAGGCGGAGGAGCAGTGTCACCGGAGCAGAAGGGAGCTGCATCCCACATGGCCCTGGGGGGCGAGACAACGGAGTCTGAAGCCACCAGTGGGACGGAGGGCGAGGGGAGCTCCACGGCGGGGACAGGAGCTGAGACCAGCGACACGGACTCCTCCTCTGATGGGAGCTCCCGTGCGGTGGACGGCCCCCCTATACAGCCACCACCCCCCTACCAGCACCGCCCGCCCAGCAGCCCCTCAGCGTGAGCCCCGTGGCTGCTCACCAAGGAGGGTGGGCATCTCCTTCGCCCCAGCCACCTCAGCTCCTGCCCCAGTCAGCCCTGCTGCCCTCAGTGAGGAGGCCATTGACCTTCTCAGGTCCCTCACTGTTGGGCAGTCTACCATTTTGAAGGCTATCCAGGGTGTAGAGAGGCAGTTGCAACAGACCAATGCATACCTGAAGGGCATTCATTCTGGTCAAGCAGCCCAACAGCGAGCTTTTCAGACTCTGGCCTCAGCACTGATTGCAGCCATTGTCGCTGTGTCCAGCCTCCCCCTCCAATTTCCTCTACCCAGACCCAAACCCCTGTACCTCAACCTATCCCAAGCACACCATCAGACCAGCATGCACACACCTCAACACACAAGGGAAGCTCTGGCAAACAAACATCCCACAGACACTCACACAAGCATCATACCCATTCACACATACCAACATCCACTGCCTCCACTGTGTCCCCCTCCTCCACGTCTCCCTCCTCCCTCCCAGTCTCGTCTCCACTCACACCTGCATGCACTACATCTTCATCCACTACGTCCATCACCAGCACACCCATCACCACACCCCGCTCACTTGCACTCACCACCCTCACTACCATTCACACATCCCCTGTGTCCTCTCCCAGTGTGTCTGTGAGCCCACCTCCCAAGGTACACAAACACAGCCACACACCCACCCAACAGCCATCCACCTCACGACAGCCTCCAGCCCATGCACCTTCACCCAAAGTCAGCAAACGTACACCTCCTACAACCACTACCTCTTCCTCCACTCCCAAACCCCCTCCATCTACCCGTCCCAGTGTGTCCCAAAAACTTTTCCTGTCCAACCTTGACCTCTTCCCCTCACCTCCCCCACCCCTTCAGTCCCCTAGGGCCCGCCGATCCAGGTCCCAACCCAGCACCTCAGCCACCACATCACTGGGCACAGTGGTGCCAGCAGTAACCGGCTTCTGGAGTGCACCAAGCAGCAGGGCAGCAAGTGTGCCAAGGAGCCAGACCACGGACCCACCTAAAAAGTTGGGCAGTGCCCGGTGGGAGAAAGGCAAAACATCTACCACCAAAGCCTCTCCCAGGAGTACAGTTGGGAGTGAGAAGACAGCTGCGCCACCATCCAAGACAGGCAAGTTGCCAAAAACCTGCACAGCGGACAAGACAGCCACAAGCACCGCTGCCAAGGACACCGCCACCAAAAGCACCGCTGCCAAGGACACCGCCGCCACAAGCACCACTTCACAGGACACCACCGCCACAAGCACCGCTGCCAAGGACATTGCTGCCACAAGCACCACTTCACAGGACACCGCCACCACAAGCACGGCTGCCAAGGACACCGCCGCCACAAGCACCACTGCCAAGGACACCCCGGCCACAAGCACCACTTCACAGGACACCGCCGCCACCAGCACCGCAGGCCAATGAGTGCCAAAAGCTCCAATGCTACTGGGGCCGCCACGAGCAGGATGAACCACTCTGGGCACCAAGCCCCCTGCAGAACCAGTGGAGAGAGACATCCACTACCTCAGTCCTTGGCAGGATGAAGCACTCTGGGTACAAAGCCCCCTCCAGAACCAGTGGAGAGATACATCCAATACCTCAGTCCTTGGCAGGATGAAGCACTCTGGGGACAAAGGCCCCTCCAGAAAGAGTGGAGTATCCCATCCACTACCTCAGTCCTTGGCAGGATATAGCACTCTGGGCACAAAGTCCCCTCCGGAACCAGTGGAGAAAGACATCCAGTACCTCAGTCCCTGGCAGGATAAAGCACTCTGGGCACAAAGCCCCCTCCAGAACCAGTGGAGACTGTTATCAACTTGAGAGACTGTGGCTTTGCACTCCCCAGGATAAAGCAGTGGGCAAACCACCCACTGTAGAGACTTGTGAGACTGTGGCTTTGCACTCCCCATGATAAAGCAGTAGGCAAACCACCCACTTGAGAGACTTGTGAGACTGTGGCTTTACACTCCCCAGGATACATCAATGGGCATGGAGCCCCCTTGTGGATCTGGTGTTGTGCACTCATCCGGCTGAGTTGCCCCCCCCTTCCGTTCCCCCTGAGGTGCCTGTTGTATTTCGAACTGATGCCCCAGCAGTGTTCTCTCCATTTTGATTGGGTATCGAGTATGGGCCTCGCCCATGCATTTTGGGCCCAGTGGTCCACGGACTTTAATGGTGGAATACCTTGGACTTATATTATTGGTGTATATATTTGTTAATAGTGTATCTATATTTTTTTAATACTGAATTTTAGTAGATTGCAATCGTTCACCTAATTTCCTTTTGTCTTTGCATACTTCCGCAGGGTTGGGGGGTGTAACTGTAATGTATCATGATGTATTAGTGTGTGTGTTGTCGTGGGTGAGGGTGGGGGTGGGGGTGTTGCGTGTGTGTGTCGCTCTCTTTTTCCTCCCTCCTCCCCTGTGTCTTAGGTGCAGTACTCACTGTGGTCTTCGCCGCCGGCGTTCATGCTCCTGGTAGAGGAGCAGGAAGACAAAGGCAGGGAGTATCTGGAGTTCCGGTTCCATGGCGTCCTGGTTCCTCATGGGGTGTGTAGAGGTGAGCGTTTTCCCTTCCAAGTCCTGTTTCCGCCGTGTTTTTGTTCGCGGTGAATCAGCCCTAGAAAAGGTGGCAGATTGGACTTTTGTAATTCTGTGGGCGGTACTTTGTCCTCCGCCTGCCTGTTGACGGTTACCGCCGCGGTGTTTGTTTGTACTGCTGTGGCGGTCGGAGTGTTAAAGTGGCTGCTATGTTGGCGGTTTCTGCAACGGTCGTGATTCCATTTTTTTTACTGCCAGCCTGTTGGCGGTTTTACCGCCACTTTAACACCGACTGCCAGGGTTGTAATGACCACCTATATGTGCTCCAACTGACATAAATGAATAAAACATTTTAATTAACTTTAGTTAGCCTAAGGAAGGCCTCCAGCGCAATATTTCATGAAACATGTAGAACATGTTTAATCATTCTTGCTAACATGACTTTTTCAGATTTTGTTCCCATGAAGTGTTAGCTTGGAAATAGATGTCCTGTTGTTTTACACATAGTGAGCCTGAGAAAGCATCCTTGAACCAAGTACATTGAGGATCTGTGGAAAAGAAAAACACAGTTCTTTCAAACCGTACAGATTAGCTCAGATGGATACCTTTCCATATTTGTAATGGGAATATTTCTTGATGTTTCAAGGGACTGTTGCATGATGATGAACTGTGATTGGACAGTTAAACCTTCTAATTCGTGTGGAAGGATCACTTGTCAAATCATCATGCATTTTGAACCTTAATTTACTTTTCCTCACTTTGAATAGTGGCAGATCTAACTTGAGGACTCTTCTAGCCCTTCTCTTTAGAATAAGCTCTCTGGATTCTGGATACCCCTAACCTTCATGTTCTATCTTTCCTTAGACTTTGAAATGTTCCCCTGACACAAGGAGAAGACTCTTGACCAAGCTTCTGAAATGCTGATGCCTTCCCTTTTTACCTACCTTTGGCCAACCTTCGTTAGTTACATTTGGCCCCAGATGTTGTTTTTCCCCCAAAAATGTCGTCCTCTATTTTCTTTTTGCCTTTTGCCCTCATGTGTTTTAGCCCAGCACGTGTTAACTCAAAACCTGTCAAATTTGTAGGGATTTCATTTGTCCTAGCTTGCTAATTTAGATGAGTTTTAAATTGCCCTTATGCTTAAAAGAAGTGACCAGCGTTTGTTTTCAGATCACCAATTCTGTAACTGTTTTGTTTGTTATTGTTGAGTGCTTAGTCCTTTTGGTGTTAGTTCATCTAAACTTTTTACAAAGCCTTGGTCAACCCATGGTGATTTTGTATCTTTATAGCTTTGTGTTGACCATAATTGAGAATCTTAGCATTAGTTTCCTTGTATGGCCAAATGGGTCAGACTGTCATTTTGAGTTGTTGTGTGAGTTTTAATCCCTAACCATTCTACCCCTCATACTGGTTGAAAAGATTTGTTAACCTCGCTCAAATCATACCTAGTGCTGGAAAGTGGATTATTGGTAAGGGCAGGTAAGCACCTACACTTAGCAAAAGGCCACAAACCCCCACTAAGTCCTTTTGCAGGATCTCAATAAATGAATCCCAGCTCAACCGTTAGTACCTTGGCCCACAAGCAGTTAGGCTTAATTTAGGAGGCAGGTGTGTAAAGCATTTAAAAGTAACAAAACAGTTAATAAGTAAATCACAAAACAAGATAAAAATCCAACTCTAATTTTTAAAAATAGATTATATCTTTATCTTCAAAATAACACAAAAAAGTCAAAATCCAATAAAGGAACCAGAGATATCAATTTCTAAAGATTAAATGCTGATTATCGCATACAACCTAATCTGGACATCTGGTCGCTCTCGACTGGGGCAAAGTCATAATTTGATGATGACCACAATGGAGCCCTGCTTGGCTGCAGTGAGCAGGAGGCCTTGGTCAAAGTTTTACTTTCTGATTTAGGTGCTCATTATGAACATGGCGGTAAACACCGCCCCTCTGGTGGTGGCGGTGACTAACACCAACATGCTGGCAGTCCGGATCACCAAATAATGAAGCCAATGAGAAACAAGTAGCGGTCCATCCACACACCGCCATATTTGTACTCCCGATGAGGACGGAGGAGGCCACTCACAGGCCAGCGGAAAGGCCCTACCCGCCCACCAAATAATAAAACACAAGACCGCCATCAGTTCTGGGGCGGGAACTACCACCAGTCTAAGCATGGCGGAAACGAACAATATAGAAGGACACACTCACCGGAGGCACACAGAACACGCCAACAAAAACATGGAGAGTGAGTTGGAAATAATGCCAGTGCTGCTCCTTGCCATATGCCTCCAGGACTGTGACGGCCAACGAAGATGACGACGGTAAGTACCGCAACCTAATGCACATGGGAAGAAAGGTCACAGTTACTCATGCGCCCCACCCACCCTGTAACGCACCCCCAACCCCTCCCACATCCCAAGCCAAACATACCATAACAAAATGTACTTACCGGACATAAGCCAACAAAGACCTGCACCAAAGTACACACATGTGCACATCACCCCTAAATAGTGAAACGCTGTACAACGTCACCATATTGTGCCAACAGCACTACTGGGCACTGAAATTTTATTTACAAAGGCATTATGTCATGCCCATATGAGGCCATTGGCCAATCCATTACAAATATCTTGAAGGGCCAAAACAGGCCGAACTTGACTCCCACATATGCAAAGGGTACTCCACTCGAAAAGGACATCAATTGGCAGCCAGGCACCTCAGGGAACAAGGGCAGGGGCTTGCGGGGTGTGGACTTATGTCTGGAAGGGGGGGCATGGGCTTAGGTTTGAGAGGTGGAGGGTGTTTGGGCTTACCCTTGGAAAGTGGGGGAGTGGGCTTTGACCGGGGGGTGGCAGAGGGACCTGGGCCAACACGGGGCTTCTTTCTCCCTGGGGAAGGGGCACGGGAATAGGATGGGCAGACTGGGGCAGACTTGTATGTGGAAGGAGTGGACTGGGCAAGGAGATGGGCACCTTTAGGGATGAGACGGGTGGGCCAGTGGGTTTGAACAGGTCGATACGGGAGAGGAAAAGCTTCTTAGGGGCATTTGGAGGGGATTTGGAGGCAGGTGTGGGAGTGGAGGTTGAGGGAATGCTTGTATCAGGTGTAGATGTGCTGGACATGAATGCATGTGCCTGTAAAGTATGCTGATGTGTGGTGGATGTGTGTGGTGTGGATGTCTGTAAATGTTTGA
Source organism: Pleurodeles waltl (assembly GCF_031143425.1). Lineage (NCBI taxonomy): Eukaryota > Metazoa > Chordata > Amphibia > Caudata > Salamandridae > Pleurodeles > Pleurodeles waltl. The sequence continues at coordinate 654,797,625 of NC_090443.1, read as the reverse complement.
GTGTTTTGGGAGGAGGGGATGGAGACAGTGGGACAAGACAGGCTGCCAGTGTACATGGATGTTGTCTGGGTGTCTGCAGGTCTGGTGAGTGTGCTGCAAGTGTCTGTCAATGTAGTTGTGGTGAGTGCAGGTGTGGGGTCTGGGGTGCATGTCTGGATGTCAGATGTTGTGGTGACTGCATAAATAGGGCAGCAGCAGTGACTGAGAGTGGAGTTCTTGTGGGTGTGCATGGTGAGGTGACAGACAGGGTGGTGGGAGAGGTTGACACACTGGGAGAAGTGGATATTGTTGTGTGTGCTTTAATATGTTGGGTATGTGCCTGCCTGTTGTGGGAAGTGTGGTGCTTATGTTTGTTTACGTGCTTCTTATTCCATGGCTGTCTGTACGTGTGCTTAGGATGGGTGAAGGTAGTGGGGTGTTGGAAGGGGTAGAGGTGGTGGGAGGGGGGAAGGAAAGACCAGAGACACTGGATGACGTCAAAGAGGAGGCCAGATCCTGAAAAGATCTCTGTAGGCCAGACATAGCACCGTAAATGCCTTCCAGGTACGCATTTCATTGCTGCATCTGGAATGCTAGCCCCTAGAAGGCATTCACAATGGTTGTCTGCCCAACAGAGATGGTTCTCAGGAGGTCAATAGCCTCCTCCGTGAGGGCAGCAGGGCTCACTGGGGCAGGGGTTAGGTGCCTTGGGTGAAGGAGACGCCCCCACTCCTGGGTGAGCGGGCACAGGCAACTGTGTGGGATGCAACTGGGAGGGTGGTGATGGCATGGGGGAGACAGAAGATGGCGTAGAATGGGTGTGCCCAGTAGGGTCCACCACCACCAGGGAGCTCCCATCGGAGGAGGTATCACAGTCACTACCTTCAGTGGTAGTTGCCTCCCCTGTGGTACTCCCCTCGCCCTCCAACCCACTGGTCCCCTTGGCGTCGCTTGACTCTGCCTCCTTGGAACCGTGGGCTGCTGCATCCCCACTCGCATGTGCCACAGCTCCTTCGTCAGATGATGCTAATGAACACAAAGGGCACAAGAGCACAGGGGTAGAGAGATAAAACAAGGGAGAACTTTGTCAAATACTGAATATATGTACATCTCTGGCCCACAAACGCTCCCATCCAGGTCACACACCTACACGCAGCACCTACAACACACGTCATGATTGTGCCCCTGACTAGTGGACATTACCCCAGAATACACCACATAACCCACATAAAACACAGACCTAATACACTGTGAGGAGTACACCCATGAGAGACTATGCCCAGCCAATGCACTTACAAGTCCATGAGGCCACAAAGCATACAAGAAGACAGAAAGGGGACCCCCCCATGGGCCTATAGAGCCTGCCCAAACTAGCCCTCACACCAGTCCAGGGACCTTAAGGGGCAGGACTGCAGGAACACACCTGTCCAAGTGCCTGGCACTAGAATGCATACATACCACAGCACCAACCTCCATCCATCTCAGCAGTATCACAACAGTGTAAGTATTCACCCCCTTGTGGCTGCTGTGCTGCCTTCAAGCGCCCATCCAAATCAGGATAGGCCACTGCCAGAATGCGAGCCATTAGTGGGGTCAGGGTCCAATGGGCACCCCTTCCTCGTTGGGAGGCATTCCCCAGCTGAACCTCTCCAGTCTGGCCCAGCGCCTCAGGTCCTCCCACTGCTTCCTGCAGTGGGTGCTCCGTTGGTTGTAGACCCTCCAGAGTCTGCACCTCCTTGGTGATGGCTTGCCACAGGCCTTTCTTTTGATGGGCGCTGACCTGCATGGGACACACGGAGCCAAAAAAAAGAAGTCAGTATGTGTGTACCGAATATAGATAACATGTTGCTCCCTATGGAATGGCCATTGTTGAAAGGCAAGTTATCAGCTCACATACACAACATGCCAGACAGTATACGGCTGGGCAGTCACACTTTGAACCCACATGCATACATGCATCCGCCACAATCACACACATCGAAGGATGACAGATGCCAACTCACCTACTCCTCTGGTCGCCCATACAACTTAGCATACAGGGGTATGACCCTGTCCACCAGCTTCTCCAGCTCCTTTCTTGCTGAAGGCCGGGGCCCGTTCCCCCGTGACCCATGCCATCTCAGGGACCAGAGTCAAGACACAGCAGCACACGCAGTGGAGTACTAGCCTGCACAGGTATCAGGAGTCAAGTGTCAAAGGTCTGACAAAATGGCGTAGGTACTGCAGCGGTGTGCTCCATCACCGCCTGCAGTGATCATGATTGACCCAGGTTCCCCATTGACAACCATGTAATCCAATAATCTGGTGCACGGCAGTGAACACCGGTTTCCGCCATGACGACTAACGCCAGCGGAATGAAGTCACATCCACTCTCTCGTACCTGGATGGCAGGAGGCTGCCAATTTGCTACCACCACATCACCATAGCCAGGCCAGGGGCCTCATCCAGGGCCTCAAAATCTCCAACCTTAGTAGCTTGCTGACATGAGTCTAGGATCCTCACGTGTACCCATCTTTGGAATTGTGTCCACATTGGGATGCCATTATGACAGAGTTAACTCAGCACACATATGCCTGACGGTGTACTTCATACTTTGCATCTGTATGTGTTACCTATGAGTTGCACTTACAAATTTACAGTGACATCATGTGATGACAGTGTATGTTTACACTCAATATGTGTTCTTTCCTCCCCCAGAAGTACAGATCCATGTGGCGAGGGAGGGCCCCATCTGTTTACAGACACCTGGTTGATTTGGAAACTATGGAGGAATGTCACATCATTGTCACCTACAGACTCAGTAGAGCTACTGTCCATGACCTCTGTGCATTAATGGATCGTGCACTTAAACCAGCTAATCAGAATCAACCTGCCTTCCCTACAACTGTGCAAATTGTATATGTACTCCATTTTTTGGCTACAGGCTCATTTCAGGTGACAGTGAGCATGGGTACAGGGGTCTCACAGCCAATGTTAAGCCTCATCCTGTCAAAATTCCTGGAAGCATTCGTCCAACACCTGCAAACACATGTCCAGTTTCCCCAAAGGGCTGAAATCCCCACCATCAAATCTGGATTTTATGCCTTTGCTAACATCCCCCGTGTGATAGGTGCCATTGATGGAACCCACATAGCTCTCCTATCCCCAAGAGTGAATGAACAGGTATACATTAATCGGAAGAACTATTACTCCATGAATACACAATTGGTGTGTCCTGCTGACCAGTACATATCACATGTCAATGCCAGGTTCCCAGGCTCAGTCCATGATTCCTTTGTCCTGAGAAACAGCAGTGTACCACACTTGATGGAACAACTACAAGGGGATGGCTCTTAGGTGAGTGTGTATTACACTGGATCTGGATATAGCTGACAGCCAGGCTATGTGCATGTAAAGTCAGTTTATTAAGGTCATGTTTCGCCCACTTTTGCCGGTGATTCGGGCTACCCCAACTTGAAATGGCTCCTGACACCTGAGAGGAATCACAGAACAGATGCAGAGAGGAATTATAATGAGGCCTCTGGTCGTACTAGGAGGGTGATTGAGCGCACTATAGGTCCCCTGAAGGCTAGATTTTGCTGCCTCCATCTCTCTGGGGGATCCCTATGCTATGTCCCTGACAAGGTGTGTAAGATAGTGGTGGCCTGCTGCACAACTTGGCTGTGAGGAAAGCTATCCCCCTTCTGGAAGAGGAGGGTGCTGTCCAACTAGACTAGCAACCTTAGAGGGGTGATGTGAGTGATGGTGAGGAAGAAGAGGGGGAAGGTATCAACTCCAGAAGCCAGCTGATCCGCCTATTATTCGAGTGACTATAAGGTACTGTTCAATGATGCTGATGTCTTCACTGCATAGTTTCAGTCTGACTCATATAATTGGTAATGTGGTGTCTATAGTCAGTGACACTGTTAACTGATGACTGAAGTGGCATGTCCCAGGTAACCCAATATTATGTACAGTGTGGCATAATTCAGACACTACAGTGTGTTGGATCCCCTCCTGCAATAAAGGTATGATTATGAAATTGACTGGCTAATGCATACACAATCACAATTGATATCTCATATTGATGAGGGAAATACAATTTGAGTGCATAGGTGTATTTATTAAATGACATTTTTCGTGGGCAAGTGATAGGGAGGGGGCACATGGTGCATATCCTTATTCAGGTACATAAGCTCAGCTGTTGGTAGCACTGGGTTTGGGTCCATGTGGCCATTGGTCGATAGTGTGATGGCAGTGGCATGTCAACAAGGGATCCCAGTGGCACACAAGGGAGACAGTTCAGTGCAGTCACCTACTAGCAGTGGGCATGGTCTTGGCTGGTGTTTCAGTTGCATGTCTGGGTCTGAGGACAGGTTTGCGTGCCTGGAGCTGGGCTGCAGGGATAGGGTTGCTGGTTTCCGGTGTGTCCTCTGGCAGTACCACCAGTCCAGTAGCTGCTGCAGATGTAGAGGGCAAGGCAGTGTCGTGGCTGGTGGTGGGGGCTTACAGGTGGGTGGAGGACTCAGGCAGGCTGTGGTAGTGGTGCTGTAGCACCCCTGCAATGGAGGCCATGGTGGCATTGAGCTGTCTGTATTGCTCCATGGCCTCCTGGTAGTGTGCTACCTGCATTCTCTGATTCTACTCCAACGTGGCCAGGATGTGGCCCATCCTGCCCTGGGTATGGTGGTATGCTCCTATGACCTCAGATATCACCTCCTGGGCTGCAGCATCCATCCTTTGGCCACCCCCCTGGGCCACTGATGCTCTCCCACAGGCCCTAGCTCCCTGTGCCTGTGTCCCCTGCACAGGTCTGGCAGTCCCACTTGCACGGGGCCCTTCATCATCCTGCCTGTTGATGGGTGGAGACTCTGGCCTCTGTACATGTGGGCCACCAGTCCGAGGCAAGGAGACACTGGTGTGGGGTCATTTGGCCAGAGCTGATGATGGTTGCTGGCTGGTAGGGCTGTCAGTGGTATCCTGGGTGGGGCTGCTGGAGGGTGACAGCCCAGGACTGTGTGATGGCCCAGGATATTCCTCAATTTCCATACATCCCTCTGCACTCCCCTGAGTGGGGCCTCTGTGTTCATGTGGGGCACTAGCACTCGTTGACGTTTCCATTCGGGGGGCATAGGTGGTGGTGCCTGTGGGAGGGAATGGACATGTGGGTGTCAGGTACTTTTTCAGCAATTAATGCACTGCTCTGCCCTATTTTGTGCTTATATTCCTCTGTCATGGCATGCAAGGTCCCTTTGTGTACATTTCTTTGCATTTTATGTGCGGAATGGAGGTGCATTGTGGGTGCTGTAGTGCCACTAGGAATCCATGCAGAAGTAGGTGACTGTGCACAGGGGGCAGGATGGAGGTCTGTTTGTGGGATAGTGGGCATGCAGGGTAGTTGGATGTTGGTCTTGTGGACTGGCTGCGTTTGGGGTCCTGGTGGGAGTAAGAGGTGTGGGGAAATACATGCATTATAGGTGGGGTGAATGTTTAGGTATAGTGATTGACTTACCAGAATCCAGTCCTCCAGTCCAGTGAGGCCCTCCAGGTGCAGGATAGCCAGGACCTTCTCCTCCAAGTCGGTGTATTTGGGGGGGTGTACGTGGTGGACCGCCACCAGTCTTTTGTACGGCAATGTTGTGCCTGGATGCCATTGACCGAACCTTCCTGCACAGGTCATTCCACCTCTTCCGTATGTTGTGGCTCGACCCTGAGTATTTTATCCACCGTAGTCCTTAGCTCTCTATCTGTGAAGTGGGGGTGTCTAGGGGGTTCCATGGTGTGTGTTGTGGGTGGTGGGTTGTGGGTGTATTGGTGAGGGTGCTGTTGTGTGGTTGTGTGTGTGGCTTGAAAAGGTGTTTGGGGTTTGTATGTGTTTTGGTGGTGTATTTCTGGATTTGACTTGTGTTATGTTGTGTTCTGTGTATGCATGTTGTGTTGTCAATCTCAGTATTGCTATTGTCGATGCAAAGGATTGTGGGTTGTGTGTGTGGGTGTTTTATACTGTTGTGGATGTGTGTCAGGTGTGTGGGTTTCAAAGTTGCCAATGTGTGCATTTGATGTTGGTAGGTCCCATTGCTGGTCTAGGCGGTCTGTACCGCCAATGGTCGTTCGGCATCCACTATCCGCCACGCTGGTTTGTGCTTCATTATTTGGTGGGGGGAGGATTTGTCTGCATGGTGGTGGCGGGGTGGGGTGTACTATCTTTCTGCCATTGTAGGCCCTGGCGGTGGGTGGAGGTTGCAGGATTTTTGCAGGTTTGACTTTTTGGCATCATTATTAGGCAGTGTCCAGTCTACCACCACTGGGGCTCTTCTGTTCACCGTCGCCATGGCGGTTGGCGGTGATTACTGCCAAGTTCATAATGAGGGCCTTAGCCTTTTTCTGGAACACATTCTGGACCAGGACAAAGTTACAAGTCGAATCCAACCTCCCTGGAGCCATCTTTGGATGCAAATTGCAGGATAACTTGGCCATGGATTCTGCTTTCAGACTTAGATGATTTTTCATGATGGAAATCTCCTTGCGGGACCAAGTTGAAATTAAAGTCGATCTCCGTGGAGTCTTCCTTGGACCTACCGCATAGAAAGCCCTGGCCAACATTTTGGGCCTCATTACGACCCTGGCGGCCGGTGGTAAGCTGGCAGCAACACCGCCAACAGGCTGGCAGTGTTCCGCCAGCTATTATGACCATGGTGCAATAGCCAGGCCCATACCGCCGGCCCAGCTGCCCTGGGGATTATGAGTCCCGACCGCCAGCCTGGCCACGGCGGTAAACACCACCATGGAAAGGCTGGCGGTAAGGAGGGCTTGGGATACCCCTGTGGTCCCTTGCACTGCCCATGCACTAGGCATGGGCAGTGCAGGGGCCCCTAGGCATAGCCCCATCGCGCATGTTACCGTCCGTTGGCCCAGCAGAAAAGTCAAAATAGGGAGCCAGAAATACCACCAGCACGGTATTCTAGCACCCGCTGCCTCTGTGGTCTTCAGAGAAGACCGCTGAGGTTGTAATGAGGGCGTTTATGTTCGGACTTAGAATGTTTTTGGGAACTTTTTTTCTCCAATGTCGAATGACCCTTCACAGCAAGCCGAGTTAGAGTGAATGTCATCAGATTGCCTTTCCACGAGCCCCTGGTGAAATCCTGGAAGTCTGGGACTCTGGAGCTTTTCAGCAGGATGAACCTGCAAGCCAGGCCAGATTGAGGTTGAGATAAGCCGGCTTGACTGAGGATGTCCGGTTGGTCTACTTATGCAGCTTTTTTCCAAAGTTTCTCCAAACTTTTCCAAACTTCTTCTAGAAGGTCATTGAAGGTCCTTTAGGAGTCCACAACTCACCCCAAGGTTCCAGAAGCTCTGAGTTGCTCCTTGAGGGTTAGGACTCCAACTGCTAGAATGCACCTGTCTCAAATCCAAAAAATACCACTGGTCACTGGTCAGCTGGGGAATTTCTTCAGGGCTTGAAGCTGGGGACTCTAGTCAAGTATTTTCTACCTGTCCCTTCTTGAAGCAGTAGAAGACAGACAAACTACTTTTAGTGATGAGGCTCTACCACTACTGCTGGTGCAGTCCTTCTGAGTACAGTGTCCAGGTGCATGTCAGGGGTCCAGAAGGGCAGTCCTTCTTCTTCTTGTCTTGTTCATGTAGGGATCGGCGGTGGGGTGCAGGCCTGCCAATTTTATCCTTGCTCCTGGGGTAGAAAGCAGAGGTGGGGGCTCTGTCCAAACATGTGCAGTCCACCATCCTCTTGAGTGACCGCTTCCTGGGAAGTGTGACAAAAATCAATCCCAGAGAGAAACATTCCTTCAAAATCCAAGACGGCAAAAATTCAGTCTAAAAGTTTATAGGGGTCATTATGAACACGGCGGGAATCCCTGCCTTGTTCATGCTGGCGGTCTTATCACAGACCGCCAGCACCCTTGAGACCACGCCGGCCGAACAATTAACATTCTGCTGGGCCGACTGGGAGAAACAGTGTTTCTGCCAGCCGGCCCAGAGGAATGCTGGGCCGGGACATTGCCGACAGCTCCACAAGGAGCTGTCGTCAATGCTGCTGTGCGGTGGGTGCAGCAGCACCTGTCACGCAATTCACTGCCCATAAATCGAGCAATGACCTGCGTGACGGGGCTCTGCACGTGGGCCCCAGAGCACCCCTCACGCCTGCCCTTCCATAGCGGGTGAACCCTCCAGGGAATGGCTGGTGGAACAAGAGTTCTTTATCTGGAGGGCAGCGGATGAAGCATTCCGCCATCATCAGGCTGCCTGTTGGTGGTAGCCTGGCGGTGGTGGAAGGCCATCTGTGGCGGTCCCCACTGTGTACATTATGTGGCAGTCAAGACCGCCATGCCCATGGCAGAAATTTCTACTGCCGCCGGCATGGCGGTTTTGACTGCCAAGTACATAATGAGGGCCTATGTCTGGCTGAGCCCACCCACAGGATTCCATCCAATATGGTTGCTTACCAGCCCGGATTGTGCTTTTACCAGTGTGTCTTTGGGTCATGTGATATTTTCCTGTGATGACGTGGGAATCATCAGCATTCAGTGGTTCTAAGTACAAGTTGAAAAGCGGTGGGAGATTATTGAACATTAGAGGATTCCCACTATGACAAGGCTGTGTTAGACGCTGAGTTTCCTAGTTTGATTTATTGTTGGCAATGTTGTGAAATGGAGGTGAACCAATTGAGAATGATGCTGGATAAATGCATTGCTTGTTCTGACACCTCTAACAGGCAGTTATGGTTGACTATTGTTAGAAATTGGGTTTCTGGTTGACAGAGGCATGAACCCTGATCAAGCAGGAACCAAAATCCCATTCAGTTTCAGTCACAAACACACCCTAAATTATGTTGTGCTCACTCTGGTAGCTTGACACAGAGCAGTTGAGCTTAACTCAAGAAGCAATGTGTAAAGTGTGTATGCATCACTTCAAACAGTAAAACAGTGAAAACACCACATAAAAAGATACCACACCTGGTTAGAAAAATAGAACTTAATTTAGTAAATAAAATAAGACCAAAATAACAAACATCCAATAAGTAGAACTTAATATATGTCAACACCATGGCTGCGCACGCGCTCTAGGGCCCGCCTGGTGCCAGAATCCGTGCATTACTGTTTCCACCACACAGTCATAGTCCAGAAACTGCCATTTGAAGAATCTAGTAGCTGCTGCAGCGTACTATACGTGCATTATCTTTATATCATGGCATTGGTCACAAATATCTTTATAACAGTCATCTTGGGTGAGGCACTTTGGGCGTGGCACATTGGGCGGGGCACTTTGGGTGTGGTACTTGGGGCGGGACACTTTGGGTGTGGCACTAGGGGGGGGCACAAGTCTATTTAAGTGACCCTGCACACTTCTCACTGTTCAATATTCTGAGGATCTTGTGAGGACCGGAGCTTTTCTGTTTGAAGTCGGGTGTTTCCATGTTCCTGCTTGTTCACCTGGGATTTCCCTGTGTTGAGGCATTTGAAGCAGCGAGTAGCAGACACTCAGGGCAGTAAGACAGATGGTGATTTCTAGCTTCCATCATCTGTTTTCTGATTTGATAAAACTGTTTAAAGGTTGATATTCTTTTTTTTTGGAGAAAGTAGTAATTAGCTGTAAATATTTAAATTAATAACAAACTAAGCACTTGTTTTGCTGTTAGAGCGTTACCGCTTTCTCTCGGTCACTTTTCAACTTCAGCTGCTTACTTGTGGAGTCGCTCGGTAGCGACAGGGATACATTGTATAAGCGCGGTTATTCAGAAGAGGTTTAAATGGTTATGAATAAAAGCTAAGGCAATAATTCAAACTCAAGGGAATATTTGATTATGGTTCATGTAAAATACGAACACAAACTGAAATTGTGTATCTTGGAAAGTGTTTGATATGTGAAGTAAAATTTCTTTGAGTGAATACCGTGTTAACCTTTCATTTCTTGAAACTTATAAAGGGCGCTATGATATACTATTGTTCCAAGCGACTGTTGGATTTTATAGTTGACAGATTCTGAAGAGTTCTGTAAATTGATATTTCTCTGTAGTATCTGTGATTCTTGTTTCCACAGGTCTCCTTCTCAGCTGTACCCTTCTATAACTCCCTACCCCCCACTTGGCCACTATAAGACTCTGTGCTGTTAAGGCTTGTAGAGTTGGAGCTGCCAGAAGGTGGGCCTAGTGGCAACGATGCGAGAACCCTGAGGATTTGGTCTCGCTGACAATATATGAACTTTTAAAGATTAAACTGTAAAATAGCGCTTAGAAACCAGAAGCTCCAACAGGGGATATCTGGTCATGCCTGACCGGGACAAAGTCAAAAGTTCGGGCTGACCACAATGGGCCGCAGGCTGGCTATGGGGACCCATTGAGGTCCTCTGAACAAAAGTACCTTCATTTTGGTCAGAGATGCGGCAGTTCCGAAGGCGATGCACCAAAGTCGATCCACGCTGTAGACATGATGTGTCAACTCCGGTCCACACAAGTGGGTCAATGCGTTGGTTCTGATCTTGACGACAGGGGCAATGTGCTGGTACCTATCCACACAGCAGTGCAATGAGACATTTCAGCTGCAGCAAACACCTTCAGCCCACTTCCAAGGGTCCTGGGCCGTGAGGGGCACCACATGGGAGGGGAAACTCACAGATGGAAGATTCCAGGTGTATATGTTGCTTGGCAGGAAGTCTTTTATGTCCCTGAGACTTCAAGCAGGAAACCAGTCAGCTGGTTCTAGTAGAGTGGCTGTCCTTGTAGCAGCACAGCAGTCCTTCCTGGCAGAGTATGCACAGTTCCAGAAGGGTGCTCAGTTGGTCCAGTTCTTATATCCAGTTTGGCCTTCGAAGTGGTGAAGACTTCAAAGACAGGTCTTTGATGTGCATGGACATCCTGACCTTCATATCCTGGCTCCAGGCTCACCACAGGGGGTTATGCAGCCCTTTGTGTGGGGAGAGGACACAGTCTATTGATGTATAAGTGTGAGGCTGTTCTCAGCTTCTCCCTCTAATCCTGCCCAGGATGGCCCATCAGGATGTGGAAGACCCATAAGGTCACAACTAAGCTCCCATTGTGTGTGGCTGTTTAGGAGGAATATGGAAAGCCCAGCTGTCATCCCACTACAGACATGTGTCCAAAGACAGGCAGCAGGCATCAAATGACTAAGGTACGAAAATGCCAGCTTCATAAAATTGGCCTTTTCAGAATTACAATTTAAAATATGACTTCACCATCAGTTGTGATCTTAAATTGTGATTCCAGAGACACCAAACTGGAAACATGTATTTCTTCCAGATTGTGAATTACACTTAAAAGATGTAGTAAGGCAATCCCAATGTTATTCCATGGGAGAAGCAGATCTTGCTGTAGTGAGAAATGACTATGGGAGTTTTTCAATTCCAGGACACGTAAAACTTAAAGGTACCTGTCCTGCATGTTAAGTACATTTCACCCTGCCTTGTGGGTTGTCCAGCGCCTATGTTAGGGGTGCTTTATATGCTTAAAAAGGGAAGGCTTGGGCCTGGCAAAAGAGTTACTTTGCCAGGTCGACATGGCAGTGTAAAACTGGACACACAGGCTATGCAATTGCAGGTCTGAGTCATGGTTAAAGGGCAACTTAAGTGGGTAGTACAATCAGTGCTGCAGGCCCAAAAGAAGCACTTAATGTACAGGCCCTGGGCAATATAGTGCATTTTACTGGAGACATATAAGTAAATTAAATATGTCAATGGGGGATAAGCCACTAATAGTGATGTAATAGAAATGTTAGTTCTGTCCCTCATGTCAAAGGGGTCATCTATTTGTGACATTTTATGCATTATGTTAATCAAGGTACTAATAGTTTGATTGTGAAGTGATGGACTGAAAAGCCATATTAGTGTGTATTCACTCTAGACTAGCTATCAAAACCTATGCAGAATAGAGATTAAATTATGTGTCTGAAGATTTAATTTGTCATTATGTTATATTTTAGAGAGTACACTAATAGTCTGCATTACAACAATATTAGATTTCTGGTGAGAAATGTTTTAAATTCTTATGCAAATTTAGAGAAATGTAGCTCTGCGCCACATTGATAGAAATGTATTAATAGAGCCCTTTTCATTTGAAAAATACTGTAACATGAATTCTCATGGAAGTTTATTAACTTTGAATTTTTAATTTGTGTGTTATATGTGTTTTATGTGACATTTTAATCTACTTGCATTAGCCTAAGTGAGGCTTGTTTCTGCCCTGTGTTTGTGCATAAAATGTCTAGTCATCTTGCTGACATGAACATTTCTTTCAGATTTCATTCTCATGAGAATGGTAGCTTGGTAATACATGCCTATTGTTCTACACATAGTAAGCCTGGAAAGTCATCTTGGAGGATGGAACATTTAGGACTGTGGACTGTCAAAATATACAATTATTGCAATCCTTCATGGAAGAGTAGAGTTAAACACTGCTCTCCTGATAAACCTGAGAATCTGTACCCATGTTTCAGTTTGAATCTCATGATTTTTTTTTTTTATTGGATGTTACATCCTCCACCTCATGTGGAACGACAGACTGATGAATCATCTTGCCCTATGATTTTTTTTTATACCGTTTCCCAGCTGGACCATAGTCAGAAGAACCTGATGCAGGAAAGGAGCTGTCCTTTCCAGCAGTCTACCCTATCCCATTCTGCTTGCTGAACCCATCTGGACTCTGAGAGGTATTGTCCTCTCTACCTGCCCCTTTGAAATATCTTTCTGTGACTTAGAGTATTTTCCACTGACCCAGAGGTGAAGACTCATGATTCGCTTCAGAAATGCTGACGCCTTCCATTTTTTACTTACCTTTTGCTCACTTTAGTTAGTAACCTGCTGCCCAAGATATTCTTTTTCCAAATTCTTTTGGACCGCATATATTCCGCCCAGCACATTACTCCCTGATTGGCTAATTTGTGGGGTTTACCCTTGCCCACAGTAGGTGTGCTCATAAGATTTAAATGACCTTAATGCTTATTAAAACTGAGCAGCATTTGTTTTCTGTACATCAGGCATTTCTGCCGATGTTTTGTACTGTATTTGTGGAATCCCTAGTTTTATTAATGCTAGTTTGTTTTAACTTTTTTTGTTGTTTTATTCAGCCCTTGGTGATTCTGTATCTTTATAACTTTGTCTTGGGAGTTGTCTACATGACTTTGAGTCTAAGCATGTAATAAAATCCCTCAACTTTATTTTTGACTTTAGTTTTCCACGCAAGGCACATTGGTCATAATGAGTAATTGTATTGGTTTGTATTGAAATTTGATGACTTGTTCTCCATACCCTTTTGCTGGGTTCAAAGATTCATTGAATTGCCAGGCATTGATTCCTGTGAAGGAAGAAATGTGCCCACAAATCCACATTTAGGGAGAGAGCAAATGCACTTGAGCACTGGTTAGCAGTAGTAAAGTGCATGGAGTCTTAAAGCCAGCAAAAACAAGGTCAGAAAAGTTGAAGAGGGATGGGAAAAGTTGGGGAAGAGATCACATCAAGGTTGTCAGGTGTAACAACCTTTAAATGCTTCCCAGATCATTCCTGCACTGGTCATCAAGTTTGAATTAGGGAGAAATATTATTGCGTTGCAGACATCATTTAATTCTTAAATACTGGATCGAACAAAGCCCCAGCAGGAAGGCACTATGGGGGTCATTCCAACCCTGGCGGTCGGTGTTAAAGCGGCGACCAACCCGCCAACAGGCAGGCGGTCAAAAAAATGGAATTCTGACCCTGGCGGAAACCGCCAACACAGACCGCCACTTTAACACAACGACTGCCACGGTGGGACAAACAAACCGCGCAGCGGTCACCGCCAACAGACAGGCGGGAGACAATGTACCGCCCACCCTATCACAACTCACCAATCCGCCACCTTTTCCGGGGCGGGAGCCCCGCCGATAAAAACACGGCGGAAACAGACTACGAACGGGAAAACGCTCACCTCTACACACCCCACGAGGAATCTGGACAGCATGGAACCAGAACTACACATCCTACCAGCTATTGTCTACCTGCTCCTCTACCAGGAGCACGAACGCCGCCGCAGAAGACAACGGTGAGTACTGCACCTACGACACAGGGGAGGGGGGAGGAGAAAAGATTACGGGCACACACATACGCGACACACCCACCATCACCCACAACTACCTACACATCAATGCAGGGCAACAACTCAGAGTGACACCCCCCAAACCCCCCGGAAGAATGCCAAGACAAAATAAAATTATCATGAAATTCAAATATATTGTAAGGCTAAGTAAAAAATTATTTCCAACATCTATAACTATATACACATATGTAAATTGTCCTGTCCAAATTGGGTTTCAGTCATTGTACGTGGGCCAATGGGCCTCAACACATGGGCAAAGCCCACACAGGAGACCCGAATCCATTGGAGAGAACACTGCAGGGGCATCAGATAGAAAAACTACAGGCACCTCAGGGGGAAGGGAAGGGGAGGCACCTCAGCCACATGAGTCCACAACGCCAGATCCACGAGGGGCCTCCATGGCCACTGTCCCATCCTGGGGAGTGCAAAGCCAGAGTCTCTCAAGTCTCTACAGTGGGTGGATTGCCCACTGCGCCATCCTGGGGAGTGCAAAGCCACAGTCTCTCAAGTCTCTACAGTGGGTGGATTGCCCACTGCGCCATCCTGGGGAGTGCAAAGCCACAGTCTCTCAAGTCTCTACAGTGGGTGGATTGCCCACTGTGCCATCCTGGGGAGTGCAAAGCCACAGTCTCTCAAGTGGATTACAGACTCCACTGGTTCTGGAGGAGGCATGGTGCCCAGAGTGCTTCGTGCAGCCCTGCCCAACTGTAGGAAAGTACCATCTTGCCTGGCATGTTACCCCCATTTTTCACTGTATATATGTTGTTTTAGTTGTATGTGTCACTGGGACCCTGCTAGTCAGGGCCCCAGTGCTCATAAGTGTGCCTGAATGTGTTACCTGTGTTATGACTAACTGTCTCACTGAGGCTCTGCTAATCAGAACCTCAGTGGTTATGCTCTCTCATTTCTTTCAAATTGTCACTAACAGGCTAGTGACCAATTTTACCAATTTACATTGGCTTACTGGAACACCCTTATAATTCCCTAGTATATGGTACTGAGGTACCCAGGGTATTGGGGTTCCAGGAGATCCCTATGGGCTGCAGCATTGCTTTTGCCACCCATAGGGAGCTCTGACAATTCTTACACAGGCCTGCCACTGCAGCCTGAGTGAAATAACGTCCACGTTATTTCACAGCCATTTTACACTGCACTTAAGTAACTCATAAGTCACCTATATGTCTAACCTTTACCTGGTAAAGGTTGGGTGCTAAGTTACTTAGTGTGTGGGCACCCTGGCACTAGCCAAGGTGCCCCCACATTGTTCAGGGCCAATTCCCCGGACTTTGTGAGTGCGGGGTCACCATTACACGCGTGCACTACATATAGGTCACTACCTATATGTAGCTTCACAATGGTAACTCCGAATATGGCCATATAACATGTCTATGATCATGGAATTGCCCCCTCTATACCATCCTGGCATAGTTGGCACAATCCCAGGATCCCAGTGGTCTGTAGCACAGACCCTGGTACTGCCAAACTGCCTTTCCCGGGGTTTCACTGCAGCTGCTGCTGCTGCCAACCCCTCAGACAGGCATCTGCCCTCCTGGGGTCCAGCCAGGCCTGGCCCAGGATGGCAGAACAAAGGACTTCCTCTGAGAGAGGGTGTTACACCCTCTCCCTTTGGAAAATAGTGTGAAGGCAGGGGAGGAGTAGCCTCCCCCAGCCTCTGGAAATGCTTTCATGGGCACACATGGTGCCCATTTCTGCATAAGCCAGTCTACACCGGTTCAGGGACCCCTTAGCCCTGCTCTGGCGTGAAACTGGACAAAGGGAAGGGGAGTGACCACTCCCCTGACCTGTACCTCCCCTGGGAGGTGCCCAGAGCTCCTCCAGTGTTCTCCAGACCTCTGCCATCTTGGAAACAGAGGTGCTGCTGGCACACTGGACTGCTCTGAGTGGCCAGTGCCATCAGGGGATGTCAGAGACTCCTTCTGATAGGCTCCTTCAGGTGTTGCTAGCCTATCCTCTCTCCTAGGTAGCCAAACCCTCTTTTCTGGTTATTTAGGGTCTCTGTCTCTTGGGATTCCTTAGATAACGAATGCAAGAGCTCATCCGAGTTCCTCTGCATCTCTCTCTTCACCTTCTGCCAAGGAATCGACTGCTGACCGCGCGGGAAGCCTGCAAAACTGCAACATAGTAGCAAAGACGACTACTGCAACTCTGTAACGCTGATCCTGCCGCCTTCTTGACTGTTTTCCTGGTGGTGCATGCTGTGGGGGTAGTCTGCCTCCTCTCTGCACTAGAAGCTTGGAAGAAATCTCCCGTGGGTCAACGGAATCGTCCCCCTGCAACCGCAGGCACCAAAGAACTGCATCACTGGTACCTTGGGTCTCCTCTCAGCATGACGAGCGAGGTCCCTTGAATCCAGCAACTCTGTCCAAGTGACTCCCACAGTCCAGTGACTCTTCAGTCCAAGTTTGGTGGAGGTAAGTCCTTGCCTCCCCACGCCAGACTGCATTGCTGGGAACCGCGACTTTTGCAGCTACTCCGGCCTCCGTGCACTTCCGGCGGAAATCCTTTGTGCACAGTCCAGCCTGGGTCCACGGCACTCTAACCTGCATTGCACGACCTCCTAAGTTGTTCTCCGGCGACGTGGGACTCCTTTGTGCAACTTCGGGTGAGCACCATTTCACGCATCCTTGTAGTGCCTGTTTCTGGCACTTCTGCGGGTGCTGCCTGCTGCTGAGAGGGCTCTTTGTCTTGCTCAACTCCTCCTCTGTCCCCTTATGCAATTGGCGACATCCTGGTTCTTCCTGGGCCACAGCAGCATCCAAAAACCCTAACCGCACAATTTGCAGCTAGCAAGGCTTGTTGGCGGTCTTTAGGCGGGAAAATACTTCTGCACAACTCTTCACAGCGTGCGGGATCCGTCCTCCAAAGGGGAAGTCTCCAGCCCTTGTCGTTCTTGCAGAAACCTACACTTCTACTGTCCAGTAGCAGCATCTTTGCACCCACAGCTGGCATTTCCTGGGCATCTGCCCATCTCCGACTTGCTTGTGACTTTTGGACTTGGTCCCCTTGTTCCACAGGTACCCTCGACTGGAAATCCATCGTTGTTGCATTGTTGGTTTGTGTCTTTCCTGCAGAATTCCCCTATCACGACTTCTATGTCCTTTGGGGAACTTTAGTGCACTTTGCACTCACTTTTCAGGGTCTTGGGGTGGGCTATTTTTCTAACCCTTACTATTTTCTAATAGTCCCAGCGACCCTCTACAAGGTCACATAGGTTTGGGGTCCATTTGTGGTTCGCATTCCACTTTTGGAGTATATGGTTTGTGTTGCCCCTATCCCTATGTGTCTCCATTGCATCCTATTGTAACTATACATTGTTTGCACTGTTTTCTAATACTATTACTGTATATTTTGGTATTGTGTACATATATCTTGTGTATATTTGCTATCCTCATACTGAGGGTACTCACTGAGATACTTTTGGCATATTGTCATAAAAATAAAGTACCTTTATTTTTAGTATATCTGTGTATTGTGTTTTCTTATGATATTGTGCATATGACACTAAGTGGTACTGTAGGAGCTTCACTCGTCTCCTAGTTCAGCCTAAGCTGCTCTGCTAAGCTACCATTATCTATCAGCCTATGCTGCTAGACACCCTATACACTAATAAGGGATAACTGGGCCTGGTGTAAGGTGCAAGTACCCCTAGGTACTCACTACAAGCCAGTCCAGCCTCCTACATTGGTTGTGCAGCGGTGGGATAAGTGCTTTGAGACTACTTACCACTCTTGTCATTGTACTTTTCATAAGAGAAAAATATACAAAACAAGTTCAGTGTATGTACACATAACTAAAAAGTTTAGCATTTCCTCTTTTCACTCTTTTCTAAAGTGCTGAAAAGTACTTCTAAACTTTCTAAAAGTTCTTAAAAGTTTAAAAAGTGTTTTTTTCTGTCTTTCTAAAAGCTCTAAAAACTTTTTTATCACTTTTTCTGTCACTTAAACTCTTTCTAAAATGTCTGGCACAGGCCAAAATGTTGATCTGTCCAAACTTGCATATGACCACCTTAGCTGGAAAGGAGCAAGGAGTCTCTGTGTAGAAAGAGGTTTGAGTGTAGGGAAGAATCCTTCCTTGGAATTATTGCTTAACATGCTTAGAGAACAAGATAAGGCCAGAAGGGCCCTATCTGTTGAAAAAGTAGCTAATGGTTCCCAATCTGATCCAGGGACACCCCTAGGAAAAGATTCAGGAAAGAAACTTCAGAGCCTGCCCATTACTAGACAGTCTAGCATAGTTGGTACTGATGTAGAGTCACACCATACAGATAGTGTTGTCTCACATCATAGCAAGAGCATTCATTCTCACCACAGTAGAAGTGATGTTTCTGTTAACCAAGCTGTTAGGGTGCCCTCTGTAAGGGACAGGTCTCCTTCTGTCCATTCTCACCATACTTCTGTTTCAAGACATGTCCCTCCCACCCACCCTGATGACAGATTGTTAGAAAGGGAGCTCAATAGATTGAGAGCGGAACAAACCAGACTGAAGCTCAAGAAGCAACAGCTGGATTTGGATAGACAGTCCTTAGAAGTAGAGAAGGAGAGACAGAAACTGGGTTTAGAAACCCATGGTGGCAGCAGCAGTATTCCCAATAGTCATCCTGCAAAAGAGCATGATTCTAGGAATCTGCACAAGATAGTTCCCCCTTATAAGGAGGGGGATGACATTAACAAGTGGTTTGCTGCACTTGAGGGCCTGTGTTGTACAGGATGTCCCTCAAAGGCAGTGGGCTGCTATCCTATGGCTATCATTTAGTGGAAAGGGTAGGGATAGGCTCCTTACTGTGAAAGAAAGTGATGCCAATAATTTTACAGTTCTTAAGAATGCACTCCTGGATGGTTATGGCTTAAGCACTGAACAATACAGGATAAAGTTCAGAGAGACCAAAAAGGAGTCTTCACAAGACTGGGTTGATTTCATTGACCATTCAGTGAAGGCCTTGGAGGGGTGGTTACATGGCAGTAAAGTTACTGATTATGACAGCCTGTATAACTTGATCCTGAGAGAGCATATTCTTAATAATTGTGTGTCTGATTTGTTGCACCAGTACTTGGTGGACTCTGATCTGACCTCTCCCCAAGAATTGGGAAAGAAGGCAGACAAATGGGTCAGAACAAGGGTGAACAGAAAAGTTCATACAGGGGGTGACAAAGATGGCAACAAGAAGAAGGATGGTAAGTCTTCTGACAAGGGTGGGGACAAATCTAAAAATGAGTCTTCATCAGGCCCACAAAAACACTCTGGTGGGGGTGGTGGGCTCAAATCCTCTTCTAATCAAAACAAAGAAAAGAAACCATGGTGCTATTTATGTAAAATAAAAGGCCATTGGACAACAGATCCCAGTTGTCCAAAGAAAAGCACCAAGCCTCCTACCACTACAACCCCTACTGCTACACCTAGTGTCCCTACTAATAGCAGTGGTGGTGGGAGAAAACCAACTAATAGCCAATCCAAGGGAGTAGCTGGGCTCACTGTTGGTAACTTAGTTGGGGTTGGTCTGATTAGGGAGACCACAGAGGCTGTGTTAGTCTCTGAGGGGGCTATTGATTTAGCCACCTTGGTTGCTTGTCCCCTTAACATGGATAAGTACAAGCAACTACCCCTAATAAATGGTGTTGAGGTTCAGACCTACAGGGACACTGGAGCCAGTGTGACTAGGGTCATAGAGAAACTGGTCCACCCTGAACAACACCTACTTGGTCACCAGTACCAAGTAACCGATGCTCACAACAACACACTTAGCCACCCCATGGCTGTTGTTAATCTCAACTGGGGGGGGTTACTGGTCCAAAGAAAGTTGTGGTAGCTTCAGATTTACCTGTAGACTGTCTATTAGGGAATGATTTGGAGACATCAGCTTGGTCAGATGTGGAGTTGGAGGCCCATGCAGCAATGCTGGGCATCCCAGGGCATATTTTTGCTTTAACCAGGGCTCAGGCCAAAAAGCAAAAAGGACAGGGAAACTTGGATCCTGGAACAATGGACCAAGTGCTCCCTAAAGCTAGGGCTAGTAGAAGTAAAACACTTCCTACTATCCCTCCCTCTACAGTGGATTCTACTTCTGAGGAATAATAATTTCCACCCTGTGCAGAACCTACACCAGAGGAGCTGGAAGCAGACACTGCTGAGCTTTTGGGTGAAGGGGGGCCTGCCAGGGAGGAGCTGAGTGTGGCACAGCATACCTGTCCCACACTAGAGGGTCTAAGACAGCAAGCTGTCAAACAGGCTAATGGGGATGTCAGTGACTCTCACATAGTTTACTGGGAGGACAACCTCTTGTACACTGAAGCAAGGGATCCTAAACCTGGAACTGCCAGGAGGTTAGTGATTCCTCAGGAGTACAGAAAGTTCCTCCTAACTCTAGCCCACGACATTCCCCTAGCTGGACATCTGGGACAAATGAAAACTTGGGACAGGCTTGTTCCCTTGTTTCATTGGCCTAGAATGTCTGAGGACACAAAAGAGTTTTGTAAGTCCTGTGAAACCTGTCAAGCCAGTGGCAAGACAGGTGGCACCCCAAAGGCACCCCTTATTCCACTGCCTGTGGTTAGGGTTCCCTTTGAAAGGGTAGGGGTTGACATAGTTGGCCCCCTTGACCCTCCTACTGCTTCAGGCAATAGGTTTATCTTGGTGGTAGTGGACCATGCCACAAGATATCCTGAAGCAATTCCTTTAAGGACCACTGCAGCGCCTGCAGTGGCAAAGGCCCTCCTGGGAATATTTTCCAGGGTGGGCTTCCCAAAGGAAGTAGTATCAGACAGGGGAAGCAATTTCATGTCTGCTTACTTAAAGGCCATGTGTAAGGAGTGTGGTGTGACTTACAAGTTCACTACACCCTATCATCCACAAACAAATGGACTGGTGGAGAGATTTAACAAAACTCTCAAAGGCATGATTATGGGACTTCCTGAAAAACTCCGCAGGAGATGGGATATCCTCTTACCATGCCTCCTTTTTGCCTACAGGGAGGTACCCCAAAAAGGAGTGGGCTTCAGCCCCTTTGAACTCCTCTTTGGACACCCTGTTAGGGGTCCACTAACACTTGTCAAGGAGGGTTGGGAACAACCTTTAAAAGCTCCAAAACAAGAAATTGTGGATTATGTACTTGGCCTCAGATCAAGGATGGCTGAGTATATGAAAAAGGCCAGTAAAAACCTTCAGGCCAGCCAAGAGCTCCAGAAGCAATGGCATGATCAGAAGGCTGTTTTGGTTCAGTACCAACCAGGGCAGAAAGTGTGGGTCTTGGAGCCTGTGGCCCCAAGAGCACTCCAAGATAAATGGAGTGGACCCCACATAATTGTTGAAAAGAAGGGTGAAGTCACCTACTTAGCTGACTTAGGCACTTCCAGGAGTCCCCTTAGGGTGCTCCATGTCAATCGCCTGAAACCCTACTATGACAGGGCTGATCTCACCCTGCTCATGGCAACTGATGAGGGACAGGAAGAAGACAGTGATCCTCTACCTGATCTCTTCTCTTCCACAGAACAAGATGCTCTAGTGGAAGGTGTAGTTTTGGCTGATTGTCTTACTGCTGAGCAGAAAGACCATTGCATAAATCTCCTGGGTCAGTTTTCTGAACTCTTCTCTACTGTGCCAGGTACCACTTCTTGGTGTGAGCACACTATAGATACTGGAGACAGCTTGCCTGTCAAAAGTAAAATCTATAGGCAGCCTGACCATGTCAGGGACTGCATAAAGCAAGAGGTGC
This sequence comes from Pleurodeles waltl, assembly GCF_031143425.1. Lineage (NCBI taxonomy): Eukaryota > Metazoa > Chordata > Amphibia > Caudata > Salamandridae > Pleurodeles > Pleurodeles waltl. Next base: position 654,775,846 of record NC_090443.1, on the reverse strand, counting down.
AGAAAATGTTAGAACTGGGAGTGGTTGAGCACTCTGAAAGTCCATGGGCTTCTCCTGTGGTACTTGTACCTAAACCTCATTCAAAGGATGGAAAGAAAGAAATGCGGTTTTGTGTAGATTATAGAGGTCTCAACCAGGTAACCAAAACTGATGCTCACCCTATACCCAGGGGAGATGAGCTCATAGATACACTGGCATCTGCCAAGTATCTAAGCACTTTTGATTTGACTGCAGGGTATTGGCAGATCAAATTATCAGAAGATGCTAAACCTAAAACTGCATTTTCAACCATTGGAGGCCATTACCAATTCACAGTAATGCCTTTTGGATTGAAAAATGCACCTGCCACTTTTCAAAGGTTGGTGAACACAGTCCTGCAAGGGCTGGAAGCTTTTAGTGCAGCATATTTGGACGATATAGCTGTCTTTAGCTCCAGTTGGGATGATCACCTGGTCCACCTATGGAAAGTTTTAGAGGCCCTGCAAAAGGCAGGCCTCACTATCAAGGCTTCAAAGTGCCAGATAGGGCAGGGGAAGGTGGTTTATCTTGGACACCTTGTTGGTGGGGAACAGATTGCACCACTTCAGGGGAAAATCCAAACTATTATAGATTGGGTTCCCCCTACTACTCAGACTCAGGTGAGAGCCTTCCTAGGCCTCACTGGGTATTACAGCAGGTTCATTAAGAACTATGGCTCCATTGCAGCCCCTCTTAATGACCTCACATCCAAAAAGATGCCTAAAAAGGTATTGTGGACAGCTAGCTGTCAGAAAGCTTTTGAGGAGCTGAAGCAGGCCATGTGCTCTGCACCTGTCCTGAAAAGCCCTTGTTACTCTAAAAAATTCTATGTCCAAACTGATGCATCTGAATTAGGAGTAGGGGCAGTCCTATCACAACTTAATTCTGAGGGCCAGGATCAACCTGTTGCTTTTATTAGTAGGAGGTTGACCCCTAGAGAAAAGCGTTGGTCTGCCATTGAGAGGGAGGCCTTTGCTGTGGTCTGGGCACTGAAGAAGTTGAGGCCATACCTGTTTGGCACTCACTTCATTGTTCAGACAGACCACAAACCTCTACTTTGGCTAAAACAAATGAAAGGTGAAAATCCTAAATTGTTGAGGTGGTCCATATCCCTACAGGGAATGGACTATACAGTGGAACATAGACCTGGGAGTAGCCACTCCAATGCAGATGGACTCTCTAGATATTTCCACTTAGACAATGAAGACTCATCAGGTCATGGCTAGTCTTATTGTCCTTCGTTTGGGGGGGTTGTGTAGGAAAGTCCCATCTTGCCTGGCATGTTACCCCCATTTTTCACTGTATATATGTTGTTTTAGTTGTATGTGTCACTGGGACCCTGCTAGTCAGGGCCCCAGTGCTCATAAGTGTGCCTGAATGTGTTACCTGTGTTATGACTAACTGTCTCACTGAGGCTCTGCTAATCAGAACCTCAGTGGTTATGCTCTCTCATTTCTTTCAAATTGTCACTAACAGGCTAGTGACCAATTTTACCAATTTACATTGGCTTACTGGAACACCCTTATAATTCCCTAGTATATGGTACTGAGGTACCCAGGGTATTGGGGTTCCATGAGATCCCTATGGGCTGCAGCATTACTTTTGCCACCCATAGGGAGCTCTGACAATTCTTACACAGGCCTGCCACTGCATCCTGAGTGAAATAACGTCCACGTTATTTCACAGCCATTTTACACTGCACTTAAGTAACTTATAAGTCACCTATATGTCTAACCTTTACCTGGTAAAGGTTGGGTGCTAAGTTACTTAGTGTGTGGGCACCCTGGCACTAGCCAAGGTGCCCCCACATTGTTCAGGGCCAATTCCCCGGACTTTGTGAGTGCGGGGACACCATTACACGCGTGCACTACATATAGGTCACTACCTATATGTAGCTTCACAATGGTAACTCCGAATATGGCCATGTAACATGTCTATGATCATGGAATTGCCCCCTCTATACCATCCTGGCATAGTTGCCACAATCCCATGATCCCAGTGGTCTGTAGCACAGACCCTGGTACTGCCAAACTGCCTTTCCCGGGGTTTCACTGCAGCTGCTGCTGCTGCCAACCCCTCAGACAGGCATCTGCCCTCCTGGGGTCCAGCCAGGCCTGGCCCAGGATGGCAGAACAAAGGACTTCCTCTGAGAGAGGGTGTTACACCCTCTCCCTTTGGAAAATGGTGTGAAGGCAGGGGAGGAGTAGCCTCCCCCAGCCTCTGGAAATGCTTTCATGGGCACACATGGTGCCCATTTCTGCATAAGCCAGTCTACACCGGTTCAGGGAACCCTTAGCCCTGCTCTGGCGCGAAACTGGACAAAGGGAAGGGGAGTGACCACTCCCCTGACCTGTACCTCCCCTGGGAGGTGCTCAGAGCTCCTCCAGTGGGCTCCAGACCTCTGCCATCTTGGAAACAGAGTGGTTTGGCACACTGGACTGCTCTGAGTGGCCAGTGCCATCAGGTAACGTCAGAGACTCCTTCTAATAGGCTCCTTCAGATGTTGCTAGCCTATCCTCTCTCCTAGGTAGCCAAACCCTCTTTTCTGGCTATTTAGGGTCTCTGTCTCTTGGGATTCCTTAGATAGCGAATGCAAGAGCTCATCCGAGTTCCTCTGCATCTCTCTCTTCACCTTCTGCCAAGGAATCGACTGCTGACCGCGCGGGAAGCCTGCAAAACTGCAACATAGTAGCAAAGACGACTACTGAAACTCTGTAACGCTGATCCTGCCGCCTTCTTGACTGTTTTCCTGGTGGTGCATGCTGTGGGGTAGTCTGCCTCCTCTCTGCACTAGAAGCTCCAAAGAAATCTCCCGTGGGTCGACGGAATCGTCCCCCTGTAACCGCAGGCACCAAAGAACTGCACCTTGGGTCTCCTCTCAGCACGACGAGCGAGGTCCCTTGAATCCAGCAACTCTGTCCAAGTGACTCCCATAGTCCAGTGACTCTTCAGTCCAAGTTTGGTGGAGATAAGTCCTTGCCTCCCCACGCCAGACTGCATTGATGGGAACCGCGACTTTTGCAGCTACTCCGGCCTCCGTGCACTTCCGGCAGAAATCTTTTGTGCACAGTCCAGCCTGGGTCCACGGCACTCTAACCTGCATTGCACGACCTCCTAAGTTGTTCTCCGGCGACGTGGGACTCCTTTGTGCAACTTCGGGTGAGCACCGTTTCATGCATCCTTGTAGTGCCTGCTTCTGGCACTTCTGCGGGTGCTGCCTGCTGCTGAGAGGGCTCTTTGTCTTGCTCGACGCCCCCTCTGTCCCCTGACGCAATTGGCGACATCCTGGTCCCTCCTGGGCCACAGCAGTATCCAAAAACCCTAACTGCACGATTTGCAGCTAGCAAGGCTTGTTGGCGGTCTTTTGGCAGGAAAACACTTCTGCACGACTCTCCACGGCGTGAGGGATCCGTTATCCAAAGGAGAAGTCTCCAGCCCTAGTCGTTCTTGCAGAAACCTACACTTCTACTGTCCAGTAGCAGCATCTTTGCACCCACAGCTGGCATTTCCTGGGCATCTGCCCATCTCCGACTTGCTTGTGACTTTTGGACTTGGTCCCCTTGTTCCACAGGTACCCTCGACTGGAAATCCATCGTTGTTGCATTGTTGGTTTGTGTCTTTCCTGCAGAATTCCCCTATCACAACTTCCATGTCCGTTGGGGAACTTTAGTGCACTTTGCACTCACTTTTCAGGGTCTTGGGGTGGGCTATTTTTCTAACCCTTACTATTTTCTAATAGTCCCAGCGACCCTCTACAAGGTCACATAGGTTTGGGGTCCATTCGTGGTTCGCATTCCACTTTTGGAGTATATGGTTTGTGTTGCCCCTATCCCTATGTGTCTCCTTGCATCCTATTGTAACTATACATTGTTTGCACTGTTTTCTAATACTATTACTGCATATTTTGGTATTGTGTACATATATCTTGTGTATATTTGCTATCCTCATACTGGGGGGTACTCACTGAGATACTTTTGGCATATTGTCATAAAAATAAAGTACCTTTATTTTTAGTATATCTGTGTATTGTGTTTTCTTATGATATTGTGCATATGATACTAAGTGGTACTGTAGGAGCTTCACTCGTCTCCTAGTTCAGCCTAAGCTGCTCTGCTAAGCTACCATTATCTATCAGCCTATGCTGCTAGACACCCTATACACTAATAAGGGATAACTGGGCCTGGTGCAAGGTGCAAGTACCCCTAGGTACTCACTACAAGCCTGTCCAGCCTCCTACACCGACACAGATCTGGGCCTGCCCCTTCTGCCAATGGGCCAGCGGTGTTTGAGACGGCAGTGCCCAGCGGAGCGGTGCTTGAGTTGAAGGGCCCAGCGGAGCGGTGCTTGAGATGAAGGGCCCAGCGGAGCGGGGCTTGAGATGAAGGGCCCAGCGGAGCGGTGCTTGAGATGAAGGGCCCAGCAGAGCAGGACTTGAGATGAAGGGCCCAGCGGAGTGGTGCAGAGACGGCGGTGCCCAGCGGAGCGGTGCCTGAGTTGAAGGGCCCAGCGGAGCGGTGCTTGAGATGAAGGGCCCAGCGGAGCGGTGCTTGAGATGAAGGGCCCAGCGGAGCGGTGCTTGAGATGAAGGGCCCAGCGGAGCGGTGCTTGAGATGAAGGGCCCAGCGGAGCGGTGCTTGAGATGAAGGGCCCAGCGGAGCGGTGCCTGAGTTGAAGGGCCCACCGGAGCGGTGCTTGAGATGAAGGGCCCAGCAGAGCGGTGCAGAGACGGCGGTGCCCAGCGGAGCGGTGCTTGAGATGAAGGGCCCAGCGGAGCGGTGCTTGAGATGAAGGGCCCAGTGGAGTGGTGCAGAGACGGCGGTGCCCAGCAGAGCGGTGCTTGAGATGAAGGGCCCAGCGGAGCGGTGCAGAGACGGCGGTGCCCAGCGGAGCGGTGCTTGAGATGAAGGGCCCAGCGGAGCGGTGCCTGAGTTGAAGGGCCCAGCGGAGCGGTGCTTGAGATGAAGGGCCCAGCGGAGCAGTGCAGAGACGGCGGTGCCCAGCGGAGCGGTGCTTGAGATGAAGGGCCCTGTTCAGCGGTTCTTGAGACGGCGGTGCCCTGTTCAGCGGTTCATGAGACGGCGGTGCCCTGTTCAGCGGTTCTTGAGACGGCGGTGCCCTGTTCAGCGGTTCTTGAGACGGCGGTGCCCTGTTCAGCGGTTCTTGAGACGGCGGGCCCTGTTCAGCGGTTCTTGTCTTGAAGGGCCTTGTTCAGCGGTTCTTGTCTTGACGGGTCCTGTTCAGCAGTGCTTGTCTTGAAGGGCCCTGTTCAGTGGTTCTTGTCTTGAAGGGCCCTGTTCAGCGGTGCTTGTCTTGAAGGGCCCTGTTCAGCGGTTCTTGTCTTGAAGGGCCCTGTTCAGCGGTTCTTGTCTTGAAGGGCCCTGTTCAGCGGTGCTTGTCTTGAAGGGCCCTGTTCAGCGGTTCTTGTCTTGAAGGGCCCTGTTCAGCGGTTCTTGACATGTGTCTCCAGGGCACCATATCCGGGCAATATATGGAGTTCACTCGCCATCCGACTTCTCGCTTGCGGGGCCCTCCTGTGCTGGAGTCCCGGGCCCGTGGGTGTCCTCCTTCACACCCGGAATGGGGCTGGTGGGGCCCTCCTGGGCAGCTCGCCTGCTGCCGGACTTGTCGGCCGTGCTGCCCTTGCCATCCTTCCGTGATTCTCTGTGGCCCTTGCCTCCCTTTGTAGATGTGCCAGGTGGCACCCCACTTCCTGACGGTGCCAGGGTAGTGCCTTTGGAGGCTGCCGTCTCTGGCCTCTCGCGCCGGCCCTTGCCTTTCTTGGATTTTTTCCCAGGAGGTGGGCTGGCTGTTCCTTTACTGCTGGCCGATGTAGCTGCCCCTGAAGGTGGTGGACTCCAATATCCCTGTACTATGGTCCCTGTAGGTCCAGGGGTTGTGGTGGCTGAGGTGCTGATTGGACTCTTACGAGATGGAGGGGGTGGGTCAGGTGATGGAAAGTGGTTAATTTTGGAGAGGAAAAACTTTTTAGGAGCAGTGGGAAGGGTAGGTGCAGTGGGTATGGGAGTGGAGGAAGAGGATGTGGTTGTAGGAGAGTCAAGTCTGGTGTCTTTGGGTGCAGGTGCTTGTGACGGAGGCTGTCGTGAGGTGGATGGCTGTTGGGTGGGTTGGAAAAGTGGGTGACAGACACACTGGGAGAGGACACAGGGGACGTGTAAATGGCAGTGGGTGTGGTGACTGCACGTGTGCGGAGTGTTCTGGTGGGTGTGCTGGTGATGGACGTAGTGGCTGATGATGTTGTGCATGCAAGTGTGAGTGGAGACGTCACAGGGAGGGAGGAGGGAGACGAGGAGGAGGGGGACACAGAGGAGGCAGTGGCTGTTGGTATGTCTGCATGTGCCTGTTGCTTGTGTGAATGCTTCTGTGATGTGTGGTGCTTATGTCTGGATGAGCTGCCCTTGGGTGTTGAGGTGTGTGCAGGCTGGTCTGTAGGTGTGTCTGGGATAGGCAGAGGTACAGGGGAGTTGGACTGGGTGGAGGAAGTTGGAGGAGGGAGGCAGGAGACAGGGACAATGGCTGCCGTCAGTGCTGAGGCCAGAGCGTTGAACGATCGCTGATGGGCAGCCTGACCCGAATGAATGCCCTCCAGGTATCCATTGCTCCGGTGCACCTCCCTTTCAACCCCCTGGATGGCATTCAAAAGGGTAGACTGCCCAAAAAAGAGCGTCCCGAGGAGGTCAATGACCTCCTCACTGAGGGCAGCAGGGGTAACTGGGGCAGGGCCTTAGGTGCCTGGGGCGAAGGAGATTCCCGCCTTCGTGTGTGAGCGGGCACGGGGCGAACGCTGAGGGGCTGCTTGGAGGGCGCAGCTGGTGCGCTGGGTGGCGGCTGTACCTGTTGTTGCGGTGGGCACGGATGTTGCCGCCACCACAAGGGAGCTCCCTTCCGAGGACGTGTCTGTGTCGCTGATGTCTCCACGTGTCCCCATTGTGGAGCTCCCCTCGCCCTCCGTCTCACTGGTGAACTCCGAGTCGGTTGCATGGCCCTCCAGGGCCATGTGAGATGCAGCTCCCTCGTGCTCCGATGCCACTTCTCCTCCGCCTGATGATGCTAATGACCACATGAACAGGAAGACCACAAAAAAGGGGGGGGAGAAAATAAAGACATGTTGAGTGCATGCATTGGCAACACAGTTGGCGGAGAGGGCAGACACAGAAGCCCCCTGCACTACGCCGCGCACTTGGGGTACACTACTCAATCATTGGGACTTGGCCTACAAGCTAATGGACGACAACTGCACACATAGGTGACACAGGGCCAAGGATAGCTGTACTTGGCCCCCTACAGAGGTGGGGGGCGGGGGCACAGGGCCATGCCTTACAGAGGGGCCTAGCCTACAGAAATCGCCCTGGCCTAGGGAGACCCACATCCCTCCTCCCCCACCCAGACACCTCCACTGCGCGCTAAGATAGCTGAATGTGCTGGTACTCACCCCCTTGTGTCTGCTGTGATGTCCTCACGCGCCCATCCAAATCTGGGTAGGCCACCGCCAGGATCCGAGACATCAGGGGGGTCAATTGACGAGTGGCACCCCTCCTACGTTGGGAGGCCATCCCCAGCAGAGCATCCGCGGTCTTCCTGATCCCGCGGCGGATGTCCTCTCACCTCTTGCGGCAGTGGGTGCCCCGTCTGTTGTGGACCCCCAGGGTCCGGAAGTCCTTGGCGATGGCACGCCAGATGTTGATTTTCTGATGGGCGCTGACCTATGTCACAAGTACAGGGGGAGAAATAACATTGTCATAATTTTCAGCATGCTCGATGTGAGTGGCCCACCATCCCCACCCTTGCCATGTGGCACATGCTCTCATCCGTCGTTTGATGCATGCCTCAATTGCTCCCCTCCCCACCATCTTTCATCCACCCGACTCAACCCAGGCATTGCTCCCAAAGCATGCTCCCAGTGTACTTACCTGTTGGTCTGGAGGACCGTAGAGTAGCGCATACTGGGGGAGGACCCCATCCACGAGTTTCTCCAATTCTTCAGAAGTGAAGGCAGGGGCCCTTTCCCCAGTCGCAGCAGCCATTGTATCTTCCAGACCGAGGTCACAGCAGCACTTGCAGTATAGGTCCTCTCCTGTGGATGATCAGGTCTCGAGTGATTAAGCAGATAGAAAATGGCGGTCACGTCCGCGGCGGTGCGTACCACGACCGCCGGCGCACTTCGTCATTGGCTCCTGAAACCCATAGGGTTCAATGTTAACCAATGCGTCTTTGCGCCGCAGTCTTCGACCGCCTACTGCCACGGTGTGCCACGCCAGCGCATTGACCTCACATCCCAATGTCGCACTTCACAGGTCAGGCAGCCGCCATTTCAAGGGCCCACATGGCTTAATTTCTAATGCGTCACACATGCCTAGGCCTTGCTTCAACACTCATACCAGCCATTCAATGCATTGAGAATCGTGTACTGTGCAAGCTGTGGGAACGTACCTGTGAGTTGATTGACTCTGTGCTCGCTGTTGTCCTTCCTAGGCACCGTCCGCTGGGACTTGCGAGGAGATGGAGGAATGTTCCCGTGTACAGACCGCTGGTGGACCTGTCGACAATGGAGGAACGACATGTCATACTGACATACAGGCTTGACCGAGCCACTATACAGGAACTGTGTGCCCAGCTGGAGCCAGACCTGATGTCACCCATCCGCCAACCCACAGGGATCCCCCCTCTAGTGCAGGTGCTGTCAGTACTCTATTTTTTGGCAAGTGCGTCATTTCAAACAACAGTGGCCATTTCATCAGGGATGTCTCAGCCTATGTTTTCAAAGGTGTTGTCCAGAGTGTTGTCTGCCCTGCTCAAACACATGCGGAGATACATCGTTTTCCCTGAGGTGGGGGATTTGGCTACAGTGAAGGGTGATTTCTATGCCCTTGGACATATTCCCAACATCATTGGTGCCATTGATGGGACACATGTGGCTTTGGTACCCCCCCGAGAAAGTGAACAGGTGTACAGGAACAGAAAAAGTTATCATTCCATGAATGTCCAGGTGGTCTGTTTAGCTGACCAGTACATCTCCCATGTAAATGCCAAGTTCCCTGGGTCAGTGCATGACGCGTACATCATGCGAAATAGCAGCATCCCTTATGTGATGGAATAACTACAGAGACACCGTGTGTGGCTAATTGGTGACTCAGGTTACCCCAACCTGTCGTGGTTACTGACCCCAGTGAGGAATCCCAGGACAAGGGCAGAGGAACGGTACAATGAGGCCCATGGGCGTACTAGGAGGGTGATCGAACGCACCTTCGGCCTCCTGAAGGCCAGGTTTAGGTGCCTGTATATGACAGGTGGATCCCTAATGTACTCACCAAAGAAGGTGTGCCAGATCATCGTGGCCTGCTGTATGCTTCACAACCTGGCTTTGCGACGCCAGGTGCCTTTTCTGCAGGAAATGGTCCAGATGGTGGTGTTGTAGCAGCTGTGGATCCTGCGGAGAGTGAAGAGGAGGAAGACGAAGAGGACGACACAGACAACAGGGACACAGTGATACAGCAGTATTTTCAATAACACACAGGTAAGAATCAAAACCGGCATTTTACATTTACTTACAGTCTCCTGCCTCTCTCCTGTCTGTCCTTTTCACCCAGTGTATGCTAACAGAGTTGTGACTTTCCCTTCCAATTTCAGAGCTGTGGGCCCCACTGCATGACCTCTGCTTTGTTTGCCCATGGACTACAGCTGTCTGACAGTGGTATGTTGGCATCACAATGTAACTGGTCATTTTGGCACGTTTATGTCTAATACATATTTTCAAAAATACAGGCAGACTCCAGATTATTTGTGTGCAATAAGGGTGTTTATTAAAGTGCTCAATTTTGGGAGATGGTTGAAAATCGGTGATGGGTGATGGTGGAGGAATGTCCATGGCAGAGTCCAGATTTTCAGTCTCACAGGTGCATTGTCCATATGCCTGTGGAAGGTGGAGCAGGGGCAGTTTTAGGTTGGACAGGGTGACAATGTGGGACAGTGGGATTACATCAGGGGGTATCCTTTCCTGGCGGGGGTCTTGGCATCCTACTCTGTCTTCTTCCTAGATCTCAGGCCACGCTTGCGGGGTGGTTCTTCTTCTGCAGGAGGTGGGGTTTTGGTTGCCTGTTCTTGTGTCGGGGCCTCCTGTCCACTAGCGCCGGCGGAGGTGGTAGCCTGTTCCTGGTCCATGCTAGTGACAGGGGCCCTTTGTGGCGCCACATGGTCCCGCAATGTGGTGACAATCTGGTTGAGAGCCACAACGATGGTGCCCATTGCGGAACTAATGTTTCTCAGTTCTTCCCTGAACCCCATAAACTGTTCCTCCTGCAGTACCTGGATCTCCTGGAACCTGGCCAGGACCGTCGCCATCGTCTCCTGGGAGTGGTGGTATGCTCCCATGATGGAGGTGAGGGCCTCGTGGAGAGTGGGTTCCCTGGGCCTGTCCCCCCCCTGTCGCACTGCAGACCTCCCAGTTCCCCTGTTTCCCTGGGCCTCTGTCCCCTGGACCGTGTGCCCACTACCAATGCCCCAGGTCCCTGTTGTTGTTGGGGTGGTGGGTTAACCTGGGTGCCCTGTAGTGGTGGACACACCGCTGATTGACGTGTCCTGGAGACAGAGGCATGGGCCCGCTGGGTGGGTGCTGTGCTGGTGTTCCCAGCGGGGGGTAGGTCTGCTGTGGCCTGTAGCTGTCTGAGGGGAACCGACTGTCCCGAGGTCCCCAATGGGCCGGGCTGGTCATCTGGGTCCAGGGAGACAGAGCTGCTGTCATCACTGGGGGCCTTTTCTGGGGGTGGAATGGACATTTCTGGACCCTCCTGGGCGGTGTGGTGGCGTTCGAGTCCTGCAGGGGTATAAGAGTATGGTTATTGCTTCTGTGTGTGCCATAGCGTGCAATGGGTGGGTGCCCGTGTACCCCAGTGCTGGCATTCCTTTGTGGGGGCTGTTGTGACGGCGGTTTGTGGGGGAGATGGGTATGTGCAGTGGGCATGCTTAGGTGATGGGTGTCGATGGTTTGTGGTGGCATGCATGGTTTGGTGTTGGGATGGGTGGGTTGTGATGGTGAGACATTAGCAGGGAGGATGTGTGATGGGGGTGGGGGGAGGGTGGAGGTATGAGTTGGCATGCTGGTGGGTGGGGGGGATGAAGTAGTTGGGATTAGATTTACCAGAGTCCATTCCTCCGCCTACTCCAGCGAGGCCCTCAGGATGCAGGATGTTCAAGACTTGCTCCTCCCATGCTGTAAATTCTGGGGGAGTAGGTGGGGGTCCGCCGCCAGTCTTCTGCACTGCGATGTTGTGCCTTGATACCATGGAACGCACCTTCCCCCGTAGGTCGTTCCACCGCTTCCTGATGTCGTCCCGATTTTGTGGATGCTGTCCCACAGCGTTGACCCTGTCCACTATTCTTTGCCATAGCTCCATCTTCCTGGCAATGGTGGTGTGCTGCACCTGTGTCCCGAAGAGCTGGGGCTCTACCCGAACTATTTCCTCCACCATGACCCTGAGTTCTGCGTCTGAGAAGCTTGGGTGTCTTGGGGGTGCCATGGGGTGGTGTGGATGAGGTGTGGGGTGGTGTTTGCAGTGATGAGTGTGGTGAGTGTAGTGGTGTGTGGTGTTTTGTGCGTGGTTGTTGTGTGGGTGATGGTGTAGTGTGCCTATGTGTGATGGTGTTCTGTATTCTATGCTGTCTCTCTCTGGGCTTCGTCTCTGATTTGTGGTCGTAGGGGTTTGTGGGTGATGTGGGTGTGTGTTTTATATTGGATTGGGTGTGTGGGAGTGTTGTGTGTATGTGTATCAGGTGTGTGTATTTCAAATTGTCCAATGTGGCTGTGTTTTGTAAGTGTGTGTGTATTTTGACCGCGGCGGTGTGTACCGCCAATGGAATACCGCGGTTGAAAGACCGCAGCGTGGATTCGTGGGTCGTAATGGAATGGGCGTATTTCTGTTGGCGTGACGGTGGAGGTTTGGTCTTCGCCAGTTTAACGCTGGCCGTTGGTGTGGCGGACTTGTGTGGATGTCGGGTTTTTGGCGGTTTGCCTCTTGAGGGTCAGAATGACCGTGGCGGTTTACCGCGACCGTGGTGGTGTTGTGGCGGCCTTCTGACCGGCGGTAAGCGCCTTTTTCCGCCTAGGTCAGAATGACCCCCTATATGTCTATATTACATTGTGTACCTGGTAACGGTACATTGAGAAACCCTTGTGAATGTTTCAGTAGTCTCTGAGTCATGTGATTAGCTGCTATCAAGCAGGAGCCCACAGCTCTAGTGACAGCCAATTGCCAGTCCTAGGTTATGATTATGTACAGCACAGGTACATGTGCATTCCCTTGATGTTGGGTTTTCCCTACACCATATATCAACCAGTTCACAAATGTCTAATATTTCTACTTCCTTATTTGCACAACGTCATTAAGCGCACAGTAGAAATTGAATGGGTTGTGTAAGAAAGTGCTTCTCTGCTATAATGTCTACATCCAAAATGTTTGTCTTTTGTTCATGCTCTTATGTCATTCACTCCCTGTAATAATATATTTTACTCAGACTGAAGATCTGAAGCAATTAATTGGAAGGTGGATTAAAGCACTGCCAGTGGAACAAATATCACTTATTACAGTGTAACTATTTTTTAATTTGAGAAAGGTTGCAGGAGGGGGCTTTCATGATATAGAAATAATAGGCCTAAAAAATAATTTGCTCATAGCTTAGAGTCTGTGAATGATGACCTCGCAATACATCATATGTTTTCATTATACCACCACCTCTCGGGTGGACCCTAGCAAATGCTTGAAAGGAAGAAACATAATAGCATTTTAATTTTGCGCGTATCTAGGAAGTATGAGGATGGAGCAGATTGTAGTGTCAAACTCCAATAAGAGCAAGCACACTCATGTTTTTTAATGCATTATTTTGCATGGTAAAAATGTTAATGCAATAATATTTACTGAATTTATACTATGTTGAAGGTATCCTTGCAAGCATTTTGGCAGAAAATGGCGGGACACCTTTGCCGTTTAGGGAGTGGGGAGGAGGCAAAACAAGATCAGGAGAAGGAGGGCTTGCTAAGAGAATCCTACATGTACATGCCCTGTACATTGACAGGAGATGTAATTAGCACCAAAAGTAAAAATAATACTAGGAGGGAAGTGAGAGGGGTGGTGATTTCATGATCGGAAAAAACAATGCATTTGAGGTAACAGTAACACACATTGTTAGAAGGGGCATTATTTACAAATAAAAATATTGAATACCTTGTGGATTCATTTTTTTTTTCAGCTCATTGTTTTCTTTATTTCCCCATAGAACTGTTGTCAACCAATAATTTTATCCTTTATCTGCTGTCACTTTCTCTGAATCTTGCTAAATTGTCAGTCTATCTGAATGTACTATGGTTCACCATTTTAGCATTTACCCTGACGGATAAAGCCTAGCCTTGTCGCTATGTACGATGGTTTTATAAAATCAAAATGGATAAATGAACTGCTGATGTGCTGGAGATGACCCTTCCCACTGCTGTGATTTAAAAGTAAACTCTTAATTTGGAAGGATTGTATGAAGATGACTTCTTGATTTAGCATGTTCCAATGAAGAACAATATAATCCCTATCATCTCCAACTCAATTTTTATGCAAAGCATTGGCAATGTGTTAGGCCTACCTGAGGTGCTATGTGATTTATCCTATAAATAAATATAGTGCAATCACGGTTGATCTTTCTCAATCATTATTTAATATTTCATGCACTTTATCTGCCAAAGGAGCAGTCGCCAACCATAATGAGGGTTTTCCAGGTCCCTGGCTGGACAGAAGCGTTTAGCTCTGGCCACACTGTGTATCCCCTTTTTGATGACAATATCTTATCTGTGCTGGGTCTCTCACAGCCGAGCTAGGATTTTACTTTACAAATACATATGCATGTATGGATACTCCTATTTACCATCTGCATGATTTAAAGTTGTATAGGTAACTTATATGATGATCTTCCTCACTAGTAAATAGTTTTCTGTTTTTGTGAGAAGCACATTTAGGTAGGTCGAGGGTATCCCAGAGGACTCACAACTTACTAGGTGTGAGAAAGTAGCCTCTTTATAGCATGGTTACCCCCACTTTTGGCCTGTTTGTGAGTGTTTGTGAGTGTGTTTTTACTGTGTCACTGGGATCCTGCTAGCCAGGACCCCAGTGCTCATAGATAAAAACCTATATGTCAGTGTGTTTTGCCTGTCTCACTGGGATCCTGCTAACCAGGACCCCAGTGCTCATAGTTTGTGGCCTAATGTGTGTGTTGTCAGTAGTGCTTAACAGTGTCACTGAGGCTCTGCTAATCAGAACCTCAGTGCTTATGCTCCCTCTGCTTTTAAATTTGTCACTATAGGCTAGTGACTTCATTTACCAATTTCAATTGGCACACTGGACCCCCCTTATAAGTTCCTAGTATATGGTACCTAGGTACCCAGGGAATAGGGGTTCCAGGAGATCCTTGTGGGCTGCAGCATTTCTTTTGCCACCCATAAGGAGCTCAGACAAACCCTTTGACGGGACTGCCACTGCAGCCTGCATGGTAGAGCGCACACACTATTTCACAGCCATTTTCTCAGCACTTAAATAACTAGTCACCTATATGTCTAACCTTAACTTAATGAAGGTTAGGTGCAAAGTTACTAAGTGTGAGGGCACCCTTACACTCGCAAACGTGCCCCCACATAGTTCAGGGCCGATTCCCAGGACTTTGTGAGTGTGGGGATAACATTACACGTGTGCACTACATATAGGTCAATACCTACATGTAGCTTCACAATGGTAACTCCAAATATAGTCATGTAAGGTGTCTAAGATCATGGAATTGTCCCCTGTTCCAAATATGGTATTGGGGAGCCAATTCCATGCATCCTGGGGGCTCCACCATGGACCCCCAATACTGCCAAACCAGCTCTCTGAGGCTTGCAATGCAGATACAGCTGCTGCCACCTCACAGACAGGGTTTTGTCCTCCTGGGGTCTAAGCAGCTCAGTTCCAGGAAGGCAGAACAAATAATTTCATTTAGGAGCAGGGTGTAACACCCTGTCCCTTTGGAAATAGGTGTTACAGGCTGGGGAGGAATAGCCTCCCCCAGTCTTTGGAAATGCTTTGAAGGGCACAGATGGTGCCCTCCTTGCATAAGCCAGTCTACACAGGTTCAAGGACTTCTTGTCCCTGCTCTGGTGCGAAACTGAACAAAGGAAAGGGGAGTGGCCACTCCCCTGTCCATCACCACCCTAGGGGTGGTGCCCAGAGTTCCACCAGTGTGTCCTAGACTTCAGCCATCTTGCTTTTGCAAGGTGTGGGGGCACTCTGGAGGACTCTGAGTGGCCAGTGCATGCAGGTGACGTCAGAGACCCCTCCTGATAAGTCCATACCTGATAAGTTAGCCAATCCCCCTCTCAGGGCTATTTAGGGTCTCTCCTGTGGGTTCTCTTGAGATTCTACTTGCAAGTTTCCAGCAGGAATCCTCTGCAACTACTACTTCATCCTCTGACCTTGGATCAACCACAGGAACCACTGTAACCGCAACAAAGTATCCAGAAGGGATAATTTTCCTCTGCAACTTCAGCTCCAGCCAGCAACTGCAACAGTTTCCACAGTGTGCATGCTCTGAGGACTTCCTGGCTTCACCCTGCACCAGAAGGACCGAAGAAACCTCCCGTAGGGTGACGGTGTCACTCCCCTGCTGAAGCAGACACCTTCTAAGTTGAAGACCAGTTCTCTTGGACTCCTCTCCTGGCGAAAAGCCTACTCCTTGGAACACAGAGGATGGACCTTTGACACAGACTGTCCTGAGGTCCTGCTGTCTCAATTTGGAGGCGCTAAGGCCTTGCCTTCCCCCAGAACGACAGTACCCCTTTGCACCGCGTCTTCTTCACCTCCTGCGACCTCGGAGCACTATTGCTCTAAGGGCTTTATGAAGTGCTGAGAGACCCCTCTTCCTCCCTCCTGGGTCCAGATAGTGCCCACTTGATGGAAAACGTGACTTTACCAGAACCAAGGCTTCTTGGAGGAATCCAGTGCCAAAACTCACCTGCATCCAACTTCATGACGTGGGACATCCTTTGCATCATGTAGGAACCCACTGACATCTTCCTAGGCTGCATTTCTGCAGTCTTTGTCCAACCAGGGACATTGCTTTTGCACTCTCTTCTGGGTTGGCAGGTGCTCCTGTCCTTCCTGGAACTTCTTTCGACTTCTGGACTTGGTCTCCTTCCTTTGCAGGTCTTCAGGTCCAGAAATCCACCATTTGTTGTTTGCAGACTTGGTTGGTTCTTGCAATAACTCTAATCACGACTTGTAGTGCGTCCTAAAGAAACTTGCAGAACTTTACTCCTGCTTTTCTGGGCTCTGGGGTGAGGTAATTTACTTACCATTACTGTTTTCTTACTCTCCCAGTGATTCTGCACACACTACACTTATCTAGGGGGTAATTTGTGATTTGCATTCCACTTTCTTAGTATATGGTTTGTGTCGCCCCAGAGCTGTTTTCTCCCATTGCATTCTATGGCATTTCCTATTGTTTGCATTATCCTATGTCTAATAACTTACCTTATTTTGGCATCTAGTGTATATATTATGTATAATACTTACCTCCAGAAGAAGTATTGTCTCTAAGGTATTTTTGGTACTGTGTCACCCTAGTAAACTACCTTTATTTATGGTAACACTGAGTGCTGTTTTTACTTGTGTATAACTACTGTGTGACTATAAGTGGTATTGCAGGAGCTTTGCATGTTTCCTAGTTCAGCCTAAGCTGCTCTGCTATAGCTACCTCTATCAGCCTAAGCTGCTAGAACACTACTAATTTTCACTAATAAGGAATAACTGGACCTGGTGTAAGGTGTAAGTACCCAAGGTGCCCACTACAAACCATGCCAGCCTCCTACACTAGGTCCTTAAAGTATTGTGTTGTAATTGTATTGTATTGTAATAATACTATTTAGCGCTTCCTACCATTGATCCCTGAGGCATCAAAGCGTTTTTCGGCGAGTAGCACGCTACTTCGGAGCCCAAGAGAAATTAGTGGTGTATTAGTATAGGGAAATATGAGTTCAGTTTTAATATTTTTATGAGTTAATTTGAGCAGAGAATATGTGAGTTTATTAGTTGGATTGACTAGAGTAATGGAGGGATAGAAAAGGGAAGAATCTAGAAGTGCTAATTGGGAGTTTATAGTAATAGGATGAGGGTTGGGATGAGTAAAGGAGATATGGAGGAGTGAAGAGTCTGTGAGAAAGGGTTAGGGAGATTGTTCGACTTTTTTGCTTATGCAGGGTCATCCCCAATCTTTTTGTCTCCTGCCTCCTATTTTTTCTGACCTGTTGCTGTTGGTTTTTGAACTCTGAGCACTTTACCACTGCTAACCAGTGCTAAAGTGTATTTATGATTGGCATATTTGATTTACTAGTAAGTCCCTAGAAAGGTGCACTAGAGGTGCCAGGGCCTGTAAATCAAATGCTACTAGTGGGCCTGCAGCACTGGTTGTGCCACCCACATAAGTGGCTCTGTAATCATGTCTCAGACCTGCCACTGCAGTGTCTGTGTATGCAGTTTTAACTGTAAATTCGACTTGGCAAGTGTACACACTTGCCAGGACTAAACCTTCACTTTTCTTACATGTAAGGCACCCCTAAGGTAGGCCCTAGGTAGCCCCATGTGCAAGGTGCAGTGGATGGTTAAGGTAGGACATGTAGTAAAGTGTTTTATATGTCCTGACAGTGAAATATTGCTAAATTCGTTTTTCACTGTTGCAAGGCCTGTCCCTCTCATAGGTTAACATGGGGGCTACCTTTAAATCTGATTAAAGTGTAGATTCCCTTTGGGAGCGGATGGACATGTGGAGTTTGGGGTCTCTGAGCTCACAATTTGGAAATACATATTTTAGTAAAGTTGATTTTAAGATTGTGCGTTTGAAAATGCCACTTTTAGAAAGTGAGCATTTTCTTGCTTATACCATTTCTGTGACTCTGACTGTTTGTGGATTCCCTGTCTGGGTCAGTTTGACAGTTCGGGTGGTTGCACCTCACACTAGACAGTGACATGAAAGGAGCTGGGGTGTAGTCTGCATTTCCTGATGAGCAACCTGTTTCTAGGAGGGAGAGGAGGAGTGGTCACTTACACCTGAAAGGGCTGTGCCTGTCCTCACAAAATGCCGTCTCCGACCCCCTGGTGAGTGTCTGGGGCCTGGCCTGGGAAAGGCAGGATTTCACATTCAAAAGAAACTTTACTTTGAAGTAGGCCTACTTCAAAGGAGAAATTGGGTATAAGAAGGGCACCCAAAACCACAGACTTTAGAACACTTCTGGAGACAAGAAGAACCTCTGCCTGGAGAAGAGCTGAAGAGCTGAGGACAAGTGCTGCCCTGCATGTGACTGAGCTTTGTGGAGCTATCCTGCAGTTGCTGCTTCTGCCAGAGTCAGAGGGCAAAGACTGGACTTTGTGTGCCTTCCATCTTGTGAAGAAATCTCCAAGGGCTTGATTTAGAGCTTGCCTCCTGTTGTTTGAAGTCTCAGGGACAGCAAAGACTTCTCTCTGCCAGCACCTGGAGTTTCTGTAGAGACTCCTGCTCTGACAAGTGGTGCCCTATCCAGTCCCTGGGCCCTTGAAAGGAAAGCTGGTAGAAATCCAAGGAAATCCACTGCGGACCGACGCCGCTGCTGAATCTGGTGATGCCGCTGGCACCGGACTCTGTGATCTTCGCTGGAACACGATGACCTTCGGAGGCCCGACGCCGCTGCAGCCCCACTGAATTCCACGACTCCATGGAAGTTGCCGCACCACGTTGTGACCGACGCCGGTCAAAGTGCGCAGATTCAACGTTTCGCACAGACGCCGCAATCCCCGACTTCTCTGATCGACTTGTTTTCACTCTTCACCAAAGGTACTGTACTTGGGGGTCTACGCCACTCCATGTCCGGCGCCACTGGTGTCGGCTTGCTGGGAACGACTCCGTCACGATGCCGTGTTAACACCCCATCGAAGCATTTTGTGTTTCTAAGTGTTATTTTTTTGTTTAATCTTCAAAAATTCATAAGTTGACTTGTGTATGTTGGATTTTTGTCGTTTTGGTCTTGTTCTGTTTAGATAAATATTTCCTATTTATCTAAACTGGTGTTGTGTCATTTTTTTTTGTGTTTTAATTAAGTTACTGTTTATGGTGGTACAAATACATTACACCTAGCACTCTGAAGTTAAGCCTACTGCTCTGCCAAGCTACCAAGGGGGTAAGCAGGGGTTAGCTGACTCTGACTAGAGTGAGGGTCCTTGCTTGAACAGGGGGTAACCTGACTGTCAACCAAAGACCCCATTTCTAACAGAGATCATAATAGCAGGAGTGGTTTTGGATGAGTCAATGTGAGATCAATGAGGGAGAATTTATTGAGGTTGTTTGGGAGATCATGGTAGTAAAGTGAGGTTTGGGTGAGGTAGATGTGGAAGAGGAGGAAAGAGCTTAGGCAGGGTTATTTTGGAGATGAAAGTAGTAGAATGGGTTTGGGATGAGTCAGAGTGGGGATGGTGGTTAGATTGATAGAGACATGACATATGGTGATGGCTAGACACAGTCAAATTTACAAGAGAGTACATTTATACTATGTTTATTTTTTTTATTTATAATTGTACTTATATATATTTTTTTAATAATTATTTTATTTTTCTCTAATTTATTTATTCATTATAATTATTATTTATTTATTTTTACTTTAATTTACTAATTTATAATTTGAGTTTTATTTATAGATTTTATGTTATTTATACGCACACATACAGATATATATATTATACATATTTAATTGTAAGTAAATATACATTTGGTAAACAGGTTTAAAGAGTTTGGCCCTCATTACAACCTCAGCGGTCTTCTCAGAAGACCGCTGAGGCAGCAGGCGCCAGAATACCGCCAGTGCTGGCGGTATTTCTGGCTCCCTATTGCGTCTTTTCCGCTGGTGGAGCAGACAGTAACAGTGTTACCGTCCTCTGGCCCAGCGGAAAAGTCACATCAGCATTGCTGTGGCTCGTAATAGAGCCGTCGGCAAAGCTGATGTGTAGCGGGTGCAACAGCACCTGTCGCGCATTTTACTGCCCGGGCAGTGAAATGCGTGATGGGGCTATGCCTGGGGGCCCCTGCACTACCCATGCCAAGTGCATGGGCAGAGCAGGGGCCCTCAGAGGCACCCCAAGTCCCCCTTACCACCAGCCTTTCCTTGGCGGTGTTTACTGCCGTGGCCAGGCTGGCGGTCGGGGACTCATAATCTGCCCTGGGGATTATGACCGCCAGGCAAAAGACTGCCGGTATAGTGGAGGGGCCGGTGGTATGGCTGTGGCTAATGCGCTGCGGTCATAATAGCTGGCGGAACACCGCCAGCCTGTTGGCGGTGTTACCGCCAGCTTACGGCCGGCAACCAGGGTCGTAATGAGGCACTATGTGTGTAATGTATTGTTATGACATAGTAGCGATACATATTTCCTAAAGAACTATACATATCTAGAATATACACATATTCATATTAAAAAAAATTATCAGCACGGGCATACACAGTCCATTGCTGTTTGAGATTAATGGGAGCTATTAATCTTTGGAATCATGGTGGCCTCTCTACCTCAGACCCTAAATCTGGGGAATCAAGTACCTCTTTTAGTGACTCCCATGATAGCAATGGAGAGATTTTCAATGCTGAATCAGGTAGGTATTGTGCGTTTGACTCTCAGAGCTTACCAACACAACACACAATACTAATAAATCTGTGTTAAGCAGATGTTTTATCGTTAATAAGTAAAAGTACTTTAAACAAACTTAGCAAAATTCATCACACAAACTCATATTTATACATAAAAGTAGTAGTGGGAGCAACAGTTGAGGCTCCATTTCAAGGGGTCTTGCAAGAAAGATGATAGAGCAACTCGACTCCCATACAGATTTGGAAGTAACACCAAAATGCTTGTCTGTGTGCATTATCTTAGAACTTTCACATGGCACTTTATGCATGAACAGGCATTTAAATATATACACAGCAATACTCCTAAAGCTCTATTGCACAAATGCATTTTTATGTCAAAAAGTATAGCGCTGGTTTGAGGCATTCCAGAGTGCCAGCCGGGCACCAAATTTATGGAATCCGTGTGCCAAGGGTGTGCTAGCGTCCGGGAAAATAACGTTAGCCGGGTGGGGGTGGCGGTAAGGGGAAGGAGGTTTTGCACCAAAAAATGACATTAGGCTGGTTAGAGGCCAAAAAAAAATGCCTTTAACCAGCCTAGCATCATTTCCTGATGCAAAACCATCCACACCACATAACTCCTGTCTTATAAAAGACAGGAGTCATGGCCACCACCCCAATGGCCAGCACAGGGGACAAGGGTCCCCTGGGCATTGCCATTGCACCCAGTGTCATGTGGGGGGGCATTTCAAGGTCCACAATGGCACTTTAAAACATTTCTTAAAATACTTCCCTCTACTTACCTGGGATGGGGCCCCCCATCCTCTGGTGTCCCTCTGGTGAAGGTTGGGGTGTTCCTGGGGCTTGGGGTGGGCACCTGTGGGCTCTTTCCATGGTGTTTGACACTGTGTATAGTGTAAGAAATTGGGTTGTTGGATGACTTAGGTGTGAGCCGTGGTCAAGCAGCAACCACAATCCTCAAAAGGGGAAGGCATTAGCAAACCCCAAATCAACCTGTGCTCAATCCCATGGTAGTGTGGCACAGAGCAGTCAGGCTTAACTTAGAGGCAATGTATAAAGTATTTGTGAAACACTTCAAACAGTAAAACTGTGAAAAATACACTGCACAAAAAGGACCCACACCAGGTTATAAAATTAAAGCTTAATTTAATAAATAAAACAAGACAAAAGTTCAGGCATACAGCAATTGAGTACAGGTCTGGATTAGTCCTGTTGAAGGTTTTCCTTCTCACGTTTTGTGCCAAGAGTCCTGTTTGTGTTGGAGAGGGTAGCAGAGAACTAGGAGAGCACCGTGGGCTGTAGTCAGAATGCTGTGAGGAGACAAGCTACAGGCACTAAATGGCTAAAGCAACAAAATAGCAACTTTCCAAAAGTGGCATTTTCTAAACAGTGATTTAACATCCAACCTCACCATAAGGATTTTAAATTAGGATCCCAGCGACACCAAACATGACATTTCTATATCTTCCCATTTTGAAATTACACTTATAAAATGTATTAAGGCATCCCCAATGCTATCCCATGAAAGAGATAGCTCCTGCGGTACTGAAAAATGACTTTTAGAGTCTTTCAATACCAGGACATGGAAAAGTTAAAAGTACATGTTCTACTTTTTAAACATATTTCAAGCTGCCCTACGGGCTGTAACTGCACACATAGGCTTTGCAATGGCAGGCCTGAGACATGTTTAAAGGGCTACTTAAGTGGGTGGCATATAATTGCATGGGGAGGAAACACATAGGCTCCACAAATATCCATTATCTGCTAGTTAGGATGCCATTCTAGACTTCTTCCAAACTACATTGTTAGACCTGACAGCCTTAGGGTGGTCACCCCTAACCTTTTACCTGCCTCCCTCCACTTTTTGGATACTGTTTTTGCTGGTTTTAGGACTGCTAACCAGTGCTAATGTGCATATGCTCTCTCCTTAAAACATGGTGACATTGGCTCATACTCAATTGGCCTATTTAATTTACTTGAAAGTCCCTAGTATAGTGTACTACATGTGCCCAGGGCCTGTAGATTAAATGCGACTAGTGGGCCTGCAGCACTGGTTGTGCCTCCCACATATGTAGCCCCTTAACCATGTCTCAGGCCTGGCATTGCAGGCCTGTGTGTGCAGTTTCACTGCCACTTTGACTTGTCATTTTAAAAGAACTTGCCAAACCTTAAACTTCCCTTTATCTACATACAAGTCACCCCTAAGGTAGGCCCTAGGCAACCCCTAGGGCAGGGTGCTGTGTAGGTAAAAGGCAGGATATATACCTTTGTATTTTAAATGTCCTGGTAGTGGAAAACTCCTAACTTTGTTTTCCATTGCTGTGAGGCCTGCTCCTTTCATAGGCTAATATTAGGGCTAACCTTACATACTGTTTGAGTGGTAGATTCTGATCTGAAGGAAGTAACAATGTAATATTTAGTATGGCCAGAATGGTAATACAAAATCCTGCTGACTGGTGTAGTTGGATTTAATATTACTATTTTAGAAATGCCACTTTAAGAAAGTTAGCATTTCTCTGCACCTTAAATCGTTCTGTGCCTTACAATTCACATCTGGCTAGGTTAGTTGACAGCTCCCTTGTACATTTTACTCAGACAACCCCAAACACAGGACACTCAGTCACACCTGCACACATCTGCATACTGAATGGTTCTCCCTGGGATGGGAGGGTGGAAGGCATGACACTTACATGTCAAAGGACAGTGGCCTGCCCTCATACAATGGACTGCCAAACCACCTACTGGGACCCTGGTAGACAGGATGGAACTGAAAAGGGACCTTGTGCACTTCTAAGCCACTTTTTGAATTCTCCCCCACTTCAAAGGCACATTTGGGCATTTAAACCGGTCCTCTGACCCTACCAAATCAGACACTAATGGACAAGACACCACTGGGGAAGAACCTCGGAACCAGAACCTGCAACCTGCCAAGAGAAGCTGCCTGGTTGCCCAAAGGACTCACCTAACTGCTTTGCTGAAAATGACTGCTGCCTTGCTGTTGCCCTGCTGCCTTGCTGCCCTCTGGCTCTGCTGAAAAGTGCTCTCCAAGGGCTTGGATTGAGCTTGCCTCCTGTTCCCTGATGTCTCAGGGCCAAAAAGACTTCATCTCTGCAAAGAACTCCTTGTGCGTCGGAATTTCGACTCACAGCCTGCCAGAAACTATGCACAGCCTGCACTGCAATGAGAAAATCACTGCACGCTGAACCAGAACGACGCAGGCCAGCGCCAGCTTTGAGACCAGAATTTCGACGAATGGGATCAATGCATAGCCGAGCTGGAATGACGCAGCCCGACTTCCTGCAAGAAGAATCGACACAGAATCTGCCATGTGACAGAAGGTTTACCGCACTGCCCACCGGATCGACGCAGCTCCTGTGACTTCATCCTACATGCCCACAATTTCTCTGCATCGTCCCTGGGGCGTCCAAAAAACATGCAACCCAAAGAGGATCCAAGTCCTTGCGCCACAAATCAACGCAAGGCCCTGGCTGCTTGACAAATATCTACACATCGAAATCACGCATACCTCCCCTTTTTCCAAGCACCTCCTACTTCTCGGTCCCTTATGGATAATTTATAGGCAAACCAGGAACTTTGTGCTTGCAAGAGACACTTATTGCTTTTAAGAACTTAAGACTCTTTTATATCATTCTCTAAAGTGATATTTCAACTGGTGCTTATCAAATCTTGATTGTTTTTACCTTATTTTATCCAGATAAATATTCTATATTTTTCCAAACCTGTGTGGTGTATTTTTGTGGTGTTTATACTGTTTTATTGCATGATTTATTGCACAAATACTTTACACATTGCCTTCTATGTTAAGCCTGACTCCTCAGTGCCAAGCTACCAGAGGCTGAGCACAGGACAATTTGGATCATGTGTGACTTACCCTGACTAGAGTGAGAGTCCTTGCTTGGACAGGGGGTAACCTGACTGCCAACAAAAGAACCGATTTCTAACACACATCATATCAAGAAGAGCCATTTCCTCTACAGCTGTCACCACCAGAGACCACCCTGGACTCATCTATACCTAATACTAGATTCCATCACTCTGTATTCTACTCCCTTCCTTACATTTCATACTCACATCTATTAAGACACTTATGTCTCTCACATGTTCCCAATCTGCCAATTGCTGTGATCTTTCCTAATCCTTTTTTCCCCAAACTGTGGTCTTGCTCACCAGTTCCCCTCCCCTCATGGAAGCTCTGGGCCGTGTATATTGTACATTCTACTTTTCTTTCCTGTTTTGTTTTTATTTTTACCCATTTATCTTGTTGTTTATCATGTTTACTTTGGATCTCAGGCCTTCAATAACCCTGTTACTTTCTGTAATCCAACATAGCTGTGACACACTTCCATGTTATCACTGATTACAGTAACTGAACTGTTCTGTTTGTGAATGCAATTTATTCTGAAAATGCAATAAAGAGAGTCAAACAAAAATAATTGGGTGGTACAATCAGTGCTGCTGGTACACTAGTAGCATTTAATCTACAGGCCCTGGGTACATGTAGTACCACTTTACTAGGAACTTACAAGTAAATTAAATATGCCAATTGGGGATAAACCAATATTACCATGTTTAAATGAGTGAGCACGTGTACTTTAGCACTGCTTAGCAGTGGTAAAGTGTGAAGAGTCCTAATGCCAGCAAAAATGAGACCAGAAAAAATGGAGGAGAATGGCAAAATCTTGGTGGGGAGACCACCCTAAGGCTGACAGGTCTACCTTTTAGTGTACTGGCTTTGTCAGACTTTTCACAATAATGATGCTAAGTCTACTTCCTTTATTAAGTAGCTTTTCAATAACATCAAAAGGACGCTTACATAACTTAACATGAACATAAGGCTTTTCCTAAAGAAACCATACTCATTTCAAACAGACCAGAAATGCCTGAATGTCAGGTTTCTCATAGGAGACACATACATGTACAATGTCCAAGACACATTCATGTACAAGGCCCACACTCAAATGAATTTGACATGTTAGTTATTTTGAAGGATTTTCTTAGAGACACTTCCTAACATACAGCTAGGCTTTGGGATCTGATTTATCCTTTGGTGAGCTGTACTCTATTCTGCAGGACCCACCATACTTAGAGATCTCAGCCAGGTGAGCAGAGATTTCTGTACCTTCAGAGCAGCTGCTAATACCATAGCTCCTCTCTAGGTACCAAAACATTGCTGTGCAGGTGCCATGTTCAATGAGCCCACACACCAAAGTATTTTGTTTTAAAAAAACAAATTCTCAAAGCAGGATGTTTTTTTGTAAAACAAAAAAGAAATGTCCCTAGATATGCTATAGGTCTTTATACCAGTGCTGCAGGTTCATTGATATACTTTTTTTTTGGGACTACTTGTCTTCAGGAAAACATATTACAGAATATCCTCACTAAATAGAGTGGATGGTCCAAGCTACTTTGACTGATGTTTGTCAGGTCACTGATAAACGTTTTCCACAGATGCAGCTTGCTCAAGCTTTACCATTGGAAACTTAGTCGTACCCCAGACTGTAGATAGAGCATACGAATTGCAGGTTTGGTGGACAGGAAAATATGTCTGCCAAATTCTGACCTACTGAGGGACTGATTATGACCTTGGCAAGTGGGATACTCCCTCACAAATGTGACAGATATCCTGTCCGCTGTATTACAAGTTCCATTATATCCTATGGAACTTGTAAAAAGGCGGGATATCCGTCACTTTTTGACAGAGTATCCCATCTGCCAAAGTCATAACCAGGCCCTTAGCTTTTAATTGGGGGTCACAAGCATCAGCCCATGATCTCAGCTAAATTCCAGCTTCCCTAGCAACCAGGTCAATTTGGTTAAAATATGTCCTACTCCTGCTTCTTGCCATGCTGAAGGGTGTTATCATTACTTTTTAATATAAAGATGACCTATCTTATTGGAAAAGGTATAATTTTCTTTTTCTGTTCTTGCCTTCTGCATCCAGAACTTACTTCAGCTGCATGAAGATCTTCCCGCCTCCCACCACTGCTCCTGTGTGCAATTACTTGCTTTTGATGAGGCTGTGTTTTCTAGTGGGGCTAGTATGGGTTACAGCAAGTGATAATGCCATCAAGGTCCTGAGCATATGTTCTTGAGTCTCCCAGTCTGACCAAATTATAGCAGCCAACAATAAGAAAGGTACAAATGTGATGCTGTTGGCCTGGTAGGAACTTCTAGCTCTGGGCTATTGTAGTGAGTGGCAATTTAAATAGGTAAACAACACATAATTACACAATGACTCCTTTGATGTCAGCCCATTATAAATAATCAGATATTTAGGGTGTCTGGCTGCCCTTCCTATCTTAAGAGGTTGACAGGTGTGCACAGCCTTAAGCTATGCATGGAGTTAGGACACACAGCCACACATGAACAGTGGATAAACCTTAAAATATTGGAGTCCTTCTTAGACTGGATTTGACAGGGTTTTAAGCAAGGTGATCCAGGTGTTCTGTCCCAATACCAGGAGCAAAGGAGAATTTCAGCAGCCCCTTGCAATATCTGCATTTCCACTTTATCCTCCAAGCAACAGCAGATTCACTGTAAGAAATCTGGGCCTGCCTTGGTGGTTGACCTCCTTGGTCCAAGTGAGGCCCTGAACTATTGAGGCCGAAACTTGTGACTTGTTTTCCAAATCATCCCTCGAAGAAGAAGGTTTTTTAGATTACATTAGCAATAGGAGGAATAGCAGGCCACAGGCCCCACATTCCCTTCGGTATAAGAACTACCTTGAGGTGGCTTGGATTGGATTGTGGAAGATTTTGGACAACCACTCCACATTTCAGAAAATGAAAGAAGCAATAAGGAATTAATGGGACAAAATACAAATGAACTATGTCTAGTTAATGGGTGGTCAGAATTTTCCAGGATTTGATTTCTTGATGGCTACAGGAGCACAGACAGACACTATTTGATATATTTGTATGAATGATTTGGATATCCAGGGATAATTGTTTGTGTCATTGATGGTTTAAATAGTTTAATTCTCCCCCACAGTTTTCTGCTATATATTTTTATTGTATTCAAAGCCCAAGGTCTGTGGGGGCAAACCTTTTAAACTTTGTGATGAATTGATTGTTACCTCAGCATCACAACCCACATTCAAACACACAAACCTGCTTTCCACTTGTACTTGGAGTATTGCTACCCACTTTTGCTGAAGTTGGACTGCTGTACATAGCACCAGGTAGTGCCAGAATCAAAGGCTACATAATAAATAGTTGACCTAATCTAAGTAATCCATACCAATATTTCAATGACCATCTGGTCTGATTGAAGTGCACCTGATTATTTCCCGTACTCCAAAACGCTATGGCTCTTATTAGATAATGCTCCAGTAATCCTAAGAGGCAATAAAGTCTCAGTAAATACCAGTAATGGGGCTCACTTTCCCTTACGTTTCATGTTACCTTCCCATTTAGAAGTCTACAGCCCAGAATGTGCGATATGGGATAAAGCAGTACTGCAACATATTTTCCTCTATTCTAGACGGGAAAATGACTAATCCTGCAGTTTCCCTGCACACATTAGACCAAGGTTTACCTGGAACAATATAAGCAGGGACAAAGCACCAGAGTGGTGCATTATTTCATCAACATTTGTATTACCAGCTCAGACGCAAGCACCCATTTGTGATGGAGATTACCACAGGTACTATAACCAGGATCTATATTATAATGTAACTGATATCTGTAGCAAGACTGGTATCTCTCAAACGTGAATACTCCCTCATTGCGGTCAACAGGTCCTATCCCTTGGGGATTGCTTTCAGCCAAATGTGTTTTTTAGCCATTTGTTGAGAGTTGTGTATCCATAAGGAAGAGTGAAACAGCTAATCCCAGACTGCAAAGTGTAAGCTAAAATCTTGGGCTCAGTGTGCTTGTTCCCTATAGCACTGATCACTTAATGGCCATGTTCCAACATCCGACATTGGTTCAAAATAGGGTTATGGGGTGAGACAAGATGAATATATGCCTCACTCTACTGCACTGTACTCAAAGTATGCCTGGTAAGATGTCCAAAATGGCCTGATTCCTTTACTTCAGCAGGCATTACTAATACTCCTATGT
This sequence comes from Pleurodeles waltl, assembly GCF_031143425.1. NCBI lineage: Eukaryota > Metazoa > Chordata > Amphibia > Caudata > Salamandridae > Pleurodeles > Pleurodeles waltl. The sequence goes on along the minus strand of NC_090443.1, from coordinate 654,747,070 downwards.
TTGTCTAATGTTTTAACTCGCCTGTAGTTATCAAGTAGTAAACTACAATTTAGTTTTTTTAAGTAGGTTTGATTTCAACATTGCCTAAAGCTGTAACACAATTAAAATGTATGATTCGGGAGGATGTTCCCAAATAAAGCATTTTTGCACTTGACAAAAGGTATATTCCTTCCCTTGTCTCATAAAAAGTGTATTTTAATTTAGGAGTTTATGAATTATGTAGATTTACTTTTATATAACTCATGAGGTTATGAGAAAAAATTTGTAATGTTGTTTGAAGGCAAAAATGTTTTGAGCTGTTTACTACGAAATGTTCATCAAAGCTCAGTAGCTTAACCTTTTTTTACTAGTGGAGTCAAAATATGTGTACATTTGCAGTAAGATCTTAAAATGTTTTAACTTAGATGGAAAATATATATTCTACTGTAGAATGTACGGTGACACCCCAGACAAACACAATAAACTAAGGGTAGGGCGTATTATGGTTTAGGACTTAAAGTCTGCTGTTGTGCAAAATGGGGTCTCCAGTTGGCAGAGGCATTCACCCTTGTCCAAGTAGGGACCACAAACCTAGTCAGAGTAAGTCACACACAATCCAAATTATCCTGTGCCCACCCTCTGGTAGCTTGGCACTGAGCAGTCACGCTTAATTTAGAAGGCAATGTGTAAAGTATTTGTGCAATAAATCATGCAATAGCACAGTGAAAACACCACAAAAATATGCCACACAGGTTTAGAAAAATTTAATATATTCATCCGAGTAAATTAAAGTCAAAATGATCAAGATTTGATAAGCACCAGTTGAACTATCACTTTTGCAATGATAAGAAAAGTCTTAAGTCTTTAAGAATCAACAAATGTCTCTTGTGTGCAGAAAGTACCTGGAATGCATCCAAATTACATGCATGAAGACCACAGAGGAGGAGATGCGTGGAAAAAGGAAGGTGTGCATTGGATTTCCTGATGTGTACAGGTGATGCGTTGATTCTTCCCACACTGTAAGGGCTTTGCATCGGTTTGCAGCATGCAGGCTTGGATCCTCACTGCGATGCGTGGTCATTTGACACCCAGGGGCAACGCGTGGAAATCCTAGGCATGTGGGACAAAGTCACAGGTGCTGTATGGTGATGCATCGGAGTTTCTGTTGCACGGCAGGTGCTGCTTCGATTCCTCATGCAGGAAGTCGGGCTGCGTAATTCCGGCTTGGCTGTGCATCAATCCGGTATGTCTGTGTGTCGAAGTTCTGGATCCGGCCTCCGTTGTTCCGGTTCAGTGTATCGATTTTTGCTGCACAATGATTTTTTTTTAAGAGGAGAAGTCTTTTCAGCCCTGAGACTTCAGGAATAGGAGGCCAGCTCAATCCAAGCCCTTGGAGAGCACTTCTCAGTAGAGTCAGAGGCCAGCAAGGCAGCAGGGCAACAGCAAGGCAGCAGTCCTTCACAGCAAAGCAGTCCAGGTGAGTCCTTTGGGCAGGCAGGCATCTCCTCTTGACTGGTTGCAGGATCTAGTTCAGAGTGTCTGTCCCAGGAAGTGTCCGAGTTGGTGGGGTCAGGGACCCAGTTGATATACCAGAAGAGCTTTGAAGTGGAAGAGACTTCAAAGAGTGGTTTTGAAGTGTACAAGGTCTCCTTTCAGTACAGGTCTGTCTGCCAGGGTCCCATTAGGGGGTTTGGCAGTCCATTGTGTGAGGGCAGGACACTAGCCTTTGAAATCTAAGTGTCAGTCCCCTCCACCCTTCCAGCCCAGGAAGACCCATTCAGTATGCAGATGAGTGCAGGTGTGACTGAGGTGGTCATTACAACCCTGGCGGTCGGTGTTAAAGCGGCAGTAAGACCGCCAACAGGCTGGAGGTAAAACAAATGGAATTAGGACTGTGGCGGAAACCGCCAACATAGACAGGCACTTTAACACTCCGACCGCCACAGCGGTATAAGAAAACGGCGCAACGGTCACCGCCAACAGACAGGCGGAGGACAATGTACCGCCCACAGAATTACAACCTACCAATCCGCCACCTTTTCCGGGGCGGATTCACCGCAAACAAAAACATGGCGGAAAAAGGACTTAGAAAGGAAAACGCTCACCTCTGCACACCCCACAAGGAACCAGGATGCCATGGAACAAGAGCCCCACATTTTTCCAGCCCTTATCTTCTTGCTCCTCTACCAAGAGCATGAACGCCAATGTTGTAATGACCCCCTGAGTATCCTGTGTTTGTGGTTGTGTGTGAAATGCACAAGGGAGCTGTCAACCAGCCCAACCCAGACGTGGATTGGAGACAGGCTGTAATACACACATGATTTTAAGTGCAGAAAAAATTCTCACTTTCTTAAAGTGGCATTTCTAAAATAGCAATAGACAATTTAACCTCACCAAAAAGCAGGATTTTGTATTACCATCCTGGCCATCCTAAATATGACCTGTTTACTCCTTTCTGTTCAAGTAGATCAAATATGCCAATTGAGTATGAACTTATGTTACCATTTTTTAAGGGAGAGAGCATATGCACTTTAGCACTGATTAGCAGTGGTAAAGTGTGCAGGGTCCTAAAACCAGCAAAACAAGGTCAGAAAAAGAGAAGAAGGAAAGCAAAGAGTTTGGGGGTGACCCTGAAGAGAGGCCATTTCCAACACTGACTGTGACTTTTCGTTAGCGTATGCACCAGTTAACTAGTGAGGTCATTTAAATGGAGTCTTCATCTGTTTTGCACCTGCCAATTTGCATATATTTATGATTCTGTGCTTAGTATTTAATTTTGTGTGTATTAAAGCATGTTTGTTCTTTTTTAAGTGCAATCACTGACTGCACATTGAAAGTTATTTTGTTGCTTTGCTGGCCAATGACTTCTCTAGATCAGAACACCCCATGAGTAAAACTTGGACTGCGTGGTATTTCCAATAAGTTCCCCTTGGAATTATAACATCTGCAGGAAATTGGAAGCCCAATTCTATTTTACCCAGGGAGTGTGGTCCTTAACATCAGACCCTGATTTACTGATTTCACCATTATTTTTAAATTTCTTATAGTACAATTCTGGTCCTACTTGTGATCCACATTACTTCTGCATTTATGAGCATATCTGCTATTGGTAACTAGAGGAAGGTGCAGTTGCAGACTTTACAAAGAGGACCTCAAAATAAAGTCCTAAATCCTATTCTTGGTATATTCAAAGAATATGAAGCTTTAAGAGCTCATTTAAATTAGGAGAGATCAGTAATATGTTTACATAAAAAGGAAACAAGTACTGTAATTGTGTAATATGGACAGAAAAAGCCCAACCTCCACATTTTGCTGAACATCTACCCAATATACAATGGCTCATAGAAGTGTTCTAGTTGGTTTATAGATCTTACATTTTCTGAGAAAATGTAGAGTGTAGGGTGCCATAGAGAATCTGTTACATAGCGCTATCTTGGCACCAGAACCCAATGCAACGAACAAATGACCAGGATGAAATAGCCCATGTTTTTCAGGTAAAGTAAGGCACATCCTGCTGCATTTTGTGAGTGTTGAAACATGCTTCACAAAAAGTAGTAAAAGCCGAAGAATGATCTGTTACTATACTACCGTCCAAACATATAATTGCCAATATTGCGTAAACTTGAAGGTGGTAAACTGATATAAGGAACAAGTCTTTCAATCATTTGATATTAAGAAAAGTTTATCTTACCAAGTGTGTGATCTTATCTGTAAGGAGACCTAGATTTTTTGTTTTTTCCCACTAACTCCAGTATACGGGTCATGTGTTGTTATGTAGGGCATAGACTCCGTACCACAATAATTTCATGGACATAATCTAGTGGTCGCAGTGGTGGCCACTGGCTTGCTCTTTGCGACCCTTGGCACTTTCTTTGTGACCCCTGATCTCTGAGGTAGCAAAATGAGTGTCAGGAACTCAGTGGCAGCTCGCCTTCTTGACGTCAGTTGAGGCTCCTCTCTGTTTTAACTCAAGGTTTTTATTACACTAATAGGGAATAAGGGTCCATTATTCACTGTTAGTGTAATAGAATGGAGTCCTATTAGATGAAATATAGGCTATACTGGCAGCTGAGATAAGTGGAAAAAAGTGTGTTTTAGTGTATGCTGTGTGCATGCTTGCGGGTGAGTGTGTGTTTATGTGAGAGAGAGTATGTGTATAAGTGCAAATGTATGTGGGGGGCATGGCTTGTCCCGACTGCAAGATGGCCGCTTTTGGGGAGTGTTAGAAATGGGGTTCTTGGTTGGCAGTCAGGTTACCCTCTGTCCAAGCAAAAACCCTCACTCTAGTCAGGGTAAGTCACACACAATCCAAGATTATCCTGTGCCCACCCTCTGGTAGCTTGGCACGAGCAGTCAGGCTTAACTTAGAAGGCAATGTGTAAAGTATTTGTTCAATAAATCATACAATACCACCATATAGCACCACAGAAATACACCACACAGTGTTTAGAAAAATATATAATATTTATCAGGATAATTGTAGGTCAAAATGAATAAAGTTGCAATGTGAATTTGTAGAGATATCACTGAAAAGTGATATAAAGGTGGTCATTACAATCCTGGCGGACGGTGTTAAAGCTGCGGTAATACCGCAAACAGGCCGGCGGACAAAAAAAGGGAATTACGTCCCTGGCGGAAACCGCCAACTAAGACAGCCACTTTAACACATCGCCCGCCACGGCGGTACAGACAAACAGCGCGGCGGTCACCACCAACAGACAGGCGGAAGACAATGTACCGCCCACACTATCACAACACACCAATCCGCCACCTTTTCCGGGGCGGATTCACCGTGGATAAAAACACGGCGGAAACAGCTTTTGCTATGGGAAAACGCTCACCTCAACACATCCCACGAGGAACGAGGACACCATGGAGCCGGAACTACAAATCTTACCTGCCCTTGCATTCCTGCTCATCTACGACCAACAACGACGTAGGCGCAGAACATACCGGTGAGTACAGCACCTACGACACGGGGGACGGGGGAGGCAAAAGTTACGGGGACACCCACGAAACACCCCCACCCTCGCATATTACAACATACACACCAATGCATTCACAAAAACAACCCACAATCCCCCCGGAAGAATGCAAAGACAAAGCGAATAGCGGTCAAACTTTGTATTGTGCCAATATACTACTCATTAAAAAATATACGGATATATATATCACGAAATCTGTCAAAAATAAATGTACAATACAAGAAGTAGTGCAGAGATGTACACAACAATGTCCGTGCACCAACAGTCCAAAAATGCATGGGCGATGCCCACAATAGATACCTGACCAAAATCCGAGAGAACACTGCCGGGGCATCAGATAGAAACAATACAGGCACCTCAGGGGGAAGGGAAGGGGGGGCACCTCAGCCAGATGAATGCGAAGGCAAATCCATGATGGGACTCCATGCCCATTGATGTATCCTGGGGAGTGCAAAGCCACAGTCTCTCAAGTCTCTACAGTGGGTGGTTTGCCCACTGTTCAATCCTGGAGAGTGCAAAGCCACAGTCTCTCAAGTCTCTACAGTGGGTGGTTTGCCCACTGTTCAATCCTGGGGAGTGCAAAGCCACAGTCTCTCAAGTCTCTACAGTGGGTGGCTTGCCCACTGCCTTATCCTGGGGAGTGCAAAGCCACAGTCTCTCAAGTCTCTCCAGTGGGTTGTTTTCCCACTGCTTTATCCTGGGGAGTACAAAGCCACAGTCTCTCAAGTCACATCAGTGGGTGGGTTGCCCACTGTGCCATCCTGGGAGTGCAAAGCCACAGTCTCTACAGTGGGTGGCTTGCCCACTGTTACATCCTGGGGAGTGCAAAGACACATCTTCGCAAAGTAGATGCAGTTCTCTACTGGTACTGGGTGGGACTGGTGCCCAGACTGGATGAGTCTCCCAGTGAAAGTACATGTCCTGTCACAGTCCCAGCTGCACATGGGAGAACGATGCCTGATGTGCCGAACTATTCATACCCACGCGGTCTTTGCCCTGTTCAGCGGTCTTCACCATGGCGGTCTTTGCCCTGTTCAGCGGTCTTCACCATGGCAGTCTTGGCCTTGTTCAGCGGTCTTCACCATGGCAGTCTTGGCCTTGTTCAGCGGTGCTTTGCCATGGCGGTCTTTGCCCTGTTCAGCGGTCATCACCATGGCAGTCTTGGCCCTGTTCAGCGGTGCTTAGCCATGGCGGTCTTTGCCCTGTTCAGCGGTCTTCACCATGGCGGTCTTTGCCCTGTTCAGTGGTGCTTTGCCATGGCGGTCTTTGCCCTGTTTAGCGGTCTTCACCATGGCGGTCTTTGCCCTGTTCAGCGGTGCTTTACCATGGCGGTCTTTGTCCTGTTCAGCGGTCTTCACCATGGCGGTCTTGGCTTTGTTCAGCGGTGCTTAGCCATGGCGGTCTTTGCCCTGTTTAGCGGTCTTCACCATGGCGGTCTTTGCCCTGTTCAGCGGTGCTTTGCCATTGCGGTCTTTGCCCTGTTTAGCGGTCTTCAGCATGGCGGTCTTTGCCCTGTTCAGCGGTGCTTTGCCATGGCGGTCTTTGCCCTGTTCAGCGGTCTTCACCATGGCAGTCTTGGCCTTGTTCAGTGGTGCTTAGCCATGGCGGTCTTTGCCCTGTTCAGCTGTGCTCTGCCATGGCGGTCTTTGCCCTGTTCAGCGGTCTTCACCATGGCAGTCTTGGCCTTGTTCAGCGGTGCTTAGCCATGGCGGTCTTTGCCCTGTTCAGCGGTGCTTTGCCATGGCGGTTCTGGTACGGATATTGGTGTGTGGCATTACGATCTCCACACTGGACATTGGTGTGTGGCATGACGATCTCCACACTGGACATTGGTGTGTGGCATGACGAACTCCACACTGGACGGTGGTGTGTGGGTTGACGTTCCATCATTGCCCAGCGGTGCTGTGGGATTCTGGACCCTCATGGGCTGTGACTCTGGCGGTGGCCTCCTGACCAGTAACGATATTTGGGCCCTCCTGGGCTATGACTCTGGCGGTGGTCTCCTGACCAGTTACGATACTTGAGCCCTCCTGGGCTGTGACTCAGGCGGTGGTCTCCTGACCAGTAACGATACTTGGGCCCTCCTGGGCTATGACTCTGGCGGTGGTCTCCTGACCAGTTACGATACTTGAACACTCCTGGGCTGTGACTCCGGCGGTGGCGGTGGTCTCCTGACCAGTAACGATACTTGGGCCCTCCTGGGCTATGACTCTGGCAGTGGTCTCATGACCAGTTACGATACTTGAGCCCTCCTGGGCTGTGACTCCGGCGGTGGTCTCCTGACCAGTAACGATACTTGGGCCCTCCTGGGCTATGACTCTGGCGGTGGTCTCCTGACCAGTGACGATACTTGAGCCCTCCTGGGCTGTGACTCTGGCGGTGGTCTCCTGACCAGTAACGATGGTGCTGGCGGTTGTGTTTGGACCGCCGGAAATGATGGCGCACTTCTCCGCCGTGACACTCACAACAGGTTGGGGAGACTTCCTCTGGACCTTCCCCACCTTCTTTTGAGTTACAGATGACTCACCAATCGCCTTGGATCCCATTTCACTGTTTGTCCCACCAGGAGTCTTGACACGGTCCCGTCGTCCACTCTCCAATTTCGGAGCCTTTACAGGGGGTGGGCTGACAGTGCCTTGGCCCTGTGTCCTACTGCCTGCCCTGGTGGACGGGGCACTCCAAAAACCTGGTACACGCACCACTGGTACTGGAGGCTTTTTGGCTGAGGCGCTACGACGGGACTGATGAATTGGAGGGGGGGTGGGGGCAAAAGGTCAATTTGACATAGGGATAGTTTCTGACGTACACTGGGACGGGTAGCTGGAGGGGCTCTGGGAGTGGAGGAAGAGGAGGTGGTTGTAGGAGGTGTCACTTTAGATGTTTTGGGTGCAGGTGCAGGTACTGGAGGCTGTCGTGAGGTGGATGGATGTTGGGTGAGTGATTGCTGGTGTTTGTGTGCTTTGGGAGGGGGCGTCACAGACACACTGGGAGAGGACACAGGGGACATGTAAATGGCAGTGGAGGTGGTGAGTGCAGGTGAGCAGCTTGTGGTGCTGGGTGTCCTGGTGCGAGTCCTAGTGCCTGTAGATGTGGTGCATGCAGGTGTGTGGGTAGACGACACTGGGAGGGAGGAGGGAGAAGAGGAGGAGGGGGACACAGTGGAGACAGTGGATGTTGCTCTGTCTGTATGGGTCTGATGCTTGTGTGAGTGCCTGTGGTGTGTGTGATGCCTATGTTTGCTTGAGCTACTTGTGTGTGTTGACTTGTGTGCATGCTGGTCTGTAGGTGTGCTTGGGATGGGCTGGGGTACAGGGGATTGGGTCTGGGTGGAGGAAGTTGGAGGGGGGAGGCTGGACACAGGGACAATGGCTGCCATCAGTGCTGAGGCCAGAGATTGCAGGGTTCGCTGAAGGACAGCCTGACCAGAATGAATGCCTTCCAGGAATGCATTACCGTGTTTCAACTCTCGTTCTACACCCTGGATGGCATTCACAATGGTAGACTGCCCAACAGTGAGGGACCTGAGGAGGTCAATGGCCTCCTCACTGAGGGCAGCAGGGGTGACTGGGGCAGGGCCTGAGGTGCCTGGGGCGAAGGTGATGCCCACCCTCCTGGGTGAGCGGGCACGGGGCGAACGCTGAGGGGCTGCTGGGAGGGCGGTGCTGGTAGGGTGAGGTGGTGGCTGTAGAAGTGGGGTGCACAGATGGTGCCGCCACCACAGGGGAGCTCCCATCGGCGAGTCCGTGTCGCTGTTTGGTGATCCTGTGGCCGACGTGAAGCTCCCCTCGCCCTCCGTCCCACTGGTGAAGTCAGAGTCTGTGGTGTGGCCCTCCATGGCCATGTGGGATGCAGCTCCCTCGTGCTCCGGTGCCACTGTACCTCCGCCTGTTGATGCTGATGTACAGAAGGACAGGGAGAGCAGAAAAAGGGTGGAGACAGAAGAAAGAGAGTTTTAGTGCATGGCATACCGCTACTGTTGGCGGACAAGACAAACGCAGCAGCCCCCTGCATTACGCCATGCTCCTGCCCTCTGCACATGCAATTTCTTGGATATGGCCTACTTGGCAATGGTAGAAATCTGACCACATGGATGGCAAAGGAGCAACTATACATCAATTTGCCATTTTTTTTAGCTGGGGTATAGTGCCACATGGCCTACATAACGGAGGGGCCTTGCCTACCTAACTCGCCCTGGCCTAGGGACACCCACAGCCCACCACCCCCACCCAGACAGCTCCACTGCACGCAAAGTCCATAGGATGAGGTTGTACTCACCCCCTTGTGTCTGCTGTGATGTCCTTAAGCGCCCATCCAACTCCGGGTAGGCCACCGCCAGGATCCGGAACATCAGGGGGGTCATGGTGCGACGGGCACCCCTCCCACGTTGGGAGGCCATCCCCAGCTGAGCCTCCGCTGTCTTCTTGCTGCAGCGGCGAATGTCCTCCCATCTCTTCCAGCAGTGGGTGCCCCGTCTCTGGTGGGCCCCCAGGGTCCGGACTTCCTTGGCGATGGCACGCCAAATGTCCCTCTTCTGGTGGGCGCTGACATACATGACATGCACAAGGAAAGAGGAACAGTCATTACCTACAGCACCATCGTTGTAATTGGCCCGCTACCAACTCTATCCCTGTGGCCCATTCATCCCCATGCATGACTGTTCTATGTACTCTGCCCCCTTCCCTCATCCACCCAGTCCTCTCTACCCAGGCCTAGCCCATACAACGTGCTCCCTGTGTACTAACCTGTTGGTCTGGAGGACCGTAGAGTAGCGTATACTGGGGGAGGACCCCATCCACAAGTTTCTCCAACTCCTGTGCAGTGAAGGCAGGGGCCCTTTCCCCAGATGCAGCAGCCATCGTCGCTTCCAGACCGAGGTCACAGCAGCACTAGCAGTGTAGGTCCTCTCCTGTCGAAGGTCAGGTATCTAGTGATTGAAGAGATAGAAAATGGTGGTGACACCCGCGGCGGTGCGCATCATCACCGCCAGCGCACCTGTTCATTGGCTCCTGGGACCCATAGGGTCCAATGTTAACCAATGCAGCATTGCGCTGCGCTCTACGATGCGACGGTGTCCAACGCAAGCGCAGTTACCCCACAATTCCAATGTCCCAGTTTAGAGGTCAGGCAGCCGCCATTTCAGGGGCCCACATGGCTTCAATTACTACTGCGTCACACATACCGAGGCCTACACTCAAAACCTTTCCCGGATGGGTTAATTGTCTGTTGTAGTCTTGTGTGTGACTGTGGGTACATACCTGGAGGAATGCTGACAGTTTCTTCGTTGTTGTCCTTCTTAGGCACCGTCAGTTGTGACATATTGGAAGATGGCGGAATCCGCCGGTGTACCGACCGCTGGTGGACCTGTTGACAATGGAAGAGCGACATGTAATCGTGACCTACCGGTTTGACCGTGCCACAATCCAGGAACTATGTAGCCAGTTGGAGCCAGACCTGATGTCACCAATCCGCCATCCGACTGGAATCCCCCCTGACGTGCAGGTGCTGTCAGTGCTCCATTTCCTTGCAAGTGGGTCTTTTCAGACAACAGTGGCCTTGGCATCAGGGATGTCCCAGCCTATGTTTTCCAACGTGTTGTCCAGAGTGTTGTCTGCCCTGCGGAAACACGTAAGGAGATACATTATTTTCCCTGAGGTGGCGGATTTGCCTACAGTGAAAGGTGACTTCTATGCCCTTGGACATATCCCCAACGTCATAGGTGCTATTGATGGGACCCATGTAGCTCTGGTCCCCCCCGCAGGAATGAACAGGTGTACAGGAACAGGAAGAGTTATCATTCCATGAATGTCCAGATGGTCTGTTTGGCAGACCAGTACATTTCGCAGGTAAATGCAATGTTCCCTGGCTCAGTGCATGACGCCTACATCCTGCGGAATAGCAGCATCCCTGATATGATGGGTCAACTCCAGAGGCACCGTGTATGGCTATTGGGGGACTCTGGTTACCCCAACCTGTCCTGGCTACTGACCCCAGTGAGGAATCCCAGGACCAGGGTAGAGGAACGGTACAATGAGGCCCATGGGCGGACTAGGAGGGTGATCGAGCGGACGTTCGGCCTCCTGAAGGCCAGGTTCAGGTGCCTCCATATGACAGGTGGGTCCCTATTCTACTCACCGAAGAAGGTGTGCAACATCATCATCGCCTGCTCCATGCTCCATAACTTGGCATTGCGACGCCAGGTGCCTTTTCTGCAGGAGGATGATCCAGATGACGGTGTTGTTGCAGCGGTTGAGCCTGTGGAGCCTGTGGACAGTGATGAGGATGAAGCTGATGAAGATGAAAACGACAACAGGGAGTCAGTCATACAGCGATATTTTCAATGAGACACAGGTGAGTAGAATTTCATGTTTCACATTATATTACATTTCACACGTCTACCTCTATACTGTACCTTCATTTCACTCCCTATTTGGTAACTGAGATGTCCCCTTCCATTTCAGTTTCAGTAATGTGGTAACCTACGTGTCAACAGCTTGCACCCTTGAAAGGCTTGTGATGTGTGACATTGGTATGTTGACCTTCCAATGGGTAACCTTTTTGAACACTGTAATTGACAATACAAAGTTCACAATCATTGACTGACTCCAATATTATTGAGGTTTCAAGGGTGTTTATTGAAGTGCATAAAAATGTAGAGGGGTTGTAAAATGGGGAGAGTTCATGGTGGAAGAATGTCCATGGCAGAGTCAAGTCTATTAGTCTCACAGGTACATTGCACATCTGGCCATTGGAAGTGGAGTTGGGGCAGTTCCAAGCTGGACAGGGTAACAAAGTGGGACAGTGGGGGGACAATCAGGGTGGTCTTATTTCCTGGCAGGGGTCTTGCCATTTTGCTCTGTCCTGTTCCGGGATCTCAGGGCCCGCTTTCGTGGTGGTTGTCCGTCTGCAGGGGTGGGGTGCTGGTGTGTTGGTCCTGTGGCGGGGCGTCCTGTCCACTATCGCCGGCGGAGGTGGTGGGCATTTCATCGTCCTGTCTAGTGTCAGGGGCCCCTTGGAGTGCCACAGTGTCCCTCAAGGTCTTTTGAATGTCCATCAGCACCCCTACGATGGTGCCCAGGGCGGAGCCGATGGTCCTGAGCTCCTCCCTGAACCCCAAATACTGCGCCTCCTGCAGACGCAGGGTCTCCTGCAACTTGTCCAGGACCGTTGCCATCGTCTCCTGGGAGTGGTGGTATGCTCCCATGATGGAGGATAGGGCCTCGTTGAGAGTAGGTTCCCTTGGCCTGTCCTCCCTTTGTCGCACAGCAGCCCTCCCAGTTCCCCGGTGTTCCTGTGCCTCCGTCCCCTGGACCGTGTGCCCACTACCACTGCCCCCAGGTCCCTGTTGTTGTTGGGGTGGTGGGTTACCCTTGGTGCCCTCTAGTGGTGGACAACCGCTGATTGACCTGTCCTGGGTAGGGAGGTATGGGCCCGCTGGGTGGGTGCTGTGCTGGGGTTACCAGAGGGTGTAAGCTCGGAGTTGGGCTGTGGCTGGGCAAGGGGAAACGACTGTCCTGAGGCCCACGATGGTCTGGGCTGGTCATCAAGATCCAGTAGGGCAGAGCTGCTGTCGTCACTGTGAGCCTCTTCTGGGGGTGGAGTGGTGTTGTCTGGACCCTCTGGTGTGGTGACGTCCCTTCGGGTTCCTGCGGGGTATAAGTACATGATTATTGCATGTGTGTGTTTCATGGTGTGCAATGGTTGGGTGTGCGTGAACCCCAGTGCAGGCATTCCTGTGTGGGGGCTTGTGTGGTGATGTTTGCGGGGTATTGTGGGTATGTGCAGTGGGCATGCTTTAGTGATGGGTGTCCATGCTTAGTTGTGTCATGCAGGTCTTGGGGTTGGGATGGGTGGTTGGTGTTATGGGTAGATTAGTGAGGAGTTAGGGTGATAGGGGAGGGTATGAAGGTGGGGGTGTGTGATAGCATGCAGGTAGGGTGGGGATATGATAGTGAAGATTTGACTTACCAGTGTCCGTTCCTCCAATGACTCCTGCGAGGCCCTCAGGATGCAGGATGGACAAGACTTGCTCCTCCCATGTTGTTAGTTGTGGGGGAGGAGGTGGGGGTCCGCCGCCAGCCCGCTGTACTGCGATGTGGTGTCTGGATACCGTGGAACGCACCTTCCCCCGTAGGTCGTTCCACCTCTTCCTGATGTCCTCCCTATTTCTTGGGTGCTGTCCCACAGCGTTGACCCTGTCGACTATTCTTTGCCATAGCTCCATCTTCCTGGCTATGGATGTGTACTGTACCTGTGAGCCAAATAGCTGTGGCTCTACCCTGATGATTTCCTCGACCATGACCCTGAGCTCCTCCTTGGAGAAGCGGGGGTGTCTTTGGCGTGACATGGGGTGTTGTGTGTGATGTGTGGGGTGGTGTATGTGTTGATGAGTGTGGTGATTGTAGTGGTATGTGATGTTTTGTGCGTGGATGTTGTGTGGGTGATGTTGTAGTGTGCCTCTGTGTGATGGTGTTATCTATTCTGTGCTGTCTCTCTCTGGCCTTCATCTCTAATTTGTGGTCGTAGGGGTTTGTGGGTGATGTGGGTGTGTGTTTTATATTGTGTTGGGTGCGTGGGAGTGGTGTGTGTATGTGTATCAGGTGTGTGTATTTGGAATTGTCCAATGTGGCGGTGTTTTGGAGGTGTGTGTGTATTTTGAGCGCGGCGGTGTGTATAACCAATGGAATCCCGCGGTTGAAAGACCGCTGCGTGGATTCGTGGGTCGTAATAGCATGAGCGTGTTTCTGTTGGCGTGGAGGTGGAGGATTTGTTTCCGCATATTTATCGCTGACCTTTGGTGTGGCAGACTTCTGTGGGTGTCTGAATTTCGGCGGAATCCGTGATGTGTGTCATAATAGCTGTGGCGGTCTCCCGCCGCCGCCGCGGTGTATTGGCGGTCTTCTGCACGGCGGTAAGCGGCATTTACCGCCAATGTTGTAATGACCCGCAAAGTGTCTTAAGTCTTTAAAAAGTAAACAAAGTCTCTTTCAAGCACAAAGTACCTGGTTTGGAGTGGAAAATCTCCTCAGAGGGCCACAGAAGAAGAGATACATGGAAAAATGGTGTGTGCGTGAATTTCTCCCCAGCACACACGGACTTGTGTCGGTAATTTTCACGCTGGGAAGTCGTGCATCGTTTTCCGGCGCGGGCAGTCTCTTTCTGTGGATCACAGGGATTACCAGATGTCCCGGGTCTGTGCGTGGATTCTCCTGCTTGTTTTCCGGCTGCGCGTCGTTCTGCGGGGCTGTTCATCGAAGTTTCGCTCTCACAGCAGGTGTTGCGTCGATTTCTCCTCTGAAAGTCGGCCGGCGTTGTCCTTGAGAGGCCGTGCGTCGAAGTTCCGGTCGTCCCGAAGGCGTCACGTCGATCAGCGTTTGTGTGCGGCGTTTTTCTCGCCGCGGAACAAGCTGTGCGTCGAAAATTTCGGCGCACGAAGCGTCCAAGTGAAAAAGAGAAGTCTTTTTGGTCCTGAGACTTCAAGGAACAGGAGGCAAGCTCTATCCAAGCCCTTGGAGAGCACTTTCACAGCCAGACAAGAATTCAGCAAGGCAGAAGGGCAACAGCAAGGCAGCAGTCCTTTGTAGAAAGCAGTCAGGTGAGTCCTTTAGGCAGCCAGGCAGTTCTTCTTGGCAGGATGCAGGTTCTGGTTCAGGTTTCTTCTCCAGCAAGTGTCTGATGAGGTAGGGAGGAGGCCCTGTTTTATACCCAAATGTGCCTTTGAAGTGGGGGAGACTTCAAAGAGTGGCTAAGAAGTGCACCAGGTCCCCTTTCAGTCCAATCCTGTTTGCCAGGGTCCCAGTAGGGGGTGTGGCAGTCCTTTGTGTGAGAGCAGGCCCTCCACCTTCCCAGCCCAGGAAGACCCATTCAAAATGCAGATGTATGCAAGTGAGGCTGAGTACCCTGTGTTTGGGGTGTGTCTGAGTGAATGCACAAGGAGCTGTCAACCAAGCCCAGCCAGACGTGGATAGTAAGGCACAGAAAGATTTAAGTGCAAAGAAATGCTCACTTTCTAAAAGTGGCATTTCTAGAATAGTAATATTAAATCCAACTTCACCAGACAGCAGGATTTGGTACTACTATTCTGGCCATACTAAATATGACCTTCCTACTCCTTTCAGATCAGCAGCTACCACTTCAATACTGTATGAGGGCAGCCCCAATGTTAGCCTATGAAGGGAGCAGGCCTTGCAGTAGTGCAAAACAAATTTAGGAGTTTTACACTACCAGGACATGTAAACTACACAGGTACATGTCCTACCTTTCCCCCACACAGCACCCTGCTCTAGGGGTTACCTAGGGCACACATTAGAGGTGACTTATATGTGGAGAAAGGGGAGGTTTAGGCTTGGCAAGTACTTTTAAATGCCAAGTCGAGGTGTCAATGAAACTGCACACACAGGCCATGCAATGGCAGGCCTGTGACAAGGAAAAGGGGCTACTTAAGTGGGTGGCACAACCAGTGCTGCAGGCCCACTAGTAGCATTTAGTCTACCGGCCCTAGGCACATATAGTGCACATTACTAGGGACTTATAAGTAAATTAAATAGTCCAATCAGGTATGATCCAAGATAACCATGTTTAAAGGGAGAGAGCATATGCACTTTAGCACTGGTTAGCAGTGGTAAAGTGCGCAGAGTCTAAAAGCCAGCAAAAACAGTGTCCAAAAAGTGGAGGGAGGCAGGCAAAATGTTAGGGGTGACCACCCTAAGGCTGTCAGGTCTAACACTGAGGCTCAGCCAGTCGGGGAAAATTAATCCTCAAATTCTCCTTAATTCAGGGGCCATCAGCACTGGTATGGGCAACCTAATACATTTTTAAATACCCCACGAAGTCCTGAGAGGATTGAAGCTCTGCAATTTGCTCAGCACCTTGTGGAGCTGTGGCACTTTTTGAGTCATGTGGTAGATGGGCTGTGGCCTACGTGGGTGCTGAGAGCTGAAGAGGGGTCTCCACTAGGACGGCACCCAAGTAGGACTTATTGATAGAGCCTGCCTTGCCCCATTGTTGCCGGTGTACTGGATGGTGCTGAGCTGAGCACCGCTGGAATCGTGCAGGAAGGTGGTGGCCTTGCTGGGGCCTGTGGTGGTGCAGTGCTGTTGTGACACCTCCCTCACTTGGTAGTAGCTGCAGCTGCTGCAAAAGGAAAAGGAAGAATGGGCTAGTAGGGACAGCATGGTGAATAGAGACCTGCCCCTACCCATAACCTGACTAAAGACTGTGGGTCTGTGGAGTGCAGGGGTATGGTGGCGCATGGGGCCTGAGCGGGCCTGTTTCTCTCACCCCCCCAATGAGGCCATCACTATCAGCAAATGCTATCTTGCCTGCTGGCTGGGAAGGGCGGGCGCTGTGACCCGTATTCGGGAACTGCTGTATGTCCCTCCAGGGGCCTGGGTGGAGTGTACCTTCTGTGGAGCTGGAGGAGTGAGCATGGTTTACTGTTGGAGGGTAGGGCTTTCGCAGCTGTGCTGGATTATCCTGACTTCAATGTACCACAAGCAGTCAAAGCTCTCTTTGATGCCCCTAAACATCTGGGTCGCTTTGGGTAGCAGAACCCATCCATGAAGAGGCCTTGCAGTCTGCATCAATGAAGGCCATGTTACTGGACTTAAAGCATAGTCTGGCCAGAATTGATAGCAATTTGGACCACCTTATGGAATGCATGGACCGACTCAAGGATAGAGTTGACAATCATGTCTCCAGACTTGAGCACCGCTCATCTGACCTAGATGATGGTCAACACAACTCTGATGAGCTGTTTGAAATTATCCGGAATAAAAACAAAGACCATAAAGCTTTCTCTAGGAGGAACAACCTCCACCATGTGCCTTATGGAGAACTATGTAGAGGTCATGCTGAAATCTCTGCTCCCAGACGTGCTTTCTGCAGTATTGGTGGTGGAGCGGGTGTGCAGATAGTTAGTTCCGAGGCCTCATCCTGCGGTGCTGGCAAGGCCCATCATTGCCCACATTTTAAACTACAGCGACCGTGATGCAGTGCTCCTTCTACACAGGAGCATTGGCCCATTACTTACCAAAACAACACGCTCGTCATTTTCCCAGACTACTCTACGGCAGTGCAGGCGGTGCACAGAAACTTCTTAAATGTGAAACAATTCCTTAATCAGACTGACGCTAAATACTCATTGCTCTATCCTGCAAAATTTGGAATCCAACTTAATGGAAAACTTCACTTCTTTACAGATACCAAGATGGCTGCAAAATTTGTGAATCCTTCTGAAGAAGTAGGCTGCGGATGCTCTGGATAGAGGTGTTGATGGGGATGGCCACCTCAGTGACAATGACTGAGCAATGAGAGGAATGTTATCTTAAACATGCCAAAGGCTTCTTTTCTTGGTTATCATTCTGTGGGCTGCCTAACCGGTCTGATGGCAATCTCTCTTTTTCTCTTTCTTCCTCTCCCTACCACTCATTTTCCCTGGGGATGAGAGTTGTGGCCTCTCCAATGCCCCCTAGGGTGAGTCTGCAGACACTGACATGCTCCCCTCTAATGGGGATGGTTGTGGGTTATTTGGTGGGGGGTTCTTGCTGTCTGGCCCATTAGGGGATTCGGCGTGGGTGGCAGGTGGTATGTTGCATAATACACTTTGTTTTTTTGATGTTTTAACCCTCTTCCTGTTCTTCCCTTCCCCCTTCTCTGAACTCTTCCATGCTGCGCAACTCACATGCATCAGCACTTCATCAACACAATATATACGAGTCTCTTGGATGCTACATACTATTAGTACAACATTGAAATAGAATTTTCTTGGATGCTACAATAGCATTTGATTAATTGGAATGGCCATTCCTCTTTACATTACTAGCCTGCTTGCTCAGCCCCAAATTCATCCTCTTCACCCAGCTGTTATATTCGAAGCCGATAGCAAGATTATGAATAAACGGTTGAATTTATGAGCCCTTTCTGATATCTAGAGGCACCCGGCAGGGCTGTCCTCTCTCACCGCTATTATTTGTGGTAGCAATGGAGCCCCGTGGCCACACTTCTTAGACAACATCATAGTCACCGGGGGCTCGCCTTTCAACCACGTCCAATCCTTGTGTCAATGTATGCGGATGATATCACACTCTGTATCCAGGATCCACACACTAATCTAGACCCTATTATATGAAGCTTTCTCCATTTCGGTGACCTCTCAGGCATCAAAGTAAACTGGGCAAAGTATGGTATTCTACCTCTTATGGATGGCACCACCCAACATGTGTCTGAATAACCCCTACACTGGCCAATGAAACCTGTCCACTATTTGGGGGTCCGGCTGAGTAGGGACATAAATAAACTGTGGACTGTGAATTATTGACAAGCAAAATCCTGATTAGACAACAAGATTGATTCTTGGCGATATCTCCTCCTGTCTTTCACTGATACGAGTGCAGTCACTAAGATGGTGGTGCTCCCCAAATTTCTATATGTATTCATCAACCTTCCTATACCACTCACGTGCCAATTTAAGAAGAGACTCCGTTCACTTTTAATCTCCCTAGTGTGGGCGGGCAGGCAGCCCAGTATATCATGGGACTTGCTTACACAGCCCTTTGAGCTGGGGGAGCTGGTGGCACCCGATATGGACTTATACTATAATTGTGCAGAGGCACAGTTTGCACACTTCTGGATTCACCTTAGGCAGTTCTTGCCCCACACTGTGCCTGGGCATGACACAATATGGCCTTGTAAGCTATCCAGGGTGATATAACTACCCCCACGATGGCGAAACTGTGGCATTCACACTGTGGCATGCACAATCCTGATGTGGCACGAGGTGAATCCGTAGGACTAACGCACACACTCTGCACACACCCTCAATGCCATTGACAGACCAACCCAAACTATCTATAACATGTGAAGCGGATGTATGCACGCACCTTCGTGACATGCAGCTTACCACCATGGGCTCCCTGTGCCCAGAAGGACATTTTATCACCCCTGATATGGAAATACATGAGCCCTGCAACACCCCTTACGTAGATTCACTTACTTTCAAATTAGGGTTGCTATAGGCACATAAAACCGAGGATTTCCAACCCTCACCCCCTGTTTTCCAGGCTCTAGAACTGCTGTACTCCACACAGGCTCCTAGGAGGCTAATAACTCAATTGTACATCACTATGCAAAGTGCATTGGCGTCGGCTTCATTGGATGCCGGACTGCACTTGGATTTCGATTTGGGGACTTCTCTTTCTGATGATACTTGGAGATCTTGCCGGATGCATATTCAACCTCTAATTACCATTGTCGCTTTATTCACTTCAAGATTTTACTTTGAATCTACCATATCCCTTGGAGCCTTCACTGTATGGGTCTGCACCCTGATTCTCAATGCCGAAAATGCTCAGTGGGCAATGCAGACTTTCGGCATTCTGCTTAGGACATTACAAACTTTCAGGCTCAACACTTCCACATGTATGTATGTATTGCGTATTTATAAAGCGCATTCCAACCCGTGGGCATCGAAGCGCTGACTGAGGTGGGGCAGAATCCATGTACCAAGGGACTCCCCAGTTATTGCGGGAAGAGCCACGTTTTAACCAATCTCCTAAATCTTAAATGATTATGTTCTTGCCTAAAATTCAACGGGAGTGAATTCCAGATCTTGGCGGCCGCAATGGTAAACGCTTTATCTCCCCATTTCGCCTTCTTAGTGCGGAAGGTTTGAATTCGATAGGCAGAAGCAGATCGCAGCGGCATATTAGGCCTATAGAATTGTAGCTTGGAGGTCAAAGCGTTGGGCCCAATCCCATGGACAGCTTTATGAGTGATGCAGAGTGCCTTGAAAGAAAGCCGCTGGGCTACCAGAAGCCAATGAAGGCTTCTGAGGGAGCTCTTAGCAGAGGCCCCACGAGGTAACTTCAATACAAGCCTAGCCGCAGTGTTCTGCATCACCTGTAGCTTGTTGAGGGATGCTTTATCCAGGTTAAGCAGCAGCGCATTTCCATAGTCCAGTCGAGAAATGACTAGAGCCAGAGTAGCGGCAATTTTACAGGAGGGTGGAATAAAAGGGAAAACTTTCTTTAATTTCTTCAGCATCCACATACAGGACTTAACTATCAGATTAACCTGCGGTTTAAATGACAGTTGGTCATCAAACAGTAACCCTAAGTTTTTCGAGGTGGATCCTGGCTCCGGGAGGGTGCCGCATTCTTTCGGCCACCACATGGAAGACCAGAGATCCCTTTTCACCCCGAAACACAGGATTTCCGTTTTTTCACAATTGAGTTTTAGCCAATTGGCTCTCATCCAATTGTTTACTGCTATCATACAAGCATTAAAGCGGATAGCCACTTTCTCCAAATCATTATCGATAGGGATGATGATCTGAGTGTCATCAGCATACAAGGTGGGAATGAAGCCGAAAGTACGAATTAATTCTGCCAGCGGTGCCACGTACACATTAAACAGCGTAGGGCTGAGTGACGAGCCCTGAGGGACCCCGCACGGCAGCAGATAAGCTGGGGATCTGAAATCACCACTACTAACCGTAGCCCACCTGTCGGACAGAAAGGATTCAATCAGTTTGAGAGCTTGATCTCTTACACCAGCCTGGTGCAGACGATCTAAAAGAATATGAGGGGCGATGGTATCAAATGCTGCAGACAAATCTAGCAAAACCAAAAAGACCCCTTGGCCCTCATCAACCAATCTGCGAATGGTGTCGGAAGATGCAATGAGAGCCGATTCCGTGCTATGCAATTTCCGAAAACCATGTTGCGCACTGTCTAAGCCCTTAGTGGCTGACAGGAAATCAACTAATCCTTTATTGAGATGTTTTTCTAACATTTTAGCCGCAAAGGGAAGAAGGGCTATAGGGCGTAGATTAGTCAAATCGTTAGGTTTGCCAGTTTCCTTCTTTTTTAAAGGAAGGATCGTAGTTTCTTTCCATGCCTTGGGGTACACACCTGTTATAAGAACTTCCTGAAAAATAGGGGTCAACATAGGTACCACTAAGTCGGGTACAAGTCGCAGGATAGCAGGAGGACAAGGATCCGTAGGGGAGCCAGATTTGCATTCAAGTAAAAGCTTGTGCATGTCCTCTTTAGATGGCAATTTAAACCTAGATAATAAATGAGGCTCATCCAGCGACCCATGGGGTGTCAATCCCTGGCATGGGGGCACAATTGACCGTAAAGATAGGTTAACATATTCATCGTCCGACTCAAAACTAGAGTAGATGTTATGAATTTTACGTTCGAAAAAATTGGCCACTTTGTTGCAAAAGTCTTGGGAATTTTCACCTTTAGAAGTATCTAGGGGGGTGGTGAGGGCAGTGATAGTTTTAAATAGTTCCTTAGAGGAATTGGCCGCCTCGCTAATTTTAAGTGTGAAATAATCCGATTTAGCTGTCAAACAAGCTTCTTTGTAAATTTTTAGAGCTGATTTAAGTTTCACATACCCCTATTGTCACACTCATGGGATATGTTCAGGACATATAGGGTGGGATGTGGAAACTGGTGGACAGCAGGTACTCCTGCTGGCAAAGTGCAGTATTGCATTATGTTGGGGGAGCGACCGTAGTATGCGCAAATCAGACTGGCTGAAGGATGCCGGATACTGTCAAGAACAACTAAATTTATTTTGGGAAATGATGCTGGCGAAATCACACTCGAGACATCTGGGCCCATTCCAAAAGTTCCTTCAAGTGCAAGCCAGCGAATCAATGCCATGGTATGTGACCTGTTGACATGCGTCTGCGGGTGACAGGTATGTTGTTTGGATCCTATGAAAACACCCATGTTGAACTATTGATCTGTATTTGGTGCTGATGCGTGAGTGCACTGTTTTCCCCCTCCCTCCCCTCATTCCCTTTCTCTCCCTTTCCGGAGAAACCCCTGGACTAGACTTCTAACTACATTGCAGGGTACAGAATGTTTTTAGTTAAGAAATATGATACACCTTGTTGAACTGTTACTGTCGCTTGGTGCGAATTGCACAATGTCAAACTATGTATGTTGGCAGTTCATAGGGGGTACCTCCTAATGTTTTGTTATGACTGTTGTGCTAGATATGTGAGCTCAACAAACACAATTTAAAAAAAAAATGTATATGTAAGAATGCGTGTGAGTGTGAAATTGAAGGTCAAAGAATGTGTTACATCACATCCGCTACCCCAAGCATTTTGGTGAATTGACTTTCATGCATGATTTCCTTCTTAATTGTATCAAATATTATATTTTTATAGCTCCGGCACTTCTGACATCTATTTACTAAATATGTATACTCCTCAAATCTCAACAGCAAAAGGTCAAGCATAAATTGTGTATAGTCAATGAAATGAGCATATAAGTAAGACAAATGAGGGACAGTAAACTGTAAAAAAAGGAAAGGGGACAGACTAATCCTTGGAATACCCTAAGAAAGTTTACATGGTAGTGAATGTAACTGGGTAGTGCTAATATCTGTATTTGATCAGTCAGAAAGAATTCATTCCAGGCTAGGGCATTACAATAAATAATGATATTGTAAAAAAAAAGAATGTGGTCTTGATGTGCGGCACCTGACTCTTTATTTGCCATCTAGATACCATGGGTTCCATAGATATACCCGCTGATATGATTTTGATCCCCAGGTTGGATGATTGACTACATGGAAAGGGCCAGCAAGGGATTGCCTTCAATTAATGCCTTTAGATGTGACATTATCTGAAAACTCTAGAATTTCTACTGGATATTATAGTGATAATGTGGGTTCCGAATTTGTATTTATGATCTGCCTGTGTCTTTTTAGTAAAGGTTTGTTGATGGGGTTCATCTGGATGGATACCTTAGCCTAGTGAGTATGATGTCGAAACATCAACCACAAAAATATTGACCCACACACACAACTCCAAAATATTGTCCTCCACTGTATAGTCAAGGTAAGAATAGATAAGGAAGAATGGATCTACAGTTATTATTCCACATTTACTTAACTTGATAACATAGTTCAACTCAATATTTTAGTGTCGATGTTTGATGCCTAGTATTTTAGTACACCTTTAAGAACTTGTGCTTTGTCTGAGACAACAAGCTACTGCTCTTTAGAGGTCTGTTTGATGACATAAACCACTTAGTTTGGTTGTTGGTAGAAGTTCCATATATTTATTAATTTTTTTGTTAGATTTGTTTTAAGAGATATTGTGCTAGTATGACAGATCCCCAAATAATCCTTGTAACACTTCCCAAATAAAATAAGCATGCAGTTGGTTTTATTCTGTGTGGTGGTACATCTGCCGCTATTGACACTCTGATGCCAAACAGAGTCACACCACTGGTTAAATGATTAAGCGGTGGACAATTACTGGGATAATGCCCTCATGCAAATAGCGTGTACCTGGCTGAAAGGTAACCCACTCTATTGTCTTACCATCACAGTTTACCACTTGTGGAACACTCTGCCAAGTGCACATATTTTTCCATTATGGTTGGTACTGTACCAACAGCCAATCCCTGACATTACCACCTGCTTTTATGCTGACACCAATTACACAATGAGGCCTGGAGGTGCTTAGCCCCAAAGCAAAACCTCCTGCAATACATACCTTAATGGCATTGCAAGGCATGCTCTAAGAAAAAAAAACATTTGTGGTTGTTATAAAATAGATGGAAATTTGCCTTGTCTTGAAAAATCATCATCTCAGTGTGTATTTTTACTGCCACTGTACATGCTGTATACTTTCAAACATCCATGTTTCCATTTTTACTCTTGCATATTAACATATTTATGGGGCATATTTACAAGAAACTGGTGCATCAGTTCTGGTCCACCAGTCTTCTTTAGTCGCCCCTGCCCCACCTAATGACACCATGTGTGCTCTGTGTTTACAGTACTGTAAAGCACAGTTCGTGAAGGAATCATTTGCATGCAAATATTTCATCAATATTAAATACTATTAATGTTGTAATTAACCATAAATCAAATTCCATAAATGAATAAATCTTTAAACAGCGTGTAATTCATTTATAGAGAAATTAAGAATTTTTACATATTCACAAATAATATATTCATCAATATAGCAAAGCAACAAAGAGAATTGTTAGTGTTTTTATTCAAACACACTGGTGACCCCTTTAGTCTCCACACCCTTTACATCCAAGGGACAGAAGGAAAGCACCAACTAGGTTTGAGTCCTATATGCAGTCTTTCAAACAATCAGAAATAACTCTTAATGGACTCCAGCAGCTCATGTGATGAATTGCATCATGGACAGTATAAGGGCGACGTTTCGGTCTCCCAAGGCTTAAACCGTCCATGAGACCGTCCTCAGGACAATGTGTCAAAGTGGATTAAATAACTATAATATGTGTTTAGAAAATCTCTGCTTAATCCTTTTCGTCTGGCACATCCAATGCTAGTCAGTTACTTCAGTATAAAGAAAGGATGATGTAATTTCACCACAAATACGTAAACTCCAGCTGGGCTCGAATCAATCATAAATACGATGCACCATGGTGCACGGTAGGCCAAAAGGGTCAACATTTTTTTTACGTTATTGTGCAGCTTTGCTGCAATACCATCAAAAATGTTGAGGCTAGTGCAGCAAAGTGTAACTAGGCCCATTGATTACAATGGGTGTGTCACTTTAATGCCTGCTTTGAGCAGGTGTTCTTTATGACACCAAAAAATTGCAGTGTCTTGTAGATTTCACTGTGCCATTTTTGCGGGCATCCTAATGCCAGAACGTCCCCTTTGCATACATTATGACACAGTCATAATGTGGCACAAGGGGTCAAAAATGTGGCGCAAACCATGCATCGTGCCACTTTGTGAATATGGCGTGGCGAAAAATGCCTTCTTGAGCCACATTAATGTAAATACAATTATGCTAGTGTGAGGCAAGTAGACTATAGGGCCTTGTAAGTGTGGCCCATTGTACTTTAAAGATGAATAATTTGGAGGCCACTACTTTATATCTTCTGAAAACTAAAGATGCATGTAATGAAGAGGCTGATTGTATACTTTTTCTTTCTTTCCCTTGTTTTATTTTAGCTATAGAGCAATCGCTGTAGTTTCATCTCTCTACTGTAATTTAAAGGTCAGCTCACTTCACGAGGATTGGGCAGATTTGTTCATGTAAAAACACATAAATTGGAGGCTTTTCACATGATAGGGACTATTTTTAACAGGCACATTGCCAGATTGCAACCACACATTGTCTTTCTTAAAGAATGCGCTGTTCTGAGACGGCTGCTTCGTGAACAATAAGAACATTAAAGACCGCAGGAGGCGAGCGCAACAGGATGTCCAAAGCAACAACGCCTACTTCCAAACTCAGACAGTTTACCAGACGCGTTCCTGGCTGTGAAAAACAGCGAGCAGAATCCTGAGCGAAGAATGAAGCAAAACAGGGGTCAAAAAGTTAGACAGCAAATATTAAATCTTCTACATGAGAACTCACGAGTCATTTAGACCGATGGTGACGGATAGTCATCGGAAGCCATCTTGACTTTTAGCCTGATGTACCGCACAGTTCAGTCAACTTTATGTTCTTTCTTTGAATTAAGCATTCATTTTTTATGGTGAACGTGTTCTTGCTTTTAAAGAACAGACGAATCGTTCCTCGCGGTTATCAAAGACACCTTCAACATCTTTGAACAAAGAAATTATTGTGCTACTCAAGGGAATACGGTGAAATGTTTATACGGGATTTAAAATAAAATATAAACAGATGTCGAGAGATGCCTGGCTCAGTAGCGGTTGTAACAGATCCATTAATAATCTGAACACACATTCAGTCCTGTTCACACTGTGTAACTGATGTTGGCCCTTAGGGACATTTGCAAAAGACGTGGTAAATGACAAATAGTTAACTGAACGAGGCACGTGGAAATCTAAGGGTAGATGAAAGCAAATTGTTTTATTGGGTGATAAATGTGGTCAAGGGTGGAGGGATTTACTCAAGATGATTTCCCATGATTTTTTACTACTTCTAAAATAGTCAGTGCTACATTCCAGAAAATATATGGTTCACCTTCCAAAATCACCACCTAATGTAGAATGTAATACCTTTAAGTGAGTCTACCAGCTATATTTGTTGCTAATTCCCAGTAGCGTCCGTTATATAGAAACACTAAGGACAGACAAATAAACCCCAAAAAATAATATTCAATAAATGGGTCATGGTTAGATGCCTTTAGCAAGACGACGATGTACGGTGGCGCTCTTCCGCATCTTGCCCAGACAACAGAAGAATAACCAAATCTTCTAAACCACAATGAAAGCTTGCTCATTTTACAAACAATGTCAGAATTCGGCCTCGATAACAGGTGCTGTGCTGCATGGGAAAAAAATTGTTTTATTTGGCCATTAAACACAGGCAGAGAACAGCCATTTCTGTAGTTCCCCCGTCATTCCGACTCGCTCCTTCATCTTGCAACACGCCTAGCAACTGCTGTGTGACTGATTGGCATTAAATTAATGATCGCACCTCATTTTAATGCAAACTGCAGCCTATAAATCTGTACAAGACGTCTGTATTAGAAATAGGCTTCCATGGAGATCAAACATGTATTTTTAGCCTCAGAAAGACCATATTTGAAGTAAGGCAATTTTAAACCATAGCGAGTGCAGGAAAGCGTTATCGTTGACAATCCTGCTCTTGCTGCATCTCTCGAGGGGCCTGTGAGGGACCAATGTGTTGTACACCTGTAAACAGGCACGCACTCCTCATTATTCCTCATTGTAAACGCAGGCCTGCACTGCGAGGAATCACAACGTTGAAACAATTGCTGTTCCAAAACCTCCACATCTGACATGGATGGACAGCCCTTTTACTTCACCGGGTGAACTGGAACTCCTTAAGGCCTTTGCCTCTCCTGGTGCCCAAGTCACTTTCCTCAGCTCCCTGGGGTTAGGTGCAGTAGGCATGGGGAGGCTTGAAGAGAGAGAGAGTGGGGTGGGAGAAGGAATGTAGAGGGAAAACGATCAGAGCAAGAGAAGAGAGCCATGAGAGAAGAAGAGAGAGAGAGAGAGAGAAATAGATGGATGGAAAGAGAGAGACTATGTGAGGAGATAATGAAAATGGGGCTTGTTTGAACATTTTTGACAGGGATGATTTTGGTTCCCCAGTCTGGCCCTGACAACTAAATTGGAGTCTCAGCACTGATTTGCTGATAAATTCAGTCCTAGTACCTTCAACATCCCTGCCGCAGAAGGGGTACACAGGGACAGTGGTATAGTAAAACAGACACTTCTTGTTATTTTTTTTTTCATCTTTGATGTGAGATTACTTTGCTTGTATCAATCAAACCCCTTGTTTCTTGCTAGTCACCATCAAGCACGAAAAAGATTATGGGTCCCAAAACTATATATGAGATTACAATAGATTTTGCAACACATTTAAATGCTGTTTTCAATCAATCAAACAATATTGTTTATTTAAGGGTACCTTCCCATAAAATAACAATAATTACAAGACATCATAATTAAAAAAACATATCATCCTAAAACAGATAAAAAGTGTATACAAAAGTCCCTAAAATTTTTCATATATACAAATAACTCATTGCAGCAAGACATTTTGCTTCGCAGATGCCAAGTTGCACATAAAAAATGAGCCACACTAAAACAATCGAACTTCTCATATTAGATTTCAATATCTGCTAATAACAAATGGAATATCGGCATGAACCACTTTTTCCACTGGACCACATAGGCTGGACAGAACAAAAAGTAGTGTGCCTCTGTTTCCTCTGTGCAGAACATGCTGGACAATAATCTGTGGTCAAAGAACTGATAGTAGACCAGTTGCTCATAAAAAGTCTTAGAGGTAGAATTTCATATCTACTGTTTGTGTGCATGTGTTTGGCCAATTGCGGAGTAATATCATTTTAAAAAGGCTCAAAGTTTGGAACAATTTTAATACATGGAAGATAATCAATAATGCTTTCATCAGGTTGAAAACAAGGCTCCAGTTCATATGACCAAATATGTGCATTTAAAAGATTGCTTGTACCTTTGGTAATTGTGCTTGGTTCGTCATACATCTCATGGAGTTCCAATGTCATCAACCAGCATTTTACATATTTAAGCCAGGGTGTCACACAACCATGATCCAAAGCTATACGTTCTTGTGAGCTCAATCTGTAACAATTCATATTCTCAGTGTACCAAATTAAACACCGGTATAACAATTGCCTAAGTTTATTCACATCTATGATGCCTTTAAGATCCATATCTAAATGCATTGGTAATATAGGGGCATTCTGGGGTAAATTTATAAAGGTTTTTAATAAAAAGTCCTCAACACAGAAAAGTCCAAGGGTGTTACTGCAGTCCCACATATCAGCACCGTAGACTGTTTCTTCCCTAGCTTTCGCTCTGTAAACTTCCAGCGCTAGATAACTTAGTCTAGTGCTTATTGATTTTATATATTTTAGTACAGCTGATGCAACATGTTGAAAAGCTAACTGACTTTTAGAGATTTGCAGGGTCCAAGACATAGACAATTAGACAAATCAAAAATGTGAACCCCTGTAGTCAAAGTGTGGGACCTTTTCTATCACTAACTCTCCCACAGTCAATCAGAGCTGCTGGAATTCATGCAGACTAAAGCTCATATATTTAGCTTTCTAGGGGTTTAGTCCAAGCCTCCAAGCATTATAAAAGACCACATTTAATACAACAAAGATTGACGGCCCACTATTGTTTTTGATATGAGAAATGTGTCATAGGCAAATAAGAGAGCAGGGAATCTGCCTCCGCACATTTTGGAAGAGTCATTATTACAGGTATTGAGAAAATCAATTGCTCCATTAGTGTAAAGCGAAAGGATGGTTGGTCCCAAGACACAACCCTGTCTGACACTTTTGTCAGTTGGAATGTGTTCCGTTAGATCCCCATCCTTCTACCACCTAACCTGGGAATAAGTATTATTGTGGAGTCTGATATATAAAGAATTAATTGAGACTTCATTTCTTTTTATACTGCCCATATAATTTATATCTGTAGATTGTATCAAAAGATGCTCGTAGATCGACAAAGGCAACATATAGGTGCCCCCGTTCTATCTTAACTGTTTTCAGGTAGATGCAGCCGCAGCCCGTCCTTTGGAGCGGAGGGGCAACGCCCCCCACCTTTTGCCCCTCATGAAGAGTGGCTGTCAGGCTGAGCAAAGATCAACCTGACAGACACTCCTCATGTTCATATCAGGCAGCCAGGAGCGAGACATGCGTGCTTTGCGCAGACTCCTGGCTGCCTGAGCTGAACTTTGCTGGGCTGAAGAGGTCACCGCTCCTATGGGCGTGACCTCCTCAGCTCAGCAAAGGTGCCTAGTCCCTTCCCCTCTGTGACAAGGGGAAGCGTCACCCATTGACATCGACCTGGGCACTTCAGGTTTAAGCCTTGAAGCACCCAGGGTGAGTGTCAATCAGTGACACCTCATCACAGAGTGGGGAGGGATCAGAAGTCTCACTGACCCCCTTCCCACTCTGTGACGAAGTTGGGACTGCTGCCTTCCCTCATTGGCTGACCTAAGGTCAGCCAGTGAGGGAAGGCAGCAGTCCCAACCTTTCTGGGACCTCTGAGCTGAAGGTAAGCACGTGTTTCTTAAACGAATGTTTGGTGCGTGCGTGCATGTTTGAATGTTGATGAGTGTTGTGAATGGATGTGTGTGCGTGCATGCGTGTGTGAATGAATAAGGGTGAGTGTGAGTGTGCTTACCGCCCGCCCACCTCCCTCCTAAAATTACTGGCCGCCACTGGGTAGATGAGAATAAAATGGAAAATCTGATCTATAGTATTCACTTTCCATCTAAACCCTGATTGTAAATGAGCGACAACATATTTTTTCTGCATCCATTCATGAAGCTTATTAAGCAACTGCCTGCAAAAGATTTCTTGCAGATTCTCAATTAAACTGATGGGACGGTAGTTTACAGGCCCATCTTTAGTCACTTTTTCCGGAAATGGAGGCATTGATTGTACCTCACCAGCTATCTGGAAAATCATCCCGACACTATTGAATATAACACCACATTGATATATGAACTCTCTACCTTAGGTTCAGAGTGAAAAACATGCCCCAGGATTTTATAGGCTGCCAGGTGATTAATAGGCTTCACTGAACCTCTCTGCCATCAAGGTACTTTGTAATGCAAATACGAGGTCTGTTTAAGAAGTAGCCATCACAGGTATATTTTCCACATAATCAATAGTTAGTTTCACAGACTATCCATAGCTGAGGCTGGATATGGCAGACTAGGGCAGCCATGGTATGCTGATTTCCCTTAGCAACAATATGCCAGAATTGTCTGCTGTCCTTGGTCTTTTAGACTTCCATAGGGCTTCATCCAATTATTCCCTTCCCTCTTCTGCTTTGGGCTACAATGTCCCTACAACTTGACCTTGCCTCTTTAATTTTCTCCCTATTATCCTTTTTGATTGGCATGATAAAAAACACTTCTTGCCTTTCTGCAGGTGTTTGAGAGCCATTTAGGTTTCCGTTGACCATCGCTACGTGCCTACATTCATTTACAAATATATTCTTGAAGTGAAGCAAACAGTTAGGCTAGGATAACCTCGGACCCATGCAACTGTTCATGGGCATCTACTTCAAACATTTCCATAGTGTCTGCAACCTCTTTGTAAATATATGTTAAGCTAGCCTGATGGGTAACTAAGTACTCTGAGGAAATGGACCTCCTATTATTTGTCACAGCCTGATATCTGCTTTATAGTTAGCAAAGCCTGTTATTAAATTGTAAGTAAACCTTTCAATGTCACATGGAGAACATTGTGGTTCCTGTGTGTTTGTTGCATATCTCGTAGGTCTTCAGAGGCCACCCACAAGTTAGTAGAGAGCATCATATAATCTATTCTGCACCTGCACCCTGTTCTGTTAAAAGTGAAAGCCCCTATTGTATTCAAACAAGTCCTCCCTTTACATAATCTCAGACCATGTGTATACTCCACTTTTAGTCCTCAGCATCAGTTGTGGAGAATGTAGGCTCCAGCGTTCATCTGTGGTGTTAAAAATCTCCCAGTAAACAGTCGCAGCCCGTCCTTTTGGGTGGAGGGGCCATGACCCCACTTCTTGCTCCTCATGAAGAGGTTCTGTCAGGCTGAACAAAGGTCAGCCTGACAGAAACTCTTCATGTTCAGGTCAGGCAGCCAGGAGCAGACATGCACAATTTGCGCAGACTACTGGCTGCCTGAGCTGAACTTTGCTGGGCTGAGGAGGTCACAGCTCCTATGGGCGTGAACTCCTCTGCTCAGCAAAAATGCCTTGAGGCCCTCCCCTGGGTGACGAGGAAAGCGTCACCCATTAACTTCAACCTGGGAGCTTCAGGTTTAAGCCCTAAAGCGCCCAGGGCAAGTGTCAATCAGTGACACTTTTTCACAGAGTTGGCTGGGGTCAGCAGTCTCACTGACCCCATCCCACTCTGTGAGGAGGCTGGGACTGCTGCCTTCCCTCATTGGCTGACCTTAGGTCAGCCAATGAGGGAAGGCAGCAGTCCCAACCCTCCTGGGGCCTCCAAGGCTAAAGTTAAGTGTGTGTGATCTTTCAAAATGAATGTTTGGTGCATGCATGTTTGAATGTTCTGAGTGTTGTTAATGGACGTGCGGGTGTGTGTGTGTGCGTGCATGTGTGTGTGAAAGAATGAGTGTGTGTGTGCGATCTTTTAAAATTAATGTTTGGTGCATGCGTGCATGTTTGAATGTTATGAGTGTTGTTAATGGATGTAAATACCTGTGTGTGAAAGAATTAGTATGTGTGTGATCTTTTAAAATGAATGTTTGGTGCGTGCATGCATGTTTGAATGTTATGAGTGTTGTTAATGGATGTGCGTGTGTGTGTGTGTGTGTCTGATCTTTTAAAATGAATGTTTGGTGTGTGCGTGCACGTTTGTATGCTATGAGTGTTGGTAATGGATGTGCGTGCGTGCCAGCGTGTGTGTCTGTGAAAGAATGAGTGGTGTGTGTGCTTCCCGCCCACCTCCTCCCTCCTAAAGCTGCCGGCCACCACTGCCAGTAAAATCAGTTGAAAATTATCAATATTTGCTTCCCGGGAGTCTTTCAATTTTTGGAATGTTTCTGAATGGCAGTGTTTCTGGATGGGACGAATCTAAATGTTAAAAGTAAAATTTCCTGTCCCTCCTAGTAAATAGTGAGAGTTCTGAAAGATTTATTGAGTCAGTTAACAATTGCCTAATTGTGCAGCCAGAAAAATATTCACCCAAACGGTTAGCCCTTCCGAGGTGCGACCTATTCCCTCATGAGATACCTTCATACTAAAATTTATGAAACTAAATGGATGCACCAAAAACAGCAGTCAGGTTTCTTGGAAGAGGCATATATCAAACAGATCAATAAACTACCCCCATGGTGGATCAGACAATTTAGAATTCATACCAGTCACATTCCATGACAAAATTTGAATATTAACTCTATCAGTCGATGCTCTATCTCCTTTAGTACAAATCGACAATGGACTTGGAGAGTCAACCCATGAGCTTTCAGCGCCAAAGTAAAATTGTGATCTAGGATATGCATTACAGTAGAAGACATAGATAGTTTTGAAGTAAGGACCATAACGTTGGTGTAAGACATCTTTGGGAAGGGTATAAAGTCATCTATCAATCTATTGTGATGCATCATTATCACTAGCACTGCTGGAGGTTCCCTGATGTGGTACCACTATGGGTTTCCAATTTTTTGGTGCCACTGTTACTGTAAGATTGTACTTCTATTGTATATGAATTTTGGACTTAGGCACCAATCAAGCATTTTAAAGACAAAAATCCATTTGCATAGATGCCTTCCTTAGGAAACAATTGTATATAATCATACCCGTGTGTGCTGGAAGAATAACGCCTGGCCATTACAATATCAGAACAAATCAGGGAATAGCACTGGTGAGTGCATCTGATCCAGTGGATAGTTTTATTTTTTGCTACTTCTTCTCTAATTTCAATGAAAATCTTAGTGGCATTGGTCATATACACAACCCCTCCTCCTGATTGATGGTGATTTACTAAGTGTTTAGCATATGCTCATTCCCCAGGTGCCTTCCACAAGACGTTTTTCTACAGCCTTCCCAGTAATACTGTCTCACCATACTTCTCAACAGGGTAAGGTTGAAATCTAGTGGTCAATCTGTGTTTAACAAACTCTCAAGCAGTATCGACTGCTTTTTATGCTCCAGCATGCGCAAGCACTCTGGCCCCTGTTGTAATCTCTCTGTGGACTTTTAACGACACCCATGTAATGCCCATCGGGTTGGTTGGTTCGTGGGCTAGCCTTTTAAAATTCGCTTGATTTCAGTAGTGAAAGGCATGCATACATCATGCCTTTTACGATGTTTAGTCCTCCCCTACAGCACCGGTAAACTACTGAAAGCATACAGGGCTCCATGTTTTCTGAATGGCTTCTGGACCACTTTTTCTTTTTATTTCCTATGCGGTGGGATGTCGCTGGGCAGTAGTTGAGCATTTTGCATGACACAGACCCTGTTACATGGATAATTGCACTTTTGTCAATATGTTTGACTGCGAGCGAACTTGTTTCCTTTTGTGTGCATCTTCACGTCAATACTCATGGCGCGGCTCTGTAAACCGACTTGTTTATGTAAAACTATTACTTTTTATTTTCAATTTATGTGACAAGAAAAGTCCGGTTAGGAGTTTACTATGCTAATAGCTCTAACTCAAGCAAATGTGAGACCCATTGCATTATTACGCCTTTTCCGCTGTTCTCAACCTGACAGCAACTGTTGCTTTTGAGGAGGGTGCCTTGGCCGCACCAAGTGTGCTTGAGAATAGCTCGGTCGGACAGAGTGACTGCACTCCTCCCCCAGCTAAGAGTTGTGCATAGTACATAAAAGGCTGCTGCTGTCAGTGTGTGTATTTGTACAGATACAGTGGCCAGCGTCGTGTTTATTTGTACTAACATAGATGGATGGAGGTGAGGAGGCCTCCAGAGGTCGGCCGTAAATACCGGGTGTATCTGTGAATACTACTGCCTTCATCACGGCTCTGCTCCACTCTGTCGCTCTTTCTTCTTTCCCTCTGTTCCTCCCACCTTGTATTTTCCTCAGTATTGCATCCTCCTGCAGTACCTGCTTACCTTGCTTTTAACCACCCATCCAACTGAAGTGCAAAGAACCTTTGACTTTGCACATAGACATGTGAAGAAGTTTGGAAAAACATATGAAAGTAGAAAATAATTTGCCCCACAGTAATTAGTCACCAGTATTAAGACTAAGTAAGAAGCGCCTTGCAAAGAAAATGTAAAGGCCACATTGAGCCATGAGAGTAGTGACAATAGTCTGTTCTTGCTGTATATGGCATTTTTGAAAGATCAAACTTTTGAAGTAATTCATGCCACTCCACTTCTCAAATGAGAGTAGTACACTTTTGTTTGTTCCAATCTGGAATTGATTTGTGTCTGAGGAGGCTCATTGAAAAATAATCCATAGTAAACAGAGATGAGATATCAATGAGAACAGAAGGCTACCAGGGACAATAGGTGTGTGCAGAGGAAGCTTGAGTCACATCTTAGTGATGCACCACAGCTACTTGTTGTGAGTAAGCCTGATATTTTTGCTAACGCATGCAACCTGTGCACAGCGACACCTGACTATTTTGAGCAATGACATATGCCTCGCAAAGCTGCTCATATATTCAACAGTGTATTGCTATCTCTGGAGACTGGTCCCTTTCTTGTGATGCTCCCTGCTTCCATCTTAAAACAAGGAGGCCAGGTATACAGCCTATGAAAATTCTGCCATTGGGTTTCATTGCTGAGCAGCGCCAAACTTTATTAAACTTGCCTTTAGCCAACTATTTATATGAGTAGAAAGGGAGCACCGGATCGGAGGTAATGGGGAAGAGCAGTGGTTCTGTCAACACCAGGACAGTGTGCGCTCCATGGGCAACATAATGCAAAATGACAAACCTTATGAAATGTAATAATTCATGCATTATGTGTTGATATTGCATATTAACTTTTTGTATTGCAGGTATTTATCTTGAAATGTCATTAATGCTGTAATGTATTGTTAATTTTCAAACCTTTCCTGCAGCCTGGCTGGGTGTGGCATGTGGGCGGGGCTTGTGTCTATTTAAGGAACCCAGCCCAGCTCCATGTGCTCACTATTCAGAGGTCCTGGTGCCGAGCAGCAGCATTTTCCTGGGCTCCTGTTCGGAGGCCTACTTGGACATTTCCTGGCCTTGTCCTCATTATCTTACTGATCTTCAAGCAGGGCGGTAAGACGGAGGTTGCGGTAGGCCCCCCGACTCCGTTTCTAGAAACATTTGAGTTTTTGGCTTTGTGATTTACAGTGTGCATGATTTATTCTTGGCACTTAACCCTTGCAGTTCAGATCGGCAGAGTGCGCAATCATTTTGAGGCATTTGAATCTTGATGGTTGAATCGGCAACAGTGTGCGCGATTCATTCTTGGCAATTAACCCTTTCAGTTCGGATCGTCAGAGTGTGCGATCATTTCGAGGCATTTGAATCTTGATGGTTGAATCGGCAACAGTGTGCGCGATTCATTCTTGGCAATTAACCATTGCAGTTCGGATCAGCAGAGTGCACAATCAATTCGAGGCATTTGAATCTTGATGGTTGAATCTGCAATAGTGTGTGCGTTTCATTCTTGGCAATTAACTCTTGTAGTTCGGATCGGCAGAGTGCACAATCATTTCGAGGCATTTGAATCTTGATGATTGAATCGGCAACAGTGTGCGCAATTCATTCTTGGCAATTAACCCTTGTAGTTCAGAT
Source organism: Pleurodeles waltl (assembly GCF_031143425.1). Classification (NCBI taxonomy): domain Eukaryota; kingdom Metazoa; phylum Chordata; class Amphibia; order Caudata; family Salamandridae; genus Pleurodeles; species Pleurodeles waltl. The sequence continues at coordinate 654,711,394 of NC_090443.1, read as the reverse complement.
CGGCAGAGCGCGCGATCATTCAAGGTACTTGAGTCTTGATGCGCAGTCTGGCAATAAGGTGCGCAATAATTTCTGGGCAATTGAATCTTGAAACTTAGATCAAACAGAGTGTGATCTTTCTAGACAAAACAAGTTTAGTTAATTTGCCTATTCCACAGTATCATTCATGAGTCCTATAGCAGTTAATTCTTTGGGAACAAATGGACTCATTGACTCTTGTTGTGACGTAATTGCTATTCTAAGGATTAACTTGAGAGAGTTCAATGTTCAGGGTACTTGATTATAAAAAGGTCACGTTATTGAAAAGTTCTTTAGTCTCTCATGTTATTAGAGCATAAAGAGTTAAAACAAAGTTTATGAAGATTAATGTGAATGATCTTGCTATTGTGTTCTTAACTCTTGCTTCCACAGGTCTCCTTCCCCGCTGTTCCCAACCTAAACCCCATCCCCCGCTTGGCCATTCTTTAACTCTGTGCTATGATAGCTAGTAGAGTTTGGAGCTGCCAAGAGGTGGACTTATTGGGAACAGGCGCAAACCCCAAGGATCCGGCCTCACTGACAGGTTCCCTTTTAACCGAAGCTTTTAGTATGCAGACAGGCTCGAGACTAAGGCCTACATTCACCAGACGGACCTTCTTGCACCATTACTCAATATTGCAAAATGGGAACTTTTGTTTCCTTTTGTGTGTCTCCTTCACGCTCATGGTGTCCGTCGGCTCCCTTGTGTGAAACTGTTTTACTTTTCATTTTCAGTTTATGTGGCAAGAAAAGTCCAGTTAGGAGTTTACAACGTTAATACGATCAAATGTGAGACCTATTGCATTGCAAATTCCTGTTGAAATGTGTTTCTAATCCCAGGCCAAGTATCTGGTTTATATGGATATTTTGGACTATACAAATGTCTTTTACCCGAAAAATCTAACAAATTAAAACCAAGCTTGTCAATTGGCTGTCTAGCAACTTTAGGCACATTTATCTTCGTAGGTGCAGAGATGTTGCTAGATAGTACATTAACCAATTTTTTTTTAATTCCTCTTTTTCTGCGTAAAACAACTCTACTTTAACAACAAGTCTCTTCAAAAAATTAATACAGGCACACAATCCTAATCATTCTGAGAAGAACTTACATCAATCATGCTCTTTAAAACACCTGCTTGAGATTCAAGGCTTGACAATGGTACAAATGAGTTAGTATATGCTACATTAGAACTTATAATAGGCCAAGGTTGGTTTTATTTTGGTAAATCATTACTACTGCTACCAGGTGGCAAAGTAGTTGCTCCTGGCCTCACTAAGGGCCAGATGTAGCAAGTTCCGATTTTGCGAATCGGAAATTGCGAGTCGGTGTGACTCACAATTTCCGATTCGCAAAATCGGATGCAAAACGGTGTCTCAGACTCCGTCTGCGATTCGCAATGGGGTCGCAAAGACCCACCTCATTAATATTAATGAGGTGGGTCGCATTTTGCGACCCCATAGCGAGTTCCTGCACTCACAGGGATGGTGGCCTGCTGAAGACAGCAGACCTCCATGTCTGTGACTGCTTTTTAAATAAAGCAGTTTTTTTTTTATTTTGCAGCCCATTTTCCTTGAAGGAAAACGAGTTGCAAAATGAAAAAAATAACGAACCATTTGGTTTCGTTTTTTCAGAGTAGGCAGTGGTCCATTGGAAAAAACCTTTTTGGCAACATTCACAAAGGGAATGGGAATGGGAAATGGGACCCCTTCCCTTTTGCGAATGGGTTACCACCAGTGTGACAGCAATTTAGCATCGTGATGCGAGTCGCAAATAGGAAGGGGACACTCGCAAATTGTGAATGAGCATCGCGATGAGCATTTTTCATGACGCAAACTGCGATTTTCGCAGTTTGCACCATGCAAAATGCTTCCTACATCTGGCCCTAAGTTAGCTATGTGTTTACTAAAGCCTCTTTTAGAAAAGATATTCAGCACCCTAGGGGGCATACTTACAAGTCCTGTGTGTCACTTTTTGTGATGTACTGGAGGCGCCTAGTTGAGGCCCATATCTATAAGGCCATGCAAGCCAATTTGCATGACTTTTAATACGCTTGTAGATATGCTGTAAGGCAACACAGTGCAAGGTGCTGCATTGCCTTACACTACGCAAGGGAGACGTTACATGGGCATTGCGGTGGGTTTTGCCACTCGACACCTGTGGGTTTTGGTGCATTCCCAGATTTACACGGTGGCGCCCGCCACAAATGTCAAAGGGGGGGATTGGGGAGGAACAGGGGATTAGGGAAATAATAATTTAAAAAACTCACCTGTCCAGCTGCAGAGGCTGCCAGCTGCCTTACTCCTCTTCTCTCCTGCTTCTGATGGTGTCCCAGCAGTCCCTTCCACCAGCACAGGCACCCCATGCAATCCTAGAGCTGCTCTCATGCTATACCTAGCACAAGAGCAGTGCCAGGATTAGTCTAAGCGGGTTGGTCTGCTGCTCAGACAGTGCATGGGAGTCTGTGCTGTTTCTCCAACCTGGCTGTGCAACACAGCTGTGTTTGAAGAACCTAAGTGTCCATGTCTGTTTGAAAGGCCTAAGATGGCAGTCCAAACTAACATGCACCCTTTTAAGTGCACTCCAGTGACTCTACTAGTCATCCCTCCTCCCATGGCCTGGCCCCATCCCTCCCTGCTCTCACTGGCTCAGCCAGCAGCTGAAAAATAAAACAATAATAAAATATTGCTTAATTGTTTTAGCTGCTGGCTCTGAGACAATGGGGCGCCGCTCCTCCACCAATGTGGATGAGTCGCAGCTGGATTTACAAGAATTTGTAAACCTGGGATTGCGTCAAAACTGTATGCCTCCCCGGGCAGGCACAACAAACATAAATATCTTTATTTCTCCTTTTTGGTTCCTCTTTCTTTGAGTGCTGTATTCTGCAGCACAAATAGAAAAAGGAACATGCCTCCCAGGATTGTTTTTGTGCAGGAAGGTGTCCCTTCCTGCACAAAAACTATCCTGCCAAAAACCCAGACACCCTTGCACCTTTGTACAAGGGTGCATACATTGACACTAGGTAGCAAATTATACACCAGCGCAGGTGAAAGGACAGAAATGCGTTGTATCTTGTAAATACCTTCCATGTGGTGCAGGGCAGTGCAGCAAGGTGACTTGCTGCGCTGCCCTGTGCCACGGAGCTTGTAAGTATGCCCCTAGGTGTTCCAGTTACAGATTTTACAGGTCTCGCCCTATTTAGGATTGTTTCAACTTCCTTTATCGGATTGTCAATGTCTTTAACAATTGAGTTGCTTGCTGCCTGTATTTTTGATTTAGTTGTGTCTTGAAAAAAGCCTTTCTTTTTCCCACGCTTGCTGACAGGAAACAGGATGCACTATGAAAACAAATGTTAGTTTGAACCACCCCACACTTGCCCAACAAGCAAAGGACATCGTCCAGAAACAATTGGCAGTCACAAGATATAAAATGTAGCATCCATGTGTTAGAGTATTTATCCATACATGAAAAATGGAATCAAGAGCGGTGACCCAGCCCAGCCTCTCCTGGCTGAAAACAGGCCCACCTTGGCCACGGCCTTGTCCAGGCATGGCTCGCACATATCCCACAAAGTGGGTTCAGTGTGCACACTAAAGAGCTCCAGAAGACTTTGCTCCACCCACTCCTTAGGAGCACTCAGTGACCTTGAGTTTGTGAACGTAGTGGTAGCAGAAAAGAGTACCACACAGGGGGTTTAATGTGAGCACTAAATAGTGGCAGAAAAATTTGTTCCCCAACCTTTTCAGGAGCACTCTGAGGCATTGAGCCCTGGACAAAGTGACAGCAAAGAAGATGGTACTGATTTGCAAAAGGGAAGGGGTCCTTTTCGAACCCTTTTACCTTTGTAGATGTTAAAAAAAGTGGGACCAAAAGGAGACAGTGTGGTCCACTGAACTTTTTCGTTTAAACTCAATACAGTTTCCTTTAAGGAAAAAGGTCTGCATTTAAAACAATGCTCGCTTTTGTTTTGAAAAGCAATCACAGACATGGTGACCTGCTGACCCCAGCAGGCAAACACCCTGTCAATGGCCTCCAGTCATAGTGAGTCACAATTTGCAACCTACGTCATCAATATACATGAGATAGGTCAGATTCCAGTCACTATGATTCCTATTCATTAGACCTAGGTTGGTTCTTAGAAATCATAACTGGTTGCTAAACACATGGTCGCACTTTATGACCCATATTTTGCAACCAGATATTAGTGGCCAAATGTCAGCACCTCAGAATGAATGGAAGCCCCACACAGAATTAACCTCTAGTCCAAAAGGCTTCCTGCAATGTGATGTCAATAGGATTAATTTACCCTTACATGAGTGTGCAGTAGGGTTCCAATGTAATATTTCAAAGCATACAGAAACCTACAAAGCTATTAGTATTCTGAAAAGAAGTCTGAGTTGGTAACAGACCATGAGAACCATGACCATGACCAGACCAGACCATGACCATGAGAGATGCTCACCACCAGTTAATCTCTTCTGCCGCATTCTCTCCCTTGGAGTGACGTGTGGAAGCCAGAGCAACATCTGACACATGAAAAATGCAGAATTCTCATTCAAGGCTGTTATGCTGAAATGCGTCCTAGTAAGCTTTTATAACACTGAGAGCGCTTGTTCTCTTTTTCAAGAATTCTGTACGTATATATATATATATATATATATATATATATATATATATATATATATATATGTGTGTGTATGTAAATGTGCATGTATATGGTGATATTGGGTTGATCAATGATGATGTGCACGAAAATTTTTATACACAAATGGTACATTTTCATACACAAACGAGGCTGTATCAACACTGTTAGGTTCCCCTGTCGTGAACTCTCCGTCAACCCCAGCATGTAGGTATGTGGTCAGGCAGGCTCTGAGACCCAGGCCTGAAGGTTAATGACTGACAGGTCACAGGTGGGGTAACACTTAGCCATCAGCCAAACACACAAACAGAAGAACTTAGTCAAGATCCCACAGATAGGCAGCAACACTACAATGATCCCCGGAGTCTGCCCCAATAAAGCACACATGCCAGAGGGATGTATGCATTCCCAAAAAGCAAAAAGTTAGATGGAACATAGTTAGGTACACTTAGCCAATCAGGACACAGCACACACAGTACATGCAGTGTCCACGCACCCCTCAGGCTGGACATCTGAACATACTCTCGCTAGCCCTCATTGTGTCCATGCCAGGTCGAGGCCCACCTGCATTCCCTATCTGGAATTTTATCTATGACTCATATATTTATGGCTTTATTACTCCCCGACAAAATGTATAAAACTCACTTCATTCCGACATATGACTGAGTCAGTCCTCTGACCCCGGTTTGTTTTTTAAGTTAACGCACCATAAATATATATAAATATATATTTTCCACTGAAAAAAGCAAAGGTTGGATAGATGATATAGTTAGGAAACAGTATTAACAAAACTATAGAAATTCACTTAAAAATCCAAAGGTTACAGGGCCGTTATAGTTAGGATCTGAATTTACTCGCACAAAACCATAGAAATTCAGAAGTTATAGTTAGCTCAAGTAACTATAACTTGTGCCCACCATGCACAGTTGTCTCCTAAATAATTGTACTGCAAATGTTACATTGATATTATCAATGAGGTTATCAAAGATGTCATGAGTGATGTAATATGTGGGGTGATTAGCAGTGCATGGCGAGTGACCATATTATAGTTACCTTAGGGCACAAGTTTTAGCTACTAGCTACTATATGACTCACCTCCTCCCTCCCAGGATGGCTAGTGTTTACAGTAATCAAGGTGGTGAGCGACAAATGCTTCACCGTCCCCTTGAAATATAATCTCTTGTCCCCCAATTGAGGACAAAGCCCATCCCACCCTGACCAGGCTGACAGACTGGAAAATCAGCTATTCAGTAGGTGTACACCTGCAAAAGGCTAGCCACATCTTTAGGGTGAGCTAGGAGGTCTGTACAGCCTAGGGAAGGTTCTGCCATGCTGGCAAACCTTGGAACTAGTGAATTCTGGGTAGAAAAGTGACATACCCTCACAGGAAGTCGTCACTTCAGGGGCAGGCTAGCTGCAGGGACAAGTAGCACATTGGTCACTGTCCCTCAGACCCTTAACGCCCCAAAACCAGGATTTAAAGGGCTCCCTTGCACCAGTATTAGAGTTCTGACTTTATATCCAAAAAGAGGCACAAAGAAGATGCCGTCACTGACTACAGGACTTCGGACTCTGCTGCAGTACAAAGAGAGGACACTTAAGTGCCCTAAAGAGATCTATACTGTAACTGTGTGATTGACGTGTGCCCCTGGTGAAAACGAATTCCTCTAGTGGACACCAGAAAGTACATCAGACTCCCCTGACTGCTGGTACCAGTTACCTGCAACCTGCAGAAGAATCATTGTGCTGTGTCCACAGAAGTGCAACCCATCAGGCCCCTCTTGAATGAGCCCCAAAAAAGTCAGTGACTTGCAATCCGGGAATGGTAGCGAGGCTCTCGCCAAGTTTTGAGCTGCTACCCTTTTCCAGATGACCTCCAGCTGACAAAGTAACCGTGGACTACTCATGCCGCTGCCAAGACTTGTCTTTCACCAGCCCAGTAACCAGCAGCTTCTCGGACATCACCAACTACAGAGAAGCTCCCCAGCTTAGTAAACAACATTGGCAAGAACTCCACTCCTGAGAATATGCATCATGAAGGAGGTGACTTTGAGAGGAGCAGCAAAGCATTTTTGGCATGACCAGTCCCTGCGAATGAGAGTTGCAAGGTCACTTCTGCACCTGGAGCCACCGGACGTGGTGGTGAAGATCCAGCTGTGGAATCCAGGTTGTGGGACCCCAAAGGCCTCTACTTCCCAAGAATAGAGTGTGAGTCCACCCCAAAGTGTGCTTTTATTAAGGGCTGCAATTTGACAGCCCAAGCACCTCTGCACCTATACTCCCTGAACAAGGTAACTAGAAACTGACTTTTGAGATTTGGTCTAGGGACCTGCAAGACCTTAACTCCAAGTAGGTTCTTCGGAGCTCTCCCTGCAGAAAAACTTTTCTGAGAGGTGTTGAAAAGAGGAAAATATGAGGAGAAATGAAGCTTCTTCTTGTTACACCTCACTTCTGGATGCATAAGGTTTTGGCACATCCCCAGGTTTACATAGTTTTGTAAGTCTGGGGAAGCATCAAATTCCATGGGTGTTGCGTGGGAACGTCCATGGACTGCCTCCCGAGTGCAGAGCAAGGCAACCCAGGAACTTGCGCTGCCTGGCCTTACTCTCTATCTATGAGGTCATTCAAAACCACGCTAAATGTCTTTGCTGGCCTCATAGATTTGATTTTGTAGTTTGCACCACCAAGTCTGGCCGAAAATGTATGGTAATTGATGTTAATGAGGGCAGAGATGATGCCACCAGGATTTCAATTGGAGAGGGGGCTTGGGGCAGGTAAGATGGATGAAGAGGAAGTGAAGCATATACATCTGGTGGCGAACTGCACAACGTGAAACCAGTAAAGGAGGGGACCATCCCAGCTTCTCTACTTGACTAAATTGAGTGATCCAAGCCAAATATTGATTTTCACTTAGCCTCCTCTTCCTCCCTAATCACATATAAGTGAATCTTGAAATTCATGACTTCAGGATGTGTGCGGTACACACCATTATCCAGTGTAAAGTTAAATAGACTACGATGCTGTTCATGGATAAAGGAAACACAGGCCAACCAAAGAGTACACAGCACAAATATTTGACCTCCCAGTACACAATGGGCATTGTTGTCCAGGTGGGTGGGGGGTGGGAGAACAATGAATGTTACCCAAATCCTTGTTGACAATAATACATATCAACATTTTACCTGCAATCCACTGGCATGATTTGATGTGTAAAGGTGGCACAGGTCTGCATGTTGGGGAACACTCAATTTTGAAGAGACCACATCATACTTATGATGCATGATGCTGTAAAAATGAAGATGTATCCAAAAGTAGGCGGTGCAGGACACCCTAGTTAGTTCTTACCTTTAACTATCAGTAACCTTCAACTATAAGTTTGCCTGTTAATGTGATATCTGGCTGATGTCAGTGCTGTGTTGAGTTAACAGCTGCACACTGCTGTTGCTGAATGAGGTCTGCTTTTAAAAGGCCAGGAGGGTCACATGCGCCCACTGCCTGTCAATTACATATCACTGGTCTATACCTATGACACATACATGTAAAGTCTTTACCATCATTCTTTGCACTTAAATATATACATGTATGTCACATTACAGCTGTTGGCAGGACTTCCTCAGTAATCCATATGGTACCATGCACAGGTTTGGGAGACATCTTAGCTGCTGCAGTCAAACCCACTACTATCTGTTCATCGGGTTATGTATGCCATATAGCGTTGTAAACTATTGATTCCCAAATCATGCACAAGAGCCAAATCCTTGTGGAAGGACATTAGCATATATAGCCACGTTTGCATAGCATCGGAAGTGGTGTGTAAAATGTTACTAACATAATCAGTAATGTGTGTGTCAAGTGGGCATCTTCACATATTATTTATGTGAACATTAAGTATAGTGTCACTTCCTTCTCAAGCTGCTGGATCAAGGACCACATCTGCTACACGGTCGAAGAGCCAGTTACAGCAGCTGATATCACGTGGATCTCAACACCACACAGAGCTGTGGTTGGAGCTTGTAAGTTTGCTTTGGGATTGCACACCTGCATTGAACACCTCAAAGCAATGGTGTGAGCTGTCATGTGTATCTGTACACAAACCAGGTCACATGTGGAACTTTTGTTTATGAAAAGATCATTTGACTCAACCTTTCTGCTGCACCACATGATATTCGAAGGCAAATATTTATCCTGTTGTAACATCTGTCTTTCAGGTGCTGAGGACGATGAGGAATGCACTCCTCTTCCAACAGCCATGTCAGCTGAGAGTAATGCACAAGAGGAGGAGGAAGAAGTAGAAGAGAATGAGGAGGAAGTAGAAGAGGATGAGTCTGATCCTCTGGCCACCATTGTTGGCCCACTGGCAAAATATCTAAGCCCTCACCTGCTCCAGCTAGCATAGTACTTCTCACTCCATACCCCAAAATTGCCCATTCCTAGCAGTCAGTCAAGCAGCCACAGCATTCACCCACACCAACACAAATATCAACCCATCACAGTCCTGATGTCCAGGTCAGATGTGTTAGTTCCCCAACATACTCCTCCCATGACAGTGCGTCCCAGGCCTTCTCTCCACTAATCTCCTCCCCGCCGCCTCCCACCCACCAGCCCCCCCGCCCGGTGCTGGACCTGTCTTATCTGCGGCTGCCCCATGTGAAGGGGCCTGGGAGGTGGTCATGGTGGCCAGTGGGAGAAGCCTTTTTTTCCAACAGCAGGCTGGACCTTCATGTCATTGCAGCTACTCTGTCTGACATGTCAGACTCACTACAGGACATGCGCCAATTCCAACAGATGATCGATAGACTGACCCAGGTCTTAGGAAACATGGACATGTCACTTTTTTCTCAAGGTGCTGGATTGAGGACCACATCTTCTGCTATACACTTGAGGAGCCAGGTTCAGCAGCTGATATCACAGGGGATCTTAATCCCACACAGAACTGTGGTTAGAGATGGTGAGTTTGCTTTTGCATTGCACATCTGCATTGAACACCTCTATGCTACGGTGTGACAGACTGACCTCACTGCTATGGTACGACAGACTGACCCAGGTCTTGGACAGAATAGACATGTCACTTTCTCCACATGCTGTTGATTTGAGGGCCACATCTTCTGCCACACACTCAGGGTCCATGTCTTGGACAGCATTGACAGCATGGATAAATCTTGGCAAACCATGTCAAAGAAGATAATTTACATCATAGCCATCCATGGGGAAGAGAGTGCAAGACACCATGCCGTGGCCATAAAAATGATGGAGGGCATGCTGAAACTGATCCAAAGTATACCTTCACAGTCAACACATGGAGGGGACCCAAAACATCTACCTGAATCACTTCACACCCAGCCATGTCTCTTGCATGTTCCTCTCAGAACCTATGCAGCTCATCATAGATCTGCAGTAGGATGTGAGAGGACATATTTGGCTCCCTTTCGGATGCCACCAACACTACCTGGGATGCAGCCATAGGAGTGACAATACAGGGAGAGGTTTGGGTCTCACATGAAGGGCGTGGGGTATCAGGGCAGACCTTTCCCTTGGTTCATCTGGACATCCACTTGAATGTGGACTTGTGGCAGAGAGTGCAGCTGGAGGCCCTGATAGAAGAGGGCCTCAAGAGGTATGGAGGGGTCAGAAGCAGGCCCGGGTGGTAATAGGGGCTGGTCTGGGGACACCTCAGATGTGTAAAGTTCTTGTGTGTCAGGGGGGAGTCACATTCCTCCCCCTAGCTGGAGGTGTCCCAATAGATACCCCCTCACATTTTCTTCAGCCTCCACCTAGTCTATTGGAATCATTGTAGGTTCTGCCCAGGTGGGCGCACTACCGCCATCTGCTGATGTTTTGGGTCCGTCCTCCTCCTATTCATTGGAAGAAAAAAGCTGTGTTCTCTGACACCCTGAGGATGTCCCGCTCTGCCACTGGTTTTGTTCTTGATGAGTTTGGCCTGCCGGGTCCACTGAAGTGGAAGACAAAACATTATGTAGTTGGTGTCATAACAAAACAAGTAACTACATGAAGCAAGCTCAGACTATGTTTTCCATTGATCTAACTAACCAGTTAGATGTGTCTTGGAGCCAAAAGTATGTGTACTATCATTGTGATGTCCTGAATTCACTCACACATTGGCATTTTTCACAATTTTGGAAAGTATACATTTCTGTACAGACCAACCCTCACCTTCAGCATCATTGAAATCAGTGTTTCCTGACATTGCAACATACTCATCTTAAAATGTCAGTCTAGAAGTGAAGATGGGACACAGTCTGGATGGATATAGCCGCACCCAAGCTTGGTGCTAGGATTATCTTGGAATGTGCAGTCTCAACAGTCTTAAACGTACGATCAAATGTCACCTGTTGTGGTGCATTTTTTAACACAACACTAATTCTGGATGCAGTGTACATATACAAACAACGCCTTGGATATGAGCTTTGCTAAGATGTAAATTTAAGTATTTGAATATCCCTTGACAACTTAAGATACTCTGCATGGCAAGTGCTGCATTTTGCATGTCAAAACTACTTTGTAGGAGCTGTATGCTGGTTAGCACATGTGCATAGTTAGTACAGTTATCAAGACAATTCAAATGACATATGAGCCACTGTTGGGAAGATGTGCATTTTTGTCCCCCTTGAAAATGTTGGAATCAATTTGAGTGAGACAAGTATCACAAAGTCAGCCTTTACTTTATGGCACATTATATATTTTACCAAGAAAAAACACACAAAAGGTATGCATGTTATGACATCCAGTACACAAAGGCCTCTTGTTGCCACACTGGACATTGCGCTATTCCTTCCCTATTGCACACAACAGTTATAAGTTCCTTGGTTCACCCGTCATGGTGTTGGCAGTTCATTTATTCATTCAAATGCAACTGTGAAGGTCATTTCCTTATTAATGTTCAGAGCACTATAATCTGGTTAATGCATTATATGTGCTTCAATGAAGCACTGGTCTTGTAACTACAGCAGCAGTCACTCATTATATGAACGGTGACTTAAGACACCTGATAGTACAGATCTGTCATCACTCACTTCATACTATCAGAAACATAATGCAGGTCATGCATTTACCAGGTCTCTGCTGCTCATACTGTACAGTGGCTTAAGGCAGGGCCTGTGCACATGGGGCAAAGAAGACGGACCCATTAATTCCAGGATCTTGATTCAGGCCCAGTGTTTCAGGTCGCCCCAGCGATTGCAGCATATTTTGTCCTGCCAGTGGTTCATACCCGCTGCCCTGCAGCACTCAACAATGTGAGGCCAGATTTCTGTGCATGCTGCATTACTCAGCTGGCCCTCTGGACTCCCATAAACCTATGGGTGTTTAACAAGCACCTCTCACTGAAAGAGGGTGCTTGTCATTAAGTCCCTCATTAATGTTGGGGCAGTTTAAACAAACAGAAAAGCAGCATGGCAGAGGATCTTGTTTGGAGTTGATGATAACTCAGAATGACCATAAAATGGCTGCTTGCAAATTCAAGGTCATGAACTTCCTGCCTTGTATTTCCTGTATGTCATTTACTGTATAAAAACATTGGGTTCCGGCCCGTTTTTGGAGGCTCCAGTCCGATTGCAGAGTTTCTGCATCCGGAGCGTGCTCTCTGCACACGGGGCGGAGACTCTGCAATCAGGCCTGAAAACCAGGTTTTTAACCAGAAATTTTGAAAAAGGGCAGGAAGGAAAGAGGGTGTGATTACACACTACATTACAACCCAGCACAGTTTGCCCCTTTGCATTATGGTACATGTGATCCAGATTTTGCATTTATTTCAAAGTTGACAGTAGCTTTTCACCAAAGTTGCGGCAGACAGTGCTGTTTATCCCTAGAAACATATGGCCTGATTCACAAAGGGCCAATACAGGCATGGTGGAGGCCCCTCAGTGGTGGCAGAGTTTTTGTACTTGAGGCAGAATCTCTACAATGAAAATTCTGAGTGTAGGGGCCCATTGTGAGTCAGGGCCCTACATGTGTTTTTGGATTTCATCCTTCGTTGATAGAGAGCAGCACCCCCAAGCCCCTACAATACACGGATGGGCAAGCAGCCATTTTATGGTCATTCTGAGTCATTCGCACCTCCAAGCAAGATCACCTGCCATCCTGCTGCACTGTTAAAACCACTTCCCCCAACATGGCTAAAGGACACAAGGACAAGGTACCCACACGTTCTATGATACTGATGTGACCATACTAACTGAGGGGGTGCTTGATAGGTGCCATTATGTGGGGCCAGAGAGACAGATGAGTTTTGCTGCACACAATGAGATCTGGAGTCAGTTGACTGTCAGCTACAGGGAAGTGTGTTGTTGTACCTGTGATTGGCCTAGATGTCCCAAAAGAGGAGGGGGGAATATTAATACAAAATGACTAGCTTAGACAGTGGCAGCCACTCTGTTCGAAATGGGGCCTTGGTTGTGGCCACAGGAAAGCAAATGCTTCTCTTTCAATAGCACTCCACCTCTGTTCCCGTGATAGTAGTTTATTTGCTAATAAAGACTACCGGTTTGTCTGGGCCCTCCTCATTCAGCTGTGCTAGTACTGCTTCTATGCCATGCTCTGCAGGGTCTGTCTGCATGATGAATTCTCTGGAGTAGTCAGGTGCCTTGAGGAAGGGGGCTCTGCACATGGCTTCCTTCAGTGAGTCAAAGGCTTTCTGACAAGCCTCTGTCCAATTCACCAACCTAGGTTGTTTCTTGGATGTCAGTTTTGTTAAGGGGGCTACTATGGTGCCATATCCCTTAACAAATCTGTGGTAATATCCAGTGAGGCATAAAAATGCCCTCACCTCGGTTTGATTACTAGGTGGTTGCCAGGCCTTGATGGATCAATCTTGGCCTGGAGGGGCTGCACCTTGCCACCACCTACTAAATGTCCCAAGTACACCATAGAACCCTGCCCAATCTGGCACTCACTGGCCTTGATGGTCAGGCCTGCCTGTTGTAGGGCCTGAAGTACCTCCCTGATGTGCAGCAGGTGTTCCTTCCAGCTGGAACAATAGACAGCAATGTCATCTAGGTAGAATGTGCAGAAGCTAGGACCTCGTTAACCAACCATTGGAAGGTAGCAGAGGCATTTTTAAATCCAAAGGGCATTACTCAGAACTGGTAATGGCCCTCAGGAGTAGACAAAGCAGATCTCTCTTGAGCCTCTTCAGTCAAGGCGATCTGCCAGTACCCTGACGTGAGGTCAACAGTACAAATGAACTAGGCAGCGCCTAGCCTGTCTATGAGCTCATCAGCTCGGGGATGGAGTGAGCATCTGTCTTTGTGACAGAATTGAGACTCCGGTTGTCCATGCAGAACCTACGTTTTGGCTTAGCACCAGGAGCAGCAGTCTTGGGAACCAACACCACTGAGCTGGACCAGGGACTGCTAGACTTCTCTATCATCCCAATAACAGGGAAGAGAACTACTCCAACAACTCGTAGCAGTCTCCCCTCTGATCTAGAGTCAGGGAGTCAGAGAGATTAACGCCCTCCACTGACCCATCACCTTCCTTGACAGAGAGGAGGTGGGGGAGATGCTCACTCTCCTCTTCCATGTCCTCATATGTCACAAGAAGCATACTGACATCAGACCTCTCAAAATGAGGCTTCTGGGGGTCTTGAGGTCCACTACGTAAGTGGCCTCCCCCTTTCGCTCCTTGACTTTGAATGGGCCAGTCCAGTGGTCCTGGAGAGCTCTAGGCTCTACTGGCTCCATCATCCATACTTTGTTTCCAGGTGACAATTCTACCAGGGTGTCCTTCTGGTCATACTATTCCTTCATCACCTCTTGACTGGACTCGAGGTGGCTCTTGGCCTGTTTCTAGAAACACTGCGTCTGGTTGCGGAGGGCCAGCATGTATATGACCACATCCTGGAGAGGTTTATTGGGAGCTTTCTCCAACCCTTCCTTCTCTAAAACAGGGTATCCATAGAGAAGTTCAAAGGGGCTGAACCTCCACGCCTTTCTGAGGCTCCTCCTTACAAGCAAAGGGAAGGCATGGCAAGAGGATGTCCCACTTACGCCTTATGGCCTCAGGCAGGCCAGTGATCATGCCTTTCATGGTCTTTTTGAACCTTTCAACAAGCCCATTGGTTTGAGGATGGTATGGGGGCAACCCGGTAGGTTACCCCACACTCATCCCACATGGACTTTATGTACACTGACATGAAGTTTGTGCCTCTGTCAGACAAAACCTCCTTTGGGAACCCCACACAGATAAATATCCCCATCAGAGCCGTGGTCACCACCGGTGCAGTCACTGTCATCAGGGGGATTGCCTCTAGGTAGCGGGTGGCATGGTCCACCAAAACCAGGATAAACCTGTTACCTAGGGTGGTTTTGGGGTCCAAGGGACCAATGACGTCAATGTCACCCTTTCAAAAGGGACGGGGAGTGGGATCAGGGGGGCCTTGAGCCTTTTCCCTGCCTTCTCACTAGCCTGGCAGTTTGGGCAGGACTTACAGAAATTATCTGAGGCTACCCACATTTGGGGCCAATAAAAATGGGTGACAAGCCTGGCAAAGGTCTTGTCTTGCACCAAATGTCCTGCCAGGGGGATGTCGTGAGTAGGAAAGCCCGGTAACACTGGTGGACCACCAGCACACGTGCTGCCCCACTGGCCTGTACCTTAGGCTCATTGTAGAGGAAATCATTCTCCCAATATATGTGGTGATCCCCAGAGGCCTCACCTGCTGCATGGGCTGAGGCCTGTTGCCTCAGACCCTCAAGAGTGGGGCACTCCTTCTGCGCTTTGCAGAATTCCTCCCTGATTGGTCAACCCTCCACTTGCCAGTCAGCAAGCTCAGGCAAGTTCCCCATGGTGGCTATATCCTCCCCAGTTGGCTCAGGGGCCTCCTCTTCTGGGACCCCGTCAACCACAGTGGGAATATCTGGGGCCGGTTTCCTGCACCCCTTGCCCTTCCTCTGTGCAGTTGTCTGGGCCATTGTTCCAGGCTCCAAACACCGTTGACTCCCTTCCCGGGCAGCCATGGACCATGTGGTCATGCAGACCCATTCAGGCAAACCTAACATCTCCAGGTGGGATCTGAGCTCTACCTTCTTCCAGGTAGTGTGCTCAAGATCATTGTGTAATAGACAGTCTACAGGCATGGCAGGACTCACAGCTACTTTTAGAGTACCAGAGACCTCCCCCACTGAAGGGAACCAGATGTACCTGTCGGTGGCTCTCATGATTGTCCGTGACTATGACCTGGTGGAATGTATTAGAGATGATCTGCACTGCTGACACCAGCTGACCCCTGACAGTAGTCATACTGGCTCCTGTGTCATGCAGAGCCTCTGCCCTTTGCCCATTAATGGTGACCCACTGCCTATACTTGGAAGTGTTGACAGGCATGTGGGCTTTTGGCACCATTTCTTTATCTCCAGGGATACTAGGGACACCTCTATCTGCTCCCCACAGCTAACTGGGACTGTCTTTCCCAAAGCTCTACACTAGCCAACCCAAGTGCCTGCCCTCCAATGGGGGCTGTGCCATCTGGGGACACTGGGAGTCGCTCTTAGAGTGTCCATGCTTGAAGCACACTAAGCATTTGGGGATGAACTTCCCTTTCTTCTTGTCAAAGAATCCTGCCCTCTTTTCAGACTCAGGCTGGGACTGGGTACCACCACCCCCTGGGAATTGTCTTGGGGTCCTTTTGAGAACTCCTTATTCTTAAGTTTTTCTCCCCCTCTTTCTTCTGGTGGGAACCCTGACTGCCTTTGTGGGTGTCCCCCAGATACCTTATTGTACACTCAGGTGCTAGCCCAGAGGTCTGCCTCCTCAGAAAGCTTTTTAGAATCAGTCATCTTACTGTCAACTAGGGGCTGGTGCAACTCTGTAAAGCAAACACTGAGCATATGCTCCCTTAGGATCAGATTATACAACCCTGTGTAATCATTTACTTTGCTACCCCATACCCATCCATTCAGTGCCTTACTGGAAAAATCAAAAAAGTCTACCCAGGTTTGTGTGGAAAGTTTTGTGCTGCCGCTGAACCTCTGACGGTATTTTTCAGGGGTCAGCCCAAACATGGCAAGTAAAGCGGTTTTCATGGGCGCGTATATGTTTTGATCTCTTGGATCCACTGTAAGGAGTGTATCCCTTGCCACAGCCAGTACATACCACCACAAGGACCCCACCCATTGCTCCTCACAAACCCCATGAGCCCTCAGTGCAACTTCATAAGCAGACAACTACTTGTCAATGTCATCTCCCACCACATAAATGGGCACCACAATTTTAGATATACAAACCTTCCTTTCCCCAGCAGGTCCTGCATGCATGCTGCCACCATCATTGTTGGACTCAGACTGCCTAGCCTTGATGTCCAGGTCTTTGAGACTCAGCTTGTGAGTCAGAAGAAGTTTCTTTTCAGCCCAGGCTCTCTCAGCTGCAGCCTCAGCTCTCCTCTCCTCTGCCTCTCTTTGAGCCCGTTTGACTTCTCTCTCAACTTTCCTTTCCTCTGCCTCTATGCTATTTGCAATTGAAAGTCTCTCTCCTCCCTCCTTTCATCTGCGGCCAGGCCCTGGCTAGAGACTGCTCCCTGGTTTTCCAGGGGGCATAATTCTAGGGGTAACATCCCCCACTGCTGTTGGCAAGTCCTCTGATGGGTCACTTTCTGGCTCCTCCACCTCAACATCCTCTTGTGGCTGTCTTCTTCCCAGGCCCTCAGTGCCTTTTGGTACTCCTCCTTCCTGGAGGCCCCAGGTAGGTACTCCCATACCCTTTCAAAAGCCTTTCAGCTGACTGACAGTATATGTCTCCAGCTTGGCTAGGTCAAACTCTCCTTCTCCTCCTTTAGACCCAGCCAGAGACATGTTGTTTGAGGATTAAATCAAAATGTTAAGCAGCAAAAAACAAAATTGCAGAAAAAGAGAAAAATCAAGTTGACCTTTAACTGTGGATAGGTAGTGTACATGTAACTATTGTATGTCACTGCACCTCACTGCTGAGCACCAGTGTTAGAAATGGGGTGTTGGTTCGCAGTCAGGTTACCCCCTGTCCAATCAAGGACCCACAGTCAAGTCAGGGTAAATCCCACACAATCCAAATTATCCAGTGCCCCCCTCTGGTAGCATGGTACTGAGCTGTCAGGCTTAACTTAGAAGGCAATGTGTAAAGTATTTGTGTGATAAATCATGCAATAACACAGTATAAACACCACAAAAATACACCACACAGCCTTAGAAAAATATGGAATATTTATCTGGATAAAATAAGATCACAATGATCACGATTTGATAAATACACATAGTAGGAAAGTACCATCTTGCCTGGCATGTTACCCCCATTTTTTTTTCTTGTGTGTCAGTTTGTTTTTGCCTGTCTCACTGGGATCCTGCTAGCCAGGAACCCAGTGCTCATAGTTGTGGCCTGAATGCATGTACCCTGTGTAGTGCATAACTGTGTCACTGAGGCTCTGCTAATCAGACCTTCAGTGCTTATGCTCTCTCTGCCTTTAAAATTGTCACTGCAGGCTAGTGCCCCTTTTTACCAATTCTGATTAGCACACTGGAACACCCTTTTAATTCCCTAATATATGATACCTAGGTACCCAGGATATTGGGGTTCCAGGAGATCCCTATGGGCTGCAGCATTTCTTTTGCCACCCATAGGGAGCTCAGACAATTCTTACACAGGACTGCCACTGCAGCCTGAGTGAAATAACATCCACGTTATTTCACATCCATTTTACAATGCACTTAAGTAACTTATAAGTCACCTATATGCCTAACCCTCACTTGGTAAAGGTTAGGTGCAAAGTTAATAAGTGTGAGGGCACACTGGCACTAGCCAAGGTGCCCCCACATAGTTCAGGGCAATTTCCCCAGACTTTTATGAATGCGTGGAGACAATTACACGTGTGCACTACATATAGGTCAATACCTATATGTAGCTTCACAATGGTAACTCTGAATATGGCCTTGTAACATGTCTAAGATCATGGAATTGTCCCCCCATGCCAAATCTGGTATTGGGGTGCCAATCCCATGCATCCCCGGGGCTCCAGCATGGGCCCCTGGTACTGCCAAACCAGCTCTCTGGGGTTTTCACTGCTGCTACCGCTGCTTCCATCTCACAGACAGGCCCAGTCCCAGGAAGGCAGAACAAAGAATTTCCTCTAAGAGAGGGTGTTACACCCTCTCACTTTGGAAATAGGTGTTAAGGGTTGGGGAGGAGTAGCCTCCCCCAGCCTCTGGAAATGCTTTGAAGGGAACAGATGGTGCCCTCCTTGCATATGCCAGTCTACACCGGTTCAGGGATCCCCCAGCCCCTGCCCTGGTGCGAAACTGGACAAAGGAAAGGGGAGTGACCACCTCCCTGTCCATCACCACCCCAGGGGTGGTGCCAAGAGCTCCTCCAGTGTGTCCCAGATCTCTGCCATCTTGAATCCAGAGATGTGAGGGCACAGTGGAGGCCTCTGAGTGACCAGTGCCAGCAGGTGATGTCAGAGATCCCTCCTGATAAGTGCTTACCTGACAAGGTGGCCAATCTTCACCTGAGGACTATTTAGGGTCTCTCCTGTGACTTCTCTTCAGATAACAACGAGCAAGAATTCACCAGAGTTCCTCTGCATCTCCCTCTTCGACTTCTCCCAAGGATCGACCGCTGACTGCTCCAGGATGCCTGCAAAACTGCAACAAAGCAGCAAGAAGACTACAGTGACATTGTAGCGCCTAATCCTGCCGGCTTTCTCGACTGTTTCCTGGTGGTGCATGCTCTGGGGGCTGTTTGCCTTCACCCTGAACTGAAAGCCAAGAAGAAATCTCCTGTGGGTCAACGGAATCTTCCCCCTGCTAACGCAGGCACCAAACTTCTGCTCCACCGGTCCTCTGGGTCCCCTCTCGTCATGATGAGCATGGTCCCTGGAACACAGGAGCTAGATCCAAGTGACCCCGACAGTCCAGTGGTCCATCTGTCCAAATTTGGTGGAGGTAAGTCCATGCCTCCCCACGCCAGACAGTAATTCTATGTATTGAATGAACTGCATTTTCTAGGGCTTCTGTGCACTTTTGCAAGGAATCCTTCATGCACAGCATAGCCCCGGTCCCCAGCACTCCGTCCTGCATTGCTCAACTAGCTGAGCTGATCACCGGCTTCGTGAGACCCTCTTTTGTAGTGTTGAGACAACCACCATGCTCAGTTTTCTTGAACCAATGTTCAAGTACTTCTGCGGGTGATGCCTGCTTCTGCGTGGGCTCTCTGTGTTCCTGAGCATCCCCTCTGTCTCCTCTTCCAAGTGGTGATCTCCTGGTCCCTCCTAGGCCCAGGCAGCACCCTTTTTCTTTAACCGCAACCTTTGCAACTAGCAAGGCTTGTTTGCTGTCTTTCTATGTAGAAACAACTCTGCATCCTCCAGCACGCCATGGGACATTTTCCTTGCAAAGGAGAGGTTCCTGGCATCTTCTGTTGTTCCACCCAGAGGCAGCCATTTTGCACCTTCATCTGGGGTTTAGTGGGCTCCTGCCCCCCTGGACACATTCCTGACTCTTGGACTTGGTCTCCTTCCTTCACAGGTCCTCAGGTCCAGGAATCCGTCTTCAGTGCTTTGCAGTCTGTTGTGGTCTTTGCAGAATCTCCTATCACGACTTTAGTGTGTTTCTGGGGAAGTAGGGTAACTTTACTCCTACTTTTCAGGGTCTTGGGGTGGGGTATCTTGGACACCCTTAGTGTTTTCTTACACTCTTAGCGACCCTCTACACACTACAGTAGGCCTGGGGTCCCTAAGTAGTTTGCATTCCACTTTCTTAGTATATGGTTTGTGTTTCCCCTAGGCCTATTGCATCCCATTTTATTCTACAGTGTTTGCACTACTTTCTTAACTATTTACTTACCTGATTTTGATTTGTGGGTATATTTTGTGTATTTTACTTACCTCCTAAGGGAGTATATCCTCTGAGATATTTCTGATACATTGTCACTAAAATAAAGTACCTTTATTTTTAGTAACTCTGAGTGTTGTTATTCTTATGATATAGTGCTACATGATATAAGTGGTATAGTAGGAGCTTTGCATGTCTCCTAGTTCAGCCTAAGCTGCTCTGCTATAGCTACCTCTATCAGCCTAAGCTGCTAGAACCCTACTAATCTACTAATAAGGGAAAACTGGACCTGGCACAAGGTGTAAGTACCCTCAGGTACCCACTATAAGCCAGGCCAGCCTCCTACAAGTTGAAATATCACTTTAGAGAATGATAAAGAGTCTTAAATTCTTTAAAGCAATAAGTGTCTCTTGCAAGCACAAAGCACCTACTTTGCGTCTAAATTATCCTCAAGGGACTGCAGAGGAGGAGATGCATGGTAAATGGAGAGGTGTGTGTCTGTTTCTCTGGCCGCACACAGATGATGCATCAATATTTTTCACGCAGCCAGGGCCTGGAGTCGATTTCCGGCATGCTGACTTGGATCCTCTTCGGCTTGTGGGATATTTGGACACCCCGGGGACAATGCAGAGAAATCCTGGACATGCAGGAGGAAGTTAAAGGAGCTGTGTCGATCCGGTGAGTGATGTGGGGAAATTTCTGTTGCACAGCAGACGCTGTGTCGATTCTTCTCATGAGAAGTCGGGCTGCGTCGTACTATGTGTCGATCAAGTGCGCTGTGCATCGAAGTTTCTGTTGCAACGCTGGTGCTGCGTCGATCTCCACTCGGGTAGCCAGGCTGCTTCATTCTGGTTCGACGTGCAGTGATTTTCTCACTGCGATGCAGGCTGTGCGTCGTTTCTGGCAGGCTGTGCATCGAAATATTGCTGCAGAAGGAGTTCTTTGCAGAAATTAAGGGCCTGATTACAACTTTGGCGGAGGGTGTTAATCCGTCCCACTGTCCTTTGACATGTAAGTTTCAGGCCCTCCACCCTCCCAGCCCAGGAAGACCCATTCAGTATGCAGTTGTGTGCAGGTGTGACTGGACATCCTTATTCTATGTTTGGGGTTGTCTGAGTGAAATGCACAAGGGAGCTGTCAACTAACCCAGCCAGACGTGAATTGTAAGGCACAGAAGGATTTAAGGGCCAGATGTATGAAGAAACCACTTTGCGATTCTCTAATAGCGATTTTTAAGAAATCGCTATTTCTGATTTGCCAAATGGTATGTATCATATTTGCAATTCAGTAATAGCGATTTCTTAAATATCGCAAATGCTATTAGCGAATCGCAAATAGCGATTCTGAGCCCATTCGCACCTATGGGCCTGTAGGCTCATATTTGCGATTTTTTTTGCCTTTCCAAAATTGAGAATTCCTAACTGGAATTCACAATTTAGGAAATGCAAAACCCTAGGGTGGTGGGGACCTAAGGCCCCATCTGCTGCACCCCAAAAAATATTTTAGGACATGTAAGGCGCACACATGCCAAACGGCCATGTGTGCGTTACATGTCAATTTTAAAAATGCGTTTTTAATGCATTTTTAAAATTTGCACATGGTTACCACCAAGTTTTACTTGTCGGTAATTGCGATTTCTTAATGCCCAATTTGCATTAAGGAAAAGCTTGATACATGTGCTTAAGAAATCACAAATAAGGATTCCTTATTTGCGATTTCTTATTTAGAGAATCACAATTCGCGATTCTCTAAATCGGCTCGCAATTTTAAGGAATCGCTATTTTGGCGATTCCTTAAAATTGCATAGCAAATGCCTTTCAAACATACTGAAAGGCATTTTTGCATTCGCAAATGGCCATTCGCACTGATTGCGAATGCAACAAAGCTTGATACATCTGGACCTAAGTGCAGAGAAATGCTCACTTTCTAAAAGTGGCATTTCTAAAATAGTAATATTAAATCCAACTTCACCAGTCAGCAGGATTTTGTATTATCATTCTGTAAAATGAATTTAGGAGTTTTACACTACCAGGACATAAAAACTACACAGGTACATGTCCTGCCTTTTCCCTACATAGCACCCTGCTCTATGAGTTACCTAGGGCCTACCGGGTGACTTATATGTATGAAAATGGGAGTTTAAGGCTTGACAAGTACTTTTAAATGCCAAGTTGAATTGGCAGTGAAACTGCACACACATGCCTTGCAATGGCAGTCCTGAGACATGGTTAAGGGGCTACTTCTGTGGGTGGCACAATCAGTGCTGCAGGCCCACTAGTAGCAATTAATCTACAGGCCCTGGGAACATGTAGTGCACTTTATTAGGGACTTATAAGTAAATTAAATATGCCAATTTGGTATGAGCCAATGTCACCATGTTTTAAGGGAGAGAGCATATGCATTTTAGCACTGGTTAGCAGTGGTAAAGAGTCTTAAAACCAGCAAAAACTGTGTCAAAATGTGGAGGGAGGCAGGCAAAAAGTTTAGGGTGACCACCCTAAGGTTATCAGGTCTAACACACTCCATGTCATATACTTTTCAAGTTATGTGTTAAGTTAACATGAGACAGTAACATCATCATAGAGGTACATTAGACCTGCATTAGTGATGCATTCTGGATTGCACACAATAGAATCTACCTGGCCTTTTTTTAATGGGGCCAGCAGGTGTTAGTCAGATTCATGAGTGAGACAGTTTCTAATCACACAGTCCTGTCAAGTGTCCCAGGTCCATTCATGATGTGCTGATCCAGGTCAGATGATCACATTGAAATCTGGGACTTGTAGTCTTTTTCATTCTAAAATGAAACAGGAAGACAATTCCCAGTTTCCATAAAAATTGCCAACAGGCCTGGAGTGGCACATCATACATGGAGCTGTCAAACATGACAGCTATGAGTATGGACTACCCATGTTATTACACAGGTCCACTTGAACCATGGTGTATATATGACAGACAGATGGCCACAGTGCCACATGAGCTGCAGCACACACACATACAATGGGCCTGATTCTTAAAGGGCCTCTGTCCACATGGCAGTGCCCCCCAGATATGGGGAAGTCTCCACACTTGGGGCAGGATGTCTGCACTGAGAAATCTCAAATAATGTGATTCCTCCCTTAGTATCGGGACTCCACCATAACTGCAGCACCTCCTTCTGGAGAGAAGGAGCCCTTTGTGAATCAGGTGCCTATTGTCAAACTGTCAAGGGAAGTCTCACACATGCACTGACATTACATCCCCTGAAACAATGGAGTCCTTAGAGATTTTGTCCACATTAATCACTGGTGTGCACACAAAGTATTGCAGGGCTAATCTTTTGACTCCTGGCAATGACTGTTTTTTACAGACATTATGTATGGCTTAAAAAGTAGTCTCAAGATAACATTTATGAACAGAGTATTACATGTCCAACTATCCTCATTGACAAACAGACTGCAAACCACATGAAGGCTATAACATGACAGGTTGCTCAGGTGAAAAAAGTGTCAACCAGCTGGTCATGCACCTCAATTACCTGCCCTCTGTTACGTACAATGCCTGGTTGCCCAGATTCAGATGTAGCTGAGGATTCAGAGGTATGTGTAAGCCATGATTTGATGCTATATTGTGCAGACACAACAGGATACTATTATCTTGCATGCAACTTCAGGGGAGTACAGCAGCACCCCACAGTATGGTCAAGACATCTGAATCACTGTGCTCTGTGATGGCTTGTGAACATATGTGTACCCTATCGTACCTCTGCTGAGTTATAGTGGTTTTACTTCTCTATGTTGCAAGGAGATGAGGGAAGAGCACATATGCAGCATCACCTGAGGAGAAAAAGGAAGTTCTATTTGGACATGCGTAAACACAAAGGAAGGGGGGAAAGGGTTATAGGGATGGGCGCTCACAGATAATCACCAAAATTATTATTACAATCATACATTAGTATACACGGTGCTCCCGGCAGGTGGGTCCTCCCAACTCCTCCAACGTTTTTCAAACAAAAACAAACCAAAATAGAAAGAGGGACCAGGGCACTCGTCAAATAGTATATACTCTAGAATTTGTGTTAGGATAAAGTGAAATCCTCTTTCAGTTGTTCGCTTCACAGTACATCATGTAGTCAGTAGAATCGGTATTTTAAATCCATTTCTGGTTTATTCTTGAACATATTTTCACATTAGGTCGTGGTCAACAAACAACAGCCAACACGTGTTTCGTCTTATGAGAGGAGAATCTCATTGACTTCCTCAGGGCTGTGAAAGATACAATTATGACTAATTTACATACATGTACTTAACGTTGATCAAAATATCAACATTTATGAGAATTTTTTTTATCTAAAATCCATCACCGACACCCAGTGACGTTAAGATAAACATCATTGTGTGAAATGACAAGTATGGTGAGGTCAAAACCTTGTAATAATTGGCGGTGCAAGGAGCCACAAAAAGGATACAGATTAACATCATGAGTGAAAAATCTATTAATAAGCCAGAGTGTTGTGTATACATGGTTGATCATGACAAACGTATATGAAAATTGAAGAGAAGGAAGAAACCCATATTCTATTGGGTTACGGAGTCCCAAAGCTTGTGCTCTCAAAAGCCTGCATAAAAAATAGAAGAAAAATTATACACTTCTTGTGAATCGGAAATTAACCCAAGCCTATAGAATCATACCTGAATCTATGATCCTCAAACTGTTAACAATAAGTGAAGTATTCAGTAGGATACTTTTAAAAGTAAGGTTACTTCTGACGAAATTCTGAAAAATAATTACTAAATTACTGATCGTGAAGGGGGCCAAAATGGCCTAAGTCTGCTAAATTGCAAGATTTATAATCGTAACCTACCAATAAATTGAGGCTGGATATCAATAAGAGGTATTCAGTATTGCAATTTCCCGACTGGCGTAAATAAAGGAGGCGTGTGTGTTTACACGTCCTAATCAGTGATCTATAGTGAAAATTAAGGTAAGAATAGAATGTATAAAATCCCTAAGGATGAAGTATATGTAGTATATTGACCTCCCTAGGGCTAAAAAACTGCCACAGTAGATCCCACTTACCGAAATGTGAAAAGACACATAGTATTGTGTCAGGCGTCTCAATCTGCGGTCTGCGTGTGCGCAAGCCAGCGTGTTCAGACGTCCGTCTTTAAAGGGACTGAAAGTTGAAATAGAAAGGGGACTGGCTCTACTATAACTACGAGCGCCATCTTAAAGAGGAGTATCACGACCACTATGATGGTGATCCAATCTAAGCACGAAAACTGACTCGATGTCCAAAATATTCATAGATGTAATTAAAGAAAAGGAGAAAAGAGTAAATGTTGATAGTCAGTATGTCTGATTTGAATACAAAAGAAAAAAGGGACACTGGTTTTCTAATAGATGACTAGGGATCAAAATATTTGTAAATGATGAGCTCAGTAATAAAAAAGTCGTGAGAAGCAGGATCTAGATTATGAAATAGATCCTGAACAGGTGAAAATAGATTATAGCCATATTAAATACGACAGACCCTCAACAAAAAGGACCTGTCTTATGTTTATGACATGTCAGCTGTGAAACGTATCAACAACATACATTTAATTGTTTATAAATACAAGATAATCTACTCATGTAGTAAAAGGAAACTAAACGGGAGTCAAATTGTTTGTCATGATATCACAGATATTTCAGATATGTGCAGTTTGATGTAGCAAGCATGTGTGTTCATGAAACACCCTTCAATAGCTTTTTGAAACACAGTGATTCTCCTATCTAACGCTATTGAAGTCAGAAATCATTTGGCCTGTGTAGTACTGTTACCCCTGTAAATTCCCGGCATACCTTGTAAATAATATTATTATGTATACATAATCAATCACCTAGAAAATATTCCATTTCATAGTTCGTGTTGAGGCCTTCCTCCACTGCTCTCATTTTGAGTATCAAGATACATTCTCGCTTCCTGAGTGCCAGCTCCCTATTTCCCCCACGGGGATCCTTGCACACATATTCAAAACCAAAGAACTCAAAACTCTTAGTTTGACTTTGTGTTGGGAACTGTTTCATGTGTGTTAATAAGGGGTAACGACTGTCATCTTGTCTCAGAGCGCGATAATGTTCACTTATTCTTATTCTTAATGATCTGATTGTGCTGTCCACATAGTACAATCCGCATTTGCTTCAATCATATATATAACATAGATACTATTACAAGTAATGGTAGACATTATACGGAATTGGTCCCCAGCATGGTTATTGAAGGTGGAAATCCTGGATTTGGCCCATTCCACAGTGGCCACATTTGTGGAATCCTTTATTACGGCTAGTAAGCCAATCCTCATTTAATCGTCTACTGGGATAGCTGGGACATAATGTGTTCTTTAATTTCTGGCCCATACGGTATGTAAATAGTGGGTTGTCTGAAATTAATCCTTTAAGGATTGCATCCGCTAGTAGTACATGCCAGTTTTTCGTCATGCATTTGCGTTGTAGCGCAAAGGTATCTGTGTAGTTGACTATACAACGTATGTTAGTGTTTTTAGGTCTAGTTTTGTGACTGAGGGTGTCTCTTCTAGTAGTCCTTATGATTCTGCTGCACGCTCTTTTAAGAATGTGTGGGGGATAGCCAAGTTGTTTAAATCTGTCCTCCATGTCGTTACTACATTTTAGAAAATCAGTTTCCAAACTGCAATTCCTTCTTGCACGGACCATCTCACCAAAAGGAACAGAATCAATCTGATGTCTAGGATGTGAGCTTGTTGCATGCAGTGTAGAGTTGCAAGCTGTACTTTTTCTGTATAGACGACTTTCAATCCTGTCATTGTGAATAAATAATTCCACATCTAGAAATCGGATACTAACACTACTGTGTTCCCAAGTGAATTTGATAAAAAGATCATTAGAGTTCAGATATTCAATGAAGCTATTCAATTTTGGTATGTCACCTGTCCAAATCATTATGCAGTCGTCGATATATCTGCCCCAGAACAGTATGTCCGTGTTCCATGTACTGCCTTCTACACTCCAAATCACTTTCTGTTCGAAGTACCCCATAAAGAGGTTTGCGTATGCTGGTGAAAACCTGGATCCCATAGCAACCCCCCGCTTTTGTCAGTACCATTCTGTTTTGAAGAGAAAGAAATTGTTGTGTAAGATCATTGAGACCATATTGAGTAACATCTTGGTATGTTCATACAGGCTGACTGATCTGTTGTGGAAGAAATGGCATAAGGCCATCATTTCTAGATCATGATTAATGCTGGTGTAGAGGGATGTCACATCTAGGGTTACTAGAGTCATCCCTGATTCCCAATTAATATCGGCTAAGGTGCTCAGAATATGCTTGGTGTCTTTAATGAATGAGGGAAGATTGACGACAAAGGGCTGCAAGAAAATGTCCACATATTCAGAAAGTCTCTCAGTTGGCCCACCCATCCCTGATATTATAGGCCTGCCAGGTGGGAAACGTGGATTTTTGTGGATTTTGGGTAAAGTGTATATGCATGGATGTCTGAAGACTCGAAGGTACATGTATTCTTCTTCATTTAGCAAATACATTTCAAAACATTGTTTTAGGAATTTGTTAATATTATTGCCCAATCCTGGCATAGGATCTGATGTAATTTTCTCGTAACAAGTACTATCTGCCATTTGTCCATGGATCTCTAATTCGTAGGCATGAGTGTTCATGATGACAATGTTGCCACCCTTATCAGCTTCCTTGATGGATATATCATTGTGTGTTTGTAAGTACTTCATGAAAGTGCACTCTTCATGGTTCAAATTCCTGTGATTGGATAAATGGTGTTTTTCCTTTTTGTTTTCCAACCTAGGTCTTGCCAAACCAGCTTAAAAAAGGTGTCAATACAGTTACCACAAAAAATATTGGGTGTCCACTTAGATTTGGGTTTTAGACCACTACTCAATGTATCAGAAGGAATATCCAAGTCTGCAAGAATCTGTGATACTGTAGTAGGGTCCTGCTTATATTCTATGATAGATAATAATGTTACTGTGTCATGAACATCTTGTATTGACAAGGGATGGTAATAATGTTAATATCTATTTGGACATACCCCTCTTGCATCTCTACAGTACATGATGTATGAAATAGTACATGTTGTATCTGTTCGGGGCATGTATGTGACATGAGGATTAGTGCTGTATAATGGTTGTATATATTAAAAAACCTTTATACATATCAGACTTCTGTGGCACTTGGTACTTACCCAGTAGTCACATGTTGCCAAATTCTCTAGCTGCCATCCACCAGGAAAGAGGTGGCCTGTAGAATACATATCTGTCATGGTTACCACCTTGGAATAATTCATGCACACCAGAAAAGCTACCACCGGCATCACAGACACCCTGTACATTGACAGAGTGCCAGTGGATAAAAAATTCCTAGCTACCTTTTCCTTATGGCCAGCATTTGGGGCTTCCGTATGTGGAGATGGGCTTTCCCATTGATGCAGCTCAGTACCTGATGCAAACATCAGGAATGGCTTGTCCGAGATATATCCACAAAGTCACCAGAGGCCCTCTGGAACAACTGTGCAGCTGCTAGGGTCTTGACATAAGTTGGGATGGCTCGGAGTGGCAGATCACAGAGTCAAGATCTAGCTCCCACTCACAAACCATCTCCAAAGTGACATTGGGGATTTCTGCCCTGACAGCTTGGCTGGACATCCCAAAGAGGTTTATCCTTTGGTTAAATAAAATCTGCGCTACTCTCCTCCTCCTTCTCATCAAATTGTCCTGTTGCAAGGCAACCCACCCCTGCAAATGGTCCCTGCGATCCAGGCAGAAGCCAGAGAACATTGCCAAGACCCCCGCCAGGAAATAGGACTCTCCTGATTGTCACCCTTCTGTCCCACTCTGTCACACTGTCTCCCTGTCCCCCTTGAACTGCCATTACTCTCCTTCCTATGCCCCATTGGACAATGCACCTGTGATACCAAGAGACTGGACTCTAACTGGACATTCCTCCACCATCACCCCAGCCCATTGCACATCCCCCTCTACGTATGAGCACTTAAATAAACACCCTTGGAACAAATACAAATCTGGAGTCTGTCAAATGATTGAAATATGTATTAGTAAAACATTATGGAAACATTGCAAGTCATGTGTACAGTTATAAATACATTGGTCTGACATACCAGGAGCCAGAGTGGGCAAACAGAGATCTGAAAATAGAGATGCCAAAGGGTACAATAAGTGGCCATAGACATAGGGAAATCAGGCTGCCATGTACAATGTCCAACAGAAAACTGAAAAGTAAAGTTAAGTTACAGTGTCTTACCTGTGTGTCACTGGAAGTACTGCTGTATGATATTACTTCTGTTGTCCTCATCTTCTTTCTCTGCCTCCTCTTCCTCACTTTCCACAGGCTCCACTGCTGATGCAAGACCATCTCCAGGATCATCCTCCTGCAGAAAAGGCACTTGGCGTCTCAAGGCCAGGTTGTGCAACATACAACATGCAACGATGATCTGGCACACCTTCTAGGGTGAGTAGTACAGAGATCCACCTGTCAGATGGAGGCACCAGAACCTGGCCTTCAGGAGTCCGAAGGTTCTCTCAATTATCCTCCTTGTTCGCCCATGTGCCTCATTGTAACGTTCCTCTGCACTTGTCCTGGCATTCCTCACTGGGTCAGTAGCCATGAGAGGTTAGGGTAACCAGAGTCACCTACAAATATCGAGGGACAACTGTTAGACACACACTAACCCTTAGGGACAACCCCATACCCTGTACACTGGAGGATGTGTCCATCTCATATTCATCCTCAGCGGTTGAAGCCTAGGGAGGAAAACGGTGAGCAGAGGGTCATAATCACACATCAATTGCAATAATGATGCATTTCTTCATTTACAGAACCAGTATGTGAATCCGAGAGTCAGTTGCTGTGCCAATGTCTGCTGTGGCGCAGTTAGATGCCATGGCCTGTGCCCCCCTGAAATGGTGGATGCCTGACCTGTGAGGAGGGTCAAGTGGAAATGAGGTAATTCTGCTGGCGTTGTGCACCCTTGCGATAGGCGGTCGACGACCACCGGGCAACTTTGCATTGGTTATCATTGGGCCCTATGGGTTCCAGTAGCCAATGGCAATGTACGCCGGCAGCGACGGTACGCACCACTGTGGACGTGACCACCATTTTCTATCTATTCACTCACTTGCTACCTGACCTTCAACAGGAGAACACCTACACTGCAAGTGCAGCTGTGACCTGTGTCTGGAAGGGACAATGGCTCCTAGGTCTGTGGAAAGGGCCCCTGCCTTCATTGCGGAGGAGTTGGAGAGATTGGTGGATGGGGTCCTACCCCAGTACACATTACTCTACGGTCATCCAGACAAACAGGTGAGTACACTGTGAGCATGATGCGTAGGCCATGAATGTATGGAGTGCTGTGTGTGTAAGCCACGTGTGGGGGGGGGCTGAGGCATCCTGACCAGAGTGCCGCATGTATGGTGGTCAATGTATGTGCATCAGGGGATGGGAGGGATATGGTGGGCTTTGAGTGTGATGGTCTAGTTGGTTAACTAATTCCCTTTTCTCCTGTCTTTTTCCTGCAGGTCAGCGCCCATCAGAAAAAGGGTATTTTGTGTGCGATCTCCAAGGAGGTGCAGACCCTGGGGGTCTTTGACAGGCGGAGCACCCACTACCACATACGGTGGGAGGACCTGCGCCGCTGAGCAAGGAAGATGGCGGAGGCCCAGCTGGGGCTGGCCTCCCAATGAGGAAGGGGAGCCCTTCATACCCTGACCCCCCTGGTGGCCTATTCGGAGTTGGATGAGCTCTTGAGGGGATAACAGCAGCCATAAGGGGGTGAGTACAAATTCAGATTCATTACTTTGCGCGCGTTAAGGTTTTACCTGGGTGGGGATGTGGACTGTGGGTGCCCCTAGGCGAGGGCAAACATGGCAGGGTAGGTCCCTTGTTGGGCAGGCTCTGAAGCACTCCAACCCCAATAGTGCTAGTGGGCATTTACTACTGGTCAGGGCCCTGTTTGTTTCAGGTGTGCAGCTGATGGTGGTAGGCATTGTACCCCATGGGCTGGTGACTGGCATTGTTACTGGTAGTGCATGGAATAGTGCATAGTGCTGTTCCCTGTGAGTTGTGTACTCCAACGGTAGTGTTGTTGCTGGCATTGACCAAGTGTATCCTCTGTCTCTCCCCCCCTTTTTGTTTTGTCACACTGTCCTTGTGTGCATTAGCATCATCTGGCGGAGGAGCTGAGGCACCGGTGACGGAGGGAGCTGCATCCCACATGGGCCTGGAGGGCGAATCCACCGACGGTGAGGGCACCAGTGGGAAGGAGGGCAAGGGGAGCACCACGACGGGAACAGCAGGGGACACCACAGACAGCGACTCCGCCTCTGATGGAAGCTCCCTGGCGGTGACGGACACCTCTGTGCCCACCCCAGCAACAGGTACAGCCGCCACCCCCCCTACCAGCACTGCCCTCCCAGCAGCCCCGCAGCATGTTTCCCGTGCCCTTCGCCCCAGGCACCCTTAGACCCTGCCCCAGTCAGCACTGCTGCCCTGAGTGAGGAGTCTATTGACCTCTTGAGATCCCTCACTGTTGGGCAGTCAACCATTCTGAATGCCATCCAGGGTGCCAAGAGGTATTTGCATCAAACAAATGCATACCTGGAGGGCATTCACTCTGGCGTGGCGGCCCAACAGAGAGCATTTCAGGGTCTGGCCTCTGCACTGATGGCATCCATTGTCCCTGTCTCCAGCCTCCCCCCTCCAATTTCCTCTACACAGTCCCAATCTCCTCAACCCCAGCCTATCCCAAGCATACCTTCAGACCAGCATTCACCCAAATCAACACACAGAAGTGGCTCAGGCAAACACAAGCACCACACTTCATTTCACAGGCACTCAAACAAGTACCATCCCCATGCAGACACACCAACATCCACTGCCTCCACTGTGTCCCCCTCCTCCTCCTCGTCCACCTCCATCCCAGTAGCGTCTCCACTCACACCTGCATGCACTACATCCTCATTCACTACCTCCATCACCAGCATGCCCATCACAACACACCCCTCACTGGCAGTCACCACCCCAACATCCATGCACACGTCCCCTGTGTCCTCTCCCACTGTGTCTGTGACCCCTCCTCCCAAAGTACACAAACGCAAGCACCCACCCACCCAACAGCCATCCACCTCACAACAGCATGCAGCCGATGCACCTGCTCCCAAACTCAGCAGACTCCTCCTACAACCACTCCCTCTTCCTCTACTCCCAGACCTTCTCCCTCTTCCCGCCCCAGTGTCCCTAAGAAACTTTTCCTGGCAAACATAGACCTCTTCCCTACCCTTCCCCCCTGTCCTTCCCCTCGGGCGAGGATGGCCAAAACACAGACTAGCACCTAAGCCACCAAGTCCACGTCTGCTGTGGTTCCTGCAGCTGTCAGAGGCTCAAAGGGGGCACCCGTCAGCCCAGCCAGTGTGCCACCAACCCCTGCCAGGCAAAAACTATTCTGCCACCTGGCAAGGTGAAGAAGGGGACAGCATCCAGCAAGGAGAAGGAGCCACAACCACCCAGCAAGGCCACCTCAAAGACTCCAGATGCCAGACCCAAGGTAACACCACCATCTGCCAAGGTGAGGAAAGGGCACAAAACACCAGGCAAGGCACTTCAGCCGTCCGAGGCTGCAGGTGAAGGGATGGTGGCTACCACCACAACCGTGAGCACCGCCACCTGCACCACGGCCAGCACCGCCAGCAGCCCCGCTGCTAACACCGCCGCAAGCACTGCCACCTGCACCGCCACCTGCACCACCACAAGCAACACTACTGTTAGCAGCAGCAGCCCCAGTGGACAGCCATCCGAAGCTGCAGGAGAAGGGCTGGAGTCTTCCCCACCACTGGCAGCACTGGCAACTGCACTGCAGCCAGCACCGTCACCTGCACCGCTGCAAGCACTGCCTCAAGCCCCACCGCAAGCACCACCACCTGCACAGCTGACAGTAGCACCACTGCCAGAAGCAGCAGCCCCGGTGGGTAGCTGTCTGAGGCTGCAGGAGAGGGGCTGGAGCCTCCCTCCACCACTGGCAGCACCCCCACCAGCACCCACACTATCACCACTGTGCAGACGTAGCCGCCGCAGGATGGACTCTAGCCCTGCCTCTATGGACTATCATGCATCCTGGTCACTGCAAATCTCGTGGCTCAGACACCCAGGTGAAGGACTGTGAACTGCCACACCCCAAGTGTTGCATCACTGGGCATAAAGCCCCCTCCAGAACCAGTGGAGAAAGGCATCCACTCACCCTATCCTTGGCAGGATGAAGCACACTGGGCACAAAGCCCCCTCCAGAACCAGTGGAGAAAGGCATCCACTCACCCTATCCTTGGCAGGATGAAGCACACTGGGCACAAAGCCCCCTCCAGAACCAGTGGAGAAAGGCATCCACTCACCCTATCCTTGGCAGGATGAAGCAGACTGGGCACAAAGCCCCCTCCAGAACCAGTGGAGATATGCATCCACTCACCCTATTCTTGGCAGGATGAAGCACATTGGGCACAAAGCCCCCTCCAGAATCAGTGGAAGAAGGCATCCACTCACCCTATCCTTGGCAGGATGAAGCACACTGGGCACAAAGCCCCGTCCAGAACCAGTGGAAGAAGGCATCCACTCACCCTATCCTTGGCAGGATGAAGCACACTGGCCACAAAGCCCCCTCCAGAACCAGAAGAGAAAGGCATCCACTTGAGACACTGTGGCTTTGCACTCCCCAGAAGCAAGCAGTGGGCAAACCACCCACTTGAGAGACTTGAGAGACTGTGGCTTTGCACTCCCCAGGACAAAGCAGTGGGCAAACCACCCACTTGGGAGACTTCAGAGATTGTGGCTTTGAAGTCCATAGGACCAGGCAGTGGGCAAACCACCCACTTGAGAGACTTGAGAGACTGTGTTTCAAACATGTTCTGAACACAAACACGGAAATAGACAGAGATATTACTCCATGTATTACCTACACTAATGATGGTGTTCCAGACACTGTGAAAGGCAACTTTTCCATCTTTTCTATGTTAAGAATTGCGTATCGTGCATCCTTCTTTGCCATAATGTGTTGTTAGTGTTTGAAAATAAAGCACAATAGCAATTCTTTTGAGTTAATGTGCTTCCAGGGCACATGGTTCGATTTTGAGAACCTGCAATGTCCAACTCAACTGCATTATATATCTAAACTGATTCTGTCCATGCTGTAAAAAAGATATGTCAATTTGTATGATGTCAATTGCAGAAGACACAATTTTGTCGAGTGTGTAAGTGCGAGTATACAATGAATTAATTCCAATATCAACAACAGCCAATGCTTTCTCTAAATGAGCCCAATTTATTTGCCTTAAAAGAGCAGCATCTTCCGTTTGAGAAAGCTTCCATATTTCATTGTAAATATCATACAGGAATCTTTTGGAGTGTGCTTATCTAGGACCTAACAGGAAATCTTGCAAATCCATGTCCTCAATGAGGAGAAAGGTGCTCTTTTACAGCTGACAAAGTGGAATGTTGTAACCACTGCTGACATAACTTCCATACACTGCAAGTAGTTACAATCCCTGTGTGTTGTGCTTGGATATAAGAAGGGTCCAGTCTCCTTGCTTTAGAAGTCTGTGAAGAGTTTACAAGATGTGCATGACAACCATGTGGGTCCACTGGCAACAAGAACCACCCATTGGGACCTGAAAGTGTTGAATTAAAAGTACCATTCTTAACCAAACCGTGGAGCTGATCTTCTGTGTAATTTTCCAGACTTTGCCAATTGTCAAATTTTGCAATTAAGGGGATACTGGGCACATTCATGTCTAAATTTTGCAAGATCTGAGCAAGCTGTCTGCTGAACAGTGCCTCTCAGAAAAATCATCTGTAATTGAATAAGATATTCCTTAAATGAGGTATCCATACACTGCAATTGCCACTCTTTTGTTCCCAAACTTATTTTAAATCTTCTTTATAAATCAATTGTTTCTTTCCAATATTTCTAGCCTTTAATAGCTAGCTGGAAAACAATTGAATTTGAATAAATTCCTTTGGTAGCAGTCAGAATGTTTTTCCTTGCTTTTGTTGATAGTATTTTTTTTTAAATAGGATATAAGTTCTGAAGTATCATGCCCAAAAAATGTGCTAATTTGTCTAAATATGTTTTAGAAACTACCCAACGGTGGCATCTGCAATGCACCCATTGTGTATAGTTAAAAACTGCATGTGGGTTCTAGCTCTGTGTAGGTAATGGTGTACATAGAGATGATAACAAAACATTTCACTATAATT
Source organism: Pleurodeles waltl (assembly GCF_031143425.1). Lineage (NCBI taxonomy): Eukaryota > Metazoa > Chordata > Amphibia > Caudata > Salamandridae > Pleurodeles > Pleurodeles waltl. The sequence continues at coordinate 654,675,647 of NC_090443.1, read as the reverse complement.
TGCATAGTTCCTGTACATATCCTCACTTTCAAATACAGTTTTATATTCATGCACAGAAAGCACTGAAGAAACTGTTTTCACATCCAACTCATCTGACACAACCCCTGGTGGGATTACATCATCCATCAAAACTTGAAAGACACATGCAATTTGAATAGTCTCTGTAGGACCACAAATATCATAAGGAACTTTATCCGGAACAATCCCATCAGGAATTAGAATGGCAGAAAGTTTCACAAGGGACAAGTCTACTCACACTTTAAGGGAAGATTAATGACGCTTTGTTACCTCACCTACCAGTTCAACAGCAGAGCGTTCAGGAAGATAATGTTCATTTACTAGCAAGAAGAAAACAGTCAAAAATTAAATACACAGGAAAAGAGCAAACAATGCAAATGTAATCCACAAATAGGACCATGGATGCATCAGATAAGTGCATTTAAGCCAGTGAAAAAGCTTAATTATGCCATGAAGTGAAGTGTCAGTAGAATCTGAAGAGAATTCATCAATATTGACAAAGCACCCAGAATCAGTTTGTGACAACAGGAACATCACCAGTAGGCCTGAGCAGAGTTTGTGGAGTCGCACTATGCAGAACTCTGCTGAGTAGTTCAAAAACTCAGCTGCATCATACAGAGTTTTGTGGTTGGGTGCATTTCCCCGTTGTGCCCATTTGCATTGAGTTTATGTCAAACACAATATGGAGTATGTCCTTGTGTTCAAAATCGCACACGAACAGCACCATGTGGTTCGCTTGGTTATCTTGGCCCATCTTGGCCCATCATATCTTGGCCCATCTTGTTTCCTTACTCATCTTTTGAATTGTCCACCTTTCTAATTAATCTAACCCCCCTTCTTATTTATTGTTTTGGTGTGTGTTTTGTAACTCTGTATGATTACCTTATTTTTATTTTTTTCATTTTTGTGTGACTTTCTTTGTATTTTTATTTATTTTTCCCTTTACTTCCTTAGTCCATCTTTCCTTCCTTCCTTCCTTCTCCTGTTTCTTTTCTTCCTCCTACCCAGCGCCATGGCTGAGCAAAGGGTGAACAGGTAGGCAGCCATGCCAGGCCCCCACGAACAACCAGCAGCAGCTGTCTACCCTGCAGTTGGTGGAGTTGCCAAGGTGTGCTAGCCCCAGGCTACCTTTTGTGAGGTGGACGTGGCAACACTGTTTTTTTACATGCAGCGCAACCTCCCCTCCATGCTAGCAGCAGGTGGCAGGCCTTGCTGCAGATACCCCCTGCTGGAGCATCAGCTGCATTGGGGGAGGGTGTGCAAGTGTGTGTTGTGCACCAGCCATGTCCAGTGCATCTGCATTATAATTTTTTATCTTATTTCATGATTTTATTTTTGGTAGCTGACTTTTTCCAGTCTATACTAGATTGCTTCTGCTTTGTTGGTACTCTTTCCCCTTCCCCTATATATCTTGTGGTACGGTAAGACTAAGAACCGATTTTTTGTGCTCTGCTGTCTACTGTGAGGATTGCAGGCTCTGACATTTGATCGTGAGCAGTAGTTGAGTTGTGTTCTCTTCCATCTGCAACTCAGACAAAGCTCACATAATGTGCTTTAAAAATGGTGGCTTAATAGAAACGGGAAAGAATGGAAGGTTTAAAAAAGGATGGGTGAAATGAGTGAAAGGAAAGAATACATGGGAGGGGGAAAGAATTTGTGGGTTAGTGTTGGGTAAATGGATGAATGGGTGGAAGGATGATTGAAAGAAAGGGTGGATACTGAATAGATCAATAATGGATTGGAAATTCTGGTGAAATACTGAATGAGAGAAATAAAACTTAAATCATGGTGGCTATGGGTCAATATAATAGGAAGAATGGTTGAATGATTACTTGGATGAATAAACAATGTAGCTCTACCAGAGATTGGCATGCTGCTCATCTACTTTGCTTACTTTGTTTTATGGTTATCAAAGCTATGGTTCAAAGTAGGGGGTATTTCAACTTTTGTTCTAACCCTTTGACTCACTGTATTTGTTAAGTGAGGCAGATGTGTATCCCACCCATCATCATTCATCAGCCCCCTTCATCCCCTTGGCATTTTGCCACCTGTGACTGAAATTTAGTATGGGTCAATTTGTGACTGCAGTGTTGTCTGTGCAATGTGTGTCTGCTTCATGTAATGCAGCATTTACAAAGTGTTTAATGCATTGCAAACTGAACACACAAGGTGTGCTTCCCTTTACCCACTCAGTCACCTCTTAGTACTTCACACCTTTATCCTTTCCTAAGCTGTTCTGTCCCAGAATACCAAAAAATTAAAAAATACATTCTTGGCTTGTGCCACATATCTATGGCCATGTGAAGTGATTGCAAGATATATTTCATGGTTCCATTAACAGATTTATTTTACGCATGTTAATATTCTTCCCTTTAGACCTTTGTCTATTACAGTTACTGTATAAGTCAAAGATTAGGACTCTATGATCAGTGAAACCCCTCTATTCTATAGCAAAAGCTCTACTTACCCACCTACTTCCTCTACCTTACCCTACAGCAGAGTAAGTCAAGTTTCCTTTCCTTATTGCCCAGTGAATTAATTTTTTGGAATTAATTAGTGGTGGTGGGCGAGGCCAGTGAGTAAAGTGAAACTAAGTGCCTGATTTGATTTCAAGTTTGGCGTAAGGGATACTCTGTGACAAATGTGACAAATACAATCTATGTAGCCCGTTCCTTTCCCTGTAATGCAATGTGTCATTTTCCCCACCGTATACATAAGGACACAGGATAATAATATCCACACTTTCTATGTGACATGTGTGATGTATTATCTTATTTATTATTCATCTGCTGCTTGGAGTTAGGATAGAAAAAGAAAGGCATTTTGAGAAGAGCAGTGCCATTGGAATTAAAGATAGATAATTGCCATCTGTTGTTGCCCCAGGTGCAGACAGTAACAACTTTTATTCCATGGTGCATAATGCCTTACTCATAAATGAGAGGTAATTCTTATTTATTTTTCTACTCAACGTTTCTGTTTAGTGACTAGAAATGCCTTTAAAAGAAAGAAAAATCAAATCACTGTCACTTTTTTAATGTGGTGTTATTCAGCCTTAATTATTTTTGCTAGACAGTCACTGAAGCATGTGTGGGTAAAAAAATATAATTGGCCCTCTGACTCTCCTAATTATAATCACAACAAATTCCTATGGTCCTAGGGGACCAGCAATGTACTGCTACTGTGGCACCCACTACTTCACTACTTAATTTAAAAAAATGTTTGCACAGAGCATTGTTTACAATTTGTCTTTTTTGTTCTTGTTTTTCTCTATATAGCTAGTCCTGCAGGTCCACCAGCACCCTTCACCAGGCAGGAGATAGCAGCCCTTCTCTAGCAGCAGATGCTAGAGACCATCCAGGCTGAATACTGGTGGCTGGCGGTCCTGGAGGAAGAAAAAGGGAAGCAAGGGCTACTACCAAGTCTTGTTACTACAGGGTTTTCCCAAGGTGGCGTCTTATGGAGGTGGTAGTAGCAGTAGCAGGCTGGCACTCTAACAGGGAAGACGCAAGATACCACTTCCACCTATGTGACTTCCAACTGCAAGAATAATCAAAGGGTTATCCATCACTGTCAACTAGACTGAAAGAAAACAGAAGTTTTCCACAATGACAGTATTTGACACACAACAAAGAAAACCTGATATGATGATAAAAACTAGCAATATCAACTTTTTCTGAACAATGGGGAGCTAGTATTTAAAGACTACACTTAGGAAATGAAATCCTTGAGTCAGAAGAAGTGGGATCAGAATCAGGAGTGGCTGGACAAGGTTACGCGTTTACGCAAAACACAACATAAGACCTTAATGATGGGGCCGGTGTGGAATACTGTTCAGGTAATAGAAGGTCTTGCAGTGAGTTGGTGTCGCTTTCAGCACATCTACCCAAGTATGTGTGTGATCCATTTATGGTATAAAATTAAGTCACACCTCAATAAATCACACAGCCCGGGGTAAGAGGGTTGGGGGCTCGATGAATTGATGGGAAAGGGGATTTGGAGAAATGTGTGACAAAGGCAAACATTACACAAAAGAAACCATAGCAATAATATTCATCAGGGCACTGAGCAGCACAGTATCATCAGTCTGTTGTGGAAGGTAACGATAAAGGGACCCATGATAGTATGGGATATATTTACAAGCCCTTAGTGCCACTCTAGCTTAATTTATTTTGTGCTCAGAGCAGGCGTTAAAATGAGCGTTTACCATGGTGTTGTTAGGTGGGGCAGGCGCGATGCAAGAAAAGTGGGGCATCGGGACCGATGCCCCACTTTCTTGTAAATATGCCCCTATATCTCTAAATATTATGGGGGTCATTCCAAGTTTGGCGGGCCGCCAATTGGCTGCTCCGCGGTCAGGAGACCGCGGGGGCCATTCTGACTTTCCCGCTGGGCCTGCGGGCGCCCGCCAAGGGAGCGCCCGCCGGCCCAGCGGGAAAGGGCCTGCAACACTGAAGCCGGCTCCGAATGGAGCCGGCGGTGTTGCAGGTGTGCGATGGGTGCAGTTGCACCCGTTGCGCTTTTCACTGTCTGCTAAGCAGACAGTGAAAAGTATACTGGGGGCCTGTTAGGGGGCCCCAGCACTGCCCATGCCAGTGGCATGGGCAGTGCAGGGGCCCCCAGGTGCCCCAGGACACCCGTTCCCGCCATCCTGTTTCTGGCAGTGAAAACCGCCAGAAACAGGCTGGCGGGAAGGGGGTCGGAATCCCCATGGCGGCGCTGCTTGCAGCGCCGCCATGGAGGATTCGCCCAGCCGGGGCTAATCCGGCGGGAAACCGCCGGACCCGGTTTTCTGACCGCGGCTTTACAGCCGCGGTCAGAATGGGCAATGAAGCACCGCCAGCCTGTTGGCGGATCTTCAGTCGTTCGTGGCCCTGGCAGTCGGAGACCGCCAGGGTCCGAATGACCCCCTATGTCTTTCAGGTTAGAAAAAGACAAATTATGGAGGATTGAAGTTAACTCACCTAGTTCTACAAATTATGATTGTTAAAAGGAAAATGATACTGTATTGCCAAATTGGGTAGTGTATCTCCATTGTTCTTGGAATGTCCGACAACCTTGGGTGCCTGGCTGAACCTGTCCGGTAGGTAAGCTGGATTATTGAGCTTTCACCAAATTTTGGCTGTGCTAACTGTAGTATAGAGTAAAGGAGAAGGACAAACTGAAGCAAGATATGCTTCATGAGGAGTCAGTAGTATATCAAGAACACTCAGAGTCAGAGAAAGAACATAAGGAGCAATTTAACATTTGAGTCAGCAATGCAGCAAACACACACTAAGCAGCATTTCCCAAGTCAACATACCTCTCTCCAGTCCACAAAACTGAGTGAGTACTAGGCCTCAGAGTCTGTGCCATAATCATGGTTTCTCTTTAAAGTCAGTCACTTTCTCTTTCTAGCTGTTGAGGTAATCTCACCCTGAGTTCTTCCATAATCCTCCTCCTTCTCCTCATTCTGAGTATCTCTATCCCATTCCCAAACCAAGCGAGGTAGACCTGTGTAGTGCACTGCTATGGAAGAACAAGTAGAGAAACAGAATTGGAGTATTTTGTGTAGATTTATGTTTGGTAGCTAAAGTGGTTGCTCTGGTCTCTGGGGAACCAGAAAAAAGGAGTGGACCCTGCAGGTAAATTTTGATAAGTTTGAAAGGCTGATCGCTTTCAGGAAAAAATTATCACCCATCAGGTCCCAAACACTGCACATCATCTGTTGAACTCCCTCCCTAACTGTCAGATACCACATCTATAATCATCACTCACAATCACTCAATGTATCATCCCTCATTGGGGCAATAGTTAGTGGTTACATCTTCCAACCCAAGCATTGTTGTTGATAGAAAGTATTATCTCCTCTTTGATGGTAGATGCACATTGGAATTTGGCATTGTTACTGGCAGTCTTTTAATCAATGATCTTCTGGGGCAGCCTGGCTAGATGATGTAAAAATAAAAAAAGGATAGACAGTGGCATGTGATGGAGGCAGGAATTGTCCGGAAGGGAATGTGGGGGCTTCTTCTCTGCACACAGGTTTAACTCCAACCGGGCCATGTATGTGATTACTATAAATGATGAGACAGCATAAATGTGATATAAAAAATGTTCCACTAGCTATTTTTTTAAAAGAAAGAAAGAAATTCAACGAGAAATAATTTAAAAAGTTATATGGTGGCACTGGCATACTCAGGCTCTCATTACAACCCTGGTGGTAAATGCTGCCTACCGCCGCGCCGACAGCCACCAACATACCGTAACCACGGAGGTAAACCGCCAAGGATTTTATGACCCACACAGAGAATCCTGCCATAATACAGACACCCACACAATTCTGTCAGCCCAAAGGTCAGTGATAGACTGTCGATAGCAAAACCCACACCATTCTGCCAACAGGAATACGCCCACAGTATCACGACCCACGAATCAACACGGCGGTCATTCAACCGCGGTAATCCATTGGCGGTTCACACCGCCGTGCTCAAAATATACACACACTTACAAAACCACACCACATTGGACAATTCAAAATACACACACCTGACACACATACACACACCACATCCTCAAATCCATACCACTATAAAACACACACCGACATTACCCACCAACCCCTTACAAGGAAAAAAAAGAGATCAAGCTCAGAAAGACAAGCGAAGAGCACCCACTCATTCAGAGGCACAGAACACCGTCAGCCATACACCATCCACGCACATCACAGTATACACCCTCACACATATCACTCACACCACTTCCATGGCACCCCAAAGGCACTGCAGGTTTTCAGAGGAGGAGCTAAGGGTCATGGTGGAGGAAATCATTCGGGTAGAGCCACAGCTATTCAGATCACAGGTGCAGCAGACCTCCATTGCAAGGAAGATGGAGCTATGGTGGAGAATCGTGGATAGGGTCAACGCCGTGGGACAACACCCAAGAACAAGGGATGACATCAGGAAGAGGTAGAATGACCTACTGAGGAAGGTACATTCCGTGGTTTCAAAACACCAGATTGCTGTACAGAGGACTGGCGGTGGACCCCCGCCTCCTTCCCCACAACTAACAACATGGGAGGAGCAAATCTTGGCAATAATGCATCCTGAGGGCCTTGCAGGAGTGGCAAGAGGACTGGACTCTGGTAAGTCAAATCTTTACTATCATATCTCCCACCCTACCTGCATGCTATCTCAAACTCCTACCCTTACCCTCACTCCCATCACTCCATCACCTCAAATATACCCCACTATCACAACCCACCCATCCCAATACCAAGCCCTGCATGCCACACTAATTCAAGGACCCCATCACAGACCTGCATGGACACCCATCACCCCAGCATGCCCAAAAGAGAGACTCACCCAGCCCACAAAATCACCACTCACACAAGGCCAAGCCGACAGGGAAAGCACAATCATACAGGGAAACACACCCATTGCACAAGATGGCACACACAGATACATTAACAATTCATTTACATCCCAACAGTACCCCTACCCAGGACCCCTACCCCAGGTCACCAGAGAGGAGGTGCCAGCTACATCCAGCCCCCCCAGAAGAGGCCCAGGGAGTAACAGCAGCTCTGCACGCCTGGATCTGGATGACCAACTTGGCCCATCAGGGACCTCTGGACAGTCGGTTCCCCTGCCACAGTCCCAGACAACCACAGAGCCTCCCCCCTCAGGAAACACCAGCACAGCACCCGCCCAGCGGGTCCATACCTCTGTTCCCAGGACACGTCAATCAGCAGTGTGTCCACCACTACAGGGACCCCAGGCAACCCCATAAACACAGCACGATCAGGGACCTGGGGTCACTGGCAGTGGGCACACGGTTCAGGGGACAGAGGCACAGGACAACAGGGAAGCTGGGAGGACTGCTGTGCGACGGGGGAGGACAGGCCCAGGGAACCGACCCTCCACGAGGCACTCTCAAATATTGTGGGAGCATACCACCATTCCCTGGAGACCATGGGCCAGGTACTGGGCAAGTTACAGGAAACCCAACGGCTGCAGGAGGGACAGTACCTGAGGATCAGGGAGGACCTAACTAAAATAAACACCATCCTGGTCACCATTGCAGGGGTGCTTGCTGACATAGGCAAGACCATGAGGGAGGCAGTGGCACAACAAAGGGCCCCTAAGACTAGCCAAACCGAGGAACAGCCTTCCCCCTCTGCCGGTGCTAGTGGACAGGAGGCACCACCACAGGACCAACAGGCCACCAGCACCCCACGCCCTGCAGAAGGAGAACCACCCCACAAACGGTCCCTGAGATCCAGGCAGAAGACAGAGAACATTGCCAAGTCCTCTGCCAGGAAATAAGACTCTCCTGATTGTCACCCTCGTGTCCCACTATGTCACCCTGTCCACCTTGAACAGCCATTGCTCCCCTTCAAATGAAGAAAAGGCACCTGGTGTCTCAAGGTCAGGTTGTGCAACATACAGCATGCCACGATGATCTTGCACATCTTCTTGGGTGAGTAGTACAGGGATCCACCCGTCAGATGGAGGCACTGGAACCTGGCCTTCAGGAGGCCAAAGGTTCTCTCAATTATCCTCCTTGTACGCCCATGTGCCTCATTGTAAAGTTCCTCTGCCCTTGTCCTGGGATTCCTCACTGTGGTCAATAGCCATTAGAGGTTGGGGTAACCAGAGTCACGTGCAAATATCGAGGGACAACTGTTAGACACACACTAACCCTTAGGGACAACACCATACTCAGACCCCAGAGGGTGGGCATCTCCTTTGCCCCAGGCACCTCAGGCCCTGTCCCAGTCAGCCCTGATGCCCTCAGTGAGGAGGCTATTGACCTCATGAGTTCCCTCTCTGTTGGGCAGTCAACCATTCTGAATGCCATCCAGGGTGTCGAGAGGCATTTGCAACAAACAAATGCATACCTGGAGGGCATTCATTCTGGCGTGGCGGCCCAACAGAGAGCATTTCAGGCTCTGGCCTCAGCACTGAGGGCAGCCATTGTCCCTGTGTCCAGCCCCCCCCCTCCAACTTCCACTACCCAGACCCAATCCGCTCTACCTCACACTATCCCAAGCACACCTTCAGATCAGCATGCACACAAATCAACACACAAAAGTGGCTCAGGAAAACATACGCACCACACATCATCACACAGGCACTCACACAAGCACCATATCCATGCAAACATACCAACATCCACTTCCTCCACTGTGCCCCCCTCCTCCTCTTCGTCCACCTCCCTCCCAGTAGCATCTCCACTCACACCTGCATGCACTACATCATCAGCCGCTGCCTCCATCACTAGCACCCCATCACAACACACCCCTCACGAGCAGTCACCAACCCCTCAACCATGCACACATCTCCTGTGCCCTCTCCCAGTGTGTCTGTGAGCCCTCCTCCCAAAGTACACAAATGCAGGCACACACCAACTCAACAGCCATCCACCTCACAACAGCATCCAGCCCATGCAGCTTCACCCAAACTCAGCAGACGTACACCTCCTACAAACACTACCTCCACTCCCAAACCCCCTCCATCTTCCTGTCCCAGTGTGTCAAACAAATATTTCCTGGCTAACATTGATCTCTTCCCTATGCCTCCCCCCTGTCCTTTCCCTAGGGCCATGGTGTCAAGATCCCAGGCCAGTATGTTAGCCACCAGCTCGGCGTCCGCTGTGGTATCTGCAAGTCCCAGGGGATCAAAGTGGGCATTTGTCAGGGCTGGCAGTGTGCCACCGAATAATGCAAAGGACCAACTGATTCCACCACCTGCGAAGAAGAAGGGGCCAGCATGCAGAAGGGACAAGACGCACAACCCACCCAGCAAGGCCTCATCCAAAAAACAAAAGGGCAGTTCCAAGGGCCCAGCAGCATCTGCCTAGGCAGGGAAGGGGAAAAACAAAACAAAGGCAAGGCATTTCAGGGCTCGGAGCCTCCAGGTGAGGGGATGGTGACCACCATTAGTCCTGACAGGCCAGCAACCTGTACCGCGGAAAGCACTGCCTCAAGCACCGCCACCTGCACCGCCATCTGCACCGCAACCTTCACTGCCATCTGCACAGCTACCTGCACAGCCGCTGCCACAACAACAGTCAGTAGCATCATCCCCAGTGGGCAGCTGTCCGAGGCTGCTGGAGATGGCCTGGTGTCTCCCTCCACTACTACCAGCACCTGCACCACGGCCAGCACTAGCAGTATCTTTGCCGCAGACACCGCCACAGGCACCGCCACCTAGACCTCCATATGCATCGCTACATGCCCAGCCGGTGCCACTACATCGGACATCAGCAGCATCCCCAGTGGGCAGCCGTCCGAGGCTGCAGGAGATGGCCTGGACCCTGCACCCACCACTTGAAGCACCACCACCAGCACTGGCACTACCAGCAGTTTGCAGCCTAAGTCGCCGCAGGATGGAGTCTGGCTCTGCCTCCATGGAGTATCATGCTACCTGTTCCCTGGACATCTCGTGCCTCAGAATCTCAGGTGAGGGAATACGAATTGCCACATCCCAGGTGCAGCATCACTGGGCACAAAGCCCCCTCAAGAACCGGTGGAGATATGCATCCACTCACCCAAACCTTGGCAGGATGAAGCAGACTGGGCACAAGGCCCCCTCCAGAACCAGTGGAGATATGCATCCATTCACCCAATCCTTGGCAGGATGAAGCACACTGGGCACAAAGCCCCCTCCAGAACCAGTGGAAAACTGGCACCCACTTGAGAGACTGTGGCTTTGAACTCCCCAGAACCAAGCACTGGGCAAACCACCCACTCGAGAGACTTGAGAGACTGTGGCTTTGCACTCCCCAGGACCAAGCAGTGGGCTAACTACCCACTTGAGAGACTTGAGAGACTGTGGCTTTGCACTCCCCAGGACCAAGCAGTGGGCAAACCACCCACTTGAGAGACTTGAGAGACTGTGGCTTTGCACTCCCCAGGACATCGCTGTGGGCATATTGCCCTATCGAGGAGCAGTGGCGTAGTACCATCTTCCGTCTGAGGTGCCCCTCTCCCCTTCCCCCTGAGGTGCCTGTGTGTTTTCGACCTGATGCTCCTGCAGTGCTCTCTCCGTTTTGAGGCAGGAGTCAAGTGTGGGCTTCGCCTATGATTTTGTAGGCCCACTAGTCCACGGACATCTGCAAAGCACAGTGTACGGCCCTCTGTACATATTGGAAATATATTTATATATACTGTTGTTTACAATCATTAACTTTATCTAAAAATTTCTAAATATCACTGATTTAACTCAATTCCTTTTGTCCTTGCATTCTTCCAGAGGGTCACGGGGTGTAAATGTAATGTTGCTGCATGTTTTTGTGTGTATGGTGTTGTGGGTGAGGGTGGGGGTGCTGCATGTTGCGTGTGTGTGTCACTCTCCTTTTCTTCCCCCCGTCCCCTGTGTGCTAGGTGCAGTACTCACCGTGGTCGTCGCCACCGCCTTCTTTGATATTCCTGGTGTATTAGCAGATACACCAGTATCAGCATGACCCATAGTTCGGGCTCCATGGTGTCCTGGTTCTTCTTTGAGTGTCGAAAGGTGAGTGGTTCCCCTTCTGTGTCCTGTTTCCGTGCTTTTGATGTTGTTGGTACCGCCCTGGAAAAGCTGGCAGATTGGTGCCTTGTAATGGGGTGGGCGGTACATTGTCTTCTGCCTGTCTGTTGGCGGTGACCACTGTGGTGTTTGTTGCTACTGCTGTGGCGGTCAGTGTGTTAAAGTGGCTGTCTATGTTGCCGGTTCCCGCCGTGGTTGTGATCCCATTTTTTTTACCGCCGGCCTGTTGGTGGTATTACCACCACTTTATCACCGACAGCCAGGGTTGTAATGAGGGCCTTAGTCTGGGAAGTAAAGTTCGTCCTCAAACTCAGGCGGTTCACCCAGAAGTTGGTCAACAAACACACTTGATTCTGACCAATCATCCTCTTCCTTTTCCTGTGGTGTTTCGGGAACAGTGTAATCATATGGTATAAAATGCTGGTTTATTTTGATTATGGTTAATCTCTCCACGTTTTGAGGTGAAAAACTGGTCCTTCTGACTGTATCAACTGCAACAGCAGCACAAAAGACATAGGGCCTGATTACAACTTTGGAGGAGGGTGTTAATCCATCCCAAATGTGACGGATATACCACCCACAATATTACGAGTCCATTATATCCTATGGAACTCGTAATACGGTGGGCAGGATATCCTTCACATTTGGGACGGATTAACACCCTCCTTCAAAGTTGTAATCAGGCCCATATTCAGCTGACACGCTGGTTACAGGACAAGCCAGTTACTTTATTGCCACCCTGGTGAGCTCTTGCCATTGGCGCATCTTCTCATACCAAAACACCAATGGGTTTTGATCCACATACACCTCTTTTAGGTCATCCATATACTCCTGAAACATCCTCTGAAGAATCATTGGTGCTGCCACTTGCTTGACCTCTCTTGCCTTTGCCTCTGCACTGGACTTAAGACCTGCCATTTGAAACCAAGCCAATGCAGAGGTTGGGTCTGATTCTTCTGATGCTGTTGTTGCCAGTGTTCTTGTTGCTAGTATTGGTTACTGTGAGAGAAGACTGCCTTCTCTTGAAGTTGTAGGTGGCCTCCCAGGACAGTGAAGTGAGACTCTACATTCCAGTCATTCTTCTTCCAGTTCGCCAGCTTGCTCAACAATCCACCGTTTGTATTTTTAAACATCCCCTTCAGAAAAAAAAAAAATGAAAGGGGGAGTAATTTTTTGTAGAGTGTATCAAGTAGGGTGACACAGATGTACTCTTTGGATTTGAGAATGTCATTTGCAGTCTTGCATTACATGTCAAGTGATAGCTAAGGCTCTCAACAAAGGCATGCACTTCTGAGCTTTTGTTCACACCTCCGAGTGCGAACCTTTCAGCTGCTCCTGTAGCAGATGCAAAATGGAATAGCTTTGGCCTTTGTACTGTCCACCTTGCTAACTTCCTGTGTAAAAACCTCAAAAGGGAGCAGGATCTGTGTCAGGCATTTGACTAGACCAGGTTTTTCTGAATCCATGGTCACAGCTTTCCCAATTGCATCCCCTCCTCTAAGAATGGCATAGTCATTGATCTGTCTGATCTGCTCAAACAGACATTGCAAAATATAATAGGTTGAGTTCCAACATGTTTGCACCTCCTGTATCAGAGCTTTAACAGGTACTCTGTCATCATGCTGAAAATTCCACAACTGCTTCTGGAATTTAAAAGAATGGCTGAAATAAGTGCAGATTCGCCTGCTGATGGTGAGTATGTTGCTGACTATGTCTTCTTTTTTTAGAAAGTCTAGCAAAACCAGGTGGATGCAGTGCGCCAAACATAGGAATCTGAAATAGCCAATGTCTGCCATGGACTTGACTATGTTACTTCCGTTATCGATGGCAACAAATCCAATTCGGAGACCTCTGGGTCACAGGCATTCAAGCAACTTGCTATTAAATTTGTACAAGATGTTTGCAGCTGTATATGATTTCTCCATGGTGAACATTGCTGCTGTTGCAGACAGTTGAACACTCTTAAAAAAGGCTTCAGGTCCAATACCTGTAAATGGCTTTTGTTTTATCCCCACAAAAGAGATCCATAGTGAAGCGATGCACATGTAATCAGTAGCCTGTCAACTGGTCCACATGTCTATAGTCAGGTGCATAGTATGGACAACACTTTGCTACAAAGCTGGTCCAACCAATTGCAGCACATCATGATGCAGAGCTGGAACAACAACTTCAGCAAACTAGGTCTGAATTGGACATTAATTTCAGGCAGATGACAGCAATAAACTCTAAGAATCCCACTCCTTCCACAAAAGAAAAAGGGAAGAGGTCTAGCGCTAACATTTTTGCCAGCTTGTAGATAACTGCCTTTGGGTGGTTGCGGTCATAGTGCACCTTCTCCCTAAACATACCTATGATAGTAGCCTGGATTTTTTTCTTTTGTGGGGCCACTTGTGTAGATGACTTTTGAGATGTAGAAGGTCGTAGACTCAATGTGGGTGGTGGTGCAGTCACTGAATTCGGTGGTGTCTTCATCTGACTCTGAGTCTTCCTGTGCCATTGTGAAGTCACTGAGGCGGGTGATTCTGGTGCACTGCTGGGGACAGGACTGATTTGTGTGAGGATGTCACCCTCTTTACCTCACCTTTCGCCATGATTTGACCAGATGTAACTGATGCCTCCTGGCTCTCCTTATCTTCATCACCACAACCACGTTCAGCAATTTATTTAAGGTGCTCCTCCCACTGGGTTTTGAAATGTTTTTTCATATGGGTCATCTGGCCTCCAGTACCATAACGTGAACCAGGCTTACCTTGAGGAAACCTTGAGTGACAAATGGAGCATATCGCAATGTTCTCCTCCTGTTTGCTAACTGTAAAAAAGTCTCAAACTGGGGGGAAGTGCTTTCTTATTGGGACCCTACCAATGCCTGAAGAAGAACTGGATATAGGGGGGGGGGTGTTGATTGTCTCCCTGCAGTGCAAACTTCTACTGAGGTAGGGATTGGTACAGGTCTCTGATGGGGCCTTACAAAAATGGGACCTGATGTGCTGCCTGTGCCACATCCTCTCGGAGCTGTTTGGATAGTATTGTCAGGCTTCTCTGTGTCAGCTTCCATAATCACTGACTCATTATTATGATCCCCCTCACCATCATCACCTTATATGATTCTAAAGCTTTCTGCAACATTTCTTTTCACTTGCGTCTCCTTGCATCTCCCAGACTCTGCTGGGGTCCACTCCATGTCCCTATCATCATCAGAAGTGGTGCTTGGAGAAGATGGTGGAGTAGTACCCTTTATTTCCTTTGCTGGAGATGTGGGAGCCATTGATTCTAAAAGAGGAGGTTCATGCTTGACAGAAAGTTTAATTGTTTCTTCTTCAACTTCAGGATCATCTATTATTGCTCGCTTCAGCTGCTGTCCAATTTGCTCTGTTTCCTGCAATAATTGGATAGAACTTTGCAAAATGTGACAAATCCAATGCAACTTCACTGCTCACCGGCATCGCCATGATTGCAGTGGCTGCCTCGCTGACAGCGATGGTTTTGGGCTTAGGTTGGCTTGGGGCTGTGGATGCAGGAGTGATGCTCCATGTTCCTCCCCACAGGCCAGTGTGGGAGGCACACGTCTCCCTAAAAAGGTTGCAGTCGGCACGCCACTGGTAGAAAGCTGCTTCTTCTCATGTACCACTTTCTTGGGAGCAACTCTCTTTGTGCCATCTTAAAGCTCTCAGTTGGGAGTGGCACTAAGAAGCACAAGTGGAAGAGATTTGAGGACTATCTGTACAGGCCTTCTCTTTAGCAGTATTGCTGTGATATGACACCTCTTCCCTTGTGCACCTAAAAGCAACCAAGCAAGAAGATATGTAGTTAATAAAATGTGGAATTGTTGCAGGTTGATATAGTTGAAATGCAATATTAGTGCGGTTGGTTACTTTTGTAATAAAAACCAATTTAATCAACATTGTAATGTCAGAGCCACACAACCACACCATAAAATTTAATTTCAAATCAGGCAGCACGACATGCAGGTATAGCTATTTGCTTTATTACCATCTGTTTTAAAGGAGACACATGTGGTAGTCAGAGAGAGGTACATGGGTAAATGGAATAATCCTTAAAAAACCAATGGCAGCAAGGTGGTCCAGGGTAAATGGAATAATAATTTAAAAAATTAATTGTGCTGCTGTTTTGTCTACAGTGCACGGCAGCAAGGGTGTTCAGGAGGAAATGGAATTCTTAAAGAAACCAAATGCTTTAGCGCCTTTGATAGATGTTTGGATGGAGGAATGGACGTAGATGGAAGGATGGATGGATGGATGGATCAAGGCAAAATGCAGAATGAGTTAAAATAAATAAAAAAATGTAAACAATAACAAAAAGAAATAAAAATTTAAGTAAAAAAACCAAGACATTAAAAAAATAAAATAAAAAAATAAATTACAAAAATAAAATAAAAAACAAATAAAAATAAAAATTAAAATGAATATTAAAACATTAAAATCAAAAATTAAAATATAAACTTAAAACAATAATAATTGCTGATGTTTGTATGCAAGCCCATGGTAAAGGTACATTGGCTGGGTGCACAAATTGGTCACCAGAAACATGGTAAAACAACAACAACGAGGAGGCATGGGGAACAAAGAATAACCTATGAAAGACTATAGCATAAACGCACTAGCTGGATGCACAAAATGGCTGCAAACCACATGGTAAAACAAGGAGCAAGGAGGCATGGCAAACAAGGAAAACATGCAAGCCTATGGCACAGGGACACTGGTTTGATGCAGAAGATGGATGCCAGCCACATGGGCAAACAACAACAACAAGGAGCAAAGAGGCATATGGAACAGAGAAGAGCCCATGCAATACTATGGCAAAGGCACACATGCTGGATGCACAAAATGGCTGCCAGCCACATGGTAAAACAATATAAGTTAGCAAGGAGGCATGGCACACAAAGAACACATGCAACCTACTGAAAAGGGACCCTAGCTGGTTGTTCAAAATGGCCACTAGCCACATGGTCAAACAACAGCTGCAAACAAGGAGGCATGGAGAACAAAGAACAATTGCAAGCCTATAGACATAGACTGCACAAAATGACTCCTGACCACGGCATGGGGAACAAAGACAAATGGTGGACGATGACAAACACACAGACACACACTAGGCCACACACATACTGGCCATAAGGAGGCATGGTAGTGACACTGAAGAAAACACTAACATGAATTCAGCAATGCAAGACATGGAAATTAACTAAGCTATAAACATTTCACAACAACAGTACACATCCTCCTATGCCATCACATATTACCCCACAACATATACACATTTTACAAAAACAAAATGCAAATAACAGCCAACATTTTTAATTTAATCCAATGCCATCCTTGCCCTAAATGAAGTTTTAAATACATATACCACTGAAACATTTATTTCATTCACTGATTACTACCGGGCCTAGCTAGCTGGCCCTTTGGAAATATATGCCACATTGTAAAATAATATTACAAATGTTACAAACATTTAGAAAAAGTACTGAGCTGTGCAACATTTTTTCTTCACAAAAGGACAATGAAATACTGGTCCATGCTCAAGCAAACAAACAACACCCTTATTCAATAGTTTTGCAACTTGTGTTGTTTCACAAAAAAAGTCCTTAAATCCAAATGTAGTGCCAGGAAACAAAGAAAGTGATCCTTCCACTTCAAAATCCAAGTGAAAAGTGACCAGGAGATGGCCAAAGCACTGGGAGAAGCCTGCTGGACAGGAACAGGAAGTTAGAGTCTTTGGGGCATTTCCTTCTTCGTTGAAAAAAAAGGCTTCTAAATCTAACAAACAAATTGAAGGGTCCATTGGAAAAGTAAATCCACTTAAAAATCTCTTTTTCACTAGATTTAGATGCATCTACTCCAGGTGCATTCGCGCTTGCAAGTGAGACTGTTTTGGCTGCCTTTGCGGCCATAAGCAGTGCGAGTAAATGCAAAGTCTTGCACGTGCTCGCTAGTGGCCCCAGAGTATTGTGGCGCTCATGAGAGAGCACCAAAACAAAATCTCTTGCGTGCGAACGAAGTTCGCTCCACACCGGTTTACAAAATTTTCTGAACTCCACACTACTCCACGTATCGCAAAGTGCCCGAATTCTGCAAACTCCGCCAGAGGAGCAGAGTTCTATGCCTGGGCCTAATCAGCAGGTGAGAGAGAATTGGTGGAAGCCTCCAATTGTGATTCATCATAAACATCTCCATTGCTTTGAGTAGTAGTGGAGAACTGTAGACTTATATCTGGTGTCTTTCTTGTACTTTTAGTGGTAACTGGAATCAGCAGAAGCTCATTCTTCACCCTTCCTAACCTAGGGTAAACAATGTTGGTGCTGCTCAACACTTTAAGAGGTATTTCCTGCATGGTTGTGAGAAGAGATAGGGAACTACCCAGTAGTCCTCGAGGCCTACTGTGTAGGATCAGCCACATGATGCAGTTTTTCTTGGTCAATGGAGACAGAGCTTTTGTCTTTACAACAAGCAAACAATGGTAGAATCACTGTTCTGGTACCTTGTATTCCAAGGTCTGGCACTAGTGCACAGGAAGATGGGCCAAATGTTTTCTTCACCACAATCTTCTCTTGAACTAGATCCCCAACTTTAAGACAGTGAGATGTTAATTTATGCCAAAAGGTGTTTCTGCCGCCACCACGCTAGTACCATTGACATCTCGGACATATATCTCGATGCCAAACAGGACATCATATGGGGTATGTCCACTCAAAGATCCTCTAGGCAGATTCTTTAATGCTGTCTGGACTCCATAAATGTTGTGGATCCAACTGCTACTTGATCCTAATACTCAAGCTGTTAAGGTAGTCTAGTGTCAGTTCTTTCTCTCTACTATGATCAGGATGAAAAGGGGAGGAATAATGCACAGCTGCACCCAGGGTTCCCATGATGTCCTTGTATGGTTTGGAGGCAAACGCAGGGACTTGGTCTGAGTGGAATCAGCTATTGCATATGTTCCAATGAAGACTTGAAAATCTTTAATAACAGTGCAAGTGTCAGCAGATCGCTGTGGCCACACACAAAGAAATCAAGAGCAAGAATCTGCAGCAAGTAGGATTTACTTGAATTCAAGGAGTCTGATGGTCCAGGTATAGACACTGCAGAGGTATGTTTGAAATTAGGAAGGGTGTCTGCAGTGGGTGTTTAATGGTGGAATCTCTAATTTATTATCAGCTGTCACAGCGAAGGACACATTAATTTGTCTGTTGGTACAGACCTTGCCACCAATAATGTTTTTGTAGCTAAGACTCTGTAGCTGCAAACCCAGCTTGGGCAGATGCAACCTCCTCATGCGCTGCTTTAATTAATTCTAGCCTGCAGTTTTGGTTGGGGATCACCTGATTACCCAACCCTGGAGTGGTGATGTAAGGGATGTTTTGGGCACTTAAGTGGTAGAAATATTTTGCTGGATATGCTTTGGTACAGGTTTAGCATTAGCCAAAGTGTTCGCAGGAGCCAGTATTTCTTCATCCACCCTCACATGGGAGTGAGTAATCAAAGCTACAGTTTCAGTAATCACAGCATGTTTAGCTGCTTCATCAGCACATGAATTCCCTACAACATGTATTCCAACACATTGATGACCAAATGTATGTATCACTTGAGCCCATGGCACACTGTCTTTAAGTACTGCCACTTTCCTCCAAAGCAATTTGTGCGCGATAGCTTTTCCCTTATGGCTTCTGAATCAATTTAGGTGCCAGTAATGCAAGTTTTGATTCAAAGACTGGACATAGCAAACAAATCGCACCATATGACAATCAGGAATTCAGGGTCCGAATCAAAGCTTTTAGTTCAACTAGGTGAACAGTGCAATCTCCAAGAGACTGTGTGAAAGTTACTCCATAAACTGCTGTGCAAGCTCTGTGGTATTGATGCTTGGTACCTACAGCTGGTTGAGCTGAACCATCAGTGTAATATAATATATTTATAGTGATCAAGAGGCAGAATGTTAGTGGCAGTCAAGAAAGTGGCTGAATGTACCCATCTAGGATGTAAGGCTTTGGCATTTGGAATGCTAGTCTTGTTGACATCCTCTAAGGCTGGGCCTGGGGTCACGACAATGGTTCATTTTCCCTGAGCCAGTGGTCTTTCCTTAATGACCGCCACCTGAACTGGAGTCAGTATTTGTTCAGTGGATTCAATGGAATATAAATTAAGAGTGGGCAGAGTTTCTGGAGTTGTACTTAACGGAATTCTACAGAGTCACCAAAAAACTCCACAGGATTCAGTGGGGTTCTGCAGGTGGTTGGATTAAGAGTGCAGTTCAACACTGGTGATGCTACATCATTTCAGATTATCCATTGTCTTGCGTACATTGTAGCATTGTTAGTTAGTACAAGCAATACTTACAGTCACCAGACCCTTGCAAGTCAGCAAAAATCTCTTCTCCCCTGTATTCTGTTTGAAGTAGAACAGTGGCTGTGGCACTCAGTTATCCAGAGGCTGAAATGTGTTGGCTTGAAAGTTGTGTGTAGAGTCTTTCCCAGCTGCGACTCCACTCGATGGAATAAGAGACTGCAAGCTTTGAGCTCTTTGCAGCCAATGTGGATGTGTTCTAGTGTTCGAAAAATGTGCCAACAAAAGGGGTCCTCAGTGTGAGAGAAGCGAGTTAGAGGAACCTCGTTTACTCGTCCTCAGCTTCAGCTTCCACATTTACTCCCTGAGCTGTCTAAAATGAGGGTGAGAGCTGCTGGAAAACACTGGGGGTCATCAGCTGACGCTGCAATTCACATGATAAACACTGCATCATTTAAACCAATATCTTCTGTTTTTGCTGTAGTAAGTAACACAACCCCGTCTATGGTAGTATTTTCCCAGATGACCCAAGGAGCTGTATTTTGTGAATATATAGTTGGGTGCCTGTTGCACTCAGAAACAAGAACACTGTACAGGGATGGACTGTTTAGGGAATGAGGCATTCCTTATGTGTTCTCAGTACTACAATTGTTGATGTGAATCAGCAAACATTTCGGCAGAACTGTGTGAAGCAATAGTCACACAGTACAAAGTAAAAACCACTAAGGTGAGTCACCCCACCTACCAAGGTTTCTATCCCAGATTTGAACCCCTTGGCAGCTCATATCTCAGGCTCCAAACAGTGCAACACCTCATATGCAAACTCAGGGTCTAAGATGAAGCGGCAGAAGCCTTTACTGGCCTCTGTCCACTCCTGCAGCTCCACCAGGTCTGGGACTTTTCGCTTCCACTGCTCTTTGGCTGCTGCCACAGTGGACACCCCACGAAGTGGGGAGGGTTGAGTTCCAAGGAAGGTTGCGCAGGAGAAGTGGAGCTGGATCATGCACATGATGACAAAGGCGACCATCACACAAAGCCCTGCAGGGTATATTACTATCTACCCATGCTGATTTATTTTCCGCTTCTGGAGCACACAGGAATGTAAACACTAACAGATACAGACCTACTGCTGGTAAACAAGTCACTTAGAAGATTACAACTGGCCAAAAAAATAGCACCACTGTAGACAGAGTTGGTTTTTTGTCAAACTCCGTGCTCCAAGCAGACCGCGGAGTGGCAAAACTCTGTGAACTGCGCCGGTGGAGAGGAGTTTTATGCCCACCCTTAATATAAATGCAATTTAGCTGTAATTGGCACCTTCATTGAAAGTGATATAGGTAAAGATAATAGCACCTTGAATTATCCGAATAACTAAGTTTGTTTTGTTTGCACATGTGTAGGTGTCATGCTTCAAGCATGTCAGTCTGTAGTATTTGTGTGTGTTCTGGTGCCCAAGGTTGTCTTGAAAAGTCTTGGGGGGTCATTTTGACCCCCGCGGGCGGCGGTCGCCGCCCGCGTGGAGGGAGCCGCCATATGGCCGCTCCGCGGTCGAAAGACCGCGGAGGCCATTCTGGCTTTCCCGCTGGGCTGGCGGGCGACCGCCAGAAGGCCGCCCGCCAGCCCAGCGGGAAACCCCTCCCCACGAGGAAGCCGGCTCCGAATGGAGCCGGCGGAGTGGGTATGTGCGATGGGTGCAGTGGCACCCGTCGCGTATTTCAGTGTCTGCATAGCAGACACTGAAATACAAAGTGGGGCCCTCTTACGGGGGCCCCTGCAGTGCCCATGCCATTGGCATGGGCACTGCAGGGGCCCCCAGGGGCCCCGCGGCACCCCCTACCGCCATCCTGTTCCTGGCGGGAGACCGGCCAGGAACAGGATGGCGGTAGGGGGTGTCAGAATCCCCATGGCGGCGGAGCGCGCTCCGCCGCCATGGAGGATTCACAAGGGCAGCGGAAAACCGGCGGGAGACCGCCGGTTTTCCTTGTCTGACCGCGGCCAAACCGCCGCGGTCAGAATGCCCTGCGGGGCACCGCCAGCCTGTTGGCGGTGCTCCCGCATCCCCGGCCCCCAGAATCAGGGCCTTGGTGAGTTAAGTCATACAGTGGTTTTATGCATTTTCTATAGTCTGGTAGGTATGTTCTCCCTAAAATCCTAATAAGGATTGTAGTTTTTTGATAGTGTTTGTTAATTGCAATTGTGCACACTTCTCAAGGATTTGTGGTGCCAGGCTCTTCCCCTCATTTAATACTCGTATCCTAGGAACAGGACACTGAGAAAAGTATTTTTTGTTTTCTTGATAATTGAATTTGCAACCATGTTCTACAAGTCCAAAAGGAATGTGATCTACGCTGTCTAAATGAGTGTTTAAGTCATCTTCCTCCAGATATATGTCATCAATGTAGGACAATGTTTCTGGATCAGTGTCATGTAATATTGATGTTACACAAGCAGGGCACAGTACTGAAATGTTCTTATACCTCTGGGGGAGCTGGCAAAAAAGGTGCTGGGAGCTGAGCACCACAAAGGCAGTTAGATCCTAACTTTCAGTTTTGACAGAAAACCCCATTGAAAATACCCAGTGTTTTTTTGTAATTTTTAAGGACAATGTTGTTCATTAATGTTGTATTGCAAATGTGCATGTGTGACCAATTAAATGTCTATAATCTAAGACTATTCTATAGGAGTGATTTGGATTAGCTACTGGAAACAGAGGGTTGTTCATAGCAGATACGCAGGGTTCTATTACTCCCTGGTACTCAAGTTGTTAGAAGATTTCTCTCACTGGAGTTTTTACTTCATGTTTTATTGGGTAGTGGAGCTGCACTTGCAGGCTGGACCTTATGGGAATTACATGATAAGGAGAGCTCTTATCCCAGCCCACATGGTTGCGTTTATAGGGAAGGGGCTTGTGCCAGAGTCCACTCTGTAATGTACGCTTGCTTTACTTGCTCAGTAACTAGGTCTGAGAAAGATAGTAAAATCACATTTTCCCTTTGTGGGAGAGTTCTAAAAAACTCTGCTGGCCAGTCTTTTAAAGCCAGGAGAATGTCATAGCTGAGTGTTTCCCAGAAATGTACCTTAATTGGGTGCATTATGTCCTCCTCAATCTGTATGTTTAACTTATAGACTTGGTCTCGAGGGGCAACTCCCCTATCTGGGGTTTTGACTTCTATATAGTAGTTAGTTGCTCTCACATCCTGAAACTCTTGAAGATTCTGGTGAATTATCATGACCTCTGCCATGTTGTCTAGCAGAGTCACTTCCCACATCCTGTTCTACATTAACGTTCTCAGTATGTGTGGATTATTTTGCCAAAATTCCTACAAACCTCTTTTGAAATTGGAGCTTTGTAAAGGAAAATTCTCTTCCTTCTTTATGATGATGTCAGACGAGCATTGTGAGTCCTTTTTCAATTTCATGTACTCATATTGCCTACACTCGGACCACCTTGCTCTATCAGACCATTTGCCTCATGAGTCCTGAAAGGAACGAGAAGGGCTTGTATAAGTGTACTGATCCCTGTCAGGCTGCTTCAAATGATCATGGTTATGTAAATTATAACGTTTTTCAGAGCCCTCCAGTTACTGAGATTCTCCCTGTTATTTTCCTTTATCTTTATGTGATTTTGTCCCAGCATTGTTTGGAAGTTGCTTGCACTTGCTTGGTATTGTCCTTTTCAGGATTACCTTTAAGATGTGGCTTACTTGGTCTGGTCCGCAAATTGCCCCAACCTACGGATGTGGAGGTTTCAGTAATATTTTTTGGTAACTCACCCTCCTGATCAGTTAAAGGAACTTGCCTGCGACGTTGGTGAACTGAAAATGTTGCTGCTCCCCCTTATATGCTTCCTAAAATAATTGAGGATACCGTGGAAAAGTTGCCAATTAACTTCATCCCCAAATCCAGGACAGGGGCAGCCCCATATTCATTTTGTATTGTTTCAACACATTGGGTAAAACATTAAGAGATGGTTTACCATAGGTTACGGAATATATTGCAGCACAAACTATGCCCCGTAAAGCGCAGTTGTCTATTGCATGTACCAACTCAAATGGCAAGCACATTGTGAAAATTCTATATTTGTCTTGGGGTCTGGTATGGGTGAAACAATGCCTCAAACTGATTTGTTTTTTGCGCATCCCAGAACGGAATTTCCTCCTATCAGGTGGGTACTTTACCCATAACAGCATTAGTAGTCACTGGGTTCATCCCAGGCATAGCAAATTATGGTTGAACAGCTTGAGCAGCCCTCACAAGGGAAGTATTTAATGCTTACATAACAAATTGTGTCAAACATCTACATAATCTAGCTAGGTATATATATTGGGCCAGAATGGCTGCTGCTAAATTTTGTATGTTTGGATATCGGGCATAAGCCACTAAAACTGGCCATGTGGCCCGTCAATACAGAGGGGACCCAATCTAACATGTTCAACAACGTGGGGTACGGCACCTTGGAACCAATTTTATGTTCCTGATATGTTAAATGTATTACTAAGTAGTTGTATGCTGTATATTGTGCTGGTGGGTTAGCAACAGTGTATGCACGAAATGTATTTGAGTTAGCACCAACTGCAGGAAAAGTGACCCATGCGTAAATTGTTTCAGTTTTGCATGAATTGTTTGCCTCTACCACAAACGTAACATCTCCACCCCTATTTTGTAGCCCATTTAGAAGTAAATTTGAGTGACAGCATGTCTACAATTTACCAGAAGAACAACTGGATTTGCCATTTTAAAAAATGGAATTCAGAGAAGGCAATTCCAAGTGGGTTATCCTTTTGAAGGTTCAACTTTGAATGACCCAGAGACAAATATGGATGCTTTCTATATTGCTCAGGGGGATAATTACCTAACACCATAGATGTCTCCATATGACGGTGAATAGGGCATCTTGGCCACACAAGAGAAAACTACTCAGGAGAGTTATTAAATAAGTACTTGACTTAAATAGATTGGTGGGCTCAACTTATACGGTTCCTACTTTTTACGTTTTTGGGGCTACCTCAGGTTATGATTCCTTGTAAATCTGGGGTAGCGTCAAAATCCAATCGGTATTGCACTCAAATGCCCACAGCAAGACCCATTACATGCCCTTTCCATGCTAAGTGATGCGTGTGAATGTGACGTATTTACAAGGCGGCATTAAACCACCAAAAGTGGCATAATGCCACCTTATCTATATGGTACACTACACAGCACCACCGGCACATCATTAAAAGTGATGCTCTGGTGGCACTAGGGCATCATAAATGAGGCCCTCTGACTCCTCAGGGAGCCATGAAAACATATCTTACCCTTTTGTGGTATAACTCATGCATGTCCAGGCGAGACCCAAAAGAGATATGTTTTCAATACATTTATTGAAACAATCGCAATACGACATAAAGTGAAAAGGCTGCAATAATTAGGCAGATGAAACAAAGTGAAGCAATCTGCATTAGAAAGATGGTAAAGAAAATAAACAATCCAACCATTCTAGAGATTCTAGGGGTTCCTACCAAGCCTTAATACTTTACCCTAGAGCATAGCAGGTTTACTCTTCTTAATTGATTTAAGGGATTAGCCACAGCCCCAAACCTGACCTGTGGTGTAGATGGCAATCCTCTTGGGAAAGCTGGTAGATTAGCGCCAGCAGA
This sequence comes from Pleurodeles waltl, assembly GCF_031143425.1. Lineage (NCBI taxonomy): Eukaryota > Metazoa > Chordata > Amphibia > Caudata > Salamandridae > Pleurodeles > Pleurodeles waltl. The sequence continues at coordinate 654,650,183 of NC_090443.1, read as the reverse complement.
GCTGCATGTCAAAGACAGTATTCATCCCAGGATGGTTGTGGCTGGAATGCCCTCTGCCCCATACGGGTCACTGCATCATTTACATAATAAACCATACTGGGTTGTAAGCACAGCCCTGATGCAGTGCTGTGTCTAGGTGTTAGAACTAGTCTCCTGAATGGGCAACACAAACAAGCACATTGTGTAGTGTTCCTAGGGTCGGACTAAAAGTACTGGTTATATGTTGTGCAAAGGCTAACTAAACAAACAGCTCGCTCTTTATATTGCTAGAACAAAAAACAAGCTAATAAAAGTGTGCAAAAACTCATTGCTAAAAGCAGCTTACTAAAACAAATAGTTAAAAACAGGGGGAAACAACTCAGGTCCAAGAGGCCCTCACAACACCTGTTTAGGGTACCCCTGACTCTGACCATCATGTACCTTCTCACCCTCGTCCCTATGGGTCTGGACTTCCTGGTCCTTCTAGCCCTGGTCCTTTCCAGTCCTGGTCCATTTGCTTCTGGAGCCTTAGTCCTCCTTGAGCTGATCTCTGTGGTCTTGGTCTTCCTGTCTCTGATCCTTCTTTACATTGGAATCCTGGTACTTGTCCTCTTTGGTCTATATAACCGGATTGGCTAAATCTGGTCCTGGTTATTCTCCACAGGTCCTGGTCTGTGCACTTGAGTCCTCCTAGCCCTCCTTGTCATTATAGTCTAGGGCCTACAGTTTCTTCTCCCCTAGTCACTCTGTTCCTTCAAAGCCTTGGCCATTGTGTGCAGATCTCCCAGTTGCACATCCTCCTAGCCCTCCTGATCCTTCTCATCCTACTCCTGGTACTCCTAGTCCTGTTTTCCTTGTGGTATTCCTCTGAGTCTATCTAGTTGTGGTCTCCTGTAGAATCAGTAAACCTTGTCCTTTCACAATATGTCTCTTTTGACATGGTTCTTCCTGTCCTGATTCTTGGGGCTCTGGTCATCCTAGTTTTCATAGTACTCTACCTCTTGGCCCTTATTCTCCTACTGATCATCATCCTCCTCCTACTTTTCCTACTCTTTCTTCCCCACACCCCGCCACAAGAATTTTAGTCAGGGACAGCCTCCAAGCCTGCCACTCAGCAATTTAATGAAAAAACAAAGTTTAAAGTAAGGTTATTGTCAGATGTTCAAATGTGACTACAACTGAAACCAAAAGCACTGAAATTCACCAGTTATAGTTTAGTGAATTAACTATTACTTGTGCTTTCTTCGTGCATTGCTTATGACGTCACATATTGCATCACTCATGATATGGTAAATTATATCATTGATGGCATCAATAATAGCATTCCTAATGACATTACTGGTGACGTTATCCAGAGATGTGTCCCTGTGCGACATGCTGTGTGTGCTTGGAGTAATTTAACAAGTTAAAAATAAGACTAGTCTTTTAAAAGTAATGTGCACCTGATGGACATTACATTTACTGTTGTGCAATAGAGATTGCATATTTAGTGGATGTCCCACTCTTGTTACTATTATTCACTCACTTAAGACACAAATAGCCTGTAGATATTTGCATGCCATTTGATGTTTGACCACCAATGAAAAAAGTGTGCATTAATAATTCACTTTAATTGGAACATCCACCAAAACTAGTCAGAGGACTCAAATTTACAATCAGGGTGTTTACATGTATGTATTTGGCAAAGTGCAATGACCAATCCTTGTTACACACTGCTGTGGTAATGAGATAGGCATATAACTTTAGACACATGTTTTAATTAACACTGAGTTAAAGCATGTATAAATGGTCACCACTACATGGTACGTACCTGGACAATGTAGAATTACTCAAAAACTTGAAGGAATCTCTGCATCTAAACATGAACACCTTATAAACCTTCCCATTACAAAAAATGGGCTTATAACTCAGTGTGCATCTTTTTTACAAGAGCGTGTGGTCAGACATAAAGATGGATAATCTTGAAATAATATGTGTTAACATAATTCTATGAAATGCCATCAAAATTATGTAAAATTATTTGTAATGTTTGAGGCACAAATCCCTATTTTAACCCAACATGTGTTCTTGAGTGAATTCTAGAGGGGAAGACACATTTTGTGCTAAGAAACTAGTCCACAAAAACAAAAGCACAATGAACCGCAGCTGCTCCTGTTCTGTTGTTGTTGCTGTTTATGTGCATTAGTGAATAGCATATTTGCTGTAAATGTTTACCACGAATGACCTGTAACTACATGATGTGGCATAATGGCATAATTTCAGGAATTTCACGTAACAAGTCTAAGATAAAATTCCCCAAATTACGTGAATTACGCTAGTGTAATTTAAATTTTGCCCAGGCCTCATATTTTATTAAAACAATCTTTGACTTTGATCACCTATTTTTGGGGACAGGTTTTACTACTAAAGTAGGACTTACTTTCAAAAGTGCTTTTGCAACCCACTTTATGTGTGCTCATTCTTTACCTTGTGTAAGAACCAGTACTGCTTGCAATTGAATGTTAACTGGTAGGTTGACCATGCACCATATGACATTCACTTGCAATGCCACACTTGGCTCCAGAGCATCAATGATATGCTCCAGCACATATAGTCACAGTAATCTTTGCCTGTACATGACTGTAGACAATTTACTAACAATTGTCTTTTTTTAAATGATCTAAGGGTTTATTTAGCTATATTAATAAGAGTATTGTGGATGTTGTCAGCAGTGACATCATCAATGGTGTAATTTAACAAGTCATGAGCAATGTAATATGTACGGTTATGAGAAGGGCATGACTGCAAGTTACAGTTAGTTCACTAAACTATAATTGGAAACTTTCTGTGTTTTTCCATTTTTAAATGTAAGTTCTAGTCTCATTTGAAAAACTGAATACATGGTCACTTTAACCCTTGTTTATAGTTCATTTCTGCTTTTTGTAAAGCATGATAGGATCTTAAAAAATTACCTAACTACAAAGTAATTTTAACCAGTATTGGCTTTCGGTAGATAGATAGGTAGATAGATAGATAGATAGATAGATAGATAGATAGATAGATAGATAGATAGATAGACAGACTAATTGATTGTACTTATATTGATGTTGCTATTTTATTAAAGCTGGAAAAGAATGCATAATACTCGCCTCCGTATCTTTAATAAAATTAAGACTTTCCTTCATAAATTACTAGGAAAATCTACATTTTATGTCAAGACCGGAGGCTCCTATTATGCTAGTTTAAAGCATATCAACCACCAGGGAAGTAGCAGATCTATTAGGTTTGCAATAGAACAATTTTAAAACATTATCATTAGACCAATCGGCCGAACTCAGAATGTCCTCTAGGCTGGAACCCAAAGCAAAGGCCTTGGAAGCCATGGCACCCCTGGAGGAATGGGCCTCAAAGATGGAAATATCAATACCTGCCAGGGACATGACCCATTTAACTCAGCGAGCTAAGGTAGCCGAAGAAACTGGTTTATGGGGTTTACGGAACGAGATCAGGGGCTGAGGGAGGAAGGACATTCTGAGGTTAACAGTTTGTTTCTCATATTCCTTTAGACAAAGACCCACACAGAGTTTAGGTTTGTTAGGAAAGAAAGGGTAAAAAACAGTATGCAAGTTGGTTTTTGTGCACTTGGTAATTGTTAGAAATGGGGTTTTTGGTTGGCAGTCAGGTTACCCTCTGTCCAAGCATGAACCCTCACTCTAGTCAGGGTAAGTCACACACAATCCAAAATTAGCCTGTGCCCACCCTCTGGTAGCTTGGCACGAGTAGTCAGGCTTAACTTAGAAGGCAATGTGTAAAGTATTTGTGCAATAAATCATACAATACCACCATATAGCACCACAACAACACACCACACAGTGTTTAGAAAAATATATAACATTTATCAGGATAATTGTCGGTCAAAGTTGCAATGTGAATTTGTAGAGATATCACTGAAAAGTGATATAAAGGGCCTGATTACAACTTTGGAGGAGGTGTTAATCCGTCCCAAATGTGACGGATATACCACCAGTCGTATTACGAGTTCCATAGGATATAATGGACTCGTAATACGGCTGGTGGTATATCCGTCACTTTACCGTCACTTTTGGGACGGATTAACACCTCCTCCAAAGTTGTAATCAGGCCCAAAGTGTCTTAAGTCTTTAAAAAGCAAACAAAGACCCTTTGAAGCACAAAGTACCTGGTTTGGAGTGGAAAATCTCCTGAGAGGGCCACAGAAGAAGAGATACGTGGAAAAATGGTGTGTGCGTCAATTTCTTCCCAGCACACACGGACTTGCATCGTTATTTTTCACGCGGGAAGTCGTGTGTCGTTTTCCGGAGCGCGGACAGTCTCTTTCTGTGGATCGCAGGGATTACCTGATGTCCCGGATCTGTGCGTGGATTTTCCTGCTTGTTTTCCGGCTATGCGTCGTTCTGCGGGGCTGCACGTCGAAGTTTCGCTCTCACGGCAGGCGTCGCGCCGATTTCTCCTCTGGAGGTTGGGCGGCGTTGTCCTTGCGAGGCCGTGCGTCGAAGTTCCGGTCGTTCAGAAGGCGTCGCGTCGATCAGCATTGGTGTGCAGCATTTTTCTCGCTGCGGAACAAGCTGTGCGTCGAAACTTTCGGCGCACAGAGCGTCCAAGTGAAAAAAAGAAGTCTTTTTGGTCCTGAGACTTCAGGGAACAGGAGGCAAGCTCTATCCAAGCCCTTGGAGAGCACTTTCACAGCAAGACAAGAGTTCAGCAAGGCAGCAAGCCAACAGCAAGGCAGCAGTCCTTTGTAGAAAGCAGACAGGTGAGTCCTTTGAGCAGCCAGGCAGTTCTTCTTGGCAGGATGCAGTTTCTGGTTCAGGTTTCTTCTCCAGCAAGTGTCTGATGAGGTGGGGCAGAGGCCCTGTTTTATACCCAAATGTGCCTTTGAAGTGGGGGAGACTTCAAAGAGTGGCTAAGAAGTGCACCAGGAAGACCCATTCAAAATGCAGATGTATGCAAGTGAGGCTGAGTACCCTGTGTTTGGGGTGTGTCTGAGTGAATGCACAAGGAGCTGTCAACTAAGCCCAGCCAGACGTGGATTGTAAGGCACAGAAAGATTTAAGTGCAAAGAAATGCTCACTTTCTAAAAGTGGCATTTCTAGAATAGTAATATTAAATCCAACTTCACCAGTCAGCAGGATTTGATATTACCATTCTGGCCATACTAAATATGACCTTCCTACTCCTTTCAGATCAGCAGCTACCACTCCAATACTGTATGAGGGCAGCCCCAATGTTAGCCTATGAAGGGAGCAGGACTCACTGTAGTGCAAAAACGAATTTAGGAGTTTTACACTACCAGGACATGTAAACTACACAGGTACATGTCCTGCCTTTCACCCACACAGCACCCTGCTCTAGGGGTTACCTAGGGCACACATTAGAGGTGACTTATATGTGGAGAAAGGGGAGGTTTAGGCTTGGCAAGTACTTTTAAATGCCAAGTCAAGGTGACAGTGATACTGCACCCACAGGCCTTGCAATGGCAGGCCTGAGACAAGGTAAAGGGGTTACTTAAGTGGGTGGCACAACCAGTGCTGCAGGCCCACTGGTAGCATTTAATCTACAGGCCCTAGGCACATATAGTGCACATTAGTAGGGACTTATAAGTAAATTAAATAGTCCAATCTGGTATGATCCAAGGTTACCATGTTTAAAGGGGAGAGCATATGCACTTTAGCACTGGTTAGCAGTGATAAAGTGCGCAGAGTCTAAAAGCCAGCAAAAACAGTGTCCAAAAAGTGGAGGGAGGCAGGCGAAAAGTTAGGGGTGACCACCCTAAAGCTGTCAGGTCTAACAGTAACCTAAACACCTGTAGGCATAAATTGGCACGAAGAAACATCTAAAGATTTTACATCCGACACACGTTTGATAGAAATGAGGCACAACAACATGGTCAATTTAGCAGAGAGTATTTTTAATAATAGATCTGAGTTCTCGGGCCAGGAAAGAAACAAATTTAGAACTAATGAGACATCCCAAAGGAAAGAGTATTTGGATGCAGGAGGTTTGGCAAGTTTAACTCCCTTTAGAAGACAGCAGATAAAGGGATGCTCCCCCACCAGATTGCCATTGATATATTGGTGATGATTAGAGATAGCAGATCTATAAAGATTTATAGTTCTATAGGATTTATCCGCACTGGCCTCTGCCGCCAAAATAATTAATAATAAAATTTAGATCTGTTGAAAAGGGATTGATACATTTTTCTACACACCAGCTTGCCCAAAGAGACCAAACTGATTTGTACACTTTTCAGGCCCAAGCATTGTTAATGAATTCTGTAGCTTCTGACGAAATAAAAGCAGTTTGTTGGGAGAACCTGATACCTTCCAAGCTGAAAGAGCTAGGGATTTGTTGAGAATAAGGTTGTGAGGAGATCCCGAAGGATCTAGAAGAAGAGAAGGGAACGGAGGGAGAGGTAGAGGAAAATCCGTAGATAACTCAGGAAGAAGGGGAAACCAGACCTGAGACTGCCAGAAAGAGGTGACAATGACTAAAGAGGCTTTCTGGCGTCTGGCTTGAGATAGCACTCTGTTGGTTAAGATGAAAGGAGGGAAGGCATAGTTGGTTGCTGAGGACCAATCTTGTAGAAACGCGTCTGTTGCCAAAGCGAGAGGATTGGGCGCCAGCTGAAGAAGAGGGGTAGCTGAGCATTGAGACGAGAAGCAAATAGATCGATATGAAAAGGACCCCATTTGTTCAGAAGTTTCTGAAATATTGAAGGATGAAGTTTCCAATCGCTGTAATCTTTGAGATGGAGGGGGTGCCAATCTGCAATGGAATTTTGGGATCCTGGGAGATACTCTGCTAGAAGAGAAAACTTGTGGATGAGACAGAACTCCCAAAGACTTTTTGCTAGAAGAGCTAAAGGTTCTGATTTTGTACCCCAATATGGTTTATGTATCGGACTGCTGAAACTTTGTCCATGTGCAGGAGGATAGAACATTTGACTTTGTCTTTTGTGAAACTTTTGACCGCAAAGGAACCTGCAAGCATCTCCAGTTTATGTGCAATTTGGACTCCTCTGCGGACCATGTACCGCCAGTCGATATTGGTCTACAAAGGGAGCCCCAGCCTGTGAGGCTTGCATCTGATTCTAATACAAGATCAGGCGCAGAGGGGAAGATGGTCTTGCCGTTCCAAGTGTCTAAATGGTGTATCCACCATAGAATTTCTAAACAAGATTCTGAATCTAGAGAAATAAAATTGGCGACGGCGAGACCTTTGCGAAGATGGAGAATTTTTAAGCGCTGGAGGGGTCGATAATGGAGATGACCTGGTAATATTGCCTGAATAGAGGAAGAAAGAAGACCGACTACCCTTGCTAGGGACCTGAGAGAAATGGTATCTTTGTGAAGGGTGTGCTTAAGTTCTTTTTTTATTGAAATCACTTTTGAGGGGGGAAGGTGAAGAGTAGCTGTAGAGGAGTTGATGAGGTAACCCAAGAATTTGATTTGTTGAGAGGGGGTTACCATTGATTTGTCCATGTTTATGATGAAGCCGAGTTCTGTAAGAAGAGAACTTGGTAACTGAATATGGGCGTGAAGAGACTGAACATTTTGGTGCATGAGGAGAATATCGTCAAGATAGATTATGAGCCTGATACCGAGAGATCTGAGATGGGCAACGATTGGTTTCATTACCTTTGTAAAACACCAGGGCGCTGAAGAAATCCCGAAAGGTAGAGAAGAAAAGTAATAAGTTTTTGAGAGCCATTGAAATTTTCAGTGAGAAGGATGAATATGAATAGTAAGGTAAGCATCCTGAAGGTCTAGCCTTACTAACCAATTGTCTTGAAGTAAAATATCCCTGAGATGGATAATAGTTTCCATCTTGAAATAGCGATAAATCACAAATTGGTTGAAAGATTTGAGATTGATTACCGGTCTTAACTTTTTGTTTTTCTTTTGGACTAAGAATAAGGAACTTAAAAAGCCCAACGGATTGGGAAGGGACGGTTGGATAGCATTTTTGTAAATGAACAACTGTACTTCGGTTGTAATGAGAGCGGACATTTCTGCAGACAATTTCAGAGGAGGAGGGAAAAAGGTTTGAAAAGGAGGAGAATAAAACTCTATTAGGTAACCCTGAATTGTGTTTAATACCCACGGCTCTGATGTAATTGCATGCCACTTTGGGAGGAAGAATTGAAGCCGACCTCCCACGGGAAGGCCAGAAGACTGGCTTACCTTGAGAGTTGTTTGATCTGGAAAATCTTTGCCCGCGGCCGCGGAAACCTCTGGATCTCTGGGGGTAAAACTGTGGCTTGAAGTCTTGATTGTTGTTGAAGGAGCATCTAGCACCTTGGTTGCAATAGGTGCGGCCGGTAAAGCGGCTCCTGCCTCTACCGGCCCGTGCACAAACACGTTGGCTGAAGACCTTTTTTAAAGACTTTTGGGCTTTGGGTATAGAAGAGAAAGTAGTGACATATCTGCTGAGGTCTTTGACAAAGGAATCCCCAAAGAGCTTACCATCAGCCTGGATACCGGGATCGAGAGTTGCAAGGTTGGCAAGTTTGGGGTCCAGTTTGAGGAGTACATTTTTCCTTCATTCATGTATAATAGCCGAATTGGCATTTCCCAAGAGACAAAAGGCTCTCTGTTACCAAAGGGAAAGGTCTGTAGGATCGATAGGAGTATCCTCAAGTCTGGCCGATTCAGCCAAGTCAAAAATGCGGGCCAAAGGCCCTACAACATCAAGTAGTTTGTCCTGGCATGTTGTCCAGGCTTTTTCAACCCCTCTACGGGGATCCTTGCCAAACTTAGTAAAAAAGGTTATACGTGATTGATCAATGGTAGGAGTGACGGTGATATTAGACGATAAAGCAGGTCTAGGACATTCAGACTTGAGCTTAGAGTGAGTTTGCTTGTCTAACGGAAGCCGAAGACGAGAGGAATTATAATCTCCCATGAGCAGAAGGAAGCCATTCGGTGGAGTTTGGGTGATGGATGAGAGAAGGATCGAACATAGGCACCCCAACTGCATCTACAATGGTGGAAGTTGACTTGAAAGAGGAAAGTTTGGTATTTTTAGAAGGAGGAGAATAAGATTGAAAATGATCGCCAGAGAAAACATACTGATCAGAGTCATCCATGTCATCATCATTATCGGTGTCTAATATATTAGAAATTTAAAAAATGTTGGCGCGAGCTTTGTATTTTTTGTTTTAGCTTTACATTTGGAAGGCACAGAGACCGTACCATTTTTTGAGGAATTCCACTCCTTACAAGGAGGCTTGGGAGGAACCAAGTCCTTAGTCTGGTGTGAGGAAACCTCACTAGTCATTTGTGCGCCTGAAGAAAGAATTTTCTTAGAGGTTAATGGAGCCAATTTTCTTTTTCTGCTTTCCCCAGCAGAATGGGCCAGTAAAATATTAGACACCATATTTTGTATAGAACTTTCAATATTTTTTTACATTTTTGCCGTAGAAGCCTGTAAGGCTTGTTCCACAGATGACTGAATGAAAACATTTAGACCTTCTTTAAAGGACTCCCCATCCTCATTGATGTCAGGCATCAAAGGGGAGCTATCAGATTCCATGGTGAAACTAGAGAAGACAATAAATGCAGAGCTTTGGGGAGCAAACAGTTAACTTCAGGAAAAAATATGAATAGGTACTCTCCTGAGGCGAGAGGAAGAACCTAGACGAAGCCTGGGGGCGGAGACTGGAAGCCGCGCCTCTTGGAAAGCGCCCGGCAAGCGGCAGAGAATTCAGGAACTTCTCCGGATACGACGGAGAAACGGACGCTGTCAGGATGAGGAAACGCGCGCACGAAGGAACGCACGCCACGTTTCAGGAGAGGAATGGACGCGAGCGGAAAAGAAGGTTGAAATAACCGCTGCAGCGCTCGTGCGAGGGGAAAAGATAAACTGAGGCACGGAAGGAAAGACGGGATACGAGCCGCACGGAAAATAAAATTAAGGGCACAACCAAGAGAGCGAGCGCTCAGTAAACTAAAAGCAGTATGGCAATATAACATATAAAACAGTAAGAAAACATTGGAAAATGAATGGAACAGTAATAATGATTACTTATCTTGACTGCGAGCAGCAAGAAAAGAGGGCTACTTGCAGTCAACATTGACCTCTATGGTCCTTGGGATCTGCCTATTGGTGCTTCTGGTGCCTACGTTTTTCTTCCCATTAGTTAGCATGTTGCTAAGCCTCTTGGGAAGAGTAATTTCTTGACTGCTGCTATTTATTAAAGCTAGAAAAGAATGCATAGTAGGACCCTCTGGTCTTGACATAAAATTCTGTTTGGGTGGTCATGATCATTGTGGAGTCAGACACTTGAAATCGGTTTAAAATGATTTTGTACCCTAAGATGCACTAACCAATCATTGATAAGAGAAGCTAAATTGCTCACTATAGGGCATTACAGGCCGGAGACACCAATGATATGATTTCTGAAAATGAAAAATTCCAGTACAGTTTCTTTGCTGGGCGAGGCACTTCGTGTAAAGAGCATTTTTTTTTGCTTGCGTCGCCGAGATCGGTTGTATTGTTCCTCTTATTGTGTGTCCTGTTAACAGACATTGTTTTATCACCATGTATTTCCAATATATACAGATTTGCTTTATAACTCTGTGTTGCTTTTGTTTAGCAACTCACATGCAAATCTATGATTTAGCCTCTTACATACATCCCTCTGCACTATTGTAACGTGGATAAATCAGAATCTTAGAAACTGTCCTAGACAACCTGGGAAACTAAACCCTGAGGCCATAATAAATGTCGATGGGAAATGGGGGAGCAAAGCAGGTATCATTGGTGGGGCTTGCGTTTTCAGATGGCGTGGCTCACAGAAATGACAGCGATGCCTCTTCTGGTCTGCATGTGCGCCTTGGTGAGTTAGATCTTTCGGATTACTTATTTGATGCCCCTCTGCAAAATCACTGCTGGCCTCTTTTAATGCGCTAGGCTTGACTCAATTGGTTGTGGGTCCTACTCACGTGAAAGGTCATACTCTGGATCTGCTTTTCAGCAATATTCCAGATTTTGCTATCTCTCCATCAGTACCTTTACCGCGGACCGATCATTTTCTCATTTCATTTAACTTTCCCTATGATCTCCCCAGAGACCCTCATCCTAAGCTAACCACCTCGAGTCGCACTTGGTCTAAATTATCGCCTAATCTTTGGTGCGCCGCACTTCGTGCCTCCACTAGGTTCAGCTGTGACTCTCTTTTGACCACCCCTGAATATTTTGATAGCTGGATCTCCACCACCCTGGATCTAGTACTGCCCGTCAAACTCAGATCACAAAAACCTCACCTTAAATCCAAACCATGGTACTCCCCCTTACTATTAGAACTTAGAACTAGCTGTAAAAAATTTGAAAGAATCTGGAGAAAGGACTATGGCTCTTTAGCTAAAGAAAAGTACAAACAAGCTATTAGAAATTATCATCAGAACATTAAGACAGCCGAAGCCAGCTACTATAGCAGGAGAATAGAGGACCCCTCTAACTCTCAGAAAGAAATATTCCAGATTTTTAAAGAGCTTACTACTATTCCTACACCGGCCTCCCCGATTGAAGTGTCTGTTATCCATAGCAACTCTCTAGAAGCCCATTTTCAGGACAAGATTAAGAGGATCTACGCGGATTTCTCATTGTCCGCCCGCAGATGCCTTCTGATGAGCTAGCAGGGAATCCCCTTCCGACTGGACCCTCACTAACTGCCTTCTTACCACTCACAGATGAGCAAGCTTTTAAATTACTCAGTGCTATTAAATCTGGCTCCCCTTTGGATCCTGCTTCCCCGTCCATTCTTATAAAAGCCGTAGATGTTGTTATTCCTTCTTTGATGAAAATTCTCAATGCTTTCCTCACGGCGGGCCTCTTCCCCCAATCGCTCAAACACGCCATTGTAAAACCTCTCCTTAAAAAGCCCAAACTTGACCCCTTGGTCGTGGATAATTACAGACCCATTGCTCTTCTCCCCATTCTAGCTAAAATGTTAGAGAAGCATATAAATCTACAGCTTATGAACTATTTGGAAAGTAATATGCTCCTTCACCCCTCCCAAATGGGTCTTAGAGCACAACACAGCACTGAGTCTGTGCTTCTGACGGTGACCGAATCTGCCCGTTATCTATTAGATAAGGGAGGACATGTAGCCATTATTCTCCTGGACCTTAGCGCAGCGTTTGACACGGTTGACCATTCTCTTTTTCTTGACAGACTCCGCAAGATAGGCGTGGGAGGCTCCGCACTTGCTTGGCTGTTCTCCTTTCTTACTGGAAGAACCTTTCAAGTTTTAGACCGTTCTTTCCTGTCTAATGTCGTTTTTTCAGTATGTGGAGTCCCTCAGGGATCCTCCTTAAGTCCTACCCTTTTTAATATCTATCTATCTTCCCTGGCCAAAGTGGTTGCCCCCTACAATCTTTCAGTGATCACGTACGCCGACGATACTCAATTAGTCGTCTCTCTCTCCAGCACTGCAAAGTCTCCCTCTGCAAATTCATCTGGCTGTATGAAGGACATAAGTGACTGGATGATTCAATCCAAGCTCAATTTCAATGACGGCAAATCTGAAGTACTCATTTTAGGCAATGGCTCTCCTGCCTCACCTTTATCTTGTTACTCAGAGACCTTTGCCAGTCTTCCGTCCCCTAAAAGACAGGTAAAAAGCCTAGGTTTTATACTGGGTTCCCGTCTTACGATGGAATCACAAGCTAAGAAAATCTCTTCGATCTGTTTTGGCCTTATTAGATTGCTTAGGAAGATTCTCAATCTTCTTCCTGCCTTGTCCAGAAGAATCCTGGTCCAGGCATTGATTATTTCCCGCCTGGACTATGGGAATTCCCTCTCCCTTAGCTCCCCAGAATACGTGATAAGGAAGCTGCAGATTGTTCATAACACTGCAGCTAGGCTCCTTATGGACTGCCCGAGACATCTATCTGCAAAGCCGGCTCTTGTGGCTCTCCACTGGCTGCCGGTCAAACATCGCATACATTTTAAATCCATGTGCATCACTCATAGAGCCCTTCATAACAAAGGACCCTCTTTTTTTAGAAAACACATCTATATTCACGCCCCTCGAAGACACCTTAGATCTTCTTTAGCCCGGCAGATTCTTATACCCCATGTCCATAGAGCATGGGGTGGAAACTCCTTTACTATTAAGGCAGCCCATCTTTGGAATGCCTTACCTTCTGAGCTTCGGCATGAACCTTCTGAATCCTTTTTTAGGAAGAAACTGAAAACCATTCTTTTCATTCATTAGTTGTGTCTTTTCATGTGTCCTGGATTTCTCTGTACCTTTAGCGCTGGGATGCCCTAGGGTAGCTATGCGCTCTATAAAAATGCATAAACTAAACTGATGAAGATTGAGGTCTGGAAGATTTTACCGTTGCCCACAGTCAGGGTATGGCCATTTTATGTGTTCACGTGAAGAGCATAAAATGATGTATAACCTGGCTGATTCTGTAGAGTTGTTGTAAACATGGAATGAATTAGCGACCACAAAAATGGTCAGTACCCGAAGGAACACGGCTTGCTTTTTTTGCAAGACTAACCATCCTAGAAGCCATCCCTCCAATGGCGCAATACCTACGTAAACCCCAAAACTGGTTGTCATTTCGGCGCCAGTTCCAAATATGCGATCGCAAGTTTTTATTTTATTTTTTTATTTCTCACTACATAGTTAGCACCTCTTGGACAGTTCAGATAAATATGTTGCTGAATTCTGGTTCCATTTGAAGTTTGGAACGCCTCGTGATCTGCTGAGTACAGTTAATCTACATGTAGCTATTGTTTGTTTGATTTTAGCATTACATATTCATTTCAAACCGAAAATCAGATGCAGAAATATATATGTCCTCAATTTGACAGTGAAGTATTTCCACTTGAAGTGACATCTCCTGAGCTAAACCTGTGTAGTAGCATTAATGCACTTCCACTTTTTTCTAGGAAAAAAATAAGCTTATTTGAATGGGATATTCAGCATCCCTTGTAAGAATAATGTCTCTGTGTTACTGGCCGGAATCTGCAGTAGCTTGTCGGTTGCATCTTAGAATGGTACGGTTGCCTTCTACAAGCTAAGACCTTGCGCACGTCATTTGTTTTGCACTGCATTATTTTATGTTGATCCTTGTTTGCACCGTTTATTTTAGGGCTGAGATGAGAAGAAGTTGCTGAAAAGTAAAAAACTCGTACAGAAATGTAATAGGACAGCAGTGCTTTAGACAACGCAGCATAAATAAACCTTCTTGATGCGCAGAACTAATGTATCCCGTCATGAATTTTGAGCAGGAACTAAGTAAAACTGCTGGTACTTAACTCCCTGCCTTTTGCTTTTTTTCAACGCGAAAAAGCAGCAGTGCCCCACCTGACAGGAGCGTTTTCGATGAGTGGTCCACGCTTTCCTCTGTACTTCCTTGCTGAGATTGTAGAAGAAAGACTCTATAAGCACCGAAGTTTGATACACATATTTTTCCGTCCCTGTAATTGGCTGCATCCTCCTTAATAAGAGCGCACCTGGCTACAGTCCCCTTCCACGCGGTTCACAGTTCTATAATGAGTCCTGAACATCGGGCTGAGAATGTGATCAGAACAATACAATTAATCAGCAGACGACGCACAATCTCAAAACCAGGAAAATTGCGCGCAGTTAGATATCCCGCCTAAAACTAATATTTCATTCTACGGAAAAGGCGAAGTTGTGGCACATAACAAAGAAGAGAGTGTAAGATAAAAATTCTGACAGTCAGCAGGGCCACCTGAAGGTGAAAGCATAAATCAAATGCCTCGTACCATCTGCTATGAAAAACTTAGTAGAAATTAGGCTCGCCGAGTGGTCTAAAAATAGTTCTCTTAACAGTGCGCTGGCACACATCTCAAGACAGGAATATGCTAAAAGGAATCTTGAAATTTGACTTTAATTGGGCAAAGCTAGTATTCGAATTCCAACACAAGTCCTGGAAAGTCAACCTCTTTTCAAAAGGCGCACATTAATCAGGGCAGGGATTTAATTTGTACCGTATCTGTAAGGCACATACATCATGGATACTCTGCGGCTATTCCGGGGAACCAATATTTATAATCTGTTTTGACAGCATTTTTTGCACAGTTGGCACGTTTTTATACTTTATATTTCACTCTAGGTAATATGTGTTTTACATATTTCGCGGGGAACCAACAAATGATTAACTATGTACAAGACCGCCATTTAGGAAAACACTTCTGTCTATTCAAAATGATTAACAAATATACAGCAGGTGTTGCAACATTCTATACATTTTCACTACAATACAATAGATCTTGTTGTATTTATGAGCGTGTAGGAAATATAGAGATACTCTTTATTCTGGGATCGCGAAGTCGATCTCTTTACAGTAAAGATGATTTTGAAATAATTAGTCTCAACCCAAGAGCACAACTCAGTGCTATGTAGCCACGTGTACCGGGGCAAACCCTTGAGGAACGTTATTGATTGGTATTTGATATTCAGCAATACGAATTTAAAGTGGGTAGACTCACAAACTCCTACACAGGCCTCAATTATGATTTTGCTGGTAATTGGAGGAGACCGAGACCAAGGATGCCAAATCTAGCTGATATTATTACTCGAATTACCAACCATTCTAGGTTTTCGGGCTTAGAATGGGGAATACCATACTGGGCCCAGGTCCAACACCACATGGTGTTCCCAATTCCAGAGGTGATTCTGCGCACATTATCCTCCGACTTTGAGCAGGAGGAAATGGTTGTCTGTAATGTATTTGTAGTGTTCCAACAGCCGTTCGTAAAATACTGAAAAAGTCACAATTTACAGAAACTATTACGATATAAAACGGACTCAGAGAGGCAGTGATACTATGGAAGTGTGGCAAGGGCTTTGAAATGTAAGGCTTTTCACAAATGTTGACATGTACACCAAGTAGTAGAGTAACAAAACTTGAGGATCCCCCTGCAAAGTACATGGAGGGACCCCCCTCCTTACTCAGCCAGGAGCTCTGAGGCCAGAATACTGAGCTCTGAGGCCAGAAGACTGGCTAGTCACTTAAGCTTACTGAACAAAGTTCTTGCCTTCACCATACATTTTCTAAATTTGGCTAGATCCGGGGGAGCAGTGCTGGAGAGAAGAACTGATACAGCGTAAACACGTCCATGTGCCCTTGTAGACAGAAAAATCGGTCTTAACAGTGTGCGTCGTTGTTGTAGCAAGATTGGGCAGCTGCTTATGAGATGCAAAAAGGTTTCCTCTCTGTTATTACAAAGTATGATGCGTGATAGTGATTCACACCCACACATTAAGGGGCATATTTATCCTCCGTCTGCGCCGAATGTGCGTCAAAAGTTTTGATGCACATTCAGCGCAAACCTTGCCCCATATTTAAACTTTGACGCCCGAGCCCGCGGACGTCAAAATCCCGCCACGTACGTAATTTTCTGGATGAGGGAAACCGCCTTGCGTTAATGATATGCAAGGTAGGTGTTCCCATCCAAAAAATAACACAAACACCCGTGTGTCGTATTTATGCTACAGCGCAAAAATCACACACGGCCAGTAGGCAGAGTTGGAAAATGACGCACAGCCCAATTTGCGTAAAAAAATAACACCTGGGCCAGGGCAGGCGTTAAAATGGGGCAAACACACCTGTATTTAATGAAACCACACAGAAGCAACAGCAGAGCAGCAAAAGGAAGACATTGAGGTGCTTCTCATCCAGCGTGCACGCAGACACAGAGCACAGCAACAACAGCAGCTTCCACAACACCAGCAGGGACCCCAAAGGCAACGCAGAAGGTAGGAGAGGATATTTCGCACCAGGACAACCCTTCATGGCCTCAGGGAACATAACATCATCCAGAGGTACAGGTTGAACTGGCAAGCGATTCAGCAGCTGCTGCACAACATTGAGCCACAGTTGGCACCCAGCTTACAGACAACCCGCACCATCCCACCAGAAACCAAGCTGCTAGCTGTACTACACATGCTGGCAAGTGGCTCCTTTCAAACCACTGGCGCCCTGGTTGCTGGGATCTCACAGCCATCATTCTCCGCCTTCCTGCCCAAGGTACTGGATGCCATCATCACACTCACACCCTGCCACATCTGCTTCCCAAACACACAGCAGAAGCAGCAGGAGACCAAATAGGGTTTTTACCTCATTAATGGATTTCCACACGTCCTTTGTGCCATTGACTGCAAACATCTACGCCTTGTGCCACCTGCTGCAACTGAGCATCTATACCGCAACAGGGAGCACACACACTCTATCAATGTGCAGGCCATTGTGGATCACCAGGGATTGATCACCAACATCGTGGCAAAGTATCCTGGGAGTGTACATGATTCATTCATCTTCCGTCACTGTACCATCAATCAACACTTCCAGGATGGACGATATGGCAATGGACTACTTGTTGGTAAGTACAGAAACCTACTTATATACACACTGCACAGCAACCCTCTAGGACAACCAACACATACACCACAACAGCGACATGTGAACAGGAACACATTGAGGTTGTGACACCGCTAGGCATGTTTGATAGGTCTGCAGTGAACTTGTCACACATGTGAAAATAGTGTACAGTCAAATGTTAAGACGTCAATGATCACAACGTATGGAGAAGTTGAGCTAATTGTCACCTCACAAAATGTAAGCGTCTCACTGATGTTTAAATTGATCCATTGCATTTGTCTAAAGGTATGGGATGTCCAGGGTACATAGATGCTAACGTGGTACCAGCACTGTCAATTTGAATCTGTGTATGGAACTATCATCTCTCCCCCAGTAAAGACACAGGGACACCTGTAACACAAGTCACAATGCTAGGGAGTACCCACTGTACTGCAACTCCCAAAATATACTGCTGACAACCAGTCAGCAGGCAAACACTCATTCAGCCAAGGAAACAACCCAATGCTGATGGTACATCCTAGAAGCCTAGGAATCAACACAATAACACAAAAGAGTCACAGACAACACAAGACAACTCCTGCCATGCAAGGTGATGTTAATGGGGCATGCTACATCAACATGATCTCAATCATTTTGTCTTTCAGCTGATCAGGGGTATGGGATCCAGCCATGGATTATGACACCATTTGGCAACCCAAGCACTGCAGCAGAGTGTGCCTACAATGAGGCACATAGGAGGACACGCACCATAGTCGAGAGGACATTTGGCATCCTGAAGTCTAGATTCAGGTGCCTCGACATCACTGGTGGCAGCCTCCTAAACTCACCAGAAATGGTCTGCAAGATCATTTTAACATGTGCCATCCTGCACAACATTTGTGTACGAAGGAACATTCCCCTGAAGAGAAGGACTAGGAGGACGCTGGCCAGCAACATGAGGGGGACCAACCAAACACAGCTGCAGGATTGCGTAGACACCAACATATTGTCAACAATTTCTTTTGAATCAACTCACCATCACTACTGTATCAACATATGTAAATAAACACCTATAATAATCACCATATCATGGTCTGGGTAATCATTTTTGCTCACCTTTATCTCCAACTATCAGAACAAGAGTGTAGCCTCATGGAGCATTGCTGATATACCGATCAGGACACAGAAATTTCCAAAGCAATTGTGATGCGTATTATTCAACAGTCACATTCACACACACTGTAAATGACATATGTCCTGTACATTTCACCTTTGAAGGGCAATAGCAGAGGACCTCACCTATTTCACACATACATGTTGGCAACATGATTCATTGCAGCATATGGCACACAACTAAGACACCATAGTCAATGATGGAACAAAATGCATCATACATGAAGCAGGGGATGTGCAATTGCAACAGTAACATTAATGTATGGCCACACCCTTGACAGTAGTAACTGTTACATCACCTATCTTTGCAAGGACCATGTGTGACTAGAATTCCATATAAGCAGAACATAGAGAGCACAAGTGCCACACCTATGACAAGCATTGCGCACAAGACATTCCATGTACATGTCAGCCCATGTCCTAACTCCTGACACACCAATGTTCCCGGTCTCACCCCACCCATCTTAAGAGGCCCCCGGAATGGTAATATTTATACCCAGATATTCCCTCCTCTACACACACACAGACTAACAATATTAATCCAGTGTGCTTCACCCTTTAGTATGGTATACCATAGTCGTTGTACATCTGTCTGCATGGACGTCAGGTTAAATAATGCACTGGCTAGTAGTCTCTAAGCCCTGTTCTCACCTGTAGTTTGCTCCCCCTGTGAAAGGTACTGTTGGCCATTTGAACTCAATTCTTGTGTGAAACTGATGCATCACACACCTGTGAGCACCTCCATGCAGACCAGCCATTTGAACATGCACTGCCTTTGCAGATGCTTGGAACAGCATATAAGTTGCCATTTTTTCGATTACACTGTTATGCATTGCTAGAAAAATACGCTGTGTAACACAGCCCTTGGGTTTATGTGTCACCTTCCAAAACACAAGACAAACACAGTTTTCCATGTCAACTGTCTTGTTCTTCCTCCGACCAGTCTTAGTCAGACCACTGAGTATGTACCTTGTGAAATTGCTGGATCCTGAGTGACCCTGCATCCTAGCAGCCTGACTGGCACCTGTCTGTGCGTTACTCTAAAGGTTCCTTATGATTACATATGTATCATACTTGCTTTCCCAACCCTCACATTCCTCCGGGGGTATTTTGTCAGGTGGTTCTTCAATGCATACTCAAATAAGTTATTCAGCATAATCTGCTTATTTATCGTACCATAATTGGGAACTTGTCTCCAAAAACCCAGATCATGGCCTATCCCTTGTCTGTGTCTCATGTATGTATGAGCGACAAAGTGTGACAGTGTACCATGGCCATATGCAGGGATTGGGTATGGTGCCTCCAGCAGAACCAGCTACCTCTGATAATGTGCATGAAAAGTCCACACATTAGGACCCTGCCAGTTCACACGCTGATTCACATTGCTCACAACATATTGATGGGCTGTGCGTGGTGAATAGCTGCGAGATTAATCAACACAGAGGCTATGATGTTCCCAGATGCAGTGGGAACTTTACAGGCCAACCTGTGTACAAATGTTGTAATGATACCTGCCGGTACAAGACTCCTAAAATATGATCTCACTCAGCACACCAAAGTTGCCCTGTTGACAGTCTCATAACACGTCTGCAGTGACAGGGTGGGACCATCCCCATGTGGGTTCTTATATCCTCATTGGCTTTACTTCCATTGATCTCCGAAGGATACGCAGTAGATACAGGAATAGCTGCCACTGACTCATGACTAGACCTGGATGTAACTGTGACAACATCGACCCCTAAAAATATACAGGATCAATATTGGCCCACACACATGAACCAGACACCTCTGTGCTATTGATCACTGGAAATATGTGGCCACGTGCTGCTTGGTCTGCTGGTCCGCCACTGCAACAGGAGAGTTGTGGCTCTGTCATAAGACCACAATTGTGGCATGATATTACAATTGTGGTTCACCTTTGGCTTTGTGTGTCAATAACACAGTACCCACTTAGTCAGTACGTGTGCCTAACTCATTGTGGGTTCACCAACAAGTGCCTAGGAAGCAGTATCCAAAATTCCAGGACATGTGATGGGCAAGTTTTGGATCATTGACATGAACAAGCGTCTGCTATCTATCCGGTGCATGCTTTGTCATTTGTGTTTACGTTACCCAAAAACTACAAAGTGCACACAGCAGATGTTGCTGCATGTATGACTAACACATGTCCTCTCTCATTTCCACACTGACTTACATTTGAGGGTTGGACACATTGACTCCACATTCATACAAGCATATTTGTAATAATGCATCTTGTGATGCTCACACAGTGGGTCAACAACAATATTAGTTGTCAATGCACACACATTGAGCAATAGGCATTGAGGTATTGTAGTTATGTGCGTCACCTTGCTATCCTCTCCTGACGCTAAACATGCCCAATTTGTGCAATACAGATATGTAGGACACATATTTGGCCATCTATTGCGTCAGTCAAGAGTGAAAATCCTGTACATGAAGTACCGGATCATGGTCCTCAGTGTATGATGTGTCACATGTGCCCATACACCGTCATGACCAAAGTGGGTGCAATCAGCCTATCTCAGTATTGTCACAACAGTAATATTACATAAAAATGGTAAAATGACCCAAACCCAGTTAATGCCAGAAATTTTGCCGCTTGCACGTCCAAAAATGACACACAGGCATCAAAAAATTATGCTCATGGCTTAAAAACAACGCATAATGCCCTGAAATAACCATTGCCCCTGAGCTGTATCTTCCACACTGTACCTCAGAAAATTGGTTAGGTGTAAAACTATTTCCAAACATATGGATGCGGGCTCAAATCTACTCCTGTGCGTCGAAAAAAATGACACGCAGGCTGTATGTGTCAAAATATTTTGACGCATGACGATAAAAACGCTCACCATTTTAGGCAGGAAGTGATATAATAGGATATCCTGTTTAAAGATTATGTACAGTGGGTGTACTTTCACTTTCACTTTGCAGTCTGTGATATTTCCTGACTGTGTGGCTGTGTCTCAATTCGTCTCTGTATATTTAGTGAATGTGTCTCCTGTGTGGTCTTTTTATTGTCTTTTTGTGAATGAAAACTTGCTGCAGTATCCTGTCTGAGTGTTTTTTGTGCTCATTTGTGTTGTAAAGTATTGTCTTTGTTTTGTTGGGAGTCTGTCGTGGGTAGTTTTAGTTTGGGTATAGTTGGGCTGTGTTAGTTGTTTATTTGAATTTTTCCTGTTCTACTTTCCCCCTATTCTCCTTTGTACCCCTTTATCCCCTATTTCTCTTTTGCTACAAAGATGTTGGGTAGGCCTTGTCTTTGCAAGATGGGAGAGGAGGAGCTGGGTGGATTCATTTGGATGGTGTACCATTTCCTACCCCTAATGATTGAGGCAGGTAGGCGGGTGATACAGGGGTATCACACTGAGGCACAGAGGCTCAGGTGGGCAAAGGTGTTGCATCATCTGCAACAGATTTATCAGACACCAAGAAACGACCACCAGCTGAAGCACCGCTGGGCTAACCTTGTCTCCAGGGAGCAAGATCTGCTGGACCACCTGGGGATTGTGATTGGTGGCCCTGTTGGTGAGTACAAATCATGTTAATGTGCATGTTTAAATGCTCTGTAGTGACATCAGCTGCTTTTTACAATATCTGCCGGCAATGTTGTTGAGTGTGTGGAATGCTACTGAAACATACAGGGTCATATATCTACTTTGTTAAGGACCACAACTGCTAGCTGTTAGGAAGCAAGAGCTCCGCAAACTTACTGAATACATTTGCATTATCTAAGTTAGTGCTGACTTTGTGTCAAACAGCAACACAAATCAGGAGCCAATTATGTATAGATATAGGCCACAGTTGCCTGTGAGGTATAGAAATTTCCAAATCATTACCATCATTTGTTGACACAACAGCTAGACTGACGTTTGAAACACAACATGAGGCGGTAAATGAGTGCAGGCTTCACGTCAATTGATGATAACAATGTGGCCCGAACATATGTTTCCTGTGTGTCTGGTGAGTGTGTAAGGAAACCGATCATGGGAATTCCAAAAATCTTAGGGATTATTGTGTCCCTCCTTCATTTCGGATACATGTCTGATCTGGATTTGGACACATAGGGAACAAGTTCTAGCTGTGCTCAGCTAACATCTTAGACTGGTATTTGGAGTTTGTAGTGGCACATTTCAATTAGGGATGGCTGGCCAAAGGTATGCACATGGCTTCATATCTCTATGGTTGGTGCTACTCATCATAGCTGTGCCACATCAAATGAAGAAACTGTAACAACATGAGGGCTAACAACTGTCCATGCCCCTCTGTTCATTGTACCTGTGTTACATAAATATGTCATGGTCACAATGGCTGGTTGACTGGTAATGCAGTCCTCGCCGAAAATGGCTTTGGATGTCTCTCATGGATACACATGAAGAGACGAATACACTCCATTATTATGTTTGCTCACTAATGAAGGAGCATTTTTGCCAACACATGATAGTTAGGGCCACTGCATGTGTGCAGATATGTGTGTATCACTCACTGGAGACCCATGGTATGTACATGTTAGCCATGCTTAGTAGGATGCAGTATCATCATGTCTGAGAGGCTTTACTTTCTGATGTAATTTTACACATAGTATTTGTCTTTGGAATTGTTGTACAGTGCACAGACATTGAGCACATTTCTCCCTTCCATGCCTTACAGGGGGACCGGCACCCTACACAGTTGGCGAGGTGGCTTGATTCGAGGACCCAGACAACTCCAGTAAGTGCTGATGTGTGTGTTATGTGTTGTGTTTGTTGGTGATGTGTGATGGACTCCTGTGTGTTGGACACATAGCAAGCTGTGATGCGCTGGCCAATCATTTGTTTTGTTCCATGAGTGGAATATCATTTTGTCACCATCTTTGAGTTGGCCAATCCTTATCCCATTGTCTTATTTAGGCATTCAAGGTCAGTCCTGTAGGCACAGCAATGTGAATAGGGATGAGTCATGTGGATAAAACTTGAATCAGAAAGAGTCGCCCTGGACCAAATTAGTGAATTAGTCAGCCAGTCAGACCCAAATTCTCCCAGAATGGGGCTGCCAAATGCTTACCCACAGACTTCTGCTTCCCAATTCACTAATGCACTTATTAAACTGCAGGTTAAACTTCCTAGCAGCATATAGCTTCACATGTAGTGCTACGAGTATGTGGCACTTGAGTGCAATGGCCTAGGTGTGCATGCAACTCATGGCCAGGGGTGTTCTTGCATCTCTGTGTTTGTTGTAAGTCATGGCTTACTGTTAGTAAATGATGTGGACAAAGGTCTGCATTTCCAAACATGAGTGGCGATGGGATTGGTCAAGGGTTTGCTGTCTCCTATTTGGAGATCCTCCTTACCTGTGGTGTGTGTGCGGAGCAAAACACATGTCAGCTTTCCTATGCTTCCTGGGTGTCCTTGTTGTTAGAAATTATTAGTTGTTAGTCCCCCCCCTCAAACACAGGCATAGGTTTGTGAATAGTGTACCTAGGACTGATGATACAAGTTTGGTACACAGACATGTAAATCAGTGAATCACTTGTCTGAACCTAGTATACACACTCATGTTTAGCACATGATTACTGTACTGGCAAGTCCATTTACAACTTGCAGATCATGTGGCCCTAGATATCCATCCCGTACAATGACATTTGTAGCCCTGGCAGTGGTGGAGGATGTTCAGCATGATTGTTAGCTGACAACTGGCAGAACATAGATGGCAAATTCATGGCTGTTGTTACCCATCTTGTAGGGTTTGGATGTGCTATGTGTGATAGGACCTTTGTAGGCTGGCTTGCCATGTACTTCCTCTGGGACAATCAATGATCTGTATGATGATATGAGCTGTTACAAGTACAATAGATGTATTGTCTGATTTACTTCTTGTGCCATTTCACACAATGCAGTACCTAATGTTAGATTTTCTATTTGTCTTAACAGCTGCAAATATGACACCCATCCAGGTCAGGGAGTTTCAACGGCGGGCAATGAGGTACCAACACATACTTCAAGTCGAGTCTGGGTACCGAAAAATGGCACGCAGATATCGCCATGAACGAGCCTCCGGAGCCTGGAGGGCATTTCCACAAGGCGGACCTTCTTTGCTTACCACAACCACCACCAGCACCACCACCACTACCACCCAGGTGGCACCACCAGCAGCTGTGTCCGTTGCAGGAACATCCAAAGCAACTGCTCCATGCTCCAGCACAGCACCACCTGCAGGGCAGCCAACAGCCATGGACACTACACGGCCCCATACTTCCTCAGCTGGCACCCAGACAACCCCAGCTGCAGCCATTGACCCTGCTGCTTTTGGAAAAATGCAGCGAAAATTGGACCGTGTCCTCAGGAAGATGAGCCGACTGCAGCAGGAGGTGCGACAGGTCAACCGGCGGGTGCGTTCGATCAAGAGGACCCTCCGGAGGGACAACATGTAGATAATTAGACGGACATGATTCCCTCCCCTCCCTCATCTTTCCTGGTTCTTATACTTTGTGGGTTTATGGGGCTTAGTGTTAGGTTAGTATAGGATGTCAGTTCAGTTAGTGTTAGTGGGTGGGGGGTCCTGAATATTTCTACTGTTTATTTATAAGTGTGTGGGTGGGTGGGGGTCAATATTGCGGTTCTTGTGTGTTTACAAAAAAAATAACAAAAAAATCTAAAAATTAAAACAACAAATTACAAAAAAATATATATTTGTTTAGTATAGGATAGTATGTGTTTAGGTTATTATCTGTTGTCCTCCAAGTGTCCTGTCTCATAAGGGGGGCGGGGGGTTGATGTTTAGAACATTTTGTTAAGTTTAGCTTGGGTTAGTTAGGGACAGTTGTGGGTAATGAGTAATTAGAGTAGATTAGTGTAGGTAAGGCTTTTCCCCCAGTTTCACTTCTGTTTTTACTGTTAAATAAATATGTAGGTAACCCTTTACAGTATGTGTCACATGCTTGTAGATCAGGGCCTTGGCATGAGTGTACAGTGTTTCCTTTGTATTACATTTTGTGTCCTATGCTGCTAACAAATCACAACTGAGCTGTAACATTGCTACCCCAAAGCTACTTAGCAAAGATTCGGCCAATCATTGCAACCACCAATCACAGTTGCCATAGATCCCAAAGTGTGTTTTTCCGTAATGTATGTTTTCAATGTCACATACTGTGCTTCCAGATTTAGGATTGGGGACACTGTGTCATGTCTGACTGCAGTCTCATGTCCAAGGAAACCCTTATAACGTGAGTGGTATTAAGCTCTCTTGTAGAATAGTGTACATAACTCACATAGATCATTTGTTACACTGTTCAGCATGATTACTTATTTGGATGTAAACTCATACACCTCCATTCATGCAGTTTAGTGAGTGTTTGTTTATATTTGTGGGCAATGTTACATATTTTAGTTTTGTATTGAAGCAACATTTTGAAGGCACTATTTTATGGTTTAGATATCCCTGGAGGAAGCGTTATTCTGTCCAACACAGCATTATGGTGTATAGTTTCTATTTTCCTCAGAAATTACCCTCAGGAAGGGCAGAGTATGGTAGAATCCAGGCCACTGTGCATAGTTATCAGCCCACATTATTTCAGGACAGTTGTATTGACAATCTATGATATTTGACATGAGGCAAAATTCTGTGATCTACTGCGCGGTTGATGTGTTACATTACACAGAGACAAAGTGGTTGTGTAGGTGCTATTTATTTAAAAGTGCTGTAGTGCTCTATGTACAATGTCCATGATTGTGAGTCCATTATAGTGACATCTTCCATTGTGATCCTACACAAGTGCAAAAGGACATGCCTTTGCACATGCTGGGGTGAAGTGTCAGACAGTGCAGAGGGACAGGACTTGCCAATGAGTTAGTGAGAGACCATCACTGGCCAGGCTGACAAGATAGACAGTGGTTTGCAGAACAGTGCTTGAGTACAGTTGTTGCAAGAATGGCATGTTAAAAAGCGAAGAACCTTGGTAATAGGTGGCCATGTGGCAGGGACTAGTGCTTCCGGGTACTTTTACGTGTGAAGGTGATCTGTTCCTGGTCTTCATTCTTCTGATGTGTGTGTTGCCTCCTCTGCCCTTGGTGGTGGTGGTTGTGAAGGGGCAACACACACCTCAGTGTGTGTAGACGTGGAGTCAGACATCCTGGTAGCTGCTACCTGTGGGTGTCCTAATGGCAGTACTACTGCAAGGAGGATCTGCTGGTTCTTAAGAATAGCAGCCACATCACGATGGTAGGCAGCCAAGTCGGCCCTGAGGGGTTCAATGTTGCATTCGTGCACGTGTTGACAGGATTGCTGTTGTAGGTGTTGGCTCAACTGTATTACAACCTTGCCTTAAGATGCCATGTGCCTTTTCTGCAGGAGGAGGAGGCTGGAGATGGCCGTGTGGCAGCAGTGGACCGTGTGGACAGTGAGGACGAGGAGGCAGAGGATGAGGATGAGGACAACAGAACTGCAGTGATTCGACAATACTTTTAATGACACACAGGTAAGGCAGTGGTACTTCACATTTCATTGCCATTTTCTGGATTATCTTTGTCACTGGCATGCTGTTATGTCCCACTTCTATGCCCACTCACTGTACCCTTTGGCAACTCATTTTGCAGATGTTGGTGCCCCACTATCACTCCTGGTGTGATCACTGCAGCCAACTACAGGTCTTTCCTATGTGAACATTACTGTACAATTGAATTGCAATGTTTGAACCTGGTTAAACAAATACATACTTAAAACATTTGAAATACTCCATACTTGTATTTATTCAAAGGGTGTTTATTTTTAGTGCTAAGAAGGAGAGGGGCAAGTGCATTGGGATGGGGTTGTGATAGAGGAAAGTCCAGGGTATTGTTCCAGTCTATTTGTAGCACAGGTGCATTGTCCAAGGGGACATAGGAAGGGGAGCAATGTCACTTCAAGGTGGACAGAGTGACAGGGTAGGACACAAGGGTGACATTCAGGAGAGTCTCATTACCTGGCTGGGGTCTTGGCAATATTCTCTGCCTTCTGCCTGGATCACAGGGAAAGTTTGCGGGGTGGTTCACCTTCTGCAGGGGGAAGGGTGCTGGTGGGCTGTTGGTCCCGTGGCGGGGCCTCCTGTCCACTAGTGGCAGCAGAGATGGAAGGCAGTTCAGATGTCTGGCTAGTGGCAGGGGCCTGCTGTTGTGAGACTGCCTCCCTTATAATGTTGGCCATTTCTGCCAGCACCCCTGCTATGGAGACCACAATGTTGTTGATGGCCTGAAAGTCCTCCCTGATCCCCTGGTACTGTCCCCCCTGCAGCCGCCTGTTCTCTTGCACGTTGGCCAGGATC
Organism: Pleurodeles waltl; assembly: GCF_031143425.1. Classification (NCBI taxonomy): domain Eukaryota; kingdom Metazoa; phylum Chordata; class Amphibia; order Caudata; family Salamandridae; genus Pleurodeles; species Pleurodeles waltl. The sequence continues at coordinate 654,622,373 of NC_090443.1, read as the reverse complement.
TGGCCCAGCGTATCCTGGGAATGTTGGTTTGCTCCCAGGATCTCAGTGGGTGCCTCCTGGTGAGTCAGTTCCCTGGGCTTGTCCTCCCCCTGGCGTGCAGCAGTCCTCCCATTTTCCCTGTTGTCCTGTGCCTCTGTCCCCTGAACCATGTGCCCACTGCCATTGACCCCAGGTCCCTGATTGTCTTGGGTATGAGGTGTGCCCTGCAGTCCCTGTAGTGGTGGAAACACTGCTGATTACGTGTCCTGGGGACAGAGGTATTGGTACGCTGAGTGGGTGCTGTGGTGGTGTTTTCAGATGGGCGAGGCTCTGTGGTGGAGTGTGACTGTGCCTGGGTAATGACTGTCCATAGGTCCCTGATGGGCTAGGTTGGTCATCCAGATCAAGGCGACCAGAGTTGCTATCATCAATATGGGCCTCTTCAGTTGGGGGACTGGATAGTGCTGGCACCTCTTCGCCGCTGACATTGGCTGGGGTACCTGTGGGGATGTAAATGCAGTGTTATTGTTTCTGTGTGTGACATATTGTGCATCAGTGGGTTGCCCTCTTTGGTTGTATTTGCCTTGGCAGCTTTCACTTGTGTACGTTGGTGTATGGTAGGATGTATAGTTCTCTCTAGTTTGCATGCTTTGGTGATAGGTGTCCTTACAGGTCTGTGAGTGGTGTCCATGCATTGGTATGGCATGCAGGGCTTGGCATTGGGTTGAGTGATCTGTAATGGTGGGGTGTGTGGGAGGTGGTGGAGTGATGGGAGTGAGGGTGAGGATGGGGGTTTGTGATGGCATGCAGGTAGGGGGGTGATAGTAATAGAGAGTTGACTTACCAGAGTCCAGTCCTCCTGCTACTCTGGCCAGGCCCTCAGGATGCATGATTGCCAAGACTTACTCCTCCCACACTGTGAGTTGTAGGGGAGGAGGTGGGGGTCCACAGCCAGCCCTCTGTACAGCGAGTTGGTGTCATGCTGCAATGGAACATACCTTCCCCCGTAGGTTGTTCCACCTCTTCCTGTTGTCATCCCTGGTTCTTGGGTGCTGTTCCACCATAGCTTTATCTGCATAGCAATGGATATCTGCTGCACCTGTGCTCCAAATAGCTGAGGCTCTACCCTGATGATTCCTCCAACATGACCCTTAGCTCCTCCTCTGAGAATCTGGAGTGTCTTTGTGTGCCATGGGTGTTGTGTGAGTTGGGTGGGTGAGGGTGTGTAGGGTGATGTGTTGGGGTGTGTGATGTGGGGTGCATGGGTCGCGTATAGGTGATGGTGGTGTGTGGCTGTAGTCGTGGTGTCTGTTTGTGTCAATGGTTTGTAGTCAGAAAGGGTTGTGGGTAATGTGGGTGTGTATTTTATAGTGGTGTGGGTGTGTGGGTGTGGTGTGTGTATCAGTGTCAGGTGTGTGTTTTTTAAATTGTCCAATGTGGTGTTGTTTTGTTAGTGTGTGTGTATTTTGAGCACGGCGGTATGTACTGCCAATGGTTTACCGCCATTGAATGTCCGCCGTGGTTATTCGTGGGTCATAATGTGATGGGCGTAGTTCTGTTGGCCTAATAGTGTGGGTTTTGATACCGCCAGTTTATCACTGACCTTTGGTGTGGCGGACTTGTGACTGTTGCTGAATAGTGACGGATTGGTGTGTGTGTTTCATAATATGGTGAACGGATATCCGCCAGGGCGACGGTAGGTTGGCGGCTGTCAGCGTGGCAGTGAGTGGGATTTACCGCCAATGTCATAATGAGGGCCTATGTTTTTTAAAACGTATAACTTTAACACTACTTACACTATTCACACATACTACCAAAAATTACTGCTCATGCCTCATAGCGTATATTCCTGCCACATTACCTCTATATCGTTTCCACTACATCTCTTTCAATTTACCTACTCCACTCTACACTACTCCATACTGTGCTCTTCCCCCCTGTGCCACTCCACTCTACACTATTACAATCTATGCCACTCGACTGTATGTCACTCCACTATATGCCACTAAACTCTATGTTAATCCACTGTATGCCACTCCACTCTACTCCATTTCACTCTATGCACTTGACTCAACACCACTCTACTATATGCTATTATACACTTCATTCTATGACACTGTTGCCTATGCCACTGCACTATGCATCCCTCCATGCTACGCTACTCCACAGTACACTATTTTGGAATAAGTAAATTATTAATTCTGCTCCACTGATGGAGTTGGCAGAGTTTTGGCCACTCTATGTTATGCTTGTAATGTGGCGTTCAGGCCAAATTCTACCAACCTCCATGTGGGAGAGAGTTTTCTCATGAGCCACTTGCCAAGTGTAAGTTGGTGAGCCCGAGTGAGATTTGGCATCACCAATTGTACTTTTCAGTCACTAGATAGTCACCCTGTGAGATTTATGCAATGCGAGTGGTTGTGACCATTAGCAGCCAGAAATATGCCAGTCAACTAGAAAAGCTACTCCTGGTGTAGCAAAATCAACTAGAGAAGATGTGCTCTAAAGCATGCTACTTGGTGCTATTTTCACTGATTGTTCAGTGTGGAACAATATCCCAGCACTATATCACAGCCCATTTCCATCCATTCTCTGAATTCCTCTGAATCCCACCTAGGTCTAACGCTATTGCGCTGCACACAACTCAACTGTACTACACCACGCTCCATGCTATAGTACTCTATGGCACTCCACTGTATGTCACTTCAGTTCACACCACTTCACTGTATGCTATTGCACTGTATGCATCTCCACTCTGTGACACTCCACGGCACGTCACTGCACTACATGCTAATCCAATCTAAACCAATCCGATGTATGTTATTTCACTGCATTTTACACCACTCCACTCTATGGTGGTCATTACAACATTGGCGGTAAAAGCCGCTTACCGCTGTGCAGAAGACCGCCAATACACCGCCACTGCCGCGGAATTCCGCCACAGCTATTATGACCCACATCTCGGAATCCGCCGAAATTCAGTCACCCACACAAGTCCGCCACACCAAAGGTCAATGTTAAACTGGCGGAAAAAAAAACTCCACCTCCACGCCAACAGAAACACGCCCATGCTATTACGACCCACAAATCTTTCAACCGCGATATTCCATTGGCGGTACACACCGCCGCGCTCAAAATACACACACATCTCCAAAACACTGCCACATTGGACAATTCCAAATACACACACCTGATACACATACAAACAACACTCCCACACACCCAACACAATATAAAACACACACCCACATCACCCACTAACCCCTACGACCACAAATTAGTCACAAAGGTGACAGAGAGATAGCACAGAATAGACAATCCCACCACACAGAGGCACAAAACACCACACACCACTACACATCACCACACACATCAACACTCACACCGCCCCACACATCACACACACCACCCCATGTCACGCCAAAGACACCCCCGTTTTTCCGAGGAGGAGCTCCGGGTCATGGTGGAGGAAATCCTACGGGTAGAGCCACAGTTATTTGGCTCACAGGTGCAGCACACATCCATAGCCAGGAAGATGGAGCTATGGCGAAGAATAGTCGACAGGGTCAACACTGTGGGACAGCATCCAAGAAATCGGGAGGACATCAGGAAGAGTTGGAACGACCTACGGGGAAGGTGCGTTCAGCGGTCTCTAGGCACAACATCGCGATTCAGCGGACTGGCGGCGGACCCCCACCTCCTTCCCCACAACTAACAACATGGGAGGAGCAAGTCTTGACCATCATGCATCCTGAGGGCCTCGGTGGAGTCGGTGGAGGAATGGACACTGGTAAGTCAAATCTTAACTATCATATCCCGCACCCTACCTGCATGTTATCACACACCCCCACCCTCACCCCCTCCCCTATCACTCCAGCTCCTCACTAATGTACTCATAACACAAACCACACATCCCAACACCAAGCCCTGCATGAGACAACTAAGCATGGTCACCCATCACTAAAGCATGCTCACTGCACATACCCATAACAACCCCCTAACCATCATGACACAAGCCCCCACACACGAATGCTTGCACTGGGGTACATGCACACCCATCCATTGCACACCATGACACACACACATGCAATAATCATGCTCTTATGCCCCTGCAGGATCACGAAGGACCGTCACCACACTGGAGGGTCCAGACATCTCCACTCCACCCACAGAAGAGGCCCACAGTGACAACAGCAGCTATGCCCTACTGGATCCAGATGACCAGCCCGGACCATCGTGGGCCTCGGGACAGTCGGTTCCCCTTGAACAGGCACAGCCCAACACTGACCTTCCACCCTCTGGTAACACCAGCACAGCACTCACCCAGCGGGCCCAAACCTCCGTACCCAGGACAGGTCAATCAGCTGTGTGTCCACCACTACAGGGAACCCAGGATAACCCACCACCCCAACAACAACAGGGACCTGGGGGCAGAGGTAGTGGGCACACAGTCCAGGGGACGGAGGCACAGGAGCACAGGGGAACTGGGAGGGCTGCTGTGCGACAGGGGGCGGACAGGCCAAGGGAACCCACTCTCCACGAGGCCCTCTCCTCCATCATGGGAGCATACCACCACTCCCAGGAGACAATGGCGACGGTCCTGGTCAAGTTTCAGGAGACGCTGCACCTGCAGGAGGAACAGTATTTGGGGTTCAGGGAGGAGCTCAGGACCATCAGCTCCACCTTGGGCACCATCGTAGGGGTGCTGAAGGACATACAGCAGACCATGAGGGACACCATGGCACTCCAAGGGGCCCCTGACACTAGCCAGGACGATGAACTGCCCACCAGCTCCGCCGGCGCTAGTGGACAGGACGCCCCGCCACCAGACCACCACACCAGCACCCCACCCCCTGCAGACGGACAACCACCACCCAAGCGGTCACTGAGATCCAGCAACAGGACAGAGCAAGATGGCAAGACCCCGCCAGGAAATGAGACCACCCTGATTGTCACCCCACTGTTCCACTTTGTTACCCTGTCCATACTTAAACTGCCCCAGCTCCACTTCCTCTGCCCATATGGGCAGTGCACCTGTGAGACTAATAGACTGGACGCTGCCATGGACATTCCTCCACCATCACCCATAACCATTTTACAACCCCCCTCCATTTTTGAGCACTTAAATAAACACCCTTGAACCACAAAACTATGTTGAGTCAGTCTATGATTTGGTAAAATGTATTATCAATGACAGTGTCAAAATGTGGTTCTAGTTGTAAAGGCAACATACCTATGTCACACATCACAAGTCCTTGAAGGATGCATGCAGATGACACACATTGGTAAGCACACCTGTGAAACCGTAATGTAAAGGAACAACTCAGTTACTAAATAATGCAATGAAATTACACACAGGATAGAGGAAGACGTGTGACAGTGAATGTAATGGTAAAAATTAAAATGTTCTCACCTGTGTGTCACTGGAAATATTGCTGTATGACTGACTCCCTGTTGTCGTTGTCTTCTTCCTCAGCTTCCTCCTCATCACTGTCCACAGGCTCCACAGGTGCCATAACACCGTCATCTGGACCATCCTCCTGCAGAAAAGGCACCTGGCGTCGCAAAGCAAGATTGTGAAGCATCGAGCAGGCGATGATGATCTGGCACACCTTCTTCGGTGAGTAGAATAGGGAACCACCTGTCATATGGAGGCACCTGAACCTGGCCTTCAGGAGGCCGAAGGTGCGTTCGATCACCCTCCTAGTCCGCCCATGGGCCTCATTGTAGCGTTCCTCTGCCCTGGTCCTGGGATTCCTCACTGGGGTCAATAGCCAGGACAGGTTGGGGTAACCAGAGTCCCCTAATAGCCACACACGGTGCCTCTGGAGTTGACCCATCATATCAGGGATGCTGCTATTCCGCAGGATGTAGGCGTCATGCACTGAGCCAGGGAACATAGCATTAACCTGGGAGATTTACTGGTCTGCCAAACATACCATCTGTACATTCATGGAATGATAACTCTTCCGGTTCCTGTACACCTGTTCACTCCTGTGGGGGGGACCAGAGCTACATGGGTCCCATCAATAGCACCTATGATGTTGGGGATATGTCCAAGGGCATAGAAGTCACCTTTCACTGTAGCCAAATCTTCCACCTGAGGGAAAATGATGTATCTCCTTACGTGTTCAGCAGAGCAGACAACACTCTGGACAGCACGTTGGAAAACATGGGATGGGACATCCCTGATGCCATGGCCACTGTTGTCTGAAAAGATCCACTTGCAAGGAAATGGAGCACTGACAGCACCTGCACGTCAGGGGGGATTCCAGTGGGATGGCGGATTGGTGACATCAGGTCTGGCTCCAACTGGGTACATAGTTCCTGGATAGTGGCACGGTCAAACCTGTAGGTGACGATTAAATGTCGCTCCTCCATTGTCAACAGGTCCACCAGCGGTCGGTATACCGGAGGATTCCGCCATCTTCTCAATTGTCACAAATGACGGTGCCTAGGAAGGACAACAGCGACCACAGACTCAACTTTTTTCCAGGTATGTACCCACAGTTACACAGAACTCGACACCAAACACAAAACCCTTCCTGTATGTGTGTTGAATGTAGGCCTAGCTATGTGTGACGCAGAAGTAAATGAAGCCATCTGGGCCCCTGAAATGGCGGCTGCCTGACCTCTAAACTGGGACAATGGGATTGTGGGGTAACTGGGTTGGTGTTGCACACCGTCGCGGTAGGGGGTCGTAGACCGCAGCGCAATGCTGCATTGGTTAACATTGGACCCTATGGGTCCCAGGAGCCAATGAGGAAGTGCGCTTGCGGTGATGATACGCACCACCGTGGACCTCACCGCCGCGGACGTCACCGCCATTTTCTATCAGTTCAATCACTAGATACCTGATCTTCGACAGGAGAGGACCTACACTGCAAGTGCTGCTGTGACCTCGGTCTGGAAGCGACGATGGCTGCTGCGTCTGGGGTAAGGGCCCCTGCCTTCACTGCTCAGGAGTTGGAGAAACTAGTAGATGGGGTCCTTCCCTAGTACATGCTACTCTGCGGTCCTCCAGACCAACAGGTTAGTACACAGGTTGTATGGGCTAGGCCTGGGTGGATAGGGCTGGTTGTAAGAGGGAAGGGGGCAGAGTTCAGGGAACAGTAATGCATGTGAATGAATGTGCCACATGGCTAGGGTAGGGAGGGGGGACACTCACATCGATGGTGCAGTTGGTAATGACTCCTCTTCTTCCCTTGTGCATGTCACTTAGGTCAGCGCCCACCAGAAGAAGGACATTTGGCGTGCCATCGCCAAGGAAGTCCGGACCCTGGTGGTCCACCAGAGACGGGGCACCCACTGCCGGAAAAGATGGGAGGACATTCGCCGCTGGAGCAAGAAGACGGTGGAGGCTCAGCTGGGGATGGCCTCCCAACGTGGGAGGGGTGTCCGTTGCACCATTACCCCCCTGATGTTCCGGATCCTGGCGGTGGCCTACCCTGAGTTGGATGGGCGCTTGAGGGCATCACAGCAGACATAAGGGGGTGAGTACACTCTCATTCTGCGGACTTTGCGCGCAGTGGAGGGGTCTGGGTGGGGGAGGAGTCCTGTGGGTGTACCTAGGCCAGGCAGAAATACGTAGGCTAGGCCCCTCCGTAATGCAGGCCATGTGGCACTCTACCCCACCGCAGTAGAGTGCCAAGTACAGGTATACATGCCCCTGTGGCATCCATGTGTGCAGATGTCCATCATAGCCATGTAGGCCAGATCCCAGGAATTGCATCTGTATAGGCCAGGAGCACGGCGTAGTGCAGGGGGCTGCTGTGTCTGTATTGTCCGCCAACGGTAGCGGTATGCCATGCACTCAACCTGTCTTTCTTCTGTCTCCCCCCCTTCTTGTGCTCTCCCTGTTCTTTTGTGCATCAGCATCATCAGGCGGAGGTACAGTGGCACCGGAGCACGAGGGAGCTGCATCCCACATGGCCATGGAGGGCCACACCACGGACTCAGAATGCACCAGTGGGATGGAGGGCGAGGGGAGCTTCATGTCGGCCACCGGATCACCAACCAGCGACACGGACTCGTCCGCCGATGGGAGCTCCCTTGTGGCGGCGGCACCATCTGTGCACCCCACTTCTACAGGTACAGCCGCCACCTCCCTTACCAGCACCGCCCTCCCAGCACCGCCCTCCCAGCAGCCCCTCAGCGTTCGCCCCGTGCCCACTCACCCAGGAGGGTGGGCATCACCTTCGCCCCAGGCACCTCAGGCCCTGCCCCTGTCACTCCTGCTGCCCTCAGTGAGGAGGCCATTGACCTCCTCAGGTCACTCACTGTTGGGCAGTATACCATTGTGAATGCCATCCAGGGTGTAGAAAGGGAGTGCAAAGCCACAGTCTCTCAAGTCTATACAGTGGTTGGGTTGCCCACTGTGCCATCCTGGGGAGTGCAAAGCCACAGACTCTCAAGTGGATGCCTTTCTCCACTGGTTCTGGAGGCGGCCTTGTGCACAGAGTGCTTCATCCTGCCAAGGACAGAGGTAGTGGATGTATGTCTCCACTGGTTCTGGAGGGGGCATGGTGCCCAGAGTGCTTCATCCTGCTAAGGACAGAGGTAGTGGATGTATCTCTCCACTGGTTCTGGAGGGGGCATGGGGCCCAGAGTGCTTCATCCTGCTAAGGACAGAGGTAGTGGACGACAGTCTCCACTGGTTCTGGAGGGGGCATGGTGCCTAGAGTGCTTCATCCTGCTAAGGACAGAGGTAGTGGATGCCTTTCTCCACTGGTTCTGGAGGGGGATCTGTGCCCAGAGTGCTTCATCCTGCTTGTGACGGACTCAGTAGCGTCAGCGCCCTTGGTGCTTATGGGCCAGCAGTGCATGTGGCAGCGGGCCCTGTTCAGCGGTGCTTGAGGCGGCGGTGCCCTGTTCAGCGGTGCTTGGAGTTGCAGTGCCCTGTTCAGAGGTGCATGAGGCGGTGGTGCCCTGTTCAGCGGTGCTTGTAGCGGCGGTGCCCTGTTCAGCGGTGCTTGAGGCCGCAGTGCCCTGTTCAGCCGTGCTTGTAGCGGCGGTGCCCCGTTCAGTGGTACTTGTGGCGGCGGTGCCCTGTTCGGCGGTGCTTGGAGTGGCGGTGCCCTGTTCAGCGGTGCTTGAGGCGGCGGTGCCCTGTTCAGCGGTGCTTGAGGCGGCGGTGCCCTGTTCAGCGGTGCATGAGGCGGCGGTGCCCTGTTCAGCGGTGCTTGTAGCGGCGGTGCCCTGTTCAGCGGTGCTTGGAGTGGCGGTGCCCTGTTCAGCAGTGCTTGAGGCGGCAGTGCCCTGTTCAGCAGTGCTTGAGGCGGCGGTGCCCTGTTCAGCGGTGCTTGAGGCGGCTGTGCCCTGTTCAGCTGTGCTTGAGGCGGCGGGCTCCTTTGCAGTGACTCAGCTGCTGGCGGTTCTCTCTGTCCCAGCGGGGCTTGTGCTGGCGGTCCTCTCTAGCCCAGCGGGGCCTGTGCTGTCCTCCTGGGCAGCAGGGCAGGTGCTGGCGGTGGCCTCCTTGGCAGCGGGGATGATGGCGGTGGCCTCCTGGGCAGTGGGGATGATGGCAGTGGCCTCCTGGGCAGCGGGGAGGATGGCGGTCTCCTCCGGCGTGCTGCTCTTCCCAGACTTTCCGGGTTTCTTGTTGCCCTTCCCCACCTTGGAAGGTTTTGCAGCTGACTCCACACTCCCACTGGGACCCCTGGGAGCGGCTTTGGTGGCTGGAGTCTCCCCCCTCTCCCGCCGGGCACTGGGCAACTTTTGATGCTTGACAGGTGGGGGACTGTCCGTGCCACACTGGATGCCCTGGTGGCCGGTGCACTCCAGATTCCGGTGACTACAGGCACCACTGGTCTCGGAGATGTTGTGGCTGAGGTGCTAGGTTGGGACCTGGAGAGTCGGGCCCTAGGAGATGGATGGGGTGGGGGAGGTGTGGGAAAGAGGTGAAGGTTGGACAGGAAAGGTTTTTGGGAGACACTGGGATGGGTAACTGGAGGGGGTTTGGGAGTGGAGGAAGAGGTTGTGGTTGTAGGAGGTGTTTGTTTGGTGACTTTGGGTGAAGGTGCATGCGCTGAAGGCTGTCATGAGGTGGATGGCTGTTGGGTGGGTGTGTGCCTGCGTTTGGTATCTCGGGAGGTGGCGTCACAGACACACTGGGAGAGGACACAGGGGACGTGTGAATGGTAGTGGGGGTGGTGACTGCACGTGAGCAGGGTGTGGTGGTGGGTGTGCTGGTGATGGCAGTAGTGGCTGTAGATGTAGTGCATGCAGGTGTGAGTGTAGACGAGACTGGGAGGGAGGAGGGAGACAAGGAGGAGGGGGACACAGTGGATGTTGATGTATCTGCATGTGTGTGATGCTTGCGTGAGTGCCTGTGGGATGTGTGGTGCTTATGTTTGCCTGAGCTTCCCTTGTGTGTTGACGTGTGTGCATGCTGGTCTGAAGGTGTGCTTGGGATAGGCTGGGGTACAGGGGATTGGGTCTGGGTGGAGGAAGTTGGAGCGGGGAGGCTAGAGACAGGGACAATGGCTGCCATCAGTGCTGAGGCCAGAGTCTGAAAAGCTAGCTGAAGGGCCGCCTGACCAGAATGAATGCCCTCCAGGAATGCATTTGTTTGTTGCAACTGCCTTTCGACATCCTGGATGGCATTCAAAATGGTAGACTGCCCAACAGTGAGGGACCTGAGGAGGTCAATGGCCTTGCTATTGTGGCATCTCCTCTTCTGCTGTTTGCTGTCACGCTTCACTGTTCTGAGTTCTTGGGTGTACCAGCTGCCCCTTTTGGTGCATTTTCTCTGCTTGTTGCTGTTGATGGGGGCAATGCTGCCAATACAGTTGGTGATTCAGGCCTTGAAGTTATTAATTCCCTGGTCCAGATTGGTGGCAGCGGCTGCGTTGAAGGTGTTGAAGGCATCAATCCAGCTGGGCTCTGAAATTTTTCCCCAGCTGTGGTAGGGGGTGCTGGCCATTTTGGGGGTGGCAGTGCAGGAGCTGAAGATGCTGAAGTGGATGATAGAATGATCAGTTCATGTCAGTTTTGTGATGTGACTGTATTTGACGCAGTTGATGGAAGTCAAAAATGGAGTCCAAAGTGTGTCTTGTGGTGTGTGAGGGGTTGAAGACAATATGGGTCTGTCTGAGGCTCTCCATGATGTTGAGGAGATTGTCAGTGTTGTAGTCACTGTGGCTGCCTATGTGGAAATTGAGATTGCTGAGGAAGATGTGGTCCTTGGAGTCAAGGGCTAGGGGAGTTATAAAGTCTGCAGTTGCATTGCAGAAGCTGGCGGGGGGGCCCAAGGGTCAGTATGCAAATGTGCCTCTGATGGTTCTCTTGCCGTCAGTGTAGAGTTTAAAATTGAGGTGTTCCCCGGGGGTAGTGACATTGTCAGTAGTGGTGGTGCTCTGTATGGCTTCCCTGTGGATGCTGGCTATTCCTCACCCGGGATTGTTGGTGCAGTCATGGCGAGTGATTTTGTATTCATCGGGGAGCTCTGTTGCGATGTCAGGGGTGGAGCCTGAGGAAGATGATGCCGGGTACGAGGGTGGTAATGAGGTCCCAAAATTCAATGGAGTGTTTGTCCATTGAGCATGTATTGAGGAGCAGGCTGTGGAGTCAGTGGCTTGCTTCTGGTGTAGTGTGGCGAGCTGGGCATGGTGCTTTGGGGCATGGTGGTGGTGTTGCTGGTGCAGGAGAAAGTGCAAAGCGTGTAGTGGTGTAGAGAGGAGTGACATTTAGTAGAGTGGCGTATAGTGGAGTAGCCTACAGTGGACTGGTGTAGTGTGGAATAACTGAGTTTACCTGTATACCGTGTAGTGAATGTAGTGTGGTGTGACATATAGTAGAGAGGCATAGAGTAGAGTGGTGTACAGTTCAGTGTTGTACAATTGAATAACGTAGAGTGTAGTTGAGTAGAGTGTAATGACATATGGGGTCATTACAACCCTGGCGGACGGTGTTAAAGGTGCGGTAATACCGCAAACTGGCTGGAGGACAAAAAAAGGGAATCATGACCGTGGCGGAAACCACCAACAAAGACAGCCACTTTAACACACCGCCCACCACGGCGGTACAGACAAGCAGTGCGGCGGTCACCGCCAACAGACAGGCGGAAGACAATGTACCGCCCATAGTATCACAACCCGCCAATCCGCCACCTTTTCCAGGGCGGATTCACCGTGGATAAAAACACGGCAGAAACAGTTTCTGCAATGGGAAAACGCTCACCTGAACACATCCCACGAGGAAGGAGGACTACATGGATCCAGAATTACAAATCCTACCGGCCCTTGTATTCCTACTCATCTACGAAGAGCAATGCCAGCGCCGGCGAAGACAACGGTGAGTACTGCACCTACGACATAGGGGAGGGGGGAGGCAAAAGTCAGGGGGACACACACGCAACACCCCCACCCCCACCCCCACCCTCGCATATTACAACACACACACCAATACATTCACAAACATCAAAGTAACAACCCACAACCCCCCCCCCGGAAGAATGCAAAGACAAAATGAAATCAGTTCAAACATTGTAATGTTTCAATATACATGTCTCAAATATATACAGATATATTATAAAATCATTCAAAAGTATATACATTACGAGAAGTAGTGCAGATAAGCACATCTCAATGTCCGTACACCACTAGTCCAAAAATGCATGGGCAAGGCCCACACAAGATACCTGTCCACAAACGGAGAGAACATTGCCGGGGCATCAGAGAGAAATACAACAGGCACCTCAGGGGGAAGGGAAGGGGGGGCACCTCAGCCGAATGAGTGATGTTTCCTGGGGAGTGCAAAGCCACAGTCTCTCAAGTCTCTACAGTGGGTGGGTTGCCCACTGTACCATCCTGGGGAGTGCAAAGCCACAGTCTCTCAAGTCTCTGCAGTGGGTTGGTTGCCCACTGTACCATCCTGGGGAGTGCAAAGCCACAGTCTCTCAAGTAGATAACAGCCACCACTGTTTCTGGCGGGGGACTGGTGCCCCGACTGGATTAGTCTCCCCGTGACAGTTCCTGTCCCGTCACTGTCCCAGCTGCACATGGGATAACGATGCTTGATGTGGCGGTCTTTTCCTTCTTCAGCGGTGCATGCCCTGTTCAGCGGTGCTTTTCCATGGCGGTCTCTGGACTCTTCAGCGGTGCTTAGCCATGGCGGTCTCTGGACTCTTCAGTGGTGCTTTGCTATGGCGGTCTCTGGACTGTTCAGTGGTGCTTAGCCATGGCGGTCTCTGGACTCTTCTGCGGTGCTTAGCCATGGCGGTCTCTGGACTCTTCAGCGGTGCTTAGCCATGGCGGTCTCTGGACTCTTCAGCGGTGCTTAGCCATGGCGGTGTCTGGACTGGGCATTGGTGTGTGGCATGACGGTCCCTCATTGCCCAGCGGGGCAGTGGCTGCCGGGGCCCTCCTGGGCAATGACTCTGGCGGTGGTCTCCTGACCAGTGACGATACTTTGGCCCTCCTGGGCACTGACTCTGGCGGTGGACTCCTGACCAGTGACGATACTTTGGCCCTCCTGGGCACTGACTCCGGCGGTGGCGGTGGATTGAACAGTGGGCAAACCACCCACTGTAGAGACTGTGGCTTTGCACTCCCCAGGATAATGCAGTGTGCAACTCACCCTCTGTAGAGACTTGAGAGACTGTGGCTTTGCACTCCCCAGGATGGAACAGTGAGCAACCCACCCATTGTAGAGACTTGAGAGACTGTGGCTTTGCACTCCCCAGGATGGAACAGTGGGCAACCCACCCACTGTATAGACTTGAGAGACTGTGGCTTTGCACTCCCCAGGATTAAACAGTGGGCATGTGACCCCCTCGTGGATTTGGCATCATGCACTCAACCGACTGAGGTGCCCCCCCTTTCCCTCCCCCTGAGGTGCCTGTTTTCTTGCTCTCTGATGCCCCTGCAGTGTTCTCTCCGTCATGGTCGGGGATCTTGTGTGGGCCTCGCCCATACTGTGTGGGCCCAGTGTTCCACGGACTTCATTGGAGCACTACCTGGACTACTAAGCTTGGTGTATATTTTGTTTATGGTGTATATATATATATATATATATATATATATATATATATATATATATATATATATATATATATATTTGAGTACTTGATTTTAATATATTACAATGGTTACACTCATTTCCTTTTGTCTTTGCATTCTTCTGGGGGGGTTGGGGGAGGTAACTATAATGTATAAATATGTATTAGTGTGTGTGTTGTAGTGGGTGAGGGTGGGGGTGGGGGTGTTGCGTGTGTGTGTCCCTGTTTTTCCCTGCCCCCTCCCTTGTGTTGTAGGTGAAGTACTCGCGGTTGTCTTCGCCGCCGGCGTTCGTGCTCCTGGTAGAGGAGCAAGAAGATGAGGGCTGGCAGGAAGTGCAGCTCGGGTTCCATGGCGTCCGGATTCCTCGTGGGGTGTGTAGAGGTGAGTGTTTTCCTTTCGAAGTCCTGTTTCCGCTGTGTTTTTGTCTGTGGTGAATCCGCCCCGGGAAAGGTGGCAGATTGGTAGGTTGTGATACTGTGGGCGGTACTTTGTCTTCCGCCTGTCTGTTGGCGGTGACCGCCAAGCTGTTTGTCTGTACCGCCGTGGCGGTCGGAGTGTTAAAGTGGCTGTCTTTGTTGGCGGTTTCCGCCATGGTTGTCGTTCCAACTATTTTACCACCGGACTGTTGGCGGTCTTACCGCCTCTTTAACACCGTCCGCCAGGGTTGTAATGACCCCCTTTGTGTCCTTCACTTTTTGGTTTGGATTATTTTTCACATCGATGACTGACTTTCTCTGGGCACCTCTAGCCTCCTTGTCCGCAGCTTGTTTCCCAACATGTTCTTTAGCTCTGGCAGCCATCAGGCACTTCAGACTAAGAGTTTCTCTCAGTATTTGTCATCTGAATGATTCGGACAAACATCCATTAATAACTCTAAGTTGCATGGCTTTTTCATCATCAAATTCATGAAATTACAGTGTCTGATGAGTATATCAAGAATTTCCACAAAATCTTCAATTGTTTTACCAAATCTTTGAGGTTCTTGACAGAAAACTTTTTTATGTGTAGATAACACTTCGTGTCCTTCAGTTTTTTATTTTGGATTACTTTTCACATCCATGACTGACTTGCTCTGGGTACCTCTAGCCTCCATGTCAGCAGCTTGTTTCTCAACATGTTCCTCACCTCTGGCAGCCATCAACAGGCACTCCAGACTAAGAGTTTCTCTCAGCATTTGTCGTCAAAATGAATCGGACAAACATCCATCAATAACTCTAAGCTGCATGGCTTTTTCATCATTAAATTCATTAAATTACAGTGTCTGATGAGTGTATCAAGACTTTCCACAAATTTATCAACTGTTTTACTAAATCTTTGACGTTCTTGACTGAAAACTTATTGTTCATAATCAACATTTGGTACTGGATTGAACTTGAGATTCAACACAGTCTTAAGTTGATGGTATGGGACTTCTTCTTCGTTTCTTGGCATTTTCCATTATGACTTCTTTCACACCATCACAAGCATGATTTTTTAGATGTGTGATAATTATTCTGTTAGTCATCTCTTCAAGTTCATCAATTAAATCTTCAAATGTGTCTGTCTAGTCAGCCCATCTTTCGCCAAGTTTTCACTTTTTGGCGGCAAGTAAAGGTGGTGGTGGAATGGCCTTCTGACGAATATCGGACTGCTGCAAATATGGGCTGCACCGAAAACACAACCCCTGGAACTTCTCCTGGGACCACTGTCAACCGTGCTATGATGACTATATCTACTTGATTCAGGTAAGCAAGTGACCCTTTATATATATATATATATATATATATATATATATATATATATATATATAAATATATATATATATTTGCTTGATCTTATTAGTGCTATTTTGTGGAGCCAGTAGTGTGGGGACATGACACTGTGAGGCCTACACATTGGATAACGTTGGACTACCTAATTACAAGTACTAAGTGATCAGTTTTGTTTGGGAGCAAGTAAAATGACTATGATGACTATATCTACTTGATTAAGGTAAGCAAATGACCCTTTATATATATATATATATTTGCTTGATCTTATCCTCAGTCTCTTTCTTCGTTACCTAGCTGGTCTCTGCTTTGCAGAATTATGTGGTATCTGATAATTGTCTTTTACTGTGCTTTATAAACCTGGTTAAATCCACTTTCACTGTTAAAGCTCCACACAATGTATAACTTTACTTTGCGTGGCTGGGTATTTCTTTTTCGTATGATCTCGGACAGAGCTGCTTGACCAATGATGCATACATTTCTTAGTGAAGCTTTCATTCAATTCACACAGATGTGCGACGAAGAATGGAATCCGAAGAGCAGGAGAAATGCTGCTGAGAATGAAGGAATTCTACTAGGGAGGATTCTGGAGTCAGTTAAGTGCTGCTGCCAGTCCAAAGAGGATAAGTGGGGGCTGTACTCGGATGAAGGATTTTACACCCGTTCAGGAGCAGATGCAGGAGAACACGTGTAAGGCGACAATGGCTTATCAGCAGTGTAAGCCGATGATACACCTGTTTGCTAACTGGCGGTTTCAATGTGGGGATTAGTTTTTAATAGGTGGCACATGTTTTGCAGTTGGCATGTGACACTGTCATTCAGGATATGACCAGAAACAATCATGGTGTGCTTCATGTGCCTTTAACAATATGAATACAAGCATTGCTTCTACGACTCAAAAATAAACAAGCATTGCTCTGACTCATGACTAACAATATTATAATGCTTATAGTGGAAATACCAAGTTACATCAGAAGCACACAAGATTGTAAGATGATCAAAGGCATAACATGTGTAAGATAAGTGCTATTTTGTAGAGCCAGTAGTGTGGGGGCATGACACTGTGAGGCCTACACATTGGATACCATTGGACTACCTAATTACAAGTACTAAGTGATCACTTTTGTTTGGGAGCAAGTAAAAATGTCATGTTTGCAGTCTAAGTGATAGCCATTTAAAAGACTCTTCAAGTAAAGTCAGATTTTAGGTCATAATTCTGAAAATACCACTTTAAGAATGCTGACATTTTCTTGTTCTAACCTTTTGGTGCCTGTATCCTATGTCCTTTGTCAAATGACTAGGTGTAGTTGGCAGTTGACCTTTGTGTGTTCTTCTCAGACAGCCAAACAATGGACCTACCAGGTGTTGGGAGGATGGGCTTTCCAAGCAGCATGAGGGGGTGGAGCTTTGCACAGCTCATACACAGAGACTTCTGGCAGACCGGGGCCAGGGCTTGGAAGCAGGAAATTCCAGACACATCTGTGGGAGGGACAATTCCTCAAGCTTCTTCCACTTCAAGCTGGCACCAGGTAAAAAAACTAGGACCCTCAGACCCACTCTTCAGTTTATTTCTAGACCTGCAGTAGGACTATCAGCAGAACGTCCTGCAGCCAGTGAGCTATTTTAAAGGCCTACCCTATAGCACCAGGAGAACTGTCAAGATACCTGAAGCCTGCCTTGGGCCCTCAGAGGACTGCTATGCTGCTTCAGAACTATTTACCTGCTTGAACCCAAGTGTTCCAGAGTGACTCCAATTGCTAGTTGGCTGGCCTCCTTATCGGAGCCTCAGGGACAGAAAAGGCTACAACCATTCTGAAACCACACCTGGACAAAGCCTGGGTGAGTCCTGACCCTTCTAGCTGTACCACTCCAGTTTTGGGCCCTTGGAAGTTGTGCTAGAGGTGTCCAGATAGTTGAAAACCAAAACCTTCCAAAAAGTGCTCTGAGAACTAAGAGGAGACCTGGACTTACCTGCCTGCCGATCTGCCCAAGGCGCATGGCCGCTCAGCCTGACTTTGTGGCACCCCTAACTACAGCATTCTCCATAACAGCAAATCCACTTCAGCGACTCCTTGCACAAGGGGTATCTAGCCTTGTGGAAGCCTCATGACTACAGTCTGCAACTTCATCCTGCTGTAGATTTTTTACTTCCATAAAGGAGACTAAGTTCAATGTAGAAATCTTCACCACAACTGCATTCAGTTGCTCCGAACAACCTCCTCCTCAGACACTTCCAGCTGCCTTGTCCTTCTGAACTTTACCTTCTCTGACATTTTTTCAAAATTTCTTTTACATCCAAAGTAACGCGGAGACAAGGGCCAATCCACGTCATGTATCTGAACTTAACTCCATACTTCGCCCAGTCTTGTGTGTTGATCTTTTAGTCACTAATTTGCACTTTAAACCTTAAAAATTCATAACTCCTGTTCTACTGACTGGGTTTTAGTTTTTGTTGACTCAAATAATGTATTAAAACTTATTCTGTTTTTAAATTAGTGTGGGATTTTTCTTTTGTTGTGTTTTAACTTCACTACTGTTTAAGAGCAGCATAAATACATTACAATTGCACCTGACTGCTTTTGTACCCAGCTGTTGGAGGGTTAGACACAGGTTCATGTAGTGACTTTTTATGGTTCACCCTGAGAAGGATTGTGGATGTTGCTTGAGAAGGCTTCTACCACCAACCAAGAATCCAATTATTCACAATCTCCACATTTGTCCTTTTGTGTTCTATATTTCCTGTTTCTGCAACTGATTTCCTTCTCTCTGAGAAAATATTCTGATGATTACAGGCATCTAAGTATATATGTTATGTTTTTATCTAGGATGGGAAGTACTTGAGGCTGCTGTGAAGAGGGCAGATAAGAACATCCAGTGCAGGGGGAAGGAATGGCTGCTGGGATAATTGGTAAGCAACTTTCCTTTCTCAGTGACAACTGCAGCATTTGTTAAGGTATACCTCTCTTTATTCCAAGCCCACTTAGCAATATTTTTTTTATTTATCCAGCCGCCTATCTTTCTGTCTCTATTAATCAATCAAGCAATCATTCAATCAGTACATTCATAGAGCTCTTCTTATTACCTGTGAGGGTATCAAGGCACTGACAAGGTTCAGTTTGTTAGCTGACTAGCCAGACCCTGAGGGTCTTTCGGAACTCTTGAAGAGATAGGAAGCTCAGAAGATGATAAAAGGGTGGGGTGTTCCACATTTTTGCTGCTAGGTAAAAGGAGCAACCTCTGTATCTGCTACATTAAATGTGAGGTGTTGAGGGTTAAAAAAAAGAGAGATGGAGGTTTCTGGTGAGCTAATGGAAGTTCAGGCAGTGGTTCAAGTAGGCGGGTCTGAAGTTGTGTAGGGCCTTGTGTGCGAGGTCAGGACCTTGAACTGGCATTTTGTTTGTACAGGGAGCCAGTGGAGTACCCCTGAGATGGGGTGATGTGGGTTCATCTAGGGGACCCAGTTTGAGTTTGTCTGCAGTGTTCTGTGTGGTCTGTAGTGATTGGAGGTGAGCTGTGATCCCTATAAAGAGAGTGTTGCCATGGTCCAGTCAGATGGGAATGATGGTCTGGATGATGATGCATCTTGAGTTTTGGGATAGCCATTTGAATATCTTATGGAGCACACAGAGGATGAAGAAGCAGGAGGAACAGATGGAGTTGACCTGAGTCATCATGGTTAGCTTGTTGTCAAGAATGATGTCTAGGTTCCTAGCATGATCAGTGGGGGTAAGAATAGGTCAGAGTTCTGAGGGCCACCAGGATGTGTCCCTGAAGGAGGTTTTGTTTCTGAAGATCAGTACCTCTGTGTTGTCTGTGTTGAGCTTCAGGCAGTTGTCCTTCATTCAGTTGTGAAAACTGTTCTTGGTGTTAGTAGTGTCTTCGGAGAGGATAAATTGTGTGTCATCGGCATAGGGTATGATGTTGAGTCTGTGGGTTTGGTGATGCTGGCCAGAGGTGTCACATACGTGTTGAAGAGGGTGGGACTGAGAAAGATTCTTTACTGCACTCCATAGATAATTTCCTTTGATTCAGAGGTGAAGGGGGAAGGTGGACTTTTGGTGTTCTTTTTGTGAGAAAAAAGGTGCTCCATTTGAGAACGGATCCTTGTATGCCTATGTCCTGCAGACTTGTGAAGAGTGTGTGTTGGGAGACCATATCAAAGGCTGATGAGAATCCTAGGAGGATCAGAATCGCAGTCTCTCCTCAGTTGAGTAGGGCTCAGATGTTGTCAGCAGCCATGATGACTGCTTTCTCAGTGCTGTGGTTGCTGCAAAATCAGGATTGGGAGGGGAGAGTAGGAGGTTCCATTCCAGATGTGTGGAGAATTGTTGGTTGATGGCTTTTTAAATAATTTTGCGAGAACAGGAGCAGAAAGATCAGTCAGTAGTTTTAAAGTTCACTGATATCGGCCAGTTATTTATTTAGTAGGGTGTTGACTCATCCTCTCTACCATCCAATTGCTAATAGAAAAGGTGTGGTGCCCAGTGCCCTCTTGACTCCAATGTACCCTATTCTTTCTGTTCCACCCAGTCCACAAATTGTAATCCCATATCTGCATTCACCACATTTGCCACACACTTTCAGCCTAAGTGACTACTTACATAGCTTCCTTTACTGTTCCATCTTCTACCTCTCATGAGATTAAGCCTGCTAGTATATGATACCCAATGGGTTCATTGGCAAGGATAAACCTAGACCAAGGCCTGCTGCTTAACTTACCTTACCCTACCCTCTCACTTATATGTACCATAGAGAAGGAATAATTATTTTGGGTGGAGAGGTGTAGAGTGTAACTCATTCTGGAGTTCTATTCAAGGTGGGACTCGGGCAGGAGGGAGTACAGAGAAAAAGAACAAGGCCATTGGAATTTATGATGGCATGCTGCTGGATGTCCTAAAAACACATACTGCCTCTACAGGATGTCTCCATTATATGTGTTTGTTAAAGTCAATTATATTGTGTAACATTAATTTAATGTGCCACATTAATCAATGCCAATATATAATTATTTTTTGAAGTTCATTCATTAACACATATTAAGCCTATGTTGAAGGTGTCTCCAATGAAAATAATGTTACATTTGCATCCAGTTTTATTAAAAAATATATTTTTGCTTATTGTGGCAATCATGGATTCATTCATGCCTCTCACTTCTATTGCATTATGTGAAGTATATGTGGTGAAAACAGTTTGCCTTCTGACCAAGAATCACATAAACAAAATCCAATAGCCCCATGTGAACCGCAATGCTGTGGCTACTGTGCAATGTGTTTAGTAATATATTTCATCCTGTTCTTTTCTGTTCGATCATCTAGTTACTCCTGCTGGTGGACCTGCCTTGGAGGCCCACTCCCAGTGGATGATTGGAGGCTACTGTGGTGGACTGCTGCCCACTGGACTGGTGGTGCTTAAAGAGCACGACGTGGAGTCATCTGCCGCTGCCTTGGGCTACAAGCTGGAGGATCACAAGCAATGACATTGCTTCCACCATAGGTAGCTGAAGTCCCCAGCCATCAAGCTTCCCCCAGGCACCACCACCATGAATTCTGCCTTCCTCTGGCACATCATGCAGGACCTGGACTAGATAAAGTGTGGCAAGTAGGACTTTTTCACCAGGTAGAGGCTGCAGAGTCCTATTTTAAGAAAGGAGGAGTAGGACTTGTGAGAGGTGAGGGTAGGCAGGAGAGGTAGGAACAAGCAGTGTTTTTTGGGTTTGTTTGGATTTGGGTGAAGGGTCTGGACTATTGTGGGAGGAGAGCGAGAGAAGGACAGTTGGGGACAGTGTTGTTTGGGTTTGGATGAGGGGGTGGGCCTATTGTGGGAGGAGAGGGTGGTACTTTTATTCATTTTTGTTAGATAAAGGAGTTTGTTTATCATCATGAATATCTCTTGTTGCATTACTGGTCAGAAAAGCATCACACAAGGTTAAAGAAAAATCAATATCAATGCAGTGAGGCCAGAGGTTGCTCTTCACACCTGTCCCATTGTAAACAAGTTGTCCCACTGTGTCCAATGTTTTTTCCCTTCAAGCATTCTTAATTGTTGCCTGCCTGATCTCCCATTCCAACATATGAGTTACATACACAACCGTTCCACAATTGATTGATCAGACTCAGCAGCATCCACTCTTTGGCCCACCCTCCATAGGTAGTCACCGTTAATTGGGTCTTGTCAACAACATACAGCAAAAACACAAATCCATCATTTTCCAGAACTTCTTTTGTTATCTGAGTGGATAAATGGTTTTCTGCTACCT
The DNA here is from genome assembly GCF_031143425.1 of Pleurodeles waltl. NCBI lineage: Eukaryota > Metazoa > Chordata > Amphibia > Caudata > Salamandridae > Pleurodeles > Pleurodeles waltl. Next base: position 654,600,390 of record NC_090443.1, on the reverse strand, counting down.
CTAAATAACAAGTTCTTACCTTAATGCAGGGTTCCTTCTTAATTCTAGTGGTGGTGGACCAACAGCGCTAACAAGGACCGCATCACAGGACTTAAAAGAAAATGGTTGAAATTACCACACAACTCAACTGTTCACCTAACCTGGGGAAAGAGTGTTTGGGGTTGTATGTATGACTTGCTAAGAGGGAATTAGGGAAAGGTAAGAGACAGACAACACACAACATTTATGAAGCTATTGAGCCCAACACTTCTGTTGTGGAAGGATGATGACAGTTCAGATAACAAAAGCAAACAGCCCTTCAGCCCCCAGACTCCCAAGTTATCTAATAGCTTTGTTACCTAGGCTTGAAAAATGCAAAATAGGGAGGACCTATACAGTTAACAAAATGGTCATGGATAGAAAACAAAAATGATACAATACACAAATGGATGGTGCCTCTCTATTCTTCTGGCATTGTCTGTCTTGGAGGCAGGGCAGAACCACAAACTTTGAGTACAATAGAGCATTCTTTTCCAAATTAGGCTGTGGAATGAGAAAATAAAAGGTCAATATGGAGAGTTAAGGTAAGCATGATGGTGACTGAAAGGAAATAGGATTTGTATCATCACTCCCGTAGTGCCCATTTGTCATCCTCCATTGTCATGGCTCTGTCAGTTGCATCCCCTTATCTTTGAAATACGTATTCATTGATAGACTTGTGCTTCTCAAACAGATGATCCAGCTTTTACTTGGTTGAGTTCCAAAATAATTGCACCTCCTGTATGAGATCTTTTGCAGGGGGTTTATTAGCACACCGACGGATCACAAAACGTTTCTGGGCTGTAAATGAATGACTCAATGAGTGCTTAATTTTCGGCAGGTGACCAGTATGTTGCTGACTCGCTAGCTTTTTTTTTTTTAAAGTCCTGTACAATTTGGAGGCAATGCGCTAAACAAAGGACTCTGTAATAACCACCATCAGGTGTGGCTTTGACTATATTCCTGTCATTGACAGTGGGGAAAAAATCAATTTGAGAAACCTCTTGGTTTAAATCATTCCTAGGCCTTGGTATTAAACCTTTTCGAGATGTTGGTAGCTGTATACAATTTTTCTATGGCACACTGTGCAACTAGTGCATGCTGCCAAATGGTCTGAAAAGAATCATGAATGTAAGACCATCAACCAGTCTTTGCCTAACTGAACTGGAAAAGACATCGAGTTGACAGTGATGCACATATAATCTGTTTCTTGACAGCTATCCCATTTGTCCATAGTGAGGTGGATGGACTAAACTGCACTCTGTTCCATAGTGCTGCTAACTAATTGCAGCACTTCATGAGGGAGTACTGGTACAACCAGTCTGGCAAGATAGGTCTGGCTGGGAACCTTGCATTTTGGGCAGAGGGACTCCACAAATTCCAGAAAGCCCACTCCATCCACAAGAGAAAAAGGGATGACATCAAGCTTTAATATTTTATGTAGCTTTTTGCTGTACAAACATGTTGTTGTGTGGTTCTGGTGGTACCGTAACTCTTTGGTAAACATAACCTAATGTTAGGTTGTATTTCTTGCTGTCCTACTGCCACAAGTGACTTATGGGTGGAGCAGCAGGTAGGCTGTCCGGGTGTTTCAGGCTGGATATGGCTACATCCTGCTGTGCCTTGTACCATATATAGATTGATAAAGGTGAGGATTGTATACTATGAGGAAGGTTAAAAGGCTGCTTTGTGTGATGATACTGGCATCCTCCTCTTCTTCCTCTGGCTGTCTTCTTCTTTCACTTCAGCTGCTGGTTCCTTCTCACAACCAGCAGCTATGTTTTAAAGTGCTCGTCATATGAGTGTGTGTTATTTTTTCACACGGGACAGTTGGCCTCTAGTACCACAATGCTCACCTGGCTTACCATGACAAACTTTCTTGTAGAAAATGGAGCATATTTCTATGTTATCTCATGTTTGCTAAGAATAAATAAGTCTCAAACTAAGAAGTATAGTTTTAAAATTTTGCCAAAGCCTGAAGAACTGGAGGTAGAGCTAGATAACTGTGTTGTTTGCTTTTCTGTAGGGTTTGCTTAGACTGTGGCAGGGATGGTCATGGTGGTGGCTGTGGGTTTCTGGGGTCATGTAAGTATGAGAGCTGAAGGTATTTGTGGAGCCACATGACTCTGAGCAGGTCGTATAGAGATGATCTATACCTTCTCTGTCATACTCTGCACACTGGTGATCAAAGGCTTATCATCACCACCTTCCTCATGAGCCCTCCTTTTTGCTTGTTTTTCAGACTCAGTCAGTATATAATCCATATCCAGATCATCAGAACTGGGGATTGGAGAAGATGGGGGAATATTCTTTCTTTTCCTTGCTGGAGATTGAGGAGCCGATGTGGAAAGAGTACTCTTCTCGATAAACATTTGCTCAGCAGGAACTCCAATCATCTGTTCTGCTTCCACTTCTGGAGGATCTGTTGCGGACTGTGACTCATGTTGTCAACTTTATTGGTATTATTTGGTTTGAGGTTGAAACATTTCTACTTAGATTCCCCTTGTCTGCGGTCACTTCATGGTGATGGTGCAATTAATGCATGAGTGATACTCTCAACCTCTTTCTGCCCGGAGGAGGATGCAGCAGGTGTGTCACATTTCCAGAAAAAGGATGAGGAATTGATTTCACTGGAGGCAAACTGCTTCTTCTCCCCCACTGGACACTTTTTTGCAGGGACCTCCTTTTTTGGTGCAATCTTCTCAGCACTACAAATTCGCAAATAACATTAGAAGCAGAGACACTTAGCAGAGGAGGGTTCAGGTATAACTGTTATCTGATTTCTTCACAGACTTCTCTCCATGTCAGTATCATTTGTGATGTCTTCTGTAACACCTGCAAGCAAAGCAACAACACAAAAAGTAAGAGAAATGTGGACAACCAGCAGTATCTAAACAATGTAACATCTTCATCTTCCTCAAGCCAAATGTTTAACCATAGAGTACTCAAAACATGCATAAATCATTTCCCACATGATAACATTACACAAGTACAAGTTCAAGTTTTAGTTTATTTATGAATATGGAACTCTATGGAGGTCCACATAAAACATAAATCCAATTTAAACATACAACTTTAAAACTATGCATTAAAAATGACGCTGCGTGTCCTAAACAATATTTCAATTATATTTTTCAAACTTTACCAACAATACCATTAATATAAGTTTAACATTTTTAAAATAGTTAAAAATACTGTAACAAAACATTTTATTTGGGGGTGCATAAAGTGACTGCAGTGCTTCTGATGAAAAACGAATAGAATAAGACAAACATAATGGTTTTTACAATTTTAGGCGCTGTAAATAAAGTGCTGGGCAGTCAAAAAGGACGTTCTTTGGATCCTGAAGCCCATTATTATATAACTTGCAATCCGGTGGGGATCCATACCATTTTGCTAGAAGGGAATTAAGGGGAACCATCCTCAATCTCAAAAATATTAAAAAACGTCTAAACCCATGAGGTAGTTTCCATGTAATATAAGGTTGCCCCTTCCTCAACATAATCGAGCTACTTATGTTTGCAAAGTCCCTCCTCTTACTACATCCCTCGGTATCCAAGCGAAAGCAGAACACCCAGGTTACCTGCTTCAGAAAAGCTTTTAATTGAGCTGCTGAGATTGTAACAGCAGTGTTGGGCTCTATATTCAATTTCTCGGCTGCTGAAAGAAAGGTTCTATACAAAACCGACTTAACCTTTCTTTCAATCATCAATTCTTTCTTCATAAAAACCTTAAGGCATTCTCTCTACACCTTAATATTGCCACAGCCCAGTGAACCAACCACCCCAGCTAAACCTTGAGCGTCGAGATGCAAGGCCACTGCTGCAGTTGATGGAGAGACCCAAGTTAATTTCCTCAGCAGTTGACCTTCTATTTTTTTAAAGAAATCCCATCATCCATCTCAATAGTTTCCAAGCCGTATAGTAAGGTAGCTGGAAAATTTGCACTGTACACTTTGAAAAAGGTACCTTTGGCCTCATATAGTGCACTAACCCTCTGGCCTGTGCCCATGCTTTATTTTTATTATTATCTAAATGGGGGCTATCACTAAAGTCATGAACCAATATCGTCCACAGGAAGGTGTAATATTTTACACATTCTAACTTATGAGACCACCCTGACCAGGAAAAGTTAGAATATTTAGATCTCTTCCTACCATGGACGCACATATGTTTTGTTTTAGAACTATTAATCTTTAGATAGTGACTAGCAGTAAAATGTTGTAATTCCTTGAGGCAACTATTTAAGCCTTTGGGAGTCAGATCCAAAAGTATTATGTTGTCCGCATATAGCAGACAAGTTATTTCTTGACCCCCCAATCTTTGGCGCTATCCCCTCCACCCATGATATGCGACTTGGAAGATCCAAAATATATAACGAAAATAAAGTAGGGACTAAAAGGCACCCCTGCTTCAAGCCATTTTCAGTGGTTTTTTTTGCCGAAAGGCCTCGATCGCCTCCTAGTAGTACTCTACACCATCTAGAGGTGTGAAGAGCGATTATCAAATCTAAAACGAGCTGAGGCATTCCCATCCCTGCCAACTTCCTTGACAGCAAAGTACGGTCAACTTTATCATAAGCTGTGAAAAAATCTATGAATGCCGCATAGGTGACTCTGCCTATCATACTTTGCATTAATCAGGTGAAGAACTGCCCATTGATTTATTTGGGTCAGAAGACATTTGACAAAAACATTTCCACTGCATCCAGTATAGCAATATGGCAATAGTTTCTTGGGGATTTCCTATCACCTTTTTATATAAAGGAGACAGGATACTTCCTGTCCAGGAGGGAGGTACTTTATTCAACATGTAATACCCATTGAAAACTGGGAATAATATTTTGCTCCACCGGGAGGGTTCTCGTTTTATAACAGATATGGGGACTTCATCTGGCTCCATCGTTCCAGATGAACTCATCCCTCGGATTGCCAGTTCAATTCCATCAACAGAATGGGCTTGACAAGAAAATGCCCCTACTTCAATGTTGAAGTAATGAACCATTACCCCATTTGCTGCATATAGTTCAGTTAAAAACGAATCCATTGTGCTTCTTCTATCTCCGGGGAAATGATTTTTCACTGGATCCACAACCATTAGCAACTATGGGCCAGATGTAGCAAACGGTTTGTGAGTCGCAAACGGCGAAAATCGCCATTTGCGAGTTGCAAACCTGAGTTTGCTATGCAGAAATGCATTTTGCGAGTCGGGACCGACTCGCAAAATGCATTTCTGCATAGCAAATAGGAAGGGGTGTTCCCTTCCTATTTGCGAGTCGGAGTGGTATGCAACTCCATTTGGAGTCGCAGTTACCATCCACTTGAAGTGGATGGCAACCCACTCGCAAACGGGAAGGGGTCCCCATGGGACCCCTTCCCCTTTGTGACTGGACCCCAAATTATTTTTTCAGGGCAGGTAGTGGTCCAAGGGACCACTACCTGCCCTGAAAAAATTCCGATACAAAAGGTTTCGTTTTTTTTTTTAAGTGCAGCTCGTTTTCCTTTAAGGAAAACGGGCTACACTTGAGAAAAAAAAAACTGCTTTATTTAAAAGCAGTCACGGACATGGAGGTCTGCTGACTACAGCAGGCCTCCATGTCAGTGAGTGCCCATAGTCGCTATGGGGCCGCAATTTGCGACCCTCCTCATTAATATTAAAGAGGTGGGTCTTTGCGACCCCATAGCGACTCGCAGACGGTGTCTGAGACACCGTTCTGAGTTGCAATTTGCGAGTTGCTCGGACTCGCAAATTGCAAGTCGCAATTTGCAAAGTAACTTCATCTGGCCCACCGTTCTGCATTGCAAATTGCGAGGTGCAATTTGCAAAGTTGCTACATCTGGCCCTAAGATCCAAAACGACCTGGCATCTCCCTTTAGAACTGCCTCTCTCAACTTTATCCATAAACGGTTCCGGACCATTTTATCAATACTGGCCTTCAATCGTCTCCTCCTTCTTTTTAACAATGATAACCGAGCCTCCATCTCCACTGTAAAAGACAGATATTGCAGCTGTACTAAGTAATTTATTTCTCTATTCAGTGAGAGAATAGGGAGGGGGATTGGCTTAAAATATCTCTTGTGTGAATCTTGATGTACACTTATTATTAATTGCTTCATGAATGCTACAAAGCTATCCAGCTCACCCCTTTCCCAACCATCTAGGTTCTCAAAGGTGGACTCTAGAATAGCCTTTAATTCCCTACACCTCCTATAGTTCTACTGTGTTCTTCCAATTGTTTTTCTTAAAGTTTGAAAGTAGAGCCATAAAAATTCCAGGGGCATGCTGGGGGCAGAATAAAACCTATGGGCAAAGTCATATACTATGATCACTCTAGGGGACATTTACTACCTTTAGGTCACCTAATAAATAAAATGAAGAGGTACCAACCACTATGCAATCCAAAATAGTGCCACCTTGTATGGCTTTATGAGTAAATATGGCAGGGTATCAGAACTAAGTCTCCAGTTTGCTATAATACAATCACATCTTTTCATCTCTTCCAGGAGATGATGCCCTCTTTCATTAATTTTTATTCTTTGAGGGAATGGAAATAGGGGGAATACCAAGAGCTTCCTCATTTTCAAAATCACTTAACTGACTGAAGGCAAAATTAAAAATCCTACCATTCAGATCATCTACCAAGACAACATGTGGAGGCGGATCACAGTCAAGATGGTTTTCAATAAAGAAAAGACTTTAAACATCAAACAATCATATTTAGCCTTGGGTGGAATGTATGCATTTACTAATAAAAAAGAGGGCCCCCCAGTGCTCCACCTAATTGATAGACAAGGCTATAAATAGGTCATAAATGTTTCTATACCATTTGTATTTGCATACATATTTACTAGTTAAAGAAATGCTATTCCCCCTTCACATAGCCCCTTAATGGATGGACTAGCTTTACAATCAATAATTAGGACAGAAAATATCATTGTCACACCATGTCTCCCTGAGACAAATCACATCCACTTGTAGGGAATTTAAAAACTGAAGTTTTTCCTTATTATATTTTACCCCGGTTACATTCCAGGAGACAATTTTTATTTTTTTATTAAATCAGAGATGTGTTGGGCAGATTTCTATGCTGGATCAATTTAAAGCTCCTGGCAGCCAATTCCAACTCTGTTCCTGATTGTGATGAACTAAATGCTCTCAAGCCACTCATCTGCCATTTTTCCCCAGAAATATTTGCAGGTCCTGAGCCTCTCTTTTAAAATTATCCCTCCTGTGTGAAGGGGAAGACAGGTACTTAGCCCAAGCATTATCCTTGGGAGGGAACCAACCAGTTTTAGAGACACCCCTCTTGTTGGAAAATGGGTTATCGGTAAGGGCAGGAAAGTACCTACATTTATCAATAGGCCACTATTCTCCACTTAGGACCAGTTAGGTCTCAGTAAATTAAACCTAGCTCAACCTTTGGTAGCTTGGCAACGAGCGACAAGGCTTAACTTAGGAGACATCATTCAAATATCACAAAACAGTAATTAAATAAAACCCAGGAAACAGTTTAAAAATCCAAAACCAATTTATAAAATAGATTATATTTTTATCTTTAAAATGACACAAAAAACGAATAAAATCGGATAGGGGGAACCGGAAATATGAATTTTTAAAGAATTATTGTTTTCTAGAGCCTAGAAACAAAAAGCGCCAATCTGGTCATCTGGTCGCACCTCGACCGGGGCAAAGTCAAAGATTAAGGCTGACCGCGATGGAGCCCGGCTCGGCTACAGCCCGTGGGAGGCCTCGGTCAAAAGTTTACCTTCGCACTTATTCGTTTTTCTGAAGATTTTCTTCAGCAGGACGAACCTGCCAGTCCAATCCTACCTCCTGGAACTCTTCTCTGGATACGTGTCGTGGGAGCCCTCTGTGGAGATTTTTACCTTCAGACTAAGTCATTTTTTCGAGGTGAAAATCCTTCTACCGGGGTAAACCTGGATCTTGATCCAACGTCCTTGGTGCCCTCCTCGGATACGCTGGCTGGGAGGTCCCGGTCAACTTTCTATGTTCGGACACTGGGGCATATTTATACTCCGTTTGCGCTGAATTTGCGTCGTTTTTTTCAACGCAAATTCGACGCAAAACTAACTCCATATTTATACTTTGGCGTTAGACGCATCTAGCGCCAAAGTTCATGGAGTTAGCGTCATTTTTGGGCGTGAACACCTTCCTTGCGTTAATGAGATGCAAGGTAGGCGTTCCCGTCTTAAAAAATGACTCCCAGGCATGTGCGTGGTATTTATACTCCCGGGCAAAAATGACGCCCGGGAGTGGGCGGGGCAAAAAACCCCGCATTTGCGCCTCTTTTTAACGCCTGGGTCAGGGCAGGCGTTAAGGGACCTGTGGGCTCAGAATGAGCCCAGAGGTGCCCTCCCCTGCCCCCAGGGACACCCCCTGCCACCCTTGCCCACCCCAGGAGGACACCCAAGGATGGAGGGACCCATCCCAGGGAAGAAAAGGTAAGTTGTGGTAAGTATTTTTTTTTTAAAAACATTGTGGCATAGGGGGGGCCTGATTTGTGCCCCCCTACATGCCACTATGCCCAATGACCATGCCCAGGGGACATAAGTCACCTGGGCATGGCCATTGGGCAAGGGGGCATGACTCCTGTCTTTGCTAAGACAGGAGTCATGTTAATGGCATCTGGGCGCCCAAATAAAATGGCGCAAATCGGGTTAAGGCGATTTTTTTGCCTCAGCCTGACTTGCCCCATTTTGGGACGCCCAAACGCCATTTTTCCCTACGCCGGCGCTGCCTGGTGTACGTCGTTTTTTTTCACGCACACCTGGCAGCGCCGGTCGGCTAACGCCGGCTAACGCCATTCAATAAATACGGCGCCCGCATGGTGCTTCAGAATGGCGTTAGCCGGCGCAAATTTTTTTGCCGCAAAACTGCGTTAGTGCAGTTTTGCGTCAGAAAGTATAAATATGGCCCTTAGTCTCTTTTTTGGAGATTTCCTTCACCGGGACGAACCTGCAAATCAGGCCGGGTCGCGGTTGAGGCAAGCTGGCTAGAGTTGCCGCGGCGGGTCGGTCCCTCTATGGAGCTTTTTTTCAAAACTTCTCCAAACTTCTCCAAACTTCTGGGTCTTCTCCCAGATGTGCTTTTAAGGTTCTTTTGAGGTCCACAGCTCACCCCAAGGCTCCAGAAGCTCTGAGATGATCCTTGGGGGTGTGGACTACAACTCCCAGAATGCACCTGGCACAAAACTCCTTTTTGGCCACTGGACAGTGGCCAGCTGGTTGATTTCTTCAGGAGTTGGTGCAGGGGATTCTGGTTAGCAATTTTTCACCTGTAGAAAACAGGGAGTCCCTCCTTGAACCAGTTGAAGCCAGGCAAAGACATATTGTGGTGAAGCCCAAGTGTGCAGCTGGTGCAGTCCTTCAGAGTGCAGGGTCCAGGTGCAGGCCAGGGGTCCAGCAAGGCAGTCCTTCTTCTCCTTTGGTTCTTCTTTGTTGGAATCTGATGGGGAACTGAGGTGTGGGTGCAGGTCTGCCAGTTTTATCCTTGCTCCTGGGTGAAAAACAGGGGGGTCCTGATTCTCCAATTAGGTGCAGGGTCCTTCCCCCTGTGATGACCACTTCCTGGGAAGTGTGGCAAAAATCAATCCCAGGAGGCAACATTCCTCAAAAACCCATCATGGCTGAAAGTGATTTTTGGAGGTTACACCTGGCTGAGCCCACCCACTGGTGTGGCTAAAATCATAAATACACCCCTCTCCTGCCCTCTCCTAATCTAATCAAGGGGGCACCTAGTTTCCTGGGGTTGCAGGATGTGGGGGTGTGTAGCCGGCTGTCCGATCATCAACAAGAAGACGCCGACGGAGACGAGGAGGAGGAAGGAACGAGCGACCGGGGTAGCGCTGAGAGCAACGAGGATATTCTGGAAGGAAAGGGAGCCGAAGGACACAAACTCCGCCACGTCCCCGGAGGGACGTGGCTAACAAAGGTACGGTCCTTCATCAAGGACAAAGTCTTATCAAAGGGGAAGGATAACGACGGGAGAGGGGAGGGTGGAGGCTGGGAGACGGGAGGGGAGAGTCTTGAGAGGGCAGGGAGAAGAAGGGTATTGTGAAGGAGGAAAGTATTCGGGGAAATATAAGAATACCCTAAACGAAAGGAGTTAATCACAGATAAGAAAGACCACTATTTAGTAATTCCTAAAGAGCACACAGAAACAAAAGCGAAGTCTGAGAAAACATGAAGAGGTGACTATTTTCTAACTCAATGCACTTTCCAAAAGGGCACACAATCCCTCTCTCTCTCTCTCTCTCTGTCTCTCTCTCTCTCTCCCTCTCTCCTATACTACTAATAAAGACCTCTACTCACATACCATCCCGACTTACCTTTATCCGTTCCTTTTTCCGGTCCGCCTGGGAGCCCAAGAAGAAATCTGCACCAGTCAAGAGGGGAGCTGGGAAAAGAAAGAGAGAAGAGACACTCAATTAGGAAGAGCACGCCATCCATATCTACGTGAACTAATCGCATATCTATAAAGAACCATAAATAAAATCCTCGATTCTCACACACTCAAGACTCATAGTCCTTATTATCACCAGCCCACTGCCACAGGGTGTTGCTGGGTTGCTCCAAATGTCCTTCTCTGCCTTTGAAGACCAGTTTGGCAGCCCTCCCCCTTCCTGCCTCACCATCTGCTGAGGGGAGATCTCCACCCACAGGCACATCTCTTTGTGTGAAGCCAGGCCACTACACACCTCATCAAGGCAGCCTGGTCAGGCTGCCAGAGGCTGGCCAGTCAGAGCACAGCACCAAAAACAATGCAGGGCTGAAGTTGGCAACTTTTCAGGTAAAGTTTAAAACTCTTTACCTGAACAAGTAATATTAAATCCAACAACTGGAAGTTGTGGGCTTTATTACAACCATTATTTTGATACCAAAGTCTTTGTATCTGTCACTTGAGGGGACTTTTAAAATTGAAATAAAGTCTCCCCATTCTAGCCTATGAAGGCCATTCACTACAATGAGGGAAAAACTAATTTTGCTGTTTTTACCTCACCAGGGCTTATAAAACTATTTTTATAAGGTCTCTGCTTATAGTTACATGGCACCCAGCCCTAGGGGCACATAGGGCACACCTTAGGAGTGACTTATATGTAAAAATAAGGTTGTTTAAGACTTTGGATCTACTTTTAATTCCAAAGTCGAATTTGCATATAACTTTAATTTAAAAGCAGCCAGAAAGGCAGGCCTGCCTTTAAAATTACACTAGGCACCTCAGCAGTGCACCTATGGGTGCGCTATGTATGCTGTGGTCCCTAAACCTACATGCCCTACCATATACTAGGGACTTATAGGTAGGTTGACTTAGCCAATTATAATTAGCCTAATTTGCATATCCACTTTACACAGAGCACTGGCCCTGGGACTGGTAAGCAGTACCCAGGGCACAGCCAAGAGTCAGTAACCACCAGCAGAAGACCAAAAGGTGTAGAGTTGACCAGGGCAAAAAGGAGGACTTTCCTACACCTCTCATGAAAAATGGGAACAACATCAATTCCTCTACATTGCAGACACTCTGAATTTTGCACAATAGTGTTTAAAATAATATTGGAAATAAAGTTCACCTAGATTTTAGTCCCCCCCATTGTAACTGAAGGAAACCACGTCCAGATCTCTACTTCGTATAGAATTTAAAGACTCAGGCCCATATTTATACTTTTTTAGCGCCGCATTTGCGTTGTTTTTTCACGCTAAATCGGCGAAAACCTACAAAATAATTGTATTTTGTAGGTTTGCGCCGATTTAGCGCAAAAAAACAACGCAAATGCGACACTAAAAATGTATAAATATGGGCCTCAATATCCACAAACAAGACAACAGTGCTTGCCTATTCAATACTATACCAACATCAAAAAGGGGAATAAAATCCAATGCACCTGTCACAACATTCTGCTGCTGATGGACTGTACCTGCAGATTGACATACTGCCCCCAAATGATTCTGAACCTTAGGTAATTTAAATGGGGGGATCAGTAGATTCAAGAAGGGTATATCCAAGGGAGGAGGTGTAGCTAGAGAATTTGCACTGGATTCCACTCCATTCACCAAGGAGCTAGAATTAACAGGATTCTGAGGACAGCTTCCAGCCCTCAAACCCAGCTGTGACAAGTGAGGCAGTTCCTATTAGCTAAATACAGAGGCTCTTCTAGCCCAGGACATTGCTCCGTTAAGGGGATGCTTCTTCCTTAAAGTAACGTTTATGACAACCTCTCTTTGAAATTCCTATTGATAGATTTCTTTCTTTTTTAGGGTCGAGCGCAAAGTGCTCTGTCTCAATGGGCTTTTAACCACGCCCATCCATTAGGTTGGTTTGTGGGCTTGCATTTCACAATTTTTCTTCATTTCATTAGTGAAAGGCATGCATACATCATGCCTTTTCCGGTGTTTAGTCCTCCTTAAGTGCTCCGGCAAACTACTGAAACCATATAAGGTTACATGTTTTCCATATGGTTTCTGGACTACTTTTTCTCTTTATTCCACAGGCAGCACAATCCCGCTGGGCAGTAGTCGTGCGCTTTGCATGATATCAACCCTGTTACATGGCTAATTGCACTTTTGCTGGTTACATGGTTAATTGCACTTTTGCCGGTTAAGTAGATAATTGCACTTTTGTAGATACGTTTCACTGCAAGTGAACTTCTGTTTGCTTTTGTGTGTCTCCGTCACACTTCATGGTGGCCATGGGCTCGTTTATGTGAAACTGTTTTACTTTTCAGTTTATGTGGCAAGAAAAGTCCAGTTAGGAGTTTAAAACTTGAAAAGCTCAAACTCAAGCAAACGCGAGACCCGTTGCATTGCAAATGCTTGTTTCATTTCTGGTTTTCCTTAGGCTTTGTTAAACCAGAGCTAATAGTCTGAGCAACATGAGAATTGAAAATAGGATACAAAGATTTGCCCGCCTCCACCCTTTCAGTGTTTCCTCCTCTGGTTGCATTCATCTCAAACATATATTTCACACAACCAGTTGGACTTTCCACAACAGGCATTTCTTGCTTACTGACCTTATGATAGGGTATACCAGCTTGTGAGCTGACATTGACAAAAGTCTTACCCATCCTGAAACCAGAATTTATACAATTTAAGAAATGATCCACTAAGGCCGTAGATTTTATCCCTTCCCCTGGAATACTTTCATTTCTCCCCTCTATTAATTCCTTTCATATAACTGTAACTACATCCAGAGTAGATTCAGATCCCCTTACAATTTTTTCCAAGAAAGTTAGAATAGACAATAAAAGTCTCTCCAAACAGAGAAGAGTTGATAAACACTTCACTTCACAATCCGGAGAGCTAATCAGCTGATTTCTCCTTAGATTTAACTATGGGGTCTCCGACAATTGGGATACAAAATGAGATTCAATTGATGGAGTACTACTAAATAGTTGCAAGCCGGTGGATAGAATTTGGGTTTGAATGGCAGAGGATTGAATTGTAAGTACCTTCACTTGCACCCATATCTTTTACAAAGATCAAAATCCATATAGGATAACGTAAAATCTTCTTCCTGGATACCTGGTAATGCACTCGGCAGGGAAGACCCAGAGTGAGCAGGTAGCCCTCCCTCAACCCCTTGACCTATGCCTCAAAAGTCTGGGAAAGGGGTTGGCTCGAAAACAGGGAAGCCCGCATTTTCCTCTTGGGCCAGACTTCTAGACTTTATTAAAGTAACCTCCTCCCTCGGAGATATTCACAACGACAAGCCTCTTTTACTTGATGGCTAGTAAGGCTTCCAGATGGCTCTGCCGAGCATTAGCCTGCAGGGATGTCTTTTCCACTTCCTAGAGAGGGTAAATTAATTTTTGCCTTAAAAAGCGAAATTCAAAGAGTCTCTATTTCAAAGGTGTTGCACCTGGCCCTTTTACAGGGTCATTCCCCAGACTTTTTGCTTTTTTCTTTTTTCTTTTTGCCTCCTTATTTTTCTGACCTTTGTTGGCTGACGTTTTGACTCTGAGCACTTTTTCACTGCTAACCAGTGCTAAAGCGCATGTGCTCTCTCTTACAAAATTGTTATGATGGGATTATACCTAATTGGCATATTTAATTTTAGCTATAAGTCCCTTGTAAAGTGGTATCCCTATACCCAGGGCCTGTAAATTAAATGCTACTAGTGGGCCTGCAGCGCCACTTGTGCCACCAAGTAAAGTAGCCTGTCAAACCTATCTATGGCCTTCTAGCGCAGAGCCTGTGTGCGCATTTTTCTGCCACAGGGACCTGGCATCTAAGTTTACTTGCCAGGCCCAGAACTCCCTTTTAAGTCACATGTAAGTCACCCCTAAGGTACGCCCTAGCTAGCCCTTTGGGCAGGGTGCCATGTGACTCCCTTCAGCACAAGGAGTGCTGCCTCAGCTGCATAGCATCTTGGGAGCGCTCTTTTGGTGCCTGTAGCACTTTTCCAAAAGCGCGTTTTCCCTGTAAATTTGGGCCATCGCACTGCTTTGAGCGCTCTTTGTGCTAGCAAGATCACCGCCACAACCCGGGCTGCAAGGATAGTTCTAACACTTGAAAAGCCTTCCTCGTTTTCTAAAAGCTCACCGCCGCGACCCGGCTGAGGGAGATTCCAGTGTGCCACAGTCACACTGTCCATGGCGCCCCCGGGGCACCCAGAAACGAGGACAGGAGCGAGTGCCCTCCAAACAGTTTCCCCGGGGTGAAGCACGCTTCTTGACGTGCCCCTGGGGCACCTGCAGGCACCATCCTTGGTGCCTTCCCCACTCAACAGCCTAGATCGGGCTGAAAAGCGGCTCGTGCACCACATCGGGTGCGGCCGCGTTGGGAAGCAGGAGGGAAGCCCCATCGGAGGCCCCTGCTTCCTTCTTCACCGCTGGCAGCCACATTGAGGACGAGGGTGGCTGCCTCCCACCATGCAGGACATGGGGTGGAAAGGGAATTCCCTTCCACCCGGTCACTGCCATAGTAGTGCCATTGCCCCAGTTGCTTAATCCCTGATTAACTCCCCCCCTTCTGAGAGAGGGCTGTTAGAGGCCGGGGGGCCCCACAAAGGTTGCGGGTCCCAAGAGGGGCCCTTTCCATTTTCTACAAGGGGAGGGTGCCGACCGCCCCTCTCCCCTAGGAGCACCACGTGGACCCTGTTTCACGCATATTAGTGCCGGGGGCTCCCATGCTCCTCTTCTAGGCACCAGGAGTGCTTCATCTCCAGGAAAACAGGTACTTTCAAGAAAGTATTGGCTCAGTGAGCCAAGTATGAACCTTGGGGGGGTTTATAGATTTCCTACCTGCTTTCCTGCCCTTACATATATGTGCTAATGTTCTTTTTATGGGCATGATTTGCTGATATGTATTTATGTGACTTGTGAAATGTTTTTTAATGTTCTTTATAAGGGTATTTAGGGGTTATTCATTGCAAGTGCATAGAATTTTTACTGTAATTCCTGACTACTGCTTATGTTGCAGAATCCTGAGTACTTACGTGTTCTAATGTGACAACTGCTAGGGTAGCAGGGTATTACTTACATGTAATGTTGGCCTAATTATGTTTTGTGAAATACAGTTTATTTTTACATATTTCAGTGTTGTGTTTACTTTGTGGTGTACATTTTACGTCTCGTGTGTTGTGTGTGTTGTGCAAACGCTTTACACATTGCCTCCCGGTTAGGCCTGACTGCTCGTGCCAAGCTACCAAGGGGGTGAGCAGGGGTTATCTTGGATGTGTAACTCCCTTGCCCTGACTAGAGTGGGTGGGTTCTGCCTGGCTTAGGTGCATGCCCTAGTCAATCATAAACCCCATTTCTAACAAAAGGGGATTAGCTTTAGACTTTACACATGACTGCCCCTTCAAAATACACCCTGATCTTGATTTTTTGGACGTCGTTTTTCCCCGCACTTTTCCCGCCTTTTGGGTGGGTGAAGATATATCAGGTTTCTTCTTTAGACCTTTGTGCAGAGATTAATTCAAGCCTCAAATATATTAACAGAATTTAAACGTAACTTCTGACTCCCTCCAGGAATTATATTCCAACAATAGAAAGAATGTCCTGTAGAAAAAAAAACTAATTCCAGAGATGCAGGGTGGAGGATGAATTTAATGAGGCAATTATGCAATGAGAAGGGCACACCAGATGACCCACAAGCCGCACCCTGTCTAACCGGGCCACCTCCGAGGGTCGCTAGGGCACACACTTTACGGTAACCAACTGTGACCACCAGACTTGTATCACTCCAATTTAAGAGGCATCACATGGTGGTTGAAGAGGGAGGCATAGAAAACAAAGGCAAGATGGCCTCCAACACACACAGGCACACTAACTAACTCCACAAAATGGTAGTTGTTGCATGGCCAGCAAAGAAGGAGACACAGAGAACAAAGACAAAATGGCCACAAAATACACACACACTAACTGGCTCCACAAAATGGTGGTCACAGCATGGCCTGCAAAGAAGTAGGTATAGAGAAAAAAAAACACTTAGCCACCAACACTGTCACTCACACACACACAAAATGGTAGTTGCTACATGGCAAACAATCATGGATGCATAGTGAATTAAGGAAAAATGGCCACCACCCTTACACTGGCCACACAAACTGGCCACAGCCACATGGGCAACATTAAAAGTGGTATGGAGACCAAAGAACACATGGAAGCCTATGACAAAACGCATACACTTGCTATCCAAAATGGCCACCGCTGCATGGCCAGCAAAGAAAGCGGCTTGAAGAAAAAAGAAGACAGTTGCCCTGCCCTGCCTGGAGCACTTCCCCCCACAAAAAATATTTTTACAGGGAAAGAAGTGCACAGGTTTTATTTACGCAATGTGTCTGAGTCCCCACACACAACTGCCCTTTCCCATCATCAGGAAATTAGCAATCCCAAAAGTGAAAACTACATTAAGTTTAAAAACTTGAAATCCACAATTGCAATTATGTCACAAATTACAAAAAATGGTGGGCAAAAACAAGGTAGCTGAGAACAAAGGAAAATATCTGGCAACATATTATGGTTACTTGCTAGAGCACAGCGACTCACACCCGAAGTGTACCTCAGAGTTTAGCTACTCAAAGTCAGAATAGTGCAGTAAGAACATTCATATTTTAAGCGTCTTTTGAACTTGGAAGGATCTGAGCGCATCCAAATTTGTAAAGGAAGCTTGTTTCAGTGAAGGGCAGCAAGAAATGAGAAAGATCTACCTCCGAATCTGAAGGCACAGATATGAGGGATTCTTAGTAAAGCTTTATTTGCAGACCTGTACAATTTTTTAGGCTGGTAGTGACAGAGTCTTGTGTTCATTTAGGTTGATAGCCTCTTGGTTAGTGCCTTAGAGTCAAGGTCGGATTTAGATCCTGGAGGCGGCATAACTTCTTCAAAACGTGACGCCTAACCTGTCTGCCGTATTATGATCTCCATAACAAATTATGGGATTGTAAAACAGCGGACAGGATATCCTTCACATTTGTGACAGAGTATTCTCTGCCACCAAGATCTAAATCTAGCCCACAGTTTAAAAATGGCACATTTTCTGACTGGCAGCCAGTGCAGGGCATTCAGAATGGGTGCAGAGGAAAAGCATTACGGAAGATTACAAATCATTTGAGCTGCAGTATTCTGCACAACTTGAAGCTTAGCCAGCAGTGAATAACTTGCTGCCACAAGCAGTGCATTTCCATAGTCCAAGTGACTCATGATCAAAGCTTGTACATGGTTTTCTTAATGTGGAGGAGAGCCATTGAAAGGCTTTTTTAGAAGGTGCATGGGTCTGGACTTCAGAAGCCACCCCAAAGCTAGCACCACAAAAGGGATGATGGCTAGAGTGCTGAAACTTTTCAAAACACTCACACCCAGTCACAGATCTAGGTTAAATCCATTATTATTTTGCTTACCATGCTATACCAGTTTGGATCCAGCCATATGCAAATCAGTGTTGACCTTGCTCGCCATGGGAACAGTCCAGCCCAAATTGCCAGATAATGTCCTCCCTAGACTGCAAACAGGTATCTTGGGACTGGTTTTGGGGTATCACCCCTTGTCAGCCAGGCTAGATTGAATCCAGTCGCACAGTAAGCAAGGGACCCACGTCTGGGCATACCCTTGTCATTTAGGGCAACTTTGGCAACACAAAAGGATGGTGAACGAAGTGCTGAAGCTTTTCAAATACTTACCTTCAGTCCCAGATCTGGGTCCAACCCATTGTTTTTTGTGCTCACCATGCCACCCGAGTTTGGACCTAGCCATATGCATATCAGTCTAGACCCTGCTTCCCATGGGCAGAGTCCAGCCCAAACTTCCAGGCCAGGTCCTCCGTGGACTAGAAGCAAGCATCATGGGACCAGTTTGGGGTATCACCCCTCATCAGCCAGGCTAGCTTGAATCCAATGGCACAGTGAGCATGGGACTCACATCTGGGCATGCCCTGGCCACTTAGGACAACTTTGGCAGCAAAAAAGGATGATGGACAGAGTAACCTACTTTTTGCATTTAATCTAAGGCCATCCACAACCCCATAAAACTCTTATAAAAATCATATAGCACAGCAGCAGTGGGAATGTTAAAAATATATCAACTACCCATCCAAGGTCTAGACTAGAACTCAAACATTCAAACAATATCACAGTAAAATGGTAAACAAATCAGTAATAAATCCAAAAAGCCAACATGAGAAAATTGAGAAAAGGTATATTAAACCATAGGCCTATACCATTAAAAAAAACATTCCCCCTTAAGAAAGTGAATATCACACAGGTCCCCTGCACTCAAGTCCAAATTCCAGTCCACCCACCAACAAAAATACAATAAAAGGAACAAACAATCCTGTGCGTGCCCCCTTACATCAAACTTGAATTGAATTTATTTGATTTCTCCCACAAAAATAGAATTCCAATCTTGTGAATACAACCAAGATTGCAGAGAAAGAGAGAGAGTGATGAATTTCCCCCAAAATCTAAATCCAAAGGACCAAGGGCCGGGCAAAGCAGAGAGAGGAGTCTTCAGGACAGGAAGAGGAAGTTGCTGCTCTATGTACCATAGCCTCCTGATTTCTTTGGTACTTAACTCCTGTTTAAAAGAATAAAATTAAATAAAAAAGTGCATTTCACACTACAAAATACCCAACCAGTCTATAATTGTAAAATATCAACCCAAAATGCTTTTCTAGATCATTTCTGAGCCACTTGAGTAAACAATTTACTTGAAATGCTGATTAACAACCACCTGCACTTGAGTTTTGATACTGGTGTTCAGAATGACCTCTGAACATCCCCAAAAGAGCATTCACACTTCCATGCTGTTTCAATGCTTATTGTGGTCTGATTTTTGCTGACCAGGAGAATTGGTTATGCAACATGCCATCATAGAGTTAAAATCAGTAATTCAGCATCACAAGAGTAGTGATGAGTAACCAAAATACTTCAATTATGCCCAGGCCTAATTTTGAGGTTCCTGCAGGGTTTGACTGCATACTATGTGCATCATTTGCAGGGCTCCTTCAGAAGAGTCTGACATCCTCCACTGCTCCCTCACCACCACCTTCTTCTATCGATTGAACTTATTTTCTCTCATCACCAGCAATTATGTTTTTGAGGTGCTCTGCATGGTGTTTTTCAGATGGACCAGTTGGCCCTGGTAGAATAACGTCCACCTGGCTTAGTGGAACAGCATTTTAGAAAAAAGAAAATTGAGCATTCTGCAATGTGCTACTCATGAGGCCGAGTGTAAGGAAGTCCCAATCCGGGAAGGTGAGTTTTCTTATAGTGCTAAAACCTGAAGGATGTGTTGAGCTGCATCTTGGGCTTTTGCTAGGGCAGCTTCGACTGTGTTAGAGGTGGTTGGTGCTGCAGGTTTTGGTGGTCTTATGAAGATGGAAGTAGACAGTGTTTGTGGAATGACATGACTGGGAGCATGTTGAATAAAACTGAGCTGTACTTCCTGACAAGCTCTTCTGCTTCCTCACCACCAGTTTCTTCTCTCTGTTGAACTTCTCTCCCATCACCAGCAGTTATGTTTTTGAGGTTCTCTGCATGACTAGGAGCATGTTGAATAAAGTTGAGAACTACTTCCTATATGCCATTCTCAATGCTAACTTTTTAACTTCCAAAGCAATTGGGAATCTTCCTTTTCTCTTGTTTCACATGGCGGTTCTTGCTTGGGTCCCAGAGCATATCCAAGTCATTGAAAAGGGGGCTTAGAGAAGATGCGGCAATGCTCTTTCTTTTCCACGCCGTAGATCATGAACTTGATGTGGCTATTGGAAGAGATTGCACAGGAAAACTAATGTGGTGCCACTGCAGCACCCATGAGAACCCTATTTTAGGCAAGATGGCTGGCAAAAATTTAATACAAGCATGAAATAATTACTGCTATCCCTCTAGGGCTATTAGAAACCCTATGGGAAGCAAGGAGAACAGTCAAATATTGAATAAACAGATTAAATAATTGATGGGTTCCCTCCATGGCTCATAGAGACCTCCTGGAAGGCAGAGGCAGGCAAACATCAAATCAAATAAATGTATTAAATTATTGCCTTTGCCCCTTCAGGGACCATGGGAAACCTATGGGAGGCAGGGAGCTGACAAAAACAAACACATTTATGAAAAACAACAACTATGTACTAATTCACAAATAAATAAATCAGGAAACAAAATAGCAAAAAATGCCATAAGCTTTTTCTATCACTGTTCCTAGAAAGTGAGTTTTAAATTGGAAAAAAAGGATTAAAACATTCACTACCTTCGTAAAATGGTGGTTGTAAATGGCCAAATGGCCAGCAAAGAAGGAGATATGCAACACAAAGGCCAAATGGTTACTACACACACATGCTCACTGGCTCCACAAACTACTGGTTGCTAAATAGCTGGCAAAGATGGATCCAAAATGACCTCCACACAGACACACAACCTGACTACACAAGGTCAGCGGCCACAACCACATGGCCAGAAAAGAAGAAGACATGAGAACAAAGAAAAGAATGGAATCCTCTGACAAACACACATAGACTTGCTACCAAAAATGACTACTGCCACATGGCCAGCAAAGAAGTAGACATGAAAAACAAAGAACCTATCCTACCTGGAGCACTTCTCCTATAAAACAACCTGTAGCGTTGCAGGGAAAGGATTGCACAGATATATATTATTTACCCAAAATGGGTCTGGGCTCACATGGGGCTGTAAACCAGCAATTCCAGATAAGAAAATGAAATAAATTTAAAATTAAATCTCCAACCACAAGCAGTCTGAAACAACATGCAATACCACTCCTTTTAAAGGTTTCAGAAATAAAGTAAAACACAATATCAACCATATCACACACATACAAGTTCACCAAAAAATTGTGGACAAGCACACAGGAAAGAAAGTAGCTGAGAACAAAGGAACATGCCTGTTGGAAATGGCCTCTCTGAAAGGTCACCAACGGTCACCCCAAAACCTTTTGCCTTCCTCCTCTTCTTTTTCTGGCCTCATTTCTGCTGGCTTTGGTACTCTGGACACTTTACCATTGCTAGCCAGTGCTAAAGTGCATGCACTCTCTCCCTACAAACATGGTAACACTGCTCATACCCAATTGGCATATTTAATTTACTTGTCACTCCCCAGTAAAGTGCACTACATGTGCCCAGGATCTGTACATTAAATGCTACTATGGGCCTGCAGCACTGATTCTGCCACCCACATAAGTAACCCCTTAACCATGCCTCAGGCCTGCCATTGCAAGGCCAGTGTGTGCCGCTTCACTGCCACTTCGACTTGGCATTTAAAAGTACTTGCCAAGCCTTAAACTCCCCTTTATCTACATATAAGTCACCCCTAATGTAGGCCCTATGTAGCCCATAGGGCAGGGTGCTATGTAGGTAAAAGGCAGGACATGTACATATGTGTTTTATATGTCCTGGTAGTGGAAAACTCCAAATTCGTTTTCCACTACTGTGAGGCCTGCTCCTTTCATAGGCTAGCATTAGGACTGCCCTTATATACTGTTTGAGTGATAGATTCTGATCAGATGGGGTAACCAGGTCATATTTATTATGGACAGAATGGTTATAGAAAATCTTGCTTTTTGGGTAGGTTGGATTTTTTTTTACGATTTTAGAAATGCCACTTTCAGAAGGTGAGCATTGCTCTGCACTTAAAACCCATCTGTGCCTTCCAGCCTGTCTCCAATCAACATCTGGGCTGGGCTGGTTGACAGCTTCCTTGTGCATTTCACCCAGACTGCCACAAACATAGGACACTCAGTCACACCTGCACTCATCTGCAGACTGAATGGGTCCTCCTGGGATGGAAGAGTGGAGGGCCCGACACTTACATTTGAAAGGATAGTGGTCTGCCCTCGCACAATGGACTGCTATACCCCCTACTGGGACCCTGGCTGACAGACCTGTACTGAAAGGGAAACTTGTGAACTTCAAGACCACTCTTTAAAGTCTCCACCACTTCAAAGGCATTTTTGGGTACATAAACTAAGTCTCTGACCCCACTAACTCAGACACTTCTGGACCTAAACCTGCAACCTGTCAAGAGGAACTGCCTGGCTGCCTAAAGGACTTATCTGGATTGCTTTGCTGAGAAGGAATGCTGCCCTGCTGCTGGCCTCTGACGTTGCTGGAAAGTGCTCTCCCAGGGCTTGGTTTGACCTTTCCTCCTGTTTGCTGAGGTCTCAGGGCCAAAAACACTTAGGGGGTCATTACAACATTGGCGGTAAAAGCCGCTTACCGCCGTGCAGAAGACCGCCAATACACCGCCGCGGCCGCGGAATTCCGCCACAGCTAATATGACCCACAGCACGGAATCCGCCGAAATTCAGACACCCACACAAGTCCGCCACACCAAAGGTCAGTGATAAACTGGCGAAAACAAATCCTCCACCGTCACGGCAACAGAAACACGCCCATGCTATCACGACCCACGAATCCACGCGGCGGTCTTTCAAACGCGGTATTCCATTGGCGGTACACACCTCTGCGCTCAAAATGCACACACATCTCCAAAAAACCGCCACATTGGACAATTCGAATTACACACACCTGATACACATACAAACACCACTCCCACACACCCAACACAATATAAAACACACACCCACATCACCCACAAACCCCTATGACCACTATTACAGAGAGAAGGCCAGAGAGAGACTACAGCAATAGAGAACCCCACCACACAGAGGCACACAACACCATCACCCATACAACATCCACGCTCAAAACACCCCACACCACCACACATCACCACACTCAGCACCACATACACCACCCCACACATCAACTACACCACCCCATTTCACGCCAAAGCCACCCCAGGTTTTCCGAGGAGGAGCTCAGGGTAATTGTTGGGGAAATCCTACGGGTAGAGCCACAGCTATTTGGAGCACAGGTGCAGCACACCTCCATAGCCAGGAAGATGGAGCTATGGCGAAGAATCGTCGACAGGGTCAACGCTGTGGGACAGCATCCAAGAAATCGGGAGAACATCAGGAAGAGGTGGAACGACCTACGGTGGAAGGTGCGTTCCGTGGTCTCCAGGCACAACATTGCGATTCAACGGACTGGCGGCGGACCCTCACCTCCTCCCCCACAACTAACAACATGGGAGGAGCAGGTCTTGACCATCATGCATCCAGAGGGCCTCGGAGGAGTCAGTGGAGGAATGGACACTGGTAAGTCTAATCTTAACTATCATATCCCCCACCCTACCTGCATGTTATAACAAACCCCCACCCTCACCCCCTCCCCTATCACTCAAACTCCTCACTAATGTACTAATATCACAAACCACACATCCCAACACCAAGCCCTGCATGACACAACTAAACATGGACACCCAGCACAAAAGCATGCTCACTGCACATACCCATAACAACCCCCCAACCATCACCATACAAGCCCCCACACAGGAATGCTTGCACTGGGGTACACGCACACCCACCCATTGCACACCATGACACACACATGCAATAATCATGCTCTTATACCCCTGCAGGACCACTACTTAACGTCACCAGACAGGAGGGTCCAGACATCTCCACTCCACCCACAGAAGAGGCCCACAGTGACGACAGCAGCTCTGGCCAACTGGATCCAGATGATCAGCCCGGACCATTGTGGGCCTCGGGACAGTCGGTTCCCCTTTCACAGGCACAGTCCTACGCTGACCTTCCACCCTTAGGTAACACCAGCACAGCACCCTTCCAGCGGGCCCATACCTCCGTACCCAGGACACGGCAATCAGCTGTGTGTCCACCACTACAGGGAACCCAGGGTAACCCACCACCCCAACAACAACAGGGACCTGGGGGCAGTGGTAGTGGGCACACGGTCCAGGGGACGGAGGCCCAGGAACACAGGGGAACTGGGAGGGCTGCTGTGCGACAGGGGGCGGACAAGCCAAGGTAACCCACCCTCCACGAGGCCCTCTCCTCCATCATAGGAGCATACCACCACTCCCAGGAGACGATGGCTACGGTCCTGGCCAAGTTTCAGGAGACCCAGCGGCTGCAGGACGAACAGTATTTGGGGTTCAGGGAGGAGCTCAGAACCATCAGCTCCGCCCTGGGCACCATCGTAGGGGTGCTGAAGGACATACAAAAGACCATGAGGGACACCGTGGCACTCCAAGGGGCCCCTGACACTAGCATGGACGATGAACTGCCCAGCACCTCCGCCGGCGCTAGTGGACAGGACGCCCTGCCACAGGACCACCACACCAGCACTCCACCCCTGAAGAGGGAGAACCACCCCGCAAGCGGTACCTGAGATCCAGGAACAGGACAGAGCAAGATGGCAAGACCCCGCCAGAAAATTAGACCACAATGATTGTCCTCCCACTGTCCCACTTTGTTACCCTGTCCAGATTGGAACTGCCCCAGCTCCAGTTCCTATGCCCATATGGGCAGTGCACCTGTGAGACCAATAGACTGGACTCTGCCATGGACATTCCTCCACCATCACCATTTTGCCACCCCCTCCAATAATTAGCACTTCAATAAACACCCTTGAACCACAAAACAATCTGGATTCAGTCTGTGATTTAAAAAATGTGTATTAGCTATGACAGTGACAAAATGCGTTTTCAAATGTAATGCCAACATACCTATGTCACATATCACAAGTCCATGAAGGATGCAAGCAGATGACACACGTTGGTAACCACACCTGTGAAACCGTAATGGAAATGTACAACTCAGTTACCAAATACTGCTACTAATTGACAGACAGGATAGAGGTAGAAGTGTGAAAGTGAATGTGATAGTAAAAATATTGTTCTCACCTGTGTGTCACTGGAAATATTGCTGTATGACTGACTCCCTGTTGTCTATGTCTTCTTCCTCAGCTTCCTCCTCATCACTGTCCACAGGCTCCACAGGCTCCACAGCTGCCACAACACCGTCATCTTGACCATCCTACTGCAGAAAAGGCACCTGGCGTCGCAAAGCAAGATTGTGAAGCATTGAGCAGACGATAATGATCTGGCACACCTTCCTTGGTGAGTAGAATAGGGAACCACCTGTCATATGGAGGCACCTGAACCTGGCCTTCAGGAGGCCAAAGGTGCGTTCAATCACCCTCCTAGTCCGCCCATGGGCCTCATTGTAGCGTTCCTCTGCCCTGGTCCTGGGATTCCTCACTGGGGTCAATAGCCATGACAGGTTGGGGTAACCAGAGTCCCCTAATAGCCACACACAGTGCCTCTGGGGTTGACCCATCACATACGGGATGCTGCTATTCCGCAGGATGTAGGCGTCATGCACTGAGCCAGGAAACATAGCATTCACCTGGGAGATGTACTGGTCTGCCAAACATACCATCTGTACATTCATGGAATGATAACTCTTCCGGTTCCTGTACACCTGTTCACTCCTGCGTGGGGGGACCAGAGCTACATGGGTGCCATCAATAGCACCTATGATGTTGGGGATATGTCCCAGGGCATAGAAGTCATCTTTCACTGTAGCCAAATCCTCCACCTGAGGGAAAACGATGTAGCTCCTTACGTGTTTCAGCAGGGCAGACAACACTCTGGACAACAAGTTGGAAAACGTAGGCTGGGACATCCCTGATGCCATGGCCACTGTTGTTTGAAATGGTCCACTTGCAAGGAAATGGAGCACTGATAGCACCTGCACTTCAGGGGGTATTCCTGTGGGATGGCGGATTGGTGAGATCAGGTCTGGCTCCAACTGGGTACACAGTTCCTGGATTGTGGCACGGTCAAACCTGTAGGTGATGATCAAGTGTCGCTCCTCCATTGTTAACAGGTCCACCAGCGGTCGGTACACCGGAGGATTCCGCCATCTCCTCAAATGTCCCAGCTGACGGTGCCTAAGAAGGACAACAGCGACCACAGAGTCAACAAATTCCCAGGTATGAATCCACAGCTACACAAAATACGACACCAAATACAAAACTCTTCCTGTATGTGTGTTGAGTGTAGGCCTAGGTATGTGTGAAGCAGTAGTAAATGAAGCCATGCGGGCCCCTGAAATGGCGGCTGCCTGACCTCTAAAGTTGGACAATGGGATGTGAGGTAACTGCGCTGGCGTTGTACACCTTCGCGGTAGGCGGTCGTAGACCGCGGCGCAATGCTGCATTGGTTATCATTGGACCCTATGGGTCCCAGGAGCCAATGATGAAGTGTGCCGGCGGTGATGATACGCACTGCCATGGACGTGACCGCCGCGGACGTGACCGCCATTTTCTATCTGTTCAAATCACTCGATACCTGATTTTCGACAGGAGAGGACCTACACTGCAAGTGCTGCTGTGACCTCGGTCTGGAAGAGACAATGGCTGCTGCGTCTGGGGAAAGGGCCCCTGCCTTCACAGCTCAGGAGTTGGAGAAGCTAGTCGACGGGGTCCTCCCCCAGTACACGCTACTCTACGGTCCTCCAGACCAACAGGTAAGTACACAGGGAGCACGTTGTATGGGCTATTCTGGGTGGAGAGGGCTGGATGTCAGTAGCAAGGGGGCAGAGTTCAGCGACCATGAAGGACTGTGAATGCATGTGCCACATGGCAAGGGTAGGGATGGGGGCCAGTCACTTTGACGGTGCAGTTGGTAATGACTTCTCTTCTTCCCCTGTACATGTCATGTAGGTCAGCACCCACCAGAAGAAGGACATTTGGCGTGCCATCACCAAGGACGTCCGGACCCTGGGAGTCCACCAGAGACGGGGCACCCACTGCCGTAAAAGATGGGAGGACATTCGCTGCTGGAGCAAGAAGACGGCGGAGGCTCAGCTGGGGATGGCCTCCCAACGTGGGAGGGGTGCCCGTCGCACCATGACCCCCCTGATGTTCCGGATCCTGGCGGTGGCCTACCCTGAGTTGGATGGGCGCATGAGGGCATCACAGCAGACACAAGGGGGTGAGTACACTCTCATTCTGCAGACTTTGCACGCAGTGGAGGGGTCTGGGTGGGGGAGGAGGGCTGTGGGTTTCCCTAGGCGAGGGCGAGTTCCATAGGCTAGGCCCCTCCGTAATGCAGGCCATGTGGCACTCCACCCCACCTCTGTAGAGTGCCAAGTACAGGTATACATGCCCCTGTGTCATCTATGTGTTCAGATGTCCACCATAGCCATGTAGGCCAGATCCCAGGAATTGCATCTGTAGAGGCCAAGAGCACGGCGTAGTGCAGGGGGCTGCTGTGTCTGTATTGTCCGCCAATGGTAGCGGTAAGCCATGCACTCAACCTGTCTTTCTTCTGTCGTCTCCCCCCCCTTTTTGTACTCTCCCTATTCTTTTGTGCATCAGCATCATCAGGCGGAGGTACAGTGGCACCGGAGCATGAGGGAGCTGCATCCCACATGGCCATGGAGGGCCACACCACTGACTCTGAATACACCAGTGGGACGGAGGGCGAGGGGAGCTTCACGTCGGTCACCGGATCACCAAACAGCGACACGGACTCGTCCGCCGATGGGAGCTCCCTTGTGGTGGCGGCACCATCTGTGCCCCCCACTTCTACAGGTACAGCCGCCACCCCCCTACCAGCACCGCCCTCCCAGCAGCCCTCAGCCTTCGCTCCGTGCCTGCTCACCCAGGAGGGTGGGCATCACCTTCGCCCCAGGCACCTCAGCCCCTGCCCCTGTCAACCCTGCTGCCCTCAGTGAGAAGGCCATTGACCTCCTCAGGTCACTCACTGTTGGGCAGTCTACCATTTTGAATGCCATCCAGGGTGTAGAAAAGGAGTTGCAACACAGTAATGCATTCATGGATGGCATTCATTCTGGTCAGGCTGCCCTTCATCGAACCCTGCAATCTCTGGCCTCAGCACTGATGGCAGCCATTGTCCCTGTGTCTAGCCTCCCCCCTCCAACTTCCTCCACCCAGACCCAATCCCCTGTACCCCGCCCATCCCAAGCACACGATCAGACAAGCATGCACACACCCCAACACACAAAAGTAGCTCAGGCAAACATAAGCACCACACAACCCACAGGCACTCACACAAGCATCACCCACATACAGACACAGCAACATCCACTGCCTCCACTGTGTCCCCCTCCTCGTCGTCTCCCTCCTCCCTCCCAGTGTCGTCTACACTCTCACCTGCATGCACTACATCTACAGGCACTTGGACTTGCACCAGAACTTTCAGCACCACACCCCGCTCACCTGCACTCACCACCCCCACTACCATTTACACGTCCCCTGTGTCCACTCCCAGTGTGTCTGTGATGCCCCCTACCAAAGTACACAAACGCGGGCACCCACACACCCAACATCCATCCACCTCACAACAGCCTCCAGTACCTGCACCTGCACCCAAATCACCGAAAGTGACACCTCCTACAACCACCTCCTCTTCCTCTACTCCCAGACCCCCTCCAGCTACCCATCCCAGTGTTCGTCAGAAACTCTTCCTCACCGACGTTGACCTCTTTCCCACCACCCCCACCCCTCCAATTCATAGGTCCTGTAGTAGCACCTCAGCCAAAAAAAGTCCGGTACCAGTGGTGCGTGTTAAAGGTGTGTGGAGTGCACCGGCCACCAGGGCAGCCAGTGTGACACGGAGCCAAAGCACTGCCAGTCCACCCCCTGTAAAGCACCTTAAGTTGGAAAGTGGCCGACGGGAGAGGGTGAAGACTCCTGCCGGAAAAACAGCTCACAAGGGTCCCGGGGGAGTGCCGAGTCAGCTGTGACTCCTCCCAAGGTGGTGAAGGGGCAGAAGAAGTCTCCAAAGTCTGGGAAGAGCAGCACGGCAGAGAAGGCCGCTATCGTCCCCGCCGGCCGGGACACCACCGCCAGCAGTATCGTCACTGGTCAGGAGACCACCGCCAGTGTCAGTGCCCTGGAGGGCAGCAGTATCGTCACTGGTCCGGAGACCACCGCCAGAGTCAGTTCCCTGGAGGGCAGCAGTATTGTCACTGGTCCGGAGACCATCGCCAGAGTCAGTGCCCTAGAGGGCACCAGTATCGTCACTGGTCCGGAGACCAACGCCAGAGTCAGTGCCCTGGAGGGCACCAGTATTGTCACTGGTCAGGAGACCACCGCCAGAGTCAGTGCCCTGGAGGGCAGCAGTATCGTCACTGGTCAGGAGACCACCGCCAGAGTCAGTGCCCTGGAGGGCAGCAGTATCGTCACTGGTCAGGAGACCACCACCAGCGTCAGTGACCTGGAGGGCCCCGGCAGCCACAGCCCCGCTGGGCTGCCGGGGCCACACACCGCTGCACAGGTCAGAGACAGCAAAGGCAAGCACCACTGAACAGGGCAAAGACCGCCATGGCAGAGCACCGCTGAACAGGCCAAAGACCGACATGGTGAAGACCGCTGAACAGGGAAAAGCACCGCCATGGTGAAGACCGCTGAACAGGGCAAAGCACCGCCATGGTGAAAACCGCTGAACAGGGCAAAGCACCGCTGAACATGCCAAAGACCGCCATGGCAAAGCACAGCTGAACATGCCAAAGACCCCATGGCAAAGCACCGCTGAACAGGCCAAAGACCGCCATGGCAAAGCACCGCTAAACAGGCCAAAGACCGACATGGTGAAGACCGCTTGTTAGACCTGACAGCCTTAGGGTAGTCACCCCTAACTTTTTGCCTGCCTCCCTCCTCGTTTTGGATACTGTTTTGCTGGTTTTTAGACTCTGCGCACTTTACCACTGCTAACCAGTGATAAAGTGTATATGCTCTCTCTCTGTAAACATGGTAACTTTGGATCATACCTGATTGAACTATTTAATCTACTTATAAGTCCCCAGTCATGTGCACTCCAGGTGCCTAGGGCATATAGATTGAATGCTACTAGTGGACCTGCAGCACGGATTGTGCCACCCACTTAAGTAGCCCCTTTTCCTTGTCTCAGGCCTACCATTGCTAGGCCTGGGTGTGCAGTTTCACTGCCACCTCGACTTGGCATTTAAAAGTACTTGCCAAGCCTAGAACTCCCCTTTTTCTGCATATAAGTCACCCTTAATGTGTGCCCTGGGTATCCCCTAGAGCAGGGTGCTGTGTAGGTAAAAGGCAGGACATGTACCTGTGTAGTTATATGTCCTGGTAGTGTAAAACTCCTAAATTCGTTTTTGCACTACTGGGAGACCTGCTCCCTTCATAGGCTAACATTGGGGCTGCCCTCATACACTGTTGAAGTGGCAGCTGCTGATCTGAAAGGAGCAGGGAGGTCATATTTAGTATGGCCAGAATGGTAATACAAAGTCCTACTGACTGGTGAAGTCGGATTTAATATTACTATTCTAGAAATGCCACTTTTAGAAAGTGAGCATTTCTTTGCACTTAAATCCTTCTGTGCCTTACAATCCACGTCTGGCTAGGTTTAGTTGACAGCTCCTTGTGCATTCACTCAGACACACCCCAAACACAGGGTACTCAGCCTCACTTGCATACATCTGCATTTTGAATGGGTCTTCCTGGGCTGGGAGGGTGGAGGGCCTGCCCTCACACAAAGGACTGCCACACCCCCTACTGGGACCCTGGCAGACAGGATTGAACTGAAAGGGGACCTGGTGCACTTCTTAGCCTCTCTTTGAAGTCTCCCCCACTTCAAAGGCACATTTGGGTATAAAACAGGGCCTCTGCCCTACCTCATCAGACACTTGCTGGAGAAGAAACCGGAACCAGAAACTACATCCTGCCAAGAAGAACTGCCTGGCTGCTCAAAGGACTCACCTGTCTGCTTTCTACAAAGGACTGCTGTCTTGCTGTTGCCCTGCTGCCTTGCTGAACTCTTGTCTGGCTGTGAAAGTGCTCTCCAAGGGCTTGGATAGAGCTTGCCTCCTGTTCCTTGAAGTCTCAGGACCAAAAAGACTTCTTCCTTTCACTTGGACGCTCCGTGCGCCGAAAATTTCGACGCACAGCTTGTTTCGCGGTGAGAAAAACGCCGCACACCGACGCTGATCGACGCGACGCCCTCGGGACGATCGAGACTTCGACGCACAACCTCGCAAGGACAAAGCCGCTCGACTTTCCAGGAGAAATCGACGCGACGCCCACCGTGAGTGCGAAACTTTGACGCACGGCCTCGCAAGGACAACGCCGCCCGACTTCCAAGGAGAAATCGACGCGACGCCTGCCGTGAGACCAAACTTTCGACGCACGGCCTCGCAAGGACAACGCCGCCCGACTTCCAAGGAGAAATCGACGCGACGCCTACCGTGAGATCGAAACTTCGACGCGCAGCCCCGCAGAACGACGCGCAGCCGGAAAACAAGCAGGAGAATCCACGCACAGACCCGGGACATCTGGTAATCCCCGCGATCCACAAAAAGAGACTGTCTGCGCGCCGGAAAACGACGCCCGACTTCCCCGCGTGGAAAAGACCGACGCAAGTCTGTGTGTGCTGAGGAGAAATCGACGCACACACCCCTTTTTCCACGCATCTCTTCTCCTGTGGCCCTCTGAGGAGATTTTCCACCAGAAACCAGGTACTTTGTGCTAGAAAGACACTGTATTGCATTCTAAAGACTTAAGACACTTTATATCACTTCCCTGTGATATTTCTACAATTTTCCATTGCAACTTTATTCTTTTTGACCTACAATTATCCTGATAAATATTATATATTTTTCTAAACACTGTGTGGTGTAGTTTTGTGGTGCTATATGGTGGTATTGTATGATTTATTGCACAAATACTTTACACATTGCCTTCTAAGTTAAGCCTGACTGCTCGTGCCAAGCTACCAGAGGGTGGGCACAGGATAATCTTGGATAGTGTGTGACTTACCCTGACTAGAGTGAGGGCTTTTGCTTGGACAGGAGGTAACCTGACTGCCAACCAAAAACCCCATTTCTAACATTGGTGATCAGCGGTGAGGATAGGACTTGTATTTGTGCAGTGACATACAGTAGCTAAGTATCTCACTACCTACCCACAGTTGAAGGTCAACTTGGTTTTTATCTCTTTTTGAAAATCCGTTTTTTCCTGACAATTTTCAAAAACTAAATCCTCACTCAACATGTCTCTGACTGGGTCTCAGACAGGGGACTTTGACCTAGTCCAGTTGGATACATACACGGTCAAACAACTAAGAGGATTCTGCAGGGCATTGAGGGTACCCACCCAAGGGGCCTCCAGAAAGGAGGACTTTCAAGTGGCGCTGAGGGCCTGGGCAGAAGCCCATTTAGAGGATGATGAGGAAGGGGAGCCAGAAAATGGCCCCTCAGAAGGATTTTCACTATCTATGGATGGTGTTACCACTGCAATTGTGCACCCTTCCAGACCAGGGAGCAGTGTCTCCATGCAAAGCCTGACCGCAGAGGAAAGGAGAGAGGAAAGGGAGTTCCAATTGCAAATGGCAAAACTGAAAATTGAGGCGCAACAGGAGGAGAGGAGGGCAGAAAGAGAAGCCAAACAAGCTGAGGCTGAAAGAGCAGCCAAACAGATTGAAGCTGAAAGGACAGCCAAACAGATTCAAGCAGAAGCTGAAAGGGCAGCCAAACAAGCAGAAGCTGAAAGAGCAGCCAAACAAGTGGAAGCTGAAAGAGCTTTGGCTGAAAAGAAACTATTGTTGGCTCATGAACTGAGTCTCAAGGAGCTGGAGATCAAGGCAAGACAGTCTGAATCCAGCAATAATGGTGGCAGCATACAGACAGGACCTGCTGGAGAAAAGAAGGTTCGTATACCCAAAAATGTGGTGCCCAGTTTTGTGGTGGGAGATGACATAGATAAATGGTTAGCTGCTTATGAAGTTGCACTAAGGGCTCATGAGGGTCCTGAAGGGCAATGGGGGGTAGCTATGTGGGGTTATGTGCCGCCATTGGGGAGGGACACACTTCTCACATTGGATCCACCGGATCAAAACACATACCCACTCCAGAAAGCCACTTTACTTGCCAAGTTTGGGCTGACCCCTGAGGGATACCGTCAGAGGTTCAGGGACAGCACCAAACAAACCACACAAACATGGGTAGATTTCTTTGATTTCTCTAGTAAGGCACTGAATGGATGGGTGCGGGGCAACAAAGTAGCAGATTATAAAAGTTTATATGATTTGATCCTGAGAGAGCATATGCTTAATGTTACTTATACAGATTTGCGCCAGCACCTAGTGGATAGTAAGCTGACTGATCCCAGGAAGCTTGCTGAGGAGGCGGACCTCTGGGTTAGCACCAGAGTGTCCAAAAAGGTACCTGGGGGGGACTCCCACAAAGGTGGTCAGGGTTCCCAACAGAAGAAAGAGGGGGGAGATAAACTTACAGATAAGGAACTCTCTAAAGGCCCCCAAAAGAATTCCCAGGGAGGGGGTGGCAACCCTTCCTTTTCCAAATTTGGGAGAAAGCCAGGGACATTTGACAAGTCAGGAAAATCTAGCCCCAAATGCATGGAATGTTACCAATATGGTCACTACAAAGGCGATCCTCAGTGCCCCAAGAGGGCACCGTCCACTACCGGACAGGCACCTGGGTTGACTAGTGTAGCACTCGGGGGGGAGATGGACCCAACTAGCTTTGGGGAACAGGTAGAGATTTCCCTAGTGTCCCTGGGAGAAGGAGAAATGGTGCCCAAGGCCCACATGCCTAGAAATACTTCCAAGTACCGGCAGTGGGTCACCATTGATGGGCAGAGGGTGGAGGCTCTGCGTGACACAGGAGCCAGTATGACTACTATCAAGAGTCAGCTGGTGTCAGCAGAGCAGATAATGCCTAATACATTCCACCAGGTCAGAGTAGCTGACAATCGCGAGAGTCACCTACCGGTGGCTCTGGTTCCCTTTGAGTGGGGGGGGGGTCTCTGGTACTCTGAAAGTAGCTGTGAGTCCTGCCATGCCTGTAGATTGTCTGTTAGGCAATGACCTTGAGCACACTGCTTGGAAAGAAGTGGAGCTCAGGTCTCACCTGGAGATGTTAGGGTTACCTGAGTGGGTCTGCATGACCACACGGTCCATGGCTGACCGAGAGGGAAGTCAAGGGCATCTGGAGCCTGGAACGATGGCCCAGAGAGCTGCCAGGAGGAGGGACCAGGGGTGCGGGAAACCGGCCCCCGCTGTTCCCACAGTGGCTGACGGGGCTCCTGAGGAGGAGGCTTCCGAGCCAACTGGGGAAGACATCGCCGCCCTAGGTGACTTACCTGAGCTTGCTGGTTGGCAAGTTGAGGGTGGACCCACCAGGGAGGACTTCTGCAAGGCGCAGAAAGAATGTCCCACTCTAGAAGGTTTGAGGAAACAAGCCTCAAACCAGGCAGCCGGCGACGCCTCTGGCGATCACCACCTATATTGGGAGAATGATCTCCTTTACAGTGAGCCTAAGGTTCCGGGTTTTGGGGCAGCACGTGTGCTGGTGGTCCCCCAATGTTACCGAACCTTCCTACTGGGTCTGGCTCACGACATTCCCCTGGCAGGACATTTGGGGCAGGGCAAGACCTTTAACAGGCTTGTCACCCACTTTTATTGGCCCAAAATGAGGACACACTCAGACAAGTTCTGCAGATCCTGTCCTACCTGCCAGGCCAGTGGTAAAGCAGGAAAAAGGGTTAAAACCCCCCTGATTCCACTTCCTGTCGTTGGCACCCCCTTTGAAAGGGTGGGCATCGACATTGTTGGCCCCTTGGACCCCAAAACTGCCTTAGGCAACAGGTTCATCCTGGTTTTGGTGGACCATGCCACCCGTTACCCAGAGGCAATCCCTCTAAGGACAGTAACTGCACCGGTGGTGGCCAGAACCCTGATGGGGATATTTACCCGTGTGGGGTTCCCCAAGGAAATAGTGTCTGACAGAGGCACTAACTTCATGTCCGCATACATGAAGTCGCTGTGGGATGCGTGTGGTGTAACTTACAAGTTCACCACACCCTATCACCCCCAGACGAACGGTCTTGTGGAGAGATTCAACAAGACCCTGAAAGGCATGATTGGTGGCCTTCCTGAGGCCATGAGGCGTAAGTGGGACGTCCTCTTACCATGCCTTCTCTTTGCTTACAGAGAGGTCCCCCAGAGAGGGGTAGGGTTCAGTCCCTTTGAACTTCTCTATGGGTACCCTGTCAGGGGACCCTTAAGCATTGTCCAGGAGGGATTGGAGAAAGCTCCAAAGGCACCCCCTCAGGATGTGGTCAGCTATATGTTGGCCCTCCGCAACCAGATGACCCGCTTCTGGAAAGAAGCCCAAGATAACCTTGAGGCCAGTCAAGAGGTGATGAAACAATGGTATGACCAGAAGGCCACCCTGGTAGAGTTTCAACCTGGAGACAAAGTGTGGGTAATGGAGCCAGTAGAGCCCAGAGCTCTCCAGGACCGCTGGTCTGGCCCATTTGAAATAAAGGAGCGGAAAGGGGAGGCCACTTACCTAGTGGACCTCAAAACCCCTAGGAATCCCCTAAGGGTGCTCCATGTGAACCGACTAAAAGCTCATTGTGAGAGGTCGGAGATCAACATGCTTCTGGTCACAGATGAAGGAACGGAAGAGGAGAGTGAACCTCTCCCCGACCTCCTCTCTGCCCAAGAAGGTGATGGGTCAGTAAGCGGGGTCATTCTGTCTGGCACCCTGACTCTAAATCAGAAAGGAGACTGTTATGAGCTGTTGGAGCAGTTCTCCCCCCTGTTCTCCCTTACTCCTGGGCTGACCCACCTCTGTGTTCATGATATTGACACCGGTGACAGTCTCCCTGTGAAAAACAAAATTTACAGGTTGTCGGATAAGGTGAAGACCAGCATCAAGGAGGAGGTCTCCAAGATGTTGACTCTAGGGGTCATTGAGAAATCCAGTAGTCCCTGGGCCAGCCCAGTGGTATTGGTCCCTAAGGCTACTGCCCCAGGTGCGAAGCCAGAGCTCCGGTTCTGTGTGGACTACCGGGGTCTCAACTCAGTCACCCGGACTGATGCTCACCCCATCCCCCGAGCTGATGAGCTCGTGGACAGGCTAGGCGCTGCCAAGTTCCTGAGTACGTTTGATCTTACTTCAGGGTACTGGCAGATCGCCCTGACTGAGGGGGCTAAGGAAAGGTCCGCCTTTTCCACCCCTGACGGCCATTACCAGTTCCGAGTGATGCCGTTTGGATTAAAAAATGCCTCCGCTACCTTCCAACGGTTGGTTAACGGGGTCCTGGCTGGCAAGGATGCCTTCTGTGCAGCCTACCTGGATGACATAGCTGTCTACAGTTCCAGCTGGGAGGAACACCTGCTCCACCTCAAGGAGGTGCTTCAGGCCCTGCAACAGGCAGGCCTGACCATCAAGGCTAGTAAGTGCCAGATTGGGCAGGGTTCCGTGGTGTACTTGGGACACCTAGTAGGTGGTGGCAAGGTGCAGCCACTCCAGGCCAAGATCGAAACTATCAAGGCCTGGCAACCACCTCGAACCCAGACTGAGGTGAGAGCCTTTTTAGGCCTCACCGGATACTACCGCAGGTTTGTCAAGGGCTATGGTACCATTGTGTCCCCCTTGACAGAACTCACGTCCAAGAAGCAACCTAGGTTGGTGAATTGGACAGAGGCTTGTCAGAAAGCCTTTGACGCCCTAAAGGAAGCCATGTGCACGGCCCCCGTGCTCAAGGCCCCTGACTACTCCCAGGAATTTATCGTGCAGACAGACGCTTCAGAGCATGGCATAGGGGCAGTCCTAGCACAGCTAAATGAGGAGGGCCAAGATCAACCGGTAGTCTTTATTAGCAGAAGGCTATTACCACGGGAACAGAGGTGGAGTGCTATTGAAAGAGAAGCTTTTGCTGTGGTCTGGGCCCTGAAGAAGCTGAGGCCCTACCTGTTTGGGACTCACTTCCTAGTTCAGACAGACCACAGACCCCTCAGATGGCTCATGCAGATGAGGGGTGAGAATCCAAAACTTCTGAGGTGGTCCATTTCCCTACAGGGGATGGACTTTACGGTGGAACATCGCCCAGGGGTTGACCACGCCAATGCTGATGGTCTCTCCAGGTACTTCCGCCTTAGCGATGAGAGCTCCCAGGAGGTCGGGTAGCTCTCCCCACTTTCAGCTGGGGGGGACACATGTTAGACCTGACAGCCTTAGGGTAGTCACCCCTAACTTTTTGCCTGCCTCCCTCCTCGTTTTGGATACTGTTTTGCTGGTTTTTAGACTCTGCGCACTTTACCACTGCTAACCAGTGATAAAGTGTATATGCTCTCTCTCTGTAAACATGGTAACTTTGGATCATACCTGATTGAACTATTTAATCTACTTATAAGTCCCCAGTCATGTGCACTCCAGGTGCCTAGGGCATATAGATTGAATGCTACTAGTGGACCTGCAGCACGGATTGTGCCACCCACTTAAGTAGCCCCTTTTCCTTGTCTCAGGCCTACCATTGCTAGGCCTGGGTGTGCAGTTTCACTGCTACCTCGACTTGGCATTTAAAAGTACTTGCCAAGCCTAGAACTCCCCTTTTTCTGCATATAAGTCACCCTTAATGTGTGCCCTGGGTATCCCCTAGAGCAGGGTGCTGTGTAGGTAAAAGGCAGGACATGTACCTGTGTAGTTATATGTCCTGGTAGTGTAAAACTCCTAAATTCGTTTTTGCACTACTGGGAGACCTGCTCCCTTCATAGGCTAACATTGGGGCTGCCCTCATACACTGTTGAAGTGGCAGCTGCTGATCTGAAAGGAGCAGGGAGGTCATATTTAGTATGGCCAGAATGGTAATACAAAGTCCTACTGACTGGTGAAGTCGGATTTAATATTACTATTCTAGAAATGCCACTTTTAGAAAGTGAGCATTTCTTTGCACTTAAATCCTTCTGTGCCTTACAATCCACGTCTGGCTAGGTTTAGTTGACAGCTCCTTGTGCATTCACTCAGACACACCCCAAACACAGGGTACTCAGCCTCACTTGCATACATCTGCATTTTGAATGGGTCTTCCTGGGCTGGGAGGGTGGAGGGCCTGCCCTCACACAAAGGACTGCCACACCCCCTACTGGGACCCTGGCAGACAGGATTGAACTGAAAGGGGACCTGGTGCACTTCTTAGCCTCTCTTTGAAGTCTCCCCCACTTCAAAGGCACATTTGGGTATAAAACAGGGCCTCTGCCCTACCTCATCAGACACTTGCTGGAGAAGAAACCGGAACCAGAAACTACATCCTGCCAAGAAGAACTGCCTGGCTGCTCAAAGGACTCACCTGTCTGCTTTCTACAAAGGACTGCTGTCTTGCTGTTGCCCTGCTGCCTTGCTGAACTCTTGTCTGGCTGTGAAAGTGCTCTCCAAGGGCTTGGATAGAGCTTGCCTCCTGTTCCTTGAAGTCTCAGGACCAAAAAGACTTCTTCCTTTCACTTGGACGCTCCGTGCGCCGAAAATTTCGACGCACAGCTTGTTTCGCGGCGAGAAAAACGCCGCACACCGACGCTGATCGACGCGACGCCCTCGGGACGATCGAGACTTCGACGCACAACCTCGCAAGGACAAAGCCGCTCGACTTTCCAGGAGAAATCGACGCGACGCCCACCGTGAGTGCGAAACTTTGACGCACGGCCTCGCAAGGACAACGCCGCCCGACTTCCAAGGAGAAATCGACGCGACGCCTGCCGTGAGACCAAACTTTCGACGCACGGCCTCGCAAGGACAACGCCGCCCGACTTCCAAGGAGAAATCGACGCGACGCCTACCGTGAGATCGAAACTTCGACGCGCAGCCCCGCAGAACGACGCGCAGCCGGAAAACAAGCAGGAGAATCCACGCACAGACCCGGGACATCTGGTAATCCCCGCGATCCACAAAAAGAGACTGTCTGCGCGCCGGAAAACGACGCCCGACTTCCCCGCGTGGAAAAGACCGACGCAAGTCTGTGTGTGCTGAGGAGAAATCGACGCACACACCCCTTTTTCCACGCATCTCTTCTCCTGTGGCCCTCTGAGGAGATTTTCCACCAGAAACCAGGTACTTTGTGCTAGAAAGACACTGTATTGCATTCTAAAGACTTAAGACACTTTATATCACTTCCCTGTGATATTTCTACAATTTTCCATTGCAACTTTATTCTTTTTGACCTACAATTATCCTGATAAATATTATATATTTTTCTAAACACTGTGTGGTGTAGTTTTGTGGTGCTATATGGTGGTATTGTATGATTTATTGCACAAATACTTTACACATTGCCTTCTAAGTTAAGCCTGACTGCTCGTGCCAAGCTACCAGAGGGTGGGCACAGGATAATCTTGGATAGTGTGTGACTTACCCTGACTAGAGTGAGGGCTTTTGCTTGGACAGGAGGTAACCTGACTGCCAACCAAAAACCCCATTTCTAACACCGCTGAACAGGGAAAAGCACCGACATGGTGAAGACCGCTGAACAGGACAAAACCCCGCCATGGTGAAGACCGCTGAACAGGGCAAAGCACCGCCATGGTGAAGACCGCTGAACAGGGCAAAGCACCGCTGAACATGCCAAAGACCGCCATGGCAAAGCACCACTGAACAGGCCAAAGACCGCCATGGCAAAGCACTGCTGAACAGGCCAAAGACCGCCATGGCAAAGCACCGCTGAACAGGCCAAAGACCCTATGTCGTAGGTGCAGTACTCACCGTTGTCTTCAGCGCCTACGTTGCTGGTGATCGTAGAGGAGCAGGAAGACAAGCGCAGGGAGCATTTGTAGTTCGGGCTCCATGGTGGCCTCCTTCCTCGTGGAGTGTGTTCAGGTGAGCGTTTTCCAATTGCAAAAGCTGTTTCCACCGTGTTTTTATCCACGGTGAATCCGCCCCGGAAAAGGTGGCGGATTGGTGGGTTGTGATACTGTGGGCGGTACATTGTCTCCCGCCTGTCTGTTGGCGGTGACCGCTGCGCTGCTTGTCTGTACCGCCGTGGCGGTCGGAGTGTGAAAGTGGCTGTCTATGTTGGCGGTTTCCGCCACGGTCATAATTCCCTTTTTTTGTCCACCGGCCTGTTTGCGGTATTACCGCAGCTTTAACACCGTCCACCAGGGTTGTAATGACCACTTAATCTCTTCAGGATACTCCTTGTGCTCTGAAAATCGACACACAGCTTGCCCGAAACGACGCACAACCTGCCTTGCGACCGAGAAATCACTGCACAGCCGAACTAGAACAACGCAGCCTGATTTCCCGAGTGGAAATTCAACACAGCACCTGCCTTTGACAGAAAATGTGGTGCACCGTCCTACCGGATTGACGCACAGCCTAACCCGAATGATTCAGGCGATTCCCTGAGTGGAAAATTGACGCAGCATATGCCGTGTGACAGAAAATTTGAAGCATCGCTCTCCCAGATCGACGCAATGTCTGTGACTTCTTCTAGCACAACCAGGATTTCCCTGCATCATCCCTGGACGTCAAAAAGATCCATGCATCGCGTTGGAAAATGGGTTATTGGTAAGGGCAGGTAAGTACCTACACTTAGCAATAGGGCACTAACCTCCACTTAGGTCCAGTTAGGTCTCAGTAACTTAAACCCAGCTCAACCCTTGGTAGCTTGGCAATGAGCGACAAGGCTTAACTTAGGAGACAGAGTGTAAAGCATTCAAATATCACAAAACAGTAATTAAATAAAACACAGGAAACAGTTTAAAAATCCAAAATCAATTGATAAAAATAGGAAATATTTTTTGCTTTAAAATGACACAAAAACTAATAGAATCGGATAATGGGAACCAGAGATATGAATTTTTAACGAATTATTGCTTTCTAGCGCATAGAAACAAAAAGCGCCAATCTGGTCATCTGGTCACACCTCGACCAGGACAACGTCAAAGTTTAAGGCCGACCGCAATGGAGCCTGGCTCGGCTACAGCCCGCGGGAGGCCTCGGTCAAAAGTTTACCTTAGGACTTAGTCGTTTTTCTGAAGATTTTCTTCAGCGGGACGAACCTGCCAGTCCAATCCGACCTCCTGGAACTCTTCTTCAGATACGCATCGCAGGAGCCCTCAGTGGAGATTTTTACCTTCGGACGTAGTAATTTTTTCGAGGTGAAAATCCTTTGACCGGGGCAAACCTGGATCTTGATCCGACGTCCTTGGAGCCCTCCTTGGAACAG
Organism: Pleurodeles waltl; assembly: GCF_031143425.1. NCBI lineage: Eukaryota > Metazoa > Chordata > Amphibia > Caudata > Salamandridae > Pleurodeles > Pleurodeles waltl. The sequence continues at coordinate 654,559,016 of NC_090443.1, read as the reverse complement.
CTGGTTGGTTTCTTCAGGAGTTGGTGCAGGGGACTCTGCTTAGCAAGTTTTAACCTGTAGCAAACAGAGAGTGCCTCCTTGAACCAGTTGAAGCCAGGCAAAGTCCTTCTTGTGGTGAAGCCCAAGTGTGCAGCTGGTGCAGTCCTTCAGAGTGCAGGGTCCAGGTGCAGGCCAGGGATCCAGCAGGGCAGTCCTTCTTCTCCTTTAGTTCTTCCTTGTTGGAATCTGATGGGGATCTGAGTTGTGGGTGCAGGTCTGCCATTTTTATCCTTGCTCCTGGGTGAAAAACAGGGGGATCCTGGTTCTCCAATCAGGTGCAAGGTCCTCCCCCCTGTGATGACCACTTCCTGGGAAATGTGGCAAAAATCAATGCCAGGGAGCAACATTCCTCAAAAATCCATCATGACTGAAAGTGATTTGAGCCAACCCACTGGTGTGGCTAAAAATCCTAAACACACCCCTCTCCTGCCCTCTCCTAATCTAATCAGGGGGGCACCTAATTGTCTTTGAAGACCAGTTTGGCAGCCCTCCCCCTTTCTGCTTCACCATCTGCTGAGGGGAGATCTCCTCCCCAGGCACATCTCTTTGTGTGGAGCCAGGCCACTTCACACCTCATCAAGGCAGCCTGCCCAGACTGCCAGAGGCTGGCCAATCAGAGCACAGCAGTAGAAAACACTGCAGGGATGACGTTGGCAACTTTTCAGGTAAAGTTTAAAACTCTTTACCTGAACAAGTTATACTAAATCCAACAACTGGAAGTTGTGGGATTTATTATAACAATTCATTTGATACCAAACGTCTGGTATCTGTTACTTAAGGGGACTTTTAAAATTAAAATTAAGTCTCCCCATTCTAGCCTATGGAGGCCATTCACTACAACAAGGGAAAAACTAATTTGGCTGTTTTACCTCACCAAGGCTTATAAAACTATTTTATAAGGTCCCTGCTTATAGTTACATGGCACCCTCCCTAGGGGCACATAGGGCACACCTTAGGGGTGACTTGTATGTAAAAATGAGGTAGTCTAAGACTTTGTAACTACTTTTAATTCCAAAGTAGAATTTGCATGTAACTTTAATTTAAAAGCAGCCAGCAACGCAGGTCTGCCTTTAAAATGACACTGGGCACCTCAGCAGTGCACGTATGGGGGCACTACCTAAGCTGGGGTCCCTAAACCTCCATGCCCTACCAAATACTAGGGACTTATAGGTAAGTCAATGTTGCCAATTATCATTAGCCTAATTTGCATATCTACTTTACACAGAGCACTGGCCCTGGGACTGGTAAGCAGTACCCAGGGCACAGCCAAGAGTCAGTAACCACCAGTACCTGTCCAAAACGTTTGGGGGTGACCAGGGCAAAAAGGAGAACTTTCCTACACATCGGAGTGAGGAACCAGGACTGCATGCCAAACAAAGACGAAAGCCTCTTGCACCGTGGAAAGAAAAGATGCAAAGTCTGTGCAGCATTAGAAAACCCAATGCACACCGTATTTTTCCATGCACCTCCTCCTCTGAGGTCTCCTTTCATGTTATTTTTTACGCAAACCAGGTACTTTGTGTACTCAAGAGACAACTGTTGATTTCTAAGATTTAAAACACTTTTTAAACTTGCAAAAGTGATATTTGAACTTGTGTTTATCGAATCTTTATAATTTTGACCATATTTTATTCAGATAAATATTATCTATTTTTCTAATCCTGTGTGTTGTATTTCTGTGGAATTTTCACTCTGTTACTGTATGATTTATTGCACAAATACTTTGCACATTGCCTTCTAAGTTAAGCCTGACTGCTCAGTGCCAAGCTACCAGAGAGTGGACACAGGATAGCTTGGATTGTGTGTGACTCACCCTGACTAGGAGTATGGTCCATACTTGGACAAGGGTGTATACCTCTGCCAACCAGAGACCCAATTTCTAACAATGCATGGCTACATGGGCCTCAACTCCACAGAATACCTCAATCCTAGGCACTAATAGGCACTAGGGCTGAATAATGCAAAGGGAGGAGCCTTTAGTACAGAAAGAGTATTTGCTATTGTCTTTACAGTAGGCGTCACAGTCTATATAGCACTTTCTTCAAGTTAAAAAAGAAAAGAAAAATTAGGTTCATACTCAAATAACTGTGCAACAGTACGATGTGATCGAGTAAAAAGTTAACTGAAAAATGTAATTTAGTGGTATGAGTTAAGAGGACTGCTGCTCGCATTGGGAGTAAATTATAGTTTCACCCTCAAAAATTTACTGGAGAGTGCACAGAGTGAAAAAAACAACCTTAAATTATTGACTGCTCACATTAAAAAAACATGCTGTGGCTGGGAAGATGCTGCTTGCATTCACTCTAATCACGATGTTTCCATGCATTTTGTGTCACAATTTTCCCCGAATGGGAATTTTGTACTTAACACAGCAAAATAGCATAATCTCAATTAATATTAGTAAATGTTAACACATAGAAGTATCAAAATGATGCCAATTACTCTGGCATACTTACAAATGTGCCTAGGCTTAATGGTGTTTTCATGATGTGGTGTGATGTGGAAAACCTTTTCCTTTAGACATTGTTACTTCGGTGATCTGTTACAACCAAAAATCTGGGTGTCTCGAAATAAGCAATCTTTCATTGCATCAGTTTGTCTTACTTGAAACTGCAGCAGTCTATTTATAGGCTTTTACAAACCCTAACTTCAACAAGTATCCCAAAACCGGGGTGACAAAGCGGAAGGTGTATTTTTTTTTACATTTGGGGGAATTTTTACTAAGTTTTAGCGCCTTGTTTGCTTCACAAAAGTGACGAAAATCGGCGCTACATTTTTTTTGCTAACTTACTTTCAAGTGCTAAACTAGGTAACAAACGCAAAAGTAGTGGAAAGCAGTGCACAGCGCTGTCTTGCATTACTTAGCTCTAAGGGGGCGTACCATGTGTGATGCACGGGCGTTCCTATGAAACAGCACAAGGTTTCTGATGCTGAACCCTATTTAGGTTTAGCGTCAGAAAATAATGCTCACTTCAACCAGGTGCAAACATGGAGAAATGTATCCATTTCTCCTTTCTTTTCGGAGTTTGCGTGTATGCGGTACTGTACAGCACCCATGCAAGGTGGGAAACGTTTCTAAGTTATTTTGTACTGGAAGGGTATCCCTCCAGTACAACATCTATGCTAGTCTTACGTAGGTACCCTTGGTGCAAAGATGTGTATATGGTGCAGCACCTTTCCGCATGGGTGCTAGGGAGAGGGGAGGAGAGTGCCATATTTCTGTAAATATTAAGTTCCCCTGCGCCCCTCTCCTCACCCAGCACAGCAAAGATGTTTTGCCCGCTGCGCAAAAATCTGGTAAATCTGAGCCTTGGTGACCAGGGTCCAACAAGGATGAAAAATAGGACTGGGCAGCAAAATAGAAGTGGCCCACATTAGCAAAATATGTAGTTAAAGAAAAGTGGCGATGTCAGGGAAATTCACTGTGAAAACCAGCCCACTTGGACTTAAAACTGGCAAAAAGATGGCCCACACAATTATCTGCCAGACCAGCCAATCCAGCACTGCCTGATTGCTCGATAGGCCAGTCCTTCCTTCTTGGTGACATTATTTACGTCGATATTCCAAAGGAATGGTATATAAGCATCCCCATCCCTATGTCATATGCTGTTACTGTCATATGTCGCAATAATAAACTAGACATGGCATACGTATCTGTAGAACATAAATTCACATTTTCTGTCTTTTCGACTTTGAAGAGTCATCAGTTTGAGTCAATTATGTTGACAAGCGGGCTGTTATCATTCTCTATCTGCGAAAAATATGACTGGTAAAAGAGCCCTGTAAGTCGTAAACGTGAAAAATGTACTCACAGTAAATCCCACTGCAGAAAAATAATAGTTTCAGGCTTCCTTTATACGATAGTTAAAACTGTATTGTAAGCATGTTCATATTTAGACGACCATTTATTTTGTGAACACAGCAGCGTCTTTTTATTGTGAAAAGCGTGGCCCAGACATCGGACAGGAACCTCTGCATGCACAGAGTGGCGTCTGTGTAATCCCGGCACTGGCGTAACAGGCGATGCAATACTTTCAGTGCACTTGAAAGAGTGTCATAAACATTTACTTCACACTTTGCCTGGAGGTTAACGCAAACTGAAAAACCAGAAGACAAAAGAGTCATTAAGAAAACCATACTGACATTACAAATCACCATACATTAATTTCAGGCGCGTTCGCTACAAGCTGTATTTCTATTTCTAATTTAATGGATAATGCCTGCACATTGTTTTGTGTAGCGTGCTGTCCAGAACAGTGCAAGAACATGCGTCTGGTTTTGTATTCGTAAATCTGCCTGTTTTGGATGTTATGCTATCTTGAAGATAACTAATATAACATGAGATAGATTACAAACCTGCCAGCTGCAATGCCAACGCAAGGAACTGCAAAGTGATGTTCAGAGCTCGTGAAGTTAAAAATAAACAAACAAAAAAGCAAACAAACTAATAAATAAACAGCATTTTTTTGCTGCTTCTCAGGGACAAAACTTTACTACGCCGCCGCTCTGCAGCGTCATCTCCCATCCTCCATTTCTTTATGGGCAGCATATGCCGTGGCAGGTACTAGATGACGGTAGAGCTAATCTTTGCCTCAGGTGATGGCATACAACTTAATTCACATTTGCCAGGGTTGAGGCTTATTGATTTCAAACGACTTGCTGGTGAACCTTTCAGTTCAATCTTTTTGTAATGAGTCACAAAACCCTATTGAAGAGTGCCTGGAATTCAGTAACATATTTAAGATTTCAGCGTGCCCCCTACTTTGACATTTTTCCCCTGTGAATTTGTTTTCTCTGCTTAAATATATTTTCCTTTAGAAAAGCCCTTGCCTTGCAGTCCTATGAAATTTGATGGCGTATCTTTTTCTTTTCCTACCCTTATGACTATTAGCCCCATTGATTTACAAACCTTTCTAGGGTGAAAATCAACCTGCAGCATGTAATTGAATAGGTTTCTGTGTATGGATCACCATTTTGGTAAATGGCCAATCTGGAATGTTCCTTTACCATCCCTAGCCCAAGGTTTATTCCAAGGTACGAGCCACAGAATAAGTGCATTTCCTGTTGTCCTGGTGATAGAGCGGTCCGTACTAATAATTTTACCTGGTTTCGGACGCTCTTTAGGCCGATGAATCTTTTGACTAAGTGGGAACTCTCTGTACTCTTAATCAATCCATTGCATCAAATCAATAATCAATAACGAACATAGGCAATACCTTGATCAACATAACACTTAACAATTAGTCCAGAATACATTTCGGCGAACCCTGACCTTTCAGCCAGGAATAACCACACCAGTTTATTCAAAGTTAGTGAATTTTATTTCCCTATATTAACAAAGCTAGCACAATATATATGTGTCTCAACACCAAATGATAAACATATATGAACATTAATAGCTGTCCATAACGGCGGAACAAGTGCAATCTATGTAGCATTTGAATCACAAGACATTCGATAATAGCAATGCAAATCACTAATACGATAATCTGTAATGAACTAATCGCATACATTTAGTCAGCATAACAAGATCTCAAATTGCATCGTGCGACATATGGAATCCTCGTCTAACCTCAAATTAGCATCTGCATGCGGGACTTCATGCCAAAACAATTTAGCAACATTAATTTAGAAAACTCCTAGCTAGGGACCTTATCAAAATCAGCAGTTGGTTACCTAAAAGAAACACAATGCAATTTTACAATTTCCTTTTCATATTTACCAATTACGATCAGCATACAAGGAAGTCTTCGTCTCACAGGTACCGTTCTTCGGTCATCATGGTTACCGTTTCTTGATCAGCATGGGACGGGGCAAAGGGGCAGGGGTGGACGGGGCAATTGCCTCACGGCGGCAAGGTAAAACTACTACTTCATGCAAAGGGACAAATCAAAATTAAAGTCTCTAGGGCAAGAATCATTTAAAGTCTCTTTCTCTCGATTAGAGAAAGAATCAAAGTCTCTTTCAAAATGGCGTCGCAGCAAAGTGGGCCATAATAGCTACGAAGTCAAAATGGCGGGATGTTCAATAATAGCCGATGATAGCGCAATGGCAATCATAGCGCGTAATGGCCGTAATAGCTACCTTCGTCTCGTGCACCTGGTTTTTATAGACAACAGTTCAAGTCCAGAAGGGTCTTCCATTGGAGGGTTCATAGGTTAGCTTCAAATTGACCAATCAAAAACGACAGTTCTCAAGCTTTTACTTAAGCATACATTATCCTTGGAGATGGGTACGCAAGTTGCAACATTGTCTACCAATTAGCTCACTTTCAGAGCCTCCATTGTCCGCACCTGCAAGTCGACCTTGAAGTAAAGAGAAAATATGCCAGGCTGGCACTAACTTTAAGATAAGCATGTGAACAGTTTCTGTGGAAAAGTACAGCTTCAAGCAAAAATACACGTTTATTAGCACAGTGGAAAAATACGAGCATCTAAACCGTGAGACCAGGCCACTAGGCCAAAGCCTCCGCTAAAGTAATGCTAAGCTAAAGCATTTCAAACAAGCAAATCGTAGCACACGTTTACGATTATGTCGGATTAGTGCAATTCTAATACACCACGTTATATAAAGCACGCTTATAAATGTTGGCAAACTACTCTGAGGGCACATTTTGTCCCCGTACAATCTTTATTAGTTCGGTTAAAGTCACACATGATTATTTCAGCACTACGTTTAAGCGTTAATAAATCAAAACCTTCATTTTCTGCTTCATCAATCCCTCCTCTGATGACTACTTGTCATCACACAAATCATGCCCACAAATTTTATTCCATTAAAATTCTGTCAGTTCCCTTTTCCTTTTAGTTCCCCTAGTTTGCGCTTTGTATTCTTCTGCCATTCTTTTCATAATTTTCTCTTCTTTTCTTCTTTTAATTCTTTCCATAATCATTATTATTCCCCTTTTTATTCCCCAAATTCCAAATATACAAATTATTACTATTAATATTCCTTCTATTATTTTCAATAGTATTCCATTCCAAATTCCCCCAATCCAATGTCCCACGGAAGCAAGTCCTTTTCCAACCTTCTCCCACACTCCTGGTTCTTTCAATTCCTTCAAATCTGCACTTTCTTTTGTTAGATTAGCAAGCATAGTTTTAATTTTCACACCATTGTCAGGTATATAGGTACAACAGTGTCGTGCACCAAGCATTTTGCAAACGCCTCCATCCTTTGCTAAAAGAATGTCTAAAGCAAGCCTATTTTGAAGAGTCATAGCTCTTTCCGCTGCAAGTTCAGCATCTATCAGGATTATAGCACCTGAAAACTTTGTCAACATGTTATCCACTATAGTAGACAACTTTCTTATTTTGATAGAATTCAACACAACTCCCAATGAAGGAATCATGGCTCCAAATATATCTCCTACCACAGCAGCTGCGGTCTCTCTTTTCTGGATACGATGGGATCCAGATGTCTTTTGAATCATCGATACGTCATCCAGTTGATAAACCTTTGGGAATACTATACCCAAATAACATCTCCCCCACCATCCCTTTGGAAGACGATAATAGGCATTATACCCACAAATGTAATATACACCTGGAATGACAGGGTCAAGTCCGTTCATCATGAATGTCCATTTGGCCTTAAAAATAAACGTATGTTTACACTCACTCGCTCCTACAAAAATATTGTCGTAATAAGATTCACCTCGATATATACAAAATTTCCCTACATGCCAAGCATCTAAAGCTATTTTCCCTTGTGTCTTTATAGCAGCAAAATCATAGTTATCTACTGAAGTCCTCTTATGTAGCTCTTTTTCTAATTTCGCCTTCATTTGTGCCCTTCTATCATCTGTGCGATCTAAAAAGCTTATTTCTTCAGCAGAGACTGAGCAAGTAAGGTTCTCCCTATGAGCATGAGCCGTTTCAAAAGGTTGCATTGGCTCGAAAAATTCCCTCATTATCTTAGCATCCCAATCTTTAGCAGTCTGGCTTAGCTGCGCTATTATAGGAACATAAGCAAAGGTAACATCATAATTCGAGTAAAAATACTGTATGTTAGTTTGACCATAAAACCTAGACATTACTATACTACATGTAATCCCATATGTAAGAGGCATGTGGTGATAAGTTACCCCTTCCTTTACTGATGTCGGTATCTGTGTACACACATAACAATCTTTCGCATCCATTGTCTCAACATATTCTGTTAGCAAGCGATAGAAAACGTTATACGAAAGCTCTTTCTTATCGTGCAAGAGCCTCTCATCCAATGCTAGTCTTTTCAATGGGGTTAGTTCAGTGACAGTAACAGGAGCAAAAGTAGAAGCCTCAATATTCTCACTCTCACCCTTTCCATGCATTCCAAGCACAATTGCCATTATTATTAGTACACATGTAATTACCAAGCCTATACACACATATTTACAATATTTCTTTCTATTATTTTGCGTAGCGTACCTAGTCATGATCTGTATAGAATCAGAGAGCTAGAAGCACCTATAAATGAAACTATTTAGCAATTCAGTTACAAAGCTGAACAAGCGCAATGTTCACACAGTTTTCTTCAAAAGGCCAGTCACTTTTCGGTTAGCAGCATTTGTATCAGTTCGGCAATAACTCAGTCTTTATCAGTTTAGCAAGTCTCATCCGGTTTAGCAATGTCTCAGCTGGTTGTTTCTTTCACGTTAGATTGTAGCAAGCAATATCATTTACTATTCTTTCAATCGACAGAGTCTATGAAACTTTTCTTTTCTATTGGTATCTCTTCTTCTTCTTCGTTCTCGATGCTTAGAGATACAATCTCGTCAGTCCAATCGTCATTGACTGCATATGCCCATTCAGGACCGGAATATCTCCTGTTTGGTATCCTTTTCCTTTTCAATTTTGCTTCTCTTTTCGACTCTGCCTCGCTGGCACTTTCCTCTTTTGTCAAGTCTTTTTCCTCACTTGACGATTGTTCCACGACAGTCACTTCCTTTCTTTTCTCTTTCACTTTCGGCCTTCCTCCTTCATTCAAACTTTCTTTACCCCTTTCTTTTATTGGTGAGATACTTAGTCTTCTCTTTGCACCATGTCCATTTGATGGACCTGCAGTCTTTTCTGTGGAAGCTTGAACCTTTTCGTTCTGATCTGCCTCGTTCCCTCCTTCTGGGGAATCAATCACGTTCTCTTTTTCTTTTTCTGTGTCGTCTGCTTCTGGGAAAGCCCTCCTCTGATCAGGCTCTCCTGCCTTTTCACCTTTTTTGAGCCCTTCGTCACCGTTATTTTCTTCAGGCTCTTTATCACTTTCAGCTGCTTCAGGCTCCTTGTCACCTTCAGCTGCTTCAGGCTTTTTGCTACCCTCAGCTGCTTCAGGTTGTTTGCTACCCTCAGCTGCTTCAGGTTGATTGTCACCTTCAGCTTCTGCGTCGCTGTCTGAACTTTCTCCTTGGTCTCCCCCAAGCGAGTTAGTCTCTTCGTCGTCAGAGAATATCTCCTTTTCTCCAATTTCTGCCTGTTCGCTTTCAGTTCGGTTCTGTTCTGTCTCAGCACTCAGCACTGCTTTATCAGGCACTGGTAGTTTCAGCGCTTCAACTTCCTCATCTGTGGGACACAACACCTTCTTTGTGTGACTGGCGTGAATCCAGTTGGGAACCCCCGCACACTTCACAGCGGTAGTTGTCGTCAGGATCACTTGAAAAGGGCCTTTCCAACGGGGTTCCAGACACGACTTTCTCAAGTGCTTCTTTACCACAACCCAGTCACCTGCTTTCAGTGCGTGTCCTGGACCTTGTATCGGTGGCAAGGTGGTCGCTTCCACCTGGTGAGAGAAAGAGCGAACCACGTCAGCCAGTCCTTTGCAGTAGTCTAACACCATATCATCTGTAAAATTCAAAAGCGCGTTTGCGGGAACTGCAGGAAGTCTCATAGCCCTGCCCATGAGTATTTCATGCGGAGACAATCCAGTCTCTTTATACATTGTGATTTAATCCAGGAATCTCTTTCATCCTCCCTGACATTGTTCTGCAGTGCTTTTAGTTCATCTATTGTATCTACGACCTTCAAGGCAAATGCTTCAGCTGGTTCGAGTTCTGGCTCATTTATCGTATTCCAATCATCCCTGAGTAATATACAGTTCAAGGCACAAAATCTTGCGACTTGATCCGCATATGCATTTCCCAGAGAAACATAGTCCTGTCCTTTCGTATTAGCACTACATTTTACCACTGCAACTTCAGCTGGCACTTGAATGGCATGCAACAATTCCCTTATCCTCTCCCCGTTCTTCACTGGGGATCCTGAAGAAGTCAGGAACCCTCTCTGTGACCATAGTTGTCCAAAGTCATGCACAATCCCAAACCCGTATTGACTATCAGTGTAAATGGTGACTTTCATCAATGCAGATAGTTGACATGCTCTGGTAAGGGCTACAAGTTCTGCTACTTGTGCAGAATAGACTCCTTGAAGCCATCCCGCTTCCAAGACCCCTGTTACAGTGCATACAGCATATCCTGCTTTCAAAATCCCCATCCCATCTCTTAGACATGAACCATCAACAAAAAGAATTTGGTCATTTTCATCAAGCTTGGTATCCTTGATGTCCGGTCGAGGTTTTGTGCAAAATTCAGTCACCTGAAGGCAGTCATGCTCGACGTCTTCAGCGTTCTCAATTTCAGCATTTTCTCCAGGAAGCAAGGTTGCTGGATTCAACGTAGTGCACCTTTTCAGCTGCACGTTCGGTGAGCCCAGAATTATCGTTTCATACCTTGTGAGTCTTGCTCCAGTCATGTGTTGCGTTCGGGAGCGGGTCAAAAGTATCTCGACTGAGTGAGGGACCATGACTGTTACTGGATGTCCCATCACTATTCCTTCACTCTGAGTGAGGCTGATACCAACTGCTGCTACGGCGCGCAAACACCCTGGGAGTGCTGCTGCAACCGGATCCAAAGTAGCTGAAAAATATGCTACTGGTCTGTTTACGCCACCATGGGCTTGAGTCAAGACAGACAGAGAACATGCATCACGTTCATGACAAAACAATGTGAAAGGCTTTGTGTAATCAGGCATACCTAAAGCTGGAGCCCTACACATGCATTCTTTCAGTTCAACAAAAGCATCCATCTCATCTCCTTTCAGCTCAATTTCATCCAAGGCATCCTTCTGGGTCAATTTCAGTAGAGGCTTTGCTAGAGTCGAGAAGTTGGGAATCCACTGGCGACAATAACCCACCATTCCCAAAAACTTCCTCACCTCCTTCCTTGTCTTTGGTGGACTCATTTGAAGTACACTTGTAATTCTTTCCTTCATTATTCTCCGTGACCCTTTCTCTATTTGGTGACCCAAGTACTTCACTTTCTTCTGGCAGAACTGCAATTTGGAAGGAGACACCTTATGTCCATTCCTTCCCAAATGATTCAACAGAGCAATGGTATCGGCTGTGCAGCCATTTTCTGTCTTTGATGCAACCAGTAAGTCATCGATGTACTGTACTAGGGTTGACTCGAATGGCAATTCTAATTCTTCCAAATCTTTCTTTAGAATCTGATTGAAGATTGACGGTGACTCAGAAAACCCTTGAGGAATTCGACACCAACTGTACACTCTGTCTAGGAATTTGAAACAAAAGAGAAATTGGCTGTCCTCATGAAGAGGCACAGAAAAGAATGCTTGTGACAAATCGATGACTGAGAACCATTCGGCATCGCAAGGAATTTGGAACATTATTACAGCTGGATTCGGTACGACAGGGCAGCACTTGACTATGATGTCATTTATTTTCCTCAAATCCTGCACGAGTCGGACCTTTCCACTCGGTTTCATTAGTCCCATTATTGGTGAATTACATGGACTGCTTAACACTTCTTTCAGTACCCCCTGCTTTACAAATTCGTCAATGAGTTGAGCAACTTTCATGAGGGTATCTTGTGGCATGTGGTATTGTGGGGTCTGGGGAAAGATTGCATTGGGCTTTACAGTCACTTTCACTGGTTCCACTCCTTTCATCAATCCCACCTCTTTCCCTGTCATATCCCACACTTCCTTTCCGACTGTTTCCCGTAATTCAGCTGGGATGTCCTCTTCAGTTATCATCGGGAAAAGACAAATCAGAGGATACTCTTCATCGACAGTTTCCACCTCATCCCCCTCTACACTGTCCTCTTCTTCCCCATCACTGCTCGTCTGGATTGTTATTCCTTCGTTCGAACACATGATCGAACAACCCAATTTGCACAATAGGTCTCTCCCTAACAGTGCTATCGGGCTTGAGTCACATACCACAAACTGATGTACCCCTTGATAGTTACCGATGCTGACTGGTACCGGATCTGTTATTGGGTTCGTCAGATGTCTGTTTGCTACTCCCACCACTTGAACTGTCCTCCCTGAGAGTGGCAAATTTGGTACTTCACTGCTCTTAACTGTTGAACGCGTGGCTCCCGTGTCAACCAAGAATGAAACACGATGACCCATTACTCTTCCCTCTACGTACGGACCCCTTTGATCAACTTCCAAGGATGCTGCAAGCACACAATCTCCTTCTTCTCCTGAACTGTCACTCTCCCATACGTTGTTTATTCCACTCTCACTGTGTAATGGGAACTGTTGTACGGTGCCATTTGTGCTCATTACCTGACCCGAGACCTGTGGAGGAACCATCACTTGCTGCTGACTCATTGGTGCCAAGGGTATTTGCATTTGCTGATTAGGTACCATTGGTAACTGCTGTTGCATTGGCTGCATTTGCGTCATCTGCATACGGGTCATCTGCATCTGCTGCGGCTGCATAGGTTGTAATCCCTGCAATTGATTTACGGTCTGAAAATTTGGGCTTGGACCTCTCAGTTTCGGTCCCCTCATTGTCTGAAATGCATTGACATCATTGTTTTGCTGACCAACACCTGCACCTGCACCTGCACCTGCACCTTCCTGCACCACCATCGGGCACTCGCGTTTCCAATGACCTACAATTCCGCACACGTGACACGGCATCACCTTCTTCATTGCCTGCACACCCGTCACAACAGTGTTCAAATCCGGACCATTATTCACAAAACCTCCTCTGCCTCTGCCTCTGGCCTGTGGCTGAAACGCCATGTTTCCCTGTAACTGCGGCTGCGGTTGTGGTACCTGCTGTTGGAACCCTTGCATCCCTTGCAAACCCTGCAAACCTGTTTGAGCTGCTTTAAGCTGCATCATCATCACCTTCTCTTTCAACCTTTTCTGTTTCACTTCGATTTCGTCGCTACAGTATTTCGCATAATTCAACACCTCATCAATCGGTTTCGACTGCCAACAAATCAAATGTGACTTTATCATCTGACTTATCTCTGGCCTCAGCCCTTCCACAAATCTGAAGACAAAATGGAGCATGTCCTTCGCCTCTATTGTTTCCGTGCCACTGTAGTTCTTAAACGCCTTCAACAACCTCTCATAATAACTATGAATCGACTCTTTAGCCTCTTGGGCAGTTCGATCAATCTTCTGCCAATCCACGTTTTTCGCGGGTACCTTAGTCTTCAAATGCTCAATCACCTTATAGTACAAGCTCATCACCATAGGTGATGGTACGCCCGTCTCCCTGTCTCTTTCCGGTTCACTCGTCGGCCAACCTACAGCTCTTTTGCAATCTTCCCACAAATCTGCCGGAACCACAATCTCAAACAGAGTGTTCAGATCTTCCCAGAGACATTTGGCAAGCTTCACAAACCTGTCAGTCTGTTGGTACCATTCAATCAGTTTCTCTCTCAGTTTGGGGAAATCGTCCGTAAAAGACTGAATGTCGCTTCTGTGCCATGGTACATGTACTAATTTTCCCCCTGCTGTCTCCCTCATTGGTAACATGGTTACTGTATCACTACTCTGCGGTCTTTTCTCATTGTGCTCTGTAGCACTGTCCCTCCTCTTTTCCTTTCTCTTTACCCACCTGCTTTCCCATTTGTCTAAGCACCTCCACACTTGTGCACTCTGCAGCAATTCTCTAAGGTGTGTCTTCATGCCTGCTGACCTCATGTGTTCAAAATCTGTGGTCCCAAAATCTAACCTCTAGCTCCTGCTCAAGTGTTTCATCTTGTCTATGTCAACCCCGTTTCTGTCAGCTGCTTCTTGCAGACTCTTATGTACCTTGTTCACTTCCTTCGTAATCCTGGGACATAGATACCTCAGCTCTTCTTCAGTATAGGACTCTAACCTGTTCACACCCATGGTCCCTTCCACCAATTCTTGTGCTTCCATGTTCAACCTGACCCTATTCATATAGTCTTCTCCTTTTCCACTGGCTGAATTTTGTGTGGAGTTTAGACTGTTGAACCATTGTGTCAACTGTTGCGCATTCACCCCCATCAGCGTGGCGTTCACATCGACTGCCATTGATGGTTGCGGCAACTTTTCAGTGTTCGATGTTAAGGGTATTATCAGTGGGGGGCTCGACCTCACCAGTGTTGACTGAGCACATATTGGACTAAACTCCATCAAGGACCCAGACCCAGTTGGCTGAGCCGTTATCGGAGTTATCCCTGGAGTGTTTTCTATACACCTCCTCTCTGTCCCATTCTGCAGCATTGATCCCTGACTGCTCATACCTAAGTTAGGCTGACTATACAAAGGTACCGGTGGACCTACAGTAATGGGTAGTGATATCGCGTCTGGGTTCTGTCCATTTCCCATGTTCTGAGGCATGTTCATTCCTACACCATGGGTCATCATTGCCGGCATGCCCATCTGACTCCCCGTCATCTGAACATGTGCGTTTCCTCCCTGCATCTGCTTTTGAGGCATCAAAAACTGAGTTGATTCAGCTTGTGCCATTGTTGGGTTGTAACCATTCTGTACGCCCCTTACGGTTGGATCTAGAATCATTCCTGCACTGTTATCACTGTTGTAATACCCTGGCATCTGCGGCTGATAATTTTCTGCTGGTTTCAACACGGGCACATCTGGATATATTCTCCTAACCTGCGGTATCTGCGGGGTGAACAGCAGACTCGGGTCCTTTGGTCCCGATGATGCTCCTGAACTCTGGGTTTCACTGTTCTGTACCGATGCCGGAGGGGCAGAACTGGTACTTGGACCTTGTCCATTCTCTGCATAAGGCGGTGGACGGTCGTTCAGCAATTGCATTATTAACTCCTCATCCTCTAACTCCTCTTCTCTTCTCAACTTTTCCTCGTCTTCTCTATCCTTGGAACACTTCCTGTCTGTCTTACAGGTGGCTTTCTTACCTGTCTCCTCTCCTTCCTTAGTAATTGCGGGGAACAATTTTATCCCCTGCAATACATCTGACCTCCACACCTTCTGTGCATTATCCCACCTAGCATCCGCTAGTGTCTTTTCTACCTTTCTCATCCTGGTCTCAAACTTCTTCTGCTGTTGCTGTCTGGCCATTAGTTCCCAAATCGCTAGAGCCTCAAACTGTGCTGGCCTTGGAGGCACCTTCATGTCGTACATCGTGAATCTCAAATTCTCTAGGATCCTTATATTGAATGTCCCATGTATCAGGAACGCTACGCTCCCATGTTTCTCTGTCAACTTGTGCCATTGCTTTAGCCAAAGGCACGGAGCTACCCCCTTCTCTTCCATTACAATGTAAGCTGGTGTACCCTCGGGCGGCGTCTCCTCTCCTACGCTCGCTTTAATGTAAGACTCCCCTTTCATCGCGCTCCTGAATGCTTTAAAGAATTTCATTTTCTCGTCTTTTATTTCACAAAGTTTGTAATCAATATGTGACTTTTATTCCCGGAATACTCTTCACCTGCCTTTCCCCTTCCAAACGAGTCCCACGGACTGCGTCCAATCCGTGCGCGACCCTTCTCTACAACCAACCTATCCCAGCGCGGCTCTCAGTGACGTCACACTCACACACACTGCGGCTGACAAAGCCTCGCGGCTAGTCTTCCTTCACTCACCTCCTCTCGTAACAACTTTTGCATGTATCGCGAGCTACCAAAAATAAAACAGATCTGTCGGTTTACTACAGGAAGAGTAACACAATCGCTTCAGGACCTTAGGGACCTTTCACTAGCCTCGGCCGCTATTCCGTCTTTCTCAGTCCCCACATTCGCAAGCAAATCTGACCCGCAGATCTACTCTCAACTTGTCAATGATCTATTCTAGTGCACTTAGAATCTTGTCAAAGCCCGAAGTCGAACTTTCTTTCACTCCCTAACACACGTACCGACTTGTTGACCACGCCCGATCAACCTACTAAACCGCCCAGACCACAACATGGATCAACATACTCCGGAGTCTCTTGACCTCGCAGGGCCCGTCTCAACAACAACAACCACGTGGACCTTTTTATGCACAAAGCGCCACACGCACATGAAGTTCGACGACTTCCCTACTCTCACACTCGGAGCCGCACCTCCGCTATCTCTATGAAGTTTGACGACTTCACTACTTCTACACTCGGAGTCGCACCTCCGCTATCCTTAAAAAGAAAATCCTCGCAACCTTTTCACACACCCTGCGGCAATAAGCTGTGCAAGCGCAAAACCCTAACTTCACTCATACCATCACTAGTACCGCCAACGCTAATTCCACACCTCCGTTCTCTCCATTCGCAAGCTCCGAGATCCCGGGAAAGTCGCGGTGGACCTAGCCCATCATCATTCTGTCAATCAATTTTATCCAAAAAAATCTAATTCAACTTCTCGAATGGGGTTTCAAAATGCGTAACCGTTAATTCAACACCATGTACTTTAAGAGTACAAGGTCCCAAAAGACGTAACCATCCTCTGCTACCATCTACTGATAGAGCGGTCCGTACTAATAATTTTACCTGGTTTCGGATGCTCTTTAGGCCGATGAATCTTTTGACTAAGTGGGAACTCTCTGTACTCTTAATCAATCCATTGCATCAAATCAATAATCAATAACGAACATAGGCAATACCTTGATCAACATAACACTTAACAATTAGTCCAGAATACATTTCGGCGAACCCTGACCTTTCAGCCAGGAATAACCACACCAGTTTATTCAAAGTTAGTGAATTTTATTTCCCTATATTAACAAAGCTAGCACAATATATATGTGTCTCAACACCAAATGATAAACATATATGAACATTAATAGCTGTCCATAACGGCGGAACAAGTGCAATCTATGTAGCATTTGAATCACAAGACATTCGATAATAGCAATGCAAATCACTAATACGATAATCTGTAATGAACTAATCGCATACATTTAGTCAGCATAACAAGATCTCAAATTGCATCGTGCGACATATGGAATCCTCGTCTAACCTCAAATTAGCATCTGCATGTGGTACTTCATGCCAAAACAATTTAGCAACATTAATTTAGAAAACTCCTAGCTAGGGACCTTATCAAAATCAGCAGTTGGTTACCTAAAAGAAACACAATGCAATTTTACAATTTCCTTTTCATATTTACCAATTACGATCAGCATACAAGGAAGTCTTCGTCTCACAGGTACCGTTCTTCGGTCATCATGGGTACCGTTTCTTGATCAGCATGGGACGGGGCAAAGGGGCAGGGGTGGACGGGGCAATTGCCTCACGGCGGCAAGGTAAAACTACTACTTCATGCAAAGGGACAAATCAAAATTAAAGTCTCTAGGGCAAGAATCATTTAAAGTCTCTTTCTCTCGATTAGAGAAAGAATCAAAGTCTCTTTCAAAATGGCGTCGCAGCAAAGTGGGCCATAATAGCTACGAAGTCAAAATGGCGGGATGTCCAATAATAGCCGATGATAGCGCAATGGCAATCATAGCGCGTAATGGCCGTAATAGCTACCTTTGTCTCGTGCACCTGGTTTTTATAGACAACAGTTCAAGTCCAGTAGGGTCTTCCATTGGAGGGTTCATAGGTTAGCTTCAAATTGACCAATCAAAAACGACAGTTCTCAAGCTTTTACTTAAGCATACATTATCCTTGGAGATGGGTACGCAAGTTGCAACATTGTCTACCAATTAGCTCACTTTCAGAGCCTCCATTGTCCGCACCTGCAAGTCGACCTTGAAGTAAAGAGAAAATATGCCAGGCTGGCACTAACTTTAAGATAAGCATGTGAACAGTTTCTGTGGAAAAGTACAGCTTCAAGCAAAAATACACGTTTATTAGCACAGTGGAAAAATACGAGCATCTAAACCGTGAGACCAGGCCACTAGGCCAAAGCCTCCGCTAAAGTAATGCTAAGCTAAAGCATTTCAAACAAGCAAATCGTAGCACACGTTTACGATTATGTCGGATTAGTGCAATTCTAATACACCACGTTATATAAAGCACGCTTATAAATGTTGGCAAACTACTCTGAGGGCACATTTTGTCCCCGTACAATCTTTATTAGTTCGGTTAAAGTCACACATGATTATTTCAGCACTACGTTTAAGCGTTAATAAATCAAAACCTTCATTTTCTCCTTCATCACTGGCACCATGAATCAAGATCTGGGGATTTGTTTCTGCGATAATTTATGTATTTATTTTGCCCATTCTACAAACTTCCTTAATTAAATTACTTATAAAATACACGGGTGAACTACTTTCCAGGGGTATAAATCTCTCCAAAAGAGGGCAACAGAGAACTGAATTCATATCTTGTTTGAAGTCTGTTTCCCAGAAACCGACAAATTATTAACAAAATGTTTGACTTTTGAACTCAGTGGGTGCGAAGAATGCTCCAAGTTTACATGACATACACAAATGCTCGAAGAGCAAAGGGTAATGATCTACATGGGTAAGTAAACATATGTCGTGATTTCATAATGGGGACCATATGCCTGCAGCAAATTCCATCAAAAGACTACATAACTCCGAGATTAACACTAAATTAGATTACCTGTGGCAATAACAACAGCAGCATGTCACTTCTACAGCTAGCAGTTAGAAGTACCTATATCCAGGCAGTGGGCGCGAACGTGGAAGATGTTAAAGGCTATGTCCAGCAATAGTCTGTAAAGTTGAAACAACTTTAAACATGCCTAAAAATGATGTCCAAAAAATCTGTCAGGAGACAGAACCTGCTCGGTTCCTCCGAGAAGTCCCGGTGAATTATTTTCGCTCAATGCTTAAATATGTTTCTGAAGGATTACAGCACAGAACTGTTGATTTTGTCTCCAAAGCAGTGGCCCCGAAAATACAATTCACTACAGTCTTTGGTCATTTTGATGTATGAAAGTAACAATGGTATAGCAGCAAAATGTTTGTAGAAACAAAAATAATGTCAGGATTGTTAAAAGGTAATAAATACGTGACAGTTCGGAGCGCGAATCATTTAAGGCGGCACCCCACTGTGGATGTGTTTCTGTATTGGCTTTTACAAACAATCGCGTCACGTGTTAGTTACAAAAACAGGGGCACATTTTGTGCGTTCTTTATCAGAGAAGCCTAAAGCCACTAACAAGAGAGTTTCCATTTTGGAAAATTAATAAAGAATGCTTGGCAAGGGATTCTGCCACGCACCCAAAACACATATGACATTATTCTGACTGCCAGCGTTGTATAGCCTTTAGTGTTTTCTGCGTGTTATCACATGGGAAAGTTGGACGTCTCCTGTAACGCAATTTATTTCGTTCTTAAGTCGACATGCTTTCAAGTGACATAATAATGACCATACAAAGGCCTTTAACGTTATGCTCTACGTTATCTGAGAAAAAACACGGGGCAGGTTTACTAATTTTTCACTCAATGCGGTACCTCAACTGAGGGGGAAAGAACACAGAGCTATGTATTTAGAGATTGGCCTGCTCCTACTGTCATCCCTGGCGCTGGCACTCTAAAGGTTGTGTTCCATGACGCACACTCACAGAGGTCAGTGTGCACTTTTTAGATTAGGATTTGAACTGGAAGCATACCTTACCAGTCCACAAGCTTAATTCTCGATAAGCATAGAATGATGTTGTACACTATATGTGTGTTGGCAGGGCTGGATGCGGACAGAAAAGCAGTCCTGACAAATTTTGTCATAGCAGCTCACACACTGCATGTAGAGCAAAAGCAGCAGATGATCCTGACCAATGAGGTTGGTTTGTGGTGGTTATCTCCCCATGAAATCGCATGTACAGTGAATTTTACAACACATTTTTCACTATAGAACCTTTCCCACTCAGTGGATGGATTGAGATTGAAGACGTTGCTGCTTGGCTCAAAGAATGAAGGAATGAATAGTAGGATTAGTGGGTGGATGGGTTAATTCAAGCACGGAAGATAATGATTGAAGAATTTTAGGTATGTGGATCAAACAGTCATGATACACTGACAAAGGGTGGGTGCTCTGGTTTTCATTTGAGTTTCTGTGTAAAAATATCACCCTCTCTAAACACTACCATCACGAACCCTTGTGAAAAATGCATACCCTGGGTGCGTTTAACATAGTGTGCAGATTTAGCACATGAAAGAATTAAACACGAAGCAGTCCGATTTGCCCTAACACGGGAGAATGAAAGAGATAACCATGTAGTGGTCAAATTGCACAGGGTAAAATAAAGAAACTTTTAATTAAACTTGGCTTCCACATAACTACAATGTGTGATCTGAATCAATTACTTTTTTCAGAATGTCTTTTCCTTTATCAGAGCAGGAGAGCACGTTGAGATACATACGTCAGGGTGTCTGCTGCACGAACACAAAATACTATAATGTTACTCAATCTATGGCAGCACTCGCATTTAATTTAATAAACTACAAAGTGCTACCATGGCCACATAATAAATAAATGCACTCTACTGGACTCTCTGGGGCAGGTAACAGCAGACACTTGACCCGCGCCGCCACCCCCGCACGCACTTCCTGCTGAGGATCAGTGTTTCTTGTGGCGACCTTGTAGGAGACGAGGGACACCCAGATGCAACAACAAATGGTTTTAAAAGGAAAATGGTCTGAGAAAAACACTTTAAAACCATTTGTTTTGCGTGGATTGTAAAACACTTAAGCGCTGCAGGCAAGAAATGCATCTGGACCAGGCCCCACAGACAAAACCAGACACTACCAGCAGTACACCTGGTCCCACCATGCCAGACCACAGGGAAAATGCCTGCCACGGCCAGTCTGGGCATTCGTGCTGGAAACTTCAACACACATGAAATGCGTAGGACTGTGTTAGTTCTTGCTTCAAGGAGGCATTAGTTTTTGATGCAAAGCCTGATCTGGTTATTTTAGTGAATCGGGCTTTGCATCAAAACCTGTGGATGTTTGTGCCGATCTGCCGATATAATGTCTCCTTGGCGTAATTTGACTCAAAGTTGTGCAAAGTGCTTTTTGGACTGATAAAATGGCACTTTTCCAGCACAAAATGCATTTTCACAGAAAAGTAAAAAACATATCACTTTGCCTCCCTTTGTACTTCCGCAGGGACTTAGTAAATCTGGGCCATATTTACATTGCATTTTTACAAACGAAGGTCACAACAGCATTTTGCAAGTGAAAGGCTCGGATAAAAACCCTTTCTGTTATGTATATTTGTATGGAGGGTAGTTATATTCCATGATCATAGGTGGCAAGCAACAAGGATGAACGGAAGTGTGAGAGCCTGGGTGTGATTTAGGAACATTGACAGATGAGGTGACGCTTTAGTTTCTATCTGATTTAAAGGAGGGTTGCAATAGTTCAGATGTCAAAGGAGATGATGTCCCAGATGCTTGGTGTAGAGAGAAATAAATGTGTGTATTCTAGTATTTTATTTCCTACAGTTCCTGATTCTGGTTTGGCAATATTTTGTGTGTAAGCATAAGGTTGCTAGTTTCCTGGTACTGATGCTGGACATTTGTGCCTGGCTGCCATTTATCGATTGGTTTAGAAGCTGATGTATTCTCAAGGGGGAATGAGTGGGTCTAGATGTCAAAAGTGGAGAAGAGGGCCGGTGGCGGAGTCCGACTAATCTTGTTTCTACAACATCAGCTCTCTTGATCTCTCTCTAATGTTCAGTGTCCAGATTAAAGGAGAAATTAAAACTATGCATCCCGAGAATGCAGGGTCATTTTTTTGTGCATCAGAGGATGTGAAACCATTTACAAGTATGGTTCAAATGAGAACACTCCTTGGATACCTGAAGAGAGCAAGTACATGAAAGCAAAGCCAAGTGACTAAGACCAAGATTTATACTTTTTTACCACAAAACTGTGCAGATGCAGTTTTGCGGAAAAAAGCATAGTGCCGGCTTGTGTCATTCCAAAGCACCAGCCAGGTGCCAAATTTATGGAATGCCACAAGCCGGCGCTAAGCTTGGGCTACCGTCAGTAAAAATGACTTTAGCTGGGTGGCGGTTGGGGTGAAGGGAGTTTTGCCTCAAAAAATGATGCTAGGCTGGTTAGAGGCAAAATAATTATTTTAACCCCTTAGCTGCTGGGCTTTTTCCCCCCCTGTGCTGAGCCCTTTTTTGGCTATTTGGGGTAGTTCGCGCTTAGGCCTTCATAACTTTTTGTCCACATAAGCTAACCACGCCAAATTTGTGTCCTTTTTTTTCCAACATCCTAGGGATTCTAATGGTACCCAGAGCTTGTGCTTTCCCCTGGAGGAGACCGGGAAATAGCCAAAATACAGTGAAAATTTCGTTTTTTCCAAAAAAATGGGAAAAAAGGGCTGCCGAAGAAGGCTTGTGTTTTTTTTCCCTGAAAATGCCATCAACAAAGGGTTTCTGGTGCTGAAATCACTATCTTCCCACCTTTCAGGAACGGGCAGACTTGAATCAGAAAACCACATTTTTCAACACAAATTTGGCATTTTACTGGGACATACCCCATTTTTACTATTTTTGGTGCTTTCAGCCTCCTTCCAGTTAGTGACAGGAATGGGTGTGAAACCAATGCTGGATCCCCGAATGCTAAACATTTCTGAAAACTAGACAAAATTCTGAATTCAGCAAGGGGTCATTTGTGTACATCATACAAGGTTTTCCTACAGAAAATAACAGCTGAAATAAAAAAATATTGAAATTGAGCTGAAAACAACAGTAATATTTCTTTATGTTTTATTCTGAAACTTTTTCCTGCGATGTCAGATTTCCAAAAGCAATATACCGTTTTGTCTGCTGGACTCTTCTGGTTCCGGGGATATAAAGGGCTTGTAGGTTCATCAAGAACCCTAGGTACCCAGAGCCAATAAATGAGCTGCACCCTGCAGTTGGTTTTCATTCTATACTGGGTATACAGCAATTCATTTCCTGAAATATGAAGAGTGAAAAATAGGTATCAAGAAAACCTTTGCATTTCCAAAATGGGCTCAAGATAAGGTATTGAGGAGCAGTAATTATTTGCACATCTCTGAATTCTGGGGTGCCCATACTAGCATGTGAATTGCAGGGCAGTTCTCAAATAGACATCTTTTTTACACACTCTCTTATATTTGGAAGGAAAAAATGTAGAGAAAGATAAGGAGCAATAACGTTTTTTTTTCTATTCTATGTTCCCCCAAGTCTCCCGATAAAAATTATACCTCACTTGTGTGGGTAGGTCTTGCGCCCGCAACAGGAAATGCCCCAAAACACAACGTGGACACATCCCATTTTTTTGACAGAAAACAGAGCTGTTTTTTGCAAAGTGCCAACCTGTAGATTTTGGTCTCTAGCTCAGCCGGCACCTAGGGAAACCTACCAACCCTATGCATTCTTGAAAACTAGAGACCTAGGGGAATCCAAGATGGGGTGACTTGTGGGGCTCTGACCAGGTTCCGTTACCCAGAATCCTTTGCAAACCTCAAAACGTGGCTAAAAAAACACGTTTTCCTCTCATTTCGGTGACAGAAAGTTCTGGAATCCGAGAGGAGCCACAAATTTCCTTCCACCCAGCGTTCCCCCAAGTCTCCCGATAAAAATGATACCTCACTTGTGTGGGTAGGCCTAGCGCCCGCGACAGGAAATGCCCCAAAACACAACGTGGACACATCAAATTTTTTGACAGAATACAGAGCTGTTTTTTGCAAAGTGCCTACCTGTAGATTTTGGCCTCTAGCTCAGCTGGCACATAGGGAAACCTGCCAAACCTGTGCATTTTTGAAAACTAGAGACCTAGGGGAATCCAAGATGGGGTGACTTGTGGGGCTCTGACCAGGTTCTGTTACCCAGAATCCTTTGCAAACCTCAAAAAGTGGCTAAAAAAACAAGTTTTCCTCACATTTCGGTGACAGAAAGTTCTGGAATCTGAGAGGAGCCACAAATGTCCTTCCACCCAGAGTTCCCCCAAGTCTCCCGATAAAAATGATACCTCACTTGTGTGGGTAGGCCTAGCGCCCGCGACAGGAAATGCCCCAAAACACAACGTGGACACATCCCATTTTTTGACAGAATACAGAGCTGTTTTTTGCAAAGCGCCTACCTGTAGATTTTGGCCTCTAGCTCAGCCGGCACATAGGGAAACCTACCAAACCTGTGCATTTTTTAAAACTAGAGACCTAGGGGAATCCAAGATGGGGTGACTTGTGGGGCTCTGACCAGGTTCTGTTACCCAGAATCCTTTGCAAACATCAAAAAGTGGCTAAAAAAACAAGTTTTCCTCACATTTCGGTGACAGAAAGTTCTGGAATCTGAGAGGAGCCACAAATTTCCTTCCACCCACCGTTCCCCCAAGTCTCCCGATAAAAATGATACCTCACTTGTGTGGGTAGGCCTAGTGCCCGCGACAGGAAATGCCCCAAAACACAACGTGGACACATCCCATTTTTTGACAGAAAACACAGCTGTTTTTTCCAAAGTGCCTACCTGTAGATTTTGGCCTCTAGCTCAGCCGGCACCTAGGGAAATCTACCAAACCTGTGCATTTTTGAAAACTAGAGACCTAGGGGAATCCACGATGGGGTGACTTGTGGGGCTCTGACCAGGTTCTGTTACCCAGAATCCTTTGCAAACCTCAAAAAGTGGCTAAAAAAACAAGTTTTCCTCACATTTCGGTGACAGAAAGTTCTGCAATCTGAGAGGAGGCACACATTTTCTTCCACCCAGCGTTCCCCCAAGTCTCCCGATAAAAATGATACCTCACTTGTGTGGGTAGGCCTAGCGCCCGCGACAGGAGATGCCCCAAAACACAACGTGGACACATCACATTTTTTGACAGAATACAGAGCTGTTTTTTGCAAAGTGCCTACCTGTAGATTTTGGCCTCTAGCTCAGCCGGCACATAGGGAAACCTAACAAACCTGTGCATTTCTGAAAACTAGAGACCTAGGGGAATCCAAGATGGGGTGACTTGTGGGGCTCTGACCAGGTTCTGTTACCCAGAATCCTTTGCAAACCTCAAAACGTGGCTAAAAAAACAAGTTTTCCTCACATTTCGGTGACAGAAAGTTCTGGAATCTGAGAGGAGCCACAAATTTCCTTCCACCCAGCGTTCCCCCAAGTCTCCCAATAAATATGATACCTCACTTGTGTGGGTAGGCCTGGTGCCAGCGACAGGAATAGATCACACAACGGTCAATGTTGGTCCTTACATGAGGCAGCTGTTGACCTTGGGGTGATCCATTCCTGACGCAGGCACTAGGTGTAGGCACTCAAGTGGGGTAGTGTTTTTACCAGGACAGGTGAGGAATCCCTGGGTGGTAGGAATTTTGTGGATCCCAGCATATTCCTGTAGTTTGTGTGACAGAAATGCGAGAAAAATAGAGTTTTTATTCAATATTTCAGCTTTGCAGGGTATTCTGGGTAAGAAAACTTTGGGGAATCCACACAAGTCACACCTCTGTGGACTCCCCCGAATGTCTAGTTTCCAGAAATGTTTGGGTTTAGTGTGTTTCTCTATATGGCTGCCGAATCCAGGACCAAAAACACAGGTGCCTGCCTTACAAAACCAGTTTGTTTTGCCATAGATAATTTTGATGTCTCCACAATACGATTTGGGTGGTGGAATTTGGGGCTGAACTAAATTGGGGAGCTCCCAAGAGAGCACTCTCTCTCTCTCTGCTTGCCGCCGCATTCACCTGCTCTCTGGGTTGGGCTAACCCACCATTACCCAGTTGCACAAACAGCTTGAGAAGGGACAGCAGGACTGTCCTCATCACCTCCCTCATAATGTACTGGAAGAGGAGTTATTGAATGGGACTTCTCCGACTGAAAAATCACTCCCAGAGTCTGCGCCATTTTCCCATCCCTCAGATGCTGTCTCAGTATCTGATGTCTCAGTCACTGATCCTATGTCAGAGCGGTCTTCTATAACCCGAGTGCAGGCAGCAGTCATCCATCAGGTTGCCATCTCTGCTATTGGCTAAACTGTTGCTCTAAAACACTAGCCTACGTAGACAGTCACAAAATCGATGGTGTGTGTGAGATACGTGCAACAGTAGAGGCCACCTTACCTGCGCTTCTTCCCTCAATCAGCACGTTCTTTCAAGACACTCAAAAAACACTAGTCACATACCATTCGTCACAGTCTTTAGCACCTCCTGCACCCAGTCCAACAATCATTATTGGTGCTCCCACTCCCTCCTCCTAGGATTCCCTCATTACCACCCAGCAAAAGTGCCCTTCATCTCTCCATAGCCGCCCTCCACCCCGCACATACATTTCATTGGTATTATAGTGCAGGTAATGGCTGACTTTACTAATGTACTCAGCTATTTACATAAAATACAGATTTGCTCTTTGCAGTAGGCATATAAACCTTCTGTGCTTCTTTATGGCACTAAAACTGCCACTAGACAAGTCTGACCCTTTTCCCCCCAGGGAAACCACACACATATTGACAAAAGTGATATATATATGACAGCCAACCACCTGAAACTCAACTCAAGCAAAACCGAAATAATCCTCTTTGGCCCACACAAAAACACCTGGGACCCCTCATGGTGGCCCACCACGCTAGGCCCTGCACCCACCCCCGCCAACCACGCACGCAACCTCGGCATCATCCTAGACTCCTCCCTCTTAATGACCCAACAAATCAACGCTCTCACCTCCTCATGCTTCAACACACTCCGTATACTGAAAAAAACATTCAAATGGATCCCCACAGAGACCAGAAAAACTGTCACTCACACACTCATCAGCAGCAGACTTGATTACGGAAACGCCCTCTACGCCGGCACCACTCTAAAACTCAAGCGCAAACTACACGCATCCAGAACTCAGCAGCACGACTCATCCTCGACCTCCCCGGACACGAACACATCTCTCCACACCTCAAATCCCTCCACTGGCTCCCCATTGACAAAAGGATCACCTTCAAGATCCTCATCCTCACACACAAATCATTCCACAACACAGGCCCTGCCTACCTCAACGAGAGTCACCTTCCACACCCCTACACGAAACCTCCGCTCAGCTGACCTCTCTCTCGCCTCTGTCCCCTGCATCAAATACACCACCACCGGGGGCAGATCCTTCTCCTACCTTGCACCCAAAACCTGGAACGCCCTCCCAACCCACCTTCGCAAGACCCAAAACCTACTTCTTTTCAGGAAGGGCCTCAAAACCTGGCTTTTCGAACAGGGAACCTCCCAGCCCCTTCCCCTCCCCCACCCCCCCCCACACTTTGAGACCCTCATGGGTGAGTAGCACGCTTTATAAATCTCTTTGATTGATTGATATATATAGATCTATCTATCTATCTATATATATATATCTATCTACATAGATATATCTATAGATATATCCATGTACATAGATATATCTACATAGATATATCTATATATATATATAGATCTATATAAAGTTCTATTTTTTTGTTGTTGTTGTATGTTGGCCCCCAGGGAAACCCTACAACATCTAAAAAAAAATTGCCCCGCAGGGGGTCACCCTGCCCACGGGCGACCCCCTGTCTTTTTATTTTATTCTTTTTTTTTTGTTTTAAATTAAATTTCCCCTGGGGGGGCGCGATCGCGCCCCCCCCCCCCCCCGGGGGAACCTACCTTTTTTTTATTTTATAAAATATGCCCGGGGGGGGGGTGGCCCGTTTTCTGAGGGGGCCGACCCCCCCAAGTGAAGTCCCTGGTGTCTAGTGGTGTTTCCTGGCCCCCGATCGCAGCACAGCTTCAGAAGGCCTCGTAAGAAAGGGGAGAGTCT
Source organism: Pleurodeles waltl (assembly GCF_031143425.1). NCBI lineage: Eukaryota > Metazoa > Chordata > Amphibia > Caudata > Salamandridae > Pleurodeles > Pleurodeles waltl. The sequence goes on along the minus strand of NC_090443.1, from coordinate 654,531,101 downwards.
CCCCTTTCTTACGAGGCCTTTTGAAAGTTTTCCTGGCCCCCCGATCGCAGCTGTGCTGCGATCGGGGGGCCAAGAAACCTGAAAGTGTTTCCTGGCCCCCGATCGCAGCACAGCCTACCCTGAGAACGCCTACCCTGCATACTGTATATTATACTTGGTGCAGGTATAATGTGACACAAAGGTTATCAAACTGGCACATTGGGCCCAATGCGCCAGTTAGAAAATCTACAGGAGTGTACAGCACTGTTAGTGCCACCTCTGCAACAAAAAAATGATGCAACAGTGGCCCAAAGGCCTTGTGAATGAGGCCCTTAAAGTGTTCACTGAAATTCAGTTATGGCCCTAGAGCAGACTGGCAGTGGAGGACATGGCACTCTATCCTTGGATTTGAAACATAAATCCCACCAGATTTGCATCCCTTCTGCCCTAGTCAGGACTGTAAGCCATCAGTCACCCCCAATTCCAACCAATTGCTTCATATAGGACCGCATGCTGAGCTATCAGCCACCAAAACTACTGAACATGCACCGTTCACTTCAGTTTACCCACATAAACTTCTCTTACCCATCATCCGCCGTTAATATGATGCTCCCTGTAACAATAGAAACAGATAGCAACATGCGCCAGGATATTTGCAGATACCTTTCAAACCCCAATATGGTATTTATTCTTCCATCAATGATACCAGAGCATCAAAGATGAACAATGATAATTCATGCAGTGTGGAAAGGACCTACAGTGAAAGAAGAAAGATGGGAGACACACAAAGGCTGTGACAAAGGATGATGACAAAATGGAGTGGTAAACGGTGTAACCCAGGAAAGGTTAAAGGAGGTCAGTAGGGGCAGCTCCTCTGCTATGGAGGAGGAGCGTCAGCCCTCCACCAGTAGCATGAGCTGCAAAACCTTTATGGTAAAAACATAAAAAACTTTGTTTATTATGTTTTTACCATAAAAGTGGGTAGGGCCACGGGGTTAATGGGGACGGAAGGGGAGTGCACAGCATGGATGTTTGGCCGGCCATTTCGGGCCTGCAAGACGTACATGTGCACTAGGGTCTCTGCAACCCGGCACTGTATTGTTCAATATCCAATCCACTTGAATATTACACTAAGAAAAGTTCTTCAGTGACCCCCACAAGCATTAACGTCAATCTCATTGTTCCATTGTTGCAGAATATGGATATTCTATTTCATTACTTAATGCATTATATCATTTATTGAATTTCCCAGTTTCTGTATTTTTGTATCCAACAGTCCAATTCTATTATAAAAACTTTCTGTCAACACTTCCAGAATCAAGTAGTTTATGGAATTAGTTAGTGCCATAGTCTTTTTATGACCTCAATAATATTATTTACCTTTGGAGAAAAAGAGCCCACAACATCAAAGCATTCTTAAAAAGAAAGCAGATGTAATATTCAAATTCGTGAAAAGAACTAACATAATATACGAAAGTCAATCTAGAGCGAGTAACTATAAATGGTGCCTTGGTTTGTGTAGCCTGGTTTCAGTATTGGTAGTATGCTGCTAATCTGTAACGACTGAATGATGGAATAGTTCACCGTAAACAAATATGTGAAGTGCTGACATTTTTACATAGAATTACAATAATATCAGAATGGTGGGTGGACTCCCCAGGCATTTTGTTTGTAAAAGATATTACATTATGTGGGTCCTTGTGACAGAGAGTCTTTAGATTGGCACAAGAGGTGAATGAGAGTTTTTGGATTGACACATAAGGGATACGCTTGATAGGTGCATGAGGAGTTGCAAAGAACGCTATGCCATCTGACCATGGACTCACTCCCCTAGGATCCAACCCAATCCTTCAGAATTAGGGTGTCTTCCTTAAATGGCAGACAGCAGGCAAACATATGGCAGTAAAATGTAAATCTTTACAACTACTCAGGGCACCGTATGGTACCGCCAACCACCCTTACACAGCCCAACCAAACCAAAACTTGGTGGTGATTACCTCTTGAGCTGCATATTTCCTGAATCTAGAAGACTCCAATGGATCCTCTTTGCAAGCTGTGTGCCTCTATCTTAATGTATTCCACTTTCTTTGTGGACTGTACCTACGAGCACAATTTCATAGACATGGATGAGGCTAGGATATGCCAAAGAAACTTTTCCACTGATTTTGCAAATAAGTAGATAAGAAAGAACACAGCAGCTGATCATGTAGCGACCTCGTGGATAGTGGATCGCAAGAACTCCATATCTGCAGGACTGATGGAGTCCTACTGTATGGCTCTAGATATTCCTTTGTAGGGTTAACTGAAAGCTATAGGCATATATCAGTATTTTCTGTTTACATGAAGAAATATCCATCATCATAATGTTATAGTGATTCTTCTTTCAGTGGAATCATATTTGGGTGCATATTTATAAGCCCCATGTGCCACTGGTACATTACTTTTTGTGAGCCACAGGAGGGCATGGTGCAGACCTATACTTTGAGTGACTTTTCCTGGACTCATAGATATGGTGTAAGGCAACAAAACACAAGTTTCTGTGTTGCCTTACACTGTATCAGGGAGGAGTACCAGGTGTGTTGCAGTGGGAGTTCCCACGCGACACCCATGGGTTTTGACATATTCCCATAATTAGGAAAATCTGTAAACCTGGGAATGCGTCAAAGCCATGCTCCTCCCCAGGACAGTTGCAATACAGAGAAATATATTCTCTTCGTTGTTTCCTCTTTCTTATATTATTTTTGTGCAGGAAGGTATCTCTTCCTGCACAAAAACAATCCTGCCAACAGTGCAGCATTGGAGCTGAGAAGCAAATTGTGCACCAGCGCAGGGGGAAGGACAGAAATGCACTCTATCTTGTAAATATGGTGCATTTCTGCCCTTTTGAATTTGTGTAGGGAAGCAGATCAGAAAGGCTTGCGGTGCTGCCCTACACCTATTCCTACTAAATATACACCTTGGTGTCATTAAGCCACTCTTACAATGAGGAATATGGTCAATACAAAGAAGATTCCATGGCGAGATACACTTGTCACAAGAATGTGAAGTTTAACATTATTTAGTCCATTTGTGGGAATTACGTAAGTAGATTCAAGAGTAGCATAAATAACATTTACCAAGCCATTCCACTGAATATCCTTTGTATCCTTATCGTACAATAGACTCTAAAGAAATATGTTTGTGGACTCAAAGTACACCCCAGTCTTTTATAATGGCTTAGGGAATAAGAGAATATTTGAACTATAGAAGATATAAAAACAATTATTTGAAAGAGACACCTTTGACATTAGGGGTTCAATTTTAATTCCAATTAACTGCAATTACTACCCCCATCGGTATTACTCGATACTGCTCACTGCATAAACCATGGGCCATGTATCACATATCACACACCCACTGAGTGGAGTGTGACAACATATGTACCCCTGGAACACACATACCACATAATGGACCAATTCCAATGACACCACACACACAGGAACGGGTTTTGGACTATGCACCATCACAAATACAGCCACACACTAACACCATTCGACAAATGGCAAACACTGTCACTGAGCCCACACAACATACATCATAGAGGGGAATGTGATTTCATGTGGCACACATGGACAAATACTACGGCTTGTACTACAACTACACATCCCACTACCACATAAGCCAGCCTGAGGAGCCTGGATTGGAAATGATTATCACATGAACATGCAGTGTGTCATACCATTCCAATACCACTGAAAATTTGACACTACCTATTGCCCAAGCCAACCTGTAATGGTCTTGGTTGGACCTGGCCATTTTTGGGGGACCAACCCCAGACTATTTGCCTCCTTCCTCCTATTTTTTCTGACCTCTTTCTGTTGGCTCTAGGACTCTGAGCACTTTACCACTGCTGATCAGTGCTAAAGTACAGGTGCTATCCCTTCTAAAGTTGGTATGATTGCCTTATAACTAATTTGCATATTTAATTTACCTGTAAGTCCCTTATACCGTGGTATCTCTATACCCAGGGCCTGTAAATTAAATGCTACTAATGGGCCTCCAGTGCTGCTTGCACCACCCACTAACATAGCCTTTCAAACCTGTCTCAGGCCTGTTAGCACAGAGCCTGCATGCGCAGTTTACTGCCACTGGGACCTGGCATCTAAATTTACTTGCCAGGCCCAGAACTCCCCTTTTACTACATGTAAGTCACCCCTAAGGTAGGCCCTAGCTAGCCCTATGGGCAGGTTACTATGTATGTAGAAGGCAGCACATGTGCCTGGTTCCATGGCCTGTCCTGGTAAGTGACAAACAGCCTATTTGGTTTCTCACTGCTGTGAGTGCTGCCTTTTCATAGGATTGGATTGGAAATGCCCAGCCTTCTGTCTAGGGGGTATTGTCTGATTTATGAGGGGTAGTGTAGGCATGTTTGGTATGGCTGTAATGGTAGTGAGAAATGCTGCTTAACTGGTGTAGGTGGATGTTTTATTATCATTACAGAAATGCCACTTCTAGAAAGTAAGCATTTCTCTGTGCATATGACTCTGGTGTTCTGCAGCTTGACTCCAATCCACGTCTGGGCAGGGTGACAGTTGGGCTTTGTGCATACTTCTCAGACAGCCTGTACACAGGGAGGGTGGAGGTGCATCTGCATTTTGAATGGTCTTCCTGGGCCGAGAGAAGGGGGAGGTGGGGCCCACCTGCATTTGTAAAGGCTGTGCCCTGGCCTCACGCAAAGGGGTTGTTTACCCCAAACTGATGTTTAGAGCCTGTGCTGGAGGAGAGAGGGGGCACTCTCAGAACCCATTGCAACTGGCTGGAACCTCCTCTCCCCTTCTTTGTTAACCCAGTGCAAAACTGAGTATAAGTACAGGGGATTTTTCCCCACAATTTGGGAACACCTTGGAGACACTTTGGAACTGAAACAGACTTACCAGGAACCGCCTTGGACTGCTGTGCTGACCTGTAACCTGCCGAATCACTAGAAAGAACTGCCAAATGCCTGCATCCATCTTGTGCTGGCCTGTTGCTGGGCCCTGCCGCCATGTGCTCCACCTTGTTGTGTCCCCCAGGGGCTGGGTCCTGTGGCCCCTGACCCCTGCCATCATCGGCTAAAGTGCAGGAGGAATGCTTCACTTTAATTACATGGTGCCTTGAAAGCGCTCTGCTAATTCTCTTGATGAGCCTCGAAAGCGTTTTTTTTTTCATTTACTTCACGCTCTGGAAGTGTGTTTGGTGCCAATTTCACCACCGCAGCCCGGCGGGCTGTTTCCTTGAAACATGAGTGAAACACGCTGGTTGGTGCCCCTGGGGCATGAAGAAAGTGGGATCAGGGCGAGAGCGCTCCCATCAGTGCCACCGGGGCAAGATACGCTGTGAGGAGCACCCCTGGGGCACCAGAAGGCCCTCACTTAGGCCTGGTCAAGACTGTGTGGCCCGGAATGGAGCAGAGACACTTGTGCACCAGATCGGGTGCAGGCGAGTGCACATCGACAGCCCCAGGAGAAAAGAAGATCTCATCAGAGGTCTCCTTTGGATCCCAGGGCTGCCCTGGAAGCAGGACACTGGGGGTGAGGGGGAATCCCTCTCCCCGGTCCCTACACTAGGAGCGTGATTGCTCCTGTGGTGTTCTTTCAGGCTGGTGGCCTCCCCGGGGCCCCCATCTGCACCCAGAGATCATGGGCAGAGCGGAAGCCTCGACGGAGGCCCCCTACACTGCAAGGTTCCCCCTTGTCAGGGTTTCAGCTTTGCCCCCCCTTTGGAGGGCCCGAGATTGTGGGTTCCCAGGAAAGGCCCCTATATAAAAACAGTGGGGGTGCGTGCCGCCTCATCCTCCAATCACCAGAGCAGCCCCCGTTTAGGGCAGAGGAGTGCTGGGGGCCCCCAGTTACTTCAGGGCACTAGAGGTGCCTTTTCATCAGAGAAACAGGTACTTTTGGTGGCATTTACAGGGATATGGCTGCTGCTCAGGTGTTGCCTGTATTTTCCTGCTGTTCTTTTTATGGGCTTGTTGGGATTGTTATGCTAACCTGTTTTTGGTATGATGTGCCATATATATGCGAATGTTCCTTTTATGGGCATTCTATGCTAATATGTTTTTATGACTTGCCATTTGTTTTCTAATGTTCCTGGTATGGGCATTTCTGATATTTTTATGACAAGTGCATTTCTGTAGTAATGTTTTCCTGACTACTACTTATGTTGCAGAATAAGAAGTAACCTGTGTGTCATGTGTGACTACTGCTCATCTCTACAGAATAACTATATTGTGTAACCGTCTGACAACTGCTTGAGTAGCAGGGTATTACTGACATGTTGTGTTTAGTCTAATACTGTTGTGTACAATACAGTTTATTTTTACATAACTTGGTGTTGTGTTTCCTTTGTGGTGGGGATAGTGTGTCATGCGTGTTGTGTGTGTTGGGCAAATGCTTTACACATTGCCTCTGGGATAGGCCTGACTGCTCATGCCAAGCCACAAAGAGGGTGAGCAGGGGTTATCTTGAATGGAGTGGGTGGGTTGTGCCTGGCTTAGGTGCATACCCTAGCCAACCAAAAACCCAATTTCTAACAGTCAGAGGACATCAGATGTGCCTGCATTTTTACATATTGACATGATGAATGCAGTTACATCTCCGTTGCATCATATGACTTGCTAGGGCTTTGTCATACAAGACATTAAAACACAGTGGTAAAAAATCAGGGACCCCCCCTAGGGCACTTATCACATCTCTCACCATCACATTGTTGTAAGGCCAATACCCCATAATAATTGGTGCAAGGACTGCATTTTCTGTGCAATCTGCCCTCATAAAATATTATTTATCAATATCCCATTGTTGTTTCCCTACACAAACCTCACACTCTGTAGATTATCCATGTATGCAAAGTCAGCTATCAGGGCAATACTCCTGTCCCACTGAGGCCTTTCATGTGGTGCAACTGTAATGCCAGCCCCATAATCAGTCTATGCCAGATGCAGTACAATATGTATATTGTCCTAGTAATTATAGGAGAGTAACACAGTAACACAGTAGCACATACAGGATGGCTACACAGATTGGATTAGATTTACACCTCAGATATACTAATGCAGATGAATGGAGCTGGTCACACACAATGCTTAGGGTGATTCGAACACTCACAACCATTGCATGGGCAGGATGGAGACACATTTGTCCAGGTCATTGGTGCATCTACACATTACAGACATGGAGAGGAACACAAATTGAAAATGAACATCCACTGACAGTATAGTATGGTAACACATCTACAGAAGTTACTCTGCCAGGGTGACTGATGCCCATTGTCGATGTGCAGCTAGCATTGACCACAATCACAATTTACCCAGCAATAAGTCACCCAATCCCATTTAAGGCCTGACAAGTCTGAGGATACTGTCAGTACTCACCCCATTGTGGCTGTGGTGCTGCCCTCAAAAACCCATCCACCTCAGGGTAGGCCACTGTCAAAATGTGGGCCATTGGGAGGGTCAGGGTCCGATGGGCACCCAACCCTCATTGGGAGGACATCCCTAGCTGTGCCTCCGCCATCGTCCGGGCCTTGCCTCTCAGGTTCTCCTACTGCATCAGCAATGGGTGCTCTGCCGGCTATGGACCCCCAGGTCCACACTTCTTTGGCGATTTCACACCAAATCCCCTTCTTCTGGTGGACGCTGACCTAGATGGATGACACAGACAGAAGGAGAAAATAATGAAGTCTAGGACCACATCAACAGCAGTGGACTACACACATCAGACACAACAACTGCCCACACAAATCCATCACAACGGTTCACACTCCTTAACTCTATGACTCTACATGAGTGTACTCCCTGGTTGGTATCACTATGCCATCCACTCGGACACACACCCCTATCACACAGGACAATGGCATTGGGCTCACCGGCTCCTCTGGTGTCCCATACAGTTGTCCATACAGGGGTAGGACCCCTTCCACCAGCATATCGGGTTCTTCCTGGGTGAAGGCTGGGGCCCTATCACCTGCAATGACGTGGCATGATGGCTCCCAGAGACAGTACACAGCAGCTCACGTCGTGGAGGTCTTGCTTACAGTGGTGTCAGGAGTCAAGTGAGCTAGGTGACAGAAAATGGCATCATGGCCGCCGCATACATGACTATCACTGCCGGCAGTGATCATCATTGGCCCCAGTCCCCGATTGGCAGCAATGCAGCCAATGAGAAGTTGCACGACGGTTGCAAATGCCTACCGCCATGAAGACTTACACCGGCGGCCTTAGGTCACTTCCATCTGTCCAGAGCAAGAAGGACAGGTGGTGCCATTTGATGTATAGTTTATGGCTTGTTGCAGTAAAATAAGTCTCTCATGGTAGTTACATGTTCAAAATGTTGAGCAGGTCTATGTTCTGCCATCACGGTTAGGCTCATACATGTGACATTCATTGCACAGTGCTGTTATATGGGTTGATGTCACATGAAATGCATGTCCGGCTACTTGGTGCCTCATAGGCAGTATAGTCATTTGGGTCACTGGCATTAGTACATACATGGTCTGTGCAGGACCCATCTGTGTACACGACATGGAACATTACACATCTATTGTGTGTCACTAACTATTGTACAGGGCCAACAATGGGAGGATGGACGGGTAACATGGCACTTATGCATGCCCAATATAGTATGTGTCAACTCTTCAGGCATGTCTACAGTGTTAGATGTGTGCCACAAACAATTTTTCTGATAGTATGTGTGGAGTGCTTATGACAGTGAACATTTTCTCCTTTCTATCTTAGATACCCTGTCATGGGGAGATTGAGAAATGCACCAGTGTACCGAACGCTAGTCGACCTTGCTACCCTGGAAGAGAGACACATCATCCACACCTATCATCCGAATCATCAGACCATCATGGATCTATGTACCCAGTTGGTGCCAGCTCTATTGCCTGCCATATGTAATCCCTATCCCATACCTCCCATAGTACAAGTCCTGTCAGTGCTACACTTTGTTTAAAGTTACAGTGGGGTTGGCAGCAGGGATGTCACAGCCTATGTTCATTCTTGTGTTGAAGGATGTACTGTTTGCTTGTCTGAAACACCTGGAGAGCTACATCAGGTTTACCCAACCTGCGTATTTGCCCACTGTGAAGGCATACTTCTATGACATTGGACACATCCCTCATGTGATAGGGGCCATTATAGGCACCCATATTGCTTTGGTCCATCCCAGTGCAAATTAACAAGTGTATAGGAACAGGAAAAACTATCACTCCATAAATGTTCAGGTGGTTTGTATGGAGGACCAGTACATTTCCCAAGTGACAATCAAGTTTCCAGGTTCTGTCCATGACTCCTACATTCTGAGAACAGCAATGTACCACACATGATGGCACAATTACAGAGAGAGAGGGCTTAGCTCATTGGTATGTATGCATATGGATGTGTGTCTCTGTTGTGGCAGCTGTCATCACATTCTTCTCTGTGGCTGTACCTGCATTGGAACAGGTCCTACCTTTATTCACACAGGTGACTCAGGCTATCGTAACCTTTCTTGGCTGCTAACACCAGTGAACTACCCTGCCATAGATAGGAAACACTGTTTCAATGTGGCCCACGGCAGTGTGGTGCGTGTAATAGAAAGACCATTTGGTCTACTAAAGGCAAGGTCCAGGTGTCTGCACGTCTCTGGAGGTTCGCTTCTCTACACTCTACAAAAGGTATGCCAGATCATAGTTGCCTGATGCATGCACCACAATCTATCCCTGAGATGTAAGATCCCATTACTGGCTGATGATGAGGACTCAGCTAGACGTGTGGCTGGTAATGGTGACATGCAAAGTGACGAGGAGTCAGATGATGATGTTGCAGCTAACTCTAGGTTTGAACTGATCAATCAGTACTTCCAGGGACATACAGGTATGTTGTGTGTGTAGCAGCAGGTGTTATGTTTCCACTTTGATTGATGACAATGCTCCTCCTGGCTAGATACATCAAAAGAGATGTCCAGTTTACCTATCCGTAAGTGTGGGTTGTGGTAGGAGACAGATTGCATGTCAGGAGCAGTGTGACTGGTCTCAACTCTGACGTGTTCTCAATGCAGGTTGCTAAGTTAACAACTCCTATGGACAGGCCTGTAGTATGCTATGTGTCCTACGATCTCCTGTCCAGATGTAATTCCAGCAATTCATTGTGTACTGTGAATCTTTTCATCTCCCACCTATTGGTTGAGCCATTCATGTACATTATCCTTTGCAAACAGTTGAAAGTGTAGTGTTTAGCCCAGTATAGCTGTGGGCTACAGCATATTAGTCAATTATTTACTCAGATTGTTGATGTAGAAGTGTCATCTGTTGTGCCCGGTTTTCTTGCCACTGCACACAGGGCATGCAAACAATGTACTGCATATGTGCTTTGAGTGCCACCATGCCTAACATCCTGATGTGTGTACCTGTCTTGCTCCACTTGCAGGTTGGATAAGTGGATCTTCTCTGGTGTGTGGCTGGACTTTTGGGACATGCCTGATGTACCGTGTCCCCTGCAGAGGATGCCTCCCTCTACTGTCCATTTCCCTGGCTGTTGGTTAAGCAGAATATCCACCATATTGCTGGCCACACATTTGTACATCTATAAATAAAGACACAAATGCAGTTGCTGTGATCTACAGTGTTTAATGTGCATATATAGTCTAACAGTTGATGAGTGGAGGCATGGTGGATGAAATTATCAGAGTAGATGGCCTAGCTGTAGGTAGTACAGATCCAGTGTCCAGTGTCCAAGGGCCATGGCAATATGGAGACATGACATTGAACAGTCTACAGCGTCTCTCAGTGGCACACAAGGGACAATATTCAGGAGAGGGTCACTTCCTGGCAGTGGGATTAGTCTTGGCATCTGCTCAAGCCAGATGTCTGGATAGACGACCACATTTGCAGAGGGGTTCCTCAGCTACAGAGGAAGGGGTGCCAGTGGCCTGTGGCTCCCCTGGCAGTGCCTCCATTCCACTAGCTGCAACAGATGTGGATGGCTCAGTTGGTATGGGGCTAATGAGAGGCGCCTGCTGGTAGGTGGAGGAAGCACACAGGATGGTGGTGAGGTCCCTGAGCACCCCTGCAATGGAGGCCATGATGGCAATGTGGGCCTGCCATTGCTGTATGGCCTTCTGGTGGTATTCCCTCTGCAGGCTTTGGTTTTCCCCTAAGACGGTGAGAATTTGTCTCATCTTGTCCTGGGATTGCTGGTATTCTCCCAGGACTTGGGAGATAGCCTCCTGGTCTGTTGGATCCCTTGACTACCCAGTATTATGGCCCACAGAGCCCACTCCCAGTGTCACCAGAACCTTCATTGTTTTGGGTGTTACGGATCAACTGTGGTCCCTGTACTATGGGGCACACTATTGATTTTAAAATCCTTGGGACACAGGTTTGGGGATTAGGGGTTGGGTGTGTTGTTGATGCCACAGGGTGTGGGGGGTCAGATGTGGGCAGGATGAGGCTGGGAGTGGTGGACTGAACGGTGTTCCCGATGTGCCAGGTAAGACTTCAATATCCAGACATCCAGTGTTGTTGTCCTCAATTGGGCCTTCATCCTGGGGAGGGCTCACGGTCTCTGGCATCCTCTCCATGGTGGCCGTGGCAGGGGTACCTGTGTATGGAGTGGAAGAGGGTTACATGGTGGAGTTGTGATTGGTTGTCTCTTTGTCTGGCGCATGCAGTGGCTTGACTTGATTCCCAGTTATGGCAATGACAGATGCAGCAATACAGACATTGTTTGTGGGTAATGGGTTGTGACATATGTCCCATGTTCCATTGAGGGTTGAGGAATGAGGATTGCATTGAGGTCATTACCAGTAGTGGTCTGCAGTCAAAGCATACAGTTGGTGTAGCCGGTGCAAAAGTTATACATGCAGGAGTTGCACTCTGAAGTGTACAGCGCAGGTTTTGATGTAGATGGGCTGGTGCATTGTGGAAGTTGTAGTGATTGGTATTGGCAGTGCTATCCGTGCACTTGGCAGGGACTGTGTGGGAATTGTGGCTAGGGTGAGGGTGTAGCATGCAGGGAGAGGCATTAGGTGACTGGGTTGGAGGTGAAGTAGAAGATTGGGTGATTTAGGGAGTAATAGGGTGGTGGGAAATCATGCTGGAAAGGTTTTCTTAGTGCCAGGGGAGTGATAATTACTTAGTAGAGTCCAGTCCTCAGAGTATTCCAAATAGGCCCTCAGGGTGCAGGATATCTCAGACCTTCTCCTCCCACACTGCGAACTCTGGGAGAAGAGGTGAGAGCCCACCACCACTCAGCAATTTGGTGTCGGGATGCCATGGAACAGACCTTCCCCCATAGGTCGCTGCACCTCTTCCTGATGCCCTGCCTTGTGTGTTGATGGTTCCCCACTGAGTTCAACCTGTCAACATTCCTCTGCCACAACTAGTTTTTCCTTGCTACAGAGGTTTGCTGGACCTGTGCTCCAAACAGTTGTGGCTCTATCCTGACTATTTCATCGACAATGACACTCAACTCATCTGTGAAGCATGGGTGCTTTTGACAGGAGATGGTTGTTGTGTTGTGGGTGGTGGTGTGTGTTGTGTGAAAGGGTGCAGTGGAGGGTGCTTGGTGTGGTGGGGGTGTTTGGTTGTATGTGCTGGTTGGATGTAGTGTTTGTGTGCAGTAGCGATGTGTGTATTGTGTTGATGGTGCAGTTGTGTGGTGTGTGCTGAGTGTTGAGTTTGATAGTGCCTAAGGTGTACAAGTACAGAGCCTTCAGTTTGTGTGCTCCCCACTGTCTAAGTTAGTAGTTGTGGTTACAAAGGATTGTGTTATATAGTGTATTGAGCAGATGTGTGTGGTGTGTGTATATGTCTCAGGTGCATGCGAGAATTGCTGTGCTGATTTGTGGGCCATGATCTCGAGGGTGGAATGTAGTCTGCGTGGCGGTGCTGCTGGTAGAACTGCACCTTTCCCACCTACCAGTGTCCTGGCCTTGTCAAATTTGTGGCTGTTTTTTGCTGGTCTTCATTGTGGACTATTAATACGGCGGGCGGAATACCAGTAACACTGGCAGTCTTTTGGCAGCTGCCACCACTGCAGTCTTGCCAAAAGACCGCCAAACTCGAAATGAGGGCCATAGTAATGAAAATTACTTCATGCTAAAAAAACATAGAAATTCACTGTAAATAAACAAAGGTTAAAGTGACGTTATAGTTAGGAAATAGAATAAAAAAAGCTTAGAAAGTCACTGAAAAAAACAAAGGTTACAGGGATATCATAGTAAGGTTCTCAATTTACTTTCACAAAACCAGAGAAATTCCGCAGGTATAGTTAGAGTTATTCCAAGTAACTATAACTCACAGTCCAACGTAGCTATAACTCATGCCCTTGCCATGCACTGTGAATTACTCTAGATCTTACAGCACTCATGACAACTTTCATAACATCAAAAAATATCAATGGAACATTAGAAGTCAAATTATTGAAAGAAAAACGGTGCATTGTGGGGGCGTGAGTAATAGTTATCTTAGGCTGCGAGAGAACAAGCATGTTTCTTAAGCTCTTCCCTCATTTGAAGGAGAACACTTTAAAATGCACTAGTGTTTCTTCAACAGTTTCTTTGCATTGTTGTAATAAGGCCTGTAGGTCATGATGCAGATCAATCTTTCACATCGTTAGTTAGTTCTGCTCAGCAGGAAACTTTTCTGAATGTTGTTTTTCATTCTTTTGTCTGCGCTGTTTATGATCTTCTCAGGGTAATCTCTCTCACTTAGTTTTTATGTCAGTTCTGCTGTGTGTTTCTGAAGGAGCCGAAACATGCTGATACAAATGATGACACAGACATGACATCTCCAGGCACATCATATTTTTATTTTAACTTTCCCTGTTGTGCCCACTAAATAAGGAGATATTCTTTAGGTTTACATGAGGTTGTTTTACTACACTATCTGCATACCACACCTGCCCACTACTGATTCTTTTTTATCTCTGCCTTCTCCTGATTAGGACCACCTTGGGGGCAATATCCTACCATGGTGAGATGGAATTGTTCATGATAAAGTATGCCACCTCTTGCTGTTAACACCACCCTGTCAGAACCAAAGAACAAGAGTGTATCAGGATTTTGAGAATGCAGTTCCTTCCAATGTCTACTACTGGCTTACTCTGATCACAGTTCTTGATTGCCATCAGATGTTCAAGAATCCACTTCTTCACAGAGAAGATTGTGCTCCCTGCATATGTCAGGTCAAACGGGCAAGTCAGAACATAGACAGAAAAATCACTACTGGGCATAATGAATTTGTTGATCTTCCCCCATTTTTCATTAGGCAGCATAAAGTTCTTTACATTATTGCTACCTCTACATGCTTTACATCTTCCACATTAAGAGCAAGAGGTGGCGACAGGAGGCAGAGACTACAGATTTTGGAATCAGAGTATGTTGCCCATTTCCACAGAAAGGCCCCAATGGGTCTTAATGTTGATGAGGACCTTTTTGTTCATGTGGGTTGAGTCTCTTCTCCTCAATAGGGATATCCGGGATTCCCCCACCATTATTTGTTTATGTTGCTGTCAGAATATGCTCTGTTTGCACCCATATTTGAATGTGTATGTTTTATTGAGATTATAGTACAATTGTTTCTTTTACTTGTTTCTTGAAGGATATTCTGATATTGCCGCAACAAAAGTATAATGGCCACTTGGCATGGTTTTTGAGTATAACATTTAATTAGTTATTTTTTGTGTGTTTAATGACTCAAGTGTAATGTGAAGATGATGATTTTTGGAGACCACTTGGCCAAGACTGAGTATCTGAATTTGAAATAGAGAATATGTTATGAATTATGAAATGTTTTTGAGATGTATTATTATCTCTAATTTGTGATCTAGACTTTACTTGGATTTATTATTTACTATTTTGCTTCCACAATTTATATTTTTCAATGCTGTTTTTGTAGTGAGTCTTTTTTCTGAAGTCTATGGCTGTATCAGACTCCTTTCACTGTGTTTATGTGTTTGGTGTATCACGTTGTTTTTAAATGTGATGGTGCACATTGTATGACAGAGGCCGTGAGAAAGATCTTTGTAAGATTAAAACCCGTTACCATTAAAATATTGCATTCCCTTCAAACTCTGAAGGGCGATCCTTTAGTGTCTGTGATGAGGGGCACTTTCCTTTTTTTATAATTTACAGCTACCAGTGGGTGTCATCTGCACCGAACCCATGAACGGTGGATGAGGTCGGGGAATACCAGAACTTGCTTTTGGCATATGTATATATACTTCACCTTTGCCTCATTCACAATAATGTCCCCTCAGCAATACATCACACTGCTGTACTTCGAAATGGGCTGTGGGAGAGAAACTGCAGCACAATCAAGTCTGTCAAGAGTGTTTCCACCTTATGAATGTTTGATTGCATTTAGTAAGAGTTAAAAAAAAAAAAAAACTGTATTAGCTGACGGGGATGGTAACGTGTTTCAGCATCTAAGCCTTCTACTGACCATACATATATATATATATATATTGCCTACAGTCACCACAAGTAGCTATTCTTAGGTCCTAGGGGCACATTTATTGAAAGTGGTGCTGCACTGAGTGCAGAGTCACTTTCCCTGCACCCCTTAGCACCCCCCCCTACCGCCACCATTTAAAATTCGGCCCACCTTGGCGCAGGGTAGAGGGCAATAGTATCATTATTTTTTACACTATTGACGTACTCTGCAGGAGTAGTGCCAAACTGTTGGCGCTACTCCTGCAGAGTACATAGGGGCCCATTCTAAAGAATGGAAGCCCCGTTTTAATGTCTGCTCTGAGCAGGCATGAAAAGTGCCATAAAAACGGCTCAATGAAATCTCATAGATTTCCTAGTGCCATTTTTTCGACCCCCCCAACAGGGGAACATCTCCTTTGCATATATTATGCCTGGCGCAGGCATAATGTAGCGCAAAGGGTTACAGAGTGGTGCAATGCATGCATCGCGTCACTCTGTAAATACTTCGGCCTCGTTGGGCCACATTAACTTCAGAAATAATTATGTTAATGTGGTGCAAGGTGGTGCTAGGGCATTATTAATATGCCCCCTAGTTTTTATAGAAAAAACTGTTTTTATTTTGACAATAACTTTGGTGCCATTTGATGAATCTTCACAAAATGTTGCAAGAAAAATATGAGACTCACATCAGAGTCTGCATGGAAAGTTTCTGGGTGATCCGTCAAGTGGGGGCTGAGAAAATTGTGGATCCCAATTTTTTTTTCTACATGCATCTTTCTATAGGGATTTTGAACAGGAATAGCGCTCAGACCACTTTATGGAATTACACCAAATTTGGCTGAAAGATAGCTCTCCCTCACTGCAAGCAGAGTGTTTGCTCTGACTTGGTGGGAGCTGTCAAAGCAAACAGCTATGTCCAAGGGGTGTGCACCCGACATAGCAGGAGCCAGTCCCCCTCCAGCGAATAGGCCCAGGGAGGTGATCCCCAAGGCTCAGCGGTTCAAAATGGACCCCCTATCTTTTTCAAAACAGGTGTTTCTGCCAAATCTTGTGTATTAGTTTGTTGTGGAGATAGACGTTGTCGTTTTTTGCCTATTGCCACTATAATCTTCATGGAAAAGACATGGGCCCTCATTACAACCCTGGCAGTCAAAGACCGCCAAGGCTGTTTTGGCGATTGCACTGCCAACAGGATTACGAGTCCCCTTCCCGTCAGCCTTTCCATGGTGGTAGGAACGGCTGGTAGGAAGGGGAGTCGTGGTGCCCCTGGGGACCCCTGCACTGCCCTGTGCCCCAGGCACAGCCCCCCACTGCTTTTCACAGCAGACAGTGAAAAGCGTGACGGGTGCAGCTGCACCTGTCGCACAGCCGCAACACCACCGGCTCCATTTGGAGCCGGCTCTCATGTTGCAGCCAACATCCCCGCTGGGCCGGCGGGGATGTCATAATGGGCATGGCGGGAGTGGGGCTGCATTGGCAGCCGCACAACGGTTACAACTTGACCGACGGCTAAGTTGTAATGAGGCCCATGGTGTCTGTTTTTCATGTCTTGGTAAAATTTCACAACATTATCCAAGGCACGGATCTGCCTGCCGCTCATCTGTCCTTTAAGTGAGTAAGCTATACCATACAGAGTAGCTCCTATAGCACTAATATACTTCAGCACGTTACTCTGTTGCTGGTAAAATTGATGCTTCCAATGACCGGCATTACCTCATGCAAAATCCCTGCCACACTTGTGGTTGTCTCACATGGCAGCATTTTGTCCAGAATGGAAAAGCGTAGCACCTGGAATTCTGTTGAGGGGGTTGTTTCATGAATGGGTAATGACTGATCCCCATTAGAGGTGTGGTCTCTATTTCAGACAGACGATTGAGGGAGGACCAGAGATAGACCTCCACAGGAGCCGTTTTTGGGAGTTTGTACAGAGGGACCTGTAATGTACCTGAGGGATATGTGGAAATGACTGCTGAATAGGCAGAAGTAGCATCAATATGTCCTAAGATAATGGCTGAGGACTGAAATGCCACAGAAGAGATTTAGGATGAACAGTATTGCCCACCAAAGTGTCCATCTTTAAGATTTTATGTTGGGTGGAACAATGCCTTCCTCTTCGAACAGGTCCTCCTCCTCCTCAACCATTTCCTACTTCTCTGCTTCCTCTACTTGGTCAGCAGTACTGGCCACAGGTGTTGCTTAGAGTAGGATAGATTTTCTCCTCAGATTGGTCACAATGCTCTCCTCTTGTAAATGGTTAATCATCATCCCGCTCAATCTCCTGAGTGCCTGGAAGATGATTTCAACAGATGAAATACATCACATCCAGAAATACATTACATCCAGTTTTCTGTAAACATTTCATCCATTGATGAGATTATAATATGTCAACAATGTGAACTCACCAGCTCCAGCCACAGAGATGACTGCTATAAAGATCCTCCATGAGGTCTGCTGCGGAGTCTGAGTTCTTGTTGATGTTTACATATTAGGTCATGCTCTAGCAGCTACGAAGCTAAGATGTATGTTCCATTGTATTAGAAATGGGGTTTCTAGTTGGCAGAGGTATACACCCTTGTCCAAGTAGGGACCACAATCCTAGTCAGGGTAAGTCACACACAATCCAAATTATCCTGTGCCCACCCTCTGGTAGCTCAGCACAGAGCAGTCAGGCTTAACTTACAAGACAATGTGTAAAGTATTTGTGCAATATATCATGCAATAACACAGTGATAACACCACAAAAATACACCACGCGGGTTCAGAAAACTATAAGACATGTATCTGAGTAAATTAAGGTCAAAACGATCAGGATGTGAAAAGCACAAGTTGAAATATCACTTTTGCAATTATAAGAAGAGTCTTAAGTCTTTAAGAATCAACAGTTGTCTCTTGTGTGCAAAAATTACTTGGTATGAGTAAAGCTTTCCCACATGAAGGCCGCAGAGGAGGAGATATCTGAAAAAAGGAATTTGTGTGTCGGATTTCCTGACATGCACAGACGATGCATTAAATCTTTCTATGCTGCAACGGTGTTGCATCAATTTCTGGCATGCAGTCTTAGATCCTCACTGTGATGCGGGGTCTTTTGATGCCCAGGGATGATGCATGAAAATCCTAGGTGTGCAGGGTGAAGTCGTTCCGGTGTGGTGATGCATCTGAGTTTCTGTTGCATGGCAGTCGCTGTGTCGATTCCTCACCCAGGAAGTCCGGCTTCATCGTTCCGGCTTGGTGATGATCGATCCAGTAGGGCTGTGCTTGTGATTTTCGCCACATGAGTTTCTTTGAAGAACAGAAATCTTTTTGGCCCTGAGACTTCAGGAACAGGAGGCAAACTCAATCCAAGCTCTAGGAAAGCACTTTTCAGCAGAGCCAGAGGCCAGCAAGGCAGCAGCCCTTCACAGCAAAGCAGTCCAAGTGAATCCTTTGGGCAGCCAGGCAGCTCCTCTTGGCAGGTTGCAGGATCTGGTTCAGAGTGTCTGTCCCAGGAAGTGTCTGAGTTGGTGGGGTCAGGGACCCAGTTTATATACCCAAAAGTGCCTTTAAAGTGGGGGGACTTCATAGACTGGTTTTGAAGTGCACAAGGTCCTCTTCCAGTACAGGTCTGTCTGCCAGAGTCCCAATAGGGGGTTTGGTAGTCCATTGTGTGAGGGGAGGCCACTGCCTCTGAAATGCAAGTATCAGGCCCTGCCCCCTTCCATCCAAGGAAGACACATTGAGTATGCAGATGAGTGCATGTGTGACTGAGTATCCTGTGTTTGTGGTTGTCTGGGTGAAATGCACAAGGGAGCTGTCAACCAGCCCAGCCCAGATGTGGATTGGAGACAGGCTGTTAGGCACAGATGGATTTTAAGTGCAGAGAAATGCTCACTTTCTAAAAGTGGCATTTCTAAAATAGCAATAAAAAATCCAACCTCACCTATAAGCAGGATTTTGTATTACCATTGTTGGCCTTAATGAATATGACCTCTTTACCCCTTTCAGATCCTAATCTACCACTCAAACAGTATATGAGGGTTGCCCTAATGTTAGGCTATGAAGGAGCAGGCCTCACAGCAGCGGAAAATGAATTTAAGGGTTTTCCACTACCAGGGGAGTTTAAGGCTTGGCAAGTACTTTCAAATGCCAAGTCAAAGTGGCAGGAAACTGCACACACAGGTCATGCAATGGCAGGTCTGAGACATAGTTAAGGGGCTATTTATGTGGGTGGCAAACCCAGTGCTGCAGGCCAACTAATAAAATTGAATCTAAATGCCCTGGCACATGTGGTGCACTTTACTAGGGACAAGTAGATCAACTATTCCAAATGGGTATGAACAAAAGTTACCATGTTGTAAGGGAGAGAGCATATGCACTTCAGCACCGGTTAGCAGTGGTAAAGTGTGCAGAGTCCTAAAACCAGCTAAAACAATGTCAGAAAAGTGGAGCGAGACAGGCAATAAGTTGGGGGATGACCACCCTAAGGCTGTCAGGTCTAACACATTGATACTGTAAATATATTAGAGTTATCATGGACACAAACACATATAAATTAGAGAGACATACTGGAGCTTATGCACATAAAAGAAATATTTACACATTTAATAGAGTAACAAAAAGACTAAAAAAATGAGTTGTATAAGTTAAGATCATAGTTTCCCAAACTTACCTGCGGGGAATGGTAGAGGGCCTAATTGCTGCTGCCAAGGTGTGCCCTGATGTATAAGTTGAGGATGTTTTGAAGTTTGACACAAGGGGCTTTGGATTAGCAGAAGCTGACAAGAGAGTGAGAGAGACATAAGTAGTACAGAACGTCATTGTAAATTGAAGCAGATGTTAGGTGCATGCTTTAACTTCTCATTTTGTAGGCACACAATTTGATACTCTGATATCTTTATTACTGACAGAGTAACTGTATGTCTATTCTCATATGACACCATGTTCAATACTTCTGCCTATTCTTTTATATTTGTATTGATTTCTAAACTGGCCTTACAATTAGGCAAAGTAAGGGCAATACTATAAGAAACAACCATGTCTGTGATTGTTTTTTAATAAAGAATACTTTTTTAGCAAAAGCAGCACATAATCCTTAAAAAGAAAAAAATAAACTTTGAAGTTTCATTTTCTAACAGAAGGCAGTGGTCTTTTGTTTCATATTCTCAAAGAGTATGGGGTCCCACCTCATTCAAGATTTCTTTAAAATATTTATATTGAGCAGCCAGAATTCAGCTGCAAAATATTAATACATACCACTGCAATTTAGTATTTTTAAGGGATGCCCTGAACACGCCCCTATCAAATACTGAATCGCTAACACAAATTAGAACTCTGTAACATATTACCAAATCACAATTTGTGCTTTTGTACATTTAGAAAGGAATTTTTGATGTCAGAAAAAGCCCAATTCTGTGAATCAGGCAGTGTCTGACTGAACAAATACTTTGTACAAATGGCTCAAAGTCTTTAGCTTTTTTTGAAAAGTATGAAATCCACACACAAACAGTAGAATATGAATGGCTGGTGCTCGCTGTACTTTTCTAAAATGCATACTCCAAAATGTGAAGTGAGAGTGCATTTCTCACTAAAATATAGTGCAAAATTACAGATGTGCATTTTGATCTGTAAGAAATTGAAGTATTAGATGAGGGAGTGAGAACATATCTCAAATAATAATCACAATGCTTGTCAGGGTGGAACACTAAAGTCACTAAATAACTCTAGCATAAAGCAGTCAGGTCTAACTTAAAGTATTCACGCAGCACTGAAACAGTAATAATGTAAAAACACAGCACAAGAAAAATCCAAAATCAATCTAGAATGTTGAGAATATTTTAATAAATAAAATGACACGAAAACAACAAAGATCAAAATAGTAGAACCTGAGATATATTTTTTTTATTTTTACATTAAATATAGCTCCAAAAAGCACAAAGCACCAACCACAATTTTCTGGTTGTGTTAGACCGGGTAAAGGTCAAACGTTAAGGACAACCTCAAAGGAGAGCATGTCAGATATAGGGTAGTTCATCCTGTTTTAAAGTTTACCTTGTGACTTAAAAGAGATTTATCTTAAGGGCAAGCTGAGAGCTGGATGTAAAGAGGGGCCTAATGGCACTGGGGTGTTGAAGATAAAGATAAAGGCAGAAAAGCTCAGAGTGGGTGACGTTTAATGGTCATGCCGAGGAAGGCCTCCACATTGATCGGATTCTGCTCTGAATCAATCCCAGTGAAGCCCACTTTGTTCAGACTTTGAAACTTTTCTGGAAGTTGGATCCCCTTCATCATGGCAAACTGGTAAGTTAACGTTGACTGACTATGCTATGTCTACAGCTGCAACTTTGTCAATGATACTGGCCTCTGTAGGTTCTCCAGGCAGAAAGATTAAAGTTTTTAAGTTCCACAACCTACAGTTTTGGAACAGGAACCATACACTCTAATATCAGCCACGTCTCCACGACCTGATGGGCATACCTTGCTTGTTAGGACTCCCACCAACATAAGCCAGGGGCAGAGTCTAGAGTAGATCCAGATGGAGTTAGTTAGCAGGGGAGTTGCAGCAAGAAAGGCCCCTCAAAGAATGTTGTGTTTCAGAAGTTCAAACATGTCAGACAACTGACACTTGGAGTCACATCTGGGGTCCTGGGTTGATGGCAAGCATGGCCATACTTCCTTTAGATTCCACTGACAGCAAGGCAGTACTGCTGGTTCTTCACAACTTCAGGGGTATTCTTAGCAGAGGTCTGTGGGTTCCACTTATATTCCCAGTGCCACTTTTGGGTGGACGGGAAGCTTTTGATCATCTTCTAAACAAGTTCTGGTCAGTTCCTCTCCTCCCTCTGGGTTTGTTGCAAGCCTGACTAGAGAGACAGACAAAGGTATGAGCTTCATCTGCCAGTGACAAGGTAGGCATTTTATGAAGCACAGGAAAGAGGTAGAACTTCCCCAGGGCCATCTTGACAAGGGAGGAGTCTTCTTCCTCATACACATGGTCCTTTGTCCACTGTCTGGGAACAGTACACATCACATCACAGGGAAGCTGTCAGGCTGTCAGGGTCTGGTGAAAGTTGGACACTGACTGAAAAAGCCATTTGGTTTTAGGCAGGAAAATGACAACTTTCTAAAGGTATAGTTTCTAAAATAGCAATATAAAATCTGACTTCACAATTACATAAAAATGAGGCTCTGGACAGTTTTTCCACATACCCCCAAACTCCATTTTGCTAGGACATTTAGAAAATTAAATAAAACATTTCCTGCTTTTTAAATATCATGGATCTAGCCCTATAGTCTTTTAAAGTCTATTTAAATAGTGACTTATAAGTTTCAAAAAGGAAGATATAGGCTTTATACAAGGCTTATTTTGTAGAAATGACAGTTTTAAACTGCTTAGGCAGGATGCAGTGGCAGGTCTGGAGACATGCTTTGTAATGCTACTATTGTGTGGTTCACTGAGTGCTACAGCACATTAGTAGCATTTCATATACAGACCCTAGGTACATGTAATACCATACACTAGGGACTTCAAAGCAAATAAACAATGTGCCAATCAGGCATACAACAATTTTACCATGTTTAGCAGGGTGGGAACAAGCACTTTACCTGTACTTAGCAGGGATAAAGTATATATAGTTCTACAGCCAAAATTGAAATTTCCAACATGCTTAATTTGGTCAAATTTTGTATAATTATACAACACCAGATTTGACGAGTTTTGCAGACCCCAATCATAATGTGCGGATATCCAAAGGCCCTGCAACACATAATTTAGAAGTGCTGGAAGAAGGTAGGTAAGAAAACTCCCAAACCAATTTAGTAAAATATCGTACCTTTTAATAAA
Source organism: Pleurodeles waltl (assembly GCF_031143425.1). Taxonomy (NCBI): domain Eukaryota; kingdom Metazoa; phylum Chordata; class Amphibia; order Caudata; family Salamandridae; genus Pleurodeles; species Pleurodeles waltl. The sequence continues at coordinate 654,507,872 of NC_090443.1, read as the reverse complement.
ATAATACCAGAACAACAAAAACAGTAGAACTTTAGATATTCGATTTCAAAGTGTTTAGTGAAAATGGCACCTAAAATCACAAAGAACCACTCACGGTTATCTTGTCCACTCGACCGGGGGAAAGTCACAATTTCATGAGTGAGATTCAGGGACCAGGTTAGTTGTGCTGAAAAGTTACCCTCTGAGTCCAGTGTGAAGAGTTCAGTTCCAGCGGGAGGAAGCAGTGAGCTGTCATTAGTGTAGCAGAAAGGTCAGGTCTTACGTTGCTGGTTGCCACGGACTTTCATTGTTTGTACGAAGAGCAGGGTTCACTGAAGCTTTGCATTGTCAGTTGTCACTGATGGCAGAACTTTAAAAAACAGGGTAGTCCTTCTTCTGTAACTTCAACAGGTCCTGGAGCTTTCTGATGAGCAGCCCTGGAGAGCCAATATTTATACCTGGTGCCAGTGGGCAAACTCCCTGTCCTACCCAACATCTTTTTCTAAAAAGTTCTTCCCCTTCTCCTGTCAAGGCTCCAAACTGTCAGGAGGTGGAAAAAGGTACAATGGGCCTTGTATCAGCTTCTTTTGAATGGACAGGAGGCAAAGCCCTTTGAAGTGTAAGTGGGGCTGGGCTCATTCCCTTACTAGTCTTCCTGCTAGGATGCTTTATCCTGCTACTCATAAGACCCCTCTCAGTTACTGTCTCAAAGCAATAAATAACAGAAGAGCCATTCACATTCACGTGACCCAAGACACCGGCAGAAGGCAAAAATGATTGGACCATGAAAATGGCAACTTTAAAAAAGTGGCATTTTCAGAATTGTGGCTTAAAATCCAACTTTATCATTAAAGAGGATTTCACATTGCAGTTAATTTGTGTGGAAACAGAATACCTCTACCTGCTCCCAATCAAAAGTTAGCACTTTCTCTGTCCCCCTAACCCCTCCGCCTCAATATCCCCATACATCCCTGCCAGTTATTGTTCCTAACCGTATCCTGGCCTCACCAGCCAATGGTTGTAGGTGAGCGTATATGTTTCTCAAATAAATTAATAAAGAAATTTACACTATAAAGTTAGCACTTTCAAATGTATTAAGGTAACCTAGTATTAGTCAATGGGAGGGATAGGCCTTACAACAGTGCAAAATGTCTTTGGGAGTGTTTCACTGCTAGAATGTGTAAAACATAAGTATGCATGTCCTACATTTTAAATGCAATGCACCCTGCCCTATGAGCCTTTAGGGCCTCACTTAGGGGTGAATTATAAAATGTAAAAGGACACTTTGAAACAGCATTATAGGGTGCTGTAGTAGGCCTGAGACATGTTTTAAATGTCTCCTTTGTTAGGTGGTAAAATGAGTGCTGCATGCCCATTTGTAACATTTAATTTACAGGCCCTGGGAACAGGTAGCACCATCTACTAGGGATTTACAAACCATCAAATGTGCCAATTACGTCTAGGACAATTTTACCATGTTTCCAGGTGAGACTGCAAGCTTTTTGGTTCTGGTTAAGGGTGCTAATGTGCACAGAGCCCCAAAGCCAAAGAAAACAAATTCAACAAAGCAGGAGGGAAGTAGTCAATATGTTTGGGGGAATACCATGCCAAGGGTGCCAGGTATAATATGTGGTCTTCCCAGCTGAAGGCAGGGAGAGCTACTCACCTTCCTGGAACTTCTTGTTGCTAAGGCAGGGGAACCTGGAAGACCTTCAGAAGTGGTGTGATCAGTTATAGTGAGATATTCAGCTATAAAGTCAATTTCCTGTAGGGAGACTTACCACCTCAACATTTTAGGATTCTCACCCAGCATCTGCATTAGCTATCGGAGGGTTCTATGGTCTGTCTGAATCTAGAAGTGAGCCCAAAACATATATGGTCTCAAATTCTTCAAAGCCCAGACCACTGCAAAGACTTCACTTTTGATTGTATTTTACCTCTTTTGCCTGGGAAGTAACCTCTGGCTAATAAAGGGCCTAGGCTCTCTTCATTCAGCTGTGAGTTCCCTGCCATATCTGGTAATTATTAGCCTTAATAGACAGGCCTGCCTTCTGCAGGGCCTGAAGTAGTTCCTGAATGTGAAGTAGGCGGTCGTTCCAGCTGGAGTTGTAGATCGAAATGACCTTGTTGACCAACCTGTGGAAGTTGGCATTAGTATTCTTTAAACCAAAGGGGAATCATTTGGTACTGAAAGTGGCCCACTGGGCTGGAGAATACAGACCTCTCCTTAGTTCACATGGTTTAGGTAACCTAGTAGTACCCTGATATCAAGTCAAATGTGCTGAGGAATTTGACAGTTCCTAATCTGTCAATGAGCTCATCATCCGAGGGGATGGGGTGAATATTAGTCTTAGTGACTGAGTTGAGCCCTCTGTAATCCATACAGAACCTGAGTTGTGGTGTGGCACCGAATGGGATGGGTACCAGGACCACTGGACTAGATCAAGGACTGTTATAGTGCTCAGTTACCTCTTACTCCATAATTTGTAATGCCTAATCTTTAGTGCTATCTTTCACTTAATCAGACAGCTTGTAAATTTTGTTGGCTGTGTCCCACAGATGGTTACTTTATATGTAATATGGCTGGCAGCATACTACAGTATCTTTAATATTGTTGATCCTGATGAGACCCCATATCAAATATAAGGTTGAAATGCTGTTGACATTTTAAACACTGATTTTGTCAGCCTCATTTAGGAAGAGACATAGATTTAATAGAATTGTAGTATTTTGTTAACATATTTAGTCGTTTGTGTTGTTTGGAACACATCTGGTTTGTTTCTCTTTCTTATATATGTGGAGATGTATTTTAGATTATTTTACTGTGTTGATCCCTCTTTTACATTGGACACTGTGCCCTTGCTTGAGATATATTACATAAAAAATGTAATGACCATACTGGGTGATGGATTTTTCTTTATAACTGAGTCGGCCTTCCAAATGCAAACAGATAACTGAATCCCAATTTGTTCTTTGTACATATGAAAAATCATTTTTTAAGTCAGAAATGGGCAATTTCTGACCAAAAAAATGTTTGTATATAAATTCTTTACTGAAGTAAAACTTGTGACTTGTTCTTATTCACTATATCCAGATACCTTTCAAAATTCTAGTGCCTCCTTTTAAATTATGGTGATACCTGAAATGACAGTAACTAAATATACAGCTACTTCGTTCTTCTGGACAGTACATGTACCTTGACACCGCTTACCTCCAATGATGACAATGATTCATGGTTAAGGGGGCGGGAAAAAAAACACCTGCAAATAGAGTTAGAAAAATAGCATTAAAAATAGGGCAGCCCTGCTGAGTGCCATGTTCAATCTACACCATCTCAGATGCTTCTCCCATAATAGCTATCCGGGAATAAGGTTTCTGACACATATGTGGAACACAGTGCAATCATTTTGCACTGAATCTCATCTTTGATATTGCTGCCCATAGATAGGGCAAGGAGACACTATTGAGAGGAAGGATCACACAGGATTCTCTACACATATTAGCTGCATCAAAAAGGCTACAGCCATGTTAGTATGAATAGGAGTGTCCCTACTTGGGACAAAACCATGCTGTTGCATATTGACAATAGGCTTAATCATACCTGCAAACCTGATAGCTCAGAACTTGGTGTAGATTTCAACATCAGCGTTAATCAATGAGATCAACCGATACGAACCTTGCTCCGTAGAGGGCTTTATTTTTTTAAGGAAACCACAATATTGCCAGAGTCCCATGATTCTGAGATTCCTTACGCTTGATAACACTCTGAAATGTTAGTGCAATAAGAGGAACCAGGACATCAGCAAAAAGTTTATAGAACTCAGAGAAAATCCCATGTTGGCCCGTCACTTTACCAGGAGGGATTGAGAGATTTGAAGTAGACACTTCAAATTTAGAACACTTCGATTATAGTTTTGCAGGTCTTTTGAATTATAGAAAGACTGATAAAACAAATGCAATTTTTCAAGAATGTCAAACGGATGGCAAGTCTTCTGATTGTATTTCCTCTTGATTTTGAAGGTTAGGATCGTAACCAATGTATTCCCCATGCTCATAACTTCCTAATATAAGTGACTGCGGCTCTTTCATGCAGCGAATGCCAATCTTGCATCAATACTGAACCATTTTTAAAAAGCACCCCCATTTAGATGGATCTTTGGAGAGATTTGCAACAGCATGCACCTTGTCTAGCCGTGCCAATTTGGCTATACCCTGCTCCTCTGTATCCTGCAATTTTTTATTACGATTGACCCCATACATAATAGCAGTTCCTTTACTATATAGTTTCAAGGCATTTCATACCACTGAGATAGGGGCAGAACTCTGATTGTGCCCAATATATTCAATCAGATTTATGTACATCATCCGAATGTACTCAGGATCCAGTAGGAGCCAGCATTAACATTTTTTACTCAGGTGGAAGGGCTGAAAAGAATAGCATAGCCTCTGATTGAAACCTGTTAGGTTGATTCCCCCTAGTTGAAGACCTAACTGCAGGAGTATTGTTTAGTTATTGAATTCAACATATGTCTCTGTAAGGCACAGGATTTGTGGCTTGAAGAGGTTTATAGTTTCTTTCACCATCTCTTAAAAGTGCTATTTACATCCTCTAACATCCAGCACATAAACCTAAGAGCCATCATCATAATGAGCAGAAAGAAGCACTAACTGCTATTGTAAAATATCCATAACCAGGGACATAGTTTAAGTATTTTCAAGTCACCTTCAATCCTTAAATAATATGTAAACCCCCATTGTTTCCCCAGAGAGATTACAATGATCCTCCTTTTTCAATATTTCCCCCATATAGAGACCTACTCCTTCTCCCGCACCCCTACTGCCCCCACTCAGCATCCCCCTTTTGCCCTACATTAAGAGGGCCCACCCTAAGGCATCATCCCTCCACTAGCAAATGTGGAACAATGGTCATATCCTGGTCACGAAAAAGAGGTAATCACATGAAAGAAAATATGACATGATCATCCTTATGGCCTAAAAAGAACAATCCCCCCAAAATGATCAGTCCACCACTAAATACAAAGCAAGGTGTAAAGGGATAAGTCAGGTAAGATTGGAAAGCCTGTAAACACCCTGCAAGAAGAAAGCCTTTTTAGAATAACAGAGTATTACCACCTAGTAAAACCACCTACCCATGTACCCATTTACCTGTCTTCATGGTAAAAAATCACCGGGATAGTCAGACCTACCAGGTAGAATGCCACAATTATGCCCATACTTCTATACTGAGCAAAATCATTATACTGTATAAAGTGACATTAAGCTAGAGGTGCCCTCCAGCGAAAACAAATACGCTCTTAAAAGCCTACACAGCACACTAAGCTATAGGGTCTGAGTCAGTAGGTCCAGTATTATTCTTAGACACATCAGCCATAATGTTCATTCATGTACCCTATCCCTCATGCCCAGAATATTGGCAGAATACTCCTTCTAGTTTAGATTTCCATGACCAGCATGATACAAGCTTCACTCCCTTCCCCTCATGACAGACGTATATCTTGCCATATCAGATCACCTTGAGAAGTGCCGGTTCCTGGAAAAACACCTGCACTCCTAGCTCTCTTAGAAGCATGATTACATTCTGGACTTGCCATTGGCATTCAACAGTAGTATGACAAAAGTTAAACCACACAAAAAACTTGACTGAATCCACTGTGATTAGGGTGGAGAGCTTAGCTTTAGGGTATACCTCCTGCCGGAGGAAGAAATTACCAATGTAAATCAAAATCAAATGAGGATTTTTAGTTGCTGGATGTGCACACTAGTCTAGCCAGATTAGGAGCTGATATGACTGCTGTATCTGAGAGTCCCAGTCCCTGTCTAAAAGTTCAAGAAAAGCTTTCTGAAAGAGCTCCATAACAGATATCCTCATATCTCCACCTTTCAGATTTTCCTGGGCTCCCAGGATGCACAGGTTATTGAGACATTGGGGGTCATTACAACCCTGGCGGACGGTGGTAAAGGTGAGGTAATACCGCAAACAGGCCAGCGAACAAAAAAAGGGAATTATGACCGTGGCGGAAACCGCCAACATAGACAGCCACTTTAACAGTCCGCCCGCCACGGCGGTACAGACAAGCAGCGCGGCGGTCACCGCCATCAGACAGGCGGAAGACAATGTACCGCCCACAGTATCACAACCCGCCAATCCGCCACCTTTTCCGGGGCGGATTCACCGTGGATAAAAACACGGCGGAAAGAGCTTTTGCAATGGGAAAACGCTCACCTTAACACACTCCACGAGGAAGGAGGCCACCATGGAGCCGGAACTACAAATACTCCCTGCCCTTGTCTTCCTGCTCGTCTACGAACACCAGCAACGGCGGCGCCGAAGACAACGGTGAGTACTGCACCTACGACATAGGGGAGGCAAAAGTCAAGGGGACACACACGCAACACCCCCACCCCCACCCTCGCACATTACAACACACACACCAATGCATTTCCAAACATCACAGTAACAACCCACAACCCCCCCGGAAGAATGCAAAGACAAAAGGAAATCAGTTCAAACATTGTAATGTATCAAAATACAGTTACCAAATATATACAGATATATATACACATTCCAAATTTTATACATTACGAGAAGTAGTGCAGGTATGCACATATCAATGTCCGTGCACAACTGGGCCCAAAATGCATGGGCGAGGCCCAAACTAGATACCTGTCCACAAACGGAGAGAACACTGCAGGGGCATCAGATAGAAATACAACAGGCACCTCAGGGGGAGGGGGGGGGGGGGGGCACCTCAGCCGGATTACAACACCACGCCAGATCCACAAAGGGGCTCCATGCCCATTGATGTATCCTGGGGAGTGCAAAGCCACAGTCTCTCAAGTCTCTACAGTGGGTGGGTTGCCCACTGGTCAATCCTGGGGAGTGCAAAGCCACAGTCTCTCAAGTCTCTACAGTGGGTGGGTTGCCCACTGTACAATCCTGGGGAGTGCAAAGCCACAGTATATCAAGTCTCTACAGTGGGTGGGTTGCCCACTGTACAATCCTGGGGAGTGCAAAGCCACAGTCTCTCAAGTCTCTACAGTGGGTGGGTTGGCCATTGGACCATCCTGGGGAGTGAAAAGCCACAGTCTCTCAAGTGGATAACAGTCTCCACTGGTTCTGGAGAGGGACTGGTGCCCAGAGTGCTTCATCCTGTTAAGGACAGATGGAGTGGATGCATGTCTCCACTGGTTCTGGAGGGGGACTGGTGCCCACAGTGCTTCATCCTGTTAAGGACAGACGGAGTGGATGCATGTCTCCACTGGTTCTGGAGGAGGAATGGTGCCCAGACTGCATCAAGCTCCCCATGACGGTTCCTGTTCAATCACTGTCCCAGCTGCACATGGAATAACAATGCTTGATGTGGCAGTTTATTCCCTGTCCAGCGGTGCTTTGCCATGGCGGTCTCTGACCTGTTCAGCGGTGCTTTGCCCTGTTTAGCGGTGCTTTGCCCTGTTCAGCGGTCTTCACCATGGCGGTGTTTTCCCTGTCCAGCGGTGCTTTGCCATGGCGGTCTCTGACCTGTTCAGCGGTGCTTTGCCCTGTTCAGCTGTGCTTTGCCCTGTTCAGCGGTCTTCACCATGGCAGTGTTTTCCCTTTCCAGCGGTGCTTTGCCATGGCGGTCTCTGACCTGTTCAGTGGTGCTTTGCCCTGTTCAGCGGTGCTTTGCCCTGTTCAGCGGTCTTCACCATGGCGGTGTTTTCCCTGTCCAGCGGTGCTTTGCCATGGCGGTCTCTGACCTGTTGAGCGGTGCTTGCCATGGCGGTCTCTGACCTGTTCATTGGTGTGTCGCATGATGGTCCCTCATTGCCCAGCGGGGCTGTGGTTGCCGGGGCCCTCCTGGGCACTGACTCTGGCGGTGGTCTCAGGACCAGTGACGATTGTGCTGCCCTCCTGGGCACTGACTCTGGCGTGGTCTCCTGACCAGTGACGATACTGCTGCCCTCCTGGGCACTGACTCCGGCGGTGGTCTCATGATCAGTGACGATTATGCTGCCCTCCTGGGCACTGACTCTGGCGGTGGTCTCAGGACCAGTGACGACAGTGCTGGCGGTGGCGTCCCGGCCGCCGGGGAGGATGGCACCCTTCTCCACCGTGCTGCTCTTCCCAGACTGTGCAGACTTCCTCTGGCCCTTCACCACCTTTGGAGGAGTCACAGCTGACTCGGAACTCCCCCCGGGACCCGTGTGAGCAGGTTTTCCACCAGGAGTCGTCACCCTGTCCCGTCGGCCACTTTCCAACTTGAGGTGCTTTACAGGGGGTGGACTGGCAGTGCTTTGGCTCTGTGTCACACTGGCTGCCCTGGTGGCCGGTGCACTCCACACACCTTTGACACGCACCACTGGTACTGGACTTTTTTTGGCTGAGGTGCTACTACGGGACCTATCAATTGGAGGGGTGGGTGTGGGGGCAAAGAGGTCAACGTTGCTGAGGAAGAGGTGCTGACGAAGACTGGGATGGGTAGCTGGAGGGGGTCTGGGAGTGGAGGAAGAGGAGGTGGTTGTAGAAGGTGTAACGTTAGGTGATTTGGGTGCAGGTGCAGGTACTGGAGGCTGTCGTGAGGTGGATGGATGTTGGGTATGTGAGTGGCCGCGATTGTGTACTTTGGGAGGGGGCGTCACAGACACACTGGGAGTGGACACAGGGGACGTGTAAATGGTAGTGGGGGTGGTGAGTGCAGGCGAGCGGGGTGTGGTTCTGAGTGTTCTGGTGCGAGTCCTAGTGCCTGTAGATGTAGTGCATGCAGGTGAGAGTGTAGACGACACTGGGAGGGAGGAGGGAGACGACGAGGAGGGGGACACAGTGGAGGCAGTGGATGTTGCTGTGTCTGTATGTGGGTGATGCTTGTGTGAGTGCCTGTGGGTTGTGTGGTGCTTATGTTTGCCTCAGCTACTTGTGTGTGTAGAGGTGTATGCATGCTTGTCTGATGGTGTGCTTGGGATAGGCTGGGGTACAGGGTATTGGGTCTGGGTGGAGGAAGTTGGAGGGGGGAGGCTAGACACAGGGACAATGGCTGCCATCAGTGCTGAGGCCAGAGATTGCAGGGTTCGATGAAGGGCAGCCTGACCAGAATGAATGCCCTCCAGGAATGCATTACCGTGTTGCAACTCCCTTTCTACACCCTGGATGGCATTCACAATGGTAGACTGCCCAACAGTGAGTGACCTGAGGAGGTCAATGGCCTCCTCACTGAGGGCAGCAGGGGTGACAGGGGCAGGGGCTGAGGTGCCTGGGGCGAAGGTGATGCCCACCCTCCTGGGTGAGCGGGCACGGCGCAAACGCTGAGGGGCTGCTGGGAGGGCAGTGCTGGTAGGGGAGGTGGTGGCTGTACCTGTAGAAGTGGGGGGCACAGATGGTGCCGCCACCACAAGGGAGCTCCCATCCGCGGACGAGTCTGTGTCGCTGTTTGGTGATCCGGTGACCGATGTGAAGCTCCCCTCGCCCTCCGTCCCACTGGTGTATTCAGAGTCTGTGTTGTGGCCCTCCATGGCCATGTGGGATGCAGCTCCCTCGTGCTCCGGTGCCACTGTACCTCCGGCTGATGATGCTGATGCACAAAAGAACAGGGAGAGCAGAAAAAGGAGGGGGGACGACAGAAGAAAGACAGGTTGAGTGCATGGCTTACCGCTACCATTGGCGGACAATACAGACACAGCAGCACCCTGCATTACGCCGTGCTGTTGGCCTCTACAGATGCAATTCCTGGGATATGGCCTACATGGCTATGGTAGACATCTGCACACATAGATTCCACAGGGGCATGTATACCTGTACTTGGCACTCTACTGAGGTGGGGTGGAGTGAAACATGGCCTGCCTTACGGAGGGGCCTAGCCTACGTAACTCGCCCTGGCCTAGGGAAACCCACACCCCTCCTTCCCCACCCAGACCCCTCCACTGCACGCAAAGTCCCCAGAATGAGAGTGTACTCACCCCCTTGTGTCTGCTGTGATGCCCTCAAGCGCCCATCCAACTCAGGGTAGCCACCGCCAGGATCCGTAACATCAGGGGGGTCATGGTGCGACGGGCACCCCTCCCATGTTGGGAGGCCATCCCCAGCTGAGCCTCCACCGTCTTCTTGCTCCAGCGGCGAATGTCCTCCCATCTTTTTCGGCAGTGTGTGCCCCGTCTCTGGTGGACCCCCAGGGTCCGGACGTCCTTGGCGATGGCACGCCAAATGTCCCTCTTCTGGTGGGCGCTGACCTACATGACATGCACAGGGGAAGAAGAGAAGTCATTACCAACTGCACCGTCGATGTGAGTGGCCCCCATCCCTACCCTTGCCATGTGGCACATGCATTCACACTCCTTCATGTTCCCTGAACTCCGCCCCCTTCCAACTCACATCCAGCCCTCTCCACCCAGGCATAGCCCATACAACGTGCTCCCTGTGTACTTACCTGTTGGTCTGGAGGACCGTAGAGTAGCGTGTACTGGGGAAGGACCCCGTCGACTAGCTTCTCCAACTCCTGAGCAGTGAAGGCAGGGGCCCTTTCCCCAGACGTAGCAGCCATTGTCTCTTCCAGACCGAGGTCACAGCAGCACTTGCAGTGTAGGTCCTCTCCTGTCGAAGATCAGGTATAGAGTGATTGAACAGATGGCGGTCACGTCCGCAGCGGTGACGTCCGCAGTGGTGCATGTCATCACCGCCGGCGCACTTCATAATTGGCTCCTGGGACCCATAGAGTCCAATGTTAACCAATGCAGCACTGCGCCGAGGTCTACGACCGCCTACCGCGACGGTGTACAACGACAGCGCAGATACCTCACATCCCATTGTCCCAGTTTAGAGGTCAGGCAGCCGCCATTTCAGGGGCCAACATGGCTTCATTTACTACTGCGTCACACATACCTAGGCCTACACTCAACACACATACAGGAACAGTTTTGTGTTTTGTGTCGTGTTCTCTGTATCTGTGGGTACATACCTGGGAATTTGTTGACTCTGTGGTCACTGTTGTCCTTCCTAGGCACCGTCAGCTGGGACATTTGAGAAGATGGCGGAATCCTCCGGTGTACCGACCGCTGATGGACCTGTTGACAATGGAGGAGCGACATTTGATCATCACCTACAGGTTTGACCGTGCCACTATCCAGGAACTATGTACCCAGTTGGAGCCAGACCTGATGTCACCAATCATCCATCCCACTGGAATCCCCCCTGACGTGCAGGTGCTGTCAGTGCTCCATTTCCTTGCAAGTGGGTCTTTTCAGACAACAGTGGCCATGGCATCAGGGATGTCCCAGACTATGTTTTCCAACGTGTTGTCCAGAGTGTTGTCTGCCCTGCTGAAACACGTAAGGAGCTACATCGTTTTCCCTCAGGTGGAGGATTTGGCTACAGTTAAAGGTGACTTCTATGCCCTTTGACATCTCCCCAGCGTCATAGGTGCTATTGATGGGACCCATGTAGCTCTGGTCCCCCCCCACAGGAGTGAACACGTGTACAGGAACCGGAAGAGTTATCATTCCATGAATGTACAGATGGTATGTTTGGCAGACCAGTACATCTCCCAGGTAAATGCTATGTTCCCTGGCTCAGTGCATGAAGCCTACATCCTGCGGAATAGCAGTATCCCGTTTGTTATGGGTCAACTCCAGAGGCACCGTGTGTGGCTATTAGGGGACTCTGGTTACCCTAACCTGTCATGGCTATTGACCCCAGTGAGGAATCCAAGGACCAGGGCAGAGGAACGCTACAATGAGGTCCATGGGCGGACTAGGAGGGTGATCGAGTGCACCTTCGGCCTCCTGAAGGCCAGGTTCAGGTGCCTCCATATGACAGGTGGTTCCCTATTCTACTCACCGAGGAAGGTGTGCCAGATCATCATCGCCTGCTCAATGCTTCACAATCTTGCTTTGCGACACCAGGTGCCTTTTCTGCAGGAGGATGGTCCAGATGGCGGTGTTGTGGCAGCTGTGGAGCCTGTGGAGCCTGTGGACAGTGATGAGGAGGAAGCTGAGGAAGAAGACATAGACAACAGGGAGTCAGTCATACAGCAATATTTCCAGTGACACACAGGTGAGAACATTTTATTTTACTATTACATTCACTTTCACACTTCTACCTCTATCCTGTCTGTCATTTAGTAGCTGTATTTGGTAACTGAGTTGTACCTTTCCATTATGGTTTCACAGGTGTGGTTACCAACGTGTGTCATCTGCTTGGATCCTTCATGGACTTGTGATGTGTGACATAGGTATGTTGGCTTTACAATTGAAAATGCATTTTGACACTGTCATTGATAATACAAATTTACCAAATCACAGACTGAATCCAGATAGTTTTGTGCTTCAAGGGTGTTTATTTAAGTGCTCAAAAATGGGGGGGGGTTGTAAAATGGTGATGGGGGACGGTGGAGGATTGTCCATGGCAGAGTCCAGTCTATTGGTCACACAGGTGCACTGCCCATATGGGCATAGGAAGTGGAGCTGGGGCAGTTTCAATATGGACAGAGTAACAAAGTGGGACAGTAGGAGGACAATCAGGGTGGTCTCATTTCCTGGTGGGGGTCTTGCCATCTTGCTCTGTCCTGTTCCTGGATGTCAGGGACCGCTTGCGGGGTGGTTCTTCATCTGCAGGGGGTGGGGTGCTGGTATGGTGGTCCTGTGGCGTGGCGTCCTGTCCACTAGCACCGGCGGAGGTGGTGGGCAGTTCATCGTCCATGCTAGAGTCAGGGGCCCCTTGGAGTGCCACGGTGTCCCTCATGGTCTTTTGTATGTCCTTCAGCACCCCTACGATGGTGCCCAGGGCGCAGCTGATGGTTCTGATCTCCTCCCTGAACCCCAAATACTGTTCGTCCTGGAGGCGTGGGGTCTCCTGAAACTTGGCCAGGACCGTAGCCATCGTCTCCTGGGAGTGGTGGTATGCTCCCATGATGGAGGAGAGGGCCTCGTGGAGGGTGGGTTCCCTTGGCCTGTCCACCCCCTGTCGCACAGCAGCCCTCCCAGATCCCCTGTGTTCCTGTGCCTCCGTCCCCTGGACCGTGTGCCCACTACCACTGCCCCCAGGTCCCTGTTGTTGTTGGGGTGGTGGGTTATCCTGGGTTCCCTGTAGTGGTGGACACACCGCTGATTGACGTGTCCTGGGTACGGAGGTATGGGCCTGCTGGGTGGGTGCTGTGCTGGTGTTACCAGAGGGTGGAAGGTCAGTGTTGGCATGTGCCTGTGCAAGGGGAACCGACTGTCCCGAGGCCCACAATGGCCCGGGCTGGTCATCAGGATCCAGTAGGGCAGAGCTGCTGTTGTCACTGTGGGCCTCTTCTGTGGGTGGAGTGGAAATGTCTGGACCCTCCTGTGTGGTGACGTTCCGTAGTGGTCCTGCAGAGATATAAGAGCATGATTATTGCATTAGTGTGTGTAATGGTGTGCAATGGGTGGGTGTGCGTGAACCCCAGTGCAAGCATTCCTGTGTGTGGGTTTGTGTGATGATGGTTAGGGGGTTGTTATGGGTATGTACAGTGAGCATGCTTTGGTGAGTCGTGAGCATGCTTAGTTGTGTCATGCATGGCTTGGTGTTGGGATGAGTGGTTTGTGTTATTAGTACATTAGTGAGGAGTTGTAGTGATAGGGGAGGCGGTGAGGGTGGGGGTGTGTGATAGCATGCAGGTAGGATGGGAGATATGATAGTTAAGATTTGACTTACCAGTGTCCATTCCTCCACCGACTCCTCCGAGGCCCTCAGGATGCATGATGGTCAAGACTTGCTCCTCCCATGTTGTTAGTTGTGGGGGAGGAGGTGGGGGTCTGCCGCCAGTCCGCTGTACCGCGATGTTGTGCCTGGAGACCACAGAACGCACCTTCCCCTGTAGGTCGTTCCACCTCTTCCTGATGTCCTCCCGATTTCTTGGATGCTGTCCCTCAGCGTTGACCCTGTCCACGATTCTGCGCCATAGCTCCATCTTCCTGGCTATGGAGGTGTGCTGCACCTGTGAGCCAAATAGCTGTGGCTCTACCCATAGGATTTCCTCCACCATGACCTTGAGCTCCTCCTCGGAAAACCTGGGGTGTCTTTGGTGTGACATGGGGTGGTGTGGGTGATGTGTGGGGTGGTGTAAGTGTTGATGTATGTGGTGATGTGTAGTGGTGTGTGGTGTTTTGTGCGTGGAATGTTGTATGGGTGATGGTGTTGTGTGCCTCTGTGTGGTGGGGTTCTCAATTGCTGTGCTCTCTGTCTCTCGGCTTCCTCAAAATTTCTGGTCGTAGGGGTTTGTGGGTGATGTGGGTATGTGTTTTATATTGAATTGGGTGTGTGGGAGTGGTGTTTGTATGTGTATCAGGTGTGTCTTTTTTTAATTGTCTAATGTGGCGGTGTTTTGGAGATGTGTGTGTATTTTGAGCTCGGCGGTGTGTACCGCCAATGGAATGCCGCGGTTGAAAGACCGCTTCGTGGATTCGTGGGTCGTAATAGCATGGGCGTGTTTCTGTTGACGTGACGGTGGAGGAATTGTTTTTGCCAGTTTAACACTGACCTTTGGTGTGGCGGACTTGTGTGGGTGTCTGAATTTCGCCGGATTCTGAGATGTGGGTCATAATAGATGTGGCGGAATTCCGCTGCTGCGGCGGTGTATTGGCGGTTTTCTGCACGGCGGTAAGCGGCTTTTACCGCTTATGTTGTAATGACCCCCATTGTCTGTTTTCAAGATTCTTGATATTTTCACTTAGCTGCACGTCATGGACATCTACTCATCCCACTAAATGAGTCTCTGAATCCTCAGTCTCTGCAGTCCTCTGCTCAAACTCTTTGATTTGATCTGCAATTTGATTAATATTGTGGGGAATTTGTGGAAAATTGATTGACTATTGATTGCATCCTAATATTACTGTGGAATTCTAACTTATGTTCCTGTATTTTGAGTCTGATTCATGCCCAGGTTTAGTGGGGTTATTTGGTCTACCCCTATTTATTTATACTTATGTTCATTTATAAGGCAAAAAATATCCTTAAGTGAGGGCTCCTGAACTGTATGTAGCACTGTATTCATAGTTGGGGTGCAGATGGAAAATAAAGAGAAATGCTGCCGAGGAAAGGACTTCTGAATAAAAGGCCTCATGTTCTCCATGATGCAACTGTGACTGCTGATGACTCAAGCTTAGACACTGACAAAATATAGTCGGCTGTTTTTGTGCAAGGTGGGAATGGGAGAGGTGGAAGATAGCAAGTACTGTTAACAGATCTCCAATCATTGCAGGTCCTCTTAGATGGTTTTGGGCCCTTCGAACACTCAGAGTCGAGGCCACCATCTCTCTTTGTATCCTGTTTATTCCTTCTGCCTGGCTTTGGGCTTCTTGCCTTTGGTGAATTAGGTACTTTGTTTAGGGTTGACCCATCAGTTTCTAGAAAGTCAGACAGAGGCAAGGTGGGTATACATCTGCCTGGGTCTTGATCCTGCATGAAGATGACTGTAGCTTGTGAATCCATGCTTTCTGCCTGACTATTGAGCACCCTTACCGTACTGGTGATAACAGCCCCACTTCCTCCACAGTCACTGTATTCAATATGGGTGACCTCTCAATGTACAGAGCTCACTGTATAAAGACCCCAGACTCAGTCTGAGCATACAGGTAGGTCACTCTGTTCAGGGGTCACAACAAGAGTCTGAACTGCTGGTGGAAAGGACTAAGCCTGCACTAATGGAGTACCTGGGCTAGTCACCCATGGCTCATCCTCTAGTGCATATATTTATTTTGAGCTCCGCAGCCCTCACTTGGAACCTCTCTATTTAGAGAGACTTACTTGTCTGCAGCATCCTCCTTTGGAATGTCTACCACCCTCCATGTACAGGCTGCTGATGAACAAGCAGGGTCATAAAAGCAGCAAAATGTTTGAGCATAAGTGCAGACTTTGAGTTAACTAAATGTGTATTCACATAAGGTTCAGCTGCCTGTGCTCTAAATCTCAATTCCTCCCCTCTCAGGGGAACCACCAAAATATCCATTGTTGTGCCTGTGAGTGCTGTTGGCAATAATTAGTGTTTTACATGTTTGCTTGATTCTTGGCCTGCTGGATGGCTTTTTCTGGCTCTGCCTTTCTCCCCAATACTAATCATCATCTGACCAAAGCAGGACAGCACAGATAGTAGCAGGCAGTTCCACAAACACTTTTACCACAGAGGATATTACATGTCCAGTTTCATCCAAAGAACATGTACCCAGGTTGGCCATACTCCCAGCCACACCCTGGTCACCAACTCTGCTATCCTCTTGAAGCTGCCCGGCAGACCTCTCACCGCTCATCATGACTTGCCTCCACTCTGCCTACACGGCTGGCAGGTAAGCTACTTCTCACGGAGACTTGTACAGAGCTCCAAAGCACTGCCAACTGGGCATCCTTCACATGACGGCCACGTCATAATGCCATTGCTGCATCATTTTGACCAATTTTAAAGGGAGCAGCTGAAAGAGAGTTGCCCGGTGTGTCACCACTATGGCACTGCTGTGACTGTGCTTGTGCAGCTCCTGGGTTTTGGTGGGTGTAAGAAAGACAAGGAAGATATGAATTACTTGGCAGGTGGTTGCATTTTTTGTAGAGTTTCTCCGATAAATTATTAGTGCTCCGCTACAGCAACTGTATGCAGCTTAGCAATGAGCTTACATCTTTCCCCATGTAAATGTCATGATTTATACTTCTCTCACCAATGACACTTGCGTCGCCTTTTCAGCAGCCTATCTTGGCACTGAAATTTCATGTAACATGGAAGAAGTTTTTAAACCTGAGGGTGTGGCCAGCCAAGATGGCTGATTAAATGTGCCTTGCTGAAGCTCCCAATGTGAAGGGAATAATCCTGCTGCATCCTGAGCCCTCAGCCCTTAGGAACCCAACAAATTGGAGCACCTGCAATCCTTTCTCTTTGGTGTGCCATCGCGCATAGGCCCGGACTCCTACGATGCCTCAGTGCAGAAAAAGCATCCACAAGATGGACTGGCGCTGATGTGGCCTTGATGATTGAGTAGACTAGACTATTTTGTCATGCAAGCTGACGTGACACAGCAAATAGTTGGTTTAGTCTACTTGTCCTGATATATGTCTGACTACTTACTCCTGTTAATTACTGGGTCTATGCATAGCTTTTTGTCTAGAGCACCACACTGTGACTCAAGGTGGAAGCGCTGACAGACCCAGTCTTTCACAAGACTTTGACAGACATCATCAACCAATACTTTGAATGTAATTAGGGCAGCGCAGGCAGCAGGGCTGTGGAATGGGATTTCATGAAAGTGGTCATCCAGGGTGTGTGTATGGCAACGTCCATGGATATATGCCAGACACAGGAGACAGACTTGTTATGTAGTGAGGAGGCACGGATAGCCTTTGAAAGAGCTCTGGACGCTAACCCGGAGATCCTGGGAGACTAGGACCAAGCAGAGCGCAGGGGACCAATTAGAAAACCACACCTGCAATATCAGTTTCAGAAGATTCTATATTGAAGGGGATAGAGCGGGTGACTCTTGGCTCTTTTGATAATGTCTGAAACCTTGGTACAACCCATATTGTCCCTGATGGACTGAATGGGGACCATTGTTTCCACCCATCAGCCAATTAATGAGGTTTTCAAAGAACATCTAGGATTGGTTTATGCCACACTTCAATGCTTGGATGTGCACCTAATCCCTGGTTATCTGGTGGTGCTCCTCCTGCTGCGGCTCACCGTGGAAGAACAAGAGGAACTAGTGGCCCCTTTAACCAAAGAAGAGCTGCTCAGGGCAGTGAATACACTGAAAACTGTTAAGTGCCCAGGGTGAGATGGACTGTTGGCAGAATTTTATAAAACCTTCTCGGAGCCCCTGGTCAACAATTTGCTACATGTCTACACCAAAGCACTTGAGAGAGAAGTGCTCCATAACTCTTTGGGGGAGGCCCTACTAGTGCTGATACCAAAACCAGGGAAAGACCCTACAGAGGCAAGCTCCTATTGTCCATTCTTCATATTAAACATAGACCAGACGATCCTCAGCCATGCGCTGTTGGTGAAACTGCTGCCTCATCTCCCACGACTGATCCATGTGGATCGGTTGGGAATCATCCTGCACCAAAACATGTTCCTCTTCCACCTGATGCATGTTCTATAAGAACTTGACCTGGATAATAAACTGTATGCACTTGCCTTCCTGGATATTGAAAAGGCCTTTGATTCTATTTGTTGTGAGTATGTTTGGCAGGGATTGGGTAGGGCAGGGCTAGGCCATAATTGCATGAGATGGATCAAACTACTATATCAAAGACCAACAGCAAAGGTCCATATTGGGCGATATGTCTCAACCAACATATCATTATAGAGGGGCAACTGCTGTTCCCTCTGATCTTTGCCCTTGTGATGGAGCCCCTAGCATGCAATCTTTGTCAGACATTGCATAGGTGGGGCATACAGGTGGGTCGAATGGAGCATGTGCGGATGACGATAGGGTTTACCTGTGTCAACCTAAGGTTTACCTGTGTCAACCTGACATCTTAGTCCTGATCTTGCTCAATGTCATGCAGGAATCAGGAGACCTCACTGGGCTTTTCCTTACCTGTGCTAAGTCAACCCTATTTCTTTAGGGGGCGCTGAAACGGCTGTCTGTTGATCACTTGCCTGAGTTAGGGCTGCCCTGGATGCTGGATAGTGTCAAATATCTTGGTGTACAAGTGGCTCATGGCACCGATGAATCTTTAAGGAACTGGACAGTCTTTTGATGAAACTACCATGGGAGGAGAATCGCTGTAGGATTGGGCAAAGCACTCTTAATAAAAAATGGAAAAGAGGTGGAATGGAGGGCCCAGACCTAGAGCTTTACTACCTGGCAGTGCACCTCCAACATGCCATCAACTGGCTGGGTGGCGAGTACAATTGTGAAAGATTGCTCCTGGCCAGTACCCTTGAGAGCCGATTTGTTACTATGCTAGACACGCTCAGGTCATTTTGGGCTGGGCCAGGGCCACTTCCTACAATATGCGAAAATAGCAGTGATGGTTTGTCAACTCTGGCCATCGTTTCCTGACACACGTAAGCCCACGCAGACGATGGTTGCCCTGTTCACATTGGTGGAAGATTGCAGACTAATCAGACATTTGTATTGTGATCTACGTGCAGATAAACCTCAGCCACCACTAATTATAGATCATTAAAAAAAACTATTCAGAGAAAAAATGATATTTACTAGAGTAGACCTCAACTTCAATCAAACAGTGTCCTCTTGGCTGTAGTAACATTTAGACACTGGGTCCTATGGTAGTGCAACATGGAGATGTTCTCTTTTTATAGGATTTTCACTTTTTCTCTTGACTTACAGCAAAATAGCCATTGGATAAGCAGCAGTTTGTTTTTTTCTCAAAAGATTTGTGACCCCTGTAACTCTTTACTTTCTGTTTTTGAGGGCTTTAGTCATTAACCCCTTCGCTGCCAGGCCTTTTCCCCCTCCTGTGCCAGGCCTTTTTTTGCCTATTTGGGGCAGTTCGCGCTTAGGCCCTCATAACTTTTTGTCCACATAAGCTAACCAAGCCAAATTTGCGTCCTTTTTTTCCAACATCCTAGGGATTCTAGAGGTACCCAGACTTTGTGGGTTCCCCTGAAGGAGGCCAAGAAATTGGCCAAAATACAGTGAAAATTTCATTTTTTTCAAAATAATTGGAAAAAGTGGCTGCAGAAGAAGGCTTGTGGTTTTTCCCCTGAAAACGGCATCAACAAAGGGTTTGCAGTGCTAAACTCAGCAGCTTCCCAGCTTTCAGGAACAGGCAGACTTGAATCAGAAAACCCAATTTTTCAACACAATTTTGGCATTTTACTGGGGCATACCCCATTTGTGCAATTTTTTGTGCTTTCAGCCTCCTTCCAGTCAGTGACAGGAATGGTCATGAAACCAATGCTGGATCCCAGAAACCTAAACATTTCTGAAAAGTAGACAAAATTCTGAATTCAGCAAGGGGTCATTTGTGTAGATCCTACAAGGGTTTCCTACAGAAAATAACAGCTGAAAAAGAAAAATATTGAAATTGAGGTGAAAAAACCATCAATTTTTCTCTACGTTTTACTCTGTAACTTTTCCTTGCAATGTCAGATTATCGAAAGCAATATACCGTTACGTCTGCTGGACTCCTCTGGTTGTGGGGATATATAGGGTTTGTAGGTTCATCAAGAACCCGAGGAACCCAGAGCCAATAAATGAGCTGCACCCTGCAGTGCGTTTTCATTCTATATCGGGTATACAGCAATTCATTTGCTGAAATATAAGGAGTAAAAAATTGCTATCAAGAAAACCTTTGCATTTCCAAAAAGGGCACAAGATAAGGTGTTGAGGAGCAGTGGTTATTTGCACATCTCTGAATTCCGGGGTGACCATAGTAGCACGTGAATTACAGGGAATTTCTCAAATAGATGTCTTTTTTACACACACTCCTATATTTGGAAGGAAAAAATGTAGAGAAAGACAAGGGGCAATAGTACTTGTTTTGCTAATCTATGTTCCCCCAAGTCTCCCGATAAAAATGGTACCTCACTTGTGTGGGTAGGCCTAGCACCCGCGACAGGATATGCCCCAAAACACAACGTGGACACATCACAGAAAACAGAGCTGTTTTTAGCAAAGTGACTACCTGTAGATTTTGGCCTCTAGCTCAGCCGCCACCTAGGGAAACCTACCAAACCTGTGCATTTCTGAAAACTAGAGACCTAGGGGAATCCAAGGAGGGGTGACTTGTGTGGCTCGGACCAGGTTCTGTTACCCAGAATCCTTTGCAAACCTCAAAATTTGGCTAAAAAAACACATGTTCCTCACATTTCTGTGGCAGAAAGTTCTGGAATCTGAGAGGAGCCACAAA
This sequence comes from Pleurodeles waltl, assembly GCF_031143425.1. Taxonomy (NCBI): domain Eukaryota; kingdom Metazoa; phylum Chordata; class Amphibia; order Caudata; family Salamandridae; genus Pleurodeles; species Pleurodeles waltl. Next base: position 654,487,081 of record NC_090443.1, on the reverse strand, counting down.
TTTCCTTCCACCCAGCGTTCCCCCACATCTCCCGATAAAAATGATACCTCACTTGTGTGGGTAGGCCTAGCACCCGCGACAGGATATGCCCCAAAACACAACGTGTACATATCACAGAAAACAGAGCTGTTTTTAGCAAAGTGACTACCTGTAGATTTTGGCCTCTAGCTCAGCCGCCACCTAGGGAAACCTACAAAACCTGTGCATTTCTGAAAACTAGAGACCTAGGGGAATCCAAGGAGGGGTGACTTGTGTGGCTCGGACCAGGTTCTGTTACCCAGAATCCTTTGCAAACCTCAAAATTTGGCTAAAAAAACACATGTTCCTCACATTTCTGTGGCAGAAAGTTCTGGAATCTGAGAGGAGCCACTAATTTCCTTCCACCCAGCGTTCCCCCACATCTCCCGATAAAAATGATACCTCACTTGTGTGGGTAGGCCTAGCACCCGCGACAGGATATGCCCCAAAACACAACGTGGACATATCACAGAAAACAGAGCTGTTTTTAGCAAAGTGACTACCTGTAGATTTTGGCCTCTAGCTCAGCCGCCACCTAGGGAAACCTACCAAACCTGTGCATTTCTGAAAACTAGAGACCTAGGGGAATCCAAGGAGGGGTGACTTGTGTGGCTCGGACCAGGTTCTGTTACCCAGAATCCTTTGCAAACCTCAAAATTTGGCTAAAAAAACACATGTTCCTCACATTTCTGTGGCAGAAAGTTCTGGAATCTGAGAGGAGCCACAAATTTCCTTCCACTCAGCGTTCCCCCACGTCTCCCGATAAAAATGATACCTCACTTGTGTGGGTAGGCCTAGCGCCCGCGACAGGATATGCCCCAAAACACAACGTGGACATATCACAGAAAACAGAGCTGTTTTTAGCAAAGTGACTACCTGTAGATTTTGGCCTCTAGCTCAGCCGCCACCTAGGGAAACCTACCAAACCTGTGCATTTCTGAAAACTAGAGACCTAGGGGAATCCAAGGAGGGGTGACTTGCGGGGCTCGGACCAGGTTCTGTTACCCAGAATCCTTTGCAAATCTCAAAATTTGGCTAAAAAAAACACATGTTCCTCACATTTCTGTGGCAGAAAGTTCTGGAATCTGAGAGGAGCCACAAATTTCCTTCCACCCAGCGTTCCCCCACGTCTCCCGATAAAAATGATACCTCACTTGTGTGGGTAGGCCTAGCGCCCGCGACAGGATATGCCCCAAAACACAACGTGGACATATCACAGAAAACAGAGCTGTTTTTAGCAAAGTGACTACCTGTAGATTTTGGCCTCTAGCTCAGCCGCCACCTAGGGAAACCTACCAAACCTGTGCATTTCTGAAAACTAGAGACCTAGGGGAATCCAAGGAGGGGTGACTTGTGTGGCTCGGACCAGGTTCTGTTACCCAGAATCCTTTGCAAACCTCAAAATTTGGCTAAAAAAACACATGTTCCTCACATTTCTGTGGCAGAAAGTCCTGGAATCTGAGAGGAGCCACAAATTTCCTTCCACCCAGCGTTCCCCCACGTCTCCCGATAAAAATGATACCTCACTTGTGTGGGTAGGCCTAGCGCCCGCGACAGGATATGCCCCAAAACACAACGTGGACACATCACAGAAAACAGAGCTGTTTTTAGCAAAGTGACTACCTGGAGATTTTGGCCTCTAGCTCAGCCGCCACCAAGGGAAACCTACCAAACCTGTACATTTCTGAAAACTAGAGACCTAGGGGAATCCAAGGAGGGGTGACTTGTGTGGCTCGGACCAGGTTCTGTTACCCAGAATCCTTTGCAAACCTCAAAATTTGGCTAAAAAAACACATGTCCCTCACATTTCTGTGGCAGAAAGTTCTGGAATCTGAGAGGAGCTACAAATTTCCTTCCACCCAGCGTTCCCCCAAGTCTCCCGATAAAAATGATACCTCACTTGCGTGGGTAGGCCTAGCGCCGGCGACAGGAAACACCCCAAAGCGCAACGTGGACACATCCTAAATTTTGGAAAAAAACAGAGGTGTTTTTTGCGAAGTGCCTACCTGTAGATTTTGGCCTCTAGCTCAGCCGGCACCTAGGGAAACCTACCAAACCTGTGCATTTCTGAAAACTAGAGACCTAGGGGAATCCAAGGAGGGGTGACTTGCGGGGCTCGGACCAGGTTCTGTTACCCAGAATCCTTTGCAAACCTCAAAATTTGGCTGAAAATACACATGTTACTCACATTTCTGTGGCAGAAAGTTCTGGAATCTGAGAGGAGCCACAAATTTCCTTCTACCCAGCGTTCCCCCAAGTCTCCCGATAAAAATGATACCTCACTTGCGTGGGTAGGCCTAGCGCCGGCGACAGGAAACACCCCAAAGCGCAACGTGGACACATCCTAAATTTTGGAAAAAAACAGAGGTGTTTTTTGCGAAGTGCCTACCTGTAGATTTTGGCCTCTAGCTCAGCCGGCACCTAGGGAAACCTACCAAACCTGTGCATTTCTGAAAACTAGAGACCTAGGGAAATCCAAGGAGGGGTGACTTGCGGGGCTCGGACCAGGTTCTGTTACTCAGAATCCTTTGCAAACCTCAAAATTTGGCTAAAAATACACATGTTACTCACATTTCTGTGGCAGAAAGTTCTGGAATCTGAGAGGAGCCACAAATTTCCTTCTACCCAGCGTTCCCCCAAGTCTCCCGATAAAAATGATACCTCACTTGCGTGGGTAGGCCTAGCGCCGGCGACAGGAAACACCCCAAAGCGCAACGTGGACACATCCTAAATTTTGGAAAAAAACAGAGGTGTTTTTTGCGAAGTGCCTACCTGTAGATTTTGGCCTCTAGCTCAGCCGGCACCTAGGGAAACCTACCAAACCTGTGCATTTCTGAAAACTAGAGACCTAGGGGAATCCAAGGAGGGGTGACTTGTGTGGCTCGGACCAGGTTCTGTTACCCAGAATCCTTTGCAAACCTCAAAATTTGGCTAAAAAAACACATGTCCCTCACATTTCTGTGGCAGAAAGTTCTGGAATCTGAGAGGAGCTACAAATTTCCTTCCACCCAGCGTTCCCCCAAGTCTCCCGATAAAAATGATACCTCACTTGCGTGGGTAGGCCTAGCGCCGGCGACAGGAAACACCCCAAAGCGCAACGTGGACACATCCTAAATTTTGGAAAAAAACAGAGGTGTTTTTTGCGAAGTGCCTACCTGTAGATTTTGGCCTCTAGCTCAGCCGGCACCTAGGGAAACCTACCAAACCTGTGCATTTCTGAAAACTAGAGACCTAGGGGAATCCAAGGAGGGGTGACTTGCGGGGCTCGGACCAGGTTCTGTTACCCAGAATCCTTTGCAAACCTCAAAATTTGGCTGAAAATACACATGTTACTCACATTTCTGTGGCAGAAAGTTCTGGAATCTGAGAGGAGCCACAAATTTCCTTCTACCCAGCGTTCCCCCAAGTCTCCCGATAAAAATGATACCTCACTTGCGTGGGTAGGCCTAGCGCCGGCGACAGGAAACACCCCAAAGCGCAACGTGGACACATCCTAAATTTTGGAAAAAAACAGAGGTGTTTTTTGCGAAGTGCCTACCTGTAGATTTTGGCCTCTAGCTCAGCCGGCACCTAGGGAAACCTACCAAACCTGTGCATTTCTGAAAACTAGAGACCTAGGGAAATCCAAGGAGGGGTGACTTGCGGGGCTCGGACCAGGTTCTGTTACTCAGAATCCTTTGCAAACCTCAAAATTTGGCTAAAAATACACATGTTACTCACATTTCTGTGGCAGAAAGTTCTGGAATCTGAGAGGAGCCACAAATTTCCTTCTACCCAGCGTTCCCCCAAGTCTCCCGATAAAAATGATACCTCACTTGCGTGGGTAGGCCTAGCGCCGGCGACAGGAAACACCCCAAAGCGCAACGTGGACACATCCTAAATTTTGGAAAAAAACAGAGGTGTTTTTTGCGAAGTGCCTACCTGTAGATTTTGGCCTCTAGCTCAGCCGGCACCTAGGGAAACCTACCAAACCTGTGCATTTCTGAAAACTAGAGACCTAGGGGAATCCAAGGAGGGGTAACTTGCGGGGCTCGGACCAGGTTCTGTTACCCAGAATCCTTTGCAAACCTCAAAATTTGGCTAAAAATACACATGTTACTCACATTTCTGTGGCAGAAAGTTCTGGAATCTGAGAGGAGCCACAAATTTCCTTCTACCCAGCGTTCCCCCAAGTCTCCTGATAAAAATGATACCTCACTTGCGTGGGTAGGCCTAGCGCCGGCGACAGGAAACACCCCAAAGCGCAACGTGGACACATCCTAAATTTTGGAAAAAAACAGAGGTGTTTTTTGCGAAGTGCCTACCTGTAGATTTTGGCCTCTAGCTCAGCCGGCACCTAGGGAAACCTACCAAACCTGTGCATTTCTGAAAACTAGAGACCTAGGGGAATCTAAGGAGGGGTGACTTGCGGGGCTCGGACCAGGTTCTGTTACCCAGAATCCTTTGCAAACCTCAAAATTTGGCTAAAAAAAACACATGTCCCTCACATTTCTGTGGCAGAAAGTTCTGGAATCTGAGAGGAGCTACAAATTTCCTTCCACCCAGCGTTCCCCCAAGTCTCCCGATAAAAATGAGACCTCACTTGCGTGGGTAGGCCTAGCGCCGGCGACAGGAAACACCCCAAAGCGCAACGTGGACACATCCTAAATTTTGGAAAAAAACAGAGGTGTTTTTTGCGAAGTGCCTACCTGTAGATTTTGGCCTCTAGCCCAGCCGGCACCTAGGGAAACCTACCAAACCTGTGCATTTATGAAAACTAGAGACCTAGGGGAATCCAAGGAGGGGTGACTTGCGGGGCTCGGACCAGGTTCTGTTACCCAGAATCCTTTGCAAACCTCAAAATTTGGCTAAAAATACACGTTACTCACATTTCTGTGGCAGAAAGTTCTGGAATCTGAGAGGAGCCACAAATTTCCTTCTACCCAGCGTTCCCCCAAGTCTCCCGATAAAAATGATACCTCACTTGTGTGGGTAGGACTAGCGCCCACGAAAGGAAAGGGCCCAAAACACAACGTGGACACATCACATTTTTTTATAAAAAGCAGTGCCTACCTGTGGATTTTGGCCTGTAGCTCAGCCGACCCCTGAGGAAACCTAGCAAACCAGTGCATTTTTGAAAACTAGAAACCCAGGGGAATCCAAGATGGGGTGACTTGCGGGGCTCTGACCAGGTTATGTTACCCAGAATCCTTTGCAAACATCAAAATTTGGCCCAAAAAACACTTTTTCCTCTCATTTCGGTGACAGAAAGTTCTGGAATCTGAGAGGAGCCACAAATTTCCTTCCACCCAGCGTTCCCCTAAGTCTCTCGATAAAAATGGTACATCACTTCTGTGGGTAGGCCTAGCGCCCACAAAAGGAAATGGCCCAAAACACAACGTGGACACAACATATTTTTTCACAGAAAACAGAGGTGTTTTTTGCAAGGTGCCTACCTGTGGTGTTTGGCCTGTAGCTCAGCCGGCCCCAGTTAGGGGGGGGGGGCAGAAATGCCCTAAAATAAATTAGCCCCCCCAACCCCCACCCTCCCCCGCCGGGAGCGACCCTTGCCTACGGGGTCGCTCCCCCTGCGTGACATTGGCACCAAAAAACAAATCCCCAGTGCCTAGTGGTTTCTGCCCCCTTGGGGGCAGGTTGACCTAAACTCAGCCAATCTGCCCCCAAGGGGGGCAGAAATGGCCTAAATACAATTTGTCCCCCAGGGGAGCGACTTTTGCCTGATGGGTCGCTCCCCATCTCTAAAAAAAAAAAAAAAAAAGAAAAAAAAGAAAAATTCCCCTGGCGCCTAGAGGTTTCCCCCCCCCCCCCCGGGGGCAGATCGGCCTAATAATAGGCCGATCTGCCCCCCGGGGGGGCAGAAATGGCCTAAAATAAATTTGCCCCCCAACCCCCACCCCCCCCCCGGGAGCGACCCTTGCCTACTGGGTCGCTCCCCCTGCGTGACATTGGTGCCAAAAAACAAATCCCCGGTGCCTAGTGGTTTCTGCCCCCTTGGGGGCAGATTGACCTAAAATTGGCCAATCTGCCCCCAGAGGGGCAGAAATGGTCTAAATACAATTTGCCCCCCCAGGGGAGCGACCCTTGCCTGATGGGTCGCTCCCCATCTCTAAAAAAAAAAAAAACAAAGAAAAAAAAAAAGAAAAAAAAGAAAAAATCCCCTGGCGCCTAGAGGTTTCCCCCCCCGCCCCCCGGGGGCATATCGGCCTAATAATAGGCCGATCTGCCCCCCGGGGGGGCAGAAATGGCCTAAAATAAATTTGCCCCCCCAACCCCCACCCCCCCCCGGGAGCGACCCTTGCCTACGGGGTCGCTCCCCCTGCGTGACATTGGTGCCAAAAAACAAATCCCCGGTGCCTAGTGGTTTCTGCCCCCTTGGGGGCAGATTGACCTAAAATTGGCCAATCTGCCCCCGGGGGGCAGAAATGGCCTAAAATAAATTTGCCCCCCCAACCCCCACCCCCCCCCCCGGGAGCGACCCTTGCCTACGGGGTCGCTCCCCCTGCGTGACATTGGTGCCAAAAAACAAATCCCCGGTGCCTAGTGGTTTCTGCCCCCTTGGGGGCAGATTGACCTAAAATTGGCCAATCTGCCCCCAGGGGGGCAGAAATGGTCTAAATACAATTTGCCCCCCCAGGGGATCGTCCCTTGCCTGATGGGTCGCTCCCCATCTCTAAAAAAAGAAACAACAAAAAAAAAAAACACAAAAAAAAATTGCCCTGGCGCCTAGAGTGTTCTGCCCCCCCCCCGGGGGCAGTTCGGCCTAATAATAGGCCGATCTGTCCCCCGGGGGGGCAGAAATGGCCTAAAATAAATTTGCCCCCTCAACCCCCACCCCCCCCGGGAGCGACCCTTGCCTACGGGGTTGCTCCCCCTGCGTGACATTGGCGCCAAAAAACAAATCCCCGGTGCCTAGTGATTTCTGCCCCCTTGGGGGCAGATTGACCTAAAATTGGCCAATCTGCCCCCAGGGGTCTAAATACAATTTGCCCCCCCAGGGGAGCGACCCTTGCCTGATGGGTCGCTCCCCATCTCTAAAAAAAGAAACAACAAAAAAAAAAAACACAAAAAAAAAATTGCCCTGGCGCCTAGAGTGTTCTGCCCCCCCCCGGGGGCAGTTCGGCCTAATAATAGGCCGATCTGTCCCCCGGGGGGGCAGAAATGGCCTAAAATAAATTTGCCCCCTCAACCCCCACCCCCCCCGGGAGCGACCCTTGCCTACGGGGTCGCTCCCCCTGCGTGACATTGGCGCCAAAAAACAAATCCCCGGTGCCTAGTGATTTCTGCCCCCTTGGGGGCAGATTGACCTAAAATTGGCCAATCTGCCCCCAGGGGGGCAGAAATGGTCTAAATACAATTTGCCCCCCCAGGGGATCGACCCTTGCCTGATGGGTCGCTCCCCATCTCTAAAAAAAGAAACAACAAAAAAAAAAAACACAAAAAAAAATTGCCCTGGCGCCTAGAGTGTTCTGCCCCCCCCCCCGGGGGCAGTTCGGCCTAATAATAGGCCGATCTGCACCCCGGGGGGGCAGAAATGGCCTAAAATAAATTTGCCCCCCCAACCCCCCCCCCCCCCAGGAGCGACCCTTGCCTACGGGGTCGCTCCCCCTGCGTGACATTGGTGCCAAAAAACAAATCCCCGGTGCCTAGTGGTTTCTGCCCCCTTGGGGGCAGATTGACCTAAAATTGGCCAATCTGCCCCCAGGGGGGCAGAAATGGTCTAAATACAATTTGCCCCCCCAGGGGAGCGACCCTTGCCTGATGGGTCGCTCCCCATCTCTAAAAAAAGAAACAACAAAAAAAAAAAACACAAAAAAAAAAATTGCCCTGGCGCCTAGAGTGTTCTGCCCCCCCCCCGGGGGCAGTTGGGCCTAATAATAGGCCGATCTGTCCCCCGGGGGGCAGAAATGGCCTAAAATAAATTTGCCCCCCCAACCCCCACCACCCCCGGGAGCGACCCTTGCCTACGGGGTCGCTCCCCCTGCGTGACATTGGCGCCAAAAAACAAATCCCCGGTGCCTAGTGGTTTCTGCCCCCTTGGGGGCAGATTGACCTAAAATTGGCCAATCTGCCCCCAGGGGGGCAGAAATGGTCTAAATACAATTTGCCCCCCCAGGGGAGCGACCCTTGCCTGATGGGTCGCTCCCCATCTCTAAAAAAAGAAACAACAAAAAAAAGAAACACAAAAAAAAAATTGCCCTGGCGCCTAGAGTGTTCTGCCCCCCCCCGGGGGCAGTTGGGCCTAATAATAGGCCGATCTGTCCCCCGGGGGGGCAGAAATGGCCTAAAATAAATTTGCCCCCCCAACCCCCACCCCCCCCGGGAGCGACTCTTGCCTACGGGGTCGCTCCCCCTGCGTGACATTGGCGCCAAAAAACAAATCCCCGGTGCCTAGTGGTTTCTGCCCCCTTGGGGGCAGATTGACCTAAAATTGGCCAATCTGCCCCCAGGGGGGCAGAAATGGTCTAAATACAATTTGCCCCCCCAGGGGAGCAACCCTTGCCTGATGGGTCGCTCCCCATCTCTAAAAAAAGAAACAACAAAAAAAAAACACACAAAAAAAAAATTGCCCTGGCGCCTAGAGTGTTCTGCCCCCCCCCCCGGGGGGCAGTTCGGCCTAATAATAGGCCGATCTGTCCCCCGGGGGGGCAGAAATGGCCTAAAATAAATTTGCCCCCCCAACCCCCACCCCCCCCCCGGGAGCGACCCTTGCCTACGGGGTCGCTCCCCCTGCGTGACATTGGCGCCAAAAAACAAATCCCCGGTGCCTAGTGGTTTCTGCCCCCTTGGGGGCAGATTGACCTAAAATTGGCCAATCTGCCCCCAGGGGGGCAGAAATGGTCTAAATACAATTTGCCCCCCCAGGGGAGCGACCCTTGCCTGATGGGTCGCTCCCCATCTCTAAAAAAAGAAACAAAAAAAAAAAAAACACACAAAAAAAAAATTGCCCTGGCGCCTAGAGTGTTCTGCCCCCCCCCCCCGGGGGGCAGTTCGGCCTAATAATAGGCCGATCTGTCCCCCGGGGGGGCAGAAATGGCCTAAAATAAATTTGCCACCCCAACCCCCCCCCGGGAGCGACCCTTGCCTACGGGGTCGCTCCCCCTGCGTGACATTGGCGCCAAAAAACAAATCCCCGGTGCCTAGTGGTTTCTGCCCCCTTGGGGGCAGATTGACCTAAAATTGGCCAATCTGCCCCCAGGGGGGCAGAAATGGTCTAAATACAATTTGCCCCCCCAGGGGAGCGACCCTTGCCTGATGGGTCGCTCCCCATCTCTAAAAAAAGAAACAACAAAAAAAAAAACCACAAAAAAAAAATTGCCCTGGCGCCTAGAGTGTTCTGCCCCCCCCCCGGGGGCAGTTCGGCCTAATAATAGGCCGATCTGTCCCCCGGGGGGGCAGAAATGGCCTAAAATAAATTTGCCCCCCCCAACCCCCACCCCCCCCGGGAGCGACCCTTGCCTACGGGGTCGCTCCCCCTGCGTGACATTGGTGCCAAAAAACAAATCCCCGGTGCCTAGTGATTTCTGCCCCCTTGGGGGAAGATTGACCTAAAATTGGCCAATCTGCCCCCAGGGGGGCAGAAATGGTCTAAATACAATTTGCCCCCCCAGGGGATCGACCCTTGCCTGATGGGTCGCTCCCCATCTCTAAAAAAAGAAACAACAAAAAAAAAAAACACAAAAAAAAATTGCCCTGGCGCCTAGAGTGTTCTGCCCCCCCCCGGGGGCAGTTCGGCCTAATAATAGGCCGATCTGTCCCCCGGGGGGGCAGAAATGGCCTAAAATAAATTTGCCCCCCCACCCCCCCCCCGGGAGCGACCCTTGCCTACGGGGTCGCTCCCCCTGCGTGACATTGGCGCCAAAAAACAAATCCCCGGTGCCTAGTGGTTTCTGCCCCCTTGGGGGCAGATTGACCTAAAATTGGCCAATCTGCCCCCAGGGGGGCAGAAATGGTCTAAATACAATTTGCCCCCCCCAGGGGAGCGACCCTTGCCTGATGGGTCGCTCCCCATCTCTAAAAAAAGAAACAACAAAAAAAAAACACACAAAAAAAAAATTGCCCTGGCGCCTAGAGTGTTCTGCCCCCCCCCGGGGGGCAGTTCGGCCTAATAATAGGGCGATCTGTCCCCCGGGGGGGCAGAAATGGCCTAAAATAAATTTGCCCCCCCAACCCCCACCCCCCCCCCCCGGGAGCGACCCTTGCCTACGGGGTCGCTCCCCCTGCGTGACATTGGCGCCAAAAAACAAATCACCGGTGCCTAGTGGTTTCTGCCCCCTTGGGGGCAGATTGACCTAATATTGGCCAATCTGCCCCCAGGGGGCAGAAATGGTCTAAATACAATTTGCCCCCCCAGGGGAGCGACCCTTGCCTGATGGGTCGCTCCCCATCTCTAAAAAAAGAAACAACAAAAAAAAAAAACACAAAAAAAAAATTGCCCTCGCGCCTAGAGTGTTCTGCCCCCCCCCGGGGGCAGTTCGGCCTAATAATAGGCCGATCTGTCCCCCGGGGGGCAGAAATGGCCTAAAATAAATTTGCCCCCCCAACCCCCACCCCCCCGGGAGCGACCCTTGCCTACGGGGTCGCTCCCCCTGCGTGACATTGGCGCCAAAAAACAAATCCCCGGTGCCTAGTGATTTCTGCCCCCTTGGGGGCAGATTGACCTAAAATTGGCCAATCTGCCCCCAGGGGGGCAGAAATGGTCTAAATACAATTTGCCCCCCCAGGGGATCGACCCTTGCCTGATGGGTCGCTCCCCATCTCTAAAAAAAGAAACAACAAAAAAAAAAAACACACAAAAAAATTGCCCTGGCGCCTAGAGTGTTCTGCCCCCCCCCCCCGGGGCAGTTCGGCCTAATAATAGGCCGATCTGTCCCCCGGGGGGGCAGAAATGGCCTAAAATAAATTTGCCCCCCCCAACCCCCACCCCCCCCGGGAGCGACCCTTGCCTACGGGGTCGCTCCCCCTGCGTGACATTGGCGCCAAAAAACAAATCCCCGGTGCCTAGTGGTTTCTGCCCCCTTGGGGGCAGATTGACCTAAAATTGGCCAATCTGCCCCCAGGGGTCTAAATACAATTTGCCCCCCCAGGGGAGCGACCCTTGCCTGATGGGTCGCTCCCCATCTCTAAAAAAAGAAACAACAACAAAAAAAACACAAAAAAAAAATTGCCCTGGCGCCTAGAGTGTTCTGCCCCCCCCCCCGGGGGCAGTTCGGCCTAATAATAGGCCGATCTGTCCCCCGGGGGGGCAGAAATGGCCTAAAATAAATTTGCCCCCCCAACCCCCACCCCCCCCCCCCGGGAGCGACCCTTGCCTACGGGGTCGCTCCCCCTGCGTGACATTGGCGCCAAAAAACAAATCCCCGGTGCCTAGTGGTTTCTGCCCCCTTGGGGGCAGATTGACCTAAAATCGGCCAATCTGCCCCCAGGGGGGCAGAAATGGTCTAAATACAATTTGCCCCCAGGGGAGCGACCCTTGCCTGATGGGTCGCTCCCCATCTCTAAAAAAAAAAAAAAGAACAAAAAAAAAAAACACACAAAAAAAAATTGCCCTGGCGCCTAGAGGTTTCTTCCCACCTGGGGGCAGATCGGCCTAATAATAGGCCGATCTGCCCCCAGGGGGGGCAGAAAAGGCCTTCCCAAAAAATTGCCCCCCTGGGAGCGACCCTTGCCAAAGGGGTCGCTTTCTTGCGTGACATTCGCGCGCAAAAACAAACTCCCTGGTGTCTAATGGTTTCTGCCCCCCTTGGGGGCAGATTGGCCTTATCAAAATATGCCAATCTGCCCCCAAGGGGGGCAGAAATGGCCTAAATATATATTGCCCCGTAGGGGAGCGACCCTTGCCTAAGGGATCGCTCCCCACCTGAAAAAAAAGAATTCATCACAAAAAAAAAAAAATGTTCCCTGGTGCCTAGAGGTTTCTGCCCCCCCTGGGGGCAGATCGGCCTAATAATAGGCCAATCTGCCCCCAGGGGGGACAGAAAAGGCCTTCCTAAAAACATGCCCCCCTGGGAGCGACCCTTGCCCAAGGGGTCGCTCCCTTTTGCCAATTTCAAGAAAAGAAAAAAAAATCCCTGGTGTCTAGTGGGGTTTCAAAAGCCGGATTGCAAGCAATCCGGCTTTTGAAACCTGTGAGAGACTTCAAAGGGAAGGAAATACATTTCCTTCCCTTTGAAGCCTCTTGGGGCCTCCCCCATGGGATTGAAAAAGAAATGCAAAAGCATTTCTTTTTCAATCGCGCTGGAAGCTCTGCTTCCAGCGCGATGGGGGAGACCCTGTGACTAATCAGCGCGCGCTCGCGCGCTGACGTCACAGGGGGGGTTGGGGGGGTTGGGGGTGGGAGGGGAAGGGCTTCCCCTTCCATCCCTGACTTGGGGGGGTGGGGGGGAACCCCACAGAGGGAGCGAGAGCGCTCCCTCTGGGCTCTGTGCACAGGACGTAATGGTTACGTCCTGGGCACAGCAGCACTGTGCCTCTGGACGTAACCATTACGTCCTGGGCACAGAAGGGGTTAAAAGTGTATATAAACTTTATTTTTCTTTCTTGCGTTGTTACGCCACTTACCATACAAATACATCTCATTGACCTCGTTGGGCATTTATTCCTGCAGATTAAGAAAATGCTCCATCATCTACAAGGCCACACAAAGCCACTTTGCATGGCTTTTCAGGGTATTGTAGATATGGAATAATGTAACGCAGTGCAAGTCTCTGCATTGCCTTACACTGTGTCATGGAAGTTGTGGCAGATGCAACAAAGAGAAATACCTTTATTTCTCCTCTTTCTTTCCAGAGGAAAATGTCTCCGGGATTGGGTTATATGTTGAAACCACGTGTGCTTCAAGCACCCATGGCTCAACAATGAGTTCCGAATAACAAACTCATTGGTATCACTAATGCCTTTACCACGAATGCCTTTACAATGATTTTTCATTGTAAAGGCATTCCTGGTAAAGGCATTAGTAATCAGCATGCACGGTTCCAGCATGCTTCCCCCCACCCCCCACAACTGCTACCCTCCACCCCCACAACCACCCCAACACCTCACCCCCAAAATTACCACAACCCCCTCCCCTAAAACCTAAAGCACCCCAACCCCCAACCCACCCCTTAAACCTAAACCCTGACCCCCCAAAACCTATTCACCCCAAGCCCCCACCCACCCCCAAAAACTAAAAATACCCAGAGTCCCCACCCCTAAAACCTAAAGCACCCCAACCCCCAACCCACCCCTAAAACCTAAACCCTGCCCCCCTAAACATTAATCATCCCGAGCCCCACCCCACCCCCAAAAAAACAGCCCCAGTCCCAGCCCAATTAACCTCCTCCTTCACCGCGTCAACTCCCTGCTTCTGTGCCTTAACCACGCATGTACGTGGTTCACACATGCGTGGTTAAGGCACGAAAACCTGGAATTTGTGGAAAACAAAACCGTTGTCTCACTTTCGTTTTCCACGACTTAGTGGTTTAGGAGTTGTTGTTCCAGGTGTTTCTCCCGGGATTGCTTTTGTGCAGGAAGGAGCACCTTCCTTCCCAAAAACAATCCTTCTGACAACGCAGACATCCTTGAACAGTGGTGGAAGGGTGCCTGTGTTAGTGCTAGGCATCATTTTGTGCAACTAGGCAGGGGAAAATGACAGAAATGCATTGTGTCTTGTAGATGCAGTACATTTCTGCGTCTTCCATGGCACAGGGAAGTGCAGCAAAGTCACGTGCTATGCTGCCCTGAGACACAGGGCTTGTAAATATGCCCTGTAGTCTTCGACCTTCATTACCTGTTAAGAAGACACAAGCGTGTGTCAGAGTGAGCCCCTCAGCAGATTATCCCCCAGCAAGAAAATGTCAGGATGGGAGGAGCTTGCACCCAGTGAAGAAATGACACAATGAGCTTCTCTGCATGATACTATCATAGTTCGCTGAGGCCCATATTTATACTTTTTTAGCATCGCATTTGCGTAATTTTGTGATGCAAAAGCGGCGCAAATTTACAAAATACAATTGTATTTTGAAAGTTTGCGCTGCTTTTGCGTCAAAAAGCGGCACAAATGCGACGCTAAAAAAGTTTAAATATGGGCCTGAGTCTCCAGGCCAAGAAACCTTATAATCAGTAGGGTAACGCCACACATTTTCAAGCTAGGTGGCACCACTACAGCCTGCACGTTGTATTGTCCACTGATGAATCTTCAGGTAAATCCAGTTCAGCATAAATAAAGCAGTTTGAATTCAACCCACTGAGAAATGTATCAATTACCTGTCTCTTTTGCGCAGCTCACTGCAGGCATCCTAATGAGACTTTTCGTGTACTCGTCGTACCATAGAGTTTTCAAGTCTGTGTTTTAATTCCATATAACTTAGCAATTGCATGATTCATGTTGTTGGAAAAAGATGAATAAAGGTAGAATGATGTTTCCCTGTTAACTTTCTCCAAAAAGACCTATTCAGATATTCATGTATGCCCTGTGCTTCTGCTAACATGCTGACGTTTGAACTACCTTGGTCTGGTCCCAAGAGAAGGGGAAGCTCCGCTTCTGCTCCACAGCTGAAAGGGCAATTGTTATCTTTGTTCACGGTATGAAAAATAGATGCAGTGTCCATCCCATCTATACTTTATGTGCGAGTAACTGTTCTGGTGTGAATGGGGAGTGTGCGCCGCTGTATCCTGCGCAGAAGATTACAGAGGCCTCAAGCATGTCATTTGCCAAATCTAAAAACACCTGCAAGTAAGGACTGCACAAATAAATCACCTGTATCTGTGTGTTCGGGGGGGAGGGGAGGGACGAGTGAGAACGAAAAAAAGAGGGGCCATGATAATATCGAATTCTGCTCTGCGTAATATCTTTCATTTTGATTCAATGTTCTGTAGGCAGGATATTACTGTGCGAGAGTGTACGTTTTTTTCACAGTTCCCAGTTCTGTATTCAGTGTGGCACACTACTATAGCCAGTAATTCTAAGAAGTTGTATATTGCCTCGTAGTTTACGATGCGCCAAGCACATTATTAGAAGTAAATTTTGTAAAACATTTTTCTGCAGTGGTGTTTTTTATTTTATTTTAGTTATATAATAAGATTGCATGCCTATAGGGCATACAAAGGTACTGAAATTTCCGTGTTCTAAAAGTGCACCTATTTATGAGATACCAACTAGAATCCTGTGTAGATTTTACTCTGTATGATTTGAAATGGGAGAATTGTCCCGAGGTTAAACCTGTAGAAATTAAGATTAAAAATTAAGATTGAGAAATGGGAAAACAACGCTGATTTTCTTGTTGAATGTTACTTCCTCAATTTGTTTAATGTTTCTTATTTAATTCCTTTAAATTAAATTGTTTATTAGCTCCCAAAGTTTTAAAATGAACAAATGCACTGTGTGGTTATACCGCTCAGCAAAAATCACAGAAATGTAATATCAGATTACAGAGCAATATGCAGAAGCAGATGTAGACCATTTTTCTTGGGTTCGGTGGTAACCCCTGCACTGCCGCGGTGGGCTAGGCCAATACATTCTCCAGGCTAATGCCTTCAGTACTTATCCATTTTACAATGATGATCAAAATTTGACAGTTCAAAACATGTTTAAACAATCCGCTAACTTTGGGGGCGGCTATAAGAACGTAAAGTAGCGTTCCCTGTGGAAACAAAAGGTAAAGAAGTTTCATATGGGGGAGAAGCGTTAGGGAGCACTAATGAGCTGTCATGTATAAAATTGCACTTTTGACTCTAACTGCTATCAGAGGTCTAGGGGTGAGGACCATCCCTGTGTGTGGTGGTGGGGGGAAGGCAACAGAATCCCATGTCAGTGGTTCCCAGGAGATCGTATCCCAGTGGCCAACCCACGAGGCGCAAGGGGCCAGGAGTCTCCTGGGTTATGCTAGCAAACAAGTGGTGGCATCCAATTTGTCCTCCAGCCTAAGTATATAGGTGTCCACTAGGGTGGCAGCAGCCCTCTCGCCCCGTGTCAAGGCTGGGTTTGCTGCTTTTGTTCGCTTGAAGAGGGCCATATCAAGGTCGGTGAGCCTCCGGTAATGTTTAGCATGTTTCGTGCATCTAGTGACACCAGGCAAGCATAATAGAGGGTCAGGTGTTAGTTGCACATCGATCACCTCGGATACATAGTCCATAACTTGCCATATATATCCATAAAAATGGAGGACATCCCCACAGCATGTGGAGGAAAGCCACATCATGGTGACCACATCAGAAGCACACTGGCAACATTCTATGTAGAAGGGGTGGCGTAAGGTAGGTGTGGTGATGATAATTGAAATGGGTGAGCTTTCGCCGGCTTTGAGGGCAACCTGTTTTACATATTCAAGCATCATCTCACACTGCTTAGTAGTCCGGTCTTTCCCCAGGCATGTGTCCCAGCGGGGCTTCCTCAGCAAAGCAAACCCCGAGCCTGCAGCCTGCAGCACCAACCATAGCACCATGACAGTATTATGGTCTAGACCATATGTCAGTATACACTGCAATCCATGGGGTAGGGCTGGGGTCTCCTGACCGACCGTCCTGGTATTTCTAATCTCCTGTACCAGAGCCTTGTATGCTAGGAATTGGCCAGCTCACAGGTGCGAGTCCTTAATGAAGCGCAGGTCCCCATCAAGGTACTAGTCTCCCAAGCAAGACACTCCTGCCTCCCCCCAGGGCACCAGGTCAGGCGCCTCTAGTAAAGCCCTCATCCTCAGCATGCTCTAGAGTGGTAATTGCGGGGCATACAGAGTGTGCCTTGTCATGACTGGAAGTATCTGTTCCAGCAGCACTTCGCGACCAGTGTCACTCTACTCATTCCCCTGGACAGGCCTCTGGGTGTCAGCAGCCGCTCCAGTAGTCCCAGACCACCTAATTCCTCATTGACCAACCTGCCCGTCACCCACTGCATCCCCTGCTAGCTAACACATAGGGCATTGCAGTTGAGCTGCCGCAAAATAGAGCTCGAGATTAGGCACTTCTAGGCCACCTTCCATTAAGGGATGCTGGAGTATTTGAAGATATTCACTTGTGTGCTCCACCCCATATGAGATCAGATACTAATATCTGTAGGTCTCCAAAAAAGGCCCTTGTGGGGAATGCTGGCACTGCTGTGAAGAAATAGAGGAACCAAAGGAGTATTATCATTTTTGCTATGGATTCCCGGGCGATAGGCGAGAGGGACAGGCACATCCAGAAGCCCAAGGACTGAGGCAGCGATGCTAGGTCTTGCCAGGGTTCCAATCAAGGAGGTCTCTGTCGTTGTGGTATATATTCACCCTGAGATACCAAAATGTTTCGAATTGCCAAGGTAGCCAGTCATTGTCCATCTCCTCAGCATTTGCTTGCTTCACCCACTGCAGGGGCAAGACAAACAACTTCCCCCAAACAACTCGCAGGCCTGCCATCTCTCCAAAGATGTCTAAGAGAGCTAAGAGTGCTAGCAGCAGTCTCACAGGGTCCCATAGGTAAAACAGGACATCCTCTGTAAAGAGCGAGACTGTATGCCAGTGGTGCATCACCGACGCACCCCATTCTGGGCCTCTCCCCCGCTGCAGAGTGGCCAGGTGTTCCATAGCCAGGGCAAAAAGTCCGGGGGAGAGGGAGCAACCCTGCCGTGTACCCCTACCAATGTCAAGCTGCAGAGATATCTGTCCAAATCCTGGCCTGGGTGCTGTGTAGAGAAAATTCACACATTTCAGGAACTCTGGACCCATCCCCAGGGCATCCATGACAAGCATCAAATACGACCACCCAAGGATGTCGAATGGTTTTTCACAATCCAGGGAAACCACTGTAGGGACCTCTCAACTGCACCCATGATGTGGCACAGCCATCATGGGTTATAGCAAGTGCCTCTATTGGGAGTAAACCTGCATTGGTCATGATGGACTGGGGCCTAGAGCCTGGAGCCTCTGGAGCAATTGGTTAGCCAACCCTTTGCTCATTTTAAAGTCAGTTTTCAGCATTGAGAACGGCTGATAGGAGCCAAACTCCAGGGTGATCTGCCATATTTGGGCAACACCACTATATGGGCCTCTGTAGAGAATCCACCAGTCTTCCCTGACGGTGTACTGATGGTTTGCCTCCAGATATATTGTAGCCTTAAACATTGCATATTATTCCACTGGGAACCCATCCATTCCCAGAAACCTATTGCGGGCCATCTGATGCATTGTTGCGTATATTTCCTCAAGCTGTAAGAGTTGCTCAAGCTATTGTAATCACACGGGGTCAAAGCGGGGGAGGGCAGCCCTAGCAATATAGTTACAGAAGTAGTCTGGATAAGATTTCGGGGCAGGAGTAAAGTGTTTCACTGTATTATGCAAAGACATCATAACCTGGGAGTTCACTACCTCACCAGTGGGAGTTGTGAATTGCACCAATAACAGTCCTAGGAACCACAGAGCACATAAGCCACACCAGCATGCAGCCTAGTTTATCCCCTTGCGCATATTGCTTAGTTTGGGATGCCTTATAGTTGGTGTTATTAAGGTTGTGTGTTTTTCCCTATGTTGTCTCCTCAGGTCCGGTTGTCATGCTCGAGCCTCAAGTACCATCATTGTCTCTAATTTAATGGCACACAGGCATGCCTCCAGTGCCAGCACACTACGAAGGAGGGATACCCATTCCAACACAAGGTCTTACTGCAATGACCCCCTCATAACCACTTTCATGCCATCCTATTCCACACCCCTGGATCCAGCGGAGCCTTCATTGTCCTCAAAATATTGAAGCAAGTGAGCACTGATGGGGTCCCTGTACACTGCATACAGAAGGGTCTCTGTCTGCAATCGCCGGGTCAGCATCAGGACTCTAGTGGGTGAGTCTGTTAAAGCCCTCCCTTTTCTCTAATGTAGTCCATTTGCATGATTTATATGATAAAGAATGTGGATTACTGTATATCCTATGACACTTTTCTTTATTAGTTCTATATTATAGGTTAACACTCTTCTGGTACTAGGTTAAGGATTTTAAAAAAATGTTTTCTTTGTGTCTCTATGTAACTAGTCTCTCTCCTCTGTTTTCCTCAATTTCCTACTTCTTTTTTTTCTTCTTTCTTCTCTTGCATACTCTCTCTCTCTCTCTTTCTTTGTCTTTTACTTTTGACATCCTCTACTTGGTTTTCTTCCAGGGATCCTTGAGAAGTGTGAGGGGAAAATAAAGGATGTAAAACAGGAGGTAAGTCTGGGGTTACTATGACTTATCTACATCTAGCAGGGGTAGGACGTGAGAGGGAAGAGAAACAACTGTGCAGGCTCAGTGAGGTTTCCCTTCTTTCAAAGGGTGGTTCTGCCCCAGTGAGTTGGTGTATGTGGATATGTATATATATATTTAAAAAAAAAAAACAAGGTCAGAAGAAGTACCGTTTTAGATCAACACACTCCGATCCGCAAGCAAGGTATTATAGATATCTCCCTTGCATTTCACTGAGGTTAATGTTGTATTTTCTCCCTGCCCTCTTTTCTGCATTTGTCTCTTCTCCCGTCCCGCCTGGAGTGATCCAAAAATCACTCACAGCCCGTATACGGGCACGTACCTGCTCAAGCCACGTCCCTCCAGTTACGTGGCAGGTTGTTGAATTCCACAGGGGCACTCGGTCGCTGCCGTCCTACCTCGGTTCTGCTGGTGTGTAGCTTTCCAGGGTTTCCTCTTTGTTTACTCTCGCCGTCCTTCCTGTCACCTCTGTACGATAGTCTTCTCTCCTATGATCATCCGCGTCCTCTTTCTCCACACGCCCTTCCTTCGGGGGCCACGCGTTCACTTCCTGTTTCATTTTTACATTGCGTCGTAACAGTGCAATGCTCATCGAAGCACTACGGGGCACCCTACCATCGGCCCCACTTGTGCGGGAGCATCCAGGGTTCCGACAACCTTGTTACATTCGCCCTTCCTTGAACAGGGCTGGTCGAGTCCCTGGTCTAAGGGATGTTCGCCTGTATCATTTGAGAACCCAGAAAATGTTGCACCTGGAATACAAAAGGTTGCAGTGCCATAAACCAATGCAGTACCCTAGGATTGGTATCCTTATGATGTGCTAACCACGTCAGAGGCGCATGGTCTGTAATCAACTTAAACAGGTGTCCCAATAACTAGTATTGTAGGCTTTCTTTAGCCCATTTTATAGCTAAGCATTGTTTTTCTATGGTGGGGTAGTGACATTCTCTTGGTAACAATGTTCTGCTAATAAACACTATCAGATGTACCATTCCCTCCCTCTTTGTCTTTCTGGGATAGTACGGCATGAAAAATAACGGCAAGTAACTATTAAGAGGTAAGCAAGTGAAGAAACAAGAAGACAATTTATGGCATAATTAGAATTTTATTAGAGATAATAATTCATTAACAAATCCACATGATTTACTATTATATAGGAACTAAATTGGAGCAAGTCTTGTTGGAACTGATTAAAGAGAGGAATTAGGGACATCCATACAAGCAGGTATAGTTATATTAAGTAGAATAGTTATGAGATGCACTGACAATATGGACACAGAATAGGATGGGATGAGGGACTTCACTTGTGTGTGCATGTTTGGAACACATAGAACGTTGTTATGTCACCAAGGAGATGGATATTTGTATTTTGGAATATATTTGGATATTCACTACAACTTGTGTAGATTACTAATAATACTTCTATTTTATTTGATTTCCACCTGGTACTAAGTAAGTGAAATGCGTGCACTATTTAGAATGTTTACAGGTATGTACTTGCATGGAATAGAAATAGAAAAAAGGAAGAGGTAAAATAATTATTACTGTATATATTATTGACAGCCGTAAGAAGCCCTGAGGAAGTCAAGGGGAGATATAACCCAAACGAAACATGTGTTGGCTTGGCTGGAGCAGAATGTGAAGAAATATTAAAGAAGAATACTTTGGAACTCATCTTGGAACTTATATTTGTTGTTATGCATTATACTGAATACGAGTGCTTTCAGTTGTTTTATATATTGAGATCAACCCAAGGAATGTCCATGCACAAGGTTTTGTAAGGGAGGTACCTTGTATTAGCACCATTCAGTTACTTGAGAAGATAGTTGTGGTGAGCGCTATTTCTCCTTAATACCACCCCTTCCTAGTAGTTAAACTATCATGCCACAAGTTCCCTAATAGAACATTTAGTATCTAGGACATGATTTTAATGCTGAACAGTCCTTGCGGGAGTCTTTGATGGCTTGAACAATAGGTTTCTGAACTAAGGTCCAGTGTGGGCCTGGACATTCTGGGCCCCAATATAGGCCATAAACACCCCGGGGTAGTCCTGCAGTCAAACAGGACCACTAGGTGCCCATCAACAGTCCACCCCAACACCTGCTAACCCTTAGCTCAAGTACATTTCGGTTCACTCATCGGCCCAATAAAAGTCGCAGTTCTGGCATCTCTCTTTGAGGTGACTTCACCGAGGCAATAGGAGAGTCCCCATCTGAAAACAGCATGCCAGACATGACCAGCACAGATTCCTGGTCAATGTCAGGAGCCAACACCTGGAAATTATTTGAACTATGGAGCAAACACTCTGCGAACACCTGTGCTCATTCTTTTGCAGCTTGTTTGCCAGCTGAACGTGACTGGGGTCTTGCAGATGGCAGCTGCGTTTGTGTCTCCCACCTGACCATTCTCCCAGGTCCTCACTCATCGCTCGTGGCTGGTGCTGCACTACCTTAGTGCACAGCCACATCCTGGTCTCATCCAGGGAAGTGAGTTGTGTCGGCAACCACCACCTTGAATTTCGCAGGAAAGGGCAGGGCTTCTGTCAGGCCCAGGTTCTGAACTTGCATTTTTATTGCTCCAAAAGCATTACACAGCATCTGGACCTCTGCTGTTTAGTCAGGATATGCTGTGATGGTACTTCCATTATGAGTCCAGGGGACCTTGCATTGAACACCTGCAGGATTAGATCCTTGTCTCTGTATTTGAGAAGACACACGAACCAGGGTGCGGTGAGGCCTCCAGAGCAGGCGGATGGCCTGGAATGCAGTGCGCTCTTTCCACTGAGAGGAACTTAGGGATACGGCTAGCCAGGACCATTTGAGACAACCAGGACCATTTGAGACAACCAGTTCATATTGGGGACTTCCACCCTGTCAATGAAGCCCAAGAAACCAATGGTATTACATTTGGAGTGCCCCTCCAAATCCTCCACCCTTGCCTTGAGATCGCACACTTCTGTTTGCAGGAGTTTCAGTTGTTCTTGTATAGCCACCAAGGAGGGTTGCACAGAAGTCAGAGAGGACTCCACCTTGTCCACTCTTTCTGCAAGCTTGGTATGATCTGCCCTCAGGAGCTCCATTACCATCTGGATGGTCTCCAGTAGAGTCTCTATGGCAGTTTTAGAGCCCTGGATGGCTTGCAGCACCTTGTTGAACATCCCAGTATGTTTCTCAGGGGTACTCTCGAGTTGGCGGATCAGGTCCACCAGTGCGGGGGAGGTAGCAAGCATAGCAATGATCGTTTTTGGAGAGGGTTGTGGTTTTGGAGGTTTTTGGTCTGCCCATGACCCCAAAGACTGTCGTCCACAGCAACTGGGAGGCCATAGTAAGGAGATGCAGCCCACAGGCTCAGTGCCAGGAGTACTCAGGGGAAAAGTGATGAGCACATGTGGGTGACCAATGCACACACAGCACTCCCAAGTCACAGTGCTGTGAGTCTTTCTGCAATTGCCCATGGCAGCAGTGTCAATGTTTCAGTCAGGGGATCATGTGGGTGGCCAAGACGGTCTGTTGGTGCACCGTTCAGTGAACCATGTTTCAGCTTGCCTCTTCAGCACCACTGATGCAGGCCCCTGATTCTCCACAGGAGTCCCAGTTGTGCTCCACAATCCACAGGCAATGCCAGCCCTGTATCTCCAACTGCATTCCCAGTGTGAGGTCTGCCCAGGCTATACAGCAACAGGTTTGCACTTGGTGACTCTCAGAGAGTAGCTCCCCCAGAGAGGGCAATGAAAGTTCAGAGCACATAGTTAATGGGTACGTCTTGATACATTCACTCTGCTACCCTCACCCCACATAGGTGGTACGTTTCTGATGGCCCCTGCCATACCCATGGTCAAGGGGGGATCAGCCCATTCGCTGGGCCAGGCAGCACAGGAGTCATCAGTACCCCACCACTGTATCCCAGCCGGCTGCTCGCCCGTATAGCTTCAGCCTCATCCAGCTGCAAACTAGGTCAATGCAAGCTTCTCTCAGGCCCCAGGGAGCTCCTCCACACCTAGGGTGATATCCTCTCTGGCCCTCAATGAGGCCGCGACCCTCCTTCGCTTTTGCCAGACCCAGGGAAAGTAATCCCCCAAGGCTGCACTCTTCAACAACTCCAGGTGTGGCAGGTGATAGTGCGCTTACCCCTGTGCCCCTAAGCGGAAGTTCCCAGCAGGTAGGTATCACAAGGCAGTTGCGGACTTTGGGAATCAGCAGCTCGTCTTCCTGGCAAGCCACTCATTAAGTATCAGGCTCCCTGCTTGGCCAACAGCAGCACGACTGGATGGGCATATAGACTGTTGTTACCCAATCTGGTTAGCGCCACAGCTCTTTTACATCATTACGCTCGGTACGCCTCCTTATGTGCAGCAGGACTGTTGTGTGATGCTTGTTGCAGGTCTCAATTTAGGTCTCCACTCCCAAGGGTGGAGAGTTGCAGGCTCTCAGCACTATTCAGGTAAGAGACTCGGAGCCCTTGAGGCAGGCCTCATTAGCAGGTACATCTCCCTGGAAATTCTCGAGCTGCCATACTCAGCGGAGGATAGCCTCGGCAGCCCATATTATTCAGCAGCTGAGGGGGATTTCTCTCCTGCATGTTGGGGGCCCTGCTGGATGAAGACATGCAGTATGTTCAACAGTGGGCCTGTATTCCAGTGAAGCCTCACAGGCAGGTGACTGCTTGCGATGCCATCTTGGCCACACACCCCCAGGATGTTAGTTATTGTAAAAATATTTAAATGTAAATTAGATATAATTGCTGTTGACTGTTTGCTAGCATACTGTTGGCCAAACAAAAGGGCCTTCATCTCAGTCACATTATAAATGCCTCGCCCTATCCTCTATCAGCCATAGTTGTGAAAGATAAATAAACAAGTCATTCATATCACTCAAAAAATGGTTCATCATTCACCATTATCATCTAGAAACAAAATGTAACGTTACAGTGATCAGTACATGACAATGATATAACTGATGTATGTTTGGTTAACGGTGGATAATCTTCTGTGGTTTTTTTAAATGGGGTGTTCTATCCACTGGCGGCTGATGATTTTTGAAATTGGATGATTGGGGTGGCAGATTTTCACAGCTTCCGATAAGCTCCATCTTCCCTACCATATACCATCCCCACACATAGGCAATCAACATAAACACACAAATCACAAATAGCCAAGGACCTCCTTCCCCTCACATGTGTATCAACTTGTCTGCTCCCTCCTGCCCAATGTTGTCCTTCATTGGAAACCTCAGCAGCACATGGGCTAATGATTGAAAAATGAGCCCCAGAGACAATGGCCGCTCAATGATAGGACTCAGTAGGTTTCAGGAGACAGGGACCCTGCTGGGACAGTGCTCCAACATGGCACAGTCTTAGGTACACACAGCAGAGAACAGGGGGAGGTAGTCATGACGGGGGCAAACAATTACAACAGCAGCTAGGGAGGAGGTTCCCACAGCAAGCAACAGCTTCCTTGTGTGTGCGCTGTCTCTCTCAGTCCTGTCTCCACCTCTTAATATTTGAATCTTTGGAACATCAACCAGTGAGAAGATGAGGTGGAATCTAGATGGATGACTTTAGCACACTTTATGTTTCAGGCAAGAACATCACTTGTACTGGTAGTACCTTCATGACATCAATAGTGCCTTTCAGACACACATTGCACATGTAAGATTTTTGCATAATTAAAGGCCCCAGTCTAGTATCCTCAGTGTGTTTGATTTCACTACTCTGCTGCTCTTGCACTGCCTCGCTAAGCAATGAGAGCAAAGCGGGCCAGGCTGTCAGTCTTCCACTACTCTTTTATCCAAATGTGATGCCCCTATTGACAGGCTGCCAGTGTATCTGTTTATTATTATTGTAAAAACTTGTTGCTCTGGTAGTAACTTGTCTCAGGGCACAGGGCAGTGTCCATCAGGGACCAGGTTATAGGAATCGATGGTCACTCAAGGAGAAGAACATTAGGATTTGCAGATCCAGGTGCAAGGTGCAAGACAAGGGGCCATATGCTCCGATAATTGCGAATCGGAATTAGCGATTTTTTAAAATCGTTATTTGTGGTTTGTGAGGCTGATTTACCGAATCGCAATTTGCATTTTCGCAAATTGCGATTCGGTAATTGAAAATCGCAAATTGCAAGAAATTTTGAGAAAGCACACCTGGAGGAGCCTGATGACATCACAAGCAGGAAGTAAGTCATCCCAGGCAGTTTCAGGTGCCACACCCAAACCAGCATCCAGAGAGAGCAGCTCAGCCACACTGAGCAACACTCTGAAGGAGGCAGCACACCTGAACAAGGATGGACACCTCAGCCCAAGGAAAGGAGAAGGGAGAGAGAAAGAGGAGGCTCAAATTCAGCGAGCAAGAGATGGAGGTGCTGACAGAGGAGGTGGTCAGGAGCCATGACCGCCTTTTTGGTAAAAGCTCACTCCAGGTGCCGGAGAGTGAGAAAAGGAGACTCTGGGCAGACATACAAACCAAAATATGCACTATTGGAGTGGCACAGCGCTCGGTCGACAAGATTAAGAAGAGGTGGTATGACCTGCGGTCCCGTGCGAAGGAGAGGGTGGCAAGAAGACTGCAGGAGGCCAGGGGCACAGGAGGCGGTCCACCCACAGAGGCACCATCCACCCCATTAGAGGACCTAGTGGAGTCGACACTCCTCCCTGAAGCTGTGACTGGGGTCACAGAGATAGACACCTCTGGCACACCAAGTACCAGCCAAGGTAAGTACAATATTGAATTGTAACCCCATATGTTTATGCACAAGAGCCCCTTAGGAATTAGCAAGTAATGTAAAACATTGTGAGAAGTAGTCCATTCCACATCTTAGTAGCAGCACAACAATGCATTATGGGAGTGGCAGTCCACAACCCAGAGCTGAAAGTAGCAAGTACAATGTAATTAAGTAGAGCAACACCCAGAGGAACACAGCGCACACAACACAGTTAAGAGAAGTACCTGTACCTTTATTACCATTGTGTGCCCTTACTTGCAACAAACATAACTGACATGCTGCATATTGTTGTTGCAGGTGGGCCAGGCCTAGCAGCCACAGCATCAGCCAGCGTAGGCGAGACTGACACCCATCCAGCCTCTGACTCAAACACAAGTGGGTCTCTCACCATTGCGCCACTCTGACGCAGGCCCAGGGCACTGCCACTGCCAGAGCTCAGTCAGGACTCGGATGAGCAGCAGGAAGGGCCAATTACACAATCTCCAACTGGCAAGCGCACCCAAATGCAGCAGACCACATCACCCCACAGGATGGCGACAAATGCTGGTGCACAGGCGACTGAGGCAGGTGAGGGTCCCTCCTTCTTTGGTGGGCTGGAAGCATCTATGTTGCAGCAGCAGCGCCTACAGAACAAAAGGATAACTGGCTTACACAAACAAATGCAGCAACATAACGCCAACATGGGGGGACTGCATCGCCAGCTTGAGTACCTGAATGCGAATATAGAACTGCTGCATAAGGGACAGGTGCAGGAATCGCAGGACACAAGATAGCTCACTTCTGCTGTGCGTGAACTATGCCAGGAGCTGCACCATGACAGGGTGAGCCACTGCAGACAGGAGCGCAGATTCATGAACATGTTCGGGGGCTTCTGTCACTCTGTCAACAGGGTAGCTACTTCAACCTCACTGATTGCACGTCGTGCAGTGGCTGCACAGGTGGAGGCAGCACACAGCAGCAGGGATGTGGCTAATGCACTTGTCCAAATTACAAATGTGATTGATAACATCATGGGTCAGAGCTCAGCCACACCAAGTGAGCTTGCACTGGGGGACACAGAGGACACTTCCAGCCTCAGCAGTCTAGATGTACCCACAATGGACACCAGACAGCGCAGTGCCAGGCACAGCACTGCCACTGAGGCGGACAATCGAGGTGCCAGTGAGGCAACTGGACACCCCAGTGGTGTGCGTGGCCGCAAAAAGTAACTGTAGCGGCCAGAGGGGTAATAAGTTCACTATGAAGTAATAGTGCATTACTCTGAACTTCTATTGTTTCTAGTTTTTTTTAACTCTATTCTTTTGCTATTCGTTGGACTAACATTACCTGACATTAAGGTAATACATTTACTCCACTACAGGTACATTTGTCAGTGCATTTGTGTTATTCATACTTACTTCTGAAATGTTTGTGTGTGATGTCAGCATGCCTTTGCCTTCCCTCTGCTGCACTGACCCTGTCTGCTGGCTGTAGGGGTGGTATTGGATCATCATCCTCATCAGATTCAGATTCACATATTTCTACTGGTATGCGCCTGGTGGTAGCTATATTGTGCAAAATTGCACAAGAGGCCACTACACTACATGTGGTCTCTGGGCTGTACTGTAGTTCCCCTCCACTTTTGTGGAGGCACCGGAAGCGACTCTTCAGGAGTCCAAATGTGCGCTCCACCACGTTGCGGGTCGCCCTGTGTGCCGCATTGTATCTCGGTTCAGCGGGTGTTGCAGGATTGAGGTAGGGCATCATTATGTAGGTGCGCACTGCATAGGCACTGTCTCCTGGAAGGGACAGAGGGTATGATGAGTAACTGAGCCATCTGACCTCAGCACGCCATCAATGAGCCATTGTATAGAGGGTCAATACCCAGTAGATATCCTTCTCCAAACTCCCCAGTTAGCAGTCTTGTGTGAATGCCGCTATGGCAAAAGATGTACGAATCATGTGTGCTCCCTGGGTACCTGGCCACGAGATCAGTAATGATGTAGGAGGCATTGCAAATCACCTGTATATTCATTGAATGTTGGTATTTACGGTTGCGGTACACATACTCTATGGCTGATGGTGGAGAGATTGCCACATGTGTCCCATCTATGGCACCTAGGACGTGGGGGAACTGTGCTATCTGGTAAAAATCTATTTTTGTCTGCTGTATATCCTGTGGGGTGTGGGGGAATGTGATGTACTGGTGTATCCTGCTCAGCATGGCGTTGATAAATGCATTGAAAAATCTAGAGAGGGTACTCTGTGATACCCCTCCAGCTGATGCTATGACCCCTTGATAGCTCTCTGAGGCGAGTAGATGGAGCGAGCATAATACCTGCACATGGGTGGGTATGCTGTGAGTCCTTAGTGTTCTGCGCTGCAGTATGGGTTGTAGCTCAGCTATCAGATCAAGTATCATGGCTGAGTTCAACCTATACCTCTCAAATATTTCCTCCTCTGTCAAGTTAAAAAGTGTAATGCGCACTCTGAAAATGCGCTCCTGTCTCCTCCTCCTTAAACCTGCCAAGATCCTCAACCTCCTCGCCATGACGTAGAGTGCAGCCATTGTGGAAAAGAGTCTGAGGCATTCTGGGCCTCTTTATAGTATAGGTTGCACCCGGTTACCATCTGGTTTCACGTAGTAGTATTTTGCATGTGCAAAATGCCATTCTGCGAAAAATCGCAATTTGAGATTTTTTTATGCATCGATTTGCGACTTGGATTTTGCGAATCGCAATTTGCGTCTCGCAATTTCCTACTGGATATACCGAATCGCAAAATGCTACTCGCAAAACCAGGTTGTAATGCAAAAAATCCAAATTTTTGCGATTTCTTATTTTTGGTATGCGAATGCCTTTCATGCATCGCAGACCACGTTTTTGCATCCGCAAACGGCTGAATTTTGCGATTCGCACCGTTTGCGAGTGCAAAAAAGTTTCATACATCTGGCCCAAGATGTTGTGTCCTGGATCAAAAAGTAGCAGAAATGTTGGGTTAGGGTTAAAGCAAAGCAGCAGAAGTTGTCTATCTGGGAGCAAGGCACAAAAGTGTAATTTGGTTTTCCACTGTTCACCCTCCATAATACAATGGTCAAGGCTCATATATACTTTACTACATAGACACTGCCTCAGACTGCCTACATGAGACTAGGACACAGCTGAAAGAAAAGTATTCTTCTGGAGTGGTGCTACTCAAATTCTGACAAGCTTCACTTAAAAGACTGCACAAATGGGAGTGACCTTAGAATTTCTGTAAATGAGGCCCCCACAACTAACTTCCTAACCACATTATCAACTACCATTGGAGGGCTGAAGATTTCTGAAATTAAGCACATTACACCACACCTTTATTATAAATACCAGAAAATGGATGTTGCATTATAGCAGTGCCAGACCTGAAAGCAGTTTACAGCCACATACTCCATACAGAGATGACTCTGGGTTGTTGTTGTTTCAGTGTTTACTTTAGTTACCACCTCATACTCTTCTTTTATACTTTGATAACTTGGGATGCTAATTTAGGGGGGTAAAACCCACCTCAAGCAGAACCCATCAGAATTTGTATCAGTGTGAAGTCATAAGGAAGTCCAAAATTAACCTGGGCTCAAGCCTCTGGTAAATTGCATGGATCGCTGACATAATATTGATTCATACAATATTGAAACACAAAAATATCAATAACAAAAAAATTGACTTCCTATACTTAACTAGTAAAATCATCAATATTGAGAACACAAATACTGTTGTTAAAAATATAGGGACATATTTACAAGAAAGTGGTACATCAGCTTTGGTGTGGCACTTTTCTTGCACCCCCGTGCCCACTTAATGTCACCATGGTAGCCCCATATTTACAATACAGCTGCCATAGCACACGTTAGCACAATAGCATAAAAATAAATATTAATACTTATTGATCAAGCAAATAGTTTTGAAAACATGTGTTAATAAAAACCTTTAACTTCAGCTATTTTCTTTATTAATTATTGTAGAGCCCCAAATGGACTTAACTGTTCTTATAGTGTTTGATGTAAATGTTACCCCCTTTTCAATTTTCCTTATTGGAGAACACGTGTCCATATGACCATATGTGGGGTTATTTAATTATTGCACTCGAAGACTAATATACAATAACCCATGCTCTGACAAGTGGTAGCAGCGGTTAATGTCAAAGGAGAAAAGGAGCTAAAATTATCAAATTTGCCAGGGTTAGAATTTCCCATGTCCCTATAGTTCATAGCCTGAGCCTGAAGAGAGAAGGAGAATGTGGTTCTGAACTTGTTTGCAGTGGTGGTTTGTGAGTATCAATAGGGTTGTGCATCCCAATTATTTATGTTGAAGTTATATTATTGGGTGGAAGTTGTATTTTGCATTCTGGTCATGGTCTATGGTTTAGCTGTGACCTTTTGCATATTTATTTGATGCTGAGCAGTAGAAGTTGATATTGAACTCTGGGCAGTCCTAAATCCTGGAAAAAATAAGATAGATAAATAAGAGATTTTGTGGTCTATTTACCTGCTAAAGTTTTGTGGAGTAGGTTTCTAGTAGCAAACATAACAAAGTGCTATTGCACAAAGGGGAAACTATATCAGTCAGGATGATTTTCGCTCGTCAAAATTTCATCTGTGTATGTGTATGGAAGCTGAAAGTTTTATTCCTGGCCAAAAACTTGTGTGAATTAATTGTTATGAGTTCTTCAGAGGAGCAGAGTTATTTATGATTTAGTTGTGGAAATTGGTGTACAAGTCAATTGTATATGAGTGTGAGCCAATGCGAGGAGTGAGAATTGCATCAGAGAGTACTGTGCTGCGATAAGTCAGCTGGTGCAAAGTGTTGTGCTGGGATTGGTGGGTGAGTCATTAAGTGCTGTGTTATGATAGGTTGAAAAAGGACCTGTTGAAGCAGCCATGACTGTAATTGTTCCATGTGTTACAGCTTGTGTTTGTGACTGCTCCATACCAATGTCACTAGTTATATTGGCTAAGATATTGGCAATGCCAATTGTATCTGCCCAAATAAACATTGATCTGAATCCTGTAGTTCCAGAAGCTGTAGGTAGAGTAGCCACAACAAGGTTTATCCCACAGTTGCAAAATGCATAAGGTGTTTTCTGAACCTCACCACAGAATGTTCAGACTTGAAGAGAAAAGAGAAGGGTTCTTGTTCCTGATCCAATTGCCTGGGGGAAAACCAGAATAAGATTCTGTTCCCATGGTTTGAGGAAACCCTTGAAAATCAGGACACTGGAGACAGAGAGACCATCCACGAGTCCGAAAATTGTGAGACCCCTAGATGTGTCAAAATTGAAGGTGGAATTAAAAACAAATTATTAGATGATGTTTAGATATCTCACGTTTGAATCAGTACCAGGAAAATTAGCTTACCTCATTAACCTCATTAGGAAAACTACAAGACGTGCAATTATTACACATGATTAGGAAATATGAAGTAGATCTCTCCAAGAGTGTTCTTTACAGAAATGTTTTAGGGCACAGTTAGATGATGAAGCCATTGTTATTATGGGATCTTCAGGAATTAAGTTGTACATTGCTGAATTGGTTAAGTCCTGTCGGAGGTGAAACAATTTTGACAGATTAGAGCCAAAATGAGTGAAAGAAGGAGGGAAAGAAAAAGAAGCACTCAGATATTACCAAGTTGAATGGTAAACCAACTCCAGTACCCCCTGGTGAGGAAGAGGTTTTATCTTTCACTATGAGAGAGATACCAGATGGAGGATCTGTTCATTCACCATGGAGTCGGAGTTGTCTTGTGATAGTCACAAACAACTTTCCTAAACTGAGAGAAAATCCTGCTCAGTGACATACACAGGTTAACAGGATTGTGAAAAATTTAAAGGTTTTATTTACAGATTTCAATACCTTTTTCAACATTGAGGTAACAAGTGATCTATGGAGTGAGTGTAGGATAACTGTGCAATTGCCACATACAGAGCTCCCAAGAATTGCAACTACCCATACACCTTCACCTATAGTGATTACAAAGTATGATGAGTCGATTTCCTTTTTGAAGGGAAAAGTACCTGCAAGGGACATTGACTAGTTGAAAACTTAGGACGCTTAACAATCAGTGCATGCTTATTGTGAACGGTTGTTCCAAGTGTGCACACTGGAGAAGAAAATACAGAAAAGGGAGATATGGGGTGTTTCATATCATAATTTATAGTAGGGTTGTGTCCAGTGATCAGTGTGCACGTTGAACAGAATGAGATTTGCTGGCAGACAAAACGTTTAGATGAGATCTTGAGATGTGCTAAATACTATAGCAATGATCAAGAAATGAAGCAAAGAGGCTCAAGTAGAAGTTTATGTTAACCTAGCCAAAGCTGGCACAGAAACTGTTTCAAAATCAGCATTATGTGGGGAATGCTGGTGGAATGCAAGTTGATTTCCAGAACAGAGGACAAATGGTCCAAGATGGAGTTGGTGTTCCAAAGGAAGGTCGTAGTGTTTTGGTTGATCAGAATTCAGGGCTAGAAATTGCGATGTTGAAGAGGTCAACTCTTTGTCATTATTGTAACAGACTCAGGAATTGGAAAAGGGGTGTAGACAGAATCCTAACCAAGTAAGCAAAGGGCAAATGTAAGGCGTAAATCAAATTCAAATGCAGAATGTCCCAGTTCAACAAATGCAAGCTCTAAATCAGTCACAAGTCCGTATGATGCAAGCCATGCAAGCTCCAATGACTCCACAGAGAATGGGTAACCCCAGACTTAATCTGAGTCATTTTATAGACAGAATCATTTTGAAAAAGATTTTTCAATTATGATTTTATCCTTTCTAAAGTCCCTCTTTACTAATGAATGAATCCTCACCCACAAGCTAAAAAGATGGAGACAACTTGTACTTTCTTTAGGACTCCTACACAGATAGACACTGTCAACACCTATGAATAAAATTTGTCATGTTCAAAAAACAATTAGAAAATAAATTCATCCAGGCATTACAGAAAAGAAGAGCTCACATGTTTCATAAGGCTACAAAACAAGAAGATGTTTTAAAGAATTTGTGGAAAGAAGAAGAATATAACAAGATAATGAAATATCCAAAAATGAAATTAAACAGAAAGCAGGAACGGAAATTATGCTCTTACAAAAGGAGGTATCACATTAGACCCAAACACATGGGGATACTTAGTTGTGAGCATATATTTTCATGTTCTCTGAGGGCCTGTTCAAATATTAACTGGGGAAGAACCAGTCAACCCTAGATGATAATTTTACTTGTGGGCAAGATGCATTTTCTTCAATTACGTCCTGACTGGGAGGATGCTTGTTGTCTAGTTTCATTGTTCCCTACAATGTATCATGTAAATAGCATAGATGCTCTAACAATGACCTATCTCACCGACATAGATTAAGTAGAATTGAAAGGACACAATTAGTGGGAGCTATTTTTAAACAATTATTCCTCCAGTGGGAGTAATCCTAAACAACGAGAAAATGAGAACACTTTCTACAGTAGTAGATAAGTTTGCCCCTAGCTGCTAACAGTTAATATTAAATTAATAGATAGTAGTTTAATGGTATTGCAAGATTGACTAGACATATTGGGCCTGGTTCACAAAGGTAAAGTTGGACTTTTGGTCTAAGTTTAGACCAACAGTCTAACTTTACTACTTTTCAGTGTTCACAAAGGTAAGTTACAAGCAGTATCTTTATGACTACACTTGTGAATCGGGCTTATTGCTGGCAGAGAAAGGTGGAGTCTGTAAGATGTTAGAAACTCAACATTGTTGTTCATACATATCAGACAAGAGTAAGGTGATTTAGGAATTTGCAAAGAGCATTTCTGACTTAAAGCCTGAGATAGAAAACGTAGAAACAACTGGTGTGTGAGGAACCTTAGGCAAAGAAGCTTCTGTTGTAATCACTGGCTTGGAAATATCGGTAGTATATTATTAGGGTTGTATTGATGAATTTAAACGCTAATTGATTATTGGCATTTGCTTAATGTGCATAATTGCCATGAATAAAGTATTTAGATGTTACCTTACAAGAAGGAAAAATAAAGAAGGGAAAAGACAAAGGAGAGGAAAAATAGAAATAGAAGAAAGAAACAGTAAGCCTTACAAGAAGATGAAAGAAGTGTAAGCACTAAAGATTAGAGTAAATGACTCTGCATAGGAGTTGGTTGAATCTTAGAAATTCTTTTGTGATAAAGTGTGATGGCTATTCTAGCCATCAAAGTGGGAATTGATAGAGTGAATTCCCTTATTTTGCAATTTAAACATGTTTAATTGAAAAGTGTAACATTGTATTTGTCCTGTTCCTATGCTTTAGATATGCTTTGCGGTATGATATCAATGTGGTATGAAAATGTTCATTTCTTTATCCTGGTGTGAGAGAATTCAACATCTTAATGTTAGATACAACTAAGCTTCTTCACTGGCCAAAAAAGAATTTGCTGAGTTAAACAGGATTCACCTGTACCTTTGGTCACCTACTGTCACAGTTGATAGAGCTAATTCCCTCACTTTGTAATTTTACAGCACTTGATTGAAAAGTATAACATTTTATGCTGAATAATACATGGATAACAAAATAAATTTTGTAGTAGGTAATCATATTTAGGCATTGTACCCAGACAGATGAAGTGACGTCACGTACTGACTTAAGTTAGCCTTACTACTGATGCCATATTAAACACTGATTTACACATTAGGGTTAAAAAAACTGTTTTTACAATAAACTGTTGTGCTGCACAAGATATTTTTCTCTTCCACTACAGATGTGGTAACTTTCCAGTAGCCTTCTGTAAGCTAGTGAATAGACAATGGTTATGTATTAGAAAACTGAGGTTCTCATCGGGAGGAGGGGCGATCCAGGAAACATAGTTGTGGGAAGATGTGGAAAGTAGATTATTGGTGAGGGCAGGAAGGTACCTACACTTAGCATTAGGCCACAAACCCTGACTAGGTCAACACCAATTTACAAAATAAAAAATATTTTTATCTTTAAAATTACACCAAAATGACAAAAATCCAATGTAGGACAGGAGTCGTGCCCACCACCCCATTGGCGCCAGTGCCATGTAGGGGGTCCACCCATCCTCTGGTATTCCTCTTGTGTGGGTGGGGTGTACCGGGGGCTAGCAAAGGGCACCTGTGGGCCTATTCCATGGACTCTGACAAAGGAAATAGGCCCACAGGTCCCCTAATGCCTGCCCTGACCAAGGCATTAAATAACGACACTAAGCAAAATTAGCGCCAATATTTAAGGCCCCATGCTTGATTTTAGCATGGGGGGATGAATATGGTTCTAAAGCCATATCATCATTTTTTGCATGGGAAC
The DNA here is from genome assembly GCF_031143425.1 of Pleurodeles waltl. Lineage (NCBI taxonomy): Eukaryota > Metazoa > Chordata > Amphibia > Caudata > Salamandridae > Pleurodeles > Pleurodeles waltl. The sequence goes on along the minus strand of NC_090443.1, from coordinate 654,451,881 downwards.
GCCTACCTTGCATCTCATTTACGCAAGGTAGTTTCACACAAGCAAAAAATGACTTTAACTCCAAAAGCTTGGCGCTAGACAGGTCTTGAGGCAAAATATAAATATGGAGTTAGGTTTGCGCCAAATTTGCGTAAAAAAAATGATGGAAATTTCGGCACAAACAGAGCATAAATCTGGGCCTAAATGTAAAAAAATGCTTTCTAGCGCCTAAAACCAAAAGTGCCATTCGGGGACATCTGGTCGCACTCGACCAGAACAAAGTCAAAGTTTGAGGCCTATCGCAAAGGAGCCACTGTGCCAGAGGTCTCTGTCAACTTTTTATCTTTGGACTTAGAAACATTTTCAGAGCTTTTTCTCCCCGAAGTCTGACAATCTTCCACAACAAGCTGATTTAGATGCAACATCATCAGCTTGCCTTTCCACAAGCCCTGGGTGAAATCTTGGAAGTCAGGGGCTCTGGAAGTTTTCAGCAGGACAAACCTGCAAGTCAGGCCAGGTTGCAGTCAACATTTGTCGGCTTGACTCACAACGTCAGGTCAGTCCACTTCTGGAGCTTTTTTCCAAAGTTGCTCCAAATTTCTGGATCTTCTTCCAGAAGTCCTTTTTGGCTCCTCAAAGCGTCCACAAACATGCTCCAAGGTTCCAGAAGCTCTGAGCTGCTCCTTGGAAGTTGGGACTACAGTTCACAGAATGCACCTGGCCTCAAATGGGCACTGGACACTGGTCAGCTGGACTATTTGCACAGGTCTTGATATAGGGGACTCTCTGTCAGCTTCTTTGTACCTGTGGCTGACAGAGAGTCCACTCCTGGAGTTGCAGAAGCAAGGCAAAGTAATTTTCTTGATGAAGTCTAAAGTGTGGAGCTGGTGCAGTCCTTCTGAGTGCAGTGTCCAGGTGCATGCCAGGGGTCCAGCAGGGTAGTCCTTCTTCTCAAGTATCTTCTTTCAGCAGGGCTCTGAATTGTGGGACAGCTCTGCCATATTTATCCTTGTTCCTGGGGGAGGAAAGCAGGGGGTGCTCCTGTTCAATGGGCTACAGGTCCTCAGGGGTGACCACTTCCTGTGAAGTGGGGCAAAAATCAATCCCAGAAAGCAACATTCTTTAAAAATCAAACATGAAGGAAATCTCTCCAGGAAGGGTACATCTGGGTGAACCACTTCCACCCCCCACTGTTGTGGTTAAATTCCCCTACCACACCACCTCAAGCACCTCTCTTAATCTAATCAGTAGGCTCCTAGCTGTCTGGGGATACAGGGAATGGGGGAGGTCCAGTTTCTGCTCCAAGTGACTTTCACTGCTTTGAAGAACAGTTTAGCTACTCTTCCTCATCCTGCTCTGCCATCTGCTGTAGCAGTTCTCAGCACCCCATATGCTTCATTTGTGTCAGGCCTGGCCACTTCAAACCTCATTAAGGCAGCCTGACCCAGGCTGCCAGAGGCTGAACAATCAGTAAAGGGCATTACAGTGCGGAATTTGGTAACGTTCAGAAAGAGTTCTAAAACTCTTCCCCTGTGTAGTTATACTAAATTCAACATTGGCAAGTTGTTGAATTTATTTTAACATTTAACGTGGTTCCAAACTTGCTATATTTAGCTCATCTCTACTGAAAATAAGACTTTATTATTTTAAAATAAAGTCTCCAATGTTGGTCTATGTGGCCCATTGACTACAATGGGGAAAAGGAAACTTGACTGTTTTTTGTTCACCATGGCTTATAAAGTCGCTCCTCTCCTAAGTGCCCCAACCCTGTGGCACTTAGGGCAGACCTTAGGAGTAACGTATATATAAAGTAAGGTAGTTTAGGAAGTACTTTTAATTCCAATGTCGAATTTGGAGTTAACTTGAACTTAAAAGCAGCCACCAATGAAGGCGTGCCTTTAAAATGACACAAGGGACCACAGCAGTGTACTCATGAGTGATCTATCTACCATGATGTCCCTAAACCTATATGCCCTATCATTTACTAGGGACTTATAGGTAGGTTGTCAGAGCCAATTATGCCTAATTTGCATTTACCATTTTACACAGAACACTGTCCCCGGGACTGGTTAGCAGTGCCCAGGGACAGTCAGAGTCAGAAAAATCAGTATCAGCTAAAAATGGGGGCAAAAAGTGAGGGCCGTTCTTCAATCAGACCAGTTTTCCCACAAGAAAAACTGTCTGAACTGCATGATGGTCCTGGGGTATCATTTCACAGACATGACTCTGTGCTTCATCGTGAAGGTGTGAGAAACAAAGCAACTCTCCTGCCCCCTGAAGTCTGTTGAGAATTGATTTGTTGTTGTGTATGTGGAATGCAATATTTGTTTCCAGTGGTGCTTTGGCAGAATTATATTAGTGGGTATGCCTTAGTTTTAGCAGAGCAGGAAAGCAGGACTGGATAGGAGAGGCCACTCTCAGCCCTTCCCTTTCTCAACCAGAGACTAGGTAAAGCTTGTGATTTATAGATGAGCATACATTCCAGCTTTCCAAATTCTCTATTGCTTCAGTGCAAAGGCTTCATCCCTATGAATTTTCATTCTCTCATCAGAACCCTCCATTTGGATTTCTGAAATTGACACCTTTCCTTGCTTACTGAAGAAATTGCCATTTTATGCCTAATTTTCTATTCATTTAGCTTAGGGATTTCTTTTATGGAATGCACTTTGTCTTTTTGTCTCAATTTTGTTTATAAGTTTTACTGATGTGGTGTCCCACCTTGTTTTGAAATACCTATTACTGGACTATTTGAATCTGTAATGATGATGACTAAAAAGTAATATTTACTGATCAATTAAGCTGATTTTAATCAATTTGTTACTAAACCTAAACCAGCTATATCTAGTAATCATTGTGGAGCCCCAAATGGAATTTGTTTATTTTTCTGATGTAAATGTTTGCTCCTTCTCAATTCTCCTCGTCAACGAACAAAGGTCCATTCAACTAATGATAGGATTATTTAATGATTATGTTCAAAGATTAAGATACAAGAATCCCTGCCATGGCACACTCCTTTTCAGAAACTGTCCAATCTGTGACCAAGGCATGGTCTGGAACAACCTGGTTGATGGACTTTGAGGGTGGAAGTGGGGAGGGGTGCTATCAGCTGCCCTCAGCTCAGCAACAGTTATGTCATCAGTACAATAATTGGGTAGATATTTTCACAAGGAAACACTGGGTTTGCTTTTTTGCATTCAGCATCATTGTAGCATCAACATAAAAAATCTTGAAAATTAAGTGGCCATTTTGGGCATACAGACTTGATAGATCACGCCATCCAACCACACCTTGCTATGTAATCCTCGCCAGGCATACAACCAGCATGTTCAGTTCAGGAAGGAGACTCTTTTCAGCAGATTTCTTCTTGCATACTATATTAGAGTTAAGTGGGACGATGAACCTGACTTCACTTTGTCAACACCTCTCCAGGAAAACTAAAATGTTAGTGATTCTTTTTGCACTGCTGCCTTGACTTCCTTCAGTCTGCACAAGAACCTAAGGAAAGCATAATTATCAAAAAGAGAAGTGACATAGTTGTTCAGCATAATTCAGGTAATGTATTAAAAAAACCAAGCACACATCAATTAGCCTCTTTCTTTTTTTTTTTTGCTTTAATAACAGAGAACATCACAGGGATGAGCAGTTTAACCGGGAACGTTTTCCAAAATTTGGAAAACAGGTATTCATAAGGGAACTTTTTGTGCTTAAAACAGATCAAAGTAAGGTCCTAATCTTAACAGATCGTACAACCAAGTGTGCGGAAAGACCAACTTAGGAGTATTGCAGCAGTCTTTTTGGTACGTTTAACAAATGTGTTTGAGCAAAGTGTCATTCTGAGGTTTGTGAGAGAAAGACATTTTTCTATTTTGCTGAACTTGTGACTTAGGGCCAGATGTACCAAAGGATTTCACCCATTCTGTCTCTATCGGAAAATGCTTTAGTACATATGGCCCTTAGTGTGTATTCACAACAAGATATAGAGAGCACAGAGGAGAATCGAAAAGTATGACAATAGGTAGATAATGAGATAATGTGAAAAAATCATTATAATGTAAAGAACACTAAGGAACGAATTCCCTGGCACTGATAGTGCCTACAGCCATGGATTTCGTGGCGGTAGAAAACCTCACGAAATCCATGGCGGTTTGCGGGGTCCTGATACCGTCGGCGGTCTAGTGATGGCCGCCGGGCTGGAGACCGAAATCCCCAGCCCAGCGGTCGTTACCACCCTGGCGGTCGATGTGTAAAAGTGGCGGTTTTCCATGGCAGTAACCGCCATGGCCGTAATTAAATTTTTTTTCCTGCCGGCCTGTTGCCGGTATTACAGTCGCTTTTTTTTCACCAACCGCCAGGGTTGTGATGAGGGCCTAAGTGTACAGCAAGATACAGAGGTGGAAGGTAACTATGGGCCAGATGTACGTAGAAAGCAATTTGCGACTTGCAAATTGCGAGTCCCTGCGACTCGCAATTTGCAAGTCGCAAATTGCTATGCAGTACGGTGTCTCAGACACCGACTGCAACTCGCAATGGGGTCGCAATGACCCACCTCATGAATATTCATGAGGTGGGTCGCAAATTGCGGCCCCATTGCGAGTATAGGCACTCGCTAACATGGAGGCCTGCTGTCGTCAGCAGGCCTCCATGTTAGCGACCTGCTTGTCAATAAAGCAGTTTTTTTTTTTTAAAATGTAGCCCGTTTTCCCTAAGGGAAAACGAGCCGCATTTCAAAAAAATCCGAAACCTTTAGTTTCGGTTTTTTTCAGGGCAGGGAGTGGTCCCTTGGACCACTCCCTGCCCTGAAAAAATATTTTGGGGTCAAGTCCCAAACTGGAAGGGGTCCCATGGGGACCCCTTTCAATTTGCGATTGGGTTACCATCCACTTGAAGTGGATGGTAACTGCAATGCCATTTGCGACCGCATATGCGGTCGCAAATGGTATTGCATCCCAATGCGACTCGCAAATAGGAAGGGAACACCCCTTCCTATTTGCGAGTCTGAAATGCATTTTGCGAGTCGCTAACGACTCGCAAAATGCATTTCTGCATTGGGATACGCGTTTTGCGACTCGCAATCGGCAGATTTTGCCGTTTGCGAGTCGCAAAACGTTTCGTACATCTGGCCCTATGTTTTCTATTTTGTATGTGCATTAGCGATTACATTTGGCCTCAAGTAGCCAAACTCCTAGGTCAAGGATACTATTTCAGGAAGAAGGTGCAGATCGCAAGGAGCTGTTTTTAACTCTTTTCTCGTGTGTCTGTCATTCCTATAGCCCTCTCTAAGATTAAGGCACTCATTATGGAATTGGCGGTAAATCCCACTTACCACCACGCTGACTGCCGCCAACATACCGCTGCCACGGCGGATATCCGTTCACCATATTATGACACACACACCAATACATCACTATTCAGCCACAGACACAACTCCGCCACACCAAAGGTCAGAGATAAACTGGCGGTAGCAAAACCCACACTGTTACGCCAACAAAACTACGCCCATCACATTATGACCCACGAATCACCACAGCAGACATGCAATGGCGGTAAACCATTGGCGGTACATACCGCTGCGCTCAAAATACACACACACACACAAAACAACACCACATTGGACAATTCACACTATACATACCTGACACCCATACACATACCGCACCAACACCACTATAAAAGACACACTAGCCACAACCCTTTACAACTACAAACAATTGCCACAAGGAAGACACCACAACCACAGGCAAGACCAGAGCCTCACACCACTAACACTATACACCACCGATGCACCCTACATCACACACCCCAACACATCACCCTACACACCCTCACCCACACTACTCACACACACCCATGGCACCACAGATACACCCCAGAGGAGGAGCTAAGGGTCATGGTGGAGGAAATCATCTGGGAAGAGCCACAGCTATTTGGACCACAGGTGAAGCAGATATCCATTGCTAGGAAGATGGTGCTATGGTGGAGGATCATGGACAGGGACAACTCCGTGGGACAGTACCCAAGAACCAGGGATGACATCAAGAAGAGGTAGAGCGACATACGGGGGGAAGGTACGTTCCATTGCAGCAAGACACCAGCTTGCTGTACAGAGGACTGGTAGTGGACCCCCACCTCCTCCCCCACAACTAAAAACATGGGAGGAGCAAGTCTTGGCAATCATGCATCCTGAGGGCCTGGCAGGAGTAGGAGGACTGGACTCTGGTAAGACAACTCTCTACTATTATCACCCCACTACCTGCATGCCATCACATACCCTCACCCTCACTCCCATCACATAACCACGTCCTATACACACCACCATCACATCTCACTCATCCCAATGCCAAGCCCTGCATGCCATACCAATGCATGGACACCACTCACAGATCTGCATGGAAACCTATCAGCAAAGCATGCACAATGGAGAGAATCAGCTAGCCCACCACATACAAACTCACACAAGTAAAAGCTGCCAAGGAAAATACAAACAAAGAGGACAACCCACCCATGCACAATAGGTCACACACAGAAACAATAACACTGCATTTACATCCCCACAGGTATCCCAGCCAATGTCAGTGGAGAAGAGATACCAGCATTTTCCAGTCCGCCCACAGAAGAGGCCCACAATGATGACAGCAGCTCTGGTCACCTCGATCTGAATGACCTACCTGGTCCATCAGGGACCTCTGGACAGTCGGTTACCCAGGCACAGTCCCACACCACTACAGAGCCTCCCTCATCAGGAAACACCACCACAGCACCCACCCAGCATAGCCACACCTCTGTCCACAGGACACGTCAATCAGCAGTGTGTCCACCACTACAGGGATCCCAGGGCACACCTCGGCCCCAAGACAATCAGGGACCTGGGGTCAGTGGCAGTGGGCACATGGTTCAAGGGACAGAGGCACAGGACAACAGGGAAATTGGGAAGAGTGCTGTGCACCAGGGGCAGAACAGGCCCAGGGAACCGACTTTCAAGGATGCACTCACTGAGATCCTGGGAGCATACCAACATTCCTAGGATACACTGGGTCAGATCCTGGACAACATGCAGAGGAACAGGTAGCTGCAGGAGGGGCAGTACCAGGGGATCAGGGAGGACTTGAAGGCCATTAACACCACCCTGGTCTCCATAGAAGGGGTGCTGGCAGACATGGCCAACATTATGAGAGAGGCAGTCTTACAACACGGGCCACTGCCACTAGCCAGACTACTGAACTGCCCTCCACCTCTGCTGCCGCTAGTGGACAGGAGGCCCCGCCACAGGACTAACAGGCCACCAGCAACCCTCCCCCTGCAGAAGGAGACAAATGTTCTCTGCGATCCAGGCAGAAGCCAGAGACTATTGCCAAGACCCCGCCAGGAAATAAGACTCTCCTGATTGTCACCCTTGTGTCCCACTCAGTCACCCTGTCCACCTTGAACTGCCATTGCTACCCTTCCTATGCCCCCTTGGACAATGCACCTGTGCTACAAATAGACTTGAACAATACCCTGAACTTTCCTCCATCATCACCCCAGCCCATTGCACTTCCCCCTTTTCTTCTTAGCACTGCAATAAAAACCCTTAGAAAAAAATACAAGTATGGAGTATGTGAAATTATTTAAGTATGCATTTGTTAAACAAGGTTCAAACATTGCAAATCAACTGTACAGTAATGTGCACATAGGATAGACATGTAGTTGGCTGCAGTGAACACACAAGGAGCGATAGTGGGGCACCAACATCTACAAAAAGAGTTGCCAAAGGGTACAGTGAGTGGGTATAGAAGTGGGAAATCACAGCCTGCCAGTGATAATGTGAAACAAGAAAATGACAATGAAATGTGAAGTTACTCTGTCTTACCTGTATGTTATTGTAATTATTGTCTAATTACTGCAGTTCTATTGTCCTCATCCTCTGCCTTCTCATCTTCACTGTCTACAGGGTCCATTGCTGCCACACGGCCATCTCCAGCCTCCTGCGTCCACAGCAACTTGTGGTGGGAAAGGATCAAGGGCACCAGCCAGCCTCATGGAAAGGGTGCCTGCCCCAAGTGCTGGCCGGAAGGGCAAGGAGCCCTCCCCATCTGCTGCCAGGAAGGGCAAGGACCCCTCCCCAGCTGCTGCCAAGAAGGGCAAGGGGCCTGCAGCAGATGCCACACTGAAGGGCAAAGGGCCATCCCCAGCTTCTGCCAGGAAGGCAAGGAGCCATCACCAGCTGCTGCCAGAAAGGGCAAGGGGTCTGCACCAGCAGGCAGGAAGGACAAGGGGCATGGTGCTGGGACTCATTTGGAGCCCCCACCACCAACCATGGTGGTAAAGCCGTCTGAGGCTACAGGGGATGGGCAGGAGCCTCCCCCCACCACTACCAGCATCAGCACCAGCAGTGAGCAGCTGTCCAAGGCTGCAGCGGATGGGCAGGAGTCTCCCCCACCACTACCAGCAGCAGCACCACCACAACCAGCAGTGAGCAGCCATCCGTGGCTGCAGGTGAAGGACAGGAGCCTTCCCCCACCACTACCAGCAGCAGCAGCACCCTGCCAACACTGAACAGCTGTCACTGCTAGCGGACATTCTGTAGACCTGCCTCAATGGGCTGTTGTGCGACCTGCCCCCTGCAAATCATGTTGGTGTGACACCCAGCTGAGAGACTGTGACCTTGCACTCCCTAAGATCTGCATCACAGGGCACAATGCCCCCTTCAGAACCAGAAGGTAAGCCACCCACTCACCCCATCCTCCCCAGGATGAAGATCACATTGCACGATGCCCCCTCCAGAGCATGTGGGCAAGTCACCCCCTGATAGACTGTGGCCTTGCACTCCCCAGGTCCAAGCACAGGGCATGTTGCCCCTTCCAGAGCGAGTGGGCAAGTCACTCACTTGGGAGACTGTGGCCTTGCACTCACCAGGACTAAACACAGGGCATGTTGCCCACACTAAAGCATGTGTGCAAGTCACCCACTTGAGAGACTGTGGCTTTGCACTCCCCAGGACTAAGCACAGGGCATGTTGTCCCCTCCAGAACATGTGGGCAAGTCACCCACTTGAGAGGCTGTGGCCTTGCATTCCCAGGAACAAGTACAGAGCATGTTGCCCCCCCCAGGATCAGTGGTGTTGTTCCATCTGCCAGCTGAGGTGCCCCCCTGTTCCCCGTCTCCCTGAGGTGCCTGCCTATTTTCGAATTGATGCACCTGCAGTGTTCTCTCTGTGTTGTTGCAGGAGACAAGTGGAGCCTTGGACTTTGTCATGTGGCCCTGTGGCCCACGCACATTGAGGTCTGGGCAGTTTCCCTTGTATTGTACATATGCATACACTTTTAGATTGGATGTACGTATTATTAATGTATTAATATTATTACAATCACTTTCATCTATTCATGTTCTTCTTGCATCATTCCTGAGGGGTATTTATGTTTTCTTACTGCATTTGATTGTGTGTATGGTGGTGGAGTTGGTGGGTGTGTGTGTGTTGCGTGTGTGTGTGTCACTCTTATTTTCCTCCCACCCTCCCTCGTGTGTTAGGCGGCTATACTCACCGTGGTCATCTTCGCCGTCGTTAGTGTTCGTGGTGGAGCAGGACGTAGAAGGTCATCGGGCTCCATGGCGGTGTGGTTGTTTCCTGTGTCTCCAATGGTGAGTCCTTTCCCTTCTGAGGTCTGTTTCCGGCTTTTGATGTCGTTAGTACCACCCTGGGAAAGGTGGTGGATTGGATTGTCTGAAGTTTGCTTTCTCTTAAAAAAAATGTAACTGTTCCAACATAACACTGGGTTCTTAAGAACATTTTGTTTGCAATCTGCAAATAGCCTCAGAATATTCATTCCAATCTCCTAATTCTGCAGGCGGGGAGTATCCTGTGGTCAATTGTCAAATATTTGCCTGCCTTCATTACCTAAATGACTAAACAGAATTGTTCTATGTTTAGGCTGAAATCCAACTACTCCAACAGCAATTAGGTAATTTTCAAAGCATCTTAACTATGTACTCTACTTGAGAGGTAGTCTTCTAGGATATTGTAGAAAAGGTGAAATGTGTGCACAATTATTTGAGGCCATGTTAAAGCAAGTTTGAAGCTGTGCTTTTTGTTTTACTTCTCATATTTTTATTTGATACAACAGAATTTTTATTTATTTAAACTAATACTGGTGAACCAAAATGTTGAATAAAACAGGTATTATGCTTCTTAAATTCACCTTCCTTTACTTTCAAGAACACTTTCTTTGAAATAATGGGTTATTATACTTTCATCATGTTAAACACGCTGACTAATCAAAATAATCTGCTAGCACGTACTAGATGCAAATGCGCTGTGCTGTTGTCTAGGTAGCGTGCCTCACATTAACCACGCACACATGAGACTCGCTAGAGCTATTCCTTTGAAGAGTCTAAACGTCATGACGTGGGCTTTCTCACACGTAATTGATCGCACAGACCTCATGCGGCAGACTAGAAACATGCACACTGCTCTCCACTCACAAAAACAGTTCTAATTGTTTCTTTTTCCAAGCATAACAACTTCTAGCAATACGACCAAACTTTGACACACCTCAACACCCTGGGGGAGGCACTGCCTTTGATTGCTTGATGTGCCACGAGTGCTGTTTTAACCCCTTCACTGCCAGGCCTTTTCCCCCTCAGATGCCAGTCCTTTTTTTGGCTATTTGGGGCAGTTCATGCTTAGGCCCTCATAACGTTTTGTCCACATAAGCTACCCACGCTAAATTTGCGTCTTTTTTTTCCCAACATCCTAGGGATTCTAGAGGTACCCAGAGGTTGTGGGTTCCCCTGAAGATACCAAGAAATAAGCCAAAATACAGCAAAAAATGCATTTTATTTTTTAAAAATGGGAAAAAAGGGCTGGAGAAGAAGGCTTGTGTTTTCCCTGAAAATGGCATCAACAAAGAGTTTTCTGTGATAAAATCACCATGATCCCCGCTTTCAGGAACAGGCAGACTTGAAACAGAAAACCACATTTTTCAACACAATGTTGGCATTTTACTGGGACATACCCCATTTTTACTATTGTTTGTGCTTTCAGCCTCCTTCCAGTTAGTGACAGATATGGGTATGAAACCAATGCTGGATTCCAGACAGCTAAACATTTGTGGAATGTAGACAAAATTCTGAATTCAACAAGGGGTAATTTGTGTGGATCCAACAAGGTTTTCCTGCAGAAAATAACATCTGAAATAAAATAAATATTGAAATTGAGGTGAAAAAACCAGCACTTTTTTCCCACGTTTTACTCTGTAACATTTGCCTGCCATGTCAGATTCTTTAAAGCAATATACCGTTACGTCTGCTGGACTCTCCTGGTTGTAAGGATATATAGGGCTTGTAGGTTAATTTTTTAACTTTTCATCATTAAAGTGTTAGACCTGTAGACTTTGTCAAGATACACACAATTCACAATAAAGGCCAAATGTATCTGATAGTGAATTCAATAGGAATTAGAACAAAAGATATACATTTTAACACAGTACTTGACACATTGCATTTTTCTCAAGAGAATCAATTTACAGGCAAATTTAATATATAACTTTTAACATTAAGTTATTCACTGGAGACACAACATTTCAAACAGAAATACTGAAATAATGTTGTAGTGAGGTCACAGTGGTGAGACCTTGAAATTGGGGCCATTCTCAATTTTCCATAGGGGCAAATGGGCCCAGACTGCATCCAGGTGTATGCTAGATTGTATAGCAACCATGATGCTTTGTGAAGGAGAATAACACTGCCTACTCCTCCCTTTTGATTTCTTGCCCCGTATTTTAATATAATTTTAATATCTACTGTTAGACTTGGCATCCTTATCATGGTCATGCCTAACTTTTTGCCTCTGCTTCCCAGGTTGTTGATGTGTGCTGGACTCCGATTTTGCTGTTATTGATACTCTGCACACTTTAACACTGCTAACCAGTGCTAAAGTGCAAGTGCTCCTATGTAAAATGTATGTGTAATTGGCTTATCCACGATTGGCATATTTGATTTACTAATAAGTCCCTAGTAAAGTGCACTAGAGGTAACCAGGGCCTGTAAATCAAATGCTACTAGTAGGCCTGTAGCACTGGTTGTGCCACCCAGATGAGTAGCACTGTAAACATGGCTCAGACCTGCCACTGCAGTGTCTGTGTGTTCAGTTTTAAACTGCCAATTCGACTTGGCAAGTGTACCCATTTGCCAGGCCTAAACCTTTCCTTTTTATACATGTAAGGCACCCCTAAGATAGGCCATCGGTAGCTCCATGTGCGGGTGCAGTGTCTGTTAAAGTTGGGACATGTACTGATGTGTGTTACATGTCCTAACAATGACAAACTGCTAAATTCAGTTTTCACTGCTGCAAGGCCTACTGTCTCATAGGTTAACATGGGGGCTGCCTTTAATTATCATTAAAGTGTAGATTCCCTTTGGAAGCAAATAGAAATATGTAGTTTGGGGTCTCTGAACTCACAATTTAAAGATACATATTTTAGAAAAGCTGTTTTTTAGATTGTTAGTTCTGTGACCCTGCCTGTTTGTGGATTCCCTGTCTGGGTCAGTTTGACAGTTGGAATATTTGTGAATCCCCTCTAGACAGTGGGAAAAAGGGACCTGGGGTGTAGCCTGCATATCCTGATGAGCCTATCAGTGCTAGAGTGGAGGAAGGTCTGATCACGTACACATGCATGGGCTGTGCCTGCCCTCTCACAATGTAGTCTCCAACCCCCTGGTGTGTGTCTGGGGCCTAGCCTGGGTAAGACATGATCTTGTGAACAACAGAGACTTTCCTTTGAAGTATGCTTACTTCAAAGGCAGAAAGGGGTATAAGTAGTAAACCCAAACCCCCTGAAATTTAGATCACTTCTGGAACCAAGAGGAACTTCTGCCAAGTAGAAGAGATGAAGGGCTGAGGAGGAGTGCTGTCCCTGCCTGTGACTGTGCTTTGCTGGGCTATCCTGCAGTTGCTGCTTCTGCCTGTGAAAGGGGACAAAGACTGGACTTTGTGGTATATTCCTAATTGTGAAGCATCTCCAAGGGCTTCAACTGAGCTTACCTCCTGCTTTGAAGTCTCAGGGCATCAAAGACTTCCTCTGCTTACATCTGCACTCTCTGCAGAGATTCCTGCCCCACCAAGTGGCATTCTAGCAAGACCCTGATAAACAACATGCTGCGGCATCGTGGCATCGTGGCTACACATCGTGGCCACCTGCATCACAGCCTGGAGAATGACACATCGCGGCTGGAGAAACGATGTGCAACACCCGCTTGCGGCTGCTGATAATGACACAAACCCCACTTAGTGCAGCTTTCTAACACCTTGCAACCGAATTTTCTATGCATCGTCCCTGTGTGTCAAAGTCAACCCGACTCGGCGCGAATCCGAGGTGACCCGTCTGGAAATCAAAGCATCACTCTCTTGCCAGGGAGAAAAATAACACATCGCCGACCCGACCGGAGAAGAAACAATGCACGGCATCCCTTGAGAGGAAGAAATCGACGCATCACAATGTTTTCCGAAGGATGCTCGCCTGTGCGGCTTTATTTCTGATGCTAGCCAGGTACTTTGTGCAAAATTATAATTTCCATTGTTTTCTAAGGAGTAAGACTCTTGTTCTTTTGGGATATTCATATTTTAACTTGTGGATGTTGGACTTTTGTCATTTTCATCTTGTTTGATTTAGATAAATATTACCTATTTTGTCTAAACTGGTGTGGTGTCCATTTTCACTGTATTACTGTGTGTGTGGGTACAAATACTTTACACATTGCTTCTGAGTTAAACCTGTCTGCTTGTGCCAAGCTACCAAGGGGGTGAGTGGGGGTTAGCCAGGTGTGTTTCTCCTTTGCTCTGACAAGAGTGATGGTCCTTGCTTGGACAAGGAGTAACCTGACTGCCAACCAAAGACCCAATTTCTAACATTTACTTTGTTTCCTTTTTTTTTCTCAGGGAAAATTGTGCTGCAGTGGGTGGTTTCCTTTTTTATGGTCACGCTATTGGCAGATTTAGCTGCCTTGTGTATCCCATATAGTGCCATTAACTTTAGTCTCTTTTAAAGGATAACTTTGTTGTCTCTTTCAATGTTCAGCTTAGGATTGACTATTGTGGCTGAAAAGAGTTTGCAGAGGAAGGATTAAATGTTGGGGCACAAGCTATCAGATCCCTCTGCTATTAGCTTGAAGCTTAGGCTGCCGGTAAATATGGGAGAATGAAGGTGGACTTTAGATAGAACGCCATTATTGGATGACGAGGTAGTTGCAGAGTTACGGGAGGAAAAAGACAAATTTTTCAGTCTTAATAAAGAGTGTGCTCTGCCAGCAATAGTATGGGATACTTTTAAAGCCTTTTTGAGGGGGAGATTGATAAGGATAGCCTCATATAGGAGGAAAATCTATAATAAAGAGATAAGTAGATTAGAAAATCGGGTACAGCAGATTGAGCAGAGATTGGCCAAACGGACCTTGAGGAGGAGGAATTTGAACAGTTATGTAAACGTAGTCAGGAGGCTCACTCAGAATTGACAGCGGTCATGAACAGAAGGGTTCGATTGAGATGTGAGGTTAATAGGGTGGGGCATTTTGAGTATGGGAAAAATAGTGGTAAAATGCTGGCCTGGAAAATAAAAACTGATATTGTTAGAAATAGGGTGGCAGAAATTCAGGATGGGAACCCAGAGGAGGTTAGGAGCAGTAGAAAGGAGGTGGAATAAAGTTTCCTAAATGTTTTAAAGAAATTATATGAGGAGGAATTTTCACTTGAGTTAGCAAAGATATGGTTAGGGGACTAGAACTAGCTGCCTTGAGCGAGGAAGAAAATAAGGTGGTTAATGAACCAATTAAGATGATAGAAGTAGAGCGGGCCATAAAATTAGGTAAATTAGGTAAGGCCCCAGGACCAGATGGGTTACCCAAAGAAATTTATAGAGCCATTGGGAGCAGTATTAAACATTTTCTGAGGGAATTGTATAATAATATTATAGAAGCCGACAGGAGGCTTCCCCCTTCTTGGAAAGAAGCTAGTATCACAATAATTTTAAAACCAGGCAAACACCTCAAATAATGTGAATCATATTGTCCAATATCCCTTTCTAACTGTGATGATAAAATCTTTGCAAAAATGTTGGTAGATAGATTAGAGGGTGTTGTGGGGAAGCTTATATACACTGATCAGAAAGGTTTTTTAAAAGGGAGATACATGCATTAATTGACACATGGCCTGGTAGGCTCAATCGATTTAGCCACCATATCTCAAGTCCCCTTAACGGTTATAATGGTTGATGCGACAAAGACGATCGATAGGGTTAACTTGGCCTATTTAAATACATTATGTGAGGTTTATCACCTGGGTTGAAATTTCACAAGCACATTACAAAAAATCTACTACGATCCCAGTGCATGAATTCTGGTTAATAGTTCCCTCATCTCCCCTTTTATGGTAGAAAGGGGAACAAGACAGGGATGCCAACTATCTCCATTACTTTTCAATCTTTATATTGAGCCATTGGCCAGTAGAGTTAGAAGCAATCAGAGAATTCCCCCATTCATGGATAAGAATCTATCTAGGGAAGTCTCTTTATATGTAGACGATTTGATTAACTATACATCTAATTTAAGTTAAATCTGCTTTGAAAGAATTGATTGGAATTGGTGGAATTTGTGGGAATCTCTGGCTATGAGGTCAATAATCAAAAGACGGAGGTCATGGCTTGGAATATGGAAATAGGTAGCCCTGTAATTAAGAAGGATGAGGTTAAATATTTGGGGATCACCATAATTCATGACATAAATAAATTAGCAGAAATACATTTTAAGAAGGTGATGAAGGAGGTAGATTATTTAATGAAGAGATGGTTAAATCTCTCTCTTAATATTACAGGGCGGGTACATTTAATTAAGATGGTGATTGTACCTAAGTTTACTTTTATTTTTAATCCAATACCTCTAATGTATAACAAAGATTGCTTAAGGAAGCTCCAAGGAAAAATAAGTAGCTTTATTTGGGCTTCCATGGGGGTTTGTATTTCTTGGAAAAAGTTCAGAAGAAAGAAAGAGAAAGGAGGGTTGGCGGTTCCTGACATGCAATATTATGCATGGGCGAACCTTTTGAAATTAAGCTTCCAGGTTGCTTGGAACTGTGGCGGATTTTAACAGCTAAGATGGATGAAAAATGTGAGTTACAGAAGTGTTTTTTATATAAGTTTGGAAACCCCAATTTCTTTAAGAAAATTTGATTTAAGGTGTTACAGGATTTAGCAAAACTCTGGTACACGGTTAGGAGGGCTACAAACCTGTCGTACTATAGTGAACATGCCCCTCTCTGGGACTCCCCAGGTTCACCGGAGTGGACTAAGGATACTTTGGCAATCCCATTGAAAGAAGCTGGATTTTTGGAGTGGGAGAAACGTTGTTATAATGGAGAAGTTAGATCATACGAAAACCTTAATGGGGAGGCAGGGGGAAATCTGTCTAAATTTAAATATCTCCAGCTAACATCCTGGGTGAGGCATCTGAATGAGGAAGTGGGGGATGCTAATAACTTAGAGGAACAGTGGCACATGGAAATTCCTTTGTAGAAGGAAGTGGCAGATGGTACTGGCAGATTATGGATATTGCTGATGTCAAATTCATCCTTCCGAAAGAGTTATGGAAAGAATCCTTGCCGGAGGTCCAGCTAACAGATTTATGGCAAGTACCTATGACACATTTGTATAGCACAGTTAAACCGGCTGCTTTGAGAAGAAATCATTTGTTTTCAATTCATAGAGCCTTTTGGATACCAGTAAAGCTCTCCAGACTGGATCCGGGTAACATGGCCAGATGTGAAAAGTGTGGGTCAGCATCTGTGGATGATCTACATATGTTTGTGAAAGGTCCATGGCTCAGTACGTTTTGGGAAGAGGTTGTTGGAGTAATTAGCTAAATACTCCCTATAGGCTCTAAGGTAAGCACCTCTTTAGTAATTCTTGGATGCTTGGATGAACTACCAAAGATTAATAAGGGTGGCTCTAAATTTCTATTTTGCATAATGCTTGTAGCAAGCAAGGAGATTTGTAAAAACATGAA
The DNA here is from genome assembly GCF_031143425.1 of Pleurodeles waltl. NCBI lineage: Eukaryota > Metazoa > Chordata > Amphibia > Caudata > Salamandridae > Pleurodeles > Pleurodeles waltl. The sequence continues at coordinate 654,434,880 of NC_090443.1, read as the reverse complement.
TCAGTACCTCCCCTCCTACTTTCTTGGACTGGAAAGATTCCTCAATATATAACCTGAAGTTAGATGCACAGGAAGACAGTAGGAGAAATAGATTTTGGAACCCTCTGAAGAAATGGAAAGGGGAGAAGATATGGGTGGGTAGTAAGTTAGGTGTGGTCCTATTACTATACACAGTTCCAAGCAATACCTACAATACATTGGCAGGTGGTTACAACAGAGGACAGACACATCCCAGACCAGTGTGGTTTTGCGGAGTTGGGCTACAAACACAAATTGGTAAAATCTGCACTTAAAGACCAAAGGTAAATGAGAACACAAAAAAAATGTTCAGCTTTGGATTAGCTGCTTTCCTCAATATTCTGTGTTTGTTCCACCGCAATTCTCTTACCATGCTTTTTGAACGGATGTTGTATCCTTGCATAGCTGATGTCACAATTTCTCTCTGTGTAGCTTTACAAATTATTTGTGAAAGTTGTCTTCTTTCCGGATTCTCCTTTGTTTTCTTCTTCCTTCCAATTGCTTCAGATCTCTGCTTGTTCTTGTTTCCTTCTCTCTATACCTCTCTTGTTTTCTTTCCATTGTTCCAGATCCCCATTTGCTCTGTCATTTTTAGAATATTTGTCTTCCCTTTATTTATTTTTCCCATTGCTTCAGATCGCCACACTATCGACAGTTAAAAATAATTCTCTCCTGCCACTCCTCCCATGCACCATAGTGGTACCTACTGTACCTACTGTTGGCTTTGCCAATACTGAAGACTTTGAAACTCTGCTGAAATTAACAGAGCCAATGTCTGTGACTGGCCATGTTAAAAATATTGACAATGTGCATTAGATCTCCACGTCACATCATGGAACTTATGGCCAGATGTACGAAGCATTTTCCACGTGGCAAACAGTGAATCAGGCCGTTTGTGACATAGAAAATGCTATTTGGGATGTACAGACCCATTTTTGTGATTCAGTAATCTATTTACCGAATCGCAAAAAGGGTTTGCGAGTCGCAATTAGGAAGGGGTGTTCCCTTCCTAATTGCGAGTCGCAGTCCCATGTATGATTGTTTTGTGGCCACGAATGCAGTCGCAAAACAATTGCAGTTATCTCCGGTTTCAAACTGGTGCAAACCCATTCGCAAACAGCAAGGGGTCCCATGGGGATGGCAGCGAAAAATGAAAAGAAAACTTTTAATTTTTGTTTTTGAAATGCATCTCGTTTTCCTTTACGGAAAACGGGATGCATTTTTTTAAAAACTGCTTTATTTAAAAGCAGTCACAGACATGGTGGTCTGCTGTCTCCAACAGGCCACCATCCCGGTGGGGGCGGCCATTTTCAATGGGGTCTAAAATTGAGACCTACCTCATGAATATTCATGCAGTAGGTCATTTGCGACCCCATTGGGAATTGCAAACAGTGTCATTGATACTGTTGTGCATCAGGTTTTACGACTCGCGATTGCGAGTCTCAAAACCTGAAGTTCGTTCATGTGGCCCATAGAGGCTAAAGTGAATAGAAAACAATGTTTTTTATACTTTCAAAATGGCCCAGTGTTGCCTGACAGGCATTGTGTCTGCAAGTCTCAAGACATAAAGCAGCAGCTATCTTGATGGTGTTATATATATTTTAACATAATCACTCAGGCTTTGATAAAGTCAATCATGTCAGTCACTCAGCATTGAGAAAGTATGAACAATTAGTGTCTTGAGTAGTTTTTTTACTTTGTGTGGGCGCCTGTGCTGTTGGGACATCCAACGCACACTTCACTCATTGTCTCATAGACAACTGTGTATCAGGCTGATGTAATGGTAACATCAAATTTAAGATACCTATTAAGGAAAATTCAGTTTTAGATAGTTGCCATTTACCTGCAAAAAGCCTCTGGAGGCACATTTGCATGAGATCCAACTCTCACCTGGCAGCTAAATAGCCCGCTTGAGGAGTTGTCAACTTGCTCTTAGAACAAGGACATTATGCCTTAGATGTCCAAAAATATTCTTTTGACAGGAAGGAAGTTGATTAACTTCAAAGAGGCCTTATCACAGGCAGATGTAGCAACACTTGTCCTACCACATCCTTTTGCCCCCCAGTCAGTCAGGCACCAATCTAAGTGAGAGAGGAGCTGCCCCCCAAACTGGTTTCAAGTGACAACAGATGAAAGATTCTCCTTTCCAAGGCCACACCTCTGTGGTGGGCACTTTGGCTCTGCACAGAGGAAGAAGGGTTACGGCATGTTGGATTTAGGTCGAGAAGTGCATAAAAGGAGAAGGGTTCTGATATGTTAAATTTAGGTAGAGGGGTGCATTGTGGGTTAGCTGTAAGTCATACAGGAACTGTTGCAAAAGTGGATAGGGTTACCCCTATCCCTGTTTATCAGGGAGAGGTCAAAATGTTCCCCCACACAGGCTAGGCTAGTACCAGGCATTAATGGCAATACTGACCTGTGGGGAAAAAAAGACAAACTAGATCTGCTGTTGAGAACTGTTAATGGAATTGAAGAGCTGGACCTGCCTCTACTTCTACCCATGACAAAGAGTTAAAAATTAGGGGTCAGTTGTCTGGCCTCCTGTTAAGTGACAAGCAACAAAAAACTGCGAGAAGCAACTCTTCCTGACATGCACAGCTGACAAGTTCAAACTGGATCTACACCGGACCCTGCTGGTGGCTTCTGCGAATGTGAGGTTTGACCCTCAAGTGCTGTTTCTGAGACCCTTGGATGTGTACAAGTGTACTTCACTGAACATCCTGAATAACCTGGGACTTAGAAACATTTTGGCTCCAAAGACCTTTGGAGGTCTGGAAGAAACCTTCTAAGTCAATCTGACAAAGATACGTTGAAGCTTGGATGAAGATTCAGGTTGCCCCTACTCTGAACTTTTCCACAGTAGCAAATCAATTTCGGTGGGACACTGGGGAGAGGGTACTCAGCCTCGTGGAGCCCTGTTTGGATATGGCTTGCAGCCTTGTAATGCTGGAGGAATCTGAGTTTCAAAAAGGGGACTACATTTGAACATAAAAATTTTCATTGGTAAAGGCACCAAAAGTATTGAATAATGAGGGGCCTTCCGAAGGTGCAAATTTTGAATTTTTACCACTCTGAGCTTTCCAACCAAAAATCAGAGGCTACATAAGGTCCCTGTCAGACAGCTATCCAGCCTGATTGAGCCCTTCTCGGACACATTCTACTGCCTTGCTAGACTGTGGAGTTTTGACTTCTATTTCAGAAACTATGTCAGAAGGTCAAACTTCTGACTGAGCCAAACCTGGCTCCTGCATCTAACCTACACTCCATTGTGGTCAGACTTAATTCAAGCTTAGGTCCAGATGAAGCACAACCAGATTACTGCGGTTGGCACTTAGCAGTTTTTGGAGCTAATTTCTTTTTTATTTTATTTTTTATGTATATCTCCTGTTGTCCTTATTGGATATTTGTTGTTTTGATTTCTTCTTTTCAGTACATTATTCTCTATTTGTATAATCTGGACTGGGGAGTTTACTGTGTTGTAGTTTTGACCTTTTAAATGGTTTTAGTACTTCTATATGATTTACAAATGTTCTCAAGGTATATCAGTGTGCTCTGTACTATAGCTACCACGGATTGAGTTTAAGATTAAATTACTGAAACCTTTCCTGACCTAACAAGAATAGTGACACTATCACTTGTGGAGAACTCCCATCCACCCCAACTAATAATGCACTTTCTCACAATTACCAGTGCATGTATCCCTAGACTCCAGTTCCAAGACACACTAATACATTGAATATGTCTTGGTTTATATATATTAGCTATGAAGGAAGTGCAAATATTAGAGTCAAAGGATTTGAGAGGGGTACAATGTTTAGTACAGTGAGAAATCGAGATTTGAAACAGACCAAGAGCCCAGGGGTGACTCTTCGTCAGAAAAGTTCCCTGGGAGAAAAAGGTGTTGGTCAGACCTTTACTTCTGAGTTGACAGATTGGGAAGAAGGGGGTGAAAACTCACCTTTTTCCCTATTCCACCTCTGTCTATGACTGGACATGACTAGACAACACCTGCTGTCACTGCCGCCACCATCCCACAGAGAAAACACAGCACCCCTGTCATCAGACTCGAAGGTAGGGATGTCTTGTTGCCAAGCTACATTTGGGTGGGCACTGCATAGGAGGTCAGGACCACTAAAGGCACATCTATGTCACAATATTTTTTTTAAAACACTGTGACATGCAAATGTCAGGTAGACAAATGTGTCACACATGTCTGGTGACACACTGCCACAACACGCATATCACACACATACACAACTGATATTGTGGTGTCATCATTAATTGCCAAATGAATGCTGGCAACATGACACTACACTCAGTCTTGATAAGGCTGTCCATGTGTGTGCATTGCAAGGGGTTCTGTACTGATAGGTTTGTGTTATGTGTTGTGTGTGTGTGTGTGTGTGTATATTGGCTGGTTGAGGTGGAGGGAGCTGGAGTGGGTGATGTGGCTGTGTCTGCTTGTGTGTCACTTGCAATTGAGACTGATGTTGTTGTATATGTTTGGTTGCCATGTGACACGATCAGGTGACTTTTGTTGTTGTGTTGCGGACGTTGTTGTGATGTGTGTAGATGTGCCTTTGTGTGAGTGTGTTTGTTTGACTGAGCGTGTAGTTGTGTTGGTTGTTGTGGTTGTGTTGTGTGTGGGTGCAGTATAATGGTGTTTATGTGTTGTGTCATGGGTGTATGTCAAGGTGTATTTTTGGCATGTACAGGTTGTGTTGTGTTGGAATCGTAATAGAAGAAGGGGCATATGTAGTGTGTTGTGTACTGCGTAGTGCAGGCTTCACATATGGCTTTGGTATACTGTGTGTGTGTCACTTACCTCTATTCCATAGCCCCTGCCATTGCACGGAATCCATTGTGCCCCACCGCTGTCTCCCTCCATCAGAAATCCATCATCAGTCCTCTGATTGCAGAGCTGTACCATCTTAATTCAGCGGGGTGAACACTGTCTACTTGACAGTCTTCTCTGGTCTATCCACCAGCAAGGCTTGGTGGTAACACCACCAAGATCTAAATCTGGGCCTAAGTCTACTCTGGGTTCTAGAAGGGAAAATGTTATTTTGGTTAGTTGTGGTGGTTTGTCCAAATTCTGAGGAAGCTTGTTTAAGGTACCTGTAGGCATAAACTTTAAACGTGTTCCGTGGATAGGCAGAATTTGTTCCTAAGTGTAACCACTTGCAAGGGGGGAAGAACACCAAGTAGGTTAAATAGACTTTACTCTTGTTAAGGCTAGGAATGGCATTTGTGAAGAACTCCTCATCCCCAGTTTTTTCTCTTGATTGACCCTCCTGGTTTTATGACTAATCTCCTTAATGGACCCTCCTCCACTGTAAATTTCTGTGTAAACGGTCTAAGATGGACTTGAATTGCAATTGTCAGTGCTTACCTTTAAATAGAAGGTCAGCTACTGTGTTCAGCTGGTAGAAAGGACTCGGCCAAGGTTGCACTAAAACATGTTTTATGGGATTTATGCATGGGTAGCACTGTCCAAGGGATGATACAAATTAAGTTGGTCATTACCTGTTAAGATCTTACAACTGAATTGGTTGAACTGTAGTGTTTAACTGTATGTGACCATTGTGATCTTTAATTAGTGTATCCCTGTAGTTGTGAGGTTCATTGTGGTATTCTCCATTGATTTATCTATAAACTAACTTATACATAGTTATAATCTTTTGTGCAGTATATTGATTTGTGTGTAGTGCATTACATTAGGTTTCTAACAAAAAATCATAAACTGGACATTGATTTATTGATTACTATCTGTTACTTTTTGAGTTGTGTGTGTGTAGCTGCAGCACGTCCCCTTGTACTGCTTTGCCTCCCTGAAAAAGTACTGAAGAGATTTGGATCTCAAGAACATCTGATGGCCCTTGGGCACACCGACTTGGATTTCGCTCAGTCAGTGTGAAATCACTGTTTCTCACCTGGGTGCCTATGATTGCCTCAATACTGCTGTAGGAATATCATCATTCGCAGGAATCAATGCTCTTTAAGGTGGATGAATCTTGGACCCAGTAAGCGGTGTGGAAGAACCACTATCACAATTTCAGTACCGACCCAATTAATTTAAACACCATGACAAATGTGGCCACGGAAGAAAAACTCCAGCTGAAAATAAAGTTAAGGGATTTATTACAAACTCAAAGTCATGTAGACTGTTCGCAATACTAAATTATGAAGGTCCTAATCATGAAGGGTTGTCCAAGGTGACAAAATAAGTTAAGGCAAACTAACTTTACTAGAACTAACCATTCAAGAAGGGCAATACATGATATTAAAAGACATTTCAGAGATACTGAAATTAAGCGTTGCTCATGGTTAGCAATCATCAGTCACTTCAATTTAGCAGAGTCATTATTTTTGGCTGGGCGGTGAGAAACCCTACAACTAGCCAAATCAGGGAAATACATGTGTGGGGTAACACATATGCGGACAAAATACAAAAAGCACAAAAAGGACGAAAATAATTTAGAAAAAGTTAATCTCAGACTGTGAGTTACTAACTAAAGTGGGCAAAAGATCAATAAAAAGGGAACACATCACCATAGCAGAAGATTGATCAGGAGTCTTCTGAAGGGGTTAGAAAGGTTTCTAAACCTCAAGGGGACATCTCAAGGGGCAAAGCAGAGAGGACGATGCCGCTCCTAGGGCCTCCACATATCAACCCTCCCCAGAGTGGCACAAAGAAAATACAAACACCAGGCAAGGCTCCGGAACAGATGAAATGTGTCCTGAGGTACCAAGGTTTATTGGCATGCCAAGGCAGAAGGCAGATGCACATCCCAGTGTTACATCTTACAAGCTGGCATCTTCTGCCCTGAAGCATATAAGTCAGGCACTTATATATGTTAATAAGTGCTGTCACAGCACAACCCCAAAAGGGAACACAGTCCAAACATGGGCACGCACATACAAAAGAAATGCTGCACATACAAAACTAGAAGTCCATAGTGTAAAAATATACATAATGCAGTGTGAGCATGAACACGTGAACAGACAACAGGTGGTCCCTAAAGAAAAGGGGGCTGGGTTGCTGACTGGCTGAACTAAAAGTGCGAGACCAAGCTAAACTTAACAACGTGGCTTGGAGAGGTTTGTTTGTACAACTAGCATAGGTGTCAGAGAGGTCAGTAGGGAAGTCTTACTGGGATTCAGATAATGGAGGAGAGAGTTGGAACTAAAGTGTCATATCTATAGGTACATACATGTGAATATATATTTTTCCCGACAATCTCTCCTTTTTGATAGTAATATCATACTTAATTGCAAAAAATATATATATACATTGCAGAAGCATAGTAATAACGTATCAATAAAATACATATCTTCGGAAGACATTACACATTTTTTTTAGATGAAACACATATATTGTCATCTAGGTATAGACCTATGAGGTATTCATTATTTAAACATAGACAAAATGATATGCTAGTATCCAATGCATTCATGTGTTATGGGTCTATAGCCATTAAATCAAACATTTCTTTATGTGCTTCCTCTACATCTTGTTGCATACTAAGATATCTGTGGGCTAGGTCCTGCTCTGTAGGAGGGAGAACTTTAACTGCAGAAATCGAATAGCTGCTTTTACTACAGAATTGATGGAGCACGGTAAACGTTATTGATATATATATATAAAGTCTTTCTGTTACTCAGTTCTAAGCTACTTTCTCTAATTGTCAGTGAAGCAATGGCACGCAGTGTGCTATCCTCTGTTTTTCCTACTGGTCTGCAGTCGTTTTGTTCAGGGGCTGCTTCATGGACCTGGCCTGCGGTGTCCTCTTCATTCTATTTTTCTGCAAGTGTGACTATCTCCTTTCTTCGAGACTACGTTGTGTGCTTCCCTCAACTGCATCAGTTGGTGTCACCTGACACTTGATGAGGAGCTCTCAGTGTGGTTCTTAGGAATGGTTTGGTCTGTCTCCCCCTTTCCTGGTATGTTGCGCTGCTGCACAGGTTGCAGGTGCTCATCTGTTGCAGGCACGTCGGTCTTGGTTGTTGTTGGTGCGGATCAGCACATAGTGCCGTGAATCCACTCAGGACGTCCCGGTACCTTCACTGCCATCCGCGTCACCAGGAGTACGAGGAGTGGTCCAGTCCACCTAGAACTAAGAGAAACATCTTTTATTTTTCTCACCATGACTATGTCTCCAGCTTTAAAAGGATGTGTGGGCTCTGAGGACAGATGGGGCAAAGCTTCCTTCACCTGGACATGGTGATGCGTCAAGACTGATGACAATTTTATAGCATAGTCAGAAATGTTTTCATCTGTCCACAACAGTGCTGCTTGAGATGCTAGGAAAGGCAACCTCAACCCCACAGACATAGGCAGCCCCATGCAGTTTCCACTCTATTCCCAAACATTCACACATCTTTTGCACCACTGCAGCTACAAATTCACCCCCTCTGTCGCTATTAATACCCTGGGGACCCCAAATCGGAGGATGATATCTTTCATCAAGCATCGCACCACAGTTGAAGCATCATTCTTCCTTGTGGGAAACGCCTCCACCCATTTTGAAAATTGATCCACACACACCAGCAAATATTTGAATCCATTCACTGGGGGCATATAGGCAAAGTCTATTTGGACATTGGTAAACTGCCCCTGTGGTACTGGTAAGTGATCATGTGTAGCAGGGGACCAGCCTTTAGTATGTTGGGCACAGACAAGACATTGGGAGCAGAATTGTGCAGTGAAGGCTGTTATCCCTGGTGCAAATTATTCCTGTCTAATTAGCTCATTCATCCCCCCTTGTGCCATGTGAGTGGGTCCATGAGCAAGCCTTGCAAGGGGAAGGAACATACTACGTGGGGCCACAGGTCTCCCATTCTGGTGTACCCACAATCCCTCATCATTTTGCAAACACCCAGCATCAGTCCACACTCTTTCCTCAGCTAGTGCTGCAGACCATTGTGCTTCCTTTACATCAGCTAGTAACAACTGTCTCTGAATAAGCTTAATTTTAGGAATGCTTTTTTTTTGCCATTAGGGGCACCATTTGTATGGGCTGTAACATGCTTTCTATTGCTGCTGTGTCAGCCTTGGCGTTTCCTCTGGCTATCTTGGTGTTAGCCCCTGTATGTGCCTTGCATTTTATGACTGCTATGCTGTTGGGCAGTAGTATTGCTTTTAACAAGTTCTTTACTAAAAGGCCATTTTGGATGGGGTGCCCTGCTGCTGTTATGAAACCACAATACTGCCACAGCTGGCCAAAATCGTGGACAACTCCAAAGGCATAACATGAGTCAGTATAAATGTTAACACTTTTCCCATCGGCCAGGATGCATGCTCTTGTTACAGCATACAGCTCAGCTTGCTGGGCAGGTGTGCCAGGGGGCAGAGCTGCACTTTCAATTATGGTGTCTACTGTTGTTATCGCATACCCTGCTCTGTAATCGGTGTCGGTTAGTCTACTGGAGTAACCATCAGTGTACCACTCATAGTCTGCTTTTTCTAGAGGTGTCTGTTGTAAATCTGGTTTGGGTGTGGTGCATGTTCCTACAACATCAACACAATCACGGTCAGGGGTCTCATCACAATCACCTATGGCAGGTAATAATGTTGCCAAATTAACAGGGGGCATTTTTTAATGGTAATATTAGTGTTAGACAACAACGTGGCCTCATAACCTGTGTGCCTGGCTTCCCAAAAATGCTGTGTTGCTGCTGATGACAACAACAACTGTACCAAATGTGGCACATAAACAAAATAAGGGTAGTCCATCACAATGGGAGCCGCCCTCTTTACCATCACAGCGGCCGCCGCCACTTCTCTCAAATAGGCTGGATGCCCAGTCACTCCAGAAGACAAAGTCACAGAGTAATACACCAAACGTCTTTTTTCAGAGCCATGCTGCTGTGTCAGTACACCATTTGCACTGCCATTTTGCTCTGACACATAGCGATGGAAGGGCAGTTTGTAATCAGGCAGCCCCAATGCTGGCGCAGTACACAATGTCCCTTTCAGTCTCTTGAAACATTCTGGAAGTTCATTAGTCCATACAATGTTGTTGGGTGCATCTTGTAGCATGCATTTCCACAAGAATGCATCATAGGATCTGTACTCAGGGATCCACTGGCGGCAGTAGTTCATCATCCCCAGGAAGGACATCATTCTGCCATTCATGCATTGAATCATTTTTATCCTGTCAGATGATATGCAGCGTGTACCTTTGGATACCACATAACCAAGGTAAGTCACTTCTTTTTGGCAGCACTGACATTTTTACAATGAGGCTTTGTGTCCTCTCTCCTGGAGGTGGTTCAGCAGAGCTAGTGTCTGTTTCACAAGCCTCAAGTGATGGAAATGCTACAAGGAGATCACCAGGGTACAGCAAGATTACACTGCTGCCCCTCGGGTGTAGGCTGTCCAGGTCTCTCTTTACTGCCTGTGCATAGACTCTCTGTGAAGCCTTAGGCCAGTCTTGTGAAAGTGCACTGGGTATCATTTACTGTGAAGGCAAAGAGGTACTCACTCTCTGGATGGACCGTAATACTGAAAAACACACTTGCAAGACTTAACTGAAACGTACTCTGCTTCTGCAAGTATAGAAGATAATAAAGTATTGGTGTCAGGCACAACAGGTGCTAAGGGAACCACGATGTAGTTTATCTGGCGTAAATCCTGTATGAATCTATATTGCCCAGTGTTGCCCTTGGGCAATGGTATTATTGGACTATTACAGGGGCTATTGTACTTTTTAATGATACCCTCTTGTAAGATAGACTCAATCACAGGTTTTATTCCCTCCTCTGCCTGAGGTGACAGTCTATACTGACGCACATAAGGTAGTTCTGCATTTTCCTTAAGCGTTACTTTGTGGGGAGGGTGTGTTTTTAATTATCCTGCCTCATTTTTGTGTTTGCCCAAACCTCTGAGTTCAGTTGTTCTAGGACCTTGTTTTCAGTCAGCTGTAAAGTCATATTCCCTTCAAGCTTGTCAAAAACTACAGCCCTGTCGTTTCTGAGCATACACAACATTCAACACCATCCTTCTCCATCTCCCAACACAGTCACAACTCCCAAAGGAAATGTAAAATCCTTAGTTACCATGGGGCCCAAATTTGTAGGGTAGAATCATGGTGCTACAGCTATAGACGTGTTGTTCTGAAGCTGGCCCTATATGAATTTCTCTTCCTGTGATCCTAGGTCAATGCTCACTGCTGCAGTTTGCGCTGTGTTGATCAATTCTAACCCGCGCTCAGGTGCTTGTAAGTAAATCCCATTTCTTGAAAGCATATACTGTTGCAGAAATTGTGACAGATGAGGTATACCCCCAGCTAATTGGTGGGGCACATCCATATTGAAATTAAGGAATCAACCATTTTATCTCCTACCTTAGTTGGAAACAATGTATTCTCTTCAGATGTGTCAGATACCTCCATCATAAAGCACCGGGTTCATCGGTTTTCCACTGCATGGGTCATGTCTCTCTCTGCGTCATCCTATGTTCCTACTTGTTTTCTCTGGAAAGCGTTCCCCAATAGTGCTTTTTCTTCTGTAAGCCTCTTGGCATGGGCAAGAATAACACTGATCCCTACTCTTGTCTCCTTGCTGGTATCCTTGCCCTCCATCTTATCTATACTGTGCCCCTTGATAATGTTATTCAATAATGTAAGTCCTACCTTGCATATCTCCTACAAAGGTACTATTCCTCAAGAAAACAGCAAAAACTCTGCACTGTCCTTAATAGAATCTGCAATTCTTCCTTTAAGCCAGAAATGTATTGCTACCACTCTGCAAAATTCTTCCATTTATTAAATGTATTTAAATTACTAAAGATGATATTCTAAAACAGTTTACATGTATTCAGCATCAATTTGACCCTCTTTTTACTAATCAGAAGGACTTTCCTTTATATATTAGCTCTTTTTACCTAGTATGTTCTGGTCTGTATATTACTCGAAGTGGGTTCTCCTACCATGGAATAGTTAGAAAATGTAGGAAATTAAGTTATTCTTAACCTACTCTTCAAAATTACAAGCATACATTATATACTTTTTCTTTGGTCTGTAGTACCTATTTAGAACAAGTTGCACTCCAGTGTGGCTTTTTTTTTTTTTTTTTTTTTTTTTTTTTACTTTTAGGAAATTGTGCTCATTCAGTGTGTTGAGGGCTAACATGACACTGCACTGTTTGCACGTGTGTGGAAGAGAGCCGTCTCAAATGAGGACAAAGCTGCAAGCCTCCCTACACAAAGCATCTGTTGCAAACCATAAGAAATAGAAGCAAAACTGCTGAAAAGAAGTAGCCAGTCCTCCAAACTAGCTCACCCTTTTCATTTTCTTTAATATTATTACAAGTGGTATATACTAAATGTACAAATTGCATTAGTACAATTAAAAATGTACATGTATATATACATATGTATCTCATATTTAAAATATGGTGATGACCTGCAGTCATGCTTTCACAGTCTAATGTAGACCCTTCAGCAGTTTGCCAAGCTACGCGTGTGCATATGTCCCTTTCAAATCATTTAGATATAACCAGTTTAATCAGTGTACTCCTAAAAATCTGGTGTAAAATAGGACTGCCACAGTTGTCATTACTTATTTGCATAACTTTGAGGAAATAATCAAGGCTACCCTTGAGTTTTTTTGTTGTTTTTTTTGTTAGTAACAGCAGTGGAAGTCAAGGCTAATTACAGAAGCTTAGCATCTGACACTTAAACCTGCTGTCGTAAATTCACACCCCCTGTCCCTGCAGAGTGAACAACTGCTGTTTAGTGTTTTAGTGTTTGTCCTATGTGAGAGTCCCATCAGAGCTCTGCACGGCCAGAAGCATGACTGCTTAACATCCACATTTTCAGTCTTTGGAAAGGTAAGATTTAAACTATGCTGTTTTTGTATTTCTGTGCCATGCACTCTCTACCACCAATTAACATCAGTAGGGAAAGGTAACCTTCCAAATAAATGGCTCAAGAAAATTTAGAATGCCAGTATGCACATGGAAATCCTGTGCAAAAAGCAGTCCAGGAGCCGGGGTACTTGAAAAACAGTGCAGCCATGAGGCCACATTGAAACTAAAGCTCACATTTTAATTTTGTCTCTAAGATACAGAAATATTGGTATTGTTAGAGCTCACAATTATCCTATTTTGTACTCAAGATATTTACCTATTTAGACCCAGAAATATGAGTGTATAATGTGAGAAAAATGACACAGAAAACTAGCAGCACCTTAAAAAGTGTGCTTGAAATGCAAAACATTAACTGCTTCTTAATAAGATGTTATAACAGAATACTTATGAAAAAGACTATTTAAAATCATTATGTGGACAGAATAATGCAATTCTAATGACGTGCCTTAGCCTTTCTGTTGCCTTACATTGTAGTACACCATGAGAAGAAAGGGGTGCAAACATTTATGGGAATTAGTTACATAGCTCATATTTACTGTAGTGATATTTGACATAATAAACATCATGAAAATGCAAAAACGATTTTAGTAAAATTAATTTTAAGAATAATTTACATGTGTGTATGTTGAGCAAACATTGTGGTAGTTGGCCATATTCAGCCTTGGTCATTACTGAATAATGTTTTAAGATCTTCAAGCTGTAGCTTCACACTGTAATAAGTGTTTATTCAGAATTTACATTTTAGGTTGATCTCTTTATTGCTGCGAACATGATCCCTTACTGAATCATAGAAATGTTTATTTTATCCGTTAGAAATAAGTAATTATTTCCCATCCAACCACAAATATATTTGAAAGGTCTTTTTTTTTTTTTTTTAAAGTTTGCCAAGTGCCCAAGGCCAGTAAATTAAATGCTACTAGTGGGCGGTAGTACTGGTTGTACCACCCAAAGACGTAGCCTTTCAAAACCTGTCTCAGGCCTGCCACTGCAGCCTGTGGGTGCAGTTTACTGCTACTTTGACCTAGCATTTAAAACTGTTTGACAATCCTTAAAAATCCCTTTTTGCTACATATAAGTCTCCCCTAAGGTAGGCGCTAGGTAGGTGGGGCATGTACTTTTAAGTTTACATGTCCTGGTGGTTTCACGCACAAATTCGTTTTTTTTTTTTTTTTCACTACTGTGAGGTTTACTCTTCTTAAATTGAGTGCGCTTTTACCATTAAAGTTAGTTATATCATCACTATGTTATAAATGTCACTCCTAAAATGTAGATATTTGTCTGCTGTTACAGTTTTGTGTGCATGCAGCCTGTCTTTAATACCCAGGCTTTGTTACAGCTACACTCTGCTTTCCCTCTCTCTGTCCACATTAGCACGCAAACTACTTTCCATTTGTTAGACAGTCTGTGTCCTTCTTACCTTGCTCTATGGGGCTATCTGGTCAAAACATTTCTCTCCTGTTATCTTTTTAAACAACGCTTTAGTCTTTTTCAGCATTCTAGGGCTTACCACCATTACGTTTCCTTTAGACTTGCCGCTGCCCATTGTGCCCTTCCCTCTCAATTTTACAATCTGGAAAAAATTAACACAATGGTTGTATCCTGCAAAAAACATTGTTAAACAGGGGAAAAAAATTGTTATGCAGTGGTGGATAGACAGAGAGATAGAGAAAACAGGAGCTGTTGACAATTTAGAGGCACAACATAAAACATTTTTCTTGTCTAATGCAGTGCTGCATTACTTTACATGGAATTCAAAAACATTGCAATGAAACATAGTGGCACATTTACACTTAAACAAAACATAATTAAAATACAGCCATTGATCAATGACAGACTATTTGTTTGTGCACATTTCAAAATCATTTCCTGTGTTCCGGTGCCAGCTGATCAAATGCTTCCCAAGCTACACTACAGGAGGGTTTTAATTAATTAATTAATTTATTTATTTTCTCTCTGGGATTCCCGTAAAACAAAAACAAAATTCTCTTCTTTCTGTTCAGGATCTCCTGCGTGGAATTACAATTCGCCGTACGAATTTGCCACTATCATTTAACACAATGATACGGATAACTTTGTTACTCCTCAGTCACCTATTTAAGAAAAAAAATATCTTCCGTCTGGCCAGGTTCTCCTGCGTGGAATTACAATTCGCCGTACGAATTTGCAACTATCATTTAACGTAATGATACGGGTAACTTAGTTACTCCTCAGTCACCTATTAAATAGCCAGCTATATTTTTATTTACATCAATCCCCAGTTTAACTCTTAGCTAAGCGTTGAAAGGCCACAACAACAGGCATTTAATTAACTTACCGGTGGTGGCATTTCACGCATCCCACTTCTGACGCCATTTGTTAGGAAACTATTTTTCAACCCTCCCCAGAGTGGCGCAAAGAAAATACAAACACCAGGCAAGGCTCCGGAACAGATGAAATGTGTCCTGAGGTACCAAGGTTTATTGGCATGACAAGGCAGAAGGCAGATGCACATCCCAGTGTTACATCTTACAAGCTGGCATCTTCTGCCCTGAAGCATATAAGTCAGGCACTTATATATGTTAATAAGTGCTGTCACAGCACAACCCCAAAAGGGAACACAGTCCAAACATGGGCATGCACATACAAAAGAAATGCTGCACATACAAAACCAGAAGTCCATAGTGTAAAAATATACATAATGCAGTGTGAGCATGAACACGTGAACAGACAACAGGTGGTCCCTAAAGAAAAGGGGGCTGGGTTGCTGACTGGCTGAACTAAAAGTGCGAGACCGAGCTAAACTTAACAACGTGGCTTGGAGAGGTTTGTTTGTACAACTGGCATAGGTGTCAGAGAGGTCAGTAGGGAAGTCTTACTGGGATTCAGATAATGGAGGAGAGAGTTGGAACTAAAGTATCATATCTATAGGTACATACATGTGAATATATATTTTTCCCGACACGCATCACCATAGCAGAAGATTGATCAGGAGTCTTCTGAAGGGGTTAGAAAGGTTTCTAAACCTCAAGGGGACATCTCAAGGGGCAAAGCAGAGAGGACGATGCCGCTCCTAGGGCCTCCACATATGGGGACTCTTCTTCAGCAGAGCGTATGGGTTGGGAATCTAAGCAATATCTCCTCCAAGTCCGATTGACATTGTCTTATCCAGGTGACTGGTTGACACCTGTTCGGTATAAGTCAATAAGGACGCTCAATGAAGGACCGCATGCCAATTATGAATACAATTTAGCTTCACTAGAATTTCAGGTAAATGTATGCATTTAGCACATCAACAATGGTAGAATAAAAATAGCAATGAAGAGCATCTATTTATATATGAGTACACTACAAAGAAAATCTATGAATATATATGAGCAAAGAGTTCATTGACAGATATAAGCTTTGATTAACTGTATACCAAAATGCGTCACACTACGATGTTCAGGAAGCAAAATATAAACAAGCTGAATACTTCAGATTATAAACACAGTGCAAGCATAAGAATCAATCATAATAATAGAGCAAAGAAACAAAGGCCTTTCATCCTTGTGTGGAACTTAACTTAGTCCACGAAATGCTGGGAAGACCTCTGCTGCCCGCTTGGACCTCTCTCCCCCTCAAGCGTCACGGTCTCTGAACAGCAAACAGAGAGGCAGCGCTGGGCCTAGAGATGGCAGCTTTCACAACCCCATCTCGGGGCTTCCAATCCCTCACCTGCACTTCAGTGCTTAAATAACTCGAAGCTTGGATTCTATCCCTTTCTGGCAATTTCTAGCTATGTTATCAGCACTTGTCTCTTGGCTGCTCTGCCCTTCCCCAGCCATTGTTTACATCCCATCTTCTCCCTGTACTCTCGTTCTCAAGGTTGATACGGAGTCTCCAACACAAACAAGCTTGAAAATAACATCGTGAACTTTTCCACGTTGTTCGGGTTTCAGCAGGCATCACGCTCATCTACACTGCTCATCTAATTAACCCTTCGCGTCACAATGTCTTCTGCATCTTTCCCTATACTGATCAGACACATACATATCAAAAGTCATAAAGCATTCTGATTCACCAAAGGTATTAGTCTATATCACGTCAAAAGGGCATCATCCAATAATTAACAGTGACACAACTTCAAGTTGAAATATACTCTTCCTTTCCAAAGCCTTCCATGAGAACATCTTTCATCCGTGTGACTTTGTGCGAGTTTGAAACTATTTTATACAATGTCAGTCCATGTTCCACAATGTCCTTTTATCAAGGGCACCATGATACATTCTCTCTATGTCTAAACAATAAGGTCTATTACCAAAATCTTGTCTTCTCATTGAAAATCAGTTTAAAAGAACAGTCACGTTATGAAATTAAATCAGTATTTCCTGCACAGTCATGCAATACAAGCTTAAACAGGACTTACTCATGCTAATGCAAAAGACTTTTAGCAATACATTCAGTTAACATGTTTTAATAGAACACATGTAATGTGAAAACATATGAATTCAACATTATTAATACTTCATTAATATGAGTAATACATTTAAATTTAGATGAAAACGCTTTGTTAATGCATTTCATTACCAGAGAAATGCATTTCTCCCATTTTTTGCACACATTTGATTAATTAAAAATTCAATATAATTTTAATGTGCACTGTTAGTCTAGAGTATAAATTACATTATGACATCAGTTTTATCCTTCTAACATCTAAATTAATTCAAATATCACCTAAGTTGAGCTGTGCAATGCAAACGAGCACACATTTAAATTGCGTGCCAATGCACCTTTTACTTTTAACTAATAGTACTTCACATAAAATATAAACTGTCACATTTTGATGACGTGTGACATGAGGGAATTTATTACAATTTATACCAAATCACTGCTGTCTGGTGAGATTAAAGGGTAACAAGAAGTCTTTCAGTTTAAAATAAAGAGCAACATAGGGATCTACAGTGGAAGTGGTTCAGGGCAGTAGTTTTGAAAAGAGTAATTGATTGCAAGTCCTTGCTCTGCTCACAATTAAACTATCGAAATTTAGTGAAGGGCTATGTTTTGATACTTGCTGTCGTAAAGATGTCAGCTTCACCTGTTTGGAGCCTGGGTTAGTTTATGCCCAGTTGCTTTGATCCTGTTTCAGTCTTGTGAGTTATGAGGTAAACTGAGACACCAAGCTAAGTTGCAAGATCATTGTGAATTTCTGCAATTAAGACGAAGTGGGTAGTGGTGTTCTTGTAGTATAGGTGGCTAAGAGGGAGCTGGGGATGGCAGATAGGAGGATTTGGATGGTTGTTTTGTAGCTTTAAGAGCAAGAAGAATATTTGTCTGTGTGTAGTGCTTTCCTCTTATCTAGTTTCTAAGCACTAACATAACACAACAGAAATGCACTTCTGAGGTCAAAGAAGACTTTTATTGTTGTTAATTCTTCCCCAACCACAATATTTATGAATGACGAATTAGTAGCTTTCAAGTCCGCGTTAATCAAACAAAATATATCAGTTTGCAATATACACAGCAGGTTATATTTATAAGATATTGAATGCAAAGCAAAACAAATACTTCACCGTGTGGGAACTATCTACAGCTTCATCTTTCTAAGGTCTGCAAGCTGATGACCCCTGTCAGCCGCGAGAAAGAGAGATTCATCTACCCACACGGGATTGCTGGCAGCCTGCGCCAAGCTCCAGCACGAGGTCCGGCAGATTCGAATCTGACCCTCTGCAGCCTGTTACATTCGTTACAAAGGTGTGCCCCCTCCTCTCAGACCTGGGAAACTGAGCAAGCCTTTTGGAGACTGGCCAGGTCTCCAAGACTACTCCTGTTCCCAAGCTCAAGCAGAGAGAACAACACCCATGTACTCTCTCTTATCATGTCTAGTCTACTGTGAGAAAAACATCTTGGTTCATCTTGTGCAAAAACACAGCTTGGAAAAATACAGCTTGGATTCTCAACTGCAATGTCTAACTCCACGTTAAAGGCAATAGGCAGCTAACCTAGATATCAAATGCAATGTCTAGTGTCATGTCAAAGCCAATAAGCATCTAAGCTGAATACAAAATGCAATGTCTTATATCATGTCAAAGCCCATAGGCAGCTGAGCTGAATACAAAATGCAATGTATAATATCATGTCAAAGCCAATAGGCAGTTAAGCTGAATACAAAATGCAATATATAATATCATGTCAAAGCCCATAGGCAGAATATCTAATAGCATGTCAAAGTCAATAGGCAGCTAAATTGAATACATCATGTCAAAGCCAATAGGAATGCAATGTCAAAGCCAATAGGCGGCTAGACTGGATACAGCATGTCAAAGCCAATAGGCAGAATACAGAATGTAATGGCTAATGCAATGTCAAAGCCCATAGGCGGCTCAACTGAATACAGAAAGTAATGGCTAATGCCATGTCAAAGCCAATAGGCAGAATACAGAATGTAATGACTAATGCAATGTCAAAGCCCATAGGCGGCTAAACTGAACAAAACATACCATGTGCTACTGGTGAACATTGAGCAACTAATATGCGCAGTGGTGAAACACAAAGTCATTGGTCAAAACAAAACTTATCAAATGACAGTACATTCCGCCCTTTGACCAATGAATTTTTGTTTCACATATCTCTTGTTTCAAAAAAAAAAAAAAAAAACATCAGATCAAAGCAATCCCTGTAAAGCAATAGAAGTGAATTAACACATTGATCTCATAACCTTTCACATCAGATACATCTACATAGAAAAGACTGGGCAATTTTTATACTCTGAATGAGTCTCTAATTCAACAGTGTTAGCAATTTGATGTAGCATGAGTTCTGCTCATGTAAAGGTGCACGGCCCACCTGAAAGGTTTGCTGGAAGATAAGCAAAAGTCAGAGTTCCATACGAGAAGGGAAAAAAAAAAAAAACACAGCTTAGTTCCAGTGGAAGAATGCAATCAAACAAGTTGAACTTGAACTGAAGGCGCAGTTTGCGCAAAATGGATCCATGGTGCTGGCACTTTACTCAGCCAGGTTCAGGTTGGGGATTCGGTCCCTTCCCCGACCCCACACGCACACACCGGAAGGGGGACCACACAGCGCACTCAGGGACAGTGGCGAAACATGGTAGGATCTGCAAAAGAAACAAGTATGACTTTTCTTGCAAATAACATTTTTCATTTAAACTGCACCCTTCCTCTTTCTTTCCCTGTTTTATAATCAGCAGGACGTTTTTGAGGCCCTTTGTTATATTTTCTGCAGGTTCTGGAGGATCACTTGGGGCTTCAGCCCACACATCAGTACTGAGGTTTTTATCTGCTGCGCCACAGCTTCCCTTTTCTTGCACTGTCAGAAGGGCTGGGGCAGACTCCTTCTTTAACAAACCTCCATTCACTGCACTTTTGCCAATTTGGGCCATTCTGTCTCCAATTTGTATGAATGAATCAGATTCTTTTCTAGGTATCAGCATAATTTCGATTTTTCCTTGGTAATTTGCAGCAATCACTCTCCCTAAAACCTGATCACTTTCCCATTCCTGTCCTGGTAACTTTCCTCTCCCCAACTGCTCTGTGACTGCTTGCATGACAGATTGCTTTTGTGCGTGCTGCACAGTTTTTATCAAATCTAGGGGAATGTGCATCTCTCTCATCTCTGCCCACCTGTAAGTGGCTTTTTCTCTCAGCTGTTCACATTTCTGGGGCACCCACTTAGCCATCCCCACTAAGGCAGAATTCTGGGTGTACACTTCTCTCTCTGAATTTTTCTCATTAACATCTGCAAGGTAATTGAACCAGTTAGGTGCTAAAACATTAGCAATGAACCAAAAATCAGCGTAAAAGTGACACATCTCACGTAGCTCTTGCTTTAAAATCTGACACACATTATACAACTCCATTCCTTCTCCTGTGCCAGAAAACAACATTTCAGTCAATGAATCATTAGTAAAACAAACATGCTTTTTATCTTCAGTGGACACGAATTCAAATGGTGCACACAATTTCATTGGTAACTCTTTTATCTGTGGTACTCTAGCCCTGTCTTGCAAGTACCAGATCCATTGTATGATTCTAGCTAGGGGCACAATTTTCTTCCCTTGTTCTTGAATTACATGTACATAAGTATTTCCTTCTTGCACTGCGCAAAAACCTAAAGTCTGCATTATTTCATTTGCCAAATCACAAGCGCGCAGCTGCATATAATTTTTCACAGTGACCATATACAAAAGTGTTAGGATTTCACTCAAATGAGGGCTATTCTTTTTCCAAAAATCAAACAAGCTAATGAAACTCGGGGTGTCTTGCTCTAAAATCCTTCGTTTTACTTGTGCATTTTGCAACCGTAACTCGTAAATCACATTCTGGTCTCTCTCGTCCATCTTATCAGTTAAGGAATGCATTTTGGCTGCCAAAAACCCTGGCTCACACGAAAACTCAGTGCAGCTCGGAGCTGTCTTAACCCCCTCATTACTGGAATGGGACAAGAAAGATTCTTCAAAAACAGCCCTTTTATAACTTTCAGTCGGGCTAATTTGCTCACGTAAATTCCTATTTTCATGTTCCAACTTCCTACATTTCTCCTGCATTTCTCTGTAAGCAGATAAAGGTATCCAGACCTTTCTGTCATCATTACTTCCAAAACACACGTTTTCTACATATGTACAACAGAAATTATTTCTCAAAGCATTATCAGGCATTTTAGCTACACATGCATTTTCTTCTGTAATTCCCCAAACAGAAAACAATTCACAGTTTTTCTTAGCACCATCAGGCAGTTTATCAACACATGTATTCCCAGACATGGTCTGCTGTGCTACTGTGATTCTCCCAAAAAAACAATTTCTGTAATTCTCCAAACAACAAAAAAAACAATTACACTTTTAAAGTGTGCACTTAGAAATCTACCAACTCGTCAACACCCTCTTAATAACCTCTTAATGACCGACCCCACGACTCCTGGTACCAATTGTAGTGCTTTCCTCTTATCTAGTTTCTAAGCACTAACATAACACAACAGAAATGCACTTCTGAGGTCAAAGAAGACTTTTATTGTTGTTAATTCTTCCCCAACCACAATATTTATGAATGACGAATTAGTAGCTTTCAAGTCCGCGTTAATCAAACAAAATATATCAGTTTGCAATATACACAGCAGGTTATATTTATAAGATATTGAATGCAAAGCAAAACAAATACTTCACCGTGTGGGAACTATCTACAGCTTCATCTTTCTAAGGTCTGCAAGCTGATGACCCCTGTCAGCCGCGAGAAAGAGAGATTCATCTACCCACACGGGATTGCTGGCAGCCTGCGCCAAGCTCCAGCACGAGGTCCGGCAGATTTGAATCTGACCCTCTGCAGCCTGTTACATTCGTTACAAAGGTGTGCCCCCTCCTCTCAGACCTGGGAAACTGAGCAAGCCTTTTGGAGACTGGCCAGGTCTCCAAGACTACTCCTGTTCCCAAGCTCAAGCAGAGAGAACAACACCCATGTACTCTCTCTTATCATGTCTAGTCTACTGTGAGAAAAACATCTTGGTTCATCTTGTGCAAAAACACAGCTTGGAAAAATACAGCTTGGATTCTCAACTGCAATGTCTAACTCCACGTTAAAGGCAATAGGCAGCTAACCTAGATATCAAATGCAATGTCTAGTGTCATGTCAAAGCCAATAAGCATCTAAGCTGAATACAAAATGCAATGTCTTATATCATGTCAAAGCCCATAGGCAGCTGAGCTGAATACAAAATGCAATGTATAATATCATGTCAAAGCCAATAGGCAGTTAAGCTGAATACAAAATGCAATATATAATATCATGTCAAAGCCCATAGGCAGAATATCTAATAGCATGTCAAAGTCAATAGGCAGCTAAATTGAATACATCATGTCAAAGCCAATAGGAATGCAATGTCAAAGCCAATAGGCGGCTAGACTGGATACAGCATGTCAAAGCCAATAGGCAGAATACAGAATGTAATGGCTAATGCAATGTCAAAGCCCATAGGCGGCTCAACTGAATACAGAAAGTAATGGCTAATGCCATGTCAAAGCCAATAGGCAGAATACAGAATGTAATGACTAATGCAATGTCAAAGCCCATAGGCGGCTAAACTGAACAAAACATACCATGTGCTACTGGTGAACATTGAGCAACTAATATGCGCAGTGGTGAAACACAAAGTCATTGGTCAAAACAAAACTTATCAAATGACAGTACATTCCGCCCTTTGACCAATGAATTTTTGTTTCACATATCTCTTGTTTAAAAAAAAAAAAAAAAAAACATCAGATCAAAGCAATCCCTGTAAAGCAATAGAAGTGAATTAACACATTGATCTCATAACCTTTCACATCAGATACATCTACATAGAAAAGACTGGGCAATTTTTATACTCTGAATGAGTCTCTAATTCAACAGTGTTAGCAATTTGATGTAGCATGAGTTCTGCTCATGTAAAGGTGCACGGCCCACCTGAAAGGTTTGCTGGAAGATAAGCAAAAGTCAGAGTTCCATACGAGAAGGGAAAAAAAAAAAAAACACAGCTTAGTTCCAGTGGAAGAATGCAATCAAACAAGTTGAACTTGAACTGAAGGCGCAGTTTGCGCAAAATGGATCCATGGTGCTGGCACTTTACTCAGCCAGGTTCAGGTTGGGGATTCGGTCCCTTCCCCGACCCCACACGCACACACCGGAAGGGGGACCACACAGCGCACTCAGGGACAGTGGCGAAACGTGGTAGGATCTGCAAAAGAAACAAGTATGACTTTTCTTGCAAATAACATTTTTCATTTAAACTGCACCCTTCCTCTTTCTTTCCCTGTTTTATAATCAGCAGGACGTTTTTGAGGCCCTTTGTTATATTTTCTGCAGGTTCTGGAGGATCACTTGGGGCTTCAGCCCACACATCAGTACTGAGGTTTTTATCTGCTGCGCCACAGCTTCCCTTTTCTTGCACTGTCAGAAGGGCTGGGGCAGACTCCTTCTTTAACAAACCTCCATTCACTGCACTTTTGCCAATTTGGGCCATTCTGTCTCCAATTTGTATGAATGAATCAGATTCTTTTCTAGGTATCAGCATAATTTCGATTTTTCCTTGGTAATTTGCAGCAATCACTCTCCCTAAAACCTGATCACTTTCCCATTCCTGTCCTGGTAACTTTCCTCTCCCCAACTGCTCTGTGACTGCTTGCATGACAGATTGCTTTTGTGCGTGCTGCACAGTTTTTATCAAATCTAGGGGAATGTGCATCTCTCTCATCTCTGCCCACCTGTAAGTGGCTTTTTCTCTCAGCTGTTCACATTTCTGGGGCACCCACTTAGCCATCCCCACTAAGGCAGAATTCTGGGTGTACACTTCTCTCTCTGAATTTTTCTCATTAACATCTGCAAGGTAATTGAACCAGTTAGGTGCTAAAACATTAGCAATGAACCAAAAATCAGCGTAAAAGTGACACATCTCACGTAGCTCTTGCTTTAAAATCTGACACACATTATACAACTCCATTCCTTCTCCTGTGCCAGAAAACAACATTTCAGTCAATGAATCATTAGTAAAACAAACATGCTTTTTATCTTCAGTGGACACGAATTCAAATGGTGCACACAATTTCATTGGTAACTCTTTTATCTGTGGTACTCTAGCCCTGTCTTGCAAGTACCAGATCCATTGTATGATTCTAGCTAGGGGCACAATTTTCTTCCCTTGTTCTTGAATTACATGTACATAAGTATTTCCTTCTTGCACTGCGCAAAAACCTAAAGTCTGCATTATTTCATTTGCCAAATCACAAGCGCGCAGCTGCATATAATTTTTCACAGTGACCATATACAAAAGTGTTAGGATTTCACTCAAATGAGGGCTATTCTTTTTCCAAAAATCAAACAAGCTAATGAAACTCGGGGTGTCTTGCTCTAAAATCCTTCGTTTTACTTGTGCATTTTGCAACCGTAACTCGTAAATCACATTCTGGTCTCTCTCGTCCATCTTATCAGTTAAGGAATGCATTTTGGCTGCCAAAAACCCTGGCTCACACGAAAACTCAGTGCAGCTCGGAGCTGTCTTAACCCCCTCATTACTGGAATGGGACAAGAAAGATTCTTCAAAAACAGCCCTTTTATAACTTTCAGTCGGGCTAATTTGCTCACGTAAATTCCTATTTTCATGTTCCAACTTCCTACATTTCTCCTGCATTTCTCTGTAAGCAGATAAAGGTATCCAGACCTTTCTGTCATCATTACTTCCAAAACACACGTTTTCTACATATGTACAACAGAAATTATTTCTCAAAGCATTATCAGGCATTTTAGCTACACATGCATTTTCTTCTGTAATTCCCCAAACAGAAAACAATTCACAGTTTTTCTTAGCACCATCAGGCAGTTTATCAACACATGTATTCCCAGACATGGTCTGCTGTGCTACTGTGATTCTCCCAAAAAAACAATTTCTGTAATTCTCCAAACAACAAAAAAAACAATTACACTTTTAAAGTGTGCACTTAGAAATCTACCAACTCGTCAACACCCTCTTAATCACCTCTTAATGACCGACCCCACGACTCCTGGTACCAATTGTAGTGCTTTCCTCTTATCTAGTTTCTAAGCACTAACATAACACAACAGAAATGCACTTCTGAGGTCAAAGAAGACTTTTATTGTTGTTAATTCTTCCCCAACCACAATATTAATGAATGACGAATTAGTAGCTTTCAAGTCCGCGTTAATCAAACAAAATATATCAGTTTGCAATATACACAGCAGGTTATATTTATAAGATATTGAATGCAAAGCAAAACAAATACTTCACCGTGTGGGAACTATCTACAGCTTCATCTTTCTAAGGTCTGCAAGCTGATGACCCCTGTCAGCCGCGAGAAAGAGAGATTCATCTACCCACACGGGATTGCTGGCAGCCTGCGCCAAGCTCCAGCACGAGGTCCGGCAGATTCGAATCTGACCCTCTGCAGCCTGTTACATTCGTTACAAAGGTGTGCCCCCTCCTCTCAGCCCTGGGAAACTGAGCAAGCCTTTTGGAGACTGGCCAGGTCTCCAAGACTACTCCTGTTCCCAAGCTCAAGCAGAGAGAACAACACCCATGTACTCTCTCTTATCATGTCTAGTCTACTGTGAGAAAAACATCTTGGTTCATCTTGTGCAAAAACACAGCTTGGAAAAATACAGCTTGGATTCTCAACTGCAATGTCTAACTCCACGTTAAAGGCAATAGGCAGCTAACCTAGATATCAAATGCAATGTCTAGTGTCATGTCAAAGCCAATAAGCATCTAAGCTGAATACAAAATGCAATGTCTTATATCATGTCAAAGCCCATAGGCAGCTGAGCTGAATACAAAATGCAATGTATAATATCATGTCAAAGCCAATAGGCAGTTAAGCTGAATACAAAATGCAATATATAATATCATGTCAAAGCCCATAGGCAGAATATCTAATAGCATGTCAAAGTCAATAGGCAGCTAAATTGAATACATCATGTCAAAGCCAATAGGAATGCAATGTCAAAGCCAATAGGCGGCTACGCTGGATACAGCATGTCAAAGCCAATAGGCAGAATACAGAATGTAATGGCTAATGCAATGTCAAAGCCCATAGGCGGCTCAACTGAATACAGAAAGTAATGGCTAATGCCATGTCAAAGCCAATAGGCAGAATACAGAATGTAATGACTAATGCAATGTCAAAGCCCATAGGCGGCTAAACTGAACAAAACATACCATGTGCTACTGGTGAACATTGAGCAACTAATATGCGCAGTGGTGAAACACAAAGTCATTGGTCAAAACAAAACTTATCAAATGGCAGTACACTGTGTCTAAATGATGTTTTGAGCAGTAGTGGGCAAAACACAATGATTTTGAAATTATGTGGAATTACATAAAAACTTAATGAGATTCTGCGGAGTTCCACCAATAGGTGGAAATAGGCAGGTTCCACTATTTGCGCTGTGATTTAGCACCAGAAGCACATTCCTCAGTGACAAACCAGCACAAACAGCACCATGCAGTGTGCCAGAAGGCATCGTTGCGCACGTTGATTTTGCTGCTACTTAAGTAGATTTTCTACTTGAGTGGCATCCTTCTGTGAACAGTTATGACCGCCTGCAACCACTACGCTAGAACAACTTCACCAGATGTCCTCCTAGCAACCAAGCTAGGGGGCAGTATTTTGCTCCCGGTCGCCAACTTACTGTTCGGGAGCCTTGCGTGAGAAATAATTCTGCCATATGGCAATTGCCTGAATTTGTTCAGAACTCTGCATTAAAAGAGTAACAATGTGTAGGAGGCTGGCCTGGTTTGTAGTGGGTACCTATGGCACTTACACCTCATACCAGGTCCAGTTATCCCTTATTAGTGAAATTTAGGCAGTGTCTAGAAGCCAGGCTCTCTACAGGTAGCTGTAGCTGAGCAGCCAAGGCCTATATAGGAGACATGCAAAGCTCATGCAGTACCACTGTAGTCACACAGTACCATACACATGAAAGAAAATACTCAGTGTTACAAAAGTAAAGGTACTTTATTTTGGTGACACAAATACTAAAAATACCATGGCGACTATACTCCTTTAGGAGGTAAGTAATACACAAAATATATACACTAGAATGCAGAAATAGGCATTAAAACAGTTAGAAAACAATGCAATTAGTGAAAATCACAATAGTTAGAAATGACCCTAGGAGGAACACAAACCATATACTAAGAAAGTGGAATGCGAATGTCAGTTTCCCACGTAGGCAAGTGTAGTGTGTAGAGGGGAGCTGGGAGTACTGGAAAACCCAAAGGTAAATACTAGAACCCCCCACCCAGTTCCCAGGAAAGCAGGAGTAAAACACAGTACCTTTCCCAGAACACACAGAAACACGAGAAATAAGATTATGCAAGAATCAGAAGAGACCTCAAGACACCAACAGTGGATTCCTGTACTTGAAGACCTGTGGAAGAAGGGGACCAAGTCCAAGAAGCACAGAAGAGTCCAGGGAGAACAGGAGCCCCTGCTAACCCGGATGAAAATGCAAAAGAAAAATCATTGAGTCGGGTTCCTGGTTGGTGCAAGTGATGTCCCACACTGGATGGAGTATTGCAATCTGGTTTGCATCGCTGAAGTCCGCCAACAAGCCTTGGTGCATGCCAAGCTCACAGTTAGCAGAAAAAGGCACTGCCCAGGACAGGGAAGCACCAGGTGGACTCTACCCAGGAGGGGGAATCAAAGAGGGCTCTCAGCAACTCAGAGAGACTACAGAAGACCGGGCACCATGCACAGGAGACCCACAAAATGAGGACAAAGGAGGTACAAAAAGAGGCCCTTGTAGCACTACGACAAAGGCTCCCACGCCACCGGAGAACCACTCAGGAAGATGTGCATCACAGGATAGAGTGCTGGGGGCCGGTGCTACAGGAAGCACGAAGAACTTTGTGGAAAGATGCCAACAAGCCTCGGCAACTGCAAAACATGTGGTGTATGGGGGTACTGTCTTGCGTGAGGAGGCAAGCTCTTACCTCCACCAAAGTTGGACAGGAGGACGTAAGGACCATCAGGAGCACTTCAGTCCACCACCCGTGATGCAGCATCCACACAGCACAGCAGGAGAGGGGATCAATGCGTCATTTGTCCTTGCAGTAGGTGCCTGCAGAATCAGGGAGTGACTCCCTCACCCCAAGGGAGATTCCTTCGCTCTTCTGGTACAGGCTGAAGTTGGGCTGTCCTCAGAGGATGCAGGACTGGGAAACAGTTGCTGGCAGGAGCTGAAGATACAATGTTGCAGAAAGCATCATGCTTCATTGTTGCAGTATGTACAGTTTGTGGAGTGTCTAGATGCAGTTTCTTTTGTGAGAAGCTGAAATGGAGGATGCAGAGGATTCCTGCTGGGATCTTGCAATCCAAATCTGGAGAACCACCCAAAGGAAAGACCCTAAGTAGCCCTGAAAGGGGGATTGGACTACTAAACAGATAAGCACCTATCAAGGGAGGGCTCTGACGTCACCTGCTGGCACTGGCCAATCAGATGCTCCCAGAGTTCCCTGCCAACTTGGAATCCAAGATGGCAAAACACAGGGACTCTTTGAAGGAGCACTGAGCACCACCCCTTTTGTGGTGATGGACAGGGGAATGGTCACTCCCCTTTCCTTTGTACAGTTTCATGCCAGAACAGGGACTGGGGGTTCTTGAACTGGTGTAAACTGGATTTTGAAATGAGGGCACCAAATGTGCCCTTTAAAGCATTTCCAGAGGCTTTAGGGAGGCTACCCCTCACAAGCCTGTAAGACCTATTTCCAATGGGAGAGTGTGTAATACCCTTTTCCCAAAGGAAATCCTTTGTTCTGCCTTCCTGGGCTCGAGCTTCTCAAGCAACAGAGGGCAGAAATCTGTCTGTGAGGTGGCAACAGCTGGGGCTGCCTGGAAAACCTCAGAAGGCTTTAATGGCAGTACTGAGGTTCCTCTCAGGAGCCCCCAGAGTGCTTGGGATCATACAACCAATGCTTGCAAAAGCATGGGGGGATGATTCCTACAAGTTTCATACCAAACATGCCTATATTCAGAGTTACCATTATGTAGCTGGACATAGGTAGTGACCAATGTCCAATACACACACAAAATGGCGTCCCCCAACTCACAAAGTCTGGGAAAATTTTCCTGGAGGTCGTGGGGGCACCTCTGCACTAGTGCCCTTACACACAGGTACATTGCACCCTGCCCTCAAGGCTGGAAGGTCTGCTATGGGGTGACTTATAAGCAATCTGGTGCAGTGTAAATGGCAGTGAAAGTGTGTATGCACCTTTTCACACAGGCTGCAATGGCAGTGCTGCAGAAGTCTTTGCATGGGATCCCTATGGGTGTCAAAAGATATGCCGTAGCCCATAGGATCCCCTGGAACTCTAATGCCTTGGGTACCATATACTAGGGCCTTATAAGGGGGCACCAGTATGCCAATTGTGGGTGAAATACTGGGTTACCAGTATGCAACAACCACATTTTAAGGGAGAGAGCATAACTAATGGGGTCCTGATTAGCAGGATCCCAGTAGACACAGTCAAACACACTGACAAACGTGGGGGTAACAAAGCTAGAAAGAGGCTACTTTCCTACACACGGAGTTGCCTAAATTCCACCAATTCTGCAGGAGGAACATAATATTCTGCCCACCCCTAGTTTTTAGGGCCATTCTCTTAAAATTTTACAGCTTTTTTGTACAATATATCCAAAACTGAAATCTAATAATGACTATAAAACATAATTGAAGTCCCCTATCGTTTCATTCTGAAAATAAAGGTTTCAATTTTACAATTATATAGCTATTGGGAGCCACCAGTATAGTGACTGCTATGATATTTGTCTCTGTCTTTTCTGTTTGCATGATAGATGCAAGCTGAAAGTCCTCTCATTCAAGATGAATTCTGCCATAGGAAATGGCAGGGGGAGCTACCCGTTGTTTTCCTTTGTCTATCACAGTGCACATAAATAGATATTTCACCCCTAATCGAAAGCATAGTTTCTTCTTCTCTGATTCCAAAGCAATAGCAGTGGTGCTAATAAACTCTAGAAGCAATACTTTGATAGCATAAAAAGCATTCTCATTCAAAGGCCTTGATTTCTGGAGTAGTACGTTTAGATGGATATTCAGTACCGAACATATTGAATTAAAGCCTCTGCTTTAGATGGAAGAAGATTTAAATGAGCAAGACTGGAGCATTCAGCACTATGGACAAAAGAATGAGGAACTTCAGAATAATAGAAAATTATGTGCTGGATTTGCTCCGTCTGGAGTAAAACATGAGCTGACTTCAGTCGCAGACTACAACATGTGGGACGTAGCATGCCACTGCTTACAGAAATCACATATACTACTAGAAAATAGCACACATAATTAGAATGCCCAGGCTTTTGACCACTCACTAAACATTAGCCCAAGCTCAGGTTTCTGCATAGGCCACTGGTCATGTTCGAACAGTTACAGAATGCTGGGAAGAATAATCACAGAGAATGGTAGCTACCGTGTTATGAATCTGATACACTACTCATCAGGATTTCCACCATCAGCTCTATGCAAATTTACCAGCATAGGAGAGACCAGTGTTTACAGCAGTGGACATGGGAAGATTGGTGATTCAAACAACTTGCAGAGCGGACGAAATTATGAGCTTGCATTTTCACAGTGAAAAATGAAGCAAAATCAACAGCGCAGCTCTCATGAAATGCAAGTAATCACACGGGGCTTCATAAAAAAGTGTATCATTTTTGTCATAGCCTCTGCACTTTTTCATTTGCATTTCATGAAATGCAAGTAATAACACGGGGCTTCATAAACTATTGTATCCTTTTTGTCATAACCTCTGCACTTTTTCATTTGCATTTCATGAAATGCAAGTAATAACACGGGGCTTCATAAACTATTGTATCCTTTTTGTCATAGCCTCTGCTCTTTTTCATTTGCTGGTTTTAGACATAGTTGGATAATATACTGCTAAACAGTATCACGGCATGTGTGCGTTCCCCCAAAAGCCTGTACTGTAAATGGTTTCAGATAACTGGCTATTTACCTTTCCGGGAAGTCCATGATAGAGGATGCAGAAAATGTACCTACGCCATGGAAGTTAAGTGGCATTTATGACAAAACATGTAAGGACCTAGACAGCTTGATTTTGCCCTAGCATAGTTTTAGTTTTAAAGTACACCAGTGTAATTTGGCAAATAAAAGTGTATGTGTCCTTTAGAAAATTCTGCTTTTGTTTATTGTTACCTCATTGTGTACCACATACGCCTGCGTTGTGTTTCCAGTATAAAAGTGGGGCATACTAGAGATTTGGAAGAAATTAACTCACAGTAAATAGTTGCAAGCATTTGTTTTCACTCTGTGGTTAAAGCCAGATTTTTGAAGAATATTATTATAGTACTAAATAAATCCACCTTTTCCTATGCTGGCTTGGGCAACTAATAGAACGGTCAATTACAATTATTTTTCACTCTTTCAAATTCTAATTCACTGGTGGAAGTACATTTTTTATAACTTAACTAGAAAAGTAACTTTAAATAAATATGCTTTGTGCTGGCTAAGAGTAAACTGGTTTAGAACTGGTTTGTCTCACAGCTGTGATTCAGGGGACTGAATACACATCCCTGACTGTTAACGCAGGGTAGAACTGGCCTATAGGCGGATAGGCTACTCTGACGGGTCAGTGTATTGAGCCATTTTTTGGTTGTTTATGAGCCTGTTTTATGGTCTACTGGGACAGTTTTTACTTACGATATTCCCGATATTAAAACAAACATTTCATGAAGCAAATTCGAAGCATGTGGTCTTCCATACCTGGTAAAACGCTTATTCCCCATGTCTTTACAAGTTCAAAACTATCCTAAATTGCAAACATTGACCACTTTGGCACCCAGGCGTACTTTTTGCCTTAGTTCGATCTTGTGGTAACCTGGTCGGTTCAGGAACAGTTGGCAAAACTATGGGCAGATTTCACAACTCTTTCTTTGAAGTAGAGATCACAAATGTGTTTGAAAGGAAATACAACTATGGATTTGCATGGCCAACATAGATCTTTATCCCAATTCTGGCACTGAAAGAGCAGCGTGAGATACATCTCTATAGGGGAGTGGCTAGAAGGTAGCAATTGGTTTCCACAGCAGGCCAAAGGCTAAGGCTATTTTGGTTAATGGACCCTGGAAAGGGTTTTACTAGTACGCTGAGAAAGGACTTGCTGAAAAAGGGGGAGAGGTTCTGTGATTAAGTTGCCAGGTTTGGTGTGAGAAATTCTCCAATCACCAAATAGCGCACAGGATTAGACTGGTACCTCACTACAACCTACTAACTTCATAGACTTGAGAAAAACATCCTGAAAGAATGATACTCTGTCTGGCTGGCAAAAGAAAGAAGACCTAGAGACTCTTGCTGGAAGCTTAGTTTTTGACACACTCTCCATAGGTCAGGGGGTAGTATCCTTTCACATGCTGCAGGAACACAACAGGAAGATGGAGTCCTGAGTCCAAAAAGGCCTAACTGACCACCGAGGCTACAGGAGCTATGTCTGAAAAGACACCTCATGCTTAGTAGCTAGCACGAGGACCTGAAATGCACAGGAGTGATTTTTCCAGCACCAAAATGATTAGCATTTAGTCATTTTTGTTCAATGTCCAATGTCCTTAGATTTCACAATCAAGACACTTACTTTCAATCAAGATTACACAAAAGCACACCTTGAGCTGTTCAACTGCAAACTGTAATTTCTAATAGGTACTTTGTTAGTTCTTAGCACATTTTTCGTCAAAACTTCACATCTCTGGTTCCCTTCAGCTAGTTTGATCATTTTGGTGCCATTTTGCTTCTTACATTAATCTAAAATGGGTTGGGTGTTTTACTCTTTGGCATTCTTAATGTTTTAGCTGTTGGGTGGTACTTCAACTTGTATCTCTCTGGGGAACAGCCTGTAGTTTGCGCCATTGTTACCATTGTTTCAGCAGAGATTATATTAACATTGTTGTGTTCCCTCACTGCATTTTGTTTATTACTTTGGGAAGTCTAACACTCTCCCGAAATTAACAACTATATTTCTCAGCCATCATTTGTGCAAAGGCACTAAAGAGTAGTGTGCAAATGCCCATTTTGTAAAAAAGATCTGACCACTAGAATGAGCCTAAACTTTGTGATGGCCTTGGTGGAGTTTGCCATCCGGGTCCTAAGGAAGGGTTATCCAGGACCATAGGCTTTTAGATAGCTCATCACTCCATTTGAAAGCATGTCATTTATTAGGTTGGTCTAGGCTTCTAATGCAACTTTCATACTAGGAACAGTATCACGGATGTAGGAATAACCATCCTTTGAGTGGTGTACCATCAGATTTGTGCCTTGAATATTTTTCTGGCTGTAGAACTCTGTGCACAATACACTGCTAACCATTGGTAAGGTGCCTGTATTCCTTTCAGCCTTATAAAATTGTATACTCAGAATTGGCCTATTTATATTACCTATAAGTCCATAGAATATAGTACAAAATGTATCCAGAACCTGTAAATTAAATGTCACTAGTGGCCTGTACCACCTATTATGCCTTCTGCTAAAGTGACAGTATAAACATGGCTTCAGGCCTACCATTGTAGCCTGACTGTTGCAACTGTAAGACTGAAAACTCACCCTGCCAAAATATTCTTATTCACAGGTCAAAATCGTACTTTAAAAATGTATAAGTCATTCTAAAGTATGACTTCTTGGCCATATTCCAGTGCATGATATTTAGAAGTAGGGCTTGTAAAAGTTTGATGCTAGACCTGTCCTTTCTGTCAAAAGGCTCAAAAGCTGATTACACTGTATCAAGGCTGGGTGTGCCGGAGGAAACTGTTAGAAATGGGGTCTTTGGTTGGCAGTCAGGTTACCCCAGGTCCAAGCAAGGACCCTCACTCTAGTCAGGGTAAGTCACACACAATCCAAAGTATCCTGTGCCCACCCTCTGGTGGCTTGGCACTGAGCAGTCATGCTTAACTTAAAAGGTAATGTGTAAAATATTTCTGCAATAAATCATGCAAGAAAACAGTGGTACACCACAAAAATACACCACACAGTGTTTAGAAAAATATATAATATGTATCAGGTAAGATGAAGGTCAAAACGATCATGATTCAATAAGTATATGTTGAGATATCACTGTAAAAATGATATCAGGTGTCTTTAGTATTTTAAAAATGTGCACGTGTCTCTTGCAAGCACAAAGTACCTGGTTTGCGTTCAAATTCTCCGCAAGGGACCGCAGAAGAGGAGTTGCGTGGGAAACTGGGAGGTGTGCATTGATTTTTCCAGTGCACACAGAAGATGCGTCATTGAGTTTCCACGCAGGGCAGGCTTTGTGTCGATTTCCAGCACGGAGACTGGGATCCTTTTTGGGTTGCGGGGTTTTCGGACACCCCAGGGATGATGCGTCGAAATCCTGTGCGTGCAGGACAAAATCACAGGGGCTGCGTCAATCCGGTGGGAGATGCGTAAAAATTTCTGCTGCATGGCAGGTGCTGCCTCGATTCCTCTCAGGAAGTCAGGCTGCGTCATTCCGGCTCGGCTTTGCATCGATCCAGTGGGCCATGCATCAAATTTCCGGTCGCAACGCTGGGGATGCATAGATATTCTCCTTGTGAAGTCAGGCTACATCGTTCCGATTGGCGAGCAGTGAGTTTCTCACTGCAATGCAGGCTGTGCATCGTTTCTTGCCGGCTGTGCGTTGATTTTCGCCGCACAAGGAGTTCTTTCGCAGGAATGAAGACTTTTTGGTCTTGAGACTTCAGAGGAACAGGAGGCAAGCTCTATCCAAGCCCAGCACAGCCAGAGAGCAGCAAGGCAGCAGGGCAACAGAAAGGCAGCCGTCGTTCTCACAAAAGCAGTCCAGGTGAGTCCTTTGTGCAGCCAGGCAGTTCTTGGCAGGTTGAAAGTTCTGGTTCAGGGTTTCTTCTCCAGCAAGTGTCTGAGTTGGTAGGGTCAGAGACCTTGCTTAAATACGCAAATGTGCCTTTGAAGTGGGGGAGACTTCAAAGAGTGGCTTAGAAGTGCACAAGGTCCCCTTTCAGTTGCATCTTGTTTGCCAGGGTCTCAGTAGGGGGTGTAGCAGTCCTTTGTGTGAGGGCAGGCTACTGTCCTTTGACATATAAGTGTCAGGCCCTCCAACCTCCCAGCCCCGGAAGACCATTGAATATGCACATGTATGCAAGTGTGACTGAGCATCCTGTGTTTCAGGTTGTAAGAGTGAATGCACAAGGGAGCTGTCAACTAAATCTAGCCAGATGTGGATTGTAAGGCACAAAAGGATTTAAGTGCAGAGAAGTGCTCACTTTCTAAAAGTGGCATTTTTAAAATAGTAATATTAAATCCAACTTCACCAGTCAGCAGGATTTTGTATTACCATTCTGGCCATACTAAATATGACGTTGATACTCCTTTCAGATCAGAATCTACCACTCAAACAGTATATGAGGGTAGCCCTAATGTTAGCCTATGAAAGGAGCAGGCCTTACAGTAGTGTAAAAACAAATTTAGGAGTTTTACACTACCAGGACATGTAAACTGCACAGGTACATGTCCTGCCTTTTAGCTACATAGCACCCTGGCCTGTGGGTTACCTATGGCCTACCTTAGGGGTGTAGAAAAAGGGGAGTTTAAGGCTTGGCAAGTACTTTTAAATGCCAAGTCGAAATGGCAATGAAACTGCACACACAGGCCTTGCAATGGCAGGCCTGAGGCATGGTTAAGAGGCTACGTATGTGGGTGGCACAATCAGTGCTGCAGGCAAACTAGTAGAATTTAATCTTCAGGCCCTGGGCACCTGTAGTGTACTTTACTGGGGTCTTACAAGTAGATTAAATAAGCCAATTGTGTAGGAACCAATGTCACCATATTTTAAGGGAGAGAGCATATGCACTTTAGCATGGGTTAGCTGTGGTAAAGTGCGCAGAGTCCTAGAGCCAGCAAAAACAGTGTCCGAAAAGTGGAGGGAGGCAGGCAAAAAGTTAGAAGTGACCACCCTACGGCTGTCAGGTCTAACAGAAGCCATTGGGATACATTATTGCGGTTAATTATGCCAACCTTGGCTTAAATATTGCTAGAAATGTTTTAAAGTATTTTTTGTTTAATAACAATTAAATTCCAATTTAATGATTAAATACAAATTTTCATAATTATTAAGTGAGAAGAACACTTCAGACATTATTGTTTCCCTACCAAAATGCACCTGGAAGTCAATCAATTTACATTAACTTCAACTGTACCCCCACTGATGAGGTGTGAAAACTGCTTCTAGAGCAAAATACAAAGGCCTGAGTGAGGAGAGGTGTTGTTTTTCCTTTGACAGGTTGTCCAGTTGGACTGTGCCAAGGAATTTGGTTAACTTCATGGAAGGTCTACCCTGTCACTCGGAAATGCGAGCTACTACGCGGACTGAGTCTCTTTATGTTCCCCCAGTCAGGAGGCTCGAATCACAATGGGAGGTTACTGTCCCAGAACTGGTTTAGGGTGCACACAGAGGAGGGGATGCTCATTTCTCTGACCACACCTTTGGGGTGGGCAGACAGGCTCAGCATAAGGGGAGAAGGGTTTGGCACCTCCAGTACCCTCATTAAGGTACTACTGGACATGTGCAAGCATCAGAAGAGGACTGAATCTGATGACTGATACCTCCAGGAACACAACAAGTTACAAGAGTCCTTTTCTTCCAACTGCTCAGATGACCAGTCCCAACTGAACATGCTCTGGATGCTGCTGCTGACCTCTAACAGAGAGAGTCTTAACCCCTTCATTCTTGTCCCCAAATTCCTGGACATTTGTTTGGTGTCAAGTGTTCTTCTCTTATTACCCACAAAAACCTGGGGATTGAAAACTCTTTGGATCAAATGACCTCCAGTGGACCGGTACAAACCTACTAAGTGCATCCAATGAAGATGAGTTGCAGCCAGACTGAAGATTCAGGCTTCTCCTACCTGGTGTTTTTCTACAGCAGCAAATTGATTAACTGGGACCTCACAGAGAAGGTATCTAGCTCTGTGGAGCCATCTTTGACTACAATTTGCAGCCTTACCTTGCTGGAGGAATACAAGCTCCAGAAAATGTGACCAAGTCTGAACATAAAAATCTTTATCAGGCGAAGGCACCAAATGTTTCGGACTGGAGAAGGATCTTCCTTGGGTGTGAAATTCAAACTTCTCCCCTTCAGAGCTTTACCACGAAAAGTCAACAGCTTTACCGGGACCTCATTCCATGGATATTCAACCTCATTGTGCCCTGTTTGGCTAAAGCCTGCTGCCTTGTTCCACTGACTTTTGTGGCTTTCATTTCAGGGTATAAGTCCAAATGAATCTAAACTGTACTTTATTGTGGTCAGCCTTAAATTGAACTGAGGAACTGGACAAACTTGGTTGCCAGATAACATATTTCATATATTTAGTTTCCCTTACTGAATTCTTGTTGATTTGGTGAATTGTATGTATTAAAATATTCCTTTTAAAAATAAAATAGTTTAGGATTTTTCTTGTGTTGTGTTATGACTTTATTAAGGTTTTGGTACTGTCTGTACATTAAGCCTGTCTTCCCTGTGCCACAACTATCAGGGGTTAACCTCAGGTTTATCTAGTGTCTTTAGTGGTTTACCATGACAAGAATTATGATTACTACTTGAGGTTGGCGCTTACTTCCCTCAATTGATACTCAGATTCTTACAATGATGCTTAGAAGAAACCAAGCTTAAGTCAAAACTAGATAGCATAGAGTAACTGAGTTGAAAATATATGGGGAGATCACCACATAACAAGGAGTGAGATGGTAAAACTCACATCGTCAGTGCTGTCTTAACGTTCAATTTTGAGGTAGTAACAATAGAAAATACCCCATCACTAATAGTTTTGATTTGAGTTTGGGAATGCTCAGTAGCGAATATGGGGCATGTTTACAAGCCCCTAGCCCTACCTCGCTGTGATTTAGCATAATTTGTCATGCAAAGGCGGCATTGAGGAGGCCTTTTATCATCACCATATTTGCAAAGTGGTGCAATGCTTGCATTGTGCCACTTTGTAAACCCTTGCGCCACATTATGCCTGCGCCAGGCATAATGTATGTAAGGGGGGCCCCGACAAAATGGTGCAGTGAAATTTACAACATTTCACTATGCCATTTTTTATGCCTGCTCGGGGCAGGCGTTAAAATGACGCACCCACTTTAATCAATGGGCCTCCCTGTGCTTTGCTGCACTAGCATCAAAATTGTTGATGGTAGTGCAACAAAGCGCTACAATAGCATCTAAAGTTTTGACGCTATTTGTGCTTACAACACCATAGTGTTCCGTATTGCAAATACGTAGTAACTAGGGAATTGTTAGGTGGGGCAGCGGCGACATAAGAAAAGTGGCCCATCAGGATCAATGCGCCACTTTCTTGTAATTATGTCCCTACGTGTTTAGACCTTGAAAACTTTCCAGACTATTACCAATGACACCAGAGGGATAAAGGTAAAAAACTTGGTGAAAAAATATCTTTATGGATTAAGCATACTAATTAAAAATAATACATTTCTTTTACTGGCAACCAATGAAGCGATGCAACGGCAGCAGAAATATGATCCCAGAGTCCAAACCCAGTGCCAATGTTCTTGAATAATTTTGAATCTGCTGGGACCTTTGAATTTTATAGGGTGGGAAATGAAGGTAACGAGAATTACAA
Source organism: Pleurodeles waltl (assembly GCF_031143425.1). Taxonomy (NCBI): domain Eukaryota; kingdom Metazoa; phylum Chordata; class Amphibia; order Caudata; family Salamandridae; genus Pleurodeles; species Pleurodeles waltl. Next base: position 654,395,858 of record NC_090443.1, on the reverse strand, counting down.
ATGTCTAAGCAGGCAGAGACAAATGTGAATCTGAACTTTGTGATGGACAATAGAAAAGATGGAGGATCCATTTGAAAGAAAGAAATTGAAATAACTTGGACTTTACTATGGATGAGATGATGTGGGCCATGGTCAAAGAGGAATATGTTTTTATTACCATTTTTTTTAATGACAGGTAAAAGTAAGACCATATGTTCTAGGTCCTAGGTAAAAAAAGAAGCTCCTAGAATAGAAAACGTTTTAAAGGACAGTGGAATTTTTATTTGTCAAACGGCAGGGGTTGCCTAATAGCCTTACAATGATATGGCTATCATCAGCATAAAATACAAATTTAATCATTTAAATCAAAAAGAGTGAATAAGCTTGGGGCACAATATATAGATTAAATAGTAGTGACAAAAGGATGAATCCTTGGGAGTCATCATACAGACAAAATCTAACAGATGAAATGTAACAGGGGAGAGAAATTGGAAAATATTGCTTTACTGATGATACTCTACATGAGCTACATTCTTTGTCCCCCATTTGAAAAAACAATCTGGATAAAAAAGTCTAATGATGGCAGATGATAACAAAAGCCTTTAAAAGATCTGTTAAAATCAGGGCTACCGGTATGATTGGGTCGACACAGCAGTGAAGGTCATCCACAGCTGACAAACCATTAATTAAGTGCTGCACCAATGGCAAAAAACCCACGTGAACAGGATGTAAATGATGATTAGCCTTCATGAATTTAGAACATTGAGTAAAGTCAGATTTTCCCAGCAACAGTGACAAATGTAGCATTGACCAATGGTTGGCCAGAGTCTCAGGGCCTAAATACGTTTTTTAGTATCACATTGGCTGATTTTGAGAAGTCATGCAACAGATTAGTAGACAGAGAATGTGTACATATTCATTCTAGGTCTGCTGGAGTCTAGTGATGCAGCAAAGAAATGGCTGCTCTCTTTGACGTCTCACTGTTGAACAGTACATAACCATATTGAAAGTATAATGTGTGAGATTATGACTAATTGTGAATTTGTGCACTTGAAGCCCAAAGCTTTTGAGGTGCATTCACTGTAGTGCTGAAAAGAAATATTATATTAATTGTAATGTAACCATTGATTATGAACTTGTAACCATCCTTATGTAGCTATAGAGGGTTTACCTTTGAAACAAGATGGGACAGTCAACAGAAAACTTGGTGAGCAGATATAATAGAAGGGACTAGATGATATCCTGCCATAACAAGTGAGAAGGAGGAAAGCACTAAGTCAAAAGAAAAGAAACAGACAGAGCAGACAACAGACATGGACAATAGAGGTGAAATCTCTGAGAGTGATTCAGATGATGATGTTCTAAATCAGTTACTGCTAAAATGGCAACCACCATAAAACACATGTACAGACAGGAAAGTCAATTGAGACACCAAGAATTACAACCTTTGACCTAACTGCCACACCATTAGAGCAGAACCCTAACCAGGAGAGAGTTTACATTTGAATCAGACAGGGCAGAGTTTAGGGAAGAAGCTTCCACAGAATCCAACTAATTTGACTACGCTAGGTACATTTATAGATCCAATGACAATAGGTCCAGTTGTTCCTTTATGTTTTCCAGGTATGACAGGGAATTACACACAAGCATTTGCTGTTCCAGATATTCCAAATGTCCCAACTGTTCCAACTATTCCTTTATTAAAAAATGCCCAAAGTAATGTCAGCCCAAGTGGTTTGGAGATAAAATGATTTCTTTCACTTCTGAGACTGCTGACCCCTACACACATTTCAGATTCAACTTTGATTACATGTCAGATCAGATTGACACCTGTGAGATTCCCACAGGGATCTCCATCATATTGCATGCTCAGACTAGAACCTACCTCAAATATTGGCAAGATTATTTGTTTTGCAATTATTGTAACATTAAGTTTACATAAGAACTATTGTTGACAATTTATAACTGCATAGTGAATATGTTTTACTTAACATGAATAAAGTGTCCAATTCTAATCCTGTATCTCTTTAGAAATGCTAGGCCTGTTAGGCCCAAGTCTCCATAATGTGGGAAACTGTTTTTCATTTCAGGTAACGTGTAATTTCTTTTCAGGTGCCTTTCACATGAAATGTTAGTTTGGACATAGATGTGCTATTGTTTTACACATAGACAGCCTGAAACCAATCTTGAGGACGCTACCAAGAGAGATTGAGAATTTGAAGACTGGTACTATTCACTAGGTTGCAAAAGTCATACAAGAGACCAAGGACAGCTACCTTCCCATGATAGTCCTGGGAATCTACGAGACTGTTTCAAAAGGTGTCTTGTAATGTGAGGAGATTGGAACAAGTGATCTTCTGATCCTTGGATGTTACAATGGACGTATCAAAGTTTTACCTAGGATTTCACTGATCAATCCCAGTGAGTTGCTAGGCAGATTCTGTTGGAAATTTAGAGGTACATACCTCTTTTTCCTTGCCCCGCAGTTTACAAATGGTTGCTGAGAGCACTTAGATTTTATTTGACCCATGAGAAGACTATTGACTGAGCTGCTGACATGCTGACACGTTCCCTTTTTACCTAATTTTTGCCTATTTCAGTCAGTTTCATTTTGCCCCAAATGTAATTTTTCCAGGATTTTTTGTCCTTTATTTCCTCATTACCTTTTGTCCCCATTTTGTTTTTGGTTCAGCTCGACTAGTGGCATGGTGTTTAGGGAGATTTCCTTTTTTCCCAGCTAGGTGTATTTGATTTGCACTAATGTGTAACAGATTGGATCAATGCTTCTTTTCTGGCACCAGATTTTGCAGTTATTATGCTGTATTACTGTAACATAGTTCCTAGTTTGCTTGAGGTTAATTTGCTTAAATTTCTTTAGGCACTTTGGACATCCTATGGTGACCTTATACCTTTACAGTTTTTTAGATTTATTTGCATTACCTTAAATATTAATTTGTTATAAAACACTTAAGTTCTATTTTGTATTTGGGTTTTCATTGTGTGACAAAATGGGTTATGTTGTAAAGTGATTTTTCATTATTGCTGCGTATTACTACTTTCTGCACCTTGCTAGGGTGTAAAGATTTGCCGACCTCAAATAAATTAGAGCCTAAAGGAATGCTCCAACACAAATAACAAATATTTTGTGGGCAGCTTATGAAGAAGTGAGTACCAAGAGGAGTCACAAGGTTTGCTGGAGGACACTGTTTTTAAAATGTCTTTTTATTAGGTCTTTTCCACATTACAACATTAAACATAACAGAAGCAACGCGAGTAAATTATGCCATCCTCACAGTGCAAATAACAATTACAGTGATTATCATATCACATGTCATATCGCACTGTAACAGCCAGGAGCAGAATGGGCAAATCTGTCAAGATCACAGTTTTGGTCGATAACAGATATTCAGGGAATAGGCCCTGTTAGAATTGGGGTCTTTGGATGGCAGTCAGGTTACCTCCTGTCCAAACAAGGACCCTCACTCTAGTCAGGGTAAAGGAGAATCACCCTCAGCTAACCCCCGCTCACCCCCTTGTTACCTTGGCATGAGCAGGAGTGCTAGGTGTAAAGTGTTTGTACCAACACACACAGTAACTTAATAAAAACACTACAAAACTACACAACACTGGTTTAGAAAAATAAACAATATTTATCTAAACAAAACAAGACCAAAACAACAAAAGTCCAACATACACAAGTCAAGTTATTGATTAAAAAGCAAAAAGAGTCTTAAATCCTTGAGAAAACAGGTACAACACTGTTAGCATTGAAAAGTACTTGGGTAGCGTCAAAATAACACGCATGGGCGAGTGTGTGTTGAAAACAGTAAGCGGTGCGTCAATTTCTCACCCGCAAGCGAGCTCATGTGTTGTTTTTCCTTCTCCGGTCGGATCGGCATGCAGCGTTTTTCCTTCCCGCAGGGAAGCGATGCGTCGATCTGGGCAGCACTGGGCATTGCATTGTTTTTCCGCACCCAGCAAGGTTTGTGTCGAAAATCCTGCTGCTTGTCTCAGCAAAACTGGGCAATGTGGTTTGCAACATTAACAGCTTCCGTCAGTGAGTGTGAGTGTTGTTCTTACAGCTCCGTGCATCGATTTTCTAGCCGTGATGCTGGTGGAGCATCGACTTCTGCTGCGAAGCCGGCGGCGTGACATTTTTCAGCCATGTCTCAGAAGGTGGCTCTAATTTTTCCCCGCACGGCAGTCTGTGCGTGGATTTTCAGTCTTGGTCTGCCATCTTTACTTTTCAAGGCCCCAGGAACTGGATAGGGCACCACTTGGCAGGGCAGGAGTCTCAGCAGAGAGTCCAGGTGCTGGCAGGAGAAGTCCTTGATGGCCCTGAGACTTCAACAACAGGAGGCAAGCTCAGGACAAGCCCTTGGAGATTTCTTCACAAGCAGGAAGGCACACAAAGTCCAGTCTTTGTCCCATGGCACAGGCAGAAGCAATAACTGCAGGATAGCTCCACAAAGCGCAGTCTCAGGCAGGGCACCACTTCTCCTCAGCTCTTCTCTAGGCAGGGGTTCCTCTTGATGTCCGGAAGTGATATAGGATCTGTGGTTTTATGTGTCCTTCTTATACCCATTTTGGCCTTTGAAGTAGGCTCACTTCAAATGAAAGTCTCTCTTGTTTGTGAAATCCTGCATTGCCCAGGCCAGGTCCCAAACACACACCATGGGGTTAGAGCCTCCATTGTGTGAGGGCAGGCACAGCCCTTTCAGGTGTAAGTGACCACTCCTCCACTCCCTGCTAGCACAGATGGTCCATCAGTGTTGGACCTGGCTTTTTGACAGGGACATCCCCAAACTTTTTGCCTCCTTCCTCCTATTTTTTCTGACCTGTTGTTGTTGGCTTTTGACCTCTGGGCACTTTACCACTGCTAACCAGTGCTAAAGTGCATATGCCCTCTGGGTAAATTGTACTACTGATTGGTTTATCCATGATTGACTATTTAATTTACTTGTAAGTCCCTGGTAGAGTGCACTACATGTGCCTAGGGCAGGTAGATTAAATGCTACTAGTGGGCCTGCAGCACTGGTTGTGCCACCCACCTCAGTAGCCCCTTAACCCTGTCTCAGGCCTGCCATTGCAAGGCCTGTGTGTGCAGTTTCACTGCCACTTCGACTTGGCATTTAAAAGTACTTGCCAAGCCTAGAACTCCCCTTTTACTACATATAAGTCATCCCTAATGTGTGCCCTAGGTAACCCCTAGAGCAGGGTGCTGTGTAGGTAAAAGGCAGGACATGTACCTATGTAGCTATATGTCCTGGTAGTGTGAAACTCCTAAATTCGTTTTTACACTACTGTGAGGCCTGCTCCTTTCATAGGCTAACATTGGGGCTGCCCTCATACACTGTTGAAGTGGCAGCTGATGATCTTAAAGGAGCAGGAAGGTCATATTTAGTATGGCCAGAATGGTAATACAAAATCCTGCTGACTGGTGAAGTCGGATTTAATATTACTATTCTAGAAATGCCACTTTTAGAAAGTGAGCATTTCTTTGCGCTAAAATCTTGTTGTGCCCTTCAATCCACGTCTGGCTAGGTTTAGTTGACAGCTCCTTGTGCATTCACTCAGACACACCCCAAACACAGGGTACTCAGCCTCACTTGCATACATCTGCATTTTGAATGGGTCTTCCTGGGCTGGGAGGGTGGAGGGCCTGCCCTCACACAAAGGACTGCCACACCTCCTACTGGGACTCTGGCAGACAGGATTGAGCTGAAAGGGAACTTGGTGCATTTCTTAGAGACTCTTTGAAGTCACCCCCACTTCAAAGGCACAACTTAGTATAAAACAGGGCCTCTGCCCTACCTCATCAGACACTTGCTGGAGAAGAAACCTGAACCAGAAACTACATCCTGACAAGAAGAACTGCCTGGCTGCTCAAAGGACTCACCTGTCTGCTTTTCTACAAAGGACTGCTGCCTTGCTGTTGGCCTGCTGCCTTGCTGAACTCTTGTCTGGCTGTAAAAGTGCTCTCCAAGGGCTTGGATAGAGCTTGCCTCCTGTTCCCTGAAGTCTCAGGACCAAAAAGACTTCTCTCTTCCTCTTGGACGCTCCGTGCGCCGAACTTTTCGACGCACAGCTTGTTCTGCGGCAAGAAAAAACGCCGCACACCGACGCTGATCAACGCGACGTCTTCGGGACGACCGAAACTTTGACGCACGGCCTCGCAAGGACAACGGCGCCCGACTCCGCAGGAGAAATAGACGCAACGCCTGCCGTGAGATCGAAACTTTGACGCACGGCCTCGCAAGGATAACGCCGCCCGACTTTCCAGGAGAAATCGACGCGACGCCTGCCGTGAGATCAAAACTTTGACGCACGGCCTCGCAAGGACAACGCCGCCCGACTCCGCCGGAGAAATCGACGCAACGCCTGCCGTGAGATCGAAACTTCGACGCACAGCCCCGCAGAACGACGCGCAGCCGGAAAACAAGCAGGAAAATCCACGCACAGACCCGGGACATCTGGTAATCCCCGCGACCCACAGAAAGAGACTGTCCGCGCGCCGGAAAACGACGCTCGACTTCCCCACGTGGAAAATAACGACGCAAGTCCGTGTGTGCTGGGGAGAAATCAACGCACACTCCCTTTTTCCACGCATCTCTTCCTTTGTGGCCCTCTGAGGAGATTTTCCACCAGAAACCAGGTACTTTGTGTTTGAAAGAGACTCTGTATACTTTCTAAAGACTTAAGACACTTTATATCACTTTTCAGTGATATCTTTACAAATTCATATTGCAACTTTGATCGTTTTGACCTGAAGATACCCAGATAAATATTATATATTTTTCTAAACAATGTGTGGTGTATTTTTGTGGTGTTATGCTATGGTGTTGTATGATTTATTGCACAAATGCTTTACACATTGCCTTCTAAGTTAAGCCTGACTGCTCATGCCAAGCTACCGGAGGGTGAGCACAGGCTGATTTTGGATTGTGTGTGACTTACCCTGACTAGAGTGAGGGTTCTTGCTTGGACAAAGGGCAACCTGACTGCCAACCAAAAAACCCATTTCTAACAATCAGGATATGCAAGCTACACCCCAGCTCCCTTTGTATCAATGTCTAAAGAGAGCTGCAAACAGCCCAACTCTCAAACTGACCCAGACAGGGAATCCGCAAACAGGCAGAGTGACAGAATGGTTTAAGCAAGAAAATTCTCACTTTCTAAAGGTGGCATTTTCAAACATACAATCTTAAAACCAACTTTACTAAAAGATGTATTTTTAAACTGTGAGCTCAGAGACCCCAAACTCCACATGTCTATCTACACTCAAAGGGAATCTACGCTTTAATCATATTTAAAGGTAGCCCCCATGTTAAACGAGAGAGAGATAGGCCTTGCAACAGTGAAAACCGAATTTGGTAGTATTTCACTGTCAGGACATATAAAACACATTAGTATATGTCCTACCTTAAAAAAAAACACTGCACCCTGCCCTTGGGGCTACCTAGAGCCTACCTTAGGGGTATCTTACATGTAAGAAAAGGGAACGTTTAGGCCTGGCAAGTGGCTACACTTGCTAAGTCGAATTGGCAGTGAAAATCTGCACACACAGACACTGCAGTGGCAGGTCTGAGCCATTTTGACAGGGCTATTAATGTGTGTGGCACAACCAGTACTTCAGGCCCACTAGTAGCATTTGATTTACAGTCCCGGGAATCTCTAGTGCACTGTACTAAGGACTTACCAATACATCAAATATGCCAATCATGGAAAGGCAATTACCTACACATTTTATACAGGAGCACTTGCACTTTAGCATTGGATAGCAGTGGTAAAGTGCCAAGAGTAACAAAAACAGCAAAAACAGAGTCCAGCACACATTAACAACCTGGGAAACAGAGATAAAAGGTTAGGGGAGACCACACCAAGGATGAAATGTCTAACAGGCCACACATATCTCTAGGTCTCAAGGCCTGAGGGAGCTCTTCTACATAATATTCTAATTGATCTCTACAGTATGTTAGGTCTTTTAACCACATATTAAACAGTGATCTTCTACCGCCCAATGTATTGCCACCCCCTTTTAGCTATAAGCAGTGGAATCTTATGACAACATGCACATTGAGCATCTGGTCAGACCCCAAACTTGCAGAGGTGGAAGGGAGATGAATATGCTTGTTGCACGTATTTAAAATATGTTATTCTTAATTTGTGATTTGATGTCAGGCTCCTCATCATTGTGCAGCAAAACTCCCAGTTTGCTTGTGTTAGAGGGACAGTCAACTGAGCACTCCATTTCTCCTGGGCTGCTTAGCTGGTCATGGGGGCATCCCGTTGGGATGCATTGTAAAGTCTAGTGATCAGTTTTGTTGTGCCTGTGCATGAGAGTAGTGTTTATACCCTTTCTAGTGAGGCAGGTACAATTCGGGAATGAGTATATTATGCTTTTATGGCCTAGCGTTTCCACAGATATGTAAAGGTTAGGAGAGGGGTCTGTCTTCGTGTGTCCAGGAAGCCTACCATTTCCATAACGGTCGCATCCGGTAATGCATCCCCCATTGACTTCAATCAAGCCTTTTCTAGCAGAGATCGCGTGCTGGGCCTCACTGAACTAAGAGGGCAAGGTGGTGCAAAAGTGGTAGGACAGGGGCATACAATGGGGCCTGCCTGCCCTTGTGCCTAGTGTTTGCCAGGCTTGGTGCTTATTTCTGTTGAGGGTACATCAGTACGTACGTAGAAGGATGGCCCTGAGAGGTTCAGGGTCTGCGTCGTATTCCAGCCAACTCTGGACTGTTGCCTGTCCTATGCTAGTTTTATTATGTGGGTTCTGAGATTCTTAAAGAAAACTTTTGTTAGTGGAATAGGAATATTTAGCAACAAGTATAGTAACTTGGGCAGTAAGACCATGTTCATAATTTCTATTCTATCAACGAACGATAAAGGTAGTCTCCTCCAGCAGGATAACTGATCTTCAAGTCATGAGACTGCTGTGCCATATTTCCACCGAAGAACGTTCTCTGATCACTGTCACCCAGATATTTTATGAGGTCCTATACCATTCCAGTGGAAAGTTCAAAGCATGGTGAACGGTACTCGTGGTCAAAAGGAAGGTAGTCAATTTAGCCCAATTAATGCTTAACCCTGAGTACCATTCACATTTTACATATTCTCAGTTTACTGGTGCTAAATTTACCACTGAGTGATGGATGTAAAGCACCATGTGATCTGCATATAGAGATGTTGCCAATGGATGCTGGCAAAATGTAGTGCGGCATTAGCGTATTGTTGCCGTCTCACACAGCTCAAGGGCTATAGTGCCAAAACAAATAATATGTGTTAGAAATTGGGTCTTTGGTTGACAGTCAGGTTACCCCCTGTTCAAGCAAGGACCCTCACTCTAGTCAGGGTAAAAGAGAATCACCCTCAGCTAACCCCTGCTTACCCCCTTGGTAGCTTGGCAGAGCAGTAGGCTTAACTTCAGAGTGCTAGGTGTAAAGTATTTGTACCAACACACACAGTAACTTAATGAAAACACTACAAAATGACACAACACAGGTTTATAAAAATAGGAAATATTTATCTAAACAAAACAAGATGAAAACAACAAAAATCCACAATACACAAGTCAAGTTATGAATTTTTAAAGATTAAATTCAAAAATAGCGCTTAGAAACACAAAATGCTTCGATGAGGTGTTAACACAGTGTTGTGACAGAGTCGTTCCCAACAATTCGACACCAGCGGTGCCAGACACGGAGTCACTCAGACCCCCTGGTACAGTACCTTAGTGAAGAATGAAAAGAAACCAGTGTGTGAAGTCAGGGATCATGGTGTCTGTGCGAAACGTTGAATTCGCGCACTTCGAGCGCCATCAGTCCCGACGTGGTGCAGTGGCTTCCACGGAGTCGCGGACTTCGGCGGGGCTGCAGCGGTGTCAGGCCTGCAAAGGTCGTCGCATTCCAGCGAAGATCACGGAGTTGGTTGCAGGTGGCGTCACCGGATTCAGCAGTGGCGTCGGTCTGGAGTTGTTCGATGTCGATTTCCTTGAATTTTCACCAGCTTTTCCTTTCAAGGGCCCAGGGACTGGATAGGGCACCACCTGTTAGAGTAGGCGTCTCAGTGGAAAGTCCAGGTGCTGGTAAGGGAAGTCTTTGATGGCCCAGAGACTTCAGAACAGGGGGCACGCTCAGTCCAAGCCCTTGGAGAGTCCTTCTCAAGCAGGTATATACCACAAAGTCCAGATTTTGTCCCATTGCACAGGCAGAAGCAGCAACTGCAGGATAACTCTACAAAGCACAGTCACAGGCAGGGCATCACTTCTCCTCAGCTCTTCAGCTCTTCTCCAGGCAGAGGGGCCTCTTGATGTCCAGAAGTGATCTAAAGTCTGTGGTTTTGGGTGCCCTTCTTATCCCCGATTTCTCCTTTGAAGTAGGCCTACTTCAAAGTAATGTCTCTTTTGAATGTGAAATCCTGCCTTGCCCAGGCCAGGCCCCAGACATTCACCAGGGGGTCGGACACTGCATTGTGTGAGGACAGGCACAGCCCTTTCAGGTGTAAGTGACCACTCGTCCCCTCCCTCCTAGCACAGATGGCTCATCAGGAAATGCAGACTACACCCAGCTCCCTTTGTGTCACTGTCTAGTGTGAGGTGCGGTGCAACCCAACTGTCAAACTGACCCAGACAGGGAATCCACAAACAGGGAGAGTCACAGAAATGGTATAAGCAAGAAAATGCTCACTTTCTAAAAGTGGCATTTTCAAACACACAATCTTAAAATCAACTTTACTAAAAGGTGTATTTTTAAATTGTGAGCTCAGAGACCCCAAACTCTACATGTCCATCTGCTCCCAAAGGGAATCTACACTTTAATCAGATTTAAAGGTATCCCCCATATTAACCTATGAGAGGGACAGGCCTTGCAACAGTGAAAAACAAATTTAGCAATATCTGTCAGGACATATAAAACACATCACTAAGGGCCAAATGTATCAAAAAAGCCTATTGCGATTCATTAATAGCGATTTTTAAGAAATCGCTTTTCTGATTCGCAAAATGCTATGTATCATATTTGCGATTCGGTAATAGCGATTTCTTAAAAATCGCAAATGCTATTACCGAATCTCAAATTGTGATTTTTTTGCATTTCCCAATTTGCGAATTCCTAACTGGAATTCGCAAAGTTGGGAAATGCAAACCCAAGGGTACTGGGGGCCAAGGCCCCCTCTGTTGCACCCCAAGAATTTGTTTAAGAACATGTGAGCTGCACACATGCCAAAGGGACATGTGTGCGTTACATGTCAATTTTAAAAATGCATTTTTAATGCATTTTTAAAATTTGCACATGGTTACCACCAAGTTCAACTTGCTGGTAATAGCGATTCCTGACTGTCAAATTTGCATTAAGGAATTGCTTGTTACATGTGGTTTAGAAATCGCAAATAAGGATTCCTTATTTGCAATTTCTTATTTAGAGAATCGCAATTTGTGATTCTCTAAACGGGCTCGCAAATTTAAGAAATCGCTATTTTAGCGATTCCTTAAATTTGCATTGCGAATGCCTTTCATAAATACTGAAAGGCATTTTTGCATTCGCAAACGGGCATTCACACAGTTTGGGAATGCAAAAGGGCTTGATACATCTGGTCCTATATGTCCTACCTTAACCATACACTGCACCCTGCCCTTTGGGTACCTAGGGCCTACCCTAGGGGTGTCTGACATGTAAGAAAAGGGTAGGTTTAGGCCCGGCAAGTGGGTACACTTGCCAAGTTGAATTTACAGTTAAAAACTGCACACAGAGACACTGCAGTGGCAGGTCTGAGACATGATTACAGAGCTACTTATGTGGGTGGCACAACCAATGCTGCAGGCCCACTAGTAGCATTTGATTTACAGGGCCTGTGCACCTCTGGTGCACTTTACTAGGGACATGCTAGTAAATCATATATGCCAATCATGGATAAACCAATCAACAATCAAATTTACACAGAGAGCATATGCACTTTAGCACTGATTAGCGGTTGTAAAGTGCTCAGAGTTCAAAAGTCAACAGCAACAGGTCAGAAGAAATTGGAGGCAGGAGGCAAAAAAATTGGGGATGACCCTGCATAAGCAAAAAAAGTCCAACAATATGGATGACAAAGGACACCCTTGCCGCATCCCTCTATATATGCTAAGAGTTTCTGATATGTTGCCATTGACATGGACTTGTTCTCCCAGGTCTTTGTAGAGCAGGCAAATCCAATGTAGAATAACCTGTGGCCTGCCCATACAATGAAGTACTGTGAGCATATACGGCCACTGTATGGAATGAAACACCTTTGCAGCATCAAGGAGAACCAATACTGCTGTGAGTGATGGGTCAAGATGATGCAGTACAGCAAAAAGTGTTCATAGATTCTGTGTAGTGGAGTGGGGGGATAATATAAGCCTCGTCTGGTTGGACCAGAGTTAGGAGTATTGGTTGGAGTCTGGGTGCCAACATTGTTTAGATGATTTTGACACCCATATTGTTTAGAGATAATGGGTGATATGAATCACATCTATTGGGTGGTTTATCATGGTTGGGGAGTGTTATTAATATGGTTTCCTGAGGGTCAGGGGCAGGATTTGCTTATTGTAAGCCTCTATGTACAATTCCTTTAGTTGGGCACCAGCAGATCAACAAATGTTTTATGAAATTCACTGGGCAGTTCATTGCTCCCAGTGGTCTTCTTATTCGGGAGGGAGGGTAGGTCATCGCATATCTCTTCCTCAATAATGGGCTGTACTAGGCATTCCTTTTCACCTTGTGATAGCCAGGCCAGCCCCACATCGTCTAAGTAGGCTGCTGTTTCTAGCTCTGTGGTAGAGGTGCGGGCTCTATATGGCCATGAATAAAAATCCATGAATTTGGCTGTAATTATCGGGGTATCATGAATGGTCTCTCTGTCCTGGGATTGTGAGTACTATTTGTGTGCTCTCCCAGCACTCTTTGATTTTGTTGGCCAAGATGCGACCTGGTCGGCCACTCTCTCCGTAAGCACTCACAACCCAGCATCTAGACATATGGCTCTGCTAGTTCATTATACTCTGTAACATGTGTTCTAATATCAGCTCGGGTACTGAGCTTAGCGTTGATTATATATTCTCGCTCTAGTTTCTGTAAAGTATTCTTTACAGATTGAAGGTGAGCACGGATGGACTTCACCACTCCGGCCTGCAACCTAATACAGGCACCTCTGAGGTGACCTTAAAGGCTTACCAGAGCATGCTCACCTCCTCTACAGTGCCCTCATTTTCAGTAAAGTATTGTAATATCGCTATGGGTATTCCAACACGGAACACCACATCTACTAGAGCTGAGGCTTGAAGCCTCCACTGAAATTGCCTAGGTATGGGGGTTTGTATGATCACTGACAAGAGCACAGGGGAATGGTCTGACAATGTCCGTTGTCAATGTGCTAACTTTCTTTGTTACCAGCCAATAATCGAGCCAGAACCATGTGATATGTACAGAAGACATGAAGGTGCCTCTTGAACCTCTGTATGGTGTTCCCTCCACAAATCTATGAGCCCATGTTCTGTGATACCTTCCTGGAGGATTTTGGTGGATTGCTTCCCCTACCCGCTTAGACTTGAGAACTTATCCCATGCTGGATCTAAGTGAAAATTTGGTCCCCACTAAAATAATGGTGATAGTGTTCAGTGCATGTGGACATTTCCATATCTTGAGGTAAAACTCTGGATCATTCACATTTGGGCTGTAGACCTCAATGAGAGTAATGCTAGTGCCACAGAGATTTCCTTGCAAAAAGACACACCCTCCCTGTTTATCTGTTTCGTAGTGTGTAATAGTGAATGCAGTACTCTTTTTAACCATAAGGAGCTCGCCCCTGGAATGAGCTTAGTCAGAGGATGCCATGAGGATTCCTGTCCATTTCGATCCTAGTGTCCGTGCCGTGTGTGGTGTGAGGTGGTTTCTTTAGCAAGTGCAACGTGAGCAGGGTGCTGGTCTAAGTAAGCAAATACTTGTCTGACTTTCTTGGGGTTATTAACACCGCTGTCATTCCACGTTAAAACATTAATGTCCTAAATCGTGGGGCATTGTACCTGCAGGTTGTGGATTGGAGGTATTTATATGATAGGCAACATATTATATCGGAATACCGTGTGTAAATGACCTGTGGCATTGTGATGGTGCTGGAAACATGGAACACACATCACTCACGCCTCCCACTTTAGCCACCCAATTGTGCCAAAGCCTTCCCCATAACCAACAAAGAGCATCAACTGAAAGACAAACCAGTCATAAATGATAACATAAACAGATATACCAACTGTTTGTTTGTTCATGTGGGATGCACCATGGGGGGAAAGCTAGAGGCCATAACATCCTCCAGCTGGACGGGGTGGCCAGGAATATCAGGGGAAAGCTTGAGGCCAGAACACCCTCCAGCTAGACAGGGGCGGACAGGAACATAATAAAATTTAGCTAGTGCCCATAATATCTCACTTTGAGGGTATCATGTTTGCACATTTCAGTGCAATTTGTAGCATCACCTGCTCAAAGATCACGAGGGGTTCTCCTCAAGTGTCCTCAGTGGCCAATTCTGATCGTGGTGGGTTCCTCTGGAGCTGAGGGATCGATGTGGCAAAGTCCATGGCTGTGTTCTGTGTCGTGAATAATTCTGCACCCCTTCATACACAACCCAGACACAGGCAGGGTAGAGCATGGCATATGGCACCTGCGCCGCCTGAAGCCTTCTCTTCACCTGAAAGAATCTGCACCTATTGGCCTGCAGTGCCATTTTAAAGCCAGGAAAGGATGCAATATCCTATCCTTGGTAATTGATGGGACCTTTCTGTCTAGAGAGGTGTAGACTAGTGTCTCGATCTCAGTAATTTAGTAATATGGAGATGATTGGCTCACCCACCTCCCGGGACCCCCTTCCTTCTTGGTTTGCATCACTGCCAAAACCTTTTCAATGTTTAAGCATTTGGCTGTACATGCCAGAATATCCTCTTCTGCAGTCGATATTCTGTGCTCCGCATCAATGATTCTTGTCACTTCTCAGTCGAGCTTTGCCCCATGTTATCCATTCTTATGTTAAGGGTGTCTATTTTCCCATCTATTAAATGTAAGTTTTGCTTCATGGCTAAGAGCTTGACCTCAAGAGGCGCTATGCTCTAGGATTGTGACTCTGACTCAGAATCCAAGAAGGCATTTTGCTGTGGTTTGGCAGTGCGTTTGGTCTCAAAGGTGAGCTGAGGTTGTTGCCTGTCTGCTTTCCCCATTGCAGCAAGGGAAGTCCCTCAGTGCAGACACCAGGCGCTGCCCTGGATAAGTCTCCACTCACAGTGCAGCACTGTCTGCAGGGTGCATTTTACAAGAGGTGCTCTCAGTGCCCACTTGGTGTCAGATAGATGCTTGGGACAGCATGTGTGGCCCCACTCCCATACTGCAGCAATCCGTTAACGGTAATATGCAGGAGAGGCTTCCAGGAGTTCATTATCAACAACAATTTCAGGTAGGTAATAAGGTCCATTATGCTTTGGGCATTGTAGGTGGCACACTGTGTAGAGCAGTAAAAGCTAGCTCACAGCATGCAAAAGTCCAAGTCCCATCAGTTTCAATGTGCCAATAGAGAGGGCAATGTAATGCAGAAATCGTGCTGATGGGGTGGAATAAACTCACCACATTCAAGCGGAGATGCGTGGCTCCTCCTGATAGATTAAGTGGGGGCTGGGCAGTCCTCAGGACCACCGGGCGGCATGCGTGTCACTGTGCTGCTCCAGGGAAAGCAGGCTGCATCTCCTCTCGTGCTCACCACCAGCGGGCTGCAGCCCAAGTATCTCCTAAGCAGCCAACCCAGCCACATTCTGAAGGGGCCGCAACATGCTAAACACAGCAGTAGGACCACAGGTGCTAGTGGCTGCTCCCAGGTGTCAACCGCACCTCCAACTGACTGCTCACTGCAACAGCCTCCGACCGCAGCGCTCTCCTGCAGCGCGTCACTCTACAGCACAGTCCAGAGGTGAGTAAGATCCTCTCGTCAGAGCCGGTCTTGGAGCCCAGGTATAACAGCCACCCAGCAGCTGCCATGGTCAATTGGTCACTCCCTGAACAGCACTCAGGGGCTGAAACATCTTCACCAGTTTTGTCACTCATCTCATCACAGATAGGGAGGCGCCACCATTTTCGCAACTATATGGATACAGTCCTCACAATGGGTCCTCCGCATTGTTCGGTATTCTTGGGTGTGGCTAAGAAAATCATCCCCTCACAATCAATGCTGAGGGCCACAACAAAGGGATGTACCCAATTCGCTAAGCGAATGGCAATAAATTGGATTAATGATGGATTTCATTTCCTGGTTGGCAGAGCTACACTATTGTTTGGCCATCTTGCTGTGGGCTCTTTAGTGCCCGGTGCTGGAGGACACTGCTGACAAAATTTCCTTGTTATGTAAGGGGAGAAAATGTAACAGAGCTTCCAACTATTCTGAGAGACAATCAGCAACACAGAGGTCCTGCAATTGCTGTACTTGAGATAAAGAGACTTGAACAGCTAAGACCTTGCCTACGAAGGAAATCAGCTGACTGATCGCATTTCTAAGTAGAAGGTGAATAACCTTCCTGATTGATGGATCTCTTCTTTAACCACTGATTAAATACCCACTTGTAAATTCAAGAGGGCCTAGCGCCATCTAACGACACCTTGGTATCATTTTTTTACACCAAGGTATGACCAAAAACGCCAGGCCATATTTAGAAAAGTGGCGCAATGCTTGCATTGTGCCACTTTGTAACCCCGTGTGCCACATTTTGCCTGTGCCAGGCGTAATGTATGCAAGGGAGGCGTTCCCCCATGGGGGGGGCAGAAAAAATGACACAAAGAAATCAAAGAGATTTCTTTGCATCAGTTACAAAATTTTGGACGCTAATCCTGCAAAGCGCAGAAGTTGCGTAAAAAATTATGATGTTAGTTCCCTAAATACCATCATGGTGAGTCGTATTTTAAATACAGCAGAAACATGGTGGCTTTAGAGGGACGCTAAGGGGTGGAAGAAAAGTGGCGCTGCACTATGTGCAGGGCCACTTTTCAGAAATCTGCCCCATAGTCTACACACCAATGGCATTCTTCAGCTGAAAGTGAGCGATTACATACCATCAAGTTCTTCCATCAAGTTCTTCCAGGTATGGTGTGCATGTTCTTACTTATTTTAGAGATAACAGGAGCTAAATGGTTAGCTGATTAATTCATTAATTCATAATAGATATAGTTAATAAAGAAGCCTCAGACCAATTAACATGAATCCTAAAATCTCCGAACACAATTACATGAAGATAATTGCCAAGGTTTTTACCAGCGCTAAGACCAGAAGACCCTACGTTTCTAAACGGATGAGAGGGGATCTGTCTACTAAAATCAATGACCACAAAGGAACCATAAAAGTTAATAAATTTAATTGGATCTCAAGTGAAGATTACGATGAAGAGTAAGAATTCCTGACAAAGAAAATAAGACCATCATCAATAAAGTACAGATGATGGGTGTGTGATAATGTTAAAAACGCCAGCCTCCTCAAAGTGTGGGCGAGTTTGTTGCTGGTCAGGGAGCCTAAAGACCCTCTTATATAGCTTCATTCTCCCAGAATGTTTGATGCATTTAATGTAGAATGGCAAATGACAATTTCACGATGGCATTTCTTTTTATTGTGTACATTTTGTAAGTAACATGGAATGCTCTGTTTTAAAATATTATAGTTTACCTTCCATTTGACCAGGTTTAGCAGTATATGACATATGGCATAAATTGTGTAATACATGTGGTAAAAACCTTTTACAGTTGAATTTTAATTGCGTTTAGCTCTGATGGATGTAATAATTCCCATTCACTACCAAATGATTAGACATTTTTATTGTAATGTTCAGCGTGCACGGCTTAAATGTCTCAGTACTCTTCCTTTGTATCACATAAGAGTTTCAAAGTATTTTAGCGCTTGTATTTTTGTTAGGTGATGACAACAAAACATATTTTTCAGAGACATCGACATCCATCAAGCTGGCATTAAGATTAACCTCATCATTTGGGAATTTGTGTGGGCTCAGGAAATAAAGCAATTCTGTAAGAGCTCATCTCCGCAGATGAATTCAAGAATGAATTTAAGATGTCATTTCTTCATTTTTCCCCTTTGTGCTTAAAGTGACTGTCTCAGCTATGACTTTCTCATTGTTTTGAAGTTTTTCGTTTTCTTTTATTATCATACCAAATAAAATAACATCACAAATTCTCTTCTGACCTGGAATCTGCTTTAGTATGGTCATGCCATTAATGAACTTATATTTTCACGGAAAGTTTCATGCACCTTGAACGTAATTACGACTGTCAAATTATTTTTCAAATTGTGATGGCTCTGCAACATGTTTGTAGTGTTTTATTAGTTTTTAAACGGCTGCGTCAAGCGTTCAGCTAACTTCATTTGGGCTCTGGCTGGAGCCTGTCTGTCTGATGCACTCACCCCCTGGCTCGCTTCCAGACAATTACTGGCACCGAGCAAAACATGAACACTGTTCATAGACCCTGGCTGCACTTTAAAAGATACATTTGTCCTGAAAACGACCTCCTACTGGAAAAAATGTGTTTAGAAGAAAATGTTTTATGAAGTGGCTCACAACATATCTAATTCTTCCCTATTGCTTTCATTTGATGTCGTGGCTAGCTAAACACGAGATTGGGGAAAATGTGAAAACGTTCAAGCAAATAACTGGGATTTTTTCCCGCTCCCTGCATAAAACGTTTTACAATTAAACCTTAAATTTTAAGCACGGTCGATTTTGGAAATCAGCGAACTTCCAGAGCAGAATGTAATGTATGCAAAGTGGTGGTAGGTAGCACATTTTAGAACATTATGCCACGTAAGGTCTTAATGGAAGGACAGGAGGGCTTAGTTCTATTAGACATGCAAACATTTAGGGCCATATTTATACTTTTTGACGCAAAACTGCGCTATCGCAGTTTTGCGCCAAAAAGATTAGCGCCGGCTAACACCATTCTGAAGCGCCATGCGGGCGCCGTATTTATTGAATGGCGTTAGCCGGCGCTAGCAGACCGGCGCTGCCTGGTTTGCGTGGAAAAAAACCACGTACACCAGGCAGCGCCGGCGTAGGGAAAAATTGCGTTAGGGCGTCTTAAAATGGGGCAAGTCAGGTTGAGGCAAATAAATCACCTCCACCCGATTTGCACCATTTTTAACGACGCCCAGACGCCATTTACATGACTCCTGTCTTAGTAAAGACAGGAGTCATGCCCCCTTGCCCAATGGCCATGCCCAGGGGACTTATGTCCCCTGGGCATGGTCATTGGGCATTGTGGCATGTAGGGGGGCACAAATCAGGCCCCCCTATGCCAAAAAAAAAAAAATTATACTTACCTGAACTTACCTGACTGTCCCTGGGGTGGGTCCCTCCATCCTTGGGTGTCCTCCTGGGGTGGGCAAGGGTGGCAGGGGGGGTCCCTGGGGCCATGGGAGGGCAGCTGTGGGCTCATTTTGAGCCCACAGGTCCCTTAACGCCTGTCCTGACCCAGGCGTTAAAAAGAGGCGCAAATGCTGGTTTTTTTGCCCCGCCCACTCCCGGGCGTGATTTTTGCCCGGGAGTATAAATACGACGCATTTGCGTCGCAGTCATTTTTTTAGACGGGAACGCCTACCTTGCATCTCATTAACGCAAGGAAGGCGTCCACGCAAAAAAATGACGCTCATTCCTCATACTTTGGCGCTAGACGCGTCTAACGGCAAAGCATAAATATGGCGTTAGTTTTGCGCCGATTTTGCGTCGAAAAAAACAACGCAAATTTGGCGCAAACGGAGTATAAATATGCCCCTTAGGGTCATATTTATACTCTCTTTGCGCCGAATGTGCGTCAAAATTTTGACGCACAATCGGCGCAAACACTGCCCCATATTTATACTTTGACGTCCGACCCCGCGGGCGTCAAAGTTCCACCATGTGCGTAATTTTTTAGAAGGGGGAACCAGCCTTGCGTTAATTATATGCAAGCTAGGCGTTCCCTTCCAAAAAATGACTTTAAGGCCTGTGCGCCTTATTTATACTGTGACGTCATTTTGACGCACAGGAGGGGGCAGGCCTTAAAAAACAGCGCCCAGCCTGATGGGTGCCGTTTTGTAACACCTGGGTCAGGGCAGGCGTTAAGGGACCTGTGGGCTCAGAAGGAGCCCAGAGGTGCCCTCCCATGCCCCCAGGGACACCCCCTGCCACCCTTGCCCACCCCAGGAGGACACCCAAGGATGGAGGGACCCATCCCAGGGAAGGAAAGGTAAGTTTAGGTAAGTATTTTTTTCGTAATTTTTTTGTGGCATAGGGGGGCCTGATTTGTGTCCCCCTACATGCCACTATGCCCAATGACCATGCCCAGGGGACATAAGTCCCCTGGGCATGGCCATTGGGCAACGGGGCATGACTCCTGTCTTTGCTAAGACAGGAGTCATTTCAACGGGGGTTGGGCGTAAAAAAAAATGGCGCAAATCGGGTTGAGGCCAAAATTTTGCCTCAGTCCTGACTTGCCCCATTTTTTGACGCCCAAGCTCCATTTTCCCCTACGCTGGCGCTGCCTGGTGTGAGTCTTTTTTTTTGACGCACACCAGTCTGCAGCGCCGGCTAACGTCATTCAATAAATAAAGCGCCCGCCTGGCGCTTTGGAATGGCGTTAGCCGGCGGTAACAATTTTGACGCACAACTGCTTTGGCGCAGTTGTGCGTCAAAAAGTATAAATATGGGCCTTAATGTGATGTCCAGGTGAAAATTCCTGTTCGATGAGTTACTAATCGGTTTTGGCCGTTTGAGTAAATTTGGGTGATTCTGCAAAAAAGAATACATCCATGCTAAAATCATGTACTACTACGGGTTTTGTAAAATCTCATTTATTGAAAATTCGCAATAAAGCGGCTGGTGTGTCTGAGAAAACTATTTTTCGAGTTTCATATTTCTTTCAGCCATGCCCAGTTTTTTTCAGTCCCACTGAAAACATTTCTCAGCACACTCTGAAAAATGCAGTTCATGGGCCATTTTCCAACATTTTTTGCAACAATATGCCTGCTTGCGTTAGAAGTATGAAAGGGGTGCATTGCGTGAGAAAAAGTCACTGACAATGTTTGCTAATACCTACAACGTTTTTGTTTTGTTCCCCAAAATTGCAACTCCACCTCTCACGACACTCCTAAAGGAACTCCCATATCCTTCATGTAACTGTTGATATTTTGACCAAAGAACGGACTGCCCAGAGCTATGTCATCTTTCCCTGCATAATTTAGCAGAAGCTGATCCAGTGAATCAAAAATCGTCATTTGCAGGTACTGGTTAAGACTTTGTGCATAGATATGTTTTTTAGTTTTTTTTCATATATGCCCACAGCTAAACATAATGAGGGCTATTCTGGTTAAATACAAACGATAACGTAAACTAATAAGCACCACTAGACAACAATAACTTGCTCAATTATGTAATTGAAATTAATTGAAATTAAACAGACTTTTTCACAAAGAATTTAATTAGATGTTCAAAAGACCCATGTAATAGCAACTACATCAAAGATGAGCTAGTCGGCTACCGTAGAACCATCTTACAGTCACTGGCACATA
The DNA here is from genome assembly GCF_031143425.1 of Pleurodeles waltl. Lineage (NCBI taxonomy): Eukaryota > Metazoa > Chordata > Amphibia > Caudata > Salamandridae > Pleurodeles > Pleurodeles waltl. The sequence continues at coordinate 654,374,282 of NC_090443.1, read as the reverse complement.
CAACGCTGCATATGTTCCCATTGTTAGATAAAACCAACCTTAAGGAAGGCCAGCAGTAACGCGTCTTCTGTTTCCAACATTTATACATATGACCAAGGGAGGCCCCGTACATATGCAGGAGTCTTGCACTCCTAAGCTTGAAACACATGGGCATAAAACGCACACTCGTAAATTTGTATGTCTGAGTGCAACCCAGGGCTTGCCATTCCGCATTGCCAAGACAGAGAACGGTGCAGTGTTGCAAGTGACAATGCAGTGCACTGTCTTCCAAGAAAATACTGTTTGGTCATTAAAAACAAGGGCTTCAGTGTTTGCATTGCAGTCCCAAGTGTGATCCTGATTGAATCCATAATGAAAAGTATCATGTGCAACACATTCTGAAGGTTCATTGGGCAATGGTATATTGGATTGTAATGCTCTGCAGACATGCCTCTGATCAGATTCACATTGACATGAGGATAAGAAGACAGGGCAAAAGTATGTTCACGTGCCCACCGAGGAGTATGCAAATTTACACAACATGAGGGTGGGCCTTCAAATGCCTTGCCATGTGTGGATTTGTGACACCTGTGTTTGATACACTTAGGGGCTTATTGTAAAGTCCCTCTGTCACACCAGGACCTAAATATTTGGAACAGGCCTGTGACACACAAAGCAGTGACATTTTTAATTGCACACATTAAGCCAACCTGCCCGCCTTTCCACATTCTGCTAAAGATAGGCCATATAATTCCTGCCCTACTGTTGTGTCATTCATCCTTCCTGTTAGGACTTGCCAAACAAGTGGAACATAGAATGCAATGTCATCAACTACATTTGAATTGGGCATCTGACATGCGTTTGGAAGTGATACCATCCCCTGCCAAGATCACATAAGAATGGACTACGACATGTATTCACAGAGTTTCCAATTTAGGTAATTGTTCCTAACTCAGGCCAGCTATCATGTTTTCTATTATATATTGGCAATGTATTCACTCTGACAGTAGTCAGATGCAAATGCACAAGCAAAAATGAAACTGTAGCTTACAAATATAACCTTCATATTATATATGCTTAGTTCGGGCAATATTGCCCATGATTTGGTGTAGGGCAGTGCTGCTAGCCATTTTACTGTGCTGCCCTGTGTCAAAACAAAAGGGCAGGAATGTTGCCATGTCTAAAAGATAATTGACATTCCTGTCCTTGCCCCCTGCATTGTTGCACAAATTAATGGCATGCCCCAATGCAGGCACCCTTGCACCATTGTGCGTGTACCTGTGTTTTAGGGATGATTGTGTTTGTGCAGGAGGGAACACCTTCCTGCACAAAAAATGGAGGCGATATGCAGAATGCAGCACACATACAAAAATAAATATTCGCTACGGAGATAAGTAATACAATTTCTCCCTGTTAGGCCAGCTTTATACCATCCCTGGGGAAGCATAGGCTTTTGATGCATTCCCAGATTTGCTAAACCTTGTACACCTGGGAATGACTCAAAATCCATGGGTGTTGCATGGTAACACCTGCGCAACAGTCATGGAAATGCCTCCCGGACGCGGAGTGAGGTGGTGCAGTGATGTGTGCTGCGTTGCCTTACTCCATATCTACGAGGCCATGTAAAGACACACAAACTGGCTTGGTGTGGCCTTGTAGATGTAGCCCTGCATTCTGTGCCCTGTGCCTCTGGGACATCAGAAAAGGTGAAGTACCAGCAGCGTAAGCCGTTAGTAAATATGAGGCTTTGTGTCAGGGATGCACACTGAACCTGGCATTGCACACAGAATCCTACAGAATCACACACAATCCTTGCGCTACAAAATAACCATTCAGGATGATACTCACTGGTAATATCCAGGGCCTTGAAGCTTCCAATCTCCCCAGCTATGTACTGCTCGGGTCCACCTACAAGACATAACATGAAACATTGCACTGTGTTTGGTGAACACACACTGCTAAACACAGTACACATGAATAGCATTTTGCCAGGTAAGTGTTCAGTTTGCAATTATTCCAAATGTGCAGTTCACATGCCTGAACTACACACATTGGTGAGGCAGATTGTAATAGACACATATTGGATGTGCTACAACATGCATCTGTTGGCCACTTTGCAGGGCCATTCAACATACCTTACTGCTCCCGAATGCAGGAAAATGCAGAGCTCTGATTGGCTGCCAACACTTCAACCAAGAAGTGTTGGTAGCCATCTTGGGACTCGACTTCAGCTGAGTCTCAAAATGTTTTTTTTTTTAAAGGGCAGAGTAGGGACACCCTGATACCTTAGTTCTGGACCCCTCAGCGCAAAAAAAAAATGTTGCCACAAATTTGCTGTACAGCTCTTGTTGTTAAGTAACCACTGGGTGGGCCAGGTTCTGGAGCTATTGTGAAATAATGGAGGAGGGGGGCAAGGGCCCCCCTTCTAGGGCAGTTTGATGCCCCACGGACTGCCACCTCCCTGGGGATTATTTGTAATGAGTGCACCTCCCTCTCATGGCCTGGTGTTAATATATTTTTCCTGATCTCAGCCCCAGGACCCCATTACCCGGACCTGGTCGAAATATTTTAATTTTGGAAGGGTGACCAAATGGCCTATCTCGGCCCCCAGAACCCCATCCCATGGGGTCCGGCCTCAACATTTTAATTTATTTTTGAGTTGGGGACTGCGCAGCCCCACTCCCCAGGCCAATCTCAGTCCTGTGAGCCTCATGCACTAGGGCCCGGCAATGTCACCTGGGTGCTCCCCAGGGCACCAAGTCACCACTGTTGGGGACTGCAGGGGGAGCCTGAAGGCCCCTGCAGTCCCAGCCAGCTCCCTGCCTCCTGGGGGGGGGGGCAGGCATTGCTGTCAAAGACAGGGAGTTGGAAAGCATGCAGCTCCCTGTCTGTGAGAGAAATTGTTTCTTTTGTTTCCCTCCCTGCATCTCTGCAGGCAGGAAAACAGAGGAAACCTTTAGTTCCAGCAAGCAAGAGCTGTTTGACAGCTCTCACTTGCATTAACCGGAGTGTTTGGTCTGACTTGGTGGGAACTATCAAAGCTCCCTCCAAGTCAGAGCAAACAGTTATGTCCGGGTTTGGGCACCCCGGGACATTGCGGGAGCTGGCCCTGGGGAGTTGCGGTTATTGGCTCCACAAGGGGGGACGCATGGCCCCCAACCAACATTTCAATTAGCCCCAAGACGTGGTGGTCCCCGGGGCTGGGGGTCGGAAACAGACACCCTCTCCTATTTAAATTTAGCTCTGGGGAGGTGGAAGTCTCTGGGGCTGTGGGGCCTGGGTGCCCCCAACATTTAATTAGATATTAGCCCAGGGGAGGTGGCAGTCCCGGGGCTTCAGGGCTCTGGACAGAACCCCACATTTTATTGGATGTTAGACCTGGGGAGGTACAGGTCCCCAGGGCTGCGGGGGGAGCTGTCCCACAGGGGGCTTCATTTAAAAAAGTGCAGGATTTTAAAAACATTTTCACTGTATCCGTCACGACTCCCAGGGAAATCTTTTTTTAAAGTGCTTTTTTGGTCTGGGATGGCTCCCTCTGGGATGAGGGCATGAGTTCTAATTAACTTAGGCCATGAGTTATAGCTACTCCAGCTATATGGTTCTAGTATAAGCAATGTGTAAACCATTTAGTAATACCAAAATAGTTAAAAAAACACAATAAAAATCCTACTACAATTTATAAGTTACAGAATATTTTAATGAGCATAAAGACGCCAAAATGACAAAAATCAAATAAGGGGAGCAAGAGATGAGTTTAAGAAGTTTTATGTGCAATTATCACCAAAAGAGCCACTCCAGGTCATCTGGCCACAGTAGACCAGGACCTAGGTGTGATTTCAGGCTGATCGCAATGGAGACCAGGTTGCATTAATCAACCAGACTTGACTGTGCCACAAACTTTACTTTGGGTCTTACTTATGGAAGGCCAAACCCTTCAGTGGGACAGGGCATCCCAGTATATCAAAGGAGAGCTCCAAGACATCAGATAGGCATTGAACAGGAACGCAGTGAAGGCAATGATTTTGACCGGATAAGCAAATTCAAGGGCTCCAGGAACTTAGTAACACCACTTGGGAGTGAAAGCCCACTCCAGCTACACCAGTAGGCTACAGGTAAGGTTCAGTTGGTACTGGTGAGCTGGACACTTCAGGAAAAAAAGGCTTTTGAACTTGGGTCCCTGTAGCCACGCAGGAGGTCAGCCAACTCACCCTTGAAGTCCACTTTTTTCTGTCTTAGGTACATGTAGGAGCAGGTCCAGCCCTTTAGGTTTCCTCACATGTCTCAAACAGTAAGTGCAGTCCTTCTTCTGTTCATCCAAAGGTCCAGAGTGTTCTGAAGAAGGTAACCTAGAAGTGCCATATTTGTTCCTGGCACTAGCTTGTGGGAGATGACTCCCATCCCCTCCCTTATCAATAGGTTACAAGTTTCCGACTGTAAACCTACCCAATTTTGTAGTAGTTCCTATGTGACCTACTGAAAACAACCCCACAGTGCCCCATGCACACTAAATCCAAGATAAAGAAAGCATTTCCCACTTGTCTAGAGTCTATGGCCATCATTACAACTTCGGCGGTCTTTTAAAAAGACCGCCGAAGCTGTGGGCGCCAGTATGGCGGTATATCTGGCTCCCTATTATGACTTTTCCGCTGGGCCAGTGGACGGTAACAGTGTTTCCCTCTGCTTGCCCAGCGGAAAAGTCACATCAACATTGCAGCTGCCTCGTAATAGAGCCGGCGGCAATGTTGATGTGCAGCGGGTGCAGCAGCACCCGTCGTGCATTTCACTGCCCTAAATTCGGTCATTGAAATGCGCGATGGGGCTGTGCCTGGGGGCCTGTGCACTGCCCATACCAAGTGCATGGGCAGTTCAGGGCCCCCAGGGACACCCCGAGTCCCCCTTACCGCCAGCCTTTTCATGGCGGTGTTTATCGCCGTGGACAGGCTGGCGGTTGGGGAATTTCGGTATGTTGGAGGGGCCGGCAGTATGGCCGTGGCTAATGTGCCACAGTCATAATAACGGCGGAACACCACCAGCCTGTTGGCGGTGTTACCGCCAGCTTACAGCCAGCCTCCAGGGTCGTAATGAGGCCCTATGTGTCCGCCCAGAAGTGCAGCCAGTGTAATGAGCAGCCCCTACTTCTGTGGCCACTCCAAATCAGGTGGAGGCCTCTTCAAGTGTCATCTAATATGCTTGTAACAGGGAGGTCTCTTTAAAAGAAGTCAAGTTTCTGGGTACCACCCAACTGGTCTTCCTGCCAGGGGAACACAAACCTTAGCTGGATGCAGGCCATAGGCTCTGCTCTACTAGCATTTCCACACCTCAGCAGTGCAATTCACCAGCAAGGCTGACAGTTGGAGGCTAAATCAAATTACCCTCCAGGAGCTTCAAGCAGGGAAAAGTCAAATTTCTAAAAATTCCAAGGTTACCATTAACTTGTTCTTTTAATAAATATTTGAAATATTTATTTAATCATTTTTCTAGCCAGTCTCTATCCTGAGATAATAAAATTCATATTTCATTTTGCTTCCCAGTGTTCCTTTCTGGGCCAGACAGTCTTCCTGCAGTGAGGGTAACTTGTGGGTGCCTGTCTCTCTAAAGACAAGCTAACTTTACATTGTTACATGTCCTATTTTGAAATGCCATGCTTCCTGCTTTATGGACATCAAGGCCTAAAAAAGAGCTAGATAATTAATATTTTAAAGGTGGGTGTTCTCCTGTCAAAAAGGGTCATGGTGGCAAGTTGAACTACAATTTTAAAACTGTAGCAGTAGGGCTACAGCGGTTGGCCTGGAGACATGTTTGTTTTATCAATCTATAGGTGACATTTAACTTTGCGTGTCATGGTTGTATTTTGGAACATCATATACTATGGGCTTATTAGAAAATTAAATAGGCCAATCAAGAGTAAGCCAATTTCGAAAAGCCACTTCACATAAAATGGAGGTGATCATGTTAATAGAGGCATTTTCTCACAACTAATCTTACTACTGTTTGTAATGTTTAATAGTTAAAAGTCTGCAACTTACCCTTTTAATGCAGATATTGTTTTTTTTCCATATTTTTGTTGCAATAACTTTGAATTTGCATACAAAGTATATAAAGTCGATATTTGGCCATATTTTTGTCACTGGTATTTTTGTTGGTGGTATTTCTTTGAGAATTCACTGAACTCTGCCTATTCTTGCACACAGTTGCTTTTCTATAATATTTGCTTCCCGCAATGCCAAGAACATTTTGTACATTGACCAATGTGATCTGCTCACATGTAGCTGATGATAGCTTTGCCATCCAAGTAGGCATTACAAAGGGCATCAGAGCCACCTACAGCATGACTCACCAACCTCTGAGAAGTTGCTAGTGCATTATTCAATGCAAAAGTCATTATCTAGAGCTGTAATAATTCATGCAGGGACGCATTTAGTCTTTTCCTATGAACAGCCCCTAATTTGTCCAGAACTTGTTAGCTTTAGGAACGTTGAATGCATCAGTTTATGTGAGTGCACTGTGTTCAATGTAACCAACACAGATTAGTGATCTCACGCTTAATGCATGCCTTGACTATGTCCAACATCCAGTTTTGAACTAACTTGACAGGCATGCTGTCTTCTATATTGCATGCTGCGTTTCATACTAAGGTTGAAAGAGAACAGCTCTTTAATATGACATTCTGATTTTTGGTGGGATCTCAAATAGGACAAGAGTGGTACTCCCTCCCAAGAGCCACCTTAAAGCATGCCTAGGAGATTTGCATGTCTGAAAGAAGGTAACTCTGATCTTTGTGTGCTCAAAAGCAGCCATCAGTGCAGCAGACTTTATACACACTTGGTAAGGCTTGATCCAATTGATGTGATACATGCAATGAGACTATTTTGTGGCTCCAAGTAGTTGATATTGCTGACCATTTATAAGACAACATAGGGACCAGACCTTTTTAAGTTCTTCAATCTCAGAACATATAACATAGGATCAACACAATGCAGTACAGGGCAATGGAAAATGGTGAGATGGCATAGCTGCACAGTGTGTGGGAGCCATCAGTCTCTTCCAAATGAAAATTAATGTATTGGTATAATACATTTAAAATGCAGAAAATAGGATAACTCATTTAAATGTAAATTACAAAAATAATGACTGGCTAATTACATCTATCTAGAAAAATGTTGAGATTTCTTGGAACTATACATAAAGCAAAACCACCAAATATTTTTGGAAAACTGTTTGAATACCAGCTTAACTCGGATCTGCTTTACGTGTGAAGTGCTTTCATGTCTGATTCAGTATTTCTTATAATACCAATGAACTAGTAGGTCTTTGAACATTTTATTGCAGCCTTTATTGTTTGTTTCACATTATCCCTGCCTATATTTTTGAGTTCTACGTATTTGTGTGGAGCTTAAGTAATTTTTCCTGAAAATTGGCTGTATTTTTTGCTGTATTTACTATTGGAGGATGATGTTCCACCTAGTACGTTAGTACTTTAGTATCTAGGTGTTGAAAATGGCTGTTTTGGGCAGTGTTCCTCCAAACTTTTTCCCTTCCCTCTCCTCTTTTTCTGATCTTGTTTTGGTTGGCTTTATGACTCTGAGCGATATACCACTGCTAACTAGTGCTGAAATGCATGTGCTTCTCCCCTACACATGGTAACATTGGTAAATACACTATTGGCATATTTAATTTACTTATAAGTCCCTTGTAAATTGGCATACCATACACATAGGACTGGAAAATTAAATGCTATTAGTGGGCCTGCAACACTGATTGTGCCACCTACTGAGCCTGTGTGTGCAGTCTCACTGTCACTTGGACTAAGCATTGAAAACCTCTTACCAAGCCTTAAACTCACCTTTTATTACATATGTCACCCCTAAGGTAGGCCCTAGGTAGCCAATAGGGCACGGTGCCTTGTAAGAAAAAGGTAGGACATGTACAGGTAAGTTTTACACCTCATGGTATGAAAAACTTCCAAAGTCATTTTTCAGTACTGGGAGGCCTACTCCTTGGGAGGTCCTTAATATACTTTTACTTTTCAGCTATAAAAAACCTGATCAGAAAGGTTTCATATCAGTGGAACGGTAATGATAAATCCTCTTTAATGGTAAAGTCAGATTTAACATTACATTTTTAGAAATGCAAACAGTTAGAAAGTGGGCATTTCTCTGTTCCTACTGCTCTGTGTGCCTTGCAGCCTGTCTCAAATACAAATCTATTGTGAGAGCTGCACTGTGTGCATTATCTCTAGCCATAAACACAAGAAGGTTAGGTGTGTCTGAGAACTTATTTGCATCCATCTGCATTCTGATGGGCCTTCCTAGGTAGGAATGGTTGAAGAGAGCTGACACACATGAATAGGGAAGTATTTGTCCACCTAGTGTTAGTCTGGAGCCAGATCTGGGATGAAAGGAGGACCTACGCACTTCAAGGAGCTGCTTTGAAGTCACCTCCACTTCAAAGACACATTTGGATAGAAGTGCTGGGGCCATGGCCCTAACATGACAGTACGCTTCTGGACCTGAGAAGAACCCTGCTGGAGTAAGGACTGATGTACTACAAGGATTGTCACTATGCTTGACTGACTGCTCTAAGGGACTGTTTCACTGCTTTACTGGTCTGCTCTTGCTGCCTGCTAATATCTACCCTGCTGAGGACAGGAACTGGACCCATCTCACTTGAAACCACAGTTACTCCAAGGGCTTCCTGCTTGCCTCCTGTGTTCTGGCATCTCAGGGACACAAAATACTTTTTCCAACTCACCTGCTCAATCCCCTAGATCCATCTTTAATCAACTCTTGACCCCCCCCAAGAGCCACCTCTCCAGTCCTGGGACCTTGGAGGTGGTCTTTATGCTCGTTTTTCTCTTCAAATAATGCTTTTGAGGTCTTCACAAATGCAAATGGGCCCATTCACATCGGAACTTCAGTGCTCACACAAAGGATTAGTGTTAGATGCAACAATTTTCTCTCTTCGCACAGCAGCATAGCTGCTTGCGAGGCTCCAGCCTGTCCATCTGCGACACCCACAGATCTTCACAACCGCGAACACACTCTTCACACTAAACTGAGAAGGTAAACCTTCAGCAGGACTTACCGGGATCTGTATCCGAACCCCACTCTATCACGGTCCGCCAGAACTTTTGATTTGCCCCGGTGTAGAGTAACCTCAAATAACCTTTTAGCGCTATTGATTTCTAAGCACTGTGTTTGGATTTATTATTTATAAATGTATATCTCGCCTTCTACTTATTGGATTTTTGTCGTTTCGGTCTTGTTTTCCTCAGATAAATATTCCCTATTTTTTTAAATTTCTTTTACTAGCAGCAGTCACTTCCAGCTAATGGGAGTAATGTGGGAAAATGCAGTGGAAAGAAGATTGGTCCAGTGACCACTTGTGCAAAATCAATTAGATTAACACCACTGCAAAACATCCAAATTTGCCTTGGTCCCAAGTGTTTCTTGTTCAAAGTGCCAGTGTATTTGCAAGGATTTTTGGTGACACATGAACCAACTAATTAACATTTCAGTCTCTAAGGTTGACCAGCTGTAATATGAGCTTGCTGTAGAGTCTGTCAGTTAGCCTATTCTATCACCATGGATATTCCGTTCACCCTATTAGAAGTGCATTATATTCTATGCTCTTGTGATAAGATAGGGATTTCTGTCACATTTGTGATGGAATACCCATCCGCCAAACTCTAAGTCAGGCTTTATATATTCATATTGTATAGTGTGAGGAACAAACTGACTAGACCATAAAACTCAGAAGGCTCATCTATTTGGATTGTCTCCTGTGATTTAGTGCTTTGAAGATTGTCGAAAGAATTGAAGAAAACATAAAACACATATCTTCCACCATTCATATGAACCGACTTTCAGTTATTTTGTGGTTTGGGCTTCTGTGATATCCTTCCCTCTGCCTTCCCTGCTCCTGCATGGGATAGTAATGTAATATAGAAGAGAGGTAATATGAGTATTAGACAAACAATAGTGACATAGAGACATAAAATAACACTAGACTTCAAAGCTGATTGAACAGGACTCCTCCTTAAAAGAGTGCACAATTTAGTGTTGTAGATTTAGGGCCAGATGTACAAAATGCAATTTTGCATTTCCTAAATAGTGACTTCATAGAAATGTCTATTTAAGAAATGCAAAATGCTATGTACAGAGATACCGATTTCCTAACGGATATTCCTACAATGTAGGAATCACTATTAGGAAATTGGTTTCGAGAAATCCCATTACAATTTAGTCAATGGGCAGGTTTTTCACTTCCTAAAGAGCGATTTCTTATTAAGAAATCTCTGTTTAGAAAATGCAAAACCAGGGGTGGCAAGAAGTCCCCCTTGGAGCACTCCAAAAATAGGGGTGCACCTGTACAGCTCAAATATGCCTAGGAGGCATGTGTGTGCTCTATTGCAATTAAAAACAAGCACCTTGGGTGCTTTTTTAAATTGCAACTGGTTACCACTAACTTCAAGTTCGTAGTAATTGCTTTTCCTATTATGCCCAAGTCCCATTGAGGAAATGCTTTGTACACCAGAATAGGAATCGCAAACAGGAAATCCCTAATTGTGATGGAATATTCTTGGAATAGAAAACTGCGATTTTTACAGGGTAGAAATCACAATTTGAGATTTCCTAAAGGCCTTTGTACATAAGAAAAGGCCGCTTAATAGCCCAAAATATCAATTCGGACTGTTAAGAAATGCAAAAGGGCTTTGTACATCTGGCCCTTAGTTTCCTAAGCTATCTCTAAAATAAATTCCATTGACTGAAGGCTTTCTAGGGCAAATGTGCCAAACTAGCAGTAGGATGATCTGTAAAATATTTCTCAACCCACTAACAAAGAGTGAGTATGACAAATAGGGAGGAAGAACTCTGAGAACCTATGGAAATCATCTATGGAACAAGATGAAACAAGTATAATGAAACTAACCAAACAACCACATATTTGAGACAGAGCTGGAGAATGCACATTTTAGGAAAATGTTAAACTGTAAAGATAATTACAGATCCACCTCTATATCCACAAACAACCAAACCCACAATTTGAACATGGCATAAACTGGCCTAAATATCAGACCTATGTGTCAATCACCCAAAATGCTTGACGCTCCATGGTAGTGATGCCAGGTGCCTGGGTGCCTAGATCAACAGCCCAGAGCTGGGTCACAAAGCTGACTATGTGAAGTATGTGTAGGCAAGCAACCTTTTCCATGGGAATTCACATTGTGTACAGATTTTAATGTACAGTCATGTAGATTGTTATAACTCCTATGAAAGTTGGAAGCACAGACCAATTGTCAAATGTGTAATGGCTGAGCAAAGTAACTGGAAGAGAAGGATATCAATTTAGACATAAGGGTTGCATTGGCAACCTGAACAGGATGATGTTTCTTGCTTTTGTGGACATATTTTGGCCAGATTCACAAAGAATCTCTTTGGAAGTTGGTATAATTATTGTAGAGCTATGCATTTTACAGGATTCACAAAACTTCCCACATCAGCGCACTTCAGGCATTTCATAAGACCAGCATAAAGGAACATATGCATAAAGGAACTCAAGCAACAAAGATCCTGGCTTCTTTGTTGTAAAAGAAAATGTTATTTAAGTTACTGATGACTTTAGTTGTGAACAATAAATGGAATGAAACTAAATGAAATTAAGTGAATGAGCATGCCTCAAAGAGGTTGAAAATTAGGTATCCTGCTCACAGCAGGGTGGCACTTTTGGCCTAGGAATAGGACTAAATGGCAGTAAAGCAACATCAGGCAAAAGAACAAAAGGATTCACTTTCACACAAAGGGTCTGCTTCACAAAGGTAACCTACATCTAGTAAAGTTATGAGTGTGGAGTCTCTTCTATTGGAATGGAGTCTCTACACTCGGGGGCAGAATAGCCACACCTTGCATTCTCTGCATTGACAGACGGCAAGATATGTTATTCAGAATGTTTAAAGCCTAATTTGCTTGTGTTTATGCGTTCCCGGACTTTGACAAGCGATGAGGCATCTAAAGTCCACCTAGCACTTAGTCAGCTTAGCTTTGACATGAATGAGAAGACAAGTCCAAACTAAGGCCCAGATTTAAGAGGGCCTAGCGCCTCCTTGCTCCACATCGGTATAATTGTTTTTACGCTATTGTGGCCCAACAAAGGCAAAATTGCAGCGCCAGCTTTACAAAGTGGCACAATGCATGCATTGCGTCACTTTGTAACCCCTTGTGCCACATGATGCCTGCACCAGGCATAATGTATGCAAGGTGGGCATTCCTCCATTAGTAGGACCTGAAAAAATGGCGCAAAGAAATCAAAAAGATTTCTTTGTGCCATTTCTTTGGCAATTTTAACTCCTGCTCAGAACAGACGTTAAAAGGGGGCACACCATTGGTTACAATGGACCCCTATGTACTGTTCAGGGTTAGCACCAAAATGTTGGTGCTAATCCTGACCAGTAAATCAATAGTGCCATGTATTTCGACGCTATTGCCCCCTACCCTGTACCAAGGTGTGCTGTGTATTAAATACTGCACGCACATGGTGGCGGTAGGAGGGTGCTATGGGTGCAAGAAATTTGGGGATGCACTGGGTGCAGCACCACTTTTCTTAACTCTTCCCCTTAATATCAACAGATATCCACTCCACATCTAGAAAGTGACATTGGACTTTATAATTTGTTGCAAGAGGAATGTTGAAGAAGAAAGACAAATTGAAACAGGACATCTGTCTTACGTATTTATCTAAACAGTGACAGAATTATGCTCAAAAGCTAAATATTATACTGTATCAGTAATAATCCAATTTCTTTCTTAACTTCTAAAATACAACTATAGAACAAGCATTAATAACAATAGGTCTGGCTTTAATGGATGGTTGCATGATAATGGGACACATTACAAGTAATTAGCATGCAACAGATATGTATTTGTGTGGAAGCAAAGAACTGTAGAATATATAGGTGTGGATTAAAAGATTAGTTGACCATTTCAGTGTCAAACCAGACCTAAAACTCCATTTAGGTTAATTACTGTGCTCTTCCCGACTGCACTGCATACAGAGAAAAACAGTATAAATTATCTAGTTATCTAAGAAAGTTTCACAGATTTCCATTGCCATGTGTGTGCCCCTGAAAGCTCATTTCTAGGCAGCTGGATAAAGAAACAGAATGATCACAGGTGTGTGGAAAACAAGCACTTTTTGTGGAAGCACGCAACATCTGTCCAATCAAAACATGTACTCCTGACTCTCAACATGTTGCTGGAGCCAATGCCCCTGTCTGGTGATGCTCACATAATGTTGTGGCAACAGCTATGCAGTCAAGCCAGACCATAGAAATATAGAATCTATTTTAAGATGGCCACCCATTTATTGTCTGCTTTGCATTAAATATAGTTACCAGCTCGAGGGAAAATACTCTGACTGGGCCCTGAGGAGAGCAGGCTACTGAGGAAAGCAAGGGTGTGCCTGGATGTGTTGTCAGTAAAGCTCCTGCAAACGTCGGCACCAGAACAAATGCTGTTGCCAGCATAACTGAAAGCAATTCACTTCTAATAAGTTCATCCACAAACAGAAATGGTCAATCAATTATATTATACACAACCCAAAAAGAACATCAGGAAGTTTAACAGATGAAGTTTGGATCTTGCATGAACCATACAAATAACATATTGAACTAGAATGACATTTGGCTAGTTCACTGGTGGGCTTCAGAACAAGAGAACATTGTAGTTTAAGAAGAAGTGCATATATATGTTTTAAGAGTTTTCTGAAAGTGAGAAAGGTGTGTTTTATTCATATTTGAAGAGGCAAAAGAGTTTCAGGCAGTAGTTGCGGCTCCACTGAAGCATGAATTCTAGGTAAAATAAGTTTTGAATCCTATTACTTCCACTTTTAGGCAGTTTTAGACTCTGTGGCATGTTAGGTTCCTCGTCTGGATATTAGACCTACAACTGGTTCAAGTGATTTTCTTTAAACATAATACATTTTAATTTGAAACCAATTTCTAACTTGCACTGCAAGCCATCGGAAAGTGCAAGGTATGGCAAAATAAAGTTACATTTTCTCATGACTAGTGGTAGCCGAATGAGGTATTATTTGAGATAGACAAGAGGACTGTGGAGAACCTGCTTTGGTAAAATTTCTAAAGCCCAGCTTCGAGTGACTGAGTTCTTCAACTGCTGTTGTCAACTGTTGGACAGGAGTGAGAGAGAGACGGGGAGAAGATTTATGATTCCATTATGTCTAGTTACGATGGCCTGAACATATTCATATGGGAGGCTGTGAAAAGGAGGACCACCCACTTTATTGTCCGTCTTGTCATGGATAAATCAATATACTATAAAATCATACCCAGTGGGTTCACGTACATGTTGACTAGGAGAGAATCAAGCCCTAGGGAACATCACAGGGCCCTTTATATTGTCAGGAAATATTCTTCCTAATCATAACCTCTTTCTGTAGGTTGGAGAGAGGAAACTTAACTGTAAAAATGTGGATTTTAGTTGAGAAAGGTGAGAGACCCACTCAAATAGTAAACACACTCCTTATCAGGGTGAACCACGAAAATCACAATCTGTGCTTAACCCTCCGGTAGCTTGACAAAAAAGAGGTCAGGCTTAACTTAGAGGCAAAGGTAAAGTATTTATTGAGTACTCAAAGAATAATAAAGTGACAACAAAACAGAAGAAAAGCCTAAATCAATTTAGAAAACTAAAGAACAATTTAATAAATAAAACAGTACTAAAATAACAAAAATTCAAAATGTATAACCAGAGTCAGGTGAAAAATTTGCATAAAGTCCAAAGTGCTACTCATGATTCTCTAATTGCACTGCACCAGGTCAAAGTCACAAATTCAGGCAGACTGCAATGAGTGCGTGTCAGGTGAAAGGAGCAGGTTCGTCCCACTGAAGAGTTTACCTTCTCTCCATCTAAGTCTACATGTGGATCCTCAGCTGGAGATTTGTGTTGGCGGTAGCAATGAGAAGATGGTGATTGGCATGCAGGAGACTGCCACTGGAGCTTCACATTGACAGGAGATATGGGTAGTCACTGTTTGGCGCATGTAGCAGATCACCGTCAGAGCTCAGAGTTGAAGGGAAATGTGGCAATCATTGCTGATGCAAGTACCTTGTTTGTGGTTGCAAAGAGCCCCATACTTCTGGATTTTCACCTGTAGTTCACATTTTAAGCAGGATGAGTACACCTTGATACGCGTCAGGGGTCCAGGACCTGGAAGGGGCACATCTTTGGGATCAGGACTCTGACAGAGGCCAGCAACAGGCTACAGGCATGCTACAGGAATGCCCAGTTGGTGCTGCAAGAGTTCAGGGATGACCTCTAGAAGCTTGTCGTGCCTCTGTATCTCAAACAGGAGGTCAGCCTACTGACCTTTGGGGTCATGCCTAGGATCCTGGGTTCAAGACAAGCAGGTCCAGTCTTCCACCAGGATTTTCAGACAGCGGGCAGTCCATCTTCTGATTCTTAAGAGGTCCATGACTGTTCTCAGAATAGTACAGAGTTGGCCACATTTATGCACAGAGCCACCATGTGGGAGGAGGAAACACATGGCCACTGGCTAACCAATATTGTAAAAGTTCCCAGAGGTGAACCTACCTACTTTTGAAATCCTTCCTGTCTGTTTTACTATAACCTATCCCACAGTGCCCCTCTTTAACAAATCCAGCATGGCAGAACCTTTCTTTCTTTGGTCAGAGCTCCCTGTGACCACTCAAATGTGTGGCTATGGAAATGGGCAAACCCTCCTTTATAGCCTCTCCAAATCAAATTAGATTCAGCTCTTCCCTCCCACTGGGTTTGGAGCTAAGCTGACTATTTAGACAAAATATGAGCTTCATCTGCCAGTGACAGGGTAGGCCTCCTTTAAAGCACAGGAAGTTACTAGGCACAGCCCCTGGCCACCCTGCTGTAGGATGAAAAACATCTCTTCACGTCCAAGCATTTTGTCCACTGTCTGGGAACAATCCACATCTTAGCACAGGGAAGCAATTTAACAGTCAGGTAACACTGAACACTTGCAGAAATACCCTTTTGGATTAGGCAGTGAAATGACAACATTCTTAAAAGGTCAATCTGACTGGACTATTAAATTGGATTCTAAAATACTATTAAGATGAAAGAGTCATTGAGTCATTTTTTAGGTTCTCCCAAACTGAACAGAAGCAATACCCAGGCTGCAGGGGCAGACCTAGAGACATGTTTTATTGTGCTACTCTAGCAGTTGGCGCAATAAGTGTGACTGTCCACTATAAGTATGTAATTTACAGGCCATGGGTACAAGTAGTGCCATGTACGGGAGACATATTGTGTCGTAGGCTCTCATAATTCTAATGAGACTACTGGATTTTGAGCAGCAGGATCGTCCACGGTGTGGGAGACTGAGTCTGACCCACTGCGGGTGACACCTGTCGCTCTAAATCCGGGTTTTGCTCCGGCCAACTAGCAGTGCCTCATCTCTACCAGGGGATAGTGATGATTGGGCAGCCGAGCACATGACATACTAAGCTTCTCAGGGAAGTCGTGGTCACTCAGGTCACATACGTTTCTCTCATTTACAATTCAGTCTCATATATAAATGACAACAGAGGCAGTGCATGTTTTAATAATGGGTTTAATAAAAACAACTGCATCTTAGATAGCAAAGTGTGAGCTGCAATAACCAGGATGACATGACAGTATTAAAATGGTGACGAGAAGAGTGAAGCATAAAAATAACGCTATAATATTGTCACTATGATCAATGGATTATTTCCTATCTAAGTCATAATCTGAGCACAGCATGTTAAGCTCTAATTCTGCCTTTTAGGTTCCCCTGGGAAGATATCAACCCTCAGACCTGAGCAAAGGCCTGTAGTCTGCGTTAGCATCTGTAGCGAAGCATTCAGCAATCAGCATACAGTCGTGGTTCCCTGGCTGGAATCTTCCTCTAATGAGTAATGGGACTAAGAAGTGTTTTTATAATAACACAGCTGATATTCGGAGAAAATGTCCCTACGTAAGGATGTATATTTTCTACGAATGTTGAAGACTAACCTTCTACCACGTTCACCGGCAATGTACCAAACTGTAGCCTTGAATGAAGCACTGAATGATTAAGAGTGTCTTGTTTAAGAACACAGTGCTGGGCAAGGCAAAAACAGTTAGATAAATGAAAAATAAAACAAGACCGTAGAAATGGTTTTTGTAAAAATAACAATGAGAAGCCAAATAAAATATATCTAGGTTAAAGTGCACAGCGGCCTAGTGGATTAAAATTATGTGCATGGAGCTATAACTAAAATGGCTACACAACAATATAGGGTAAATTAAATGTGCTATGTCAATTGTACCTCACTTAAAGGAAGAAAACAAATACTTTTTAGGTTAGGAGGAGTAAAGTGCACAGAGTGCCGCTTTTCAACAAATACGTGTTCTATGAAAGAAGGCAAACATTGGGGGGGGGATGCCAAAGAAAATATGATAATCTCCAAACAAATAACCCAGGGTTTTCACTGTGGCTGTTTCTTTAGGGTAACCAAAACAAATCTAACCTTTGTGCCAATCTGAAACCAGTGTTACAAGTAGGTAATGTCTTTTTATTGTTCTCAATCAGGTAAGTTCACTAATCAGGTCTACTCGTACAACTAAAGAAAATTTGAATCAAACATACTCAATTATACAATAAGTATGTCAGGGAACCTCAATTGCAGGCGATATTAATAGGAATGTATAGAATAAATTAGGTGACTGGAATACATATAGCAAATCTAAACTAGTGCAAATGGTACAGTACTCCTGTGGGGAAAGTATATCCCTTTATTATTGTAAAAACATCCAACAGAAAAACCAAGGGATGCACCAGGTTTATTTGACAATTGTAATTTGTTATATTAACAATGAAGTGTATGTCACAATTTTTCAGGAAAAGGAAATAGCTCAAGTTGCTGTGGTTGTTTATGAGGATTAAGGATTGAATTTGCTTCTAATGGCAAGTATTGTGCTGTGAAGTAGTGGGACACTTTCTCACATTTAGTAGGTGAGGATAAGGGGAAGGATTCTGGGCGAGCGATAGTTTTGGTAGAGATGTTCTGGAGGAGAGCTATGGGCCAGATGTAGCAAGGGTTTTGCGAGTCGCAAACGGCGAAAATCGCCGTTTGCGAGTCGCAAAAGCCGACTCGCAAAATGCATTTCCGACTCGCAAATAGGAAGGGGCGTTCCCTTCCTATTTGCGACTCGCAATGCTATGCATTTTCATTTACGACCTCGATTGCGGTCGCAAATGAAAGCGCATTTACCATCCACTTGAAGTGGATGGTAACCCAGGCGCAAACGGGAAGGGGTCCCCATGGGACCCCTTCCCCTTTGTGTCTGGAAAAAAAATTTTTTTCAGAGCAGGCAGTGGTCCAAGGGACCACTACCTGCCCTGAAAAATACAGAAACTAAAGGTTTCGTTTTTTTTTCAAAGTGCAGCTCGTTTTCCTTTAAGGAAAACGGGCTACACTTTGAAAAAAAAAGACTGCTTTATTTAAAAGCAGTCACAGACATGGTGGTCTGCTGTCTCCAGCAGGCCACCATCCCCGTGAGTGCCCTGAATCGCTATGGGGTCGCAAATTGCGACCCACCTCATTAATATTAATGAGGTGGGTCTTTGCGACCCCATAGCGACTCGCAGAAGGTGTCTGAGACACCTTTCTGCATTCCAAATTGCGAGTTGCAATTTGCGAGTCGCTGGGACTCGCAAATTGCAACTCGCAATTTGGGGTTTTGCTACATCTGGCCCTATATGAGATATTTATATGTTGGTATTATTAGAGAGGATTTCATGTTTGTAATCGTTTGTCATCCTTTCAAGTTTGGTATAGAGTAGAAAAAATGAAAATATTTCCTTTTCATTTTTCATATTTCTGATCAGCCTTTTATTTTAAAAGTATTTTTTTGAAAGCTATGGTTGGCTTGGATATTTAAGATGTTTAGGTTTTAGAGGGACTACTCAGTAAAGTACTGTTTAAATGCTGATATTATGGTCATTGACAGTACCATTAATGTAACCAGTAGGATTAACAGCATTATTTCAGTATTGAAGTCGTGGAGTATGGTAGCTGATAGTTTTCCTGCAAAATCTAACATTTTGTAAGAAAGTATATTGCTCTTCAAGAATGATTGGAAGACAAGAAAGTAAAGGAGAATAGGAAAGTGGTCTAATGAGTTAAGCACAGGGAAAATAATTTGATGATATCCAGATCAGAATAGAGGAGATCTATTTGCAAAATGTCTTCTTTTAAACACAGATTAATCAAATTAGTTATAATAAATTGTTAAAAATTAAGTTGTTGGTTGAGGGGCTGAAATCTTATGGAAGCAATAGCCACAGCCACAATCCTTAATGGGGTAAACCACAAAAAGTCACTAAATTAACCTGTGTTTAACAATCTGGGAGCTTGGCACAAAACAGTCAGGCTTCACAAAGTGGCAATGTGTGAACTATTTATGCAGCTTCTAAACTTAAACAGTAATAAAGTGAAAACACAACTTAAGATAAATCCCTCCCAATTCAGAAAGAATAGAGTACATTTTAATAAATTATTTGCTACCAAAATGGCAAAAATCTAATTAGTGGAACTGGAGTTATAAGGTAAGTGGAAGGCCTAAAAACACAAAGGGCCACTTGTGGTTATCTGGTTGTGTGAGACAGGGTAAAAGTCATAAGTTCAGGTCAACTGCAATGGAGTATGGTCCAGATAAAGAAATCAGGTTTGTTCCACTGAAAAAGTTGCCCTTTTGAAGTCTAGCATGAAGAGTCCAGTTCGTGGCTGAGGAGACCGCGAGGAGCATGGACAGTGTGACAGATGGTCATCACTGTAGCGCGAAGAGCAGGTTGAGTGTCTCAGATGGTAGTCAGTGTAGTGAGAAGATCCTGTCAGGTATCATGGATGATTGTTGCTGGAGCTCAGCATTGGCAGCCACTGCGAAGTGCAGATCTCACGTTGTAGTTTGTCACTGGTGGTCGCTGTAGCATGAAGAGTCTGGTTTACTGGAGTTTTGGGTTTGGGTTCCGGCATGGGTGGAAAGATTTTGGCACAAACAGGCACATTCAAAGAGCCCAGAACATCAGGATGTTTTTCAAGAGGAGTTCATCTAATACATACCAAAGGTCCTTGACTTGAGAGACACCTCTTGGGGATCAGGAATTCACTCCACTAGAGGCAAACAGGACTCAGGAAGGTCCAGTTGCATGCCTAGGCATGTCCAGCACAGCAGGTAGTGTTGCATGGAGACCTTGTAGCTTGTTGCAACCCTGTCGCTCAGAACAGGAGGTCAGCTAACTAGCCCCTGGGATCACTCAGGTAGTCTGGGATGAAGGATGCAGGGGTTTAGAGTTCTAAGCATTCTTGACCTGGTCACAGTGCCTACAGTAACAGTAGGCTTGTGTGAAGTTATTTGTGTGTGAGCTGAGGCACTGTGTCTTTGAAGGGAAAGTATGGCAAGTGAAAATTCAGCCCCCACTTATTAATTCAGTATGGCCTATTCTGCTAACTCCCAGGCACTCTATTGTGATACTGTTTGGGAGGAAAACACAAAGGCCAACTGCCAACTATACCTAACCATTTGATCCAGGAAATAGACTGCAGGCATGAAATGGTTAGGATGAGAAAATGCTAACTTTCTAACAGCTGCAGTTTCCGAATTGTGACTCAAAATCTGACTTTACCCTTAGAGAATTACAATTTCTCAGACACCAATCAAGGCATTTCGATCTGCTGCCACATAAATGTTATCACTTATATTACATATAATGAGGCAATCCAGTTTTATCTTATGGGGGAGGCAATCCTTGCAAAAGTAAAAAAACAATTTGAGAGTTTCTCAATACCAGGACATGTAAAACTTAAAAGCATATGTTCAGCCATTTACAACTCACCCTGCCCTATGGGCTGTTTAAGGTCTATCCTAAGGGTTATTTAAATGTATTAAGAAAGACTCTTTAGTATTAGGCAAAAAATTATTTTGCTAAGTCAAAACTGCAGTTTAAAACTGCATCCGCAGGCTTCATGGCAGGCCTCAGACATGTTTTTAAAGGGCTATTTAAGGGGGTGGTACAATAAGTGCTGTGTGCAAACATGTAGCATTTAGGGGTATATTATCAATGTGTTGTGTCATCCTTGTACCACGGGTGACACAACATTTAAGTAAGATGTATCAAGCATGCAGGGCCACCTTGCATGGCCCTGAGTGTATTGATAAATCTGGAGTAAGGTAACACAGTGCAAATTGCTGCTTTGTATTACTCCGCCCCAGGGAAGCATTACATGGATTGAGTATGGGTGTTCCCACACATCCACCCATGGAATTTGGGTCATTTCCAGATTTATAACTACACCTAGGTACACCTGGGAATGCATCAAAATTCTACGCCTCCCCATGTGAGGGGTAACAAGGAGAAGTATTTTCTTTTCTGCTTGTTTTTTCTCTTCTATGTGTACTGAATTCTGAATGCTGAATAGAAAGAGGAAAATACCAAGGAGGATTATTTTGGTGCAGAAAGGTGGCCCTTCCTGCACAAAAACAATCCTGTCTGCAACCCAGGCACCATCTAATTATGACACACGGGTGCCTGCATTGGTGATAGGCTTCCAAAAGGGCACCAGCACAAGGAAAGGACAGAAATGTTCCATATAATGTTAAATAAAGATCATTCATGCCCTTTCACGCAGCGCAGCAAAGTGGCTTGCTGTGCTGCATGAAAATTTGATATGAAGGCCCCTTAATTTACAGGCCCTGGGTAAAAGTAGGTGTAAGTCAATTTTACCATGTAATCTATAAGAACTGTAGCACTGGTTTGCAGTGGCAAAGTGCAAAGAGACCTAAAGACAACAAAACAAGTTCAGAAAACAGGAGTGGTGAAGGCAACATTTTTGTGGGGGATTCTGCAGAGCGTTCTCAGTCCTAAACAAATGTTTTACTACTCTGTCTCCTGATAAAATCTGTACTTCACACACGGGGCTGGGAATAGCACCTATGAGACAGAAGAGCCAAAATCCTGACCAGGAGACAGATTTCTTTGAGTAGAATCCAAGCTTTGTTTGCAATGTGGGTAGCTGTGAATTTTGAGAGCTAGCTTGGCTGCCACCCAGGGAAACCTATTATACCTAAACATTGTTAGAAACTGAAACTCCTTACATTTTTGGAAGGAAAGCCCTGGAGTCTACAACTTTCCTACCACCCAGAGGCCTCTCATGAATCCTGATAAAAATGGTACCTCAGTTGTGTGAATGGGACTAGGGTATGCAACAAGAAAGATCCCAAAATGCAACATGGACAGAATAAATATTCCACCCCAAATTGACCCGTTTTTTACATTGCTGGTTGCTGCAGAATTTAGGTTTATCAGCCAGCACCCAGGCAAAACTACCTAACTCAGATATTTCTGAAAACTAAACACCCAGGAGAATATAGGATGGGATGATTTGCGTGGATCTCATGTCATTTTCTTACCAGAAGCCCTCACAAACGTCAAACGTTTGGCCTGATTTAGATCTTGGTGGATGGGGTTACTCTGTCACAAACATGATGGATGTCCCATCTGCCATATTACGATTCCATTATATCCTATGTAAATTGTAATACAGCAGATGGAATAATCGCCATGTTTGTAACCCATCTGCCAAGATCTAAAGCAGGTCCTTTGACTTAAAACACACTTTTCGTTCACATTTCTGAGCCACAAATTTCCTTTCACCCAGAGCTTCCCCACGTCTCCTGGTAAAAATAGTACCTCTCTTTTTTGTTGGTGAGCCTACCATCCTTGATAGTAAAGGGCAACTTTTACCTTCTTGAAACTATCCCTCAGAACCAACCCTTTTTTTGCAATTTCAGAATTTGAGTAGCTGTAAATTTTGCGCCATAGCTCAAAGAGCACCTAGGATATCCTACCAAACCCACACATTTTTGAAAACTAGACAACGGAGGACGTCAAGAGTAGTGTCCCTCATGTCGATCCCACAATGTTCTCTTACTCACAACACCCTGTAGACCTCAACAATATCTAAAACCATGTATATTTTCCTCACACTTTTTTCTGGATACTGCGGAGATGCAAAAATATCCTACTATCTAGTGTCCTTTATGTCTACAAATGAAAATATTACATTTGTGTTCCTAATACCTGCAATGGGAAAGGGCCCAAAACATAATGTGGAGTTATCAACATTTCCTATAAACAAATGACCTGTCTTAGCAATGGGTGTAGATGAGCTATTTGGGCCTGGGAAACCTAAAAAAAACTAGATGTTTTTAAAAACTAGACAAATTGGGGGGAGTCCAGGGTGTTGCTTCTCATGTGGATTCTACAATATTCTCTTACCCGCAATGCCCTTCAAACCGTAAACTTGCATTTTCCTTGCATTTCTGTGACATAATCTTTCGGAATAGACAGATATCAACAAAATGATCACCACCAAGTGTTCCCCCACTTATTCAAATAAAAAGACTATCTGACTTGTGTACTGGGCCTAGTGCAAATGACAGCAGTGGGTCAAACCAAGGTCTATTGGACTACTCCCATTATGGGGTGGTCTTGTTCATACTGTGCTACTGGAACCGAGTGATGAGCCCTAAAAAGGGGGAAGCTGGTCTTGGATTGCTTGTGTTCCAGTTCAGGTGGGATCTGATCTATCAGTTTGGGCTGAACTTTTCCAATTTTAGCAGGGTCAAGACTGATTTGCTTATGACTCAGTTCAAATTGAAGTGGTATGGTGTGCAAAATAATGATGGACTGGGGTGTGGCCCTGAGTAATTACCAGTGGCTGAGGTTAATTCAAACATTCTATCTATACCCTTTTTGTATACTTCAGTGCAACACTCTAAGTGGGAGGGGTAATGCCAAGATTTGAGTTGCTTGTGCTCCTGTTCAGGGAAAACATGGCCTGGCAACTTGGCCTGGACTGCTCATATTAGACGAGATTAAAGCTCGATTTGCATATTGCTACATCCAAACTGAGGTGGCATGGTGTGCAAAGGAATAATGGACCTGGATGAAGCCCTAAGTAATTACCATTGACTGAGATGAATGCAACAATTGCATCCACAACTCTTGGACATTCTGGAGTGGTGGCACAGATCTGTTAGGTGGGTGATCTGCCCAGCCCCATTTTTTTTCCTGGGAGCCTATTTATCACCTGGAGTGTAGTAAGCGAACTGTTCCTCAGGTGGCAGATTATGGGTAAACATTGGCAATCTATCCCAAGGTAGCAGAAACACTGTTGCACCCCTTGTAGGTTAGCGGCAAGCAGTGATGCTTGGGTGAGCTGCCCCCACCACAGTTGGGCATATTTTCTCTTGTGTCTTATGGGTTTCTATCCACCAAAGAACATATCTTGGGTAAACCATGTCCTGGGGCAGAAAGACTGGTGCACCTCTTCTAGGGTAGTGACACACCACAGTGCTTTGTTGAGCTGCCACATCCCACTTTTTTAGCCTATTTTACCCTAATGTTCAGTGATCTTACTGGCCTCCTGGGGGCATATTCTGAGTAAATGCCCCCAATCTGCCCCTGTGTGGGCAGAAATACTGTTGTGCCCATCTTTGAGAAAAGTCTGCATGCAATGTCTAAGTGAGGCTCGCCCACAATTTGTTTTGGGCCTCTTTTTCTCCTGGGCCTTAGTGGACTTTCTGCTCCCTGGGGGTAGATTAGGCATATATCCCACAAATGACCCCTGGGGGCAGAAAGACGGGTTTCTAAGTTGAATTTAGAGGCTCATACCAGTACCTGAATACCATACCTGAATGGGCAGATGCACTCTCTTGTTATAATAAGAAGCAGCTATATTGGGGCTGATGGGCTTTCTGTCCTTCTTGGGGGCAGATTGAAACTAAAGGCCTCCAATCTGTCCTCTGGCCGGGCAGAAAGACTGCTTTGACAATTGGTGGGTTGGACACTCGGCCCAATGCCTAAGCGGGCCACCCCCTCTATTTATTGCTAAAACAAATTCCTGGTGTCTAGTGGGCTTTCTGTAAAGACTTCCTATATGCGACGGTAGCTGCTCCCTCCTCCAAAATAGGTCCCTAGGGTCTAGCAGGTTTTCTGCCTCCCTCTTAGGAGGACAGTGGAAAGTGAACACTTATCTGCACCCTGGGAGGGGGTTAGAAAGGCTTTTTTCTCTAGGTGGAGGAGGGAGAACTCTAGCTTGTTGCCAACATTGCTGATCCAGCTCTCCAAAACAACTCCCTGGGGTCTAGTGGGCTTTCTGCCACCACAGGGGGCAGATTGGAAGAACTGCTCTCTTATATGCCCCTGGGAGGCAGAAAGACTATCTTTGCCTGGGTAAGGAGAGAGTTCAGACCCATTGCAAGGGTTTGCTCCCCATCTCAAATTATAATTCCTAGTGTTGTGTGGCCGGGTGTAGTTTCTTGCTTGGGTTCACCCTTCTGTCGTGACCTGCAAGCTGGGCTCCACATTGGAGCACCCCCCACCCCTTTTCATTCTAAAACAAAAATATAACTCCTCAGGACTAGTGGGCTTTCTGTCATCCTCCAGGGCATATTGGAGAAGATGACCTGTTATCTTGTCCTGGGTTTGACAGAAAGACTTTATTTGCCAGGGAAAGGAAGAACGACTAGCCCATTACTGTGGGGTGCATCACAACTAGTCTAGTAGGCTTTCTGCCAACTTTTGGGGGAAGATCCAAAGTAATTACATCTTATTTGTCCCTGGAGGAAAAAAGAGGGAATGGGGAGCATAGTCCATTCTGAAGACCGCTGCTCTCCTGCCTCCAAAACAAGTCCCTGGTTCCTAGTGGGCTTTCTCCCACACATGGAAAAGATTGGAAATGATACTTTTTGGGGCAGAAATAATTTTTGGTTCAGAAGTGGAGCACTAGCCCATTGCCAGAGGTGACATTTTACCCCCTCCAAAACAGTTTTCCAGCTTCCTGTGGACTTTCTGCCACTCTGTGGTGCAAATTGGAGGTAATAACTTCCTTGGTACCCACAAGTAAAGCAGACAGACTCTTTTTCTCAGGGAAAGGAGGAACCAGTAGCCCGTTGCTGGGACAGGAAGGTGTTTCACCACTCAAAAACAACTCCTTGGGGTCTAGTGGGCTCTCTGTCCCCTTCAGGGGCATATTAGAAGTAATGACCTCTTATGTGCCACCAGGAGCAGAAGGATTTTTTTGGCTTGGGGAAAGCGGGGAGCACTAGTCCATTCCAAGGGCCGCTACTCTCCCCGTCCAAACAACTCCCTGGGGTTTAGTGGATTTTCAGCCACCCTCAGTGCTGATTGGAGGTAATACACTTTGGGTGGCATAAAACCTTTTTAGCTCAGAGGAGGGGGAGCACTAGGCCATCACCAGAGTGCAAGTTTGCCCCTCTGCCCTTAAAGCAATTCTCTGGAGGTCTAGTGGACTTTCTGCCACCCCAGGGGTAGTTTGGAGGTAATTAGCTCTTAACTGCCTCCAGGGTGGGTAGAAAGACCTTTTGACCCGGGGAAGGGCAAAGCACTTTCCTACTGGGGTGTGGTGGGGCACTCCCCCTCCAAAATTAGTCCCTGGTGTCTAGTGGGGTTTTTAGTCCCCAGGGACAGAAAGTGGAGGTAATATCCTGTTATCTACCCTTAGGAGGACAGAAAGTATTTTTGACTCAGGAAATGGGGGGCACTACTGGTGTCTAGTGGGTGGATCCCTGTTTGTAGATCACACTCCTGTGGTGATCCTCAAGTAGGGATCCACTAGTGAGACACATCATTGGCAATAAGGAGTTATGCCCTTTCCAATGATAACTCTCCCATGCAAATTGGTGATTTCACCTTCTCTTTCAATGTAGTAAGGTCAAAAGGCTATGCACACTGTCCATCATTATAAGAAAAAAACAGCCTCGAGCTGCTGGGGAAGCTCTTCCCCAGGTGTCCAATCTGAATATAAAAAAAGAAAGGGAGTTTTCTGCCTCTCGTTTCACAAAATGATGTACACATCTTCAGCAGCTGAGAGGTGCTGCTTTGGACATGTCCAACATGCTTATAGCTCTCAAGAAGTAATTTGTTTTGCACTCAAAATGTGAATTATTACTGGAGTCTTTCACAATCGATCATCCTTGAGCCTTGCCCAACAAAACCAATTTTCACTTTAGCTAGGAGTTCCAAATTTCATGATTGTTAATCCAACATGCTCAAAGCATTTTCACTTATGCTCTGCATCATTGTTGCATTGTGATACCTGGACATCCCTTTGTGAACAACTCCTGCTGTCTTTATACGCATTTGTTATCCTACCAAACGATAATCAGTGAGTATAGTAACATGCCACATATCGGTATCCCATTGAAAGGGCCCACAAGTTCACTCCAAAATGTTCCCACACTCACTTCAGACACATGATTGGCTGTAAAAGTGCTGTATGTGTGCCAAATGCTTATCAGTTGTAATTGCTCACTGATCTAACTAGCGCCATTTCTAAGTGACCCTTACATGCTTGTTTCTTACCCTACTTAATGAAACAAGGTTGTAATTCCGAAATAAAATTAATCTAATAACACTTTCACCATTTTCCAGTAACACGGAAGCACCTCATCCTGTTTCTTTACTTACATCAATCACTCATTTCCATCAACAAAACCTTTTGCAACACATCACCTTCCTTGAACACTTTGCACCCATCATCTTCTAAACTAGAGATTACAAAACTAACACTCTCTTTTACAACCAGACATTCCTAAAGCTCTTTACCATCCCCAACTACAACTTCTAAATGTTCCCTATCAGTAGGCAAGACAGACAATCCACATGCATATTTTATTCTATTGGAACACATTCTCTATAACAACTAAATACTGGTGTTTAGTACCAATCTTGCTGTTAGTTTATTGCTCTTGTTCCCTCATAGATGTCAAATAAAGGCCTTTGTTCTAATTTAAAAATGAAAGGATTATCTGATCAAATTACTTAAACGTATCAACTCCCTAAATCTCCTTTTTGGTTTCTTTAATGTCCTGAACACAAATCCAATCGTTAATAATTTTTCACCTTCCTACAAAGAGGCATATTTATTATTGACCAGAAGTGTGAGAGAGCTGAATACATATGTTGAAAGCATTTAAAATTAAACAGTGGGAAGGGCAACTAACAGTGTGACTGTAGTAAATGGGCGAGTCCCCATTTTCTTCCTGTAATGCAAGAAGGAAGGAACAATAGTGATCTTTATAGGAATATTTTTACAGAAGCCTGGCACATTCGGGTTTTTTCAATCTTGAATTACCTCTTTTCTGGGCAGGTGATGTCTTTAATTGTATTGTGGCGTTATGCAACCGAGGTGGATAGTTTCTTCAGCCAGTGATGGTCGGTTTTGTTTCTGACACCCTTCTAGGTGATGCAGCAGGTGATGTAGCTTGGAAAGGAGTCAATTAAGCTTTCTGCAGTCTGTTAATGAGACAGGCCCTGGCATGTAAGATGTCCTTTGGTGATGTCAATGCTGTGATTATATTTTGCACCAGCACTTGGCTGGGAAGATTATGTTTTCAATGGAAATTAAATTACATAATTACATATGTACTTTCCAGGCTTCGTTGGCTCTATTGAGAAGTTTGTAAACATCCAGTGAGGGCTCTTGTTTGTTTGTGGGGCTGTTGAGTTTGTTTTGAAGAGATTCCAAGAGTACGTCTGTAAAGAAACAGTAGGTCTGTTCTCTTTTCAGTTGTCTGTGATACAATGGTGTGATGTGGATGATTGTGAAGTGGTGGTGCAGTGTTCCACACAGTTCTAGGGTAGCAGTTTCTTACAGTGGAATGATGAAGAGACTCTCGCAAGGCTGAGAGTGTTATCTTTGCAGTGGGAGTGACGGATGCATAAGTCAAGGGAACTTTTCTTTGTCTTGGTTCTGGAGTCGTTGGGGAGATTGAAGTCTTTGAAATCCAATAATTCTTCAGCAAACATTTTGTTTGATCCAAACGTTTCGAGATCAGGTACAAGAAGTCTGTAGCTGATGCTGTTACTGAGGAATGAAGGGCCAGATGTAGCAAAATCCGAATTTGCGACTCTCAAATTGCGAGTCTGAGCGACTCGCAATTTGAGATTTGCAAACCCGGATGCTGGATGGTGTCCCCGACACCATCTGCGAACCGGAAAGAGGTCGCAAAGACCCCCCCTCATTAATATTAATGAGGTGGGTCGCAATTTGCAACCCCCATCCGATTCGCAGCACTCACAGGGATGGTGGCCTGCTGAAGACAGCAGAGCACCATGTCTGTGACTGCTTTTTAATAAAGCATTTTCTTTTTGAATTGCAGCCCGTTTTCCTTAAAGGAAAATGAGTTGCAACACAAACGAAAAAATGAAACGTTTGTGTTTAATTTTTTCAGAGCAGGCAGTGGTCCATAGGAAAAAAAAATTTCAGGGCCATTCACAAAGGGGAAGGGGTCCCCTGGGGACCCCTTCCCTATTGCGAATGGGTTAGCACCCATTTGAAATGGGTGCTAACTGCGTATTGCTGTGCGACTGCGTTCGCGGTCACAAAGCAATTCTACATCGCGATGCGAATTGCAAATAGGAAGGGGAACACCCCTTCCTATTTGCGAGTCGCATTCCTATTTTGCGAGTTGGTAACCAGGTTACCGACTCGCAAAATGGGAATGAGCATCGCAATGTGCTTTTTGCATGGCGCAACAGCAAATTTCGCTGTTTGCGCCATGCAAAAATCATTGTATATCACGCCCCAATTCACTTAGCATTTGCTTAATTTAGGATAGCACAGGGCCAGGTAGACTTATGAACACTGCTAGGATCAGTAAACAAGCATTTTCAATGCAACGGGGCTCGCATTTGCTCGAGTTGGAGCTATTTGCGTTGTAAACTCCTAACCAAACTTTTCTTGCCACAAAAATTAAAAGAAAAAAATCACAGTGCGATCGCGCTATGTAAAATGCAGCGCGATCACGCTGAAATTGAAAACGAAAAAAAGGAGTGCGACTGCGCTATGTAAACCCCAGCACGATCGCGCTGCGGGGAAAATTAACGGATAAAGTAGTCCAAACACCAGGCTCAAAACATCGAGCCTCGTATGTTTCAAGTAGTTTACTGATGCTGTGTAGGCAGGCTAAACACTGGAAAAGGCATGACTTATGCATGCCTTTCACAAATGAAAGCGAGCAGATTTTAAAGAGCAAGCCCAGGAACCAATGAAAGAGACTGACGTGACCTGGGCGTGGTTTGAAGCCCAAAAAGAGATTAATTTATGGATGGAGCGCTTTGCGCTCAGTCATAAAAATGGAGGATTTGGGATTGAGTATTGATGTAGCGATCATGAAACCTGCAGAGCTGCTCACTGCTAGCTCTCTGGGTGCACTGGTTGGGTATACATGAACTGCAGAGTTGATGGGATGAGGATGCCAGGCTGGAGTGACTGTAGAAGTCTTCGTATGTTGGAAAACAAAGCCTGTGGAACTGTAATGCAATGGGAAATGCCTCTTCGATGCGTGCTGCTTCAGTCGAAATGGGACTGACACAGTGGCCTTGAATTCATCTATTGTACTTTACTCATTCAATTACAATGTCCGCGTTTTAGTATATTTTCTGTTGTGTTTCCCTGTAGGTGGACATTTTTTATTTTATCATCAGATAAATGAGACCAATATCCATATTGGAAACTTGCCATTTTGGTCTTCGTCTTCTTTTGTTTGCACTATGGACCTCAGCCTTTTTACTCTTCCTTACGCTCTTCCATTTTGTTTGATAGATGGAACATCACACGCTATTCACTAAGTACATTAATGGTAGTCACATGCACATATTAATCCTACTTTGTAGCAATTACTATTGCTATTTACAACATTAGATTTGTACAGGGCAGTGACTTCGCATGAACTTTCCTAAATTATCTCTACCTACTAGTTCATCTTTTATGCACAGTGATTTGAGCCCCTCAAACACTCAGGTGATGGCTAGCACTTTCAATGAGGTAACATATGTATCCACTGTCTAGAGACCAGATTATAAATAAACACTGTATTCTGTTGCCCCCAATATATTTCTCCATCTGTTTCACTCCATTATGAAATGTATTTGTATTTTATTACTAATTGGGCACATAGGGCCAAATTTACAAGAAAATGACAGAGCGCGACGCTGTGACAAATTTGGTAGTGCAGCCCCGTCATTTTCAAAACACAGAGATGTACCGTATTACCAACAATATGGTGCACCCCTGTGTTCCCCACTGTGCCGGCACTACATTTGCTGCCGATCACCAACACAGACACCCTTCTGCCATGGTGCAAGGATGGCTGTGTTGTGGGTGAGATTGTTTTTGGGCGGGAAGAGACACTGGGCCTGATTCCAACCCTGGCGGGCGGCGGTAGCCGTCCGGCAGGCGGGAACCGCCATTTGGCCGTCATGCGGCTAAAATACCGCTTCCCCCATTCTGACATTCCCGCTGGGCCGGCGGGCGCTAACCAAGTTAGCGCCGGCCGGCCCAGCGGGAATGGGGGCCGCAACACAGGAGCCGGCTCCGAATGGAGCCGGCGGTGTTGCGGCGGTGCTGCGGCGGTGCGACGGGTGCAGTTGCACCCGTCGCGCTTTTCACTGTCTGCTAGGCTTCATGGGGCCCTGTTAGGGGGCCCCTGCACTGCCCATGCCAGTGGCATGGGCAGTGCAGGGGCCCCCAGGGGCCCCAGGACACCCCTTACCGCCAGCCTCTTCCTGGCGGTGAAAACCGCCAGAAACAGGCTGGCGGTACGGGGGTCAGAATCCCCAGCGCTGCCCTGGCAGATTCTCCCAGCCGGGGCAAAAACGGCAGATGACCGCCGGCCCCGGCAATCCGACCGCGGCTTTACCGCTGCGGTCGGAATGGGGATTGAAGCACCGCCAGCCTGTTGGCGGTGCTTCCGTCATTCGTGGCCGCCAGGGTCAGAATGACCCCCACTGTCTTTAATGGCTATTTGCTCTTCTATGTGTGCTGCAGGATGCCACTGAAAAAAACAGAGGTTACAGGGACATTATAGTTAGGTTCCAAATTTTCTCATACAAAACCACCACAGAAATTCAGCAGCTATAGTTATAGTTATTTGAAGTAACTGTAACTTGTGCCATAAAGTAAACTCATGCCCCTACCAAGCACAGTTTTCTCTTCATTGATCTGACTGCAAGTGTTTCATTTATATTTTTAATAACCTTATGGAAGTTAACTGTTCATAGCAAGGGTGTGAGTTGTAGTTACCTTTGGGCGTGAGTTATAGTTATTTGAAATAACTCTTACTATAACTGCTGAATTTCTATAGTTTTGTACAAGTAAATTCAAAACCTAACTATAACGTCCCTGTAACCTTTGTTTTTTTAAAGTGAATTTCTATGTTTTTTTAACATAAAGTAATTTTAATTACAAAACTGCCATGCAGTACAAGAGTTGGCCGAAGGGTCTGGTATGCGGCCAGGACTTGCCACCAAACCTGCACCACACACGGCCTTCAGCCGTGTGCTGCAGGGGTTGACCACAGGGCCTGACCTGTGGCCCGGCCCTGCGGCTAACCCCCATAACCACTCAATCCTGCACCATGCACAGCCAAATGGACTGTCTCTCTGGGTGTGAGAATAGGTGTGAGAGGGTGTCTTTGGGTGTGAAAGTGTCTATTTGGGTGTGAGAGTAGGTGCATGAGGGTCTGTGTGGTTCTGTGAGTAGATGTGACATCTGAGTGGGTCTGTGAGTGGGTGCATCAGTGTCTGAGTGGGTCGGTGAGTGGGTGCGTCATTGTCTGAGTAAGTCTCTGAGTGGGTGCATGAGGGCCTGAGTGGGACTCTGAGTGGGTGCATGAGTGTCTGATTGGGTCTGTGAGTGGGTGCGTGAGGGTCTGGGTAGGTCTGTGAGTTCATGCATGAGTGCCTGAGTGGGTCTGTGACGATGTGTGAGAGTTTGAGTTTGTCTCTGAGTGGGTGAATGAGTTTCTGAGTGGGTGTGTGTGGGTCTGAGTGGGTCTGTGAGTGAGTGCGTGAGTGTCTGACTGGATGTGTGAGGGTCTGAGTTGGTCTGTGAGTGTGTGCACGAGTGTCTGCGTCAGTCTGTGATTGGGTGTGTGAGGGTTTGAGTGGGTCTGTGAGTGGATGTGTCAGTGTCTGAGTAAGTCTGTGAATGGGTGTGTCAATATCTAAGTGGGTCTCTGAGTGGGTACATGAGGGTCTGAGTGGGTTTGTGAGTGGGTGCATGTGTGTCTGAGTGGGTCTGGGAATGGATGCATGAGTTTCTGAGTGGGTCTGTGAGTGGGTGTGTCAGTGTCTGAGTAAGTCTGTGAGTGGGTGCGTCAATGTCTGAGTGGGTCTATAAGTTAGTACATAGGAGTCTGAATGGGTCTGTGAGTGGGTGTGTGAGTGTTTGAGTGGATTTGTGAGTGGGTGCATCAGTGTATGAGTGGGTCTGTGAGTGGGTGCATCAGTGTCTGAGTGGGCCTGTGAGCAGGTGTGAGAGTGATACTGTGAGTGAATAAATTAGTGTATGAATGACTGTAATTTGTTTAATTTTTTCACCGAAATTCACAGTTTTGCACAACGTCACATGGGGGGCCTGCATTGAGCGTCATGATGTATTCAAAAATATTGCGCCATGTGAAACAAAATATTTTTAAGGACATTAATTCACACTCACAGACCTCTATATCACAGCTCTGGTGTCGGGGTACTTCCACCTTGATCTTTTATGCCACTTTTCATTTTATTTTTCAGCCTCGGGGGCTGAGTCCCATTACCTAAAATGGTGCCTGCAACTTTCTGGTCAGATTGCTGCCAGTCAATCACAGCATTCTTGTTGTCATGCCCATTCACAAATTCACAGCGATCAATGTGAAATCTTCACGATGGATCCACAGCCCTAGATGTACAAATGTATTTCCACTTTAATTTCTCAAAAACTACTGGACAGATTTACATAAAATATGAAAAGCCTGATCTGCAAATCGAAACTGACCTTTCTGCCAAATTTCGTGTAATTTCATTCAGTGGTCTGGGCTGTAGTGGTGCTCAAAGCTCCTATGAGAATTAACATGGAGAAAGCAGTTTTTTGACCCCCCCCTTTTCTTGTCCCTTGCTTGATGGATCCCCTGAAACTTCCCATGTGCAACTAGAATCACTCGCACACTTTTATTGGAAGATTCGACAAATGGCGCCAAACGTGCAGGCAAGTTAAAAAACGCTCCCTTAGTGGCGGTCGTCACTACGTAGTTATAGTCAGGACATAGTTCCTATATATGAAGTGTTTTTTTAGCTGCCTATATCTTTGGTGCCTCTTGACGGATCTTCACAGAACTTTCCAAACAATTTTTCCAGTCACATCAGCTGCTGTCTGGAAAGTTTTGGGGTGATCCATCTAGGGGTGCTGAGAAAAAGCTACTGAACTGAATTACACCAAATTTGACAAAAAGGTAGGTCCTGGTCCAGAAAGTGACCTTTTTTGTTTTGGTGTAAATCAGTTAGGTAGTTTTTGAGAAATTAAGGGGAAAACAAATTTGTACAGATAGGGACACAAAGGATTCACAACCCCTCCTGTCTTGTGCTGAGATCTGATTGGCTGTCAACACTTCAACCAAGAATCTGGGCTGACATCGTGGGTCAGGAGATGGACCTGCTCGACTTGCTAGGCGTCAAGTTTGCCGGGTTCGTGAGTAAAAATCACTTATTATTAGTTGTGCTCTATGCAAATAGTTTCTTCCCAAATAGCAAGAATGCTGCTCACAATCACACAGGTAAGTTAAGAAATGTTACAAATATAATATTGTGTGGTCGTCATCTAGACAGGTGCTCAGCGCTACCCAATTGTACTTCTTATTGGCGCTTGCTTGGCCTGAAAAAGAAGTAATGCAGAGACTTCCCCTGAGTCCTGTGGTCTGTCAAAGATAGTTATTGATAATATATTACTATTAGTGAATTTGCATGTTCTCTCACTTCTCTGTGTATTTCTTCTTTGTAACTCATACAGTGCGAATTGGCAAGCAATTTCCCAGTGATGTGTAGCAGTTTTGCATGCATCCAATCTAATGCATTGAGAGATTGATAATGAGATGAGAACTGTAGAAATCATTCATTGCAAGTTATAGTAATTCCAAAATGTATTTTAGGAAATTAGGAATAGGGTTAGGAAATTTGAAATAGGAGGATGGTCCTTGATACCAATATTATTAATATGCAGGCCCCTTAACCCCTTCGCTGCCAGGCCTTTTCACCCTCCTGTGCCAGGCCTTTTTTTGGCTATTTGGGGCAGTTCGTGCTGAGGCCCTCATACCTTTTTGTCCACATAAGCTAGCCAAGCCAAATTTGCGTCCTTTTTTTCCAACATCCTAGGGATTCTAGAGGTACCCAGACTTTGTGGGTTCCTCTGAAGGAGGCCAAGAAATTAGCCAAAATACAGTGAACATTTCATTTTTTTTTTTTAAATGGGAAAAAGGGGCTGCAGAAGAATGCTTGTGGTTTTTTCCCTGAAAATGGCATGAACAAAGGGTTTACGGTGCTAAAATCACCAGCTTCCCAGCTTTCAGGAACAGGCAGACAACCCAATTTTTCAACAAAAATTTTGCATTTTACTTGGACATACCCCATTTTTTATGATTTTTTGTGCTTTCAGCCTCCTTCCAGTCATTGACAGAAATGGGTGTGAAACCAATGCTGGATCCCAGAAACCTAAACATTTCTGAAAAGTAGACCAAATTCTGAATTCAGCAAGGGGCAAGTTGTGTAGATCCTACAAGGGTTTCCTACAGAAAATAACAACTGAAAAAAATAAATATTGAAATTGAGGAAAAAAAACAGCAATTTTTCTCCACGTTTTACTCTATAACTTTTTCCTGCAATGTCAGATATTTGAAAGCAATATACAGTTACGTCTGTTGGACTCTTCTGGTTGCGGGGATATATAGGGCTTGTAGGTTCATCAAGAACCCTAGGTAACCAGAGCCAATAAATGAGCTGCACCCTGTAGTGGGTTTTCATTCTATACCGGGTATACAGCAATTCATTTGCTGAAATATAAAGAGTGAAAAATAGCTATCAAGAAAACCTTTGTATTTCCAAAATGGGAACAAGATAAGGTGTATAGGAGCAGTGGGTATTTGCACATCTCTGATTTCCGGGGTGCCCATTCTAGCATGTGAATTACAAGGCATTTCTCAAATAGACGTCTTTTTTACACACTCTCTTATATTTGGAAGGAAACAATGTAGAGAAAGACAAGGGACAATAACACTTGTTTTGCTCTTCTATGTTACCTCAAGTCTCCCGATAAAAATTATACCTCACTTGTGTGGGTAGGCCTAGCACCTGCGACAGGAAATGCCCCAAAACACAACGTGGACACATTTCATTTTTTGACAGAAAACAGAGGTGTTTTTTGCAAAGTGCCTACCTGTAGATTTTGGCCTCTAGCTGAGCCGGCACCCAGGGAAACCTACTAGACCTGTGCATTTCTGAAAACTAGAGACCTAGGGGAACCCAAGATGGGGTGGCTTGTGGGGCTTTGACCAGGTTCTGTTACCCAGAATCCTTTGCAAACCTCAAAATTTGGCTAAAAAAACACGTTTTCCTCACATTATGGTGACAGAAAGTTCTGGAATCTGAGAGGAGCTACAAATTTCCTTCCACCCAGTGTTCCCCCAAGTCTCCCAATAAAAATGATACCTCACTTGTGTGGGCAGGCCTAGCACCCGTGACAGGAAATGCCCCAAAAGACAACGTGGACACATCACAAATTTTGACAGAAAACAGAGGTGTTTTTTGCAAAGTGCCTACCTGTAGATTTTGGCCTCTAGCTCAGCCAGCACCTAGGGAAACCTACCAAACCTGTGCATTTTTTAAAACTAGAGGCCTAGGGGAATCCAATATGGGGTGACTTGTGGGGCTCTCACCAGGTTCTGTTACCCAGAATCCTTTGCAAACCTCAAAATTTGGCAAAAAAACACGTTTTCCTCATATTTTGGTGACAGAAAGTTCTGGAATCTGATAGGAGCCACAAATTCCCTTCCACACAGCATTCCCCCAAGTTTCCTGATAAAAATGATACCTCACTTGTGTGGGTAGGCCTAGCACCCGTGACAGGAAATGCCCCAAAACACAACGTGGACACATCACAATTTTTGACAGAAAACAGAGGTGTTTTTTGCAAAGTGCGTACCTGTAGATTTTGGCCTCTAGCTCAGCCGGCACCTAGGGAAACCTCCCAAACCTGTGCATTTCTGAAAACTAGAGACCTAGGGGAATCCAAGATGGGGTGACTTGTGGGGCTCTGACCAGGTTCTGTTACCCAGAATCCTTTGCAAACCTCAAAATTTGGTTTAAAAAACACGTTTTCCTCATATTTCGGTGACAGAAAGTTCTGGAATCTGACAGGAGCCACAAATGTCCTTCCACCCAGCGTTCCCCCAAGTCTCCCGATAAAAATGATACCTCACTTATTGGGGTAGGCCTAGCGCCCGCAACAGGAAATGCCCCAA
Organism: Pleurodeles waltl; assembly: GCF_031143425.1. Taxonomy (NCBI): domain Eukaryota; kingdom Metazoa; phylum Chordata; class Amphibia; order Caudata; family Salamandridae; genus Pleurodeles; species Pleurodeles waltl. Next base: position 654,336,873 of record NC_090443.1, on the reverse strand, counting down.
AACACAATGTGGACACATCACAAATTTTGACAGAAACCAGAGGTGTTTTTTGCAAAGTGCCTACCTGTAGATTTTGGCCTCTAGCTCAGCCGGCACCTAGGGAAACCTCCCAAACCTGTGCATTTTTGAAAACTAGAGACCTAGGGGAATCCAAGATGGGGGGACTTGTGGGGCTCTTTCCAGGTTCTGTTATCCAGAGTCCTTTGCAAACCTCAAAATTTGGCTTTAAAAAACACATTTTCCTCATATTTCGGTGACAGAAAGTTCTGTAATCTGACAGGAGCCACAAATGTCCTTCCACCCAGCGTTCCCCCAAGTCTCCCGATAAAAATGATACCTCACTTGTGTGGGTAGAACTAGTGCCCGCTACAGGAAATGCCCCAAAACACAAAGTGGACACATCACAATTTTTGACAGAAAACAGAGGTGTTTTTTGCAAAGTACCTACCTGTGGATTTTGGCCTCTAGCTCAGCTGGCACCTAGGGAAACCTATGAAACCTGTGCATTTTGGAAAACTAGAGACCTAGGGGAATCCAAGATGGGGTGACTTGTGGGGCTCTGACCAGGTTCTGTTACCCAGAATCCTTTGCAAACCTCAAAATCTGGCAAAAAAAACAAGTTTTCCTCATATTTCGGTGACAGAAAGTTGTGGAATCTGAGAGGAGCCACAAATTTCCTTCCACCCAGCGTTCCCCCAAGTCTCCCGATAAAAATGATACCTCACTTGTGTGGGTAGGCCTAGCGCCCACGAAATGAAATGGCCCAAAACACAACGTGGACACATCACATTTTTTCACAGAAAACAGAGGTGTTTTTTTACAAAGTGCCTACCTGTGGATTTTGGCCTCTAGCTCAGCCGGCCCGGGGGGGGGGGGGGGCAGGAATAGCCTAAAATAAATATGTAACCCTGGGAGCGACCGTTGCCTACGGGGTTGCTCCCCTTGCGTTACATTGGCGCAAAAAAAAAAAAATCCCCGGTGCCTAGTGGTTTCTGCCCCCCTTGGGGGCAGATTGACCTAAAATCAGCCAATCTGCCCCCAAGTGGGACAGAAATGGTCTAACTACAATTTGCCCCCCAGGGGAGCGACCCTTGCCTAATGGGTCACGCCCCATCTCTAAAAAAACAAACAAACAAAAAAAAAAACACAAAAAAAAAATTTGCCCTGGCGCCGAGAGGTTTCTGCCTCCTCTGGGGGCAGATCGGCCTAATAACAATCGGCCGATCTGCCCCCAAGGGGGCAGAAATGATCTAAATACAATTTGCCCCCCAGGGGTACGACCCTTGCCTAATGGGTCGCTCCCCATCTCTAAAAAAAAAAAAAAAAAAAATACATTTTTAGCCCTGGCGCCTAGAGGTTTCGCCCCCCCCCCCCCGGGGGCAGATCGGCCTAATAACAATAGGCTGATCTGCCCCCAGGGGGGGCAGAAATGGTCTAAAATAAATTTACCCCCCACAACCCCACAAACCCCATGGTGCGACCCTTGCCTACGGGGTCGCTCCCCCTGCGTGACATTGGCGCAAAAACAAAATCCCCGGTGCCTAGTGGTTTCTGCCCCTTGGGGGCAGACTGACCTAAAATCGGCTGATCTGCTTAATAACAATAGGGCGATCTGCCCCTAGGGGGGCAGAAATGGGCTAAAATAAATTTGCCCCCCAGGGGAGCGACCCTTGCCTAAGGGGAAGCTCCCCTTGCGTGAAATTCACATAAAAAAAAAAAAATCCCTGGTGTCTAGTGGTTTCTGTCCCCCTTGGAGGCAGATTGGCCTCATAAAAATATGCCAATCTGCCCCCAAGGGGGGCAGAAATGGCCTAAATATAATTTGCCCCCTAGGGGAGCGACCCTTGCCTAAGGGTCACTCCCCACCTGTAAAAAAACAAAACAAAACAAAAACAACAAAAAAATTATCCCTGGTGCCTAGAGGTTTCTTCCCCCAGGAGGGGCAGAAGAGGCCTTCCAAAAAAGATGCCCCCCCTGGGAGCGACCCTTGCCCAAGGGGTTGCTCCCTTATGCCAATTTCTTATAAAAAAAAAATCCCTGGTGTCTAGTGGGCGTTTCAAAAACCGTATTGCTTGCAATCCGGCTTTTGAAACGCTCAGAGAGACTTCAAAGGGAAGGAAATTCCTTTCCTTCCCTTTGAAGCCTCTCTGGCCTCCTCCATGTGATCAAAAGAGAAATGCTTTGCATTTCTCTTTCGATCGCGCTGGAAGCTGAGCTGAGGAGGCCCTCTGTGATTGTCAGTGCACGATACGCGCTGACGTCACAGGGGGTTTGGGGGGGTTGGGGTGGAAGAGGAAGGGCTTCCCCTTCCATCCACCACTGGGGGGGTGGGTGGGGAGCCCATGGGGGGAGCGCTAGTGCTCCCCCCAGATCCTGGGTGCAGGATGAGGTGATCTCGTCCAAGGCACCCGGGAACCGGTGCCTTGGACGAGATCACCTCGTCCAAGGCACCGTTGGGGTTAAACCTCTTATCTAGAAATGTTACTTCATTTGCCTTTTCCTTTAAAAAACTAAGTAATATTCTTGGAGAGATTATTTATTAAAAGTACCACTAATCTTTTCTAATTTTTTTATTATTTCATCAAGCATCCTGGGGCAGAAGGAGGGCTGTTGAGGTGGAGGAGGCAGCTGAAGGTGGCTCCTCCACAAGTGCCGGGCAGATGGGTCTGCTGGCCCAGTGAGTCTTCCTGTTGTTAATATTAATATTTATTTCCCTAACTTTTACCGCTCCACAAATAGAATAATTTTCTACCTTTTTAGTGTTCCTGTCTTTTTTTTTTTCCAACTCCACTTCGATTTATCTGTTTCGTAAACTCTTTACTTATTTTCTATTGTTCAAGTTTCTTTACTTTGAACTGTCTGGCTACTATAGTCTGTCTGTAGCTTCCTTTCTTCTGCTTTGTCAGTGAGCTTTCACTCTACCCTTATTTATCTTATCTTGTGGAGTGGTTGTAGTGCTCAGAGAACACATGTACTGAATATTGCATGCCCATGTGAAGTATTTTACACGTTTCTTGAAAAGGATAATGTAATTGTTTGGACTCTCCAATGTTGTGTATATATTAGTATAAAAGCAGTTGATGACCGTGCACTATGGTTGGAAGTATGAAGACGATGGCCCCATTGCAATAGCCAACCAAGACATGTCCTTAATTGACCACTTCTGCACCTTTTTATTTCTCTCAAAAAACTCAGGGGCATATTAATACTCTCTTTGCGCCGGAATTGCGTCTTTTTTTTTACGCAAATCCGACGCAAAGATAACTCTATATTTATACTTTGGCGTTAGACCCGTCTAGCGCCAAAGATCTTGGAGTTTGCATCATTTTTTAGCGTGGACACCTACCTTGCGTTAATGATATGCAAAGTAGGCGTTCCCGTCTAAAAAATTACTCCAAGGCATGTGCGCCTTATTTAAACTCCCGTGCAAAAATGACGCACGGGAGTGGTCGGGTAAAAAAAAATGACATCCAGCCGCTTTAGCGGCATTTTTTAACGCCTGGTCAGGGCAGGCGTTAAGGGACCTGTGGGCTTGGAAGGAGCCCAGAGGTGCCCTCCCATGCCCCCAGGGACACCCCCTGCCACCCTTGCCCACCCCAGGAGGACGCCCAAGGATGGAGGGACCCATCCCAGGGAACTTAAGGTAAGTTCAGGTAAGTTATTTTGTTTTTGTTTTTTGTGGCATAGGGGGGCCTGATTTGTGCCCCCCTACATGCCACTATGCCCAATGACCATGCCCAGGGGACATAAGTCCCCTGGGCATGGCCATTGGGGAAGGGGGCATGACTCCTGTCTGTGCTAAGACAGGAGTCATTTCAATGGGGGTTGGGAGTAAAAAAAAATGCGCAAATCGGGTTGAGGCCAATATTTTGCCTCAGCCCTGACTTGCCCCATTTTTTGACGCCCAAGCTCCATTTTCCCCTACGCCGGCGCTGCCTGGTGTGGGTAATTTTTTTTTACGCACACCAGTCAGCTGCGCCGGCTAACGTCATTCCATAAATAAGGCGCCCGCATGGCGCTTTGGAATGGCGTTAGCCGGCGTTAACTTTTTTGATGCACAACTCCGTTGGCGCAGTTGTGCGTCAAAAAGTATAAATATGGCCCTCAGATTCATCAATAGCTAGGTCAGCACCTTCATTGCCATTTCTTTGTTACATTGAGTACCTGGCTTTTAACTAGGCCTGGGCGGAGTGAACGGAATCCGGATTTGTGGAATTCCGTGGAGTTTTAAAAAAAAATCTGTGTAATTCCGCGAAGCTGGAAATCCGTGCCCTGTGGAGTCCTCCTGAATGCGCCCATCTCAGAAGTGCTAACTAGGGTCAGGCCTGTCAGCCAGGCCTGACCCTGCTGAGCTCTTCTGAGATAGGCACATTTAGTAAGGCCGTAGGCAGTGAAAGCTGCTGTTTCAGGCCTCTTGTGCACCAGCCTGTCCCGTGTGCACTGGTGCACAAGAGGCCTGAAACTGCAGCTTTCTTTCACCGGCTATGGCCCTGGCTTGAATTCAGGCCAGGGCCGTTTTAACCCGTTCTGTGCCTTGGACGAGGTGACCTTGTCCAAGGCTACAGTTCCCCTGTGCCTTGGACGAGGTCACCTCGTCCAAGGCACACAGGAACTTGGGGGAGCGCTAGCGCGCCCCCCCTCTGCACCCCCCTCCCCCCCAAGGCGGGGATGGAAGGGGAAGACATTCCCCTTCCACCCCCGACTCCCCACCACCCCCCCTGTGATGTCAGCGCGCACGCTGATTTGTCACAGGCGCCTCCTCCATGCGATTGAAAGAGGAATGCAAAGCATTTCTCTTTCAATCACGTGGGGGAAGCCCGGAGGGGCTTCAAAGGGAAGGAAATGTATTTCCTTCCCTTTGAAGTCTCTCCCAGGGTTTCAAAAGCCGGATTGCTTGCAATCCGGCTTTTGAAACCCCACTAGACACCAGGGATTTTTTTTTTTTCATAAAGTGACAAAAGGGAGCGACCCCTTGGGCAAGGGTCGCTCCCGGGGGGGGGGGCATTTTTCGTGAAGGCCTTTTCTGCCCCCCTTGGTAGCAGAAACCTCTAGGCACCAGGGATCAGTTTATTTTTTTTAGGTGGGGAGCGACCCCTTAGGCAAGGGTCGCTCCCCTAGGGGGCAAATTATATTTAGGCCATTTCTGCCCCCCTTGGGGGCAGATTGGCCGATTTTAGGTCAATCTGCCCCCAAGGGGGCACAAACCACTAGGCACCGGGGATTTGTTTTTTGGCGCCAATGTCACGCAGGGGGAGCGACCCCGTAGGCAGGGGGGGCAGAAACCTCTAGGCGGCAGGGCAATCTTTTTTTTTTTTTTTTTTTTTTTTTTGTTTGTTTTTTTAGCAGTGGGGAGCGACCCATTAGGCAAGGGTCGCTCCCCTGGGGGGCAAATTGTATTTAGACCATGTCTGCCCCCTTGGGGGCAGATTGGCCGATTTGAGGTCAATCTGCCCCCAGGGGGGCAGAAACCACTAGGCACCGGGGATTTGTTTTTTGGCGCCAATGTCACGCACGGGGAGCGACCCCGTAGGCAAGGGTCGCTCCCGGGGGGAGGGTGGGGGGGGTGGTTGGGGGGAAAATTTATTTTAGGCCATTTCTGCCCCCAGGGGGCGCAGAAACCTCTAGGCGCCAGGGCAAAAAATGTTTGCGTTTCTTTTTTTGTTTGTTTGTTTTTTTAGAGATGGGGAGCGACCCATCAGGCAAGGGTCGCTGCCCTGGGGGGCAAATTGTATTTAGACCATTTCTGCCCCCCTTGGGGGCAGATTGGCCGATTTGAGGTCAATCGGCCCCCAAGGGGGCAGAAACCACTAGGCACCGGGGATTTGTTTTTTGGCTCCAATGTCACGCAGGGGGAGCGACCCCGTAGGCAAGGGTTGCTCCTGGGCAGGGAGGGTTTTTGGGGGGGTGGGGGGGTCAAATTTGTTTTAGGGCATTTCTGCCCCCCCCTGGGGCCGGCTGAGCTAGAGGCCAAAATCCACAGGTAGGCACTTTGCAAAAAACACCTCTGTTTTCTGTGAAAAAATATGTTGTGTCCACGTTGTGTTTTGGGCCATTTCCTTTCGTGGGCGCTAGGCCTACCCACCGAAGTGAGGTACCATTTTTATCGAGAGACTTAGGGAAACGCTGGGTGGAAGGAAATTTGTGGCTCCTCTCAGATTCCAGAACTTTCTGTCACCGAAATGAGAGGAAAAAGTGTTTTTTGGGCCAAATTTTGATGTTTGCAAAGGATTCTGGGTAACATAACCTGGTCAGAGCCCCGCAAGTCACCCCATCTTGGATTCCCCTGGGTTTCTAGTTTTCAAAAATGCGCTGGTTTGCTAGGTTTCCCCAGGTGCCGGCTGAGTTACAGGCCAAAATCCACAGGCGTCATTTCAAGCAACCCCGCCAGCTACACGTTGCTCTTCGCTGATGACGGCCAAATAGCCAGAAACACGTGTCCGAAGATACAGCACTCGCCGCACCAACTTATGGTGAAAAACTTTCAAAACTCGATTCAAATTCGTGCTAATGACTGCATTTACCATGATGCCTTGGGGTCACAAATGCTGGAATGGAAGACAGGGTGCTCCCCATTTTGACTGTTGTAATTAAGGCTCCTGTGAGCCTCTGAGCTGACGAGCTCGGGTGAAGCACCTGTGCGCCTTCTTGAGTGGTTCTTAAACCTGTGAATACTTTCAAGGCGGCATTTCAAGCAACCCCGCCAGCTACACGTTGCTCTTCGCTGATGACGGCCAAATAGCCAGAAACACGTGTCGGAAGATACGGCACTCGCCGCACCAACTTATGGTGAAAAACTTTCAAAACTCTATTCAAATTCGTGCTAATGACTGCATTTACCATGATGCCTTGGGGTGACAAATTTTGGAATGGAAGACAGGGTGCTCCCCATTTTGACTGTTGTAATTAAGGCTCCTGTGAGCCTCTGAGCTGACGAGCTCGGGTGAAGCACCTGTGCGCCTTCTTGAGTGGTACTTAAACCTGTGAATACTTTCAAGGCGGCATTTCAAGCAACCCCGCCAGCTACACGTTGCTCTTCGCTGATGACGGCCAAATAGCCAGAAACACGTGTCCGAAGATACGGCACTCGCCGCACCAACTTATGGTGAAAAACTTTCAAAACTCTATTCAAATTTGTGCTAATGACTGCATTTACCATGATGCCTTGGGGTCACAAATGCTGGAATGGAAGACAGGGTGCTCCCCATTTTGACTGTTGTATTTAAGGCTCCTGTGAGCCTTTGAGCTGACGAGCTCGGGTGAAGCACCTGTGCGCCTTCTTGAGTGGTACTTAAACCTGTGAATACTTTCAAGGCGGCATTTCAAGCAACCCCGCCAGCTACACGTTGCTCTTCGCTGATGATGGCCAAATAGCCAGAAACACGTGTCCGAAGATATGGCACTCGCCGCACCAACTTATGGTGAAAAACTTTCAAAACTCTATTCAAATTCGTGCTAATGACTGCATTTACCATGATGCCTTTGGGTCACAAATGCTGGAATGGAAGACAGGGTGCTCCCCATTTTGACTGTTGTAATTAAGGCTCCTGTGAGCCTCTGAGCTGACGAGCTCGGGTGAAGCACCTGTGCGCCTTCTTGAGTGGTACTTAAACCTGTGAATACTTTCAAGGCGGCATTTCAAGCAACCCCGCCAGCTACACGGTGCTCTTCGCTGATGACGGCCAAATAGCCAGAAACACGTGTCCGAAGATACGGCACTCGCCACACCAACTTATGGTGAAAAACTTTCAAAACTCTATTCAAATTCGTGCTAATGACTGCATTTACCATGATGCCTTGGGGTCACAAATGCTGGAATGGAAGACAGGGTGCTCCCCATTTTGACTGTTGTAATTAAGGCTCCTGTGAGCCTCTGAGCTGACGAGCTCGGGTGAAGCACCTGTGCGCCTTCTTGAGTGGTACTTAAACCTGTGAATACTTTCAAGGCGGCATTTCAAGCAACCCCGCCAGCTACACGTTGCTCTTCGCTGATGACGGCCAAATAGCCAGAAACACGTGTCCGAAGATACGGCACTCGCCGCACCAACTTATGGTGAAAAACTTTCAAAACTCTATTCAAATTTGTGCTAATGAGTGCATTTACCATGATAACTTGGGGTCACAAATTTTGGAATGGAAGACAGGGTGCTCCCCCTTTTGAATGTTGTAATTAAGGCTCCTGTGAGCCTCTGAGCTGACGATCTCGGGTGAAGCACCTGTGCGCCTTCTTGAGTGGTACTTAAACCTGTGAATACTTTCAAGGCGGCATTTCAAGCAACCCCGCCAGCTACACGTTGCTCTTCGCTGATGACGGCCAAATAGCCAGAAACACGTGTCCGAAGATACGGCACTCGCCGCACCAACTTATGGTGAAAAACTTTCAAAACTCTATTCAAATTCGTGCTAATGACTGCATTTACCATGATGCCTTGGGGTCACAAATGCTGGAATGGAAGACAGGGTGCTCCCCATTTTGACTGTTATAATTAAGGCTCCTGTGAGCCTCTGAGCTGACGAGCTCGGGTGAAGCACCTGTGCGCCTTCTTGAGTGGTACTTAAACCTGTGAATACTTTCAAAGCGGCATTTCAAGCAACCCCGCCAGCTACACGTTGCTCTTCGCTGATGACGGCCAAATAGCCAGAAACACGTGTCCGAAGATACGGCACTCGCCGCACCAACTTATGGTGAAAAACTTTCAAAACTCTATTCAAATTCGTGCTAATGACTGCATTTACCATGATGCCTTGGGGTCACAAATGCTGGAATGGAAGACAGGGTGCTCCCCATTTTGACTGTTGTAATTAAGGCTCCTGTGAGCCTCTGAGCTGACGAGCTCGGGTGAAGCACCTGTGCGCCTTCTTGAGTGGTACTTAAACCTGTGAATACTTTCAATGCGGCATTTCAAGCAACCCCGCCAGCTACACGTTGCTCTTCGCTGATGAAGGCCAAATAGCCAGAAACACGTGTCCGAAGATACGGCACTCGCCGCACCAAATTATGGTGAAAAACTTTCAAAACTATATTCAAATTCGTGCTAATGACTGCATTTACCATGATGCCTTTGGGTCACAAATGCTGGAATGGAAGACAGGGTGCTGCCCATTTTGACTGTTGTAATTAAGGCTCCTGTGAGCCTCTGAGCTGACGAGCTCGGGTAAAGCACCTGTGCGCCTTCTTGAGTGGTACTTAAACCTGTGAATACTTTCAAGGCGGCATTTCAAGCAACCCCGCCAGCTACACGTTGCTCTTCGCTGATGACGGCCAAATAGCCAGAAACACGTGTCCGAAGATACGGCACTCGCCGCACCAACTTATGGTGAAAAACTTTCAAAACTCTATTCAAATTCATGCTAATGACTGCATTTACCATGATGCCTTGGGGTCACAAATGCTGGAATGGAAGACAGGGTGCTCCCCATTTTGACTGTCAAAATCCACAGGTAGGCACTATTTTCTATGAAAAAATGTGATGTGTCCACGTTGTGTTTTGGGCCATTTCCTTTCGTGGGCGCTAGTCCTACCCACACAAGTGAGGTATCATTTTTATCGGGAGACTTGGGGGAACGCTGTGTGGAAGGAAATTTGTGGCTCCTCTCAGATGCCAGAACTTTCTGCCACAGAAATGTGAGGAACATGTGTTTTTTTAGCCAAATTTTTAGGTTTGCAAAGGATTCTGGGTAACAGAACCTGGTCAGAGCCCCACACGTCACCCCATCTTGGATTCCCCTAGGTCTCTAGTTTTCAAAAATGCACAGGTTTGGTAGGTTTCCCTAGGTGCAGGCTGAGCTAGAGGCCAAAATCTACAGGTAGGCACTTCGCAAAAAACACCTCTGTTTCCTTTCAAAAAATGGGATGTGTCCATGTTGCGTTTTGGGGCGTTTCCTGTCGCGGGCACTAGGCCTACCCACACAAGTGAGGTATCATTTTTATCGGGAGACTTGGGGGAACATAGATTAGCAAAACAAGTGTTATTGCCCCTTGTCTTTCTCTAAATTTTTTCCTTCCAAATATAGAAGAGTGTGTAAAAAAGACATCTATTTGAGAAATGCCCTGTAATTCACATGCTAGTATGGTCACCCCGGAATTCAGAGATGTGCAAATAACCACTGCTCCTCAACACCTTATCTTGTTCCCTTTTTGGAAATACAAAGGTTTTCTTGATAGCTATTTTTTACTCTTTATATTTCAGCAAATGAATTGCTGTATACCCCGTATAGAATGAAAACGCACTGCAGGGTTCAGCTCATTTATTGGCTCTGAGTACCTAGGGTTCTTGATGAACCTACAAGCCCTATATATCCCTGCAACCAGAAGAGTCCAGCAGACGTAACGGTATATTGCTTTAGATAATCTGACATTGCAGGGAAAAGTTACAGAGTAAAACATAGAGAAAAATTGATGTTTTTTTCACCTCAATTTAAATATTTTTCTTTTTCAGTTGTTATTTTCTGTAGGAAACCCTTGTAGGATCTACACAAATGACCCCTTGCTGAATTCAGAATTTTGCCTACTTTTCAGAAATGTTTAGGTTTCTGGGATCCAGTATTGGTTTCATGCCCATTTATGTCACTGACTGGAAGGAGGCTGAAAGCACAAAAAATTTCAAAAATGGGGTATGTCCCAGTAAAATTGCAAAATTGTGTTGAAAAATTGGGTTTTCTGATTCAAGTCTGCCTGTTCCTGAAAGCTGGGAAGCTTCGGAGTTTAGCACCGCAAACCCTCTGTTGATGTCATCTTCAGGGGAAAAACCACAAGCCTTATTCTGCAGCCACTTTTTCCCATTTTTTTAAAAAAAACAAAATTTTCACTGTATTTTGGCTAATTTTTCGGCCTCCTTCAGGGGAACCCACAAAGTCTGGGCACCTCTAGAATCCCTAGGATGTTGGAAAAAAAGGACGCAAATTTGGCATGGTCAGCTTATGTGGACAAAAAGTTATGAGGGCCTAAGCGCAAACTGCCCCAAATAGGCAAAAAAAGGCCTAGCACAGGAGGGGGAAAAGGCCTGGCAGCGAAGGGGTTAATCCTTGTTTGTGCACCAGTGTGCACAAACAACAACAACAAAAAGAGAACAGGGCTTACCTGGGTCTTCCCGGTGGGGGGGAGGGCCCTCCTTTCCAACAAGTCCTCCTCTGTATGTGCTCAGGTGTGCACTGCAGCCCAGTTCTGGGCTGCACAGCGCAAGCCTCGATTATCTACACTTGCTCTGTGGATTTCATACTGGGCTGCAGCATGACCTGGGTGAGCTCCACTCTGCTGGTGGGGTTAGCAACGTTTTTTGGACAACTGTGTGCTCCAAGCAGAGTAACGAGTTCCAAAAACTTCTTTAGCTCCCCCAGCAGAGAGGAGCTCCCCAAACACCCCTACTTTTAACAAATTTCCAAGCAACAAAATGGCCATCTGATATTCTGATAGAAGAGAATCCTTACCCGAAATATAGGGATGTATTTTCGGTTGTATTCGCTATTAGAAAAAAACAATAGGGGGCGGCGCATGTGGTGTCTAAATTTGGATGGCATTTCAGAATATTCCCTTGACTCGCAGTATTTTTCAAGTGACGCAGGTAATATGTATCCAAGCATCCATTAACCATCACCTCCCTCCCTCGCTATGGCCTTTCACCAATGTCACCCATGATGACCTAACAGCTGCATGTTTCAATTTGGCAGAATCGTCACTGCAATGTTGGCTGTGCAATGTGCGTCTGTCAACTTATGTTAAGTTCATGTGTCATGCACTTTTAAATGCATGGCAATGCTAGAAAAAAGTGTGTTTCCCTTTCCTCCCAGTGCCCACTGTGTCAGTCACTTCCTAGTACTTCACTCTGTTTATCTTTCTTAAGTTCTGTCCCAGACTTCTGAATAATTTGAAAATAATCTATCTTTGGTTGCACCACATTTTTAATCCAAGTGTTAAATATAATTCATTATGGCCTCCATAATGGATTTACTTTTGTTCTAATTTTCCCTTTCAATATTTGCCAACCACAGTGAATCACACTACTAGCCAAACCTTAGGCACATAATGATGATGATGATGATGATGAGGAACTGATTGATCTGTAAAGTGTGTACTCTACCTACCCATCCTAATCCACTCTACCTTAGCCTGTAGTTGAGTACCTTAGGAAGATTCGTTCCCATACTGCAAAGCAAATCTATGTTTTTCCAGAAATGTAGTTATTGCAATATGTGGTGGAGGAGGGGCCTGAAGACATTGAGTAAAGTGGTCCATAAGTAAGTGTCTAGATTTTCCTGAATGGGGTAGTCTGTGATGATGTGAATGATCCACATATACTCTAAATTCTATCAGTTAATCATTTCCCTGTACTGCAGTGCATCACTTCTTCCAATGCCTGCTTATGGCACACACGCATGATTGATTATGTTAAGTGGCGTGTATCATTCTTAGTATTCATCGGACTGTAGTCCAGGTACATTGGAATAAAATAATTTTCTAGTACAGCTGCCCCAGCTGCAGACAGTAACTAGCTAAGCTAGAAATGTCAGCTTTAACTTAGCACAAAAGTAGAAAGAAGAATATTTGTATTCAATAGTGCATATTCTGGCTGTGACAATTATCATATTAAAATTGAACAGCCTGAGGTGACCACCATATTTACTGCTACTGTGCCACTACACTACATGATTTTAAACAAGTGCTTTGTTGAGAGCATTGTTTACAATTTCTCTTTTTTCTTTCTTGATATAGCAATTCCTGCTGTTCCAATATCACAGCAGTAAATAGCAGCCCGGCTGAGGTGGATCAAGCTGGAGGCCATACATGCCGAGTACCAGTGCGTGGTGGTTCTCGAGAAAGAGGAGGAGGCAGTAGCAGTCGCTGCTGCCGGTACTCAGGGCCCAGCCAGGCCTTAGTGCCTCCAGCCCAGCAAGGCCTACGCCATAGTGCCAGGGCAGGCGCCCAGTGTATTAACTCTGCTGCCCCCCTCGGAGACCGCCTCCAACGCCGCATCCTATGGAGGCTGCTGCAGCTAGAGGCCTGTCTGGCATGTGTGAAGGGGGTCCTCAGGAGACTCCTAGCTCACCTGTAGTGCTCTCCTCTGCCCTTTTTGTAATCTTTATTTTGGTGGGTGGGACTTGTTGTTGGAGGAGAGGGTGGGAATGGGGTTTTGCGGGTCTATTTTTGTTTATTATTTTGAACAATGGACAATTGGACATATCATTTCTGTTTTGAACATTGAGGAAAGGGACAATTGTTTGGAGATAAGGGTGGGCAAGTTGTAGGTGGAAGGGGTGGGTGTTTATTTGTTATATTTTTAGGGCTAGGGTTAAATAGATATGTACAGTTCTTTATGCCCCCTTTTTGGGGTGTTTTACTTCGCACTGCTGCCTTTATGCAGTATATTTTCAAAACATACTGATAATGTATTCCTTTTGGTGCAGCATGTTTTACAAATCTGCTGATAGTGTATAGCAATTATTTATGCAGTTAGGTAACCTTGTCCCAAAACTCTTCTAGTGTCTGCAGTGCATTCTTCAAAATTTGATCCATAGGAGTGGGGTGGAGTGATTTGCCTTTGCCAATTATAATGCCTAAACTAACAATACAAAAATGCTCCATAATTATTTTACCTGAATAGATGAAGCGAGGGCTGAATGGTTTCTCAAGCTACCATGGTGGTGTAGTAGTAGCGTGCCTGTGCACTAACAGTGAAGGCATTGGAAGCGAGGTCCCTCTCTACCTCTGAACTGAAATGAAGATCCTGCACACTGAGTTGAGATTGCTTCTACCACATCCGTCACACCTAGTGTGAGATTAATGAATGGTGTAAATTACAAAGTAATACCTCAATCAATGACAATGCCTGGAGGAAGAGGGTTACGGATTTGATGAATGGATGGGAAAGGGATCTTGGGAAAGGTGTGACAAAAAGACAAACACAATATTCACCTGGGAAATGATCATCAGCCTGTTGTTGGAGGAATAGAAAAACATGAATATATATGAGACAGATAACTTAACATTCTGCCAGCCCCAGTGAGACCCAAGTTGTATATCTCTAAAAATGTTAGTCAGCTAAGTTTTCAAAATAGTACATATAATAATTCATCTTGGGGCGAAGGTAACACAAACAGTTCCAAAAAAACAAATATTGAAATAAAAATGATACTAGTTTGCAGTGCAAAATTGGGTGGTGCATCTGCAATTTTCTGGGATTTCCCCGTCAATCTTCTTGGGTGCCTGCCTGAAGCGGTCTGATAAAGCAAGGATGAGTTTTATGGTGCAGGAAAAGAGAAGGCCTGTGGATTGTAAAACAGAAATGATTATCATCATAATATTATAGAATAAGGAAGTATGAAATGGAAGGTAAGCTTCAGGAGCAGCAGTGTCCCAAGAAGACTCAGAGGTGGCAGAGTAAGAGCAAATACCTTTGCGGTCATCCCTCAAAAATCACAGACAGGTGTCAGCATTTATCGGGATGATCTAACTTGCAACTGTCATGCTTATCATAACATTTATCCTAGAGCACTACATAATGTTTATTGGACATTACAACCCATCACCAGTTTCTTACAACAGCCCCCTACCCAATTACATAGTTACAAGTTTGAGCCAGCCAGAAGACACACACAGAAGCACTGCATTTCCAAAATAAACTAGTTGACACACCTCTTACCACCAGTCCACAGACTGGAGTATGCTTCTTAGAATCCTCCTCATATCACCCCTGTTGATTTCCATGAAGTTGATAACTTCTTTGTTCTGGCAGTTGTTTCAGTTGTCAAATCACACTCTGATTCCTGCCATCATACTCCAGTCCAGACTCTGAATAAAGGTTATTATGTACACCTCCATATCATCTGCTGCCGAGAGTCACAGTCTCAGTCACAACCCAATTGAGATAGAGCAACCTGTAACTGTTTAAAAACAAGAGAAACATTGACTATTTGTTATTTTCCGGAATAGAAATTTCTTTGTAAGTTAAATGGACTGGTCGGATCTCCTTTGACAAATGTGAACCAGAAAGCAGAGCTCCAGAAAACAAAGCAGTGTAAAAACATCAGCAAACACATTTCAGTAAGTGTGAAAGCTGCAGGGTAAAAAATAGCTTTCAGGAAAAAAAATCACCAACTATTATTTTTATGCCACCAACATTGTAAATCGATCACAACACAAACACAAGCCAGCGTAATATATTTAAATAATATAAACCCCTGCTCTCACTATTTGCCACCACCAAACAGGAAGATTCATACCAACCATCTCAATTCTCATCATTGAAAACAAGTATCCCTCATATCAATTCATTGAGACATAAATAGTATTACTTTCGTGTTCCAATCAAGCATAGTGGCATACTGCTGAAGCTCTTCGATTCAGGAAACAAAAGACACATAGGCCAGTAAGTTGTAAATCAAATATCTAGGGTAGTCCTGCTGGGGGACAAAAGAAAGGATAGGCACAGAATGGAGTCCGGCATTGTCTCTCAAATGTCCTTGAAATGATTTTGGTGGGTTTGGGGGCTTCTTCAATGCACACTTGTCCAACTACAATTTGGGCATACATGTGCCTAAAACAGTTGCCGTTTATTAGTAATTTTTAGATAGAAACAAACAACATACACTAAAAAGGTTCGCACAACTAGCTATTTTTTTTCTCAAAGCTGTTCATAGTAGAAAGTAGAAAGATCTATGGTGCCCCAGGTCTAGTCAAGGAAGTAGAGTTTGTCCTCAAACTCAGGTGGTTCACCCAGAAGTTGGTCAGCTAATACACTACCAAGGCCTGAGTCTGACCAATCATCACCCTCATCCACCTCCTGTTGTACTTCAGGTGTGCTGTAAATTGATTATATAAAGTGTTGATTCACTTTGATCATGGTCAATCTCTCAACATTTTGGGGCAAGAGGTTGGTCCTTCTCACTGTCACAACTGCACCAGCTGCACTGAATACATGCACAACAGACACACTGGCTACAGGACAAGCCAGATACTTTATTGCCAGTCTGCTGAGCACTGTCCATTTGCGCCTCTTCCCATACCAAAATACCAATGGGTTTTGATCCAGATAGACCTCCATTGGGTCATCCAGGTAGACCTGGACCATCCACTCAATAGTCATTGGTGCTCCACCTTGCTCAAGCTTTGTTGCCTTAGCCTCTGCAGTATACTTAAGCCCTGCCTTTTGAAACCAGTCAAATGCAGATTTTGGGACTGCTGCTTCTCTTCCTGTTGTTGTTGCTTCTGACAATTTTAGCTACTGTGAGGCAACAGCACTGCCCACAGGTTCAATGGAAGTCATAGGCTGATTACCAGGACTTCTGCCCATGAGTGGGCCTCTAAATTCCAGCTGTTCTTTTTCTAGGCAATCCATGGTTTGTAGGTTGAAACATAGCCATCAGAAAAAGGAATGAAAGTGGTCAGTAATTGTTTGGTCCGTGGGTCAAGAATTGTTGCACAGATGTAATGTTTGGATGACACAATGGGGGTCATTACAACATTGGCGGTAAAAGACGCTTACCGCCGTGCAGAAGACTGTCAACACACCACCGCGGCCGCGGAATTCCGCCACAACCATTATGACCCACAGCTCGGAATCCGCCAAAATCTAGACACCAACACAAGTCCGCCACACCGAAGGTCAGTGATAAACTGGCGATAACAAAGCCGACACTGTCACGCCAACAGGAATACGCCCACACTATTGTGACCCACGAATCCACGCGGCGGTCTTTCAACCGCGGTATTCCATTGGCGGTACACACCGCCACGCTCAAAATACACACACATTTACAAAACACATCCACATTGGACAAATTGAAATACACACACCTGATACACATACACACACCACTCCCACACACCCAATACTATGTAAAACACACACCCACATCACCCACAAACCCCTACGACAACAATTTCAACAGAAGGCCAGAGAGAGGCACCACCAGAAAGAAAACTAGCATCCACAGGCACTCAACACCATCACTCATACAACATCCACGCACCTCACACAACACACCTCTAAATATCACCCCACACATCACAACACACCCCACCCCACACATCACCCACAACACCCCATGGCACCGCAAAGACACCCCAGGTTTTCTGAGGAGGAGCTCAGGGTCATTGTGGAGGAAATCATCCGGGTAGAGCCACAGCTATTCGGATCTCAGGTGCAGCACACCACCATAGCTAGGAAGATGGAGCTATGGTGAAGAATCATGGACTGGATCAATGCAGTGGGACAGCACCCAAGAACTAGGGATGACATCAGGAAGAGGTGGAACGACCTACGGGGGAAGGTGCGTTCCGTGGTCTCAAGACACCAGATTGCGGTTCAGAGGACTGGCGGCGGACCCCCACCTCCTCCCCCAGAACTTACAACATGGGAGGAGCAGGTCTTGGCTATACTGCATCATGAGGGCCTCACAGGAGTAGCTGGAGGAATGGACTCTGGTAAGTCAAACCTTAAACTACCATATACCCCACCCTACCTGCATGCTATCACCTACCCCCACCCTCGCCCTCACTCCCAACACTTCAACTCCTCACACATGTCCCACTATCACAAACCACACATCCCAACCCCAAGCCCTCCATGCAACACCAAAGTATGGACACCCATCACCAAAGCATAGCCACTGCACATACCCATACACCCCCCTAAACCATTATCACAGAAGGTCCCCCACAAGAATGGAAGCACTGGGGTTCAGGGTCACCCACCCATTGCACACCATGGCACATACAGATGCAATAATCATGCCTTTACACCCCTGCAGGAGCCCTACCCAATGTCACTGGACAGGAGGGTCCAGACATGTCCACTCCGCCCACAGAAGAGGCCCACAGTGATGACAGCAGCTCTGTCCAACTGGATCTAGATGACCAGCCGGGCCCATCTGGGACCTCGGGACAGTTGGTTCCCCTCACACTGGCACAGGCCACTAAAGAGCTCTTCCCCTCTGGAAACACCAGCACAGCACCCTCCCAGCGGGCCCATACCTCTGTCCCCAGGACACGTCAAGCAGCAGTGTGTCCACCACTACAGGGAACCCAGGCTAACCCACCACCCCAACAACACCAGGGACCTGGGGGCAATGGTAGTGGGCACACGGTTCAGGGGACAGAGGCCCAGGAAAACAGGGGAACTGGGAGGGCTGCTGTGCGACAGGGGGAGGACAGGCCCAGGGAACCCACTCTCCACGAGGCCCTCTTCAACATCATGGGAGCCTACCACCATTCCCAGGAGACAATGGCAACGGTACTGGCCAAGTTTCAGGAGACCCAGCGGCTGCAGGAGGAACAGTATTTGGGGTTCAGGGAGGAACTCAAATCCATCAATTCCAGCCTGGGCACCATTGTAGGGGTGCTGAAGGAACTTATCAACACCAGCAGGGACACTGTGGCACAACAAGGGCCCCCCGACACTAGCCTGTACAATGAACTGCCCAACACCTCCACCAGCGCTAGTGGACAAAAGGCACCGCCACAGGACCACAACACCAGCACCCAACCCCCTGCAGATGGAGAACCACCCCGCAAGCAGTCCCTGAGATACAGGACAAAGACAGAGAACAATGCCAAGACCCCCACCAAGAAATGAGACCACCCTGATTGTCATCCTTCTGTCCCACTTTGTCACCCTGTCCATCCTTAAACTGCCCTAGCTCCACTTCCTATGCCCCTTTGGACAATGCACCTGTGAGACTAATAGACTGGACTCTGCCATGGACATTCCTCCACCATCACCCCTGACCATTTTACAACCCCCTCCACTATTTGGCACTTAAATAAACACCCTTAAATCACAAAACAATCTGGAGTCAGTCTGTGCTTTCGAAAATGTGTATTTGCAATAACTGTGGAAAAATGCTATATCCAATGTAATGTCAACATACCTATGTCACACAGCTCTAGTCCATGCGGAAACAAAGCAGAGGTCACACAGTGGGACCCACATTTGTGAAATCGAAAGGGAAAGTGACAACTCAGTGTCCATACACTGGGTGAAAGTGACAGACAGATGAGAGGTAGAAGAATTAAATCAGATGTAGCAGGCAGTGTTGTCTCCTTACCTGTGTCTCACTGGAAGTATTGTTGGATCACCGTGTTCCTGTTGTCTATGTCCTCTTCTTCTGCTTCCTCATCTTCACTGTCCACAGGCTCCACAGCTGCCACAAAACCTCCATTTGGACAATCCTCCTGCAGAAAAGGCACCTGTAGTCGCAAAGCCAAGTTGTGAAGCATACAGCAGGCCACGATGATCCGGCACACCTTCATTGGTGAGTAGAATAGGAAACCACCTGTCATATGGAGGCACCGGAACCTGGCCTCCAGGAGGCCGAAGGTCCTCTTTATAATCCTCCTAGTTCACCCATGGGCCTCATTGTAGCGTTCCTCTGCCCTGGTCCTGGGATTCCTCACTGGGGTCAGTAGCCATGACAGGTTGGGGTAACCAGAGTCACCTGCAAATGTTGAGGGACAACTGTTAGATACACACTAACTCTTAGGGACATCCCCAGACCCAGACACCGAGTCACACTGTATTGGGTCCATGTACTCACCTTATAGCCAAACACGGTGCCTCTGGAGTTGTCCTATCACATAAGGGTTGCTGCTATTACGCAGAATGTGAGCATCATGCACTGAGCCAGGAAACTTGACATTTACATGGGAGATGTACTGGTCGGCCAAACACACCATCTGCACATTCATAGGAGGGTAACTTTTCCGGTTTCTGTACACCTGTTCACTCCTGCTGGGGGGGACCTAGGCCACGTGTCCCATCAATGGCACCTATGATGTTGGGGATATGTCCCAGGGCATAGAAGTCACCTTTCACTGTAGGCAAATCCTCCACCTGAGGGAAAACGATATAGCTCTGCATGTGTTTCAGCAGGGCAGACAACACTCTGAACAACACGTTGGAGAACATAGGCTGGGACATCCCTGATGCAATGGCCACTGTCGTTTGAAAAGACCCACTTGCTAGGAAATGGAGTACTGACAGCACCTGCACTAGAGGGGTGATTCCTGTGGGATGGCGGATAGCTGACATCAGGTCTGGATCCAACTGGGCACACAGTTCCAGGATTGTGGTACAATGAAGTCTGTAGGTGACAATTACATGTCGCTCCTCCATTGTCGACAGGTCCACCAGCGGTCTGTACACCGGAGGATGCCGCCATCTCCTCACCTGCCCCAGCGGACGTGCTCTATGGATGAGAACAGTGATCAGAGGGTCAGCCAACACTGAGGTACGTAAACACAACTTAATAGGAAAATGTTTGAAAATCGACATATGGTGGTATTAGTGTTTAAGCAAGGCCTAAATATGTGTGACACAGTCAAAATTAATGCCATGTGGCCCCCTGAAATGGCAGCTGCCTGACCTGTAATGTGGGACAAGGGGATATGAGGTAACTGCACTGGCGTTGTACACCGTCGCGGTAGGCGGTCGAGGACCGCAGCGCAATCCTGCATTGGTTAACATCGGACCCTATGGGTCCCAGGAGCCAATGACGATGTACGCCGGCGGTGACGGTACGCACCACCGCGGACATCACTGACATTTTCTCTCTGTTTCAATCACTTGAGACCTGATCTTCGACAGGAGAGGACCTACACTGCAAGTGCTGCTGTGACCTCAGTCTGGAAGAGACAATGGCTTGTGTGTCTGGGGAAAGGGCCCATGCCTTCAGCACGGAGGAGTTGGAGAAACTAGTGGATGGGGTCCTCCCCCAGTACACGCTACTCTACGGTCCTCCAGACAAACAGGTGAGTACACTGTGATCATGCTGTATGGGCAATGCCTGTTTGGAGTGGTGTTGATGAAAGATTGGGGGGGAGGGAGAATGAGGCGTACATGATACGACGGTGAGTGCATGTGCGTCATGGCAAGGGTAGGGATGCGGGCCAATGACTGTGACAGTGTGGACGGTTATATCTTCTCCTTTTCCCCTGTACTATTCCTGTAGGTCAGCACCCACCAGAATAAGGATATTTGGTGTGCCATCACCAAGGAAGTCTGGACCCTGGGGGTCCACCACAGACGGAGCACCCACTGCCAGAAAAGATGGGAGGACATTCGCAGCTGGAGCAAGAATTCGGCGGAGGCCCAGCTGGGGACGGCCTCCCAACGTGGGAGGGGTGCCCGTCGCACCATGACCCCCCTGATGTTCCGGATGCTGGTGGTGGCGTATACGGAGTCGGATGGGCGCTTGAGGGCATCACAGCAGCCATAAGAGGGTGAGTACACTCTCATTCTGCTGATTCAGCATGCATTGTAGGTGTCTGGGTGGGGGAGATGGTCTGTGGGTTCCCCTAGGCCAGGGCGAGTTTAGTAGGCAAGGTCCCTTCTTAAGGCAGGCCCTGTGGCACCCCACCCCACCTATGTTGAGAACCAACTACATCTAGTTAGGCTTCTGTGACTTCCATGTGTGCAGGAATCGGGCATAGGCCTTGTAACCCATGTCCCTGTGATTAATTAGGGAACTCTAAGTGCACAGCATAGTGCAGGGGGATTCTGTGTCTGTAGTGTCCGCCAACGGTAGAGGTATTGGATGCACTCAACATGTCTTTCTTCTGTCTCCCCCCCTTTTTGTGGTCTCCCTGTTCTTGTGTGCATTAGCATCATCAGGCGGAGTAGCAGTGCCACCAGAGCAAGAGGGAGCTGCCTCCCACATGGCCCTGGAGTGCGACACAACAGAGTCAGAAGCCACCAGTGGGACGGAGGGCGAGGGGAGCTCCACTGCGGGGACAGGAGCTGAAACCAGCGAGACGGACTCCTCCTCTGATGGGAGCTCCCTTGCGGTGGTGGGCCCCTCTGTGTCCCGCATCAACAGGTACAGCCGCCACCCCCCCTACCAGCACCGCCCTCCCAGCAGCCCCTCAGCGTGTGCCCCGTGGCCGCTGACCCAGGAGGGTGGGCATCTCCTTCGCCCCAGGCACCTCAGCCCCTGCCCCAGTCAGCCCTGCCGCCCTCAGTTAGGAGGCCATTGACCTCCTCAGATCCCTCACTGTTGGGCAGTCTACCATTTCGAATTCCATCCAGGGTGTAGAGAGGCAGTTGCAATAGACCAATGCATACCTGGAGGGCATTCATTCTGGTCAGGCAGCCCAACAACAAGCTTTTCAGACTCTGGCCTCAGCACTGATGGCAGCCATTGACCCTGTCTCTAGCTTCCCCCCTCCAACTTCCTCCACCCAGACACAAACCCCTGTACCTCAGCCTATCCCAAGCACACCATCAGACCAGCATGCACACGTCAACACACAAGGGAAGCTCAGGCAAACATAAGCAGCACACATCCCACAGGCACTCACGCAAGCATCATACACATGCAGACATACCAACAGCCATTGCCTCCATTGTGTCCCCCTCCTCCTTGTCTCCCTCCTCCCTCCCAGTCTCGTCACTACATCTTCAGCCACTACCCCAATTACCAGCACACCCAACATCACACCCCGCTCACGTGCAGTCACCACCCCCACTACCATTCACACATGCCCTGTGTCCTCTCCCAGTGTGTCCGTGAGCCCACCTCCCAAGGTACACAAACGCAGCCACACACCCACCCAACAGCCATCCACCTCACGAAAGCCTCCAGCCCATGCACCTTCACCCAAAGTCAGCAAACGTACACCTCCTACAACCACTACCTCTTCCTCCACTCCCAAACCCCCTCCATCTACCCGTCCCAGTGTGTCCAAAAAACTTTTCCTGTCCACCCTTGACCTCTTCCCCTCACCTCCCCCACCCCTTCAGTCTCCTAAGGCCCACCTTTCCAGGACCCAACCCAGCACCTCAGCCACAACATCTGCAGGAACAGTGGTGCCAGTAGTAACCGGCTTCTGGAGTGCGCCAGGCAGCAGGGCAGCCAGTGTGCCAAGGAGCCAGACCACGGACAGTCCCCCACCTCAAAAGCACAAAAAGTTGGCAGAGAGGCAAAACATCTACCACCAAAGCCTCTCCCAGGGGTACAGTTGGGAGTGTGAAGACAGCTGCGCCACCATCCAAGGTGGGGAAGGGGCACAGAAAAACAGGCAAGTCTGCCAAAACCTGCACGGTGGACAAGACCGCCACCAGCACCGCTGAACAGGACACTGCCGCCACAAGCACCGCTGCTAAGGACACCGCCGCCACAAGCACCGCTGAACATAAAACCGCCGCCACCAGCACTGCTGCCAAATACACTGCCGCCACCAGCACCGCTGAACAGGACACCGCCGCCACAAGCACCGCTGCCAAGGACACTGCCGCCACAAGCACCGCTGTACAGGACACCGCCGCCACAAGCACCGCTGAACAGGACACCGCCGCCACAAGCACACCGCCACCACAAGCACTGCTGCCAAGGCCACTGCCGCCAGAGGCACCGCTGAACAGGACACCGCCGCCACAAGCACTGTTGAACAGGACACCGCCACCACCAGCACCGCAGGCCAATGAGCGCAAAAGCTTCTGACGCTACTGAGGCTGCCACGAGCAGGATGAATCACTCTGGGCACAAAGCCCCCTACAGAACCAGTGGAGGAAGGCATCCACTACCTCTATCCTTTGCAGGATGAAGCACTGTGGGCACAAAGCCCCCTCCAGAACCAGTGGAGACTGACATCCACTTGAGAGACTGTGGCTTAGCACTCCCCAGGATAAAGCAGTGGGCAAACCACCCACTGGAGAGACTTGAGAGACTGTGGCTTTGCACTCCCCAGGATAAAGCAGTGGGCAAACCACCCACTGGAGAGACTTGAGAGACTGTGGCTTTGCACTCCCCAGGATAAAGCAGTGGACAAACCACCCACTGGAGAGACTTGAGAGACTGTGGCTTTGCACTCCGCAGGATAAAGCAGTGGGCAAACCATCCACTGGAGACACTTGAGAGACTGTGGCTTTGCACTCCCCAGGATTGCACAGTGGGCAACCCACACACTTGATAGACTTGAGAGACTGGGGCTTTGCACTCCCGAGGATAAAGCAGTGGGCAAACCACCCACTGGCGAGACTTGAGAGACTGTGGCTTTGCACTCCCCAGGATAAAGCAGTGGGCAACTAACCCACTGGAGAGACTTGAGAGACTGTGGCTTTGCACTCCCCAGGATAAAGCAGTGGGCAAACCACCCACTGGAGAGACTTGAGAGACTGTGGCTTTGAACTCCCCAGGGTAAAGCAGTGGGCAAACCAACCACTGTAAAGACTTGTGAGACTGTGGCTTTGCACTCCCCAGGATGTAACAGTGGGCACACCACCCACTGTAGAGACTTGTGAGACTGTGGCTTTGCACTCCCCAGGATAAAGCAGTGGGCAAACCACCCACTGGAGAGACTTGAGAGACTGTGGCTTTGCACTCTCCAGGATAAAGCAGTGGACAAACCACCCACTGGAGAGACTTGAGAGACTGTGGCTTTGCACTCCGCAGGATAAAGCAGTGGGCAAACCATCCACTGGAGACACTTGAGAGACTGTGGCTTTGCACTCCCCAGGATTGCACAGTGGGCAACCCACACACTTGATAGACTTGAGAGACTGGGGCTTTGCACTCCCAAGGATAAAGCAGTGGGCAAACCACCCACTGGCGAGACTTGAGAGACTGTGGCTTTGCACTCCCCAGGATAAAGCAGTGGGCAACTAACCCACTAGAGAGACTTGAGAGACTGTGGCTTTGCACTCCCCAGGATAAAGCAGTGGGAAAACCACCCACTGGAGAGACTTGAGAGACTGTGGCTTTGCACTCCCCAGGATAAAGCAGTGGGCAAACCACCCACTGGAGAGACTTGAGAGACTGTGGCTTTGCACTCCCCAGGATAAAGCAGTGGACAAACCACCCACTGGAGAGACTCAAGAGACTGTGGCTTTGCACTCCACAGGATAAAGCAGTGGGCAAACCATCCACTGGAGACACTTGAGAGACTGTGGCTTTGCACTCCCAGGATTGCACAGTGGGCAACCCACACGCTTGATAGACTTGAAAGACTGGGGCTTTGCGCTCCCCAGGATAAAGCAGTGGGCAAACCACCCACTGGCGAGACTTGAGAGACTGTGGCTTTGCACTCCCCAGGATAAAGCAGTGGGCAACCCACCCACTGGAGAGACTTGAGAGACTGTGGCTTTGCACTCCCCAGGATGCAGCAGTGGGCAAATCACCCACTGTAAAGACGTGTGAGACTGTGGCTTTGCACTCCGCAGGATACAGCAGTGGGCATGAGCCCCCTCGTGGATCTGGCGTCGTGCACTCATCAGGCTGAGGTGCCCCCTTTCCTTCCCCCTGAGGCGCCTGTTGTATTTCTATCTGATGCCCCAGCAGAGTTCTCTCCGTTTTGATCGGGTATTGAGTGTGGGCCTCGCCCATGCATTTTGGGCCCAGTGGTCCACAGACTATGATGGTGGAATACCTTGGACTTGTATTCTTGGTGTATATATTTGTTTATAGTGTAAATATATATATATATATATACATATATTTTTGATTGCTGTATTTGAATAGATTACAAACATTCAACTCATTTCCTTTGATCCTTGCATTCTTCCAGGGCGGGTTGGGGGTTGTAAATGTAATGTATCAACATGTACTTGTGTATGTGTTGTAGTGGGTGAGGGTGGGGGTGGGAGTTTTGCGTGTTGCGTGTGTGTGTCACTCTTTTTTCCCTCCCCTGTGTTGTAGGTGCAGTACTCACCGTGGTCTTCACCGCCGTCTTTGTTGTTCCTGGTAGAGGAGCAGGAAGATAAAGGCTGGGAGTATCTGGAGCTCGGGTTCCTTGGCGTCCTGGTTCCTCATGGGGTGTGTAGAGGTGAGCGTTTTCCCTTCCAAGTCCTGTTTCCACTGTATTTTTGTTCGCAGTGAATCCGCCCTGGAAAAGGTGGTGGATTGGCCTGTTGTAATACAGTGGGTGGAACCTTGTCTTCCGTCTGTCTGTTGGCGGTTACCGCCATGGTGTTTGTTTGTACTGCTGTGGCGGTCGGAGTGTTAAAGTGGCTGTCTATGTTGGCGGTTTCCACCACGGTCGTGATTCCATTTTTTTTACCGCCGCCCTGTTGGCGGTTTTACTGCCGCTTTAACACCGATCGCCAGGGTTGTAATGACCACCAATGTCTCTTTGAAACCATGTATTAACGGATAAGCAAAGGATTAAGTTTGCCACCAACTCCTGCATATCTGTATTTTCATCCACACGGGTCCATTTCAGAAACCTCCTTTAGCTGTTTCTACAGCATACGCACCATTGCGATAGCTTGACCCATGGTACGGTCTTCCTTGCTGACTCCCCGTGTAAAAATTTCAAAGGGAAACATCTCTGTCAAGCATTTTACCAGGTCCCTTTGGTCCAGCTCAATGATTATGCCTTTCACAGTTGCATCCCCTCTTTGCATGACATATTGATTGATTGGTCTGTACTGCTCAAACAGATGTTGTCACATGTAATAAGAAGAATTCCAAGGTGTTAGCACCTCCTGTATGAGGGATTTAATTGGCATTCTATTATCACGCTGGATGATCCTCAACAGTTTGCGAGCTTTAAAAGAATGGCTAAAATGAATGCAGATTATTCTGCATGTGGACAGTAAGTTACTGACTCAAGGTTCTTTTTTTGAAGAACTCCTGTACAATAATGTTTATGCAGTGCGCCAAACACAGGACCCTGAAATAGACACCATCAGACATGGCCTTAACTACATTACTGCCATTGTCTGTGGCAACAAATCCAACAGTAAGCCCTCTCGGGTGCAGCCATTCAAAGACTTTGTTGTTAACGTCACCCAAGATGTTTGAAGCTATATGGGATTTCTCTATGGCGAACATAGCTACTATTGCATGCTTCCGAGCACCATTAAAAATTTCAGCTGTGTCAACACCTGCAGATATCATGCCCCTCATTACGACCCTGGTGGTGAGTGATAAAGTGGCAGTAATACCGCCAACAGGCAGGCGGTAAGTACTGCCAAATTATGACCATGGCGGTGATAACTCACATAGACAGCCAATATACCACACCAACCGACAAGATGGAAACAACAGTCACCACGGCGGTAGCCACCTGCAGCCAGGTGGGAGGCAAAGTACCACCCACCATATTAAGACACAGGAAACCACCTTTTCTGGGGAAGTACCAACACCAACAAAAGCCTGGTGGAAACAGAGCTCAGAAGTGAAAGGACTCAACATTGGAGACACAAGGAAGAACCACTCCACCATGGAACCCGAACTGCATGTCTTCCCGAAGATCTTCTACGTCATGCTCCACCTGGAACACCAATGCAGATGAAGATGACAATGGTGAGTACAGCCACCTGGCACACAAGGGAGGGTGGGAGGAAAACAAGAGTGACACACACATGCACAACACACACCCGACCACACACCATACACACAACCAGCTGCACATGTAAGCCAATGGCACACAATACACGGCATAATAAAACACAAACTATAATGCTGGAGTAACAAAAATTTATCAGCATAGCAAAATCCACCATATGAACCAAACATATACAAATGTCCATAAAGGGCCAATGCACCAGTCCAAAGTCATGAGGGCACACAAGGCCACAGGGCACAGTCCAAGGCCCAACATGTTTCCTGACACAGCCGGAGAGAACACTACAGGGGCATAATTTTGCAAGTGGGAAGGCACCTCGGGTGATGGTGGGCACCTCAGCCGAATACAGGAATGTCCCAATGGTTTTGGAGGGAGCAACATGCCCATTGCTTTGTCCTGGGGAGTGCAAGGCCGCAGTCTCTCAAATGGGTGACTTGCCCACTGGTTCTGGAGGGGGCAACATGCTCATTGCTTTGTCCTGGGGAGTGCAAGGCCACAGTCTCTGGAGTGGGTGACTCTTCCACTGGTTCTGGAGGAGTCTACATGCCCATTGCTTTATCCTGGGGAGTACAAGGCTAAAGTCTCTCAAGTGGGTGACTTGCTCACTGGTTCTGGAGGGGGCTCCATGCCTATTGCTTTGTCCTGGGGGGTGCAAGACCACCAGTCTATGGTGTGGGTGACTTGCCCACTGGTTCTGTAGGGGGCAACATGCCCATTGCTTTGTCCTGGGGAGTGCAAGGCCACGGTCTCTCAGGTGGGTGACTTGCCCATTGGTCCTGGATGGGGCCAACTCGCACAGCAGCCCCTGGAGTGTGGCCTACATGGTGTCTGCTAGCAGTGATGTCTGCACTGTGGTGGTGGTGGTTGGAGCCTCCTGGGCAGCCCCTGCACTGTCCGATGGCTGCACTTAAACAGCTGGTGGTGGGGGCCCGTGACAGCTGGTGGAGGTGTTAGCCTGCCAGCTTCTGCTGGCATAAAGTACCTCGTCTCCTCATGTCCATGGGTCGTGGATCCCTTACCCTTCCTGGCAGGGGAGGATGAGCTCTTCCCCTCTCTGCCTGGTGGTGCAGGCTCCTTCCTCTTCTTCACAGCTGGTGAGGGCCCCTTACCCTTCTTCACAGGTTGTGCAGGCCCGTTCACACTCTTCCCTGGTGATGCAGGACTCTTTAAACTCTTCACTGATGTTGCTGGACTCTTCACACTCTTCCCTGGTGGTGTAGGCCTCTTACCCCTTTTCCCTGGTGGTGCTGGCTCCTTCCCCTTCTGTGTTGTAGGTCTGGTATCCTCACCACCACAAGTAGGTGGTGCTACCACTGTCCCCATGGACTGTTTGGCTGACGTGCTGGGCTGTGTCCTTGGTACCCTGCCCATACGTGCAGGACGGAGGAGGGTTAGGGAAGAAGTCAATTTGGGAAAGGAAAAGCTTAGGGACGTTGGGGCAGGAGGAGTAATAGGAGTGGAGGATGAGGGAGTGGTTGTTGGAGGTGTATGTCTGCTGGACTTGGGTGCAGGTGCATGGGCTGTATGGTGATGTGAGGTTGGCGACTGTTGGATGTGTGAATGCTTACATTTTTGTCCCTTGGGTGGACAGACACAGTGGGAGGGATACAGGGGACGTGTGCATGGTAGTTGTGGCGGTGTCTGCCAGTGAGATGTGTGTTCTGCTTAGTGTGGTGATGCTGATATTGGATGTAGATGTAGTGCATGCAGGTGTGAGTGTAGATGTGACTGGGAGGGAGGTGGAAGGGGTGGGGGGACAGTGGAGGTTGTGGATGTTGTCGTGTCTGCAACTATATGGTATTTGTGTGAGTGCCTGTGGGATGAAGTTTGGTGCTTTCCTGTGCCTCTCTTGTGTGTTGCCTTGTGTGCATGCTCATCTGCATGTGTGCCTGGGATGGATTGGGGTTGAGGGGAGTGGAACTGAGAAGTGGTAGTTGGAGGGAGAACGGTAGAAACAGGGACAATGGCTGCCATCAGAGAGGAGGCCAGAGCCTGAATCGGAATGCATTGCATTGCTGAATTAGGGATTGTAGCCCCTGGATGGCATTCACATTGATTGACTGCCCTACAGAGATGGATTTGAGGAGGTCAATAGACTTGTCACTCAGGGCAGCAGGGCTGACTGGGGCAGGGCCTGAGGTGTCTGGGGCAAAGGAGGTGCCCACCCTCCTGGGTTAGCGGGCACTGGCAACTCGCTGAGGGGCTACTGGGAGGACTGTGCTGGTACAGGGGTGGCGGCTGTACCTGTAGCTGGGGTGGTCACAGAGGTGTCCGCCACCACCAGGGAGCTCCCATCAGAGGAGGTATCAGAGACTGTGTTGTTTCCTCTAGTCTCCTCCATGGTGCTCCCCTCACCCTCTATCCCACTGGTTCCCTCTGTATCGGTGGACTCTGCCTCCATGGTCATGTGGGATGCAGCGCCCTCTGTTGCCGGTGCCCCTGCTCCTCCACCAGATGATGCTAATGCACATAAGGACAGGATAACAAAACAAGAAAGGGGGAAAAGAGACAAAGGATACACTGGGTCAGTGACTGCACCAACACCACCATTGTTGTACACAGAACCCTCACACACAGGGAACAGGCCTACACCATATTCTGTGCACTACCAGTGATATGGCTAGTCACCAAGGCATGATGAGGAGCACACATCGCCAACTGCAGCACACCTGGGACCCATGATGCCCTGCCTGAAAGTGACTACTAACAAGCTAGGGTACCTGTATTTGCCATGCAACCATTACCCTTCAGAGGACCCATGCTGCAAAGCACATTATACTCACCTATAGACTGGACCGGGCCACAATCACAGAGCTGTGTGCCCAGTTAGAGGCTGACCTGTTATCAGCTATCCATCATCCGACTGGGATCCACCCTCTTGTGCAAGTTCTCTCAGTGCTCCATTCCCTGGCAACTGGTTCTTTCCAAGTGACAGTGGGCTTGGCAGCAGAAATGTCACAACCAATGTTCTCAGTCGTGCTGGCAAGAGTCTTGTCTGCCCTAGTAAAACATATGTGCAGCTACATAGCTTTCCCCTCAGGTGGAAGATGTGGCCACAGAGAAGGCCGGTTTCTAAGCAATAGGACATATAGCCAATATTATTGGTGCGATTGATGGGGCACATTGCGCTTGTCCCCCCAGCCAGAATGAACAGGTGTACAGGAATCATGCAGATGATGTGCCTGGCGGACCAGTACATCTCCCATGTCAATGCTAAATATCCTGGGTCGGTAAATGATGACTTTGTCCTGAGGAATAGCAGCATCCCATATGTGATGGGCCAGCTACAGAGGCACAGGGTGTGGCTTATAGGTGAGCTTTGGTCCCCACCGGGTGTATGTTAGTGTATGCCTTTGATGTTAACCTAATAGGATAGTATGTGGCTAAATGCTGTCCCTCAATACCTGCAGGTGACTCTGCCTACCCGAATCTATCATGGCTGCTGACCCCTGTGAGGAATGCCAGGACAAGGGCTGAGAAACGTTTAAATGAGGCACATGGGTGAACCACAAGGATCATTGAGAGGATCTTCGGCCTCCTGAAGGCCAGGTTCCGGTGCCTCCATCTGATACCTGAGAAGGTCTGCCAGATAGTAGTGGCATGCTGCAAAACCTGGCCCTTAGACACCATGTACCTTTCTGCAAGAGGAGGAGACTGGAGATGCCCATGTGGCAGCAGTGGACCCTGAGGACAGTGAGGATGAGGAGGCAGGGGATGAGGATGTGGACAACAGAACATCAGTTATCCGTCAGTACTTCCAAGGACACACAGGTGAGACAGTGCAACTTCACATTTCTATGACTAATGTTGTATTCTGTGTGGCTTTGGCATGATGGCATTACCCACTTTTTACCTCTATTTACCGTCACCTATAGATTATCATTTTGCAGATGTTGGTGATATGACAACAAAGTCTTGATGTGATCACTACAGCCAGCTACACGCCATTCTTCCTATGCTCTCACTCTGTACAGTTAATTTGCAATGGACGTAGCTGTTTCCATCAATACATATTTTAAATACATGAAATACTAGTAGTTGAGGTTTTCCAAGGGTGTTTATTGTAGTGCTAAGAAATTGAGTGTAAAGTGCAATGGAATGGGGTGATGATGGAGGAAAGGTCAGGCTATTGTTCCAGTCTGTTTGTAGCACAGGTGCAGTGTCCAATGGGGTCATAGAAAGGGGAGCAATGGCAGTTCAAAGTGGACAAAGTGACTGAGTGGGACACAAGGGGGACAATTAGGAGAGTCTCATTTCCTGGCGGTGGTCATGGCAAGTGTCTCTGGCTTCTGTCTGGGTCGGAGCAAACATTTCAGGGGGGGATCACCTTCTGCAGGGGAGGGGTGTTGATGGGTTGTGGGTCCTGTGGCGGGGCCTCCTGCCCACTAGCAGCAGAAGTGGAGGGCTTGTCAATGGACTGGCTAGTGGTAGGGGCCTGCTGGTGTGCTCTTGCCTCCCTCATGATGTTGGCCATGTCTGCCAACACCCCTGCTATAGAGATCAGGGTGGTGTTAATCGTCTGCAAGTCCTCCCTGATCCCCTGATACTGTCCCTCCTGCAGCCACCTGTTCTCCTGCACATTGTCCAGGATCTGACCCATTGTGTCCTGGGAATGTGGTTGGGCTCCCAAGATCTAGGAGAGTGCCTCCTGGAGAGTTGGTTCCCTGGTCCTGCCCTCCCCCTGGTGCACAGCAGTCTTCCCAGTTTCCCTTTTAGCCTGTGCCCCTGTCCCCTGAACGATGTGCCCACTGACCCCAGGTCTCTGATTGTCTTGGGTGTGAGGTGTGGCCTGGGGTCCCTGTACAGGTGGGCACACTGCTGATTGACGTGTCCTGGGGACAGAGGTTTGGGTACACTGGGTGGGTGCTATGGTGTTGGGTCCTGATGAGGGAGGCTCTGTGGTGGTCTGTGATTGTGCTTGGGTGACCGGCTGTCCAGTGGTCCCTGATGGACAAGGTAGGTCCCATAGATCCAGATTTGCTGTCATCACTGGGGGCCTCTTCTGTTGGGGGACTGGATAGTGGTGACACCTCCTCTCCACTGACATTGGCTGGGGTACGTGTGGGGTTATAAGTGATGTATTATGCTTCAAGTGTATGACATTTGTACATCCCTAGCTTCCCCTAGCAACACTAACACTATGGTTAGTGTTGCCTTGACAGCTTTTGCTTGTGTATTGTGATGTATTGTGGGATTGTTGTTTTCCCTATGCTGTGCATGCTTTAGTGATGGGTGTTCATGCAGGGCTGTGAGGGGTGTCCATGCATTGGTATGGCATGCAGGGCTTGGCATTGGGGTTAGTGAGATGTGTAGGTGCAGTGTGTGGGTTGGAGTAGAGTGATGGGAGTAAGGGTGTGGGTATGAGATGGCATGCAGGTTTTTTAGGGGGTGATGATTAGTAAATGTTGACTTACCAGTGTCCAGTCCTCCGGCTGCTCCAGGGAGTCCCTCATGCAGTAATGCCAGTACTTGATTCTCTCATGCTGTGAGCTGTGGGGGAAGAGGAGGGGGTCCACCGCCAGTCCTCTGTATGGCGAGCTGGTGCCTTGCTGCTATGGAATGTACCTTCGCCCCTCAGTAGTTCCACCTCTTCCTGATGTCGTCCCTTGTTCTTGGGTGTTGTCCCATGGCGTTCACCCTGTCCACGAATCTCCACCATAGCTCAATCTTCCTGGAAATGGATATCTGCTGTACCTGTGCTCCAAACAGCTGTGGCTCGACCTTGACAATTTCCTCCACTATGACCCTTAAGTCCTCCTCAGTGAAACGGGGGTGCTTTTGTAGTGTCATGGGTGCTGTGTGATGTGTGTTGGTAAGGGTTTGTTGGGTAATGTGGCGGGGTGTGTGATGTGGAGTGAGTGAGGGGTGTATAGGTGTAAGTGGTGTGTGTGTCTAGTTGCTCTTCTTCTCAGTCTCCTGGTGGTAAATGGTGTTGTCAAAGGGTTGTGGGTAATGTGGGTGTGTGTTTTATAGTGCTGTGGGTGTGGTGTAGGTGTGTGTATGGGTGTCAGGTTTTTGTATTTGGTACTGGCCAATGTTGTGTTGTTTTGTATGTGGGTGTTTATTCTGTGCGCAGCCGTATGTACTGCCAATGGTTTACCGCAGATGAATGCCCGTCGTGGTGATTCTTGGGTAATAATGTGGTGGGTGTGGTTTTGTTGGCGTAACAGTATGGGTTTTGGTACCGCCACTTTATCACTGACCTTTGGTCTGGCGGATTTGTGTATGTGGCTGCATTCTGTCAGATTGGTGTATATGTGAACGGATATCTGCACTGTGGCGGTAGGTTGGTGGCCGTCAGCATGGCGGTAAGCGTGATTTACCGCCAATGTCTGCCGTCATGTGGATTGTCCGGACAACACTCTGCTGCATAGCATGTCCAGCCAATTCCAGCACATCATGATGTAGTGCTGGAACAGCAACAATGGTGAAATAGGTCCCGCTAAGAACCTTCCATTTCAGGCTGATAGCTCCCACTCCTTCCACAAAAGAAAAAGAAAGGAGTTCCAATGCTAACATTGTAGCCAGCTTCCATTTATACAAAGGTGCTGTTGGGTGGTTGCGTTCGTACTGTCCCTCCTGCCTAAACATGGCAAGAATAATAGCCTGGATTATTTTTTTGGGCTGGTGCCACTGATGCAGGCAACTTAGAAGGTGGTGGTAGGCTCAATGTGTGTCTCAGGGGGGCAGCCAGTGTAAGTTCTTGCCTTGGTGTTTCGACCTTACTCTGAGCCTTCCTGTGCCATTGCATTGTTGCTGATGTGGGTGACGATACTACTGCACAGCTGAGGACAGTGCTGATTTGTGTGACAAAAAAGTCACCCTCTTCTTCACCTTCCACCATGATCGGATCAGATTTCCTGCCTTTAACATCTTCACGGACACCACTTGCAGGCTTTTCCTTTAGTCCCAGCGAAATTACATGGTGTTTCCTCAAATATGTTTTTTTGCCTCTGGTTGCATAGTTTGTACCAAGCTTTTCCTGACTAACACTTGCTTGGCTAATTGAGCATATGGCAATGTTTGACTCCTTTTCACTAACCATAAAGAAGTCCCAAACTGGGGAGGTCAACTTTCTAACACTGGTGCTACTGCCAATGTCTGATAAATTAGAGATAGGTGGATGTTGTTTTGATGATGTTTGCCTCTCTGTGGTGCCTTCTGCTACTGAGGTGAGTGTGGATGTAAGCTGCACACAGGGCCTTCTAAGAATAGAAGCTGGTGGAGGTAGTGATAATGCTGCCATATCTTTCAGAGCAGGTTGAGATGATGAGGTAATGTTTTACTCCACTGGGGCTGGGCTAACATCCATGAGGAATGGCTCATCGTCAGACTCATTATTCTCCTCTTCTTCATCCATACCTCTAAGGCTTTCAGGAATCTTTCTTTTCACTCTGTGCCTCTCCTGACATGTCTCAGACTGAGGTGGCATCCAAGTGGCTTGAGGAAGAAGATGTTGGAGATCTGGAAGACGGTGGATCTTGTGAAAGAGGGGCTTCTTTGACTTCCTCAGCATGAAGCTCAATATCCATCATGAAGTTGTCTGTCAGCAGTAGCACTTAGCTTCAGCAGATGAAGAGATGTCCATGTGGTCGTGAGTGCGGTCACGTGTCACGTCGAGCACAGGCCTTCTGTCTGGTAGCACTGTAGGTAATGTTTCTTTCTCTTCATGCACCTAAAAGCAAACAGGCAAAAGGATCAGAGAAACGTGGCATTGTTGTTGCAGTTGCATTAGTAGTAGAAACAAGCAATGTCATAGACTGGTTACTTAAATAAATGGATAAATAATTATAAAATACAGTTTATCCATTCGTAAATTACACACCAACATTAACTTTCATTAGCATGTAAGTCTGTAAGTCATGAAAGAGCAACAACTACAACATACAGAATGTAACTGTTAGCTTTATCTGTTTACATCAAATTGGCATGTGGCACTCAGTGAGGTGCAGGAGACAAATGGAATAATTATAAACCTTGAATA
Source organism: Pleurodeles waltl (assembly GCF_031143425.1). Lineage (NCBI taxonomy): Eukaryota > Metazoa > Chordata > Amphibia > Caudata > Salamandridae > Pleurodeles > Pleurodeles waltl. Next base: position 654,301,612 of record NC_090443.1, on the reverse strand, counting down.
ATGTGATGTTATGAAATGTAGTGCAACTGTACTCCTATAGCAGACATAGGTCTAATGAGAAAAATTAGAAGAAAAACATTCATTTATGTAAAAAAAATCAAAAAGCAAGAAAAAAGTTTAAAACATATTATTATTATTATTATTATTAAGCTGATATTATAAAATTAAATAAAACAAAGAGTGTGAAAAAAGAAAAGGATAAACATTTTAAAAATATATTGCAATTGCTGATGTACCAGGGCACGTGACTAGCATGAAAAAACACAGGGATTTGGGAGGAGGTGAAAAAAAAGTTTTTAAAAAAAAGTATATAAATATAAAAAACAGCTCATACACTAAATTTAATAATAAGCATAATTGACCTACTAGGTATGAATAAACAACACACAAAATGTCTGCCAGGCACATGGTCAAACACAACCAGCAAGGATGCATGGCCACAACAACAAAGAAGGAACACATGCAGACCGAATGCTCACTGGCTGCCTACACACAATGGTTGCCAGCCACATAGTCAGACAACAACGAGCAAGGAGGCATGGCCATCCCAGCAAAGAAGAACACATTCAGGCCTAAAGCACATTGGCTGCCTACACAAAATGGCCATCAGTCACATGGTCAAACAACAACCAGCAAGGAGGCATGGCCACCACAACAAAGAAGAACACATGCAGGACTACTAGCTGCCTAAACAAAATGGCCACCAGCCACATCAAACAACAAGCAGGATGAATAGAAAACAAAAAAAAACACATATAGGTATAGGACTATAATTTTGAATACACAAAAGGGCTCCTGGCCACATCACACGGGGAACAAAGACAAATGGTGGCCTATGACAAACACTCTCACACACTGACCAGACAAAGGAGGCATTGGTACAGGAGAAAAAAAAACAGCATTAAGTCAGCATTAGTAATTCCAAAAACTTAAAATAAAGGGACTACAAAAGTTTACAACCACAACACATAATACAAATGCATCACGTACTATATAACCCCCTATACACGCTTTGCAAGAAAAAAATGTAAAATACCGCCAAATAACATTTTGTTATTTTTAATCCGATGCAATCCATGGTGTTTCAGTTCCACAGACACCGCAAACTGTTGTTTTTCATCATGCACTCTTGACTAGTACAGGGCCTACAGCAGAAAGGCCTAGTAAATTATCAGACTCTGCAAATTTGCATTAACATTCAATTTAATGATTATTGCAAATTTACAAAACAGAATATGGAGCAAATATAGTGCACTTGTAGTGTAGCCATTTTTAATATAGCTTTATGCACGTTAGGTTAACATATTAGGCCTCTGTGCACTTTGCCCTACATACATTTTATTCCGCTTCGCACTGTTATTTTACAATAACCAGTTTTACGGTCTTGTTTTATTCTTTCTATCACACTGTTTAGCTTAGTTCAGCACTGTGTTTCTCAAACACTGCATTCTTGCTCACCCTGTGCTTCAGTCAAGGCTACAGTCTGGTACATTGCCGGTACACGTGGTGGAAGCTTAGTCTCTAGTGTTCGTAGACGATACACATCCTTACGTAGGGACATTTTCTTAGAACATCTGCGTGTTAGTTATAAAATCACTTTCTAGTCCTAGTACAGGTCAGAGGGAGATTCCGACCAGGAACCTACAACTAGATGCTGACTGCCCCGTTGCAGATGCTGATGCAGCTTACAGGCCTTTGCTCAGGTATGAGGGTTGATGTCCTCCTGGGGGAACCTGAAAGGCAGGCTTAGAGCTTCACATGCTGTGCTCATAATATAACTTAGAGAGAACTTAATATAGTTGCACTATGATAGCCTTATTCTTGTGCTTCACTCTTATTGTTACTATTTTAATCCTACTGTGTTGTTTCGTTCTAGTTATTGCAGCTCACGCCTTACTATACAAAATGCAGTTGTTTTATTAAACCAATCTTTAAAACTTAAACTGCCTTTGTCATTTTTATATGAGACCGTACTGTGTATCAGAGCACCGGTTGTGACCTGAGTGACCACGACTTCCCTGGGAAGTAATAAGATGTCATGCGCTCGGCTGCCCAATTGTCTCTTCCATTTGGGAGAGATAAGGCACTGCTAGTTAGCCGGAGCATAACCCAGATTTGGGGTGACAAGGTTCCTTCACCGTGGGTCAGACTTAGGGGGTCATTCTGACCCCGGCGGTCAGAGACCGCCGGGGCCAGGGTCGGCGGGAGCACCGCCGACAGACCGGCGGTTCCCCGCAGGGCATTCTGACCGCGGCGGTTCGGCCGCGGTCAGATGCGGGAAACCGGCGGTCTCCCGCCGGTTTCCCACTGCCCTGCAGAATCCTCCATGGCGGCGGAGCGCGCTTCGCCGCCATGGGGATTCTGACACCCCCTACCGCCATCCTGTTCCTGGCGGGTCTCCCGCCAGGAACAGGATGGCGGTAGGGGGTGCCGCGGGGCCCCTGGGGGCCCCTGCAGTGCCCATGCCAATGGCATGGGCACTGCAGGGGCCCCCGTAAGAGGGCCCCACAAAGTATTTCAGTGTCTGCTATGCAGACACTGAAATACGCGACGGGTGCCACTGCACCCGTCGCACCTTCCCACTACGCCGGCTCAATTCTGAGCCGGCGTCCTCGTGGGAAGGTTGATTTGCCCTGGGCTGGCGGGCGGCCGCCCGCCAGCCCAGGGCAAATCCCAAAATACCCTCAGCGGTCTTTCGACCGCGGAGCGGTATTTTGGTGGGGGAACTTTGGCGGGCGGCCTCCGCCGCCCGCCGAAGTTAGAATCACCCCCTTAGTCCTCCACACTGCAAACGATCTGGCCGTCCAAAAATCCAGTAGTCTCATGAGGATAATGAGAGCCTACGTGACATGGCGCCACCAACGATTGGTCAGGCTCTAAGTTTCGGGTCCACCGGTATATCTCGGTCTCATGTAATATATTGATCCCTCAGTTCCGTATACGGAGACGTCCGTGGTACTGAGGACTTCCACCACAATTGTATAGGTAACCCTATTTACAAGCTTGAACCTTAAAAGGGAAAAAAAACCTTTTTGGTGTGCCTTCTCTAAATTCATGGTGCTTTACTAATGGCGAATCCCCAGGTTATAAAAATTGCTCTTAACATGAGACAACCGCTCACAGCACATTTGCTAGCACGGGGCCTTACGGTCCAGGGTGGTCCAGTCACGTTTGTGGTGGACGCCCACGCAGCCTATAGAACAGAACTTTTTTACCCCTGAGTCACATTTCCAGCAGTTGATGGGAACACACATACATTCCATACATATACAGTAGCGAACGGGTCTGGACGATATAGGGCAAACGCATATTTGGAGATACCTCTATCTTATCAAGACCATAATAATTGGCTTGATGGCGCCCTACCCCATACAATATTACCAGTAAGGTTAGGTCCACTAAGTAATGAAGGTCCGACCTGGCCTTTATTGGCCACCTATACACCACATCCTGCGGCTGCGAATATGGCGGTGGCTGAGGTTCGACGCTTATATACTGACTTAACAGTGATATATAGACACTTAGTACAATTTGTAATGCAAACACTAAATACAAACCCAGCGCGTGCTGCTCCAGCTCACCCACATGCAGTAACACCATGTATCAATCCAGTGACTGTACACTCTATTATGGGTAAAGTCCCAGCAAAACGAGAGGAGACTCCGTTTTGGCTGGCACAAAAAATTAATACGCTGGAGGCGGTATTTCCCCATACGGGACCTCAGGACAAACATAGGATATTAACCATGTGTTTACCCTTTGGGATGGTTCCCACAGTGGAACACTGTAACACATGGGGCACGGTGTTTGCCGCGCTCTATACCACGGCACACGGTACACCGACACTAGCCAATCTACCGGAAGTGCTTAAACAAATTCAGGATGGATACGGGGCTGCCCCGGCCTTACATTTGGGAATGCAACTGATAGACAATTTTGCCACAGTTTCTTCAATAATCCTAAGCAATCTTAAAGGGGAAGCAGTTGTGCTTGCAGTGTGCATGCGTCTTTGTGATGTTCCGCAACAGGATCAGGAGCGGGAACTGCCTAAAATAATAGCGGAAACATATTCCAGTATTGGTCGAGGTAGCCTGGGGGCTCGACCACAAAAACCTCAGATTCAGGGGAAAAATAATAAAGATAAGGAAACAGCAACCTAAGGGTAATAAGAAGCGCTGGGAGAAAAAACAACAAACACCTAAAAAGGAAAGGGGAGAATCTCTGCGTACGGAGACCCCGCAGAATAGGTATAATCTCAGAAATAGGGATAATATTAAAACGCCTGATAGATATCAACATACTGATATACTACAATCTCGTTCCTTTCAGGACTCATCGGAAAAGAGAAATGAGAGAGGTGGGCGGTCAGAGCGGAGACCAGTGTATGTGAAACCGAGACAGGAATCACAACGCTCTTCAGAGGTTTCTGTCAAGAAGGAAGGGAAACCAGTACAACAAAAACAACAGTTTAAAACGAAAAAGGTGGCAGCAGTCTCAGTTAGACATGCCACTCAGGAAGAGGGTCCTCTTGAAGAACAAGACATGGGCTCTAGCACTGCTAGACAGTGCAGCAGAGGTCACAATAGTTCGCCGGAATCTTCTAGAGCATCTTGAGGTGAAAGCAACTGATGACTTCATAAAAGTAGAAACAGCAGACATGCATGTCTCCGAACCCGATAGGGTGTATACAGTGACTTTTACAATTGGAAGGAGACATTGAACGCACTAAACACGCAATCTTTTGGGATCGTGTAGTTAAGATATATGACATTTTGCTGGCTGAACAGGATTGGCCGCCAGATTTTGTCCGCACCTGCCCAGATGGGGAGGGGGTTATTGAACCTTCCTTCTCGCCCCTTGTTCCGGAGGTACTCGTTGAGTCCTATTTTATGAAATGGGCCCTCGCACAGGCACCTGAGTTATATAGAAATCACGTTGGGTGGGATAGGGATTCTCCATATCATGTAATTCCTGTTAAAGGTGAGCCTCAGCCACAACCGCAGTATCCCATAAAACATGAAGCAAGGGCACAGGTGAGAGAAATACTTACACAATTAGAATACCAGGGGGTAAATGAACCCTGTGTCTCACCGATGAATAATCCCTTATTCCCTGTAGCTAAACCGGACCATTCATATAGAATAGTCTTAGACTACAGACATTTGAATGGACATACACGCACATATGCTATACAAAATTCACACAGCACTGCACTAATGAGCAACATTGTGCGGAAGAAATATAAAACAACTTTAGATATCTCAAATGGATTCTTCTGTCAGAATATAGTCCCTGAAAGCAGGGATTTAACCAGCTTTAGTGCACTAGGCTCCCAGAAAAACGTCTGTTGTTTGCCTCAGGGGTATAAGAACAGCCCAGGACTGCTTACAGCTCGTGTGACTGATATTTTGCACGAGCACGACCCTTAAGCGTTGTCATATGTGGATGATGTATATCTCACGGATGACGAGTTGCTGCAACATTTAAGTCGGGTAGCCCGCATTGTTGTTGGGTTTGCCGAAATCGGCTACAAATTTAACTTTAAAAAATCAAAAATTGCCTTCCTCAGCGTCATATTCCTGGGATATGAGCTGTTGAGTGAAGGTAAGAGCCTAGCACAATTGCAACCACTAAATACGATGAAGAAACTCCAATCATTGTTGGGCTTTCTAAATTTTGGCAGAACATACATTCCTGATTATGCTACATGCATAAAACCTTTATATGAATTAATACGTCCTGATTTTTTTAGCAAATTCAGGACAATTGAACATACCCATACTCTTCGGGAGTTACAAGCAGATATGCTGGCAGCGAAACATCTACACACACGGGACAATAAGACACATTTGGTCATCAGGGTGATAGCTGGGGCCATTGGGTTTACTTATGTCACATTTAATGAAGGTGAGACAGTCCCCATAGCATACAAGTCCCACTTGTGTTCCGCTGCCGAGCAACGATTTGCACCCACAGAGAAAATTCTCACTTCTGTACAGATGGCTGTTCTTAAAGAAAGACCTCTGGCCCAGGGAAAGCGCATTATTGTTGTTTTTCCTATTCCGGCCCTTGAGGCTGTTACAAAAGCTGGCGTCCCAAACACAAAAGCACTCCACCCAAGATGGATACAATGGGCCACGTCGTTGACAGCCACTGATGTAAACTACATTTTTGACCCAAAGTTACAAACTCAGGAATTTCTACAATATGAAGTTGAATATCCAGTTCCCGCTGACACATTGCCTATTGCCCAATATCAGGTAGTCATGTACACCGATGGCTCTGCGCAACCAGCGATAGGAACGAAGCATGTGCAGTTGTGAGCGGCCATATGGAGGGGGAGAAATTCTGCCCCCAACATACTTATACCCAGACCTTAGGGGATTCTACTGCACAATTGGCTGAGCTAAAATCTCTACTAATGGCACTGGAACATACGGATCCGACGCAGTACACACTGATTGTTTGTGATTCGTATTATTGCGTCAAGTCTTTTAACAAATACTTACATTACTGGCGCATGAATGGGTTCAGAGATTCAAAAGGCAACACCATTAAACACAGACTTCTGTGGGGGAAGGTAGCAGACCTGAAAGAGTCGCTACCCAAAATCCATGTTGTGCATACACTTGGACACCAGCGCATTGGCATACACGTTGCTGGTAATACTTTGGCTGATAAAGCCGCAAAGTCGGCAGTGGCAGTTGCCACTGTAGGTGCAGTGACTCGTTCGAGTACCAAACCAGACACGGAGATTATGGCTGCCATAAGAGCTACGGTTGATGGCAAGCCTTATCCAAAAGGATTTCTGAATAAATATCAATATTTTATGGAAAGTATGCTGAACGCTGAAGTTAAAATTCCTAGCGAAGGCGTACGCGACATCCCCAATAAAGATGTAACACCACAATTGATTAAAGCAGTGCATGAGGGGGTGGCATCTGCACATGCAGGCGTGGCAGCTACAATTTCACTATTACAGGCCCGCTATTGGTGGCCTGGTCTCTATAAAGAGGCCAAGCAGTATGTCCTTTGTTGTGACATCTGTCAACAAATTAAAGTTTCCACAGCCAAGCGCCCGCCACAGACACCCCTCTTAATCTCAAACAGACCATTGCAATGTGTGTACCTGGATCATTGTGGTCCATTAACACCGGATAGTGCATACAAATATATCTTAGTCGCTGTTGATTCCTGCTGCAGATTTGTGTGGGTGTGGCCACAACGCTCAGCTGACGCTCGGACTGTTATTAAAGATTTGCGAGTCTTTGTCAGTACATATGCAGTTGCGGCATTCCATTCGGACCAGGGCCCTGCTTTCGCCTCAAGGGCATTCAGGGACACCATGGCTTTGTTGGGGGTCCAGCTCCAGTACTCGTCTCCATTTCAACCCGAGGGAAGTTCTGTCGTTGAGCGATTAAACCACGATTTAAAGCAATCCTCAACAGCCAGAGTCTTAGGTACGGGTCGTAGTTGGCTAACCCACCTGTATGGAGTTCAGAGAGCACTAAATAACCTGCCTAGAAGGTCCCTGGGGGGTCGTACTTCATATGAGTGCCTGTTCGGGACACAAATGTTTGTTCCAGATCTTGATGGTACTGGTGTGGAGGCGGCGGAGACACCTTTTGACATAAATGATTGTGTCACTGTTTTACAGGAATTACAGCAGTTCCGTGAAGATAACTCTTCTAAAAGTGCTGCCTCAACGGGAATTAAGGATGTGCCAGTAACACCTTCTGGCTGGATTCTCAGGGTTGGGGATCTTGTGCGTGAAAAGGTCACAGTAAAAAAAGAATTTGGCCATTCTTATGGTGCACCAGTCCCTGTTTTGGGGATACAAGAAACGAGAACTGTTATTCTGCCACTGTTGCCAGGTGCCAAAGAAAATCACTTTGTTTCTATTGACAATGTCAAGTTACAACATGTGGCCGATTCTACACAGCCGACCAAGAGGAACGTCCAGTAGTTCCTGAATCCCTCTCACTGCTGGAGAAGAAGTTCTGCTTCAAGTTGTCTATACCAACACTGTTGCCTCTCCGAGCTTGGGAAGGGTGGATGATGATCTTGCATTAGTTCCATTAACAATGACCAATTTAGAAACATTTGATCGAGTCACCATGAATGCGGACGTGGCGGATGGTGCTGTCTACACTATGCCATCGCGAGAAACACCAACTCCTCCATTGACTACGGCAACGCCTTTTGCACGAACTGAAGACCCTTTCATTTTTAACATTTCTAAAGGAAATGCTTTAGATATTACAGTTTTGAATACAGTAGTATGATGTCACGTATGCCATGCTTTTGTAATATATATAGAATGATAGCAATCACCTTGTTCATTAGCATACTGGGAGGAGGCAAATGTCAGGGGGACAGACTCAGAAACTTGAGGGCAGGGAGGAGGGTGCAGAGGCAACAAGTTGACCATGCCTGGAAGGTGGGAGGAGCAGTGGAAGCACAATGGACCATGGAGGGCAGGGGAAAGGGCTCAGGGGCAACAAACTGTCAAAGCCCAGCTCACCTGAGTTCTTGTTCAGTTCTGATGGAGGTTGAAGACAATCCGACCCCACCCTGAAACTGCTTGTTCCAGCACACTAGTTTTTAAAACAGTGCACTAAGAACAGAAGCTCAAGGGAAGGGGGGAAGTGGATAAAATAAAAAAAAGAGAGACAACACCGTTCTTGCGTTTCCACTGTTGAAGTGCTGCACAAATCTGCGGCCCTTTCTGACTTCTGTAGAAACTGGTGCCTAATGAAACATAAACAAAGAACAGATAAGTGCAACCTATTCCTAAATGGGTTCCTGACTATCCCTTTATTTATTAGAAATTCTCTTCTAAAAGTACCTCTTGGATCCTGGTCTCTAGTTTCCAGGTTTGGAATGTGTTACTGCTCTGGGATGTGTTTTCTATTACTGTAAAACTTTTTTTCCATATTTCCAGAATCTTTTATAAAACAAATACTGTACTTTTACATCAAAATACAGCATGTAATTTGTGCAAGTCCTTGATTTACTGTTTGCCTTGCTGTTAATGGTTTCCACTGTTCGATTCTTAAAAGTTCCATGAGAAAAAACAATGTTTGCTTCACAAAGTTCTGCAAAATATTCTTGTAACAAAGAGTTTGAATCACAATGTTCGTGGAAGGTATTTCGTTTCAAATTGTCTATACACGAATCCAGAAATTGTTGTCAAAGTTCTTTCAGGTAATAAAAGGTTTTGCACTTACTTGTTGCTGCGAAGAGATACTGATCAGTCTAACCTTGTCTTCTTTCTCTTTTGCAGGTTACTCATAGGAGAGAGGCTGAAGCAAGGAGGAACCGGAAACCGGAAGAAGGAAGAGCCAGAAGCTGCGCCCATCGAAGTCAATGAAAGTCTGTAAAGAGCAGGAGTGCCAGCGCCGAGGGATCTGTTCTCAGGTAAGCGGGAGGTAGACGAGCACAAGCACTGGGTGAGGCTCCGGGGATGCCTTTTATAGACAGGGCTGGGTGTGGTTTGAAGGGCTGGGTGTAGTCCTCACATGCTGCACATGTTCTTGGAAGGTGTGCAGAGCTGGGTGTGGTTTGAAGAGCTGGGTGTGGTCCTCACATGCTGCACATGTTCTTGAAAGGTGTGCAGAGTTTCAGTTATTATGCAAATGAGTTGAATTAACACATGGCCTAGGGAGGAGTGTTTTAAAGAAGCCTTGGTAAAAGCAAGGCCCAATGTGTAAACAAAACAGCACATTAAACAACATACACAGAAGCCTAGGGGGGGGGGAAGGTGAGATAACAAGAAAGGCTTTCAATAGTAAGTTTAAAAGGGAGCTATTACAGAACCCACTAGTGCAGTGAGAGGGGACATGCTCTTTGCTGTGTACAAACCCTAACAGTTGCCCCCCTCAAAGGCCCTCCTACAGGACGGGGTTTTCCTGGATTTTTTAAATAAAACCGTCTAATCAGCTGTGGGGCATGTACATATGATGCTGGTTCCCATGAATTCTCAGATTCATCATATCCTTTCCATTCTACTAAATAAAACAGACGTCCACTAATTCTTTTTGAGTCTTTTATGCTTTTCACTTCATATTCCAGATTTCCCTTAATTGGTATGGGTGGAGGTGGTGGTTCAGGTCGGGTTTTTGAGTTGCACGGCTTAAGCAAGGACACATGGAATGTAGTATGTACTGGATATTCTTTTGGTAAATCTAATTTTACTGTTACCGGGTTTACTATGGCAGTTATACTAAATGGTCCAATGAAACGTGGTTGCAGCTTTCGGGATCCCTCTATGTTTAGGTTCTTTGTGGAGAGCCATACCTTGTCACCAATTTTATACATTGGGGCCTCAGACCTGTGTTTGTCTGCTTGTCTTTTCATGCTTTCCTTGTACTTTAATAAATGTTTCCTGGCTTTGTCTTGTATGTCACCTAACCTCGTTAGTCTATCCGTTACTGTAGGCAACAGGGAATCTTCTAACAAAATGGGTATAGCTCTTGGATGATACCCCTGCAAGAAATAGAATGGTGAGCAAAGTAGAGCTGAATGCTCAGTATTATTATAAACAAACTCTGCTACAGGGAGAGCTTCCAACCATTCACTAGAATAATCAGCCAATAAACAACGTAGCGTTTGAAGTAAGGTTTGGTTCAGTCGTTCAGTCTGTCCATCTGTCTCTGGGTGGAAAGCAGTGGATAAGGCCACATCTATTTTCAGTTTTTTACATAATTTTTTCCAAAATTTAGAGTTGAACTGGCTCCCTCGGTCTGACACCACTTTGCTTGGCAAACCATGTAAACGCACAATTTCCCTTATAAAAATATCGGCAAATTCTGCTGCCGTGGGTAATTTCCGTAATGGTACAAAATGTGCCATTTTAGATAAAAAAATCCACTATAACCAACACTGTTGTGAAAGATTTTACAGGTGGTAAACCTACAATAAAGTCTACGCTCACAGTGTGCCAAGGTTGCTTGGGTGTTGGCATTGGTATTAACAAACCGTCAGGGGCCTTATGAGAAGATTTATGTCTTGCACAAATTGGACAGGTAGTGACAAATTGCTTAATGTCCTTTCTTATAGTGTCCCACCAAAAGTGTTTTTGCACATTTTCCAGGGTTTTTACCCAACCAGGATGACCTGCCAACGGTGAGGCGTGATGCCAAATTATCACCTGTGTTTGTAATTCAGAGGTGGGCACTAACAGCATGTTGTTGTGATACAATAAACCTCGTTGTATTGTGTTATGGGAATCCTTTAACCAATCCTGAGGTGCTATTTGCATGTGTGCATTATATAGATCTGTGATGAAATCCTTCTGTTGTACTGGTGCCAACAACTTTTGGGGAGGAATAATGGGTTCTCCTATTTTATCTTGTTTCATGTCTGAGGTATGTCCGTATCTAGATAACACATCAGATTGAATTTGTTGTGCACCTGGTCTATAGGTTATAACAAAGTCAAATGTGCTAAAAAAAATTAACCAGCGCATCTGACGTGGTGTTAGTGCTTTAAGTGATCCAAAAAACTGTAGGTTCTTATGGTCAGAAAAGATTGTAACTGGGTACTTGGCTCCCATTAAATGGTGCCTCCATTCTGAAAAGGCTACTTTGATAGCTAGTAGTTCCCTTTCAGCCACAGTGTAATTTTGTTCAGCTGACAATAACTTTTTGGAATAGAAGGCTATAGGATGTAACTGGCCATCTACTGCATCTCGTTGAGAGAGAACTCCTCCTAAAGCTACTTGTGAAGCATCCGCTTCAACAAAAAAGGGCAAGTCAGGATCAGGATGTTTCAGAATTGGGGCTGAAGTGAACTTTTGTTTTAGGAGTTGAAAGGCGTGTGCCGCCTCATCAGTCCAAAGAAATTGTTGCCCTTTCCGCAACAAGGTAGTTATTGGGGCCGCAATGTCTGCAAAATGTGCAATAAACCTCCTATAAAAATTGGCGAAACCCAGAAATTTCTGAATATCTTTTACAGAGGATGGTTCTGGCCAATCAGCAATAGCACTGATTTTCTTTACATCCATAGTTATTCCTTGAGGTGACAGGCAGTATCCTAAAAAGTCCACCTTGTTGACATTAAAAGTACACTTTTCTAACTTAGCAAAAAGATGATTTTCTTTTAACTTTGATAATACTGCACGAACATGTTGGGTATGTTCTTCTGAGTTCTTAGAGTAAATGAGGATGTCGTCTATGTATACTATGACACAAACGTCCAGGAATTCGTGTAGGACCTCATTTATAAAGAACTGAAAGGCCGCAGGGGCATTACATAACCCAAAGGGCATTACTGTGTACTCAAATAAACCAAACTTTGTCTTGAAAGCTGTCTTCCACTCATCCCCCTCTTTTACTCGGACCAGGTGGTAAGCTCCCCGCAGATCTAGTTTAGTGTATACAGTACAATGTCTTAATTGATCCAACAACACAGGTATTAGAGGAAGAGGATATTTATTCTTTATTGTAGCCTTATTTAGTCCTCTATAATCGATACACGCGCGCAGGGATTTATCCGGCTTCGGGATAAAAAAGAGTGGAGATGACACCGGAGATGTGGAATGACGGATGAACCCAGACTGTAGTAGGTCATCTAGGTAGGTTCTTAAGTATTTGGTTTCTTCGTCAGTCAAAGCATATACTCTGTTATTAGGTAAAGGGGCCCCTGGGATAAGATCTATACGGCAGTCATAAGACCGATGTGGGGGCAGCACACTAGCCTTTACTGGATCAAAGACGTCTTTAAAGTCAGAATATTCAGGAGGGAGACTTGGTTCATCTTGTGTAACACTAGCACAGTGTAATACTGTGCTCTGTTCTGTACCTGCTTCTTGATAGCAATTGGTTCTACAGAAAGAGGAATCCAAAGTAACAGTTCTATTCACCCAATCAATTTTTGGGTTATGAGTTGTTAACCAGGGTACCCCGAGAATCAAACCAAAATTAGGAGTATCTATCAGATCAAAGCTAATCACCTCTGTGTGCCCGTTCTGACAGACCATAACAAGTGGGCTTGTTTGTTTTGTGATTAATCCAGAGGTCAATTCTGACCCATCCATTGCACATACTGCTTCTGGACAAGGCTTTAGGCACATAGGAAGTCCTAAGATTTCAGCTAACTTATTATCCACAAAATTTCCTGTTGCGCCTGAGTCCAGCAGGACAGGGAGAGAATGCCTCACTTGGGTAGTAACAATTAAAACGACCTGAATTATGAAATGTCTAGGTATGTGCGGAACCCTGAAGGCTGCAGCATTAGAGGTTTGATTAAGATGTTTTCTCGAACAAGTAACCTCTCCCCTTGTCGAGCTTAATCGTTTCCCGATTCAGTTGAGGAGGTGGAGGAAACAGCACCCTTTCGTGGAGTTTTAGGCTTTACTGGACATTCTCTGGCAAAGTGACCTGCCCTGCCACAATATAAACATAATTGAAATTTTCTCCTTCTTTCTTTTTCCTCTGATGTGAGTGGACCTCTGAGTGTCCCTATTTGCATAGGCTCTGGTTCAGGGAGTTTATTATCTGTGTCTTTCTTCTCGTGTCTAATAAAAGTTAACCGTGATTCCAGTTTGTATTTATCTCCCTTTCTTTCTCCTAGTCTATGTTCTAATTTCACAACTAAATCTACAAAGTCTGAATAGTCTTTTGGCAAATCAACGATATGAGCCAGCGCGTCTTTTAACTCGTCTCTCAAACCTTTATAAAAAAGGGAGACACACTTTTCTTCTGGCCACTGTGTCTCGGTGAGTAAACGATTAAAACTAGTGAGATAGGTCAATAAATCCTTGTTACCTTGTTTAAGATTTAAAAGCTCATTATCACTTGCCTGCATGAAAGTGTGTTTTGCAAAAAGGCTGGTCATGGTACGTTTAAATTGATTCCAATTATGGAGGATGGGATCATCTCTATCCACGAAAGGAATTGACCAATTGGCTGCTGTGCCACCCAAATAAGACAAGACGAATGCCACTTTCGTATCATCAGTAGGGAACTGTTGCGGCTTACAAATGAAGTGTAATTGACATTGATTGATAAAAACATGGAATTTGTTACTATCTCCATGAAAACGTTCAGGTGCTGCTAAGGGCACAACATTAGGAACATTAACAGTAACCTCAACTGGGGAAGGCAAAGTTGTATGTTTTGATGGCGCCCCTGTCTCTGAGGAGGTTTTAAACAAAGGCGTAGAAGCTGTGTTCCACTGAGATCCCCTAAATTTATACCTGTTTAAATCCTGTTTTAAAGAGGTATTCTCCATCTTTAATCTCTCTATTTCCTCTTGCATATGTTGCAAGATGCCAGACACATATTCATTATGAGCCAAGTCCTCATTTAGGGCCTGCGCCATATCCGTGACGACAATGCCCTCTATTTCTTCCCCAGTATTCATCGTCCACCAGAACTGAAATTTTTTAAAGGCTTGTGCTTCTGTCAAAGCCCAGCTCACCTGAGTTCTTGTTCAGTTCTGATGGAGGTTGAAGACAATCCGACCCCACCCTGAAACTGCTTGTTCCAGCACACTAGTTTTTAAAACAGTGCACTAAGAACAGAAGCTCAAGGGAAGGGGGGAAGTGGATAAAATAAAAAAAAGAGAGACAACACCGTTCTTGCGTTTCCACTGTTGAAGTGCTGCACAAATCTGCGGCCCTTTCTGACTTCTGTAGAAACTGGTGCCTAATGAAACATAAACAAAGAACAGATAAGTGCAACCTATTCCTAAATGGGTTCCTGACTATCCCTTTATTTATTAGAAATTCTCTTCTAAAAGTACCTCTTGGATCCTGGTCTCTAGTTTCCAGGTTTGGAATGTGTTACTGCTCTGGGATGTGTTTTCTATTACTGTAAAACTTTTTTTCCATATTTCCAGAATCTTTTATAAAACAAATACTGTATTTTTACATCAAAATACAGCATGTAATTTGTGCAAGTCCTTGATTTACTGTTTGCCTTGCTGTTAATGGTTTCCACTGTTCGATTCTTCAAAGTTCCATGAGAAAAAACAATGTTTGCTTCACACAGTTCTGCAAAATATTCTTGTAACAAAGAGTTTGAATCACAATGTTCGTGGAAGGTATTTCGTTTCAAATTGTCTATACACGAATCCAGAAATTGTTGTCAAAGTTCTTTCAGGTAATAAAAGGTTTTGCACTTACTTGTTGCTGGCAAGAGATACTGATCAGTCTAACCTTGTCTTCTTTCTCTTTTGCAGGTTACTCATAGGAGAGAGGCTGAAGCAAGGAGGAACCGGAAACCGGAAGAAGGAAGAGCCAGAAGCTGCGCCCATTGAAGTCAATGAAAGTCTGTAAAGAGCAGGAGTGCCAGCGCCGAGGGATCTGTTCTCAGGTAAGCGGGAGGTAGACGAGCACAAGCACTGGGTGAGGCTCGGGGGATGCCTTTTATAGACAGGGCTGGGTGTGGTTTGAAGGGCTGGGTGTGGTCCTCACATGCTGCACATGTTCTTGGAAGGTGTGCAGAGCTGGGTGTGGTTTGAAGAGCTGGGTGTGGTCCTCACATGCTGCACATGTTCTTGAAAGGTGTGCAGAGTTTCAGTTATTATGCAAATGAGTTGAATTAACACATGGCCTAGGGAGGAGTGTTTTAAAGAAGCCTTGGTAAAAGCAAGGCCCAATGTGTAAACAAAACAGCACATTAAACAACATACACAGAAGCCTGGGGGGGGGAGGTGAGATAACAAGAAAGGCTTTCAATAGTAAGTTTAAAAGGGAGCTATTACAGAACCCACTAGTGCAGTGAGAGGGGACATGCTCTTTGCTGTGTACAAACCCTAACACAAACCAACCATACAGGACAGACAAGAGAGGATGTGGCTATATAACAGACTATGGAGGGCAGAATTAAGAGGCAGTGGCAGTAGAACCATACATGCCAAAATACCTCTGATGTTTTTAAGCCCAAAAGGGCTTTATTTGTTCTGTCTCCTGCCTAAAATCTTCTCTTTTTCAATGTAAGTCAACGAGTAGAAGCAATTCCCCAGGTTTTTTTTTTCAAAATCTCCCTCTTGCCAAGTTCAAAACGTTGGCAAGTATGGTACACTGGATCACTGAGGGAAAAAGAAATAGGATAGGGACATGGACTTGGATAACAAAGGGCAGGAGATAGATGGGCAGAGGCACCAAACTGACCTTACAGTGCAGGCTTCAGGGGTTGCAGAAGCACAATACACCAAACAGGGCAAGTGGGATGGCAGTGCAGCTCAATGGACTGTGGAAAGCAATAGGGAGGGGACAGGGCCAACCACATGAACAATAGAGAGTATATGGGAAAGAGGCAAGGGCAGTCAGCTGACCATACTTGACAGACAGGAGGGACAGTTGGGAGGGGGCACAACAACAGACCACACAAGGCAGGAGAGAGGGGAAATGGGACTGCACATGGAAAACATAGGGCAAGTGGCAGGGCTGGAGCAGCAAGTTGACTAAGGAGGGCAAGTGAGATGGGCAATGGAAGCAAAACACACCATGGAGGGCATCAGTGACATTATAATGGCATGCACCTATGCAACAAAAGGAAGGTGGGAGGGGATGTGGCAGCACAAAAGGCCATGCATGGCAAGCAGGAGGGTTAGATCCAGCATAGCAGCCATAGTGGGCAAGAGGGAGGGAGCAGGGCATGAACAAAGAACCATCGATATCAAAAGGGATGGGTAGGGGCTGGATACAGATAACAGAGGGCAGAGGAAGGGCCTTCACAACAGACTACGTGGAAAAGGCAGGAGGAGCAGTTGCAACACAACAGAGCATGGAGGGCAGAAGAGAGTGGTATAGGAAAGTTGCCTCTTTCTAGCATGGTTACCCCCACTTTTGGCCTGTTTGTGAGTGTCTGTCAGTGTGTTTTTACTGTGTCACTGGGATCCTGCTAGCCAGGACCCCAGTTCTCATAGATAAAAACCTATATGTCAGTGTGTGTTGCCTGTCTCACTGGGATTCTGCTAGCCATGACCCGAGTGCCCATAGTTTATTGCTTAATGTGTAATGCCTAACTGTGTCACTGAGGCTCTGCTAATCAGAACCTCAGTGCTTATGCTCTCTCTGCTTTTAAATTTGTCACTGTAGGCCAGTACTACATTTACCAATTTCAATTGGCACAGTGGACCCCCCTTATAAGTCCCTAGTATATGGTACCTAGGTACCCATGACATTGGGGTTCCAGGATATCAAAATGGCTGCTGTATTTCTTTTGCCACCCATAGGGAGCTCAGACAAACCCTTACACAGGATTGCCATTTCAGCCTTCGTGAAGTAGTGTACACACTATTTCACAGCCATTTTCACCACACATAAGTAACGTATAAGTCATCTATATATCTAACCTTCACTTGCTGAAGGTTAGGTGCAAGGTTACTAAGTGTGAGGGCACCCTTGCACTAGCAAAGGTGCCCCCACATAGTTCAGGGCCATTTCCCCAGGCTTTGTGAGTGTGGGGATGCCATTACATGCATGCACTACATATAAGCCAATACCTATATGTAGCTTCACAATGCTAACTCCGAATATGGCCATGTAACATGTCTAAGATCATGGAATTGTCCCCCCATTCCAAATATAGTATTGGGGAGCCAATTCCATGCATCCTGGGGGCTCTACCATAGACCCCCAGTATTGCCAAACCAGCTACCTGAGGCTTGCACTGCAGCTACAGCTGCTACCACCTACCAGACAGGGTTCTGCCCTCCTGGGGTCTGGCTAGCCCAGTCCCAGGAAGGCAGAACAAAACATTTCCTCTGAGAGCAGGGTGTTCCACCCTCTCCCTTTTGAAATAGGTGTTACAGGCTGGGTAGGGGAAGCCTCCCCCAGCCTCTAGAAATGCTTTGAAGGGCACAGATGGTGCCCTCATTGCATAAGCCAGTCTACACTGGTTCAGGGACCCCTCCTCCCCTGCTCTGGCGTGAAAGTGGACAAAGGAAAGGGGAGTGACCACTTCCCTATCCATCACCACCCTAGGGGTGGTGCTCAGAGCTCCTCCAGTGTGTCCCAGACTTCAGCCATCTTGCTTTGCAAGGTATGGGAGCATTCTGGAGGCCTCTGAGTGGCCCGTGCCAGCAGGTGACGTCAGAGACCCCTCCTGATAGGTCCTTAGCTGATAAGGTAGCGAAACCCCTTTTAAGGGCTACTTACGGTCTCTCGTGTGGGTTCTAGTCAGATTCTGCTTGCAAGTTTCCTTCAGGAATCCTCTGCAACAACTTCAGACTCTTCTGACCTCGGATCAACCGCAGCCTGCTCCAAGAAACGCTGTAACTGCAACAAAATGTCTACAAGAGACACTTTTCTTCAGCAACCTCAGCTCAAAGTCAGCAACTGCAACAGTTTCCATGGTGTGCATGCTCTGGGGACTCCCTGTCTTCATCCTGCACCAGAAGGACCAAAGAAATCTCCCGTGGAGTGACGGAGTCACTCCCCTGCTCCAAGCAGGCACCTTACAAGACAATGAACAGTACTGCTCCTAAGGACACAGAGGGTGGACATTATCGACATAGATTGTCCTGAGGTCGTGCTGATGCAATTTGGATGAGATAAGACCTTGTCTTCCCTGAGAGCAATGGTACCCCTGGGTACTGCATCTTCTTCACCTCCTGAGGCCTCTGTGCACTCTTTGCAAAGTTCCTTTGTGCCCAGCGTGGCCCAGGTCCCCAGCACTCCATCCTGTGATGCTCAACTCGCTGAGTTGTTCTCCGGCGGCGTGGGACCTTCCTTTGTTGTGCTGCATCAACTGCAATTTGCACCTCCTTTGTCCCCATGTCCTGGGACCACCTGGGGTGCTGGCTGGCATCCTGAGAGCTCTCTAAAGTGCTGAGAGCCCCCTCTTCCTCCTCACACAGAGTTGAGACCCCCACGTCCCTTCTGGGTCCATCCAGCACCAATTTGATGCAAAAGGCACTTTTGTCATAGCCAATGCTTGTTGGTGACTTCCAACACAAAATCATATCTGCAAAGATCTTCACTCCATGGGACATATTTTGCATCATGCAGAAACCCACTGGCATCTTCATAGGGTTCATTTCTGCAGTCTTCGACAAACCATGGACTCTTCTTTTTGCACCCTCTTCTGGGTTGGTAGGGGATCCTGTCCTTCCTGGAACTTCTTTTGACTTCTGGACTTGGAAGGTCTTCAGGTCCAGGAATCCAGCAGTTGTTCTTTGCAGACTTAGTTGGCTGCTGCAAAAACCCTATCACAAGGTGTAGTGTGTCCTAAGGAAACTTGCAGTAATTTACTCCTGCTTTTCTGGGCTCTGGCGTGGGATAATTTACTTACCTTTACTGTATTCTTACTCTCCCAGCGATTCTACACACACTACACCTGTCTAAGGGGGAATTTGTGATTCACATTCCACTTTCTTAGTATATGGTTTGTGTTGCCCCTAGACCTATTTTCTCCCATTGCATTCTATAGCATTTCCTATTGCTTGCATTGTTATATGACTATTTACTTGTCTAATTTTGGTGTCTAGTATATATATTGTGTATAATACTTACCTCCAGAAGGAGTATTGTCTATGATATATTTTTGGTACTGTGTCACCCAAATAAATACCTTTATTTTTGGTAACACTGAATATTGTCTTTACTTGTGTATACGTATTGTGGTACTATAAGTGGTACTGCATGAGCTTTGCATGTCTCCTAGTTCAGCCTAAGCTGCTCTGCTATAGCTACCTCTATCAGCCTAAGCTGCTAGAACACTACTACATTTCACTAATAGGGGATATCTGGACCTGGTATAAGGTGTAAGTACCCAAGGTACTCACTACAAACCAGGCCAGCCTCCTACAAGTGGCAGCAAAATGGACCATGGAGGACAGGAGCGAGGGAATAGGGGCATAGAACTCAGAGAGGCAGGGTGGAGGTGGCAGGGACAGGAGGCAGTCATCTGACCATGCTAGGCAGATGGAACGGGCAGTGGCAGCTCAACTTAACACTCATAGTACATATGAGGGGCAGTGGCAGGTCTATGGAAAATGGTAAGCAAAAGGAATGGAGCAGGGGTAAGCACATGTAAATAAGAGGGCAAGTGAATGGAGGGTAGGGGCATGAAGCTAAACATGAAGGCTAAGCAGGAGGGTAAAGATGGGGCACAGAATTGGGCAACAGCGGGTTAGAGAAGTGAGCAGGGACATCAACCTAAATGGAGGGCAGTGGCAACACATAAGACCATGCAGGACAGTAGGGAGGGAGCTGATGCATGGGCTCAGACAGCAAACGGCAGAGAGGTATATGGGGCAGCAAGCTACTGCTCAGGGCAGGTGAGAAGGGCAGTGGCAGAACAAATGCCGCACACGGCTGTAATGAAGGAGCGGGGGCATAGATTTGGACAATGGAAGGCAAGGAGGAGGGGAGGCAGGAGCTGCCAGCTTGGGTGGGGGTAGCAGAATGCTTATCATTAGCTATGTACCAGAGAGCTCACCCCAGGACATAGTGGTTTCCCTGCTCAGACTGATGTGGGCAGAGAAACCTATGTTTGCTCTTGGGCCTGCTGGAGCATTTTCAAAGCTTCCATCTAGTGAGAGCAAACACAAAGGGGGTCATTACAACATTGGCGGTAAAAGCCGCTTACTGCCGTGCAGAAGACCGCCAACACACCGCCGCGGCATTCCACCACAGCTATTACGACTCACATCCCGAAATCCGACAAAATTCAGACACCCACACAAGTCCGCCACATTAAAGGTCAGTGATAAACTGGCGAAAACAAAACCTCCACCGTCACGCCAACAGAAATACGCCCATGCAATCACAACCCACGAATCCACGCGGCGGTCTTTCAACCACGGTATTCCATTGGCGGTGCACACCGCCGCGCTCAAAATACACACACTCTTACAAAACACAGCCACATTGGACAATTGGAAATACACACACCTGATACACACACCAAATACAATATAAAACAGACACCCACATCACCCACAAACCCCTACGACCAAAATTTCTGAAAGAAGGCCAGAGAGAGACACCACCATCCACAAACTAGCAGCCACAGGCACTCAACACCATCACCCACACTACTTCCACACACAAAACACCACACACCACTACATATCACCACACTTTTCACCACATACACCACCCCACACATCACCTACACCACCCATGGCACGGCAAAGACACCCCAGGTTCTCGGAGGGGGAGCTCAGGGTCATGGTGGAGGAAATCGTCCGGGTAGAGCCACAGCTATTTGAATCACAGGTGCAGCACACCTCCATAGCTAGGAAGATGGAGCTATGGCGAAGAATAGTCGACAGGGTCAACGCAGTGGGACAGCACCCAAGAAATCCGGACGACATCAGGAAGAGGTGGAACGACCTACGGGGGAAGGTGCGTTCCGTGGTCTCAAGACACAACATCGCGGTACAGCGGACTGGCGGCAGACCCCCACCTCCTCCCCCACAACTAACAACATGGGAGGAGCAGGTCTTGACTATTCTGCATCCTGAGGGCCTCGGAGGAGTCGGTGGAGGAATGGGCTCTGGTAAGTCAAATCTTAACTATCATATCCCCCACCCTACCTGCATGCTATCACAGACCCCCACCCTCTCCCCCTCCCCTATCACTCCAACTCCTCACAAATGTACTAATAACACAAACCACCCATCCCAACACCAAGCCCTGCATGACACAACAAAGCATGGACATCCATCACTAAAGCATGCCCACTGCTCATACCCATAACACCCCCCTCAACCATCATCACACAAGCCCCCACACAGGAATGCTAGCACTGGGGTACACAGTCTCCCACCCATTGCACACCATGACACACACAGATGCAATAATCATGCTTTTACACCCCTGCAGGACCACTACCCAACATCACCAGACAGGAGGGTCCAGACATCTCCACCCCACCCACAGAAGAGGCCCACAGTGATGACAGCAGCTCTGTCCAACTGGATCCAGATGACCAGCCCGGACCATCGTGGGCCTCGGGACAGTTGGTTCCCCACACCCAGTCACAGGCCACCACAGACCTTCCACCCTCTGTTAATACCAGCACAGCACCCACCCAGCGGGCCCATACCTCCATCCCCAGGACACGCCAATCAGCTGTGTGTCCACCACTACAGGGAACCCAGGATAACCCACCACCCCAACAACAACAGGGACCTGGGGGCAGTGGTAGTGGGCACACGGTCCAGGGGATGGAGGCCCAGGAACACAGGGGAACTGGGAGGGCTGCTGTGCAACAGGGGGCGGACAGGCCTAGGGAACCCACTCTCCACAAGGCCCTCTCCTCCATCATGGGAGCATACCACCACTCCCAGGAGACGATGGCAACGGTCCTGGCGAAGTTCCAGGAGACCCAGCGGATGCAGGAGGAACAGTATTTGAGGTTCAGGGAGGAACTCAGAACCATCAGCTCCACCCTGGGCACCATCGTAGGGGTGCTGAAGTAGATACTTAACACCAGGAGGGACACTGCGGCACTCCAAGGGGCCCCTGACACTAGCATGGACGTTGAACTGCCCACCACCTCCGCCGGCGCTAGTGGCCACCCCGCCACAGGACCACCACACCAGCACCCCACCCCCTGCAGACGGAGAACCACCACGCAAACGGTCCCTGAGATCCAGGAACAAGACAGAGCACAATGCCAAGACCCCCAACAAGAAATGAGACCACCCTGATTGCCATCCTACTGTCCCACTTTGTAACCCTGTCCATATTGGAACTGCCCCAGCTCCACTTCCTATGCCCATATGGGCAATGCACCTGTGAGACTAATAGACTGGACTCTGCCATGAACATTCCTCCACCATCACCCCTCACCATTTTACAACCCCCCTCCAATATTGAGCACTTCAATAAACACCCTTGAAGCACAAAACAATCTGGAGTCAGTCTGTGATTTAGAAAATGTGTATTAGCAATGCCAGTGACAAAATGCGTTTTCAAATGTAATATCAACATACCTATCTCACACATCTCAAGTTCATGAGGAATCTAAGCAGATGACACACTTTGAAAACCACACCTGTGAAACCGTAAGGGAAATTTACAACTCAGTTACCATATACTGGTTGAAATCGACAGACAGGATAGAGGTAGAAGTGTGAAAGTACTTGCAGTAGGCAGGAATGTGTTCTCACCTGTGTGTCACTGGAAATATTGCTGGATAACTGAGTCCCTGTTGTCAATGTCTTCTTCCACTGTTTCCTCCTCATCACTGTCCACAGGCTCCACAGCTGCCACAACACCGTCATCTGGACCATCCTCCTGCAGAAAAGGCACCTGTCGTCACAAAGCCAAGTTGTGAAGCATACAGCAGGCCACGATGATCTGGCACACCTTCCTTGGTGAGTAGAATAGGGAACCACCTGTCATATGGAGGCACCGGAACCCGGCCTTCAGGAGGCCGAAGGTGTGTTCGATCACCCTCCTAGTCCGCCCATGGGCCTCATTGTAGTGTTCCTCTGCCCTGGTCCTGGGATTCCTCACTGGGGTCAGTAGCCATGACAGGTTGGGGTAACCAGAGTACCCTAATAGCCAAACCCGGTGCCTCTGGAGTTGACCCATCACATAAGGGATGCTGCTATTCTGCAGGATGTAGGCGTCATGCACAGAGCCAGGGAACATAGCATTTACCTGGGAGATGTACTGGTCTGCCAAACATACCATCTGTACATGCATAGATGTCACCTTTAACTGTAGGCAAATCCTCCACCTGAGGGAAAATGATGTAGCTCCGCATGTGTTTCAGAAGGGCAGAAAACACTCTGGACAACACGTTGGAAAACATAGGCTGGGACATCCCAGATGCCATGGCCACTGTTGTTTGAAATGACCCACTTGCAAGGAAATGGAGCACTGATAGCACCTGCACTTGAGGGGGGATCCCTGTGGGTTGGCGGATTGCTGACATCAGGTCAGGCTCCAACTGGGCACACAGTTCCTGGATTGTGGCACGGTCAAACCTGTAGGTGATGATCGAATGTCTTTCCTCCATTGTCGACAGGTCCACCAGCGGTCGGTACACCGGAGGATTCCGCCATCTCCTCACATGTCCCAGCGGACGGTGCCTAGGAATGACAACAGCGACCACAGAGTCAAACAACTCAGAGGTATGTACCCACAGTCTACACAGAACAACATTCATACACAAAATCTGGCCTGTATTTGTGTTGTGCGACAAGGCCTAGGTCTGTGTGACGCAGTTGGTAATTAGGCCATGTGGGCCCCTGAAATGGCGACTGCCAGACCTCTAAAGTGGGACAATGGGATGTGAGGTAACTGCGCTGGCATTGTACACCGTCGCGGTAGGCGGTCGAAGACCGCGGCGCAATGCTGCATTGGTTAACATTGGACCCTATGGGTCCCAGGAGCCAATGACGATGTACGCCGGCCGTAATGGTACGCACCACCGCGGACGTGACCGCCGCAGATGTGACTGCCATTTTCTAGTTGTTCAATCACTCGATACCTGATCTTCGACAGGAGAGAACCTACACTGCAAGTGCTGCTGTGACCTCGGTCTGGAAGAGACAATGGCTCGTGCGTCTGGGGAAAGGGCCCCTGCCTTCACTGCAGAGGAGTTGGAGAAGCTCGTCTACGGGGTCCTCCCCCAGTACACGCTACTCTACGGTCCTCCAGACCAACAGGTAAGTACACAGGGAGCACGTTGTATGGGCTATGCCTGTGTGGAGAGGTCTGGTTGTAAGAAGGAAGGGGGCACAGTTTTGCGTGCATGAAGGACTGTGAATGCATGTGCCACATGGCAAGGGTAGGGATGTGGGCCACTCACATTGACGGTGCAGTTGGTAATGACTTCTCTTCTTCCCCTGTACATGTCATGTAGGTCAGCGCCCACCAGAAGAAGGATATTTGGCGTGCCATCGCCAAGGACGTCCAGACCCTTGGGGTCCACCACAGGTGGAGCACCCACTGCCGGAAAAGATGGGAGGACATTCGCCGCTGGAGCAAGAAGACGGCGGAGGCTCAGCTGGGGATGGCCTCCCAACGTGGGAGGGGTGCCCGTCGAACCATGACCCCCCTGATGTTCCGGATCCTGGCGGTGGCCTACCCTGAGTTGGATGGGCGCTTGAGGGCATCACACCAGACACAAGGGGGTGAGTACAACATCATTCAGCGGACTTTGCGCGCAGTGAAGGTGTCTGGGTGAGGGAGGAGGGCTGTGGGTTTCCCTAGGCCAGGGCGAGTTCCGTAGGCTAGGCCCCTCCATAATGCAGGCCATGTGGCACCCCACCCCACCTCTGTAGAGTGCCAAGTACAGGTATACATGCCCCTGTGTCATCTATGTGTGCAGATGTCGACCATAGCCATGTAGGACATATCCCAGGAATTGCATCTGTAGAGCCCAACAGCGTGACGTAGTGCAGGGGGCTGCTGTGTCTGTATTGTCCGCCAATGGTAGCGGTAAGCCATGCAATCAACCTGTCTTTCTTCTGTCCCCCCCCTTTTTGTGGTCTCCCTGTTCTTGTGTGCATCATCATCATAAGGCGGAGGTACAGTGGCACCGGAGCACGAGGGAGCTGCATCCCACATGGCCATGGAGGGCCACACCACGGACTCAGAATACACAAGTGGGACGGAGGGCGAGGGGAGCACCACGGCGGTCACAGGATCTGCAACCAGCGACACGGACTCGTCCTCCGATGGGAGCTCCCTTGTGGTGGAGGCAATATCTGTGCCCCCCACTTCTCCAGGTACAGCCGCCACCCCCCCTACCAGCACTGCCCTCCCAGCAGCCCCTCAGCCTTCGCACCGTGCCCGCTCACCCAGGAGGGTGGGCATCACCTTCGCCCCAGGCACCTCAGCCCCTGCCCCTGTCACCTCTGCTGCCCTCAGTGAGGAGGCCATTGACCTCCTCAGGTCCCTCACTGTTGGGCAGTCTACCATTTTGAATGCCATCCAGGGTGTAGAAAGGGAATTGCAACACACAAATGCATTCCTGGAGGGCATTCATTCTGGTCAGGCTGCCCTTCATCGAACCCTGCAAACTCTGGCCTCAGCACTGATGGCAGCCATTGTCCCTGTGTCTAGCCTCCCCCCTCCAACTTCCTCCACCCAGACCCAATCCCCTGTACCCCAGCCTATTCCAAGCACACCATCAGACCAGCCTGCACACACCTCACCACACAAAGGGAGCTCAGGCAAACATGAGCACCACACATCCCACAGGCACTCACGCAAGCATCACACACATACAGACATACCAACATCCACTGCCTCCTCTGTGTCCCCCTCCTCCTCGTCTCCCTCCTCCCTCCCAGTCTCGTCTACACTCTCACCTGCATGCACTACCACTACAGCCACTATGTCCTGCACCAGCACACCCACCACCACACCCCGCTCACGTGCACTCACCACCCCCGCTCCCATTTAAACGTCCACTGTGTCCTCTCCCAGTGTGTCTGTGATGCCCCCTCCGAAGATACACGAACGCAGGCACACACCCACCCAACAGCCATCCACCTCACGACAGCCTCCAGCCCATGTACCTTCACCCAAAGTAACCAAACGTACACCTCCTACAACCACTACCTCTTCCTCCACTCCCAAACCCCCTCCAGCTACCCGTCCCAGTGTTCCTAAGAAACTTTTCCTGGCCAACCTTGACCTCTTTCCCACCACCCCCCCTTCCAACTCATAAGTCCTGTACTAGCACCTCAGCCAAAAAATCTCCGGGACCAGTGGTGCCTGTTACAGGTATGTGGAGTGCACCGGCCACCAGGCCAGCCAGTGTAGCACGGAGCCACAGTACAGCCAGTCCCCCCCCTGTGAAGCACCAGAAGTTGGACAGTGCCCGGCGGGAGAGGGGGAAGACTCCAGCCAGAAAAGCCGCTCACAAGGGTCCCGGGGGGAGTGTCAACTCAGCTGTGACTTCTCCCAAGGTGGGGAAGGGGCAGAAGAAATCTCCAAAGTCTGGGAGGAGCAGCACGGCAGAGAAGACCGCCATCATCCCCACTGCCCAGGAGGCCACCGCCAGCCCAATCGTCACTGGCCAGGAGGCCACCGCCAGAGTCACTGCCCAGGAGGCCAGCCCAATCGTCACTGGCCAGGAGGACACCGCCAGAGTCACTGCCAAGGAGGCCAGCCCAATCATCACCGGCCAGGAGGCCACCGCCAGAGTCACTGCCCAGGAGGCCAGCCCCATCGTCACTGGCCAGGAGGCCACCTCCAGGCCCAGAGTCACTGGCCTGGAGGACCCCGCAAGCCACAGCCCAGCTGACCCATGAAGGACCGCCAGCCACAGGCCTGCTGGGCAATGAAGGACCGCCTTGGCAAGCACCGCTGAACAGGCCAGGGACCGCTGAACAAGGCAAAGACCGCCATGGCATGCACCGCTGAACAGGGCAAGCACCGCTGAACAGGTCAGAAACTGCCAAAACAAGCACCGCTGAACAAGGCAAAGACCGCCATGGAATGCACCGCTGAACAGGGCAAGCACCGCTGAACAGGCCAGGGACCGCTGAACAAGGCAAAGACCGCCATGGCAAGCACCGCTGAACAGGGCAAGCACCGCTGAACCAGTCAGAAACTGCCAACTCAAGCACCGCTGAGCAAGGCAAAGACCGCCATGGAATGCACCGCTGAACAGGGCAAAGACCGCCATGGCAAGCACAGCTGTACAGGGCAAGGACCGCCGAACAGGGCAAAGACCGCCAAGGCGAGCAACGCTAGCCCATTAGCGGCAGGGGCAGTGATGCAACTGGGACCGTCACAGGGTGAGTGCTGCACTCTGGGCACCAGTTCCCCTCCAGAACCAGTGGATAACAGCATCCACTCCATCTGTCCCACACAGGATGAAGCACTCTGGGCACCAGTCCCCCTCCAGAACCAGTGGAGAACAGCATCCACTCTGTCTGTCCTGCACAGGATGAAGCACTCTGGGCATCAGTCCCCCTCCAGAACCAGTGGAGACATGCATCCACTTGAGAGACTGTGGCTTTGCACTCCCCAGGATGGTACAGTGGGCAACCCACCCACTGTAGAGACTTGAGAGACTGTGGCTTTGCACTCCCCAGGATGGTACAGTGGGCAACCCACCCACTGTAGAGACTTGAGGGACTGTGGCTTTGCACTCCCCAGGATGGTACAGTGGGCAACCCACCCACTGTAGAGACTTGAGAGACTGTGGCTTTGCACTCCCCAGGATGGTAATCAATGGGCATTGAGCCCCCTTGTGGATCTGGCGTGGTGCACTCATCCGGCTGAGGTGCCCCCCCTTCCCTTCCCCCTGATGTGGCTGTTGTATTTCTATCTGATGCCACTGCAGTGTTCTCTCCGTTTTGATCAGGTATCTAGTGTGGGCCTCGCCCATGTATTTTGGGCCCAGTGGTCCACGGACAATGAATGGTGCATTATCTGCACTACTAATCGTGGTGTATATTTTGTTTAATGTATATATATATATATATATGTATATATATATATATATTTATATATGTATATATTTGGTTACTGTATTTTGATATATTACAATGGTTCAACTCATTTCCTTTTGTCTTTGCATTCTTCCGGGGGGATTGGGGGTTGTTACTGTAATGTTTGGATATGCATTGGTGTGTGTGTTGTAGTGGGTGAGGGTCGGGGTGGGGGTTGGGATGTTGGTTGTGTGTGTCCCTGTGTTTTTCCCTCCCCCTCCCCTATGTCGTAGGTGCAGTACTCACCGTGGTCTTCGCCGCCGGTGTTGATGATCCTCGTATAGGAGCAGGAAGACTATCGCTGCAGAATATGGAGTTCCGGCTCCATGGTGTTGTCGTTCCTCGTGGAGTGTGTAGAGGTGAGCGTTTTCCCTTTGAAATGGCTGTTTCCGCCGTGTTTTTATCCGCGGAGAATCCGCCCCGGAAAAGGTGGCGGATTGGTAGGTTGTGATACTGTGGGTGGTACATTGTCCTCCGCCTGTCTGTTGGCGGTGACCGCCGCGCTGTTTGTCTGTACCGCCGTGGCGGTCAGAGTGTTAAAGTGGCTGTCTTTGTTGGCGGTTTCCGCCACGGTCATAATTCCAATTTTTTTACCGCCGGCCTGTTGGGGGTCTTACCGCCGATTAAACACCGTCCACCAGGGTTGTAATGACCATCAAAGTCTGCTCTCAGCTTTGAAAATGCTCCTCCCGGCTGGGAGCAGACTTTTGATCTTTTTCCCTGCCTGAATTTATGTGAGGAGAGAAACAGGTCAAAATATTGCTAACATATGCAGGAAACAGCATAAGCAGTTGCTCCCAGTGGGTGGGAGAAATGCTGAGTTCTGCTTTGTGTGGGGACCCTTCTGCACAGCAGGGGCTTTGTGGATCCCCCCTGCATCCCCAACAGCTGTATGGTGGGTGTGCTGGGTGGGCATCATGACACCCACCTTTAATAATATGGACCCCAGGGGATGGGTCCCTTGAGCCGACTCAGAGAGTGGGGATGCCCAGCCCCGTCCCTAAATTTTTTTGGAAATGGCCCTTTGGGATGTGTTCCCCAGGGCCTTAAAAGGCTCAAGGAGAAGGCCATGTAGCCCCCCTCTCCTTTAATTTGAATAGTGGCTCTGGTGGATGGGGTCCAAAGGGACTAGCAAGGTTCAGAAAGAGGGCCATGTGGACCCTTCTCCTTTCATAAAAAACAGCCCTGAGGGATGGGGTCTGCAGGGCCCAATAACGCTCAGGGAGGGAGCCCATGCATCATCCTTCCCTCTAAAAATATATATGTCCCTGAAGGATGGGGTCCCCAGGACCATTATAGATTTCTGAAAGGAATGCAGCCCGCTCTCCCTTTTTAAAAAAAAGAGGCCCTGGGAGTTGTGGTCCCCAGGGCCAACTCTGTGACCATCCCCTTGCTACACACAAACAAATGCCGTGTACAGTCAGGGGTTGGCTGCCTGTGGGGGGTTGCCCACAGGGCCTGGCAGTAGGCCAGGCCTTGTGGCCAACCTCTAGGCCTGTGCATGGAGCTCACCCTGTGCTTGCTCCAGACCAGTATGAGCTGCACAGCGCAAGTGCAGACAGTCTGCGCTTGCACTGTGCAGCCCATAACTGGGATGCAGTGCTCACCCGAGCACAGAGGAAGGCAGCTGTTGTGGATAGAGACTCGTCGCCATCGGACGAGGAGGAGAAAAGGACCCCCGGGAAGACCCAGGTAAGTCCTCTTGTCTTATTCTCTTTTGTCATTGTTTGTGCCCATTGGTGCAAAAACAAGGACTGAAATGGCAGCTTTCACTGCCTAAAGCCCTGGCCTGAATTCAGGCCAGGGCCATATGCAGTGAAAGCTGATGTTACAGGCCTCTTGTGCACCAGCCTGTCCCATGAGCACTGCCGTTTCATGCAGGTGCACAAAAGGTCTGAAACAGCTGCTTTCACTGGCTGCGGCCATCCTGAATACACCGGATCTCGGAAGCGCTAAGCAGGGTTGGGCCTGACCCTGCTTTGTGCTTCCGAGATGGGCGCATTCAGGAGGACTCCTCGATCACGGAACTCTGGCTCCTCAGAATTCCAAAGAGATTTTTTTCTACTCCATGGAATTCCGTGGAGTCAGATTCCGTTTACTCTGCCTAGGCCTACCAACCTCACACCATGCATGGCCACTGTGTGCTTTATAGGGTTGGCCGCAGGGCCTGGCAGGAGGCCTGACACTGCTGCCAACTCCTTGCATTGCATGACTGAATGCTGTGTATAGTGTGGGATTGGCTACTTTTATAGCGGTTGACCAAAGGACCTGGCTGCTGGTCAGGCATTATGGCTAAACTATAGTGAATCTTTTCTTGTTTTAATGGGAAACAGGAGGTAGCTTAGCTTTCTGGCTTATAGATCTCAGCCCCGTCACCTAGTGACTTTTACCCTACTTAGCTTGCTCTGTTTTAGCGCAACTATTTAATTATATGTTTCCAAGAGGGCTGCATGCTTCTAGTTAGGCAAATGTTTTAGTTTCACGTTATCAGTGCTACCACGCTAAGGCGTCAATATCAAGCGACAAAGATAAACAAACTGTAGGTATTCACATTAGGTACTTTCCCACTTCACGCCTTTGAGGGGATTGTTTACATAAATTGCCGTCCCACGCCTGTCTTGTTATCTATTGTTTGGGAACAGGCCTACATCAAAAGTCCAAACAGTTCTGTATAAATGCACCTCAATTAGACAGATAGTCAGAGGGATTCCGACCAGATGCCATCGCTGCTATCGATGCGGCATGTCGCCTTGACGCTGACTCAGTCTTCGTGTCCCTACAGAGTCTAAGCTAGAGATCTCATTCCAAGGTCACAAGGGTTGGGGGGGGGCTCTTCTCATGGACATGGCATTGGCAGATTAGGTTTAATACAACTAGCTCTCTTTTAGGTTAGAGATTAGGTACATCATATTATGATATTAGGACATAATATACATTTTATGTCATTACTTATGTCATTACATGTCATTGCAAGACGGTGAGGTTCTTTGTATTAATGACTCTTGTGTTCACAATTCTGTTTCTTGCATTGTTCATTATCCTAATCATTGAAGACCATGCAACTTATCGTAGATTGGTGTTTTGTTAATAAGACCTATTGAAAACTTTACCTCATCTCCTTCATCGCCTGTTTTTGATTGAGACGTGTTGTTAATGTGAGAAAGAGGTAATCTTGGTTTAACCACGGCACTCCCTGAGATGTCACACTCTTGAGTCCATGCATAAAGGCTGCCACAAATCACCTTTTACTGTTTGGTTTTTTTGTGAGGTGCTGCTTGGGAGCAGGAGGGTTAGGGTGACAGTTGTGATTTGTTGTAGGACTGGCATAGTCGCCAACAAACAGAAGTACTGTCATCCTTAAATCAGCAGTCTTGCCTAAAGCGAGAGTCAAACTATGACAAAACCCTCACTGTGCATGGCCCAAAGCTATGCACAGTTTTGGGTATGTTACTGTGGCCAACCCACCACAATGCATAATTGAAGACCCTTCACAATGTAGGGTTGGCTGCCTCTCTGAAACAGTGGATATTTTATGAGTCACTATGCCAGTCTACCTTTTCTGTGTGACTTCACACTGTATGTGATTTTTTTATTTCTATTTTTTAAATATGTTTTGGGTGTTCCAACTTCCCCCACAGGTGCACCCTCATCTTGATGGGTGATTGGGGGCCCACTGTGGGATCTCTAAGGCCCTCACAATCTCAGCCAGCATCTTCTCTGCTCCCACCCATGTTAGCAGCAGTGTACAGGAGCAGCATTTATCTTGATAGGTGCCACAGTCTCATCTGGGACACCCACAGCTTAAGAGGTCAATAGCCATCCACAGGGAGAGCTCCAAGACCTATGCAGCTCCACTGGCTTGCCTCTCCAGAGCCAGTATCTTCTCTGCTCCCCTGCACACTTGCACAGAGATGCATGGGAGCAGATTTCAAAGTGCTTCCTGCCTGCACTGGGCATGGTCCCTCCCAGTCATGAGCAAGAGGTGGGTGAGCACCCCACAAGCTTGCTCTTAGGGTCTATGTCCCAATGGATGGGAAAGCCAGGAAAGCCTTCGAACAGGCCCTCAGGAAAAGTGTTCCTGGGGTTTAGTTTAGCTCTGGGAGGGGGGCACACACATGCTCTTCCCCACATAAATATTAGGAAACATAGAAGCACAGACCCCCGCCCCAAACCCTTCCAAGAGGGTATATAAACAAATACACCAGCCCACCTTTTTTCTTTTCAGAGTATCCCTACCCTACATCCTTAAGTCCTTTTTATCAAAACATTTTCAGAAAACATGTTGCTGTCCTGTAAAGGCGCCCAGCAACATTTCTGTTCATATTTAGGCCAGCGAGTCTTAGTGCTTGCTCCCATGAGCCTGCTCAATTAACAAGAGTGGCCATAGTAGCAGCAGAGTAGGTGATGCAAAATAGCAATTCTCCAAATTAAATGACAAGAGAATCTGAATTTCATTATGCATTATTCCTTTAATGCCACTCCATGCAGCACTTGGAAGTCCAGAACAGAACAACTACAAAATAATATTAAGACTGTGCCTCTTTTAAATGTCAGTCCTAGTAAGATCCATCATGGTAAGGAACTCTTGAAATGGAGCTTCCAAAATAATAATCTTCCTATGCAGTTTGCCAGGCACAATGTAAGCAAGTGGGCCGTTACAGCGCTAGGTGGCCTGCAAGAATGGTGCAATTAAATCTACAAGATTTCACTGCACCATTTTTGGCATCATTTTTAAAAGAGGCGTTAAAATTATGCACCTATAGACACCTGTGGGCCTCCTTGCACTTTGCTGCACTAGCACTACAAAAGCCTAAAAATAATTTTCGTTACTGGCCTATGACCGCCATGGGGCACTGTATTCTATATACGGCACAACCATGGTGTCTTTAGGTGGGGCAGGGGCAACATAAGAAAACTGGTGCATCTGCACTGATGCTACATTTTCTTGTAAATATGCCCCAAAGTTTTTTGCAAGAGTCGAAATGTACTTAAAAAATAGAATCAGAGATAGTTTTAGTTCTTCTAGTAATCTCAAAGGTAACTGTAGAGTTGTCATAAGCTTTGTTACTTACTTCCAAAGCCTTGACGTCAGAGCCTTGTCTGCATGAAATTAGACAAAGTAAAGATGCTAGCTTCATAGAAAGTCTCTTCAGATCCAGAAATCTATTACCAGGCCAGGACATAAACTTAGAGAGGACTAAGTTAGCAACCAGTAGGGTATCATATCTAGGCTTGGGCAGTCTTCTCAACCTGATTCTTTCAAGCACTCTAAAGACTAAGATGTGCTTACCTACTGTTTTACCATTGACCAAACAATGACCTGCAGAAATTACAGACCTACAGCAATTTAGCATTTACCAAGTTTGGGATTTATTTTCGTCAGGACAACCCTATGCCTCTCCGCTTTGAGCACTACATTGGCATTGCCAAGCAGCACCATAGTCCTCTGGCTCCAGCCTCTAAGTAGGTCTATATCTATTGGGAGGTTGTTGGTGTAAGTGTCCTCAGCCATATCTATAATCTGAGCCAGAGACCCAATGATTTCAAGAAGGCGATCCTGGCAAGACTTGGGTGACCTTTCAAAGCCCTTTCTAGGGTCTCTGATCACTTTCACCAAAAATGTTATGAGTTCAGGATCTAATTTGAGTATAAAACGCACCTTGTCCTTAATAACCAGCCTGTAGCATTCAGCCCTTAACACATTACATGCTCCTTTATCAAGGGGATTCCTGATCCACTTCTTGATAAATTTTGCCACATGACCAAGGGGCCACTCAGAGCTCCGAGGTGGTTTTCTCTTATCTGGGGAGAACATCTCTTCCCCTAAGAGTTCCTTCAATGCGTCCTTAGGGGAAGAAGGGCTGTCGCTATCCTCAAAAAGGTTGTCATAATCCCTATCCCCATGGTGTAAGTCAAGGATGTACTCATCAATAGGGGATTTGTCGGTGGGTCTAAACCCCCAACATTGACTTCATGCAGGCCACTTAGAGCATTTGAGTCAGCTGAATCCTGGGAGGCAGCTTTCAATTTTGTGACACTTGTGACATCCACATTTCAGAAGGTGCCTGGATCTCCTTTTCTCTAAAAGGTGCATAGACCTCGCTTATCCTGTGAGGTGCTTGGACCTCCTATTTTTTTGTAAGGTATGTTGCCTTCTCAATGTGTTTGGATTTTTTCTTTCTTTTATCCCCTTTTAAATCACCAATAGGATTCCCATCTGAGGTTGGCTCAAGACCCCTGAAAGGCATAAACTCATCCAGGGTCTCTTGCACACAAATACGCATTTCAGTCTGAATTATTCTCTTGATTAACTCCTCATTAAAAAGATGTTGAGCAGTAGAAGGGATCTCATCATCACTGCTAGCCATGGTAATAAATCTCTGCTATGTGGGATCCCAAATATTAAGCAAATTAAGTAGGTAGGGAAAAAACTCCTTAAATTCCCTTTTAAAAAAACTATGTTGCAACATTACTTAATGATGCAGAAATGACAGTGATAAATATGAGCATCAAAAGAGCTTATTCCCTGAAAACAGCTGATGGCGTTAAAACAGCTGATTGGGGTTTGTAACCGTCAACTGTAACAGCTTAGGAAAACCCTTTGCATTATATTTAGAGGGCCATTTCCCTGCTCTTTCGTTTAATCTGGTGTCAACGTGTCAACTCCTATGAGGATGCATCTGCCCAGAAACATGAGTGTCAGTGGTTGCCGAGCTCATTCCTCGAAAAAGAGAAACGCGTCCAGTGCCCTGTTTTGATGGTGCTTTGAGGTCCGTGAAGGTGAAAGGGACCTGAATAGCTTGCAGAGTACTGAGACCTTAAGGGCCGTCCAACTCAGCCGGAATAGCTTGTGGAGAGCTGGAACCATAAGAAACAATCTCATAGCAGCTCCACTCCCAGATCCTGGACTTACAAAAAAAAAGGACCTGAAGGGTCCAGTGGCTGAAATGAGGAAGAGGTGCGATGCGCACTCCGGCCTCAACAGAAGTGCGCTGATACACACGGCAAGCAGGAAACCCAGGTAACAGGAAAAACAGTGAAAAAAACTAGTTAATCGAACAATCATTCAATAAACAGAAAATACAATGTAAGATTCCATAAATTGGAACCCAAAACACTAAGCAACACACTTATAAATTAATTAAAGTCAGAATAAAGATAAGAGAAGTTGTCTAGGATACTTATCTGCAGGGAGCAGCATTTAAAAGAGACAGATTGTTGCTGACACTGGGCCTGATTACAACTTTGGAGGAGGTGTTAATCCTTCCCAAAAGGGACGGTAAAGTGACGGATATACCACCAGCTGCATTACGAGTCCATTATATCCTATGGAACTCGTAATAAGGCTGGTGGTATATCCGTCGACTGTACGACGAAACAACGATTTCAAAAACAACTACTGCCTTAACAACGAGGTCGGAACACCGACCTCGTTGCTACTACTAATGATTTTACCACGAATGCCTTAACAACGATATTTCGTTGTAAAGGCATTCCTGATAAAATCATTAGCAATAGGCACCATTCACCCTACATCCCTCACCCCACCCCCCCAACCCCACCCCAAAACCTAAAACTCTCTGACCCCCACCCACTCCCCAAAACCAAAAACGCCCCACCCCCCAACCCCACCCCAAAACCTAAAACCCCCTGACCCCCACCCACTCCCCAAAACCAAAAATGCCCCACCCCCCCAACCCCACCCCAAAACCTAAAACCCCCTGACCCCCCCACCCACGCCCCAAAACCAAAAACGCCCCACCCCCCCAACCCCACCCTAAAACATAA
This sequence comes from Pleurodeles waltl, assembly GCF_031143425.1. Taxonomy (NCBI): domain Eukaryota; kingdom Metazoa; phylum Chordata; class Amphibia; order Caudata; family Salamandridae; genus Pleurodeles; species Pleurodeles waltl. The sequence continues at coordinate 654,265,450 of NC_090443.1, read as the reverse complement.
AACCCCCTGACCCCCCACCCACTCCCCAAAACCAAAAACGCCCCACCCCCCAACCCCACCCTAAAACCTAAAACCCCCTGACCCCCCACCCCCTCCCCAAAACCTAAACCCACCACTTACCTTTGCCAACTCACTTCTTTGTACCTTAACCACGCATGTTCGTTGTTCAGAACATACGTAGTTAAGGCACAAAAAACCGGAGTCGTGGTTAAAAAAAGCGTTGTTGCGCTTTCGTTTACCACGACTTTCGGAAAAAAAAAGTCGTAAAAAAGGATGTTCCCCATATCCGTCACATTTGGGACGGATTAACACCTCCTCCAAAGTTGTAATCAGGCCCACTGTCTTATTATTATTATGTTGTATATGTTCTGTTCTGGAATGTTCCTTTTATGATGTCATACTTTCATTGGCATTAAAGGAGTAATGCATAATGGGAGCTTCCGATCTTATAATGAAATCTGTATTAGTACCCTAACCAAGATTAAACGAAGTGTAAAGGATTATAAAACAGGTTGAGAGAAATAGTGAAAAAGCATGAAACTATGATTGTAAGTAAAAGTAAGGCAATAGAGAGAGCAAGATTAAGATTAAGTAGAAATGTGAAAAAGAGTATTTGTGAGAACCAGTAGACATAAGTAAGAGCATGGAGAAGTAGGAGTAGGTGTAGGTTAAGTAAGAGTGAGTTGTGGGGTAATAGTAGGAGTAAGAGTATGAATCTTATCATGCATAATAGCTAAACTGAAGAACATAGCAGTAGAAGAGATGGCAGTTGGAGTAAGAATGAGGTTAGGACTAGAGGTGGGCAGAATGTTTAATTCCGCCCACAGGATTGGCAGATGATTTTTTCCTGTGAGGCACCAGATATGCTGGCTGGCAAGCACAAGTTAGATTTTGGCACCCCTAAGCTTGATTTTCTAACAAGACCCGTCACACTAGATGGTTCATACTCGAGAAGATGTGTTACTGGTCAAGTAGATTTTCTACTTGAGCAGCAGCAAAACGAACTAGAATGGACATACACTAAAACAGCGCATGGTGGCGTTCACGCTGACTTTTCAGTGCTGCTCACACAGGTTATGCTAAATACAGCCCAAGCAGTGCGACCTGCATTTTTGGTGCTCATTGGTGAAACTTTGTGGAATCTTGTGGAGTTTTTATGTAACTTCACGGAATTCCATAGCTCCTGCACAAAGATTTGTGGCAAATGTTTGGAGCAGGTTACAAGAGAAAAATTGGTTCCATTTTCATAGCCTGATCTCAGGGAAATGAAGAGAAATTCATCATGAGATGGTAAGGGGTGACACTAATTTGATATAATTGAGAAAAGAAGTAGAGGAGAGAGGATTAAAGGAGGAAGTTGCATGGAAGATAGTAGATGCGTAGTAGTTGGAAACGGCATAGAAGTATGCTTAGATCTTTATGATGAGTGGGTCTGTAAATCCCAAATCCTGTGCCAATCCCTGATTCTACTGATATAGGAAATAAATATGAACTCTGTGGTAAGCACTACACCACCCACAGTTTTGCCCTTGTAAATTTCAGCAGGCTAAACCTGCTGGTTTGTCTTTAAAGAAAATATGCAGTAAATTGCAATACGTTCCTCATGTTTATGATGAAAACTCAGGACCATAATAATAGTGTACATGAGACATGAGGCAACATCAGTTAGTAGAAATACAAGTAGAAGGGGACATGGTTCATGCACAGCAATGGAAGCACTCTTTGGGTGGTTTAATACACCAATGGCATTAAGCTAAAGAAAAAAGAGGCTGAAGAAAATATTTTCCTAGGCCGATCCAAAATGTCAAAGACTTTTTTATTATGCAATGGCTGAAGGAAGCTGTGTCAATATTTTGAAATGGGTTGCCTCAAGGTCCCTCTTTCAGATTTTTTCGAATGAAAATAAAATCCATATGCTTACACGCCATTTGTGCGTATGACAGCAAACATGCATCTTGTTATTATTTTCAATATTGCAATAGGAAAAGTGACTATGTTCTATTTTGTGTGATTTTCACAAAATATAATTTGCTTTCTCAATTCTATACACGCTTCTTCCAATTCTGCATCAAACATCTGCCTGAATAGTTTATACACCTACTGCTTTTGTTTTCAAGTTGCATCCTGTTTATTGTTTATGTGCTCATTTCCGGCTGTTATCGACAAATATCCTGACAAAAGCTTTCTTTTGTGCTTCTTTAGTAGCATATTCTCATAGAATTCGCAATCCAGATTGTTTTAAGATTACAAACGGAGTGAACATCTGGAAGATAAAGATTCCTTTTAATATGTATGAATATCTCATTTCATTGCCATAATCCCGAAGATGGAATCAGCGCTGTACTGTTCACGGGTTCTGAAATTTGTGTGTGTATGTGTGTTCCTTCATCGGAAGCTAATGAATGTGGCACGCGATTTGAAGATAGGACACGAACGCGCTGTTAATTATCCGTACTCATCTGAGAAGGCACATTTACTTGCATATGATAAAACCAATTTGAAGAGGTATCACAGAGAGGAGCTTTATTCTCCCACATGCCGTGAGACATTGGCAAATAATTATTCTGACTATATGTTGGAAAGGTTGATAGCTAATATACACCGAGATTTCCATTATAATTGTGAAATGAACTATGAACACATAATAATAATTGTAACACAAAAATATGATCTCAAAAAATAACATATCATTACCATTACGTTTGTTCGGTACTATTTCATGTCCATGGTGGTAAGCCATGGTAGTGATTGCTCTAAACAAGTTTTATACTGTGTGTTGGAGCCCCTTTCAGAGGAGCAAACAATAGCTTTTTATACCCTGATGTCCAGAAGCATGACCTCTTCTCAACCCTGAGCAACTGGGCCAAGCATCTCTTCATCCAGTGACATCAAGTGGTAGCCCTGATGGAGCAGTGTAAGGCTTCTCAGAGGGCAGATGGGGAGGGGGGAGGAAGCTGGGAGGAGGGTGAACAGAGGAACAAAAGAAGTAATTATATACCAACACAAAGTGAAATACCAGGGATGGCTGCTTGGACTTTATTGGCTCCTGGCTGGGGTGGGACTATGTTCTCTCGCATCACTTATGGCCCAGAGTTGGAGGTGGGGCCACCCACATGCTACATGCCACAACAGTGCTTAAAAGTGCTTTACAGCTCCCACAGCACAGGCTGCTTGTTTATACTTTGCTGGGTCCTGGTTGGGGTAGGAATACATCCCCCAGTGTAACTCTTGGCCCACAGTTGGAGGTAGGGCCACCAGCATGCTACATGCTGCAACACCACTTAAAACTGCTTCACAACTCCTGCAGTGTAAATAATGAATCTCCTGTCATGTGCTATGGGCTCGATTGACAAAGAGATCACCTCGGTGGAGGTAAGACTGAGCTTTAGTGTTATTACTTGCCCCACTTTAACCTCAGTAACAAGGGCTCTAAGGGTATGACCACAGGTATAGCAACCAACTGGTGTGTGCAAGCTTACATGGAGGATATCATTTCCAACTCCCTCTGCCTGACTTGCTCTCTCACCTTCCTGCGAAATACAAGAGATTGCCAGCCCCCTCTATGGAAGCATTGTCAACAATGCTCAGGCTGAAACAGGGGGGCATATTTACTAGCAGTTTGTGCTGGTGCATCACTTTTTGTGATACACCGGTGGCACGGTCTGCAGACCCTTATCTACAAGGCCACGCAAAGTCACATTGTGTGGCTTTTAATGGTCTTGGAGATATGGGCTAAGGCAAAATTGCACAAGTCGCTGCGTTGCCTTGCTCTGCATCAAAGAGCATCCAGCTTTGGTTGACTTGTCAAGTGCCTTTGACTGCGTCCTTCATAGCAAATTCTGGGCAATTTTATCTGACCTTTGGGTGGACCCGGAGATAATTGTTCTTAATAGAGAAATTTACTCCAAGGGAAAGGCCAGGGTGTGCTTTAGTCCCAGGGGTGAACATATTGGTGCTTTTAGTCTTGAAAGAGGAGTCAGACAGGGCTTACCTGTAGCGCCTTTTTTGTTTACCCTGTCTATTAACAGATTAGGCTCTAAATGAAGCAAACACTTTAAAGATCTCCCCAAATTGGCAAAAGATCCATCACTTGTCTGGTTTATGCTGATGACACTGTCCTCATGTCTTGTACCCCCTTGGATGACAGAGGTTATTCACCTGATTTATTGACCACATGTCTGAGCTTGGCCTGATTGTTAACAAACGTAAGACATTTCTCATGAAATTTGGACACTAAGTTAAGTTTTACCCCCACATTCTCCTACCTGGATATTTTATTCCATTAACATGCTTCATGGTTCCAAGCTGTGAATAATAGGAAGCTGCATTTCAACAAACTTTTGACTGGTGTTTTTAATTTTGCAATTAAACTAGGCAGCAAACCTGTGAGGGAGATGCCTATAACATCCAATTGCAAAATATGTTTTTGTTGCTGCTCATGGGGCAGGTATTTGGGGCTATTCTAATGTTAATCATCTTCAGACAGCCGAGAATGCCTTTTTTAAGAATCTTCTGCCTGCTCCTAAAAGCTGTCCTGCATTTGTATGTCATTCTGAAGTGGGGGCTATTTTTTTATCTGACCTGATCAAAATCTAGCCAATTTTACTTGGCCTGAAGTATGGACTTTGAATTCACTGCTTTAAATTTATCACTCATTAATGATTGTCATAAGCTGACCAGTTTTCATCTTATGCCCTGATTTAAATTTGTTAAGCAGTTTTTATCAGCCTTTTACCTACATAGCACTCCACCCTATGGATCACCTAGGGCCTACCTTAGGGGTGACTTATATGTAGAAAAAGGGGGGTTTAAGTCTTGGCAAGTACTTCAAATGCCAGGTTGAGGTGGCAGTGAAACTGCACACACAGGCCTTCGAATGGCAGAGCATGAGACATGGTTAAGGGGCTACTTATGTGGGTGGCACAATCAGTGCTGCAGGCCCACTAGTAGCATTTAATGTAAGGCCCTGGGCACATGTAGTGCACTTTACTAGGGACTTGTAAGAAAACCAAAAAGGCCAATTGGGGATGAACAAATGTTACCATGTTTAAGGTAACGAGCATATGCATTTTAACACTCGTTGGCAGTGGTAAAGTGAGCATTGTCCTAAAACCACCAAAAACAGTGTCTGAAAAGTGTAGGGGGGCAGGCAAAAAGTTGGGGGATGACCACCCTAATGCTGTCAGGTCTAACATGTGTCATCTCATGCTTTTAACTATGTAATTGATTTTATTGTAATTATGTATTTGAACATGCACATTATATTTGTCCTGTATACTTTCATGGTTTTTATGAAAATCAAAACAAGCTGACTTTGACTTGAAATACCACATATACAAACAATACGCACAGCACCTTCAGTATAAAGATCTAGGCCCTCATTATGGACTTGGCGGTCTGGGCCGCCATGCTGGCGGCGGCGGGAAATCCCGCCATCCGGCATGGTGGCCCAGACCACCACATAATGATGACAGGGAGGGCTGCCATAGGTGGCCCTCCTCCACCGTCAGGCTGCCTCCGACAGGCAGCCTGGCGGTGGACAGCATCATTATCTGACAGGGCAGCGCTGCTGCTCCTCAGATAATGATCCCATTTCCAGAAGCCTTTTCCTGGTGGGTTTCCCTGCCAGGGAAAGGCTGGCTCTGGGGCCCCCCTGGGGACCTCTGCACTGCCCATGCACTTGGCATGGGCAGTGCAGGGGACCCTGTGCAGTGCCCCATCGCACAGGTCACTGCCCAATTTACGGACAGTGATCAGCCTCTACGGGTGCAGCTGCACCTGCCGAGCCGCCGAAAATGTCCCGGCCAGGCATTCTGCAGGCCCGTCGGCCCAGCAGAATGTTTATAATACTGCCGGCAGGGTTCCAGGGGGGCTGGCAGTCACTGGAAAGACCGCCAGCATGAACACGGCAGTGAAAACCGCCGTGTTCATAATGACCCCTTTAGTGTTCAATAGGCTGGACTCTGAGCCCCACTTCCCTCTCACTAGTGGTAGTGGTTGTTCACCATTCACCAAATAGGTGGCATTCAGGTTAGGTCCCAGTAGTAGTCCTATTCCAACTTTGGTAAAAGTAAAAAGTGTTCCAGTGCCTGAAGCACTATGTAGCAGAACAAGTTGCCCTGGGGTGTTCCGGTCCTGCGATAACTCTTGCCAGCTCCTGCAAAGGATAGCATGACTGGAGTCTCCATGGGAAACTGCAGAAGCTTCTGTTGGTGAATAGCACTCTTGGCTCTGCTGGGGCAGTAGCTGTACACCCATGGCACTTCCTCTGTTGAGATGGTAAGATCCTCGGATCCTTAACACATTTGGAGAGGTATGTTGTTCCAGTTCTGATCCTCAGTTGGGGCTCAAGCATTCATGGGTCACCAAGGTGGTCAGTCCTCAGGAAGATGGTTTCAACCAGGCATTGTCCTTGTCCTCCCCGGTGGCGTCATCTGGCATATGGGGTCACCGACCTTACTCTGCACACAGGTGATATCCCAATTGGCACAGCAGCAATCTTCATGGAACCCCCCGGCATATGGGGTCACCGACTTTCTTTGCATATGGGCTATGGCCCAATATGCACAGCAGTAAAATTTATGGCAGCCCCTCCTACCATACGCCATTGCACACTTTCCTCTGCACACAGGCTATGGGCCGATCGGCACAGTATTGAACTCCACGGTGGCGCCGCCTGGGAGACGGGGTCGCTGACTTCACTCTGCACACTGGGTATGGCCTGATTGGCATGGCATTGATGCTGACCATTGCTAACTTCACAGCACCTCCTCTCACATAAAGGGGCACCGACTTAAATATGCAAACGGGAACAAGTTGATTGGTACATCAGGCGTCTCCTCATACCTGGCTACAGGGATCAAAATGCCAGGATCTCCTACTTGACTTCACTCCCTCCAGCGCTCTCCTCTTCCTCACAGGGCCAATGGTCTTGGCAAGAAAGAAGGCACTGGTGCTTCCAGTTCCAGGGACAGGTGTTTTTGGATGTCCCTGAGTGATGTTCCTTCACTCAGCTGGAAGACTCGCAGGCCTTAACCCCCGACCATGGTCACAGGCTGAAGTCTTACAGAGTTTCTCCTCCAAACATACCCTGACTGACTGGTAGTTGAAAATTTGGATGGCCTTGAGATCCCCTTTGTGAGGATTTTGAGTGCACTATATGGTATGTGTAGCTCTACCGTGCAATAGACTCACAAATACCATCTGTGGTCTAGTCAGGTACGGTTACTCAACCTTAAGATCAACTCTGTGTAGCTGTGGCTGCGAGCAGTAAGGGTTAGCAAAGGAACAATGTGTAAAGCATTTCACCACACCAAACAACAGAATAAGAAAGTCAAGTGACACAAAAGGCACAAGACACAAGGTTGGAAAAATAGATTAGATGTTTATGCAACTTTAGAGACCTTGATCATCAAACTGGACCAGAGAGTACCAGAGATATAATTTTTAAAGCAATACAAATCTTCAATATCAACTGCAAACAAGCATTAGACAATAGAAACTCTGGAAACTTTTGAAATGTTTGGAAAAGTTAGTTTGGGAAAGGTGGTCCAAGTTGGGAAACCCAGTCCGGCAGGACAGAAGTCCAGAGGGCCAGAGGAGATACGTTGGACAGTTGCCACTGGATTCAAGCTAGCCCGGCTAATGAGGGGTGCTGCCCCAAAGCCAGTCTCAGGATGCTTGTCTCTGGTCCTGGGAGGACCTGGCCTGACAGTTCGGACTGAATTGTTCTCATGGGGAAGAGGGTGTAGATCGATTTGCATATGGCTGGGTCCAAACTGAATTGGCATAATGAGCAAATGAACAATGGATTAAACCCACATCTGTGACTGGGGTGAGTGTTTGAAAAGTTTCAACACTCCGTCCATGATCCTTTTGTGGTGCTAAAGTTGCCCTAGGTGTCCAGGGTATGCACAGATGTGGGTCCCTTGCTCATTGTGCCACTGGATTCAAGCTAGCCTGGCTGATGAGGGATGATACCCCAAAACTGCTCCCAGAAAGTGTGCCTCCAGTCCAGGAAGACCTGGCCTGGCAGGTCAGGCTGGAGTGTTCCTATTGGGAACAGGGTCAAAAATGATTTAAATATAGCTGGGTCCAAACTTGGGTCGCATGATGAGCAAAAGAATGATGGATTAAACCCAGATCTGTGACTGAAGGGGAGTGACTGATAACTTTAAAATGTCCATCAAACTTCTGTGTTGAATTAGTAAAGTCAACCCTGACCACTTTCGTACATTCGGAATCCTGAGTTTACCCTTTCCCAGTCCAAGCACTCCTAAAAGATGCCTACCAGTATGGATGACATGTGAATCCTATATCTTGTATTCCTCTTTGTCTTATATAAAATGTTAAGTACACTGGTTTATACACATATGATTCAATGTCTCTATATGTGTGTGTGATGGAAAGTGCTCTAGCACCCTACACTGGTAAGAGAGGTGGAGTAAAACAAAAGAAATACATGTGAGAGAAGACCTATGGAGAGATGAGAGGCACATTTGGAGGATGAGGGTGAGAGAAGCATTGAAGAGCCCCAATAAAAATTCCTGCATCCTCATGTTGTGTGAGATCATCATTTACTATGCTTTAAAAACCAATACAATTGAATATATAATGAAAATGTGTAGTGGAATGCACCATTTTTGCCCTTTTCCTCAACTTTTCTTGTGGAGGAACCCCCCAAGCCCCTTTGTAGTGCTCAGGCTTGTTCACTATGTAGCCTATAGGGGTTGGTCTGACAAAATTTGCCAGGGCTGATTGGGTTACAAGTCCGGCCCTGCCTTTAAGGTGTACTGAAGAGCATGGTGCATCTTCCTCTAGTTTCTGACCCACCCGGCTTGCAGGAATGCAACAATCCACAATCTGTCTGGAGGGCATCTTCTACCTCCTCTAGTCAACCCTGGATCTCCCAAAATGGAACACAGAATCTTCCAAGTATTGCATCATTGACGGTCCCACATACACCCAGCCCACTCTTACAACACTCACGCACTGCACAGCGCTACATACTAACTTGATGTAGGCCAGGGGTGAGTTAAGCACACAGCAGCTGAACTTTACGAGTGAAGTTGTAGGCCTCACTCCAGTGACAGAGGTATAAAGGCCTGTTCTCCTCAACTAATCATACACAGTATGCTGCCACCACAGAGTACCACTGCTTAACTCCTGAAAGCAACAGCCTTTCACCACTATGAAGGTAGCACTTTGGACACATGCGCCATTGAACAAGATGGCAATTTATGAGATAGGCTTTACTCATGGAACACATGCATGATCCGGGTTCGCCTGTAACAACAAAAAATTATCACCAGGGATCCAGACATTGTTCCAGCTTGGGCACTCAGGGCAGGGATACAAGTTTGTCACCATGTGAGGGAGTTTTCCATTCCAACAACTGTATTTTGAAAATATGATTCTGGCAGTAGTAAGGTGTGTCAAGGATGTTTGTACACATTAGCTGTGTGTCATTGTCTTGTGGTGGTGACGTGTTCTGTTGTGGTTTTGTGCTGATGTGTGTTTGTTCTGCATTTTCACAATGGAATGCTTTGTTTGGTGCCTGTAACTGAGTTGTGTTCACCTTTAACTGTTATGTTTTAATTTTGTTATTATGTTGAATTTTGCATGCGATGTTCTGTTGTTTACTTCAGATATTTTAGTTGTTAACATCAGTCCATACCTTGAAAGTCCTGTGACAAGCAACATTTGCCTCTTACTTGATAAAATGTCACTATTCGAGCTCTTCGCCCACTCTGAATAGACAACCTAAAACAGTGAAAAAGGCTTTGTGAAACGACCCTACATGTCACCAGGGCCACCTTTGGGACTTGTCTTGTTTAACTTCAATTAAACCTGCAGGTCTGGAGAAGCTAGAAACAGGTACTTTCAAAAGGAAGCCCCATGATGAGAACATTGTGCCCATGGTGACATGGAGTCATCTGGGAAGCTTACTTGTAGGGTCAAATAAAGGCTACAATACTACCGGATATTGCTCGAACCTTATCTGTTTTTAAATGAGAAATCGTGGTCGGTTTTTGCAGAGGCATAATAATATCCCCCGAAGCCACCGTGGTGCGGGGTAAGTAGGTCAAGCTCCAGTGGGCCCCCTCCAGCACTCTGCACAGGCGGCGGGCCCCTAGCCAGAGAGATCCTGACGGGATCTGTATCGTGGTGGGGGCGTGGGGGGATTCCATGTATTTTGCTGGGGGGCCATTAAGTTTCCTTACACCACTGGGTTTCTGGTTCTGTTCCCAGACAACAAATAAGCCCCGAGTTATGCCATGGAACAGAAGACAATATATAGAACATTGGTTTGGTATAAAAAGAGAAAAAACTGCACTCTTGACATCTGAGAGTGGTGAGAAAACCCGCTCAGCAATATGGAATGCCAGGTGCTTCTCCGTGTTTATCTAAAAGCATCCTTAAAGATATTTTGGTCTTTGAAAGAACAGGAGATCTTTTGAACGGGCAGTCGGAGTGCCTGACTTACTTTCTAGTAGGAATCTCGTTTTCTAAAGGAACTCGAAGAACACGTGTCTGCCAGATTTTATAACACAGGTTTCAGACTTCTTGAAAGGTTTAGCAGTGCCGAGACACTGTGACCACTTTCAAAGGGGTTAGAAAAATAACGAGGCTTTACGGTTTAGGAATTTTGAGTATGAGCGCTCCTCCAGTCAAGGTTCGAGAGGCTTCCACGGAAGAGTAATCTATTATTCTGGCAGGCTGCACCTTTGAAGTGAATGCACGGTGAACTTTATTCAGAGGTAAAAGATACATCTTCTAAATCAGAAAATGCCTTTTTCCCCGGTGACAAAAGTTCATGCATAAGCATGCATAAAGTTCTGCATATAGTTGCAACAACGGGAGCGCAGTACAGGATTTAACCCTGCTACACATTCCGGCCCGTATTTATACTTTTTGACGCTAAACTGCGCTAACGCAGTTTAGCGTCAAAAAGTTTTGCGCCGGCTAACGCCATTCTGAAGCGCCATGCGGGCGCCGTATTTATTGAATGGCGTTAGCCGGCGCAAGCAGAGCGGCGCTGCCTGGTGTGCGTGGAAAAAACCCACGTACACCAGGCAGCGCCGGCATTGGGAAAAATGGCGCTAGGGCGTCTTAAAAATGGTGCAAGTCAGGTTGACGCAAAAAATCGCCTCCACCCGATTTGCGCCATTTTTAACGACGCCCAGACGCCATTTACATGACTCCTGTCTTAGTAAAGACAGGAGTCATGCCCCCTTGCCCAATGGCCATGCCCAGGGGACTTATGTCCCCTGGGCATGGTCATTGGGCATTGAGGCATGTAGGGGGGCACAAATCAGGCCCCCCATGCCAAAAAAAAATATTAAAAAAAAAAAAATTATACTTACCTGAACTTACCTGAATGTCCCTGGGATGGGTCCCTCCATCCTTGGGTGTCCTCCTGGGGTGGGCAAGGGTGGCAGGGGGGGTCCCTGGGGGCATGGGAGGGCAGCTGTGGGCTCATTTTGAGCCCACAGGTCCCTTAACGCCTGCCCTGACCCAGGCGCTAAAATCCGGCGCAAATGCGGTTTTTTTTGGCCAGCCCACTCCCGGGCGTCATTTTTGCCCGGGAGTATAAATACGACGCATTTGCGGCGCAGTCATTTTTTTAGACGGGAACGCCTACCTTGCATCTCATTAACGCAAGGAAGGCGTTCACGCAAAAAAATGACGCTCTTTCCTCATACTTTGGCGCTAGACGCGTCTAACGCCAAAGTATAAATATGGCGTTAGTTTTGCGCCGAATTTGCGTCGAAAAAAACGACGCTAATTCGGCGCAAACGGAGTATAAAAATGCCCCTCCATACCCAATATTATTCACCTTTGCTCATAAGTAGGGCAGATGTATTATCGATTTACACGCAGCAAACTTTCACATTATTTTGTACTACTTTTAATTATTATGCTAAATTAGCACTAAGGGTTAGTTGGCACAATGTCCCTTTAATCCACCACCAGGCACTCCCTGTCTCTTTATCTTGCTCTTGCAGCTTTTTTCATCCCTGCATTCTCCCGTTGTCATTGTTTTTTCGCCTTTCTCTTCCTTCTTCTTCCCCCCATTGTGATTTTGTACCTTTAGCGCTTGATCAATTCTTTTGAGGGAAGATAAGTGTCCCTTCTCAAAGTTCTGGTGGCCCCACCTGCACCACCCCCTCGGATTAAGCACTGCCGTTTTCAGTGACCGCTGGATGGTTACAAATAATACATCTTGAAATGGCAATCACCACTAGAGTATCTAACCAACATTGCGTGCACATTCCTCCTACTCTGTTCTATAGCCGCATTTAATTTCTGGTACCCTTCCTCTGGTTATTAACTGCTCCACCATTATCAGCCAACAAAAAATAGAGCACCCACCATTACTGTCCAGCCACTAATATCAACTGAACCACTAATTTCCAGTAAAATTAATTTGACGTTTGACCCTGCTCCTTACTCAACAACTGAGAGGAACTGTCTCATGTAGAGCTCTTCATTTTCTAAGTCTTCATGCAGTTATGTTATTCAAAACAGTCTCAAACTCACTTCACCGCAGCCTCCACTATGCTCCTTTCAGAAATAGTTGTAGGAGCAAAAGGGCTATTATCGGTAAATGCCAACAGTGTTATTGATACGAGAAGTGGTGATTAACAGTTGCTTTAAATTGAGATCCAGAGGTGTACATGGCCTTATTTCCAGGTAGCGACCATGACATTTGGAATTCAACTTGAAGATGATAATGGTGTTGAAATGGATTTGAAGGCCACTGAGAAGTAATATACCACATATAGGAATGGAGCACAGACAATTATTATTAGTAAAGAAATATCACTGATCTTGAAGGCAGCTGTGTTAGTGCTGCAATCAGGATGTCGCCAAATGTAGGCAGCCTAACAGAATATTTTACAAACTGTGGCTCAATTGTGGTATGCTCAGACCTCCACTATTTTACACAGAACAATAAGGGATATATATTAGGACTAATTTACTTAAAGCCTAGGGAGCAGGACACACTGGCCTTACTGGGCACAGGGATAATCCCTCGTAGGCTGAGGACCAGGAAATTGTTTTGAAAGGTGGCTAGATGGAGAACTCATTAACTACAGAGCATGACAAGTAACTCAGAGGAAAAATGCACAATTTTCATGAAGACTTACATAATTTACCCCTACCTTCAATCTATCTAGGGATGGCTGGACTTCTTACTCTCTTTTGTTACAATATGGGGCTGGTACAAATACATTTTTCATTGATGATTGAAGCTCTCAGTCTGCTACTGGATCAAGAGCCTTTATTTTACCAATGACTTATAACTGAAGGGTTCACACGATAGAGGAAAAACACTAGATCTTCTCTGGAAATAAGAAGTTTTCAAACTGAATCAGAAGGATCTAAAACAACAAAGATTAAGTATAATAGTGTTCCCTGTTTGGGATCGTTTAGAAAAGGTTTCACAGAACAGAGGATCTTAGGAAAAGTCGAGGCAGTTCCCAGAGAACAGTGCATCAGTCATGTTGATTTGACATAATTTCTTAGGGTATGATTACAGCAATGTTCTTGTATTAAAGAAGACAATTAAACAACAGTGCTAGGAGGAGCTGCAAATTTTATGTGACAACTAGAGAAACTAATTGAAACACTAGACAGAGCTGTCAGTTTGGAATTTTACCAAAGAAGGCTGAAGGCCAAATGTACTAAACTGTTTTGCGGTCCTGTGCTTGTGATTGACAAAGTTGCAGGCTTTGCAACTGCAAAACAGCAAGCCACAATAAACAAATTAAACTTTACAATTTGGAAATTACTTTCCAAACTAAAACAAGCATGGGAAAAGCCATTAGGTTTCACCTTGCAAAATCTATTAGCTTTGCCAATTTTTTTTTACATGTTGCATGACATCTGAGCTGCTGTGCAACATCACTTAACGTAAAAATAATCACTATGACGTGGCTAGCGTTGTCCACTTCACAGTGTTTTTGTTTACTTTAAGCCATGTTACACAGCTGCTCAACGGCCATGCAACATGTACAAAAAACAATGACAAAGCTAATAGATTTTGCATAGGCAATGTTTATTGGCTTTGCCAATCCTTGTTGGAACTTGTTGCATGCTTCCGGAGCAAACTAACCACGTGTGTTAACACTAGTGGAAGAAGGATTTGAGTTCCTGCGTAGATTAACTGGGCATGGCTACAGCATGACTACCAGTCATCGTGTGAGCATGCCTCTCTTGACCAGCCCACCACCAAAACCTCTCTTCTTTTCATTAGCGTGTTTCAGAACAACCCTTGGTCCTGGGCAGCTGAGACACCTCTAGGGGGAACACATGTTGTAATGCAGAGTGCTAACTCACTCCATAGCCTCCTTGGTGACCATCATTGGTGCAATAACTGATCATTTGTCGTCTTGAGCTAACGCCCCGCACTGTTATTCTAGACCATGTTTACTCCAGCTGAAACTACATGGCGCTAAATTCACAACTGGCTAAAGCAGAATTAATGAAACAATTAAGCTAGTGCTCTCAAATCCGCCCTTCTGTTGTACTAATGAACCCTTCTGTGCATTCATTGTTTCACGTAGCCAAACATATGTTCGGTGAACTTTTGAGCTCATGAATCGATGCATCATAAAATAATTTAATGTAACCATAACTTAGTTGAAGAGTGAACTAATGTAAATCACAAAATTGCGTTAACCGACTAAAATCGCCAGTGTTTTAATCCTTACCGCAAAAATGTTTTTTTCTTTCACGAATAATGAATAATATCCACTGTTTTTAATTCTTTACTGGGTGATTCTTTTTTTTACATCGAAATGCTAAACAAGCAATCATTCGAAGGGAGTGCGAAAAATAAAATATTGCACTAGCACCGATTAGGTGAAAATTGCAAACACCGCTTGATGCTGTTTTTGCTAGCGTACTTATCTCCACGTCATAAATGAAGGCGATTATCAGTAAAAACCATAATAATGTGAGTTGCAGTCAGCTACTTCCTTCTTTCTCATTTTTAGCATTCAGGTAATAAAACAGTACAAAAACAACCCGGATACACAAGTTTGCCGTCATTTGCGAGAGCGTTTTTAAATCTGTCATTACCTCAGAGCTTGGACTGAACTTGGATATGTCGGACTGTCCTGCCTGTAAATCTTTGACAGAGATGTATGATGCTATCTGTTTTACACTTCTCTAAATGATGTACTGGCTACAGTATAAGCATGACCCAAGGTAACAGAGCTGTTATTGATGGATGTTGCGGAGCCAATGTAGTGTGCTAGATTCACAAATAAACCGCCGACTTCAGTCCAACGTGGAACGCGTGCATCATTATTATGGAGTTATTGAGTAATGTAGTTAGACTATTTTCATTAAAAGGTGCCTTTTACACCTTATAGTGCATTATGCAACAATTTTTCATTATAGAACCTTGACCGAGCACCTCTAGGATGTACTTCACACAGCCCCGTACACTGTGGAAGTAAACAAAAAAGTACCTTTGGAAGCATATGGTCAGTGGAAGGACACTGACCATTAGCCAATGGCAGTGACTGGAAGGAGTACTTGGTCCTAAGGCAGCACAATAGCAAAGCAGCAGGCAGCAGAAAGCAGCAGAAAGCAGGTAGTAAAAGCAGACAAATAACTGGCCAATCAGAAGCAAGGAAATTCGAGCAACATTGGAATAAGCCAATGGAAAGTTCAGGTAAGTAAGGGGCTGATTTCAAGTGCCTTTTAAGTTTATTTAAAAATTCACAATCGGTTTGCGCATGCAGGTGAAAGCTAAAAATGACACTGCAACTCATTGTGAACCGGAAGTGAAAGGCGGCATGAAAGGAGCCTCCCGCTCTTCCTTCTAGTTTGTAACACAATGTATCGATGGCTTATTGGCAGGTTACCAACCTGACAAAATAGGTTGTTCGGATTTCCAATGGTTTTTCAAGCTTCTAATCTGTGGTCAAAGCTGGTGACATTGTAATAAGCAGTGTGTTATGCTTAGGTTCGGCGCGCGTTTCCGCGTGCCGAACCCGTTCTGCCTCGGTCGCGTCTTGCGGCTCGAGCGAGGCAGAGTGACAGTTGTACGGAGGTGAAGCTGACAAAGAGACGCGTTTCCTGCGCTCTTCATTATTGATTTATTGCTAAATAAAGAATACACAAAACGCTTACTTCGGTGTTTCCAGAGATGATTACAACACTCTATTCGTGGCGACGAGCTGGTTTCCTACTACGCGTTGATCGTGAGGAAATTAGGAATATATTTCTTGGCACTTTCATCGTGGGAGGCGTCCTACACATCTTTTTTCTGAAGAAAACAGGCGTAGTCTGGGCATTTCCTTCCAGAGGTTTGTGAAGCAGCAAGTTGTGTTGGGGATATAGTACGTGTACTGATTTGTACTGGATATGGCCTTTTTAGGTGCCATCTTGGAAGTACTTTTTGCTTAAATCTTTCCGGTGATATATCACCAAGAGAATTTTATTGTTACGTTGTTCAAAGTACATTGACTGTGAACGTCACGCCTGGTGTTAAGTAATGCAATCAGTCAATCCACCACCACCGTTCTTGGAAACTCCTGGGGCTCCTCCTATTCCATGGAGACAGTGGTTTGATGGCTTTGAAACTTACCTGCGTGCCATAGGAGCATCTCGTTTTCGCCCTGAAAGAAATAAATGTTTGCTTTTACATTCATTGGGGTATGAAGGGAGAGAGATTTTCAAACATTTACCTGAGCTACCGCAATTGGATGAAGAAGAACTAGATGAATATTTGATGACTACAAAAAAATTGTCCACAAGATTTGACATTTTACCTAGTCTAGTAGTTTTGCTGCACAAATTCTTCAAGCGTCAGCAATTTCAAAGCGTGGATGTTGATGCATATGTCAGTGCTCTAAGACAACTGGCTTCCAAGTGTGAATTTCGGGATTTTCAAGACCAACTCATAAGGGACCAGTTCATTGGTCATTGTGCAAATAAACATATTCAGCAGAAATTACTCACCATGGGAAATCCAACGTTGGATGAAGCTATCAAAGTAGCCAAGAGTGTGGAGCTTGCCCAGATCTCTTTGATGGAACTTTCTTCTAGCTCTACGGTGAAGGGTTCAGATCCTCTTCATGTCAGTGTTGTTACTAAAAGGAGTGCAGCGAAGAATACTGATATGAAGAAGAGTGACAATCCTTTTTTTAGATCCTCGAACATTTGTTTTAGATGTGGAAACATGCCTCATTTCAAAGATGGCAAGTCTTGTCCTGCAAAGAACGTTATGTGTAGAAAATGTGGTAAAGTGGGTCACTTTTCTAGAGTTTGTCAATCCACTAGTAATAAGCAAGCTAATGTCACGTGCATAGTGGAGGACGAGGAAGAAAATAGAGAAGAATCTTTTGTAAAAGCCTTCCAAGACATGATTGTTGTGGTCACAGATAAAGTATTAGGGGTCAAGGAACATAACCAATGCATAGATCCCATGGTGGATATTTGGGTTGGGGATAAAATGCTTCGTTTATTGGTGGATTCTGGTGCACGCATTACTATGATTTCATCAGAGCTGTTCCATAATACTTGGGGTGACAGAAAGTTGTTCCCTCCTGATAGGTCGCCGGTCTTGTATGAAGGCAGGAAAATTGAGTTAGAAGGTTACATAGAAGACTGTTTAGTGTTCAAGGGTCGGAAGATTTTTGGTAAAATTTATGTGGCATATAAGGGTTTGAATATTTTGGGGTGGTATCATCAGGGTTTGTTTGGCATGGTGCTGAAACCTGGAACTAAAGAGCAAGTTCTGGTGGTGGAGTGTGTAGATTCAAAGACACTGTTTGAGGATGAGTTTCCTGGTGTTTTTGCCCAAGGTTTGGGGAAGATTACAGGATTCAAGCATAGAATAAAGGTTAAGGATAGGGCCATTCCTGTAAGACATAAAGTCAGGTCAGTACCATTTAGTTTAAGAGAAGATCTTAAATCTGAATTGGACAAGCTTCAACAGAATGGTGTAATTGAGCCAATTGAATCCAGTTTGTGGCTTTCTCCTTTGGTTGTTGCCCGTAAACGTAACAGAGACCTGCGTTTATGTGTGGATCTCAGGAGTCTCAATAAGGAAATATGGATAGACTCGTATCCCTTACCCAAGATCAGTGACCTACTTGAAGGGCTCAGGGGCTCAGTATGGTTTTTCAAAGATTGATCTGGCGTCTGCTTATCACCAGGTTGAACTGGATGAGGATTCGCGCCATTACACCGCTTTCTATTCACCTTTTGGCACTTTCCAGTTTTGCAGGATGCCATTCGGGTTGGCTTCAGCAGCATCAGCGTTCCAACGCATCATGCACAAAATTTTGGGGGAAATCCAAGGTATTTGAATTTTTCAGGGTGATGTGTTGTTTCACACAAAGGGTTTAGAAGATCATAATGAGAAAATTAGATCAGTGTTTAAAATTTATCAGTCCTTTGGCGTCTGTGTAAAGAAGGGAAAATGTGAGTTTTATAAGAAAGAAATAGAATTTTTGGGCCATTGTGTGTCTGGGGAAGGTATTACACCTCGTCCTGGGTTAGTAAAGGCGATTGTAGATTCCCCTAACCCTAAAGATAAAGATGAGTTACGATCTTTTGTTGGCATGTGTGAATACTACTCAAAGTTCATTTCCAACTATGCTAGCAAAATGAAAGTTTTGTCTAATATGCTCAAGAGCAAAGTTCCGTTTAAATGGGACAGTGAATGTCAAACCATTTTTGAAAGGGTCAAGCAAGAGTTCGTAGACGCCAGACCACTGAGTTCTTATGATCCCAGTCAACTGTGTACTATTACGGTGGATGCTAGTAGGTATGGGCTGGGGGCTGTTTTGTCGCAAGGTCTAGGAAAAGAGGAGAAAGTTATTAGTTATGCTTCTAGAGTCTTACGTGATCCTGAACTGAATTATTCAGTAATTGAAAAAGAGTTGCTCGCATGCTATTGGGCTAGCGAAAAATTTAGGAGTTATGTTTGGGGCAGAAAATATGTAATTCAAACAGATCATAAACCGTTGGTTTACATTTTAAATGGTGATAAGATTAACTATACGACTCCTCGTATTGCACGCCTCACCACAAAATTGTTGCAGTATGACTTTCAGGTCAAGCATATTCCAGGGAAAGACAATTTCACAGAAGATTTTCTATCTCATCTACCTATAAGTGAGGAAAGTAATCTTGATTTGGAGGATGATGTGGAAGATTGTTTCATAACTGCGATTGATGCTGATGAGTCCAAGGTGTGCACTGAGACTGTGTGGAGGGAGGCTGAAAGCAGTGATGAGGTGTTGTCCATTGTTAAGCAGCATATAATCAGTGGTTGGTGTTGGACCTGGCTTTTTGACAGGGACATCCCCAAACTTTTTGCCTCCTTCCTCCTATTTTTTTCTGACCTGTTGTTGTTGGCTTTTGACCTCTGGGCACTTTACCACTGCTAACCAGTGCTAAAGTGCATATGCTCTCTGTGTAAATTGTACTACTGATTGGTTTATCCATGATTGACTATTTAATTTACTTGTAAGTCCCTGGTAGAGTGCACTACATGTGCCTAGGGCAGGAAGATTAAATGCTACTAGTAGGCCTGCAGCACTGGTTGTGCCACCCACCTCAGTAGCCCCTTAACCTTGTCTCAGGCCTGCCATTGCAAGGCCTGTGTGTGCAGTTTCACTGCCACTTCGACTTGGCATTTAAAGGTACTTGCCAAGCCTAGAACTCCCCTTTTTCTATACATAAGTCACCCCTAATGTGTGCCCTAGGTAACCCCTAGAGCAGGGTGCTGTGTGGGTAAAAGGCAGGACATGTACTTGTGTGGTTATATGTCCTGGTAGTGTAAAACTCCTAAATTCGTTTTTACACTACTGTGAGGCCTGCTCCCTTCATAGGCTAACATTGGGGCTGCTCTCATACATTGTTGAAGTGGCAGCTGCTGATCTGAAAGGAGCAGGAAGGTCATATTTAGTATGGTCAGAATGGTAATATAAAATCCTGCTGACTGGTGAAGTCGGATTTAATATTACTATTCTAGAAATGCCACTTTTAGAAAGTGAGCATTTCTTTGCACTAAAATCTTGTTGTGCCCTTCAATCCACGTCTGGCTAGGTTTAGTTGACAGCTCCTTGTGCATTCACTCAGACACACCCCAAACACAGGGTACTCAGCCTCACTTGCATACATCTGCATTTTGAATGGGTCTTCCTGGGCTGGGAGGGTGGAGGGCCTGCCCTCACACAAAGGACTGCCACACCCCCTACTGGGACTCTGGCAGACAGGATTGAACTGAAAGGGGGCTTGGTGCATTTCTTAGAGACTCTTTGAAGTCACCCCCACTTCAAAGGCACAACTTAGCATAAAACAGGGCCTCTGCCCTACCTCATCAGACACTTGCTGGAGAAGAAACCTGAACCAGAAACTACATCCTGCCAAGAAGAACTGCCTGGCTGCTCAAAGGACTCACCTGTCTGCTTTTCTACAAAGGACTGCTGCCTTGCTGTTGGCCTGCTGCCTTGCTGAACTGCCTGGCTGCTCAAAGGACTCACCTGTCTGCTTTTCTACAAAGGACTGCTGCCTTGCTGTTGGCCTGCTGCCTTGCTGAACTCTTGTCTGGTTGTAAAAGTGCTCTCCAAGGGCTTGGATAGAGCTTGCCTCCTGTTCCCTGAAGTCTCAGGACCAAAAAGACTTCTCTCTTCCTCTTGGACGCTCCGTGCGCCGAACTTTTCGACGCACAGCTTGTTCCGCGGCAAGAAAAACGCCGCACACCGACGCTGATCAACGCGACGCCTTCGGGACGACCGAAACTTTGACGCACGGCCTCGCAAGGACAACGCCACCCGACTTCCTGGGAGAAATCGACGCGACGCCTGCCGTGAGATCGAAACTTTGACGCACGGCCTCGCAAGGACAACGCCGCCCGACTTCCCGAGAGAAATCGACGCGACGCCTGCCGTGAGATCAAAACTTTGACGCACGGCCTCGCAAGGACAACGCCGCCCGACTCCGCAGGAGAAATCGACGCGACGCCTGCCATGAGATCGAAACTTCGACGCGCAGCCCCGCAGAACAACGCGCAGCCGGAAAACAAGCAAGAAAATCCACGCACAGACCCGGGACATCTGGTACTCCCTGCAAACCACAGTAAGAGACTGTCCGCGCGCCGGAAAACGACGCACGACTCCCCGCGTGGAAAATAACGACGCAAGTCCGTGTGTGCTGAGGAGAAATCGACGCACACACCAGTTTTCCACGTACCTCTTCACCTGTGGCCCTCTGAGGAGATTTTCCACCAGAAACCAGGTACTTTGTGTTTGAAAGAGACTCTGTTTACTTTCTAAAGACTTAAGACACTTTATATCACTTTTCAGTGATATCTTTACAAATTCGTATTGCAACTTTGATCGTTTTGACCTGAAGATACCCAGATAAATATTATATATTTTTCTAAACACTGTGTGGTGTATTTTTGTGGTGTTATGCTATGGTGTTGTATGATTTATTGCACAAATGCTTTACACATTGCCTTCTAAGTTAAGCCTGACTGCTCGTGCCAAGCTACCGGAGGGTGAGCACAGGCTGATTTTGGATTGTGTGTGACTTACCCTGACTAGAGTGAGGGTTCTTGCTTGGACAGAGGGCAACCTGACTGCCAACCAAAAACCCCATTTCTAACATTGGTGGCAGCGGTGGGATAGGACTTGTGTTTGTGCAGTGACATACAGTAGCTAAGTATTTCACTACCTACCCACAGTTGAAGGTCAACTTGATTTTTTCATCTTTTTTGGCTTTTGATTCTCTGATGTCCTCCTGGATATACTAGTGATATTTTGGACTTTGGATTTTGTTTCTTGCTGGTAAGATCTTATCAGAATGGGATTGTGTACCTACTCATTCTTTGTTCGTACTGACCACCTCACTAAGGCTGACCTAAGGAAGCTTTGCAGAAAATGGGGCCTTCCTGTAGCAAGGAGATCTACTAAGGCGGAGATGCTACGTAACTACATAGTCTGGGGGGAGGAAAGATGGGCAGAGAGAGAGGCAGCAAGAAACCAAATGACTAAGTACCCCTCAGATGAGGAGGAGGACTACGCACATGAGGAGGAAGACTGCTCACATGAGGAGGAAGACTACTCAGATGAGGAAAGAGACCCAGAGATAGATGCATGGCTCCGAAGTCAAAGGCGACAGGAGCAACAATTAGAGGAGTATCTTGCAGAGGTTGAGGCAAAAAGACTCTTAGCCCTGGAAGAAGAAAAGATTGCAGCTCAAGAGCTGAGCTGTAAACAGCTGAAACTGGAGGCCGGAAGGGCTGAGTCCAGTTCAGATGGTGGCAGCAAAAATCTTGCATCTAGTACTGCTGAAGAAGGGCACAAGCCCAGAGATGTGGTGCCCAACTTGAAGAAGGGAGTTGACACACCCCAGGCGGTTCAAGGGTATGAGGTAGTTCCCGTTATGCACAGGGTCCCTGAGAAGGATTGGGGAACTGGCACAGGGAGTCATATTCCTACTGGGGGGAGGGACACTTTACTGACTCTAGCAGAGAGTGACAGAGAAAAGGGTTCCCCCATGGTGGATGTCCTGGATATAGAGTGTAGAGACATCCCAGAATAGTATGGGTTGAGTGTCAGGGACAGAGTAGATACTGTCTCACCAGTCTCAGGAGGGTGAGGTAGAGTGCTTTTCCAAGGTTGAGTTACTGGGTGGTTGGGTGAAGGGTACTGTGGTTAATACATGTGAAGGGCAGAATGATGTAATTGCTGGAGAGCATATGTCTGGTCCTTATTTTCCAGAGCTACGCCAACACCAGGTGGAGTGTGAGTTCTCTGACCACAGGGAACTTACAATGGAGGCAGACTTCTGGGTGAGTACCAGAGAGTCTGAAGAGGCATTTGGGGGTGCTCCTGAAGGGAGTGGTCTAGGTGGTTCCCAACCGAGTGAGGTGGGAAAGGATTGTAGTGTCCCAGGTAGGTCCCAGGTCCTAGAGGGTTCCATGAGGGAACACCAGGAGGGAAGCCTAGCCTGTACCATAGGGCCACCTTTTGAGGGAAGCCCCGCAGTGTCAGAAGAACTTGGGGGGGTGACTGTAGCCAGCATCCCAACAGTTCTGGTGTCTGGCAGTACCCCTCCTAGTGAGGGGGTGCAGAAGTCCAGACATAGGGTTGAGAGGGGGTTGCAGACCCCAGTGGAGGACCTTGAGAGTCACGGGACAGCTCTGAGAGCAGAGCCCCCGAGGAATGACCCAGGTGAAACCGTTTCTGGTTTGGGGGAAACCCAGACTCTGCCGGATGGGCAGAGGTCGGGAGACCTGCGCCAACCAGACTCTTGTGTGGCCCTTGGGGACGGTGTGTCCCTTGTGGGGGGTGAGAGTGCCCCCCAGGAAGTCCTGGCCTGTCAGGCAAAGATTCAACCTCAGGGTGGTGACTCTGGGTTGGATACCCAGGTTCAGAGGTTAAACTCTGACCTGGTGGGAGGTAGATGTGCCTCCCAAGAAGTCCTGCTGTGCCAGGCAATTGTCCAACCTCAGGGTGTTGACTCTGGGTTGGATGACCAGGTTCAGAGGTTAAACTCTGACCTGGTGGGGGGTAGGTGTGCCCCCCAGAAAGTCCTGACGTGCCAG
The DNA here is from genome assembly GCF_031143425.1 of Pleurodeles waltl. Classification (NCBI taxonomy): domain Eukaryota; kingdom Metazoa; phylum Chordata; class Amphibia; order Caudata; family Salamandridae; genus Pleurodeles; species Pleurodeles waltl. Next base: position 654,241,860 of record NC_090443.1, on the reverse strand, counting down.
GCAATTGCCCAACCTCAGGGTGGTGACCCTAGGTTGGGGAACCAGGCTCAGAGGTTAAACTCTGACCTGGTGGGAGGTAGGTGTGCCTCCCTGGAAGTCCTGGCCTGCCAGGCAATGGTTCAAACTCAGGGTGGTGACTCTGGGTTGGCTAACCAGGTTCAGGGGATAAACTCTGACCTGTTGGGGGGTAGGTGTGCCCCCCAGAAAGTCCTGGTGTACCAGGCAGTTGTCCAACCTCAGAGTGCTGACTCTGGGTTGGATAACCGGGTTCAGAGGTTAAACTCTGACCTGGTGGGGGGTAGGTGTGCCCCCCAGAAAGTCCTGGCGTGCCAGGCCCTGGTTCAACCTCAGGGAGGTGACCCTGGGTTGGAGAACCAGGTTCAGAGGTTAACCTCTGACCTGGTGGGAGGTAGGCGTGCCTCCCAGAAAGTCCTGGTGTACCAGGCAGTTGTCCAACCTCAGAGTGCTGACTCTGGGTTGGATAACCGGGTTCAGAGGTTAAACTCTGACCTGGTGGGGGGTAGGTGTGCCCCCCAGAAAGTCCTGGCGTGCCAGGCAATTGTTTAACCTGAGGGTGGTGACCCTGGGTTGGAGAACCAGGTTCAGAGGTTAACCTCTGACCTGGTGGGAGGTAGGCGTGCCTCCTAGAAAGTCCTGGTGTGCCAGGCAGTTGCCCAACCTCAGGGTGGTGACTCTGGGTTGGATACCCAGGTTCAGAGGTTAAACTCTGACCTGGTGGGAGGTAGGTGTGCCTCCCAAGAAGTCCTGCTGTGCCAGGCAATTGTCCAACCTCAGGGTGTTGACTCTGGGTTGGATGACCAGGTTCAGAGGTTAAACTCTGACCTGGTTGGGGGTAGGTGTGCCCCCCAGAAAGTCCTGGCGTGCCAGGCAATTGCCCAACCTCAGGGTGGTGACCCTGGGTTGGGGAACCAGGCTCAGAGGTTAAACTCTGACCTGGTGGGGGGTAGGTGTGCCCCTCAGAAAGTCCTGGCGTGCCAGGCAATTGTTCAACTTCAGGGTGGTGACTCTGAGTTGAATGGTCAGGTGCAGAGGTTAAACTCTGACCTGGTGGGGGGTAGGTGTGCCCCCCAGAAAGTCCTGGTTTGCCAGGCAGTGATCCAGTCTGAGGGTACAGACCCTGGGCTGGAAGACCAGGTTCAGGGTGTCCCCCGGACCTGGAGGGAGGGGCTACTGATAACAGTGCCCCTACCATGTTGTCTTCTGAGGAGGCCACTCCTAGTTGGAGGGTGCTGGACCCCAGAAGGGAGGGCAGGGGGAGGGAAGCCTCACCCCGGGCCCTAGTCCAACCTGAAGGTACAGACCCCAGGTTGGAGGGCCAGTTGCAGGTTAACAGCCCTGCACTGGTGGAGGAATGGTACAGGGCGACTTCTGTAAGCACCCTGACCATGTTGGACTCTGGGGGTACCGCTCCAGGAGGGAGGGTACAGAGCCCCAGAGGGGAGGACCAGGTTCAGGCTGTCATCGCTGACCTGGTGGAAGGGAGAGTGGTTAAAGGGTGCCCAGCACCTGGGGCTACCGCCCCCTCTCTCCACAGCCACAGTGGTTGGAGAGCTTTGAGAGGCCTGGGGCCTGGCTCTCATCCCTGGCAGCTGTCAGTAATCACTGTGGCTTGCTGTCCAGGTGGACAGAGTTATCCCTGGGGAGGGGACAAGTGTCACACCCCGGGGGTAGGGTGGGCAACACCACTGTGTTGGTCATGGTGGTACTATCCTGCTCCTGGGATACATCTGTGAGCAAAGTAAGGTTAGGTGCTGCACAGATGGGATCCGCAGGTAAGGAGAAAGGTTCCCCATGGGTTGGCTTAGTGGGCCCTGAGAGTATGGACAGAGGGATCCAATTGGAGTAAGGAAGGCGAAGAACTGGAGCATGCCCCTGCTGTTGTGGGCCTGGGTCCTTGTTCTGTCGCCTCAAACAGGGAAGTACATCAGGATAGTGATTTTTCTCCCCTGGCTTTAGGCTGGTAGGGGGTCATGTTGGACCTGGCTTTTTGACAGGGACATCCCCAAACTTTTTGCCTCCTTCCTCCTATTTTTTTCTGACCTGTTGTTGTTGGCTTTTGACCTCTGGGCACTTTACCACTGCTAACCAGTGCTAAAGTGCATATGCTCTCTGTGTAAATTGTACTACTGATTGGTTTATCCATGATTGACTATTTAATTTACTTGTAAGTCCCTGGTAGAGTGCACTACATGTACCTAGGGCAGGTAGATTAAATGCTACTAGTGGGCCTGCAGCACTGGTTGTGCCACCCACCTCAGTAGCCCCTTAACCTTGACTCAGGCCTGCCATTGCAAGGCCTGTGTGTGCAGTTTCACTGCCACTTCGACTTGGCATTTAAAGGTACTTGCCAATCCTAGAACTCCCCTTTTTCTATACATAAGTCACCCCTAATGTGTGCCCTAGGTAACCCCTAGAGCAGGGTGCTGTGTGAGTAAAAGGCAGGACATGTACTTGTGTGGTTATATGTCCTGGTAGTGTAAAACTCCTAAATTCGTTTCTACACTACTGTGAGGCCTGCTTCCTTCATAGGCTAACATTGGGGCTGCTCTCATACATTCTTGAAGTGGCAGCTGCTGATCTGAAAGGAGCAGGAAGGTCATATTTAGTATGGCCAGAATGGTAATATAAAATCCTGTTGACTGGTGAAGTCGGATTTAATATTACTATTCTAGAAATGCCACTTTTAGAAAGTGAGCATTTCTTTGCACTAAAACCTTGTTGTGCCGTTCAATCCACGTCTGGCTAGGTTTAGTTGACAGCTCCTTGTGCATTCACTCAGACACACCCCAAACACAGGGTACTCAGCCTCACTTGAATACATCTGCATTTTGAATGGGTCTTCCTGGGCTGGGAGGGTGGAGGGCCTGCCCTCACACAAAGGACTGCCACACCCCCTACTGGGACTCTGGCAGACAGGATTGAACTGAAAGGGGGCTTGGTGCATTTCTTAGACACTCTTTGAAGTCACCCCCACTTCAAAGGCACAACTTAGTATAAAACAGGGCCTCTGCCCTACCTCATCAGACACTTGCTGGAGAAGAAACCTGAACCAGAAACTACATCCTGCCAAGAAGAACTGCCTGGCTGCTCAAAGGACTCACCTGTCTGCTTTTCTACAAAGGACTGCTGCCTTGCTGTTGGCCTGCTGCCTTGCTGAACTGCCTGGCTGCTCAAAGGACTCACCTGTCTGCTTTTCTACAAAGGACTGCTGCCTTGCTGTTGGCCTGCTGCCTTGCTGAACTCTTGTCTGGCTGTAAAAGTGCTCTCCAAGGGCTTGGATAGAGCTTGCCTCCTGTTCCCTGAAGTCTCAGGACCAAAAAGACATCTCTCTTCCTCTTGGACGCTCCGTGCGCCGAACTTTTCGATGCACAGCTTGTTCCGCGGCAAGAAAAACGCCGCACACCGACGCTGATCAATGCGACGCCTTCGGGACGACAAAACTTTGACGCACGGCCTCGCAAGGACAACGCCGCCCGACTTCCCGGGAGAAATCGACGCGACGCCTGCCGTGAGATCGAAACTTTGACGCATGGCCTCGCAAGGACAACACCGCCCGACTTCCCGAGAGAAATCGACGCGACGCCTGCCGTGAGATCAAAACTTTGACGCACGGCCTCGCAAGGACAACGCCGCCCGACTCAGCAGGAGAAATCGACGCAACGCCTGCCGTGAGATCGAAACTTCAGCGCGTAGCCCCGCAGAATGACGCACAGCCGGAAAACAAGCAGGAAAATCCACGCACAGACCCGGGACATCTGGTACTCCCTGCAAACCACAGTAAGAGACTGTCCGCGCGCCGGAAAACGACGCACGACTCCCCGCGTGGAAAATAACAACGCAAGTCCGTGTGTGCTGAGGAGAAATCGACGCACACACCAGTTTTCCACGTACCTCTTCACCTGTGGCCCTCTGAGGAGATTTTCCACCAGAAACCAGGTACTTTGTGTTTCAAAGAGACTCTGTTTACTTTCTAAAGACTTAAGACACTTTATATCACTTTTCAGGGATATCTTTACAAATTCGTATTGCAACTTTGATCGTTTTGACCTGAAGATACCCAGATAAATATTATATATTTTTCTAAACACTGTGTGGTGTATTTTTGTGGTGTTATGCTATGGTGTTGTATGATTTATTGCACAAATGCTTTACACATTGCCTTCTAAGTTAAGCCTGACTGCTCGTGCCAAGCTACCGGAGGGTGAGCACAGGCTGATTTTGGATTGTGTGTGACATACCCTGACTAGAGTGAGGGTTCTTGCTTGGACAGAGGGCAACCTGACTGCCAACCAAAAACCCCATTTCTAACAGTTGGCCTAAGGAAAGAAATGTGAATCTTGAAGTTCAGCCATATGTCAAGGTGGGTGAAGAATTGTCAATTGAAAATGGGATCATTTTGAGGAATGATAAATGTGTTCCCCCGTGTGAGATTCGTACAAGGTTGGTGGACCATGCTCATGAGGGTCATCTTGGTGCCACTATGACTAAGAGACGTATTAGAGCACACTATTGGTGGCCTTCTATGGACAATGATGTAGAAAGAGTGGTTAATGGGTGTGTGGTGTGTAATGGTGCCGAAAAAGGGTTGAAGACTGTTAAACCACCGTTACAACCTATATCGTTACCGGATAAGGCTTGGGTCAAAGCTGGGGTTGATATGGTTGGACCATTCAATTTTCTCCCCTGCCAGATGCATTATGCGTTTGTTTTAATGGATTATTATAGTAAGTGGCCAGAAGTGCGTTTTTTTGTAAAGCCTACTGCGGGTAGTGCGATTCAGTTTCTCAAAGAGATTTTTTGGAGGGAAGGTTTTCCGGAAACCTTGATTTCGGACAATGGTGTACAGTTTGTGGGTTATGACATGGAAATGTTTCTGAGAGAATCTGGTGTGAAACATTTGAAAAGTTCTCTATACCATCCTCAAACAAATGGTTTAGTGGAGAGAATGAATAGGGTTGTTGTGGAATGTATCAAATGGGCTAAAGCAAGTAAACTGGATGTGGAAGAGGCCGTGAATTCGATGGTGTGGTTCTATCGCACTACTCCACATTCTGTGACTAAAATGTCTCCTTTTGAACTGCTTAAAGGACTGCTCAAGACTGTTTCCAGCGTGGTTAGCCAGAGTGGTTTCAGGTAAAATTCCTGATTCTGTGAACAAGGACGGGGTGTTGGGTGAAGTAAAAAAAAACAAGAAAAGGTAAAAGCTAGGTATGACCTGAAAAAGTCTACAAAAAAACTCTAATTTCAACCTGGAGATCTGGTGCACGTCAAGTTGCAGACATTTGTGAGGAAAGGGGAACCCTGCTATGGTGCTCCTGTTAGGGTAAAGAAAGTATGTGGTAATGCCATCATGGTTGAGAGTGGTCAATGGTGGAATATGGGGAAGGTTGTTAAGGTTAAGGATGTTGGGCACTGTGGAGTGGAAGGAAGTGACCCCTCTGGGTCAGATGGCATTCATCAGGAACGCAAGGTGTTAGACAATCATTTGTTAGAACCCGACACCTTGAGGAGGTCTGTCCGTGAGAAATGGGTTCCGATCAAACTCAAGTAACATCATAGTGTTTAGCAAAAAATGTTTACGTTTTTTTATCTCATGTACACACTGATGTGATTGTTAAATGTTATGTAATGTATGGGTGATCTAATGCTCATAGGTTTTTGTCCATTGCGCTTAGGTTTTTTGTTCTTATTTATGTAAGTGCTTTTTGTTAAAAAAAAAAAAAAAAGGGAGATAATATGTTATGCTTAGGTTCGGCGCGCGCTTCCGCATGCCAAACCCGTTCTGCCTCGGTCGCGTCTGGCGTGTCGAGCGAGGCAGAGTGACAGTTGTACGGAGGTGAAGCTGACAAAGAGACGCGTTTCCTGCGCTCTTCATTATTAATTTATTGCTAAATAAAGAATACACAAAACGCTTACTTCGGTGTTTCCAGAGATGATTACAACACAGTGGTCCAGGGTACCACTACCTTCTGCCCGGTGCCCTTTATTTCAAACCAGGATTTTAATATTGGGGAATATTCACCAGTTTGGTGAATCCAGACTAGGCTGGTGAAAAAAGTTCACCATGTTTGTTTTGCCCATGTTTTTTGTCTCTTTCTTATATGTGACATTCCAAGCCATCCACCCTGCATTTGGTTCTCACTGGTCAGTAATTTTTCTTTAGGTCTCACTTTTCATTCATTTTCTTTTGTCTATAAGGGGGAACCCATAAAATGCTCTGCATTCCCTCTCTCTTCTTCCAGACCTTCCTTCATCCATCTCGCGTACTCCTCCCTCCCCTACTCCTCCCTTAGAGTTACTCTTGTTTTTACACTGCTCCTCCACCAAAACGCTTTTGGAAACCCAGCAGCATCACTCCATGTGGTCTTCATTTTATTACTTTAAATTATTTCCTTTAACTATTACACTCCAAGCCTTCTTTTTATCCAAGTCTTTGCAGAAATAGAAACATAGCTACAGTGACTTGCATTTTCTTGATTTCTAAAACCACATTCAGTTTTTCAACTTGATTATCGTTTCCTAATATTTCAAGAATTATAAAAAAAAGTTTCACTTGTTTTCTTTAATATATACCCGAGCTAAAATTCCTTCCACATTCTGGTGCATGTTTTCGGTCCAGTGTTTTTTTTCCAAATTTGCTTCATTTTGTAATTCATTAAATTACATTACCCAGAGCAGTGTTCTACATTTAGTTTTTTATGAAAAATGAAGTGATACCTATTTTCAAGGTGCTGCATTTATAACGTTTTATTGTGAAATTTGAAGGAAAACCATGGGCCAGTTTTAAGTGGCTTTATAAGTTAGGTCTTAAAAGGGCTCAAAGATAACTAGATTTATAGAGAACATCATTCACACAATACAGGCAACTTGTCTACCATAAACACTTTTAACACATTTTCTCTACCAGTCTTTAATGTTATGCTCCTGTTATAGGAAATAAAGGTTAGCGGTCTTTTTCTGAAACATATATATTTTCAACACAAAGACCAACCCAATCTGCCCACTAGGACCTGGGTAAACACTTCTTAAGAAACAGTTGGCAGGTGCTTTGTCAATTCCTCACTGGAAGTCGGGCTGCATCGTTCCGGTTCGGCTATGAGTCGATCCAGTGGACCGTGCATCGAATTTTCGGTCGCTATGCTGGTGCTGCGCCGATCTTCTGGTTGCAAAGTCGGGCTGTGTCGTTCACCTCCACCTAACCAACCCAGGAAGACCCATTCAAAATGCAGGTGTATGCAAGTGAGTCTGAGTATCCAGTGTTTGTGGTGTGCCTGAGTGAATGCACAAGGAGCTGTCAACTAAACCCAGCCAGACGTGGATTGTAAGGCACAGAAAGATTTAAGAGCATTGAAATGCTCACTTTCTAAAACTGGCATTTCTAAGATAGGGATATTAAATCCCACTAGTAGCATTTAATATACAGGCCCTGGTCACATATAGGTCACTCTACTAAGGACTTACAAAGTAAATTAAATTGTCCAATTGAGTATGGTTCAATGTTACCATGTTTAAAGGGAGAGAGCATATGCACCTCAGCACTGGTTAGCAGTGGTAAAGTGAACAGAGTCTAAAAAACAGCAAAAATAGTGTCCAAAAAGTCGAGGGAGGCAGGCAAAAAGTTAGAGGTGACCACCCTAAGGCTGTCAGGTCTAACAGTAACTATAACTATTTCATTTCTCTTGTTGTTTCTACCCCGTGACTATTCATAGGGTCTCATCGGGGCAGGTCATCTGACTATTGGGAAAACCATAGTACTCCTACATAATGGTGTCAAAGTCCTCCAGAAAGATTCAATAGCTCAACTTCTCAGTAACAAAGGCGTGCGATACCATCAGTTTCAGCACTCAAATCCCCTGAAATATAGCACTGGATTGTCTCATGTTCTAAAATTCCTGGTACAAAAATGTCAGGCCCAAGTTACTGTAAGCTCAGTGAATGCAAATACCATTTTAAAGCATGTACAAAATGCCACTGACAGCTAACAATAGGATTTTGACAAAAATGCCTGAAGCAAATTGAGACAGAGTGAAGCATACGTAATGCTGCAGGTTGCATTTTCTCAAGATTTGCCAAACACATTGTGGAAAGCCCAAGTAAGCTTTATAGGCACAGTGGAACCCTGAATGAACAGGGACAGCAGAAAAGAGAGAATATGGTCAAAACTCAGGTGAAGATCTGGTGAAATGCTTGTTAAAAAAATCAACTGAACTTCTGCTCCACTTATGCAGGGTAAGGTGAAGGAGAAATGAAATATTGTTATGAAACAAAGCCCATGTTCCTGAATGTGTACATGACAGTAGGGCATGGATACATAGTGGTTGGTTGATGGTCATGCTTCCAGTGGCATGCATTTGGCACAAACACATGCCCTCATTACGAGTGTAGCGGTCATAAGACCGACACACTTGCGATGGCGGTCAGACCACCGCAGACAGGGCTGTTCAACTGCCCTATTATGACTGTGGCAGATGGGCAACGATTCGACCTTCGGCACTGCCAGGTTGCCGTCTGCCAACAGTGTGGTGGTCTCGGCAGTCTCAATCCATCAGGGCAGCACTGCAAGCAGCGCTGCCCGGTAGATTACAAGTCCCCTTTCTGCCAGCCTTTCCTTGGCCTTCTCCCTGCAAAGGCTGGCCGAAAGAGGTGCGAGGGGCCCCATGGGGGACCATGCACTTGACTTGGGCAATGCATGGGCCCCCATGGACAGCCCCATCATGCATTTTACTGGCTGAATTGCGGGCAGTGAAATTGCCGACTGTGCTGTCGCACCTGGCACACCACAACATTGCCGCTGGCTCGATAACAAGCCGGCGGCAATGTTGTGGTGAGTTTTCTGCTGGGCTAGCAGGTGGAAACGCTGTTTTCACCCACTGGCCCAGTGGAAAACTCCTAATAGGATGGCCAGCATACCGCCAGTACTGGCGGTATGCTGGCTGCAGCTGCTTCAGCAGGCTTTCAAAAAGACCACCAAAGCCACAATGAGGGCCTCAATATTTCTATTTCTATGTAAGTTTAGTTGAAGACAGTATAGGTCCCGCAAAGTGGGATTTTAAATAGACATTGGGCATGTCATTGAATTAATTTTGATGTGGGCCTTGTACACTCATCTTGCATTGGGCACAATTTGCATTGCTTTAAAATGCTGGCATGCCAGATCAACTGAAGTTGGAAAATAAATGGATTCCCAGATTAAAGAAACAGAATAATGCTAAAGGTCAAGAGTAGGCAGACAAGAGCAGATTACACCAGGCATGAAATTGAAGCACTTCACACAACCTTTTGTGGGGTGTCACCTAAGTATTAAAGGTTGCCAAGAGGTTGAAGATGATCAGAACTCCCATCCCCCTTCAATCTCTCTTCACCTGACTACATCTGGAGATCATCCTCAATTACCAGTAGATCTGATTGTGCAAACATGTCTTCTCATAGGGGTCCCAGAAGTGTGTCTTCAGCCTCAAGGGAAGCATGCAATTTTAAAGCATCCAAACCCCATTCATAAGGAGTAGTTTCCAAGCAAGGCAGCATCTTGAAGTGACTAAAATCAGCCAAATCCCCAAAATGCATGTGAGAAAATTGGGCTGATTGCAGAAGTCCCCTCTCGTTTTGCCCCCATCTTTAGCTGATACTGATGTTCGCTGACTGTACCCTGGTCACTGGTAACCAGTCCCAAGGCCAGTGCTCTGTTTAAAATGGTATATTCGAATTATGCCAAATTATAATTGACTCATTCAACCTACCTATAAATCCCTAGTATATGGTAGGGCTTGTAACTTTGGGGATTCTTGTATAGTCAGTACACCCAAAGGTGCATTGCTGGGGTGTCCAGAGTCATTTTAAAGGCAGGTCTGCCTTGGTGGCTGCTGTTAAGGTAAAGTTAACCTCAAATTTGACTTTAGAATTAAAAGCACTTCCAAAGTCCTAAACAACTCTCTTGTTACATGTAAGTCACCCAAACGTCTGCCCTAAGTGCCCCAGGGTTTGGGTGCAGGGTAAATGTAAACAGGGACTTTATAAAAGATGTTTTATAAACCTTGGTAAGGGAATAACAGTCAAAGTTTCTTTCCCCATTGCAGTGCATTAGCTCTATAGGCTAACATTGGGAGACCTTGTTCAAAATTAATAAAGTCTCCTTCCCACTAGAAAAGAGCTAGATTTGTCAAATTTGATATCAAATTGAAAGTTAGAATACATTTAACAACTTGACAAGATTTGATTTATTATAACTAGTACAGACAAATCGTTTTAGATTTTTCTCTGAATGTTACCAAAATCAGCCCTGTAGTGTCCTTTCCTGATTGGTCAGTCTCTGGCAGCCTGAGCCAAGCTGCCTTAATGAGGTGAGAAGTGGCCTGGGCTGAAACAAAGGAAGCATCTGGTAGGAGGAGTACTGCTGTAGCAGATGGCAGAGCATAATGGGGAGAGTGGCCAAACTGGTTTTCAAAGGAGGGAAAGCTACCCGGGACAGAAACAGGACCTTCCCCATTTCCTGTGCCCCCAGTTAATTGAGAGCCCCAATAATTCAATTAGGAGAGGGTGCTGGAAGAGGTGTATTATGGAAACGTGGCCAGACCAGTGGGTGAGTTTAGCCAGATCTAACCTCCGAGGAAAGATTTCCGCCATTTTGGATTTTTAAAGAATGTTGCTTTCTGGGATTGATTTTTTCCACACTTCACATGAAGTGCTCTCCCAAAAGGGTGGCACCTTGCACCCCATTGGTCAGTAGCACCATCCTCCTTACCAACCCCAGAGCGAGGATAAATATGGCAGAGCTGCCCAACAATTCAGATCCCTGCTGGAAGTAGAAACTGGAGAAGAAGATCTGCTGCTGAGCCAGTGGTCTGCATCTGAAGGACTGCACCCACAAGGACTGCACCAGCTGCACGCTTTGAGCTTCACCAAAAAAAGGACTTTGCCTTTGACTTCTGCAAATCTAGGAGTGGACTCCCTGTAAGCTACCGGTGCAAAGGAGATAAGAAGAGTCCTCTGCATCAAGTCCTGCAAGAAGAGTCGAGCTGACCAGCGTCCGGTGGATTTTTTGAGCATTCAGACCAGGTGTATTCTGGGAACTGTAGTCCCAACTTCCAAGGAGCAACTTATAGCTTCTGGAACCTTGGATAAAGGTTTTGGGCACTTCAAGGACCAAAAGAACAACCTCTGGAAAAAGATCAAGAAGTTTTGAAAAGTTTGGAGCAACTGCAAACAGCTTGATAAGCTGAAGGAGTGCATTGTGGAGATTGTGGTCCGAGACCCCAAGAGGCATACCAGCGCCTCTGAACCTTTGGTTGGTGCTGTGGACAAATTTCCAGAATCAAGAAACACTTCTGATAGTAAGTATAAAAGTGTTACATTGTGGGAGGCCTAAACTCTGGACTTTGTCCCTGCCCAGTGCAACCTTTTTCACCCCTTTGAGCGTTATTCGCTTCTCAGCGCTAGTTTTACTTTTAATCTTTAAAAGTCCATAACTCTGGTTCCCTAAGTTGATTTTTTTGTCATTTTGGTGTCATTTTAAATATAAAAATGTTTTCCTATTTTTATTAATTGGTTTTGGGTTTTTATTGTGTGTTTTGTTTTACTTGCTTACTATTTTGTTGATATTGAGGGCCAGATGTAGCAAGCCGTTTACATGGCGCAAACTGCGATTTTCGCAGTTTGCGCCATGCAAACGGCTGAACGCGATGCTCATTCCCAAATTGCGAGTTGTTACCGACTCACAATTTGGGAATGCGACTCGCAAATAGGAAGGGGTGTTCCCTTCCTATTTGCGACTCGCATCTCAATTCAGAGTTGCTTTGTGACCGCGAATGCGGTCGCAAACCAACTCGCAGTTACTACCAGTGTCACACTGGTGGTAACTCATTCGCAAAAGGGAAGGGGTCCCTACGGGACCCCTTCCCCTTTGTGAATGTCGACAAAAATAATTTTTCAGAGCAGGCAGTGGTCCTATGGACCACTGCCTACTCTGAAAAAAAACGAAATCAAATGCTTTCGGTTTATTTTTCATTTTGCAACTCGTTTTCCTTTAAGGAAAACAGGCTGCAAAATGAAAAAAAATAACTGCTTTATTTATAAAGCAGTCACAGACATGGAGGTCTGCTGACTACAGCAGGCCACCATCCCTGTGAGTGCAGGGACTCGCTATGGGGTCGCAAAATGCGACCCACCTCATGAATATTGATGAGGTGGGTCTTTGTGACCCCATAACGAGTCGCAGAAGGTGACACCATTCTGCATATGCTTTTGCGAGTCTGAAATTGCGAGTCGCACCGACTCGCAATTTCAGACTTGCAAAAGCATATCTTCCTACATCTGGCCCTTAATGCTTTACACACCTTTGTCCTAAGTTAAGCCTAGCTGCTTGTGGGCCAAGCAACTAAGGATTGAGGAAGGGATAATTTATTGAGACCTTGACTGGAACTACTGGGGGATTCTTGCTGATTTTCAAAAGAAATTAATTTGAGGTCTATGAGAAATTACTCGTGCTCTTAAATAACCCAGTGAACTGAAAAAAGTGATGAAGGAGATTTAAGTAAGAATGGTAAGGGTCTAGAGCAGAGTCTGAACACCTGTACTAGGTCCTTGAAGCTGTAACAATCCTCTGGAATAGTTTTAAATGTATTTGTATTTAATATTTCTAAAGCGCATTCCGGCCTTAGCATCGAATCGCTAGAGTAGGTACAGTGAAAGACCGAGAGAGAGGGCCAGCTGCCGAAACAGACAATTAGCGAAGAAACAGACAAGTTTTTACCCGCCTCCTGAAAGTCAGGAAGTTGTCCTCCTTCCTAATGTCCCAAGGGAGCGAATTCCAGTGCTTAGCTGCCGCCACTGAGAATACTCTGTCCCCCCATCTCGCCCTGCAAGTGCGCCAAACTTGAATCAAGTGAGCATTTTTAGATCTAAGTTGCCGACATGACCTATACCACCGTAATCTTGCAGCTAAGTAGTCTACTCCTCCTCCATGTACCACCTTAAACATTAAACATAGAGTTTTAAATATAATCCGCTTTGCAACCGGAAGCCAGTGCAGTAGTTTTAGGCTATTTCTGCCCCAAGCTGAGCGAGGGAGATCTAAAATCAATCGGGCCACAATATTTAGACCAGTGAAAGATGGGGGTGCACTTCCTGATTTGAAAGAATATTACTTTGCAAGCTTTGCACATTGTTTATATAATTTTTTAAAGTTCCAAGATGCTCCAAAATGGATGGATAATTATTTTTAAATTTACAAGATAAACGATTTGCTACTCCTTACTAAATCACCCCAAAATGTTATAGATGGGGTGCTACAGTGAAAATGAAAATGAAAGAAGCAACTGTTTAAACATTATGATATGCCCACCATTAGTGGTGTAACTCGCCTAATAGATATTTCAATTGGTCATCTTCCTTTACTAGACAAAAAACTGCCTTCAGATGGGAGGGCAACAGCTATTATAGCATTGCAGATGTTTTAAATTTTAACACCTGGAAGGGATGGGTCAACACTGAACCCACCTTTAGGCATTCAAAAGAATTGATTCCGTGGTCATTTATTTATATAAGCCACTATTTAGCAGAATTTAATCCTATGAGAATAAATTTGAATTTCGATTTAGCCAAAAATTTGGTTGAGACTAAAACACAGCTCTATTAGATATTGGATAGCCCCTTTGGGACAATACAAGGGAGCTGATGTATTTGGTAACGCTAGAGAGAAATAGCATTCAAAGGAGGGGCTTTTGATTTCGGCAATGATTTGGAACAAGATTAACTTGTTTAATTTCTCTTTATGAAAGGAGACACATTTTCCCCATGTGCAATACTATCTGAAATGGCTGATTTATAGTACACCGATCTTCCTGAATAAAATAACCCCCCAGACATCCACAAGATGTTTTAGGTGTCTTAGGTGTTTGATGGGGGGGTGAGGTCAACTGGACACATTTTATCTGGAATTACCTGAAAATAATGCAGTACTGGGCCCACATAGAGGAATACTGCTTGAGTGCAGTAATAGAAAGGGCTGTGTTTATTGCTGCTAACAATTGGGACAATGTGCAATATTTGCCTTCATTTCTGATTGTTAAGTAAAAAAAAAGTTGCTACTAATATTGAGATAGTGTGCAATACCTGCTTCTATTTCTGTATATTATGTCATGATAAGTCAGATGTAGAAGATGTAAAGTTTTTTTTCCTTTGCTGTAATGTGTGATACAAACTGGCTTTCCTTGCATTCTAAGGTGAATTGATGGCTTGTAAAAACTCTTCAATAATAAAAATAAATAATAAATAATAATTCTTTCTCAGTATGGTTTTCTGCATCGATTGCCACAATGGTATGCTACTTTCATTTAGTAATTTAGAAAGAGCAGTGGAATTCTCTATAGTTAATCTCATTCTCCCAGAACTTAAGAAAAACTATGGTTTAAAATGGAGAGCTTCATGCCGATACCCTCTGTAACCTATGGATACCCAATTTAGAATGTGATAGCTAATTTGTAAAGCTATGACAGGAGACTCATGGTTAAATGCATGTTATGCCCACTAATTAGAAAAGTTGATTATGATGAAGCATTTACAGAAACCTATTATTCCAATTATTTTGTAGGCTTGGTAAGACATTAGCTACCCCTATGCTTCTGCTGCTTAACTCCGGATGAAAGTGATAGCCTTCCACCACTTTGAGGGTGGCACTTTGGGCATCTCTCCCAGTCCAACAAGACTGCAATCAGTGAGACAGGCCTATGTCATGACACACACACGATTCATGTTCACTAATGATAAAACAATCAGCATTAGGGATTCATAGAACAACAGGATAATTGAGCAATGAGGAAAGGGGTACGTGTCTCTCACCATGCAGAGGACTTTTCCATGTCAACAAATAACCCATCCAGATTAGAACAACTCTCACCAACTCCTAACCTGGAGAGGTTGGGTGGTCAGATCGGTAAAACCCGTAGGCTAGTCATCATCGTTCCCACTGCTTAATCCAGCTCTATGCTCCACAGCAAACACTCTCCCTTGCCAAGAAATTGACCATCTCAACAACTTGGGATTCTCTCCCTTCATAGCCATCAACTATTCCAGTGGCTTATGTCTGCACCACAAACTTAGTTGCAAACAAAAAAGTTCTGAACTTACGCAAGGTCCACACTTTGACAAATCACTCCTTCTCAATAGCTGCCTAGCTCTCCTCTCTGGGTAAAAATCTCCTAATATTAATGGCTACCAGACAATCTCTATCTTTATCACCCAGTTCAGCCTATACTAGCTCAACTCCCTTGTGAAAGGCATCTGTCTGTACAATAAAAGCCTGACTGTAGTCAGGTGCTTCCAGTACTGGCACATTGCATAGTGCTTTCTTCAGTTCCTCAAATGTCTTTTGAAACTTTGCTGTCCATGGTACCTTCCTGGGCTGCTTCCTAGAGGTCAATGCAGTAAATGGTGCAACTATACTTCCACAGGTTGCCACAAAGTTTCTGGACCCAATACCTAGGTAGCAGAGATTACTCCTTCTATTCCCTGGGATATGACCTACACGTGAGGCTGGATACATTGGTGTGTTCCCCAGATGTTCATGAGTTCACACACTCCACCCAATATGTGAGTAGAATGATCTCAGATCATAATCCCCTATTATAAGGACCCAACTGGGTGCACCCATGACCTCCAGCCCCCACATGGAAACTCAGGCTGGAACTGCTAGAAGACCAGGTCTTTAGAGATGCCATTGCAGCAGACATATCTGCCTACTTTGGAGTGAATGAGGGCTCCACGGCCTCACGACTTTTGGAGTGGGACGCATTCAAAGTGGTGATAAGGAGGAGATGTATTTTGGCACCTAAGGGTGTCCGACACAAACTAGTACATGACATTGAAAAATCTGAATGGGAATTGAGGGTATTGGAGCAGGGAACCCAGAAGAACCAGAGCTTTGAACATTAGTCATAGAAGCCTGAGAACAAGTAGCAAGGGAGGTTGAAAGACTGTGTTGTCATGATTACAAAGCCTACCTGGCAAGGACTCATGCAGAGGGTGACTAGGAGGGCTCTCTCTTGGCATGGCTGGTGAATCCAGCAAAGAGAGGGTAAATCATAGTTGAGTTAAGTACATCCCAGGGTCAGACGGTCTATAGCCAAGCTGGAATTAAACAGTAATTCTATACTTATTACTCAGATCTCTACATGAAAAATGTTCGGCCACTGCTGAAGGACATCCAAGAATTCCTCACATGTCTCACTCTTTTGATGGTATTGAAACAGCAATCAGAGGTCCTAGGGAAGGCAGTCACAATCGTGGAAGCGAAATCGGCTGTTGCCAGCATGGCACAAAACAAGACCCCGGGTCTAGTTGGCCTACCAGTTGAATTCTATTCTACCTGCTTGGCAACTCTGGGACCACAGCAGTCAGCACAAGAGGCCCTTATCATTCATTTGTTGAAATCCAGGAAATTACCCACAGAGGTGGCCTCCTAACGGCCTCTGTCAATGCTATTGGTAGATTACAAAATCCTTAGCAAAATTCTATTGACACACCTCCTAACCCATATGCCTCCATAGAGATCAAGCAGGATTTATCCTCGATGACGTATGACCCTTAACATACGTTGACTATTCTCATTGCTCGGCGATGATCACATGCAATAAAAAAGGTGTAGGGGTCTCCACAGTAGATTTGGAGAAGGCTTTTGATAGCTTAGAGTGCCCTTACCTATACGAGGGCTTCACAAATTTGGCCTTGGCGAGCACTTTGTGTACTGGACACAGCTACTCTAAACCATGCCAAGAGCGAGAGTCTGCAGTGGTAGCACTATCTCCGAAGACTACCTAGTGGAACGAGGCACCAAGCAGGGGTGCCTGCTCTTTCCCTTCTCTTTGCCCTTGCCATAGAGCCCTCTGCAATCATAGCAAGAGGAGGCACTGCCTATAGAGGCGTGAAGGTGGGAGGGGACATCCACTACATGGCCTTGTATACAGATGATCTCTTGATATTTCTAGCAGATACAGACAATGCACTTCGGGGAGCGAGACGTCTACTCGACCTTTTTGGATCTTTAGCAAGCCTTTGTGTTAACTGGCAAAAATCCAGTCTATTTCTCATGACAGTTGACAGGGTGGCCTCTTGGGACCTGAGAGGTCTCCAATGGGAACCACAATGTCTCACATACCTGGGGGTGCATGTGTATCATGCTGGATCAAACCTCTCTGAAGGGAATATAGGGCGAGCATTGTGCGGAGTGCGCACTAATATGGCTTTTTGAGAGTCCCTACCCCTTTCAGTGACAGGATGAGCTGCTCTACTCAAAATGATTGTTCTACCCCAACTACTTTATTATTTTGTTACGATTCTGCTATGGATCCTAAGTGCCTTCTTTAAGGAACTGGACTACTTAATAGTTGGATTCCTATGGGGACAGGTAAACGACGACTTGCACTTACAATGCTTCAGAGACCTACAGGAGAAGGGGGCCTGCAGGCCCAGATTTTGAGGCCTCTTTTTTAGCACATCAACTGCAATGGATGAACCAATGGATAGCCAGGCACGTGAGTCCGGACACAGTAGTATCGCCCTTTACCCATGATCTCCAAACCTTAGCCAGCATAGTCATTTGTCTTGTTCCTCCCGTCACAACCCTATCCGTGGAACTGAGCGTACTGCATGACTGTTGGCTGCAATATCTCTGCAGGTCGGATGGGGCTGTGCCTTATGTCCCGGAGATTCCAATGCAATTATTATCAATAATATCACATGGTGGTGACTGGAGTGGACTTTCTAGCTGGATAGAGGCAGGAGCAACATCGAGAGTAATGTTATTTGAGGCAGATGCCCTTCTACCATTTGAGGAGTTTAGGGTCGGATATGAACTACTTCAGGGGCAATTCCTGCTCCATTGAGTGGTCACGGAGGTGATCATTAAACACTGACGAACAGGACGGGCAGAACCCCCATCCCTGAGTATATGTCAATACCTGACTAGCAGTACAAGCACACACAAGGCGGTGACACTCCTGAATGAGAGCAGCTCTTGCCAACCCCTCACAAACCTTAAACAGAAAGGGGAAGAGGACTTTGGTACAGCACTCGCAGATACCGACTGGGGGAACATACTGACCTGGGTGCCGAAAGTATCCAGCAATGCTAGATTCAGGCTCATTAATCCATGCATACTACACAGATCATATCTGATACCAGGTAGATTGTGGAGGCATTTAATCTGATAGGAGCCAGGTGTCCGAGATGTAGAGAAAAGGCAGTAGAGTTTTTTCATATGATTTGGACTTGCCCTGACCTGGGGGAATGCTGGACTTCCGTGGTGGATT
Organism: Pleurodeles waltl; assembly: GCF_031143425.1. Lineage (NCBI taxonomy): Eukaryota > Metazoa > Chordata > Amphibia > Caudata > Salamandridae > Pleurodeles > Pleurodeles waltl. The sequence goes on along the minus strand of NC_090443.1, from coordinate 654,223,540 downwards.
TGGTAACAGAAGTCCTTGAGAGAGAAGTTCCTTATGACCCCAGACATTGCTTTCTCAGTGGGTATCCTCACACAGCCCGACAGAAAGTGACTAATGAGTTTCAAGACCTAGCATTGCTGTTGGCAAAGAGAGAGATAACTAGAAATTGGAAACAGATACGAGGCCCCAGAGTGTGACCTGGAAAAGGGAAGTACTGCAATGGGCGAAAACAGAGGAGGCAGTGAGACACAGTGAGGACTCCGGTGAGATCAGTTGTTGATGAAGAGAGGCCAGGCCTGGAGTGCCTTAATACAGTATTAGAGAATTAAAAATATATACCAGTCAAATGGATGACACATTGTGAACCTTTACCTAGAGTACAGCTCAAGGGCAAGCAGGGAGTGGGGAAGAATATCCATTTGGGACTCCCGGATAACACTAGACATTGGACACAGCAGGAACATGAGAGAATTGTGAAGGCAGTGAACATGTGGGGAGAAAGGGGGAGTTGGAATAGGCACTTGATATGAAGAGCAATGAAACAATGTGAGAACATTAAAGTTGGAAATAGGGGTGCAATAAGGGACTATGAAGTGGTATATGTAACACCAATAGTGTAATGTATTCCCCCAAAGCAAAGATTGCGCAACCTAGACATCCCAAATAGAGACAATGATTGCTAGTATAATAAATGAAGCTGTAATGTTGAAAGGAATGTCATGCATGTAAAGCTCTCGAAGTGTCCTACCTGTTGGGAAGAAAAAACAACAAAATAAGTTTAAATAAAAGAGTTTGGCAAATGGTCTCAACGCCTCTCTACACTCTTGTTGCTGCTTAGTTTATAACTCAGGGAACAACTGAACCTCTTCCACAGTGCAATTCTTTATGTCATTATGCAGCAAGTCAGGTAGAGGCTCAGTGTCTTTGTCCACTTCCTCTGCCATAATCATGACATTTACTGCATAGTCTCTGTGGGGATAAAGCTTCAGCCTGTTCACATGGAACACCCTCCTGAGTTTCCTTGTAGCACCTGTGTCCACCAAGTAGTTTACCTCAGACACTTTCTAAACTACCTTGTGTTGCCCACACCATTTGTCCTCCAAAGCCCTGAGACAAATAAGCTTCAGCACCAACAACTCCTGACCTTCTTGATATCCAGTCAGCATAGCTTTCTGGTCATACCATTCCTTCATCAGCACTTGTCTAGTCTGAAGAGTTTCCTTTGCCTCACTCATGTATTGTGCAGTCTCCTTCCTGAAGCCAATTGGATAGTTTACCACATCCTTCAGTGGTGTCTCTGAGGTTCCTTCTCACCCATCTCTTACTAAGGCAGGTGGACAGCACATCGGGTGCCCATACAGAAGTTCATAGGGTCTAAACCCTACTCCCTTCTGTAGAATCTCACGGTAGGCAAACAAGAGGAATGGCAGGAGAATATCTCACTTCCTCCTGAGGATCTTTGGTAGAGTTCCTATCATGCTCTTCAGTATTCGGTTAAACCATTCCACCAAACCATTGGTTTGTGGGTGATATACCTTTCAAAAGTGGTATGTCATACTAGCTGCTCCCATTTCTCTCTTATGTAAAATGAGATGAAATTGATTCCCTGATCAGAAATGACTATTATTGGAAATCCAACCCAAGAAAAAATCCCTAGGGGAGCTCTTGCTACCACCTTTATAGTCATGCTCCTCAGGGATACATCTTCAGGATACTGGATGACATGATCCACTACAACCAAGGTATAGTTGTTGCCTGACAGTGAGGGGTGGGTCAAATGGACCAACTATGTCTATTCCCAATGTCTCAAATGAAACATCTACAATGGGGAGAGGCTCTAACTGTGCCTCAGTCTTCCCTCCCATATTATCACTCAGCCGGGCAAGTTCTACAGAACCACTCTGTGTCTCTGCGCATCCCTGGCCAGTAGAATAGGACTTACCTATCCTGGGTTTTTCTAATCCCTATGTGTCCTGCAAAAGACACTTCATGGGCTAGTGACAACAGGAAGTACCTGTGCACTAATGGAAACACTAGTCTCTTGCTAGTACCTGGCTCGGGGTTTAATGAATCAACATAAAGTAAATCATCTTCCTAGCCAGCATATTGTTTCCTGACTACCCCTTTGCTGATTTGATCTGGGCTTCCTTCCTAAGTTCCTGAAGCACAAGACATTCTTCTTGTGCCTTGCAGACATCATCGTGAGTAGGCTCTTCATGATCTAACAGACACTGAAACTCTGGAAGTAACACAGATCTTAGCAAAAGGTCCACCTCAGGACTCTTATCTTTCTCTCCCTTTGGAGAAGAAGTGATGACCTCATGGCCACCACCTTCTCAGAGTCTACCCATTCCTGCAAACTACCTTGTCCTGATCCCTGCAAATCAGAGATGATCCCATCCTCACTATGAGACTGTGGTACCGCCTGCGTGCTGGTCAACACAGCTGACATTGTCCAAGCCAGCAACTGGTCTCGGGTTCCTTCACACATATTTAATATGCTTGCTAACACAAGTGTGGCTGTGTCAGGTTCCTCCTCTTGACAGTCTCTCTTGTAATGTCCCATCTTGTGGCACCTAAAACAAGTGACCACTTTGGACTAAGGAAAGTTTCCTTGCATTCCCTTATCATGATGCTCCTTCCTGGACACACCATTACAATTTTCTGAGCTCTCCTCAAGTCTGATGAGAATTACCATGGACCTGACACTCCAGTATGGAACCAGTCTATGGTGTGTTCTTCTCCCCCTTTGGCTTAAAACCATGTTGTTACAGCCCTTTGTGAAGCTTGTTAGCCTACCACATATTAGCTATCACTGCACGTTTTGTTGGATCACTCTTTGTCAGACCAGAACACCATTTCCTCTCTTGCAGACATGGAATCTCTGCAGGTATTGAGCTTATTTCAGGCAAAGCCTCCTAATGAGAGCTTCCTTCATTTGTTCATAGACTGTCTGGTCTGATACAGCCAACCTCCAAATGATGGCTGTCTCTTCCAATGCCATGCACTCCTTTAAGGCAGAGGCCTTAGACACCTTATTGAAGGTCTGCACTTTACCTCAAAGCTCAGAAACCATTCCAAAATATCCTGACCTTTCACATACAGATGTACAAGATCATTTGGAACCTTGGTCACCACTGGACCTGAACTGGAAGTAAAGTTATCCCAGGTGGAGTTGTCATTGCTGCCTTATCTCTAAAGATCCATACATTTACTTTCCAGCTTTCTTTCCTTTTCTTTCTGTTTCTCCTCTCACTCTCTCTGTTCTTCCTCTCTGTTTCTCTTCCCTCTCTTGCAATTTCTCCTCCCAGGCCCATTTCTTCTATCTTTCCCACCTTCTCTCCTTTTATTCCCAGTAAGCTTGTCTTTGCTTCTTCCTCTCCAACTCTCTGGCCTTCTCATCTTTCTCAGCCTTAGCTTACTGAAATGCCAACTGGAAGCTCAGGGGATCTGCTAAACTCAACCCATCCAAGGTATTTATTCCTGGATTTGGTGACTGTGGTACCCTAGAAATGCGAGGTGGTGTACATACCTGAAGTATTCTAGAAACTAAAGATATTGAGTTTCTTGTTTAAATTCTGCAAAATGCATTAAGGGACACACTTGGAGTGTGGTTGGAATATCTTTCTGCAAGGGGGATCCTAGAGCTTAAATCCACAGAGCTCTCTTCCTGTGTCCCTAACATGGCCCTCCTCAGAGTCATCTACAGGTTCCTTCCTTTCTCCTACTATCTTAAACTGGTCCCTAATGACATTTTATGTAGATAACACATTTTTATTATTTTTGAAACCACTGAGTAAAGTAAATTTACGTACGCATTTCACTGCCACATTGTAGCATGCGTTCAACAAGCAATATCCCCAGTCCATGATATGCTCCCTCTGAAGTTTCTTTTAGCCACCAACATGGCGATACCTATGAACTTACGGTCAACTCAAGAGCCTCCCAGTTCATCAACCATTCCCAGCAATGCCACCTGAGGAGTCAAGTCAAGATCCCTCTCCAGGACTTCCGAGAGCTTGTTGTGCACTTGTTGCCAATATATAGAAATGACCAGGCAAGTACAAACAACATGGGTAAAAGGGTCTGGGCCGGGGAAGAAGGCTGGATGAGGAAGGTTACCATCCTGATGCAAGCTTATTGGGGTAGGGAATATCACATACTAGTAGTTCAGCTGGATCAATCTAAGGTGAGTAGAAATAGCCAATGTGCGTGGGGCCATTTGGGCCCCCACCTAATCTACTTTGTCAAGTTTGTCAAGTTCGCCAACCCATCCCTCCCAACAGATTCAGAGTTTGCCAAGGTCATGTTTAGCATTTGTAATAAGTGAACCGTAAATCTGGGAGATTGTGCCCCTACCTATACAGCCCATCAGCAACGTGGCCTCCAAGGGGCTAAAGTCTGGTACTTCCATGTCCATAGGCATGTGTAACTGCAGGTGTTTATGGAACTGGGTCCAGTGGAGCTCAAAGCGGCCCTGTAGTTCTTGGAAAGCCAAAATGTGTTCCCTCACCAGACATCCCCAAGGACCCTGATACCAATCGTGTCTCATTTGTGGAAGCCCTCTAAGCCATCTGTGTGATGAAGCTAGCAGAGGGGAGTCATTCCCATCAATGTGCTGTTCCAGCTGAGGAATCGCAGTGCTGAATGCCAGCAAAGGAAAATCACAGGAATTATGTCAGGTCAGGTGTATGGCAAGGGAGCACCATATAGCAGATCCAGAATGTGATCAAAGCTTAAACAGCAGAGTTTGCCATGATATGTCAGATCATCAAGGATCACAATGAAATTAGCAAGGACCTCTTTGTTTCTTCTCTTGGGAATCCTCTAACGTTTGTCCCTACATAAATCTTCATATGATCTATGTTAATGGTGTTATAGTAAATTCCCAAATCTGACTCCTCCATTTCCTATGCATATTGGGTTTGTGCACAGAAGAAAAAACTGGATTTATTGTAGCACTGATGCAAATTGGAAATGGCCAATGCCACCTCTGTATCTTTTGGCCCCTCAGCATTAGGAATTCTGCTTATGCTGACAATTACTAGAACCCTCTCAGTGGGCCCGACGCAAGCAGAACCATCATGGCTGAGGCCTTTAATACCCAATATTCCAGGGCCCGCTCTACTATGGATCCCTCTCAAATGGGTCAAGCACCCCTTCTGTACCTGACTGCACCTGACTCTCAGTTAGAAAGCAGTCTCTTACGGACAGTCAAGGCTCATTCGTGGGGAACTGCAGATACAAATAAGTGAACACAACTCGTAACCCGACATACAAGCAGAATGAACCAGAAATCAATGTCCAGTTGAATACTTATTTTTTAATAAAAATAAGTATTTTAATTCTAACTCTACACATTCAAAGGCAAACAACATTAAAAAGCAGTAGCACAATCCCTCTTCAGGTTGGGACTCTAGTAGTTGTCATGCCATTCCCTGTCCTCTTAACTTTAGTGTAACAGGCTCAATGTCATTCCCCATTCACCAATGACCATATCAAGGGAATGTAAACTATTAGACCATACTGAAGACTTCTCCCCTCTGACACTGTTGCCGGCAGTTGGAAGTACCGGCTACATCACGGGCGAAATCGGGAACGGGGTCCCGATTTTCTTACCAGTGCGACGAATGCGAAGGCGTCGGGAATCCTAGTGGGCGGATTCCTGAGCCCATACAAGGTCGCCAGGACAACGCGGACACGATCGGCGTCACTGGGAACCCGGATATCCGGGTTCCCAAGAGAATGAAAAGAGAAGAGGGACTACACGCGAAGGAGGTTCCAAATAAGGAAGACGCCGGCGGAGACAGGCAGGGAGACGAAGACGTAAACCAAGAAGGAGAAGAAAGAACAACCTCAGAGACAACGAAGACGTTTAGTGTCAAGGACACTACAACGAAGGGAGAGGCTGCAGAAGGTTGCGAATTCCGCCACATCCCAGGAGGGACGTGGCTACACCAGGTACGGTCCTTTCTAAAGAACAGTTTAAAATTAAACTCGGGAGGGAGAGGGCTGCGGGAGAGGGGAACAAGGGAGTGAGGGGAGGGGAGGAGGAGAGGGGAGGCAGGCAAGAGGAGACAGGAGAAGGGATTTGAATAGGGGCACTAAAAAGAAGAGCTAGAGCACTATAAAAAGAATAAACCTGACGTGTATAAAGAGCACACAGAGGTAACTTCCCCTTTTTTCCGTTCTGACCTTTAGGATATCACTCGACTCTAGGGAGTGGACACTATATCTCTCTCTCTCTCTTTCTCTCTCCTATCGACACAAACTTTTATCACCCCAGAAAACCCCCCAGACTTACCCATATTTTCCGTTCCTCTTGTTTCTGGTCCATCTGGGAAACCCACGAAGACTACCTTCGCTTGTCAAGAGGAGTCCTGGAAAAGAAGAAACAGCATAGGGTTAAGAGTCAACAGTTCCTATACCTCTGAGTCCTGTCACAGATAACTAAAATAATAAAGACGTTCGTTTCGCACCCTAACTGAGTATCTTAGTCCTTACTATCGCCTACGCCCACTGCCACAGACACCTTTTGTGAGATCAGTCATAAGAGTCTACGGAGTCGCAGTACTGATGGTAGTATGTCCCCTGGGGTCCCAAATGCCCAGTTCATGGCTTAACCGCTCTGGCTGTATGGAAGCCTTAAGTGTGTATTCTGGATCCAAAGCCATTAAAAAGTGGTTTAAATGATGATATCCCTTGGCATCAGTTAAACTGTCTGTAATATAGAATAGCAGTGACAGTACATCTTGGGAGGGCTGTTATCTGTGTGCCTGAACCACTTGAAAAGGTGACTTACAGGAAGGACATATACACAAAATGGGCTACTGGTGACATTAAAAACGGGGTTATTGGACACTTCTATTTTACATTTTCATGATTAAACCATTGACCCTTAATAAGATCAATAGAAGGTCCTGAACATGCTATATGGACATAAACAAGGATGATTGCCCATGGCATTTAATTAAGAAAAATAAAGTCCTTCTACAGTGTGACATTAGAAATAAGGATTATGGACATTCCTATTAGATACATTCACAGTGATATTAGTGGCCCTCAGATAGATCAATAGAGGGACCTGAAACTATTTCTCATGATGTGGCTCTCTGTTTAATGGATAAAAGAAAGGATCATCCTTCCCGTCATCTAATTTTGAGAAAAGTATCTTCCCACTGAGTCCCATAGGGTAGCAACTAGCAGGCATTGTGGAAACTGAGTGACAGAGTTACTGTCAACCCACATTAGACCATCTGTGGTTATGGAATATCAGAGCCACAATTAAATCTAATACTGGAAGACTGGTAGATCGGGTGATTATGGATAAAACATGACCAAGATTAAAAAATGGGGAAGGGTTACCTGGTACTTTTTATTTCCTTATCTTTATAATAAGGGGCTGACCCAAAATCAATGTATTAGCATTTGCTAACATAGATTGATGTTGTTATGCTCACTAATAAAATTATGATGAATTATTGCTCTTGATGCTAATAAAGAATGATTAACAATGGATTCTCGAAATGAAGGTTTTGACTAGAATTGTAACTAATAGGGAATAAAACAAATTAACCTTTTTTGAGAGTGATGGTATTTTCTTAGGTTTATGGTATTACATGTTTGGTTAAAATTGTTTTTTTGATGGTCACCACTTGGCTAGGATACTCTATGGGATTCAAAAGATTCATCAACCTATACGCGGCCCCTTGTAAGTTTACTTACTAAGGACAAGGTGCGGTAGCAGTTTTGGTAGCGGCTTGATGGTTAAGTTTCCTTAGGGAACTAGTTAAGTGGTGAGTAGAGGTTATGGTGGTAGTTTAAAAGCTGAGTACAACTGTTCGAATTTTTATGAGGTTTGAATTTCGTTTTTCTAAAAAAGGCAATGGTAGCAAAGATGATGTTCCCTTAAGCCCAGAAATGACTTTCCCAGATCCTGGATCTCATTGGTAAGATTGAGTATGTTCTTGGCGTGTTTTGAAATAGTGTGAGAGCAGTAGTTTGTGCTTGCACAGGCTTAAGCAGATCGCAGGGGAATTGTGATGTATGTGAGGTAAAGTAGGGTGTCTGCGTACTCCAGTTTTTGGTCGGTAGGAGTGCGCATACTCCAAAGTGTGAGAGTAGGGAAGTCATCGAACTTCCTATGTGTGTGGCGCTTTGGACTAAAGAATTGACTACATGGTTATTGGTGATGTACGGACCCTGTGTGGTCTGAGACTCCGGAGTATATTGACAAGTGTAGGAGACACTTGGGTATATGTTGTAATCTGTCTGGTTCAGTAGGTTGATCGGACATGGTCAACAAGTCAGAGTGAATGCTAGATGAATAAAAGAAACTTCTACTGAGATTTTGTGAGTCCTGTGTGCACCAGGACAGAACCAGAGATCAGTTGAGAGTAAAAGTTTGCGGGTCGAATTTTACTTGCGAACGTGGGGGACTGAGAAAGAGGAATAGCTAAAGAGCTATACAGTGCCATTAGTGAAAAGCCGTAAGGTCCCTGAAGCGATTGTGTACTTTCCTGTAGTAAACCAGCAGGTTTGTTTTAGTTATTATTGGGTGAAGATGCTCACAATAAAATTGCATTAATTGAGGGAAATTGAGTTGAGGAGGACAAGCTGCAAGACTTTGTCAGCCACTGTGAGTCAGTGTGATGTCAGTGAGTGCCGTGCTGGGATAGGTTAGTTAGTGAGAAGAGCCGCGACCGGATTGGCAGGCGTCTGTGAGAGGCAATTGGTTGAGTAAACAGGTGAAGGGAATCTTGGGAGTAAAAGTAATTTCTTTTATTGAATTGTAGTACACAAAAACAGGCAAAATGAAGTTTTTCAAGGCAATTAGGAGTGCGATAAAAGGTGAATCATATATCAAACCAACCCCCCCGGAGGATTCTCCGGTGCATCTCGTGATGACAGAAAAGGGCATAGCTTTGTGTCTTTGGTTGAAGGAATGGAGTAAACTGACTAAGAATCAAGGGACATTAGCTTTTCCAGAGCATGGAACGTTCAATTTGAGAGTTTTGGATCAGCTGCGCTTATCATTGTATGACATGAGACCGTTACCGAGACTGGCACAGTTTGAGGCTTTAGCAGTTTGGGAGTTAGTGGCCAGACAGCAGCAAGAGCTGAAGTTCAACAGAAGGATAAAGAAGATAGAAAAGTCACTAGGTCTTATGTGGATGACTATGATTCTGATGTTGAGGATCTCATCACACAGTTTCTGAGACATAGACCTCCACCCATGACGACTTATGCAGGGGGTCCAGGGACTAGTGCGACAGCCCCTCCTGCTATTCCTGGAACATCCCAGGGAGCCGCGGGCACTGTAGAAGCAGAAGGAAGACAGTTACCAGGGGCAGTACAGAGTACACCAGTTGCAGGAACGAGTGCGGTAGCTCAGGTGCAGGTACATACACCATCGGTAACAAGAATTTATCCAGATGTGCCAGTTCTTGGGACTGTTTCAAATATTGTAGTGCCGAGTGAGCAGGTGCTCCCGCAGCCAATGTTGGTCCAGACTGACCCAACTCCAATGTTATTGCCACCAGCACAGATACAGGGTATGTCAAAGTTTAATCAGTTAACAGGGACTTCGGTAGACCTTGCACCAGTTATGAATCAGGCAATAGGGAGTACCACTCACACAGGGTACGGGTACTAGAGCAGCCCCAGATGCAATATCGCTACCGATTACTGTTGGTCCAGCAGTACCTTTATATGCCCAGAAGAAAACAGAAGCAGGGGGACAGGTGGAGATGTCACAGAGTTTGGTGAGGAGGGGAGTGGGAGACTCAGTACATTCAACATTCATCTTCAGGAACTTGTCCGGGTGAGCTCAAATCTCCTACGGGATTTAGTCCTCTTGTGACATTGTCAGATGCATCAAATGTCTCTAATGCAAATCAGAGTTTGAGACTTTTGGCACCACAAGCCTTGGGAGCAGTGGCACAGCAGCTGCCAGTGAGTAATGCAAGTAACATCTCATTACAAGGGTTAACAGCTCAGCAGTTAACTAGTTGGCTGGACAGTCTAAATTCTTCACAAGGTGCATCCAAAGGGGAAGATCAGTTAAACTGAGTGGAACTGAATATTGAAACAAATGAGCTAGTTGAGGGAACAATGGGATTGAATAGGTTGTAATCCTACAGGGAAGAATAGTTGAGGTATTTGTGCCCAAGGATTACAAAAGAAGTAGGGAAAATACACCCGAAATTAGCGGAAGTAGCAGAGAAGCATAACATTGATCTTAAGACGACAAAACATTTGAGACAAACCATTTAGATTTTGAGGCAAAAGATTTTGAACACATGAGATCAGCAATTATGAAAGCTCATTTGAGGGGCTTGCTGCAGAGTGCGCAAATTAGAACAGTGGGAAGGCAGATGGGCAAAAAAAAAAGAGAAATGAAAAAGAGATTCTCAAGATGAAACAGAGGGAGCAAAGAAAGGGGAAGCAGTTAAAATGCTACCGATGAGAGAGATTCCAGGGGGGCAGTTTGTTCATGTCCCATGGCACCAAAGTGACATATTGTCTTTTACAAATGATTATCCCAAATTGAGAGAGAAGCCAGTTGAATGTATCAGCAGACTGAGAGGTTGTGAAACTCTCTAAGTGTTTGTGGAAGACTTGAATACTTTATTTGAGATAGTTGTGCCAGACGACTTGTGGGTCGAATGTAAGAGGGCAGTGTACTGGCCAACGTGTGAACCTGAAAGGAACAAGATCACAGGCGCACCTTCATCTGAGGTAATGAAAAATTATTATAAGGTGATCTAGCTTCTAAAAAACTAGAATTTCTCTGTAAAACATTGATTGGCAGAGAGTTGATAGGAGAGTCGAGGAAACTGCAATACTTACCACCAAGTTGCAATGGCATAGACCTAATCGGCTGTTGCGCTCTGCTAGTGCCTACCAAATTCAAACAGCCCGCACTAAGAAAGGAAAATGGGGAGACAGAGCATTTACTATTGCAGCTGCTAAAATCTGGAACTCCCTGCCACTGAACATAAGGCAAGAACATAATTATTTAACATTTAGGAAACTGGTCAAGACCTGGCTGTTTCCCCAATAAGTTCGGGAGTTCTCCGGTCTAGTTCCCCCGCCTCACCCAGTTAGCGTTTGGATGCCCTTGGGCCGGAAGGCGCTTTATAAATACTCAATACAAATACAAATACAAATACAAATACAAAAACTAAAGAGTCAATACACACTTATTATGAAAGGTTGTTAAAGGCTTTCAAGGAGTACAGCAGCAAGGAAGCGGTCAAACCAAAAGACATGTTGCATTTTGTGTTCAAATATGTTGACCTGAGGTAGGGCAGATGATTAAGAACCATTTGATTTGCTGGCAGGCAAAGCCAATTGATGAGGTGTTGCAGTATGCCAAATATTGCAGCAAAGAGATTGAATTGAAGCAGAAGAAATTGAAGGAAAAGGCAATGGTGATGTAGATTAAGGCAGCACAATCAGGAGTACAAGGAGCTTTAGTGCCGCAGCAGAAAGCTGTCATGTTTCAACCTCAAGTGAGGGGTGGAGGACGTGGTATGGATATGAAGTGTGGTCGAGATATAACTACTGTGGTTGTTCAGAATGACATGCAGGGCATGAAAAGGATGTTGCCATGTAATTTGCGCGGAAACGTGGGACACTGGAAGCGGGAGTGCCCACTGATGGTGCAGGAAGGAATGGTCTAGCAAAGTGGTGTTGGTTCAGTTCAAACTGTAAGAGTCCCTAGAATGAGGGGCATAGTCCTGAATGCTCAAAACCAAGGTCAGAATTTCTTACCTGTACAACAATTGCAGGTGCCTCGAGCCTAATTTACTTCCTTAACACCAGTACAGCAGTAGATTCCTATGGTGCCTAGACAGCAAATGCACATACCCCAAGCACCGATGGAGCAGCAACAAGTTATGCTTACTCAACAGGTCACAAGTCAGAGACCAGATAACAGTAACAATACAGTACATGAATTCCCATTTTATAGTGAGGATGAAATAAACTATGAATGGATGAGTGACAGTTCAGATGAAGGAGCTTGTATTCTTGCTGCATCCCTAGAGGTAGGTCAGAGAAGGGAAAGGTAATGAGATATAAGGTCTTGTTCCTGGTTGACACAGGAGCTATGCACTCCACAGTGAGGAGTGTGGAAGTACCAGATTTACCCCTTTCGGGAAGGACAGTTCAGGTTGTGGGAGTAGAGAATAGTCAGTTAACGAACCCTATCACAGAACCAGTGCAAATTGAAATCGGAAATTATTTGGGACTGCATAGATTTGTGGTGTGCAATTCAAGTCCCATGTCTTTGTTGGGCAGAGACTTATTGTGCAAGACCAAATGTTCCATAAATTGTACAGATGCAGGGATAGAAGTCCAGACAAACAGTGATGATGAGGAGGAGCAGGAGTCAGCCATGGTTCTTAATAATGCATTTGAAGAATACCCACTGATTGAAATTTTCCCGATGTTCACACTGAAGGAGTTGTATGTAGATCTGCAGGGAACAGTAAAAGAGAAGGTCTGGGATTTGACAGGGAAAGAAGTGGGATTGATAAAAGGAGTGGAACCTAGTAAAATCACTTTGAAGCCGAATGTTGAGTTCCCGAAACTTCCACAGTATAACATGGCGCAGGATGTGATGATGAAGGTGGCGCAGATAACTGGAGATTTCCTGAAGCAGGGAGTTCTAAGAGAAATGTTGAGCAGCTCATTTAATTCACCGATAATGGGAATGAAAAAGCCTTGTGGGAAAGTGCAGGTTGTGCAGGATTTGCGAAAAGTGAACAACAGTGTTGTCCGATTGTGCCCAATCCAGCAGTGATACTGTTTCAGATTCCATGCGAGGCAGAGTGGTTCACGGTGGTTGATGTGTCAAATTCCTAGATAAAGTCTACAGCTGGTGCAGGATTCCACAAGGGTATACAGAGTCACCATCCTTGTTCAATCAGAATTTGAAAAATAATTTGGGGTCATTAGAATGACCTTGCCAATCGACTCTAGTGCAGTACATTGATGACTTATTGATTGCCTCCAGAACAAGGGACGAGTGTAAGCACGATAAGATTTCCCTGTTAAATCATCTGGGAGACTTTGGACACAAGGTCTCACCTGCAAAGTTGCAGTATTGTCAGAAGTCTGTCAAATACTTGGGTCATCAAATTGAGAAAGGGCTGAGAAGAATCTCCTGAGAGAGGATTACAATGATTCTGCAGAGAAATCCCCCAACTTCCCAGAAAGATGTGCGCATGTTTTTGGGAATGGTAGGGTATTGTAGGCAATGGATTCTGAATTTTGCTGAGATAGCAAAACCCCTACAGCAGTTGATGCACAAAGGAGTTACAGATCCCATTAGTTTAGATGAGGATCTGATGAGGGCTTTCACTGAACTGAGAGAGAGTTTGTGCAAAGCTCCAGCATTGGGAATGCCTGTTTACACAAAGCCTTTCATATTGTTTTGTCATGAACTTGATGCTTGTTCTTTGTCTGTTTTGACACAGGTCCATGGAGGTGCTTATCGCCCAGTAGCCTTTTTTTCAGCTAGCTTGGACCTGGTTGCAGCAGCTTTACCAGGTTGTCTGCGAGCAGTAGCCGCAGTTGGTCAAAGCCTTTCCCAATGTGAAGGGGTGGTCATGGGATACCCAGTGACGGTAATGGTACCACATTCTGTTACAGACAAGAACGAAAACGCAATATTTGATGGGGGCCAGACTGACAAGGTATGAGACGAGCATATTGGGAGCTCCAAATGTAACTTTGAAAAGATGTACAGTGTTGAATCCAGCAACGTTATTGCGAAGTGATACTGTTGAAATTGAAAAAGAGGAGGACATAGAACATGATTGTCTTTGACCTGATACTCGATTAGAAGAAAATGACCAAATTGTTTTTGTTGATGGTTCATGTCTCAGAGATGCAACAGGTACGTTGAGAGCAGGATATGCTGTATGTACTATTATAGGAACCCTAGAAGCATCTTGGCTTCCTGTTGTATATTCAGCACAAGTGGCAGAACTGGTGGCTCTTACTAGAGCATGTTATGTTTCTACCAGGCTGCGAGTGACAATATACACTGATAGTCAATATGGATTTGGAATTGTTCATGATTTTGGTCAATTGTGGTCACAAAGAGGTTTTATGACCTCAAGTGGAACTCCAGTACGAAATGGTGACAGGATAAAAGAATACATGTATGCAATACAACTACCTGAAGAGATTGCTTTAGTGAAATGCAGTGCACACCAGAAAACACCAGACTAAATTTTCCTGGGAAATGGGTATGCAGATCAGGTTGCAAGGTTGTGCGCCCTGAACTGTATATCGTTTAAGGATAAATGGGAGTTGATGCCAGAAGAAGAGACCAGTTGTGCAAATCTTGCACTGAAAATAATTGACTCTCTAGAAGCATTGAAAACATTGCAAGAAAATGAAGACAAGGAAGAGAAAAAGCTGTGGGCAAAGCTGAAATGTGAACAAAGACCAGATGAGATCTGAGTATCTGAGGAGGGTCAGATTGTATTGCTGAATTGTTTGGTGTCCCAGATGGCTCGGTATTACCATGATCAGGCACATATTGGAAGGGATGTCATGATTAGGTTGTTCAAAGTTGATTGGTTCAATCAGAAATTTAGACAAACAGCTGGAGTAGTGTGTCACATATGTGTATCTGTCAACAACTAAACGTGGGGAAAGGGACAGTGGTAAATATGAGCCACATTAGACGAGCAGGAGGACCATTCAGCAGAATGCAAATGGATTTCATTGAGATGCCTGCATGTGGTGGATTGAAGTATGTGTTGGTGATTGTGTGTGTGTTTAGTTATTGGATTGAAGCATACCCCACACGTAGAAATGATAGTCTCACAGTTGCAAAGCTACTCCTTAGAGAACTGATACCAAGGTTCGGATTTCCGATCTCTTTAGAATCAGACAGGGGAACACACTTCAATAACGAAGTGATTAAGCTCTTATGTGCAGCACTAAACATTGAACAGAAGCTCCACTGCAGCTATCGTCCAGAGGCGTCAGGACTTGTAGAGCAAATGAATGGTACCCTGAAATCAAGAATTGCCAAAATGTGCGCTGCCACAAATCTGAAATGGCCAGATGCATTACATCTAGTGTTGATGTCACTGAGAAATATACCTGACAGGAAGACAGGATTGTCCCCACATGAGATTCTTATGGGGAGAGCAATGAGATTGCCAGCAATACCAGCCAATGCTGTTGTCCATATTACAGATGATATGGTGTTGGACTATTGCAAGGGTCTAGCTAATGTGGTTCGATCTTTTTCTCAGCAGGTACAAGCTGTTACCCTGCCACGTATCCATGAACCATGCCACAATCTAAGAGCAGGAGATTGGGTCATGATCAAAAAGCATGTGCACAAGACTTGCCTAGAGCCACGCTGGAGAGGTCCATATCAAGTGGTGCTGACAACTACAACAGCTGTGAAGTGTGCAGGATTGCCTGACTGGATACATGCAAGCCATACAAAGAAATTGGTGAGTCCTCAGAATCATGAAGAAGTATTGCTGAGGACACCAGCAGCTGCAAACGAATAGTTCTACCTGTACCAGAACCGGAGCAGGTTGAGCCGGAAGTGGATACAGAATTGGTGGAAGAAGGATTGATCACCCCAGTAAGAGACAAGGGTGTGGAAAATCAGGAGGCAGAACGAGAGATCAATGCAGCAGAAGTGACAAGAGATCCATACACAGGAGAGGTTCTCACAAAAACAAAAGGTGCTAAAACGCAAGGAGATCAAGTGCCACAACCTGAACGGGAAAGAGTTGAGGCAGGTCAAAGAAAAAATGATCTGACTCCTCCCGAACACGTTGCAGGTCCATCAAGAGAAGGCATTTCAGACAAGGTGAAGGAGAAAAGTCAGATCTTGAAGAGATTGTTGACAGAAGGAGTGAGAAAAGGAGACCATTGGCCTGAGTCTCAAATAGGCAAGAAAAAAGACCTGGTAATAAATGAGACAATAGAGGAAGAATTAGACACCACAAAGAAAGATGAATTGAATGATGGAGTGATAACCGGAGAAAGGAGGTTGAAAAGAAAGAGAGTGGCAAGTCGAAGATACAGGGGACCAGAGTGGGCATATGCTGCAACAAGTGATTGGCAAAACGAGTTTATGTCCTTTTGTTTTGATAGAGAAGTTCTGAATCATTATTTTGATGCGACCTGAAGGAGAAAATCAAATAGACTGAGTCGTCGAGCTAAAAGAAAAGAAATTTAGATTATTGATTTTACCGGAAAAGACACTGATAACCTGATATGACACTTAGAAACCTGGAGATGACCATCTGCTAACCGATTTTAACAAAGGAAGTAAAGGGGTCCTGTTGCATGAAGTTGAAGCGTGAAGAAAGAAATACATTTTTTATTTTTTTTAAATGTTTTGTGTTGCATATTAATTAAGAGTTAAATTCTGCTTTCTGATTCTTTACAGATCATGGCTAGATTAGATAATGACATTAGGCACATTAGGTATTGTAGATATTAGAGTGTAGGAATGGCGATTGTGTGTGGAATATTGTTTATAATAATGATTGTGGGAATGTCAATTCATGAGGTGAGAGAAGCAAAGGTTACAACCTTTCATGAGACTACTACACTAACAGCTATAGAAAAGTTTAAATTAGATGAGCAATATTTGCATGATTATACTAATGCAGGGGGAGAGTTGTCTTCTAACGTCTTTTATCGTTTATTGAGTGTGTGAGTGTGTGGAAACGATGGATGCAAGGGATTGTCGTGTGTGTATGAAAATACCTTCCTCTGTGGAAGAAGGGGTCACTTATCATAGTCTACCGCTGACTTACGGTATAACTTGTAGTTTTCTACTAACTCGATTCTATAACCAGGAATATATTCAGTATTTCTATTCTAATTATGATTTAGGGGGTGATTCTAACCCCGGCGGTCGGCGGAGAGGCGGCGGTCGGACCGCGAACAGACCGGCGGTCCAAAAAATGGCATTCTGACCGCGGCGGTCACCGCCGCGATCGACCGCCACTTTCCCACTCCGACCGCCACGGCGGTCATGACCGACGGGCTGGAGTTTGCGCACTCCGGCCCGGCGGTCGACCCAAGACCGCCAACCGCATCATGACCCTGCTTACCGCCGCGGTTTTTGGCGGTCGGGAACCGCCATGCGAACCATGGCGGTAGGCACTATCGGGGCCAGGGAATTCCATCCCTGGCACTGATAGGGGTCTCCCCCACCCCCCACTACCCCCCACGAGTCCCCCCCCCACCCTCCACCCCCTGCCACCCCCCAGAGATGTTACAAACCCCCTGCCCCCCCACCCCGACATGCACATACACGCACCCCGACATGCACGCACCCCCAACATGCACATATGCACACCCTACACACACACATATACAACGGGGGCACATACCCGCACACATACATGCCAACATGCGCACCCGCCGAACTACACACATTGCCCATAGGCACAGCAGCACCCCCCGCCCGCATGCACGCACTCACACACCCCCTCTACACACCCCCATGCACGCACACATCACACAACATCCCCCCCCTCCCCTCACGGACGATCAACTTACCTTGCGTTGGTCCTCCGGGAGGCGACGGGAGCCATAGGGACGTGACCGCCAACAGAAGACCGCCAACAGAAGACCGCCACACAGAAATGTGGGTCGTAATTCTGTGGGCGGTGTTCTGCTGGCGTGGCGGTGGAGGTTGACCAGTCTCCACTTTCCCGCCGACCGCCAGTGTGGCTGCTGGCGGTTTTCCGGCGGAACGCTCCCAGCGGTCGGAATACGCGCCGCGGCATACCGCCGCGGTCGGCGGTCTTTACCGCGGCGGTAACTCGGCGGTCTTGCGAAAAGACCGCCAAGGTCAGAATCACCCCCTTAGTGTTTTCCTTTGTTCCTATAATTAGATATTTGAGTAAGATAGCTAAGGATCATGATATAGAATTAGTTAGAGGATTCTTTGAGTCTACACTGAACTTTGGCACGACCTATGCTCATCGTAACAACTTGACTTGCTTATTAACACTTGTGGAAAAGAGCTTTATTGGGCATACTGACGACAGGAGAAAAGCACTAAAAGATAAATTAGAAAAAGGGTTAGAGAAGAGAACTTACAAGAATGATTATGCCTACACAGCTACTAAAACACAAGGGAAATTAGCTTTAAATTCATGTAGGGAAGCTTTGTGTATATAGGCCAAAATCACGCGCTGACAATTTATTTGTGGGAACAAGTGAAAGTAGGCATGTGTTTTTTGTTTCAGAGTAAGTGGACATTCATGTTGAATGGTGCAGACCCTGTGATTCCTAGAATTTATTTTATTGATGGACTTAATGCTCACTACCGACTCCCTAAGGGATGGTATGGGACATGTTACTTGGGAATAGTGTTTCCTAAGATTTATCAAATAGATAATTTGAAAAAGATACCAAAAATGACAGAGTTACACCAAAGGAGACAAAGGAGATAAACAGCCTCTGCAATAGTGGGGGATATTTTTGGAGCAGTAATTCCTTCTATAGGAGTTAAATTGAATGCAAACAAAATTTGAAAGCTGTCAACTATAGTAGACAAAATGTTAACTAACTTTACAGGAGCTATACTTTTATTAAACACTGAATTAGCTGCAAATAGAGCTATGACGCTTCAAAATAGGCTTGCTTTAGACATAATATTGGCAAAACACGGAGGAGTCTGCAAAATGATTAATGAGAGGCACAGTTGCTCATAAATACCTGAAAATGAGAAAGAGATCAAAGATTTGCTTACTAATTTAACTAATGCAAGTAAAGATTTGAAGGATCTGAAGGAACCAGGAGTGTGGGAAACAGTTGGAAATGGATTTGTCACAATAGGTAATTGGTTTAGTCAAATTTGGGGTGGGATATTGTGGAAAATTGTTCAAGGAATATTGATTGTGATCATTGCTATATTAGGATTATGGGGGGCATGTAAATTATGGAACAAAATTCAACTGAAAAGGGCTAAAAATAATCAGAGGAGGGAAGAACAACCCAGAAGAAGAATCTATAGGGAAAATATAAACAGAAGAGATCCAAATGTAGCTGAGAGTAATTTGTAATGATTGACAAGGGAAAGGTGTGATGACATATTTAGTCATCACAGGAGGGACTGTTGGAGCAGAAATGCTAATATGAGAATATTCTAATGATGTGGTAATACATAACTAATTATAAATAATGATAATTAAAACTAATAATTGAAAATAATGTGTAATGTGCAAAATGTGCCCACGGGTAGTGGTCACCATCTGCGTTAACAATACTAAAATAATGTGAAATTATAAGAATTATGTATTAATATGTCATAACTGATGATATAACCTATGTTTTATGATGCTTCGTATCCTTAAATTAGCCGAACTAGAAGCATGGTCGGTGCTGGGACTTGCTTGCTTAAACGTGGAAACGCGATGAGCCGCCGAGGCCCGGAACTGGTGAAAGGACCTTGAACTGTACAGAGTTCAAATAAACTCTGCTAGAATTTTCTGCAATGTACCAGAGGACAGGAGACGATCAGAACAAATTGATACAATTATGTGTAGAGTGGGCTAAATGTACTTTCCTAGGACTTGAACAATGGAAGCACTGACTAAGAGACAGTAAGCAACAATTTAGTTACCTGAAGAGCCGGATGATGTTCTCATCGACGGAGGGACCAATCATATTAATGGAACTTGACACTTGAACCGAAGCAAACAAGTGGTAAACCAAAACTATAGGTTAGAGTCATAACCCCTGGTAAGGCTGACCAATTAGCAATTTGTGGGACGGACTGAGAGACCCTAATAAAAAGTCATGACATGAGAAGGGAAATCAGAGTGGAGAAGCAAAAGTTGATGACGTCAGGAGACGCTGTCCGTAGTGCTGAAATTTGGGTTTGATCCCTGTGAGCCCAATTGTTGCTGACGACTCATGACCTGGAAACGAAGACTGACTTGTTGCTAATCTATCTTTGATAGGTAGCTATAAATGTAGACTGACTAATGTGCTTTTCCTTTCTAGGTACCAACTGCACTGCTTAGAATGTTTTTCTCTCTTAGTTACATTTTTGGATGTTTTTCACATGAAGACCCACATGCTGATGCTAATCTGAGATAGGTAGGCTGACAAGGGTGACTTAATGGTGACTTTGACTGACTGACTTGCATTACTGAATTATTCAATGTATTAGAATTTGCTAACATATATTGATGATGTTAAGCTCATTAATAAAATTATGATGAATTATTGCTCAAGATGCTAATAAAGAATGATTAACAATGGATTCTAGAAATAAAGGTTTTAACTAGAATTTTAACTGATAAGGAATAAAACTTTTTGAGAGTGATGGTATTTTCTTATTAGTCTAGGTTTATGGTATTGCATGTTTGGTTAAAATAGTTTTTTTGATGTTCCACTGGTCACTACTTGGCTAGGATACTCTATGCGATTCAAAAGATTCATCGACCTATACGCGTCCCCTTGTAAGTTTACTTACTAAGGACAAGGCGCAATAGCATTTCCATGCATACCTATACCGCACACACTTTTACCATGCAAACCATTACCTTTTTAAAAGTTACAAATTAAAATAAATGTGAAAATAACATGTTAATTATTTTGCATAGTCTATTATATTTATAATCTATGTACATTATTACATCCTTCCGAATATTTGTAAATAAAAATGTCTTGCAGAACACATGTGTATGAAGCACAATGCAACGCAGTGCAACACATTGCAAAACTACAGAAATGTTTTAAACATCAATACATCACAACATACAATGCAAACTGTGACCGCTTGCATTACTAAACTTCCTATGGCTCTGTCCCCAACCAGGCTGGTGGGCAAACATTCTGAAGACGATCAAAACATGACAATAAAAATGTCTGACAAATAATTATAGGTTTAGTCATTTTTTCGTTCACAAGGGCTATACTGAAAATTATGGTGAAACCTAAAAAAAAGATGTCAAAATAGGCCGTCAACATTTTATAATCAGTGGTACATTGCCTTCTTAAGTGACCACATTCGCTGAAGAGAGGAGATGTATTCCAGAGGCACTGTTTGAAACACTGACAACTATCTGTCATACTAAGTATAACTAACAAGGTTAATACTTGCAGAAATTGCAGAGTTTATGAAAACTATTGACATTTTATAGAAATGTTTTTATATTTTCAGACATGTATTCTGCTGAATATCATAGTTCCAAAATCACTACCATGCATCCATCTTTAGAAATTTGGTATAAATGTAAATTAAAATGAAGATATAATTTTCAATTCTTTTTCCAAATCTAAACTGTTGAAGAACAGTGACTAGGGTATGTTTTTTTTCTAATCATTGAGTAGTAAGGGATGGTGCTGGACATGGACTAGGGGGCAGATGTATTACTTTAACTCCACCAAGTGCCTAGTCAGGGAAGGTTCTGGATAGTGACTGGGGCAGTTTAATATCCTAACTCTACAAAGTGCCAAGTCAGGGAAGGCGCTGGATAGTGAATGGGGAACACATTTAGTATTCTTACACCACCAAGATCCTAGTCAGGGAAGGTGCTGGACACTGACTGAGGGGCAAATTTATTATTCTTATGTTAACAGGTGCCTGGTCAGGGAAAGTGCTGGACAGACAGTGGGGAGGGAAATCTACTGTTCTAAATCTACCAAGTGCCTAAACAGAGAAGGTGGTAGATAATGACTGGGTGGCAAATTTACTATATTAACTTGGTCAAAAGCCTAGTCAGGGAAGGTGCTGGACAATGAATGAAAGGGAGGTTTAAAAGTACATTTCTCTTTTTTGTTGGATATTACAAAGGAAAACAATTTAAGAACAGAAGATTCTTTCAACTACAAAAAAGAAAACTACAACCCAAAGCAAAAACACCATATATAAGGTGAAAATATGAATTAGTACAGTGTAAACACATACATGACGCATAAATAAACGCACTAACCCAAAAATTAAACTCAACCATGGTGTATCAATGTGTTTCTGAAGCACATCTAAGAAACAAAGTCAAAACTGCCTCAAGAAAACTAAAATAAAATCTCTAACAGCCTGACACCAAAGCTACAAGGACCCATAAACGGATAAATGAATCCTCAAAAAATATAAATTAAATTTGTCATATATTATCAACCACATTATTTTTATAAAACAGGAAACATAGAAAGAGAGTCCACAGTTCAATCAGCATTACATAACATTTTCTTTTCAACAGCTTCCAAGAAATAACTTCTAATAACTTCTAATATATATATATTGGCATGCAGTCGTGGTCATCTGGCTAGAATCTCCCTCTGTCAAAGGGTGGACACCCTTGGAAATATTTAGAGCTGGCCCTCAGGGGTGGTGGTCCTCAGGGACATATATGACTCCTTGAGGGGGGCCTGCGCTGCCCCAACCAAAGATTCTATTAGCTGTGGCTCAGGGCTGTGCAGGCCCCCATATAATATGTATCATTGGCCCCCAGGCAGATGGCGGTCCCCCGGGTTTGGGATCTGGAACAGACCCCCCTCATTATTGTATTTTAGCCCTGGGGTGGCGGTGGTGCCCGGGGCTGGGGGTACATAATGGACCCCCTTTATTATTTAAATTGAGCCCTGTGAAGATTATTGTCTCCTGGGTTCTGGGAGGGCTAGACGATCCCCTTCATTTGATTTCTAATTGTGCCCGGGAAAGGTGACAATCCACAAGGCTGCTCTGGGATTGGCCTCCCACATCCATTTTGCATAAAGCCCATGAAGGTGGTGGTCCCCCAGGCTGCAGGGAGGCTAGGCGGCTCCCCCTTCACAATTTCAATGCCCTTGGGACCTGGCCCACCTGGGGTCTTCACTAAAACAAGCGTGGGGCCTGTGCTTATTTTTAAAAAAGAAAATCAGGAGATCCACCGTGACTCCTTCTAAAAAAAAAAGTTAAATGCATTTTTGCTCGGGGAGGGTCCCTTTGGGACCCCAGAGCTGAGGGGTGAGGGTGTCCCTATCCTGGCCCCTTTTCTTTTTTTTACCTTTTATTCTGGGACTCGGCTGAAGCTGAGTCCCTACATGGAAGCCAACATTTCCTCATTGAAGTGTTGTCAGTCAATAGGATCTCAGCGTAAGATCGGAACAGTTCAGAGCGCCTTTGCGTCCCTGTATGTACAAATTACTCAAAAATTTTCAAATGGATTTATACCAGATAACCAAAAAGTAGCTTTCTGGACCAAGAGCTACCATTCTGCCAAATTATGTGTAATTCTATCCAGTCATTTGGGTGCTATTCCTGTTTGAAATCCATATGGAAAAATGCATGTGGAAAAAGTGTTTTGGGACCCCACTTTTCTGAGCCCCTGCTTGACGGATCACTCTGAGATTTTCCACACAGATGCTGAAGTGAGCATCATATTTTGTGGGAAAAGTTCCTGAAGATTCATCAAACAGGGCCAAAGTTATTAGCAAAACATAAAACGCTTATTATATAGAAACCAGGTCCTAACTATAACTACTTACCCAATAGGTAATACACAAACATATATATACACACACACACACACACATATATCATTAAATCACACTTATTAATTTTATTTTTTAGTTTTTTTGAGAATGGAAAAAATAATCAAACAAGTTATATTTCATCCAAAAGAGGCAGTAGACTTCTTAAAGGTGGACACATCTATAAGAGATATTAATTGAGTATATCATCACACATTTTATTAATCAAGGAGAGTAGTTGCAGCTACCCTAGCACCATTTTCACCAATTTAAATCTAAACATTTTCTATCAGAACTACCACAATTCATAAGACCCAACAACTTTCTAATCACTAGCAAGAAACCAATTACCGCACACCCTCTCCTTTCACCATATAAAGAAAAGTTCCATCTTGCTACCCGGTGGAGAAAGAATCAACGCCTGGCCTTACTTTTGAATAAGGAATAGACACATCAACGGCTTTTCTGACTCATCCTCATCCGTGTAGCTTTATTTTTTATGTATACCAGGTACTTTGTGCTAAAGCAAAGCATCCATTGATTCTTATGGATTAGAACTCTCTTTACTTTGAAAACTGATAACTTTGCACATGTATGTTGTTTTTTTGTCATTTCGGTCTTGTTTGATTTAGATAAATATTGGCTATTTTTCTAAACTAGTCTGGAGTCATTTTGTGGTGGTTTCACTGTTTTACTGTACGTGTTTGTGCAAAAACTTTACCCAGTGCCACTGAGATAAGCCTGACTGCTTGTGCCAATCTACCAAGTGGGTAAGCAGGGGTTGTCTGAGCTATGTATCTCCCTTACCCCGACTAGAGTGAGGGCCCCTACTTGGACACGGTTAAAACTGACTGCCAACTAGACACCCCATTTTTAATACCCCTCAACAACTTGAATATCTAAATAAAATAATAGGGATACACATAGGAGGAAAGGAATGCATGAAACTAAAGTACATGCTTAACAAATTAAATAACTACAACATATACATCTGTTTATGATACATGTACAAAACTAATATTAAATGTCAGACAGTAATAGGGAAATCAATTGCCAACTACAGTAATCTCCAGGCATTTTGACACTTACCCAACCCGTGAACTTTTCCTCAGCACTATTTGACCAGTCAATCCACTACCTCTCACATCAACACTTACTTTATCCTTCCCTACAAATTCACCTTGCATTACTATTCTTCCTCCTTGTTTGAATACCATCACTCTATTAAAATTATAAATATGTCAAAACAATATATTTATTAAATTCTTAAACAACTTGATCAGTGTAAGTGGGTTAAAAATCTCACTACATTGAACCTTTCCTGGTTTTCTAATCATCACTCAATCACCAAGCAAACATTCATAACTTTAACTGCTTTTCTCTAATTAAACCTATCTTTCCTTTTATTGGCGCCTTCCTTACCTTTCTCTCTCTCCATTCTTATTTTTCCTTTTCTTTATCACACTTACTTTTGGCATTCACCCATGTGGAAAAAATCTAAATATTTGGTTTTCTATTCCTGAACAATTGAAAAGTTCTTTTTTCCAGTACTGGAATGAAGTGTCGAATGATATAGATCTACTCTTCATCTTTCCATTCAAATCACTACTAAACC
Source organism: Pleurodeles waltl (assembly GCF_031143425.1). NCBI lineage: Eukaryota > Metazoa > Chordata > Amphibia > Caudata > Salamandridae > Pleurodeles > Pleurodeles waltl. Next base: position 654,198,462 of record NC_090443.1, on the reverse strand, counting down.
TTTCCCCGTTGATACGAAAAGCACTTGTTATGTTTCATATAATTTTCCTGAAAAGTTCTGCCATCTCTTTTGAGACCAACTAAACTCTTTTATCTGTAGGTGCAACTTCTGTTATGCATTATCTACTTGTAAGTTTTCTCAACATCCCTATCACCTGTCAGGGCCCTATGTCATTAGAGAATGAAACCTCAGACCATCTAGAAAACATATCCACAATACCCAACACACACGTTGTGGTTCCCTTATTATAAACAGGTTCTAATATGTCCAAAGCCACTTCCTCCCACAGACGAACAAGTAAACTGGGTTGAGTGAGTGGTTTCAAATTTTCCTCACCTACCATACATTACAACCAATTCTTTACAAATCTTTCAGCTTCAACCTCTGTCCCAGGCCACCAGTATGTAAATCTCAACCTCTCCTTCATCTTAGTTTTCCCTTGATGAACCTCATTCAGTAACTTCAATAGCTCACTCCTTAAAGAAATAAGGGGAACTAGTCTAGTACCCCAAAACAAGTCTTGATTTTCAGACAACTCATTGTTCACAACCCAGCACTTTCAACACCTCTAATTTCCTTCATTCTGATGTGTCCACCTATAATTAAGAAGTTTAAACACATCCTGTATAGCCTTTTGCTTTCCAAAATGCCAATACTCCAAATGATGGTACACTTGTTTCAGGCCCTTCCTCTCCAAAAAGATTGAACTCTTATAACTAACTGACCTTTATAGCACCATCACATGGGAAAAGGAAGGGAACAATCTGAGGTTGCGTTCAAGGATTTGAAACTTACACCCAATAAATTGAGGTCTGGGGTTTCCCAATATACATTATCACTACCTCAAATCTCACATATGGTACATTGTGAAATGGTTTCATAGGGACACCAACAAACTCCTGTGCTTCATTGATCAGAACTTGATGATGAGAACTTTGATGGCCATCTTGTAGGCCCCTAAACACAGAGATGCTGTAACCTCTACATATCGCCGGTAACAAGGGTTACAATTGAAGCTTGGAATTATCTTTTCCCCATAAAGGAATGACCTCTTAACCTTCCTCTTTAGCGTTGATGCATAGCAACACAGATTTCTTCCTCGGCCAAATGGTCTAGATTCTAAGTATGAATTACAAATGGGTGTTGGTGTTATCCCCTAATAGATCTCTACCTTAAAGGGGCAATCCATTCCTTTGAGGACGTAAGAACTACATATTCAGAGAGGAAAAAAGTACCACTATTTACAGATTAGACATTAGGTCACTTGCCCATTAATAATGAGGCAGTAATCAAACCTCTTACTTTTTCTGGGAATTCCTTCAGGGATTAATGATATTCAGACATTTGGCCCCACATTTATACTTTTTTTGCCCCACATTTACATCACTTTTTGACGCAAAAATGGTGCAAACTTACAACATACAGTTATATTTTGTAAGTTTGCGATGCTTTTGTGTCGATTAATGACACAAATAGGGCGCAGAAAAAGTACAAATATGGGCCTTAATTTCCGAGGTAGCTCTACTCTACTGTACGCTCAGTGTTAACACTACACAGGAAGGCTTTTCTTACTGGAAAAGTTAAGATGAGGACTTGGGAATTTAATTAGCGGACAAACAATGGGATACGATTTATACAAACAATTTTATACAACATGTACAAGGGAAAGAACAACTTTATGAAATTCGTTACAGGAGGAAATATACACCAGCAAGACTCTACTCCATGAACAAAATATATCCAAAAGACTACTGGACTTACTGGGGAAGCGCGTTGTGTCACCAGGAGGAGGCGGCGTCCAGAACAAGGGCAGGAGCCCTTTAAATTTGATTTTGCGCTCCCGTTACCGCGGGAAGCGTGTTGTGCCAGGAGGAGGAGGCGGCATCCAGAACAAGGGCAGGAGCCCTTTAAATTTGATTTTGCGCTACCGCCCGCCCATCAGCGCCTGACAGAGGCTGGGCTGGGCCACCCCCCTGACATCCCTTTTTTCTGGAACCCACTGATATCGGTACCTACATATTGGTTTGGGACGTGTTTTTTTATTTCGGGCTGTCTCCCCTGTGGATTCCATGACTCAGCATGATACAGGGCTGAAAGGAGACATTTAAGGACTCAGATTTGTAGCTGGTGCCGGCTCCGTGGACAGGGGCAGGAGCCCTTTTAACAACTTTCTATCGCTCCCACCTTACGGGGGGCGCTTGTAACCGGTGCCGGCTTTGTGGACAGGGCAAAAGCCCTAAATAACTCTTTTGTATCTCCACCTTGTGCCCGCCAGAGTCAGGAGTAGGCTGGGCTGGGTACACCCTGTTGATATCTGGTTTAGAAATTGCAGCTACCCTGCCTGTGACTAGCTAAGGGTGCCTAATATAGTTAACCCCTTATATATAATGGGGAAAAGAAAGCAAAACCAAATAGGAAACGGTATTAATAGAAAAACCCAGAGAAGTACTAATACGATTACCAATTGGCAACAAAAAATGTCCTACAGGAGGCTATCACCGAAGAGAGCTTTGAGTCTGTAGGCTTGACTTCTGAATTAAAATCCCCAAAAGAAAAATGTATTGGGCCGGACCCTAGATTTTCCCTAGGCTCTTTACTTCCTTCAGATATAATAGAGGAAGTTGATTCACCGAACAGTACAGATGACCAAATCTCTTCTCCACCCAAGAAAAAAAGAAGCAGTCAGATCACTAAATCCAAGTCCATGCTAGTACACCCACAGCTTCCCAAGAGTAACAAAAAAATTACAGAAATGCATGGGGGTCATGCAGTAGTACTATCATCAGATAACAATGGTTCCTTACAAAAACGTATGGAAACCCTTCTTAAGAAACTGCATGGCAAGCTAGACCATATAGAGTAAAAAGTATTGCTGGAATTCAAGGAGATAAAAGAACGCATAACCAAGATAGAAGTAAGTGTTAACTCAATAACTAAACCGAAAACTCTGCCTCTTGGCAGTGATTTTATATCAAACGAGAATCAAGAGGCTGCAGTTTCAAGGAATAGTGCATCGACAGGGATAGCAGATCCTAACAAAAGGAGTATGAAATGCCAGTACCCCATACAGGAAGAAATCCCTCAGTCCAAGGCACCTATGATTAATCAAATGGAGCATTTGGATAGAAATCATAGATGCCAGTCCCTGACTAGAAATAGACCTGCGAAAGAGGTATTACAACTACCGCCAGATGCTACTCCATATACAATCATTCTCCAAAATGTTCCCAAATTGGGATCAAACATCGTTGAGACCTGGCCAGATTTACGAAATAAAGTATTACACTGGATGTCAGGGAATATATGCACACCAGATATACTATTTTGTGTAATCTTATATGCAAGGAGAGTTGACTGGGTGGGAAATCTGGAGGAAGAAGGGGGAGATTGTATCGTGGTCAACTTTCGGAATCCTCGTTTTGTGGGCCAACTGCTAGCAGATTTGGATATAAGACATCGAAATTGTAAAAACTTGAGGAGGGAGATTATGGCTGTTCCCCTCGGATACTTTTACAGAATGATGAATACCCCAGGCAGAAGAGATACAGGGGCTACAGGGAATACGCCCAGCTTCTTGGATAGGCATAATACATTAGAGTACTCCAACCATTTTCCCCCCCTGAGTAACATGGAGGATCTAGATTGACTGCAGGAGAACATGAGTAGAAAAGTGACTTCGTTATCCAATAAAATACAATCTATTACTATAGGGCCCAAACCAAAATCTTTAAGTGGTAATGGCGACACTGAGACAGATGAGAGACCGTTAGTAGGAGACCTAATTATACTCATGTCGTGGAATATAGCTGGAGTAAAAACGAAAATGGTTGAGAAGGAATGGCAGACTATAATAAGTTCATCACATATAATCTGCCTACAAGAGACATGGCACACGGGATCCGTTTTTATGGAAGGATATGCCACATTCTCTACACCAGCCTCAGCCTCAGCCAGGGAAAGGGCAAAGGGGGGACTAGCAATTTTGATTTCAACACTGGTACCGTATACACTGGTGAAATCCTCCCTTGATTCCCCTCACTACCAGTTTTTATATTTTCGGATAGATGGGATTTCAGGAATTGTATTAATAAACTATTATAATAATAAATTTGATGGCACCAATAGAGTAGTGGCATCGACTCTTCAGGATGACCTACAGGCCTTTGTAAACTATATAACTTCAAGCTATATAATAATATGGTTGGAGACTTTAATACCGGGACATGCAAGAATACCATAGGAAAGACGTGGACTTATCGACGATGGGGGAAGTGCTCAACTGCACTTCTTGCATAATAACGATGGAACCGCATTGAATGAAATATTATTTAAACATGATTTAGAGCTGATGGAACAAGATGGGCATAAAGGAGTGAAGCTTCCGTCGTTTGTTGGAAGAGGACATTTCTCATTAATCAACCATATCCTAATGTCCAAGAGTTGTATGGATATGGTCGATTCATTTGAAGATTGAGCCTACTATCTATAGTGATCATTACCCCTTGTTACTGACTATGAGATTAGCCAAACCCTTTAATATAGGTGAACGATTAGCAATGGATATAGGAATAAGAAGGGAAAATGGATTTGCAATTAAATGGACTCGGGTAAATTAAATAGATGTGATGAACAAAGTTGTGACACAACACCGTCAAGAGATTTTCACATGCACAGAATACAATGAAAATCCATATACAATCCTAGGATCCTTTAACCAGCTTAGAAACGCCATCACAGGAAGCTTAGTGAGAACATCGGGGAACAAAAAGAGTGAAAAAGTGGGGTGGTTTGATCACAATTGCTCATTAACTAGCCAGGAACTAAAACAAGCCCTGCAGGCCCGACCAAGAAATAGAGAAGAAGTAATTATTAAGCGCTCTAACTACAAATATGCATTAAAGACCAGGAAGGCACAATTGAGAGCTAGGGCATGGGCTAATCTTGAGCAAGCAACGACATTAAGAGATAGTACTCTATTCTGGAAAACAATTAACCAACCATTCCTAAAAAGTAGTGATGTACCCGAAATAAGAGTACACGTTCCTTTATTGGAATGGCTCTCTCATTTCAGCTCAATTTTTAACCCGGATAATCTGACTATTAACCCGTCAAATATTGGGATAATTGAGATCAAGCCACCCTTTTTGAAACCAGTTAGTCTAGGGGAAGTGAAATCTGCTATGGGAAGATGCCCGAAAGGGAAGGCGCCGGGCCCTGACGGGGTGCCAGTAGATGCTTATTTGACACATGTTAATTTATGGTGCCCTATTTTGACCCAAGTTTTTTTGAGTGTGACAAAGGGATATATTTTAACAACATGGAGTGAAAGCATAATTGTCCCTATTTTTAAAAAGGGAGATAGAGGTGACCCCAAATGCTATCGGCCAATTTCACTTTTAGATACCTCTGTTAAACTGCTGGGAAGAGTACTCCTAGAAAGATTAGAATCATGGGCAACTAACAATCATATACTCACAGAGGCCCAATTGGGATTTAGGCATGGGGTTGGTGCCCTGGAACAATGTATAAACCTTAACCTAATAATAAGTAAATATACAATAGCAAAGAAGGGTCATGTGTTCCTTTGTTTTGCAGATCTTAGCAGTGCTTTTGATTTGGTGAATCATGCTAAGATGTGGAAAGTTTTAACAGATATGGGTGCGCCCTCAGATATTATAAGCTTTTTGGCGCAACTATATAATCATCTAACAGCACGGGTGAGATATGGAAGAAATGGTGAGTGTACCCCAGGTTTTAGGATAGGGAGAGGAATACGCCAAGGTTGTGTTCTGGCGCCCCTCCTATTTTCCCTTTACATAAATGGAGTAGCTGCCCACTTAAAAAATATAGAACTTGATAGCCCTAAAATAGGAGAATGTTCTATCCCAATTCTTTTATACGCAGATGATGCAGTACTGCTGTCACGAACTGCAAATGGGTTGCAGCGGTTAATTGAGAGCTTTGTGGAATTTATGGAGGAAAGAGATATGATGTTGAATATGAGCAAAACAGTGGTAATGACTTGTGGACAGGGAAAGGCCAGGAAGAAAACCTACTTTATTAAGGGCCATAAATGTGAAGAGGTGAATGGATTTACATACCTGGGTATACAATTTTCTAATATGGTCCATTGGAAACAACACCTAGAAATTATTAAGATGAAGTATATTAGGACAACTGAGGCTGTCTTTAGATTTTCTAAAAAAATTGGTAATAAACTCCTAAGGGAAATGTTGCAAATTTACAAAAGCAAATCAATCAGCAGCATCAGATATGGTTCTGCCCTTTGGGGCCTGATGCCCGAGATCCATTCATTACAAGTGCTAGAGAACACATTTTTCAACAGATTACTTGCAGTCCCAAATGCCACCTCCACATACATGGTACATAAGGAACTGGGCAGCCCCTACGTGGAAGATCTAATATATATTAATGCGTTGTCGGCTTGGCATGGTATTTGGTCAAAAGAAGGGACGCATTTTACTCAAAAGATTATTAAATATTGTCTTACATTAGAATATTGGGATAGAATCCTATGGTTCATGCATTTAAAAGATCTGTTGAAAGGTATAAATCTAGCACCAAATTTGGACAACCCAGGCATAGTCCTCCAATTTGGTAAGAAAGAATTGAAAAACCAATTAATGGCATGGAGGGTTAGTGATAGACAAAATAGAGAACGTATGAAATCAACAGTAGCACTCTATATGATCGAAAACAACGAGGTAAAACCAAATTATTTACTGACAGTTGTAAACACTCAGCATAGATTTTATCTGACCCGATTACGTTTCAGAATGTTGCACTTTTTGGTAGCCTTCCCAAAGGTGAGGATTTGGAGTAAAAGCTTACCGAAGTGCCCCTGTGTGGGACGATTTGCAAAATCTACAATGCACTTTATTATATCTTGTAAATTTTATCATGACATTAGGAAACAATTTTTAAAACCACTATTTATTATTAACAAGTTATTTTATTGTAGAGAAGCTTTTAATTATTTATCTAAATTGGATACCAATGAGAAATGTGAAGCAGTTATAAAATGTATCCTACACGCAATAGAACAGAGGAAAAAGTTGTCTTATCTAGAAAAACTCCGATATGAGAATGAATAACCGTCTAATTTGTTGCAGCAAAGGTTTTTATCTATTTATTAGTAATGTATCTCGAAGTATTTTATTGTATAACCTTTTTATTCTAAAGAGATTGTTTATCTTTTATGGAGTAAAATCCGAATAAAGATTGTTTTGAATTTGAATTTGACTACTGGAGAAGATGTGGTGAAACAGGTATAATTTTCTTTATTCTATGGGCCCACCTTCGTCTTGGGCCCCTTTGGGGGGATCCTGGGATCAAACTTCACATTGAGGGCAGGCCCAATAAAAATAATCCTCTTGTGATTCTACTGGGGACCCCTCTGGAGGCCTCTTATCCTCTACACGCCCCAAGGGGCAATACAGAACATACGAATCATATGGGGTAAGGAACTCACTCCAAATAATAATATGTCATTGTAAAGGGTCTGGCAATTTCTATCATGCAAGAAAATACCACATGAGCTACATAATGAATTTGACAAGTTCAATTCAATGTGGGACCTTATCCTGGCTTACTGAAACAATGATAATAGAACCCTGACATGGCCTAAAAAGCTACAGGTAGTGGGTCTCTTTTCCTAGGGCAGAGTACTTTTGGGAAGTGAACTGTGAGTGACCCACGGTTGAGGCCTCCACCCGACTGAGACTTATGGGGTATGAAGTGGCATCAAGGGTGGCCTTTTGGGAGCAAGGTGGGGAATTCCTTTTATTTCAGGTTATTATGTTATACTCATGGTTTATTTCAGTTGGGTATTCTCACCTTCTGTTGTGTATACTTTAAACAACAAATACAATTATTGAAACTTGAAAATGACAACATTAGTAAATAAAATTAAATACAAACATTATTATAACATGTATAATTTATAATGAATCAATAACAATTATGTAACAAATCAATAAAAAACAATGTTTTATTCAACTATATTAATTATATTATCTACAAAGATAAAAACAATATTGTGTCCAACATTTTTTTTAATTTCTCTGTATTTTCTGATATTATCCTTGTGCGTTATATTTTTTCCTACAATATGATGGTAATTAATCCAGAAATCAACAATTCAACTTGTTTTGTTGGATTTTCTAGGTCTTTCAAAGTACTTGCTTTAAGAAGGAAGAAATCATTTAAGCAAAGGAGGTTTGAGGAGGAAGATTAGAACCTGCAAGGGTATTAAAAAATAGAACTTTTGGAAATAAAAGGCATGTCTGTTATAGTACCTGATGATTTTGATGATCCAAATGTACATTCACTTTAAAATGGGCCTCATTCTACTGAGGTCTCTTTGACTGCCAGTAGTTCATTCTCAGGCATCAAACTATTGAGCTTGGCTGAAGTGAATGTTCACAAATATTAGGTTATTGTGTTTTCAATTTCAGCCTTCTTGATCCAAGACTGCCCTGATTTCTGTATCAGAGGCAGCAGTTTCAGGGATAAATGTTTTATCATCACATCAGGTTGTTACACGATAGAGGCTCAAAGGAATCCTTCTCTCAGCTTGATGAAAGCTGGAGCTGCTTTGAGAATCAATTGAAAGGTCATATTCTTCTTTAAAAGATCAGTGATGGCCATAACTAAATAAGAGACATTTTTAGTGAGTGTCTTTTAGTAATAGCTCATACCATGGGAACTCTGTGTTTCTTTAATAGATGTTGAAATTCACTACTCCAATACTGCTTTCCTTTTTGAGGTTTCACTGCTATTCCTTAACCTAAAAGATCATAATTCATGTATTCAACAGATGTCTTTTGTAAAATGCATTTTTTGGATGTGTTAGCACTTTATGTTGTTGCAGGTATCGAACATGGTTAAAATATAGGCTTCTTGGCTGGAATATTAGTTATTAAAGGCAGTGGATATTGATTATTTATGATGACTTGATTAAAACCTCTACAAAGTATGCAATGTTGCAATTTAGTTGCATGCTTCTTGGGCTCAGAAATTATTGATGCTCCTGCTACAAACTTAGATGAAGTGAGTAGGCCATTCTTTCAATATTCTTTTAGACCCAGGTATTGAGGGGGGATAGGAAGGAAATGTGACTTAATAGATCAGCAACATCTGGAATCAGCTCGATATGATCGATTGAAGAGTAATACATTTTCATGAAACTAAGAAAAAACACCTAGGAACTTGTGCTAAACTTGAGGAATAGATAATAGTTGATCATGAAATTCAACAGGTCTTTTCTCAATCTTTTCAGAATTTTGAATTAATGAATCGTTATTGATACAAAATTCTGATCAAAGGAACAAGGATTTGGCAGATTAATTAATGTACATATTGTATGCTGCTAGCCATTTAATGCCCTGAATGATAGTTATATTTGGGAGCAGAAATCAAATCAAATGTGTTCATTTCATAATGGTCCACTGCAAGAAGCAATAAAGGAAAAGATTCATTTGTTAGATCAAAAGTTTCAAGAGATCTATCAACAACTTCTACAACAATAGCACTCCTCTATTTTAACTTGGAATGTAATGTTCATGGCCCAACAAAAGTCCATGTACGTATTTGTAGCTTCTATAAGAACTGAAACATTGCATAGCAGAGATTGGAAATTTATCACCCTCTGAAGGAGAACAGGTTGGGATGATCTAATTTACAAAATTAATCTCCATTATAATAGAGAAGGGTTCACTAGTTTTATGGGCCTGATTGAATGAGATAGACAGGATGGCCTGGGATGCGGGCCAAGTAGTTACCTGTGGCTGAGATTCTAGGTATTTCATCTATCACTTTTTTGCATACTTTAGTGTATCACCTTAAGTAGGATGGGTATGGTGAGAGATATCACTCACTTTACAAAGGTAAAATTAGAACCAAAAGTCTAACTTTAGAGGTGAAGTCAAAGTTTGGACCTAAAGTCTAACTTTACACCTAACTTACTAGTAGTAAACTTCTAGTAATAAAGTTACTAGTAGTAAAATTACTACTAATCAAGTTATTAGTAGTAACCTACCTTGGGAACACCTAAAATAAGTAAGGTGAGACTTTTGGACTAAGGTAGACTTTTAGGGCCTCATTCTGACCCTGGCGGACGGCGGAGGCCGTCCGCCAGGGTACCGCCGCTGAATGACCGCACCGCGGTCAAAAGACCGCGGCGGCCATTCAGACATTTCCTCTGGGCCGGCGGGCGCTCTCCAAAAGAGCGCCCGCCGGCCCAGAGGAAATGCCCCTGCAACGAGGACGCCAGCTCAGAATTGAGCCGGCGTAGTTGCAGGGGTGCGACGGGTGCAGTTGCACCCGTCGCGTATTTCAGTGTCTGCTTAGCAGACACTGAAATACTTTTCGGGGCCCTCTTACGGGGGCCCCTGCCGTGCCCATGCCATTGGCATGGGCACGGCAGGGGCCCCTAGTGGCCCGCGGCACCCCCTACCGCCATCCTGTTCCTGGCGGGCGAACCGTGGCTGGCGGGTGGCTGGCGGGTGTCAGAATCCCCCATGGCGGCGCAGCAAGCTGTGCCGCCATGGGGGATTCTAAGGGCAGCGGTAAACCGGCGGGAGACCGCCGGTTTGCCTCTTCTGACCGCGGCCGAACCGCCGCGGTCAGAATGCCCTGCGGGGCACCGCCGACCCTGGCCCCGGCGGTCTTGGACCGCCGAGGTCAGAATGACCCCCTTAGTCTCTATTTAGACCCGAGGTCTAAACTTAGACTTCAGGTTTAAACTTAGACGCTAGGTCTAAAGGAAGACTTTAGGTCTTAACTTGGACTTCAGGTCTAAAGTTAGACTTTGGGTCTAACTTTACCTTTGTGAATTAGACCCTGAGTCTCTGGAAGGTACCAAGCTCTACCTGGTTGATGAGCCTGAACTAGAGTGAAAACTTATCCTACATTGTTTGTGCTCCAGTTCAGGGAGGATCTGGCCTGCCTGGTAGTTAGGACTGGACTGTACCCATTGGAGCAGGATGAAGACTTGTTTGTCTACAGCTGGGTCCAAACTGAGGTGACATGGTGTGCAAAATAATTATGGACAGGGATGCGGCCCCAAGTAATTAGCAGTGGTTAAGACTAATTTAAGCATTTCATTCAACATTTGTATTGGAGAGGTTAGGAAGGTGCTGAGGAAAGTACCTTTCTTCCCACAATAAAGCCATATTCCAAATTTCTTCATTCTACTCTTCCTTGGCTGAAGGTCCCAATATATTCCTATTTTAATTGGCTCTTCTTCTGACTTGAATTCTTTAATCAGTGGTTTCAAAAGTGGATTATGAGTCGGTTTGGGAGTAACTTGTTTTCAATACTCTAATTTTCTTTCCTAAATTTGACCATGAATTTGAATTGTGAGCTGAATAGGATCCTGTAGTCATTCTGGTCACCTCCTTCATATCTTTCCTAAATAATGTTAATAAGGTAGAGTCAGGCAAATCCACCTCTTATATAGATGTGATGATTAAGAGTGCCTTGCTATAGTTCCAGAATTTAGTTTTGAGCAGAATACTTTGTATCATGGTGATCGGCTATATTTTTTTACTCTGAGAGGTAGATCATACAATATCAAGAATGAACTTTCCTGGTTAACCAATGGTATCCAAAAAAATGTTTCAACTTGTTAGGGTATCTGTAAAATGTTTGTTCTGCCAAACCAGCTAGGAGGGGATCTAAGATGCGTTGCAGTAAGATTGCCAAGGACTGTCAAGGACATTTGTAATGCTGTATTCTGAATAATTAAATTCTGAGCTTGGATAATGACATTATTTAAAGAAGTCCATAATTACGAGACTTGATCCATCTTCTAAATCCTTTAGCATCACAATCTGTCAAGTGGAGCTCTCTTAGCCTAGGCTTCAAGACTTTCTTGGTTAGGAGATGTAGCCTTCAATCACCATCAGCAACCACATGCTCCAGGATTTAAAAGGAAGTCAGAACTTTATTCAGGAATTAGATTGTAGTTGGAAGAGAAAATCCTGAAAGTTAGAAAAAGCCTTCTAATTATCTGAAGCCAACATACAATATGACAGGTTATTAAAAGCACAGGGACACTTGTAGTGAGAATTTCAGACAGGGCAAGAGAGTGAGAAATAAGCCAAACAGGTAAAATTGTGAACACTGACACAGAGTTCAGTCTTCTAATATACTATTCTTCAGCAAGTGAACCTTGAAGAAAGCAGGAGGTAGGTTCTGTTCATGATAACCTTGGGAATACTCGAGTCAATCTAAAAAGAAACATGGCTCTGTCAAAAAGGGGCAAAACCAGAGAGACTTTCAACCTAAGACATAAAAATAATAAAATAACTTAAAAACAAGAATATAATGCACTTTGGTACCTGCAGGGTTATAGAGACACCACAGATACCTTATTCCCATGTCTTTATATGTGCACAATGTTACTTAGATCCAGCACATGAAACAAGAATTACCCCATAATGCTGTGAATGGCTATCCGCAGAGAATACAAGTGGTGCACTAAAAAGTAAATGCATGAACACTGCCAATGAAGCCCATCTCTTTGGCAAAATCACTGCCATTATTCAGCCATTTCAGCTACCAACCAGACCCGACGGACCTCGTCAAACACCTCCCGATCTTGTTCAAAGAGCCAATGCTAACCACATGCCCATCATCACCCCAGAAGAACCTGCCACCACCATGAAGTCCATCCAATCAAGGGCCCCTTCAGACCCCTGCCCCTACCACACCTACTCTAGAGGACCTCAAACCGTCAGCAGAATGCTCACACCCATTCTGAATGCCCATAACTCTTCCACAACCTTCCTAGATGCTTAGAAACATGCACCTTTCCTCCCATTGCTGAAAAAACCCTTTTCAGACCTTTTAATAATCACTAGCTACAGACCAATCTCCCTGCTACCATTCTTGGCCAAGGTCTTAGAGAATATCATTAACAGACGCCTTACCGCATACCTCAGCAACCAACTACTCCTTGTTACCACTCAGTCTTCTTTCAGACCCAACCACAGCATGGAAACTGGACTCATTACTGCCACAGATGATAGCCACAATGCTTTGAACAGAGGAGACATGCTGGCTCTCATCCTCCTGGGCCTCACCACAACATATGACAGTCTCCCACCCAATCCTCATCTAATACCTATATAACATTAGAATTCAAGGATATCCATCCCAATGGATCTTCTCCTTCCTGACTGAACAGAACCAGTCAATCAGCCTGCCACCATACACCTTGAATGCCTGCAACCTCATCTGAAGAGTTCCAAAATGATTTTTACTAATCTCAAATATTTTCAATGCATACATGATCCTTTTAGCGAGCATCATCTGCTCTCACAACATCAGTGTCCTCTCCTATGCCAATGACATGCAACTCAGTCTCCTCATCACGGACAAGACACCCAGTAGCCAGATCAGGTTCAATGCCTACATGAAAAAAATCACTCACTGAATAAAAAACTGTCTTAAGCTAAACACCGACAAGACAAACATTTGAACTTCGGGATGAGCCATGGGAACTTTTGGATCATCATCAACAGCAAACTTGACATGACCATCTCATGCTTCCATCCCCTGAAGATGTAGAGTAAGATTTTTAAATGGCTCCCAATCAGCACCCAGAAAACCGTCATGCACACCCTGGTCAAAAGCATGCTGGAATACAGGAAAGCCTGGGAGCAACAGAAAACTCATCAGAAGGCTGCTGACCATTCAGAACTTGGTGGTCATAATCACTTTCAACCTTTCTTGCCACGATCACTTCACTCCACACATGAAGGTGCTCCATTGGCTTCTCATTCACAAGCAACCACAATTAAAACTCCTCACCCACACTTTTAAGGCAATACATAACACTGGCTCAGCAAACCTCAACAACCACCTCAGTTTTAAAAAACCTTTAAGACACCTCTGCTCATCCAGACTCATACTTGCTCAAATCCCATGTCTATGGTAAACCAGATCTGGGTGGCAAGCCTCCCACGTCACTCCTAAAGAATGGAATGACCTGCTGCTAAACATTAAAGCTCTCTCCTCACTGCCAGAAATCCACAAAAAAAACTGAAGATCTGATTTTTTTAGTAGACCTACTGGGCCCAAGGTGTGGCTGGACGCACGCCTACTCAATGCCAGGATATCCTCCTGGGTGATATTGAGCTATACAAAACTGCATAACATTACAAGCATAATGTTAGATTGATTGTCAGTCAATTTATCTAATAATTGTGGGACAATAACCAATTTCAATAAATAATAACTTACTAGAACTCAGATTGTGCTCTATAATATTGAAATTTAAAATATAATGGCACACTAGTAACATGCACAAAATACTGAAGGACAAAATATTGAAAGTGAATTTCATACAGGGCAGTAGAAATTTACTATGCCTAAATCCACAACTATGTACCTAAAATTTATATATATCATCAAGGTAAATATATACAGTTAGTTAAAAAAAAATATATACATACTTATCTTTCAATATTTTTTCCCTCAATATTAAGTCTATGATATAATTGTCCCATGATATGCTGTGGTCGATATTCAGGATCCACAACTAGAAATCAGAAATATCCATAATTACAACTGAGAATTGGTTACTTCAAATGTTGCTTACCACAACTGTTAACTTATATTTTATTCACAATTTATCACTTTTTCAAGGCTGAAAACTCACTTCAGTGCATATATTATTGCAATGTTCGCCAAAATGTGATTGTACTAATTCAATATAATAAATAGTAAAAATTGCTCATTGAAACTCAAGTGACTGACTAAATTAACATAAACTATTGGGAGAGTGCCCCCATCCATTCATTTTTTTATCTGAATTCATCAAACAATTATGGGCCTGTGTCATTAGACCAAATGAACAATCAATACAGTGCTAGTAATTCTAGTAAGTGGACGATAGATGTTTGAAGGCATTTATGTACTTCGGGCCTGATTTATGAAACTTAGTGCCGCCTTTTTATCATTTTCTGACGTAAAAGCGGCATAAACTTACAAAATATAATTATATTTCATAAGTTTGCACCACTTTTGCATCAGAAAATGATACAAAGTAGGCGCTAACTTTTCATAAATCAGCCCCTTAATGTCATGATCAATGGGAAATGTGCAAAAGTCAAAATTATACCTAACGCAGTCTAAAGATAAAGTATATAGTACCAAATGTGTGCACAAGAAGTACAACAGCGCACCAGAGGAGGTGTAATGTTGTCTGCTTGCATGATCTGTGCTTGTAACAAGTGGCTGTGAAGCAGGGCAAATCAAATGAGCACTTTTAAAATATAAAATCAATAGTAAAATGCCTGAGTACTCACTAAACTGGTGCTCAAATAATTATTAGCAGATATTTTGCTCCATGATACATATCAGCCACTTGTAGTGGTGTTGCTACTGCAAAGAGGAGAGGGATTCTCTGGAGTGAAAAGTGTACATTAACTAGTATACTCTACACCAGACTAAGGAATATAGAGCCTCATTTAAGAGAAAATGGCACCGTGTTGCATCACAAGCAATTTTTCTGTGCCAAGCTGCGCCATTTCCAAAATGCAGGGAAGCAATGTATTTACCAGAATATGGCACATCCCTGTGTTTTCTCCTGCTATGGTGCTAAATCAGCTGCCTAGCGCTAATGCAGCCACCCTTCTACCATGGTGCAAGGATGCCTGAGTTGAGGGGGTGATTGTTTATGTGCCAAAAAGGACACCTTCCTGCACTAAAACAATTGTTTTTGGTGATTTGCTCCTTCTATGTGTGCTGCAGAATACAGAATGCAACAGACAGAGAGAGAGCGAAAAATGAGGTGAAATAAAGGTATTTCTCCTCGTTGTGCCACCCTAACACCACCCATGGGGAGGCGTTATTCTTTGGCGCTGCCTCAGGTTTATGTTTCCTTGTAAATCTGCAGCGGTGTCAAAAAGCAATGGGTGTTGCCTGGGTATGAACACAGCAACACCCTTTGCACGCCCCTTTGCCACAGAAAATGGCATCAGGCCAGCCCATATTTACAAGGCCACGTTAAGCCCTGAAAAGTGTCTTAACTCTTCCTTGTTAATATGGAGCAGGGCACATCATTACTGGAGAGTCACATTAAGTGATGCTCCATGGCGCAAGGGGCTTGTAAATAAGCCCCATAGAACATCATGCCATTAAGTAGACCAGGACGTCTTAACAATGATACCCTAATACTAGCAAGAATGTAATAATAAAAATTGTTTCAAAGGCAATGCTTCCACTGATCAACACTACTTCTTTGATTGCTCACAGCTCTGAGTGGCATCTTTACTCAACAGTGTTCCTAAAATAGTTTGTGTTTGAAATGGATGTCAGTGTCAGGGAACTTATACGAGCTTCAGTTATTTTTCTTAAAAATAAATAAACCTGCTGAATCTTGCAACAAAATCTTAAATTGCACTGTGTGCAGCATGGATAGGCCCATTTTAAGTAAGTAAAACAACACCCCAATGACTAGTTTTCCTACAGAAAGATGTAATAGAATGGAATGGGGGCCACTTCCCTTGAACCTCTGCAACTATGCCCTGTAAAAGTCCACCTTGTGTTTGTCAAATCTTAAAGTGAATGTAACTTATAGCAGCCATAACCACATGTGGTGGACAGTTTGCTGAACTTCAGATCGAATATGGCTAGTGGATGGCAAAGTCTTACAAATATCTTGAAGCCACCCTGAAACTGATTAAGCAGCTGTATGATCAGATAGCAGCCTTTAATAAGTACTGATAATGTAAGGAGGTTTGCAGTGTGTAGACTGAGTAGTCCCAGACCCTTTCCTAGACACTTTATAGCCATTATACAGTGGTGAAGCCATAAGGTAAAGCAACAACTCTAGTGATGCAAAAACCCATGGACAGCTCAAGAGTCTAAGGGCCATATGTACGAACACATTTTCCCATTGACACAGAATGGAAAAAACCCTTTGCTACATCTGGCCCTAAGTCAACAGACCAAAACATCACTAAATATTGTTTTCTGTGTCAATACACTATTGGTACTTCTGGAAACTAATGGAGTAATAAATGGGGTGAGTGGAGCCTCTCCTTGGCTTGCATAAGCTAGAAGCATGGTGAAACTGTCCTATTTGGCAATAAGACGTGCCCGATGGGCTGGTCTGACAAGTCAGTGTGTGGACTGTTTTTTGGCTGAAATTGGTCCTGTTTTGTGGTCTGATGGGCCAGTTTTTACTGTTCCCCTGATATTGAAACAAACATTACATACAGCAAGCCCAAATCCACCATGCAGTCGTCCATATCTTTCAAGACACTTATACAGTGTGTCTTTATAAGTTCAAAACTGCTCCAATTTGCATAACTGTATAGCTTTCTAATTTGTTAGTGGAACCATTTTCATTTTGGAGCCTAGGCCTATTTTATGTCCCAGTCGGATCCAGGACAGAAGCGTGCTTGGACGGAAGTATATTTTCCTACCTAGATTACATTAAAAAGATAGATTTGCTGCAAATTTAGAAGCCGTTCACCCCTATTTATAGCAAGTGGAGCCACTAGCTATCAGGACTGAGAAGAGCAAAAGTGCCAAAAATAACACATGCCAAACAAAATACAATAAAGAAGACAACAACATCTGTTTTAAAGTAGTCACTAACTCATGGGTGATTAAGCCCTGTAGATTCCTTGGTCCAGCTCGATGACCCAGGGAACTAAAGTTGGCAGGATTAAAATCATGGTCTTTGTGGACTATAACTACTGTCACACTAGCCTTAAGATAGATACTAATGCCATACTTTGTTCAGTCATGCTTTTATAGGAGTATATTGTTACCTCCTTAATGCTCTGGGTAGTAGGCACTGTCATGTCTCATTGCCTGATGAGGGAAAATAATGGTTAGTACTCTGGAAACTTGAGGATCACTTTCAGTGAAAATTGATGTATTTTCACCTGACAAATTCACCTTTTGTCGTCTGTATGTTGGTTAACCAGGTTCTGCCGTCATCAGTTTTCATTGGTGTACTTGCTTGATTTTATGATTTTCGCTAGCACCTTGGAAAGCCTTAGAGGCTCCTGTGGTTCTGATAAGCAATATTGTGCAACCAGATTTTCTACAAAAGTGCACACTTAGCTTAAGATATCAACATTACATGTATTCTTTGACACAAAGAGGCATGAGGTCACTGCAATTCAACCTGAGTTCACAAAGCCTGAGATGTTAATAATACATTAAAGCTCTGATGCAGAGTGACTGAATCTGAATCCCTGGGGTGAGAGATCCTGCTCTCTGGGATTCAGAACAAAGCCCTTCCTGGGGGGAGGTGCTAACACTTCCTCCCTCAAGAATGCTAGCGAGCTTCAAAGGTCTTGCCCCCCTTGAAACTCGACCACCAGGCCTGCTGGTAGCAGCAAATGGCTGCCCCAGCAGATGGCCTCCCCCGTTGCAAACCCCCATTTCAAGCAGGAGCAACAGCAGGAAACCAGACAAAGGACAGGAGGAGTGGTCAGTCCTGGCTTGCACTACCCCTCAGGTGTTGCATGCGAGGTGACCCCTCCATTTCATTTTCCTTCATTTTGCATGAAAGAAAAATAAAAAAAATCTGTTCTAGGGAACTGACCTCTGCCCACATGAAGTGGTCACTTAGTGGCTGTAGCAACCCTAAGGTGCCCACTAAATACAGTATTTAGTGGGAATCCCTAGGCCAAGAAAGCAGATTCCATAGACAAGAGAAGACCAGCAACAAAGAAGACCCAAGGCTCAAGAACTGAAGTCCTGATGCATCATGAAAAGGTGCCAAACACTGCCTGCTGCACCAAGGACTCAACAATCACAGCTAAGGGATTGCTTGGACATCAGACGGACTCTATAAATCCCCAGAGGACCTCCACTCTTTGAAAATATTCAAAGATCTCCCTCAGGAGTGAAGGCATCACTAGCACAGTTGTGCGTCAAAACAATTACAGCCGGCTAACGCCATTCCTTAGCACCATCCATTCACCATATTTAAAAAACAATGCCTTCATGGCACTAAGGTTAGTGTGAAAAAATGATGCTAACCATTGTGACATGTCAAAAAGAAAAATGATGCTAATGCTGCAAAACTGGGCTTAGAACATTTTTCAGCACTTTTTTTACACTAAACGTGTTAGTGCCATATTTAGCAGCATTAGGTTAGAAAAAGTGTGAGCAAGGAAAAAAAATTGCGAGACAAGATGGAGAATGCAGGACAGGACAGACCCTAGAGAGATCCCAGTAAGCCTAGTACTAGCCAGGAGGGACCAAAAGATTCCCAGGAGAAGGAGAAAAGGAAGTGGAAGTGTCACTTTAGTGAGGAGAATGACATCTTGGTCACAGATGGTCATCAGCTCTTCGTCACCCCCAAATTGCCAAGAGGTAGGAGAGAGGCTATATGGCAAGAATAGTAGATAAAGTCAACAGTGTGGCAGAGGTGAAGAGAACTGTCACCAATTGTAAGAAGCGCTGGCACGATTGCTAGCACAAAACTAATGAGAAACTGTCCAGGAACCAAAAGGCAGCACTCCAGATTGGAGGTGGAAGTCCTGCACCCCAGGAGGACCTGGATGAGCTGGAGGAGATGGTGTCAGTCGACATGCCAGAGGCACAAGGGGAAATGGAGGGGTGCACCATATTCCTATAAATACAGTGCATCCCTGCGTTTCAAAAGTGGTGCAGCGTAGCACTGCTATTTCTGGCTCAGCACCATGCTGCACCACTTTTGAATAAATCAGGGCCTCAGTGTGCAACATGTCCTATGATATTCGCACAAGGTGGCCCAACAACAACTCTCACACACCTTCATGCTCCATTTGGGAATGGGCATAAAAGCAAACATATACAACATATGAGATATGTCTGTGATCATCATTTGTGCTGCTGTACAAGTAGTTTCCATTTCATCATGTAAAAAGGTTGCCTGTGTTGTGGGAATAGTTGGTGTTCTGCACATAGGGACACCTTCATACGTAAGAACAGCCACAAGTGGCATCAATGTTGCACTAAGGGCCCAATGTCACTAGTCTGTAATGCAACACTACCATCATACAAATGGTTGCAAAGTGGATCCAAGCTGCCCATTCCCTATGTGCTACATTAACAAAGTCACAAAACACATGTATTGATCCACATTGTACATCTTTACACCAACACATGCCTGTGGCAGATATGCTGTATGCAAGGAAATGTCCCTAATGCAGAGAGGGACTAACTAATGGGGCTGACAATCTATAAAGGGTGCAGGTCTGCTAAAGGCAGATAACAAAGTGACACAAGCATAGTAAGCAATAGACCTTCCTGTGGTTTGCTGCACTAGTGCCTTCATTCATGATGCCAATGCAGTAAAGCACCAAAATAGTGACAACATTCATTAGACTACTGTGGGAATGTTGACCATGGTGAACAGGAATATAAATGACATGCTACCATGGTGTCAGTGGCTGTGGCAAAAGGCCTGCAAGGAATCTGGGGGGGTGGGATCAATGCACCAGATACCTCAAGATTGCTCTATGTGTAATTGTAATTGTAATCGTATTTATATAGCGCTTACTACCCCTGACGAGGCGTCGAAGCGCTTTTCGATGAGTAGCACGCTACTCCGGTACCCAACAAGAATTAGTGATGGATTAGTATAATTTAATAAGGAGTACAGTTTTAGTATTATTATGAGTTAATTTGAGTTGCGGATATGAGAGTTTGTTAGTTAGATTGACTGGAGTAATGGAGGGGTGGAGGAGGAAAGAAATCCAGAATGCAACACATAATAAAAAACTACAACCTGGAGTCTGTAACATGTCACTGAGCAACCAGTAGCGAGTAAATGATGAGCCATGACATCAGCCACTACAGTCAAAGATTGACATTTCACTATCCCATTGCAGATAATTATGCCTTACCTTCTGCTGACCTGCCTGTCCTGGAATTTACAGATGACATTGATGACTGGCTTCTGGCCATCAATGAAGAGACTCTCCAGGATGTCTCAGGTTCCTTCCAAACACCACCTCCAGTGGCAGAGAGGACATACAGCATTGCTGGGTCTCTACATGAACCACCCAACTACCAAAATACAGCACCAACCAGTCCTGCCACAGCCCTTGACTCTGAGGACTCAGACATTACCTTTCAGAGGACAGCGGTAGAAGTACAGCAGGAGCTGGCACAGTAGGTGCAGTGGGGATGGAGGCCATGGCAGGCAGCCTAGAGGGAGTGCATAGGTGCCTCAGTCCAAATGAGGACAACTCAGCTGCCATCAGAGGCACCTGCAGCCCGCCACTTGGACTCGAGCAGTCCCTGGCTGACATATCTGCTTCATAAGGCAGAGGCTTGAACAATGCCATCACCAAGTGGCAGCAGCATGATAGATAACAGGCTGTGGGCTATACAAAGTGCCCTAGAATCCATGCAGTGGGCAGTGGCATACCTCAGGGAAAACATGTCTGCCTACCATTGTGATGTAGCTGTGGTGTTGAGAAATCAGTAGTTCCTCCTTGCTGCAGTGATGCCTTGTGTGTTCCCACAAATGGTAGCTGCTGAGACCTTTGATTCCACATATCTATCCTCTGATGTGTTTGTGGCCCCCTCAACTTCAATAACAGTACCACCCATAGCACAGGGGGCACCACACACATCAGAGGATGAAGATGTGAAAGGAACAACATTCATATGTAAAACTACCCAGTAGCACCAGCCTGTGCCACACGTACAGTATCTCCTTAGTTCTGTCCTTAAGATCATGCCAGTGGTGTGACAGCTGGCAATGTGCCCTCTTCAATCAACCACTGTTGACTTATCTTCTACGGACTGCCATTGTCTATATTCCTACCTAGTTTTAATTTGGACACCTCACTAATGCTCACTTCTCCTACACATGTCTCATGACATGTCCCTCACTCTTGGACTCTGAATGTACATCAAATGGCTCAGGATCTCTCATGGGGTCAGTGAACTTGACGTTGTACTGCACTGGAAACTAAACTTGCACATGTAAATAAATCACCATAATCACATGTATTATGCACATTTGTGCGTGTTTAATCAACTCATATAAATGTCTGTATTGTGTGAAGCAATGTCAGTGAGAACAGAACGAAATGACTTGTGGCGTACTGTGAGACACGTAGGCACACACTAGGACTCAAACATGATAAAGGTGACTGATAGTATTGTGGACTACAAACACCTTATAGAGCCTCCCATGCATGTTCTGAACATGTATCCATGCAAGATGACATATGGCATGAATGGTTCAGAACTCAAGTGTTAGGGATTTCCCTGATGAATTTACCAATACAACAAATATGTGAGGAACTGAAGAGCATATTTAAGACTGTGACAGGCAGCAGTCAGTGTGCCAGTATCCATACCCCAAATAAGGTAAAGTTTAATGTGCACAACATTTCTAAAATTATTGTGACAGACCATAGCAATGACAATTGATGTTGCATCATTGCCTGTCAAATATATTGCATCCATACACAATCAGAGTGTCAGAAACTGTGCTGAAAACTGTCTTGAGTAGCTGATGTCATAGCGCTGCCAATTGGAAAGCTCCTTGGTCATCGGGGATACGGATAGTCATACATGTAAATCAATACTGAATGCATACCCTCTGACATTTCCTCAACTTGGCCAGTGCAGACATGAGAACACCCAGACAATCAATCATCATGAACACCTAATTGTCAAACAATAACAGGATTTATTGGCACCTAAAAATACCACCCATTAAAAATCTAACCTACTCACCTATAAAAACATATTTTAAATTAACCCTACAGCTATCTATCCTATTCAAAACGTAACTTATACACATAACTTTGCTTAATAAACATTGTCCCCCCATTCTCCTCTTGAAACAATAGACATGTAGGACAACATGAATTAAAGCTACACATATACAAAAAAATCCTATGCTCTAAGCAAATATATATTTTTTCTTTTATTTTTCTTTGTATAAATACCCCTAAACATAGCCCCCAAAAGAGTCTTACTCCATAGAAAATAATCGAAATGTTGTTGTTGCACAAACTATCTGGTTTGCATCAAAAATAAAGCTGCATGGGCGAGTGTGCATTGAAAAAGTGAGCGATGTGTCATTTTCCCGACAGGGCACCTCAGGCTCACGCAGGTTTCTGTTGAATTTGACGTCCAGCGATGATGTGTGAGAAATCCAGCTGTATGGTGAAGGAAAAACATGCTGCGTGTGGTTTGCGTCATTTTCAGCAGCCACAAGTGGGTGTTGCGTCATTTCTCCAGCCACGATGTAGGTGATACATTGATTTCCCAGCTGCAATGCAGGTGGTGTGACAATTTCAGCCGTGAGGCGGGTGGTACATCATTTTTACAGCCATGTTGCAGGTGGTGTGTCTAACTGTTTCCAGCATGGCTTCCTGTGTGTGTATTTCAGTCCTTGTTCTACCAGCTTCAACTTTCAAGGGCCTAGGAACTCGATAGGCAACCACTTGCCAAGGCAGGCATCTCAGCAGAGAGTCTAGGTGCTGGCAGAGGAAGTCTTTGATGGCCCTGAGACTTCAAACAGGTGGAAAGCTTAGTCCAAACCCTTGGAGATTCTTCACAAACAGGTATATCCCACAAAGTCCAGCCTTTGTCCTTTTTCAGGCAGATACAGCAACTGCAGGCCAACCCAGCAAAGCATAATCACTGGCAAAGGGGCAGTACTCCTCCTCCAGCTCTTCAACTCTTCTCTTTGACAGAGGTTCCTCTTGAATCAAGAAGTAATCTGAACATCTGGGGGTTTGGGTCCTCTACTTATACCATTTTCTGCCTTTGAAGTAGGCACACTTCAAAGGAAAGTCTCTGTTATTCACAAGATCCTCCCTTGCCTAGGCCAGGCTCGACTCATACCAGGGGTTTGGAGACTGCATTGTGAGAGGGCAGGCACAGCCATTTCAGGTATAACTGACTATTCCTCCCTCCACTCTAGCACAGATGGCCCATCAGGATATGCAGGCTACTCCCCAGCCCCCTTTGTCTCACTGTCTAGAGGGAATTCATACCAACACAAATGTCATTCTGACCCAGACAGAGAATCCACAAACAGGCAGAGTCACAGAATGGTTTAAGCAAGAAAATGCCTACTTTCTAAAAGTGGAAAACGATGTGAGGCACTCAAACAATTTCACATACAAAGTATAATCCCACGTTGTAATAGTAAATATAGTAGAAAAGACTTAATAATCCAAGTTCGAACACTTCTCAAAATATGTAGTCCAATCCACGTAATTTATTGAATCCAAACTTCTAGAGTCCCAACAGTCAATTCATCGGAAAATCATATAACATTACAAGCCAACACGTGTTTCGTCATGGCGAAATACCCCAAACAACTTCTTCAGGGCTGGAAATTGTAAATATATCAAATGAGTTAGAAACCAAAATGCTCAAATAGAAGACCAGGTATTTTAGAAAAAAAAACATATTCTACAAGAAAGACCCAGAGACACAGAAAAAGTAAGAGAAAAAAGGAAAGAAAGAATTATCCAAAATTATACCTGAACGTCTAGTGTGACAAACTTATCTCCTTAGGTCCAAGCCCACCAAGTCTAAACACCACGAGGGGAATTACAGTTTTGTCCATTAATGTGCTTGTGTCCAATAACCGTGAGACAAATATGATTAAAAAAAAATTACGTTTCTATAGGCAATTTTAAACAAATACTATACTTACACCCGAAGAACTATTAGTGCCACAAAAATATTAATAATTTATAAAAGTGCCATGTGTCATACACAAAACCCAGTGATCACAACATGCTAACAAAGTAAATAATCTCCCAGCACTCATTAAAATACCTGATTTATGATCAGAATATGATAAAGACGTATTTTAATGTCCGTACAGAATCATTATCATTCCTAACCATCAGTCACGTCCACCTAGATCCAAATCCAGTCAGAAATATAAAGAATAAGCATGTGTAGTTGAGTGATAATATCCTAAATAAACAAACATAACAAACATTCAACAAGCCAAAAAATGTTATGTGAAAAATAAGACCCTTTAATCAAAGTCCACCAATACCTCGAAATCACTGCTTGGTTGTGAAATCAGTAATTCCACGAGCTTGTCGTACAGTACTCTCGTTACCAATCTCTGCCGGTTCATATATCTCTGCCCGATAACTACAAGAGAAGAATTTTATCCCCAATATTCATAATTGAAGCACTCAAAAGTCAGAGCAAGTTATTCTATGTCCTCATTGAGCGGTCACCTCCCGCTTCTAAGAGGCTAAAAGTTTATAGTCAGCACCTTACCCTTAAACGTGTAGGTCACAGCATTTTCAGTCAACACGCCAACACCGCGAGTACGCTGGCTACGTTAGTTAAACCCGGAAGTCATTATAAACACTGCACATGCCAAAAAGGTCGAAGAAGGACAAGTCTCAACAAGTCAATCAGTCAACACGCCATCACCGCGAGTACGCTGGCTACGTTAGTTAAACCCGGAAGTCACTGTAAACAATGCACATGCCATAAAGTTCAAAGAAGGGCAAGTCTCAGCAACATAAAGATAGGACCAATAGTCCTATGAAAACCTGTAAAGAACATTTCAGGTCATTCCCCTAAACGAGAACAATGACTGTATATAATCACCAGAGCACCTCAAATATAAATATAGATCCAATTCAGTCACTGTCTACTAATTTGTTAGTGAAAACACCAGTGAACATATTAAAAATTGTAACTAAAGTCCAGAATTTTTATTAAATCTAAATAATTAAATTTCAAACACCCCTCAGGTGTTTGTAGTTTCACCAGTCATTAGGTATACCAACGTGAAAACGGAGAAACAAATATGTTACCGATACAACAGAGAGGAAGATATATAAAGAAAAGGAAATGAGAGATGTGAGTATGGAGCTCCCAGATGAAAAATAAATCTACTTAAATCCGAACAACATAACTCTATATTTGAGAATTCTGATTATCCACTCCAGTACCCCAACAAAGTGGTAAAGCCTAAATAATGGTAACAGCAAGTCATACAAAACAGAAATACTTGTACAACATATGAATTGGACATATTACAAGACCTGAAATGTTAATTCAAACTTAAATCATTGTTCAATCCCCCCAAAAATACTCCAACTCTCTGTCAGAGTTAAGACCCAATTCTACGGCCCTCAAGCTCATTATCCATAATGCTTCTTTCTTTCGTAGGGACAATTCCCTATTACCACCCCTCAGATCCCTAGGGACATGCTCCAAAAAAAATGTGAAACATTTATGAACAGATTATGAATCACAGGTTAATATATGTGCCACAATAGGATATATCACATCACAGTTTTTGAGTACTCTAACATGCTCACTAATTCTGATCTTAAGTGGACGTATGGTACTCCCCACATAAATTTGAGTACATTTGCACCGTATCATATAAATAACATACGAGGTATTACAATCAATCGTTGATCTAATTGTAAAAACTTGCCCTACAGTGGAAAACTCTTTAATGTTATGGCAAGCCCAACGACATACTCCAAACTGTCCACACTTAAAAAAACCTGTACCTCGTGGAGATAACCAAGTACTCTGAGGTAAAATGGTGGTAAAACTAGGACTCAGAATATTTTTCAAAGTTCTACCTTTTCGATACGATGTAAGCACTTTTTCTGATATTAAATCCTTTATTGACTCATCACGAAGTAATATGTTCCAATGTTTCATCATGAATTTTTTCAAAATCAAAGAGGCATCATTGTAATCTGTTATGAATCGGACCTTGTTAGATTGCTCAACCACGTTGTTTCGGTCCGCAACTTTCAAAGTATCACTTCTCACCAGTTGTTTAGCTCGATGTTGTGCCCTCTTAATCACCTTATTGGAATAGCCTCGTGCTCTAAATCTCCTACCCATGTCTTCAACATGATGTGAGAATTCATGATCTAAGCTGCAATTACGTCGTGCCCTCACCAGTTCCCCAAAGGGAATTGATACAACCTGATATCTGGGGTGTGCACTCCGGACATGGAGAATAGAATTGCATGCTGTGGCTTTACAAAAAGCCTGCTTTGAATCTTACCATCAGCAATAAAGAGTTCTACATCCAAGAATTCAATCTTTTCAGAACTAAATTGATAAGTAAATTTTACATTCATGGAATTTGAATTCAAAAATTCGCAAAATTCCAGCAGTTTATCGTTGCCACCAGTCCAAATCAAAAAACAATCATCTATGTAGTGGCCCCAGAATAGTATATGAGTCTGCCATTGAGTAGATTCTAGACCCCAAACCCACTTATCCTCAAACTACCCCATGAAAAGATTAGCATTTGAGGGGGAGAATTTGGAACCCATTGCTACACCCTGCTTCTGTCGAAACCAGTTCTTGTTGAACAGAAAAAAATTGTTTGTAAGAATCCAATCAATCATTTCAGGTATCATTTTGGTATGTGCCCATAGGCTTGCTGATCTTTTATTGAGGGAATATCGTATGGCCTTTTGTCCTAAGTCGTGGTTGATACAGGTATACAAAGACACCACATCCAATGTAACTAGTAACATATTGCTCTCCCAATCAATGTCACTCAGAATACTGAGAATATTTGTGGTATTCTTGATGAAGGATGGAAGATTATAGACCAGGGGTTGTAGAAAACAATCAACAAATTCAGAGAGTTTTTCAGTGGGACCTAGTATGCCAGATACAATTGGTCTGCCCGGTGGGAAAGGTAGTCCCTTGTGTACTTTAGGTAATGTATAAAGACACAGATATCTTAGATGATCTACCTTCAAATAAAGATATTCATCCTTATTGAGTAATCCCTGATGTTGCCAAACAAGAAGCCTACTGTTAATTTTATGCATGAGGTTGGGAATGGGATTACCATTGACTCTTTCATAACATGTCCTGTCGTTCAATTGCGACAGAATCTCATTATCGTAATCTAATTTATTCATGATAACCATGTCCCCCCCTCTTATCTGATTGTCTAATAATGATATCCTTTTCTTGTCTGAGTTGTTCCAGTGCAACTAATTCATCCGAACTCATGTTGTTAGAGAACTGCCAATATTTGTTCTTTGACAAGTAATTATCAAAATCCTTACAAACTAAATCAAAGAACTTATCGAAAGGACTCATACCTAGTGATCTCGGTGTCCAACACGATTTTCTCTTCAAGCTGCTAGAAATGCTCCTACTGGAGGCTACATCCAAATCCTGTAATATTCATGAGAGAATATCAGGATCTTCACCTCCTCAATAGATAACGTACTCCAAGTTAGCCTCTGTGGGGATACATCTAAAGTTGAATTGTCATATGGAGTTAACTGAAAATGTTTCTTTAATTTAAGTTTGCAAACAAACTTAAATAGATCTTTCTAAAAGTGGCATTTTCAAACACTTAATCTAAAAAACAACTTTACTAAAATATGTATTTTTAAATTGTGAGTTCAGAGACCCCAAACTCCAAATGTCTATTTGCTCCCAAAGGAAATCTGCACTTAAATATTATTTAAAGGCAGACCCCATGTTAACCTATGAGAGAGATAGGCCTTGCAACAGTGGAAGCTGGATTTAGCAGTATTTAACTGTTAGGACATGTAAAACACATTTCTATATTTCCCACCTTTTAACATACACTGCCAATGGGGCTACCTAGGGCCTACCTTACGGGTGACTTATATGTAGAAAAAGGGAAGGTTTAGGCCTGGCAAGTGGGTACAATTGTCAGGCACAATTGGCAGTACACGACTGCACACACAGACACTGCAGTGGCAGGTCTGAGACAGGTTTACAGGGCTACGCATGTGGGTGGCACAACCAGTGCTACAGGCCCCCTAGTAGCATTTGAGTTACAGGCCTTGGGCAGCTCTAGTGCACTTTACTAGGGACTTAATAGTAAATCAAATGTGCCAATCATGGAATATCCAATCAGCAAAACAATTTACACTGAAAGCATATGAACTTTAGCACTGGTTAGATGTGATAAAGTGCCCAGAGTCATAAAGCCAACTAACACTGCCCAGAAAAAAATCGGAGGAAGGAGGCAAAACGTTTAGGGATGATCCTGCAAAAAGGGCCAGATCCAACAGATCCATGGCCAAGTATGTATTGTAACCTTTGAGGTACTTGATGTCAGACTTGCACTATGATATACTGGGGAATGGTAGCATGTTTGTGTAGGACATGTCTCATCAGTCCCCATTGTTTCACATGATTTGCCAAGAATCGGTGTGGTTATTCCTTGGATGCTTGGCTAGGTCATTGACATTTTTTTGAACTGTGTCTTGTCTGAAGACCCAGGGTACAGATACTGTTATTCCTGGGCTTCCCTTCTTTGTGGATGACCACTATGGACGCCTGGCACTGGTCTAACAGGAGTACTCAGCCCTTCTGGCTCTTATCATACATCTACTTCAAATATGAGGCAAGCTAAGTGGCAGACAACTTAATAGGGTTCCATTGTTACCCCATTGGGCCCTGATGCTTTGATGGGCTTTACATCCCTGATGGCTCTCACAATTTCCTTTAGGGAAAGTGCTTCTTCTAAGGCTTCCCTATCCTCTGTAGAGACGCTTGGGTGGGGGATGTCACCCAAGAGCTTGCCTTCTTTGTTATTTGTGGCAAAATACCTTCCATAATTGATTTTCCACACAATAGTGGACAAACATTTGGGCTATGGTTTGTCCACTACTAGCAAGTTCCCCTGATTCCTTCTGGAACCGAGGAACCTTTCTATTCACTGCCTCATACCTGTCCAGTCATGTCAATTTCCTGTTCTGTCCCCCATTACATTGGTGTTGTGCTGTATTGCCCTATGGTACATATTTGCAGCTTCCTGTGGCATGTCTCAGTATTAGTTTTGCTTAAGTGCTAGGATGTGGCCTCCCTCTGATCCATCCTCATTAGGTAAGCCGGACTCAAGGGACAAAAACCCACGTTCAAGAGCTTTCAATTTGCCTCTTTTTAGTTGTTTCCCTTGCGTCATCATGGTTAGACCCACCCACTTGACTACTGTCTCATAGGCCATCCACAACGTGAGTGGAGACTCGACTAATGTGCTGTTTCCCTGAAAATAATGGTCTTTTTGGCTAACATCTATTCTCTAATTTTGGCTGTTTAAGGTACCAAGGGCTCAATATGATGCATGTAGTGTTTGGCCTCTTGACTCAAACATACACCAGCCACAGGGGAGAATAGTTAGAAATACCCCTGGGTAAGTTAGTGGCCTCACTGACTTTTAACAGTTGGGTACTTTGCATGAGAAAGTCATCAATTCCGGGGAAACTATCATGCACCCACAAGTAAAAGGATGAAGTGCTGGCTTGCTGGGTAAAGGGTACACCATACATCTGCCAGTTCCTGGGCTTTGAGGAAGTCTGCTAATGGTTGTCTGACTGAGTCCAGGGACCTGGGGGGATGTCGGTGAATGCTATCACTCGGCGTTGCGTTGAGGTCCCCTCACATGAACAAAATCCCATCTGAAAGACTGTGTAGCAGAGTGATCAGGGCTGGTAGTACCCAGTTGTGAAGTCACATTATGATATCTTCTGAAGGTATGTTTAAGATGTCCCCCCTCCCAGGTTCCAAAGAGCACCAAATAGGAACCAAGCAGATCAGGCAAAATTTGCCAAATGACCAGGGGCAGCGTTCTTCTCACAAATATTACTACTCCTCCAGAGGAAAGGAAATGGCCCACATTGGCAGCCTTTTTATTTCTCCAATGGTGAAGGGCATTACACCTATTACCTAGGAGATGAGTCTCTTGTAGGAGAACCATCTCAGGGGAATCTGATTTGATTTACTGGGGCACAACTCCCCATTTGACTTTGTCGCCTAGGCCATTGCCCTTCTAGGATACTATCCTTATGGTGGACATACTAACTTTGGACATTCCACTATATGGGTAAAAAACCTCACACTGGGGTGGCGGCCCTAAGCTGGTTGGGGTTCAGACTGTGAGAGTGAATTTTCTGTGTGCCTCAGCTATGTTGACTGGCCATGTGTATCTTGCCTGAACATTAACTACAAGAACTTTCCAATTACCCCTCTACAATCATCACTCCACCCTCGCTGCTATACTGTGCTGCAGATTCCAAACTGCCCACTTCCCCAACTGTACATAGCACCTGTTGCCCCAACCAGACATACTGCTAAAGATAATGTGTCACTACTGCCTTCTGGTCCCCACCCAGCCCCTTACTGGAATGTTTTTATCAAGTTGGTATCTCATATCCTCTGTCTCAATCTTGCTCCCAATTACCGATTTAGAACCATCGCAGCCGGCTCCCAACCCACCCACAAGTAGCTGTGGGTGCATATCTATTGCCATAGTTACAATGCCACTACCCCCTCTCATCTCCCCATGGGTCCCAAGATACATTTGGTTGATTAAGATGATGCCCCAGGCTAGGTGTTATATGTTTTGACCCGCACCTCCACTTCAAGTGTTTCACTATTCTCCTTTGCATGGCACCACCCCTACTCCCCCTAGGGCGGTTGCAGTGTCTTGATCTTCCTGCCACTTGACATTAACTCCAGACAATCACGACCAGCTTTTGCGCTTGATAAAAAGTGAGTTTTGTATGCTGCAACTAATCAAAGCTATGCCCAATAAGTCATTGTTTACTTGTGGTCCCGTTCCCTCAGAGTCTTCTTCACCTAGAAGAATCTGTGGCACAACCTCTAGACTCAAAGACAGAAATTGGGTATGAAGGTAACCTGAGCTTTACCTATATGCAATGGTGGAGCATAGCAAGCTGCTTGGTGGCTCACGCCCCGGTAGTGTACATTTATGAGTCTTGTTATGATGGGACAAGGGTGTGCTGCAGGCTTTTATGGTTCACCTTGGATGTGGTGGGCTCCCTCCACCTAAAACATTTTTGAGAGTCCACTTTTGTGCAACTGTTTCAGGATGACATTGTCCACAAACAGGTCCATGGCTGGGCCCTTGGTATTTAGAGGCACCTCTAGTATCCAAACATCATTTCAGCAGGACCAGCTCTCCAAGTCTTCCAGATTCTCTCACAACTGTTCTACTGTTGTTTGGCCACATGTTCACATTTGCTTTCCACAACCTATGTAACATTCCCAATGAGTGTATTTTGGCAGTGTGATTACTCATGTCAGCTATGAGTAGAAGGAATGACACAATCAAGCATTCTATTACATTCTTCACACATACAATTTGCCAACAGTCTGTGACTTGTTAGTACATTGCTTGACTGACATGCACATTCGGAGTTGATTGAGTGTGAAACACCTAGAAATGTGTGTGTATTGGTGCCTATATGTCACTCTCTTGCTAATACATGTAAGTGGTTCTGAGAAGTATGTTCTCAGTACTCACATGTGATATTGTCTTTCAGACTTAGCTGAGTTACCTAGCAGACACAAACCAACCATTGTAGGTACTTGCTAGCCTTTTTCTACTTATCCCATACATCTGTATGTGACAAACTAAAATGCATTAACTACACACAATACCTACATTCCACCAACACATTCATGTGGTAGCAAATTATTTAGGAGATGTTTATTGTTCCTGAGTATGGGGCAGATTAAAGTAAAGTGGGCAGGGCCACTTTTCTTTCCCCCCTTAACACACCCCTACCAAAATGTGTTCCATATTTTAAAGGCTCCACACCATGGAACAGGGTAGGGGGCAGTAGTATATGAGGCATTTGAGGCAATTGATGTACTGTTTTAGGCCCTCATTATGACCCTGGTAATAAATCACACTTACCGGCACTCTGACGGCCGCCAACGTACCGCGGCGGCAGCAGATATCCGTTTACTATAGTCTGACACACACACACCAATCCGACAGAAAGCAGCCACAGATACATATCTGCCAGACCAAAGGTCAGTGATAAAGTGGCGGTATCAAAACTCACTCCGTTATGCCAACAGAACAACGCCCTCAATATTATGTCCCATGAATCACCGCGGCAGACATTCAACGGCGGTAAACCATTAGCGGTACATACCGCCGCACTCACAATGGACACCCACAGACAAAACAACACCACATTGGCCAATTCAAACAACACACATCTGACACCTATACACACACCACACTCACACCACTATAAAACACACACAAACATTACCCACAACC
Organism: Pleurodeles waltl; assembly: GCF_031143425.1. Classification (NCBI taxonomy): domain Eukaryota; kingdom Metazoa; phylum Chordata; class Amphibia; order Caudata; family Salamandridae; genus Pleurodeles; species Pleurodeles waltl. The sequence goes on along the minus strand of NC_090443.1, from coordinate 654,165,377 downwards.
CTTTACAATAAAAAATCATTGGCATGAGACAGACACCACTACATACACACACCACATACATACATACATCGCTCATGCTCCCCAACACATTAGCCAAGACACCCTCACCAACACACCCAAGGCACCACAAAGGCACCCCGTTTCACTGAGGAGGAGTTAAGGGTCATGGTGGAGGAAATTGTCAGGGTAGAGCCACAGCTATTTGGAGAACAGGTGCAGCAGATATCAATAGCCAGGAAGATGGAGCTATGGCAGAGAATTGTGAACAGGGTCAACGCCGTGGGACAGTGCCCCAGAAAAAGGGACGACATCAGGAAAAGGTGGAACGACCTCCGGGGGAAGGTGCGTTCCATAGCAGCAAGACACCAGGCGCTATACAGAGGACTGGCGGTGGAACCCCACCTCCTTCCCCACAACTAACAGCATCGGATGAGCAAGTCTTGGCAATACTGCATCCTGAGGGCCTGGCCAGAGACAGAGGAGGACTGGACTCTGGTAAGTCAACTATCTACTATTACCACTCCCCTACCTGCATGCCATCACATGCCCTCACCCTCACTCCCATCACTCCACTACATCCCTCACACTCCACCATCACATCTCTCTAATCCCAATGCTAAGCCCTGCATGCTGTACCAATTCATGGTCACCCCTCACAGCCCTGCATGGACATTCATCACTAAAGCATGCACAGCATAAAGAACTAACAATCCCACAATACACCAACATGCACAAGTAAAAGATGGCAGGGCATCAACAGCTATAGAGGGGAAGCCAGGGATGTACAATATGTCATACACAGAAGCCATAACACATCATTTACATCCCCACAGGTACCCGAGCCAATGTCACCAGAGAGGAGGTGCCAGCACTATCTAGTCCCCCAAATGAAAATGCCAACAGTGATGACAGTAACTCTGGTCTTCAGGATCTGGACGATCTACGTGGCCCATCAGGGACCACTGGACAGCAGGTTACCCAACCCAGTCACAGACCACCACAGAGCCTCCCCCATCAGGAAACAACACCATTGCACCCACCCAGCATCCACAAACCTCTGTCCCCAAAACACGTCAATCAGCAGTGTGCCAACCTGTACAGGGACCCCAGGCCACACCTCACACACAAGACAATCAGGGACGTGGTGTCAGTGGGCACACGGTTCAGGGGCCAGAGGTACAGGCCAACAGGGACACTGGGAGGAATGCTGTGCACCAGAGGGAGGACAGTAGCAGGGAACCAACTCTCCTGGAGGTGCACCCTGAGATCCTGGGAGCCTATCAACATTCCCAGGACACGATGGGCCAGATCCTGGACAATGTGCAGGAGAACAGGCGGCTGCAGAAGGTACAGTATTAGGGGATCAGGGAGGACTTCAGGTCATCAACAACTCCCTGATCTCCATAGCAGGGGTGCTGGCAGACATGGCCAACATTATGAGGGAGGCAGTGTCACACCAGCGGGCCCCTGCCTCTAGGCAGTTATCTGAACAGCCATCCAATTCCGCTACCGCTAGTGGACAGGAGGCCCTGCCACAGGACTCACAGCCCACCAGCACCCCTCCCCCTGCAGAAGGTGACCCACCCTGCAAACGTTCTCTGTGATCCAGACAGAAGCTAGGGACACTTGCCAAGCCCCCAGCCAGGAAATTAGACTCTCCTGATTGTCCCCCTTGTTTCCTACTCAGTCACCCTGTCCAAGTTGAACTGCTATTGCTCCCCTTCCTATATCCCCTTGGACAATGCACCAGAATGGAACAATATCCTGGACTTTCCTCCATCATCACCCCATCCCATTGCACTTCCCCCTCTACATATTGGCACTACAATAAACACCCTTGGATAAAACTCTATTTCGGGTATGTCATGTATTTCAAATATGTATTGATTGAAACAGGTACAACCATTGCACATAAACTGTACATAGAATGAGCATACAATCAATGACCTGTAGCTGGCTGTTGTAATCACACCAGGAGTACTTGTCAAATCACCAACATCTGCAAAATGAATAGCCAGAGGTAACAGTAAGTGGGCATAGAAGTGAGAAATACCAGCATGCCAATGCCACACAGAATATAACCAAAGTAATTGAAATGTAAAGTTGCACTGTCTCACCTGTGTGTCATTGGAAGTACTGATGGATTACAGATGTTCTGTTGTCCACATCCTCATCCTCTGCCTCCTCATCCTCACTGTCCACAGGGTCCACTTCTGCAACAGGGGCATCTCCAGTCTCCTCTTCCTGCATAATAGGGACATGTCATCTGAGGGCCAGGTTGTGCAACATGCAGCATGCCACGACTATCTGGCAGACCTTCTTGGGTGAGTAGCACAGGGATCCACCTGTCAGGTGGAGGCACCAGAACCTGGTCTTCAGGAGGCCAAAGGTCTTTTCAATGATCCTTCTGGTTCACCCATGTGCCTCATTATAACATTCTTCTGCCCTTGTTCTGGCATTCCTCAAAGGGGTAAGCAGCCATGATAGGTTTGGGTAACCAGAGTCACCTGCAAATATTGAGGGACAACATTTAGCCACACACTATCCTATATGGCCAACACCATGGGCAAACACCAACATATACTGGGTGGGAACCAGAGCTCACCTATTAGCCACACCCTGTGCCTCCGTAGTTGGGACATCAAATTTGGGATGCTGCTATTCCTCAGGACAAAGGCATCATGCACTGACCCAGGATACTTAGCATTGACGTGAGAGATATACTGGTCCACCAAGCACACTATCTGCACATTGATAGAGTGGAAATTCTTACGATTCCTGAACACCTGTTCATTTTGGGGGGGGGGGGCAAATGCAATATGTGTTCCGTCAATCGCCCCCATTATATTAGGGATATGTCCCATTGCATAAAACCCGGCCTTCACAGTGGCCAAATCCTCAACCTGGTGGAATGCAATCTAGCTGCACATGTGTTTTATCAAGGCAGATAACACTCTTGTCAGCACTATTGAGAACATTGGATGTGACATTCCTGCTGCCAAGCCCACTGTCACTTGGAAAGAACCAGTTGCCAGGAAATGGAGATCTGATAGCACTTGCACAAGAGGGGGGATCCCAGTGGGCTGACGGATAGCAGATATCAGGTCAGGTTCCAATTGGGTACACAGCTATGTGATTGTGGCCCTGTCCAGTCTATAGGTGAGGATAATGTGCCTGACCTCCAGTGTAGCCAAGTCCACCAGTGGTCTGTACACAGGGGTATGTCTCCATCTCCTATTCATCCACAGAGGTAGGTTTCTATAGGACAAAGGAGTGAGGAAGCTGTCATAAACAAAAAAAATGGAGCAACAACAGTAGTCCGCAATCTTTAAACATGTTATGGGACAGTATTTGCCTATTCCTCGTGTGAAGCAGTATTATTCCATAGGCCTGCCACCCCTGAAATGGCGTCCACCTGTCCTGTGTGGAGGGACTGGTGGAAGTGAGGTAATGAAGCTGACGTTGTGTGCCATGGCGGGAGGCAGTCGGGAACCGCTGTGCAATTCCTCATTGGTTAATATTGGGTCCTATGGGGTACAGTGGGCAATGGTGAGCTACACCGGCGGTGACAGTATGCACTGCCTCGGACGTGACCGCAGTTTTCTATCTGATTCCTCACTTGTTTTCTGACCTTACATGGGAGAGGACTTACACTGCATGTGCTTCTGTGACCTGGGTCTGGAACCTACCATGGCCTGTGTGACTAGACAAAGGGCTCCAGCCTTCATATCAGAGGAAATGGAGAGACAGGTGGATGCAGTCCTACTCCAGTACGGACTTCTGTATGGGCCTCCAGATCTACAGGTGCGTACACTGTGGGCACAATGCATGTGTCATGAATGTATGGAGGAGTGTGTGGAGGCATTGTGTAAGGGGGAGGGATGTCCTCTTGGCTGGGTACACGTTGAGTGCTGGGCTATGTGTGTGCCAATAGTGATGGAAACGGATATGGTGGGGCATTCGTGTTACAGGCTGGACTGTTTGTTGAATGGTGCTCTCCTGTCTGTATTGCCTTCTGCAGGTCAGCGCCCATCAAAAGAAGGATATATGGCGTGCGATCGCCAAGTAGTTGCAGACCCTGGGGGTCTATGGCAGACGGAGCACCCACTGTCGCAGTGGGGGGAGCTAAGACACTTGGCATCGAAGACCGTGGAGGCCCAGCTGAGAATGGCCTTCCTATGAGGAAGGGGTGCCTGTCGAACCCTGACCCCCCTGATGGCCCACATACTGGAGGTGGCGTATCCAGAGCTGGATGGGTACTTGAGGGCATAACAGCAGCCACAAGGTGGTGAGTACAGTGGCCATCTTTGAAGGACATGGCTGGAGGGGTGGTATCCGCATGGTGGTTTTGTGTCAGTGGGTATCCCTAGGCCAGGCCTGACATAGCAGCATAGGTCTTCTGGTGGCTATGGGTCTGAAGGCGAAATCCTGCCTACCTAGCTTGTTAGCATCCACTACTGGTCAGGGCTGTGTGGGTCCAGGTGTGTTGCAGTTGGCGGTGTGTGCTCCTCCTCATGCCTTGGTGGCTAGCAATATCACTGGTAGTGCAATGCATAGTGCATAGGCCTGTCCCCTGTGTGTGAGGGTGCTGTGTACGCCAACAGTGGTGTTGGTGCAGTCATTGCCCCAGTGTATCCTTTGTCTCCCTCTCCCCCTTTCTTGTTTGGTCATCCTGTCCTCATGTGCATTAGCATCATCTGGTGGAGAAGCAGAGGCACGGGTGGCGGAGGGGCATGCATCCCACAGGACCCAGGTGGCAGAGTCCACCGACACTGAGGGCATCAGTGGGACGGAGGGTGATTGGAGCACCACAGCGGAGACTGGAGGGGACAATACACACTCTGATACCTCCTCCAATGGGAGCTCCCTGGTCATGGTGGATACCTCTGTGACCACCCCAGCTACAGGTACAGCCGCCACACCCTGTACCAGCGCCGCTCTCCCAGCAGCACCTCAGCGAGTTCCCTGTGCCTGCTCACTCAGGAGGGTGGGCATCTCCTTCGCCCCAGGCACCTCAGGCCCTGCTCCAGTGAGCCCTGCTGCCCTGAGTGAGGAGGCTACTGACCTCTTGAGATCCATATCTGTAGGGCAATCAACCATAGTGAATGCCATCCAGGGGCTGGCAGCCCAGATGAAGCAATCTAATGAATTCCTGGAGGGCATTCACAGTGGATTGCCGGCCCAACAGAGATCGATCCAGGCTCTTTCTCCTCTCTGATGGCAGCCAGACATTGTCCATGTTTCTACGGTCCCCCTCCAACTTCCACTTCCCAGTCCCATTCTCCTCAACCCCAACCCATCCCAAGCACACAACCAGAAGAGCATGCACATAGGACAACACCCAAGAGTGTCACAGGCAAACACAAGCACTACACTTTATCCCACGGGTACTCACACAAACACCATTCAGTTGCAGACACAACAACACTCACTGTTTCAACTGTATCCCCCTCCTCCTCCTCCACCTCCCACCCAGTTATGTCCACACTCACAACTGCATGCACTACATCACCAACCACTACCAGCATCATCACTACACCAAGCAGGACACAAATCTCACTGGCAGACAGCTTCACAACTTCCATGCACATGTCCCCTGTGCCCTCTCCCACTGTGTCTGTCCTCCCCCTCCTAAAGTACACAAACACAAGCACTCAGACACCCAAAAGCAATTCCACCTCACAACAGCATACAGTCCATGCACCTGCATCCAATTCAGGCAGACAGACACCTCCAACAATCACTCTCTCATCCTCCACTCCCATTACTTCTCCCTCTTCCTGCCCCATTGTCCCTAAAAAGCTTTTCCTTTCCCAGCTTGACCTCTTCCCTACCCCTATCCCTGTCCTGCACACATATGGCCAGGGTATCAAGGACTCAGCCAAGCACCTCTGCCAAACAGTCCACAGGTCCAGTTTCATCAGCACCTACTCATGGTGGAAAGGATTCCAGGCCACAAATACTGAAGGGGAAGGAGCCTGAACCAGCCAGCAAGAAGAGGAAGTAGCCTGCACCAGCCAGCAAGAAGGGGAAGGAGCCTGCACCAGCAGCTGTCACAGATCCCCCACCACCAGCCGTGATTGTGCAGCCATCACTGAGTGCTGGGTCTGAGCAGGAGCCTCACACAACCACCACCACAGTGCAGCAATCGGAGGGTGCAGGGGTTAAGCAGGAGCCTCCCACAACCACCACCATCACAGTTCAGCCATTGGAGGGTGCAGGGGCTGAGCAGGAGCCTCCCACAATTACCACCACAGTGCAGCCATCAGAGGGTGCAGGGGCTGATCAGGAGGCTCCCACAACCACCACCACAGTGCACAACCACCACCACCACAGTGCAGCCATCACCGCCGGCAGATGCCATATGATCCAGCCTCCGTGGGCTGCTGTGCGGCCTGCTACCACCAAAACCAGTGGGAAAGACTCCCACTTGAGACACTGTGGCGCTTCACTCCTGAGGACCAAGCACAGGGCATGTTGCCCCCTCCAGAACCAGTGGGCAAGTCACCCACTCCAGAAACTGTGGCCCATCACTCCACAGGCCAAGCACAGAGCATGTTGCCCCCTCCAGAACCAGTGGGAAAAGACACCCACTTGAGAGACTGTGGCCCATCACTCCCCAGGACCAAGCCGAAGGCATGGTGCCCCCTCGAGAACCAGTGGGCAAGTCACCGACTCCAGAGACTGTGGCCCAACACTCCCCAGTACCAAGCACAGGGCGTGTTGCCCCCTCCAGAACCAGTGGGCAAGTCACCCACTCCAGAGGCTGTGGCCTTGCACTCCCCAGGACCAAGCACAGGGCATGTTGCCCCCTCCAAAACCATTGGGCAGGACACTCACTTGAGAAACTGTGGGCTTGCACTCCCCAGGACCAAGCACAGGGCATGTTGCCCCCTCCAGAACAAGTGGGCAAGTCACCCACTCGAGAGACTGTGGCCCATCACTCCCTAGGACAAAGCACATGGCATGTTGCCCCCTCCAGAACCAGTGGTCTTGTTTCCAAATCTGGCTGAGGTGCCCCCCTCCTCCTGTGGTGCCCTCCTATTTGCCAACTGATGCCCCTGCAGTGCTCTCTCCATATTGGTGCATGGATCGAGTGGGGCCTTGGACTTTGCCCTGTGGCCATGTGGCCCCAGCAATCTGTGGACTGGGCAGTGGCCCTTTTTTGTACATTTGTACACATCTGTTACATTGTCACATTGATTTATTATTTGTGATGTTGATCTTATTTCATTCACTTTAGTCAATTCCTGTTGTCCTTGCATTATTCAGCCAATTTTCCGGGATAAATTGTTTTCTTGTGCAGCTGGTTGTGTGTACGGCGTGTGTGTGTGTGGGGTGTGTGTTGTGCATGTATGTGTCACTCTCGTTTTCCTCCCCCCTCCCTTGTGTGCTAGGCGGCTGTACTCACCGTTGTCGTCTTCGCCGGCGTTGATGTTCGTGGTGGAGCATAACATAGAAGATAATCGGGAAAACTTGCGGTTCTGGTTCCATGGCGGTATGGTTTTTCCCTGTGTCTCCAATGGTAAGTCCTTTGACTTCTGAGCACTGTTTCCATCAGGCTTTTGATGTCATTGGTACTGCCTCAGAAAAGGTGGCGGTTTTCCATGTCATAATATGGTGGGTGGTATTTTGTCTTCCACCTGGCTGTTGGTGGCTACCGCCGTGGTGACTGTTGTTTCCGCCCTGGAGGTCGGTGTGGTACATTGGCTGTCTTTCAGAGATATCACCGCCATGGTCATAATTTGGCGGTACTTACCACCAGCTTGTTGGCGGTATTACCGCCACTCTATCACAAACGGCCAGAGTCATAATGAGGGCCTTAGTCCCTTACCATGAACAGTAATTCAGGGTCAAATTGATACCAATGGTGTGCCCCCTTTAAACAGCTGCTCTGAGCAGGTGTCAAAAGTAGCAGCAATACATAGCTCAGGTGTTTTTGTTGGATTTCACTGCACCATTTTGGCTCCCCTCTACCAGCTGTAAACCTCCCTTGCATACTTAATGCCTGTCACAGCAATATTGTGGCACAGGGTGTCACAAAGTGGCACATTGCCTGACTTGCGTCACTATGAGTTTTTGCTGCTTAGACATTTGCATAGTTGGGCCACATTAGCGTAAGATGTTTGACACTAATGTTGCACAAGGATGCACTAGGCCCTTTCAAATCAAGGCCTATGTCCTAAAGTGGTTTACAACTGTTGTGGTGTGGTCGTGCTCTCTGAGATATGGGCAAGGTACAATTGGTATGTGATGTGTAAAGGAGTACGCCATGTACAATCTGAGTTTACGTGATTTTATTGAATTATTTACATGGTGATTCTTGGAGTACAGTTGTATGTGAAAAGGTTTTACACAATTAGTTATTTTCTGCGTACTCCAACAGCAGTGTTTTTTGTTCCCCCTCCTCCAGTTGTACAACGTTGTTGTAATTCTCCTCACTGGGGACATCTACTTGGTCATCCCAGGGGACATGTGTGCGTAGACAAATATTGTGCAAAATGACACACCCAAGGATAATTTTGCAGACAAGGGATAGCTGTTCTCCTCGTGCAAGGTATGGGCACCTGAACCTTGACTTAAGGAGGCCAAATGTCCGCTCCATGACATTTCTGTTCCTTATGTGGGCTTCATTGTAGGCCCGCTCTGCATCCGTTGTAGGATTTCCAAAAGGTGACCTATGGATGGATGCTGTAACCTGGGTCAGCTGCAAATGAATATGTAAACGTGTCACTCATACACATTAGTTAATTGCTAGGTGCCATGGTCTATATTTATTTAGAGTGGAATGGTGTATCAGACTTACATCTGGTATTGTGTGTGTTCCTGTTTTGGATGTATGGTTGCATTGGTCTGTGGTGATGCAATTTCTGATCATGGGTTCTGGCTTAAGTACATTTGTGATTGTAATTTGACTTTTGGTCTGACAGTTACCCCATGCCAAATGTGTGCGGTGCTCTCTATATTGGAGCCACGGGGCAGTTTTACAAGGCCATAGAACCTCCTTGCACCACATTAGCCTAATGTTTGTAGACACTATTGTGCGCCAACTAGGCAAATGATCACAGTGCCATGTTTACAAACTGCTACTACCCATGCAGTGCAAAACTTAGTGCATCTTAGCAACATATTATGCCTGTGAAAAGCATCATGTATGCACAGGGTGTGTTCCCCAATTGGGTTAAAGCTGTAATGGTGCAGAGGAATATAAGAGGTTCCAAAGCATACTTTAGCTGGTACGTTTGATCCCTGCCCACATCAGGCATAGGTATGGAACACACCATTGATTTAAATGTGGCCCTATGTACTGTACATGATTTGCAACACATATTTGGCATTTATCATACACAGTCCATCAATGGCATCCGTCATCTTGACACTATTGCACCTACTCTGCACCATGGTGCACCATATATTAACTACAGCACACATGTTTGGTGCATGGGGCGCTGAGGTGCCCATGTGAAGTAACACTGCTTTAGATGCTGTCCAACTTTTCTGACATGTGGCCCTTAGTGACGTCACTTTAGACCTGCAGAAGAGTGATGTAATAGACCTGTGTACATATTTTGTGTGTTGGTGCCATGTAACAGGTATTGGGTCCTGTGTGTTGCATGTGAATCCCACCCCTTTGCCCTAGACATACCTCCCTTGCACAAAATGTTGTTGTTGGCAATTGCTGGCAGACATACGCATTTGCATGAGGTTCATATGCCCAGTGTGGGACAGTTATATGGGATGTATTGTGATGTATGCATGATTTTTCAGACAGCTGTGTGACAGGACAGGGCATGCTGTGCTTTTCAGCAGTGTCCTGCATCAGGAGTCCAGCCCTGCTAAGATCCATGTATCCTCATTCATGTGCATTTCTGTCCTTTCCCTGTACATTTTCAGTAGTACATCTGGCACAGTCCATTGTTGGTACCCTTGTATCATGGTATGAGGATGTGGGAGTTACCGCTATGTTTGTTGGTGTGCTGTGGGATGTTCATTCCTGCACATGATCTTTCTTTGATGGTTATGTTGTATTTCAATCTATGCTGCACTACATCACACAAGGGAAAGTTGTGCACAATGAGAATATCTATCATATTTAGGTGATATGTAGATGGTGATGATGGGACCACTCGAGTGGTTCCTGAGACTTCTACAGCATAGTAACTGTGGAACAGTGTCAATATGTGAGTTGTTTGATGTTTGAATGCCCAGTGCAAATCACATATGAAAAATATATATATATAATATATATATATAATAAAAAAATATATATATACTTACCTGGACTTACATGGGATGGGTCCCCATCCTTAGGTGTCCTCCAGCTGTGGGTGCAGGTGGGTGGGTTTGTTTCTGGGGCCAGGGAAGGGCACCTGTGGGCTGTTTCAATGGTCTCTGACTATGGAAAAAGGCCCACAGGTCCCATAACGCCCGCCCTGATCCATGTGTTAAATAATGGTGCTAAGCAGGCTTACCAACATTATTTAAGGCCCTCCTCCTCCCGTGCGTGATTTTTGCACGGGAGGATAAATAAGGCGCTAGGGCCTTTGAGTAGTTTTTTGCCCAGGAACGCCTACCTTGCATCTCATTGACGCAAGGTAGTTTTCCACAGGCAAAAAATGACTTTAACTCCAATAATTTGGCACTAGACTTGTCTAGCATCAAAATATAAATATGGAGTTAAGTTTGCACCGGATTTGTGTAAAATTTTTTACACAAATCTGGCGCAAACAGAGTATAAACATGCTCCCATACAATATTTTTGTATTTGATTTTCCAGGTCACTTCTGCTAAGTTTTTGGGCAACTGATGTCATAAGTATTTGAAGAGCTAAAGCAGTGCTGTTTTAGGCACTGGTAACCATTTGAACACTACAATATCTTGTTTTTGTCTGGAAATCAATTAGAAGACTTTGGCGTCTCTGGAGTAAACATCACAACATAACTCAATTACTTAACACAAATCTAACACAAGAGCACAATTAAATCAAAAAGGGCACAGTACAACAGCATGCAACACAACAACTACAGCACAATACAACAAAACACAATGGAGTAATGCAGCACAAAAAACATCATGGACAACAATATAACACATCATCATCAGAACAAAATGTAGCACAACAATTATGTACAAATATTATTGTCACACTTTAGCACCTCCAAAATGCTGATATATAACACATTGAATAAAGTTGTTTGCACAAAGCATTGCCTTACTTACCACCAAATGAAATAAAATAGCACCAGTAAAAATGTTTTGTGATCTGCCCTAGGTAGTCTAAATCCAAAGAGAACTTTGCAACACAGCCAGGCAAACAATTCATTAACCAAAGTCCCCTCAATCACTATGAACCTATATGCAATATTCTTCTCTCACTGCTCTCGCTGGCTGTGCATCACAAAGCCAGTCTCGATATACACCTAGCCTAGGTTTCATATACTGTCTGTAATTGTTGTAATTGTGACTGTGTTTTGTGGAGCCACAGACTAGGTCTGTCAAAGTAACCTTGTCTCCAGTAACATAATGCAAAATGATGGGGCACTCCTGCAGAACCCCAGTCAGCCCAAGGCCAAAGGAAACGTGTAGGATGGGAAATCTTGGGACTTCAATGAGTTCTCCTTTGGCCTCACTTCCTTTATTCAAACACAACAGCACTCATTACACACCTGCTTGGACCTCTCTTTGGAGGTGGCTTATCTCTCAAGAGCCCAAAACAATGGAGTTATGCAGTGGGTGTTCAACAAAAACACAATAAACATTAAGATAACCATAACGTTTATAAGTGATATCATGTTCTCATGACAAAGAAAATGAGTTCGAAAATTCTTTTTTTGCACCTGAAATTATTTAGCAAATTGTACGTTTACAAACAATAGCCATATTTGGCTTTATTCCTTTGCATTCTGTGGGCCTGATTTAAAATAAAATGGTGCTGCGCTCCTTTGCGCCCCCCAATGCCACCATGTGTCTAATGGATTGTGCACCATGGTGGTAGTTAGGGAACCATCGTCAGAATTTTTTACCCCAGTTCAATGCTTTGCAGGATTAGCATAAAAAAAGCCCATTGAGGCCCATTGTAAACAATGGGGTGCTCCTTTTAATGCGTGCTCTGAGCAGGCGTTAAAAGTGGCAACAAATTTACACAAAGAAATCTCTAAGATTTCTGTGCACAATTGTTTCAGCCCACCCTAATGGGGGAACACCCCCTTTGCATACATTATGCCTGGCACAGGCATAAGGTAGTGCTAAGGGTTATAAAGTGGCGCAAAGCATGCATTGCACCACTTTGTAAATTTGTCCCAGCAAGGAGGTGCTAGGAGCTCTTAAATCTACCCCCTATATATCTTTGAACCGCAAAGACCAGCATAAATCACTGTGGCATTCTTCCCACTTTTTGCAGTAGAGGGGCATGCAGATACTAATAAATAATGGACTCTGTAAGAGGGATGTGCTAGAGGTGGGGTGCTGTAGGTTTTTTCTATGGTGCAAGTCAGAAGAGTTATTGTGGGTATAGTAGAAGAGATTTAAATATTCCTGCACTCATAACTTTTAAGATGTTAATCTGAACACAACCTGTCCAGCACAATAGTGTAGTTTTAACCTCTGTAGGAAAACATCCCTTTGTTCAGTCAACACCTATGAGCCAACAAGAGACGAGCAATACTAACATTGAATACAAAAATAGGCAATTAGGGACGTCAGGGTGAAATTGCTATGTTGTGCACTGTTTATTAGCTCAATTCAGTTCAAGAAAATGATTTATATCTTTATTGCTGCATTAACTTTGATAGTTAACTTTTTGATTACATAAAAAACTAAGTTACATTGAACACATGTCCAGTTTCACCATGCTGCATACAGCAGACATAATTGCTGTAGCTATTGTTAGGCTCATTATAATTAGTACCCTAATGACCGTCATCAAGGGATGTTGCAAAATTAGTTAGTGGTTCACTATTTTGCAAAATCAACAGAATTGACTCTCGTAGGACGATTTCACCACATTCCCTTGAAAACTAAGAACATTATAAAAAGAAATACTGAATATATTGTGCTGAAAATAAATAAAATTGCAGTGTTTTTAATTAACATACTCGGGATTTTACACCATGTGGTTTCTTATTCTAAAATCGTAATGGAATGGGAACCGCGTGTGCACTGAACAAAACAGCACTACAATCATTTTGAACATAACCTAATCATGCTGAAAATAATCGCTTGCATATTATGTAGCTGGTCATGTGTGTAAATTATTCACGAAAAAAGGTGCAGTTAACATGGTTTAAAGAGGAAGGAAACTGCATTAATTTAAAATATTTTCAAAATTCAGAATCTGCTGCCATTTTTAGAGGTAGTCCAAAGAAAGGGCAAACACTGAAAATCTGTATGGGCGTGAGTGATCGATGGCCACTAGGATGACCCAAATGTGTAGCCTGATAACCCCCTGTTAATAGAATACTGGAATTACCCCCACATCACTAGAGTTTTATTGGCCCCTGAATGTATCTTCAATTGCTCTATGCATTCTGGTGTTGTGGATGAAGTTGACGCGCCAATAACTTGTCTTTTTGGAAATTCAAGAGGATTGTTCTGGTTTAGCCATACACAAGAGTGATGATGAGCGCTATTTGCTGTGGTTCACCCGAACTAGGGGCCATATTTATACTTTTTGACGCAAAACTGGACCAATGCAGTTTTGCGTCAATTTTTTTTACGCTGGCTAACACCATTTCCTTGCGCCACCCGGGCTTCAAATTTATACTTTGACGCTGGGCGGTGCAAACCACTGGTTAGAGTCTTTTTTTTTACTCAAACCAATGCTCCACGTCGTAAAGAAAAACAACGTGAACACTGCGAAAATGACTTTAATCCGGTTTACGATGTCGCAAACCAGATACATGCCATTGTTTGCCGCAAAAAGCAACGCAAACACAGCAAAATGTGTAAAGAAGCCCCAAAATGGATCCCAGAAGCCATGAGAGACCCCAGGAAAATGACAACCAACCAGGAACCAGCCAGGAGGACCCACACAAGACCCAGCAGAGGGAAAAGAAGAAAAGGAAGTGTCAGTTCAGTGCAGAGGAGCATGAAATACTGGTGAAAGAGGTGATGGAACACGAGCATCAACTTTTTGCCACCTCTAAATTGCAAATTGGTAGGAGAGAGGCAATTTGGCAACAAATTGTTGATAAGATCAACAGTGTGGCAGAAGTACAGAGAACAGTCACCGAGTGCAAGAAACGCTAGCATGACTGCAAGCGCAGGACCAAGGAAAAAATGGCAATGAACAGGAAGACAGCACTGCAGACTGGAGGTGGGAGTCCAGCACTGCAGGAAGCCTGGACCACATGGAGGAGATGGTGGCAGCTGTCATCCCTGAGGAGATCGTCACAGGGATTCAAGGACAGGACAGCGCAGGCTACCAGGAGACAACACAGATGCAGGGTAAGTGGCATGGGTAACAAAAATGCCTAATTGTTAACTGCAAGCGGAGGGACATGCCTACTACACAATGCATGTTAGCCATGATAACAGGTAGTGGAAAGGGCAAAGGGGCACAGCACGGGGGCATGAGCTGTGCAGGGCAAACCTGGGGCACAGCACAACACTACACCAACAACCTTTGCATGGGGGTACTCTGCCATGCCAAGAACGTGGGAAAAGCAAAGCCAGTCCAGGATGGTAGGGTACAACGTAAAACTGGCCTGCTGTTACACAACAGCTGGTATTTTTGCAAAATGAACTAGGGCTCAATTTCCAGCCTCAGGGCATATCCGCAAGTGGTATTTACCAGTGACAACAGTTGCCACTACCACCTCTGCTGTGTGTGCAGGTCAAGTTGCTAATGGCAGTTACATGCCCATGGATTTAACATACACCCAAAATAGAGGGTTCAGGATGACAACGTTATCAATCCCCTGTAATTAATACAAATGTGCAAATCCTGTCAAATGCGCATGTCAATAGGTGCTTCAAACATCAGGTATTGTTTGTAACATTATGAGGTACACGGCAGTAATGTCATACCCATGCTGTACATGTCAGGGTCTACCCTCTGTCTGTGTCACAATTGCTGCAATGCCACCATGCAACATCTCAAGTGTCAGAGTGCTAAGGCAACAGCATTGAGGGGGAGGACATATGTTTCCAGCTAGTGAAACACACCTGCACAGTCATAAGAGGAAATGGAACACTGCTAGGACCATCAGTGCAATCCAATGTAGCACATATTCCTCAACATCAGCACTACACACTACCAATGCTGTCACCTGTATAGTGCCATGCCAATGCTATACATAGTATATGCTAGATCTCAGCAACATATAGGTGGATGTGAAATATCTGACACTGGGTCAGTTCCAGATTGGTAAGTGTGGTGCAAGTTACATCAGAACACCCACAGCCAGTGCAAGGCCACACCATGATAATGGAAGTAGACAGAGTGTTGAGTAGGACAAGAAGGTGGCAACATACAATTTGGGCAGAACCTACACCTAGAGGATGTGATGCAGACATTTCCCCAAATGGCCCACACTACATGTGACATGCAGGTGGGGCATAGGCCTGGGAGAATGCCTATATTAATGACAGGTACAATGAACAGGAACCAAGATCACAATGTGCAACTAATAGGAAGTCAGGCATGTCACATTATAAATGCCACAACACAGACACACATTAATTGTACAATATCTCATTGCAGAGGACGATGGCTCTCCTAGGGATATGCCTGTCCTGGACTTCCCTGATGACATGGATGATGAGCTGACAAACATCAGCCAGCAGACCCTCCAAGATGTCCTTGGAACCCTCCAGACTCCACCTTCAGCACAGAAGTAGCAGCCATCACAGAGGACCCACCCACCACCCCAATTGTACAACCTGCCAGCTCCAACCCAGCTGAAGACTCTGATGACACTGGCACCAGCTTTGAGAGGACTGTAGTTGGAGTACAGCAGGAGCTAGCCAAGGAGGTGTGGGTGGGGATGCAAAATATGGCAGCCAGCCTTGAGGGGATGTGTTCGGTCATGCTGTCATCTGCAGAACAGGCAGCAGCCATGCAAACACAAACACCTATCCTGCAAGAACTCCAACAAAGTGTAAAGGAAATCAGCACTGCAGTAAGGGAGTTGCCACAACACCTCACACACCAAACCTTTCACTGCATGCACAAGTGCAATAATGACCCCCTCAGGGCCGACCTGGCTGGCTACCACAGTGATGTAGCTGCTATACTTAAGAACCAGGAGCTCCTCCTTGCTGCAGTACTGCCCTTAATAGCCCAACAGTTGGCAGCTACCGGGAATTCTGACTCCACGTCTTCACCATCACCAAGGGCAGATTAGACGACACACACATCAGAAGATGAAGATGCGGAACAGATCACCTTCACCCGTAAGAGTACCCGGTAGCACAAGTCCATGACAAATGGACCCTTATATCCTAGGACCTGTGCTTGTTAACATGCCAGTCTAGCAACAGCTCCTCACATGCACTGTTCTCCAGCCCACTGTCGACCTTGACACTATGCTCTGTGATTGTCTCTCACTACCTCATTGGCAATTCATGTTCCTCTGCACTGAATGAAACTTCACCCCAGCATGTCCAATGACATGCCCCATTGCACCTGTGTAGTATCAAAATAGAAGGTGTCACACTAATGGGCTCACAATCATGGACTATGTAAATATTGCACTACAGCAATTTCAATTAAATAGCACTTACACAACCACTTTGTCTCTGTGTAATGTGACTCAACAACTGTGTAGGAGATTTGTGATGTGTGTCACATGTCAATGGCCATAGAATGTCAATACAGCTGCTTTGAAAGATTGTGGGCTGATAACTGTGCACTGGTGTCTGGGTTGTATCATCATCTGCGCTTCCTGAGGGTTATTTCTGAAGTAATTAGAAAGCTAACAGTATAAAGCTGTGTTGGACTGAAAAAGTTTGCTTCAAGCGATGTTTAAGCAGAAAATCAATGTGTTCAAAATTCTCTTCTAGCCAATCTTTATGCATGTTACATCTGACTATAAACTTCCATCACACACACACACACACCATACAGCAGGAATGGATGTGTACAAGTGTATGGACAAATATGTAACCTGGGCGTACAATGTAAGAAATGATAGGTGTGAGTTATGCATACAATACTACATAAGATTATACCATCACTCACCTTATCAGGGTTCACATGAACATCAGGCTGCAGGCAGATGTACCACAGTGCCCACGATTCCAAATCAGGTCTCAAACTATGACAGCCTTCCCTGGAGGTGACATGATACTTCCACACACAGAATTGATTCCACTGTCGTAACACAGTTGCACTATATAGCCTGAACATCCCATCCCATCCAATTCAACTGATGTAATAGCATGTGAAAAACAACAGTGAGGACCTTTGATTTGGCTAGGTGACAATGTACAACACATCTCCATAAGTTTGCAGCACTGAACTGTTCACAATTGACAATGCACAATTGTCCCATGTGTGACACGTTCTATGCAAACCTATTTTTGTGCCCTCACCGAGTTGGCTCATGTGCAAACGTGCACCTACACTACTGAACCTAGTCCAGGTAAGCTGGCTAACTTTGTTGTGGGGGTGAAGGTTTAAGTGTCAGAAGGTCCATATGCCTGTACATCTGTTGTATATATGTGTATTTGTGTCAATCTGTATGTGTAGCAATGTGCACTGTGCAATATTGTCACATCAATATGTGTTCTTAGCACAGTCCACTTGCTTATTGGTGGCAGGAAATGTCACCCCAGGAGTAATGTGAGATGTTGGTACTGCCTCAATGATTCCATGTCTCCTTCATTTGAGTCATCATCATCATGCTATGTGTCTCATGAGGTTTGACCTGCAGTAAAACACATTCCACACCCCATACACAGTACGTATTGCTTGGAAGGGTGTGTCATTGAGTGTTATTGATGTGATATTGAAAGGCTTGTCTTCCAAGTTGTACTGCCAGTTAAGGCCATGTCATTGTCACTGTGTGGTTTTAAATTGGTCCCTTGTGGCTCTGGAGTGGCATCTGTTGTTATTTGCATCTGTAATTTGTCCATAGGTGTGTATCCCATTGGGTCAGGATATCAAACATGATTAACAGTGTCACGACCTTAGGGTCTTCCTGGCCACATGTCAATGTAGTGGTGTATGTGTTGTGTGTCCTACAGCGCTGCTCTGCTGTGTGTATATAACTAGGTTTCTGTACTTACCAACAAGTAGGCCATTTCCATATCATCCATCCTGGAAGCATTGATTGATGGTGCAGTGGTGGAAGATCAATGAATCATGTACACTCCCAGGCTACTTTGCCACGATGTTGGTGATCAATCCCCGGTGATCCACAATGGCCTGCAAATTGATGGAGTATGCGTGCTTCCTGTTGCGGTATAGATGCTCAGCTGCAGCAGGTGGCACAATCCGTACATTTGTGCAGTCAATGGCATCAAGCACGTGGGGGAAGCCATTGATTTGGTAGAAGCCCTGTTTGATCTCCTGCTGCTTCTGCTGTGTGTTGGGGAAGCTGATGTGGCTGGGTGAGAGGGAGATGATGGCATCCAGTACCTTGGGTAGGAAAGCAGAGAATGAGGGCTGTGAGATCCCAGCTACCCGGGCACCATTGGTTTGAAAAGAGCCACTTGCCAACATGTGAAGGACAACTAGCAGCTTGGTCTCTGGTGGAATGATGTTGGGTGTCTGCAAACTGGGTGCCAACTGTGGCTCAATGTGGCGCAGCAGCTGCTGTTTGGCTGACCAGTTTAGTCTGTGTCTCTGGATGATGTTGTGTTCCCTGAGGCCCTGAAGCTTTGTCCTGGTCCAGAGTGTTCTCTCCTGCCTTTGGCGTTGCCTCTGGGGTCCCTGCTGGTGTGGTGGAACCTGCTGCTGTTGGTCCTGTGCTCTGCGTCTCTGTGCATGCTGGATGAATAGCACCTCAATGTCTTCCTTTTGGAGCTCTGATGTTGCTTCTGTGGGTTTTCCATAAGTACTGGTGTGTTTGCCCCATTTTAACGCCTGCCCTGACCCAGGCGTTAATTTTTGACGCAAATTGGGCTGTGCGTCATTTTTCGACTCCGCCTCACAGCTGTGTGGGATTTTTCCACGGTTGGATAAATATGGCGCACGGGTGTTTAAGTCATTTTTGGACGGAACGCTTACCTTGCATGATATTAATGCAAGGTGGTTTGACGCATCCAGAAAATGACGCACACTGAGAAATGTTGACGTTCACGGGGTCGGGGGTCAAGGTATAAATATGGAGCTAGTTTTGCGTCGATTTTGCGTAAAAGAAATTACGCAAATCCAGCGCAAGCAGAGTATAAATATGCCCCTAGGTGACAAAGAGGACGTGCTTACAAAAAAGAGCTGGAAGGTACCTCTTGAAAATGAGCATAGAAGTCTAGGTAGTATCAATTAAGAGTGTTCCAAATACTGTGAGTAGTGCTATGGTGAAGGGAAAACTGACAAAAATCCTCTCCTTTAGTGACAATTTCCAGAATAAAGAAGGCACGTATGTTGCTGAATATAACTCAGATGTTGAGAAAATGGTATGTGGTTATGTCTAATATTTGTTTGAAAAAATAATGACGTCTTCTAGATTTACTCAATAGAGAACTTAATCATAGGATAGGGTTGAAAAAAGGATGTGGTCATTAAAGGAAAATTATGTTTCATATTATATGACTGAAAGCAAATTGTAGAGCATATTCTGTCGTTATAAAATAGCTATTTTAACACACATTCATAGAATGTGAAAATTAGCTCAATAGAAGACATGTAGATTTCATGGAATAAAGTACTGTATCCACATTTGCAGCCCCTGCTTAAAATATTATTCACCATTAGTTAATAATTTAGGGTCCTGATTTAGAGTTCGGCGCACGAGTTACTCCATCACAACGGGAACGGATATCCCATCCGCTGAAATATATATCCCGTTGAATATAATGAGATTTACATTTCTGCGGATGGGATATCCGTGCCCATTGTGATGGAGTAACCCATCCGTCAAACTCTAAGGGCCTGATTTAGAGTTTGGGAGATGAGGTTATTGCATCACAAACGCTACGTATATCCCATCCACCGTATTACAACTCAGTTATATCCTATAGCACTTGTAATAAGGCAGATGGGTTATCCGTCACGTTCGTGGCAGAGTAACCCATCTGCCAAACTCCATATCAGGCCCTAAATCAGGCCCTAAAGTCTTGCATCCTACCTCTCAGCGTATCATGGTTAGCCTACGTAGACCCCCAGAAAGGAACTACGGGCCAGATGTAGGTAGAAACCAATTTGCAAGTTGCAAATTGCAAGTCCTTCCGACTCACAATTTGCAACTCGCAAATTGGTATGCAGAAAGATGTCTCAGACACCTTCTGCGACTCGCTTTGGGGTCACAAAGACCCACCTCATAAATATTTATGAGGTGGGTCGCAGTTTGCGACCCCATAGCGATTCTAGGCACTCACGGGGATGGTGGCCTGCTGGAGACAGCAGACCACCATGTCCGTGACTGCTTTTAAATAAAGCAGTTTTTTTTCTCTTTGCAGCCCGTTTTCCTTAAAGGACCACTGCCTGCTCTGAAAAAACATTATTGTGAGCATTCAAAAAGGGGAAGGGGTCCCATGGGGACCCCTTCCCGTTTGCCAATGAGTTACCATCCACTTCAAGTGGATGGTAACTGCGGGTTGATTTGCACCTGCTTTCGCGGTCACAAATCAACCCTACATCGCGGTGCGACTCGCAAATAGGTAGGTAACGCCCCTTCCTATTTGCGAGTCTGAAACACATATTGCGAGTCGGTACCGACTCGCAATATGTGTTTCAGTATCGCGTGAGGGCATAAGCGCCTCTCAAACGGCGTTTTTCGCTGTTTGCGAGGCGCTAATGCCTTCCTACATCTGGCCCTACATTCCAGAAGTAGCATACTTTAAATATGTCATGCATTACCCATTAAGAGATGCCTAAAATGTGAGCAGGCCCATGAAACAACTGCTGCTCAGAAAATGCCAGATGCAAATAAGAATGTGAACATTAGTATAAAAATATTTTTATGATAAACAAAATCATTTGTTCTACCCGGGGTTGAACTGGATTTAATGAAGTAGAGATTTTGTTTCATGATGCAGACAAAATCTATTTATTTAGTCCATCAATTGGGTATGTTAACAGCCGTTTTTCAAAATTCTAGTCTCATTTAATATCTACACAAAACAATCAATAGATGACGGATGACTACGTAACTTTCATAACTTTAAATGCTTTGCAGTTTTCAGAAATGTTCTTTCATTTCATGTAGAACAGTTTAGAAACCTATTAACAGTTTGAGCAACATCATTTTGCTGAAATATGCAGGAGAGACGCATTATGTGTATTTAATGGCAAGTGTGGAAAGTTGCAACTTGGAAGAAAATGTTGGGGAATAAGAAGTTCCAGTGCCCATACCGGTTTTTGCTGTTCGATACTGCTGTAACTTACTTGTATTATCACTATTCAATTCAGAAGCTCTTAATGCAGCAATGAAAACTGGTGATGAGCTGGCGATGCTGATTCAAATTTCTTCTGATCTACTGGTCACATACAGACGTGTCTGCAGTTAGTGCTTAACTCAATGTGTAATTTTGCTGACTTTGTGCTCTCAGTACACTAACAATGAGGTTGTCAAGGTATCAGAAGTGAACGTAGTATCAAATCAAGTGAGGTATCGACATGAGAGTGGATGCTGGTGTAATAATCGAATTAGTCTGAGTAATCAGAATAGAGACCATGTATGGGCTCCTTGGGTTCTGTACAATGCACATATAACTGAACCTATGCCATTTTGAGTCTTTGAACATTTCTCTTGCATGTGAACCAGTATCTCAGTAATTAGTGGTGGTACTAAAGCTGCTTATTCACAGTAAGTCTTAATTACTTAAAGAAGGTTGGCCATCCTTTTGACATTGTTGATGGGCACCAAAAATATGGCGTAAGATTAGGAAGTCTAAGCGAAGTGTTTCTTAGAAATAGCCACAAACCGGCAAATAGCAGTGTAGGAATATCTGGATTGTCCCTCACTAATTTCTGCATTAACACTATGGACCTGATTACGACCTTGGAGGATGGGATAGTCCATCACAACCGTGTTTCATAGGACATAATGGAACTTGTAATATGGCAGGCAGGATATCTGTCACGTTTGTGATGGAGTATTCCAATCACCAAGACCGTAATCAGGCCCTATATCATTAACACAACCATACACCTTGTTATTAACCATAGGTTTTCAAATTCAAAAATAGCCTTATTTTAATATGGTTAATATATTCCCCCTTAACAACATCATGTGTCCTCTAGTTTTTCATAGGCTTAAGATTTTACCTACTGTTAAATAAGATAAGGGTTTGATTTACAGCTTGTCGAAGATAGCACTCTTTTGCAATGATGATGAAGTACCCTCTTCCCACCTTGAAGGTCCACTTACAGTATTTACAGATTGGTGGACCCTAAGTATGTCAGCGACAGAGACTACTCTGTCTCTGTAGCTGATATGCTCACCAATGGCCCAATATAATAAGGAGCGACAGAGGTTGGCCATTCGACCATCCATTGAATTTAAAGTGAGTGGATAAATTGCTGGTTTTAACTCTTCCACTATGACAAAGGTGACGGAATAAAATTGTAGAAATGTTTAAACTCCCATGGAGTGGGAGTTATTGGTTTTGTTTTTTCCAAAACAAGATTCTGCTTTTGGATTTTTTTTAACGTTTTTATTTTGGTTTTACAATATAAAACATCAGACTGCTACATGAAAACAGACTATGGGCCTGATTACAACTTTGGCAGAGGGTGTTTATCCGTCCCAAATGTGACTGATATACCACCAGCCTTATTACGAGTCCATTATATCCTATGGAACTTGTAATACGGTGGGCGGAACATCCGTTACATTTGGGACGGATTAACACCCTCTGCCAAAGTTGTAATCAGGCTCTATATGACCATTTCTTACATGGTATTTGTCATAATGCACACCCCCTTTAGTTCAATCTACCTACCATGCTGGCTTCGGATTTTGTTTTGAACAATCAAAAACATGTTAAATGTTTGATGGACAGTATGGTTATTTTGATAGTACAAATATTCAATACATTGACAGGAACCACAATGATGGCAGTTCCTGCCAATGTTAAGAGATGTCTGCTTGGCTGGTGGATATTTTTAATTTTGGAGTTCAGTTACTCCAAACTCTAAATCGGGCCCTAAGTTTCTTCAACCATAGCATGTAGCCTTTCACTATCAAATGACGAAGGGCCATACTTGGAAGAGTCATCATTGCATGTAGGGTTTACCACTGCAGGGAATTCCCAGTAATCTAGTAATCCACTTAATTTAATTTTAGGGTGTTTTGATGTTGATTTCAGTACTAATCATGCCTTCAAATATTGTTGTACAGTAGAATGACATAATTCACATTTATTTTGGCGTCTTATTCACAAGGGTAATGTATTCTAATAAACTATGGGTCTTATCGCTTTTCCAGTGAATAGAAACTTTTCCCTTTGTTGGACGTGGCCATCTCTGTAGTGTCATCCCCAAATGTTTTGCCTTAACACTTCTTTTTTCAGAAACCATTTTTGTTGGATTTTTAGACTTTGCACATTTTACCACTTTTAACTAGTGCAAAGGTGTTTGTGTGTTCTCCTTTAAACAAGGTAAAATTGGCTTAACACCAAAACGGCACATTTAATTCACTTGTAATACCCTAGTCAAGTAGTACTACATGTATTTATGACCTGTAAAGTAAATGCTACTAGTGAGACTGCAGCACATATCGTACCACACAATTAAGTAGCCCTTTTAAACATGTCTCAAGTCTACCATTGTAGCCTGTGCATGCAGTTTTTAACTCCTACCTTAGGCCCTACACAGTCCAAAGAGCAGGGCAAAGTGTATTTAAGTGGTGGGGCATGTAAGTTTAAGCTTCACATGTCCTGGTAGTCAAAAACTCTTAAATTCATTTTTCACCTGCCTCTCTCATAGGATTACATTAAGTTACTTTATTACATTTATTACGTTTTAGCACTCAATTGGAAGAAGGTAGGAATGTTACATTTTGTGTCTAAAACTCTCTTCAATGGTAAAGTTGGATTTCAAGTCACAATTATGAAAATGCTATTTTTGAAAAGTTTAAATTTTCTTATTCGAACCATTTGGTGCCAGCAGCCTAAATCCTGGTTCACATGAGTAGGTGTAGCTGGAACTTGGTCTTTGTACATTGCTCCCAGACAGTGAGATGAAGGGAGAATAGGTGTAGACAAGATGTGCCATCTCTGACCTGCTGGAAGGGAGGAGCCGCCACCTACATCACTTACACATCACAAAGCTCTGCCTCAGCAAACTCACAAAGTGTCTCACACTTGTCTTTTGGGCCCCAGACAGGCTGAAGCAGGAAGTTCCAAACACTTCTGGGGAGGAAATCTCCAGTACGTTTGTCACGGGGTCATTTTAGCGCTTTGCATTGGCATATTTATTTTAATGGTAGGCCCTTGGCCTGTGCCCTTGTATCTAGATTTATCTAATTTTTTCCATTTTATTATTTTAGTGAAAGCTTCATTTTAGCAGTGATTTTTTATTATTTTTATCAGCTGCTGTTCTATGCAGAACGTATTAGCTCTTCTGTATGATATTCCATCCTGTGCTCCGTCCAAGGCTGTATGAAATTGTACATGATTGTTTTCCAAGTATTGCCAGTCCAGAGAGTACAATGTTTATCCTACACAGAAAAGATGTTTTATCATGTAAGTGTAGTTCTCAGAGCAACAACACGTTTTATTATAAAACAACAGACGACCACTAACCAGGTTATGGGAGGGATCATTCCAGCCAGTCAGTCATCTTATGTTGTATCCTGTTGTTGCAGCTCTGCTCATCACTCCAAGCATCTGGGAGGACTGGCAGAAGACCTACAGGAAAACCCCCTACTTATTACCCAGGTATGGGTCTTCCTTGCAGAGACTAAGGGCAATAGTTTTGAAAATTAAGCACAAATTTGTTAGCACAGTTGTGTGTCAAAAATGTTAACTCTGGCTAACGTCATTTAACACTGCCATGCTTGAGCCATATTTACAAAATGGCGCAGCATGGCGGTTTAAATGGTTAGTGTGAAAAAAATTTAAAAAACCTTTGCGACATGTCACACAAAAAATTAAGTTAATGCTGTGTAGGAGGCTGGACTGGCTTGTAGTGAGTACCAAGGGGTACTTGCACCTTGCACCAGGCCCAGTTATCCCTTATTAGTGTATAGGGTGTCTAGCAGCTTAGGCTGATAGATAATGGTAGCTTAGCAGAGCAGCTTAGGCTGAACTAGGAGACGTGTGAAGCTACTACAGTACCACTTAGTGTCATATGCACAATATCATAAGAAAACACAATACACAGTTATACTAAAAATAAAGGTACTTTATTTTTATGACAATATACCAAAGTATCTTAGAGTGTACCCTCAGTGAGAGGATAGGAAATATACACAAGATATATATACACAATAGCAAAAATATGCAGTATAGTCTTATAAAACAGTGCAAACAATGTATAGTTACAATAGGATGCAATGGGGAAACATAGGGATAGGGGCAACACAAACCATATACTCCAAAAGTGGAATGTGAACCACGAATGGACCCCAAACCTATGTGACCTTGTAGAGGGTCGCTGGGACTATTAGAAAATAGTGAGAGTTAGAAAAATAACCCTCCCCAAGACCCTGAAAAGTGAGTGCAAAGTGCACCAAAGTTCCCCTAAGGACAAAATAGTCGTGTTAGAGGGAAAATGCAAGGAAAACACAAATCAGCAATGCAACAACGATGGATTCCTGACTGAGGGTACCTGTGGAACAAGGGGACCAAGTCCAAAAGTCACAAGCAACTCGGAGATGGGCAGATGCCCAAGAAATGCCAGCGGTTGGTGCAAAGAAGCTCTTACTAGGCTGAAGAACTGTGAATACTGCAGGAACGACAAGGGCTAGAGACTTCCCCTTTGGAGGATAGATCCCACACGCCTTGGAGAGTCGTGCAGAAGTGTTTTCCTGCCGGATGGACGCCAACAAGTCTTGCTACACGCAAATAGTGCGTTTGGCGTTTTTGGACGCTGCTGGGGCCCAGGAGGGACCAGGAGGTCGCAAATTGGACCTGCAGAGAGAGGGGACGTCGAGCAAGACAAAGAGCCCTCACTGAAGCAGGTAGCACCCGGAGAAGTGCCAGAAACAGGCACTACAAGGATGCGTGAAACGGTGCTTGCCGAAGTTGCACAAAGGAGTCCCACGTCGCCGGAGACCAACTTAGAAAGTCGTGCAATGCAGGTTAGAGTGCGGTGGACCCAGGCTTGGCTGTGCACAAAGGATTTCCACCGGAAGTGCACAGGGGCCGGAGTAGCTTGCAAAGTCGCGGTTCCCAGCAATGCAGCCCAGCGAGGTGAGGCAAGGACTTACCTCCACCAAACTTGGGCTGAAGAGTCACTGGACTGTGGGGGTCACTTGGACGGTGTCGCTGGATTCAAGGGACCTCGCTCGTCGTGCTGAGAGGAGACCCAAGGGACCGGTAATGTAGCTTTTTGGTGCCTGCGGTTGCAGGGGGAAGATTCCGTCGACCCACGGGAGATTTCTTCGGAGCTTCTGGTGCAGAGAGGAGGCAGACTACCCCCACAGCATGCACAAGCAGGAAAACAGTCGAGAAGGCGGCAGGATCAGCGTTACAGAGTTGCAGTAGTCGTCTTTGCTACTATGTTGCAGGTTTGCAGGCTTCCAGCGCGGTCAGCGGTCGATTCCTTATCAGAAGGTGAAGAGGGAGATGCAGAGGAACTCGGCTGAGCTCATGCATTCGTTATCTAAAGTTTCCCCAGAGACAGAGACCCTAAATAGCCAGAAAAGAGGGTTTGGCTACCTAGGAGAGAGGAAAGGCTACTAACACCTGAAGGAGCCTATCAGCAGGAGTCTCTGACGTCACCTGGTGGCACTGGCCACTCTGAGCAGTCCAGTGTGCCAGCAGCACCTCTGTTTCCAAGATGGCAGAGGTCTGGAGCACACTGGAGGAGCTCTGGACACCTCCCAGGGGAGGTGCAGGTCAGGGGAGTGGTCACTCCCCTTTCCTTTGTCCAGTTTCGCGCCAGAGCAGGGGCTAAGGGATCCCTGAACCGGTGTAGACTGGCTTATGCAGAATTGGGCACATCTGTGCCCAACAAAGCATTTCCAGAGGCTGGGGGAGGCTACTCCTCCCCTGCCTTCACACCATTTTCCAAAGGGAGAGGGTGTCACACCCTCTCTCAGAGGAAGTTCTTTGTTCTGCCATCCTGGGCCAGGCCTGGCTGGACCCCAGGAGGGCAGCTGCCTGTCTGAGGGATTGGCAGCAGCAGCAGCTGCAGTGAAACCCCAGGAAGGGCAGTCTGGCAGTACCAGGGTCTGTGCTACAGACCACTGGGATCATGGAATTGTACCAACAATGCCAGGATGGCATAGAGGGGGCAATTCCATGATCATAGACATATTACATGGCCATATTCGGAGTTACCATGGTGAAGCTACATATAGGTAGTGACCTATATGTAGTGCACGCGTGTAATGGTGTCCCCGCACTCACAAAGTTCAGTGAATTGGCTCTGAACAATGTGGGGGCACCTTGGCTAGTGCCAGGGTGCCCTCACACTAAGTAACTTTGCACCTAACCTTTACCAGGTAAAGGTTAGACATATAGGTGACTTATAAGTTACTTAAGTGCAGTGTAAAATGGCTGTGAAATAACGTGGACGTTATTTCACTCAGGCTGCAGTGGCAGGCCTGTGTAAGAATTGTCAGAGCTCCCTATGGGTGGCAAAAGAAATGCTGCAGCCCATAGGGATCTCCTGGAACCCTAATACCCTGGGTACCTCAGTACCATATACTAGGGAATTATAAGGGTGTTCCAGTAAGCCAATGTAAATTGGTAAAAATGGTCACTAGCCTGTCAGTGACAATTTGGAAAGAAATGAGAGAGCATAACCACTGAGGTTCTGATTAGCAGAGCCTCAGTGAGACAGTTAGTCACTACACAGGTAACACATTCAGGCACACTTATGAGCACTGGGGCCCTGGGTTACCAGGGTCCCAGTGACACATACAACTAAAACAACATATATACAGTGAAAAATGGGGGTAACATGCCAGGCAAGATGGTACTTTCCTACACAACCCCCCCCCAAACGAAGGACAATAAGACTAGCCATTACCTGATGAGTCTTCATTGTCTAAGTGGAAATATCTGGAGAGTCCATCTGCATTGGAGTGGCTACTCCCAGGTCTATGTTCCACTGTATAGTCCATTCCCTGTAGGGATATGGACCACCTCAACAATTTAGGATTTTCACCTTTCATTTGTTTTAGCCAAAGTAGAGGTTTGTGGTCTGTCTGAACAATGAAGTGAGTGCCAAACAGGTATGGCCTCAACTTCTTCAGAGCCCAGACCACAGCAAAGGCCTCCCTCTCAATGGCAGACCAACACTTTTCTCTAGGGGTCAACCTTCTACTAATAAAAGCAACAGGTTGATCCTGGCCCTCAGAATTAAGTTGTGATAGGACTGCCCCTACTCCTAATTCAGATGCATCAGTTTGGACATATAATTTTTTAGAGTAACAAGGGCTTTTCAGGACAGGTGCAGAGCACATGGCCTGCTTCAGCTCCTCAAAAGCTTTCTGACAGTTTGCTGCCAATAATACCTTTTTAGGCATTTTCTTGGATGTGAGGTCATTAAGAGGGGCTGCAATGGAGCCATAGTTCTTAATGAACCTCCTGTAATACCCAGTGAGGCCTAGGAAGGCTCTCACCTGAGTCTGAGTGGTAGGGGGAACCCAATTAATAATAGTTTGGATTTTCCCCTGAAGTGGTGCAATCTGTTCCCCACCAACAAGGTGTCCCAGATAAACCACCTTACCCAGCCCTATCTGGCACTTTGAAGCCTTGATAGTGAGGCCTGCCTTTTGCAGGGCCTCCAAAACTTTCCAAAGGTGGACCAGGTGATCATCCCAGCTGGAGCTAAAGACAGCTATATCATCCAAACATGCTGCACTGAAAGCTTCCAGCCCTTGCAGGACTGTGTTCACCAACCTCTGAAAAGTGGCAGGTGCATTTTTCAAACCAAAAGGCATTACAGTAAACTGGTAATGTCCTCCAATGGTAGAAAATGCAGTCTTAGGTTTAGCATCTTCTGACAATTTGATCTGCCAATACCCTGCAGTCAAATCAAAAGTGCTTAGATACTTGGCAGATGCCAGTGTATCTATGAGCTCATCTGCCCTTGGTATAGGGTGAGCATCAGTTTTGGTTACTAAGTTGAGACCTCTATAGTCTACACAAAACCTCATTTCCTTCTTTCCATCTTTAGAATTGGGTTTTGGTACCAGTACCACAGGAGAAGCCCATGGACTGTCAGAGTGCTCAACCACTCCTAGTTCCAACATTTTCTGAACTTCTTGCTTTATGCAGTCCCTGACATGGTCAGGCTGCCTATAGATCTTACTTTTGACAGGTAAACTGTCTCCAGTATCTATAGTGTGCTCACACCAAGAAGTGGTGCCTGGCACAGTAGAGAAGAGTTCTGAAAATTGTCTTAGGAGATTTATGCAATTATCTTTCTGCTCAGCAGTAAGACAATCAGCCAAAACTACACCTTCCACAAGAGCATCTTGTTCTGTGGAAGAGAAGAGATCAGGTAGAGGATCACTGTCTTCTTCCTGTCCCTCATCTGTTGCCATGAGCAGGGTGAGATCAGCCCTGTCATAGTAGGGTTTCAGGCGGTTGACATGGAGCACCCTAAGGGGACTCCTGGCAGTGCCTAAGTCAACCAAGTAGGTGACTTCACCCTTCTTTTCAACAATTGTGTGGGGACCACTCCATTTATCTTGGAGTGCTCTTGGGGCCACAGGCTCCAAGACCCACACTTTCTGCCCTGGTTGGTACTGAACCAAAACAGCCTTCTGATCATGCCATTGCTTCTGGAGCTCTTGGCTGGCCTGAAGGTTTTTACTGGCCTTTTTCATGTACTCAGCCATCCTTGATCTGAGGCCAAGTACATAATCCACAATATCCTGCTTAGGAGCTTTTAAAGGTTGTTCCCAACCCTCCTTTACAAGTGTGAGTGGACCCCTAACAGGGTGTCCAAAAAGAAGTTCAAAGGGGCTGAAGCCCACTCCTTTCTGGGGTACCTCCCTGTAGGCAAAAAGGAGGCATGGTAGAAGGATATCCCATCTCCTGCGGAGTTTTTCAGGGAGTCCCATAATCATGCCTTTGAGAGTTTTATTAAATCTCTCCACCAGTCCATTTGTTTGTGGATGATAGGGTGTTGTGAACTTGTAAGTTACACCACACTCCTTCCACATGGCCTTTAAGTATGCAGACATGAAATTGCTTCCTCTGTCTGATACTACTTCCTTTGGGAAGCCCACCCTTGAAAATATTCCCAGGAGGGCCTTTGCCACTGCAGGAGCTGTAGTGGTCCTTAAAGGAATAGCTTCAGGATATCTTGTGGCATGGTCCACTACCACCAAGATAAACCTATTGCCTGAAGCAGTAGGAGGGTCAAGGGGGCCAACTATGTCAACCCCTACCCTTTCAAAGGGAACCCCAACCACAGGCAGTGGGATAAGGGGTGCCTTTGGAGTGCCACCTGTCTTGCCACTGGCTTGACAGGTTTCACAGGACTTACAAAATTCTTTTGTGTCCTCAGACATCCTAGGCCAATGAAACAATGGTACCAATCTGTCCCAAGTTTTCATTTGACCCAGGTGCCCAGCTAAGGGAATGTCATGTGCCAGTGTTAGGAGGAACTTTCTGTACTCCTGAGGAATCACTAATCTCCTGGCAGCTCCAGGTTTAGGATCCCTATGCTCAGTGTACAAGAGGTTGTCCTCCCAGTAAACTCTGTGAGAGTCACTGACATCCCCATTAGCCTGTTTGACAGCTTGCTGTCTGAGACCCTCTAATGTGGGACAGGTTTGCTGTGCCACACTCAGCTCCTCTCTGGCAGGCCCCCCTTCACCCAAAAGCTCAGCAGTGTCTGCTTCCAGCTCCTCTGGTGTAGGTTCTGCACAGGGAGGGAATTCTTCTTCCTCAGAAGTAGAATCCACTGTAGAGGGAGGGATAGTAGGAAGTGGTTTGCTTCTACTAGCCCTAGCTTTAGGGAGCACTTGGTCCATTGTTCCAGGATCCAAGCTTCCCTGTCCTTTTTGCTTTTTGGCCTGAGCCCTTGTCAAAGCAAAAATATGCCCTGGGATGCCCAGCATTGCTGCATGGGCCTCCAACTCCACATCTGACCAAGCTGATGTCTCCAAATCATTTCCTAATAGACAGTCTACAGGTAAATCTGAAGCTACCATAACTTTCTTTGGACCAGTTACCCCCCCCCAGTTGAGATTTACAACAGCCATGGGGTGGCTTTGTGTTATGTTGTGAGCATCGGTTACTTGGTACTGGTGTCCAAGTATGTGTTGTTCAGGGTGCACCAGTTTCTCAATCACCATTGTGACACTGGCACCTGTGTCCCTGTAGGCCTGGACCTCAACACCATTTATTAGGGTTAGTTGCTTGTACTTCTCCAAGTTATGGGGGCAAGCAACCAAAGTGGCTAAATCAATAGCCCCTTCAGAGACTAAAGTAGCCTCTGTGGTCTCCCTAATCAGACCAACCCCAACTAAATTACCAAAAGTGAGCCCAGCTACTCCCTTGGATTGGCTATTAGTAGGTTTGCTCCCACCACCACTGCTATTAGTAGGGACACTAGGTGTAGCAGTAGGGGTTGTAGTGGTAGGAGCTGTGGTGCCTTTCTTTGGACAACTGGGATCTGTTGTCCAATGGCCTTTTATTTTACTTAAATAGCACCATGGTTTCTTTTCCTTGTTCTGATTAAAGGAGGATTTGGACCCACCACCCCCACCAGAGTGTTTTTGTGGGCCTGATGAAGACTCATTTTTAGATTTGTCCCCACCCTTGTCAGAAGACTTACCATCCTTCTTTTTGTTGCCATCTTTGTCACCCCCTGTATGAACTTTTCTGTTCACTCTTGTTCTGACCCATTTGTCTGCCTTCTTTCCCAATTCTTGGGGAGAGGTCAGATCAGAGTCCACCAAGTACTGGTGCAACAAATCAGACACACAATTATTAAGAATATGCTCTCTCAGGATTAAGTTATACAGGCTGTCATAATCAGTAACTTTACTGCCATGTAACCACCCCTCCAAGGCCTTCACTGCCTGGTCAATGAAATCAACCCAGTCTTGTGAAGACTCCTTTTTGGTTTCTCTGAACTTTATCCTGTACTGTTCAGTGGTTAAGCCATAACCATCCAGGAGTGCATTCTTAAGAACTTGGAAATTATTAGCATCATTTTCTTTTACAGTAAGGAGCCTATCCCTACCTTTTCCAGTAAATGATAGCCATAGGATAGCAGCCCACTGCTTTTGAGGGACATCCTGTACAGCACAGGCCCTCTCAAGTGCAGCAAACCACTTGTTAATGTCATCCCCCTCCTTATAAGGGGGAACTATCTTGTGCAGATTCCTGGAATCATGCTCTTTTGCAGGATGACTATGGGGAATACTGCTGCTGCCACCATGGGTATCTAAACCCAACTTCTGTCTTTCCCTCTCTACTTCTAAAGACTGTCTATCCAAATCCAGCTGTTGCTTCTTGAGCTTCAGTCTGGTTTGTTCCACTCTCAATCTATTGAGCTCCCTTTCTAACAATCTGTCATCAGGGTGGGTGGGAGGGACATTTCTAGATACAGAGGTATGATGGGAATGAACAGAAGGAGACCTGTCCCTTACAGAGGGCACCCTAACAGCTTGGCTACCAGCATAATGTGAGAGCACACCATCAGTATGGTGTGATTCAACCTCTGTACCAACTATGCTAGACTGTCTAGTAATGGGCAGGCTGAGAAGTTTCTTTCCTGAATCTTTTCCTGGGGGAGTCCCTGGATCAGATTGAGAACCATTAGCTACTTTTTCCACAGATTGGGCACTTATGGCCTTATCCTGTACTCTAAGCATGTTAATTAACAGTTCTAAGGAAGGATTCTTCCCTACACTCAAACCTCTCTCTATGCAGAGACTCCTTGCTCCTTTCCAGCTAAGGTGATCATATGCAAGTTTGGACAGTTCAACATTTTTTCCTGTGCCAGACATTTTTTAGAGAGAGTTAAAGTGATAGAAAAAGAGAAAAAAGTTTTCAGAACTTTTTGGAAAGACAGAAAAAAACTTTTTAAACTTTTAGGAACTTTTTGAAAATTTAGAAGTACTTTTCAGCACTTAGAAAAGAGTGAAAAGAGGAAATGCAAAACTTTTTGGCTATGTGTATATACACTGACCTTGTTTTGTATATTTTTCTCTTATGAAAAGTACAATGACAAGAGTGGTAAGTAGTCTCAAGCACTTATCCCACCACTGCACAACCAATGTAGGAGGCTGGACTGGCTTGTAGTGAGTACCAAGGGGTACTTGCACCTTGCACCAGGCCCAGTTATCCCTTATTAGTGTATAGGGTGTCTAGCAGCTTAGGCTGATAGATAATGGTAGCTTAGCAGAGCAGCTTAGGCTGAACTAGGAGACGTGTGAAGCTACTACAGTACCACTTAGTGTCATATGCACAATATCATAAGAAAACACAATACACAGTTATACTAAAAATAAAGGTACTTTATTTTTATGACAATATGCCAAAGTATCTTAGAGTGTACCCTCAGTGAGAGGATAGGAAATATACACAAGATATATATACACAATAGCAAAAATATGCAGTATAGTCTTAGAAAACAGTGCAAACAATGTATAGTTACAATAGGATGCAATGGGGAAACATAGGGATAGGGGCAACACAAACCATATACTCCAAAAGTGGAATGTGAACCACGAATGGACCCCAAACCTATGTGACCTTGTAGAGGGTCGCTGGGACTATTAGAAAATAGTGAGAGTTAGAAAAATAACCCTCCCCAAGACCCTGAAAAGTGAGTGCAAAGTGCACCAAAGTTCCCCTAAGGACAAAATAGTCGTGTTAGAGGGAAAATGCAAGGAAAACACAAATCAGCAATGCAACAACGATGGATTCCTGACTGAGGGTACCTGTGGAACAAGGGGACCAAGTCCAAAAGTCACAAGCAACTCGGAGATGGGCAGATGCCCAAGAAATGCCAGCGGTTGGTGCAAAGAAGCTCTTACTAGGCTGAAGAACTGTGAATACTGCAGGAACGACAAGGGCTAGAGACTTCCCCTTTGGAGGATAGATCCCCACGCCTTAGAGAGTCGTGCAGAAGTGTTTTCCTGCCGGATGGACGCCAACAAGCCTTGCTACACGCAAATAGTGCGTTTGGCGTTTTTGGACGCTGCTGGGGCCCAGGAGGGACCAGGAGGTCGCAAATTGGACCTGCAGAGAGAGGGGACTTCGAGCAAGACAAAGAACCCTCACTGAAGCAGGTAGCACCCGGAGAAGTGCCAGAAACAGGCACTACGAGGATGCGTGAAATGGTGCTCGCCGAAGTTGCACAAAGGAGTCCCACGTCGCCGGAGACCAACTTAGAAAGTCGTGCAATGCAGGTTAGAGTGCCGTGGACCCAGGCTTGGCTGTGCACGAAGGATTTCCGCCGGAAGTGCACAGGGGCCGGAGTAGCTTGCAAAGTCGCGGTTCCCAGCAATGCAGCCCAGCGAGGTGAGGCAAGGACTTACCTCCACCAAACTTGGGCTGAAGAGTCACTGGACTGTGGGGGTCACTTGGACAGTGTCGCTGGATTCGAGGGACCTCGCTCGTCGTGCTGAGAGGAGACCCAAGGGACCGGTAATGTAGCTTTTTGGTGCCTGCGGTTGCAGGGGGAAGATTCCGTCGACCCACGGGAGATTTCTTCGGAGCTTCTGGTGCAGAGAGGAGGCAGACTACCCCCACAGCATGCACAAGCAGGAAAACAGTCGAGAAGGCGGCAGGATCAGCGTTACAGAGTTGCAGTAGTCGTCTTTGCTACTATGTTGCAGGTTTGCAGGCTTCCAGCGCGGTCAGCGGTCGATTCCTTATCAGAAGGTGAAGAGGGAGATGCAGAGGAACTCGGCTGAGCTCATGCATTCGTTATCTAAAGTTTCCCCAGAGACAGAGACCCTAAATAGCCAGAAAAGAGGGTTTGGCTACCTAGGAGAGAGGAAAGGCTACTAACACCTGAAGGAGCCTATCAGCAGGAGTCTCTGACGTCACCTGGTGGCACTGGCCACTCAGAGCAGTCCAGTGTGCCAGCAGCACCTCTGTTTCCAAGATGGCAGAGGTCTGGAGCACACTGGAGGAGCTCTGGACACCTCCCAGGGGAGGTGCAGGTCAGGGGAGTGGTCACTCCCCTTTCCTTTGTCCAGTTTCACGCCAGAGCAGGGGCTAAGGGGTCCCTGAACCGGTGTAGACTGGCTTATGCAGAATTGGGCACATCTGTGCCCAACAAAGCATTTCCAGAGGCTGGGGGAGGCTACTCCTCCCCTGCCTTCACACCATTTTCCAAAGGGAGAGGGTGTCACACCCTCTCTCAGAGGAAGTTCTTTGTTCTGCCATCCTGGGCCAGGCCTGGCTGGACCCCAGGAGGGCAGCTGCCTGTCTGAGGGGTTGGCAGGAGCAGCAGCTGCAGTGAAACCCCAGGAAGGGCAGTCTGGCAGTACCAGGGTCTGTGCTACAGACCACTGGGATCATGGAATTGTACCAACAATGCCAGGATGGCATAGAGGGGGCAATTCCATGATCATAGACATATTACATGGCCATATTCGGAGTTACCATGGTAAAGCTACATATAGGTAGTGACCTATATGTAGTGCACGCGTGTAATGGTGTCCCCGCACTCACAAAGTTCAGTGAATTGGCTCTGAACAATGTGGGGGCACCTTGGCTAGTGCCAGGGTGCCCTCACACTAAGTAACTTTGCACCTAACCTTTACCAGGTAAAGGTTAGACATATAGGTGACTTATAAGTTACTTAAGTGCAGTGTAAAATGGCTGTGAAATAACGTGGACGTTATTTCACTCAGGCTGCAGTGGCAGGCCTGTGTAAGAATTGTCAGAGCTCCCTATGGGTGGCAAAAGAAATGCTGCAGCCCATAGGGATCTCCTGGAACCCTAAAACCCTGGGTACCTCAGTACCATATACTAGGGAATTATAAGGGTGTTCCAGTAAGCCAATGTAAATTGGTAAAAATGGTCACTAGCCTGTCAGTGACAATTTGGAAAGAAATGAGAGAGCATAACCACTGAGGTTCTGATTAGCAGAGCCTCAGTGAGACAGTTAGTCACTACACCGGTAACACATTCAGGCACACTTATGAGCACTGGGGCCCTGGGTTACCAGGGTCCCAGTGACACATACAACTAAAACAACATATATACAGTGAAAAATGGGGGTAACATGCCAGGCAAGATGGTACTTTCCTACATGCTGCAAAAATGGCGCTAGCATGATTAGCGGCGTGTTTTTTATACCAATCTTACTAGGGTCACTTTTCCCTTAAAAGCGTAAAAAAACTCCCCACAAAAACACCAAAGAGAAGCCACAAGGTAAATAAATGGAAAAGTCAGGACAAGAGAGACACCAGAGACACCCCAATTAGCAGAGTACAAGCCAGGATGTCCAGATAGACTCCAGTATAAGGGAAAAAGGAAGAGGAAGTGTCCCTTCAGTGAGGAGGAGAATCAGATCCTGGTCACAGAGGTGACGAAGCACCAACATCAGCTATTTGTCACCTCTAAAGTGCCAATAAGTAGGAAGAAGGCCATATGAACTGCAGACTGGACGTGGAAGTATGACACCCCAGAAGGAGCTGGATGAGCTGGAGGAGATGGTGGCAGTGGTCATCCCAGAGGAGTTGGTCACCAGAGTCAAGGGACAGAACACTGCAGCAAATGATGAATGACAACTAACACTGGGTAAGTTGCAGTGGGGGGCAATGTGGTTGATAACTAATGGTACAAGGGAGAGGCACATAGGAGGGCATCTATGCATGTAAAAGGGCTACATGGGGGCACAATTATGGCAAAACACCAAACAAATGTAATGTGCACTTACCCCCCACCATATGCACAGACCACTTCACAGTCATCACACCACTCCATTCACCGTAGCAATTGAACCATCTGGCCATGTCTATCTCTCATTGACCATCATGTACCAGGCCCGTTGTGCAGGATGGGCCAGCAAGGACAGGGATACGCCTTTGTGCACCACTGGGAAAGGGCACTAATGTAACATGCACACAACATACGGGCATTTATTTCATTACCATCTGTGCTGGTACACAATTTGCTGCCATATGCTTACGCAGGCACACCTGCACCATACTGCAACGGTGCCTGTGATTTAGGGATGATTGCTGTTGTGCATCAAGGGACACCTTCCTGTACATCATCAGTCACAAGTGGTGTTTCTATCTTTCTATGTATGATGCACAATGCAGCACATAGAGAATCATGACATTACTGGGACAAACAAAATTTCCATTCAACCCCATGTCACTTATACGCAAACCCTGAGGTGCTGTATGAAACTGCAGCGTTACCAGACGTGAATATCTGGGAAGGCTCCAGAAGTTGGGTGAGTTACATCTGTGTTTTGTGGGAATACCCCTAGCAACACACATGGAATAACAGCTACATGCACTGTGAGGAATGAAAGGAGCACCTAATACCAGGCCATCAAAAGACAAACAAGGTGGCTTGCTTGACCTGGGAAATATGACCAGGCACTTTGCCCCACTAGAGTGTAACATAAAAAGTATGCTCTGGTAGGGCAGTAAGCAGTAATTGTCTGGGAAATGTGGCCCATTATCAACCATCCATGAAGAAATCATGCAGTGAAGTACAGCTGCTGCTATGCTGTATCATCTTGAATGTGCTGGGATGTGTAGTTGTCACTGGCATGCGATGCATCCCTGTTCTAACCTTGGACACGGGCTACAAACTACTGCTCAAAACCAACACTGACACACATTGAGCATGGTGTAGGGTTCCTGTGTTGCAGATCTGGAATGCTGTCTGCCACTTCCAATGTATGTTGCAAATTGCAACACACATTGAAAAATGCAAAAATGGGCCTATAAGTATGTAAGTCATATGTTGCACAACTACAATTCAACCCCTGAGGCAGTGAAGCAACTTGATGCATTCTCACATTAACATGTTTCACAATGTGTCACATCCTTATGCAAACCCATGTTTGTTGTAACAGTGATGGAAAGGTGAGAACTGTCCGCATGCATTATCCTAGTCACCTCTTATCATGCGTGCTGTATCCTGAACCAACCATAGTGAGATGCAATTGCCTCTCCTGTATAGGATTGTACGGTAGGGTATCCCTTCAAGCATAATAACACTCAGTCCTGCAACACAGGAACCCTTCACCCATGCTGCAAGGTGGCCTGGCCATGTTCTTGTAAATATGCCCCTACGTGTAGTCACCTTAGACCATTGATCACTTGACACCCAGGATTGTCATGGACTAGCCATGTAATGTGGCCCATACACCCACATTGAGGACCACATGTTAGACAACATGTGCTTTGTCTCAATGTACAGACAACAGGCTGTCATGCAAAGGGTGCTGGTATTCAAGTTGTATGGTGATATCAAGTGTGGTGATCTAATTGGCATGCCATTTGCTTGACAGGTTCTTCACTATTTAAAATATTTCTGTCTTCCCATGTGTGCAATGATTTTCAGTAAGCGTATGAATGTCAAGGTACATGCAGTCTTGCGATCTGACTACACAGATAGGACATTCCCACATTTTGGGTAGCCATTCAGCTTAGGATAGATAACTAATGTGTTTCACATGCTCACTCACATGATACCCTTGCTAAGTGTTGTTCCTCGGATGCATTTTAATTTCCATAGATTGGGGCCACCTAATCCACCCCTATGACAATGCATTTGTGTGACTGTCAATGTGTGTCCAAAGGAGCAGACATCAGCTTGTCATCCAACATTGACAACTTACAGTTGCTCATGCAGTCAAGTGTTGGGATGTTTAGGACAGACATGTGCCATGGGTCCATGGATGTCTTGGTCATGCTATGCATGCAGTTAATTTCTGATCTTCATGTGTGCTTCCTTCTGCCTACTACAATTGTATGTCTGGTTTGTCAGTGCAAGAATGTAGATGATTCAATTATGGGCCATAGAGACCATTCAGTAAGATATGTTCAATCATGTCAGTGACTGTTGTGTTACCCTCTGTAGATACATCACTACTGTTTGTAAGTGTTAGTCAATGCTCACAATGTTGGGTCACACAGAGTCTGGCGCAACTAGGTGAGACATTGAGGTTGCATATTTTAACAATATTTTCACAATGTAAACTTTGACAGTACAACTGCTCACCACGTAGTCCTGCACAGAATTCCCTTCTAGCACACTGTGCATGACAGAGTTGCAATCAGGCAGGGATGGCAGGCTACCCATCCATGCACAATGAAGTGCAGGTTCCCCAAAGTGCATCTACACTCCCCTACACAACTATCAACTGGGGACTTGCAGGATGTTGATGTCGGTGGGTTTACATAAGGAGCCATCCCCCAGGACTGGATGCCATAACCTTGGTGAGCTGCACTGGAAGAGGAGAGACAGTGTCGGTCTTGCCCTTGTGTTTTGTACCAACTAGCCTTGTATAGTATTTGTGTGTGAAGTAGAGATACAGACTTGCATCTAGCGTTGTGTGGGTTCCAGTTTGCATGCATGAGTGTAGTTTTGTATGATGGTGCACCTTCCAGTCATGGATACAGGCATAGGGGCTTGGTGATAGTATGATTTGTGAGGCTTCAAAGTTCACCCATGGGGGATGTGTGTGTTGTTGCAGATTCTTGTACACGTGTCCAATACTATGGGACCTTCCAATGAGCCATGTTGTATGAGGTTTCTCCTAGTTTGTATTAGGTGTTTAGTGAAGTTTTTAATAGGACCCTTGATTTCTCTGCAGAACCTTTTTAATTGAGGCACCGTAAAGTTCTCAGCCTCTCCTGCTCATACACTATTTCTCCCGCTCCAACTGAGGGCTCACCACACTGACACATGATTGTTAGGAAGGCTCAACAAAGGTGCAGAGTTTCAGAAGGCAAGGGAAATACCAAAAGGAAAAAGCTAAATTCCCAGAGGAAAACAGCATG
Source organism: Pleurodeles waltl (assembly GCF_031143425.1). Taxonomy (NCBI): domain Eukaryota; kingdom Metazoa; phylum Chordata; class Amphibia; order Caudata; family Salamandridae; genus Pleurodeles; species Pleurodeles waltl. The sequence continues at coordinate 654,125,193 of NC_090443.1, read as the reverse complement.
TGATTGTGTTTTGGTCTTCAATAAAACAGTAATGCACCCAGTACAGTGTACAGTAGTTCATACCCTGTCCAAGTAGGAACCCTTATTCTACTCAGGATAAGGGAGATACACACCTCAGATAACCCAAGCTCACTGCCCTTGGTAACTTGGCACAAGCAGTCAGGCTTGTCTCTGAGGCAGTGTGTAAAATATGTATATCAACATGCACAGTAACACAGTGAAAACACCACAAAATCACTCAACACCAGTTTAGATAAATAACCAATATTTGTCTGACTAAAACAAGACTAGAACAAAAATCTAACATACACAAGCAAAGATACACATTTTCAAAGATCAAACTTCAATGTAGTGCTTGGAACACAATAGCTCCATCTGGGGCTATCACAGTATCGTTGATGGAGTTATTCCCAACAATCTGATGCCATTAGTGAGGAGGGCTGCACCGATCCTGGAGTTACACAGTTCCCCAGGTATAGTATCTTTGGGAACACAGAAAACAACCAGGTCCATGGAGTTGGGGAGGTGAGGCATTGCTGGATCCGGTGCAGCGTTGGTTCCTTAACGCAGACCAGGGGAGGTGATGCAGCATTGCTGCAAAGGTGTTGGTTCCTGATGATCTGGCAGAGTTGATGAATCCGGCGGGACAAGATATGATGGGTGACCTCACGGGGTCTTGGTTATGCCACCGGGCTGCTGGCAACACAGCGGAGGCGGGTGTCATGGACGTCAGTGACACAGCACTTCGGGTCTCACGGAGTCACAGAACTTCAGCAAGGCTGCGACAGCATCGGGCCTGTGGTGTTGGTCATGATAGTCGCACTCCAGCGGGGACCACAGCTTCAGGTTGCAGCAGCACTGCTAGTTGGCGAGTTGTCTGGAGTCGGGATTCCTGGATCTTCTTGTTTTCCCACCACAACCCACTTTGAAGGTCCCAGGAACTGGATTGGCACCACTAGCCAAGTCAGGCTCCTCACTAGCAGTAACCAGGTGCTAGCAGGTGCCATCTTTGATGTCCCTGAGACTAAACAGGAGGCAAGCTCAGTCCAAGCCTTTGGAGCAACTTCACAGGATTTCAGTCCTTTCCCTCTTCCGGCAGAAGCAGCAGCAGCAGGCCAGCATAGCAAAGCAACAACATCAAGTTCTTCTCCTTGGCATAGGTTTCTCTTGATACAAAAGTGTTGGATTCTGGGTCCACTACTTATACTCATTTCTGCCTTTGAAGTAGGCAAACATCAAAGGAAAGTATCTGTTGTTTCACAAGATTCTGCCTTGCCCAGGCCTGGCCCCAGACACACTCCAGGGAGTTGGAGTGCATTGTGTGAGGGCAGGCACAGCCCTTTCACGTGTGCCAGCTCCTCTCTCCCTACTCTAGCCCAGGAGACTCATCAGGATATGCAGGATACTTCTCAGCTCCCTTTGTGTCACTGTTTAGAGGGAATTCACAAAAAGCCCAACTGTCAGTCTGACCCAGACATGGATTCTACAGGCCAGCAGAAGCACAGAATGGTTCGGCAAGAAAATTCCCACTTTCTAAAAGTGTCATTTTCAAACAATTAATCTAAAAACAACTCTACCAAAAGATGGATTTTTAAATTGTGAGTTGAGTGACCCCAAACTCCATATTTCCATCTGCTCCCAATGGGGAACTACACTTACAAATATTTAAAGGCAGACCAAATGGTAACCTATGGGAGTGATAGGCCTTGCAATAGTGAAAACCAAATTTAGCAGTATTCCAATATCAGGACATGTAAAACACACCAGTATATGTCTTTCCTTTTAAATACACTGCACCCAGGGCCTACCTTAAGGGTGACTTACATGTGGTAAAAGGGAAGGTTTGGCCAGGCAAGTGGATACACTTGCCAGGTCGAATTGCGTGTGCAATACTGAACACACAGACACTGCAGTAGCAGGTCTGAGACATGCTTGTAGGGCTACTCCTGTGAGTGGCACTACCAGTGCTGCAGGCCCACAAATAGCATGTGACTTACAGGCTCCAGGCACACATTGTATACTTTTCTAGGTGCTTACCATTAAATCAAATGTGCCAATTATGAAAACCCAATTACCAATATCTTTTAGACAGAGAGCACTTGCACTTTACAACTGGTTAACAGTGGTAAAGTGCCCAGATAATAAAAACCAACATAGATAAATTACAGCAACGGATCCACAAACAGGGGGTCAGAAGCAAAAAAGTATAGGAAAACCATGCCAAGAGCTGCCAGGTCTAACACAGGGCCTCACATCGCAGTTTGGAGCTTCTCAGAGCTGCTACTGTGCAACACATTCCTGACACAGTACTTCACATTGCAAGCCTTCGTCAACAGCATCCTTGATAATGATGTAGGACCTTGCGTGTCAGGCACAATTGATGTATTAATTGAAACCACTTCTGCGTGATGCGTCTCTTACAAATGACCCTGTAGCTTCTTCGGAACCGCAGCTGCAAAGCGCATCCTAGCTGCTGGATCTTGCAACACTCTGCAGCCAGGAATTAAGGTATTTTTTTCAGTGGGCTTAACTTGGTCTCTGTATCTGATCCTTGCTCCATCATGGTGAGCCATGGTGGCTCTGTCCCGGTCCAGTGTGACCACAGTTGGTGCTTTGTGCACTATTTTCACTTCAGTCTTTACAGTTACATAACTGTAATTATACTGATTGGATTTTTGTCATGTGGAGTCAAATAATGTATTTCATTTCATGATAAAGAGGTAGGGAAAAACTTTTTGTGTGGCCTTCTCCCAAACTTTGCACTTTGTTCATGGGTAAGGCTGTCCTATGGAAAGTGCAGAGGTACTTAAACAGGAAAACTGGTTTAAGGCGTTTAGGTATGGCTATAAAGTTTAAAACTAGATTTTCAGACAGGGCAAAGTTAACTTTCCTTCCCTTGTGTTTCTGTGGTGCATTTATCCTCCAGCCCAGCCAGAGCACAATGGTCATCCTAACAAAGACATAGGACCTCACTATGAGTTTGGCGAGCAGTGGAGGCCGCTTGCAATACTCCCACTGCCATCAGGCCCCCGTGCTGCCTGAAACCCTCCAGCCCTATTAGGAGTTCATAGTAGGGCCGGCGGGTGCAAACAGAGTTTCCGGATGGTGGCTCTGCAGTGAACAGGGCCTTAATATTGCAGCTGGGTCCTAATGTAGCCAGCTACAATGTGGTGCTGTGGTGGATGCAGCAGCACCCGTCGCGCATTCCACTGCCCGTAATTCGGACAGTGGAATGTGTGAAGGGGCTGTGCATGGGGGCCCCTGCACTGCCCATGCCAAGTGCATGGGTAGTACAGGGGCCCACAGGTGCCCCGAGTCCCCCATTCCACCCATTCCGTCAGCCTTTCTATGGCGGTGTAAACTGCCATGGACAGGCTGGTTGATGGGGACTCGTAATCCCCATGGAGGATTACAACCGCCCAGACCGCTAGGTTGCAGCAACCTGGAGGTGTCGGTGGTTGGGCCATGGTGGCTCTGCCACAGTCATAATGTTGCGGTCGGACCATCACTTTGGCGGCGGTCCAACTGCGCCCTTGACCCTGGTGGTCTGGTGACCGCCAGGGTCATAATGAGGCCCATAGTTTTGTCACATTTGTGTGTATTGCAAATGCACATAGCAGCTCACATATGACATTTGATTTTCCACATGATAGATGCATGTTATACATAAAGGAAAAAGGGACGTACCCGATATGGGACACTTTTTAATCAGTTACAGCCCGTGCTTATTCACTGAGTCAAAAACAAATCATATTTTTTTCAAGAGGTCCATCAGTGTAATCTGCATTCATGAATGACAATCCCTAGGTAATGCAAATGGAATGGACAAAAGAGTTAAAGTGACAAACGCATCTTTATGCATCACCAATACTCAGCAGTTGTACAGTCAAAGCACAAGCATCATATTTGATCACTGTAATGGAAAGGAGCTTCAAATGAAGCAGCAGTGTAGCACAGGTGATTAGTAAAATTGCAGAACAGCACAAATTGATATATGACATCAACATTTTTCCTGTAAAACTGAGCAATCAGTGGAGCTTGAAGTTCATCCTATATTTAAAAATAATTTATGTGTCTAGTTTATGACAACCCAAAACAATGTAATCCTTGAAGATTTAACCCAAACAAATTAGTTTGGTGTAGCCTAGGCACCTTTAACAATGGATGCACAGGGAACTCAAATAGACCAAAGATGGAGTCCAATTGTGTACCAGATGTTTTGGGGGGCATGGAGTAACAGATGGTCTTTACTGTTGTTTATCAGTGGTAAAGCACTCAGAGTTCCAAAGCCAGATAGGACAAAATGGGGAATTAAAGCAAAAATGATGTTGCTCTTTTTACGTGCTCCCTCCAGCTGAAAGCAACAAGAACTAACCGGTTGCTTGGAAATGTCCATCAAGAAGGTGGATTAACAGTAAAAACCACCAGATTTGGAGTGGTTAGCTGCAAGCATCTCTTTTGATGGCACTCCACTGCTGTTTCCAGGATAGTAGCCATTGCTATTGAATTCTATAGATGCCCCCGACCTTCATAATTTAGCAGAGAATGCACTGCACCTATGTCATGCTCTGAAACATCTGTCTGCAAGGCAATTCCTTGCTGAAGTTGGATGGCTTTCACAGTGGTGTAGTATACAGTGCCTCATTCATGATGTTAAGGGCCTTCTGATAGTCCTCTCTCCAGTTCCTATCTTTGGGCTGTTTCTTTGAGTTCTGCTATCTGAGGGGTGTAATAACGCTCCCCTGCCTATTAGGATAAATACAGGGGTACCTAGCAAGGTCTAGGAAAACTCACACCAGAGTCTAGGTTTTTACAGGCTCTCAAACCATGACGGCCTGAAGTTTGAGATGGAGTGGTTGTTCTTATTCTCTGTTAAGTTCATTGGCCCAGACAGCCATAAATCACTGTCCTTGTTTGCACTTACTGGCTTTGACAATTAGACTTGCCTGCATCACTTCCTTCAGGTGGATCAAGTTGGCTTCATTTCAGGAGCTGAAGACAGTAATGTCATCTATTTGGATGTCACTGATGTGTTCCAGCATAGACAGGTCGCTGATGATCCTTGGAAGATGGAAGTGCCATTCTTCAAAGCAAAGGTCATTATTTTGAACTGAATGTGTCCCTCCAGGGAGGAAAATGGTAACCTCTCCTTTGCATCCATTTTTATGGTGATCTGATTTGACATTACCCCTATCCTTCTAATATGTTCAACAGCTGTACATATTAGGTTCGTGCAAGTCTTGGTAACTGTGTTGAACCCAAGATTATCATACAGAACAACAGCTCTGCAGCCTTCCTGTAGTTGGCTCTCAGTACCAGAACCACTGGACTGGAGCATGGACTGTTTGAGGGTTCATTCACCCCAAGAACCAACATTTTGAACACTTGTCCTTTGATACTGATCCTCATATTGTCTAACAGTCTATAGATTTTATCCTTAAAAGCAATATGTCACTACTGTCAGTATCAATTGAACACCAAGTGGTGAGCCCAGATGTCAACTACACAGAGAGAAACTGCCCCAGCAGCTGATGACAGTACCTCTTCTGTTCCATCTTCAGAATGGGTGAAAGTACCATTCACTCCACTGAGGCAAACAGCAGGGCTGGAAGCAAGGCATCCCACTTATGCTTCATGAGATCCTCTAGGCCCATGATAATTTATTGTTCTTGCTGAATGTCTCCACAAGCACATTGTTCTGGGGGCAATAAGCCATGGAGAACTAATAAGTCCTTTTACTTATTCCACATGGACCTCATGTATTCAGGAATTACATTTGTCCTTCCATTTGAATCCACCACATTTGCAAGTATGTCAGCCCTAAGGTAGACCCTAGGCAGCCCATAGGGCAGGATGATTGTAATACAAATATTGTACATGTATTTTTAATTTTGTAGGTCCGCGTAATGAAAAATGTATTCATTTGTTTTTCACTACAGTGAGGCCCACCTGTTCAATAGAAAAACATCATGTTGACATTTAATAGGTGTCAGCTTTTGATTATGAAGCGATAAGTATTTTGTTTCTGGTATGTATAAATAAGTAATTCAAAATCCTATTTAATAGCACAGTCAGAGTGTGAATTAACATTTTGAAAATGCCACTTTTAGAAAATTTCCATTTTCCTGTCCTTTGCCATTAGAACCCTACAGCATACCTTAGGCCACATGACTGGATGTAGTTGGCAGTTAACCTTGTGAATTCCTGCCAGACCGTCACACAATAGAAGGATCGGGTGGGGCCATAAACTGGCCAGATAGGGAGTCAGAGCTGCACTTGAAACTGAATATGTGTGCTCTGCATTCACACAATGGGTTTGTCACTGCTTCATTGTCCCTGCAGCCAGCTTTGACCCAGGGTAGGGAAGTCAGGAAATTCCAAGCACTACAAAGAGAAGCCTCTAGAAATGTATCCTACTTCAAAGAAGGCACCAGGTATAAAAAATAGACATTCAGACCCAATCTTCATTTTGCTTTCTGGACCTGCCAAAGGACTCTCAGATGACTGCCTGCTGCTGTGGCCTGCTGATTGTTTTGCTGTACCTGGAAGAACTGCTTTGCTGCCTAGAGTCTGCCTTAAACCCTCAGAGGCCTGCCCCACTGCTTGAGACCTGCTTCATCCCTTGAACCTAGGATTACTGGAGTGACTCCAAAGGCTAGTTTGCTGTCCTCTGTCCAGAGCCACAAGGACCGAGCAGACTCCCACTGTCTTGTACCTGCACTTTGGCCCGCCTGAGTGAGTCCTGAAACTAAAAACCTGCTTAGCTTTAGCTTCTTAGAACCTTTTCTTCAAAAAATGTCTAAGGTCAGAGATAAGTGCAGACAGAGTCCAAATGTACTTTTTTTAAACCGAGCTGCTTCCATTGTGGTCAGCCATATTTCTCAACTTTGACACACTCTTGAGTGACTAGATGTCTGTGTTTGGTGTTTTGATCTTTTAAGCATTATGTTTTCGTAGAAACTGTAAAAATTCCTAACGGTGGTTCTAATGATTGAATTTCTGTCATTTTGGTGTCAACTAATATATTAACATGGACTATTTTCCCAGACCGGGGTAACAAACAAATACTTTTTGTGTGCTGCATAAATAAATTACATGTTGCCTGACTGGTATTGTGCCAAGCTACCAGAGGGTTAAGCACACGTTAATTTAGTGATTTTTGTCGCTCACCATCATAAGGATGGTGACTGTTGCTTGAACAGGGTTCACCCCCCGTTCAACCAACAACCCAGTTTCTCACAGTGGCCCTCATTGGAACTAATGTGCTCGGGCAACATCAGCTGACACCTGAAATTAATCATAATGGTTTCTGTGTAACTTAAATCCTCCACCATATTCCTATTGATGGTTTGCCACTGAATGTACTTCAGAGCAGGAATGTAGGCCACGGTATCCACTTTTTCTTCTCCTAGAAACTAATCTAACCTCTTTCCACCCCTCTGCCTCAATGACTTCACCAAGCTCTACACTAACTGCTCACCATTTGGAGCTTCTTAGAACAAGCTGAGTCTACTCTCTTGCACCTTGTCTGTAGTTAATTATAGCTCCAAACTGTATTAAGGGACAATGGTCTTTATCCACATATTCCTGCCTTCCTTCAGTTCAGATGTAGCCTGGGATTCCCCATAATGTTCAGTCTGTTGGTGCCCTGTTAAAAACTCCTTCTTGTTAGTATCCTTGGCCCTCCATTATCCTGTTGATGAGGGTGCCAAAAACTATTTTTATGGTCACCCCATGTACTCTGTTGTACACTCTGGTGCTGAGCCAAAGGTCAGTTTCTGTTGCTGGGATCAGTGAGTGGAAATCAATTAAGTGTTGGCATAACTCTGTAAAACAGTGACTCCAAATGTCCTCCCATATTAAACTATAAACCTACTATAATCATCAAATTATTTTGTGTCCTTAGCTACTACTGTTTCATTTCTCTATAATACTTTTCAAACTATTTTTTTCAGAATACAGTTTGTGGGGTAAGCAATGCATTCAATAAAGTGTGCCGTGGTTTTTAAATCACCCTCCCAGTTAGGCCCTGTGAACTGTGGGCTGTTTTTTTTGTTTGGGTCAATTGACTTATGTGCGAGGCAATTTCCACCTCACATTCATTATGATCATTCAGGCTTCCTCTTTAGTCCATGTTCTACACTGCAACACTGCAACTCCACTCAAATCAATCAAGTTAGATTATGGATGATTACCTCCCTCAGGTAGACTGAGAACTAAATATATCTGTACCTAACCATCCATCCAGAATTTAAATAGGCATGCATTTCTTATTATACTGAAGTTCACATTAACATCTATTCTAAAATTAAAATGTCTACTGAAGTTAAATATTCATACTGAGGTCATCATGGAACCACTGTGCGCTGTGACTGAGATACAGCTCTTCTGACTTTGACCTTCATCCTGAGAAGGAAGATAGCATACACATTTAGGGGCATATTGACAAAAGAGTGGAGTATCAGCTCTGATGCACCACTTTTCTTGCATCACCCTGCACCACCAATGTCACCATGGCAGTTTTGTATTTACTGTACAGTCACTATGGTGCACATTATCACAGAAGGGTAATCATTTATCACACTATTGTGGCACTCTGCTGGATTAGTGCCATAAATGATGGTGGTCATCCAGCACAAAGCACAAGGAGGTCCATAGGTTGTTATGGGAGTGTCAGCAGGCATAAAAAATGACAGAAAAAATGGTGCAGTGAAATCTTGTGAATTTCTCTCCACCATTTTTTTGGGGCCTCTCTGGGTGGGAATGCCCCCTTGCATACATTATACCCAGTGCGGGTATAATGTGGTGCACGGTGTTACAAATTGGCGCAATGCATGCATTGCACTACTTTGTAAATATGGCACTTGGTGGGGTCCTCCTCAATGCCTCCTTAGCATAAAACAATTATGCTAGGGCATCACAAGGAGGTGCAAAGGGCTTTTAATCTCTATAGTATATGTATTTGTGACAGATAGGAGAAAAGTAAAATTAGTAACAGAAACAGTTAACATGGTTGAATTGACTGTATTTTTCTCCATTCTGATAATGCTTGTAACAACGTCTCTTATTTTTCTTAATCATTGCAGCTCATCTTTTTATTACAAGTATGAGATATCTTCAATAAATATCTGAAGATGTATTGTTGTGTCTTTTCTTGTTGACACCTTGGACATGCAATAGTAACGACAGAAAGGGTTAGATCTCTTTCCACAAATTCCTTGTGAATCAGAGTGGTCATGTTCAAAGTTACTAATAACATCCATTACCCTCAAAAGGTTAGGGGTTTAGGTATAGTACTGTGAGCTAGTTAAAATAAAGCAACATTTACTGATGCTGTACTTCGACTGAGTTTCTATATTGTGACGTTTTGAAGTCCTACTAAATTTGTAGGGACTGTATAACACTGTGCATACCTTTGAAAAACCATGTTGGGCTTTTGCATCTTGGGGGTGTTACACTATTCTCATTGGCTTGAATAGTATTTAGATTAGCTGCTCAAATTTTGTTCTCAAATAATTTATTTTCTAAAACACTAGGATTTAATCTTCAGATATATAAAGTTGTCTCTCTGCATCAAGGGATTAAGAAACATGGTCATCAGTGATATTATTGCTTTGGTACACTCTTGAAAAAAGACAGACTGTGCAGCTGTTTAAACATAATGTGATTTTGAATTTCATTGATTTTTTCGTATCATCTTCTAGGGAACACTCTGATTTACCTATTTTTTATGTTGTTTTTTATTTTTGTGAATTTGGAAAACAATTACTTTTTGTCTAAGAATTTTATTGTATGTTTATTTTATTGGAAAATGTAAGTGATTTTTTGTTTGCTAATTTGTTTTATATTGCATTAAGTGTTTTCTTGATATTTTGGCTTCCTGTATTTTTGTAATCCATATTGGTGTATTTAGGTTATTATTGTTAAAACTATTCTTATTGTCAATGAGTTAGTTGTTCTTATTGTGTTAAATCATTATTTTGGTTACCAGTGTCTTTGCAATGATAGTTTTACAATGCAAAATTTGTGTTGTCAAAATATGACATACACCCCTTGGGTAATCATGCCCTTAACTCAAGAAGAATGCATGAGAGCGGACAGCAACAGGGAGAAATAATATATTTTAAAGACTTTATGACAAATGCACCTATAATGGAGTTAATGAAACATTACATTTAGGGATTGTTTAATAGTTTCTAGCACACAAATGGGTAGAAATTGTTTAAGGGTGACTTAACCTCTGTATTAGTGATTATGACATTTCTATCACTATTCAATCCCAGAAGGATTCTTGCTTAATTCAGAGTAGATTTTATCTTCACTTAGACCTCATTACGAGTTTAGCGGTTGATCCGCCAGACCACCATAGTAGCAGCTTCCAAAAGACTGCTATGTTGGCGGTCAAACAGACCACTGTATTACAAGTCACACAGGCAGGACAGACAAAAGTCTGCCAAAAATCCAGCACCACTAGTACTTTGGAGGGTGGAAAATAGGAGGGCCAACCACCAGCACCGACAGCCTGTCATCCAACCACTGAGCCTATTACAAGTACAAAGTCGCAGTGGCGGTCAGTCATGTCAGTCCGAACCATGGCGGTTCACGGTCAACAAAGTGAAAACACAACTCCACATTGGATTTGCAAACAACATAGCTGACACACATTGCCACAACCGACACACCTGCAAAGCACAATATAAAACACACCCCTTCACATACCACAAGCCTTTGCATCCCCAACAACAAACATTGTAGCCAGAGCGAATATTCAAAAAATATTTAAAAAACACAATATAAGTACCTCACAAATTTACATTAAGTACATATCCCTCACCCTCAACACACCCCTATCACATCCATTTGCACCACATCACTCCAGTTACTCCCTGTCATCTGTTTAATTCCCACTACCTATCACATTTTAATCATCAGCAAGATGCCACTCCAGAAAAATCCATGTTTCACTAAGATGAGTTAAGAGTCACTGTAGATGAAATCATTAGAGTAGAGCCGCATGTCTTTGGAGCCCAGGTCCAGCAAACTACTATTGCTGGAAAAATGGATAGTCAACAGAGTGAATGTTGTAGGCCTCACCCCTCGCCTAAGGGACAACATCAGGAAGAGTCAGAACAACCTTAGGGGTATGGTCCATTCCATGGCATCCAGGCACCAGCCGCATGTCCAGAAGACTGGTGATGGGCCCCCATCTCCTCCATTTCAACTCTCTTCCTGGGACGAGAAGGACTTAGCCATCCTGTATCCAGAGAGCTTGACAGGAATAATTGGGGAAGTGGGGTTGGGTAAGTCACAACAAAAAAATATCAGCAAATTGTATTGCTATGCATGCTCATTGATCAGCCTTTTGACAACTTCACTGTCAAACTACTCAACAGCCCAGTGTCCACTTGTCCTTAGACCCCTGTCTGGCCTCCAACATGTAAACTAGACTCACCTAGGGCTACAACAACTCTGTATTGTGTGTAGTACAAGGCCTGATAGCACTACAAATCCCAGCTGCACTGTTCCACCACTACAAAAACCTGAACAGTGTATCTTACTCAAAATGACCTTGATTGTCACCTCCACATTGGAATGTACACACCTGAGAGGATGCCAACTGTTTACTGTGTGGGTAGGACAGGCACTGTCAGGAATCCTAAGGCCAGGAGGCACTGCTACTCTCATTCCAACCGGCCAACACAGTGTGCTCTGCTCCAATGACTCTCTCCCTCTACTTAACCTTTGAACTGTACTCAGCTGAGAGGCTGAAAACTGTATACTGTGTGGGTAGGACATGCACTGACAGGAATGCTAAAGCCAGGAGACACTACTACTTTCACTCCACTCAGCCAACACAGTTTCCTCTGCTCCAATGACCCTTCTGCCTCTACTCAACCTTTGAAATGTACTCACCTGAGAGGATGACGTCCAAGTACTGTGTGGGTAGGACAGGCACTGACAGGAATGTTAAGATCAGGAGGCACTGCTACTCTCACTCCACTCAGTCAACACAATTTCCTCTGCTCCAATGACCATTCTCCCTCTACTCAGCCTTTAAAATGTACTCATCTGAGATGATGTCATCTGTATACTGTTTGGGTAAGACAGGCACTGACAAGCATGCTAAGGCCAGGAGGCACTGCTATTTTCACTCCACTCAGCCAAAGCAGTATCCTCTGCTCCCAATACACTTCTCGCTCTACTTAGCCTTTGAACTGTACTCACCTGCGAAGATGCCATCTTCATACTGTGTGGGTAGTACAGGCACTGACAGGAGTGCTAATGCCAGGAGGAACTGCTACCCTCACTCCACTCAGCCAACACAGTATCCTCTGCTCCAATGACCCTTCTCCCATTACTCAGCCTTTAAACTGTACTGTGAGAGGATTACATCTGTATGCTGTGTGTAGTACTTGGAGTAACATGACTGTAGATCACAGGAGTGCCAGTCACTGTAACGCCAGTACCTAGGCCAGTGTCCACATGACATTGTGCATCTATCTGTGAACTCACAAATACATTTTACCCACCTGGGAGGGACCAAGATAAAGATCATGGTACACTCTGTGATGTGGTAAAACACCTAGATCCATCTTGAGCAGCTATGCCAAGATGAAAATATTGTGGACAGAAAGGACAGCTTAACCTGTGCTAAATTGTTTTTGAGAATATCAAAATCCCGAAGACGCATCATATGAATGGTATTGGCAGCAGACACATTCACAATGCACTGAACACATGATGACAACTATCACATATACAACAAAGTTCTGGGTCTGCCTGCATAACAGTGAACTAGGTTCTATAATGACCTACAGTACATCCTGCCCAGCCACTGTTTAACCTGCAGTGCTGGCAATAAATGAGTCTATGATCATCCTTCCAATTGCTAATAAACTCAGACATTCTGAAGCTAGTTGACTAAAATGGAATTGGTATGTTACCCTAATGTCAGGTCAATACAACTGATAGCATGTGTACGTGTCACATAAGGGAAATCTGCAAATACAATATGCACGTGGTATATGGGTTTACTATTGGAGATAGATGTCACAATACAACCTTTAACATTGTATCTATCACATCAACAGTCTAGCTGCCACTGTGAATACTGAGCACAAAGAAGAGACTACCACTACCCCCATGGAGGAAACCCTCTGTGAGGGCACCACTCCTGGATGTCTGGACCTTGAGGATGGTTCTGACCCATCAGGGCAACCTGGTCAGATAATACCAGTGAGCCTCACCGTAACCACATCGACTCCTCTTAGCCCCGTTGCTTCAGCATCTCAGGCAGCCAGTCACCTCCAAACACGTGTCCCGAGGACTGTGACAATTATTACCCACCCAGTCCAGGATCCTGAGTCACAGTAAGACACCTCTGACAATGACGGTCCTGAAACCAGTGGTGGGGGACAAGCTGTGCTAAGGGTGCAGGCATGTGTAGCAGAGTGCATTGAAGGAATAGTGTGGGCCTGCAGCATGAGGCTGCTGGGGATGGTCCTGGCCAGGACACCATCAGTCAAATCTTGGGAGCCTGCCAACAATCCCAAGGCATGATGGACCAGGTACTTGCTGAACTCTGGGAGATGAAGCCGCTGCAGAGGGACTTCCATCGTGAGTCTCTGAAAAGTGGAAGGCCCCCAAACCAGCCTGACCTCCTTAACAGGGGTGTTCAGGGAGATCAGTAGTACTCTAATCAGGGACCGTGAGCAACACCCCACTCCTTCCTTTGGTCAAGCAACACCAGACCCCTCATCATCTGTGGCAGCCACTGAAACGGAGGCCCTGTCGGGGATAGAACCTGCCTCAGACATCCCTGTCTCTGTAGCAGCATACCCCTTCCACAAATGGGGACATCCACCCAAAACTCCAGGAGGTGCAGATTGTAAGACATCAACCACTGTCAGCAAGTTACCTCTTGCTGAAGGAACTCTTTGTGTGCCACATATTCACTCTTGTTGACTGTTCTTTAACCACTTTCCATTTTCCATGGTAGTAGGACACTGGACTGTGGACTTCAAATGTTGTGGCCTCTACTAATTTGATTTCTTGCACCATGACTGATCCCTTCCCTTCACTTTTTGTTGAGTTACACAATAATGTACCTTACATGTACCTTACATGTATCACACAACTACTGCCTACTGCCATTATTTCAACATTTCAAAAGGTTGAATTGTAAACCCATGAGCTGCACTAGAGGAAGACATAGAATGGTAATGGAAGGTGGGATATGTCTCAGGTAGTGTCATGCTACGGAGAATTAGTAACACAATGACACAAGGGTCTTGTCACACCAAACATTTTACTGCACAGTACAACATGTAGGCTGTTAAAGTGCCTGGACTGTCAGAGTTAGGAATTGCCAGTGCCACCTTGCTTCAGGCTAGATATCACAAAGTTACCATCCCCCAGACCACAGAAGAAAGGTTTTTGTCAGACTTTGTTCCATAGAATAGGATAGCACATCAGTGTTTCTCGTCACTAGCTAAAGCCTCATCACATACCTAAACCATGTCTGCCAACTTAACATATGCCATGGCACAGACAGAGGGCAGTACAACAGTCCCTAATCATAGGTCCATCCTATAACAATGGCCAAGCATCTGGTGACATAACCCCAACCTGTTAGTATTGTGGCACTGTCACCTGCAATAAGGAAACACATCGACAACTACACAAAGATCATACAGGATCATTGTCAACACAATGTGAAGAGAGAATACATGGATTGCACTGGATGACAACATATCTCAACGTCATATGATTACACACATGAGGCAATTGGACCAACTCACCACATCAAACAAGTGTATTGTGCACTTCAGATTTCCATCCACTCACCGTCCAAGCTGTTTTGGCACAGGGCCCATACACTCCATATCTGTGACCAACTGAATCAATCCATGCTATCTTCATATGTCAGAACAACAACATATACCTGCCAATGTCACAACTCTGAAATGCCCACAGGAGACTGGCATGGTAAAGAGATCTGGATAAAACACAAAACAAGGAGTTTAGGCATGAAAAGTCATAGATATGACCCAAATCTCATATCAAACTTCAGTAGATCTACTCACATTACAATGAGACTGACACAAACAAAGCAGATTATCAAGGTAGCAACATTTCCAAGTCTGACTTAGCAAGCAAACCTTGGCTGGATACTGTGTCGTTTTATATCCCCTGTCGATTGGAAACAAATACCCTACTCAACACATTCACAATAATCTCATAACATGACATACCTACACTCAAGTGAAATAGTGATTGATGAGTTCTGCCCGCAAGTCTTCACCTTCCTCTTAATCACTGTCATCCTCACTTGCCATTTCTGGATTCTCACCTGGTGGTACTGCTAGCCTCCCCTCATCTGGAATATATGGGATATCTCTCCTCAGGGCAATGTTGTGGAGCATGTAGCAGGCCACAATGATCATACATACTTTTTCGGGTCAGAAGAGGAGGACTCCACCTGTTTTTTCCAGACACCTAAATCAGGCTTTCAGGAGCCCAAAAGCCAGCTCCATGTCACATCCTGTTCATCCATGGGCCTCGTTGAAGTGGACTTCCTCTGGTGTTGTTGGGTTCCTCACCGGTGTCAACAACCATGGACGGTTTAGGTATGCAGAATCCCCTGTAATGGAATGGGACATATGTGGACCTATGAGCCCCTCCCCTCTGAATTTTTTTTGCAGACATTGCAGACAAACAAACAGGACATATGTGACTTACCAACCAGGCAGGCCTATTTTGGTACAATTGTGACATCAGCTGTGGAATTGATCTGTTCTGCATGATGAAGGCATCATAGACTGAACCCGGACAACAGGCACAGGCCTGTGAAATGTAGAGGTCCGTCAGACCAACCACTTGGACGTTGATGGAATGGAGGTTCTTTCTGTTGCGATACACTTGTTTATTGCCATGCGGTGGAGCCAAGGCAACATGTGCGCCATCAGTGGCTCCCACAACATGTGGGATTTGTGCCAAACCATAGAACTCAGCCTTCACATGGGCAAAATCCACACGTAAACTAAACTTCGCACTTGTATAGCGCACTACTCACCCGTTAGGGTCTCAAGGCGCTGTACGCGTACCGCTGTGGAACCCCTCCTGGCTTTTCCCTGTGAGGTGCCCACTCCTGGGCAACCTCCAAGGTGAAGCTAGGCATCCCAGCGCTGTTGGGGCCGTTGTGGAGATTAAGCAAGTTATTGCCCAGAGTTACAGAGTGGGAACCATGAATAAGATTAGGCACCAATGCGAGAATTATCAGGTCCAAGGAAATTGAGCCCAAGACCTGCTGAAGAAGGAATTGAACCCTGGTCCGGGGTCAGATTTCTGCATCAGGGTCTGCCGCTCTAACCATTGAGCCACACTTCTCATTGAGAAAACTAGATGTAGCTGTCCTGGTTACTTAACATTGGAGTATGTCCTTCAATAAAAGACTGAACATAGGCTGGGACATCCCAGCAGGTGGGGCTACTGTATTTTGGAAGGACCCTGTGGCCAGGAAGTGCAAAACTGCCATGACTTGTGTAATGGGTGCTATGCTATTTGGATGACGTATGGCACACATCAGATCTGGCTCCAACTGATGCTAGAGATCCATGATTGCTGATATAGATGGTATATCTGAATAATGTTTAATTCTTCCATGGCCTGAAGTTCTTGCAGTGGACAGTAGCCAGAAGGATGTCTGATCCTTCCCCTTCCTGGGTACCTCTGTGGGACAAGTAATGAGTTTAGCCATCACTCAATGTATCCCTTGCGACATACATTAGGCAGGTGAATGACAAACTGTGACAAGGGATGTAACAAGTTGAAGACATGATAAACAGTATACATCACCACTGTCAATGACACAGAATCAACATGTTCCCCACTTGCTTTGCCACAAATGTGTACACATCATCTATCTGGACAGCAAGTATGTGTGCATAATACTTGCTACTCAGGCTGTGACTTGATGTCCCAAGACCTTAAATTACCAGAGTGGGGGGGCTGTGCCACAAAGCAAGTTGCCACATGTCAAGCAATGAACAAAAATGGTGTCCAATCGAGGACCCACATTACAGGACAAGCGCTTATCATTGGTATTAACAACATTTTCAGAGTTGTGACACATTTTTCTTAGCTATATAATGCATTCTCTAATATGGCAGGTGCCTGACCAACTTCACTGGACATTATAAATCACCCGCAACCGCAGGCGGAAGTAGTCATGGCGGTAGGTGGTTGCTACTGTGGTGGACACATCTATAAGCTACTGTTGTTGCTAGTGTCAGTCACAGACCAATGACTGTGTCCACCAGTGGTGATGCCCATGTATATAGGGGACATGACTGCCATGTTCAGAAACATTCCTCACTTGAATCCTGACACTGCTGCCAGCAAGATCTCTACAACCTGCTGTGTAACACCTTTGAGAGCAATCATGCCTCAACATGTGACAGGGCTCCTAACTTCTCTCCACCAGAGTGTAAAGTCAAGGCCATGGAGGTGGAGTTGGTGTGGCATCAATGGGAGAGTCAATGTTCATGTAACTGTGTTCAGTGCCAGATGTTGGGTTATTAGACTTTGCTGTGCGTGTCTATTTTGAGTGTACCCTGTTGTACCTTATGCTGAATGCACACAACTAGGTAAGGTGACATCACATCCATTCCCAAACATCACTCGACACACGGATGTTGTCAATGTGAAGCCACATGTATTTTTATGACAGAATGAGCTATGTATGCATGTTGTATGTGTTGGGTGTGTGTCAAGTGAGCTATGTGTATGTTTCTTGTGAGATTTCAAACCACATCTGGCCTTACTAAGCTGTTATTTGTTGTAGGCTATGTGATGTACTGTCATGCATGGAAGTTAAGGGAATGGAGCACCATGTAGGTTCTATCCTTTCAGCGTGCAGAGACCAAGGTCTGTCAAATCTATCTCTCAGTATGGCTCCAGGTCTAGGATGGTGTTGAGTTTTTTTTGGACTATGCAATTGTGACACTGTGCCCACACCCTACATATAAATATGTCCTGGCATGTGAAGCAATCTAGGCTCTGTTAAAATGCACCTTATTGAGGTTCTTTCCCTGAGGAGTATGTACATGGTTGTAGTAGGGAGAAAATGATCTGTGTATTGTGTGCACTTGGAATCACCATCAATGTGTGTCTATGACCCCTGACAGGTCCCTTACTCCTGCAGCCCTGTTGACAGCACCTCAAAGGATATATTTGTCCTATGCAGGCTTACTGCACAAATGGTAGCAAATAGTGAAGATAGTGTGATGAATCCTGGGAACCCATGATATGTGACTCATTAGTTTGGTCACATAGCTGATAATGGACAATGCATGCCTTTGGTTGTTGGCTACCATCTCCGGTGGATGGACACACATGTCCAGAAGCATGTTCGGTGTCACATGTACATGATACAGAACCCCACCCCCTGAGATGGCATGATTGTGCATTTGCCAGTCGACATGTCCACAAATGGATAGTTTGGATATCTTTTGTAGCCACCATGCCAGTCCCTTCATTGTTACCCATGTGTAATGTTTGAAATTGTACTCTGGCTTTAGCCTGTAGGAACTGTATGAAGGGCATCATTCTCACAGAGTGTGAGTGTGAGTGTATTAATGCATTCAAGACACAGAAGTTTGATGTGTCTATTGCTCCTTCAGCTCTCAGTCAGATTGCTAGAACATATACCACAGGATTGGCCTACCTAGTCAGTGGAGGGCCTGAGCAGGGTGATGGATATATCTGTAGATTGGGAAGTGTTTGTAGGCATGTGAATGTACTCAGTGGCTGGTGTGTGGCACACTTGTGCAGTTTGGCCAAAAAAGGATGTTAATAGCTTTGTGTACTGATATATATGTACCTCAGCTATTTTGGATAGGACACCCATCAGAAGAAAGGGATTTGAAGAGCCATCGCCAAGAAGGTGTGGATCCAAGTGGCCCACAGACAGCAGAGCACACATTGCAGAAAGAGGTGGGTGGACCTGAGACGTCAGGCCAGGAAGATCGCGCAGGACTGGCTGGGGCTGTCCTCCCAATGTGGACCGTGTGCCTGTCGAAAAATTATCCCCCCTAATGCCCTGCATTCTGGTGGTGGCCTACCCGGAGCTGGATGGGCATTTGAAGGCAGAAGAGCAGCTACAAAGTGGTGAGTAGCTATCAAATTGCCAGGTGATTGAGTGAGGTACTGACTGCTCTGTCTGACAATTAGGGATGAGCCATGTTTCACACAGTAGATGGGAGATTGTATGGGTTGACATGTCATGTGTACCAAACTGGTCTACCTTGTCTTCTGAACCTGGGATCTAGTACAAACCTGGGGGGAATCCTAAAACAACTTTCTGTTCAGGGACCACAAATGACTTTGTACAGTGATCTTTCATGTACTTTTTGTTGTAGTGCCTACATGTCACAATATTTCCCTTTCTCTTTAGGAAACATCTTTACTCTACAATTTCATGCATGTTCAACCGATGTTGATGGGGTGATGTCTGTATTCCCTCACATATATGTGCATGCAAAAGTGAAAGTGGAATAGACCATTTACAATGGTGATCCATTTCATGTCATGCCACAGAGAGGTGTGTGTGAGCATTGTTTATTGTCTGACACATACCTTCATGCATCATAGTGTGTCATTTGTCATGAAGGACTGCAATAACAATAAGGGACATGCCATGTATGCCCAGATTGTGGAGCCACTCTGTGTTTATCTATGCCTTAATGTGGTATATTGTGAAAAAGTGCAATGCACATGTTGAATGACTGAGGATTGTTCCCTGACTGCTATCTCATTCTTTTTGCTGCATCAACACTCAGGCAAAGGAGATGGGACACAGCTGAGTGAGGAAGCATCTGGCCATGGGACTTCAGGTCTAGATATCACCTACACAGAGGGACATAGTGGCCTAGAGGTCGAGGGGAGTGCCATGGGGGAGACAGGATCAACATCCTCATCTTGGATTCCTCCTCCAGTGGCCACTCCCTAGTCATGGTGGACTCATTGGGGACCCTTCTAGTACTGTCCTTGTCCAGCACTACAATTCTATTGCCGCCCTCCCTGGTGGTCCCCACCCAGTTGGCTGTGCCCGCTCACCCAAGAAGGTGGGCGCCTCCTGTGCCACAGGCACCTCCCTCCAACCCCTGCTGCCATCAGTGAGGAGGGTACTGACTTCCTGAGGCTGATCTCTGCTGGTCAGACTGCTATTGTGAATGCCATCCAGGGATTGGCAAGTCAGCTATAACAAAGTAATGCATTCCTAGAAGGCATTCATGGTGCAAAATCTGGCCTATAGAGATGTTTTCAGGCTCTGGCCTCCACACTGGTGCCAGCCAGTCCCCCTCCAGATGCCATCCCCTCTCCACCTTCCTCTTCCCAATCCAAATCTGCCTCCCCTTCCTACCCAGAGCACACAAACAGATCTTCATGCATACATCTCAACAGACAAATGTGGTGCACACAAACATAAGAACCACAGGACACACCTGCATGCACACAAAAAATATCCACTCACAGACACAGCAACAGTCACAATTGGCCCTGACACCCCAACTACCCTCAGTATCACACACATAACATCAAGCCTCCCTACAGATATCATGGAAACAGCCACCGCACCCATGGTACCCGCATACACCACCTCAGCAGACCATCAGACATCCACCACAAGCACCACAGCAGCAGACACCACAACTGCTGAAACACCTACATCTACCACATCCACCAGACCTGAGGTCAAGCACCCAAACAGACAACTACTCACCCACCACAGCATCCCCAGCACCTCTACCCCCTAAGCCCAAGACACATAAACACCCTCACACACCCACTCAATAGATACCCACCACACACAAGTATACCTCACAGAAGCATGCACACAAGACATCCACACCTACACAGCATACAACTACTCCCTCAACCCCCAAATCCTGTCCCTCTTCTGAGGGACATACCTGTATGCCTTCAGCTCACCCCCTGGCATGTGTTGTATGTGTCGGCAGTCCCTGGCCAGTGTGGAATGTGGTTGTGAGTGCTGTAATTGTATTTGTGCAGTAGGTGTGTTGATGTTGCTGTGTGTTATAATTGTATAGCCTTCAGTGTCATTATTCCTGGGCTGTGTGGCTTTGAGTATTTGTGTAGTTTTGCAGCACAGTGTGCTGGCCAAGGTTTGCATATTGTGTGTGTGTGTACTTGTACTTGTGTGTGTATCTGTACTTGCGTGTAGCATTGGAGCCTCTATTTTCTCCAAATTAATCAGTGATTTGGAACAACACCAGTGAACTGGATAGCACATTAGCTACCCAATTCCCTTTCCTTAGCATTTGTGATACTGCAAATGACTCTTGTATTTCAGACAATGAAATGCAAACAATAAATGTGTGTTGGAATATAAATAAAAAATAGGCATTTTTCAACAGGGCGTTAGATAACATTCTTCACGTTACTATACCTTCCAAAAATCTTTCTGTTCTCCACTGTATTAATGACCAGAACTGCTTTAAGGCAAGAATTTAAAAAATGGGCACCATTTTTTGAGGAACACACCTGAAAACTGACTCATTACTCACATCCTTGATACTGGCAATACAGAGTAAACAAAGGTATTTTTAAATGCTATTATCATTACTTAAATAGGATGGTATTGATATGGTTCTTTAAGCCATTATATAGTTCCATCAAAATATTCAATCAATCAATGATCTGTAAAGTATGTAAAATCATCCATGAGGGTCTTGAGGCACTGGAGGTGCTTCTTGCTTCATGGTGATCTGGTCTTGTGCCCTTTCCTGAACTGCTGGAGCAATGAGATGGTCTTGAGGAGCAGGGCAAGGTTGTACCATGCTTTGGCCGATAGGTGTAAGAAGGAGCATCCTTTGGTGTTAACAGGTCCAGGGGTATCTCCGAGGAGGAGGGAGGCAGCTTGTAGGTGCTTAGTTGGTTGGTAGAAGGTCAAGAGTTTGTTGATTTAAGCTGGTCCCCACGTTATAGGGTTTTGTAGGGGTGGGTCAACATCTTAAACTAACATCTCTTCAGGATCTGAAGCCAATGTAGCTTTTTCAATCATTCAATCAATGAGTGATTTCTAAAGCACAGCTAATCACCAATAGAGTCTCAAGGTGCTGTTTGTGGGTTTGCTGCTCAATCGAAGAGCCATGTCTTGAGGTCCTTCCTGAACTGCTTCAGTGATGCGGTCTGCCTGAGTTTGAGAGGTAGCGAGTTCCATGTCCGGGCTGCGAGGTAGGAGAAGGATCTCCCCCCCCCTGTTCTTTTCCAGATCTTGGTAGTGGCTGCGAGGGAGAGCTGGGAAGAACAGAGATATTTGTTGGATACGTAGAAGGTGAGGCGATAGTTGTGCTATGCCGGTCCTATGGTGTGTAGTGCCTTGTAGGTGTGGATGAGGAGTTTGTATATGATGCGCTTGTTGACTAGGAGACAGTGTAGATCTCTGGGATGGGAGGAGATGTGGTTGTGTTGGGGGATGTCCAGGATAAGTCGAGTTACTGGATTCTGGATTCTTTGTAGTCTTGACTGTAGTTTCTTGGTGATGCCGAAATAGAGTGTGTTGCCATAGTCCAGTTTGCTAGTGACGAGTGCCTGGGTGACGGTCTTCCTCATGTCAGATGGGATCCACTTTAAAATCTTTTCGAAGGTGTCAGAGGGTGTGGAAGCAAGATGATGAAATGGCTCTGACTTGGCAGGTCATGGATGGAGAGGATTCCAGGATGATGCCCAGATTGCGTGTGTGGTCCATGTCTAAGTGGAGTTTGGGGAAGCTGGCTTCCATCCAGGCGGCGACTCCTCTCATCCTGTTGTGGAACCTTCTCTTGGACTTTGCAGAGTCATTGAACTGGGAGAGGATCAGTTGGGTATCGTTGGCATAGGAGACTATAATTAGCCCATGTTGTTTGATGATCTTGGCTAGCGAGGCCATGTAGATATTGAAAAGTGTCAGGCTCAATGATTATCTTTGGGGCGCACCCCAGCATGTGTCTTTGGGTTCTGACGTGAACGGCGGTAGTCTGACGCTGTGTTCTTCTGGTGAGGACGTACCTGATCCAGTCCAGTGCTTTATCTAGGCGTCATGTAGTCTGGCGCAGAGGGTGGAATGGGAGACGTGTCAAACGCAGTGGAGAGGTCAAGGAGGATGATTTTGGCAGTGCCTCTGTGGTCTAGTATGGTGCATATGATGTCGGTGGCTGCTAGGAGTGCTGTTTCAGTGCTGTGGTTGCTTCTGAGTCTGGATTGGGATGGGTCTAGGATTTGGTGTGTCTCAAGGAATTTAGGGCCAAATGTACCAACCTTTTTGCACGTCGCAAACAGTGAATTTCGCTGTTTGCGACGTGCAAAAAGAACATTACGTTGCCCAATCCCCATTTTGCGAGGTGGTAACCTGGTTACCGACTCGCAAAACGGGACTGCGAGTCGCAATTAGGAAAGGGTGTTCCACTTCCTAATTGCGAGTCACAGCGCAATGCTGTATTGTTTTGTGACCGGGAACGTGGTCGCAAAGCAATCGCAGTTACCACCAGTGTCACACTGGTGGTAACCCATTTGCAAAAGGGAAGGAGTCCCCAGGGGACCCTTTCCCCTTTGTGAATGGCATGCACATTTTTTTTTCAGAGCAGGCAGAAACAAAAACGTTTCATCTTTTTGTTTTGTAATGCATCTAATTTTCCTTTAAGGAAAACGGGCTGCATTACAAAAAAAAGAAAACTGCTTTATTTAAAAGCAGTCACAGACATGGTGGACTGCTGTCTCCAGGAGGCCACCATCCCTGTGAGTGCTGCCACTAACAGAGGGGTCACAAATTATGACCCACCTCATTAATGTTAATGAGGTGGGCCTTTGCAACCCCCTTGCGAGTTGCAGATGGTGTCAGGGACATCATCCTACATTCTGGAGTGCGACAAATTGTACTTGAGTCGGTCTGACTCACAATTTGCGACTCGCAATCCAGAATTTTGCTACATCTGGCCCTTAGTGAGTTGCTGGTTGGTAGCCTTTTCCATTACTTTGGCTGGAAAAGGGAGCAGAGGGATGGGTCTGTAATTTTTCAGCTCCTTTGGGTCAGTGGTGGGTTTCTTGAGCAGCTTGGTTTGCTTCCAGTCTGATAAGAAGGTGGTGGCCTCGAAGGATAGGTTGATATTTCAGCAGAGATCAGGTGCCATGGTGGTGCTGGTGAGGTGGAAGATATGATGAGGGCAGTGATCCAAGGGTGTTCCAGAGTGTATGGAGTTCATGAGTTTTTGTGTGTCCTCTTTGCTGATGTGGGTACAGGAGTTCAGGATCTGGTATGGTGCTGGGTCCATGGTGGTGTTTGTGGGCGGTGAGGGTGGGTTTTGGTTCCTAAAGCCTTTGTAAATGTCCTGGATTTTTTGGTGGAAAAAAGTGGCAAGGTCATTGCAGAGGTCTTGGGAGAGAGGGAGGGATGGATGGATGAGGTGTCTGTCATGGGGTTTGTGAATTCTTTCATAATGGCGAAGAGCTCTTTGCTGTTGTGAGCGCTTGTGCTGAGGTGTTCTTGATAGGCAGCTTTTTTGGTGGCTCGGATGTTCTGGTGGTGTGTGGTGACTGCATTCTCGTAGGCTGTGACATCTTTGGTTGATTTGCTGTTCATCCATTTCCATTCCAGTCATCTGCAGAAGCGTTTGGATTCTTGTAGGTCTGCGGTAAACCATCTTTAGGTGGGGTGTCATGTAGGATCATCTTGGGAGGTTGAGCTAGCTTTTGGGTTTTGTATTGTCTCTAATTGTGAGTTGGTTCCTATGTTGAGGGTGTTCCCGTAGTCTAGCCTGGTGGTGATGAGGGTCTGAGTGACAGTGCTTCTTGTGTTGACTGAGAGCTATCTTGCAGAGAATGCATGGGACACAGAAGCAGGCAGGTGAGACTGTGTTTAACTGTTTCTTCAAGGAAAACCTGCTGTCTAAGATGATGCTGATGTTACTGGCATGGTTTTTTGGGGTAGGCCAAGTTCGGCAGACCACCATGCATCTTTCATAGAGAGGTGTTGTTCTTAAAGATGAGGACTTCAGTCTTGTCCATGTTATGCTTGGGACAGTTAGCAACATTAATCATACACTTGTGGAAGTTAGCTCTGGTGGTGGAGGGTTTTTCAGACAGAAAGATGATTAGCTGGGAGTCGATGTGAGTAGGAGACGATGTTGAGTCTGTCGGTGCTGGCCAGGGGGGTCATGTATATGTTGAAGATGGTGGCACTGAGGGATAATCTTTGGGGTATGTCGCAGATGATGTTCTTTGGTTCCAAGATGAACAGTGAGAGACTGTATCTCTGGGTTCTTCCAGCGTGGTAAGAGGCGATCCATATGAGGATGCCTCGTTGGATTCTGATATGGTTGAGTCTACTGATCAAAATGTGATGGGAGACAGTGTCGTAGGTGGCTGACAGGTCAATGAGGATGAGGGCTGCCTTTTTACCTCAGTTCAGAATGGCCCTGGTATCATCAGTGGCTGTGATCAGGACTGTCTTGGTGCTGTGATTGGCTCAGAATCCAGATTCCAGAAGGTGCTCTTCTTTGTTTCTTTCAGGAGATGGAGGTACTAGTTGAGTGCTGTCTTGAAGGTGGTATGGTCTCCTGTCCCTTTTCTGGTGCTCCACTTCCCCTCTAGTTGCCGCCAGCTGCCTTTGGTGGGTTTTACCTCTGGGGTAAACCTGCTAGCTCTTCTGACAGGTTCTTTGGATTTGGCTGGCTTGGCTCGGGTGATTGTGTTGGCGCTTTCATTGATCCACTGGCAGAGTTTCTTCACAGCCTGTTCTGGGCTAGATGCAGTGTCTAGGAGGTGGGAGTTGAGAGCCTTGTTCCACTGGTATATAAAGATTTGTTATGATGGTTGACAAACATTTATTAATACCAAGTGCCACACAGTAAGTACCATAAAATAAGATAATAATAACAGCTGTTATTTGTAGCCCTTTGATGTTTTCAAAAATGTTGGATGAAACACTACATAAAACACGTTTACATTGTTACTTGTATATGGGGAAGACAAAGCACACTTGATAGCATGCCAACATGCAAACATTATAAAAGTGTAAGTCACTCACATCACAAAGTATCACAAGGCTTCCTAAACAAGCATCACTCTGCTAGAAGCACAAATAATATTTTACCTGTGTCTGCCTTCCCTAAGCAAGGGAACAGCCAAACAAATAAACTACAAATAAACTACCTACCTCACTTCTAACTATGGGCCACATGTACTAACATTAGTAATACCAAATTCCTAATTACGATTCTTTCTGAATCACAATTCATAAATGGGTATTCCTGTCATATGAAACTCTTTTGAGTTTCAGTGGTGATTTCTAGTGGGTCATAAACAGACTTACCTCATGCATATTAATGAGGTAGGTCACAATTTGCAACCCCTTAGGAAGTGCAGCCATCACAGAGATGATAGCCCGATGGGGTCAGCAGACCACCATGTATTTGATTGCTTTTTTATAAAGCAATCTTTTTTTTTTTTTTTTTTTTTAAATGCAGCCCATTTTCCTTAAAGGATGGGACCATTATCTGCTCTTTAAAATATTTGTTTTTTAGTCTCAAAGGAGAAGGGTTCTCCTGGGGTCCCATTCCCATTTGCGAATGGGTTAGCACCTCCCTTGAGAAGACAGTAAAATATGAATGTTTTGCAGTCATATTGAGGTTGCAAAACATTTATACCCCATTCATATTCAGTATATGAAAGCAATTACATAAACATGTTCCTTCCAAATACCGAATAGCAAACACACATTGCAATTCCATAAGGTGTTACCAAATCACAATTTGTGTTTTGTCCATTTGCAAAAGCATTTCAGTCAGAAAAGGCCTGATCATCCATTTCTGATAGCAAAAATGTTTTGCATACGTGGCCCCTCATTATGCATAGGACTGAGAGAGAAAAGCAAGCTCCCCAAAAACTTTCTACTTTAAAAAAAAATTACTTTGTGTTTCTCAAACTTCCGCCTTTCATTTTTAGTATGTACAATTGTTTGCACCCCAACTCCCAGCCAGCCATTTTCATTAAAGTACTTATTAGTTTGAATTCAAAGAGAAGAATATTTGATTAGATGATGGATGTTGTATTTATGAGCTCCATGATTTTCTCAGTGAAGATTTTTTTAGGATCCGGTCTGAAAATTTGTTGAAAGATGCTTCAGGAGTTAAGAAACAGAAGTGACTGGTGACTGGTTACATATAGTTAATGGCTATGGGTTCTTAGAAAGTATATAAACAATGCAATGTGTGGGTGACAGTGAGGTCATTGCAAAATCATATTCCTAACATTATCTAGATCAAAATGGTACACAATGAGCCTCCAAAATATGCCCCATGCCTGATACCCCCAAAACCTTAGGTTATATCTGTTTTACCTCTGAGTTAGCCAAATAGGTGCCTTGTTAAATACTTCCAAACCCACAGTCAACCTTTAGCTTTGTTTCAGAGAAAATGCTGTTTTACTTTAAAATGTTTCTGCAGTTGTTTTTAGCTATCAATAAAGTTCACATACCCTGTTATCTGATGAACATTTCTGAGCTCCTACATTTTCATCACCATGGCTTCCAACCACCATACATTGCCAAGCTGCTAAATATTTTAGAGGTAACCTCTATATTTGCACCAAGTTCAGTAGTCATACAAAAAATACAGGGAGCTTAATGTTGTCTCATTTTCCAACAAACTGGTCTAGTAAGTTTTCTCCCTCACCTGGCAAAATACAGCAAATCATAATTATCACGATCATCAATATACTTTATTCAACTTTATAGAGCCATAAAAGTCGCACAGCAAAGAAAATACATTAAAGTGGACAATAAAAAACCCTTTTCAAAAACATCTCAGAGTGGATAAAATTACAGGGGAAACAATAGTAACAGACGTGATTCAGTATTGAGAATGAATTCTTAATGCACTCAAAATTTAATTGAGCACAGCATGAATAACAGTTTAATCACCCAAATGATGTAAACAATCACAGGCAGTTGCATGAGATCTAGATTTTAGAGCTCGTAATATTGGGAGAAAAACTGCCTTCTTTGTGGAGTATACAATGTGCAAAATAAACTAAAGTGCATATTACTTTGCTCTGATGGGGCTTCACATTGACAAGAGGGAAGGGTTAAAAGCCAGGTGTCTTTGGTTGGAAAAGCAAGCAAAAAATGTATAGTTTTAAGGTGACATCCAGTCAGCAGAAATATCTGCCTCTCATTTTCAGTTATCTGCAAATAAACTGAAGAGCTTGCAAGTAATTGCAGAGGTTTCCATTCCATTGCATCTGTCTTCGATTCTTGCCAATTGAATTTGTTGTTAAAAAAGCTCTTTTATTCTACCCAGGGAGATGTTGAGTATACTAGCCGGGTTAGAAAAACACACTCATGTACATAGCCTAGCAAAGCTGATTTTAATATTTTTAAGCCATGGAATACCTCAGCCATTATCCAGATTCATACATTCGGTCAGAATTATCTATACAGTTGAACTTCTGATTTTTCCATATTCTGAGCCAAAGTAACAAGGGCTACAATTTGATGTGATCTGCTAGGTGGTCCAGCCAAACCGAATGAGGCCACGGAGAGACATTTACTTTTAAAAACGCAAAGCAATTCATTAATTGGTTTGTGCCCCAACCTTTTAGAAATTTTGAAAACTGCATCATTTGTCCTTCAGAACTGTAAGACTCTAACATTCCATAAAAACGTTCGAAAATCTACATCTATTGGTACTTCTGGGTACGTAAAATGAAGGACTTTCCTGATTTCTTCACCTCCAAGAAGAAACATCCTAGTCTTGAATCGCTTAGGGACACATTTCATTACAAAAGGACTTTGTGTGGTTTGTCTGAAGTCCTAGGCTGACGGTAAAACTATTGAAAGCATCTAGCAAAGAATGAAGGTCATTTGCTGTTCTTGCTATAAGAACAGCATCATCTGTATAGAGTAATACAGAGACTTGCCTCAAGTTGACTTCTAAGATATATTTTTCTGTTCTTATACAAAAAACTCTAAGGTCATAAATATGAAACAAAAGGCAAAATGGTGCCAATGCACTGCCCTGTCTAACCCCTGCTACCGAGGGAAATTATTCTGTAGGATCCCCACTCCTACTATAATGCACTCTAGCTGTAGTATGTGTGTGAAGCCTACAAAATAGGGTAATGATTGCTGTGTCGATGCCTAACTGCAACATTATTGCCCATTATTTGGGGCAGTCCACTGTGTAAAAGGCACAAGTTAAGTCTATTGTCCTGTGTAAGAAAACAGGGCTTTTTTCAGATGTCCCCCCACTTTTTGCCTCCATTTGGACTACTAGATCCTGGAGATACTGGGCTTCTGACTCTGATTGTGTCCTGTCTGTAAGTCCCTAATATGTGGTAGGAAATTTAGCTTTGGGGACCTCAGCTAACCTAATGCACTTACCTGTGCACTGCTGTGGTGTCTGCTGCCATTTACATTTGCTTTGCATTTGCTTTGCAGGCTCGTTTTAAACTAAAACTATTTCAAAATTAGATTTTGTAATTAAAGTAACTTTTAAAGTCTAAAACTAACTTTTTATTGCAATCTAAGTCACCCCTAAGGTATTCCCTAGGAGTCATCCGAGTAGGGTGCCTTGATAAAAAGCAGGGCCATTTTAAAATATGTTTCATAGGCCACTGCCTATTTAGTTTTTCCCCATTATAGAACTTCTAGCTCCAAAGGCTAACATGGGAGGGCTTTGTTAAATTTTAATAAAGTCTTATTTTTGCAGGATTGGGCTTGAAGAATCATTCAAACTGTCAAAATAATTGTCACAATAAACCCAACAATTTGCCAAGGTTCGATTTATTATTACTATTGTAGGAACATAGTTTTAGAACCCCTTTCCTGATGTTACTTAAAGTAAGCCCTGGTGCAGCCCTTTTTCAATAGGCCAGCCTTCGACAGACTGAGCCGAGCTCCCTTGATTAGTTGTGTAGTGGCCTTGGGTGTAACAAAGGGATCATCTGGTAGGATGAGATCTGCTGCTGCAGACACAAGGACAGGAAGGGAGCTGGGTAGCCAAACTGGTCTTTAAAGGGAGAAAGACAGATGGTGCAGGACCCAGGCCCGCCGGTCCACAGCCAGATTAAAGTATATCTAATTAAATTAGAAGAATTGCTGGAAGTGAATGTAGGGGAAATTTAGCCACGCCTGTGTTTTGAGCTAGCCAGACTTGAACCTCCAGGAGAGATTTTTGCCATTTTGATTTTGTTGAGAACGGGCATCCTGGGACAGAAATATCGCACACTTCCCAGGAAGCGATCATCACAGAGGGTGGCAACTGGAATGCAATTGACCAGAGCCCTCTCCATGCCAACCCAGAATGAAGAATAATTATGGTAGAGCTTCACAGCACCTCAGATCCATGCTGAAAGAAATCGGAAGAAGGATTGCCCTGATGAACCCCTGGTCAGCATCAAAAGAGGACAGCACTCCCAAGGACTGCACCTGCTGCACACTCTGGGCTTCACCAAAAGAGGACTTGTCCTTGCTTTTATGCTTCAGGAGTGGACTCCCTGAAAGCGACATGTAGAAAAGTGCTACCGAGAGTCACCTGCATCAAGCCCAGATGACCAGCTCAACTGGACTTTAAAGGATTTGTCGAGGTGCATTGTGGGAATTGTATTCCCAACTCTCCAAGGAGCAACTCAGAGCTTTTGGAACCTTGATGGGTGTTTTGGACACTTCAAGACACCAAAAGGAACTTCTGGAAGAAGATCCAGAAGTTTGGACTCATTTGGAGAATTTTTGATAAAAAGCTCCATAAGCTGATCGACCCATCTTCGAGAATCAAGCCGGCAATGTCAAATCATGACTCATTGTCATTGACGACGAGAACCAAGACCATCTAGAATCACTGAGGCATCAAGTTGAATTAGGTCGCCATTGTCAAACTGTAACCCAACCTTCTAAGGAGATATGGTTGAAGTTGCGAGAAAAAACTCTAAAAAAGTGACTACATGTGAAGGCAAAAACTTGACCGGCACCAACCACTCACTGTATTCAACACGCGTTCCCTTGCAATCAACCTAAACCTTTAACTTGGTCCCGGTACAGCATGACCAGATGGCCGCAGTTGTCTCTTTTCACTTTTTACCACTAGAAAAAACACTTTTACATATAATCTTGAAAAAAATCTAATATTGAGGTCCCTACATTGGATTTCTGTCATTTTAGTGTCATTGAAAAGATAAATACTCTCTACCTTACTAACTCAGTGTTGGATTTGTATTGTGTGTTGGGTCTTGTTTACTGTTTTTGGTTATAACAAATGCTTTGCACACCTGTCTCTTAAGTCAATCCTGACTGCTCATCAGCCAGGCAACCAACGGTTAACCAAGCGTTAATTTATTGAGGTTTTGACTGGCCCTTATTTGTGATGGTGGTGTTATTATGAGCTGTAGGTACCAGCTTGCACCTACTAAAAAAACAGCCTTCTAACATTTGTTGGCAGCGGTGGGATCCAGCACTTGAGTTTGATATCACCATACAGCATTTAAGTGAAGATCTTTAAAAACCCTTGACCTGGAGCAAACATTGTATATTGGTTTTTATAGCTGGACTAATTTCAAATAATTCATTTTTGATTTTTCTAGATAACTGATTCAATTTTAACTGAACTTTTTGTGCGTGACCCAAAACATAGGGATACCATGGATAGTGATCTGGTTAGCCTAACCATGTTCACTGTAGCTGAGCTTAGGGGGTTGTGTGGGATTAGGAGGTTACCAGAAAAGCAGAGCTGGTAAAGTCACTTGAAACCTGGGCAGAGTGACAGCTGGAAGCCACAAAGGAAGCTCCATGGACCCCACCAACCTTAGTTAATTTTTTTCCAAACACACAGTTACCTGGGCACTGTCTAGAGCTAATGGGGAAATTCACCCCAGAAAATCTATGTCTGTCACTTAGGGAGAGAGAGATTGAGGTCTAGTTAGCCTACATGGTTGTAGAAGCCCAGAAGTTTGCCCTAGCAAAAAGGAAGTGGACAAGGGAAGAACAAATAGATGGTGGCAGAGAAAAAGAGGTTTGAGATGTCAAGGGATAGTCGGTGTGACCCAAGATTGACCAAAGGGGTTGTCCCTAAATATCAGCTGGGTGATTATATAAACATGTGGTTGACAACATTTTGAAGGGTCCTTAGAATGAGGAGGGTTAGCTCTCAATATTGGTATTCTCTTTTGTGGGAGATGATCTCAGCAGCTGGGAGGGTTAGGCTCCTGATACTGGAGGGAGAAGAAGCAGAATCTTACTCCCACATCAAAGAATGCCTGATCGGAAAGTTTGGTCTCACCCCTGAGCTGTGCAGCATGTAGTTAAGAGACACCCAGAATGTCAGCACCCAATCTTGGGTGGATTGTGTTGACATCGCAGTAAAGGCACTAGGTGGCTGAATAGAGCTTAACCAGGTAAGAACCTATGAAGGGATCTACAACTTGTTTATTTAGGAGCTCATATTAAGTAACTGTCCCTCAGAGAAATTATACCAGTATCTAGTGGGTTCAAAGCTTTCTAGTCCCAGAGAGCTGGATAGGAAAGCTGAAGAGTGGGCAAGGACAAGAGTACCCAAGATGTACCCGGGGAGTGATTCCACCCCACCTCCAAAAAGCAGAGAAAGGTGGATCCAGGACTTTAAAAATTATTGGGGAACAGGTTGTGTTTTGACTGTCAGCAGTCAGGTCACTACAGCGGTGATCAACCCTGTCCCAAAAAGGTGGTTAGCGTTGGGCTGTCCAGTATAGCCATAGAGGAGGACACTTCAGATGTGAAGTTTCTCTTAGCATTTTCTTGGGTGACAGGTCTAGATAGAAAACTAAATAAACCACCTTTCAACATCCTGTAATTCAATATAAACACCAGTGGAACTAACAGCATTGGGGTGCATTAATCTGCAAAATATTTAGATTACTAAATCCCTCATTATGGCCTGGCTTGACAGTGCAGCTATCATCGGATTATTCATTAGAAGGGCTTTATCTCTGCCTACATATTGGGAGCCAGGAATAGATGATTTGATTGGCCAGAAACTCTGCGCTTCCACAAAAAAGGTGCATGCCTTCCTCACAGCTGTAATCATTTTGTTCTTTATCCCGCAGTCTGAGGTTGAACATTGTAAGGTGCACACATAGGGTGTTGTAATGCAATTGAAGTGGGTTGAGATAACCAGATTATTCATGGTGTTTATCTTTCTCTTTGGCAGCCTCACAGATGGGAGTAGGGCAGATATTAACCTACATGGATTTTTAGGTCTGGCCCAACAATACACCTGCCTCCTGACTTTTTAACCTACACCAGTATTCTTTTACTGTTGATTGCTTTCACAAAAATAAAAAATAAAACATGCTATTTGCTTGTGATGCTTCAAATTACAAAAAACGTTGATTTAAAGCCAGAACTATTAGCATTGTGCAAGCTTTTTGGAACACGTCCAGGATGTTTTATGTTGAAATTTCTCTCATCTGATCTAAGATGAGACCTGGGTGAAATGTTTATTACACCAGTATAATGTGTGTAATTTCAGGAATTTTGCTGTATCCTTCTTGCAAAAATTCCCTAAATTCCATCATTATACCACGTAGTGTAATTACATGCCATTCCAAGAAACTTTTTTACTGTGAGTATACAGGCATAAAGTGAACAGTTAGAATGCGAGTGGCTGCTGCTCACACCAGTTGCATTGTACATGCAATTTTTTTCTTTATTGCAAAGAGTGCTCTCATATCAAAAATTGACCTGAGGACACATTTCATGCTAAAATATATCATTAAATAATGGATTTCCATTTAATTTAATGATGTGAAATTGTACTTAATTTAACCCAATTTTTGCATAATTACGTGACAGCAAATTAAAAAAATTCTCACACCTGTAATCATGACCATAGGTTAATGGAAAAGACCCAAACATTAGGTAAGAACCTACAATTATTTCAATATTCACACTATAATCTAAAGGCTTCACCAGACTGGTGTTTGAAACATAGCGATCAGACCTTACAAGAATCATCTATTGGGTTCCCTTCAGAGAAACTTCAAAGGCAGAAAAGAAAAAATGTTGACCAGTCATTTGAAGACGTTTCTGAATGCATCGGCCATCAAAACCTCTCCAGGGAGAAATTAAATAAAAACTACGCAATGAGCAGGAAAAGTACAGCAAATGCAACTTTGAGGCTAAAGCAATATTTTAAAGGCTGGGTTCATGAAACAGACTACAAAACTCATTCAAAGTATTAATGACACCAGTACTTCGGAATACGGTGAAAAACCCATGACATTCTTCAAAGAGAAATAGTAATAAAAGAATTGTCACTTTCACCAAGACAAAGGTCAAGCTTGCTTTGTGCAAACTCAGAAAAAGTACTCAAGCTGAAATGCCTAATGCTTATAACCAAAGTTACACCACTATACCATGACAAGAAAATCCAATCCTGCTTTACTCCTTAAGACATTATTAGCTAGATCACCCTCCAGTGGGTCGAATTAATAACTATGCCTCTGAGAGCAAGGGTAGTTCTTGATGATATTAAAATAGGCAAAGCCACTTTGCTTTTTAAAAAAAGAACTAGGTGCAAACCAAATGCAACAGAATAAAATCTGTGCTTTGCCAAATTCTACCTTTATTGGACAAATTATTGGAAAGCTGTGTTTTGTATCAAACCATTCACTGCTGACAACAGCATTTTAGGCAACTTCCATTCTGGTTTTAAATCAGGTCACAAAACTAAAGTGTCCGTTCAGCAATACAGTAGATGATGCTTGGTATTTTTTAGACTCTGGAAACAATAGCCTACAAATGCTTGTGGACCTGTGTATTGCATGTGACATAGTTAATAATTGCATGCTTCTAAACGATATAAAGATATTTAGGAAAGAGAACAAATATTTATTTTAAAGCACTCTAGAATCTTGTACCATTTTATGCTAAGCTCTACATCAAAGTATTCCCTCTGAGTGGCATTGTTGCCTGTGGAGCTCAGATCTTTGGAGACATTCAGGGGCATATTTATACTTTTTGGTGCAATACTGCACTAACACAGTTTTGCACCAAAATGTTTAGCACCGGCATGCGCTATTCCTGAGCACCAGCCGGGCACCATATTTATGGAATGGTGCAAGCTGGTGCAAAGGATGGGCTAGCGTAAAGAAAGTGATGTTAGCCAGGTGGGGCTGGTGGTATGGGAGAAGGAGGTTTTGCACCCAAAAATGATGCTAGGCTGGTTTGAGTAAAAAAAAAAGACTCTAACCAGCCTAGGATCCTTTTCTGATGCAGAACAATCAATACCACATGAATCCTGTCTTGCCATGCAGGGGGTCCGAAGTTAGGCCCCATTGACACTTTAATTAGGTGTCCCTCTGGTGTGGGTGGGGGTGTTTCTGGGGCTTGAGAAGGGCACCTGTGGACCCATTCCATGGTGTTCAACCATGGAAATGGGTCCACAGGTCCCATAACGTCCGGTCTGACCCAGGAGTTAAATATTGGTGCTAAGCAAGCTTTGCATCATTATTTAGCCCGACCTCCCACCCATGCGTCATTTTAGCACAGGGGGATAAATATGGGAGTATGGGGTTAGCACCATTTTTTAGATGGCAGCACCTATCTTGCATCTCAAAAATGGTGCAAACTCCAATGTTTGATGTTAGATGGGTCTTCATCAAAATATAAATATGGAGTTAGTTTTGTGTCACATTTGTGTAAATAAATGATGCAAAGTCAGCGCAAATGGGGTATAAATATGCCCCTCAGTCTTGGTCATACTACTAGCTTCTTAATCTGAACCTACTTAAATGTAGTTCCTGCTGATTGGCCCATCTAAAAAAACACCCTAGAAGATCTTGGCTAAATAATTTAAACTTGCATAACTGCAGATATTCATTAGTTGACTGTGTTTAGTCCTTGATTTTGAATCCGGATACAATTCTTAACCTATAAGCCAACATGAATTCCACATCTGAAATGAGATGATGCACCTGCTATCAAAAAAACAATTGCACGTGTGACTCACCCATAGGAAGTTGGCTTTCATGTAAGTGTGAACAACCTGCAATAATTTGAACAGTTGTTACACTCTTCATATTATACATAAGTATAGCATATATCTTGGTCTAAGTGTATTCACTCTCGTAAATTAGAATTGCTTCTTAAGAAGATTTATTAAAAATTGTGTATACTCTTAACCGTCTTGTATCTTGATGTAAGTTTCATGTATGTTGATTCTGATTCCAAGTAAGTCTGGTTTGTACAATGTAAGACCAAAATAAAAAAAATAAAAATCTATATCCATTTTGTACATTATACTTCAGATGAAATTGTCAAGTCAGTTTAGGGGGCATTGGATGGACTAAAAAGGACAGAAAAACTATGATTAAACAATCCCTTGAATACCTACATTTTCTATTGCTCTGAATGTTTCTGTAAAGATAAGAAATACTCGACATACATCCCCTCTAGCGATCTGTTAACCTCTAGGATCTGTTAACCTTCAGAAATACTATTGTTTGTCATTGGTGAATGCTTTCAATTCAGGAAGCCCCATTATCCTTTCTAGATGAGCCAGAGTAAGATTCTTCTATCTAAATATTCTTCTATCTATATTGCTCTTATGCACCAACTTGTAGGGATAGGTACCTGCCCTGTATTTTAAACATATGTGTCAATGCTGAGGTATTTCCCTTATGTTAATTTTCTGGTGGAACATTTTTGGGGTCTTTTTCTTGGAGTTCTTTTTGCCTTAATCATTCCCCACCACTCAATGGGTTTTGTAAAGGATTGTCATTGTTTGATTGTGTATACAATTATCTTGGGCCTAGTCAGGACCAGTCGATGTAGCTAAAAATCAAAGATCAATACATCCCATGCCACTTAGAGATACTTTCCCAGGAACAATTAGAATTCCTTGTTCAAGTGAAGTTTGCCCCCCCTCTCCAAAAATGAATATGTCCACATCTGATAATGTATAACTTTTCAACAATTTTAGACACAGCACTCAAACTACTTTTCATACTACATTCCGTCAGATACGCTGAATGCAGATGCCCAGTTGTTTATCAACATATGGACACAGGTATCTTAGCCTATTTTGTTTCATCAACATATACATTATTCACTTTGCTCCTTGAAGCATAACAAAAGTGTGACAATCGGGCCAGTCAGTAAGATCTAAAAACGCATAAAAAAAAGTGCAAATACATAAGTTGATAATTGAAACAGGAAGACATCTCAAGTTCTTTGATGTTGAAACTGTTAAATATAAAATTTCATCATGAACAGCGTGGTAAGTGCACCTTTACCCTCCCATCTTTCCTCCTCTGACAATCACTATTCACCTGTGTTGGAACTTGTGCAGGACATAAGCCTATCCCTCAAAATAGATGCATGTTTGGGCCAAATGTACAAAGCCTTTGTTTGGTCGCAAACATCCCGATGATTCACAATTGCAAAGAGGCCTCTTGGTGTGTACAAACCACAAATTGTGATTTGGTAACTCAATACCATACCGCAATTTATCATATCATATTAAACTTTTTTTTGGTTAAAAACCATAAAAGTACAGTACAAAATAACATTTCAATTTTTTTTTTAAAGATCACTATTTCGAAGCAAGACAAGATACTTTTAGAGCAACTAATCCACATCCCTAATCCCAGTGCACTTCATTGTACAGATAAGGAAAACATATTCTTCAGATGTCACAGAGTTTTAATTCATGGGCTCTCTACCTGTGTTGACACTCTGATGTTTAAGATAATAGGAATGTGCTAATACATTATGGAATCTGTTAGCAACTTAGAATGTGTTTTCAAAGATAGCTTCCATCTTCTGACTCACGAGATTCCTTTGTTCATTACACATCATTTGTTTTTCATAGTACAATCACTTCTAAAAGGGGGAACGTGTTAAATCTGTACACGTTGAGTGAGATTTTTTTTGTTTGGTCATTCATATTTTAAAGGTAATCCTGTGCACCAGGTCACAAGAGAAATGCATTAGCTTTAATCTACCAATAGACCAGATAGTCAGTCTTTGATAGATTGTTATGAATCATTTCCATAGACAGCGCTACCAATTTTACCTTTGCTATTCAAACCTATGGCAGTGCTACCTCTACTCAATTGTTAATGTACTACTTCCTCCATTAATCTCTATATGTGATACCTTAGAGATTCTCACATAGAACCTTCATTTTCCATATACTAACTTTGGTAGCCCACTTTTAGTGCAGGCCTCAATCATTCAATACAAAAAATCAATAGTCTTTTGAGAAGGGTTAAATGGCCATTTCTGATCTTGGCTCAAAATCCCATGTCTTAGTGTTTATCCTCTAACCAGTAACCCTACCCTTGTATTTGCACCACTACCTATGAAATGGCATAACATTATACTGGTACCTCTAAAATCACAGAGTTCCTGAAATAGCCCTACTTGTATTCCCAACAATGCAGACCATGGTTCCTTCTAACAGCATGCATGCCGAAGCTCATGATGAAAACATGAATTCCTTTTGCATCCTAGTAACCCTTTTCATCATCTCAACTCTCTTTCATCCTGAACCTTTCTTAAGCCTGACACATCATGTGCCCTTGCTAAGCAGTCATCATGCTCATTGATGTTTTATACCACAGCATAGTCAGCTAACTAAACATGGCTGACTGACACATGCTATCTTCACCTACACTCTGACTGTGGATCAGAGCCCATGTCTTCCCTACTACACCCCCTCCCTCTATTTTAAACTAACTCTCACTGACCAATCTGTATCTCCAGCTTTGGATGTTTCCCAATATATTGGGGAGGACCTCCAAACTTTCCAACTCATTTAATTGCTTTGGCTCCTTCTTTCTCACACTATGCCGCTTCCTCTTTACTATCACTGTCGGACAACAAGTTTGCACTCTATGAAATCCTCTCAGAAGAGTGGCCCTGCCTTTTTTTCCAGCTTTCCATAATGGAAAATAGGAAGTTTTCCTCTCTGTTGTTTCTATGGATCTGCGGGGCTAAGCAGCGTCCTGTTCCAGCCTTCTTCCACCCACAGTGAAGGCATGAGCCTGCATAGAATAATGTGATATCCAACACTATTGCTGCCCTGTTTATGTGGGTATGACACGGCCCCTTGACAAGAAAAGTATCTCTCTTCTGATATGCCTTTTATTGGCATGTGCTTATACCCACAGAGCCCCCTCAGCCTTCTTGGGAGTTGTTATGGTTAATACTCGCCTCCACTGCTTTGTTCTCTTGGACTATCATTTGTGTCCTTGTTTTCTTCCATTTCTTTGTGTCCCTGGGAACACCATTTTATTGTCCTTTCTCTCCACTAGCATACAGTGCACCCAGCTCCTCCTTTCAGACATTTATCCTACCATACACCGTAATATATCTCTTGGGTCTATCTTTGACTCAGTCTCTGTCGCAATAGGGACAGCACTGTTCAAAAAAGCAGTAAGAGGTTGCTCTGACGACTCTTTCATCACCAGGCACTTAAGTCAGAAGTTCCTGAGGAGCATTTTTGAGACACCACCAAGTCTTCTGTACCTTTGCTCCTGTTCAGGGCGTAGGTGGCCTAAATGAATACAGATATTCCTTGGTATTGTTTACATACACCAAACGTGTGGCATTGCAAGGTAAACTAAAAGTGAGTTCAAGTTACTTGGGAATGCACCATCACAGTCCCTCTATGAGTGCCCCCATCATCACCTATATTATTTGCCTTGATTGGGGAAGAGGTGTTCTCATCCCCATACAGTCTCCTCTGTTTACTGTGTTATAATTTTTAAAAGTTATGTTCAACCCACTATCCTCAAAAAAGCAAAGATAGGATTTAATTGTTTTTATTTATAGTGTTTATGTAAAATACCACACACTCCCATTGCCTTTCTAAATCAGTAACGTCCTCTTTATTTTACTATTTCGATAACATTATTAAGGATATGTTATTCTTTGAAGGTATGAACATCAGAAACACATTGAAGAATGTACAGTAATCTGCATTTACTAGTAATTGAAGTAAGGATGTTTACTTTAATTCATATACGTCTGCTCGCAGTTCCACACATTACTTGCTAGTATAAAATTATCTGGTTATTAACAAATAAGTCCTAGTCATATACCATTGTTTGGGGTCTTTCTGCAATAATAAATCACAAAAGGTATTTGAAGGTGGTTATTACGAATCCATCAATACTGAAAGATCACTTGAACACCGTGGGAGTGCAAAATGCCTCTTGAAATGCATAGCATACAAACAAGCAGTTATTGCACAGCACTGTATGATATGGATTGACCTGTTTTGCTCCTAGCCATTTCTTTGGCACGCCACATTTACATTGGTACTGGTATTGAGAAAATGCCTCTTGATGTGCATGTAAATTGCATCTTTTCAAAATGTGTCAATGTTTGGACATAAAATAAAGTAGAGTCCCTGATCAAATCTCACTCCGTAATTCAATTGTAGTTTTCTGCTGACAACACGAGCCTCGAGGGCCCAGTAGTTTGTGACAAAAGCTGAACACTCAGATTGCATGACATCCCGTGTATTCAACTGGGGCAGCGTTCCGTTATGCGGAAAACGAAGATAGTGACTTTTTTAGATTTTAATTTCAATGTGAATGAGATGTTTCATCATGTGTCAACCAAGCCTAGCTTGAAGCGTTTGTATCACAGGTGACACAAAAGGAAGCCATCTTGAACTTTCAATGCAGGGATCGAATTACAGCAATATATTATCCTGAGGTTTAATTTGGTAAAATGAATGATGCTTCCAAGTCATCCATTCTTTGTTTTGTTTTTTTACATGTGCACTGTACAAGATAAGGAAATATTTGTGAGCAGATATTGAATGGGCCAACTGAGACATCTATTTCTGTCCTGCGCATCTAATAACTCTGTGTGATTCAGTTTGCTCTCTCTCGGGAGAAGTGCTGAAAAAACGCAGTGCACCTTGGGATGATTTGGTTTTACATGCATTCCATTATTCTGAAATGAATGTAAAACCCGATGGAGGAGCTAAAATGTCTTCATCCAACAAAAACTGTACAGCATTGTAAATCTAGTTCAGTGCCGTAATTTATCAGCGTTCCACTTACTTAGTCGTGGAGGGAGTTCATTCTGCAGGGTCTGGAAAGGTTGTGATTATTGTACTAGCTGCAGAAATCTGTGCACTTTTGTTATTAGAACAACACTGAGCTTTATTTGGAATTTGGCGGGTGGCATCCTCCATCACAAATGGGGCGGATGCCCCATCCCCTGTTTTACAGGTGCATTATAGCGTGTGGCATTTGTGACATGGCGACCAGAATATCTGTCATATTTTGACGGATTGTCCTGTCCACCCTATCCACCAAACTCTAAATAAGGCTCAACGTTTTCCGCTGATTATTAGCCTTTGTATAAGCAGAAACAACACATAACATTTCCTCGTTGTATATTTTATAGGAATATGTCTTGTTTAACTACCTTTCTTCAACACTGTAATATTTAAGAGAAAATAGTTCACATTAGAATCACACATATCCTTGGATGCTTGTCAGAGGTTACAAATGCAATATTTATTGTTGTACTTTTGGGATTATTTTGATTAGTAATCGAACAAAGATATAGTACTACCAGTTCAACGTCAGATGTGAATTGTTTGGAAGTCATGCATCAGCTGTGAGGCCTGCAGACTACTACTGGTAAACACAGAGGGTCACCTTCCACATTGGTGTTACAGTTGGAGTCTGTTGGTCCCTTTGGTCTGCCTGGGGACGACTGTCCTGCCAGTCTAGACTGTTGTACCCTGTTAGCGAGTAATGATGCCTTCATTTGAAAGGAGCAGAGAGAATGCAGATGGAATGTGTGAAAAACCGGCATCCCTTCCGCAGAAACCTTTGCTACTTACTCTTCTTCTCCCTGGAGTCTCTACCTGAGCTTTAGCCACCGTTTACACTACTGGACGTCACTTAGGCGGTGATTCTAACCGCGGCGGGCGGCGGTCGCTGCCCGCCATGCGGTTACCGCCAAATGACTGCACCGCGGTCACAAGACCGCAGCGGCCATTCTGGCTTTCCTGCTGTGCTGGCGGGCGACCGCCAAAAGGCCGCCCGCCAGCACAGCGGGAAAGACCCAGCAACGATGAAGCCGGCTCCGAACGGAGCCGGCGGAGTTGCTGGAGTGCGACGGGTGCAGTAGCACCCGTCGCGAATTTCAGTGTCTGCGAGGCAGACACTGAAATTCCTTTTGGGGCCCTCTTACGGGGGCCCCGCGGCACCCCCTACCACCATCCTGTTCCTGGCAGGAGACCCGCCAGGAACAGGATGGCGGTAGGGGGTGTCAGAATCCCCATGGCGGCGGAGCGCGCTCCGCCGCCATGGAGGATTCTCAAGGGCAGCGGAAAGTCGGCGGTACACCGCCGACTTTCCGTTTCTGGCCGCGGCTGAACCGCAGCGGTCAGAATGCCCAGCCGTGCACCGCCAGCCTGTTGGCGGTGCTACCACGGTCATTCGCCCTGGCGGTTTTTACCGCCAG
Source organism: Pleurodeles waltl (assembly GCF_031143425.1). Taxonomy (NCBI): domain Eukaryota; kingdom Metazoa; phylum Chordata; class Amphibia; order Caudata; family Salamandridae; genus Pleurodeles; species Pleurodeles waltl. Next base: position 654,082,661 of record NC_090443.1, on the reverse strand, counting down.
GGTTAGAATGACCCCCTTAGTTTCTTAGTTTTGCAAATCACAGTTCCTGATTTGAGCTTCTCGAGATAGTGCTTTTATTAAATGCACCAACCACACAGGCTCGCTAGTGAGTTGGACTGGGAGGTGATCTTGTTTCTATAATTGACCGCTATTCCTGGGGATGCTTCCTTCTTCTCTATTTCTCTACTTCTCTCTGTTTTAGTTCCTTCCTCTGTTATTGTTGATCGTCAGCTAAACCAGGCCTACACCAGAAGCAACACAAGTCTTCTTTCTAGGCCTCTTTTAGTAACCTCAACCATGACATGATCTTCCTTTTCTGATGAGATTTTGCAGTCTCCCTATCTACATGCTGCCTTAGACCCTACCTTCTCTCTACCTCCTACCTCCATGTGTCTCTATCTGCTCCATAACAAAGCAAGACCATCATTTATTAGCATGTTTCCAGGACATTACTGCATTAACATCTTACAACATTTTGAAAGCAAGTAGAATTTTACAACGTTGTTTGCACTTATTGAAATACGTTTATCTGGAGATGGAATTTAAAGGTAATAAGGAGGAGGCTTGAATTAGCACTCTTCTAGAAATAAAAAAAACTGACCTACTGATCAAAGCTTTGGCTTTCGTGAAAGCAATCTCTAATTGAACTTAGTTCTTAAATTGCTTTTTAAATCAGTGATTCATGCAGTTAAAATAACCTATGTGGTGTGGTTCCTGTTATGATATAGGACCACAAGTGTGGGACTGCAGAATTTCACACACAACCTTCCACACCAACAGAAAATGTTGGCCCTGTTCCTGCCTAGCTCGCAGTGCCTCACCTGAAACCCTAACCATACGGGGAGAAGGTGATTTGTGCAACCCGGAACATGATACTCTGACTCCTCAGGGAAGCCGTGGACACAGATTTCACCCTTTCATCATATTACTCATGCATTCAAAAGAGAAAACACAAAGAAGATACTTAATCAACAGCAAGAAAGGTGTTTGATGTAAAATAATTACAAATATGAATACAAATCCCATGAAATTAATACAAAAAATTTAAACAGTTATTACAAAATATTATTACATTATATTTTCACATAAATAGCTATATATGTATTTAAAAAAGAAAGTTAACATATAACTTAAAACAAGAAAGAAAACAAATGCATAAAATAATATCAAATTGACTAACATAAAAACTAAAATAATTAAATTATTACTTATTTATTCAGTTTCAATGGAGATAGAAAGAACACATTAATTATAAGTAACAAATATAATCTAAGAAACACGTTTTCACAAACACCACTAAGTAAAATGTTTAAAAGAAATAACCAATATAAAAACATTATACATAAATAATTTCTAATAAAAGAATATATACACAAATAAATTAATATAAAAAATGACTTATTTTTATTTTCTTAGCAAAATTGTCACCTAAAAACACAGCATTAACAAATACATGTTTACATATTAGAATAAATGAAACATGACACCAATTACACAATAAATAATAAAGAAATACATATTTATAACTTAATTAACTCATTACCCCATACCCCTGCAAATCTAACAACATGCTGCTAAAATATAACTTATTGTAACTTATGGTAAAACGAAATTAAAAAAATAACATTAGATTTTTTCTAATTGAAAAATATTTAAAAAACTAAATAAACACTAAATTAAACATATTTGTAATTTAATTAACTTCACAACCTCTCCCTCTACAAACCAAACAACCTGCTACAATACTATATATCACTAATAACATAAAAAAACAGAATCACTTAAAATTAAAAACTACATTTGTAAACAATAAAAACAATTATGCTAATAACTAACATTAATATATTAACTAAAACACATTAAAATAACTAAAAACATTATTTTTTACAACTAGTTTACTGAAAACAATATTAAAAAGAACTATACCACACACTTTTTGCATCACAATATTGTTTCTGATGTTTAAGAGTTCCGATATTTGGAACTCAATATTTTGTCCAAACACCATTCTGACAGTATCGATCCCTTGCTGCACATGACACTTGGCTTTGAACAAGGGGGTTTGACAACATGGTCTGGCCGATGGTCAGGTCCTGTACCCAACCTCCCTGGGCATAGTTTGGCCTTACAGTATAGTTTGGCGTTGCAAGACTGGGGTTGCAACAGTCATTTTGCATAACATATAAACACACAATCCTGACTAAGGACCTCATTATGAGTTTAGGAGTCTGACCATTGGACCTCCAATACTGTGGTCTGGATGCTGCCACCAAGCCGGCAGCCTCCTGGCCGCTCTATTATGATGTTCCTGCAGGGCTCGCGGTACAGTCAGTGCAGAAGCCTTGGCTTTAGCTCTGAAAGAGAGCTGAGGCCAATACTAGCTGCACTGACTGTGCTGCCAGCAGTCGGAATGCGTACTCTCTGCCGTGGTAGTGCCATGGCAGACAGAGCACATTCTGACTGTGCTGACAGAGGGGCCCATCTTTATGTTTCATGACAGTGCCAACATTGGCACTTCCATGCTTGAACATGGATGTCACCGTCGCCGATGGATCAGGATCCATGATCATGGCACTGGTGGCATTTTGTGGCGGTCCGATCATCAGTATCACAACCTGGCGAATGAAGAAGAGCTATTTTCAGGTACACAGTCTTAGTAACAACACTATGATATGTCAAAGGGCAAATGGAAGGAATTTAAATTGAAAGTGAAGTTTTGAACACAATATTTTAGGAACGTCTTATATAAGATACCAAGGAAATATAAATGTAGACATCTATCACATCAATCATCAAAGTGACTCTCTGTGGATGTCTTTGCTAAGGAGCATGCCTGACTCATCAGCTGGTTGGAGAGACGAAAACAAAATTAGATAACTCTCTGGATTTTATAAATCTGAGGTTTAAAAATATCTTTAGTGAAACAATGTTTTATCAGAATGATGGCTCTGGTCGACTCTGGGTATGATCAAAATGATAGTTCATAGTGACTCTTAAGGGTAAATAGTAATATTGTAGCAAAAAAACAACAGCACAGACACTGCAATGAAACTACCCATTTATCTGAGGCAACAAAAAAAATGTTAACAAGCACAACATTTAATATTATTTTAGGACCACTTAGTGGAATATGCCACCTTAATTATTACCATAAATTTTTTCAGGTAATGAAGGTAGCTTAATTAGATTGATCTACATTTCTGCAAATAAATATGACTGGGGAATATTTTTCCCCCTTGGTATTCTGAGGCTAAATACTGTGACCTAGAAATGTGTAGGGATAATTTGGGCACATTATTGTGAAGAGCAGTATTCTATTTACCAATATCCAGAGGGGGCTTTCTTCATGGTACAAAACTACAATATTATTTGTGGGAATTTCCAATACAACTTGTGCGTGAATGTCAATGTTCCTACTGGCGCTTGTATTTTTGATGATGATAAAGGGACTCATTACAAGTGTGGTGGCCAGATGACCACCACACTCTCATTGATGGTTGGACCGCCCCACTTCAGGTGGTCAACCGCCCAATTACAATCCTGGCATGCGGCCCGCTAGGGGACCACAGTCCCAGCCTCAAACATGGTTCCCAATGTGGTGATGGCAATCTGAGTTGTACTCAGCTAGGGCGGTAATGACCTCACCACCGCCTGGCTGATTATAACTCCCCTCACGGCCAACCTTTCCCAGCAGTTTCATTGACATAGAAAGGCTGACAGTCAGGGTGTGCTGTGGGCCACAGGGGAGACTCTGCACTGCCCAAGCCCATGACCTGGGCAGTGCATGGACCCCCCTGCCCAGCACAGTTTGGATGCACACCATGTGCTGGAGGAACGCTCTATTACAATGTTACTGCGGGTCAGGTGGCGTCCTCCATGCAAGGTTGGTGGTCCCGCATTGGGTCCCGCCAGAATTGTAATGAGGTCATAAGTCTATTTGTTGCATTATGTTTCATATTTAAGTAGCTTGCCTTCTAAACCAACATTTATCTGTAGTGTATAATTATACCTTACCTTGAATGACATGCAGGGATTAGTGTTATAAATGCTTTTTGTTCTAGAGATGCAAGTACTGTAAGGTAATATTGACACATGTGTCATTTTATTTGAATCTACAAGAGACCAAATTAGTTCATCTTAACTTGGGAAGAAAGAAGAAAAATTAGGACTTTACTATAAAATAAATAACTTTCTGAGATGGGCTTTTAGTAGTTGTTCCTTGTGGTTTATTAGTATCACGGTACCATTCATATGTTGAATATGTACACAATGAGAGGCCAGACACCAAATGTCATAGTTCTTGTCCTCTCCTTCCCCCAGACACACCAGCCAAACCCCCTCACTCCACCACACTAAACACACCTTGGAGTTTCATTATATAGGCATATGAATTTCTGGGAGGCAGGTGCTAGCCAGCATCATGGTCCAGGAACTGAAGAGCAAGACTCCTGTATCTCTGCATGCACTCAGATGCTGACACTAGCTGAAAAGTGCTAGCCTCTCACAACCATTGCAGGTTCAATGTACGATTCAGAAGTGGTGTGAAAGTAACATGGCTACCTTTTGTGTGTCTGAAACAGTACACTAATTAAGTAATGCCCAGGTTATAAAGCTCTACTGGCCTTTGATTTCCCATAGAAAAAAAACTGTTATTTTAGATTTGCTCAGCCTTTTCTTCTGTTTGCATTGAAACATGCATGATCACTGGCTTAGTTGAGTTTCTGTGCACAGCTGCTCCTTTGAAGGCACTGAAAGTGTGCTGAGAATCTGACATTTTTCATGGGGCAACTAAGAAAACATTTTGTTACAAAATAAACTTCCAGGATTGGAGTTTGTTTTTGTAAAACAAAAATCTAATTGCTCTGACATTCTGGTAATTTTCTCCCAGGGGAGTTGTGTATGTTTTTTTTCTTTGTCTGGTCAGGCCATCAGGCTTTCCCTGACTGTCCCAAACAGAAAAAGTACCTTTGAAGAACTGCCAGGAATATGGTGTATTTACACTGAAGGCCTAAAATCTCTTGAGACATCTATGTAAGGTTTCCACCAGCACAGCCAGCAGAAGCACTGTCAGTAGCATTACAACAATCTACCCAACACTAAATAAAGTGAGAGGCAAGTTACTCTACCACATTTGTGGTTGAGTTGCATGTCTGCCAAAAAACTCTAAATGAGGCGACAAGTCTATCACACCAAACCAAAGACTCAAAAAATCCTTGCAAATAATTTACCTGCAAAGCTGCAATGAAATGTACAATACAGTTAGGACAATTTGACCATGATTCAAAACAGGTGCACTTTAGACTATGCCCCCTAGATCATGGTGAAATATTCTCTTGAGAAACAATTGCGCATGAGTACTAGAGAAAGCCTGCATGAACACCATCTGAGTACATGAAGAACATGTTTTTTGATTAGTGCACATAATTGGGCTCTGCTGTGCATTAGAGTTCACTGTGCAAACATGTATATGCAAGAATCTCAAATTATGACAATTTAACAACAATGACAAAGAAGTATGTTATCATTTTTGACTAACACTTGGTATTGTCTGTCTTTCTTTGTGCATCCTCAAAGCAACATGCTACCCAGACACAGACCATGGAGAGTCCCGACAGAGCAACCTGCCATCCAGTATCTCTCTCTGTCCCAACTCCTCTGCTCTGATGCATGTATTAATAATCAGCACAAAGGTTCATGTAAAGTGTTGTATGTGATCACCATACCTCCTAAAAATGCAGACATTTTACAAGTGAATGTTCACTGTAGATCAAGATACAATGGCACCACATTTAGGTGTATAAAAGGATATATGTGGTAATATTCCCCACTGGAGCTATTTTAACTAAACCTATTTTGGAAGGCACTCACTTATCCCATTGGAAATGTTGGCCTTAGCAGTTTAGGGTGACATAACCCCAAACTGTTTGACTGTTTCCCTTCATTTTTGCAGGAAGGTATTGTTCTTGGCCTTAGGACTCTGCATATTACCACTGCTTGCAAGTGCTAAGGTGCTTGTGCTCACTTCCCTAAACAAGGTAGAATTGGTTTACACCTGATTGGCATATTAACTTCCTTATAAGTCCCTAATAGAGTATTATACCATACACCCAGGGCTTTAAAATTAAATGCTACTAGTGGGCCTTCAGCACTTATTGTACCATCCATTTAAGTAGCCCCTTAAAAACTGTCCCAGGCCTGCCACTGCAGTGTGAATGTAGTTTTAAACTTGGCAGTTTAACCCCTGTGCCAAGTCTTAAGCTCTCTTTTTATTGCATATACGTCACCTAAAGCTTGGCTCTAGGTAGCCCACAGGGAAGGGACTAGTGTAATTAGAAGGTTGGACATATATTTTCAAGTTTGATATGTTCTGGTAGTGAAAAAGATCTACATTTGTTTTTCACTACTGTGATGCCTACCTGACCAATAGGATAACTTTGGGTTGCCTTATTATATTTAATAAGTGCTAGCATTTGATTGTGGACAGATAAGCAATTCATGTTTGGCATCTATGAAACAGTAATTAAAAATCGTCCTTAACAGTAAAGTCGGATTTTAAAATACAAGTTTAAAAATGCCACTTTTAGAAAGTTGAAAGCAACAATTTGATGGATGGAGTGCTAGAATTAATCTTAGCAACTGGTAATCACTTGGGCCTCATCCAAATCTATCAATTTTTGACCACCTTAGTTTGGACTCAGCCGTATGCGAATTGGTTTTGAGCCTGCTCCTCATGGGATAAGATCAGCCTGAAGTTCTAACTCAAGTTCAACGAGAACCAGAACGCAAGCAACCTAAGGCCAGTTTTACCCTAGTTAGGGCTGTTCAGCCAGGTTGGTTCCAGAGGCACAGTGACCCTGGGACACACATCTGGGCATACCCAGCACACTTGAGCATCAAATGCAAAGATAACAAGGTGATGGATGAAATGCTCGACTCTGACAATCTCTTGGACCACCTCGCAATCCATCATTTTTTCCCCATCATGCCACAGGGGTTTGGACCCAGCCATACGCTAATCAATCTTGACCCTGCCCTTCATAGGAACAGTCCAGCCCGAACTGCCACAGGTGAAACTGGTCCTGGGTTGTTTGTATTCTGATTACGGTTCAGGAAATACCTGGCCTGGCAGTTTGGGCTGGACTGTTCTGATTGGTGCAGGGTCATAACTGATTTTCACAAAGATGGGTTCAAACTGAGGTACCTGATATGCAAAAAAACAATGGCTTGTGATGTGGCCCCAAGTAATTACCGGTGGCTGAGAATAATTCAAGCATTCCATCCATCACTTTTTGCATACTTTAGTATGTATATAATAAGTTGCACGGGTGTGCCCAGACGTGAGTCATGTGCACACTGTGTCACTGGAAAGAAGTTATTCCCTGCTATTGAGCCCATAACAAAGGTGAATTTTGTCCTGAATTGTCTGTTTTCCTGTTCAGGAAGGCCATGGCTTGGCAGATTGGGCTGGACTGTTCCCATTGGAGCAAGTTCAAGACTGATTTGCATATAGCTGGATCCAAACTGAGTTGGTATGGTGTCTAAAAAAATGATGGACTGGGATGCGGCCCGAGTAATTGCCAGTGGCTGAGATCAATCCGACCTTTCCATCCATCGCGTTTTGCAAACTTTTAAAAACTTGGCATTTTCCTCCCTTTTGCCATTTAGTGCCTACAAACTATCCTAGGTCACTTAAAAGGGTGTGGTTGGCAGTTATATTTTCTGAATTCCTCCCAGACAGTCACACAATGCAGGGTTTAGCTGTGCCTGACTGGGCCATCTGCTGAAAGGCTAAGGGTGGGTCTGGGCACAGCCCTACTTGCAACTTAATAAGCTGCGTTCTGCTTTCACGCAAAGGGACTGTCACTGCATTATCCGTGCAGCCAGCTCGGAGCCAAGACAGGGTAGTCAGGAAATTCCAAGCCTTTCAAAGAGCAACCTCTGGAAACTTCTGACATTTCAAAGAAGAAACCAGTTATAAAAATACAACTCTCAGATCCTCTCTTCAGTTCACTTTCTGAACCTGTGGAAAGGGTCTAAGAGCACTGTCTGCTGCTGTGGCCTTATGTGTACTCCAGAAGACGTTGGAAGGACTACTTTGCTGTCTGGACCCCTCAACGACCAGCCCTGCTCCTTGAGCCCTGCTTCTTCACCCTGAAATTGGGGCTACCAGAGTGACTTCAAGGCCTAGTTCCTGAATTCCTGTTCAGAACCACTGGGACAAAACAGGCTTCCACCATCTTGAACCCACACTGCACCCCGTGAGTGATTTCTAAACCCCCAAGTTGTGTCTATCTTGTCCTGCTCCTTTGACTGTGGTGTTAAATAGACCCAGATAGCCAAAGTCTAAACCTTGGGACTTTTTGTTTTGGAAAAAAGCTGCTTTGAGAATCGAGGGAAGCCTGCGACCAATCTTCTCATCATGTGTATCTCCAGTCAGACTTTGTTGTAGCTCCTGCTATGCTTTTTCCTGCAGCAGCAAATCCTGTTAAGTGGTCCTTCGCCAAAGGGGTACCAGGCTCCTGGAACTCTTGTTGGCTGAAGCTGCCTGCCTCGTCCCACTGGAGGTTTTTGACTTGCAAAAATGTAACAAAGGGCCTGATTTAGAACTTGGCAGACAAGTTACTCCAACACAACAGTGATGGATATCCCGTCCGGCGAAATATATCAGATTGAATATAATGGGATTTATATTTCAAGGGACGGGAAATCTGTCACCATATTGACGGACTAACTTGTCTGTCAAGTTCTAAATCAGGCCCTAAGTCCAAACCTAGAATTCATCACTGTGAGTTTATCTGGCACCTTCCTGACAACAATGCTCCCTCCTCAGCCACCACTGTATTCCTTCTTCACAGAACTTTACCTTCTCTGAGCATTTTCTTCCAAATTTCTACTAAGGGCCTTATTGCAACTTTGATGGTCGTAATTACCTGACTGCCAATGCCACAGTCAGGAGGCAGCAGTCATAACCAGCTGCCTCACCCCCAGTCGCATTATGATGTTCCCGCTGGGCTGACTGGCAGGAACATCGTATTACAACATTCCTGCTTGTCAGTCCAGCGGGAACTGTGCTATGGTATTGGACTCGGCTCCCTTATCCAATAGCTTAGCATGCCAACATCCTTAGAATGCGCACTGTATGCAAAGCATGGCAGTGACCCCACCATGAAGAGGCTGCAGAAACTGGACTCATGATCAGCGCGGCTAAGCTCTGCACCGATGTAACTGATTATGACTCCAACTGCCAAAAGCCCACCCATATTCCTGGTGGGCACAGCAGTCCCCTGGCACTCCGACCAACAAGGTCATAATGTGAGGATAGAAACACCTGGAGTGTGGTGATTCAGCAGCCACTGTGAGGCTGGCAGTCTCAAGACCGTCAGCCTTGCAATGAGGAACTAAGTCCGAACATCGGAATCTTGACTGCAAATGGCTTTCGACAATGAGGCTTCCTCATCTAGCACCGCTGGCTGCCTTGTCCCTCTGAACTTTTCCTTCTCAATTATTTTTCTTCAAAATTTCTTCTGAGTCAGAAGACAAGCAGTGGCCAGGCCAATCTACTTCAGGTATTCGACCCGCACTCCATTGCAATCATCCATAACTTTCAACTCTGCCCCGGCCTTGTATGACTAGATGTCTATGGTTGGCGCTTTGATCTTTTAGGTGCTATTTTACACTCTAAACTTTAAATATATATAACTCTGGTTATGTTATTTAGCGTTGGGGAGGACTTCCGGACTAAGAAAGATAAATAATCACTGTCAATCGAATTAATGAAAATCTTCCCCCATCAGGTTGGATGCCTGTAGATGTATTTGAGGAAGATATGGAAAAATTAGTGAGGAGAACTCTGGATTTGGTTGGTACTTCCAGAAAAAGCCTATAGTGCAATCTATTAAGATTAATAAATTGTCTTTTGCAAGCTTATTCATCCCCTGCAAATAAGGCAGTTTGGTTTTCATTCGAAGAAACAACAGAAGTAGATCTCTCATCTAAAAAAAAGACTACCAAGAAGGATAAGAGAACAAAAAAGGTGTGGCTATGATAACACCTGGGTGAACAAAACAGAAGCAGTAAAATGATAAAATCAAAAAGCCCTTTTGAGAACTATAGGGTAAAATAATGGTTCATTTTCCATGCCTAAGATACACAACATCATTAGCATGGAATGGCAAAAATACATAGGGGGTCATTCTGACCCTGGCGGTCATGGACCACCAGGGCGAACGACCGCGGGAGCACCGCCAACAGGCTGGCGGTGCTCCCATGGGCATTCTGACCGCGGCGGTACAGCCGCGGTCAGAAACGGGAAACATTTCCCGCTGCCCAAGGGAATCCTGCCGCCATGGGGATTCCGACCCCCTTACCGCCAGCCTGGTTCTGGCGGTTTTGACCGCCAGAACCTGGCTGGCGGTAACGGGTGTCGTGGGGCCCCTGGGGGCCCCTGCAGTGCTCATGCCAATGGCATGGGAACTGCAGGGGCCCCCTAACAGGGCCCCACCAAGATTTTCAGTGTCTGCCAAGCAGACACTGAAAATCGCGACGGGTGCAACTGCACCCGTCGCACCCCTTCCACTCCGCCGGCTCCATTCGGAGCCGGCATCCTCATGGAAGGGGGTTTTCCGCTGGGCTGGCAGGCGGCCTTCTGGCGGTCGCCCGCCAGCCCAGCGGGAAAGCCAGAATGGCCGCCGCGGTCATTTGCCCGCGGTGCGGTCATTCGGCGGCTCCCGCCGGCCCTGCGGTTACTGCGGCCGGCGGGAGTCAGAATGACCCCCATAATATCTTTTTATGGTTTGAACAGACAGACACCTAGTAACAGCACCGTAAAGTCTATAGATGAGCTATCAGCTGGGAGATGTTCTCCCCTTTCACCCTCCTACTAGATAGGAAGCGTTGCATTATCTCAAAGCAGCTAGGAATACAGGGGAAAGAGGTCCAGACCAACCGTCTATCACTATCGTAAAATTAGATCTGGATCTTTGGGCCACTTACATGATGGTGCTTTTCTATTACTGTTATTATGCTGGGGTTCTCTAGTTCATGGAGGGGTAGTATTATCTTGCCTTTACATAAAAAAGGCCTTTGAAACCTACCTTGCAATCACAGGCAGATTACTTTGTTGGATGTCACAGGAAAGATATTTGCTAATTATGTATTAGAATGGGTGGAGGAAAAAATATTATACCATTGGAGCAGGCAGGATATAGAGCTGGTATTATGACCTTTGTTAAAAATACCTTTGAGCCACCTACTATTAGAAAAATATGTGAAACGAAGGGGGATGTCTATCTATGTGGCCTATATAGATTTTTCAACAGCTTTTGATCATGTGACAGGCTGACCCTTTGGAAAAAACTAAATGCCACAGGAATACCAGGGGTTGTCCTCAAAGGTATTATCACTCTTCAAACCGTATACCTGGTGTCATGTTATAATAGGTAGTAGGTGGGGTATGACTCTCAAAATGCCGGCCAGAAATGGTTTGAAGCAGATATTATGGTTGGCACCCCTGATTTTTTCCCTGTATGTGGTAGATCTGCCCACCAGGCTGCTGGTGATGCCCCAAAATTAGACACTTATCCTTTTGGGACAATAATCTATGCAAACTATATTGTTCTGCTGGACCTGTCTCCCAAAGGCCACCAGAAGCGTCTTTTTTATTTTGTAATCCTATTCAGACACTCATTTCCTGAAGATTAATATAAATAAGACCAAAGTCATGAGGTTTTGTTCAAAGGGGTGTTGGACCAATAGAAAGTATAAGTGGTCCAACAATAGTTCTACCATTGAAGTAGTAAAGTCTCACCCTTATCTCACCCAAATTTGACCAACAAAGAAGATATTGCACATCAAATAAGGCATGTATCCATGGTATTGCACTAAAGTCACTTTATGGAGCAACAGGCTATATGCACTTTAATCATCTCCTAACAGTATACAAAATAAAGGTTCTGTTGACCCTTTTATACTCTGCAGAGAAAATAAATATCATTCAATGGCACTTTATTCATAAGGTGGAGGAGAACTTTACACACCAGTGTTTTGATAGAAGCATTAAGGCTAGAATTTGATTTGGTGAGCATTTACATATGATAATTAGCCGCTATTCTAAGATGGTATCATTGTATTTTACGTACTAAATAAAAGTCTTTAAGGAGTCTCATGGCCACAGAATGTCTCCTTCCGACTGCATAGGCTAGGATGTTTTTAACTAATATTTCATCAGCACCTCAGCGCTTTTGTTTGACTAAATTAAATATTCAGAATGTGAGCTATGTTATCCCTACATTTTTTTTAAAGCATAACATGATAAATTCTTCCATGGAGAATGATTTGGACATTTGTAGTGCAAAACCTTGTTTCCATTGTGTTATGCAATCATGCCAGGAAGCAGTTCCTCAAGTGTATTGGAACTGGAACCTGGAACTCAGGGTGTGAAGGTGTGTAGTGCTACGTAGGTTGAAATGTTTACCACTAATACCTGTGAGGAAAGCATTGCACAATGTAGTTTAGAAGGAACAAATTTGCATCTTGTGCTACTATGATGTACAGATGATTGAGCATGTTATATTTGTTTGTTCTAATTTAAGGGTCTACCAACAGAGACTTTTAACACCACTTATTAGAAAAATATGGAATTACTACAACTAAAGTTGCTGTGGAGAAGATACATTGCCCATTTAAATAAAGCAGTATTTTATTTTGTAAATGCAGCCTGTTTTCCTTAAAGGAAAATGGAATGCATTTTGAAAACAAAAATGAAAAGTTTTCTTTTCATTTTTTCAGAGCAGGCAGTGGTCTGTGGGACCACGGCCTGCTCTGAAAAAATGTTTTTGCATGCATTCACAAAGGGGAAGGGGTCCCATAGGACATTTGAAATTGGCGCCAACTGTGATTGTTTTGCTACCGCATTCGCGGTCACAAAACAATCATACATACCATTTAGATTCGGTATTAGGAAGGGATGCCCTTGACACAACTCTTCCTAATACCGAATCGCAACTTTGTACATCCCAAACAGCATTCTGCGAACTTGCCCCTTTGCGACTCGAAAAATGCTTTGTACATCTGGTTCTAAATCTCTAATAAAAACATGGGAACTTTGGCACTTTATAACTCTGGTTCTCTGAGTGGAATTTTGTTGTTTTGGTGTCAAATAATTTATCAACATTTAGCGTAATTTTCTGAATTGGTTTGGGATTGTCTTGCTCACACCTGGGCACCCTCTTCAGAACACTAATGGATCAGAGGAAGGTAGAAGAAGGACTCTACCTGCTTCTGAGATATAAAGTAAAATTTTATAACCATACCTATAACATAATTCTAACCTTTGTTTATTGTACAGTGAATTTCTGTTTTTTTTAATCATATTCACCAACTCCCTCATTGAGTACAACTTTCAGCTATACACAGAGGTGAGTTGCCACAGGGCCTGACCTCAGGCCAATCCCTGATCCCAATACCCTATGGGCATCCATAAACCACCACATGTGACTCTGTACTTGCCTCCAGCAAGATCTTGTACGCAACCCTCCACAGATGCCACTTTCTCTGAGGACACCCACTCCACAAGTACATTTATTATTTTGTTCATATCCTGCTTAGAATTTAAAAGTGGTTCATGCAAGAGTATGGTATTGGTGCACATCAACAGGGAAAATGTCCCAAAAGCTGTTTTCACTCTTAAGGGCTGGTTCTTTTCCTATGAGAACACAACATTTCCAAATAAAATACTCTTTCTTCAGATTCAGATTTAGGGTAAGCTATAGAAATATCCAACCACTATTTTTAATATTTATAATAAATCCCTTTCACTGGTGAAGCTGAAATTTTGATATTAGGAGACAATAACTTCCTATATTCTAATTAGCACTAACCTGCCAGCAGATGGTCCCTGTCAGTTCATTCCATTGATGAGTTTTAAAAACTGGTCTCAGGGCAAAAGCAATGTTGTGGAACTTTGGTAAGTAGTATTTGGTGTAACATATGTGACTCCTCACAGTTCAGGAAGGGAAAGGGAGCTTCATTACCTTGTGGCCTCATAGTTTAGTGTAAAGAGGGACCTCAGGAAGAGAAGCCTTTTTTCCCTAGAGCATCTGCAGCAAGCTTGACAGCAGCCAGTCAGAGATGGAGCTGGTCCCAGCACCACTTTTGTTGGGTTTTAGGAGGAGTGGACTGTTCATATGCCTAAATACACCCTGGGCTTGGACACAAGATGCCCCAATTGCAAAAGGTGCTGCCATAATGGGGTTCACTGAAAATATCAAAACATCAAAAGTGGACTCATCCCTAGGTCTTTGGCACATACCTGAACCTAAGGGAGAACAGAAGACGGCTGGATCTGTGGCCTTTCAACTGTGGTTGGACTAGAAGGGCTGTACATGCTCTCACTTGTATCCCAAAGTGAGAAGTGGACATAAACATGTGTAGCTACAGGGACACAACACGCTGCAAAAGGCCCTTTTTTTCTGAAGTACGCAGCTGACCTGTAGAAACTAGGGGTGGGCAGAACTCGTGGAGTTGTACTTCAAGGAATTCCACTGAGTTACATAGAAACTCATCAAGATTCAGCAGGGTTTCCCTAGAAACAATTCTCTTTGGTGTCTGTGGCATTAAGCATTTAAATGCAATTTCTGTTATGTGGGTGCCGAGCTCATCATTAGAGTAGTGTAGGGTAGGTAGGTCAAAGAGTATGTATGCAACACCAGTAATAGCAGCATAGTGTCACGTAAGTATAGGTAGACAGCTTCCATGTTCTGCGCTTCACTGACAGGCAGATGTCTAAGCTCAGCAAGCCAATCCACTGCAAGAAATGAATTGGAAGTTTTTGTTGAGAGTCTTTTGTCTAATGTGGCTCTCTTTTCTTAAACAATTTAAAATTCCGTTACTCTGATCAGGAAGGACCAGAGCAAATCGCACCAGGAAGTGTTTGGAGTATATGTTATTGTGAACATGGCTAATAGTGGCAAATATCAGACTTGTACAAGCATTTACCTGGTTGAACAATGTAGCGGTCATCATGCTGGTGAGTTATTTAAGTATTCATAAATGTATGATGAACTTAGAAACTCAGCATCCTGATTGGTGGAGTCGTTTTTGCCAACCTCTGTGTTACAAATGGAGCACCGAGTGGCAAAACTCAATTAACTCCACCGGCAGAGCGGAGTTCACCGCCCACAATGTTCTTGTGGACTTTCCAATGACTACATCTGCTTTTCAAAAGCAAATTATTTTGTGCTTCAGGCTGACTATACATTTTTATACCAACCTTCAAAGCTGGAAATCAAAATAATTTCTGAATTTTAATTAAAAAAACCCTATTGGTTAAAGATCCAAAGTTTGAAAAGCCTGTCATTTTACCCTGTGTCCTCTTATTGTTCATAGAAATAACTTTTACATTGATTAATGTCTGTGCTAAGCTTTTGTTTTTGTTTTTTTAAGTTTGAACTTTGTTGTGCTATGATGCAATGACATCAAACATTATTTAAAAAGTTTGGCAGCCTGGGAGAACCACCATGAACAGATGGTGCTCTGACCCCCGAAACTTGTGATTGCCCCACTCAATATAAGAGTTACATAAAATGCTGGAATGACAATAATAGAGCCTTAGCTGTTTCCACTGACATAAACCTTTGACCTAACAGCCCTTCTGCTATAGGGCTTTAATGTCATAGTTATGTTCTGCTGCCCTATTGAGGCCAGGGAGACAGCCATTTGTTTTCCTTACCTACATATCTTACATAGCAGAGGTAGGTGGAGAAAAAGCACAATGACCTCCACATGCAGAAGTAAACTCTATTTCTCCCACCATACTCTAAATGATGTCTGTAATGTGCATGTGCCACAACATGTGATGGCTCACTTCGAATTGAAAGAGATATTGTTAATAAATGAGTATATGGCTGAAGTAGAAATGGAGGATACCCTGTCCTCAAAGATCTAAATCCCATTGTTTCCTATTGGATTTAGAGTTTGGTGGATGGGATATCTATCACTGCTGTGACGGAGCAATCCATTCACTGAAATCTAAGTTAAGTCCTAGGTTTCAAATTTGCTTATTATCCAAGCTAATGAAAATTCAAATTTGTCAATATGTATGTACCATTGTTTTTTCAGTTTTTCAATTGTCCAGCACAAACCCTTACAAATATAAATTGTATAGTACAAAAAAGTATGATTGCCCATTTTTACCTCTCTTTTCATTAATTTTTAGCAATGAAAAATGTTTGAAATAGGTTTGTTCACTATGACATATCCAATGTTATGAAAATAAATTAATCACAATTTCTGATTGTGCTGTAGTTGTTCTTTTATCTATATGCAGTTAGCATATAGTTCAGCAATGTTAAAGATGCTGCAGTTGCCAGATTTATTGTGCTAATTGGGGGTGAGCATTAATTCTAGGGGAATAAAATAGATGCTCTTGATAGATATCAGTATAATTATATGATAAAACCTCACCAACCTCTCCGCAATTAGCACAATAGCATTTTTCGATGGGTTTAGTTTTAATTTAAAAACAGTTTTGGAATGTTCAGATTGCTTTCAAGGCCATCAAAGATGCACTTACGTCCCCAAAATTCTTGTCTCTTCAGAACTTACATCCCACTTTTCTTAAAAACAAGGTATGATTTTTTGTTATTTCTGCCATTGTGACTTTTTCCATAAGGAAGAACTATTCCTTTAGGTAGATAGGAAATTCTAACAAATTCATCTTAGCCTTCAGTATACATTTTGTTCCCTAAAGTAACTATAGCTTGTGTTCCCTCCATACACAGTGCTGTCCTCAATGATGTTATTTCAGATGTTGCAGAGATGTTGTTGATGATGTCATAGAACATGTCATGAGAAAGGTGATGTGAAATGTAATTAGCAGAATGCATGAGTAGTAGTTACTTTAGGCACGAGTTATAGTTACTTGAGATAGCTATAACTGGTGATTTTCAGTGATTTCTTAGTTTAAAAACAGTATGTTTTAACTAACATTTTCACTTAGGTATAATGTCCTTTTACCCTCAGTGAATTTCTATAGTTTTGTTTAATGTAAAGTACCAACTGTAATGTCACTTTAACAAATGTGGTTCTTCAAATCCCAGTAGGGATCACTATTTTTCATGCTGAAGAATCCCATTACTACACAGGACAATTCCTAAAATTATTAGAGTAATAATAATTAATTACATTATCCTTAAAATCTATTATCACTACTATACACTTTCCATGTTGTTGTGCTTGGGGCATCTGGGTATGTTCAGTCTCCCCTCTTATATTTTTTTAATTCATGTCTCTGAGTCATAAAATGACTGCCACAGCTTATTGTTGAGGTTGTGCCAAAAAGGATTGACTAGTCCTGTTTAAAGTGGACAATCTGATCATATCTATGCAGTAGTAGTCCAAATATACCTGCATTTCTTACCCCCTTCCAGAACAACAGGCACCTCTTTTAATACATTTCTCAAAAATGGCTCAATGAATTTACTACAAATCACAAAAGGTATACTGTCTGAGCAAAGTTGATGTAATTGTGTTCAGGTGTTTTTTCATTAGATCTACCAGTTGGTTTCATGTAGAAGTTAACTTTGGAGATCAATGTTTTGGGACACCAACTTTTCTTTGCCCCGCTTGAAGGATCACCACAAAACATACCCTGAAGGAGCAGGAAAAAATTGTCAAACACCATCAAAGTATTAGTGAAAAAATTAAGATCTTCCTGTAAAATAGTTGTTAATTAATAGTTGTTTTTTTACACCTGCTGGCATCAATATATGGTATGTGCTGAGAGCCCTAGACCTGTCTCTTGACAGTTTCAAAGGCCTCAAATTGTGGAGTGAACTTACAGTCTGCACCAAGAAAGCCATCAAACATTGGCTGCTTATTCGTGTTCTGTGCTTTGCTAAAAAAACTGCTTGTAGGCTGCCATATTTTTAGAAAACAGTAATGAATAAAATATTTATTTTGAGTTACTCAAATGGTTGCCCATATAAACATTTTAACATGTGTTGGTAGGCTGTGTGACACATGGATGTTGCTATAAAATGAGAACAGCTGTTTAAAAAGAGAACAACACCCAAAATGAACCTTTCATATTAATGAAACTATTTCTCTTGTCAGACTTAACTTTTTGGTGTTTGGATATCAACACCTCTCTTGTTGATATTGCTTTAATCCCCATAATAGAAAGCAATGAAGTGGTCCAAAAAGTTTTTGCATGAATGCTTTCTAATAAATGCACGTTTTATCTAGACAGTAAGCTTGGCTTAGATCATTGATCTTCATCCAATTCTTATTTTTTTTTTATGAAGACATTTTTAGTTGCACTGAAGTTTTCTTAAATGTGGTGGCTGCTTGCTAAGAGAATGAAAACAGTACCAAAATATCACCAACAATGCAGCAACTGTATAAGAGAAGCTACACACATAGAGCTATAGATATTTGATGTGCAACAATACGGAAGTGAATAAGGAATGAGAAATGAGGACATCTGTGTCAGTGGTACTACAGACTCTTCATGATGGTTCCCTGTGTGAAATATAATTCTCATGTCCAAAATTGTATAGGCTCAGACAACTTTTTATTTCTTTGTATGAATTTCCAAGTGTGAACCTAGAACTTCAATGAGTGTTTTTTCATCACGTAGGTAGGAAGTGGTGCCCTGTGAAAGGGGAAGTCATGTAAACTGTTTTTCGTTTAACACTTTGGCGGTGATTCTAACCGCGGCGGGCGGCGGTCGCCGCCCGCCATGCGGTTACCGCCAAATGACCGCACCGCGGTCACAAGACCGCGGCGGCCATTCTGGCTTTCCCGCTGTGCTGACGGGCGGCCGCCAAAAGGCCGCCCGCCAGCACAGCGGGAAAGACCCAGCAACGATGAAGCCGGCTCCGAATGGAGCCGGCGGAGTTGCTGGAGTGCGACGGGTGCAGTAGCACCCGTCGCGAATTTCAGTGTCTGCTAGGCAGACACTGAAATTCTTTTTGGGTCCCTCTTACGGGGGCCCCTGCAGTGCCCATGCCATTGGCAGGGGCACTGCAGGGGCCCCCAGGGGCCCCGCGGCACCCCCTACCGCCATCCGGTTCCTAACAGGAAGGCGGTCCATGGAGGATTCTCAAGGGCAGCGGGAAGTCGGCGGTACACCGCCGACTTTCCGTTTCTGGCCGCGGCTGAAACGCCGCGGTCAGAATGCCCAGCGGTGCACCGCCAGCCTGTTGGCGGTGCTACCGCGGTCATTCGCCCTGGCGGTTTTTACCGCCAGGGTTAGAATGACCACCTTTATTTTTTAAATCAATATGTATGTGTAGATGTGTTATTTAATATTACATTTCAGATGGAAGTTAATGTTTTTACTGTGAAATATCAAATGAATTATTTTTTAAATAAGAGTACAAATTAAAGGGATACACATTTATTGGGATTGCCTAGAAACTTAAGCTTACCAATAAGGAGGTTGATATTTGACTGAACAATATTATTAGAAAAAAGCGATTAAACAAATTTGTAATTCCTAGAAGAGAAGAATTATATACTGAATGAGAAAATTCAAGTCAGAGTATTCATACAGTTTTACAGATTTGAGCTGGGAGCATGAAAAGGTGACATGGTAATAATCAAAGCACTAAGAAGAATGTGGAGCTAGAGATCCATACTGTTGCCTTCATCATCTGACCTTGACAAAATTCTTGTTAGGGCTCAAACATCTGATAACTACTTCATGCTTCTCCAAAAGTGTTTCCATCTACTACTTCATTTGGAAGATAATGCTCTATTGTTTAGGGTAAATATGTATTTCAAAGCTGAGTGAAGAATCTTCTGCACATATGGTGTTGCATAAGAAACCCTCACTCACTGCCATCGCTCACCAGTATTGGTGGAGTGATGTGAAAATCATCTATCAGATTGAAAAGAACGTCTTCATACAAGAAGGGCAGGGGTTCAATGTCTCACAGATTTCCTTGGGATACTTGAGATTAGATGCATTGTCTGGTCCTTAACCAATGAATAAAGATTGAACAAATATAAATGAAATAAATAACATAAGATGATACATTTTTAAATAAACATTTATTGTAAACATTAGTTCAATCATTCTAAGAATTATGTCCTCTGTAGGATTATGTGGATTCACCTAGTTGCATCTGATATTCTGGCATCTGATCATTGATCCAGCCATCAAACTAATATAAAGGGGATGCACATATCTATCTCCGCCCCTTCACCTGAGTAAAGTTCTACATCTTTCTTCTGAATTGAAGGTCACACCAAGTGTGCACTCCTTGTCAGACATAGTACCAATATCTGAATTGTGGGTTTAGAACAAAGGACTATGGGTGATTAATTGATGGGTTAAGATATTCCATACATTGTATCTAACCTTTTTGGTGCTGTCAGAGGAGTGGAGGTCTACCAGCATGCTTGTACAACTTTAATGGGTTTGCTCAGTCCTTTGTGATAAAGTCCTGAGTGTGCATTAATGTTGTTGCTTTATGTGGCCTATATCTCACAAATCTATGTTTGTGATCCTTAGTAACATGAGCAGGTGGGACTCTGTGTCAACAACCCTGGTGTGGCCTTCACAAGGCAGATTATACGTTCTAGGTTAGACAGAGTAAAAGTGTATTGTTTACACTCTTGCAGCTGGAGGAAATAAACCTTGACACTGAATTTAGTGTGAGGAGACAGGGCTTCTTTAGGTAGTGTATGACCCCTTTTTGCTTCATGTGGAGATGGTGATTTGTGTTTCTGAGCAATACCATTTTGTAGATGCTAGGCTTCAGGAGTGGGAAAGGATACCCTGAAGTGGAAGCTGGAGAAACATTTAGGTGAGGGCTGCTCTTTTATATTTTTTTAATTACTCCTTCAATCATACTTATGGCAGTCAATTGAGGATAAACAAGATATTTGTGCCTCTTTACCTTACTATGACAGGCTTCACTATATTATATAAGTGTGTTGTTTAGAGCATCCTCATAATTGTTATTAAGTAATAAACTCCCAAATGTATACAGTGCACTTACAGTTAATATTTACTAGTTCTGTGGAAACAAGTTATTATTTTGGTTCCAAGTCTTATACAATAAATGCTCAACACAGTAGTCCAGAAATTGCCCTGTAACAGAACTTGTGTTTGACAGACAGGTAGTTGAAAAAAAAAGTTTCAGCACATTTTGACCCTCTTAGTGAAATAGCTGGATAATGTTTTTAGGCAATTATTACACAACTGAATGGCTGTTGTGAGAGGGAATGATCATGGAAACCCAGTAGGTGGAGTTCTGGTCCAGAAGTGCTGGGATGCACTAACTCTCTGATACCTGTTGGACATCCAGAGAGAGAAGATTGAGAACAACCTGTGTACCCCAATGTGTCTGTGCCATAAAGCTTGTACACAGTTGTTCCACAAAGACTTAGACTAATGGAAACACAAAGACTGAGGTCCACATTATGAGTTTGGTGGTCTGACCGCTATGTTGGGGGTCCTGAAAAGACCACCACACCAGTGATCCTCCAAACTGCTGTATTATGAGTTGTAAATCAGGACCACTGACTGCCAAGCAAAAACGGCAGATCACCAGTGGCACGAAGGCTTGGATACAAGAAGTCCGACCTCCAACGCCAATAGTGCTGTGGCCAACCACAAGCATATTACAATCAGACAATCGCTGTGGCACTCCCCTCATGGAAGTCAGCCAATGGCAGTTGCCCGCTGCTGTTCACGGTCAGCATAGTAATAGAAAAGTGCACATTGGATAATTAAAAAACAGCACAGCTGATACACTTTGTTCAAGTGGTCACACCTGCAAAGGAAATTATAAAAACATATCCCTTCACAGACTCTAATCCTTTGCCTACCACTGGAATACAACGAAGCTCGAGCACCATTTTTTTTTTTTACAATACATAGATTATAACCCCTTTTTTCACTATCCCATAGAACACCCTGAACACACTTTTGCCCCTTCACGCCCTATTGCATTTCCCCTGCTAAGTAAGTCCCTGTCACCCTTTTTCTTTTATTTCCATTGTGGCACGTTAAACAAATCAAATTTAAGATTCATGACAGATGAAACCATAACAGTCGATCTACCATTGTTTGGAGCACAAGTACAATATAGTCCTCTCAGTAGGAACATTTTAATGTGGGACAGGATTTTCGACAGAGCGAATGCTGTAGGCACCACCCTGCGGACAAAGAAGGACCGTAGGAACAGGTGGAATGACCTCAGAAGCAAGGTCTGTTCCCTGGTCTTGAGGCACCAGCTGCAGGCCAAGAAAACTGGCGATGGCCCTCTCAGTGTCCCACTAAGACTCTTTCACTTGTAGGAGAAGGTCATCCTGCATCCTGTGAGCTAGACAGGAATATCTGGGGAAGTGGAGTCTGGTAAGTTACAACACAAACAATGCTACAAAAATGTAATGTCAACTCACATTTTGCCACTGTCTTGTTCGTGTACCCATCAACATTCTATACCCTGACTATCTGAGTTTAAACACTGTTAATGTGTATCATTGGACCCAACAACACAGTTACCAAGGCCTATCCCATGCCATATGTCCAAATGGGGCCTGCAAACCTCAAAATAGCAAAAATACATTCCAGGATCCATGATATGTTCCAGAATACAAATGTATACTCAAACATAAATGCAACCTACCTATAGACATATAATACACAGTAGTTGTCAAGTATTCAGGAGTACAGAGAGTGCCCTGACCGAAAATCCTAGCAGGCTCTGTTTCTGAAATTTCAACCATCAGCCCAGTGTTCACTTGGCCTAATACATCTGTTAGTGAACTCACAAATGAAGTTTGCTCACCTGGGGGGAGAAAATCTGTCAATTATTGAGGAGTAAAGAGAGTGGCATGACTGTAACTCCCTGCAGGCCCTGTTTCTAAAAATACACCCAGCAGTCCATGTTCACTTGCCCATATAGCCCTGTTTGTCAACTCACAAATTAAGTTTACTAACCTGGAGGAGAACATTTGTCACATGTGTGTAACAGAGAGGGTGACCTGACCGCAACTCCAAGCAAGCCCTCTTTTCATAACTCTAAACACCACCACCATGGTCCCTTGTCCAAAACACCCTGTTTGTCAAATCACAAATGTGTACTCACCTGGGAGTGATCAAGCACAGATCATGCTCAAATCAGAGAAGTGTATGTCTACATAGCTCCATCTTGACTTGATATGCCAAGATGGAACTATTGAGGACAGGAATGACACCTCTTCCATTATGTACAACAAATATTCATAAGGCCTCAAGATACATCATCTCCACTGTGTTGGCTGCACAGGTGGCATGATGTTATTTTCAGGCCATCCTCTAAAGTGCAATTGATTTGCACATCTCAGCAGCTGCTTAAGTCAAATTGGGTTGGCATGCTTCACATGTCATGTTACATCACCCAATACCATGGTTACTTGCTACAACTGGATTAACTACAAATTAACTTTGTCCGAGGTCTCTGCTTACTAACACTAACACTAACACCAAACCATTGAAGGTAGATGTTAAAATGCAACCATTAACAATGTACTTTTTACATCAAAAGGTGGATTTGCTGCTGTGCACATAGAGGCCACGGAACAGCCTGCCACTGCCCCCCTGGGGGAAGCCCTCAGTGACGATGGCCCTCCTGGACATCTGGACCTGGAAGACAGTTCTGGCGCATCTGAGCAACCTGGTAAGATGGCAACAGTGAGTCTCACTGTGCCCACAATGTCACCTCCCAGCCCTGTTGCTTCAACCTCCCAGGCAACCATTTGCCCCCCAACCTGTGTCCCTAGCACAGTGTCTACCTCATGCTCTGCAGTCTTGGATCCTGTGGTGCAGCGCAACACTTCAGACAATGAGGGTCCAGGAGCAAGTTGGAGAGGGCTCCCCATTGCAAGGGCACAGTCCCATGGGGGGATAGACGCTGTGGTCCAGCGGGGCGAGGCCGCTGGGGCTCCTGTCAGTCAGGCCACCATCAGCCATGTCTTGGGCATCTATCAGGCATGATAGACCAGGTGTTGAATGAAATCTGAGAAATCAAGCAGCTACAGAGGGACATGCATAGGGTCATGGGGGGGGACATACACACCACCGTGACCCGAGCTTTTCAACACCAGTCTACCCCTTATTTTGGATCATTAATAGCAGGCCCATTAACATTGATACCAGCCACTGAAAAGGATGCCCTGCTGGAGGAAGAACAAGCCCCAGATACCCCTGCCTCTGTAGCAGCAGATCCCCACATAAGAAGGGACGTCCAGCAAAGAATCCAGAAGGTGTAAATGGCAAGGCACCCACCACTGCCAGTAATAACCTTTCTTAAGGATCTCCTTTGTGTGTTACACATTCACTCTGGACTGATCCTGAACCACCTACCATTTCCAATGGGAGGAGTAGTCTGAATTTTGGACTTCCAGTAGAGAGGCATTTACTACGATGATTTAATTCACCATGACTGACTCCTTCACATTTCGATTTTTGTTGAGTCATGTCACATGTATTTTATGTTAATCATAGCTACCCAATTAAATCACCCTTCACTAACTCATTGTCTGCTGATTTTGATTGCATATTTAGCCATGTAGATATGGCAGGCCATGTGAATCATGCACTGATGATCCAGAGTACTTGTTCAAGATGGGACATATTGCATGTACAGTGTCCAGCTCTATAATACAACCCTCCTACACAAACACAGACAAGTGTGTACTCAAACTGAAACAAATATTGTAGTGTTCAGCACAAAGGCTGATAATGTGTCTGAACTATTGCAAATCAGGAATGATTGACTCATACTGAGTAAATTACCATAATGACAGGTACAGACCCTCATACCATGGAAGGAAAGGATTTGTCAGACATTGTCTTACAGAATAGGCAAACATTTATGTGGTTGATGTCATCAGTTTGGTCTTATCACATATCATATCAAAGTAATTCAACATCACATAAACTAAGATACAGACAGGTGGCAGTGCAACAGTCCCTGATCACAGGGCCATCATAATCCAATGTCCATGCATCTGGTGGTATGGCAGAAGCATATGTCGGTGTTGTTACACATGCACTGTGGTCTACAATGATGAAACACATCTACAGCTACATGCAGATCATACAAAAAGAGTGTTTAGCCAATGTGAAGGAAAAGTGACTTGGTTGTAATCTAGGACTATATATATATATATATATATATGACAACATAATGACACACATGATGCATCAGTCCCACCACAGCACACAAAACAAGTCCAATGGTCACTTCTGTCCTTGCACCCAGACAATGTGCAAGATGTCTTGGCACAGGTCTCATATACGCAAACTCTGCGATGTACATCAACTGGAACAGTCCATGTCCATTTTGTATGTCAGAACAGCATCAAATATATGCCAGTGTCAGAACTCTGAAATGCCCACATGAAGATGTTATGGTGAAGGTACCTGACAACAAATAAAACATGGAGAATATGCTTGAAACCATGCATGTGACACAGGTCTTAGAACAGGCATCTGGAAAACAAAGTACATTGCAAGGAAACTGACACAAACAAAGCAACATCATCAAGGTGTGGATGTGTCAAAAGCTATTGTATCAAACAGCCTTTGACTGATTATTGCAGAGTATCAGCTCCCTTGCTGGATCAAAAACACTCAACTTCACACATCCTCACAACTACAGTTCATTGTACAGTCACAGTCATTACATGACATGACATACTTACACTCATGAGAAGTAGCTGTGGATGCGATCTTCTTGCAAGTCAGCTCCTTTCTCTTCACATCTGCCATCCTCCCTTGGCATTTCAGGATTCTCACCCGGTGGCACTGTAGGCTCCCCCTCCTCTGGGACATACAGGATGTTCCTCTGTAGGGCCATGTTGTCGAGCATGCAGCATGCCACAGTGATCTGACACACTTTCCCAGGTGAGTAGAGGAGGGCTCCACCAGTCCTGTCCAGACACCGAAACCTGCGCTTCAGAAACCCAAAAGTTCACTCCACAGCCCGCTGTATTCCTCCTCATTGAAACAGACTTTCTCTGGCATAGTTGGATTTCTCAGTGGCATCAACAACCAAGGATGGTCTTGATATGCTGAGTTTCCCATAAGGAATGGGGCATAAGTGCAATGAGTAACTTGCTTCATGATTGTAGCACCTTATATTGCTCACACACAATCAGGACAGACAAAATTTACCAACCAGCCATGCCCTCACTGGGTACAGCTGAGACATCACCTGGGGTATGGTGCTGTTCCGCACTATGGATGAATTATTGGCTGATCCAGGATAATGGGCACACAAATTTGAGATGTAGAGATCCACCAAACTTTTTCTGTTGCAATAGACTTGTTCAGTGGCCTGCAGTGGCACCAGGCCACCATGTGTGTCATCAATGGTCCCCACCACATGTTGGAGGTGGTCAAAATCATAAAAGTCAGCCTTTACATTGGTTAAATCCTCACATCGAGGGAACCTGATATAGCTGTCAATATGTTTCAATATTGCTGGGCGGAAATCCTTCAACACAAGACTGAACATAGTTTTGGATGTACCAGCAGCTAGGGCCACTGTATGTTGGCAGGACCCTGTGGCCAGGAAGTCTAATACTGACATGACTTGTACAATGGGTGGTATGCAGGTTTGATTATTGTTAGCAGGCATCAGACGTGCTCCGACTGATGTCATAAGTCCACTATTGTTTGCCTATCCAGGTGGTATAACTGGGTGATGTGATGTTCCTCCATGGTCTGAAGGTCTGGCACTGGACATAAACAGGGGGTTGTTGCTTTCTTTCTCTACCTGTGTTTCTATGTGTGACAAGACATGATCTGTAACAGTAGTCAGTGTGTCCACAGCAACATAGATGATGCATGCCAAAGGTATCATGTGAAAAAGCATTTCTGACAAGATAGACATGACACCCAGTGCACGTACCAGCTGGCAAGTACACAAGGGTCATGTGTCACTCACATGGTTGTCAACACATGTGTCCACGACATGGATTCAGGTGAAACCAAATTGTCTGCTACACAATTGCCCCTCGAAATGTGACTGTTTTTTCTGACTGCCAAAAATACCATTGGTGGTGGTGACCGTGCACTGCTGTCATATGCCATCTGTGCCCTGCAACACACTACATTGGTGGTTATGTGGTAGGACCTAAATAACAAGACAGAATAAGGATGTTTGTGATGATCCAATACAAATATTGGAGGGTTTATGCGGTATACAAAGCCATATACAGTATTTCAGACCGCTAACATAGTGGATGCCTGACCTACTCAACTGGACATTAGGAACCACCCACAACAGCCAGCGGAAGGTGTCTGTGCAGTAGGCACTTCCAACCATGATAGACACAGCTATAGGCTATCATTGTTGCTTGTGGCAGTCGCAGCCCAATGACTGTGTCCATCTGCGGTGAGGAACACGTACATGACGGACGTTACTGCTATGTTGTGCAAGAACAGTCACTTGATTTGTGACAGTGCTGCCAGCATTACCTCCACTACTTGAGCTGCTGTGTGCCACCTCTGGAGCAATCATGCCACATCTTGCAGGTGGTAGGGCCCCTGCCTTCTTTCTAGAAGAAGTGTAGAGGCTTGTGAATGAGGTCCTTCCGCTTTATGGACAGCTCTATGACTCACCAGAGGAGAAGGTGAGCACCTCATGTGCACAATTGACTCTGTTCAACACCATCCTTTCCCTCCTTACAGGTTACAAAGTGACACTGTATGCTGGTTAGTCTTCTTGTGCGCCTGTTGTGGCAGTCTGTGTGGCATCAATGAGATGTAGATGGTGCAGGTATAGGTGACCAGTATTATATGTTGTGTTTGTTAACATTATGTTTTGTGATGTTTCTTGGGGTCCTAAATCCTAGCACATAGCTAGCCAAGCAGACTTTACTGCCATCCAATGACATTTCTTTGTTTATGATAATTGGCATGTTAGACAACATGTATGTGCATGACAGCATGAGCTGTGCATGCATCTTGTCTGAGTCATCTGAGGATCTTGTAAGCAATGTGCATAGTTCCCCCAAATCTTTCAACCCACATCTGGCCTTGCAAAACTGTTGTTTGGCGCGCATATCATGACTCACTCTGCTCTTCTGGTTGCCACAAAAAACACAAGCCACATTGATAATGGTCACATGATGTACTTTCATGCATGGAAGTGATGAAAATGAGTGACATGTAGGTTCTGTATGCGCAGCCTACAGAAGTGAGTGTCTGTCCAATGTATCTCCCAGTATGGGACATAGTCCAGGGTGTGGGCGATTAACTGTGGCTATGCAACCGTGCACTGTGTTCACTGCCTGTACACAAGCACATCCTATCATGTGGTCAATACGAGGCTCTAGTTGCAACACTTGTCCTGAATGCCTAAGACCATTGACTAAACTAGGAATGGGCACAGAGGTACATCCCAGAACTAGTCCATATACGAATTTTGCATCATTGTCAATGTGTGTCTTTGACCCATGACAGGTCCCTTACTCCCATAGCTATGTTGCCACCTTCCCAGAAGTCATATTTGTCCTGTACAGGCTTATTAAACAAATGACAGAACCACAGTGCAGACAGTGTGTAGATTTCTGGGAGGCCATGACATGTGACTCAGTAGCCTCGTTACATAGCAGAAATTGGACAATACATACCTTTGTATGTTGGATGACATCTCACTGGTTTAGAAACATGTGTCCAAAGGAGTGTTCTGTGGTACAGGTACATACCAGAGCAACGCCCCCTGAAGGGGCAAAAGCCTGCATTTGATAGGCCACATGTCCACACATACACAGGGAAGACACTTTCTGTACCCACCATGCCAGCCCTTTATTGTCACTCAAGTTTAAGGGTGAAGTATCTACTACAGAAGTTACCTGTGGGGACTGTAATACAGTGAGTCAATCTTGCAGAGTATAAATGTGTTGGTCCAGTCAGGCCTAATTAATTTATCCTTCAGAAGCTACCTGATTGGAGTAGGCTTGCCTAGTCATTGTAGGCCATGAACAGGGTAGTGTGTTAGTCTGCAGATGGATACACAAGTGTGTAGTCATGTCCCTGTATGTTTTGGATTGTGTGCTTTACACCTGTGGTGTGTAGACAATTTTATCATTTTTTTGCTTGGTGTTTCTGATATGTGTGTGACACATCCATTTAGACAAACAATTGAGACTGTATTTGCTTGAATTGTTCATCCATACAGGTAAACACCCATCAGACGAAGGAGATAAAGAGGGCCATCACCTGGAACGTGTAGACTCTGGGTCCACAGTTGGTGGAGCACCCAGTGTCGCAAGATGTGGCAGGACCTGAGATGCTGGTCCCAGAAGATAGTGGAGGTCCAGCAGGGGCATGCATTCTGGCGATGGTGTACCTGGATTTTGATAAGCATTTTAGGGTAACACAGCAGCCATAAGAGGGTGGGTTTAGGGCATATTCTTGCCTAGCACATTGCAAAGTTAATGTGTTAGGTTCTCACATCTCTCATGATAATTAGGGATGAGCCATGTGTGACTTACTAGATGAGTAACTGTTTGTGCAGATATGGAATGTGGCGCATACTTATGTGCCTTATCTATTGGCTTAGGGACCCAGGACACAACTGTGTACAATCCATAAACAATTTGGTCAGCAGGGACAACACATGGCTGTGTACATTGAACAATCAAGTATTGTTTGTTGTTGTAGTGGGTGTAAATTCTGTGCTACAGACCACTGCTCCTTAGTAGTACAGGCCAAAGATGGATCACAGTTCTCAACCATGTGTCTGCTCAAATGAGTAAATTGGCATCAGACCCCCAAAGGCCACTTGTCTTCTGTGTGTGACTATTGCTGGTACCTCGCTACTGTCTGTAATTTGAAGATGACCATTACACATGTGACAGAGCATACACTGTTCTTTGGGTCAGCTATAGATCAATACTTTCTCTTTGTAAGTGGGGAATGTCCATCGACAATATTTATATGCCATCACTCTTGCCAACATTCCTTGTGCCAACATGTTAGCATGTGTCCCTTCCATTTTTGACAAAATATGTGCACTGCTGTTTCATGCATGGTATACCTATGTTCATTGAAGGATTTCTGTATTCCCTCACATATATGTATGACAATCTCGGTTTGGAATTGGACATTTGCAATGGGGCTACATTTCATGTGGTGCCACAGACAGGAGTGTGTCACCATTGATTGTTGGCTCACACATACCCTCACCCATCATAGTATGTCATATGGCATGTACAACTGCAGTAGCATTGAGTGACATGACGGGTAGAGTTATTACACAAAATGTACATTTCCATGACATTGATGTGGCATCATGTGGAAAAGTGCACTGCACATGTGTAATGGATAAGCTTTGTTACCTGAATGTTGGTATGCATCATGGAGTAACTTGTAGTTATATTGGAATCAGATGTGGTTGGGTACAATCAATCATTCACAGACACCTGGGTGTGCAGGACCAAAATGGAGACCATGATGTGGCTTCACACTGGACAACATGTTGACGGTCTTCTACAAATACTTGCAAATATCTGGACCTCGCCACCATACAAAGGACTAATGGTGTCTACTGAGGCAATCAGAGTCTGTAATTGTAAGGGGGGCCAGATATTAGTGGTGATTTCTTTGGGGCTTGCCAATTGACTGTGTTGTGGATTTTAGGGGCATATCTCCTTGACAATTTGTACATTTTGTCCATAGTGTACATTTCCATTCCCAATGTGTAGCACATCTGAGCAATATTGGTCCTACCTCCATGACTCAATCAGGACAGATTTCACATGGTGACATGTGCATTTTTGATATATTTCCAGTGTAAAATGAGTTTTTCCATGTCACCTTCTCCAGCTACTGTCCAGTAGTCAGTAACATGGCAGGTTGTAGGAGCATCATTTCTTATTGGTGTGTTATTCTGTATGTGACAGATGTCTGCAGGATCTTGTGTGGGATCTGAGGGAATGAAGTTGGCATTGGTCTACTATTACATGACAACACATAACTGAGGTATGTTCTATGAGGAAAAGCATTAAAGGCGATGTGGTCTCCTACTTGTTCAATGGTTACTGTGATTGCACAATTTCAGCCATGCAATTGTAGTTGTCTGAGATCATGATTTTTCTGTGGGCAACTGTTGACATTTCAGATGGCATTCATGCTGTGTTATGGTACATGTAGGAGGCATTTTGAAGTAGTTTGCTGCTGGGGCCTACTATGTATTTTTAGCATCAGCCCAGGCAAGTGAGTGAGACAGGGCACAGCCAAGTGGGGAAACATTTGTTCACAGTACCTTCAGTCAGGACACCACTGACACAGAGAGACCCAGTGGTCCTGAGGGTGATGTGGGTGCCACGGAGAAGACAGGATCAATATCGTCATCATCAGACTTTACCTCCAGTGGCCACCCTCTAATGGTGGCAACCCATCAGGACCTACTATCATACCATTTTGTCTGCCACCCGAGTTATATCACCACCTTCCTGTTGTTCCCCACCCAGTTGGCCGTGCCTGTTCACCCAAGAGGGTTGGAGTCTCCTTTGCCGCAGGCTCCTCCACCCCAGCCCCTTTTACCCCTGCTGCACTGATTGAGGAGGCTAATGACCTCCTGAGGAGTATCTCTGCTGGTCAGACTGCCATTGAAAATGCCATCTAGGGGTTTGCCAGCCAGCTTCAGTAGACCAATGCTTTTCTGGAAGGTATTCACAGTTCCATGTGTGGCCTACAAAGGTTTTTTCAGGGTCTTGCCTCCTCACTGATGGCAGCCAGTCACCCCACATTTCTCCTCCCCACCTCCCTCTTTCCAATCTAAATCTCCTTTCCCTCACCTCTACCAAGCACACAGACACATCTGCACACACTCACCTCAATTCACGCAAGCAGCATACATCGCCACAAACACCACAATACACATTGACATTCATTCACTCAACATATATCCACAAACACGGCATTAGCCATCACTTCACCAGGCACCCCCACCACCCATGCTGACCCACACACCACATCCAGCATACCCACAGACACCACCACAACAGCTAGAGGCACATCCACAACACCCGTCATACACCCAGACACCAGCACAACACACATAGACATATCCACCATAACTGCAGACACCACCACAACTCCCACAGAGACATCCACCACATCAAGCATACCTGCAAGCACAACTCCAACAAACACAGAAACATCCACAATATCCAGCAAACACACAAACACTACCCCAACAGACACACACAGATCTACCACTCCATCACCTAGCACCTCCATCTCCAAGTGCCCCAAGACAGGCAAATGCCCACACTTGCACATGTAAAAGACATCACCCAAACAGAAGCATACCTCACACACACACACATAAACCCAAAGTATCTACATCCACACACAAGCAACCACACCCTCAATGTTAAAATCCACAACCGCTTCTGCAGACCCTCCCTGTTTTCCCAAAGGAGAGTTTACTTTTTTCGCTCGCCCTTTCCCTGTTCCCTCCAACACCCCTCCCAAACCCAAAAAGCCCCCACCCACATCCCAACTCATCCATTCCACATCAAAATCTTCCCCTGTCACATTTGTCCCCTGGAAAGCACCCAAGAAGAACACCCGTCCAACGAAAAAGACCTCCTATCCCAAACCCACCCATTCCAAATCTGACCTGTGAAGGTTCCCTGGCAGTGATTGGAGCCAAGTGTGGGCACAGTGATGTGCATGAACTTCTAATTGGAATGGCCAATGGTCTTTGTTCTGAATAATGTAGAGATAATAAACCCAAGTTGCTGTTTTTGTTGAGGACACATTGTCCTGCAATTCCTTTTCTACCTTTATGTTCTTCCTGAGTTATATACGTTGTATACATACAGTTGTGTGTGTGTGTTTCACCTTGATTGCTGATCCATTTGCTGTTGTTTGCAATATCTGACTTTGTGGGCAGCGCTTTTGTCACCCAAGACAAATGTAGATTTTGACTGGATGGATATGTGTTTGTTAATGTAATTGGGGTTTCATAACTTTATGTCATGTTTGGTATGGTAAGTATTTTATCTTGTGTTGTCCAAAGTCAGCATGTATGGTTTTAGACTTCTCCCACTAATATGGAGTGTACATTTGTTTCATGTGTGAAAGCTTGAGTTCTGTTTGACCACACATAGTGGGTGTTTAATTGTGCTAGCTTCCTTTACATTTGACTGTGCAGGTGTCCATTTTGATGTGTGTACCTTGCAGCTACTTCATCTAGATGTATGGCCCATGCTGTTACTGTTATATTTGCTTTCTTGACTTGCACATCCACATTATACAGATAGACATGTCACTTGTCTCTACTATTGTTTGTCCCTGAGATGTCGGAAGGGCCAGTTCCTGTGCAAATGTTGTCTTAGGTGCAATGTGGGTGATGTGCGGGTCCACTGCAGGGCTGTTTCATGGGATGAGTGTTTGTGTTTCATGACACATCCAAACATATGCATGTTCAGTCTGATGACAGTCCATGGCATGTGTGCAATGTGAGGGTGTCAGTTGCATTGGTATATGTGATGTTGATGTATTGTTGCTGTTGTGTAACACAATGTTATGTACACTTTACTGTCCCTGTGCCTGATATGGTCGATTGTATCTTTGTGCAGAGTTTTGCAGTGCAGTATGAGTGACCTGCCGAAACAGGGTATTTTGTGTCTGCAAGTGTGACCTTCTTTGTGAATGACTGTGACTGTGGACACAAATACATGCTTGTACGTGCCTGTAGCGTGGGCCCTATGTCAAGTGGATAACTGCACAACGTTCTGTCGTTGAGATTAATGACACAGGTAGGTGTGTGTACTTACCATTGGTTGTGTCCACCACGGTGTGGATTTTAGGCACCTTCAATGAGCAGTGGCAGGACGTGTGTGATGGGCTCCATGACGGCACAGGACTTTCAATATTTTTGCCATGTCGTGCCTGCACAGAGACAATAAAGTGTGATATTGCAGAAGCCACCTGCTTACTTTGAGATAAAGCATACACATGAAAAAGTCACTGTCATCTTTTACACCTCTGTAGGAGCAGTGGATACCATGATAAAGGAAGACCATACCTGAAACTGCCAAGCAGACAGACACTGTGTCCCTCATTATAAACCTGGGGGTCTAGACCGCCATGCAGGTGGCGGCGGAAATTACCACCACCGGCATAGCGGTCTCGACCGCCACATAATAAAGGCAGTCGGGACTGCACAGGCGGCATTCCACCACCGCCAGGCTACCGCCGCCAGGCAGTCAGGCGATGGTGGAATTCTTCATCCGACAGGGCAGTGCTGCAAGCAGCGCTACCCTGTGGATAAAGAACCCTTGTTCCACCAGCCAGGAATGGCTGGCAGAAGGGGTGCTCCGGGCCCCCATTCAGTGCCCCGTCGTGCAGGTTACTGCCTGATTTACGGACAGTGATCTGCGCGACTGGTGCTGCTGCACCCGCCCCACAATAGCATTGACAATGGCTCCATGTGGAGCCGTCAGCAATGTCCCACCCCAGCAGAATGTCTATTAATCGGCCAGCAGGGGCTCAAGAGGGCTGGCGGTCTGTGATAAGACTGGCAGCATGAACAAGGCAGGGATTCCCGCCGTGTTCATAATGACCCCCTTTGTGCAGAAACACGCACACCAGGCAGAGCTGTTGGGTAATGCATCACCTATCAGAATTGAAAGGGAAGGTAAGTGAAATGAAAAGCCAGACAAACAGGTGGAAAACGGCCTATTCCACCACAGGTGAATATAAAGCAAAAATGATTGAAGGAAGAGACAATGAGGACAAGGACATTAGAGCAGAAATGTGCACTTGAGCCATTATAAAGCTAATACTAAATCAGACAGGTTTGAAAGCAGCACATCAAGAAGAAAACGAGTAGCAAGTATAGTTAGCAAATAGAGGGACAGTTATACCGGATATGACAATAGATTTCATTGTGACTACATTTCTATTTTGTAATCCTTTGCGTTTTGACATGAAGTTATATATTTCTAGAATAATACATACTGGGTGCTATTGTTAAAATATATAAATTTAAGGTTGACTTTTGAGTCTCTATGTGCAGCAAAACCATGCCAACTTCCAAAGTAAGGTGAACATAGGACCTTATGTAACCTTTGACAATTTTTGCTCTTTCCATGAGGGTAGCACAGGACATTAAATTGGCCATACATTTAGTGATTCCTGTCGGCCCAACTGTAATCTCTGTTCCTTCAGAGGAGCTGCTGTCATGTCAGTTCCTCTGAAAACACTGCAAGTATGATAGACTGCTACCATGTTTCAGATGGCTCTGTACTTAACCTTTTGTTTTTCCCAAAAATGAATGACCCTCACACTTAGGGAGTTTTCTCCCAGAACAGAACAAAATACTGTCTGCTCTGAATAGAGCGCTCCATCTGACGTCCTTGCTCTAATAGCCCCTACTCTTTTTACCTGTGGGAGTAAGATTTGTGGCTGCACAGGCAGCAGGTGAACCACTATTGAAAGACGAGTATTGGCCCAACTCATAATAGAGCGAGCGGATTGATGGTAAGATGGGCAGATATCTCACTAAATTTGTTGCTGAGTGCCCTGTCTGCCAAGTTCAAAATCAAATACAAGAAAAACAAGGTGATGGATGTATTAATTGCATTAATCTCAGCCACTGGCAATTGCTCGGGCAGCATCCCAATCCATTGTTTTTCACCCCCACCCTGCCTCTTCAAATTTGAACAGTGAGCTTCAGACCCATGTCTAGGCATACCTGGCATCAAATACAAAACCAATAACATGATGAATTGAATGCCTGAATTTATCTCAGCCACTGGCAATCACTTTGTGGCCACATCTCAATCCATCGTTGTTCACCCACCATGCAACCTCAGTTTGGACTCAGCCATGTGTACATCAGTCTTGACCCATGATTGGAATGCCTGAATTAATTTCAGCCACTGGCAATCGCTCAGAGACACATCGCAAACCATTGTTTTTTTGCCCACCATGCCACTTCAGTTTCAAATGCAAATCAGCCTGGACCCTGCTCGTCATGGGAACAGTGCAGCCCGAACTGCCAGGCCAGGATGTGCCTGAACTGGAACACTAACAACCTAGCACCAGTTTCACCTTTGTTAGGGCTCTTCATTCAAACATGTGTTGCTTGGTTCAAGTGGCATAGTGACCCCGGGATTGATGTCTGGACACACGAGGTGCGTTTAATGACTTATCAAGACATTACACTATAAACATAATTTAATAAATATTCATATAATGACAAACAAATAATACATTTAAAATAAGGCTTCACATTTAAAGTATATCGGTGGTGTATTTCAAGGGAAGAATTCGTAAAATATTAGCTAACAAGGCCAGAAACAATAGTCAGTCCGCTGATGTAGGCAGTATATGGAGGGAAAACGGTTCCTGCGAAACGATATGTGGAGCTGTCAACCTTAATAATGGATTTTTGACAAATATTATGAAAGAAGGAATACATTGGGCACTAATGAACTGTAATTGAATTTCTACTGCCTTTTCAACTACTTGAACTTCATCTGTGATTTTCTGTATCTGTTACATTCGCTCCTTCATTGGGAAATTGATTTTGTTTCCCGTGAATTATATGATACTGCTGCAGAAAACGCTGGCAGATCAATTAGGAAGGAATTATTCTTCTAGGAAAACCTGCTCTCTACACATTTTATTAGAATTACGAAATTTAGCAAATCCCTGTCGCATAGGTATATCATATTGACGTGGCCAGGTCTATATTTAAGACTTCATTATTGCCGGTTTGTAAAGTGTTCATTGCTACAAATAAACCAGTAGTCTCTTTGGCCATTATAAATTAGAGACATTATTTTACAAAATAATGTGTTGTTGATGTTCTGTTAAATATGTAACATAATAACATTCTAATGCACACAATAATGTTTATTAAAAAAACGTCTACAATAATATTGTTCATAATAAAGTGTATACATTGGCACACTAAAAGGATGCTTTAAAAAAAAGAAAAGACAAAGCTGGAACAAAAGATTATCGTGTCATATATCTTGTACATTTCACACTTCCTCTTTAACGTTCACAGTATAACATTCGATGAGATGAATATATAGTTCCTGGTTCCGACCCATGAGCAAACACCTGATACATTTTTGTTAAATTTTGGCTGGCCAAACCTGCCGAAACTTAACAGGGAGAAATCATATGGTATTTAATGTACAATGCGGATTTTGGTGCGTTAAACACCAACATTCGCATGTTATTCCCCACCAGCTCGTAATAGGTGCTATTTATCGCACTAGATAAATAACACACATCATGGTATCATTATTTTTCAGCTGACAAAAATAATTCTTAATCAGGGCTATAGTGACTGTGATGTGTGAGGCTTACAAGGTCTTTCTAATTTTTTACATACCAAATGATCGTCTGAAAAAATCAGTTGAAGTACAGTTATGGTACAGATGAATGATGGTTCAGGAAACTCATCAACTTGTCATCAGCTGTGTCAGTTGTGAAATGCAGGGGGCGTTGCTTGATGCTGTTTGAAGATGGCTGCCTTCCGTGGAGCTTCGTGAATGTGGCAGGAGTCCGGAGATCCTGCTTGTCTCCTCGGGCATATTTTCACAATCCTACAGTGAAGGAAAGTTAGGGCAAAATGATTTTCATGGCAGTCGCTTGAGGGATTCACTGCGACCGCCATTTTGTTTTTTGTTTTTACCTCACAATTTTCTTTTTTACTTTATGTTTCGCTGCCTGAGGGATTCTTTTTGCACCTTTTGACCTAAAAGTGTATGTTTATGCTCTCTGCTCCTCTTGCCTTGCTTTTTGGAATATTTTGTCCAGTTTTATTTTGTATTTCGCTCTACTCTCTTTTCTGAGGTGGACTCTTGCTTCATAAAGTACATGTTTTACTACATATTGGGCAGAATTATATATTTTTGCTTACGGGCAGATCTAGGAACCTTCAATTGACTGCCAACAAAGTACAGAGCAATAAAAGTTCCGATATTATTCCTTTATCAAACTCTTTTGCTCCTTTTTCAAATATGGAGAGTACAGGAGCTACTTCTCTTTATGCCACAACTTCAACACCTGTTTCTCCCTCTACTGTTGTTTTGTCCAAGCTTCCGGTAACAGTTTCGATGACCACGAATAAGAGAGCTAAAAAAGATCCTCCATCTCCTATTAAAGTTGTAGATGCCACATCTATGGAGTTACTTCTTGAGAAAATAAGGGAGCTTAAAGCATATATGTAAGTTACAAATAAACAATTACAAATATTGGACGACAAATGGTCTCTTGTGGGGAACAGAGTCTCTCATGTGGAACAAAGAGTGGAAGTTCTTGAGGATTCTGTTGCGTCTATTCAGTCTCTACAATCTGAAGTTACTATGTTGAAAAGGCATGCAGAGAATATAGAAAATCAGAACCGCAGAAGTAATCAACGTATTTACGGTCTACCTGATGGAATTGAAGGTTCAGACTTCATCTTTCTTTCAATCATTCAAGCCCAAAATTCTGGACCTGCCTACTTCTCCTGCTTTAAATATACAAAGAGCGCATAGACTTGGTCATCCTTCAGATTTGGCTTCAACGTAAAATAAAGCAAGAGGAATAATACTTAATTTATTTGAGTATGTAGACTTGCTAAAGGTTCTCAGAGCAGCAAGAGGTAAAGGTCGGATCACATGGTTAGGTTCCAATCTCTTTTTTGTTCAGGATTATGCTAAGTCGACGGCGGACCAAGAAAATAAATTTTGGCTTATGCGTCCGGCATTAAAGTTGCTTGATGCTCGGTATGGTCTCTTCCGTCCATGATTGTTCGGTTATGTGTTGAAACAATTAGTCCTTCTACCACCCATGCCTGAACAACGAGGTTGGAACAACGACCTTGTTGTTATTACTAATGCCTTCACCACGAATACCTTAACAATGATTTTTAGAGTACGGTTCTGACCATCAGGACTGCCCTGATTTTTCGATTTTTGACCACCTGGTTTTTGACTGTTTACTGTGAGGAAGCCTCCTATGAGGTGACTCCCGCACAATAAACACATGGTAAAATGGACTACACATGTTTACCGCTGGTGTCGCCGTGCTAAGGAAAGGCTGCTGTGGCGCAGCAAGGCAGGAGGCCCCAGGCAGGTTACATGTGATCATGTGTGCGCATGGATGTGCACCCATGTGAGGGCTGTGGGAGGAGGATTCCTAGTGTGCGCAGCCCTAGAACTGCGCCTAGATAGTCCTGGCGCAGGAGGAACTATGCAGAGTGGGTGGTGACCTGGAGTAGGTCTCATGAGAGGGGTGTATACATGTGAGGGAGAGTCAGTGTGCTTACTGTCTTTTCACTGTAGAGACACCCAGTTTAATGCCAATGTCAGGGTACTTAAGATCTTTGCATTGGAGGGATACTCCATTGAATGTCAATGGGAAAGGAGGGCCTAGGGTGCAACTCCAGTTCTCTGGGGTCCACCGAGTCCAGAGTCACACCAAAGTACACTGTAACCTGTAAGAAAAGAATGATGCAGTAGGTTACAGGAGCATAGTTGTACCACTTATGGGTCATCCAGGGATGTCATATTTTTCTGCCTCAGCTCAGGATTAGGGCCAATTACTGCTCTGTCCAGTTGCTGGAGCAGGGCCTAGCATCAATCAGCCAGCTGTCATTCAGTGCCAGGAGCAGGCTGGAGAAGCCCTGAGAGGAATGTCAGGAAGGAGGGGCTGAGACTTTCAGAGCACATGTGGCAACTAACTCCTGGAGGATGCCATCTTGAGCTATCCCAGAAGACTGTGCAAGAAGGAGGGGAATGGGAGCAAGGAAGTGATGAGGCACATCTGGATAGGCCAGAGGTGCAGACCTGCTGGACACTTCCGCCCCCACTTAAAAGGTCCTGCACAGGGGAGAGCTCTCTCTCTTGGCTGTGCTTCACTGCTGGACACTGGGACTGCAGACGGGCGTCATGGACAACTGGAAGGAAGAACCTCCTGACTGCCCTTGGGGCAGGGACTCTGCCCCTGAAGGATCCCAGGCCAGCGAGGCGAATGCCAGGGCCAGGCAAGCTGGCCCCCTTACCCCCCCAGAGGACTAGTTGGGGGAAGGACTGGGCTGACGCAAGGAGAGCGCGCTGCCCAGAAGGAAAAGAGGAAACCCAGAGGAAAGATTGGCGCAGGAGTCAGTGGAACTGGCTCCCTGAAGATCTGGGACCCTTCCAGGCCAGGAGGCCTAAGGAGAGTACTCCTGGTGACAAGGGCTTGTCACCAGGAGCGGAACGACGCAAGAACGAAGAAAATCGGCCCTTGGGGGCCCGAGATATCACAGGACAAAGAATGGCGACCTTTGACCTTTGTGAAAGCAGCTACGAAGCGAGTGGAGCTCCGCAGCTGCTTGAGACTGTGCCCCCAGGGTGGGCCAGGGCCTGGGGGCTGCCCAGGAGAAAGAGGAGCAAGGGGGGTGCCGTCGCACTCCCCCTCGCAGAAGAGAAAGGGACCCCGGACCCCATCCCGGGGCCCCGTGAAGCCTGGTCCATTGGAGGTTTAAGAAGGGGGGGCGCCGTCGCGCACCCCCCTGCCGCTGAGGAAAGGGGACCCCGGACCCCATCCCGGGGCCCCCGGCGGCGAAGACAAGCCGGGGAGCGCCGTCGCGCTCCCCGTGAAGAAAGGGTGAATGGGGGGGCGCCGTCCCGCACCCCCCAGCAGAAGGGAAGTCGGGGAGCGCCGTCGCGCTCCCCGTGAAAATGGTCCCCTGGGGCCCCGGGATGGTCGGGAGTGGGGGTGCGCCGTCGCGCACCCCCAGCTGAAGAAAAGTCGGGGAGCACCGTTGCGCTCCCCGTGAATAATGGCCAGAGGGGCCCCGGACCCCATCCCGGGGCCCCGTGCAGAAGAGGGCCTGGGGGAGCGCCGTTGCGCTCCCCGCTGAAGAGGAGAGGGGCCCCGGACCCCATCCCGGGGCCCCGAGAACAGGAGGACTCTGGGGAGCGCCGTCGCGCTCCCCGTCGTGAGGAGGAGGGGCCCCGGACCCCATCCCGGGGCCCCAAAGATGCCGGTAGGAAGGGGGAGTGCCGCTGCACTCCCCTGCGCGGCCCCAGCGGCCGCGAGGATCCCTGAGTCTGCCCGCTGGAGCGGGCAGACTCTAAGTCACCTGGCCGGTTCCCGCGGCAGCACCCGGAGGTGCTGGCCGTGCGGGGAAACGGCGGGGGCGGCCAGGGGTGGGCTCCCTCAGCCGCCCTCCAACGAGGGATCGGCTTTTTAATGCAGGGGGTGTCCGGGTGGGACCGGCACCCCCAAAATAAAAAGAAAAACAAGAGCAGAAAAGGAATC
This sequence comes from Pleurodeles waltl, assembly GCF_031143425.1. Lineage (NCBI taxonomy): Eukaryota > Metazoa > Chordata > Amphibia > Caudata > Salamandridae > Pleurodeles > Pleurodeles waltl. The sequence goes on along the minus strand of NC_090443.1, from coordinate 654,041,377 downwards.
GCGGCTCTCCCCTCTCAGCGGGAGAGCCGCTAATCATTTATGCAGCCGCCCCAGCATGCTTTGCGGGGCTGTGGCTACTTATTGAGCCCTTAAAATGCCTGTGGTGGTCCCATTGAGATGGGGGCCACCACCAACGGAGAACTAGGAGACAGGGGGAGCTGCAGGAGCAGCACAGCCTCCCCCCAACATCTGTTGGTGTCCCCACCCTAGGTAGGGTGGGACACCTGAGAGATAACCCCTCCAGGGTTGGATGGATATTTGAAGCTCAAGCTTCAGTGAACTTTTGTTCCTGTTTGTGCAAGGGTGCATACCATAGGTGTAGGTTGGTATGGCCCCATGTATTCTATTGTTCTTTTATGTTTAAATAAGAGTAATCCAAAAATAATCTCAAAGTAATCTAAAAATAATCCTAATGGTTAGAATGCTAGAATTTGGTCTCTTATGTTCCCTGATTATGTTAATTTGAATAATGATACTGACAGTCACATCTTGGCAGGATTAAAGTATTTATTCACAAATGTAGGTGTCATCATTGCACTGTACTGTTGAATACTGTCAGAATGTTCAAATGTCCCAAAGGGGACACTGGGATTTTTTTGCCATGTGGGTTGTTGGATTATATTCTCCCTTAAGGAGACCTGAACGATTACATACTGTTGGTCCAGAGTGATTTCATCACTTTGTATATATTTGTAGATTGTTGCATAGTATTGAGTAGTGTTTGAATAATAAATGTACTTTTGCTTTATCAAAAGAAAAAGCACAGACTGGACATTCATTTATTAAGAGTCATGCTTGCGTGCTTTTGAATGCGGATTACTAGCCCACACCACCTCCCTTGAGTAAGCCTTGGACTGCTCTGCAACGCTACCCTATGAGAGTCAAGCGCTACAATGGGGTGTTTGGTTCCCAGTGGCGGTCGTGTGCGGACTCGTTACTTGTGCAGGCCACACAACTAATGACCCACCTTCCAACATTTGGTGGCAGCGGTGGGATACATAGTATCCCATTCCAGTATGCATTCATGGCGCTTGATAAGTCCAGTTTTACCACACATTGCCTATGCAGTAATGAGCAAATATGAGAGCGTAAGGCTCTAAGAAGGGTTCAAAGGTTTGGTCATGTGAACTAAAGGTATGAGAAGGGAAAGCCCTGTGCACACATATGTCAAGTGAGAAAATGAAAAGTAAGGGTTTTAACTGTGTTGTTAGGACTAGTTTGTTTGCACAAAGTGACAGGGTGCCGGGAGGAAGCTTTCCAAGAAATGTTCACAAAGTGTTGTAGGCCATAGGTTATCCTTTTGAACCCTTAACACTACACATACTGGACCCGCACGAGGGGGGGTTTTCTCTAAAGGTTTAGGGACAGCAACTGATACCCACATCACACACTGGGATGGTAGGGTGGCCTGACTTCGTGGGTTAGGAAGTGGTTAGGGGGGCCCCGGGAAATTCTTATGCTTGTTGAGGATAAGACCTGTTTCCAAAGGGAGGGGGCCCCAGCTAGTCAGTCTTCCTGAGGAGATTTTGTTTACCCGCCATTGGCGCAGGCTAAATCCACCGGAAGGGTGGAGGCGGAAGATTTCAAACCCACAGGTAGTGACACCCCCGAAGTGTTCCCAGAGGAGGGAACCCAGACAGGTGTTCTCATAGTGGTGGGAGGGTGCAAGGAAGTTGTGATTCCCTTGATCCCCCTAGGTTATCTGGTGGGGAGGGTGAGGGACCCCGGGGTGACCCATGGTAATGGGAGGCCCCGAAGGAAGTGCGGTGTTAGCCCCTAGGTTCCCTAGGTGGGCTAGGTGACTAACCCTGAAGAGTCAGGGGGAGTCAGCAGTGGACCCTGAGGTGTCAGGGTAGGGTAGGAGACTACCCAAGGAAACGGAAGGATGTCATCCTGGAGTAAGGAGGGTTGAAACCTGAGGTGGTGGTCGGGGTGATGCCCAACCGCCTGACCAGTCAGGTAGGTCCTGTGGGGTAATGCCCCGGGACAAGGGAAGGGGGCAGGGAGCCACGTCTGTTAGGGGGCGTCTGAGCTGTCGATGAGTGACGGGCGGCAGAGGCCTTTACTTAGCAGACCCCTGCGTGGTACACCGTTGGTGTCCCAGCCCCAGGGTGCGTCCTGGGGTCCCGTAAGGTGGCAAGGGCTGGGGAGGGTGTCCCCTCAGCCGGGTGCCACAGGCGGGTCCGCCTGCTGTGGTGCTGTTAGCTGTCACCTGGAGCCAGGTGGGGCCTATCTTAAGTGAAGGGACCCTGTGCTCCCGTGCAGGGTGGCGCTAGCGAGCCAGGAATCTGGAGGGTTCCTGGGAGGTCTCCTGACTTGAGGCTGGGAGACGTGGGAGGGCCCAAGGAAGTGGGCCTGGGTGAAGCTGACCCAGGGCTCACGGGTCCTCCAAGGGTGCTCTAGGGGGTAGAGCTCATTCCCTAGAGACGGCGGGGCGTAGGCCCTGTTCTCACGGAGGAGAACAAGGTAGGGTCTAGGTTCTCGGGTGGGTTCCATGCGGAGCTACCAAGAGGGGAGGAGGGACCTGGGGGTTGCCTGACGAGGTACCTACAGTGCTCCTCCTCCAACGCTACCCGTGCGGTAGTAAGGACGGACTGGTGACTTTTCTGGGAGCCAGACCCGGGCCAGTGGTGCTTCTCTGTGAGGGAGACGTACCAAGAAGTTCAGAGTGGGCTGTTCTTCCACGAGGGAAGGCAGTCGTCCCGAAAGGGTGGTGGCAGCAAAGACCCCAGCTGCATGCTGAGGGAGAGGGTCCGATGAGTCTGCATTTTTTCAGGATGCAGGGATCCCAAGGAAGGAGGGCACTGGGTGGACTCCAGAAGGGGGACCAGCCAGTGGCCCGTGGAGTAGGCTCTACACCTACTCAAGGTGGAGGCCGCAGTGCTGAGGCACTGTACCCTTGTCCAACGGAGAGAGGGGCGTAGAGTTGCGTGACCCCGGGCAAGGGTAGGCCTAGTGTTGCCCTGATCATGTAAGGTGATCTCATGGTTGGGCAAAGGAGGTGGTCCTAGTGGCCGATGACCAGCATCAAGAGTTAGAGGTCGCGGACAATTGGCGAGGAGGGTGTTTGGTCAGAACTCCTCGTCACTTGTTATCGCTGACCAGGTGAAGACTACCCACGTATGGTGGCTGCGTCTTCCCCGTAGGAATCAGCTGGGCGCGGCGTGTGTTAGAGGACGGTTCTGACCATCAGGACTGCCCTGATTTTTTGATTTTTGACCACCTGGTTTTTGACTGTTTACTGTGAGGAAGCCTCCTATGAGGTGACTCCCGCACAATAAACACATGGTAAAATGGACTACACATGTTTACCGCTGGTGTCGCCGTGCTAAGGAAAGGCTGCTGTGGCGCAGCAAGGCAGGAGGCCCCAGGCAGGTTACATGTGATCATGTGTGCGCATGGATGTGCACCCATGTGAGGGCTGTGGGAGGAGGATTCCTAGTGTGCGCAGCCCTAGAACTGCGCCTAGATAGTCCTGGCGCAGAAGGAACTATGCAGAGTGGGTGGTGACCTGGAGTAGGTCTCATGAGAGGGGTGTATACATGTGAGGGAGAGTCAGTGTGCTTACTGTCTTTTCACTGTAGAGACACCCAGTTTAATGCCAATGTCAGGGTACTTAAGATCTTTGCATTGGAGGGATACTCCATTGAATGTCAATGGGAAAGGAGGGCCTAGGGTGCAACTCCAGTTCTCTGGGGTCCACCGAGTCCAGAGTCACACCAAAGTACACTGTAACCTGTAAGAAAAGAATGATGCAATAGGTTACAGGAGCATAGTTGTACCACTTATGGGTCATCCAGGGATGTCATATTTTTCTGCCTCAGCTCAGGATTAGGGCCAATTACTGCTCTGTCCAGTTGCTGGAGCAGGGCCTAGCATCAATCAGCCAGCTGTCATTCAGTGCCAGGAGCAGGCTGGAGAAGCCCTGCGAGGAATGTCAGGAAGGAGGGGCTGAGACTTTCAGAGCACATGTGGCAACTAACTCCTGGAGGATGCCATCTTGAGCTATCCCAGAAGACTGTGCAAGAAGGAGGGGAATGGGAGCAAGGAAGTGATGTGGCACATCTGGATAGGCCAGAGGTGCAGACCTGCTGGACACTTCCGCCCCCACTTAAAAGGTCCTGCACAGGGGAGAGCTCTCTCTCTTGGCTGTGCTTCACTGCTGGACACTGGGACTGCAGACGGGCGTCATGGACAACTGGAAGGAAGAACCTCCTGACTGCCCTTGGGGCAGGGACTCTGCCCCTGAAGGATCCCAGGCCAGCGAGGCGAATGCCAGGGCCAGGCAAGCTGGCCCCCTTACCCCCCCAGAGGACTAGTTGGGGGAAGGACTGGGCTGACGCAAGGAGAGCGCGCTGCCCAGAAGGAAAAGAGGAAACCCAGAGGAAAGATTGGCGCAGGAGTCAGTGGAACTGGCTCCCTGAAGATCTGGGACCCTTCCAGGCCAGGAGGCCTAAGGAGAGTACTCCTGGTGGCAAGGGCTTGTCACCAGGAGCGGAACGACGCAAGAATGAAGAAAATCGGCCCTTGGGGGCCCGAGATATCACAGGACAAAGAATGGCGACCTTTGACCTTTGTGAAAGCAGCCACGAAGCGAGTGGAGCTCCGCAGCTGCTTGAGACTGTGCCCCCAGGGTGGGCCAGGGCCTGGGGGCTGCCCAGGAGAAAGAGGAGCAAGGGGGGTGCCGTCTCACTCCCCCTCGCAGAAGAGAAAGGGACCCCGGACCCCATCCCGGGGCCCCGTGAAGCCTGGTCCATTGGAGGTTTAAGAAGGGGGGGCGCCGTCGCGCACCCCCCTGCCGCTGAGGAAAGGGGACCCCGGACCCCATCCCGGGGCCCCCGGCGGCGAAGACAAGCCGGGGAGCGCTGTCGCGCTCCCCGTGAAGAAAGGGTGAATGGGGGGGGCGCCGTCCCGCACCCCCCAGCAGAAAGGAAGTCGGGGAGCGCCGTCGCGCTCCCCGTGAAAATGGTCCCCTGGGGCCGCGGACCCCATCCCGGGGCCCCGAGAAGAGGCGGGAGTGGGGGTGCGCCGTCGCGCACCCCCAGCTGAAGAAAAGTCAATAATGGCCAGAGGGGCCCCGGACCGCATCCCGGGGCCCCGCGCAGAAGAGGGCCTGGGGGAGCGCCGTCACGCTCCCCACTGAAGAGGAGAGGGGCCCCGGACCCCATCCCGGGGCCCCGAGTACAGGAGGACTCCGGGGAGCGCTGTCGCGCTCCCCGTCGTGAGGAGGAGGGGCCCCGGACCCCATCCCGGGGCCCCGAAGATGCCGGTAGGAAGGGGGAGTGCCGCTGCACTCCCCCGCGCGGCCCCAGAGGCCGCCAGGATCCCTGAGTCTGCCCGCTGGAGCGGGCAGACTCTAAGTCACCTGGCCGGTTCCCGCGGCAGCACCCGGAGGTGCTGGCCGTGCGGGGAACCGGCGGGGGCGGCCAGGGGTGGGCTCCCTGAGCCGCCCTCCAACGAGGGATCGGCTTTTTAATGCAGGGGGTGTCCGGGTGGGACCAGCACCCCCAAAATAAAAAGAAAAACAAGAGCAGAAAAGGAATCGCAGCTCTCCCCTCTCAGCGGGAGATCCGCTAATCATTTATGCAGCCGCCCCAGCATGCTTTGCGGGGCTGGGGCTGCTTATTGAGCCCTTAAAACGCCTGTGGTGGTCCCATTGAAATGGGGGCCACCACCAACGGAGAACTAGGAGACAGGGGGAGCTGCAGGAGCAGCGCAGCCTCCCCCCAACATCTGTTGGTGTCCCCACCCTAGGTAGGGTGGGACACCTGAGAGATAACCCCTCCAGGGTTGGATGGATATTTGAAGCACAAGCTTCAGTGATCTTTTGTTTCTGTTTGTGCAAGCGTGGCTACCATAGGTGTAGGTTGGTATGGCCGCATGTATTCTACTGTTCTTTTATGTTTAAATAAGAGTAATCCAAAAATAATCTCAAAGTAATCTAAAAGTAATCCTAATGGTTAGAATGCATGAATTTGGTCTCTTATGTTCCCTGATTATGTTAATTTGAAAAATGATACTGACAGTCACATCTTGGCAGGATGAAAGTATTTATTCACAAATGTAGGTGTCATCATTGCACTGTACTGTTGAATACTGTCAGAATGTTCAAATGTCCCAAAGGGGGACACTGGGATTGTTTTGCCATGTGGGTTGTTGGATTATATTCTCCCTGAAGGAGACCTGAACGATTACATACTGTTGGTCCAGAGTGATTTCATCACTTTGTATATATTTGTAGATTGTTGCATAGTATTGAGTAGTGTGTGTGAATAATAAATGTACTTTTGCTTTATCAAAAGAAAAAGCACAGACTGGACATTCATTTATTAAGAGTCATGCTTGCGTGCTTGTGAATGCGGATTACTAGCCCACACCACCTCCCTTGAGTAAGCCGTGGACTGCTCTGCAACGCTACCCTATGAGAGTCAAGCGCTACAATGGGGTGTTTGGTTCCCAGTGGCGGTCGTGTGCTGACTCGTTACTTGTGCAGGCCACACAACTAATGACCCACCTTCCAACAATGATTTTTCATTGTAAAGGCATTCCTGGTAAAGGTATTAGTGATCAGCATGGATGGTTCCGGCATGTGTCTCCCCTGGCCTCCCACCCCTAAAAATTAAAGCGACCCCCTGCCTCCACAACCACCCCAACCCCCACCCCCAAAATTACCACAACCCCAACCCCCTCCCCTAAAACCTAAAGCACCCTAACCCACCCCTAAAACCTAAACCCTGATCCCTGCACCTAAACCCTAATCACCCCAAGCCCTCCACCTCACCCCCAAAAACTAAAAATACCTCGAGTCCCCATCCCGCCCCTCAAACCTAAAGCACCCCAAACCCCCAACCCACCCCTAAAACCTAAACCCTGACCCCTCTCCCCTGCCCGCAAACCCTATTCACCCCGAGCCCCCACCCCACCCCCAAAAAAACAGCCCCAGTCCCAGCCCAACTTACCTCGCCCTTGATCGCGTCGACTCCCTTCTTCTGTGCCTTAACCACGCATGTACGTGGTTCACGCATGCATGGTTAAGACCCTATAACAAGGAAGTCGTGAAAAACTAAAGCGTTGTTTCGCTTTCGTTTTCCACTACTTCGTGGTTCACAACTCGTTGTTCGGGATGTTTCCCGTTTGTTCAAGGTGACTTACAATAATAAGACCACAACATATGAAGATCCAGTATTACTTCAGTGAGTTATTGATTCTTGTAGAGGTGAAACAATGGACACTTCTAAAATATCAGAGACTGGACTATTGTATTGATTTTTGTTTTTCTATTTGCTATTATTCAATGGATATGCCTATTATTGGTTCATGTAATCTCAAGTATGTTAGATTTTCTGAGGGATTTGAATGTTTCCTATTATCCTCTCTTTTTAGATCTTCATTCATTAATGTACCCGTCTTTTGAGGTAGCAACCTGTGTGGCCAGGTCTCTCTTCCCTTCCCTATCTGAAGTCGTGGAGTGAAGGTCGTGCCACCTTCCTTTTGTGGTTTCACCACCCTGACGTTGTTTTTGTCTTACAGGTATGTTTTTATGACTGTAGTTTTCATGTTTCATTCTATATTATATTCTGTTTGTTTTCTTTAACTTCATCTCCTCTGCTTTTACTATTTTTTCCTCCTTTTCTTTTCTTATTTTTATTTTCTCATGTTCGTAGCTCTGTTTTTCTATTTCTGTACATTAAATGCTTTCTTTTGGTTCAATTTCTCCATACTAATAAGTGGTTTATATGCATGAATTTCAAGGCCATAATACTTATTTGTCATATTAAATGACAATTAGAGTTAAAGGTTTGGGATCTCAAAAAAGCATCAAAGAGCTTTAACACAGATTTTAAAATTTAGAGCAGATATTGCCCTGTTGCAAGAGACTCAAATACCTTTAACTATATTTAATGCTTATGCTCCAACCCAACCTGATAAATCTTTTTGGAATGAAATATTAGCTAAGTTAATGACGCAGATAATTTTCTTGATCATAAATCCAATTCTGGATTTGTACCATCCACCATATTTTCACAGTTTACCTCTATGATTAAACAAAGAGCATTAACGGATGTTTGGAGATTGTGTAACCCCAGACTACAGGAATTTTCCTTTTTTCTCTAGCACATTCTTCCCAATCAAGGATTGATTATTTATTTGTCTCATATCATCTCGTACAACACATTTCAAGTTCGGACATTGGTTCCATATTAATCTCGGATCATCCTCCAGTGACATTGGATCTTGATCTTATTGCACACAATCAGCCAAGTAATAGATGGAGATTTAATAATTCATCACTTCTCTATACTAATTTTACTCAGCTTTTTGGGAAGTTTTACCACACAATTCTTTGTAGAAAACAATATCCCTCAGTTATTTGTTCAGATTATTTGGGATGCATTCAAAGGTGCCTTTAGATATTTTATTATTTCTTCTGTTGCCAATAAAAGGAAAATGACTAATGAAAAAATTACTTAATTTAATGTATCGAATCAAACAACTAGAAAACCTAATACTCTTCCAAGTCTACAAGTTGTCTTAAATTACTTCAAGATAAATTTACTTTCAATAAAAAGTCGACTGATATTGCTAATTCTTATCTTCTTAAGTCCAGTGCTAAGTACTATGGGCCAATATTAAATCAGGAAAACTTCTAGTGAACTATCTTAAAATTAAAAAAGAAAAATCTATATATAACTCTTCCCATTTTTCATTACATAAAATGAAGAAATTTTGGATGAATTTGTTCATTTCTTCACACAGTTAAATACTCCTGATTCTGTTCCCACACAGGATCTTATTGATCTATACTTGTCTACCATTAATCCAGCTATACTTTCCTCTTCTGAATTTTCTGCTCTTGATAATGATATTTCTATTAAAGACATTCTCAATGCACTAAAAAAAAAGGTAAAGGTCCAGGCCCAGATGGCTTTAGTATTGAATTCTATTTACCTTTTTCTAAATTATTAGTTTTAAGATTATTTAAACTTTATACCTATTTTGTTAATGCAAACTCCTCTGCAGGGTCTTTTCAAGAGGCTTAAATAGTTCTTATACCAAAATATAACAAAGAGCTAATGTTTTGTAAGACTTATAGACCTATATCTCTAGTGAATTTGGATTATAAACTTTTAGCTAAAATTATTGCAATGCGTTTGGAATTGATTCTCCCTAAGTTAATTGGTAAAGAGCAGGCCGGCTATATTAAAGGACGCTTATTATCGGACAACACATGCTTATTTTTTTATTTTTTAAGTAAGTCTGTGACGTATATGGATTATCTCTCTGCAATTGCTCTAGATGTTGAAAAAGCTTTTGATTGTGTTAATTGTTTTTTTATTTTTTCAACGCTTTCATGGTTTGGCTCTGGAACTGAATTCATAAATCTTATCTTATTGTTGTATTCTTTTCCTAAGGCTGCTATTTTTCCAAATGGTCTCATCTCTCCCTCGCTATCACTTTATAGAGGAGTTTGTCAGAGATGTCCGTTGTCATGGCTTTTATTTGTTCTTGCCTTGGAATCCTTTTTATTGAAACTTGGGGCTAATCCAAATTTACATGGTTTCCGATTTGGGGAAGGACAGATCATATTTTCAGTTTATGTTTTTTATGTCAAATTTGAACTCTTCACTTCCTTCTTTTCTTTTCGAAGTACAGAATTTTGCTTCTATTTCAGGGCACAAGTTAAATAAAGATAAGTGTGAAATTCTCCCTTTAAATACATTTTGCCTTCCTGATGATTTTAAGGGCCAGATGTAGGTAAGTTGAAAATTGCGACTTGGAATTTGCGAGTCATAGTGACTCGCAAATTGCAACTCGCATTCCGAGATGCAAAAAGGTGTCTCAGATACCTTCTGTTACTCGCTATCGTGTCGCAAAGACCCACCTCATGAATATTAATGAGGTGGGTCACAGTTTGCGACCCCATAGCGAGCCTAGGCACTCACAGGGATGGTGGCCTGCTGGAGACACCAGACCACCATGTCCGTGACTGCTTTTTTTAATAAAGCAGTTTTTTTTTTTTTTTTTTGCAGCCCGTTTTCCTTAAAGGAAAACGAGCTGCAAAAAGAAAAAATACCGAAACCATTTTGTTTCGTTTTTCCATAGGACCACTGCCTGCTCTGAAAAATATTTTTTGGGGCATTCACAAAGGGGAAGGGGTCCCATGGGGACCGCTTCCCTTTTGCGAATGAGTTACCATCCACTTCAAGTGGATGGTAACTGCGAGTTGGTTTGCGACCGCTTTTGCGGTCTCAAAGCAACTCTGTATCGCGATGTGGTCGCAAATAGGAAGGGAACACCCCTTCCTATTTGCGAGTCGGAATCACATTTTGCGAGTCGGTACCGACTCGCAAAATGTGATTCTGCATCGCGTAAGGCCTTTTGCGCCTCGCAAACAGCGTTTTTCGCCGTTTGTGAGGCGCAAAAGACTTACTACATCTGGACCTAAATCTTCGCATTTTTACTGGAACAATGATTAAATTAAATATCTAGGTCTTTGGTTTAAACCTTCTTTTAAAGATACAATTTCTTGTAATTTATTGCAATTATTTTCTATCCTTGATTCTCTTATTTCGAAATGGAACCCTTTATTTTTATCTTTGAGGGGTAGATTAGATTCTTTTAAGATGATGTTACTTTCTGTAATTCTCTTTTATTTATCAACTATTCCAATTAATATTCCAAATAGTTACTTTAAGACGTTCTATTCTAACCAAATTCTTATGGAATAATAAGAGACCCAGAATGCCCCTCCAAAAATTGATGAGATCTAAAATCTGTGGAGGGGGTAATTTTCTGATTCTTCACGCTTTTTCTCTGAAGCAAGCTTCATGTTTATTGATTGAAGATGTTTCTGTTTTTTTACCTTTAAGGGTTGAAGTTGAAAAGTCATTTGTTGTTCCCTTTATGTTTCTGGAGGTATTAACTCTGTCAAATAAACCATAATCTATCTCCCTCCCGATTTTGAAAAATTCATGTAGAATTCTGCAGCCTATATTTGCTTCATACAATGGAGATAGAGTGCAATTTCTAAATTCATCAATTTGGTACAACAAACTCATCAAGTTGTATAATAGAACCATCTACTGGAAATCGTGGCATTTGAAGGGGTTAAGATGGATACATCAACTATTTTAAAATGATTCCCCTCTTTCTTTTGAACAGGCACAATTTATTTTTTCATTTCCATCCGCTTTTAATAGGAAATATGATGTTCTAATACATGTTGTAAATAGTTCTTATCAATCTTTTTCAGTTCAGCAAACACCTTCAGTCCGTCCTTCTCCAATTAAGAATCTGTTATTACAGTCAGCATCAGCTTCTTGTATTTATCAAACAAATACAGCTCTTCCTGAAAGTAGACCTAAATCAGCAATAGAAATACAATGGGAGAAAGATTTAGATATTTCACTTTCAACTTCTTTATGAAATAATGTGTGGATTAAAATAAGAAAATCCTCAAGAGCAGCTAATGCAATGAAAACTTTATTTTTTATATATAATAGGTTATTAATTACACCTTCATCTTTACATAAAATTAATTCTAACTTTCCGTCCTCTTGTTGGTCCTGTAATAAGCCAGTTTCAGATCCTAAACACATGCTTTTTGACATTTCAAATACATTTCAATTTTGGGTTAAAGTATGGAGCAAAATTAATACTATTTTCAAAACTCAAATTACCTTAAGCTTTGCAAATATATTTTTAGGTAGCCTTGACGTTGATGGGTTGCATCTTCCAAAACATTCTATTGTAATCTTAGATTTATTATTGGGTGTTGCTTTTCAACAAATTATGAAAACCTAGAAGGACTCTTCTCAATTATCCTTTCAGGCTTGGTGGTATGGCATATGTTATAATCAATGGTTGGATAGAGCGTATGTTTCTCTTGTATCCCTTGGTATTAAAAAATACATGTTATGGTTGCCTATAACAAATTACCTACACTCTTTGGCTTATCCTTACATAATTTTCCTAGAAATTAGGACGTTTCTAATCCACCATGAATTGTTTTTCTTTACCTTTTATTGTACTTAATTATATTGTTTATAACTCTCTCTCCTAATATATTCTATATATGCATATATACTCATGTTTTAAAGTATTAATATATTTTTTGTGATCCTCACTAATGTGCGTCTTAGGAAATTGAACTGCTATTGTATTATTTCCTTCTTGTTATCAAATATATTTATATATTTTAAATATTGTAAAGTCAATAAACTTTCTCTTTAAACAAAAAAAAAAAGTAAGTTGTGAAATGCAGCTACAACTCTTTCTAGAAATTCTGCAGATCATTTTTTTAGCTGAAAAGCCCATGTTCATACATGAGAATCTGGCAGTGAGACACCTCCCTTATCTCACCTCTTACAAAGCTTTTCTCAGAAGATCCTTCCTTCCTTTGATGCCCAAATAAAAGTATTGCCTATCCCTTGCAGTATTTCAAACCACTTCTTTCCCAAAATGCAGGTGGATTGTTGAAAATGTATAATGTCAAGATGGTAATTTGTACCAAATTAGTTCTACCAAAATGTGTTAGCCGTAGGTGGGACCAGCTCATTAACATTTTACTTTTCTCCATGAACACCTTCTTAAAATTGGATCCTACACTATTGTCTAGGTCTTGTGTGACTTTATTTCCAAGTTATTTCATGTCCCTTTTTATTTGCGGATTTGCCTGCCCTACAGCCCATGCTATTATTTTAGATTTTGAGGGATTCGCAAAATAAACAATGCCTCAGCAAAATCTGCTATCAACTGCTCAATGGCGGGAAGGGTTGTTTGTAAATCTTTAGTATAAATCATCAAGATATCAGCATAGACAAATACTTTTTTCCAAAATGTCATATCTAAAATGACTTATTGCACTCTCCTTTTATAAGCGTACATGCCAATGGTTCAGTATATAAATATAAATAAATGAAGTAAAAATGAGGATAATGGATATCCCTGCCTCATGCCCCTTGTTATTTTAACCTCTTGTGTTAACTTGCCATTTAAAATAATTCTGGCTAAGGGGTTCTTATAAGATCAACTGAATTTATCTCCTAAATTATAGTGTTTTAACACTGTATTTCAGAAGAATCAGTTAATCCTGTTGAAAGCTTTAGAAGCCTCCAATGTCAGGACAACAAGTGGAGCCTTAAACGTGGTGGCAAGATCTATTGAACCAAATAATCCATGAGTCAACTCATGTAAATATCTTTCCCTCGTAAAACCTTTTTTATCCTCGTTCCTAAAATCTCCCATTACATTGCTCAGCCTCATAACTAATATACTGGCAAAGATTTTTTAATCACTATTCACAAGTTGTATAGGTCTATATGACTCTCAGAATTTAAGTTTTCTCTGGTTTCAAGATTAGAGTGACTGTATCTTCCACTCAAGAGAGAGTTTGGCTAAGGTGTTTCTTTCTCTAATGTTTCCCCAAAGATCCTCATCATAATTGATATTGTTGATCTTCTCAACACCTTCTAAAGTTCCTTTGGAAGGCCATTTGGGTCTGCCGATTTCCCTCTCTTGCTAGATGTAACTGCTTGCCAAACTTCACTTTGCACAATATTCTGAACCAAGGATGCCTTTTGGACATTTAAAAGTGTATTTAGTAGATTAACCACAAACCAGTTAATGGTCTTATCCTCAATCATCATGTTCTCTATAAACAGGTTGCCCAAGAATTTAGGAAAACCTTTTTCAATACCCAAGCTATTTCTTGGACTGACCCTGGCCCCTCATTTCCTATTTCTCTCACAACATTTCTGGCTTGTTCTAGCCTCTATTAACAAAAAAAACTGGTCTTTACACTCTTGTAACTCCCTCTTACGTAAATCTTTCTTATTAGCTGACAACAGCTGATCCAATAATTGCCTCTCCAGGCATACCATTTCAGACTCTTGCCCCCCACTTCCCTTTCTGTTTGCCCTCCTTATCTGAGATGATATATTAAGTAACATTCCCCTCACTAAAAGGATTAAAGGCATCCCAGACCATATTTAAAAGAGCTGAGACTACATTTAATTTAATAAATTCTTCTGTCTCTACCCTTAAGATGTCAACAACCTCGTGATCTAACACTGCAGTATAGGGTCCATCTCCTTAATCCAAACCTGTCTGTAAGTTTCATTTCTACAATTACAACTGCATTGTCCGACAGGTTTGCTGTTACATACTTATGCCCTCATTATGAGATCCACGCTGGCGGTCAATAGATGGCTGCCAGCACGACTACCCCCCCCCACGCCAACCGCATAATGTTTCCCCCACTGGGCCGGCGGGCGAAAACAGTGTTTCCACCCACCGGCCTAGTGGGGAAAAGGGCCGTAACATAGTCAGTGGCTCCAAATAGAGCCACCGCCAATGTTGGTGTGCGGCGGGTGCAGCTGAACCGATTGCGCAGATCACTTCCCGTAAACCGGGCAGTGACCTGCGCGATGGGGCTCTGCACAGGGGCCCCTGCACTGCCCATGCCAAGTGCATCTGCAGTGCAGGAGAACCCCTTCTACCAGCCTTTGGCTGGTGGCAAAAGGAATCATTATCCGAGGAGCAGTAGTGCTGCCCTGTCGGATAATGATTCCCTCCACCGTCAGGCTTCCAGTCGGAGGCAGCCTGTCGGTGGAGGAGGACCGCCCATGGCGGCCCTCCCTGTGTTCTTTACATTGCGGTTCAGACCGCCATGCGGGTGGCGGTCTTTTCACCCGCCGCCGGCTTGGCGGTCTGAACCGCCAGGGATCATAATGACCCCTTTAATCTCCTGGATATTCTCATTTATATGTCTATATGTTTTTAATGGAATGTACATCCCCGGTCCTTCCTGGATAATTCACCATATATCACACAATCCCAGCTGTCTCATCATATTTTAAATATATTATTGCATTTTGGGGGATATATTAACCCTACTATTGATGGACCTGTTTAGGTTATTATCCACAAGGGTCTAAAGTTTCCTACCATGTTGATAGAGGATGAAAATTCTATACATTTAAAATTATTATTGAGGGGTTCAGTGTCCTCCACATTAGGGTCATAATATACCCACTAACATATACCTACTGTCAGGCAGTTGTAATTTGGCAAATACCTGTTAGACCTGACATAATTGGCATGGTCTCCCCTAAATTTTTGACTCTACTTCCCAGGTTGTTGCTGTTTGCTATTCCTCTGGGCACTTTTCAACTGCTGACCAGTGCTAAAGTGCAAGTGCTCCCTCTGTGAAATTGTATGTGTAATAGCTTTTCCATAAATGGCACATTTGATTTACTAGTAAGTTCCTTGTAAAGTGCACTAGTGGTGCCTACGCCCTGTAAGTCAAATGCCACTAGTGGGCCTGTAGCACTGATTGTGCCACCCACCTGAGGTGCCCAGTAAACATAGCTCAGACCTGCCACTGCAGTGTCTGTGTGTGAAGTTTTTAAACTGCCAATTCAATCAGGCAAGTGCACCCACTTGCCTTGCCCAAACCTTCCCTTTTTGTACATGTAAGGTACCTCTAAGGTAGGCTCTAGGTATCCCCATGGGCAGGGTGCAGTGTATGTTAAAGGTGGGACACGTACTGATGTGCTTTACATGTCCTAACAGTGAAATACTGCCAAATGTGTTTTTCACTGTTGCAAAGCCTATCTCATTCATAGGTTCACATGGAGGTTGTCTTTAAATATCCTTAACATGTAGTTTTCCTTTGAGAGCAGATAGACAACTGGAGTTTGGTGTTTCTGAACTCACAAATTAAAACTACATCTTTGGTAAAGTTGGTTTTTAAACTGTCTGTTGGAGAATGCCACTTTTAGAAAGTGGGCATTTTATTGCTTAAACCATTGTGTGACTCTGCCTGTTTGTGGATTCCCTGTCTCAGTGAGACTGACAGTTAGGCTGTTTGTGAATCTCCTGTGGACACTGACACAAAGGGAGCTGTGGTGTAGCCTGCATAGCCTGATGAGCCATCTGGGCTAGAGTGGAGGGAGCGGTGGTCACTTACACCTGAATGGGTTGTGCCTGTCCTCACACAATACAGCCTCCAACTCCCTGGTGTGTGTCTAGGGCCTGGCCTGGGTTAGGCAGGATCATGTAGACAACATATCATTTTCTTTGAAGTTGGGCAACTTCAAAGGCAGAAAGGGGTATTAGTATTGGAACCAAAACCCCAGACTTTAGATCATTTTGAGGATTCAAGAGGAACCTCTGCCAGGAGAAGAGCTGAGGAGAAGTGCTGCCCCTGTCTGCAACAGTGCTTTGTTGAGCTATTCTGCAGTTGCTACTTGTTAGACCTGACAGCCTTAGGGTCGTCACCCCTAACTTTTTGCCTGCCTCCCTCCACTTTTTGGACACTGTTTTTGCTGGCTTTAGGACTCTTCATACTTTACCACTGCTAACCAGTGCTAAAGTGCATATGCTCTCTCCCTTAAAACATAGTGACATTGGTTCATACCCAATGGGCTTCTTTAATCTATGTGTAAGACCCCAGTAAAGTGCACTACATGTGCCCAGGGCCTGTAGGTTAAATGCTACAAGTGGACCTGCAGCACTGACTGTGCCACCCACATAAGTAGCCTCTTAAACATGCCTCAGGCCTGCCATTGCAAGGCCTGTGCATCCAGTTTCACTGCCACTTCGACTTGGCATTCAAGAATAGTTGAATAGAGCATTTCTCTCCACCCAAATCCTTCTGTGCCTTACAGTCCATGTCTGGCTAGGTTACTTGACATCTCCCTTGTGCATTTCACTCAGACAACCCCAAACACAGGATGCTCAGTCACACCTGCACACATCTGCATACTGAATGGGCCTTCCTGAGCTGAGAGGGTGGAGGGCCTGATACTTACATTTGAAAGGACAGTGGTCTGCCCTCACACAATGGAGTGCCAAACCCCCTACTGGGATCCTGGCAGACAGGATGGACCGGAAAGGGGACCTGGTGCACTTCTAAGCCACTCTTTGAATTCTCCCCACTTCAAAAGCACATTTGGGTATTTAAACAGGGCCTCTGACTCTACCAACTCAGACACTGCTGGACAAGATACAAATGGAGAAGAAACCCTGAACCAGAACCTGCAAGTTACCAAGAGGAACTGCCTGGCTGACCAAAGGATTCACCTGACTGCTTTTCTGCAAAGGACTGCTGCCCTGCTGTTGCCCTGCTGCCTTGCTGCCCTCTGGTCCTGCTGAGAAGTGCTCTCCAAGGGCTTGGATAGAGCTTGCCTCCTATTCCTTGAAGTAGCAGGACCCAGGAAACTTCATCCTGCAAAGAACTCCTTGTGCGGTGAAAATCTGACGTACAGCCTGCAAGAAGCAATGCACAGCCTGCATCATGGTGAGAAAATCACCGCACGCCGAACAAGAATGACGCAGCCCGGCTCCCCGAGAGTAGACTGATGCAGCGCCAGCGTTGTGATCGGAACTTTGAAGCACGGCCCACTGGATCAATGCAAAGCCGAGCTGACACGATGCAGCACGACTTCCTGTGAGAAGAATCAACGCAGCGCCTCCTGTGCAATAGAAATTTCCACAAATCGCCCACCGGATCGACGTAGCCCCTGTGACTTCGTCCTGCACACCCATGATTTCTCTGCATCGTTCCCGGGGCGTCCGAAAACCCTGCAACCCAAAGAGGATCCCAGTCTTCGCTCTGGAAATCAACGCAAAGCCTGCCCTGTGTGAAAACTTATCGACGCATCATCTGTGTGCACTGGACAAATCAACGCATACCACCCCGTTTTCCATGCATCTCCTCCTCTGTGGTCCCTTTCAGAGAATTTGAATGCAAACGAGGTACATTGTGCTTGCAAGAGACACTTGTTGCTTTTTAGGAACTAAAAATTCCTTTTATAATTTTTCTACAGTGATAATTCAAAGTGTGCTTATCAAATCTTGATTGTTTTTTACCTGCATTTAATTAGATAAAATAATATATTTTTCTAATCACTGTGTGGTGTATTTCTGTGGGTATTATATGGTGTTATTGTATGGTTTATTGCACAAATACTTTACACATTGCCTTCTAAGTTAAGCTTGACTGCTCAGTGCCAAGCTACCAGAGGGTGGGCACAGGATAATTTGGATTGTGTGTGACTTACCCTGACAAGAGTGAGGGTCCTTGCTTGGACAGGGGGTAACCTGACTGCCAACCAAAGACCCCATTTCTATCACTTCTTCTGCCTGTGAAGGAGGACAAAGACTGGGGTTTTTGTGCATTCCTGCTTCAGAGGTATCTCCAAGGGCTTGGACTGAGCTTGCCTCCTATTTTTGAAGCCTCTGGGAGAGCAATGGCTTCACCAACCAGTATCTGAGTCTGCATGCTGTGGACTTTAGATTGTCAGAGGGTGCCATTCCAGTTCCTGGGCCCCTGTAAGTAAATTGTTGGTGAAATCCTGTAAAACAATGCCGGACAACTCAGTTCGATTTTGCTAAGGATGCTGCTGCATGAAACATGTGATGCCGACTGCACCTGGATCCGTGGACCTCGCTGAGGTGCGATGAACCCACTGTCCATGTAGGCACGATGTTGCTGCAGCCGCTGACATCTGAACAAACTTGTGAGTGGGAGTGTCATGCACCCGACTCCCTTGCATATCCTGTGGCCCTGTCAGGTGATCATGACCCATTGAGGTCGCCCTGCAACCTTGTGACTTTGCTGGACTTTGACTTTGCCAGAGGTACCAGGGACCAACTCCTCACAACCAAAGCCACCGCTCCACAGCAAGAACCTGACGCCTCCACTCCTTCGCCCCGCAGCACCGAAACTGATGCCGCTTCGGATCCGCCTACACCTCGCTCCTCGACTCCGTGCACTGGCCTGTTTTCTACACGTTTTGATAAGGTACTTACCCGGGGGTCCGTGTGACTCCGTAAACAGCACCAGTGAAGTCACATTGTGGGAAACGACTCTGTCACAATACCGCTTTAACATAAGATTTCATCATTTGTGCTTCTAGACACTATTTTTGTGTTTTATTTGCTAATGTCATATTTTTACTTGTGTATGGTGGAATTTTATCACATTTTGTCTTGTTTTATTTAGATAAATATGTACTATTTTTTCTAAACCTGAGTGGAGTCCATTTTGTAATGTTTCACTGTATTACCATGTGTGTTGGGACAAATACTTTACACATTGCTTCCGGCTTAAGCCTTTCTGCTTATGCCAAGCTACCAAGGGTGTATGCGGGGGTTAGCTTGGTGTGTTTCTCCTTTATCCTGACTAGAGTGAGAGTCCTTGCATGGACAGGGGGCAACCTGACTCCCAAGCAACGACCCCATTTTTACTATTGGTGATCAGAATTGAGGACTGAACTTGTATTTGTAATTGACATGCAGTGATTAAGTGTACACTACTATTTTCAGTGCAGACCATTACGTAACCACATACCACCCGTTGTGTGATTTTGCTTTTTTGTCTTCTTGGACTTCATCTGCTTCTATTTTTTCACTTTTGAGTTTCTGCCTTGAAACTTTGCACGTTTGACTTGCCATAATTTCTAAATCTGGAGGTGCACCAGCTGGAGCTGTTTTTGAGTTGCAGAAGCTGGAGAGTTATACAGTTGCTCAACTGAAACAGTTCACTAAGGATCTTGCCTTTCCCATTAGGAGCTCTGCCAGGAAGGAGGAGCTGCAAAAGGTACAGAGGGCCTGGGTGACTGCCAAAGAGGTTGGGGGGCACACAGAGGAGGAAATTGAGGGTGAGGAGGTCTTTGGGGCAGGTAGCAGTGTTTCCTCTAAGGTTCTGACTCATGAAGATTTGCAGGACAGACAGGCAGAGCAGTAGTACCACTTTGAGTTGGAGAAGCTCAAAATGGAGAGGAAAGAGGGGATACTGGTCATTGAGGAGAAAAAGATACTGCTTGCTCATGAGCTTAGTTTAAGGGAACTAGATCAGAGGAGCAAGTCTAGTAGATATGGTGGCAGCGGTACCACAGTGCAGCCTGAAATGAGGGTGCACAGTCCCAAAAACCTAGTTAAGGATTATAAGAGGGAGGATTATATCTACTTGTGGTTTAAGGGGTATGAGTCTGCTCTCCAAATGAACATGGTCCCTGAAGCACATTGTGTGGCAGCTCTGTGGAAGCACTTTGAGGTAAAATGGAAGGACACCTTGACATCCTTTGGTGATCCTCTGGGACTCACCTAAACTATCATGAAGGGCGCCCTACTCACAAGGTATGGTCTCACCCCTGAGCAGTATATGGACAAGTTTAGGTCCTACAAGAAGAAGGAATCCCAAACATGGTTAGAATGTGTTGACTCTTTCTGCAGATCACTGGATGGTTGGGTGAAGGGCAGTAAGGTAACAACTTATGGGGGGCTTTACAACTTAATTGCTTGGAAGCACTTGTAGAGTCTTTGTTTTCCAGAACTGGGCCAGCACCCGATTGACAGCAAGCTGTTTGTCCCCAGGAAGCTTCTACGGGGAGCGGACTGTTGGGAGAGCACCAGGGTCCAAAAGAGGTATGGGGAGACCATGCCAAGGGTGGGCAGAGTCCCTCTCAGAAGAAGTGGGGGGGGTAAAGGTAAACAGGAGGAGTTCTCAAAAGGCCCAAACCTAGTTCCCAGGGTAAGGATTCCCAGTCCCTGTTGAAAAAAAGCCATGTGTCTCTACAGGGAAACCTGCAGAGAGGGATTCCCGTAAGTGTTATGCTTGTGACCAGGTAGGACATGTGAGGGGGATCCCAAATGTCCCAAGTGGATACTAGCACCCACTGTTGCTCAGTCACAGGGTTTGTCCAGTGTATCGCTTGGGGAGGAGTTGGTTCCAGCTGGGTGGGAGCCAGCTGAGATGAGCCTTGTCTCACTAGGGGACAGTGCGGTGGTCCAGAGAACCCTTGTTCCTTAAGAGCACTAAAAAGTACAGGCAGTGGGTGACAATCAATGGACAGAGGGTGCAGGCTCTGAGAGATACAGGAGCCAATGTGACTACTGTGAGAAGTCACCTGTTGTCTTTAGAGCAGGTAGTTTCCCATGCACTTTACCAAGTAGTTGCGGGAGACAACTCAGAGTGACTGTGCTGAGTGGCGCAGGTTCCCTTTGAATGGGGGGTCTCAGGTGCCTTGAGAGTAACTGAGAGGCCATCCATGCCTGTAGATTGTCTGCTTGGCAGTGACCTGGAGGATTCCCCTTAGAAGGAGGTGGAACACAGGTCTCACTTAGAGATATTGGGCCTGCCTGGGTGGGTGTGCGTGTCGGGGTGATCAGGAGGACCTGGAGCCTGAACGAATGTGTGGTCTGGGAGGTTTTGGACAGTTTGCCTCTTTCTCTTTTCCTTGACCCCAGGGGTCACTCATCTGTGTGCACATAATGTGGAAACTGGGGACAGTCTACCTGTGAAACATAAAGTTTAGAGGGTGACTGACAAGGTTAGAGTCAAGATTAACGATGAGGTATCCGAAATGTTAGCTCTTGGGGTTATTGAGTTTTCCAATAGCCTTTGGGCCAGCCCTGTTGTCTTAGTCCCAAAAGCTGCTGCTCCTGGTGCCACTCCATAACACAGGTTCTGTGTGGATTACCAGGGACTCAATGCGGTCACAAAGACTGATGCACACACTACCCCACCGAGCTGATGAGCTCATTGATCGGTTAGGGGCTGACAAATATTTCCACATGTTTGATTTAACGTCTGGATATTGGCAGATTGCACTGATTGAGGGGTCTAAGAAGAGGTCTGCCTTTTCTAGCCCAGATGGGAACTATCAGTTTAGGATGATGCTCTTTGATGTGAAAAATGCTCCTGCCACCTTTCAGAGGCTGGTTAACCAAGTTGTTGCTCTATTGGATGATTTCAATGCCACCTACCTGGATGAGATTGATGTGAGGAGCTTCACTTGGGAGGAACACTTGCAGCACCTTTGCAAAGTGCTAGAGGCACTGCAGAAGTCAGAGCCTTTTTATTTCTCACAGGTTGCTATAGGAGGTTTGGCACCACCCTTGCTCCCTTAACAGAGTTAACTTGCAAGAAGCAGCCAAAGAAAGTAATCTGGACTGAGTCCTGCCAGACAGCTTTCGATGCCCTGAAGGCAGCCATATGCTTGCCACCTGTGTTGAAGGCACCTGACTTCTCTCAAGTATTTGTCATGCAGACTGATGTTTCAGAGCATGGTGAAGGAAAAGTGTTGTCACAGCTAAACAAAGAGGACCTAGATCAACTGTGGCCTTCATCACTAGGCAATTATTTCCGCAGGAACGTAGGTGGAGTGCAATTGAGTGTAAAGTTTTTGCTGTGGTCTAGGCACTAAAAAAGACTACACTTGTTTGGGACTTATTTCCTGGTTCAGACCAACCACAGGCACCTCAAATGATTAATGCAAGTGAGGGGTGAGAATCCAATACTGTTGACGTGGTCCATCTTCCTACAGGGAATGACTTTACGGTGGAACACCGCCCTGGAAAAGAACATGTGGCTGATGGTCTGTCCAGATTCTTCTGCCTTAGTGATGAGAACTCCCATGGGGTTGGGTAGTTCTCCCCACTTTCAGCTAGGTGTGAACACGTGTTAGGTCTGGCATCCTTTCACATGGTCTTTCCTAACTTTTTGCCTCTACTTTCCAGGCTGTTGATGTGTGCTGGACTTGGTTTTGTTGTTTTTGTTACTCTGGGCACTTTTCCACAGCTGACCAGTAGCCTCCATCTGTTATTTTTCCAGGATAGCCAAAACCTTAGTGCAATTTTTTTTTTCTGCACAGACCACCTGCTGAACCCACTTTTAGGTACTAAACAAGTCCAACATTCTGTTTTAGTTAAGTGTGTTTCCTGTAAACTAATAACCTGCATTGTTGATTCCATTAAGTACTGTATAATTTTTGTGTGTCACATTTTTATGTGAAGCCCATTTACATTCCAAGAGAGAATTTGCACTGGCACTACCTCACCCCTAACTGTAAAACTAGGATGTAGTTAGAGGGAGCAGTGTTCTAGTAAACTATTGATGTTGGCCGAGACTACTGAGGACTTTTTTCCATTTTTGTTCTTCATGCTCCTCACCCAGTCCTCCTCACAATTTCCACTTCAGGTTTCCCTCCCCTAGAAAACCCTCACATGCTTCCTCCTGAACTTTAATTGCCCTTTGAGTGCATATTGGTATGCTACTATAATGAATAGAAAAAACAAAACTGGTAAACAGGTACAGATAGACTCTTATTCTAAATCGCTTATAGAAATATAGAGTGTATAGGAGAGACAAGTATATATGAACAAATCTTTACTTTGACTGCCGGTTACCCTTCCTGAACTTCTCGATCAATTAATTCACCCCTTGTGGTCCCTAAAATTATGTTTTCTTTTTTTTAACATTAACCCAAGGATGATGTGAAATCTCAACTGAATGGTAATACCTAGTTTCCTGAACTAATCTAACTGTTTACACAGCTGCTACTGCCTATTCAAACTGGCCCAAGAGATTATCCCAAAAGTAAACCTATTTGCTTTCAGGAATTTCAGTTTAAATGCCCTAGCTAAGGATTGCACTCCAATCTGCACTTTTGTGGAGTATGTGAGAAAATTCACTAAGATCTTTGGTGGTTTGCTTGTACTGGGATGCTCTCTGAAGGAATCTCAATGAACTCTTTGAATGTCTCTCACCAGATCTTGCTCCATGCCCTTCCACTCTCCCTCTGATTTGAACACAGCTATAACAAAGGGCTTTATATCATCTCGTTTAGACCCCTCTGGTAAATGTAGGATTATTAAGTTGCTACTTCTGCCACTGTTTTCCAGTGCTTCTAACTTATTCTGACACTTTTTTTCTCTGAAATTCAGTACCCTGACCTCCTCTTCATCAAGCACAGTTAGATCTTTTAGCTCTGACACCACCTCCTTTAGTGCATGGGTACTGAACATCAGGGAGTCTATTTTTTTCTCCAAGCTTTCGCATACACCTTGTATTTCTCTCTGAATTGCTTTGGGGCGGAAAAGCCATTTTTAAGAGTCTGCAGCAGAACTTCAAATGTATTCTCATAAACTGTAGTTGTGAAACAAGCTAGAAGAATGGGTAGTCTGTGATAATCTATCAGCACTGGATAGTACATCAATTTATGAAAACCATCAACTGATACTGAGCTTTCCCAGTCTCATTCCCCTACTTCTTCAACGGGGCTCCCATCTCGGCTAATGCCTGGGACCTGTTAGTGCCAACTAGCATTAATCCACCACCAATTTCCAAATCCACCAAAGCGGGGTGCAGTTCTTTGCCTTCCCCTCTTAGACATCTGATGCCAAACAGATTCCATGGCACCTGGATTAACCACCAATCATCCATGGATTAGAGTTTTGGACAGAGTCTTAAAGAAAGTCCTAAGAGAGGGAGTTACTTTAATTTTTGTTCATTTTGACATGATTCCCCATGTCTTTTGGCTCCTGGGACTCCCTTAGGGATTAGAAATAGTATTTAAACTTGAATTGTCTACTTTCTGCATAGGGAGGAGAGCCCCCTAAAAGTAGACACATTCACCCACTTTTCCTTTTTCCTTCTTGCCTTTATTGTTACTGGATCCCAGAGTTGTTTAATTGTGCCCAGGGTAGCTTTATACACCTCTTTTTTCGTAATCCTCAAGGAGTACCTTTTAGAAATTGGGTTTCTGGTTGGCTACAGTATGCACCTAAGCCAGGTACAACCCACCACTGTATTCAGGGCAAGTAAGTTACACACCAAAGATAACCTGTGCTCACCCTCTGGTAGCTTGGCGCAGAGCAGTCAGGCTTATCATTAGAGGCAATATGTAAAGCATTTGCCCAACACACTCACACAGTAACTCAATGAATACATCACAAAAAGAGACTCCACAGATGATTATATAAATATGTATATATATATATAGTACTTTATACATAAACAAGACCAATATTACATGAATCATAAACACTATGCATACCATGCAATTACTTAGATGGTACTCGTTATCCTGTACAAAACAAGGATCAACACAACATACATTCCAATGGAAGGCTCATAGGTTGCAAAAACAACAGGAATTATACAATTAGAGCAAGAGGCATATGCCTAAAGCTCACATGTGGCAAAACGACCTGAATTATATGATCTGTGCAAGGGCTGCGATCACCTGAACCATGATATATAACTATAGGACACAGGAAAAGTATCAGATAATGTGCAATCCTGGAAGCACCTTTGCTTCCTTTATGCCCAGACAATTACAGTGATCCCTCCTAGGGACCAGGAAGAGAAATCCCCAGTGTCAGAGAACAATCCTCCATGGGGAACAGTATTCCTAAAGTTCCAGATAGGTCAGGATCTCCCCCTAATCATACTAGACCTACGAGTCAGGGTGGGCTCCTTTCTGAGAGCCACTCACTCAGGTTCAATGCTCCAGCAAACCTCAGCCGACCATGCAGGATGGCTTTACTGCTCCCCTGGGCCTCCACTTACCCATTGCATACTCCTTGGGGACGGCCCGACCTCGAGGACTCCATGCCCGATAGGAGCTCCCTCAAGCAGTGCAGGGGGAAGGCAGTTGCAGGAGGGTTGATGGGCCCTCATGGGCAGGGCCCACATCATTGAAGTAGAGGGTTCCTTGGAATGTATACAGCACTGCTCCGGAGTTGCTTATGGACTTCTGGATACGCCATCACATTCAGAATACTGGGGCTGGGAGTCAAAATAGGCTCCACCGACTTCACTTCTGTACCACATTCGGCCACAAAGGGCTTCACTGAGGAAGTCCCACGGGGCATCAATACTGCACATTGAAGGAGGGCCATGCTGAGGGGGGCTCTTTCCTTGAACGTCCAAGGGATGAAGATTCCGACTGGCACGCAGGTCAAGGGTGCTGGTCGCTTTTCCCCTATTCACCAGTTAGTTGAAGCTTGAAGAAAAGTGGAATATGAGTGCATGTAGGCACCACACTCAATTCCCAGAAGCACCTGCTACCACTCCAGCATGCCCTTACAGAGGAGTGCTGACAAGGCTAACAAAGTAATGCTCAACGCATGCTGGCCAGGAGGAGCGGTTGATCACAGCTCCTCACTGAAATGACAGTGATGTGGCAAAAATGTAATCCTTTAGGTCGCTGGGATTCTAGATGAGCAGGGGCGGGAGCAGGCTAACCAGTTTCTACAGAACACTGGAGGGCACAAAAGCAGGTAGGCAGGCAGCAGGCCAGCGAATGAGGCAGATTGTAAAGTGGCAGTCCCCTCGGCCACCCAAGAGGCAGCAGGCTAACACAACAAGCAAGTAGTGCAAATGATGGTTCCTCCTGTCAACCCAGCAGTCCTTTGGCAAAATGCAGTCTGTAGAGCCAGCAGCATCTGGTTACATGTCCACCTAGTATCTACAAAAAATCAAATCCACTTTATTTTAGTAAGAGTATACCATAAAAGCATAGTACAAAGAATTTAAAAGAGTAAAACATAAAACATAAAAGCGATGACTTTTAAATATCACGTGAAAAAACAATTAAATTAAAAATGGGCCAAAAATACGTATTAAATTAAATAAATATACAAGTGATATGCAAATACATACAATGTCTACTAGATGCATCATCTGAATATATACTGCTAATCATACATTAAAACACTTGAGCTGTTAAGTCACAATTCCCACTGCAAGTGTAAAATGTTAAAATTAACCATTTAAAATTCTATGCCTAAGGTGCCAAATGGCTTCGAAAAACTTTGCCAAAGAGCATGCCATTATCACAGTTGGATCCAATTTCAGTGTCCTCAGGGCTGGCAAACAATTCCTGAAGCCCATGTATTTACATAACGGGATGATCCAACAAGCCCTCTGGTTGGAATACGTGGAGCATTGAAAAAGAACATGGGTAACAGACTCATCAGTCCCGCAACCCATTGGGCATAACTTGGAATGGTTGGTGGAATTAAACCATTTGTAAGTTAGAGTGCATAGAGGAAGAGACCCTAATCTGAATCTGATGTATAGTGCACGTGCAAATGGAGATAGTATTGCATCCATATAATGCTCAAAATCATAATGGCATTTGGTATATAAAAAGCTACTAATCATGGTGGAAGTAGAAGCTTCTACTAGTTTAGTTGTTTGAACATTTAGCCAATAGGCATCCTTCACAATCTAAATTGCGTTTTCGGGAGGCGGGAGGGGTCTGACGAGTAATTGCCCAGCCCAAGGATAGAAAAAGTCCCCTCCACGTAGGTGAACAACCTGATTTAGTTTGTAGTGCTGGTGCTCACCAGATTACTAAACCAATCTCAGTAAGGACTGAAGATATTTGATGACCAAATCTGAATCCAATACAATAGCGGCCTTAAAGCAGCAGTGTGTGTACAATGGAATAAAGGTTTAAGTCCATTTGGATTGGCAAGGTAGGAGTGCTAGTAGGTACCTTTAACAGCATCTTTAAAAAATAATTTTCAACTCTTTCTAGGTCCTCCAGGTTGCAATAGCCCCATAATTCTGCCCCGTACAGGGCTCCCCCCCTTGCTTGGGATTTATGTATTTCCATAGCGGGGATAATGGCAAATCTGGAAGACCTAGCAGCATATCTCACAATGCTGCCCAAACACATGGATGATTTCTGCAGATGGGCGTGCCATTTGTGAGAATCCTCCAATTTAATCCCTAGGTAATCAAAGGCACTGACTCTTTCCAATATGACACCCTCCAAACATATACATCTCTCCCCAAATACCATATACTTGGTTTTAGTTGAATTAATTTCCAGTCCGTGGTCTTTACAAAAAGCCACAAATTTTGTGAGCAGATTGGAGAGACCAACAGCCGTTTGTGATAGCAACAGAGTGTCGTTTGCAAAAAACAGACATGGAATCTTTTGGCCTCCCAATCTAGGAGCATCATTGGTGCATTCCAAAAGGTAAGGGATGCATGCATTTATGAATAGAAGGAAGAGAGTGGGGGCCAGCACACACTCCTGCCTCACACCTCGAAGTGTAGGGATCTCAGGTGTTAGCTCACCCTTTGGCCCTCATCGGATTCTGGCAAAGTTATCAGATACAGATCTTTGATGATGTTTAACATGAAGCCCGGCACCCCTGTTCTGCTCATAACTTCCCATAACCTGTGGAGTGGAACAAGATCAAAAGCAGATTTCAAGTCTACAAATGCCACAAAAGGCTTCCCTGCATCCACGTCGACCGTTTTCCATTTGATGGTAAGAAACCGAAAGACCTGGTCAATTGTGCTTATTTTCTTCCTATACCCTGCCTGAAGATGACTGAGCACTTGATTATCTTCAATCCATCTTTTTAACCTACTTAATAACTGGTGGCAAAAGATTTTTTGTAAATTGTCAAAAAGGCTGATGGGTCTATAGTTTCCCGGAATGCCCCTCTCCCCTTTTTTATGTATGGGGACGATGAGTGCTCCCTTCCATGACTGAGGATAAGATCTGCTTGCAAAAACAGTGTTTGAGACCCTGTTGACATAAAGGCCCCAATGGTTCAGATCCGATTTAAACATATCCGAGGGAATGCTATCTGGCCCTGGAGCCTTCCCTGGTTTTTGAGCTGTGATGGCAAGCTCTGACTCTTTCAATGTAACAGGTTTCAGAATATCCAAGGTCAGGTCATGGTATGGTGGTTCCCCGTAACTTGCAATGGTGCAATCTGTCACAGAACCACACAACTCCAAGAAGTGGATAGACGAAATTTCTGGGGGAATATGACACTCCGGCCTCAGAGCTTGATTACGACCGTTGCTGGCCACCAGGTATCAGAAAACATGGGGTCAGAGCCCCAATACTTTCACTCAAAATTGTCTTTGATCAAGGGGTGACTTCAAAGGAACCCTTTCAAGCACAGAACAATCCCTTGCAACCCAGCCGTGGCTCCAGACATCAGTAGGAGGTAAATAGGCCCTTTGTGTGAGCAGGACACAACCTATACAAATGTAAAGTTTGAATGACCTCTCCCTCTCCCAGCCCAGAAAGGCCAGCAGTAGGCAGATAAATGCAGATGTAACCCCTGTCACACCAAGCCCTTCCTGTTTTGTGGCTTTCTAGAGAGTATGCACAAAGTATAGCTGTCACCCAGGCCGAAAATGGATTGGAGGCAGTCTAAAAAGAACACAAAGTTATAAGCACAGAGAAATGCCAACTTTCTAAAAGTGGCATTTCGTAAATAGTAATGTAAAGTTCAAATATACCAGGGAGAAGGATTTATTACCAATATTCTAAACATTCCAATCATGACAAGCTACTCCTTTCTGATCAGGAATTACCCATTAAAAGTGCATAAGGGAATTCCCAATGCTAACCTATGAAAGGAACCCTCACAGCAGTCAAAAATGAAATTGGCTGTTTGTCACTACCAGGACATGAAAAACATAAAAGTACATGTCCTGCCTTTTACTTACACAGCACCCTGCACATAGGGCCTAACATAGTGGTGACCTATGTGCAATAAAAGGGGGATTTAGGCTTCACAAGTAGCTTTAAATGCCATGTCCTAATAGCAGTAAACAGTGCACGCAGACCATGCAATGGCAGGCTTCAGACAGGTTTGAGAGGCCACTTTTGTGGATGTCACAATCAGTGATGCAGGCCCCCTAGTAGCATTTAATTTACAGACCCTGGGTATATGATATACCACTTTACAAGGGACTTACAAGTAAATCCAAACAGTTACAAGCAAATTATACCATGCTTAGAAAAGAAAGCACATTCACTTTAGCATTGATTAGCAGTGGAAAAGTGCCTAGAGTGACCCTACCTGGTTACTGGAAGCTGTAACATGTCATCTTCAATGTTGGAATTTACTAAAAATGATCAGAATCAGTCTTTCTGTCACCATCTTGAGTTGAAGACCGATGAAATACATGCCTGAAGTGAGGATTGTCTTTGGTAATCGACTTCTCTGAGCACTAGGCATTCACCATGTGTCCTTTTGGAGACACTACTTGGAAATGTTCAGCACTATAAGAAGCATCAGACTTTCTTTTGCATAACTGTCTAGTGATCATCAAATCTCTTTTTCTGAATGAGAGGTCTTTTGCATGCCACCTCTTGTCTGCATAAACTTTCATTTTCTCTTTGTGAACTAAGAGCTAGCACCCCATTGCCTTCAATTCTGCTATCTCAAAGCAGGCAGTCTCTCCTGCCACAGTTGGCTTGGCAAAACAGCACATCGTCCAGTGCATGGTGGTACCCTTGTTCACATTACCCTTCAACAGTTGCTTTTGCACAGTTGCATAAAGGTGGTCGGCGGATGGCTGGCGGTATCAGCAGCACTCCAGCAGTCTGTAGTTCAGAAAACTGCCAACATCATAATACGTCGACCAGACCACCAGCATGGCAGCGGTCAGACAACTGCTGCTGAGATGGCTGTCCCTGGACTCATAATCAGGCCCTTAGTGATGGAGAGCTCTCTTTGTAGCAACAATACAACAATGTCCTTCATGAGACACTTCAATCATCTTTAGTCATAGACTCTCCAAAATCAGGATCCTCGATCCTTGCAGTATGACTCCTTTCTCAGTTATGAAGGATTAGGCCCTCATTATGACATTGGCGGTAAATTCCACTTACCGCCATGCCGACTGCCGCCAACATATAGCTGCCGTAGCGGATAGCCGCCAACTATATTATGACTCACACATACCAATCCGTCACTATACAGCCACACACACAAGTCCGCCAGCCCAAATGTCAGTGATAAACTTGTGGTATCCAAACCCAGACAGTTACGCCAACAGAACAACGCCCACAACATTATGACCCATGAATCACTGCGGCGGACATTCAATGGTGGTACACCATTGGGGGTATATACCACTGCACTCAAAATACACACACATATACAAAACAACACCACATTGGTCAATTTAAATAACACACATCTGACACCTATACACACAACACACCCACACCACTATAAAACACACACCTACATTACCCTCAACCCTTTACGACTACAAACCATTGTCAACAGAGAGAGACAGACAGAAAGAGCACCCACACAACCAGAGCCACATACCACCATCACCTATACACCACCCACTCACCTCACAACACACACCCCAACACATCAGCCTACACACCATCACACACACCACTCACACCACACTCATGGCACCACAACGACACCCCAGGTTCTCTGAGGAGGAGCTAAGGGTCATGGTGGAGGACTAGACTCTGGTAAGACAATTCCCTATTACTATCACCCCCCTTCCTGCATGCCATCACATACCCCACACTTACCCTCACCCTCACTTCTGTCACTCCACTACCTCCCACACACCCCACCCATCCCACATACCAAGCACTGCTTGCAACACCAATGCATGGACACCCCTCACAGGCCTGCATGGACACCTATCACCACAGCATACACACTAGAGATGATCACCTAGCCCACCATATAACAACTCACACAAGGAAAAGCTGTCAGGGCAAATCCAGCTAAAGAGGGCAACACACTCATGCACAATATGTCACACACATAAACAATAACACTTCATTCACATCCCCATGGGTAACCCAGCCAAAGTCACCAGCGAAGAGGTGCCAGCAACATCCATTCCCCCCACAGAAGAGGCCCACAGTGATGACAGCAGCTCTGGTCACCTGGATCAGGATGACCAACATGGCCCATCAGGGACCTCCGGACAGACGATTACCCAGGCACACTCTCACACCACCACAAAGCCTCCCCCCTCAGGAAACACCACCACAGCACCCACCCAGCAGGACCATATCTCTGTCCCCAGGACTTGTCAATCAGCAGTGTGTCCACCTCTACAGGGACCCCAGACCAACCCACAAACACAGGACAATCAGTGACCTGGGGTCAGTGGCAGTGGGCACACGGTTCAGGGGACAGAGGCACAGGACAACAGGGAAGCTGGGAGGACTGCTGTGTGACAGGGGGAAGACAGACCCAGGAAACCGACCCTCCAGGAGGCACTCACCACGATCCAGGGAGCATACCAACATTCCCAGGATACACTGGGCCAGATTCTGGACAAGTTGCAGGAGAACATGCGTCTGCAGGAGAGACAGTACCTGGGGATCAGGGAGGACTTGAAGGCTATCAACACCACCCTGGTCTCCATTGCAGGGGTGCTGGCAGACATGGCCAACAGTATGAGGGAGGCAGTGGGTGTTAGGGTTTGTGCAGAGCAAAGAGCATGTTCCCTCTCACTGCACTAGTGGGTTCTGTAATAGCTCCCTTTTAAAATTACTATTGAAAGCCTTTCTTGTTATCTCACCTTCCCCCCCCCCTAGGCTTCTGTGTATGTTGTTTAATGTGCTGTTTTGTTTACACATTGGGCCTTGCTTTTACCAAGGCTTCTTTAAAACACTCCTCTCTAGGCCATGTATTAATTTAACTCATTTGCATAATAACTGAAACTCTGCACACCTTTCAAGAACATGTGCAGCATGTGAGGACCACACCCAGCTCTTCAAACCACACCCAGCTCTTCACACCTTTCAAGAACATGTGCAGCATGTGAGGACCACACCCAGCCCTGTCTATAAAAGGCAGCCCTCGAGCCTCGCCCAGTGCTTGTGCTCGTCTACCTCCCACTTACCTGAGGACAGATCCCTCGGCGCTGGCACTCCTGCTCTCTACAGACTTTTATTGGCTTCAATGGGCGCAGCTGCTGGCTCTTCCTTCTTCCGGTTTCCGGTTCCTCCTTGTCTCAGCCTCTCTCCTACAAGCAACCTGCAAAAGAGAAAGAAGACAAGGTTAGACTGATCAGTATCTCTTGCCAGCAACAAGTAAGTGCAAAACTTTTATTACCTGAAAGAACTTTGACAACAATTTCTGGATTCGTGTATAGACAATTTGAAACAAGATACCTTCCACGAACATTGTGATTCAAACTCTTTGTTACAACAATACTTTGCGGAACTTTGTGAAGCAAACATTTTTTTTATGGAACTTTTAAGAATTGAACCGTGGAAACCATTAACAGCAAGGCAAACAGTAAATCAAGGACTTGCACAAATTACATGCTGTATTTTGACGTAAAAGTACAGTATTTGTTTTATAAAAGATTCTGGAAATATGGGAAAAGTGAGTTTGCTATTGGCAATTTAGGCTTTAGTTATATTAAGATGAATGTTTGATATTGATAATTCTGATAACGGTATTTGTTTAATGTTTTAGAAGCTTTAGAGTAATAGAAAGCACATCCCAGAGCAGTAACACATTCCAAACCTGGAAACTAGAGACCAGGATCCAAGAGGTACTTTTAGAAGAAAATTTCTAATAAATAAAGGGATAGTCAGGAACCCAGTTAGGAATAGGATGTACTTATCTGTTCTTTGTTTATGTTTCATTAGGCACCAGTTTCTACCGAAGTCAGAGAGGGCCGCAGATTTGTGCAGCACTTCAACAGTGGAAACGCAAGAACGCTGTTGTCTCTTTATTTTATTTTATCCACTTCCCCCTTCCCTCTTCTGTTCTTAGTGCACTGTTTTAAAAACTAGTGTGCTGGAACAAGCAGTTTCAGGGTGGGGTCGGATTGTCTTCAACCTCCATCAGAACTGAACAAGGACTCAGGTGAGCTGGGCTTTGACAGAAGCACAAGCCTTAAATAAAAAAAAAAATTCAGTTCTGGTGGACGATGAATATCGGGGAAGAAATAGAGGGCATTGACGTCACGGATATGGCGCAGGCCCTAAATGAGGACTTGGCTCATAATGAATCAGTGTCTGGCATCTTGCAACATATGCAAGAGGAAATAGAGAGATTAAAGATGGAGAATACCTCTTTAAAACAGGATTTAAGCAGGTATAAATTTAGGGTATCTCAGTGGAACACAGCTTTTACGCCTTTGTTTAAAACCTCCTCAGAGACAGGGGCGCCATCAAAACATACAACTTTGCCTCCCCCAGTTGAGGTCACTGTTAATGTTCCTAATGCTGTGCCCTTAGCAGCACATGAACGTTTTCATGGAGATAGTAACAAATTCCATGTTTTTATCAATCAATGTCAATTACACTTCGTTTGTAAGCCACAACAGTTCCCTACTGATGCTACGAAAGTGGCATTCGTCTTGTCTTATTTGGGTGGCACAGCAGCCAATTGGTCAATTCCTTTCGTGGAGAGAGATGATCCCATCCTCCATAATTGGAATCAATTTAAACGTACCATGACCAGCCTTTTTGCAAAACACACTTTCATGCAGGCAAGTGATAATGAGCTTTTAAATCTTAAACAAGGTAACAAGGATTTATTGACCTATCTCACTAGTTTTAATCGTTTAATCGTTTACTCACCGAGACACACTGGCCAGAAGAAAAGCGTGTCTCCCTTTTCTATAAAGGTTTGAGAGACGAGTTAAAAGACGCGCTGGCTCATATCGTTGATTTGCCAGAAGACTATTCGGACTTTGTAGATTTAGTTGTGAAATTAGAACATAGACTAGGAGAAAGAAAGGGAGATAAATACAAACTGGAATCACGGTTAACTTGTATTAGACACGAGAAGAAAGACCCAGATGATAAACTCCCTGAACCTGAGCCTATGCAAATAGGGGCACTCAGAGGTTCACCCACATCAGAGGAAAAAGAAAGAAGGAGAAAACTTCAATTATGTTTATATTGTGGAAGGGCAGGTCACTTTGCCAGAGAATGTCCAGTAAAGCCTAAAAATCCACGAAAGGGTGCTGTTTCCTCCACCTCCTCAACTGAATCGGGAAACGATTAAGCTCGACAAGGGGAGAGGTTACTTGTTCGAGAAAACATCTTAATCAAACCTCTAATGCTGCAGCCTTCATGGTACCGCACATACCTAGACATTTCATAATTCAGGTCGTTTTAATTGTTACTACCCAAGTGAGGCATTCTCTCCCTGTCCTACTGGACTCAGGCGCGACAGGAAAGTTTGTGGATAATAAGTTAGCTGAAAACTTAGGACTTCCTATGTGCCTAAAGCCTTGTCCAGAAGCAGTATGTGCAGTGGATGGGTCAGAATTGACCTCTGGATTAATCACAAAACAAACAAGTCCACTTGTTATGGTCTGTCAGAACGGGCACACAGAGGTGATTAGCTTTGATCTGATAGATACTCCTAATTTTGGTTTGATTCTCGGGGTACCCTGGTTAACAACTCATAACCCAAAAATTGATTGGGTGAATAGAAATGTTACTTTGGATTCCTCTTTATGTAGAACCAATTGCTATCAAGAAGCAGGTACAGAACAGATCACAGTATTACACTGTGCTAGTGTTATACAAGATGAACCAAGTCTCCCTCCTGAATATTCTGACTTTAAAGACGTCTTTGATCCAGTAAAGGCTAGTGTGCTGCCCCCACATAGGTCTTATGACTGTCGTATAGATCTTATCCCAGGGGCCCCTTTACCTAATAACAGAGTATATGCTTTGACTGACGAAGAAACCAAATACTTAAGAACCTACCTAGATGACCTACTACAGTCTGGGTTCATCCGTCATTCCACATCTCCGGTGTCATCTCCACTCTTTTTTATCCTGAAGCCGGATAAATCCCTGCGCGCGTGTATCGATTATAGAGGACTAAATAAGGCTACAATGAAGAATAAATATCCTCTTCCTCTAATACCTGTGTTGTTGGATCAGTTAAGACATTCTACTGTATACACTAAACTAGATCTGCGGGGAGCTTACCACCTGGTCCGAGTAAAAGAGGGGGATGAGTGGAAGACAGCTTTCAAGACAAAGGGGGTGATTCTAACCCTGGCGGTCGGTGTTAAAGCGGCGGCCAACCCGCCAACAGGCTGACGGTAAAAAAAATGGGATTCTGAGCCTGGCGGGAACCGCCAACACAGACAGCCACCTTAACACTCCGACCGCCACGGCGGTACAAACAAACAGCGCGGCGGTCACCGCCAACAGACAGGCGGCAGACAATGTACCGCCCACACTATTCCAACTCACCAATACGCCACCTTTTCCGGGGCGGGAGCACCGCCGATAAAAACACGGCGGAAACAGACTATGGACGGGAAAACGCTCACCACTACGCACTGCAGGAGGAAGGAGGACAGCCTGGAACCCGAATTAAACATCCTACCTGCTCTCGTCTACCTTCTCATCTACCACGAGTACGAAGTCCGGCGCAGACGACAACGGTGAGTACTGCACCTACGACACACGGGAGGGGGAGGACGAAAGGTTACGGGCACACACATATGCGAGCCCCTCCCCCAACTATGTACTCACCAATGCAGAGCACCAAGTCACAGTGACACCACCCAAACACCCCTGAAAAATGCTAGGACATAATCATATTTGGAATAAATATTTATGTACCAAAAAGCTCCAGAAAATTATCGTACAACCATGAAAGATATTCACAACAAAACTAATGACATACACATCAGTGTATAACTGAAGTACCAAGTCCTGCACATCCTACGAATTCAGCATGTCCGTGGGCCAAAGTCTTGAGAAATAAGGGCAAAGCCCACACAGGAGACCTGAGTCCTTTGGAGAGAACACTGCAGGGGCATCAGATGTAAAAACTACAGGCACCTCAGGGGGAAGGGAAGGGGGGGGCACCACAGCCACATGAGTCCACGACGCCAGATCCACGAGGAGCCACCATGCCCACTGGACCATCCTGGGGAGTGCAAAGCCACAGTCTCTCAATGTCTCTACAGTGGGTGGGCTGCCCACTTGACCATCCTGGGGAGTGCAAAGCCACAGTCTCTCAATGTCTCTACAGTGGGTGTGCTGCCCACTGGACCATCCTGGGGAGTGCAAAGCCACAGTCCATCAGGTGGATGACAGTCTCCACTGGTCAAGGAGGAGGCATGGTGGGCACAGTGAACCATAAACGGTGCTTGAGACGGCGGTGCCCAGCGGAGCGGTGCTTGAGATGGCGGTGCCCAGCGGAGCGGTGCTTGAGAGGAAGGGCCCAGCGGAGCGGTGCTTGAGAGGAAGGGCCCAGCGGAGCGGTGCTTGAGACGCCGGTGCCCAGCGGAGCGGTGCTTGAGAGGAAGGGCCCAGCGGAGCAGTGCTTGAGACGCCGGTGCCCAGCGGAGCGGTGCTTGAGAGGAAGGGCCCAGCGGAGCGGTGCTTGAGAGGAAGGGCCCAGCGGAGCGGTGCTTCAGAGGAAGGGCCCAGCGGAGCGGTGCTTGAGAGGAAGGGCCCAGCGGATCGGTGCTTGAGAGGAAGGGCCCAGGTGAGCGGTGCTTGAGACGGCGGTGCCCAGCGGAGCGGTGCTTGAGAGGAAGGGCCCAGCGGAGCGGTGCTTGAGAGGAAGGGCCCAGCGGAGCGGTGCTTGAGACGCCGGTGCCCAGCGGAGCGGTGCTTGAGAGGAAGGGCCCAGCGGAGCGGTGCTTGAGAGGAAGGGCCCAGCGGAGCGGTGCTTGAGACGGCGGTGCCCAGCGGAGCGGTGCTTGAGACGGCGGGGCCCTGTTCAGCGGTGCTCTTCTGCACCGCAGGCCCTGTTCAGCGGTGCTCTTCTCCACGGCGGGGCCCTGTTCAGCGGTGCCTATCTCCACGGTGGGCCCTGTTCAGCGGTGCTCTTCTGCACAGCGGGGCCCTGTTCAGCGGTGCCTATCTCCACGGCGGGCCCTGTTCAGCGGTGCTCTTCTGCACCGCGGGCCCTGTTCAGCGGTGCTCTTCTCCACGGCGGGGCCCTGTTCAGCGGTGCTCTTCTGCACCGCGGGCCCTGTTCAGCGGTGCTCTTCTCCATGGCGGGGCCCTGTTCAGCGGTGCCTATCTCCACGGCGGGCCCTGTTCAGCGGTGCTCTTCTCCACGGCGGGGCCCTGTTCAGCGGTGCCTATCTCCACGGCGGGCCCTGTTCAGCGGTGCTCTTCTGCACCGCGGGCCCTGTTCAGCGGTGCTCTTCTGCACCGCGGGCCCTGTTCAGCGGTGCTCTCCTCCACGGCGGGGCCCTGTTCAGCGGTGCTCTTCTGCACCGCGGGCCCTGTTCAGCGGTGCTCATCCAGCAGGTCAAGAGAGCCAGACCTGGCCTGGACCCCCTGCTCAGTCGCCCTCGGACCGTGACGTTTCTGGACCCTTCGGGGACGGACTCCTGGCCTCCTTAGTGTCCTCCTTCCCAGCTGGGATGTGGCATGTGGGGTCCACCTTCTCCGCGCTCCTGCTGCCCTTCCGCTCCTTTGATGGGGCTCTCGGGCCCTTGCCTCCCCTACATGGTGTGGGTGGTGAAGTGGCCGCACATTGCTCCTTGGGGGCAGCCCTGTCGGTCCTCGCACTGCGGCCCTTGTTTTTGAGGGTCCTCTTGCCGGGGGGGGGCTGGACGTGTCCTTGCTGCTGATCGATGTGTCACTGCTGGCAAAGGGTGGGCTCCAGAACCCAGGCACAACAGTGACACCCGAAGCTGGGCTGGTGGTGGCTGCGGTGCTCTTGGGACTCTTTGAAGATGGATGGGGGAGCTCATCGGGGGGAAAGAGGTTAAGGTTAGCCAGGAAAAGTTTTTTAGGGCCAAGGTAAAGGGTAGGAGAAGTGGAGATGGAAGTGGAGGTAGAGGAGGTGGTTGTAGGAGAGTCAGGTGTGCTGTCATTGGGTGAAGGTGCTGGTGCTGTAGGCTGTCGTGAGGTGGATGGCTGTTGGGTGGGTGTCTGCCTGCGTTTGTGTGTCTTGGAAGAGGGGGTGACAGACACAGTGGGAGAGGACACAGGGGACGTGTAAATGGCAGTGGGGGTGGTGACTGCACGAGTGTGGACTGTCCTGGAGGGTGAGGTGGTGATGGAAGCACTGGCTGATGTTGGGGTGCATGCAGGTGTGAGTGTAGACGTCACAGGGAGGGAGGAGGGAGACGAGGAGGAGGGGGACACAGGGGTGGCAGTGGCTGTTGGCATGTCTGCATCTGGGTGTTGCTTGGGTGAGTGTTTGTGGGATCTGTGGTGCTTGTGTTTGGATGAGCTGCTCTTGGGTGTTGAGGTGTGTGCAGGCTGGTCTGATGGTGTGGATGGGATAGGCTGAGGAACAGGAGACAGAGAAAGGCTGGAGGCAGTAAGAAGAGGGAGGCTGGAAACAGGGACAATGGCTGCCGTCAGTGCTGAGGCCAGAGCAGTGAACGCTCGTTGATGGGCAGCCTGACCCGAATGAATGCCCTCCAGGTACGCATTGCTCTGTTGCACCTCCCTTTGCACACCCTGGATGGCATTCAAAAGGGTCGTCTGCCCAACAATGAGCGTCCTTACCAGGTCAATGAGCTCCGCACTGAGGGCAGCAGGGGCAACAGGGGCAGGGGCTGAGGTGCCTGGGGCGAAGGAGACGCGCGCCTTCCTGGGCGAACCGGCACGGAGCGAAGACTGAGGGGCTGCTGGGAGGGCTGGGCTGGTGCGCTGGGTGGCGGCTGTACCTGTAGAGGCGGGGGGCACGGATGTTGCCGCCACCCCTAGGGAGCTCCCATCCGAGGACGTGTCGCTTTCGCTGCTCTCACCAGCGGTCCCCGTCGTGGTGCTCCCCTGGCCCTCCGGATCACTGGTGCCCTCGGTGTCTGTTCCTGGGCCCACCGGGGCCTTGTGTCCTGCAGCTCCCTCGTGCTCCGATGCCAAATCTCCTCCGCCTGATGATGCTAATGCACACATGCACAAGAAGATGAAGAGAAAGGGTGGGGGGAGAAAAAAGAAGACCAGGTTGAGTGCATGCAATGTCAACACCGTTGGCGGAGAGGACAGACACAGGTGCCTAATGCACTAAGCCGCGCATTCGGGGTACACTACTCAGTACTACTGACTAAGACAACAGGCCAAGAGACGTCAAACGCGCACATGGGAGATGCTGGACCTTCAATGGCTGTACTTGTCACCCTACCGAGGTGGGGGCCGGGGGCACAGGGCCATGCCTAAGGGAGAGGACTACACTACAGAAAGCGCCCTGGCCTAATGTCACCCACAGCCCTCCTCCCCCACCCAGACGCCTCCACTGCGCAGAAAGATAGGAGAATGTGCTGATACTCACCCCCTTGTGTCTGCTGTGATGTCTTAAAGCGCTCATCCAATTCAGGGTAGGCCACCGCCAGGATCCGGGACATCAGGGGGGTCATGGTGCGACTGGCACCCCTCCTAGGTTGGGAGGCCATCCCCAGCAGTGTTTCTGCGGTCTTCCTTGTTCCGCGGCGGATGTCCTCCCACCTCTTGCGGCAGTGGGTGCCCCGTCTGTTGCGGACCCCCAAGTTCCGGACTTCCTTGGCGATGGCACGCCAAATCTCGATCTTCTGATGGGCGCTGACCTATTTGACATGTACAGGGTGGAAAGGAGGAAATCATCAATGACCTGCATGTTAGATGTAATTGGCCCCCCCACCCACTTTGCCATATGGCACATGCTCTCATCTGTCGGGCGTTGCACTCCTCATTCGCCCCCCACCCCACAAACTTACATCCACCCCAATCCACACAGGCATAGCCCATTCCATGTGCACCCGGTGTACTCACTTGTTGGTCTGGAGGACCGTAGAGTAGCGCATACTGGGGGAGGACCCCATCCACGAGCTTCTCCAACTCTTCAGACGTGAAGGCAG
Organism: Pleurodeles waltl; assembly: GCF_031143425.1. Lineage (NCBI taxonomy): Eukaryota > Metazoa > Chordata > Amphibia > Caudata > Salamandridae > Pleurodeles > Pleurodeles waltl. Next base: position 654,001,011 of record NC_090443.1, on the reverse strand, counting down.
GGGCCCTTTCCCCAGTCGCAGCAGCCATTGTATCTTCCAGACCGAGGTCACAGCAGCACTTGCAGTATAGGTCCTCTCCTGTGGATGATCAGGTCTCGAGTGATTAAGCAGATAGAAAATGGCGGTCACGCCCGCGGCGGTGCGTACCGCGGCGGTGCATACTGCGACCGCCGGCGCACTTCGTCATTGGCTCCTGAAACCCATAGGCTTCAATGTTAACCAATGCGGCTTTGCGCCGCGGTCTTCGACCGCCTACCGCCACGGTGTGCCCCGCCAGCGCATTGACCTCACATCCCATTGTCCCACTTCACAGGTCAGGCAGCCGCCATTTCAAGGGCCTACATGGCTTAATTTTGACTGCGACACACAGGCCTAGGCCTTGCATTGCCACACATGCACGCCTTTCAACCCATTGCCATTCTTTAACTGTGCAAGCTGTCTGTACGTACCTGTGGTTTGGCTGACTCTGTGCTCCATGTTGTCCTTCCTAGGCACCGTCCGCTGGGACTTGCGATGAGAAGGAGGAATCCTCGCGTGTACCGACCGCTGGTGGACCTGTCGACAATGGAAGAACGCCATATAATACTTCGATACAGACTTGACCGTGCCACTATCCATGAACTGTGTGCCCAGCTGGAGCCAGCCCTGATGTCCCCCATCCGCCAACCCACAGGGATTCCCCCTCTGGTGCAGGTTTTGTCAGTCCTCCATTTTTTGGCCAGTGGGTCATTCCAGACCACAGTGGCCATGTCATCTGGAATGTCTCAGCCTATGTTTTCTAAGATTTTGAGCAGAGTGTTGTCTGCCCTGATGAAACTCATGCGGAGCTACATCATTTTCCCCGAGGAGGGTGACTTGCCTACAGTGAAGGGTGATTTCTATGCCCTTGGACATATCCCCAGCATCATTGGTGCCATTGATGGGACCCATGTGGCTTTGGTACCCCCAAAAGACGATGAGCAGGTGTACCGAAACAGAAAAAATTATCATTCGATGAATGTCCAGGTGGTCTATTTGGCTGACCAGTACATCTCCCATGTAAATGCCAAGTTCCCAGGGTCAGTGCATGACGCGTATGTGATGTGAAATAGCAGCATCCCCTATGTGATGGAGCAGCCACAGAGACAACGTGTGTGGCTAATAGGTGACTCTGGTTACCCCAACCTGCCGTGGCTACTGACCCCAGTGAGGAATCCCCGGACAAGGGCAGAGGAACGCTACAATGAGGCCCATGGGCGTACTAGGAGGGTGATTGAGCGAACCTTTGGCCTCCTGAAGGCCAGGTTTAGGTACTCACCAAAGAAGGTGTGCCATATCATCGTGGCGTGCTGTATGCTTCACAACCTGGCTTTGCGACGCCAGGTGCCTTTCCTGCAGGAGGATGGTCCAGATGGTGGTGTTGTAGAAGCCGTGGAGCCTGTGGAGAGTGAAGAGGAGGAAGACTCAGAGGACGACACAGACAATAGGGACAGAGTGATACAACAGTATTTCCAGTAACACCCAGGTAAGAATCACCCACGCCATTTCCCAATTGCTTCTAGCCTCCTGCATCTGTACTTTCTGTAGTTCCCACCAGATATTTTTGGGTAATTTTTGATTTTCCCTTCCCTTCTCAGTGCTGTATGACGCAGTGCCTGACTTCTGCTTGGTTTGCCCATGAACTACAGCGTATTGACATTGGTATGTTGTCATCACTAATTGACAGAACAGATATTGAACAGTAATATGTAATACATTTGCTAATAATACAGCATGACTCCAAACTGGTTTGTGTGCAATATGTGATTTATTTACAGGGCTAGATATTGGTACATGTGATTATAAGGGTGATGGGTGGGGGTGGAGTAATGTCCATGGCAGAGTCCAGTTCTCAGTCTCACAGGTGCATTGTCCTTTTGCCTGTGGAAGGATGGAGCAGAGGCAGTTCATGGTTGGACAGGGTGGCAATGTGGGACAGTGGGAAGAGTTCAGGGGGTATGTCCTGCTGGCGGGGGTCTTGACATCCTACTCTGTCTTTTTTTTGGATCTCAGGCTCCTCTTACGGGGTGGTTGTTCTTCAGCAGGAGGTGGGGTTCTGGTGGCCTGCCGTGGTGTTGGGGCCTCCTGTCCACTAGCGCCGGCGGAGGTGGTAGGCTGTTCCTGGTCAGGGCTAGTGACAGGGGCCCTGTGTGGTGCCACATGGTCCCGCAACGCGTCTTCTATCCTGTTGAGGGCCAGGACGATGGTCCCCATTGCGGTCCCGATGATTCTCAGCTCCTCCCTGAACCCCATGTAGCGTTCCTCCTGCTGTGCCTGGATCTCCATGAACCTGGCCAGTACCGTCGCCATCGTCTCTTGGGAGTGGTGGTCGGCCCCCATGATGGTGGTGAGGGCCTCTTGGAGAGTGGGTTCCCTGGGCCTCTCCTCCCCCCCCTGTCGCACAGCAGCCCTCCGAGCTGCCCGGTTTCCCCCGGCCTCTGTCCCCTGGACGGTGTGCCCGCTACCACTGCCCCCAGGTCCCTGTTGTTGTTGGGGTGTTGGGTTAGCCTGGGTGCCCTGTAGTGGCAGACACACCGCTGATTGAGCTGTCCTAGAGACAGAGGCATGGGCCCGCTGGGTGGGAGCTGTGCTGGTGTTGGCAGAGGGGGTCGGGTCTGGTGTGGCCTGTGGCTGCCTGAGGGGAACCGACTGCCCAGAGGTCCCCGATGGTCCGGGCTGGTCATCAGGTTCACTGTCGACAGAGCTGCTATCCTCAGTGTGGGCCTGTTCCGGTGGTGGGATGGACACTTCTGGACCCTCCTGGCTGGTGTGTTGTCGTTCGGGTCCTGCATGGGGTAAGAGAGTTTGGTTATTGTTTCTGTGTGTGCAATAGCGTGCGTGTTATGGGTGCCCTTGTCCCCCAGTGCAGGCATTCCCTTGAGGGAGGTGTTGTGAGGGTAGTTAGTGGGGGGGGGGGTTAGTGCAGTGGTCATGCTTAGGTGATGGGTGCCCATGATTTGTGTTGGCATGCAGGAGTTGGTGTTGGGATGGGTGGGTTGTGCTGGTGAGACATTGTCAGGGAGGATGTGTGCTGGGGGGTTGGGGGTGAGGGTGGGGGTGTGGGTTGGCATGCTGGTGGGGTGGGGGGGATATAGTAGTTGAGATGGGACTTACCAGAGTCCATTCCTCCGGCTACTCCAGCGAGGCCCTGAGGATGCAGGATGGTCAAGACCTCTTGCTCCCACAATGTAAATTCGGGAGGGGTGGGTGGGGGTCCGCCGCCAGTCTTCTGGACCGCGATGTTGTGCCTGGAGAGCATCGATCGGACCTTCCCCCGTAGGTCGTTCCATCTTTTGCGGATGTCCTCCCTATTCCTGGGATGCTGTCCCACCGCGTTGACCCTGTCCACGATCCGCTGCCATAGCTCCGCCTTCCTGGCTATACTGGTGTGCTGCACCTGCGAGCCGAAGAGCTGGGGTTCCACTCTTAGGATTTCCTCCACCATGACCCGGAGTTCTTGGTCCGAAAAGCGTGGGTGCCTTTGGGGTGCCATGGGGTGGTGTGGGTGAGGTGTGGGGTGGTGTATGTGATGAGGAGTATGTTGGTGAGTGGTGCTTTGTGCTACTATGTGGTGTGTGTGATGGTGTAGTGTGCCTCAGTGTGTCTTGCTATGGATTGTCTGCTGTGTCTCTCTCTCCTTCTCTCAGTAATTATGGTCGCAGGGGTTTGTGGGTGATGTGGGTGTGTGTTTTATAGTTGGTTGATTGTGTGGGAGTGGTGTGTGTATGTGTATCAGGTGTGTGTATTTCAAATTGTCCAATGTGGCTGTGTTTTGGTGATGTGTGTGTATTCTGACCGCGGCGGTGTGTAGCGCCAATGGAATACCGCGTTTGAATGACCGCCGTGTGGATTCGTGGGTCGTAATGGCATGGGCGTATTTCTGTTGGCGTGACGGTGGAGGTTTGGTCATCTCCAGTTTATCGCTGCCTGCAGATGTGGCGGGCTGCAGTGGAGGACGGATTTTTGGAGGTTTGGCCGTTGTGGGTCAGAATGACCGTGGCGGTTGACCGCGGCCGCGGCGGTGTTATGGCGGTCTTATGACCGGCGGTAAGGGCATTTTACCGCCGAGGTCAGAATGACCCCCAAAGTTTGGTTTATTTGAGTACACAGTAATGCCCTTTGGGTTATGTAATGCCCCTGCGGCCTTTCAGTTCTTTATAAATGAGGTCCTACACGAATTCCTGACGTTTGTGTCATAGTATACATAGACAACATCCTCATTTACTCTAAGAACTCAGAAGAACATACCCAACATGTTTGTGCAGTATTATCAAAGTTAAAAGAAAATCATCTTTTTGCTAAGTTAGAAAAGTGTACTTTTAATGTCAGCAAGGTGGACTTTTTAGGATACTGCCTGTCACCTCAAGGAATAACTATGGATGTAAAGAAAATCAGTGCTATTGCGGATTGGCCAGAACCATCCTCTGTAAAAGATATTCAGAAATTTCTGGGTTTCGCCAATTTTTATAGGAGGTTTATTGCACATTTCGCAGACATTGCGGCCCCAATAACTACCTTGTTGCGGAAAGGGCAACGATTTCTTTGGACTGATGAGGCGGCACACGCCTTTCAACTCCTAAAACAAAAGTTCACTTCAGCCCCAATTCTGAAACATCCTGATCCTGACTTGCCTTTTTTTGTTGAAGCGGATGCTTCACAAGTAGCTTTAGGAGGAGTTCTTTCTCAACGAGATGCAGTTGATGGCCAGTTACATCCTATAGCCTTCTATTCCAAAAAGTGATTACCAGCTGAACAAAATTACACTGTGGCTGAAAGGGAACTACTAGCTATCAAAGTAGCCTTTTCAGAATGGAGGCACCATTTAATGGGAGCCAAGTACCCAGTTACAATCTTTTCTGACCATAGGAACCTACAGTTTTTTGGATCACTTAAAGCACTAACACCACGTCAGATGCGCTGGTTAATTTTTTTTAGCACATTTGACTTTGTAATAGCCTATAGACCAGATGCACAACAAATTCAATCTGATGTGTTATCTAGATACGGACATACTTCAGACATGAAACAAGATAAAATAGGAGAACCCATTATTCCTCCCCAAAAGTTTTTGGCACCAGTACAACAGAAGGATTTCATCACAGATCTATATAATGCACACATGCAAATAGCACCTCAGGATTGGTTAAAAGATTCCCATAACACAATACAACGAGGTTTATTGTATCACAACAACATGCTGTTAGTGCCCACCTCTGAATTACAAACACAGGTGATAATTTGGCATCACGCCTCACCGTTGGCAGGTCATCCTGGTTGGGTAAAAACCCTGGAAAATGTGCAAAAACACTTTTGGTGGGACACTATAAGAAAGGACATTAAGCAATTTGTCACTACCTGTCCAATTTGTGCAAGACATAAATCTTCTCATAAGGCCCCTGACGGTTTGTTAATACCAATGCCAACACCCAAGCAACCTTGGCACACTGTGAGCGTAGACTTTATTGTAGGTTTACCACCTGTAAAATCTTTCACAACAGAGTTGGTTATAGTGGATTTTTTTATCTAAAATGGCACATTTTGTACCATTACGGAAATTACCCACAGCGGCAGAATTTGCCGATATTTTTATAAGGGAAATTGTGCGTTTACATGGTTTGCCAAGCAAAGTGGTGTCAGACCGAGGGAGCCAGTTCAACTCTAAATTTTGGAAAAAATTATGTCAAAAACTGAAAATAGATGTGGCATTATCCACTGCTTTCCACCCAGAGACAGATGGACAGACTGAACGACTGAACCAAACCTTACTTCAAACGCTACGTTGTTTATTGGCTGATTATTCTAGTGAATGGTTGGAAGCTCTCCCTGTAGCGGAGTTTGTTTATAATAATACTGAGCATTCAGCTCTACTTTGCTCACCATTCTATTTCTTGCAGGGGTATCATCCAAGAGCTATACCCATTTTGTTAGAAGATTCTCTGTTACCTACAGTAACGGATAGACTAACAAGGTTAGGTGACATACAAGACAAAGCCAGGAAACATTTATTAAAGTACAAGGAAAGCATGAAAAGACAAGCAGACAAACACAGATCTGAGGCCCCAATGTATAAAACCAGTGACAAGGTATGGCTCTCCACAAATAACCTAAACATAGAGGGATCCCGAAAGCTGCAACCACGTTTCATTGGACCCTTTAGTATAACTGCCATAGTAAACCCGGTAACAGTAAAATTAGATTTACCAAAAGAATATCCAGTACATTCTACATTCCATGTGTCCTTGCTTAAGCCGTACAATCCAAAAACCCGACCTGAACCACCACCTCCACCCACACCAATTAAGGGAAATCTAGAATATGAAGTGAAAAGCATAAAAGACTCCAAAAGAATTAGGGGACGTCTGTTTTATTTAGTAGAATGGAAAGGATATGATGAATCTGAGAATTCATGGGAACCAGCATCATATGTACATGCCCCACAGCTGATTAGATGGTTTTATTTAAAAAATCCAGGAAAACCCCGTCCTGTAGGAGGGCCTTTGAGGGGGGCAACTGTTAGGGTTTGTGCACAGCAAAGAGACTGTCCCCTCTCACTGCACTAGTGGGTTCTGTAATAGCTCCCTTTTAAAATTACTATTGAAAGCCTTTCTTGTTATCTCACCTTCCCCCCCCCCCTAGGCTTCTGTGTATGTTGTTTAATGTGCTGTTTTGTTTACACATTGGGCCTTGCTTTTACCAAGGCTTGTTTAAAACACTCCTCTCTAGGCCATGTGTTAATTTAACTCATTTGCATAATAACTGAAACTCTGCACACCTTTCAAGAACATGTGCAGCATGTGAGGACCACACCCAGCTCTTCAAACCACACCCAGCTCTGCACACCTTTCAAGAACATGTGCAGCATGTGAGGACCACACCCAGCCCTGTCTATAAAAGGCAGCCCTCAAGCCTCGCCCAGTGCTTGTGCTCGTCTACCTCCCGCTTACCTGAGGACAGATCCCTCGGCGCTGGCACTCCTGCTCTCTACAGACTTTCATTGGCTTCAATGGGCGCAGCTGCTGGCTCTTCCTTCTTCCGGTTTCCGGTTCCTCCTTGCCTCAGCCTCTCTCCTACAAGCAACCTGCAAAAGAGAAAGAAGACAAGGTTAGACTGATCAGTATCTCTTGCCAGCAACAAGTAAGTGCAAAACTTTTATTACCCGAAAGAACTTTGACAACAATTTCTGGATTCGTGTATAGACAATTTGAAACAAGATACCTTCCACGAACATTGTGATTCAAACTCTTTGTTACAACAATACTTTGCGGAACTTTGTGAAGCAAACATTTTTTTTATGGAACTTTTAAGAATCGAACCGTGGAAACCATTAACAGCAAGGCAAACAGTAAATCAAGGACTTGCACAAATTACATGCTGTATTTTGACGTAAAAGTACAGTATTTGTTTTATAAAAGATTCTGGAAATATGGGAAAAGTGAGTTTGCTATTGGCAATTTAGGCTTTAGTTATATTAAGATGAATGTTTGATATTGATAATTCTGATAACGGTATTTGTTTAATGTTTTAGAAGCTTTAGAGTAATAGAAAGCACATCCCAGAGCAGTAACACATTCCAAACCTGGAAACTAGAGACCAGGATCCAAGAGGTACTTTTAGAAGAAAATTTCTAATAAATAAAGGGATAGTCAGGAACCCAGTTAGGAATAGGATGTACTTATCTGTTCTTTGTTTATGTTTCATTAGGCACCAGTTTCTACCGAAGTCAGAGAGGGCCGCAGATTTGTGCAGCACTTCAACAGTGGAAACGCAAGAACGCTGTTGTCTCTTTATTTTATTTTATCCACTTCCCCCCTTCCCTTGAGCTTCTGTTCTTAGTGCACTGTTTTAAAAACTAGTGTGCTGGAACAAGCAGTTTCAGGGTGGGGTCGGATTGTCTTCAACCTCCATCAGAACTGAACAAGGACTCAGGTGAGCTGGGCTTTGACAGAGGGACACCACCGGGCCCCTGACGCCAGACAAACCACTGAACAGCCCTCAGCCCCTGCTGCCCCTACTGGACAGGAGGCCCTGCCCCAGGACCAACAGTTCACCAGCACCCTTCCCCCTGCAGAAGGAGAACCACCGCACAAATGTTCCCTGTGATCCAGGCAGAAGCCAGAGACTATTGCCAAGACCCCCTCCAGGAAATAAGACTCTCCTGATTGTCACCCCTGTGTCCCACTCTGTCAACCTGTCCACCTTGAACTGTCATTGCTCCCCTTCCTTTGCACCCTTGGATAATCCACCTGTGATACAAATAGACTGGACTCTAACCTGGACCTTCCTCCATCATCACCCCAACCCATTGCACTACCCCCCTCTTCTTCAGAGCACTGCAATTAACACACCTTGATAAAATATAATTATGGTGTATGTCAAAGTTTTTCAAAATGTATTAATTTAACCAGGTTCAAACATTGCAATTCAACAGTACAGTAATGTTTACATTGGAAAGACCTGTAGTTGGCTGGACTGAACACACCAGGAGCAATAGTGGTGCACCAACATCTACAAAAAGAGATGCCAAAGGGTACAGTGAGTGGGCATAGAACTAGGAATACACAGCCTGCCAGTGACAATGTCACACATCAAACTGTCAATTATATGTGTATTAACACTGTGTTACCTGTGTCTCATGGGAAGTATTAACGAATAATTTCACTTATGTTGTCCTCATCCTCATCCTCTGCATACTCATCTTCACTGTCCACAGGATCCACTGCTGCCACACAGCCATCTACAGCCTCCTCCTGCAGAAAAGGCACAAGGCAATGCAAGGCAAGGTTGTGCAACATACAGCATGCCACAATGATCTTGCAGAACTTCTTGGGTGAGTAGCACAGGGATCCACCTGTTAGATGGAGGCAACTAAACCTGGCCTTCAGGAGGCCGAAGATCGTCTCTATAATCATTCTTGTTCGCAGATGTTCCTCATTGTAACGTTCCTCTGCCCTTGTCCTTGCATTCCTCACAGGGGTCAATAGCCATGAGAGGTTGGGGTGAACAGATTCCCCTGCAAATATTGAGGGACAACTGTTAGCCACACACTCACCCTTAGGACCCACACCATGCCCATACACCAACATCCACTGGGTGGGAACCAGAGCTCATCTATTAGCCACACCCTGTGCCTCTGAAGTTGGGCCATCACATTTGGGATGCTGCTATTCCTCAGGATAAAGGAATCATGCACAGACCAAGGATACTTTGCATTGATGTGGGAGATGTACTGGTCCGCCAGGCACACCATCTGGACATTCATGGAGTGAAAACTCTTTTGATTTCTGAACACCTGTTCATTTAACCGGGAGGGGACAAATGCAATATGTGTTCCATCTATTGCACCAATGATGTTGGGGATATGTTCCATTACATAGAAGTCAGCTTTCAGTGTGGCCAAATCCTCCACCTTGGGGAAAACGATGTAGCTGTATATGTGTTTAATCAGGGCAGACAACACTGTGGTCAGCACTATTGAGAACATTGGCTGTGACATTCCTGCTGCCAACCCCACTGTCACTTGCAAAGAACGAGATGCCAGGAAATGGAGCACTGATAGAACTTGCACAAGAGGGGGGATCCCGGTGGGGTGACAGGTAGCAGAAATTAGGTCTGGCTCCAATTGGGCACAGAGCTCTGTGATTGTGGCCCTGTCAAGTCAATATGTGAGGATAATGTGCCTGTCCTCCATTGTTGTGAAGTTCACCAGGGGTCTGTACATGGGGGGATGTCTCCATCTCCTATTTGTCCGCAGTGGTTGCAATCTATGGGGCAAAAGAGTGAGCAGCTGGTCAATTTCTGGACATTCCAACCACTACAGTTCAATGCATATTGTGATTGTAACATTATTTTGTTGAAGATTTCCAAATAGTGCATTTGAGTACTGTTACACAGTTAGGATCCATGGCCTACACCCCCCCCAGAAATGGCATCCACCTGTCATGTTTAGAGGGACAGGTGGAAATAAGGTAATTCTGCTGACATTGTGCACTGTTGCGGGAGGCAGCCGAGAACCGCCGTGCAACTCCTCATTGGTTATCACTGGGCCCTACGGGGTACAGTGGGCAATGGTGATGTGCGCCGGCGGTGACAGTACGCACCGCTGTGGACGTGACCGCAATTTTCAATCTGTTCACTCACTTGCTACCTGACCTTCAACAGGAGAGGACATACACTGCAAGTGCTTCTGTGACCTGTGTCTGGAACTGAACATGGCTCGGGTTACTGGGGAAAGGGCCCCTGCCTTCACCTCGGCAGAGTTGGAGCCACTGGTGGATGGGGTCCTACCCCAGCACCGACTGCTGTATGGGCCTCCAGACCAACAGGTGAGTACTCTGTGAGTACGATGCATGTGGCGTGAATGCGTGGAGTGCTGTGTGTGAATGCCTCATGTGGGGGGGTTTGTTGGATGGGCATTGGCCAGCGTGCAGCATGTATGCCATGTCTGTGTTAATGGGGATGGGAAGGGGCATGGTGGGCCATGAGTGTAACAGGCAGGATGGTCAGACTAATACCTTTCCCTGTGTCTATTTCCCTGCAGGTCAGCACTCATCAAAAGAAGCATATATGGAATGCCATCGCCAAGGGCGTGCGGACCCTGGGGGTCTACGGCAGGCGGAGCACCCACTGTCAGTAACGGTGGGAGGACCTGAGACGCTGGGCATGGAAGACGGCGGAGGCCCAGCTGGGGATGGCCTCCCAATGAGGAAGGGGTGCCCGTTGAACCCTGACCCCCGTTGGCATGCATACTGGCGGCGGTGTATCCGGAGCTAGATGGGCGCTTGGGGGCATCACAGCAGCCACAAGGGGTGAGTAAAGTGCCCTAATTTACAACTTATACCTGGTGGGGTGGCATCCGGGTGGGGGCCCTGTGGGTGCCCCTAGGCCAGGCCTGGCATTGCAGAGTAGGTCCCATGTTGGGCAGGATTCTGAAGTGAAAGTCCTCCAACCAAGCTAGTACACATCCACTACTGGGCAGGGGTCTGTGGGTCTCAGGTATGCAGCAATTTGTGTTAGGTGTCCCTATCCATGGGCTGGTGACTAGCATTTTGACTGGTAGTGCATTGTCTAATGCGTAGGGCTGTTCACTGTGTGAGAGTTTGTTGTGAACGGCAACGGTGTTGTTGTTGCTGCAATTGACCAAGAGTATCCTTTGTCTCCCCCCCTTTTTGTTTTGTCACCCTGTCCTTGTGTGCATTAGCATCATCTGGCAGGGGAGCAGAGGCACCGGCGACGGAGAGAGCTGCATCCTACAGGACCCAGGAGGCTGAATCCACCGATGGTGAGGGCACCATTGGGACGCAGGTTTGGGGAACTCCACGGCGGAGACTGGAGGGGACAGTTCGGACACAGATACCTTCTCCGATGGAAGCTCCCTTGTGGTGGCGGACACCTCTGTGCCCACCCCAGCTACAGTTACTGCCACCATCCTCATAACAGCACTGCCCTCCCAGCAGCCCCTCAGCGAGCTTCCCGTGCCCACTCACCCAGGGCGGTGGGCATCCCCTTTGCCCCAGGAACCTCAGACCCTGCCCAAAGTTAGCCCTGCTGCCCTGAGTAAGGAGGCTATTGACCTCCTGTGATCCATCTCTGTTGGGCAGTGAACCATTGTGAATGCCATTCAGGGGTTGGCAGCCCAAAGCAACAGTCCAAAGTATTTCTGGAGGGCATTCACACTGCCTTGGCGGCCCAACAGAGATCAATCCATGCTCTGTCCTCCTCTCTGATGGCAGCCATCGTCCCTGTTATCATGCTCCTCCTCCAACTTCTTATTTCGAATCCCATTCCCCTCAACCCCAACCTATCCCAATCACACAGGCAGATGAGCAGGCACCCAGGACAACACACAAGAGTGGATGTGGCAGACACAAGCACCACACTTCATTCCACACTTCATTCCACAGGCACTCACACAAACACCATCCAGAAGCAGACATACCAACATCTACAGCCTCCACTGTGGCCCCCCCCTCATCATCGTCCACCTCCCTCCCAGTTGCATCTACACGCACACCTGCATGCACTACATCCTCATCCATTACTACCATCACCAGCACACCTATCAGTACACACCCCTCACTGGCAGTCACCACCCCCACATCCATCCACATGTATCCTGTGTCCTCTACCACTGTGTCTGTGACCCCTCTCCCAAAATACACAAACGCAAGCACACAGACACCCAACAGCCATTCACCTCACAACGGCATCCAGCCCATGCACCTGCACCCAAACACAGCAGACTGACACCTCCTACCACCACTCCCTCTTCCTCCACTCCTAAACCATCTCCCTCTTCCCACCCCAATGTCCCTAAGAAGCTTTTCCTCGCCAACATTGACCTCTTCCCTCCCCCTCCCCCACCCGTCACTCACATCAGGCCAGGGTGGTCAAACCCAGGCAAGCACCACAGCCATCCAGTCCACGGGCACAGTAGTGTCCCCAGCAACTCCAGGTGGGAAAGGATCCCGGCCACCAGACAGCCAGACGGAAAGGGTGCCTGCCCCAAGTGCTTCAAGGAAGGGCAAGGAGCTAGCCCCAGCTGCAGGAAGGAAGGGCAAGGAGGCAGCCCCAGCTGCAGGAAGGAAGAGCAAGGAGGCAGCCCCAGCTGCAGGAGGGAAGGGCAAGGAGCCAGCCCCAGCTGCTGGAAGGAAGTGCAAGGAGCCAGCCCCAGCTGCAGGAAGGACAGCCAAGGAGACAGCACCAGCTGCTGGAAGGAAGGGCAAGGGGCCTGCAACAGCAGGCATTAGAGACCTAGTGCTGGGACTCAGTCGGAGCCCCCAACACCAACCATGGTGGTGCAGCCATCCGAGGCTGCAGGGGATGGACTGGAGAAACCCCCCACCACTGCCAGTACCAACACAAGCACCGCCACCAGCACCGCCACCTGCCGCAGTGGGCAGCTGTCCAAGGCTGCAGGTGATGGGCTGGAGCCTCCCCCCACCACTACCAGCACCGCCACCAGCAGTAGCAGCCCCAGTGGGAAGCCATCCGAGGCTGCAGGGGATTGGCTGGAGCCTCCCCCCCCCACTACCAGTACCGCCACCAGCACCGCCACCAGCAGCTACAGCCTCAGTAGTTAGCCATCCGAGGCTGCAGGGGATGGGCTGGAGCCTTCTACCACCACTGCCAGAACCGCCACCAGCACTGCCACCAGCAGAAGCAGCCCCAGTGGGCAGTTGTCTGAGGCTGCAGGGGATGGGTGGGAGCCTTCCCCACCACTGCCAGTACTGCCACAAGCACCGCCACCAGCACCGCCGCCAGCAGCAGCAGCCCACATGGGTAGCCATCTGTGGCTGCAGGCGATGGGCTGGAGCCTCCCCCCACCACTGCCAGCTCCACCAGCAGCACCACACTGCCACCACTGAGCAGCCATCACCGCCAGCGGACAGTGTATAGTTCAGCGTCCATGGGCTGTTGTGCGGCCTGGCCCCTGCAAATCCTGTGGGTCTGACACCCTGCTGAGAGACTATGACCTTGCACTCCTCAAGATCTGCATCACAGGGCACGATGCCCCCTCCAGAACCAGTGGAGAAGCCATCCACTCACCCCATCCTCTCCAGGATGATGCTCACTGGGCACTATGCCCCCTGCAGAACCAGTGGAGAAGCTATCCACTCACCCCATCCTCTCCAGGATGAAGCTCAGTGGGCATGATGCGCCCTTCAGAACCAGTGGAGAAGCCATCCATTCACCCCATTCTCCCCAAAATGAAGCTTACTGGGCATGATGCCCCCTCCAGAACCAGGTGGCAAGTCACCCACTTGAGAGACTGTGGCATTGCATTCCCCAGGACAAGTCAGTGGCAAGTTATCCACTTGAGAGACTGTGGCCTTGCACTCTCCAGGACCGAGCACAGGGCATATTGCCCCCTCCAGGACCAGTGTCATTATACACTCTTCCGGCTGAGGTGCCCCCCATTCCATGTCCCCCTGAGGTGCCTGTCTATTTTCGACCAGATGCTCCTGCAGTGTTCTCTCCATGTTGTTGCAGGAGTGAGGTTGGGCCTTGGACTTTGTGATGTGGCCCTGTGGCCCATGTACATTGAGGACTGGGCAGTGTCCCTTTAATTGCAAATATGTATATACTTTTTGATTTGGATGCACGTATTTCACCTATATTTATCTTATTACAGCCTTTTTACACTTTAGTCCTTGCATTATTCCTGATGGGGTACGGGGTGTATATGTTATGATACTGCATCTGGTTTTGTGTGTGGTGGTGGGGGTGTTGCATGTGTGTGTCACTCTCTTTTTCCTCCCCCCTCCCCTGTATGCTAGGCGGCAGTGCTCACCGTGTTCGTCTTCACCGGCGCTGGTGTTCGTAGTGGAGCAGCACGTAGAAGAGCATGGAGAAAACATGCAACTCGGGCCCCATGGCAGCGTGGTTCTTCCTTGAGTCTCTGGAGGTGAGTTGTTTCCTTTCTGTGCAGTGTTTACGCCAAGCTTTTGATGTCATTGGTACCGCCCCAGAAAAGGTGGTGGATTGGTGTCTCATAATACAGTGGGCGGAACATTGTCTTTCGTCTGGCTGTAGGCGTTTACCACCATGGTGCCTGTTGATTTCGCCCTGGCAGTGGGTGTGTTAAAGTGGCTGTCTGTCTGAGCAGTTTCCGCCATGGTCATAATTTCAAAGTTGTTACTGCCGGACTGATGGCGGTATTACCGCCACTTTATCACCGACCGCCAGGGTTGTAATGAGGGCCTTAATCGTTTAAAAAATCATATCCTGGCTTGTACACGTTAGATTTTTTACTTTATTTTATTCAGATAAAAATGATCTACTTTTCTGAAGTGGTGTGGTGTACTTTACACATTACCTTATTAATTAAGCCTGACTGCTCCATACTGAGCTACCAGAGGGTGGACGGAGGATAATTTGGATTGTGTTGTGACTTACCCTGACTAGGATTGGGGTCCCTACTTAGAAAAGGGTGTATACCTCTGCCAACTAGAGAACCCATTTCTAACAAATATTTTGATATTAGTAAATGTTTTTGTAGCAGCATCAGCATTTTTTAAATCTGGTTCTTGAGAAACAAAATACATTCCTGTGTATTGCCATACTCATTTGCCTCATTGTAGAATGTTGTACAATAGTTCCCAGAACAGTTTGCTACTGAGCTGACGTACTTTAGATTTTCCATCTCTCTTAATATACTGACGGGTCTTTAGATTTTTACTCTTAGTCTTCCATGCCAACTTTGTTCAAGGCTTCTCACTTAAGCCATCCAATAATTAGTAAAGGTTTCCTATAGAGTACACTGAACTGATTTGTCATCTTTAAGAGACACCTAAATATGTATTTAATTTCTCAAATAAAAGAGTGTAGGGTATTCATGTAGGACTCTTCAGACCCACACTGTTGTTCATCACTTGCTGTTACTCTGAGTGCTTTGTAGCTTAGTATAAGACATCACTAACTAAGCAAAAAATGCCTGAATTCCATTTACTAAACATTCATTGTGAACCACCAAGAAGAGATTGTTTTCTCCTTGGCTATTGGAACAGTTATCAGAATAACATGAAAGATAGATCATCTTCTTTTTTTCCACATTAGCAGAAGTCCTTACTTGGCTTTCTTTTTACTGTAATAATGCAAATGTAAACATATTCTCTCTAAACTTTGCCAATGCCATGGTTTGAAGAGGATTTTGTTCCATTTTATTACATCATCCATGTATGGATGTGCACTTGATGTCAAATTGCAAAACATTTTTAGGGAAGCATCTTGGTTGTTGCAGTGAGCTATTCCAAAATGTATTTTCCATGAGATGTTTCATCTTTATAAATCAATCCAAAGACCAGATATCGCACCAGAAGCTTCCTGGCTTCCCACCTTATGATTGTGCAACTTTCTAGATGAGCCTACCATTCTTTCATGAAAATCAGAGGATTATACTGTAAACAGCTCTATATTACAGCCCAGCTCCTGCGCCAACTCCCTGTCCCCCCTCAAACATACAACAAAACAACAAGATCGAGACTACAGCCCAGTTGGTACATAGAGAAACTCAGACTGATGAAACACCACTTCAAACAGCAGGAGCACAAATGGAGAATGAGCCAGGACAATGCAGACAGGAGCACATTCAAGTCCACCCTGAAATCCAACCATCAAATGATCCGGACCACCGAATGTGCTATTCTGGTAGACCACATTGATACCAGTACTAACAGAAGCCTAGATGTCTTCACCACTGTGAAAGATGTTACCTCACAATCAGCCACCACAAATTCAATAACTCTCACACAGGACCTCTGCAGCAATGTCTCTCAATTCTTCAGCAACGAAATCACCACCATTTACAACAACGTCAGACCACAACTGGACCCAACATACCTTGCCAAATGCCTCTGATCTTATCCAAGAACCATTGCTAACCACATGGCCTATCATCACCCTAAAATAAACCACCACCACCATGAAGTACATCCACTAAGGGGCCCAATCAAACCCCTGCCACACCTCATCCTCTTTCACAACTTTCCCAGATGCTTGGAAACATGCAACTGTCCTGCAATTGTTGAAGAAACCCCCTGAGGACCATTGAAATCTCACCAACTACAGGCTGATCTCCTAGCTATCATTTCCATCAACAGACACCTCAGTAAATACCTCATTGACTACCAACTCCTCAATACCAGTCAGACTACTTTCAGACTCAACCACAGCACATAGACAGCTCTCATTACTGCTACGGATGACGTTTGCATGAAACACAGCATCCCTCTTCTTCCTGGTCTTCACTGCAGCACTTGAAAGAGTCTCCCAACCCATCCTCATCGAACGCATATACTCACTTCGATGGATCTGCTGCTTCCTGAATAGAATGACTCAATTGGACAGCCTTACACAGTACACTTTGGACTCCCACAACCTCATCTGCAGAGTTCCTCAAAGATTCTCCACAAACCTGACCCTCTTCAACTAATACATGATCCTTCTAGCCAGCATTACCACTCTTATGATATCAAAGTCCTTTCCTATGCTGACAACACGCAATTCATACTATCTCTCATGGGCAGAATTCCCAGTACTAAGAACAATTTCAGTGCCTGCATGACTGAAATCACCCACTGTATGAATCCCAACAGTCTAAATCTGAACACCAACAAGACCAAAATCATGATCTTTAGGAAGAGCACATCACCGTGGGACACCTTTGGTGGCCAACAAAGCTCAGACCTACACCCACCCATGCCAAGAACCTGAAACTCTGGAGATGCTGATGAAGATTTTCAAATGGCTCCGAATCAGAACCAGGAAAACCGTCATGCACACCACTTGTTCACATGCAGCTTGGACTACGGGAACACCTTGTATGCTGGGATCAAAAAAAAAGTCAACAGAAGGCTGCAGACCATTCAGAACCTGGAGGCCAGAATCACTCTCAACCTCCCACATCACAATCCCATCACTCCACACCAGAGGGATGTCTATTGGCTGCCCATTCAAAAATTAGTGCAATTCAAACTCTAAACCCACACACTCAAGGCATTACTTAACACTGGCCCAGCATACCTCAACCCTTGCATGTGCTTTCACAAAGCATCCAGATACCTCTGTTCACCCAGATTCCTTCTTCCACAATTCTCACGCATATAGAAAACCAGATCCGATGTTTAAGCCATCATCTACACCACTTCTAAACCATGGAATGACCTGGTGCTACACATAAGAGTGTCTGTCTCATTTCTGCAAGAAGCTGAAGACCTGATGTTTTTTAGTAGTCCCACTATACTCTAAGGGGCATATTTAAGAGCCTCTAATGTGGGTTTATGTCCTGGGTCGTATTTATAAGGTGCTGTTAAGCTACGTTTTGTGGCTTAACACCACCCTGTAAATACAGCGCCTTCACACACAGCTTTTTGCATGGAAGGGGTGTAAAATAGGTGTTGCTTTGGGCATGTCACAGGAACACCCATTGCATTTTGACGCTGCCTAGGATTTACAAGTTTTCGGAAACCCGAGGCAGTGCCAAAATCTAACGCCACCCGGTGCAGTAACCTAGAAAGAGGACATCACCATTTTTGATTGTTTTTGTGCAGGAATGTGTTCCTTCCTGCACAAAAATAATCTACCCCTTAACGAAGCCATCCTTGCACTATGGTGCAAGGATGGCTGCAGTGGCACATGGCAGCAAATATAGTGCAAGTGCAGGGGGATACATAGGGGTGCGCCGTATTCTAGTAAAACAGCGCATCCCTGCATTTTTTAAATAACGGTGCACAACCAAGCCAAATTTGGTGCAGTGCCGTGCTCTGTCACTTTCTATTAAATCTGGCCCTATGTGTTCCTAAATGCACATCTCCTCAGCACAAGGATACCTTCCCAGGTGAAAGTGCGCTCTACAATTCTGAAAACCACAACAGATCTCTGTAGTTCTCTAGTAACATCATAATTCCAACTTCATTCCTGGTGTGTAATCCTCAGATGCTAATTTGGCACCTTCAGAAAATGAATATTTTTCAAATCATCATGTTTCAAGGGTGCATACCTAAAAAAAAGATGTCTGACTTGCCCTATTTTTTTCAAACAATTTAGGATGCAATACTTTCCTTGAGCATGTAGCTAGGCTTGTAAACCCTTGGGTATTTGGGTGACAGGAACACAGTTGCTGGCATACAGCAACACTAGGACTTGTAAACCCTGAAATGCTGCCCTGTCTGAGATGCCATTAGCATTCCTCATCTACATTATGTATATGCAAGGAGAAAAACAAAGAGGCTGAGGTGTCTACACTTGACTCCATATAAAGTCCTGAAAGTTCTGATCAGCTTTTCATGTTATCAAAGCATTAGTGAGGAGCTAATATCTGTTAACAGCAATTGTAGGTTCAGTAAAACCTTTTCTGTGGACATGCTGTTCAACTTGTCCTATATTCTCTTTATGTTCAACATGTCAAAACTAGATATCAAATTGGACTTTGGAGTGGTCAGTTTTGCTAGTCTCTCTCCTAAGTTTTAAATAAAACATTTACATATAAACCAAAATACTTAAAATAATAAATATAGTCAATAACTACAAAACAAATAAAATTCAAATGCACACATTTTATGCTATGGGTAAAATAAATGAACTAAAACAACTTTTTTCCATGGCACCATAAAAAAGAGCACTGACAAAGAATTCAAATTAATAACAAATATCTAAAATTATAGAAGCGATAACATCTATTTAATTAAGTGTTAAATAAAACAAAAAATAAGAAAATGAATAATCAATAATGTATATATTTATTATTGTAGTTAATACAATTGAAGAATTGAGTAGTTCAATACACTTATAAGCCAATTAAAATGTTAAACAAAAATCAGCAAATATTTAAAATATATTAATTATTCACATATTTATAGAATTAATTATCAACTAAAAATGTAATTGCATACAAATTCTTTGAATTAAAAAAACTGTTAATTATTAAGTTATAAAAATGTAAAAAGCATACTGAAAGAAATTATTAACAAATATAGGGCCTGATTCTAACCTTGGCGGACGGCGGAGGCCGTCCGCCAAGGTTCCGCCGCCAAATGACCGCACCGCGGTCACAAGACCGCGGCGGCCATTCTAACATTTCCTCTGGGCCGGCGGGCGCTCTCCAAAAGAGCGCCCGCCGGCCCAGAGGAAATGCCCCTGCAACGAGGACGCCGGCTCAGAATTGAGCCGGCGTAGTTGCAGGGGTGCGACGGGTGCAGTTGCACCCGTCGCCTATTTCAGTGTCTGCATGGCAGACACTGAAATACTTTGCGGGGCCCTCTTACGGGGGCCCCTGCGGCACCCCCTACCGCCATCCTGTTCCTGGCGGGAGACCCGCCAGGAACAGGATGGCGGTAGGGGGTGTCAGAATCCCCATGGCTGCGGATCCCCCGAGCAGCGGAAAGTCGGCGGGAGACCGCCGACTTTCCGCTTCTGACCAATGCTCGTGGGAGCACCGCCAGCCTGTTGGCGGTGCTCCCGTGGTCGGTGGCCCTGGCGGCCACCGGCCGCCAGGGTCAGAATGACCCCCATAATATTATCAATAAGTTCTAATGCAATAATTGCTAAAATTTATCAAATCAATTAGGCAACCGTTTATACAAATATGGTAAATAAAATAGTACTATACACACCTACATTTAAAAGAAACATTACTCAATATCAAAAAAATATATTCTCACCTTAAATATCAGCCTCCGTGATATTTTTAACATCACAATATGCTGGTTATGATATCAGTCCTCCAAAATATTTGAATCAATGTTTTGGTCAAACACCATGCTAGATTTTGATTAGTATAGCAGTTCATCGTGGCCATGGAGTGATTCATCCTTTCAAGTTGATTTAGGATTCATCTAAAGTTGTTTTTCATGTTTCTAGGTTGGTGGTACATTGGTTGTGTAGAAGCAGTGTGATTACTGGTTTGTGGCTGTACTGATCTTCTAAGTAGAAGTGAGCGTAATCAGCAGTTACCTTAAAATTTAGCAAAAGTTCGCAAAAAGAAGAATTCTACATTTAGAGCTATATTCTTTATACAAAAATGCCTTCTTGTGTCCAAAATGAAGAAGGGGATGCGTTTTGTGCTAAGAAATAGTGCTAAAAGCAACACAACATGATTAGTGAGCGCAACCACCTCTTGCTAAATGTGCACTTGCAATAGGATTTTCTCTCTTGCTCCTACCTTTAACATTAGTTTCCTAGCAGAAAATGAACCCTGCATTTTGTGTAAGAAAATAGTGCTAAATGCAACAGAACAGAAACAGCAGCACAGGCAGCCCCAACAAAACATGCTCTTGTGGTAGGATTCCCCCCCCAAAATTATTCTGATGTGTGTCATTTATATTAGCACACTATAGCAGCACACTCTTACATGGATCATATTACCAACCTCCCATTAGCATTTTGTATGTAAATTAAAAAAGGGTTGCTTACTTTTACAAAATGTATCATAGAAAATCTAGAGGTATTGATTATACTGTGCTATATTTTAGTGGCTTTTTTTGGGCAAATATGATGGTGCCCTGACACTCTACATGATCAATGTCAGAGTGTGCTGCTATGGTGTACTGCTATAAATGAAACACATACTGGGCTAATATTAATGGAAATATCAACTGCACTGTTCCCTTCAAAAGGAATTGGGCTTCATCACGACTTTGGCAGTAGTTGGTAATCCGACCGCCGTATTAAGAGTCACACTGTGAATTCTGCCAAAAGGCAGCCAAAAATCCGAAAACCACCAGGACACTGGAGGGTGGGAAAGAGACAGTCCCACCACCAGCACCGCCAGCCCAACACAATTCCATTCACCAGATTACAAGCCACAAATTACCACAGCGGTACTACCATGGTGGAAAATCATTGGCACTGCGAACCGCTGTAGTCAAAACTCACATCAGGCAGAACACCATACCACATTGGATAGTTTGAATACCCTACACCTGACACACATCCACACACCTAACACACCTACTCACTGCACTATATAACACACCCTACACAATTCAAAATCCTTTGCAACAAAATCACCATTCATATACCCATAGAGAAAGAGAAAATAATAGATAGAGCACCTCCACACAATAGGCACACATACATATCAGACGCAGCACACACCCCATATCAGCACAACTAACACAAGACACATATCACAAGCACAAACAAATCGTAACAACTGTCAAACCCTTACAATGCAGCATCCACACCTCACCAATTATCCAACACTGCAACATTAAACTCACAGTGCCCCCACACACCGTCAACACAAACACTACCATGTACTCACAAAAAGACCTATGTTTCGCTGAGGAGGAGTTCAGGGTCATGGTGGATGAAATTGTCAGGTTAGAGCCACAACTGTGTAGAGCACAGGTCCAAAAAAGGTTTATTTCCAGAAAATTGAGTTGTGGCAAAGGATAGTGAACAGGGTCAACTCAGTAGACAGCCATCCACGCACGGATGACATCAGAAAGAGGTGGAATGACCTCAGCAGAAAGGTGCGTTCCATGGCATCACGCCACCAGATAGCCATGCACAAGACTGTTGGTAGATCCCCACCTCCTCCCCACAGTTCACATCATGGGAGGAGAAGGTCATGGACATACTGCATCCTGAGGGTCTGACTGGAATACTTTGGGGACTTGAGTCTAGTAAGTACCAACAACAGTCATGTCACACAACTATATTTTCCTGCATGCTTCCTCACCACTGAAATACTCCCTAATTAAGTAAATGTCCGACTATACCTCGCAATTAGTTACCTAAAGCACCTCTCCTGCATGCCACCACCCCACCCAGCCCAACTGCCCCACAGCCCTTGACAATGGGACGTTAACTGCTGGCAAATCAAATCACTACAACTCCCAGAATGCACTAAACCAATAATTTGAAAACCTGGTATGTGCACAACACATCACATTTCAGGCATGTAGAACTAAAGTACTAGTTACACTATCTAGATTGTCTTAGTGAGGACCAGTGTATGCAATGACAGCAATGCAATGACACACTCACAATAGCATACAAAACAACACACAGCTACAACTGAGTGACCATTCTTAATGGCTGCAGATCAAATATCCAAGCCAGAAATAGAAATAGACTGACTTGGTTTGGAAAGTAAGATGGTTGATGGTCTGTAGTGCAATCTGTGCAGTGCAATCTATACCAAACTTGTATGACAGCTCCTAAAATGGAAGATGGTAATCTAGTCAGAGAGTAGTATGTACAAAAAAGGTATGCTGTGCAGCATCTGTCAATATCATTGCAAGGAATCATGTAAAGCCACCGTCTGCATCCCATAAAGAGGTAATCAAACACACATTCTATCCTGAACTCTGTACCTCACTCCCTCCACAAGTAACCCAGCCATTACCAC
Source organism: Pleurodeles waltl (assembly GCF_031143425.1). Lineage (NCBI taxonomy): Eukaryota > Metazoa > Chordata > Amphibia > Caudata > Salamandridae > Pleurodeles > Pleurodeles waltl. The sequence goes on along the minus strand of NC_090443.1, from coordinate 653,978,141 downwards.
CATGGAGAGGATCCCTGAGACTGCCAGTCCCCTTTGGGATGAGGGCCCCAGTGAGGACAGCACGCCTGGATGTCTGGACACTGACGAACAACCTAGCCCATCTGGGATGGCTGGTCAGTCAACGGGTCCCTGCCTCACCCACTGTGCCCACATGAACATGCCCCACCCCTAGTGCAGCCACATCGCAAGCCACCATTCACCCCAACCTGTATCCCAAGGCCTGTTCAATCAATTGTGTGCCCCACAGTACAGGAACCTGAGTTAAACCTTGACAACCCTGGCAATGAAGGCCCTGGTGGGCACACCGTGCCAGCAGCCCAGGCAGCTGGGGGTAGGGTGCGTGGGAAGGATGCTGTGGGCCAGAGGATAGGACCTGAAAGGGACTGACCAGGAAACCATCTCCCAAGTCCCGGGAGCATACCAAAGTCCCCAGGACAGGATGGGCCAAATAATCACCATGTTGGGGGAGAATCAAAGGTTGCACAATGAGTACCACCTCGATGTCATGCAGCAGTGGCAGGCACATAATGCCACCATGGCTACCATTGCAGGGGTGCTGGGGGACATCGACATGACCCTCATTGGTTCCACAACATACCATCAAGTCTCTTCCACTAGCAACATAGCATCTGCCCCATCTACATCTGCGGCAGCTGGTGGAATAGACGCCCTGCCAGGGGAACCACGTGCCTCAGACACCCTTCCCTCTATAGCTAAGGAACCTCTGCAAAATGTGGACGTCCACCCAGCCATCTGACTGGAGCAGATGCCAAGACCAAACCCACTGCCAGGAAGTGCACCTCTCCTGATATGTCCTCCTTGTGTGCCACTGAGATACCCTGTAGACTGTTGGTCTGAGACATGACTCCAATTTCCCATGGTAAAAGGACACTTGACCTGTGTAACCAACTGGTGTAGCTGCTACTCTGATGAATCCATCTCCCATGACCTAACTCATCACCCTATTTTTAGTTTAAGCACTTTGATTTTTACTTTTAGTATCTTGATATGCACAATAAATCGCAATTGAACACAACTACTGTATATGTGCCTTTTGTAATACATCAACAATTGCCAGGCTTGCCAACTGTGGACAGGTCATGCACCCCTGCATCGAACAGTCAAAGTAATGGTCATCAGATGGAGGCTCCCTCAGTAGAAGACACATAACAACTGAAATGTCACAGGACAGATGTCAGAGAGGTTGCAATCCAGGCCAACGCCATAGTATAGTGAGTATTCCAATCTGCAAATTGAACATGGCCGAGAATACCATCAGGATGGAAGGTATGGTGGCACACAATGCACAAATACAGGTAACAGAAGTCATGCCCATGGTAACCCATCTACAAAGCAGGGACACCCAGATTGGACCTATATAACACCATGTTCAGACTCTTCACATATACATACCATAGCTACATCATCACATATCCCATGGGACACACATATGATATCATTGAGGACCCAGCACATTAACCATACACTAACATAGGTTCCATACCTGTATGATTTTTACTCACCCCTTTCATTATACAGTAATCTGCACCTTGGACAGCAACGTCTGAATACAAATGCAGCTAGGCCCCATGGACATCACAAAGTACTCCACCCACTGTGCAGCCAGAGGCCATGGTCCAATCTTCACACATGGGCCACAAACATCAACTGGCATGTAATACACCATTTCACATCCCCCAACCCCAATGATAATAGGAAAGGACTGAACAGTCTCAACCCCACTTATATGAAGGGAATACCAACAAGTTTCCATCCCACTGTAACTATATCCATTTTTCAAGCTATCTGTCATGTACACCTATTGTGTCTGTCATCTATTACCATTGGCAACTGACAATGAATACCTCAAGCCATAGGTTGTAGAGCCAGACACAAAATTGCACTTTTAGTGAGTAGTTAGTAAAGAGGATAAGAGAGTGAAAGAAACATACCTCAATACTGATTAATCCATTACAGAAGTTTATGTTAGGATAAGATGTAACAATACATGTTTGAGCTGACCCTCTATTACTGTACTCCTTACAATCTATCAGTCTGCTTCTAAAACTCACACATAGGCATTGGAGCTCATTACACCTCTAATCAAGTCAGGAGGTGCAATGGCAGTCATCCTCATCAAAATGTGCACATTCAACACTTGTAAATGTCCACTTCGCATACCTGTATGTCAGTGGAAGTACTGATTGATGAGCTCTGTCCTAGAGATAGCTGCTCCTTTTTCCCCTGGCTCTTCATCACTTACCAGAACAGCAGTTCCATCCACTGGTCCAGCTGCCTCACCCTCCTCTGCTATCAATGGTATCTGAGATCTCAGGGCTAGATTGTGGAGCATGCAACAGACAATGATTATTTGGCATACCTTGTGGGGCGAGTAGAGGAGGGTACCTCCAGATAGGTCCAGTCACCTGAATCTTGCGTTTAGGAGCCCGAATGTTTGTTTGATTACAAACCTTGTCCTCCTGTGGGTCTCATTGAAACAGAATTCCCCTAGCGTAGCTGTGTACCTCACTGGTATCAATAGCTAAGAAAGGTTTGGATAGCCTGCGTGACCTGTGAACACACTGGTAGGACAATTGAAAATATGTGCTGCGACTGGCTATATTGTAATGACAGGTGACATAACACTGAAACACACACTACAATGGATACTTACCAAGCAGCCAGGCCCTCTCTGTTTGTAGTTGTGCCATCAGATGTGGGAGATTGCTGTTCTGCATTAAGTAGGAATCATGCACTGATCCAGGAAACTTGGTTGGGACTTGTGAGATGTACTGGTCTGCCAGACAAACCACCTGTAGGTTGACTGAGTGGTAGTTCTTCCTGTTTCTACACATATGTTCATTGGCACTGGGAGGGACCAGGGCTACATGGGTGCCATTAATGGCTCCTATCACATGAGGAATGTGGCCCGTCTCATGAAAGTCTGCCTTCATGTAGGCCAAATCCAATCTTTGGGGGAACCTGATATAACTGTGCAGGTGTTTCAACAATGCACACAGTACATCCTTCAACACCAGACTGGACATGGGCTGAGACATCCCTGATGTTAAGGCAACATAATTCTGAAATGACCCTGTGGGCAGGATGTGTAACACTGACAATACTTGAACTATGGGAGATATGCCATAGGGATGTGAATGGCTGGCATCAGATCTCGCTCCATCTGTGTAGATAGATTCATAATGGTGATGATGATTCAGGCAATATGTCTGGATGACATGCCTGTCCTCCATGGTTGCCAGGTCTACTAGTGGACGGTACAATGGTGGTTGTCTCATTCTCCTCATGCCAGGATAACTATGCTGAGAGGAGAGAATGTACAATGAGTTATGCAGTATGCACACATCATCAGGACATGGTATATTACCTGGCACTTCATATTGGTGCAGGATGCATAGCACTGCTGACATATACAATAAAGACCATATATATGCACTTAATTGATCCTCATAGCTGCACAGTGGCTATTGTACATGTGTGAGAGACTTGGCTGTCATGCATTAATCACACATATGTTTTAGAATCTACCAATATCTAGCTGTGGCCTATGTATCTCAGAGTAGCTTAACATAGTTCTCATCATATATACTCCCTCATCACGTCATTGTGTAAAGATTGTCACAATATGTTACACAACCATGAGGGCATAACATACGGTTACACAGGTTTTTGGGGAAGGAAGTGACTGATGCAGAAAATTAAGAACATCCATCTATTAGATGTGCCCAAAATGGCAGGTGCCTGACCTACTGTAGTGGACAGTTGAAAGTCATCTAAGTCTGCGGGCAGAAGTAGCCATGGTGGTAGGCGGTCATCACCGCTGTGCAACTTGTCATTGGTTAACATTGCTGCCTTTGCCAGACTGGTGTCAATGGGCATGACCAACGATGGTGAAGATTCTATACGTGATGGCCGTGACCGCCATTTTCTGAAGTTTTGCTCACCTTACCTCCTGATACTGTTGGCAGCAAGACCTCCACGACTTGAGCTGCTGGGTACTGACTCTGGGAGCCATTATGCCATGTCCTTCAGGTGATAGGGCCTCTGCCTTCACCCTTGAAGAGCTGCAGAAGCTAGTGTAGGAGGTCTTACTGTTTGTATGGACAGCAATATGGGGCAGCAGAGGAGCAGGTGAGTCCAGTGTCCCATCCATGTATGATAGATGTTGTGTGTGACGTTTCTCCAGTCATGTGAACTGGTGAAGGTGTAGATGTATGCAGATGGCATATTATGAAGGGGTGTTAGCAGAGAGGATGGGTATGTGTGCCTACTTGCTGTGACGGATGTGTAGTGACCACTCCTATTGGTATGGTGCATTTTCTAAATGACTTTCTCCTTTTGTTGGTGTCACCCATGCTGGTGAATGTCCATCAGAAGAAGGGTATCCAGCATGCCATCGCCAAGCAAGTGCGGACCCTGGGGGTCCACAGCCAGCAGAGCACCCATTGTCGAAAGCGGTGGGAGGACCTGAGACGCTGATTCCAGAGGACCGCTAAGGCCCAGCGGGGGATGTCCTCCCAAAGAAGGAGGGATGCCCGTCGGACCCTGACCCCCTAATGGCCAGCATTTAGGTGGTGGCCTACCCAGAGGTGGATGGGCATTTGAGGGCAGCACAGCAGCCACAAGGGGATAAGTACTGACTGTTTCCTTTTACTTGGCTCTGGTAGTATGGTGTTTGAAGTCACACTTTAGCAGCTGTGACAATGTAGTAGGTGCTGCATGTATGTAGACAAGTGAGAATACGTAGGACTCACATTGCCTGACTATTAGATAGAGATCTGGCATCATGGTTTGCTATGTGTACGTTAAGATCACCTGTGAGGAGGTATATCTATGATTGTATGTGGAGATGCTCAAATGACATGTATGACTCCACCCAGCCATTTATATGGATGTAAGCTGCTGTATCATTCTGCCTACAGAGTATTTCCAGTTCCATCCATCAGCATATGTGATTTAATAGCTCTAAGGTGTCTGGCCACTCCCATCTGTGTTAATCACCTGTATTTGCTACTGGGTGCCTGATATATTTGGGGCTAGACTCCATGTGAGACAGGCATCCCAATCAGTCCACAGATTTGGCTACTATAGGACTGTACATATGGGTTTGTAGATGTATCCCCATTGTCTCTTCATCTTCATACTATGGGGTATGTGTAGGTTGTAACGGAAGGCGATTCAACTTTGGTTGTCTGAATTTATCTATTTGCTCTTTTCATGCATTTCCATGCCATTGGCATTTGGTAAATCATTTTTATCCCAATGGCTTTGTTCTAGAGGAGGTAAATGGCTAGGCTGAGCTAGCTTTTGACAATATGCAATGTCAATGCTCTATGTACCAATGCCCTACCAATAACAGTGCAACATATGTTATTAGCTGCCTACATCATGTCTCAATGGTTACTTGGGGGCACATCTTATAGAGTGGGACAATCATTGCTACTCTTAGCCTAGCTGATTTGGGCAGTTTGGACAGGAATTTGTATTGATTGATTTCTTAATTCAATATGTAATGGTTTAGCTGTACTACTATTTCTAATACTGGTATTGTTGTTGTGGGATATGTGTGTTGTCTAGACTTAGGTACAGGTAATCACGTCAGGAATGGTGTGAGGGATGTTGGTTCACTCATGTTGTCTTGTCGTGGAACTATATCTGCATGTCAGGTAGAATGTTCTGTGCCCTGTAATGTATTTGTTGACTGGCTAATGTTTCATTGTTCTTACACTGTCCTCAGTGATTGTCAGTGGATATCTTGCATGTGCTATGTAGGCCACTGTAGCTGTGCATGCATGTGTGAAGTGATGTGGTGTATCTGTGTTTAGTGTCTGCAGATATTCCACTGAGATTTGGTACATGTAATGACATGGCTGGTCTCCACTTGTCGTGGCTACATCAGAGATTGTATCAATTATGGCATATATATACAGATGTTTCAGCCAGGCATGTGATTTGAATGGCAGGTGCTATGTGGTCTGTGAATAGAGTTGTCTTAACTGTTAAGGGACATTACTTATGGACATGGCCTGGTCAGGGGTAGAATCAGAACATGCATGATATGGTGTGATCTGTCAACCGCTTTTCCTAAAGGGAGAAGAGTATGGAGAGTTATGATCAGGATTAGGACAGAAGTTCAGCTTCAGTCAGGGCATGATGAGCATGCTGACAAAGCTTTATGGGTGATTTTTTGGAATGCTCCAGTCATGCTACCTTGCTTGGATTATGATGTGGGTGAGAGGGGTGACATAAAGGGGTGGATAGAAGTAACATGTTGTGACATGATGTAGGATATGATGGTATCTATATGAGATAGCCTAGCCAGGAGATGTATGCCTACAGTTGTTCATGTTGTAGTGTGTGTATGTGAAGAATGTGATGATCGTCTCCCTCCTTCTCTATCTCTGCCTCTCTCTCTCTCTCTATTTGTGTACATCAGCATCGGCAGGTGAAGGAGACAGGGCTCAGGCGAATGGGGATGCTGCTGGCCACAGGAACCAGAGTCGTGATACCACCGACAGCTCAGGACCAGGGCAAGGTGAGTTCCATGAGAAGACAACATCCACATCATCATCCTCGGAATCCTCCTCCAGTGGACACTCCCTGGTGGTGGAGGGCCCTTTCGGGACCACTCCAGCACCATCTTTGTCCTCCACCCCCCTTCCTACCACATTCCTCCCTGTTGATCCCCACTCAGTTGTCCGTTCCCGCTCACCTAGGAGGGTGGGTGTCTCATTCGCTACAGGCACCTCTGCCCCTGTCAGCCCTGCTGCCCTCTCTGAGGAGGCTATTGACCTCCTGGGGTCGATCTCTGTGGGTCAATTGACCATTGTAAATGCCATCCAGGGATTACCAACTCAAGATACTTGCGTTCCTGTAGGGGATTCACGCTGCACTGGCTGGTCTACAGAGATCTTTCAGGCCCTGGCCACCACACTGACGGCAGCCAGTCACCCTTTGTCTTCCCTCCTCCCTCCACCTTCCTCTTCCTCTTCCCAATCCCAAAGCCCTCTTCCCCATCCCAGCCAAAGCACACAGACAGAAAAGCATGCATATACCTCAACATCCAAGGGTACTGCTGAGAAACACAAGCACCACAAGACCCACCACTGGCATGCAACAAACAACACCCACCTGCAGAACACTAACAGTCACTACCTGCACTGACTCCCCCACCAGCCCAACCTTCACAGACACACACAGGACACACCAGCAGACACCACACCAACATTCACTCACCCAACCTCAACTCCTATCCTACCCACAGTCAACACAATAGAAGACCCTCAGACATCCATCCCAGTCACCACATCCACAGACACCACAACCACAGACATGCCTACATACAGCACATCCACCACACCTGCAGTCACCACCCCTACAGACAGCCACCCACCACCACAGCATCTCCCAGCACCTCCACCCCAAGACACATAAACGCCCACACTCACCCACCCAACAGACACCCATCACATACAATCATACCTCTCATACACATGCATCCAAGACATCCACCAAAACACCTCTTACAACTGCTTCCTCTCCCTGCACTCCCAAACCCTTTTGCCATGACCGTCCCCGTGTCTTGAGGAAATTTTTCCTCTCGGAGTTGTCCCTTTTCCCTACTCCTCTCCCACCCTGTGTGATCCCCAAAAGATCTGTGCCCCTCCCCCGGTCCAGCCCTTCCACCTCCAAGCCCTCCCCTGGCCCCCTCTGCAAGTAGCCATGCCCTCCCTGTCCAAGAAGTCGACCCCTACCAAGAGTTCCCAGCCCTCCCCTAAGCCTTGAGCTAAGCTCACCTCCCAAGCCCAAAGATCCCCCTCCCAAACCTAAGCCCAAATCCCTCCTCTGCCCCAATCCCTGAGGTGACTGCCTGCCCCATTGATGCCCCTACCTGTGGAGGTTTTATGGTAGTCAGGAGTCAAGTAGGGGCACTTGGAAGTGCCATATGTGCATGATGCTCATTTGTGTTTGGACTGGCCTATGGCCTTCTTTTTTGTACATAGTTCTGTATATACATTTATTTATTTATTGCCATACATCTGGGCCAACCAGTTGTTTGTTCCAAGGTTACATTTGTGTCCTGCCTTTCTTTTCTTATGGCTGTTTTGGTCTTGGCTGCTTTAGTTTTGTGTGTGTGTGGTGGTTGTGCAACCTTTTGTGGCTGTGTATTTTGTAATGGGCATGTATGAATTTGGGATATGGATTTATGTTAAGATTGTGTGTAGTGATTGAGTTGACATGTGTTATTTGGAGTGTTGTGTGTCATTGTGTGGTTGTGCTGTGTGCATGAGTGTGTGTGGTGATTGGCATGTCAGATCCGTTGTGAAGTGTGTTTGTGGGTTATGAGTATGACTCGTTGTATGACTGAATGATTGTGTGAGTTGGTTCTTTAGTGTTGTTTCGTAGTGTAGTATGCATGATTTGTCAAGCGGAGGTGTGTATTGTGGATGCCTAAGGGTGCTTTTGAGGTGTTGCCGTTGTGGTATAGTTGTGTTATTTGGTAGTGTTGTGTATAGTTGTGTTTGACTGTGCCACTGCTGTGTCTATGGGGGTTGGTGTGTGTTTTTTACGTGTGTGTTGGCCATAGTGTATGTACTATGAAGGTGTGTGTGTGTATGTGGCTGTGTTTGGGTGTGCATGTCAGTGTGAGGATATGTGTGTGTGTCACCATTGCCACCCGTTTAGGATGTGTATGTTGTGTGTATAGATACACTGGCATTGTGCAACAGCGACAGGTAAGTGTGCGTACTTACTGTTGCGGTCGTCATCATCGTTGCTTGTTCCGGAGTCATTGGACTAGCAATAGCAGCAGGAGGACGTGTAGCTCATGTTCCATGGTGGCTCAAGACAGGTATGTGTTACTGAATGTGAGTGTCTCCTTTTATAGAGTTGGTTTCTGCCAGGGTTTCTTTTGTGGTGCGACCACAGAGGTAACCTTGGCGGTGTGCAGCCCTGTAATCGGTCCGGTGGAAAGATGGTCTCTGTCGGACTGAAGGTGGCTACCATCATCCTTGGCAGCCTGACTGCACTGGTGGTGCTGGCAGTGGATTGGCTGTATTCTGTAGGGGATACTGCCATGGTCATTTTGGCAGTCTTCTCCACCATCTTGTTGGTGGTACGACCGCCAACATGGCGCTCATGAGACCACCGAACTCATAATGACCCCCATTGTCTTAATTTTTAATGTTGTCTCTTTAGGGCAAGCTCATGAAATAATGGATCACAGGATGCTAGAAGAAATGATAACATTTAGAAATGTAGGGCCAGATTCACAGTAATTTTCTTTGCGACTAGCAATTTGAGATGTTTTGTGAATCGCAAAATGTGAGTTGCAAAACAAAATGTACAACAGTGTCTGAGACACTGTTAGCGATTCCCAAGTGGATTGCAAGGGACCTGCCTCAATAATATTCATGAGGCAGGTTGCAATTTGCCATGTCTGACTGCTTTTTAAATAAAGCATTTTTTTTAAAATGCTATCTGTTTTCCTTAAAAGAAAATCGGATGCAATTCAAAAATAAAAATGAAACATTTCTGTTTATTTTTTTCAGAGTAGGCAGTAGTCCGTGGGACCACTGGCTGCTCTGAAAAAGTCTGGTGGCAACACTCACAAAGGGGCAGCGGTCCCTTGGGGACCCCTTTCCATTTGCGAATGGGCTGCCTCTAATTTGAAATTAGTGGTAACTGCAATTGTTTTGTGACTGCATTCACTGTCATGAAACACTCATATATGGACCTGCAAGTTACTATTAGTAAAGGACGCCCTTGGATGCCCCTTCCTAATAGCGAGTCACAATCCCTATTCATCAAGTCGGTGACAGGTTCCTGACTCGCTAAATAGAGATGTTACATAGTGCAAGGCAATTCTGAGGTTGCAGAAAGCAAATTTCGCCATGTGGAACTGCAAAATAGCTTTGTACATCTGTCCCTAAGTCTAAAATAAAAGTTGCTATCTTTGGGGGTTCTATAGAAACATAAAGAAGATACGAAAGTAATGAAAGAACTGATTAGATAATCAAATCAGTTTATTTAATTTTACTATGTTGGCATTTTTTTAAAGCCCAATAACCAGGTATTGCAGAGTAGTGCATAAAAGCAAAAAAAATACGATTTACAGTCTACATTCTTGTAACACAGTGATCAGCAAGTATTTAGGAATTTAGAATTTTGATAAGCAATAGGAGATTTAAGGAATTTGTATACCAACATGTTTGTTTAGGAGGTGATCTTTCAACAGATGATGGAAGAAGAGCCAAGATAGCACCAGTTTTACCTGTGTGGATAGAGCATTACAATCTCATGACATTACCTGAGAAGGTTCTGGCATGTGGATTTTCTCCTTGTACCTTGAGACTGCTAGCCTGATGTTTCATTTTCCTATGAGATTATGTGTATCACTTGAAATTTATGGGGAGCTGTTGGAACCAAAACAACCTATTTATTATTATCTAAGGTCCCAATTTACAGAGGTAAATTTACATGAGCGTAATACTAGAAATTGAATATTTAGAGTTTACTGCTGGCTCAGTGGTGATCTCTGTAGTTTTAGAAGGACCACTATGCCAGTGGTTCCTTTGAGACTACCAAAAGTTTGGTTGGTAGCTGTCAAAAGTGACATAGGCAACTATTTGTTTTTAGAAAACTGTTAGAAATGGGGTTTTTGGTTGGCAGATAGGTTGTCCTCTGTCCAAGCAAGAACCCTCACTCTAGTCAGGGTAAGTCACACACAATCCAAAATCAGCCTGTGCTCACCCTCCGGTAGCTTGGCACGAGCAGTCAGGCTTAACTTAGAAGGCAATGTGTAAAGCATTTGTGCAATAAATCATACAACACCATAGTATAACACCACAAAAATACACCACACAGTGTTTAGAAAAATATAGAATATTTATCTGGATAATTGTAGGTCAAAACGATCAAAGTTGCAATACGAATTTGTAAAGATATCACTGAAAAGTGATATTAAGAGTCTTTAAGTCTTTAAAAAGCAATAAAGTGTCTTTCAAGCACAGAGTACCTGGTTTCTGGTGGGAAATCTCCTCAGAGGGCCACAGGAGAAGAGATGCGTGGAAAAAGGGGTGTGTGCGTCGTTTTCCGCTCAGCACACACAGACTTGCGTCGTTCTTTTCCACGCGGGGAAGTCGGGCGTCGTTTTCCGGCGCGCAGACAGTCTCTTTTTGTGGATCGCGGGGATTACCAGATGTCCCGGGTCTGTGCGTGGATTTTCCTGCTTATTTTCCGGCTGCGCGTCGTTCTGCGGGGCTGCGCGTCGAAGTTTCGATCTCACGGTAGGCGTCGCGTCGATTTCTCCTTGGAAGTCGGGCGGCGTTGACCTTGCGAGGCCGTGCGTCGAAATTTTGGTCTCACGGCAGGCGTCGCGTCGATTTCTCCTTGGAAGTCGGGCGGCGTTGTCCTTGCGAGGCCGTGCGTCAAAGTTTCGCACTCACGGTAGGCGTCGCGTCGATTTCTCCTTGGAAGTCGGGCGGCTTTGTCCTTGCGAGGTTGTGCGTCGAAGTCTCGATCGTCCCGAGGGCGTCGCGTTGATCAGCGTCGGTGTGCGGCGTTTTTCTCGCCGCGAAACAAGCTGTGCGTCGAAATTTTCGGCGCACGGAGCGTCCACGTGAAAGGAAGAAGTCTTTTTGGTCCTGAGACTTCAAGGAACAGGAGGCAAGCTCTATCCAAGCCCTTGGAGAGCACTTTCACAGCCAGACAAGAGTTCAGCAAGGCAGCAGGGCAACAGCAAGACAGCAGTCCTTTGGAGAAAGCAGACAGGTGAGTCCTTTGAGCAGCCAGGCAGTTCTTCTTGGCAGGATGTAGTTTCTAGTTCAGGTTTCTTCTCCAGCAAGTGTCTGATGAGGTAGGGCAGAGGCCCTGTTTTATACTAAGTTGTGCCTTTGAAGTGGGGGTGACTTCAAAGAGTCTCTAAGAAATGCACCCAGTTCCCTTTCAGCTCAATCCTGTCTGCCAGAGTCCCAGTAGGGGGTGTGGCAGTCCTTTGTGTGAGGGCAGGCCCTCCACCCTCCCAGCCCAGGAAGACCCATTCAAAATGCAGATGTATGCAAGTGAGGCTGAGTACCCTGTGTTTGGGGTGTGTCTGAGTGAATGCACAAGGAGCTGTCAACTAAACCTAGCCAGACGTGGATTGAAGGGCACAACAAGATTTTAGTGCAAAGAAATGCTCACTTTCTAAAAGTGGCATTTCTAGAATAGTAATATTAAATCCGACTTCACCAGTCAGCAGGATTTTGTATTACCATTCTGGCCATACTAAATATGACCTTCCTGCTCCTTTCAGATCAGCAGCTGCCGCTTCAACAGTGTATGAGGGCAGCCCCAATGTTAGCCTATGAAGGGAGCAGGCCTCACAGTAGTGTAAAAACGAATTTAGGAGTTTTACACTACCAGGACACATAACTACACAGGTACATGTCCTGCCTTTTACCTACACAGCACCCTGCTCTAGGGGATACCTAGGGCACACATTAGGGATGACTTATATGTAGAAAAAGGGGAGTTCTAGGCTTGGCAAGTACTTTTAAATGCCAAGTCGAAGTGGCAGTGAAACTGCACACACAGGCCTTGCAATGGCAGGCCTGAGACAAGGTTAAGGGGCTACTGAGGTGGGTGGCACAACCAGTGCTGCAGGCCCACTAGTAGCATTTAATCTACAGGCCCTAGGCACAGGTAGTGCACTCTAATAGGGACTTCCAGGTAGATTAAATAGTCAATCATGGATAAACCAATCAATAGTACAATTTACACAGAGAGCATATGCACTTTAGCACTGGTTAGCAGTGGTAAAGTGCTCAGAGGTCAAAAGCCAACAACAGCAGGTCAGAAAAAATAGGAGGAAGGAGGCAAAAAGTATGGGGATGTCCCTGTCAAAAAGCCAGGTCCAACATGACCCCCCACCAGCCTAAAGCCAGGGGAGAACAATCACTATCCTGATGTACTTCCCTGTTTGAGGCGACAGAACAAGGACCCAGGCCCACAACAGCAGGGGCATGCTCCAGTTCTTCGCCTTCCTGACTCCAATTGGATCCCTCTGTCCATACTCTCAGGGCCCACTAAGCCCATCCATGGGGAACCTTTCTCCTTTCCTGCGGATCCCATCTGTGCAGCACCTAACCTTACTTTGCTCACAGATGTATCCCAGGAGCAGGATAGTACCCCCATGACCAACATAGTGGTGTTGCCCACTCTACCCCTGGGGTGTGACACTTGTCCCCTCCCCAGGGATAACTCTGTCCACCCGGACAGCAAGCCACAGTGATTACTGACAGCTGCCAGGGATGAGAGCCAGGCCCCAGGCCTCTCAAAGCTCTCCAACCACTGTGGCTGTGGAGAGTGGGGGGCGGTAGCCCCAGGTGCTGGGCACCCTTTAACCACTCTCCCTTCCACCAGGTCAGGGATGACAGCCTGAACCTGGTCCTCCCCTCTGGGGCTTTGTACCCTCCTTCCTGGAGCGGTACCCCCAGAGTCCAACATGGCCAGGGGGCTTACAGAAGTCACCCTGTACCATTCCTCCACCAGTGCAGGGCTGTTAACCTGCCACTGGCCCTCCAACCTGGGGTCTGTACCTTCAGGTGGGACTAGGGCCCGGGGTGAGGCTTCCCTCCCCCTGCCCTCCCTTCTGGGGTCCAGCACCCTCCAACTAGGAGTGGCCTCCTCAGAAGACAACATGGTAGGGGCACTGTTATCAGTAGCCCCTCCCTCCAGGTCCGGGGGGACACCCTGAACCTGGTCTTCCAGCCCAGGGTCTGTACCCTCAGACTGGATCACCGCCTGGCAAACCAGGACTTCTTGGGAGGCACACCTACCCCCCACCAGGTCAGAGTTTAACCTCTGCACCTGCCCATTCAACTCAGAGTCACCACCCTGAAGTTGAACAATTGCCTGGCACGCCAGGACTTCCTGGAGGGCACACTGACCCTCCATCAGGCCAGAGTTTAACCTCTGCACCTGACCATTCAACTCAGAGTCACCACCCTGAAGTTGAACAATTGCCTGGCACACCAGGACTTCCTGGAGGGCACACTGACCCTCCACCAGGTCAGAGTTTAACCTCTGCACCTGACCATTCAACTCAGAGTCACCACCCTGAAGTTGCACAGTTGCCTGGCGCACCAGGACTTTCTGGGAGGCACACCTACCTCCCACCAGGTCAGAGTTTAACCTCTGAGCCTGGTTCCCCAACCCAGGGTCACCACCCTGAGGTTGGGCAATTGCCTGGCACGCCAGGACTTTCTGGGGGGCACACCTACCCCCCACCAGGTCAGAGTTTAACCTCTGAACCTGGTCATCCAACCCAGAGTCAACACCCTGAGGTTGGACAATTGCCTGGCACAGCAGGGCTTCTTGGGAGGCACACCTACCTCCCACCAGGTCAGAGTTTAACCTCTGAACCTGGGTATCCAACCCAGAGTCAGCACTCTGAGGTTGAACAATTGCCTGGCACGCCAGGACTTTCTGGAGGGCACACTGACCCTCCACCAGGTCAGAGTTTAACCTCTGAACTGGGCCATTCAACTCAGAGTTACCACCCTGAAGTAGAACAATCGCCTGGCACGCCAGGACTTCCTGGAGGGCACACTGACCCTCCACCAGGTCAGAGTTTAACCTCTGAACCTGGTTCTCCAACCTAGGGTCACCATCCTGAGGTTGGACAACTGCCTGGTACACCAGGGCTTTCTGGGGGGCACACCTACCCCCCACCAGGTCAGAGGTTAACCTCTGAACCTGGATATCCAACCCAGAGTCACCACCCTGAGGTTGAACCATTGCCTGGCAGGCCAGGACTTTCAGGGAGGCACACCTACCTCCCACCAGGTCAGAGTTTAACCTCTGAGCCTGGTTCTCCAACCCAGGGTCACCACCCTGAGGTTGAACCATTGCCTGGTATACCAGGACTTTCTGGGGGGCACACCTACCCCCCACCAGGTCAGAGTTTGACCTCTGAACCGGGTTAGCCAACCCAGAGTCACCACCCTGAGGTTGGGCAATTGCCTGGCACCCCAGGACTTTCTGGGAGGCACACCTACCTCCCACCAGGTCAGAGTTTAACCTCTGAACCTGGCCATCCAACCCAGAGTCGACACCCTGAGGTTGGACAACTGCCTGGCACGCCAGGACTTTCTGGGGGGCACACCTACCCCCCACCAGGTCAGAGTTTGACCTCTTCACCTGGTAAGCCAACCCAGAGTCACCACCCTGAGGTTGAGCCATTGCCTGGCATTCCAGGACTTTCTGGGGGGCACATCTACCCCCCACCAGGTCAAAGTTTAACCTCTGAACCCGGTTATCCAACCCAGAGTCACCACCCTGAGGTTGAATCCTTGCCTGGCATGCCAGGACTTCCTGGGGGGCACTCTCACCCCCCACAAGGGACACGCCGTCCCCAGGGGCCACACAAGAGTCTGGTTGGCGCAGGTCTCCCGACCTCTGCCCATCCGGCAGAGTCTGGGTTTCCCCCAAACCAGAAACGGTCTCACCTGGGTCATTCCTGGGGGGCTCTGCTCTCAGAGCTGACCCCTGACTTTCAAGATCCTCCACTGGGGTCTGCCACCCCCTCTCAACCCTATGTCTGGACTTCTGCACCCCCTCACTAGGAGTGGTACTGCCAGACACCAGAACTGTTGGGATGCTGTCTACAGTCATCCCCCCAAGTTCTTCTGACACTGCGGGGCTTCCCTCAAAAGGTGGCCCTACGGTACAGGTTAGGCTCTGAGACCTACCTGGGACACTACAATCCTCTCCCACCTCACTTGGTCGGGAATCACCTAGACCACTCCCCTCAGGAGCACCCCCAAATGCCTCTTCAGACTCTCTGGTACTCACCCAAAAGTCTGCCTCCACTGTAAGTTCCCTGGGGTCAGAGAACTCACACTCCACCTGGTGTTGGCGTAGCTCTGGAAAATAAGGACCAGACATATGCTCTCCAGCAATTACATCACTCTGCCCTTCACATGTATTAACCACAGTACCCTTCACCCAACCACCTAGTAACTCAACCTTGGAAAAGCACTCTACTTCACCCTCCTGAGACTGGTGAGACAGTATCTGTCTGTCCCTGACACTCAACCCAAACTCTTCTGGGATGTCTCTACACTCTATATCCAGGACGTCCACCAGGGGGGAACCCTTTTCTCTGTCACTCTCTGCTAGAGTCAGTAAAGTGTCCCTCCCCCCAGTAGGAATATGACTCCCTGTGCCAGTTCCCCAATCCTTCTCAGGGACCCTGTGCATAACGGGAACTACCTCATACCCTTGAACCGCCTGGGGTGTGTCAACTCTCTTCTTCAAGTTGGGTACCACATCTCTGGGCTTGTGCCCTTCTTCAGCAGTACTAGATGCAAGATTTTTGCTGCCACCATCTGAACTGGACTCAGCCCTTCCAGGCCTCCAGTTTCAGCTCTTTACAGCTCAGCTCTTGAGCTGCAATCTTTTCTTCTTCCAGGGCTAAGAGACTTGCTGCCTCAGCCCTTTCAATAAACTCATCTAGCTCTTCCATCCACCGTGCTTGAGCCATGAGCCATTCTTTTTTCACTGGGTCTCTTTCCTCATCTGAGTCGTCCTCCTCCTCCTCTGAGGGATACTTAGTCATTTGGTTTCTTGCTGCCTCTCTCTCTGCCCATCTGTCCTCCTCCCAGACTATGTAGGCATGTAGCATCTCTGCTTTAGTAGATCTCTTTGCTACAGGAAGGCCACATTCTCTGCAAAGCTTCCTTAGGTCAGCCTTAGTGAGGTGGTCAGTAGGCAAAAAGAATAAGTAGGTAAGCGATCCCATTCTGATAGGATCTTACCAGCAAAAACCAAAATCCAAAGTCCAAAATATCAATAGTATATCCAGGAGGACATCAGAGACCAAAAGTCAAAAAAGAGATAAAAAATCAAGTTGACCTTCAACTGTGGGTAGGTAGTGAAATACTTAGCTACTGTATGTCACTGCACAAACACAAGTCCTATCCTCACCGCTGATCACCAATGTTAGAAATGGGGTTTTTGGTTGGCAGATAGGTTGTCCTCTGTCCAAGCAAGAACCCTCACTCTAGTCAGGGTAAGTCACACACAATCCAAAATCAGCCTGTGCTCACCCTCCGGTAGCTTGGCACGAGCAGTCAGGCTTAACTTAGAAGGCAATGTGTAAAGCATTTGTGCAATAAATCATACAACACCATAGTATAACACCACAAAAATACACCACACAGTGTTTAGAAAAATATAGAATATTTATCTGGATAATTGTAGGTCAAAACGATCAAAGTTGCAATACGAATTTGTAAAGATATCACTGAAAAGTGATATTAAGAGTCTTTAAGTCTTTAAAAAGCAATAAAGTGTCTTTCAAGCACAGAGTACCTGGTTTCTGGTGGGAAATCTCCTCAGAGGGCCACAGGAGAAGAGATGCGTGGAAAAAGGGGTGTGTGCGTCGTTTTCCGCTCAGCACACACAGACTTGCGTCGTTCTTTTCCACGCGGGGAAGTCGGGCGTCGTTTTCCGGCGCGCAGACAGTCTCTTTTTGTGGATCGCGGGGATTACCAGATGTCCCGGGTCTGTGCGTGGATTTTCCTGCTTATTTTCCGGCTGCGCGTCGTTCTGCGGGGCTGCGCGTCGAAGTTTCGATCTCACGGTAGGCGTCGCGTCGATTTCTCCTTGGAAGTCGGGCGGCGTTGACCTTGCGAGGCCGTGCGTCGAAATTTTGGTCTCACGGCAGGCGTCGCGTCGATTTCTCCTTGGAAGTCGGGCGGCGTTGTCCTTGCGAGGCCGTGCGTCAAAGTTTCGCACTCACGGTAGGCGTCGCGTCGATTTCTCCTTGGAAGTCGGGCGGCTTTGTCCTTGCGAGGTTGTGCGTCGAAGTCTCGATCGTCCCGAGGGCGTCGCGTTGATCAGCGTCGGTGTGCGGCGTTTTTCTCGCCGCGAAACAAGCTGTGTGTCGAAATTTTCGGCGCACGGAGCGTCCACGTGAAAGGAAGAAGTCTTTTTGGTCCTGAGACTTCAAGGAACAGGAGGCAAGCTCTATCCAAGCCCTTGGAGAGCACTTTCACAGCCAGACAAGAGTTCAGCAAGGCAGCAGGGCAACAGCAAGACAGCAGTCCTTTGGAGAAAGCAGACAGGTGAGTCCTTTGAGCAGCCAGGCAGTTCTTCTTGGCAGGATGTAGTTTCTAGTTCAGGTTTCTTCTCCAGCAAGTGTCTGATGAGGTAGGGCAGAGGCCCTGTTTTATACTAAGTTGTGCCTTTGAAGTGGGGGTGACTTCAAAGAGTCTCTAAGAAATGCACCCAGTTCCCTTTCAGCTCAATCCTGTCTGCCAGAGTCCCAGTAGGGGGTGTGGCAGTCCTTTGTGTGAGGGCAGGCCCTCCACCCTCCCAGCCCAGGAAGACCCATTCAAAATGCAGATGTATGCAAGTGAGGCTGAGTACCCTGTGTTTGGGGTGTGTCTGAGTGAATGCACAAGGAGCTGTCAACTAAACCTAGCCAGACGTGGATTGAAGGGCACAACAAGATTTTAGTGCAAAGAAATGCTCACTTTCTAAAAGTGGCATTTCTAGAATAGTAATATTAAATCCGACTTCACCAGTCAGCAGGATTTTGTATTACCATTCTGGCCATACTAAATATGACCTTCCTGCTCCTTTCAGATCAGCAGCTGCCGCTTCAACAGTGTATGAGGGCAGCCCCAATGTTAGCCTATGAAGGGAGCAGGCCTCACAGTAGTGTAAAAACGAATTTAGGAGTTTTACACTACCAGGACACATAACTACACAGGTACATGTCCTGCCTTTTACCTACACAGCACCCTGCTCTAGGGGATACCTAGGGCACACATTAGGGATGACTTATATGTAGAAAAAGGGGAGTTCTAGGCTTGGCAAGTACTTTTAAATGCCAAGTCGAAGTGGCAGTGAAACTGCACACACAGGCCTTGCAATGGCAGGCCTGAGACAAGGTTAAGGGGCTACTGAGGTGGGTGGCACAACCAGTGCTGCAGGCCCACTAGTAGCATTTAATCTACAGGCCCTAGGCACAGGTAGTGCACTCTAATAGGGACTTCCAGGTAGATTAAATAGTCAATCATGGATAAACCAATCAATAGTACAATTTACACAGAGAGCATATGCACTTTAGCACTGGTTAGCAGTGGTAAAGTGCTCAGAGGTCAAAAGCCAACAACAGCAGGTCAGAAAAAATAGGAGGAAGGAGGCAAAAAGTTTGGGGATGTCCCTGTCAAAAAGCCAGGTCCAACAAAAACCAATAACTATTAGCCCTAACATTCAAGGGTTTTTTCCATTGGTATGGGGTTGTTATTTTTATTTTTCTGTTATACACCTCCAGGTTATTCCTGGTTGTGACAGAGAAAAAAATTACTTTATGCCATCCACCCAAAGTAGGGCAGCTGCTGTGTTGCCCTTACTCTGATGGCCAACACTGTGTGAGGATGTCAGAATAAGCTTTCCATCTACAGAGCAATGGTAGAGGTGATGGTACATCTGACATAACAAAGGCAGGCAGCCTGACAATTTGTCATATGGGTACTCCGTCACCTGTCTACTGATCTCTAAATCAGGGCCCTTGGGGCATATTTATAAGCCCCTAGCACAACCTTGTGCCACATTTGCGGCATTTATTTTGATGCAAATGTGGAGTTACGGTGGCATTTCCCATGTGTCATATTAACAAAGTGGTGAAGTGCTTGAATTGTGCCACTTTGTAAAACATTGTGCCACATTATACCTGAGCCAGGCATAATGTATGCAAGAGAGGCATTCCCCCATTATAGGGGGGTAATGGTACAAGAAAATCTAACAGATTTCCTTTATCATTTTTTCAGCACTTTTAACACCTGCTGAGAGCAGGCGTTAAAAGAGGACATACCATTATTTATAATGGGACCCTATGTACTCTGCAGGAATAGCGGCAATATTTTTGTGCTACTCCTGCAGAGTACCTCAATAGTATCACAAAAGATTACGCTGTTGCCCCCTACCCTGCTCCGTGGTGGCGGTAGGGGGGTGCTAAGGGACACAAGAAAGGTGGCGCTGCATTGGGTGCAGCACTACTTTCCTTAAATCTGCCCATTAGTTTTTTGATAGAGTGTGTTTTGTATTAGCCTGTCCTTACTAAACTTCACCTTAATTTCATCTTAGTGTCACCCATTTTAAAGTAATTATTACCCATTTTTCCACCACTCCCCTTTATTTCTCCCACATCCATAGGTTTGTGAAACACATTTTGATGTAAGTGAGTACTGCTACTAGAGTACTACTTTACATACTACAAAAATGCAGTTTCTGAATTGGGTCCAATGTTTAATAGATTTACTGAATTGGTCCAAACAAGCTGAAGTTTTACAAAAGTACTCATGATACAACCCATGCTTAGGAACATCAGGCTGGTGTAGAGTGACATAATACAGATGAACAACAGCAACAGATCTTTGAGAAGGAAAATTAAAAAAAACACATTCAAAATTAAAACCCTGTTGAGTGACTGATTTCTTTCATGCTATGTCTCTGCCTCCTCAGAATTCAGCTTGCAAGAATAGCATTGGAATGTATCATTTTACTGTACATTTATAGACTTCAAACTGTCTAGACATGTCTAATTTGATTCATTTATAAATGACCTGTTTCATGCACCAAAACTGACGGCTGTGCCACAGACTTGTTAAAGATGTTCTAGTTTGTTTTAGTTTTTAAATAACATGTTAAAGATCAGGGGCCTAATTGCAAGTTTGGCAGCCAGACTCCCAGACCGCCATGTTGGCAGTCCTGGAGAGACAACCACACCAGCGGTCTTCCACAGTGCTGTATTACGAGTTATACAAGCAGGACTACTGATTGCCAAGCAAAAAAGGCAAACTGTCAGCCGTGTGGCAGCCTGGACATAGGCCGTCTGACCTCCACCGCCGTCAGTGCTGAGGCCAACCACCAAGCATATAACAATCACATAGTCGTCATAGTGGCCCCCACGTGGCCATCAGCCAATGGCGGCCGAACATAGTGGTTCACGGTCAGCAAGGTAACAGGCAACTGGTCATTGGATGAATTAAAAAACAACACAGCGGACACACATTTGGCCAAGTGGACACACCTGCAAAGGACACTATAAAACACACCTCTTCAGAGTCCACAATCCTTTTCATTTCCACTAGAAAACATCAAAGCCCGAGCACCTTTTTTTGTAGAGTACATAGACCAGGCACTGCTTTTTTCACCATCCCATAGAACACCCTGCACACAATTTTGGCCATTCACATCCTGTTGCACTTCCCCTGTTAAGTGAGTCCCTGTCACCCTTTTTTTTCTCCACCATGTCACGCTCAAAAAATCCCTATTTTTATGAAGATGGGTTAAGAGTCTTAGTGGATGAAATCATAGGAGTAGAGCCACAATTGATTGGAGCACAATTAAGGCATACTCCTCTTAGTAGGAAAATGGAAATGTAGGACAGGATTGTCAACAGAGTGAATGCTGTAGGCACCGTCCTGCACACAAAGGAGGACATTAGGAAGAGGTGGAATGACCTCAGGGGCAAGGTACATTTCCTAATCTCCAGGCAACACTTGTAGGCCAAGAAGACTGGCAGTGGCCCTCCCAGTGCCCCACTAATACTCTTTCCCTGGAAGGAGAAGGTCTTGGCCATCCTGTATCCTGAGGACATAACAGGAGTACCTGGGGGAGAAGAGTCTTGTAAGTAACAACACAAAAATGGCACAAAAATGTAATGCTATGCATGCTTACAGCTTACCTTTTGTCACTGTCTTGTTCATGTACCCCACCCACATTCAACAATACCCAGAGTATCTGAGTTTAAACACTATCAATATGTATCATTGGACCCAAAATTAGAGTTACTAAGGCCCATCACATTCCATATGTACAAATGGGGCCTGGAAATCTCAAAACATCAAAAACACACTCCAGGATACATGGTATATTCCAAAATTAAAATGTATACTCAAAAATAAATGCAGCCTGCCTACAGATATGCAATACACAGGAGTTGCCAAGTGTTGGTAAGTAAAGAGAGTGACCTAACTGCAACTCCCAACAGCCCCAATTTGAGGATCTCCAACCACCATCCCAGTGTTCACTTTCCCATATACCCCTGTATGTCAACTCACTAATTAAGTTTACTCACCTGGGGGGAGATCATCTGTTAAGTATTGGGAAGTAAAGAGAGTGACCTGATTGCAACTCCCACAAGGCCCTGTTTCTACAACTCCAACCACCAGCCCATTGGCCACTTACCTTAATACATCTGTAAATTAACTTACAAATGAAGTTAACTAACCTGGGGAAAACATTTGTCAAGTATTGTGGAGCAGAGAGAATGACCTGACTGCAACTCCCTACAGGCCCTGTTTCTGTAACTCTGATCACCAACCCAGTGGTCACTTTCCCCATTACATATGTAAGAGAACTCACAAATGAAGTTAACTCACCGGGGGGAGCACATTTGTCAAGTCTGTAGGAGGCTGGCCTGGCTTATAGTGGGTACCTTGTGGTATTTACACCTTGTACCAGGTACAGTTATCCCTTATTAGTAGATTAGTAGTGTTATAGCAGCTTAGGCTGATAGACATAGCTATAGCAGAGCAGCTTAGGCTGAACTAGGAGACATGCAAAGCTCCTACTATACCACTTATATCACTTAGCACAATATCATAAGAAACACAATACTAAGAGTTACTAAAATTCAAGGTACTTTATTTTAGTGACAATATGCCAAAGGTATCTCAGAGGATATACTCCCTTAGGAGGTAAATAAAATACACAAAATATACACACAGATCAAAATCAGGTTAGTAAACAGTTAGAAAAGTAGTGCAAACACTGTAGAACATAATAGAATGCAATAGGAGACAATAGGACTGGGGCAACATAAACCATATACTCCAAAAGTGGAATGCGAACCACAAATGGACCCCAGGCCTAGTGTAGTGTGTAGAGGGTCACTGGGTGTGTAAGAAAACACCAAGGGGCAGATGTAGGAAACGTTTTGCATGGCACAAACAGTGATTTTCGCTGTTTGCACCATGCAAAACACGCATCGCAATGCTCATTCCCATTTTGCGAGTCGGAAACTTGGTTACCGACTTGCAAAATGGGAATGCGACTCACAAATAGCAAGGGGTGTTCCCCTTCCTATTTGCGATTTGCATCGCAATGCAGAATTGCTTTGTGACCGCGGTCGCAAAGCAATTCGCAGTTAGCACCCATGTGAAGTGGGTGCTAACCCATTCTCAAAAGGGAAGCGGTCCCCATGGGACTCCTTCCCCTTTGGGAATGGCTCTAAAAATATTTTTTTCAGATCAGGCAGTGGTCCTATGGACCACTGCCTACTCTGAAAAAATTAAACCAAATGGTTTCATTTTCTCGAGTGTATTGCAACTCGTTTTCCTTTAAGGAAAACGGGCTGCAATACCCCCCCAAAAAAAACTGCTTTATTAACAAAGCAGTCACAGACATGGAGGTCTGCTGTCTCCAGCAGGCCACCATCCCTGTGAGTGCAGGGTATCGCAAGGGGGTTGCAAATTGCGACCCACCTCATTAATATTAATGAGGTGGGTCTTTGCGACCCTCTTGCGATTCGCAGATGGTGTCAGGGACACCATCCGCATATGGGATTGCGAGTCGCAAATTGCGAGTCGCTCCGACTCGCAGTTTGCGAGTCGCAATCCCATTCCTTCCTATATCTGGCCCTAAGGGTGTCCAAGATACCCCACCCCAAGACCCTGAAAAATAGGAGTAAAGTTACCCTACAACCCCAGAAAGACAGTAAAGTCAAGATAGGGGATTCTGCAAACACAACAACTGACTGCAAAGCACTGAATCATCAAAAAATAGAGGGACCGGGAGATTGATGGTCCAGTGTACGTTCTCCCTGAATGTAAGCCAAAAAAAGGTGTACACCGTTCCAAAAGAGACTGTCTAAACAGAGGACAAGTGTCAGTAATAAGGTAGGAGTACCCTCAAGCGTCATAAAGTACGCTAGGCGTCATCATTGGGCTAACTCCTCGTCAGACCGGCACTGCAATGTCTGACGGATCACCACCCAAAAGGTGCTGACACAAAACTGGAGATGGAATCGTGAGTCCGATAGACTAATTGCCCTAATCTTTTAACACCGCCCGTAGGCAAGGTTCCCTGTCTTTCAGGCTCGCGTTTCCCGGGTAGGTGCTCGGCCGGACTTTAGGAAACTTTCAAGTAAGTCTGCCTTCTGCTTCGTTTGTTTTGGTCCATTACGGGACCTGATTTTGGTTCCAACACTCCGAGCCTCACATATGCGGAGCCGGCAACCCCTTTTTGTATTTCCTGTTTCCGGCCCATGTTGCTAGGGGTCGTATATTCTACTGTCTTTTGAAGTTATTTTATATAGGAGTAAGCGCAGATTGCCTTTAGGACTTTTACATATTGAGACACCGACCTGCACACTTGGATTGGCGGTGCTCTCTTTCTCCTTACTAACAATATCATTAGACATGTTTTATCTTCTTATACTTTCACTTTGCTAAATACACTACGTTGATTTGCTGCAGAATATTGTTTCCACGACTGTAGTTACCTGTAATACGGGCAATTTTAACCTGTCTGCTACATGGAACCCTGCACTGTAACCATTTATAATTGATTCTGTTTATACGTGCTTCAGTTTAGTATCCAGTGAACGTGATTCTGTGTTCCCAGAGATGATACATGATAATTTTCTTCTGACCTTTGACTGACATTTTTCTATATATAGTGCAACTTCCTTTGGTCTGAGGTTTACGCGTCCCTATGATGCCTTTCTTCCACATGGGATGGTAAGCCCTTTTTGTCTTGTCAAACATGCCAGATTGTGTTATACGGGGTCTACGCCAATTACTTGCATAATGGTTACCTTTTGTTTTTAGACATCAATGTATGTGCTTTTGTTTTCTGTCTTTTTCACAGGGCTACCCACCACGTGACTGACTTTGACGATTAGTCTACGTATAGTAAGTGACCTTCTAGCACTTACTTCTTTTTCTATAGGAGAAGTTACTAACCACGGTCCTGATGAAGCGCCAATGGATCATTGTCTGACCGCACAGGTGCGAAACATGTCGACCCCTAAATGTTAGGATAGAGTATTTCTCTTCCTTCCCCTTTTTTTCAGGAGTACTGGTAGCCATTACTGCTCCGAAGTACTCCTTTCTTGTTTTTTAATCTTGGCCTGACCACATTTTGAGTAAATTAAATTTTGCGTCCTAGTGTCCAGAGCCAATTTTAACTTTCTTTTCACTCTCCTTACTCTTCACTGTCAGCCTAATCTGTAGAGTCTATCGGACTCACGATTCCATCTCCGGTTTTGTGTCAGCACCTTTTGGGGGGTGATCCGTCAGACATTGCAGTGCCGGTCTGACGAGGAGTTAGCCCAATGATGACGCCTAGCGTACTTTATGACGCTTGAGGGTACTCCTACCTTATTACTGACACTTGTCCTTTGTTTAGACAGTCTCTTTTGGAATGGTGTACACCCTTTTTTAAACCTTTTTTTGGCTTGCAAAGCACTGAAGACAGATTCCTGGACATGAGGACCTGTAAAGGAAGGGGACCAAGTCCAAGAGTCACGCAAGTGTCCGGGGGGGCAGGAGCCCACTAAACCCCGGATGAAGGTGCAAAAGGGCTGCCTCTGGGTGGAAGAAGCCAAAGATTCTGCAACAACGGAAGGTGCCAGGAACGTCTCCTTTGGTCAGAAGATGTCCCACGGCGTGCTGAAGGATGCAGATTTGTTTCCATGCAGAAAGACTGCAAACAAGCCTTGCTAGCTGCAATAGTTGCGGTTGAAGGTTTTGGGTGCTGCCAGGGCCCAGAAAGGACCAGGAGGTCGCCCTTGGAGGAGGAGACATAGGGGGTGCTCAGCAACACAGAGAGCCCACGCAGAAGCAGGCAGCACCCGCAGAAGCACCTGAACTGGCATTCAGAAGATCTGTGCACGGCGGTCGTCTCAGCACAACAAAAGGGGGTCCCACGAAGTCAGAGTCCAACTCAGCGAGTTGGGCAATGCAGGACGGAGTGCTTGGGACCTGGGCTAGGCTGTGCACGAAGGAAGTCTTGCAAAAGTGCACAGAAGCCCTAGCAGCTGCAGTTAACACAGTACACAGGCTTCCTGTCTGGCGTGGGGAGGCAAGGACTTACCTCCACCAAATTTGGACAGAAGGGCCACTGGACTGTCGGGGACACTTGGATCTAGCTCCTGTGTTCCAGGAACCACGCTCGTCAAGATGAGAGGGGACCCAAAGGATAGGTGATGCAGAAGTTTGGTGCCTGCATTAGCAGGGGGAAGATTTCCAGGGACCACGCTCGTCAAGATGAGAGGAGCCCTAAAGGACCGGTGATGCAGAAGTTTGGTGCCTGCGTTAGCATGGGAAAGATTTTGTCGACCCACTGGAGATTTCTTCTTGGCTTCCAGTGCAGGGTGAAGGCAGACAGCCCTCAGAGCATGCACCACCAGGAAACAGTTGAGAAAGCCGGCAGGATGAGACGCTACAATGTTGCTGATAGTCTTCTTGCTACTTTGTTTCAGTTTTGCAGGCGTCCTGGAGCAGTCAGCGGTCGATCCTTGGCAGAAATCGAAGAGGGAAGTGCAGAGGAACTCTGGTGAGCTCTTGCATTAGTTATATGATGAGAAACCCACATGAGAGACCCTAAATAGCACTCAGAGGAGGATTGGCTACAGAGAAAGGTGAGCACCTATCAGCAGGGGTCCCTGACGTCACCTGCTGACACTGGCCACTCAGTTCCCAGGTGGGCTGCCCAGGCCCCAGGGGGACAAAAACCTGTCTGAGGGTTGGCAGCAGCTGTAGCTGCAGAGAAAACCCCAGAGAGTTAGTTTGGCAGTACCCGGGCTGTATGCTGGAGCCCCGGGGATGCATGTCCCTACAATTCCCTGATCCTAGACATGTTACATGGCCATGTTCGGAGTTACTATTGTGACGCTACACATAGGTATTGACCTATATGTAGTGTACGCATGTAATGGTGTCCCCGCACTCACAAAGTCCGGGGAATTTGCCCTGAACAATGTGGGGTCACCTTGGCTAGTGCCAGGGTGCCCTCACACTAAGTAACTTTGCACCTAACCTTCATTAAGTGAGGGTTAGACATATAGGTGACTTATAAGTTACTTGTGTGCAGTGAAAACGTGGACGTTATTTCACTCAGGCTGCAGTGGCAGTCCTGTGTAGGAATTGTCTGAGCTCCCTATGGGTGGCAAAAGAAATGCTGCAGCCCATAGGTATCTCCTGGAACCCCAATACCCTGGGTACCTGGGTACCATATACTAGGGAATTATAAGGGAGGTCCAGTGTGCCAATAAGAATTGTTAAAATTAGTCACTAGCCTGCAGTGACAATTTTAAAAGCAGAGATAGCATAAACACTGAGGTTCTGATTAGCAGAGCCTCAGTGACACTGTTAGGCACCACACAGGGAACACATACAGGGCACACTTTATGAGCACTGGCATCCTGGCTAGCAGGATCCTAGTGACACAGGCAAAAACAAACAGACATACAAGTAAAAATGGTGGTTACATGCCAGGCAAGATGGTACTTTCCCTACAAAGTCTATTTGTAGTAGAGGGAGAGATCTGACTACAACTCCCAGCAGATCTTGCTTTTGTCACTTTTACCCTCAGCCCAGTGGCAACTTGCCCCAATACATATGTAAATAAGCTCACAAATGAAGTTTACTCACCTGGGGTGAGCACATTTGTCAACTGTGTGTTGTAGAGACAGTGACCTGACTGCAACTCCCAGCAGGCCCTGTTTCGTAACTCAAACCACCAGCCCAGTGGTCCCTTGCCCCACTACATCTGTAACTGAACCCACAACTAAAGTTAACTCACCTAGGGGATAACATTTGTCAAGTATTGGGGAGTAGAGAGAGTGACCAGACTGGAACTCCCAGCAAGTCCTGTTTCTGTAAATCCAACCATCAGTCAAGTGGTCAGTTGTCCCAGTACATCTGAAAGTGAACTCACAAATGAAGTTTACT
The DNA here is from genome assembly GCF_031143425.1 of Pleurodeles waltl. Classification (NCBI taxonomy): domain Eukaryota; kingdom Metazoa; phylum Chordata; class Amphibia; order Caudata; family Salamandridae; genus Pleurodeles; species Pleurodeles waltl. The sequence goes on along the minus strand of NC_090443.1, from coordinate 653,950,101 downwards.
TGCTGGGGGGGATACCATTTGTCAGGTACTGGGGAACAGAGAAAGTGACCTGACTGAAAATACCAGCAGACCCTGTTTCTGTACCTTTAACCGTTAGCCCAGTGCTCACTTACACCAAATCATCTGTAAGTGAACTCACAAATGAAGTTTACTCACCTGGGGGGAGAACATTTGTGAAGTGTGTGTGTAGTAGGAAGCGTAGCCTGACTGCAAGTCCCAGCAGGCCCTGTTTCTGTAACTCCAACCACCAGCCCAGTGGTCACCTACCCCAATACATCTGTAAGTGAACTCACAAATGAAGTTTACTCACCAGGGGGAGCATATTTGCCAAGAGTATGTAGTAGCGGGAGTGACCTGACTGCAACCCCCAGCAGGCCCTTTTTCTGTAACTCTATTCACCAACATAGTGGTCACGTTCCCCAATACATCTGTAAGTAAATTAACACATGGCGTTTACACAGCTGGGGATGCACATTTGTCAAGTGTGTGATTGCAACTCCCAGCAGGCTCTGTTTCTAAAACTCCAAATACCAGCACAGTGGTCACTTATCCAAAAACCCCTATTTGTCAACTCACAAACAAAGTATATTCATCTGGGAGTGATCAAGCGCAGGTCATGCCCAAATCAGAGACGTGTCTATCTGCCTAGCTCCATCTTGACTTGCTACGCCAAGATGAAACTATTGATGACAGGCATAACACCTTATCCAGTGTATACAATAAGTATTCGCAAGGCCTTAAAATGCATCACCAGATTGGCAGCAGACACATTGACACAGCACTGTGCAACTGATCTGCACATCTCAGCAGCTGTTTGAGTCGAATTGGGCTGGCATGCTTCACACATGCAATGTCAAATCACCCAATGCCATGGCCACTTTCCACACTTGGATTAACTACACTGTAAATGTGTCCAAGGTCTCTGCGTACTGTAACAATAAACCATTGGAGGTAACCAGTAACAATGTATGTTTTACATCAACACGTGGATCTGCTGCTTGGCACACAGAGGCCAAGGAACAAATTGCCACTACCCCCTGGATGAAGCCCTCAGTGACGAAGACACTCCTAGTCATCTGGAGGTGGAGGACAGTTCTAGCCCATCTAGGCAACCTGGTCAGATAGCAACAGTGAGTCTCATTGTGCCTACAATATCACCTCCTAGCCCTGTTGCTTCAAAATCCCAGGTAACCATTCTTCCCCCACCCCAACATGTGATCCTAGAACAAATGAATCCATACATGTGATACAAGTCACATAGCAGGCATCTGGAAAACAAAGTACATTGCAATGAAACTGACACAAACAAAGCAACATCATGAAGGTGGGGATGTGTCAAAAGCTATCGCATCAAGCAGCCTTTAGTGTATTGTGGAGTATGAGCTCCCTAGCTGGATCCAAAATACTCAACTCCCACATTCTCACAACTACAGTTCATTGTACAGTCACAGTCATGACATCAGATGACATACTTACACTTATGAGAAGTAGATATCTATGAGATCTTTTTGCATGTCAGCTTCTTTCTCTTCACCACTGTCATTCTCAGTTAGCATTTCAGGATTCTCACCTACTGGCACTGCAGGCTCACCCTCCTCTGGGATGTAGGGAATATTTTTCCACAGGGGGATGCTGTGGAGCATGCAGCATGCCACAGTGATCTGACACACTTTCCTAGGTGAGGAGTGGAGGGTTCCACCACTCCTGTTCAAACACTCCACTGTTCTTCCAAAGGCCTCATTGAAGCGGACTTCCCCTGGCATAGTTGGATTCCTTAGTAGCGTCAACAACCATGACAGTTTGGATGTGCTGAGTCTCCTGTTAAGGAATGGGACATAAGTGCAACAATGAGTCACTCACTTCATGATTGTAGTACCTGACATTGCTCATGCAAAATCAGTACAGGGGTGACTTACCAGCCAGCCAGGCCCTCTCAGCTGTGGTATGGTGCCATTCTGCATTATGAATTATTCATGTGCTGATCCAGGATAATGGGCACACACATCTGAGATGTAGAGATCCGTCAGACAACTTGCATGTTGATGGAATAGAAGTTCTTTCTGTTGTGATAGACTTGTTCAGTGGCCTGCGGTGGCACCAAGCCAAAATGTGTGCCATCAATGGCCCCCACCACATGTGGAAGGCAGGCAAAACCGTAAAAGTCAGCCTTCACATTGGCTAAATCCTTACTTCAGGGAAGCCTGGTATAGCTGTCAATGTGCTTCAACACCACTGTGAGGAAATCTTTCACACCAGACTGAACATAGGTTGAGACATACCAGCAGATAGGGCCACTGTATTTCAGAAGGACCCTGTGGCCTGGAAGTGCATTACTAACATGACTTGTACAATGGGTGGTATGTAGGGTTGGATTACTGTTAGCTGGCATTTGATCTGGATAAAACGTATGGCATAAGTCTACTATTGTTTGCCTATCCAGGTGGTATAACTGGATGATGGGGCATTCCTCCACAGACTGAAGGCCTGTCAGTGGACAGTAGACAGGAGTTTGTTCATCCTCCCTCTCTCAGGGTACCTATGTGTGACAAGACTTGATTTGTAATGTTAGTCAATGTGTCCACAGCAACATCCATGATGCATGCCGACAATATCATGCGACAAAGCATTTCTGACTTGAAAGACATGACGCACAGTGCACATCCCAGCTGGCAAATTCTAAAAGGGTCACATGTGACCTCCATGATTGTCAACACATGTGTCCACAACATGGATTCTGGCGAAACCCATCTATTTGCTACACAATTGCCCCTCAAAATATGACTGTTTTTTTTTGTACCACCAAAACTCCCATCAGCGGTGGTGGACCATGCACCGCCATCAGATGCCATCTGTGCCCTGCAACACACTACTCTGGTGTAATAAGGATGTTTGTGATGATCCAACACATATATTATAGGTGTGACGTAGTTTGCAAAGCCATGTGCATTATTTAAGTCTGCCAAAATGGTGGATACCTGATCTACTTTACTGGATATTAGGATCTGGAAATATTCTGAGCAGTAGGTGGTTCCAACCCCAGCAGACCCAGCCTTAAGCTAACGTTGTTACCTGTGATTGTCGCGTCCCAATGGCTCTGTTTGTCAGAGATGATAACCGCATACGTGGCAAATGTGACTGCCATGTTGTGCAAAATTAGTCACTTGACACCTGACACTCCGGCCAGAAAAACCTCCACTACTTGAGCTGTTGTGTGCTGCCTCTGGAAGCAACCATGCCCCACCGAGCAGGTGATAGAGCCTCTAAAATCTCTCCAGAGAAGCTGGAGAGGAATGTAAATGAGGTCCTTCCCATGTATGGACAGCTGTATGGCTCACCAGAGAGCAGGTCAGTACCTCATATGAACAATTGACTCTGTTCAACACCATCCTTTCCCTCTGCACAGGCTACAATGTGCCCCTGTGTGCCTGTTGTTGCAGGCTGTGTGGTATAAATGGGGCATACCTAGTGCAGGTATTTGGTGATCAGTACTATATGTTGTGTTCATTAATATTATGTTATGCAATACCTTTTGGGGTTCTAGATCCTCCTTTGCATTGAATGCACATAACTAGGCAAGGAAACTTTATTGCCATCCAATGACATTGGACAAAATGTATGCACATGACAGCATCTGAGTCTGAGTCATTTGAGGATCTTGTAAGCAATGTGTACAGTGCCACCGATCTTTCAATCCACATCAGGCCTTGCAAAACTGATGTCTGGAAGGCATATCTTGACTCACTCTATCCTTCAGGTTGCCGCACAAACCACAAGCCACATTGATGGTAGCCACATGATGAAATGATGCATGATAGTGATGGAAATGTGAGTGACAGGTAGATTTTGTATGCTCAGTTTGCAGGGACCATGGCCTATCAAATGTATCTCCCCGTATGGTACATAGTCTAGACTGTGCAAGCCACTGTGGCTATTCAACTGCAGAACTGTGTCCACTCCCTGTACACCAGCAGATTAAATCATGCTGCCGATATGAGGCTCTAGTTGCAACACTTGCCCTGAATGCCTCCGTCAATTGACTAAATTAGCGATGGGTATGAAGGTAAATCTCAGAACTAGCCCATATCAGCATTTTGCATCATTGTCAATGTGTGTCTTTGACTCGTGACAGGTCCCTTACTCTCATAGCTCTGTTGTCACCTTCATAGAAGTCATATTAGTCTTGTACAGGCTCATTGCACAAATGACAGGTCCACAGTGCAAACAATGAGTAGATTCATGGGAGGTCATGACATGTGACACAGTAGCTTGGTTACATTGCAGAAATTGGGCACTGTTTACCATTATATGTTGGATGCTGTCTCTGTAGCTTAGATACATATGTCCAAATGAGTGTTATGTGGTACAGGGTGAACCCAGAACTTGATGGGTGTTTGACAGGAACAGCAGTTATAATGTAGTGAATATAGGGTATATTCCTGCCTGTCACACTACAAAGTTAATGTGTTAGATTCTGACATCTACGCCTGATGATTAGGGGCGAGCCATATGTGACAGTAGATGCATAACGGTTTGTATAGATATGCAATGTGGTGCATGTTGATGTGCCTTACCAATTGTCCCAGGGACCTAGGACACAACTGTGTACAATCCACAAACATTTTGCTCCCCAGGGACAACACATAGATGTGTACATTGATAAATCAAGTAATGTTTGTTGCTTTAGTGAGTGTAAATTCTATGCTACAAACCACTATTCCTTAGTGTTATAGGTTAAAGAAAAAGAAGTGATGATCACTGTCCTCAGCCATGTGTCTGGTCAAATGTTTAAATTGGCATCTGTCCCCCAAAGGCCAATTGTCTTTAGTTTGTGATGAGTGCTGGTGTCTCACTACTATCTGAAATGTGAACTATGGCCATCATAACTGTGACAGAGCATACGTTGTCTTTTAGGTCAGCTACAGATCAATACTTTCCTTTGGTAAGTGGGGGATATCCATTGACATGATTTATGTGCCATCAATGTTGCCAACACTCCTTGTGCCAATGTGTTAGCATTTGTCACTTTCTCTTTTGACAAAATGTGTATACTGCTGTTTCATTCATGGTCTACCTGTGTTCATGAAATGATTTCTAAATTCCCTCACATATATGTGCATGCCAACCGAGGACATTTACAACTGGGCTACATTGCATTCGGAGCCACAGGCAGCAGTGTGTCACCATTGATTGTTGGCTCACACACACCCTCACCCGTCATAGCATTTCATTTGGCATGTACAACTGTAGTAGCAATGAGGGACATTACGGCTAGGACTATATTTTTTACACACAATGTGCATTTCCATGCCATTGATGTGGCATCATGTGGAAAAGTACAAAGCGCATGTGAAATGAGTAAGGATGATCACCTGACTGTTTTGTATGCATCATTGAGTGATTTGCAGTTATGTTGGAATCAGATGTGGTTGGGTACAATCAATCATCCACAGACATCTAGGTTTGCAAGACCAAAATGGAGACAGTGATGTAGCATGTTGAGGGCCTTCTACAAATACTTGCAAATCTCTGGGGCTCTCCAACATGTAAAGGACTATTGGCATCTACTGAGACAATTAGAGTATGTAATTGTAAGGGGTTCCAGACATTAGTGGTGATTTCCCTGGGGTTTGATGTTTTATTGTGTTGTGGATTTTAGGGACATGTCTTCCTGACAATTTGCACATTTTGGCGGTCATTCTGACCGTGGCGGTCAAAGACCGCCAGGGCGGAGGACCGCGGGAGCACCGCCGACAGGCCGGCGGTGCTCCAATGGGGATTCCGACCGCGGCGGTAAAGCCGCGGTCGGACCGGCAACACTGGCGGGCTCCCGCCAGTGTCCCGCCGCCCCATTGAATCCTCCAAGGCGGCGCAGCTTGCTGCGCCGCCGAGGGGATTCCGACCCCCCCTACCGCCATCCAGATCCCGGCGGTCCGACCGCCGGGAACCGGATGGCGGTAGGGGGGGTCGCGGGGCCCCTGGGGGCCCCTGCAGTGCCCATGCCAATGGCATGGGCACTGCAGGGGCCCCCGTAAGAGGGCCCCTACAAGTATTTCACTGTCTGCTGCGCAGACAGTGAAATACGCGACGGGTGCAACTGCACCCGTCGCACAGCTTTCACTCCGCCGGCTCGATTCCGAGCCGGCTTCATCGTGGAAGCCTCTTTCCCGCTGGGCTGGCGGGCGGCCTGAAGGCGGCCGCCCGCCAGCCCAGCGGGAATGTCAGAATTACCGCCGCGGTCTTTCGACCGCGGAACGGTAACCTGACTGCGGGACTTTGGCGGGCGGCCTCCGCCGCCCGCCAAGGTCAGAATGAGGGCCTTTGTCTACAATGCACATTTCCATGCCAAAAGTGTAGCATATCTGAGCAACATTAGAACTACCTCTGTGACTCCATTAGGGCAAATTACACATGGTGAAGTATGCATTGTTGATATGTTTCCAGTGTGACATCAGTATTTCCATGTCACCTTCTCCAGGCTACTGTAGAGCTGTCAGCAAGATGGCAGGTTTTAAGGAGCATCATTTCTTATTGTTGTGTTATTGTGTATGTGACAAATATATGTCTGCTTGACCTTGTGTGGGATCTCTGGGAATGAAGTTGGCACTGGCCTACTATTGTATGACAACAAGTAACTGAGGTATGCTCCGTGAAGCAAAGCATTGAAGGTGATGTGGTCTCCTACTTGTTCAATGGTTACTGTGATTGCACAGCTTTAGCCATGCAATTGTAGTTGCCTGAGATCCTGATTTTCCTTTGGGCAACTGTTTACAGTTCAGATAGCATGCATGCATATCGTATGGTACACGCAGGAGGCACTATGATGTAGTTTTTTGCTGGTGCCTACTTGACGTTATGGTAATGTTTGCTAATCACAGCTGTTGTTCAAGTGTGATCATGACTATGTGGCAACCCATTTTCTCTTTGTATTTGTATTTGTAGCATCAGCCCAGGCAAGCAAGGGAGACAGGGCACAACCAAGTGGGGAAGCATCTGGTCACAGTATCTCCAGTCATTGCACCACCCACACAGAGGGACCCTGTGGCTCAGAGGTTGAGGGGAGTGCCACATAGGAGACAGGATCAACATCATCATTATTGGATTCTTCCTCCAGTTTGCCACTCCCCAGTTGTGACTGATCCATCAGGACCTGCTCCTGTACCATCTTTGTCCACCACCCCCGGATCTATTGCCACACTCCCTGTTGATCCCCACCCAGTAGCCCATGCCTGGTCACCAAAGACGGTGGGCATCTCCTTTGACTCAGGCACCTCCGCCTTGTTACCTCTGCTGCCCTCAGTAAGGAGGCTTTTGACCTCCTGTAGAGTATCTCTGTGGGGCAGACTACCATTGTGAATGCCACTGAAAAGTAGGCCAGCCAGCTTCAACAGACCAATGCTTTCCCGGAAGGCATTCGAAGTGCCATGTCTGGCCTACAGAGTTATTTTCAGGCTCTGGCTGGTACTCACCTCAACACACACAAGCAGCAAACATTGACACAAACACCACAAGACCCACCGCCACACAGGCACTCAACATACATGCACAAGCACAAAATCAGCCACCACTTCACCAGACACCCCCACCACACCCACTGACCCACACAAAACATCCAGCATACCCACAGACACCCAAACAGCAGTACCACACACACAGACACATCCACTACATTCGTCATATCCACAGACACCACCACAACAGACACATCCACCACATCTAGCATACCCACAGACACCATCCAAACAGACACACAAACATCCACTACATCCAGCATACCTGCAGATACCACCCCAACAGGCACACAAACATCCAAAACATCCACCATACCCACAAACACTACCACAACAGACACACAGACATCCACCACACCATATCACCCAGCACCTCCACCTCCTAGCCCCCAAGACATGCAAACACCCACACTCACACTTGCAACAGGTACCACCTAAACAGAAGCATACCTCACAAATGCACAGTCTCAAGGCATCTACACACACACACAATACATCCACTCCCTCAACCTCCAAATCCCCAAATCCTTCTACAGACCATTGCGTTTTCTTAAAGAGAGTTTCCTTTTCAGGCTTATCCTTTCCCCTGTGACCTCCAAACGCCCCCAAATCAAGAGTCCCCCACCCACATCCCAACCCTTCCCTTCCACAAAAATGCTCTCCCCTATCACACCTGCCCCCAGAAAGCACCCATACCCCTCCCCAATAAGAAGCCTACCCCTCCAAAGAAAAAGATCCCCCTCCCAAACCCAAACCCACCCACCACAAATCGGACTCCAACCCACCCAAGGATGATCCCTGAAGTGCCTACCTGCCCACTTGATGCCCCTTTCTGTGGAGGTTCCCTGACATTTATTGGAGGCAAGTGTGGCCACAGTGATGTGCATGGATGTTAGAAATGTGATCTCTAGTTGGCAGAGGTATTCAACTGTGTCCAAGTAGGGACCTCAATCCTAGTCACGGTAAGTCACACACAATCCAAATGATCCTCCTGGTAGCTTGGCACTGAGCAGTCAGGCTTAACTTAGAAGGCAATGCATAAAGTATTTGTGCATTAAATCATGCAATCACACAGTGAGAACACCACAAAAAGACGCCACACAGGTATGGAAAAATATAGCATATTTATCTGATTAAATTAAGGTCAAAACAATCAATATTTGATAATAACACATTGAAATATCACTGTTGCAATGATAAGAAGAGTCTTAAGTCTTCAGAAATCAACAAATGTCTCTTGCATGAACAAAGTACCTGGTATGCATCAAAATTACATGCACGAAGACCGCAGAGAAGGAGAAACGTGGAAAAAGGAAGGGTTGCGTTGGATTTCTGGGAATGTACAGACAATGCGTCAATTCTTTTCCACGCGGCGTTGAAGTCTGGTCTGCAGGTTTGAATCCTCTGATGATGCGTGGAAATCCTGGGCGTGCTAGACAAAGTCACAGGTGCTGCATCGATTCAGTTGGTGATGCATTGGAGTTTTCATTGCATGGCAGGCGCTGTGTCAATTCCTCCCACAGGAAGTCAGGCTGCGTTGTTGTGGCTCGACGGTTCATCGATCCGGTGTGCTGTGCATAGAAGTCCTGGACACAACACTGGCACCTCGTCGATCTCCACTTTTGCAGCTGGGCTGTGTCATTCAAGTTCGGTAATGAGGTGATTCTTTCACTGCTGGGCAGGCTGTGCATTAATTCTGGAAGGCTGTGCGTTGATTTTTGCTGCACAAGGAGTTTCCTGGCAGAGACTAAGGGGGTGATTCTCACCCTGGCGGGCGGCGGAGGCCGCCCGCCAGAGTTCCCCCCTCCAAAATACCGCTCCGCGGTCGAAAGACCGCTGAGGGTATTTTGGGTTTTGCACTGGGCTGGCGGGCGACCGCCAAAAGGCCGCCCGCCAGCCCAGTGCAAAACAGCCTTCCCACGAGGATGCCGGCTCAGAATTGAGCCGGCGGAGTGGGAAGGTGCGACGGGTGCAGTGGCACCCGTCGAGTATTTCAGTGTCTGCAAAGCAGACACTGAAATACAAAGTGGGGCCCTCTTACGGGGGCCCCTGCAGTGCCCATGCCATTGGCATGGGCACTGCAGGGGCCCCCAGGGGCCCCACGACACCCCATACCGCCATCCTGTTCCTGGCGGCAGAGCCGCCAGGAACAGGATGGCGGTATGGGGTGTCAGAATCCCCATGGCGGCGCAGCGAGCTGCGCCGCCATGGAGGATTCTACAGGGCAGCGGAAAACCGGCGGGAGACCGCCGGTTTTCCCTTTCTGGCTGCGGCTGAACCGCCGCAGTCAGAATACCCTGTGGAGCACCGCCAGCCTTTTGGCAGTGCTCCCTCCAACCCTGGCCCCGGCGGTCCATGACCGCCGGGGTCAGAATGACCCCCTAAGTCTTTTTGGCCCTGAGACTTCAGGAACAGGAGGCAAGCTCAATCTAAGCCCTTGGAGAGCACTTCTAAGCAGAGCCAGAGGCCAGCAAGGCAGCAGGACAACAGCAAGGCAGCAGTCCTTCACAGCAAAACAGTCCATGTGAGTCCTTTGGGCAGCCAGGCAGCTCCTCTTGGCAGGTTGTAGGATCTGGGTCAGAGTGTCTGTCCCAGAAAGTGTCTATGTTGGTGGGGTCAGGGACCCAGGTTATATACCCAAAGTGCCTTTGAAGTGGGAGAGACTTCAAAGAGTGGTTTTGAAGTGCACAAGGTCCCCTTTCAGTGCAATCCTGTCTGCCAGGGTCCCAATAGGGGGTTTGGCAGTCTATTGTGTGAGGACAGGCCACTGACTTTGACATGTAAGTGCCAGGCCCTCCACCATTCCATCCCAGGAAAACCCATTCAGTATGCAAATGTGTGCAGGTGTGACTGATCATCCTGTGCTTGTGGTTCTCTGTGTGAAATGCACAAGGGATCTGTCAACAAGCCCAGTCGAGACACAGATTGGAGACAGGCTGTAAAGCACAGAAGGATTTAAGTGCAGAGAAATGCTCATTTTATAAAAGTAGCATTTCTAAAACAGTAATATAAAATGCAACTTCACCAATACGCAGGATTTTGCATTACCTTTCTGGCCATACTAAATATGTCCTATTTACCCCTTTCTGATCAGAATCTACCACTCAACTAGTATATGAGGGTAGCTCTAATGTTAGCCTATGAAAGGAGCAGGCCTCACATCAGTGGAAAACTAATTTAGGAATTTTCCACTTCCAGGACATATAAAACACACAGAGATATGTCCTGCCTTTTACTTACACAGCACCCTGCCCTCTGGGTTACCTAGGACCTACCTTAGGGGTGACCTATATGTGAAAAAAGGGGAGTTTAAGGCTTGGCAAGTACATATAAATGCCAAGTCTAAGTGACAGTGAAACTGCACATATAGGCCTTGCAAATGGCAGGCCTGGTGCAGGCCCACTAGTAGCATTTAATTTACAGGCCCTGGGCACATGTAGGGTCTGATTTATACCCTTTTAGTGCCACATATGCATCATTTTTTGATGCAAAAATGGCAAAAACATACAAATTAAATTATATTTTGCGTCACAGAATGATTCAAATGCGGTGCTAAAAAACAATAAATCAGGCTTGTAGTGCTCTGTACTAGGGAGTTACATGTGAATTAAAAATGCCAATTGGGTATGAGGCAATATTATCATGTTTTAAACGAGAGAGCATCTGCACTTTAGCGTTGGTTAGCAGTGGTAAAGTGCACAGAGTCCTAAAACCAGCAAAAACAGTGTAAAAAAGTGGAGGGAGGCAGGCCGAAAATTGGGGGTGACCACCATAAGGCTGTCAGAGCTAACAATGGATATCTAATTGAACTGGCCAAAGGCCTTTATTCTGAACAATTTAGAGTTAATTATCCCAAGTTGTTTTTTTTTTTTGGGTACACATTTGTCCTGCAATTCCTTTTCCACTGTTCTGCTGTTCCTGAGTAACTTGTGGTGCATGCCTACAGTTGTATGTGTTTGCACCCTGATTGCTTGTCCATTTGCTGTTGTTTGCAATATCTGACTTTGTGGGCAGTGCTGGTGTCACCCAGGACAAAGGTAGATGTTGACTATATGGATATTTTTTGTTAATGAAATTGGGGTGTCATTGCATTGTGTTATGTTTGACATGGCAAGTATTTCACCTTGTTTTGTCTAATGTCAGCATGCATGGTGTTAGACTTGTCCCCTGATATGGATTATACATTTGTCTCATGTGTAGAAGCTTGAGTTTTACCTACCCACACATGGAAAGCATTCAACTGTGTAAGCTTCCTTTGCATTTGACTATGCATGTACCCGTTCTGATGTGTGTACTGTGCAGCTACCTCATTTAGATATATGGCCCATGCTGTTGATGTTTTATTTGCTTTCTTGACTTGCACATTCACATTATGCAGACAAGCATGCCACTTGGCTTTACTATTGTTTGTCCCTGAGATACCTGAAGGGTCAGTTCCTATGCACATGTTGTTTTAGGGACATTGCAAAGTGAAATTTGTCCCATGCCAGCATTATTCCACAAGTGCTCCTTCTACCTGCCCCCATCCCTATTGTGCAGGTGTTGTTTGCATAATGAGCTTCACATATGCTTCTCTCAAATTATTGTACATCCCATTGTCCTTCCATTGTGTTGCAATGTGGGTGACGTGTTGGTCCTTTGCAGGGCTGTTTCATGGGAGGGGTGTTTGTTTTCTATGGCACTTCCATACATATGTGTGTTCAATCTGATGACAGTCCATTGCATGTGCAATTTGGTGGTGTCAGGTGTATTGGTGGATTTGAAGTTGATTTGTTTATGCTGCTGTGTGACACAATGTTGTGTACACTTCACTGTCCCTGTGCTGAGATGATCAGATGTGTGTTTTTGTAGAGTATTAAAATGCAGTGTCATTGACCTGCCCAAAGAGGGCGTTGTATGGCTGTGAATGTGTCCTTTTTTGTGAATGACTCCAACTGTGGACACAATGACAAGTGTACTCGGTGCCCATAGCATGGGCCCTATGTCATGTAGATGACGTCTCAATGATCTGTTTCTAGATTAATGATACAGGTGTGTACTTATTATTGGTTGCGTGGATTTTGGGCACCTTTGATGAGCAGCAGTAGCGGCAGGACATGCGTGATGGGCTCTATGGTGACATAGGATGTGTTACCCTGCCCGCAGGTGAGTTGCTTCCTTTATGCTCTCTCCATTTCCTCCAGCTTGGATGTGGTGGTTGGACCGCCACAGTCACATTGGTGGTGTGCAATATCATAATGATTACAGCAGAAACACTGGCTCCGCCGGCCTGTTTGTCCTGACTCGCCATTGTGGTGGTCTCTACTGCTCGGTTGTGCTGGCAGGACCACAATGGTCTTTCCTCTATAGGCCAGGGAGCATAGCAGCAGGTCCTGGAAAGTCTGCTAACGTGCAGGTGGCATAAGCAGTATTGCACTTTTATGGGCGTGCACCACCTGCCTTTTTTTAGCATGGCACTGTATATTTAAGCAAAAGATCAATCAGTAAGCCCTGGCCTAGGGGCACCGTAATGCACTTTTCTCCAGACTGGAGTTGCTATGTGCGTCCTATTTAGTGTGAGCTCGCTGCAGCCACTGTTATCCCACAAGCACTTGAAAGACTGGAAAATGTCTTGTTTATAGCCAAGTCTGAGCCTGTCCTGTCCCATCTATCTTTGAACTATCAGTGCTCAGTATTGTATCGCTAATGTTATCTACACTTCAGGGGATTTAAGAGCAAAAGGGGCACTGAAGATGCCTTCAGCAACACTGCCTGAAAGTTTGGAAGCAGCCAAAATGACAACTAACACAACCTAAAAAGAGAAAAAAAAATAGCACCTCAGAAGTTATCCTGTTTAAGGAAGCTAAGGGAGGATACTCACCTGTCTAAACAGAATAACCACATGAAGAACGGGAACCTTCCCTTTGGACTCTGGCCTAGAGCATCTCTGATTGTTGATATTGCATTTTTCACAAACTCAGTCAAGGTTCCACTTGATTGGGCCATGTATTATGTTGAAAAATATGCATTCTACGTAAAGAAAAATCCCTATTCCCCCCACAAAGAAAACAGAGTAGTAAATAAATCCCTCATTGAATCAAATGAATTACAAATTATTTAAATCTGAACCAGGATGGGACTTTTAAAAATCTGAAAAAAGGGAAATAACTAAGGTTGTTCATAATAAAAATAGTCTCTTTTTAGAAACTAGTGACTGTACAGCTAAATTAGACTTCAATAAATAACATTTAGTAAGGAAAATATGTTGAGGTTTAACTTTTGCAGGGTGTGAATAAGGTGGATTGAGGATCACAAAGGGAGGTCATGGGCTTGTATCCTGCAGTAGCTCGTTACACTGTCCAGAAATGGTTCCAAGCAAGATTGTGTATGTTTCAGGTAGCAGATGTCTGTAACTTCAAAAGAGGGAGTGTGGCCCTTTTGTTCAACACACAATATGGGCAAAATGCAGCACACATAGAAGAACCAAAGTGTCATTTTGGAATGATTATTTATGTGCAGGAAGGGATACCTGTGTCAGAGGTGCCCATATTTACAAAGAAGCGTAACACCATAAAAAGTGGCATTATACCTCCTTGTAAATAAGGAACAGTAGTTAGCACCACCGGAGCATCATGAAAAGTGGCGTGCAGTGGCACTAGGGGCTCCTAAGTCTGCCCCTTGCTTTCTTTCAATGTTGTTGTTCTCCCAAAAACAGGTGCAAAACTCCATCCATTTGTATAGGAAAGTATTATTTTTCTAGATGATATTTTCTCCTACTCATACATGTGTAAATGTTGTAAATGTTTGTTCATCTCTACTATAGTCATTGAAATAGAAATGTGTAGCTCATTTTTCAAACATGTATTGTCCATGGTGCCAACAGATGACTACAACTACCATGATGCCCTGTTTTTGGAGCTGCAAAACAATAGTGCAATGTCTTGTTGTTCCACCTTCCTTTACTTCCATGTCCACACATCTCAAAAACTAGTGTATTTGACAGTCAACAAGTCATGCTATAGCTTACAATGTCACTTCTTGTGTATCTCAAGCCTTTTGACACCTTCTCATAGCTACAATGAAGTGATGAAAATACTTACATAATTCATTGTCTTTTGAAACCAAGATTTTCAACAATGTCTTGTCACATGCTATGTAGAAGTAGTTGCCAAAACAAAAGTTTATTTGCACTGTCCTTATGATGACCAATTACAGTTTTATTTGTAAATTGAATCACCTTGAATCTAATGTTTTGTAGCCTGCTATGCCTTGTAATGATCCAGTACTCCAATCTACTCACCACTGTGTTGGGTTGAATGTCTGCTTCATGTAACATACAATGTTTAAATAACACTTTTGTATTTTAGGACATCTCTACAAGGTCAGCACTGGAGTTGTCCTCTCTGTAAATCAGGCTGCATGTGTAAAATAATGAAAATCACACAAAGGTCTAATCAGTCTATTGCTCTGTTTCTACTTTTTTAGGTTGGCCAAAGACACATAAAATGTACAAACCATATATTCCTTACATATCCTCTGCAACCTTTGGGTCCAACCACCAGACCCAATGGGCCACTGTCTGCCAGGCAAGCAACTTCCACTCCAGACCAGGAACAACCCTTTAGTGAGGAATCCACTGTTGTAAGTCCAAATGATCAGGAGCCAGCTAGTCCATCTGGTCTGTCTGGCTGGACAGCTCTAGTGAGTTGCACTCAACCCACACCTTCCACCACAGCTGCAACACCCTTTCAGCATAAGGACACCTCCACTTCCTGTGTAACAAGGAGGTACACACCAATCATGTGACCGCTGGCCCTGGCTTCTTTTGAAACACCAGCAACACAGCCTCCAGTTCTGCCAGGAACCAATGGGGTGGGGTACAAGTCCTCAAAGTCTAAGGCTTGTGGGAGTAGGGCTCATTGGAGGGAATCCTTGAGTCAGCAAAATGAGGCCACTGGTGTCTTAGTCAGCCAGACCACCATTGAACAAGTCTTTAGAGAAGTATAACAGTCCCAAGTTGTAACTTACCTCTGGAAGCTCAAGGAGGTGCAGAGGGAGCTTATTTTAGAAATCCGCAATCACAATGAAAAAATGAGCTTCCTGACTGGGGTATTTTATGACACCTACCACCATGTGAGCAGGCTTTTTCCCATCCCATCTACAAATGTTTGTGGTCCCTTCACACCAGGGCCAACTACACCACTTCCAGCCACAGACAGGGAGATCCTGCCACACGAGGAGCCTGCTCCTCATATCCCGTCCCTGTACCTGTGCTCCTCTCCTCCCTGGAGGGGACAGTCATTCGAACTGCCAGGAGAGGATGGGAAGACCACCATCTCCAAGAGACGCAGATTGTAATTTCCTCCAGTGTGTGTCTACCATTCACTCTGTGAATGGACTATCTCATGGACATATTTCTGAGGACAGTTATATTTTGTTCATTGGACTTAAAACCTTTTTTGCCTCTACCATACTTCCATCCACAGTGATAGACTTTTTAGTTAATTTCCTCATTTTTTGGTTCATCTTTCTGTTCTTTTGTGTTATGCAAATAAACTGTATGGACACAAACTACAAGACTCTTGTTGTATTATTTGTGGCCTTTCATTTGTCACGTCTGCTTCCACCATCACGTTGTCAATTATTTTGAACCTTCATTTGGTAATGAAAATTAGAAATGACAAAAAGGTAAAGTGTTACCCTTTTTATTCAAACAAAACAAGCACAATACATGTTGTATGGGAACATACAAATGTCATTAACATGTCCTTGAAAAAACTCAAAGGTGCATTTCAGTACCCTTGCTTAATCCCAATGGTCTGTGCCATTCAGGGTTAGATGCTCTGCAACATTGATACCAGGAAGCAAAAATTCATATTTAAGGGTATCAAATCAAATATGCATTAATGCATGACCTCAGTTTGAGCTGTACATCCTGCCCTCACAATAGGAAACCTAGATCGATAACACCAATAATCTACATCATGGGAGTAAGAGCATTTGAGGCCGTTTGACCATTACAGGACACAGTGGCAGTATCTGTGCAATGACACATTCACCATTAAGTAATCTGCTAACAAACATTTATATCAACTATGAGGAGACATATCAACAGATAAATCCACTGTCCACAAATTTAAGATGCAGCCAATATTAAGGAAGAGCAGTATGCTAGGGCTTGACGTACACATATGGTTTGAGTAAGTAATTTGGTATATATTGGCTTGATGGTACCATCACACATAAAACAGGTCTCCTGAGATTTCATTCTATCAGAGTGCAAGTTGCTTCTGCAAAAGATTTATCTATCCCAAGTGGGTGTCTTTCACAGGATCAACACATATTCACTTTCAAACAGCAACATATCACTGCAAATGTCACAACTTTGAAATGTCCTAATAAACATGACATGCTGAAGAACCCTGAAACAGTATAACACAGGATAACTAATGATTTAATATACTTAATCTGACTCAAATGACAAGTTATGAGGACACTCATACTTAGCACAAGCAAAGTTAATCTATGTCAATGACCACAGTACTCAATGTAGGGAAACTCTGACCTACTACCATCTTTGCCTTGGACTTTTCTGCACTGATCATTCCTTACAAATCACTACTGTAGACTGAAAAGTTCCCTATGTCACAAGTTGTTCAGACATTGGAGGTTACAATTTGTGAAGATAAATGTACACTCAGGTGATGAAGCAGTCAATTGCATCAACTCCTTCTCCTTCACCACTGTCATCTTCATCAGCCATTTGAAGATCCTTACCCAGTGGCTAATCACGGTCTCTCTCCTCTGTGATTATAGGGATGTTCTGTCACAGGGTGATGGTATGAGGAATACAGCAGGCAACCGTGATTTGGCACACCTTAGCAGGTGAGTAGAAGAAGGCTCCACTGGTCTTGTCCAAGTACCCAAACCTGGCCTTCAGGAGCCCGAAAGCCTCCTCCACTGGCCATTTTTGTGGCATCAATAACCACAGTAGGTTAGGATACACTGAGGCCCTCATTACAACTCTGGCGGTCGGTGATAAAGTGGCGGTACTACCGCCAACAGGCTGGCGGTAATAAATATGAAATTATGACCACAGCGGAAACCTCCCAGACAGACAGACACTTTAACACACCGTCAACCAGGGCGAAACCAACAGGCATCACGGCGGTAACCGCCAAGAGCGAGGCAGAAGACAATGTACCGCCCACAGTAATATGACACACCTATCCGCCACATTTTCCGGGGCGGTACAAACGACATTAAAAGCCTGGTGGAAACACTGCACAGAAGGGAAATGACTCACCTCTGGATACTCAGGGTAGAACCACGCCGCCATGGAGCCCGAGCTGCATGTCTTCCCCATGCTCTTCTACATTCATCTCCATTACGAACACCAACACCGGCGAAGACGACCACGGTAAGTACTGCAGCCTAGCACACAGGGGAGGGGGGGGAGGAAAAAGAGAGTGACGCACACACCCAACACTCAACACCGCCACCCCCAATAGCAATAATGCAAAGACAACTACTGTAGTGTAAAAAGGCTGTAATATGATAAATATAGGTGAAATACATGCATCCAAATCAAAAAGTATATACATATTTACATTGCAAGGGACACTTCCCAGTCCTCAATTTCCATGGGTCACAGGGTCACATCACAAAGTCGAAGTCCCAACCTCACTCCTGCAACAACATGGAGAGAACACTGCAGGGGCATCAGGTCGAAAATAGACAGGCACCTCAGGGGGACAGGGAATGGGGGGCACCTCAGCCGGAAGATGGTACAACGCCACTGGCCCTGGAGGGGGCAACATGCCCTGTACTTTGTCCTGGGGAGTGCAAGGCCACAGTCTCTCAAGTGGGTGATTTGCCCACTGCTTGGTCCTGGGGAGTGCAAGGACACAGTCTCTCAAGTGGGTGACTTGCCCACTGGTTCTGGAGGGGTCATAGTGCCCAGTGAGCTTCATCCTAGGAAGGATGGGGTGAGTGGATGGCTTCTTCCTCTGGTTCTTGAGGGGGCATTGTGCCCAGTGAGCTTCATCCTGGGAAGGATGGGGTGAGTGGATGGCTTCTTCCACTGGTTTTGGAGGGGGCATTGTGCCCAGTGAGCTTCATCTTAAGAAGGGTGGGGTGAGTGGATGGCTTCTTCCACTAGTTCTGGAGTGGGCATTGTGCCCAGTGAGCCTTATCCTGGGAAGGATAGGGTGAGTGGATGGCTTCGCCCATTGTTCTGGAGGGGGCATTGTGCCCAGTGAGCTTCATCCTAGAAAGAATGGGGTGAGTAGATGGCTTCTTCCACTGGTTCTGGAGGGGGCAACATGCCCTGTGATGCAGATCTTGGGGAGTGCAAGGTCACAGTCTCTCCCCTGGGTGTCAGACCCACATGATTTGCTGGGGCCAGGCTGCACTACAGCCCATGGATGCAGGATTACACACTGTCCGCCGGAGGTGACGGCTGCACAGTGTTGGCAGTGGCAATGCTGGTGCTGGTGCTTGCAGTTGTGGAGGGGGGCTCCAGCCCTTCCCCTGCAGCCTCGAATGGCTGCCCACTGGGGCTGTTGCTGCTGGCAGCAGTCCTGGTGCTGATGCTGGCAGTGGTGGGGGGAGGCTCTAGCCCTTCCCCTGCAGCTTCGGATGCCTGCCCACTGGGGCTGCTGCTGCTGGCAGTGGTGCTGGTGCTAAAAGTTGTGGGAAGAGGCTCCAGCCTTTCCTCTGCAGCCTCGGACGGCTGATCCACCATGGTTGGTGGTGGGGGCTCTGACTGAGTCCCAGCACCAGTCCTCTTGTCCTTTTTGCCTGATGGTGCAGCCCCCTTGTCCTTCTTGCCAGCTCCTGGGGTTGGCTCCTTGCTCCTTTCTGCAGAAGCTGGGGACTGCTCATTGCCCTGCTTTTCAGCAGCCAGGGATTGCTCCCTGCCCTTCCTTGTACCAGCTCTGGGTGCCTTCTTGCCCTTCATTTTTGCAGCTGGGGGTGCCTCCGTGCCCTTCCCTGCAGCAGCTGGGGGTACCTCCTTGCCCTTACTTGCAGCACTTGATGCAGGCACCCTATCAGTGTGGCGGCCTGGTGCCTGGGATCCTCTCCCACCTGGTGTAGCTGTGGAAACTACTGTGCCCCTGGACTGGGTGGCTGAGGTGCTTGCCTGGGTTTTGACCAACCTGGGCTGACATGAGGGGTGGGGGGAGGGGTATGGAAGAGGTCAATGTTGGCGAGGAAAAACTTCTTAGGGATATTGGGGCGAGAAGAGGTAGATGGTTTGTGTTAGAAATGGGGTCTTTGGTTGACAGTCAGGTTACCCTCTGTTCAAGCAAGGGCCCTCAGTCTAGTCAGGGTAAAAGAGAATCACCCTCAGCTAACCCCTGCTTACCCCCTTGGTAGCTTGGCAGAGCAGTATGCTTAACTTCAGAGTGCTAGGTGTAAAGTATTTGTACCAACACACACAGTAACTTAATGAAAACAATACAAAATAACACAACATCGGTTTAGAAAAATAGGAAATATTTATCTAAACAAAACAAGACCAAAACGACAAAATTCTGACATACACAAGTCAAGTTATGAATTTTTCAAGATTAAACTCAAAAATAGCGCTTAGAAACAAAAATGCTTCGATGAGATGTTAACACGGCATCGTGACAGAATAGTTCCCAACAAGCCGACACCAGCGGTGCCGGACACGGAGTCGTGTAGACCCCCAAGTACAGTACCTTTGGTGAAGAGTGAAAACAAGCTGATGCGCGAAGTCGGGGATCGCGGCGTCTGTGCGAAACGTTGAATCCACGCATTTCGAGCAGCGTCGGTCACGACGTGATGCGGCGACTTCCACGGAGTCGTGAACTTCAGCGGGGCTGCAGCGGCGTCAGGCCTGCGAAGAGCGTCGCGTTCCAGCGAAGGTCACAGCGTCGGGTGCAGGCGGCGTCACCGGATTCAGCAGCGGCGTCGGTCCGGAGTCGTCCAAAGTCGATTTCCTTGGATTTCCACCAGCTTTCCTTTCAAGGGCCCAGGGACTGGATAGGGCACCACTTGTCAGAGCAGGAGTCTCTCCAGAGACTCCAGGTGCTGTCAGAGAGAAGTCTTTGCTGTCCCCGAGACTTCAAACAACAGGAGGCAAGCTCTAAATCAAGCCCTTGGAGATTTCTTCACAAGATGGAAGGCACACAAAGTCCAGTCTTTGCCCTCTTACTCTGGCAGAAGCAGCACTGCAGGAAAGCTCCACAAAGCACAGTCACAGGCAGGGCAGCACTTCTTCCTCAGCTATCAGCTCTTTTCCAGGCAGAGGCTCCTCTTGGTTCCAGAAGTGTTTCTAAAGTCTGTAGATTTGTCACACCTACTTGTGAAATCCTGCCTTGCCCAGGCAAGGCCTCAGACACACACCAGGAGGTTGGAGTCTGCATTGTCAGAGGCAGGCACAGTCCTTTCAGATGAGAGTGACCACTCCACCCCTCCCTCCTAGCAGAGATGGCTAATTAGAAAATGCAGGTTACACCCCAGCTTCCTTTGTGTCACTGTCTAGTGTGAGGTGAAAAACAACCCAACTGTCAAACTAACCCAGACAGGGAATCCACAAACAAGGCAGAGTCACAGAATGGTTTAAGCAAGAAAATGCTCACTTTCTAAAAGTGGCATTTTCAAACGCACAATCTTAAAATCAACTTTACTAAAAGATGTATTTTTAAATTGTGAGTTCAGGGACCCCAAACTCCACATGTCCATCTACTCTCTAGGGGAATCTACACCTTAATCATATTTAAAGGTAGCCCCCATATTATCCTATGAAAGAGACAGGCCTTGCAACAGTGGAAACGAAGTTGGCAGTATTTCTCTGTCAGGACATATAAACCACATTACTATGGGGGTCATTCCGACCCTGGCGGTCATGGGAACCACGGAAGCACCGCCAACAGGCTGGCGGTGCTTCCAGGGCCATTCTGACCGCGGCGGTAATGCCGCAGTCAGAAAAGGGGAACCAGCGGTTTCCCGCCGGTTTTCCCCTGGCCCAGGGAATCCTCCATGGCGGCGCTGCTTGCAGCGCCGCCATGGGGATTCCGACCCCCTTCCCGCCACCCTGTTTCTGGCGGTTCTTACCGCCAGGAACAGGATGGCGGGAACGGGTGTCGTGGGGCCCCTGGGGGCCCCTGCACTGCCCATGCCACTGGCATGGGCAGTGCAGGGGCCCCCTAACAGGGCCCCATGAAGATTTTCACTGTCTGCTTTGCAGACAGTGAAAATCGCGACGGGTGCTACTGCACCCGTCGCACCCCTGCAACACCGCCGGCTCCATTCGGAGCCGGCTTCTATGTTGCAGGGGCTTTCCTGCTGGGCCGGCGGGCGCCCTTTTGGCGGTCGCCCGCTGGCCCAGCGGGAAAGCCAGAATGGCATCCGCAGTCTCCTGACCGCGGAGCGGCCATTTGGCGGTGACCGCATGGCGGGCGGCGACCGCCGCCCGCCGCGGTCAGAATGACCACCTATATGTCCTACCTTATCCATACACTGCACCCTGCCCTTGGGGCTACCTAGGGCCTACCTTAGGGGTGCCTTATATGTAAGAAAAGGGAAGGTTTAGGCCTGGCACGTGGGTACACATGCCAAGTCGAATTTACAGTGCACATTTACACACACAGGCACTGCAGTGGCAGGTCTGAGACATGATTACAGGGTTACTTGTATGGGTGGCACAACCAGTGCTGCAGGCCCACTAGTAACATTTGATTTACAGGCCCTGGGCACCTCTAGTGCACTTTACTAGGGACTTATCAGTAAAACAAATATGCCAATCATGGAGAACCAATTACATACCCATTTTAAACAGGAGCACTTGCACTTTAGCACTGGTTAGCAGTGGTAAAATGCCCAGAGTAATAAAAACAGCAAAATCAGAGTCCAGCACACATCAATAACCTGGGGAACAGAGGCAAAAAGTTAAGGGAGACCACGCCAAGGATGAAAGGTCTAACAGTTTGGGAGTGGAGGAAGAAGGAGTGGTTGTAGGAGGTGTAATTCTGCTGTGGTTGAGTGCAGGTGCATGGGCTGGATGCTGTTGTGAGGTGGATGGCTGTTGGGTATCTGAGTGCTTGCTTTAGTGTACTTTGGGAGGAGGGGGTATAGACACAGTGGGATAGGACACAGGGGACATGTGCATGGAAGTAGGGGTGTTAACTGCCAGTGAGGGACATGTGCTGTTAGGTGTGCTGGTGATGGGGGTAGTGGATGAGGATGTAGTGCATGCAGGTGTGAGTGTAGACACAACTGGAAGGGAAATGGAGGACAAGGAAGAGGGTGCCACAGAGGAGGCAGCGGATGTTGGTATGTCTGATTCTGGATGGTGTTTGTGTGAGTGTCTGTGTGATAAAGTGTAGTACTTGTGTTTGCCATGTCCACTCTTGTGTGTTGTCCTGTGTGCGTGGTCATCTGACTGTGTGCTTGGGATAAGTTGGGGTTGAGGGGAATGGGATTGGGTAGAAGAAGTTGGAGGGGGGAGGCTAGAAACAGGGACAATGGCTGCCATCAGAGAGGAAGCCAGAGCCTGCATTGATCTATGTTGGGCCGCCATGCCAGTGTGAATGCCCTCCAGGAATGCATTTGTCTGTTACATTTGGGCTGGCAGCCCCTGGATGTCATTCACAATAGTTGACTGCCCAACAGAGATGGATCTATCTAAGGAGGCCAATAGCTTCCTCACTCAGGGCAGCTGGGCTAACTGGGGAAGGGATTGAGGTGCCTGGGGTGAAGGAGATGCCCACCCTCCTGGGTGAGCGGACACAGGAAACTTGCTGAGGGGCGGCTGGGGGGCGGTGCTGGTACTGGATGTGGAGGCTGTACCTGTAGCTGAGGTGGGCACAGAGGTGTCCGCCACCACCAGGGAGCTTCCATCAGAGGAGGTATCTGTATCTGAACTGTCCCCTTCAGTCTCCGTCGTGGTGCTCCCCTCGCCCTCCGTCTCACTGGTGACCTCACCGTCAGTGGATTCGGCCTCCTGGTTCCTGTGGGATGCAGCTCCCTCCGTCGCCGGTGCCTCTGCTCCTCCACCAGATGATGCTAATGCACATAAGGACAGGGTGGCAAAACAAAAAGGGGGGGAGAGACAAAGGATACACTTGGTCAATGGGGGCACCAACACCACCGTTGGCGTACACAACACACTCACACACAGGGTACAGCACTACCAGTCACAATGCTAGTCACCAGCACATAGATAGGGACATTTAATGCAAAATGCAGCATACCTGAGACCCACAGACCCCTGCCCGGTAGTGGATGCCTATTAGCTTGGTTGGAGGTATTTCACATCAGAACCCTGCCCAACATGGGACCTACTCTGCAATGTCAGACATGGCCTAGGGGTGCCCACAGGCCCACATCCCACACCCAGATACCACCCCACAGGCGCAAGTTGTATATTGGGGTACTGTACTCACCCCCTTGTGGCTGCTGTGATGCCCCCAAGTGCCTATCCATCTCCAGATAGGCCACCGCCAGTATGCACGCAATCAGGGGGGTCAGGGTTCGACGGGTACCCCTACCTCGTTGGGAGGCCATCCCCAGCTGGGCCTCCGCTGTTTTCCGTGCTCAGCATCTCAGGTCCTCCCACCGTTTGTGACAGTGGGTGCTCTGCTTGCCGTAGAACCCCAGGGTCCGCACATCCTTGGCGATGGCACGCCATATGCCCATTTTCTGATGGGCACTGACCTGTAGGGAAATGGACACAGTTAAAGGTATTAGTCCGACCGTCCTGCCTGTTACAATCATGGCCCACCATACTTCTTCCCATCCCCATTAGCACAGACATGGCCCACCATACATGCTGCACTCTGCCCAGGTCCCATCCACCCCTCCACATGAGGCCTTCCCACAAAGCACTCCATGCATTCATGCCCCATGCATCGTACTCACAGTGTACTCACCTGTTGGTCTGGAGGCCCATACAGCATTCAGTACTGGGGTAGGACCCCATCCACCAGTCTCTCCAATTCAGCTGAGGTGAAGACAGGGGCCCTTTCCCCAGTGACGTCAGCCATGGTCAATTTCAGACTCAAGTCACAGCAGCACATGAAGTGTAGGTCCTCTCCTGTTGAAGGTCAGGTAGCAAGTGAGTGAACAGATAGAAAATGGCAGTGACGTCCACATTGGTGCATACTGTCACCTCCGGCGTACATCACCATTGCCCATTGTACCCCATAGGGCTCAATGTTAACCAATGAGGAGTTGCACAGCGGTTTTCGACCGCCTCCCGCAACGGTGCACAACGTCAGCGGAATTACCTCATTTCCACCTGTCCCTCCAAACAGGACAGGCGGACACCTATTCAGGGAGGGGTGCAGGACATTGGCTCCTAATTGCATCACAGTACACATATGCACCATTTGGACATCTCCAACAAAATACTGTTACAATCACAACATGCAGTGAAGTGTAGTGGTTAGAAATGAGAGATACTGACCAGCTGCTCACCATTTAGCCTCATAGATTGCAACCGCTGCGGATGAATAGGAGATGGAGACATCCCTCGTGTACAGACCCTTGGCAGACTTGGCAACAATGGAGGACAGGCACATTATCCTCACCTATAGACTGGACAGGACCACAATCACAGAGCTGTGTGCCCAATTGGAGCCTGACCTAATATCTGCTATTCGTCACCCCACCGGGATCCCCCCTTTTGTGCAAGTGCTATCAGTGCTCCATTTCCTGGCAACTGGATCCTTCCAAGTGACAGTGGGCTTGGCAGCTGGAATATCTCAGCCAATGTTCTCAATAGTGCTGACCAGAGTGTTGTCTTCCCTGATTAAACACATGCGCAGCTACATTGTGAAAGCTGATTTCTATGCAATGGGACATATCCCCAACATTATTGGGGCAGTTGATGGTACACATATTGCTTTTGTCCCCCCCTGGCGGAATGAACAGGTGTTCAGAAATCGAAAGAGCTTTCACTCCACGAATGTGCAGATGGTGTGCCTGGCAGACAAGTACATCTCCCACGTCAATGCAAAATATCCTGGGTCTGTGCATGATGCCCTTATCCTGAGGAATAGCAGCATCCCATATGTGATGGTTCAACCCCAGAGGCACAGGGTATGGCTAATAGGTGAGCCCTGGTTCCCACCCAGTATATTGGTGTATGGGTATGGTGTGGGCCCTAAGGGTTGGTGTGTGGCTGACAGTTGTCCCTCGATATTTGCAGGTGACTCTGGTTACCCCAACCTCTCATGGCTACTTACCCCTGTGAGAAATCCCAGGACAAGGGCAGAGGAACGTTACAATGCGACGCATGGGCGAACTAGAAGAATTATAGAGAGGACCTTTGGCCTCCTGAAGGCCAGGTTTTGTTGCCTCCATCTAACAGGTGAATCCCTGTCCTACTCACCCAAGAACGTCTGCCAGATCATCGTGACTTGCTGTATGTTGCACAACCTTGCCTTACGTTGTCAGGTGCCTTTTCTGCAGGAGGATGAGGCTGGAGATGGCCGTGTGGCAGCAGTGGACCCTATGGACAGTGAAGATGTGGAGGCAGAGAATGAGGATGAGGACAACAAAAGTGCAATAATTCGACAATACTTCCAATGACACACAGGTAAGACAGTGTAACTTCACATTAACCCCTTCTGTGCCCAGGACGTAATGGTTACGTCCTGAGGCACATTGCTCTTGTGCCCAGGACGTAACCATAATGTCCTGGGCATAGAGCCCAGAGGGAGCGCTAGCGCTCCCTCGTGGGGTTCCCTCCCACCCCACCAAGGCAGGGATGGAAGGGGAAGCCCTTACACTTCCACCCCAACCCCGCACCCCCCGCCTGTGACGTGAGCGCACAATCGCACACTGACTAACACAGAGGCCTCCTCCCATCTCACTGGAAGCACAGCTTCCAGCGCGATCTGAAGAGAAATGCAAAGCATTTCTCTTCCGATCACGTGGAGGAGGACGGAGAGGCTTCAAAGGGAAGGAAATGAATTTCCTTCCCTTTGAAGTCTCTCTGAGCATTTTAGCAGCCGGATTGCGAACCAATCTGGTTGCTAAAACGCCCACTAGACGCCAGGGATTTATTTTTTTATAGGAAATTGGCATGAGGGAGCGACTCCTTGGGCAAAGGTCGTTCCCAGGGGGGGGGGCATTTTTTTTAAGGCCTTTTCTGCCACCAGGGATCATTTTTTTTTAGTGTTTTTTTTTTTTTTAGAGGTGGTTAGCGACCCATTAGGCAAGGGTCGCTCCCCTAGGGTTCAAATTATATTTAGGCCATTTCTGCCCCCCTTGGGGCCAGATTGGCCTATTTTTATGAGGCCAATCTGCCCCCAAGGGGGACAGAAACCACTAGACACCAGGGAGTTTTTTTTTTGTGTGAATTTCACGCAAGGGGAGCAACCCCTTATGCAAGGGTCGTTCCCCTGGGGCAAATTTATTTTAGGCCATCAGCCTATTTTAATTAGGCCGATATGCCCCCAAGGGGGGCAGAAACCACTAGGCACCGGGGATTTTGTTGTTGTTGTTGTTTTACAGATGGGGAGTGACCTCTTAGGCAAGGGTCGCTCCCCTGGAGGGGCAAATTTTATTTGGGGGCAGATCGGATGATTTTAGGTCAATCTTCCCCCAAGGGGGCCATAAACCACTAGGCACCGGGGATCCTTTTTTTTTGCGCCAATGTCATGCAAGGGGAGTGACCCCGTAGGAAAGGGTCGCTCCCCAGGGGGGTGGGGGCTCAAATTTATTTTAGGCCATTTCTGCCCCCCCTGGGGGCAGATTGACCTATTGTTATTAGGGCGATCTGCCCCCGGGGGCAGAAACCTCAAGGCGCAAGGGCTAATTTTTTTTGGTGTTTATTTTTTATTTTATTTTTTTAGAGATGGGGAGCGACCCATTAGGCAAGGGTCGCTCCCATGGGGGGCAATTTGTATTTAGACCATTTCTGCCTCCCTTGGGGGCAGATCGGCCGATTTTAGGTCAATCTGCCCCACAAGGGGGTCAGAAACAACTAGGCACCGGGGATCTTTTTTTTTCCGCCAATGTCACTCAAGGGGAGCGACCCCGTAGGCAAGGGTCGCTCCCTGGGGGGAGGGCAAATTTATTTTAGACCATTTCTGCCCCCCCGGGGGCAGATCAGGCCGATCTGCCCCCACGGGGGGAGAAACCTCTAGGCGCCAGGGCTAATTTTTTTTGGGTGTTTTTTTTTTTGTTTTTTGTTTTTAGAGATGGGGAGCGACTCATTAGGCAAGGGTCGCTCCCCTGGGGGGCAAATTGTATTTAGACCATTTCTGCCCCCCTTGGGCAAGGGTCGCTCCCCATGGGGGCACATTACTGTTGGCCATATCTGCCCCCCATTGGGGGCAGAAGGACATCTTTTTGGAAGGCCCATCTTCCCCAAGGGGGGGCAGAAAGCCCACCAGAGGCCAGGGAAGTTTTTTTAAAAAAAATAAGAGGGTGGGGGTGTGGTCATACCCCCACCCCAAATAAATGGGGCCAAAGTTGTTCTGCCCACCAGTGGGCAGATGGGGCAATTACCCCTGATCCACACCCAGGGGGGGCAGAAAGTCTGCTAGATGCCAGGGAATTTTAAAAAACTAAAAATATTGATGTGGTGGCTACAACCAGTATGGGTCTGGTTACGCCCCCACCTCAACTGAAGGGGGTAACAGTCTTTCAGCTCTCCCCCACACTCTAAAACATCTTATACCACAGCAAACAAGAAGACATTTGATTATTTTGGGTTTTAGTTTTACTTTGGGCCATGAGAAGTTGCCTTACTCTCAAAATCGTCCCACTTGGAATGGTGAGGGCTGCACTTTATGGATTTTGGGACGCTGCCATGTAGAAAAATCCACAAGACCTAGACACATCTGAAAACTAAACATCTGGGTGATTCCAGGGTGGTGTGTTTCACATGCACCCCACACCATTTTTGTACCCACAGTCCCCTGCAAACCTCCAACTTTGATGGAAATCACACATTTTTCCCACATTTTTGTGATGGAACCTTCCAGAATCTGCAGGAATCCACAAAATTCCTACCACCCAGCATTGTCTCATCTATACCGATAAAAATTCTGCTGCACTTTTCAGCCTAAAAATTTTTTTTTGCAAACTGCTCTTTTGGATCCCCTTTGTTCCCCCTCAATATTAACAAGTTTTTGGGTCTTCCTTTTCACAGGCACTTGGCCCACCTACACAAATGAGGTATAATTTTTACCGGGAGACTGAGGGGAACATTGGGTGGTATGAAATGTGTCCCAGTGCGGTGATCCCACAGAGAAATGTGGGAAAAATGAGAATTTTTTTAGCTAAATTTGAGGTTTGCTGATGATTCTGGGTAAGAAAACATTGGGGGATCCACGCAAGTCACACCTCACTGGACTCCCTTGTGTGTCTAGTTTTCAGAAATGTCTGGGTTTGGTAGGTTTCCCTAGAAGGCTGCTGAGCCCAGGACCAAAAACGCAGGTGCCCCCCTGCAAAACCAGGTAGTTTTGTATTTGATAATTTTGATGTGTCCAGATAGTGTTTTGGGGCATTTCCTTTTGTGGCCGCTAGGCACAAGTGAGGTACCATTTCTATCGGGAGACTTGGGGGAACGCTGGGTGGAAGGAAATTTGTGGCTCCTCTCAGATTCCAGAATTTTATGTCACCGAAATGAGAGGAAAATGTGTTTTCTTGGTCAGATTTTGAGGTTTGCAAAGGATTCTGGGTAACAGAACCTGGTCAGAGCCCCACAAGTCACCCCATCTTGGATTCCCCTAGGTGTCTAGTTTTCAAAAATGCGCTGGTTTGCTTGGTTTCCCCAGGTGCCGGCTGAGCTAGAGGCCAAAATCCACAGGTAGGCACTTTGTAAAAAACACCTCTCTTTTCTGTGGAAAAATGTGATGTGTCCACGTTGTGTTTTGGGCCATTTCCTTTTGTGGCGCTAGGCCTACCCACATAAGTGAGGTACCATTTTTATCGGGAGACTTGGGGAATGCTGGGTGGAAGGAAATTTGTGGCTCCTATCAGATTCCAGAACTTTCTGTCACCGAAATGAGAGGAAAAAGTGTTTTTTGGGTCAAATTTTAAGTGTGCAAAGGATTCTGGGTAAGAGAACCTGGTCAGATCCCCACAAGTCACCCCATCTTGGATTCCACTAGGTGTCTTGTGTTTTGGGCCTTTCCTTTTGTGGGCGCTAGGCCTACCCACACAAGTGAGGGACCATTTTTATCGGGAGACTTGGGGGAACACAGAATAGCAAAACAGGTGTTATTGCCCCTTGTCTTTCTCTACATTTTTTCATTCCAAATGTAAGGCAGTGTGTAAAAAAGACGTCTATTTGAGAAATACGCTGTAATTCACATGCTAGTATGGGCACCGCGGAATTCAGAGATGTGCAAATAACCACTGCTTCTCAACACCTTATTTTGTGGCCATTTTGGAAATACAAAGGTTTTTTTCACTTTTTATATTCCAGCAAATGAATTGCTGTAGACCCGGTGTAGAATAAAAACCCATTGCAAGGTGCAGCTCATTTATTGGCTCTGGGTACCTAGAGTTCTTGATGAACCTACAAGCCCTATACAACCCCGCAACCAGAAGAGTCCAGCGGACGTTACAGTATATTGCTTTAAAAAATCTGACATCGCAGGAAAAAGTTACAGAGTAAAATGTGGAGAGAAATGGCTGTTTTTTTCACCTCAATTTCAATATTTATTTTTATGTCAGATGTTATTTTCTGTAGGAAACACTTATAGGATCTACACAAATGACCTCTTGCTGAATTCAGAATGTTGTCTGCTTTCCAGAAATGTTTAGCTTTCTGGGGGATCCAGCATTGGTTTCTCACCCATTTTGGTCACTACCTGGAAGAAGGCTGAAAGCTCAAAAAATAGTGAAAATGGGGTATGTCCCAGTAAAATGTCAAAATTGTATTGAAAAATTGGGTTTTCCAATTCAAGTCTGCCTGTTCCTGAAAGCTGGGAAGATGTTGATCTTGCCACCGCAAACCCTTTGTTGATGCCATTTTCAGGGAAAAAACCATGAGCTGCCTTCTGCAGCCCTTTTTCCCATTTTTTTGAAAAAAAACTAAATTTTCACTGTATTTTGGCTAATTTCTTGGTCTCCTTCAGGGGAACCCACAAAGTCTGGGTACCTCTAGAATCCCTAGGATGTTGGGAAAAAAGGACGCAAATTTGACGTGGGTAGCTTATGTGAACAAAAAGTTATGAGGGCCTAAGCGCGAACTGCCCCAAATAGCCAAAAAAAAGGCCCGCCACAGGAGGGGGAAAAGGCCTGGCAGCGAAGGGGTTAAATGACTGTGCTGTGTTTGACATTGTCACTGGTAGGTTGATTTTCCCACTTCTATGGCCACTCTTTGGCATCTCTATTTGCAGATATTTGTGCTCCACGATCGCTGCTTGTGTGTTGACTGCAGCCAACTACAGGTCATTCCTATGTCTACAATACTGTACAGTTGATTTTCAATGTTTGAACCTTGTTAAACAAATACATACTTAAATCATTTGACATACTCCATACTTGTATTTTTTAAAGGCTGTTTATTTAAGAAGTAGAGTGGGATGTGCAATGGGTTGGGGTGATGGTGGAAGAAAGTCCAGGTTAGAGTCCAGTCTATTGTATCACAGGTGCATTGTCTAAGGGGGGCATAGGAAGGGGAGCAATGGCAGTTCAAGGTGGACAGGGTGAAAGAGTGGGACACAAGGGTGACAATCAGGAGAGTCTTATTTCCTGGCAGGGGTCTTGGCAATAGTCTCTGGCTTCTGCCTGGATTGCAGGAAACATTTGCGGGGTGGAATTCCTTCTGCATGGGGAGGGGTGCTGATGGCCTGCTGGTCCTGTGGCGGGGCCTCCTGTCCACTAGCGGTAGCGGATGTGGAGGGCTGTTCATTGATTTGGCTAGTGAGGTGCCACTGCCTCGCTCATAGTGTTGGCCATGTCTGCCAGCACCCCTGCAATGGAGACCAGGGTGGTGTTGATGTCCTTCAAGTCCTCCCTGATCCCCAGGTACTGTCCTTCCTGCTGCCGCATGTTCTCCTGAAACTTGACCAGTATCTGGTCCAATGTATCCTGGAAATGTTAGTATGCTCCCAGGATCGCGGTGAGTGCCTCCTGGAGAGTCGGTTCCCTGGGTCTGTCCTCCCCTGGTGCACAGCAGTCCTCCCAGCTTCCCTGTTGTCCTGTGCCATGGTCCCCTGAACCGTGTGCTCACTGACACTGACCCTAGGTCCCTGATGGTCCTGTGTTTATGGGGTGGTCTGGGGTCACTGTAGTGCTGGACAAACTGCTGATTGATGTGTCCTGGGGACAGAGGTATGGGTGTGAGAGTGTGCCTTGGTAACCGACTGTGTGGATATCCCTGATGGGCCAGGTTTGTCATCCAGATCCAGGTGAGCAGAGCTGCTGTCATTGCTGTAAGCCTCTTCTGTGGGGGGACTGGATGTTGCTGGCACCTCTTCTCCGGTGACATTGGCTAGGGGACCTCTGGGGAAGTAAATGCAGTGTTATTGTTTCTGCGTGTGACATCATGTGCATGAGTGTGTTATCCTCTATGGTTGTTGTTGCCCTGGCAGATTTGCCTTTGTGTGATTTATTATTTGGTGGGCTAGGTGATTCTCTCCAGTGTGCATGCAGTGGTGATTAGTGTCCATGCAGGTCTGTGAGGGGTGTCCATGCATTGGTGTTACATGCAGGACTTGGTATTGAGATGAGTGGGTTGTTATGGTGGTCTATGTGGGAGGTGGTGAAGTGATGGGAGTGAGGGTAAGGGTGGGGGTTTGTGATGACTTGCAGGTAGGGGGGTGATAGTAATAGAGATTTGACTTACCAGAGTCCAGTCCTCCTCCTACTCCTGCCAGGCTCCCAGGATGCATGATTGCCAAGACTTGCCCCTCCCATGTTGTTAGTTGTGGGAGAGGAGGTGGGGGTACATCGCCAGTCCTCTGTACATCTAGTTGGGTCTTGCTGCTGTGGAACGCACCTTCCCCCGTAGGTTATTCCAACTCTTCCTGATGTCATCCCTTGTTCTTGAGTGCTGTCACACTGCTTTGATCCTGTCCACAATTCTCCACCATAGCTCCTTCTTCCTAGCAATAGATGTCTGCTGCATCTGTGATCCAAATAACTGTGGGTCTACCCAGATTATTTCCTCCACCACGACCCTTAGCTCCTCCTCAGAGAATCTGTTTGTGGTGCCATGGGTGTAGTGTGAGTGGTGTGGGTGAGGGTGTGTGGGGTGATGTGTTGGGGTGTGTGATGTAAGGTGCGTGGATGGTATATAGGTGATGATGTTATGTGGCTCTGGTTGTGTGGGTGACCTTGCTCTCTCTCTCTGTTGGCAATGGTTTATCTTCGTAAATGGTTGTGGGTAATGTGGGTGCATGGTTTATAGTGGTGTGGGTGTGTGGATGTGGTGTGTGTATGCGTGTCAGGTGTGTGTAGTTTGAATTGTCCAATATGGTGTGGTTTTGTTTGAGTGTGGGTATTTTGAGCGCTGCAGTGTGTTCCCCCAGTGGTTTACTGCCATTGAATGTCCACTGAAGTGATTCGTGGGTCATAATGCTGTGGGCATATTTCTGTTGGCGTAATGGTGTGGGTTTTGCTACCTCCAGTTTATCACTGACCTTTTGGCTGGCGGACTTGTGTGTGTTGCTGTATAGTGACAGATTGGTATGTGTGTCTTAATATGCTTGGTAGTTATCCACCTCGGCAGTGGTATGTTGGTGACACTCGACTTGGTGGTAAGCAGGATTTACCGCCAATGTCATAATGAGGGCCTGAGTCTTAATTGAAGGAATACATCAGCAGATTACTTACATATCAAGCTAATGTCCCTTCCTAAACTAGGATTCAGGCAAAAGATCCTCAAGTCATATTGTACTTACCAACAAGCCAGACCATCTCTGGTCCAAGTTGTGACGTCTACATAGATACAATGCTTTTATGTAGTACAAATGAATCATATTTTGATCCAGGGAAGTAGGCATACACACTTTAGATTTATAAATCCAGAAAGCATACAACTGGCACATTGATGGAATGGAAGTTCTTCCGATTGTGGTAGACCTGTCCCCTTGTATTGTGGCACCAAGCCAATATGTGTGCCATCTATTGATGCAAACACCTGTGGTAGTACAACCAAAACACAACATTCTCCTTTCACATTGGCCAAATCCTGTTGACACAGGAATTGGATCTATCTGTTGATATGTCTCATCAAGGAAGCAAGGACTTCTTGGGGCACACCTCTGAAGGTTGGTTGGGACATGCCCCAGATACTGCCACAGTGTACTGAAAAGAGCCAGTGACCACACAAAGCAGGAGGTTTACTACTGGTGTTGTGGCTGTTGGATTCATATTGTGAGGCAGGAGATCAGGCTCCTACTGCTGACACAAATCCAGGATAGTTTGCCTATTTAGCCAACATTGTTTTATGAGCACCCTTTCCTCTATGGTAGATCTGGAAGTGGGCTGGAACACCTGAGGCCCTTGTCTCCTACCCATGGCTGAGTTTAGACATCTGTATGTATGGAAAAGAAAATGTCAGCTGAAATGGTCACACTATACTTATAACATCAACACACATCTTAAGTCTTGGTAACATTAGGAATGTCATTGTGTAATACATGTGCACACATTCGTAACAAATTTTTGAAACTTCAAAAAAACATTTTTCGTTATATTTTATTTCATTATTTTCAAATAATACAATTGAAAGGAATTAATTGCAAATTTATTTTTCCTTTTCTTTCTTTTTAATACTGTCAATGGAGGAATGACTTTCAGTGCATAACTACAGATGACACACACAGTTAGGGTTCACATCTTATTGTGTCATATCTTGCCAAAACAGTGTTGTTTGAATCTGATATTTAAAAATATACTAGCTTCCATTTGGAATGCTGGTGACGCACTAACAACTGAAAAATGTACAGCTTCACATCCTGAAATGGTGGCTGTCTGACCTTGCCATCAGGACATTGGCTACCCTATGGCTGTTGGCGGACGTTGACTACGTAGTAGATGGTATACTCCACAACGGTCCATAGGTTGAAGTGTATGATAGCTATGCATGAAAGCCAATGGCTGTGTCCGTCTCCATCATGGATTGTGTCATCTGTGTACTTTTAGGTAGCATAGTCAAAAAAGCTCATTTGCCTACTAATACTGTGGCCAATAAGACCTAATTTCTTTGCTGCTGTCACTGAGCTCTGGGATCACAATGGATGAATAGTATCATCATCGGGAAATGCTCCACACCAAGCTGGTACTGCAATGCCTGGTGGGCACCCCAGACGGGGGTTCTAAACCATATTTATATAATCAAGACTTATTATATAGTCACAGATGCTTACATTCAAGCACCCGTACAAAAAAGAGGTCAAAAAAGTTAATTAAAATTGGTTATACATCTCCCAAACAACATCATATTTTAATCAGTATCATGAAGATGAAGACCAAGGTTAAAAACAAAAATTGAAAGTCATATATAGAGTGTAATGCTCTTGGTACTTTCACATCATACTAAGGGCTCCAGGTTTTTATAGGGCCTTTAGGAACAGGTCAACATGTTTCGCGTCTGTCGGTCCATCTGGATCCATTGACGCTTCATCAGGACCAAAAATGAATAACCTCTTCATATAATACAAAAGAAAAGGAACAACCACCTCTAGTAGGGTAGAGAAGCCGGTAACTTACAATTTAAGTACACTGGTTACATCAGGTCACCCATCCCCAATATGAGAAAGGACCCCCTGGGGAACACGTTCCTAGGACTGGTTTTGTCGTAAGGTCCAGACTGTGGACCTAACCTCCGGAAACAGTGCCCACTTAAACTTCCCCTTCAACATCCCAACTCACCCCTTCCACATCCTATCCCACCCCTTCCAAATTTAAATCCGCCCCTCCCAAATGTCTTTCTACCCTTTCCAAATTCCAGTCCACCACAAATCCAAACCGACCCCTCACAAACCCAAAACAATCCTTCCCAAACCCAAGGATCCCCCTCCCAGTGAGATCATTGAGGTTGCTGCTCTCTGCCCCAGAGATGTCCCTTCCAGAAGAGGTTTATTTTGGCAGTGACATTAGGAGTAGGCCTGGGTATAGAACTCCGCTCCGTCGTGGAGTTTGAGGATATCAGACACCCCGAATTCCGCACTCCAGCACAAAGCTGAGGATTTTCGCTCTTGCAAGATTGGGGTTTAGCGCTCTCTCATGAGCGTGATGATTGTCCTGGGCTACTAGCGAGCATGTGCAAGACTTCGTGTTCTCTTGTGTTGCTTCCAGCCACGCTGGTGGACAAAACTGACTGCTCTTGAGTGCAAACTCACTTATGAAGTAGATTTTCTACTCAAGTGCCTCTAAATCTAGTTTAAAAGACATTTTTTGACTAGATTTTCTTCTGCAATGGACTCCACGATTTGTTTTTCAGATTGAGAAGCCTTGTTTTTCTAAACAGGAAGTAAGTGTGTCAGAGACTCTGACTTCCTGCTCCTGTCCAGCAGGCTCCACCCAGTGCTTTGTTCAATCCTTGGATTTTGAGGTGTAAGGATCACTCTGTTTGTCTTCTGGATATAACTTTGGATTTAAGGACTTTGTTTTTGTGAAATCACACAAGTAAGTTCTAAAAATATTGAATAACGGTGTTGTTTGTTTGCTTGGGCATGTACCAGTATATCTTTGTACTTTAATTTGATTTTAAAAATGTATAGAGATGGGTTGCCTGGAGTTTAAATATGGGCCTAGTTATTATTTATTTAGCATTTCATTGATTTTTCACCTTTTGTGAAGGAAAATTGTTATAAAGCTGACTACCTTTTCTACATGTTTGTAACATTTTCAATATAATTTTAGTGTGTGGCCTAAATTCCAAAGGGCCATGTAAGCCAGTCAGCCCAGGCCAGTATTAGTAGTCATGAGTGTATGAAATAAATGTTTCTGTGATATATGTTTATAAACTTTTAAAGGATGGCATTAGATTAAATCTAAAATGCTGGCTATTGTTTGCATTTCATTTTTTTGTTGTTGCAAAAAGCATGCATATTGTGGGATAATAAATTAATATTTGAAGACATAGGAGGATGTTGTTTGACCACGTGGCTGGCAGCCATTTTGTGCATGCAGCCAGTGTCCCCTTGCCAAATGCTTACATGTGTTCTTCTTTGTTCTTCTTGCTCCTTGGTGTTGTTTTTTGATCATGTGACTGGCAGTAATTTTGTGCATGCAGCCAGTGTCGCTTCATTGTAGGCTTCCATGTGTTCTTTGTTTGCCATGCCTCCTTTCTCCTTATTGTCTTTGTTTGAACATGTGGCTGACTGGCAGCCATTTTGTCCATGCAGCCGTTGTGCCTTGCACTAGGCTTGCATGTGTTCTTTGTTTGCTATTCCTCCTTGCTCCTTATTGTTGTTGTTTCAGCATGTGACTGGCTGGCAGCAATTTTGTCCATCGGCAAGTGTCTCTTGCCATAGGCTTGCATGTGTTCTTTGTTCTCCATGCTTCCTCCTTGCTCCTTGTTGTTGTTGTTTGAGAATGTGGCTGGCTGGCAGCCATTTTGTGCGTACATTGTGCAGCCAGTGTGTTTTTCACATAGGCTTACAAATAAACATCGATAATTATTGATCATTTGTTTTTTAAGTTTCTATTTTAATTTTTTCTATTTTCATGTTTACATTTTCACTGTTAATTAGAATTTTTTACGGCATTTTTAATTTCTTTTTTATTTGAATTTTTTTATTGTAGATTAATTTTTTTATTACTTTTTATTTTTTTTACATTTATGTTATTTATTTTTGATTTTTAATTTGGATTTTTTTATGTCTTTTTTAATTTTTTTATTCTTTTTTTTTTACTTTTTTTATTTTTCATTTTAATCTTTTCATTTTTATTTAATCCTGCAGTTTGCCTTGATCCATTCATCCATTCTATTCCGCTCCTCCATCCATCAAAAACACACAGCTGCACTACAGCATTCAGTTTCTTAGGTGTAATTCCATTTCCTCCAGGACACCCTGGGTGCGGAGCACAGCAGACAAATCAACAGCATAATTCAGTTAACGATTATTCAATTTTCCCACAACCACCTTGCCCTAATAGGTTATTTAAAGGATTATTCCATTTACCCATGCACCTCTCTCTGACTACCCCAGGTGTCTTCTTTAAAACAGATGGAGATAAAGCAAAGAGCTAGATCTGCCTGTTGTGCTGTCTAGTTTGAAATGTAAATTTTTATGGTGTGGTGGTGTGGTTTAGTTTGCCTTTACAATGTTTGATTAAAAAGGTATATTACATAAGTAACCAACAGCACTAAGATTGAATTTCCCTGTTCAATTTTAAAAATGCAGCAACAATGCCAGGTTTCACTAACTACATGTTTTTATCACTTGGTTGTTTTTAGGTGTACAAGAGAAGAGACCCCACATCACTCGCAGTATTGCCAAAAAGAAGGCCTTACAGATACTTTGGTCCACAGGCACCAAAGTGTTTCGCTTGTGCATCTTAATGCCACTGCCAACCTAGAGCTCAAGCTTAAGATGTCTTAAGATGGCCCAAAAGAAAGTTGTTTAAAAGACAGTGACCAGTGAGAAGAAGCAGCTTTCTACCAGTGGTGTGCCAACCACAACCCTTTTTGGGAGACATGTGCCCGCCTCACTAGTCTGCTGGGAGAAACCAGGGAGAACACCTGCATCAACAGAACCACCCAAACCAAAGCCCAAGACCATGTCTGTCAGTGAGGCAGCCACAGCAATCAAGGCAACGTCGATGAGCAGAGATGTTGAATTGGATTTGTCCCTTTCGCAAAGAGGTACCAAATCAGTCCAGGAAAAAGAGCAACGTAGACAGCAGACAGATCTTCCTAAAGTTTGAGCAGAACAGGAGGTCAAGCTTTTTGTTGAGCAAGAACCTCCTCTTTTAGAATCTAGGGCTCCCAGATCTCCATCAAGAAAAAGTAAGGGTACTACTCCACCATCTTCTCCAAGCAGCTCTTCTGATGGCGATGATAGGGGCATAGAGTGGACCCCAGCAGAGTCCAGGAGACTAGAAAGTTTTAGAATCATGGAAGGGGATGATAAGGATGATGATGACGAGCCAGTCCTTGGGGAAGCTGGCACAGAGTACTCTGACATTACTATCAATTGGCTCTGAGGGATGTGGCACAGACAGCACCACAAGCTCCCAAATTTATAAGGCCCCAGAGGAGACCTGCACTAACATGTACCTCAGTAGAAGTATGCACTGCAGAGAGGAAATCATCACACCCACAACCACCTCCATCTAATTCTTCTTCATGCATTGGCAGTGATCAAATGAGAAAGTACTCCTCCCCAGTTTGGGACTTTTTGCGATTAGCAAACAAAGAGAACATTGCCATATGCTCCATTTACTATGCAAGTGTTTGTTGAGGTAATCCTTGTTTACATTATGGGACTGGAGGCCAGACAACCCACATGAAAAAGCATCATGCAATACGGTGGGATCAGTACCTTAAAAAAATGACTCAACATGGTCATTGTGGTGAAGGTGAGGATAGCCAGGAAACATCAGCTACAACTGGTCAAATCACGGTAGAAGGCGAGGAAGAAGAGGGTGACATCATCCTCACTCAAAGCAGCCCTGTCGCCAGCAGTGCACCAGAAATACCCACCTTAAACCTTAAAGACCCCACAATGGCACAGGAAGACGTAGAGTCAGATGGAGATACTACAGCATACTGCGACTGTACCACAACGTGCATCAAATCGCCCACCATGTAAATCTGAAAAGTCGCCTGTGTCAGTGGCCCCACAAAAGAAGAAACTTCAGGCTATAGGGCATGTTTAGGCAGAAAGGGCCCAATGGCCTCAACCATCCAGTGGTACTTTTTTATAATGGGAAGCTGGCACAAATGTTAACTCTGGACCTCCTCTGTTTTTCTTTTGTGGAAGTAGTGGGATTCTTAGAGTTTGTGGGAGCCCTCTGCCCAAAATGGAAGGTCAAGGCCGAACCTATTTTGCCAGAATTGCTGTTCCAGCGCTGCATCATGATGTGCTGCAAATGGTTGGACAAGCTTTGCCGCAAAGTGTTGTCCACACTATCCACCCGACGTCAGACATGTGGACAGTTGTAAGGCAACTGATTACATGTGCATCACTGCACACTGGATCTCTTTTCTTGGGGTAAAGCAAAAGCTATCTACAGGTCTTTGCTCTTAAGAATTTTTTAAGAGTGCTTGGTGGTATGCAACAGTAGCCATGTTTGCCATGGATAAGTCACACACAGCTACAAGCATTATGGAGGAATGTAATAGCAAGTTGTCTGAATGGGTACGACCCAGAGGTCTTTGAGTTGGATTTGTTGCCACGGATAACAGTAATATAGCCTAGGCCAAGGCAGACGGTGGCTATTTCAGCATCTTGTGCTTGGCGTACTGCATCAACCTGGTTATGTAAGACTTTCTCAACAAAGAAGACATTGGCCCTCATTATGACATTGGCGGTAAATACTGCTTACCGCTATGCTGACTGCCTCCAACATATCGCCACCTCAGCGGATTACCGCTACCCATATTATGACACACACATAGCAATCAGTCACTATACAGACACACACACAAGTCTGCCAGCCCAAAGGTCAGTGATAAACTGGCCGTAGGAAAACACACACTG
The DNA here is from genome assembly GCF_031143425.1 of Pleurodeles waltl. Lineage (NCBI taxonomy): Eukaryota > Metazoa > Chordata > Amphibia > Caudata > Salamandridae > Pleurodeles > Pleurodeles waltl. The sequence continues at coordinate 653,910,011 of NC_090443.1, read as the reverse complement.
TTACACCAACAGAACTATGCCCGCAACATTATGACCCATGAATCTCCGTGGCGGACATTCAATGGCGGTAAACCATTGGCGCTTCATACCTCCACGTTCAAAATACTCACACACTGCCAAAACAACACTACATTGGACAATTTGAATAACACCCACACACAGATCACACACACACACCCACACCACTATAAAACACACACCCACATTACCCACAACCCTTCACGACTAAAAACAATTGCCACAAGAGAGATAGAAAGACCACAGATAAGACCACAGCCACACACCACTATCACCTATACACCATCCAAGCACCTTACATCACACACCCCAACACATCACCCACACACACCCTCACCCACACCACTCACACTACACCCATGGAACCACGACACCCCAGGTTCTCAGAGGAGGAGCTAAGGGTCATGGTGGAGGAAATCATCTGGGTAGAGCTACAGCTATTCAGATCACAGGTGCAGCAGACATCCATTGCAAGGAAGATGGAGGTATGGCGGAGAATCGTGGACAGGGTCAATGCCGTGGGACAGCACCCCAGAACAAGGGATGACATCAGGAAGAGGTGGAACGACCTACGGGGGAAGGTACGTTCCACAGGAGCAAGATACCAAATAGCTGTACAGAGCACTGGCAGTGGACACCCACCTCCTCCTCCACAACTAAGAACATGGGAGGAGCAAGTCTTGGCAATCATGCATTCTGGGGGCCTGGCTGGAGTAGGAGGATGACTGGACTCTTGTAAGTCAAATCTCTATTACTATCACCCCTCTACCTGCATGCCATCACATACCCCTATCCTTACCCTCAATCCCATCACTCCACCACCTCCCACACACCCCACCATCACAACCCACCGATCCCAATACCAAGCCCTGCATGCAACACCAATGCATGGACACCACTCACAGACCTGCATGGACAGCCATCACTAAAGCATGCACACAACAGAGAATCACCTAGCCCACCAAATAACTACTCATACAAGTCAAAGCTTCCAGGGAAATAACAACCATAGAGGGCAACACACCCGTGCACAAGATGTCACATGCATAAACAATAACACTGCATTTACATCCCCAAAGGTCCTCCACGCAATGTCACCGAAGAGGAGGTGCCAGCAACATCCAGTCCCCCCCAGAAGAGGCCCATGGTGATGACAGCAGCTCTAGGCTCCTGGATCTGGATGACCAACCTGGCCCATCAGGGACCTCCAGACAGCCGGTTACCCAGGCACAGACCCATACCACCACAGAGCCTCCCCCTCAGGAAACACCACCATAGTACACACCCAGCGGGCCAATACCAATGTCCCTAGGACACGTCAATCAGCAGTGTGTCTACCACTACAGGGCCCCCAGGCAACCCCACAAACACAGGACGATCAGGGACCTGGGGTCAGTGGCAGTGGGCACACAGTCCAGGGAACAGAGGCACAGGACAACAGGGAAGCGGGAAGGACTTCTGTGTGACAGGGGGAGGACAGGCCCAGGGACCCGACTCTCCAGGAGGCACTCACCAAGATCCTGGGAGCATACCACCATTCACAGGAGACGATGGGCTAGATACTGGACAAGTTGCAGGAGACCCAGCGGCTGCAGGTGTGACAGTACCTGGGGATCAGGGAGGACTTGAAGGACATAAACACCACCCTGGTCACCATTGCAGGGGTGCTGGCAGACATGGCCCACATCATGAGGGAGGCAGTGGCACACCAGCGGGCCCCTGACACTAGCCAAACCACTGAACAGCCTTCCACGTCTGCTGCAGCTAGTGGACAGGAGACCCCGCCACAGGACCAACAGGCCACCAGCACCCTCCACCTACAGAAGGAGAACCACCCCACAAACAGTCCCTGTGATCCAGGTAGAAGCCATAGACTATTGCCAAGACCACTACCAGGAAACAAGACTCTCCTGATTGTCACCCTTGTGTCCCACTCAGTCACCCTGGCCACCTTCAACTGCCAATGCTCGACTTCCTCTATCCCTTTGGACAATGCACCTGTGATCCACATGGACTGGACTCTATCCTGGACATTCCTCCACGATCATCCCAGCCCATTGTACATACCCCTCTACTTATTGGCACTTAAATAAACACCATTTGAAAAAATACAAGTATGGAGTCTGTCAACTTATTGAACTATTTATTCGTTTAACAAGCTTCAAACATTGCAATACAACTGTACAGTCATGCATACATAGGAATGAACTGTAGTTGGCTGCATTCAAAATACCAGGAGCGATAGTAGGGCACAAGTATCTGAAAACAGAGATGCCAAATGGTACAGTAAATGGCCATAGAAGTGGGAAAATCAGCCTGCCAGTGACAATGTCAAAAACATAACTGTCAATGAAAAGTGAAGTTATAGTGTCTTACCCATGTTGGAAGTATTGTCTTATTATTGCACTTCTGTTGTCCTCATCCTTTGCCTCCTCATCTTCACTGTCCACAGGGTCCACTGCTGCCACACGGCCATCTCCAGCCTCATCCTCCTGCAGAAAAGGCACCTGGCGACGTAAGGCAAGGTTGTGCAACATACAGGATGCCACGATGATCTGGCAGACCTTCTTGGGTGAGTAGTACAGGGATCCACCTATAAGGTGGAGGCAACGAAACCTGGCTTTCAGGAGGCTGAATGTCCTCTCTATGATTCTTCTTGTTCGCCCATGTGCCACATTGTAACGTTCCTCTGCCCTTGTCCTGGGATTCCTCAGAGGGGTCAGTAGCCATGAAAGGTTGGGGTATCCAGAGTCACCTGAAAATATCGAGGGGCAACTGTTAGCCACACACTAACCCTTAGGGCCCATGCCATACCCATACACCTACACCAACTTGGTGGGGACCAGGGCTCACCTATTAGCCACGCCCTGTGCCTATGGAGTTGAGCCATCACATCTGGGATGCTGCTATTCCTCAGGATAAAGGTATCATGCACAGACCCAGGATACTTTGCAATGACATGGGAGATGTTCTGGTCTGCCAGGCACACTATCTGCACATTCAAGGAGTGAAAGCTCTTTTGATTTCTGAACACCTGTCCATTTCTCTGGGGGGACAAATACAATATGTGTACCATCAATAGCCCCAATATTGTTGGGGATATGTCCCATTGCATAGAAATCAGCTTTCACTGTGGCCAAATCCTCCACCTGGGGGCACGCAATGTAGCTGCGCATGTGTTTAATCAGGGCAGACAACACTCTGGTCAGCTCTATTGAGAACATTGGCTGAGGCATTCCTGCTGCCAAGCCCACTGTCATTTGTAACGAGCCAGTTGCCAAGAAATGGAGCACAGATAGAACTTGCACAAGAGGGGGGATCCCGGTGGGCTGACAGATAGCAGAGATTAGGTCAGACTCCAATTGGGCATACATCTTTGTGACTGTGGCCCTGTCCAGTCTAAAGGTGAGGATAATGTGCCTGTCCTCCATTGTTGCGAAGTCCACCAGGGGCCTGTACACGAGGGATGTCTCCATCTCCTATTCATCTGCAGCGGTTGCAATCTAGGGGTCAAAACGGTGACCAGCTGGTCAGTATTCCATATTTACAAACACTACACTGCATTGCATGTTGTGACTGTAACAGTATATTTTTGGATAGGCCCAAATGGTGCCTATGTGTACGGTGACACAATTATGTGCCATGGCCTGCCCCCCTCCTGAAGTGGCATCCACATGTTCTGTATGGAGAGACATGTGGAAATGAGGCAACTCCGCTGACGTTGTGCGCCGTTGCGGGAGGCGGTCGTGAACCACCGTGCAACTCCTCATTGGATAACCTTGGGCCCTATGGGTTACAGTGGCCAATGGTGATGTACGCCGGCGGTGACGGTACGCACCGTCGCAAACGTGACCGCCATTTTCTGTTCACTAACTTGCTACCTGACCTTCAACAGGACCTATACTGCAAGTGCTGCTGTGCTGTGTCTGGAACCAACCATGGCTCATGTCACTGGGGAAAGGGCCCCGGCCTTCACCGCTGTGGAGTTGGAGAGACTGGTGGATGGGGTCCTAGCCCAGTACTGAATGCTGTATGGGCCTCCAGACCAACAGATGAATACACTGTGAACATGATGCATGGGGCATAAATGCATGGAGTTGTATGTGAGGGCCTTGTGTAGGGGGGTTAGTGTAAGGGCCCTGGGTAGCATGCTGCATGTGTGGTGGGCAATGTCTTTGCGTAAGGGGATGTGAAGGCTATGGTGAGCCATGAGTGTAACAGGCAGGACAGTCTGACTGATACCTTTTCCTATGTGTATATCTCTGCAGGGTCAGCACCCATCAAAAAAAGGGTATATGGTGTGCCATCGCCAAGGACGTGCGGACCCTGGGCGTCAACGGCAGGCAGAGTACCCACTGACGCAAACGGTGTGAGGACCTGAGACGCTGGCCATGGAAGATGGCAGTGGCCCAGCTGGGGATGCCCTCCCAACGCAGAAGGGGTGCCTGTCTGACCCAGACCCCCCTGATGGCCCGCATACTAGCGGTGTCCTATCCGGAGCTGGATGAGCGCTTGGGGGCATCACAGCAGCAACAAGGGGGTAAGTACAGTGCCCCAATATACTATTTGCGTGTGGTGGGGGGGTTTCTGGTTGGGGGATGTGGGCCTGTGGGTGCCCTAGGCCAGGCTGGACATTGCAGGGTGGGTCCCATGTTGGGCAGGGTCTGATGTAAACCTCCTCCAACCAAGGTAGTAGGCATCCACTACTGGGTGGGGCTCTGTGGGTCTCAGGTATGCTGCAATTGGCGTTATGTATCCCTATCCATGGGCTGGTGGCTAGCATTGTGACTGTTAGTGCATTGCCTAGTGCATAGGACTGTTCCCTGTGTGTGTCGTGTACGCCAACGGTGGTGTTGTTGTCGCCATTGACCAAGGGTATCCTTTGTCTCTCCCCCCCTTTTTGTTTTGTCACCCTTTCCTTATCTGCATTAGCATCATCTGGCGGAGGAGCTGAGGCACCGGCAATGGGGAGAGCTGCATTCCACAGGGCCCAGGAGGCCGAATCCACAGACGGTGAGGGCACCAGTGGGACGGAGGGCGAGGAGAGCACCACAGTGGAAATTGGAGGGGACCATTCTGACAGTGATACCGCCTCTGATGGAAGCTCCCTAGTGGTGGCAGACACCTCTGTGCCCACCCCAACACCAGGTATAGCCACCACCCCCACACCAGCACCACCGTCCCAGCAGCCCCTCAGCATTTTTCCCGTGCCCGCTCACCCAGGAGGGTGGGCATCTCCTTCGACCCAGGCACCTCAGGCCCTGCCCCAGTTAGCCCTGCTGTCCTGAGTGAGGAGGCTATTGACCTCCTGTGATCCATCTATGATGGGCAGTCAAACATTGTGAATGACATCCAGGGGCTGGCAGCCCATTTTCAACAAACAAATGCATTCCTGGAGGGCATTTGCTTTGGCATGGCGCCCAACAGAGATCAATCCAGGCTCTAGCCTCCACCCTGATGACAGCCATTGTCCCTGTTTCTAGCCTCCCCCCTCCAACTTCCTCTACCCAATTCCATTCCCCTCAAACCTAATCTATCCCAAGCACACATGCAGACCAGCATGCCCACAAGACAACACACAGGAGTGGTTCAGGCAAACACAAGCACCACACATCAACCCACAGGCACTCACACAAACACCATCCAGATGCAGACATACCAACATCCACTACCTCAACTGTGTCCCCCTCCGCCTCCTCGTCCACCTCCCTCACAGTCGCGTCTGCACTCACACCTGCATGTGCTACATCCTCATCCACTCCCACCATCACCATCACGCTTATTACTACACGCCCCTCACTGGCAGTCACCACCCCCACACATCCCCTGTATGAGTATCCCCTGATACCCCTGGATCCATTGTGTCTGTGCCCCTCCTCCCAAAGTACACAAACACAAGCACTCAGACAACCAACAGCCATCTACCTCATAACCGCATCAGTCCCATGCACCCAAAATCAGCAGACAGACACCTCCTACAACCATTTCCTCTTTCTCCACTCCCAAACCTTCACCCTCTTCCCGCCCCAATGTCCCTAAGAAGCTTTTCCTCTCCAGCTCAGCCACCTAGACCATGGCCACAGTAGTGTCAGCAGCTACTGCAGGTGGGAGAGCATCCCAGGAACCGGGAAGCAACTCTGAAAGGGTGCCTGCACCAGCAGCATCTAGGAAGGGCAAGGAGGCACCACCAGCTGCGACAGGGAAAGGCAAGGAGGCACCACCACCAGCATATAGGAAGGGCAAGGAGGCACCACCAGCTGCTACAGGGAAGGGCAAGGAGGCACCACCAGCTGTGACAGGGAAGGGCAAGGAGAAATCCCCAGCTGCTGACAGGAAGGGCAAGGGGCCTGGCCCAGCAGGCAGGAAGGACAGGAGGACTGGTGCTGGGACTCATTCGCAGCCCCACCACCAACCATAGTGGTTCAGCCGTCCGAGGCTGCAAGGGAAGGGCTGGAGCCTCCCCCCACCATTGCCACCAGCACCACCACCACTGCCAGCAGCAGCAGCCCCAGTGGGCAGCCATCCGAGGCTGCAGGGGATGGGCTGGGGCCTCCCCCCACCACTGCCAGCACCGCCACCAGCACCGCTGGCAGCAACAGCTGCCTCAGTGGGCAGCCATCCGAGGCTGCAGGGGATGGGCTGGAGCCTCCCCAACTCACTGCCAGGACCGCCACCAGCACTGCCACTAGCACTGCCGCCAGCACCGCCAGCAACACCACTCAGCACCACTGCCATCAGCAGACCCAGTGGCAGCCATCCGAGTCTGCAGCGGATCGGCTGGAGCCTCCCCCCACCACTGTTAGCCCTGATACCAGCACCGCCACTGCCACCACTGAGCAGCTGTCACCGCCTGTGGACAGTGTGTAGTCCTGCATCCATGGGCTGTTGTGCGTCCTTGCTCCTTTTAATCCTGTGGGTCTGACACCCAGGTGAGAGACAGCGACCTTGCACTCCCCAAGATCTGCATCACAGGGCACAATGCCCCTTCCAGAACCAGTGTAAGAAGCCATCCACTCACCCCATCCTTCCCAGGATGAAGCACACTGGGCACAATGCCCCCTCCAGAAACAGTGGAAGAAGCCATCCACTCACCCCACCCTTCCCAGGATGAAGCTCACTGGGAACAATGCCCCATCCAGAACCAGTGAAAGAAGCCATCCACTCACCCCATCGTTCCCAGGATGAAGCTCACTGGGCACAATGCCCACTCCAGAACCAGTGGAAGAAGCCATCCACTAGAGAGACTGTGGCCTTGCACTCCCCAAGACCAAGCAGTGGGCAAACCACCCACTTGAGAGACTGTGGCTTTGCACTCCCCAGGACCAAGCAGTGGGCAAACCATCCACTTGAGAGTCTGTGGCCTTAAACTACCCAGAACCAAGCACTGGGCGAACCACCCACTTGAGATACTGTGGCCTTGTACTCCCCAGGACAGTGCACAGGTCATGTTGCCCCCTCCAGGACCAGTGATGTTGTACCATCTTCTGGATGAGGTGCCCCCATTCCCCATTCTCCTGAGGTGCTTGTGTATTTTCGACCTGATGCCCCAGCAGCGTTCTCTCCGTGTTGTTGCAGGAGTGAGGTGGGGCCTTGGACTATATGTTGTGGCACTGTGGCCCACGGACATTGAGGAATGGGCAGTGTCCCTCCATTTGTAAATATGTTAACACATTTGTATTTTGATGTACTTATTCATGTTATTTTATCGTATTACCCTCACTTTCTTCAAATATTTTTGTCCTTGCATTATTCCTGAGGGGTACGGGTGGAATATGTAATGAGGTGTTGCGTGTTGCATGTGTCACTTTCTTTTTCCTCCCCCCTCCCTTGTGTGGTAGGCGGCAGTACTCACACCGTGGTCATCTTTGCTGGCGTTGCTGTTCATAATTCAGCAGAAGGTAGACAAGCATCGGAAATAAGTGCAGCTCGGCCTCCATAGCCTCGTGGATGTTCCCTGAGTCTCCACAGGTCCTTTGACTTCTGAGCTCTGTTTCAGCTAGGCTTTTGATGTTGTTGGTACCGCCCCGGAAAAGGTGGTGGATAGACCAGTCATAATAGTGTGGGTGGAATGTTGTCTTCTGCCTGGCTGTTGATTCCGCACTGGGGGTCGGTGTGTTAAAGTGTCTGTCTGGGTGGTTTCCACCGTGGTCATAATTCCATTTTGGTTAGCACTGGCCTGTTGGCGGTATTACCCCGGCTTTATCACCCACCGCCAGGGTTGTGATGAGGGCCATAGTCAGCAACATACTGACCACCTGCAGACGCATCTACACTCATTTCAGCCATTCTTTTAAAGCCCAGAAACAGTTGCAGATTATTCAGACTGATAACAGAATACCAGTTAAAGACCTAATACAGGAGGTGCCAACAAGATAGAACTCAACCTATTATATGTTTCCCCGTCTGTTTGAGCAGTACAACAGATCAATGTCTTTGTCATTCAAAGAGGAGTTGATGCAATTGGGAAAGATATGACCATGGATGTGGAAAAATGGGGCCTAGTCAAATGCCTCACACAGATGCTGCTCCCTTTTGAGGCACGTGGGAAGTTAGCAAGGAGAACAAAACAATGGGGCAAGCTATCCCATTATTGGATCTGCAACAGGAACAGCTAAAGAAGGTATCTGAAAAATTTGCATTCAGGGGTGGAAACGAAAACCCAGAAACACATGCCTTGGTTAAGAGCCTAAACTATCACTTGAGTTGCAATGCAAGACTGCAAAAGGACATAATCTTCACCAACAGGTACATCTATGCCAGCCTACTTGATCCGCACTACAAAAAAAGAAAACCCTTTTTCTGAAGGGGATGTTTCACAATACAAAAGGGGAGTGTTGAGCAAGCAGGAGAACTGGAAGAAGAATGCTCCCACTCCACAGTTCTGGGGGCCACCTTCAACTTCCAGAGAGGGCAGTCTTGTCTTACATCCGCCAACCCCACCAACAAGAAAACTGGTGACCCAACGTCTGCATTGGCTTGGTTTCAAGTGGCAGGTCTTAAGTCCACTGCAGAGGCAAAGGAAAAAGTGGTTGAGTAGGTGGCAGCATGGATGATCATTCAGAGGATGTTCCAGGAGTATCTGGGTGACACAAAAAAGGTACATGTGGATCACAACCCATTGGTGTATTGGTATGGGAAGATGCGCCAATGACCAAAGTTCAGCAGGCTGGCAATAAAGTATCTGGCTTGTACTGTAGCCAGCTTATATGCTTAACATGTTTTCAGGGCAGCTGGGGCAGTTGTAACAGCAAGAAGGAACAATCGCTCACCTCATAAAATGGAGAGATTAACCATGAGTAAAATAAAGCAGCACTATATACTCCCTGATTACACCCTTCCCGAAACACCATAGGAGGATGAAAAGGATGAGTGGTCAGAATCAAGCGTGTGAGTTGACCAACTTCTGGGTGAATCACCAGAGTTTGAGGACAAACTCTACTTCCTGGACTGAGTGTGCCAGTACCACCATAGTACTTTTTTATGATTTCTTGTTGACCTTCTTTTTGTCTTGTTTAACATTATGGCGGTCATTTTGAACACAGCGGGATTTCCCGCTGTGTTCAGGCTGGCGGTCTTTCCATCGTCCGCCAGCCTCCTGGAAAACCCATTGGCCGTATAATGTTTTCCCCGCCAGGCCGGCGGAGACAGTGTCTCCGCCCGCCAGCCTGGCGGGGAACATGGCTGCAACATTGAGGGCAGCTCCATAAGGAGCTGCCGCCAATGTTGGTGTTCGGCAGGTGCAGCAGCACCCATCGCGCACGTCAGTGCCCGTAAATCGGGCAATGACATGCGTGACGGGGGCCTGCACGGGGCCCCTGCACTGCCCATGCACAGTGCTTGGGCAGTGCAGGGGCCCCCAGGGGTGCCCCGAGGCACCCCCTCCGCCAGCCTTTTCCTGGTGGGATATCCCACCAGGAAAAGGCTGGAGGCATTTGAAACATTGTCCGCAGGGTAGCACAGCTACCCTGGCGGATGGTGTTTCATCCCGCCGCCAGGCAGCCTATCGGAGGGAGCATGGCGGTGGGTGGCAGCTGCCGCTACCGGCGGTCATCCATTTCATTATGTGGTGGTTCAGCCCACCATGCCGGCTGGCGGCCATGTTCATAATGACCGCCTATGTTTGTGTGCGGTTTATGCTGCTTCACCATTTAATAGTCAAATATAAGTCTAGATTGGAGTCAGACACATATGCAGTGAAGAAGACCAATCATACCCTTCAGGACATTGGAGACAATGCCTGCCTCCCTCATATATCATTGCCTATCCTATTTTTTTCATCACCTAGCAGGGCTGCCCGTTGATTGATCATTGATTTAAACAAAAGACTGTCAGTGCCAATGTCAAATTCCAATGTGTTGAATTGATACCATCAAAGAATAGATAATTGTTTCAACCACCAAACTTGGATTGGAAGAGGTAACTACTTCTAGTACTAAAGTAACTCCTTTTGCACAAATGAGTGGTGACATATTGAGTGTTTGTGAATTTGTGAGTGATGACTGATATATGTGGTGGCTAACAGTGAGGGAAGGAGTTCAAGAAAGTTGTAAACTTGTTTCTGAGGATTTGTATTGTTTGGGGGCTGCATGGTGATCATTTTTTCTTGAAAGTGATAGGTCTTTCAAACTTAGTGAAATTTACCTGCAGGGTCCACTCCTTTTTTCTGGCTCCTCAGAACAGACCAGCCAATTTAGTTACCAAACACAAATCTACACAAAATACTCCAGTTCTGTTTCCCTATTTGTTCTAATCTTCATTTCAACTGCAGTGCACTTCACAGGTTTACCTTTCGTGGCTTGGAACTGAGATGGAGCTACTCAGAATCTGGAGGAGGAGTATGGAAGGACTCGGGCTGGACTGAATCAACAGCTAGAAGGAGAAATGTATCTCAACTTAAAAGAGAAATCATGATGATGGCGAAGGCTTTGAGGCCTAGTACTCACTCAGCTCTGTAAACTGGAGAGAGGTGTGTTGATTTGGAAATGTTACTGAGTATATGTTTGGTGCATTGTTGGCTCAAACATGAAACTCCTTATGTTCTGGCTCTGCCTCCAAGTCCTCTCTGCACACTCCTGACTCCTCAAGAAGAAAACCTAGCTTCCTTTTGTCCTTCTCCTGTACTGTTTTTCTCAATATGCAGGCCTTGTACTAGTCCTTTCCTGCATGAATAAAACTTGGGAAAACATGGAGAGATGCAGTGACCAATTTGTCAAAACAGTATCATTTTCCTTTTAACAATCATAATTTTTAAAACTGTGTGGGTTATCTTCAATCTTCAACAATTAGGATATTCTATCTGGGGCCCCTCTGGGGCAGAAGGGCTGTGTGCATGGGTGCATGCATTTAACTGAACTGTGTCTTATTTATCCCTTTGTTTCCTCTTTCCTTCCACAACAGATTGATGATGGTGTGCTGTTCAGCTCCCCAATGAATATTGCTGCCCTTTCTTTTGTGTAGACTTTGCCTTTTTCACACATTTCCCCAAATCCTTTTTCTCACCCATTCATCAAGCCTCTAACCCTGTTCCCCCGGGCTGTGTCATTTATTGTGTGTGACTTCATTTTACACCATAAATTAATCACACACTTGCTCAGGCGGATGTGTTGAAAGTGACACCAAGTCACTGCATTACCTTCTGTCTTCTTCTACCTGAGCAAATCAACAAATGGAGGGGTAGGGAGAGATAATGGCCCAGTGTTTAGCCTCCCTAATTCAATGCACAATACACCAAGATACACTGTTCCAAAGAGGAAAATGGCAAAGGAAGTCCTATTTTTAGGAACAAGAATCCTCACACACCCAAGTGGTAGTCATGCTTCATCATCAGAATTGGTCCTCGTCAGACTGGCGCTGCAATGTCTGATGGGCACCCCCTGCAGGGGTGCTCTTTGCTGGAGATCTTTACTCGATGATGCCAAGACCCCTAAAAGGTGAGTTCGTAAGGAGAAAAAGAAAGAAGATGATGGCAAAAAAGTGTTAAAACTGGCTCAGGACCCAAAATCTAGGGAAAACCATTTATTCAACCAAAGGAGGTAGAGGCCAAGATTAAAACAAATGAGGAAAGTGAAATTAATACAATGGTCAAAACACTCTCAACCACATATAATGGAGTCAGAGTGGTGTGGATTTACCAGACCGTCCCGGGTACAAGGGTCAACATGTTTCACGTCTTTAATGGTCCAGATGGATCCAGCGACGCTTCTTCAGGACCAGATAAAATTAAACTTCTCCTTCTCTATGAATGAAAAAATGCCTATGGACTAAGGCTGTCAAATGTCAGTACTTCTGTCACTTACACTAGTGTGTGATCTGGATGTCCTATTCCTAATTGTCGCCCTGCAATCAAGAGAACAGGTGACAAAACCGTAATGTAGTTATAACAAAATGATACAAAAAACCTTGTATTTGGTGAGAAACACGCTGTGATGGTGCAGGTGGTAGAACACTTGTGCATTCAAAAATTGTTAAATAGCTTACCCCCTCATTAGAGGAACGAGCTTCATGGGACAGCGGGGGCCCAATGACTGGGCATGAACTATCTAGTAGATAATTAGACATAAAAAATAGCTGTTAATAAAGATGAACAAGGTATAGTACCCAGACAGTCTTACAGTGAAGGTGCCCATATTAGGAAAATGTTGCTGCTGCTGGACCCATTAGTCACTTACAACAACGTAAAACAGGAAACCAAAACCCACTAAAATCTTAATCAGTAAATACATAGTCACCAAGACAATCATGATGAAGTAATGGGATTGCAGATAGGCCTCTCTGATATGAGGTTTTAAGGTGTGGATAACATAATCCCCCAATATTGAGATCGAAAGGGACAGTGACAATATGGTGCTGTCACAACTCTTATACCAAAAAAAGTCCCCTACAACAGTCGACACTCCTGAAGGGTGTAACCTGAACTAGGATGCCGCCTTCTATCAGCATGGAGGGGAAGTGTTGCTGCACAAAAAAATCTAGGTGCTGACAACTCCTCCTCACTGAAGCTGGGGCAAGGCTGCAACCATTGGCGGCGCAGCCGCCCACAAGGTAGGTGGCTGCTGCTACCTTGATCTGCCATGGTGCTGATAGGGGTGGGGTGAAGAAGAGAAGAAAAAGAGAATGAAGGAGGGAGGAAATAGGAAAAATAAATAAAAATAAGGAAAAAGTCACAAAAAAATGGATTTTTTTAAAAAAAAGTAAAAGTATTGATTCATTATAGGAGAGGCTAATAAGGTAAATAAAAATGAGGAGTAGAATAATTAGGAGGGTGGAGGATTACAAGGATAAAAAGGGAAGGAAAAAAAATAAGCCCAGCACCATAAACAGAGTGAAAAAGAAGATGGCCGCGCTCTTGCAAGCCATGTGGTGCAGTTTGCACATGATTTTCAATTCAATCACATATGTCATGTTGCGTTTGATATCAAATGCAATGCGAACGGAAGCCACAGAGATCTCAACTCACTTGTGGAACTCCACATAGCGTGGAGGAGTTTTTCTTGCAAATTCACAGAGCTCCGCATAGCGTGACTCCGTGTACTCTCCCCTAATTAAGAGGCAAGTTGCGGGCATGCATCCACACTCTGGCCTACAAGCCTAGTGCCTGTTTTGCTTGTGTACAGTTTCTTTATTTCGATTTTAAGATAATTATCTCACGTTTATAAAACATTTTTTTAGAACACTATTGTCCTGGAATCATTTGATGAATGTTACTGATTGTTTGCTGATAATGTAATTTCTGATAATGTGTGTGCCATGCACTTACTCTGATTTGTGACAGTGACCAGTTTGAGGACAGTGGTACATTTTTGAAAATTGCATACATTTGTGTTGTACATTTGTGATGGTCATATTAATTCTGATGCAAGCATAAATCTTGTTACTGGACACTTACACCAAAGTTAGATGTGTTTCTGTTTGTGTGACTGGAGAATGCATGTGTGTTTATTTTTACATGATATGTCAATGATATGTACATATGCATTACACAGAGAACCTGCCACTTTACAGTTAAGTGAGGTCTAATGTTTGTGATGTATTTCGCAAACCAAGGGGGCTTTTGACCTCTATATATCTCTGCAATGTTTGCAGTTTAGTTTTAGGTTTGGTAGCACATTCTGTGTACACCCACTTGAAGTAGGCTGTAGTGTCATTGCTAAATGATCATGAGATTGTATGGATCAGATTGGATATACTGTTTCAGTTAATGGTTTAAAAATTTGGGGTGAACTAGAACACACATCTGTGCTTGATGTGACTTTTTGTGTAGGTGTCTATTGCCATAAAGGGAGTTTATACCAAATTGGTGGGAACTACTTATATCTCAAGGTCTGCTCTGATGCATTTTGTAACTACAACATTACATACCTAGGCATTATGCATCAAAATGATGTTGTTTGCTAAACATATTTACCCATGCACTAGTCAAGTACTACTGTGAAGCAACAACTCTGAGAATAACACGGTATGATCGTGACTTACCTTCTGTTCCAGCAACTACAGGTTTGATTTCCATCTTAGAACTGGCCGAGGAGCAATGGAAGGACTGGTAAGAGGGGGTTCATGACCGCAGGAAATGTGGAAAGCATAGAAAAGGTGAGTTCCATGCTTATTTACCTCCCACACTGCCAACTCAGGGTGTGGAAGTTTAGCTGCCACAGTTGTGTCAGGGGGATTGCACGTTGTGATTAGCTCAGCAGTGAAAGGAGGCTGCGATTGACGTGGGTGGTGCTTCTTAGTATTGATGGCAAACCGTCGGCAGTCTTTCACCTATGTTCCCGATGACCTCTAAATAGGGCGAATGGACCATCATGGCAGCGGGAAGGCTTTCAGTCAAAAAGTCAATGGCAGGACTGTTACTGCCAACATCTAAATCAGGCCCTTATGCTCTACAATGGAAATCAAAATCCTCCAGAAAAGCATGGTTGAAGACTGAATTTCACCCTATTTGGAAGTATTTATCTTCAATATTCTTCACATGTAGTAACTGATAAAGATGTATCTCATAATATGATCAGATCCAGTAAAATCCAAAACCTAATTTCTCAAAAAAAGCCAATCTTTATTGGATTATTAATAGACAGCCAGCCCGTGTTTTGAGGTGTGATCCTGTTTTACAGGGCTGTCACTTCTGTCTATTTTTTTCTGATTGATTCTTTCCACCAGAACAAAGTCTCTTATTGGCGGCACAGTGCATTCGAAGTCAGTTGAGGTCTTGTGCTTTTATTAACCACTTAGCTGCTGGACCCCCCACTCTCACCCCCTCCAAGGCCCCCTCCCCCACAGTGCTGAACACTTTTTGGGATATTTGGGGTAGTTTGCGCTCAGGCCTTCATAATTGTTTGTCCACATAAGCTATCCATGCCAAATTTGTGTCTTTTTTTAACATCCTATGGATTCTAAAGGTACCCAGAGTTTGTGGAAGACACCAGGAAATCAGCCAAAATACCACTGAAATTTAGTTTTTTTCTGAAAAATGGGAAAAAGAGCTGCAGAAGAAAGCATGTGTTTTTTTCCCTGACAATGGCATCATCAAAGAGTTTGTTGTGCTAACATCACCATTGTCCCAGCTTTCAGGAACAGGCAGACTTTAATCAGAAAACCACATTTTTCAACACAAGTTTGATATTTTACTGGGACATACCCCATTTAAAAAAAAAATCTGCTTTCAGCCTACTTCCAGTTAGTGACAGAAATGGAAAATAGACATAATTTTGAATTCAGCAAGGAGTCATTGTGTAGATCATTCAAGGTTTTATTGTAATTAAGGTGAAAAAAGAGTCATTACTCTTCATGTTTTCTTCTGTAACTTATTCCAGCTATGGTAGATTTTTAAAAGCCGTATATTGTTATATATTCTGATCTCTTCTGGTTGCGGGAATATATAGGGCTTGTAGGTTCATCAAAAACCCTTTGTACCCACAGCCAAAAACTGAGCTGCACCTTGCAATGGGTTTTTATTGCATCTGGGTATACATGAATTTATTTGGTGAAATGTAAATTAAAGAGTCAAAAATAGGTATCAAGGAAATCTTTGCATTTCCAAAATGGGCCCAAGATATGGTGTTGAGAAGCAGTGGTTATTTGAACATCTCTGAATTCTGGGGTGCCCATACTAGCAAATGAATTATAGGGCATTTCTCAAATAGACGTCTTTTTTACACACTGTCTTACATTTGGAAGGAAACATGTAGAGAAAGACAAGGGGCAACAACACTTGTTTTTCTATTCTGTATTCCCCCAAGTTTCCCTATAAAAATAGTACCTCACTTGTGTGGGTAGACCTACACAACAGGAAATGCAACATGGACACATCACATTTTCACATTGAAATCTGACGTGTTTTTTGGAAAGTGCCTAGCTGTGGACTTTGGCCTCTAGCTCAGCCAGCTAGACCCCAGGAGAAATCCAGGATCTGTTACCCATAATTTTTTGTAAACCTCAAAGTTTGGCAAAAAACACTTTCCCCTCAGATTTTGGTGCTGAAAATTACAAACTTCTTTTCACCCAGCATTCTCCCAAGTCTCTTGATAAAAATGGTACCTCACTTGTGTGGGTAGGCCTAGTGCCCACAACAGGAAATGTCCCTAAACACAACATGGACACATCACATTTTCAAAAGAAAACTGCCTGTTTTTTTGGCAAAGTGCCTAGCTGTGGATTTTCACTTCTAGCTCAGGCGGCACCTACGGACACCTAGCAAATGTGCATTTTTTAAAACTAGACACCTAGGGGAATTCAGAATGAGGTGACTTGTGGGGCTCTCACCAGGTTATGTTACACAGAATCCTTAGCAAAACTCAGAATTTGGCAAAACATTACTTTTCCATCAAATTTCGGTGATGGAAAGTTCTGGAATCTGAGGGGAGCCACAAACTTCCTTCCACCTAGCATTTCCACAAGTCTCTAAAATAAAACTGATACCTAACTTGTGTGGGTAGGCCTAGTGCCCGTAACAGGAAATCCCCCAAAACACAACGTGGACACATCACATTTTCCCAAAGAAAACTGATGTGTTTTTTGCACAGTGCCTGGCTGTGGTCTTTGGCCTCTAGCACAGCTGGCACCTAGGGAAACCTAGCAGACTTATACATTTTTTTAAACTAGACATTTAGGGGACTTAAGCATTTTGTGACTCTCACCAGGGTCTGTTAAGCAGAAGCATTTGCAAACCTCAAAAGGTGGCAAAAACACATTCTCCTCAAATTTCGGTGAT